>NC_083892.1:0-10000000 GCF_032452875.1 Bos javanicus | reverse complement strand
TGCTGCGGTAGGGTTTCTTCTGCTTGGGAACCTAGCCCTTCAGATCACCTTTCTTTGAGATTTTCTCAGATCAGATCAACTTCCAGGCTTAAAAACAGTGTGGGCTTCTTTGCTTTGGCCATAAGAAGGCTTTAGCCTACAATGTTGAGCACGACCTAACATCAGCGTTCCCTCACCCATATAGAGGCTGCTGTAACCTTAGATAGAGTTGAACTACTCTGCTTTATGACTTTTCCTCTTCCTTCAGTTTAAATTATTCAGTTTCCTTTACCATGTGACTGCTTATCTTGACAACCAGTAACTAGGTAGTGTGACTGAGAGGTCTGTGTTTTTTTTTCTTAGAACTGACCTGGATCATGATTTTGAGATTAAATACCTATGCTGAAGCTGAAAAACAAAACAACCCCACAAGTCTGGGGACCTTCCTAGTGGTCCAGTGGCTAAGACTCCGAGCTCCCAATGCAGAAAGTCCAGGTTTGATCCCTGGTCAGGAAAATAGATCCTGAATGTTGCAACTCAGAGTTCACACACCACAATGAAAGATCCCACGTGCCGCAACAAAGATTGCAGATTCTGGGTGCTGCCACTAAGACCTGGAGCAACCAAATAAATAAATAATATTCAACACACACACACACAAATCTGAACATATCAGTGCCCAGTTTATAACCTCCTGATGGTGTCATTCCTACACCTGGAATATGAGCATTCCAGCCAGAGTGAAATGCACCAGGAGGGCCCAGAAAGGAGAGAGAGAAGGAAGCACTGAACAAACGGCTAGGATTTTAGAACAGCTGGGAGACAGAGTACAAACAGAGGAGTGGGAATAAAGGAGGTTGTACTTACATAATAACCCCACTCCTTATCCCCGTTTTAACAGATGATGAAACTGAGGTTCAGGCCAATGACAAGTTTAAGGCCACACAGATGGCGAGGGATAGAGTCAGAATTCAATCCAAGTCCATCTGACCCCACGCTTCATGCTCCTTTGACCACACCTGCATCCCACCTCCCCATCAAAGATGCCTCCGGACATTTCTGCTCATGCTTCTCTCTGCCCGACGCGCCTCCCCCAGCCTCTTCCAGCTGGCTCAGTCACCACGTGCCTGCCACCACCAGGACCGCTTCTCTTTAGGGAGCCCTTCTTGAGCCCAAAACTGGAGTCAACGCGTACCTTTCAGACCAGGCAGCTGACACCCCAATGCAGGGTTTTGCAGCCTCAGTCCTAGTGACAGTTGGGGCCGGGTAACCGAGTGTTGAGGGAGTTGTCCAATGTGCCTTCTGGGATATTGAGCAGCATCTTTGGCCTTCACCTCTAGCTGCTGGTAGCAGTGAGCAACAAAAAGTGAGGTAGCAAGGTGGCGGCACAAAGTGGCTTCGGGTGTCACCAGTGTCCCCTGGAGGGTGAAATCACCCCCTGCTGAGAGCCACTGCCCTCATCTGCAGACTCGCCATGTTCTATCTTGAACTATAAATACTTGAGTCTGAGTCTGTCTCACCAGCAGAACAAAGGTTCAAACTCTGGGGCCAACAGCGGCCCAGCAGGTAACCCCCGTGGAGCAGTGACATGCTGGGCTTCGCAGGCCCCAGCCGAGGGGCCGATCACACTCAGCCAGTGGTTGCCACATGAGAACGTGGGTCCAAGCACTACATTTTAATGTATAATCTCCACATTTAAAAAAGTGTTGGCAACGTATTCAACTCTAAAACAGTGTGCATGCATACTCAGTTGTGTCCAACTCTTTGCAATCCCATGGACTGTAGCCCGCCATGCTCCTCTGTCCATGGGATTTCCCAGGCAAGAAGACTGGAGTGGGTTGCCATTTCTTACCCCAGGGGATCTTCCCAACTCAGGGATCGAAACTGTGTCTCTTGCATTTCCTGCATTGGCAGGCAGATTTTTTTTTTTTTTCTTTTTTTTAACCACTGCACCACCTGGGAAGCCCCTAAAACAGACAGACAAACATACAAAGACTCTGTGGTCCTGAATGCAGCCTGTGGTCATCTTGGCCCAAGGGCAGACAGTCTGCAAGTGAGGCCCCTAGAAGGTGAACTCTGGTCCTGGCACTGAGCAGCTTGCATGTTCATTTATGGAAAGCTCCTTGGAACCTCCTGCAAAATATCCACAGGGCTGGGCTGAGTGTTTTACCAGTTCTAGGAGTTGCAAAATTAGGTGTCTCAAATTATTGTCCTGAGTAGACAGCTGGGGTCTGCCAATACATGCTGGGTGAACCCTTCCTTGGTGGAGGGCTATCTCCCTCCCCTCCTGCCACCCTTACCTGGGGCCTGGAGCCACCCTTGTGCAGGGCCTTCCCAGGCCCCAGCTTCCCAGTGAGATCACAGATTCCTGGAAGGGAGTTTCCTGCCATGAGGACAAAGGTAAGGCAAGGGAAACGTCTGTGCCTTGGCCTCACACTCAACCCACTCATTCACCAGATCAAATAAAAAATGCTTCTGATCGCCAGGAACAAAACCAAACCCCAATGCCCAAGGAAAAGAGTTTGCTCTGGAAGATCATCAATGCAGTAACAAGGAGATCAAACTGGTCAACCTGAAAGGAAATCAACCCTAAATATTCACTGAAAGGACTGATGCTGAAGCTGAAGCTCCAGTACTTTAGCCAGCTGATGTGAAGAACTGACTCATTGGAAAAGACCCTGATGCTGGGAAAGAATGAAGGCAGGAGGAGAAGGAAACCACAGTGGATGAGATGGTTGGATGGGACACTGATTTGTGACTGTTGTCAAGGAACAAAGGCAAAAACAGCATTTACAAGAGAGAAAAGACCCTGATGCTGGGAAGGATTGAGGGCGTGAGGAGAAGGGGATGACAGAGGATGAGATGGTTGGATGGCATCATCGACTCAGTGGACATGAGTCTGAGCAAACTCCAGGAGATAGTAAAGCATAGGGAAGCCTGGTATGCTGTAGTCCATGGGGTCACAAAGAGTTGGACACGACTGAGCAACTGCACTGAACTGAATGGAACATCTACAAAATGGCAAAAGCTGTCATTAGCCGAGCGCTTACTATATACTAAGCACCATGCCTCGTGCTTTGTGTGCAGAGTCTGTAATTCCTCAGAACAACCCTAAGATGTAACTGCTCTTTTTTAAAATTTTATTTATTTATTTTTGGTTGCACTGGGTCTTCATTGCTGCGCACGGGCTTTCTCTGGTTGCGGCAAGCAGGGGTCACTTTCTAGTTCTGGTGCGCAGTTTCTCCTTGTGTGGCTTCTCTTGTTGCGGAGCCTGTGCTCTAGGCACTCAGGCTTCAGTAGCTGCAGCTCGCAGGCTCTAGAGCTCGGGCTCAGTAGCTGTGGCTCGAGGCATATGGGATCTTCCTGGAGCAGGGATTGAACCCATGTCCCCAGCATTGGTAGGTGGATTCTTATCCACTGTACCACCAAAGAAGTCTGTAAGTGCTTTTCTTAAGTCCATTTTATAGATGGGGAAACTGAGGTATGGACAGGTGATGTGACCTGCCCAAAACCACACAGCTGGTAAGAGGTAGGGCTAGGGATTCCAAGGCTTGGGACCTGGACAAAGAGTCCCTCTCCCATATTTTTCCATAATCAGGACCTCAGAGAAGTGGGCTCTTACCCGCTATCCTGGGTCATCACCAAGGTGAATTCCTCAGGGAAATTTTTTTTAAGTACAGGTTCTGTCAAAAAGGGGCTTCCCTGGTGGCTCAGACAGTAAAGAATTCACCTGCAATGCAGGAGACCCAGGTTTGATCCCTAGGTTGGGAAGATCCCGTGGAGAAGGGAATGGCTACCCACTCCAGTATTTTTGGCTGGAGAATTCCATGGACAGAGGAGCTTGGTGGGCTGTGGTTCATGTGGTCGCAAAGAGTCAGACAAAACTTAGCGACTAAATGACAACATCTAGTCAAGGCTATGGTTTTTCCTGTGGTCAGGTATGGATGTAAGAGTTGGACTGTGAAGAAGGCTGAGCGCCGAAGAATTGATGTTTTGAACTGTGGTGTTGGAGAAGACTCTTGAGAGTCCCTTGGACTGCAAGGAGATCCAACCAGTCCATTCTGAAGGAGATCAGCCCTGGGATTTCTTTGGAAGGAATGATGCTAAAGCTGAAACTCCAGTACTTTGGCCGCCTCACGCGAAGAGTTGACTCATTGGAAAAGACTCTGATGCTGGGAGGGATTGGGGGCAAGAGGAGAAGGGGACGACAGAGGATGAGATGGCTGGATGGCATCACTGACTCGATGGATGTGAGTCTGGGTGAACTCCAGGAGTTGGTGATGGACAGGGAGGCCTGGCGTGCTGCGATTCATGGGGTCGCAAAGAGTCAGACACAACTGAGCCACTGAACTGAACTGAACTGAAATGATAACAATGGCATTTCTAGCCTGTATGTGAGAACAAAAAGTTGTAAGGACTTGAAGGTTGGGGCTGAAACAAAAATCCTATTGTTTGCAGCTGTGATCGTCTATTTAGAAAAACCAAAATAAACTACAGGTAAATATTTAAACTAAAAAAGTTAGGTAGAGGGCTTCCCTGGTGGTCCAGTGGTTAAGAATCTGCCTGCCAGTGCAGGGGACAAGCGTTCGATCCCTGGTCCAGGAAGATCCCACTTGCCATGGAGCAACTAAGCCCGTGTGCCGCAACTACTGCAGCCCACACTCCTAGAGCCTGTGCTCCGTGACAAGAGAAGCCACTGCAACAAGAAGCCCGTGCACCGAAACGAAAAGCAGCCCCTGCTCATTGCAACTACAGGAAAGGAGCAAGGAAGACCCAGAGCAACCAAAATATACACTAATTAATTTTTTAAAAAACTTATTAAAGAAAAGGTAAGGTAGATTGATGGGTGGAGAGAGGGAAGGACAGGAGACCAGATCTGTGGTAAGATAAATTTCATTGTAGAATCTCAGAGGCGGATGCATGGGACCCACTGGACAATTCTTTCAAAAGTACAGAGATGGGGGATAATTCTAGGTTCCAGGGCCACCCCACAGCCTTCCTAAGTCAGATTCTTGGGGAATGGGACCCTAGAATGACTCTGAAGCCCAGCCAATATCCAGCCCCACCCAGTGACTAGCATGCTTCCTATGCCTTCATCACAGAATATCACCAGAAGGTCACTGGACAGAGTGTCGCTTCTTAGTCCCTGGAGCCCCTTTTCCATGACTCCACGCCAGAGCATGGGGTCTTCCTTGCCACAGGCCCCAGCCATGGAAGTCGCAGTGCAGCCAGCTCTGGGGTGGGCTCAGAGATCAGGAGGAAGAAGCAGAGTGTCATGCCTTTATGCATGGTGGCTGGCACTCCCGGGCCTCTTGCACCAGTGGTGATGTCTGTTCTCCACTGCACACTCACGGTGGCCGGCCTTTTTGCAGCTTCTTGGAGGAGAGCTGAAGCACTGCCCACATTTTTTTTTTTTTTTTTTTTTGGCTTCTTGTTTTTATTTTTTGGCCTCACTGCGCAGCAAGTGGGGTCTTAGTTTCCTGACCAGGGATTGAACCTGTATCCCCTGCAGTGGAAGTGAAAGTTGCTTAGTCATGTTTGACTCTTTGTGACCCCATGGACTGTGCATGGAATTCTCTAGGCCAGAATACTGGAGTGGGTAGCCTTTCCCTTCTCCAGGGGATCGTCCCAACCCAGGGATTGAACCCAGGTCTCCTGCATTGTAGGTGGATTCTTTACCAACTGAGCTACCAGGGAACCTATCCTGCAGTGGAAGGGGAATCTTAACCACTGGATCATTAGGGAAGTCTGTCATAACCCACATTTTAGAAGTAAGATCCATACTTCCAGGCTAATGATAAGAGCAACTGCTTCTGCCATGACCACTAGAAGCTAGGCATGGTGCCAGCTGCTATATCTACGTCAGCTCATTTCATCCACAAACCTCTGCCAGGGACCTAACTCCACCTCCACTTTACAGAGAAGGAAACAAGAAACGAAAGCAATCAAACCCATGTGGTGCTGACACGGGAGAGGCAAATACATCAATGGAATGGAACTGAGGGTCCAGACATAAACTCATATGTCTAGGGCTAGTTGTTTTTTGATAAGGGAGACAAGATCATTCAGTGAGGAAAAAACAGTCTGTTCGATGAATGGTTCTGAAACAACATGCAAAAGATGAAAGTTGGACCCCTGTGTACATACTAAGTCCCTTCAGTTTTGTCTGACTCTTTACGACCCTGTGGACTGTAGCCCGCCAGGCTCCTCTGTCCATGGGATTCTCCAGGCAAGAATACTGGAGTGGGTGCCATGCCCTTTTTCAGAGAATCTTCCCAACCCAGGGATTGAACCTGCATCTTTTATGTCTCCTGCATTGACAGGCAGGTTCTTTAATACTATAGCCACCTGGGGAGCCCACTGGACTCCCCTCTACCTCATACCACATACAACATGGATCAAAGACATATACATGATTTTGTATATGGCAATGAACTCTTGGAAATGACATCAAAAACACAAGCAACAAAAGAAAAAAAACAAATTGGACTTCATCAAAATGAAAAATGTTGGCACAACAAAGGACATTATAAAGAAAGAAAAAACAATCTACAGAATGGGAGAAAATATTTATAACTCATAAATCTGATGAAAGTCCAGTATCCAGAATGTATTAAAGAATATTTGCAAGTCAGTAACAAAAAGGCAACTCTATTTAAAAATGGCCAAAGGACTTGAAAAGAATTTTCTCCAAAGAAGGTATACAAATGGCTGGTAAGACATGAATAGATAGATGCTCAATGTCATGAGTCATTAGGGAAATGAAAAAAAGCACTGTCAGTATTCTTGCCTGGAGAATCCCACAGACAAAGGAGCCTGGCGGACTACGGTCCGTAGGGTCGTAAAGAGTCGGACACGACTGACATGACTGAGCAGCACGGATGCTGTCTGACTCCAAAGAGCTGACCGTCCCGGGTCTGCTTCTTACTCCCCCGACGTGAGCCCACACCCTCTAAGGGCCTCTATGGGCCAGTCCAGGTTGCTGAAGCAGAATCAGATCTCCTGGCTGAGGGGTGAGAGGTGGGGCTGGCCAAAGGTGGGGCTGGGAGACAAGTTGGTCTCCATGAAATCCAGGCACCTGGTGGCCAACATCCATTAAACAGTTTCTGAGCTTCAGCTTCCCCTTCTGGGGAGTTAAGGAGCTAGACCACCCTAACTCACAACTCCCCTGCGGACAGGACCTCTATCAGCAGCCCGACTTGATAACGAGCTCCCCAGGACGTCAACATCTGGCCTCAGAAAGAAAATCCTCTGGTCCAAGGCAAGGAGATCCTCACACCTTGCCTCTCATGGCTAGTAACCTGGCTAGTAACACCCCCACTGCAGGTGAAAACATGGCCGAAAACATGGCCAAAAACATGGACAACCCTTCCCCCATAAGAGCTAGAGGTAACAGTTTTTGAACATTTGCTTTATGCCTTACATATGTCATCTCGCTTCATCCTCATGAGGCAGCAGTGTTGTTATACCCATTTTACAGATATAGGATACTGAGGCCCAGTGCAGTTTAACTTACTCAAGGTCAAATGGAAAAGAGTCATGCACACTCACCTTACAACCCAGTGTTCCTATTCTTGAGTGTCTAGCCCAGAGAAATGAAAACTTGGGTGCACACAAAAATACAGATGTTGATAACAGTCTATTCATTATCACCCAAAGCTAAAGACAACCCAGATGTCATTCAACAGGTGAATAGGGATGCAAACTGCAGTACACACACACCATGAAATACTACTCAGCCATAACCAGGAATGGACAACCGAGACACACAGCAACCTGGACAAATCTGAAATCCATTCGCTGGGCAAAGGAAGTCAGACTCAAAAGTTGACATACGGGGGCTTCGGGGGCTTCCCTGGCAGTCCAGCAGTTAAGAATCCACCTTCTAATGCAGGGGACACGGGTTTGATCCCTAATCTGGGAATATTCCACATGCCACAGGGCAACCTGACCCGTGAACCACAACTACTGAGTCCACCCTCCCTAGAGCCTAGGCTCTGCAACGAGAGGCCACCACAACGGGAAGCCCTCACACACAGTGTAGAGTAGCCCCCGCTCACCGCAACTAGAGAAAGCCTGAACACAGCAACGAAGGCCCAGTACAGCCAAAAATAAACACATTAATCAATCAATTAATTATTTAAAAAATGAGCTCACTTTCAAAAGAATGTTGACACACTGGAGCTTCCCTGGTAGTCCAGCGGTTAAGAATCTGCCAACCACTACAGGGGCTTGGGTTCAATCCCAGGTCCGGAAAGATTCCACATGCCATGGGGCAACTAGGTCCCTGCGCTGCAACTGCTGAGCCCACGTGCCTAGAGCCTGTGCTCTGCAACAAGAGAAGCCCAAGCACCGCAATGAAGAGTAGCCTCCACTCAACGCAACTGTAGGCAGCAAGCCTGTGGGCAGCAGCCGAGACCCAGCATAGCCAAAAATAAACAATATTAATTAATTAATTAAAAAGCATGAGCTCGCTTTTAAAACATTGAAATATTGTATAAGACTCCATTTGTATGACATTCTCCAATGGCTAAAACTATAGGGACAGAAAACTGATGATGAGTGGTGGCCAGGGGCTGGCGGAGATGGAGGGGCTGACTGCAAAGGGGTGTCCGGAGAGGACTTTCGGGGTACTGGGATTATTTTGTGTGCTGGTTGTGGTGGTAGTTATACCACACAGTCTCTACCTGTGCTAAAACTCCCAGCACCGGACATCCCTGGTGGTCCAGTGGCTGAGAGTTTGCCTGCCAATGCAGGGGACTCAGGTTCGATCCCTGGTCTGGGAAGATCCCACCTGCTGTGGGGCAGTTAAGCCCGGGTGCCACGACTAGGGAGCCTAATCGTTCTGGAGCCCAGGCTGTGCAACAGGAGAAGCGGCCGCAATGAGAAGCCTGCGCACAGCGATGAAGACCCCGCTAAGTCAAAATATAAATCAATTCCATTTTGAAGAATTCACAGAACTGTACATGCGCGTGCGCGCGCGCACACACACACACAGAGCAGCCCTGGGAGAGATAACTACATGATACTGACAACAGGTTGCCCGCTGTCACTGGCTGTGGCCCAAGTGGGAAACGCCACTTCTTCTTCAAGGGACGAAGCCTAGGAAACCCAGGGAAGTTCAGAAGTATGCAAATGAATGCTTAAGGAGATGGGGGCGGGGTGGCTGCTAATGGGTAGAGTGTCTCCTTCAGAGCTGCTGAAAATGATTTGGAACAAGATGAATGTGGTGGTTGTACAACATTGTGAATGTACTAAATACATGGAATCGTTCACTTTAAAATGGTGAATTTCATCTTTTTTTTTTTTTTTAAAGTTCCAAGCTGTGGGTGGGAGGGGAAAATGTCCAGGGTTAACTGTGCCCTAAATCTGTCCCGAAGAAACCAGGCCTCAGAGAGGTTAAGTAACTTGCCCAAGGCCGCACAGGCAGTAGGAGGCTGACCCTGAGTTAGTCTACCTTCAAAGCTTGAGTCCTTTCCATGGGCAGATGTGATTAAATGAGTTAAATATTACCCCAGAAAGTGACTGGTTATTACCTAGAAGCTCTAGCTGACCTTGTCTCCTTTGCCGAGGACGACCGCTGATCAGTATATGCGTGACTTCAGAGAACATATTTTTCAAACCACAACTAGGGACACAGAGTCCAGGCCAGGATCCCTTCCTCTCTGAATGGTGTGACCTGATTTACATGAAAAGTCTTCCAGGGTTGTAAACAAGAAACCTGAGCCAATATATTGTACTGTAATGAACTCCTTTCCCCAAAGGATCACAATTCTGTGAAAGTGGAACTATTCTAGAAAATAGAGGCTGAGTGTCACCATGCACATTTGCACAGAAAGAAAAACACACACACACACTTCAAAACTTCTGAGTAAGGCAGGGAAAAGGGAATGCCTTATTTCATGGAATAGAAAGGAAAACTGGGGTATGTGAGATCTTGAAATGCCCCTCCTCACAAGGGTAGCAGGTGTCTTTTTCTGGTGGGTTTCAGGAGGGCTTAGGCTGAGAGGCAGAGAGGCGGGAGGCCCGCCTAAGCCTCAAAAGCGGTTTCTCCAAAGTGGAATGCCCCGAGTGCCTGAAAGAGTGGTTTCTCAACTGTCCTGAGACTGAGGTTTGGGGGGAGGGGCATGACCCGCCTGACAGGGTCACTGAGGCAGACCCAAACCTCAGCCTTGCAAAACAGCCCCACTGTTGAGTGAACCCAGCTGGAGACAAAGGAAGTGTGAGTCAACCCCCAAAGTTTCTTTTAAAAAGGCTGTATTAGGTTGCCAGAGCCACTGGGGTGTGTGCGAGCCTGAGGCTGGGCCCTGGGGGCCAAGACAAGACCGCCACCATCCTCAGGGACCTGTGGGCAGAGGGCTGGCTGCACAGGGGCTGGGCAGTGCCAGTCCCGGAGCTTGTAGGACAGCCCTTCCTTCCAGGGAGCCGTTGGATGAGGGAGAAGAACTCCAGCTGTGTATAAGCATTACCTCTGAGCCACATCTCCCTGCCAGGGGGTCTGAATTGCCCCCATTTTACGGAGCGACAGACTGAGTCTGATCTCTTTACTCATTTCTCTAGTCAACAAGCATTCACCAAATGCCCTGCAATATGCCAGGTAGTGGGATGCAGGAGTAAACAAAAACTGATTTCATGAAATTTAGAGCTTCGTGAAGGGTGAGGAGACAGAGGCTGTTTTGGGTGATATGTATGCAGGGGCCATGGAGAGGGTCTTTATTTGGAAGGGATATGAGAGTTGGACTACAAAAAAGGCTGAGAGCAGAAGAATTGATGCTTCCAAATTGTGGTGCTAGAGAAGACTCTTGAGAGTCCCTTGGACTGCAAGGAGATAGAACCAGTCAACCCTAAAGGAAATCAACACTGAATATTCATTGGAAGGACTAATGCTGAAGCTGAAGCTCTAATACTTTGGTGTGAAGACCTGACTCATTAGAAAATCCCCTCATGCTGGGAAAGATTGATGGCAAGAGGAGAAGGGAGCAACAGAGGATGAGATGGTTGGATGGCATCACTGACTCAATGGATGTGAGTTTGAGCAAGCTCAGGGAGATAGTGAAGGACAGGGAAGCCTGGCGTGCTGCAGTCCATGGGGTGACTAAGAATCGGACACAACTGAGCAACTGAACAGCAATTGCAGTTGGCAATGATTAGTCTGAGACCAGAAGGATGAGAAAGAACCAGGGATTCAGGGAAGGGCATTCCTGGCAGGGGGAATGGCAGGTGCAAGGGCTCTGAGGTGGGAATGACCTGAAGTGAGAGGAACAGCGAGGCCAGCGCGGGTGGGTGGCCTGAATGAGGGGTAGCCGGTGATGAGGTCAAGAGTGGGCAGAGGCTCTGGGAGACCAGCCAGGAGGCTGTAGTTGCAGTGACTGGAGATGCTGAGGTTTGAGCAGCAGCTACAAGGAGACAGGGGAAGTGGCTGGTTTCAGCTCAATCCCCTGGTGGCCCAATAAGCGGTGACAGAGAGAGGAGTCGAGGATGATGCCCTGGTTTGGAGACTGAGCAACTGGGTGACTGAGACAAGGGGGAAGTGAACAAGTTACCCAGCCAAGAACTGACTATCCGCCCTTCCCCGGTGACTCTTCACCCACTCCATGCCACCCCTCCTCCCACACCCCATCCCACCCCCTGCCCCGGAAAAGCCCATCATGCTCAGGGCCTGATTCGAGGACCACTGCGATCCGACTTCCTCTGGCCTCTCCATACTCCTCCTGACCTCACTCTGCTCCCCAAGGCACTCTTCCCTTGACCCCCACGCTCGCGCTCGGTCCCACCGCCTCATCTTTGCTTTCTCCCTTCCTCCAGCCCTTCCTCCTGCCTGAGGGCCCTCCCTTCTCCTGGCGGCCAGTGTTAGCCCCGCCCTTGCCTTGGAGGCCTCTGAAGGGCTCTTCTGAGTAGCCAGCCCTTACTTGACTGGAATTCCCATGGGGCCACATCCTAGCGCCCAATCCTGAGCGAGTTCCTTAAGGGATCCAATTTCTTCATCTGCAAAATGGGTTGAAAATAAAAGTACTCACCATATGGGGGTAGGGGCAGGATTAACAAAGAACTGCTCACTCATCTGGCCCCTGGAACATAACTAGGGGTAGCCAGTGTTATTTCTGGGTGGAGGAGAAGTGTCGTAGGGAAGTCAGTCAGTTCAGTCGCTCAGTCGTGTCTGACTTTTTGCGACCTCATGGACTGCAGCATGCCAGGCTCCCCTGTCCATCACCAACTCGCAGAGCTTGCTCAAACTCATGTCCATTGAGTCAGTGATCCCATCCAACCATCTCATCCTCTGTTGTTCCTTCTCCTCCTGCCCTCAATCTTTCCCAGCATCAGGGTCTTTTCAAATGAGTCAGTATCAGGTGGCCAAAGTATTGGAGCTTCAGCTTCAGCATCAGTCCTTCCAATGAATATTCAGGACTGATTTTCTTTAGGGTTGACTGGTTGGATCTCCTTGCAGTCCAAGGGACTCTCAAGAGTCTTCTCCAACACCACACTTCAAAAGCATCAATTCTTCAGCACTCAGCTTTCTTATAGTCCAACTCTCACATCCATACATGACTATTGGAAAAACAATAGCTTTGACTAGATGGACCTTTGTCGGCAGAGTAATGACTCTGCTTTTTAATATGCTGTCTAGGTTGGTCATAGCTTTTCTTCCAAGGAGCAAGTGTCTTTTAATTTCATGGCTGCAGTCACCATCACAGTGATTTTGGGGCGCCCCCCCCCAATAAAGTTTGTCACTGTTTCCTTTGTTTCCCCATCTACTTGCCATGAAGTGATGGGACTGGATGCCGTGAACTTAGTTTTCTGAATGTTGAGTTTTAGGGAAGTAGCCGCTCTTTAGTAGGGAAGTAGCTGCTCTTTAATCCCCTTTATGCTCACTTGGGGAAGCATGTGTGGGTGCAGAAGAGCCAAGCGGCCATGAAGACTGTCCCACTCATGGCTCAGTCTCCAAGGTCTCACCGATGAATGCATGAGTGATTGCATGCTCCCCTGCATGGAAGACTTACTGCCGCTCTTTTGCAGGAGGGGAAACTGAGACCAAGGCCCATGCCTGGGTCTTCCTTTCTTCCTTCCTTTTTCCTCCCTCCCTCCCTCCACCTCCCTCCTTCTCTCTTTCTTCCTTTTGATGCATAAGGTCTTAGTTGCAGCATGCAGGATCTTTAGTTATGACATGAGGAATCTAGTTCGCCAACCAGGGATTGAACTTGGCCCCCTGCATTGGGAACGTGGAGTCTTAGCCACTGGATCACCATGGAAGTCCTGATGGGTGGATTTCTTCACTAGTCTTTCTCTCTGGCCAATTGAGCCTGAGTGACCCCCACGATGGGTCCCTAAGATGCACCCTCATTTCCTGAGGCAGCTGTGCCCTCGCCACCCCAGGGTGAGTGTGAATTCCCTTGGGCTCTTACAGTTGGCTTCATGACCACAGATGCCACAGCCGGCGAGGCCTGCAGCTGGCAGTGGGGACAGACGTCCTGCCCTCATTTACATCCCCTCCGCCCGCTGCAGCCAGAGGAACAAGAATAGGAAGCCACAGATCAGACCAAGCTGAGGCCTCGGTGTCCCCCGCCACTGAGGCACAGCGTCTGCTGGAAACCAGACCAGAAGGTTTACAGGAATCAGAGCCTCTGAGCAGCACTGAATGTGAAAGCAAAACTCAGAGACACAGACACACACAGACACACACACACACACACAGAAGGACATACATGTATGTGCACATATATGTGTGTGTGTGCACCTCTCCCATACGGGCACATGCACAGTTGGTCACAGGCTCCTCTCCCTACAAACTACTGCCAGTCCAAGTGGTCGGTGCTCACCAGCCCCACCCACCAGGATGCACCCCCTCCTCTAGCCGCCATCACTGCTCAGAAGGGGGAGACCTGGGCTGCCCTCCTGGCTGTGCCTCTGCTAGCTTGGTGCCTTCCACAAAGGGTTTACACTTTTTGGACCTCAGTCTCCCTCAGTCTCCTAAAGCTGAGATAATTGTAATCATAACAAGAACCCTCGTTCTCGAGAGGGGCCGCGTGGCCAGCCAAGCAGGCAGTGGGTGCTCAGTAAAAGCTCGTTAAAGGAATGAGAACACCACTGGTAGTAGAGGGGTGCCAGCTGTGTTTACAGGAGGAGCCCTGTGATCGCTCCCCAGCAGCCCCAGGAGGCCAGAGGGTGCTCATTTCACAGAAGAGGACACTGAGGCCCTGGGGGTGATGGTGTCTTGTCCGAGTCGCCAAGGTCGGCAGCGGAGTCCACATCTCCTGACCCCAGCCCCGTGTGTCTGCAGGCAGGCAAGTCTTAGGAACAAACCCACGGGGGCCTGCCCAGTGCAGTCCCAGGGAGGCTCCCCGGCCCACCACACTCCCCACAGGTCCCGAAGGGGTCCCTGGGCAGCTGGGGTCAGAGGCCAGTGAGTCGGGGGCCTGGCAGGTGCACGGTGGAGGCTGAAAAGAGGACAGAGGGGCCCAGAGAGGGGAGGGGACTTGCCCAGGGTCACCCAGCATATCCGTTTCCTAGGGCTGCTTCAACAAATGGACTTAATGCCTTAAAACCATAGAAATGGATTCTCTTTCTGGAGACCGGAAATCTCTGAAATCAAGGTGGCCGGATGATTCCAGTCTGCCCCTATCTTCACGTGGCCCCTGCCCCGCTCAGTTCTTACCCGCCATCCCCATGTCTCTGCGACTCAAATCTCCCTCTGCCTTTCTCTTATAAGGACACCATTCACTGGGTTTAGGTGAAAACCCCGTCTCCCTCTTCTCACCCTACATCCAGAAACTGAAACTGAAGTTGCTCAGTTGTGTCCAGCACTTTGCGACCCCATGGACTGTAGCCCGCCAGGCTCTTCTCTGTCCCTGAGGTTTCCCAGGCAAGAATGCTGGAGTGGGTTGCCATTTGCTTCTCCACCCTACATCCAGGGATGGTCTCATTTCCAGATCCTTAATTATCTGCAAAGACATTTATTTATTTATTTATTTTCTCTTTTTTATTTAGCGTGGAGTCTTAGTTTCGAGGCACTGGCTTAGCTGCTCCTCGACATGTGGCATCTTAGTTCTCCTAACAGGGATCAAACCTGTGTCCCCGGCATTGCAAGGCAGATTCTTAAGCACTGGACCACCAGGGAAGTCCCCTGCTTTTTTTCCCCTCAAATAAGGGCACATTGATAGATTCTGGGTTTAGGACACAGACCTATCTTTTGAGGGACCACTATTCAAACCCGTACAGCAGGGTCAGTACTAGGCAGAGCCCTCCCCATGTTCCAGCCCCGATGTTCACATTCTCCATCTGGGAGTCTCGGAATTCTAGCAAGCTGCAAAAAAAGCAATACCCATTCCATTGTCATCTGGTCTCTGCCTGTGGTCCCCAGAGAGCCAGGGACAGGCAGGGGAGCTCCAAACACAGCCAGGCACGTTCCAGGAACAGCGAATCCTTTGTTGACCAACTGCTGGCCTCTGCAGACAGGAAGGGAGTGGGGACCAGGAGGAGCGGGTGCTGGGGTGAATTTGGCTCCCCAGCCCAGAGGAGGGATGGGGTGTGGCCAAACTTCAGGTGAGCAGATTACCTGACCATTCTGACCCCAGGTGGGTGGCTGTTGAGCACATACTGTGTGTTGAGAATTTTAAGGGCTCACATTTAAAAAAAAATATGTTCAGCTTAATTATTTTTAAAAATAATCTATCGTTTTACTTATTTACTTGGCTGTGCTGGGTCTCTTGTCTGCGTGGGATCTGCTCTTTGTTGCAGTATTCCAACTTTTGGTTGATGCATGTGGGATCCAGCTCTCGGCCCAGGGATCGAACCCCGGCTCCTTTCATTAGGAGCACAGAGTCTGAGCCACTGAACCACCAGGGAAGTCCCCTAAGGGCTCCTTCATTCGCGCATTTCATTCTCACAAAAGACCCCATGAGGTCAGTTTTTATAGGCGAGAAAACCAAGGCATAGAGAAGTCAGGAAGTGTCCCACGGTCACACAGCAGGTCAGTGTGGCATTCTGACCTCCCATACTGGTTGGTTCCAGAGCCCACACTTGGTACCACGCAACTCTGTGGCCCTGGGAGACCAGAAACTCAGTGAAGACATAAAGGAATAGAGTGAGGCAGAGGGGCAGAACACAGCTAGGGCAGCCAAGAGCTGGTGGGAAGAAGGCCCTAGGGAGGGGGACCGTGGCAGAGGGACCCCACCCCCACCCTGCAGACTACCCCCTGCCTGGGCCTCAGCAAACTAAGGAGGGCGTGTCTGGGCCCTCCCGGAAGGCGGCACTGCAGTTATCAGAGGACTTAACTGTGCATTGCCTTCGCAGCAGTACGTAATCCCACTTCTTGGAAACTCTCCTAAGGAAATTCTCCCCTTCCTCCTCCTGGGGGCTAAGCTACTAAGAGGGTGGCTTTGTCTCCCAGCCCAGGGACCACACACATTTCCTGAGAAAGGCAAGGCTGCTGGTGTGAGGCGCTCCCCTCCCCCCAGCACCTGGGGGGGAGGGTGGATAGGAGGCGGGTGATGAGTGAGGTAACTGGGGGGTTGGAAGGCAGAGGGCTGAGGGGCACTGTGGGTGGCCAGGCCCAGGCGGGGCTTCATTAACTATTCTGAGTTCCTCTTGAGACCATTCTTGGGCTGGATTACTTTTTTTCTAAATGTTATTTAATACCGTTTAATTTCTTGTCCTGGCGGCACCCAAAATCACGTGTATGTGTGTGAGTGAGTTTATGTGTTAAGAGAGAGATCTTTTTCATCGAGGTATATGGTGGCTCAGGGTTCAAGAATATGCCTGTGGTGCAGGAGACACGGGTTCGATCTCTGGGTCAGGAGCATCCCCTGGAGAAGGACATGGCAACCCACTCCAGTATTCTTACCTGGGAAAGCCCACGGAGAGAGGAGCCTGATGGGCTGTAACAGAGTTGGACACAACTTAGCAACTAACAACAAAATGAAAAAACCTACAACCCACATATAGTGTACGGCTTGAAGTTTTACACACCTATGTACACCTGCATAAGCCATGACCCAGATCAAGATTCGAGCCCCGGATCCTCTAAGCGTGGTCCTTAGGCCAGCAGCACCCACCTCTCCAGGGAGCTCTTGGAATGCAAAGCTGCAGCACCCAGCAGCATCTCCTGGGTCAGAATCTGCTTCCACTGAACAAAACCCCAGGGGATCATGTCCCGCCCCTGGAAGCAAGCTCAGCGGGGCCTGAACCCATGCTCTCATTAGGCGCAGCATCTCACAACAGTGCAGGGAGCCTTTCTAACTGCCGCCACCCCAAATCACTAAGGAGGGAAAGGGGTCACAGAGCAGATGACTGATGGGTGCAGGGTGCCAGTTGCCCAAATCAGTGTCTTTTGCCCTAGACACTGCTACTTTGTGCCTCAACTTACCCATCTGCAAATAGGCATAAAGATCTCTGCCCAACCGTCTCCCACAGCAGTGGGAACCCTTGCAACACTGGGGACTTGTGCCCCCCGGCACCTTCTCAGGCATGTCTGTGCACAGCCTCACTTAGGTGAACAAGCTTTGTCGTTGCTGTTCACTTTGCCGTTGCTGCTCAGTCACTCCTCGACCCCATGGACGGCAGCACGCCAGGCTCCTCTGTCCTTCACTATCTCCCAGAGTTTGCTCAAACTCATGTCCATTGAGTCAGTGACGCTATCCAACCATCTCATTCTCTTTTGCCCCCTTTCCACCTCAATCTTTCCCAGCATCAGGGTCTTTTCCAAAGAGTCGGCTCTTCACATCAGGTGGCTAAAGTATTGGAACTTCAGCTTCAGCATCAGTCCTTCCACTGAATATTCAGGGTTGATTTCCTTTAGGATTAATTGGTTAGAAGGGAAAAAAAGAACTTTTGAGGGGTGGGGCACACCATGGGGCATTCAAAATCTTAGTTCCCTGACCAGGGGTTGAACCCACACCACCAGAACTGGGAGAGGGGAGTCTTAACTACTGGACTGCCAGAGAAATCCCAAAGGAACTATTTTTAATATCCACATATCAATATGAGTATATCATATCAATAATGAGCCATTTTACAGGGGAGAAAACCAAGGCTTGGAGAGGTTAGACAACTTTACCGACAGCGATCAAGTGGTGCAGCCAATATCTGAATCCATTCTGTCTGAATCCAGAGCCCTACCTGATTTTAACCTGAGTCTCTCACACAGTGAACAATAGCAGATGTCCCTCCAGCAAGCTAAAGAAAGAAAGCATCTTTCTTCCTTTGGGAAAAAGCAAAAACAAACCGAAAGAGTCAATCACAATAATAATGCATGCACATGATGTAAAGAAAAATTCCAAACAGTCAAAGGCTGTTGAGGAGAAAGTCAGCTTCCCTCTCACACCATCCCTAGCCTCTCCCTGTCCTCCCAGAGGCAGTCCCCGTGATCAATTTCTTGTGCCCCTTTTCAAGGATGCTCTATATGGACCAGTACATGGAAATCTGTACTGTATTTCCTCATGTATACAAATGGGAGCATATACTCAAACATATGTGTGTGTCTGTGCTTAGTTGCTCAGTCGTGTCCAACTGAGCAAGCCTTTGGACTGTAGCCTGCCAGGATCCTCTGTCCATGGGATTTTTCGGGCAAGAATACTGGAGTGGGTTGCCATTTCCTTCTCCAGGAGATCTTCCCAACCCAGAGATCAAACCTGTGCCTCCTCCATGTGTGTATGTGTGTGTGTGTGTGTATGTGTATTCAGAGCTATGATTTTTCCAGTGGTCATGTATGGATCTCATGTACATGACTACAGGATTGATATGTATGGGAGAAACATCAATAACTTCAGATACGCAGATGACACCACGCTTATGGCAGAAAGAAGAAGAACTAAAGAGCCTCTTGATGAAAGAGAAAGAGGAAAGTGAAAAACTTGGCTTAAAACTCAACATTCAAAATAAAAACCCCTCAACATTCAGAAAACTAAGATCATGGCATCCAGTCCCATCACTTCATGGCAAATAGACGGGGAAACAATGGAAACTGTGACAGACTTTATTTTGGGGGGCTCCAAAATCACTGCAGATGGTGACTGCAACCATGAAATTAAAACATTCTTGCTCCTTGGAAGAAAAGCTATGACCAACCTAGACAGCATATTAAAAAGCAGAGACTTACTTTGCCGACAAAGGTCCATCTAGTCAAAGCTATGGTTTTTCCAGGAGTCATGTATGGATGTGAGACATGGACTATAAGAAAGCTGAGTGCTGAAGAATTGATGCTTTTGAACTTGGTGTTGGAGAAGACTCTTGAGAGTCCCTTGGACTGCAAGGAGATCCAACCAGTCAACCCTAAAGGAAATCAGTCCTGAATATTCATTGGAAGGACTGATGCTGAAGCTAAAACTCCAATACTTTGACCACTTGATGTGAAGAACTGACTCCTTGGCAAAGACCCTGATACTGGGAAAGATTGAAGGCAGGAGGAAAAGGGGATGACAGAGGATGAGATGGTTGGGTGGCATCACCGACTCGATGGACGTGAGTTTGAGCAAGCTCTGGGTGTTGGTGATAGACAGGGAGGCCTGGGGTGCTGCAGTCCATGGGGTAACTAGAGTCGGACAGAACTGAGTGACTGAACTGAACTAGTGTATGGATCTGAGAGTTGGACCATAAAGAAGGCTGAGCGCTGAAGAACTGATGCTTTTGAGTTGTGGTGCTGGAGAAGACTCTTGAGAGTCTCTTGGACAGCAAGGAGGTCAAACCAGTCAATTCTAAAGGAAATCAATCCTGATATTCATTGGAAGGACTGATGCTGAAGCTGAAGCGCCAATATTTTGGCCACCTGATTCGAAGAGCTGATTCATGGGAAAAGACCCTGATGCTGGGAAAGACTGAAGGCAGGAGGAGAAGGGGGTGACAGAGGATGAGATGGTTGGATGGCATCACCGACTCAAAGGACCTGAGTTTGAGCAAACTCTGGGAGATAGTGGAGGACAGAGGAGTCTGGCGTGCTGCAGTCCATGGGTTGGCAGAGTCGGACAGGACTCAGCGCCCGATATATTCAGATCTGCCTCTTGCTTTTATCGCCCTGCACTTGGTCTCCCTGCTGCTGCTGCTGCTAAGTCGCTTCAGTCGTGTCCGATCTGTGCGACCCCATAGACGGCAGCCCACCAGGTTCCACCGTCCCTGGGATTCTCCAGGCAAGAACACTGGAGTGGGTTGCCATTTCCTTCTCTAATGCGTGAAAGTGAAAACTGAAAGTGAAGTTGCTCAGTCATGTTTGACTAGTAGCGACCGCATGGACTGCAGCCCACCAGGCTCCTCCGTCCCTAGGATTTCCTAGCCAAGAGTACTGCAGTGGGGGTGCCATTGCTTTCACTGCTTGGTCTTCCTATCAGAACATAAAACCCAGGTTATGGTGTGGCTGTGTGGTAATCCACTTCGCCAGCTCCAGACTGCTGGGCACTTGCTTGCCTTTAGTCTTTTATGACCACAGCATGGCTGTGCCAAGGCTGCCTGCACTTCTTTCGAGCGCCTATGAGCATTTCTGTACGATGCCACCCAGAGGCGGAACCACCCAGCCCTGGGTGTGTGTGATTTCAGCCCTGGCAGATACAAGGGGCATTTCTTATCTGCCAGCCTTGGATAGGGCCCAAGATGCCTGGCGCCTCTGGTGCCCAGATCCTGGGTGGGGGCTGGAGGAGGGGCCCAGGGGAGGGAAGGTGTTTTCTAGGAAACTGAAAACGGAACCAGAGAAAGGTGGGAGCAGCTTATTAGGCGAGAGGGACCCGGCTGTTGCCTTCTCCAGAGATAAGGGTCTGGAGCCTCTCTTTCCCTGAACATCTCGGGGGACAGCCCTGTCACACGCCAACCCCACTCATAGCTCTCGAAGACTCTCAGACTTGAGCTTTGCCTAGGACCAGGGCCTGGAAGGCTGCAGAAGATTTCCTGTGTGTTCACTTCATTGACAGTCATAGGTACGGATGTGCAAGGCCTCGCTGGCACCAACCTCCCCTGGGCCAGGCAGAGCCCCATCTTTTACTTTTACAGCTATTTGTTGAGTGCTAGCTAGGCATCAACATTCATTTCAAGTTCCAGTGACAGTATAGATATTAGTTCATTTGATCCTTGAAAACATACTGTGAGGTAGGCCTGCTTATTATGCCCAGATGAAGAAACTGAGGCCCAACAGGCTAAGAACCAAATCAAAGTGACACAGCTATTGAGGGGGAGTCCACGTCCTCACCATTAAGCTGTGGGCAGTGGCTCTCATAGGTGGGTGAGCCCCAGCAGCCCCCTCAGGGTGGAGTGGCTTATTAAAACACCCTGTGCTGGGCCCCACCCTGAGTTCCTGACTCTGTAAGTATGAGTGGGTCATCAGGGACATCAGACCAGGGATCCTTCACAAAAGGTCTCATGTGTACCCATTTCCACCCCGTAGCCTGTGGCCTGGGCTTCACTAGTGACCCCGATCCCAAATAAGGAGCCGCTGAGGACATACCCAGCAGAAGGTGCAAAAGGAGAGAGAGCAGGTGAAGAGGGGGAGCCGCTGCTGCTGCGGAAATGAAGTTGCTCCAACCCCGCAGACGCAGTGTTAACTCAGGCTGCACACGAGCACGGCCTATGACCTTGCAAGCCCACTTCTGAGTCTCTGCAAGACTCACAGAGACCCAGCTGCGTGTTCACAGACAGACAGACAAGGGTGCTCAGATAGGACTGGGAACGCAGAACGCATGGATCATAGGGCAGATAGAAAAACTGTGGTCTGTTCATATGCCGGAATACCATACAGCGATGAGAATAAGCGAAGGTAAGCACACACGTCCACAGAGGGAGGAGCCTGGACTCGGCGTTCAGACACAGAAGAGGACACATTGAAGGACTGCATTTACGTGGGACGGGGGACAGGGGACAGGGGAGGGACTCTGGCGACATAGTCTGATGACCCCGGGACCCGGGGGAGGGGCGGTACTGGCTGTGCAAGGCTCCTGGGAGCAGATGGTTCTCTGTCTCAGTCTGGCGGCCACCACACGAAAGTCAACACGAGTACAAGATGCTCGCGAGTGTGTCCTGTGTCCCCAAGGCCCAGGGGTCCTTGAGCCCCTGAGATCTCGGCAGCAAGCAGTTTCTGGGCAGAGGGTCCTAGCACTTGGGCAGCTGGGCCTCTCATGTACACAGTTATCTTAAACCAGGGGGTTTAGTCCTCTCCCATGGAAGCGAGCTAAAATCCACATTCCAGCCCCATTTCTCTACAGCATAGGATGTGGAGGGCGGGGGCTGCATTTTAACGAAATTGCAGGAGAGGCCACAGTCCTCACGTGGAACTACGCAGCGCCCACCTTGGCCCCGGCCTCCTCTGCCGCTGGCGGCCCATGGTGCGGGGTCCTCCTCTGTGCTCACCTGCCCCAGCTGTGGTTCTCAGGCAGGGTGAGAAAGATGTTTTCCTCTTCTAGAAAATTTTAAAATAACACTTCTATTGAGATACAACCCACAAACCCTATGCTTCACCCATTTCAAGTGGTTTCTAGGGTGTTCAAAGAGTTGTACAACCATCACCACAGTCAACTTCAGAACGTTCTCATTGCCCTGAAAAGACACCCTGTTCCCATCCACGACCCCTCCCCGCTGCCCCTCCTGTCAGCCCTAGGCAGCCACTAATCTACTTTCTGCCTCTACGGATTCGTATTTAAACATTTCCTATAAATGGAATCATACAGAATGCGGTCTTGTGTGTCTGGATCTCTTTTTGTGGCGTGTTTTCAAGGTTGCTCCGTGGTGTCGCATGGGTCAGGACTTCACTTTTATCGCCAAATGAGATTCTGTCTCACTCAGCACCTTTTCAAACATATCAATGCGGCTACGGCTACCCCACCCCAGACTGATCCAATTAGAGTTTGAGGGTTGGGGACAGAACAAGAAGTTTCCCTTGTAGCTCAGCTGGTAAAGAATCCGCCCGCAATGCGGGAGACCTGGGTTCGATCCCTGGGTCGGGAAGATCCCTTGGAGAAGGGAAAGGCTACCCACTCCAGTATTCTGGCCTGGAGAGTTCCATGGACTGTATAGTCCGTGGGGTCACAAAGAGTCAGCCACGACTGAGTGACTTTCACAGGACAGACTACCTTCGGCCTGGGGTGAGAATCCCTGCTGCCACTCCTTCAAAATTCCAAACTGTAGAAAAGATAAAGTCTTGCTGTCTGTGACAAGATGGATCACAAATGAGACCCCTTTATACTAAAAGAAATGTCAGACAGTGAAAGACAAATAACTGTATGATTTCATTCATATGTGGAATACAAAAAAACAAGCAACAGGGACTTTCCTGGTGGTTCGGTGGCTTAGACTTCACACTCCAAAAGCAGGGGGCCTGGGTTCAATCCCTGGTTGGGGAACTAGATCCCACATGCTGTAACTAAGACCCAGCAGAGCCAAGTGAAAAAATACAAGTAAATATTAAAATAAACAATAGTAAAAAACACACAAAATAAATGAACAGATTCAACAAGAACAGACAATTACATACAAAGAACAGACTGATGGCTACCAGAGAGGAAGGGAGGGGGCGAGGTGGATGAAGAGTCAATTGTGAGGAAGAGAAACTAAATTCTTCGTGGGAAGCATGCTATAGTGTATACAGAAGTAGAAATATAATGTTGTAAACATGAAATATGCTGTAAACCAATGTTAATAAAAAAATAAGTTAAAAAAAAAAAGGGTTCCAGGATAGGTTGAACGAGCCGCATTACACAGACTAGGAAGTCAGGGCTCAGAGAGGGGAGTGAGTCACTAGGCCAGGGTCCCAAAGACAGAACTGCTGAAGTGCATCTGTTGGTCAACGTTAACAATGCACCAACTGTATGCCTGATTCGGTGACCAAGGCATTCCTTCATGTTATTTAGTGTTTTTCACGTGCACAGAAAGCCTAGTCTCTGTTTAACCATGACTAGAATGGAATAATCGCCAAAGAATTGATGCTTTTGAACTGTGGTGTTGGAGAAGACTCTTGAGAGTCCTTTGGACTGCAAGGAGATCCAACTAGTCCATCAATGTTCATTGGAAGGACTGATGTTGAAGCTGAAGCTCTAATACTTTGGCCACCTGATATGAAGAGCTGACTCATTTGAAAAGACCCTGATGCTGGGAAAGATTGAAGGAGGGAGGAGAAGGGGACAACAGAGGATAAGACGGTTGGATGTCATCACCGACTCAATGGACATGAGCTTGGGTAAACTCCAGAAATTGGTAATGGACAGGGAGGCCTGGCGTGCTGCAGTCCATGGGGTCGCAAAGAATCAGACACGACTGAGCGACTGAACTGAACTGAACTGAGAATGGAACTGAGCTTCCCAGGTGGCGCAGTGGTAAAGAATCTGCTTGCCAGTGCAAGAGATGCAAGTTCAATCCTTGGAGGAGAGCATGGCAATCCACTCTAGTATTCCTGCCTGGAGAATCCCATGGACAGAGGAGCCTGGCCGGCTACAGTCCACAGGGTCGCAGAGAGTCAGACACAACTGAAGTGACCTAGCACACATGCTTGCCTATGCATGAGGCTTGAGTTCCACCCCTGGGTTGGGAAGATCCCCTTGAGAAGGAAAAGAGCAACCCACTCCAGTATTCTTGCCTGGGACATCCCAAGGACAGAGGAGCCTGGCGGGCTACTGTCCATGGTGTCACCAACTAAACAGCAGCAGAATGGAACGAGCAAAGGAAGGCAGAGCAGAGCAAACACGAGGGCAGGGAATGTGTTCTTTGGTGTTATAAGCTGGGTGATGCTTCTCAGTCTTTGGGGAGTGCTCACGCCACAGAGAACCTGAGGGACTCAATAGGGAATGCTTTCATGGTGACCACATTTTGCCTACAATTATGGGGCATTATTCTCCATCCTCTGAAGCCCTCGGGTTCACAGTTACAGTGCAACCATGCACCGAACACATTCTACTCTGAGCATCTCTGATTTGCCTGTCGTCTCTGGGGCTGCAGTCGTGAGCTGGGGCACGTCCTTGCTCTCAAGGGGACTGCGATCTGGGGCTGGGTGGCAGGTGGAGAATAAATAAGGAGGCAGGACCATCCAGGTGTGTGGAGGGCAGAGAAAGTGAGCAGGTTGGGAAAGGCTCCCTGAGCCTGGGAAGGCAGGGCAGGCCTGGGACATTTTGCTGAGATCTGATGATAAGAAGGGCATTCCAGGGCAAGGGAACAGCCCAGCAAAAGCCCTGAGACAGGAACAGGACTGCAATTCCAGGAATTGAGAGGGGCCATACATCACGGGTGAGGAGGTGGGTGGGGGCCAGGGTCAGAGAGGTGCTCAGGGGTGGGGGCTGGGCAGGGGGAGAGGTGGACCAATGTCTGTGTCTGGCTATTTTCTAGGCAAGAGGACATGTCAGTGGACAAAGCCAGCACTTTTACAAAATGTATCTCAAGAGCCGGGAGGTTGAGGCTGAGGGCCCGGGCCTTGTGTGCAGGCAGGCAGGGGCAGAGGCCTGAGGCTGCGTGAACAAAGGCCCATTTGCAGGCAGCGTGTCGCAGGACGGGCTTGCACAGACCTGAAGCTAGAACAGTGGCTGTTTCCCAAGCAGAAAATGAGAGTAAATGTGCTTTCAACACAGTCACGAGAGAAGGGGTCCTAGCTCTGGTCAAACCTGCTGGTGTTTGCTAAAACTTCTCAACGGGCAAAACCAGAGCACCCGCATGCTTTCTCTGAGCCAGAACATTTTAAATATGTAAATAAATGGGAACTATTTTTTTTTTTTTTTGAGCACCCACGATGTGCCTAGCACTGGGCTGTAGATGGATACTGTGGGTTGAATAGCAGAATCTTTGTGTGGTCAGTCGTTATCTGACTTTTGCAACCCCATGGACTGTAGCCTGCCAGGCTCCTCTGCCCATGGGATTTCCCAGGCAAGAATACTGGAGTGGGTTGCCATTTCCTTCTCCAGGGGATCTTCCCAACCCAGGGATTGAGTCTCCTGTGTCTCCTGCATTGCAGGCGGATTCACTACTATCCTTTTTGTTATTTTCAGACAGCTTCCTTGGAGTCCTTTCAAGGGCCCAGGTTTGACCCTTGGTCAGGGGACTAGATCCCACATGTCGAAACTAGAGACCCCTCATACTGCAACCAAGATCAAAGATCCTGCGTTTTGTAACTAAGACCAAGCGCGGCCAAATAAATAAATATTAAATAATAATAATAAGGCTCTCAAGATAAGTTCATCCTGGATGAGGGTGGGCCCTAACTCCAGAGACAAGAAGCCCATGCAACGATGCAGGCAGAGCTTGGAGTGACACATCTGCAACCCAAGGGACACCAAAGCTCTTTGGTGGCCTCCAGAAGTGGGGAGAGGGCCTGGGGATTCTCTCCCAGAGCCTCCAGAAGAAACCAACCCTGTGGAGACCTTGGTTTCAGATTTCTGGTCTCCAGAACTGTGTTGTTGTTGTTCAGTCGCTCAGTTGTGTCCAGCTCGGCAACCCCATGGACTGCAGCACACCAGGCTTCCCTGTTCTTCACCATCTTTGGAGCTTGCTCAACCTCATGTCCATTGAGTCCGTGATGCCATCCAACCATCTCATCCTCTGTCCCCCCCTTCTCCTCAAGCCCTCAATCTTTCCAGGCATCAGGGTCTTTGCATCAGGTGGACAAAGTATTGGCGTTTCAGCTTCAGCATCAGTCCTTCCAACGAATATTCAGCATTGATTTCCTTTAGGATTGACTGGTTTGGTTTCCTTGCTGTCCAAGGGACTCTCAAGAGTCTTATCCAGCACCACAATGAAAGCATCATGGCAACCCACTCCAGTACTCTTGCCTGGAAAATCCCATGGACGGAGGAGCCTGGTAGGCTGCAGTCCATGGGGTCGCTAGGAGTCGGTCACAACTGAGCGACTTCACTTTTGCTTTTCACTTTCATGCATTGGAGAAGGAAATGGCAACCCACTCCAGTGTTCTTGCCTGGAGAATCCCAGGGACAGAGGAGCCTGATGGGCTGCCGTCTCTGGGGTCGCACAGAGTCGGACACGACTGAAGCGACTTAGCAGCAGCAGCGGCAGCAGCCTTCTTGATGGTCCAACTCTCACATCCATACATGACTACTGGAAAAACCATAGCTTTGACTAGACAGACTTTTGTCGGCAAAGTAATGTCTCTGCTTTTTAATATGCTTTCTAGGTTTGTCATAGCTTTTGTTCCAAGGAGCAAGCATCTTGTAATTTCATGGTTGCTGTCACCATCTGCAGTGATTTTGGAGCCCAAGAAAATAAAATCTGTCACTGTTTCTGTCATTTCTCCAACTATTTGCCATGAGGTGATGGGACTGGATGCCATGGTCTTAGTTTTTTGAATGTTAAGTCTTAAGCCAGCTTTTCAGTCTCCTCTTTCACCTTCATCAAGACACTCTTTAGTTCCTTTCCACTTTCTGCCATTAGAGTTGCATCATCTGCACATCTGACGTTGTTGATATTGCTCCATCTTGTCCGGCATTTCACACAATGTACTCTGTGTGTAAGTTAAATAAGCAGGGTGACAATGTTCAACCTTGACATACTCCTTTCCCAATTTGGAACCAGTCCGTTGTCCCATGTCCAGTTCTAACTGTTGCTTCTTGACCTGCATAAAGGTTTCTCAGGAGACAAGTAAGGTGGTGTGGTATTCTCATCTCTCTAAGAATCTTTCACAGTTTATTGTGATCCTCACAATCAAAGGCTTTAGTGTAGTCAATGAAGCAGAATTAGATTTTTTTTGAAACTCTCTTGCTTTTTCTATGATCCAATGGATATTGGCATTTTTTTTTTTTTAAACCAGTCATCTTTTATTGGGTATTAATTCTCCATTAGGATATGAAAGGATTCAGCGGGGCCCGGCGAAGGTCATGGTTAGGAATGCAGTGTGTCCTCTTCAACGGTACTTCTTGACTGCTCTTGTTTAAGCTCCTTGTAAGAACGGCAACAGCTGAAAAGCACATAAGCTGTCAGCACCATAGAAAGCTCAGGGACGCTCCCTTTCTTCATGTTGAAATACCTGTTGTAATACTGGCAGTAACCTCTTCGAAATGCTCCAGCAATGCCTTTAGTGGTTGAATTCTCACATTAGTATTCAGCCTGGGAGCTCCCTTCATTTGACATCCAGGAGTTTCTCCTCCTTCAGTGGTATAGCTGATGCCATCGTGGAGGCCTGGCTGTCTGCTCCTGTATTCCAGCTTCCTGTTTCTTCCCTCACAGCCACTCAGGGATCTTTTCCTTGCTTCAATAACGCAATCATGTCTGGCTTAGAAATGGAATGTCCTAGTGAGACCAAGTTACTATAGTTCTCCACCATCAATCACATCACAGCACAATTTCATCTGAAGAGGGTCAAGAAATTCCCACTTGTGTGGAAAGAACTCGATGACCACATCCTTGAATGTTATTGGTCCACTGGCCATGGTTTTAGACCTGCAAGAGCTGATCTAAAGGTTCCTTTATCAGAAAAACAGAGTCCAGCAAACCCCTCCATCCCTCGCCAGCTCAGGCCACCTTTGCACAGTTGTTGCCATGGCGACTTAACTGGCTTCTCACTTGGATGGATGTCATTCACAAGCCGTTGGCTTCAAGGAGCCAGGAAAAAAACCCGAGGTGGAAGTAACCTGCTTCATTGCTGGAGGTGCCATCTGGGGGTGTAAAGTTATCTGGATGTTGGCAATTTGATCTCTGGTTCCTCTGCCTTTTCTAAACCCAGCTTGTCCATCTGGAGAGCTGGGATTTGAACCCAAGTAATCCCGCTCCCAGATTGGCACAGTGGTAAAGAACCCACCTGCCAATGCAGGAGACTTGGGTTCGATTTCTAGGTCGGCAAGATCCCCTGGAGGAGGAAATGGCAACCCACTCCCATATTCTTGCCTGGGAAATCCCACGGACAAGAAGCCTGGCGGGCTACAATCCGTAGAGTCAGAAAGAGTCAGACACGAGTGAGTAAGCACACAATGAGTCCTGCTCCAGAACCCCGGCTCTAGCCACCACCTTCTACTGCCTTCCACACACGTGCCAGGCCCTGCTCTGGTGGGGCTGCTAACCCTGTAAGGTTGATTTTTTTTTTTTTTTGGCTGCATTGAGTCTTCACTGCTGCACGAGGGCTTTCTCTAGTTGCGGCGAGCAGGGGCTACTCTCTAGCTGTGGTGTGTGGGCTTCTCAGTGTGGTGGCTTCTCTCGTTGAGCAGCAGGGGTTCTATGGTGCGTGGGCTTCAGTAGTTGTGGCTCTCGGGACAAGCAGTTTCCCCACAGCGTGTAGGATCTTAGTTCCTGGACCAGGGCTCGAACCTGTGTCCCCTACACTGGCAGGCAGACTCTCAACCACTGGACAACTGGGTAAGGTTGGTCTTACCAGCTGTTTCCAGGTGAGGAAACCAAGGTTCAGAGGGCTATACATGCCTGAGTCCATAAGTGGCTTCCCTTCTCTGTCCCTCTGCCGTGTCCTTTGGACCCGAAGCCTGGGAGCGGAGAGTGGCAGGACCTGTCCAGGCAGCAAAGCGCTGGCGTTTACCTGGCATGCTGCCCACCCAGAGCAGGCGGACCCTTGGCCCCTATCCCGGCAGGAAGACGAGGGAGGGCCTCCCGCCAGCCCCGGGTGCCAGGGCAGGGCTGGCTGCTGTGCCCCACTATCATCCTGACAGCCGAAGGGCCACCATCTGCATTTCAGGCCAGGTCTCCCCAGGCTGCGGGACGAGGGAAGGGTCTGGAGAGAGAAGATGGCCACGCCTTCCCTTGCACCAGGCTCACCCAGCGGGGAGGAAAAGAACCTCAGACCCCAGTTCTCCCATTGGCTTTCACCTTGGATAAGTCAGTTCATCCCCTTCAGCCTCAGTCAATCCATCTGTAAAATGGAGGCTTCCAAGAGGGGCTTTGGGGATGAGAGCGCCAGTGTGGGCCAGCATTGGCTTCCGCGTCTTTAAACGGGGGGCTGAGGACACGGACCCTGAGGGTTCCTCCTGGAGTCACCCTCATTGGATGACGCCTGCAGGCTCCTGCATTTTAACAGACCCAGAGGGCTTGGGGACAGCTGTAAACAGCTCTCAAAGCACTCTCAAAGCTGTCCTCTCACATTATTGGCTTTTTTTGTTTTTGTTTTTTTAAACCACAAAACTACCACCCCAAGTGTGGGATCATGTCACCCAGAACAAGGCAGCTCTGTTGAAGGGTCCATTGTCTCTTCTTTCTTTACTCCAACCTTCAGGGGAAAACAAGGGTAATGGTTCGGTAGAGCACAAATTCCATGCTTCCCAGACGAACACATTTGGACATAATTCGTTTGGGTTCCCTTCTTCTACGCTTTCTTTTTAGGGGGTGGGGCATGCTTGTGGGATTTTAGTTCCCCAACCAGGGATCAAACCTGGACCCTCGACAGTGAAAGCACAGACTCCTAACTGCTGGACTGCCAGGGAATTCCCTAGTTTTTTAAGTTGAAGTATAGCTGATGTATAATATTACATAAATTACAGATGTACAACCTAGTGATTCATAATTTTTAAAGGCTACGCTCCATTCATAGTTATTACAGATCACAGGCTGTATACTCCGTGTTGCACAATATCTGCTTGTAACTTATTTTATAGACTTCCCAGGTGGCTCAGATGGTAAAAGCGCGTCTACAATGCAGGAGACCCAGGTTTGATCCCTGGGTCGGAAAGATCCCCTGGAGAAGGCAATGGCAACCCACTCCAGTACTCTTGCCTGGAAAATCCCATGGACGGAGGAGCCTGGTGGGCTACAGTCCATGGGGTCACAAAGAGTCGGACACGACTGAGCGACTTCACTTACTTCACCTCTTATTTTGCGCCTCTTACTCTCCTACTCCTACTACCCCTCCGCTTCGCCTCTCGCCACGGTAACCACGAGCCAGCGTGCTCTCTACATATGTGAGTCTGCTGCTTTTTCACTAGTCTGTTATGTTTCTTAGACTTCACATATAAAATGGTATTATATAGTATTTGTCTTTGCCTGGCTCATTTCACCTGGCATAATGCCCTCCAAGTTCATCAGTGTTGCTGCCAGTGCCAAAATTTTGTTTCTTTTTTTATGGCTGAGTTTTTGTAATCTTCCGAGGATTACTTTATTTTTTTACTTAACTTTTTATTTTTCATTGGAGGATAATTGCTTTACAATGTTGAGCTGGTTTCTGCCGGACACCAATGTGAATCAGCCTAAGTAAACACATACCGCTCCCCACTCTCCCCCCCCACCCCGCCCCGCCCCTTGAGCCTCCCTCCCCCCACCCACCCGACCTCTCTAGGTCATCACAGGGCAACAGGCTGAGCTCCCAGTGTTATACAGCAACCTCCCCCTAGCTATCTATTGCACACATTGTAATGTGTATATTTTAATGCTACTCTCAACCCGGCCCACTCTCTTCTTCCCCTGCGGTGTCCAGTCTGTTCTCTATGTCTGTGTCTCTGTTCGTATGGCCGATATTTTTAAATTTTTAATTGAAAAAACAAACAACACGGGGGCTCATAACCATTCATGTTTTCTGCATTCTTGTCTTGATACACCAAGCATGGAGGATGGGGGCTTGGGGAAAAAGGAGGCCCCGCCTGGAGGGAGTCCCAGGGGAGGCGCTGCAGCCAGGCAGCTGACCTGGGAAGCTGGGGACCCGGGCTCCTGGCAGCCTTCCCTGGGGAGCCGCTCACGTGCCCGTCTCTGCACAGCCCCGCCAACCGCAGACCAGGCGGGAAAGTGAAAATAAACCCTGACTGGCGGCTGGCTGAGTTTCTGTTTCCCGTCACACAGCCACATAAGTGCCTTATCATCCCGGGAGCTGTGTTCAGTGGGCCCCCAAGGGCTGCTTTTGATTTTCTTAAGGGATAACATTTACATAACAAATGTATGAACTACATTAATCATCAGGGCCCAGCTTGACAATTTTTTTTAATACCTGTACCACTCAAATCAAGATCAAGGGCATTCCTAGCCACCCAGAAGGTTTCTTTATACCCTTCCTGACCCCTGTGCCCCAGCCAAGCCCCACACAAGTTGCTTAGTGTGTCCCTTTGCGGCCCCACGGACGGCAGCCCCCCAGGCTCCTCTGTCCATGGAACTCTCCAGGCAAGAATACTGGAGTGGGTTGCCATTCCCTTCTAAAGGGGCTCTTCCTGACCCAGGGATTGAACCTAGTCTCCCCCATTGCAGGCAGATTCTTTACCAACTGAGCTTCCAGTGAAGCACCCCCTCCCCTTTAAAAAATAAATAAATATATATATATATATACACACATATATACTGTCACCACTCAAATTAAGATCAAGGGCATTCCCAGCCTCCCAGAAAGTTTCTTTATGCCCATTCCCAACCCTACCCCCCACCCCACCCCCCAATCTGCCTTCTAGAAACATCAGCTAGTCACACCTGTTCTTGAACTGTGTACAAAGCAAGCAGTCACACAGCACATGCCTTTCTTGGTTTCTTTCACCCAGCGTGACGAGGGTGAGGGTCATGTGTGATGCCATGTGAAGGGCTTTCTGCTCCGTTTTATTGCTGAGACGTGTCCTACTGCACAGATGCTCCTCAATGTGTTTGCTCAGTCTCCTGTTGATGGATATTTGGGATGTTTCCAGTTGGGGGCTGTTAGAGTTGCGTGGACATCTGTGAACAGGTCTTTGTGTGGACACAGGTTTTCTTTCCTCTTGGGTAAATACCTATAAGTGGAGCTGTCAGGTCATAAGGTAGGTGTATGTTTAACTTTATAAGAGACTGGTAAATGGTTTTCCTCTCTGGCTGTCCAGACCTGTTTCCAGACTTCAGAGGCCCCATTCCACATCATAGCAAACTTACAAAAGGACCTGTGAGCCACATTAAACATCTTTTTTTTTGAGTAAAAATAGTTTAGTTTTTTTTTTTTTTCCCAGAGGCTTTTCGAATTTTCTTTTTGAAATTATTTGACCCCAAGTAACTCATTTGCGGACTTCCCAGGTGGTACAGTGGTAAAGAATCCGACTGCCAAGGCGGAGACGCAAGAGACCCACGTTTGATCCCTGTGTCGGGAACATCCCCTGGAGGAGGAAATGGCAACCCGCTCCAGTATTCTTGCCTGGGGAATCCCATGGACACAGGAGCCTGGTGGGCTACAGTCCATGGGGTCACAAAGAGTCCATGCGTGCACACACAAACACACACACGACTCATTTGATCAATGGGGTCTGCTGGAATTTCTCAGCAATCATGGTTGGGCAGTCTGACAAGGGAGATCACTGACCCCCAAACTGTTTTTCATTTAGAATGAGATTTTTAATGAATAATACATTTAGCACCCTTTCTCATTGGATTTGTGAGCTCCTGCTCACCCCTCAAAACCCCACTCAAAGGCCCACACCTCCATAAAGGCTCCTGGTCATAGATAACAACAGCCTCACCTCCCTCACCTCAGCCCAAGTGCAGAGCCTGGCGTGTGGCCCTGCTGTCACACCCCCTCTGGAGGAGCACTGGGCAGCATCCCAGTCAGCGCCCAAGGAGCCCGTGTCTGGGGGACAGGGCCTGCCTCACACCTTCCTGGATGCATGGCACATGTTTGTTGACCTGATTTTTCCAGAATTTTCTGTAGGTCAGGTGCCCTTACCCAGAACTGCAGGGCCAGGTGGCAGAGGAGCTGGTACCACATTGAACATGACATAAAATTCTGAGTGCTGGGAGGTAGGCAGAGGCCATGGTTCTCTTCCGGTTCTCTGAGAAGCTCTCTATGACCCCAGAAGGATTGAGGGGAGAATCTCTGATGGCTCTGGAAGCAGTGTTCCCGGGGAGAGGGCTTCAGCAACTTGTGACTACGGAGAACAAAGGAGGGGACAGAATGGGGTCCATTTGGTGAGTGTGTAGAACGCACCTTTGCTCTCTGCGCTGGGCCCTGGGGATGTGCAGGAACAAGACAGATAAGGTTGAGGAGTAAAGAGTAAACACAGAAAGATGACTTCAGATCCTATCAGTGCTATGACAAGCAAAACAGGGAGCTGTGATAATGATGAGGAGGAGGAGAAACATTAGACAGGGAGGCCAGGGGGAACTTCTCTGAAGAGTCAAGGGTCTCATGACGAGCAGCAGCCAGCCACAAGGCTCTGGGCCAGAGTGTTCCAGGCAGAGGGAATGGCCCGTGCAAAGGTCCTGAGGCTAGAATACCTCATGTTGGAAGGCTAGCCAGGGGGTCCCTGGGATCCCAGGTGTCTGTGGCATGCAGAATGGAGGAGGTGAGGATGGGTGTGTGCAGGGGAGGGGAGGGGGGTTGTCTCAGGCCAGCTCTGGGGGCCCACGGGACTTGGAAGTGAGGGGATTCCAGGCCTTCAGTTCTGGGTAGTGACAGCCTGGCACCTCCAAGTACAACCAAGAGGCCAAGGGGGTAGCCCACACCGCTGGGCTCCAGTATTGAGCAGATTGGTGAGTGGCAGATTGGAGGAGGGACAGGCGACTTGTCGGAGGCCCCTTGGCACCTGTGCCAGGCTCTCTCACTGCACCCCAGCCTCTGGTCCTCTCCAGGTCCTCTGACTCCCCAGACTCTCTCCCTCCTCAGGGTTGGTCCACTGCCTAGGACACCCCTCCCCGGGCTCCAGCCAACTCCAACCTGTGCTGTGGGGTCTCACTTAAAGCTCACTTACCAGAGATGCCGCCCAGACTGTGTCCCCAACTAACACTAGGTCTTCCCTTCCATCTCCCTCTTACAACCTTGACTTTTTCCTTTGTGTGGCATTTAACGCAAGTGGCGGTTCGTTTCATGTGTGTATTTGTGTGAGTCTTTGTTCACTGAGGGTCTCCCCACCCGGGAGGCCCTGGGAGGCTCGGGGTCTCTCCGCTGTCTTCCCACAGCAGCACAGGGCTGGCCCATACCTGCTTCAGGAGTGAAAGACCCAGATTTTAAGTCCAACCCCTCCAAGCCTCTTCCTTTGCCTCAGCTACCTCCACACAGGAGACTGGGGTCCCCTCCCTAGTCTCTCCCATGTCCCCAAGAGGTAAAAGCCCAGGATCTCCCCGATCCCTCTAATTACAGTGGCCCCAGGGCCTGCAGGGAGGCCAAAGCCCCCACCCCATCTGGCCGGCCAGACACAGAGGAGGGAGCCAAGCCCCCGGGCCTCCAGCACCGCCCCTTCTCCCACGCCTCACGAAATGCATCTGTACTTGCGGGCCAGCGGCGGGCGGAGGGGCTGGTTTCCCCAGGTCTGCTTATCACTAAGTTAGTTTTGAAAGGTATATACCAGATGAAAGGCGGAATTCTAATTTATATCCTGGAACAGAAAAAGGACATTAGTGGAAACACCTGAAATCTGAACACAGTCTGCATGGCATGGTGAATGGTGATGTACCAATGGGTGTTTCTAGTTTTCATAGGAGACGACAGAAAATGAGAACAATGGGGGGAGCTGGGCAAGGCGGTTTATGGGAACTCTGTGCTCACCTTGCAGCTTTCCTGTAATCTAGAATTATTCAAATAGAAGAGGTTTGGTCACAAAAAATAAAGGAAAAAAAGAGAGAGAGAGAATAGCAAGCCACCCATCAGACTGGTAAAAAAAAAAAAAGGTAAAGCTAGACAGTGAGGAATGTTCATGAGGACAAGGACAATGGGCAGGGCTGTGTGTGTGACCTGGGACATCTGCAAGCCAGGTAGCACTTGGGGTCAAGTTCAAAGCACGCCTGTCCTACAGCCCCACAGTCTTCTCCTGCAGGGGCTCTCAGAGCGTGGCCCTCAGACCCGCAGGCTCGGCACTACCTGGAAACTTAGAAATGCAGGCCCCCTCGAGATGATCAAAGAGTCGGACACAAAGAGATCAAAGAGGCGCGCTGGAGATGTCGCAAAGGGTCGGACGCGACTGAGCGGCTGAACACCAGCAACAGAGATGATCGTAGTAAATGAAGTAAGTCAGGCAGAGAAAGATGAATACCAGATGATATCACTTGTGTGTGGAATCTAAAATATGACACTATCTACAAAACAGAAACAGACTCCACGGAGAACAGACTTGTGGTTGCTGGGGGCGGGGTGGGGGGTGCCGGGGGGCGGGCTGGGGGGATGGACTGGGAGGCTGGGATCAGCAGATGCAAACCATTATACCCAGTATGCACAAACAAGGTCCTGCTGTATGGCACAGGGGACTATATTCAATATCCGCTAACAAGCCATGATGGGAAAAGAATATGAAAAAGGATATAACGGAATCACTTTCCTGTTCAGCAGAAATTAACACATTATAAATACATCAACTAGACTTCAATAAAATAAGTTAAAAAAAAAAAAAAAAAACGAAATGCAAGTGCACAGGCTCTACCCCAGACATACTGAACAAAAGGAAAACAAAACCCCAAACAACCCAAACCCTTGGGTTGCGTGGCAGCTACAGGTGTTTTCACAAGCCCTCCAGGTGACTCTGGTGCTGCTGAAATCTGAGAACTATGAGTGTACAGATGAACTCCAGAATAAGCCTGGAGCACGGTCACAGAGAGAACTTGAATTAGCCTAAGTATGCATCACAAGGAAATGAAGACATGAGCGGAAAGGTGGTGTGCAACAGTGCAAATGCGCTCATCTCACCCTTGTGTGTCCACAGGGGTGAGCCGCATGCACAACACCCAGCAAACAAAGCAAGTCACAAGATACAGGCAGTATGATGCCAGCCAAAGGTTTCAGCACCCCAAAATGTTCGCATTGGGAACCTACACATATGAATATAAAGACGGGCCCTGGAAGGATGAGCACTAACATTCGGGAGGAATAAGGGAGGAGTCGGGGGCAGGTTCATGTCTGCCTAAAACGTTTGATGTTTTAAGCCAGAGATCTGAGGATAAGATACTCCGCATTCCTGGGAAGCTCTGTTAACATGACTTTAACTAGTACGTGCTCTTTAAAAATGATTCATCGAGAACCACACAAAGTTTAACGTGAGGGCCTCTCATTTCAATTCCACATTTACTGTGAGTATTTGGTGACTATACTTACAAAATTGGGTCTATGAATTCTCTAAAGAATAATTTATGTAATATTCTGGAAAAGACAAAACTATGGAGATAGTGAAGAGATCAGTGGTTGCTGGGAAAGGAAGAAGAGATGAACAGCTGGAGCACAGAGGAGTTTTAGGGCCATGAAACTATTCTGTAGGACACTGTCATGGGGTGACACGTGTCATTATACATCTGTCAAACCCTAATACAAGCCACGTGCTGTGCTGAGCTGAGTCCCTCAGTTGTGCCCAACTTTTTGAGACCCCATGGACTCTGCCAGGCTCCTCTGTCCAGGGGATTCACCAGGCAAGAACAGAGTGGGTTGCCATGCCCTCCTCCAAGGGATCTTCCCAACCCAGGGATTGAATCCAGGTCTCCCGCATTGCAGGCAGATTCTTTACTGTCTGAACCACTAGGGAAGCCCAAGAATTCCCACCAGGGAAGCCCCAAGAATACTGGAGTTGGTAGCCTATCCCTTCTCCAGGGGAACTTTCTGACCCTGGGATCAAACCAGGGTCTCCTGCATTGCAGGCAGATTCTTTACCAGCTGAGCTACCCATGAAGAACAATATAAGCCAAAGACTTTAGCTGATGTGTCAATACTGGTTCATCAATTATAACAAAGGTACCACAGCAATGCAAGATGTTTTTGGTTTTTTGGTCACACCTCTCGGCATAGAGGAGCTTAGTTCCTGGACCAGGTTTGGGATCTGTGTCCCCTACAGTGGAAATGCAGATTCTTAACCACTGGACCACCAGGGAAGTCCCAAGATGTTAATAATAACAGGGGGAAAGTGGGGAGGGGACTGGGGGGAGGGGTTGGAGAGGAGGTATATGAGAACTCCCAGTACTTGCTGCACAATTATCTGTAAACCTAAAATCACTTAAAATTTTTTTAAAAAGCAATTCATTAAGAGAAATGAATTAACCTCCCAAATGAAATGTTTTGACAGATGTTTTAATGTTTGTAATATCCAGACATGGAAGAAACCTAGATGTCCATCAGCAGATGAATGGATAAGAAAGCTGTGGTACATATACACAATGGAGTATTACTCAGCCATTAAAAAGAATATATTTGAATCAGTTCTAATGAGGTGGATGAAACTGGAGCCTATTATACTGAGTGAAGAAAGCCAGAAAGAAAAATACCAATACAGTATCAGATCAGATCAGATCAGTCGCTCAGTCATGTCCAACTCTTTGCAACCCCATGAATCGCAGCACGCCAGGCCTCCCTGTCCATCACCAACTCCCGGAGTTCACTGAGACTCACATCCATCGAGTCAGTGATGCCATCCAGCCATCTCATCCTCTGTCGTCCCCTTCTCCTCCTGCCCCCAGTCCCTCCCAGCATCAGAGTCTTTTCCAATGAGTCAACTCTTCGCATGAGGTGGCCAAAGTACTGGAGTTTCAGCTTTAGCATCATTCCTTCCAAAGAAATCCCAGGGCTGATCTCCTTCAGAATGGACTGGTTGGATCTCCTTTCAGTCCAAGGGACTCTCAAGAGTCTTCTCCAACACCACAGTTCAAAAGCATAATTATGGAATTTAGAAAGATGGTAATGATAACCCTGTATGCGAGACAGCAAAAGAGACACAGATGTATAGAACAGTCTTTTGGACTCTGTGGGAGAGGGAGAGGGTGGGATGATTTGGGAGGATGGCATTGAAACATGTATATTATTATATGTGAAACGAATCACAAGTCCAAGTTCGATGCAGGATACAGGATGCTCGGGCTGGTGCACTGGGATGACCCAGAGGGATGGGATGGGGAGGGAGGTGGGAGGGGGGTTCAAGATGGGGAACACATGTACACACGTGGCGGATTCATGTCAATGTATGGCAGAACAAATACAATATTGTAATTAGCCTCCAATTAAAATAAATAAATTTATATTAAAAAAAAAAAAGGCAAAGCAGCTCTCAGTAACATGTGAAGCCCACCCTGCAGGTGAGTATTCTGGGAGCAGGCAGACTTCGAAGGTAACAATGCTGTAAGCTCGCAGTCAGCGCCCCCCGCCCCTTGACCTCCCCGCCTAGAGTGCTGAGATTGGCTCCGATGCTGGCCAGCGGGGCTGCGATGAATTGTCACCTAGTCTGTGTCCCTCTGTGAGAGCTCACGGCTCATCACCGTGCACTGAGCTTTTCAAACACAGGAGCCACAAGCCCAGGTGGCAGGTGGGCACCTAACACATGGCTTGTCTGAACAGAGGTGTGTCTTGAGAGGGCAATCTACCCAGACTTGGTACAAAGAGAGGAAGGAAAAGCCATCGTTTCTGTACGGACAGCAGCCGTCGCCCCTCCCTCCGCCCGGTGCCCCTCCTCCATGTGGCTTCCAGGACACTCCCCCGGCTCCCTCGGCCCCAGCTGCTCCTCAGCCCCCCGAAACTGGGAGGCCCCGGGCCCAGTGCTGGGGACTGTCTTCGTTTCCATCTCCGCTCACCCCCGTGATGCTCACAGTGGGCGCCCTGAGATGTCCGAATCCCCAAACCCATGAACATGTTACCTTACACGGCAAAAGGATTTTGCAAATTTGCTGAGATTAAGGATCTTGAGATGGGGCAATTATCCGGGAGTGTCCAGGTGGGCCTAGTGCAATCATGAGCAACTGGAAAAGGCTGGGGGCAGGAGGGCCAGGGTCGGGGGCGGTTGAGGAAGGAGGGCAGGGGGCGCAGTGGCCAGAAGCTGCGAGAGGCGAGGGGACGGGCTCTCCCCCGGGGGCCTCCAGAGAGGACTGCGGCCCTGGGGACACCTTGATTCTACCCCCAGAAGACCAGTTCTGGAATGCTGACTTGCAGAACTGTGGAGACAATAAATTTGTGCTGTTTTGCGCTATAGTTTTTGATACGATGTCACAGCAGCAATAGGAAACTGAGACAGTGAAATGACCCAGTCTTGTAAGTTAAATATGCAAGATGCCCAAATAAATCACCTTCAGCCCAGACATCAGGCTCAGATACTGAACTGCCCGCTCAATACCTCCTTGGAGACTTCTGAATTCTGGACCTTTTCCCCAAGCCTTCTCATCACCTGCTCCATCTCAGTTGATGGCAACTTGGTCCCTTCCGGGTGCTCATGCCAAAAGCCTCAGCACCATCCTTGACTCGTCTTTTACTTTTTTTTTCAATTAATTAAATAATTTATCATTTATTTTTGGCTGTGCTGGGTCTTTGTGGTGTGCATGGGCTTTTTATAGCTGTGGCAAGCGGAGGCCACTCTCTAGCTGTGGTGCCCGGGCTTCTCACTGCGGTGGCTTCTCTTGTATGGATCACATGCTCTAGAAAGCATGGGCTCAGGAGTTGCAGCACACGGGCTTAGCTGCCCTGTGGCATGTGGAATCTTCCCAGACCAGGGATTGCATCTGGGTCCCCTGTATTGGCTGTCGGATTCTTAACCACTGGACCACCAGGGAAGTCCCTCTTCTTTCTCTCTTGCTCCCCTCATTCAGGCTGCTAGTAAGTCCTGTTGGCTCCATCTTCAAAACTGAGCCAGAATCTAACCCCTCCTCATCAAGCCCACTGCGACCACCCTGGTCTGAGCCTCCGTCGCTGCTTCTCTGTGTGATGGATACAGCCTCCTCACTGGGCCCTCTGCTTCCACCCTGTCCCCACCCCTGCCCTTCCCAACACAGCAGCAGCACAAGGGGTCCCTCGAGTCAGAGAATGTCATACCTGTGGTCTCCATCTCATTCAGAGTAAAAGCCAAACCCTTAGCATGGCCAAGAAAGCCATCTATAATGTGGTAACCCTCCCCTACCTGTATGATTTTGCCTCCCCTAACTCCTGACCTCTCTCTGCTGCAGCCACCCCAACCTTCTGACTGTTCCTTGAACACAGCGAGTACAGCCTCCTACTGGGGCCTTTGCACAGGCTGGTCCCTCTGCCTGAGACACGTCTCCCTGATAGCCACATCATTGACTCCCTCCTTGCCTTCAGGATTTGCTCAAATGTCGCCTCATCAACAAGGCCTGCCCTGATTACCCTAAACCGCTGCTCGTTCCAACCAGCCCCAGCTGGTCCAGCCATCCTCATCCTGCTCTACAACATACTCAACAACTTACTTATCATACTACTTGCTCCATCGCCTATATTAGAATATTAACTCCATGAGGGCAGGGATCTTTGCTTTGTTTACTGTGGGTAGAACAGTGCTCACCATAAAGGGCATTCAATAAATATCAACTGAATAAACTTATAAAAGGAAAGGTGTCAGGATAAAGGTTAAAAATTCTAAAACCACTGTACATGCATGGTGGAGTTCAATGTGAGAAAATGGATGGTAGATTTCTAGAAGACAGGTTTCCCACTGTTGGGTGAGAAGTTATGTAACTAAGCAAGGGGAGGAGCCTGGAATGATCCATGTGGCGGTGGATCAGAGTTAGAGACATCAGGGTGAACTTACCTTTAACAGTGATACAGAAGGCTACATATAGAAATATGTATGGATTTGTATTCACACACAAGGGCTTCCCTGCTGGTGCAATGGTAAGGAATCCGCCTGCCAGTGCAGGAGACACAGGAGTGCAGGTTCAATCCTGGGTTGGGAAGATCCTCTGGAGAAGGGAATGGCAACCCACTCCAGTATTCTTGCCTGGGAAATCCCATGGGAAGAGGAGCCTGGTGGACTATAGTCCAGGGGGTCACAAAGAGTCGGACACAACTGAGTGACTGAGCACACACACACACACACATACACAGGTTATTACACACAAGTATGTTTCCCAGAGGGCCTAAAAGAAACAACACCCCACAGCAACAAGCACATCCAGCATCCAGTCTTTGATCTCTAAAGCCATCCTCCAATAAAAGGAACTAGGGTTCCTTGGAGAAATGGTTGATTTCTAGGTAAAGACCCTGATGCTGGGAAAGATTGAAGGCAGGAGGAGAAGGGGACAACAGAGGATGAGATAGTTGGATGGCATCACCGACTCAATGGTCATGAGTTTGAGTAAGCTCCGGGAGCTGGTGATGGACAGGGAAGCCTGGCATGCTGCGGTCTATGGGGCCGCAAAGAGTTGGACACCACTGAGCAACTGAACTGAACTGAGGTCTAAAACAGGAAATATACAAGATGGGCCTGGGGTATCGAATAGAGCCAGAACGTAAGGAGGTGCTCAGAAACTCACAATGGTGGGGCACGTCAAAGGGACACAGGGGCCAGCTGAAGAGCTAATGGCCAAAATGGGAATAACTTGAACAATACCATAAAGCACAGTATGAATTATAACCCACAGTATGAAATGCCCATAAGTCTATACTGATGTAAAGGTAGGATTGAAATAAAGACATGAGGGAGCACGGACAAATCTCCAGGGCAGAAGCATTTCAAAGACTTTATGCACATACTCTGCCCTCATGGAGGTGGGGCATAACTTCCCAGCCCTTGCAATGTGGACTGCACAGTGACTTCCCTCCGCATAATATTGTACACAGTAGTAAAGAAACCCCACACGCGGTGCCTCAGCAGTGATCAAGGGACACTTCAACCACGGTAGGTCGGCTCGAGAGCACGTGCCCTCATTCAGAGGTGAGAACGACCCTTTCCCTCTGTGATCTTCCTCCTCCAAACACATATTCTCCAGTCTAGTCATGAGAAGAACATCAGACAAACCCTAACTGAGGGGTCTTCTGCAAAATACCTGACCAGTGCTCCGCAGAACTGTCATAGTCATCAAAGACAAGTCTGAGAAATCAGCGCAGCCCAGAGGAGCCCAAGGAGACATGATGATTAAATGGGATCCTGGAACAGAAAAAGGATGTGAAGGAAAAACTAAGGGACTATGAATAAGGTCTAGACTTTAATTAATAATAATGCATCAAAATTGGTTTATTGTGACAGACGCATCGTCCCAAACACGACGTTAATAACAAGGAAAACTGGATGTGATACCCTGAACTGGATCCTGGAACAAAAATGGGCATTTGTGGAAAAATTGGTGAAATCCAAATAGAGTCTGGAGTTGGTTAATAGTAACGTTACAACTCTGGTTTTTATAAGATGACATAAGATGTTAACAATGGGGGAAACTGTGTGAGTAGTAGATGGGAACTCTTTGCAACGAACTTTTCAACTTTTTCCAAAAGAAAAGTGTACTAAAAAAAGAAAAATAACCTGACAATTAAATAGGTTCCTGGTACATGGCAGTTGCTCAGGGAACAAGGTAACGGGTATTATGATTTTTATTTTTTTTCCCATGATGGAAATAACTCACTAAGTATCCAGCAATGTCAATGGCCCTTAGACTGGTAAAAGATTCCAAACAATACAAAAACGAATAAAACAGAGAGTGAAACCTTTCATGATTTCACTCCCCACTGCTAAGTCAATATATTATATTCTGGACTTTTCACTATGCATATGTGAACATATAAAAATTTTTGCAGACAAAGGGTGATGCCCTGCATTTTGATACACTGTGGACTTCCTTTTGTATCAGGGCACATAGCTCTGGTTACAGTTCTTTATTTTTTTATTTTATTTTAGAGTACAGTTGAATAACAGTGCCATGTTAGTTTCAAGTGTACAGTAAAGTGATTAAGTGATACATATACATGTATCTGGGCTTCCCAGGTGGTTCAATGGTAAAGAATCTGTGTGCCGATGCAGGAGACACAGGAGATGTGGGGCCACTCCCTGGGTCTGGAAGATCCCCAGCAGTAGGAAATGGCACCCCACTCCAGAATTCTTGCTTGGAAAATTCCACAGACAGAGGAGCCTGGTGGGCTACAGTCCATGGGGTCGCAAAGTATCAGACATGACTGAACAGTTAAGCACGCAAGCATACATGTATCTATCCTTTTCCAAATTCTTTTCCCATTTAGGTTATTACCGAGTCCTGAGCTGAGTTCCCTGTGTTGTACAGTAGGTCCTTATTGCCTATCTATTTTAAATAGAGGACTGTGCATATGTCAACCCCAAGCTCCCAATCCCTCCCTCCCCCTTATCTCCCCTAGTAACCGTAAATTCATTCTCTAGGTCTGTGAATCTGTTTCTATTTTGTAAATAAATTCATTTGTATCCTTTTTTTTAATATTCCACATATAAGCAATATCACATGATATTTGCCTTTCTCTGTCTGACTTCATTTACTATGATAATCTCCAGGTCCATTGCAGGTTGCTGCAAATGGCAATATTTTATATACACAAGGGACTATTATTCAGCCATTAAAAGGAATGCAATGCAGTGTTCTTCTGAATGGCTGCGATATGGACGCGACAATGGACTGTTTCCTTAAGATGGACAGTCAGGGACTGTCAATTTTCTTCCCACAGAGTGCTCTAGCGAGCACCTTCCCACACACACCTTCATGACCACGTGTGGGAACTCCCGCACCCAGGACCGACCCCTGGCTGCAAAGTGGTGAGTGTGGTGGCACCTTTACAACACTGTCTGCCTACTGCGGACCTTTTCTCGTTACCCCGAGAATTAACGGCCTGGCTCCACACTTCTCAAAGGCAGAAGGCCGCATGAAGCCCCTACCTCTCTCTCCATCTCTTTGATGACATCTCCCCTTGATCAAGGCGGCCGTGGGTGGCCATTGTGACATCACGGATGTGTGTGTTGGAGGGAGGGGGGAGGATAGGACACACTGTGTGACTGACCAACCAGGGCCTCAGGGGACAGAACTGGGTGTCCTTCTGAGACTCAGCGTGTGTTTGAGATGGCAGAAGTCTTGGAGGTTTCTCAGCCTGGGGCCAGCCCAGCAGAACTGGGGCAGTGGGCAGAGAGAGGGTGCTGACATTTCAAAAGTCATACTATCAATCCATGATCTTATATTTAGAAAATGACAATAAAAGAGCCTGATCATACAAAGCGTCCCTTTATTGTTCAGTTCTTCCGCAAATATTTGGATTTTGGATGTCTTTTATGTACTGATTACTCTCAGTGCTGGGATGACCTCAGTGAACAAAACTGAGTTCCTGAATCCACAGAACTTGTATTCTCCTTGGAGACAAATAATAAAGCAATCACTATGAGTTAGTGGCAAGTGTTGCATTATTGAGGGTAAATAGCCGGCTGCGAGAACCCACAAATCCCAGCATTTCTGGTGGCCTCCACAAGTCCTCTGGCTCCGGAGCTGGCCAAATGCCCCGTCCTGGAGCTCCGAGGGCCGCCTTTTACCGGGACCTCACCCCTACCTTTCTGATGATTTGATTCACGCTCATCTCCTCCACTAAACTGTAAGACTGAGACCTGCATCCTCCTCTATAGCCACAGGGGCCTCCTTTTAGTTCCATGCTTCTTCCTGTCGCCCTACAGAGACCTGAACCCAATGGGCCACTCCTGTGCGGTGGCCTCAGCCTCAGCCAAACCTCAGTCCACCTGCCCACTCCATGGAGCAGCTGTCTCAGACCTCCCTGGGGTACGAGTTCCCCACCAGCTACCCTGGGTCCCTCCCGGCTGTGGCAATGATCCACAGCCCCTTTCACAGCATGACGTTGCTGGGAAGTGGCAGCCCGTGGACTTGGCCTCCAGACCTTCCTTGTGGCCCATGGGTCGTGTGACAGACTCACCGATGAGGTGGGAACAGAAGCACAGAGTATTGCTCTGGGCCCAGGCAGTTAGGTGGCAGAGGAGCCTTCCCTGCCCACCCCTCCTCTGAATGTGGACACCCGGGATGTGCTTGGAGCCCGTGTCCGAGGAAGCCTGCCTCCCTGAGTGACCACGTGGCGCAGAGCCACTTGCTCCCTCCCAGCTGGGACACCCACACGGGACAGACGCCGAGAGAGCTGGCTCCTTTGTCTCACTGGGATCTCAGCTCTGATGTCACCTCCTCAACAAGTCCTGTCCTCAGGACCCTAAAGTAGTATCAGCCTAGTCTATGCACACCTGTAATAAACTTCAAAGTCTTCTGTTCATTTGTTTGTTCACTTGAATAATATTGTCTGTCCCAACTAGAAGGTGAGCTTCTTGGGGGCAAGAACCTCTCTTGCTCATGTTGTATTCCCACTGCCTACAAGAGTGCTGGCACACAGTAGGTGCTCAATAAAAACCCCGGTGACAGAGGGACCTGTTCTGTATGACTCGGATGTCTCATCTGGTTGTTTTACAGCAGACATTAACATGACATTGGAAAGCAATTATCCTCTAATTAAAAATAAATACCCTATGATCAACCATTATGGAAAAGAATATTTAAAAAAAAGAATGTATATATGTATAACTGAATCACTTTGCTGTACAAAATCACTTTGCTGTATAAAAAAATAAATTAAGAAAAATAAAAAACTAAACAAAAAAAATTCCTCATCTGCAAAACTGGGTAAATACCCCTCTCTGTCATCTCATGGGGCTCCTTTGAGACCACACGGCTTATCTTCAAAAAGTACTCAGTGTTACAGGACAGGGTGTGTATCTTAAGTCCGTCTGGACATGAACCAATTAGGGAGAATTTGGTGCTTACTGCCTACCTGCCAGGTGCAGCTCACTTATAACTTATTGGATTAGAGCTTCAGATTCATGGTTTTCCCACCTTGTGGGTTGGGAGGTGGGGTCCTAGAAGTTTCTGGCTGTACGCCCTCTGGGGTACTAACTACCCACTGGCCCCTTTCTCCTTCCTAAGAACCCCAGCTTTATCCTGAGGGGCAGAGTGCTCTTGCCATCAGGCAAATGATCAGAAGTTGCTGGTGGAGGTGTCTGGGAAAGTTCTTTATAGCATGTGTTAGGACTCCTTTGGCCCACCCCCCCTTTTTCTTCATTCCTTCTTGGACAGTAGGTACAGCTGAATTTTCAGCAGGGCTGAGGCTGGCCCTTAATGTGCCTTTGTGAGCTATCTAATTAGAAAAAAGACAGCTCCCATGGGCAGAAGCTTACCTCTGGGTGCTTGCCCTGGCCTGCACCATCCAATCCCTTTGGCTGAGAGCTGTGAGCAGTATACAAACTGCACAACCGTCCTTGGCACCCATGATTTTGGACTATGAGGCAACCTTGAGGATGGAAAGGACTTCCTTGGGGCAGAGGTGAAAGATAAAAGAAGTCTGGGCCTTGATAAGGGTGGAGCCCTTATACCAGCCCTGGAAGGCCTTCTTTTCCTTTTGTGTTTCGGAAGAATTGTCTTAATAATTTATTTTGAAATAACTTCAAAGTTAGAGAAAAGTCACAAGAACCATACAAAAAACTGTCTTTCACCCAGACTGGTTGATTGTTAGTATTCTATTCCATCTACTCCCCTCTTTTTCCCTCCGTCCCTGCCTCCCTCCCTTCATCTCCCGCTTACTTAATGTAGACATGCAGCCCTTGTTACTGTTCTCTTTCTGAATCACTTAAGAGTAGCTGGCATACATGATACCCATTATCCCCAAATACTTGTCGTGTAGATCCCCAAAGAGGAGACTCTAACCACCATCCAAATCACCTCTGATTTCTTCCTTTTTATTAATTTTTATGGGAGTATAAGTGAAACTGAAAGTGAAGTCACTCAGTCATGTCCAGCTCTTTGAGGCCCCGTGGACTGTAGCCTACCAGGCTCCTCCCTCCATGGGATTCTCCAGGCAAGAATACTGGAGTGGGTTGCCATTTCCTTCTCCAGGGGATCTTCCCAACCCAGGGATGGAACCCTCTCCCGCATTGCGGGCAGATGCTTTAACCTCTGAGCCACCAGGGAGGCCCTATGGGAGCATAATTGACTTAAATGTTGTGTTAGTTTCAGGTGTACAGCAAGGTGAATCCATTGTATATATACATATATCCACTCTTTTTAAGATTCTTTTCCCGTTTAGGCCACCACAGAGCACTGAGTAGAGTCTCCTGTGCTACACAGTAGATTCTCCTTAGGTATCTATTTTGTACATAGCAGTGTATCCATGTTAACTCTGACTTCTTAAATGAAACAAAACTTCTATGCCAAAGTCTTCCCTTGTAGCTCAGTTGGTTAAGAATCTGCCTACAATGCAGGAGACTCAGATTCAGTTCCCAGGTTGGGAAGATCCCCAGGAGAAGGAAATAGCAACCCATTCCAGTATTCTTGCCTGGAGAATCCCATGGACAGAGGAGCCTGGCGGGCTACAGTCCATGGGGTTGCAAGAGTTGGACACAACTTGGTGACTAAACCACCACCACATGCCAAAGACACTTATTTTGGTTTCCTGCTATGAGTAACGATTTCAAATTCTAATTGCTACCTTCCTTATCTGTTGTGCCCACCCTTCCCCCGCACTCTGCTCTGTCCCCCTCGGCCTCCCTTTGATTTCTTACACCTTCCAAGCAACTTTCAGCCTCAGAACTTTTTTTTTTTTTTTAACCAATTGAGGTAAAATTCACATCGTGTAAAATCCAGCATACTAAAAAAGTGAAAATTCAGTGTCAATGAAAACATTCACCATGTTGGGTAACTGTCATCACTTTCTGGGTCCAAAACATATTTATTCACACCAAAAGGAGCCCCTGCACCGCTTATGGAGCAGCCGCTCCCATTTCACCCGCTTCTGGGCAACCACCAACCCATTCCTGCGCCGGTGGCCTTCCCTCAGTGGCTGTTTCACTACTGGAATCACACACGTGCTGCCTCAGGACTTGGCAGCAGCTCATCCCTCTTCCCAGATGCTCTTCCCTCCTCCCACTCCAATCATCTTCCTTAGGAGGCCTTCCTGGGGCCTCTCCTGAGGTCAAGTCCCCCCAGCATAACTTTCTCATAAAAGCCCAGAGTTTCTCTCTGGAGCATTTTTTTCACAAGTGCTCTGCATGGTAATTTCATTGGGTTTCCCTGGTGGCTCAGACGGTAAAGAATCTGCCTGTGATGCAAGAGACCCGGGTTCGATCTCTGGGCTGGGAAGAGCCCCTGGAGGAGGGCACGGGCAACCCACTCCAATATTCTCGGCTGGAGCACTCCACGGACGGAGGAGTCTGGTGGGCTACATATAGTCTGTGGGGTTACAGTTCATGTTCTCTACATTAAGAATGTAAAGTTTATTAGGCAGGAACATGTCTGACTTGTTTACCAGTATTTGCCAGGGCCTCGCCAGAACCTGGCATACACTGTAAACTGACTGAGTGGATGAGCTAGTGAGTGTCCTTACAAAGAAAAAGTCACCTCATTCCCCTTTACAGAATTCCTCCTTTACAGAGGAGGAGGCATGGAGACTTGGACGTCATAGCTGGGTTTGGGCTGCTCATGGGGTCTTGGACCAGCTTGGCAGGAACTGTCATGACTCCTCTACCTCCCCCCCCTCCCCACTGCATGATGTGATGTGGTCAAATTTATATGCATTAATGACCTGGGGGGTCATTAATTAATGTGGAGGGGCCCCCACCCCCCCCCCCCCACATCACAGCCCCACCCCTGCACATCACAGCCCCGCCCTCCCTCACCAAGCACCTCCCACATGCCCATATATGGGCATGATTTGGGCAGCTCTGACCCTGGTCTGTGAGGTCTGGGTCTCTGTGACCTCACAATGACCAGGGCCCTGCCCGGGTCTATATAAGAGGCCAGGAAGTCGGCCCCTGTCACAGCCCACAAATTCCACCTGCTCACAGGTTGGCTGGCTCAACCAAGGCGGTATCCCCTGCTCTGAGCATCCAGGCCGAATCCACCCAGCACCATGGCCAGATACCGATGCTGCCTCACCCATAGCGGGAGCAGATGCCGCCGCCGCCGCCGAAGAAGATGTCGCAGACGAAGGAGGCGCTTTGGTCGGAGGCGCAGGAGGAGAGGTGAAGAGGGTCCATCCTTGGGGGCAGGGGCCAGGGAGCTGGGGCGGGGCTGGGGGTTTGGGCTGTGCTGAAGTGTCCTCGTGTCCTCTGGTTCTCTGCAGTGTGCTGCCGTCGCTACACCGTCATAAGGTGTACAAGACAGTAACCACACAGTAGCAAGACCACCGCACTCCTGCCTGAAAGGTCACCAGCCTTCAAGACCCTCTTGCCACATCTTGAACATGCCACCATTTCAATGACATGAACAGGAGCCTGCTAACGAACAATGCCACCTGTCAATAAATGTTGAAAGACATCATTCCACTCTTTGACTCTTTGCTTTGAGGGACTCGAGGCGGGGGGGGGGGGGAAGGAGGGGGTTGGGGATGCCGGGAAGAGGGGACACAAAGGATGGTTCATGCTGGATCTTGTTCCAAACTCAACTACTCCCGAGTCACAAACCAAACCTGCCTCCCAGCCCCTAGTCCTTTACAGACCCCTTTCCAGCGGGGACGGGAGCTGTGCTGGTTGATGAACACATCCCTCCCCAGTTCTGTGCTCAGTGGCTTTCTACTGACAGCTCGAGATGGGCCACAGAAATTGGCAAATGCTTCCACTAGGGCTTGCTTGCTGCCACCTCCTCTAGAGCCAAGAACCATTTCCCAGCTCAAGCTCAATTCACCAGCAACAATCCCTAAGGTGCCTGATGTTGACGTTTCCCATTGTTTAAAAAGATGATGTTTCTGGGTACAGTGAGTAACTTGTCCAGTGGTTGAGCCAAGCTATCATTTAATCAGGTACAATATCCTCATCCCGGGTGGACAAAACAAAAGTAACTTGCTCCACTCAACCATATGATTCTCTGAGATGTGAAGGTGATTCACGAAACACTGCTGTCTCCTGGGCGCAAAACTGTCAGATCATTAACACGAGAGCTTGGGTCACGAGCTCATGGCACAACAATTTGGCACAGGGCGTTTTATCAGTGACCAGAACTCTGACCCAGCTGCCTAATGACAGGGCCATAGAAACATTGTGGCCCAACTTCCATCTCTGAGCACCATGGAGCATGGGTACTGGGCATTTGCCACTCCCAAGCCTCACACCCAACCTGCAAGGCAGTGTTGATGGCCCCGTCTTGGCAGGTGAGACCACTGAGCTGGGAGATGAACTCGCTTCCATGACTCAACCACTTGATTGGTTTCATAAGCCAGTCAGAAAGATGCTGGTGGGAGGGCTGAACATGGACCCTCCTGGGTAGGCTTTTACAAGTAGATCAAGGGCCAGTGGTGGAGATGCTGACTTAGCAGGGTCTCAGCGTAAGACCTGGGCATGCAGATTTTGAGCAAGTGCCCTATCCTATCCTACTAAGAAGGATGCTAACTGCTAAGTCACTTCAGTCGTGTCCAACTCTGTGCGACCCCATAGATGGAAGCCCACCAGGCTCCCCTGTCCCTGGGATTCTCCAGGCAAGAACACTGGAGTGGGTTGCCATTTCCTTCTCCAATGCGTGAAAGTGAAAAGTGAAAGGGAAGTCGCTCAGTCATGTCTGACTCTTAGCGACCCCATGGACTGCAGCCTACCAGGCTCCTCTATCCATGGGATTTTCCAGGCAAGAGTACTGGAGTGGGGTGCCATTGCCTTCTCCAACTAAGAAGGATAGGAGGCCTCAAAAGTTCCCTATCACCACTGTCAATAAATCACCACAAATTTCATAGCTTACAACACAAATGTATTGTCTTACATACATGGACCTTATGGGGCTAAAACTCAAGGTCTGAGCAGGTTCTGAAGGTTTTCAGAAGCATCATAACCTTGTCTTTCCCAGCTCCTTGCCAGCAACTGCATTCCTTGACTCGGGGCCCCTGCCTCCATTTTCAAAGCCAGTGGCTTAGCACCGTCAGATCTCTTCCTGTGACCCTCCTGCCTCCCTCTTCCACCTTATAAGGATACATGTGGTTTTGCGGAACCCACACTGAGCCCATCCAGATGATCTAGGATGAGCTTTCCATCTCTTTAAGTCACTCTTAAGAAAGTCCCTGCGTGTCTGCTCACTCTCAGGGGCAAGGGCGTGAGGGCATTCGTCTGCCTACCACGCTCTCCCCGTGGCTGCTATGGTTCTGATTCTGGATTTTCATGCCAGGAGAGGCTCAGCAGGAGGCCAGGGGTGGAGGGAAGATGGGCACATTTTTGGGGGAGGGAAGCGTGTGCCCGGGCTGGGGAAGTGGGTGGAGGGCTGAGGGCATATGAACTCTGAAGTCTGGGCTTGGCTCCTTATCTGCAGGCACCACGAGCAAGCAAGTCACTTAACCTCTTCCTGCCTCATGTAAGGAGTGAATGTATGGAATTTGTGGAATTCCTGGCACAGAGTGAGCATAAGATAACCCTGTGGACAGATAAGCCCCCATCCCAGCCCCCCGAGAGGCCACAGCAGTGGCTGCAAAGGCAGCAAGGAAGCTTCAGGAACCCCGAGGAGCTGGGGGAGGGGCAGGGTGTGAGGGCTTGGATCCAGACAAGGAGGCTGGCCCTCATCTTCAGAGGTTTTGTCCCCTGGTTTCGAGGCATGGGGGACACGTTTTACGGGGTGAGGAGTTGGCTGCCCGTGCCCTGTGCTGCCTTCACAGAAGGGGCCCAGGTGGGGACAATGGTGGGGTGGGGCCGCCAAGTCACAGTGGGGGGCCCCCTTTATATACAAGTCCCCCCCACAGGCTGCGGACAGACCCGACCAACACTGTTAACAGCAAGAGCAGGGGGCAGGCCTCAGCCTCCTCCCCGTCCCCCCAAGGCCAGCTGCCGTCTCAGCCCGAGTCGCCCACCCGTGACCCCTCCATCACGATGGTCCGATGCCACGTGAAGAGTCCAACTGAAAGTCCACCCGGGCAGCAGGGCTCCGGGCAGCAGGGCGAGACGGAGCACCCGGATCAGGCACGGGAGCTGAGGCCGGAAGACATCCCGGTCTACGGGAGGACTCACAGAGGCCGCTACCACTACAGACACAGGAGCCACACGCGGCGGCGCCCCTACCGGAGGCGCCGGAGAAGGGCCTGCAGGCACAGGAGGCGCCGCAGAGGTGCGGCGGGCCCCCCCTGCGCTCCCATCCCAGGCACCCCCCAGGCCTCCAGGCCAGGGCTCAGGTGGGCAGCGGGCGGCTCCTGCAGCTCTGGGGCCCCACCCTGTCAGACAGCCCCCTCATCCTGTGCCCCCACCCCACCCCGGCAGCCCCCCAAGCCACCCCCGGCAGCCCCCCCTCCCCACCCAGGTTCCCTGGATGGCCCCGTAACTGGAACTTTTTCCAAAAGGCTGCCGAAGGATGAGGAGGAGGAGGAGGAGATGCGGAAGGCAGCTCTAAGCTTCCCTGGGCCCACCAGAAAGAGTCACCTGCCAGGAAGTCCCTCGCAAGACCATACCACATCCCTCTTGGAGCCCACGAGATCTTGAGTAAAATGAGCAAAAGTCATCTGCCAAATAAAGCTTGAGATAAGAAACCTGCTAGCCTGTCAGGATCTCTTTTGTACGAAGGCACAAACACATAGCTTCTGTTCCCCACGGGATCAGGGGAGCGGGGAGCGGCCGGGGCAGGGGGCTCATCCCCCAGTGCTGTGTGCTGGTGTGTTCCCCTCTGAGCCTGGGGGCGTCCGGTCACCGGGAGCCATCAGGACGCCCAAAGCCATGAACTCCACCTGGACCTTCCCATTTCCGGTCAACTCCCCAGCCACTGAAGAACCTGAAAGGGCGCTGGGCGGGGGGCAAGTGGGAACTGAGACAAGATGGGAAGCAGGTCTGGCGTGCTCCAGCAAGAACAAGGCTGGCGCTGGGAGGGGGAACGAAAGGCAAAAGGCAGAACCGGGTGAGGCGGCATGGGCCACTAGGGTTTGGAGATGGGACCCTTATCCAGGACAGAGTCCGTTCCTTCCTGCTCCGCGCTTCTGATGGCTTCTTATAATCTTTGGAGTCCCTCTGCTGTGGCCACATCTCCAATCTCTGCTCCCCGTGTGAAATCTCTCCGCCTCCCTCTAACAGGGACACTTATGGTTGCATTCAGGGCCCACTCAGATAACCCAGGATAATCTCACAATCCTGGGAGGGTCCTATTCAGCTGACCACAGCCACTGAGGGTTTGGGACAAGATCTCAGTTATGGCTCATGTTGGAGAACGAATTCCCAGTGCTCAGAAATGACCAAGCAGACTTAATCCCCTTCCTGGCTGAAACTGGGCTGGACGGACATGTGTAGCTAGAGAGACTAGTGACCCCAAGGGCTTATGAACCGTGCCTTTAAAGGGTGACTTTGGAGAACAGGAAGAGTAGGGTTTTCTTTAGTTTCTTTTGTTTTAATCGTAAAAAAACATGTGATTTAGGTATGTCTGTGAAGGCACCACCCAGGTCAAGAAACCAGACACTTCCAGGCCCGCGGGAAGGCTCCCTCCAGGCTGCCTTTCATCCCATCCTGTCACCAGCTCTCTGGGGCTGGGCACTTCTGGGGTGTGGGGAGGAGTCTGTGTGCTCTCCTGCTTGAGGAAATTCTATCCCCAACTCTCACCCCAGCTCAAATGGGGGGACCCCAGCCAGGGCAAACAAGGCCGGATGGAGGCGGCAACACAGCAGGGTGAGGCTGCCTGGCTGGGCCTGCCATCTCGTCTCTGTCTTGCCCTGTGGCTGGCGGGGCCTTGGCGGGGTAGCTGGTGGCCCGGGTTGAGTGGGGTTGTCGGCTCAGACTCAGGTCACCGAGGGCTGGAGGCTCCAGGGCGGGGGGCCCTTTGTGATGTCAGCGCCCTGCCTACCAGCCTCAGCGGCCCCTCCGTACCCTGCCAGTGGCCTTTCCTCCCAGTCCAGTGAGGCAGCCGAGGCAGGTGATGGGTTCCCGCTGTGCCAAGCTTGGGACGGGCCACGGCCGGGGCCACGAATCCTCCATGAAGAAGCTCGTGGCCTGCGTGAGCCAGGATAACTTCTCCTTGTCGTCGGAGGGCGAGGAGGAGGAAGAAGGCGAGGAGGAGGAGGAGGAGGAGGGAGAAGAGGAGGAGCTCCCGGTGCAGGGCAAGCTGCTGCTGATGGAGGCCGGGCAGCAGGAGGAAGGGGCCGAAGACGCCGACTCAGAGGTCCAGCAGAGCCCCGAGCCCAAGCAGACGCGCTCCTGACCTGCGATGTGGCTGGGGAAGAGGAGCTGTCGCCGTTCCTGAGAGGAGGAGAGCTTTCAGAAAAGAGTCAATAAAGAGTCTCCTAGGAATCCTCCTCCTCCTGTCTCTCCTTGCCCCGCCACCACCCCTGACCCCTGTGTCTGGTACCGTGTGTCGGGGGTGTGTGTTGGGGGGAGTGTGTGTGTGTATAGGGAGGCGGAAGAGCAGTGACCCCTGTCCCTGAACCCCAGCCAGAAGTCCTCGAAAGGTCCTCTCCCTGAGGCCTCTCGGCCGCTGTCCCCTGCTGTGGCGGGTGGAGCACATGGTGTCCTGGGCGCGTCCCACCTCCAGGGAGGACGCCTCTCCGAGTCTGAGCACCCGGTGGGACAGCATCATCTCCCTCAGCACACCCCCACTGCTTTTCTAACCGTGGACAGTATTTTTTGGGGGGGAAGGGGAGTGGTGGTTGTGTCACGAAGCATGAGGCATCTTAGTTCCCTGACCAGGGATCGAACCCCTCCTCCCTGCCTGCTGCAGTGGAAGCACAGAGTCTTAACCGCGGGGCTGCTGGGGAAGACCCTGGAGAGTCCCAGAGCACAGGCGTGGGAGCTCAGCAGACCTCCTGCCAGTTTCCTTGCGCCCGCTGCGTGACACTGAGCACGTCCCTGTCTGCCTGTTGCCACTAGCGACCCCGCAGACCAGTGGGTCAGGAGAAGTGACTGAGATGCTGGGGAGGGACTGGGCCTGGCACACAGCGAGTGTTTCACCCAAGACGGGCACTGCAGCTGGAGCCACGGGGGTCCCACCTGACTCACAGACCCTGGTATGGGGGGACAGAGCAGGGGGAGGGGTCTGAGTCCTTCTCAGCCACTGGTTCTGCTACCATCCTCAGGCTCAAGGGGACCGTTGGAACCCCTGCGAAAGGCTCGCCTCTGCCTTGCTCGGGGAGGTCCCGCTGTGGGACAGAGCCGATGCCCTCACAAGGGCAGTGGGCAAAGGAAGCCCAGAGGAAGCCAGAAAGGACAGAGGCCCAGACCTGGGTCCCTCAAGCTGGCCTTCCTTAGAAGCATCGGAATGCGCCTGTTGCCCCTCCTGGCCATGGCTCCCTTAACCCTTTTCTTTCCAATAGAAAAACAAACATGATCTCCACCCTCCGCCCTCCATAGCAACCAAAACACCAGTCTGGTGGGCCATTGAGAAGGATTCTGATTGGGGTTGCTGGGAGGGCTGGGGAGGTGGTATCTCCAGGGATGGTGTGAGAGGTAAGGAGAGGTCCTGGGCTCCTCAGAGAGTGGAGGCCACCATCACTAAGGCCTGGAGGCAGAGCAGGGCAGGGGAGGCCCGAGGGGGCGGCCCTGCTCTCTGACTATCCATCCCTGTCCCAACCAAGCAACACGGTCAGAAGCTCCGTCCTTCTGTCCACAGCCCACAGGTCCACCCGCCCATTCACCTGCCCAGCAAACATTCGTGAAGTCCTTGCTGTATGCCTGGCACTGTGCCAGTCACTGTGGGCCCCGAGATTAATAAACCACAGTCTCTGTCCCACCCTGATAGCTCAATTGATAAAGAATCCACCAGCAATGCGGAAGACCTGGATTTGATCCCTGGGTTGGGAAGATCCCCTGGAGAAGGGATAGGCTACCCACTCCAGTATTCTGGCCTGGAGAATCCCATGGACTGTATAGACCACGGGGGTCGCAAAGAGTTGGACATGACTGAGTGACTTTCACTTCACTCTGTCCCACCAGGCACTCTAGGGTGGGGAAGTGGGCAGAGTGGAAGAGTAGGGGGAGGGGGGCGGAGAGGTACGGGACACCTACACAGAGTCTTCACAGCGTGGTCCCCAGCCAGCCCTGAGCCCACACAAGGCAGCGGCTTAGAAGAGGGCCACTCGAGCCCCCTTCATCCCCGCGGAGGCCTCAGTGACCACGAGGGTGGACTGGAGGCGGCCAAGCCTGAGTCCGAATCCTGGCTCTGCCACTGACTAGCTGTGGGGCTCCGGGCTGGTCATTCAACCTCTCTGAGCCCGCTTCTGCTTTGCAAACTGTAATATTAGTTCCCCAGGGCTGCTGTAACAAGTGATCAAAAACCTGGCAGCTTATAATATATCCTTTCACCTTCCAGAGGCCAGAAGTCTGAAATCAAGTTCTCTGGGCCACAGGCCCCGGCGGCCCCAGGGCAGCCTCCCTCTCCTTGTCCAGCCTACGGGGTCCCCATGGCTCATGGCTGCATGGCTCTAGTCTGGGCCTCTGCCTTCCTGGGGCCCCTTCTCCCTGATCCTTCTCTTCGCTTTCTTATAAAGACATTGGCCTTTGGATTTAGGGTGCACTTGGATAATTCAGGATGCTCTGAATATCCTTAATTACATCTGCAAAGAGGCTTTTCCAAATACAGTGACATTGACAGCTTCCAGGGATTGGGACGTGGACACATCCTTTGGGGGACTCTGTTCAGCCCAGTCCAAAGGTCACTAAGACTCAGAGACAAAGCCACCTAGAAGAGGTGGGGGCAGAGCCCAGCCATATCGGAAGTGTTCCCTAAAGGAGGGTGATTTTCACCATGTGATCTGACACATTTATGAAGAAATAAACTACAATAAAAGCAGATGATAGCAAAGCTGTGCGTGAGCAACAGACGTAGGCTGGGGGTTCTGCTAGAGGGAGGGGAGGTGGAGATGGAGGGAGTCTCCCGAGGTTGAGCTATAGGGAGGGTTGAGGGCCAAGAGCTGAGACCAAGCGTTGACCGAGGCGGGGGAGGCATGGATGGCTGTGGAGAGAAAGGGATGAAGGAGCTCTGACCAGGCCGTGTGCACACGCACGCACGGGGTGGGCTTTCTTCCCCAGGGGCTAGGAGGTCAGAGCAGGGGTGCACACTGGGGCCGTGCTAGCAGTGGGGGAGGGGAGCGGAGGCGGCAGGCGGGAGGCAGGAGACCGGTTTTCAAGCGCCTCCTGAGGTTTGACGGGCGTCTCAGGCTCACAAGAATGCCAGGAAGGAAGGGGTGACAGCCCTTTGTCCAACAGGGAAACCAGGCCTCAAAACAACTGACCCAAGACAGGATATCAGAACAGAGTGGGCTTTGAACCCGACTCTGGATTTCCCAGCTATAAATCCTGCTAGGGAGGCAGGCTTGTCAGGCAGGCCCCAGGACCACCGTGGGTCCCTTTGGTTACTTTTTTTGTTTGTTCGTTTTATTCATTTATTAATTAGTTTATTTTTAACTGAAGGATAACCCCTTTACAGTATTGTGTTGGTTTCTGCCATACATTCACATCTTTGGTCACTCTTACCCTCCACCTGATTAAGTCATCCCATGGCTCAACGCGCACCCACCCCGGCAGCGGTCATCTGCCTTACTGACCACCCACCCATCCCCACTCTACTGGGGTCAGGGCTGTGCTCCTGGATTCCAGCCTGCCTGCGTGGAGCCAGAACAAGACTGGGCATGCTCGGACACGTTTATTGAGTTCTTACTGCGGGCTGGCCCCAAGGAAGGGGCAGGTGTTCTATGCCCCGTTCCACAAAAGCAGGGAGACTGGGACTAGAGAGGCGGATGCCCGGGGGGAAGAGATCAGAAGGAAAAGCAGCAGCAGGCCCAGGTGTGGGCCCAGCTCCACCCGACCTGAGGGGCTGCTCTCAACCCACAGACACGCCCTTTGAAAGCTGCCCCACCCTGCGTGTTAGGATGAGGGCAGAGGGCTTTGTTCCCCGTTGGGCCACATCTGTTACATACCCCCCTGTGGCCGGTGCCATCACAATCGGGCCCAACTATATAACCAGGGGCTGCCAGGGCCTCTGTGAAGCTGGGTCTGCCAGAAGAGGAGGAGGAGGCGGCGGCCCCTGCCCCTCTAAGCGAGGCCGCCCCCCACCCATGGACACCAAGACACAGAGCCTTCCCAACACCCACGCCCAGCCCCACAGCAACTCTCGGCCCCAAAGCCACGCCTGCCACCACTGCAGCTGCAGCCAGCACTGCCAGAGCCGCAGCCGCAGCCGCAGCTGCCGCAGCCGCAGCTCCAGCCGGCGCCCGAGGAGCCACCGCAGCCCCGCTGGCCGCCAGGGCCAGAGCCCAGGCCCCAGCCCTCCTCTGAGGCGCCACAGACACACCATGCACTCCCACCAGTGTCCCTCGCGGCCCGTCACCCACTCTTGCAGCCACTCCAAGAACAGAAAGAACTTGGAGGGAAAGGTGATCAAGAGGAAGCAGGTCAAGAGGAGCAAGCAGGTGTACAAAAGAAAGAGGCAGAGCTCAGGTACCTGTCAAGCCGGTGGCCTTTCACAGGACTCCCCCAGAGAAGGGCGGCGCAGCCCAGCGGGGCTGTAGAGGCGGTGAGGTGAAGGCTGCCTCCGCCAAGTCAGAGCACAGAGGACCCACAGGCAAGGGTTAAGAGGGAGAGGGAACTATGACAGTTGTATATACATGATGCATTGATGGAATAGCTCTTTAATTGGATGGGTTGATTGGAAGGATGGACCAACGGCAGATTAGCTAGGTGGAAGCATGGAGAGGTGAATAAGGCTGGGTAGATGAATAATTAGGAGGCCTGTTAGATAGGGAATGGGGAGAAGAGTTAGATGGTTGCTTGAGTGGATGGGTAAGAAGGATGAGGGGAAGGAATGAATCCATTAAGTGACTGAGAATCAGAAGGGATGTGATTAGATTTCTAGATTGGGCTGATGCATTGGGAGGGTGAATGAATTGGTTGGCTGGGCAGATGGCTGAGTAGATAAGGGTTTGAACACAATTGGATATCTGGAGGCATGACTATTGAGAGGATATGAATTGGTTAAATAATGGTGGTCTAGGTGGGTGGAGGATCAGGTTGGTGGATGGATAAATGAACTGATAGATGAACTGACTGGACGGCAAGCTGGCTGAATGGACTAACTGGACCAATGAACGAAAGAAAGACAGTGGGATTGGTGGACTGGATGTGTAGCCTGGACGTGGTTTAAAGAATGAAATGAATGTTGGACTGGGTTGAATTCACGGGTGCATGATAAATGGATGGATTCCCAAGTCAAAAAGACCCTGATGATTGTGTCAGTTCTAGCCATGCCCCATATCTGATTACACACGAGCATCCAAAAACCCAAAGGAGAGGGTTAAGTGACCTTAGGAAGCACTCAGTTATTAAAGGCTCCCTTTCCCATTTCTATCCCTTAGGACGGAAGTACAACTGAGATGACACCCCACGGTTTGTTCCTGTGTCTGTTTCATCCAGATAAGAAACGCCATCACACGTTGAATGCTAGAAGGAAGAAGTAAACTTTGCAGGAACATGTTACTACAGTGATTTCTATGCAACATTGATTAAAGCTTGTACACTGGATGACTTATCCTGGAGTTGTTTCATTAACTGTGTCATGTTTTGGGGGGCCTGGTTGGAAGTACAAAGCAGGGAAGAGGTTGGGTAGGGAGGAGGGACATGCCTTGGGATGGGATCTCATAAAAGTGTAAGGTATCAGTCCTCATGTGGAGCAGAAATGAATGGAAGGTAAACACACCAAGAAGCCTTTGGCATAGATGGGCAATGCTCTCTCGGGAGCGCGTATAGCTCCCATGTGCTCATGCACGGGAGAAGGCAGTGGCACCCCACTCCAGTACTCTTGCCTGGAAAATCCCATGGATGGAGGAGCCTGGTAGGCTGCAGTCCATGGGGTCGCCAAGAGTCGGATACAACTGAGCGACTTCCCTTTCACTTTTCACTTTCATGCATTGGAGACAGAAATGGCAACCCACTCCAGTGTTCTTGCCTGGAGAATCCCAGGGACTGGGAAAGCCTGGTGGGTTGCCGTCTATGGGGTCGCACAGAGTCGGACACGACTGAAGTGACTCAGCAGCAGCAGTGCACACGCACACTCACACACGGGATATGCTCGAGCCCACACACTGTTCATGTCATCCACACGCAGAGTGAGCAGGCCAGGACCATGGCAGGAGACAGGCAGGAAGGGGGTTAGGAACATGTGCTTTGCAGTCCAGAGCATCCTGAGTTTGAGTCCTGGCTCATTTTGTTTGCCTGCTGTGTTCCCTTGGGTTGGTGATCAACCTCTCTGAGCCTCATTTGTTTCAATACATAAAGGGCAAAGTGCTTTCAGGGGCTGGGCTGAAACACAAGACGCGTCCACAGAAAGAACACAAACGTACAAGCACAAGATTTGCTAGTCACGGGACCTCCCTGATGCTCCGGTGGTTAAGAATCCACCTTTTAATAATGCAGGGGATGTGGGTTCAATCCCTGGTCAGGGAACTGATCCCCACAGGCCACAACTAGAGAGCCCATGTGCCGCAAGTACAGAGCCCGCACACTCTGGAGCCCACGTGCTGCAAGGAAAGATCCCACCTGCCGCAACTAAGGCTGGACATAGCCAAATATGAAACATTTGCTGGTCACAATAAGCAGAATCAAGGAAGCCGGTCTGGGTGTAACAGAGCAACTCTGGTGGGGCTGGGGGTGGGGACAGAGTTCAAGGAAATGGGGACCCGAGGAAAGCACATTGCAGGCCGAGAGAACAGCATGTGCAAGCCTGGAGGGAGCAAGGAAGGAGTCTGAGGTATTCGAAAGGCTAGAGCGGCTGGCACAGGTGTGTGGGGGGCTGCCAGGGGGTGGGAGCGCCAGGCGGGGGCCAGGCCATGCAGGGTTTGCAGGCCGTGGGGAACCTGGACATTTTATTTGGTGTGCTAAGTCACAGGAGGTCTTAATCAGGCAAGCAACAGGGTCGAGCATCTATGCTGTGTGGAGAGTGACTGGCAGGGGACTGAAGGGACAAGAGGAAGCGCTGTGGGCAGCGTGTGGCCAGGAGGGAGGGCGCAGAGCCTGGACCAAGCGTGGCAACAGAGACGTTCCTCTTGGAGGGAAATTCTGAGATCAGAGATTCCTGCTAAGCCCCAAAACTCCTGGTTCCCTGTTCAAAAACCTAAGTCTGGAACTTCCGTGGTGGCCCAGTGGTTGAGGATCTGTCTGCCAAGGCAGGGACATGGGTTTGATCCTTGGTCTGGGAAGATTCCACATGTCATGGAGCAACTAAGCCCGTGAGCCACAACTACCAAAGTCCGCGGGCCCTACAGCCCATGCTCTGCAGCAAGAAAAGCCACTGCAGTGGGAGCCTCGCGCACCACGACTACAGAGGAGCCCCCACTCGCCATAGCTCGAGAAAGCCCTGTGTATCAACAAAGACCCAGCACAAACAAACAAAAAGTAAGGCCAAATAAAGCCATGATAGTCACTGAAACACCTCTGTGCAGAAACGGTTGGGAAGTGCTTCTAGAGAGCAAGTTTTAAGGGAGGAGGTGGAGACAGAGGGTCAGAGGATAAGGTCAGGGACTTTAAGACCCACTCACCAGAGGACTTCCCTATTCCCTGGACAGTGTCCTTGTCTGATACGATCACAGAAGGCAGGAGCTCTACTGCAGAGAACATCAACTCTGTAATAGAAGTGAACTGGGAAGCAGACAGACTGGGTCACAACTGTGCTTTACGGACCCATTCTGACCCCACATTCCCTGAAACCAACACTCAGAAAGAAGTGCCTCAGTAACACAGACACCCAGTCACATATATAAAGAAACTGCCATTCAAACCCACTCAGACGCAGAGCCCGAGGTTCACGTGCGGACTCCCAAACGCACGTCCCCTTCTCCACACACACACACAGGTTCTCACACGCCTCCCCTCCCACACAATGAAACACAAGCAAGCACTTGCAGGCGCACAGCTACCCTCCCGCAGTCAGACACACAGTGACAACAGGAGCAAAATCAAACCACAGATTCATTCTTTGGCTTACTTGGTTTGGGGTGGCGGCGGCAGTAGTCTGGCGGCAGGCCTGCTGGAAACCCAAATTCAGGAAACAGAGAGAAGTAGATGCTAACTCCAGCCACTGAGGGGCCTGGCACGTTCTGCCCGTGTTGGGATGTTGGGGTGAAGTTAGGTCTGGGGAACAGAAACAGCCCTGCCTGTGGTGGGGCTGCTCGCTCAGCTGCCTGGGGAGCACCCTTCTAAGAGGACCCAACAGTCCTAGGGGTGGAGGGGGGACAGCCAGGGAAGAGGGTACAGGCCCTCTGTAGTGCTGAGATGCCTATTAGAGGTACAATTCAGGAGGAAAGAGTACCTCAAGCTCTGGAGATTCGGCCCCTCTCTTCCCTCACTGGGTGACCCCAGGACTGCCTCTTCGCCTCTCTGAGCCTTGGTTCAAGCAGTAAAGACTCTGCCTGCAATGCGGGAGGCCCGGGTTTGGTCCCTGAGTCAGGAAGATCCCCTGGAAGAGAGAACGGCAACCCAGCCCGGTATTCTTGCCTGGAAAATCCCATGGACAGAGGAGCCTGGTGGGCTACAGTCCACGGGGTCACAGAGAGTCGGACACGACTGAGGGCCCAACAGCGTGCTTTCTTTCACCCTGTAAAGCGGGCCAAGGCGCCGTGCTGTTCTTGATTGCTGAACCCCTGTACCAGCATGGGGCCTGGGCACGCGTTAGGTGCCCAGCAAATACTGGACGGACACAGGAAAGACAGTGAGATGCTACTTGTATACCTGCTGAATAGGCAAAACCAGAAAAGGCTGGATGATACTAGCCAGGTACTGAGAGGGCCCAGCCAAGTAGATATGATTGAATGCAGTCGCCTGGAGGGCAGACGTGCACACGCAGGTTGGCAGGCGACTGGGCGGTGTCTATGAGAAGTGTGTAAAGCGTTTCTCACACACATGTGCCAGAGTTCAGGGCCTCGTGGCTTGCAAGAGCAAAAAACTGCTACAGGACCCACAGGAGGGCTAAGTGAACACGGAGGTTCACTGAGGACTATCGTGCAGTTTTTAAAAGTACGGGGTTGACCTCGGTGCAATCCCTCCAGACTGCCACGACATGCTGCTGGGTGAAAGGGCAAGATGGAGAAGGAAACACCACTGGGGGAGGGCAAAATTCCACACAAAGCAGCCCTGTACTTTTGTGCGGGAAAAAGCAGGTATGTAAGTGCTTAGACAAGATGTGGAAGGACACAGACTAAGTGGGTGCCTGGGGATGCGTTGGGGGGAAGGGAGATGCTTTGTTTTCTACAAAAACACGAAAAAGTAAATTAGGGAGAAAAGGAAGGAGCATCAGGGGAGCATGTAACAAGCACTCAGCAAAGCTCTGTCGACTCTGGAAAGAGATAACGCAGGAATGCTGAATGTAAACTCTGTGTCTGCAAAGTGCTGTTAACTTTTCTTGACAGCGCTCGTCCATTCTGGGCCTGCTGGTCCAGGCGAGAGGATCCAGGAGCCCCTTCCCAGAGGGACTCACCGCCCCGGGGCACAGAGAGGCCAACGCTGGCCGCCCACCGCTGTCCCCAGTCGAGCCTCTGCCTGTAAACCGTGCAGGTGGCACCGGTGCCCCTCCGCTTCCCGGAGCCTCGTCTGCCACCACCTGCCACGCGGGTCCTCAAGCTGCGGCCTCCAGGCCTCTACTGACCGCCATGCTCTGCCAGAAGTGCTCTGCCTGCTTCTCCTTGGGCTGAGTTTCGCTTGCTCTTTAAAATTTGGGTCAAGGGACTTCCCTGGTGGTCCAGTGGCTAAGAATCCGCCTACCAATGCAGGGGACACGGGTTTGATCCCTGGTCTGGGAGGATCCCACAGCTGAGGAGCAGTTAAGCCTGTGCGCCACAGCTACTGAGCCTGTGCTCCAGAGCCCGTGAACCGGAACTCCTGAGCCCGTGCACTGCAACTACTGAAGCCTGCTCGCCTAGAGCCCAGGCTCCGCAACAAAAGAAGTCACCGCAACGAGAAGCCTGCTCACAGCAACCAGGGAGTACCCTATGAACCATAAGCAAGTAAATGTGCTCAGCCACTCAGTCGTGTCTGACTCTTTGTGACCCCAAGGACAGTAGCCCTCCAGGCTCCTCTGTCCATGGGATTCTCCAGGCAAGAACACTGGAGTGGGTTGTTATGCCCTTCCCCAAAGGATCTTCCCGACCCAGTGATCGAAGGCCTGTCTCCCACGTCTCTTGCATTGCAGGTGGATTCTTTACCGCTGAGCCACCTGGGAAGCCCAAATAAATAAATAAATAAATTTGGGGCAAGTTCGCCTCCTCCCAGAGCCTGCTCAGCCCTGCTGGCTTGGCCAGGGACCTTTTCTGGAGCCAGCAGACACTGGGCTTCCCACACCACAAATCTGCTGCTGGCCTGTGTCCTGAAGCAACAGGCCTTAAGCGAGGGAACTGGGACGCGGTGAGCCCCTGGTCACGGCGCCTGCCCCACCCCACGGCTTTCTCACGGTGCGTGGCTTAGAGCTGAGGAGGCGCTTGCCCCCACCCCCAAGGTCCCCAACCTGTGACAGTCAGCCCTTGTGTCTAGTGGCACAGCTTCTGAAAATTCTTATTTCCCCTCTATGCCAGCTGCCAGAGGTGACTGCCGTTGTTCTTGTCGTCAGCTCGTGATACCTACTTTGCCACTTATGAGATGGGGTAGGGTGGGAACCAGATGGGCCTGTTAGAATGGTGGGAAAAACAGAATAAATCAGCTTGGAGTGAGGTCCTGGGAGATTTACTGATGAAAAGGCACTGGGCCTGTCAGGCTTGGGCTTTGCGACAGGCAACTTGCCTGAAGTCACAGGGAGAGTGGGAGCGAGGGGCGGGGGGAGGGGAGCTGGGACTGCGACCTGCTGTGTCACAGCCAGGGCTCTCAGAAGTCCTCTTCCCAGGCCCTCCTTTTTTCCAGCTATGAACACGGTACCAGCATTCTGAAAGCTGGCTAATACTGGATATTCCGCATAATCTCTGACCTCATCTCTCCTGTTTCACCCGTCACATGGAGATCAAGGGCCTGCTGGAATGTTCCTACCAGGTCTCCCCAGGACCTGGAGTCCAGCCACCAGCTCAGGCCATGACCCCTCTCCTGCTCGACGAGCGCCCTCTCCTTGGGCTCGAGCGTCCCCTCCCCTCCACGGAAAGTGTGTTCCTGTGTGATCTCCTGCCGTCGGGATCAGCCAGGACTGGGTTCTACCTCACGTCACGCGGCAGGCTCTGTGGACGGAGGCCAAGCCCCAGGTTCTCCAAGACACTCTCGCCACGTTTCACCAGCTCTTTGAGGAGCAATTTTCTCATCTGGGAAATGGCAACATAATTTCCACCTCACAGAACCACGTGCGTGCATGTGTGCTCAGTCATGTCCAACTCTTTGTGACCCCGTGGACTGTAGCCCCGCCAGGCTCCTCTGTCCGTGGGATTTCCTGGGCAAGAATACTGGCATGGGTTACTATTTCCTTCTCCAGGGGATCTTCCCAACCCAGGGATTAAACCCGTGTCTACCCGGATCTGCGTTGCAGGCAGATTCTTCACTGCTGAACCACTAGGGAAGCCAAGGGGTATGTGTGTGGGGGGGTGTGAATAAGACAATATGCCCAGACTGTCACCTGGACCACAGCCGGCTGAGCAAATGATGCCTCCTCTTCCTGGGTCCCTGGGGAGTGAGGGCTGACCCCAGGACTCAGGTCTCAGGCTCCTCAAGCAGGGCTCTCTACTACAACGCACACGTGTCCTGGCTTCCCTTTAGGATTGTCTTTGTACCCATTTTGGGGGCTAGTGTGGTTACATCCTTGGGGGGGGGTGGTCAGGGACAGTTGTGAGGTGTGTCCCAAGCCCCCACACTATACATCACTGTGGCTACTATCTCAGCAGTCCAGAAAGTCAGTAGCCAGAGGATTCTTTCCATGCCCAATCCTGTAGCATCTCCTGGGCTGGAAGAAATGTCTCCTGCAGTCTGGGTGAAATCTAAACACTTCCCATGTCCCCACAAAGCCTGCACCATGAACTGGACCTGTCAACCTCTATACCTCACCACCTTGCATGACACGTGTCTCCTTTTTGATCCTCAACCCCGCCTATCACTCCCACCGCAGGCCCTTTGCACTGGCTGTTGTACCTGGAATCCTTATCACCCCTTATTTAGAAAGGCCTCAACTTCAACCTCCAACCAAGAGGCTTTCCCTGACTGCTTTATCTCACTCTTGCCCATACTCCACAAAAACCCTGTTGCTCTTTCTTCCCTGTTTGTTATCCCATAGCACTTACCATGATCTAAATTGATCTAATGAATTTACTTCCTATTTCTCCTATGACTGCTTGAAGACCCCTGAGTTCCCAGTGCCTGGCAGATAATAGACACTCAATAACTGTGTATGTACCGCACAATTGCACTCATTTCACACGATAGTAAAGTAATGCTCAAAATTTTGCAAGCCAGGCTTCAGCAGTACGTGAACCGTGAACTTCCAGGTGTTCAAGCTGGTTTTAGAAAAGGCAGAGGAACCAGAGATCAAATTGCCAACATCTGCTGGATCATCGAAAAAGCAAGAGAGTTCCAGAAAAAACATCTATTTCTGCTTTATTAACTATGCCAAAACCTTTGACTGTGTGGACCACAATAAACTGTGGAAAATTCTGAAAGAGATGGGAATACCAGACCACCTGACCTGCCTCTTGAGAAACCTATATGCAGGTCAGGAAGCAACAGTTAGAACTGGACATGGAACAGACTGGTTCCAAATAGGAAAAGGAGTACAGCAAGGCTGCATATTGTCACCCTGCTTATTTAACTTCTATGCAGAGTACATCATGAGAAACGCTGGGCTGGAAGAAGTACAAGCTGGAATCAAGATTGCCGGGAGAAATATCAATAACCTCAGATATGCAGATGATACCACCCTTATGGCAGAAAGTGAAGAGGAACTAAAGAGCGTCTTGATGAAAGTGAAAGAGGAAAGTGAAAAAGTTGGCTTAAAGCTCAACATTCAGAAAACTAAGATCATGGCATCTGGTCCCATCACTTCATGGCAAATAGATGGGGAAATAGTGTCAGACTTTATTTTTGGGGGCTCCAAAATCACTGCAGATGGTGATTGCAGCCATGAAATTAAAAGACGCTTGCTCCTTGGAAGGAAAGTTATGACCAACCTAGATAGCATATTCAAAAGCAGAGACATTACTTTGCCAACAAAGGTCCTTCTAGTCAAGGCTATGGTTTTTCCAGTGGTCATGTATGGATGTGAGAGTTGGACTGTGAAGAAAGCTGAGCGCCGAAGAATTGATGCTTTTGAAGTGTGGTGTTGGAGAAGACTCTTGAGAGTCCCTTGGGACTGCAAGGAGATCCAACCAGCCCATCCTAAAGGAGATCAGTCCTAGGTGTTTATTGGAGGGGCTGTTGCTGAAGCTGAAACTTCAATACTTTGGCCACCTCATGTGAAGAGTTGACTCATTGGAAAAGACCCTGATGCTGGGAGGGACTGGGGGCAAGACAAGAAGGGGACGATAAAGGATGAATGGCTGGTTGGCATCACCAACTCGATGGACATGAGTTTGAGTGAACTCTGGGAGTTGGTGATGGACAGGGAGGCCTGGCATGCTGCAATTCATGGGGTCAGAAAAGGTCGGACACGACTGAGCGACTGAACTGAACTGTATGTATGCTCAATGCTCAGTCATGTCCTACCTGTTGAGTAAACACTGAATGGGTGAAATAAATGTCATTACCCCTATCAAGCAGATGAGGAAACCCAGCCACAGAGAAGTGAAGCTGGTCCCAGACTACGTGCTCATTAAGTGACAGATTGAAACCAGAATCCACTGCTTGGAGGCCCCCAGAGGTACAGACTCCCATGGGAATCTTGGTTGTAAAGAAAGGCTGAGGAGCACTGGGCAGAGGGCAGTTTCAAGATTACACAACCTGAAGGGGTTACTTTTCCCAGCAGGACTTTGCCAAAACTAGAAACAGAAACTGAAAAACTGGGCTCCGGGGGCCAAGATCTTGACTCCTCCCAGCTGCTGGCTAAGCCCCTCACTTCTGCGCCTGCCAGGGCTGCCAAGGGTGGGGGAGGAGAACCAGCCCCCATGTCTGCTGTGGCCCAGCAAGCTGTGGACACAGGGCTGCCCCGACTGCCCCGTGACAAGAAGTTGGTTGTGCTAAGAAGCACCTTCTCTGTGCCTGGCCCCTTGCTCTGGGCTGTGCTTTCATGCTGCTCTGTGAAGCATAAAATTTCCAAAGCCCGCTTTGCAGCTGGGGCCAACGATGCCCAGCGTGGGCAAGTTGCTGGTCTGTGGTCTCCACGGCACATGGCCCAGCTTCCTGCGAGTCTAGGGCCAGCCCTCCATGGAGAACAGCCCAGGAGATGGATGCTTGTCAATCAGCGTATTTCTTTTTCCCTTTGGTACCTGGATTTGGTTTCATTTTGAACTCAGGGCTTTAGAAAATGAAACCAAAGTAGTAGTAACTGTCACCATTGGTGGTGAGGAGAACCCACGTGTGCTTGGCAACTTGTGCCTGCCTCACCACTCTTGCACAACCAGAATCTGCTTGGGGCGGGGCGGGGGGAGGAGGAGGCCAGACCTACCGTACAGGCAAGAAAACTGAGACTCAGAAGGGCCCAGAGCCAAAAACGGGGAGACGGAGGCTTGGCTGCCAAAACCTGGAGCATCCCCAATCTTCCAAACAAGAGGGAAGTTAGCAGAATGGTCCTCACTCTTCCCCAGGCAGGCTTAGGATGCAAATGCATCCCTCTGATTTCCTTGGTATCTACTGTTTTACCAGAAGACAGACCAGGATTGGAGACCACCAAGAATCCGGTTGGGATAGAGGGTGGGGAGAGGAGGTGGGAAGGAAATCTATAGCACAGCAAACACGGGTGAAAGCTTTAGGGTCTGAGCTCCTGCATATGAACCTCCGCCCTGCCCCTTCTGAGTTGTGTGCCCCTGGGCGAGTGACTCCCCGCTGTTTCTCTATCTGTAAAATGGGCAGATTGGATCGTGGTGTCAGTCCAATGGTCTAAGGACTGTGAAGTATTTATTACCCAGCCAGTTTAGGCCAGTTCATCACGTGTGTGTATGCTAAGTAGCCTCTGTCACATCTGACTCTTTGCGACCCCATGGACTGTAGCCCACCAGTCTCCTCTGTCCATGGAATTCTCCAGGAAAGAATACTGGAGTGGGTTGCCATTTCCTTCTCCAGGGGACCTTCCTGACCCAGAGATCGAACCCACATCTCTTATGTCTCCTGCACTGGCGGGTGGGTTCTTTAACACTAGTGCCAGTTGGGAAGAACCTAACACGTCACAGGTAACAGTAACTGAAATGAAGAAGGGGGCTCCGTGGGGATGGGTGGGCATGTGGGAACAAGTAAGGGGCCGAGAGGAGGCGGTCCTAGTGCTCAGGAATAAGAGGGAACTCTTCAAAGTAGCCATCTGGGCTGTCAATGAGTGGTAGGGGGCATATGGGCCATCAGATATAGATCTGCTCTGGGCAAGGAGACATGCTGGCAGGAAGACAAGTCACGCAGGAGCCAGCCCAGCCTGGCTGCCTTCTCTGGGCCTGGACCACCCGCCTCCAGCTAGAGTGAGAAGGAAGTGCTGTGTCTCCCCACTGCCAGCAGCCAGGGGCCTGGTTAACCCCCCGTGTAACGCTCTCCTTTCACTCCACTCATGCTGTCTATGGCCTGCTTTCCTCGCACCAGGACTTCTAACATGAAGCCATGAGCTCCAACATGCTCTCATTGCTGCTGACGGCCGCCGATGAACAACAGCAGCGAAAGCAAACACCTACTGAATGCCTCTGACGCACCAGGGACTGGTGTAAGCACGTGACCCCTAATCACTCTTTTAATCCCCACACTATGAGGGAGATGTTATTACCCCCTTCAGAGATGAGGAAACCAGGCAAGGGAGTTAATTACTCGTCCAAGGTCAGAGGGACAGAAAGTTGCAAAATTAGAATTGGAAACTAGGCAGACTGCGTCCAAAGCCCAGCTTTTAACCACTGCTTTGTGCTGTCACCCACCACAAGGCAGCCCCCCGCAGGTGCTCCGGAATGACCACAGCACCTGAACCCTGGCACAGGCATGGCTATGCATCTTCTCATGTCCTTGCACACACACACACACACACACATACACACGACCCAGGACGACCACATCAACAACCAACATCAGCTGCTGCCAACACGGATTCCGGGAGACAGTGGGATCCTACACAAGGCGGGTTCTGGGCCATCCTCTTGTCTTCACGAGGAAACACGGGAGTCCTGGGCTCTGCCTGGGGCCAGGGCAGGAAAGCGCCAGGGAGGCTGGCAGGAGGACCCGGCGCCGGGCCTTGGAGCCAAGCAGCAAAGCTGGGCTGCGGCCTGAGAGTTGCCTGTAGAGGGCAGTGTGTGCCAGTGTTGAGCAGGACCCTGCGAAGCCTAGCTACTCCTCCTGACCCCTCCAGGCTGTGAGACTCACCACCCACCAGCCGGCCCCCAAGCTCATTTGTTCTTTCTTTCATTCAAAAGTACATGTACTAGCCAGGCACCTACTCCATGCCCTTCTATGACAGACAGCATCATACACAAATGTACAAACTGTAGCGGGTACCCCATCATTCCAAGACCCGAGGTATGAGTGTGGGGAGGGAGCAGTTGGGGGCGGGGGGGTGGGGGGGGTGGGGTGGGGGGGGTGGGATCTGTAAAAGAGAGGAGGGAGGAAGAGGAGGGGCTGGCCAGGAAAGCTCAGAGTAGGCTTCTGGAATGATCACATCTGAAAATGAACTCTCTTTTCCCTGGTCTCCAAAGTGCATTTAGAGGTGCCCAGCTGCTCCCTCCTCTCCCCAAAATAAAAGCGAGCAGGGTGTCCTCGTTTGGACCTCCCTCTCTGCCGGTCACCGGGCCTCAGTTTCTCCAGCTGTCTGGTAGGAGAAAAGGCAGGCCAGGGCCGCCGGGGACCTTGCCAGGCCCCACCCGGTTTCCAAGGAACTGGGCTCGCAGTCGAGGTACCCCTCCCGCGCCGCCAAAGGGTTCCTCCGAAGCCTGTGGTCAACCCGCCGCTTCCTGGGAACCCCAAGCCAACATCAGGGACAGAGATAGGCAGCGAGGGAGGCGGAGGTGGCTATCTAGAGGCGCCGGGACTAGGGGGGCAGGGCGATGGAGGCAGCAGTCCCCAGGGGTCCCAGGTGAGGCCCGGGATAGGGTGGAGGTGTCCGGCTCCAGAGTAGAGGACACAGATCTACCAGAGATAGGTGCTGAGACACCTGGCGGAGGTGACTGGTGTGTCAGGGCCAGTCCGGAGTATCCTAATGGGCTTGCCTGAAGAAACGTGCGACCGAAGGCAGTGGGGGTACCGGAGGGCCGCCAGGTCCGAAAAGGGGGGTGCTGAGAGTGCCCCGGAGGTTCAAGGGCAGTGCTAGAGACCTTGACAGACGGGTCCTAGGACAGGTGCGAGGCTAGGTCAGGGCTGGGGGACCTCCCCGGGGAGGGGTCCCGGATTTGTGGGACAAGTCGAGCGGCGCCGGCCTCCGCGGTGCGCAGAAAAAGAAACCGAAAGTGGCGCGGAAGGGCGGGCCTGGAGGGGGCGGAGCCTTCAGGGGCGGGGCCTCGCAAACCCTACGCCTCCAAGCCGGTTTAAAAGACTGGTGCAGGGGCGGGCGCGCAGCAGAGAGAGCTGCGGCCGTGGCAGCTGCACGGCTCCCGGCCCCGGAGCATGCGCGAGAGCCGCCCCGGAGACCCCCGCCGCCCCTCCCGCGGCGCCCCGCGCCCCGCCGCCAGGTGAGACGGACGTTGGGCGACGAAGCTAGAGGGAGAGGGGGGGAACGCACGGGACCGCCTGGGGCCGGGGCGGCCTCGGGGGCTGCGTGGTGGGGTCGCGTCCGCCACGCCCCTGGCCCCTGCGGGCCCCAGCCTGGCGGACCCCGGGCTTGGGTTACCCGCAGCGCCGCTTTTCTTCTGCTTTTCTGCCTGAATCGCCCGGACGAGGCGCCCATTCCCGCCCTGACCGGCAGGCGGCAGCCGCGGGGCGGTGAGCCGAGGACCCGGTGGCCCGAGTCCGGGGCAGGCTTCTGCTCGGCGCCTCTCTCCACGCCCCCTTCTCGGACTCGGACTCGGACTCGGAGGCGGCACAGCGCGCCGCCGAGCTCCTACCCGCCAGCAAGGGCGCCGCGGGCGGCAAGCCCATTTTCTAGATGAGTCCACTGAGGCCCAAAGGGCCGCGCTGACGCGGGCTTGAGCCCTCGGCCCTTTAGGAGCGGCTCAGCCCAGGGCCCCGCCCCTCCCGAGCTGCCTCGCGGGCCCTCACCTGCCCAGTCGCACCCGGACTCTGCTCACTGCCTGTCTCCCCCATCAGCGCACCCCCGGACGCTATGGCCCACCCCTCCGGCCGGCCCCGCGTGTAGGATGGTAGCACACAACCAGGTGGCAGCCGACAATGCAATCTCCACGGCAGCAGAGCCCAGACGGCGGCCAGAGTCTTCTTCCTCCTCCTCCTCCTCTTCCACCTCCTCGCCCTCGTCCGCGGCCCCGGCGCGCCTGCGGCCCTGCCCGGCGGCCGCAGCCCCGGCTCCAGCCCCGGCCCCGGGCGATACGCACTTCCGCACGTTCCGCTCGCACGCCGAGTACCGGCGCATCACCCGAGCCAGCGCGCTCCTCGACGCCTGCGGCTTCTACTGGGGGCCCCTGAGCGTGCACGGAGCGCACGAGCGGCTGCGCGCCGAGCCCGTGGGCACCTTCCTGGTGCGCGACAGCCGACAGAGGAACTGCTTCTTCGCCCTCAGCGTGAAGATGGCCTCGGGCCCCACGAGCATCCGCGTGCACTTCCAGGCCGGCCGCTTCCACCTGGACGGCAGCCGCGAGAGCTTCGACTGCCTCTTCGAGCTGCTGGAGCACTACGTGGCGGCGCCGCGCCGCATGCTGGGGGCCCCGCTGCGCCAGCGCCGCGTGCGGCCGCTGCAGGAGCTGTGCCGCCAGCGCATCGTGGCCACCGTGGGCCGCGAGAACCTGGCGCGCATCCCCCTCAACCCTGTCCTCCGCGACTACCTGAGCTCCTTCCCCTTCCAGATCTGACCGGCCGCACACCGCAGCATTAACTGGGGCGCCCTCTTACTATTTTCTATTATTAATTATTATTTTCCTGGACCATGTGGGTGCCCTCCCCACCTGGGTTGGAGGGAGCGGGCGTAGGGGGCGAGGCGCCTCCTGCCCTGGGCTGGAGACCAGGCCGCAGACCCCTCCCCACCTCTTGAGGGGTGCCCCCTCCTGGTGCTCCCTCTGGGTCCCCCTGGTTGTCGTAGCAGCTTAACTTAAAACTGTACCTGGGACCAGGGCCTGAACTCGTACCTCCTACCTCTTCATGTTTACATATACTCAGTATCTTTGCACAAACCAGGGGTTGGGGAGGGTCTCTGGCTTTATTTTTCTGCTGTGCAGAATCCTATTTTATATTTTTTACCACCAGTTTAGGTAATAAACTTTATTATGAAAGTTTTTTTTTTTTAAGAAAAAAAAAAAGAAAAGGTTTCTAGAGCGTGTGCTTTGGTCAAAGGTTTTCCACGGTTATGAGTGGGTCCGGGTTCCTAATACTGACGTGGGTGTGGCTGAAGGTGTTCTTTGGCTGGGAACCCCACATGGCTTCACCCTCAGCTCCCAGGGGGAGAGGAACCCTTGGTCTAGTTTTGGTATTGTGTGTCTGGTAAAAGGGCACTTTGTGTCTGAGCACTTAATGTGTGCCAGGTCCTAATCTGTACTTTATTTACATATGCTTAAATTTACTTAATCTATAAAGACTACCCTATGAAGCAAGGCTCTTATCCCCATTTTATGGAAGAGAAAACCAAGGCAGGGTAAATTTGCCTGTGGTCATTCTGGTGTCAGAGAAGACACTTGGGCCTTTTTTTGGCCGTCCTCCCAGAAATCTGTTTGAAATGGATGACAGAGGGGAAACTTCTTTCATTCTGTGACCACAGCTTCTTCCAGGAAGAGCGTGGGGGTGGGGGGGTTGATGAGTTTTTGGAAGGAGGAGTGGTACATTCTGAAACTTGTATCTAGGGAGACAGAGATACTGAGATGGGATGGGGATAACAGGGTCAGGTCTGAACTTCCTTCTTCCCGCCCTGTCTTGTCTCGTGTACTTTTTGGTGAACACGCAACTTGGAACCAGAAGACACTCTGTGGTCTGTGGTGGCAGGAGGGCCCTGTTGGCAGCTCTGGGCAATTCCCTTTGCCTCTAGGGGCCTCAGTGACTGCCTCTAAAATGGCTTGCTGGAAGAGGTTGCTTTGCTGTAACCCTCAGCAGCAGGTACTGATGCATAGTGGAGGAGGTGATGTTTTCCAAAACTGGGGCTGGCCAGCATCACTAGAGAATGCCCAGGACATGGGTTTTACGGCTACTCCTGTATCTGTGGCCGGTCTTTTGGCCGCTCAGGGCTGTGGTGCTGCACCCGGTGAATCGAGTCGTTTTCAGGTGCAGAGTTAAGCGGCCTCACGGACACATCCCACTTCAATTTTAGAACTCCGAATGGCCCTCTGCAGCCCTGGACATGTTTATAATGGAGTGTCCTAATATTTAATAATACCTTTCAGACTTTAAACTGCAGCATAAAATTAACTTGATAGCCGGAGAGCTGGAGTGGCCCAGGCTTGTCTTGGGGATTAAATAGGTTCCAGGCCCCAAGGTTAAGGATGGCCAGGAGAGATTTAGGATCTCAGAGAGCTTTGGCAATTTCATCCTTTAATGAGGCGGGGTGGGAGGGAGGGAGGGAGGTGACGTCTGTGTGCCTCCAAGGAATCATTGCTCTTTTTCTTCTTTGAACCGTCTCCCTTCCCTTTGTTCTGTGCTTTGTGGCTCAAGTCTCGTGTTCAGACTTTCCTGTCTCCTACCCAGCTTGGGCAGGGCAAGGAGAAACCCAAGAAGGCAGTGCTTGGGCATACGGCAGACACTTAGTGAGTGCCTACTGTATGCTGGGCCCTGTGCTAGCTACTTTAAGCCTCTCAACTGGCCTGTGGGTTAGAAACTTCTACCCCTTTATATAGATGAGAAAACTGAGGCTCAGAGAGGCAAAGCAGGGCATACAGCAAGTGCTGGAGCCAGATGGCAAACTCAGTACTGCTTCAGAGGCTGGGTAGCACTAGCCTCCCATGAGGCCTAACAGTCGAAATAATAACAGTAGCAGCTGCTAACATATATATTAGCATCACTGGGAATGCACCATTCTGAGCGCCTAGTCACCTATATTAAAACATTCAACCTTCACCTGAGCCTTAGGATTTAGGTGCTATTAACTAACATTGCCATCTTATAGATAAGGAAACAGGTCCTCATCTAAGGAGGGACAAATCGCAGTCAAGTTTATAATATTTCCAGGGTTTTTTCCCCTCTCAAAAAAAAACCTTAAAAGTCACATCTTTATTACCCAAACTCATACACAAACCCATTTCCCTGAGCAAAACAGCTGAAAGTAAAGCTCCTTTACTCACACTCCCCAGAGCTGGCCCCTTCTCTTTGTGAGTCATTTTTTTTTTTTTAAAGCTATACTGCCATACATAACGTGACCTGAAATGACCTAGAAGCCCCCGGGAGCTGCACTCCAGACCCCGAGTAACAGATGGGCACAGCAGTGCAGACGCTGCAGGGCAGGGGGCGGCGTGCGCCGCGTGGCTTCCCCGTCGTGCAGGTCGTCTCAAACCTCAGCTTCGTGATTCAGCAGCGCTGACGTCAATTTACAAGAATGAAAAGTGAGAGGAGGACTGGTGTATGTGTGGGCCTGGGCTGGGGGCCCAGGTGCGACTGAGGTATTCTTCCCACTGACAGCGGGTGAGCGGGGCAGCAGAGGGCGGGCAGGATGGCAAAGGGGCCACTCTCCAGGACGACGGGGACTGCGGGCCTGGGTGAGAACAGCCTCTGACCCGCATCAAAGCCTTTCCTCAGCGGGGGACTCTGCCCCCCATTTCAGAGATAGGAAACAGAGGCCCAAAGTAGTACTGTCACTTACTTAGGGTCACACAACTCAAAAGTGACAGCCAAGACTTGCACCGGCTCTGCCACACTCTCAAGGTAGTTGGTTTCTTCAAGAGTGGAGGAGGGAAGAGTGAGGAACCCTGTGAAGAGGCATTTCCCCAGGTCTCGCTTCAGCCTGCTTGATCTTCCCAGCTTGAGTGGGATTGTTAACTGTCCCCGAGCCAGGAAGTGCAGAGCTGAGCCTCTTCCTGAAGCGATGCACAGAAGGCATTTAGCCCAGAGTCTGGCCACATGTCTCCAAATGATGTGGTGCTCAGTAAATGATAATGAGGTTCAACAAACATGCACTGAGCACCGACTTACGTTCCAGGCATTGCTCTTAAGCCCAGTGGATACAGGAATGGACACAGTCAAGGGAGTCTGGCCCCTGCTCTCATGGAGTTCACGTTCAGGGCCTCAGACTGTTAACTAACTAACTATGAAACTAAAGGCACCAGAACATTCCAAGTAGTGACAGTGCTCAAGATGACAACTCAACTAGGTGGCGGCACAGCAGACTGGGACTATTTCAGAAAGAAAGATCAGGAAGGCCCCTTCAAGGTGACACTGAAATTGTGCCTGGAATGACAGGTCAGAGCCAGCCGGGGAGGCAGGCATTTCAGGCAGAGGGAACAGCAACTGGGAACGAGCTCAACCCAGTCCAGTGGCTGGTGGAGCTGGAGGGGAAGGGGTTGAGTGAAGGCGAGTGGCAGGAGGTGAGGCAGGATGGGAGGGCAGTGGGCACAGCCACTGGTGAGGAGCGTGGATTTGAACTGTGATGGGGAGCCAGGGGATGGGTATGCAGGTGTGTGGTGGGGGGGAGCCAGGGGTGTGTGTGTGTGTGTGTGTGTGTGTGTGTGTGTGTGTGTGTATTTGAACTGTGATGGGGAGCCAGGGGATGGGTATGCAGGTGTGTGGTGGTGGGGAGCCAGGGGTGTGTGTGTGTGTGTGTGTGTGTGTGTGTGTATTTGAACTGTGATGGGGAGCCAGGGGATGGGTATGCAGGTGTGTGGTGGTGGGGAGCCAGGGGTGGGTGGGTGTGTGTGTGTGTGTGTGTGTGTGTGTGTGTGTGGCGAGGGAGGGGTCATTCTTGGTCAGACCCCCTCAGCTCTTCAGAAACCTCAACTATGATCAGATCCCCAACCTAGGTCTGAGCAAATCCCCAGGGCACAGCCCCACAGACTCCAGTGAGGGGCTTCTTGGAGCAGCCAGCCTCAACCTGGGGAGAGGAAGCACAGGACCTAGGAGGAGGTGGATTGGGCCTGACATCGGGTGGAGTGTCCAGTGCCTTTGCATCCCCCTCCCCGGGGCAGCCCCTTCACCGGCGTCCACTACTGTCATCCACAGACTCCCCAGGGCTCGAGGCTCCTAGGGAATAAAATAGCCCTGGGCCGATTCTAGGGGTCTCAAGTTCCCTCAGAGAGCAGAGTGTGGTCTTCAACGAAGCAAATTCACACAGGGACAACAGTGCCCAAGATGGGCGCTCAACTGCCCCTCCCACCTGGTCCTGGCCCTCAGACAGCCCACAGGGGAGAAGGATTCCCCTGCTCTAGACCACCTGTTTGGCCCCGATACACCACCGCCCTCAGAACAGACACCGCCGCGTGAGGCCTGGCATCTCCAAGCCCCAGTTCTCCAACGGCTCCCGGCCGCGCTCAGGAGAAGGCCCAGTTGCCCCCACCCCCGAGGACCCGCGCGGCTGGCCTCAGCACTCACTGCACGCCCTCCTGCCACCGGGCCTTTGCACATGCTGTTCCCGCGCCTGGTTAGGTCTCAAGATGAAGGGTTTGTCCACGTACGAGTGCCGTCGCCTCCAGGTCTCCCTGGGCCCCAGGGCGCCCAGGACGCCAGGTGCCGCGCACTGATGACGTCACTGGCCGCCCTCACCTGCTCCTCGGGTCTTGTCAGTGCTCGGCTCTGGCCCCCCGACCCCCGCCCCTGCACTGCGGCCCCTCTGGCCTCCGTGTGGTCCTAGCGCCTCCCTGTGCTTGCTGCCCGCTTGGAAGACCTCCCCGCCCCCACCGGCATTACCATCCCCACCCCACCACCCACTCAGAGAGGGCGGTCAGGTCAAGCCCATAAGAGCGGGATCTCCCAGCCCCCTCTGGTCTTAGGAGACCAAAAAGAGCTTCCACTCCATACCAGTGCACACCCGCCGCTGCTGTGCCAACTCACACGGCCCTTAGGTCCTGAACGCTAGGTTTCTCACCTGCAAATGAGATTAATCAATGTACCCATCCCATGGACAAGATTAAGTAAGAGGGTACCTGTAAAGAGTTTAACACGTGATAGGTCTCCAATAATTAGGGCTGGCCTCTCTGCTTTATGATCCTTGCCTTGCTGCTGTTTTAATATAATGCCAGTTACTGAGCACCTAAAGGATGCTAATACTTGGCCCAGGTTGCATCAAGGAGGTGGGCTCAGAAAAGAAGGAATTGCCCACCACCACCACCACCCCCCTACCTCAAATGTGTAAATGGCAAAGCCAGAGTTTGACTCCAGGTGCTTGATGCCCAAGGTCATGGTCTTACCAACTACAATGCCCAAGGGTTCATGGGTTAATAGGTTTCTGAGACTTAGGGCCACCCTGGAGGATGTTCAGAGCCATACAACCAGCCAGGGCTCAGAGCACCTCATTCATCCTTTTCCCTCTAGCACAGGCTGGGAAGCCAGGCAAGACAGTGGGCTGGTAACTTATCTGCAAGGTTGCATCAGAATTCAGCCTAGGAGAGGACTGCTTGATCAGAAGGGACCCTGCGGGAGTGGCTCTGGGGCAGTCCTGGCAGCTGGTGGGGGTGTGTGTGTGGAGGGGGTATGGATGCAAATGCTGATGGGCAAAGACAGGAATGGTGCGAGCCTGACATCTGGATCCTGAGTTAGGAGGGTGACATTCGGGGCTGGCCCCACCTGGGGACCTGCAGCGGCCTGTGGGATGAGACACTCCCTCCCATACCTCCCACACTTGGGTGCAGCTGGGAGGGGCATCCAGGAGCAGGGTGGAGAGGAGGGGGCTAGGCCTGGGTAAGTCAGCCTTGGTGGCCCCTCCCCTCAACATTTCACTGTGGGAGGCAACACGGAGGAGCAGAAAGACCTGGGACCCAGGCCCTGGGTTCGAGTTCTGTTAGTGTGACTGTAGTGGCCTCATCTATAAAACAAGAATTAGAGTCAAAGCTGGAAAAGACTCTTGAGAGCCCCTTGGACTTCAAGGAGATCAAGCCAGTCCATTCTAAAGGAAATCAAGCCCGAATATTCATTGAAAGGACTGATGCTGAAGCTCCAATACTTTGGCCACCTGATGCAAAGAGCTGACTTATTGGAAAAGATCCTGAAGCTGGGAAAGATTGAGGGCAGGAGCAGAAGGGGACAACAGAGGACAAGATGGCTGGATGGCATCATCAACTCACTGGACATGAGTTTGAGCAAACTCCGGGAGACAGTGAAGGACAGGGAAGCCTGGTGTGCTGGAGTCACAAAGAGCTGGACACAACTGAGTGACTGAAGAATAACAACAAGACTAAACGACAAGCACTCTGCCTTGCTTCGGAAGGGCTATGAGGATCAAATGATTTACTCTAAGTGGAGATAACTTGGATCATGACACAAATATAGAGGTTATAATAATTATTACTATTTTGCTTCACATGGGCTGCCCTGTGTATTTGAGTGAGCACAGTCATGAAGTCAGACAGACTTGCTTGCTTTCTCAGCTTGTCATTTGCTGCAAATGGTTGAGGCTACCAGCCCATCATGTCAATTGCTCACTAGACACTAGGCATTGTTCTATGTAATTCATGCGTTGTGTTTCATTTAACCCTCACAAGAACCATATCAAACAGACATATTATTGTTATGATACTCATTTTGCAGATGAGAAAACAGGCACAGAGAGGTTAAATAAAGTGCCCACGGTCACACAGCGGCTACGTGGCAGAACCTAGGAGGTTCCAACACAGGCAGCCCGATTTTATAGCCATTCCCTCGCTTTAAGCTAAGGTTTCCAAACTATCAGACACCGGAGATCCACTTTTATGATTTTTGCCAGCTCTATCCAAGTTGCAGCTGTTCAAGTTACTCGGTTTCCTTAGGTAAGTTTTATTCAAAGGGAAATGTATCATAACTATACACAGAAAGCCAGAGTCACCTGCCACTAAAAGGTAACCCTTGAAAAAAATGCAATGAAATTCAAACAGTGTTAGCAAGTTTTAGCTAGAGATCGGTGTCTTGCTCTGCTTTCAGAGAAGGTCTCTTGTATGTGGGCTTCCCAGGTGATGTGGTGGTAAAGAATTATCTGCCAATGAAAGAGCCACAGGAGATGAGGGTCCGATCCCTGGGTTGGGAAAGTCTCCTGGAGGAGGAAATGGCAACCCACTCCAGAATTCTTGCTTGGAAAATCCCATGGACAGAAAAGCCTGTCGGGCTACAGTCCATGATGTTGCAAAGAGTTGTACATGATTGAGCACACACACACACACAAAAAGCCTGTTTTGTGTGTGGCTGAGAGCGAGGGAGGGAGGGGAAGAGAGAGCGAGACGTGTCAAGTGGCAGAGAGGTGTTTAAGACACAGACACCCATATGAGACTGTCTCCTTTACTTGAGTGGAAAATAGGAAATCTTGCACATCAGCTCAATGTTTTATCAAAGTGTCCCTGGGTCTCACCTAAAACCATCATCCAGGGACCCTCCAGGACACCCATCCCGTGCCTGGGAAACTGCCCAGCTTGGCTGCCAGCTATGTGTCATGGGCACTGACTAAGCCTCAGTTTCCTCACCTGTGAAATGGGGTAAGGCCTCAGATCTCACAGGTACATAGTATTAATAGGAAGTGATATAAGCACAGAGTACATGCTCAATATGAGGCGTGACGCTGGCAGGGCAGGGTGGACCCTATGTAGGGGCCCAGCTTGGGACACTAAAAATGAAAGCCTAGCATGGCCAGCCTGGGGTTCCTCCGTGCTGCTAATCTTATCTTTTGCCAAGTTCCCTCTGTGGTAACCTGGTGACAGGAAGGGCCATAGTTTCTGGAAGGTGGGTCAAAGTGAAACTCCCTCAGGTCCTGGCGGGAGGGGGGCCTGGCGGGCGCCCCCGGCCAAGTGGGCAGGGCATGGGGGTGGGGTGAGGAGTGCAGGCTTGAGCTTAAAGTGGACCTTCCCCTCATTGGATTGCAGATGGGGAAACTGAGGAACAGAGATGTGGGCTTGGCCCCTTGGCAGGCAATGGAGGGAATTGGGTGTGACCATCTAAACTTCTGATTCATTCACCTGAAACCCCTGGTCACACACACATACCCTTGGCTCCCCCTGCCAGTGAGTATTGCTACCGGCTCCCCTTTATCTAGCTCTTTCTAGATGGGTACCCTTATTGTCTCATTTCACAGACTAGGCCAGGAGAGGTTGAGCTCCTTGTCTAGATCTCATGGCTGATAAAGTCATAGAAGCAGTACTGGGACCAAGCCAGATGACCCCACAGCATTCTAATGGCTCCCAGCTGCTAGACACTAAAATCTGACCCCTTCCCCACGGGCTCTGAGGTCCTTCACTGCCCAGCCCCACTGTACATTTTAGCCCCTCACTGTCCTCTTCACATTCCCCATCTGCTTCCATGATCCTTTGGCCTTTTGAGCAACCCAGGGGAAGTCTTTGATGTTTCTCTTGCATCCTCTTCACTTGACTGCCCAGGTCAAGACTCCTACTCAGTCTTCAAAGCCCAGCTCAGCTATCACCTCCTCCAGGGAAAAAATAGGTGAGTGAGTCAGAAAAGGGGGCGGGGAAGCAAGGCGTGCAGATAGGCAGAGAGAGGGAGCAAGAGGCAGAGCTGGGGAGACAGGGAGTGGGAGGAAGAGAGGAAAGACAACCCGGGAAAATAGGAAGGAAAGAGAAGACAGAGAGGTCTTAGGAGTGAGAGAAAGGACTTGTGCATGGGTGAGTGGATGGATGGGTGAGTGAATGAATGAGTGCATGAATGAATGAATGGGTGAAGGAATAAATAATCTGAACCATGTACAAAATAAAGGTCAAGTGAATAAACAGGAAGCCCTGATGGCCGGGCCGGGCGGCCATTACCCCCAGCGGTCCCTGCTCCTACCCTGACAGCTGTGGATGGGGCCGGGCAAGACCTCTCCGGGCTCTGGGCCTGGTCTGTGTCCTTGACATTTGACAACGCTGTGCCTGTAACACCGTCCCCTCCCAGCCAAGAACCTTGGGTACCTACACTGCTCCAGACGCAGAAAACTGAAAGTAAAAGCCATCCTGAGCTTTGCCCCAGCCTTCCTGTCCCTCAGCTGGTTTCTTAGAAATCAGCTGCCTGGGCTACCAGCAGCAACCTGGACTTCCTCCCTCACCCAAGGTTCCCCTCCCCTGGTGGGCGCCATGCTGCCAGCAGAGATGGCACCACAGGCCCATCAGAAAGAAAATTTGGAAGTCAAGCATTCATTCCACAAATGTTTATTCATGCTTCCAGTAGTCCCAGGTGCAAGGGAAGAGGCCAATCTGAGCTGTTCGGAGAGTTAGGAGAAAAAGGGCATCAATGGGGTTTTGGTATCCCCTGATCCAGGTGGCTGGAGGGTTGGTGGAGGGTGGGGGGGAACCAGGAAAAGAGCTAATTAGTTTAAGAATAAGAGGACGTTGGAGGATGTAGAGTCAGGGGAGGCACCCTGGGGATGTCACCGGCAGAGTCCTAAAGCATAAGTTGAGAAGGAATCCACCTGGGCAGTCAAGGTGGGGAAGGGCATCTCAGAGGGAAGAGCATGTGCAAAGTGGCCTCTGTAATCTCCCATAATCTGTGTGTCATTGTTCAGTGGCTCAGTCGTGTCTGACTGAGTGACCCATGGACTGCAGCATACCAGGCTCCCCTGTCTTCCACCATCTCCCGGAGCTTGCTCAAACTCATGTCCATTGAGTCGGTGATGCCATTCAACCATCTCATCCTCTGTTACCCCTTTATCCTCTGCCCTCAATCTTTCCCAGCATCAGGGTCTTTTCCAATGAGTCAGCTCTTCACATCCGGTGGCCAAAGTACTGGAGCTTCAGTCCTTCCAGTGAATCTGTATAACTGTCCCTGTAGAGGCAAGTTTCTCTGTTTTTTTTGTGGGCAGAGAAACTAAGGCTCAGAGAAGTGTGGTGGATGTATTTGCCCAAGACGTCACAGCTGGAGGGGAGATCCAAAGGCGGCCTAGACTCTCCCCTAAGCGAGCTCCAGTCAGCATCCAGATCCTGACCGTGGCTGTCTCACCGGAGCTCGCCCTCCGCCCCAGGCCCTGGGCTTCTGCACACAAGCACCTCTCCGTGGACAGACAAGGTGAGGAGAAAAAAATGAGGCTCAGAGAGCTCAAGTGACTTGCCTACGTCACACAGCCTGTTGGAGCACAGCAAGGATTCACAGCCAGGTTTGTGGCAGCCCAAAGTGCCTGGGCCCTCACAGAACAGTCGTGACCTGACAGTCTCTTTGCCCACATTCCAAAGAGGGAGAGGGGCCAGCAGGCACAGAGACGCAGCGGCCGGAAAGGAGGGTCCACACAGGGCGCGCTGCTCTCAGGGAACTGCCCCACCCGCCTCTGTAAGGTCCTGCGGGGGCCTTGCCTCAGCGCCCTGTGACCACAGGTGGATGTGGGCAAGACGGCCTGAGCTCCCCATGCCCTAGTTCAGGGTAGGCCCATGACCTAAGCTGGACCAGTCAGAGACCCTCCTGGGACTTTTTCTGCAGGAACTCTTTCCTCTAAACGCAGGCCCCCTGGCAGCCATTGTGCCCGCTGAGTCAAGAGAATAGAAGAGAAGAAGCACAGGACAGAGCCCTGATGCCTCGTGGGAGCCCCTACATCCAGCCATACCTGAAACCCACCCCTGGGCTTACCTGTGACACACGCCACAAGGTTCCTTTTCTGCTTATGCTTGTCTGACTTATGCTTCTGTCACTGGCAACCCCAGAGAGTCTTGGGTAATCAGAGTTTGATGAGCAGCAAGGGTCAGGGGTCAGGTTTGCTTGGAACAAAGGGTGAGTGAGTGAAATGGAACCCACTCACTCATCCTAAGAAGAGGCCAAACAACTCTCCGACTGAAAGAAGCAAGACTCATTTTGCCGGGATCTGGGGCCCAGGGTACTCCCCTCTCCAGCTGACATCTGCCCTCAAGGAAAGCTGGAATGTAGACACTTTCACACCTCCTGATTCATGGTGGTTCGTAACTTCTTCGTGCTGGGAAAAAAAAAAAAATTCCACATTAAAAAATTTTCCTTCCCTTTTTTCTTTTTTAAAACAGACTTTATTTTTAGAGCAGTTTTGGTTCACATCAAAATTGAGCGGGAAGCACAGAGTTTCCATATCCCCACTGCCTTCCCGCCCCCATGGTCACATCCTGGGTCAGTCCACATTATTGTTTAATCTTCACATTTGTTGTTAAATTCGTAAAAGAATCTACCAATGATGATAGCATAGAATACATTTTATATATTTTCCTGATTTCCAGATACACGCTTTTTTTTTTTTTAAAGACACCACTGTTTTTTACTTTTAAACTATGAAAGTATGATAACACATGTACAGGAAAGCTGGAAAATCCAGAACAAAGCTACATATATTACACTTATTTTTTAAAGTAGATAAATTAAGGTTTTTAATTGGAATTTCAATATCAAACTCTCAAAAGTTAATATATTGAATATACAGAAAAATAGGATAGAGTAGGCCTGAAAAGTACTGTGAACCAATTCAATGTAATTAAGATTTATACAGTTTTCACACAACAGTAGGATACGAATTCTATTCAAGTTCCCGTAGACTATAAAGTAGGAGATATTGGAACATATCCAGGGATGTAAAATGAGGAAGATACCATTCTTCACAACCCATGTCATAACCTGCTTTTTCCACTGAGCATTTCATGAACAACCTTCCAAGTCATTGGCTGACAAGATGGTAACGATGGTACCTGTTTTACCAGTGAGGAAGCTGAGGTACAGTTGGAGCCAGCAAGGCGACCCATGTCCTTGTGAGGCACAGCTCACCGGATGCTCTCAAGGGCCCACTGAGGTCTGGCTCCTTCTTTACAAACGGGAAAGCTGCTGTGCAGAGACGGGAAGTCGCTCTTGTTCGGGGGAGGCCCAAACCCCTGGGCAGGCTGGAAAGGAGGGGCTGCTGGTCAGCAGGGCTACACTAGCAGAGGCTGCGGGCACTCTGTCCTGAGGGGAGGGAGGCTGGCCCTCAGAAGAACCATCTGGTGTGTCCCTGAGGGACAGCCTTGCCTCACCGCTGCCTCGGTCATGCTGCTACTGACCTTCCCAGGAGGTATCTGGTGCAGAAACGACTTGTGCCACTGGCTAATTCTCAAACTCAGGCTCACACTGAGCACCCACCGTATGCCAGACACCACTGGGGTGCCCCCCGCCCCCCACCCACAGTCTCGGTTAGTCCTTCTTACTCCTCTGTAGGGGAGGACTATTAGTATCCATTTTTCAGATGAAGAAACTGAGGCCTAGAGAAGTGAAATGACTTGCCAAGCGCCACAGAGTTAACATGTGGCAAAACCAAAATTGGACCTCAGTGAGGTCTGAATCCAGACAGAAGCATCAACATCCTGATTGGGTCTCTGACTTGGTAAATTGTTAACCACACACACACACACACACACACACACACACCCCAACTGGCCAACGGGTCTTGAGAACTGTGCCACAGAGCTCTGGCCTTGGCTCCATCCTTTTCCCCCATCTTCCCAGATTCCTTCATGAGAATCTAAGGTGATCTGCCTGTTGCAAGGATGGTGAACCACTCACAGGCATCTCAAATAAGCCCTGGATTAAGACACAGAGTGGACACCAAGGTGACATTAAAGGCATTGATGTAAAGTCCTATACTATGGTTGCTGCTGCTGTTGCTGCTAAGTCGCTTCAGTCATGTCCGACTCTGTGTGAACCCAGAGACGGCAGCCCACCAGGCTCCCCCATCCCTGGGATTCTCCAGGCAAGAACACTGAAGTGGGTTGCCATTTTCTTCTCCAGTGCATGAAAGTGAAAAGTGAAAGGGAAGTCGCTCAGTCATGTCCGACTCTTGGCGACCCCATGGACTGCAGCCCACCAGGCTCCTCCGTCCATGGGACTTGCCAGGCAAGAGTACTGGAGTTAGGAACAGCAATATTCCCAAATCGGGTTGACTTCTGGCCCAAACAGCATGGTTGAACGTAAATTCAAGATGACCCATGAGCCAGCTGCAGCTTGCACAAGTTAGTAAAAGGAGGTCCTGTTACTGGGAGGTCCCAGCAGCGGTGCTCACACTGACAAGTGACATGTAGTGCTGTGCTGGCTCAGGCACCTGTGGACACAAATGCGGAGCTTTCACCACTTGCCTGCAAAGGGTGCATGCTCAGGAATCAGGGGTGACATGAGTGTTGGTGACAGTGAAGAATGCTCACACCCATCCTGGGTACACGTTGCATGATCAACCAATGTGGATTTGACAAGGAGGACAGAGGAGAGAATGGGTAACATTTAGCGTCACTACTATCATTGAAGTTGTGAAGTCGCTCAGTCGTGTCCAACTCTTTGTGACCCCATGGACTGTAGCCCAAAAGGCCCCTCCATCCATGCAATTTTCTAGGCAAGAGTACTGGAGTGGGTTGCCATTTCCTTCTCCAGGGGATCTTCCCAACCCAGGGATTGAACCCAGGTCTCCCGCATTGCGGGCAGACGCTTTACCGTCTGAACCACCAGGGAATACTAATATCATTGGTGATATATTAGATAAGAGATATATGTGTTATCAAATGACATAAGGGCTATTCTTGACGTAGCACTAATTACATAGAGGCATGCAGCTAAGCACGTCATGCTATCTTTAATTCTCGAAACAGTCTGGCGGGTGGATTATCTTAGGCTGAATCACATGAAATTGCTGATTTTGTAGGTCAAAAACACAAACAGTATTGGCAATACTGTTCAATGTCAGAGCATTTTCATTTCGACAGAATAAGTAAACCCCACTGGCAGGACCCTGGGGCGCCTGCCTGCTCAGAGGATGGTTTTCTCCTTGCTTCCTCCTCTTCACCCACCCTCTCATTCTGGCTACCCAGGCCCCCACCACCCCACCCCATTGCGGCCAGGTCTATATTTACAGTCTAGATTTCTGTGAAGTGGGGACTCGAGGAAGTGACTTATTCCAGAGTCATCACAGTCACCCAGAGATAGTGACATCCCAGAAGCCTTCAGTTTCTGTCCCCTCTCTGCCCCTGCCAATATGGGACTTTTCTCTTCCCTCTCTGGGTTTCCAAGGCTCAAACCAGAAGACAGAAACAGGAATTGTGTGTCTGCCTACCGTCTGTCTGATGGGCAGATGAAATGGAATGGGAGATTTGTGTCCATTTTGCGGACAGTAACACTGAAGCAAATCTGTGCCCAACCTGGTTGCCAGTTGCCCCATCAGGGGCAGAGAGGAGAGCAGGTGGGTTTCTGGACATCTGGGGTCTCAGCCTGGTTCAGCTCAGTCCAAGCATCCTAGAGGTCGCTGGAAGGACCTCCTGGATCAGCCCTGCCCCACCACTCCTGGGGCAGGTGCTGAAATGACAGCCAAGCCATAGGGGCGCTGGGCCCGGAGGGGTGGAGTCTTTCCAGGTAGTCAGACTGAGAGAGAGGGTGGCAGCTTGCGGGGACAGCGGAGGAGGAAGGGAACAGCCTGGTCCCCGTGGTGCACAGTTCGGTCCCCGCCGCGCACAGCCCGCCCGCCAGGCACAGCCGGTCTTCGGGGAAGTCGCCGAGTCGGAGTTCCAGGAAGCGATAACGCTTGTTGAAACCTCTTTCTTGTGGCCTGGTCTTGTCACATGGCTTGGTGGGGACCAACGTCAAGCAGGGCCACGGGTCTAGGCCAGCTTGCACCCTGATAGCTGCTGCCACCCTACGCTCCTCCCCCGAGGCTGAAGGGGTGGGGGTGGGGAACCAGGCAGGAAAGAGGGCATGCGTGGTACCCACCCCGACGCCCCTTGCCCAGGCTGAAAGCGGAGGACCCCTGGGTGGAGGGGTTGCTGTGAAAACACACAGCAGGTGCTGAGGAGACAGAAAACCTTTGCTCCCTTCCCATGAAGCCAGGGAACGTGTCCCATCATTCTAGGGCAGGACTCTCCACCACAGCACTACTGACTTCTCTGCTGTGGGGACAGCCCTGTGCCCTGGAGAGTGTGAGGAGTGTGCCCGGCCTCTGCCCACTAGATAGTGGTACCCACATCCACCCCCTAGCTGTGACACCAAAAATGTCTCCAGATGTGGCCAAATGGTCCCTGAAGGACAAAACCCTGATCCAGATTCAGTGCCCAGCACAGAGTAGGTGCACAGAAATCAGTAGGTCTTCAGCCCCGACAGCAGAACCTGTGTGGTTCATTTTTATACCCCATCACCTGGCATCATGGATCTGCAAAGGGACAATTCTGGGGATTTTTCTGGTGGTTCAGTGGCTAAGACTCTGTGCTCCCGATGCAGGGGACCTGGGTTCGATCCCTGGTCAGGGAAGTAGATCTCACATCCTGCAACAAAGACCCAGCTCAGTCAAATAAATGAAAATAAGTATTTTGGAAAAAGGGATAATTTGGGAGACTCTTAGTCCTCCAATCTCTCTTAGCTTCTCATTCCACAACACTAGGCTTCCCAGCTGGCTCAGTGGTAAAGAATCTGCCTGCCAATGCAGGAGACAGGGGTTTGATCCCTGGGTGGGGAAGATCCCCTGGATGAGGAAATGGCAACCTGCTCCAGTATTCTTGCCTGGGAAGTCCCTTGGATGGAGGAGCCTAGCAGACTACAGTCCACGGGGTCGCAAAAGTCGGACACGACTGAGCGACTAACAACAGCTCTCTTAGCTTCTCACTCCACAAGACTAATAAACATACCATCTAAATAAAACCTGTGCTGGAGGCCTTGAACTTGAGGACAGAAGGCTGAATTGAGGGTGTGGTCGGGCTTGACACAAAGGGTAGAGAGAAAGGTCATGGGTCCCACCTCCCAGTGTGGTCCCTGGAAGCCGGCAGCCCTACTTCCCACCCCCCAGGCTGGAGGCTGGGGGATCCTCTGTGGAGAGACTGACCCACCCCAGAAAGGACACGTCGGATGCTGACTCTGGGACTCTACCGTGACTGCCAGAGCCTGCCCCGCTGCCTGGATGAGACTCACCTGTCCACACGCCCTGTCCATAGTCAGCAAGCTTCTGATGGTCTGTTTTCAGTCTCCTGATCTTCAGTGTGAACTCACAGACGAGGATCACTGGACACTGGAGGCAGGCTTGTACAAGGAAAATCAGAGGTCAGCTTCAGCAGAGGAAAAGAGCTCCTGGAAAACAGGGCCAACTCGGGGAGGAGGAAAACACAAGACAAGAAAAACCCTAAGAGAAATAAGAGACGTTGTATCTCTAAAGCGAGAACGAGACGCTGCATAGAGGAACATTCAGTGACCAAGAGAGAACTAGAGAGGTGAGGGCAGAAAGAAAAACTTTCACTATTAGCCTTGCAAGCGACTGGAAAACCTCCCAGAAAGACACAGGGAAATCCGACATAAAAAGATCAAGAAACTAGAGGATTGTCCCTCAAGATGCAACGTTAGAGAACAGAGAAAATGGAGGGGAAAAAATGTTCTAAATCTCAAGGACGTGAGCTTCCATATGGGAAAAGCTTCTCAATGGCTGTGTTAGTTTTCTGTGTACAAATCTTGGTGCTACGGAGGGAAGAATTCTAAGAGAGCCCCTTTCCTTTCCCACCACCCCATCTCATCCCCAGGACATGTTTATAATGGATTCTGCTCCTGTGATTAGGTTACGATATAAGGTTGGTTTTACAAAAGGGGGGTTATCCAGTGGATCTAACTTAATCCCCTGAACCCTTCAAAAGCGGAATGTTTTCTCCAGCTGGTGCCAGAAGAGGAAGTCAGAGATTTGAAGCACAGGAAAGATGTGATGGGCTGTCGCTGGAGGGGAGGGGGAGGGGCTGAGTGTGGATGAAATGTGGGTCACCTCTAGAGTTGAGAGCAGCCCTCGGCTGAAACTTGGCGAGGAAACGGGGACCTCAGACCTACAACCACAGGAACCGAATTTTGCCAAAATCAAGAAGGAGCCTGGAAGCAGATTTTTCCCCCAGAGTCTCCAGATGGGAACTGGGACCCCGGCTGACCCCGATTTTGGCCCAACGAGACCCTTGAGCAGAAAACTTGTGCCAAACTTCTGACCTAGGAAAACTGTGAGATAATAAATTTATTAAGCCACTAGGTTTGTGATAATTTGCTACATAGCAGAAAACAGAAAATTCATAGATCTGCTTAAAAGAACAGATATTTATCTCACACTGTTTCTGTGGGTCAGAAATCAGGGAGTGACTCAGCTGGGTGGTTCTGTCTCAGGGTCTCTCAGGAGGCTGCAGTCAAGGAGTCAGCCGGGGTTTGGAGGACCTGCTCCAGGGGTCATTCACAAGGCTGGAGGCAGGCGGCCTCAGCTCCGCACCTCAAGGGCTGTGCCGTGGGGCTGCTTGAGTGCCCTCACAACATGGCGGCTGGCCTCCCCAAAAGCAAGCGAGCCAAAAGGGGGTAACACGGCAGCCACGTGCCTTTTATGACCTGGTCTTGGAAGTCACATTATTATTATTATTTTAAAAGTAATTAATTTTTGGCTGCGCTCTGTGTCTTCATTGCTATGTGGGCTTTCTCTAGCTGCGGTGAGCGCAGTCCATTCTCTAGCTGTGACACTAGCTTAGTTGCTCCGTGGCATGTGAAATCTACCTGAAGCAGGGGTTGAACCTATGTCCCCTATATTGGCAGGCGGATTCTTAACCACTGGACCACAAGGGAAGTCCCCAAAGTCAGTTCAGTTCAGTTCAGTCACTCAGTCGTGTCCGACTTTTGCGACCCCATGAACCACAGCACGCCAGGCTTCCCTGTCCATCACCAACTCCCAGAGTCCACCCAAACCCATGTCCATTGAGTCGGTGATGCCAACCAACCATTTCATCCTCTGTCATGCCCTTCTCCTCCTGCCCTCAATCTTTCTCAGCATCAGAGTCTTTTCCAATGAGTCAGCTCTTCACATCAGGTGGCCAAAGTATTGGAGTTTCAGCTTCAGCATCAGTCCTTCCAATGAACACCCAGGACTCATCTCCTTTAGGATGGACCAGTTGGATCTTCTTGCAGTTCAAGAGACTCTCAAGAGTCTTCTCCAACACCACACTTCAAAAGCATCAATTCTTCAGCGCTCAGCTTTCTTCACAGTCCAACTCTCACATCTGTACATGACTACTGCAAAAACCATAGGCTTGACTAGAAGGACCTTTGTTGGCAAAGTAATGTCTCTGCTTTTGAATATGCTATCTAGGTTGGTCATAACTTTCCTTCCAAGGAGTAAGTGTCTTTTAATTTCATGGCTGCAATCAATCACCATCTGCAGTGATTTTGGAGCCCAGAAAAATGAAGTCAGCCACTGTTTCCACTGTTTCCCATCTATTTGCCATGAAGTGATGGGACCAGATCCCATGATCTTAGTTTTCTGAATGTTGAGCTTTAAGCCAACTTTTTCACTCTCCTCTTTCACTTTCATCAAGAGGCTCTTTAGTTCTTCACTTTCTGCCATAAGGGTAGTGTCATCTGCATATCTGAGGTTATTGATATTTCTCCTGGTAATCTTGATTCCAGCTTGTGCTTCTTCCACCCCAGCATTTCTCATGATGTACTCTGCATAGAAGTTAAATAAGCAGGGTGACAACATACAGCCTTACTGTACTCCTTTTCCTATTTGTAACCAGTCTGTGGTTCCATGTCCAGTTCTAACTGTTGCTTCCTGACCTGCATATAGGTTGCTCAGGAGGCAGGTCAGGTGGTCTGGTATTCCCATCTCTTTCAGAATTTTCCATAGTTTATTGTGATCCACACAGTCAAAGGCTTTGGCATAGTCAATAAAGCAGAAGTTACATTATTATTATTATTATTATCATTGTCATCAATCCAGATTTATTCCTTCCTAGCTAAGTGACCCAGGGAAGCTTCCTCAACCACTTTGAGCCTCACTTTCTCTGTGAAGTGGGGAGATACTACTCCACTGGAAGGATTAGAATAGAGCTGAGAAGAAATAAAAATAATACCCCTTGAAGGACCCAGCACACATCTGTTGGGTCTAAGGAATCTTATTTTGTCTCCGTCTCCCACTCTACTATCCAAGTCCAGATCATTCCTGGGCTCTTAGGTCCAAGCAGGAGGGGTCCAGGCCAGAGTTCAGGGAAGATTTGGGGCCTGAATTGATCATGGAACAGTCCCCACTCTGACCCCTGAGCTGTGAAGGACACTGACCTCTCTGGGGTTGATCTAGCTCTTCAAGGCTCCGTCCTGTCATCTGCTTGTCGCTCAGAAAGCCCTTCGTCCCCCTGGGTGGCCCCTGGTTCTGCTCCAAGCCTCCTTGGCTCTGCCTGTCATGTGCCACCATTACAAGACACACAAAATTTTGCAGAGGTGCCTACAGGAAGTGCACTGATGGAGTCCAGCCCTGGATAAGGCTCCATCTGACAGGAGCAGAGACAGGAGAGAGGACAAGAGGGACCTGAGGCAGGTGCTGAGACTGAGTCCTGGCCCTGAAGTTCAAGGCCTGGGTTCTGCCAGTTTTGAGTTAAGAGTCCTGTCATGGCCCCTTCTGTTGCATGACGGGAGCACATTTCCTTCTCTGAGCTCACGTACCTCAGCTGGCAAGTGGGAGTAACCCTGGCATTTACCTCGTAGGGGCATGTATCTGTTCACTCACTCAACAAATATGTATTGAGCACCTACTCTGTGCCAGGCATTCTTCTTGGCTCTGGCTTCTCAGCAGTGACAAAGACAGACTGAGTTCCTTGCCCTTTCGGACTTTACAGTCTCAGGTGGAGAGACAGGATTATGTCAGATGCAGCTAAGTGCTATGGAGTAAAACACAGCAGGTTAAAACACCTGTGTAAACACAGGTGGGCTAGGAGGTGCCAGGGATAGGCTGCTATTTTATTTGGATGGTCACGGAAGCCTCTCTGAGAAGCAGAAAACTAAAGGTGAGTCAGCGACCCATTTGTATGTGGAAAGAGCATTTTAGGCAGAAGGAAGAGCAGGTGCAAAGGCCCTGAGGCAGAACATTCAAGGAAAGGGGTAAGTGTAGCTGGTACAGTGTGAATCGGGGGATGAACAGTAGCTGAGATCAGAGAGGTGGGGAGTGTAGGATTGGATCAGGTAGGGACTTGTGGATCCTTAAAAGGGTTTTAGCTTTTACTCAGAGTGAGATGCGAGCATGAGATAGTTCTGAGCCTAGGAGCTGCTAGGAGGATTCCATAATACATGCATATAAAGTACTCAGTAGTGTGCTTGGCACATAGTAGGGGCTCCATAATTGCTGGCTTCTACTATTACTGTTGTTATTATTGCTTAACTACTAGGAAGCAAATTGGAAGCTATAAAAAGTTATAGGGATGCAAATTTTCATTGCCTGACAGAACTTCTAAGATGTTTTCAAATGCTATTATCAAGCATTAGCCATGCAAAAGGCAGGTTTCATTTCTTCATTTTCTGGAAGAGCAACCTAAGGCTCAAAGAGGTTGGCCACTGCAGAGCAAAAAAAAAAGGGAAAAGTCCAACTCACCAGAACGCAGGTCTTCTGAATCCAGCTGATGCCTGCTGGTTCAGTCATTGGGGCTGACAGGCCTAGGTGGAAAGGGAAGGTGGTGGTCCCTGTGCAAAATGCGAGGCAGAAGCGTGGGGGCAGAAGCATGGGGGTGGCACCTGGGGCCTTCAGCATCACTGAAGAGAAAAGCCTAGAGCCTCCAACTCTGATCTGGCTCATCAGGCAGAACAGGTTCACAGAGATGAAAAGAGGCCCCAGGGCATCACTGAGGATGCCTCTGGTCCAAGTAACAGGAAGTCTGATGTAAAGTGACTTAAAGAAGCTGGAAATGTAACACCTGGTTCAACAGGAAGTCTAGAGGTAGATCCGGTTTCTGGCCTGGCGGATTCAGCAGTCCCACCAGGACTCCACGGACCCAGGTTCCTTCATTTCTCTGCTCTGACATCTCAGTGTTGGTTTCGCCCGAGGCTGCTCCTTGGATGGCAGATGCAAATACGGGAGACACATCCAGCAGAAAAATGGAAACCATTTCTCCCCAGGGCTCCCCCTTAGGAGCAAGGAAATCTTTCCAGGAAGCCCTCAGAAGGCTTTCCTCCTATCTCGTTGGCCAGAATTGGGTTACGTGCCCACTGTTGAGGCGACCACTGACCAAACTGGAATTTCCTTAACTGAGAGGGAATGAGTGCTGGAGTGTGTTAGTCACTCAGTCGTGTCCAACTCTGTGCCTCCATGGACTATAGCCTGCCAGGCTTCTCTGTCCATGGGATTTTCCAGGCAAGAATACTGCAGGGGGTTGCCAGACAGCGGGTCAAACTGATTTTGTAAAATAAAGTCTTAATTTTCCCTCCCTCCCTGTATCCATGCCCTTGACAATATGATTTTGCTGTTCCTCTCATTAAGCAATCTATGTCTCCATCCTAGAACTTGGGCTGCTTTAGCCAATGGGAAGTGAGGACGGTGATGAAGGGACAGCCTGCTTCCTAGCCTGGACCTCAAGATGCTTTCTGGCTCTATGCATTCTCTTGGGATTCCTCATTTGTCCTGAGAACAAGCCTAAGCTGGCCTTCTGGATGACAAGAGGCCACACAAAACTGAGAAGCACCATCCTAGCCGAGGCCACCTAACACCAGCCAGCCCCCACCAACCTACCATCTAGCTGCCTGTGGATGCGAGAGTGTACCAAACAAGATCAGCCCAGCCCAGAAGAACCACCCAGCCAACTCACAGACTGTGAGCAGCAGTAAATGCTGCTTGTGTTAAACCACTCATTCAGGGGAGGTCGGTCATGCAGCAACAGCTAATGGATCCAGGGGACTGACCACCTGTAGTGGTTACCTACTCACAGAAAGCCAGTCCTTTTAGAGGAGCAGGAAATATCATTTATTCATTGACTACATCTTCCTGTCCACTCTGACACAGGCAACTCAAAGATCAGTAAGGCCTGTCCCCATCTCAGGAAGTCCCTGTCTGGGTGGGACATGGACTTGTCAGTGGAAGCCTGGAGCTCCCCCATGGTTCCCCACTGCCTGACCAGGGTCTGACAGGATGTATGACCTGTTCCTGCAGACCAGCTTCATTGCGCCTGCCTCTCCACCCCTCTACCCTTCCCCAGGCCCCACACCCTCTGTCCCTGGACCTTTGCACATGCTGGTTTCTCCTTCTGGACATGCCCATGATCTATGATCACTATGCTCCTTTGAGACCCAGCTTGGCTATTGGGGATTCCCTTGTAGCTCAGTTGGTAAAGAACCTGCCTGCTATGCAGGAGACCTGGTTCAATTCATGGATTGGGAAGATCCCCTGGAGAAGGAAAGGGCAACCTGTTGTAGCTACTCCGGGAAACAAACTCACTGAGAAGGACAATGCAGATAGTGGAGTGCAGTTTATTACACCCACGGGCCCAAGGCAGAGTCTCCTCTCAGCCAAGGACCCCGACCAGCATTTGTGAAAATCTTTTACACCCCATGTGTACGTGTCTGAACCCACCACTCCAAATTCCTGGAGACTTACATAAACCAAGGAAAATACAATCCCAGTAACCCCATCATTCACCTGCTATGTGCTCATGTGCTCAAACAGTCAAACAATTAGCCAATAATCAATAAACCTGAGGTTACACTCCGGTAGATACAGAAAAGTTTATGGCCTGTCTGGAGGAAGGGGTGATTAGTGTATGTTTTCTCTTAGGCGATGAGTAACCTAGATACGATCTTCAAGGATCCCCTGTCTGGAGGGGGTCTTATCCCTCCTTCTGTTGTTGTTTTCATAGGCACTAAACACAGAGTTCAGAGTCCATTGGAAAGGTGGCCAAGCATGATCAGCATGAACAGGCCTATGATGGAGTCCAGGCCCTCTGAATTCCTTCTTCATTCCCCGCTCTTGATGCTCTTAACTCAAATTATGAGCATCATTCATAGGGATATATTGCACCCTGGCTCTCTGACCTCCAATTTGGGAGAATGACATCAACCTTCGGGTTACAGAGTTCATAAAACATTGTAAAATTCAGGGTCCACAAAGCAAAACCATCAAGACAACTATGACAGTGGTAAATATAGTCTTCCACCAATGGCCCTTCACCCAAGATAGGACCAAAGTCCAGAAAGGAATGTTTTCATTTGACATTGCTTTTACCTGCTTTTTCATGTCATCTAAAGCAGTTGATACATTGCCAGATAAGTCAGGGATGTATACACAACATTCAACCTTAATTATAGCACAGGTCCCTCCTTGAGCAGCTGTGAGTAGGTCCAAAGCCATTCTATTATGAATTACCGCTTTTCTCATTTGGATTTGCTCTTCATTTAAGGCTTGGATGGCTTTTGTTCTATCTAGGAGGGCCTGTTTTGTGAAATTAGTCAAGGCCTCTACTTTAATCATGATATCTGTTGTTCCTATAGCGGGTACGAATAAGGCAGCAATATACTCACACCAATGAAACACGGATCTTGCCCACCTAGCATGTAAATGAGGTAGATTTACCAGGGCTACCGGGGTGGATTTACAAGTAGGTTAGGCTTTTGTTACACTGGCCTTTATATCAAATGTAACCCCATGACCCGAGTCCATTGACTGTAGGTCTTACACCAAGACAGCAAGGAGAGGTTATGATTGACAAGAGAGAGGAAAGCCTCTTTTTGTCATCCCAGAAAAGAGCAGAGTGGTTTAAAATCTCCTTGGCAGAGGGGTGACACCCACCAAGGAAGTCCATCTATCACTGACAGAGGCATAGCCCTACATACCCAGCAGCTGGAAGTGTTGTGGAAGTCTGCGTAGGAATGTGCCCATGAGATGAAAACATTGTCCTGAGTTGAAACAGAAGTTAAATTCCAAATCACGTTGATGAGGCCAAGCAGCAGGAGTTGATTGTGCGGCTTCATCCTGAAGGGGCTCGTCCAAGATCTTCTTTTCCTTCTTCTAAAGGATGGTCTTATTCTCTCGAGGGTCAGCGAGGTCCCTCTGTGCAGTCCACTCAGCGTTTTTTGGGTCTGTGTGGTACGTTCTCTTCACCCTCATATGATGGATCCAAGTGACAATACCTGCAACTTTAACTGCAGTAGGGGTAGTTAGGATAACATAAGGGCCCTTTCACCAAGGGGCTAGCAAATCATGTTTCCAATCTTTGACCCATACTTGGTCACCAAGCGTAAACTCATGAATCTGTTCCCCAAGGGGGAATGGCACCCTTTCTTGTACAAACTTCGTTACCCGATTTATTAACTTACCCAGTTCCATCTGATGTGAAGTCCTATTCCCCCTTACCTGAGGCAAACTTGTTGACACCTGTTTTACTATGGGAGGGGGCCTCCCATACACAATTTCGTACAGAGAATAGCCTTGGGACCGTGGGGTCATCCTGAGTCTGAGCAGAGCCGTCGGAAGCAAGTCCACCCAGGAGCAGTCAGCCTCTATGATCCACTTGGAGAGTCTCTTTAATGTCCGGTGGGTTCCTTCCACCATCTCAGAACTCTGGGCCTATATGCAGTGTGCAGTTTCCATTTGATGTTTAAAGTTTTGCTTACTTGTTGTACTAAATCAGCTATAAAAGCCGGGTCATTGTCTGAACCAATGCTGGTAGGAAGTCCAAATCTGGGAACTATTTCCCTAAGCAGGCACCGGGCTACTTCTGATGCCCTTTCAGTCCAGGTAGGAAAAGCTTCTACCCATCCTGAGAACGCACATACCATGACCAGCAGGTAACGGTAGTGTGGGTGAGGTTTCATTTCAGTGAAGTCCACTCCCAGGTGTTCAAAGGGCAGCGTGCCTTTCCGCTGAATCCCCGGAGGTTTTTGTCTGAATACCGAGAGGCAGCATTAACCTGTGAGCAGGCAGCATGGCCTCGGTGGGTCGCTTGGTGTGTTAGGCTTACCAGATTGTGTGCCAGCTCCTCCGGTACCGATAATTTACCACTTGGCAATTCCCACCATCCCTTTTCAGTCTTGATGGCCCCTTCCGCTTTGTCTAACCTGACAGCCATTGTCTTTGTTTTATTAGGCTAGTGCCATCAGTATATAGGACCCAACTAGGGTCTGGACCCTTGCGTCCTTCTTTAAAACAAACCCCACATACCTCACCTCCTCCTTGCAGATCTGTGCCTTCTTCTTCGACACCCGGTAACCTGCTTCCATCAGCAGCTGGAGCAGAGCTTTTGTCCCTTTCCAGCATTTTTCCTTGGTCTCTGCAGCCAGCAGCAGGTCATCCCCGTATTGTAGGAGCCAACATCCATACTCTTCCAGATGGAATGAGTTCAGGTCAGAAGCCACGGCTTCCCCAAAGATGGCTGGGGAGTTCTTAAACCCTTGTGGGGGAGTCCAGATGAGCTGTTGCTTGGTGCCCACGACTGGATCTTCCAATTCAAAGGCAAAGATGGGCTGTGATACTGGGGCGAGGCGTATGCAGAAGAAGGCATCCTTGAGATCTAGGCGAGTATGAACTTTAGTCCTCGGCGGGAGGAGGCTAAGTAAGGTATAGGGGGTTGGAACAGTGGGGTGTAAAGTCACAGTAGCCTGGTTGACTCGCCTGAGATCCTGTACAGGCCTATAGTCCTGTCCTCCTTCCTTTTTGACTGATAGGATCGGCGTATTCCAAGCCGACTGGCACTCTACTAGAATGCCCGCTTGTTTCAATCTATTGGTGCGGGGCAGTATGCTGGCCCAGGCCTCTATCGGTAGCGGGTACTGGCGCTTTCTAACCGGGATGGTGCCTGGTTTGAGTTTTATTATCACTGGGGCTTGATGTTTAGCCAGCCTGGGGGGAGGGGGTTGTCTTCTGCCCAGACCTCAGGGAATAATGGAGTTAGCTCGCACTCATGCTCTTCCAGCCTACCGGGTTCTTCGGAGGCTCATGCAACCTCCACTCATCTTGGGGTGGTATTGAGAGAGAGAGCAAATAAGTCATAGTGTCCGTCTGGAAGGTGGGCCTCTCCTCAGGGGAGAAAGTCACTTGTGCTCCTAATTTGGAGAGCAAGTCTCTTCCCAACAGGGGTACTGGGTACTCAGGAATGTAGAGGAATTCATGAATCTCTTGGTGCCCCCCATCTGACATTTTCTGGGCTGGCAAAACGATTTAGTCATCTCTTCTCCCGATACCCCAGTTACAGCAGTAGTCTTTTTGGACAGTGGTGCCAAGGTTTTGTTACTACTAACAGTTCTGTTCCTGTATCCACCATGAAGTCAATGTTTTTGGTCCCCGCTTTTAAGGTTACCATGGGTTCTCGGGGACCTGATATCTCTGAGCTCCGGCAGCCCTATTTAATTTCCAAGTCAGCAAGCCCCACAACTGCGGGAGCTTCCTCTTCCTTCCTTGCCTTAGGGCATTCATTCTTCCAGTGGCCAAAAGCTTGGCACCAGGCACACTGGTTTGACTGTAACCGGGCCGAGGCCTCCGTGGGGACCGGTCGAAGGACTGTCCTGTCCCTGGGGCAGAGGAGGTTTTCCGGAGGACCTGAGATAGACTTTCCCAGAGCAGCAGCTAGCATTGCAAATCTCTTGTCTGTTCTCTTTCGTTCCCTCCAGCTCTCTGGCAGAGTGCAGTCTCTGCTTAATTCCAACGTCTCCCTCCCTTTCTTGTCAGTACTCACCGGGAGAGGCGGATATAGCTTGGGCGGTTCGGCTGGAGCCGGATCCTGGAAGTGCTGGCCAGAGGCTTCTGTCACCGGGATGGGAGCCTGCCGAGGTGGCAGCTCTACGACCTTGGGGAGAGCTGGCGGAGGAGCAGCGGCTGCTGGACTTCACCTGGCCCTGGATTAGGCATTAAGGCGGTCTCCGGTCCTGGTGGAGCACTGAGGCAGCAGCTTCATTATCCAGTATGGAGGAGGGGTCAGGTCGTCCCCGTCCAAATCCTGTAGAATTTCCTTTTTTATCATCAATTTTTGTGCCATTAATATTTTTCCCTTTCCCTTCTGGATACAGAACCTTGTCCAAGTAGGAGGGTCTTGAGCTAACCCTAGCCATGAGTCAATATATGGATATTGATCCGGGTGTCCTGGCTCTCCTGTGAGTACTGTATAGACTGCTTCCACTATTTTTGAGTTCATGGTGTTCCCTGGTGGCCATCCTACTCCCACAGGGGCCATTCGACCTCACAGAGTATGTGGAGGCGGTTAGGCTTCATCTTCACCCCATAGTCTCCTCCTAATCCCTTCTTGAAATTTTTAATCCTGCCCTCCAATACAGTTGCCTTAGATTCACTTCCTCCCATCTTCCTTACTTTCTTGGACCTTCTTCTACTTTTCCTTTTCGTTCTGTCTACAAAGTTCTCAGTACCCTATGTACTTGTGATATTTCCACTCAATGACACTTAAATTGCCATTCTGCCTCCTTCCTAATTGGGGTGAGAAGAGCCTTACCTGCCAGATCCCAGAGGGAGAAGGGGGATTGGCGTGTCTTCACCTGCCAGTCAGCACAGCCAAACCAGAACACCAGGTGGTCCAAGACTGTTTCTTCCTTAAAGTCCGTTCTGCCTTGGTGGGCTTGATCAGGTGCGGATGAAAACACAGATAGATTAAATATCCCACGTCCCAGGCCATCTCTGGGAAAGCCAATTCATACTCACTTAGGTATCCCCTTCCTTCTAGCCTAACAATTCCGAGGGGGTCAAGAATTTCACAGCAGATGGGACACCTCCTGGGGGAGGGCAGAATATGAGCATACAAGGACCAGTTTCCTATCCTAAAAATCCCCTGGTGATCGCTGGTAATAATTTTCCCTGAGACGTCATGGACACACCTCCTAAATGACCTTCACAAATTTCCTTCTTAAATCGTAGCATGCTCGTCGACCTGTGTACCAAGCAATCGCTGCTGCCTGCCTATTCCAGGCCCCTGTGGGTCCGTGCCCCTTCTAGTCCCTCCCAGGGGGTGATCAGGCCCCCTCTTTCACCCTGCCGGGTGGGTTCCTCCTCACCTGAGCGCTCAGTTCCCTTGTTGCTGTTCACTACCTGCCAAAGCGAAGAAACTGGCCATTGAAAGGCTGAATTCTTCCAGAGGGGCGAGGCGCCTTCCCCTCTCTAGGAGATTCAAGCCACAAAGCCTCGGGATGGCCTCAAATGAGACCTGTCTCCTCAAAGTGAGGAGATTCCCGGTCAATGCACCAAATGTTGTAGCCACGCGTTCCAGGAAACAAACTCACTCAGAAGGACAATGCAGATAGTGGAGTGCAGTTTATTACACCTGCGGGCCCAAGGCAGAGTCTCCTCTTAGCCAAGGACCCCGACCAGCATTTGTGAAAATCTTTTATACCCCATGTGTTCGTGTCTGAACCCACCACTCCAAATTCCTCGAGACTTACATAAACCAAGGGAAATACAATCCCAATAACCCCATCATTCATGTGCTATGTGCTCATGTGCTCAGTCAAACAATTAGCCAATAATCAATAAACCCGAGGTTACACTCCGACAGATACAGAAAAGTTTATGGCCTGGCTGGAGGAAGGGGTGATTAGTGTTATGTTTTCTCTTAGGCGATGAGTAACCTAGATACGATCTTCAAGGTTCCCCTGTCTGGAGGGGGTCTTATCCTTCCTTCTGTTGTTGTTTTCACAGGCACTAAACACAGAGTTCAGAGTCCATTGCAAAGGTGGCCAAGCATGATCAGCATGAACAGGCCTAAGATGGAGTCCAGGCCCTATGAATTCCTTCTTCAAACCCACTCCAGTATTCTTGCCTGGAGAATCCCATGGACAGAGGTGCCTGGCAGGCTTCAGTCCAGGGGCCACTAGAGTCGGACACAATTTAGCGACTAAACCACCACTATCAGCTGTCCCATCTCCCCGGAGCCTTCCCAGAACCACTTCCCACGCAAGTCAAAAGCCCTTGTGGGGCTCCCACAGTCCCCACGGCTGCCTCTAGCCCTACTTTTATCACTCTGGGTTGTGACCCTTTATCCTCAGTCCAACTGCCTCAATTCACAGGTATGAAACTCAGGTCCAGAAAGGAGAAGTGACTTGTCCAAGGCGAGCTGAGCCCCACCCAGGACTGTCCTGGCTGCCCACTTGCAGTCAGTCCTGCTGCTTTCCTTTCCTCAGTGCCCAGCCCATGGCTAGGGGGGGAGGTGACACATCCTCCCCACGGTCCTGATACACAGCCTGCATCCTCCCCACGGTCCTGGTACACAGCAGAGTCTACATCCACCCCACGGTCCTGGTACACAGCCTGCATCCTCCCCACGGTCCTGGTACACAGCAGAGTCTACATCCACCCCACGGTCCTGATACACAGCCTGCATCCTCCCCACGGTCCTGGAACACAACCCCCATCCTCCCCATGGTTTTGGTCACAGTCTGTATCCTCCCCAGGGTCAAGGTAGGCAGAACACAAGCAACATTCCCCTCTCCAGATGGGGACATGAGGTTCAGAGGGAAGAGGCTTGCCAAGGTCACCCAGACAAGAAGGGACAGAGTGGAGACCCAAACCCATGCCTAGACTTCACTGTACTCTGGTCTCTTCTAGGGCTTTTCACCTGAGCCGAGGCCACTGGTGGTGGGAGGGAGTATGGAGAGAAGGCTGGGGCGGGCAGGGGGGGAACCGGGGATGTTGGGGAACCACGGAGGCAGGAAGAGGCTGAGCAGAAAGTGAAAGGGGCCAGAGGCCAAGAATAGTTGTGGGTGACAGAAGCAGGGGACTACAGATGCTGCCAGAAAGAGAAACCAGGCTGGGCCTCAGGGAGGGGGCGGCATCCACTCCCCAGCCCCGCCCCCCCTCCCCCGGCTGGCGAGTCTGGTAGATGCCCCCACAAGGTGAGAATGGAATTGAGGGTGGAGGAACTGCCTCGGGGTGGGGGGAGAAGGCTCCATAGCTGGCTTTACGCAGATCTTCCCATCATTTGTACCTATTACAAAGACCTTGGAGAATCTGGGGACCAACAGAACCCATCAAGAAAAAAACAGCCTTTAGACCACCAGCCTTTGCTGCAAAGAGAAAACAGTTTATCAATATTGCCACCGTCGGCTGTCGCTGTCTCCAGCAGCAGTTCCGTGTAGTGGTGAAGCTCCTGGGTTCAGTCCCGACTCTGCCACTGGCTGGCTGTGTGACCTTCGGCCAGTCACTTCACCTCTCTGGGCCTCGGCTTGCTGACATCACTTACTTCGTGGGAGTGTCCTGAGGATTAGCTGAGTGCGTATATGTAAAGCACACACAGCAGGTCAGAGAAAGTGCTCAACAAACAGCTCAGCTTGTGTTCTCCACCATCGACATCTGTAGTTAACCACACACACACACACACACACACACACACACACACACACACGGAAAGTCCCTTCAGAATGGACACGGTGCGATAGCAGGGATTTGGTTTTGTTCACTACTGTGTCTCCAGCAACTGGAGCAGAGCCTGGCATACAGCAAGTGCTCAATAAACGTGTGGAGAGAAGGAAGGAGAGTGGTATTTCCAGGTGTGGGGCATCCCTTCTGTTTCTCTGTACTTTATCTTTTATCACGTTATCAGGTACAACTTGAATTGGAAAAAAAACAAACACTGTTTCCAGGGAGAGCCCAGAGGGGAGGTGGCCTGTAGGCCGTGACTGCTGTCAGTTCAGGATGACCCCCTCCCTGCTCAGAGCCCCAGAGACCAACCTCTCCAGGGCCAGGCGGGGGTGGCAGCTGTGGGGCCAGCAAGTAGCGAGAGGTGACAGGAAACTCATCAGGACAGACTGTTCCCAGCCTACCGAGAACCGCAGGCGAGAGGACACGCTGTTCAGGCCTGAGATCTGCACATCCCCTCCCGCCCCCTACTCCCCTCCCACCCCAGGGGAAGTGTCACCAGCGTCCAGGGTGGGGACCTCTGCCCTGGCCTGGGGCTCTTGTGGCTCCTCTGATCTCTACGAGGAACTCAGGGCAGATTGCTTTCCAGGAACCCTTCCTGCACTGGTGGGTGATGGCTCACAGCCAAGGTCTAGGAGGCTGTGTGACCCCGGATGAGTCGCACACCTCTCTGGGCCTTCGCTGCCTCACCTGCTGAATGGAAAAAACAGGGTACCACTTTCAGGGGCATGGTGAGATCAGGAGTGAAGCTCAACTGTTTTGTTTTTTACCATCAATAATTTTATAAAAAGTTGTAATACATACACATAAAAGTCACCATTAAAGTGTGCAGGTTAGTGGCATTTAAGACCTTCCCAAAGCTGCACAACCATCACTTCCATCTAGTTCCAGAATATTTTCATCAGCCCCAAATAAAACCTTGTACCCATTAGTATTCATTCAGCACTACCCCCTGCCCTCAGCCCCTGGCAAGCCTAACCCTCTTCCATTCTCTGTGGATTTCTGGATGTTTCATATGAATGGAATCATACAGTATGTGGCCTTTTGTGTCTGGCGTCTTTCACTTAGTATGATGAGTCCCGGGATCATCCGTGTGGTAGCAGGTGTCCGTACTTCTTTCCTACAATTCCTACAATGCCTTGAATCCATCACCTTTTTTCAAGGAAAAAAAAAATTTTTTTTTGCCACACTGCATGGCATGTGGGATCCTAGTTCCCCAACCAAGGACCAAACCCATGCCCCCTTCATTGGCAGCTCACAGTCTTAACCACTGGATCACCAGGGAAGTCCCTAGAATCCATTAATTTTTAAAAATGACTTTTGAAAGTGTTTATTGTAAAACATGATCATAGTGTGCACTCATACAAAGCGTCCAATGATGTATTTTGACACAGACTGACACCCATGGAACCTGGCTTAAGATACAGGATTTTTCTGATACCCAGGAAGGTTCCCTCAGATCACCCTTCCCCTCTTCCCCACAGAGGTAACCACTGGTTCTGGTTTCTGTCACTGTTGAATTTTGCCTTAGATAAGTGGCATCAATCATACAGCGTGTGGTTTTATATCTGACTTCTTTTGCTCAATACAACATCTGTGACCTTCCTCCACCTTGTTACAAGGTAGGATTTTGTTTTTTCCTTGCCAAATAGTATTCCATCCTATGGCTTCACCATGCTGTTTATCCATTATCCTGCTGGTGGATACGTGGGTTGTCTCCAGGGATGTTCCCTGAGCGCTGTGAACATCTGTGCACCTGCCTGTGGGGGCAGGGGCCCTGGGGTCTCGGGTCAGCCCCCAGGAATGGGAGTGCTGGAGCCTGGGGACCGCAGATGCTGCCAGTTTCCCAGGGACTGGTTTATGACTTCCATCCCCACAGTGGGCCTGAGGGTACCCAGGGATCTGCATCTCCAGCAGCACTTGGAGTGGTCAGCCCTGCTGATTTAGACCTTCGATCAGGGGTTGTTATCATTTCTTCAAATTAAATACAACGATGAGGAGAAAGTGGCAGGGTAAAATTCTGCACACAGACTGAAGCACATAGACCACTGTTTCCACAGTGAGATTTGAAACTAAGGCGCTGGTTTCAAATATTAACTGTTAATAGCAGCAGTTAACGCCGCCCATGGTTACCACGTCCCAGGCCCTGGGCCCAGTATTTTCTAAGCACCAACCCCTAGAATCCCCACAACCATCCTCTGAAGCCCAGTTATTATGCCCATTTCACTGATGTGCAAACTGAGGCCAGGAGGAGTTTATGTAGGTCACCCAGGTTATACAGCCAGTAACAGGCAACTTAGTCTCCAAGTTGAAGCACGTTAAGTCCCCTGACCCTCCGAGTTGGCCCTAAGAGGCCTGGCATGTGTGGTTTTGGGGTGTCTCAAAAGGCTCCTCTGGAACTTGATTTCAGAAGGATGGGGAGCCCGACCCTCACCCCTACAGCCCCACTCATACCCTCCCCATAGCCCCACACGTCACACACTCACACCCTGGCACATACATTCACACCCACTCAAATAGCACCTACATACACAGCTGACACCGCACGGGAGACTGGAGGATGGAGGAGGGGAGTAGAGGGGGGTGGGGTTCTCCCTCAGTGTCAGGCGGCATCTTCACCAGTACGCAGCAGGCACCAGCTCCAGTGGGAGGTCCTTCTCCTGAGCAGTTTCACAGTCATTCCTCTGCCCACAGGTGGCCTGTCTCCCGGGCTCGGGAGCATCGTGAGACATGAGTGCTCAGGAGGCCATCTGGCTGGTGCTTATCAGCCCGATTAGCCTCATCATTCAAGTAACCATTTTCCTTTGCTTGTCACACCTGGTGAGGTTTCTGTTTTCCTGCCCGACACATGTCAGGGCGGAGGTTTAAACCCAGATCATCTGACGCCTGGTGCTTCCCTGGAGGCTCAGTGGTAAGGAACCTGCCTGCCAATGCAGGAGACACGGGTTCAATCCCTGGGCTGGTAAGATCCCCTGGAGAAGGAAATGGCAACCCACTCCAGTACTCTTGCCTGGGACAGTTCCTCCAGTATAGACGAGCCTGGTGGGCTACAGTCCATGGGGTCACAAAGAGTCGGATACAACTGAGCGATTCAACAACAATAAGAGCAGCACCTGACTCCTGAGACCGCAGGGTTCACCATCAGGCAGCACTCACGGCCTCTCAGTGGAGAGTTTCTTGGAAGAGGGTCCCCCGTGCAAGCCTATCTCACGGCTCCTGTGGGCTGAGTTCAGTTGCAGTACCACCTACCGCCAGGAGGGGAGAAGTCACCCGGGGCTGGGAACTCCCACCTAGTCCCCAGCCAAGTGCTTACACAGAATCCCACCTTTAGAGGCTTTTCTCCCACGAAAGGAAGTAATTTCTTCATTTGTTTGTTAATCAAAGGGGTCGCTCACTGCTCGTAAGAACCTCCAGTCTGTCAAGATTCTCAACGCACATGATTTCTGGCACTCACACAGTCTTGCCTGACTAAACCACATTGGGAGAGTGAGTAAGCACACAATTTCCAAGGGGTTGCTGCCGAAAATAGCCAAAAATAGCTCCCAGAGGCCCCAGGCAGGGAACTTCTCGTCTAACCCAGTGTGTTCTTCACGTCTCGAAATTCCGTATGGTTGAGCCTGTAAGCTTGGTACAGTGACTTTCTTCTCTCCTACAACAGACAGCCTTGTGTCCACGTAAGAGAGTGGGTCCAGTCAGAACTTGGACTCAACCCAAGTTCGCATTTCAGCTCTTTGAGTCATGTGCTGTGAGGTCTTAGGCAAGTTGCTGAACCTCTCTGAGCTTTAGTCTTCCAAACTTTAAAATGAAGATGATAATACCTGCCCTGAAGGACTGCTCAGTTCAGTTCAGTCGCTCTTTTGTGTCCGACTCTTTGTGACCCCATGGACTGCAGCACACCAGGCCTCCCTGTCCATCACCAACTCCTGGAGTTAACTCAAACTCATGTCCATTGAGTTGGTGATGCCATGCAGCCATCTCATCCTCTGTCATCCCCTTCTGCCCTCAATCTTTCCCAGCATCAGGGTCTTTTCAAATGAGTCAGTTCTTCACATCAGGTGGCCAAAGGGTTGGAGTTTCAGCTTCAGCATCAGTCCTTCCAAAGAACACCCAGGACGGATCTCCTTTAGGATGGACTGGTTGGATCTCCTTGCAGTCCAAGGGACTCTCAAGAGTCTTTTCTCCAACACCACAGTTCAAAAGCATCAATTCTTCAGTGCTCAGCTTTCTTCTTCCAACTCTCACATCCATACATGACTACTAGAAAAACCATAGCCTTGACTAGACGGACCTTTGTTGGCAAAGTAATGTCTCTGTTTTTTAATATGCTATCTACGTTGGTCATCACTTTCCTTCCAAGGAGTAAGCATCTTTTAATTTCATGGCTGCAGTCACCATCTGAAGTGATTTTGGAGGCCCCCAAAATAGTCTCTCACTGTTTCCATTGTTTCCCCATCTATTTGCCATGAAATGATGGGACCAGATGCCATGATATTAGTTTTCTGAATGCTGAGTTTTAGGCCACCTTTTTCACTCTCCTCTTTCACTTTCATCAAGAGGCTGTTTAGTTCCTCTTCACCTTCTGCCACAAGGGTGGTGTCACTTGCATATCTGAGGTTATTGATATTTTTCCTGGCAATCTTGATTCCAGCTTGTGCTTCTTCCAGCCCAGCGTTTCTCATGATGTACTCTGCATAGAAGTTAAATAAGCAGGGTGACAATATACAGCCTTGACGTACTCCTTTTCCTATTTGGAACCAGTCTGTTGTTCCACGTCCAGTTCTGTCGCTTCTTGACCTGCATACAAATTTCTCAAGAGGCAGGTCAGGTGGTCTGGTATTCCCATCTCTTTCAGAATTTTCCACAGTTTATTGTGATCCACACAGTCAAAGGCTTTGGCATAGTCAATAAAGCAGAAATAGATGTTTTTCTGGAACTCTCTTGCTTTTTTGATGATCCAACGGATGTTGGCAATTTGATCTTTGGTTCCTCTGCCTTTTCTAAATCCAGTTTGAACATCTGGAAGTTCATGGTTCATGTACTGTTGAAGCCTGGCGTGGAGACTTTCGAGCATTACTTTACTAGTGTGTGAGATGAGTGCAATTGTGCAGTAGTTTGAACATTCTTTGGCATTGCCTTTCTTTGGGATTTGTTAGGAGGATGAAATGAGCTAAGGTGTGTGTTAAGTGCCTGGTACAAATCAAACCTGCTCATACCCTTTATTCCACTTCTCTATTTCTATTTCTACTTCATTAAGTCTAAGGCTTTAGCTGGGTTGACTCAGGCTGTCTGAGGCTTCTTCACTCACATGACTGGCCTCTTAGCTGGCATGACTCAAAGGCTGGGTATCACTGGGACTGTTCACTCATGTGCCAACATGTGGCCTCTCCATGCATCCTGGGCTTCCTCACAGCTTGGCAGCCTCACTTGGTGGTTCAGGGCCCCAAGACCAAGTATTCTAGCAGTCGAGGTGGGACTGGCATGGCCTTTTATCACCCAGCCTCAGGCGTCACATAGCATCGTGTCTGCAAAACCCTCTCGATCGAATTCATCAAAGGGCCACTCTGGAAGACTTCCCCAGTGGTCCAGTGGTTAAGAATCTGCCTTGCAATGCAGGGGACACAGCATCCCTGGTGGGGGAACTAAGACTCCACATGCCATGGGACAACTAAGCTTGCACACTCTAACTAAAGAGCCCAATGAAGAGCCCATCGTCTGCTGCCAACGAAGATCCCACACGCTGAGACTAAGACCTGACAGAGTCAAATAAGTAAATAAAGTGAGTAAAATTTAAAAATAAATAGTATGGCAGAAACCAACACAATATTGTAAAGCAAACTATCTTTTAACTAAGAATAAATAAATTAAAACATAAATAATAAATGAGTGTTTGAAAAGCTGCTAAGTTTGTGGTAATTCATTTTTTTTTTTTATAAAAAGGCCACTCGGACTTAGTGGAGGAGACAGGGACTCTATTTCTCAATCCAAGAAATATCAAAAATTTTTATGACTACATTTTCAAAGCACCATACCCTTTGACTTAGCCATTCTATCCCCGGGTATTACTCCTCCAGAGATACTGGAAATAATTCCTGTACAGAAACAGTCATTACAGCCCTGACTGTAACAGCAAAAAACCAAGAACAACCCTGATAAGAGACCTCAACGGAAGACTACATAGATAAATCACGGCACGCCCGCATGGAACACCATGCACCTGAAGAGAGAAAGCCACTGTGTAGTGATCGAGAATTACGTGGAATAAAACAGGGTGCAGGACAATACGTGTGGTTGGCAGCCTCCAGGTGACCGCCATAATTCTTAACTCTGACCATTCAGGCCCCTGTGCGGTCCTCTCCCATGTTAACCAGGGCTGACCTGTGTAATTAACAGGATAAAGCAGAAACAATGTGTCTTTCGAGCCTAGACCATAGAAGATAATGAAGACGCCACCTTGTTCTCTTTGGGACCACTTGCTCTGGGAGAAGCCAGCTGCCATGTTGTAAGGACACTCAAGCATCCACGTGGTGGGAACTGAGGCCTCCTGCCAACGGCCCTGAGTGATTCATCTTGGAACTGGGTTCTTCAGTCGCCCTCCAGCTCTCAGATAACCACAGTCTCAGCCAACAATTTGAAGATCCTGAGCCAAAACTACCCAACTGAGTTGCTCTCAAATTCCTGACCCTCAGAAACTGTGAGGTAATAAAGGTTTATTGGTATTTTAAGCCACTAAACATGGGAGTAATTGGTCATGCTGCAACAGATGACTAGAGCAGTATGTACAGAATACTATGATTGGGGTGAATGCATGAACTCTCTCACCAAGGAAACTTAAGGAACTTGTATTGGGAAGGGATCAGGGTGGCTCAGGAACAGAGGGGCACTCTTGTTCCTTTGGCATTTTGAATCATCTTTTCCAAAAGATCACCCAAATGTCAAATGAGTAAATAAAAACAGGCAGCCCTGAGAGGAGTAACTGTGATTATTCATTCCATGATGTTTCCAAGCTACCAGAAGCCCCTCCTTGAGTCTGGATCTACAACATGGGTTCATAAAGAGTACAAAGGCTGGGGATTAAGAGCCACATAGGGGCCCCACTGTGTACTAGCTGTGTGGCTTGGGGTAGGTTGCTTAACCTCTCCAAGCTTCAACTGCTTTATCTGAAAAATGGGGATCATCAGTTCGATGATAGAGGCCTAATGTTCAGCCAAAGGCCAGGTGTGGGGTAAACAATAGATCTGTTGTTGTTTAGCTGCCCAGTTGTGTCCAACTTTTTGCAACCCCACGGACTGTAGCCTGCCAGGCTCCTCTATCTATGGGATTTCCCAGGAAAGAATACTGAAATGGATTGCCATTTCCTCCTCCAGGGGATCTTCCTGACCCAGGGATCAAACCTGGGTTTCCTGCATTAGCAGGTGGATTCTTTACCACCAGGATTCTTCTCCATTGAGCCACCAGGGAAGCCCTAATAGATTTGACTGTTAATAAGCTTTAAAGATCTGCTCTAGGCCGGGAGAATGGATAAACCCACTGAGTCCCTTGCCCCCAGCTCTGGAGACAGGCTGGCCCACCAGGGACTGCCAAGCCAGCCTTCCAGCATAGAGGCTGGGTGAGAGGGTTATGAAGGCCGGGGGATACCAGCAAGAGCAAGAGACACTACTGCAGGATCACCTGCCTACCCAGCACCCCATCCTTTCTGTGAGTGTTCTGGTCTTGCCCCAGGACTCAGCTGGGGGAGGGGAGGGGAGAGGTCCACCAACCATAGGGCGTCACTTGGAGGGGTGGGAGGGTCTAGAGGTGCAGCGAGGGGTCCTGAGGTTGGCGCGGGGGGCCCTGGGCTTCAGTCCACCAAGATCTGGGCTCACTCCCTGTCCAGCACTGTGAAGGGCATTTGTATGACTGGCATCTGCGTGCCACATGACTCTACAGGGTGCTGGCATGGGGGTGGGGTGGGAGGGTCCCTGGGGATTTCTCACATGGGAAGCTGGGGCACCAGCCTGGTGGAGCAGAAAGGTGTCAGGAAGTTGTCTGAGGTTGTGTCAACTCATGAGCCTGGTGAGTCCCAAGGCACAACTACCCCCCCGCTGATGGCTGCGTCCTTGGGGACCAGTGGGGTCAGTGGGCTGCCTGGGATCAAGACAGAGATGAGAAGAGGGGTCACCACATCCATCCTGACTCCCAGGAAGACACGGGAGGCTGCACCCTATTGGGTCTAGCGCCAGGGAGGCACTGCCTGCCCTGGCCCAGGGAGGGGGAGGTTGGGGGCTCGATTAGGTTGCTTCATTCATGACTCATGCTTTCTGGGACCAGCCTGGTCCTCTGGGAGGCACTTTCCAAGAAGGCTCCCTCTGGCCCCTCTGCCCTGTGCAGCTGTCCAGCACTCAGCTACTCCCGACTGCCAGCCCAGGGTCAAGGAAAGGGCCATCAGTCCCTGCTGGGAAGGGGAGCCTCACTGGGTTGGGGAACCTTTTTTCCTGGATGGTGAACTGCCCGGTGCGCTTTTGGCAACATGACCAGTATAGCCACTTGTCCATAAGGACACCTGCACCCCTGCCCTACCTCCATCTGGGGCTCCCAGGCCAGTGCACCCCATCTTGGGACGTCGGCCCTTGTAGCCTGGATTCGGTTTCTCCCCTCCTCTCAGCCCCCAGATCTGATCAGCGACGGTCCTCAGTGTGGGCTCCTCTGGAAGCAGATCCCTGATGAAAATCCAGCTGTATGCCAGGAAAGATGTGGGTAGGGGGAAGCTGAGCAGGGGGATGGAGTATGGACCCTGCAGGGACCTCACGCTGGAGTCGAGAGGGCTGCCCCATGGGAGATTTGATCAGGCCAGCAAGTTGGAGGTTTTCCACACCCACATCCCCGTGACTGGTAGGGGCAACTCCCTGGCTGAAGTGGATGCCGAGCTCTTCGGCTCTTACCAGACAAGCTGCTACCGGCAGCGGATGGTGCTCTGATAGAGGAACAGGAGCTGGCTGTGGCAGAGAAAGTTCCTTGAGAGGAGCAGGAGGTGGAGAAGGCTGGGGGATGTAGGTGGGGCACCCACTGCCGCAGCTGCTGAATGCTCTTGATTTGACCTCTGTTTCTAGAAAAAAAAAAAAAAAATGGCTTCCCTGGTGGCTCAGATGGTAAAGAGGGAGACCCAGGGTTCGATCCCTGGGTCAGGAAGATCCCTGGAGAAGGAAATGGCAACCCACTCCAGTATTCTTGCCAGGAGAATCCCATGGACAGAGGAATCTGGCAGGCTACAATCCATGGGGTCGCAAAGAGTCAGACACGACTGAGCAACTAACACTTTCACTTTCTTTTCTGGAAAATTTGCTTCTCTCTGACCCACAGCTACCTTCATCTCTCAGGGGGATATCCTAGGCCTCCTGACTGGCTCCCTGCCTTCCTGCGGCCCCGCTGTCCACACAGCGGCAGAGGCACTTGTAAATAGAGCTGGGTGGCAACCCCTCCTCTGAGGTGGCCCCCAGCCCTTGGAGATTGCAAACTCAGCTGCCTCCAGGTGCGGGGAAGTGATATAAATGAATGAGCCAAGAGCAGCCTGAACCAGCCCACCACCCCCACCAGATACCCCGCTTAGTGGTAACCAGGGATGAGAAATGCCACCCATGTCTAAGAACATAGGATGAGTGCCATGAGAAGTGGGGGGCGGGGCCATGGGGAGCAGAGGGGCCAGGCCGCCCAAGGGGGAAGCCCCTGCTTGACTTCAACTAACCAGTCCACCGGGCCAATGGACCAGCATGTATGAAAGGCAGGGGTGGGTACAAGGGTGGAGAGATGCACACAGGGAAGGCAGGTAGGGTAGGAGCATGGAGAGGGCTGGGCGGGGAGCCCCCTCAAGAGGTCCTCCACCTGGCCTTGCAGGCCTGGCCCTGGACCATGTCCTGACAGCAGGCAAGGCAGAATGGCAAGTGGAACAGTATGATCAGGTTTGGAAAAACGATGTGCTAGCTGCTGGGAAGGGAATCGGGATGCCTGGGGGACTAGAAGGGCCCAGAAGACCAGGCTATAGCCAAGGGCAGTCCAAGTGAGAGAAGGCGCACCTGGACCAGGGTGGTGGCTACAGAGATGGAGAGGGGTGAACAGGCATGGCCAGGAAGGTTGCTGAAGTGCTGGATGTGGGATGGGGAACAGCTACCGCTAAATCTTAGGCTAGAGGCTCAGAGTTGGGATGGTCCATTCTAGAATACTCCTTCCCATTGCTTCCAGGAGCCCCCAGGACACTCAGGCAAGGAGGATGGCCTGGTGGGTCTGAGAGGTGTTCCAACATTTCCAAAGCTCCCTGGGGAGGGTGGGAGGCGGTCAGGCATGCTCCACTGAGGTTCTGTGGTGCAGCAGGGGAAAGGAGGAAGAGGTAAAAGGTCCAAGAAGCCCTTCAATATCCAGGAAGAGATGGAGTCCTTAACAGTTCCAGTGTCCACATCCTGGGTTTGCTCACTCACCTGGAAAAGGCTCAGAAACCTGGGGCGTGCCCAAGACTACCCCTGGTCCCCCGAGCAGCCGGTGAGTTTTTTTAAACACTGGTCTGATCAGCACACCTCCAGCTAAAGCAACCACTTGGTTCCCACTGCCTGCATCATAGTGTCCAGGCTGTCTCTTGTCCTGGCACTCCGGGCTGTCTTGGACCTAATCCTTGACAACACTGCCTGCCTCATCCTCCAGCTTGAACCCCACACTCCAAACCCAGGTTAGTGGTCATCCCCAACATCGCTTATACGTCCCCGAAGCCTGACCTTGACCCTGGTCAGCTGTTCCTGCACCTGAATGCACTTCCTGTCTTTCCAGAAACAATGACTCCTTCGAGTTGATTCCAGGTGTGCCTCACCTCCCTCAAGGGCCTCGAGGTTTCTTAATGACAAACAAAAGAATCCCGTTGTGGCTCATTTAAATAGACGACCATACTGAACAAATCCTGGGGTGCTCACTGAACCCCTAAGAGGGCAGGAAGTCCACATGAAGAAGGCAGGCGGTAAGAAGCAAGACTCCAACTCCATTTCTGCCACAAGCCAGCATGGCGGTGCCCACGCTCCTTCCAAGGTGCCCAGGGAACTCCATGTTGCCGAGGCCTCCCTCAGAAAGACCTTCCGGATCCTTCCTTTCCACTGCAAGAGGCTCGTTCAAACTCCAGACTGGGTGCCTTTGATTGGCTGAGCCCATGTCACATGACCATGCCCTAGCTGCAATGGAGGATGGGAAAGTGGGTGTGGCCTATTTGGGCTCCTCCCTTGGGAGGCAGGGCTGTGTCCTGCCCGCAGGCATATGGTGGGCTGGGAATTGAGGTTCCTGATGTCGGAAGGGGGTTCAGAAGGTGGGGGACTCAAAGGTGACCAAAGCTTGGGTGTCTGTGACCCTCAGCATTCTGGGAGAGGCACATGTGCAATATCCTGTCACTTCTTCCTTGATACCTCCCTCCGCAGCCCCCCATGTCCAATACTTCACCAATCCTGTAGACGGGATGTTTTGTCTCCCTGCCCTCTCTGTGCCCACTCCTTAAGGACCACCCCCCCCGCCCCCCGACCCAAGTCAGGGGAGAAGACGGGAGCTAAAGGGACATGACAGCCCAGTGTGACACATGTGGTGATGGAGGAATGTGGAGGGAGCCCAGAATAGGCACATGATCCTGCTAGGGGTATCTGGGAAGGCTACCTGGAGGTGGCAATGCTGTCTCAAAGGATGAATAGGAGCTAGAGAAGCAATGGTGGAGGAAATGCCATCCCAGGAAGACATGACAGCTTGAGCAAAGCTGCGGAGGCCCAAGAGGGACCTCGGAGGAGTTCTGGCAGTCCCCAGGGTGTGTGTGTGTGTGAGATAGGTGTGCCAAGGGATGAGGTCACTCTGAGTGGAGGGGCCTGATGATGGGCCATCTTTGGGGCTGGCTTTTTCTTCTCCTTTCTTTTTATTTTTGGCTGTGCTGGGTTTTTGCTTTTGTGCACAGGCGTTCTCTGATTGTGGTGGGTGGGGGCTACACTCTAGTTGCCATGCATGGGCTTCTCATTGCGGTGGCTTCTCTTATCGCAGACACCAGGCTCTAGGGTGTGTGGGCTTCTGTAGTTGTGGCACGTGGGTTTAGTTGCCCCTTGGCAAGTGAAATCATCCCGGGGCCAGGGATTGAACCTGTGTTCCCTGCATTGGCAGCAGATTCTTAACCACTGGACCAGGAGGGAAGTCCTGGGGCCCGGCTTTGAACGAGGACTTGAGGCCAGGGCGGAGGAGTGAAATGGTCAGATGTGAGCTTGAGAATGACCCCTTGGAGAGCCTGAACGGAGCAGGGGGATGAGCAGCCAGGTTTGGGCTGGGACCTGAAGCTAATGAGGCAGCAGAAACCAGAAGACGGATTCGGAGGTCCAGTGGGCTTCTGGTTCAAGCAGAGGAGGTTTGAGGGTGAATGGGAAGCGGAGAGACCTGGGCCAGTCCCCAGCCCAGGCTTGTTTTCTTGTGTGTAAAGAGAGGGGATTGGGTGTGGCCGTCCCTGGGACAGGGACTGAGAAGGAGCAAGGCCACCTCTGCTTCCTGCTCCCCGCTTCCCACGAGCTGAGGATGCAGCGATGAGAAGTGGAAGCTGCTGCCTGGCTTCTCGGGGCAGGCTGGGGCAGGCCGAGCCAGGTGGGTGGGTCACGTGACCTATCCGCCCAGGTCTAGGCTCAAGATGCTCTCCCAGCGGGGCAGCTGTCCAGCTTGCCAGCTCCGGCTCCCACGTCAACAGCTGCAGGAGGACAGAAAGGGATCTTAGCCATGTACACCCTCCCCCTCCCTTGGGGGCCCCAGTGGGGCCAGGTTTCTCGGGACAATCAATGCCATCATTCCGGGAAGCCTGCTCCAGGAGAGGCCCTGATTTCCCCCCATTTGCATAGCCACAGTAACAGGAAACAGGACTCACATTGCTTCATCGGCAGGGGCTGGGTCCCCGCAACGCCAGCTCAGGGTTCGGCCGGGATGACTGGCCACTCCAGCTCCGCCGTCCCCCAGAGAGCTGGCAGGAGCCGCAGCTGCAGTCAGACAAGTGGCAGCACAGGTGGCTGGAGAGGCACACCTGGATGTCAGACATGCAGACTCCAAGCAGGCCAGCTGGGCCGTCAAGGGTGACAGCTGGGTGCTCCACGGGGGCCAAAGTGCACCAAGCTGTTGCTGAGCCACTGTAGTTCCCAGAAGTGACGGATAGACTTTCTTCCAGCAGGAAGTGTGCGTGTCTGCTACCTACCCCCCACCCCCCGCCTCCCCATCCCTTCCCAATTTCCCCAGCTCCTTTCCTGAAAGCCCAACTGGTCTTTGAGCTGGAAATCAATTTCTCAGATGCCCCTCAGCAGGTGCTGGGTGGGGTTCAGTGACTCCGTGTGCGGTGCTGGACTCAGAATCCAGAGTTCAGGGACTGCACTGGGTCTCATCCTTATTGGAGCCCGGTAGCCTTGAAGCCCCGGACCACCCCCTCCCCGGGCCTCAGTCTCCCCATCTGTACAATGGGGATGCACGTGTCTTCCTCTGACGGTTGGCAAACAGGAGAGATTGAGGGAGGGCGCCATAGACAGTAAATTACTCCAAGTCTAGAGCTCATGTCTGCCCTTGGTTGCTGCGCTTCAGGCTTCTTCATGGCAGCTATTCTAACATTTTCTGAAGACACGGCAGGGAGGAAGGTCAGCCCCCTCCGAGACACCCTGAAGTCACAGCCCAACCCAGGTCTGTCTCTTGGTGGCTGTGTGACCCAGGGAGAGGTCCCTAGTTTCCTTCGGGCTCAGTCTCTGAATCTGTAAAATGGGAATAAACCGTGGTAGCTGCCCCTTAGGGCGGTGGTGAGGACTACATGGGACAAGATATGAAAAGGGCCAGGTTGGGGAAGAAGTGCAATTCCAGGTGGCCATGAGCCCACCAAGCTTCACTCTGCAGCAGATCCCTATGGGAGGGGCTGAGATTATAGAAATGAACTGCACATGGCTGTGTCTGTGGCTCTTAGAGAGGTCAGGGTTGAGGGAAAGAGGCTGGAAGCACTGCGTCTCCTATGAGGAATCCAGAGAAGGGCTAAGAAAGGCTACCTGCCTCGTGGGGATATCCAGGGAGGCTTCCTGGAGGAGGGGATATCTGAGCTGGTCTCAAAGACTGACAAGTTTGACAATGAGGGTGGGAGAGGAGGCAGCCTGGACACCCATGTGCCTCCCCCTGTCTGTCCCACTCTACCCCTAGGGCCCCTGAGCCTCCCCATAAGTCATTGCCCCTTGCCCTTGATATGGGGTCTTCAGACGCCGATCAGTGGCAATGCCCCCTTTTCTAAGACATGGGAGCTCTCTTCACAGATGAGGTGGTGCCATTCCTGGTGGCGCCATGCCTGGTAGGCTGGGCCCCATTCTTCCCTGGGGGACCCCACTCTCCTCTGCCTTCGTCCTCTGATCTCAGGCAAATCAAGGCCCCAGGGAGGCTCTGTGGACCGCTTCAGAGAGGGTCGCCCTTGGGTGGGGGACAGCCGGATGGAGGCTCATGCACTGCACTCCCAAGGGAGCCCCAGTGGGAGGGCCAGAAAGCCCCAGTCTGACTCCAACTGCTCAGATCCCCAGCACCAAATTCCCCGGCGGGGATGGCCAGGGGCAGCCCACCATCCCCTGAGTCAGCCCAGACCTCCTTATTCCTGCCCCTCCTCCCCAAGCCCTCCCGAGGGTCTCCCGCCTCCCGTCCGCCTCTCCAGGCTGCTCGGCCAGCCTGAACCTAGCTTTCTGCAAAATGGAGCTATTGAGACCACTAGCTGAAGGACACCCAGGACTGTTGTTTTTGCGGTTGAAAAATCAGTGGCCCATCGGGGTCTCTGTCGTTTCTACCCCCGTAGGTAGAACCGGACGAGGAAGTGAATGGCAGCCCTTGGCACCGTGCCTGGCTCCTTAAATCTTTCATGGCCATTACTATTATTTCTTCTGGTGGACGGGGCTGCTTGGGAGGGGGGTATGACCTCAGTACCCAAAGGCTCAGCCCAGAGCAGAGGTGGGGCAGGAAGACCACTGGGTCCCACCACAGGGATCGCCAAGCTCTGCAGTCTTGGGTGGGGTCCCCTGGTCTAGGGAGGGGCCAGCCTCTGACTTCCTTGGACACTCCTTGCTGAATCTAGATTTTCATCCTTCTCCGCTGCCCCAAAAGCCCTGATTCAGTGTCTCCCAAGCCCCAGGGGGAGAGGTTGGGGGGAAGGAAGACACTGAGTTGCTGGCCAGCAGGAAGGGAACCCTGCTAAGGTCCTTGGCATGTTATCGTTGGGGAATGATTAAGTGGGGTGTCACGTGTGTACACCCAGTGCCATAATGAGCCATCATCTGACCTCTGGCCCAGTTCTGACTCAGGGTGGGCCTCTCCTCCCTTCCTCAGGGTTAAGATCCCCTCCCTGTAAGCCAGTACCGAACTTTTCATTCATTGATTCATTTCTCTCATCTGCCCATTCATTGCATCAGATCGATGATGGTGGCCCATTTGGGTGACTCATCCTCATTCATTAGTAATAAGCCCAGCCATTCTTCTGTGGGCCTGGCCTCCCAGCAGCTGCCTAGCCAAGTGCGTTATAGCCTACAATCCTCCCAGGGCCCCGGGAGGAGGACTATTGTTACCCCCATTACACAGAGGGGAAAACTGAGGCACAGGAAAACTCAGTACCGCTGTGCGGAGTCAGGATTCGAATCCAGGCCTGCCACCGTCTCCAGAAAAAAAGTCACTGTCCCTCTCAAGCCTGCCTCTGCCGCTGGGTTGGGGACCCCTCCTCTGTGCTCCTGTCCCAGCCCCAGGGCACCCCACACACCTTGAATTGTCGGCCTCATTCCGGGACTGTGATGTGTGACGGCAGGGACCTGGTTGGTCCCCTGGGTCCCTGCATCCATCACATCATCCATCACATCCCTGCATCTTGGAGACTTGCCTCCCAGAGGCCACGGTCCCTGGAGGCTCTGCAAGCTCCTCACGCCTGCATTGGGTCCCTGTGAGAGGCCCGCCCCTGCCTCCAGTTCTCAGAGGACTTCTGGGGGCTTCAGTGCCCCATGGTCTCCCCACTGCACAGGGCCCTCTCTGTCCTCACATTGTGGACCCAGGGGAGACACTCGGCCCTACCCCACCCCCTGGAATTCCTCCACACAAACCCCAGGCTCCTGTGAGGCACTGATGAGAGGTGCGGTCTCCCGGGTTTGGGAGTATGAAGGGGCAGGAGTTTTGGCGGCGGTCCTGACATCAGGTGAGGGATGGTAGAGCTGCTGGTGGCTCTGTGGGTAAGGACCACTCAGGTAAGGCTCCTCCCACCAGGTGGGATTCCTCTGCTGGTTTCTAAGGTTCACCATGAGCTCATCTTCAGTACTGCGAGCCTGCTTGTGCCTCTGTGGGCAGGCGTCCTACCTTCCCCAGAGGCCTGTTGAGGCAGCTCTGGCTGATGCTGCAGACGGATTTTCATAGGATGGTTTGGTTTGAGACTGCAGCCACCTGGGGGGAGCTTCATTTCAGATCACAGTCCCGCCTGCCCCATGGCCACCCTCCCAATCTCAGACGTTCAAGTTCTCACTAGATGCTTCAGCCCCTTCCCTTGTCTTCTGCTGCATCCCTGGGTGGGTGGGCAGACTGCCGCCCCCTCTTTTGGAGGGGGTTGCTTCCCAGGGTCCTGAGTCATGAGGGTTCTTCGTCCCCGCCCCGGCTCTGTTGCAAGGTCACGACCTCCGACCCCAGGTGGGCAGGAGGTCCCAGCGTCCACCTCTGGTCACCTGGGATTCCCTCTTTATTGCTGGCCCCTAGGATTTGCTTTTCGTCTGAGCTTACCGGTTGCTTTTGCTATTTAGTTATTATGTTGCGTCCGACTTTTTGTGAACCTTAGACTGTAGCCCACCAGGCTCCTCTGTCCATGGGATCTCCCAGGCAAGAATACTGGAATGGGTTGCCATTTCCTTCTCCAGGGGGTCTTCTCAACCCAGGGATTGAACCCATATCTCCTTCATTGGCAGGTGGATGCTTCACTGCTGAGCCACCATCAATACATATTTTCATGTGTTGTATTTAGATTTTATTCCCCTGAAGACTCCACCGGGGCTCCCCACAGCGCACTCATGATGAAGTCCAGGCTCCTTGAAGCAACCCCCCCAGCCTACACGTGGTTTCCTTTAATTTTCACAATCCCAGGAAGGAAGTGTTACTGTGTCCATGAATCAGATGAGGAAACCGAGGCACAGGGAGGGGAGAGGAGGCCTGCCTGGGGTGGGAAGGCAGGGGAAGGGGACTGTGGAGGCCACATCTCATGCTTTGTCCACCTGCTGGGTGTCAGCGGGCGGGCAGACTCATAGGAGCCCTGCCCAAGGCCCCCTGAGCACTCCCTTCCTCCCAGGAAGGGGACATGTGGCAGGACACGCCTGGCCACTGGCATCAGTGCCAGCAGGTAAACACTGGGTGAGGCCCTTCCTTCTAGGAACAGGCTGCCTGGAGGCTTCCTTCAGAAAAGTGGGCAAAGTCGGCCCATCACCGCTGCCCCCAGCCAGGGCCACCCTGTGCCGAGGCCGTGCGGGTGGAACACAGACCATCCTGGGTTTGCCGGTGACCCTTCACTGAGTCAGGGGGTGGCAGGGTGGCCGAGTGAGACCTCACCCTGGCTGCATTCAGCCGCTTGTGTCTCAGCAGATCCTGGCCTGCTTAGGACCTGGGCTTGTGAGAACTTTTGGGGTTTCTGCAGGGCCCTTCAGAGGCTGCAGGCACCAGGGGTGGGCACAGTCTCAGGCTCTCCTCGTCGTTGCCATTCCACCTCCATGCCGCCCGCTGTTCCACTGGGAGGCGAGGCTCCTCCTCGGTGCTCACCTGCCTCCCCTCCATCCTCCTGGGGTTGACACAGCCCCACGCACATCCTCCTAGGCTGAGCCAGAGCTGCTGCTGCTAAGTTGCTTCAGTCGTGTCCGACTCTGTGCGATCCCAGAGATGGCAGCCTACCCGGCTCTTCCTTCCCTGGGATTCTCCAGGCAAGAACACTGGAGTGGGTTGCCATTTCCTTCTCCAATGCATGAGAGTGAAAAGTGAAAGTGAAGTCGCTCAGTCGTGTCTGACTCTTCGAGATCCCATGGACTGCCACCCACCAGGCTCCTCCGTCCATAGGATTTTCCAAGCAAGAGTACTGGAGTGGGGTGCCATTGTCTTCTCTGTAGCTGGTTTCTCTTTTTCCATTTGGTAGCCACAAATCTAATGTCTGTTTCTATGAGTTCATTTGTTTCGATTCCACATATAAATGAGATAGTCCGGGGGGTTTTCCTGGTGGTTCAGTGGTTAAGAATCTACCTTCCAATGCAAGGGATACGGGTTCACTCCTTGATCAGGGAACTAAGATCCCACGTGCCTCGGGGGCAACTAAGCCTGTGCCTTGAAATGTGAGCCTGCAGGTGGCAAGAAAGACCCGGAACAGCTCAAAATTAATCAGTTAATTAAAATGAATGAGGTTGTCTGGTATTTGTCTCTCCCTGACTTATTTGGTTTTTGCCCTCAAGGTCCATCCATCGCACCTCACGTTGTGGCAGGATTTCCTTCCTTCCAGTGGCTGAATAACATTCTATTGTGTACATATGGGTATCTTCTTTATTCATCCGTTGACAAGACGCTTAGATTGTTTCCGCATCTTGAGTGTTGTGACTAATGATGCAGTGACCAGAGGGGTGAAGAACTCTGACACAGTGATTTCATTTCCTTCGGGTGTATGCCCAGGAGTGGAATTGCTGGATCATATGGTAGTTCTATTTTTTAATTGTTTTGAGGAAATTCCATACTGTTCCCCAGAGTGGCTGCACCAAATTACCTTCCCACCAAGAGTACACAAAGGTTCCCTTTCCTCCACGTGCTTCTCAGCATTTGTCGTCTCTTATCTTTTTGCTGACGGCCATTGTAACAGGTGCGAAGTGATATCTCATTATGGTCAACAAATTTATTTTAAACCCAACACTTTGAAAAGCTCATTTTAAGCAAGATGGACATTTCACACTATCACCGCAAGCAGCACACCAGTCTGGCTTGCCATAAGTAGCGGGTAACTGTAAACAAATGCAATGAAGACAAAACATTCTGGCTCCAGAGGTTGCAGGTGGAAGGTTGGGGATGGAGGGGGCGGTGGTGCACGGCGGGATGGGGGTTCTGTCTTTTGCCAAAAGTGGAAATTGGCAGATGTTCTAAAGGTTGTTAAAGGGAGATGAGCACCCGATGGAGGTTTTCTCTTTGCCTCCCCCTGAAGGACCAGAAGGGAATATAAAAAATGAGAATCGAGCTTTCTTGCCTGTGCTCTGGTTATTTGAGACCCCCCAGGGCATCTCTCTCACTTGAGGGCACCCAGTGGGAACGTTGAGAGCCATTAAGTAAACTCGAGGGGGTGGGAGTGGCTTTAGAAGGTCCCTGGAAGCTGTGATGGAGGGGGACAGGCTCCTTGGATGGTAACACATCCCCAGCCTCACAGATGCCCCCACTCTCATCAGCCCCCCATGGGCACCATGTCGGGAGAGGACCTGGGTTTGAGTATTGTGCTTACTAAAAGAGTAAGTCGGCTTCTCCCTGACTTAGTTGCCCCCCTGGGAAGCAGGGCTGACCCTCCCTGACCTTGGGAAAGGGAAAGTTCTGCGGGAGAGGGGGGGCATTAGTGCAGATGCAGACGAGGCCTGGTAACTCTAGCAAGGGCAGGGATTGTGTGCAAAGCCTGCCAATGGGGCGCAGGCCTTGACTGGGGTTTCCCCACTGAGCTGGGGTCAAGGTCAGGGCACTTGAGGAGGCCTATAACAGTGGCAATCAACCCCAGTTCTTTCCCCCAGACCTGCAACTGTGGGCAAATCTTTTAATCCATCTGGGCCTGTTTCCCCATCTGGAAAGCATGGAGATCATAGTACCCGCCTTACGAGATTACTGAGAGGATGAAATGAGATGGATCATGACAACGTGCTTAGCACAGGGTCTGATGCAGTGGTGACGCTTTGTGAAGACTAGTGATGAAGATAATGAGGATGAGGATGAAGAAGATGAGAATGAGGCTGAGGGTGCAGAAACTGATGATGAGGCTGAAGTTGACAATGGTGGTGACGCTGATGAAGGTGAGGATGATGATAAAGAAGAAGATCATAAAGAGGATGAGAATGGAGAAGATGATGCTGAGATGGGGATGAAGGTGAAGATAAAGACAGACGTTGATGATGATACATGTTTGTGAAATAATAACGCAGTGCAGGAGAGCATAGACTCAACCTTCAGAACATGTCTTCCAGGTGTTTCTCACGATTACCAGCATCCCAGGTGGATGTGTGAGCCTGGAGGTTCCAGACCCTTAGCTGGGCCCTGCGGTGGGCTGTTTATAGGGCTTCCACCCAGAGGCTGGGTGCTCCCTCACGCGGTCCCTGCAGCCCCCTGCCCAGCCTGGGACAACCTTGCCCAGAGACTCCAGGGACCGGAAGGCATCTCCAGCTCCCCCAGGTCAGAGACCAAGGTGATTCCCCATCCCACGGCACCTCAAGGAGAAAGGGTCATTGTGCAGGTGCTGCTGGGGGCCAGTCACGTGACAGCCCTCCTCTTGGCAAACTGCACAGTTTGCCCATGGGTACTTCGGGAAGAAGGTTCTGAACTCCCATTTACCAGCAGGGGAAACTGAGGCTCAAAGATGGCAGGTCACTTGCTCTTGGTCACAGGGAAAGTTGGTTATGGAGTCAGGGATGGAGTCTGGGTCTGTCCAGCCTCAGGGTCTGTGTGTGTGTGTATAAGCAGGTGCACACGTGCATATTTACATGAGCATGTGTGTGTGTGTATGTAGCCCTTGGGGCAAAGCTGCGGGGCTTCATCAGATTGGTGAGCTGGGTATTTGGCCACTCTTAGACTGATCCAGAATATTCTCCAAGCAGCAATCTGGGGGTGACCCTATTAAAACCTAAGTCATGGACTTCCCTGGTGGCCCAGTGGATAGGAATCTGCTCGCCAATGCAGGGGACACAGGGTCGACCCCTGGTCCAGGAAGATCCCACATGTCATGCAGCACCTGAGCCCATGTGCCCCAACTGCTGAAGCCTGCAAGCTCTAGGATCCTCCCCCTCCCCAAGCTGCAACCGCTGAGCTGCCATGACTGCAACTCGTGTGCCCAGAGCCTGTGCTCTGCAGAAAGAGAAGCCACTGCAACGAGAAACCCCTGCACCACCACTGAAGAGCAGCCCCTGCTCGCCACAACTAGACAAAGCCCGAGCGCAGCAACAGAGACTCAAGACGGCTGAAAATAAAATGAAAAAAAGAAGTTAAAAATAAAAACCTGGGTCATGACATGGTCCTTCTCTCCTCACAGTCCTCCCAGGGCTCCCCACTCTCCCCTGAGAAAAAGCCCAAGTGTCCCAGCGGCCTCCCAGGACCCTGTTGTTCCCGTTGCACTACTCCTCTCAGCTCTCACCCTTCCTGGGTCCTCCCCAGCCAGTCCAGCACTTCCGGTTCCTCTGATGAGCCCCAGGGCCTTTGCACCAGCCGTTCCTTCTTCCTGAAATACTCCAGAGTCTATTTCTCCCTTGCTTCCTTCCTCCTTTGTTCATATGTCCCTTCTCAGCACAACCTTCCTTGATCTCCTTAACTTGCACTTTAACTTGCAGCTGAATTGGCTGGCTGGGCCCCTTTCCTCAGCTCTATTTATATTTTCTCCTGCACTCAGCATTTTCGACTCACCCCGAAATTTCTGTACTTATTTTCTTTACTGCCTGCTTCCCACTCCTGGGTGGTCTGCTCCAGGGGGCACGGAGCTCTGTTTGACTTGCTCACTGCTGCCTCCCCAGTGCCTGGTACACAGTAAGTGCTCAGTGTTTGCTGAATAAATGTTCAAATGAAGGGAGAAGTGAAACCTTTCCTTCCTGTCCGCTGGAGCCTCCCAGGGAGGGGCCGGAGGGCGGTGGGGCTCTGTGTCACTTCTCAGATGCCACCAAGGCTGGGCAGAGGGTGCAGTTTCCCAGGTATTTGGCAGTGGTTGTCACCAAAGGTCTGTTCCCGCCCAGGTGGGTTGGCAGGAAAGCCAAATCAATAAAGTGCAGGAGATAAGCAGATTCAAGAGAAGACACAGAGGGTTATAGGGCAATTTCCAAGCAGTTCCTGTGAATTTGCTGGAGCAGGCAAAGGGCCTGCTTGGCTGGGCCCCTTGCACGTAGGATGGGGGCTCCTCACCTTGCTCTCTGAGAGGTGGAGGACATGACTGCGAGCCTCATAGACTCTGGCTTGAAGCTTCACCACTTCTGAGCTGGGTGCCCTTCGGTCTCAGTTTCCTCATCTGTGAAATGGGGATAATAGTCATGTCAGCCCTGTAGGGTGGCTGAAGTACATGAGACCAGGCATGCGCATTGCTTAGCTGGGCTTGGCCTGAACCAAATGTCCGTTAAGCAGGAATTGTTGCTCTTCTAGCCCCTGCAACACCGCTTAGCAGCTGTGCAACCTTGGGTAAGTCACATGGTCTCTCTGGGCTAGGTCTCAGTTGCTCCTCTGTAAAAGGGCATGCATGCGTGCTCAGTTGTGTTTGACTCTTTGCAACCCCATGGACTGTAGTCTGCCCTTTTCCCCTGTCCATGGGAGTCTCCAGGCAAGAATACTGGAGTGGGTAGCCATTCCCTTCTCCAGGGGATCTTCCCAACCCAGGGATCAAACCCAAGTCTCTTGCATTTCCTGCATTGGCAGGTGGATTCTTTACCACTGAGCCGCCTGGGAAGCCCAAAGGGGACATAATGTCAACCTCAAAGGCTATTGGGAAACCTTATAGAGGCTCAACATGTATTGACTGATTGGGTCTGGGAAGCTGGGTGGATGGGGACTCATCTGCCTGATGCCTGGAAACATCAGATCCAAGTTAGTGGCACCTGGGAAGGGCTCAGGGCAAGTGGGGGGAGGGAAGCCACCGGCCTGGGAAAGTGGAGGATGGAGAGGGGAAATCCCAGAGGCTTCGTAGAGGAGGTGAGCTTTGAGCTGGCTGTAAAACTGGGGTGAATTTTTAAAAATTTACTTTTGGCTGTGTTGGGTCTTCGATGTGGCTCCTGGGCTCTAGAGCACGGGCTCAAACTGCTGTGGTGCACTGGCTTAGCTGCTCCATGGCATGTGGGATCTTCCTGGACCAGGGATCGAACCTGTGTCCCCTTCATTGGTAGGCAGAGTCGTAACCACTGGACCACCAGGGAAGTCCATGGGGGAGAATTTAAAAACTGGCAGCACTCAGGCTGAGGCTGCTGTAGAGAAATGGCACATGGCTGGTGGGAGAGTTGATGAGCCAACCTTTTCCGAAAGCCACTGGGCAATTTACAGCCAGAGCCGGAAGGTGATTTATGTTTCTACAACCTATGCTTGGAACCTCTTCTAGGGGTTGATAACGTAAAATGTGGACAAAGGTTTATGTGTAAAGGGGTTGATGCCAGGGTGATTTAAAATAATAAAAGTGGAAGCAACTTTAAGGTCCACCCCTGGGCGACAGCTAACCCGAGGGATACAACCCTGCGGCAGTACTTTATATATTCTTTGGAAACGGAGCTTCCGGTAACACGGGCAATGGTGAGACCAGGGGGCTAAGTGTCAAAAGCAGGTCATGAAATCACACCCCCTGTGTTAGGTCATTTGCTAAAATGCATAGAAAAAAAGACTGGAAGGACATCTCACAGTGTGCCCACATGGGTTGTCCCTTCATGGTGGGATTGTAGGAAATGCTAATATTTTTCTAGGCTTTGTCAAACTGTCACCAGGCCTCCACAGTCCTTTGGCGATCAGTGGAAGCAACAGAGTAAAAGAGGAAACAGGTTAAGAAGAAAGGAGTGGAGAGAGGAGGTGGCGGCTGGAAGCTGTTCAGGGGGACACAGCTCTCTCCCTCGTGGCCAGTCCAACAAGCTTGTCAGTCTTACCTCCTAAACCTGTCGCAGGCCCCTTCCCTAGTGACCCCTCCCCACGCGATGGACCCCTCCTGACTGTCCTTCACCTGCGGGCTCTGTGATCTCCTGCAACATGTGTCCAATCACATCGCTTTTTAGCTGTAAACCCTCCATGTTTTGGCTTTAAAAAAAATCATTTATTTTTAGCTGTGCTGGATCTTCGCTGCTGCTTTCTCTAGTTGTGCCGAGTGGGGGGCTATTCTCTAGTTGAGGTGCGCAGGCTTCTCATTGCAGTGGCCTCTCTTATTGCAAAGCACGGTGGTTGTGGCTCCTGGGCTCTAGAGCTCAGGCTCAATAGTGCTGCATGGGTTTAGTTGCTCCAACGCATGTGGAATCTTCTCAGATCGGGGCGTGAACCCATGTCTTCTGCATTGGCAGGTGGATTCTTTAATTCTTTACCACTGAGCTACTAGGGAAGCCCCACTTTTTGGCTTTAAAACATCCACTGCTCTCAGCTCCGAGGCTAAAGCTCCTGGAGCAGACTCGGGGCCTCGAGTGGTTGCTCAGGCAGGAGCCTTGGGCACAGGGTCACATCAAGATGTTCCCCTGCCTTTCTGTTAGTCTTATTCACCATCATCTCTCTAGGAGGAGCCCGGCCTAGCACTGGGCCTCTGCAGAGTGGGGGCCTTGGCACGGATATGAGGCCTGAATTAACTAGGGAGGTGGTTTCAGGTGGCAGTGACATTCAGGTGTTGAGCAAGGATGTGTTCAAGGTGAGTACTTGCTACCGTTCTGGAGGGAAGCCAGGCTGGGCTGGACAGCTGTGGCCCAGAAGGAGGACTGATGGGGACTGGCGGGCCATGGCAGGGCTGAGCGAGGGGAGGGAAGCTGAGGTTTGGGGCGGGGGGCAGCCCCACAAGGCCTCATCTGCACACTAGTCAGCTCCCAGGAAGCCCCACCTGTTCCTGGTGTGGTGATTCAAACCTATCTTCCTTTGGAGAAAAGCACTTCAGATGGTGAGGGTTTTTTTTTTTTTTTTCCCATTGCCCTGAAGGGCAGCAAGGAGGCAGGACCACAGAGGGAGGGGTTCTAGCAGGCGGCCGGCTGGGAAACAGTCCTCCACGCGGGATGCAAGGTCACTCAGGGACAAGATGCTGCCCCTTCCCTCCCAAACGCCCTTCCACCTTCCAGGTACCATCAGAGGAGGCTGGGCCGGGCCTTCCAGTCACTCCCCCCGAGGCAGACTCCCGAGGAAACCCTGGGCCCCTCACAGAGGGTACATGCAGCTGGGGGCTCCTGAGCCTGCCTTACACAGAACCGGAGACCAGGAGATGCAGCGACTGGCCCATGGCCACCAAGCAGGCCCAGCAAGGGGAGAGGTGGAAGCTGCCCATGAGGGTCTCATGCCAAGAGCCCCAGGCTCCCAGGCCGCCTGCCCTGGGTACAGCACTTCACCCATGTGGACCCTCGATTTTCTCCATGAGCCAAACAACCCATGTGGCAGCAGGTTCCCACCCTTGCTTTGCAGCCTGTTCTCGCCTTTGCTTTGCAGTCTGTTCCCGCCCTTGCTTTGCACCCCAAGCCTGCAGGGGTGACCGGGCTCCAGACTCTGCCTCCTGAAGAGAGGCTGGTACTGCCCGAAGAACCAGGAGGCTGAGGAGGAAAAGGCCGCGGTCCGCAGGGCACCCTTTGAGTCGAGCTGCCCACAAGGCTCTCCGATTGACACCATCTCCGGCTCTCCCTGGCTGGGCCTGAGGCAGCCCGTGGTGCCAGCCTGTGAACCAGCATCCAGATGATTCCAACACCCATTCCCTCCTTCCTGTAAAGAGCCCGGGGCGTTTGGCCCAGCCACCCGGGGGCAGCACGAAACGAAGGGTGGGCTGCGCCCAGAGACCACCGGGCTGTTTCCTCATTCGCAGGAAGGCTGTGAGGCAGGTGGGTGCTTGTGGGCCTCTCCCTGGGCTCCTGGGGCCTGTCTCCCCACCCCAGGGCCCGGCCCAGCGAGGCTCTGAGACCCTCTGCAGGCAGGGAGCCGACAGCTGCTGCCCCAAGGCCGGTCTTCCACCTTCTCTCTGTGGGGGATCTTTCCAGCAAGTGCTTTTTTCGAGACTGAAGTTATTCTGGCACTTCACGTCACGAATGAAATCCCTGGACCTGTGCTGGGCACCCTGCAGGCCCTGCTGCAGAGCAGGGTCCAACCTCAGCCCTGGGCCTCGTGGGCAGGCTTTGGGGGAGGAATCTGGGCCTGCTGGGGAAGGGAGGCCTGCTGGCGGCCAGGGTCAGGCTGGCCACAGAGCAGGGGCCTCCACCTTCCGTCGGCATCGCCTCAACCCTTGGCACAAGTGGGGAGCCCCCTTAATGCCTTGCACTCAACTTGGGTTTTACCTTGAGGCCCAGAAGGTCCGGCTGTTTCTAGGCCAGCTTTGAGCTGGAGCGTCATAAGTCCTTAGGACAACCTGTGATGCCGCCTCTAGGGATTTCCAGAGCCCATGCTGCCTGGGAAAGGCGCTTCCCAGCACAACCTCACCTGCTGTCCTTGGTGGGGAGTCCAAGGTGCAGCGACATTGCACTGGGCCCCATGCTCAGCCTGCGAGGCAGGGCTGTCGCGAGCCCATTCTCTAGGTGTGGAAGCTGAGGCTCAGATGGAGTCCAGCAGCTGGTGGATGCTCCAGGCTCATGGCACCTGACCTGCCTGGGGTTGGGGGCTCCTTTCTGAGGTGTTCTCCCCGCCCCTCCTTTCGGGAACTGGGGGTACCTGGACAGGGTGGGGGCGGGGAGGACCCAGTGGCTGCACCCTATCCGGCAGCTCCAACAGGGCAGGGGGGTCAGATGGCCGAGAACCTTCCCCTCTGCCCGGCTGTGGCCTTCCCGCCACAGAGCCAAGGAGCAGCGGCCACATTCTTGGTAACGCTTTTTTTTTTATTGCCAAATTCAAATTTACAAGGAAGTTCCAGTTTTCATTTCCACCCTTGTGTTCAGTACCCGCGAAGCATGAGTCACGCTGGCGAGAGCAGGTACTTCCCTGGAACGGTCCCGAGGCCCAGAAAGCATGGTTTCTCAATCCCGCTCCACCCCGGGACAAGAATTATTTACATATTTTCAACTCAGAGGAACATAAGGAACCCTTACAGTTTCTGCCCCCTGTCATCGTGACTACATTAAATATTTCTTATTTATTGCATCTAGAAAAGAAGGTGGGTGTCGGTCCTCACCGTGCCTCGCGCCTTTTGGACCAGTGCATCTTGAGACCTTAGGGAAATCTAATGTATGTCTGTAGAGAGGTGCATTCTGTCATTCACTCCCTGGTTGCAGGGCAGGTGTTTGGTGGTCGGGGGTGGGGGGGTGCGTGGCGAGCTGCCTTCTGCAGAGAGCAGCAAGCAGGGCAGGCCTGGAGGGGCAAGGGGGCACAGAGGGTCTGCTGGTGCCGCAGGACGATCAATACCCCCTCCCGGGTTGGGGGGGCACGTGGCTGTCTGACTTTGAGGCGCCCCTGCTGGCAAACCAGAAACACATGTGTGCTCCCTAGCCACTTTCAAAGCTGATGTTTGGGGATGACCAGCTCTGCCCCTGACTTGGCAAACCCATCGGGCCTGATGTGGACTTGGGGAGGGTCTCTGGAGGGACAGGATGTGGAGATGGAGGGTGGGTGATCCGAGTCTGGTACCCACGTGTCATGGGGCCGTGGCCTCCGCCCACCCCAGGCTCACCAAGAATTCCTGGTTCTACCTCTCTCTGCCCCGGAGACCCAGTGCCTGCTCTCTGGAAGGGCCCCTCTGGAGGTGCCCCCACTGTTCGCTTTTCAAGGGTGCTCCTGAAGACACGGCTGTGCCCCGTGCTGCCAAGACAGTGGGGATCTGGCTGCCAACAGGCTGTGGGGGGCCTGGGACCAACCCTGCAAGCCGACCTGGGGAGAGGTCTGCCCCTGGGCCAGGCACGGGATGGAAGCTTGGCCTGATCGCACCTTCTGCTCAACAGCCCACGGAGGCCAGTCTGCGTTCAGTTCTCCCACCTGGTGATGCTGCCCCGGGTCCTTCCGGGTGTGTGGTCCTCGCTGGCAGAGACCTTGCTCCTTTACAGCTTGAAAGGCTGGATCCACCTGCCTGGGCTTCTTCCTCAGAATAATGCCACTGGCCTTTCCTCCTTTCTGCTGCTCCAAAATCGTTTCAAAAGCAGAAGTGGGGGGCTCCGGAGCGATCCTGCGCTTCATCCCAGCAGAGGCACCCGTGGGGTCCCCTCCCTGATAACACACACTTTCTCCATCCTTCTGTCCCCGCCGCCTGTCCTTTCCGGAGGGCTCCGCTGAAGGTCATGGCTTGGGTCTCCTTGCTGGGGCCTCTGGAATTTCTGCTGAAATGGTCTCCTGTCTGAGCTGGGCCTTTTCCCCTGATGGTGCTGGCTGGTCTTACCTGCCCAGGGGTTTCTGATGGCTGGAGAGACCTGTCCCGCAGATGCCACACCCCTTCCTTGGGGGAACCAGGTGTTTCCTTCAGGAGGCTGAATCTGGCCCAGGCAGGCCCTTCCTGATTGCAGCAGGAGGAGGAGGCGAGGGGGACGGGGTCCTCTAACAGGTGAGTTTGCGTAGCATCTTCTAAGGCCGCTTGACAACCCGGCCCGGCCAGTGCTGACACGGTAGGTGCTCACACTCTTGTGGGAACACGTGGAGGCCAGTTCTGCAAGGTCTGAACATCGATCAGCGAGGTGAGGGTCACTTGGCTGTGCATGGTTTGAGCAGAAAGAACATCTTGGGAGCTTTATTGGATATAGAGGAGACCTGGTCTGCACACGCCTAGCCCAAATGGAGAAGGAACCAGGGGTTTTCATTACAAAAGAAAAATAAACACAAACAAGCTTGCTTCTTTACAGCAGCAGCTGAGAGGAAGAGGGACAGAACCCAGGCTCCTAGGAGGTCATGTCCTCGCTGCTGGGCAGGGGCTGACCCTTGGGGCGTTCCTGCCTGTGGGCACCCACGCAGCTGAGCAGCAGGCAACGGCCTTGGAGCACGGTTTCCATGACCTTTTCTTTCCATCAGAGCCTCAGAGGCCAGAGTCCCTGCAGTCCCACACAGTTCTTTCTTAGGAAGTAGAGAGGTGGTGACAACCGAAGGCCTTGCTGGAAAACCGTCCCGTTTGGTTTTAGTCCAGAAGGATGGGGAGTGGCCCTGAGCAGGGACCTGACCACAGTCCCCCTTTTCATGGAAAGATCCGGGTGATGCCCTGGGCTGCCACGGCAGAGAAACTTTTGGCCCTCTCAGCTCTGTTGTGTACCTGAGGATAGGTGTCTCTCCCTTATTTATGCTTAAACAATACTTTAAACTTTCCAGAAGAACTTCTACCATTCCACAGGCTCGCTGGGTTAGTGAGAAACAAAGAAGTCAGAATCCCTTAAGACAATGGAGAAGGCCGGACAGAAAAACTCTAAACCGCAAATCCTGGGAACTTCAAGGGAAAATGAAAACGAAATCTCTACAGGAATATTACACTTTTAACATGACATCAAACCTTAGGGCGGAGGACGTTTCTTTTTTTTTTTTTGAACTTTTTAAATAGCTGTTTTTCATCTGCTGCCAAAAGCAGGAATAAATATTCCATGGAGGTGTTTATCGAAGTTCGCTTTTCTAGAAATTTCTACACGAAGTGACCACGTCCGCTGCTTCTCTGCACACTGGGGATGGTGGCAGAGGACCTCCAAGACAGTGGAAGGGCTGGCTGATGAGGCGAGTGCTGCTGATGGGTCCTGCCACCGCACCCCCACCCCCCGCCCCGGGGCTGAGGGCTCTGCGACCAGGAGCCCAGCCCCCTCCCTGAGGCGGCTGTAGGATGATCTGGGTTCGCTGGGCGCTGCCACTGGTCCCAGCCTGCTCTCAAAGAGGCGAGAAGTCAAAGGGGGATTAGAATCGGAGCAGAGGAGCGCAAGGGTGGTTTGAGGTGCTCCCTGGGGCCGAGAAGAACTGTGGATGTTCCCAGAAGGGGGTCAGCTGTTCCAGGTCCCTGCCAGCGGGGCCACACACACACACACACACACACACACGTTGCAGGAGGCCGGTTCAGGGCTCTGTGGGGTCTGCTGGCTCTGGCTGCCCAGCCCCCGAGCTCAGGGCCTCTGTGCCCACCATGGCTGGCGAGGGCGGTGGTGGGATGCCGGTGAGGGCATGGAGGCTGTGGCGGTCGACGGGCGGGACGAGGGTCAGCGACTCCACGCTCAGCGTGTCTGCAGCGTCCTCGCAGAGCAGGGAGATGGTGGGCTGCTGGGCAGGGGTGAGGCTGGGCGACAGGGTGACGGTCTCCACGTCCGCGCTCCTTGCCAGGCTCTTGCCGGGCCTGGCCTCGGCTTCTGTTTCATTGACGATCACCAACTGGTCGGGGAGGTTAGGCTGAGGCTGCTCCGTGATCATGGGGTCATCTGGGCAAGGCGGGGAGAAGAAAGAGAGGCACGCTCAGCTCTGAGAGGCTCCGCTCGTGCTGGTACCCTCTGCTCCCATCTTGAATAAAGGCCTGGGGACGTGTGGGTGGGAGATGAAGTGTGTGGGGGAACCAGCTTGCCTCTCCTCCCTCCTTCTGGGGACCCACCTAGGTCTGGGGCAAGTCGGCCAAGGCCCAGGGTTACCCTGACTTGTGAAGCAAGGGACACATTTAGGGGCCTGTGCAGAGTGGATCCGGAAGCCCAGTTCCCTGTGCCAGGAAGCAGCCTAAACCGGCTCCGAGTATGAACTACCTGCCCGAGGAGAAATACATGTTTAGGGAGAGACGGGCTTGGGTGTGCTGATCACCGCAGGCCATTTCTCAGAGTCTATATTTGGTAACAGTGCCCAAGAGGGAACTCACTGCAATGTTATAAAAAAAAAAAAAAAAAAAGAATTCTATAGAACTTTTTGGCTTTGCAAAACTAGAACAAGACTTCGGACTGTGGTTCTCTCGCCTGCTCCTGCTCTGAGTGCTGAGTTAGCACTCAGCAAGGGGCTGCGATCGCCAGGCCATTTCTATGCTGAGGGTTTCTCCCCTCTCCACCCCCATGCCAGGGCCACCGAGAGAAACCATGTCAGGAGGGAGAGGTGGCCCGAAGCGTTTATTTTTGGACCAGCAGTTTCTTTTTTTGGCGCTTTTTGAAATCCGTTGATTAGATTACAGGCGAATGGCTTATTTGCTTTTCAAAGAGGAATGGGGCTGGCAGAGACACCAGCTGGACTGGGGCTCCCTTGTGGGAAACATCTGCCAAGACTTCACGTGCCAGCGATCGGAAAACACAGATGAGAAGGCCGTGGGCATCTCGCTCGGAGGGCAAATCTCCCTTGTTACAGATCCTGGGGTCAACGGGGCTTTGAGCACACTGTGTGGAGAGGGGAGTCCAAAGGCACGCTGGGCCCTGGCATGATGGCAGACATTGTTTTTTGGTTCAGTGTGATTCCACTTAAGTGAGTGGTATTTTTTTTTTAAGTTAAGCCAAAACAAAACAGAACCGCAAACTGAACACAGAGCAAAAGAATGGAAAAACCAAGTGCAAAATAAAACCAAAGGGTGTACAGAATGGGAAGAAAGAGAGGAAAGAGGGTTCCCAGCGTGGAAAGAAAGCACAAGCAACAGATGGGGTTTCCCAAAGGACACATCGCTCCTTCCCAGAGGACCCCCACCCTGGGCACGGCAAGCTCAGAAAGGCCCCAGGTCACTTCTGCACAAGGTCCTTTTTCTTTTCTTTCTCCCCAACCCCCTCTTTTATTTTTTTTAAGAGTAGGCCCACAGAATACCACTACATGGGGCTCTGGGATGGGGTGGTGTCGGTGGACACGGGTGAGCACTAGTGGAAAAAATGATTCAAGGTGCGATCTGAGCCCAGAAATGCTGAGTAAACAACTCCACACGCTTTCTGGTTTCTCTGAATTTCAGTGAATTTGCTCCACTCGGTAAGGACGCCTGGTGGTGACGGGCTGATTTCAGGCCTTGGGCTCATGTTGGGACGTGGCGCGCCCTGAATGTGAGGCTCTGAGCGTGGGGCTCACCTGCTCTGGCAGCCTCGCCCCGCTTCACACGAGCGTGTCCAGGAACTTATTACAGAAGGACCCACGTGTGGGCTTAGCTACTGGCGAGGCAGTTTAGAGATGACTAACCAGCCAAACGGCACTTCTGTGCCATCTGGAGACAGAGCTTCGGAGCTCTTCCTTCACGTTTTCTGCAGAATTCTCCAGGAGAATTCCCTCTTTGCTCAGGTCTGCACTTGCACGCAGATTTTCAAGAGGCTGGCAAACCTCATTCCCTGAGTCCTGCCCGGGTTTCTGGTGGTGAGAACGATCAAGCGTGTGGAAAGGCTGCCGTTAAATATATTAGGAAACAAACCAACAAATAATGCAGTACACACAAAAGTGGTTTCTTTTTTAGGAAAAGAACAACTTTATTAAAAGGATCCATTTGTCCCCTGAGAAAAAGCTTCTTCCTATTTTTTTTTAAACAAGAAAAATCACCTTTTCTTACCCATCGTCTACAACACTGTTCTTTGTTTCTATCTACCTATCGATCATCTTCTATCATCTATTTCCCACCTATCTATCTATATCTACCTACCGATTTTTAAACTAAGAGCTGCTTCCTGAATGTTAGCTACAAATGTATACATTCAGAGAAAATTTCTACATTCAAGGGAAAATTACCCAGGGAGGACACTGTTCCTGGTCAAGCACGGACCTGCAGTGGTCACTGCAGACCCTCTGGCCTCGCTTGCCTGCTGGTGTTTCTGAGCTCCGAGGGCACAGGTTCGGGCCTGACCCAGGAGACGAGTGGAGGCCGGAGCCTGAGAGCCCGACGTCCAGTTCCCATGAGGGGCGCTCAGCCTCCCTGTGGTGCTGCCTCGAGTTGAAACCAAGGCAGCGGGTGCCCTGAGTCCCTGGTTGGCACCCTCGGAGGCTGATCCGCAGCTCCAGGGCTGACCCTTGTCGAGTGGGTGACAGTTTCCAATCAAGATGAGGATTTGACATGCTCAGGCTGGGGGCGGTGGGACTGAGCAACGTAGGGAAGAAAAGACAGCAAGTAGGAGGGCAAAGCTCAGGGGAGGCAGCTTTTAAATGCAAGAGAAGGCAAAGGCTCCTGTCTGCCCAGATGGAGGGCACGGGGCGGGGGGAACCCTAGGAGGAGCATCGCAGGAGGGTGGCAGTGACCACAGCCCACACACGGCCGCTATTTGGAGCTCTGATCACAAGAAGGGAAAATGGTGGAGTCATGTCCACCAGCGCGCTTACGAATGAAATGACTTGGCCTCCGGCTGGAATATGATGGAATCTACCACTTAGATATGAGCAAGGCTGAGGAGAGGGGGAGTGGGGTGGGGGTGGGGGGTGGGGAGGAAAAGGAAAAGAAAAAAAAGCAACTAGGTGACTTCTTTGTGGCTTTTTGCAAATTCTACTGCCTAGCCCTCATGGCCTAACTGGGGGGCCGGGGCGGGGGAAGGGGCTGGAAACCCCCTTAGCTCAGGGCTTGTGCCTAGCTAGCCTGGTGCGGTGTCTCATGGAGGGCAGTTTTTCCAGACTGCCCGGCTCTGCCTCACGGAGGAGCTGACCCAGCTGCACCCCCTGGGTCAAGGGCCAGGGGATTCGGTCCTCAGGTGGATTGAGGCCAGGAGGGGACCGGAGCTGAGGAAATGGCTCGGGTAGGTGGCTGGGGCTCCCCGTGCCCTCGTCCGGCGTTCTGGGGGTCTGTAGGACTTGGAAATGCAGCGTGCAGGGCGGTGGCGGGGGGCGTCGAGGGCCCAGGAGGCTAACGGAGGAGACCTGCCTGCAGTGACCGAGCCAGAGGTGCCGTGACAGCTGCCGATCGAAGCACTAAACCCAGTGGCCGCCGTGACTGTCGGCCTCCGACAGGCTGAACACTCGCCGGCGTCCTTTCCTGCCACTCCTTACTAGAGGGAAACACAGCGACAGATCATAGAAAGCTTTTAACAACTGCACAGAGAAGGGGGACATGGAGGGGGACACAGAGAAGTGACGGACGCGAAGCATCGACGACAGCGGGGGGTGGGGGGCGGGGGCTGTGCTCCGGGGGGGGTTGCTGACGCGGCCCCCATGCATGGGGGACACCCCACCCCACCCCACCAACCCCGGGAGAAGGTGGGGGCTAAGACGAGCTAAGAACCACATCGTCTGCTCGTGGGACTCAGGCAGGTAAAGACGGCAGAGGTCTGTCCTGTTGCGAAGGAAAGTCTCGGGGTGGTCAGCGACACCTGGTCTCGGTGATGGAGGAACAGAACTGCCTGTGCGTTAAGATGAAAACCCTGCATCCCTGGGCCCATCCGAGGAGGGAAGGGTGTGTGGTTGGGGCATCAGAGTTGATACAGTTAGAGAAACAGGTGGATTTCTGACCCCCACTGACAAGGCAGCCCCTGAAGACACCAGCAGAGCCTCCCACGACCCCTCCCCAGACAACCCCTCCCCAGCCACGAGGTGACGCTCCACCGGCCGCCGCGCTCTGCAATCTGCACCTTTGAAACCAAGACTGAACCACAGCAGCAAGATCTGAGGGCAGGCGCCAAGTGGCCAGGGGGTGGGTGCTAATCGGCTGCAACAGAAGTGTTAGGCGCATCTCCCTGGGGAGGAACCAACCGCCGGCCCCCTCTGAGACAAACTCACACTGGGGCCAAGCTTACGATGAATGCCACGGAACACAACAAGGCGAACGGATGGAACCGCTGGCTTAAAAGGGGTTAAAATGGCACATGTGATGTTAGGTGTGTTTTACCACACTTAAAATTAATGTCACGGAGAACACTGGGGAGAAGAGGGAAGACGTTTGACTTGGGGTTTTGTCCAAGAGTCCTGCCCGCCTGTGGTGCCGGACGTCGGTGACACACAGGTCGGCCCTGAGCTGTCTGGCGCTCAGTCGGCCAAGTGGGACCACCTGGGTGCTTGGGGCTGAAGGTCGCAGGTTCAGACAATTGTCTCAGGGAGCAGGTGAGGACGGGGAGGGAGGGACTGGGACAGGCGTCCACCAGGAGCCAAGCTTGCTCTTCCTTCTTCCTATAAACCCTCAGGGAAGAGTCAGAGGGACCCCAGCTCAGAATTCCCTGGGCCTGAAGATGGACACTGGAAAGAGTGGCCTTGACCTTCAGTCTGACTTCGTTTCTTAACAAAAAATTTTCCACCCTCCTCCTCAAAGTCACTCACCCAGAACACAGGTGAAACACAACGGACTGAAGGTCGGAGGCAGAGTGGCTGTTTGAGGAACTTGGTGCGGGTCACAGAGCTCTTAGCGGAGGCTTTCCTACTAGAATCGCACAGTGCGTGCATGTGTGTGCATGTGTGTGTGTGTGCACGTGAGCACACGCATGGGCATAACCCAGAAGATACTTCTAAAGTGTTCCTACTGATCCCACATTTGGTTCTAAAATTGGGTCTATTCTCTCTTTCCCGCCATGTTTTCTTCAATCTCAAAACCATGAAATGTTTAAGGAAAAAAAACCTCCTCATTCCAAACCCGTAATTTTCTCCCTGGAGAACGAGCCGCGGCCCACGAGGCTGTCTATGCCGGAAGAGCCGGCGTCAAGAGGCCGGGTGCCTGGACACCTCTGCAGCACAGGGTGCCTGCTTGGGATCCAGACCTGAGGATCCCAGAAAACTGTCTTTAAAGGACAGTGGGAACAGGTGGACCCATGAGTCAGGTGTTGAAACCAAACAATAAAAGCCCCCCGGGGCCCAGCTTTAACAGATAAATAATTCACAATGAGAATAAAATCCCCGTGCCCCCAGCTCTTTCTGCTTGGCTCCTGCGGTTACCACAGAATTCAGTTTTGACCTCTCCTTCAGTCTGGGGGCTTCCCTGGTGGCTCAGACAGTAGAGAATCCACCTGCAATGCAGGAGACCACGGTTTGATCCCTGGGTTGGGAAGATGCCCCTGGAGAATTCCATGGACAGAGGAGCCCGGTGGGCTACAGTCTATGGGGTTGCAAAGAGTCAGACATGACTGAGGGAATACGCTTTCACTTTCACTTCAGCCTGGGGTATCTCTTGGTCCTGATTTGAGGGCCTTCACTTGCTAAGAAGCCACTCACAAGTGTCCACGATCTGTCTTTGGTATGTGAAGGAGACTCAGAAGCAGGAGTTCCCTGCACAGAAGGATATCTGTGGGCCCCTGGCAAACTGGTGACCTGTCTAGTCGGGTCCCTTCCCCCTTCTGGTGATGGTCCCTCTGCCTGTGCGGGCCTGAAGCTGGGGCCTTGGCCCTGATAAGCGTGGAGGCTGTTTCTTGGAGACAGACCAGCCCTCGGGTCTGTATTTGCAAGAATGGAATTGATAGGTAGATCCCAGAGAGGTGGGGGAAAGGAATGGACTTGTCACCAGCCAGATTCTGGACTGGGCCTTGGGGAACTGACCCAAAGGCCACCTTCTCCAGGGAGCCCTCTAGTCAGCCCCTCATTCTTGGGCTTTCACCCCCAGTGATGCCTCCTCTGGGAGGCTTCGGCCCTGCCCACAGCCCCCAGCCCCCAGCTCATAGTTTATAAATGGACACTTATCTGCATGGTCCTCTTGACAGACTTAGCCTCCCTGCCAGCTTATACATTTCAGGCTTTAGGGCCTGTGCACAGTAGGAACTCAACAAAAATCTGTTTGTTTGCAAACAGGGACCATGGCTGGGGTAGGGTGCCAAAGCTGAGGTAGTCAGAGGCAGACAGAAGAGCCTCTTGGGCAGGGTGTGGGAGCTGGGTTGGTGGAGAGACCCTACTGAGCTCAGTCTGATGCCCACGTGACTGAAGGCCCCATGGGAAGCTGAGGAAATTTATGTTTGGGATAAACATGGGCCTCTTTCAAACCCATGAAATGCAAGGTAGGAAACGCAAGGTCCCTTGGGCTGGACCAAGGGTGGAGGTGGGAAGCACAATGGAGCGTCAAGAGAGTTTCACGCCCTCCTCTGGGGGTGAACCCATGGCTGAGGACCCGTGGCCGTCTGGGGTCTGTTTGTGGCTGACTGGGGGGCCCCTGGGCTCCCCCAATGCAGGAGCTGCGCAGTGACCTGGGCCTCTGTGAGCAGGCCGAGGCTCCTCGTCTGGCTCCAGAGCAATGGCGAGCTTCGGAAGGGGAGATGCCTGCACGTCACTGGCAGTCTCCAGCCAGGAGTGGGACCAATGCCTGGGTCTCAGGGGCGCCCCCTGGAGGCACCGGGGACAGACGCAGGGAGGCAGCGAGGCGTGCAGGGTCATCTCTGCGCGTGGGGCAGGGCTCTGGACCTCGGAGGCTGGGTTCCTATCTGGGCCCCCTGCTACCAGCTGCAGCATCCTGGCCAAGCTGTGAGACCCCTCCGAGCCTCTGTGGCTTTCAGCTGCTCAGTGTGAGGCAGAGGGTGGCAGAATTCAATGGGCGGGTGTCTGTAAAGTGCTTGTGAGCTGCACGCCTGACACGTGGATTTGGGGAGCAGCGTCTACTGGGGTGCCCTGTGGAGGGGGCACACCCGGAGGGCTGGGCAGTGGGGGCCCGGCCACACTGATGGCTGATAGTGTGAAGGTCATCTCCGCTTTTCATGGACGGAAGTGAAAGTGTTAGTCGCTCAGTAGTGTCTGACTCTTTGTGACCCCATGGACTGCAGCCCAGCCTGCCGGGCTCCTCTGTCCATGGGATTCTCCCGGCAAGAACACTGGAGTGGGTAGCCACGCCCTTCCCTTCTCCAGGGGATCTCCCATTTCCTTTTCCAGGGAATCTTCCTGACCCAGGGATTGAACCTGGGTCTCCTGCATTGGCAGGTGGATTCTTTACTGTCTGACCCACACAATTCCAGGTTTCAACCCCACGGGTCAGAGAAAAAGAACACTGGGTTCATCTCCTAGTGGACAGCATCTCCTGAGTGCGTTTGTGACCAAGCCCTGACACGCACAGTGTGGCTTCAAGAGCACAGAAGCCCTGGAGTTTGCTAATTTCAGCTGCAGAGGGCCTGGGAGCTGCTCTCTACCCTGGGAACTTCCTGGACTCAGAAGGCTCAAAAACATACAATGCTTCTGATCCAGCACTGTGCCCTCAAAACCCACTTTGGGACAAGTGGCCCCTGCAGCTGGGCTGCTGCTGTTTGCTGTCCAGGCTGGATGGGGTACGGGGTGAGGTCCTGGCCAGAGCTCCTGTCCAGCTGACCCTGCAGGGGACAGTCTGATGACTTCCAAATCAGAAGCCTGAACACTGGGCCACCACCTGGGTGGACATCTAACCAGGACACGGGAAGAAGGGCACCTGTCCCAATATAACCCTCCCCTCTTCTTTCATCTAGCAAGGCTGGGTAGGACCCCAGGCAGAGGCTGGCATCATTTGGGTAGATCTGTCCCTCCAGGGAACACGGAAACCCCATGGGCTGTTTTCTGGATGGACCTGGTGGCTGAAGGCTGGCCTGGAGGTTTGGCATCAAGAGGAAGTGACCAGAGATCCTCCTGGGGCCTGCCGCCCCAACCCTGGGGCACCCTCTCCTTGCAGCGATCAACAGCCGGCTCCTCAGTTGAGAGGGAAGCACCAGCCGCCCCACGGGCTGGCCCTGCATTGGGAGGTGAGTTATTTCAGTGTCTGCAGGGATCTGGGCGGGCAGGCTGGGCCCCAGGCTTTTACTGTCAGGCAGCATAAAAAATGGGGCCTCCAACGCCTGCCCCTGCAGGCCTGCCGGGGACACACGGATCGGGAGCAGACAGCCGGGGGCTGAACATCACTCATCTACCTGACAATGCGCTAACAGCCCCCGCGTTTCGGAGATGAGCAGACGTGTCACTGGCACCGAGCAGGGGATGGTGGGGGCGGGGATGGAGGCCAAGAACAAAGAAACCAGCGCAAAGCGCAAGGTGGGCATGGTGCAGAGCCCCAGGGCCACACTCGGCTGGACCTCTGTACACCCAGGCCCGACTTTGATAGTGTGGTTCTCTCCTGGCTTCCGTCGGAGGCAAAGAAGTGTATGGCTCTTTGGTTTGTTTAGCTGTCAGCTGTGCCTCCTTAAACGCGAGAGGAAGGTGTAACAGTGGCACCAGAAGAGACCTTTCACCCAGAATGCAACTGGAAGTGTGTGTGTGGGTGCACGCCACACAGACACAGAGCCGTGCACACGCCAGAGCACGCGGGCACACACGTGGCACGTCAACACACAACCCTGCCCTTGGGCCCTCAAAGCCAGCACGAGCCCAGGCTTCAGGGGAGGCTGAGGGCTGTCCTTGGCTTCTGAGAACGCTCTGTCTGGATTTCCCAGCTACGGGCCTGGGAACGGCAGCAGCAACTGCCTGGACACGCAGCCAACCTTCAGTCGGGCTCAGAATAGCTCAGCAAGGGCGGTCGTCTCTCCCCGGGGCTGGGGCAGGGAGGGGAGCAGGTGCTGAGTCTAAGGGGGCTCTAAGTGAGGTGGCTTGAGGGTGACCTTGCTGCTGGGGCCCTCATGAATGTCCGTCAGAGATGGAGGTAATGGATGCTCGCGGGAGCGGGGGCGGGGGTGCCTTGACCCACAGGCATGGAGACCAGGCGCGGTTAACCCTTTGCTGAGAACAGTGGAAGCTGAAAACTCTGGACAAGAGGGGTCGGGGCCAAGGGGATCTCTGCCTCTGGTGTTGAGTGGCTGGTGGCCCGGGGCCCTCAATTTCCTGGCACCATGGTGGCTTCCACCTTGGCACTCTGCTTTTGTCAAGACCCATCAATCCATCAGTCAACAAGGGTGTGCACAGGTGTCCCTGAAATAACAATGGGTGGGGGCTCTGGAGGGGACCCCGCAGGAACAGGGAATGACACTGAGGGTCCCGAGATGGGGGTGCAGACCAGAGTTATGGAGGTCCCCCAAATCAGAGACGTCTGGGGCCTCCAGACCCTTGGGTCACCCGCCGGGGTGTGAAGCAGCAGGCAGGCGTGAGGCCCTGCTCCTCTGGCTGCACTCAGGGGCCGTGGTGCTCAGGAAACAAGCCTGGCATCTTCATTTCTGGGATCTTATGCACTGCAGCCAGGGGCTCACGTGTGAGGGGCTCAGAGAGCTGGGCAGACCACGTGCGTCTCACCCCAGGCTCCTTGCACACAGGATCTCTCCGCGCCACACCTGTGCTTGTGTCAGTTATAGGAGGGCAAGAGGCTCCCAAACTCCCAAAAAGGCCGGCAAGAGGCACCCCCTGGTCACAGACAAGTGGACGGCCCCAAACATTTAAAGAGGAAATTCGTATGTTATGGAGGGGAAAAAAAAATTAGCAGAGACACAATTCTTTTGCCAGAGTTCAAAGCATCACATCTGGGAGACCCGTCCTCGTGACACCTACGACCCTGGAGGTGACAGTGGGATGAATTGAGGCTGGGTCTCCCACTGTCCACCCCTCCAGCTCTGCAGCCTGTGGGCCAGCCCGTGAAGAGAGCCATTCTTCCCCCGGTGGGGGCCGAGCCAGCCAGCCACCCCCAATGGCACGCTGGAGTGGATGCAGAACCCCGAGAGGCAGAGTCCCCAGACACGGTGGCAAGGGGCAGCCAGGGCCTCAGGTGAAGGGGTCACAGCGTTTCCTCAAGTCCCCCCCACCGCACCGTGTCCCGCGGCCAATACCTGCGGGGCTCTGGGCGGCCGACGGGGTGGACGATGAGCTGGCGCCTCCGGAGTCGCAGTGGCTGGTGCTCCCGCTGCCGCTGGGGCTCCCGCTGGCCGACGGCGAGGGCGAGGACAGCGAGGATGAGCTGTGCTGGTTTATGCACTGGGCCACGGCGAAGCCTGCAAGGCAAGGCGGGAAGCTGTGACCCAGCGGGGCCGCTGGCCGGCCTGGACAGAGGGTGCCGCCTCCCCAGAGACTGTGTGTGAGGCCACAGGTTGGGGGCGGAAGCCCCTGCCTCGAAGAGGAGGGCTAACTGACCCCAAGCCAGCTCCTTCAGTCTGGGTCTGCTCCCTAGAATTAGCTGAACTCGCCGGGCACCGGACGGGCCTGACACACTTCGACGTTATTTCGTGGGAAAGGGTGCAGACAGCCATAGAGCCCAGAGTGCGTGTGTGTGGGGAGACGCTGAGCCATAAATCAGTGCCTGATGCTGGCTTAGCATCGTGCCAGCTGCACCCTTGAAGGGGACAACGCAGCCTCGGGGCTCAGAGGCGTCCTGGTGACACTCACAGATGGACACGGGACACCCTCGCCACCAAACCGCGGGGCCTCTGCTCACGTGGCTGAGTCCTGCCAGAGGCAGGGCGCCCAATCCGAGCTCTGAAGCCACCCTGGGCGGGAGGGGAGACCCTGAAGATGCACCCTGCCAGGGACTCGGCTCTGCCCTGGCAGGTCTGGCGTAAAGTTTGGTGCATGAGGGACGCAAGTTCTGGTGAAAAGCGGGCAATTACAGTTTGGCTTGGCCCTCTGAGCAACTCTGGGGTTGAGGATGGGGCTGTGGCCTGCCCAGCCCGAGGAAGTGGAAGAGCCCCAGTTTGGAGACTCGCAGACCCTGGCAAGCCCTGCCTGTCTCAGCGCCAGGACGTGCACCCAGCGTCTATCCCAGCTGCAAGCTCGAGGGACGTGGGTCACCGACCTCTCCCCACCTGGCTGCTGCGGGGAGAATGACCACCCAGCCTGCTTGGCCCTGGGTGCTGGGCACGTGGTGGGAGCGGGCTATTCCGAACAAGCCGCCCCGGAGCGCCCGGAAGGGGACTCCTGACCCCTGTACAGCCTGCTTTTCTAAAGGGCGTGGCTCCTGATCTTATCCACGAACCGCCCGGGAAGCTCCCACGGAACAGACTCCTCGTGGACGCTCCTGGGAGCCCAGGCAGGCTGTGCTGGTTGCTGCTGCAGCCCCCCGGGAGCTCTGTGCCCCTGCTTCTGCACCAAGTTGGGGTGGGGATGCGGACAGGGCCTTCTCCCCACTGACAGCGGGGACCCTGACCCTCCTGGCCAGTCACATCAAGCCTCCCCAGCCTGAGTGCACTCCTCCTGGCTCTAAGCCTTATGCTCGCCCACCACCAGCGCCCACTGACACTTCTCCCAGCAGATTCTCCAGGCCTGACTGGGCCTTGCTCAGAACTCAGGCACGTGTCCCGCAGGGGTCCGAGAACGGGGGCCATCTGACTGGTCAGGCAAGGTTGACTGGAATATGGCCGGGCCCTTTGCGTACATTCTGCCCGAGGCTGCTCGCAAGCTACAGTGGCAACGCCGAGTCACTGCAAGAGGGGCCGCCAGCAGGGACCCCAAAAGCCTGAAATGCTTTGCTCCCCTTCCCTGGATGGGAACAGTGGGCACGGCCTGGGAGAGGGTGGGGGCACCAGGGAAGCCTGGGCTCCATCTTGGCCCACTTGCTTGCCCGCCGGGGGCCTTGGCCAGTCTCCCCACTTCTCGGAGCCTCCTTGCCTCCACACCCTGGTGGGCAGGTCTGGGTGGAGCAGGGGGGTGGGAGGGGGGTGAGGGAGTTTGCTCTGTTTCCACCTCAGGACTTGGGGGAACCCACACCCGGCTGTCCCGGAGGAGCAGCTCTTTTGTACTGATGTTTGTATAAAATTATTTTTGTCTGAGGATCAAAAGCTGGGTCTATTTATACCCCCAGCGATGTGATGGCATGCGGATGTGAAGCCTGGAGGGGGTGTGGTGGGTAAGCTCCCCGCCCCCGCCACTCCACCGCGGAGCAGGGCAGGACTTCGCAGGAAGAGGCATGGGGTGATGGATTGTGTGCAGTGCTGGTGGCTAGGGAGGTGGGGGCTGGGGCCGCAGCTTAACTACGGCCAACGTCAAGGCAAATCCAGACAGGAGTCAGGAAGATTCCTGGGGGTGGGGAGGGGTGTGGGCAGCCACAGCTCCACAGAACCAGCTTAACAGTGGCTGACTTCTTAATCACTTCAAGCAGTAAACCCCCAAGTATACAAGCTGTTTGCTTGCCTCAAAAATGAATCACTCCCTAACAAATCAAAATGTCAGGATGGCTTTCCCCGAGCAGCTTATTTATCAGAATGGTGAATGGAGGGGGCCCGAGAGTATGGGCACTGAGCTGAGGGTAAGCTGATGCTGTTACGCTCTGGACAATGCCCCAGCCTGGATGGTTTGGCGGTCACCAAGGCGGTCACCTACCCCTTCTCTTAAGACACGTGTCTTCTCTCTCAAGCTCTTTAAAGCCCGGATTTATTATGGTAAAATATGTGGGGTGGAGTGTGTGGGGGAGCCAAAGAGACGCTGAGACTGCGGTCAGGATAGCAAAGTTCCTTCATGTAGGGAACAGATTAGGGGTCAAGCCTTAGACGGACAAAAAATATGGTGCACCTCCGGTAGGTGCTAAGAGTTAGAGAAAAAAGAAACCCCGCCAACTGCCGAAAACACCCATTCGCGGGTCTAGCTGAGTGGAGGCAACTGAAGGCATCTTTCCCTCATCTGCTGCTATAAAAATCCAGCTCCTTTCCTTCCATGGCACAGGGACCCAGAAAGCCTCAGCGATGTTTTCTGTTTGTTTGTTTGCTTTTTAGCTCAGTGCCCAGACTCCCTCTGCAATTTCCTGGGGCTCCTCCCCAAATCAAGCTGGCAACACTTTGAGAGCCGGTTTGACCAAGGGCTCAGCAGAGAACTCAGGGAAAGCGCCTGCAGTCGGGGCTCTGGGCCTCCCGCTCTTGCTTCATCCTGTTCTCGATGAACTAGCTTTGCCGGGAGTGCCAACGGACTCTCTGGACGCGAGTTAAACACACATGGGCTGCCAAGTATTTGCAAACTCACAGATGCACCAGAGATCATGGGACCAGGGCACGGGCAAACAGGCCTCTGTAAAAGCTCCTCCAGCAGATAAAGTTCTTGGCCCTTCCTGAGACGGTCTCAAGAAAAGCCTGTGAGATGTGAATGGAAAGGTCATATGGACCTTCATACCATGTGGCTGATCCCACCTTTAGAAATTGACGCTGTGAAGGCACCGTGGGTGGGTGCATGGATATTCAAAGCATTGGTGCATGTGACACGGAACTGGTGACATCTGAAGCATGCAACAATTAGACAAAAACCAAATAAATCCTCCTACGCCCAGATGATGAAATCCTTGGCGGCTGTCAAACATGCTGGTATAAAAGAAGATGAAATGTGGAGGGAAACGCTCAAGACATAGTAAATAAAAGAAGGTTTGAAAAAACATGTCCCATCTGCTCCCACTGTTGTAAAAAATAAATAAATAAAAGGTTAAAAAAAAAAGATCTGCCTTCCAATGTAGGGGACATGGGTTTGATCCCTGGTCTGGGAAGGGAAAAAACTAAGATCATGGCATCTAGTCCCATCACTTTAGGGCAAATAGAAGGGGAAAAAGTGGAAATAGTGACAGATTTTACTTTCTTGGGCTCCAAAATCACTGCAGATGGTGACTGTAGCCATGAAATTAAAAGATGCTTGCTCCCTGGAAGAAAAGCTATGACAAAGCTAGACAGCATATTAAAAAGCAGAGACATCACTTTATGGATGAAGGTCCAGATAGTCAAAGCTATGGTTTTTCCAGTAGTCATGCACAGATGTGAAAGTTGGACCATAAAAAAGGCTGAGTGCCGAAGAATTGATGCTTTGGAATTGTAGTGCTAGAGAAGGCTCTTGAGAGTCCCTTTGATTGAAAGAAGATCAAACCAGTCATTCCTAAAGGAAATCAACCCTGAATATTCATCGGAAGGACTGATGCTGATGCTGAAGCTCCACTACTTTGGCCACCTGATGGGAAGAGCCAACTCATTGGAAAAGACCCTGATGCTGGGAAAGACTGAGGACAGGAGGAAAAGGGGATGACAGAGGATGAGATGGTTGGATCTCACCTGATCTCATCCACGTTTGGATGGATGGCATCACCAACTCAATGGACATGAGTCTGAGCAAACGCCGGGAGATAGTGAAGGACAGGGAAGCCTGGTGTGCTGCAGTCCAGTGGGTCAAAAAGAGTTGGACACGACTGAGGGACTGAGCAACAACAACTGGGAAGATTCCACATGCCATGGAACAACTAAGCCCAGGAGCTGCAACTAGAGAAAGCCCTCGCAAAGCAACGAAGATGTAGTGCAGCCAAAAATTAAAAAAAAAAAAAAAAAAGACTTTCCTCATTAAAAAAAAAAAAACTTGCTGCCAATTCATCTCAAACTTTTCACACACACACACACACAAAATCCAGGCTCTGTCTCTCTCCTTGTACGGAAAAAAAAGTGTTAGTTGCTCAGTCATGTCGGACCGACTCTTTGCAACCCCATGGACTGTAGCCTGCCAGGCTTCTCCATCCATGGGATTTTCTGGGCAACCACACTGCAATGGGTTGCCATTTCCTTCTCCAGGGGATCTTCTGACCCAGGGATTGAACCTGGGTCTCCAACATTGCAGGCACACTCTTTACCAACTGACTCCCCACAGAAGCCCTCTCCCTGTACCGGGAGAAAAGCAAACAGACTGGAGTGGAAGTCGTGGGAGCACCGGGTGGTTTACTAGGGTGAGTTTTACTTTAATTTTTTTTGTGCTTGTCTGAATTTTCCAGGACTTCTACCACATTCAGCATTTTAAACCAGAAAAAGAGGGGAAGGATGAAGGAAGGCACCCGGGCAGGTGGACACTGCTGGGTCCCTAACATAGACCTTCGATCTGTTCTGGCCTCCGGAGCTCTCTCTCCCGGAATCACTAAGAACCTGCCCAAAGCTGGGGCCAGACGCGATGCTCCGGAGCAGGCGGGACAATGGTGAAACGCATTCCCCACTTTCCAGGAGCCCCGGGCTTTACAGGGTCAGGCCAGGGTCTTCCTGCTGCCCTCGGGCCCTGTTCTGACAGTTATTCTGGGAAGATGAACTCATGAGTAACTCTCTGGTGTTTGTCAAGCACACACAAAAAATACCACGAGAAGGTCAGTCTATTTTAAGTACGCTGATAGAGGGAGGGCTGGTCTGCAGGTCAGGACCCCTCAGGATCTTGGACGGGCTCCCCCATTGTCTGTGGGTCTGTATGTTTTTATGAGAAACACAGTACAGTGAATGAGACTCTCTGCACTTAAATGGTCAGTTTTCTTTTTCCCTATAAATTGGAATTTGATTTGAGTCCCACAGCCTTTTGGGGACGTGGGGAAAGCGGAAGACACTGAAAAGGGCACCCTGAGTACACGTTGTGCGCCACTGTCGTTGACAAACCTGGACAGCATAGTAAAAAGCAGAGACATCACTTTGCCGACAAAGGTCCAGATAGTCAAAGCTATGTCCAGTAGTCACGCACGGATGTGACAGCTGGATCATAAAGAAGGCTGAGCATCAGAGAGTTGATGCTTTCGAATTGATGAGGATGAGATGGTTGGATGGCATCACTGACTCAATCGACGTGAATCTGAGCAAACTCTGGGAGATAGTGAAGGACAGGGAAGGCTGGTGTGCTGCAGTCCCTGGGGTTGCGAAGAGTCGGACACGGCCGAGTGACTGAACAACAATGCTGTTGCCTTTGGGTGGAACACCCACTAAGCTTTCCCCATGAGAGCAAGGTTGCCACAGAAGGCAGCGTCCAGCGCTAGCCAAATGCAGCCCAGAAGCTTGCAGGTATGTTTGGCTTTGGTCACATCTCGTTTGTGCTTTGCTTGATTTAGGCACTACCATTCATACATTGGGAGATTCTACATACAAGTCTGGGTTTCTGGCTTCTTAAAAAACAACGACCTGGCATCACTGGGCCCTATTCTCACGTGGCAGCAACTGGAAGAAGTGAGCAGTTCCCTTCCCCTCCCTAACTTGCCTGGTGCTCGTAGGCATTTTAGTTACAAATCTCTGCTCTTTATCTTTGGATTCTTGGTCGAATCCATGGGACTTGGAAAAGGAAGTTCGAACCCCCAGTGACCTTTCGTCAGCTCCCTCCTCCAGCCCTATCCCTCACCTTTCCAATCAGTGGGGGCCGGGGAGGACCTGTGGAGATGGGGCCCTGCCTCTTGTAGCCCAGGGAGGTCTCAGACTGAGTGACACGAACCCATTGCTCGGACCTCCCTGGTGGTCCAATGGTCAAGAATCCGCCTGCCAACGTAGGGAACATGGATTCAATGTGGTCTGGGAAGATCCCGCACGCCACAGGGCAACTGACCCCCTGTGCTACAACCACTGAAGCCTGTGCACCCTAGAGCCCGTGCTCCGCAACAAGAGAAGCCACTGCAGTGAGAAGCCAGAGCACCGCAACTAGAGAGTAGCCTCGCTCTCTGCAACTAGAGGAAGCCCAGTTACAGCAACGAAGACCCAGTGCAGCCAAAAAAAAAAAAAAGAATGACTTGCTCTTGGCCTCAGCTAGGCTGTTCCCTTGGCCTGGAATTCCCTTTGGCCTCTTTTCTGTCTTCACAAATCCCTTCCCTATCTTTTAAGGCTCAGACAGCTCCGGGCCAGCTTGGGCAAGGGTTTCTGCAATCAGTGGGGCTAACTGTTCTTTCCCCTGTGCTCCCAAAGCCTAGCCTGTCCAGCCTTGGGGCCCCATCAGCCCACATAAGGCATATGCCCAAGTAGAGCAAAAGAAACTTGACTGCAAAGTTGCTTTGCCATTATGTGCAACAACTATCATTATTTTAACAGCTAGCACCTGGAATCCTTGGGGATTCAGAGTGCTTTGTACAGTGTTTCTGATACTGTGAGCTGTCCCCCAGTACTGATTCTCCCCTTCATCTGCAATTTTAGAATCTGGCAACTAGGCACAGCCCTGTGACTAAGTGGTGGCCAATGAGATAGAAGTGAAAGTGATGTGTTTGGTGTCTAGGAAGGGTTCTTCAAAGGAAAGAGGTATGCTTTCCTCCATTCTGCTTCCTGAAACATGGATGCAATGGTTGGAACTCCAGCAGCTATCATGGCCCATAAGGATGAATCACATACTAGGGACAGCAGAGCATTGGGCCGGAAGGATCTTGGGTCCCTGATGCCTTTGTGGAGCCCCTGACTCCCTTCATCCAGGATTCCTCTCCCTTAGAGGTAAATAAACTCTTTGGGGTTTTTGTCTACTGTGCAGTTGGACCTAATCTTAACTGCCAGTTGTGAAAAAGCTTCGGTAATGCAGGGGTGTGAGGTGAGCTCTGTAGAGACAAAGGACTGGCTGGCCCCCAAAGCTTCTGGGGTAAGGAAAGCTGCCCGGCACCTCCTGGGGGAAATCTGGGATGGCAGAGTAAGGAAAAAGAGGGGAAGGAGCAATTGAGAGGGGACCTTTCCCACGACCCCACAAATCTTTAGGCAATGCTCCTTCAGCTCTTTTCTTCTGCGGTGCAAGTGGCCTTTTGGGGGGAGTACGTCCGAAAGGAACCAAGTTCCCGTCTGGGTTCACACCAGGCCACACAAAGATGATGCACAAGGGCCAAGACCCGGAAACAGCCAGGACCTCGAAGAGAGTCAAGGGTGGGGAGGACTGCACGTGTGCAGGCAAGAGAACTGGGCGGTCTGAGCCAAAATTTCCAAAACCCGGGAGGAGCAAGGAGGCCCCAGCTGACCTCTGCGGTCTGCCCAGAACTTGTGCTGTTCTGCGTACTATGATTCTATATAAGAGGTACTGGTTATGTGACTGACGTGCCACTCTATCAGGTTGAAGACTGGAAGATCTGAAAACTCCCTAAGCATGTGAGAGATTCAACAGGAACCTTTCAGAGAGCTGAAGGGGAAGGAACCCCACTGGCTTAGACTTCATCTCAGGGACTGTGACCACTGAACAGCAGCAACTTCACCTCAGAGGCTCACCCATTACAGGCACTCCTACAGATCACCAGGAAGGATGCAAGGTGGCTGACATCTGGAAAACCAAAGCCAAATAAATGCCATGGCTGCTAAATACTAAAACTACTAAATACCGAAAGCCACGAAAACACAAACTAAATGGTCAGACTCCAATAAAAAAGGTGAGTGGAAAGTGAGAAGCTATGTCAGAACAATTTCCAGCGAGGGGAGATTGACGTCACCACCTGGCTCTCATTTCCTGGGGGGCCAAGACCTCAAGGAACACTGTCCTAGGTGACCGAGCTCTCATGACATCCCAGCTCATATTGAGATTCCTGTCCCATTACACCCTCCTGGGCAAGGTCCCTGAAGGCAGGTTCCTGGAAGAATCAGCTGCCTGGCTGGAGACGGAGCCTCATTCTGGAAATATAATGTCACATCACAGCATTTTGCAATTTTTTTTTTAATCTCGACAGTGAAATTCTAGTTTATACGCGAGATGAAAATAGAACTGCCCTGGCTGCAGGGTACCTGATCAAGGGTAGGCTCCCCTTCTCCTGTCTCTTCTAGAACGAACCTCTGTAGAGCTTGCCTATGAAAATCACAGACAGGTCAGGTGGGTGGCTCAATGCCTCGAGTCTTCTACAGGCTGCAAACTCAAGCACCAAGGGCTGGATGGGTAACAGTGGTGAAAGAGGAGAGGTGAGGGGTGAGAGGCAGACAGTCTCCTCCACTTGCCGTCTGCTTTCCCTTGTTTGATTACAACATGGGTGCTGAGAAATCGCTCTCTTCTATCAGGAAAATGAACCTGATTCAGCCGGTGTCGGGGAGACAACAGGGAGTGGGGGAGATTGGGGAAAACAGGAAACTACAGCTCTGAAGCCCCTCTGGCTGCTGCTGCCTGAGAAAGTGGCCACAGCTTTCTGTTCCTCAGGAGAAGCTGCGTATCTGGATTTTGGTGTAAAACTTTCTGATTTTTAAAACTGCTGACAACTCACTTCACATTTGGGAGAAAAAAAAAGCAGGCAAGCCCCAGGCAAACCAAACCGAGCGCGTCTCCTGTGCGCATGATCTCTGCCAGCTGAAACCGGGGCATCAAGGCCGAGCTCCTGACATGTGCGCCTTCTGAGTCTGAATGACACCACCCTGAGTCAATGAAGGCTCACATGGATGTGTTTCAAAGAAGCCCAGTTTCCAAGAGACCTCTTTTACGATAAAGATCCAAGACTTGGAGGGGAAGAGCTGTCCACCCTGACAAAAACCAAGCCTTGCTTCTCGACAGTCTCGGCTGCAATGAGGACCGCGGGGGTGGGGGCGCCCCCCACTCCCGTCTGTCTTTCATTAGCAAATTCACCCTGGGGCCCCGGCTCAGGTTGTGAGGATGCAGTGTCCGTATTTTTCTCACCGCTCCTCGATGCTGGGAAACAGTAAAAATAATCAATTGGCCCTGTGACCTCGTGCACAAAGCTGAAGACGGCAAGTGCGGCCGTGGCCCGATTTCCCCCACCCTCGCTGGCTCCTTCCTTGCTGGGCCCCTTCACCTCCCCGCAACACAGCCTGCCCCGGCCCTGAGGCCAGAGAGGAGGCGAAGGGCTGAGATGGAGTGTGGGACTCCGCCTTCGGGTGGCTCTAGACGGACTGTATGTGGTCTGCAGGGTCCATCGGCGATATCAGAGGCTGGCTTTGAAGCCCATACCTCCCCCCCACCCTCCGCTTTCCCCCGCCAGATGAGGGCAATGCCCAGCAGTGGGGCTGCACCCTGGTGGCTCAGATGGTAAAGAATCCACCTGCAACGCAGGAGACCCAGGTTTCATCCCTGGGCGGGGAAGATCCCCTGGAGGAGGAAACGGCAACCCACTGCAGTATTTTTGCCTGGGAAATCCCATGGACAGAGGAGCCTGGTGGGCTACAGTCTATGGGGTTGTAAGGAGTCGGGCATGACTGAGCAATTAAACCCCCAACTAGCAAAGCCAAAGTGCCTACAACTGTTCAAAGAGCATGGAGGGGTTCAGGGTGAGGATGCGGCTTCAGAGTCAAGTTCAACAGCAGCGCACCCACTGGGCCATGAGTGGCCAGACGTTCACCTAGGCCTCCTCTAAGGAATTTGCACAAAAATAAACGGATCCACCAACAGATCCCCTCCGTCTCCCCGTAGTGAGTCACACGATTTACTGTTTCAGGGTTGTGGGCACAAAACTCTGGGTTCCAGGACCAACACATGGCCACCCCGCAATGTTGACCCTGAGGGATTTCTGATCTTTGTGTGCACTTCCTGCCTGGCCCAGGAGGCTGCTCTGGGAAAAGGGTGTTTCTACCGCCTCCCTGGGCCGAGCCTGAACAACCTCACCACGGGCGAGACGCCCTCCATCACTGACGGGCAGGACCTCAAAATGCTTAAAGACTTTTATTTCCGGTTGTTTTTTTTTTTAGGGGATAACATGTCCAACATATAAAAATAGCTGGAAACTTGCAGAATCTTTTAACCTATAGCTGTTTATCCTCAGATAAATCCTCTGGGATTTTAAAGACTATACTTGAAAACCTGCAGGAAAGAAAAAATGGTCTTTCAGTATCTCGTTTTCTTTGTGCTCTCTCGGTCCCAGCTCTGCCCCTCAAACTGCTTTTGTTCTCAGATGATGCCTCCCTGGGGGGGCTGCCACCCACGGAAGAGACCTGGGGTCTAAGCAGCCCTCTGGCTGCCTGGGGGTGCCATGTGAACATCAGCCCCTCAAGTGCTGCCCTTGGACAGCCTTGGACACGAGCCCCTCTCCAGGCCACGGGCATGGGGGGCTGCTGGCAGGTGGGGACCACGCTGGACTAGATCTCCGAGAATCTCTTAGAGGAGCATCCCCTGAAGGTGGCCAGGACTTGGGCTTTGTGTCCAAGGGCCAGGGCCCTGCCTTGCCCAGCCCCTGCCCTCTTCCAATGACATTACCGTCTATACAATAGTGAGAAAAGAGCTCCACAACAATCTCTCAGCAGAGGTATTAGAAAGCCCACCAGTGGCCATCTCGGCTGCCTCTTAACCGAGGCAGGAAACAGGGCTGAAAGAGCAGCGAGAGGGAGGCCCGTTAGACACAGATCAGGGGTGCTTCCAGATGCAGGGAGCGGGTCACGGACCCCGGACTCCTGGCCCCAGTAGGAGGCCAGAACCACTGGCCAGGGCTGAGTTGGGTCAGCTACAGCCCTGAGTGCAAAGGACAAACAACCTCCTGAGGCTCTCAGTGGCCCAAGGCCCATTGATTCTTTCCAGCAAGTCTCCACCCCATCGGCCCTGCTCTGTGCGCTCAGGCCGAAGGTGGGTGATGCATGCTGACACGTGCTCCTGGCCTCATACGTTCTACGAGGGGGCCACGTGCAAGGGGGCCAGGGGACCAGTTTGGATCTTCCGCATGTGCAGTCCACACGTACTTAACACACTCCCAGAGCAGCCGCCCACCTGTGGTCCTGGTTCCCTGTGCGTGTGTGCAGGACCGTGGGGTGGCTCCCTCCTGTAGCGGCGCCACGTCAGGGTCTCCGGCCATGTGCCTTAACAGATTGGGGTTAAGCCAGATGGACAGGCGATGACGTCGGCTGACACATCACTGGCAGTAAGACTGGGAGATGCTATCTGGAACTACGTGGGGCAGGTAGGACCAGGTAGCGTGTGAGGAGCCACACACAGCCCAGAGCAAGCTTCAAAAGCCATGACCGAGGTTGCTGAGTGGACGGGACTGTTACCTTCTGACCTGGCAGTGCTTGCTGTTGGACGCAAGCCGCCAGCCGGACGGGGGACACAGCTCTGTCAGCTATGGGGGAGGACACTTGAGAGCAGATACTTGACTCTGCGGCTGTAGTTCCCACTCTGGACACAGGATATGGGTGTGAAGCGGGTTCCAGGGTCCAAGCACCCCGTGTGGCCATGTGGCCCCAGGGGGACCACTTAGCCCCCAAGCCTACGGCTCTCACGTGCAAAACAGGTGACAACAGCTGGCCTCAGAGGGCCTGAGAGGAACAAACAAGTCGCGACGGCCTAAGGGTTCAGTTAGCACGAGCTGTTTGACCACTTAGCTGGCATTTACGGTACAACTGGAATTTGGGCCCAGTGAGCCAAGAACTGGGGATTTTCATTTTTAGGAGGGTCTTTACACCTGGGGGATGTGTCAGAAGCAACAGCTCAGCTCAATACAGAAAACAACACAACGCAGAGCAGAATCCTTCCTTATGTTCGCTGTCAGAACTAAAGGTTACAGAAGCAGGGCTTTTAGAAAGTAACTGTCAGTACCTAAGTTTAAGGGATGTATATTAAAACAGTGTATGAGAAAATGAGCTGCCTGTTACTTCCACCTAGATTCTTGAAATCTCATCTCCTATGTTGGGGCTCAAGACACACCTGATTGGGGATTTCCCTGGTGGTCCAGTGATTAAGAGTCCACATTCCAATGCAGGATTGATGCAGGCAGGATCCCTGGTCAGGGAACTAAGATCCCACGTGGCATGGACCAACTACGCCCAAGCATCACAACTGCTGAGCCTGTGTGCTCCGGAGCCCACCTGCCACAATTAGGGACTGCGTGCTGCAATGGGAGACTCCCCCATGATGCAACTACGACCCGACGGAGCCAAATAAATGTGGAAAGAAAGAAAGAAAGGAAGAAAATGCTATTAAAAAAAAAGATACAAGTGAGTGTGTTCTGTTAGTATTCCTTCACTGGGGAGTCGAGTGCGTTGTGGAACCATTTGAAATTGCCTCTATTCAACCAACATGACCGATAAAATCAGAAATTTCACATGGTTCAACCTGATATGAATCTGTCCCTCTTAAAGACCTCCACTGGGGTGATCCCTGCAGGAAGGGGAGGGGGGACAGATATGTGTTCAAACACATGGCTTTCCTTGGCCCCCTCTTCTCAGTTCCCACTGCATCTGTGTGTGTGTGCTCACATGTGTGTGCCCCTCTCTGGCTCAGATTCATCCTTTTGCTTCCAAAAGGCAGCAGCTTCAACAAAACGTTCAGGAATGATGCTGGCACCTAAGGAGAGGTGTGTGTCTTCTCAATGGAAAATGCCTGAAAAGGAGGCTTCAGGGGCTTGGAGGGGCTTCTCAGGTGGGCTCCGGTTTCTCCTCTCTGCTACCTTGCAAATGCTAAGCTAATGCGTTCGACGTTACAAGAATCCTGGCTGTTCTGCATTTGTAGTTTTGAGTTATTTTTTTTTAGTATTATTAATATTTCATCATAAAAGTATTGATTTCCTTTAACTAAGAGACTTTAAAGTTTGCTGCATCCTTAAGCATGATTTTATTATGTCCTGGGGCCAAATGTTTTTTGCCTCCCCCCAAAGGAATGCTTTTCTTTTTATATAGTGTGTGTCAAGAAGAAAAAAGGAATTGATTCACAGAATTCTGCCTCATAGGCAACTTTTAAGGAACGCATCTAGCAGGGGCTACCTGGATAGATGTTTCCTCAATGTGATGGTGGTGTCTCATGGTTAACCCAGGAGTAGGAACGAAGCAGAACATTTATATTAAAATATGAGCCAGCTCCAAGAGAAGGTAACACAGGAAAATGAAGACAACTCTAGATATGACCCCAAAGCGTCAGAACTCCCTCTGAATGCCGCGCGAGTCGGAACACCTGTGTCCACACTGTCACCATCTTCCCGCCCTTCAAAGTCAGCAGAAATCAAGCAGAAGCGCTGCTGCTCTGGGGTTGCCTAGAGAAGCCTCCGTTTTCCTCCGTCTCTACAGCACCGGCTGCAGAGTTAGGGAAAAAGACGCTGGGTTTTACAGACCCGTCCAGGAAGCGGGCGGAGGGCAGTGGCTGGCAAACCAAACCAGGCGCTCTGCAATGTTTAAATATTGAGCATCCTTTCTCCTTCCTCCACATTTATTATTAACTTGGACCCGCATCACCGTGCGCATTGACTTCACTTCTTCCAAAGAATCTGAGACACAATGGACAATGAGTGGGGGCGGGGCCGAGATTTGGGTTTCTTTCTCTCAGACCCTTGCTGGAAATCCTTTACGGTCAGCCCTACGTTTTTAGAGCCATGAATTCCTGGAAACGTCTCAGCCTTTCAATGACCCCTGGCGCCCGAACGCGGATGATTAGTGCCCCAAATATTGACAGACCGGCCTCTCTTCCCCTTCCAAACAAGGGAGCAGTGTCGGAGCGAGGCTGCATAAAGATGCCCGTTGCCACCGGGCGGGCGAGGTTGGGGAAGCATCACTCAGACAGGCGCTCTTTTGTTGGGGAGGAACCGCGGTTCCCTCGGCTTCACCCAGGTAGAAATGAGATGTCTGCGATGCTACGTGAGTGTCAGAAGCTCCCTGTTTAAAAATAAACAAACTCTGTCTACAGCCACCAGAGGTCCTCTGCTTGGTGATGGGACAACCGGCTTGGGGGGCTGGCCGTGGCCCAACTGACACACAGGCTCATCATATGTCCACAGCCTGGCCGGCAGCCGGGCCAGCTCGGAGCCTGGGCCCAGCCCCACTCCTTGTGGGGACCAATGCTTTGCATTGGAAATAGAAACCTCCAATCTTCCCAGAAGGCAAGGCAACGGCACCTTTTCTGGGGAAGGAGTGGGGAGTGGGGGGTGAACCATCCATCACGTCCCAGGGGAAACCAGCTGCCCTCCTGTCCAGAGAAGATCCCCTGGACCTGCCAGAAGGAATAAACTGGCTACAAGCGGCCCTTTTTCCTGGGCTTTTATCTGTTCAAGGGAAACTGTCCCAAATGACCGTCCTGCAGCTTCCATTTTCTTTTAAAAGACAGGGCTACATTTGAGATCGATGTTTTCCCCTGAAACGCCAGCTAAATTTATCCTTCCCTACATCCTGCGCTCTGGTTTCTGCACTCAGTTGGCCCTCGCCATGCTGAGGGAAGCGTCTTGTCTTCAGATGCCCCTTCCTCACTGGTGGTCCTCAAGCACTCAGCCCTGTCCTGCTGGTCATCACTTCACACAAACCCCCTTGGGGTCCCCTCCAACGTTCCTCTGCTGCCTCACTCCCTGAAGCCCCCATGAATTGAGCTCCAATCTCCCGAGGTCTTCACCTGGCTCCAGCTCTCAAAATTTACCCCTAGAAACCTTCAGGTTGGCTGGTTTCGAATGGCTCCTGACCACTGGCTCCCTGGCCAGGCTGCTCCGCAAAGTGGTGTCACGTGATTGCCGTTGCGGGGAGTGAGGTCACATAGACCGCCCAGGGGCTTACGGACTGAGCTGACCAGAGGACTTACTTTTCTCTCCTGGTCTCGCTTGGCAGGCTGCCCTGTGAGTGAAATTTCACTGATTGATTTCGTGCCTGATGCACCGAGAGCCCGGTATCTCTGAAACCTTTATTCATAGACGTGGTTGCAAGAGACCATGCCCTGAACAGACATTTGGAGCTATAGTTTCTATTTGCTGTTAACCTGTGGACTCTCTCTCTCTCCCCCTTTGGCAGGAATAAGAAATAAAATAAAAATGAGTCTTGCTGGAAAGGATGTGCGTGCCCACGCTGCAGAACGAACACACCTGCCATGGAGAGAATTTGCCTTGGGGGGCTGAGCAGGCTGGCATCTCTGGAGAGCCCTGGGGGATGAACATATGGGGCCCAGGTGGGACCTGAGGGGTATCCCCCCACTTTGCTTTCTGGAAAGCAACCTGGCAAGGGGCTCTCAAGAGCCTTAAAGGATCTCCCTGATGGTCTAGTGGTTAAGATTCTGTGCTTCCAACACAAGGGACATGGGTTCAATTCCTGGTCAGGGAACCAAGATCCCACATGCCGATTGACAGGGCCAGAAAAAACAAAAACAAAAAACCTGAAGTATAGGCATTCCCATTAGTACTAAAGAATGGTTTCTAAAGGAATCACTGGAAACCTGCAGAATGACTTCTGTGTAAGGATGTTCATCTCAGGGAGGTTCACAACGCAGCAGAAACAACCTGTGTGTGTGAATGCTCAGGTTTTAAGTCACGTCCGACGTTTTGTGATCCCATGGACTACAGCCTGCCAGGTTCCTCTGTTCATGGAATTCTCCAGGCCAGAATACTGGACTGGGTAGCTGTTCCCTTTGCCAGGATCTTCCCAACCCAGGGACTGAACCCAGTTCTCCTGTATAGCAGGCAGATTCTTTGCCATCTGAGTCACCAGGAAAGCCCCAAAATACCGGAGTGGGCAGCCTTTCCCTTCTCCAGGGGATCTATCCGACTCAAGAATCAAACCGGGGTCTCCTGCATTGCTTGCAGAGTCTCTGCCAGCTGAGCCACCATAGAAGCCCCTCCTCCTCAGAACTGTGAGGCAGTGTATTTCTGAGGTCTGAAGCCACACAGGCTGTGGTACTTTGTCATAGCAGCTGTAAGAAGTGAATACTCAGACCCGGACTACCGTGTAGCCCTTGAAAATGAAGTACTAGGAAGAGGTGTTTTGCAGCCTGGGGAGATGCTTCTGGCATGATAGCAATGTCGTTAAAAACAAAACCCTTAGAAAGAGACTCACAGACTTAGAGAATGAGCATACGGTTGCTGGGGTGGAAGGGACAGTTAGGGAGCCTGGAATGGACATGCACACACTGCGGTGTTTAAAATGGATAACCAACAAGGGCTTACTGCAGAGCACAGGGAACTCTGCTCAACTCTAAGTGGCAGCCTGGAGGGGAGGGGGGTTGAGGGGAGAATGGATCCATGTTTATGTACGGCTGATTCCCTGCACTGTCCACCTGAAATGAACACAGCACTGCTAATCGACCATGCACACGTATGTGCTAAGTCGCTTCGGTTGTGTCTGACTCTGCGTGACCCTGTGGGCCACAGCCATCCAGGCTCCTCTGTCCATGGGATTCTCCAGGCAAGAATACTGGAGTGGGTTGTTATGCCCTCCTCCAGGGGATCTTTCTGACCCAGGGATCAAACCTGCATCCCCTGTGTCTCCTGAACTGCAAGCAGATTCTTTACCACTAGCGTCACCTGGAAAGCCCAACTGGCCATGACAAGAAACAAGTGAAAGTCGCTCAGTCATGTCCAACTCTTTGCAATCCCATGAACTACACAATCCATGGAATTCTCTAGGCCAGAACACTGGAGTGGGTAGCCTTTCCCTTCTCCAGGGAATCTTTCCAACCCAGGGATTGAACCCAGGTCTCCCACATTGCAGGCGGATTCTTTACCAGCTGAGCCACCAGGGAAGCCCAAGAATACTGGGGTGGGTGGCCTACCCCTTCTCCAGTGGATCTTCCCAACCCAGGAATCAAAACGGGTCTCCTGCATTGCAGGTGGACTCTTTACCAACTGAGCTATGAGGGAAGCCCATACTCCAACAGGAAATAAAAAGTACAAAAAACCCCAAAGAAACAAAACCCAACAAAACCCTTACACAATAAGGAGTCTCTATACACACAGGGCACTACATTCAATATCTCATAATAACCTATAATGAAAAAGAATCTGAAGCTGCATGCCCGAATCTTCTTGCCTGGAGAATCCCAGGGACGGGGAGCCTGGCGGGCTGCCGTTTATGGGGTTGCCCAGAGTCGGACACGACTGAAGTGATTTAGCAGCAGCAGCATAGTTATATTACAAAAAAAAAAAAAAAAGGAATCCTCTGTTGTATAGGGAATAGCAGGCATGTGGGGGTAGGGAGAAGGGAAAAACCAGCAAACAAAGCAAAGCAAAAAACCCAGACAACACAGCAGGTCTGCTCCTCGGCTGCACGTGCATCCGAGGTGCCCACTGCAGCAGCGTCTGGGATGGCAAACCAGGAAGCAGCCAAAATGCCCAGAGAAAGGAGCACATGGATCCACACTACAGAATATCACACAACCCCAAAAGGCTGCCCACTGCAGCAGCGTCTGGGATGGCAAACCAGGAAGCAGCCAAAATGCCCGGAGAAAGGAGCACATGGATCCACTCTACAGAATATTACACAGCCCCAAAAGAGGATGAGAGAAAGCTACACATATTAACACAGAAAGATTTTTGATTCACTGTGGTGCCTGAGAATAAAGCTGCAGAAGGGTATGCAGAACAATGATTCTGTTTGGGTTAAAAAAAAAACAAAAGTTAAGGTTAAAAAAAAAAAAAAAAGGGCAGCTCAAATCGTAAGACAGCTACAGATCCATAACCCCTTCCTTATCCTAAACCCTTGAGGTTGGAGGTGTTCTGGGCTTTATATACTCTTTAAGGGGTAAAAGGCCATGTGGCACACACATATATACCAGGTCACACCCTCACCTGGGTCTCAGGTAGCTGAAAACCAAATCTATTACATTTCTGCAGGGAATAAAACCAAGTCTAGTCACAATAGATGGTGGCTATAAGTCTTATAAATAGCCTATTGATAGTTCAGGGCAGGTTCTGCCATCAAGTGAGTTATGAAAAGCCTCATGGTGCTCAGCGCTGTGTGGACTTCAGAATCGCATAGAGGGCCGAGGCCCTGTGCTGCCCACTGGCCATGGGTGGACATATAACTGCACAGGGACGGATCTGCACAGAGATGAGCCGAACTCTGGACGTCTGGGGAGTGGGGAGCATGGTTGGGGGGACTTAGGCCCTGTTTGTAACATTTTAATTTCTTTTAAAAATGAAGAGTCAACTCATGCATTTCCTGTGCTGTGTGTGCTAAGTCGCTTCTTCAGTCGTGTCCGACTCTGTGTGACCCCATGGACTGTAGCCCGCCAGGCTCCTCTGTCCATGGGATTCTTTAGACAAGAATGCTGGAGTGGGTTGCCATGCCCTCCTCCAGGGGAATGTATTTCCTAGGTAACTAAAAATTGGGGGAAAAAGAGAAAGAGAAGAAAAACAGAGAAAAGTAACAGATGAGAAGTAAACGGAAATACTAGAGCTGCTTTCTTCAGGGGTGGAGGGACTGGGGTGATATCTTCTTCTGTAGCTTAATTCCCCGGCGGTCCAGTGGTTAGGGCTCCGTGCTTTCACTGCCAAGGGCACGGGTTCAGTCCCTGCTCAGGAAACTAAGATACCCCAAGCACTACAGCATGGGCAGCGGGGCGGGGGAAGGAATCTTCTTGTAGCTTAACAGTCCCATTGACAATTTTCTACATTCATGCATTTAAGCCACAAATGCACGCAAGAGGCTTGCGGCCACAGGGACACACGAACGGCTCCATCCATCCCTGTCGTCGCCAGTTCATCCCTAGGGCCCTGGCGACCTTGCGGACCGAGTCCCGCTCTCTCTGACTCACTTCCACCGCCGCCCCCGTCGGCTCCTGCTCCACCGCAGCTCCATCCCCGTGAAATATGGCCCCTTCCTGGGTGCTGCTCACACGCCTGGCGCTTTGATTCATTATCTCTTATTCTCTCCGTCCTTTATTTTTCTGCCCTCTTTGGCCTTTGATTGCTTTTCGGGAGTTTATCATATTGAACTTTTATCCCTTTCCAGGAAACCCTATTCTTTTTTTTTTCCCCTCCCTTTCACAATTAATAAGTAATCGAGACAGCACTGCTTTGGACAGAAGCACATCCTGTCTCCTAAACAGAACTGCCGGGAGCATCTCTTGGGGGCCCTATCCGGGCCCGTGGAGGGCACGTCGCCTGTCACTAGGAGGAGAGCGCTGTGGTCCATCGCCATGCTTGGGGAGAGGGTGCCAATGGGGTTCTAGGTATCTGAGCTGTCTCCATCTTACAAGACTGCTGCAATTTCACAGCTCTCTTCCATAGAAGGGACGGGAGGACGTAGCCTGGGGGTGGGGGGCGGGTCTGAGTGCCAGGGTACAGACAGGGAAATAGAGGCATCGCATCTGAGTCTGAGTGAGGGCTCTGGAAACAGACAGGTTCAAGTCTCAGCCCTGGGATGCTGCCTGCCTGTGAGGCCCAGAGCCTGGGATTCTCTAGGTGCGATACAGAGGAAAAGAATCTGTTCCTCACGCATTGCTGTGAGAATTAAATAAGAATATAGGGCTTCACTTTATAAGAAAGTGTATTTAAAAAGTCACTATTGCAATTTATACTTTCTTTTTTTCTTCTTTTCCTTCATATTTGCTTTAGATATATAGTTCCAATGACACTATTTCTTATAGGGGCAGTTTATGAAAGGTAGTTTGTTGCAATGCTTAACATATTTTTAATAAATATTGCTTATCAAAATATTATCTCTGATGTTTAGTGCTTTATTTTTTTTCTTTAAAACACTAGAATAGATGTAAATAAATTATAAGGAGTTTTATGTATATTCAACTGTTTTGATTTTCTCTTTAATCCTTTGATTATACTGTGTTAAACAAAATATAACAATACTGCCTAATGGTATATATTTTAACATTTTTTTAATAAGAAATACATTTTTAATCTAAGCACAAAATAGTACTTTGTGGATGATTTCAAGATTTAAGAAATTTTGGAAACTTTACCATAAATAAAATTGTTTAAGTGAGGAAATATTTTGGTTTATAATTTTGTTAAAAGAACCCTCTGATGGAATTGGCAGTGATTGATATGGTGTCTTTAAGGCGGGGCTGAAAGTACTGAAACAGTCACTTTTGTAGATAAATCTGAATCGCATCTCACGGACTCAGCTCAGGTCCTGCTGGTGTCACAGATGAAAATACCACATTTCTACTTCAAGCATATCTCTAAGGTGCCTGCTAACTAAAATTTTTCTTTTATCTTAATGTTGTACCATATAACACAAAGTTGTGTGTATGTGGAGCAAAGGTGGAAGGTATTCAGGACAATAACAGAGTTTTAAACAAAAAGAATGTACAACATTACATCATGATAATATCTACAGTACATTAGAAATCATGAGTTAAGGTCATATGTATCTGTTTGCCTGAAAATATCTTGATACATCAGTATATTAATATTGTCAATAAAATATTTAAAGGTACTGAGCTGTTTTTTCCTGTTATTACAGTGCTGGCATAAGAAAATTTACACAAAGTGTAGTAAAGTGAAGCAGATTCCAATTACTGTCTTCCTCTTCACAGCCTTTTTTGTTTTATTAATTGTATTTTATGCTTCTGTGTTGTATGTGCATGATGTTCATCATTTAAATCTCCTTTAGAATGAATTGAGATGGAAACACAACAGTTAGGTGGAAAATTAGGTAGTCAATCATTGGAATAATTCTCACAAGGTTATTACCTTTGAGAGACAGAAAAAGGAAATGTCATTGAAGCATCTGAGTTGACTGTTCATAGAGGAAAAAAAAAAGAATATAGGGCTTCCCTGGTGGCTCAGTGGTAAACAATCTGCCTGCCAGTGCAGGAGACAAGGGTTTCATCCCTGATTGGGGAAGATCCCACATGCTGCGGAGAAACTAAGCCTGTGTGCCAAAAATATGGAGGCTGAACTCTAGAGCTTGGGAGTTGTGGCTACTGAGCCCACGTGGCGTGCAGCCTGCACGCCCTAGAGCCCATTCTCTGCAACAAGAGAAGCCACCACAGTGAGAAGCCTGCGCACGGCAACGAAGAGGAGCCCCTGCTTCCACAACTAGAGAAAGCTCTTGCAGCAACAAAGACCCAGCACAGCCATAAATAAATTTATTAAAAAATAAATAAGAATACATACAGCTATGCTTAGCATGCATGTGTGCTAAGTTGCTGCAGTCGTGCAGCACTTAACTCTTTCCACTTAACTCTTTGTGATGCTATGGACTGTAGCCCACCAGGCTCCTCTGTCCATGGGGATTCTCCAGGCAAGAATATTGGAGTGGGTCGCCATGCCCTCCTCCAGGGGATTTTCCTGACCCAGGGATGGAACCTGTGTCTCTTATGTCTCCTGCATTGGCAGGTGGGTTCTTTGCCATTAGCGCCACCTAGGAAGCCCAATGCTTAGCATAGGGGCTGATATAAAGCAATTGCTCAATTAACGGGAGCTGGCCTTATTAAGTTATAGCACCAGGAATGACTCCAAGCATTTATCTCCAGACCCTGCCCCCTGGCAGTTTTGACAACACAGAAAGAGGAGCACTCTAGCCCTAATCATCTCCAAGAAATAATAACTTTAAAATTTTTTAAAAGTCCCTGCAGTGAGCTGGATGGAGCGGCTGACATGTCATCACCCAGCACCAGGAAGTGACCTGGAGGTAGAATTCACCTGTTTTCTGTCTAGGGGTCACAACACAGACATAACTTCAGAGGTTTTCAACAAAAGCTCACAGCAGTGATTCTAATACCTACTTTCTTTCCCAGAAGTAGTGATTCTGAGGTCAGACCACAATCAACAGAGATTTCTGGAAAGGTATGAAATGCAAACTTATCTCATGATTTACAGGAAAGAAAAGGGAACGGGCGGCTGTTTTACCAGCAAGAACAGAGTCGTTTCTTCAAAGTCAAAAAGAAATGGAAAAAGGCACATTTTAGGGAAGGGGGAAGCTGCCACGTGAGTCTGGATTGCATCAAGGTTTCCAAATTATCCCAGAACGTGCTGCAGGTTCCAATTTCTTTTTTTCACGTTTGGATTGCTTTAAGGAAAATGTTGCATAAATAGGAGTGTTTTATAATTAAATGGGACACAAATGAGATAATCTGGTCATTAGGAAAAGATGACAGCTTTGTGACCATCCTAATAGTTTAGAACTGGTTTCGAAAAAACAACACCTCCCTGGTGGTCCAGTGGTTAAGAATCTGCCTTGCAATGCAGAAGACGCAGATTCGATTCCTGGTCAGGGAACAAAGATCCCACATGCCATGGTGCAACTAAGCCCTCGAGCCACAGCTAGAGTCTGTGAGGTGCGAGGAGAGATCCCACATGACGCAGTGAAGATCTCATGTGCCGCAACTAGCACCCGATGCAGCCAAATTAAAAAAAAAAAAAAAAATCAGGCCTTTTGGATTGGTAGTCTGCACTCAAATTACCGATTTCAAAGCAGGGTGGAGATGTCTCTCATGTTTATGTAACATTTCAGAGATTATATTGCGCTTTTACAATCATTTCGATAGATCTTTACAAAAACTGAGAAAAGGTTCATAGCCAAAGGACCAGTGTCAAGGACTGCCTGCCACCAATGCTGTTTCTGCCGTTCACAACTTCAGTTCCCTGTCCTCTTCAATAGGAAGAGATCCAGTCCTGAGCCCTTGGAATGGGAGCACTGACTCCAATACCCTAGATGACCACAGAACTGCTGCTGCTAAGTCACTTCAGTTGTGTCCGACTCTGTGCGACCCCAGAGACGGCAGCCCACCAGGCTCCCCCGTCCCTGGGATTCTCCAGGCAAGAACACTGGAGTGGGTTGCCATTTCCTTCTCCAGTGCATGAAAGGGAAAAGTGAAAGTGAAGTTGCTTAGTCGTGTCCGACTCTTAGCGACCCCATGGACTGCAGCCTACCAGGCTCCTCCATCCATGGGATTTTCCAGGCAAGAGCACTGGAGTGGGGTGCCATCACCTTCTCCGGAGAACTACCCCTAGAGAGTATCAAACGGTGAGAACTCACACTAAGGAAACCACTGGAATACAAGACCCGGCATCACCCCCAACCACCAGTAGCACCCTGTGAAGGATGCCTCAACTAAACAGCAAACAAAACAAAAATACAAACCCAATCATCAGCAGACAGGATTACCACTTTACTCAGCCTTGCCCATCAGAGAAAAAACAAACAAACAAACAACAAACAAAAACTCAGCACAAATCTCACCCTATAAGCTTACACAAACCACTGGACCAACCTTGAGGGCAAAAACCAAAAGGAAGAAAGAGTTCAAAACAATCAATAAAACTTTGTCAAAAAAATACAACATCTTTATTGAGGTATAACCACATACTGTATAATCTACTCATTTAAAGGTGTGTGTGTGTGTGTTGCTCAGTCGTGTCTGACTCTTTGTGACCCCATGGACTGTAGCCCGCTAGGTTCCTCTGTTCATGGGATTCTCCAGGCAAGACTACTGGAGTGGGTTGCCATTCCCTTCTCCAGGGGATCTTTCTAATCCAGGGATCAAAACTAGGCCTCTCTCATTGCAGGCAGTTTCTTTACCATTTGAACCACCAGGGAAGACCATTAAAGGTATAATCCAGTGATTTTTTAGTCTATTCAGAATTATGCAACCATCACTAAAACCAATTTTAGAACATTTTCATCCCCTGTGTAACTAGTTGTGAATTAACTTGGGAGTTACAAACACATGTATCCCCAACTATGCTGAAATGAGCCCATTACCCAGTCTTTTCAAGAACCTCCCGCTCCGGCTTCTCCCTTTTGTTCTGAGAGTAGTATAAAAAATTTATTCTTCACATCAGGTCTGGACTCAAGAACTATCTCTTCCAACAGAGTTCATCAGGAAAATGTCCTGGGTCCAATTCCTCCTGCTCTTTGCGGAAGAGGGGAGGGGACCCGCACTGTGGCTGGGAGCCTGGGCTACACACCTTTGCTGGGAAGCGGAACTGAGACCTTGTGCCCCACTTATCTGGCCACAGCAGAAACTGATGACAAAGGGGAACTGTGTGTCCAGCCAAACTGGCAGCAGGTGTCACGAGGATAGTAATGTTTTTATTCCTTGAGGATCTGGGCAGCCTGTGGGCCCAGGCACCAGTGACCCTCCCATCCGTGTGGGTGCCTAAATAGGTGGATTTCTGCCCAGGTCAGATCCCATCGTTGCTCACTGTCCCAGCTCTCGGCTGGTCCCTTCAGGGCCCCGATCACGATCAGCAGTGCTGGACTACCTAGAGCATCCACAGGGCCTGGCAGCTCTGAAGGAAGGGGTGTGTTCCGGCCACCTGAGTCCACAGCAAACAGTGTCTAGCGTGTAAAGGGATAGAGAACGAAGACTTGTTGGCTCCATCCATCCATCCATCCAATGCTTTCTGCTGCTGCTGCTGCTGCTAAGTCACTTCAGTCGTGTCCAACTCTGTGCGACCCCAGAGACGGCAGCCCACCAGGCTCCCCCGTCCCTGGGATTCTCCAGGCAAGAACACTGGAGTGGGTTGCCATTTCATTCTCCAATGCATGAAAGTGAAAAGTGAAAGTGAAGTCGCTCAGTCGTGTCGGACTCTTAGCGACCCCATGGACTGCAGCCTTCCAGGCTCCTCCGCCCATGGGATTTTCCAGGCAAGAGTACTGGAGTGGGGCGCCATTGCCTTCTGAGCACCGCCTATATGGGCTCCAGGAGCTGGGCATTTATAAGTAAATGATACAGAATGTCTGCTATCTTGGCGCTTACAGTTCAATGATGGGATGGGATGGGATTGGGGAGGGTGGAGTGGGCAGGCAATGAAGACACAAACTGATGGGAGGGAGTGAGTTCGAGGAAGAGAGTTAAGCAGGGCAGGGGGCTTCTGGAGGGCTGGGAGCGGGCACAGGACAGTCAGGGAAGAACCTCTGAGACAGTGAGACCTGAGGAACAAGACAGAGGACAGAGCCAGGCAGGTACCTAGGATGAGAGTGTTCTGAGCAGAGGCCAACCCAGTGCAGGGGCTGCAAGGCAGGGGCACCTGGCACAGTGGAGGCTCAGCCAGGGCCCGTGCGGCTGCCATGGAGTGGCCGGGGGCAGCGGGAAGAGGCAGGTCAGTCTTGGGAGGAGCAGACTGTGTGGGGTCTCAGGGGCCACTGAGACCCCACAGTGGAATCTGGCCCTCATTCTGAGCAAAACGGTAGCCAGGGACGGACTCAAGCAGAGGCCACACATGGTCTTACTTCACACCTGAAAACAACCTCTCTGGAGAGGTGCTGAGACACGGAACTGGCCAAGGAGAGAGGCGGCCAAGGTCAGGAGGCAGCAAACAACACCCGAAAGGTCAAAGCCCCAAGGCTGGCCCATGGGCCTGATTTCATAAGTGAAGTGTGGCTTATCGCGGGCGTCTGCACACGTGTGTACTGTCCTGCTAAGCTGCAGGCAGGGTCAGGTTCTGACAGAGACCACACCCCCTTTAATAAAAGTCAGCGAATCCCTGGCCTAGGAAACGGGGTGAGAGGGGACTGGATTGGGGCTGCACTTCCCAAGAAGCGCTGGGGGCTGGGCGCTCTGGCCCCGGCATGGACAAGTGGTTTGGTCTGCAGCTGCTCTGCGTGAGGACGTGTTTTCAGCCGTGTTTTCCTCCAGCCAAGTGTGGCTCATGGGCTCTCGTGGGCAGCCCAGCCTGGGGCCAACCCCTGCGAACAGCTGTCCTCCTCCTCCGAGGCTTGGGTGTGGTCATCTAGAGGGCGGCCTTTAGCCCCCTGGTTGAAGCCCATCAGTGCTCCCCTGGGCCTCCTCCAATGAAGCCCAGGATGGTCGACGGCACAGGGGTCAGGCCCACATGGCCTCATCTCCTGCTGCCCACACGGCGTAGGGTGCTTGAGAGACGCACATGTGCACCAAGGTTTTCACAGCCCGGGTCCTGCCACCCGCCCGGGATGCCCTGCATTTAGCCTGGCCCACCCGTCCAGACCTCCTTCAGGAGCCTCCCCGTTCTGGGCAGGCCGGCGCCCATGTCCTGGACTCCCACATGGTCACGCATTACGTAGTAATATCAGGTGAGGCACTGTCTTCCCCAGGACCCCGTGACTCCTCAAGGGCAGGGCCCATCTAGAACCTTCCACTCCCCAGCCTAGGCAGACCGTGGCACAGGGCACTGCTCAAATGGTTTCCTGAAAGTGGGACAAGCTTGAAGACTTGCCCTTTCCTGAAACTGGGTCCAGGGAGCCAAATATATCCTGCTCCCATATTGGAACACCCTGTTCTCTCAAACTGGCCAAGAAGCAGCTGCTCCGATGGAGGAGAGCCCCTGACTGAGCGGCTTGCCCAGAGGTCAATCCATCTCCGGGAAAGGATCGAGGCAGAGGGAGAGGTCCATGGCGAATGGACGTGGGTCATGCCAGGCCCCGGGCAGTGTGAGCCCCATGGTAGATGCTCAGTGTATGTCTGAGGATTAATAAAGGAATGACAATCAGGCCACAGCATCTGACCCCAGTGGTTACTCAGAACCCTTCTGTAAAGTCGATTAAGCGAAATTCAGGGAGATCTTTTCATCTCTGACAGTGTCCTCAAGACTGGGTGGCTGCTCGAATAAGCCAGGGAGCTTCAGCAAGCACCAGTGACCCTCTCCTCACTCTGCTTTTATTTGTTTTTGGCTGTGCCTCATGGCATGTGGGGTCTTAGTTCCCCGACCAGGGATCGAACCCATGTCCCTTGCATTGGAAGTGCAGAGTTTTAATCACCACACAGCCAGGGAAGTCCCTCCTCACTCTGTGTTAACTGGGCTGCACTGGGCAAGGACAGTGGGGCTTTTCAGATGCTCTCAAGGCGATTCTAGAAACACGCAGCCAGGGTGGAGGGCCCCAGGGTAGGCTGGCTCGACCCAGGACCTCAGGTGGAGAAGAGCTTGCTGGGCTGGGACTCTGTGCTTCCAAAAGAGCTCTGCCTCTGCCCTGGGCCCCGAGGGGCAGGGCCTGTGCGCCTCTCCAGCTGAGAGCAGGGACTGCTGGTGGACTGCTGGTGGACTGACTTCCTGATCACCTGCTTGGCTGTCCCACCGAAGTCGTGAAGGTAGGGAACCATGGAAGGACAAGCCCACCAGCCTGGAGGAGTAAAGGAGCTGACCCGAAGGCTGTGTTGAGTGGAGGAGGCCCTGCCACCCCGGCCGCAGTGGGAGGATGAGACCACTCTAGCCTGAGGCTGGAGGGACACCCCCCAAAGCTGGACACTGAGCTCAGCTCCTCGGGGATGGCACCGCTATGCATCATTTGGACAAGAAACTGAGATTTAGGGACGCGTAGACTCTAAGGTGGGTGAAGTGAGGTTGAGTCATTCAACCAAGTGGTATGCTGAGAAAGTGTCACGTGCTGGGGACAGGAGACACTTTAAGGCACAGTTCTGGGATTCTAGCTGTTTGCAGATTTTAGGTCAGCAACTTAAAGGGAATTCTCCAATGGGCTTTTTACTTATGCGATTCTCAGCCTTCTGGCAGGCCCCTGACCCATATCAATAATAACAAAGAACAGAGATCAAGTGTAAAAATGTCATGTAATGGATACATGTATATGTATAGCTGAGTCCCTTCGCTGTTCGCCTGAAACTCACAATGTTGTTAGTTGACTATATGTCAATACAAAACTGGGGCTTCTCTGGTGGCTCAGACAATAAGGCATCTGCCTGCAATGCGGGAAACCTGGGTTTGATCCCCGGGTTGGAATGATCCCTTGGAGAACAGCATGGCAACTCACTCCAGTATTCTTGCCTGGAGAATTCCACGGACAGAGGAGCCCAGTGGCCTATAGCGTATGGGGTTGCAAAGAGTCGGACACGACTGAGTGACTAACACTTTTACTTTCAATACAAAATAAAAAGTTAAAAAAAAAAACACACACAGTAAAACTGAGAACACAGAGAGTGAGGCTATGGGCCAGGGTCAGAGTCGGCAGAAGGAGGATGGACACTGGTGTTGCTGACTCGCTGTGCAGGTCCAGGTTAAGTTCCTCAGCCACCCTGAGCCTCAGAAAACCTCAAACACAAAATGAGCATGTGCCTGCCTCTCCGCAGAGGGTTCTGCAGGTGAGATCACGGATTCATGAACATGCGAGGAGCCGAGCGCGAAGCACAGAAGGTGGCCCTTGACGGGGAGCCGGGGGAGCCTGCCCCGCCTCACTGAGGCTCAGCTGCTTCCTGACTTGGGCCCGCACTCCACCGCCCGCATATGCTGTTCCTGCCGGGAACACCTCGCCTCCTCATCCAGTGTGTCCAGTGAAACCTTCCACGGTCAACGCACACCATCTACTCAGGGAGGGGTTCCCTGATTCCCACTAGAGAAGGCCAGGTTTCCTGTTACCAGCCAGTTATTTACTGGTATGATTCTATGTATAATGCCTCCTCTTATAAGATTGCAAGCTCCATGTGGCAGGGCCATGGATGTCTGGTTTGCTCATGGCTGTTGCCCCAAGCACGGCGCTTGGCACAGAGGAAGCTCAATACATGTTTGTAGAACAAAGGAATGAATGAAAAGATGAACTCCATTGCTTTCACCAAACTCCATCTTTGTGGCTCCGCGAAGGCAAAGAGCTGAAGAAGTCTCCAGACATTCATCGCTCCAGGGCTTCACTATATTCTGCCAGCCCCAGAACTTTCCAGAAGGTTTCTAAATTTACCCTTGACCAGCGGACCCTTTATTCTCTACTGCGGAGGCTCCTGCGTTTGGCTGGTACACCAACATTTTCCACTGCAGGTCAGCACCTTATTATATATTTTTTAAAGAGTTCTGGCTGAAAGCCAGCCAGGGCTATAGAAAGCAGGAGAAAAAGCTGTTGATACCTCACACCTATTGGGCAAATGTCAACTGGCTTGAGGAAACTTAGACAGCCACTTAGTGCTGCCCGCCAAGCACAGGCATCTCAGGCCTGATTTATCAGTGGGCTCTGACAGGCATGCTCAGAAAACCCTTCTTGGCCCAGAAGTGAGAACAGGAGCCGGGAGCCACGTGTGAGGGGAGACCACGTGTGGGTTGAGATCATGTCTCAGCTTCCAACTCTTGACTCCCCCAGTGTGAGGCCGAGAATTTCTTCAGACCCCCAAGCCCTGAGCAGGATCCCTGGACCCCGGACCAAGCAGACCGTGGGGGTGAGGTGGCCTCGGAGTGGTCAGCCACCCCAGGTGCCACGTGTGACCTGAGCCCAACTGCCCAACCTCTCTGAGCCCCATCTTTTAAGTGGGGGCAGCCTTCCTCCACAGGTTGCTGTGACCCCTGTTTGTGGAGACACTTGGCCTGAGGCTGGCAACGTGGGGGAGCCTCAAAAATCTCCCTTCAGTGGTGCCTGAGCCACTGAGACATTTCAGCCTCAGGAGGGCTCCAGGGGCAGAGCTCAAAGCATGCAACTGCTCCTCGGAGGTGCCAGCTGGTGGGCAGCCTGTCCAGCCTCTCCAGCCTCAGTCTCTCTATCTCCCTCCCCACGTGGTATGACTGAGATCAGCCATGGGGAACGCTCTGCCTGTCCCGAGCTGCCGCACGATGTATGAGGACAGTGCCATCCTCAGGACCAGACTGTCATGACCTGGAAAGCTGCACCCAAATGTGTCACTAACCATGCTCGCCAAGGGTGCACCCCCACCGGCCTGGGGCCTGGCTCCTAGGTGGACCCCAATGGCCCCCACACCGCTCTCTCAGATCCACTTCCTACTGAGCAGCCACATGAGCTCGGAGAGACGTGTAATCAAGTGCAGTGCCCCCCAGAGGCGCAGAATGAAATCCACACGCCCTTCCCAGGCCTGGCCCTGCCGCCTGGGCGACCTTCTCCTCTACCCTCGACTACGGGTCCTGAAGTGACTGCCCACAACCATCACCCCATTTCTGTGCGTGCCTCCCCGATGCGGCTGTCTGCTGCAGGAGGTGCTAGAAGAGTGCGCACTCCTGCGGGGGCTCTGTCTTTGGTGGCTCTATCAGGGCAGGTTCCCTATGCCCTGAGCACCAGCCAGAATACTTGCACATGCCCCACGGAGGGGCCTGGAGGAGCTGGGTCAGTTGCCCTGCAAGGGGAGCTCAGGGCGGGCTGCTTGAGCCCTCTGGTTCCCCTAGTTGCTGAAATATCTGGACAGTGGGAGGCACCCATAGAGCTGGGCTCTGGCCCTAGTGAGGTGGGTGCCGTCATCAGCCCCATTTAACAGAAGAGAAGACCGAGGCTCAGGAACTTCCTGATATCACACAGCTGACGCTGACTTAAACCCAAGGGGGTCGGCTCCAGGATGTGTGCCCCTAACTTCCTTGTGGCAGTGGCTCCCTGGCAGGGAATGTGGCCGGTTTGAACAGTATGGTGGCACATGCTGGAGCTCCAATGCTGGTGGCCTTTAAGTGACTTGAGGCCAGCAGCTTCCTGAGGTACCCGGCCAGCCCGGGATGCCCCGCTGCTGACCCAGCGGGGCCAGGAGTGGGTACAGGGTGCTTTCTGCCTTTGCTCTCTGCTCAGAGAGGGGACAATGAGCAGGCCGTGGCCTCCCCCAGGCCCGGGCACTCTTACTGGGTGCTTTGGATGTTGCTCTGAGCCAGTGGCCACCTCCCTTGGGCATCAGGCAGGAAACCTGGCACACACACAAAAAGCATTTTTCCAGAACACCCAAGACTTTATAAATGTCAGCTATTTCAGAACATTCTCCACTTTACTAAAACAGTGTGTGTGGTGGGGTGGGGGGAGGTGTCTGGGGGAGAATCACTCCATCAGACTGATGCAGACCTGCTCAATTCATGAGGCTGGAGGGTGCGTGGGACTCAGCATCTGGGCCCAAGTGTAGCCGAGGAAGGTAACACGCTCAGAAAGCCACAACAAAGGACAGTTTTACCCCAGAAGCGCCACAGAGGCTTGAAGTCAACTTAGCAGGAAAGGAAAGAACACCGAGCGGGCAATAACCTCCTTCTCAGGAAGCAGGTAGAAAGAGCAGGAGTCTGAAACCAGGCTCAGTCTTTCTGGGACGAGGCGCGGGTGATGCTGCTTCTGACTTTTGCTCGCTCAGCTGCAAAAGCGGGATTAGTCACAAGACGGTTTTCGCATATTTACCTCCTGGTTTTCTGTAAAGCAACTGGCCTGGTGCCTCGCACATAGTTGGCATTCAATAAAAGGGACTTTTATCCTGGGGCCTTAAAAAAGCCTGTGATGCTAGAAGCATATACCGCACACACCACGTATCTGAAGTTTTTATAAACTCGCAAATATTTTGGGGGGAGTCACTGTAAAGCACCAGCCGAACTTGTATGTCACACGGTGACATATAAGTATGGCATATAAGTATGTCACACGGTTGAAGTGTCTACTCTTGAACCGCGTTGTAAGGCTGCGGCTTTCAAGGACCTGAGTTCACAGCGGGCAAAGATGGGGATGGAGGAAAACAACTCATCAGACCCCATTTGCTGAGCTTGGACCGCTTTCCTGATGACTTTGGGGCTTTAAGGAAGCAGGCTGCTTCAGTATGAAAGATGTCACAAAACAGCCATTCCCGTTACCCTGGGATAATATTGACTTCTGGCCCTTCGGGGATCTGAGATGCTTATAAAAAAAAAAAAAAACAACATTCAATAATACTCTGTGTGTGTTTTCGGAAAAAAGCACATTTATACAAAATGCCACGGCTGGAGAGCCACAAATAAAGGAAGCTGTATTTTGGTCATGGGATGCTGGCTACAGAGAAAAGTATGACAGAGAGGTGGACGCTCAGCAGGGGTGCCTGGAGAGAAGCCTTTGGGGGCTCCGTCATGCCGTCACACTCTGTCTGAGACGACAAGCCAAGCCACGGGTGGGCCAGCCCTTGGAGGCCCCTGCCAGCCCCTGGGAAACTTTCCAACCAACACAGCTCCTGAAGCCCTCCTGCACAGAACGACGTCCGCGAGCAATGACGGTGCTGGGTCAGAAGCGGGGATCATGGAGACACCCCTGTTAAATGCGCATGCATAACCAGGGCAACGAAGCCTGAGCGCCCTAACTACCGAGCCCACATGCTCTAGAGCCCGTGCTCTGCAACAAGAGAAGCCCTCGTGTGCTGCAGTGAGCGCAGCGCAGCCAAAAAAAAAAGGTACAGAGAACATTCCGAGAGAAACCAAGGCTCCTGGATACTCTGCCTGAAGGTATCACCCTTGTCCTCCACCCACACACTTTTATTGGTCACCAGATCCTGTTTGTTCCACAGCCTAGATACTTCTAGACACGCTTCATGTTTCTTACCCCAGGGAAATCCTTGTGCAAGGGGGCGTGGAGGCGCTCTTATTTGTTAAGGATAGAAAAAAAAAATTGGCCACAACCTAAACATCCATCAATGGGAGATTGGTTAAATAAACAGTGGTTTGCCTACGAGACCAACTGCTCCTCAGCAGTCAAAAATGAATGAGGGCGCTCTTATGAACCCACATAAAACAAATGCAAGACATTACTGAGTGGAAATAGCACTCATTTAGGTTACAAAAAAAAAAAAAAGAGGCAATATAATACTATGCTACAAGTACAGCATGTGTGTGTGTGCTGAGTCGCTTCAGTTGTGTCCTACTCTTTGCGATCCCGTGGACTGGAGCCCGACAGGCTTGTCTGTCTGTGGAACTCTCTAGGCAAGAATCTTGGAGTGGGTTGCCATGCCCTCCTCCAGGGGCTCTTTCTGACCCAGGGATCGAACAAGTGTGTCTTACGTCTCCTGAATTGGTAGGCAGGCTCTTTACCACTAGTGCCACCTGGGAAGCTCAGTATAGTGTATAAATACCCAGAAAAAAAAAGACTAAAAGGACATGACCCAAGCAGAGGAAGAGGGCACCTCTGCAGAGGCCTGTTCTCATTCACAAAATGGGCACAGCCCGCACTGCTCCGGAGGTCAGTGCCAAGGGAGGGGTCCCTTCTGTGCCCCCTTCACCCCTGCCCTCCAGACTCCAGTCGACCAAAACCCAAGCCTCCTGACTCATCGCTCCCCTTGCTGACAACCTTCCCTTCTGCTTCCAGGGCAAAAGTCCAACCCTCTTTTGCTAGCAGCCTTCACCATCTGACCCCGCCCAGCTTTCCAGGCTGTCCCGTCAATCCCCACGGCCCTGCCACTCAGTGTCACCTGCTCGTTCACGCGCTGTCCCCCCTACACCTGCCTCTCTGCTCTGCACAACCTGCTTATTTATTCTTGGCCACGCTGTTCTTTGCAGCTGTGCGCGGGCTTTCTCTAGCTGTGGGGTGCGGGTTTCTCATCGTGACGGCTTCTCTTTTTACAGGCTCCTGAGCACAGGCTCAGTAGTTGCAGTGCACGGGCTTAGTTGCCCCATATCATGAGGGATCTTCCCGGACCAGGGATCGAACCTGTGTCTCCCACATTGGCAGGTGGATTCTTAACCAATGGACCACCAGGGGAGTCCTGCACAACCTGTTTATAAGTCCATCTCCCCCATCTAGTCCTCTCTATATGCTCAGTATTTATTTGACTCACAGAAGACCTCAGAAAGCACCCTGCTTTTTGCCTGAACCTAGTTAGTGTATTTGTCATGTAACTCCTTGGAATTTTTAAAATCCTTTAAAAAAAAAAAAAAAAGCCAGTTCTTCCCTCACCTGCCCCCTCCCCAGTTCCTTCTCCTGGTGATCCCCTACCTTGGTCCCTAGGAGCTGCCATGCTTTGAGGGGGCCATTCAGGGCATAGGGGCCTCCCTGGTGGCTGCGACGGTAAAGAATCGGCCTGCAACGCAGGAGACCCAGGTTGGATCCCTGAGTCGGGAAGATCCCCTGGAGAAGAAGATGGCAACCCACTCCAATATTCTTGCCTGGGAAATCCCAAGGACTGAGGAGTCTTGTGGCTACAGTCCACGGGTCGCAAAGACTTTAGGGCATAGAAGGGAGGAGAGGACACGTGGAAAACCCAATTGCTTAAGCCCCTCTGAACCTTCAGTGCTGTGACTGCGTCTGGTCCCCACTTTCTGTTTTGGTTCTTCTCCAGCCTCACAGGTCCTTGTGAATTAACAACTCTTCTCCCAGCTGTCCGCACACTTAGCAATGCTGCTGACTTGGCACCTCACCCTCTTGGATCCAGAGGTGGGCATTGTGACTGGTTCTCAGGAAGTGGTAAAGTGGTTCTCAAACCCTGTCCCAGGGGAGCCCTGGGGTTCCTTGAGCTAGTCAGGGACATTTTAAGGCCAAAAAAAAAAAAAAAAAAGAATTCAAATCAAAGTAGTCTTTTTCCAATTCACAGATGAAATGAAGGGCTAGAATCTGCTCAGTTTCTAGGTTTTTATCCCACAAATGAGCCTTCGATCCTCTGCATTTGTTATCACTTGTCCACTAATAAGAACTTACAGCTGATAAAGGACTAGGCAGCAAAAAAGAAACGCTGATAAAAAAAGGCTTAGAAAGTTTCTTCAAATAAAGTTATGGACTTTCCTGTAGATGCAGAGATTTGCACCCGTGTTCTCTGCTGGTTTCTGTGCTCCTGAAACGGGACACAGTGACAGTGACAGTCCCCAGGGTTCCCCAAGCACACGCGGTCCAGTGATGCTCTGCCAGCAGACAGTCTTCAGGACTGAAGACACGGGGGTGCATGGAGTGGGAAGCAGACAGGCCAGGCACACTCCTCGCCTCCGAGCTTGGGTTTCCTGATCTGCACACGGAGGACAGGGGCCAGCCACCCAGGGCTGTTGTGCGGCTCAGCGGGAACTGCCCCGCTCGGGCAGGTGTGGAGTTGATGATCCACCAGTGTCACAGATGTGCCGGAGTGTGCTGGGACCAGGGCTGCAGGGGACAGGTCTCTGTTCATCTCTGGTCCTGGCTCTACCTCTAAGAGCTGTGATTGTTGTTGATGTTTGGTCACTCAGTCGTGTCTGACTCTCTGAGACCCCACGGACTGCAGCACGCCAGACCTCCCTGTCCTTCACTATCTCCCTGAGTTTGCTCAAACTCATGTCCACTGAGTCGGTGATGCCATCCAACCATCTCATCCTCTGTCATCCCCTTCTCCTTCTGCCCTCTATCTTTCTCAGCATCAGGGTCTTTTCCAATGAGTCGGCTCTTCGCATCAGGTGGCCAAAGTATTGGAGCTTCAGCTTCAGCATCAGCCCTTCCAATAGTTGTGGGATCTTAGGCAGATCATGTGACCATAATACTTATAGTCCTTCTGCAGGAGGAAGCACTTTCTGCCCTGGTGTTTTATCAGCACCCAATAAAAGCCTTTCTGAAACGAGCAACTCTGCATGACTACACAGCTTGTTATTTACAGTAGAAGGGGCTCCTGGATTATTAACTTTGTGCAAACTGATTTAAAGTGTGGAAAGGGAACTTATCATTTGGGGGCCGAAGGGTCAGCCCTGGCTTATAACAACGACCATAAAAAACATGGAGGTAACTTTTACTGCACCTGTGTGGAGGCCTCGTTCCAAGCGCTTACGAGAATTAACTCTTTTTACGCTCACAGGCGCCTAATGAGGTAGGAGACATTTCCATCCCTACTTTTATCTTTCTAACTGTGGTAAAACAAACACAGGGCCTCTCTGGTGGCTCAGGGGTAAAGAGTCTGCCTGCCAAAGCAGGAGATGCGGGTTTGATCTCTGGGTCAGGAGGATCCCCTGGAGAAGGAAATGGCAACCCACTCCAATATCCTTGCCTGGGAAATTCCACTGACAGAGGAGCCTGGAGGGCTATAATCCATGGGGTTGAAAAGAGTCAGACTTAACGACTAAACAACAACAAAAAAATATACATAACATAAAATGTACCATCGTAACTATTATTTAGTGTACAGTTCAGTCGTGTTAAGTACATTCACACTATTATGCATCATCCCCATTTTTCATATGAATAAACAGGCCCAGAGGGGTGACTAATTGACCCAAGGCCATGTAATGAGGACAAGGTGGAGCCAGGACTTGAACCTGATTGTCTGCTCCGGGGCTGTGCTAAGCCATCTCCTCTGAGGACTCACCTGGGCAAGCCCTGCTGCTGAGAAAAGAAACAGCACGAAGGATAAACAGAAAGAACAATGGGGCAGGACCCTGGCCATTCTATCTTCCCTTGGTACTTTTCCAGCTTTCTGATTGTGCTGCCATAAACGTGCTTCACTTCAACTAAGAAATCCGGAGTCGAGAAGCGACAGGAGCCGCGTTCTGGGAGCAGGGATGGGTGTGCCCCTGAGCAGCTGGGCCTCGCCCTGGCACTTGCCTCTTGTCCCATGCTGCCAGTGAGGCTGCCCTGTGTGGGCCCGCCTAAGCCCACAGAACATTCCAAGGCGTCACCAAGGTCAAAAGGCAGCGTGAAGCTGGGGTTTTGGCCTTTTCCTACAACCCGATGCCTGGGCTCCCAAGCTCTTCTCTGCCTGCAACCTGCTCCTTGACACACTGTCATCGGCTGACGTCCCCAGGGCACTCGCCTTCTTCAGTGTCTGAGGTGGGTAATGACCCCGAGCAGTGAGGCAATACTCAGTTCTTCGGAACTCTTTTCTCATCCCAGCTGCCACCTCTCAGGAAAAGCTTGTTTGGGGCCCAGTGGCTGGCACTGCCTGTGGGGTGTGTGTTTCACAAGAAGGCTCCTCAGACAAGTGCTGGTGTGTGTCTGGGGAAAGAGTCTTCAGCGGGGTGGCGGGGGGAGCAGGGCACATTCCAGGGAAGGGAACCTTGGTGTCCAGATTCGGGGATGTGGTTCCTTTGTGGGTGCTCCCAGCCTGACAGTATCCTCAGGCTCCCTCTTCACGGCTGCCCTGTGGGCTCCGAGAAGCAGCCTGGCAAGAAGGGACCCCATGGACTCGGCTCAGGGGCCCCACGCCTCGACCCAGCCACTCCAAGGCTGATTTCTTAGAAACATCTGCCAGGCAGCTTTGAAAGAAGTGCAGATCCTGCTGCTTTTGCTCAGGCAGGATTCTGAAATCTTGTTTCTGCGTTTTTATTCATGGTAGACCAGGAGCAAATTTGTATGAGGATGGCCTTGAGCAACCCAGACCCCAAGCCTGGTTGGGAAGCAGTGACTCTGGGAGAAGGGTGGCTTTCTGCATCACAGCCCTGCAGCTTTGTCCCCTATCCAGCGGAGGTGGGCTTGGAGCGGGTGGACTCAGGAGCAGGTGTGTCACAGAGAAGACAGGGATAGGAGCGTGCTGGCTGGGCCAGGGCCCCCAAGAGTCCCCTCTCTCCTGACCTCTGCCCTCCCGACCTCTCACTTAGAGACAGGTGGCAGAGCCATCAGGTGAAGCTGCTCGGCCATCACCAATGCCCAGTGTTAGTCGCTTGGTTGTGTCCAACTCTTTGTGGCCCCATGGACTGTAGCCCACCAGGCTCCTCTGTCCATGTAATTCTCCAGGCAAGAATAGTTGAGTGGGTTGCCATTCCCTTCTCCAGGGGATCTTCACAACCCAGGGCTCAAACCGGGGTCTCCCGCATTGCAGGCAGATTCTTGACCATCTGAGCCTTCAAGAAGATGGTATTCAGAGGCAGAAGTGGAGGGACAGGTCTCAGAGGTACGGGAGGAACAGGGGAAGGGACACTCGCTTCCAGAGCTGTGCGGAAGGCAGAGTCAGTGCATACAAATGCCGGGCACAGTTAGTGCTTCCAGAGCTGTGCGGAAGACAGAGTCAGTGCATACAAGTGCCGGGCACAGTTAATGCCTCCAGAGCTGTGCGGAAGGCAGAATCAGTGCATTCAAATGCCGGGCACAGTTAATGCTTCTGGTTAAACTGTACCCCACACTTCCAGAAATGGATGACTTTTCTGTCCAAAACATGCTGAGGGTTGGAGCTGACGATACGGTTTTTGTCCGATACCACTGAGGCCTAGGGTGGGGAGAATTCACTTTGGGAGCATCAAAACTGAGTCAGGAGTGAAAGGGTCTGGTGGTGGGGGGCTCAGGGTCCGACTGGTGCAGACCTGAGTTCAAAGCCTTGCTGAGGAAGACATATCGGTGTGACCTTGGGCGTGTGGGTGGCTTCTTTACATGCAGAACAGGAAAGTGGTAAAACCTTCTTTCTGAGGAAGATCAGTTGAGAGTCCTGCATAAAGTGTTTAGCAGCTTAATTATGTTTTGCTTCAAAAAAAAAAAAAAAAAAAAATGGGCCTCAAGGTCAGATTCAAGTTTCTGTAACTCTCTGTAACTCACCAAGCCAGTGGCTGGGGTCTCTGATGCAGGGAGGGGTTAACATGGGGCTGGGAAGACTGGAGGGAGGTGGGGGGCTGCTCTCCTTCCCATGTGACTCCAGAAAGGGTATTCCGCCCCCCCCCCCCCCTTGGGGGAGCTGGAAGGAGAGAGTTGGCTTCAGTTTTATAATCGGAAACAAGAAAAATAACAGGCTTGAAAAAAGGAGTTTCTGGGAAACACTGCCCGAGATGACATTAGCACCTAGTACGTTCTCCCCAGGGGAGAAGTCAGAACTGAGGTCTATGAATTAAACAAAGATTTGTTTTCTCCTGCCCCACCCCACACCTTTTTTTTTTTTTTTGGATGACAGTTCCAGGCTTTGTGGTCAGCTGGGCTGGCACCAGGCGCACTGCGATCCTGCATTCTTCCTCAGTTACTCAGCTGCCAAAGGCTGGTCCTGGAACGAGGCTGCCTTTCCACAGAACTATTAAGTATTCTGGGTCAGGGACTGATAAGGCTGGTTTATTTGCCTTTGACAACGATCACACCTGGGGAAGGTTCGGCACTTGCCCTTGTGCTCAGGGATTTCAATGTTTACGCAGAGACAGATGGTGCCCCGAACCCAGCAGGACAGGAAAGGAGAAAAGCTGACCCTCCTGCCGGCACACTGAGCCCCCCACTGACCGGGGCAGAAGCCCGGCCTGGGGGTGAGAGAGGCAGCAGTGACCCAGCCCAAACTCCAGCTACCAAGCCTCGCCCGCTTCCTGCTCACCGGGCACCGACTGGCTCATGGAGTGTCAACCAGTGAGGGCAACAGAAACAGGGCCCCAGAACCTTCTATGCTCACGAAGTGTCGACCAGAGAGGGCAGTATAAACAGGGCCCCAGAACCTTCTATGCTCATGAAGTGTCGACTGCAGAGGGCAATTGAAACAGGGCCTCAGAACCTTTTACACTAGCATGGCACAGTGATGGACAGGACAAGTGGGCAACTTTAGTTAAAGGGAAGGGCTCTGAAAACTGCGCCTCAAAAAGTTAAATTCGCATTCAACCCAGCAATTCCACTCCTAGGTAGAAATCCCCAAAGACTGAACATAGGTGTTCAGACAAAAACTTGGCGCGCACACACTCATAGTAGCCCTATTTGCATTGGCTCAAAGGTGGAGACTGCTGCCAGGGCTGCCAACAGGTGGAAGAACAAATGCACCAAAGGGGGTCCAGCCACACAATGGGGTATAACTCAGCCGTGAGAAGGAACAGAGCTCTGACACATGCCACAACGTGGATGCACTGCCAAAACATGATTCTCAGCTAAAGAAGGGCCTCCCTGGTGGGCCAGATGGTAAAGAATCCGACTGGAACGTGGGAGACCCAGGTTTGCTCCCTGGGTCGGGAAGATCCCCTGGAGTAAGGGCATGGCAACCCACTCCAGTATTCTTGCCTGGAGAATCCCGTGTACAGAGGAGCCTGGCGGGCTACAGTCCATGGGGTCACAAAGAGTCAGACACGACAGAAGTGACTGAGCACACACGCACGCAGAGGGGTTAGTAGCCCAGAATGTGAAGGTACCAATGCCACTGAATGGTGTTTTTCCAAATAGCTGGTTTTATGCTGTATGAATTTCACCATAATAGAATAAATAAAAGCCAGCTGCTCTATGGGGTGGGACTGGGGCAGCGGGTGTTGAGGCCCCTGGGGAGGCCTCTGAGGAGAAATTCGAGCAGGACCCTGAACGCTGAGAAGGTACCAGGCTCGCAGAGGGTTCCCGGTTCTAGCCAGAGGGCAGTGTGAGGACAGTGGTCCTTAAGGGGACACGCCTGGCGCTCAGGAGGTGCAGACAGAAAGCCAGTGCGACTGAGATGCTGGGCTGTATTATCCGCCAAGAGAGCCCAGGACAGAGAAGAGAGAGGAGCTGATTGTGGAAAGTGGACAGGGGCCAGATGGCGCAAGACTACCCTAAACAGGGTGGAGGACAGTGAAAGAGGCGGACAGACCCTCCCTGGAGGTGAAAGACTGGTCCAGGGCAGTTGACGGTCCTCAGCTGGGGAAGGGTCACTTTTGTTCAAATACGTCATTGAGCCCCGATCATTGAGTGCCAGTGGGCATCAACGTGCCTGGCTGTGTCCCACTGCAATCCCCCAACAAGTTGGGCCCTAGAGCCCTTCTGTTTGGGTAAGAATTAGGCAGGGCTTGGGTAGGACCCGACCAAGAGGGACTGTGGGGGTCTGTCATCAGCCCCCGCCCCCACCCCCAGGTATATGCCTGAGAGCAGCCCCTGGGCCAGAAGAAGCCCAGAAGAGGGGGTTTGGTTGGCGTGGGGAGGCCAGAGCCCTGGCCCTCAGATTGGAGGCCACTGCCCTCTGATGCCCGGGGTCACTTCTGGAAACAGCCTCTGCTCTGGGGTCTGCTGGTCCACGAGTGTCCGTGGAAAGACTGCCCTGTGGGCTAGTTTTGGATACCCCACCCCCTCTTGGCAGGTTCTGGCAATCGGCTGTCACTACAGGTCAGTGGAATGGGTCCTGGAAGGCACCAGCCATGGAGCACTGACCTCAGAGCTGGACTCTAGACCTGGATGTGCCCGCCCACCCAACACACTGGCCACTGCTGACCCTCTCTCCCTGGCCAGGCACGCTCACCAGCCTCTGCACTCCTGGAGCTGAACATTCTGTGGGGACGAGAGCCATAAACATAAAACTGGCCAATAAATAGAATATGTGATTTTTTTCAAAGCCAAATGGGACAAGAAAAATACATCGAAGTGGCCAGTCGCCTATTAGCCCTGATTTATATTCTACTTATAACATCTCATCCAAGGAAATGAAAGGTATGTGCTCATCAAATATAATCATATAGAGCTTTGAAAGGGGAAGAGAAACGGCTCTGTGACAACTCCCCGGGCCTGCAGAGAACAGCAGGAGACGTGTCACGATCAAGCCAGCCCCTCCAGCAGCCACCCCGGGGCAGGTGGCCAGCCGTGGTTTTTCCCTTGTCAACTCCTCTCCAGGCAGGGGGTATGTTGCAACAGTGCAGTCCACGCAAGGGATGGACACAGAGCAACACCCGGACGGCGGGTACGGACGCCACAGCATCACAGGCCAACCTGGGCCGGGCTTGCGAGGAGCCCTCTGGCAAACTCTTTGAGGAAGGTGAGTGCGGTGACTCTGACGTGCAACCGACGGGACTCGCATCTCACTCGCTTCGGTGACAGCGCTGAAGCTGAGGTGGGGGGATGCCACTGAAGACCTGGGGGAGGGTCTCAGTTCCCTGGTGTCCCCTGCCGAAGTGCTGCAGCTTAAACTACCCAATGTCTGGGGCCCCTGCGGGAACTCGTTGTCTCCCGAGTGTTCTCGCAGGGAGAAGGGCAACAGGTGGGTGCTGCCCTGAGGCTGTGCAGAGACTGAGGATGGAGGCTCACTCCTCACTCGGTGAAGGCTGAATGAAGGCGCCGTGTGACGGGGACACTCCAGGTCCCCGCAGGAGTGACACTCTTCCTGGGGGGAGAGGGTACCCAAATATGTCGGCCAGGTACAGAGCTGCTGGGCCACGCAGGCTAATGTGACGGGGCTGAGGGGGGCAGCGGGGATCAGGAAAGGCCTCTCTGAAGAGGCGGCATGCAGTCTGAAGCCCGAGTGATCATCAGGAAGTGGCCGCATGCAGATCTAGGGAGGAGCATGCAGGGCCAAGGCCCTGGGGCAGGAGAGAGCACCGTGAGCTTGGGCGGTGGTTCTCAAAGCGTGGGCTGGGGAACCCTGGGGGCGCCTCCCAGGGTCAGAATTCTCATAAAGATGACGACGGCATTTTCCTTTTATACTCATTCTCTCAGGAGGATGCAGAGGAGCTTTCCGGAGTCCATGCCAGCATGACAGATTGAAAGCAGAAGCAGCTATGAGAAAACCCAGCTGTTTTCTATTAAGCCAGATATTAAGGAGATTTGCAAAAATATAATATTAACTTTCATTTGTTTTGTTTTGCAAAAGACTTGTAGTTCATAAAGAACCATACTATTTATTGCTTTACATAGGATGGGTTATTATTATTTTTTAAATAAATAAATTTTAAAAGTATTTCTCAGTTTTAATTTCCAATAGCTGAAATATGGATAAGTATAATCCATACAAACTAAAGATCTCTGGGTTCCTTAATGCTTTTCAAAGAGTATAAAGTGGCGCTGGGCCTTCCCTCGCACTCCAGTGGCTAGGACTCCATGCTTCCACTGCATGGAGCACGGGTTCGATCCTCTGTCGATGAACTAAGATCCCACATGTCACACAGCCAAAAAACAAAAAAAAGAAAGGAGGGATCCTGAGGCCCAAACCTGGAGACACGCTGACTTGGAGGAGCAGCAAGGGTCGGGGGCTCGGGCAGGGGATGGGGTGAAGGCTTTGGGAGCTGCGTCTGAGAGGCTGGCCAGGGCTCATCACACAGCGAGCACTGAAGGCCAGAACGAGAGACCTGGATTTTGTTCTAAATTCAACGAGGAAGCTACAGGAGGGCGGCAGGGAGAGGCATGATGTGATGATGTGATTTATGTTCTAGAAAGATCCCTCTGGCTGTGTGGAAGGGAGGGGACGAGCCTGGAAGCCAGGGAACGTGTGGGTGCCGCTGCCGTGAGCGGGGGAGAGACGCTGGGGGCCGAGAGAGGGAGCAGGACCTGGTGTGTTCTGGAGGCAGAGCAGAAGTGGGTGTGGGAGAGTGAAGAGAAAAGATGAGGGATGATGCCAAGATGCTGGATGGCTGTGGGGCCAAATTCTGAGGCAGCAGGTGGTCAGGCACCAGGGGTGGGGGTGGGGGGAGCGGGGCGGAGGGGCGGGGTCCCCTCTATGAGAGAACGCTGACTCTCTCTGAGTCATGCAAAGCCTCACCACTTTCCACTGGCTCTTTAGGTCACATCTCTGGCCCAGGCAAGGACAGGCGGGCAGCGAGGCCTCTCTCAAAGGCCCTGGAGCAGGCGTCTTGCGGCCACATCTCTGAGAATGTTCCCTACCACCAGCCCTGCCAGGGGCTGTTGTGGGGAGTCACTGCTAAGGAGTGAGTGGTCACTTTCAGGAGCTTCCTGTGACCTGCCACAGTCCCACCTGGTACCCTGACCCTGGGACCAGCAAGAGGACACTGGGCATCCCAGCTGTGCCAAGCCCTCTGCAAGGCAGGCCCAGGCCAGCGATGCCCCTGGCACTGGACAACCTGGCCCCTCTCTGGAGGTCAGGTGGGATGGGAGAAGTGATCGCACAGCCATCTGCAAACATGGGGGAATCATGCAGATGCCCAAGAACTTGACATTTGGCTCTGTTGATTACTTTACGCTCGCCTTGTTCCAAAGACGAGGCAGTGAAATGAGGACCAAGCTTTCCTCCTTAATCCATTACTTGCTGAGCTCAAAGAAGCCCTGATGACCCTAAAGAAATGATTTCTTAATTCACAGAATCTTGTACGTCAATTACATTTCAATTAAAAAAAATTACAAAGTGTACTTATAGACATGTTATAATAAAATTACAACTGTGTGTGGGATTTCCCTGGCAGTCCAATGGTTAGACTCTGCCCTTCCAATGCAAGGGGTACAGGTTCCATCCCTGGTCGGGGAACTAAGATCCCACATCCTGTGCAGCCAAAAAAAAAAAGAATTCTAACTGTGTGGGGAAAAAAAAAAGGAAAGGAAGAAAGAAATGATTTCTTACCAGGCTTGTCTGTATTTAGTTAACCTAGACTTATGGTCATCATTCATGTCTGCTTAGCAACCATCTCTACAGAGCATGAAGCAATCTGGAGAATTTTTTAAAAATGTTTATTTATTTGGTTGCGGCACGCGGGATCGTCACTGCATTATGCGGGACCTTTCTCTGATGCGGCTCATGGACTCTCTAGTTGAGGTACACAGGCTCAGTAGTTATGGCTCACAGGCTTAGTTACTCTGTGGCATGTGGGATCCTAGTTCCCCGACCAGGGATTGAACCCGAGTCCCCTGCATTAGAAAGCAGACTCTCAACCAATGGACTACCAGGGAAGTCCCAATCTGGAGAATTTTTAACAAAGAACCCTTCAGACCCCTCAGCAGGCAGAACTGTCTCACATTTCACGGCTGAAACAGATGCAGGACTGCAGTCAGTCTCGAAACCTAAGACCGGATTAAGAATGGAAGCAATCGCAGGCTGTGGGTGGCAGCGTGACCTGGCACACTTTTTTCTGGGGCTATATATATTAAGATCAAAAACCTCCCCTTTGACTCAGCATTTATCCCACCGATACGTGACATTTGCACACTTACAACAAGGATACCCCAAGGAGAGTCACTGTGATGGACGGGCCAGACACTGGAAATGACCAGCATCACTGTCCAGTGTCAGCGACCAGCGTCCAATGCCCATCAGTATGAAATGTTACAGAAGGTTATTTTGGTCCATCCATACGAAAAAGTACTCTACCACAGTGAATGAGCATCAAGTCGGTTTACACATGCTTCCACGTAATGCTGACTTGTCAATAATCAAACTCAGTGAGATGCAGAATCACAAATACAGTATAACCCTGGGGTGTAAAAACAGACAAGCAAAACATGTCTGGAAGGACATGCAAGAAACTGTTAACCATGGTCACTTCTGGGGCTAAGCAGTCTTATTTTTCATCTTATCATGTCCTGTTTGGGTTTTAAGAAGTCATATGCTTATAGCATATACTATATGAATGCCATGGACAAAGGAGCCTGGCAGGCCACAGTCCATAAGATCGCAAAGAGTTGGACACGACTGAAACGACTTAGCATGTATAGCATATACTATATTTCTAAAATGAATAAATCAAATCGAAGAACGAAATGGGAGGTGAAGGGAAACAGGGACCCTGGTTTGGGTCAGGTTCTATCCACTGCATTCGATTCTTAACTGGGTAACTGCTTTTGAAAACATTTTGCAACATTTGCAGTTGAGGTTTGAAGCCCTAAGCCTGGAGGGGTGAAGTTGCAGGGAACAGCTTGGCCAGTTTTCTGAAGTTCTCTGAACAAAGGCAAGGTTCTTTTGTGAGAGGTCAGGGTGCAGACATATCAGAACAGGAAGAGGGTGCGCACTGGGCCTTGTGGAGAAGTGGTACTTTCGGCTCCACCGGGAGACTCTGAATTTTCTATTCATGCTTCTCTTTGAGATAGGCGGGGAGGAAAGTTACAGCTGTACTTTGGTGAAAGTGGGAAGAGAAGCTCCCAGAAAAAAGACAGTGGCAGCCACCCTGTGGGCAGTGGGACCTTCTTGTGAATTCTCACTTCTTTAGGAGCTTAAATAGGAACCACACACACCAACTCTTTCTAGTCATCCTACATGGAAAAGGAAATGACTCTTCCACAACCTCGTTACTAATACTCTAAGTATTTCCAAGAAACTTCCAAGAAAGTTTCAGTCTTAATTCTGAGAAGCTCTTCTACATCCTCAAACAAATCTCTGGAAAACCAAACCCCGGTGATGGAACATCAAAGGGAAAGCCAAGATTTCTTTCTGGGGCTTGTGTTTGATCTTGCACTGGACTTTGGTAAGTTCTAAGAAGCTGGGTTTCTGAGAGGAGAAGGGATGCTTACAAATGCTCAAGATACAGAAGGTCCTGGAATCGACCCTCTCCCTCTCCCTGGAGGGGACAGGAGGTGGCGTCGCGGGGGGCTTACCTGGCACCCTGTCCACAGAGGCGAACACGGAGCGCTGCACCGTGGGGTCGCTGCTGCCCCGGCGGCACTGGTCGTAGAAGCGGAAGGGCAGGTGCTGGGCGGAAGATGAGCCGAGTCCAAACCCCAGGACCTCAGTCGTCGGCTGGATCGGAAGGTCCAGGAGGGCTGTGTTCAAACAAACCCGTGGTTCAAGCTCAGCACGTACGATGGGAGTGTAGGTGATGAGACTTTGGGTGGCTGTAGTTGGTGTGGCTGTGGCCCAGCCAGGCTCATCCCTGGGGCATTTCTAGGCAGGCAGCCGGTAGCCTTGAGCTGGGGAGACCAGCGTGACACCGAGGGTCTCGACTGAGGCTCAAAACACAAGGGGCGCCTTGCGCGGGGTTCAGAGAGGAATGCCAGGCCTATCTTCACCTCAGATTCTTGGTTTCCATACACAAAAAACCGTACCAAGGCTTAGCATTATGTACGGTTTCAGACCCCGAACCAAACGGGGCCAGTTGTGCCACGAAATTCACAAATCTATGCGTGCAGGGAAGTGTGTGTGAGAGAGAACACACACGCTCCTGTGCTTGTGTGTTTATGACTGTGTGCGTGTATCTGTCGCTGTCTTCCCTTCCACACACAAATCTCACAATACAGCAAAATTTGGAGGGGCCCTTTAGAATTTATTTAAGAAATACCCAACGCGTGGGACTTCCCAGGCGGTACAGTGATTAAGACTCCACACTTCCAACACAGGGGACCACAGGATCAATCCCTGATCGGGGAACTAAGATCCCAGATGCCGCATGGCATGGCCAAAAAAAAAAGAAGAAGGAAATACCCAAGGCGTTAGTTCTAACAGCCACTTCACAGCATAATTCTCCATTTTCAAATGAAATATTTAGCCTTCATGCCAACTGTGAGAGATTGCTTTACATTAAAAAAAAAAAAAAAACACTCTGGAAATAAATCTTTAGAGAAAGGACTGAATGATTTAAGTTACTTTGCACATTACAAAATGCTTCTGTAATGATTTTGGAGGCCAAGTTTCAGCTAAGTGAGAAATAAGATGCAGACTATGTGTGATGAAGGCCTGCGCCGATCAACGGAGCACATGCCAGAAATAACTGAACCCACCATGCCCAGAAACCCCGCCCTCTAAGTGTTTATTTTCAGGAGACCCCTCAAGAACACTCCCCTTCTCCCCCAGTGGAAGGCCCTGGTTTCTTGAGATAGGCTGGTGGTGATTTCAGGAGTTGATAGAATGCCTTTTCCCCAAGGAGGATGCTGTTCTTTCTGCCCTGATGAAGGGAAGGCTCTCACATCAGCACCTTCTAAGAAAGCTGGGGCCTTCCTGACACTGGATGGCGCAGGGTCTCCTCACTGATTCACCGCATCCCTGCGCCACGTGAAATGATGCTTGCGAATCCAGTGCTGGGTCCCGGCCCCCTCATCAGGCAGGGCTGCCTCTCGTGAGAGCTGGGAACGGAGAGGAGGAAGGGACGGGCTTTAGCGCAGGAAGTCCTGCCCTTGGGTTCTGACAACCAGCTGCCTGTGTGGCTTTGGGCAAGTCACCAAGCCTCAGTGTACTCATCTATAAAATGGGTGAACAGGCCCTACTCATCTCCAGGGTGGTTTTAAGGGTCAGAGGTGGTAGACGAGAATCAAAGTGAAGTGAAGTCGCTCAGTTGTGTCCGACTCTTTGCAACCCCATGGACTGTAGTCCACTAGGCTCCTCAGTCCATGGAATCTTCCAGGCAATGAGAATCAAGGCACTCTGCAAATATAAGTTAGAGGACGCCGTGTGCTGGAGGGGAGCACCACTGTCCACACGGATGGCCGCACCTCTTTGAGCAGCCTCAGACATTCTAGAAACCAAACGCTTAGGATTCTCCACCCTCTCACCAAAACACAACTGATTCCTGCATCGTGGGTGTCCTCTCCTAGAGGAGTCATCAGGGCGCTCGAGGTCAATGTGAGACCCATGCTGATGGCTCAGAGGACACCCAGCGAGGGGTGCCGCACTCACCCGCTATCCTCTGCATCTTCATGCGTCTCGCCTGGATGCGGCCCTTGGCCAGGCGCTGCTTGGCAATGATGCAGCGGATGTGGTCCGAGAAGATGAAGGTGGCTTGCAGGATGGGGAAGGGCTTGGAGTGGGGGCTGGATGCAGGCTTGTGGATGGTGATATTCAGGGCGCGGCTGTCGTCCTCCACGCCGGTCACCTGCATGTCCTGGGGCGGGGAGGGGGCCAAAGAAAGGATTTCCGTTAGGTTCAGTTAGGAAGGGCGTTCCGTTAGGAAGGTCGCTGCTTGGAGGCTGTGGACCCACGTCTCCTCTAGAACAAGGGCCCTCAGACTGAAGTTTGCTTTTGTTCTGAAGGAGACCATCAGTCCCCAAGTGTTGAGGAGTGTTGAGGATGGGCACAAACCAGACCGGCCCTGGTGGGGGACGACAGGGTGGGAAGCACAGCCGGCTCAGTGGCTGGTGCTGGCTGCGGCAGCTGGTTTTGTCCCCACAAAGACTTGAGTCAGCTGGTGAACATGCAGGACGCCAGCGGCCTGTGGGATCACAGTGCTTGACCAGGGATTGAACCCGCACCCCCTTGCATTGGAAGGCGGATTCTTAACCACTGGACCAGCGGGAAGTCCCAAACCCTAACAATTCTTGCTTCTGAGAAACCAGAGATAACAAACCCAAGGTCCTAGTTCTTTCTGGCATGATTTCACCTACTAACGATTCCTTTCCTGCTTCTCTTAAGAAAGTGAAAATTGCTCAGTTGCGTCCAACTCTTTGGGATCCCACAGATTATACAGTCCATGGAATTCTTTAGGCCAGAATACCGGAGTGGGTAGCCTTTCCCTTCTCCGGGGGATCTTCCCAACCCAGGGATTGAACTCAGGTCTCCCTCATTGCAGGCGGATTCTTTACCACATGAGCCACAAATGAAGCCCAAGAATACCGGAGTGGGTAGTCTATCCCTTCCCCAGCAGATCTTCCTGACCCAGGAATTGAACCGGGGTCTCCTGCATTGAAGGCAGATTCTTTACCAACTGAGCTACCAGGGAGGCCCTCTCTCTTAAGAAGAGGGCATCATTAGCTCCTATTTGTATGCCTCTGACAAATTCCTGGTCCCTAAAGAAAAAAGCTAACTCTGAGAAAGAGACATCTGAAGAAAGTTGCCCTTGAAAGGTAGAGAAGGACTCACGTAGACCAAGTATTAGGACAAATGCGATCCAAAGCCTCAGAATGGATTCTGTGCAAACAATCTGCTTCCCACTGAGGTTTGAGATAAAAAGCAGAGGACAGGAGACAAGCATGAAAGTCAAAGGCTAGAGGAGGGGGCGGAAATGTTGAAAAGGCTCATGAAACAAGACAGAGACTGTCCATAGGCATTCCACCTGGCACGGAACGTTGCAGTGGGGATTAGATGAGATATTATGCTTTTAAAATGGAGAGAGAGGCTGGCGCGTTGTAACAGTCTGACAAATAGGCGCTCCTGGAAGAAGACCAAAAGAAAAGGTTTATGTGGCTTTCATTGTCTGATGGACGACACGTATTAATCCTTTGAGGGAGAAAAACACTTTCCTGACACTAAATTCTAAAGGAAATTGATTATAAGCCTAGACAAATAAGAAGCAGCACTAAGTCACTTAATGGACAGTCTCCGACGTGGAAGTCTTTTTTCAAATGCGAGCTTCTTCAGATGGTTGCTGTGCACATCACCCTTCTGTAAAAGACATTTTTTAAATGGAAAGATCTTGAAAAAGAGGAGGCTGGGAAATGGTTGCAACAGCATCTTCAAACCCATGGGTGGTCATCTCGGGGAGGGGGGTCACACTGGAGACAGATGTGGGTTGGCCCCGGCAAGGCCTTGCCAACAGCCAGGACTGCCCAACAAGGAAACAGGCCCGGCGCAGGGCAAGTAAGGCCCAGGGGGTCTGGTGGGGGCGCGGGATGGAAGGCTGTTTTCAACTCGCCTGGCTCTATGCTTCCTTTGACCAACCAGCTGGCATTAGTCACCATCATTAGACAAACAGTAAGAAAGCCCAAGCTCCAGCTTGGTGTTTGGCAATTTAAAAGCCCAGGCTTGATGGAGAGACGGAGGACACAGGAACTTCCATAAATCACCAGCGGCAACAATCATCCTAGAGAGGAGATGAGCCCAGCCCAACTTCTTGGTACCTGCCCTAGGGAAACCCTGGCCCAAGTGCACAAGGAAGTCCAGACAGTTTTGTTCACGGCAGCACCATATGTGAAGGTAGAAAGCTGGGGACAACCACAGGGCACTGACTACCTCCGCCTTGGGATGTGGGCAGGCAGCAGGTATAAGAAAACCAGAAAGTCTCCACAGACTGACAGTCAGGGCTCTAAAACATTCACTGAGTGAAAAAAAACAAAGTGTAGAATACACGCAACGTGACAGAATAAAGAATGCACACAGACACGCCCTCTTTTGAGTACCTGTGTACAATTTTTAAAAACAGTACGTGCACGCTAAGTGGCGTCAGTCATGTCCGACTCTTTTGTGACCCTATGGACTGCGGCCCGCCAGGCTCCTCTGTCCACGGGATTCTCCAGGCAGGAATACTGGAGTGGGTTGCTGTTTCCTACTCCAGGGGATCTTCCCGACCCAGGGATCGAACCTGCGTCTCCTGCGTTGGCAGGCAGATTCTTTAGCACTGGGTCACCTGGGAAGGACAGTACACGCAGTTCCATTCACACGTGCAGTTGGCAAAGCACCGTATCTGGTAACAGAGGAGGGGCGTCAGAAGTGAGTTTTGGTTAAAGAGAACTTGGCCCTTATCTGTGAGGTGTTCTAACTGCTGTCAGGGTAATCTGTTCACACAGCCCTTATGTCATTAGCACTGGACTGTAAAGATGACACTTTGGTGGGTGTTTGCACAGCCAGTGGAGAAGAGCTTCCAGGCTTCTCAGCCATCGTACCTGCAGAAGGCCGGCGAACTTGACCACTCCCCAGCCCAGCCTGGACACGTCGGGCTCCACCAAGCTCATCTGGTAAATATCGACAGCCAGGAACCGCTGGAGCATGCCGCCGTCCTTGGCGACCACCGTGCACGCGATCAGGTCGCTGTTGTCTGGGAGGAGGGGGACAGAGAGCAGGGTGAGGTGCAGCCCGCTGCACAGTCTGAGCGACACATATGGGCTGGTGTGTGTTCTGTCGGGCGGCACAGCTCAGCGCCAGACCCCAGCCTGGCAGTCACACACACTGGGTTCCGAGTCCCTCCTCTGAGTCATGCTGGGCAACCTTCTGTACCTCTCTGGGCTTCAGACTCCTCATCCAAAAAATGGGGATCATGCCCAACCCACTCAAAGCATTGTTTGTGAGGACCAGCTCGAATAAAATACATAAAGCACAGTACAGTCGCAACGAACGACTTCCGGTCTGAGAGCGCGTTTCTAAGTCCAAAGAAGTTAGCCCAGGTACCCGACTAACAGGGTTGGGTACATAGTATTGTACTTTACTAGGTTTTTAATACTTTTCACACAAATAATACACAAAAAACAAACACCAAAAATTAAGAAGACATTTTTAATCTTATAGTACAGAACTTTAAAAATTACAGTCATATCAAATACATCCCTGCTGCTTTTACACTGGCTTCTGAACATGCTGGGTTCAATAAAGACACTCTACTACTGCACTCTATACAGTCCTGTACGTTAAAGTGCACAAAAGCACAGCCACATGCAGAGGATGCACTCGCGTGTCAGCGTATGCCAGAGATGTGAACTAACTGACGCGCTGGGACATATGAATTCACGTTTGCATCTCTCAAAGTTGGCAACTTGAAGGTTCGTGTGTGGGGGACTTACTATACAATACTGGCTGTGAATTAGGCACTGCAACTGTAGCTAAAAAAACACCCAACAAACCCAGAATCCCAGTAACATTTCAGTGCTTCCCTGCAGGCGTTGGCGGGTTACACCTCTGACTGTGTTTGCCCAGATTAAGTGAAGACAGGAAAGGAAGAGCCCCCCGTTTGGTTACAGAATCATCAAGACTTCATCTTGGTGTCTGACAACTTAGAGCCTAGCTCTACATGAGACGGTGTGTGATTTCAGGCAAGGCACTTGGCCCCTCTAAACCACGGTTTCTCATCTGTAAAATGGGAATAATGTCCCTGATCTGGAGATGTTTGATACCTTAAAATGAGAACAGGCAGGGAAAGCATTTAGCAGGGTTTCCTCAGCTTATGCCTGGTCCCTTCTCTTAGCTGGAAGTTATTGCCAGATTTGATGTCTAATTTAGTGCCTGTCCTTGATGGCTTGGAACTCACCAGAGTAACATAGGGCCATTAAATCTCTGGTCTGCTTTGAGTTCCCTCCAGTGAAATCCTCTGTAATATGTTTTAAGAGAAATAGCTGAACCAGGAAACAACCTAAATACCCCCAAAGCGGGGAACCACGTGAGTATGATTTTTTTCCCATCATATGGAAAATTACATACCCATTTAAAAGTTATGTTTAACCAAAGTGTGAACTGTGGTTACTTAGGAGGAGGGAAGTGAGAATTGGGGGTGGGTGGGACTGTGTGTGTGTGTATATGTAGTTGTGTGCGTGCGTGTGTGTGTGTGTGTGGTATCAACAGGAGAACTTTAATTTTTGCCCTCTGTATCACTGATTTGCTTGAAATTATTTTAAAATGAGAAGGTATTCAATATACACTTTTGAAATATACATTAAAGACCCAAGTAAAAAATCCTATTTACCAATAATTGCAACGGCACTGGGAAAGACATTACATGTTTAAATGAACATGATGATAAAAACTTTGTAACTGTGATTTTGGTAGGTTAAAAGATAGTATCCCTACAAAGAAATACAAGCTTGGAGAAATATACTAAAACGTTAAAAGACATGTCTGATTAGAAGAATGGTGGGTGAATTTTTTTTTTTCCTTAAACAGCTTTATGGAGGGATAATTTATATACCATAAAACTCACCCATTTTAAGTGTACAGTTTGAGTTTTGGTAAATTTAGAGCTGTGCCCTGTGACACTCCAGCGGTAGAACACTGTCAGCACCCCAATACATTCTGTAACCTAATACTTGGCTTCACTTTATTGGTGGTGGGCGGTGGGGGGAAAGTAACACAGATAGTAACAATCCTGGCCCCAAACACAGGAATTTGCCAAGGTTTTGCCTCCCCTCATTTCTGCTCTTCATTTAGACCTAAGGAATGACGGGCACATTTCTCCTCTGCCCTCTTCTCCCCTCGCTCCTCCGCCTCCCTGCCCTCACCTCCCACACTACCTCCGCTTAACGCTCTAAGCACACAGTCTGAGATCCTGGCTTCCTGGGATGTCTTCCGGTCCAGCAGCTGTGACAGGCCTTGTGATTCTGTCTCTTCTCTCCAGCATGTGACCACCTGGCACGGCCAGAAACCCCACGGCCAACACTAGCAGCAGACAGGCTCAACTCTCTGGCTTGCATGTTCTCATTCTCGAGGGCAAGGAGCTTCCTCCCTTTCGCAGGAGTCTAGCCAAGTATTTAACAAGAGTTCTAAAAATGACTTTATCCAGAATTTCTAGTTCCATGCAGAAGACATCTAGTCTTCTGTATCCTCAGAGGTGGAAGTCCTCACACTCTTTCTTGCAAACATTTTCTTTGCAGTGCATGGAGTCTGGCTTCCCAGGTGGCGCAGTGGTAAAGAACCCGCCTGCCAATGCAGGAGGCACAAGAGAGCCGGGTTTGATTCCTGGGTTGGGAAGATCCCTTGGAGGAGGAAATGTCAACCTACTTCAGCACTCTTGCCTGAAAAAAAATCCATGGACAGAGGAGCCTGGAGGGCTACAGTCCATGGGGTGGCAAAGAACTAGACACGACTGAGCGTGCGTGCACACGCATACACACACACACACACAAGTAGAGTTTACTTTCTTTACTCAATATTTACATCATGTTCCCCAATTAGCATCTTTTACTTTTTAAAAAGAGAAAACTAAGCTCATAAAGGATGCTTTCTCTCTCTTTTCCTTTCTCTTTCTTTCCTCTCCGCTTCCCCCTAAACAGGGCAACCTGCTCTTCCCTTCCCCACATTCACAAAAGAGGTTCATCTGCGGGTGAGCCCGGAAAGCAGGCACAGCCAAGGTCTTGGTGTCAGCGGGCTGTGTCAGCAGGCAACCCCCTCATAAAGACCAGGGCCTTTAGGGGCTTCGGGGGGAAGGAAAGACCTACCACCTCTGCCACAAAGAACTCTAAAGGAAGGACAAAACCCCAAAGCGGAACAACTTTCAGAAATGCAGTTGAGACATCAAAGCCCCGTGAGAGATTTCGTAAGAAAACTAAAAGGCAACTGTCACCAGTGAGACAGGAGGGTTCTCAGAGGGAGGGAGCCCCTGGTTTTTCAGAAGCTGTGGGGGCAGTTAAGGAGAAATGAAGCGGCTTCCGAGGACTGAGCAGAAGGGCACCCAGGCGTCCTCTGGGGCCGATCAAGGGAGTCTGGTCGGGGTGACCTTTGTGGGCCTCCGGGTCGGCGTCTCAGGAGACGCTTGGGGCACCTTGCCTCTCCCCTGGGCTGCCCCACATGCCGGCCGTGGGCATGCCTGTCGGAGAAGGACTCCGAAGAGAGCTGCGGGAGGGAACTCCACCTTGCCCTCGCTCTAGGTCTTTCGCCTGCTACCTGCAAGCAGGTCCCTGCGGATTTCACACTGAGCTGGGGGGAGAGGTGCCAGGTACTGAGGTGCCGGGAAGGAGGGGTCCCTTGTGGGGAGGACAACAGCAGCAGGCAGCTCTTTCGGGGGGGCGGTGGCGGCCTTCTGAACCTCCCTGCCTGCCTCTCGGGGCTGGCTTGCCGTCAGGGGACGCCAGTGCAGGTGACGGGCCATCCCTACATAGCGTGCGTGCACGTGTGCTCAGTCACGTCTGACTCTTTGTGACCCCAATGGACTGTAGCCCACCAGGCTCCTCTGTCCATCGGATTTCCTTCTCCAGGGGATCTTCCCGACCCAGGGATTGAACCTGTGTCTCTTGCATTGGCAGGCAGGTTCTTTACATCTCTCAGCCCATCTGGTCCCCAGCACCCTCCCACCAACTTCATTCCAAAGGGGTAGAGCCAAGGACTCTATTTCTTTAAATCTACAGACATTTATTGGAAAACACACTATCCATGTGACCTTAGGAGCAGGAAAGGATTTCTCTAAAAATGAAGAATCAATACATACAAATAAATAAGATTAAGACTGATAAACTGACTACCTCAGAATTAAAATTTAGCTCACGGATAACGAACAACTTTATAACCAGACTGGGGGAAATATTTTCAACATATCTCTTTAAGAGGCAAAAGACGAATAAAGCCGAAAATACGAAGAACTCCACAGGCCATTCACGGACAAGAGAGTGAATACACACACACACACACACACACACACACACGTGCTAGCCTTCCTGCTAAACCAGGAAACAAATGAAAACAGGATCCCACCTACTGGCAAGAATAAAAGTGTTAAGATAACATCAGGTATTAGTGAGGCTGTAGAAAAACTGATTTTCTCAAACACTGCCAGGAGAATAAATTAACATAGCCATTTGGAAGGGCAAATCAGCATTATTTATTAAAGCTGAAAGTTTCATACTCTATGACCCGGCAATGGGTACATTCCCAGGAAAACACCCACGTGGGCTGAGAGACAGGAATAAGCATGTTGACGATGAGATCTGGGTCTGTAATGACCTAGACGTCCAGTGAGAAAGGAAAGTTTATTTTAAAAAAAATATACGGCAAGGGCAAGGAGTGAATGAGGTCTCTGGATGTTTCAACAAGGTTCAGTCTCCAAAACTGAGTGGAAAAAGTCGCAGCATGACACAGGCTGTGTGACACAATTTGTGTAAAGTCAAACCACACAAGACGATCCTGTATATTTTCTATGAACTCAAGCATGTGTATGTAAAAGAAAAATTTAAGAAAATGCCTGGCAGGGTGCAGAGTGATTACCTCTTTGGAGGGAAGGTGGTGGGACTAAGGGTAAGAGTCAAGGCTGTTTTAGTTTATATGGAGTGCTTTGATTTTTTCAAAGAGGTAAGTTGTTTGTGTGGGCTTCCCTGCTGGCTCAGTGGTAAAAAAAAAAAAAAAAAATCTGCCTGCCAAGGCAGGAGATGTGGGTTCAATCCCCGGGTCGGGAAGATTCCCTGGAGACGGAAATAGCAACCCACTCAGTATTTCTGCTTGGGAAATCCCATGGACAGAGAAGCCTGGAGGGCTGCAGTCCATTGGGTCAGAAAAGAGTCAGGCACGACTTAGCAACTAAATAACAACATCATGTTGTTTGTGTGCTTAAGTGAGGGGAAAAGTGACTCTTTCCACACTCCTACAGAGAGGGCCTCAGGTCCTCCTGGGGCCCAGCAGGCTTGGGCAGCAGCCCCAAGCCCAGCTGTTGGCCGTTGGCACGCTGCCTCCCTGCCACCCCCCACTCCCCGATCCCAAAGTGTGGTGATGGTGACTGGGCTCTGGGTGACGGCAAGACACCCACAGTGCCTCTTGGTGCACAGGTGTGCACGTTTCCAAACTGGCCAGACGTGTGAGCTGAAGAAGCTCTGGTGTCCAGTTCAACAAACATGTGGGTGTTAGATCCTGCATTAGGGAACCAGACCGTGAAGAATGAGGCTTGGCGCTGCCTCAAGGGCTTCGGGGGCCGGCAGGGAGGCTAGGGCTCTCGACCACAAACCATCATGCAAGCCAAGTCTCCATCTGGGGAGGGACAGAGCCCTGAGGGAAGAGCGGGTGGGATGAGAGTTGTCTCCATCGCACCCCAGGGCCAAGAAGGAACCTCCCTCCAGGGAGAAGTGACAAGTTCCTCCCACCCTGAGACCCCGCCTTTTGGTTCATTGATTTCTATGAGAGTGGGGAGGGGAAGATTTGCCATTTTATTTGAAAACATTAAGCGGGACGTCCATGGCAGTCCAGTGGTTAAGACTCCATGCTTAAACACGGAGGCACAGGTTTGATCCCTGGTTGGGGAACTAAGAGCTCGAATGCCTCACAGTGCGACCAAAATATAAAGAAAATAAAAATTTGAAAATAATAAACATATAAACCGCTACTGTTTAAAAAAAATTAACCTTATCAATCTCTTTGAATAGATAACACATTTGCATGTTCCCATTTTAAAAGGTGTGGAATTTTTTAGAGTTGATAGTAAATCTCCCCAGTCCTCTTCCCCAGAGACAACCACTTGATTTCTTGTTACCCGACCACTATGAATTTCCAGGGCTTCCCTGGTAGCTCAGTCGGTAAAGAACCTGCCTGCAATGCAGGAGACCCAGGTTCGAGCCCTGGGTCGGGAAGATCCTCTGGAGAAGGAAATGGCAACCCACTCCAGTAGTTTTGCCTGGAGAATCTTGTGGACAGAGGAGCCTGGCGGGCTACAGTGCATGGGGTCACAAAGAGCTGGACACGAGCTAGCGACTAAAGCACCACCATGCATTTCCAAGAGCACACGCAGCTACAGCCCTCCCCTGCTGCCTAGGCCTTCGCAGACGCTACACAAGCCCTTGCACTTCTGCCACGGAAGCCCGGATCTCGGTGATACATCACCCCCGACCCCCAGAGGCGCTCCTCACTGTTTTTCATAGCTGCACTCTCTCCCACTGTAGTGCACGCTGAGTCATGTCCGACTCTTTGTGACCCCATGGACTGTAGCCCACCAGGCTCCTCTGTCCATTGGATCTCCCAGGCAAGAATACGGGAGTGGGTTGCCATTTCCTCCTCCAGGGGATTTTCCTGACCCAGGGATCAAACCCACATCTCTTGCCTTGGCAAGCGGATTCTTTACCACAGAGCCACCAGGGAAGCCCCCTCCCACAGTAGATGTGACTCTAAATGATTTAACAGTTCCCAGTTGATGGCCATTCAGGTTCTGTATTAGTTTTTGCTACAACACACAAAAGAAACAGCCTTACTCACGTACATACGTGAGAGTAAGCCTACAGCAGCAAAGTAGAACTTATGCTGAATTTTTCTCTTGAAAGCACTCATGCTTTCCTCAAATAAACATTTTAAAAGGAAACGTTGTGGCATGACCATGAATGGAAAACCAGAATTACAACATATAAGGTGACTGTGGAAATAGATATAAAAGAGCTTTTAAAATTAAACTATAGCCAAAAGCCTGCTCTTTTGATAGAAAGGGTTATCAGCAGTTAGAGAAGTTCTAAGACAAACTAGTACCAATCTCAGACCTTCTCCTTGATGTGACAGAAAGGATTCTAGGGGTACCGAAATGTATTTTTGTGTGGACTACACTTTCCAGAGATGGCCACGGCAATACTTGCCTGAGGGACTTCCCTGGCGGCCCAGTGCTCCAATGCAGGAGACGAGGGTTCAATCCCTGGTCAGGGAACTAAGATCCCATGTGCCATGCGGCAACTAAGCCCGTTTGCCACAACTAGAGAAAACTCGCACACCACAATTGGAGACCAAAAAATAAAACAACCCCCCCACCCCACATGCTCTTCTTCCAGCATGACCTTGACCCTCCTCCCATCAGGTGGTGGTGTCTATGTCCCTTCCCCTTGAACCTGGGCAGCGAGGGCAGGGGTGGGGGTGGGCGGCCCTTTGTGATGATCTAGACCAACAGAGTACAGTGGAAGTGATCCCGTATGATTTCTGAGGCCAGGTCACAAAAACACTCTTGGAATGCATCCACCATGCTGTGAGGAAGCCCAAGCTGTCATGGAGACACGACTGAGAAAAGCCAAGGCCCTGGGCCCCCAGCCCCCAGCTCACCCTCTAGTCTCCAGAGGGTGCCATGAGGAGTGGAGACGAGCTCTTCCCCCTGAGCTCTGGGCAAATTATAGATCTGTGAGCAAAATGAATGATTAAAAAAAAAAAAAACAAAAAAAAACAGTTGTAGCTGTTTAAAAAGCCACTATATTTTAGGGTGGTTTGTTACTCAGCACTAGAGAATTGCAACTGTGATTTATTGTAATTCAGTGCTGCATCCAGGCACATTTAAAAGTCTAACATTCTTCCAGCACCACCAAGGGGCTGCACACCGCATCATGGAAGGCCAGCCTGGACAAACAGCCTGGGGCTGATGATCCGGGAGGCACAGAAGGTCCTGCAGTGTTTAGTGGAATAAAGAGGAAAGGAATGCAAACATTTTTCAACAGAATTTTAAGATGCTGAGAAAGAAGAGGAGGAGAGGGCAAGTCATTAAAGAGCCACCTTGCCAGGAAGTGCAGAAGGAGGGCAACTCATTTGGGTGAAAACAGCTTGGGTTGAGGAGCCACAGCGACCTGGGTTTTAATCCCAGCTCTGCCACTAAAAACTGTATGATCCTGGACAAGCCACCTCCCTCTCTGCATCTCAGGTTACTTATAAGCCCGGCAGGACCACCGGGGGATCTGAGAGAGGCCTGGGGCCAGGCCCAGGTGGTCTCTGTCAGCAGTGGCTGTTGCCTGGAAGCACCCTGACTTTTTGGAGCCCTGACTCACCAGTCAGAACCCCCTTGCTTGAGGTAGAGTGATTCTTGCTGGAGGCAGGCTCTAGACTAAGTAAGCCATGCTCTTCAGAGGGAGAAAATGAATCATGGATGTTGGATGCTTCTCAGAACTCTTGTGGGGTGATGGGCCCACACACTCAGTTACTCTGTAGCACATCTACTCACTTTAGCTCACTGCTGCACCCCAAGGCCTGCCAGCCCCCAGGGGTCCTGAGGCCTGCTCCCTAGTCTGGACGGAAGCCCCAGGAAGGCAGGGCCTGACCTGTCCCATTCCCTGCTGAATCCCCAGGAGAGGGGCTGGGAAGTGGCCGGCACTGAAGAAGTGCTTGTCCCCTGGACAGAAAGATGCTAGCATCTTCTGGTCCTCCCGTACTGAGGGCTGTCCTTTCAGCCCCTGGACTGAAGCCTTCCTCCAGGGCTCCCTCTGACAAGCTATAGCTCATTACCGAGCAATAAACAGGGCTGACTGACTCTTGCTGTATTTAAATGATCCCTTCATGAAAACATACGGATGCCAATACCGTAATTTAATTCTTGGCTTGGTGGCTCCGAATACATTTAGAATTGAGGTCTTTATCCTTACGGTGGGATTTCCAGGCCAGCCTGAATTCCAGCGCTTTGAAATCCAATACCCTGGGCTTTAGGGCCAATTCTGGGAGCACCACCACAGCTGGAGTTTAGATTACTGACTCTGTAAACACTATCTAGTCTTCCAGACACCTGCTGTGAGTCAGAGGTCAGGAAGGATTGAGAACAAGGTACAGATTCCTTGAGGACTGCAAGCTCACCCCGGGATTCCAAGATAACATGCCCACAGGGGAGCATTTGCCGCTGATAGGAGACTAGGATTTCCTTTCTGAGCCAAAAAGCATCAGAGTTCTTTTACAAGGAATGTGTGGTCCTGGCCTCTCAATGGATGCCAGAGCCCACTGTGTTTCTCTTCCAGACACGCAGGCATTCCAGGGATGAGTAACGAAGCAGCTGCAGGGGCCCAAGGGCCCTCGCAGAGGGAGCCAAGACGATGGGATGGCTGGCTTCCCTGGGGAGTCCGCCGAAGCATCCAGTGGGGACGCACAGCCATTTGGGGCCGTGGTCCTCTAGAACCATGAGCTGAAAGACTGTCAGGGCCGTGTCTTTGGACAGAGGTCCCCCTTCCCGGCTGCTGACCAGTGCTTCTCTGGGCCAGGCACTAAGCTCCCCACTTGACAAGTTCCTGGGATTCTACGGGGGAAGAGCGGTTCACTGATCCCCAAGGACACACAGCTGCAGGGTGTCAAGTAACATCCTTGAGGACACATGACTGACTGATGAGCTGTGAAGCCAGAGTGAACGTGTGGCCTCCACAGCATCCTGAACAAGCTGACTGGGACCTGGGGTTCTAGTCTTTAGGATGAGGCTGCAGAGAGGAGTGACCCCTGTTTCTTCAGAAGAGGGGGGCACTCCTGATCCGGGCTAGCTCTCAAGGGTGGAAGATGCTGGCTAGGTCCTGCAGGAGGACAGTCAGAGGACCCGAGCTCTCAGCAGGCAGATCCCAGGGGTTTGAGCCCATGGTCAAGTTGAAAAACCTGCCGTGTGCTCCTTGGCAAGGCCCCCTTCACTGGCACTTGGTGGCCTCTTCCAGCAGCGACCTGGGACCTTTTTCAGGCCCACTGGGTATCTGCCACCCCAGGGCTCTGGCCCAGTGCAGAGCGATACTATAGGAGTGGGACGGGCCAAGCCCCTGCCCTCACGAAGGCTTCAGCCAAGTGGGCAGATGGCAGCCTTGCGAGACCAAGAAGATACCCGGCGGCACTGAAGACAGCTTTGACAGCGACCCCAGGGAAAACCAGTCTGGCGTGGCTCTCTGATGATGGGATGGAGCCGAGGGCAGAGGCCTTAACTGACCAGTAATACAGGGCTGGGAAGCAAGTGATGAATCACTGGGCTCCAGTTGGCTCTCTGCGGGGGTATTGTTGGGGGGAGAGGCCGGCACAGGCGGTACAAGGCCATCAATCAGAAGAAGCCCGCTGGGAAAGTGCAATCCATCTCCCAAATGTCACCACTCCATCAACGTCCACTACAAAACTGAAAAGCTTTGCCGTCCTGGGGCATCAGAGACACACACACACACACGCATTTCCGTGGGAGCTACTCTGAGTGCCAAGGAAAGGAAGTCCTGTGCTGATTCGAAAAGAACCCAGCAGAGCTGGGGCCACAGGGACTGGTGACTCAACAGACCCATCAAAGGAGAACGGTCCTATCCGGCTGACCCCCGCACCTTCTCGAGCCTGGTGAACACCGACGGGAGACTCCACACACCGCCCACGGCATTCCAAAGTCAAAACAAGAAAGAGATGTGGCGGTTGCCACTGAGGGTGTCGACCAGCACGCTCAATTAGGTTGGCTGCTTCTCCTGACAGTCAAATCAATCCTTTGAAGAAAATTAAGTAACCATTCCTCCATCAACCCAGCAACAGCTTATGGGTTGTTTGCTGCAAGTAGCAATCAATTACTTTATCGTCTTTGAAGCTCCCTAAAGCCCTCCTTCCCAGCACGGCATGCGGCAGCTGTAAAGCGCGATATTTCCTGGATGGGGAGCACGTCTTGGCAGTTTCTACTGCTCGGCATGCGACTCTGGTCCCTCCAAGAATGAAGGGGAAGGGTTACTGGGATTCCTTGAATTTGCAAGGAATTAGGAGTAATTTAGGCAAGGTGTTAGTCGCTCAGTTGGGCCCGATTCTTTGCGACCCCATGGACTGTAGCCCCCCAGGCTCCTCTGTCCTTGGAATTTTTCAGGCAAGAATACTGGAATGGGTTGCCATTTCCTCCTCCAGGGGATCTTCCCAACGAAGGCATCGAACCCAGGTCTCCTGCATCGAGGGCCGATTCTTTACTGTCTGAACCACAAGGGAAATCTGAATTTGCAAGGGGGCGTAGCAATTAGGGATGCAGGCCTTAGGACACATGCTGAAGTCCAAACACCCAGGGAAACTGAGACCTAGTGCTCGGCTCCAGCGTTTCATCCATGGTCACCGCGGCTACCCCCAAACCCACACCGGTGACCCGACCTTCGGCTTCCTCCCCTAGAGTTCCAAAAGGCAGGTGTCTGGACACTGTGGAGAAAACTCCCAAGGCCCCCAGTTCTGCTCCCCACCCATAGCCACAGCTCAAAAGGCAAGGGTGACTGCGGGGAACAGTCACCAGCCAGGCCATCTGGGGTTGAAACGTGGCCCCTCCACTTTCTGGCTGTGTTGACCCAGCTGGTGACTTTGCTGTGGTCGCCCCATCTCTAGGCCAGGGTAATAAGAGAGCTGTATTGCTCTGCTTTTTTTTTAGCCTTTTTATACAGTTCATGGGGTTCTCGTGGCAAGAATACTGGAGTGGTTTGCCAAGGAGAAGAGGGCGACGGAGGACGAGATGGTTGGACAGCATCACCAAGTCAATGGACATAAACCTGGGCAAATTCCGGGAGATGGCGAAAGACAGGAAAGCCTGGCGTGCTGCAGTCCATGGGGTCTCAAAGAGTCAGAAACGACTCGGTGACTGAACAACTGCTCTACTTTATGATATGCATGTGGATGTTTCTAGGAAGAAGTGTTCTGCTATCAGCAGTTGACTTTGAAGAAAGAAAAGGAAAGATAATTGGGGCTGATAGCTGGATAGAATAGATGTGATAAAAGAAGTACCATTGATCCTCAAACAATAAGGGGGTCGGGGTGCTGACCTCTTGTGCAGTTGGAAATCCACTTTTTACTGCTCTTTCTGCCTCTGAAACAAAGTGATAAATGACATTCAAGGGCAGGAAGCTGAGTGTTCTGGATAGGATCGGGACTTAAACCCTAGCTCCTTTGATTTCACATACTGTGATCTCTAACCCAACACAAACTTGTCCCCACACTTAATGTAAAGATCTGTAAAATGAACACATACATACTATATGCATTGGATAAAATCCATGTGTAAGTGGACACACGGCAGTTTACGGGTACATTCTTAGGGATGTGGATGGTGGATAGAGAGAAGGCTGTTCATTATACAATTCTGTCACCTTGGTTGCATGCTTGAAGTTTTTCAAAAGGAAATGTTGAAGGAAAAAATGACCTCCTAGGGTTGTTGTAAAAGGCATACAAGCACATGGCAGTTGAGGATAACACAGTCAGGCTGGGCTCTGACTGTGCTCTGAAGGGCTTCCCCAGTGGCTCAACAGCAAAGAATCCACCTGCAACGTAGGAGACTCAGGAGACACGGGTTCAATCCCTGGGTTGGGAATATCCCCTGGAGGAGGAAAATGCAACCCACTCCAGTATTCTTGCAAGGAAAATCCCATGGACAGAGCAGCCTGGTGGGCTACAGTCTATGGGGTCACAAGCAGTCAGACATGACTGAGTGACACAGCCTAAGCCTAAGCTGTGAAAATCTATTTGGTTCTTGAGTTTGAATAGCAGGAACGTTTTTAGTAGTTTGTTTGCTTCTTTTATTTGGCTGTATCAGGTCTTAGGGGAGGCATTCAGGATCTTGTTCCCTGACCAGGGACTGAACCTGGGCCCCCAGCGCTGGCAGCATGAAGTCTTAACCACCGGATCACTAGGGAAGTCCCTGAAGAGCAGGAACATAATAGGAAGAGTCTGGGCGTGAGGGGTACCTGCAGTGCTCTTTGTAGCATTTCTTTCTAACACTTTATTTTTGGCTCTGCTGGGTTTTTGTTGTTGCACACAGGCTTTCTCTAGAGGCGGCAAGCGGAGGCTACTCCCGAGTTGCAGGGCATAGGCTTCTCTGGTTGAGGCTCCCGGGCTCTACAGCAAGGGCTCAACAGTTGTGGTGCATGGGCTTAGTTGTTCTGTGGTATGTGGGATCTTCCCAGATCAGGGGTTGAACCTATGTCTCCTGCGTTGGCAGGCGGATTCTTTACCACTGAGCCACCAGGAAAGAAAGCCCCATGTAGCATTTCTTATCCTTGTATCTTAACATCACCCAGCGGATTTCAGGTCCACTGAGGACAGTACATCACACTCTGTTGATATGGGTGGATACGCCTGTCATTTATTAATTCAGCAACTATTCAAGCAGTGATGGACTGGTGCCTGGGTGACTGTTAAGTGACCTAGGAGAAGGGCACACTGCTATTTTCAGACAAGGAGCTGAAGGCCTGGGGAGGCCAGGGCCACAGGCTGGGGATGGCGCTGGGCTTGGGCTCAATTCCACCTGCTTCTAGAGGATGGGTTCTCCACGGTTACTTCCTCTCTCTGGCTTGGTATGCACATGTCCTGTTGAACAAACTAATGTGACTGATTTTCACAAAGTGGTCAAGAAAACTCATCCCCTGTCTTCACCTTTCCCCCTCGGGAAATTTCAAGAGACTCCCTCCTTGGGAGAACAAAGGGCAAGGCAAGGATTTGACTTCTTGTTCCCACATGTCCAGACACACGTGGGGCATCTCCTTTTCTGACTGCTCTAGCCGACGTGAGGATGTGCAACTTGCAAATGCTTTATTCCTTGTTCCTTCTTTGCAATTCAACAAAGTTCACAGATAGATGACTTGGTGGAAACGTAATTACCAGAAACAGAATCCAAGTGAGTGGCGATTCCAAGTAGAGCATGGCATATCCCCTTATCAAGTGACACGCAGCCTGCCACCAGAGGCCGGGCGATCTGATCTTTACAGCGCATCACCAGCGACCATGCTTATCTTGACACTCTCTCTCCAGAATGCCACATTTGCATAGGACATTGCATAATTTCCTCTCAGAAGATGGCCCTGTTTAGCATGAGTAAATAAAGTTACCTAACTCTGAGGCGGCTGAATGGAATACTTGAGATTTCCAAGAAAAGATTTGAATACCTAAGCTCTTCCCCAGGCACCCCAAGTACCGGCCTGACAAACAAAATCGAGTGCTGGCAGGGCTTTCTCCTTCCTGCCAACTCAGAAGGCCTGCAGCCAAAGAAGGAGGGTACCCGGGGCTTCAGGAGCCCTGGTGCCCCCTGCCCCCCGAGATTTCTCTGCTCTGGGCCCCCTCCCCAGGATATGGTCAGGCTGCCCTGGGCTGGAATCAAGGCTCTGCCTTTCCCTTCGTCTTTTTATTCTTCCACCAAGTGGGTGTCAGGCACTTGGTGACAGGGATGCAGGAGGGCCCTGCTCTGGGTGACCTTTCTGAGCCTTGGTTTTATCTGGAAAATGAACATACCGCTTACTTTATAGGGATGCTGGGAGGAGCAGAGGAAGCACAGAAAAAGGCCTGTGATATTTCTGTGCATGAGTCATGTGGGCACATCTCCTTTCTCCCTCTGGATAGAAGGTTCCTGAAGATAGGGCCAAATCTTCTCTTTCCTTCAGATTTCCTCTTTATGACAGTTCCTCAGAAAAGTCACGGGGGTATTGCAGAGAGCAGATCCTGGCCTGGGGGACCCTCCCTCCTTGGGTGAGGGGAGGGCAGTGCTCCTGGCAGAGGACTTCACCTGGAGTGTTCCCCCAGGTGTTAAAAAGTGCCGAGGCTGATCCTGTTAGCACCCCTGGAGAAGGCATAGGTGGGCGTCACACAGGCATCTGTGGGGGATCTGGGCACCCACAGATGCCAGCTGGACTTCTGGTCAACGGCTCTGAGCTTGACCTTCAAGGCCCTTCTTGGGTAGGGAATATTCTACCTTGCTAATATCCAACCAGGACCCTCCTCTCAAGAGGGGTCACTGGTACAAAGAAATGGCCTTGCAGATAGAATCATTTCTATCCTCTTTCCCCTTCACTGTCTCAGACTTTTCATTCCAACATTTCTAAAGCACTTGCCTCCAAGCTGGACCCTGTCCTTGGCAAAGGCGGCCACAGAGACGGGCAAGCCTTAGCCCTCGGGGGCTCCTGGGTTCCGTGGGGGAGACCGGACAAGTGATCATTACATTACAGTGACGAGGGCCACAGCAGGGAAAGACGAGGGGCTGCAGAAGGCCAGAAGAAGCCCACCAGCACAGCTCAGGGGCACAGAAGGCTTCCTACAGGAGATGAAGTTAAAACTTCTGAAAGAAGCCCAGAAATTGACCAAGCGGAGGTGGTGAGCAGTGCTTCAGGCCAAATCAAGCCACCATCTCTCTGTGGAGGGCTCCCGGGTTCCTCTGTGATTTGCTCTCACATCTGACCCTTCATGGCCTGTCTCTAGCCTCCCGCTTGTCACCAGTCCTTCGGGGTATCAAGCTCTTTGCCTGATTTTGGTTAGAAAGGCTGGAGGGGCATCCACATGCATTCCCTGGCCCATCACTGGGGTTTTCTCTCTACATCTTTCTCTTCTCTGGGTCTTAGTCCTTTGAGATAGCATAGTCTCGTGGTGAAGTTCAAGAGGAAGGGGCCAGACTGCCTGGCGTGGGAACTTGGCATGCTGCTGCCCACCCTCTGGACCTCAGACACCTCATTCATCAAATGGGGTGATGACAGTACTCTAGTATTGCAGCTATGGAGAATGGATGGTATTTGTCAAGTGCTTGAATAGTGCCTGGCATGTAGGAGTAACAGAATTAGCATTCTTCAGGGTTTGGTGAGAGCAGAGAGCTGAGAGTGAGAAGAGCCTTGGGTCTGCACCCCAGCTGGGCACTTACGAAGCTTGCGTGGCCTCGGTCAGGACACGTGACCTTTCCAAGTGGGCCTTGGTTTCTTTCTCCCTCCAACAAAGAGGTTGGGACTAAACCACACGCCTCTTTTCTGATGGGAAAGAACGTCTAAATTTCATACCAGGGGACACATTTACGGCCGTTTGGCAGAAATTAGTTCACAGAGTGAATGCTTACCGGCATAGCAGTCTGATTTTTAATTAGCTGGTGGGAATTCAGTATACTTCAAACATTAACAGTAAAATATGGGAGACCTCTGGTGGAGACGAGCCATACCTTTGGGCTTAAACAAAAGCTGTATCCTTCACACACCAAAGTGCCTGCTATCCGTTTTTCATCACGAGTGCTCATATGGAGTATCGATAAACCTTTGGCACTAGAACAACACTTCCAAAGCATATGATTTAAAGTGATGCCATTAATATGAAACTAAATCTTATCAGCTAACTCTGTATGATCCTAGGCATCCAATCGCAGGGCCTTCTTTTAAACTACTGAACTGTGTTTCTGACGAGCTAAGTATCAAGAATCTCAACTGCTTTTCCCCTGTGAGTTTTCTCTTCTGTTGAAAGTAAACTAGAATATGAACTACTCTGTTAAATTCATGAAGAACAAAATAAGGAAGGGAGACTCATTCCTTCCTTCATTCATTCCCTCATTCCTTTTAGTCTTTCAAGGCGAGTGGGTCCTCACAGACTTGAAGGATATGCTATAGTCAGCAGGGGGAAGTGTGTGAGCTGTGTGGTCAGAGGCCAGGGGGAAGGTGTCTGGGAGACTTCTGTCCTTCGGGGGTTCGGGGGGGAGGGTGGTGGCTGAAGTGGGTGGAACAAGGCAGGAGGGCGGTGGACGGCGTGGCTGAAGGAGCTGGGGAACCCGTTAGGAAGGGCTGTTTATTAAAGCCATACCAAGGAGTATAATCAGATACCCGGAACTGCAGATTCAGGGAATATTGTCATGGTAACTCAAGGTTTTGCTTGCAGTTATTTACTGAAGCTTAATTCAGGAATTTAATGGGAAGTTTATAATTAAGACCCAGTCTGGAACTTATACATGAAAAACAGGGCTTACCAAGAATACGAAAAAAAAAAAAAATTAACAAGATTTCCCAATCGTTCCTTTATTTATTAATTTGACAAATATTTACTGTGTATCTGCTACAGTCCCAGGTAGTAAGGATGCAGGGTGAAAAAGAAGGTCCTCCCCTTCCTGCAGCTCACAATCTGGTGGATGCAGACAGACCATAAACAAATAACTTGAATAAATCTATTAGTAGAGAGTGTGCTTACACAATGAGAAGGCAACACTTGACTTGCTTATAAAGAAACTCTTTTCAAACGTTCATTTGTAAATCCTGCAAATAGACTATTCAGAGGTTTCACTTGCAGAAAAGGGAACCCTCCTACACTCTTGGTGGGGACGTAAGCTGGTGCAAGCCACTATGGAAAACGGTATGCAGGTTCCTCAAAAAACTAAAAGTAGAGTTGCCACACGATCCAGTAATCCCACTCCTGGGCATGTTTCTGGAGAAAACTCTAATTCGAAAAGATACATGTACCCCAATGTTCAGAGCAGCGCTACTGACAAAAGCCAAGACAGGAAAGCAACGTGGGCACCACTGACAGACGAAGGGCAAGGAAGACGCGACTGTCATGGTTACGGTCGCTTCATCGTGTCCGACTCTTTGCGACCCCATGGACTGTAGCCCGCCTGGCTCCTCTGCCTATGGGATTTTCCAGGCAAGAACAGCGGAGTGGGTCACCATTTCCTTCTCCAGGGGATCTTCCTGACCTAGGGATCGAACCCACGTCTCCTGCATTGGCAGGAGGATTCTTTACCACTGAGCCACCAGGGAAGCCCATATATGGAATGTTACCCAGCCATAAAAGAATAAAACAATGCCATTTGCAGCAACATGAACGGTCCTAGAGATGATCATACCAAGTAAAGTAAGTCAAACATATATCACATACATGGAATCTAAAAAAAGACAAAAATGAAGTTATTGGCCAAACAGGCTCACAGCCATAGAAATCAAACTTACAGTAAAAGGGGGAAGGGGTAGGGAGGGATAAATTAGGAGTTTGGGATGAACAGATGCACACTACTATATATAAAATAAAAACAAGGTCCTCCTGTTTAGCATAGGGAACTACATGTAATATCTTATAATAACCTGTAACAGAAAAGAATCTGTAAAAAATATATTTATGTATAACTGAATTACTTTGCCATACACCAGAAACTAACACAACATTATAAATCAACTATACATCAATTTTTTAAAAGGTGCCACTTGCAAATGCATATCTGTGCTAATTTTGAGTCATAACAAATGCAGTTCATTGAGTATTTTAATGAGCACCTGGCTCTGTGTTAAGCACTCAAAACAATTCCACGAAGAAGGTATTATTATCTGTAGGTTACAGGTGAGAAAACTGAGACCTCGCATTTATTTACTTGCCAGAGGCTGTGCCACTGCGATTTTCAGCACCCAGGACGCCAGGCAGGAAATACCCACTGTGAGCCAGGCCCAAGTTCCTCTGCACACTTAAACCCATTTAAAACCAAACCCCAATCCTGTGAAAAGACTCTGTGGGCCATACTCTAAGCTAAGTTGGATGAATCTGGACTGGTCAGGTTTGACTGCCTGTGCTCAGACTCAGCTGTTCTTGGAGCTGAAGCTGAGTGACTTTGTTTTGGCTAGGTCGCATGAACGTCACTGCCTTCAACTGCTTTGCTGGTTTCTTGGCAGAGGCAATCCACCAGCAGGGAGAGAAAGGGAAAGGTTAAGAGAGACAGAGGTTTTGGCAGGATGGTAGGAGAGGGTAATAGGGGGCAGGGAAGCAGAGAATTTGAGGAGCTGGGCACCCCACACACCAACCTCCTTACTACAGCACGGCCGGGGCTGAGAACTCCATAACTTACTTTTCTAAAAAAATATTTATTTATTTGGCTGCATTGGTCTTCGTTGCAGTGCATGGGATCTCTCCTGTGGCTTTTGGGCTCGAGAGTCAGTTGTTGTTCAGTCACTAAGTCCTGTCCAACTCTTTACGACCCCATGGACTGCAGCACGCCAGGCTTCCCTGTCCTTCACTATCTCCTGGAGTTTGCCCTAGTTCATGTCCATTGAGTCGGTGATGCCATCCACCCATTTCATCCTCTGCTGCCCTCTTCTCCTTTTGCCCTCAGTATTTCTCAGCATCAGAGTCTTTTCCAAAGAGTTGACTGTTCACAACAGGTGGCCAAAGCACTGGAGCTTCAGCTTCAGCATCAGTCCTTCCAATGAGTATTCAGGGTTGATTTCCTTTAGGACTGACTGGTTTGATCTCCTTGCTGTCCAAGGGACTCTCAAGAATCTTCTCCAGCACCACAATTTGAGTGAAAGGGCTCAGTAATTGCAGCCAGCAGCCTAGTTTCTCCTTGGCATGTGGGATCTTAGTTCCACGACCAGGGACTGAACCCATGTCCCTTGCATTGGAAGGCAGATTCATAACCACTGGACCGCCAGGGAAGTGCCCCCCTCATCCCCATGCCTTTCTGAACCTGATGCACGGAGCCTATCTGTGGAGCTAAGATGCTACAGATTCAAACCTGTTAGGAAAAAGAAAAGCAAAGAAAACGTGGGCAGTGTTTTTCTCATGTGGGAGCTGGTCAGGCTGTCCACCGGAAATAAGAGTAAGGCACAGGCTGAGGAGAGGAGGAGACGGCCAGGCGGCGGAGGTCTGCCGGACACTGGGCAGCTCTAGGAGCTGTGCCTCTAACCCCCCAGCTGCAGCTCCGGCTGGCGAGAATCACAAGCTCCACCATTTCTGCCTCCTGCCGTGGGTTGGGTGCAAAACAGGCTCTGGGCCTCCACTTACCCATCTGTAAAGAGGGGTCATAACAGCACTGAGCTCCCAGGCACTGGAGACTACACAAGCAGAGGGTCAGTAAACAGCACATCCTTGTGATCATCACTGCCTCTCCTGCCTCCAGGCCACAGAGGGGGGCTCTTGAGACTCAGCAGGGTGAACACAGAGCCAGGATTCTGAAAGACTCCGAGACCTCTGTTTTCCCTGTTTGCTGACTTCATCGCCTACACTGGCCTCACAGGACTCTCTGGGTTGATGGACATGTCCTTCATCTGTGCTGTCACGTGTTGCTCTTTAAATGAAAATAAGATGAAGAGTTTCACTCCCTGTTGTGCCAGCCACATTGGTTACTGAGCACCTGAAATGTGTCTTGTGTACAGAGGGACAGAATCTTTAGCTTTACTTTTTTAAAAAAAAATTAGTTTATTTAATTTTGGTTGTTCTGGGTCTTTGGTGCTGCATACGGGTTTTCTCTAGTTGAGGCGAATGGGGGCTACTCTCCAGCTGCAGTGTGCAGGCTTCTCACTGCAGTGGCTTCTCCTGTCGCTGTGCACGGGGGCTCTGTAGTTACGGCACACGGGCTTAGCTGCTCCTTGGCGTGTGGAATCTTCCTGGACCAGGGATCGAACCCGTGCCCCTTGCATTGGCAGGCAGATGCTTAACCACTAACCACCAAGTCCTGCTTAATGCTTTCCTGGCCGTTCCGTGTGGCATGTGGGATGTTAGTTCCCCAACCAGGGATTAGACCCACGCCCTCCTGCATAGGAAGCGTGTACTCTTAACCACTGAACTGCCAGGGAAGTTCCTACTTAAGGTTATTTTTATTAATAGAAATTTAGATGGCTATGAGTGGCTCTCGGCTAGACGGACCCAAAGGGAGAGCAGAGAGCTGACCATGTATGGACTGTGGGAAACGGCCCCTCTTCACTTCTGGCAGCTTCTCTGGGTAAGAATGACTTCTCAGGAAAGCTTGGTGACCCCAGGCACAGTGACCCAGGGCCTGGAAGCTCCCTGACTGGAAGCAATGGGATGCTCTGGCCACCTGCACTCTCAACGTGGGAGCTAGTGCCCATGAGTCATCTCGGCCACCACGGCCCCTGCAGATCCACAGAGGACACGTCCACACGGCGCTGTGCAGCGGAGGCACCCTAAGGCCGACAGGCTCTGCATCTCCATCTCGCCCTGGGCGGGGAGTCCTCGTGGGTCGCCTGCTTCTCTGCAGCCAGGCCTCCAAGGAGAAGCCGGGTCTGGTGTCCACCGCCTGGCGTTCTCAATGTCCTGGCCTCCACATGAGGCTCGGCACTCATGGAACCAATGAACTGGAAAGTTACTCATCCATATCTAACACTGGGAAGGAAAGGTCCAGACATCTTTTTTTTGGAGGGGTGAGTACTGAGCACCCTTCTCTTGGTTACCTGCTTGAGCCTGCCGCAGAGGTTTAATTTAACCTTACAGCGGTGATGTCCAAACTCTGGACTGATTTCATGTGGAATCACCCGGGAATCTTTAAAATCACCAACTTGGCTGCCACCCTTCCACACCTGATTTCACTGGTACAGGGAGTGACCTGGGCACTAGAAGCACCGTTCTGCAGCAGTCAGCAGATCCCTGCCTCCCAGCATCACCTGAGGAGGCAGACGCTCCCTCCTCATCCCTCTGGTCCAGCTGAGGACCACACTTGGCCAAGACCACACCCTGACCAATGGTAAACCAGGCCACGATGAAGAGGCTTACAATCCTGCTATTAAAACAAAAGAAACTTGCAGCCCATTCTTAATCCAAAATTAATCACAAAATCCTTTCCTTCATCTTAATCTGAGACCCTGGGGCAAGAGGTTTTCAGGCCATTCACAAAACAGGACTGGAAAGTTGGGGTGTGGGGGTGGGGCGGATGCCTTAGGCACATGGAAGGTGCGTTGAAAAAACACCACGAGACAGGTTAGGCTGTAATGCCATCGGGGTCTGATGGATCGCTCACGGCGTCCTCAGGAGTTAATTACAAGAGCCCTGAACTCAGTCCTGTAGGTCAGCACTCTCTGCCATTAATGGTTCAGGTAAAGAAAGATGTAAAATAACAGAGCAGGGAATGAAGTTAATTGAGCTAAGCCTTTTAAAAATATTTCTGATACATCAAATTCTAATTAAAGATTAACATGCACAATGGAAATATTAAGAAGCACTTACAGAGACCCCCAGAACACATGGAGAAAGAATGTAATCTGTCAAGGTGAGGACACTGATTAAATCGTTTGCATGAGGGGGGATTGGTAAGTGGATGAGAGGCATTTACTTACAGCTGTGATTTTAAATCAGGAAAACAGCTCTTGGTTACTGACCCAGCTGCCTGTACTGCTACAGCCTTCCTGGAGGAAAATTTGGCAACAGGAAAGGAAACCTTCCAACTGAGCTTGAGCCTGCAAGCCCATTTCTAGAATAGTCTGTTGGGCCCCACAGAGATTCAACTACCGGGAAGTTCAAACCTGGGAGGATGTGTATATGTGTGTGTATGGGAGGAGAGGGCTTAAGAAATGAAAAACTCATGGATAAAAGGAAACAAAATCTTGGCAGTCTCTCATGATGGGGTGTTACATAGGCAGTTTTTAAAAAATACTCTTAAAATAGTGTTTCTTAAACTGTAGTCATTTCTTTACTGCCCTGGAGATTTTTCCATGGTTGTACCATCATCTGTACCATTTATTTGATATTTATTTGATAAGTTTTGTCCCTCCATTAAAAAAAAATTTGGCTGCCCTGGGTCTTAGTTGCAGCATGTGGGATCTAGGTCCCTGACCAGGGATGCAACCTTGGCCCCTTGCATTAGGCGTGTGGAATCTCAGCCACTGGACCACCAGAGAAGTTCCTGTCCCTCCTTTTTAACTTTATTTTAAAAGGTAACTTTGCATTGTTGCCTTTATTCCAATGTTCATTGGAAGGACTGACGCTGTAGCTGAAGCTCCATCACTTCGGCCACCTGATGCGAAGAGCCAGCTCATTAGAAATGACCCTGAGGCTGGGAAAGATTGATGCAGGAGGAGAAGGGGACGACAGAGGACGAGATGGTTGGATGGCATCACCGACTCAATGGACATGAGTTTGAGCAAGTTCTGGGAGATGGTGAAGGACAGGAAAGCCTGGTGAGCTGCAGTCCATGGGGTCGCAAAGAGTCCGACACGACTGAACGACTAAAGAACAACAATGCATCGTTTGCATAAGTACAAAATTAGCATCAACTGTCTACAGAGGACACAATATTTAAATGCAAAAATAGTCATACATGCACCAGTAGAAACAGTCTCAGGCACCCTCTCTCGAAAAGCATGCTGAGAAGAGCACTGATGACATGGAAACGTGTGCCCATAGGGTCTGAAGGTCACCAAACAGCATGCACAGAAAGACTTCGTTTTTTTGTAAAACAAACTCATGGTTATCTTTGGGTTATGGTATGGTTATAAGTGATTTTTTTTTTTTATTTTAAGGAAATACAAAATGTACTTATTTTTTAATTTTTTAATTAATTGAAAGATTATTACTTTACAGTATTGTGATCATTTTTGCCATATATCAACATGAATCGGCCACAAATATAACTGATTTTTAAGCTGCTTCTCTTGAGGCTTTCTTGGCGGTCCAGTGGTGAAAACTCCACACTCCTGATACAGGGATCACGGGTTTGATCCCTGGTAGGGGGAGATCCTGCATGCCTCAAGGCACAGCCAAATTAAAAAAAATAAAATAAAAGCTTCTCTCTATTTCCTAAAATTTCCACCATGAACTGATGGCACTTTTACAATAAAAGACATTTATAAAAATTTTGGTGGTCCTATATTTCTCCTGCAGGTCCCCAGGTGCTTCTTGAGAGGTAGACGGGGAGGCACACAGGCTCAACTGTCGTCTGTTACCTTGGGGAAGTGGGCGGGAGGGACAGGCACGGGAACGACTTGGTTTTATTGTCTTAAAAGGACAGGGTATTTGTACAGTATTTGTGTAATTATAAGTCAATAAAAAAATATTAACTTCCAAAGCATAGGCCCATTTGGTGCCAATCTTACGCCACTGCCCTGCTTCAGGCTTCTATCCTGTTTGACTATCCGGAGGCGTGTGGCCAACAGCCTGGCCACGAGGCTCACTGGTTCCCCGTGAGACAGATTCGGCTGCGGAGAGAAGCCAGGTGCCATCAAAGGGAAGCTGGGGGGCGGAGAGAGCCCTGGACCAGAGCCAGATCGCGCGGCGGCCGGGCCTGGCCCAGGGCTCCTACGGCCTCGTCCCTCGCGGGTTTTTCTTTTGTTGTTGTTGTTTTTTCCCCCTCGTCCTTTCTTGTTCATTCTCCTCTCTCCTTTTGGCTACTTGCTCTCCTTCCCGTCTCCCTTCTCTCTGGTTTTTGCTCACAAAGCACAGCTGAGAATAGGCAGGCTTTCCACGGTCCATAACATGACCGCCCACTTTTTCCTGCTATTTACATCAAAGATCCCTAGCTCACACATTTGAAACTGAATGTCATTTGAAAGATTACCAACTTGAAAAAAAAAAAAAAAAGATTAGCAACTGTTCAAAGAAGAAACGAGTCATGGAAAGTCTGACTTTCACTCTGCTTCTGCTTGATCACAAGAAGAAAGTAGAAACTTCAAAGGCATCCAGAGTACCGAGGAAGCCCAGAGCCGCGAAAGGTTACTTGCTTTTTCGTGGCTGATCCACTGGGGTGGGGGAAGGCAACTTTTTCCACCCCTGACAGGGAGGGGGTGATTTTAAAGGCCCACGGCCCCTTTAAGTGGGCCCCCCGCTTCTTTGCAATGAGGATCACTGCTTTCATTCTCCAGACTTCATTGATTTAAATATGGTTCACGTAAAATTCATGCAAAGCTAATCTTTCACATTTGAGTTCTATTATAATCTCCACGGTAGGGGCAATAGGGAAATAAACATATTTGGGCAAGGGGAGCCCAGGCATGCATACAGGGCCCCCAAGATAAAAAAACAAAAAAAAGGGAAAGATTCTTTCTAAAGAACTGAGATGCAAACAAGACACAAGAGGTCAGTTCTCAAGAAGGGAAATGCCGGGTGTATGCGGCCAGCTGTGGTAACTAGGACTTGGATGGGGGGGGTCGGGTGGGGGGAGGTGGAGCCTGCAAAAGACCTCAGACTTCAGAGGGCAGGTCTCCCCGGCGGCTCGGCCCCACCCCCCACACACACCCGCCTGAGCAGCTGGTGCCCAGAGGCCCGTTAAGCCACAAGCACACACCTTCTGCCTCTTCCCAACAACCTCGCACCTGGAGGTAAAGCCTGGCCTGGTGGGGGGGGGCGGGGCGCGCGGTAGGGGCCTCCGGAATGTTTACTGTAATCACGCACAGGAGCTGGAAACGTCTCTGGCCAGGGCCTGGCTGGGACTGGCGCGCGCGCAGCTTCTGAGTCAAGCCTGTGGAAGCCCTGACTCACAACACCTTTCAGTTTCCCTCTGAGCCCCCAGGGGTTGCATCTTCTGTCACCTAATGGTGACACAGCAGCAGGGCCTGTCACAGGCTGCCTCCTTAGGACACAGGCTGAGGAGGGGGGCAGGAAGTACCCCGGAGAAGACGTGGGGACATGGGCGTCACTTAGAACAGGGGTCCGCGACCTCCGCGATCTAATGCCTGATGACCTGAGGTGGAGCTGATGTAATCGTAATAAAGGGCACAATAAACATAAGGCGCCTGAATCATCCCCGGCCCCCTGGTTCAGGGAAAAACTGTCCTCCACAAAACCAGTTCCTGGAGCCAAAAAGGTTGGGGAACCACTGACTTGGAAGACTGGGGTCAGTCCTGCTTCCTACGCCACTGTTACAAAGGAGGACAGAGTTAGACCACCGTGGCCCCATGTGGCCAAGGAGACCTGCCTGACTACCCAAGGACACGCATGCCCCCCTCACCCTCTCCAACAGGTCGTGAGGCCAAGGGACCCTCGATACCCACTGGGCCCTCAGCCGCATCCCATGGCTGCCCTGGTTCAAGCCATCGTCCTCTCACTCCACGTCCAGCGAGAGGGACCTTCCACCAGTTGCCCGCCTGTGTTCTTGCTTCCCCACCATCGCCCGTGACAGTGGCTATGGCAGGAACTTCCTGGAGCACACATCCAAGGGTGTCACACCTGTGCTCAAAACTCAACTCCTTCTTCTGACGGGCTTCCTCCCTCAACCCTGCCATACCTGCCCCGTGCCCTCTGCTCTCCCACCTTGCACTCTGCTCAGTCCTGTGCACGCCCTGCCTGTCTCTACCCATCCATGCCCTCTGCCTGGTGGGCTTCCACCCTACCCTGAAGGCATGACTGATGCTCATGGCTTCAGAAATGAGTTTGCTCCGAGAGACACATATGTGGGGGCCCCTTAGAGCCAGGAAGCGCAGACACAGGAAGTGGATCCCTCACCGCCTCCTTTGACCAAGGGGAGCAGAGCAGAGGGAGACAAGCCGGTCTGAGCAGAATCACCAAAGCGTCCGTCAGGGCATCGGGAGCCTGCTGTTTATCTGGCTGAGCACCACAGGCTGTGTCAGCTGCTCTTTCGGAGGCGGCAGTGGACAGAGGAGCCTGACGGGCTACAGTCCACGGGGTCTCAGAGTGTCAGACACGACTGCACTCGATGCACTCGAATACTCAAATACACGTTTTGGAGACATGGACGCACGTTGGCTAAGGGATAGAGGCTTCTTTCCCTAGAGGTCCTGGCTTCAGGGCCCAGGCTCTGGGTAAGAGATGACAAGAGAACCCTATTCCCAGGTCAGGCTGCTGCCTCTCTCCCCTCGACAAGCAGGTCTAGCTGAGCTCACGGAAAGGTCCTCTCGGCACGACCCCCATAGCGCCACAGGGTTAGGGGCGTGGGGACTCTGGAGACCGAGGATCCCTGGATAAGTCCCAAGGGATGCACCAGGCAAGGACGTCCATGTCCTGGCTCCCCGTGAACCTCTGCACTCTGCAGAGGCTGCCTGCCTGCCCCCTGGCCTGTCTCTAGCTGGAGTGAGGGCGGCGGTCATGACAATGCGGGCAGTCACGGCAGCTGACATGCACTAAGCATCGTATTACAGGCCAGGCACTTGCTGCATAATTGAGTAATTTAATTCTCCCAACAACCCTGTTTTCCAGATGAGGAAGCTGAGGTCCCGAGAGTTTAAGGAAACAGTCCAAGGTATTATAGCTAAGAGAAAACAGACTCTGGGCTCAAACCCTGATAGATTCTGACACCGGAGCCCCTCCTCTTCAGAAGGGAAGAAAAAGAAAGAAAGAAAACCAAACTTTCTGGGGGGTGAGAACTGGAATCAATTACATTCAAATCTGTATTTGCAAATCCACTTTCAAGGAAATGCTGAGAATGCCTGCGAGCAGGGACTGGATTCAGCGTGTTTTTACTGAGTAAGTTTCCCTTCAGTCACACATGCAGGGCTCCTGCACACCAGGCCCCAGCAGACCCTGCGGTGGGTGCCAGCTGGCTCCTGGGTAAGTGTCCCCTCCAAGCTAACTCCTGGCAGTCGGGGGTGACATCGCTCAGAACTGCCTGCCAGGGTTTGAGGCACCCCTGCTCAGGACACACCTTCCCTGCAGAGAGCAGTGGGTACTTTAGAAGGAAAAGCTCTGGGCACGCCTGGGGCGCAGCGTAGTTACCAGAAGCCTAGCAGGTCACCCTGTGGCCTTAATCGTAAAATGCTGGTTGGTGTTCCTTAGAAGCCTGCTATCTCAGGAACTGTGCTCAGGGCCTTCCTGACAATTATCTTCCTTTTCCAGATGAAGGGAAACTCATGTTCTTGTTCAGTGTCTTTGCAAAGCCACCCTGCTGACCAGTGGGGCAGGCTGGAGGGATGGGGGGGTTGGCTTTTCGGCACCCCCTTCTATGTCTCCCTGCCGCTGGGCCAGGAGCCCTCCCTCTTTGGTGCCTGTACCTCCTGACTGCCCTGCAGAGGTGGCGGGGATGATGACTCTGAGCCCTGGGGTTGGGGTTGGGGTGAGGTGTGTGTGTGTGTGGGGCGGGGGGGCGGTTCCCAGGGCACACAATTCTGTTGCCCCAAGTGCCTGGGCTGGAATTCCAGCCTCCAAAGGCGGGCTCTCGCCTCTCAGCCCTGCTCTCTCATGCCTACAAAGCCGGCCTTCTTCATGGAGTGGCTGACACTGAACAGGCAGTGAGCTTTTTACTGAAAGCCACACACAACTTCCCTTTCACCCTTCGGAATAAGTGATATCTTTCTCTACGCCAGTTACCAATCACAGTTTGTCGTGTGAGTCGGGGCAGATATAAACATAAGAGGGGAACCTGTTTTGCTCAGGACTTTACTGAGAAAGGAGTTTGGTGGTTTTTAAAAACAAAGTCCATGGGTGCCTCCGACGATCAGGGGCTGCCAGAGTGGGCCAGGATGGGCAGGAGGCTGGGGAGTCACAGAAGAGATGGTGAAATAAAACAGCCCACTGAGGGGACGCAGAGGCCCTGCGGCACTGTTTGAAATGCTCTCAGACATCACCTGACCTTCCCAGGTGGCGCCAGTGCTAAGAACCTGCCTGCCAATGCAGGAGGCGGAAGAGCCGTGGGTTTGATCCCTGGGTTGGGACGATCCCCTGGAGGAGGGCATGGCAACCAACCCTAGTATTCTTGCTGGAAAATCCCATGCACAGAGGAGCCTGGCGGGCTACAGTCCATGGGGTCTCAGAGTCGGACACGACCGAAGTGACTTAGATACAGACATCATCCTCTGCTCCCTGAGAACATCTGTCATGTGGGAATTTCAGTTCGGGTCCCCCATGGTCCCTTTCCTGACCAGACCCTAAGGGTCATTTAGTGAATCCACAAACACAGGGAAAAGGTAAAACACTTTGAAGGCTCTCCTTCAAGCCATGTGAATGTTGATGGGGCGCCCATGGGGCTGACGCGGCTCTAGTCCCGTGAGGCAGGTCCTCTTCCGCGGTTTTTCTCCGGAACCAGAATTCACGCGGGGGACGCACTACTTTATGAGATGGGGGTTTGGCAACGAATCAGATAACCAAGCAAACATATTTCTGAGACTATTTTAAAATAAACAACTGCCAAGCAGAGGGTTGGGAATGTCTAAACAGATACTCCGAGTGTGAAGGATGCTGGAGGTTTGAGCGGACACAGCTGCGCACCCCCTGAGCGCACATGGAGGAGTGGGCCTTCCAAGCGCCGGAAGTCTCTTCGAAGAGCGAAGACGGGGATGGGGAAAACGGAGCAGTTTGCGGGTGGTGGGGGGTGCTGTGGGGATCGGGGTGGGCTGAATCCAAGCCGGGAGCTGAGCCCTGGCTCCTTGGTGAGCCGCCCTGCTGTGCTCACCGCCGAGGTGGCTGAGTTTCTGCAGGCTCTCTGCCTCTCTAACCAGGCTGATGGTGCTCAGCCAACGGCTGTGCCCTTGCCCACCACACTGGCACAAGCGCAGAAGGCTGATGGTGGTCCTTGAGGGCGAGGGGCGAGGAAATGTGCACCCCCTACACTGTCAGCAAGAGGCCCGATGGGTACAGATGCTTCTGAGGAGGGCAACTTGATAGATGCCACTGTACAGAGCGAGGTACTAACTCCCCCACAGGGATTTCACAGTAAGGACTTCCTCCCAGCACAGAGCAGGAAAGCCCCAGTTTTAATTGCAAAAACCAAGCTGCGGCCTGAGATATGCGTGATTCCATTTGTGTAAAAGCTACAAGGATGGTCATGCATTCAACAAATAGTTACCACATGCCTACTAACTGCTAGGCCCCGTGCCAGGGCTGGGGGGTCGATGATGAACAAGACAAAGTTGGTGCCTATGAGTATGAACTTAAATGTGCGTCAGTGCAGAGGAAGGGGTTTGGGAGGAGACATGCCCTGACCAAGCTGCGAGTTATTGCTGGAGAGGCTGACGGCTCAGGGAGGGGCCACAGGACAGGGGTGGGGGGGCGGAGGTTGGGTATAAAAGGATGCTTTCACTTTTCACTGTATACACTGTATTGTCTGAGCTCTTGTTTTATTTTTTTTAACAACATGAATGCATTTCTGTATTATTTGCTGATTTATTTTCTTTTCTTTTAAAAATATTAATCTGGCTGCACTGGGTCTTAGTTGCAGCACATGGGATCTCTAGTCACAGCATGTGGGATCTCTAGTTGCACCATGTGGGATCTAGTTCCCTGACCAGGGATTGAACTCAGGCCCCCTGCATTGGGAGCTCGGAGTCTTAGCCACTGGACCACCAGGTGGTTTAGTCGCTCAGTTTAGTCGCTCATGGACTGTAGCCCACCAGGCTCCTCTGTCCATGGGATTTCCCAGGCAACAATACTAGAGTGGGTTGCCATTTCCTTCTCCAGGGGATCTTCCCGATCCAGGTATTGAACCCATGTCTCCTGCATTGGCAGGTGGATTCTTTACCGTCTGAAGCACCAGGGAAGTGCCTATTTGGTCATGACCCTTAAACAGCAAAAAAAAAAAAAAAAAAGACCACGGAATTACAGACTCAACAATAGGACTGTTTGCAGGACAGGTAGGTGAAAGACAGAGGTGGTGTTAAATATGAGCTCATTTTCCAACCAGGGCCAAGGCTGTGATTTTGCAACATTTCCAGCCCCCTGGAAAGAAGGTGCACAGAGCACTGGCTCTAGCAGCCCCTCTGTCTCCTTTGGAGAAGGTCTTGACCATGGCCGGGGTCACGGGCACACCCTCAAGCCTGAGGCTGCGAATCAGAGAACAAGCCCCCCGACAGCGCTGGGCCTCTTCAGCCTGCCCAGCCGGGGTCACTGCGGGCCTTCTCGCAGCAGCTCTCACTGCATGTAAGAAAACACCCCTGAGATTTTTCTAGGACCCCATCGAGGCCCCCACCCACTCCTAGCTGAGGCTGGTACATGGAGAAGAGCCCATGAGCATTAGCAGAAGTCCCTGAACAGGAGACATTTCTGCCCTTCTGGCTAAGGTCCGCCTGACTCTGCCTCAGCTGTGAAGAAGAAAGCAAGAGGTCTTGGGGGTCAGGTAGCCGGGGTCCCCAGGCTGGGCCTGCTGCATCTTAGCTGTGCAACCTTGGGCCAGTCACAGGACTTCTGGGAGCTGCAGGCCTCAAAGATGTAAAATGAGGATGCTACCTCTTTGAAAGAGGTAAGATTCCACAAGAATCTCCCCTACCCCAACCCCCAAGGTCCATCTAGTCAAAGCTATGGTTTTTCTAGTAGTCATGTATGGATGTGAGAGTTGGGACTATAAAGAAAGCTGAGCACTGAAGAATTGATGCTTTTGAACTGTAGTGTTGGAGAAGACTCTTGAGAGTCTTTTGGACAGCAAGAAGATCCAATCAGTCTATCCTAAAGGAAATCAGTCCTGAATATTCATTGAAAGAACTGATGCTGAAGCTGAAACTCCAATACCTTGGCAACCTAATGCAAAGAACTGACTCATTAGAAAAGACCCTGATGCTGGGAAAGATTGAGGGCGGGAGGAGAAGGGGACCACAGAGGATGAGATGGTTGGATGGCATCACCAACTCAATGGACAAGTTGAGTAAGCTCTGGGAGTTGGTGATGGACAGGGAAGCCTGGTGTGCTGTAGTCCATGGGGTCACAAAGAGTCGGACATGACTGAGCAACTGAGCTGAACTGAACTGAACCTCTTTGGAAGAGGTAAGATTCCACAAGAATCTCCCCCACCCCCACCCTGGGTCCCCCGCCCCTTGGTGAGCCCATGCAAGGGGACCTCCAATGCCCCGGGGAACTTGGTAACAAATGCAAATTCCTCACTAGTTTACCAGCATTTTAAATATGTATCCCTGGTGACTGTGACACCTAATTTGTTTGTATACATTCCCTGCCTCCCTGGAAGAAGTATTGAGACAAGAATAGAACTTTCTTCTCTGGGGCTGAAAGAAATCTGGGATTGAATCCCACTGTATTACTCAAATCCAGCCTTCCAAAAACCAATGCTCCACCAAACAGAATCTGTCCAAAATGAACATCTATTGGTGGCTATATAAAAGAAAAAATAAGTAGCTCAAGTTCATTCCGTGAATTAAAAATGACGCTGTGCTCAGTCGCTCAGTCACGTCCAACTCTTTGTGGGCCCATGGACTGTAGCCCGCCAGGCTCCTCCGTCCATGCAATCTTCCAGGCAAGAGTGCTTGCATGGGTGGCCACTTCCTTCTCCAGGGGATGTTCCCGACCCAGGGATCGAATGCACATCTCGTGTCTCCTGCATTGCCAAGCAGATTCTTAAAAATGACGGTATTGAATATTAAGTGTGGTTTACAGCTGCCTCACCACCCCACCGCTGTGGGATGAAAATCACAGCCGAGCCTGAAGGAGGGAACATTACTTCCTGACGCCGTCAGAGCCTGACCAGGGCAGGTGGGGTCCTGCAGGCCTTGGGGGACGTGAGAGGGTTCTCTTATTCTATTTCAGTCATTTTATATAGCATCTTATGGAAAAATATGAATGAACTTTTTGGCCAATCTAATATATTTATCTTCATGTGTAGTGAAAAAAATATACACTGAGCTGTGGATCCCAAGATTTCTGGTAAAAGCTAGGATTTGTCTAACCTGTTCCACCTGGCCCTGAGATGCAGTTACTGTGAACGGATTCAAAGGAAAAGGTTAAATGGACAATAACACAGTTGGTTCTCTGATGTGGCAAACTCTTCTGAGGTGGTACCCGAATACTTCCCACGTGGGGAGGACTGGTAGCCGATGCCTTGGCTGAGAGGCGGTGGACAGGAGTTGAATGGACGGGACAGCACAGCACTGATTTAAAAGACGACAGGAGGCTCTGTAAAGGTAAGAGCCCGGGCCGTGTCCCCACACTCAGGCTGTCTCTGGGGCACTGGTGTAAAGTGACTCGGGAACGGCCACCATCTGAGTGAGGGCCACACGTCTCGGCTAAGTCTTAGCAGGGAAATTAGTTACTGCTGAGCTCCCATCCCAGGTATTCATTACAGCAAAGCACGTGAAAACGACATGGATCCTTTTGCCAAATCCTCATAGAACCCCTCAGAAGGGGGAAACGGTTACTGTTCCCATATTATGGGGAGATGAAGTCACTTGCCCAGGGCATGGAGACAGCAAGTGGGGACGTGAGCTAAGGGGAACTGACCCAGCCCGGCTCCTAACCTCTGCATCCACGGCCCCCAAGGTCAGGCCAGTGTGCGAGCCCAGGGAACCCCACCCGAGCCTTATTCTTGGCTTTGGTGCATACATGCCAGAAATCAAAGAAGCTTCCCAGACCAAAACAAGCACGTGGTCGGGAAGAGCCCCTGGAGAAGAAAACAGCAACCCACTGCAGTATTCTTGCCTGGGAAATCCCATGGACAGAGGAGACTGACAGGCTACAGCCCTCGGGGTCGAAAAGAGTGGGCACAACAAAAAAAACAAGCTCACCACCACCAACGGCAGTAACAGTTAACAGTGCACTTTCAACAGATGGTGGCTCTGCGCTCGACACACGTTATCTCGGTTCATCCTCACGACATCCTGGTCGAGCGGCCAGGACTCATTACTCTCCCTATATCACAGAGGGCCTGAGAAGTGGCGTCACTACCCACGGCACACGGCCACCGAGTGGCAGAGCTGGGAGGGGGACCCAGGAGCTAGCGAGGCACTGAAGCTCACGTCCACACCCACTTCCAGCCCCGTTTCCCTCCCAGGCTTCAGCCTTGCTACCCGTGTCATTATCTCGCTCCGTCCACACATGCTGAGGCCCCTGTAGGGGTGGCCAACCGAGGCAGTCAGGCAGTGTCTGTGCCCTGCCGGCCTCCCTCTTCTCTGGAAGTGGTGCTGGGGGAGCCCTGGGGCAGTTCTGGAGCTTTCTCTGATGCCAGATGATCAGTCAGCAACAGTGATGGTTTAGGGACATGATCATTTGCAAATGAACCACACTTCCCCAGTGGGCCTGCCTCCTCTCAGACAGGCCCAGAGTCTGCCAACTAACATCTTGAAATCACTCAAGGCCTTGATTGAGGTTTTGCCTTTCCCTGTGGGCTTAGGTCTTTGCTTCTCCCTCAGTGTCAGTCCCTCAGTTTTCTTCCTGGCTGAGTGGGAGGGGGGACGGGGAGGCGCGGTCTGGGTGCTCCTCATCTCCCACACCCCAGAAGCCATTGTGGAACTGAGAGGTCCCGAGGGTTAGGCAGAGGGTATGCATCCACCAGCGTGGCCCAGACACTTGCTGCACCGTCTCCCCACCCTCCGGCAGCTGGGTGAGGCTGCGGGGACAGTGAGCGGAACGCTCGCCCTTCTGGCTGAAGCAGCTCTCTCTTATCCTCGCCCTTTCCCTGTGAGGAGGGGGTGGGTGCCAGGTGGTGCAGCCACAGAGCTGTGAAGCCTCTGTCATCCCAGTCTCTGAGGGATGAGAGAAGCAGGGTTCCTCACTGACCCCTGTGGACAGGGAGCACAAGCAGGAAATATATCCTCACTGTGTCCAGGCGTGGAGAAGCGTCATTCCCATGGCACAGCCCAGCCTGGCTCAGAGGAAGCAGCTCACAGTACCTGGGACCAGAGCCCCAGAGGCTGTGAGATGAAGCCATTTACGAGTCAACAACTATTCTTGGGTCCAGCAACCCAGGACTGCAGCAGGGTAGTGACCACCGAGGGCTTGTAACACACAGGTGCTATGCTGAACGACTGCTGTTGCTGTTTTTAGTTAACTAATTAATTTTTGGCTGCGCTGGGTCTTCGTTGCCGCGTGCGGTCTTGCCCTAGTTGCGGCAAGTGGGCAAGGCTACTCTCTGGTTGCGGTGCGCTGTCTTCTCAATGCAGTGGCTCTGCTCGTCGCAGAGGACTGGCTCCAGGGCACATGGGCATAGTCGCTCTGCAGCATGTGGGACCTTCCTGCCCAGGGACGGAGCCCACGTCCCCTGTATTGGATGGGAGGATGATTCCTAGCCACTGGGACACCAGGGAAGTCCACTAGGTGGTTTTAAATGCATTTTCTCACCAAATCTTCTCTGCAGCCGTGTATTATGTGGTTGGGCCTACTTATCCTCATTCTGCAGACGGAAAAACAGACACTTGTAAACATGAAGAGGGCAACCCAGGCCTTGTGGTGAGAGCGACAGGGCTCGGACTTGGCCCCGGGTGAGGCTGTGATGCCTGTCTCCGCCTTGATGGCAACTCCCTTCTCGGGGGACTCAATCTGAGGCGAGTGATCGCTCTCCTTCAGAGAGTCGCCACACCATTTGTTTTTTATAAGCCACAGATGTGCCCTCTGACCATCCAGTTAAGGCTTGCAGCATGAAAATGGGTGTCATGTTCCTCCAACGGCCAGGCTGAAAGCCGCTTCTCACGATCGCGCCAGGGACAAGGACGTGGGCTTCTCCGCCCATTTGTGAACTAGTCCAGGGCTCGGTCCCAGTCGAGGACAGGTGTTGTGGAGGTGCTTTTCGACCCCTCCGACGACGATGACGAGACTCCCAAGAAGAAGGCTCCCTTCCCCCACCCGCAAAGGCACCCATTTGCTGGCTCTCGGCAGAACTGCTGATTTATACCTGGGGCCAACAGGGGCCTCCTCAAAGTAGGACCCACAACGGCTGTGAGTTATTCCAGCCAATGCGCAGCCATCTGGCCACCGGCCCTCTCTGCCTCTGCAATTGATGGCATGGTGTTAATTCTCCTTGAGGTGATGGCTGCCCGAGCCTGGGCTGCTTCTCTCTGAGCAGCGTCTCCAGGGGAGCTGCATGAAGGCGGGCGTTTCCAGGGACGGGAAGGAGCGCCAGGTAGAGTGCAGTGTGATTTACTTCTCGCTTGGACGCGTCAATTGACCTGTCGAGTTTCAGATCGCTTCCCTCCACAAGGAGATGACGAGATGACTCACACAGCCAGGCACGTTCAGAAGACAAATGCCGGGCCGTCAAATCCAGTCCTGATTTCTTTCCAGCTTCCCAGTGAGAGAAGAGACCGGCCCAAAGCGAGGGAGAATGTCAGATGCTGTCAGAACCGAGTTGCTCAGTCGTTCAGGTGTGTGTCTGACTCGGCCCCCTGGACTGTAGCCAGCCAAGCTCCTCTGTCCATGGAACTTTCCAGGCAAGAATACTGGAGCGGGTTGCCATTTCCTACTCTAGGGGATCTTCCCAAACCAGGAATCAAGCCCGAGTATTCTGAATTGGCAGGCGGATTCTTTACCACTGAACCACCAGGGAAGCCCAGAGTCAGAACCAAGAGGTCCCCCCAGTATGCCCCTGGGCCCTGAAATCACCATCTGTTTTTTGAAAACAAAGTCAGTGTCCTCATTTGTGGGCTGGATCCTAAGTCACTCTCTTGTTTTCCTTCATTCACTTGTGCCAAAGCTTCACCAAGGACCCACTATGCTGGCAGCCCCAGGATTCAACTGTCAACAAAGAGTTAGGGTTCCTCCCTCAAGCAGCTTGGTGCCCATATGAACTGAATAACAGCTCTAAGAGAGAAAACTACATACAGTGGCCAATGCTCAAGAGAGATTTGGTGGCCAGAAAAGGTTTTGGCGGGAAGGGCACTGTCTGCAGAGATCTGAAGGATGTTGGGGAGTGAGCCAAGTGAAGGGGACACTGGTGGCAGGAGAGAGTGTCCCAGGCAGAGGGCCGGGCCTGTATGACGATCAGAAGCATGGTCAGGGAAGCCAAGGAGGGCTGCGCGGCTGGGACCCAGGTGGGAACAGCAGCTGAGGGCCTGGCGCCTGCAGGCCTGGCGGGCTCAGCCAAGGGCAGTAAGAGTTGAGCTTGGACATGCAGAGGCAGGGGCTGTGTGCCCTGTACCCCTCCCATGACCACATCAGAAGCCCACTGCCGGTCCCCATCCTGGGAAGTCAACACAGGCAAAGGCCACTCAGGCCATCCAGGCAAACTCCGAGACAGGTTCCCTGTCCCCCTCCCCAGACTCGCTCAGTGACTTGTCTCAGAGCCCTGACTTTCCAAGGGTCGCTGCTGGTGCAGGGAGCGGGGCAGGGAGGGTAAGCTGGAGGACTTGCTGGAGGAGGAGGTGCAATGGAGACCCTGACAGGGGGCTCCCCGGCTCTCACCGTCCCTCCCAGAAAGTGGGGAGCAGGGAAAGCATCTGTCTGCAGCTGGCTCTCCTCCTCCCAGAATTTTCAGAGTGAAATATAATTTCACAACCCCACACAACCAAACAGCAAAACCAGAATATAGATCCACCAGATTTGGAAATTTTAAAACTTTATATCCTGGGTGGGAGGGATACCAGATGCAAGTGAGTCTGGCTGTAGGAAGAAAGTGTGTCTTACTTTTCAAGAGAAGACAGAAGGTTGCAGAAAGGCACTGCAGCAGTAGGGCCTGCCTGTCTCTATTGTGGGCTGGACCAGGCCTAGCTGACACATAGGAGGGCCTCAGTAAATGGCCGCTGAACTGAAGCAGAGTCCCGTTGGCCACCTGGACACGACTCATTCCCAACACACCTGTAAACCCGTAAGGACTGAAGCCTTGTCAAGTCTCACATTTAATTCCCAACTTTCACCCAAATGAGTTCCTGTCTTGGTATCACCCGGTATCATCTAGGGAGCAGAGTAGGGGCTGTCGCTTGTTTTCCAGAGAAACACTGTCTTGCCGGCAGGAAGAAGTGAATGCTGGACATGGGTCTAGTGGGGGGGGGGTAGCCCGGTGGTGCTGGGGGAATATGGGACCACCTATGAGCCCAGGTTCCTGAGGGAAGAGTGACTTAGTGGATTTGGATTCTATAAAACAAGTCACTAGGCTTTCTGGTATGTATGTATACAGAGGTGCTCGAATGCACACATGTACACACACACAGTATCTGAGGTTGGATGCGTGTGTGCTAAGTCACTTCAGTTGTGTCTGACTCTCTGTGACCCTATAGAGATCAGACCCTATAGTGTCCACCCTGGTGGACTGTAGCCTGCCCACCAGGCTCCTCTGTCCATGGGATTCTCCAGGAAAGAACACTGGAGTGGGTTGCCATGCCCTCCTCCAGGGGATCTTCCCAACTCAGGGATGCGACCTGAGTTTCTTACGTCTCCTGCATTGACCGATTCTTTACCACTAATGCCATATGGGAAGCCCAGTATCTGAGGTTATGGTGGGTTGGTTTTTTTTTTTTTAAACAAGAGTTATCAAAATCAAGGGAGGTATCTGGAGAATTTTTGCAGAACCTCAATTCTCATACGTATACTTAAGGGCTAAATCAGAATGTTTTTCCATCATGGTCAACAATGTTCTTGAGGGATTAAAAAAAAAACCAAGAACACATTTATTTCATTTTTACATTCAGCCACTTTAGTCAAGGACTAACATTCTACCACAGACCATTTAATCACCGGAACCCTCTAATTCTTTCCTGGAGAAAAGTAGAAAAGTCCTTCTCAAAACCAAATGGGGACTTTTGATTAAAATTCCTCCTGGCCAAAATGGGCTGGAGAAAACCCGCACTTTCAGTGGGGCTGTCCTAGACGAAACGATGTATGAGAAGAAGCCACGAGGACCCTGTGGCTTGAGGATCTGAGGGAGTGGTGCCGAGCGTGTGTGTGTGTGTGAGGTGGTCCAGGATTGAGGGGGTCAGATGGCCGCAGAGGATGACACTGGAGCCTTTTAGGTCAAAAAGGAGAGTCTGGGGGACAAGGGGGTCTGAGCTGCCTGGGAGAACACCCACCATTGGAAGAGCCTCAGCAGCGAGAATCTCGAGGAAGGATGGAGAAGACTGGCAGGAAAGGCAGGAAGGGGCGGGTACCGGAACCCCAGGGAGGCGACCTGGGGACATCCGTGGACAGAGACCCTGGGGACGGTTGCAGGAAGCAGGCAGGTGTAGAGAGTCGAGTCTTCACCTGTCCCACCAGAGTGGGGCCCTGCTGGCATGCCTCGGGCCTGCGTGGGGCTGACGGGTCAGGAAGACGTGGTGGGGGGCGGGGTCTGGTCACATGACCCAGGAGCACCCCAGGGGTGGCTGTCCCGAGCTGGGGCAGGGTGTCACGTGGGGCCCCGTCTGCTGCCAATCTCCACATCCCAGCCGTGATAAGGAGAATAATGGCCTCCAGAGATGTTGCATGCTTGACTCCCTGGAACCTGTGGAGGTTTCTTACCAAAGGGATGTCCCAGATGTGATTAAATTACAGAATCTGAGATGAGGAGATGATCTGGGTGAGCCCTGTCTAATAAGAAGAGGCTTTTGAAAGTGCCAGAGGGAGGCAGACAGGGAGGTGAGAGGAATGTGATACCAGAATGCTTCAACCCACCACAGCTGGGCTGAGGATGGAGGGGGGCCGGGAGCCAAGAGTGCAGGCTGGAAAAAGGCAAGGGAAGGACTCTGCCCTAGAGCACCCAGAAAGGAAAGCAGGCCAGTGATTTTAGCCCAGGGAGACTTCTGACCTACAGAACAGTGAGATGATAAATGTCTGTGTCTTTTCAAATCACTAAGTTTGAAGTCATTGGGCTATAGCAGCCACAGGAAACACACATATCACCCCACGTTCTAGACACAGGGTATGACCAGGTTGCCACACCACCCACACGTCTTCACTTAGGATACCCCCGCCTGGAACGTTCTCACCCAGCTTGGCTGCCTGCTGGACGCCCACTCAGAACTCCACTCAGCTCAATGGCTGGGGCTCTCAGAAGCAAGGCCTGTCCCTGTTCAGCCCTACTAAGAGCCAAGGCCACTGCTCCCTGCAGTTTCCATCGCAGCACCCATATCCACCTGCTGCTGTAAGTCCTCCCAGGATGTCCCCGGCTGCCTGGAGGGAGGGCTGTGTTAGATTCTTCCTCACATTTCTAGCACCCAGACAGGGCCCACCACTCTATAAATGATGGACGCGATCGTGGTAGGTGAATGGAGGCAGGCTCTTTGCCCAGAGGCAAGAGTACACATTCTGGGGTCTGAATCCTGTGGGTGTGTCCTGGCTCCCCCACTTCCTGGCAGAGTAAGACCCTGGGCAGGTTATTCTACCTTCTGTGCTTGGGCTTCTTCGTCCATAAGACGGAGATAATAACAAGACCTACATGGCCAGGCTGTGAGGATTACTTTGGTTAACCCGTTTCAAATACAACATCGCCTGGCTCGAGGAAAAGGACCAACAGGTGGTGCTTATTATCATTCCTGTGGGATCCAGGAAGGGAAAGGCAGAAGCCGGGGGCCAGGGAGACCCCAGGGAGTGGCATCAAGGCTGACAAAATCTAGTCTAGAACCTTCCCGAGACACTGCCTGGCACTCACGCCTCCACACCCAGCCTCCTCCATGTGAGTCTGGTGTCAGGGCTCACTGGGCTGAAGGTGGCGGGAGGGAAGGGGGCCTGGCGTGGAACGGAGAAGGCTGTAGATTATTGTCAGTTTCACTGCTCTGGAGAATGTTACCCACCACCGGGAGGGAGGCACATTTTTATGAGGCACTAGTTACAGGCTAAAGGTTAACTGGAGTTATTTAAATGACATGCCTATTTCCTGGCTTTGCATAGCTCTGGAAAACCCCAACTGCACTCAGAAAAAAACGGAGAGCATGTTATAAAATTCAAAGGCCTGGGTATGGGTGATGAAACAGATGAATGCAAAAGATAATCTGGATTTGCCAAGGTGAAAACCAGGAAGCTGCGTGGGGGCTTTTCTGTATGAGGATTTGGCAGGGAGAGGAAGGTCTACTTCACCTTGACCTTGGTATTAAAAAAAAACCCCAAAACCAAAAATAAAACCGGTGGCCCTGAGCAGACCAAGGGAGGAAGGAAGGGAAGATGGGATGACAACGTCTAGCTCTCAGTTATAAGCAAGACGGTTTAAATGTGGGGAGACCTGGAAAAGCAGGCTCAGCCCACTGGTTCCTGAGCCTCCTGGTCTGGCTGTCTGCTCCCGAGGCATTTTTACGACTGTGCCTAAAGCCAAGCAGGCTGGTTCCAGGCCTGGTGCTAGTTCAGGACAACTGGAGAGTTTGGAACGGGCTGGGGTTCAGTGCTGCAGAGACGGCTGGGGCGGCGAGGGTACAACCTTGCCCAGCCTGCAGGCACCAGGTAGAGTGGCAGGGCTGGGCTGGTGTGGTGGTCAGGGAGGCGTCACAGGCGCTTCCTCTCCCCAACAAGGTGTCCCAGGCTGGAGAGGAGAAGTGATCTGTCTGTCTTCATCTAAGGCAGAAGCACACCGCCTGCACGATTAACTTGCAAAAAACTCAACTGCATTCAGGAAGGGACTAGGGAGAGAAATGTTTAGCTGCCGCGACTGCTCTGGCTGCCACCCGACGGAGGGAGGTGGCAAGTGGGACTCGATGCCTCCCTCGAGGGCCCTCAGGCTCTCCTGCCTCTGCCTGAAGGGCCCTGCCCTGTAGATGCTCCCAGGTAAAGACATTTCTCCTCTTTCTCCTCCAGTGCTCAATTTCAGGTCAATTTCAGCCCTGGAGTGAAGACCAGCTGAGTTGGCTCAAAGAGAGACATGACTCTCCTACGTGGCACCTTCCCAAGGGGTCTGTAAGGGTGACTTGCATGGCACAAAGTCTCCACCTGAGAAGTGGACTGCAGAGCCTAGAGAGAGACACGGCTGCTGCGTCAGGCCACAAAGCCAGCCTCCCTGGTGACGTCTGGTTGACGAGGAGGTGGGCAGGGAGAGCTCCGAGAGGGAACCAGAATTCATGGACAGCAGCAGAGCAGAGACTACGCATGGAGTTCCAGAAACTTCCTCATTCTGTCCGACCCATGGGTTTGCAACATTGGCTGCACAATGGAATCCTCCAGGGAGCGCCGACAACCAGAGAGGCTGGGGCCCATCCTCCAAACAAGTGAATCAGAACCTTCTGGGGTAGCGCCTGGGCACAGAGCATTTTTGAAACCCCTAAAGTGATGAGACAGTGGCAGAAGATGAGATGGTTGGATGGCATCACTGATTCAATGGACATGAATGTGGGCAAATTCTGGGAAACAGGAAGGGACAGGGAGGTCTGACGTGCTGCAGTCCATGGGGTTGCAAAGAGACGTGACTCAGCAACTGAACAACAAAATGGTGATTCTAAGGCACATGGAAGGTTCGGACACAGGGAGCTCTGGAGAGACCATCAGCCCCGCCCCCATCCTGTCCTGTGGCGTGAGCAGGTCCGGGGATATGTAGCTGCACGCATGGCAGCATGGCAAGCCAATTTTCACTTCCATCTCTAGGCAGGTCAAAGTGGAAATGACAAATTTAAGTGTTTAAATGTCCCAAGATCAGTACCCTGTACATTTCTTGAAAGCTCAGCAAAGCAAACTACATTTGACATTCACTGCAAAAATCAGCATGGATGGCCTGCTGTGCCGGGAACATGGCGCCCTCCTCATGGGATCCCTGCTGTCTCCAATCAGGACTTCCTCGGGGGTCAGAGTCAGTGGTCTAGTCTACGTTATTCCAGGTGCTCCCTGTGCTCGGCTTCAACCCTTCCTTAGGGCTCTAGGTGACCGACCAGCTCCCCAGTGCTTCTGCCGAATCCGAACGGAGCATCAGTAAGAGGGAAGGTGATGGTCCCTTTGCTCCCATCCCCGGTCTTCTCCCTGGGACCGGGGTGGGCTGGAGGCTGAGCACTGGCTGAAAGCACAGCAGCGTGAGCAGCAGGACAAGTGCCGGGGATGGGGGCACTGGGGGCCGGGGCAGGGGCCTGGGGAGAGGACAGCTCAGAGCAGGTGCCTGCTCCTGTCGTGGACCTCTGGTAAAGGTCACACGCAGTCTGTCACTGCTTCAGTCTCCCCAGAGATTTGTTTTGAGATTTGTTCTGTGGTTAATCAGAAAGCAGGCCCAGAAGCCAACCCTCTGCTCCAGAGGCCTGAGCAATCACTGGATCTTGCCTTGTCCCCAGGCTGCCAGCCGAGCTGGGTGGCGGAGGTGGGCGGGGAAACTGCTGGCTTCAGGGTGAGGAGCCCCGTGTAGGCAGAGCCCCAGACAGCCTCAGCGAGTGGGCTGCTGCGAGGGATGTCTTGAAACTCAACGTTAACCCTCAACCCGGCTACCCCACGAATTTCTGTTTCCTCTGGCAGCTCACTGCTGCCACCCCCTCCAGCAGCCAGAGGTGAAGAAGTGATCAAGGAGGCTGGCTTCAGCACCCGGAGCGGGACTCGCCCCTGAACCTTGTGACCTGGAGGAGCGCAGCAGGGGCGGGGGCCCAGGCAGGCCTCCGGAGGGCTCTGACAGCCACCTGATTTATGGAGGAGAGCAGAGACAAGCAGTGAAGAAGCTGCACGCCAGTCACAGGGTGGCTTCCAGAGTCCAGGTCAGGGTGGAGGTGCTGGAGGTGCTGAGTGGGAGTAAGATGCTGGATCCATCTGATGCCTGAACTGGCTGAACCTGCAGAGCTTGGTTACAGGGATGCGAGGAGTCAGAATTCTCCAAGGCTTTGGGCCCAAGTGAACACAAGGCCCACACTTCTGTTTAGTGACAGGGAGCGCCGGTCAAGTGAGAGGGCTGCTCTGTTGGGCCCCCTGACGTCTCGAGGCACTGTGTCAGCATGGTGGGGGGCGTCTTCCCTGGAGGTACAGAGATCTGAGGTTGGGGGGCACGGCTGTGTCAGAGCGTGACAGTGCTGGAGCCGGGACCCCCGCTGCCACCTGGGTGCCGTCCACGGTCCTGGCTGCCCTGAGATGCAGTTGCATCCACTTCCCAAGGGTGTTGACATGCCGCAGAAGATGTTCCTGGAGCAAATCTAACCCACAGGTCCCCTGAGATCAGAGAAATCAAAACCGTGGCCCCATTTTCAAATGCCTGGCAAGGACTGGGATTTGGGCTGGCGGGGGTGGTGGGGGGGTGGAAATACTTAAAAGTGGAACGTGCCTTCAGTGGAAATGATCATTTTACTAGGCAAGGAAGGAGAAAGCTCAAAAACCAGTCTCTACACTCAAACGCCTTATCTCCTCCAAGGCACAGGATGCAATCGAGAAATTCTGCCTTGCAGAGAGAAAAAATAATCATTTTTGTCTTTTTCGGAACTGTCTAGGACTACTTTTAATACATAACCCACAACAGAGGGCATAGCCATTAGGTGACCTTGTGATTTCAGCAGAACATGTCTCTCTAATGTAGCTCGATTATGATTGTAAGTTTATAAAAACAGGGAAAGATTACAGGAATATACATTAAACCACATCAATGAGTGCTACTGAGAAAAAAAAAAGTCCAGTAGACAGGTACCAATCAAATAATCAATATGTAGGAAACAGCTACATCACCCTGCTTTAAGAGAACCAAATAATGTTGCAATTGGATTTGCTTTAAAATTTTCCACTTGAACAAAACTGACAGCTGTATTATAATCACATTTCCAGTCACTTTATAAGACACAAATTTCATTTCTCCATATTTCTACTTCATTTCTGAAAAGGGGCCAGCAACGTTATTCATCAGGCACATGGAGAGGCAGCCTAATTCATGGGGCAGGGGGAAAACGCTGTTAATTCCATGTTTTCCATTTCCCGAGAGAATTGGTGGTTTAACTCAAACATGATTTTTTTCTGATCAGTCTAGTTCAGGGTTCTAGTTTCAAACAAGGGTAGGGGGAAAAAAGCAGCATTTTAGTCCTTAGGTAAAATGACTTGAGATTGTTGAAATTAGGACTATCTACATTTTTAGAAAATACCAGGGTGGATTTAAGATTCTTGGTATATTCTTCATATGAAAAAGTCTGTTATGAAAACCTGGCTATTCAAATATCATAGTAACAATAAACAAACATTCTTTTAATTCACAATCCAACTGTCTCAAATTACTCAGGACAGTTTTTAGAAATGCCACTTTTGTATTAATGAAAGTGCCTTAAACATTTATGCAGAAGGGAACCCACTCTAGTATTCTTGCCTGGAAAATCACAGGGACAGAGGAGTCTGGTCGGCTACGGTCCATGGGCTTGCGAGGAGCTGGACCTGGCTGAGTGACTATGCACGCTAAAGTTTTAGTCAGTTCAGCCCAACAAGCCTCCTTGGAGCGCCTCCCACGTGATAGGTCCTGTTACCAGGGACAGAAAAACAAAGCACCAAGTGCACACTTGAGGTGTGCCTGGGGAGGGGCGAGGAGGAAGGAGGCTGGGAGGACAAGTCTGGCAAAGGCCCAGCGGTGGGGAATGGCCGGAGTGCTGTGTCTAGGAACCAGTGAGCAGCACCACAGCCAGGTGGGCTCAGAAGCAGGGAGACACAAGGCAGAGGAGGAGGCCCAGGAGCTCTGACATCTAAAGCGGGGAAGGGATGTATGAAATGGACACAGGTGGGCTAGACTTGCCTTTCGGAGGCCAGCCACACAGCAGATGGACCAGAGTGGGACAAGGCCCTGGGCTGGGACCCCCGCATGGAAGACACTGGGTGCAGAGCGTCTGGGCTGGGGAGGGGGCAGAGCTGCAGGGGGGATGGCTGCTGACCCCCAGACCCTGGGGTTGGAGTAGGGTCAGGAGTGGTTCCAAGTCAACAGCTGGCAATGAGAAGAGACCCAGCATGGACCGTATTCCCTTTAAAGATAAAACACAGAGGCAGAGTACAGGCTGAAGAACCACAAAATCACACTCGCCTGAGATAGGACTTCCAAAGCCGAATCCATACTCGCCTCTCGGGTTTCACGATAACATTAGTCCTCTGCAGTGTCAGTACTGAACAAACCACTTCTCTGGGGCTCCGGGCCTGAAAATGCTTGAACTAAACTGCCCTGGAGGAGCCATCAGGGTCTGAATCAAGCCTCTTTTACAGGTTTCAGTTCTTCTCCAATCAGCTGGCACCCACTTTCCTGAAAAGTCATTTTTTCCAAGAAACTTATCTAATTAACAGGGCTTTGCTGTTGGCTCAGACGATAAAGAGTCTGCCTGCAATGTGAGATACCCAAGTTCGATCCCTGGGTTGGGAAGATCCCCTGTAGAAGGAGATGGCAACCCACCCCGGTATTCTTGCCTAGAAAATCTCATGGATGGAGCAGCCTGGCAGGCTACAGTCCATGGGGTTGCAAAGAGTCAGACACAACTGAGAGACTTCACTTTCTTTCTTTCTATCTAATTAACAGGCCCATGTGGACTCCTCCACTTCTCAGTGTATCCCCTGGACAGAAACAGTCAAGGTTTCACTTTGTCAGAGCTCCTCTGGAGCACCAGCTAGTTCAGAAAATTGTTTTGTGCCCAATGTGCAGTTCAGATGAAGAACACTAATGACTATTTCCACCAGGACAGTGTTCACACGTGGTGGAAGACGCTGAGCACTTCTGATGGACTCACTATCAACAGAACAGTTCAACCAGGCAGTATCATCTCCCCATCTTCACAGATCGGGAGAAAGGTTCAGAAAGGTTAACTAGTTTGCTCAAGGTCACAAAGCCAGGATTCAAACCCAGAGCCCCTAATCCTAAACAAAAGCAAAAACATCACTTTGCCAACAAAGGTCTGTATAGTCAGAGCTATGGTTTTTCCAGCAGTCATGTATGGGTGTGAGAGTTGGAGCATAAAGAAGGCTGAGTGCCTAAGAATTGATGCTTTCAAACTGTGGTGCTGGAGAAGACTCTTGAGATTCCCTTGGACAGCAAGGAATCAAACCAGTCAACCCTAAAGGAAATCAACCCTGAATATTCATTGGAAGGACTGATGCTGAAGCTGAAGCTCCAATACTTTGACCACCTGATGTGAAGAGCCAATTCATTGGAAAAAACCCTGATGCTGGGAAAGACTGAGGGAAGGAGGACAAGGGGGTCGACAGGGGATGAGATGGTTGGATGGCATCACTGACTCAATGGATGAATTTGAGCAAACTCTGGGAGATAGTGAAGGACAGGGAAGCCTGGTGTGCTACAGTCCATGGGGTTGCAAAGAGTCGGACACGACTTGGTGACTTAACAACAACAACACTCCTCATTAATTAAATGTTGATTTTCAAGGATTTGACCTGTTTCTTTCCACTTCATTAAGTTTTTATTTTGAGAAAGTTTCAACTGTCAAAATAAGCCCACACGGGCCCTTGACCTAGATTCACCAGTGGTTAATATTTAGTGGCATTTGCCTCTTCTCTCACTATACCCACACACTCACATATTTTTATTTTCTGAATCATTCCAAAGTGACAAGCAACACAGCACTTTACCCCTGAGCTCCTCGGTCTGTACTTCCTAAGAACAAGGACGCTCTCCCACAGAACCACAATGCCATCATCACGCCCAAGAAAGGTAATACTGACCTTGATTACATTATCCAATCACAGGCCACATGCAAATTTTTTCCAATTCAACCCCCAAAAGCCCCCTAAATCTATTCTGTTTTTATTCCTCAATCCAGGATCCAATCTCAGGGGGCAGCTGCCAGGTCTCTTCCGTTTTGATAATCTAAAATCTAGAACTGGTCCCTGGCTTTCACTGTTCCGTTCAGTTTTGCCCAACACTTCTCCCACTTACGAAAAGTTCAAATCGAGGATCTTGTAGAATAGCCTGCATTCTGGGTTTGTTTTTCACAGTCTCTATTATTTATGCTCTTTTCTCATTCGCGCCAAGATGGGGCACATGATGAAGACTGGGCCATCAGCATAATACGGCAACATAGAGGGTTTTCCAGAAGGGACAAAATCTCAAAACTAGCCCTGGCCTTGCGAGAGAAGCAAATCAATAAGCTCACATTTTCATGGACTTACAATCCAACCACATAACTTGCTTAGGGAGCTTCACGGTACTCTTGCTGGAAACGACTCTTTAGGCATTTAGATGAGCACCGCTGGAGAGGTCCACTTTGTCTAAAAGCTCTTGCGTGCAAGGGTGCTGGGATGAAGCACAGAAAGTGTTAAAACTGGGGAAACGGGAATATATTACATTCCTATTCATTAACAAACAAAGGATAACGAAGAGGGGGGGCTTGGTCCAGGGCTCAAAGGCAGATGGAGAATTCAGAGTATGGATGCAACATGTGGGAGTCGTGGGCCTTGTAAGCACCCACAGATGTGCTTGTTCCGGGGGTGTGAGTGGTCTGCAGGTTGTGGGGGGCGCACAGCCAGACCACAGGCCTGTGGTAGAAGCATGCCTGATGTGTCTGAAGAACAGCAAGGACACAGAGAGAGCTCGGAGTATTGGGTGACGCCCAGCCTCATGGGCCCCTGTAAATATCTCTCCTCCTGGTCAGAGTAGGATGGAAGCCACTTTGAGGAGGCCTTTGAGGAGGACAGGGTCTGACTTATTTTTTAAGAGGATGACATTGGACACCATGTCGAGAATAAACCATATGGGACGAGGCAAAAGCTGGGGACTGGTTGAGGTTTCTGCAACGGTGCAGGTGAAAAGATGATGGCAGGGCAAGCCGGGTGCTAAGGAGTGGAGCTGGGAGAGATGGCCAGATCGATCTGGAAGGAATTGCCTAGGTGTGGTGACCAGCGGGATGCTGAGTTTGAGAGGAAGAGGGGAGTCAAGAAAGAGCCTCAGTTTTTTGCCCCCAAGATGGAGCAGCCTGCTGCCAACAGGGAGATGTGTGGGCTGCGTCCCCACGCCCTGCTCCCCACTGTCACTGGCTCCGGGGCCAATGCTGCAACCTAACTGGCCTCCCTGAAGTTGTCCTAGGCATTGTTCCAGGCACATCACATGTATTAACTCACTGCCTCCTCCCAGCAACTCCCATTTACACACGAGGAAACCGAAGCACCAAGAGATTACGTTACTCATTGAAGGACACACGCTGGCAGGTGGCAAGGGGCCGAGCTAGGATTTCTCCCAGCACAGCCTGGCTCCCAAGCCTAGGCTCAGAGCCACGAGGCTACGTGGCCTCTCCAGCCCCTGGACATGGCTCATGGGCCTGTGCGGGCACTGTGTGACCCGGCAGTTCCTGTCCCAGAAGTGCACAATCAGGGTAGCTGTCCTCACGGACGCCCTTTGCTGACTCCCCCTTGCACTGGAGTTGAGATCTTGTTCATCTCAGCTCCTCTCTCCCCTGCTCCTCACCTGCCAGCCACATGGGCCTGTGACACACCAAGCCCATTCTCACCTTCCACCTCCCCCTTCCCAAACTGGCAGGCCTCATCTCTGCATTTTCTTATGGAATATTCTGGCTCCCCCGGCACATGCTTCTCCAGAGGCGCTTCTCTCAGCAGCCTCTGAGGCCTTTTCTCTGATTGTTCTCTAGCCCTGGACCCCATTCCTCATCTCCACAGAGCCACCTCCATCGACCCGCGATTGTGCAGTTAGCTTTTACTCCCTTACCTGTTTGTGGTCCCTTCCCTGCCCCCAGCTGGAAGCACCACAGAGCAGAGGTCAAGTCTGGCTTTATTAGTTCACTATCACTTCCCAGACCTCAGCACTGTGCCTGGCATACAGCAGGTGCTCAATTCATACAGCCGAATTAATGGACGGGCTTCACTGAATGCATTTTAAAAATCAGGATACAAGACTAGGTGGGTGCTGCACATGGCATGGCTACAACTATGTCAATTTCAAGGGCCCCTGTGGACGTTGCCTGAAGATGGCTGGCATCTCCTGAGGGTGTCCAGATGACAGAGGAATTCCCCCTGCTGTCGTCGCGGCCCACGTTATCTGGTCGCAGGCAGACAGGCAGGAACCTAGTTCTCCTCTGCTTGAGTTCAGGGCATCAGTCGGCCCAGTGGTGCCTGTGCAGGAGCGCTTGCCTAGCGGCCTAGACGCAGCACAGGGTCCTTCATCTGTTCCCACACAGTCTTTTTTATTTAAGTCTTTATTGAATTTACTACAATATTACTTCTGTTTTGTGATTTCCGGTTTTTTGGCCACAAGGCATGTGGGATCTTAACTACCCAACCAAGGATCGAACCTGTACCCTCTGCACTGGAAGGCCAAAGTCTTCACCACTGGACCACCAGGAAGTGGTGGTCCTTCTTACCCCTCCCTCACCCCCAAATGATGCCATCCCATAAGTGATGAACTGGTTTAAATATTTTGGGAGGCACTCCCCAAAATGTTGTTGAAGCAGAAAATGCTAAGGCAGGGTGCCCCCCAGTATGAGTTCTGTGCCGGTTGCTCACTGGCTCTCAGTCACTGAGAACCTAGTGCGTGCCAAGCCAGGCGCCGCATGCTTCATGAACGTGATTTCATTTGATCTTCAACAGCTCTCCTGGCAAAGTCCAGTCCGGCGAGCAGTAAGACCCTGAGTGAGGTCACAAAGCTGCTTACTTTCAGCTACAGCAGGGGCTGCAAACTCAAGCGTCAATGGGGCCACGCTGGCAGAACACAGGGGAACCCAGGCTGCATCTCCAGCTCCACCTAGCGCAGTGAGGGGGCCGGGAAGCTCCCCTTTTGCAATGGTGGCAACCAGTTTAATCAAGAAGAGAAGCCCAGTCCTTATCTGTTACAGATGAGTATTTATAGACGCAGTCCCATTTGCTTTAATACACAGGGGGTGCGGGGTGGTGGTTAAAAGAGAAATGGCGGGCCCGAGGAAATGAGGCTCCACAAAAGGATAAGAACTATTGAAGCTGAAGGCTGGGCGCATGGAGACTCACAGTCTTATTCCCTCTAAAATCTAATCTCTTTTATCTAGTCAAGTCTACTCTAGTCTTCCCTTCCCACTGCCCTTCTGTTTCTCTTTCCCTCCCTCCCCTCCTTCCCTCATGGCTGCCAGTCTGTGACTCTGCCCCACGCCGCACTCCTCTCCAGTGAAAACAAAACAGGCTTTCAGTACAGTTCACTTTTTTCCAAAGGGGTGACAGCCTCTTTGATGCTCTCCGTGAGAAGCTACCTTGGCAGAGCTCGCCTGCCACACCTGGCACTGCTGGTCAGTGGATGTACGGGACGGCTTCTGAATGCGCTGATGCTGGGGTTTCTTATCGAGGTGTGACAGATTTAGTAAATACACTTAAAGCCAACTCTTCCTGCTGCATTCCTTTAAACCCATTTAAGCAGTTGGCCAACCCCAAAAACTCCTCCCTGAGTCAGCTTCCTCAAGCTTCAGGGAGACAAAACATGACCTCCTAAGAAGCAAGCCCAGTCTCCGAAATTTAGCAAATCTGAATGCCCCCACCTATACTAGGATGCTTCCGACCTTTAGTATACACAGAAGGCATTTGGTGAAATGCAAAGCATTGCTAATTTTTCCCCAATGGAAAGTGAGAAGCTCTAGCATTTAAGAATAATCACACACACAAAAAGTCAACACATGCATATCTTACTCTCATACCATATGCTCATAAAATCCATAATTCATAGTATTCTCTGGCCCGCACCCTCTTTAGCAAAGACATAATTTGCAATCATGCTGGGTAAAGACAGACAGCCATTACTTTCTTAATGGCCAACTACCCAAAAAGGCTCAGTTAAGTGATCTCAACTAGCAATCTAATCAATTAAAATTGATAAGTGAAATACTTTTAACCTTTGTTTCAGCAGGCCATTCCTAGTGGGAGGAGGCAGGGTACGTGAATTCCCAGCATAAAATTTAATTCCATTTCACGGATGCAAACATTCTTGCTGCTCTGATGGAGAGGCCCCGTTAAAGCAAACTGTTTTTCTCTCTTTCCTTGAATCCAATCAGAGAAAGATGGGTTTATGGGTCTCTCCAGCCTATGCCATCAATTTAAACCTTTACAGAAATCCCTGTGGCCATATTTCAAGGAGGAAAGGGCCACAGAAGATGGGTATAGAGCACAGAGGGGATGCAGTTTCCTTGCTCTTCCGAGAGAAAAGAAATAAAGGAGCATAAACAAAATGGAGACAAGACAAAGGAATCAGACAACCAGGCAAAAGCCATAATAATCATTTACAGAGAACCTTCCACATGTCAGGCAGTGTGCTCTTTGTATGCATCACTGGATGTGATTATCAGGCAATACTGACTCCATTTTCCTGAGCACAGTTATGTGTGAGGCACTAGACTTGGTCATCTTATGTTTCATATTACACTTCACTCAAGTCTCAAAACAGCCCTGTAACATAATGAAGATCATCCCCATTTTCCAGGCAAGGAAACAAAAGTCGTGGTGGTTTCAATCACTTGCTTGAGAGAATACAGAGCTGGGCAGGGGCCTCTGGCTCAAAAGATACAAACCCTCCTTGGTCTGCATCATAACTGCAGGCCACACAACTGAATAGTTTTTGTCAAGACTCATTCCACTGTACACTAAAACTCGGTGAACTTTACTGGATGCAAGCTGTATTTCAATAAAGTTGATTTAAAACAAGGGCTCTCTCTCTCATCGTCCACTACAAAGTGGCTACCTGCCGTTTCTGCCTCTCCAGCTTCCAGCTCTTCTTTTCAAGTTTCTTTAGGGGCCCCCTCCTTCCTCAGCCCCAGGCGATGGGGTTCAAAAGGAGCAGGTCCCACCTTCCCAGCATCACAGCTAAGCATGTGATCTTGACCTAACCAATCAGTGAATCACATTCTGCTGATCACTGACTGGGTCAGGAACGGTCATGTGACTCAAGCTGGGCCAATGAGAGCATTGCCCTGGACTTCTATATAAGTTATAGGGAAAGAGAAGCTCTGTTTTTGTCAGGGCGGCTTAGCCAGTTCAGCAGATCTTAGAGGTGCTGATGGCCATCTTGTCACTATTTGGTGAGAGCTTTCTGGGGGATGGAGCCAGAACAGAGGAAAGAAAAGCTGAGAGAAGGAAGGTGGCGGTTTCCTGATGATACTGCTTGAGTACCTAGATCAAGCCATGCCTGAAAGAAGATCTAGCTTTTTACACTGATATCAGTGAATCTGCCTTTCTTTTTCCTTAAGTTAGTTTAAGTTGGCCTTTCTATCTCTCATAACCAAAGAATCCTAATATATCAAAATGTTACAGCAAATAACAGGAAAAAGAGTTATATGAATGGGAGAAGGGTTACAGGAACACAACTAGGCTTTATATTCTGTCTCCTTTAAATCTCAGTCTCACACTGAAGAGGAGAGCGCTGAGGCACTGGTTGGATGCTCAGGCTTTCAGGCTCAGCACATGGTTCTTGGGCCTCCAAAGCCTTCATTTTTACCTAAATGCTGGTGGCTTGTGTTTTTTAAAACATTCCGTTTTTTAAGCAGCCAGGATCCTTTAGTCATTAAAATCATACAGACCACCTTTAACACACACAACCAACCTCCTGGTGCTGCTATGACTATATGGAGGGCAGGGATCCCAGAGCTGTGCCCACGCCTGCTTGAGACCCCAGTCACCATGCAGAGATATTTCAGCAAAACAGCTGCGCAGCTCCCCTTGGTCTCCAGAAAGCAGGGCCCACAGACTGACTCCCAAGTGTCTAGAATCTAGGGCCCCTTTTCCGAAAGTTTTGTGTAACATGCACGCTCTGTAAGTTCACGGTGATGGATCAACCCCAGTACGACATGCAGGTCACCCACGAGCCTCCCAGTGATGCGAGAGCCAGCCTGGCGGTGTCCCCTCACCCCCAACAGTGACTCAAGATGACCAACTCACTCAGGTCAAGGACATCATCCGTTTTGATCAGGTCTTCCTCCCGCGTCAGTGGCAGCTGGGTCTCGGGCTCCCCCCGCAGTTGCAGGGACAGGGCACGGAGCATGAAGAACACCCGGATGGCCTGGACCAACAGTTCGGAGAGCAGAGAAGAGTGAAGTCATTTTGGTGAGAAGCTCCGTATGGAGAAATCACACAATGACTCTAGATTTAAAACGAACAAGACAAAGCTCACCTCTTTCAGCATCATGGTTCTGGTGCTTTCAGAGCCAAGATTTACAATAAAAAAAAGTCAAGGAGGCAGCCTTGTGCCATTACCCACAGGCTCAGGTTGGGACCACTGTACCTCGCTGAGCACCTGTTGTTTGCCAGGACCCTCCTTCTAGGGTCACGTGACCCTCGTGGCAGCCCCGCTCGGCACTTGAGGCTCGAGACCCATGGAGGCCACGTGATCTGGCCCAAGCTCACACCTAGGGAGGGCCAGAACCAGGTCTCTTCTAACTAAACCAGCCCAAAATCTGAAAATCCAAACCATGAGGGTTTCAAGGTCCCACCAACTGAATGTGGGGGCAGGAGAGACAGAAGGTAAGATGCGGGCAGGGTTCGGAGCCCGCCAGACTGCACAGTCCTTCACCTGGAGCTCTGGCCCTGTGGCCTTCCAACAGAGGCTGTGCCCTCTCAGGGCAGAGGACCTGGCACCTGGCAGGTATGCAGTGATGTCAGTGCCCTGGGAGCCCTCAGGTCTCAGCCGGGACAGAGGTGGGGATGGAGGGGGCCCCATCAGCACAGGTTCCCGGCCCATCAAGGAAGAGTCTTGGCGGACCCCAGGGTGAGCAGGCATTTCCAGAGAGTGGGAACAAAGCTGAACCCCAGGCTGGAAGCCTGGGAAGCTTGTGCAGCCTCCTCCCAGTGGTCAGTCTGCCCTGGAGGTAACTCCCCGTGAGTCCCAGGCTCGGCTGACTTGCCTACCAACCAGAGGCCAGGAAGTGGAGCGGCAACAACGGGGCCCGTGGCCTCCAGGCCACTTGCCCTGATTGAGGGAAACAGCCCCGAGTCAGGTATGGAAGGTCTGCGCTGGACTCCTAGCTCCACCGTGCTGGGCAAGGCCCCTGGCCCCACGAGTATCAGTTTTCTCCTGTGTGAGATGGGGGTGGGAGTCTCTACTGCGTGGGGCTGCGGGGAGCCTCTGAGATGATAGTGGGGCAGGCAGCAGGCAGCACAGGGTCCGTAAAGGGGTGGCCACGCCTCACTCCTGCCACTGAACCGCTCAGCACGAGGAGGCCATGGGGACAAACCACTGTCGCCACTGGTGAGCCATATAGCCTCTTTCGGGTCCCCGTGTTTCCAGTTCTGAGGCTGCAGGCCTGCGCGCTGAGATGGGAGGTGTCCATAGTATGACAAGGTGCTTCCCAAAACAAGGGGCGGAGGAAACAGATGACTGTCCACAAAGAGCCAGCCCTGCACCGACTTTTGCTGACCCAGGCAACGAGGATGCCTGCGGACACCTCTGAACCTTAACCTCGACTTGGTCCAGAACTGCCAGGCGATCTTGGGCCAATTACTTAACGTCCCGATGCAGAAACCTGGACGAACAGTCCTGTTTCCTGGGCCTATTCTGGCGTCAGGTATTCCTTAGTCAACCAGAAGCACTAGAGAAACATAAACTTTCATATGATAAAGTTGGTGGTTGTGGGGGCATGAGTGTATTATTCGATTGTTCTAAACATTTCTGTCTGCGTGCTTCTGTTGTTTTATTTTTTGGCCATGCCATGTGGTATGTGGGATCTTAAGTTTCCTGACCAGGGATCGAACCCCAGCCTGCTGCGTTGCAAGCTTGGAGCCTTAACCATTGGACTACCAGGGAATTTCCTGTTCTGAAAGTTTTGAAGAGCAGTCTTCATAAAAAAAAATCTGTAATAATCAGCAGATGTCTCTCTACAAACACAGTGTGAGAAGCCCAGGCTCATGAATGTGAGGGCAGATTCCCACAGGGCCAAGTACTCCACCTGGGTGAAAGCGGGGCTCCCATGGGCATCTACAGGGTTTGGTGGGCCATGTTGGCCAGCCCCAGAACTCCAAGAATCCACAAGAGAAAGGTGAGATACCGGGATTAAAGGTCATCTGATCATCTTACTGTCTCCCTAAACCACCACCACTCTCTCTGCATATCCCTTGCCTGCCAGGTACGGGTCGGGGTTGCATTGTGTCATGCATTCGAGCCTTTTAACCACCCTGAGTGGTTCCCATTTTATAGACAGGAAACCGAAGCCTAGAGACGTCAGGCAGACAGCCCAAGGTGATTCACCTAGTAACTGACTCCAAAGACTGTGTCCTTCCAACCACATGCCTTTGCCTTCAACAAAGTGAAGCATTAGGACCCACGCTTTTATTGAGTGTTTTTCTTGACTTTGCTGAATTAATGTGCAAACTGAAATGTATTACTAAAAACGAAAAGAGTATTCTTATTCTTTCGGATGCTTCCATAGAAAGATTGACTCAGGAAGAATGGATTAGATTTGGAAAGGCGTGTCAGCTGACCAACTTTAAATATTAAGAGAATCGGGCATGTTCAGGGTGGTATGGCCGTAGACAAGCTTAACTATAAAGAAGAGACCTTTCCAGTTTGCTTCCATGCAGTGGGGAGCAAGCAGAGCCCCACGAGTGGGGCAGCGGATGGCTTCCAATCAGACAGACCTTTAGTCCAACCTGAGTCAGGTGATCCCCCAGGCCTGGGCTGGAGCTCTGGAAAAGGGGTTCCCACCACCCCAGATCATGGGGCCACCCTGAAGATGCAAGGAGATAGTACAAAGACCACCCTGAGCCCCAGGGCCGGACCTGGAACAAACACTCAGCCTGAGCCCTCTCCCCTGCCACCTTGGCTGCACGTGCAAGCTGATGAGCTCAAGTGACAGTCACTCAGGCCAGGAGCCCACCAAGGCCATGGAAGCCAGTCATTCTTAAAAGAGTGCTGAAGCGCTTTAGAGTAGGCACAGCCCCTTGGGAAAGCAAGTGGCAACACTGACAGAGTCACCAAAAAAAAAAAAAAATGTTCATACCCTTTGAACCAGAAATTCCACTTCTGGGAACTTATCCTAAAGAAATAAGCCAAAAGAAAGGAATCACTGTATTCGTCAAGCTGCTTATTACAATTTAGCTGAAAATAATGTAATACTGGGAGTAACCAAAATGTCCATCAGCAGGAAAACGCCTAAGGAAATTATGGCAAAAGTCACCAGATAAACTTTTATGCAGGAGTAAGAAATTAAGACTTATTAAAACTGTATCACCGTATGAAAAACTTCTTGCTCACAATGGAAAGAGAAAGGCAGCAAGGATGAAAGCGAGTCTACGGCCCGCGCCCCCTGCAACCGTGAAAAGACGTGTCTGCAGACAAAGCTGGGAGGAGACACACGAAGTCTGCGTTGTTTGTTTAGGGTGATGAAATCTCCGGAAATTCTTTCATCCTACTTTTGAAACTCTGTGAGATGTTATTGTATTTTCTTTAATGTACAATATACATCCAGAGAGTAAAAGCAAAATATCCTATTTCTTCAAAGTCAATAGCGATAAACACAAAAACTGTTTGCAGTTTTATGAGGGAACAGGGACACAGAACTGGAGGGACAAATACAACTTCATGCAAATATCTTGATTTCATAATGGCTTCCATGGTTACTCCATAAAGACGGCTAGTGGCTTAAATTCAGATTCTGGTATTCATCAGAGTCCTCTCCTCAACTCTCTTTTCTCTGGTGTTAAGCATCAGTAGGTTTTGACTGTTAAAAGACTCGATTTCTTTCCCACTCCACCACTCTTCAGCACCTCACCGCTGCTCTCTCCCATCTGCTCTCGGCAAGAGCTGAGAGGCAGCACACGGGAGGAACCTGGGACTCAGAGAAGCTAAGTAACGTGCTCAGGGTCACACAGCTGAAGGTGGGATGCTGCCTCAGCCGGTGTGGCTTGTGTGCCTGTGCTCCTTCTTAACTGCTTCTCTCGACTGCCCTTCCACGTGGGGTGGGTCCAGCTCAAGTCCAGGTTCCTCCTGCATGTTCTCGTCAGACCCCAGGGGTCCCTGTGACCACATGTCAACATGAATTTCCCTTCTCAGCCGCAATCACTCAGTGGCACTCTTGCTATTTTGGTCTTATTTTGCATTATTTATTTTCTTTCTATTCTTGCTTCTTGCCCAGTGCCTAGAAAAGGCTTGACAGATATGTCGAATCAAAGAATAAACAGTGTAATTTGCAAAAGGCAAGGGGGAAAAAATGGCTTCATTGTCAGATGCTTCCCTGCGGCCTGCAGGGCCCTGGCCCTCCTCTCCTGTCCGCTTCATTTGCTTTGTTCCAGTCACCCCACACCTCGGACACTCTTTACTCTTCCTCATCTCGGGCCTTTGCACTCTCTGCTCCCTCTGTCTGGAAAGGGTCTCCTTCATGTCTTTGCCTGGCTGGCTCCTCCTCACTCCCCAGGTCTCTGCTCAGACGTCACCTCTGCCAGGCAGCTTCTGCTGGTCACTCAGGCTAACGCAGTGCCCCCTCTGTCCTTCAGAGCCCTCACAGCAGCCTGGTTTCGCCCCTGAGTGTAAGCTTTGCCTCTCTGCAGGCCGGGGAACGCCCAGGGGCAGGCCGCCTTTCCGCTCACTCCTGCACCCTTGGGGCAGCACTTGGCACATAGTAGGAGTCCAGTGGCTCTTTGATGAATGTACAAAGGAATGATTCACCACGAAGGGTGGTTTGAACTTCTCTGACAAGTCCTTAAGGAAAATAAAGGGTGGTATTTCTGAAAAGCGTCAGCCTCCTAAAAATTAGAAATGCCTACACTTGGCAGGGGGAAAAAAAAAAAAAGAAGGAAAACCTCTGAATCCAACAGGACGAAATGGAATGTTCTCTGGATACGAGCAAAGGACTTGAAATAAACCGCATAAGTCTTCAATTGCTTGCTAAACCATACACTTCCTCTAGCTCACATTCAGAGCGCACCGCTGCGTTCTGATGACTGAAATGGGCCTAGGGGCTAAGCTGCAGGAGGACTCCAGACAGCTGCCTGGCATCAGGGGCTGGGCTGAGGTGAGAGGTCAAAATTCCCCTTCAAAAGTGGATCCTGGAAATCAGAGGGAAACTTCTGGGGCCCATGGCTCTGCGTTGAGGTGGCCAGCCCTCTTATCTCATCCTGCCACCTTCATCCTGGCTCTAAACCCAGGGACACCAGACTTGAGAGCTGCCTTTATAAACCCGTTGGACAGACAAAGGTCACATGAGAGACCGCAGGGGCTCTGGTGCTTCCGTTGGCAGTGTGAGCCCTGCAGCCCATCTGGGGCAAGGGATGGGGGCAGCAGAGTCCTGGGATCTTGAGGATGAGGGAGGAAGACCCCCACCCTCAGGCACCACCACTGGCCTTGTGCTTCTGCCTTTCGCGGAGTCCTCCCGAGGACCCTGGCAGGGCAGGCAGCGGTGGCTGCTGGCTGGGTGAGGAGACAGTAGCTCAGAAGAAGCAGGAACCGCGAAGCCCAAGCAGCCCCGCCCTCTGCTGTAGGCCTCAGCCTGGAATTTCTCCCATGGACCAGCAGCATCCGCCCAGGCCAGCAGGACAAGATGCCAGGGACCGCCAACCAAGCCGAGGCCTTCGCTGTGCTCCCAGGGCTCTGAGACATGCCCCCTGCAAACCCTCCAGCGCCACCACTTCCCACACAGCCGGCCCCACGGGGGCTCCAGAAATGGTCTACAACTCTCTGTGCATCCCAATCCTCCCGCCACGGTGCCCAGCCCGTCCCCCACAGGCCCAGCTCAAGGAGCAGCTCTCTGTGCTGCTTGCCTCCCTCCCCAGGCAGGATTAGGGGCCTTGTGCTCCTGGAGAAATAGCCCTGGCCCACGGATGTGTGTCTTTCACTTTCCACTTTCATGCATTGGAGAAGGAAATGGCAACCCACTCCAGTGTTCTTGCCTGGAGAATCCCAGGGACGGGGAGCCTGGTGGGCTGCCACCTATGGGGTTGCACAGAGTCGGACACGACTGAAGCGACTTAGCAGCAGCAGCATGGATGTGTGCAGGCTTCCCAGGTGGCGCTAGTGGTAAGGAACTCGCCTGCCAAATCAAGACATAAAAGATGTGGGTTTGATCCCTGGGTCGGGAAGATCCCCTGGAGGAGGGCATGGCTAAACCACTCCAGTATCCTTGCCTGGAGAATCCCATGGACAGAGGACGCTGGTGGGCTACAGTCCACAGTGTCGCAAAGAGTCAGACATGTCTGAAGGGACTTAGCATGCATGGATTGGGGCTGCTTTTCCCATCCTTGCCCTTTTAAGTCTTTTCCTTGAGGACTGGGGCTGTGTTTCCTGGTGTCCAGCACTGAGTAGGACTAATAAATACAATGAAGGCAGCAGTGGGAGGCAGGGGGTCAGAATGGCCACACTGCCTGGGTTGAATCCTGGCTCTGCGACTTATCAGCTGGAGGACCCTGAGCAAATCACTCGACCTCTTCGTGCCCCAGTTTACTCCTCTGTAAGATGGGGATAATACTAGTGCCAACCTCCTAGGGTGGCTGTAGAAATATGTGAGGAAATTCTTAAGAAGAACTAATATGAATGATCCACTTTGTCACAAAGGCTATGTGCTCATATAACTGTTAAGAAAACCTGACGGACTATGGACCAAAAGGAAGGCAGGATGTGACCCGGAGCAGCAGATCCCGCATTCACAGCCTCTGCACCTTCTAGTTCAGGGGCCAAGGAGAACTGGGACGGGGTCCTCTCTGGCCTGGAGACATAAGAGCTGGACTGGGCATGTGTGTTTGCCGTTATCCTGCTGGGGAGCATCTCTGAGACCAACCAAAGGTCAGGGTGAGTGTACCCACTCCATAAGGAGTACAGAAGTGACACCCATTTGTTGGAACCAGTCTCCCCGTAAAAGCCAACACCACGGACGTCCAGTGCAAACGCTGCCACCCACAAACAACCGCGTGCCTGGCCACGGGGCCTGCACACCTGTCTGGGAGCACGAGGGAGGCAGGCATCACTGGCTCAGAGAGAGTGGGCCCACCCACAAACAATCGCGTGCCTGGCCGCGGGGCCCGCACACCTGTCTGGGAGCACGAGGGAGCCAGGCATCACTGGCTTAGAGAGAGTGGGCCCTGCGGAGAGGGCGGTGGGTCTGGGCAGACAGCAAGGAATGCAGACTGACTTTAGTCACGGGTCCAACTTCCTCTGTGCCCCAGCCCTGCCCTGCCAGGCTTGCAAGGCAAACTCTGAGGTGGGTCCAGTGAGTCAATCCCGCTTCTCAAAAAGGTCACAATACTTCCTCCACTCTGGGTACACTTGGATTATCTCAGAGAAAGGCTTGGCCTGATAACAGGAGCAATGAGGGCAATGGATTCCTCTAATTTATCCACACCTCCACATCTCCAGGGAATGATTTTCTAGGAAAGGGTTATGGTGCTTTCTAAGAAAGAAACTGTGATCTGACCAGGAAGATAAAGTACCCTGAACAGCCCCGCGAGACAGCTGCAGAAAAAAAGTGCTGATAACGGAAGTGCACACGGCAGCTGGGTTCTGAGAACTAACCTCTTCACACACCTCTCCCGCAGGCCCCAAAATAATCACAACGGCATTTGTGTGTGTCTTGCCCCAAGATCCCTCAGATACCTTAACGCCACGCCATCTACAGGGGTCCTGGCCTCTCAGGGCTGATTCTGCAGCAGCCTCACCTGCTCTGCATCACCACGCTCCTTCAAAGGAGCCCGGCCCTGCTTCCTCTCTCAGAGCTCTGGGGCTGGGCCGGCTTCGCTCAGTGAAGGCAGCCTGCCTGCCACCAACAGCTTTCAGTCTCTGCTGTAACAAACGGCAGGGACTTCTCTGGTGGTCCAGTGGTTAAGAATCTGCCTTCCACTGCAGGGGACCTGGGTTTGATCCCTGGTCAGGGAACTAAGATCCCACCCGCCGTACAGCAACTCAGCCCATGTGCCGCAACAACTGAATCTTCTAGCCACAACCAGAGAGAAGCCCACGGAGTGCTACAAAGACCTGGCACAGCCAAAATTAAAAAACAAACACCCAGACAAAAGGCAGTGCTCGTGGGAAAGCTAGGTCCTTGTGGATGGTGGGGGCGTGGGGCTGGGGGTTGCTCTCTGGCTCTCTGAGAGCGAGCTAGAAGGTGGGTCTGGATGTGGTCAGAGACCCTTCCTCTCCTGTCCTAGGGGTGCTTCCTGGTGAACGGCTGCCCAGAATAGAGGCCAAGGCCAATGCCCACTCACCCGCCGGGTCTTTTCCACGTCACCACATGGCAGTCGCTTCACAAAGTCGATGCCAGTCAGCGGCGTGCCTGTCGGGGGCAGCAAGATGGAGGCGTCCATCATGAGATATTCCACGTTCATGGGCTTCATCTGGAAGACAGATGGTAGAGGGAGGCTTGCTGAAGGGAGGAAGGGGCCGGGGCAGGCGACACGGGCCTCTCACCTCCATGTGCTCGTATTCAAGGGAGCATCAGCCCCGACGCAGCCTGAGGTGAAGCCTCGAGGCAGCCAGATGGGAGAGATGTGCCTTTCTGTTTTCTAAGCTGCAGATTTTTACGCACGTGCAGTGATAGCTCAGACACCTTGGAGAAGGTGCTGCCCTGCTGTGAACAGCTCTGCTTTCTCACCCCGAGTTCCCCTCCCCTTAGCAGGGAGACAGGCCTCAGGAAGGAGGCCTGCCCCTTGGTGGCGGTCCCATTAGGGTAGTCTGCCTGCGGTGCGGGGCCTGACTGCCACCCGCCTGCTGCCCTGGTGCTTCTAGCTGTGATGGCAGCAGGTGGAGCGGCACAACTTCCGTTCAGGGAGTTCTGAGTGCGGGCAGGCGGGGAGCTAAAGGCTCTGCATGTCATCTCCTGTCCAGCAGGGAGATTCCCGAACTTGGCTCAGGGAAGCTGAGGAGCGGCTGCGGGCCCACATGGCTGGCTGGTGGCAGAACCAAGACATGGACTCAGGCCTGGCTCCAGACACACTATGACCCATAATGTGGTTATGACCCACACAGAACCAGCATTCCCACTTCCCTCCTCTTCCCTGAACTTCTTACCTGGGGGAACAGAACCAAGTCACTTATTAAGCACCTACTACACACCAGGCCCCTGCAGGGCTCACCCTCTCCTGTGTGGCTGTCCTATACTACAGAGGGGACCACTGAGTTCAAATGGAGGGCACATGCCCACAACCACAGGGCCAGCCGGGGGCAGAGGTGTCTGCCTCCTTCCACGGTGCTTCCAGGAAGCCTTCTCTGATTACCAAGACACATGCTAACATCACCTCCCCTCCTGGAACTTTGCTGCATAAGTGAAAGCATTAATTACTCAGTCATGTCTGATTCTTTGCAACCCCATGGACTATAACCCATCAGACTCCTCTGTCCATTTCCCAGGCAAGAATACTGGAGTGGGTTGCCATTCCCTTCTCTAGGAAATCTTCTCGACCCAGGGATCTAACCGGTGTCTCCTGCTCTGCAGGTGTATTCTGTCTGCCTGACCCACCGGGGAAGCCCCAGTGTATCAGTACCGATTGCTTAATGTACACGTGTTGCTGGACACAGACACCGGGCATCATAATGGAGTGACATTTCACAATATTCATGGAATTAATTTTACTCCTTTAAGTATCATAAGCTTCTTCATGTCTCCCTTTTTTAGAAAGTGGTCTTTAGTCATATCACACTTCCTCCCCTCCTGTAACATAAAGCCGACTAAATAGGGCAGGACTGTGGAGATGGCTCAGTGGTCCAGAGACCTGGAGAATAGGGAGTCCCTTAGCTCACCACCTTCTTCTTTGGGACCCATGAAGCCTTCCTCCAAAGGCCTGAGGTCCACCGTCCCAAGTCCTTTATCCCTTTATCCCAGAGTGGGGTAGCAAGGCCCTGTCTCCCGCCCAGAGCGCCCGTGGCACGGCCTTCCTGCGGCTCCCTCACAGCTCCCTCTGCTCCACCCCTCCGCTCTCTACCACCTCCCAGCAAACCCCCTCTAGGACTCCTGCCCATTTCCCCTCTGCATGAAGCAAGAGGTGACAGGGGAAAGTGAAGGGTCAGAAGTGAAGGCCCAGCTTTGGCAGCACCCAAGGGCCTGGCCCACTTTGAGCTTAGTGGCTGCTTTCCTAAAGTCTGGGTTAATGGCTGACTTTGGGCACGTGTCAGCCTTTAATTCCCTAGAGTGTCAGGCATTGTGCAAGATGTAAAATAGATGTAATTGAGACAAACAAACAACGCAGGAAGCTCCCTATGGTGGGAAGGAGAAGAACCAAATATCTGAATATTCATGGTTCTGAACCTCTACAGGAGGCAGTCCCTAGGTATTTCACAACCAGGAAAGCCCTGTGGTTTGGGCCCCATTTTACAGATGGAAAAGTTGAGGCCCAGAATGTTAAGCAACCCCCCTGAGGTTGCAGTAAGTAAGTAGCAAAAGCAGAAATGGAGTCGGGGTTTCAGAGCCCAAGCCTTTCTCTATCGCCAAGTGACACATAAGCCTTGTTTATACAAGAAGCCAAACTTTTGGAGAGTTATGTTGTGGAAGGGAACGTCACGGGCGTAACAAAGATGGCAGCTGAGCACTGACTCTACTCTGCTCCACTTCATGGTCCCAAGAGCAGGAGCCTGAGACTCTCTTTCCAGGGTGGGTGTGGCCATCAGAGGTGTGAGGCGCCGATGAGTGCCTCGCAGAGCACCAAGAGGAGGCCTGGGCGCTGCTGGGGCTTTTCTGTTGGTGATTATCCCAACTTACCCTCTTCCTTGAAAAGCCTCAGGGAGGCCTCAGACATGCTGCGAGCAAGAATATGGTGAGGGCCCAGCTGTTCAGACACCCAGGGACGCATCAGGGAGCCACACAGCACATGCTGTCTTTTTCTTGTTGACGTTTTAAACACTTGGGTTTATTGTAAACGTCCTAAATCACTTCACTCTTTGGTGAGAAACGTCCATGAAAAGAATCATTTAGCACCGAGTGACTGAGTCTTAACTGAGGGGCAGGTACTGGGGAGATGATCAGAACAGCACAACCTTCAATCTCCCACAACTATCTTTTCTCATGATTGTGCCTGCTGGACAGAGACGGGGAGACCGTGGGCTGGCACGGCAGGTGCAAGAAGAGCCACACTAGGGAACATTCTGATGGCACGGTGAAGAAGGAGGTGGCATCGTACTGTGCCAGGCAGGGCAGGGCACTGGGAGGTGATGGCTGGGCACCTGTGGGCACCTCCCCCAACCTCTCTGCCTCTCGTTTCCTTATTGGCGAAAGCAGGATAATGGTAGCAGTGACTCACATCAGGTTGACATGGAGATTAAGAGATTTCATATGTACAACTAAGTCCACAATCAAAAACTATGCCTATCAATTTATCTACAAACAGAAACAGACTCACAGACTTAGCGAACAAACTTATGGTTGCCAGCGGGGAAGGATGGGGGGAAGGGACAGTCAGGGAGCTTGGGATGGACATGTAAACACAGCTACACTTGAAATGGATAACCAACACAGTCCTACTGTACAGCACAGGGAACTCTGCGCAACGTTATGCGCAGCCTGGATGGGAGGGGAGTTTGGAGGAGAGTGGATACATGTATATGTCTGGCTGAGTCCTTTTGCTGTCCACCGGAAACTATCATAGCGTTTTTAACTGGCGATAATCCAATATAAAATTAAAAGTTTTTAAAAAAACTATGCGTATCAAAGTGAATCTTTCTAACCCATCTTATGACTCAGCCCAACTTAGGGGGAGTGAATGTCATCTGAAATTTCACTGCTGAGGATCAAAAGGCACTGTTTTCAATGCCCTTCCCCACCCATCTCTGCCATTTGAACAGAAAGCCCCAAATTAGATGAGTTCTCTCTCAGTTTGGCAGGACAAGCTTGGCCGCGAGTCCTTCTGGCCCCTCACTTACCGTCATGCTCCTGTACTCATCTTCAAACATGTCCAAAAAGATTTCTTCTCCCTAAAAAGAAAGGAAGGAAAAAGAAGATTATGTATATTTTTTTTTCCATAAACAACAAAGGATTATAAACTCCAGTTCGCGGCTTTTGGGTCATCTGTTTCTTATTAGCGAGTTCTCATAAACCACCAGGAAGTGAAATACACACGTGAACATGCACGCGCGCGCATGCACACACACACGCGCGCACACACACACTTGAACGAAAGCCCAAATATCAAATTGCACCTCAACGGTTTTCTCCTTTTCTCCAAGCATGTGTCATTATGGATTTCTAGTGTCGAGGCAGTCAGTTAACCACAACAAAAATCACTTCATGTACAATTAAAATATAAAAATGGTTAACATTTCAGGTATTTAACATGATCTGTTTGCTTGGTTGGAGAAAATAAGAGTGTGGGTTAAGCTGTCATGTTAAAGCTGACAGAGGCTCCGCACGTCTGGAAGGAAGAGAATGATTAGATATGCTTAAAGCTAACATTACGAGGCTTGTTCCATTTGTTTCTGAGGCGTGCCTTTGGGGGCTTTAGAGTGCCTGCGGCCCTGAGCGCCCTCCCAGAACAGGGTGGTGGGGAGGAACGGCCTTGAGACTCATAGACCAGGGGCCAATCTCAGTTGTTCCTCTCTGAGCCTCTCTGTTTCACTGCAAGATGGGGTGTCTGGCTCCGTCCGTGCAGGTCAATGTGAAGATGATATGAGTTAATGAACATGGTCATTATGATCACCCTGGACAGGTCTGCAGCCCGGCAGGATAGGGGCTGTTAGCACTGGTCTGGCCTGTGTCTTAAGTCTCCCTCTCTCCCCCAGTACTGTCTCACTGTCTCTCTCTCTCTCTCTCTCTCTCTCTCTCTCTCTCTCACACACACACACACACACACACACAGTTGGGGTGGGAAAAGCAATAGGTCCTTTATATGTTTTTCCAGTTATCAAAACTATCGGCAAACTTGAAAGTTCTTGTTTGGTGTGAAAGTGAAAATGTTAGTAGCTCAGTCATGTCCAACTCTTTCTGACCCCATGGACTGTACCGCTAGGCTCTTCTGTCCATGGAATTCTCCAGGCAACAATATTAGAGTGGGTAGCCATTCCCTTCTCCAGGGGATGTTCTCGACATAGGGATCGAACTCAAGTCTCCTACACGGCAGGTGATCTGAGCCACCAGGGAAGCCCCTTTGGTATGAGACCCACAAAATAACCACAGAAATTATCCTTGAAAATATTGATAAGCTCCTGATATACTAAGGGTACAAACCTTAGAGAATAAAAGAGAGAGAAACCTGGGTTGGGAGAAGGGAAGGGAAGTGAAGTGAAGTCGCTCAGTCGTGTCCGACTCTTTGCAGCCCCATGGACTGTAACCTACCAGGCTCCTCCCTTCATGGGATTTTCCAGGCAACAGTACTGGAGTAGGTTGCCATTTCCTTCTCCAGGAGATCTTCCCGACCCAGGGATTGAACCCAGGTCTCCTGCATTGTAGGCAGACGCTTTACCATCTGAGCCACCAGGGAAGTTCTGGGAGAAGGGAGGTGTGATTCAAATACAGACCTCCTTTTGTCACTAAAAAAGAAAAATCCTCTGGGAAGATGCCTACCTATGTATCTTCCTGCTTTTTGCAATCCAGAAGCTTTTGTGGGGAGGGTGGGGAGGACTGACTAAGCTCAGTTACATTGGAAGGAGTGTCAAAGATGACTGTGCTGAGGACTCATATCCTCACTTCAAGCCCAAGTGGGGTTGGGGCCAGTCGGGGACTGGGGTTCCACCCCGGAACATGGGGCCCACTGTGGTACTACCCTCTTCTGAGCACATCCAGAGTGCTGCAGCTTTGGGGGGTCATCTGAGCCCCACAAGGGGCATTTCCAGATTATGTGACCTGGTTTTATCTCAACAAACACTGACAGTAATGGACAGTGGCTGAAAAAGTTTCTTGCAAGGAAAAAGACTCGCGGGTATCTATGTATACAGGTAACAGCCGTTTAAAGAGAGTACAGTGAACGAGAGCACAAGTGAACCAGAAAACGGCAGTGCTGACGCCTTTCCTCCTCCTGGGAGGATCTCTTCATCAGTCAGATTACAAGGGAAAACCGCCACTCACTGGATCCAGAGAGAGCTGATGTGGAGGCCAAAATATCAGAAAACTACCAGGGCTGTCTGACATACGGATGAACCAGTACTGACAATGATGAGCCCTGCCTAAGTCCACCTTACCCTTAAGAAAAGAGGGAAACAAAGTCACCACAAGGCTGTATCTTAAAGTGAATCCCCTGGAAACTGAACCTACACATTTTCCAGATACTGAAGGTGATGGGGGCGCTTTATCAATTCTCACTAAATTCATGAGAAACGTTTAGAGCCTGTGTGAGGTTTCTCAGCACAGAGGCACACTTCATTTTATTGAGCTTTGCTTTACTGAAGCTGAAACTCCAATATTTTGGCCACCTGATGCAAAGAATTGACTCACTGGAAAAGATCCTGATGCTGGGAAAGTTTGAAGGCAGGAGGAGAAGGGGACAACAGAGACTGAGATGGTTGGATGGCATCACCGACTCAATGGACATGAATTTGAGCAAGCTCCGAGAGTTGGTGATGGACAGGGAAGCCTGGCGTGCTGCAGTCCATGGGGTCGCAAAGAGTCGGACATGACTGAGCGACTGAACTGAACTGAAGTTACTGTTTCAAAGATACTGCATTTTTTCTAAACAAACTGAAGGTCTGTGGCAAATGCTGGCCGTCCAATGACTGCATGTTTTAGCAATAAAGTTTTCTCTTTTAAGGCAGCACTAGGCCTTTGCTGCAGCTTGAGCTTTCCTTAGCTGAGGCGTGCAGGCTGAGCTGTCCCCTGCTACGTAGACTCGATCTTAGTTCCCAGCCAGGAATCAAATACTCGTCCTCTGCATTGGAAAGTGGATTCTTAAACACTGAACCATTGAGGAAATCCTAACAATAAAATTATTTTTAATTAAGGTATGTACAATCCCAAAGGCAATCAACCCTGAATATTCAGTGGAAGGACTGATGCTGAAGCTCCAATACTTTGGCCACTTCATGTGAAGAGCCGACTCATTAGAAAAGACCCTGACGCTGGGAAACATTGAGGGCAGGAGGAGAAGGGGATGACAGAGGATAAGATGATTCGATAGCATTACCAACTCAATGGACAGGAATCTGAACACACTCCAGCAGACAGTGAAGGACAGGGAAGCCTGGTGTGCTGCAGTTCATGGGATCACAGTCAGACATGGCTTAGTGACCGAACAACAGAAACACATTTTTTAGACACCATGCTATCGCTCACTTACGGTACAGTGTAAGCATAACTTTGATTAGCAGTGGGAAACCAAAACATTTGCTTGACTCTATTGTGGTATTTGCTGTTTTGTGGTGGTTTGGAATCAAATTCAAAGTATCTCTGAGGTTTGCCTGTACATATATATAAACAATACACATGCATACAGTTTATAAATTCATATGTAATTCAGTAATTTTATACCTATGCATGCGTGCATGCTAAGTCACTTCAGTTGTGTCCAACTCTTTGTGACCCCATGGACCCCATGGCCTGCCAGGCTCTCTTGTCCATGGGATTCTCCAGGCAAGAATACTGGTGTGAGTTGCCGTGGTAAGCACATATAATTCACGAACACAAAAGTTCCTATGTATAATTTAGTCGTATGAGTATCTGTATATAATTAATGGTTTATATGTAAATTCATCAATGAAAAAAACTCATATATAATTGATAAATAAACAATCCCACACTAGGGGTGAGTCCTCAAAAGTTGTGCTGGTAAGACAGCGTGAGCAGAATAGCACAGAGGCCACTGTGGCGGAGCAGACAGAATGGCACATTTTTACTCAGGACCCAGAGGGTGTAAGAAAGGACTGAAGACACGACAGTCCTGTTTCTACGACACACACTGCTGTCCCCCGAGCTCCGGCAATTTACCTTATAGAAATGCCGCACCAGGTGGACGCTTTCTTCTCGGGCTCCCTGTTAAAAGAGAGGGAAGGCATGAGGGGGCAGGTCTCACGGAGGTGAGTGAGTTGGGGCAGGCCATGGATTCTGAAAGCTGAGTCTATAGAAGACAGACGCTGGGCTAATAATCTTAATCCATAAAGTGGTTCTTCATGGGGGTGGTGGAGAAGGAGCTCAAAATAAAACTGGGTGAAGGACAAATGATTCAACCTGATGACTTGGAGAGCTGTTGACGTGCAGTTCTGTGAGGGAAATGGGTTCTATTAATAAAATACGGCTGTGATGACTCCGCTCTTTTAAACAGAAAAATTCACTTGTGAACGTGTGTGTGAGGGTATATGTGTAGCTGGAAAGACACACACCAAGCATCAACTATTGTTACTTTTTACCCCTCTGTACTTTTCTAAACTTTCTAAAACAAACATGAAAAATAAGAGGGAAAACAACAAACGCTATTTAAAACATGAGTGTACGCAGTAGCACGATAAACCATAAATGAATAAACATGTGTCTGTACATGAATACAACTTCCAAAATATAAAAAGAAAAAAATCCTGGAGACAAATACAGAGCCAAACACTTACAAGAGAAGCTGCAAAAATTCGCTAATTAAGTGGGCTGCTCGGGGCCATCTCAGTGGAAGGGCAGGTCCGTGGGGACAAGTGGGCAGGGGGTCGGCAGGGCGTCTGTGGCCCGTCTTCCTCCTGCTGGTGCCTCGCACACCCGGGCCCAGCTACGACCTGGATGCAGGGGCTTCCCTGCGACCTCCCACACTGTGGGCCTGGCGCGGCAGGAACGGGCCTCACCTCCAGGCAGGCCAGGTGCACGTCCTTTATGATGCAGCCCGTGCTGGTCACGACTTGCTGCTTGAGGAGCAGACAGCTCAGCTCCAGTGTCGCCAAGCGGATCTTGCCGTCTGCAGGGCACACTCGGGTTAGCCATGCCCACACCCTTATGTGCAGTCAGTCTCCTTCCTTCCTGACTTGGAGACCAGCAGGTCAGTCGACAGGCCCCCCACATCCCGTGGGGACACAGAGGGAACCGCCACATGCTAATCCCCTTCCCAATCAACTACAGTTGAAAGTTCCCATCAAAACTGCCTGTACCAAACGCTCCCCAAGCCCTCTTATGGGGGAGAAGGAGGCAGGAAAAATGGGTAACTGATTACTAGAGACCTAGAAAGTGGCTGTCTGTGGTCGCTTTGCTTGTCCAGTGGTCCTTCCCCTCCTTCGGGGACCAGAACCCCTCTTTCCTTTGGAGAGTCACCAGCCCCACTCTTGGTCATGGGATGTGGGTGGGGCTATCCTGCTCCCCCTGCCTCGGGGTGGGGGGCACAGCCCCCAGGCTGGGTGGGGCCATCCAGGCCCCTGGTCACAGTGCCCGCACAGAGGACCAGCAAGGGAGCCAGTCACAGCCAGTGAGGCTCGATTCCACAACTCGCTGGAACCCCTGCGCTCCAGACCCGCTCCCCATGCTGAGCTACAGACAGGGACAGTGATGGGCCCCACAGTGGCCACCATGCCCACATTTTCACACTCCTGTGTTCTACAACCTAAGCCCCGAGTCCTGCCTTCCACCACTCAGCGTCTCTCTTACAGCAAGTCTAGAGCCTGACAGAGAAAGGGGAGGCGGGAGAGGCAGGCAGTTAACTGGCCAACACAGAAGGTTGCAGAGTCCACAGATGAGCTTGCCAACACTGTGTGGGTCCCGGGTCCACTGTGCCTATGGCCAGAGCCCAGCAGACTCGAAGTCACACAGGCCAGCAGACTTGTCTGTATTGTCTCAGTGAGTCTGAGCTGGGCTCCTGTCAACTGCAGCCGAGTCTTAACTAACACAGCCTGCTGTCCTGCTATGAGCTGGGAGCCGGGCTCCTCAAGGAGCCTCTCTAAAGCCCCACTGCAGTGGCTGCTCTGCAGCCTGAGGTTTGGAGACGGGAAGGGGCAGGTTCCTAGCCTCACTCATGTGGGCCATGGCGGACTCAGGTGTCCTGGATGCCAAAACCCACACCTGGCATCATCCCTGGAAGCACCCGTGACCGCCTGACTGAAGGGCATCCCGCTCTCAGCAAACTCCCCCTAGGTCTTTAATGGGGAAGGGCCTTCACATAGGAGGGGCCAGGAAAGGGGGGCTCTCCGGGAACAGTGGGGACCAGGATGGGCCACTGGGGAAACACTCAAGGCAGACACATGGCTGCACACCTCCCTGCCCGGCTTTATGCCTCCTGTGTCAGGGGTTGTGGGGGAGAGGAGGAAGATAGGTGAGAATAGAAATCCATTTGCCCAAAACTGAGCAGGTAACATACAAGAAAAACTAGGCCTTCCAAAGCACAATACAAACCCAGCCCAGGCAGAGGCTGATCGGTCTTGGCTGGGCCACTCTGCCCGCCCTGGCCCAGCAGCACCCGCCTGCCTGGCCTCCGCTGAGTGCTGGTGTTCTCTGGAGCACAGCCTGGCTCCCAGCCACCCTGTGGGCCAGGTCAGAAACACCCCTCCTGCTGCCTCTGGGGAAGCAGACCGTGATGCTCCACTAGGACCCTTCTTCCTTTGTGAGCTCCTGGCGAGTTGCTGCTATTCCTCCCAAGGGTCTGTCTCTCCAGCTAAGCTTCCAGATTGTCCCTCTGAGCTGCCCCAGTGTATTCTCTTCAGAAATCCAGGCAGCGCTACACACTGTCCTCAGGAGGGCTGATGACCCTCCCGTCCCTGGAGGGTCCTCCCCAGCACCCAGGCCATACTCTGCCTCCCCGTCACCACGCCACATCTGGCTCCCGCCGCTCCTGCCAACCGGCCCTGGGCCACCATTCTCAGGACCATGCTCTGCCTCCTCCACCTGGACCTTCAGTAGAAACCGGCCCCACCGAGCGTCCCTTGGTCCCAAGTGACCACATCTTTCTTGTCATTCAAAACACCCTCCTCCGGGACCCCTTCTCCCCACATGGGGCCTGGGCCAGGCTCCAGAGCCGGCTCCCCTGTATGTCACCTCCAGAGATGGACGGTGGCCCTGGCCTCAGTCCCAGACACGCCTCTCTCTTCTCCTGTGACTTTAAAAAGATCTATGAGCCCCACAGAGTTACTTCTGGCCTTGACCCTGCTCTGAGGCTTAGATCCCATCTCCACATGGACCCCAGACTGTCGGGACTTCACAGAGGATAGGGTCTTCATGTCCCCTACTTCCTCATCCTGTACCCTCATCACTTGCACACAGAGGCTGGAATACAGGAGCTGCTAAATAAACAGCTGTTGGGTTTACCGATACCCTGACATCACCCTTTAGGCTGTGGACCTGGCTCTCCAAGCCCTTGCGGTCACTCCCCAGCAGTCACGCTGTGCTCTGACCACCACTCCCCTTGACTTCTGAGGCCCTCACCTGCAACTACATTCCTGGCCCCCTACCTTCCTGAGCCCACTGCCTGGACTGCTCCTGCTAGCTCAGCTCAGTGGTTCTCTCCCCACCAGGCAGCATCTCCGTCGGGCCCTTTCCTGGGCTCTCACTCACACCCTGATGATCTTTTTTCCTGCCTTGCAGTCAGGGTCTCTCAACCGTGGCACCATCGACATTTAGGGCTGGACAATCCTTTGTTTTGGGGCTGCCCTGTGCACCGTAGGGTGTTGAGCAGCACCCTGGCCTCTGCCTACAGAATGCTAGTAGCACCTGTCTCCAAGCTGTGACAACCAAGAACGTCTCTGGACACTGTCCCCTGGGGACAACGCTGCCCCCAGGTGAGGACTGCTGCGCTACTTCATTCCACCTGCTCTTCCCAGCCCTTGCTGTGGCTGCAGGTCGGCACTGGCCAAGGCCTCAGAACTAGGCTGACACCGGGCACATATTATCAACAGCACCCAACCCCACCTTCCAGCCTTCCCTTTCGCTCACCCTTTCAGCCTAGTCCCTGTTCAAATGTTCATGCTTAAATGTGGCCTCGGCCACCCTGAGAGGAGGGCTGCAGACACTGGCACAACCGACCAACGCAGAAGTGAGTATGGGAGGAGAAGAGAGGGAGAGGAGAGTCTGGCACAAACACCACGGGGGACGGGAAGAGGAGGAGGCCTCAGGATGAAGACAAGGCTGGACGGGAGGGTCCGGGGGGCCCAAGGTGTGTGTGCGGCAGGGGAGCGGCTGAGCTCCGCCTGGATTCCCGGCACGGCCGGGGCTCCTGGGGCTGGTGTGGGGCTTGGTCCCTGCAATTCCCCCACCCCCGGGAACCACCCGCATGCCCGGGCACCTGGCTGGGCCGCATTGTTCATGATTCTGATGAGTCTTTCAGCCAGGAGGTGGTTGTAAGTGGTTTTCTCGGCTGCAGTGGGCACTGGAAGCTGGATTCGCTCGAGTTTCTCAGGATCCATGCCTGGAACAGAGAGAAGGGGCCGGCTGTCAGCGCAGCCACCTTACCTTGTCCTGGAAGGTCCCTTCGAACTTAGCTTCCTCAATCTTGGCTGTCCACCGTCCACCTTCCTGACTGCTGCCGCGACCAGGTACTGCCTGTGCTATGACTTACCTTAGAGTTTTCTGTAACTGGAACTTAAGCAAATGTATTATTAAAGCATACACTTTCTTTCTTTCTGTTTTAGCCCCGCCATGCAGCTTGTGGGACCTTAGTTTTCCAACCAGGGATTGAACCCGGGCCCCTGGCAGTGAAAGTGCAGAGTCCTAAGCACTGGACCACCAGGGAAGCCCCTAAAGCATACAGTTTCCATCACTACTTATAAATGGGAAACCGGGATGGCTGCAATGCTGACAGCAACAAGGCTTTCGTGTTTCAGCCAAACAATGTGGACTGGCTGCTCACTGTAGACTAAGGCCCACTCTGTTAAAAACGCTGACGGGCAGGTACGTGATAGCTGTTGAGGTCACACTAGCCTGACCGGTGACGTGCTTCTGGGCACAATTGGGAGGGAGGGTGTTGGGAAGTGGGTAGGAGAGGAGCAACTTGGGCTTCACTGTCTTTTCGGGGCTGGTCTGCAAACCCCCGAGGCCACTGCTGTGTGAGACATGCCCCACAGTGGGGGTGGGGGAACAGACCAGACACAAAGGAACCTACAGTCCTGCCCAACGATCGCACCTCCAGTTCTTAACACCAAACTGGCGAGCTGGGCCCCCGAGGGGCGAGCACACAGGCGGCAGAAAGGTGCCCATAGAAAGGCGCAGATAGGACAAAACCGACAGAGTGGATCTGTGTTTAAGGCACAGAGGGATCACTTTTCTTCCAGTGAAATCTATTAATAACTGCGTTTCAAAGATGAAAGACAAGACGGGAAGAGGAGGTGGGAAGCAGATGACACGCTCAATCTAACTGAACTTAGCGCCACTTTTCCTAAAGCAGGACCTGGGGGCTGGGGTGACAGGACGACTCGCTGGGGCCACATCGGCAGGCCGAGTGAGGGACAAGAGGTGATGCAAAGCCTCTTGTCTAGCGTGGCTCTGCAAGAAAACTGCACCCGCAGAAAAGCTCCCAGAAACAAACCTTTCACTTGCTCCATGCTCAGGGAGCTGGGAAGGACTGTTTGTGCCTGAAGCACGTCTTTTCCTGTTATTCTACAAAAGGGGGGAAGGTGGCACTTCTGGGAACTCTTGAAATACAGCCCCTTGAGTCCCACATGACGCTTCATTTAGAACCTTGACAAAATAGCGGAGGATAGCAGTGAAGAGCTGATCGTCTGGATTCTAAGTGACTCCCACGCTCACACGTTGACGTAATAAACCATAACAATATATCTTGCTTTATTGAATTCCTTCCAAATCAGAACCGGAGGCTAAGTCATGCCAAGGAGATAACACGAGTAGGGGAGGCCCGAGGGCTGGAGGTGGGCAGCTCCCTCTCTTATGACCGCACCGACGTGGCTTCATCAAAAAAATTTGATTGCGATGAAAATTGAATTTGTTGGTTCTGTATCCCATCTTAATGCTAAATGTTTTAACTCTGAAACGTTCTGGTTTATTAAACGGCAGGAGGGACATCGACTAAATCTTTCTGTCGTTTGTTGTTTTTTTATTTTCCTCCAGAGATGTCAACACCGTGTGAATCTCTCTCTACTCTTTCCTTCCTGGCCCTCTGGAAACTGTCTGTCAGTGGTTCTGCGGAAAAAAAAAATGGCTCCTTGGCCTGTCCGGGGCATCACCCAGCTCCGTGACCCCACCATCTGCCATCCCACTTCAAAGATGGCAGACGGAACCGGCTGCTGGTTCCCCGGGGAACGTGGGGGCAGCCGGCAGGGGCCAGTGACACCCGGACTCGGACCAGCTCTTGCATTTCCAGGATGCATTCCATTTTTATCTTTCCCATTATTGGCCCGACTCCCTTAGGATTTGTCAAAAATGAGAAAATCTGTGGCAAAATCTTCTCTCAACAGGAAGAGAAACCTGCCAAGGTTATCCTGACCTTCCTCAGCCCCACTCTCTGGGAGGCGGGGAACCCCGGGGACTGAAACACATCCTGGCTTCAGAGGACCAGATTCCAATGCACCCTCTTCCTTTAGGGAGGAAATTAAGGCCCAGGGATAAGTCGTGTCCCCAGGGTCAGAGAGCACGTTAGAGGAAGAGTCAGAACCAGGATAATTCCCCAGGTGGACAGGATCCAGATGGGGTAGGCGCAGCACCCCCCACCTGCAGAGCCACCGGCAGCACCAGCGTGCGAGGGGCCTGCTATGGGCTGACGACAGCCACCGCCCGCCTGCAAGGCAATGCTCCTCCCTGCCCGGCTCCCTCTCCCCCTGGGCTCCTGCCACACCGGGTTCCTCTGTTTTGATGGTTAAGCTCCTTGACCCACAGTCTCCTTGTTCAATGGAAATGATCACAGAAACTGCGCACCCCATGCTTACTGTCAGGACCCATGCTCAATGGTGACTTGGCATCACCACATGCTGATAGGAATTTTTACTTTGAATGTGGCTTAATGGAGTTCTGTATCAGCTGTACTGTAAGAGGAAACAAAAGATCGGAAAACAACCTAACCAAGCTAACGTCGAGCTATTTCAGAAGGCCCAAAGAAGGCATGCTGCGCTGTCTGGGGGCAGCGCAGGGGACAAGCAGCTTGGACTGGATTCTGAAGGGTGAGCAGCCCAGGGACGACCAGGTCGTGCCAGGCCCAGGGGCAGGGCAGGGAGTGCGGCAGAGCTCAGGGAGAGCAGGGCCAGGGGCTGTGGGCGGAAGTGATGTGGCCGACTCTGGCAGGAGGGACCGGCAAGGCTTGGCTGCCAGGACCCCTCGGGCGGCAGCTAGCTGGTGACAGGAAGTGTTTGTGCTCCAGCCAACTCTGGAGTGGTCTCTGTCTCCCCACTCAAGGTGATCTTCCTGCTTCCGGCCCTTTCCCCCAAACAGACTCCATGTGGCAAGTCATTCTGTGTGGTAGATTTTACCATCAGTCAAGATGAAGCAGAGAGCAGGCTCACATCACACAACACATGACAAGGCTTTGTACACAGCCCCTCTGGGCATCTCTGATCTTCCCCCAAAGTTCCTGCTGGGCCAGGCGCCTTATTCCCTCCCCACCTCTCTCTTTCTCCCACCTCGGTCTCTAAGACATTCTTCTGGGTCCTAATAAAACAGTGGCTGACAGCTGTGAATGAACAAGGTCAACTTGATCATATGACAAAGATATGCAAGGGAACAAGCGTGTGTACAGATGAATGGATAGACAGGCACACACACACACACACACACACACACACACACAGAGGTTTACACACACACACAGGTTTCCAGTCACTGAGAAGCAGGTTTTGTTGCAAACCAGCTCTAGTTCCTTTGCTAGTCATTTCCCTCTGACTGAAATAAACACTGTAGATAACATATGGTCCTATTTGATTCAGCCCTTAAGTGCCGAGTGACAGACAAATTCCAGAGAAACCCAGATGCACTTCACGTGGCCTGGGGAGCCGCGCTCGCACGTCCAGATTCCAGCAGACCACGCGCTTCCTCGCTCCCTCCCTGCCGGGTCAGAGCGAGCCTGCTCGCCAGTGAGTCAGAACAGTCTCCCCTGCCATCGCTCCCACCCAACAAGCACGGGGCTAGGGGCAGGCGGGGCCCAACTCCCAGCTAACTCACTCAAAGAAGCCCAAAGAGAAGGGAAGGGCGAGGTTCCGTGATGTCAGTGACCAGCTCCTAAGTTTTCCCCTGAGTTCTGGCTTCTGGATTCTTTCTCCTCACTGGAAGCCCCCATTCAGGACAGGGGTGGAACAGACCCAGGCCGAAGTAACATAAAAAGAAGTGGACAGACAAATCTGCACAATAATGCCAGGTAAAAGTCACAGTCAAAAAGCTCTTTTCTCTCTCTCTTTGGCTAGAGTCATGCAAGCATTGCCAGCTTTGGAAAACTATAGACCAACTATTTCGAAAGCTAACCAGATGTTGGGCTGATTTCCAATGTACTTCCAGTTCTGATTATGTGTCAGTCGAGATCCAGAATGATATTTTGCCAGTTTTCTGCAGGGTGAAAGCCTTCTATTATCTTTCAGCCTTTCTCATACCTCTCATCCTTGTTCCAAGCAACCTCTCAGCAAAACGAAAGCCCAAGATCCTTCTTCTAAACAATGATAAATGGTGGTGGGCAGAGTGGGGGAACCTTTAAAAAGACAAAGCTGCAAAACTCCCCTCCCCCTCCCCCCGACCCCTGGGGCCAGGGCCCTGCAGACTTGACAAAGGACAGAGGACTGAATCTGCTATTACAGACAGGAACCAGAGTTCATTACTGGCCCTACTGACTCACAACGAGCGCCTCCCTCCAACCGGTCAACCCTTTCCACTGCGCGATATTCATTTTGGTGCAGCATCTAATCTATTATGATTTACTGGAAGGCCTGAGCTAACATTTAGTTTTTATTAACATTGCTTTTATGTTAAAATTGTCCTATGATGAAAAATCTATCGGAAAGAGGCCATTTCATTAGGGGCCCTGCTGAGAGGGCATGGATCTGGAAAAGAGAGGCTGAAGGTTAAGTGCAGCTAACCTGCTGCCTAACCAAAACATCACCCACCCACACACCCAGCCCTCCCACTGCCACCAAACAGCCCCTGCCAAAGGCAGCCATGTGCCTCCAGGCCAGGCTGGAGCAGAAACCAGCTGCCACCAAACAGCCCCCGCCAAAGGCAGCCATGTGCCTCCAGGCCAGGCTGGAGCAGAAACCAGCTGCCACCAAACAGCCCCCGCCAAAGGCAGCCATGTGCCTCCAGGCCAGGCTGGAGCAGAAACCAGGTACAGTCCCCTGGCCCCACCGAGGCAGTTTCTCCTGGGGGTGCCCCAGGTACCTGGGCCTCTGGGTGCTGAACTAACACCCCAGATTCCTCTCCAAACCTGCTCAAGAGCCCACCCTTGCTGGTTCTGGATTTGCTACCACTGGTCACACAGCGGCAGGAGGCAGGGCCCTGGGCAGCACCCAGACTCCTCCTGTGGTGCCCCCTCCCACCCAAAACAAAGCTCCCCATCTTAGTGAATGGCCGCATAAAGCTGCCCTCATGTCCCTCTCACTCAGCCCCCACATCCAGACCATGAGCTTGTCCTGGCTCTAACTCCAAAATATATCGTTAAAACCTTCCAGTTGTCTCCATCTCCACAGCCAATGTGCCATAATTCAATCTACGTTATTCCTGCCTGGACTACCGCAACAGCTTCCTAACCAGCCTCCCAGCTTTCCCTGACACACCTCACCCCTCACCCTCCACTGACTCACTCTCCATCCAGCAGCCAGGGTACTCTCCCCAAAATTTCCATCTGTTTATGTCACTCTTCTACTTAAAAAATCCTCTAGGTGTTTCTCACTGCAATTGGAATAAATTCTAAATTCCTTCTCCCAGCCTTTAAGATTCTCCATGATCTGGTCCCTGCCCACCTAGCCAGCCTCACCTTGAACTGCTTTCTGTTACTCAAACCTGTAAGATCTTTTCCACCCCAGGGCCTTTGCACCTGCCATTCCCTTTGCCCAGAGCATTCTTGCCCTAGAGCTTTGCGGGGCTGGCTCTTTCCCATTCTCAGGCCTCAGCTCTGATGTCTGTTCCTCAGAGAAGCCTCCCCAGACCACCCAAGCAGGCGACCCCGCACCCTTGGCTTTCTCCACACTCGCAAATCACAGCCGCCACGCTGCCTTCACCTCCACCACCCTTGCCTTGCTCCCTCCACAGCAGCCACACTCGCCTCCAAGAACATCTCTGTTTGCTACGCCACTGGGTTCTCAATATTAACCACAGCGCCTGGCATCTAAGAATGGCTTCAGAAATACTTGTCAGAAGGGTGAATGAGTAAATAAAAGGAAAGCATTAGCAGGAAATGGAAGGAGGAATTAAATTCCCTCGAATATAGAGTCCCACTCTTTTAGGAAGATGCCAAGAGAGGTAGGTGGGCTCCTCACCAGGATCATCTCTCCGTCCACATCAAGGAAGGAGGGTGGTGTGTAAGCCTCTCTTTTCCATTTCACAGCACATGTTGGGGCTCCTGGAAGGAAGCCCGTCAGCAAAGCCAGCCCCCCTATAAAAAGTCTGTCCTTGTGCCCCCGGCCCCCCCCTGGAACTGGGCACCCCTCACCCACTCCCCAACAGCAGTTTCCCTGCGGAGGCCCTGAGCGCGGGCCGCCAGCAAGAGAGCGGTGCGGGGGAGCTGCCACACAGTTCAGAGGTGGTCAGTCAGAAACTTCGGGCAGAGCGCTGGCCGGGTGCCAGGCGCTGAGCTGAGTACTCAGTACTGTGTAGTGCAGGAGGCTGTCAAGAGAGACACGGCCTCTGCTTTCAGAGGCCCAGTCGTTCCAGAATGGGAGAGAAAACATACAGAGCAAAAGCAGTACAAAGAAGTGCTGTGGGAACTTCATGGAAATTAAGTTCTGCTCTTCTAAAGGTATTGTGAAGAAAAGAAGACCAGCCACCGACTGGGAGGAAATCTTTGCAACACACACCTGATGAAGGACTTGTATCTAGGATAAAAAGAACTCTCAAAACTCAACAGTAAGAATGTGGCCAATTCCTTAAAACATGGGCAAAGGATATGAAAAGATACTTTACCAAAGAAGACGGTAGACTCAGCACTTAAAAAGCTGTTCGACATCATTAAGCTTGTGTGTTTGTGTGTTAAGTCACTTCGGTTGTGTCTGTGTCCCCACAGACTGTAGCCTGCTAGGCTCCTCTGTCCACGGGATTCTCTCTCCAAGCAAGAATACATGCCCTCCTCCAGGGGATCTTCCCAACCCAGGGATTGAACCTGCGTCTCTTAGGTCTCCTACACTGGCAGGTGGGTTCTTTATCACTAGCGCCACCTGCAAAGCCCCATTAGTTGTTAGGGAAATGGAAATTAAAATCACAAAAAGACACCACTACAGGTATCCATTAAAATGACTAAAAATAAAAAGGTGGCCATGCCAACCACTGGTGAGGGTATGAGGCCAATGGCACACTCGTGCACTGATGGTGGGAGGTAAGATCACACAGCTGCTTTGGAAGACAGCATGGCAGTCTCTGAAAAACAAACACACACACACCTGTCATATCATTCAGTCATTTCACTCCTCAGTATTTACCCAAGGGAAAAAATGCAAATACGTGTCCAGAGACTTATATAGCAATGTTCGTGGCGGATTTGTTTGTAATGGTCAAAAACTGGAAATGAACCAAATGTCCTTTAACAGACAGACAGGTAAACAAACTGGTACATTCACACAGGGGAATATGACTCAAAAGTAAGAAGAAAGGGACCACTGAGGCACACAACTGCAAGAACGAATCTCAAAACAATCACGCAAACTGAAAGAAGTCAGACCAAAAAAGAGGACACGCTGCACAATCTTATTTATATAAAATTCTAGAAAGTGCAGACTAAGCTATAATGACAGGGAGCAACTCAGAGCTGCCTAGGGAGAGGGGTGACAAAGGGCAGAGAGAACGTTTGGAGTGATGGGTATGTACACTGACTTGACTGCAATGATGGTTTCATGGGTGAACACGTGTGTCAAAGCTCATCAAACTGCACACTTTAAAAATGTGCAGTTCACTGTTTATCAATTATACCTCAATAAAACTTTCTTGTTTAAATGTTACAGCTTCCGGACAAGAGGGATTGGATGTACCCACCTCACTCAAGCAACTAGAAGAGCTGGCAAACTATATAAGACAGTGGTTACGACACACAGGATGAGACAGCGTGCAACACAGGAGGGGAACCGAGAGGGAAGAGACAAAGGCAGTGGGCCGGGGTTGCACCAGGTCACCGGGTGGAAAGCTTCCAGGCCTCAGCACAGACTCACAGAAGCCGGACGAAGCCCGTGGTCGCTCTGAGGTGAGAAGGCAGAGTCTGCAGTTCAGAGAGGCAAGTGACCAGAACTGATGGGAGAGAGGAGAAGAGAAGGGAGAGGCGCAGGGACCTGCAGGGGCTTCCTTCCAAGGCTTCGGCTCAGTTCTGCCCCGCGGCATGCAGGTGAGCAAAGGCAAAGGCCTACTGGGAGAAGGAGGGTGGAACAACCCCTGGAGCTCACCCAGGGCTGAGAAGAACTCACATTCCCACCAGCCTGCAAGGATGAGCCACCTAATCGTAGCTTATCAAGCAGAGTTCTCGGAAACGGACAGCCTCCATACGGGGCCAAATGAGCCTGAGACTAAAGGCTGTTCTGGACTAGCACTACCAAGGCTTAAAAGCAAGCCTCAAGAAAGATCTCATGGATTCCAAGTAACTCACCATGTCCCAGGACAAAGCCCAAAAATACTGAAAGGGAGAAAGAATTCAGTACCCAACAACATAAAATTCATACCAACTGTCAACCAATCAAAAAATACCAAGCATGAAAAGGAAAAAAAAGAAAATATAACCTAAAAATCAAACCAAAGAAAATAACAGAAACATGATGAGAAATTGCACAGATGGTAGAATTTAGACAAAAAAGAAATTGGAAGAGAAATTGTAAAATATTTTAAACTGAATAAAAATTAAACTGCATATATCAAAACTTATTGCAGGAAGCTAAAGCAGTGCTTAGAGAGACATATACAGCATTAAACTTTCATTTTATCAAAAAAGTATGGTTTAAAAATCAATGACTGATATGGGGAGGATATGACTAAAGAGGAATAACGTGAGCAAACTTTTTGGTTGCTCATCTTGTAATGATTTGTATCTTGTAATCAATGATCTAAATTTCCATCATAAGAAACTACAAAAACAGTAAATTTGAAGTAAGCAGCTGAAGGTCAAAAATAAAAAACAAAAATTAACAAAATATAAAACAGAAAAACCATAGAGAAGTCAGTGAAACCAAAAGAAAGTTCTTTGAGAGTACCAATAAAATTAATATAAAATTGATAAATTTCTAGCCAAACTGATAGGAAAAAAAAAAAAAAATGAAGACCTAAACAATTAATACCATGAATTGAAAGGGGGATCACTACAGATCCAACAGACATTAAGAGAATAATAAAGGAACATAGTAAAAGAAAAAATCTGTGCCAGTAAATTCAATAGTTTAGATGAAATGACAAATTCCTGGAAAGATACAAGCTACCAAAACTTGTGTAGAAGAAATAAATAAGCTCTAATAGCTCTATATCTACTAAGGAAATTGAGTACTTTAAAACCTTTTCTCAAAGAAAACTCCAAGCCCAGATGGCTTCACTGGTGAATTTCATCAAATAGTAAAGGAAGAAATAGACCAGCTCTACAAAAACTGGTCCAGGAAATCCAGGAGGAGGGACTATTTCCCCATTCATTCCATAAGGTGAACATAAGCAAACAAAACAAGAGAATTACAGGGAGACCACAGGCCAGTAACACTCAGAAACATAGCCGCAAAACTTCTTCACCAAGTTTTAGCAAATCACATCCAGCAAAGTGTAAAACGTGCCTGCCATACTAGAGGACACTAACCCACAGTGAGTATCACCTGAAGGGCTCAGAGAAAACTTCCAGGATAAACATAATTTCAATAGGTGGTGATGTCAGGGCAGAGAAAACAGCAGGAAACGACACAGACGGATACAAGAAGGTAGAAGCCTAGCCAAGAACAGGTAGGTGAGTTGGCACTGATGGGGTGGCTGCCAAGCTTCCAGAGAAGTTCCCTTCTCCGGGAACAGTCCCAGACACAGAGCTGAAACACCCTGGGGCCGGCTCGGCGCTGTGTGACCCCGACCCCACCCACCCCACCCTCAGGCACAACTGACTGCTCCAGAGTTAGACCCATCACCAACCTGCAACAATCAGATCTCTTGCCCACCAATCTGAAACTGGAATGGAGACAGACTCCCTGCCTGAGATCTGCTGGACCCAAACCACCATCTACCTTAAGTCCCCAGAGTTGGTTGGTTCCTGCCCTTTCCTTGGCTTTTCAGCAGCTTCTTGGATCTCATGAGCTGTCCCAGGGACCTTCCCATAAGATTCTTTTTGTTAATGTGAGGTGGTTTGAGGGGCTTATAACCAAAAGAATATTGAAGAGTACCATGACAGTCACTACAAGTTTATCTCTGTGAAAGAGTTAATTGCTGCTTAGAGTCTGAATCCTGGGCCAGGGCCAAGCGTCCGCAGTGGGAAGTCAGGGGGATCAGATCAAGTTAGGATGGTGGGTGCAATCCAGGTACTCAGAATGGCAGGTTACTGGAGGTTGGAGTTGAAGGGAGAGAAAAATGCCCCAAAGGTTTTTAACAGGGGAAGGACACGGACAGCACAGTCTTACAAGGACCTGCCCGGCAGTGTTGTGGAGGATGGATTATGAAGTGGCCGTGTGTTGACTCCTCCGGAAGGCTGTGCTAAAGCTACTGGAGAGGCAGACTCAGGATCTCGCCTGCTCTCCTGCCCTTGGTCCTTCCCACCGGCACCAAGCCTAGATCCAGCCATTGAACTGTGCTCAGTTACATTCTGCTGATCAGACAGGCCAAAGAGGGAGAGATGACAACACTTGATGACTAAATGCTGGGATCAAAGCAGGAAAAGAGCTAAAGGTCATGGCAGTTTCAACCTTGGCTGGCAAATTCAACTGAACCAGAAATGGCAGGAAGTGTGATGAGGTTAGGGTATATTTATGGGTGACGAGTGTGGCATAAACAGACATTTCAAGGTGGTGCTCAATCACCCAGGTCAAAGCCTCCAGCATGTGAGGGGCAGGAGGTTGGAGTGCAAAGCTGGGGGGAAGTGGGCACAGATGGCAGGCGATCCACAGGTGGGACGGACTCCATGGGTCAGGCTTGGAGCTCTGTTTATTCCCAGGAACTGAGGGCTCCCGTGTGCCAGCGACTGAGCCAGAGCTGGAAGGGATCGAAGAAGCCAAGGGAATCAGCGGGACTGTGGAGGGAGACACCAGAGGGAGCCTGTCATGCTTCTTTTGGGCTTCCCTGGTGGCTCAGATGGTAAAGAGTCTGCCTGCAATGCAGGAGACCTGGGTTCGATCCCTGGGTCAGGAAGACCCTCTGGAGAAGGGAATGGCTACCCATCCCAGTATTCTTGTCTGGAGAATTCCATGGGCAGAGGAGACTGGTGGGCTAAAGTCCATGGGGTCGCAAAGAGTAGGACACGACTGAGCGACTGACACTTCAGACTAGATGTAAGCAGTCGCACATGAGCACAGTGACTGATACAGGACAAGAGCCACCACGGCTGGCTCCATCTGAGTAGGAAAAGCCTGGCAACGGCCTCAGTGTCATTCGATAAGGGACGGCAGAACAAACGATGGCACAGACGTAGGATTAAAAAGCATGAGGCAGTTCTAGGTACAGAACAGACCATAATAAGGAATGAACCTCCATTCATGTTGAGGGTAGGCAACCCATCGAAATAAAATCATATATACTTGGTACTTGGGCTTGCACAAGTATCTTTAAAAAGACACAAGAAACTGTTAACACAAATGGCCTTTGAAGAAGAGGTGGAGGACAAATGTGGGAAAGGGGGCATTTTTCACTGTATCTTCTTTTGCCACTAATCAACTTACTTATCAAGGGCTTCCCAGGTGGCTCAGTGGTAAAGGATCTGCCTGCTAATACAGGAGCCATAGGAGACACGGGTTCGATCCCTGGGTCGGGAAGATCCCCTGGAGTAGGAAATGGCAACCCACTCCAGTATTCTTGCTGGGATAATCCCATGGACAGAGGAGCCTGGCAGGCTACAGTCCATGGGGTTGCAAAGAGTCGGACACAACTGAAGCCACGCAGTAAGCACGCATACAACTTATCATCATCAATTATTTCAGAATAAATACATACTCTGTTTTGTTAAGTGCTTTCTAAATGACTCCCACCATAGACCATCGCAGTAAAACCCACCTTTAACTACCTCCCAACAAGCTTTTGAAAAACCTACTAAAACATTAGACCTTGATGCAAGGTCGCAGCTATGCCGAGCCCAGTGCTTGGCAGGGGCCAGAAGGAATACTCCTGGTTTCTCCTTCAAAGAGCTTCTGATGTGGTGGGTTCAGAACTCACTCGTGCCAAGCCAGGTGGTACACAACCAGCGGCTGTTCTCAGAGAGGAAGTGAACGAATGGATCCTAATCAAAACCCTCAGCTCCGCGAGAGGCTGATCCTGACCGCTCAGCCTCAACAGGGGAAGCCAGAGAACCACACCTTTCTTCAGAAAGGAAACCTACACTTCCACACAATCCACTCAGAGTCTATTTTAGCTCTGAACCCAGAATGGTGCACTGACTATTATAAATAGCAAAACCAAGATTGCAGTTTGACTGATTCTTGTTCTGTTGTTAGGAAAGAGGTCAGAAGCTTAAGTCAGTTGTAGACCGAGGGGTCGAGAGCAAACCACAGTGTGAACACAGTCATGCTGCGCTGGACGGTCAACGCTTGAATCTCCCTCTCCACCACCCGCCACCCGCCCCCGTGTTGCCTGAGTAACCGAGTCCTGTGGCTTCAGTGTGCAGAAAAGCACCTGAGAAACTAACGAGGCTGTAGGGAGGTTCTGTGGGAGTCTGCCAAAACCAGAAAGGAAATTCTTCAAGGAAAGCAGCTGTCCTTTCCCCTGAAGGCAGACGAGCTGAGTGGCTCACCTTTGTTGTGAGACATTGCGTACAGCAGGCAGAGCACGAAGAGCGCGTGGTAGTCGTCGTCCGGGCTGTCCAGGGCGTGGTACACCATATCCAGGAAGGGTCTGGAAGAGAGGGGCCCGCGTGAGCCTCGCCTACACACAGGATGCCAGCTGCCTTTGCCCTTCACAGCGCCCACCCCCTGCCTCCTCCAACCAGCAGCATGGGCTTCCCAGATGGCTTGGTGGTAAAGAACCCACCTGCCAACAGAGGAGACACAAGTTCGACCCCTGGGTTGGAGAATCCCATGAACAGGGGACCCTGCCGGCTACAGTCCCTGGTGTCGTAAAGAGTTGGACACAACTGAGCACGCACGCACCAGCAGCATAGAGCACAGCCACCATGTGCCCAGTTCAGCCCCAGGCACGGAGGACACAGAGATGATCAACAGGCAGGCTCTGCCCCAGGAAGCTGTCATGTTTGGGGAAACTAACTAAGGAACAGCTAACCGACCAATTACTCAACAATGGTCCACCCGCTGTCCCCGACACTGGGGATAAGTGTGGTCTTATGGCACTCCCAAGCCAGTGGGCAGACAGAGCATGGACACACCACAGCAGTACTTCAAAGAGCGACAAGAAAATGAGGGAAACAGGGCAACGTGATAGACTCACAATAGCAGACAAGGTACCAATAAATCTAGATCATTTTAGACTGTGAACCCTTGAGCCAGACTGCTGAGGTTCAAATGCTGACTCTGCCTCTTCTTAGCTGCAAACCCTTGGGTAAATTACAATCCCCCATCTGTGAGATGGGGAAGGAACCCCTCCAGGGTTTACAGTGAGGGTTCAAGTGAAATGACAACAGAGCGGCATTAACACAGGCCCAGGCTCAGGTGAAAAATGCTCAGACACGAGAGCTGCTGCTGCACTTCTCTTTTGAGGATTCCACAGGCACTTCTCCATGATCTTGCTTTGGCAGGTCCTGACCCGGCAGTTTCTTGGGCCGACCTTCCCTGGTTAGAAGGGATCGATAGGAAGCATCGCCTCTGGTGCTTTGTGGGTGAGATCTATTGAACAGCTACAAATACACAAACGATACAGCCTGAATGCTGCCCTTCTGGCTGAAGGGCCTGGCCTGGAAAGACTTCAACAAGAGGATAAGAGAATGTGCACAGATTTGGTCCGTTGGCAGAAGGCTCTGACCCCGTGACTGTCTGTGGCTGCCCCCGGATGCCAGCTTGAAGCCAAGAGAGCAGAGAGGCTCAATGAGTGACAAAGGGCACACTTAACCCCTCGAAGGACATAAGCCACGGTCAGCACTGCTGACTAGGGGGAGCGCGAAGGTGCAGCAGAGAAACCCCTCGAAGGACATAAGCCATGGTCAGCACTGCTGACTAGGGGGAGCGCGAAGGTGCAGCAGAGAAACACAGAGACCTATTCGCTGCATAACTTTTTATACTTTTTTGACTTCTGAACTCCACAAAGATATCACTGATTCAAAACATATTGAAAAATTCAGAAAAGCAGTGAAATGCACTTGTCATAACATTTCAAATAAACATGTAATACACAGAAATTAAAGGAAGAAACTTTTAAGGAACATTTACTTTCAAGTTCTATTTCTCTGGAGCCCCAGACCCTCCCCCGCCCCAGATCAGCCATCACCATTCTGATGTGTGAATAGTTCTGCCATGTGTGGATCTGTTTTTCTCTCAGCCCCCAGCAATAACACTTCCAAACTTAAGAGCAGGATAAAGTATTAAAAAACACTTTGTTTTTTTGCAAACCAGCTGCTTGGAATTTGGGCTGTATTTTCATTTGGGAATAATACAAATAACCAAATGCCCAGTAGCAGAGGGAAGGCTGCATGAATGAACCATCTGTTATGAGACAAAGTATTATGAAGCTATTAGAATTGTGTTTACCAAGAGTACAGTAGAGTGAAAAAGATACTTGGGGTTTGATATTAGAGAAAACCAAAAACAAAAATAATAGACATAGTATCGTATAAGCTACTGGGGGGAAACAGGGCAGAATTTCCACTATACTGGCATTGAAAACTGGCAAGAAATCACCAAAATGCTAGTAACAGCTGCTTTTGAATTATGAAGACCTTTTTTTCCTCCTTTATACTTTTCAAGGTTTTTTACATTTTCTAAATGTCTATTAACTTTTTAAATTTTAAGTTTCTTTTTTTTTTTTTTAAAGACAGAAGGTTCTGAGTGGTTTCCGGTTTCTTAGTTCTGTATTTCACCATGAATGCAGAGATAGCCCACCATGTGTGGGGAATATGAGGACAGTTCCACTTTGCTCTATGTTGTTTCTGTGGAAAATGGACCAATGTCAAGGTCCAGTTCATGTCAAGGAGAACTGTCCCCTCCCTCATCCTCCATGCACTCCTCCCGGCTCAGTGCCAGGAGGTGAGGGGGGGGGACTGAGGGGTGTCTCTGACAACCAACAACACAACACCTTTGCAAAGCCCATGGCAGCTCCACCGGGGCCAGTCTCTTCCTGGCGCCCAGTCTCAGAGCTGAGCACAGCTCTTGCTCCAAGTTTCTCAGGGCTGCAGGTCTGCATGTGGCTCAGCTCAGGACACAGGATCAGCTTCCACTACGAACAACGTGGCAGAAGATGCCAAAGTCACCATAAGTTAAAAAACAATCTCAATCAACTTGAAGAAAACCCCTCTCTTCACTAAGATTCAGGGGAAAAAAAGAAGTCTCAACTCCAATACTCAAATATAACATTTTGGTCTGTTGACTTTTTGACAGTACACGAGTGTTTTTCCTCCTTTAGGAAAGCTACAGTATTATCCCACTATGCAAAATACATGCTGTTTCCATTTATTAGATCCTAAGAAACTGAATGGGCTTCCCTGGCGGCTCAGTGGTAAAGAATCTGCCTGCCAATGCAGGAGATGCATGTTCAATCCCTCAGTCGGGGAGATCCCCTGGAGAAGGGAATGGCAACCCACTCCATTATTCTTGCCTGGGAAATCCCATGAACAGAGGAGCTTGGCAGGCTACAGTCCACCAGTTCACAAAGAGTCAGATACAGTCTACCGGCTCGCAAAGAGTCAGACACTACTGAGCAACTAAGCATGCAATGATGTGGTAAGCAGGTGCACATCCCTCATGACAAGCTATTTTCAGTTTTTTAATGATTTGTATTCTAATTAAAGCTGAGCCAAGCACCTAAAGGTTGTCTTCCCCTCCCTTTCTGTGTTTAGAATGATTCCCTTAATTTTCAGAGCTCCCAGAGTTACTTTTTTTTTGGCCACAAAACAAAATTAGAAAGGTCCTTGGCAGTACACCAGACTTCCCTGGTGGCTCAGACAGTAAAGCGTCTGTCTACAATGCGGGAGACCCGGGTTCGATCCCTGGGTTGGGAAGATCCCCTGGAGAGGAAATAGCAATCCACTCCAGGATTATTGCCTGGAAAATCCCATGGACAGAGGAGACTGGTAGGCTACAGCCCATGGGGTCGCAAGGAGTCGGACACGACTGAGCGACTTCTCTTTCTTTCACTTTCTTTCTTTGGCAGTACAACTGATAACCCACACTGTGCTGCAAAGATTTTTATTTAATCAAAACTAAAAATGGTTCCCCTGTGCATCTGATAAAAAAAATTAATCTTTTCTGTTAGATAACTGAAACACATGTCAAGCAAAGAGATAAACAAGACCTGCAGGAAAAGACTGGTGTGCTTCAAGACTTCACTTTAAGTTGGATTAATAAATAGGATGAGTATGTGTGTTTGTATTTCATCCACCATGAGAGTTTAGGAAGTGAATGCCTTGCAGGCTGACAGAGAAACCACATTGCTATGCATTCACTACCACTGACACATGATTTGGAGATTACTGCAGGCATTTGATAAGGAAATAACACTGATGTGGATATACCTGTGGCGGATTCATTTCGATATTTGGCAAAACTAATACAATATTGTAAAGTTTAAAGATAAAATAAAATTTTAAAAATAAAAAAAAAAAAAAAAAAGGAAATAACACTGAGATGGAGAAGCCCTCTAACAGTTCGCTGCAACTTTGGCAGCAGACCTCCACCCGATTCCTTCTGGAAGGGGTGGTGCTCCAGCCAGGCTGCAGGAAAGCTGGCGTCTGGAAGGTTGCATAGTGTAATAGTTTGGGCAGCCATAGAAATGAGCCATCAGGCAAGAAGTTGAAGGTGGACAGCAGCATTAGACAGTTCCGCTGAGTCACCAGGGCAAGCCCTACAGATAGGGGTGAGCATGGCGGCAGTGAGTGAATGAGATCATAAAATCCAAATGCTGCCCCCAAGGGGATCCTTCCTGGGGGCAGCCCCCAAGGGCATCCTTCCTGGGGGCAGCAGGGCGCAGCCAGGAGTGGCCCGAAGGCCACACCCTGTTAGGACCAGCACTGAAGTGCCTAGAATGGTGGTGTCGTGCCTCAGTCATTCATCCTAAAGGGTGAGTACCATGGCCTTGAGGGCCAGCTCTGTCCCCGTGGTCTCTCAAGAGGAGCGGCACCTCTGGAGGCCAGGGTGGGGAGCAGCAGGATGGCTTGGCTGGGAAGCAGAAGAGGCTACCAGGGTGGCGGGACGAGGCCTGGCTTACCCTCCGTGGGCACCCGGCCAGGGCACTTCCCTCACCACCTCATCCCAGACACCGAGCAGCAGCTGAAGGCTGGCTCGGGGGCAGCCCTCCGCCCGGCCGGTAGTACCTGCTCCACTGGACGCTGTCCAGGCCAGTGGCGGCGCTCTTCTCCTCGTCTGTGGTGTTCTGCTCCTGCACAGAGGTGCTGGCGGCCAGCTCCGGGAGCTTGCTGCGCTCCATGATCACCATCTCTATCTCTGGAAGCAGACAGACACCGGGATGAGCCCACGCGGCCCCGGATCGAGTTTCACAGACACGCTTGTGCTCCAGATGGAGACCAGCAGACCGCTCTGCAAACACCCAGCAAACACTCGATGGTGGCGACAGCAGCCCCTGCAACACCCACGCCGGGGAGCAATAAGACGGGGCCCGCACCCCCCTCTCCTTTCAGCTTGGCAATGTCAAGAAACGGCGTCTCATCTTGACAGGAAAGCCCAGATTACCATGATTTACTTCCACGAGTTATCTATTCTCCTTTATTGATACCACACTTCCTTCCCAGAGGAATTGAGGAGCGTGGAAGAAATGACACGCGGTTAATAAAACATAACCAAATCCACTAAAGATATTCCAAACCTGTTTACACTGTAGCTTGGGCTCTGCCATGCCCAAAGCCTTTGTTTTATTTTCCCACTTACAGCTTCCAGAGAGCAGAGAGGGGAGGGACCTCGCTTTATTTTTCCCAATTAAATAGGGGCAACTTTCATAGCACCCGACTTGAGCACCGTGTACATTTTCATTTTCAGAAAAAGGTCTGAACCAACGAAGGAAAGTGTCCTGAGTTCAAGGTGGATGGTGGCTGTGCCGTGAGCTGTCCCTGTTATAATAGAGTTCCTCAACAAGTGGGTGTGGACCATCAAACACTTAGTTCTTAGAACCAGAGCTCAAGGGCTGCCCCCCATCTTCAGGAAATACGGTGAGGGGAAAGGATGACGAACCTGTGTGTCCCCTCATGAAGGACAGGCGAGCACCCGGGCTCTGCCATCGTCTCCCCTGACCCAAGCAAGAGCCTCCCACTGCTTATCTTGAGCCCACTGCCCCCACCCCCAACCCCAATTTGTTGTCCACACAGAACCAAGTGATTTTAAGCAGAAATTAGCCCAGGTCCCCTTCAGCCTTCCCATCGTGCTCAGAACAAAATCCAAATGCCGTCCACGGTATCAAGGCCACGCACGGCCCAGCCCTTGACCACCGCTGACTGCACCCCCGGGCCCTCTCTGCCCCACCAGCTGTCCTGCGCTTCCTGTCACTCGCCTTGGACCCGCACGGCTTTGCTCCTGCCCCGGGGTCTTTACACGGCTGCTTACTCTGCCTGGAACATTCTCACCCCAGTCTTCCCTCCCCAGGCACCACTCAATCACGTCACTTGAGACTCAACTTGAACGTCGCCGTCTCAGGGATGTCTTCTCAGACACCCTCCCCATTGGTTTTCCCTCTACCTCTCCAAGTTACTATGAATTCAACTCCATACGTCTTTCAGATTTCCCTCGTTTCTCCCCAATATCCTTTTTAAGTTCCAGGACCCCCGCCTGGATAACCATGTTATATCCAGCTGTCACATCTTAGGCTCCTCTTGGCTGAAACAGTTCCTCAGACCTCCCTTCCTCCGGATGACCTTATGGATTGAGGAGTCTGGTCGGGCATTTTTAGGACGCCCCTCAATCTGGGTTTCAGCGACATTCTTCCTATTATTAGACTGGGCTTATGGGTTTCTGGGAGGAAGACCACAGAGAGGAAGTGCTGTCTCATCATATCCTATCAAGGGCACAGCCTAGCAACATGACTTATGATGTGGGATGTTCATCTGCATCACTCGGACAAGGGAAAGCTGGTTAGAGTCCTCCACTGGAGAGAGACTTTTCCTCCTCCTTGCATCCCATACCCTTCGGAAGCAAGTCATTAAGCGCAGCTCACACTTGAGGATTACAGAGCTATGTTCTGTCTCCTTAAGGGAGGGCAGCTACATAAATTACTTGGAATTCTTCCATAGAGATGTCCCCTCCCCACTCTTCTTGATTTTACTTTATGGTATTTATAACTACAGGTATCCTCACTTTTTAAAGTTTTGCTTTTAGGCCACTTGGCTTTTATGGAAAGACCTGTATTAGTACCTGTTTTTTCTAACCAAAAGAAACCTGAAAAGGACTTTCCCTTTTACAAAAATAGGAGAAAAACAGAAATAGCATTTAGCGTTGGTGTTGCAGCAGTCATTACAGAGGCAGCGTGCACCCTGAGTGTGGACGCGGCCCCGCCACACTCCTTCCTGGGAAGCAGAGGTCGCTAGCACCTCAGCGTCGAGCTGCCGTAGCTGTGAGCTATGCTGGTGCCTGGGGTCCATCTACTCTGGGCATCTGTTAGCAAGGTGTGTGCTAAAGGGCACTGCATCCTGGCTTTACACCATCTTCTCTCACTAAAAGTCTCTACTTTCAGATTTCAGGAGAAACCTGCGCCTGGATTTTACATTCTCTACTGGTTTGCTTGTTTCCTGTCCGCCTTCCCCACCCTAGGATGTGGGCTCCATGAGAGCAGCTGCCGTATCTGTCTTGTCCTCCACCAGAACTGCAGTGTCTAGTCCAGGGCCTGGCATAAGGCAAATGCTCAATACAAAACCCTGGAGTGGATCATGTCTGACGGGTCTGCCTAGGGCCAAGCAGGGCTGGCAATGACGCTCAGCAGCTGTGATGTGTAGAGCACCTCCAACCTGCGATCCATGTGTGTGCAGTGTCCTGATGGGGGTGGGCTGCATCCTGGCCTCCCTTCTGGGACTGTTAAGGTGACTGTGCTTGCGACTGTCCTCTGGCTGGGAAGACTGCACCCCCCCCCCCCACGCCAACCATGGGCCTGGACCTGGGGGAGGGGGCTTGCTCTCACCAGGCCCCTCCCTCCCAGCGTGGTCTGAAGTCAGACAACACAGGTCAGAGTCCCCCATGGGGTCAGCCCCATCACACAGGTCGGGGTTGACACGCCAGTTTTAAGTGCCATGTGTTTGCACAGTCTGTGTTTAACACGCATTAGAAGAAAATCCTAACTGCACAGAAAGTCTGTTTTGTGGATGCTACTGCTTAGGATGAAGCTAAATTTAAGACAAAACCACTGAGTCAATTCACCAAGAGCTACTGAGTAAACCACAGTGCATGCAGCCCACAGCCACGGCAGAGGGCAGGAGGCGCTGCCATCTGAGAAGTACCATTTGCTTCCTTCCTCCCATACTCCCTCCACTAGCCTCCTTCAGGGCCTCCCAACAACTCTCATCTCCTCCCAAGTGGGGTGCAGATATCCCAGTGGGTATGCAAGATGATTTGATAGGCAAAACCTCCTTATTTTTAACTATTATCTTTTAAAAAATCTATTTTTTTCATGTTATGATGTACATAACATTTGCACATTAATACAAATATGTATAGTCCATAATAAACGTATATATATATATTGGGGAGATGCATGTTGAATTACATATGTGTTTACTGTTGAGACATGTCATCTGAAGACTACCAAGTGAGACAATGGTGCCAGCCTCTGACGTCTGCCCTGTGACCCTTTGACCTGCTTCCCACCCTTCCTCCTGGTCTGCTGGGCTGACACAGCAGGAACTCAGCTCCGAGGACTCCCCAGGGTTACAGGGCTAAGCCCTAGTGCCTCCATCTGCTGTGATGTATTTGTTCCTTTGTGGCTTTTTAATCTCCCTGGACACTCTGAGAGTTCTGGAGCAGAGATGAGGCTGAAGATAAGTCAGCCTAGCACTCACCAAACTGTGTTAGCAAGTGCACACTGATTCTGAACAATTTCCCAAGGCTAAGAGATGAGCACAGAGCTGTTCCAGGGGCAGGCTGGGCGGGTGCCCAAATATCTCTGACCACAGGTCCCCTCATGCCCTCCACAGAGGCCCCTGAAGCTCCTTTCAGGAATTCTGCAGCTTCCCACAAAATGGCCTGAAAACCACTAGTTTGGTCCTAGAGACTGAATATGAGGAAACAGAAACCCAGAAGTAGAATGACTCTTTTTTTTTTTTGGCTGCACCATGCAGTATGCGGAACTTCCCTGACCAGGGATCGAACTCATGCTCCCTTCAGTGGACGTGCAGCATCTTAACCATTGGACCGCCAGGGAAGTTTGATAGTAACTCTTCACACAGCTAGAAAATCTGCACTAGAAGCCAAGTCTGCCCCCCTCCTACTTCCCAGGTCACTCCTAGTGCAGAATCAGGCCCGTAAGGGCCTCTCCACACACGACGAGGCTTCCAAACCTTGGCTGTGTCACCCCGGTTCTCACAGCTGCACCCCCATACCGCCCACGCCGCCCCCCGACAAACAACTCCTCCAACAGGCGTAAGTGTAGGATGAGCTGCTTCAAGTAGTTTTCTAGGTAAAATATACAACAGTTCTTCCAATGCCAAGCAGGTCTTCCCTTGTCCTTTAAACTCTTGAAACTGGTGATCCCTACCCAGGTCTGCCAGCTCCTGGAAACTGAATGCAAAGTGCCAGGTGGGCCTGAGAGGAGTGGCTAACAGGTTTTAGAGGACAGGTTCTCACCAGAGTCTCACTGTTCCAAAATGGACCCTACAGCCATCTTCAAAAGTGGATGCTGACGAGGATCTGGCCTTGGTGATGGAAGCTCAAAGGGCACCCCTCTTTATGCCGCATCAGGATGTCTGGCATGGTTCTATACAGCTCCCTGCTGACATCATGCCTGCCTTGGTGTGGCCTCACTCCCCTCCCAGGGTACGTGCACCATGCTGCCGCCACCAGGGCAAGCAGACCAGGGGGCTCACGTGGACAGGTTTTCTCTGATTCCACGCGCTGATGATGAATTCCCAGGGAGCTCCATCTGAACCTCAGTTATCGTACCAGGAGCCCCCACTTAGCCCACCAGGTTTCTGTTTTAGAGGTTAAAGGGACTGAAGCTCTACCTAGTCCTCTGTGCGTGCATGCTCGGTTGTGACCCCATGGACTGCAGTCCGCCGGGCTCCTCGGTCCATGGGATTTCCTAGGCAAAAATACTGGAGTGAGTTGCCATTTCTTCCTCCAGGGGATCTTTCCAGCCCAGGGATCAAGCCCAAGTCTCCTACGTCTCCTGTACTGGCAGGCAGATTCTTTACCACTTGAGCCCCTGGGGAAGCCCTAGTCCAGCTCTGCTCAAACTTCAGTCATGGGCCTGCTTTTACCATTTCTGCCGTGTCTCCGTTGCCTGAACTACTTGTTAATCATTTGATTCGAACTCTCACACTTTTTTTTTTTTTTACTTAAATACATTTTCAAAGAAAACTTTAAATCACTTCTATATCCTTCAGTTGAGCAATCCCACTTGCAGGAATTTATTTGGAAGACACACCTCCAACGATATGAAAATGCACAGGCACAAGGGCATTCACCACAGCATTATTGGTAATTGCAAAATACTGGAAACTACCTAAATGTCCGAGCATAAAGACTGGTTGAATAGACCATGGTACACATGGCACAGCTGGGAAAGGAATGAGGAAGGCCACTGTGAACTGACACAGAGCGATTTCCGGAGGCAGGGCTACGCGGAGACAGCCAAGGGCCAAAGAGCATATATGGTGGACTGCACTCTGAGTGTGAGAAAGAAGGGAAAACAATAAAGCATGCACACCTCTGCTTCTTTTTACACAAAGAAACCCAGGAAGGATATTGCAGAAAACAATAAGTTCGTTATGTACAAGAGGGAGGGGAACAGGATGGAAGGTATGTGGGAAGAAGGATATTTCCTTGAACAAATGCTTTTGCATAGTTTTGAGTTGGTTAATGTTCCAAACTATTTTTTTTTTAAAGAGAGAAATAAATTAAATCAATAAAAATGGGAAGGGCAAACCTTTAACTAAAAAAAAAGAGAGCAAGACTAAAATATAAAATATATTTCAAATGAATACCATATCTATCCTGAAGGGGGAAAAGAAAGGAAAGATAGACAAACCCAAATAGTTTATGACACAGTCTATACCTTCAGCTTAGGAACAGGTGAAGTATTTGGGGGCAGGGGGCAGGGAACTGTAAACAACTCTTGATTTATCAAACAATTCTGAAACTTCATAAAGATGTGTTATAGGATTGAGCAAATAGTAAATGTTTTGATGTCATTAGAAGCCAGCCTCTCACTGTAAAGGAAGAGACATCAAAACGAGTGCGGCAAGTCAAGAAAAAACACTCCTGGGACTGACTGGAATTGGAGATGTTGGTAACATGCATTTTGTATATATACCTGCATGTATTTCCTAGCTCTGTTCACTGAAGGGTTCAAATAGCAGAACACCCCATGTAGTCAGAAGCACATCTGGTGCCCAGATCTCGGCCTGCTGAAAACCATTCAGTCATTGACGCTGAAAGGGAACAGGGCTTTCCAGAGAAATTAACCCTGAGGAAGGGCAGAGTTGGTGGAAAATGAACCTGGAATACCTTATTATGACACAAAGTGTCACAACTGTTAAAAAAAAAAAAAAAAGGAAGAGGGCAGATCACAAAGATGTAGCAGCCAGCTTGAAAGGGTTCTCAAGGGTCAAATCTGGGACGATGTGAGCACCCAATTAATTAAATACAGTACTGAAATACAAACCACTAAAAAACTGGAATCCGTGAGTCTGTGCCAAGGCTAGATAGATGAATGAATGGGAAGGAGGCAGGAATCTCGCCTGCAGTGCAGTACCGAGCGCTGACACTGGGAAACCAGCCTTCTCCTGCGATCCTAATAAAGACTCAGCAAGGACCGGCAATGATGCCACAGCTAAGGGGGGTGCTATTCACTGACAACACTGTGTTAGTCTCAGGTATACAGCAAGGTGATTCATTAGTATACATATACGTCACCTTGCTGTATCTCCAACATATACATATTCTTTTTCAGATTCTTTCCATTATAGGTTACTGCTGCTACTGCTAAGTCGCTTCAGTCGTGTCCGACTCTGTGCAACCCCATAGACGGCAGCCCACCAGGCTCCGCTGTCCCTGGGATTCTGAAGGCAAGAACACCGGAGTGGGTTGCCATTTCCTTCTCCAATGCATGAAACTGAAAAGTGAAAGTGAAGTCGCTCAGTTGCGTTTGACTCTTTGCGACCCCGTGGACTGCAGCCTACCAGGCTCCTCCGTCCATGGGATTTTCCAGGCAAGAGTACTGGAGTGGGGTGCCACTGCCTTCTCCTTCTTGTATAGGTTACTACAAGATAGTAATATAGTTCCCTGTGCTATGCAGTAGGTCCTTGTTGCTTATCTATTTTATACAGTAATGTATGTCTACTAATCCCAAACTCCTAATTTATCCCTCCCCCACTTTCCCCTTTCATAATCATAGGTTTGTTTTCTTTGTCTGTGAGTCTGTTTTGTAAGTTCATCTGTATATATATTTTTAGATTCTACATACGAGCTGTCGTACGATATTTGTCTTTCTCTTAGTCTGACCATCTCCAGGTCCGTCCATGTTGCTGCAAATGGCATTATTTCACTCTTATTTATGGCTGAGTAATATTACATTGTGTATATACATCGCACCTTCTTTATCCATTCATCTATCCATGGATACTTAGGTTGCTTCCATGTCTTGGCTATTGTAAATAGTGCTGCTATGAACACTGGGATGCCCGTATCTTTTTCCAGTTAGAGTTTTCATCTTTTCTGAATACACGCCCAGGAGTGGCATTGCTGGTTCGTCTGATAACACTATTTTAACATTTTAGAGGAGCCTCCATACTATTTTCCAGAGTGGTTGCACCAATTTACATCCCCACCAACAGGAAGGGGATCTGTGCAGGCAGGTTCTAAGGGGAGATTTTAATGAGGCACAGGATATCTGCATTATGTCCAAGTGTTTCCCATGGATTGCAAATTAGCTCCTAAAAGAAAAAGTAATGATACAGTGCAGAAGCTGGGCCACACCTTCACCTGCTGGCAAAAATTAACATCACCCATGAAGGACAGAAGGGCATCATGCGCCTCCAGAAGTGACACCCTGGGAAGGACATGTCACCTGTGCCAGACTCCAGCCAAGAACGCTTAACCTCAACCTAATCAGAAAGAAACATCCAAGACAGAATGAGGAACGTTCTATTAAAACAAAGGTGGGGGAGATTCTGTATTCTTCAAAACTGTCAAAGTTGGAAAAGAGAAAGACAGACTGTGAAAATATCCAGAGTAAAGGAGGGTAAAGGGACGTGGTAATCCAAGGTACAATCTGACCCTGGACTGGATTCTGTCCCTGGAGGGAGGAAATATGCTACAAAGGGTGTCATCAGGCCAATGGAGAACCTGGGCAGAAGGAACCCATTACAACGGTGCTAACTGTGCAGTGGTCCCAGCGGAGAACGCCCTGCACTCAGCAAATGCAGGCTCAAGAGTTTAGGATGGAAGGGGTGTGCTGGATGCAACCTATCCAGAAAAAAAGGAGTGTGTGTGTGTGTGTGTGAGAGAGAGAGAGAGACAGACAGACAGACAGACAGTGTGTGGAGAGGGAGAGAAAATACAGACAGGAAAGCAAATGGGGTATAAGATGTTAAAATGTGAAAGTGACTAAACAAGTGTTCTTTACACTATTTTTGTTTTGTTTTTTTCACTTTTTATAAACTTGAAATTATTTTCAAATAAAACATTTTTAGGAATTACTACTATCAGCATAAAACCAGTACCGATAGAGAGCAACTGTGAAAAATATACACATGATGAATAAACAGAAAATCCTGAGGCCTATTGTACGCATGGAAAGGGGTGTCTGGAGAACATGAGGAGGTCAAAGGCACACACCAACCACGAGGCTCCCCCACCCCACCCCCCAGAGCTGAGATCCCGACAAGAAACCTCTCACTGTGGTCTTCAAGGCCCTCTCTCTCTGTCCCACCCAAAGCCATCTCCACATCCCACAGTCAGGCCAACACTGGTCTAGTGGAACCTCTACAGCTTATGGAAAGGAAACCAAGGCACAGAGGGGTCAAGAGGTGGGCTCCTCTTCCCAAACTACCTGCACGGTGTAAACCACATCTGTGGGGTATTGGTTTCTGTGCCAGGCACCGTGGCCCACAAGCCTGAAGGCTCCAGTATCCAGCCTGGCAGTGGCGGGACCCCTCACACAACTGATTCGGGCCTCTGGGAGTGGAAAGATGTGAAGCTGCCAGGCTGGGAGCAAAAACTCAAGTGTCCAGCTCCTCTAGCTTCGGCAAGCCCCAGCTGGACCTTGCTTGGCCTCTATTGTTTCCACAAAAACCTCTTTAGCAAAATAGTGTCTGCGTATCCATATTCACAGCAGCCAAAAGGTGCAACCAACCCAGGTGACCACTGAGTGAAGCAAGGCAGAAAGAGAAAGACAAGTATCATACACTAACGCATATATATGGAATCTAGAAAGATGGTACTGATGTACAGGGTAGCAAAGGAGACACAAAGACCAGACTTAACATGGAGAACGCTGGGAGTTTGATGGATGATGCAGGACACCCAAGGTCGGTGCTCTGTGACAACCTGGAGGGATGGGGCAGGAGGTGGGCTCAGGAGGGAGGGGACACAAGTGTGCCTGTAGCCGATTCATACTGATGTATGGCAAAACCATCACGATATTGTAAACTAATCATTCTCCAATTAAAACAAATGAAATTTAAAAAAGAAAAGATAAGCCAAATGGAGTCTATTCAAAAAATGAAATATCGTCAGCCTTAAAAAGGAAGAAAATCCCGCCACATGTTATAACACAGATGAATCTCGGGTACTCGGGATGCTCAGTGAAAGAAGCCGGTCCCAAAAAGACAAACACTGTATTGATTCCACTTATATGAGGCACCTAGAGTGGTCAAATGCATCAGCCAGGAAGTGGGGTAGAGGCTGTTAGGGGCAGGAGGGAGGGAGAACAGGGAGATGTTTAGTGGGTAGGGTTTCGCTTTGGGAGGATGAAGCTTTCTGGGGCTGGAAGGCAGTAATGGTTGTGCGAATCGCTGAACGAGCAGGAGAGGCCTGCAGACTCTCAGGATCCAAGGATGTCAACCTCCGTCCCCTCATGTGACAACTCTGGCCAAATCCCTAAGCTTTCCCAGTACTCTGTCACTGTGGATTTTTTTTTTTTTTTAATAACAGCCATAATTCATCAACTTCCCAGGGTGATGGGCATTCTAATCTGATTAATATTTGGTAAATGAAGTGCTTTTCAGGGAAATGGCAGGCCTGACCTCCCAACAGTCTTTGACTTGACAAATGCAAGGATTTTCTCAGTTGCCCTCTGCGGTCAATGTTCCAGCCATCACAGTGAGGCCAGATGATAAAAAGAGGGGCAGGGAATGATAAGAAGGTCTTAGAAAGAAGGTTATGGAGAGGAGGGGAAGGATGCCCTTGCTGGTTACCTAGGAGATATGAGAAGGACCGCATGCTGTTGACTGGCTTTGGAGCAGAATTCCAAGAGGCCAGCAGTGCCTGGCAATGACACAGTGCGTATGTGCTGAGTATTTGTGGTACCCCTTCCTTTGCTTTTTTTATTACTTTTCACTGGATTGTACAAGATTAAATTCAGAATTTGTTTTTTCTCCCTAGGAAGTTGCTTTCCAGAGGATTTGTCTAACCTGACCTCCAATCCTTCTCCTTCTACTAGTTAAGCCCATTGGAAAAGCTGGTGCCCCCACACCTCTGTATCCCAGTGGCTCAGCCTCCCCATCCCTCTCCCACTCCCTGCTCCAGAAACACACAGACACACACATGCATGCACACACATACTTAACCACCTCACTGTTCATTATAGAAATTAACAGAGAAATAGGACCCACAGAAACTCGCCAGGGTGACCAAGCGTACGCCCCCCCAACCAAGCTCAAGTCCCACTTTGGGCTCTCGCTCCACTGTCTTGCCAGGGCTCCTATTCGGTGTTCATGTGTCACCTGCTAAATGCTGAAGCACTAAAGGTTCTCATTTCTGACAACCTGAGGGCTGGCATCGCGCAGGCCCCTCTGTGGGTAAAGAAGCACAGAATGGGCAATGACTTGCCCAGCGTCACACAGCAGCTCTGGGGCAGAGTCATAGGTGTCTGGGATGCAGACCTTGACCGCCTGATACCTAGTCCCTGGCTCGCCCTCATCAGAAACCTGCTAGGCCTGGGGTTGGCTCTGGCTTTGCAAAAATGAGGCCAGAAGGTTCAATTTCATTTCAGTAGAGACTTCAGAAGGGGGGAAAAAAATAAAGCCAAGCTTGGGACTCCTTAACTCCCAGCTAACTTGGCAGGTTCACAGCCACTACTGTTCTGTTCCCTCCATGCCCTCACAGGGATTCAAGAGAGGAGTCATCTTTGAAGGTCAGGCCACGAAACTGATGGCTGCTTTTCCTTATAGGCAAAAAGCCTATTTTCCCATATTTTTCAACCAAGAAATTAAAACAATTCATTCTCTTGTCTCAGGTCCACTTATTAAGCTACTGCTTTCAGTTCAGTTCAGTCGCTCAGCCGTGTCCGACTCTTTGCAACCCCATGAATCGCAGCATGCCAGGCCTCCCTGTCCATCACCAACTCCCGGAGTTCACCCAAACTCATGTCCAAGTTACTGCTTTAACTGAATCCAAAAAGAAATGACTGTCGTTTCAGACTGAAGGTTAGACTAAGACATGAACGAGCATCTGGGTGCACACTCCTCTGGCCAGAGGGACCAGGGCACCCTGGTCTTCCTTTCAGCACTCAATTTCTAAAAATTAAAAGGTCCTGTGATTTGGGTTTTTTTTTTTTTTTTTTTTGGTTTCAGAATGAGTTGCCCATCACTGGGGACCTGAGGCAGAGCATATTTCTCTGCAAACCGGGGATGGGAGTGAAGGGTCCAGGGGTGCACATTTATTTCACACAACTTCCTTGTCTGGGCTTAAAAGTGGAGGAGGTGTGAACTCTGGGTGCTGCCTCTGTCGAAAAAAAAAAAACAAGTTGATGCCACATTCAAATCAGGTCATGGCAGACTTGTGACTTGTGACCATATGCCTTTTTATTCCTATGCTTTCTGCCGCCTTTTTAAGTAAAGAGTTCACTGCTGAAGTGGGGATGACAGGGTATGCAGGGGGAACTGGGGCCAGCATCTCTTTACGCGATAAGTCCAAGGCTGTCAACAAGCTCACCGCGTCCAGGGACGACGTGAGAAGCACCACGTTACAGAGAAGTATCTGGGAGGAGAAGACAGCCACAGGTCCCGTCTCAAAACAGGAAGGGAATGGAAAGGAAAACAAGAAAAGACAAAGGAAGGGAGCAGCTGGCCTGAGGGAGATGGAGGAGTACGCAGAAATACTGTGGTTTTCTAAGAGAGCACCTGCTGTTTCTGGGAGCCCGGCACCCACACCTCCTTCTTCTGATGAATGTGTTTCTTTCTGAAGGCATCACGTAGGGCAGACGCACAACTGGCCTGACCAATCAGTGCCGGCCGTCCCTCTGCAGGGTGGGCAAGCCAGGTCCACCAGCACCAGTGAGCCTCGGCTCCCGGGCTTCAGTTACAGCTCTCTTTCCACTTGGTGGCTGGGCAGGATGTGGGCCCTGAGCTGCTGATGGTCATCTATGCACCCAAGTCCAGCCCCTCCTGTGCCTCCCAGTTAGACAAACAATAATTGCCTTTTCTGCTTGAGTTAGTCTGAGTTGAATATTTAAATCTTATAACCACAAGAATCCTAACATCCTCATGTTTAAAAAAAAAAAGTCTTTATACTTCCTAGAGTCGCAATTTCCAGATGGGGACAATGAAGTCCAGAGCTTGGGGACACCCTCCAAGGCACACGTAGGTCTGGCTGGTGAGACAGGACCGTAAGTAACATCTCCCATCTACCCATCGACACTGTCCTCTGGCTTGACACCAAGTGAGAAAATGCGCCTGACACCCTTCCAAGTCACAGGAATTAACAGCTGTGTGGTTTCACCCAAACACAGAGACAGTCTAAGGAGAGAGCACCCAGCGGCCACACCTTCAAACATGAGAATAACTGAGAGGTCAAATAAACAATTCAAAGAGCCCCAGAATACACCTGTTGCTGCCCAGTTAGGTGTCTCTTTGCTGGATGGGCCTGCAAAAGTTGTGCTTATTTACGATGAGTTGGGCCAGGAAAACAGGAGGGCATTACAAAGCTGAGGGGGCCATGGAGAACCACACTCCCCTGGACCCTGAAGTTGGCATCAAACATCCAAACAAAGTCTCTCGGGAGATTCCTCTGAGCCCTGGCTGAGTAACCACCTGGAAAACAGGGTTCTCGAGGCTGGTGAACATGTCTCCCTGTGCCCCCTACACAGGGCAGGCTCAGCCTGCAGGGAGCTCCCCCCTACCCAGGGAGACCACCCCCCACCCCCTGGATCCCAACAGGAAGCGGGGACGGCAGCCTTGCAGAGCCGCTGCAGCCCCGCTGCGCCAGGACTAGGCTGCCAGTTGAGTCACTGGATTGTGTGTTTGAGGCCAAGCCTGCCCCTGTCCACACCATGGTTAGTCACAGCCCCAGCCTGGTTAGACAGCAGCCCTTAAAAGGACTGGAACAAAAAGAGGTAGCATCTTTCCAAAACAAAATTGACGAGAACACAGTGTACAAAATGGGGTGAAGTCGTCCATTTTCCCCAGAGTGGCTACAGGACAGTAAACCAAAAGTTTCAGCAGATAATTTTCTCCCCAGTTAGACCAAAAAGTAAAAATGATGCAAATAAGCAAACAAGTATGGCTTACCTTGTGTCCACCCCTCACCTCCCCGCCACAGTGATATTTGTTGGCAAAGGGTTTCTGAACCAGAAAGGAATTCCTAAACCAAGATGCTTACTGCACACTTTGGACAGAAAAAAAAGCATGCTGGAGATCTCAGCCTCAAAAGAGGGCTGATGGCAGCAGGGAGACACTTGGGTTATATTCATCGAAATATGATTGTGGCATTTGCAGAGAGCTGCCAAGATCATCAGAATGCGGCCAGCGGGGTGGGGATGGGGGTGGGTTTTGGCTGCATAATTGCAGCAAACTCCCCCAAACAAATGAGTTCCCAGTCAACTGATTTACTGAGCGGCTCCATTTTCCAGCTTTGGACGCCTGGACTCGCACAGTCCAGGCTGATGGGCTGGCGAGCTGGCTGCAGAGGAGCTGCTGCGAGCCCAGGACCCAGAGGAGGGCTCACAGGAGATGCTCCCCCCACGCCTGAGCAGAACGCAGGCGGGAGCTGGGGAGAGCCCGGATCTGTCCCAGGAGGTGTGCTGGAAGCTCCCCTCTGGCAAGCAGAGCTCCCACCTCACTTGACCCCATCACCTCCTCCACCCTGAGCGTCCGGGGCCGTGGCCAGAGACCCCATCTGTGTGGCTGTGAGCCCGGCCCATGACACAAGCAACAGTTCAAACTTGCTTCATCCCTGGGGCTGACAATGCTCTCCAGATGGAGGCATTAGTGTCTAAACAAGAGGGACGTGAAAAGTAAACCAGAATCGTCCTCGACAAGGGCAGAGAAGAGGACAAAACGATTCTGTTCCTGACCCCAATGCACCGAACACCACCGCACCTCACTCTAAACAGATGAGGGCTTGAAAACAATCTTAGTGTAAGAATCTGGGGGGTTGCATTTGATTATTTGATTCCCTCCCAAACCATAATCGTATGAAAAGCATCTAATTTCATCAGCCCTAGGCCATTTTTCTTCCTGCAGTGCACTGGCAATAAAGATTTCAGTCAAAAATCATCATCCTGGGTTATCAGGATTATAAGGAAGAACCAATAATGATAAAGATGACAACACTATCAATAATAATGACAGTAGTTATGAAATAATCATAGTGGGAGACACTTACGACATGGGCCAGGCACTGTTCTGAGCATGTTAAGTGCATTAGCCCATTTTATTCTCCTCATAACAAAGTAAATCCCCTCTTTTGACAAACGGGACACAGGGCAGGGAATAAGAGGGCAGGGCCTCGCCCCGGGCTGCCCAGGCTCCTACGGGCCTGGCCACAGCTGTCGCCAAAGGCCGGGCAGTGTAGAGTGAGGCACACAGGTGTCTGGAATGACAGGCGCACCCAGGGACACACACGGGGTGCCAGACAGGATGGCCCAGCGGGCAGGCTGGCGGTGGCGCGTGCACTCACCTTCATTCTCCCCACTCGTCTTGATGCCTTTTGAACCACCCTCTGTACCTTTAGCCTTCTCGGCGTCTTCCTGGGCATCCTCGGCGGGCCCTTTCTCCTCGTCTTCCTCCTCCCCAACGTTTTTGTAGTTGGGTCTCTTTTGCACCCGCCTCTTGCCCTTGTGCTTGTTCATCTCAAGGGACCGCTCTAGTGTCTCGGTGGGTTTAATGAAACACCGAATGCTCGGCTTAGCCTGGAAAGTTGAACCAAGACAATGGACAGATTTGAACAGTGGGGTCTCACTGGCTCCTATGGAGCTGTCTGAAGGTTTCCACCCCAAGAATTTCCCTCCAATACAGAAAATTTTATGTCTTCATTGATCATGACGGCTATTCAGTTCAGTTGCTCAGTCGTGTCTGACTCTTTGCGACCCCATGAACCGCAGCACACCAGGCCTCCCTGTCCATCACCAACTCCCACCCAAACCCACGTCCACTGAGTGGGTGATGCCATCCAGTCATCTCATCCTCTGTCACCCCCTTCTCCTCCTGCCCTCAATCTTCCCCAGCATCAGGGTCTTTTCAAATGAGTCCGCTCTTCGCATCATCATTACTATTAAATAATCTAAACAACAGCACCAGCTACCATTTATTTATGGCCCACAGTCCCAAGTCACTGTGCCCTTGAGCCACACCAGCTCCACGCTTCCCAAAGGTCAGAAACACACTTTTAATACTTTGGTGGTACTTTCTATGTGCCCGATGGTGTTTTAAGGGCTCTGACTACATTACCTCACTTAACAGTTTACAAAACCCCCAGAGAATAATAGTTATGCTCAGATGAGGAAATGGAAGTTCAGAGATGTTACATGACCCACCCAAGGCCACACAGCCAGGAGGTGACAGAGCTGGGATTCAAAACCACTTACCATCTGCACAATTTATGTCTAAACCACAGCGCACTGATGTCATTGTTAACTTTCAATTTAAATATATTTATTTTAAGAGGAACTATATATCACAACAGAAATGAAACACCACTGTGCCTTGCTAATGTAAAAATAGAAAAGAAAAAGCAAGGTGAGCTGGATATAACCAGATTGCTGGCTCTCTTTAGAAGGGGAGCCTAACAGGTATGAGCAATGAGTTAAAGCTCATTCCCAAAGGTAACCTGCCCCCAAGGAAGAGGTTTTTCCCTAAAAAGTCCAAAGGTTTTTAAGAGAAAAGAAAAAGGCCTGTGTGTCACCACAGTTCAAACCCTGCATTGTGGAAACCACAGCTGTGTCTCCATCCTTACAGCAACCATGAGATACAGATTATCAATCCCATTTTACAGATGAGAAAATGAGGCCCAGAAGGGCTAGGTGACTTGCCCAACGTCACACAGTTACTGGCTGCGGAGTCAGAATCTGGGCTCTCGATTCTGCGAGAGCCCAATCCCAAAGCCCTAGGCTCTTCTAAAATAATAGTGCTTCACCAGGAGCTCAAACTGAGTTCCCTGCTTAGCACTCTTTAAATAGTATTTATATGCAAATGAACCAGGTCCAGGGAGCAAGGATCAAAACTCGTCCCTCATCTGTTTAGGGCAGGATTCTGATTGAAGAGTTTTTCTCTCTGCAGGGTCCAGGTGATATTCAGACATCACTTTGTCATTGAAAGACAGAAACGTTTTAAAGCAAACTTTTCCATTATCTCGATTCAGTCTATCCATCTGAATTTATCCCAAACAACCACCTACTGTGTCTTCTGGGGGCCACCATACCCTGCCAATAAGTGGAATGTGCTCTAAGAACGCAGATTAATTTCAATAATGCTCAAAACAAAACCTAATTGAAAGTTAAATTAGCATCCAAATCCAGACATTAATTTTTATTTACGTACTTTGGATTATTCATCCACGAAAACGACAGATAAAATTGAGACATGATTCAACTGTCCAGGAAACCCAGATAGTGCGTTACAGATGCCAAGAACCGAGAGCCCAGAGACGGGAGCATTCCAGGCGCTCACCTCTTGACAGATGGCATCCATCAGAGCCCACTTAGGAACACAGCGCTGGATGCTCCTCACCCTTTCTGGAAGGACTCAGACCTGGTAGGTCAGCGCCCCAAGATGAAGCGACTGCTTCCTCTGATGACCACTCACTCCCAGGGAATTGCATGCCGCATGCAACCGAAGCTTTCAGAAACAGAAAAGTGAGACCCCACGCAGAGCAAACCACCACTCGGTCCAAAGCTGCGAGCGGAAATTCACACAGACGGATGCAGACAGCACTCCCTGAGCTCTGGGTGGACTCAGATGTCCAGGACAACCGGCTGCACTACGAGAAGAGGAGCGGTGCGTAAGGTCCAGGGCTGGTCAGGGTGCTGTGGATGCCAGCTGGAACCTTCGTGAGCAGTGAGGCCTCTCTCAGGTCCTGGCTCCTTGTCTAAACCATGGGGCAGTAATTCTGGCCTCCTGGAGCTAAAGGAAATCGTGGATGGAAAGCTCCTTCAGGCTTCCTGGGTGGCTCAGTGGTAAAGAAGCTGCCTGCCAATGCAGGAGACACGGGTTCGATCCCCGATCCAGGAAGATCCCTCATGCCACAGAGCAAATAAGCCTGTGCACCACAACCACTGAGCCTGTGCTCTAGAGCCTGGGAACCACAACTACTGAGCCCATGTGCTGCAGCTACCGAAGTCCACGAGACTAGAGCCTGTGCTCCCCAAGAAGACACTGCAACAGGAAGCCTGCACACCGCAACTGGAGAGCAGACCTTGCTCTTCTCAACTAGAGAAAAAGCCCATGCAGTGACGAAGATCCAGCACAGCCAAAAATAAATTTTTTTTAAAAGTCACTGGAAGCAAAAGATATTATTTTAAAAAAAAGAGAGAGAAAGTTCCTTCAGAGCTTGGCCATGCAACAAGCAACCGACAGACAGTTACCTTCCTGTTCCTGACTTCATGAAAGAAAAACAAAAAAAATCAACTGTGAAAATGAATTTAAAAACTTTCCAAGGGATCTATCTGTTTTTCTTGATCATTAGGTATTGAGGAGGGAAGAGGGGGAAGAATGCTTACCAGGGAAATTTCAAACCTTTAAAACACAACCTACCCAGTAAGTAGCTGGAAATAACCTAAATGTCCATCAAAAGGGGATTGGTTGGGTAATTATGGTCTGTCTATAAAGTGGGAATCCACGTGGACATAAAAAGACTGAGGTCTTTTCATACCTAGATCTACTGATGCACAAACAGCCTCTGGATAAAAAAAATGCAAGAACTGGAAACAAAGCAGGGTCCCATTTTAGGTAAAGCTTCATGATGGTGTAAACACAACTTTTCCTGGAAAGCTGCACAGGAATATATTAGAATTTCCTGTTTGGGGAAAGAAACAAGGTGGGACAAGCACTTAAGAGTTTTTCATTTCTGTATCTTTCTGTCTGGTTTAAAATTTCTAATCATGTATGCAGGTTCACTTTTGCAAATATTCAACAGGGGTCATTTGGACATTGGAGCTGTAGATTTTATTTTCTTCTATATTTAAAAAGCCTGATTTCTTTTTGCTTAATAATTTAACAACATCAAGATCCCATAAGGGGTTCCCTGGCAGCTCAGTGGTAAAGAATTCGCCTGCTAATGCAGGAGACACAGGTTCAATCCCTGATCTGGGAAGACCCACACGCCACACAACAATGAAGCCCGTGTGTCATAACTATGGAGCCTGTACTCCAGAGTCTGTGTTCCACAATAACAGAAGCCACCCCAGTGAGAAGCCTGCACACCATAAAGAAAAACCCATGCAGCAACAAAGACCCAGCAGTCAAAAATAAGTAAAATTATTTTAAATAAAAGATCCAATCGTTACCATGGAGAAGCTGACAGTGATTGGGAAGTGTGGGCTGGGATTGGTATCATTTCTGCTGTTTCTCACAAGGGCCTCTGGCTGTCAGGCCTCCCAGGAATCTTCATGTTCCACTGGACAACTCCAGATGACCTTTCTCTCAGAAACCCCTGAGAGAAGAGCCATCTCATGCCCCAGTGAGCTCTTCCCCTAAACCAGGTGTCTGGACCAGAGCAGGGCTTGACGGGCTGCTGAATGGTGGCCTGTACCAAACTACATCCAACGTGATGGAGAGATCAAGAAGAAAACAAGAAAGTTTGGGGTGGGTGGGTGAGAGTGGATGAAGAAAGGAGCCTAAGACCTCAGTAGCTGAACTTAGTGAAAGAGCCAGCACCATGGGACCAACCAGAAGAAATGGGAAAGCCCCTTTAAGAGTCAAAAATCAGAAGGCCTTAGGGTTTATCTTCCCATAAAGAAAGCACAGCATGCATGTCTCAGAGGCAAGCCTCCTGCATACACGGTCTACATTTCCCAAAGGCTCAGGTTTCACCCACCCAGGGCTCACCTCACAGGGCTGTGGAACCCAAGCAACAGAAGGAGTGAAGTCAGGGGACCCTCCTTGCTGACTCCAAGATGCTGCCTGTACCTGAGTGGGGGATGCAGCAGGCGGGCTGTGGGCTCTGTGGCTGCATGTTTAGGCTGGCATCTGGGGTCAGAGGCAGCTGAAGGCCAGAAATGTGACTTCAAGGGTGACCTAGAGGTCTAAGTCCTCCTGAGAGCATCTGCCCCCACCTGCTGGTTAATGACACCTTCCACCAACCTGCCCACCTCTGACCTTTGGTCCTTGCTTCAAAGTTAAATACTGGAGAAAAGTGACTCCCCCAGGGGTCAGTGATAACTAAGGCCTCTCAGGGACTATGGGATCTGAGAACAGGGTCTGCAAGGACAGCGAGAGGGTCAGGAGTAAGGACTGAAACCTGCAAGGCCTGTAGCTGAGTGGAGAAGGAGAGGCAGAATCACTGATGCCACAGAGGGCAAACAGAACGTCCTCCGCTAGGCTTGGGTGTGCCCCTTAGAAAGGCCCCAACACACCCCGCGCCAGAAAGACCCCGTGTGATCAACCAATCAAGGATTCCATTTACAGTTAAAAAACTGTCGACTCAAAGCATGAACATACACACCAGGTTTTCCTGAGCTGACAGATACTGACCAATGACAGTACCCAGAGCAAGGTCTGGAAGGATACACAAACTGAAAACGGTGGTTCCTTTTCAGGAAGACACTGAGGTCGGGGGGACTTTCACTTTCTACTGTAGTCGCTTCTGTATCATTCAGTTGTTTGGCAGTGCCATTAAAATGTAAAGAATGCCTTTAAAGAATGTACCTAATGCCACCAAATCGTATACTTAAAAACGGTTCATCCATCGTAATGGTACTTGCTGTAGGTATTTCACAATTGAATTAAAAAAAAAAAAAAACCTTTAAAAAAGGCACCTCTGGAAGTCAGAATGGTGATTCGCTGGTGGCAGGGGTGGGGGTGGGGGTGCTGGTTATAGACTGAGGAGCTGCAGGGGACGTGAGAGGCGTTTTTCTCTTGACCTGAATCACAAGCTTCCCCCACGGTCTGAAAGTACAGCAGTCCTACGAGACCTTCCGTAAGCCAGGATGAAGCTATTAGCCTAGGACACACCTTGCTGACAGGCACACAGACTAAACGGGGATGAAGCACGGATGCTCAGACGCAGCTCAAAGCTCCGGGCCTTGACCCCCAGGTGCCGACGGTGGTGGGGCTGCTCGGGAGGCGCGCTGCCGCTGAACAGCTGCTGCAGAACCAGCCAGCGTGCACCTTATTTTCCCTTTTCACCTTTTGTCTAAAAGTGAAAAGCCTCTTTGGGCTTCTTTCAGTCTTTTGTAGTTAGGACTTCGGTTAGAGAGAGGCAAACTTTCCAGAAACTTTCACCTGTACACGTGAATGTAACCACTGGTCCAAAGCCATCAAGCAGTACAGCAAAGATCACTGCACTTTTATGCACTTTACTCATGTTATTTCTCAATTTAAAAACTGTTTACCAAGAGGATTTCCAGTGAATTCAGATTGTAGCAATGCCCTAAATGCAAGCGAGGAGCAAATTAGATGATGTGGGGAGCTGGCTTGGCGGCAGTCTCCAGCGGGGTTAAGCCCCGACGAAACCCCGGGTGCTGGGCTAGGAGCTCACAGTCCAGCAAGGAGTTGTGATGTATTGCTGTGCGTGACACAAGGACGGACACAAAACAGAGCACAGAGCACACTGGGGGCACGGAGGAAGGGGTGGGGAACCGTGCCAGGTGGGCGGGGTGGGGGGGGTACTAGAGAGGCCTTTGTGGGGAAGGAAATGACTAGTCCGAGGCTTGAGTGTTAGCAGTTTACTGGAGCACTCGGGAGGAGACGAGAGCGTTGGGCAGGGCGGCTCCGAGCTCCGGGCAGTCACCTTTATTTCTGTCAAGGCCAGGGCCACCTGGAGCTGGTGTGCCGGTGCCAGTGACGGTGACAGTGCCCGGGGCACAGTCTGCTGGGCCAGCGATGGCCTCTCCAGTTAGCAGTTCATAGGAAGGTGTTCACGATGCTCACATCCTGGGAACAGGTGTCGGGGCCCCCACCTCAGCACAGACAACCCGCTGAGCGGGTGTTCTGGGGCTCCTCAGTGACGGAGGAGGGAGGGGAGGAGGCAGCACGGGGACGAGAGGCAGGCCAGGCAGAAATCTGACTGAGAAGGAAAGGCGAGGGAAAGAGGCTGGAGGCTGGAAGGGGCAGGTAAGTGAAAGGGCGGGCGACATGGCCTAGAATTCTGTCTGGATCTGTGGGAGCAGTTATCGTGGTCAAGCTGCGAGAGGCACCCCCAGGCTCTCCCAGGCCTAGCCCACTCACCTTCTGAGGAAGCAACTAGCATCCTTCTGTTCAAACAGCTCTGCTAAGGGACTTGGGAACCAGGAGACAGATTTTCCCCCCAAAAAAGGAGACAGGTCATGAGGACTAAGAAAAAACCCCACGAAACATGAGGGCAGACCTGAGCCCAGATCTCAGACCCACTTGTTGGCCGAGTGAGCCTCACCCAACAAGCCTCAGTTCCCGTGTCTGAAAAACAGGGACAGCAGCAGCTCCATCACATGCCACCGTCGGGCTGAATCGAGATGCTGAACACAAAAATGCCAGCCCGACCTCTGCCACAAAGAGGCACTCTAGAGATACTTATTCACCTTCCACCTCCTGGCAAATAGATCATTTGGATGGGAGAGCTGGTAGGGGAGAGGGGTCTAGCTTTTCAAAACCAATCAAACTGGTAACTTTCTGTTTGCTGGCTTCCTGGTTTGTGAGTGGCTGAGACTCAGCTCCCCAAAGAGCTCCTGGGCCTCTCCTGGGCCTCCAGCCTTGGGGGCTGGGCCTGCGGGATATTCAGCACAAAGGCAGGCTGAGATCCACAGGGCACTGGAGACGTCGGAGCCCTGCCCGCTGGCCCACACACCCTACCCGCGGCCCTCTCCCCTGTGGGCCTCAGTTTCCACACGCATCAAATGAGCCTCATGTTGACACTTTTCCCGCAGGGCTCTTGTGAGGTGCCCAGGGGTAGCAGCACACATTCTTGTTTTATTTTTTTTTTCAGGTAATAATAACCATTACTAACACCCAGTGAGCATAGGAAGCATGCCCAGCGATGCTCTGGGCACTTGACATATATCGATGGACTCCTTTATCCTCCAAATAACACAGGTGGGGAGGGGGCTGCTGAGGGGACGGGTTTGCCCCAGGAAGTGTAGTTTCAGCACCGCCCCCCATTACGTGCTCAATCATTCTGCTGCCAAGCTCAAGGGTCCAGCCCCACCCACAAGCACCGGGAAAGTCTTGCCGTGTGGGGCCAGCCTCTCAAAAGGTGGATGTAAAGACCCTGCCATGCCCGAGTCACACTGTCCAGAGGAGCAGGCAGCCCTGCCTGGGACAGTCCACACATCACATCACTTTTCAGGTGGCCCTCTGACCCAACGGGCGTTAGGGATGCGCGTGCTTAGTCGCTCAGTCATGCCCGACTCTTTGTGACCCCATGAACTGTAGCCCACCAGGCTCCAGGCAAGAGTACTGGAGTGGGTCGCCATTTTCTTCTCCAGGGGATCTTCCTGACCCAGGGATCGAACCCGCATCTCCTGGGTCTCTTGCACTGGCAGGCGGATTCTTTACTTCTGAGCCACCAGGGAAGCCACACAATGTTCAATCTTTCCCATTTCTCTCTCAGGTGCACAGAGCTCCAAATGTCATAGTGGGTAGGGTGGGGGGAGTTCACGGTGACTCGTAACCAACAGCACGTGGCTTTGCAACCAGCTGCATAGGAAGCAGGGTCGCTAATCACCACCAAGCAGCCCTACACTCATTCCAAAACAAGGTGATCAGCAAGCAAACATCAGATGGAATCAACTCCGGGGTGATGTACGGGTGTGTGTGTTACATGCCAAACCCTGAGTGACGTGGGCTGCTGAGCCAAAGCCCACACACGCGTCCAGAATGTACAACTGTGGCGACGTCAGCAGGGCTTCTGAGCAGCATCGCCGAGCTTAATGGGGAAAATAAAACCCGAGGCGGGCAAAACATGGAGAGGTAACAGGCAACTTCCATTAACAAGAGGAGCCTGGCTTTCTTCCCCACCGTTGGCCAATTATCAGCGAGTGTCGCAGCAGCCGAGGCATCACCCAAAACAGAGCCTATTTGTCTGGAATTGGAGCTCAGAGGCCTCATGCTACACACGCGTGCACACACACACACACACACACACGGAGCTCAGAGGCCTCACGCTGCACAGGCATGTGCACGCGCACGCACACAGCGTTGGCCTCTGTGGGAACCAGCCGGTCATGTTGAGACGGTGCTGGGACTACTTAGAAAGCAGCCTCGGGGTGCTGCCCATCCCCTGGCTCCCTACCCTGACCAACTTCTCTGTCCCTCTCAACCAAGCACTGCCTAGTCTGGCCCTCTGATGCTGTGTCTGGCACTCCATGAAGAGCTAATAAATGCTTGTAGCGTGAATTAATCCAAAGACATTAATCCTAAGATATTTATGATTAAAGAGGCATGTTCAACATTCATGCAAAATAAAATATCTTATCATCTGGTGAAACAGTGATAAACCAAGCACTTGGCTGCTATTTCTTTAGGAGGAATATTTGACTACATTTGTTCTATTAAAAAAATAATGAATTGTGAAATAGTGGTGACTCTCAGTGGTCTGAAACATTTGGCCCAGAACCCTAATCTCATGCTAAACTGGAGACCATCACTGCAGATAGTGGCAGAAGAGCCGGAAGCAGCAGCAGCCTGGGGACTTGAGGCTGGACACCTGCAATCGCCTGTTGACAAACTGCTGAGCACGCAGAGGGGGAAGTGACCAGGGGGCCTTGTTCTCATCAACATGCAGCCCCCCAGCCTCCATGCGAATGAAGCACACACATCCCCACCCCAGCAAAACCCAGTTTCCTGGATGGAGGACTCTGGCGCTGACCAGGGTGGAATTTCCTTGCTCATTAGAGATGTGGTGCTTGCGTCCCTGTTGAGATGGGTTATTTCAAGATAACTGAAGTTTCCTGCAGGAACCATGCTAAACACCATGGACTCCCAGGTTAGGATGTTCCCACTTCCCTCTGTAAACTCCCGAGTGCTCCAATGGCTTGAAAGGTGCATCTGCTTCGGACCCTCATTCCCCACCCCACACCTCACCCCATCACACTCTGCCTCAGCACACTGCTCTCTGCTGTTCCTGACACTCCAGGCACACTCCTGCCTCAGGGCCTTTGGGCTGGCTGTGCTTTCTGGCCCAAAAGCTCTTCCCCCAGACTTCTACATGACCCACTCCCTCATTTCCTTAAAATCTGTGCTCCCCTGTCGCCTTCCCCTTGAGGCTACCCTAAGGAGAGGTGCGCCCCCAGCCCCAGCGCACATCCCCTCCCTTTTCTGCTTCACTGCAGCTGCTTTTCTTGAGCTTGTCTCACATCCGAAGACGCTCTTTGTTGTTGTTCAGTCCCTCAGTGGTGTCCAACTGAGACCCCACAGACCGCAGCACACCAGGCTTCCCTGTCCTTCACCATCTCCCAGAGCTTACTCAAACTCACGTCCATTGAGTCGGTGATGCCATCCAACCATCTCATCTTCTGCCGCCCCCTTCTCCTCCTGCCTTCAATCTTTCCCAGAATCAGGGTCTTTTCCAATGGGTTGGCTCTTTACATCAGATGGCCAAAGTACTGGAGCTTCAGCTTCAGTCCTACCGTGAATACTGAGGGTTGATTTCTTTTAGGATGGACTGGTTTGATCTTGCTGTCCAAGGGACTCGCCAGTCTTCTCTGCTCTGCTGTTCACTATAGTTTCATGGTTCCGCTCTCCTCCAACGACAAGAGAAGCTCCTGAGGTTAGGGGGTCTTTGTTTCGTTCCTGGTGTCTCTCCGGTGCCTAGAACAGTAGCTGGCACACACCCAGTAATTATGTTTTGAATGGATGAATAAACAACTTGAATCCAGCTTCAAGGAGCTCAGAATCTAGTCAAAAAACTCAAATGCCCAAAGGGACTTGACTGCTGATAAACACGAAGCCCCAGGACACAGAAGTGGGAGGTACCCTCCTCTTCCTGTCCCACCCACTATTTTCCTGATTTCAGCTGAAATCTGGAAAAAATGCAGACTAGGGGAGGTCTCCAATCAGCTGGGTGTTGGCACTGCCTCATCCCTCTGAGCCATCTCCAGCCTGGTGGCCACCCCAGCCCGTTCTGGGGCATGCTGCCAGGCAGACAGGAGAGCTAGCTCAGGGCTGAGTCACAGAGCCTCCTCCTCGCCCCCTCCACCCCCGCTCTGCCCACCATGTTTTGCCTTGTTTGTCAGCTCCTCCAGGCCGTGGCCATCCCTTCTCTGCTCCCTGGAGCAGGACTTAGCCCCTCAGATCAGTCACCCACGTGGCTACAGGCCACGTCTCCAAGAGCCTCCATGCCACGGGGCTTCGGACAGTTGAGCAGCCTCTGCTTCCACAGGAAAGAAGGGAGAGGCGACGGGTCCTACGTGGGACACGCTGCACCCTGGATTTTCTCTGCTTCTGTCACATCCCCTCGCCAATGAGTCAGCGCTGCCACACGCAGGACCCTGCAGGCAGCAGATGCACCTGGGAACTGTAATTCTATCAAGGGGTGACGGGCTGGACCACGGCAGACCCACCAAAAGGGAGAATGCACCCGAGTCCAGTTCTTTGTGTAGGTGCTTGCAACTCAGCCAGCTAAGGCCCTTGATTTATATATTTATCAGTCTATTTTTTCCCTTTGGTGTTCCAATCCACCCTCCCAGAAGCCGATCACTTTCATGAAGAATGTGCGTGCTCTGGTACCAGCATCGGTTGCCACGGGGGTCACAGGTAAGGTCAGGGGCACTGAAAGATGCAGGGGAACTGCAATCCCAGCTGCAGGGGGCTCTTCCACTGGATGCATTCAGTCCCCAGTGGGGGCTCCATTGCCCGCTGATTCAAGCCTGGGTTGGAAGGCCAGCTGTGCAGCAATGAGCCAAGCCAGTGATGAAGGGATGCTCTGCTCCTGCAAACACACAAGCCAGAGAAGCCCAGCCGCTACTTCCTCAGCTTCAGGCTCCATGAGCCACATCCCAGCGGAGCCCTCTGCCAGCAGAGGGCCCAGCTCTCAGGGTGGATGGGCACCACGTGGAGAACCGGCGGCCAGCACTACAGGTGTGTGCTCGCTTTTCTGGATCCCCCGAGAATCATCTGGAGACCGTCCCAACTGGCTGAACTGGTGCCTACTGAGGGATGGTGGATACCCTCATTTGGGGATAAACCAGCCACTTGTGCCCCAGAATTCTGTTCCCACTCTGAATTCAGTGCCAGTCAAGCACATGAATTTAGTGCCAGTCAGTCCCTCCGCTTTAGCAATATGTGAACTGTGAAATTCCAGATGTTCAAGCTGGTTTTAGAAAAGGCAGAGGAACCAGAGATCATATTGCCAACATCCGCTGGATCATGGAAAAAGCAAGAGAGTTCCAGAAAAACATCTATTTCTGCTTTATTGACTACGCCAAAGCTTTTGACTGTGTGGATCACAATAAACTGCGGAAAATTCTGAAAGAGATGGGAATACCAGACCACCTGATCTGCCTCTTGAGAAACCTATATGCAGGTCAGGAAGCAACAGTTAGAACTGGACATGGAACAACAGACTGTTTCCAAATAGGAAAAGGAGTACATCAAGGCTGTATATTGTCATCCTGCTTATTTGACTTCTATGCAGAGTACATCATGAGAAACGCTGGGCTGGAAGAAGCACAAGCTGGAATCAAGATTGCCAGGAGAAATATCAATAACCTCAGATATGTAGATGACACCACCCTTATGGCAGAAAGTGGAGAGGAACTAAAAAGCCTCTTGATGAAAGTGAAAGAGGAGAGTGAAAAAGTTGGCTTAAAGCTCAACATTCAGAAAACTAAAATCATGGCATCTGGTCCCATCACTTCATGGCAAATAGTTGGGGAAACAGGGGAAACAGTGTCAGACTTTATTTTTGGGGGCTCCAAAATCACTGCAGATGGTACTGCAGCCATGAAATTAAAAGACACTTACTCCTTGGAAGAAAAGTTATGACCAACCTAGATAGCACATTCAAAAGCAGATAAATTACTTTGCCAACAAAGGTCCATCTAGTCAAGGCTATGGTTTTTCCAGTGGTCATGTATGGATGTGAAAGTTGGACTGTGAAGAAGGCTGAGTGCCGAAGAATCGATGCTTTTGAACTGTGGTGTTGGAGAAGACTTTTGAGAGTCCCTTGGACTGCAAGGAGATCCAACCAGTCCATTCTGAAGAAGATCAGTCCTGGGTGTTCATTGGAAGGACTGATGCTGAAGCTGAAACTCCAATACTTTGGCCACCTCATGCGAAGAGTTGACTCATTGGAAAAGACCCTGATGCTGGGAGGGATTGGGGACAGGAGGAGAAGGGGACGACAGAGGATGAGATGGCTAGATGGCATCACCAACTCGATGGACATGAGTTTGAGTAAACTCCAGGAGTTGGTGATGGACAGGGAGGCCTGGTGTGCTGCAGTCCATGGGGTTGCAAAGAGTCGGACATGACTGAGCAACTGAACTGAACTGAACTGAGTCCTTTCGCACTTTCCAGAGAGGGACCCAGGGCCAGCTAAGCTGCAGGCCCAGCTGCACGCAGAGGCTCAGACACTAACACTACTCAGCAACGTTCAAAACTGAGCCATCATTGTTGTCATCATCGTCATCGTTGCCAACACCTGACCCTCTGTGCCGTGCGTCCGGTCACAGGGCTCCTCCCTTTGGGGAGCATACGCCTCTGTGTTAATCATCCCAACAAGGGAGGTAGCAGATGCAGGGCTGTTCTGAAGCCTCAGAAACTCAGACCACTATGAAGCTAGCATCTGATAGTTGGGCCCTGATGTGTGCTAGGCTTTGGAATAAACACTTTGTTATTCAGTTGCACAGTAGTATTTGACTCCCTAGTGACCCCATGGACTACAGCACGCCAGGCTTCCCTGTCCTTCACTATTTCCCGGAGTTTGCTCAAACTCTTGTCCATTAAGTCAATGATGCCATTCAACCATCTCACCCTCTGTTGTCCCCTTCTCCTGTCTTTGCTCTTTCCCAGCATCAGGGTCTTTTCCAATGAGTTGGCTCTTCGCATCAGGTGGCCAAAGGACTGGAGCTTCAGCTTTAGCATCAGTCCTTCCAATGAGCACTCTACAGAGCCTAGCAGGTTCCAGTCCGTGGGGTCGCAAAGAGTCGGACATGACTGAGCGACTGAGCATGTGCTGCGTTTAATCCTCTCTGCAAAGGCTCGGTTGTTATTCTGATTGGAAGGTGAGGACATGGAAACCCAGAGAGGTGGATGAACTTCCCCCAGACACACCTAGTAAGGCGAGGAGTCAGGATGGAGGGGCCCAGGCAGCCCAGCTCAGAGTCCACTGCACCAGACAGAACGGGGAACCGCCCCGAGCAAAGAGAAGGCGCCCTGTGAGGGTCAGGTTCTGAGAGTCAGGAAGAACATCACAGGAGCCCCTGTGACCCTGCCACCAGGTCACCCACTGAGCCACTTGGGGCTGCGGCGGACCCCAGGCATCTCCAGCCAGTCCCGGGACAGCACAGGCGACACAGGCGTCTCCAAGACAGGATCCCCTGTCCTCGCCGGGCTGGGGAGCCCAGTGAGGAGGAGGGGCGTGTCTTTCCTGGGCACCAGCGCATCTCTCTCAGGGAATGGATGAATGAATGCAAAAACCAAGGAAGCAATTCCACAGAAACCCAGGATGAAAAAAGTCCCTTCAAAAACAAAAAAGTACCTACAGGTAATGATGCACATCCCATAATCTAATCTGTATGTTCATTTTGCAAAAGTAATGAGATGCTGGCGGTTTCAGAATGAGTGTTCTCTTACCCTTTTTTCCCCCAACAAGAAAACTATCTGCTCTGCGTTAGAGTTACAGCCAGAGTTATCCCTTCGCAGGGACCATATGGTTTTAATGCACAGATGAATTCCAATTAGATGTCTATCTAAGCATGCTGATGTGTTTTCAATTTAACCCTAAATTACAGACTTTTCAAGTAACTCTGCTCTCCCCTCTGCTTCTCTCTCTTCAATTTTGGTTTGGTTTTGTGAAAGGTCTGCTGGTAAAATGAAGCAATACCAGTAACTTATCTAACAAATTACGGGAAGGAGAAAGTAGGTTAAAAAAGACCAAGAAACTTAAAACAAGTATGATCAAACCACATCCGAGTCAGGCAGGAAACAATAGGAGTCTGTTCTTGCTTGGAGGGAAGAGAGGTAAATCTCACCAGGACTATTGTCAAACAAGTTGATGAGAGAAGCCCTTCCCGATTTTCAACAGCAGTCGTCAAAATACAACAGACTTCGATTTCACACTCAGGGAAAGGTAATAACCGGAAGCAGAAGGCTGACACTTTCACTTGGGCTGGTGAGTCTTCACACACGCAAAAGCGTTTCATTTTTAGTTCAGGTGTCTCTGCCAGGAGCACCGTGTGTCTATCACAATGGAGGCGGGAGAAGAGAAGGGTGTTGGGAAAATGAACAAATCTTGGAGATGATCCTGCTGATCGGAGGTTCAACTAAATTGGGAATCCGAAGCTGAGAGGTTGTCAGCAACTTCCATGCCATTTGCTTTTGCTCTAATTGCAAATGCCACGTACCGATGTGAATATACTGCTTTGTGACACTGTCCTAGTGTTTTGCAAGACATCATCCCTGGGGAAACTAGGGAAAGGGTAACAGATTGCTATAGTTTATTTCCTGCAACTGCATGTCAATCAATTTCAATGAAAAGCCCTGTAAACCCAAGCACCCCAACAGTCTCTGGGCTCACCTCTTGGAACGCTAAGTCTAACTGCAGTTAGCGGTGATCTTGGGGTCTGGAAATCATGTGACAGAAGGAAGTCTGAAGGAACCCACTACATTCTCATCTGTTATTAACATAACTGTAGTGTGAGTTACCAGCTGGCTGCGTGGGGACTGGACAAATCTGATGGTCGACACAGGACTCGTCTGATGGGGGTAGGGGGTGGCCTCTGAGGAGCTTCTTACAGGAACACAGGCACAACTGGGACCAGATCTTCAGACTGTTAAGACCATCCTGAAATCTGGATTTTTATGTGGAACCTCCCAAATTTTAGAGTTGGCAGGCGATTCATAAATTTTTCTGACACTGTGAAGACCAAACCAAACAGTTCTGAGGGCCAGCCTGCAACCTGTAGACACCTTACGTCTATCTTCTCCCCATCCTCACCACAGCTTTCCGAGTGGGACTGACATTCGCTGTTCTCTAAATGGGGTATAATGACTTTCCCAGGGCAACCCCAAGGCTGCAGGGGTCCTCAACGGCCCCGCCTGGAGACCCTGCTGACTCTTCACTCGCTGTCCTGTAACTTGCATTCACTCAGCAAAAGAGAGTTTAAGAAAGCTGCAAAGAAATCTCTCCAGTGGTATCAACAGTATTAGCACTATCAGCTCCACGTTCTCCAGCCCACGTGTTGTCACATCATGGACCACGAGGGGAGTCCTTTCTGTTCAACTCTTCACCCTCATCACTTCCAAGTTAAATCCTCTCATCAAACACTACTCCTGCCCTTTGGAGCATTTCCAAGACCTGAAATAGTAGCCTTGTTTGTAAGTTTTATCAATGTTCTGCCCCTCCTACGAAATCATAAAGCCCCGGCATGGCAGGGGCTATTTAGGTTTTGTATATTACCAGAACTAGCACAACTCCTGAACTAAAGAAAGGGTGCAATAAATACTTCTTGAACGAATTGAAGGAGGACAGGCCAGACAGGGGCCATGAAAAGACCTCATTCAATTCAGCTGAACTAATGCCACCACCAATGAGGATAGAGGTTTCTGGAAACCTTTTCAGAGGTTCTGATTTCCCTTAAAGAGCACAGTGGCCCGGCCAAGACACTGCAAACCAGGAAAACCAGAAGGGCAGGGGCCTTGTGTAACTGCACTCCACAGAGTTCTGACCCTTCACGCTCCAGGACCACACTCCGCCCACTCGCTCAGATATGACAACAGAGTTGACTGCCCAAGGGTAAGCCCGGCCCCATCACCTGTGTGCCGACTGCCTGAGAACAGGGCTGCAGAGACAGGGCCTTTATGTGAGCACTGCTCATCTCAGACACTCACAAGACTCAATAGCAGATAAGATGCCTGCTCCGAACAGGTAAGACCTTGGACGAGAGAGAACCGGGAGCAAGGGCCTTCTGGGCACAAACGTGCAGGGAAAGCACAGGGCTCTCTGGCGACCAAGCGAGAGGTGCCAAAACAGAGTGAGCAGGACGGGAGCGGAGAAGGCGGGCCAGACACAGGGCCAAGCAGGGAAAGCCTCGGGGCAAGTCATCGCCCCAGTGACTGGGGTTTCCCTTCAGCAGAGCACCAAGTGCACAACGTGGCAAACCATAAACGTGCCGTTCAGGCCATGCTGGTGACGGGAGTACTGGCTCCAAATGCAGCTTTCTAGCATCTCCAGAGACATGAGAGGACCTGTCCACAGGGTATTTTCTCCACCTAACTGCAGAAGGACTTTAGGCTGGGGTGAGCTGTAACTGCTCACGAAGGATACATACATTCTCCAATTTGTCACAGTCCCCACCGCTCCCTATTGGGCTCTCACGGGGTCTGTGTCATTCAGATATTCCCTGCCCAGCTTCCGTAGACAGCAGGGCCTCAGACAGAGTATTCTCTCATTCTGCCCCAATAACCGCGCCCCACAGATACACACCCTGAAGCCCAGAACGGGACGATTCCAAGTTCAATAACACACGCACAGTCAAATCCACTCTTGGTACCCAACCCCAGATTCTTCTGGGTATGTCAAGACCAGTGAGGTCCCCTGAATCCCAGACCAGCTTACACATCAGTGCTGTAACGAGCAGGATGTTGGTCTCTGGTTTGAGAGAAACACACGTGAACAAAATGAACCACGGTGTCTTATCAGGGTCTTGAGACAGTCCCCCCGCTAATGACTTACACAGCTTCTCTGAACATCCTGTTCAGGCTTAGCGTATGTCTCAGACAGATCGCCGTTCAGAATGACTTCAGCTAACGAGTTCACCAGGGGTGCATGATGTATAATTAGGAAGACCTGGTGAAGGAGGAAAAAAAAAAGGATTTGCATTAAAGCACATAGACTTTCAACCTCACCCTTCCCTCACCTGAAGTGACGAGGCTGGGCTACTGCACAAGCCTCGTCTTAGCGGCAATCCCAGTGACGCGAAATCCAGAGAATGGGTCACATCTGGGAGAAACAAGTTGGACTTTTCTCCTCCTAGGGGCGGGCCCTCCTTTCAGACTGTTGCCTATTTGGCTGGCTGCTCGCTGGCGGAAAGAAGTGCGTTAAAGCACAACTGTCCCTCCTGGCCGCCTGAAGCCAAATCGGGCTGAAGTGAAGCAATGTGGGAAGGGAATGCCAAACCCGCACCCTCTTTTCTCTCCGCAGGCGTTTCAGTGTCAAATCCGATTAGGATAAGACTAGGAGGCCTTGGCCCAGCCCTTCAGTTACGCGGAGGAAGGGGCCAGCAGGCCTTGTTCCAGTCGGGGACTTGGCAGAGGGTCGGCCACGCAGAGATCCCACCCATGGAATGAGCTCTTCCCCTTGCGGTGGGTTTGAGCGCTCAAGAATTCCAGGGCGGCGCTGGGAGGTGTGGAAACTGGGGAGGAAAAGCCGCTCGGGCCAGAGACCAATGGAGTCGTGCCAGGCGGCAAGCATCAGAAGGCACTGGGCTGTCGGGGGGGTGGCCTGGCCACCCCACCCTGTTGCCTGGCGTCCAAAGGAACGGCCTGAGGAGTCAGGGTACCCACACCGCCTTGGAGAGCCGGCTCAGACACACCTACCGGTGTGTTTCAAGATGCAGTGGTAATACCGGCTCCGCAGGGCAGTGTGGGATGGACCCACCATCTGCATATCAGAAGTTGTGTGCGCACATCTGTATTTGTTCATATATACATGCATCAGGCGTTCCAAATCTTGGCACTGTTTTACGATTTTTTCTGATGTGAACCACTTTAGAAGTCTTAACTGAATTTGTTACAATAATGGTTTCGGTTTTATGTTTTGGCTGTTTGGCCTCGAGGCATCTGGGATCTTAGTTCCACGACCAGGGACAGAACCTGCACCGCCTGCGTCAGAAGGCGGAGTTTTAACCGCTGGACCGCCAGGGAAGTCCCTCCTGGCACTCTTGTCCGGTGATAAATCCTTGCTGTAAGGGGGCAGCCCTGGGCATCATAAGATATTTGGCAGCATCTCTGGCCTCGAACCACTAGATGCTAGCCGCACCCCCTCCCCCAGGCATGACAACCAGCAATGTCTTCAGACACTGCCAGCTGTCCCCGGGCTGGGGGTAAAATCACTGCCAGTTGACAACATCTCCGGAAGGAGCTGGGGAAACCCTGTAACTATAGTTGTCTCTGGAGACAGAAATCAGGAGACTGAACAAAAAAAAAGTAGAAAGACAACTTGGTTTTCACTTGTTTGAACTTTATCACTTAAAAAAATTATTTAAAAATATTGTAAAAGAAAAAAAAAAGGAGAGGCAGAGACTAAAATACTAGCTGCCTCTGGGGAGTGGGACTGGGTATGTGGCAGGCAGTGGTAAGAGGGAACTTTTCCCTACATGTCATTTTGTACTATTTGAGGAGGGTGACTATATTGTTCAAAAAATTAAATACAATTCAGATAAAAGGCACGGTACAATAAACAAATGTTGTACCCACCTAGGGGAAAAAAAAAGCACATCTGTTTTAAAACACTGAGGAGATACCAACTACCACAGACTATACAGCATGACAAGCGGGTTAGCCCACATCAGGGGCTGTGGCGGGCATTCAGATGTGAGTGACCATGACGACGACGAAGGAATTCAGTCCACAAACATCCAGTGAGCACCTACTACAGCCCACCTGGTGACGGCCAGTGTGGACACGCATGGTGCTCTTCTCGGCTATGCCCTGGACAGAGGAAAGCGGGGAGAAGGGCAGCGAGTAACTGGGAGGTGGGTGGAAGCGTGTGCCCGCTGGAGGCAAAGGCTGGGCTGACCTGTCCCAGTCATGCCCTTGTCCCCAGCGGTGGTTTAGTTTCAGCTGCACAACATCTCCATCACACCAAATTAATGTCATCAACACAAATTTTCTTGGTTTAGCAGAGATGCTTGAAAAATAATTCGGAAGGATGCTCTGATGCAGAGTTTAAGGACCAGAATTCATGCCCGATTTGAGGTTTTCGGCCAGGGGATGATCAAGTTCCGTGGAAATGCAGGGGTACGAAAGCCCTTTACTCGGGCTGAGGAACGCCAGTGACAGCACTTTTCATGAGACACTGAAACACGTAATGAGCTGCCTAGGCGGCTGGACCTTTCCTAGGAAAGCGGGAGAAAGGGGGTTCTCACAGCAAAGCGTGGCCTGACCCCGGTGATCCTCGGGGTGTGCCAGCAGCTGAAGGGTGCTGGGGGTGCTTGCCACGGGATTCCTGCGGTTCTGCATCTGGCCGGCTCGCTCCTGCCAGGCTCCCAGCATCCTCAGCAGGGGAAGCGGGACGATTGGTAACGAGGTGGTGGAAACAGCTGCCGGGAGGGGCAGGGGATTGCAGGGAGCTCCCTCACACAGAGGGGCATTCAGGCATCAGCGTGCAGCTCCCAGCACACAGAGCCCCCAGAACGAGAGTCCCAGAGTAACGTGAGCCAGTCACGTGCAGAGCCCGGCCGCTGAGAAGAGGCCGGGTCAGCATTTCTCTTCCCGGGCCAACAGGAGATGGCCCCACCTCAAACGCAAAATGGCCTGAGACCTGGCGAGAAGGACATTCTCTCGGCAGAGCAAATGAATACCTAGGCCACTGCAGAAGTGGGAACAGAGCTCTGGTCAAACGTCTAACTGCTTAACAGTCTAATGAGATGGCCTGAGAGTCCACACTGCTTGTAATAAAAATATTTTTAAACTTATGTAACTGGGTCGCCATGGAGTTTTTCCCTTCTTGTAAATATTACATAATTATGAGAAGGAGACACACTTGTTGAAGACAGGGAGGCAGACAAGTTGGCTCAAGACACAAATTTGGGTACTGAGGCTGCTACGAGATACCTTCCAGAAGGTAACATGGGCCCCAGGACCACGACAACGGCCTCATTAGTGGGAGTTGGTTAAATCGCGGCGGCTCTGTGAACACATGCTGGGTCCCCCAGCTTCAGGTCTCTTTCAAGATGGCCATGAGCAGGGGCCACACGGGCCACGTTTTCAGGGTATTTAGAACACCCCCTGGTTGTTTTGGAAAGCTCGGGCCCCACAGTGAAAACCAACGACGTATCTGCCAGGTTTGACTTATTTCTCACTTCTTTTTAAATTTCTAAGTACTACCATGAAGAAGATACATAGCCCCTTGACTCAGGGTTGTTTTATTTCAAGATGGGGGACGCACACAAAGAAGATGGATTGAGATGGCCTGGGAAACTTCCGAAAGGCAGCGGTGCTCCGGGACCCCAGTGTGGTGGGGACACGGGTGAAGGATCAGACATACCTGGGAGAGAAGGTACAGAGAAACCGGCAGGCTGATCTTCGGTCGTTCTCCTCCCTGGTGAAGGTTGGGGGGATGAGAGAAGTCTGGGTTACACATGTGAGTGGTACGTAATACCCTACGCCAGAGGCCATCTGTCTGAATGAGCAGCACCCAACACCCAACTTCCTCTAAGACCCTAAGGTTCTTCTTTCCTGGTGGCAAAGTCGACCCTGCAAAATACATTCACAGCTCATCCCATCCAATGGGTTTCCCAGGTGGTGCCATGGTAAAGAACCTGCCTGCCAGTGCAGGAGACATGGGATCGATCCCTGAGTCGGGAGATGCCCTGGAGAAGGAAACGGCAACCCGCTCCAGTGTTCTTGCCTAGGAAATCCCACAGAGAGAGAAGCCTCACGGGCTATAGTACACGGGGTCCCAAAGAGTTGGACATGACTGAGCAACTCAACAACAATCCCATCCAATACTATTTGCAAGGCTGCTAACCTTCCACCTGAGAAACCTTTCACCGTGAGTCATGGATTAGATGCTGGACCCAAGAGAAGAACCAGCTCCTTAAATTACCAAGAATGTTAATTTCCCCCAGCTGGGGCACCAAGAACCTGGCAAGAGAGGCCCCAGAGGCCTGCTCTCAGGAAGTGGGGCAGGGAGAGGGGGGGGCACCCTGATCTCAGAGAAGCCACTCATCTATACTGGGCTCCAATGAGCTCCATCTCCTACCAAGCCTGTAAGGATCTTCAGGACCCTTGTTTTGCTCAGGGAGGTTGACTGCCTGGTCCAAGGTCACGAGGAAAGAGGCAGAATTTGAAACCAGGCCTGAAAACACCAGTTCCCCAGCTTTCTCTCCACCTCCAGAGTGGCATTAGGTGGCTCTCGTTAGGGCTGCAGTTTTTTCTTTGAGTCACCTGTTTGTAACAAGAAGCCCCGTGTTCTGTCTCCAAAAAGAAAGCTACATCCCCATCTAGCTGGGACATGCGCAGAGGCTGAAATCCGTGCAGAGTAACCAGCTGGCTCTGTCCCACCTCCTGTCAAAGCCTCCACCCCTTCACTCTCGGAGGTACTGCCCAAAGGTCCCCTCTCCTCGAAGTGGCATTTTTCTTGGGGACGGGCACTGAGAACCACCAGCTCAGAATCACTTCGGGGGCAGGGTCCCGGTGCCCTCCAGACCCCTGAGCCAGAAACTCTGAGAGGAGGGAGAAAACATATCTGAGAAAGTGCCCATGAACGGGCTCATGGGCCGTTCGAGGGCTCCACCGCCTGTCACTGTGGACAGTCTCTGCCCCGAGATCTTTTCCTGGGTGTGCTCCATCCCCTTCCGGCCATTCAAGTTTTGCAGCTGGCTGGATCTTCTCCAAGTTAATTAGCTCTGGCAACTAGCCGAAAAAGTGAGCAGGGATGAGAGCACCTCAGGAGAAGCACGCACAGAAACCAAAACCCTGAATTTGCAGAGGTTTCCTGTCTCCTTTGGATGTCAGTAATCTTTTCTCATTCACTTACTGTCCACACACACACACACTCACACTCATACGCTCTGGCTGTCTGTCTCTCTCCTTCCCTCCCTCCCACCCTCTCCCTCACCCCCCTTCTCAGGAAAGAAGGGAAGGAAAGGACTGTCCCTCAGGCTCCAGCCGCAGTCCCTGCAGAGCCCCGTCCCCGTGGGGTGGCTGCTCCCCCCGCCTGCAGACGCCCCCAGCCGGGCTCACCTTGTCCTGGTTCTCCAGTGAGTACACGTAGAGCGGCAGGAAGAGCCTGTTGAGCAGGTGGTCCGTGAGCACGTCGTTGAGGAACTCGCAGTTGATGATGAGGATGTCATTGAGATAGTGCAGGTGGTCCAGGTGCTCAGCCACCAGGTCGCTGAGCTTCCCCCGATTCCGGTGCCTGCCGGGAGAGAGGCCCATCTCAGCCCCAACGCCCAGGCTCAGAGCTGAGAACCGATGGCCTGAGACTTAGGTTGCTGGGGGCGCTTCATTCACAAACAAATATCTGAGCCAGTCTCGAGAGACACCTATCATGGCCCTACCAGTGGATTACAGGAAGGAAAAACGGACAGGTCCACTGCATTCAATTTTAGGGGACTCAAGGGATCCCCCCACTTTCTGGGGGCCTCAGTACAATGGACCCCACAATCATCACCACGCTAAAGCTTAAGCTCCAATACTTTGGCCACCTTTTGCATAGAGCCAACTCATTAGAAAAGACTCTGATGCTGGGAAAGATTGAGGGCAGAAGGAAAAGGGGACAACAGGGGATGAGATGGTTGGATGGCATCACCAACTCCATGGACATGAGTGTGAGCAAGCTCTGGAAGATGGTGAAGGACAGGGGAGCCCGGTGTGCTGCGGTCCACGGGGTTGCAAAGAGTCGGACACAACTGAGTGACTAAACAACAACAACAATAATGGGATCCCTCCCACTTCCTGGGGCCGTGGAACAACGGACTCCGTCATCATCACCATAGTCCCAAACAAAATGGGTAAACACAGAAACCCAGGGAAGCTTTTAGCCAGGCACTTCAAACACGAGCTGCCACTAGTCCAAGTGGCAAGATCCCTGGCTCTTGAGATAAGCAGCATTAATGGAACAATAAATCCTCACTAGTAAAATGCTCCTGAGGAGTTCTGAGGAAACAGGCAGGCCTCAATGGCCTCAGCCAACCCCAGTCCCGATCGTATGAGGGGCGCCATGCGGGGACGTGACACCCCAGGTCCCAGGAGGCCCCTGCCTGCTTCGAGTGCAGACACAGGCACTGGGGCTGTCCAGGCCCTATGAGTGGATCGGGCTCACGCTCAACAGGGACAAAGATCTGAAATAGCCAATGGGGCCCATTCCCCTCCCCCAGAGCGGTTATCTGCTGCAAAAAGCACTCTAGATCCAGGACCTTTTGCTTCTACTATGATTATTACTCAAGTAATAGATGGTCACTGGAAGGGACAGACAACTAAAGAAGAAAATAAGAGCAAAAAGAAATCAAAGTCTCCTACAGTCCCACCACTAACAGATAAACAGTATTTTATTTCCATAGGGAGGTGATGGAATTCCAGTTGAGCTATTTCAAATCCTAAAAGATGATGCTGTTAAAGTGCTGCACTCAATATGCCAGCAAATTTGGTAAACTCAACAGTGGCCACAGGACTGGAAAAGGTCAGTTTTCATTCCAATCCCAAAGAAAGGCGATGCCAAACAATACTCAAACTACTGCACAATTGCACTCATCTCACACGCTAGTAAAGTAATGCTAAAAATTCTCCAAGCCAGGCTTCAAGAGTATGTGAACTGTGAACTTCCAGATGTTCAAGCTGGATTTAGAAAAGGCAGAGGAACCAGAGATCATATTGCCAACAACCATTGGATCATCGAGAAAGCAAGAGAGTTCCAGAAAAACATCTACTTCTGCTTTCTTGACTATGCCAAAGCCTTTGAGTGCATCAATCACAATAAACTGTGGAAAATTCTTAAAGAGATGAGAATACCAGACCACCTGACCTGCCTCCTAAGAAATCTGTATGCAGGTCAAGAAGCAATAGTTAGAACTGGACATGGAACAACAGACTGTTTCCAAATAGGAAAAGGAGTACGTCAAGGCTGTATACTGTCACCCTGCCTATTTAACTTATATGCAGAGTACATCATGCGAAATGCTGGGCTGGATGAAGCATAAGCTAAAATCAAGATTGCTGGGAGAAATATCAATAACCTCAGATATGCACATGACACCACCCTTATGGCAGAAAGTGAAGAGGAACTAAAGAGCCTCTTAATGAAAGTGAAAGAGGGGAGTGAAAAAGTTGGCTTAAAGCTCAACATTCAGAAAACTAAGATCATGGCATCTGGTCCCATCACTTCATCGCCAATAGATGGGGAAACAGCGAAAATAGTGTCAGATTTTTATTTTTTGGGGCTCCAAAATCACTGCAGATGGTGACTACAGCCATGAAATCGAAAGATGCTTACTCCTTGGAAGAAAAGCTATGATCAACCTAGACAGCATATTAAAAAGCAAAGACATTACTTTGCCAACAAAGGTCTGTCTAGTCAAAGCTACAGTTTTTCCAGTAGTCATGTATGGATGTGAGAGTTGGACTATAAAGAAAGCTGAGTGCTGAAGAACTAGTACTTTTGAACTGTGGTGTTGGAGAAGACTCTTGAGAGTCCCTTGGACTGCAAGGAGATCCAATCAGTCCATCCTAAAGGAAATCAGTCCTGAATACTAATTTTAAGGACAGATGCTGAAGCTGAAACTCTAATACTTTGGCCGCCTGATGAGAAGACCTGACTCATTTGAAAAGACCCTGATGCTGGGAAAGACCGAGGGCAGGAGGAGAAGGGGACGACAGAGGATGAAATGGTTGGATGGCATCACCGACTCAATGGACATGAATTTGAACAGACTCTGGGAGACACTGAAGGACAGGGAAGCCTGGCGTGCTGCAATCCATGGGGTCACAAAGAGTCAGACATGACTGAGTGACTGAACACATGGATTTAAAAATGCAATAGAAATGATGAGCAGATAATAAAACACAGCAGCTCCTGGCCCCGCCTCCCCCACCCCTTCCCACTCTCCAGAGGAAGCAGTTTCAAATCTTTTAGGAGTTTCTGTGGATAGTTCCTCCCTCTATTTTGCGATCTGCAAGGACCTCTATTTTGTGATCGAGCCATTTTAGATAGTACACAAGGACCTCCCTTGATGACAGAATTCTGTGTTCCCTCCGCCCCTCCCCACCCAGCAGTCATCAGCAACTGGTGGTGACATTATAACCAGTCACTGCAGAGTAACGTGGAGGACCAGGAGTTCACTTTCCTCCTTGAGTAACTTTCGGTTCTTTCTGGAGCTGTGTCTCATCAGGGCTCATATCCATGACTATTCATATCTATATTCCTATTTTTTTTTTTCAATCACTCAGTCCTGTCTGACTCTCTGTGACCTCACACAGACTGTAACCCACCACGCTTCTCTGTCCATGGGATTTCCCAGGCAAGAAAACCATAGTGGGTTACCTACTCCAGGGGATCTTCCCAACCCAGGGATCGAACCCGAGTCTCTTGCATCTCCTGCATGGGCAGGTGAATTATTTACCACTGAGCCACCTGTGAAGCCTCATCCTCATCCATCCATTCTATATGGGTCCTTATTCTCCCAACTGATCTGTGATCCACAGAACCTTACTTCTTTGCCAATGTGGAAGCTAATATTTTCTCTCTCTCTAGCCCCCTGCAGCCCCAAGAGACAAGGTCCCTTTATTGTCCTGACCCCATCTAGGTGCACTTCTCACCAGATCCGTGCAAAGCTGTCACTCTGGGGCAGTGGTTCGCAACTGATACAATTTTTCCTTAAAGGAGACCTGTGTCAGAAGACAGTTTTGGTCTTCACAATTGGAAAAGGGCGCTACTGGCGTGTAGTGGGCGGAGGCCAGGGGTGCTGCTAAACACCCTATGAAGCACAGGATGCCCCACCACAAAGAATTACCTAGTTCAAGAGATGCACAGTGCAGAGTTTGAGAAATCCAGTTCTGAGACATCTATTTATCACCATCTTAATTTTTTCTTAAACAGATTTACTGATACAGAATTCACATACCAAAATCTTTACCCAAAGTATACAATTTAATGGCTCAGATGGCAAAGAATCTGCCTGCAATGCAGGAGACCTGGGCTTGATCCCTGGGTCGGGAAGACCCCCTGGAGCAGAAAATGGCAACCCACTCCAGTGTTCTTGCCTGGAGAATTCCATGGACAGAGGAGCCTGGTGAGCTACAGTCCACGGGGTCTCAAAGAATCAGACATGACTGAGTGGCTAACACATATTCACAGAGTTTTCCAACCATTATCACAATCAACCTTAGGAGATTTTATCCCCTCACCTCAAAAAAGCCCAGGCAGTCATTTTCCATTTCCGCACCTCACCCCACACACCCCTCCTCCAACCCTATGCTATGCTAAGTCACTTCAGTCGTGTCCAACTCTGTGTGACCCCATTAGACGGTAGCCTACCAGGCTCCCCGTCCCTGGGATTCTCCAGGCAAGAACACTGGAGTGGGCTGCCATTTCCTTCTCCAATGCATGAAAGTGGGAAACCACGAATCTATGGCTTCTATGGATTTGCCTATTCTGGGCATTTCATATAAGGAGAATCACATAACGTGTGGCCCCTTGCATCCTTTCACTGAGCATAACGCTCTCAAGGTTCACCCAGGGTGTCGTGCGTGTCGGGACTTCAGTCCTTTTTACTGCTGAATACTGCTCCCCTGAAGCTGCGTCCCATCCTTCCTGAGATGGGTACCGCACGGTGTTTATCCAATCGCCGGTGGAAGGCCATCTTCATCTTTTCATCAGCTGCCCAGCATCCCTCTACGGGTGCACTCGATTCATTTACCCTGTTCCTCTCTGGGAGGTATCTGAGTGGTTTCCAACTTTCTATTGCTAAGAATAGTGGAAAGCTGGGTGGAACTTTTCAGAGTATGGAAGTCCATATTCTGCCTACGCACAGGACGGGGTGGGGGTGGTGTTAAGTTTTGTTCTAGTGTTTGGCTTTTTTCTCAATGAGAACAGAATTCTCCCCAAAGCATTCTGTCCACCTAACAGGCACCTAGGGGTAGTCACTTACTCTTCATCTGTTTGTACACAGTTATCAAGCTCGATCACGTGGCTCCCAATGAACCAGACCAAATTGGAGAAGTAAGGGACGGCTGTTTTGTCTCTGATATAGTGCAGCATGGCCTGGTTATCCACTGAGAAGATTCACAAAAGAAGAGAAAAAAAAAAGTCAAGCTACCAAAAATAACTTGGGGGGAGATTAAAAAAAAAAAAAAGCAATGAAAAAGCCCTCTACTATAATCTGACTCTTTTCTGTCTTTCCTGGAAATACTTTAAAACGGTTGCCTTTTTCATAAAACTATGAAGGTAGTTATGTTATTTTATAATTAATAAAATCAATGAATCAGGGTTAAACATTGATAGTGCATGAGGAAACCTACTTATCAGCAGTGCATTTAGCTAGACTACAATGAAAACTACACCATTCTCAAGCAAGTTTCTCATATTTGCATGTAAGGGTAAGTCAAGAAAGCAGAAAACCAGAAGTTATTAACTTACATGACACTGGAATAAGGAACACGGGAATCGTCATTGAAGGAAAGGCAAAAAACAGACAAGAGTTAACAGGGTGAGGAGCTGGGAGGGTGAGACAGTTGCTCAGAGGGGCAGAGAGCTAGGGCAGGAGGCATCTAGACAGAAAGACACAGGTTAGAAGAGAGCAGAGAGCAGGAGGCGGCAGGGCTGGGGCTCAGACGGGGTCAGAGTCCAGAGGCCTGTGGGCTGGCCCATAACCGGTGAGCGGAGCCAGCAGGCCCAGGGGTGAACGGGGGCGCCATGGCCCCAGAGCAGCAATCCTCGCTGCCGGTTCACCCCCACCTTGCAGGGCCGCGCACCCGCAGTAGCCACATCTTCAAGTCAGAAATCCAGGCTGTGACTCCAGCTCTCTCAAGTTTTAAATAGTGACGACCATATATTTTTCTCAAAAAATATCTAAACCAAGGAAAACCTGTCTGAGAGCTGGATTTGGCCTCCAGGTTATGACCCCCAGATGGGCCCCTGCTCTGAGCCCTAAGAAGGCTCTCCAATCTAAGGCCATCCCAGAACCAGGCTGGAATGAGTCCCCAAGCAGCGCCTAAACCCCCCTCCCAATTAGGGGTCACCTCCAGTAATAACGTCTTAACTTGGGAAGGCAAAGCATCTGGTCCCTGAGGAAACAGGGTCCCCGCTCCAGGGTGGTGACTACACGAGAAGTAACCCAGGCGTCGTTAGGCAGAGGCCAGCACAACTCTAGGCCAGGAGACTCGTGTCCAGCCAGCCTCTGAGCCCCTGGGGGCGAGAAGCCACAGAACGGCTTTTTCCTGGGGGCAGTGATTTGGGCGTTTGGTACTTTCTGAAAGGAGGAATTTGTTGTTGGGTTTTGCAGCAGGTTGAGAATACAACACTGCCCCCTGCTGTTTGCAACAAGAAATGTGCTTGTACATTACAGATAACGTACCTCCTGGCTGTACTGAAGTGTATTTTACAGGCCAAGGAGCAAATTCAAAGACTCATTTGAGTTTCAAAGACAGCTATGCCTTAAATAATTAACACACGTGCCTCTCTCAGGCCATCACGCCTTCCGTGTGTCAGCACTGTGGGAGACTTTCCCTTGCAGAACTAAGTGCATGGAGAGGCACAGGAATTTACATAAGGGGGTGGCTAAATGGCCCGCGATGACAGCCTTTCACGAGACGGGTAACCCCAGCCATAACAAATGAACTCCCTGTTACCACCACAGAACTGTCTGTACAGACTCATGAGAGCAAGTACCTGTTGTCATGTTAGAAACCCGACAAGGTGCAAGCCCACAGGGGAGCTTACCTTTGTAGACGTTTAAAGTTATGGTTCTTACAGCAATTCTGACCATGCTTTCAGGGTGGTTGAAAAATTTGATGGCTTCTGTATACAGGGCGAAGTCATTAGTGTGCTAAAACACAAGAAGTACCCAAAATGAGTCACACACCCATAAAACATGCCTGCCCCCGCCCCGGGTTTTTGAACCCTATCAGTGAAAGTCGCTCAGTTGTGTCTGACTCTTTGTGATCCCATGGACTATACAGTCCATGGAGTTTTCCAGGCCAGAATACTGGAGTGGATCTTCAAAACCCAGGAATCAAACCCAGGTTCTCCCACATTGCAGGCAGATTTTCTACCAGCTGAGCCACCAGGGAAGCCCAAGAATACTGGAGTGAGTGACCTATTCTTTCTCTAGTGGATTTTCCCAACCCGGGAATCAAACCGGGGTCACCTGCATTGCAGGCAGATGCTTTACCAGCTAAGCCACCAAGGAATCCTACCAGAGACTTCGTAAAAGACACACACACACACACACAGCACCCATGCGAACCTTAAGCCGGTGGTTCACATCCTGTGGGGAGTGTGCGGAGCGGTGGGACGGTGAGACCATGGAAGAAACAGAAGTGGGTCCAGCCAATGCCAGGCCTAGGTTCAGGATCTGTTCCACCACTCTTAGCTGTGTGATAAAGTATATCTAAGCCTCCGTTTCTACATTTGTAAAATGAGGATAATAATTCCCACTTCGTGGTTGCTAAGATTAAATGAGATTATTTCAGGTACAGTGCATACCCTGCTGCCCGATCCCTAAGGAGCACTCGGTGATAATTCAGATGCAGTTATTAGATGCTGCTTCAACTAATAAAAGGCAAGTGCAAAGTCTGACTACATTTAGACCCTCTTTTGCTGCTACTGCTGCTAAGTCGCTTCAGTCGTGTCTGACTGTGTGCGACCCCATATATAGCAGCCCACCAGACTCCTCTGTCCCTGGGATTCTCTAGGCAAGAATACTGGAGTGGGTTGCCATTTCCTTCTCCAAGATCCTCTTTTAGCTAATATATATCTCTATTTGGAAACACTAAAAGTGTAAACATTACCGTGGAAGAGAAGTATCTCGGGAATCTTCTGCCATTAAAAAGGGGTTATCAGAACAGATCAAAACCAGAGAACAGATCAAAACTATTCCGAACCAGAGAAGTAGAGCCTTAATTAAGGAAAAGGACACAGGATCTGGGCTGGAGCATGAAATGACGTGCTCTGCTGCCCTCTTCTGGCCAGTGTTTTGCATGGCACCCGACCAGACTGGAGGGCACCCCAGGCAGGAAAGATGGACCAGCGACCTTCAGTGAGGTGACACCTGTCTAATGAGGGCAGCGCGACTTGGAGCACTAGACACAGGTGTACACTAACAGGTGGTAGCTACTGCACCAGCCCAGAGAGACAGAAACCACGTCCACCTCAAAGATCAGGCTCCTATACTCTGGGATCAGCTGGATATTCTTCCAGAAGCATCACTACGGCCCCAGAATCCCTGCATGCTGCCCTCCCCGCCCCACTCCCCCCCAGCCACCAGCAGGTACACAGAAGCCCAGCTGCACCTGAGCTGGGGAAGAACCTGCCCCCCTCTCTGGTCTAAACTTCGCAGGTGGGTTTCTTTCTGCCCAAGATAGCCTCTGGGAGAATGCAAACAGCACCCCTCTGGTCTCTAGACACATTCAATGAGCCCGTACTGGGTTCCAGGCACTGGGCCACACAATGTTAATCTTCTAAACCATCCCACACCTCGTGGCTGGGGGCTAGTACTCCTTCCTTTTGTAAAGGGAAGCGCGGCCTTCCCTTGTAAAAGAAACGGACCGTGGATGTTGAGTTTTAATGAAAGTGTTTTCAGGAACAATATGTGAGCAAGAGGCCAGTTTTTGCCCATTATAAATCTAGACAAAAAAAATCAAAGTGCAGGAGGCTGTTGCCACATCCTACGAAGACAGCTGGGTGGATTTTGCCCAAACTCAGAAGAAATGTCTGGGACCGTGGTCTGACTTCAAGCACAGGCTGTGCAGCGTATGTGACCACCAATCAGAGGACACCTGCCGGACAAACAGCATGTGGCTGTGTGGCAGCTGGCCTCCAAGATGGCCCAACGACCCTCACCTCCTAGAGGCACACCCTGTGCCTCCTTCCACGCTGAGTCAGGGCTGGCCTGGGCGGCCTAAAGAAGACAATGGAAGAGACGGTGTGTGGCTTCTGAGGCCCCGTCAGGAAAGGCATTACAGCTTGCCTTGATGTCTTGGGATCACTTATTCTATGGAAAGCCAACTGCCACGCCAGGAGGACGCCCGAGCAACTCTCTGGAGGGGACTGTGTAACCGAGGCCTCCCAGCAACAGCCAGCGCTGAATGGTCAGCCATGTGGACGAGCCACCCTGGAAGCAGATCCCCCAACCCTAATCCAGCCTTCGGATGACTGCAGCCTTGTGAGACACGGAGCCAGAACCGTCCTGCCAGGCCATTCCCAACAACAGACACACTGTGAGAGAAATGTGACAGAATTCTGACCAGCAAGGCGGGAAAGGAAGTCTGCTGGGAGGCTTCTGGGAAAGAAGTTTGGGGAAAGTTAGAAGGGGGCACAAGAAAGGACGTGATGTCACCAGGCTTTTCAGCGGTGGCAAGTGAGTATGTGGTGTCTGGAGCTTTGGCAGCCATCCTGAGACCATGAGGGGTATAAGCCTGAAGACAGATGCCAGCTCAGCAGAGCAGGACAATGGAAAAGCCTGGGTTGCTCACGAAGTGGTCGAGCCACAGGATGAGCCAGTCCCAGGAAAGCCAGCATCTGTACTTTTTGGAATGTGAGATTTATTGACCTGATCGCTCAAGCTCCTCTTAATTGTAAGAACAATGGCAACTCATTTATTTAAATTGTTAGTAATTCTCCCAAAGAATACCAGAGTAAGGAATGACAAGGGCTACAGTTTTAGGGAGTCAGGTACATACTAGTTGTTTTGAAGACATCATCTCATTTAATTCAACCCCTGGAAAACCCTTCAAGGTAGAAACTATCATCACCATTTCTCAGATGAAGAAATTGAGGCTCAGAGGACTAAGACTCCTTTAAGGTCACATAGCAGGCAAGTGGCAAAGCTGGGTTTGACTGGAGTCATCACTGTTTTGCCAACAGAGGAACACATCCCAAGTTAATTTCTGGGCACTTCTCCCTACCAAGAGTATCATGCTCTCAGGTAGCACAAATTGAATTTTACATTAAAAACAGAAAAGGTAACTTGTTCAATTAAAAAAAAAAAAAACACGCCAAGGTCAAACAGTGTTGCTATGAAATAGTGAATCAGGAAATGGTGAATGCAAATGTGCTTTGTAAACAGACACAAGGTCACCCAAACCAAAGGCGCTGCTTGAACTGGCCAGCTTCCAAACAAACATGCCTCTGTGCAGCTACTTACCTCATTGTAAAAGAAATGGACCGTGTGGTTGTTGAGTTTTAATGAAAGCGTTTTCAGGAACGATATGTAATATGCCATAATCTCCTCATCAGAAAAGTCGAACTTGTGGACAATGATAGAATTTACATAGTTATTAGAGAGCAAATAATCTAGAGGGAGAAAAAAAAGAAAAGGAAAAAGATTAATTAATTCACTCTGGAGGAAAGACAAGCAGAGAAAAGTCCAGGAACAAGCAGATGACCACGTGAAGGGGCTTGAACCAGTCAGGCTGACAGGGAGCAGCTTAACCTTTAACCAGCACAGAACTCAGCCACCATGCGTAGTCACTACAAAGTTCAAGAGCGAGGCCCCAGAAAGCCCAGGACACGGCTGCCTCCCACACCAGACACAAGAATCCTCGAACATTTCCCTCCGTTGCTAGCAAAGTTCAGTGAGAGAGCCGGTGGCAGGGCAAACCAGGTGGTATGTGGGCAGTTTCACAAACCACCCACAGACGAGGGTCAGCTGCACCATGTCTTATGAAAGATGGCCCCATTTTGCCATCAAAAGTCACACTGTCACCCTTGAGTGCCACAGAAGGCTCCGCATGGCAACATGATTTATAGAGGCCCCTGGAGGCTCAGCCTCCACGACCGGGCCAGCAGCAGGCGGACTGCTTTGCGTCATCACTCACCACGATGGTGAACCTGCAGAGTAGGCCTGTTTGCCCTGTTTTGCAGATGAGTAAAAACACTAAGGTTAATTAATCTGCCCAAGGACAGAGAGACAGTAAGTCAGGAATGGAATCCAAACTTCAGTTCACTGTCCTGTGTTAATACCATGCCCTCATGGCGGCCAGGGGCTTCCCTGGTGGCTCAGCTGGTAAAGAATCCACCTGCAATGCAGAAGACCCCAGTTTGATTCCTGGGTCGGGAAGACCCGCTAGAAAAGGGATAGGCTACCCACTCCAGTATTCTTGAGCTTCCCTGGTGGCTCACCTGGTAAAGAATCTGCCTGCAACATGGGAAATCTGGGTTCAATCCTGGGTTGGGAAGATTCCCTGGAGAAGCAAAAGGCTACCCACTCCAGTATTCTGGCCTGGAGAATTCTATGGACTGTATAGTCCATGGGGTTGCAAAGAGTCGGACATGACTGGGTGACTTTCATTTCACATGGGGGCCAAGGAGGAAAACTGGATAACGAGGCCCTGGGGGCACTGGATCCACAAGGGAGTGGCCATCCTGCTAAGCTCCCAGGCCCTGCTGGGAGAGAGCTTCCCATGGTGAGAGCTTCCAGCCGTGCAAAGGAAGCTAGAAAATACAGATCTTAATGCTGTTACCTTTGAAGTTGAAATGACAGCCACTAGATCCACTAGTTTTGGAAGCTGTGCTTGCCAGTGAAAACAGTCTACAGAACCCCTACCACTCATGGGCCTGCAGTCTGCAGTCTCGGCCTTGGGCCCTGGCCAGACAAGTTGTCCTCTGAGTCCTCACCAGACACCCTGCGAAGCTAGTGCTGCCGTGCCCACCATCGGCCCTTCCGTTCTGGCTGCCTCCCCACAGATGGGTAAAGGCCAGACACGACCCACACCAGCATACGGGCAGACCCACACCAGCATACGGGCAGACTCAGCAAGGCAGGAGAGCGGGGTGGCACCTCTCTACCTCTGGTTGTGGGACCAGCAACACGGCCTCCCTGGAGCTTATCAAGACTTGCGGAGTCTTGGGCCCGGCCCTGACCACCTACTCAGATCTCTGGGTGGGCCCAGTGCTCCGTGTGTTGAGAAGGCCCGCTAGGCTTCCCCGTCATGCTCCCACCTCAGAGGCACTGGCTTCAAAGGTAAACTTGGACCCACACTGCCTGAGTGGCTTCCCAACTGGGTGACCTTGGGCAGGACATGTACGCTCCTCACTCCCCAGCTTTCCCATCTGAGAGCAGGAATTAATGAGACCTTCCTCACGTGAGGAAGCAGGTAAAACAGGAAAAGCTCTGAGGACCTGGAGGAGCACAGAGGCGCCCCCTACGCAGGAGCTGCCAGGCTTCACCCCCGCACTCTGGCTCGGAGACTCTGAACCTCCACCCCCAGTCCACCAGTTGCCACAACTGCTGTTCTCGGGGGAAAACAGAAAGAAAAAACAGAAAGCTGTTTGGTGCCAAAGAGGTACCTAACTTAGGCCAATCAGAGATTTACTGAAAAGGTTGGAACTACCAAACACACCAAGAAGAGTCACCCGGGAGCACGGGATGAGAGAGGGGTCGCAGCAAGGGCACTCTGCCAGGGTCGCCTCAGAACGGTCTCCGAGGCGCTGCAGGCAGGACACCAGTCTGTAGTTTTCAAAATCTCAGTGATAACAATTCTTGAGGTAAGTCTTATGGCTCGCTCTAAGAGAAAAGGCAGTGGGGTCCTGAGAATTTTAACACATTTAAACATGAGGAAAATTCCACGGACAGAGAAGTCTGGCCGCGCTACAGTCCACAGCGTCACAGAGTCGGACGTGACTGAAGCAACTGAAGCATGAAAAGGAGGTTACCACACAAAATACACGTACTGAGCCTCTCCAGTCGTGTCCAAGCCTTTGTGACCCTGTGGACGGTAACCCGCCAAGTTCTTCTGTCCATGGGATTCTCCAGGCAAGAACATGGGAGTGGGTTGCCGTGCCCCCCTCCAGGGGATCTTTCCGAGCCAGAGATGGAACCCGTATCTCCTGCGCCTCCTGCATTGACAGGCGGATTCTTTACCACTAGTGCCACCTGGGAAGCCCCAAATCTGCAGGATGCAGCAGAAGCAGTTCTAAGAAGGAAGTTTAAAGTGATACAAGTCAAAGTCCAAGTCACTCAGTCGTGTCCGACGCTTTGGACTACACAGTCCATGGGATTCTCCAGGCCAGAACAGTGGAGTGGGTAGCCATTCCCTTCTCTAGGGGATCTATCCAACCCAGGGACGGAACCCAGGTCTCCTGCATTGCAGGTGGATTCTTCACCAGCTGAGCCACAGAGGAAGCCCATATGGGCCTTCCTCAAAAAAAGAAAATCTCAAGAAAAACAACCTAAGCTACCATCTAAAAGAAATAGAAAAAGAAGAACAAACAAAACCTAAAGTCAGAAGGAAAGAAATAGTGAAAATCAGAGGGGAAATAAATAAAATTAAGAAAACAATTTAAAAAATCTATAAAACCAAGAGCTAGTGTTTTGAAAGGATAAACAAAATCAACAAACCTCTGGCCAGGCTCCCCAGGAAGAAAAGACACAGAACCCAAATAAACAAAATAAGAAATGAAAAAAAAGAAATAACAACTGATACTGCAGAAACACAAAAAGAAAAAAAATCACAAGAGTATACTCTAAAGGGTCATATGCCAACAAAATGGACAACCTAGAAGAAATGGACAAGTTTCTAGAAACATACAGCCCTCCACAACTGAGGAGCTGTTTCAAAAAGGAGCTTCTTTCAAAATGAAATAGATAATTTGAACAGACTAGATACTAGAAGGGAAATAGAATCTGTAATTCAAAAAAAGAAAAAACTCCCTTCAAACAAAAGTCCAGGACCAGAACCAGATGGCTTCACTGGGGAATTCTACCAAACATAAAAAGGACTTACAGTGACCCTTCTCAAACTCTTTCAGGACTTCCCTGGTGATCCAGTGGGTAAGAACCCGCCTGCCAATGCAGGCGACACCAGTTTGATCCCTGCTCCGGGAAGATTCCACGTGCCACAGGGCAACTGAGCCCGTGCGTCACAGCTACTGAAGCCTGCGTGCGCTACAGCCTCTGCGGCAAGAGACACCAACGCAATCAGAAGCCTGCGCTCCGCAGTTAGCGAAAGCCCAAGCACAACCACCAAGACCCAGCACAGCCAGCAGTAAATAAATTAATTAATTTTTAAAACTCAACTCTTCCAAAAGACTGTAGAGGAGAGAACACTTCCAAAGTCCTTCTATGAGCCACCAAGACCCTGATACCAAGATCAAAGATACTACTAAAAAGGAAAATTACAGGCCAGTATCTTTGATGAATATAGATGCAAAAATTTTGAACAAAATATTAGCAAACCATATCCAACAACAGATAAAAAAGATCATACACACACCATGGTCGAGTTGCATCCATCCTAGGGTCACAAGGTTCAATGACGCAAATCAATCAGTGTGATATACCACATAAACAAAAGGAAAGACAAAAGTCACATGATCATCTCAATAGATACGGAAAAAGCATTTGATAAAATTCAACATTCATTCATGATAAAAATTTTCATCAAAGTGGGTCTAGAGGGAACATATCTCAACATAATAAAAGTCATTTATGACAAGCCAACATGATACTCAATGATGAAAATCTGCAAGCCTTCCCACTAAATTATGTAACAAGACAATGATGCCCACTCTTACCACTTTTATTCAACATAGTATTGGAAGTCTTAGTCATAAAAATCAGACAAGAAAAAGAAATAAAAGGCATCCAAATTGGAAAGTGGAAGGACGGAGGTAAAATTGTCATTACATGCAGATGACATGATATTCTATATAGAAAACCCTAAAGGTGGTGCCAGTGGGAAAGAATTCAGCTACCAATGTAGGAGACACAAGAGACGTGGGTTCGATCCCTGGGTTGGGAAGATCCCTTGGAGTAGGAAATGACAACCCACTCCAGTACTCCTGCCTGGAAAATTCCATGGACAGAGGAACCTGAAGGCCTACAGTCCATAGGGTTGCAAAGGGTCGGACATGACTAAGCACACACGCACACAAAGATTCCACAAGAAAACTATTAGGACTGAAAAATGAATTCAAGAAGGCGGCAGGATGTAAGGTTAACACACAGGAATCTGTCACGTTTCTTTACACTGACAACGAAATAGCATAGAGTTAGAAGAAAAAAGATAATCCCTTTTAAAATCATGTCAAAAAAAAAAAAAAATACCTAGGAATAAACCCGATCAAGGAGGCGAAAGATACACACTGAAAAGTAAAAAATATTGAGAAAGGAAACTGAAGATGCTTTAAAGAAACGGGAAGATACCCCATGCTCGTGGATTGGAAGAATTAGGATAGTTAAAATGGCCATACTACCCAAAGCGATCTATAGATTTAATGTGATCCCTATCAAATTACCCATGACATCTTTCACAGAAGTAGAAAAAATAATCCTAAAATTTATATGAAAGACCCAGAACTGCCACAGTAATCCTGAGGGAAAAGAACAAAGTTAGAGGCATAACCCTCCCAGATTTCAGACAATACTACAAAGTCACAGTCATCAAAGCAGTGTGGTATTGGCACAAAAACAGACAGATTTATGGACCAGAATAGAGGTCCCAGAAGTAAACTCTCACACCTACAATCGATTAATCTTCAACAAAGGAGGCAAGAATATACAATCACAAAAAGGCAGTCTCTTCAGCAAGCGGTGTTCAAAAGCGAGAGACCCACATGTAACTAAATGACGTGAGAACATACCCTTTTACCACACACAAAAAGAAATTCAAAAATGGCTTAAAGACTTAAATTCATGACATCAGAAAACTCCTAGAAGAGAACAGAGGCAAAACATTCTCTGACACAAATCGTACCAATGTTTTCTTGGTCAGTCTCCGAAAGCAATAGAAATAAAAACAAAAATAAACAAATGGGACCCAATCAAATTTATAAGCTTTTACACAGCAAAGGAATCCATAAACAAAATGAAAAGACAAACTACAGAATGGGAGAAAATATTTGCAAATGATGTGACCAAGAAGGTTTAATTTCCAAAATATACAAACAGTTCACATAGCTCAATATCAACAAAAACAAACAACTCAATCAAAAAATGGGGAGAGAAGACCTAAACAGACATCTCTCCAAAGAAGACATACAGATGGCCAACAGTCACAAGAAAAGATGCTCAACATCGCTAATTATTAGAGAAATGAAAATCAAAACTACAATGAGTTGATCACCTCATTCTGGTCAGAGGTGATATCATATCACCTCATTCTGGTCAAAATGGCAATCACCAAAAAGTCTACAAATAATAAATGCTGGAGAGGGTGTGGAGAAAAGGGAACCCTCCTGCACTGTTGGTGGGAATGCAAACTGGTGCAGCCATGATGCAGAACACGATGGCGGTTCCTTAACAAACTAAAAATAGAACTAGAATATGACCCATCAACTCCACCCCTGGTCATATATCCAGAAAAGATGAAAACTCTAGTTCTAAAAGACACGCGCACCCCAGTGTTCAGAGCAGTACTATTTATAATAGCCAAGACATGGAAGCAATCCAGGTGTCCATCAACAGATGAACGGATAAAGATGATGTCACACACACACACAGAGGGATATTAGCCCCCCAAAAAATAAAATACTACCATTCACAGCAACAAGGACGGACCTAGAGATTTTCACACCAAGTGAAGTAAGTCAGACAAAGACAAATATACTGTGATATCACTTTTATGTGGAATCTTAAAAAAAAATGATACAAAGGAACTTATTACAAAATAGAAACAAACTCACGGACAACAAACTTCTGGTTGCCAAAGGGTAAACGCAGGGCAGGGGTAAACTTGAAATTTGAGATCAACAGATATACACGGCTATATATAAACATATATTTATTTTATACTACATATATTTTATGTTATGTATAATATTTTATACTATATAAATATATATTTTATACTATATATATTCTGCTAAGTTGCTTCAGTCGTGTCCGACTCTTTGTGACCCCATGGACTGTAGCCCACCAGGCTCCTCTGTCCAGCAGATTCTCCAGACAAGAACACTGGAGTGGGTTGCCACACCCTCCTTCAGGGGATCTTCCCAACCCAGGGATCAAACCCAGGTCTCCCTCACTGCAGGCATATTCTTTACTGTCTGACACCAGGGTTGCCTATAATATACTAGTATCACTACGTATAAAATAAATAACAAAGACCTACTGTATAGCACAGGGAACTATATTCAATAGCTTATAAAAAAATGAGGTTACATATACCACAAATCTAAGTGTATAGCTTGATATATGTGGCAGTGTATATATTTATGAATTTGAAGTACTTGCACTTATGTGTGTATATATACTTGTGTGTACATATATATATGCATATATATGTACACATACACACACCTCTCACACATTTTAGGTGTCCAGCGCAATGAATTTTTGCAAATAAATGCAACAGGTAAGCACCACCTTGATCAGATAGTGCATTTCCAGCTCCTGAAAGACACTCACACCCCTGCTCCATCCGTTCCCTGTCCCCAAGACAGCCCCTCAGCCTAACTTCCAGTACCGCAGACTCATTCTGCCTGATCCTGAGCTCCGTGTATGTGGACTCACATGGGAAGCCCCCGCCTAGTGTGTGGCCCCTTACCACGGCCCAGTTACCCACGTCTCTTCCTTTGTCTCCTTCTGGCTATACAGTATCCTGTTCTTGGAACAGTCCACGACCTACCCACCCAGAATCCACACTTGCAACGAGCAGCCAGTAAGGCTGCTTCACTCTACTGTCTGGCCGGCTGTGGTCAGCGGGGGCCGAATGGGCCAGCAGGAGAAGGGATGTCGGCCCTGCTGTGACTGCTGAGTGGTTCCCAGGCCACTAGAGACACAGACGCCTGTGCTGGCTGCTGGGGGTGAGCGGCCTCCAGCCTCCCGGCTGCACCCCGAGCTGGAAGAGCCCCGTGCTCCCATGACTCCCCCGCGGGACTTTTCTGGGCCTCCAGACCGGACTCCGTGGGTGGCGGGGCCTCGGTGGGGGCGGTGCAGGCGCCTCTATTATTCGACTGGGATTTTTCTACTATGCCCTCTCTGTGTGGCCGGCTTTCTGTGGTATGCTTTTATAATAAACCCAGGAGTCTCTAAGTAATCTCAGTCTCTCGGGCCTGCTGTCACTTAGGTCACCAAACCCCACAGGCAACAGGTGTACCCGTGAAATGGCTGCCTGTAATAACGAAAACCCGGAAACCACCTAAATGCCCGCGGTCACGTTAAGTAAGTTATGGCCCAGAAAGAGGCGGCTCTTAAACCAAACAAGGCTGGGATGCATGAATGGACAACATGAAAATCTAAGATACGCTAGTTAAGTTCGGAAAAAAAAAAATGAAGCAGACAGCAAAACGATAGAGGTTAACACTGAGCTGTTGGGGTGAAATTCTCCAGAACTTCTGCTTTCTATAGCTTTTTCATTGGACTTTTTGTTGTTTTACAATGGAGACATTTTCTTCCTATAATCAGAAAATTAAAAGCAAAAGTCACCCATCCTTCTCACTCCCATACATCCAAGTTCTATAAAAACAGTACTTTTTGCTGCCTTGGTGGGGCTTATGAAAGTGCTCTGATGAATTCCCTGCAGGGCCAGCACCATCTGCCTGGGTTTTCTTACAGCACAATACACTTTTTAGCCCTGAGGCAAGAGATGCCGTATGATCCAGAAAGCCCAGAATTTTCTATCGCCCCCAACCCCCTCTTCAATCCTGTAGCCCTGAGGTCAGCTGGGTCACCAGAGAACAGCCACTTGGGGGAACACTGGCTTTAAGGATAAAACCAGCTTTAATTGGAAACTTCCAGCTGCCAGACCCCACGCTACGCTGCGCACACCCGCTCTCACGCTTATCCTCAAGCCACTGCAATCTGCAGGTACTGGGATTGTCTCCACTTCAGAGAGGCAGAAACTGCCGCTTGGCGGGTCAACATCCTGGAATAGGCGTGGGGCGTATGTTGGCAGTACCAGGCCTGGGACTTGCTTGGCTCTCAGTCCATGGTTTGCAATACGGAGCTGGGCCTTCCCCTCTCGGAGTTTTCAGAAACTGCCCGCAATTCACATCCAGCGTAACCAAAGCTGTTAACAGGGAAACCACTCAGGGAGAGTGAGTCAAATCGCATTTGCCAATTCACAATGGGGGAAGCCTCAGGAGTCTCCTGGGACAGTAGTGCCATCTAGTGGCCACTTCCTGGGACAGCAGCACCATCCAGTGGCCGCATCCCAGGACAGCAGCGCCATCTAGTGGCCATCAGCCAGAAGCTCTTTCCTCCCCTGCCTCCTCCCTCCTCAGGGGAAATGCCACCATTCTCTTTTACTGGAAGCTTTTCTCAATCCTGTCTTGGGGGCCAAGAGCCTGCCTGTGACACAGGCATCCCATCACTTCTCTTCTCTTCCCTGCTTCCAGCAGGCAGGCCCTGAGGCTTGGTGCAGTTATCTTGGAATAAAAAAGCTTTTGATCAAGCACGGAGGATTAGGAGCCAAATCAGGGTTTCACACCCTGGGCACTGTTGACATTTTGGGCTAACTACTCCTTTATTGCGGGGGGCTGTCCTGCATGTTGTAGGATTTTAACAGCATCACTGACCTCTACCCAGAGGCCAGTAGCACAGCTCCCCAGGAATGTCTCCAGACACTGACAAATGTTCATTGGGAGCACAGTCACCCCCAGTTGATGACCACTGAGTTAATCTGCCTGGGCTGAAACCCCTTCTGGATTCCGGCCTTGCTAGAGCTGTGACCTGGGGCCAGAGAGTCAAACTCTCTGAGCATTAAACGAGGGCACTCAGCACCTGCCTCGCAGCGTGGGTGTTTCAGATCACGAGCCCGGGGCTCAGCAAGGGCAGGGAGAGGCTCCGAGTCACCCTCACCAGTGAGGCAGTGGAGCTGAAGCAGGCAGGGCAGGGGCCAAAGCCACGCCCTGGCCACGTTCTTCCCCATCCTGCTGCTTCCAATGCTTATTCTGTTGGCTGTCTACTCAGTGACCCAAGCTCTTTAATAACAGGTTATAAAGAAGACACGCAAATGCCCTCAGAACCACCCAGCAGAGGGGAGCCCTCTCTCAGCCCTGCACAGCACCCTACCATGCAGGGATTAAAAATGGCACTAGGGCCTGAACTGTGTGCCCCCAAAACTCATGTGCTGAAACCCTAACCCCCAAAGGAACTGCATCTGGAGACAGAGGCTTTCAGGAGGTAATTAAAGGTCACATGAGGTCTTGTAAAGACTAGTGTCTTTACAAGAAAAGGAAGAGACATCAGAATCCTCTCTCCACGTGCACAGAGGAGAGACCATGTGAGGACATAAAGAGAGTGAGGCTCTGCAAACCAGGAAGACAGGCCTCCCCAGAAGTCAGCCCCGGCGCCGCCATGATCGTGGACTGCCAGCGCGAGCACTGTGAGAAACGCATTTCTGTCGTCTGAGCCGCCCAGCCTGGGGCACGCGCTCTGGCAGCCCAAGCACACCAAGACACACGGTGAGCACAGACATTCTCAAAGCAACACGAAAACCATGGCACACGACATGTAGCGACACCCAGCTACCTGACCCTGGTGTGGAGGCCAGGGTCAGGACTGTCCTTACAAAGTGAGGTCTCATGGCTGATGTTCTCAAAGAGGATGTTTAGGGTCTGCAGCAGCTGAACGCACACGTAGCGGCCCGACTTCTGCCGCAGGATGTTCAAGAAGAAAACGAACATGTTCTTCTCCAGGAAGAAGCTGCGGAGAGAAGGGGACAGCGTCAGTGGTCTTCCACTCGTAGAAATGCGCGTCATCCTCTGGTTACACACCCAGCACACGTGGTGGAGCAGCCAGGCCACACCACACGCATGGGCTTGGCTTCCAAGACACCCAGTTCCCACGACGCTGTATTCCACTCAGAGAAATGCAACCTTTCAGACTCTCTTCCTGGAATGTGGGAACAGTGCTGATTCTGGGAAGTGGTGAACTTCCAGATTTCGGACAGAGGGGGAAAGGTCTTTCCCAACTAAATGATGACACAGTGATCTATCTACGCTTCTAAAACCAACACGCAGCCGTTTTCCATCCACATTTTACAAACTTAGTTTTCCCCACTAAGTCTCCTTCCTTAGCCTTCATAGCTCTGAGTGCTCACCAGCAACCTAGGAACCAGAGTAATTCCCCGCAAAGGGGCACGAGGGTGCTGAATAGTCAAAGAGTTTGGGTGGTTTCTCAGCTGGCAAGTTGGTCATTTCCACATCTAGGGAATGAGAACTGCAAGGAAAGAGAAAGTGCTGATGCGGTCATGGGACACCAGCCAGCCCCCAGGCCTTTCTATTCCTGCACAGACTATTTGCCTGCATGCAGGCTGGGGGCACTGACTTTGGGGGGCACACAATGGCTCTTTTAATCTTGAAATGGAGATCCCCTAATGCCTTTCTTTAAAGGAAGAAAATGTTTTTAGTTATGTTCTCCATATTCAAGCTAAGGGGCTTCCCTGGTGCCTCACTGGTAAAGAATCTTCTTGCCAATGCAGGAGACGCAGGTTCAATCCCTGGGTCAGGAAGATACCTTGGAGAAGGGAATGGCTACCCATCCCAGTATGCCTGTCTGGAAAATCCCATGGACAGATGGGCCTGGTGGGCTACAATCCATGGCGTTACAAAGAGTCAGGCCTGACTTAGTGACTAAACAACAACAATTCAAGCTGAGACCAGGTCACCTCTCATCTAGGACGCTCAGGACGTCCTAGCCATCTCGTGGATCTGCTGTTGGCTCAGTCTTGGGGCCTCTCTCTTCCTGCCGCCATCAGCTCCCTGCTGGTAGGACCATGGCCTGGCACTGGCTCGGGCCTGCAGACCTTCTGTCTGAACGGGCAGATGAATCAATAAATCTGACCTTAGAGGGACCCTAAATTCTTTCCCAAGGGAGTCTGTGTGCCAACAAATGCCATCCACAATGACCCCCAGAATATTTCTATCATTTGACGAGTCGTGTCTTCCTTTGCTTCAGGTTGTATAAAGCAGTGACTGCCAAGTGTCACCCAATAAGTTCACTGCAGCCCGATGACCAGCTTGGGAACTTGTCAACATGCCTGTACCTAGATCTTGTCCAGGGGTAGATTCCATATGTCTAGTGTGAAATTTGGGTGCCTGGATTTTTACAACCCCCTAGAGGCGTGAGGGGATCCTTGGGAAAGTGGCTAATTCTAGGGCTGGGGCAGGGAACATGCCAGGTGAGCCTGGAGCACCACAGGGGACCAGAAAGTAAGGACGTGCTCCAAAATCCAAAAGGACGGGGGTGTGTCACAGGGACACAGGAAGCGACCTGAAAGAGCCCCCAATGCTCAAAGCCGGAACAACGCCAGCACAAAATAAATCACAGAGCGCTGGGTTATCATCCAGAGTACAAAATAAACACCCACGAGTCCAATCTTGCAGATACTGTTTTTTTACAAATTGAAACCTTTTGTTGAGCAAGTGTGTTGGCGCCATTTTCCCAACAGCATTATTTCTTATACGTATGCTGATTTTGCAGACACAAGGCCACTGCACCCTTGACAGACTACAGAATGTTGCTGCTGCTAAGTCGCCTCAGTCATGTCCGACTCTGTGCGACCCCATAGACAGCAGCCCACCAGGCTCCCCCGTCCCTGGGATTCTCCAGGCAAGAACACTGGAGTGGGTTGCCATTTCCTTCTCCAATGCTTGAAAGTGAAAAGTGAAAGTGAAGTCACCCAGTCGTGTCCAACTCTTAGCGATCCCATGGACTGCAGCCCACCAGGCTCCCCTGTCCCTGGGATTCTCCAGGCAAGAACACTGGAGTGGGGTGCCATTTCCTCCTCCAATGCATGAAAGTGAAAAGTCAAAGTGAAGTTGCTCAGTCGTGCCCGACTCTTAGTGACCCCATGGACTGCAGCCCACCAGGCTCCTCCGTCCATGGGATTTTCCAGGCAAGAGTACTGGAGTGGGGTGCCATTGCCTTCTCCGACAGAATAGTGTGACCATAACTTATATGCACTGGGACTACCAAAAAAAATTCACGTGACTCGCTTATACTGTACTGTTCACCTTGCTGAGGTGGCCTGGAACCAAACCTGCAAAATCGCCAAGAGATGTATATAAATAAATGACTGGGTAGATTAATAAATGACGAGAGGAGACAAATCTGCTATGCAGAAGAATTCCAACTATCATCTGTAGATTCGTCCTCCTTCAAGAAGGTGGAGCTTAATTCCCACACCCCAGGAAGCTGGACTTAGTGACTCACTTTGGAGACCAGTATAGGGGAGGAGGAAAGAGTAACCTTGGGGTAGAAAACCCTGGCAGATATCAGCTGCACCAAGTGATCCGGTTAACCCACCAGGGACCATGTGGCTGTCAGGAACAATGACATTCCTCGAGGGGAAGGGCACTTCCCCAGGAAGCAGCCGTCCCCAAAACTTCCAGGCTGGTCAGGAGAGAAACAGCAAAGAAACCCAGACTGGGGGACATTCTACAAGACAGCTGGCCAGTCCTTCTCAAGACTATCAAGGTCATAAACAAGAGAAAACTGAACGATTGTCACAGACCACAGGACACCGGGGAGACATAACCACCAAGTGCATTGTGGCACCTGGATTAGGATCCCAGAGCAGAAAGAGGGTGTTAATGGAAAAACTGGTAGATTCCAAATCAAGTCTGGAGTTGACGTAATAGTGGTGTTTTGACAAATGATGTTAACAGGGGAACAGGGTGAGGGGTAAATGGAAGCCTTCTGTGTAATCTAAAATCTACAATTATCCAGAAACTTTAAAATGGACTAAAAACAAATTCTCCTGGGGCCTCTGCAGGGCAGTGATTTAAGAATAACTGGGCCTCTGAGAGCTCGGCAGTTTCTCTAAGATGACAAGTGGACTAAAAAAATCCATTCTAGTACAGGTGACTCTCTGTTCGTTTCTAAGGCAAACCATTCAGTATCACAGTAATCCAAGTCTATGCCCCAATCACAACTGCCGAAGACGCTGAACAGTTCTATGAGGACCTACAAGACCTTCAAGAACACCAGAAAAAGATGTTCTTTTCATCACAGGGGGCTGGAATGCAAAAGCAGGAAGTCAAGAGACACCTTGCAAGTTTGGCCTTGGAGTGCAAAACGAAGCAGGGCAAAGGCTAACAGAGTTTTGCCAACAGAACGCCCTGGTCACAGAAAACACCCTTTTCAACAACACAAGAGACAACTCTACACATGGATGTCACCAGATGGTCAATACCGAAATCAGATGAATTATATTCTTTGCAGTGGAAAATGGAGAAGCTCTATACAGTCAGCAAAAACAAGACCTGGAGCTGACTGTCGTACAGATCATGAACTCCTTACTGCCAATACAGATCATGAACTACTTATTGAAGAAAGTAGGGAAAACCACTAGACCATTCACGTATGACCTAAATTAAATTCCTTACAATTATACAGTGGAAGAGAAGGCAATGGCACCCCACTCCAGGACTCTTGCCTGGAAAATCCCATGGACGGAGGAGCCTGGTAGGCTGCAGTCCATGGGGTCGCTAAGAGTCGGACACAACTGAGCAACTTCACTTTCACTTTTCACTTGCATGCATTGGAGGAGGAAATGGCAACCCACTCCAGTGTTCTTGCCTGGAGAATCCCAGGGACGGGGGAGCCTGGTGGGCTGCCGTCTCTGGGGTCACACAGAGTCGGACACGACTGAAGTGACTTAGCAGTAGCAGTGACAAATAGATTCAAAGGATTAGTCTGATAAGAGTGCCTGAAGAACTATGGACAGAGATTCGTGTACAGGTGGTGATCAAAACCATCCCCAAGAAAAAGAAATGCAAAAAGGCAAAATGGTTGTCTGAGGAGTCCTTACAAATAGCTATGAAAAGAAGAGAAGTGAAAGGCAAAGGAGAAAAGGGAAGATATGCCCATTTGAATGCAGAGTTCCAAAGAACAGCAAGGAGAGATGAGAAACCCTTCCTAAGTGATCAATGCAAAGAAATAGAAGGAAACAATAGAATGGGAAAGACTAGAGATCTCTTCAAGAAAATTAGAGATACCAAGGGAACATTTCATGCAAAGATGGGCTCGATAAAGGACAGAATATGGACCTAACAGAAGTAGAAGATATTAAGAAGAGGTGGCAAGAATACACAGAAGAACTATACAAAAAAGATCTTAATGACCCAGATAACCATGATGGTATGATCACTCACCTACAGCAGACATCCTAGAGTGCAAAGTCAAATGGGCATTAGGAAGCATCACTACGAACAAAGCTACTGGAGGTGATGGAATTCCAGCTGAGCTATTTGAAATCCTAAAAGATGATGCTGTGAAAGTGTTGCACTTACTATGCCAGCAAATTTGGAAAACTCAGCAATGGCCACAGGACTGGAAAAAGTCAGTTTTCATTCCAATCTCAAAGAAAGGCAATGCCAAAGAATGCTCAAACTACTGCACAATTGCACTCATCCCATATGCTAGTAAAGTAATGTTCAAAATTCTCCGAGCCAGGCTTCAGCAGTACATGAACCAAGAAGTTCCAGGTATTCAATCTGGATTTAGAAAAGGCAGAGGAACCAGCAATCAAATTGCCAACATCCAATGGATCACAGAAAAAGCAAGCGAATTCCAGAAAAACACCTGCTTCTGCTTTACTGACTACACTAAAGCCTTTGACTGAGTGGATCACAACAAACTGGAAAATTCTTAAACAGATGGGAATACCAGACCACCTTACCTGCTTCCTGAGAAATCTGCATGCAGGCCAAGAAGCAACAGTTAGAACTGGTCATGGAATAACGGACTGGTTCAAACTTGGGAAAGGGGTACATCAAGGCTGTATACTGTCACCCGGCTTACTTAGCTTATATGCAGAGTACACCATGCACATCAATAGCCTCAGATGTGCAGATGACACCACCCTCATGGCAGAAAGCAGAGAGAAACTAAAGAGCATCTTGACGAAAGTGAAAGAGGAGAGGGAAAAAGCTGGCTTAAAACTCAACATTCAGAAAACGAAGATCATGGCATCTGGTCCCATCACTTCATGGCAAATAAATGGGGAAACCATGAAAACAGTAAGAAACTTTATTTTCTTGGGCTCCAAAATCACTGCAGATGGTAATTGGCAGCAATGAAATTAAAAGACGCTTGCTCCTTGGAAGAATAGTTATGACTAACCTAGACAGCATATTAAAAAGCAGAGACATGACTTTGCTGACAAAGGTCCGTCTAGTCAAGGTTATGGTTTTTCGAGTAGTTGTGTATGGATGTGAGAATTGAACCATAAAGAAAGCTGAGCGCCAAAGAATTGATGCTTTTGAACTGTGGTGTTGGAGGAAACTCTTGAGAGTCCCTTGGACAGCAAGGAGATCCAATCAGTCCATCCTAAAGGAGATCAGTCCTGAATATCCATTGGAAGGACTGACGCTGAGGCTGGATACTCCAGTACTCTGGCCACCTGATGTGAAGAACTGACTCACTAGAAAAGACCCTGATGCTGGGAAAGATTGAAGGCGGGAGGAGAAGGGGATGACAGAGGATGAGATGGTTGGATGGCATCACTGACTCAATGGATATGAGTTTGAGCAAGCTCCAGGAGTTGGTGATGGACAGAGGACCCTGGCGTGCTGCAGTCCATGAGGTCGCAAAGAGTCGGATACAACTGAGCAATTGAACTGAGTAAAGATGACACGGTTTCTCATCTTTCACCCAAGCATCTCTCTCATTTCCATAAACAGATACCAAGCAACCAACAAACAGTAAAGTCCCCACAGATCCTGAAAGGCAACTCGTCCTGCTTACAAGCAACACCTGTTTATTACTCAGGTTTTCCTTAGGGAACCCAAGCAGTGTCACAGGTCTGTATTTCACACCATTTGCATTTTCCACAAGTAGCTCCATCTGATGAAAACCTCATTGATGAAAATACAGAACCAGCCAGAAAATCAGAATATCTAATAAGGAAGCCGGGTTGGAAAGGGAACACCTGTATTTGTTTTAAGTGGTTTTACTAAGTGGCCTCAATAGTTTCAATTGAGATTAGTTTATATAAAAATAAAATCTGTGTTTGGTGGTTGTCACAACCCCAATCCTTCTGCGTTCAGACGTTGGAACAGGTCTGTTGGGGAAAGCAGTTCATGGGTTATGGCCTTTGCTTCTTAATTATCCAGTAGGGGCACCTTCTAAAATGATCATTTGCTAATATTTCTCGAGTGCCTACTCTGTACCAGGCACTGGGCAAGGAACTTGCTCTCTCTCACTTAACGATGAGGAAACTGAGGCAGGCCTAAGCCTGTTCACCAAGGAAGTGTGAGAGTGAGGAGAAACCCCTCCATGGACTTTGGCTTCTTCACTTAGCAGCTGCGTGACCTTGAGCATAAACATCTGTGGGGGCGGGGATAAAGGTGGGGAGGGCAGCAGGTCCTCCACCCTGGAGGAGCCGGGAGACTTCCTCATAGGAGGATCATCCCATCATGAGCTCAGCACTGCGGCCAGCACCAGGGAGCACAATTTCGGCTAACCCTCAGCGTCCCCCACCCCCACCCTCACCCCAGGGAAGGCTCTTTTCAGTTCACTTGGAATCTAACACCCAAGACATTTTCTCTTTCCTTTGGGGGAGATAATCAGACATGACTTGGAAAATTATCCATGACATTTTCAGATTTCTCCAGGGACACTCATTTCCATAACTTGCCCGTTTTCAGCAGGCATTTCTACAGCATTTCAAGGACATTTGAGAGAGAGAGAGAGAGAGAAGGTGCAGGACCAAACTGGCGTCAAACCCTGACGTCATTGGGAATGACTCATGGCTCGCATTTAGAAAAACATGCAAAGGGAGAAGAAGGATCAAAAAACAGACACCCTTACTCAAACACAGAGCTGTCATTCTGGTCCCCCCAGATGAGGATCTCGGTGATGGACCGGATGGTCTCCACCAGCAGGTTCCTGTTCTGCTCTGTGACGGTGGTGTTCTTGGTCAACACGTGGTACAGGTACCTGAGAGGAAGGGAAGAAAGGAGAACTCAGGGTGACCGCCAAAACGGAAGCCAGGCCCAGGGACCATGCGCGGCATGTTATCAACCGTTTGGCTGGGTGTTTTTCAGACTTGGTGGTCAGCACAATTCCCATTCGGAGGAGACGTAACTCACCACCCGAGAATAAAGGCAGATGACACTTCGAACTGTTACATAACCAGCAACTTACCAACCCAAACCGAAGCAAGACTGCCAAGCTTTTGAAGACAGGTGTGTTCACGCTCCAGTGTGGGCAAGAGAATGGCCTCGACAGCGGGACAAAGCGGGGACAGAGCCCACCGGAGACTCAAGTGCAGGGGTGCGGAGGGAAGGCCAGGCGGTGGCCTTTTTCACACTCTCAGGTGGTTCTGAGGCTGCTGGAACCAATGGAGATGCACAGCTCAGCGCCAAACGCCTAAGAGCTGCTGTCTGGCTGCTGCAGAGATGAGACCTGGAGTCACAGGTCAGGGAGGATAGGGCCCAGAGCCAGCGGCTGGGGCACAAATCACAAGCCACCATGATCGCCCCTGGAATGCCCTAATTCCCCTTCACAGGACTGATGGCTCAGATGAAGTGGGTGGCCTGCAGTTCAAGGGCAGTGATCTTACCCGCTGTGTGCAGCTGGAAGTGGAGTGGATTCGAGAGGCAATGACGAGGTACCTCACCCACCCACACGTGCAGAGACCAGAGGCCCGGCCTTATCCTGGCGGGCAAGAGAATCGCAGAGGCCATTCCTGAGCAGCGCAGGGACCAGCAGCCTGGCCAATGCCCTGGGAGTGCTGCCTGGCTCAGCTTTCAAGAGAGCGTCTCCCAGGCCCGCAGACTGAGGCCAGTTCAGCTTGCCAAGGTCCTAACCAACCAGCAAACTCTTCCACGTATGTCAAAACCCAGCTCAGTCACCTTTCGGTGAAGCCTTCTTCAAGAACCTCCCTCCTGCTCTCCTGCCCGAGTGGATTTGCTTGCTCCCTCCTCTCTGGCACCTCTGTACCCAGATGCATTTGCTGCTGCACAGACCACTCTGATTTGCAGTGATCTGCCTCCTTCACGAGACCTGAGTTCCCTGAGGTCAGGAACATCATCTTACTGATCCTGGTGACCCCAAAAGACTCCAGAATGTCTGATACACTGTAGGTGCTCAATATATGGTGAATGGGAGTGGGGGGCCCATTTTCACAGATAAAAGGTAGATCAGAGTATACAAGACAAAATATAGTCAAGGAGTTAAACACAGCAAGTAGTGGCAAAGAACAGCAGCGAAGAGTTCAAACCTTCGGCCCCAACAGAGAGACCTGGGCTTGATTCCTGGCCGTGTCACCTGCTGCGCGAGGCCTTCCATGAAGCATTTCACTTCTCTGAGGCCCGGGGTCTACAGCAGTCAAGGCCTCCTTGCTGGACTGTTCCAGAGATTCTGTGATGACACGCTGAAAAAGCCAAGCCCTGCGCCTGCCACACGGAAAGTGCTCACAGGAGGCAGGGCTACCGGCTACAGCCATTACCACCCTGTGGTTGTTCTGGGCAGGGCCATTGTTAAAACCATTATTTAAACTCTAAAAGGAATACTCCACGAACACAGGAAGGACAGACAGGCTGGATCCACACAGTCATGAAAAGAGGACTTCACGGCAGGAGTTATAAGAAGGTCCAGAGAAACCAGAGCAGGAAGTGGGGAGTCTGGTATGAGCTGGGTGACATCAAGCAAGCGACTTACTCTGTGTATCTCAGTTATCTCACCTGTAAAATGGGAGCGGCACCAGCATATGAATCCTTTAGTACCTATTACGGTGTCTTAGGAACAACCAAGTTAAAAGGTAGATAACTAACCTGGCAGTTCCCATGCATGACACGAGTGCCAGCTATTACTGTCGTTATCATTGCCTTCACCAGATAATCCCTGAAAGAAATTCTGGTAACTACGAGGAGGCCCTTACAGACAAACCCAGTGTGAGGGTGGGTGTCAAGTTCTCAAAAGAGGATTCTCGGCACTCCCACGTGCGGTGCATGGCCTGCATGACTGGCCCTGCGTGCAGGCGGGCCTTCCTGTGACCCTCATACTTGCAGTAACCTGGGGACACACAGCTTGCTAGCAACGCACAGGCCAGGAAGGGACCTGAGGGGCACTCAGCAGCTCATCCACAGCCCCGGGGCAGAAGCTGTCTGAGGGCTCCAGCCCACCCCACACCTCCGCAGACCTTGCGACTCTCTGCCTTTCTCAGTGGTGCCATCTGCTGGCAAGTGGTGATGCAGCACCAGGGTCTCACATGACCATGACTGAAGGTGGGTGTCTTTTCACACGTTCAGAGCCATCTAAATATTCTCCTTTGTGAGGTGCCTGTGCGAGTTTTTTGCCCACTTTTTACTAGGTAGAGAACCTTTTTTCTTATTAATTTGATGGAGTTTATGCATTCTGAATACAAAACCCTTACTGGATACATGAAAGTGAAGTCAAGTGAAGTCACTCAGTCGTGTCCAACTCTTTGTGACCCTATGGACTGTAGCCCGCCAAGCTCCTCTTCCATGGGATTTTCCAGGCAAGAACACTGGAGTGGGTTGCCATGTCCTTCTCCAGGGGATCTTCCGGACCCAGGGATCGAACCTGGGTCTCCCACATTGCAGGCAGACGCTTTACCCTCTGAGCCACCGGGCAAGCCCCTACTGGACATATACCTATGGCAAATGTTTTCTCTGAACGCAGTTTGCCTTTTCACTCTCTTTACAGTGGTCTTTTGATGAGGAAAAGTTTCAAATTTTAATGTGGTCCAATTTATCAATCTTTCCCTTGGATAGTGCTTTTTGTATCCACCTAAAGGAATCCTTACCTACCCCAAGGTCATGAAGAAATACTGTTTTTTTCTTTTAAAAAGGTATTGTTTTACCTTTCACATTCTGACTTAGCGCACACCTGAAACTCACTTTTCTGTATAGCATAAGATATTAGCCAAAATTCATTTTTCCCATATGGCGATCTAGTTGATTCAGCATCATATACTGGAAACGTCCTCATTCCTCCAAAGACACCAATGTCGACTTTGTCGTTAATCAGGTGACCACTTGGAACTCTTTCTGGATGCTCCAGTTCTGCTGATCTGTTTGTTTACCTTTGTGCCAACACCATGTTATCTGATCGCTGAAGCCTTATAATAAATCTTGCAATGTGATGTCTTCCAACTTCTTCCCTTATTTTTCCATTATTATATTGGTTATTCTTGCCCCTTTGAATTTCCATATACATTTTAAAATCACCTTCTCAATTTCCACAAAAAAATATCTGCTAAGATTTCCTTTAAGACTGCCCTAAATCTCTAGCTAAATATGGAGAGAACTGACATCTTTTTGAAAGTGTAACGTGAAGACATTTACATTTCTTTCAAGGTTTGCTGGATGGGGGCTTGTGCATCTTTTGTTAAGATTTATTCCTAGGTATTTGATGGGTTTTTTGATGCTGCTGTAAATGGGAGTGTTTTAAAATATTCATTTTCTAAATGTTTGTTGTTGGTGGATGCAAACACCCACCAGATCTCAAGCTCTAAATTCCCACTGCCGCTGGTTCATTTTTTTGCCACCACAACGCCCAAGCACACTGTTTCAGGTCACGTTTTAGAGAGAGCCCCTCGATATATGTCTGCTTAAATGTGGTGAGGGGAAACAAGAAAGCTGAATGGATGAAAGGTTAATATTTTAATGTTGCATCTAATTCCAGAGCTTTGGAAGATCAAATAATTCAACCACCTCAGAAACACTAATACAATATTAATATAATAACTTTCTGGTTTTAAACATAACACTATTTTAGAAAGATTGGAAACTTCAACAACAAAAAGAGAGATGACCACTGCTGGAGTTGCAGTGTATTTCCTTGGGTCTTTTTCTTTGCTATGTAATCTACACTCTTGAGCTCACGTGTGCATGTGTGCTAAGCCGCTTCGGTCGCGTCCAGCTCTTTGCGACCCTATATTCCAACTCTTTGTGACCCTATGTACTACAGCCCCTGCCAGGCTCCTCTGTCCACGAGATACTTGAGCTCACGTGTGCGTGTGTGCTAAGCCGCTTTGCTCATGTCTGACTCTTTGCGACCCTATGTACTAGAGCCCCTGCCGGGCTCCTCTGTCCATGAGATACTTGAGCTGATGCTGTATGTCTGTTACCATGTCCATCTTTCTTCCCGCCTCCGGCTAAAATAAAACCATTTCTGTTACTGGTAACTGTTCACAAGCGTCAGTAGTGGCTACATAGCACACCACTGAAAGGACAACACAGCAGCCACTCTTATCCTGAGCCTCAGAAATGAACAACAGTGTTATGATGTCACCACAACATCCCCACCTGCACGGCCGCCGTTCTGTGTGTATCAGTTTCTAAGGACAGAGTGACAGATCTTTCTCTTACAATGGTAATGACTGTTACGACAACAGTTTCTCTCAAACTCTGTGTGTGTGTGTCCATTTTAACCACCATCATTACAGAGACAGTCGCAGCCTCCTATTGCCAGGTCTCCATTCTGAGGGCCTCAGATGAGCTCACTCATAAACCCGTACAACAATCCTGCCAGGCTGATGCCCTGGAGCCCAGGATCCGCCCAGAGTCCCAACACAGGGACAGGGCGCCCAGGCAGTGAGCCCACACTTATAACCATCGTAATGCAGAAGATGCAAACAATGACTTAACCGCTTTTATTAGTCAAGCATTTCCATGAAGTGATGAACGCCTAGCACCCAAGACATACACAACAAACCAAAAAGGCATGGCTACATGTATCCGATCTTAAGGGAAGTCCTTATCATGGACCCTTATGCCACTTCTCTGGAAAACAGCCCGCATTATCATGTCTCCAGCGGAAATTCTGCAGAAATGTAGAATCTCAATTTCAAACTTTCACACAGGAGCCAACTCTACTCTGAGAGACAAGCTGGAATTCGAAACGCCTGGAGACAGAAACACGGCAGCCTGTTACCAGCGTGCCTGCCACACACCAGGCTCATCCCCAAGGACTCTAACAGGAGACAGATCCCTCCTCCACGGACCCTGCTTCCTCAAGAGACTCACTTATTTTCCAAGTCAAACCATCACAGTAAGTAATAATTATATCCACTTCAGAGGCAGACGTACTAAGTTGAAGTTCATACAAGTTTTATGACTTGTATCATGCACTGCAAGGAAATCAAAACAGTCGATCCTAAAGGAAATCAACCTTGAATATTCAATGGAAGGACTGATGCTGAAGTTGAAGCTCCAATACTCTGGCTACCTGGTTTGAAGAGCCAACTCATTGGAAAAGATCCTGATGCTGGGAAAGACTGAAGGCAAAAGGAGAAGGGGGTGACAGAGGATGAGATGGCTAGATAGCATCACCAACTCAATGGACATGAATTTGAGCAAACTCCAGGAGAAAGAGGAGGACAGAGGATCTCGGCGTGCTGCAGTCCATGGGGTCACAGAGTCAGACGTGACTTAGCAACTGAACAAGCACCATGCACTTATGTGTCAGTTACCGTTACAGGAAGGATACGGCCTGGGCGGGGCTAGGAATCTACTTCCCCAAAGCACACCCCATCCCCCAGATAACAATGTCTGGGGTGGGGGGACATGGAGCCTGGGGCTGTTTGACCTCTTCAGCACCAGGGCAGACACTTCCCAGAGGGTTCCACTCTGTGTCCTGAAAACCTCCACTTGGTCAGCATCCAGCCCTCTGGCCAGCAGGGCAAGGAGCAGCTACAGGCAGGGTGGACGCAGACTAGATTAGGAGAAGGTGTCACAGGCGGCGCCTCTCCCAGTGAATCACCTCTGAAAGATGTCAAACTGGGCCAGCAAGTGAGGCCAGGTCTCAGATGCCGGGGAGCATTTCAGCCCTAGAAAAAGTCACAGCTCCAGCCCAGCCCTGTGCCCAAACAGGCAAGAGCAAACTGTTGTTAAGAAAAGGCAGGCCACAGAGTAATGGAAATAAAAGCAAAAATAAACAAACGGGACCTAATTAAACTTAAAAGCTTTTGCACAACAAAGGAAACTATAAGCAAGGTAAAAAGACAGCCTTCAGAATGGGAGAAAATAATAGCAAATGAAGCAACTGACAAAGAATTAATCTCAAAAATATACAAGCAGCTCATGCAACTCAATACCAGAAAAATAAACGACCCAAAAAACGGGCCAAAGAACTAAACAGACATTTCTCGAAAGAAGACATACAGATGGCTAACAAACACATGAAAAGATGCTCAACATCACTCATTATCAGAGAAATGCAAATCAAAACCACAATGAGGTGTCATCTCAGGCCGGTCAGAATGGCTGCTATCAAAAAGTCTACAACAATAAATGCTGGAGAGAGTGCGGAGAAAAGGGAACACTCTTACCCTGTTGGTGGGAATGCAAACTAGTACAGCTACTATGGAGAAGAGTCTAGAGATTCCCTAAAAAACTGGAAATAGAACTGCCATCAGTTCAGTTCAGTCGCTCAGTCGTGTCCCACTCTTTTCAACCCCATGAATCGCAGCACGCCAGGCCTCCCTGTCCATCACCAACTCCCAGAGTTCACTCAAACTCACGTCGATCGAGTCAGTGATCCCATCCAGCCATCTCATCCTCTATCGTCCCCTTCTCCTCCTGCCCCCAATTCCTCCCAGCATCAGGGTCTTTTCACATGAGTCAACTCTTTGCATGAGGTGGCCAAAGTATTGGAGTTTCAGCTTCAGCATTAGTCCTTCCAAAGAACACCCAGGACTGATCTCCTTTAGGATGGACTGGTTGGATCTCCTTGCAGTCCAAGGGACTCTCAAGAGTCTTCTCCAACACCACAGTTCAAAAGCATCAAATCTTTGGTGCTCAGCTTTCTCTGTAGTCCAACTCTCACATCCATACATGACCACTGGAAAAACCACAGCCTTGACTAGATGGACCTTTGTTGGCAAAGTAATATCTCTGCTTTTGAATATGCTATCTAGGTTGGTCATCACTTTCCTTCCAAGGAGTAAGTGTCTTTTAATTTCATGGCTGCAATCACCATCTGCAGTGATTTTGGAGCCCCCAAAAATAAAGTCTGACACTGTTTCCACTGTTTCCCCATCTATCTGCCATGAAGTGATGGGGCCAGATGCCATGATTTTAGTTTTCTGAATGTTGAGCTTTAAGCCAACTTTTTCACTCTCCCCTTTCACTTTCATCAACAGGCTTTTCAGTTCCTCTTCACTTTCTGCCATAAGGGTGGTGTCATCTGCCATACAACCCAGCAATCCCACTGCTGGGCATACACACCGAGGAAACCAGAACTGAAAGAGACACGTGTACCCCAATGTTTATCACAGCACTGTTTACAATAGCGAGGACATGGAAGGAACCTAGATGTCCATCAGCAGATGAATGGATAAGAAAGCTGTGGTACATATACACAATGGAGTATTACTCAGCCATTAAAAAGAACACATTTGAATCAGTTCTAATGAGGTGGATGAAACTTGAGCCTATTATACAGAGTGAACTAAGTCAGAAAGAGAAACACCAATACAGTATATTAACACATATAAATGGAATTTAGAAAGATGGTAACGATGACCCTATACATGAGACAGCAAAAGAGACACAGATGTAAAGAACAGACTTTTGGACTCTGTGGGGGAAGGCGAGGGTGTGATGATTTAAGAGAATAGCATTGAAACATGTATATTACCATATGTGAAATCCATGACCAGTCCAAGTTCAATGCATGAAGCAGGGCACTCAAAGCTGGTACACTTGGATAACCCTGAGGGATGGGATGGGGAGGGAGTGGGAGGGGGGTTTGGGATGGGGTGGGGGGTCACATGTACACCCGTGGCTGATTCATGTCAATGTATGGCAAAACCACCACAATATTATAAAGTAATCAGCCTCCAATTAAAATTAATTAATTAATTAAAAAAAAAAAAAAAGAGGAGGCAGGCCAGCATTTGCCTCTTTTGTACGTCCTATGACAAACCCCTGCTGATCTTTTACTGTGTGCCAGGCCCTGTCCTGGCATCTGACAACTCCCCTGGGGAACAAGCCGCCCAGGTCTCTGTCCCCCTGAGGCTCACGGTCAAATTTGGGAGAAACAAACACACACATATTCAACATCATTTTCCACCGTGAAAGGACACGCCTGAGGAACCCCGGCCAGGCGTGCTGGGGATCTAACTCACAGCTGAGATCTGACATCCAGCCTGAAGCGCCCAGAGCACCCCCAGCTGGTCGAACCTTTGGCGATGAGAAGCTCACATAATGTCGTGCTGAGTGGGACAGCGGAGGCGAGAGCAGGAGAAGTCAGAGGGCGGGAACGTCTTGTCGGCTGAAGTCATCAGAGCGACTGTTATGGAGGAATTAGTGAGATCTGTGGGGGTTCCTTTTTTCACGGTTGTGCCACGTGGCTCACTGTGAGTTCCCTGATCAGGGACTGAACCCAGGGCGTGGCAGTACTAGTGCAGAGTCCTACTGACAGGCATGGGAGAGAGCACAGGTGCAGACAGGTGAGGGGTGTGTAAGAGTGAGTGAGAGAAGAGCCGTCAGCGTGAAAAGGCCCGAGAAACATCCCTGGGTTATGGCCGTGCTACCCTCACTGATTGTCAATAGGAGACAGCAGGCGTCCTGAGGGGGCGCCCCTCCAGCTTGGCCTCCAAACTCGGGCCAGACCAGAGCACGCGGCTCCCCGCTTGCTCTCAGCCTGGTGTCCAGATTCCTCAGCAGGACCTGGGCTCTGTGGCCTCTCCCGTCCCACAGCTCTGCACTCAGGTCCTCCACCCACTCTTGCCCTGACTGCTCCCCTTACCTAACAGCCTGCCTCCCCACTGCAGGCTTCCCAGACGCCGCATCCTCTGCCTGCAGCATCCCCACTTCCAGCCCCTGACTGCCTGGAACAACCGCTCATCCTTCACATCTCCACGTAAACCGCTGTCTGCCTACTGAGGATGCTCCTGGCTCGCCAGCCGGGGTTAGAGGGTCTCCATCTATGCTCCCAAGCTGGACAGGTGGGCACGGAGCCTGGAGCACTCAGAAGGCCTGGAGGAACTTTAGACGTGACAAAACAGGTGCCTCAAAGAGTGATACGATGAGTATGATATTCTGAGAAAATGAATCTGGCTATACAGTGCCCTGAGCTCTGAAAATAACCAGCACGATCTTAGGGAAAGTTGAACATACCAAGAGCAGGTGAACGTCTGCCTGCTGGGCGTCCACTCCTCTTCTTCATTTGCCGGTGCTGAACCATCCCTTTCTCTCATTCTCTGCCCACTAGCCTGGAAGGAGCTGATGCCACTCTGACTCCAGGGAAGGGCCTAGTAGAGCACCCATGCCCCCGCCACAGTGACTGACTCAGGGACAGGCACGAGACCCCAGGTCGGTGCAACGATACTCACTTCCAGACTTCTGCCAGAAGCATTAAGAAAAGAAGCTTGCTTTTTCGCAGGGGTTGCTAAGCTGATTGGATGTAATGGAGCATTCTGAGAATGACACCAACCGAGAAGAAAGCAGAGACGAGAGGTGGGAAGAAGCACATACTGACAACTTCGTCTGAACACCCAGACTCAGCCACAGCTTAGCTAGGACAGTGTGTTCAGTGGCAAGAGTCAATCAGATCCATTTGGGGCTGAAGGTGATTTCAGCGGGGCTTCCATCATTTGCAACCAAGAATCTTAACCCAGACCCAAAGGAGATCAGAGTTAAGGCAATGACCCAACCCAACAACAAGAAAGTTCCAGCCGTTTGTGGACTCGCAGTCCCTAGTGAAGGGGATGCCTCAGTATCGATCAGGCATCTCCATCAGCCAACGTTCTGCTCGTCCATGTGATAGCCTTGCCATTGGTCTGGCCGATAAACCACCCATGATGTGCAGCAAACCACTTCTTACTATTTCAATCTGCCTCAACTAAACCACTAACTCCATTCAGTAGACAAAGACCACAGTACACAGCTTCCCACTATTTAGCAGAAGTAAAACCCTATCTCACAAGAAAAATTTGTTTTCCAGTTTGAAAGCTAGGAATGTTATGAATAATGTGGTTCAGAAAAGGTTTCCAGATCTCTGTACTATCGTCTAAATTGTTCTGTACATTTCAAACTTCTCTTAAAAGTAAAGTCTATTTTAAAAAGGGGGCGGGGGAGGGCTTCCCTGGTGGCACAGTGGCTAAGAATCTGCCTGGGAAGATCCCACATGCCACGGGGCAACTAAGCTCCTGCACCACAACTCCTGAGCCCGCATTCCAGAGCCCTCAAGCTGCAACTACAGAGCCTGTGCGTCACAGCTACTGAAGCCTGCGTGCCCTAGAGCCTGAAGCTACTGGGCCAGCACCCCAGAGCCCGTGCTCCACAAGGAGAGAGGCCACCGCAATGAGAAGCCCGTGCACCGCAACTAGAGAGTAGCCCCCAGTCACCGCAGCTAGAGAAAAGCCCATGCAGCAACGAAGACCCAGCACAGTAAAAAATAAACATTAAAAAAAAAAGGAAGCCTGTTCCCAGATGCTTTGTGTGCCCCCTCCCCAAACTGTCCTTCTGAATTCATTTCAATATTTTGATCTCTCTACCCGCACTGCCCCAGGTCAGGGCAAGAGTGCATTAGGAACTGTCACCTGTGGAGTGACCGATTCGTACTGGTTGCCGAGGACTTTCCTGGCCTTAGCACCGAAAGGGCCACGTCCTGGGAAATCCCTCAGTCCAGGCACCCAGGATGGTTTGTTACCCTGTGTATCAGATGAAGCCTTGTTCTGCCTCTAGCCTTGTGTCCTGTAACTGCAGCCCCACCTCCACACTCCAGATACCCCAGAGCCCCCCTCCCACATCCTGCAGCTCCACGTGGGGCTCCTGCTTGTCCCTGACTGCTCTACTCTGGCTGCCTCCCCCAGAGAGCACCCAAGAAGGGTTCCCCCAGAGCCCTGAACCCACAGTGACCCCCACACTTGTCAAACCACAGTCACTGGCTGTCTTCCCCACCAGCCTGAGAGCTTCCTCGGGAAATGGGCTGTTCTGTGCCCAAGTGCTGTTTATGGCACTGTTTATAGCATTCTTTCCCAGGTCATTTTGGGATCTTCTAAGCTCCCCTCCAATACACAGATCGGTAGGTTCTTCAGGCTATAATATGGATTAAGCTGATCTGCTGATCCAGGGCAGGCAACTCAGGTTTCCAAAAAGCACCCCACAGGTGCTGTGACCTAAACAATGAACCTGGGCAGTTCCCAGGATACTTCAAAGGAACCCGAATCCTTTATCATTCCCTGGTTGGCTAGACTGCCAAGATGCCCCATTGGGCAGTGAGATTCAGCCAGGTTGAAAGTCTTCCCAAACTGACTTTTAGGATTTTTACTCAAAAAGACAGCATAATGAGTGCAAACCCTGAAGTCAAATCCTGGCTTTGACGCTTTTCAGCTGTTGTCACCTTGGGTAAGTGACTTAACATCTTCGGACCTTAGTTTCCACTCTAGAAAATGGAAACAATAATACTTCCAACAACTCATAAGACTTGTGAGGACTAAAGGAAATAACACACAGGAAGTCCTTAACAAGCACCTGGCACTGAACATGCCTTCGATAATCACCGAAGTAATTTAAAAGGGCTCAAGTCAGGCAGAGTTAGGTGAGAGCCTGCAGGCACCTGTGTGCTGGCAGCATGCCCAACCTCCCTTAGATAACCCTCCACCCCTTCTCAGCCTCATCCACCCAGCGCCTGAATTCCTGAAATCCTGAAGCCTCTCCCTTTCCCGTCCAGCTGCCCTCCCATCTAAGATTCCTGCCTCCCTACACAGCCCCATCTTTGTCCTTGGCCTCTCTCCTCCCCATGGCCTCTTTCATCCCAACCCCACAAACCCATTCCTCGCTACGTAATGACTCCTCCTGACTCCCACTCTTTGAGACCTACAAATATTTATTAAGTGCCTGCTCCCTGCTAGAAAGGCACAGCTGAGAATTACGGCATCGCTTGTGCACGTGCGCCCAGTTGTGTCTGACTCTTCTCGACCCCATGGACTGTAGCCCGCCAGGCTCCTCTGTCCATGGGGATTCCCCAGGCGAGAATACTGCAGTGGGTTGCCATTTCCTTCTCCAGGGGATCTTCCCCACCCAGGAGTCACACCTGGGTCTCCTGCATTGCAAGCAAATTGTTTACCATCTGAGCCACCAGGGAAACCCCTATTTTCCATTAACCCTCCCCACCAACCTTAAAAAATCCTAATCTCTGCCTGTATGCTCTGCACCTCTCCCCGTTCATTCATTTTTCTCTTTCTTTAAGCATCCGTCAAGATTCTATTGGGTGCCAGGCACACAGCTAGATGTTGGGAATACAGCTTGTGAGCAAAACAAGCCCTCCTGGAAGTACCAGCTTAGTAACAGTCACAAAGTGGTAAAAACACAAAGGATAATTGCAGGTAGTGGAGATGAATCAAATGAATGAAATCAAGAGAAAGATCTAACAGAAAGGAATTGGGGCAAGGGAAGCACTTTAGGTAGGGATGTCTGGGAAGGGCTTGCCCCACTGATCAACACAGCTACCATTATTAGCTGCCTACTGTATAAGAGACGCTGGCTCAATCTCTTTACATGCACAACATTACGGAATCTTTGCACAGTGTTCACCATCCCTATTTGCAGTTGAGGAATCAGAGTCTCAGAAAGGTGAAGCAATTTGGCCAAGGTCACACAGCCATTCAATGATGAAATCGGGATCTGAATGTAGCCACTCTGTGTACTCTTGCTTCCCAGATCCACCTTGCCACCTACCTCCCCGTGAGCTCTACTTCTAACTCTTCATACTCCCCTAAGAAACTAGTTAGGATTTTTTTTTTTTTTTAATTTTTGTCCTTTACTGAGCACTGGTAGAAGCTTCCACCTTTATGTACATTTTCTAACCCTACCCTCAAAACAATCGTAGAAAGCAGGTGCTGTCACTATAGTCATTTTACAACTGAAGAAACTGAGGCCTAAATTCACGCACTTAAATTCAAACCCACATCTCTCTGGCTCCAGGATCCAGACCTCTGACCCCTTAAGAGGTCCAGCCTAAGAAATACCGCCCCGGGGAAGCTTGGTGCCCATCGTCCAGCCCCGGCGAGAACAAGGTCTGCATCCAACTGAAATCTGCATCTGTAATACTGAGACTCTGAGAAGCGGAGCGACTTGCCCAAGGTCACATAAGAGAGGAGCTACGAGGTCGGGGTTCGAAGCCGGGCGCCGTATGTCCAGAGCCATAGCTCTTAACCAGCGCACAGCCTTCCCCGAGCGCCTCCCTCGGCCCTCCGCCTCCGCTTTCACCCTTCCCAGCGCCCCCGGTCGGGGTCTACGCGCCCCCAACCCCAGCTCCCGCCCCGCGGCCTCCCCTCCTGCCCCAATACACTCACTTGAGGTGGTCCAGGGAGTGGATGTTGCGCGAAGACTTGCCATGGCCCCCGCCCACCCAGCTCCGCGAGCGGCCAAACATCTCGGTGGTCCCGGCCAGTCGTTCGCCTCACGGTCTCATGCCCGAGCGGCCGACCGGCTGGGCGCCCGTGGCGGCGGCACAAGCAGAGGAGGCAGCGGCGCGGGTGGTGGAGACACCGCCAACCACCTTCCTCCCCGGCCCAAAGCCCCGCACTGACATTCAGCCGGAACCGGCCGTTCGACCGCCGCGCTTTACGGCCGGCTGCCGCGAGGAATGCTGGGAAATGCAGTTCGCTCGCGAGGCCCCCGTGGACGGGACTCTGCGAAGGAACTACAAAGCCCGACGTGCATCACGCAACCGCGGGCCCGGCCTTGGAAAAGAGGCGGGGCGAGAGGAGGGGAGTCCGCAATATCTTAGGGGCGGGAGGAGCCCTGAGAAATGTATCTGTGAAGATAGGTGAATGAAAGTTACCACGGTATTAGCAATTATTACCTTTATGACGGGCTTCCCTGGTGGCTCAGAGGTTAAAGCGTCTGCCTGGAATGCGGAAGACCCGGCTTCGATCCCTGGGTCGGGAAGATCCCTGGCGAAGGAAATGGCAACCCACTCCGGTACTCTTGCCTGGAGAATCCCATGGAGGGAGAAGCCTGGTAGGCTACAGTCCATGGGGTCGCAAAGAGTCGGACACGACTGAGCGACTTCACTTTCACTTTCACCTTTATGATAAGAATAAGAATAGCTGTTCCTTAGCGTATGCTGTGTGCCACTGCCGTAAGCTCTTTACACATATTGTTAATTCTCACAACAACCGTATGAGAACCTTTATTATCCCCTTTTTACCTAAGAGGAATTTGAATCACAATGGGGTTAACTTACCCAAGATCATATAATTAATACATGGCAGACCCAGGATTCAAACACAGGCGCCCTTAATTTTATGCCCCAAGAAACAAAACTTCACCAAACCGTTAACAGCCTGGTTTGTCCTTCACAGTCTTTTTTTCTACTTGAGTTAAAAAATAAATATTGAAAGGCCTTCGAGCAACAGTGTACCAAAACTGAACGTCCTGTTCTTTCAGTGGATTTCTCTGGTCTTCACCCCAAATCCATGCCATTTCCAAAACATCCACATTTTAAAAAATAAGGAAACACCCAACTTCTTACACCAGGCCAGAAGATGTATCTAAATTTCTCTCCTGGATTGGAAGTGGGAAATTGCATGGAGGCGATACTGCCCTGTTCACCATTCACCCTTTTCTATCCCTCACAGTTATTTAAGGTCTACTGTGTCCCATTAACTGTGCTCAGGACAAAATTGGGCTAAGGGCCAGTGTTCTCCCCAATACCTAGCACAAGGTTTGCCACATAATAGGTGTTCAACAAATATCAGAGTGAATGAATGAAGGTTTGTTTCACCTTCAGCAGTTGGAGGATTAATGGTTTGCTCTATAATTCATTTAAAGGGGTATGAGAGAGCCATGGAGAAAAAAGGGCAAGTTCTGGCCTCAAAACATATACAGGCCCAGCAGCTTCTAGGGTCCTTCTGTTTCTCTGGGCCTCAGTTTCCTAGTCTGTAAAAATGGGTAACATACTGCACTTCCCCCAGCTGGTTCCAATTAAGCAATGCATGTAAAGCACCCAGCTCAGGGAGGCCTGAGATTTAAAAGTCTGGTTGAAACCGCTTTGGGAGGCACTTTGGGCAAGGTCAGTCAGTCTCCTGAAGGATGTACAAGGGATGCCCCTGAGGAGGGGAATCAGCAAGTGGAAGAGACTCACTTTTCTGTGAACTTCTTGGTTGGTTGAATGTTTAACCACGTTCGTTATTATTGCTGTAAAACACGTTTTACAAAATAAAAACAAGAAGCAACCCTACGACTGGAGGTCTGACCTGCTGGGAAGTTTCTTTACTCAGCTGTCCCTGAATTTTATTATGCAGATTCCCGCCGCCCCGCCCCGCCGAGGGGTGGATCTTCCAGCAGCCAGAATCTGCAGAGTCGAACCGGGCGCCGATTGATCTTCCCCACCGTGGAAAACTGCCACTTTCGGAAAGGCCAAAATTTTCACTGGTGAGGTCCAGTGTCCCCGACCCCCACCCTGCCTCCTTTTTCAACAGATAAACTGAGTCCCAAAAAGGCGTGGTGCCAATAACTCAAGTCCAGCAGGGTGCTGATGAAGCTCACGATTTCAAATCTTCAGCTTTTGTAGCCTTAGGATACTTCTCGGTTGTAATCGTGTTCTGAGTCTTTACCCTCTCCCTACTCTGTCGCGGAACCGCAGAGCGAATTGGATTCGAGATCTTCCCTGAGTCCTGAATCGCGAAAGCGACTCAGAAGCCGGCGCCTGGAGGGGAGGAGCGAGGCAGTATCCGCCCCCGGAAGTCTCGGGCCAATGAGCACAGGCGTCGAGCGAGCCAATGAGCGCAGGGGATGGGGAGGCGACGAGCCAGTGAGCCCGGGGAGGGGGTGACGAGCCAATGAGCGCGGGGATGGGGGCGGCGAGCCAATGAGCGCGGGGCTGCTCCGGAGGCGGTGCTCGGAATGCGACCTGGAGAGCTACGCGGCGGCCGCAGCCATGGGCGCATCGCCTTCGCGGTCGCCGGGCTGGATCAAGGAACGGCCGGGAGCGGCTGAGGAGACCGTCGCCGGGACTGGCCCTTGACGCTGAGTCGCGGTGGGGAGGGTCCCCGCAGGCGCCTCGAGGGCCAGCGAGCGGGAGCCGGGAGTATCGGAGGAGCCCCGGGCAGCCGCCGGCCACTTCGGGGAGGGGGTGGGGGGCCCAGCCTGACCGCTGGAAGGGTCGACAGTGCGGTGTGGCCTCCTCTGCGGGTGGGGTGACCCGCCTGGCACCTCTCAGGGGCCGGGGCGCGTCCGCAGGGACCGACGCACATCTCTTGAGGGCACGCCGCCGGGGCTCAGGGCCGCCTGGGCCAGCCCCGGGGAGCCCCTGGATGGCTGAGCTGCCCCCGCGCCGGCCGCCCGGGCGCCGCAGCGGCTGAGCTCGCCGGGATCGCCGGGCCGCCGCCGCCGCCCGCCGCCCTCGCCGCCCGCTGCATGCCCGGCGCCCGGGTCGCGGCCCACCTGGACGCTCTGGGCCCCCTGGTCCCCTCCGTGCCGCCGCCGCTCCTGCCCTCTATGTTCTACGTGGGCCTGTTCTTCGTCAACGTGCTGATCCTGTACTACGCCTTCCTCATGGAGTACATCGTCCTCAACGTGGGCCTCGTCTTCCTGCCCGAGGACATGGACCAGGCGCTCGTGGACCTCGGCGTGCTCTCCGACCCCGGCTCGGGCCTCTACGACGCCGACTCGGAGCTCGACGTCTTCGATGGTTACTTGGAGTAGGCTCGGCTGCCTTCCCCCACGCCGCTCTCCCCACGACCCGCAACCGTCGGCCCGGACCGGGGCCCAGGTCATGCAGCTGCTGTTGATTGAGGGCACCACCTGGCCAGGGATGGGACCCCCGGGACGAGGCCCACTCCGGCCTCCGAGACCTGTAAGTGCCCTCTCTGCGCAGGATGAGGGCGGGCTGGGGCGCTGGCGAGGAAGAGGGAGGCAGCCCAAGCCGGACACACACCCCTCCCCCAGGCCTCTGATTTCTCAGTCCTGGTCTGTTTGGATGACGGGAACGGCTGGATTTTTCTTAGGCCCTTAGTCAGGGCTGGAAGGCTTCCCCTAGCGAAGGTGACAGCTGTTGAAGAAGGGAAGGGACGCAGGACGCAAGTGGCTTCCTGGTTAGCCATAGTAGCAACTTCACAGCTTAGGGAGAAAGCTTTTGCACCCAAGTCCATTTGAGGCAGGTCTGTCAACTCCTACCCACCCCCACCCCGCCAATCCTTAGCCTGCATCGATGGTGACCTTGCCTTTTGGGGGATTTCCACTAGTCCTGGAAAGATGAAGACTTGCAGTGTTAAAAGAGGGAGGAAGCCAGACACTGATCACCTTTGTCCTATGGCCCCTTGGAGGACTGGGTGGGGACTTAGAGCAAGGGTTCCCGGCTGATGCTGTGAGAGGAGAAACCTCCTTCAGCAAAGAACCCTGTACTTCCTTTGGCGTTGGCTAGGCTCCCGTTTTGGAGTCAGGTTTCAGGGCGCCCCAGCTCATCAGTTCTGCAGCTTGAATCTGCAGGGGCTGCCAGTTTCACAGGCTGCTTTCACAGAGGAGGCCAGCTGGGGCTTGGTGCTGCGGTGGCTTTGCCTGCTGTGTTTGCAAGGCAAACTCAAGGGGCTTGGGGACCAGCAGGAGAAGGAACTACAGGATCCTTGCACTGAGGTGTTAAAGCCCTGCCTCTGGGCTGCCACCAGAAAGCTGTGTCCGGCCCCACCTTGTGTGTTGGTGGGAGGGAAATGAAGATCCAGCAAGGAGGAAGACGTGGCCAAAGTCACGGCCGGGAAGAGAGGCAGCAGGCCTAGATGAGAGAGGCTCTGGTGAGGGTTCAGGGGACGTGCAGAAATTTCTCAGCTGAGCCCTTCAGCTGGGTGTGCTAGGCACTGTCCTGAGTGGCAGTGGCAGGGGACACTGAGGTGGTGGGCAGGGGCTCCTTTTGGAAAACGGGTATTAATGCCACTCACCCTAAGCATGCTGCGTTTACCCCTTCCTCTTGCCTGTCTTAGCCTAGATGACCATAGTCAGAGGGTGATGCAGGACACACTAGCAGTGGGCAGAACATACTAGCAGTGTCAACCTGGGGGGCTGACAGTGAGATTTCTTCGAAGAAAGCTTTATTTGAGCTCAGGGAGACCTTAGCAAGAGCCAAGTGCCCGGTGGAGCGTGTGTCAGCTGCTCTGCATACCTATCCCTTTGGGCGGCCTGCCTGCCATCCATCCATCGATTTGTTCTTTTCTTGAACAGATGTTTCCCCAGTACCTAGTGTGCTTGGGTGAACACAGTGAACAAGACAGACTCAGACCCAGGCCTCTTGGCACTTGGTGAGAAACACAAGCAGGTTCCCAACAAGACAGTGAGATTTTTGAGAGTTACAGTAGAAAGGCGCGACATCCCCTATTGCGTTCACTACTATTTCCTTTCTTAGAACAGCTCGTGGCATCTAGTAATTGCTCAGTAAATGCCTGGAGAAGTGAAACAAGACTGGGAGATGGGCTGCTTCAGACAGGGGGTTCAAAGAAGGCCTCTCCGAAGAGGTGACACCTTTGAGCTGAGCCCTAAATTGATGGAAGGAGCCACATGTGAGCTGGAGAAAAGCAATCCAGGCCTAGGGACCCTCTAGTGCCAAGGTCGTGAAGGGGGAGAAAGCTGGTTCTTCCAACAACTGCAAGGAGGCCAGTACGACAGAACAGCCCCAGGAGAGGTTGGTGGGGTGGATGGGGCCTCAGTCATTGAGGCCACGGCCACAAGCAATGGGAAGTCATCAGGTTTTAGTCAGGGAAGGACACAATTCTGGTCCACATTTTGCAAGGATAACTGGTGATTGTGGGCAGGATGAGCCATAAGGGCAAGTGTGGAAATTGGGAAGCCAGTTAGGAACTGGTTAGTTGCTCAGGCCAGAGGTGATCTAGGCTTGGATGAGGCAAAGTTGGTGAAGATGGAGAAACATAAACAGAGCAAGAATGCCTTTTGGAGTAGAACCTATGGGATCCACTCAGAACCTGTACTGAGTGTCAGTGATATTACCATGCGTGGTTCTAGGCCCTTTGCATATTCACTCATTGGGTCATTCAACAAATGTTAGCCCTGCCTGCTCTCACACGTTCAATCTCTGGGTGGCTAAGATGCCCTGGAGGAGGAAATGGCACCCCACTCCAGTATCTTTGCCTGGAAAATCCCATGGGTAGAGGAGCCTAGTGGACTACAGACCATGGGATCGCAAAGAGTCGGATGCGACTGAAGCGCTGAGCACGCATGCGCACACACTCTGCTGCCAAGCCCTAGAGATCCCAAGATGAATCCCCGCCCCCAACCAAGCCTTTGACTTACAGTTAGTGCAACTTGGTGATGAATGTCTTATTTTATCTCTTCACCACATCAACTGCAGCACTTCCCATTCCAAATGAAAACATTGGCACTCTCTGGACCAAAAAGCAAAGCCCAAATGCTTCGGCATACTTTGCAGCCAACACTGTTTGAGCAGAAACACCAGGAAGTGTATCTCAAGGACACCTTTGCAAAGCTTTCCAAGTGACAGGGCCTGACTCCAGCAGGTGGGGACGCCCGGGCCTGTGGGAAATACTGGTGCCTGGAGAAGTGGTGGGAAGCAGGCACAGCGTGCCTTCTTGCTCAGTCCCAGATCCAAGCCACGGTGGCCTAGGTCCCAAAGACAAGAAGCCCAGACTCCAGCTGGGGAGGGGTGGCTAGTAGCAAGAAAAGCCTGTGGGAAAGATGAAAGATGATCTGACTGCACCTCTTCTCCTGGCCCCTTTCGTAAGCAGAAGAATACCGGTAGTCAAATCTTGCTCCTTCTCGCTCATTCTCATGTAGACACAGTCTCCTGTTACACACAGGCCGATCCAGGAAACACTGACCAAGGATGTGGGCTTGCCAGGCATGGGGGACTAGGGTGATCTCAGCATGAAATCACTGGGTGCACTCATTTTTGCTCCCTCTCTTTTTTTCCACATTACTCAGTTTCTCAAATGCTTGTTGAGCACCTATTTAAGGAGGCGGTATTAGGCTTCCCCAGGTGGCTCAGTGGTAAAGAATCCACCTGCCAGTGCAGGATACTCAGGTTTGATCCCTGGTTTGGGAAGATCCCCTGGAGGAAGAAGTGGCAACTCACTCCAGTATTCTTGTCTGGGAAATCCCATGGACAGAGGAGCCTGGCAGGCTACAGTCCATGGGGTCGCAAAGTGCCTAGACTCAAGTTGACCTAGGTTCAAATACTAATCCTAGTTGTGACCTTGGGCATGCTACAGTACCTCCCCAGGTGTCAGATTCCTCTTCTGTAAAGCAAGGATCATAATCTACTTCATTCCGAGGATTGAATGAGATAGATGTAAAGCTCTTAGACCTTTCCCTATGTGTGTGACACATGAAAATTAACGACTGTTATTGTACACTCAGGCCCTTGTGAATGTAAAAACCTGCACGTACCCTCAAGTATGCATATTTATATCCCACGATGAGCAGGACAGTCTTCTCTTGTGACTCAGCTGGTAAAGAATCCACCTGCAATGCCGGAGACCTGGATTCCATCCCTGGATCGGGAAGATCCCCTGGAGAAGGGAACGGCAACCCACTCCAGTATTCTTGCCTAGAGAATTTCATGGACTGTGTAGTCCATGGGGTAGCCAAGAGTTGGACACGACTGAGCAACTTTCACTTTCTCTTCTTTCATGAGCAAGAAGGGTCTGGCTGCCTGAGTGCTGGGCGGGTCCAGGTCTGGACCACCAAGACAGACTTCCCACTCTGCCTGGCTGGCCTGGGACCCTCAAGAGACCTTTTCCATCGCCCCGTGGTCTCTAAGGCCACCCGATCTGGAGAGCCGTGGCTGTGATTTTCCTCAAGTATTCTTCGTTGCCCAGGAGCGGGGACTGGGGACCAGGCGCTCCTTCCTGGGAGAGAGGGCTGCTGCAGCTGGCCCACGCACTGGGGAGAGTCCTCACGTCCCAGCAGTTCCTCTGCGGAGGCAGCTTAGCTGGATTGATTTGTCCTGGTTCCTGATGAAAGCAGCCTCTGCCTGCCAAGTGCTCTCTTGGCGCAGAGGGAGAAGAGGCTCTCTGCATTGGAAATGGAGGGACCGGAGAGCGTTGCTGCCCGAGTCAGCATAGCTGGGGGAGGCCAGGTTGGGAGCTAAGGGTAGGCGGACTAGGTCTGCTTATCACAGGGTTTCCCAGATATCAGTGTTCTGACTGGTGCCACAGCTACTTCCTGACCCACCTGTCCTGGTCTCTTGGTGGCAGTCTGTGGCCTGTGCCATCAGCAGAACACTCAGGCTGGGCATCTGGCTTCCCTGCTCGGAAACCCAAACCTCCCTTGGGGATGCACACGATAGGTTCAGATGGGAGAAGCTGCGGTGGAGCTCTGGGGAGGGGTCAGGGCAGACGGGGGAGCCAGGTGGGAGGGAGACAAGTGGTGACGTGGGAAGATGGGTGCGCCCCCAGGCCCTGCTGCCTCCAGCTCTGTGCTGCCCTGAGGCCCCCTGGGAAGTGTGCCTGCTGCCCCACTGGACAGGCGAAGACCCCCATATGTGTCTCAAGACAGCTGAGATGCCGAGGGGGCCCCATTCCCTCATGCCTGAGTTGTGCAAACTGGAGATTTCATCCGAGGGAAACCCTCACAGCCCCTTGCCTCTGTTTCCTGAACTCAGAATTGAGGGCTCCTGTCAACTTGAGCATTGGTATCCCTGGTTTATGTGCCATCCTCCCTTCCTGGGACTTCTGAAAGCATAGTTTGCTTTTGGGAAACCAGGGCCACAATAAAAAGGACAGTCAGCCGCATCCCCCATGTCTCAGAGAAAGAAACTGAGGCCTGGAAAGGGGGGCGTGAGGCACCAGGGGTACAAAGCCAGCAGGACAGCCAAGCCCCCGACCCAGCGCTGAGGGAGGGCGCAGAGGGGCTCCCAGCTCCCCTCCATGGCCCTGCCAGGCCCGCCTCAGATGTTCTCTTGGTCCTGGGTCTGAGTTACTTTTTTTAAACTTTATTTTGAAATAATTTCACAATTACACAAGTTGCAAAGAATTCCCATATACACTTCACCCAAATTCACCAAGTGCATGCATTCATATTTGCCACGCTTGTTTGTGTGCACAACATGCTTACTCTGCGCACGTGCATGTATGTATATATACACATGCTTCCATGTATGTGTATATACAGGTGTACATGTATGAATATTTTTCTGAACCGGATTGCAGATAATATGTTCATTTACTCCTAAATATTTCAGTGTGTATTTCCTTAGAATGAGGGCATTTACTTAAATCATCACAGTACCACTGTCAAAACCAACAGATTGAATGTTGATAACACTCTTAGGGCCAGTCTGAGCTGTGACTATTCAGATGTCATCAATTGTGCCAGTAGTGTCCTTTCACAGTAAAAACAGGGAGGGTGGGAAGGGAGTTGAGGCCCAGGAGCCAATCCCAGGTCGCCCTTGTCATCCCCCGTCATGTCTCTGATGCCGTCTTTAGTCTGAACAGTCCCTCGGTCTGTGTGTTTCATGACACTGACATTTATGAAGCATGCGAGTCTGGTATTTTGTAGACTGTCTCTCGGTTGGGATTGTCTGATGTTTACTCCTGAGTTTAGCTTCAGATGGTGTACTTTTTGGCAGGAATACCACAGGGAAGTGAGCATGTGTCCTTCTGAGTACACTATCAGGAGACACGTGTCTGTCAGCCTCATTCCTGGAGATGTTAGCTCTGACCACTTGGTTACGGTCTTGCCTGCCGTCTCTCTCTGCTGCAGAGTTCCTGTTCCTCCCTTTACAGTTTATGATGAAGTATGTTTGTTCTAGTGCTTAATTTCTTAAAAATGTGTCTTTTTCATGTGAATTTACTTTTGAAAGACTGTTTATGTCACTGAAAAGAGAAAACCAGCATCACTTGGCATGGATAAAAATACTAAGTGCCAAAGTCATTAACTTCTGGACAAATACTAAAGCCAGCTAAAGGCATAGGGCCCCCAGCTCTTTGTCAAAAAGTCAAGTTAGCAACTGTCATGTGATAAACTCTAGCATCAAAGTGGAACTTTCTTCTCCAGGTAACCATAAGGATTGGCCAAGAACCAAAAACCAGTCACAGTCTAACTGGGTGTCTCTCGGGTTTATCCCAGGCCATCTCCATGGACCCCCTAAGACTGGTGCTTAGAGGCTTTTCAGTCAGATTTTTAAGTCCCAGCTGGACTAGGGCCTTCACCTCCCCAAGCCTCAGTTTCCTTCTCTGTAAAATGAGGAAGATAGTGGCCCCTGTTGAAGGGCTCAAATCTCCTGCCTGCCAGTGCAGGAGATGCAAGAGACGAGGGTTCAATCCCTGGGTCGGGAAGATCCCCTGGAGGAGGAGATGGCAACCCACTCCAGTATCCTGGCCTGGAAAATCCCCTGGACAGAGGAGCCTGGCAGGCTACAGTCCAATGGGTATCAGAGAGTCAGACGTGACTGAGCTGTGAAAGCAGTTGAAAGGCTCTTGCACATTAGGTAAGATGGTGATGGCCCCGTAGTTGATTCTTGCCAGTGATGCCATCAGTGGTGGTGGTGTGTCAGACCCAGAGCAGGTTGGCCCAAGAAGCCTTCCCCTTTCTCAGGCCCTCTTCCTCTGTGTGGGGGCCAGTTGCCGAGGAGGGCATGTCTGTTGGGCAGCCTCTGAAGCAGTCCGAGGGTGGTGGTAGCTGGTGCCCAGGGAGCCAGGTGATGCTGGTATCCTCGTAGCTGGCAGCCCCTGCCCCAAGCCTGGGGGTGGCTGGGACCTGGTTCCAGTGTCAGTCACCCCCTGAGGGGCAAGCTCCATTCCTGGGAGTCCTTCCTGTCGGGGGCCTTGGCTCCGTGGTTGTAAATAACTGCATTTCCAGTTTCCCCTGAGCGTCACCCCATGAAACAGGTGGGGCAGGGCTCATTATTCGCTCCATTAGACAGGGCGGAAAACTGAGGCTTGGGGAGGTTCAGGGACTCGGCCCAGACACCCCGCCGTGAGGGGGCCGCATGGCGCCTCCTGGCCACACTCCCAGTTCTCCCAGTGAGGCCTCGTCAGCAGGCGTCCCTGGGAGGCAGTGAGCACGCTGAAGCCTAGTGCGGGCCAGCTGTGGATGTCCTGCCCCATCTTGGGCACCTGCTGCTTTGCATTTGGGGCAGAGGAACCCGGCCCTGGCTCCCTTTTTGCAGGCCAGGAGTATCTGGCTAGAGTTAATGGTTTCACTTTCAGCATTTATCTGTTGCTTTCTGTTCATGACAGATGGTCTTGTTTTTTTTCATTCACGATGGTGACATAAAGATTGCTTTTAAAATTGTGGAATTTGCCGGGGAGAAACAGGCCAGTAGTTCAGGTGGTTCTTGACTGTGGAAAAACTCAGAAGGCCTCATGGAGCCTGGGGTGCGGGCCAGCTGGAGGTGCTCCTGATGAGGAGTCACCACAGAACCTGTGCTTGAGGGGCGTCAACCGCCAACTCAGAAACCAGCATCCAGACCCTCTGGAGAAAGCAGCCAGGACCCTGGCTTCCCCCAGGAGCCTGGACCCAGGCAGACAGGCGAGGTCTCCTTCGCCCTCCCGCTTCCAGCCACGCACTCATCCACCAGACACGGCAGAGGCCTTCCTGTGCATGGCCTGGTGCTGAGATGGCAGCGGAGACCCTGGGCAAGTCATATCCGCTGGCGTCTGTCTTTATGGCTTTAATTGGCTGGTGGGTACGTGGAGGAGGAATGGGTAGTGGGTGCCCAGCAGGCAGGGTCTTTTGAAGGACGGAAGGGTTACCCCTTTAGAAGACCCCCTGGACTGAGGAGACCCCCATTCCCACCCTGTGTGTTTCCTAGCTGAGAACAGGTGGGGACATGGAGGGGAGGGGCCGTGTGTGCTGGGTATTGCAGGCATTCCACCAACATAATTTCATGTAATCCTTGTAACAAACAGCCAGCAGTTTGTTTCAGATGGGGACACAAGCCCAGAGAGGTTAGGTGACTTGCCTGAGGTCACACAGCTAGGAAGGGGCAGAGCCTGAAGGACTCGAGACTGGCCAATTCCAGACCTCACCCAGGCTATCCCAGAGGAGCAGGAGAGTGGAACAGCCCAACTGCACAAATAATCCTCTTCCAACACGTCCAGAGCATCACCCCACCATCGCCTTTAAGACGGATCTCAAAGCGTCTCCCCACAGATAACCAGACTGAGACATTGCTTCTTAAGATGAATTAAGTGCCCAACTATCATTCTAATGACAAACCAGCCAGCCATTCCTTCTGTCCAGGTCTGGGGAGTGGCCTGGAAGGAAAGGTTACAGTTTCAGAAAGAGAAAACACCCAAAGCTAATAGCTGATGAATTGTTGGTTATGCTCTAAGGATGTCAGGAGGTGGGAGAACCCACTGCCTAGACTCTCTAAGCTGCAGCCTCGGAATGTTCTCAGCCCGGGGCTTCTGATGCCAGAGGAAAAAATGAACTAGGTGCCAAGAGGAACTGAGAAAGACGATGGGGTCAGACCACAGAGGTTCAAATCCTGGCTCTGCCACTTATGAGCTGTGTGACCTTGCTTGGTTAACTTAACCTCTCTGAGCCCCATCTGAAATTCAGGGATGATGGTCCTCCTTGGCTGTACCTCCTGGGGTGGTTTTGAGGAAGAAATGAGCTAAGCCATGAGTTGCAGCAGATAGTACAACGTGAACACAAGTGCTTGATAATTTGTCAGCTGGTTTGCTGTGAGACCAGATTTGCAAGTCAAAGAAACGAGGAGGTTGGTCTCTAACAGCAGCAATGTGTGGCACAGATGAGAGGAGCCAGGACATCCTCCCACCAATAGAGGCCTGGGGCCACACCTCTGTCCTCAGTGTGTTGTGTGACTTAGGACAGGTCACTGCCCTCTGTGGGTCCCTTCTTTCTCTGGAGTGACCAATTCAGATTAGGGTCTCCCAAACCTCATATGATACCATCAGCAATTTTTGCCATATTTGCTCGTTGTCTGAGCTGTTACCTGAACTGTTATTTATGCAGTTAACACAAGTTAAACATACACAAGTGTTAATCTTTTAGTCATGTCCGACTCTTTGTGACCCCATGGACTGTAGCCCGCTGGCTCCTCTGTCCACAGGATTCTTCAGGCAAGAATACTGGAGTGGGTAGCCATGCCCTTCTCCAGGGGATCTTCCTGATCCGGGGATGGAACCCAGATCTGCACTGCAGGCAGATTCTTTACCATCTGAGCCACTGGGGTTATGCAGTCACTGTCTTCAAACTGGAGGCTCTCTTTTTAAAGTGAAATTAATGTGGAAAGAGAGGATCTTTATGGTATTACTATCAGAAAGGGAAGACTGGCATCATTCTCCATAAATAGAAGGTGACCCTGCAGATGAACAATGAGAACAGAGGGCCTTAGTGAATCCTAGTGGGAGCTGGCACCTGAGCCTGTTCCTTCTGGAAGTTAGCACGTGTGACAGAGTCGCACTAGCCAGACTGACGCCTGCCTGGGACTTAGGTTGTTTGCAGTCATGAGCATTGGGAGGGGAGTGAGGCCCTGTTCCAAATGGGGGTTCCATGTCCTCTAACAGCCCTTCCCCCCAATTCTGAAATGGGCTCAAGTTCAGTCCCCTGCCTTGAAGAGAGTGCAGTGAGCCCTGGTAATGCTGAATTGGAATAAACAATCTGCTCTGCTTTCCTGGATGCCAGAGGTCTGGGGAGCTCCATGCTGACCGCCACAGGGAACCCCAGAGTCCCCATGGAGGAGGGAGGTCTGCAGAAGGTGGGGTCCTGGTGGGATGGGAGAGGAACTCGTGAACACTTTTCTGGAGGCTGGAGCTCTCCACTGCGCTGGTTGCAGCCCTGGCTTCCCCTCCGGCCTGCCAGGTCCTGGGTCATCAGTGGGAGCTGCAGACAGTCTCTTGAGCAGTGAAAGGATGTGTTCCTAGCTGAGCCCTAGATGAATCTGCCGAGGACACAAGAAACTGACCTGATGTGGCCCCTGCTAACCTCTCCGTGTCTCCCCCAGGGCTGGGCTTCCCAGGTGGCACTCGTGGTAAAGAACCCACCTGTAATTGCACAACAAATGCAGGTTTGATCCCTGGGGGAGGGCATGGCAGCCAACTCCAGTGTTCTTGCCTGGAGAATCCCATGGACAGAGGAGCCTGGTGGGCTATGGTCCATGGGGTCGCAAAGAGTCAGACACGACTGACTAACTTAGCACTCGTGCACTTATGACCAGCCTTCAACCCCTTTCCACCCCAAACCAAACTACAGGAGGTTCTGAGACCTGGTCACCAGTCCTCCCACTACCTGGCGTGTCCTTCATACACACCTTTCCCCAGACTCGGCTCCGTCCATTCCCTGTGCTTCCTCCTGGGTCAGCATGTTACCTTGGGCTGCAATTGCTCCCTAGATGTGTTTCAAAGGCAGAGACTACACTCATCTCGGTCCCCAGTGCCCAGGTCAGGCCCTGGCATACATGGCGCGTGAGGTTATGTAGTGTTTAAAATCTCCAGTGGAAAAAGTCCTGGAGAGCTGAGCATCCTTAAACAAGTTTCTTACTCCATCTGAACCTTAGTGTCTTCATCTGTAAAATGGAATCATAATAGTACCTAACTCCTGGGGTGTTAGGAGGGTTGAATGAAATGACCTGTGTGATGCTCCATCTCAGGTGTGCAATCCCCAGGAGCAAACAATTCCAGTGCACATTGTTTATTTGGGAAGTGATCCAGGGTCTTCCCAGGTGGCACTAGTGGTAAATAACCCACCTGTCAATGCAGATCTTCTGGATCAGGAAGAGTCCCCTGAAGGTGGGCACGGCAGCCCACACTAATATTCTTGCCTGGAGAATCCGATGGACAGAGGAGCCTGGGGGGCTACAGTCCGTAGGGCTGCAAAGAGTTGGACACAACTGAAGCAACTTAGCAGGCTATGCCCAGGAATTAACTGATGGGGAGTGGGGCAGTGAGACCAGGAAGGAATGTATCATCTAGCAGGTCACCTCCACGGCCCTGGGCTCAGTCCTGCTCAGGAGCTCTGGGAAGTAGGAAGCAGTGTAATGGAGAATATAGCTCAGAGTCACTCCAGCCACCACATGAGAGCTGGAAGGGTGAAAGTGTCAGGCTCTCAGTCACATCTGACTCTGTCATCCCATGGACTGAAGCCCACCAGGCTCCTCTGTCCATGGGATTTCCCAGGCAAGAATACTGGAGTGCTGTCATTCCATTCTCCAGATCTTCCCAGCCCAGGGATAGAACCTGAGTCTCCTGCATTGAAGGCGGATTCTTTTCCGCCTGAGCCCGCAGGGAATGGGGTATTGATTCCCAGCTTTCTGGCCTTTACTGGTTGGAAGGCAGCTGTGGAAAAATATTGGCTCTGCCTGCACTTGCAGCCTGGAGCCCAAGCAGGCTCTGGAGGCAGAGAGGCCTCAGGCAAAGAGGCGGGTCCCTGCAGCTGGAAGCTGCCAGGTTAGGGTGCCTCGGGAGGGTGAGTGGACTAAGTCGGGTGCAGCACCCACACTTTGCCTAGGGCTCATGGTGCAGAGTAGAAGCTCAGGAGATGGTACCTGCCCTGATGGTTAACTGTCTCCATCTTTATCACTATTCCCGTGTCAGCCTCGCCTCCCACAGTTAAGCAACTTCAGGCAGGTCCCAACTTCAAACAGGTCTGCACCTCTGTTTCGTAGCCTATAAAGTGGGGACATTCATGGTTCTCAGCAGAAGCAGTTCTGTCCCCTCGGGTGGCCCTAGGAAATGGGGTGAGCGGGCATTTTTGGTGTCACCTTTGGGAGCAAAGATGCTGCTGTACACCCCAGAACAACCCACCTGCCACGTCAGAGAATTGTCCTGCCCCAAATACCAGCAACTCCTGATGAACACTAATACCTGTGTTTAACGTATATGTTTTTTAAATTATTATTTTCCTAATATTTATTTAATTTGGCTGCATCGGATCTTACTTGGGGCACATAGGATCTTCACTGCCCAAAGCCTTTGTGGGTTTACTTGTCCCGCAGATGTGGAATCTTAGTTCCCCAACCAGGGATCGAATCCATGTCCCCTGTGTTGGACGGTCAATTCTTATTAACCCCACCAGGGAAGTTCCTAATGTCTGAGTTTTATGTGATGCTTGATGACGTTTGTGGAAGTAGTCTGAGCCGGCATCAAAGGTGGTGAGACTCAGAATTGGGGCAGGACTCATGGGGGCTGTAAGGGAGTGGGCATGGGAATGTGAGATGCTGCAGGCACAGCTGGACCCAGAGAGAGAGGCGGGCAAGAAATGAGGACCCGGGGAGAGCCAGGTGGGGAGGATGCTGTGCCCTGTGAAGACGGGCCAGGCGGGGCTGCTGAGTAGCTTGGCTGTGGCCACAGCCTTCCTGTAGGCGACGAGGCATCTTCCCGGTAGGGTAGGAGCTGCTGCCAAGCCCTGCCCACTCCTTGGAGCTCATGTCAGCCAGCTGACCCCAGGTGACCCTGAGCAAGCTACCCCTTCCTTCCTCAGCTCCTGAGATGCCCCTCCTGGGGATTTTCTGCCAAGAGTGAGACAGCCCTTCCTCTCCCAGGTGAAACTGCACTGCTTCTCCAGCCTGGTCCTTAGAAACCAGACACATTAAGATTTTTTAATAAAAGATCATAGGGGACTTCCCTAGCAGTCCAGTGGCTAAGACCTCTCCCAGTGTAGGGGGTAAGGGCTCGATCCCTGGCCGGGGAGCCAAGATCCCACATTCCCCATATTTGTGCTAAGTCCTGTCCAACTCTGTGACTCCATGGTCTGTAGCCTGTCAGGCTCCTCTGTCTGTAGGGGTTTCCAGGCAAGAGTACTGGAGTGGATTGCCATTTCTTCCTCCAGGGGATCTTTCTGACCCAGGGGTCGAACCCACCTCTCCTGCATCTCTTGCACTGCAGGCGTATTCTTTACCTCTGAGCCACCAGGGAAGTCCTAAGACTCCACATACCTCCTGGCCAAAAAACCCAAAGCATCAAACAGAAGCAATATTGTAACAAATTCAATAAGGACTATAAAAATGCCCCACCCCAGAAAAGGAAAAAAAAAGTTACAGGACAGCAGCGCCAGCCTAAGGTCAAGGTTCCTGGTGGTTCCCCAAGTTCAAACCTCTTGATGGATGGGGGCAGGTCAGTGCTTCAGTGCTAGTAACGCCCCTTTGTCCCTCTTGCCAGGCCTGCTCCCCTCGAAAGCTCCGTGCCAACAGAGAGGTTCCTGTCCGGGCCCAGGACGGTGGGACAGAGAGATTGAGAATGGACGCCAAGGTCCGGAAGGCATGTGCTCCCGCCCAGAGGGTGAGGCAGGGGTGCCCGGAGACCTCGCCTGCCTGCGGCGTCGTGCACACAGCCTCACCCTGGCTTCCGACCTTCCGCCATCTCAGTGGATGTTTACATGAACCCAGCCCGAGTCAGCCTCCTTGCTTTCCACCCCCGGCCGCATCTGCTTACCCCACTTAACCTTCGGAGAGAGAGGACACGTCATACACAAAAGCGACTCCCAGCTCCGTTTGATGCCAGTGGAGCTCTAAGCCCTATGGGGTCTGTCCCGAGGCCCAGCTTAGATGCAGCGACTGCTTCCGGGAGAGACTCAGAAGGAAAAGAACACTTGGGGGGCTGCGGGTGGGGTTTGGACTCATTCATTTCAAGTTGTTTGCTCGCCATCAAGTTGCCAGAACTGATACATTGTGCCAGGGGTGGGGACAGCCACTCCTCCGGCCAGAAGTATTTTTGGAAAATGTGAGTGGTATGAATACTTGACTTCGATAAACCTGTAAAAGCAATACTTAGGAGGCTAACTTCTTTCAATTAAAAAATGTATGCAACTCCAACCCGTGGGGGCCCTTCTTTTTTTGTCTTTTGAGATTTTGGAAAGGAGTTCTTACACAGAACCTCTGATAAGAGGGCAGAAGAGTCAGGACCTCCACAGTTGGAGATCCAGTGGGGCTTGGAGGGTCTATCCAAGCTGGGCTGGTGTGGGAGTCCCACCTGGGCCCCCTCCTGGTGTCCACAAGCCTCTGACAAGCCAGGACCCATCTCGGGTGTGGTGGGAAAGGCCTGATGGCCAAGCTGAAAATCAGGCCCGAATCCCAGAGAAGTTGGAGGTGGGGATCCCCTGTGTGTGTTGGGAGTGTGGTGGTGGTTAGTGGTTAAGTTGTGTCCGACTCTTGGCACCACCATGAACTGTAGCCCACCAGGCTCCTCTATCCATGGTATTTCCCAGGCAAGAATACACTCCAGGAAATCCCATTTCCTTCTCCAAGGAAGGATCTTTGCAACCCAGGAATCAAACCTGCATAATTCCTTACCCCTGAGCAGTAAGGCTCCCTAGAGATGAGGGGAGTGAGAGGGTGAGGGAAAGAGCAAACGGATGACTGAAGTCAGGTCCACTTGCAGCAATTCTCTCCAGTTTGCAGAACACCTGATGCTTTGCAAAGTACCTTCATGTACACACCGTGTTTAAGAAGGAGTGGCTGGTCAGCTCCATTCTACAGGTGAGGAGACTGAGGTGTGGGAGAGGAAAGGCCTTCGGGGGATTCTAAGAAAGGGTGCTGAGAGGTGAGAATGGAAGACTTTTGAGAAAAAGGAGCGGAAGGAGGGAGACGTTTCTTTGGGGGAGAAGCCTAAAGGGAAAAGCAAGTGTTTAAAAAGTGCATGGACAAGACTTCCCTGGCATCCCAGTGGTTAAGACTCTGCTTCCAGTGCAGGAGATGTGGGTTGGATCTCTGGCTTGGAAGATCCCCTGGAGAAGGAAATGGCAACCTGCTCCAGTATTCCTGTCTGGGAAATCCCATGGACAACAGAGCCTGGTAGGCTACAGTCCATGGAATCGCAAAGAGTCAGACACTGAAAAAAGAGACATGACTAAGCGACTGAACAACAACATATATATACAATTTAAATGCCTTAAAAAATAAACAGGACTTCCCAGGTGGCACAGTGGTAAAGAATCTGCCTGCCAACGTAGAAGACGCACAATACATGAGTTTCATCCCTGAGTTGGGAAGATCCCCTGGAGGAGGAAATGGCAACCCACTCCAGAACTCTTGCCTGGGAAATCCCATGGACAGAGGAGCCTGGTGGGCTACAATCCATGGGGTCACAAGGAGTCAGACACAACTGAACACCCATGCATGCACACATCTCTCATTTAAAGTCGTCACCGTGAATAATTATAGCCTCTGATCTCATTTTGTCACCGTGAACAGATCAAAAGCAGCGGGGATGGTCATGCCCACCTCACCTGACTGAAGGGTGCTGTAGATGCCTGGACCAGAAGGAGACTGTCTTCCTGTGGTTGCACACGTGGGAGTTGCCTGGAGTCCACAAATCCCACACGTGCAGGGACACCGTGAGGGGTGATGCCCCGGTACAAGGCTGGATGCCCTTAGCCCCCAGGGCATGTGGGGCCTTCCTTAGAGGGCTTCCCCTAAGGCGGAGGGCACCACCTTTCTGCGAGGACGTCCAGCTAGACAGCTGGATCAGAATCCCTCTGACCCTCTTGACCCTCAACCCCTACTCGCTGGGAAGAGGGGGAGAGTCTGGGAGCCAGGCAACCAGACTGGGGCACAGGCAGCTCCCACAGCCGCCAGGAAATAGCCAAGCTGTCCCAAATCAGGGCTTCTGACCGAGCAAGCCATGCTCCAGTGAACAACACCAGCCAACCTGGCAGTTCTCTATGTAGACAGCAAAGCTGCCAGGTCCCTTCCAGGCTCGCCACGGCCAGGGCCCGACGCCAGCTCAACTAAGCAGCGGCTCCCAGGATAGAGTGGCGGGGCAGAGACAGAGGAAAATGCAAGGTAAAGCTCACAGTGCTTCACCCTTGTTGACTGCCGAGTCGTGAATTTTCCAATGAAGGGTAGGAAGCCGTAGGGAAAATCCTTTCCCCAAAGACAGGACTGGAGCCAAAGTGTACACTGCTGTGTGTGTTGGGCTGTGTGGGTGGGTGGGGGTGGAAGGCTGGAGGGGTCTGGGGAGGGGAGGAGAGCAAGGGTCCCGGTCAACTGGCTGTAGAATATGGCAGAAGTGATGCTGTGTGACAGCCAAGGCTGGCTTATAAAAAGGACACGATTTCTCCCCGTGGTCTCGGTTTCCCCCTCCTAACTTCTCTTCCTGTTGGCGTGATCACCCTTCAACCCAGCCACCAGGCCATGAAGAAGCCCCCACATGGAGAGCCCCCCGCCCCACTTAGAGGCAATGAGGCCCCCAGTCAGCAGTCAGCATCAGGTGCCAGGCATACGAGAGACAGAGCCTTCAGACGACCCCAGCTGACCCGGAGCAGGGCAGAGAGATGAGCAGTCCCCACCAAGCCCTGCCCAAAAGACAGATGTTTAAGAGCAGAATAAACATCGGTGCTGTTTTTAGCCACTGCGTTTTGGGGTGGCTTGTGATGCGTTAGTTAGCCAGAAGAGTGTGCACCCCAAACTTAGTAATCACAATGTAAACACAGGACCCGCCCGTGGGATTAAACGACAGATTTATATGTAGTGGAAAAAACAAACAGGAAATGGAGGCAAAAAGGCGAATGTGGTCCAGGCCATGGCCCCACCCCTCCTCCGTTAGTGTATCGTCAGCTCTTTCCCCGAGAAGGTCTAGTGCGTATGGCCAGGCCTAGCTTTGGCCTCGGTGAAAAGAGTCAGTGCAAACCAGTGAGTCCCAGAGACAGAAGGCAGCTGCTGAGAATTTCCAGCGGTCATGCTTTGGGAAATGAACAGGCTGGATGATGCTCACAGGCATCCTTGGAGCCGGTCCTGCTAGGAGAGCAGCCTGGAAACGTGCTTTCCCCCCAGGCCACAAGGGACCTGGGCAGGCGGATCTGTGGCTGCCTCATCCATCGCCCTGGCCTTGGCCACGGCTGTCTGCAGTGTCCTTCGGGGAATGCCCTCAGGGCTTCTGGGCATTCAGCAATGGCCCCCGGGTGCCCGCCCACCTGCCAGAGCCGTGGTGGCTGAGCAGGGCTGACATCCACCCGGGGATCCGAGGGGTCGGTCCACAGAGCAGGCAGCCGGTCCTCTCCCCAGCTGGGCGGGGGCTGACCCTGAGTCACCGGGGCTGGGCACCACAATACCACGTCCCACGGGACACAGGCAGAGAAAAGCTGTGTCCCCAAAGAACCAGGCGAGGTTCCAGCACGGTCAGTGTCCTCGGAGAGCGTGCTGTGGGAGGCTGGGAGAGGGGAAATAAGGAAGCTTTAGGACAGGGCAGGTCAGCACACAGCGAGAGCGTGGTCGAGCCCGGGGATGGGAGGGGTGCGGGGATGGAGGAGGGGACATCCCAGGTCGGGGGGCGAACGGAAGCGAGAGGACAGTCACATGCACAGAAATTGGTAGAACAAATTCCTCTGAAGACAGGGCCGGGCAACGGGGCAGCCCGAGGACTGAGATAGCAGCCAGACTAGCCGGGGCATCCTCGGAGGAAGACCTTCCAATGCTGAGGGCCGCGGGGCATGCATGCAGACCTGCCTGTCCTTTCCGGGGCCCCAGACATGACCACAGGGAGGATCCCCAGGGCCCAAGTCCTCAGAGCCTTTAGAAGACACCCCAGCAGAAAAGGAGGTGGAGTAGAGGGGCAGCAGACAGAACACGGGTCCAGGAGCGGTCACCCAGCTCCTAGCCACTGCCCCGCCCACCTTTCCCAAACACTGACTTCCTGGGACCCTGTACCTGGAGCCTCCTGGGGCTCTCCCCTCCCAAGCTCACCTCAGTTCTCTTGTCCCAGCCACAGCCTGGATCATCTCAGAATGATTCGTGGGTCCAGCTGCTGCAGGTGTTCCTGGACGCCAAAGGGGATGGTGGGCGTCCACATCCTGTGAGGGGCCGTGGCACACGGAGGCCAGGTCAGAGGACGGGGGGATGGTCCGGAGTCCCCAGCACAAACTGCCTCCAAATTCCACCTCCACCCAGGTTCGTGTGGGGTCATGGGGACACCAGAAGTCTAGTGACCCCGCCTTTTTAAACTTGATTCTGCTTCAAGGAGATAGTGAAGGACAGGGAAGCCTGGCGTGCTGCACTCCCTGAGGCTGCAAAGAGTCGGCCACAACTGAGTGACCGAACCACAACTGGTGAGAACTTGCTGTGTGACCTCAGAAAGGTTAGCTAACCTCTCTGTGCTTTCTTCACATCTGCATAATGAGTCTTATAAGAGCCACCCTACTCGTCTTAGCAAGAGATGAGTGATTATGTACACACCAGTGGTTTGAAAGATTATAAAGTACAGTATCGGACAGTGGACATCATAGTGAGGTAATAATAAGTAAGTCTGAATCAGATGAAATTGACCGTTGTATAGGTCAACAGTGGAGGAGGGCATAGCAACCCACTCCAGTGTTCTTGCCTGGAGAATCCCCATGGACAGCGGAGCCTGGTGGGTTACAAAGGGTCGCAAAGAGTCGGACACCACTGAGCGACTAAGCACAGCACAGCACATAGGTCAACAGATAAAAGCGATTTCGTATTGTTCAGCTTACTATATCGAGTCTTTTCGTGTACCAGACACTGTCCTAAGTATCTTGACTAATTTAAACCCCACAAAACTGCTTGGGAGTAAATATTATTATCACTCCCATTTTACAGATGAAGAAACTGAGGCCAGGGAATTCCCTGGCAGTCCAGTGGATGAGACTCAGCGCTCTCACTGTTGAGAGCCTGGGTTCAATTCTTGGTCAGAGAACTAAGATCCCCTAAGCTGAAGCAAAAAAAAGAGACTGAGGCCAGTGGGGTGACATGTCTTGTTGCCCATGGTCACACTCTGGAGAGGGGCAGAGTGGAATTTGAGCTCAGGTGAACCCCACGCTGACTCCCCCTCCATCTTGGCCAAGACTTACGCCAGTGTCTTCACCTGAGGGCACTTTCTCAGGCCAGCGGCAAGCTGCTGAGCCCCAGCGGCTGTGAACTTGTTGTACTGGACGCTGGGGAGAGAAAGCCATTGTGGATCCTGGCCCTGGGGACCATCCAGCCTCAGACCAAGGCCAGCACCACGCTCTCGACAACCAGCCCTTCCCAGGATGCCAGCAAGAGACCCTCGGTCCTCCCAAGCCCTGCCCGCATGGCCCAGGCTCCCACACTCACTCCAGCACCCGGAGGGACACCATGTCTGGAAGCGCATGCGCCAGGCTCTCGGCTCCCGCGTCGCAGATACAGTTATTGTACAAGCTGTGGGAGACAGAGGTCAGGCCAGGGGTCGGGGGTGCTGGGGGGTCAGGGCCTGGCAGCAGACACACCAGCTGGGACTACTGCCCCATTCGACAGAGGGGAAAACCGAGTAATTTCTCTGTGGTTACTCAGTGAGTCTGGGGAAGCAGCAGGACTGAGTGGAGGTAGCTTCCTGCCAGGGACACCTCAAGTTCAAATCCCAGCTCTGCAGCTTGTTGCCTGACTTTGGGTAAGTTACCCAGCATCCCTGTGACTCAGTTTGCGCCTCCATAAAATGGGCATGTTAGAGTAATAGTGGGGAAGAGTAAATAAGTTCATGTTGGTAAAAAACCCAGAACAGGGCCCAACACGTGGAATGAACTACTTGTTAACTATGGTTATTATATCTCCCGGGGGGTTGTGAGGTTATATCAGTTACTGTAGTGAGCCCAGCACTGGGGCTATAGCAGGGAAGAGCGAGACCCAGAGTCACTGGGCAGGCTTGGCTTTCTATAGGATACTCAGTCGCCATCAGCAGTGTCAAAAATAGAACATGGGTGTCGCGGATGCTTCATTAACAAGAGTCCTTATAACAAGCCAGGTGCGGCCGCGGTTCTGATTTCAAGGCCGTGACTCTGCCTCGACCCGGCCTCAGAGCAGCGCTGCAGGACTGCATGAAAACGCAGCAGGTCTACACTGCAGCAAAGGGATTCACGCTAAACTCCGGGGACCCCTGAAGTCATGAGTTGGCTCGCACCAGGGGAGGAACCAGGGAGAGGTTTTGCAATCTCTTCCTGGGATGGACCTTAGAACCCAGGGGGCCCTTCCTCCCCCACACAGGGAGAGGATTCTTCCCATATTTCACTGATGCCAAGATGTACGTGTTCACATTTGAAAATCACTGAGATCAGGATGTGTCTGATAATCAAAGGATGTCATCGTTTAGTTAAGTGTTTTGTCCTCTTAATGATGTCTTACCAATGGAAGGCATCTTAAAGTCCTTAAAATATGAGGTTTGTTTTTTTTCATTTTTTGGCCATGCTGTGCAACTTGCAGGATCTCAGTTTCCCAGTCAGGGATAGAACCCGGGCTGCAGCAGTGAAAGCCCAGAATCCTAACCACTAGGCCACCAGGGAACTCCCAATATGAGTGAGGTTTTTTAAAGTGTCAGTCAGGTCACACATCACCCCCACCGGGCCCACCTGCTTCTCCATTCACACTGGAAAACCCCCAGTCTCCCTCCTGACCCTAACGAAGGTCTCCCTGTATGGTCTGGCCTCCCCTGACCTCTCTCTCCTCATTTCCCACTCTGGGCCTAGTTCCTTATATCCAGCCACAGGGGCCCACCCCCCTTCTGGCTCTGAAGGACCCAACCCCTTTCCCACATCAGGCCCTTTGCATCTGCATCCCACAGAAGGGGGAGGGCCCCCTCCTCAGAGCTCTCCTGACCTCCCTGGTGAATTCAATCCTCCCTATTGTCCTCTCCCTGGCCTTTGTTAGTTTCTTCCTTCCCAGCATGAATCAGCGTTTCAAATACTGTTTCCTCATGTGCTTATTTATTATGCAAGGAGCTCAAAAGTAAGACCTGTGCTAGTTTTGTTCAAGCTGTATCTCTAGTTCCTAGCACCGGTTCTGGCCCACGGTTGATATTAAAGAATCTTAGATGCCCTCACAACTCTAGGCAGTGCCAACATCGACTGTACAAGCTGCACAGCACACAACCTATACAATGGCACGCAGGGACCCTGGCTGGAAGGTTAAAGGACTGGAAAGACCATCAGTACCGGGCACCACCAGGGGCCAGGCTATGAGTGAAAGTCGTTCAGTCTTGTCCAACTCTTTGCGACCCCATGGACTGTACAGTCCATGGAATTCTCCAGGCCAGAATACTGGAGTGGGTAGCCTTTCCCTTCTCCAGGGGATCTTCACAACCCAGGGGTCAAACCCAGGTCTCCCGCATTGCAGGTGGATTTTTTACCAGCAGAACCACAAGGGAAGTCCAGGGGCCAGGCTGGAAGTAATCAAAAGCAAGATGTGCTATTCCAAGCCTCACCAGAAGGTGGCAGTGTAGGCACGGACCGGTGTCTGAGTGACAAGAGCCAGCCAAGGCTGCCTGTGCACGGTCAGCCTTCCAGAAATCACTAACCCTGGACTCCAGAAAAGGCTCAGTCTTGCCATCCTCTGGGGAAGGAGGACCAATATTTACTAAGAACCAGAGCCAGGCACTGCACCAAGAGTTTTCTGTAGGCCATAGATATGGTACTCATTTTCCAGATGAGGAAACAGACTTGGGATGAGAAAACGACTTGCCCAGAATTTGCCCTTCCTCCGGGGGCTGCTAACCCTCTTGTCCAGGGTAGTGTCATCGCCCATCTCCAGCAGGGTGTGTTCGTGTTGGGTTTTAGGTCGGTGCCCCCCACTCCCCAACCCCACCAAACTGTGCAACACCAGCCCAACAGAACAGCCTGTAGCGACTGCTTCCAGGGACCTCGCGGCCGGTAACCAAGGGGGCTCTCTGCCCACCCCAAGCCCACCAGCTCAGCACCTGACGGACGGGGACCCCACTCACCTCAGCCTGAGGAGGGACGTGGCCAGCGCGGGCAGAGCCTCGGCCAGCTTGCAGGCACCCACGTCGGTGATGTTGTTCTGGGACAAGCTGCAGGGGTGCAATGGGGAGGGCTCAGGGCCAAACCTGAATGCCCCTACCCACCAGCGCTCATGCCCCAGGCTCGGGCAGAGCTGGGGACCTCCGCTTCCTCACAGGGCGGCCCAGGGCAGCAAATGCAAGACAGAGCAGTGGGTGCTGAACTGTGTGAGGGGCACTGCGGGTAAACTGGACCAGTGAAAGGATGCCAGTCACATGCTGAGGCTGAGCGGGACGACGGGGTGAGGATGCAGGAGAGAGACTGCGCTCCTCCCACGCCTGTTCTGAGTTCACAGATCCCTTCTTTCCCTCTGGACCACTCTTCAGACTGTCATTACAAGAGAGTTTACATTATTTGTTTGAGCTCCTCGAGGGGAGGGGTCGGGTCTGTTTTGTTCATTACTGTAAACATGTGCCTAGAGTCATGCAAAGTACATAGGAGGTGCTCAGAAGATACCTAAGTGGGGAAGGGAACGTAGGAGACAGAGATGGAGGGAGGAATCAGGGAAGGGAAGAAGGAAGGAAGGGACATGGGAGGGAAATCTAGCTCACTCACATTATCTCCTTAAACACTCCAAATTACTTAAGAAGTCTCAGTGTCCCTCCATCAGGGAAATCCCTAATTGGTTCTGGTGAATTCTGTGGCTTCCCTGATCATGGTTGTGGAGTAGAGTGTGCATGAAGTTTAACGATCCCTCTAGGTTCAGTAAAAAAAAAAATCATGCTGATCCTCCTGCCTCATCCATCTCCCACTCCCCCAAACCCAGAACAGTTTTTTTTTTTTTAATCAAAATTTACTATTTTACTAACAATCTTTTACTGATAAATCCTAACCTAGCTCTCACCCTCAGTCTAACTTTCTCTCATTAGACACTGCTTACATTCATTACTGCACACTTCACAATTATGATGGTTGTTTGTTGGTTTATTGTCTCCCCTCCCTAGAAGATCTCTGAGGCCAGGGACTTTGCTTTGCTAAAAGCTGGGTCTCCAGGGCATTGAACTGTGTCTGCACATAATAGGTGCTTCTTACATATTTGTTGATTAAATGAATAAATGATGAGTAGAATGGCTGATTAAAGAAATGACTGAATGAGTGAATGGGTGCATGACTAAACAGATGCATGATTGAATGGATGAGGGAATGAAAGAAAAGGCGGGACTTTGGGGACAAATGAAGCAAGAAGGGCAAGCCCAGCCCACTCACTTGAGTGTCTCCAGGGCCTTCAGCTGAGGGAAGGTGGCTGAGAGCTGGGCGACACCCTCGTCCCCAATCTTGTTCTCGCTCAGCGAGTCCAGGCTGCAGGTAGAATCAGATGGGGGGCATCAGCCAGCACCCCAGAGGCCACCTGACCCTCCCCCACCCTCCAACCCAGCAGCAGCCTCCTCCGGTCCCCCGACCCATGGGCACACCATGGCCAGATGCAGCTGAGCTCCAAGAATATGAGAGCGTCTTCATCACCTGGGAGCACCAGGTGGCCAATCAGGGGACGAGGCTCTGACTCCCCACGGACCTGAATCTCTGTTCTTCCTTGGAGCCCCATGAGCTGGGGCAAGTTCCCCAAACTCTCGAGACCTGAACTGTACAACTGGGATCACATTCCTCACCCCTACATCCCCTGTGGGGTTGCTGGGAGCAGCACAAGAGGGAAAAAGAGTCAAAGGTCACAAAAGGATTCAACTTCTTTTTATTGTTTCCATCTCTCGTCCCTTCCCTGCAGTGGGGGCATCCGGTCACTCACACCAGCCACACTAAGGAAGCAGGGAGAAGGGGACAAACAGGGCCAGGGCTTGGAGAAATTCCAGGGTTTATACTCACTCTAGATGCTGAAGGGAAGTAAAGGCCTCAAGGATCTTCACCAGTTTAGGAAAAACCTGTGGGCCCAAGACAGGGCCCAGCCTAGGAAGCAAAGAGCAGAGTCAAGACCCTGAAACAGCCATGGCCCCGCTATTCAACCCCACAGAAGGCAGGCCCACCTGAGACCTTACCTCCTCCCTGCCCTCCTGGTGGGACCCCAATCCTTTCTACTTCAGGCAGATTTCACAAAACCCACTCAAGAGGCCTGCTGGGCTCCCAGCTGGGGGCTCCCCAGCCTTCATCTCCACGTGGGGAGCCAGGGCTCACTCCTGCCATTATCCATGTAGACCCTTCTCCCACCCTGGCCTGGGGAAATGGTTCCCAGATGCTGGCCTGAGGACCCACCTCCAGCCCTGAGAAAGATGACTTACATATTTTCCATTGCTATTTCATAACAAACAGAACCATTTCTTGAGCACTTTTTATATGCCAAGAACACGCCGGGTTCATCACTCAGATCTCATTTAATCCTCACAATGACTCTGAACTAGGAGCCCTTCTTAGTCCCATTTTACAGATGGGGAAACCAAGGCACAGAGAGGTTAACTAACTCACATAAGGCCACACAGCCTGGATGGACATTTAGAACAGACTTCAAGGGAATGAGAAAAAGAAAGATGGCAAAGCTCTCTCTCTCTCTAATATGGTTAAATTACTCAAGGTAAAGAACCATCTTTTATTCTGAAATTATATCCTTTGAACTTTTTTGACATCATAATGCTTCATTTTTGATAAAATTATGGTGCCATCAGTGGCTATTTCTCTTGTTTGAATGAACATACCTGATATAAATTAAAAGATGGTAACTTCACAGAGTCACTGAAATTCACTTTGAAATATTCACAATCTTTGAAACCCCAAAGCCTAGGAATCATCAGCCTTAATAAAAGGTCACGAGAGGGGGATCAGAAATCCGACTTGAATCTGGGCTGGCTTCCCTGGTGGCTCAGATGGTAAAGAATGTGCCTGCAACGCAGGAGACCTGGGTTCCATCCCTGGGTCAGGAAGATCCCCTGGAGAAGGAAATGGCAACCCACTCCAGTATTCTTGCCTGCAGAATTTCACAGACAGAGGAGTCTGGTGGGCTACAGTCCATGGGGTTGCAAAGAGTTGGAGATGACTGAGTGACTAACACTTTTCACTTAGCTTCTCTAGGACCTTTTGGACAAATCCCTTCATCTCTGAGTCTCAGTCTTCTCAAAGTTAGTCCCAGTCTTGAAGGATTTTTAAAAGATTAAGGAATTCATTTACTAAATATTGATTGCTTGCCTATAGGGTGCCAGACCCACCAAAGCTGGCAACGCAGATCGCCGTGAACAAAAGAGACAAAAGTCAAAGCCCTCGTGGAGCTAACATACCAAGGGGCAGGATGGATCATCAGAGAAACTGGTGAACTGTCCGGTACGGGAGATTATATGTGATACGGAGCAAAGCCCAGCGCGAGCGGGGCAGAGCTGTGCTTTCAAACACGGGAGACAGGAAAGGCCTCTCTCAGGGATCTCCGTGGTGGTCCAGTGGTTAAGACTGCACCTTGCAGTGTAGGGGACACAGGTTCAGTGCCTGGCGGGGGATCTAAGATCCCACACACCACGGAAAAACGAAGCCTGTGTGCCACAACTAGAGAGCTCATACACAGCAAGGAAAAATCCCGCATGACGCAACAGAGATCCTTCGGGCTGCAACTGAGATCTAGGAAAGCCAAATATAATAAATAAATGAAAATGTTTTAAAGTTTGTTTAAAAAAAGAAAAGATCTCTCTTGCTGAAAACCAGAAGAAAGTGTCGGCATGGGCCATGCAGACACCTGGGGAAAAGAGTCCTGGGCAGAAGGCACAGCCAGTGCAGAGGCCCAGGGGTTGGACCAGACCTGCTGCTAAGTCACTTCAGTCGTGTCCGACTCTGTGCGACCCCATAGAAGGCAGCCCACCAGGCTCCCCGTCCCTGGGATTCTCCAGGCAAGAACACTGGAGTGGGTTGCCATTTCCTTCTCCAATGCATGAAAGTGAAAAAATAAAGTGAAGTCGCTCAGTCGTGTCCGACTCTTAGCAACCCCATGGACTGCAGCCTACCAGGCTCCTCCGTCCATGGGATTTTCCAGGCAAGAGTACTGGAGTGGGGTGCCATCGCCTTCTCCATGGACCAGACCTAGTGAGGTTGAAAACCATCAAGAGGATGCACATGGCTGCAGAGTGCAGGAGGCAAGGCTGAAGAGGTAAAGGGGGCCTGAATCGGGAGAAGCGTCCACCAGCACAGCCCCTGCTGGGTTCCGAGTGGCTGAGCGGCCTCATCTATAGGCAAGTGAGACCAACAGGTTACCCTACATGGTAGCTGCCAGTCCCACGCCCAAAATAGTCCCTTCCTTCCTTCCTTCTTTCCTCAGAACTTCTCGGGGCTTCTGGCCTGCAGGTGGCTAGCCTCTGGGTTTTGGATTGTGTTCTACCCCACGGCTGCTGCTCCCCAGAGCACAGTTCCGACCTCAAGCTAGGGGCTTTTGAAGCTGAAAATAATTCAAAGCCAGAATGGGTCCTTGGTACTTGTTTTCGTATGTTTCCTCTTTTCAGCAACACTTTTTTTTCTTTAACCTCTGCACAAATTTGGCATCTTGTCTCTCTCTGCTCAAAGGAAGAGATGCTTGGCTTTTTCTGGAGGGCCAGGGGAGCAATGATCAGGACGAGCAGGCAGCTTGTGGGTGCCCCATCAAGGACCCTGGGCAAGTTACTTAATCTCACTAGGCCTCGGTTTCTTCATCTGTAAAATGGGGGCAATAATGACTATCTCTCAGCTCTTAAAATTAATGAGATTACATACAAAAGGCACTGAGTACACTGTAGGTGCTTAATAGTTCCTTCCTAATCGTCAGATGGTTTAAAATCCCTAACAAGGTCCAACTACGAATTTAGCTTTTTCCCGCAGTGGAGCAAGAGCCAGCCAGGCTGATCTGACATTTGTGACTTTGGACAAACAATTTATCCTCTCTAAGGTCTCAGTGTTTGCTTCTGTACAATGGGGAGATAATAACAATTTCTCTACCCAGCATGGTTCATTCCTATTCCTTTGCCTAGCTTCAGTGCTTCAATCACCTGCTCCAGGAAGCCCCCTAAGTCTGATTCTCATAGCCCTTGAGTTTCCAGCCACTAATCACAGCAGCAGGTGGTAATTTTACACCAGACAGCAAGCTGATTGAGAACAGTGGCCTTGGCCATAGGAGTAGATCTGTTGAATGAGTGGATATGAATGAGCATCTTCACCAGCTAATGGGCCAATTAGCTTCACCCGTGAGACCCTCCAGGACTAGCCTGGACTGGCCATGCCCCAGCTGCTGGAAGCTGGTTTCCAGAGTGGTGGGGGAGGACGAGAGGATAAGAATAATCCTGAGGGCTGATCTGCATTCTGGTGGCATCAGCCCAGCTAACGCTGGAGGAGAAACCTCATGGGAATCCGAGACGCTCCACCCCTTGGCTTACGCAAACTCCAGCTTCTTTAAGTCTCGGACAGCAGGGAGCTCCCCAGCTGCTGCTTCAGAGGAGCTTCTTGTCCTGGAGAGAACGGGCAACGTCAGTGGAGAGCTGGCACAGTACCATCACTGAGCCCCTTCCTCTGGGTCTTAGTGCCCCAGGGCCCAGAATTCCCTGGAAGGACAGCCTTCCTCAGGCTTCTGTTGTCCCCTTGTTAAAAAGAAAAGAACCTCCAAAAAGGATATTGTTAAGGCATCACTGTGTGTTTCACACAAAAGAGCCTTAGAGGAGGCACTACCCACACCCTCCCCAGACAGAACACAATATGTGCTCAAACAATGCACGATGAAGCAAGGAGGGAATGACACCCGTCCTGCAGTCATGTCTCCTCTACCATCTCAACCTTAGACCTCTGCCGTCTATAAAATGGGGATCCTGGTCCCGGCTGCCTTGAAATGTAGCCCTGGTGTCACTTGTATGACTGGATGAACACTTAGCAGGAGAGACTATCTCCTTGGCTATATTTATTTATTTATTTATTTTTAAAATTTGGTTGCACCTCACAGCATGTGGGGCCTTAGGTCCCTGGCCAGGGATCAAACTCACGCCCCCTGCACTGGAAGGTAGAGTCTTAACCACCGGATCGCCGAGGAAGTCCCTCAAAATGCGTCCTTAGATTTAGCTGGGAAAGAAGTTCGTCCATGATGGCAAGTTCGGAAGTAGACACAGTGATAGATCCTGGGGTTTCTACCTGAGTGGTGACCGCAGTGAGAGATTCTAGATGGTCATTGCCCAGGGATAGAGAGGGGCATGGGAGGTTCCCCCAAAAGAGGAGGCACTGGAAGTGCTCATGACGAACTTAACACTAAGTCCTGTGCAGCCTGGACCACCTCCCATGTCCCCTCCCCCTCACCTCTGGATCTGCACGAGATTGCCAAGGTCTTCCACATCCTTCATGGACTTGGCCTTGAAAGGCTCGATGGTGAACTTCTCCTCCACTGCCCGGAGTAGCTTGGCCTCCCCACGCTGCTGCAGGGACTCCCATAGCTCCACAGTGTCACTCAATGCAGCCCTGTGAAGGAAGGGCCTCAGACCCGGGCACGGTGACCAGGCTAGACCATAATGGGGGAGGGGGAGCAGCTCTATGAAGGAACCTCCTACCTGTTCAGATACTTTCCTTCCTCAACACAACCCCTACTTCCTCTAGGGAGTCTTGCATGACCACTCAAGCCCTTATCACTTCTTCCGTTTACTCAACTCTCCCAAGGGTTTTATTTCCCTTTTTGCTTTGGCTACCAGGAAGCTCAGTGGAAAATTCTCAGTTGAATGACAATGTTGTCAACCTTACCGCATGGGTAAATTATGCTTAGGGGGAAGGTGGAAGAGATCCTCTGGTGATTAAATGACCAAACAGATCACCAAAGAATTTAGATTCCTTAATTTAAGGAATTTTTACTTCATCCTGAGGGAGGTAGGGTGCCTCTGAAAGATTGGAAGCAAGGATAGAGTATGATCAGATGCAATTTCTAGTGAGACTGTGCTGATGGTGGAATATAACATGGAGTGGGACAGGAGACTGGAGGCAGGGAGGTTGAGGGAGGCTATGGCCTTAATCCCACCATGACAAAATGTGGGCTTGATGGGGTTTCCATCTCCAAGGGATGGAGAAAAGAAAATGAATTCAAACCCAGATCAGTCTTAGATCTAGACGTGGCCCAGTGCCTGGCTTAAGGCCGGTCTTCACATTCTGGTTGAAAGAATGATGCTGTCCTTCCCTGGCTGTGTGACCTCAGGAAAGCTACTATCCCTCTCTTAGCTTCGGCTTCCTCATCTTAAAAAAAAGGATGGAATCACGTCTGCCCTCATCGGGCTGGCATTCATTCTAAATGAGACCCCCCATAGAGTCAGCACTGGGCACAGCACCAAGACACCCTGCAGGAGCCCAAGGCCAAGGAGCCCCCTCTCCTGTCCCCGGCCCCCACCTGAAACGGGTGACACAGCTGAGTCCCACGAGGCTCCCCAGTCCAGAGGCGTCGACGCCAGTGCTGCGGAGGTCCAGGGAAAAGTCTCGGCCCGCGGCCTCCAGGGCGCTGCCCAGCACATGGGTGTCAGGAGGCGTGAGCCGTGTGCCCAGGAAGGAGAGGCGGGCAGGGAGCCCCTGCAGCACGTGCTGCCAGAGCCCGGGGTCCAGCGCCTCGTGGGCACAGTGCAGCAGCTCCAGCAGCCGCCCCGCCTGCAGCGTCCCAGGCTGCAGACGCTTCAGGTACCTCGTGAGCACCTTCTGCTTCCTGTCCGCCGACGTGGTGGCCGCCGGCCCTGCCAGGGCCCCCAGGCAGCCGGCGCGAGGCTGGAAGACCAATCCGACCAAGAAGCGCGGCACGCCCTCCAGCCAGTTGTCATAGGGCCGCTTCTTCCTCGGGGTTAAGGCCAGATACTGCGGCAGCTCCTTGTCCTTGATTTCGCCGCTCAAAGCCAGCCACACGGCCCCCAGGAAGCACTGCAGGAGGAAGCTGGAGAAGGCCAGCTCCGTCTCTGGGGCCCCCGGGGTGGGCCGCAACCAGCCTTGGGCCACAGCCCAGGCCCTCGCCTCCGCCGACGGTAAACAGCCCGCCTTCAGGCCCCTCTGGTGTGCACGGCCCAGCTCCCAGGCCAGCCTGGCCAGTTCCGCCAGGGCCCCCGGGGGGCCATCGCGAGCTGCTGGGCCTAGCAGGCCCACGTAGAGGCCCGTGAGCGTGGAGGGCAGCTGGGCTTCATCGCTCCGCTGCAGGACGGCCTCCGCGAGCTGGCACACGGTCCGGCACACGGTGGGGCTGTGGCTGTGGCTCAGGAGGAACGGCCGGGCCTGCAGGAGCGCCAGGGCTCTCTCTTGGTGCTCAGTGGTCCCCTCCGACTCAAAGTAACGCCTCACATAGGTCTCAACCTGCTGGGCCGAGAAGCCGGCCACCTCAAACAGGGCGTCCACCTTGCTCAGGCTCTGGGCCAGGCGGCCCCGGGGCCAGGCCGTGAGCAGCAGGGTGCAGCCCCGCAGCAGCTTGCGCTGGAGGAGGCCCGCCAGCAGCCCCCGGAGGGAGCGGGGCTCTGCCGACCCAGGGCCTCCTGTGCTGTGCAGGGAGCCATCGTGGGCTTCCAGGTCCTCGAAGCCATCCAGGATGAGCAGGATGCGGTTGGGCCTCCTCGCAATGTAACTGAGGACCTCGTCGTCCACCGGCAACGGCTGCGGGCCCAGGGAGGACAGCAGATCCTGCAGGCGGTAGGAGGTCCCCGGACGGTCCAAACGATGGCAGGGGACACAGAAGACAAAGTCGTACTGTGGCAGCTGGCCGTGGGCCCAGGCCCGGCTCACGGCCCGGGCCCAGTGACTCTTCCCATGTCCCGCTTTGCCCAGCACAGCGATCACCCGCGTCTCCCGGGGCTGCTGGCGGTCGCTGGCGGCCAGCAGCACCTCGGCCAGACCCCCTCGGGCCGGCTGCCGCTCTGCCCAGTCCAGGGTGGCCAGCTCTCTCTCCTGGCTCTTCCCGCTGCTCTTCTCCAGCCTCACCCTCACCAGGTCCATGTCCACCAGGGTGCCTTCCGGGCCGGTGGGCTGGGCCTGGTACTTGTCCCGTAGCGACTGGTAGAACTGCTCCACGCTCTCTGTGCAGGTCAAAGGGTGTGTGGGGTCGGGGGAGAGGAGGATGCTCGTGGCAGGACTGGCCACTGTGAGGCCAGCCCGGCCCCCGTCACTAGCGTCTTCATCCATTCATCTCAGCCTTCCCTAAGCACGTTCTTGATTAGTGGCCTCACTCAGTTATCCAGACACTCATTCATTCCTTCTTACACCCAGTCATACCCTCATCTCACTTGATTATCTATCCACTCCATTCACTCGCTAACCTTCATTGTTTTTTAACTTTTATTTTATATTGGGGTATAGCCAATCAACGATATTGTGGTAGTTTCAGATGCCCAGCAAAACAACTCAGCCAGACATGTACATGGATCCATTCTCCCCCCAGACTCCCCTCCTATTGAGGTTGTCACATAACATTGAGCAAGACCCTGTTCCAGACAGCAGGACCTTGTTGCTAACATTCTTCTATTTGCTCACCATAGGGAGGCCATGGTGGGAGGGGTGTTAAGAGCTAAGATAGTAGACTCCACGAATCTGGTTCAACTTTTTACTGTTCTCTTGAGCATGTGAGGTACCCCCTATGCTTCAGTTTCCTCACCTGTAAAACCGGGGTCATACTGGGGTCGTTGGCGACTTGACTACATACATCTCATGTGCCTGTAAGTGTGTCTGGGACAGAGTCCGACTCAGCCGTCTGGCTGTTCTGTAAGTTGCCCTTTCCTTTCTACCCTCTCACACTCATCACCCACTCGCCTTCATCCACTCTCTGTCACCCACCCTTCCCTCCTGCATTCTCCCAGCTTTGCAAACAAGAAAATGCTGACACATAGCATGGGCTCACAGGGGACAGGTCCTCAGTAAACCTTTCTCTAAGTGCAGGTGTAACTGGTGGAACGAATGATGGGATAATGGTGGGACCAAATGAGCACCTGAATGAAAGAATGAATGACCCAACAAGTAAGGGACCCTGCTACCACTCACCAGGCCACTTGGGAAGTTTGCTGGAGGCCCCGCCAGCTGCTGGGCATTTGGTGGGGGACATCTCATCCTCTGGAGGGGAAGAAGCTGGTGTTAGAGTTAGGGTGAGAGGCACCCCGGGGACCTCCCTCCCTCTGGGTCATCAGTCCCTTGAGTATGCCAAGGGCAGAGCTGACATGGGCTGAGTGTCCCCAGGTGGTGACCTGAGGCTGTATCCTACTCAAAGATGTCTTTCTTTGGCCGGCTGTACTTTTAAAATTTTCACCAGTGTTTCAGAAATCACAATATGTATGCTAAAATCAAGATCTCCAGGTTCTGCCGGCAATTCAGATCAGGCTGCACTGGGCCTGTTTTCCTGCCATGTAACAAGCTGCTGAGATTTGACATGGATTCTCCTGCTGTTCCCCTCGCCCACCCTCCCTTGCACCCACCTCCCAGGACACCCTGTCCTGTTTTGTACAAACACAACTTGCCAGTCCCTGCAGGCAGTTCTGTGGGTGGATCTCGTTGTCTGAGGCAACTCCTTCCCAGAACCTTTAGTTCTGTTTCCGGTAACTCTCAGAGGTCCAGCTGATTCTTACCTGTCAGGCCTGCACGGGAGGTGAGGGCCGGTTCGGGCATGCTGGGGAGGTCAGCGGCAGACGGGGCAAAGGGGCTGGCAGAGCCAGGCCGGTCTGGGGACTTGGGAAGGCTCTGGACAGCAGGCCCGCTGGATGGGGGTGTTTGGCTGGCCGGGGGCATCTCACCTACAGGAGAGGGGAAAGGAGTATAGGATCAGCTAGGAGCCCACTTGGGTCACCCCTTCCTCAAATAAGGCTGTGGGGCTGGGGGGCTGGGGAAAGGGGACGGAAACTTCCCAAGGAAGTCATTTCGGGATGGAGTTGAGGAAAGAACTCTGGAATTACAGCTAGCTCCTAGAGCCTTGGTTTTCCCATCTGTGAAATGGAAACAATCATCTCATAGGGAGCTTAAGGGCAAATGCTACTACGCACCTTCCCCACTATGTGGTCAGAGCTCATTTTCCTCGATATCTCTTGCTTCTGGAGCACCAGTTCATTATACAAAAACTGGCGAGCAACTTTCAGAGGAAGTTCTTGAATCGAACAGAAGCATCTCCTACGTGCATTCTCTCTCCCTGAGAGCCCAACGCATCCCTTCCCTTGGACAATCTACAACCCTTCAATGGGGCAGGTCAGCAGGGACCACTTTGCTGACCTGGAAACAAGGCAGTTCAGAGAAAGCTGTACAAGCATGCATACCGAACTGTTCACAACAGCATACTAAAAAAGTGAGCGAGAGACTCAGGAACTCTTGTGAGTATCTCTTATTGTTGTTTGGCTTGTTAATTAGCATGCAATGATGTCGTGACTTTAAAATATAATAAAGTTTTTTTTTTTTTTTTTAAAGAAGGCTTAGTGGGGGAAAGTGACCCAAAAAAGGCCACTTAGCCATTTGGTGGGTGGTGGGTCCACTCGGACCATGTTGGGGAGCTCTGCTCCTCTGCTTTGATTTTTGGGAAATGGGGACAGAGAAGGGTGTTCTGGGGAAGGAAGATCATGAGAAGGTGCTAGGCTACACCTGTCAAATACCTGGGTGGGAGTGGGGGAGGGGGGTATGGGATACAGGAGCAGTCAGGTCACAGGCAGAGGAGGTGAGGAGCCCAGGTTCACACACTCACTTTGGTAGATGAGTATACTGGAGACCCCCGTCCCAGTCCCTGAGATTGGCCAGAGCCCCTGGGGCAGAGTGGGGAGAGTGGGGATAATCTGAATGGGTCCCGCGGGAAGACTCAGGCAGCTCAACAAGGAACTGGACGGAGGCGCTACAAGAGACAGAGAAGGTGATTTTGGATTCTCCATTAAAATCTTAAAAAAATAAATATATACATATTTCAATTATCTAGAAAAATTATTATTATTATTGGCAGCACCGCACACAGCATGTGGGATCTTAGTTCCCAGATCCCTGGTCCAGGGATCAGCCCCGCCCCCCTGCATTGGAAGTGCAGAGTCTTAACCACTGGACCATCAGGGAAGTCCCTTCATTAACATCTGAGTTAATATCTAGTGGAAAAAAAAGTGAAAGTGTTAGTTGCTCAGTCATGACTCTTTGTGACCCCATGGACTGTAGCCTGCCAGGCTCCTCTGTCCATGGAATTCTCCAGGCAAGAATCCTGGAGTGGGTTGCCATTCCCTCCCTGGCGAACCCGGGTCTTCTACATTGCAGGCAGATTCTTTACCGTCTGAGTCACCAGGGAAGCCCCAGTGAATATCTGACTCCCTTATAAAGGGCTCAGGTCTACGAGACAGCTGCAGCTGTGTTGGCCTGCCCTTGGTGGTATTGCTGGCACCCAGCAGAGCAGCTGTCACAGAGAGGGTGCTCAGCTGATAACTGATGAAAGCACAGGGCTGGTGGGTGAATTCCCGGATTGGAGGGGATTCCCAGCTGTATCTCCCAGGGATGTATTTCCTCCCAGGCATATTCTCCAGCACAGACTGAGTGGATGGGGACCCGAGGACCAGATTGGCTGAGGCAGACGTGGAGGAGACACTGGCAAAGGGAGGAATTCCATTCCTGCTGCCATAGCCACTCCTGGGGCACCTCCAGGGGACGGGGAAGCCCACCCTCTTGGAGCCCCTAACATACCTGTGTCCTTCAGCCGGGTCTGGCTGGATGCTGGCTCCGTGTTGAACAGAGCAGGAGGTGGCGGGCAGGGCTGAACCAAGGAGTCGCTCACTGGCCCCACCAGGAAAGTGCCAGTCACTACGGGCATGGTGAGGGGCTCGGCTGTGAGGAAGGGGGGCGTGTTAGAGGCTGGGTGAGATCTGGGCGGGGGGTGGTGTCCGGAGGGGCCTTCTTGGGGGTGGAGGAGGGCAGGGTGGATCTCTCTGCTGGCAGTGGAAGGAAACACCTGTCCTCAGGCCTGGGTGAAGCTGGTTTCATTTCAGCAACTCCTCTGTGCTAGGCAGTCCCCAGCCCCAGCCTCCTCTTTATGGCTGGGTCCTGAGTGCTTCCTACCATGGAAACCTAGGGATGGGCAGACCTGTTAGCCCAGGCCCCTGTCACCCTCTCTACAGCCAGTCACTGAGCCCCCAGGAACCCTAAGAGACCCCAACACTGCCCATCAGTCTGAGGCAGAAATTTATCTCCTTTGTTTAATTGCGAGTCCTTGGAGGGTGGACACTTGCCTCCCTCCATCAGACTGGAAGCTCTGTGAAGACAGAGACTATTTCTCCATCAGCTTCATGGGCAGGATCCCTGACCTCTCCATCACATTAGAGTTTGCTGAGGGCAGAGACCAGGCTTCCTCCATCAGACTTGGAGGCTTTCATTCCTCAATCTGTTTCCCACAGAGAGGCTGGTTTCCCCAGCTTTGCTAAAACAACCAAGTGAGAGGGGAGGGGAAGTGGGGGGAGAGGAAGGGGAGGGGAGAGGAAGGGAGTGGAGGGGAGGAAGCATCTGGTGGGTGGCGGGGCTGGGGAATGGTGAGCGTGGAGGAAGAGGCTCACTGAGGCATGGGGCCTGTAAGGAGGGCGGGAGGGCACAGGGTAACCTGCTGATCCGAGGTGACAATACTCTTCAAGGAGACATGTGACCTGCAGGCGCAGTGGCACTAGGTGGTGGGGGAGGGGGGTGGGGGGGTCTCAGCTCTGACTCGGAGTTAAGAGGAGGGAGGCATCATTGGCGGGGCTTCATAGCAGGAGCGGAATCTCCCAGCAGTCCTTGAATTTCAAAGCAATGGGCTATGGAATCATGACCTCGGTTTGAATCCCAGCCTCGCCTCTCACTTGCTGTGTGATCTCGGACAAGTGGCTTTGCCTCTCTGAACCCCGACTTTCAAATGCCAGTTTCCGTGTGAACCTGAAGGGGCCCCCGCTTTCCTGCCCACCTGCCCTGCTCACCTAGCTTCCGGTGCTTCAGATCCACAGGCAGCTCCTCTGGGAAGGCTGCAGAGAGAACCCCACGATCATCAGCCCCAGGGCAGGGGTGTTCCAAGGCCAGAGGGGCTCTGGACCTCAGCAGGCCTTGCCTTAAGTGACTGGGAAGTGGCCTTGGGGTCTCTTTCCCTCCCCTGCCCCCAACCATTTCTGCCCCGACTCATCTGCTTGAGCCGGAACCCCATCATGAAGCACCCGGGTCAATGAAGCACAGGGAGAGGCAGAACCACAGAGGGGACACAGAGGAGGTTTGTTTTGTTCTGTTTTTAAACTTTTTTGGCAGCACTGCAAGGCCTGTGGGATCTTAGTTCCCTGAGCAGGGATTGAACCCTCACCTCCTGCAACGGAATCACGGAATTCCTAAGAGAAGTTTGAGTTAAAAAAATAACAACAATAATAATAAAAATAAAAAACAACCTGCCTTTGGAGCCTTCCTAGCTGTGTATATCTGCAACACAGCATCTCTGAGCCTTTGACCTCTCATCTCTAAAACGGGGGCAGTGATTCCCACTTTGCAGGAGTGCATTGGAAATCAGTGAGTGAGTATTAAGCATGTAACACATGAGAGAAAACCCCTATGTGTCCCTTAGCAAGAGGCTGATGAAGCAAATTATAGTTCATCCCCCAGTGAAATACCCTAAAAATAATGAAGACACTGAAGGATGTATGGGGTGGTGCTGGCATCTGCAGTCTACCTTGAAATGCTCCAAAAGTAACATGGATGGATGGGTGGATGAATAGAGGGATGGCTAGAGACGTGTCAAACCCGATACAGCCAAACACTGACGGTATGATGTAAGCGTGTGTACTCGGTTGCTTGTAGCACAACCCTGTCACCTTTACTGCATGTTGAAGTTTTCCATAATAAAATATTAGGGGAAATGCTTATGAAATGAAAAAAAAGAAAGAAGGAGGGAAGGAGGAAGAGAGAAAGGATGGGAGGGAGCAAGGAAGGAAAAGAAGAAAGGAAGGGACATTCCCTGAAAGCAGGACCATGCGTTTCCCAACAGTGCTACAGAAATAACCTCCCAGACACATTACATGAAGAAAGAGTGGAGGTGGTCATTTGCATGAAAAAATATTTTTTAAGAGGTGACTTTTAGACAAAGAGAATATTTCTTTTTTTTTTTTAATCTTTGGGTCACACTGCATGGCATGTGGGATCTGAGTTGCCTGACTAGGGATCGAGCCCATGCCCCTGCGCTGGCAGTGTGGAGTCTTAACCACTGGGCCACCAGAAAAGTGCCTGAATAGAATATTTCTAACAACACCAAAAGGGAACTGGCAACACAGGTTGTCCTCAGAGAGGGAGAATGAGGGACTGGGGGAAAAGGGTGGGAGGGAGATTTTTTTCCCCACTGAATATTCTTTGCACATTTTGAATTTGTATGTCATGAACCTGTTTACCTGTTCAGATTCAATAAATAGGTTCAGGGCTTATACATGGTCTGGCACATAGTAAGCACTTGATCAACTGTTATGCCCATTTTATGGAAATTTTCATTCAATGGATAGTTATTGAGGTGCTCCTGCATGCCAGCCACATGCTGGGGATGAAGTGATAAGAAGGACTAGGTCCTCATGGTGGGGGAACTAAGCAAAGGCAATAAATAAAATAAATCCAGATTGTGACAATGGAGACAGAGAGACACAAACAAGGTGAAAATAGGTGAGGTAAGTTATACGGAAAGCGTAGTCAAGGAAGGCTTTCAGGAGGAGGTGACATGTTGGCCAAGACCTGAGAGATTCCCAAGCCCATAACGGGAAGAAGTTGGGGGCGGGGGTAGGTACATCTCAGAGAGAGAGAGAACAGCACGTGCAAAGGCCCTGGGGCTGGAAAGGATACATGGGTCACAGGAATGGAAAGAAGGCAGAGTGACTGGAACCTGGAGACTCACAGTGCGTTTGGAGAGATGGGAAGCACCAGGTCATGCAGGCCTTGGGGTGTGTATTTTGTAGCCACTGGGGGGTCAGCGTGCATGTGTGTCAGTCGCTTCAGTCGTGTTCGACTCTTTGCGAACACATGGACTGCAGCCTGCCAGGCTTCTCAGTCCATGGGATTCTCCAAGCAAGTATTACTGGAGTGGGTTGCCATTTCCTCCTCCAGGGGATCTTCCCGATCCAGGGATTCAACCAAAGGAGTCTCTGGCACGGTAGGTGGATTCTTTACCGATGAGCCATTGGGGAAACCCAGAAGGTCAGCAGGGCAGCAATATGATCTGATTTGTATTTAAAAGCCCACATTAGCTGCCAGGTGAGGGCAGATTAAGGAGCAGGGAGACTGACAAGAGGCTCAGAGAGATGCAGGTACTTGCCCAAGTTCACATGGACTATAAATAACAGATCCAGGACTCAAACCCAGATCTTGCTGGGGAAAAACTGTGCTTGAAGAGCTCTTCCTTAAACAGCGGGTGACAACTAAGGATGAAAGAGAAGCCAGACCCCAAAATAGCCAGGGGCAGAGACCCAGCAGGAGAGGGGCTAGTTGATCCTGGGCAATCAGCTTCCTCTCTGCGTCACTAGGGAGCAGGGGTGAGGGGAGAGATGGGAGGACTCCCAAGCCCAGGCCGAGCAGACAGGACTCAAGGAGGGAAGCAACTGGGAGCCATCCCAGGTTTTAGAGCTAAGGCAGGGCCAGCAGTCAAGCAAGGCTGGGTCAGATCAGGGAGTGGGGAAATCGAGGAGGGTGTTGGGGAGGGACGGGGCGGGGGCTCACTCACGTCTCTTCTGACTTTTCTGCCCTGCTTCCTCCAGTACCTCCACGCTCTCGCTGATCATTTCTTCCAATCCTATGTGCTCGACTTTGGGGAAAAACCAAAGACACCAACACACAGTCAGTGGACGTCCAAGGTGAGGCCCCACTGACACTCCGTTGGGAGGCAATGTAATCACTCATTGAGGGTGGTCCTCGGGTATTACAGTGCTCCCCCAGGAACAAGGAAGGAAATGCAGGCTGAGCCAAAAACTGCCCGCCCCCGCCCACCAAGGGACAGTTAGGGAGTTTGAGATCACATGTACACACTGCTGTATTTAAAATGGATAACCAACAAGAACCTACTGTATAGCACACGGAACTTTGCTCAATGTTATGTGGCAGCTTGGATGGGAGGGGGCTATGGGGGAGAATGGATGTATGGCTGAGTCCCTTCACTGTCCACCTGAAACTATCACAACATTGTTAATCAGCTGTACTCTAATATAAAAAGTGAAAGTGAAAGTTGCTCAGTTGCATCCAACTCTTAGCGACCCCATGGACTGTATGTAGCCCACCGGGCTCCTCTGTCCAAGGAATTCTCTGGGCAAGAATACTGGAGTGTGTAGCCATTCCCTTCTCCAGGGAATCTTCCCAACCCAGGGATCAAACCTAGGTCTTCTGCATCATAGGCAGATTCTTTACTGGCCGAGCCAGCAGGGAAACTAATATAAAATAAAAAGTTAAAAATAAAACAAGAACTGGTCAACTTACTGAAAATGTCTTTGCTCAGGCCCTCCAGCTGGGTGTCCTGGAAGACGTACTGGTCCAATTCCGCTGCCCAGACAAGAAAAAGCATCGTCAATCAACAATTTCTCACCAAATGCTTACTGTACGCCTGGCATTGGACTGGGTATCAGGGAACTGTGACCCTTCAGACTCGACACACGCTGGGGTTCAATAAATGTGTGCTGAACGAATGATGAAATCAGTGAAGGAAGACTGAAGCTTAATGGGCTCTTAATCTAATTAAAGGCATGATATATATCCATGCAAACTTTTCTATTGCTATAAAGCAGTACATCGCAACATAGCAGAGTTGTCTTGAAAGTGAAGTGAAAGTCACTCAGTCATGTCTGACTCTTTGGAACCTCATGGACTGTACAGATTCTTTACCAGCTGAGCCACCAGGGAAGCCCAGAGTTGTCTGGGGTTTGAGTTTAAATTCCAGCTCTACTCCCTCACCCCACTAGCTGTACAATCTTGGGTCTACTTAACCTCTCTGGGCCCCTGTTTCCTCATCTGTGTAATGAGAATAAATAGTACCTACAACCCAGGGATGGATGGTGAGGATTGGAGGCTCTGCATTTAAAGCAATCAACACAGTAGCCAGGACACAGTGAATACTCAATAAAGTGAAAGTGTTAGTGGTTCAGTCATGTGTGGTTCTTTGCAACCCCAAGTGCTATAGCCTGCTGGGCTCCTCTGTTCATGGAATTCTCCAGGCAAGAATTCTGGAGTGAGTAGCCATCCCTTTCTGGTTAATTACATGAAGTGCAACATGTCTTATGGCCAAGGGAAAGATAGCTATCATAGTAAGAGGTAAGATGAGGGTGTATTTTGGGTTGGGGTAGTCAGGGAGGGCTTCCCAGAGGCAGGGATCCTGGGGCCAGACCTTGAAAGATGGGGGGGCAGAGTCTGAGAGATGAAAGTGGAGGGCTTCCTGGGTAGTGGGGACAGAGTGGGGAAAAGAGGGCTAGGAAACTCTTGAAACAGATGTCTTCAGTAAAAGTTTCGTGTTGGGGAAAGTTCAGACTTCATTTTACAGGCAATTGGGCTTCCCTGGTGACTCAGACAGTAAAGAATCTGCCTACAATGTGGGAGACCTGGGTTTGACCCCTGGGTTGAGAAGGTCCCCTGGAGAAGGGAATGGCAATTCACTCTAGTATTCTTGCCTGGAGAATTCCATGGACAGAGGAGCCTGGCAGCCTACGGGCCATGGGGTCGCAAAGAGTTGGATACAACTGAGCAACTGATACTTTCACTTTACAGGCAATAGGGAGCCATAAAAGGCTTCTGAGTAGGGCATGATGGTGGTGATGATGACAATGAATATGATAATGAGGATGGTGTTGATGGTCGTGGCCGGGTGGTACCTAACACTTACTGAATGCTTATTGCAATCCTGCTCTAAATACGTTCCACACAGAAACTTATTCAAGTCTCACAGTCATCCCACAAGGTAGGCAAGATTATTATTCCCATTTTATACACGTGGAAGCCACTGTAATACTTCGGGATGTCTCAGACGACTGAAGGCCCAGGAGCACAGATTTGAGGAGGAAGCTGCCTTCTCCACTTGCTCTCACTTCCTGTGTAGATGCCCCTAAGGGGGAAATGAATCCTAAGAGATTTGGGAAAAAGCCCAAATCATTCATTACTGCCTCCAGCTCTGAGGGAATGTGAATACTCTCAGGCCTAAGCATTTCTGCTTCCTCCGTAGGAAAGAAGGTGGGCTCTCAGTTCTATAATTTTTGAGTCACACGCAGTTTCTGCTCCTCTCCGTTTTCTGCCTGAGAAATCCCGTGGACAGAGGAGCCTGCTGAGCTACATGCAGTGATGGGGTCGCAAAGAGTTGGATATGACTTAGCAGGTGAGCATGCACAGATGCTTGCAGGCACGATGCTGAGTTAACTGTGCGCTGGGGAGGGACTAGCCATGTGCATGCCAGACCTCTTAAGTGATGCGATTCTTGGGATACCAGGAAAAGGACCACTAAGAACATCTGTGCAGGTTGTACACTGTGCAAGTGTGCCCAGCTGAGAGGGCAAATGGGCGCAGGCATCCAGCCTGAACTTGATAGCTAAGTTGTTACTCTTTTTTTTTCCCTTCCTTATTTTGACTTTTTCTTTGTTTTTAAAATGTATTTATTTTTCATTGAAGGATAATTGCTTTTCTGCCATACATCAACCTGAGTCAACCACAGGTATACAAAAGGCCTCTCTCTTCCATCTCACACCCCATCCCACCCCTCTAGGTTGTCACAAAGAAGTTGTTACTTCCTAGTAGGGGCTGCATCCTGAAAAGAAGAGGAGGCGTTGTTTTCCTAATCCAGCAAAGCCTGTGCATGAGACAGTGGTGAACCTGGGAAGGAGGGATCCTTTACCTCACTCCACCAGGAAAAAAAAAAAAAAGGAAAACCCCTCCCTAAAGAGTTCTGCCCTTGTCTGAAACCTGTAGGTCTTTTTAAAGCCGAAAAACAGTCTCTCAGCTTAAGCTTTAGCAAACCTCCCCACTCCAGATACTATCATTCTTGTGGTTAAAAGTAAGGACTTTGAAATAAGAAAGACCTAAGCTAGAATTTCAGACCTGCCTGTTACTGTTGCTAATGCAGCCTTGAGTAGATGCTTTAATCTCTCTAAATCTTGATATCCTCATTTGTTAAATGAAGATACTGACAGTAGCTACTTCCTCTGTTTTGGGAAAGATTCAATGTGATAACACACACCGTGATTAGCAGGCTACAAATGCCCCTCCTCAATGGTAGTTACATTGGCTTCCATTTGTACAAAATGGGAATAATAATCACACTTGCCTTGTGGGATGACTATGAGAACTGAATAAGTTTCTGTGTGTAGAGTGTTTAGAACAGGAACTTACAAAGAGTAAGCATAAGTGTTAGGTACCACCAGACCACTACCATCAACACCATCATTACTATCATCACTCACTCAGAAGCCTTTTATGGCTCCCTATTGCCAGTAAATCAAGTCCTAATTTTCCTAGAGTCAAAACTTTCACTGCAGATGCCTATCTCAAGAGTTTCCTAACCACCCTTTCTCACTCTGCCTCCACTACCCAGGAAGCTATTACAAATACTAGAGTAATTTAGCTTAGGAGCTGGGGAGAAAGAGAGGGAGGGTATGAGGTGGGCTTTGTGGGAAGGAAGGAAGGAAAAGCAGCAAATGGAAAAAGGTATAGAAACGGTGGCAGAAGATGGGTAAAGTTAAATTTATTTGCCTGGTGTTCATCTCCCCTTTTTCCCAATTCGCTATCCTTCTAACCCTCACTCCCCATCCTTCTTGCTCTGATTTCTGACAGAGGGCCTGTTGGCTCCTGGTGAATAGTTGACATTAACAAAAGAGAAAAAAAGAATCTTTCCCCTTAATTGTCCTTTTTCTGAACTAAGAATGCTTTCTCACCGATATTGGCATAAGCTTCCCTGGTCTCTTCATCACCTTCCATGTCACACAACAGCCTGCTGAACTGTTCGCAGTTGATGGTGTCTGTGTCAGGCTCTGGGAGGAAAAGACACTTGGATAAAGCTGGAAAGATCTGGGAAGGAGGCTGCTGGGGAAGGAGGGAGAGGCATGGCAGGCTGGGAGAGGTCCCCACCAGGAGCTAGCCTGGCCTGCAGTTGGAGCTGTCCGTGGTGCTGAGTGGAGCTCCACGGCCAGCACGTCCCCTGGGTGGTATCTCCACTGCGGGCTGAGGGGTGCAGAGGGCCTTGAAAGGGGCCCGAGGGAGGGCAGCCCACCTGAGCAGAGCTCTATTTCTTCTTCTCCTGTCAGATCCATCCGGTCGTAGAGGTGGTAGAGCTGCAAAGGGTCAGCACTGCTGTTGAGAAGTTCTAAGTAACTGCCTTCTAGAGGCCCCAGCTCCATGGTTGGGCACTGTCCACTGCCTGGAAGGGAGACACAGCAGTCAGCTCATGGGGTGTTGGAAAGATGCAGAGAATTAACACCTACCACAGTTCCCAACTGGCTCTCTTGTTGAAGGCGAGGGTTGGTGGGAGCCAAAGAAAGTGAACAGAGGTTTCTCTTTCAGCACTACTTATGTGCTCAGGGCAAAGAATATGCCTGCGATGCAGGAGACATGGGTTCGATCCCTGGGTAGGGAAGGTCCCCTAGAGAAGGGGATGGCTACCCACTCCAGTATTCTTGCCAGGAGAATTTCATGGACAGAGGAGACTGGCAGACTACAGTCCATGGGGTTGCAAAGAGTCAGACACAACTGAGTGACTAACACTTTCACGTGTGTTCAGGACATTGAGGAGGAGAAGCCCTACATCTTTCCTCTAAGAATCTTTGTCACAGTGGGAAGATGCCCGTGATACAGAAAAGGGAACCAAAGAAGTGTAGATTTAGGACATCTCATACCTGGGAGCCAGGGGACCTAAGTTCTGCTGTTAGCACTACCATGAATGATAACAGCTAAGATGCACAGAATACCTACTATGTGCCAGAAACACAGTCTAGCACATTTAATTCTCACATCAACAACCATATGAGTAGGTACTATTACTAACCTTATTTTATACGTGAGTAAACTGAGACTCAGAGAGGTGAGCTGACCTAACCCAAGCCCAACCAGGAGTTAGTTCTAGGCAGTCTGACTCATGGACATGTATTTAGGTGTAAGGCTTTCCTGCCTTCGGTGACCTCAAGCAAGTCTGTGCTCCTCTCTATGCTTCAGTTTCCTAATATCTAAATTGAAGGCGTTGATGCACATTTTCTCTAATACCTTTCATTATTAATTGTTAGAAGACATATCAAATACCTTAGGTTCTACTTCATTTAATCTTCAAAACAGCCCTGGCTCTCAGTCCACACAAAAACTTGTATACGAGTGTCCATAGAAGCATGTTTCATAATAGCCAAAACACGGAAAAATTCAAATGACTATCAATGAATAAATGGATAAACAAAATGTGGTATATCCATACAATGCAATATTGTTGTTGTTGTTCAGTCACTCAGTCATGTCTGAGTCCTTGCAACCCCATGGACGGCAGCACGCCAGGCTTCCCTGTCCTTCACCATCTCCCAGCATTTGCTCAAACTCATGTCCATTGAGTCAGTGATGCCATCCAACCATCTCATCCTCTGTCGCCCCCTTCTCCTCCTGCCCTCATTCTTCCCCAGCATCAGGCTCTTTTTCAATGGAATAGTATTCAGACATAAAAAGCAATAAAGTATGGATACATACTTCAACATGGATGAAATTTGAAAACATCATGATAAGTGAAAGAAGTCAGACACGAGGGCAAATTTTGTATGATTCCATTTACACAAAATGTACAGAACAGACAAATCTTTGGAGATAGAAGGCAAATTCATAGTTGGCTACATTTGGAGGAGACTTGAGGGGAGGGAAATGGGGAACAACTACTGGTGGTTATGAAGCTTTTGGGGGGAAATGATGAAGCGTTCTAAAGTTGATGGGGATGGTTGCACAACTTTGTGAGTATACTAAAGTGGCCATTGACTTGTATACTTTAAATGGGTGAATTGTCTAAAATTTGAATTATATGCCAATAAAGCTGTTAAGAGCAAGAGTAGTGTGGGGGCTTCCCAGGTGGCACAGTGGTAAAGAATCCGACTGCCAATGTAGGAGATGCAGGAGACACAGGTTTGATCCCTGGGTTGGGAAGATCATCTGGAGGAGGAAATGGCAACCCACTCCAGTATTCTTGCCTGAAAAACTCTATGGACAGAGGAGCCTGGTGGGCTACACTCTATGGGGTCACAAAAGTCAGACAGGACTGAGTGACTGAGCACAGCACAAAGCTGTTAAAATGAAACAAAACACTGGCTCTGGGAGGTAGGCTTTATGGTCTTCCCTTTGCAGATGAGTAACCTGAGGCTCAGAGGGGCTCAGCAGACCCCTGATGCACAGCTCTTGCTGGCTTGAGCCAGTGTGAAGCTCCATCAGTGTGGCTCCAATGGCCCTGCCTTCCCCCCAGTTTTGGTAGTCTATAATTCCATGATCTGTTCATTTCCCATTGCTGCTGCAACAATGTGCCACAGGGCTATTGTAGCTTAAAGCAATGAGTCTTATTCCCTCATAGTTCTAGAGGCCAGAAGTCTAAATCAAGGTGTTGGCAGCCTTGGTTCTTCTGGAGGCTCTAGGGGCACACCCTTCCTTGCTTCTTCTAGCTTTGGGGATTGATGGCATTCCTTGACTTGTGACTTTGAGGCCACATCACTCCAGTCTATGCCTAAGTGCTCACATCATCTCCTAATCTGCATTTGTCTTAAATGGACACTGATTTAGAGTCTACCCAGATAAACCAGGCTTCCCTGATAGCTCAGTTGGTAAAGAATCCACCTACAATGCGGGAGACCTGGGTTCAATCCCTGGGTTGGGAAGATCCCCTGGATTAGAGAAAGGCTACCCACTCCAGTATTCTGGCCTGGAGAATTCCATGAATATATTAAAGAGTACCTTTTGGAGAAGGGAATGGCAACCCACCCTGGTATTCTTGCCTGGAGAACCCCATGGACAGAGGAAAGCCTGGTAGGCTACAGTCTATGGAGTCGCAAAAAGTCAGACATGACAGTGAATTTCACTCACTCACTCAGATACACCAGGACATCAGTTCAAGATCTTTAACATAATTACATCCACAAAAACCTTTTTTATTCCAAATAAGGTAGGACTCAATGCTCTAGGGGTTTTATGTTGACATATCTTTGAGTTGGAGGGGGAGGTCCAACATTCAACCCACTATACTTGGGATGCAGATACATGCTGGAAAGAATCAAAAGAAGCTTTCTGGAGGAGGTGAGAAGAGCAATGGCCAGAAGATTCAAGACAGGCTTCCAAGTGCCCAGCCTGGGCCAGAAGAAAATGGAATTGAAACGGGAGGATCGTGAGAAAACACACACATGCAACTCACCACCACCACCCAGGTGCTCTTTTTCCTTTCACTCATCAACAGTTCTCATTAGCTCTGAAGGGTCTCAACACAGACCCGGATATCACAGAGAATGAACTTTCCAGTCCAGAAAGACACCCTGGCCAGGGCTGACTGTTTATAATGGGTTGGGTGGGGGCGGCAGGAACCCAAACATAGCAGGCTTGCGTTAATGACCCAGCCAACCATGACTAGAGGAAGTGGAACTGAAAGATGGGGCCACTAACTCTCTTTTCTCAGAGCAGGACAAAGGCTGGGAGGTGGGGCGAAGGTCTTTACTTCTCCCAACAAGTCCTGGGAGCCAACCAAGCAATCTACTGTGCTCTCCAGGATGGTGAGAGAAGAGCTCTCTGCCCCAAATCTTGCCTGCTGCCCTGCTCCAATTTTCAGTCTGCAGAACAGCCTACATTATAGCTAGCCATCTGCCTCTTTCTCCAGACAGTGAGATCTGGTAACAACAGATCCAGACTAACCCCAGCAATTCCATGAATAAAATGTGTGACTTTAGTCAAGTCACTCGTATTCTGAGTTCTCCCACAAGGACTGCCAGGGACCTTCAGGCTCAATCTCCTTCATCCTACAGAGGAGAAGATGAAACCCTGAGACGGGCTGTGCCTTGCACAAGGCCCTAGAGTCTGCTGGTGGTGGGGGGCCCACACCTAGAGTAAGACTCCCAGTCCACACTCTTCCCTGCCAATCAAAATGTATCTGGTCAACTAAGCACCCCCTCTATCTAGGCTCAGGAATAGGGACCACGTCCTATTACAGACGGGCAAAGGAGGGAAATGCAGAGGGGAGGAGCCTAAAGAAGCCCAGCTTATTGACAGGCTCAGCTGCAAACACTGGACACCAAATGTGGTCCAATACCAGGGAAATACACTGACAGCAGAGAAAAAAGGCAAATCCTTTGAGCTTTGGAATCAAACTGCCCGATTCTCAAATCATTCTTACCTACCAACTCACCATAACCTGGAAAGTTCATTTTTTAGATCTCTTGGAGCCTTAGTTTCCTCATTTTTATTTTTAGGCCACGTTCGCAGCTTGCGGTATCTTAGTTTCCTGCGTGTGCATGCTCAGTCACTCAGTTGTGTCCAACTCTGCGATCCATGGATTGTAGCCCAACAAGCTCCTCTTTCCATGGGCTTTTTCAGGCAAGAACACTGGAGTGGGGTGCCATTTTCTCCTCCAGGGGATGTTCCTGACCCAGGGATTGAACTAGAATCTCCTGCATTGGCAGGGGTATTCTTTACCACTGAGCCATGTGGAAGCCCCTTAGTTCCCTGACCAGGGAAAAGATCCAGGCCCCCTGCAGTGGGAGCATGGAGTCCTAACCATTGGACCACCAAGGAATTCCCTCAGTTTCCTTGTCTGTAAAGTGGTAGTCCATGGCCACAGGACTGGGAAAGGTCAGTTTTCATTCCAATCCCAAAGAAAGGCAATGCCAAAGAATGCTCAGACTACCACACAATTGCACTCATCTCACACGCTAGTAAAGTAATGCTCAAAATTCTCCAAGCCAGGCTTCAGCAATACATGAACCTTGAACTTCTGATGTTCAAGCTGGTTTTAGAAAAGGCAGAGGAACCAGAGATCAAATTGCCAACATCCGCTGGATCATGGAAAAAGCAAGAGAGTTCCAGAAAAACATCTATTTCTGCTTTATTGACTATGCCAAAGCCTTTGACTGTGTGGATCATAATAAACTGTGGAAAATTCTGAAAGAGATGGGAATACCAGACCACCTAATCTGCCTCTTGAGAAATTTGTATGCAGGTCAGGAAGCAACAGTTAGAACTGGACATGGAACAACAGACTGGTTCCAAATAGGAAAAGGAGTACATCAAGGTTGTATATTGTCACCCTGTTTATTTAACTTATATGCAGAGTACATTATGAGAAATGCTAGACTGGAAGAAGCACAAGCTGGAATCAAGATTGCTGGGAGAAATATCAATAACCTCAGATATGCAGATGACACCACCCTTATGGCAGAAAGTGAAGAGGAACTCAAAAGCCTCTTGATGAAAGTGAAAGAGGAGAGTAAAAAGTTGGCTTAAAGCTCAACATTCAGAAAACGAAGATCATGGCATCTGGTCCCATCACTTCATGGGAAATAGATGGGGAAACAGTGGAAACGGTGTCAGACTTTATTTTGGGGGGCTCCAAAATCACTGCAGATGGTGACTGCAGCCATGAAATTAAAAGACGCTTACTCCTTGGAAGGAAAGTTATGACCAACCTAGATAGCATATTCAAAAGCAGAGACATTACTTTGCCAACAAAGGATCATCTAGTCAAGGCTATGGTTTTTCCAGTGGTCATGTATGGATGTGAGAGTTGGACTGTGAAGAAGGCTGAGCGCCGAAGAATTGATGCTTTTGAACTGTGGTGCTAGAGAAGACTCTTGAGAGTCCCTTGGACTGCAAGGAGATCCAACCAGTCCATTCTGAAGGAGATCAGCCCTGGGATTTCTTTGGAAGGAATGATGCTAAAGCTGAAACTCCAGTACTTTGGCTACCTCATGTGAAGAGTTGACTCGTTGGAAAAGACTCTGATGCTGGGAGGGATTGGGGGAAGGAGGAGAAGGGGACGACAGAGGATGAGATGGCTGGATGGCATCACCGACTCGATGGACATGAGTTTGGGTAAACTCCAGGAGTTGGTGATGGACAGGGAGGCCTGGTGTGCTGCGATTCATGGGGTCGCCAAGAGTCGGACACGACTGAGCAATCTGATCTGATCTGATCTGATAGGGATTAGGTGCATTAATTCATGTAGAGCCCTTAGGAAGGTGATTGTCACTTAGTAAGTGCTTAAGGAATGAAAGCATAGCCACACACAGAGAGCACAATATGGGAGAGGGCTATGATTATTGTTAATTCACCTCTTACCTCTGCAAGAATCACTGCAGATGGTAACTGCAGCCATGAAATTAAAAGATGCTTGCTCCTTGGAAGAAAAGTTATGACCAACCTAGACAGCATATTAAAAAGCAGAGACATTACTTTTCCAACAAAGGTCCGTCTAGTCAAAGCTATGGTTTTTCCACTAGTTATGTATGGATGTGAGAGTTGGACTACAAAGAAAGTTGAGCACTGAAGAATTGATGCTTTAGAACTGTGGTGTTGGAGAAGACTCTTGAGAGTCCCTTGGACTGCAAGGAGATCCAACCAGTCCATCCTAAAGGAAATCAGTCTTGAATATTCATTGGAAGGACAGATGCTGAAGCTGAAGCTCCAATCCTTTGGCCACCTGATGCAAAGAACAGACTCCTTAGAAAAGACCCTGATCCTGGGAAAGATTGAAGGCGGGAGGAGAAGGGGATGACAGAGGATGAGATGGTTGGATGGCATCACCAACTCAATGGACACGAGTTTGAGTAAACTCTGGGAGTTGGTGATGGACAGGGAGGCCTGGCGTGCTGCAGTCCATGGGGTTACAAAGAGTCAGGCACAACTGAGCAACTGAACTGAACTGAACCTCTGCAAGATTTTTAAGGAGATCCTTTCTCTTCCATTCCTACCTTACGACATTGTGAAGCCAAGATTCCTGCTCTTTTGCATAAGGGGATCCCACAGCCTCCACAGGAGCAAGTAAGCCCTAGAATCAGCAGTGCCACCTGGGATATCTGCTCTCAGACATCCCGAACATACATGTCATCACCTCCCTGCATCTCCGAGACAAAGCCCACACCGTACACGCTTCCTCTTGAATAGACAAGGATTTGCAGCTCGCCACAGACGTCTGCCCCCAATCTGAATTCACCAAGAGCCCTAGGGAGGAGGCAGCTAGAGTATTATGCCCATTTGACCAAGGAGGATCCTCGCTGAAATGGCCTAAGGTCATCTGGTTGGAGAACTTGACTTTGAATCCTGGCTGGGAGACCTTAGGAAAGTGACTTAACCTGAGTATCAGCTTTCCCACACTGGACTGGGAAAATACTTATTTTGTGGGACCATCAAAAGGCCAGGAAGGGCTCTGTGTGGTACACCAGGCACACCAAAGCCCACGGTAAAAGGAAGCCCAATCTACTGGGAGCCTGATACTCCAGGCTTTCACTTTAGAGCTCCCCACAGTGCCATACTGCATCCCATTCATGCCGAAATCGACTTGGCCTGGGACCTGCTGGTGTTCCCACAACCATGTTTCCTGTGTCTCTATATGCTTAGGAAGCACTTCAGAGGCTCCTAACTGGGTTCTTTCCTCCCTGTGCAATTCCAGAGGGGCCTGGAGGCAGAGGGCCCTGACCAGCCCACTGCAAGGGAGAGAGTCGCCTACAGATGCCCAGCACAGGCCAAACCTCCAGGCGAGGGAGCCTGTGAGTGCAGGAACCTTCCATCTAGCTCACCTATCCCCCACGCTCCAACACACGGCAACCCCTCTCCATCAAAGGAAAGATGGCACACAGCTAGAATTCATTGGTGCCTCTGAGTGCCGGGCATTGAATGACATGTTTGTAGGTATTATCCTGTTTAGCTGAACTCACACAGTAGTCATATGTCTTCCCATTTCTCAGATGAAGAAACAGGATCAAAGAGAAGACCAATGAACTGGGACCTGAAGCAGCTGCCTGGCTCCAAGTCTCAGCTTCTTCCAGGCTCTTGGCAAAACCCACCCCTGGCCACACTGGGGAGGTGCCTTAGCCTGGCGGTGCACTGAAGCGTGGGTGGCAAGACGATTTCTCCTTTTGAGAAGCTGTTGGGGGCGCAGCTGAGGAGTGAGCTGTGCCTTTTTGGTAAAAGGGCAGTATTTTTAGAAGGTCCTCTTTGGACCCGCCCTTCCCCTTGGGCCACCACCATCTACATCCAATTTGAGAAAAAGTTCCTAATCCTTTTGCCACCAAAAGTCCCTTTGGGGGTTTGTTTCCATCTCCACTTCACATGACACCACAGATTTTGGAAGAACGTACACACATAAATGGTTTTTGAAATAAAGCTTCATTTCCCTCTCCCCCGGAGGGAAATCAAGCATTACCAAATGTTCTAGCTCAGATGTTGATAATCAGTTTTTACAGTTCTGTGCTCTGTCTTGGCTGGGGAGAGTCCTTTTTTGTCTCGGGGTGGTGCTAGATGTGCTCTGTTTATTATCTTGTATCAAGTGTCACACCAGCTCTGGGAGATTGGTGTTATTGTACCCATCATACAGATGGTGACAATGAGGTTAGGCTCAGTTATCAGTTGCTTTCTTCCCAGAGAAGGGGGTATATCCTTGAGGATCTGAGGAGACACTGAGAGTCAGGAGGGGACTTCTTTGGTACTCCAAAGTTTTCAGCACTGCTCTGCACTATGATGAAAGAGCATGAGAAGAAATACTTCCCTACTTGTTGACTGTGAGCTCCTCCCAAGGAAGAAGTGGAAAATCTCTGAACTGTGTGTCCAGAGACACAGGTTTGAGTTCCAATTCTGCCTTTGATCTTGAATTCCTTTCTCTACCCATCTGAGCCTTAGTTTCGCCAGCTGGGTGTGGAAGCCCACTCAGACAAGGCATTTAGGGGCTCTAGATCCCTCATTGCTTATCAGCTTTCCTCCCTGAGTTTCCCCCAAACCCCCCTAACACCACTCTGCCCCCCAACTTCATGATAAGTTTCTTCCGGATGCCACTTTGTGGCGGGAAGCCAGGAGCCCAGGGTTCCTTATCTACCACAAGCAACACCCAGTCAGCATCTTAGTGGATCAAACACGTTCCTCTTTTCCTCTTGCACCCTGCAGGCCCCCAGATAAATTCGACAAGACACCTTGCACTTTTTTCCTCTCCAAATCAATAATTTACTGAGCATCTCCTACAAGAAAGTCACTAGGCTCAGTTCTCTGAGGGCCTTAGAGAGGTTTAAAACACAACCCCTGCCAAGAAGCTTGCAGTATAGGCCTGGATGGTATTTTAGAAAAGAGACGAAATGTGAGGATGATGGTACAGTGGTTAAGGGTGCAAGCTCTGGGTTCAAACTCTAGTTCCACGCTAACTGGGTGGCCTCAGGTAAGTTACTCAGCCTCTCTGAGTTGTGGAATCTATTGCTCTTAGGTCGCACGGTGTCGACCTCATTAGACTGCTATGCGTGCGTGCGTGTGTACACTGTTGTTCAGTCGTGTCTGACTCTGCAACCCTGTGGATGTAGCCCCGCCAGGCTCCTCTGTCCATGGGAGTCTCCAGGCAAGAATACTGGAGTGGGTTGCCATGCCCTCCTCCACGGGATTTTCCCGACCCAGGGATTGAACCCACGTCTCCTGTGGCTCCTGCATTGCAGGAAGATTCTTTACCGATGAGCCACCGGGGAAGCCCTCATTAGGCTGCTGCGACTTGCCTAAAGTGACATATTCAAGAAGTATTACTAAGATGTAAGCTCCAACGTGGAAGCAGCAAGGTGTCACTTGCCACCATACAAGTGACAAAACTAGAAAACTGAACAATGCCAAGGGGTTGGTGGGAGTGGATGTTTGTGGAGCCACCTGCAGAACATCCTGGCACCCCTTAGAATACCTATGGGTGCAGAGATCCTACAGTTCAGCGATTTAGTTCTTGGATATACACCAAAGAAATGCCCGCACAACTCCATGAGGACACCCATCAGAAGTTGCCCACTGCCGGTACTGTTTGCAGTGACCAGGAGTTGGAGGCCACCTGGGTGTCCGTTGCTAGGGGAAGGATGGTACCAAGTAGCTGCTGCAATCTGCAGGGGATGATGCTGTGATTAGAAGCCACAGTCCAAATGCACACGGAGGCGGATCTTAATAACACAGCACAGAGTGGAAACGTACGAAGCAGAGTAGCTCTGATGACCCTGTTCTAGATGTACAGTAACATACAGATGCAGAAAAAAGAAAAAGCAACACGTATTTTAAAGCACACGCCAACGAAAGGATACTCCTCGAGTGCATTAGAGTGGGTTCCCAGAAAGAGGAAAGAGTAATGGGGAAAAGGGAAGTTAAATAAGAGAGATGCCTCGTGTGGAGCAAAGACCAGACTGTACTGCAAAGTGAGATGTGCAGTTAACTCAAGATTGGAAAAGGCTCCTGAAGTGTAAGAGACACAAAACCAAACCAAAGATGACGGAAGCTACTTGGTGTGGGGTATGTCTGTGGCTCACCAAACAGGGCCTGACACCCATAGATGTTCAAATAAAGGAAGAAAACTGCACTCTTGCCACCCTGTAGACTGCCAGGGATGGGTGGATGGGGGCCCAGGAGCCCCCAGTCCTGGGAGAGGAGATGAGAAAGTGAAGGACTTGGAGATGAACAGGGAAAAGTGGGCACCGTCGGTAGAGGAGGAAGCCGCAGCCCTCTGGCCCCCGAAATGAGACAGAGAGGACTTCCAGAAACTGCTGGTGTCAAGACTTTCACTTCCCGGAGGGGCTTGACGGGGTCACAAGAGACAGAGCAGAAACTAAGGTGCGTGGCAGTGATGAGGAACAATGGGGCTGGAAGGCAGCTGAGGCTTCTTGTCACTTCTCCTCCAGGCAGGGAGACTGGAAGGTGTGTGTGTGTGTGTGTGAGCGAGTGTGCATGCACGCACATCGTGTGAGCATGTCATAGCAGCCAACAGGCCAGACAAGCAGAGGTCTGGAAATACTGTAATTGGTTGGCTTTTGTGCCTGACTGAAACTGCAGGCTTCTCTGTGCCAAAGGGCGCTTGGCTTGCAGTATGGATTCAAAATGAGGGGTGAGGGTTTTTCCTGGTGGTCCAGTGGCTGAGACTCCATGCTGCCAATGCAGGGGGCCTGGATTCGATCCCTGGTCAGGGAACTGGATCCCGCAAGCTGCATCTGAAAGAGCCTGCATGCTGTAACCAAGACCCGGAGCAGCCAAATAAATAAACAATTTTTCTTTTTTAAATGAAGGGTGCGTTAGGCCTATAGACCTAGGTGTTTTGTTTCCTGAGACAATTCGTGTGTGTATGTGTATTGTTGCTGTTATTGTTCAGTCACTAAGTTGTGTCCAACTCTTTGTGACCCCATAGACTGTAACCCACCAAGCACCTCTGTCCATGGGATTCTCCAGGCAAGAATACTGGAGTAGGTAGCCATTTCTTGCTCCAGGGATCTTTCCAGATCAGGGGTGGAACCCGTGTCTCCTGCTTGACAGGCATATTCTTTACCACTAAGCCACCAGGGACGTGTGGATGTATATATATATAAGACACCTTAATCACCATCGCAAAGTCTCCATAGAGAGCACACAATTAACTGTTGCCAAAGTCCCCATCACTTTCCATTGCATTCTGCTGGGTCCTGTTTGGCGCAGTGATGACCCCTCAGGCATTTGAGTTGGCTTGGAGGCCTCCTAAGGTCTCTTCTCTCTCTGATCTGCTGGAAAGATGATGGCTTGGGATGGATGGGTGACTGGGAGAGGCAGGACTGGATTCTATCCTGCCCCATAGGGGCAGGATGCACAGGACGGTGTCTTCCAACAGAAAGGCTTGGAGGGGACTGGCCCTGAGTGCCCAAACTGGCCAGTTCCATAAAGGAAGGAGCAGGAAGCCTGGGGGTTGTAGTGTCTGGGTGCTGGGGGTGTTCCTTCAGCTCTGGTGCCAGCTCCAGCTGAAAAAGGATTAGGAAATAAGCTGTCTGGAGGACACAGGGCACCAAGAGCTATTCTCCACTGGACTCACTTCACTGGAGGGTCACTTCACCCTCCTCAAGGATCTTGGTGGCTCCAGAGGCTGAAGCCCCACCCCCCACCCCAGCCTCTCTGTGCCGAGACCAGCCTGTGCCAGGATACAGGGGTCTCGGAGCAGGAATGCTGGAAGTGGAAGCAAGATTGGCTCTGCTCCTGGCCACAGCGCTTCTCAGCAGTTGGAGGGAGCACAGAGGAAGTGAGCTGGTGCAGCCATGGAGACAGCCTAGACAGACAGCATCCACACAGGGAGTCATGACTGAGATCGCCGTCCTGCTCTGCATCTGACAGACTGTGTGACCCTAGGCAAGCCCCTTTCCCTCTCTGGTCCCCAGCTGCCTCGTCTATTAAATAAGAACATCGTGCTAGAACGTCCGTGCATGCTCAGTCGCTTCGGTCGTGTCCGACTCTTTGTGACCCCATGGACTGTAGCCCGCCAGGCTCCTCTGTCCATGGGATTCTCCAGGCAAGACTGCTAGAGTAGGTTGCCGTGCCCTCCTCCAGGGAATCTTCTCCACCCAGGGATCCAACTCCTGTCTCACCCCCCTGAGACAACTTGGCTCTGCTTTTCCCCACGTAGGGCTTGGAAATCCCCCAGAAGACTCCACAGAGACTACCTCTGAACCCTTGAGCAAGCCACCTATCTTTTCTGGACACCCTGGAGGACACCCACTTCATCACAACTTGGAAAATCTTGGAACTCGAACAAGACAAGCCCCGCTGATGTGTGCGACTGTAAATGGCACAGTTATTGGGGTCGAGAGGCCCGGGGCAGGGGGAGGCAAAGGGGGAAGGAGGAGAAAGCTTGAGAGCTACAGCCAGGGGAGGAGGGGGACTCCATGCTTGTCCAGAACACCAGCCTCCCCCACCTCCGCGTGGCCTTTCCTCTGCATGCCCCAACCTTCCCAGCTACGGTCAGTGACCCAAAAAGGAGTCCAACAAGCTGTTCCTGGAAGAAAATCTGAGCCGGGTGCTGGGGTGGGGAGGGGAACGAATAGCCCCGTGGCTGCAGTGAGCAACGCCAGGCTCCCAACTCCAGTCCTAACCCCCAACTTGACCTACATGTGCTAAGTCGCTTCAGTCGTGTCCAACTCTTTGAGACCCTGTGGACTGTAGCCCCACCAGTCTCCTCTGTCCACGGGATTCTCCAGGCCAGAATACTGAAGTGGGTTGCTATGCCCTCCTCCAGGGAATCTTCCTGACCCAGAGATCAAACCTGCGCCTCTTACATCTCCTGCATTGGCAGGTGGGTTCTTTACCTCTAGCGCCACCTGGGAAGCCCAGCACGGCACCTAAGCAGCAGCAGATGCTTTGCTGGGTGTTGGAGACTCCAAGAGAAACACATTACTCACCAATCCTGGCTGCCAGTCTCTGACGACAGCTAGCAAGCTGGGCTGTGAATCGAAATTGCCTGAAGCAGGTGCTAAACACACAACAGCTCATATCTCATCCACAGAATCTGGGGTGGGGTCCGGAAATCTATAATTTTAAAGAGGGCCACTCTTGGGCATCCCTTCCCCCAAGACACACACCCTTGCCTTGCAGTGACTGAAAACTAAGATAGGCCTTATTTCCAAGGCAGCCTGAGTTTACACTTGCTGAGAAGTTTACACTGGCCAAGTTTACACTTGCCTTTCAGTTTGCATGGCTGTGAAGAAAGCTGAGTGCCAAAGAATTGATGCTTTTGAACTGTGGTGTTGGAGAAGACTCTTGAGAGTCCCTTGGACTGCAAGGAGATCCAACCAGTTTATTCTGAAGGAGATCAGCCCTGGGATTTCTTTGGAAGGAATGATGCTAAAGCTGAAACTCTAGTACTTTGGCCACCTCGTGTGAAGAGTTGACTCATTGGAAAAGACTCTGATGCTGGGAGGGATTGGGGGCAGGAGGAGAAGGGGACGACAGAGGATGAGACGGCTGGATGGCATCACTGACTCAACTGACGTGAGTCTGAGTGAACTCCGGGAGCTGGAAATGGACAGGGAGGCCTGGCATGCTGCGATTCATGGGGCTGCAGAGTTGGATATGACTGAGCGACTGAACTGAACTGATGGGTTTTCCTTCCTCTATGGGGAACTTCCAGACTCTGCATTTCTATAACCTTTCTACTTCTTTCCAGCTGGAAACCCTGGAATCAGATTGGTCCCCAATTCCTACATATTTCCTTCCAAATTCCCTCAGCACAGCCCCTTGACCTAGTACCCCACCCACTCCCAGCCTAGATTGTTACAAGAGTTACTAGGTCTTTCTACTAACCCAAAGTCTCCCAAACTTCAAGCATTCACCTGCCTCCTTTACACTTTTTGGGTCATATCTGCGTACCACCTGTTGTATAATTTACCTAAGCATTTTCCTTAAATCAACATAAAAAAATCCCAAACATTTATTTGAAAAGAAACTTTTCTGGAATTGAAAGTAGCAATGCAAATGGATAGGTGCATGCAAAAGTTTGCAGCAACACTATTCACAAAAGACAAAAGATGGAAACAACTCAAGTGTCCATTGACAGTGAATGGATAAGGAAAATGGCCACACACTGGAATAGTATGCAGCCAGAACAAGGAATGAAGTTCTGACACATGCTACAAAAGGGCTGAAACTTGAAGATGTTATGCTAAGGGAAAAAAGCCAGACATAAAACAAATATTGTATTAATATAATTCCACTTATATGAGGCACTGGAGTAGTCGAATTCATAGAAACAAAAAGTAGAATGGTGGGGACTTGCCTAGCAGTCCAGTGGTTAAGAATCCACCTTGCAAGGCAGGGGTTCAGGTTCAATCCCTGGATCAGGAACTAAGATCTGACTAAGCCCGTGGGCATCAACTATGGAGTTCGAGTGCTTTGGAGCCTGTACGCCACGACTAAGACTCGACACAGACAAATAAATATTTTTTTAAAAAAACATAGAAGGGTTACCAGGGGCTGGGGGCAAGGGGAGAATAGGGAGTTAGTGCTTAATGGGGACAGAGTTTCAGTTTGGATCACGAAAAAGCTTGGGAGATGGATGGTGGTGATGGCGGCACAACATTATGAATGTGCTTTATGCCAATGAATTGTACACTTCAAAATGATTTTCTTGGTAAATTTTATGTTTAAAAAAGAAGAAAACTTTCTATCGCTATCTTGCATGAAAAACAAAAACAAAAAGCAAAACCACTATCTCACTTGCCATTGAAAACAAAAATTATCAAATTAATGTCAGCTGCCCTTCCACTTTGTTAAAAAGAAACATTAGTATTAGACTGCTGCTAACATGCCTACTCAGGCTTCCGTGGTGGCTCAGATGGTAAAGAATCCACCTGCAATTGGGTTCTGATCCTGGGTTGGGAAGATCCCCTGGAGGAAGGCATGGCAACCCACTCGAGTGTTCTTGCCTGGAGAATCCCCATGGACAAAGGAGCCTGGCGGGCTACAGTCCACGGGGTCGCAAAGAGTCGGACACGACTGAACAACTAAGCACAGCACAGCAACGTGCCTACCCACAGAAAAGGAGGATTAAAAGAGGAACAGAAAAGCTCCGATGTCTTTCCTATGAGAACCAGTGTCAATCAAGACCTCTCTTGAGAACTGCCTTTGGACCACGGATCACCTGCGGATTCCCTGGTGGTTCAGCGGTAAAGAATCTGCCTGCCAATACAGGAGACGCAGGTTTGATCCCTAAGCTGGGAAGATCCCCTGGAGAAGGAAATGACAACCCACTCCAGTATTCTTGACTGGGAAATCCCATGGACAGAGGAGCCTGGTGGGCTACAGTCCATGGGGTCGCAAAAGAGTCGGACACAACTTAGTGACTAAACAACAATGGATCACATGGGTGTCAAAGCCTGTGGAGACACAGGGGGCGTGAGCCCATAATGACCGCTCAGATCTCTCTATACAATCCTGCTAGAATCTGTGAGGGTTACACCGGGCACGTGTGTATTCAAAGTGCTCTTGTGCAAGGCAGGAAATCATGAGGAAAGCACTCATATCTTATATCCATCTTGTAGGTACTTCTTGGAAGGGGAAGTCACTTACCCAGGGGGACTGATGCCAAGTCTGAGACCCAAGTTTGTGAGCTTCACCCTCTTCCTCAGGCCACCCGATCACCCAAGATTGACCCCTGGCCTTGGAGCAGGGCCCCTGTGCTAACTTTCTGATTCTACTCTTCACAAGGTACTAGATGCCAGGTCCCTGCCATCAGACTTTGCTGTATCAACAAGCCTCCCTCTGACTTTCCAGGCCCCGCCCTGCATTTGTGGAGGCTCACGCCTTTGCCCAGGTACTGGATGTGCTCTCAGGGGACCTGGATTCAGATTCTGAGTCTGTTAACAACTTGGCCATGGGGTCTTTGACAAAACTCCTTGCGAAGTCCCTAGAGGTTTGTAACATGGAGAAGGTACAGCGGTTGGACCACATTAGTGCCTTTCAACGAATGTGTGACCTCTGGACCCCTGAGATAGGAGACACACACACACACCACACACACACACACACACACACACACACACACACACACACACACACCACACACACACCATAAGACCTCTGGACCCCTGAGAGAGGAGATACACACACACACACACACACACACACACACCATATGACCTCTGACCCCAAGATAGGAGACACACACACACACACCACACACACACACACCGTAAGACCTCTGACCCCCTGAGATAGGAGACACATACACACACACACATACCGTATGACCTCTGGACCCCTGAGATAGGAGATACACACACACACACCACACACACACACACACACACACACACAAACACACCGTATGACCTCTGGACCCCTGAGATAGGAGACACACACACACAAACACCACACACACACACACACACACCATAAGACCTCTGGACCCCTGAGATAGGAGACACACACACACCACACACACACACACACACACCATATGACCTCTGGACCCCTGAGATAGGAGACACACACACATATACACACCACACACACACATACACACACACACACATCATACACACACCATAAGACCTCTGGACCCCTGAGATAGGAGATACACACACACACACACACACACACACACACACACACACCATATGACCTCTGACCCCAAGATAGGAGACACACACACACACACCACACACACACACCGTAAGACCTCTGACCCCCTGAGATAGGAGACACACACACACACACACATACCGTATGACCTCTGGACCCCTGAGATAGGAGATACACACACACACACCACACACACACACACACACACACACAAACACACCGTATGACCTCTGGACCCCTGAGATAGGAGACACACACACACAAACACCACACACACACACACACACCATAAGACCTCTGGACCCCTGAGATAGGAGACACACACACACCACACACACACACACACCATATGACCTCTGGACCCCTGAGATAGGAGACACACACACATATACACACCACACACACACATACACACACACACACATCATACACACACCATATGACCTCTGGACCCCTGAGATAGGAGACACACACACACACCATATGATCTCTGGACCCCTGAGATAGGAGACACACACACACACACACACACGTATACACATACCATAGGACCTCTAGACCCCTGAGATAGGAAACACACACACACACACACACCACACCCACCCACCCACACACACACACCCACCCACCCACACACACACACCCCATATGATCTCTGGACCCGAGATAGGAGACACACAAACACACACACATACACACATTCCATAGGACCTCTAGACCTCTGAGATAGGAAACACACACATACCTCCCCCCCTCCCCCCACATCTAAGATAGGAAACACACACACACACACACACCCATAGACGGCTAAGCTGCTATTGGGAGCCCCAGGGCAGACCCAGCCAATGGGATCTGGGGGCGTGGCCTGGGAACCCACTTCTAAACAGCTTCCCCCACCCTCTCCGCCCTCCTGCCGCGGGTGATTCCCCCGTATGGGAAGCCTCGGAGCCCCTGGCTCAGTTGTCTTTGAGGACCCTTCCCTCCATATTTTGGGACTTGGAGACCAGGTCCTTGCCTAAGGCAGACTGGTAGAAAATGGTTTTCTGGGGTCTCATCTTCTCTTCCTTCATCTCCACCGGTCCTCAAGCAAGAAGCACTAATTTCTTTAGCCTTCTGACTGGCTGGGAATGGCATTTCTTTGGGAGGAGCGAGGAGGAGAGCGGGGAGGGGGAGAGCGGGGAGGCATATCCCTGTAAGACTTCTTGCGAAATTTAGGAACACCTGGCTGCAACTGGACGTAGGGCCCTTCAATCGCCTCCCATGTGTCACCTAGGGTGGAGACAGAGGCTGCGGGACCCAAGGGAAAACCGCGGGTATTAAGGGTTCCAGACAGAGCTAGGCGTGGTGGGAGCCCCACCCCAATCCCTCTCTTGGGTGCTCTTAGTTTCTCGCCTTAGAGGACGTGGCTTAGGACCCCAACTTGCCATAGAGATGCCAACGGTCAAGCACAGTCCGGGAATGCCCCTGCCCCCAAAGATGCTAAAAGAGAAGTGAGGATCCCTTCAATCCGCTGGTTAAAGGTCTCCTCATAGACCCCCGCCCCCCCCCCCAGCACTGGGGACCCCACTAAGAGGACCGGGTACCCAGATTCCAGAGTCAGAGTGGGAATGTGACTCAGGAGGGAAACTGAGGCTCAGACAAATGTAGCCCGGGTCCTAGGTCTCGGGGTGGAAGGGAAGCCTGTGATTCCCTCCTCGCGCTCCCGCGCGCATCTTCAGATTCCAGGACGCTCAGCCAGTGTGGCTACCCAGCGTCTGGCCGCCCCGCTAGCCTGCTCTGCGCGCCTCTTCTCTGTCCCCGTGTCTCTGCAGACGCTGCCCTTCCCGCCCGCTCTCCCCGCCGCCGCTCCTGGGCCCCGGTAAGCTGGCCAAAGCAGCCCAGCTCCGGGGTCTCCACTCCCATTTCCTGTGTGGAATCCTTCCAGGGATGCCGGAGACGAGTGGTTTTCTGGGTGTGCACTCTGCACGTTTACAGTCCCCGGCTTCCAGCCTTGCTGTGTGACCTCGGGCAAGTAGCTACCAGTCTTTGAACTCTATTCCTAGCCCCACCTCGGGGACCGCAGAGGGGCCTTGGGTTACCTGCCATTGTTTCTCGCGACTCCTGCGCACGCTGCCTTCTGCTTCTCCCTCCTGCCAGCTCTGCTGTTGAAGGAGGGCGAGGGCGGGATGGGCCGTTGCCGGGCCACCTCCCTTCCACCCCTTCGGGCCCCCCCACCCCGCCTCCGCCCCCCCTGTGGCTGCCTTTTTTCTCTTTCACTTTCTCTCTGCCGCAAAGGGCTTGAGCCACCCAAGCTGGGGAGTAAGCAGACACCCAAGCCGCCCCGGCTGCACCCACCACGTGCTTTCTCAGAAGCACCTAGTCTGCCGCTCACCAGAGCTCCAATCAGCCCCTAAAAATAGCCAGTGCTCCCATGCCGGGAGGTAGCCTGCCCTTAGGCATTTGAAACACAAGCCCTGATTAGGAGGAAGCTGGCCCTCCCTTTCTTTCCACTTCAGCCCCACCTTGAAACTGACAAGCCTTTCCTGCAGGGCACAGGGACTCGCTAGCCCAGCCTCTCACTCCAGAGCAGCCGGCTGCCCTGGGAGACAGAGAAAATTACTCAGGTCAATTCAGCCCTGGCAACCTTGATTCCCCCCGCCCCCACCACCACCACCACACCTCCTGACAGCTTTCTTCCCTCCCTTCTTCCACACCCCTGCTCCATCCACCCTGAGGCCTTGGAGAGGTCACTTCCCTTCCCAGGATTGGATTTCCTCACCTGGAATTGAGGGGGAAGCCTTCAAGGTGACTTCTGACCTCTCTCTCTCCTTAGAAAATTCTCCCTGCCCCAAGCTCCCGCTGCTACCCTCAGAGCCGGCAAACGTCATCAGTCTGCAGGTTCGGAGGAGGCCGAGCATTTATTTCAGCAGCATCTGACCAAAGACTTCTCACACTCTCAACCACACAACAAAGGCAACACCAATAATATTGGGTTCCTGTGTGGATCTTCAGATATTAAAATAAACTGGGCGCTGTGCTAGAACCTTGGATTGCTCACCTTGGTCTTGGAATAAAAGTTTCCCCCAATCCCATTTAACAGCCCAGACTCAGTATAGGCTGGGGACCCTATGTCACTCGACACCCAGGCAGGCAGCGCAGCTGGGGTTCAAATCTGCGTGCTGCTTTCAGAGCTGATACCAGATGTCTGTCCCCTGTCCCCCACTTATTCCACAAAGCGCCAGTTGGAAATGGGGGAGAGGGTAGCATCGGGTCAGGTGCCTGGCTACTCCCCACCAGGCTCAATGTCTAGACTAATGGGCTGACTCTGGCTTTGGTGTCCCTGCTTCCTGGGGATGGGGTGGGTCTGGCAGGGGTTCCACCCTTCAAGGGCACCCCTCAGTGTTTACCTGGCAGAGAGAGGACCTTGCGGTTGGCAGAGCCTGGCCATCAACACTGAGAGCTAACGACACGCCCCCTGGAAGTCATCCCTTTAGTACCCTTCAGGCTGATCAAGTTCTCTTACATTCCAGACACCTGAGTGAAACTGCATGTCCCTCAGTGGAAGGAAACGGCAAACCACCTCACTTCTTCCAAAGCCCCAGCAGGCCAAAGACCCCTTCCTGCCATCCTCACCCCCCTAGTTCAGAGCAGTGTCTCCTTTTTTTGGGGATGGCGGGATGTCACCCTAAATTAAGAAGCATTTTCAGCCCCAACATCCCCCACCCGCCTTTTTACCTTGGGGCTCTGGCAGGTAGGACCCGGCAGGGCGTGGAGCCAGGCAACGCATGGTGTGGGAAACACAGGGAGGCAGCAACTTCCGGACTCTGGCAGCCCCTCCTGGTGCCCTCAGCTTGCCCAGTGAGGTCTTCAGGTGCCCAATTCAGGAGCAGGCAGCCTCATCTCTGGCCAGTCTCCCTACACCTGGTCAGGAGCCCGCCAAGACTAAGCAAACATGCAAAAGAAGCAAGTAAGGGACCAGCGGAAAATTCTCCCCTTACCAGGTGATCAGTGCTGCCAGATTTCTCTTACTAGGCATGCTCTAATTTGCCCACGCTCCCTTAAACACTCCCTGTGTTTTATTTCGGTTCCTTGTTGTGTACCAAATGGGGTGATGACCAGGAAAGATAGTGAGTTGACTGTTGAAGTGTCTTCAACACAGTCATTCTAAAACGGTGTTCACCACAGTGGAACCACGCTGGTGCCAGTTGCCAATATATGCCATCTTCTGTAGGGTGGCGCTAGGGCCAGAGCCTCACAGATGCCTCAAGATAAGCTGAAAGCCCCTGCTGAGTTCTGCAGACTCCCTGGATTCCATTGCCATCCCCCATCCCACTTACACAACAAACTGCCCTGAGTTTCCCCAGAGAAAGAGTCCTCCACTCATCATTCTTATTCCAAGACATTGGATTAAAATATAAATTACATATTAGAAAGTGTTACCCCAAATATGATATACTTAGACACACATAGTTTGGGGTACAAGATAAATGCAGCAGAGAGACTGTCACAGGAGAAAGTTAGTGCCTTTTCAAGGTTCTGCCCAGGCTTCTGGAAGCCTCCAAAAGAAAGTCTCAGTCTGGGGGCTAATGAACTTTTAACGCCTCTTCTAATGCATCATCAACCCATCTCACAGAGAGCAGCCCCCAGCTTCAAGCCATCAGTAGAGAGCAGTGTCTGGCCAGAATGCCCTCCTGTTTCATAGTTACCTTCTGCGTGTGGCATTCTTTTTCATTTATGTTGGACATAAACTTTCCTTGGGAAATAAAATTGAATGAAAAACGTGACGGAGAAAGGCAATGGCACCCCACTCCAGTACTCTTGCCTGGAAAAGCCCATGGACAGAGGAGCCTGGTGGGCTGCAGTCCATGGGGTCGCAAAGAGTCGGATACGACTGGGCGACTTCACTTTGACTTTTCACTTTCATGCGTTGGAGAAGGAAATGGCAACCCACCCTAGTGTTCTTGCCTGGAGAATCCCAGGGACGGGGGAGCCTGGTGGGCTGCCGTCTATGGGGTCACACAGAGTCGGACACGACTAGAGCGATTTAGCAGCAGCAGCAGAAAAATGTGAGTAGTTTGAAAACAACCAAAAAACCCTAACCTGTCAAGCTAATAGTAGTGTGCGTGTGTGCTAAGTCGCTTCGGTCATGTCCGACTCTGTGCGACCCTGTGGACTGTAGCCCACCAGGCTCCTCTGTCCATGGGATTCTCCAGGCAAGAAGACTGAAGTGGGTCGCCGTGCCCTCCTCCAGGGGATCTTCCCGACCCCAGGATGGAACCTGCGTCGCTTATGTCTCCTGCGCATTGGCAGGTGGGTTCTTCACCACTCACACCACCTGGGAAGGCCGACAGTATTGCAGAGGGTACAGAACGATCATGAGGTTGGTACCGAAATGAATGACGTTTCGGAAACAATGACTTTGGAGCCTCAAGCATTTTTATGGAAAGAACACTGAATTGGGAATTTGCAGCCCTGTGGTTCAGCCCCCACGGTTACTAGCTGATGGGTCACCTCGGACCCCTCACTTCCGTTGTGTGGGCCTCAGTTTCTCCGTGTGTGAAGCGAGGGCAATGATGCCTATATTTGTATAGGGATTATTTTCGAGGCAGTTTCTGCTTTCAGAAGTTCCGAGAGGGGAAGTAGGCAGACACGTGAGACTGCTGAGAGTCAATGTGAAACAGTCTTGTTCTGTTAGGCTAATAAAACAGACACGATGAGTATGAGACATCCCAAGAAGTCTCAATTTCCTGTGACCTGGCACACCAGGCCATTCCATGAGGACACCTTCTGTCCTCAGAGGGAGCTGGCTCTGACGGCTGTGGCCACGGCAGCTCTGAACCAGCTTCGTGGCCCGGCCAAGCTTGGAATGAGAGTCCCCCGGACCCGGGGTGCGCCTGTATGGATGCTGTCATTTCTCACCTGGACTACCTGCTACCTGGTCTCTCCATGTCCTCCTTCACCTGCCCCCACCCCAGACCCATGCTCTATAAGACCCGAATCTGATCACGCCTGTGTCCACACAAGTTTCTGAGCCGGGAGGGTGACACATGCCAGCCTGCGTTTTGACTGATGGCAGATGCCATCGATTGGTACCAGGAAGGCCTCGAGTACGGAGCCAGGAGAGGAGCGCAGTGGAACCTCACCAGGTGCTGAGGGGGTCCAAATTCTAGCAGAGGCAGTGGAGATGAGGAGATGGTGCGCTGACATGAAGTGACAAGCATCCAGGACTGAGTGGGCAGGCCTAGGAGGGGGCCGAAGGGTTAAGCCAACGACAGGGTCTCTCCCTATTAGAACTTCTAGCATACCTGCTGAAGCTCCTCTTCAAAACTCCCCCAGAGGCGGTGACCACTCATTCTCTTGAGCCCAGGATAAAACCAATTCCCGCTAGACTAGGGAGCCCTCTCAGAACTTGCCCCAGGCACCTGAATTTCTTTGTCTCAAGTCAGAATTCAGCATGACAAAGCTATAGACCGAAGCACTGTTCCAGGTACCAGTCTGGGGTCCCCAGCCAAGCACAGAGGAGAGGAGATGAGGGGACTTGATCTTGCACGTAGGATTAGCATCACAGAGAGCTTGCCATCCCCTGTGGCAATCTCTCCAAACAGATCTTGCTCAGTCCTACCTGCTTCAGTTCAGTTCAGTTCATTTCAGTCACTCAGTCGTGTCCAACTCTTTGCGACCCCATGAATCGCAGCACGCCAGGCCTCCCTGTCCATCATCAGCTCCCGGAGTTCACTCAAACTCATGTCCATCGAGTTGGTGATGCCATCCAGCCATCTCATCCTCTGTCGTCCCCTTCTCCTCCTGCCCCCAATCCCTCCCAGCATCAGAGTCTTTTCCAATGAGTCAACTCTTCGCATGAGGTGGCCAAAGTACTGGAGTTTCAGCTTATCTCTGCTCAAGCAGGGTCCCCATCCCACCCCTCGTAGGACCACCCTCCTGCCTCCTCCTGTCGGACTGCATTTTGGTCATCCTTCGAGGCCCACTGTGGTCAGCCTTCCAGCTAACAATAACCTTCTGCTTTCCTCTTTTTAACAAACTTGCAGCCATGGATTTGGCAATACATCATGAACTTCCTATTTCCTGAGTATGGCCCCCGCTGCCTCTGACGAAGTCATAAAGTCCTTAATGTCAGTCTTACTGTGTTTCCCAAAGAAAGGCAATGCCAAAGAATGCTCAAACTACCGCACAATTGCACTCATCTCACACGCTAGTAAAGTAATGCTCAAAATTCTCCAAGCCAGGCTTCAGCAATACGTGAACCGTGAACTTCCAGAAGTTCAAGCTGGTTTTAGAAAAGGCAGAGGAACCAGAGACCAAATTGCCAACATCTGCTGGATCATCGAAAAAGCAAGAGAGTTCCAGAAAAACATCTATTTCTGCTTTATTGACTATGCCAAAGCCTTTGACTGTGTAGATCACAATAAACTGTGGAAAATTCTGAAAGAGATGGGAATACCAGACCACCTGACCTGCCTCTTGAGAAACCTATATGCAGTTCAGGAAGCAACAGTTAGAACTGGACATGGAACAACAGACTGGTTCCAAATAGGAAAAGGAGTACGTCAAGGCTATATATTGTCACCCTGCTTATTTAACTTATATGCAGAGTACATCATGAGAAACGCTGGGCTGGAAGAAGCACAAGCTGGAATCAAGATTGCTGGGAGAAATATCAATAACCTCAGATATGCAGATGACACCATCCTTATGGCAGAAAATGAAGAGAAACTAAAAAGTCTATTGATGAAGGTGAAAGAGGAGAGTGAAAAAGTTGGCTTAAAGCTCAACATTCAGAAAACGAAGATCATGGCATCTGGTCCCATCACTTCATGGGAAATAGATGGGGAAACAGTGGAAACAGTGTCAGACTTTCTTTTTTGGGCTCCAAAATCACTGCAGATGGTGACTGCAGCCATGAAATCAAAAGACGCTTACTCCTTGGAAGAAAAGTTATGACCAACCTAGATAGCACATTCAAAAGCAGATAAATTACTTTGCCAACAAAGGTCCATCTAGTCAAGGCTATGGTTTTTCCAGTGGTCATGTATGGATGTGAGAGTTGGACTGTGAAGAAAGCTGAGTGCCGAAGAATTGATGCTTTTGAACTGTGGTGTTGGAGAAGACTCTTGAGAGTCCCTTGGACTGCAAGGAGATCCAACCAGTCCATTCTGAAGGAGATCAGCCCTGGGATTTCTTTGGAGGGAATGATGCTGAAGCTGAAACTCCAGTACTTTGGCCACCTCATGGGAAGAGTTGACTCATTGGAAAAGACTCTGATGCTGGGAGGGATTGGGGGCAAGAGGAGAAGGGGACGACAGAGGATGAGATGGCTGGATGGCATCACTGACTCGATGGACGTAAGTCTGAGTGAACTCCGGGAGTTGGTGATGGACAGGGAGGCCTGGCGTGCTGCGATTCATGGGGTCGCAAAGAGTCAGACACGACTGAGTGACTGAACTGAACTGAACTGAATATGTTTGACTTTCTTTTTGAAAAGGATGCCAAGATTGTTTGAGTGAATGGTTGGCGTTTACATTTGATTAAGGCAGACAACCTCTAAATGGATGGAGAGTCCTCCTGTACTAGGTTGTAAGTATCTTTTCTTACCCTTTTTGGTGACCTGCCTCATTTCTAGCAGATGCTAAATAAATGCTTAAGGGAGAGGGAAGTAAGGAGGTGAGAAAGCAAGGAAGAGAGATCAGACAAGAGGTGGGGGAGTAGAGAGAAAAAAACCTAATATGTAGGCAAATTAGGAGATCAAACCAGTCAATCCTAAAGGAAATCGATTCTGAGGATTCATTGGAAGGACTGATGTTGAAGCTGAAGCTCTAATCCTTTGGCCACCTGATACAAAGAACCAACTCATTAGAAAAGACTCTGATGCTGGGAAGGACTGAAGGCAGGAGGAGAAGGCGACAACAGAGGATGGTGTCACCGACTGGATGGACGTGAGTTAGAGCAAACTCAGGGAGGCAGTGAAGCATGGAGAAGCCTGGCCTGCTGCAGTCCATGGGCCACAAAGAGTTGGGCACAACTTAGTGACTGAATAACATCAAGGCAAATTAGGCAGGTCGGAAGGTATCTGAGAACATAGACCTGTTCGTGGGTAAATGTACAAGTGGATTAGTTGATAAGAAGGTGGGTGAATCAGCTGATACATAAATATTTGGGCAGTCAGAGAAATGAAATATTGATAAGTTGATAGAATTAGATAGTAGATGTAAGTTGATCAATTGGTTAGTAGATATTAGTATAGTTGGGGCTTCCCGGGTAGCGCTGGTGGTAAGGAACCTACTTGCCAATGCAGGAGACATAGGACATGAGGGTTTGGTCCCTGGGTCAGAAAGACTCCCGGGAGGAGGGCATGGCAACCCACTCTAGTATTCTTGCCTAGAGAATCCTGTGGACAGAGGAGCCTGATGGGCTACAGTCCAGAGGGTTGCAAAGAGTCAGACAAGACTGAAGCGACTGAGCACTGACAGTAGTCAGTTGGGTAGACCAGGTAAGTTTGAGAGCAGGCAGCGGGAGAGACCAATAATGGTAAGTAAGGACACAGGTGAGATGCTCAAGGGAACAACAAAGAACAGAAACAGTCCCTGGCTGAGTCAGGTGCCAGACCGGGAGCCAAGCCGAGAATAGAACAGGCCCCTGGTCAACCCCGGGAAAACCCATGGGGACTTGCCAACTTCCGGTTGCAGGTGTTTCTGCTTCTGCGGCTCATGTGGGTGAAGGTGAAGGAAGTCTGGCTGGCTGGGAAGCCACTCAAGGTGAAAACCAAGTGGTCCTTGCCAACACATCTCCTTCTAGGAGCCAGCGGAGACTCACTTACCAGGGATCAGAGCAGGAATGGGTTTGGGGAGGAAAAAGGGGTAGAAAGAAGGGAGGGTGCAGCCTTCCTCCCCTCTGCATCTTGGCTCGGGTGACTCTAATCCTAAGGACCAAATGGGGAAGGAAGTGACAGGAAGAACTTAACAGTCTGGGGTATGTCCCTCCCTTTCCAATAGATCAGGCAACATCCTAGAAGGAGGCTTTGTTCTGTGTTTCCTAGAACAGAGTTCTCACGGGTAAAACTACCACACTGTGAAAACACAGAGAGACAAAATAATGAAGGAAAGCCAAAGGCAACAGTAAGATGTAAAGCCACGGCAGGGGCGTCCCACAGCCTGTGAGAAGGCTCGCCCCAAGAGCACCGCTGTGCCTCCGTCCACAAACCTGAGGCCGGCTGGGTCTGACCTTGCCACCGGTCATCCTTCCATTCACCTTGAGTCTGCGGTTGCCCCAAATGCCACCCTGGAGGCTGACGAGTCAGAACGAGCTTTCATGCTGGCAGCAATGCCTGTGTTTTGGATGATGTCACTGAATTCTCGGAATAGCCACTCTGGATGCTAGTATCGCCTCCATTTTACAGATGGGGAAACCGAGGGATCCCAGGAAGGGATCGGCATCCTAGCCCCTGGAATCAGGGAGTCACAGCTGGCACCGAGGCTGGCTGAGGCCACAGTATATGTGCTTAACCAACGTGCCAGCTTGGAGTCACATTAACTCTCAGATGCACATAGCGGCCTCACACTCAGCACTGGAGTAGGTGTCTAGATGTGATGTGGAGCCCTCAAAGAGACTGCAGACTCAACTCCCTGGTTTATCCTCCCCCCAGTCCAATGCAAGAGATGTAAGAGATGCAGGTTCAATCCCTGGGTCAGGAAGATCCCCTGCAGGAGGAAATGGCAACCCACTCCAGGATTCTTGCCTGGGACAGTTCTTCCAGTATAGAGGAGCCTGGTGGGCTCATGTGGGTCCATGACGTCACAGAGAGTCAGACACAACTGAAGCGACTAAGCATGCATGCCTAAGTGATTGATCACAGCACAATATGTATGTGTCTGACATTTCTAGAGTTATCTGTCTAATGCCAAGCGCTTCCTGGGATAGTTTCTCAGACACCATCTCACTGAACCCTTGCTATGACCCTGGGAGGTTTATATCATCACTCCCATTTTAGTGATGAAAAAACTGAGCGTCAGACTTGTTCAGGCATGTGGCCAAGGTTACACAATTTGTAAGCAGCAGGGCATGGCTGCAGGACTAGAGCTGTTCAGCTTCCAGCCTAGTTCTCCCTCCATACTGCCACACTAAGTCTCTCTTCTCTGGCCTCTGACTGTCCTCCAGGGGTTGTCACTCACTGTCCCCAGTCAGGTAGCTGAGTTCTGTCCCGACTCTTGGGCCTCCACCGGGCTTGCTGGGGGCTGGATGCACATGTGCTTTTCTGTGCAGCAGAGTCAACCCCAAAGAAGTGCACTTCCTGCACAATTGCAGCTGAAGTATTATCATATCCAAAGGTGACTTCTGAATCATCAGGCTGGTTTCAGTTTGAAGATGGTCAGCCTGCTTCGGGTAGACTTACGGTATCCCTTTGGGTTATTCAAAAGAGGCAGGCAACTAGAAAGAGAAACGAGTGATCTGGGCCCATGAGATCTAATAGCCACCCCTCCCCAGGCCATGATCGAGGCAATCATTCACCTCCCTGTGCCTCAGAGTACTCATCTGTAGAGTGAGAGTAATGGTAAACAGGAGCCATCCACACACGCATCCATCTCCCCAGTCACCCGTCACCCAGCCACCTATGCACCTACCCATCAACCATTCACCTATCCTTCCCACCTCCCCGCCCACCCACCCACCCATCCATCCACCCACCTAACCACCTACCCATCAACCATTCACCTATCCTTCCCACCTCCCCGCCCACCCACCCACCCATCCATCCACCCACCTAACCACCTACCCATCAACCATTCACCTATCCTTCCCACCTCCCCACCCACCCACCCATCCATCCATCCACCCACCTAACCACCTACCCATCAACCATTCACCTATCCTTCCCACCTCCCCGCCCACCCACCCATCCATCCATCCACCCACCTAACCACCTACCCATCAACCATTCACCTATCCTTCCCACCTCCCCGCCCACCCATCCACCCATCCATCCACCCACCTAACCACCTACCCATCAACCATTCACCTATCCTTCCCACCTCCCCACCCACCCACCCACCCATCCATCCACCCACCTAACCACCTACCCATCAACCATTCACCTATCCTTCCCACCTCCCCACCCACCCACCCATCCATCCATCCACCTAACCACCTACCCATCAACCATTCACCTATGCCCCCACCCACCTACGCACAGCCCCCATCCACTCATCACCCAGCCACCTACCCACCTACCCTCCCATCACCCATCCACCTATCCAGTTCCTTACCCGCCCACCCATCCATGATCTATCCCATCCATCTACCTACCTATCAATCATTCACCTGTGCCCCCACCCACCTACCCACACAACCCCCACACACCCACCCACCCATCACCCAACCACCTACCCACCCACCACTCAGCACCCATCCACCTATGCACCTACCCATCAACCATTCATCTACCCACCCACCCACCCACCCATCCATCTACCTACCATCCAGTAGTCTAATATTCAACAAACACACATTGCACACCTATCCTTTTCCAGGCATTATATTAAGTGTTCGGGATACATCTGTGATAAAAGCATAGATCTCTCCCCACAGGGTGCTTACTTTCCAGTGAGAGAGTCAGACAATAGGCAGCAAACAAAGGAACCTCCCTGAGGGTCCAATGGTTAGGACTCTGCTCACATTGCCAAGGGCCCGGGTTCAGTCCCTGCTCGGAGAACTAAAATCCCCCAAGCCGTGCAGCTTGACTAAATAAATAATCAGCAACAAACATAATACAAAAGTAAAGTGTATCAAAGGTAAATATGTCAGTGTGGGGAGTGGTACTCAGAGTGTGGAGGGGGAGTTGCAAATTTAAATAGGATGATCAGGGGAGGCCTCCCTGAGAAGGTGACATTTGAGGAAAGTGCTAAAGGATTCAAGGAGGTTGGCCCAGAAGATATCTGGAGAAAAGAGTGTTCAGAAGGAAGCAACAGCATGTGCAGAGGTCCTGTGGCAGGGAGTGTGCCCGGCTGTCCCAGGGACCCCGAGGGTACCAGCATGGCTGGAGAAGATGAGACGGCAGGAGTATAGGGTGGGAGCAGAGCAGGGATGAACCAGATCTTGAAGGGCCTCATGGGAATCGTCCAGATTTAGCTTTCCTCTGAGTGACAGGGGAAGCCAGTGCAGGGTTTAGGGCGGCGGAGGGTGACGATCACGATAGGGTTGTAGAGAGAGTTAGAAAAACTTCACACTCCGATTTCCTTTTTTCTGAAGCCCTGTTGAAACTCAAGTCAGTGCCCTTTATTTCTACAAACCACACACTTCTCCTCCCCCTGTTCTCCTTGTCCCCGTCCAAAGGCTGCTCCCTCTCCTTGCCCCCTGGCTGCATCACTGCCTGTAGTCCTTACAGATGGAGTCTCACAGGCCTGGGAGGAGCTGGCCTGGAAGAGGGTGGTGGGGGAGCAACAAGGAAAGGAAGTGATGTATCCTTCCTTGTCTCCCAGGCTCCTGTAGACCGCATGGAGCTCAGTTCCCTTTCTAGAGTCACATGGCATCAGAAATAAATATATTACATCCCCTGGGAGGAAACTGAGTTTAATAACAGGAACCCGCCCTTGAAGCGAGAGGGAGGAGCAGAGGTGTGGGCAGCCAGCAGAGTGGAGGAGGCTGCAGTTTGCAGGGGGTGTGTCGAGGAGAGAGGAAGGCCTTGACACCCCCTGAAGTTGGCATCTGCATCAAGACTGCATAGGCCATGTGTGTTCTCTGCAGTTTCCTTCCTCTGCATCTTACAGTTTTCAGAGTGCACGTCTTTTGCCTCCTTCCATAGGTTTATTCCTGGGTATTTTATTCATTTTCATGCAATGGTAAAGAGGACTGTTCCTTTCATTTCTCTTTCTGATCTTTCATTGTAGAGAAATGCAACAGATTTCTGTGTGTTAATTCTGTAACCTGCAACTTTGCCAAATTCATTGACGAGCTCTAGTAGTTTTCTGGTAGCATCTTTAGGAGAGACATGTACACACTGCTGTATTTAAAATAGATAACGGACAAGGAAATCAACCCTGGATATTCCTTGGAAGGATGCTGCTGAAGCTGAAGCTCCAATACTTTGGCCCCCTGATGCAAGGAGCCGACTCTTTGGAAAAGACCCTGATGCTGGGAAAGATTGAAGCAAAAGGAGAAGAGGGCGGCAGAGGATGAGATAGCGGTTAGATAGCATCACTGACTCAATGGACATGGATTTGCGCAGATTCCAGGAGATAGTGGAGGACAGAGGAGCCTGGTGTGCTGCAGTCCAAGGGGTCGCAAAGAGTCAGACACAATTTAGCGACTGAATAGCAACAACAAGAGGAAGGACCTACAAGGACCTACCTTATGCTGCAGGGAACTCTGCTCAATATTATGTAACAACCTAAATGGGAAAGGAATTCGAGAAAAGAGTAGATACATGTATATGTATCCCTGAGTCACTTTGCTGTGCACCTGAAGCTAACACACTGCTGTAAAGCAATTATACTCCAATATAAAATAAAAAAGTTTTTAAAAAGACCCCATAAGTGGCTTGCACTCCCATTAAGAAATCAGGGGGGTCATTCAGGTGATAGAGATGTCCCAGCCCCCCTGGGGTCTTTTAGGAGGCGAAGAGTAAAAGATGTGTCTGAGGAACAGACAGAGATGATCTGGGTGAGAATTCACCCAGGAAGACAGCCCACCCCTTGTAAACATGTATCTTGGCAGAAGAGTTGGAGAAATGCCTACAACTGCCCTGGAGCCCATGGCAAAATCATCAAGAGGCTGTTTAGCCCTTAAGACCAGACTGAGCCACAAGTGTGTCTGCCTTCAAATCCAGCCTCAACACTTCCTGCTTGGGGACCGGAGTTGGTCACCTCTGGGCAGTCTCTGTCTTTTCTTCCTGTGTAACATAAGGCTGCTGCTGCTGCTAAGTCACTTCAGTCGTGTCCGACTCCGGGCGACCCCATTGACAGCAGCCCACCAGGCTCCCCCATCCCTGGGATTCTCCAGGCAAGAAAACTGGAGTGGGTTGCCATTTCCTTCTCCAATGCATGAAATCATTAAAGGGTTAGGGTGGATATGAGAAAACCCACTGGCTTAGGTGTGCCTGGCAAGCAACGAAATACTCAATAAATGTGAATTGTGATTATATCAAGTTGTAAGTTACTCCAAAACCATAAAAAGACCAAGGACTAGAATTTATGACATCAGCTCACAAAATTGGGAAAGCACAGGTTTATGTAACGGAGGCTGAAAAGTAAGTGTCTTTAGGAAGAATGTTGTTCGTGGGAATTCCCTGGTGGTCCAGTGGTTAGGACTCCACGCTTCTGCGGCTGGGTTGTGGAGGGGCGGCCTGGGTTTGACACACCTGGTTGGGGGAACTAAGATCCCTCAAGCTGCGTGGTATGTCCAAAAATAAAAATTAAGCAGACTGTTGTTTGCAACAAAGTGAGAACCTTCTTGCAAGTGGGAAAGAAGACCTAAAATGTTTGAGGAGCCAAGGATGCGAGTGGAAATGGTATGGCATAGGCTTTTTTTCCCGCTTTAAGATGAATCAGGAGTCAGCAGTACCCTTTAAAACCAAGACACTCTCTTCAACTTGGTTCCTCTTCTGTCTCTCTCTCTCTTTCTCCCCCTCTTTCTCTTTCTTCCTCCCTCTCTCTCTTCTTTCCTCCCATCCTTCCTCCCTTCTTCTGTCCTTCTGTCTACCTCCCTCTCTTTCTCTCCTGTCTCTCCTTCCCTTTCTCTTCCTCCCTGTGTATCTTTCAGTTTCCCTCTCTCTTCATGACCCGGATGCACACACAGGCACGTGCATACACATGCACACACACACGCCCACGCAAACATGCACACACATGCTCACACACACATGTGCACACACGGCAATCTCTGCTCTCCAGCTCTTCAGCCCTTCCTCTCTGTGGCAACCTATGTCTTCAGCTTTGAGACACACTGATTGTGCCGGCATCCGTCTTTCCCACTTGCAGGCAGCGGCTGATTTGTCCATCTGTGCCCTTCACCAGGGCCTTGCACATGCCTAAGGTACCCAGGGAGCTCAGAGAGCAAACCCAGTGGGCATTTGGCTGTGTGCCTCCGGGACGGTTTACTTTTAAGCAGAGTGGGAAGCACACTGTTCCGCCAATGCTCTCGGCATCCCAGCCTGAGCTCTCTAAGCACTTGCTGCTCCTGCCAGCTCAACCAGAGACCCCGATTCCTATTCATTCTGCCTTCTCAGCTTGGGACAGAGATGAACATGAGGACCTTCCTTTCAGAGATTAGAGGGAAAAGCCCTGAGCTGCTGACAGCCAGACATGGCTCCGTGAGAAAAAAGGGATGGATGGCAACTTACCACCAGGGTCCTTGTAGCTGGGGCCCCTCTCTGCTGTGGGGGCCTGCAGCCCACTCCAGATCCACCCCAAGAGGGCGAAGTCTGGGTCTCCTTTCTCCAGCAGGGTCAAGGAGATCTTCCTGGCCAGAGCCTCACCATCAGACTCATGGAGCAGGGCATGGTGGTACTCCCTGGAGAGGAGCTCTTCCGCCAGCAGGTTGTCCAGAAGCGCCTGCACTTGGCTCGGCCGATGGCTAGAGAGCAACATCCGGACCTGAGACAGGATGGTCTGGAAGTGATTCATGGTAGCGCTCAGATGCAGGGCAGCTCCCCTGGGCTAGCGCCTGGTATCTCTGCTCACCCAGCTTGTAGCATCCAAAATGTGAAGTGAAAATCAGGATGGGGGAACCTCTGCAGCTTATTCCTGCTAAGGAGGATTTCCTCATTTGCACGTTAGGCTGGGGTTGCCTGATGAATTGATGGAAGTGGGTTCTGGTCTTGATTTAGACTCATAGATACGTGCATACCTTGCGTGTGCGTATGCCAAAGAGGGTCACGGCTCTGTGGATTCCTTTAGACCCAATCCAGTATTTACTAAGAGGAACAAGACTTGCCTCTTTGAGGACCTATAAGGTGATAGGCTTTCTCGGATGTTGCATCATAACAAGAAGGCACTGGGGCATAGCAATTAAGCAGTTGGGTTTAGAGCCAGTCTGCTGGGTTCAAATCCCCAATTACTTGATGTTTGGCAAGTTACTTAGCCTCTCCTTGCTGCCATTTCTCCATCTGGAAACGTTACCAAGCTCACTCTGCTCATGGCAGGGCAGGCCAGCGAATCCAAGAGGCGAGGTACTGAGGCAAGGAATGAACACGGCTTTATTCCGCAAGCCTGACCGAGAAGACGGCAGACTAAAGACTCAAAATAACCATCTTGTCCCGGTCTGGATACCAGGTCCTTTTAGGTATCAGAGATGGCAGGGAGGTGAGGAAACAGAGTAGAGGCCATTTACTCTTATAAGTGTCTCCTAGAAGGGCAAGCCTCAGGCAGGGAGATGTGTTAATTTTTTTCCTTCCTGCCATCTACAGGTGGACAGGGTTCTGATCAGAGGCATTTTAGTTTAAGAGGCAGAGGGGAAGGATTCTCTGAGGCAGGCCATTATGTGTGATTATAATAACAAAAGCAGCCAAAGACACAGATCTTGCATGGAAGAGTCAAAACTGACTCTCCCCTGTTACAAAAACATGAAGTGATAATAATGGTATTTACATCTTAGAGTTGTAGGGAGGAGTAAGCGAGGTAACGCCTGGAGAGTACCCAGCACATCATCCACAACTTGATAATAGTTCAATAAATTTGAATTCAATAAATATGAGCCATTATGATTATTGATTAATCATGCAAGCAACTGTGTCACCTTGGGCTCAGCTTCATTAAACTTCAGTCCCTTCCTCTGAAAAATCTCCCAGGAAAAATAATTCAATCTCATCAGATTTTTCTGAGGATTAAAAGAGGTAGTATGTATAAGGGGCTTAGTGCTGGTCCTGGTGAGCACTTCATGAAAATTGACTATTACTAATATTATCCCCAATTAATAACACGGAAAACAGGCTTTGCATAGGTGCCAGTCTGTTGTAGGATTCTACCCTGAAAAACCTCAGCCCCCGCTTTTTATATCATAGCTGATTGCTCTTCCAGAAACGCACTGTGACCTCGTTTCCTTTCCTGGCCTCATTTTACCATCTCTCAGATGGGACCATTTGCATTGTTCATTTCAGTGAGACAAATAGGGATTTCCACTTCCAGTATGGGTGAGAGTTCCTATTTGACCAACACCACCACAATGACAACTATAAGCTCTGATGGCTGGGAGGCAGAAGAAAGTATAAAAAACAGCTACCTGAAGGCCCTGGGGAGCAATCAGAGCAGGCAGACCCTGGACAGGAGTCAATATGTGGGAGACAAGAATATCACTGGTGAATTCCCAGCTCATTAGTTTAGCTCAAGGAGATCTCAGTCTGTGTTCTGCAGGGCAAGTAAAATTCTGCTTGGAAAAAGAAAAAAGTTTTACTGCCCCGAATAACCAGAGGACAAAATTTGAGATAACAATAGTTGCTGGAAAGTGGGAGTAGAAATTCCAAGAAGGAAAGAGACAGAGAGAAGTTGCTCTAAATTCTGGGTATAAACTGTCCAAATGTATGGTTGACCTCTGAACCCTGCATTCACGGCTCATTCGAGCTCTTGTTCATTCATGCATTCACAGCTCAACTAAGGCTAAAGGAACTGAGCTGAAATTTGAGTTGTAACCTACCATGGGGGTTGTGTTGAGGGCAGGAGACTAGGCATTTGATTCCAGCCAATATAGGAGCCTGCTGAAACAGCAGCAACAACCAAATTAACCCTGTTCAGATTAGAACACAATCCAGAGTGTTTACTGTAGGGTATGGAGAAGGAAATGGCAACCCACTCCAGTATTCTTGCCTAGAGAATCCCATGGACAGAGAAGCCTGGTGGGCTACAGACCATGGGGTCGCAAAGAGTCGGACACGACTGAGCGACTTCACTTTCTTTCTTCCTTCTTTCTATGGAGTTAGAAAAGGCGAGGTTCAGAAAAAGAATGAGACCGGCACTTTACAAGAATGTATCACCTTTAATGAGGCGAGAAGGGGCAGCAGTCAGATTAGTGAGCTAACCCAAGAAAAGAGCAAGTATATATAGGCATATATGTGGAAATCTACTGTCTTAAGGGGGCCTGTTCTTCTCCAAGGTTATTCGGAGTAGTTATCTCTTAAACGGCTGGGGCAAGGAATTCTGGAGATCAGCCAGAGGCTGGGACCGACTGGGAGCTGGGCGTAATCAACCTTTTTTTCTCGTTTTTTTTCCTTCCGGTGAGAGAGTTCTTTGTTTTGCATAGAATGGTGGGGAGGACCGAGAGGGGAGTTTAACTCCAGGCTATTTTGAGCCAGGTATCGCATATTGTGATAGGCAGTACCTATCCAAAATTACCTGACTATAAAGGGATAGGAAAAAGGGACCCATTCTCAGGAGAAAAGGATAATCAATGGAAATTGGCCCCCAGATGACCCAGATGTTGAAATTAGCAGACAAGGATTTTAAAAAAATCTTTTTATTTTTACTTTTTAAAATCTTTCTATTTTTCAAGTCTTTACTGACCTTGTTACAATATTGCTTCTGTTTTATGTTTTTTTTGGGGGGGGGCCTGGAGGCATATGGGATCTTTGCTCCCTGACCAGGGATTGAATTTGTACCCCATGCATTGAGAGGTGGTGTCTTAAACCACTGGGCTGCCAGGGAAGTCCTGAGACAAGGATTTGTTAAAGTAGTGACTCTAACCATGAATGAAATAGACATAAAGGGTGCCAAGGAAAACATGCTCATGAAAATAAAAAAAATAGGAACTTTCAGCAGAAAAACAGAAACTACTAAAAATTACCAAATGGAAATGATCAAAGTGAAAATTACAATGTAGGAAAATTTACAAGTCTTTGGATTGGATTAATGGCAAAAAGGGGATAACAGAAGAAACCTTAAGGTGTCACAATAGAAATTATTTGATCTGAAGAACAGAGAGAAAAAGATTGAAAAAGAAAAGAGCTTCAAGGATCTGTGGGACAATGTCAAAAGGTCCAACTTATACATACTTACAATGACAGAAGAAGTGAGGGAGTGGGGTAGAAAAAAGGTCACAGAAATAAAGCCCCAAATTTCTCAACTTTGGTGAAAATTAAACAGCATGAAAACCATGAAGCTCAGCAAGACAAACGCAAGGAAATCCACACGTAGGCACATCATAGTCAAACAACAGAAAACTAAAGATCAGGAGAAATTTGTGAAAGGAGCCGGATCAAAAGATCACATTGCAGGGACGTCCCTGGTGGCCCAGTGGTTAAGACTCCACACTGCCAATGCAGGGGGTGGAGGTTTAATCCCTGATCAGGGATCTAAGATCCCGCATGCCACACAGCACAGCCAAAAAATAAAAAAACAAGACAAGAGCACATTATATACAGGAGGGCACATGAGTCATCACTAACTTCTCATTCAACATCATGGATACCAGAAGACAGTGGAACAGTATCTTGGACGAACTGAAAAGGAAAAAATGGTCAACCCAGGCTTCTAAAACAGTGAAACTATCCCTCAAGTATGTGGGGAAAATAGATATTTTCAGACTTAAAAAACTAAAAGAGTATGTTGCAATAGTCCTGCATTTTAAGAAATGCTAAAATAAGTTATTTAGATGGAAGAAAAATTATATACCAGTTAGAAACTCAGTTAGATACCAGTTGGGAAGAACTAAAGAGTGTCAGAAATAGTAACCTTAGGTAAGTATAAACGTTTTTTAATTTATTTTTAAATAATGTATTTATTTGGCTGTGCCAGATCTTATTTGTGGCACACAGGATCTTTTAGTCACAACACATAGTTCTTGACCAGGGATTGAACCCTGGGCCCCCTGCACTGGGAGTGCAGAGTCAGCCACTGGGCCACCAGGGAGGTCCCGAAAGATTGGTTTTTTTTCCTCCTTCATTTATTTAAAAACATAACTGCTTAAAGCAAAAGGTATGATACTATCTTGTGATTTTTAAATACATGTAGATATAATATATGGAGAAGGCAATGGCACCCCACTCCAGTACTCTGGCCTGGAGAATCCCGTGGACAGAGGAGCCTGGTAGGCTGCAGTCCATGGGGTCGCTAAGAGTCAGACATGACTGAGCGACTTCCCTTTCACTTTTCACTCTCATGCGCTGGGGAAGGAAATGGCAACCCACTCCAGTGTTCTTGCCTGGAGAATCCTAGGGACGGGGGAGCCTCGTGGGCTGCCATCTATGGGGTTGCACAGAGTCGCACAGAGTCGGACTGAAGCAACTTAGCAGCAGCAGATATAATATATACGGTGGATACAGCATAAAGGATGGTGGAGCATAATGTGTGATTGTTGGACCCACATGGTGGCAATCTGTACTTTATATTAAGTGGTGTAACGTTTCCTCTGTGTTGGTTGAGAGAGTGGAAAATATATATTAAAAGCCTTCGAGGGGCTTCCCTGGTGGTTCAGTGGTAAAGAATCCACCTGCCAATGCAGGAGTCACAGGTTCGATCCCTGGCTCGGGAGGATCCCACATGCTGAACAGCCTCTAAGCCCATGTGCCGCAACTATTTAGCTTGTGCCCTAGAGCCTGGGAGCCACAACTGCTGAGCCCTCAAGCCCTAGAGTCCATGCTTTGCAACAGGCGAGGTCACCACAGTGAGAAACCTGAGCACTACATTAGAGAAAAGCCTGTGCAGCAATGAAAACTCAGCTCAGCCAAAAATAAATAAATAAAGATTTTTTAAAAATCTGAAGTGTCTCTTAAAAAATAGCCCTTGAAGAACCACTAAAACATAATGCAAAAAGGCATACGCTAAACAGCAATGTGAAATTAATACAGAATTTTAAATGAGATGGACTCAACTCTGGGCTAGAATAAGCGGTCCAACAAGACTATGACATTATAAATTTTATGTATAAAGGCTGAGAGCTAGAAGATAGAAATTCTAAAGCTCTTCTCACCTAACAAAGTACACTTTTCAGCAGAGATATAGAGGTAAATATCCTCTGGGCAACAAATTATCAATTAAGATAAGCAAAATTGCATACTTTTTAGGCCTTTAAGCATAATTCACAGGGCAAATCAATAATTTTTGCAGGCTGGGTATATCTTGTACTTTTTTGTACAAATTTAATTTTGAAGTGAAGTACAATGTTAGAGCTCAGTTGTGTCTGATTCTTTTCAACCTCAAGGACTATAGCCCACCAGGCTCCTCTGTCCATGGAGTTCTCCAGGCAAGAATACTGGAGTGGGTTGCCATTTCCTTCTCCAGGGGATCTTCCTGACCCAGGGATTGAACCTGGATCTCTTGCCTTGCAGATTCTTTACCATCTGAGCCACCAGGGAAGCCCAAAAATTTAATATTGAGTTGGCCAAAAAGTTGGTTCAAGTCTTTCCATAAAGTATAACAGAAAAACTCGAATGAACTTTTTGACCAACCCTATACTTTTAAGAATAATTCTACAATCACAAAGTTTTACGGCTTCACACAGGTCTTCCCCATGACAAGAGAATGACAGGGTACCTGTACGAAAGTTCTCAACTTCATCAGAACTAACTTTGTGAAGCAGATCAGCATCTGCTTTACTGTAGTTAGAGAGAAAGAGGAAACTTTGACCCCCACTTCCACTTTCTTTCTGAGATTTCTCTTCCCAGCAGTTGGAAGACCACACGGTTTCTTGGACAAGGTGGTGGCTGTTGCTGTTCAGTCGCTAGTCATGACCCCAGAGATTGCAGCACACCAGGCTCCCCTGTCCTCCATTATTTTTTGCTCAAATTCATTTGAGTTTGCTGAAATTCATGTCCATTGAGTTGGTGATGCTATGTAACCATCTTATCCTCTGCTGCCCTCTTCTCCTCCTGCCCTCAATCTTTCCCAGCATCAGGGTCTTTTCCAACGTATCGGCTCTTTGTACCAGGTGACCAAGGTATTGGAGCTTCAGCTTCAGCATCAATTTTTCCAATGCGTCTTCAGGGTTGATTTCCATTAGGACTGATTGGTTTGATTTCCTCGCAGTCCAAGGGGTTCTCAAGAGTCTTCTTTAACACCAATTCAAAAGCATCAATTCTTTGGACAAGATGGTAATGCCCATCAATTATCCCTGAGAGAAAAAGAGGAGATTTGAGAACTTACAACTTATTAGTTAGGAAAGGAGGCGGGGGAGCCAAAAAAGAATTTTATCAGAAGGAAGAGATGGTGTGTAATCGTCAGCCATGGTTGTGAAGATGGCAGGTGGGTCAGTTGCTGTGGGGAGTAAGGAAACCATGTTCTTAAGTACCTCACCTCTGAGGCACCTGAGAGAGAGGACCAGGCCTGAGGATCCATCCCCAAGAGTCCAAGATGGAGAGGAGAAGCAGGCCATGAGTCTCCATCAAACACCCTGAGATGGGGATCAAAAGCAGGCCACGGGACTCCATCTAACACCTCAAGAATGTGTTATGGGGGTAATGGATGATTAAACTGCAACCACAGGGTGCACAGAACCAGGAGCTAGAGCAGCTTTTCCAAGGCTGCCTTCCTCTTTCCTGCCAACCCAGTCTAGTACCGCATCACATGCTCAGTCACGAAAACCTGAATGCCAGCTTCCACTTGGTCCCTGACTCTCTGGGCCACCACAGCAATTTATTTCCTCTCTCTGGCCCCCTGTTTCATCACATGTGAAACACAGGTCAGATTATACCGTCCCTAGAATTTCTTTCAGTTCTGTAATGCTGCTGTTTTCAGGTAGGTGTTACCTTGCTGCAGAAGCCGCCGGTCTCAGAGTGTTCCCTCGTGATTAGTCATGAGTACAGCATTACCTCTGTCTATAGTCATCAAAGTCCCCCTGTAAAATTTTTGTCTTACAATTATCACATGCGTTATTATTCCCCTCTTTTACTTTCTCTGTATTATTTATCATAGAAGGAAATTCCATATTCCTATCTCAGTTGCAAAGTCATGTCACTTGCCTAAGAATAGTGGCGAGCAGATGGAAAGTAAAATGTTTATATTCTTCTGCTTATGGAAGGTCCTGATCCTGAGATCCAATGTCTCTTAGTGACAAAGCATGCTTAGCAAGTGTTATAGAGGAGTTACAGGTAGACCGGCACCTAGCTGAAGCTGTCTGCATCAGAAAAGTAGTAAAAATTTTGAAAGTTACCAGTAAGGATGTAGACCCTGATGCTGGGAAAGACTAAAGGCAGGAGGAGAAGGGGATGACAGAGGATGAGATGGTTGGATGGCATCACTGACTCAGTGGACATGAGTTTGAGCAAACTCTGGGAGACAGCAGAGGACAGGGAAGCCTGGCGTGCTGCAGTCTCTGCAGTCTTGGAGACTCTTTGGGATCTCAAAGAGTCGGACGTGAATGAGTGAACGAGAACAAAGGATGTAGAAAAATAAGAACTCTCCTACTTGGCTGGAGACCACTTAGAATACTTTCATCACCTAACGTTAACATTTGAGCAATAACTATTGAAATGGGAGAGGCACATATCCAGTGTTTCCACTCCTCACTATATAACCCAGGAAAAGTCTTAGACATGTGCATTATGACACACAAAGCAACATTATTTGTGATGGCCAAAAAAACCTGAGAGATAACAATCAACACAGAACAGACATGAATGTCTTTTATAAGGATCCTGGAACACATGCGACTTTAATGGATTGAACATAATGGATCCAAGCGGAGTGATGGAATTTAGTGTTTGTTAAAAATGGACTCAGTGACAGCATTTCCTTGGTGGTTCACTGCCTAAGACTCCGCTCTTTCAATGCAGGGGATCTGGGTTCCATCCCTGGTCAGGGAACCAGATTCCACCTCCCACAACTAAAGATCCCGCACGTAGCCATGAGGATTGAAGACCCAACCTGCTGCAACTAAGTCCCAGTGCAGCCAAATAAATATAATTATTTTAAAAATGGAGTCGGTCGAATCGATTACACTTTGGAATATCGTGTAAGTTTTAAAGGGTTAATGGTTGAGTCTTTACAATTTTGTCTCCTTCTGTTGCAGGATAGTATGATGTTACGCATAAAAGCAAGTCCATAAGCTGCTAAACCCATGAGGGTATTATATTTCTGAGAACCTTAAAACAGGTTGTTAAGGGCTCTGAATTCTGATACTGGCATTCCAGAATCTTCTCACAAGATCAGCTAATGGTATAATCACTACACCTTTTGTGGCACTGGTCATTCATGATTGCCCACCCGTAATTCCTTCTAGAATCATCACAGGTTATGTGCCAGGAAGTCTATCTGACAGCACTCCCATGAAAAAATGGATAATTTTAAAGAAAAGTGCCGTTCATCCTTATGTGTATATTGAAGGATAATGTCTTTAAGTGGATTCTGTTTGACAATCCCACAGTGGAAAACTGACCACATTAAACTTGCCTAGCAGCAGCAGCAGCAGTGGAAGGCAGCTGTTTAGGGAGTCTAAATTCCATCTCCAATTTTGATTGTATTCTGGGTTTCTTAAGATTATTTGATTATTGTTACAAATTTGGGTTTTTTAATGCTAAACAATGCTAATTTAATCACAAATTTCTATATATTATGTCTAAGGCTGAAGGATGTCTCTCTCAGAGAGGAAGGCGTTACAATACTTATGAATGGTGACAAAGATGCTGTGCATATCTGTAATTTCATCTTTGAGTGTTTGTGACTTACTTGATTAGCTCTGTCCTGTGTGCTGTAAGCAAACGTAGAATCAATAAGTCCTGATGATGTTTCGAGTGACTGTAGAGAGGCGACATAAGAGACGTGGGTTCCACCCCTGGGTCTCGAAGACCCTTGAAGGAGGTCATGACAACCCACTCCAGTATTCTTGCCTGGAGAATCATACAGACAGAAGAGGCTGGCGGGTTGCACAGAGTCAGACATGACTGAAGTGACTTGGCATGCACCTATAGACTTTAGAGCTGTGAAAATGATATGTAAAGCAAGGTTTTACAATTATAGAATCAAAGCTATTGGATTTTACTATTATAACTTGAAACAACATGCATAAACAAAAATCAATGAAAGAAGGTACTCATTTCATTGACCCATAAAAAAAATTACCTTAAGAAGAACCTAGAAACAACGTAAATATTCTTCCAAAGTAGACTGGATAGATAAGTGGCCGCATAATGCTACAATGGAATCTCACACAGTAGTTAAAATACATGAACTAAGGCTACATATGTTAACATTTCAAGTTCAACAACATAACAAGTATAAAACCAACTACAGTCTGCAAAGTACTACCTAGGGATGAGGTACCTAGGAGGGGAGGATGTGCACGAAAATTATCAGCTGTCAGTTCAGGAGACTGGTAATTTCTAGAGCAAAGTGATGTGTTCATGAGAGGGATGAAGGAGAACAGCATCAGAGAGGGATACACAGGGGACCTTGATAGCACTTTAATGTTTTTATTTCATTAGCAGAGTTGCGATTGCATAGCGCTTCCTATTCTTATTCATTATAAACTTTTTTTTTTCAGCTTTAATCCTTTCTCTTTATTTTTTTTAAATATAAATTTACTTATTTTAATTGGAGGTTAATTACAATATTGTATTGGTTTCTTGTATGTCTAAAATATCCAGCTAGGCTGAGTCATGTGATCTTGTTGATATTTGTCTGTTCTAATCTATATAACAGCCACATCCTCTGGAATGATCAGTTTCTTGATGATGGCGATTATGAAAGAGTTGAAAGGGAACTCTCTTGCCACATGATTCACTGTCACTGAAAGCCTACAGGTGAAGCCCTCCTCTCCTGTTATCTGGTTACCATCAGGGTGGTGCAGGAACCACATTTGAGAAGCACTGATTTAGCGAAAGTTGTCCCTGTTTTGTTATAAACTAGACCTGTGGTCTGGCCTTGGGGATGAGAAACTTGTGGTGGGAGACTAGAAGAGGGGGAGAGAGAGAGGGTGCCCTGGGATCTGCAGAGAGGAGTCGCGTGCAAGGTGTCTATGCCCAAAGCACAGGGCTAAGGCAGTCCTCGAGGTCATCTACCTGCTGAAAGTGAAAGTGATAACTGTTCAACCGTGTCTGACTCTTTGCGACCCCGTGAAATGGAGCCTGCCAGGCTCCTCTGCCCGTGGAATTCTCCAGGCAAGGATACCAGAGTGGGTGGCTATTCCCTTCTCCAGGGGATCTTCCCAAACGAGGGATGGAACCCTGATCTCTTGCCTTGCAGGCAGATTCTTAACCATCTGAACCACCAGGGAAGTCTACCTGCTGAGCAAGAGGCAATGAACTTCTTACTATTTCCTCCTCCTTGACTTGGAGATCACCAATGGTAATGATGACATATTAAAGTATTCAGATGTCATATCCTGAGGAAGAGTAGTGGGGAGCTAGGCACTTTCTGTATACGATCTCATCATTACCAAAGGCAGTGCGAGGTGGGCATCACCATCTCATTTTACAGACGCGGCTCAGAGACGTGAAGTTGCAGAAACTGAGTAGGAACCTGAGGCAGAATCTAGCTTGTGAAAGGAGAAGAGGTCCTGGCTGCTTCCTCCTGAGAGGCCAGGAGAGCAGCTTCCTGCAGGCACGGGCCCTGTATCCATGGCAGGACTGGGCCCTGTGGCTGCCACGTGTCTGCCCACAAGCCCACAAGCGTTGCCACAAGATGGGCAATGCTGCATCTCAGCCTGAGTCACCTTGACCACCACTCAGGAGCCTGTGGATGGCTGCTTTTGTTTCTTGGGTTTTCCCCCAGCTTGTGACTAACTGCAGAGTGGGTGAGAACTGACACATAGCTTACAGGATGATGTCATGACTTGCCCAGGCTCTTGGGGGTCAGAAACTGAAGTCAGGAGACCTGGGCCCAGTGAGTGCTGGAATTGGCTATTTGCCATGAAGTGATGGGACCAGATGTCACAATATACATGACTTGACACACCATAAGTTTCCAACAAAGTGTTTCATTTATGGAGTGCCTGACCCACATGTGCTCCTATGTTTACTAGGCATTGGGGAAATAGAAGTGAACAAAAAAAAGATAAAAATTCCTACTCTTGTGGAACTTAGTCTTATTAGTTTAAGCTAAATTTGAAATTTTTTATGACCAATTTAGACAGCATATTAAAAAGCAGAGACCTTACTTTGCCAACAAAGGTTCATCTAGTCAAAGCTACGGTTTTTCCAGTAGTCACCTGTGGATGTGAGAGTTGGAATATAAAGAAAGCTGTGTGCCAAAGAATTGATGCTTTTGAACTGTGGTGTTGGAGAAGACTCTTGAAAGTCTCTTGGACTGCAAGGAGCTCCAACCAGTCCATCCTAAAGGAAATCAGTCCTGATTATTCATTGGAAGGACTGATGCTGAAGCTGAAGCTCTAATACTTTGGCCACCTCATGCAAAGAGCCGACTCATTTGAAAAGACCCTGATGCTGGGAAAGATTGAGGGTGGGAGAAGGGGATGACAGAGGATGAGATGGTTGAATGGCATCACCGACTCAATGGATATGAGTTTGAGTAAACTCTGGGAGTTGGTGATGACAGGGAGGCCCCCTGGAGTCCAAGGGGTCACAAAGAGTTGGACACGACTGAGCCACTGAACTGAACTGAAATCTGAAATATCTGAAAAGCTATTAAAACCAAGCAAGATAAGCCTCTCCTTCAAAAAGGGAAAAATATAAGAACAGAACTAGAATTGTTACATCTTCTTATTGAATTTGTTATCATTATGCAATGACTCTCTTGACCTCTGGTGATCTTTTTATCTTAAAGTCTATTTGTCTTATACTAATAGAGTGACACTAACTTTATTTTGATTATATTTATCTGGCACGAATATAAGCATTTCACTTTTTGTATATGGCTTAGATGATAAAGATCAGATCAGATCAGTCGCTCAGTCGTGTCCGACTCTTTGTGACCCCATGAATCGCAGCACGCCAAGCCTCCCTGTCCATCACCAACTCCCGGAGTTCACTGAGACTCACGTCCATCATGTCAGTGATGCCATCCAGCCATTTCACCCTCTGTCATCCCCTTCTCCTCCTGCCCCCAATCCCTCCCAGCATCAGAGTCTTTTCCAATGAGTCAACTCTTCGCATGAGGTGGCCAAAGTACTGGAGTTTCAGCTTTAGCATCATTCCTTCCAAAGAAATCCCAGGGCTGATCTCCTTCAGAATGGACTGGTTGGATCTCCTTGCAGTCCAAGGGACTCTCAAGAGTCTTCTCCAACACCACAGTTCAAAAGCATCAATTCTTCGGTGCTCAGCCTTCTTCACAGTCCAACTCTCACATCCATACATGACCACAGGAAAAACCATAGCCTTGACTAGACGATCCTTTGTTGGCAAAGTAATGTCTCTGCTTTTGAATATGCTATCTAGGTTGGTCATAACTTTCCTTCCAAGGAGCAAGTGTCCCTTAATTTCATGGCTGTAGTCACCATCTGTAGTGATCTTGGAGCCCAGAAAAATAAAATCTGACACTGTTTCCACTGTTTCCCCATCTATTCCCCATAAAGTGATGGGACCAGATTCCACGATCTTCGTTTTCTGAATGTTGACCTTTAAGCCAACTTTTTCACTCTCCTCTTTCACTTTCATCAAGAGGCTTTTGAGTTCCTCTTCACTTTCTGCCATAAGGGTGGTGTCATCTGCATATCTGAGGTTATTGATATTTCTCCCAGCAATCTTGATTCCAGCTTGTGTTTCTTCCAGTCCAACATTTCTCATGATGTACTCTGCATATAAGTTAAATAAACAGGGTGACAATATACAGCCTTGATGTACTCCTTTTCCTATTTGGAACCAGTCTGTTGTTCCGTGTCCAGTTCTAACTGTTGCTTCCTGACCTGCATACAAATTTCTCAAGAGGCAGATCAGGTGTTCTGATATTGCCATCTCTTTCAGAATTTTCCACAGTTTATTGTGATCCACCCAGTCAAAAGCTTAGGCGTAGTCAATAAAGCAGAAATAGATGTTTTTCTGGAACTCTCTTGTTTTTTCCATGATCCAGCAGATGTTGGCAATTTGATCTCTGGTTCCTCTGCCTTTTCTAAAACCAGCTTGAACATCAGGAAGTTCAAGGTTCACGTATTGCTGAAGCCTGGCTTGGAGAATTTTGAGCATTACTTTACTAGCGTGTGAGATGAGTGCAATTGTGCGGTAGTTTGAGCATTCTTTGGCATTGCCTTTCTTTGGGATTGGAATGAAAACTGACCTTTTCCAGTCCTGTGGCCACTGCTGAGTTTTCCAAATTTGCTGGGATATTGAGTGCAGCACTTTCACAGCATCATCTTTCAGGATTTGGAATAGCTCCACTGGAATTCCATCACCTCCACTAGCTTTGTTCGTAGTGATGCTGTCTAAGGCCCACTTGACTTCACATTCCAGGATGTCTGGCTCTAGGTCAGTGATCACACCATCGTGATTATCTGGGTCGTGAAGATCTTTTTTGTACAGTTCTTCTGTGTATTCTTGCCACCTCTTCTTAATATCTTCTGCTTCTGTTAGGTCCATACCATTTCTGTCCTTTATCGAGCTCATCTTTGCATGAAATGTTCCTTTGGTATCTCTGATTTTCTTGAAGAGATCCCTAGCCTTTCCCATTCTGTTGTTTTCCTCTATTTCTTTGCATTGATAGCTGAAGAAGGCTTTCTTATCTCTTCTTGCTATTCTTTGGAACTCTGCATTCAGATGTTTATATCTTTCCTTTTCTCCTTTGCTTTTCGCTTCTCTTTTTTTCACAGCTATTTGTAAGGCCTCCCCAGACAGCCATTTTGCTTTTTTGCATTTCTTTTCTATGGGAATGGTCTTGATCCCTGTCTCCTGTACAATGTCACGAACCTCATTCCATAGCTCATCAGGCACGCTATCTATCAGATCTAGTCCCTTAAATCTATTTCCCACTTCCACTGTATAATCATAAGGGATTTGATTTAGGTCATACCTGAATGGTCTAGTGGTTTTCCCTACTTTCTCCAATTTAAGTCTGAATTTGGCAATAAGGAGTTCATGGTCTGAGCCACAGTCAGCTCCTGGTCTTGTTTTTGCTGATTGTATAGAGCTTCTCCATCTTTGGCTGCAAAGAATATAATCAATCTGATTTCGGTGTTGACCATCTGGTGGTGTCCATGTATAGAGTCTTCTCTTGTGTTGTTGGAAGAGGGTGTTTGTTATGACCAGTGCATTTTCTTGGCAAAACTCTATTAGTCTTTGCCCTGCTTCATTCCGTATTCCAAGGCCAAATTTGCTTGTTACGCCAGGTGTTTCTTGACTTCCTACTTTTGCATTCCAGTCCCCTATAATGAAAAGGACATCTTTTTTGGGTGTTAGTTTTAAAAGGTCTTGTAGGTCTTCATAGAACCGTTGAACTTCAGCTTCTTCAGCATTACTGGTTGGGGCATAGACTTGGATTACTGTGATATTGAATGGTTTGCCTTGGAAACGAACAGAGATCATTCTGTCGTTTTTGAGATTGCATCCAAGTACTGCATTTCGGACTCTTTTGTTGACCATGATGGCTACTCCATTTCTTCTGAGGGATTCCTGCCCGCAGTAGTAGATATAATGGTCATCTGAGTTAAATTCACCCATTCCAGTCCATTTCAGTTCACTGATTCCTAGAATGTCTACATTCACTCTTGCCATCTCTTGTTTGATCACTTCCAATTTGCCTTGATTCATGGACCTGACATTCCAGGTTCCTATGCAATATTGCTCTTTACAGCATCGGACCTTGCTTCTATCACCAGTCACATCCACAGCTGGGTATTCTTTTTGCTTTGGCTCCATCCCTTCATTCTTTCTGGAGTTATTTCTCCACTGATCTCCAGTAGCATACTGGGCACCTACTGACCTGGGGAGTTCCTCTTTTAGTATCCTATCATTTTGCCTTTTCATACTGTTCATGGGGTTCTCAAGGCAAGAATACTGAAGTGGTTTGCCATTCCCTTCTCCAGTGGACCACATTCTGTCAAATCTCTCCACCATGACCCGCCCGTCTTGGGTTGCCCCACGGGCATGGCTTAGTTTCATTGAGTTCGACAAGGCTGTGGTCCTAGTGTGATTTGATTGACTAGTTTTCTGTGAGTATGGTTTCAGTGTGTTTGCCCTCTGATGCCCTCTTGCAACACCTACCGTCTTACTTAGATGATAAAGAACCTGCCTGCAATGCAGGAAACTTGGGTTTGATCTCTGGGTTGGGAAGATCCCTTGGAGAAAAGAATGGCTACCCACTCCAGCAATCTGGCCTGGAGAATTCCATGGACTGAGGAGTCTGGAAGTCTACAGGCCATGAGGTCACAAAAAGTCAGACACGACTGAGTGACTAACGCTTTCACTTGACTTTCTAGTTTACTTTGTTTTTTTTTCTTTTCCCCATAACATTTGACTTTTTATTTATTTTTTGACTACAGTTCATGGCTTGAGGATTTTAGTTTCCCAACCAGAGATTGGACCTGAACACGGCAGCATAAGCATCAAATCCTAACCACTAGACTGCCAGGGAATTTCTGATTTGACTTTTAATCTCGACAGAATTCTTAAGCGTTAAATATACCTCTTATACATAATGCATCTGGTCTAAAAAATCTTTGTCTTTTGACAGGAGAGTTTGATCCATTTACATTTCTACTAATGGTGCTGTGCTTCCTCCCCCCGTGTATGATTTTTTTTTGACTGTGAGTTATTCATTTTTTTTTAGAACTTTGTTGTGGGTGATGTTTGAGTTCTGTTGTAAAGTTAAGTTCCATTAATGAGTAGTCAACGTCACTTCTGCTAATCCCTGGGGACCCTCCTTTCAACCTGTGACCGTCTTTAAATTACATTATTTGCTTGAGTGTTTTTTTTTGTTTTTTTTTTTTTACTACTTACGTAGCATGAATTTGGGTCACAAGCCTGAGTGAAGACCCGCTTGTAATGGCAAATTCTCAGGTGACATTTTTTTTTCTCTCACACTCACCCCCACGATCGAGACAGACAAGTTTTGTATTAGTAGCTCTCTCTTCTGTCTGGCAGGGTATATTTCTCACTCATCCTCTCAGTTCAGTTCAGTCACTCAGTCGTGTCCGACTCTTTGTGACCCTATGAATCGCAGCACGCCAGGCCTCCCTGTCCATCACCAACTTCCGGAGTTCACTCAGACTCACGTCCATCATGTCAGTGATGCCATCCAGCCATCTCATCCTCTGGCGTCCCCTTCTCCTCCTGCCCCTGATCCCTCCCAGCATCAGAGTCTTTTCCAATGAGTCAACTCTTCACACGAGGTGGCCAAAGTACTGGAGTTTCAGCTTTAGCATCATTCCCTCCAAAGAAATCCCAGGGCTGATCTCCTTCAGAATGGACTGGTTGGATCTCCTTGCAGTCCAAGGGACGCTCAAGAGTCTTCTCCAACACCACAGTTCCAAAAGCATCAATTCTTCGGCTCTTTTGGGGTTCAGCTCTCTTATGAATCTACTGTAAAGTTCTCAATTGAGGGGTCCCCTAGACTATGTCTTGCCCTTTTACTCACTGCAACCTTTAAAGGTGAAGCTCAGGTTCTCCAGAGTTTGAAACAAACCCTCAGGGAAAAACTGGTCTTTGATGGATGCTCACCATCCAGTATCCATAACTTCGTGTCTCTGGGGACTTTGTGGATTTCTTACCTTGATGCTAGATCAGCAAAATGTTTAAAAGGTGCATTCAAGCATTTTTGCAGCATTTTAGCTGTTTCAGGGGGTGGAATATTAGGGAATCTACTTCTTCATAGAACTAGAATTAGGCGTCTCTCTATTAGTTGTTTTTTGTTTTTTAAATAATGACCTTTTACTATGGACTGAATGGTGTTCCTGACCCCTAACACTTCAAAATATTTTTGTTGTTGTTTCTGGCCAGGCTGTGTGGCTTGTGGGATTTTTTTAGTTCCCTGACCTGGGAATGAACCCGGACCCTCGGCAGTGAAAGTACAGAGTCCTAACCACTGGACCACCAGGGAATTCCCTCTGTTACTTCTAATACAAATGACTTCAAGATGTGTCAAGTTCCCTAGAATTTTGTTCTTAGTCCTCTCCCTCTTTGAACAAAGTCTGTTGTTCTTCAAACTATAAACATTTGGCATAACTTCTAGTGGTCGTTAGAGCTACCATGGCTGCTCTAGTTCTTTATGGAACAATTTATGACAAACTCGCATTAAATAAAAGCATTCCTGACACAGAGATAAAGCTTCCTAACTAGGAGAGGGCATCTCATCTTTCTATCCATGCTCAAAACCAAACCCACTGACTCTGAACTCAAAAACCACTCCTCCACCTTTGTTTCCTGAGTCAGTGAATGATGCTCACCCAACCCAGGCAGCCAGGTCAAAGACCTGGAGTCCATGCTCCTCCTGAACCACGTCCTTCCCTTACCTGAAATCTGTTTCCGGGTCATTGCATGACAAGGCCAATGTATTTCTGGAGTTTCTCATCCACCTTCATCCTTCATTTCTTATTGTTGTTCAGTTGCTAAGTCACATCTGATTCTTTGTGACCCATAGACTGCAGCACACCAGACTTCACTGTCCTCCACTGTCTCGTGGATTTGCTCAAGTTCATGTCCTTCATCTCTATCCAGCCTAAATTATAACACTTAATATAACCATCATCTCTCATCATCTAGCCTCCAATGTGGTCCTTATCTGATAGCAGATTATTTGGCAATTAATCTTCCTGATAATCCTATGAGATGGGGACTGTTATATTTCCATTATACAGATGAAGAAGCTGAGGCTGGTAATGGTTGAGGAAGGGTCCCAGGGCTAGTCAGGGGTGGAGCCTGACTCTACACAGTGGCCTAATCTAGACCTCTGTCTTAGCCACCACTCTCTACATTTGTTTTCTTGGCGCAGTGCTTAGGACTCTGAACTTTCACTGCTGAGGGCCCGGGTTTAATCCCTGGTCAGGGAACTAAGATCCTATGAGCCCCACAGTGTGGCCAAAAAAAGAACAAAAATTGTTTTCCCACCTTCAGCCTCACCACCGCTAATTCACAGCGGCAAGGGAGTCTTCTAAATGGCAACACTGATCATGTTCTGCCTCAGCTCAAAGCCCTCCAGTGGTTCCCCACTGCCTTGGCATTAAGCATCAGCTCTTCAATAAGGCTCATGAGTGCTGCGTCCACGGCTTCACCTCCTATGACAAAGAACACTCCTGACCCCATCCCACTCTGCAGCAGTCACATCGTGGCCCACTCACGGTATTTGAAGGGAAGCGATGCTCTTCCATCCTTCATTGACTTCTACTCACACTATTCTTTAACTATATACACTTTCTACTCTTCTTCACTTGGTGAACTCCTACACATCCTTCAGCATCTATCCCAAAAGTTACTTAGTGGAAGAACTTCCTGACCACTCCCAGGAAAAAATAGTCTCTGTGTCCTTTGCCCTTTAGTAACTGCTCAGGAAACTTTTCACCTTTGAGGATCCTTTGTACCATAAAAAGTAAAGTCAAAGCAAATCTAGTTAGAAGGAAACTAAAGTATCATGGTAAATGTCAAGAGGAAAAAAAGAATTTGATTGAAATTCCACCTTTAAAAATGAAAACTAAATGAAGCTAAAATTTACAGGCATTATTCTATCTTTAGTCAACAAAATTACAGTTGTAATTTTGTACTAATTCTTAGACTAAATAGATGAAGTCAGGGCTGGTATTTCTTTTTCTTTTAGGCATAATTTCCTGAAAAAATTTTGTCCGAAAGTGTGATATGACATCCTTTACTACAAGTTTCACACCAGGTCATACAGAGAGTCATATTTGTAAAAATGTTATTAGATGCTCTGAGTTTCCCGGAAGGCCTTTCTTAGTCTTTTCATAACGAAGATGTTCTCTTTTCAAGTACCTGTTCTGTTTTCTTCTCATCATTTCCCCTTCTTTAGTGGTGTCTTGGTTTAAGAATCTCATTGGCCAGATGCTCATTTGTCAATATCTTTGGCAATGCTTTGAATGGTTCTCTAGTGTCATTTAGATCAACTTCAGGAATTTTGTAACTTTGCAAGAATGGCAATTTGATTTTGCCAGCAGTGGCAAACACTCAGACAGACTGACTAACACCCAAGAAAGAGGTTTATGGGCAGGGCCAGATGCTGCATTCAGTGGGTGGGGGGTCTGTAGTCTGGTTAATTCTATCAAGCCAATGTCAGTTTCCTGGGTCTGCTAATGCACTTTAGTTATGTGAGACTTGCCCATGAGGGAAGCTGGATGCAGGATACATCACACTGTTTAATATTATTTTTGCAACAATTTATAAATCTATGATTATTTCAGAATACAAAGTTACTAATAGAAAAATAATTCACAGCCAAGAGGAAGCCTAAGGAAACAGAGAGACTAAATGCATGAGAACTAAACTTATCAATTAAACTTATAAAGGACCAGACATTTCATTAAAATTTTCTTGTGGTGACTGCTTCTGTTTTCCTGAGCATCACCAGTTGGGGAGTAGGGATTTTCACAAAATACTTGGGTTTTCACTAACTTCTTTCATAAAATTATAATTATTTACTTAACTGCCTACCTTCTCCCATTGGTCTGTGAGCTCCTTCAAGGCTGAGAATGGATCTCATTCATCTTTTTATTTCCAGGGTCCATCATAAGGGCTAAGATAAATTAAGCCTTTGATAAAAACCTAGTGAGTGAATAAATGACTGAAGACGTGAACACGGAGATTGGAAGACTGGGTTCCTAGTTTGGTCCTGGCATAGCTAAGCCCTGGGAAGGGCAGTGCCATGTTGGTTTCTTCTAGACGTGGTGCTTATTTAACTTATACGCAGAGTATATCATGTGAAATGCCAGGCTGGATGAAGCACAAACTGGAATCAAGATTGCTGGGAGAAATATCAATAACCTTGGATATGCAGATGCCGCCACCCTTATGGCAGAAAGCAAAGAACTAAAGAGCCTCTAGATGAAAGTGAAAGAGGAGAGTTTAAAAGCTGGCTTAAAATTCAACATTCAGAAAACTAAAATCATGGCATCCGGTCCCATCACTTTATGGCAAATAGATGGGGAAACAATGGAAACAGTGAGAGACTTTATTTTGGGGGGCTCCAAAATCACTGCAGATGGTGACTGCAGCCATGAAAATAAAAGATGCTTGCTTCTTGGAAGAAAAGCTATGACCAACCTAGACAACATATTAAAAAGCAGAAACATTGCTTTTCTGACAAAGGTCTGTCTAGTCAAAGCTATGGTTTTTCCAGTAGTCATGTTTGGAGAGAGTCATGTGAGAGTTGGACCATAAAGAAAGCTGAGCACCGAAGAATTGATGCTTTTGAACTGTGGTATTGGAGAAGACTCTTGAGAGTCCCTTGGACTGCAAGGAGCTCCAACCAGTCCATCCTAAAGGAAATCAGTCCTGAATATTCATTGGAAGGACTGATGCTGAAGCTGAAGCTCTAATACTTTGGTCACCTAATGAGAAAAACTAACTCTGGAAAAGACCCTGATGCTGGGAAAGATTGAAGGCAGGAGGAAAATGGGATGATAGGATGAGATGGTTGGATGGCATCACCGACTCAACGGATGTGAGTTTGAGTAAACTGCGGGAGTTGGTGGTGGACAGGGAAGCCTGGCATGCTGCAGTCCATGGGGTCACAAAGAGTCAGACATGACTGAATGACTGAACTGAACTGAAAGGTGGTTTGGTTGGAGTTTCGGATGTAACTATAGTTGCCACAGGTGATGGGAAGCCTGCTTGTAGGATTTACTCTGCTTGCTCTTAGTGATGCAAGCAGATGGTATTTGCTCACACACCTCTCCCACTGCCCTGTAACCAGTAAGGAGGGCTGGGGGAATTTTGGAAGTGGTATGTTTGGGAAAGGCTAGTTTGGGTGAAGCCATCTTCATTGCCCCTTGGAAAGTGCACTCAAGCTAAGAATCACCTCTTTCCCACACAGCTCAGCCTCAGGTTTGGTAAGGAGGGGTGGTTAGGAATTTGTGTACTAGGATTTGTGTACTCCTGCAACGTGGCAGACCTGGGTTCAAACCCTGGGTACTAACCACTCCATCTGCAAAGTCAAGGATCAATTCCTACACTGTCTTTACTCCTTTCTTTTTCCTGTGTGTGTGCTTAGTCGCTCAGTCACGCCCGACTCTTTGTTGACACTGTGGACTATAGCTCACCAGGCTCCTTTGTTCATGGAACTTTCCAGGCAAGAATATTGGAGTGGGTTATCATTTCCTCCTCCAGGGGATCTTCCCTTCCAAGGAATCAAACCTGAGTCTCTTGCGTCTCCTGGACTGACAGGTGGATTCTTTACCACTGCGCCACCTGGGAAGCCCTTTCTTTTCTCCAAAATGATGAAAAATAAATCCTGCTAGCCAGGCTTGTCCTTCTCCCAAGAGACAATCAAGGGAGGTTTTCTAATATCACACCACACATACTGTTAAGCAGCTAGATTTTCAAAGTTTTAATTTAATGTATTTTGGATATTTTTCAAATTTCCCTGCCTGCAAATCTCCTTCCTTTTTTTTTTTTTTTTTTAAGATTTATCTTTATTTATTTATGGCTGTGCTGGGTCTTCGTTGCTGATTTTCGTGAACGTTTGTCTAGTTGCGGCGAGTGGGGGCTGCTCTCTAGTTGCCGTGCGCAGGCTTCTCATTGCCGTGGCTTCTCTCGTTGCAGAGCACGGGCTCTTGGCATGTAGGTTTCAGCAGCTGGTGGCTGACAGGCTTTAGAGCACTGGGTCAGTAGTTGTGGGCATGGGCTTAGTTGCTCCTCAGCATGTGGGATCCCCTCCTGTCAGGGATCTAACCCATGTCCTCTGCACTGGTAGGTGGATTCTTTACCACTGAGCCAGCAGCGAAGCCCTCTTTCCTTGTTTTTGATAGCCCCATGATATTGTACAAAACGGGTACATTGTTTCATTGTTGACCTAACCAGCTCCTCTTAAGAATGGACAATGATGTAACTTTGGTTTTCTTTAGGTACATCACTGCAACACTCGTAACACCTCTAAGTGCCTAGACACTGCTGGTGAGTGTGATCTATCCTCCCAAAAGCTGAGCCTGCGTTCACACTCGCAGTTACAGTGCAAGACCATAAAGCCGAGTCTTTTAAGAGAAAAAGGAAATCCTATTTTCCATGATGATGACGCTTCCCATCCAGGTAAGAATGAACCTGACTTCACCAGGAGACCTCGCAGCTATTTTTGTCCTACTTTCGGTCTCCTGACAACCTCATGGGGACAATGGGAATGACGTCTGGCATAGCTACTATAATTGTTATTGATTGTACAAAAGTTTAGTTACCGCCAAGCCCGGGTGTGATGCCGAGGCGTGGTGGGGCGGGCAGAGCACACTGGCTGGGAGAAGAGGTGGGGCGTCTGAGTGGCCTCCCTGTCCTGTGCAGACCCTCCAGCAGAGCTATCTGGGAAGCCCTGGGCACTCAGGAAACGCTGTAGAATGCATGAATGAGTGAAGCGTACCCAGGGCGTGCCCCAAGAGGATGGGGAGCCAGGAAGCTGCAGGTATGGAATATGTTTCTAGGCTTATAAGAGTTGGACACCTATTCCTGGTAAAGAATCTGCCTGCAATGCAGGAGACCCTGGTTCGATTCCTGGGCCAGGAAGATCCCCTAGAGAAGGGACAGGCTACCTACTCCAGTATTCTTGGGCTTCCCTGGTAGCTCAGACAGTAAAGAATCCGCCTGCAATGCGGGAGACCTGGGTTCAATCCGTGGGTTGAGAAGATCCCCCGGAGGAGGGCATGGCAACCCACTCCAGTATTCTTGCCTGGAGAATCCCCAATGGACAGGGGAGCCTGGCAGACTACAGTCCATGGGGTTGCAAAGAGTCAGACACGACTGAGTGACTTTCACTTCACTTCACACTTCTTTCATATAATCCTCATAACAGCCCTGAGAGATAGACAACTATTTAACCTGTTTTCAGATGAGAAAACTGAAGTTTAGAGCTAAGAGCTGGTCAGAGTACCCAGTACCTAGCAAGCCTTCAAGTAATACTAACACAGTTGTGGTTATAACATAATTATAACATCCTCCCATGTACTGTTTTACCTACACTCAATTCATCTCAGCCCTCTTGTGAGTAATCTCCAGTCAGAGACAATCTTTCTCACCCATGCACAGAGCTGAGTAATTCCCCCTCCCTGCCTTTGCCCCTGCCAATCCACCCACCTGGAATTCCCTCACCCTTCTCTCTACTTGTCAATAGCCATAATCTACTTCAAGACCTGATCACATCTGCTTCCTCCAGAAAGACCTCTCAGATTACCCCACTCACTACTCACCACGTCTATGTTCTCTTCACCTCCGCTCCCTGTCCCCTTGCAATCACTGACAACATGGTAGCTTTGTTCAAAGTTTGACATTTTACAAGCATTTTCACACATTGACTAGCACCCTGTTGGGGAGCCTGTGACTCTGGGCAAGTTGATTGACTTCTCTGAGCTTCATCTGTTAATAGAAGTCAAAGTAAGTCCCTACCACTTGGAGCTGCCATGAGGCATGGTGAACGAGACACCTGAGCCTAGCACAGAGTAAGGGTCCAGCCCAGGTTAGTACTGATTATTAGGATCTCAAAATGGCCCCGAATGTAGACGCTTGGATCTCCATTTTACAGAAAAGGAAACCCAGGAACACGGGGGTGGATGATCTGTGTAACTCTCAATAACGAACCAAAACCCAGCTTCCTGCCTCTCTGCTCCACTCCACCACATCTTTTTAGGGATCCGTTTCTGATACTTCACTTGATGCTCACTGGGGTGTGTCCATTCCGACTTTGAGTTTCCCCTGACAGAGATGACAATGCCCCAGTCTTCCTGGGCCTTCCTGACTTTTGAAGGTGCGCTCAACTGGGCTTTCTCATTTCAGTCCTCCAACAGCCCCACAAGGCGGGTGAGACACAACGCTGAGGGCAGGAAAACAGGCTCAGAGAGGCAAAGCCCCTTGCTCGTGATCTCACAGCAAAAAGTGAAACAGTCTTCATTGGAACTAGCCCAGAATTTGCCTTTCACATACTTTGTCTCCCCTCTCCCCTCCACCAAAATATTCTGGATTCATGGGCACTCAGTGTTTATCTGAAGTTTCCACCTTCGGAATGGGTGTTAATAAATGTGCGTGATGGCCAGCTATGGAGACTCTGAGAAGGGCGGATGGGTGAGCTGCTGTTTAAACTCACATAACCCTGGAAATTCCTCGTCCCCAAGCCAGGCTCAGTGGTGACCCTCCAGGCATCATCAGGGAAGAGAGTGGTAATTCTAAGTACCCAGCATGTTTTTGGAGAAAGTGTTTCAAAAACAAGTTTTGGTTTGTTTTCATGGAACTTCCTCCCAAGATGGAGAAACCACAGGGGTGAGTTCTCCTTTCCAAATAAATGCATGATTCTGCTTCTTCAAATCTGACAGTGCAGTGGACAAAGATCACCCCAATTTCAGCAACATCTGGTTGCTCCCATCTAGGAAGAAATGTCCACCATTCTTCAATCAACAAGCATGTTGAATCATTCAGTATTTGTCTTTTTATGACTGGCTTATTTCACTCAGCATCATGCTGTTAATGTTCATCCATGTTCTAGCATGGGTCAGAATTTCCTTCCTCTTTAAGACTGAATAATATTCTGTTGTAGGTATGTATCACATTTTGCTCATTTACTCCTTCACTGGACACAGGTTGCCTCCATGCTTCAGCTATTGTGAATAATGCTGCTATGAATCGGGGTGTACAAATGTCACTTTGAGACTTTGCTTTCTGTTCTTTTGGGTGTATAACCAGAAGTGGGATTGCTGGATCATGTGGTAGCTCTATTTTTAATTTTTAGAGGAACTGCTTTACCATTTTCCACAGTGGCTGTACCACTTTGCATTCCTACCAACAATTCACAAGGGTTCTAATTTCTCCACATCCTCAGCAACCATTTTTTTTTCTTTTTAAATAGTAGCCATCCAGTGAGTATAAAGTGACACTTTATTGCAGTCTTTTTTTCTTAAAGGATTTTTTTGATGTGGACCATTTAAAAAATCTTTATTGAATTTGTTACAATATTACTTCTGTTTTATGTTTGTTTGTTTGTTTGTTTTGGCTTCGAGACATCTGGGATCTTAGCTTCCTGAACATGGACTGAAGCCACACCCCTTGCTTCGGAAGGCAAGATCTTAACCACTGGGCTGCCAGGGAAGTCCCTCTCACAGACTTGATTTGCATTTCCTTAATGATCACTAACGCTGAGCTCCCTTTCATGTATTTATTGGCCTATACTCTTCGGAGAAATGACTGAGTTCTTTGCCCAGTTTGGATTGTGTTGTTTGGGTTTTTGGTTGTTGCCTTTTAGGAATTTTCTATATAATCTGGATATTAATCCTTTATCAGTTACATGATTTGCCAATAATCTGGTTATTAATCCTTTATCCGTTACATGATTTGCAAATTGTCTTTCATTCTGTGGATTGCTTTCTACTCTGTTGACAGCGGCCTTTGGAGGCACAGTTTACACTTTTCTCATTCAGATCAGTTTGTCTATTGTTTGGTGGTCATTGCCTGTGCCTTTGGTGTCATATCCAAGAAATGATTGCCAAATCCAGTGTTGTCAACCTTTGCCCAATGTTTCCTTCCAAGAGTTAAAACTTGTTCCAGGTCTTTGATATATTTTGAGTTAGTTTTACATATAGTGTTAGGAGGAGGTCCAGCTTTGTTCTTTGGCAGGTGAACATTCAGGGTTTTTTAGCACCCATTGTTGACAACACCAACTTTCCCCCACTGAATGGTCTTGGCTCCCCTGTTGAAAACCTTTGACCAAATATGTGTGTGCACGCTTAGTTGTTCAGTCATGTCTGACTCCTTGCGAGCCCATGGACTGTAGCCCGCCAGGCTCCTCTGTCCATGGGATTTCTCAGGCAAGGATGTTGAAGTGGGTTCCCATTTCCTTCTCCAGGGGATCTTTCTGACCCAGGGATAGAACCTGGGTCTCCTGAGTTGCAGATGGATTCTTCACTGTTGGAGCTACCAGGGAAGACCATATATGAGCGTTCAATTCTACATGCTTTATTCTATTCTATTGGTGTACATATCTGTGTTTATGTCAGTACCACACTTTTGATTACTGTAGCTTTGTAGGAAGTTTTGGAATCAGGAAGTGTGAGTCCTCCAGCTTTGTTCTTTTTGAAGATTATCTTGGCTATTTGGGATCTCTTGAGATTTCGTATGTACGGATTTTTCTATTTCTGCAAAAAGGTCATGGGGATTTTGATAGGGATTGCATTGACTCTGTGGATTAATTTGGGAAATATTGACAGCTTAACAATATTGTCTTCCAGTCAGTGAATATAGGACACATTGTATTTCCATTTATTTATGTCTTCTCTGATTTCTTTTAGCAAAGTTTTGAAGTTTTGCTTGTAGGAGTCTTTCACCTCCTTGGTCAAATTAATTCCTAAGTATTTTATTCCTTTTGATGCTATTGTATTCTTAATTTCCTTTCTGGATCATTCATTGTTAGTATATGGAAATGCAACTGACTTCTGTGTTGGTTTTATGTCCTGCTACTTCGCTGAATTCATTTATTAATTCTAACAATTTTTTGGCGTGGACTATTTAGAGTTTTCTAAGGAAATGGCAACCCACTCCAGTACTCCTGCCTGGAAAATTCCATGGATGGAGGAGCCTTGTATTCTACAGTCCATGGTGTTGTCACAAAGAGTCAGACACGACTGAGCGACTTCACTTTCACTTTCACATATCACATCATATCATTTGTGAACAGAGATCATTTTACTTCTTCCTTTCCAATTTCTTTTCTTGCCTGATTGATCTGGCTAGCACTCCATTTCTATTTTGCAGAGGTGGGAATCACCATCTATTATAGCTTTAACCCTCCAAAAATGCATGCATTTCTCACATCCACTTTTATCTCCTCTTCCATGTCTTCCTTCCACTATTCTCTTTTTTAAAAAAAATCCATTCCTGTATAAATTATACTGATGAAGCCTGTTCACAAAGACCTCTCTAGAAAAAGAACAGGTAAGACATCCACCTCTCTTATTTACCTGCTCAGGTTTCTCCTCCAGACAAACATCCGTTAACAAATTTAGGTGACCTAATTCCATGGATAAAGCCTTTCCCATCCTACAGTATCCTTCTTCCTTATTACAAGAGCATTGCTGAATAAAACTCATCCTCGCTGCTTTAACTGGTGTCCCACTTTGTTGATTTTTGATGGAGGGAGCTCAGTCTCGCCATCTTCTGATCTCCCGTTGGGGTTCTGGATTGGCCAGTGGAAGCTGGGAGGCTCAGAGCCTGCCGGCTATCGTGGTCCTTCAGGGTCAGAGCCCTGTGCAGGGAGCAAGTGTGGGAGGTGATGAAGGCAGAAGGGTCCGTGCAGAGGGCAGCAGCAGGCACAGTCTGCCTCCTCTGGGGTCCTCTCACTGCAGCCTATCAGCAGTCATGTCATAGCTTTGCTTCAGCAGCACCGTCTTGAAATGACCCCCCCTCCATCCCATTAACCTGCCCTGGCTCCTGGAGACTATGCTCCAGGTAACAGATCTCCCTCCCATCCGCTGTGTGTCTCAGCCAGGCTAAGCCATTCCGGCTTTCCAGGGTGTCAAACAGAGGAAGATGCTCCATCCATGCCCTGCTTTGAAGTTCCTGTGTCTGGCCTGTATCCAAATCCGGGAGGAGAAGTCACAGCTCAGACCAGCCCCAGCTTTCAGTTTCAGGCTGAGTGTGGGAGGTTGAGGCCAAGCTGAGATCAAGGAAACGTCTCCTGGTTCTGCAACTTTCAGGAAACCCCCTAAAAGTTCCAGAGGGCAGTTAGCTTGTGGGGAGCGGGGGGGCGGTGGGGTGAGAGGAGAGGCTTGGGAGTTGCATGAAGCCCCACTCCTAGCCTCCCTTGCTCCAGATTTGGGGGGGTGTTAGCAGCCTGAGGTCACCAGCCTCCTTTCTGGGCCTTTTTGCCTCCTCTTGTGAGACCTGGAAACAGAATAAAGGATTCCTGAGAGTGAGGCACTCTGCTTCCTTCTCAAAGCTTGTCTGGCTCTTCTCTGATGTACAGAGAAGGCAGTGGTCTGACCTGGTGGGAGGGGAGCAGGGAGAGAAGAGGACTCCTCTGTCCTGGAGGGAGGCAGGGAGTCCTGGTTATAAAGATGGGTCACCAGGGTGGAGGATATTTTACATCCAGAAAGGAACATGAACTTGTGCTATGAGAAGGCAAAACAGCGGTTCCCCTTGCAGGAGGGCACTGGGGGCTGGAAACAGCCTGCGTCTTGATTCTGGGAGCTGGTGACATGGGGTTGCTCTGCTTGTGAAAACACAAGAAGTTGTACACTTATGATTTTGCACTTTTCTGTATGTATGTTATGTTCGACTTCCATTAACATTTTTTTTAATTAGTTTTTTTTGGCCATGCTGTGAGGCATGTGGGTTCTTAATTCCGTGACCAAGGATCGAACCCACGCCCCCTGCATTGGAAGTGTGGACCACCAGAGAAGCCCCTTAAAAAAATTTTTTTTTTTAATTCAATGCAGCTTTGGAGAACAGTCTGGCAGTTTCTCGAAAGATATATAAACCTAGCAATCCCACTCCTAGGTATATACCCAAGGGAACTGAAAAAAAAAATCTATCCACACTAAAACATATACAGGAATGTTCATAACAGCTTACTCAGAAGAGCCAAAAACTGGAAACAACCCAAATGGCTAAATCAAGTGTGATCTACCCATGCAACAACAACAACTCCCATATAATGGAATATTGCCAAGTCACTTCAGTCGTGTCCGACTCTGTTCGACCCCATAGACGGCAGCCCACCAGGCTCCCCCGTCCCTGGGATTCTCCAGGCAAGAACACTGGAGTGGGTTGCCATTTCCTTCTCCAATGCGTGAAAGGGAAAGTGAAGTCGCTCAGTCGTGTCCGACTCTTAGCGACCCCATGGACTGCAGCATACTAGGCTCCTCCGTCCGTGGGATTTTCCAGACAAGAGAACTGGAGTGGGGTGCCATTGCCTTCTCCATAATGGAATATTATTTGCCCTTAAAAAGGAATGAAGCACTGATATATGCTACAACATGAACGAACCTTGAAAACACCATGCTAAGTGAAAGTAGCCAGACAGGAAGGACAAAGCCAGACACCACATATTGTATGATTCCATTTATATGAAATGTTCAAATAGGCAAATTCATAGAGACAAAATAGATGAGTAGGTACCTTGGGCTGGGAAGGAAGAAGATTTGGGGGGATAGTGAATTGGATATACAGTGTAACTTGGACCATTGAAAATGTTCTAAGGTTGACTATGGTGATGACTAGACATCTCAGTACATATACTAAGAGCTGTTGAATTGTATATTTTAAGTAAATAAATCATACAGTATAGGAATAACATCTCAGTAAGTCTGGTCTAATAATTTAGGAGGGCATAGCATTAGAAAGAGTACCAGGCCATCAGAATGAACACCAGACAGGCACACCCACAGGGCTACACAGGTGCCTACCCCAGCTGTTGGGCGAACAGGAGTGTCTGTTGGTTTCTCAGGCCCAGGAAGACTTCAGATCACAGACTGGTTCCACTGTCTTGAATGCAGGAAATGGAAACAAAAGGGGGCCCAACCAGTATGCTCCCCAGAAAGGAACCATGAAAAAAGGATATGGGTGGGAATGTTAATTTGGGAAGCTATCCCAGGGAGGAAAGGAAGTCCCACTTCATGGCGAGGGAGCTGGGATGTTTACCCGACACCGCAGGGCTGCTCCTGGGGCAGGAGGAAGTCAGGAAAGGCCTGGTTGTTCCCAGCGGACATGACTATCTAGTTCTTGTTGTTGTTGTTCAATCACTCAGTTGTGTCTGACTCTGCGACCCCATGGACTGCAACACGCCAGGCTTCCCTGTCCTTCACCATCTCCCGGAGTTTGCTCAAACTCATGTCCATTGAGTCAGTGATGCCCTCTAACCATCTTATCCTCTGTCATCCCCTTCTCCTCCTGCCCTCAGTCTTTGCCACCATCAGGGTCTTTTCCAATGAGTCAGTTCTTTGCATCGTGTGGCCAAAGTATTGGAGCTTCGGCTTCAGCATCAGTCCTTCCAATGAATATTTAGTGTTGATTTCCTTTAGGATTGACTGATTTGATATCCTTGCAGTTCAAGGGACTCTCAAGAGTCTTCAACACCACAGTTCAAAAGCATCAATCCTTTGGTGCTCACCTTTCTTTATAGTCCAACTCTCACATCCATACATGACCACTGGAATAGCCATAACTTTGACTAGACAGACCTTTGTCAGCAAAGTGATGTCTCTGCTTTTTAATCTGGCTCTCACATGCCTTTATTCATGCAACCTCTGTTTACTGAGCACTTACTATGTTCCAGGCCCTAGTAGGGGACCCCGAGGAGGAAAAAAACTCAACTTGACTCCAAAAGACTCTCACAATGAGTCTGCAGTGCCCACAAACCACATGGGAAAGTCCTTCTGTTAGAATCCTTACCAGAAAATGCTTCTATTAGAATCGTGCCTGCCTGGGGGTGTGGGGGGCCACCTGCCTGTCATCAGCATGGGCTACGTGAGCCCCAGGCTCCTGCCCTTCCCCCACAATGCCCAACCATGGCCCTGCCCTCTCTTCTGACGTCCTTGTGGCTTGAGCAGACACCCATGGGCTTCTGTTCTCGATGGTAATGATTCCTTCCTCTAAAAGCAACAGGATGGGGTGTGGCTGGCTGGTGTGGAATATCATTCATGGTTCTTGGGGAACACTTAGACTAACTCATCCTGATTGGGGCTGCAAGTCCTGCATTCCTGGAACTCTCTCCGTCCAGGAAAACAGGGGTGGGAGTGTCACCACCCTAGCTTGTTTCTCCACCACCTGCCCCCAGCTAAACCAGTGCTTCTTAACCTTGGCTTCCCATTGGCATCACCCAGAGGACTTTTTAAAAAATGGCTGCTGGACTTCCCTGGCGACTCAGCGGTAAAGAATCTGCCTGCCAATGTGGGAGACATGGGTTCGATCCCTGATCTGGGAAGATCCCACGTGGCGTGAAGCAACAAAACCTGTGCAGCGCAACTACTGAGCCTGTGCTCTAGAGCCCGGGAGCCACAACTACTGAGCCCCCGTGCTGCAGCTCCTGAAGCCCACACGCCCTAGAGCCCATGCTCAGCAACAAGAGAATGCATTGCAGTGAGAAGCCTGCACCCCACAACTAGGGAGCAGCCCCCACTTACCACAAGTAGAGAAAAGCCCAGACAGCAATGAAGACCCGGCGCAACCAAAAATAAATAAATTAAAAAAAAAAAAAAAAAAGAGTAAGGCAACGAGCTCATTTTTCTAAGAAAAATGCTGCTGGTCCTACTTCGGACCAGTCCATTCAGAGTCTCAGGGATGGGACTGGGCCAGGGTCTTCTGAAAAAATCTCCAGGGGACTCTAAGCATGCTGCTGGATTGAGAGCTCCAGGCCCTGAGAGGATGAGGCCAAGTTTAGCTGGGGATGGATATTGGTCTTCTAGATCTGGTGGGAGCTGAGGAGGAGTGACCAAGGGCCTGGCTGAGGTCGCTGGCTCATCCATTCATTCACCAGTTCCGGACTGAGGGCCTATTGTGGGTCAGGCGCTGTGTCGTGGCTTAGATACAGGTGGGGCAAAAAGGACAGTTAGGACCTGCTTTCATTCCAGAGGGGAACACAGACAGTAAGCAGAGAGGTCGCCTGAGTACTTTCTGATGACAATGTTCAATTGAGTGATGCGTTGATTACTGGGGTCTGTGCGGTGCAGAGCTACTCAGATATTGTCTTAGTTTCCTGGGCCTGCTGTAACAAGACCACCAACCTGTTGTTCAGTAGCTAAGTTGTGTCGTATTCTTTGCGACCCCATAGATTGCAACATGCCGGGCTTTCCTGTCCTTCACTATCTCCTGGAGTTTGCTCAAAGTCATATCCATTGAGTCAGTGATGCCACCCAACCATCTCATCCTTTGCCGTTCCCTTCTCCTCCTGCCCTCAATCTTTCCCAGCATCAGGGACCACCCATGGGTGGCTTAAAACAACAGGAATACATTCTCTCACAGTTCCAGAGGCCAGAAGTCTGAGATCAATGTGTTGGCAGAATTGGTTCCCTCTGGAGGGTCTAGGGAAGCAGTCCTCAACCTTTTAGGCATCAGGCACCGATTTCATGGAAGACAATTTTTCCACAGACCGGGGTGGGGGGGTTGGGGGGATGGTTTCGGGATGATTCGAGCCCTTTACATATTTTGTGCACTTTACTTCTAATCTAATACTGTCACTCATCTGACAGGAGGTACTGGTACCTGGTCTGGAGTTTGGGGACCCCTGCTCTATGGGGTAATCTGCCCACACCTCTCTCCTAACTTCTGGGGCTACTGATGTTCCTTGGCTTCTAGAGGCATCTTCCAGTCTCTGGCTCCATCCGCACATGGCCTTTTCCTCCGTGTCTGTGTTTGACACAGCTTTCTTCTCTGTGTGTGTGTGTCCTCCCTCCTTCTTATAAGGACACCAGTTGCTGGATTTAGCACCCCCTGCCCCAGTGGTCCCCCATGGGTAATCCAGGAAGATGATCTTATTTCCAGATCCTTAATTACACCTGCAAAGACACTTATTCCAAATAAATTCACATGCTCAGATTCCAGGCATTAGGATGTGGACAGATCTTTTCTGGGGCTGCAAGTCAACTTCCTACAGTTATGATGGGCAAGGAAGGCCTTTGAGGGTGTGTCTGGGTGTGAAGTGTTCCAGAAGCTGACCCCAAGGTGTGGGGGGAGCGGGGTGGGGTGGCAGGAAATGCTACTGGGAGGCAGAGAAGAGAGACCTTGAGCAGCGGGAGCCTGGGGCTCCATCCCACTGGGAACCCCAGGAGGCCGCACAGAACGGGAGTATCAGAGACACCCATCCACTCAGGGACGAGGGCACTGGGGCATTTAGACACCAGCTCCTGAAAGCCATTGGCGCAGGGAGCTCCTGAGGATTCACTGCCCCACTGCTGGGCCTGGAGGCTTCTGGAAGACAGAGAAAGCCCCCAGCAAAGAATGGGAGGTGTTTGCAGGCATGGGAACCACGAGTGCCCAGAGGTGCAGGGTGGGGGTGAGGGGCACCAACTGTGGCTGTTCCAGGAGGTGACATTTGAGGAGCCACCTGAAGAATGTGACACTGTTGGTCTGTGATGGGCATGTCAGGACATGTTGGGGACATGTCAGGCATGGAAGAAAGAGCAACCCCCCTCCCCCACCCCGAGGCAGAGGTGAGCTCCCTGACCCAGAGAGCAACGAAGATGGAAGTACAGCTGATGGAAGTTGCCTGGGGGGGTGGGGTTGGGGGCGGCAAGAGCCGGGTGGAGGCATCTCCTGGGGGCATCACGCAGAGCCCAGGGCTGAGATCAGATTATGTGGACAGGAAGCCTTCGGAGAGTCTGAAGCGGGAGTCCCACAGGATCCAGTTACAGTTTGACAACAGTCTCGCCTTGAGTGAGGGCCAGAGGGTGCGTTGCAGGAGGAGCAGAGGGAGAGAAGGCAGAGAGACTGAGCGGATCGGGGTCCAGGTCTTCCTCGCCCAGCTGTGTGGCCCACGCCAACGCCTTCCCTTCCCCAGGTGTGAGCTGCCCATCAGAAAAGTGAGGGCCACAAGCTGAGTCCTGTTGGTTGGAGGGGGGCGTCTGGGGATGCGGTTGAGGTCCCGGGAGCAGAAGTGTCCAGAGCACAGCTGGGTGAGGACTTCCTGGCTGTGCTGGGGACAAAAGGGGGGCCTTGACACAGCCCCTCATGCAGAAGTGGTCAATCAGGTTCAAGGTGGGGCCTTTCTCAAGGTCTCTGCCCGGTGGCTGGGGTTTTTCCAAAAGCGAACTGAGTTAAAACTATGAATTAAGGATGCTGTGTCTTAGAGGCACGAAGACCAAGTGAGTCTGAGAAGTGAAGATTGAGTCTTTGAGGTCCCTTGGCCACGTCCAGCCAGCCTGGGGGTTGGCCACTCACCTCGTTCAGGGCTCTGAAAGGCAGGAGCTAATGCTGATTATTCTCTGAAACTGGCAATATGGCACTTACTCAACATTCACACCTGTAGTGTGAAGTGTTTCACTGAATTCTGAGGGAAGCTGAGTAATTGTAGACATTTGGGTTTCCCCAGATGGAGTCCAAGTGTAGTCATGTTGTAGGTAAAATCTCAGTGTGCCTGATCTCTCCTGCCTACCAGGAGGTCCAGCCTTGTCTATCGTTTCTCTCCCCCAATATGTCCAAGAACCCCAGCGGTCACTACAGGTACCTGGTAATGCTGGATGCTCATTTATCAAGGGTTTACCATGTGCCAGAGTCAGACACGACTGAAGCGACTTAGCAGCAGCAGCAGCAACCATGTGCCAGGCACAGCGCTAAGCACTTTTCATGAGGGAGGGCTGTCATTCTCATTTTTCAGTCAAGAAGATGGGACCCCAGAGGCATTAACTCACCTTGGGGAAGATGCTGATAGATATCCATCAAAAGCTGTCTTCTCAATTCTCTATAAACATAGGATTCAAGAGGGAGAAGACATATGTACACTTCTGGCTAATTCATGTTGATGTATGGCAGAAATGAAACCAGTATTGTAAAACAATTATCCTTCAATTAAAAAGAAATACCTTAAAAAACTTGATAACTTGATTGGAAAAAAAAAAAAAAGGAAGATTATAGCCAAGCACAGAGCTGGACCACCTTTCCCAGCCTCGCTTGCATTTGCGTGTGGTCATGTGACCAAGTTCATGCCAGTGGCATCTCTGCCTCTTCTGGGTCCTTTAAGAGAGTGGGTTCCCTCCCCCGCGTTCTCTTTCCCCTTCCATTTTCTGGGTACGGAAGACAACAAGATCCAAGGGCAATGGAGCCACGGGATAGAAAGAGCCTGTGTGTGTGCTGGTTGCTCAATCGTATCTGACTCTACAACCCCATGGACTGTAGCTTGGATTCTTCAAAGTGGAGAATATCCTGCCAGCCTGAACATCAACTCAAGGCTATTAAGTGAGCAGGAGAGAATTTCTATCATGTTAAGGTTCAGAAAATGTAAGATCTGTTTGTTCAAACAGCCTAGCCCAAGCTAAATTTCAATGCTCAGAGCTGTGGCGGAGCTGGGACAGGAACCAAATTGTCAGACTCCAGGGGTGTCAGCTGTGATGTGCTCTGGTGTGTGGCCTTGAAGTTGGCTCTACAAGCAATGACACTCCCACACCAAGCTTCAGTCTTTCTTCCATGTCTGCTGGCCTCAACCACCCTCAGCTGCTAGGAAGTTCAGTGTCAGGGGTTCAGAGGGTGGGATCGGGGCCATTTCACAGCTGCCCCGTGAATTCATGGAGCTGCACAGAGCACAGACAGACCAGCTAGTGCTGTTGATCAAGCTGGGATTTCTAGTTCAAACCTTGATGTTCTCAAAGGTCAAGGCTGCCACCTGCCACCACGGCACAGTTCCTCCCTAGGGTCGATGTCTGTGAGCCTCTCCCAGACCACACCGCTGCCTTCTTCAAGACATCTTCCCAGCAGGTGATCCACAGCAAGCCTGCCTGGACCCCCAGGCACCTGCACACAAGTAGCTTAAGTGTTCAGATGACTGGGGTGGGGACCACTTTTATCACCTTTGCACATGCAACCGGAGCACCACTCCTGTCTGCCCACTGCCTTCACTGCTGAATCAAATTCTCCACTCGAGGACCCTATTTCCTCAGGAAAGTGAGAGTAGCTCAGTCGTGTTTGACTCTGTGCGACCCCATGGACTGTAATCCTCCAAGCTCCTCCATCCTTCGGATTCTCCAGGCAAGAATACTGGAGTGAGTTGCCATTCCCTTCTCTGGGGTGTCCCTTCTCTGGGGTGGGGTGTCTTCCCCACCCAGGGATCAAACCTGGGTCTCCTGCATTGCAGGCTTATTCTTTACCATCTAAGCCACCAGGGGAGCCCATAGTTATCCTCATTTCTGGTGTCCCTTCCTGCTTTCCAGGTGGCTCAGAGGTAAAGAATCTGCCTGCAATACAGGAGACACAGGTTTGATCCCTGGGTGGGGAAGACACCCCAGAGAAGGGAATGGCAACCCAACTCCAGTATTCTTGCCTGGAAAATCCCAAGGACGGAGGAACCTGGCGGGCTATGGTCCACAGGGTCGCACAGAGTCAAACACGACTGAGCATCCACACTGCACTTCCTGCCTACAGATGCCACATTTCATGAGATGTGGTTTCCGAGCTGGGAGTCCCGTTTGTCCCAGGGCTCCTCAGCCCCTGTAGGTGAGGCTGGCAGGTATGAGGGCTCTGCACAGCCACCTGCCACCTGTCCTTGAGTACCAGCCGGGTCAGGGTACCCATGGATTGGGGGTGGATGTGTATGGTCCACGCCCACCCCGGCAGCTCCAGTCCAGCTAATGTGGCCCGTATATGGAAAAAGGAAGACCCTGAGACACCAACCCACACCATGCACATGGGTGGCAGATGTGGGCTGAAGGCTCTGTTTTCAGTGTATCCCATGGATGGTGGGCACAGCAGATGCTCACATCTTTCAGATCCCTTCCCACCTTCATGCCCAGCCACCCCCTGTGAACTTTCACTCCCAATAGCGCCAACAGCTCCTCTTTCCTGGAGGACAACCTTCCTGCTGCTGGAACCCGCTTTGCCTTTGTGTGGCCGGAGCTGCAAGTGCCTGGGAATTCCTGACCCTGCTGGGGGCAGCCCTTATCCAATGGCTGATGCGTGGCCGGGGAGTGGGGTTGGGGGCAGGGGTGGGTATAAATAGTTCTACTCCTTTCCCCCACGTGGAGCCTCTGAGTAAGCCACAGTTACCTTTTGGGCTGCCTTGTTTTCCCCTCCTCCCCACATTCATATGTTAAAGTCCCAGCCCCTAGTCCCTCAGAATGAGATCTTATTTGGAAGTAAAGTCATGGCCGATGTAAATATTTAAGATGAGGGGTAGGGTGGGCCTTGAATCCAGCATGACTGGTACCCCTCTAAAAAGGGGAAGCATGCACACAGGGAGAATACCATGAGAAGGATGGCGTCATGCCGTCACAAGCCTAGGGACCACCAGCAGCCAGGAGAGGGGCCCGGACAGACCCTTCCCTGGTGCCTTTAGAGGGGGCCTGTCCCTATCGACAATCGACAATCTTGACCATGGACTTCTGGCTCTCGGACTGTGAAACGGATAAAAAAAAAAACATCTGTTGTTTAAGCTGCTCCATTTGTGGTACTTCATTGTAGCAGCCCTAGGAAATTAACTAAATTAATGAAACTAAAAGACGCTTGCTCCTTGGAAGGAAAGCTATGATAAACCTAGACAGCATATTAAAAAGCAGAGACAACACTTTGCCAACAAAGGTCTGTAGAGTCAAAGCTATGGTTTTTCCAGTCGTCAGTATGGATGTGAGAGCTGGACCATAAAGAAGGCTGAGTGGGGAAGAATTCATGCTTTCAAACTGTGGTGCTGCAGAAGGCTCTTGAGAATTCCCTGGACTGCAAGGAAATCCAACCAGTGCATCCTAAAGGAAATCAACCCTGAATATTCACTGGAAGGACTGATGCTGAAGCTGAAACTCCAATACTTGGCCACCTGATCCAAAGAACCAACTCATTGGAAAAGACCCTGATGCTGGGAAAGGTTGAGGACAGGAGAAGGGGGCGACAGAGGATGAGATGGTTGGATGGCATCACCAACTCAATGGACATGAGTTTAAGTAAACTCCGGGAGATAGTGAAGGACAGGGAAGCCTGGCGTGCTGCAGTCCATGGGGTTGCAAAGAGTCAGACACGACTGAGCGACTGAACAACAGGAAGATAATACACCTTCTGTGGGACTTTACCTAATATCTCATGTCTGCCTGGTCTTCCTCCCTCTGCTCTAAAACCTCACATTCATATGAATCCTTGTCAGTGGGTAGGGTCTGCTTCTGGGGAGTCCCACCTTAGACGGTGGGTTTTTTGTTTGTTTTTATTTCTGTTATGGTTGTTGCTTTGTGTTTTATTTGGCTGCACTGAGCCTCTGTTGCTGTGCATGGGCTTCTCACTTCAGTGGCTTTTTTTGTTGCAGGGCACGCGGCCTTCAGCAGTTGCAGCATTCTGGCTTAGCATCCCATGGCATATACGATCTTCCTGGACCAGGGATCAAACCCAAGCCTGCTTCAATGGCAGGTGGATTCTTAACCACTAAACCACCGGGGAAGTTCCAAGACAGTGGGTTTCAAGCGGAAGCAAACTTTTCGGGAGCAGACAGTGAACAGAAATGAGCAAACTCCTGGGTCTAGGGGATCTCATCTAGAGGGGGACAGCCCCTGCTCAGCTCTGCCATAGGGGATGGCAGGCTCCACAATGCCCGAGTGCCCAGTTTCTCAAGAGAAACCAGATATAAGGATTAAAAAAAAAAAGTGACATCTGATTTTTAAATATTGGTAATTAATTTCATAGACTCCATCTGTTGGCTCTTTTCAGTGACACGGGTCTGACCCAAACATGCCTGGAGACCAAATTCAGCCCCCTGGCCAATGCCATGCAACCCTGGGTCAAGAGCTTGACTGCAGAGCCCAGCATTACATGATGAGCAGAACTCTGATCAAGAGGCAGGAGACTTGAGATCTGTTTGGGGTTTTACCATGTGTTTGCTGTGCCCCTGCTCTAAAAACCTCTCTGAGCCTCAGTCTCCCCATCCATAGAATGGACACAGTCCAGCTTGTCTCCCGGCGTGGTCATAGAACAGACTGACAATTTATTCAGCATACAGGAGAGGCCAGCAATGTTCTGAGCACATAGTAAACTATTAACTCTTTCACTCTCCCCATCAGTCCTCAGAAGGAGATGTCACAAGTATCCTCATTTACAGGCAAGAAAGCTGAGGCTGGGAGATTTAATAACTTGCCCAAGATCTCCTGGCTGAAAAGCAGAGGAGCTGAGCTTCGAATCCAGTCAAGCTGCGAGTCTGTGTTCTCAGCCACCGCACTTGGCTGCCTCTCAGGACTCATTCAAATATCTTACAAACTGCTTTTTGTTGTTCTTTTGCAAGCGAGGAGGCAGGAATGGAGGGGTGGGGCCCCTTGGCTTTTTCTTAAGGCTCCCTCTCAGCCGACAGCCGTTCCTAGGAGGAACTGAGCTGGGTTGATGCGGTGGTGCAGGCTTCCTGATCCCATCTGGACCGGGGCCAGTGCTGGGTCCAAACAACTCTCAGCCCTTTTCTTCTCATCAGAGCATTTCCCGTAAGTGGTGGCTTTCTGCCTGCTGGCTCTCTGACCTGCCAGGGCTGGCAGCCAGGCGACACATGGGCTTCTCCTCCACAAGACCCGTGCTTCTGAACTGGAGCCTGGGCTACCCGGCCCCACTGCCCATCCCATTCCAATCTGAGTCCGTGATGCATGCGTTTTTGGGAAAAACTTGGATTCAGATCATACCCGCCCAGCGGGGAGTGGAATCCAGGCTTCTGTTTGCCCTGACCCGAAATATCTTCTGCACAGTGGGCAGATATCTGCTGCCTGGCACATTCCCCAGAGTCTCTCATCTCTTCATCGCTTACTCACCAGACACTGTTCCAACGTCCACAGTGTGCCTGACACTGTCCTCAGTGGACAGAAGGGGCGTCTGTTTTTATTTTTTAAGCTTTTTTTTTTTTTTAATGTGGACCATTTTTAAGGTCTTCATTGAATTTCTTACAATATTGCTTCTGGTTTATGTTTTGATTTTTTCACCATGAGGCATGTGGGATCTTAGCTTCCTGACCAGGGAAGGAACCTGCACCCCCTGCATTGGAAGGCGAAGTCTTAAACCTGGACCACCATCTCAGGGTCACCTGTTCTTACGGAGATAATATTCGAGTGGTGGACAGGGGAGGAGAAAGAGTGCTTAACTAATAAGAAACCAAGATAATTAGACGTCATGGAAAGTGCTAGAAAGAGGACAAAACATGTCTAGATTCCAGACCCTAGAGAGGGATTGAGCAATTGGGTGGAACATGGGCTGGGAGTCAGTGAAGTCTTTTTGGAGAGAGACCTCAAAATTTCAGTCCTAAGAAAATCTGGGGAGATAGGGCACTCCTGGAAGGGGAAAGAGCAGGTGCAAAGACCCTGAGGCAGGAAGGGGATTGGTGCTTCTGGAAATCTTAGACTCTGGCCCAGGGTTCCCAGAGCATGATGGGTGGAGGAGGGTGAGGCAGAAAAGATCAGTAGGCCCCCACCAAGCAGAGTCCACTGCGGCATCTTCTCTAGCGTGGGCAGGACACAAACTGGACTTCCAGCTGCTGGGAGAGAGACCAGCATTGCGATCTTCCCTGCACTGCACCCATGGGAGGGACCCGCCAAGCTCCCAGCACTCCAACAGGAGGCCAGAGCTCAAGATGAGTACCAACCACCGACCGCCCTCCCTGAAACAGCCCTGCCGTGAACTTGACATTTCTGCTGTTGGCCCAGCCCTTGAGAGGCCTTCCTCTCTGGCCTGTTTACTGACTCCTCCACAGCCTGGAGAGATGTCAGGTGGCTTTGGAGGCCAGGCCGGACACATCAAAGCTTGCCTGTCCCTTTTGTCTCCTGCTTTGGAATTTCCTCTCTCCGGGGAGTGGCCTGCTGGCCTAGTGAAGGCCTCCCTTCTCATTCCAGGTGAAAGCAGAGACCAGAGCAAAGAGCAAGCTTCTGGCACAAAGAGGCAGCCTCAGTGGACTTGAGAGAAGAAGGCCTCCGCACGGTTAAGCAGTCAGCAGGGCTCATGCGAAAGGACACGCAGTGGCCCAGCTGCAGGAAGGAGCGAAAGCATCCAGCTCTTTAATTCTCATACCTCCCCACCAGGCAGGGGCCCGTGTCATTAGGACACTGCCATTGGCTAAACAGTCGCACAGCAGGTAAGTAACTCTCAGACCTTGCCAGGCCCTAAGCCCTGCAGACTTTCTGCTCTTTATCTTGTGGGTTAAGGGTGGCTGGTACAGAGGGTTAAGCAGCGAGTAGAGGGTGTTTGATCAGACCCGGAGCTGGAAGAGGCCCTGAGCTGCCCCCATTCCCCATCAGGCGGGAGCAGGGGCAGGAAACAGCAGCCCCATGCCTGTCTTTCCCAGGCCAGCAGCCTCATCTCACACTCAGCCGGGCACTCCTGCTGGATCTGCCTACCTGGTGCCTGGCAGTGCCCCTGCACCCCCCTCCCAAATTGGGGCACCAGATCTAACAAGTAAGAATAAGGGAGCCTGGTGGAATTGAACTGGAGGTAAGAAACTTTTTAGGATAAGTGTGTCCCATGCAATATTTGGGACATGACAGCGACCGTGTTAGTCGCTCAGTCATGTCCAACTCTGCGACCCCATGGACTGTAGCCTGCCAGGCTCCTCTGTCCATGGGATTCTCCGGGCAAGAATACTGGAGTGAGTAGCTGTTCTCTTCTCCAGGGGCTTTTCCTGACCCAGGGATCGAACATGGGTCTCCCACATTTCGGGCAGATACTTGACTGTCTGAGCCACAAGGGAAGCCCATTCGGGACATAGCTATACTAAAAAATTACCGGTTGTTTATTTCAACTTCAGGTTTACCTTCTGTCCTCTACTGCATCTGGGGACCCCATGGCTCTAGGCCCCCGAGGCTGCCCACCTGTTCCCATGCCCTCACCTTCCTGCTACCCCACAGAAGCTGTGCCCACTTCACAGACCTCCTCCCACCTGACCCGGGCCCTGTCCCTCTCCAGCCACGGCAGGTGCCCAGGAAGGCAGGGCAGAGAGCCGAGGCGGGGAGTATGCTCCTCCCGTGGGCTGCCCGTGGGGCGCCCACACACCTTCCTGACGGCAGTTGGAACACAGAGAGGAGTCCTTGGTTTCTATTCAGATGGACCTCAGCTGTCTGGGCCTCTATTTCCCCATCTGTGAGATGGGTTGGGAGAGAATCGCTGTCCTACACACCCCCGGGGCCTTCACTCACCTGCTGCTCCACTTCCTCTGGGTGTGAGTCTAGACACAGTGTCCTTCCCTCCCAGCGCTGAGATTCTAGTTCTGAGGGAATACGAATGACCAAACAGCAAGCAAGAGGGATGAGTTAGGGGGCACATGAAAAGTCCCTCAAGAACTCAAAACAGAGACAGCAAAGGTGTAGAGACGGTAGCTGGGTCATTAGGCTGGGCGTCTGGAAGGGAGGCTTAGAGCCTGCTTGTTATCAGCACCGCAATAAATCAGTGTGTGCACGAGGAAGCACCGATGCAGAAAAAAAAAAAAAAAAAACAGCCTGTGCAAAGGCCCTGAGGAAGGAAAGACCCACGTGGGTATGTTGTAATGACTGGTGGAATCTGGCCAGCATGCAGATGCAGAGTGAGCCTCTGAGCTGAAAGAGGGGAGCTTGTCCTGCCCTGCAAAGCCCTACGAGCCAGGGTGGGAGTTTGGGGTCCACCTAGTGGGAGGGGGAAGGTGGGAACCACTTACCTGAGGATGGAGACCCAGGTTTCCTGCTCCCACCTCTGTACAGGACAGGGTACAGCTCTGGCAGCAGAAACGGAAGGGGTGGATGGCCCTGGGAAATCTGTGCAAAGTGGAAAGATAAGAGGGCCTGGGAAAGATCTTGTTTTCTGGGGACTCTGATGAGGCTCCCGTAACAGTCTGTAGATAAGGCCTAGTCCTTGCTGTTTACCTGGCACCCAGGCTCTGTCGCAGGCTTCCCTGGTGGCTCAGATAGTAAAGAATCTTGCCTGCCAGTGCAGGAGACTGGGGTTCAATCCCTGGGTGGGGAAGATCCCCTGGAAAAGAGTATGGCAACCCACTTCAGCATTCTTGCCTAGAGAATTCCATGAACAAAGGAGTCTGGTGGGCTATAGTCCACAGGTTGCAAAGCTGTCGAACATGACCGAACCACATGCTCCGTATGTTCTGACTGAACACACAGCTCTGTGCCAGCCCCTACCTTGCAGTGGTATTTCTTTGGCAAATCAGCTGCCACTGGGGGAGAGCTTGTGGGGTGCAATGCCCTACATAGCAGTCTGAGAATGTGGGGTCCCCCACCCCCAGGGAAGCCACAGGACACAGATCATGAGAAGATGCAAAAGACCAAGGGTCTGGGTCCTCCACAAACACATTGTACGAGAGGAGAGAGGAGAGAGGAGAGAGGAGAGGAACCTTCTGGTTTAGAGATCTATCTCTGTAGAGGACTTCCCTGGTGGCTTCGTGGTAGAGAATCCACCTGCCAAGCTGGAGAGGCAGGTTCGATTCCTGGGTCAGGAAGATCCCCTGGAGGAGGAAAGGGCAACCCACTCCAGGATGCTGCTGCTAAGTCGCTTCAGTCATGTCCGACTCTGTGTGACCCCATAGACAGCAGCCCACCAGGCTCCCCTGTCCCTGGGACTCTCCAGGCAAGAACACTGGAGTGGGTTGCCATTTCCTTCTCCAATGCATGAAAGTGAAAAGTGAAAGTGAAGTCGGTCAGTCGTGTCCGACTCTTAGTGACCCCATGGACTGCAGCCTACCAGGCTCCTTGGTCCATGGGATTTTCCAGGCAAGAGTACCGGAGTGGGGTGCCATTGCCTTCTCCGCCACTCCAGTATTCTGGTGTGGAAAACCCCATGGACGGAGGAGCCTGACGGGCTATAGTCCATGGGGTCACAAAGAGTCGGACATGATTTAGTGACTAATTAACAACAGTCTGCATTACTCACCTGCATGGCATGGCCCTGCTTGGGGTGGGACTGGAACAAACTATGGGAAATAAAAATATTTATGAGACAATCAGGGAATGAACCCGGACAGGATTTTGGATACGATCTCTAACACAAAGGATGCAATAGAAAGGATGCTAGGCATGATGATATTGAAGCTTTTAAAAATGGACATAAAATTTGAATACTGTACAATTCATCCTTTTAAAGTGTAACATGCAGTGAGTTTTAGGATATTCCCAAAACTGTGAAATCATCACTACTATCTAATTCAGGAACATTTTCATCACCCACAAAAGAAACTTTGTAGTAACCAGCAGCCATCCCCTTGTTCAGTTACTCAGTCGTGTCCGACTCATTGTGGCCCCCATGGACTGCAGCACACCAGGCTTCCTTGTCCTTCACCATCTCCTGGAGTTTGCTCAGATTCATGTCCATTGAGTCAGTGATGCCATCTAACCATCGCATCCTCTGTCATCCCCTTCTCCTCCTGCCTTCAATCTTTCCCAGCATCAGGGTCTTTTCCAATGACTCAGCTCTTCTCATCAGATGGCCAAAGTATTGGAGCTTCAGCTTCAGCATCAGTCCTTCCAATGAATATTCAGGGTTGATTTCCTTTAGGATTGACTGGTTTGATCTCCTTGCAGTCCAAGGGACTCTCAAGAGTCTTCTCCAGCATCACATTCTTAAAGCATCAATTCTTCAGCACTCAGCCTTCTTTACAGTCCAACTTTCACATCCATATGTGACTACTGGAAAAACCATAGCTTTGGACTTTAGTCTGCAAAGTGATAATGTCTCTGCTTTTTAATATGCTGTCTAGGTTGATCATAGCTTTCTTTCCAAGGAGCAAGTGCCTTTTAATTTCATGTCTATAGTTACTGTCAGCAGTGATTCTGGAGCCCCAGGAAATAAAATCTGTCACTGTTTCCACTTTTCCCCTTCTATCTGTTATGAAGTGATGGGACTGGATGCCATGATTCCAGTTTTTTGAATGTTGAATTTTAAGCCAGCTTTTTCACTCTCCTCTTTCACCCTCATCAAGAGGCTCTTTAGTTCTTCTTCACTTTCTGCTGTTAGAATGGTATCATCTGCATATCTGAGGCTGTTGATATTTCTCCCAGCAATCTCCCTTAACTCAATGAAGCTATGAGCCATGCCGTGCAGGGCCACCCAAGACAAATGGGTTATAGTAGAGAGTTCTGATAAAACGCGGTCCACTGGAGGAGGCAATGGCAAACTACTCCAGTATTTTCGCCCTGAGAACTCCACGAACAGTATGAAAAGTCATCCCCTAGCCCTTGGCAAACACTAACCTGCTTTCTGTCTCTATGGATTTGCCAATTCTGGAAATTTCATATAAACAGAATCAGGTAACATGTGCATCCAGCCTCTTTCACTGAGCCTCATGTTTGCAAATTTCACTGAGGCTGTAGCAGGTATGGGCGCTTCACTCTGTTTTTTTTGCTGGGTCTTCATTGCAGTGCATGTAGGTTTCTCTAGTTGCGGTGCCGGGATTTAGTTGCCCCACAGCATGTGGGATCTTAGTTCCCTGACCAGGGATCGAACCACATCCCCTGCATTGGAAGGTGGATTCTTAACCACTGGACCACCAGGGAAGTCTTCACTTCATTCCTTTCTATTGCAAAAGATTATTCATCATATGGATAGTGTGAGTTTTGTTTATCCTCATCAACTGACAGACATTTGGGCTGTTTCTATGTTTGGGCTACTAAGAATGATGCCTGTCTGAACATTCCTGTACAAGGTATTTTATAAACATGTTTTCAGTTCTCTTGAGGCTGTACTTAGGAGTGGGATTGCTGTGATTTTGTTTTTCCAAGAGTCCATTTTCAGAGCTATGCATCAAAGTATTAAAGTGAAATGATAAGATGCTGGGGTTTGCTTCAAAATCATACAGAAGAAGGGGACTTTCTCTGGTGGTCTGGTGATAAAGAATCTGCCTTCCAATGTAGCGGACATGGGTTCAATTCCTGGTCAGGGAACTAAGATCCCACAAGCTGCGGGGCAACTAAGCCTGCCTTCATGATGAAACAAACATCCGGCACAACCAGGAAAAGAAAAAATCATACAGAAGAAGGAAATAGGTCAATACAAAAGGAAGAGCTGGTTTGAGAATTTTGAACCAGGACAAGTACACAAGTGTTTATTACGCTGTTTACATTTGTTTAAACCTGGGCATAAAAATTCTTTTCAATGCTGAGGCTCAGTTCAGAGTGACTTCCCTGTCCTCCTTTTGAATTCCCAGATGATCACGCTGTAGAACAGAAATGTAATGCAAGCCACATGCGTCATAGGAAGTATGCTCCTAGCCACATCTAGAAAAGTAAAATCAGGGTAAGTTGATTTTAATTGCACTTTAACCCAATACACAATCATTTCAGTATGGGAGAAGTTTCAAAATTATGAGAAAATACGTTACATCCTTTTTGCCTACTAATCCTTTAAACCCCGGTATGTATCTGATGCTGACAGAAGATCTCCATCCGGTCTTACCCCATTTCAGCGGCTCCATAGTGCCTTCCCAGGCTGGACAGGGACATTTGTTTGGGGCATTGAGTGGACTTTTCAGACAACTTTTGTGCCCTTTTTTTTTTTTTTTTAATTTGGTTGTTTTTATCCATCTACAGTTTTCCCTGGTGGCTCAGTGGTAAAGAATCCGCCTGGCAATGCAGGAGACAAGGGTTTGATCCCTGGGTCGGCAAGATCCCCTGGAGGAGGGCATGGCAACCCACTCCAGTGTTCTTGCCTGGGAAATCCCATGGAGAGAGAAGCCTGGTGGGCTACAGTCCATGGGGTCGCAGAGAGTCAGACACAACTTAGAGACTAAACACCACACCATCCATCTACAACTGGAATGTTGGCCCGAAGAGGGCAAGAACTTTGTGTGTCTTGCCAAGTGCTATGGGCCTGTGTCTAGACCAGTGTATCCAGCACGGAGCAGGTGAGGGCTGAGCAAGTGAAGGACCCAGGAGTGTGCAAGGCAATGCATCTCTGCCCATTTCACAGATGGGGAGTCAGAGGCCCGGGCACAGCTGGGGCCCATATGGGTAGAAATCCAGGGCTCACCACAGGCACCGCCACCCCCCAGCAAGGTGGACGGAGATCCTGAGAGATGCCCCCAAGAAGGGCTCATCTCCTCCCTCGGCCCTCTGCCCTGCCTTCCCGGGTGCCGGCTGTGGCTGGAGAAGGACAGGGCCCAGGTCAGGTGCGAGGAGGCCTGTGAAGTGGGAGCAGCTTCTGGGGGGAAGCAGAAAGGTCAGAGGCCCAGGGGCAGGTGGGCAGCCCCCTGGGTGGGAGCCCCCGGCTTCACGGGCCTGGATGCACTCTGACCTGGAGCTACAGGGTGCCAGAGGCAATGGAAGACACCAGGTAAATTCAAAGTTGAGAAAACTGATAATTTTTTTAGTTGTAAGTACATCCCCCAAATTGCATGGGACATACTTATACTAAAAAGTTAGTTACCTCAAGGTCAATTTCACCAGGACTTTTATTTATTTTTATTGAAATATAGCTGATTCAAAATATTATGTTAGTTTCAGGTATACAGCAAAGTGATTCAGTTACACGTTTTTTTCCATTATGGCTTATGACAGGATATTGAATATAATTTTCTGCATATACAATAGGACCTTGTTCTTCATCTATATTATATATAGTAGTGTGTCTCTGCTACCCCCCAACTCCTAATTTTTCCCTCCTCTAGTTCCCCTTTGGTAACCTATGTCTGTGAGTCTGTTCCTATCTTGTCCCAAGTTCATCGGTATTGTTTTTTATTTTTTAGATTCCACTCGTAAGTGATAACATATGATATTTGTCTTGCTTACTTCTCTTAGTATGGTAATCTCTAGGTTCATCCACACTGGTATAGAATGCATTATTTCATTTGTTTATGATTGAGTGAGTAGTATATATATCACATCTTCTTTATCTGTTCATCTGTCGATGGACGCGTAGGTTGCTTCCATGTCTTGGCTATTGTAAATAGCGCTGCTATAGACATTGCTGGAGAAGGCCATGGCGACCCACTCCAGTACTCTTGCCTGGAAAATCCTGTGGATGGAGGAGCCTGGTAGGCTGCAGTCCATGGGGTCGCTAAGAGTTGGACACGACTGAGCGACTTGACTTTCACTTTTCACTTTCATGCATTGGAGAAGGAAATGGCAACCCACTCCAGTGTTCTTGCCTGGAGAATCCCAGGGATGGGGAAGCCTGGTGGGCTGCCATCTATGGGGTCACACAGAGTCAGACACGACTGAAGTGACTTAGCAGCAGTAGCAGCCAGTACTCTTGCCTGGAAAATCCAATGGACGGAGGAGCCTGGTAGGCTCCAGCCCATGGGGTCGCTGAGAGTCTGGCACGACTCAGCAACTTCACTTTCACTTTGCACTTCTATGCATTGGAGAAGGAAATGGCAACCCACTCCAGTATTCTTGCCTAGAGAATCCCAGGGACAGAGGAGCCTAGTGGGCTGCCGTCTTTGGGGTCGTATAGAGTCAGACACGACTGAAGCGACTTAGCAGTAGCAGCAGCATCGACATTGAGGTGCCTGTATCTTTTTAAATGGGAATTTCCTCCAGATATATATGCCTGGGAGTGAGATCGCTGGATCATACGGAAACTCTATATTCAGTTTGTTAAGGAACTTCCATACTGTTCTCCAAAGTGGCCACACCAATTTATATTCCCACCAACAGTGTAGGAGGGTTCCCTTTTCTGCACACCCTCTCCAGTACTTATTATTTGTAGATGTTTTGGTGGTGGCCATTCTGACTGGTGTGAGGTGATGCCTCGTTGTAGTTTCGATTTGCATTTCTCTAATAATTAGTGATACTGAACATCTTTCCATTGACTTGTTGGCCATCTGTATGTCTTCTTTGGAGAAATGTCTATTTAGGTCTTCTGCTCATTTTTTGATTGGGCTGTCTATTTTTATTTTGAGCTGTATGAGCTGCTTCTTTATCTTGGAAATTCAACCCCTGTCGGTTGCATCATTTGCAAATATTTTCGCCCATTCTGGAGCTTGTTTCTTCCGTTTGTTTTCAGTTTCTTTTGCAGGGCAAAAGCTTATGAGTTTGATTAGAAATTTATTTTTGCTTTTATTTATATTGCTTTGGGAGACTGACCTAAGAAAACATTGATATGATTTATGTCAGAAAGAGTTTTGCTGTGTTCTCTTGCAGGCCCCTGACTCTTACTTGCTAGGTCTAGTAACCTGAAGTGGGGGAAAGCAGGGCCACTGCCAGGTGCCAGGGGGGTGGATCTTAGGGACCAGTGGGGATGCCAGGCCGAGAGGGTGAGAAGGGGCTGCTGCTCCCCATGCCTGAGAGGGGATGAGGGCAGCTCAGCGCCTTTGCCAGCCCCAGGCCTGATCACACACACCCTCCCCACACTCACTACTCAACCCTCTGTGTCACCCACCTTTCTCCTGCAGAATAAAGAGCAGAAAGTCTGTGTGGCTCAGAGCCCAGCATAGTCCAGTCAGGCCGACCTCCCACCTCTCCCAGCCAGGCTCTGGACACCCACGTTTGGCCATATCAATCCAATCCAAGCCTTTGCTTTCCGGTCCAGGCCTGTGGGGTCCTGTCTCAGGCAGAGGGCCATGCAAGGTACCCTGTTCTGGCTGCACTTTGTCCCAGGAACACACAAATTGGGGAATGGAAGCCCTGTGGGCTGGGCGGCACACACAGGCCCTGAGCCTCAGGCCAGAGCCATTCCTTCTGCTGAGGGATCTCCACCGTAACCGGGGGACCAACAGCCGCACATGTAGCTATCCAGCCCACAGGGGCTCCTTGGGCCCCAAGTTCCTCTCCTGATGACCACAGGCAGTATTACCAGGGCCACCATTTCCTGAATCCCTACTCTGAGCAAAGCACCTAACATGTGTTTTCTCTAGTCCTTGCATCATCCCAGCCAGGTGAGGGGAGGTGTGGTCTCTTTTTACAGATGTGGAGACTGAGGCCAGAGAATCGAAGCCTCCTGCCCCAGGCCACCCAGCCAGGCAGTGGTGGAACCACGTTCCCAGCTGGGTTGCCTGACTCTACAGGTCCACCTCCAAGAACCATCCAGAAGCCAGTGCCTGCCTGAGCCTGGAGCCCTTTCCCTTCAGTTGTTCTGGCTTCAGTGCTGGAAGCCACACTGCAGGAACCAGAGCTGGGGGCTGTTTCTCAAAGCTCTGTTCCCTAAGCCTCTCCTGGGCCAAGACAAGCAGAGGTGACTCAAGGCAGGATTCAGTGGTCATATTCAGTGATGCTGGTGTGAGGGGAGATGGTCAGCGTTTCCCAGAAGTCTCTGAACCCAAGGATTCCCCACTGTCCTTATTAAAAGCAGATTCCTGGGAATGGCCCTGGAGCTTCAGGGGCCCTGGAATCTGCATTTAACCTGCAGCCCCAGGTTACTCCATCTGCAATGCAGGAGACATGGTTTCGATTCCTGGGACTGGAAGATCTCCTGGAGAGGGAAATGGCAACTCACTCCAGTATTCTTGCCTGGGAAATCCCATGGACGGAGGAGCCTGGGGGCTACAGTCCATGGGGTCACAAAAGAGTTGGACATGACTTAGTGACTAAACAACAATTATATATCCATATATATGTGTGACCATTTCTACAGTTATCAGCCTTTCAAATAATTTTGGGCTTCCCCTGTGGCTCAGTGGGTAAAGAATCTGCCTGCAATGCAGGAGACACAGGAGACATGGGTTTGATCCCTGGGGTGGGAAGATTCCCCGGAGGAAATGGCAAACCACTGAAGTTTTTTGCCTGGAGAATCCCATGGACAGAGGAGCCTGGCTGGCTACAGTCCATGGGGTCGCAAAGAGTCAGATACGACTGAGCATGCAGAGCCGGGTTAAACCACCGCGGCTGGTTTCAAAGCCACCGATGAATTTTCTGCAGAATCCTCGGGCTCTCTGCCCACTCTGAAACTCCACAGGCTGACCCTGCAGAGGATCATCCAGGTGTGGGAGGAAGAGAGGGAGGGCGCTTTCCCCAGAGTCCCCAGTTCTGGCCTCCACCTCTGCACTCTCAGCCGGTGGCCCCCTGAGGGCAGCTCAGGAGCCCGTGGCTTCCACGTGGTGGGGGCTGAGACTCTTCTCCAGGTACCCCTAACCTGAGGACTGAGAATGACAGTTTGACCCCAAATGGGGCTTCCAAGGGGGCTTTCCTACCTCCTCACCTCCTTGAGGACTCTCTGAGCCCCAACTTAACAGACACCAACAGCTGGTGATTCTCAGAATCAGAGGAAAAGCCCCTAAATGTTCTGTAACGGCTTCTCACCCTCACCTGCCCTCTGCTGTGGTCCCTTGTCTCCCCTCCCCCTGTTATCCCTCCCAGGCAGTTGTAGCCAAGCTGGGGAGGGCAGCTTAGGGTACCCTAGCCTCTCAGCATGACACTCTTCTTTGCCTGGAGCAAGCTTTGGGCTGGAAGAACCAATAGGCTTTTCTAGAAAGCCAGGCTTTGGTGGTGGTTTGGTTGCTAAGTCATGTCCAATTCTTGGGACCCCATGGACTATAGCCCGCCAGGCTCCTCTGTCCATGGGATTTCCCAGGCAAGAATACTGGAATGGGTTGTCATATCCTTCTCTGGGATCTTCCTGACCCAGGGATCAAACCAGCATCTCCTGCACTGCAGGGATTCTTTACTGCTGAGCCACCAAGGAAGCTCTTTGGTGGTTGAGATCCTTACAGTTCAAAGGGTGGTCCAGAGGCCTGCAACATTAGAATCACTGGAGTGCTGTTATCGAGCCTCTCAGGCCCCGCCCAGACCCCCTGACTCCCAAGACAGTATTCCAGGAGAAAGTACCCTCCCTCTGCACACAGCTGACAGACCCTTCGTGGGATCAGTTTAGGTAATGGTGGGGGGGGGGGTGCCTGTCCGAGGCTCAGAGCTTAGGTGCCTTCTTGCACCTCTGCTTCCTACCCCTCCCTCCTGGCAGCCACCCACCCCTGCAGGGATCAGCAGGGAGTGAATTGTGTCGGGACCTTGGAAACCACCAGCGTTTTTCTGAGTCACCAGGGATGGAAGACAGGTCCCTACTGCCCATGGCGGGAGGGCAAAGGGCAGGACTAGGGCCCTGGCATAGAGACTCTTTGACCTCTGCTCCTATGTGGGTGGCCAGGAGGAGGCGAGGGCAGAAAGTAGAGGGGAGTGACCCTGTCCCGGGCCAGGAAAAGCTATCTGGTGACAAAGACTTCCTTTGTGGGAGATAACTGGGAAGGCTTTTATATCCATTTGTTGTTGTTAACTGTTCAGTTGCTAAATCGTGTCTGACTCTATGGGACCCCATGGACTGTAGTCAGCCAGGCTCCTCTGTCCATGGGATTTTCTGGGCAAGAATGCTCAAGTGGGTTGTCATTTCCTTCTCCAGGTAATCTTCCAGGACCAGGGATTGAACCTGAATCGCCTGCATTGGCAGGCAGATTCTTTACTACTGAGCCACCAGGGAAGCAGAAACACTACTATTACTGCTAATAATAGTTACTTTGTCCACAGCGTGTGTCTGGCACCAGAATGAAGGCAACGTCACGGTGGGCGGCAGTGGGACCCACGCCACAGCTGCAGCAGATTCACCTGTTAAAAGGCAGAATCCGGAACTCCACTCCAGGCCTTAGGAATCTCCGCGGTTGGCCTGGGAAATTGTTTTTAATTAAGGCCCTAGGGAATTCTTTGGGGTCGAGTGGGGAAACACCGGCCTTCTCCAGCCTTGAGAGAGGCTGCCCAACACTGACATTCATTCTTGCACTCGCTCCCTCCCTCGGTCGACATCTATGGAACATCCACCTGGTTCACTGACCCACTCGCTCTACTGCTCGCAGGATCACCGATCTGGGTTCCCGAGTCCGCCTCTGAACCCGAATCGTCCCCTCCTTGCCGCCGCTCCGTCTTCACCCTCCATCCTTGCATTGGGCATCAGCTGTCTTTCCTAGGCGGTGTTCCCAGAGAGCCCGGGCAGAGGGGCCCTCCCAAGCCCCGCCCCCGCCCGGGCAGTCGAGCCCACCTCCCCCGCCGGCGACTGCGCTCTGGGGCCCGCGCGCCCCGCCCCCACCGGAGACCAGCGAGGAGGCTGCACCGGGGGCTCGGGCTCTGACCCCCACCCCACCGCGTCCCCGCGCCCACCGCCGCTGCGCGCCAGGCGTCCCAGCCCTTCCGCAGCGAGAGGTGCAGCCGGAGGCTGGGTTGTGGGCTCCAGGTGGGCTCTGGGAAGGATGAAGCAGGTAGGGCCGCGGGGATGCCGAGGATGGGAGGGTGGTGGCAAGGATGCTGGGAGCCTTCCGGAGGGCTAGGAGAAGCTGGGAGGAAGACGAGGAGGGAGCGGAGGGATGCGGGAGCCGGGGCTTGGGCCTGCGCTGGACCCCAAGTGGGCAGGAGGGTGGAGAAGCGGAGGGCCCCGCCCGCAGAGAGGGTCGTGGCCAGAGGGCCTGTGCACCGCTGGGAAGGGCCTGTCACTCGTCATTGATGTCCCCAGGCCCTGGTGGATGATACCGAGGATGTGTCCTTGGACTTTGGCAACGAGGAGGAGCTGGCGTTTCGGAAAGCCAAGATCAGGTGCGTTGTGACCCGGTAGCTGGGCAGGCTCACTCAGTGCTGCAGATTTATTCATTCAGGTTCATTCATTCAGGATGTACTGAGTACCCGGTGTGTGCCAGACGTCGGGCTCCCAGCACACCCAGGACAGACCGGACAAGGTCCTGCCCTCCTAGTCTGTGGTCTTGGGGGGAGGGGACTAACAGGTGACCAAAGATGTTAACAAGATAATTAGTGTGAGAAGAGTTGGGAAGAAAACAGGCTGATGAAAGAGAAAGCCACTGGGGAGGCTAGCAGCCTTGTGCTTTTAATTGTGATGATGGAGAAGACTCTGGAGAGCCCCTTGAACTGCAAGGAAATCACACCAGTCAATCCTAAAGAAAATCAGTCCTGAATATTCATTCATTGGAAGAACTGATGCTGAAGCTCAAATACTTTGGCCGCTTGATGCAAAGAGCCCACTCATTGGAAAGGACCCTGATGCTGGGAAAGGTTGAAGGCAAAAGGAGAAGGGGGCAGCGGAGGATGAGATGGTTGGATGGCATCACTGACTCAATAGACATGAGTTGAGCAAACTCCGGGAGATAGTGAAGGACAAGGAAGCCTGGTGTGCTGCAGTCCATGGGGTTGCAAAGAGTCGGACACAACTGAACAACTGAACTGAACTGAGTGATGAGAGGCAGCCAGTCACGGGAGGCTCTGACCAAAACCTTCCTTGAAGAATGAAAAGCAGGTTTAAGGGCCCAGGGCTGTGTTTGGAAGGTCAAAGGAAAGCCACTGTGTCTGGAGGGTAGTGGGGGAGAAGACAGGGGTTGGCAGGAGGCTGGAGAGGTGGACAAGGGCTTGAAGTTTTATTCTTGGCCCTCTTTCAACTCTAGCCAGTGAGATATTGTTGTTTTAGTCGCTCAGTCGTATCCGACTCTTTTGCGATCCCATGGACCTTGGCCCACCAGGCTCCTCTGTCCACAGGATTTCCTAGGCAAGAATATGGCAGTGGGTTGCCTTTTCCTCCTCCAGGGGATCTTTCCGACCCAGAAATCGAACCCAGGTCTCCTGCATTGGCAGGCAGATTCTTTACCATCTGAGCCACCCAGGAAGCCCCCAGCCAGAGGTAGTGTTGGCTTAAAACAACAGAGATTTATTCTCTCACAGTTCTTAAGTCCAAAATCAGTTTCACTGGGCTGAAACTAAAGTGTCCACAGGACACACTCCCTCTGGAGGTTCTAGGGGAAGATCCGTTTCTTGCCTTTTCTGGCTTCCGGTGGTTTGCCGGCTGGTGACTCCTGCTGCTGCCTCTCAAGACGAGCACTCTTGAGCCTCACTTTTATTTCACATGGCTTTTTCCTCTGTAGCAGTCTCCCTCTGCCTTCCTCTTACTGGGTTACTTGTGGTTGCGTTTTTGGACCCACTTGGATAATCCAGGGTAATCTTCCCCCCTGAAGATCTCTAATTTGATCACACCCACAGAGGCCCCTTTGCCATAACAACTTAGTCACGGTCTCTGGCGGTCAGGGCCCTGGATTGAGGGATTGTTCAACCTACCATAGTGACCTACGATTGTCTTTACGGAAAGTTACTGTGAGAGAACTGGAATCCTGGGATATCTTCTAGATCATCTAAACTCATGTGTTCAGTGTTGTATTTTTTTTTAATTTAGTTGGAGGATAATTGCTTTACAGTGTGATGCTACTTTTTGTTGTACAACTACATGACTCAGCTGCAAGAAGAGATATATCCGCTCCCGTTCGGACCACCCTCCTTTTGCCCCAGCCCACCCCTCTAGGTCATCACAGAGCACCGAGCTGAGCTCCCTGTGTTCTACAGCAGTTTCTTTCTAGCTGTCTGTTTGACACATGGTAGTGTAAGTCAGTGTACTCTCTCAATTTGTCCCACCCTCTCCTTCCCCCACTGTGTGCATAAGTCCGTTCTCTATGGCTTATGTCTCTATTTCTGCCCTGCAAATAGGTTCAATCAGTACCATTTTCTAGAGTCCATATATATGTGTTCATATATGATATTTGTTTTTCTCTTTCTGCCTTAACTTCACTCTGCATAACAGACTCTAGGTTCATTCACCTCACTACAGCCAACTCAGTCTTCATTGAGCTCCTCCTGTATGCCCACGTCTGGGCTGGTGGCTGGGGACACGTGGTGTACAGGACACACCGGCTACCTCCATGGCGTGGTCTGGTCTGGAGCAGGGATGGTCAGCCTTGACACTGCTGACATTTGGGGCCAGGTTCCTCTTGGTGGTGAGGATGTCCTGTGCATTTCGGATATTTAGCAGCATCTCTGGCTTCTGTTCACCACATGCCAGGAGCATCCCACCAGTGAGGTCTGCAGACAGTGCCAAGTGTTCCCTGGGAGGCAAACTTTCCCCGGTTGGAAACCATTGGTGTCGGGGTGTAGGGTATAGGCATGTCCATGGCTGTTATGATTCAATGTTTTAAATGCTGTGATTTCAGAGGGGGAAGGAGAGGGTGGGATGAATTGAGAGAGTAGCATTGACACATGTACTTTATCAAATGTAAAATTAGATAGCCCATGGAAATCTGCTGTGTGATACAAGGAACTCAAACTGGGGCTCTGTGACAACCTCAAGGGGTGGGATGGAGTGGGAAGTGGGAGGGAGGTCCAAGAGGGAGGGGACGTATGTCTGCTGCTGCTGCTGCTGCTGCTAAGTCGCTTCAAGCGTGTCCGACTCTGTGCGTCCCCATAGACGGCAGCCCACAAGGCTCCCCTGTCCCTGAGATTCTCCAGGCAAGAACACTGGAGCGGGTTGCCATTTCCTTCTCCAATGCATGAAAGTAAAAAGTGAAAGTGAAATCACTCAGCCATGTCTGACTCTTCGAGATCCCAAGGACTGCAGCCCACCAGGCTCCTCTGTCCATGGGATCTTCCAGGCAAGAGTAATGGAGTGGATTGCCATTGCCTTCTCCAACATATGTATACCTGTGGCTGATTCATGTTGATGTATGGCAGAAGCCCACACAATATTGTAAAACAGTTATCCTCCAAATAAAAATAAATGCATTTAAATATAAAAAAAATAAATGCTGTGATTGGCAAAAGCTTGGGCATTTATGCTGGCCAGGGGAGAAAGTGACAGCTAAGCTGAGGCCAAAGGATGGGTAGGAGTTAACGAAGAGACGTGTAGCGAGCACACACAAAGGCTTAGAGGGGAGAGCAAGAGCTTAAGGAGTTGAGACTGGTTTACTGGAAAGTAGTTTGAGCAGAGGCTCAAGGGCAGAAGGAATCACGAAACAGAAGCTGGGAGCTTGGGCCAGGACACTGGCAGGGCTGATGGGGGGAAGTGGAGGGGCACAGAGGAGGCAGAATCAGTCAGTCTTGGTGGTGATCAAGATGTGGGTGCAGATGGGGATAGTCAAGGGTGATGCCCAGCCTTCTGGCCTTGGGACCCAGGTGGAAGGGCACTTATGTGGGAAAGATGTTGAGTCCAGGGTTGTCTTTGTTGGCTTGTGGTGGAATGCTCTAATGGCCAGGTTTGATTGGCTGCAGGGCAGAGAGGCTGGATCTGATTGGGCAGGGGGAGGTCATGTGGGCTGCATTCAGAGATCTGGGAGGTAGCAGGTTGTGGACCTGTGTGTGCCTGAGAGCTTCCAATCCCATAATCCTCTGCTGTGCCCAATGCACATCTCTGGTCCAGCCCTGGACCTGCCTAACTGGATTCCCGCAGGATGGGCATCTCTAGTTGATTCTGATGCTCAAGAATATACAGAAGATATCATTTATATATGGGATCTAAAAAAAGAGGGGGGTGGGTACAAACGAATGTATCTACAAATCAGAAATAGAGTAACAGATGTAGAAAACAAACTTATGGTTACCAGGGGTAAGAGAGTAGGTATAAATTGGAAAATTGGGATTGACATATACATACTACATATATAAATATAAATATTATCATTAATAGGGCTTTCCTGGTGGCTCAGATGGTAAAGAAGCCTCCTGCAATGCAGGAGACCTGGGTTCAAACCCTGGGTTGGGAAGATACCTGGGAGAAGGAAACAGCAACCCACTCCAGTGTTCTTGCCTGGAGGATTCCATGGACAGAGGAGCCTGGTTGACTGCAGTCCATGGGGTCGCAAAGAGTCAGACATGGCTGAGCGACTTCACTTTCACTTTTCACTTTCATACACTGGAGAAGGGAATGGCAACCCGCTCCAGTGTTCTTGCCTGGAGAATCCCAGGGACGGCGGAGCCTGGTGGGCTGCCATCTATGGGATCGCACAGAGTCGGACACGACTGAAGCGACTTAGCAGCAGCAGCAGCGGTATAAGGTGAGAATTGTTATTTGTAAATTCCATGTTGAAATGGATTCCAGGTTGACTTTGAAGGGAGGTGAGATTATGGAAGGGGTCCTGTAGCAGGAGTCTGGGATTTCAAGGCTATGTCTTCCTTTACTGCTTGCTGGCTTTGTGATTCTGGACAGGGTTCATCTTGCCTTGTTAAGCCGCCATTGACCCATCTGTGAAAAGAGGAAACCTGTACCAACCTGCCCTCCCTACGCGATTGCTATACAGTTTGTTCAGTACATGTTTATCCAGCATCTGTGTATAGGTGCTGGTTACGCCCTGGGGATAGAGACTTGGTCCCTTCCCTTGTCCTCGGTTCCAGGTCAGTGAAGTGCAGTGTGGTGGGGAGAGCACCTTGCTGAATCAATGAAGGATGTGACTCTGTAGCACACCTGGGCAGGTAGAGGAAATGTTATTAATAGTGATGCTGGGTGTGTTTTTCCCCAGTGGGCTGCTTTTTTTTCTTTTCTTTTTTACTTTTTTTTAGTGTGGAAAAAAACCCACAACGTAAAATTTACCATTTTTGAATGTTCAGTACTGTTAAATATATATATGTTGTCGTAAAACGGATCTACAGGACTTTTGCATCTACAAAGCTGAGACTCTGTCCCCTTCAATACCAACTCTCTAGTCCCTCCTCCCCCAACCCCTTTTTTCTGTCTTTCTTAATTTGACAACTTAATTTTTTTTTTCCACTTTTTGGCTATGCTTCACAGCGTGAGAGATCTTAGCTCCTCCGCCAGGGATCGAACCCATACTCTCTGCCATGGAAGCATGGAATCTTTTTTTTTTTTTTTAATATTTATTTATTTGGCTGCTCTGGGTCTTAGTTGTGGCACACAGGATCTTTAGTTGCAGCAAGCGAACCCCTTAATTGCGGCATGTGAGATCAAGTTCGTTGAGCAGGGATCCATCCCAGGCGCCCTGCATTAGTAGCACAAAATCTTAGCCATTGGACCACCAGGAAAGTCCCTGAATTTAACAACTTTAGATACTTCATGTGAATAGAATCATAGAGAATATGTCTTTTTGTGGCTAGCTTATTTCACTTAACATTAATGTTCTCAACAGGAGAAGGCAATGATGACCCACTCCAGTACTCTTGCCTGGAAAATTCCATGGACGGAGAGGCCTGGTAAACTGCAGTCCATGGGGTCGCTAGAAGTCGGGCATGACTGAGCGACTTCACTTTCCCTTTTCACTTTCATGCATTGGAGAAGGAAATGGCAGCCCACTCCAGTGTTCTTGCCTGGAGAATCCCAGGGACGGGGGAGCCTGGTGGGCTGCCATCTATGGGGTCGCACAGAGTCGGACACGACTGAAGCGACTTAGCAGCGGTAGCAGCAATGTCCTCAACGTTCACCACGTTCTATCATATGTCAATTTCCTTCCTTTTAAAGGCTGAAGAATATTTCATTGTGTGTACAGACCACACTTTGTTCGTCCATCCATCTGTCAGTGGACACTTTGGTTGCTTCCATGTTTTAGCTCTTGTAAATATTACTGCAATGAACATGGATGTACAAATATCTCTTCAAGACCCTGCTTTCAATTCTTAATAGATACCCAGAAGTGGGCTTGTTGGGTCATATGGTAATTCTGGTTTTAACTTTTTGAGGAACTTTCATACTATTTTCCATAACACTTGAAGCATTTTATGATCCCACCAGCAATGCACAGGTTTCCAATTTCTCTACATCCTCATCAGCAATTGTTATTTTCTGTTTTTTTTTTTTTTTCAGAGTAGCGTGCAAGCTGGTGTCTTATTATAGATTTGACTGCCTCTCCCTGATGATTAGTGATGTTGAGCTGCTTCTTGTGTGCACGTCTGCAACTTGCACATCATGTTTGGAGAAATGTCTGTCCAAAGTCCTTTGCCTGTTCTTTAATGGGTTATTGGGTTTTTTGTTGTTGTTCAGTTGTTGCATTTTTTTTTTAATATATTCTGGATATTAGGGACTTCCCTGGTGGCTTAGACGGTAAAGCGTCTGTCTACAGTGCAGGAGACCTGGGTTTGATCCCTGGGTCGGGAAGATCCCCTGGAGAAGGAAATGGCAATCCACTCCAGTACTATTGCCTGGAAAATCCCATAAGCTCTTATGAAATGTATGATTTGCAATGTTTTCTCCCATTTCACTGGTTACCTTTCCAATCTGTCGATGGTTGTCCTGCAGTGAGCAAAAGTTTTTAAATTTTATGTAGTTTCAGTTATGATTTTTACTTTTGCTGTCTTTGCTTTTGGTATCATGTTGTGTGTATGGTATACGTTTTTACTGAAACGTTCACATATCATAAACTCAGAGTTTATACAATTCAGTGTGGTTTTTAGTATATCCACAATCCTGTCTTGTCCCAGGATTTTTCATCGCCCTGGATGGGACTCCTGGACCCTTCAAGCAGTCACGTCCCATCTCTCCCCTCCCCCAGCCCCTGGAAACCACGAATCTACTTTCCATCCCTTTGAATTTGCTCACTTTGGACACTTCACAGAAATGGGACCATACAGTATGTGGCCTTTTATCTGGCTTCTTTCACTGAGCATCATGTTTTCAAGGTTCATCCATGTTTTGGCATGTCCTTCACTGCTTTTTCTGGCTGAATCATATTTCATTGTCTGGCTAGAGTACATTTTCTTTATCCTTCATCAGTCGATGGGCACTTGAGTTGTCTCTGCTCTCTTGGTTCTTATGAATAACGCTGTGAACACTCACATGGGAGCCTTCCAGGTGGCTCAGTAGTAAAGGATCCACCTGCCAATACAGTAGATGCGGGTTCGAGCCCTGGGTCAGGAAGATCCCCTGGAGGAGGAAATTGCAACCCACTACAGTATTCTTGCCTGGAGAATCCCATGGACAGAGGAGTCTGGAAGGCCACAGTTCAGGGGGTTGTAAAGAGTTGGACACGACTGAGCGACTGAGCGTGCACACATGCACACACACTCGCACACACGTATGAACATTCAGGTACAAGTTTATGTTTGAATATATGTTTTCAGTTCTCTTGGGCAACAACCTAGAAGCCAAACTGCTTAGCCAAATGGTAACTATGTTTTAGTCATGCTGTGTTGCAGACCAACTTTTAGTGAGTATTCTGGGCTTCCAGCGGCCTTGAGGAGCAGGAGGAGCCTGGACGCAAGTTCAGGCAGTCCCAGGATTGGGTCCTGGCTCCACCATTCCCCAGCCAACTAACTGTGGTTGTGGGTTTGACTTGGCAGGCAGCCTCACAAGACATAAATAGGCTTTCATATATGGTGGCGAAGTGATAAAGAATTTACCTCCCAATGCAGGAGATGCAAGAGACATGGGTTTGATCCCTGTGTCAGGAAAATCCCCTGAAGTAGGAAATGGCCCACTCCAGTATTCTTGCCTGGAAAATTCCATGGACAGAGGAGCCTGGAGGGCTACAGTCCATGGGGTCACAAAGAGTCTGACACAACTGAGCGTACACACATACACATACCTGTTTATTTGGTTCTCTAGAAGGAAACAAGTCAGAGACACAGTATCTTCATCTCATGGAGGGACTCTGCAGCTCCCTTCTCTTATTTTCTCATCTGTAAAATGGAGATGAGGTTAGCTGTATCACAGGCTGTGTGAGGAGGACTCAATTGGGTGAAGAAAGTATATGTAACGAGGCCAGCGGGTCAGTTCAGTTCAGTCGCTCAGTCGTGTCCGACTCTTTGCGACCCCATGAATCGCAGCACATCAGGCCTCCCTGTCCATCACCAACTCCAGGAGTTCACTCAGACTCACGTCCATTGAGTCGGTGATGCCATCCAGCCATCTCATCCTCTGTCGTCCCCTTCTCCTCCTGCCCCCAATCCGTCCCAGCATCAGAGTCTTTTCCAATGAGTCAAAACTCTTCACATGAGGTGGCCAAAGTACTGGAGTTTCAGCTTCAGCATCATTCCCTCCAAAGAAATCCCAGGGCTGATCTCCTTCAGAATGGACTGGTTGGATCTCCTTGCAGTCCAAGGGACTCTCAAGAGTCTTCTCCAACACCACAGTTCAAAAGCATCAGTTCTTCGGCACTCAGCTTTCGTCACAGTCCAACTCTCACATCCATACGTGACCACTGGAAAAAGCATAGCCTTGACTAGACGGACCTTTGTTGGCAAAGTAATGTCTCTGCTTTTGAATATGCTATCTAGGTTGGTCATAACTTTCCTTCCAAGGAGTAAGCGTCTTTTAATTTCATGGCTGCTGCTGCTGCTGCTGCTAAGTGGCTTCAGTCGTGTCCGACTCCATGAGACCCCATAGACGGCAGCCCACCAGGCTCCCCCGTCCCTGGGATTCTTCAGGCAAGAACACTGGAGTGGGTTGCCATTTCCTTCTCCAATGCAGGAAAGTGAAAAGTGAAAGTGAAGTCGCTCAGTCGTGTCCAACTCTTCTCGACCCCATGGACTGCAGCCTACCAGGCTCCTCTGTCCATGGGGTTTTCCAGGCAAGAGTACTGGAGTGGGGTGCCATTGCCTTCTCCGTTCATGGCTACAGTCACATATAAATGGTACCTATTCTCTGATCATAAGTGTGACTTGGTATCCTGACTCTGGGCAGGGCTGGGGTGGAGCCTCAGTTGCAACAGGATGTCACGCTGGGATTGTCCCTGGAGCTGGGGACTGTCCCTCGGATGGAAAGTTTGGTTTATGCTTTCAAAGCACTGTCTTCACAAAGTTCATTTGGACCCACATGTTGTGATTTCCAATGGATTCCCATCCAAAGTGGGATGATGTCCTCTTGCTCCAGGCAGAGTTATTGGATCTGAGGATGGTCTCAGTTGTCAGGGCTGGTTTGCTGGTGGGGTTTGGTCAGTGTTCCGTGGTTGGTCCTCGTTCAGCCCAATGGACCTTAAATTGAGGGGACCACTACCCTCTGGTCTCAGGCACCATTGGGAGTTCCCTGTTGGTGGGGCCGGGACCCAAGGCAGAAATCACATGGAATCAAAATCCGCACCTAGCCTGTCAAGTAGGATAATGTTTTGTCTTTCAAGAAGTGTCCCACTGTCCATTCATCTTTCCATGACAGACACGCAAAGCTGTTCCTCAAAACGAGCTCCAGATGAAATTCTTGGCTGCTTTTAAGGGGAAGTTAGATTGAGTGAAAAATAATAGCAAACACTTACTATCGTGGGCACTATTCTCAGTGTTTTACTCATAATATTCATTTAAGCTGTATTACAAACCTATGAGGGCTTCCCTGGTGGCTTAGATGGTAAAGAATGTCTACAATGCAGGAGACCCAGGTTCGATCCCTGGGTCAGGAAGATCCCCTGCAAAAGGAAAATGGCAACCCACTCCAGTATTCTTGGCTGGAGAATTCCACGACAGAGGAGCCTGGTGGGCTACAGTCCAGGGGTCCCAAAGAGTTGGATACGAATGAGCAACTTTCACTTTTTCACAAGCCTATGAAGTTGATACTGTGATTTTTTAAAAAATTAATTTCAAGATGAAAGAAATTGAAGGAAAGAGTTGAGGGATTGGCCCGAGCTGAGGTCACACAGCTGTGCAGTTGCAAGGTGGGGATTTGAACCATTAGATCTGGCTCTGGAGTGGCATCTTAGGTTAGGCTGTGCTTCGGGGAGCAGGTGTTCATGCAGGTGGGGATCCCTGGGGACAGGCACTGCCCTGGGATCAGCATTCTCAGGCTTTTCATCATCTGCTTCCTCCAGGGAGTCCTTCGTATTTTCCTTGTGTAGATGAGAGTGTGGAGTTGCCCCTTTTTGGCAGAGCAGGCTTTCTCAGCCCTTGGCACTGATACACATGTGTGCTCAGTAGTCACTCAACTGTGTCTTGCGACCCTGTGGACTGTAGCCTGCAGGCTTCTCTGTTCATCGGATTTTCCCGGCAAGAACACTGGAGTGGATACTTGGGACTGGCTGGTTCTTTGTAGGGGCTGTCCTGTGTGTTGCAGGATTTTAGCAGCCTCCCTGGACAGTACCCAGTTGATGCCAGTAATGCTGCCCCCCCCACCCAGTTGTGACAACCAAAGATGACTCCAGACTCTGCCAAGTGATGTGGCCTTGGGGCAGAATTGCCCCTGGTTGAGAACGCTGTTTTCATTATTCTCTTGCTGTCTCTGGGGTTTGGATTTAGGGAAATTAAATTTGTATTTAAGGGGACGCAGAGCATGCTTGAGACCTCTGTATTTGACATTGACCCCTGAGAAGCTGATGGTGTGGCGGGACAAGGAAGGAAGCGGGCAGGTGATGGTACAGATATGCCTCAGTGGCTGTCCACTATTCCCAGAAATCAAAACAGGTACATCTCTGATTGTTCCACACACATTGTGCTACAACACACAGATGAGAAGAATAATTTTGTTTTTTCTTTGTTGTTAGAAAATCTGATTGCCTCAATTAGTGAGGACCCCTCACCCAGACCTCTGTATGTGCAACAAATCACTCTGCCCCTGTCCCCACTCTAAAATCTATTTTAAAAAATACAGAAATAATGACACATAAGTAGGTCTCACAAAAGGCTGATTGTTTAATTTTAAGGAAGGTTCACGATTACCAAGGAAAATAACCCACAGAATCAAGGAACTAGACAAATTTCAGTTCTCTTTGATTAGGACACAGAATTACATGTTTTGAAATTAACCCCTTACGTCTCCATCTCCTTTAGTTCCCCTTCTTTATGTTTCTTGTTAACATGAAATTGATTACATAAGCAACGCCAACAATATAGTCACCCAAGGGACATTTCTTCTGAACCATAACTCACACAGTTGAGGAAGGCATCGGGAACCAGGAGGAGGTGGTGGTCGGACGTTGGTTCCTTGATGTTCCAAGCTTGACCATGTGGACCAGGAGGGTTTAACTCATCATTCATTTATTCCACAGTTGACACTATTGACATTTGGGGCTGGACATTGTTTGTGGCAGGGACTGTCCTGTGCACGCTAGGATGTTTAGCGGCATCTCTGGCCTCTATCCACTAGATTCCAGAAGCAGTCCCCTAGTTGCAGCAACCAAAAACATTTCCAGACGCTGCTGGCAAGGGACCCCAAATCACCTCCCATTTGAGAGCCACTGGTTTATTCTTTCACTCACTCATTTATTCGTTAAGTCAAGAACACCTTTCAAGGACCTTCGTGTGCCTAGCCCTGTTCTAAGGACTGCAGAGGAAACTAGATGGGCATGGTCCCTGTCCTCGTGGACCTGACGTTTTAATTGGGAAGAGACAGTGAATGTATCAGTGAATATCTACACAAAGTAACATCAGAGGGGGTAAGTGCCATGAGAAAGGGGGCCAGGTCCAGGCGGCCCGTTTAGATTCTAGAGGGCTGAGAGAAGGCCTGAGAAGGGGCATTTGGACTGAGACCAAAATGTGGAGGAGGAGCCAGGCATGGGAAGATGCACAGGAAGAGACTTCTGGCAGAGGGAAGAGCAAGTGCAAAGGCCCCGGGGTGGGAGCATAGTCTAGGGATGGTTGGAACCAGGCCAGGGTGTAGCAAGTGGGGAAGTGGGAGGAGGAGGCAGTTGGAGATTTGTTACGGAAGAGCTGCGGGGGCTTTGAAAATTCTGATGGGAAATTGGAATTGCTCTGCTTTGATGGGCAGTCTTTGGAGGGATTTGAGCAGGGGAGAGGCATGATCTGACTGACCCTTGATAATGCTCCCGGTGACTATCAAGTGGCCTGTAGGGCAAGAAGGGTAGCAGAAAGATGTTAGGAGGCTGGTGAAGGGGCCAGGGTGAAAGATGCTGGCCGCCCAGACTGGCTGGACTCCAGGGACACACATGGGGAACTTGGCTTAAATTGACCGTTGTCCCAATTCTGCCACCTGCTGGGACTTCTGAGATTGGACAGTGACGCCTGTCCCTGGGCCTGCATTCCCAAGGGATGTCAGCTCTTATCAGCATCCCCAGTGAACTCAGCAAACAAAGGACCCAAACTTCAGGACCTCCATTCCCAAAGGTGCTGAATCAGTAGGTGTTGAGATGGGTGTGACAGGCTTCTGCAATGTGATTCTGCTCTGAGTGACTTGGCATCTATTTCTGGATTAAGTAGGGAGTGGTGTGTGTGTGTGTGCACGCGTGTGTGTTATGGGTAGGTATTGATAATGGGCTTCCCTGGTGGCTTAGCGGTAAAGAATCCACCTGCAATGTGGGAGATGTGGGTTCAATGCCTGGGTTGAGAAGATCCCCTGGAGACAGAAATGGCCACCACTCCAGTGTTCTTGCCTGGGAAATCCCAGGGACAGAGGAGCCTGGTGGGCTACAGTCCACGGGGCTCCAACAGAGTTGGACTCAGCGACTAAACAACAATAGCAGGTGGTGATGGAAGGCTCAGCCATATATTCTGGCAAGTGATGCTGATGACATCTCCTTAATCAAGACTGGCTCAGTAACTTCGGGTTGGAATCCAAGGGGAATGGCCTGGGGCTGGCCCTACTCCAGCCCGAAGGAAATTCTCTTTACACAGGGGCTCAGCCTTGGGTGTTCCATGGCCGATGACTCACTCCTCACTCATTACGGGAGTAAGGAGGCTTTCAGAATGACTCAGAAACAGCCACAGATTGTGTTAATGGATCCTCACATTTTTCCTAGCATTGTAATACAGATGTCTCTCTCCTCAGGATAGTAAAATACTTTACAAAGTGCAAAGGAACAGTCAGCCAACTGACTCCAAGCCTCTGACATACTCTCTTGGACTAGGGATAATGATGAAGAGTCGCTCAGTTGTGACCAACTCTTTGCAACCCCATGGAGTGTAGCCCGCCAGGATCCTCTGTCCATGAAGATTCTCTAGGCTAGAATTCTGGAGTGGAAAGCCATGCCCTCCTCCAGGGGATCTTCCCAACCCAGGGATGGAACCCATGTCTCCCACATTGCAGGCAGATTCTTTACCAGCTAAGCCACAAGGGAAGACCAAGAATACTGGAGTGGGTAGCCTATCCCTTCTCCAGGGGATCTTCCCGACTCAGGAATTGGACTGGGGTCTCCTGCATTGCAGGTGGATTCTTTACCAGCTGAGCTATGAGTTCTTCCGTTGGGGGCTTCTAATGCCTGGTTGTCCTCAGCAGCTGCTCATGAATGAATGCGTTGGGGGCTGCAGCATGGTGACATTCTAAGCACACTATCATTCCATCTCCATCTGTGAGCTGAAGTAATCTAGAAAGAGAAACTTCCCCTCTTCAAATAAATTGCAGGATATACTGTACAGAGAAAAGGCATAATAAATGCTCCATTCTTGCCCTTCATTTTTCCATTTTCCAAGTGATGAGTTTTGCTCCCCAGCATCCCCCATAAGTGACCACTGAGGGTTTTGCATAAGTATCACATGACTCACGGATTCAGACATTTTTATTGCTGTTCAGGTTCTCCCATCTTTGGCCAATGGGAGTGTCTATCCGTTGGCCTCTGAATGTTTTGACCTGGCTCTCACAGTCTTTGACAGCTTCCTTGTGATCTGGGATGTTCCGATCCCGTATTCATTTCTTATTCATTTCTCCATCTGTGCCTGGAGGCATCACTTCTCCAGGGAGCTCTGGCTCCTTTGGAGAAGGGAGTTTAGAAGCCACAGTCTGGGTTTGTCTCCTGCGCCAGCTCTCCGGCTCTGTGACCAGGGAGTGCATCAGGCAGGGCTGATATTAATAGCATCTCTTAGTGGATGTATTTTGGGGACTCACTATTGTCACCAAGCCTGTGTCCCCTTTCACTTGCTCCATGGGTCTCTGCGAGACAGCTGACAGGTGGAAACTGACAGATGAAACTCTGGGCGGATTCTGCCCCTCAGAGCAGCTGCTAGCCTGTAGGGCACCTTTGTGCAAATCAGAAGAGATGACCCTTCCACCCTTCCTTGGGCAGATGGTTCCTCCAAGGCCTGCAGCTGAAGAGCTGAGCATGTGTAGATTTGCAGCTTCTTTGCTGCTTCTTTGCTCCAGGCCAGGGGCAATTTGCTTCAAGACTCCCTGAGCTTCTGACCCCTCAACTGCAGAGCGGCGCTCTGTCCCTTTTCAGCCTTGCTTATGTCCTCTGGGCTCATTTATCCCCAGGTAGGTGTTGTGGGTTGAAAAATTTATATCCTTCCCAAGAGATACATGTGGGTTTCCTCAAATGTGACCTCACTTGGCAATAGGGTCTTTGCAGATGTGATTAGCCAAGATGAGGGCATCCTGGAGTAGGCTGGGGCCCTAGTCCCATATGATTAGTGTCCTTGAAAGAAGGCAGCTGTGTGAAGACAGACACATGAAGGAGGCCACGCAACAACGCAGGCAGAGGCTGAAGTGATGGAGGTACAAGCCAAGAAATCCCAAGGGTGCCAGCTGACATCAGAAGATAGGAGAGGGGGACTGGGATGGGTTTTCCCCTAGAGTCTCCAGAAGGAACCAAGCCTACAGACACAGAGATTTTGGTGTTTGTTTTGCTTTGTTTTTTTTTTTTTTTTTTTTTGAGCACAATGAAATGATGGGTTTTAAGACAACATGATCTTGGTGTTACCCAGTTTGCTGTGTTTTGTTTTAGCAGCCCTGGGGAGCAAAAACAGCACTTTCCTATATTCCCTGCTACTCTGAGGGTGGTCCATGGACTAGCAGCATCAGCATCACCTGGATGCTCATTAAAACGCAGACTCCTGGGCCCCACCCAGACCTCCTGAATCAGAGTCTGCATTTAACAAGCGAGCCAGGTGGTGGCGGTTCAGTGACCAAGACGCTATGCTTTCACTGCTGAGGACCCGGGCTCAGTCCCTGGTCGGGGAACTAAGATCCCACAAGCCTTAAAAAGGAAAAAAAAAAAAAAAGCGAGAGAGCCAGGTGGTGTGCATGTGGAAAGGAAAAGCACTGTGTCATGCAATAGTATAACAGGAATGATTAGCCCCCAGGGCAAATGCACAGTTATTTCTGATAAGAGCGGGTATTGAACTCATTATTGAACCAGGCAGTATACTGAGTCCTTCTTTGCCTGTGATTCTCACGTAATCTTCCTGGCAGCTCCGTGCAGTTGGTACTTCTTACTCCAGAGAACACGATTCACACTAACAATGATTGAACGACGTCTCCTGGTTTGTGCAATTCAGTAGTCCTGACTCTTATCCCATTTTACAGATGAGGAAACTGGGACACACGGAGAGGTTAAGTCACTTACTCAAGGTCACACAGGTCCTCAGGGGTGGAGCTGAGATTTAAATCTATGAATTTGTCTCTGAACTTGTACCCAGGACTCTCTCTACTCACCTCGCCTGCCCTCCAAAGGAGAGCTGATGAAGGCAGCATCTCTCTCTTCCTCCCCACCCCAATTTCTTCTCCCTTTTAACTTGTAAAATAACACATAACATCAGATTGACCGTTTTAACCATTTGGGAGTGAATGATTCGGGCTTCCCTGGTGGTCCGGTGGCTGCGTCGGAGCTCCCAGTGTAGGAGGCCCGAGTTCCATCCCTGGTCAGGGAACTAGATCTCAGAATCTACAACGAAGACTTGGCACAGCCAAATAAATAATAAATATTAAAAAAATAATAATGATTCGGTGGCATTTAGGATGCTGACAATACTATGCAGCCATCCTAACTGTCTCATTCCGGAATAAATTCATCACCCCAAATGGCAACCCCATAGCCATGAAGCAGTCACTCTCTGTCCTCTGATAACCGCTTACCTGCTTTCCGTCTCTGTGAGTTGGCCTGTTCTGGACTTTTCACAAGAATGGAATCCTGCACTATGGGACCTGTCATGTCTGACTTTTTTCACTTAGTATGTTTCCATGGTTCCTCCGTGTGGTTGCATGCATCGATAGTACTCAATAATTTTTTCATTTTTTTTTTCTCAGTTGTTAAATATGCATGACAAAAAAATCTACCATTTTAAGCATCTCAAGTCGGTGGCAGTAAGTCCGTTCAGACTGTTGTGTCACTGTGACCACCATCCGCCTCTAGAACCCCTTCAACTCCCCACGTGGAGATCCTGTGAATGTGAAGCAATCAACTCCCATTTCCTCCTCCCTCCAGCCACCGGGACCCTATATTCTGCTTTCTGTCTCTATGAATTTGCCTCTTCCGGGTAGCTTACATAAGTGAAATCTTACAGTATCTGTGTGTTTGTGTCTGGCCTCTTTCACCGAGCCTAAGGTTGTCGAGGTTCCCCCACACTGGAGCAGGTTTCCACGATTCATTCCTTTTCGTGGCTGAGTGACACCCCATTGCACGGAGAGTCCACTGATGGACTTTTGGGCCGCTTCCGCCTCGTGGTGACTGTGAACGTTGCCTCTGTGAAACTTCGTGTGCAAGGTTTTGTTTGAAGGCTTGTTTTCGGCTCTTCTGTGTTCCCGTTTCATTTGAAAATGCTGGGTCTTTAAGGAATCTGGTCTGTGGTTTGCACAGCAGCAGTGGCAGGGAGTGGGCGGTAGCTAGAGTCGGTGGGGAAGAATCACCCCTGGAGCCCTCGAGGAGAAGCTCGGGTCCCCGCAGAGGGCCCAGCCAGGGCTGAGCGGCCAGGGGCCTGCTGAACCATCTCTGGGGGTTCCCTTTGCCCAGCATTTTGCAGCTCTGCATACCCAGCTGATTGGAGAAGGGCATGGCAACCCACTCCAGTCTTCTTGCCTGGAGAATCCCATGGATAGAGGAGCCTGGTGGGCTACAGTCCATGCGGTCACAAAGAGTGGGACACAACTTAGCAACTCAACCACTATACCTAGCTGATAAAGATGGGATATCTCTTTAAAAAGAAATAAAGAACAGAAACTAGAGGGGAAAACTGTGGCGGCCAGAGGGAAGTCTGTTCTTTTATTCACTTCCATACTCAGATCTCTGTCATGCTGACCTTTGAATCAAAACTCTGAGCGCTTAGCAACCAGCATCTGTTGAGACATCCCAGCAGCCCCAGGCCTGCCTTCCTGGCCCAGATGTTGGGCGAGGATGAGGATGTGCTGTCATCTGAAACAAGAAGTTGGAGTCTGAAGGGTGATGGCACTAACGTTGCATCTGGAGCATTCTAGAAAAGTCCGTCTAGCCCCCACAGCTCACCTGCTGGGTTAGCAAGGCTTTTTTAAGTGTGGGTTCCTTCCTCCCTCTTTGTCCTCATGACTGAGTTTACCTTGAAGATAGAACAAAGGAGGACTCCTGGATGGCAACGAGCATGCAGATCTCGTTAAAATGAAGATTTGGGCTCAGGAAGCCTGGGGTAGGCCACTGATCCTGCCTTGCTAACACACTCCAGGGCACGAGGGGAAGGGAACAGGTGGATATGGTCTTCGTCGTCACTCTCTGGGGTCCCCTTCCCTGCCACATCTTCCTGGCGACACGCTGCTGTTAGTGTGAGAGCCACCTGACTCTAAGTGGGTGTCAGGGCTGAAGAAATACAGAGTAGCATCCTGCTTCTTTTCAACAATGAGGAAAGAGCATCCAATGGAAAGCATCCGAAAGGATCATGACCGGCCAAGGCTTTTTCTCACTTTCTCCCATTCTCAAAAATTTTGACCATGAATGAATCAAACAATATGTAGAGTGATGTTAACAACATGTCCCCCTCTGGTCTGGCACCGTAGGTGTTTTTCCTCCTAGAAGCCTTGGCCATCTGAGGTTAAATGCTATTCTCCCATTTTACAGATGAGTAAACCGAGGCTCTGAGCGGTTTAATGCCCTGTCCAGAACCATGTACACAGAAAGGTTGGAGCGTGAGTGTGGATCAAGGCTTTCTGTCTTTCACTGTACTGACTGTCCAGTTTGGAGGTGGGTGGGCATTTTTACTCTATAGAGAGGGGTTGCCTTTCTTTTTTGCAGAGGAACTGGTAAGCCCAGAAGGACAGACCTATTTTCTGAAATTTTCCTTATGCATCCAGCTGTAGCAGCCAGTTACTCAACTGGGGATTTTTAGGTATGATTTTTTTTTTTTTTGACCACAGATGGCCCCCAGAATAGCAACCTATAGACCTTTTATTCTTTTTCTTCTGAAACGTGCCTTGGCTCGATGCAAAGTTGAGTCTACCTCTGATGATTTCTTTATTTTTCTATTTTTTAATTCAGATTTACATAAAAGTACAGAGAACAATGCCCCCGGTGTTCCCATTACTCAGCTTCAGTCATGATCAACACGTGGCCAGACTATTTCATCTTTACCTCCGCCCACTCCCTGCCCCCAGATTATTTTGGAGCAAATTCTAGACATCATTTCAGATGCTATTTTTGTAGCAAAGTAAAGGAAGGAGAAAAGATACTGTCTTTCCTCAGACCTTTGCCACAGTGAAAAGCAGAAGGCTTTTCAGAGTATTTGAAAGATGATAGAATTGATGCTTTTGAACTGTGGTGTTGGAGAAGACTCTTGAGATCAGTCCCTTGGACTGCAAGGAGATCCAACCAGTCCATTCTGAAGGAGATCAGCGCTGGGATTTCTTTGGAAGGAATGATGCTAAAGCTGAAACTCCAGTACTTTGGCCACCTCATGCGAAGAGTTGACTCGTTGGAAAAGACTCTGATGCTGGGAGGGATTGGGGGCAAGAGGAGAAGGGGATGACAGAGGATGAGATGGCTGGATGGCATCACTGACTCGATGGACGAGAGTCTGAGTGAACTCCGGGAGTTGGTGATGGACAGGGAGGCCTGGCGTGCTGCGATTCATGGGTCGAAAAGAGTCGGACATGACTGAGCAACTGAACTGAACTGGAGTATTTAAAATTGGATGTTTGATAAAGAATTAGTTTTCAAAGTATTTTAATCAATAAAGGGCAACTTTTAAAGAAACTATTAAATCACTGTGGAATGGACAATTAAATCAAACTTTTGCCCCCAGTTTGAATGTGTTTTAGAAGTTTGTAGGGGGACTTCCCTGGCAGTCCAGTGGTTAAGACTTCACCTTCCATTGCAGAGGGTATGGGTTCGATTCCTGGTTGGGAAGCTGAGATCCCACACGCCTCTCAGGCAAAAAACCAAAGCATGAAACATGCAGTATTGTAACAAATTCAATAAAGACTTTAAAAATGGCCCATATTAAAAAAAAATCTTAAAAAAAAAGGAAGTTTGCTGGGAAGGGGATGTGTGTGCCTGGGGTACATGGTCCTCTCCAACCCCACCCCTGACTTTACTCTGGCTAGACAGAGCACCACCCCCAACCTGTGACCATTTTTAAGAGTGGTTTTAGGTTTACCGAAAAACTGAGCAAAAAGTACAGAGAGTTCCCCTAAGCCCCTCCCCACCCCAGAGTTCCCCCTATGGTTATCATCTTGCAGTACCGTCACACATTTGCTGTGATGAACCAGTGCATTGTTCGATAAAGTCCACAGTTTCTGTCAGGGCTCGTCCTTGACGCTGTACCTTCCCTAGTTGCTGTTTAGCTGCTCAGTGTGTCTGACTCTTTGCGATCCCATGCACTGCAGCACGCCAGGCTTCCTTGTCCTTCACAGTCTCCCAGAGTTTGCTCAAACTCATGTTCATTGAGTCGGTGATGCCTTCTGTAGGCTTTGACAAACGTATAATGGCATGTATCTACCATGACAGTGGTGGATACAGACCAGTGGTCATACAGACCAGTTTCACTGCTCTGAACATCCCCTGGGCTCCAACTATTCATCCTCCTTGTCTCTACACGCTGGCAACCATTGATCTTTTTCCTGTCTCCGTAGCTGAGGCTTTTCCAAATGTCATAGAGTTAGATCCATACAGTATGTCGTCTTTTCAGCCTGGCTTCTTTCACTGTGTAGCGTGCATTAAGGTTCCTGCATGTCTTTTCATGGCTTGAGAGCTCATTTCTTTTTTGTGCTGAAAAATAAAATATTCCTTTGTGTGGATGTACTATGATGTATCCATTCACTTATTGAAGGACATCTTGGTGCTTCCAAATGGGGGAAGTTATGACTAAAGGGCTTCCCAGATGGTGAAAAAACCTGCCTGCCAGTGCAGGAGATGTAAGAGACACAGGTTTGATCCCTGGGTTGGGTAGACCCCCTGGAGGAGGGCATGGCAACCCTCTGCAGCATTCTTGCCCAGTTAGAGGAGCCTGGTAGGCTACGGTCCATGGGGCCACAGAGTCAGACATGACTGGGTGACTAAGCAGCTGCAGCAGCGCATACGGTAAATCGCATTCATCCTAAATGTACAGGTGGATGAATTTTTATATAGATGCACATGAGGGATCAAGATGTGGGACATCTCCAGCGTCACAAGCCCTCTTGTGTGTCAGTCACTGCTCTTGCCTTCACTGCTCTGACTTCAAGCACAATCCATTGTTTCTTCCAGTCCGGCAGCTCCTGCCCTATAGCTTTGGAAGTAGGTGGTGAAGTAGCGGGGAGAGGTCATTACTGGCAGTTTGATTCATTTTGGTTTGTCTTTAATGGAGCCTAATTTCATCATCAAATTCTTCCTGCCTGTCTAGAGCAGGGATTGGCATGAGTTCTGGTTAGATATTTTCAGCTCTGCCAGAGAATGAGTGAGCATGGCTGCGTTCAAATAAAACTTTATTTACAGAAACAGGAAGTGGAGTTTGGATGGGAGTTTGTGAGTCCAGGATGTTCTCAGTCACTAAGTCATGTCCAACTCTTTGGGACACCATGGACTATAGCCCACCAGGCTCCTCTGACCGTGGAATTCTCCAGGCAAGAACATTGGAATGGGTTGCCATTTCCTACTCCAGGGAATCTTCCCAACCCAGGGATTGAACCCATGACTCCAGCGTCCCCTGCATTGGCAGGTGGATTCTTTACCACTGAGCCACCAGGGAAGCCCCCAAACCAGGATAGAGCAGTGATTTTTCTTTGTAAAGTTCATGTCCATTTGTTGTTGTTCAGTCGCCAAGTTGTGTCTGACTCTTTGTGACCCCATGGACTGCAGCACGCCAAGCTTCCATGTCCCTCACCATCTCCTGGAATTTGCCTAAGTTCAAGTTCATTGAATCGGTAATGCCATCCAACTGTCTCATCCTCCGTCGCCCTTTTCTCCTTCTGCCTTCAATTTCTCCCAGCATCAGGGTCTTTTCTAATGAGTCGGTTCTTCGTATCAGGTGGCCAAAGTATTGGAGCATCAGCTTCAGCATTAGTCCTTCCAATGAATATTTAGGGTTGATTTCCTTTAAGACTGACTGGTTGGATTTCCTTGCAGTCCAAGGGACTCTCAAGAGTCTTCTCCAGCACCAGAACCTGAAAGCATCATGTCCAGGCCCCACTCCAAATCTAAACCCACATGTCATGGGACCAGGGTAGCCTTGTGAGCATTTTAAGGCCTCCTCAGGTAACTTTCAAGCACATATCATGCAAACCTACTGGCTTTCCCTCCACAGGGGGAGACAAGATGTGTGCTGGGCCCAGAACTGTGAAAGTGGCTTTGAATTTAAACAAAAGCCCAGCTAGACCCTCCTGACCTTGACTTAGGTAATCTCATTTCCCTTTTCACCACCTATCATTCTCTCTTCTTCCTCCTCTTGAGATAACAGGCTTCTGTCCTGGGTTGGAGGAGGCAGGATGGATACTGATCAGAAAATACTTCTGTAAAAGCAGTAAAGAACCCACCTACCAATGCAGGAGATGCACATTTGATCCCTGGTTTGGGAAGATCCCCTGAAAGAGGGCATGACAACCCACTCCAATATTCTTGCTGGAAAATCCCATGGACAGAGGAGCCTGATGGACTATAGTCCATGGGATCACACAAAGAGTCGAACCGACGGAGCACGCACAGTTGAGGATGAGGAAGTTTCCTTGGTAACAGCAGAGGGGCTGGGGCATTATGGGGGAGATCAGGAGTCTTGGGGGATCCCTGCAGAGATGAAAAGTCAGCCCCTGGGGAATGAGAGAGAGAAAGTGTGGTCAGAGGGGGAATTTTACAGTTTGGCTCCTTGGGTAACGGTTTTGAGCGTGTGTGAGATTGTCAGCTGTTCGCAACGACTGAGCATGGTGTGTGTTTCAGGCACTGTATACCTGCCACCTTCACTTAATCTTTTGAAGCAAATAATCTCGGCAGGGGCTTCCATGGGCCCTCCCATTTTACAGAAGCAGAGACTGAGGCAATGAGAAGTTCTGTAGCTTAGGGACAGCTGCGGAGCTACTCAGAGGTTGGACCCTGGCAGTCGGGCATCTCTGTACTGTTTGCCTGTCAAGGCGCGGGCACCAAGTGGGTGCCTGGGATCAGGGAGCTGGAAGCTGGTGGTGTTGAGAGGTGGAGATGACTGTTGGCTCATATGTGCTCCGAGGCTGTAGAGGTGGCCAGAGAGAAGGCTGAGGGCACAGGGGACCCCATATCAGGGAAGGGTGGGTAGGCTCAAACCACAGCCTTCCAAACTCAGAATGTGAAAGCTGATCTCTGAGCTCACATTTGTGTTAGCGGAGGGAGACGGGTGAGCCGGGGCCCAGGCTAGGCAGACTGCAGGGAGAGGGGGTGAGGGTTTGAAGAGCTGTCCAGAGAACAGCCCATGTAAAACAGGATTAAAGCATTATTTGAAAGTACAAAAGGAGTCCTTTTCTGCTTGCTTTGGGCTTGGTTTGGATACTTAAAACAACAGCAGCAACAATAATGATACCGTCCATTCAAGTTAAGGAAACAGTCAGTTAACCAGGACTCAATTAAAGCAGAACCTTCCAACAAGTGGAATTTTTTCTGCATTTTATTTCAGGAAACCACAGTCAGAAAAAGAAAAATAGTGGGTGGGCAGGGGATTTATTTGAAGGCATAAATTCCGGGTTTCACCTTGGATTAGTGAACACTTGGGCCTCTGTACACCTTTTAAGTCTGTACTGTTCTACAAAAAAGACAGATGTTCCCAGTAAGCCCAAAGGGACTGGATTACAAGGTTCAACACAACAAATATTTGCTGAGAATCTTAAAGCCAGGTGCTCTTGGGGGTATAAAAATGGTCTCTGCCCTCAAAGGACATTGGAAAAGGATTCATTTATCTTTGGGTGAAGGGCTTCCCAGGTGGCTCAGCGGTAAAGAATCTGCCTCCAAGCAGGAGACTCGGGTTTGATCCCTGGGTTGGGAAGATCCCCTGGCGGAGGAAACGGCAACCCACTCCAGCATTCTTTTTTTTAAAATAATTTTATCTATTTATGGCTGGGCAGGGTCTTCATTGGTGCGCGAGGGTGTTCTCTAGTTGCAGAGTGGGGGCTACTCTTTGTTGCAGGCCCTAAAGTACGCAGATTTCAGTAGTTGGGCACATGGGCTTAGTTGCTCCGTAGCATGTGGAATCTTCCTGGACCAGGGATCGAACCCGTGTCCTCTGCATTGGCAGGCGTTTTCTTATCCACTGCGCCACCTGGGAAGTCCCCACTCCAGCATTCTTGCCTGGGAAATTCCATGGACAGAGGAGCTTGGCGGGCTACAGTCCATGGAGTTGCAAAGAGTTGGACACGATTTAGCAGCTAAGCATGCAATGCATGCATCTTTGGGTGAAGGGGGCGAAATTATGTTAAGACAGTTAAATCCTCAATAATGTATGAGGCAAAAAGAGGTATCAGAGGTGGACTTCCCTGACGGTCTAGTGGTTAAGACTCTGCGTTTCCACTGCAGGGGGCACAGGTTTTATCCCAGTTCAGGGAACCAAGGTTCCACATGCCATGTGGCGTGATCAAAAGAAAACAGTATGAGAGATTCCCCAGAGTCTTGTCTTCTGGAACAATCAGGTTTGGAAGTGCCATGCGATCACATCTAATTCTTAAATGCCTCTGGTTCGGTCAGATGCCAGGAGAGCTCGGCATCTGAAAGGCACAGGTGAGAACCTTCGGGAGAACAGCTGGCGTTGGGCACAGCCCCTTCTTCCTTTGCAAGAGGAGGAGTAAGTGCCGAGGTCATCACACACCCTGCATCTGAATCTTAGCTGACATCCCCGTGGGAGTCAGGAGCCCACCGTGCTACAGGAGCCTCCACGGTGCTCACCCTGACCGCCTTCCTTCTCGGAGATCAAGCAGGCTCGTCCCCCGAAGGCCTGTTGGCTGCCTTTAGACGTGGCAAGTTGGAGGCTCCCAGGCCCTGTGAAACACAGCCTGCGGCATTTTATTGACATAATGAGTGGCCGTCATTTAAAACTCAGATTTCCCACAGAAGGTCTAGGTTTCTAGCTTCCTGCAGAGATATCGGGTCTGGCAATACTGGGTTAGTTTGCTAGTGTCAAGTTGCCCGCCCTCTTTCCCCAGCAGTGAATTACTACCTGTCATGGGGCAGAAAACTAAGATCACGGCATCTGGTTCCATCACTTCATGGCAAATAGGTGGGGAAACAGTGGCTGACTTTATTTTTGGAGGGCTCCAAAATCACTGCAGATGGTGACTGCAGCCATGAAATTAAAAGACTCCTTGGAAGAAAAGTTATGACCAACCTAGCATATTAAAAAGCAGAGACATTACTTTGCCAGCAAAGGTCCGTCTAGTCAAGGTTATGGTTTTTCCAGTAGTCGTGTATGGATGTAAGAGTTGGACTGTAAAGAAAGCTGAGCACTGAGAAATTGATGCTTTTGAACTGTGGTGCTGGAGAAGACTCTTGAGAGTCCCTTGGACTGCAAAGAGATCCAACCAGTCCATCCTAAAGGAGATCAGTCCTGAGTGTTCATTGGAAGGACTGATGTTGAAGCTGAAACTCCAATACTTTGGCCACTTCATGCAAAGAGCTGACTCATTTGAAAAGACCCTGATGCTGGGAAAGATTGAGGGCAGGAGGAGAAGGGGACGACAGAGGATGAGATGGTTGGATGGCATCACTGACTCAATGGATATAAGTTTGAGTAAACTCCGGGAGTTGGTGATGGACAGGGAGGCCTGGCATGCTGCGGTCCATGGGATCACAAAGAGTCAGACACGACTGAGCAACTGAACTGAATGGGGCTTGCAGGATCAATTTCTTTTTTTTTTTTTAAATTTATTTTATTGAAGTAGAGTTGATTTACAATATTGTGTTAGTTTCTGCTGTACAGCAAAGTGACTCAGCAGTTATACATGTATATACATTCTGTTTCGTATTCTTTTTGATGAGGTTTATTACAGGATATTGACTGTAGTTCCCTGTATACAGGAGGACCTTGCTGTTGATCCATCCTCTATATAATACTTTGGATCGGCTAATGCATCCTCAGTCCATACCTCCCCAACCGCTTGCCCTTGCATACGGCCTGCTTTCTGGCTCCAGGGTTAAATGCTGCTCATCACCATCATTCCTTGGTGGCATGGCAAGGAAATGGCAACCCACTCCTGTAGTCTTGCCTGGACAGAGGAGCCTTGTAGGCTACAGTCCATGGGGTCACAAAGAGTCAGACACGACTGAGCAACTTCACTTCATCACCAGCACCAGTGGTTTGGACCTGGACATGCCCACGTGGCCCCCGCTGATGTGAGGCTTCTGAACCCATGGGCTGCATGTGACCACGCAGCTCAGTTACTGGCGGAATAACCCAACATTTCCCTTTGGGGAACTGGTCATTGTTGCTGCTAGGCAGGAAGGCGGTGATCATTGTCACGATACACTTGAAAAGTGACCCAGTTTCGAAGAGGGCAAGTGATATTTGCAGTCAGATTATGGGAAAGTACTGGATTCTTCGAGGGTGGGAAAAATATTGGTGTGATGAGGACTGTTTTGAGTCTTCTAGGCGAGTGATGCTTTCTCTGAGCTGTGCCCTGGTGGAGTCTGGGTTGAGAAGCACCAGGAACATGTGGGTCCTGGAAGCCACAGAGCACGTTCAGCCACTGTCCTTGGGGCCCTGGTCTGAGCGGGCTTCTGGGTTCTTTCCTAGGCACCCGGTGGCCACGTTTTTCCACCTGTTTTTCCGCGTGAGTGCCATCGTCACCTACGTGGGCTGTGACTGGTTCAGCAAGAGCTTCGTGGGCTGTTTTGTGACTGTGCTTCTCCTCCTGTCCTTTGACTTCTGGTCTGTGAAGGTGAGCCCCAGCCCCCCGCAACCTGTGACTCCCTCTTCCGAAACACGGGCTGCGTTTCCAGCCGCTCACTGACCCTTATGCACACTTGAGAATACTAAGCCAACATCACTTAAAAGCAGAGGAAAAAAGTACATTATATAGTTGAATAAATGGCTTCTGGGTGGCCACTGCCATGCTTGCAGACATGTACTATGTGAGGGAGACAAGTCCACAGGGTTTTAGGCTTTTTGTAAATTTCACATATCATATCATAAATAATGTATTTTAAAATTCTATAAAATAGGCGTATATGTATATATATGACATATGTGTATGTATGTCTGGGGAGTCTGTCTTTTTTGTGAATGGAACTTAATTTTTAAAAGTTTTTATTGGAATATAGTTGATTTACGATGTTGTGTTAGTGTCCAGCATATAGCAAAGTGAATTAGTTACACATACGTCTTCTCTTGTTAGATTCTTTTCCCATTTAGGTCATTAGAGTACTGAGTAAAGTTCCCTGAGCTATACTGTAGGTACTTATTAGTTATCTATTTTATATATGGGTTCCCCCGATAGCTCAGTTGGTAAAGAATATGCCTACAATGCAGGAGACCCCAGTTCCATTCCTAAGTCAGGAAAATCTACTGGAGAAGGGATAAAATATATATATTTTACATATAGTAGTATGTATATGTCAATCCCAATCTCCTAATTTATCACTCCCCCACTTCCTCCCCCAGTAACCCTAAGATTATTTTCTGTATCTATAACTAATTCTGTTTTGTAAATAAGTTCATTTGCATCGGATTCCACATATATGCCACCTCATATCTGTCCTTCTTTGTCTGACTTACTTCACTCAGTGTGATAATCTCTAGGTCGATCCATGTTGCTGCCATGGCATTATTTCATTCCTTTTTATGGCTGAGTTATATGCCATTTTATATATGTACCACATCTTCCTGATCCATTCCTTTGTCGATGGACAGGTAAGTTGCTTTTTAAGGTAAGCTTAGTTAAGAATTATAGACCTTAAAACTGATTTCGAGAAAGCCCCACTGTTCAGTCCCCCTCTCCTCAGGTTCGACATGAATTGGTCACTTTTATTCATTCAGGATAAGATGAGGCCTCTTTCTTGACCTGTGATCTGATTAGGAGCATTCTGTCCACTTTTCTCAGAATGTAACCGGACGACTCATGGTGGGTCTTCGCTGGTGGAACCAGATTGATGAAGACGGGAAAAGCCACTGGATTTTTGAAGCCAGAAAGGTATCTTCCAATACTTGTCAAGCTAGAGCCGAGAAAACGGCCGTAGAAAGGCCCTATGGGTTCCTTTCAAGCTCTGCATGATCTGATCCCTGCCGGACACAAGGCCCATGGGGCTGGTGCCCGTTCAGAGCCCCCACTGGCAGAAGCCTGTGTGATATTAACGAAAATCAGACCACACTCCTTTGGGACCGTTCCTGCGAGTTGTGCAACCGAATCTCTTTCTTGCCGTAGGTCTCTCCAGACATGGTGGCTGCCACAGAGGCGGAAGCGCGGGTCTTCTGGCTCGGCCTCGTCGTCTGTCCCATGATTTGGATCGTGTTCTTTTTTAGCTCCTTATTTTCCCTGAAGCTCAAGTGGCTGGTAAGGCAACACTTGCTCGGATGTCTGTACAGAACTGGCGGTTGTAGAAGTGGGTTTTTGTTCTTGATTGAGCGATCGGTGGATTGAAACAGCTTTATCGAGAAAGAATTCACATACCAGGCAGTGCGCTCATTCTGTGTGTCTGATTCGGGAGCTTCCCAGGTGGCTCAGTGGTAAAGAATCCACCTGCCAAGCAGGAGACAGGTTTGATCCTTGGGTCAGGAAGATCCCCTGGAGAAGGAAAGGGCAACCCACTCCAGTATTCTTGCCTGGGAAATCCCATGGATAGAGAAGCCTCGAGGGCTACAGCCAGCGAAAAAGCGAAAATCGCTCTGTCGTGTCCGATTCTTTGTGACCCCGTGGGCTGTATAGTGGGGTCACAAAGAGCTGGACACGACTGAACGACTGAACAACAGCAACAAGTCTGTTCTCAGGGTTGTGCAGCCAGCACCACAGTCAGTTTTAGGAAATTTTTATCACCCCTGGAGATCCTGAGCCCTTTAGCCATGACCCTCCCCATGCCTCTGTTCCCCTAGCCCCTGTCGTGAAAGTGTTAGTCGCTCAGTCATGACCAACTCTTTGTGATCCCATGGACTGTGGCCTGCCAGGCTCCTCTGTCCAGGGAATTCTCCAGGCAAGAATACTGGAGTGGGTAGCCAATCCCTTCTCCAGAGGATCTTCCCAACCCAGGAATCAAACCAGGGTCTCCCGCATTTCAGGCAGATTCTTTACCACTGAACCACCAGGGAAGCTCTCCATAAAGGTTGCCGAACACTGGTGAGCGTGGGCCGGAAACACTCCTGCTTGGTTTGGGAGGAACATTTCAATCTGTGCTCTCAGGAGAATGACCTCTGTTTGTTTAAGTGCAGGCCCTCGTGATAGCTGGGATCTCTCTCCAAGCCGCCAACCTGTATGGCTACGTCCTGTGTAAGATGGGAGGCGAGAGCAACATCAGCAAAGTCACAGCCAGTTTTCTGTCCCAGACGGTGTTCCAGACGGTGAGTTACTCAAGTCTGACTCCTGGACCCCTGATCTCCAGACACTTGGAAGTCCTGGAGGCCTGCTGGCAGTGGCAATTTATGATGGTTTTCTGTATCAGCCAGGCTGCCAGTGTTAGCTGGGTTTTTGTTTGTGGTTTGTGGTTAAAATGTGCACAACAAAATTTACCCTTTTAGTCATTTTTAAGCGTACAGTTCAGTATACCCACATCATCATGCTGCCACAACTCTTTCATCCAAGCAAACTCTGTACCCACTAAACATTTAACTCATTCTCCACCCTCCCCAACCCCAATAAACTCCAGGCAACCACCTACTTTCTACCCACAGGAGTCTGACTAATGTAGGGACCTCACGTAAGTGGAATCACACAGCGCTTGTCATTTTGTGATTGCCATTGTTGGTTTAGAGTGATTTCTTTAAACTACAGAGGGCTTCCTTGGTGACTCAAGACAGTGAAGAGTTTGCCTGCAGTGGAGGAGACCTGGATTCGATCCCTGGGTTGGGAAGCTCCTTTGGAGAAGGGAATGGCAACCCACTCCAGTATTCTTGCCTGGAGAATTCCATGGACAGAGCCTGGTGGGCTACAGTCTATGGGGTCACAAAGTGTCGGATACCACTGACGTGACTAACACTACTACTATTACTACTACTACCCAGGTGGCTCAGTGGTAAAGAATCTGCCTGCCAATGCAGAAGATGTGGGTTCTATCCCTGGGTGGGAAGGATCCCCTGGAGAAGGAAATGGCAACCCACTCCAGTATTCTTGCCTGGAGAATTCCATGGACAGAGGAGCCTGGTGGGCTACAGTCCATGGGGTTGCAAAGAGTGGGACATGACTTAGGAAGTGGCAACCCACTCCAGTATTCTTGCCTGGAGAATTCCATGGACAGAAGAGCCTGGTGGGCTACAGTCCACAGGGTCACAAAGAGTCTGACATGACTGAAAGACTAAACAACAATAGAATTAAAGCCGTTACAATTTTTTTAAACCTAGCCTGAGTTCTAGAAGCAACAAACAGATCGTCTAAATGTGACCAGGCTCTTCCTGAAATGGTTCGAGCTATCTTAAGTGTGAACAGTGCAGCTTTAAGCCAAGACTTCGAGCAAGCAGCCCTGAAGGCTTTCAGTTCACCGTGGGCTTGCTCTGGCCTTGATTCGGCAGCCAGGGCACGCACACGTGGGACAGAAAGCCAGGGCTGTCTCTTCCCCTTGCAGGCCTGTCCCAGTGACTTTCAGAAGCCTGGCCTCGAGGGGCTGGAGATTCACAAGCATTAGGTAAGCAGTGGGGTCAAGATGGTGGCCTGGATGGTGCGGGGCTAGGGGCTCTCGTGGAAGCGTGGCTCCCCTGGGCTCAGCTGGGCCTCCCAGCGGGCCCAAGCAGTCTGTGTGCACAGTTGGGGGTGGGGGTAGACCAACCTGTGTACTGGGCCTTCCTGGGCTGGGTGGCCTCACAGCCCTTTAGAGGGGTCCCACCTGCCTCACCTTAAACAGGTACAGATTTGACCCTGGGCAGGCCAGGGGGGCAGGTGAAGAGAGGAGTGGGAAAGAACAGGGGGACGTGTGCCCCTTCCACTTCCGTGCCCGAGTCAGAGGGGAAACAGGAATTTCCTCTTTCCTAAGCTGCTCTCAGTTCCTGGGAGTCTTTCAAACAGTGAGCGTCTCAGGGCAATAAGGCTCTCTTACACTTTGGATCTCTCCTTTCATGCAACTTGAAAAACCCTGCAAATTGTCGTGTCTGGCACTGGAAATTGCCAGATATACATGCTGTGCTTAGTCAGTTGTGTCCGACTCTTTGTGACCCCATGGACTGTAGCCTGCTGGGCTCCTCTGTCCATGAGGATTCTCCAGGCAAGAATACTGGAGTGGGTTGCTATGCCCTCCTCCAGGGATCTTCCTGACCCAGGGCTCAATCCTGGGTCTCCTGCATTGCAGGGGGATTCTTTACCAGCTGAGCCACCAGGGAAGCCCACTGCCAGATACAGTAAGCACATAATTCCTGTATGGGGTGTCTGCACTGACCCCCAGTTCTGTTCATGCGGGTGATTCACGGGTTTTTGACTGTGCGGCTGCATCCTGTGCACTGAGCTCGGCCCAAGCCCCAGTGGGAGGCTCTGTCGCTATTTGAATTTTTCCTCTGAGAAAAGCGTAGGGTCTGCGCTACACTCTCAATGGTAAAGAATCCGCCTGCCAATGCAGGAGACTTGGGTTTGACCCCTGGGTTGGGAAGATTCCCTGGAGTAGGAAATGGCAACCCACTCCAGTGTTCTTGCCTGGAGCATTCCATGGACAGAGGAGCCTGGTGGGGCTACAGCCCATGGGGGCTGCAAAGACTTGGACATGACTTAGTGATTAAACCACAAGAACGACGCTGCAGCGAAACCACACATTCCTCCCTTTATCCCTTTGGTTCTTTTTCAGGCTTATTTTCCGAGGCAGCAAAGGCACAAGTGAGATGTTCTGTGACGGGACAGCTTCCGACAGAGAAGAGAATTCCATGACCCACGAGCTGCTGGGTTTCACGAGAAGCAGGCCTCGGGGCAGAGGTTTGAGGAGCTGTTTTTATTTTTCAAATGACGCATCTGTAAAGAATGCCCTTTACATACGTTCTAAAGGGAAGGTGTACAAATGCTAGATGATTAAAGTGTCTCTGTAAAGTGATGTCACGCCATGCCCGGGGCTGGTCCCTTTCTGCCTGTGACCCACGCGCTGTCCCCACGCTGGCCAGGCGTGACGGGATGGGTCGTGCTGCTTCCGTTCTTTCACAGCCTCCTGTCTCAGGAGCCGACGAGGTTCTCTCCTTCTGGCAGACGCTGACTACAGAACTCCTGGATTCCTGGAAAACAGGACGGCAGGCGCAGAAGCACTGGGGGCTTTCGGTGGCCCTACCCTGTGCTGGCGAGCCCGCGTCTGAATGGGGCGGAGTCCCAGGTGGCTTAATTCACCCCAGAGTCCCATCTCAGCTGATGCCCTGAATCTCTGCAAGTGAGCCCAGTACGCTGGCTGCCCGTCTGTGGTTACAGCCATGGCTGGAGGCCTCCTGTCGGCCCGTTCTCCAGAATAAGGATCCCGGAAATGCTGCTGCTTACACTGGACACCATTTCACTAGGCCGGCAGGGCTCAGCCACAAGCCTGGAGCTTTAACTACCAACACATCTGCCTCAACCTCAAGGCCTCTGACAGCTGCCCATTGACTGAATCAGGCCTGCATCTGGGTCTGGTTTGGCTCACTGTGCTTTTTTTTCCCCCTTCTTAAATTCTTTTTACAGTTTTACTGAGGTGTAACATTAATATTTCCTATACTGTAAACTTCACCCTCACCGTGCTTTTAAGCTATGACTTAGTTCATAACACTGATGGACTGGAAGATCTTCCCAGACTCCTGGCTTCCTGGGCTGAGGGGGTCATCCCAGACCCCTCCACCCCCATGTCCCCATGGAGGCGGCATGGCCATTCATGACCCTGAATGGGATCTTCTCACTCCCAAGCCCACTCTGCTCATGTGCGTCCCTTCCTGGCCCCGTGGCCCTCTGGATTCACAGGTCCCCTTAAGCACTTACTCTGAATTATACTTCTGTAGGCGACAGTGGCTGGTGAATCTGGTGCTTCTACCAAAAAAGACTGTCCTTTGTCGCAGCTCTTACCTTAAAGAAACAAAGGAAAAATTAAAACCCACAAAGAGAACACAGTGGTGACCTGAACCTGTGCCTGTGACACCGAAGATCTCGGGCCCACCTCTCTCGTAATGAAGATCAAAGCTGAGACAGAACGTCAGGGTCTCTGGGACCTCGCCTGCCTCCCCTCCACCCAGCAGCGAGTCGGGCTGGCGTTGCCTCATGGCTCTGACCTGTGCCTGGGCAATGCTGGTGTGTGTGTGTGTGTGTGTGTGCGCGCGCACGCCTGAGAACCCTCTGGGTGAAGTGTGGCAAATGCAGGTTCCAGGGCCCCATAAAGAACAGATTTAGCAGCTCCTGGGTGGGCCCGGGAACCTGCATTTAAAAAAGATTGATTCATTCTCCAGTAAGAAGATAATGAAGACTCAGAGTGAAAGAGTATGGAGGACAGAAGGTTACACCGTGAAGAATGAGTTCAAGGGAAGCTACTGGGGTGTCAGCTGTCTTTCTAGAAATAAGTAAGTGTGGCGTATGCATTAAGTAAGTGTGGCGTATGCATACATATACACACTCAAGTATTTTTTTAAAAAATGCTTGGGAGGATGCACATATTCCACTCATTGCTTTCTCCCTCTGTAACTGTATCTTGAAGGTCACTGCACCTTGGCATCAACCCATCCAGGTGGGCATGGGGGGTCCTGGGCCGGGGGGAGCTCCTCTCCTGTCTGGTCCTGAGTAGACCCTGCCCCCACCCCCCCAGCCCCCGTCCCTGCTAGAGAAGCTGGATCAGTGGTCCCACAACCCACCGCTGCTCCCCAGCCTCTGGGGGGACCCTGGCCAGGCCAACTGCAGATCAACTGTCTCCCCAGCACGTTGCTGGGTAAGACAGGGACACCCGAGGGTTTGGGGGTGCTGAGAGGGGCCCCATGCACTGGCCTGCACACTTCGGGTAGAAGCAGCTAGGGAAGCCTCCGAGTTCCTGCTCGAAGACCAGGTCTGGGAGGTCACGGGTCCCACAGAACGCTCGTGGGGCCACTTCCTCCTGATGTTCACCCAGTGTCCTCTCACTCCTCGTCCTCCCCTCCCCAGGAGACCTGCCCGAACCCTCACACCTTGCTCTGGTTGGCTCCCCACCACCACAAACCTACCGTCTCCCTGCCCTGTCCAAGACCGCCCCCCTCGTGTACGCCATCCACCCGTGCAGTCCCCACGGTGGCTCCATCACATCCCCACCTAACACGTGAGCCTGAGGCTCAGAGCCCCGCAAGGACCTGCCCGAGCCCAGAGCCAGTGGAGGGGCGATGGGGGTGGGGGGTCCAGGCCTGGGGTGAGGGCCCAGGGGGCTGGGATCCCGACACCAAAGCCTGGCAGCTCCCTCGCTGCATGTTTGCACAGGGGCTGCGCATGGCCTCCAGTCTCCCTGGTGATGGGGCGGCTCCCTCACTGAACAAAGCGGTTCTGGGGGCCTTGGCAGCCTCACTGGGCCCTGTCTGCCTTGCCGCAGCCCATGGCAGTGTTCACCCCCATCCCTTCCCACGCTCGCTGCCCCCGGCTGTGCGGTTTCAACTGGAGGCGAGGTTTGGGGAGGTGCGCCCTGTCACACGGGAGTGCCCACTGGACGGCACCGTGTCCTTGCAGCTCAGCACTGAGCCCCGAGGCCGCCGTCCAGCCACCTCTCCTACCAGTGCCTCTGAGGACTGAGGCCGCCACAGCCTGCAGCTGGCGGGAGTGAGCACTCAGGCCCGCTGCCCACCTAGCCCTGCATGCTCGCATGGCCAGCCTGCCTCCAGGGGCGGTACCTGCTCCTACGACCCCAAGGGACACGCTGGTCAATGCAAAGACAACACTCGGGAAGGCTGGAAAAGCAGCCAGAGTTGTTTCCCGGGGGGAACCAGGTACCACAGGTGCTGCTGGATGTGGGCACCATCGAGGAGGCTCCAGAAGCCCCCCTGCTGGGCTCCCAGGCACTCTGGGGTCTTCACGCCCCCCTCCTCGGGGCAGGCCTCCTCCACACTGTGCTCTCGGCCCCCTCTAGGCCATCCCCCCATCATGGACATGGCCCCCTCTGCTCCTGACCTCTCACCAGCTGACATGCTAAGGCTCTGCCTGTTCCACACAGTGCCAGCAGGGAGCCGGCTCTCCCATGCTCACTGGCCCTGGGTGGCATCCCCAGCTCCCCAGGGGGGTCATGCTGGGCAGCATGGACGTCAGGGACACCTCCTCCTCCCCACCTGCTCCAGCCTGTCACTTCCCCTCTCTGTGTCCCTTCCTCTCCACGCTGATGCCCGGCTCGGTCCGGCCCTAACCATCTCCCAACCAGTGCAAGTGGCCCACGGCCTCAGCCTCTAAACACACACAGCAACCCCCTCCCCGGTCTCATTTCCTGACAGCTGGGGTCCAAACCGTGAGGCTTGGCTGCAGAGCTGTCCACACCAACTCCCCGACAGTCTCCCTTGCCCCCTTAGGCCTCATCTGCAAAACCTCACTGCCCCACTTCCTCGTCACAGACACATCTAACTGCAGCAAGCCCGACTCTGTTATGGTGGGGAAAGAAAGTCGGTGGTGGGTGTCACTGAAAGAGGGGATGGCTGTCCCCAACTCCACGCAGCAAGCTGATGCCCTGGAGTGAGTGTGGTGTGGAGATGGGGGCCCCAAGGACTCTGGTACCCAGAGAGGTGCACAACCCTTGAAGGCAGGCCAGCAACGTGCCCTCCTGCTCACCCATCCGGGCATCAAGAGGGCTGTGCCGGGCTTCCCTGCAGACAGGTCAAGGTTGGTTGCCCTTCCTCATGGTTCTCAAGGCTAATTCTGTCGATGACTTTCACGTCAGGACCTAATTCCTGTGTGAAACAGGACTCGAATACATGCCCTCGCCTCCTCCCCCTGGTCACCCCCGCCTGGCCCCTCTCCATGCTGACTTCCTCTCCTCCCGCCCCCTGCACCAGGTGCCTCCATGACCAGTCTCTCCTCCACCCTTGTGGGCCCTTCCCGCCTCCCCGAGGCCCTCCTGCTCCCTCACCACACGCCCACGTGTTTCCCTGCTGCTCTCAGCTGGAGGGCGCACGGGCCCCATGCGGGAGGGACGCACCCACCTATGCGTGGATCCAGAGGCACTTTGCCAAGCAGTGGGATCTTCAGGTCCTGGCACATGGCCTCCGCACCCCCTGTTGTTGGTGGGAATATCTGAGACTCTTTCTGAAAGGCAATGTGAAAGGGGGAGGAATCCTGAGTTTGTGTCAGAGTTGTATGAATAGACCACACTTTAAACAAACTTTAAATAAAAAAAGGCTCTTCTGAGTGTGAAAAGAATTTCCATTAAACCGGCAACAGAGGGTTTTTTTTTTAAACTATTCCAGTTCCCAAATGATGGGGAAAGCAGAAATGGTTTCCCAGACACCTGACCCACCATCTCCCCAAGCGTGGAGGCTGGGACCTGGGGGGAATGTGCTCTCACCTGGCATTTGGGGCAGATGAAGCCGCTCATGTTCTCCACCACCCCAATGATGGGCAGCTTCACCTTGTGGCAGAAGCTGATCTCTTTCCGGACATCCTGGAGTGACACTTCCTGTTAAGGTTCCAGAAGACTGGTTATTTCAGAGTCTGGGCACAAAGAGGGAACGATTGCGTGGTGGAGGGACGGCTGCAGGGCCACGGCGTCACTGTCGTGAAGCTTTAGAGACTCTGTATGTAAGGGCTTCCCTGGTGGCTCAATGGTAAAGAACCTGCCTGCCAATGCAGAATTGCAGAGAGTCAGACACGACTTAGCGACTGAATAACAACCGTTCCATGAGTGTTTCATGCAACCAAGTGTGAGCCCTGTTTTAGCCCAGGGCAGGGGCAGCCTGCAGGCTCGCCTGGCTGCCCTGTTTTCATAGATTGAGTTCTTCTGGAGCACAGCCTGACCACCACATTACCTCTGGCCACTTTCATCCCATAATGGTACCACTGGGGAGCTGGGACAGAGACCCTGTGATCCGAAAGCCTGAGATAGTTCCCCTCTGGCCCTTAACAGAAAAAGTCTGCTAGCCTCTGACCTTGGTTATCATGACCACAACTTTATGGACCAAAAGAAAATAAGGAATATTACCTGGTTTGGAGCCCTGCGAATTCACTTCTGGACCCTATGTGCCTTACAGCGAGAGGAGCGTGGGTAATCAGAGCTTAGTACCCTCCCCAATCCATCTGTAATTTTATTGCAGACACATGTCCAAGTGTTGTGTGCTATCAAGCACAGCTCTAACAGTCGTGCGCCCCCAGTGGACCCAGGCTTTGAGTCTATTCTCCTGAGGCCCACGTTTGCCTCTTGAGCCCTTGGAGGCTGGGGTGCAGACAAAAGGGCTTGGCTAGAAAGTAAACCCGCTGGTACTAAGCATCTCCGTAGGGTGCCTCTGGTTCTCTCCCTAGTGTCCTCTAAAAGCCCTGCTTCCTCAAAAATGACCCCCAAAGAAAGCCAGCTGCTGCATGTGCAAGGCTCCGAGGGAGTGGGTGTGCCCAGCGTGAAGTCCCGTTTTCTGGAGAAGTGACAGACACAGAAGCACACACGGTGCATCCTCACCGCTTCCGGAATGGCCACTGCCCTCCTCCTGAACCTAAGGGGGGCTCTGTTTCCTTTCACAGTAAATGTGGTATTGGTGAGGCCACTCTTGTGTCAACTCGATTGCTGCTGTTGCTTTTGACCATTTTTAGAGTGGTTTTAGGCTCACAGAAAGCACACAGTCCCCACACGGGAAGCCTTGCCCGCTGTCAGCACCTGCCATCGGGGTGGACGTCCCAGTTCCACTGTCCCTGAGGTCACTTCTTTGGGACTTGCTCTCGAGAGCACGGCTGGTCTAAGGGTCTAAAAGTGCAGGGCTGGTCGCCCAGCTCTGTTAAATATCCATCAGGAAACATTTCTAATGAAGCATCCGTCTTCTCTCCACCGCCATCCTCGAGCCAGGCCCCCCTCCACCCCTGCTCTAGCCAGCCCCCAAACCAGCCACCTCATGCCTCCCTGTCCACCGACAACGGCTGAACTGAAGACAAACATAAGGTTTCTGCGGATCCCAGCCAGGGTGTTGGGGAGCCCAGGGCCTTGGGCAGTGGGAGAAAAGAGCCCCCTCAGTGCGCTGCAATGTGGACCCCGCTCCGCCCAGCCCTCGCTCACCTGCGGTGTGGTGATGATAACCACCCCGTCGATGTGCGCCGCGGCCAGGTACTGCACCACTGAGAGGTGTTCGTCTGAAGTCCCGGGCGGGGTGTCCACGATGAGGTAGTCCACCTCGCCCCAGTCCACATCTCGGAGGAACTGCTTGATCATGCCTGTGGGGGAGGCCGCGGTGATGCACACTGGCTCCTGTCCTCTGACCCTACAAAAGCACAGCTCCTGACCCTTACGCACAGCTCGTCTATGCGCTCCGTCGGTGGGGTCTGGCAGTGCCTGGGGGCTTGTCCAAAACTAGGGAGGGTCCTCTACTCGCCTCCAGGGTGGCCAGGGAACTGCTAACACCCTGTGATGTGGAGGACCGTCCACCCCCAACTTCCCCAACAAGGGATTGTCTGGCTCGGAACATCACAGCACAGAGGCTGAGGAGCCTTGCCCAGGTTGGCACTTCCGTACCGGCAGCCTGGACACCCTATCAAACTGATACTGACTTCACCCCATATCCTCTTCTCTCTGACAAGAGCACAAACCACCAGAGGGATCATTTCAGGATTAGGTGGGTTTTCAGGAGAGAAAAACCCATCAGAGACATGAAAATTTGTAACATTACATTTATTACATAAAATTGGAATTTCTATGGGCTCTCTTCAACCAGTGAAGAAAGAGGCCACCAGGGACACAGGCCATCCTGATGGGATGGGATTTGCTTCTGCCCCTGGAAGGACGTGATGAGAGACAGAAAGCAGAGTGACAAACCATTTTTCTTTGGTCCCCTCCAGATGACAGCATCGTCGGGGCTGCTGAGTAAGAAACCCACCGACATCACCCCCAAGTTGTCTTCCAGGAACTGGAAAGGATGATGCAAGAGACATTTTACTTCAAACCACAGTGCCAGGCACTTCCCTATGTCTTGTGTCTGAGCGCGGGCGGAAGAAATTGAGGGGGCAAAGTTACTATGTGATGTGAGTATATATTCACTTTTTGAATCCTTAAATCTCTCCCACCCCCAAAAAAATCATTAAAAAAAAAGGTTACCATATTTGGGGGGATTGAAAGAATCACCATACGGCCCTAGGTGGCAATGACAATGAACTCAGCTGAAATAAACAAATACTGTCTCCTCTGAAGGAGGTCACAGAGGATGAGATGGCTGGATGCATCATGACTCAGTGGACATGAGCTTGAGCAAACTTGGGAGACAGTGAAGGACAGGGAAGCCTGGTGTGCTGCAGTCCATGAGGTCGCAAAGAGGCGGGCATGACAGAGCGACTAAACAACAGCAAACGTGCTGTTTTAATCTGGCTGGCCCCGCTTCTGGTTTCATACATAAAGTTTTATTGGAAAAGGGCCACAGTCATTCATTTGCATATCACTACTTTCCATCTACAATGGTGGCAACTGTTTGGCCCACAAACTGGAAAGAGCTACTCTGAGCCAATCTCTGGTCGTAACTGGATCCCCCAGGCCCAGGAAAGTGCCTCAGTGACTACCCGTTGACTGAGAAATAGCCACCGATTGACTGCCCACCACTATCCCTTATGTATACACAACCCTGAAGGGAAGGCCTGGGGTGGGCACTCACCACTGGAGACCAGCCCGAGCCGCTCTGGTGAACCTGCGGGAACAGGAGCCTGTCTCATTTGTGAGAAATTACACACCCTGGTCATGCTTTACACGCAAAGTTTATGCAGTCAGAGGGCAGTTTTATAAATTACGATTCGTTGTCTTAAAGGCTGCCACTGAATTCTTAACAGGCAGTGAATACCAGGGGGTCAGGGTTAGGCGATACAGGTGCATGCTCAGTTGCTCAGTCGTGTCCGACTCTTCGCAACCCTATGGGCTGCAGCCCACCAGGCTCCTCTGTCCATGGGATTTTCCAGGCAAGAATACTGTAGTGGGTGGGTTGCTGTGCCCTCCTCCAGGGGACCTTCCCAACCCAGGGATGGAACCTGTGTCTCTTGTGTCTCCTGCATTGGCAGGCGGGTTCTTTACCACTAGTACCACCTGGGAAGCCAGAGATACAGATGATAGGGTGCATACGCTTTCCCCTCTGCTTAAATATCGCGTCAGGGAACCGACGTTCATCAGAGTCCAGTATGATCTGGGGGATTTTAAAAGCATGACAGAAACCGGTTGGGGGTTGCTGCGAAGATGCAGGTAACTGAGTGGAGGGACGCCCCTGAGTGACGCAGCGGTCACGGAACCCTCCCGCTGGTGGTCTGAGCTGCTGCCCCAGGGGACAAGGCCTGGAAAAGGGGTGTCGGTGGGAAGCTGGGGCTATTTCAAGACCCAGATGCTTTCCAGTTAGGTGTCACTAACTGCCAGGGTGAGGGCTTCCCTGGTTGTTGAGTGGTAAAGAATCCACCTGCCAAGGCAAGAGACTCAGCTTCCATCCCTGGGTTGGGAAGATCCCCTGGAGAAGAAAATAGCAACCCACTCCAGTATTCTTGCCTGGAGAATCCTACGGACAGAGAAACCTGGCAGGCCTTAGTCCCTGGGGTCAAAGAACAGTTGGATACGACTTAGCGACTAAGCAACAACAAATTGCCAGGGTTGAGGTCCACTCCGACGCTTCTCTATGAAACTGGAACTTATGCAATTTCTAACTGCACATCAGTCTTAGAATTTGTTTCAGGCAACGCTGGAGCCAAAAGAGAAGGCCCATTTTTCCTGGTGACATCTTACTTTTGTAAACAGTTGACTCAGATATAATTCACATACCACACAGTTCACCCAGTTAAAGTGTACACTTAAATGGCTTCAGGAATAGTCACAGAATTGCACATCCATCACCACAATCAACGTCAGAACATTCTGTTTACTCTAAGAAGATACCCTGCACCCCTCAAGTGTCACCCCCAACCACCACGCTTCCCCCCACTCCTAGGTCACCATGGATCTACTGTGTCTACAGAGGTGCCTGTCCCCAACATTTGACAGAAATGCAATTCAGGTAATATGTGACTCTTTGTCACTGGCTTCGAAGTCATACTTCAAAAAAAAAAAAAAAACCCATTAATTCCTATTAATAATCATTCTGTAAGTCACTGGTCTTGAAAGAGGGGGTAAACCCAATGATCCAACAGCACAGGAGAAGAAAAGGGTGGAATTTCTCACCATTTACAATGTTCAGTTTTTATAAATGACTTGTGCGCCGGCTCAGTGGGTAGCACGTGTGTGTGACTGACGATGAAGGGAGACCCACGCTCCAGAGCCTGCTGCCCGCGGGTACGCGGTCAGAGCCATGGTCCCGCTGCTCTGCCTTGACCCCACATGGCATCAGCGCCTCTCAGCACATGGGAAGCAAGTGCCAAGCCCTGAGCAGAGTCCCCAGGGGCTGGCCCCGTCTGCCTGGGCTACTCTCTGCCACCCTGAGGGCCACTCTGCCTGGCCCCACAGGCTATTGGGTACGAGGACAGTCCCCCAGCCCAGCATGCCTTCCTCCTGGCTCTCTGAGCAGGGTGCCCTTGACCACCTCCTCTCAGAGAGCAGCTCCCCGGGCCCCCTCCCTGCCATCTGTCCCATCCCCTCGCTTCACATAGATTCCTATTGTCACCCGTCCTTCCCATGAGGGCAGTTATCTGCCTCGTTCACCTCTGAACGGCAGCACCCAGTGCTTCATAAAGAACGAACCCATCCCGACAGCCCCGGACAAGGCTGGTCCTCCAGGCTGGCTTCAAAACGCAACCCCCTGGGGAGCCCCTTCCTGGCCGGCTCTGCGCACCAGGGTGGGAGGAGGCGGTGGCACCTAGTTTGGCTGCCCCCCGTCCCCCAATCCCACGTCACCCGCCTGCCTCGCAGTCTCACTTCCCCTCACTTCCCCAGTGACCACAGGAGCAGAAAGATTCCCTTGCTTCCAGCCTACGGAGCCCTCGCCAGCCCTGCTCAAGCTTTCCCAGCCAGGACCAAGTTTTCGTGTCTGACTTCTGCATTTGACTTGCTCTTTCCCTTCCCCTCTAAGACGGCATCGAAATGAACACTTCTCAGATGGCTTGGATGAACTTACAGATGGGTTGCCCCCGCCAACACCCCCCCAAACTCACAGCTGTTGTTAAAAGTAGACCCTTGATTGAACCCTCCCTGATGTGGTCACATCCAGGTAAAAATGCACGTGCTCCGCTGACCCCCTGGCTTAGGGTGCACAGCTCAGGGCTCAGGTTCATTGTAAGAAAATATTTCCCGGCGTTTTTTAAATTTTGCTCTTACCTGTTCTCCTTCCAATCCCATGATCTTGGGAATTGACGGCCCGCATATATCGATGTCTAGAAGAGCAACCTGGGGAACGAGAAGAGACCAGGGCAGTGACACAACGCAGGTCCAATCCTCTGGGTGTGCACGATCGGGAGGGGACGGGGTTCAAGCAAAAGAAGGGAGGGGAGAAGACACAGAGAAACCGGGTGGAACATGGACTGAGTGGAGTCTCAGAGTTACAACATTCACTTCCGGGCCTTGGAGACACAGTCAAGACACCCAACAAGTGCAAAGTACATCAACACCCCCATGCTCCCCCCAACCCCTGCCACCCTCAATATGGCCTATTTTCAAGGTGAGCTTATGAACCAGGATGTCAGGTTGTTCACAGATTCAGGTCCAGCTGCTGTTTACCTGGTCTTTACCACATCCTGTGGGGGGGGTGGTGTGTGTGTGTGTGTCCTGGGGGTGTGTGTGTGTGTGTATCCTGGGGTGTGTGTGTGTATGTATCCTGGGGCGTGTGTGTATCCTGGGGGGTGTGTGTGTGTGTGTATCCTGGGGGGTGTGTGTGTGTGTATCCTGGGGCGTGTGTGTGTGTATCCTGGGGGGTGTGTGTGTGTGTATCCTGGGGCGTGTGTGTGTGTATCCTGGGGCGTGTGTGTGTGTGTGTGTCCTGGGTTGTGTGTGTGTGTGTCCTGGGTTGTGTGTGTGTGTGTATCCTGGGGCGTGTGTGTGTGTATCCTGGGGGGTGTGTGTGTGTGTATCCTGGGGCGTGTGTGTGTGTGTCCTGGGGTGTGTGTGTGTGTGTATCCTGGGGCGTGTGTGTGTGTGTGTGTCCTGGGTTGTGTGTGTGTGTGTCCTGGGTTGTGTGTATGTGTGTATCCTGGGGTGTGTGTATGTGTGTATCCTGGGGGGGGTGTGTGTGTGTGTATCCTGGGGCGTGTGTGTGTGTGTGTCCTGGGTTGTGTGTGTGTGTGTATCCTGGGGCATGTGTGTGTCCTGGGTTTTGTGTGTGTGTGTGTGTGTCCTCGGTTGTGTGTATGTGTGTGTGTGTCCTGGGGTGTGTGTGTGTGTGTGTGTGAGATCATTATAACTGCTTTACCAAAGAAGAAACTGCGGCTCAGTCTGGGGTGTGTGTGTGTGTGTGATCATTATAACTCTGCTTTCCCGAAGAAGAAACTGCAGTTCAGAGATGCCCAGAGACTTGTTCAACAAGCAAGGAAGAGAGCTGGGACTTAAACCAAGGTCTCTGGACTCCAATACCAGGGTTCTTCCCACGGATCCGGGGGCCTGGCTAGGAGGGCCGGAGTGGACCCTCCAGCTGAGTTCTGATCAAGCCCTGTTTTCCTGTGATGCTGAAGGTTAACAGTGGCGTAGGTTCAACTTCTAAAGGAGAAAGTAAGAATAAGGAAACACACAGAAGTTCTTTGCTAGTGACATGTCCGGCCCAGGAGGACTCTTTCCACCCCAAATGCCCCGCTTTCCTCATGTGATACGTGAAAAGGTCTGACACAGCTCTCAGAAACTCTCTAAAGAGCAGAGCTATTCATCCTGAAAGCTCTTATGTCTTAGATCCAAAGTGCAGCACCTCTGGGTAACTTTTTAACTTGTCCCAAATTCGTTTCTTGCTTCCCTCTTCCATTCTCTCAACAATCCCTTATGATCACCTCCTGTGATCCTCACATGACCTCACACCGGGGTCAGCAAAGGGGTTCATACACTGGATCACCATCTGCCTCCTGCGCCCTCTGCTGGACCTCAAGAAGAATGCAACAGAACTCATCCTAAAGACCATTCTTGAGGCTTCAGGCTGGTGTGTGTTTAATGGTCCAGAGATTTTACATCAGAGCCTGAGGACCTGGGCAATTACACCATCCCTACAGCCCTAATGGGAGACTTCTGTCAAGGCTCTTGAGTTTCTAGCCTCTCGGTCTAGAATGTCTCACTCTCTTTTGGGAACAGTTTAACCCGTTTCCTATTAAGGAATTATTAATACATCCCCTCCACCCCCAACAGAAGGGGTATCTTGAGTGAAAGATGCAGGAAAGATATCCCGTGCACTCATTCCCGTGGTGGTCTTCACCCCCTCCATACTCCAGGGAGTGGAATGAAGAAATAATGATGATGACTATCAGGGACACTGACTGAGCACTTCCTATGCATCTAGTGTCGTGTTAAGCATTTTACAGCTACAGGTATCACCTCACTCAGGACTGAGTCCCATTTTACAGATGAGAACACTGAGGCAGAGAGTCTGATAACCTGCCCATGGTTACAGCAGTGGTGTGGGCAGTGCTGGGAGGTGATGGTGGGCAGACCGACTCTAGAGCCTGTGTTCTTGGCCACCACACTAGACCTCGCCCCACTCTGGCCCCACAGGTTCAGCTAGACTTCGGACCCTCCCTCTTCTCCAGCAGTTAGACACCCTGCTACTCCATCTCCCCAGCTTTGCTCTCATTTCCTGCCACTGGTTTCAGCCACCGCACTAGCCGTGACCTTGTGGCCCCTCATGGAGACAAGACCAATGTTTCTTGCTGGTTCACCATCACCCTCTGACAACACTCGACTGCTGGTGTAATAACATTCAGACCATGCCTCTTTCCCACGGGAATGTCCTCGTTGGGCGTTAAAACCTCCTGGGCTGGCCCAGCCCCATTCTCGGCTCCTCCACTGTAGCAGCAGCAGCAGCGGCCCTGCCCTGCCCGCCTGTCCAGTCTGCTCCGGCGGTTCTGGCTCTGCGCCTCTGCCTATACCTCCTCCCTCCACCTTCCACCAGCTGCCATCAGAGCCCAAAGGACGCCTTCTCCAACCTGCTGCCCAGCTGGCTCCAGGCAGTCCCTTCTCCCTTTCACCAGATCCCTCGAGCACACCTTAGGTAACAGAAACCAGACTTCAGAGAAGCCCACATTCGTCAGGCAGGCCAATGGGAGTGGCTCCACACATCATAAAACGATCAGAAGAGAAATGAGTTACAAGCGGAATTCAGAGCCACAGTCAATGAGAGAAACACCAAGCTTTCCAGACCCCCTAGTTCCACCTCAGCAAGGTCTCCAGAAGGCCACGGCCTCCCCAGCATTTCAGTCCTCCTGCAACAAAGTTCTTCTCCAGCCAGCACCGGCGCAGCTGGGCTACAAACCAAAGCACCAAACCAGGGGCTGGCGAGCTGCAACCCGGGGGCCAAACCCAGAATGCCACCTATTTTTGTACAGACCACAGCTAAGAATGGCTATTATGTTTTTAGAGTAGGGGAAAAAAATAAAAAGAATATTTTTATTTCATGACATGTGAAAATTATGAAATTCAAAGTTTTATTAGAACACAGCCACAGTCACAGGCTGCTTTTGTGTTAAAGGGGCAGAACTGAGAGTTGCTACAGAAACTGTATAACCTACAAAACCTAAAATAATTACCATCTGGCGCTTTATATAAAAAGTTTGCTGACCTCCAAAGTCAACTCTTTTTTAACCCAATGATTTTAAAAATATATATATTCCTGGAGTCCTCGGTGAGGTGTCTAAGAGGTCATTGTGCATTTGTGTATCTGTGTGTGTGTACACACACTGAGGGCAGGCTGGAATGGTGGGCTTCATTCCCCTGCCCACGGTAGCTGCCTTTACTGGGTTTTTTTCATGCAGGAAATTTAGCCGTTATTTTATTAAGAACTTAGGATGCTATTTCATACTGGAATAGAATGGTTTATCTCACACAAGTAGAAAGTACTGGCATTTATCCAGTTTTTAGTTTTAAAAAAATAACTGGCAATATAGCGCAGTTTTGAAATGTCAATATTAAATTAAAAGTACTCTACAGTCCCTGCTAGTACTATCTTAATAAAAAAGCCACATAAAAGGGAAAAGCCATTAGTCAGTTATAAGACAAGTGTGAAAAGTTAGCCTTTATACATATAAAGTAAATTTCAACATTCAAAATGCAAAAAGAGAAAACTAATTTTCAAAAACTCATCAGTGTATGCAAGAAGGCACACACCAAGGCAGTGGAAAGAACTGAAAATGGTCTGGAACGGCTTTCAACATGAACATAATAAAACTGTTTCTATGTTATACCGAATACCCCTGCAAGGCCCCAAACAGTCCTCTAGTGGAAAAACAGTTGGCAATCTATGCAGAGTTTTGGCAAAACCAAAAAGGTGGAATGCATTCTGTGTTTAAAAAAAAAAAACAAAGAGTATTTATGGTTTCATCAGGTATAACACCATCAGTTCAGTTCAGTAGCTCAGTCGTGTCCGACTCTTTGCGACCCCATGATTCACAGCATGCCAGGCCTCCCTGTCCATCACCAACTCCAGGGTTTTCCTTAAACTCATGTCCATTCAGTCGGTGATGCCATCCAGGCATTTCATCCTCTGTCATCCCCTTCTCCTCCTGGCCCCGATCCCTCCCAGCATCAGGGTCTTTTCCAATGAGTCAATTCTTCGCATGAGGTGGCCAAAGTATTGGAGCTTCCGCTTCAGCATCAGTCCCTCCGATGAACACCCAGGACTGATCTCCTTTAGAATGGACTGGTTGGATCTCCTTGCAGTCCAAGGGACTCTCAAGAATCTTCTCCAACACCACAGTTTAAAAGCATCAGTTCTTCGGTGCTCAGCTTTCTTCACAGTCCAACTCTCACATCCATACATGACCACTGGAAAAACCATAGCCTTGACTAGACGGACCTTTGTTGGCAAAGTAATGTCTCTGCTTTTTAATATGCAGTCTAGGTTGGTCATAACTTTCCTTCCAAGGAGTAAGCTTCTTTTAATTTCATGGCTGCAATCACCATCTGCAGTGATTTTGGAGCCCCCAAAAATAAAGTCTGACACTGTTTCCCCATCTATTTGCCATGAAGTGATCAAAGTGAATACTGGGGTCATGTTCTATGATCAAAGCAAAACTGTATGAGGCCCAATGAATAACCTGTATTTTCTTTTTTTTTAATATCACAGGGACTGCAAATTTCCAGTTGACCTTTTTGGTAAAAAATTTTCTCTTCCTCTCCCTCTCATACCTCTTATTCAAGCTGAAATTCTGAGAGCAGCCCCGGGGAATCTGAATTTTCCTGTCCCCTGTGTACGTGGGTGTGAGTGAATGGCCTAGGTCAGGGGTCAGCAAATGTTTTCTTCAAGGGCCAAATGGAAAGTGTTTTAGGCTTTGTGGGCAAAATCCAGGATGATATGTAGGTTCTAATGTAACATTGTAAAAACAACCATTTATAAACGTAAAAACCACCAAAGCTCACAGGCCATAAGAAGACAGGCTCTTGTTGGCAGACCCCTGGCTAGAAAAGACAGAAAAGGGGTTTCATAAAGACCCATAAAGAGCAAGAAGCTTGAACTGAACATAATAAATAATCAGCAAGACTAGAAAAATGTACACCTGGTATCCATGTTCATGGCTAGAGAATCCAATGAAATATTCATTTCATTGCTCAACTCCCTTGCATTTCCTTGTTCCCTCTGCAGGGATATAAATTCCAAAGAGGCCAATTCAGCTGTTGCTAAGAGTCAGCCCCCTGCCAGCCATCATGAGCCCTGAGAAAGGAAGGAGCCTCTCCCAGTTTTCCCCAAGGTCCCACCTGCGTGTTTTCATCCTCTGCTAGGCCGTGGGCCAGGTGGGCGCTAAATGTGCTTTTCCCAACGCCGCCTTTCCCAGACAACACCAAGATCTTGTGTTTCACGGTCTTCATTTTTTCTTTGATTTCCTCTATGGCTGCAAAGAAAGCAAGTCAGGTGACCAAACTCCTGACTCAGTCTTTCAGTTTTTAAGTTTTTACTGCAGTAGAGTTGATTTACAATGTTATGTTAGTTTCTGCGGTAAAGTGAGTCAGTTATATCTGTACATATATCTACTTTTCTTTAAGATTCTTTTCCCATATAGGTCATTACAGAGTACTGCTCAGTTTCCTGTACTATACGGCAGGACCTTATTAGTTACCTATTTTATATATAGTGGTGTGTATATGTCAATCTCAATCTCCCAATTTATCACCCCCCTGCCCCGCCCCAGTACCATAAGTTTGTTTTCTACATCTGTGACACTATTTCTGTCTTGTATATAAGTTCATTTGTACCACTCTTTTAGATTCTACATATAAACAATATCATGTGATATTTGTCTTTCTTGGAATGTCGCTCTTCTGATGGGCTGGAAGGAGGTAAGTGCTCGACTACTTCAAGGGATCGTGAGTGAAACAGCACCTCACCAATGGTAGTAATAAGAGCTACAAAAAATCCAAAAAAGCCCCCAAAACAAACCCACACGGCTACTAGCACATATGAGAGTTCCTTACTTCTTGGTTTACTCATTTGTCTCCTCTGCTGCTGCTGCTGCTCAGTCACTTCAGTCGTGTCCGACTCTGTGTGACCCCAGAGACGGCAGCCCACCAGGCTCCCCCGTCCCTGGGATTCTCCAGGCAAGAACACTGGAGTGGGTTGCCATTTCCTTCTCTACTAGAATATAAAGCCCATGAAGCAGGGAACTCAGCAGTGTTCATACTATATTCCCAGGTCCAGAACACAGCTCTGAATGCAGTAGTGATTCCCAACCTGGGGGCAAACCCCACCAGGACGCATTTGGCAGCGTCTTGGGGTATTTTTGGTTGCCATGGGAAGGAGTGCTGCCCACATGTAGCGGGTAGAGGCCAGGAATGCTGCTAAATGTCCTACTATGTTCAGGGCAGAGACACACTCACAACAAAGAATTATCCAGCCCTGAATGTCAGGAGGGCTGGGAGTGAGATGCTGACAAATACTGCAGGCACTTAGTACCTGTCATGATAACCATCATTATTACACATTTGTAATACTATGTCTTCAGTATTTCCTCCTAGTTCAAAGCCTTAAAACACTGTAACTGTTTTTCGCCAGTTTGCTGTGGAAACGGAGGATCAGAGAGGTTAAAGCTTAAAAATAAGACAGATGACCTCATCTGTCTCAATCACAGCTGTGTACCCAGCACAGAACACTGTGCCTGCAAGTGATTAATTCATACTTATGTTGAATTCATGGGAGAAGAGCTCCTCAAAAAGAAAGGAAATTTTGTCCAAAAAAAAACCAGCTGGCAGAGCTAGGATCTAAGCCCAGGCTCCCTGACTTCAAAGTTTATATCCTATTCAGGCTGGCGCCGCCCTCCTTCCGACCAATTCCACTTGCTGTCACTCAAACTTTTCGTCCCACCCCCTCACCCTGCCCACTTTCACCCCTGCCCCGCCCCTCCCGAGACCCCTATGGACTCCACGCCAGTCACGGATTCAGGCTCCGCCCCGACCCCGCCGATTTTTTCCACGTTCTTCCCCTCCGGGCTCCGCTTCTGTCACTCATTCCTCAAGCCCCGCCCCTTATCTGCAGGCGTTCCTCACGCCCGCCCCCTCTGGGCCCCGACCCTGTCACTCATCCTTACCCCTCCCACTCCATCTACGCCCCGCCTCTTCCGGAATCGCGCTTTTCACTTCCCATTCAAGCCTTGCCCCTTTCTCACCCGGGTCCGCGGAAGCACCAGCTCCAGAAGCGCAGAGCCGCTGGTTGGGGCACCCCTGACATGAGGCCCCTCGACCTGCCTGAGCACTGTCGGCCCCTGGACAGTCTGCGCGGAGACAGGATCACAGTTAGAATGGCTCCTCTCCTTTCAGCTCCCCCTACCCGAGCCCCCTCCGCGCGCTCACCGTGAGGCACCTCCTCCATTCTGCTGCTCTGGACGCTTACGCGTTCACCGGAAACCGCGGTTGCATATTTCCGTCTCGTGGCGCTCAATCTGACCCTCCAGCTGCGTGATATAAGTCTCCGAAAGAGGACTTTGCGCACGCGCAAACCCTGTGGCAGGTGCTTAGGGAGGTTTTCTGTTCCTTTTAAAACTGAGCCTCGGTTATCTATCATAAATACTTCAGCGTGTCTGCTAGAAACAAAGGGGTTTCCCTACATCAATGCCATTTTGATACCCAAGAGATTTGATTGACGCAAAGCTGTTAGCTTATATACACTTTTATTTTCAAGTTAAGGAGGAGCCTGCCATCCTCACTCCCCCAATCCCCTTGATTAAATTCAGGTTAAAGTTTTTAGCAGAATGCACGTGAAGTTGTAGCACAGCAGGAAGCGCATGATACCAGTTGGTCCCATTATTGGTGTTATTAGGGCTTGATCACTTAATAAAGATGTTGAGTGCTCAAACAGAAACACACCAGGGAATGGTACCATTTTCCATTTGTAATTAATACGGACTTTGTGGGTGACATGTTGAAGTCACGTGAATATCTTGTTCTCAATCAACCTTTCACCCAGTGGTTTTAGCCTCATTCTTTGCCTGGTGGCAGGGAGGAAAGTGTCTACTGTTCTCTAACATTCCCCTCCCAACTCCTCCTCACAAGGCTGTAAGAGTGACGGTGAAGACTTTGTGGGAGAGGGAGAGGGTGGGAAGATTTGGGAGAATGGCATTGAAACATGTAAAATATCATGTATGAAACGAGATGCCAGTCCAGGTTCAATGCACGATACTGGATGCTTGGGGCTAGTGCACTGGGACGACCCAGAGGGCTGGTATGGGGAGGGAGGAGGGAGGAGGGTTCAGGATGGGGAACACATGTATACCTGTGGTGGATTCATTTTGATATTTGGCAAAACTAATACAATTATGTAAAGTTTAAAAATAAAATAAAATTAATTAAAAATAAAAAAAAATTTAAAAAAGCAATTAAAAAAAAAAATCAAACAAAGCTTCTCTCAGCTTTGTTCCAGGTCTCCTACTCTCCCAGCCAAACTCCTGTGCCTCAGCTGGGATGGAATTTTCCATCTGTTGTGTTTGGGAGCAGAAGGCTGGAAGCCAGGTGGCAAAGCAGATTCCCCAGGCCCATCCCTGACCTACTTAATCAACAACTAGAGGGATGGGCCTGGGAATCTGCATCTTCACATTCTCACCAGATAGCAATGACATCCACTTAAGTTTGAGAACCACTTCTTAGCACGAGCACTCCTCAAGACTCTTTTCTTGGACGACTTTTAGTGGAACTTTCCACATCTTCTGATATCCCATATGAAACATTCCCCAGTCTCCAGCTCCTATTTCTCACTAAGTTCAAACCTATGTATCTCAATCGATGCCTATTGGATTTTACTGCATGGATGTCCTGTGAGCATGACAAACATGTCCACAGCTTTCTCAAACTAGTTCCTGTCTCTGGAGCTCTCATCTCAGAGACTGATGCTACCCCTGCTGAAGCACTCAAGCCATCAGCCTGAACACCAGCCTCATTTAGTTCTTTCTGTCTCCCTTGTATCGGTTAGCAATTGCTGCGTAACAAATTATCCAGATATCTAGCGGTTAAGACAACAGTGATTTCTTATTTCTCATGACTCCTCTGATTTTATTTGGGCTCACTCATGTGGCTTCATTCAGGCAGGGGCTGACTAGAAGATCCAAGACTCTCTCATGTCCCTCTGGATTTCCCACCACATGGCACCTCTCCACACGTGGTCTCTCATCACTCAGTGGTCCAGCCTGATCACCTTTCCATGGCCACTGGGCAAGGCTGGGATCTTGTACAGGCTCATGCTCTCACATTCTGTTGGTCAGGGCAAGTCACAAGGGCAGCCCAGGTTCACAAGGTGGGGAATCAGACACCACATCCTGATGGGTGCAGTAGCAGGCAGGCACAGGGATGGGGGTAAACATTGGTACTCACTGTTGGAGACATCCGTGGTGTCTCCCCTGACAGTCATTCAGGCATCAAGTCCTGTGGCTTCCCCCCTGGGGGGTGTGGTGGCCTGGCTGTGCAAATGGCCTGATTCTTCACCCTCCTCTTTATCTGTGTGCTTTGCTATCTGGCTTTGCAGTGCATTCTGTTCTGTCATTGACTCTGGGCTTAGGGATGTGTGTTACTTAGGTAATGAGATGTTAGCAAATGGGACCTAAGAAAAACGTCGTAAAAGCCTGTTTTCACTTCCCTCTCATGTCCCTCTGCCGTGACAGTTAGGCCATCTTTGGGCTAAACCATGGAAGGTTATTCGTGGAGCTAAGCCAAGTCACTCCAGGGGTCCTAGCCAAGGCCATTCCGAACCAGTGACCCTGAGACATGCAGGACCAAGTGCTGCAGACGCACAGATGATGATAGGTGTACGAGTGAGTCCAGCCGAGTCCACAAGAGCTGCCCAGCCCACCCAATAAACACTGTTTTAAACCGCTGTTTGGGGTGGTGACAGACACGTCCCAGGCCGCCACTTCCATCATCGCTACTGCCTAGGCTCAGGCCCTGTCCTCCTGGGTCTGCGATAGTTTCTGTATCTGCCGGTCCAGGCTACGCTGCCCGACATCTCCCAGGCTGCACAGGCTCAAGGCAGCAAAGTTTATTTTTGGCTCCGGCTTCATTGAGAGAGGCCTCTGCTCACGGCTACTCAGGGATGCAGACAGAAGTGCCATCATGTGACGCCGCTACCATCGGAACACAAATCTTCAACGGTGGAGAGTGTGAATTGGAGTGAATTTAAGCTTCTGTTGAAATACGTCTGCCCAGACATGAAAGCTGTCTGCTCACTTTCCACCAGCGAGATTCAGTCCCACGGTCACCCCCAGAGAGACGCAGGGAGTGCAGCTCTAGACGCCTGGGGGAAGAGACCTAGAGGGTGGTGGGCCCTGACTGTCGCCCATAGATCCGCATGAGGTTTCTCTACTAGAGATCTATTGGGCTTTCCCCTGTACAAATCTCATGGTGTCACTCTGCTGCTCTTAAATCTTCAATGGCTCCCTATGGCCCACAGGCTAGCACCCAATCTTCACATGACTCTCAGTGGCCTCTATGACCCAACTGACCTGTCCAGCCTCATTTCTTGTCCTGGGGTAAAGGCTGGGCCCTAACCACTGAACAGCTGGTATTTCCCCGGGGACCCCAGCCCATCACTCTCGCTCACAGAGGTCCTTCTGGAGGGACCCCCCCCTACCCCCAGACCCTTGCTGTCCATCCATCACCCAGTCCCCCCAGGAGATCTCTCAGCATCTTCTCACAGGTACCGTTCCTGGTCTGTGAAATTTGTGAAACTGACTGCGCCCCCTTTCCCGAATTCAGTGTGTTCCAAAGGTCCGAGCCCAGTTTTCTCCTTTAGGAACTTTTGAAGTATGAGCTAACTTACAAAAATTGGCATTTGGCATTTGCAAGTTGACATTTCCTTTACATTTATTTAGTCTCATGAGTTTGAAATAAGACTTTAAAATTTTCATTTCAGCCCTCCTGACTGTAGATGGCCACGATGACTAAAACAACAAAATTAAAGTTTAGGGGGTTCCTAAACTTTAATTCTAGTGGTTAGCACTCTGGGCTTTTATTGCCATGGTGCAGATTCAATCCATGGTTGGGGAACTGAGATTTTGCAAGCCCTACAACATAGCTCAAAAAAGACCAAAAAAAAAAAAAAAAAAAAAACCGAGAGAGAGAAACAAGAGAAATAACAGAATTAAAGTTTAAAACATTGTAGATTTAAATAGCTAAATGTTTAAATGATTTTAGAAATAAGTTTGTAAAACTATAGACAGTGAAAAGATTAGTGGTTGCCAAGGGTTGGAGAAGGGTAAAGAGAGAGTGACGAAAAACACAGGGGTCTTTAGGGCAGTGTCAACTTAAAAAAAAAAAAAAAGAAAATGTGAGAGTTGCAAGTTAAGTTTTTTTTATCTGGGGCAAAATGAGGGCTGCAGCCTGGGAGCCAGTACCTCAGATAGCTCTGAGAAACTACTCCAAAGAGGTAAGAGAAAGGTCAGTATATATGTGATTTTGGTGAAGGGGGAGTGTGTGCAATCAAGCACGCATTTTTTGCCGAAGGTTCCTGCTGGTCATGAAAAGTCATCGTGAAGGATTTTAGTGCTTTTCTAGATACGAGGAGATGCAAGAATTAGGCTCATAAAATCAGCTCCTAAAAATATCTATCTGAAGACCTGTCCTGCCAGTTTCCCAGAGCACCGAGTGCCTCATTTCTGCTCTCCGCCCTGCACTCCTTTCAGGGGGTGTTGAAGGTCAGCAGCTGCAGCAGCACGTGATTTGATCCTTGCAGAGGAGGATGTCCACGAGTGCACGCACGCTCAGTCATGTCTGACTCTGCGACCCAAGGACTGTAGCCCGTCAGGCTCCTTTGTCTGTGGAATTTTCCAGGCAGTGATGCTGGAGCGGGTTGTCATGTCCTTCTCCAGGGGATCTTCCCAACCCAGGGATTGAATCTAAGTCTCTTACGCCTCCTGCATTGGCAGGCAGATTCTTTACCACTGCACCACGTGGGAATCGGCAGAGGAAGACGGTAAATGCCCATTTGTAGCTGACAGCACTGAAACCATTCTGTGTGAACTGTCATGGTGACCACAGGACATCATACATTTATCAAATCTCACAGCAGATGCGTTAAGAGTGAAACCCAGCATAAACCATGGACTTTAATACTAATGTATCAATACTGGTTTACCAATGACAACAAAGGTCCCACATCCATGCTAGATGTTAATAATAATGGGGGCAATGGGGTGGGGGGATTATATGGTAACGCTTTGAACTTTCATAAAGTTGTTTTTCTGCACACTTAACTGCTCTAAAAGCAAAACTTGTTTATACTTCTGAAATTATTAGAGCCTAAATCTGCACTAAGACTGGATACACTGGGACCCTGGATATATATTAATACTTTCTACAGCAGAATTTCTCCACCTGCAATGCAGGAGACCCCAGCTGTACTCCCGGGTCAGCAAGTTCCCCTGGAGAAGGGATAGGCTACCCACTCCAGTATTCTTCGGCTTCCCTGGTGGCTCAGACAGTAAAGAATCCGCCTGCAATGTGGGAGACCAGGGTTCGATCCCTGGGAGGGAAAGATCCCCTGGAGAAGGGAATAGCAACCCACTCCAGTATTCTTGCCTGGAGAATCCCATGGACAGAGGAGCCTGGCAGGCTACAATCCATAGGGTCGCAAAGAGTTGGACACAACTGAGCGACTAAGAACAGCTCTACACAGTATAATCACCTGAGGTATTTTATGCAGGGGTCCTTCTCCCTGACACCAATTAAGTCACAATCTTGTGGGTGAGGCCTGGGCTGGTAAAGAGGTTCTGAACACAATTTCTAATGTGGGAGGTAGGTGTGTGTGTGTGGGGGGGTTCCCCATACCAATGAAAAATGCCCTGGACACCAGCTGGGTGGATTATACTTCAACAACTTTGACACTATTGGAGTTAGCATCAGAGTTTCAGAGTTCATAGTTTAAGGGCTCAGTCTTACAAGGGAATGACAGAGAATGAGATGGCTGGATGGCATCACTGACTCAATGGACATGAGTTTGAGCAAGCTCTGGGAGTTGGTGATGGACAGGGAGGCCTGGCGTGCTGAGGTCCATGGGAAAAAAGTGAGACACGACTAAGCGACTGAACTGAACTGAACTTACAAGACTGCCCTCCTCCCCAAGATGCCAGTTGCAAACCTGTGCTTCAGACTGCCTGGTTATAACTCAGAGGTTCCCATGACCTCCTTCCCTTTTTTTTTTTTTTTTGATGTGGACCATTTGTAAAGTCCTTATTGAATATGTTACACTATTGCTTCTGTTGTTTTTATGCTTTAGCTTTTTGCCCATCTAGGATCCATATGGGATCCTAGATCCCTGGGCAGAGATCCCCAGCGTTGGAAGGTGGAGTCTTAACCACTGCACCACTGGGGAAGTCCCTCCCCTTTGGATTTGATTAATCTGCTAGAACAGCTCACAGAAATCGGAGAAACATTTTACTTACTAGATTTAAGTAAGTTTACCGAGAGGGCCGCAGTCACCTAATTAACACAACAATAGACACATTTCTCACCCTCAGTCCTTAGGAAATTCGAAGGATTTTAGGAGCTGTGTGCCAGAAATGGGGACGAAGACCAAACATACGTTTCTTATTATAAATCATTTCACAGCACGTTTTTAAAAACTCCTCCAGAGTTTCTAGCAAAGGCACTACAGACTTCCATGGTTGGGGTGGGAAGATGAGTGAAGGCACAAGACAGGTGTTTACAGTTCCTGCTCTGAGGTCAGACAACATGTGTTCAAATCCAGACTCTAATGAGCTGAGTAACTCTGTGCTAGTCCCTTCGTGTCTCCAGCTTCAGCCCGCTCATCTGTAAAACAGGGGTAAGAGCAGTTGCCCCATGGTGTTGCTGTGGGAATAAAATAATTTGATTCATGCAAAGCAGCAAGCACAGAGATCCACCATATGTTTCTGTTTGAGTTTATGTTGTAGGAGAGAGTTGCAATGGTGAGATCCGCATCCTTGTTTACAGATTGGGAAACTGAAGCCTAGACGGGGAAAGTTGCCCCTAATCACACAGCAGGTTAGCAGATGAAACAAGACTAGCATCAGTGTCAAACCGGTTACAAATTCAGATGCTAATTCAGCCGAGCCTAAAACACGTTGCAGGTGGTGCACAGGAGGTGCATGCAGTTCCCAGTATTACCACTAGGTGACGTTCTTACCCTATCTATGATCAAAGTAGTCAGGAAATGGACAAAAATTTTAAGTACAAGAGTAGAGAATTTCCTACCTCTTCCCTGTGCGTGCCTGCTAAGTCGCTTCAGTCATGTCCAACTCTCTGCGACCCTATGGACTGTAGGCTTCCAGGCTCCTTTGTCCATGGGATTCTCCAAGCAAGAAAATGAGTGGGTTGCTGTGCCCTCCTCCAGGGGATCTTTCTAACCCAGGTATCAAATCCACATCTCTTCAGTCACCTGCATTGGCAGGTGGGTTCTTTACCACTAGCGTCACCTGGGAAGCCCACCTCTTCCCTGCTGCTGCTGCTAAGTTGCTTCAGTTGTGTCTGACTCTGTGCGACCCCATAAACGGCAGCTCACCAGGCTCTGCTATCCCTGGGATTCTCCAGGCAAGAACACTGGAGTGGGTTGCCATTTCCTTCTCCAATGCATGAAAGTGAAAAGTGAAAGTGAAGTCGCTCAGTCGAGTCCAACCCTTAGTGACCCCATGGACTGCAGCCCACCAGGCTCCTCCGCCCATGGGATTTTCCAGGCAAGAGTACTGGAGTAGGGTGCCTTTACCTTCTCCAACCTCTATCCCTAGGATCCAGCAAAAACATTTAACAAAGGATTTTATATACTGTAGGCACTTAATATATAACTGAGTCAAAAATAAGGTTCAGATCCATTATCTACAGAATTGACTCCTGTGCTGGTTAAGAACGTAGATTTTTGAATGTCTGAGTTCAAATTCCAGCTCCCTATTTATCAGCTTTTGAATCTTTTCTTCATAGTTTCCTTGGTTTCTTCCTCTGTAAAATGACAATGATAATATTGACTACCTCGGAGGGTTAAATAAGTTAACGGGAGTAAAACAAGTTTTTTTTAAAATGCCTCATACATTTGAGTGGTATATGGGTGTTAGCAATTGTTAGTTTATTTCTCAAACAGCGTTATTGAGGGATAACTGATAGAAAACAGACTGCATATATTTAAAGCATACAGTTGATAAGTTTTGACTTACATATACTGTCTGGAGAAGGAAATGGCAACCCACTCCAGTATTCTTGCCTGGAGGATCCCATGGACAGAGAAGCCTGGTGGGTTATAGTCCATGGGGTCGCAAAGAGTGGAACACAAACTTATCGACTAAACCACCACCACCATACTGTACCTTGAAACCGTCACCACAATCAAGATAGTGAACTGTGAACTGAAAAATTCAGTCACAACCTGAAAGGAGAGAGTTGTTTTATTGGGTGGGAATTCTTAGGACTGCAAGCCGGGGAGGCAGCATCTCAAGTGGCCCCGAGCGAACTGCTCCGAGGAACTGGGGGAAGGAGTCAGTTTATGTAGAAGTTTGCAACAACAGGCAGGTAGGCTGAACGTCAGAGATGACTGTTGATTAAGGAAAACCAGGTATCTCAAGTTAAGGCATTTAGCGCTCATCTATGTGTGGGAAGATGCAGGCATCTGGGCTCATGGAAATCATTCCATTCACATGCATCTCAGTTATCTGGGGCTCGTATCCTGCTTCTAGACTTTATTACATCCTTAGTTCCCATAGGAGCTTCCCTGGTGGCTCAGACGGTAAAGAGCCTGTCTGCAATGTGGAACACCTGGCTTCGATTCCTGGGTTGGGAAGATGCCTTGGAGAAGGAAATGGTAACCCACTCCAGTGTTCTTGCCTGGAGAATTCCATGGACGGAGGAGCCTGGTGGGCTGTGGTCCGTGGGGTTGCAAAGAGTCGGACGTGACTGAGCGACTAACACTTTCTTTCACTTTAATTACTGTAGGGAGTGGTAGCTGCTGGATTGCAGGCGCTGTTCTCCTTTTGGCAGTGGGTCCTCAGGGCTCAGACATTCACTTTTGGTGGTTCTCAAATCGCTGACAGCGTGATCAGCCTTGTTTATTGATACGGCAGGAGATATTCTATTTCACAGAGCACACATATCATTCCCCCCCAAATTTTCTCATGACCTTTTGCAAACCTGTCCATGATGCAATACCACCCCTCCTCCAATCACTAATCTCCATCGATTAATGTAGATTTTCTAGAGTTTTCTATCAGTGGAATCATATGGTGTGTGCTCCTTTTCTTCTGCCTTTTTCCAATTTGCCTCTATTTCCTTATTTTTGGCTGCCCTGGGTCTTCACTGCTACACATGGACTTTTCTCTACTTGGGGTGCCTGGCTTCTCATTGTGGTGGCTTCTCTTATTGCGGAGCAGGGCTGTAGAGTGAGCGGGCTCAGTAGTCATGGCGCACAGAATTTTTTTTTTCCTTCAGTGTTTTTTTTTTTTTTTAATTGGCACCAACCCAGAAGAACAATGAGTTCTCCTGCACAGCACCTGTCCTCTGCACTAAGAGCTTGGAAAAATGTTGAAGCTTAACCAGATGCCCACCTTGGATAGTCAGCTCAATTATACCCTTAAAAACACCTAGGTGTGAGCAGTGTTACTTTCTAGAATACCTTCCAAATAATCTTTTTTGAAATGAACGTACATCCAAAGTAACAGAACGCCTCCGGTTACTGTAAAGTATATAAGCGTTCAGGAACTTCCGAGGCCAATTAGAGTAGCTGGCCTCTGGGTTCCCCTTCTGACAGTCAGTTAGTTGCTGGAGGCGTGTGGGATCTTCCCGGACCAGGGATCGAACCCGTGTCCCCTGCATTGCCAGGTGGATTCTTAACCCCTGAACCAAACCAGGAAGTCCGTGGCTCCTTTCAGCGTGTTTCTTTCAGGTTCATTCAGGTTGCTGAGTGGGTGAAGTTCATTTCTTCTGGCTGGCATTGGGTGATTACAGCACAGTTAATCCACGTACCCGTGGATGGACACGTGGGTTGCTTCCAGCTGGGGGATGTTACAGATGAGGCTGCTGTGAGCACTGCTGTGCGAGTCTCCACAGGGATGCACACCTTCATTTCTCTGGAGTAAACTCCTAGGGGTGGGGTGGGAGGAAACTGCCAAAGTTGTTCAGAGACACTGTCCATCCCTGCCCGCAGCGTCTGAGGATTGTAGTTGCCCCATATTCTTGCCCACAACGAGGGTAACCAGCCTTTTGGGGTTTTGACATTCTAATAGGTGTGTAGTGGTATCTTTGCTGCTGTTTAGTTGCCTTGTTCAGCTGCTCAGCCGTGTCCGACTCTTTGTGACCTCATGGGCCACAGCACCCCAGGCCTCCCTGTCCATCACCATCTCTCGGAGTTTGCCCAAGTTCATGTCCATTGAGTCAGTGAAGCCATCCGAGCATCTCATCCTCTGCCATCCTCCTCTCCTTCTGCCTTCAGTCTTTCCCAGAATCAGGGTTTAGGTTTAGTTGTTTACTGTGGTTTTAATTGGCATTTCCCTAGTGAGAAATTATGTTACCATCTTTGCTGGTGTTCACTTGCCATCAGGGTATCCTCTCTGCCGAAATGTTCAGATTTTAAGCTCATTAAAAATTTTTTTTCGGCTGCTTAAGTATTGAGTTTTGAGAACACTGTATATATTCTGGATACAAGTTCCTTGTCAGTTATAGGTTTGGCCAGGTTTTCTCCTAGTCTGTGGCTTGAAAATGGAAATTCCCTTATGAATGTCTTCGGAAGAGCTGTTGTTAATTTTGATGAGGTCACGGGGGGCAGTGTCCTCATGACAGGATTAGTGTCTTTATAAGAGGAGACACTTGGCTTGCTACTTCTCCACACAGGAAAGGCCTTTTGGGGTCACAGTGAGTGAGAAGGCGGCTGCCTGTAAGTCAGGTAGAGAAACGACACCGGAAGCGGACGGTACTGGTGCCCTGATCTCAGACTTCCAGAACCGCGAGAAATCCACTTCCGGTGTTTATGGCATGATGTGTCTCCGTGGTATTTTGTACGGCAGCCTCTGTTGACCAAGTGAAAGTGAAAAGTGTTACTCAATTGAGTCTGACTTTTTGCAACCCCAGGGACTGGAGCCCACCAGGCTCCTCTGTCCAGGGAATTCTCCAGACAAGACTACTGGAGTGGGTTGCCATTTCCTTCTCCAGTGGAATCTTCCCAATCCAGGGATCCAACCTGGGTCTCCTAAATTGCAGGCAGATTCTTTACTGTCTGAGCCAGCGGGGAAGCCCATTGACTAAAACATACCTTTAATCTCATCCTGTGCATTTTTCATCTCAGACATTGTAGTTTTCATCTCTAGAAGTTCAACTCAGGTTTTTGGTTTTTTAAATATCTTTCATGTTTCCACTTAACATGCCAACTTTTTCTCTGGCTTCTTGAACACATAGAATGCAGTTATAATAGCTTTTAAAATGTCCTTGTCTACGAATTCTGTTATCCATGCCATTTCTGGTTTGGGTTTAATTGATTGATTCTCCCCTGTCACTCTTGTGGATCCTGGTTTCCTACCTCTTTGCATGCCTGGTATTTTTTTTTTTTAATTGCAGCCGTCTCCAACATTTCTGCACCAGGGTTTTGCAGAGGACATTTTTTCCATGGACTGGAGTTGGGGTGGGGAAGGTTTCAGGATGATTCAAGCTCATTACATTTATTGTACATTTTATTTCTATTATTATTACATCAGTCCCATCATAGATTGTCAGGCATGAGATCCTGGAGGTTGGGAACCCCTGTTTTATTAGACATTGTGAATTTACCTTATTTTGTGCTGAAAATTTCTTGTATTTTACATTCTTCATCTTTTTTTTTTTTTTCCTGCACAGGGAATGGACTGGAAACATTTTAATGTCTGGGGTTCTATTTTTAAACTTTGTTAGGCAGGACCAGAGTGATATTGAGTCTAGGGCTTGCTGTTTTTTGGTCGCTAAGTTGTGTCTGATTCTGCGACCCCATGGACTGCAGCACGCCAGGCTTCCCTGTCCTTCACTATCTCCCAGAGTTTGCCCAAACTCACAGGGCTTCCCTGGTAGTTCAGATGGTAAAGACTCCATCTGCAATGCGGGAGACCTGGGTTTGATCCCTGAGTTGGGAAGATCCCTTGGAGGAGAGCATGACAATCCACTCTAGTATTCTTGCCTGGAGAATCCCCATGGATAGAGGAGGCTGGCAAGCTACAGTCCACGGGGTCACAAAGAGTCAGACATGACTGAACAACTAAGCACACGTTAATCAAGTCGGTAATGCAATCCAACCATCTCATCCTCTGCCATTCCCTTCTCCTCCAGGTTTCAATCTTTCCCAGCAACATGGTCTTTTCCACTCAGTCGGCTCTTTGCATCAGGTGGCCACAGTATTGGAGCTTCAGCTTCAGTATCAGTCCTTCCAATGAATATTCAGGGTTGATTTCCTTTAGGATTGACTGGTTTGATCTCCTTGCTGTCCAAGGGACATTCAAGAGTCTTCTGCAATACCATAGCTCAAAAGCATCAATTTTTTGGCACTCAGCCTTCTTTGTGGTCCAACTCTCACATCCACACATGACTACCGGAAAAACTGTAGCTTGGACTATCTGGACCTTTTTTGGCAAAGTGAGTCTGAGGCTAATTTTGCCCTAATCCTGAGGCAAAACCCTCTGGCTATTTGACCCGATGTCACACAGATGATGAAATCTACTGAGCATGGTGTGATGGGGAACAAATCCCAGCCTGGGGGGTGGGGCTCTGGGGATGGCTCCCTCTGATGCTCTTGGGTGGTCCTTCCCCAGCCCGGGGTCATTTCCTCACAAGTGTACACTGATCTTGCTCACCTGGAGACCCTTGGACAGTCTCTCTGGGCAGCATCCTCCTCTTCGGAGCTCTGCCCCTCAGACTCTGCACACCTGGTGTCCCACCTCCCGGCTCCCTTAACTGGAGACATTCTCCCTGCACCACGGCCTGGAAACTACCTGTCCAGGTGGTGAGCTTGGATGATAGGGGGACTCACCTCATTTGTTTCCCATCAGAGAGGACTGTCCTTCATGCCTGAGGTCCGGTGTCTTGAAAATCATTGTTCCATATATTCTGGGTGTTTTTTTGAGTAGTTTCAGATGGGAGGATACAGTCAATCTCCATTATCCAATCTTAGCCAGAAGTTGATGCCCTATTAGGTTACATATATGAATATATTACATATAATATATAGTATACTATTTATGTATTGGGGGCTTCGCTGGTGGCTCATTTAGTAGAGAATCCACCTGCTATGCGGGTGACCCAGGTTTGATCCCTGGATGAGGAAGATCCCCATGGAGAAGGGAATGGCTACCCACTCCAGTATTCTTGCTTGGAGAATGCATATATTATATAGATACTAAAATAAAATTACAATGATCCTTGAACAACATAGGTTTAACTGCACATGTCTAGTTATACCTGGATTGATTTTCAATACTAAATGTTATAGTACTACACAATCTACAGTTGGTTAAACCCAAGGATATGGAATGGTGGATAATTAGGGCTGACTATAAATTATACTTGGGTTTTCGGCTGTGTTGATGGGTGGTGCCCCTATCTCCCCTACACTGTTCCAGGCTCAACCCTGTATGTATATCAGTTTGGAAGGTTTAATAAAAACAAACAAACAAAATTCTCCCCACGTGTGTTCATTCCAGGCCTGTCCCTGCCCAAGATAATCATTCTGACTTCTGTGTATCTTTCCAGAAATGTTTGTCATTATACAATTATCTAAATATCTGCTTGTGTGTGCGTCCTCAGTTATGTCTGACTCTTTCTGTCCCCGTGGACTATAGCCAGCCAGGTTCCTCTGTCCATGGGATTCTCCAGGCAAGAACACTGGAGTGGCTTGCTGTGCTCTAGGGGATCTTCCTGACCCAGGTATCGAACCCATGTCTCCTGTGGCTCCTGCATTGCAAGTGGGTTCTTTACCCACTGAGCCGCCTGGGAAGCCCATGTATCTGATTAAGTGGTATCCTATTGTATGCATTGTTCTATATCTTTCTTTCTTCACTTATATCTTAAAAATCTTTTCCTATGGGCAAATATAAGCCTAACCTTTTTTTTTTTTTTTAATGCTGCAGAGTTCTCCATAGAATAGGTGTTTCATATTTCATTCAGCCATCCTGTACCAAAAGCCATTTGGTTTTTTCCCTGTTACAATTAATGTGGCAGTGAGCGCGTATAGACATATGTTTTAGCATACATGTACGCTTACTCCTTGGAAGAAAAGTTATGACCAACCTAGATAGCATATTGAAAAGCAGAGACATTACTTTGCCAACAAAGGTTCGTCTAACTAAGGCTATGATTTTTCCTGTGGTCATGTATGGATGTGAGAGTTGGACTGTGAAGAAAGCTGAGCACCAAAGAATTGATGCTTTTGAACTGTGGTGCTGGAGAAGACTCTTGAGAGTCCCTTGGACTGCAAGGAGATCTAACCAGTCCATTCTGAAGGAGATCAGCCCTGGGATTTCTTTGGAAGGAATGATGCTAAAGCTGAAACTCCAGTACTTTGGCCATCTCATGCAAAGAGTTGACTCATTGGAAAAGACTCTGATGCTGGGAGGGATTGGGGGCAGAAGGAGAAGGGGACGACAGAGGATGAGATGGCTGGATGGCATCACTGACTCGATGGACGTGAGTCTGAGTGAACTCCGGGAGATGGTGATGGACAGGGAGGCCTGGCGTGCTGTGATTCATGGGGTCACAAAGAGTCGGACACGACTGAGCGACTGAACTGAACTGAACTGATGTGTGTGTCTGAAGGGAGATTTCCAGAAAGACTGCCAGGTCGTTGGACACCAGCCAGGACCAGTGTGCTAAACACTGAAAAGACATCTTTTGAAATTCAAAGTGAAAAAAAAAAATAATAAAATCTACATTGTAAAATATAAATCTCATTTTTGAATGATACAAACTGACAAGGATGCTGAATTGAAAGCAGCTTCTTCCTGGACTTCTTTCTCTCTCTTTCCTGTGTTTGCCCTTATTATGCTGGCTTTTCTAAGCACTGCTTAGAGCCACCGCCTGTGAGATTTTGGCTTCGGGGAAGGACAAGTGGCAGATTCTACCTACCTGCAGGGGGCACCCAAGGAACGCTTGCTGACTTGCTGCGTTGATTTGCTCATGGCCGGAAGTTAGTTCTATTGCTGGACAGCAGTCCTCCAGCGGTCACCTAAGACAATCTCCAGGCCTTCTGTAGGCAGATGGGTTTCACGTTAATTTCACAGAGGCGGCGCTGTCCCTTCACTGGCTGGGGAAGTCAGGCAGTCATCTCAATGCGGTAGCTGTAGAGAGAGACAGAAATAAAACACAGTCAGTGGGATGCTGGCCGGGAGGGAGGTTCTGATGCCGTGGAGGCTTGGGCACACCAGTCAGGTCGTGAGTCAGGTCTCCCGTGCCCCATACGCCAGCCTCTCCTAGTCCACTTCCCCCAGATGATTCAGAAAGTGAATGCGTTTTCCATCAGCCAGAAAGTGATTGAAAAAAAAAGTTATAGTGGTGGATGTGGAATCTCTGGGCTGGTGCTAGTGGTGAAGAACCTGCCTGCCAGTGCAGGTAGATGTAAGACACTTGGGTTTGATCCCTGTGTTGGGAAGATCCTCTGGAGGAGGGCATGGCAACCCACTCCAGTACTGTTGCCTGGAGAATCCCATGGACAGAGGAGTCTGGCAGGCTGCAGTCCATGAGGTTGCAAAGAGTTGGACACCACTGAAATGGCTTAACACGCATGCAGGAGGGATTTCTAAGCAGTGGTTTATCTAATGTATTTGACACCCAGAGTAGATAGTGATTTTAACACATTTCTCCTCTACACAACTGTATTTCCAATAATAATTATATTCCTGCTTAGTGTCTTGGTTTTTGCTATAGTTGAAAGATATATAGATTACATTTCAATTTTTTTTTTTTTTGGCTGTGGGGCGTGTGGGATCTTAGTTTCCCGACCAGGGAATGAACCTGAACGAACCCTGTGTGTGGAAGGCAAAGTGTTTAATCACTGGACCACCAGGGAGGTACTCGGTCCAGTAAAAGACTTTGTGCATGAACTAAAATGTCCACGTGCCAAACAAAAATATCATACCTGGAGGGTCACGCTCTGATTCACTGTTTTGAATTCTAGACACAAGTAAGAACTCCCAGTGGTCACAAAGGATGACAGATGGAAGCAGCCTCTGTTCTGGTTTCTTGGTTTTCCCATCATGCCTCAACTTGTGTGTGTTGAGTCTACTGTCTGGATGCAGGGGGCAAAACACCCCAAGGGTTTGGAGAAATGAACTGAGCCCAGAGAGAGAAAGACAATTCCCAGGTGTCAGGAACTTACTGTCTAAAGCAACACGTGTGACCTAGCCTGAGTGTGAGGGGGCTGACTGTGTTGCTGGAAGTTTCCTGAGTTAACTTCTATGGATAACACAATATTTATTAAAAACCAAGTAACAAAAAGTGCTGATTTGCAACTTGGTGTTGTTGCTCAGTCGCTCAGTTGTGTCCAACTCTTTGCGACCCCATTGACTGCGGCACAGCAGGTTCCCCTGTCTCCCAGAGTTTGCTCACATTCATCTCCATTGAGTTGGTGATGTTATCTAACCATCTCATCCTCCTTTGCCCACTTCTCCTTTTGCCTTCAGTCTTTCCCAGCATCAGGATCTTTTCCAAGGAGTCAGTTCTTTGCATCAGGTGGCCAAAGTAGTGGAGCTTCAGCTTCAGCATCAATTCTTCCAATGAATATTCAGGGTTGATTTCCTTTAGGATTGCCTAGTTTGATCTCCTTGCAGTCCAAGGACTCTCAAGAGTCTTCTCCAGCACCACAGTTTGAAAGCATCAATTCTTCAGTGCTCAGGCTTCTTTTATGGCCCAATTCTCACATCTGTACATGGGTACTGGAAAAACCATAGCTTTGACTACACAGACCTTTTATTAAAACTCAACAGTAACCAAAACAGAATTACCATATGACCCAGTAATTCCACTTTTAGGCATCTATTCAAGAAAATTGAAAACTGACATCCACACAAAAACTTTGATGGAAATGTTCAGAGCAACATTATTCATACCAGCCAAAAAGCAGAAGCAGCCCAAATGCCCATCAATGGACGAATGGTAAACAAAACGTGATCTAGCCATACAATGAAATAGCATTCAGCCACGAAAAGGAATGGAGTACGGACACCTGCTACACTTCGGATGAACCCGAAACACCCCGCTGCCCATCCTTTAGGACACGGGCACTGTCCAGAAGTTCCCCAGCTGGCACACTCAACGTATTTCAGGATTTTCTTCTTTCTAAATTTTTAAAAATTCCTTGGGCCTTTCAGACTGAGTTATCACATTTTACTATTCATTTTTGCTGAGTTTTGGCTGAACCATGGCCAACTTTTGGAATTTACCTTTCTCATTTAATGGCATTTAAAATGCTGTCACTTCATCCATTCATCCATCTGCCCACCTGAGGCAGGAGATAAATGCCCCCCCACTGCCCCCGCCGAGGTCAAAAGGGGAGTGATGCTACCTGATGGTAACTCCCCATAGGCTTCTTTGGTAGAATCCATCTTAGCTGAGAGATGGGTGTGCATACCTGGGAGGACCCTGCTGCTGCTGCTGCTAAGTCGCTTCAGTCGTGTCCAACTCTGTGCAACTCCATAGATGGCAGCCCACCAGGCTCCCCCATCCCTGGGATTCTCTAGGCAAGAATACTGGAGTGGGTTGTCATTTCCTTTTCCAATGCATGGAAGTGAAAAGTCAAAGTGAAGTCACTCAGTCGTGTCCAACTCTCAGCGACCCCATGGACTGAATACCAAATAGGGACTCAGAACAGGCAAATCAAAATGATTGCCCAAAGGACAGCCGGAAGACATGCCCCATAAAAGTGATTCAAAGACCACGAGGGCACAACTCTCTCTCTGAGCCCGCTCGAGTGTCTATACACACATGCTGTATTCTTTTTCCTCCTAAGAACACTTCATTTGTTTCACTACTTTCCAACTTTGTGGGAGTTCTTTTCTGCAAAGCCTAAGGGTCGGGGCCTTGTCACTGACCCCAGGTCTAGTGGGTAGGATTTGGTGCTCTCACCACCACGGCCAGACCTCAATCTCAGGCTGGGAACTGAAGCCCCGCTTCGAGTGGCTGCAGGATGAGGCCACCCTAGATGGGGGTGAGGTGGGGCCACAAGCCAAAGGATGCAGGCAGACTCTGGAAGCTGGAAATGTCGAGGAATCTGATTCTCCCTGGAGCTTCCAGAAGAAACCAGCCCTCCTCACACCTTGATTTGAGCACCTTGAGCCTCATTTTGGAATTCTGACCTCCAGAGCTATTAATACTTTAGCCCACCTCCCTCCCCAGTTCACAAACAAAGAGGCTTGAAGGTCACCTAACCAGGACGTGGAAAAACCAGACTCTACGTCCGTGTTTTCTGATGTCACACTGATTATCTACAGAAATGGTAGGATTGTCATGATAATCAACAGGCATTCTGTTGCATTTGGAATCACGTGGATTGTTAACTAGACATTGTGATGACTTGGTAATGTAGACAAATTTATTTTGTGTGGTGTGAGGTCACTAACTTTGTGGTGATTTGTAACAGCAGCCATATGAAGTGAACACAACTCTCACCCATGGCACGAATCCTTTTTTTTTTTGAGAAAAAAATTGGCACTTAACACTGTATTAGCTTCAGGTGTACCACATATTAATTTGATGTTCATCTACACTACAAAGTAGTCACAATGTCCAGTTACCATCCACATGATTCCAAATTTAATGGAATGCCTTTGATGATCATACCTACCCTACCATTTCTCTAGAAGATAGGTGTGACTTCAGAAAACGTGGACAAGGAGTTTGGTTTTTCCACTTCCTGGTGAACTTCAAGCCTCGTTTGTGAAATCATCAGTTTCTCACCCTGCTCGGTGGAGCTCTAGGGACTCACATGGAAGGGGCCCCAGCTCCCGTTCCCTCCAGCCAGAGCGTCTCAGGGCCCTGTGTTATGTGCTCTGCTTCTGTGAGAGAGTTTGAAGATAACCTTCCATTTTAGACAAAATGAGGCTCAAGGGGCTCAAATCAAGGTGTGAGAAGGGCTGCTTTCTTCCTGGGTCAGGAAGATCCCCTGGAGGAGGGCATGGCAACCCACTTCAATATTCTTGTCTGGAGGATCCCATGGACAGAGGAGCCTGGTGAGTTACAGTCCATAGGGTGGCAAAGAGTCAGACAGGACTGAAGTGACTTAGCATGCACGCATAGCCAATTAACCATGTGATAATTTCAGGTGAACAGCAGAGCAACTCAGCTACACATATACATGTATCCATTCTCCCCCAACTCCCCTCCCTTCCAATGTCACATGACATTGAGCAGAGTTCGATGTGTGATACAATAGGTCCTTGTTAAAACTGCTGCATTTAAAAAATTGTTTATAATAGGGAATTCCCTGGCAGTCCAGTGGTTAGGATTCCATGCTTTCACTGCCAAGGGCAAGGCTTCAATCCCTGGTCGGGGAACTGAGATCTCATGTAGCATGGCCAAAAAAAATTTTTTTTTTACAGTAAAATGGGGGAGAAATAGAGACCCAATATCACTGATATGTTCTCTGAGCTCCCTTTCAGCCCCACTATAAGCACATTTAGGGTTTTTAGCTGACTCTCCTCCCTGCCCCCTACCTTGAGAGAAACAGAGGACACTACCTGAGCCATTTCTGAAGACTAGCTGTGTGCCCTTGGGTAAATAAAGGCAACTCTCAGTTTGCCCCCTGTAAAATGAGGGCAGGAATAATGCCATGATCAAAAGGATTAATGCAATGATGTGGCAAAGCATAGTATAATAATAATAGTAATGTCAGCTGTTGATCACCCACCATGCTGAGTACCTTGCTAGGTCTTTACTTGATTCTCATAACTTCCCTCCGCAAGGCATGGTTCCCGGCATTTTTCCAGGCTGGAAGAGGGGGCTGGGATTCCACTCGACAGAATGGCCTCCTCAGTCAGGACAGCACTGAGCGGATTCCCCTGCGTGAAAATTTCCTGGCCACACGGCCCCTCAACCGCTGTCACTGACTCAGCAACCGACGGTTTGTAAGCAGGTTGGAGTGGAGGCCAGGACAGTGATCTGTGGATCCGAAAACATGATTCATTGAAATCAGCCTCTCCCCTACTCTCCACCCCTGTGAGTGCAAGTTCGTGTGCCCGATGCACAGGGCGGCCAAACAGACCGAAACGTTGGAGTTTGGAGCAGAGAAAGGTTGATGGCAGGGCCAGGCAAAGATAGATGGCTTAGGCCCCAAAACACTGCCAGCTCAGCTTTTGGCAAAGAGTTTTTAAAAAGTCAGGTGATGGAGGAGTTCACAGGGTATGTGATCAGCTCATGCACAAGTTTCTGATTGGCTGATGGTGAGGTGTCACAAGGGTTAACATTAGATTCCAGGAGGCCTGGGGCTGCACTCATCTGGTCATCATGTAGTTAACATCTTCTTTTTGTTGGAGGGAGGGAGGAGTTTTAGAAACTTGCATCCAAGAGGAGCTAAGGCTGAGGAGATGGAGAAATCCTGGTCGGTTATACCCTTGCATAGATTCCTGTCTCTCTTTACAGCAGAGAAAAGATGCACTTGGGTCATACAGATACTATGTATATTACAGATGAAGTTCTGTATCAGAATTTTGAGCTGAATTCTTCTCTTCAGGGAGCCCCACCTTGCCTAGGAAAATCATGCCAGACGCCCCCATGGCTGAAAGGCAGCCAGGTCGGTTTCTCTGATGACAGTTTAACTTTGTGGGTTTTCGTGGGGTTTGTCCTGAACACCTCCCCAGAGCTTTCAAGCAAGCAACCTGGAACCCAGGTGAGCAGGACCCCAAATAGATCCCAGCCTGGGGCGAGCTGTCTAGCCTATCTGGGTTTCTTTAAGTCCCCGCCCCTTCTTCTCCAGCAGTCCTGTAAGTGGTGCCAGGCAGGAGGCTGTGGTGTTCGTGCCTGGTCCCTCACATGTACAGCACCAGGCTCCTGGCCAAGGGAAACAGGCAGGAACTGCCACCTCTGACAGTCTAAATTAGAAGCCATCGCCCCAGAGCCCCACGGGTGGGAAAATCTTCAGGACAATAAACAGGCGTATAAATAATATATAGAACATATATACCCAGAGGCCCAAAGGCAGAAAGCCTTCAAGATAATACATATTCATGTTAAAAAAAAATGCATGCTTTTCTATCCTGTAACTTCTTCTGGAAGTTATGCTCAGACATGCCCAGAAATGTATGTGCAAGGATGCTTATCGCTTTCAGGCAGAACTACTAAAGTGGGACGTTCCTGGTGGCCCCGTGGCTGGGACTCTGTGCTCCCAGTGCAGGGAGCTTGGGTTTGATCCCTAGTCAGGGAACTAGATCCCATATGCTGCAACTAAAGACTCGGTGCAGCCAAATAAATAAATTTTTAAAAAAGGAAAAGAACTACTAAGGGAAAGAGGCCAAGCTTAAAGGACTGTATCCTACACGATTCTGTTTATATGGCATTCTGTGGGGCTACCTGGGTGGCTCAGAGGTCAACAAACGGCCTGCAAGGCAGGAGATCGGGGTTTGATTCCCGGGTCTGGAAGATCCCCTGGAGAAGGAAATGACAACCCATTCCAGTATTCTTGCCTGGGAAATATGGACAGAGGAGCCTGGCAGGCTATGGGATTGCAAAGGTTCAGACAAGACCGAGCGCACATTCACACACGCACTGTAGGGATAGAGGACACGTCAGTGGTTGCCGAGTTAGAAGCAGAAGGAAGAGCACGATCTGCCCGGGTGGTGGGGACAATTTCATCCCGGTGGTGACCGAGGGCCTGTGTACCTTCAAAAGCCTGCATGCACCAGGTGATCCACTGTGTGGAAATTGTACCTCAGAAAACCCGACATAAAGAAATGCGAATGGCACTGATATATTTTAAATGGATAACCAGCAAGGATCTGCTGTACAGCACAGGGAACTCTGATCAATGTTATGTGGCAGCCTGGATGTGACAGGAGTTTTGGGGAGAGTGGGTATATAGGGCTGAGTCCTTCACTGTCCACTTGAAGCTATCACAACATAGTTAACTGGCTATAATCCAATAAAAAGTAAAAAGGTTTTCTTAAAAAAAAAAAGAAATGCAAGAGGTAAGACATTTATTGCAGCAATGTTTAGAGGAAATACCTTTAAATGCCCCATTGTAGAGAATGATCAAACAAATCATACCACCTCTGTATAATGGAGGGATGCGCAGCTACTAAATGGTAGAAAGAGAGGTTTATGGACCAAAATGAGATGATCTCCAAGAGTTACAATTATGTGGAAAACAGTGGGTATGATAAACACTGTTTATCATCTATGTAAAAAAGATATAGATTGATATAAGCTTGTATGTTGGAGAAGGCAATGGCACCCCGCTCCAGCACTCTTGCCTGGAAAATCCTATGGACGGAGGAGCCTGGTGGGCTACAGTCCATGGGGTCGCTAAGAGTCGGACACGACTGAGCGACTTCTCTTTGACTTTTCACTTTCATGCATTGGAGAAGGAAATGGCAACCCACTCCAGTGTTCTTGCCTGGAGAATCCCAGGGACGGGGAGCCTGGTGGGCTGCCGTCTACGGGGTCGCACAGAGTCGGACACGACTGAAGCGACTGAGCAGCAGCAGCAGCAAGCTTGTATGTGCATAAGATATCTCTAGAAAAATGCAAAGATCTGATAACTGGATTTTATGTGAAAAAACTGAAAGTAGCTGAGTGGTGAGAAAATCTAAACTTTACACTCATAGATATTGCTTACATTAATTTTTATTTATTTATTTTTGTTGAAGTATAGTTGATTTGCAATGTCATGTTGGTTTCAGGTGTACAGCAAAGTGATTCTGTTTTGGGTATGTATATATATATGAAACTGTTAGTCTCTCAGTCTTGTCCGACTCTCTGAGATCCCGTGGACTGTAGCTCGCCAGGCTTCTTGTCCATGGAATTCTCTAGCAAGAATACTAGAGTGGGTAGTCACTCCCTTCTCCAGGGGATCTTCCCAGCTAGGGATTGAACCCTGATTTCCCGAATTGCAGGCAGATTTTTTACTGTCTGAGCCATCAGGGAAGCCCACATAGATTCTTTTTTGAGATTCTTTTCCATTTTTAGATTTTTTTCCATCATGGGTTATTATGAGATACTGAATATAGTTCCCTGTGCTATACTGTAGGGCCTTGTTGTTTATTTTCTATTTATAGTAGTGTATATCTGTTACTGCTAAATGCCTAATTTATCTTTCTCCCCACCTTCTTTCCTCTTTGATAACTATAAGTTTGTTTTCTATGAGTCTATTTCTATTTTGTAAATAATTTCATCTGTGTCATATTTTAGATTCTACATATAAGTGATATCATATGATATTTTCCATCCTAAAGGAAATCAGTCCTGAATATTCATGGAAGGACTGATGCTGAAGCTGAAACTCCAATACTTTGGCCACCTGATGCAAAGAGCTGACTCATTGGAAAAGACCCTGATGCTGGGAATGATTGCGGGCAGGAGAAGGGGATGACAGAGGATGAGATGGTTGGATAGCATCACTGACTCAATGGACATGGGTTTGGGTGAATTCCGGGAGTTGGTGATGGACAGGGAGGCCTGGCGTGCTATGGTTCACGGGGTCGAAAAGAGTCGGACACGACTCAGTGACTGAACTGAACTGATCTGATATTTGTCTTTCTCTGACTCACTTCACTTGGTCTGATCATCTCTAGGTCCGTCCATGTTACTGCAAATGGTATTATTTCATTCTTTTTAATGGCTGAGTAATATTCCATTGTATATAGTATAATGTATATATATATACATGTTTTTAGATACGTGATCACATTGATACTATTGCCATTAACATTTAGTGCTTTATAAATACCCTGAGGCTTTCTGGACTATTTCTTGGAATTCTTCAATACAAAAACACTTCCTGGGTGGGATGTCCCATCTCTAATGATCCTGCAAGCACTCTAGGTCCAGAGGGGGCCCAAAGCCCACCCTATAAGATGGGAATCTCAAGCTTTCTTACAGTCTCACTGTGGAAATGAAACAAATGAGTTTATGTAAAGCCCTATGTATACAGAGGTGCTTAATACATTTCTCTCTGCCTTAATCATCTAGTACCCACTGCATTTTTCAGTCCAGGTTTTAGGTGACTGGGGAGAAAATTCATGTTAACCATCACACTCCACTAACAAGGGCCATTTGAGGGTTGACTGTATTGTCTTTCTCATTTCAAAAGACGGAAGAATACAATCAGTAGAATAGGGTTACGTGTGTGTGTGCTAAGTCGCTTCAGTCGTGTCCAACTCTCTGCAACCTCATGGACTGCAGCCGGCCAGGCTCCTCTGTCCATGGAATTTCCCAGGCAAGAATACTGGAGAGGGTTGCCATGCCCTCCTCCAGGGGATCTTCCCGACCCAAGGATTGAACCCACATCTCTTACATCTCCTGAATTGTCAGGGGGGTCCTTTACCACTGGTACCACCTGGGAAGCCCTCAAAAGGGAAAGGGGACCCCACAAATCAAGCACCCCTCTTGTCGAATATCTTGAGACTTTATTGCCACTCCCACCAACCAAGGAGGGGAGGAAGTTTCTTGATGGAATGAAAGTATTGGTATAGAATGGAAGGTTGAATGCTTTTTCTGGAGTAACAAAACCCTCAACCTAGACTCCCATTCATCCATTTAGTCCTGTGTCAGGTGCTGGGAGTTAATGGCGAAGCCAAACAGACGTGGCAGAGCCCTGCCAATGAGCTCACATCCCTCACCTTCCTTCTTAAGTTCAGGTTTGTTGAAGTATAATTTACATACAGTAAAAACCATCCCTTTTTTTGTTGCTCAGTTGCTCCGTTGTGTCTGACTCTTTGTGACCCCATGGACTGCAGTGACCCCAGGCTGTCCTGCACTATCTCCCAGAGTCTGCTCAAACTCATGTCCATTGAATCGGTGATGCCATCCAACCGTCTCATCCTCTGTTGTCCCCTTCTCCTCCTGCCTTCAATCTTTCCCAGCATCAGGGTCTTTTTCCAGTGAGTCAGGTTTTCACATCAGGTGGCCAAAGTATTGGAGCTTCACCCTTTTTAGTGGATGGTCCTATGAGTTTTGACAGATAGTTGCATAACCCCATCACCATCAAGATACAGGACAGTGCTGCCATCATTCCCAAATTTTCTCCTTCCCCTCCGGTCAATCTCCCTCTCACCGCCAGCCCCATCGATCTGTCTTCTGTCCATATAGATCTACCTTTACCAGAATGTCATGTAGATGGAATCATACAGGATGTGAGTCTAGCTGCTTCCACTGAGCTTAATCCATCTGAGATTCATTCCTGCTCTTGTGTGTGCCAAGAGCTCATTCTGATTTTTTTACCCCTGAGTGGTATCCCATGATGTGCATGGACCACTCTGGTGCCATCCTGGGGACAGAGAGAGAAGGGAAACAACTAGCCTTGACCACCTTGACCCTGAGTTGATTGGATGTACTGGAGTGGACCACATTCTCCCATAGGCAGAGTTAAGTGTGGAAAGGCAGATTTGATTATTTACTGAAAATATACAAATGCCATTTCTTGCACCTCCAACTCTTGTCGACTGAAAAACTCATTCATGTTGTTGGTTGTTTTGTTTGGGTTTCCATTGGGCTGCTATGGTCCCAGCAGGGGGTAAGTGAGCCGGTGCAGGGTGGGGGTGGCCAGGGGGCCGCCCAGGAGGGCACCACTCCCAGGCTTTATGACAACAGCGCCGAGTCATAGAGGCCCTGCCCATCCCTAAGAGAAGCCCCTTCCCCTTCCTGTGGTGCCCTGGCCTCCCCAGGGTAGACTTTTGCCCTAGCGGGGCTGATGGGGGAAGATGGAGTTTCTTGGAACAACTCAGACCGCCACTTACTGTGGTCCCAAGAAACCCTGTGGCGGGAGCGCGCTGCCCTCGGTGGCGTCCGGCCCGACCGTCCAGGAGTGCTACCAGCCCTACTACTTGCCAGGATACCGCTACCTCAACGCTTGGAGACCCAGCCTCTTCTACAAGGTGGCCAATGCCCAGACCTGCCTGGACGAGGCGGCCACCTGCCGCAGCGCCCTGCGGCCGCCCACCATCCTGCCGGCCGTCCGCTCCGCCCTCTTCTGTCGCTACAGCCCCCAGGACTGGGACCAGTCCAACCGGCTGCAGTTATGTGGGGCTGAGGCGTCGCGGCTCTGGGCCGGCCGGATGACGGGCGACTCCATGCGGCTCATGCAGGACAAGGATCAGCTGACGCGCCAGATGCAGGAGGGGACCTGCCGGAACCTGGGCCAGAGGCTGTCGGACATCGGCTTCTGGAAGTCGGAGCTGAACTACGAGCTGGAGAGGCTTCTGAACGAGAACCACAGCTTGGATGCCATTAAGAGGCGGCTGGAATGTGCGGCTGAGGAGCTGAGGTGTCCATTGCAGGTGAGCATGGGGCAGGGAGGGGGTCCTGGGGGTGACTGGGATGTCAGCCCTGCAGTACAGTCCCACACACCTCCCTTGAGTGAAGGTCAAGGTGACAGGCATCTTGAAGCTCAGTTTGAGCTGCATCATCATCTATCAGTTCAATTTAGTCGCTCAGTCATGTCCAACTCTTTGTGACCCCATGGACTGTGGTACCCCAGACCTCCCTGTCCATCACCAACTCCCGGTATTTACTCAAACTCATGTCCATCAAGTCAGTGATGCCATCCAACCATTTCATCCTCTGTCATCCCCTTCTCCTTCTGCCTTCAATCTTTCCCAGCATCAGGGTCTTTTCCAATGAGTCAGTTCTTCACATCAGGTGGCCAAAGTATGGGAGTTTCAGCTTCAACATCAGTCCTTTCAATGAACATTCAGGACTGATTTCCCTTAGGATGGACTGGCTGGATCTCCTCGCTGTCCAAGGGTCTCTCAAGAATCTTCTCTAGCACCACAGTTCAAAAACATCAATTCTTCGGTGCTCAGCTTTCTTTATAGTCCAACTCTCACATCCATACATGACTACTGGAAAAACCACAGCTTATGGACTAGATGGAACTTTGTTGGCAAAGGAATGTTTCTGCTTTTTAATATGCTGTCTAGGTTGGTCATAGCTTTTCTTCCAAGGAGCAAGCGTCTTTTAATTTCATGGCTGCAATCACCATCTGCAGTGATTTTGGAGCCCCCCAAAATAAAGTCTCTCACTGTTTCCACTGTTTCCCCATCTATTTGCCATGAAGTGATGGGACCAGATGCTGTGATCTTAGTTTTCTGAATGTTGAGTTTTAAGCCAACTTTTTCACTCTCCTCTTTCATTTTCATCAAGAGGCTTTTTAGTTCTTCTTTGCTTTCTGTCCTAAGCGTGGTGTCATCTGCATATCTGAGGTTATTGATATTTCTCCCGGCAATCTTGATTCCAGCTTGTGCTTCATCCAGCTCAGCGTTTCTCATGATAAGTTTCTCATGATAAGTTAACTCTGCATATAAGTTAAATAAACAGGGTGACAGTATACAGCTTTGATGTACTCCTTTCCCGATTTGGAACCAGTGTGTTGTTCCATGTCCAGTTCTAACTGTTGCTTCCTGACCTGCATACAGGTTTCTCAGGAGGCAGGTCAGGTGGTCTGGTATTCCCATCTCCTTAAGATTTTTCCACAGTTTGTTGTGATCCACACGGTCAAAGGCTTTAGCATAGTCAATATTGCAGAAATAGATGTTTTTCTGGAACTCTCTTGCTTTTTCGATGATCCAATGGATGTTGGCAATTTGATCTCTGGTTCCTCTGCCTTTTCTAAAACCAGCTTGAACATCTGGAAGTTCGAAGCCTAGCTTGGAGAATTTTGAGCATTACTTTAACTAGCATGTGAGATGAGTGCAATTGTGTGGTAGTTTGAGCATTCTTTGGCATTGCCTTTCTTAGGGATCGGAATGAAAATTGACCTTTTCCAGTCCTGTGGCCACTGCTGAGTTTTCCAAATTTGCTGGCACATTAAGTGCAGCAGTTTCACAGCATCATCTTTTGAAATAGGATTTGAAATAGCTCAACTGGAATTCCATCACCTCCACTAGCTTTGTTCATAGTGATGTTTCCTAAGGCCTACTTGACTTTGCATTCCAGAATGTCTGGCTCTAGGTGAGTGATCACACCATCATGATTATCTGGGTCATGAAGATATTTTTTGTACAGTTCTGTGTATTCTTGCCACCTCTTCTTAATATCTTCTGCTTCTGTTAGGTCCATACCATTTCTGTCTTTTATTGTGCCCATCTTTGCATGACATGTTCCCTTGGTATATCTAATTTTCTTGAAGAGATCTCTAGTTTTTCCCATTCTATTGTTTTCCTCTATTTCTTTGCATTGATCGCTGAGGAAGGCTTATCTCTCCTTGCTATTCTTTGGAACTCTGCATTCAAATGCTTATATCTTTCCTTTTCTCCTTTGCCTTTTGCTTCTCTTCTTTTCACAGCTATTTGTAAGTCCTTCTCAGACAACCATTTTGCCTTTTTTCATTTCTTTTTCTTGGGGATGGTCTTGATCCCTGCCTCCTGTACAACGTCACGAACCTCCGTTCATAGTTCTTCAGGTACTCTGTCTATTAGATCTAATCTCTTGAATCTATTTCTCACTTCCACTGTATAATCATAAGGGATTTGATTTAGGTCATACCTGAATGGTCTAGTGGTTTTCCCTACTTTCTTCGATTTCAGTCTGAATTTGGCAATAAGGAGTTCATGATCTGAGCCACAGTCAGCTCCCGGTCTTGTTTTTGCTGACTGCATAGAGCTTCTCCATCTTTGGCTGCAAAGAATATAATCAATCTGATTTTAGTATTGACCATCTGGTGATGTCCATGTGTAGAGTCTTCTCTTGTGTTGTTAGAAGAGGGTGTTTGCTATGACCAGTACATTCTGTTGGCAAACTCTATTAGCCTTTGCCCTGCTTCATTCTGTACTCCAAGGCCAAATTTGCTTGCTATTCCAGGTATTTTTTGACTTCCTAGTTTTGCATTCCAGTCCCCTATAATGAAAAGGACATCGTTTTGGGGTGTTAGTTCTAGAAGGTCTTGTAGGTTTTCATAGGTCTTTTCAGCTTCTTCAGCATTACTGTTTGGGGCATAGACTTGGATTACTCTGATATTGAATGGTTTGCCTTGGAAATGAACAGAGATCATTCTGTCATTTTTGAGACCACATCTAAGTACTGCATTTCAGACTCTTTTGTTGACTATGATGGCTCCTCCATTTCTTCTAAGGGATTCTTGCCCACAGTAGTAGATATAATGGTCATCTGAGTTAAATTCACCCATTCTAGTCCATTTTAGTTCGCTGATTTTACTCCTCTGATTCCTATCATCATCTATAGTCAGCTTTAAGTTAAATATATATGTATGTATATATATATATATATATTTACGTATGTGTGTGTGTGTGTGCGCGTGTGTGTGTGTGCTTAGTTGCTCAGTCATGTCCAACTCTTTGCAACCCCATGGACGGTAGCCTGCCAGGCTCCTCTGTCCATGGGATTCTTCAGGCAAGAATACTGGAGTGGGTTACCATGCCCTCCTCCAAGGGATCTTCCCAACCCAGGGATCGAACCCAGGTCTCCCACATTGCAGGCAGATTCTTTACTGTCTGAGCCACGAGGGAAGCCTATGAGCACTGGAGTGGGAAGCCAATCCCTTCTCCAGGGGATCTTCCTGACCCAGGAATTGAACTGGGGTCTCCTGCATTGCAGGTGGATTCTTAACTACTAAGCTATGAGAGAAGCCCATTTATACATATGCATATATACATAATATATATTGTTGTGCATATATATTATGTATGCATACATATATTATGTATATATACATGCATATTATATACATATAAGTTATATATAACTTAGTCAGTTGACAATAATCCCAGTGCAATCAGGGTTCCTCAGACTGAATGGAATTTCCTTTCTCCTGAGGTTACAGCAGAGTCACAGGTGCTTCATAAAGACATCACAAGCACACATGTGTGTATATGTACGTGATGGTTTTTAGAAGACGTGTTTCAATTAACTGCTTTATTTTTCTCCGTAGCCCTTGAGACCCTGCTAATATACTAGATAATTTACATTTTTTTCTTATTTACTGTTTTGCTCCATGCACTAGAATATAGGCTCCTCGAGGGCAGGGATTTCTGTCGACTTTTCCAGCAAAGACTGCTGTTCAGCTGCGAGGGACCAGTATGTCTATGAAAAGTGAAATGAAAGTGTCATGTCCCACTCTTTGCAACCCCATGGACTGCAGCACGTCAGGCTTCCCTGTCCTTCACCATCTCCTGGAGTTTAGCCCATTTGCTAGAACTCTTATAGGCTTCCTGGCTGCAGAGGAGTCTGAGTAACTGAGAATTTGTCCCTGGGTCCTGGCCGGACATTTTGGGCGGAGGGACTGGCATTATCCGCCTTGGGCTGTGGAAGATTATCGTGGCCACACGAGACAGTGTCCTGCTGCTTCCTGGAGCACGTGGGGACGCAGACATCCTGCCTGCCGACCTCCTGCATCTGCATCTGCTCTTTGTCAGGCCTGGGGACACCTGAGGGGTTCTGCCTCCAGATCCCTTGGAGACATGGAACAGGTTCTGACCACTATGGGGTGGTGGGGGTCCCAGCTGTTTCTCTACACCCCCAGGTTGCCCACCTGGAAGGACAGTGGGCAAGGACTGCCACTCAGAGATCCAGGGTAGCATCCGAAATCCAGAGCTCCCCCCACTGCCTCCAACCCTCCTCACTCATCGAGCCTGTCTGGAAAGCCCAGCTCTGCCTCATTATGTATGGCCCCCTGTGACAGCCAGATGGAGGCACAGGGACCAGAGACATATTACTTCTGTGCACTTGTTTCCAAGTCCAAGCTGACCACCTTGTTCCAGGTGCTTCTCAGTGAACCGTGATGACAGCCTCCTTCCTGGCCTCCTGACTTCTGCTCCCTTCAACCCATTTTCCAGACAGTAGCCAGAGGGATGGTTTTAAACATTAAACTAGATCTCTGCTCCTGCCCACTAAAACCCCACAATGGTTTCCTCACGCATTGGAGGGGTTAACATCCGAGTTTCTTGTCACAGCCCCAGTGCTTCCTGTCTGCTGCGCCTCCTACCCCAGGGTCTTTGCACCAGCTGTTCCTGCTTCCTGGCACAGTATCCCCATTCATTTCTGCTGCTTCTCATAATTCAGTCATGATCTGCCACCTCCTTAGGGAAGTCCTCCCTAACCACCCGGTCATTTCTTCACCACCCACTCACAGTCCCTTATTTTCATCCCAGCCCACATCACAGTCAGAAACAACTGAGATTCCTTTCTCTGTTCACGTGTGTTTGTGTTCTTGCTTTTCTATTCAAACTCCACATGAGCAAGGGCTGTCTGTTTAGTTCACGCAGTGCCCCCAGTACCTTGATGGATGGTGACACAGAGAAGAGGGGGCAGTCAATTCTCCTGAAATCAAGGGCTCCTCCCCCTCCTTCCTGAGTTCCCAGATGTTTTTGCATCCCGATGCCAGATGTCCTGCTATGCTCCCTGACCCCTTCTCCTCCCATGCTCTTTGTGACACCACAAGCCCATGGCCCGTGACCATTCTTTCTCAGTCTGCTGCTGCAGGAGCTGCTCTGAGCATCTGCTCCCCTGACTGCTATTCCACTCTGCTCATGTCACATCTTTCATGGCTCGTAAGGGCCATGTGGCAGGGTTGCCTGGGTCTCACTTGGCCTCAGCCACTTTCCAAAGCTCTCCCCCCATTTAGAGATCTCCAAAGAGGGGCTTTCACATATACTTATTCATCAGTGATACTTTCAGACAATATTTTAAGTGCTTTATACTTGTCGAGCTGACTTAACCAGCACGACCTACTTGAGGTGTGCACTAATTTTGCACCTGTGTAACATCTCAGCATCCCACAGCCCTCATCTCCCTCAGCATCTCGAAGCCCCCCCTGATGGAGAAGGGGAGGCAGAAGCCCAGCCAAACACACAGTAATGGGGCCCCATGAAACATCCAGGTTTCCCAGGAATGAAACAGATCATGGCAAAGGTATAAGCGAGTCACTTCCACTCAGGGTCTACAAACAGCCGCAGGGAGAACACACGATTTCTCATCACTCCATGCAGGTGGCCCTGGAGTGTCTGTACCAGCGAGAGAAAAGGATCGGGATTGATTTGGTCCATGACAACGTGGAGAAAAATCTTATCCGGGTAAAGTGCCCCCTGGGTCTGGCCAACTCCCTAAGGGAAGTGGAAGATCAGCTGGTCAGAGAGGTTTCTGAGCTGCCAGTCAAGAGTAGAAGCCACATGAGTCCCCCCCTCCCCGAGCCAGCCCCCCCCCACCACGCCATGCAAAGTTAGGACTCAGAAAGTGGGGCAGGGGTTAGGTTGCAATTTAGAAATAGTGAGAGATGAGGTCATTTGACCTTTTCATCTCCACAGTGGGCATTATGATAGTGTGCGCTGTGGTGTCACTTCAGTCATGTCCCATTCTTTGGGACCCGGTAGCCCACCAGGCTCCTCTGTCCATGGGATTCTCCGGGCAAGAATATTGGAGAGGGTTGCCATGCCCTCCTCCAGGGGATCTTCCTGACCCAGGGGTCAAACCTGAGTCTCTTGCATCTCCTGCATTGGCAGGTGGGTTCTTTGCCACTAGCTCCACCTATCATGATAGTAAAGTAAAGTACAAAGTAAAGTAAAGTTGCTCAGTCGTGTCTGACTCTTTGCGACCCCATGGACTATAGCCTACCAGGCTCCTCTGTCCATGGGATTTTTCCAGGCAAGAGTACTGGAGTGGGTTGCCATTTCCTTCTCTAGGGGATCTTCCTGACCCAGGGATCGAACCTGGGTCTCCAGCATTGCAGACAGACGCTTTACCGTCTGAGCCAATAGCCAGTGTTTATTGAACACCTATTGTATGTCACACACTGTCACATATCGTTTCATACGCATTATTTAATTCAATGATAAGATGTTCTATGCATGGACCCGTGGCACATAGTAGGTGCTGCATCTTCTTTTATTCTGGAGGTATGTAAAGGAAAGGACAGGAGGGACATAGAACGTACAGCTTCCACAATCGACTGTCAGTTGCCCGGCCAGGGGATCATGCGGGTTGAGGCTGGAAATGGACTCCACCCTGACATTTCACCTCATGGGATGGAGAGTGGGCAGTGAGAGGTGAGGGGTGGGGCGCTGGCCTGGGAGACAGGGTGCTGAGTTTCTGAGCTCTTTCTGACATCTTTCATTGCAGGAAGTAGATATGATAAAATGTTGCCAAGAACAGATGAGAAAACTAGCTCAAAGGATTGATATCCAGATGCGGTAAGAGCTGTTTTCTCCTCCTCCTCTTGGAGTTTGTTTGGGGTATCCCAGGTTTCTAGGGGGCAAGACGGAAGGGTCCCCCATCTCCACGTGGTTCTTTTGATCAGTGGTGTGTTGGTAAGAGTTTAACAATCAGCTCTCCCCAGGAAAAGAGAGAAATCCTGATTTGTCACGTTTGTCAATTTCAGGGATGTAAATACTACCCCCATGGCTGATCTCAGTCTACCAATAGGATGCTACTGATTGATTTTCATGAGTCAGCACATCACTGGTGGTTCTTGTTGGCAGTGTGAGTCCTTTGGCAAAAGAAATTAGGTTCCCTGAGGGTCCTCTTAGCCTGTGGCTTCCCCGTGTGAGTCGTGAACTTTGGGATACATCCAAGAGTGAGTGGCATTGGCCATCAAGGTAAGGGGGCCTGGGAATCTCCAGAAGGGAGCTGATAGACGTCTTGAGCCATCATTCCTTTGAGTCTTCAAAGGAATCAGCTTTTTTTTTGTTGGAAGATTATGCACCTGGTGTCATGACAAGCCAGGAACCACCCCACCCCGAACCCCCCCAGCCCCCCTATAATTGAAGGGGAGGCTTGAGTTTTACAGGACTTGTGAGATTCATAGCTGAGCCCTTGGCACTCAGATCGCCTGGAGGTAGCAGCCTGGTTCTTGAGCTGGGCACTTGCAGGGCAGGCTGTTCTACTGGTTTCTCCATTCTTCATTTAGATGGGCTGGCAACCTTACCAGGACTGCCCCTTCCTGCTGTGTAGGGCAAGTGGGCAGCCTGTATGGGATGCTAAAGGGTCTGGGAGCTTATACTCAGGCTCTGGGAGCTTGGTACCCTGGTCCGCTGTATCCCCAGAAACAGCAGTCACCCCCACCTGATAAACACAGCAGCTCCCTGACCCCACTGAGGCTGTAAAAAGGGTGGCAGGGTTGGAGAGAATTGTCCAGGATAAAATGTCATCCAGGGCAATGTCGAAAAGCTACCTGCAGATCTAAGGGTGCAGTCAGGGACAGAGGAGTTGGGAAGACTCAGGGAGACCTCAGAGGTGGAGAAATGTCAAAATGAGATGCAAATACAGTGGTGACTGAGGTGGCAGTTGAATGGATGAAAGGAGAGTTGAATACCATATTTGTGCTTCTGTCCTGATTTCTGGCAGTTCATCTACTGCTTGGACTAAATTTGCTTAATATTCGTCTATAAATTAACTAACTTTTAAAAAAGGCTTCAGCAGTTGTATTTAGAACAGGAAAGTTTTAACAAAGAGAATTCTCTGGGCAGCAAATGTCTTTATTGGATTTTTCTTACCTTTATGTTTGTTGATGTTGTTGTTGAGTCGCTACGTTGTATCCGACTCTTATGAGATCCCATTGGACTGTAGCCCACCAGGCTCCTCTGTCCATGGAATTTCCCAGGTAAGAATTCTGGAGTGGGTTGCCATTTCTTTCTCCAGGGGATCTTCCTGATCCAGGGATTGAACCCGAGTCTCATACATCTCTTGCATTGGCAGGCAGATACTTTACTACAGAGTCACCTGGGAAGCCCTGCCCTTATGTTTATGATTGCCTATTTTTTTTTTTTTCCCAGCAAAGGAGCATGCTTTTGCATTTGTGGTTGTCTTGGGGCTGTGACAAAATTCTGTGTCGGAGTGACAGGAGGCCTGTAGTTTGGGAAATGGGACAGTTTGAGCCGAAAAAGTGAACAAAATCCAAGACTTGAAACTGGGGAACTGGACCCTGGAAGAGAAATCTTGAAACTGGAGTGAGCAGAGGGCTGCTTGTGCAGGAAAACTAGAATGACCAGCGTGGTCTCCTTGACTGGGAGACATAGGATGAGAGAGACAGAGCGAGAGCTGGTGTCAGAGGGAGAGAGAGACAGAAAGAGAAAGACATGAAGCTGTAAACAGAGAGAGATGACAAGCAGAGAGACAGAGGGCCAGAGAGGGACATAGACATGCTGGACAAACAGAAAAATCAAGACTGAGAGAGCTGGAAAAGACAGACACGGAGAAAGAGCAAAAGAGAACAGGAGAGGCTGGGAGGGAAGCCGTCAAGGCAGCGCAAGTCTGGGGGAGATGAGAGCAGGTGGACGGGACTCTGCTCTTTGCCAGGATCAGAGGTCTGCTCACCCTGGAGAGAGTGACCTTGGGCAGCGGCTGACCTTGCGTGTCAGAGGATGCCTGTCATCTCGGAGGGTGGTGGCTCGAGCGGCCAGGGCAGCCCGGCTAACCAAGAACTGGCCGCAGCCTCATCAGAGGGTCAGAACTCAGTATGCCCTGACCCCGTGGGAAGGCTCTATCACTGACCCACCTGGGGCCACCCTGGCCCTGAGCAGGTGCTGGGCTGTGGACTCAAGGTTTTCTAAACGAGGCCTGAGGCCTGCATCTGGGCAGGGTTGAGTCCTCACCTTGCCAGATGCCCCAGCAAAGCAGAAAAGGCTTTCCTGACTGGGCAGGAGCCAAGTTCAGGCTTTTCCCGGTGGGCCGACGGTAGGACAAGCTTTGGCACTGGCCAGAATCTCCTACTGGGGGTGACGGGCTGCCCCCTCCTTCCCTGGGCCTCATTAGCTGGGGCCAGGAGCTGGACCGACTAACCCATGAGTCTGAGGCCCCAGGTCCTCCTCTGATGCTCTGGTATGCGTCTCTCCTACATTCTGGTCTTTTTTTTGTTTTTGTTTTTTTAATCTTTTGGCCTTGCCACGTGGCATGAAAGTGAAAGGGGCTTCTCTCGTGATGCAGATGGTAAAGAATCTGCCCATAATGCAGGAGACCTGGGTTCGATCCCTGGGTCGGGAAGATCCCCTGGAGAAGGGAATGGCTACCAACTCCAGTATTTTTGCCTGGCGAATTCCATGGACAGACGAGCCTGGTGGGCTATAGTCCATGGGGTCACAAAGGTGCATGTGGGATCTTATTTCCCAGACTGGGGATCGGAACCCATGCCTTCTGCAGTGCAAGTATGGGTTTTAACCACTGGAACACCAAAGAAGTATCCCATTCTGGCCTGTCTTCACATTCTGGTTCATAGGGTAGGATGGGGCCCCATTTCTCCATGGCTTTGCCAATTCCAATGGCCCCAAGGGCCCCAGTAGGGCTCTTCCTGCCCCAACATGACTCTCTGTGCATCCTGATGGGGGGGGACCCAGCGTGAGGATTTAATTTCTTTGCTCCTGACCTGTTTTTGAAGCCTTAGGTCAGCAAACTACAGTCGGAGGGCCAGAACTGGCCCACCATCTGTTTTTGTCAATAAAGTTTTATTGGAACCCAGCCATGACCATTCATTTACAGATTAGCTATGACTGTTTTCCTACATAGTTGAGCAGTTAGTTGCAACAGAGACCACATGACCCGCAAAACCTAAAATATATAGTATTTGACCCTTTACAATAAATGTTTACTCTCTCCTGTTCTAAGTGACAACAGGTCTGTTTGGACTGGGGGGATGGGAGGGAGAGTGGGAGGAGGCCCTGGGTGTGTGGTGGGGCCTTAAGGTGGGAAGAGGGCTGGAAGTTACTGGGGGTGGACAGAACATCCTCCTGGGGTCCAGAGACTCGGTTTCCAGCAGTGGCTCTGCACTGACCTCCCCTGTGACCCTGGGTGAGGGACTCTGGGTGGAAGCACAATCTAGGGACACGTCCTTGCCTCCTAGTGATAACCGAGATGCTCAGCATGCCCTGGAGAGGGACCTCGAGGACAAAAACTCGGCCGAGTTCATTGATGAGAAGTGCCTTAACCTACGGAACACGTCAGACTGCATCAGCTTCTTCCACGGGGTGGAGAAAATTGATGGCACGTAAGTACCGGGCTCTCAGTCCCCACCTGGCTGTGCCCGAGGGGAGCCACGAGGGGGCTTTGGGTCCACTCCTGCCTAGGAATGGAAAAGGGGCATCAGGCCCCAGTCAAGTGTGGAGCCGTGGGCTGAATGGGTCGTGGGTTGAATTCAGTTGCATGCCACAGAATCCGATTCTGGCTAAGCTATGATGGAATTTACTGGAAGGCTGTCAGGGAGCCTGAGGCTCCAGGGAAAGGCTGTAGGGGGAAGTTCTGGAAGCCTGAATGAGCTAATCGGCTTTGGTGTTGGAGCACCACTGTCTTGCCCACTTCACCAAGACCCAAGTTCCAGGAAGGGAGCACAGCTGATTGGCTTGTGAGGGTCCCACAGCCGCTGCTCTTGGGGTACCTGGGTTGGCAGGTGCATTGAACAAATTACAAGACAAGATGGCTTTAACCAGGAGGAGGAGGAACAAAAGCTTGGTTGGGAGAGCCGATTGATGCCTGCCCACTCTGGTTAAGTGTGAGTTCTGGGACTTCCAGGGCCTAAAATTCCATACTTTCAATGCAGGGGGTGAGGGTTCAGTCCCTGGATGGGGAACTAAGATCCCACATGCCTCACTGTGTAGCCAAAAATAATATAAAAAGCTTAAAAAAAAGAGTGGATTCTGGAGCCAGGTTGCCTGGTTTCAGATCCAGGCTTCAATTAACCCTCAGGACAAAGGACTTAATCTCTCCGGGCTCCATTTCCCCACCTCTACCACTGGAATAAAAATAACATCCACCTCCCAGAGTTTCTGTGAGAGTGGAAACGTGGGCGTCTGAGGCACCGAGCACAGATCCTTGCGTCGGGAATGATGATGGCTAACATTTATTGAGCGCTTGCTGTGTGACCTGATTTTCTTGTCACAACAACCATAAAATAGGTGCCTCCTGTCTGCCTGGATTGCTGTGGGCATGTCCCAGCATCACGGAATTGCTTGAAAATGAAAGCGAGCTTTCCCCATTGGTAGTTTGAGGCCTGGGATAACGACGGATGGAGAGAGATACTCTGGGTACACGCAGATGATGGGGTCTCAGATTTCCTTCAAGAAAAAAACCCTCTAGCACATAGAATTGTGCTTTTCACATAGTCAGTGTGCAATAAATGTCTGTTGACTGAGAAAATGAATGAAAGGGAGGAGGGAGGGAGGGGAGAGAAGGAAGGGACCCTTGGCTCATGCTGGGGTCGCTTTCTGGATTGTATTAAACATGCGGCTATTGAAAGAACCCTTTGGGGTTTCCTGCAATGACAACTTCCAGGGGCCCTTCTCCTTGTCTGGGCAAATTTGACTTCCCCACGGTGGTGGCAAGGTGAACAAGGCCTTGAGGGGGGCCCAGTCCCCTCAGCCACAGCTGCCCATTTGGACAGGGAATCTGGAAGGTTCCCTTCCCAAGTAAATGTCTTCCTGGAAGCTGGGCGGCCAGGCTGGTTGGTGGAGACTGATTTCCATGCCCACGAGGGGTCTGCTATTTCAAGGAGTCTGCTATTCCAGTGACTCCAGCTGGAAAGCCAGAGCTGCCATTTGGGATGACTAACTGCTCCCTAGATGTGCTAACTCGAGGCTTTGTATATGGTTTTTTTTTTTTTTTTTGCCGCACCTGGCTGCACGTGGGATCCTAGTTCCCCAACCAGGGATCAAACCCAGGCCCCCCTACATTGGTAGCATGCAGTCTTAACCACTGGACCACCAGGGAAGTCCCAGTGGGGTTTCTTAAGGCGAGGCCATGTCTCGGTAGGTCACAGCACGTTTGGAGTTTGCATTGCCGTAACTCTGTTCATGGAATTTCTCATCACCTTGGATGATGTGGATGAAGATGCTAGCCGTTGCCTTTTACCCGCTGTTTGCTATAGGCTGGGCACTGTGCTGAGCCCCTCCAGAGCATTTCGTGAAAAATAAACATTTATCAAGTGCTTTCTATTGTCAGGTGCCATGATAGGGGGTCTCACATTTAGTCAGTCAGCAGCCTTCAGGGAAGGCACCATTTTTATCCCCATTTCACAATGAGGAACCTGAGACTCAGAGACGTATAGTGACTGGTCCAAGCTCACACAGCAAGTGGCAGAGCCTCAGTCTGAGTCACGTGGGACACTGGGACCCTGTTTTACCACCGTGCCTTCCTGCCTTCCCAGCAAAGCCTGCTGTGTCCTCCTGTTTTTAGAGGACACAGGCTCCAGAAAGCATGTCCTCCCCTCCTGAGGCACGCCACCCGTGAGGAGACAGGCTGCCGCGGCAAACCTCCCCAGGGAGAGTGTGAATAAGTGGGCTATTTTCCCTGCGGAGCTCAGCTGTCTGCTCCTGGGGAGGGGGGCTTTGCAGCTGCTGCCCTTGACTTTGATAGCATCCCACTGAACAGCAGCAGGTACCCTCAGAGTCCATCTGTGGGTGGTTCTTTGCTCTCTTTGGTGCCTCCTCCTTCCTCGATTGATGGTGAGTAGCTGTGTGACCTTGGGGAAGACACTTCACCTCTCTGAGCCTCAAGTCAGTGTTGGATGAAAGCTCTGGATCAGACTCAGTGGCCTCTCACATCTCTAGAAGCGGAGACCTCTCCAGAAGTTTGATTTTAACTCCTGCAAAAGCCAGACAAAACAAGCACATGTTGTATGCTTTTTAAAATATTTCTAGTCACCATGCAGTCTAAGTGCTTTAAAATGTCCTGAAAGAGCCTTCTATTTCAGATGATTGAATCTCTTTTTTCCTGCTGTCTGAGAATAAAAATCTGCTTTATTTTAAGAACTGGAGACTTCCCGGCTAGAAAAGACCTCAAAAATGTATCTAATCTGGTTTACCTGGGGACTGAAGTCAGCTCAAAGGAACATGTGTATGTGTCTCTCTTTCTCAAAGGCTTCCCGGAGGAGAAAACTCTTATTGCACAGATTTACATACTCAACCGGGAAGAACTTTCTCTTCCCTAAACTGAATCCCTTATGTGTCACCGCCTCCAAGAAGCCTTCCCAGCCTGCCTTTTCTAATGTAGCCTGAGCTCTCTTCATCCTTCCAGATCCATTCTCTAGCTGCCCTGGTGTGAGTCCGATAGAGGAGTTTGCCCTCTACAAACTGCCTTTCCTGGGTGTTTGCCATCTGGTTCCCAGCAGGGTTCAGCCAATAAGAGGGTCACCAGAAGGAGATGAAGGAGAACGATGTTGAGGATTTATTCTCCATGGCTTCCTCTCTTTTCCTTTCACAGCTGGGGTGGTGACAACTTTGTGCACTCGCTAATCTATGAGCCCCTCCGTGTTCTCTGAGTATAAATTCCATCTATTTCCTTTTATGACCTAGACTGACACATAATGACCCACTCTACTTGTCTCTCTTCCTCATTCTTCTTCTAAATTCCTTCCCAGAACGTAACACCAGGTGTAAACATCTTATTAATTTATTGTCTATCTCCCTCCCTGGAAATTCATCACCATGAGGACGAGGATGTCACCCGCTCTATCCCAGGTGACTGGAAAAAGTCTTGGCGTGTGGTAGGTGTTCAGAGAACATTTGCTGAGTGAATAAGTCAGTGCAAGTAGTGTGGCCACAGGCTCATCCCTGAATGGAAGGGGCCTTGCAGCCAGCAACATGCCTGATGTCCCCTTCTTGAATCTATGTTTTTGGTGGAGAAGGAGGGAAGGTTAAAGAAAAGAACCCATCCAGGGGATCTCTCCCCTCTTGCAATTCACCAAGTGCCCTTTGAGGAAGCCAGCCAGGCTGCAGTTGCTTTATCTGTAAATGAAGGGTTTGGATCAGCTCAGTGGCTCAGCTAGGGGTCATTGTTCCTCCTCCTCCAAGGAACATTTGGTAGTTAGTGTCTAGAGACATTTTGGCACCCCACTCCAGTACTCTTGCCTGGAAAATCCCATGGACAGAGGAGCCTGGTAGGCTGCAGTCTGTGGGGTCCTGAAGAGTCAGACACGACTGAGAGACTTCACTTTCACTTTTTACTTTCATGTATTGGAGAAGGAAATGGCAACCCACTCCAGTGTTCTTGCCTGGAGAATCCCAGGGATGGGGGAGCCTGGTGGGCTGCCGACTATGAGTTGCACAGAGTCGGACACGACTGACGCGACTTAGCAGCAGCAGCAGCAGAGACATTTTTGACTGTAACAGGGAGAGAAGCATTACTCCCGGCATCTATCTAGTGGTTAGAGGCCAGGGATGCTATTAAACATCCTACAGAAGACAGCCCATCATCCCCACCCCAACAAAGAATTGCCTGCGTGTGTACTAAGTCGCTGTGTCCAACTCTGTATGACCCTATGAACCGTAGCCTGCCAGGCTCCTGGGTCCATGGGATTCTTCAGGCAAAGATACTGGATTGGATTGCCATGCCCTCCTCCAGGGGATCTTCCCGACTCAGGGATTGAACCCGAGTCTCTTACGTCTACCTGCACTGGCAGGTGGGTTCTTTACCACTAGCGCCACGAGGGAAGCCCCAACAGAGAATTATCCTGACCCGAACGTCAGAAGCGCCAAGGCTGAGAAACCCCGGATGCAGAGATCTCCAAGCCTGCCGCAGATCCCCCATCCTCCTCGCCCGGTAAATTCTCTCTCCTGCCTCTCCTAGGATCTCCGTACCAGAGACGTGGGCCAAGTTCAGTAACGACAACATCCGGCACTCGCAGAACATGAGGGCCAATTCCATCCGGCTGCGGGAGGAGGCGCAGAACCTCTTCGATGTGTTGGCAGACCAGCTGTGGAGGCAGTTCACCAACACCAACCTGGCCTTCAACGCTCGCATCGCGGAGGAGACCGACGTGAAAAACAAGCTGCAGACGCAGTTGGCTAAGGTAAGCGAGATGCCCGGGAGGACCGTCGTCCACGCTGCCAGGACCTCACCACGTGCCTCCCCTCCCCCACTCCTGGATCTCCGCGGCTTCTGGTTGCTGCTGCAATGGTCCACGGTTTATGAGCCTGTTCACCCAAAAGGGGGTGGAGGCTGTGAGCTTCCTGGGGAGACTCCAGCATCCTGTGGGTAAATCTTCCTTGCTCACTAGATGATGGAGCTTGGCCTAGCTGGCATAGCAGCACCCAAAGAGGCTGCTGATGGCCCCCAGGGTCCTTCAGTCTACCTGAGGGCGACGTGGCTGAGCGTGACCAGTGAGAATGGTTGTCAATGCCAGACCCCCAGGAAACAGGTCTGAGCTGATCTTAAGATCTTAAGAAATGTCACATCAACATCTTAAGAAATGTAACCTCTTGACCTTCAAAGGCTTCAAGGGCACCCCCGTGGAGGGGTGGGGTGCTTTTTGAATTGGAGGAGCCACAAGGATAGCCTAATCCTGCCAGAATCCTCTGCTATTCCCTCACCGACAAGCCCCTTTCCTTACTGCTGCATCTGAACCATCATGCTGTTTCCCAACCCTGGGGGAAGCTCTGCTGCATGGAATCTATCCTCTCTGCTAAATTTAGAGCACCTACTGGGTACCAGATGCTGGGCTAGGGACTGGAATGAGAAGAGGAGCCACACGAACAGTCTCCGGGTACCCATCTTCAGGGGGCTTATGGTAGCTGTGGTGGGAAGCAGTGGTGGCTGCCAAATTTATACACAGTAAGGACTTAGGGATGACAATCTGGTTCGGGTGCGGGGGAGGCAGGGGACTAGCATTGAACCTGAACTTGCAAACAGTACCCCTTTTTATTGTATATATGTTTGGTGAGGTTTAGTGGGCTGCAGCCAGGGTTTAATGGATATTATGGGGACACTCTAAGGCCACCCACATAGGCCACCCTTTGGCGTGGAGTATGGAGTGCTATGCTTAGTCACTAAGTCATGTCTGACACTTTGTGACCCCATGGACTGTAGCCTGCTAGGCTCCTCTGTCCATGGAATTCTCCAGGCAAGAATACTCGAGTGGGTTGTCATGCCCTCCTCCAGGGGATCAAACCCAGGACTCCTGAATTGCAAGTGGATTCTTTACTGTCTGAGCCACCAGGGAAAGCCCAAGCATTCTGGACTGGATAGTCTATCCCTTCTCCAGGGGATCTTCCTGACCCAGGAATCGAACCAGGTTCTCCTGCCTTGCAGGCAGAGTCTTTACCAACTGAGCTACCAGGAAAGCCCAGTGTTAGTCGCTCAGTCGTGGGGTCACAAAGAGTCGCTCAGTGTTAGCCGACTCTTTGTGACCTCATGGACTGCAGCCCGCCAGGCTCCTCTATCCATGGGATTCTCCAGACAAGAATACTGGAGTGGGTAGCCATTCCCTTCTCCAGGGAATCTTCCTGACCCAGGGATTGAACCCAGGTCTCTGGCATTGGAGGCAGATTCTTTAGTTTGAGCCACCAGGGAAGCCCATAAAACAGAAGTTCCTCTAAATAATTGCAAGGTTGTAATAAGTGTTAGTGAGAGAAGAAGCAAGGAGATTTGCCAGAGATCTCCTGGGGTCCTTACTTCAGGTAGATCAGACAGGCAGTTGTCGAAGTTACATCAAGAGCAGATGGATAGGGAGTTAGGCAGGACTGGGGTGGGGGCGAGTGTTCTCAAGATGATGCAGGTGGGATGAGTTTGGAGGGAGGGGAAGACACAGGAGGTCATGCGGATTCTTTCTTTCCTCCCTTCCTTTCTTCCTTCTTCCTTCCTTCCTTGAAAAATCAGTCTATTATTGTGATAAAATATACATAACAAAGTATTTGCCATTGTCTTAGTTGCTTTGCGCTGCTTTAACAAAAATACCATAGCCTGGGTGACTTATAAACAACAGAAATTTGTATCTCAGCCTTCTGAGGACTGAGAGGTCCAGGATCGAGGCCCCAGAAGGCATGGTGTCTGGTGGGAACTCGCTTCTTGGTTCTTGGATATTGTCCTCTGCCTGTGTCCTCACATGGCAGAGAGGTGTGGAGCTCCCTGACCTCTTTCAGAAGGGCCCTACTCCCATTCATCAGGCTGCTGCTGCTGCTAAGTTACTTCAATTGTGTCCGACTCTTAGCGATCCCATGGACTGCAGCCTACCAGGCTCCTCCGTCCATGGGATTTTCCAGGCAAGAGTACTGGAGTGGGTATTCATGAGGCTACTGCTGACCTAATCACCTCCCACAGACTACTCCACTTCCCAATACTGTCACAATGAGGGTTAGGTGTCAACATCTGAATCTGGGGGGACACAGACATTCGGTTCATAGCAACCATTATTAAGTGTATAGTTCCATCAAGTCCGGCTTTCCTGGTGGCTCAGATGGTAAAGAATCTGCCTGCCATGCCGGAGACCCGGGTTCAATCCCTGGGTCAGGAAGATTCCCTGGAGGAGGGCATGACAACCCACTCCAGTATTCTTGCCTGGATAATCCCCATGGACAGAGAAGCCTGGTGGGCTACAGTCCATAGGGTTGCAGAGTCAGACATGACTCAGCGACTAATGCTTTCCGTCATGTTATGTATCTTCACATGATGCAAACATCACCACTGTCCATCTCTAGAACATTTGTCATCTTCCCAAAGTATGAAGAACCCTGTGTTTAAACTCTGTGTCCATTAAACCATGACTCCCCATCCCCCTCCCTCTCCCCTGGTGACCACCAATTCCACTTTCTGTCTCTATGAATTGACTAGGTACTTTAGCTAAGTAGAATCATACGGTATTTGTCCTTTTGTATCTGGCTTATTTCACTTAGCACAATGTCTTTAAGGTTCATCCGTGCTGTAGATTGCATCAGAGTATCCTTCATAAAGCTGAATGATATTGCATGGATGTATATACGATTCATCCCTCGATGGATGCTTGAATGGCTTCTACTTTTGGGCCGTTTGTGCAAGCGATTTCTTTAATTTGGTGTTTCCTGTAGCGGATCAAATACAGTTCATCATCAGGTTTTACCACATGAGTCTGAGGCCTGGAGGTGACTTGGGATTAAGTTGGGTCACAGCGGCTGGTTTCTCACCTGTGAAACTGGGGGTCAGGATTCCTGTCTGATGCCGACAGCATGAGGATTAGTGAGTTGATCTTTATGGATCCCTTAGAATGTGCTTGGTACACAGTAAACTCTCAATAGAGGTGTTTATTAATCTATTTAATTAATAAAATCAATACATTAGTGATAAAGAAAAAGGGATCTTTTGGGTGAGGGTAGGGAGCAAACATTTCCCCTTTCCGTGTATCTCCAGGGAAGTTTTCAAGGATTACTAACAGCCTCATCACTGCTGATCAGTTTTTGCCACCAAGTGGATTTTTATTAATCATCATTATTTAATTACCAGTTCCTTTGCAAACAAGCCAGTACTCATTCTTGCCTGGAAAATCCCATGGACGGAGGAGCCTGGTGGGCTACAGTCCACGGGGCTGCAAAGAGTCTCAGACATGACTGAGCAACTAAGCACACAACTATCTTTTTCTGTGCTGCACAGCAATTATTGACCCGGTGGTCATAGGAATTCACTTTGAAAGACCAGGTCTACACAGTTCCCTAAGCAGATTTTGAATGTCCCAGTGGTTCAGGGCTGTGTAGACAGCCTTAGCTGTCTACCATGATCATGGGGGTCTATCCCCTAGGCCAAACCCCAAGCCTTGTAACTTATCCTGGGTCCTCACACTCTGGGGCCTTGGGATGTCACCCAGTCGTACTGACCACTGCTTAAAGAACGGTGGGTGGCCTTTTTGAGCTGAAGCAGTTGATGGTCACAGAGTGAGTTGCTGCCTTTGAGAACTGATAGCTCCTGAAAACCAGGCTCCCAGTGGGGGCGTGGCTAGGGAAGGGGCGTGGCCAGAGGAGGGGCTTGTCTCTGGATTACCCAGTCCAAGGTGCCCTTTACAGGGAGACTCAACGTTGTGGGGCGAGAGGGGGTGGTGGGGAGGGTGGAAGATACAAGGACCTCGGGGGAGGGAGGAGGGGGGAGGGGAGGCAGTGGGGGAGAGGCGCTGCGGTCCCACAGCGCTTGTTCTGCAGTTGTGGGCGTGAGGTCCCGGCAGGGGAAATGACTGGGTGTGTAAGCAAGGACGCAGCATTAATAGCATGCAATCACATGGTGAGAAGGTATTTCCTCCTTCTTAACATTTTGGCTGTGCTGGATTTTCACTGCAGCATGTGGGCTCTTCACTGGGGTGCACAGGCTTCTCTAGTTGTGGCACAGGGCTTTGTTGCTCTGCCTCAGCACGTGGGATCTTAGTTCCCAGACCGGGGATGGAACCCATGTCCCCTCCATTAGAAGGCAGATTCCTAACCACTGGACCATCAGTGAAGTCCCCTTCAACCCTTGTGATGCTCTCAAGGGGAAATTCTCCATCGGATGCTAGAATGCCTTCCTCAGCTCTTTAACTCCAGCTGATCTCCCTTTGAAGCAGAGGATGTGGACCTCAGGCTGAGACCTTTGGGCTGGCAGCTGTACCCAGAGTTTAAATCACACGCTTTTACTCTCATCTTGTTCGTACATTTTAATGGTTATTTCCCTTATGGCAGATGATGCCAGTTTTCCACTGATAATAGTGATATAACGTTTTATTTTTAAACAGATACATTTTTTTTTTAATTTTTAAAAAGACAATTGATTTTAAAAGATTATTAACCATGTTACAAATGGTGTGAGGGGATATGCCTATAGTGGTAAAGATGGTGGGTGAAAGCCTGACTCTTGTGTGCAGAAGTCGCTTCAGTTGTGTCCAACTCTTTGCAACCTCATAGATTGTAGCCCACCAGACTCCTCTGTCCATTGGGTTTTCCAGGCAAGAATACTGGAGTGGGCTGCCTTGCCCTCCTCCACGGGATCTTTTCAACCCAGGGATCGAACCCATGTCTCTTATGTCTCCTGTATTGGCAGGCGGGTTCTTGACCACTAGTGCTACCTGTGAAGCCCCTGACTCTTGGAGAACAGCAAAATAGACTTGGGTCTCAACTATTATTTTCTGTGCTGAAATCACCCATGTTACCTGGGGATTGCATCGAAATGCAGATCCTGACCGAGAAGGTCTGCAGTCGAGCCTGAGAATCTGCACTGTGAACAACCTCCGGGGTCCCCAGTGCTGCTGGTAAAAAGCAGGCAAGAGTGCAGGTTGTAGAGCAAGTTGATCTTGACAGTTTTAAGCTGTCTGCTCTTCTCTCACCCCTTCCTCCTCCCTCTGTCTTCCAGACTCAAAAATATTGGGAGAACCAAATCTTTCCAAGAGGCAAGGCACAGTCATCCCATTCTAATCAGATTTTCTCTAATTGCATTTTACTTCCAAGCTTCTGAGCCAAGCCCAGCCGTTCTTCCCTGGAGGGATCCGGCTGGCTCAGGCCGGCTCAGCCCGCCACACAGATCTTCCCAGGTTTATGCAGATGTATATGTCCCTCTGGAGCTTCTGCCGCCCCTCTGAGATGCATGCCCTTGAATCAAAATCTCATTTTCCATCTTGATTACTAATGTGGTGGGAGCGAATGATGTTAGGAGCTGGGGAGTCAGGATGAGGCAGAAGCTTAGCGTTGACTGGCTGTCAGAGAGAGGAATCGGATTTCTCTGCTTCTGCTCAACAGCCTCCCCCTCTACCTCCCTTCCCCCCACCCTCACTGCACCCCCTCCCCCCACCCCCCCCACCCCCCCCACCCCCCCACCCCCCCCCCCCCCCCCACCCCCCACCCCCCCCCCCCCCCACCCCCCCCACCCCCCCACCCCCCCACCCCCCCACCCCCCGGCTGAAGGCTTTCCTGTAGCAAACAGAATGAGCCAGCTTTCAAGCTGGGAACTTTCCTGTTGGCTCTCCTTCACCTGGAGCCCCTTCCCCCATCTCAGTTAGTAGCTCTCACTTCCAGATGCTTCCAGAAGCTTCCAGGGCTCAATCCTGAATCTCAGAGTCCACCTGGATGCCGCTCTTTCTCTCCCACGCCCCCATCCTCTCCATCAGTAAATCCTGTTGGTTCAAATTTCAGAAGCTCATCACTACCCCTCCTCCTCTGCTTCCGCTCTGACCTGAGCCTCCATCATTTCTTGCCTGGACCATTGCTGAGGCCTCCTAAGTGCACTGCTTGCTTTTGATGTTGCCAACTAATGGGCTGGCAGCTTGTTGAGAGGGCATTCGGTTCTTCAATAGGCCGACTAGATTTACAGAGAGAAAAAGTTCAATTGCTTTAGATTCTTCAGGAAACCTTGAGAGTTTAACTGGAGAATGCAGGTAACAGGCTGTCTCTGCCACCATCTTCACCTTGGCCAGGCCCCTCTGCACCACTGCTGTCATGGGAATTTCTCACCATGCCTTTGCAACCTCAGTGCCTCCCAAAATGCACGGTGCCTGATGAAGTCTAAGTAAATGAGGATGAAGTGGTTTTTCTTTTTTTTTTTTTTAAGATTTAAAAAAAAAAAATGTAGACTACTTTTAAAGTCTTCACTGAATGTGTTACAATATTGCTTCTGTTTTACGTTTTGATTTTTTGGTCATGAGGCATATGGAATCTTAGCTCCCTGACCAAGGATCGAACCCTCATCCCCTGCAAGAGAAAGTGAAATCTTAACCACTGGACCACCAGGGAAGTCCCTGGAGGGGATTTTATTTTTTTTTTATTTTATTTTTTTCTAATTTTATTTTATTTTTAAACTTTACATAATTGTATTAGTTTTGCCAAATATCAAAATGAATCCACCACAGGTATACATGTGTTCCCCATCCCGAACCCTCCTCCCTCCTCCCTCCCCATACCATCCCTCTGGGCCCTCCCAGTGCACCAGCCCCAAGCATCCAGCATCGTGCATCGAACCTGGACTGGCAACTCGTTTCCTACATGATATTTTACATGTTTCATTGCCATTCTCCCAAATCTTCCCACCCTCTCCCTCTCCCACAGAGTCCATAAGACTGTTCTATACATCAGTGTCTCTTTTGCTGTCTCGTACACTGGGTTATTGTTACCATCTTTCTAAATACCATATATATGCGTTAGTATACTGTATTTATGTTTTTCCTTCTGGCTTACTTCACTCTGTATAATAGGCTCCAGTTTCATCCACCTCATTAGAACTGATTCAAATGTATTCTTTTTAATGGCTGAGTAATACTCCATTGTGTATATGTACCACTGCTTTCTTATCCATTCATCTGCTGATGGACATCTAGGTTGCTTCCATGTCTTGGCTATTATAAACAGTGCTGCGATGAACATTGGGGTACACGTGTCTCTTTCAGTTCTGGTTTCCTCAGTGTGTATGCCCAGCAGTGGGATTGCTGGATCATAAGGCAGTTCTATTTCCAGTTTTTTAAGGAATCTCCACACTGTTCTCCATAGTGGCTGTACTAGTTTGCATTCCCACCAACAGTGTAAGAGGTTTCCCTTTTCTCCACACCCTCTCCAGCATTTATTATTTGTAGACTTTTGGATCGCAGCCATTCTGACTGGTGTGAAACGGTACCTCATAGTGGTTTTGATTTGCATTTCTCTGATAATGAGTGATGTTGAGCATCTTTTCATGTGTTTGTTAGCCATCTGTATGTCTTCTTTGGAGAAATGTCTATTTAGATCTTTGGCCCATTTTTTGATTGGGTCGTTTATTTTTCTGGAGTTGAGCTGTAGGAGTTGCTTGCATATTTTTGAGATTAGTTGTTTGTCGGTTGCTTCATTTGCTATTATTTTCTCCCATTCTGAAGGCTGTCTTTTCACCTTGCTAATAGTTTCCTTTGATGTGCAGAAGCTTTTAAGGTTAATTAGGTCCCATTTGTTTATTTTTGCTTTTATGGAGGGGATTTTAAATCAGAGGATAAATACTTGTAGTCCAGGGGTTAAACAAACTTGGCCCACATATTATTTGGACCCTCACGTTTTTCTTTTAACAGCTCTATTTTTACTTGACATGTAATTAACTGTTTATATTTCAAGTGTAGACTGTAAGAAGCGTTGACACACATATGTCATGAAGCTGCCACCTCAAGCAAAGTAGTGAACATACAAAAAGATTTCCTTGTGTCCCTTGTCATCTCTTCCTCCTGACCCGCCCCCCCCCATTCCCAACACAACCACTGATCTGCTTTCTGTCACTACAGATTAGTTTGCATTTTCCAGAATAATTACATAAAGGGCACCATACTCTAGCCACTCTTTTTCATTAGGCTTTTTTCCATTCAGCATAGTTGAGATCCCTAGTTTGTTCCTTCTTATTCCTGAGTCTTACATGTCTTGAATGGATACTGTGTTGTACTGATAGGTACTATCCCTGGTATATATTGATACACCACAACAACCCTGATATTCATCAACAGCTCTCTTCTCCTCTTGCCCTCAGTCTTCCCCAGCATCAGGGTCTTTTCCACTGAGTAGGCTCTTCGCATCAGGTGGCCAAAGTACTGGAGCTGCAGCTTCAGAGTCAGTCTTTCAAATGAATATTCAGGGTTGATTTCCTTTAGGGTTGATTGGTTTGATCTCCTTGCTGTCCAAGGGACTCTCAAGAATCTTCTCCAACACCACACTTCCAAAGCATTAATTCTTTAGCGTTCAGCCTTTCTTATGGTCCAATTCTCACATCCGTACATGACTACTGGAAAAACCATAGCTTTGACTATACAGACCTTTGTCAGCAAAGTGATGTCTCTGCTTTTTAATATGCCATCTAGGTTTGTCATAACTTTTCTTCCAAGTAGCAAGCGTTTTTTAATTTCATGCCTGCAGTCACTGTCTGAAGTGATTTTGGAGCCCAAGAAAATAAAATCTGCAACTCTTTCCATTTTTTCCCATCTTTTTCCACATCTGCTCTGTACATTGGAAGAAATGCAAGAAAGCAGCCAGGCCTGGAAAGGACTGTAGAGAACACAGGGGCTCTGAGTTTTCACCTTGTAAGGTTTCTGCTTTCACTCTGAAGTTTCTTTGGGGTTTTGACTTCCAAAGGGTCATTCACACCAGCAGAACCTCTCCTCCCCTGGGAGGGTGTGGGGCAGTAGGGTGTGCGCTATCTATGGGGGTGAGGACCTGTAGTCACCATCTGAGGGCCCCAGTGCCTGCTGCCAGCCCCTCTATTTGTCCAATGAGGCTTGGACCCCATGGTGGAGTGGGAAACGCTTTTGTGCTTCGCAAGCAGTCGGATCCCTTCCAGCACCAGAGCCGGCAGCCAAGCTCCTGACAGCTCGTTTCCAAAACCAGCCAAGCACAAGTGCTGAGGAGCCGGGCTGCCTGCCCCTGTGCCTTGACGGATAGGCTGGTGAGGAGTGGACGGGCCAGGCCTTAAAGACCATCGTGTCTACTGAGCACGTTCTTGTTTCAGGTTCCCTCTGTCAGTCCTTCCAATAGTGTCGAGCAATGAGGCCTGATGTGACGCTAGTCTGTCTCTGCCATCTCTCTTTTGTTTGGGAATCTCCCTTTCCAGGCAGACTTCAAGTCTCAGGCTGCGCTGACCCTTTGAAATTAAGGTCTTTTCCCATCTTCTCTACCATGATGGGACCCTCTATCTATGGCAGGAGATACTCGCTTTCTACATATGTGAAAATTGCTCAGTTGTGTCTGACTCTTTGTGACCCCATGGACTATAGAGTCTATGGAATTCTCCAGGCCAACAGTACTGGACTGGGTAGCCATTCCCTTCTCTGTGGAATCTTCCCAACCCAGGGATCGAACCCAGGTCTCCCTCATTGCAGGTGGATTCTTTATCAACTGAGCCACCAAGGAAGCCCAAGAATACTGGAGTGGGTAGCCTATCCCTTCTGCAGTGAATCTTCCTGACCCAGGATATGAACCAGGGTCTCTTGCATTGTAGGTGAATTCTTTACCAGCTGAGTTACCAAGGAATCCCTTTCTACATATGGCAATACTATAAAGATGCCATTTCAAATACATTTGTTCAAAGCTGAAAAGGGCATTGATTTGAAGAAATAGATTAAATAACTAGGGGTTTTCCAGGTGGTGCAGTGGTAAAGAATCCACTTGCCAATGCAAGAGACACAAGAGATGCAGGTTGGATCCCTGGGTCGGGAAGATCCCCTGGAGGAGGGAATGGCAACCCGCTCCATTATTCTTGCCTGGAGAATCCCCTGGACAGAGGAGCCTGGTGGGCTACAGCCCATGGGGTGGCACAGAGTCGGACACTACTGAGCCATTGAGCCCTTGTGGGTATGTAGATATGGCAGGGTAACCGTCAGGAAAAGCCCCGTGTGCAGTAGGTCTCTGCCTGATGCTCGCTTTAGTACCAGCAGGAATCAACGGTTCCCTGGTGTCATGTGGGCTCAGGTCTCATCACTGTTTTTTTGTGGGGTTGGGGGGGGTGTGCCTGAGGACACCCAGCATGAGGGGGTCCATGAGAGCTCAGATATAGGTGGCTCTGAGGGCTGTGCCAAATGGTGAGGTGATGGAGGGGGTGCCATGTCCACCAGTTATCTGTTCATGGTGACACTGTGCCAAGTGAGAGAGATGCTGCTAGAATCAGGAAAACAGAGCCAAGGTCCAGAACTGGGAAGGTAGCCAACAAATGCAGAAAGCTGGAGGGACCAGACAGGAGAGTAGGGAGAAAATGAGCAAGGTCAGCTCGGCCAGGGCTGGAGCTGGGGATGCTACTAATGAGGGTGTTTTGAGCTCACTGATGCTCAGGGAAGCTAGGACTGCACTTTGCAGTTGGTATTAGCCAATCATATGCTTTGACTGGAAGCCATGGGCAGGGCAATCCCTGAGATTGGTTACTGCTGAGACAAGAAGACAGTAAGATGCAGCCCAGAGGAGGCAGAGGGCTGCCTGGGTGCCTTCTGGGTATGGGTGTGTGCCAACAGTCTCCGAGTTTCTTCCAAGTTGTGACATCTCCCTCTTTGGGTCCTCAGCTCCTTGCCTTCTTGAGACCCACTGCCCAGCCTCACCTCCACTCCTGGCTTTCACATGGGCTTGCCTCCTGGTCCAGTCTCCCCTTCCATCTCCCCATGCTTCTCCCACACGTAAGCCCGCACAGTGCCGTGAAGATGGTTGGGTTCACTTCTGGCTCCAGCACTTCCTAACTACGTGGCCAAGGTCAGGTTGCCCTACCTCTCCGTGTCTCAGTCAAATGGGAGGAATAACGGTTGGCAAATGTTTGCTCTGGGAATAAGAGCATCCACGCTGGTCACTTCATAAGTGCTCAGTGACTATTAACTGTGAAAATGGTAAAACAAACAAACCACCCTGTGGTCTGATTTATAACCTGTGCTGACAGAGAGGGACAAGAAAACTGAAAGGATATGGCCTCTGGGATCCAAAGACCAGAGTTGCATCTGGTAAACTAACTAACTCCTCTGAGTCTCAGTTTCCTAATGTCTGAGAGAGGAATAATCCTGCGAGAATGAAAACAAAAGATTGTTGTTGTTCAGTTGCTAAGTCGTGTCCAGCTCTTTGCGACCCCATGGACTGCAGCACACCAGGCTTCCCTGTCCCTCACTGTCTCTGCGAGTTTGCCCAGGAAAAGATACAGCTGAGCAATTCTCAACACTCACACGTTGGAATTACCTGCATCTCTAAGGGACTGTGACTTGATTGGTTGGGATGTAGCCTGGGCATCCAGCCTTTTAAACTCCCCAGCCAAGGTTGAGAATGAAAGGATCAGCATTCAGACCAGTGGTTCTCAAGGTGCGATCCTGAACCAACTGCATCAGTATCATCTGGGAACTTGTTAGAAGGAAGTGCACATCCTTGGGTCCCATCCTGGACATCCTGACTCAGAAACTCGGGTCCAGACATCCAAGGTTTCACCAGTGCTCCCAAGTGTGCCTGCCAGGTGCAAATGTGCAATAAGTATTTACTAATCCAATCCTCTCTCCCTGAGAGGTATTGGTTTAGCCAAAAAGTTCGTTAGCATCTTGCAGAAAATCCCGGATAAACTCTTTGGCTGACCCAGTATTTACTAAAAGCACACCCGGTGTGCTAGACTCTGAGTTAGGAGCATGGGGTCCAAGGGGCCCTGCCTATGGGCTTATGTTCTAGTTTGTTGTTTAGCCACTAAGTCATGTCCAACTCTTTTGCTACCCCAGAAATTGTAGCCTGCTGGGCTCCTCCATCCATGGAATTTCCCAGGCGAGAATACTGGCATAAGTTGTCATTTCCTTCTCCAGGGGAATCTTCCAGACCTAGGGATTGAACCTGTGTCTCCTGCATTTCCTGCATTGGCAAGTGGATTCTTCACCACTGTCCCCCCAGCGAAGCCCTATGTTCCAGTGGGACAGACCATTTTTTTTTTAAAAGTAGGAACTTTCATGGTGGTCCAGTGGCTAAGACTCAGGGTTCCCAATGCAGGGGGCCTGGGTTCACTCCGGGAACTAGATCCCACATGCCAAAACTAAGAATTTGAGTGCTGCAACTAAGACACAGTGAGGCCAAATAAATAGATAAATACTTTTTTAAATAAGCGAAAACCTCATTAATGAAAATTGTGATAAGCGTTAAGAAGATGCCTGAGGGCCTGAGATACTGGATGCCCGTGAATTTTCACAGAATCGTACAAGTGTCCTCTGTAGCAGGGAGCCTCCGCCCCTCCAGGACTTTCAGGACACCTGAACCCAGATGACCTCTGAGCAGCTGGGATGTGTACTGGCCTGGCATTGTCTGAAGGCAGCCTCTGGACAGAAACAACTGTGACTCGGGTTGACTCAACATCTCTCCTCGGAGTAGTAATTCTCACCCTGGCTGAATTTACTCCCCAGCGGCATTTGCCAACGTCTGGAGATATTTTGGTTGTTACAACTTGCCATGTGGAGGGGGAAGGGGGCAGCGTGCTCCTGACAGACACAAACAGTGGGTGGAATCCAGGGATGCTGCTAAACATGTCGATGCACAAAGCAGTCCACCCTCCCGACAACGAAGCTGGGGCCCCAGACATCAAGTGGGCCGAGTTTGAGACTTGCCGCTCTGGCTCTTTCATGACTTGCATTTCTGGCCAAGTCCCTCTGGAGCCCTCCTCCACTAGCTCTTGCCCCTGGGCTCAGCTGCCGTTGAAAATCTTCCACCATTTGACCAGAAAAAGGATTCCAAGCTGCTTTCTGCCTTCCGAAGCTGGGGAAACTGCACTGAGTCAGGCATCTCCTTGGAAACCCCTTGGCTGCACGCAATTTGGAAAACAATAAATTTGCAAGGTTGCACAAAGCATGCAGAAGCCCAAAGCTGGCTGGAACTGCTAAATCCCCCTTTTTTCCCTTCACATCAAAAATAATTTCCCGGCCCTGGAGGCTTTGTCTGCTGTCACAAGATGCAGGCAGATGTTTTGAAATGACCAACACCACTGCCAAAAGCGTCCCCCCTTTCAAAGCCCTTGGGTGGATTTCTGTTCCAGCCGGGAACATCAGAGCACTTTTCCACTGAGCTGAGGTTGGTTTCGTCCTAGGCACGCCTAGCAAGGACGTACCTTGCCATTTGGGGCCAAAGACCATTTCCAGCCAGGACTTAATCGTTTCCCCAAGCCTGGGACTGGGGCTTGCCGTCACAAGGTCTGAATGTGGATGATCACCATCTAGTTTGTCATCCTATTGCAAGTAGAAGGTGAAAGAAAAAACTCTCCATCACAAGAGGCATATTAACCTCACTCCGTGCAGCTAGAGTTCTAAGTGCTTTTCTAATGTTAACTCATTTTCCCTCCTACAACCCTGTGTGTGTGGTGTGTGTGTGTGTGTGTGTGTGTGTGGTGTGTGTGTTTGTGTGTGTGCACGCTCAGTCATGTCTAGCTCTTTGTAACCCCATGGACTAGAGCCCACCAGGGTCTCCTGTCCATGAAATTTCCCAGACAAAAATACTGGAGTGGGTTGCCAACAACCCTGTGAAGAAGGGATTACTTTTAGCCCCATTTTACAGATGAGGAAACCAAGGACAAATATTTTCCTAAAGCCCTTACCCAGTGCAGCTAGTAAATGGCAGAGTCAGGATTTGAATCTACGTGTTCTGCTCCAGAGTGTATTCTTTAAGTCAGTGTGAGCATCTTCCCTGCTCCCACCAACACAGCCTAACAACAACAACAACAACAATGTCTAGATCAGTGCCCTCCAATGGGACGATTTTACACCAGGGAACATCTGACAATGTTTGGAGACACTTTTGGTCGTTACGACTTGGGAGGGGCTGCTATTGGCACCCAGTGGGTAGAGACCAGGGATGCAGCTGAACACCCTGCAGCGCACAGGGAAGCACCACAGAATAACAGAATAACCCTGCCCCAAATATCAATAGCGCCAAGACCGAGAAGACTCGGTCTCCCGGCATTAAGGTTTGACTTTTTAAAAAGAAGAAAGGAGGGAATTCCCTGGTGGTCCAGTGGCTAAGACTCTGCGCTCCCAATGCAGAGGGCCTGGCTTGATCCCTAGTGAGGGAACCAGATCCCACATGCTGTGTGCCACAAATAAGACCTGGCGCGGCCAAATAAATATTTTTTAAAAGAAAGGATAAAAGGTAGAAGATAGGTAGACATGGATGGATACATGGATGGATGGATGGATGGATGGATGGATACGTAGGTGGATATATGGATGGATGGATGGATGGGCACATAAGTGGATATATGGATGGATGGGTGGATGGATGGATGGGTACGTAGGTGGATATATGGATGGATGGGTGGCTAGATAGAAAGTGCTGAGGTCTACAGAGTGCTTGTTAGGTGGCAGCCATTGTGCTTAGCAAAGGGTACCTAAATTAACCCTCACAGTCACCCTCTGAGGTAGACATTGTTATTATCTCCATTATACAGATGGGGAAACAGGCCCAGAGAGGTTTGGCCATTTGCCAAGCCCATGTGCTCAGTGGTGTGGTGCTGGCCTTTGAACAGCAGCCTTCTGATTTTAGGGGCTGGCACTTCCTCCCTCAGCTCACTCAGACCATTATGGCGCGCCACATTTTGCCCTTCGTGTCCTCTCGTGACCTTGTTCCCTCTGCGTCTCTCCATCTGGACTCGGTGTGGGCCCTCCTGCCTCTCAGTTCCTCACTGGCCATCTTCTTCCCAGCTTTGTGCCCTCTGCCCACCCTCCTAACGGCAGCCGGAGAGATCTGCCTCAAACAACAAACCCGACCATGTCCTTCTGCTTTAAAACTTTAACCGTGCATGTGGTCACCTCAGCATTTTGTTGAAATGGCGCGGCACTTTGGGAGGTCTGGGCTGGGGCCCGAGACTCTGCGTGTATGACGAGCACTCAGAGTCCAGCCATGCTGGTCTGCAGACCACCCCTTGAGTAGCAAAGCTGTTGGAGAAATTACTCTCTGAACGTGGGAAACCTCGAAGAAGCAGCAGCCTGGTGCGTGATGGGAGGCTTAGAGGGATCAGGACTTCCTCTGTGATGAGCTACAGCCTGCGTGCATGCTCCGTCATGTCTGACTCTTTGTGACCCCCATTGGTCTGTAGCCCGCCAGGCTCCTTGTTCATGGGATTCTCCAGGCAAGAATACTGGAGTGGGTTGCCATTCCCTTCTCCAGGGGATCTTCCTGACCCAAGGATCCATCCTGCATCTCCTGTATTGGCAGGTGGATTCCTTACCCATTGAGCCACCTGGGAAGCCCATCAAACTATCAGCCCTGGGGCCAAATCTGCCCCTCCCCTGACTGTTTTTGTAAATAAAGTTTTATTGGAACACAGATTCCCCCATACATTTCCGTATTGTCCGGGGTTACTTGTGCACTACCTTGGCTGAGTTGAACTCAGAAACTATATGTGACAGAAACTATACGTCTACAACCGAAAATATCTACTTAGAGAAAAATGTGTCCACTGTCTACAGCATCTTCAAGGTGCTCCAGAAGGCTATGTACTGGGACTCCCAGCCATCTGAGGGGGGTTGACTCGAAGACTTAAAATCACAGACGCATACCTGCACATACACACATGTGCACACACACAGCCACACCTGCAGCTCTTAACAACAGCTCTCAGACTGCATCTCAGAGGATGTGGCTCCGGGCACACGGAGGTGATAGTGATGGATTAGAGCTTGAACTTGGTCCAGGAGCACTTTCAGTGCCCTAACCAGTCAGGGAGACAGGTCTTGAGTCCCCATTTGCTGGATAAGGAAATTGGGACCCCCACAGCCCGGGGCTCTGAGTGAGGTATGAGTTCCACAGCTGGTTTGTGTTAGGGCTTGGATGGGACCCCAGTCTCCTGACTTCCTGCCCAGGACTCTTACCTCCAAGACACCCTGCAAGGAGGCCCCTGTGGCTGAGAATCTGCCTGGAGCAGGGGCGGGGGGCGGAGGGGGGAAAGGGGTGGGGAGGAGAGTGGGGAGTTGGGAAGGTAGAGGGGTGTGGTGAACAAAACGCTCTTTGGTTCCTCAGGCAGGGCTGGGGGGTTGGGGGTTGGGGGACTGACCCACCTTCTACCTTGAGCCGACCCTCCCTGAGCCGCATTCTAGAAGCTGAGAAAGAGGACACTCCTCCTCTACTGCACAGGCAACCCCTGCCCTGACCTCTTACACCCTAATAAGTGGGTTGAAGGAAGTTGAGCCCTGGACTGGACGTCTGAGGGGACTGAAGTCGCCTGCAGAGACAAACTCTGAGGTTCCTATTGTCTGATATTAAACAACAACAATCATCCCAAAGGAAAAACCTCCTAAGGGACTGAACACTGCAGGATGGGAGCTGGGTGTAGGGTGGGCAGGAGGGACAGCCTCATGGCACGTGCCTGCACTGGACTAAGCATTTTATATACAGTATCTCATTTAATCTGCATGGTAACCTGGTGGGTGATTTGTTATTATTATTATGCGAACTTTATAGCATGATAATAAAAGCATGGGTTTCCCAGGTGACTCCATGGTAAAGAATCTGCCTGCCAAGCAGAAGATGGGGGTTCTGTCCCTGGGTTGGGAAGATCCCCTGGAGAAGGAAATGACAACCCACTACAGTATTCTGGGCTTCCCTGGTGGCTCAGTTGGTAAAGAATCCGCCTGCAATGTGGGAGACCTGGGTTCAATCCCTGGGTTGGGAAGATCTCCTGGAGAAGGGGACTGACTACCTACTCCAGCTTTCTGGCCTGGTCTCAAAGAGTCGGACACGACTGAGCAACTTTCACTTTCACTTCACGTTCACAGTATTCTTGCCTGGGAAATCCCATGGACAGAGGAGCCCTGTGGGTGTATAGTCCATGGGGTGGCAAGGGGTCGGACATGACTTAGCAACCAAACAACAACAACAACAACAAAAAGAACAAGTGTCCTGTACAATGTCTGGCCCCATAGATGGGGCTACTGAGTGAAGAGGCTCAGTGGATATCGAATACACGAATATATACGGCACAGATAGGGTAAGCGACCGGTTGAAGGGCACACAGTGGGGAAGAGCCGGAGCTGGTATTTGAACCTAGATCTGTGTGACTGCAGAGGGACTCAGTGAGCTGAAGGGACCTGCCTTCCTTGCCCCCTGTGCCTGGCACACGGGAGGCTTAGAACTACCCCTTTCTCAGTCTAGGGCCTGGGGACCCTCCTTCCCAACTGAGTTCCAGCTTTGGACCAAGGCTGCAGAGACTCCTCCCATGGGGTGAGCCCCTGGGCCAATCCCACAGCAGGCAGCCCTTGGCCCTGCCCCAGGAGGTTTCCCCAGCTCAGGGACTGGGGAGAAAGGCAGACAGGGAAGGAGGGCGAGAGCTCTCTAGCTGGCCAAGGGAAGATGGAAGGAGGGGCACGATGGCTTTTCCCAGGGCGTGTTTGTGGGAGGAACACGCACACACAGGCACGGGCTTGCTTTGGGAAGAGCAGGACTTGGTGCCAAGGCTTTTCAAGTTACCACAAAGGAGTGTCACTGGCTTCGTGTGCCAGCAGTGAAGGGCTTTATATACTTGCTAAGGTTTCCCAGAGCTCCTTCTCCCAGGCCTGGCACAATGGCCTCACCTCCACTCTGTGGAGTGGCTGTGATCCCCATTTTACTAGAAAGGCTCAGAGAGCCTAGGACGCTTGCCTAAGGTCACCCAGCTTGGATGTGCTGGGGCTGGGATTTGGAGAGATTCAGGTTGTCTGGTGCCAATGTCTCTGCTTTCTACTTAAGCAAACACCTCATGGTGTGCATTGGTCCATCCAGGGAGGAATGTTCATTAAGCATCTACTAATTAATCGGTGGGCTTCCCAGGTGGCACAGTGGGAAAGAATCTGCCTACCAATGCAGGAGACTTGGGTTCTATCCCTGAGTCAGGAGACTTGGGTTCTATCCCTGAGATCCCCTGGAATAGGAAGTGCAACCCACTCCAGTATTCTTATCTGGAAAATTCCATGGGCAGAGGAGCCTGGCAGGCTGTAGTCCACAGGGTCGCAAATAGTTGGATGCCACTGAACGACTGAACAATTGGGCAATACATACAGCTTTTAGCAAAATGCCTGGCACCCTGTCAGCACTATTTTAAGTGTTAGGTGATATTATTACTATGTCCCGGGCACTGATTGGTTTAGGCAGTGGAAATTCAGCAGAGAGCAAAACAAAAATCCCTCCCCACATGGAGCTTACTCCCTGGTAGAGGATGATGGACAACATTAATGAATTGTTGTTCAGTTGCTCAGTCGTGCCCAACTCTTTGCGACCCCATGGACTGCAGCATGCCAGGCTTCCCTGTCCTTCACTATCTCCCAGAGTTTGCTCAAACTCATGTGCATTGAATCGGTGATGCCATTCAACCATCTCATCCTCTGTTGCCCCCTTTTCCTCCCACCTTCAATCTTTCCCAGCATTAGGGTCTTTTCCAGTGAGTAGGCTCTTTGGATCAAGTGGCCAAAGAACTGGAGCTTCAGCTTCATTATCAGTCCTTCCAATAAATATTCAGGGTTGATTTCCTTTAGGATTGACTGGTTTGATCTCCTTGCTGTCCAAGGGATTCTCAAGAGTCTTCTCCAACACCATAGTTCAAAAGAATCAATTCTTTGGCTCTTAGCCTTCTTTGTGGTCCAACTCTCACATGACTCATGGTCTAAATACATACATGACTACTGGGAAAACCACAGCTTTGACTATATGGACCTTTGTCGGCAAAGCGTTATCTCTGCTTTTTAATACGCTGTCTAGGTCTGTCATAGCTTTTCTTCCGAGGAGCAAGCATCTTTTAATTTCATGGCTGCAGTCACCATCCACAGTGATTTTGGAGCCCAAGAAAATAAACTTGGGTTAATAAAATAAAGACTGTTTCCATTGTTTCCCCATCTATTTGCCATGAAGTGATGGGACAGGATGCCATGATCTTTGTGTTTCGAATGTTGACTTTTAAGCCAGCTCTTTCACTCTCCTCTTTTACCCTCATCAAGAGGCTCTTTAATGAATAAAGCACAGTATGTCAGAAGGTATAATGACTATAGAGAAAAGAAAGCAGAATTTGAACAATTGGGAGTGCTGGCCGGTTTGGGGGTTGTAAGTTTAAAGGAAATGATCAGAGAGAGGTCTTCTGGGCATTTTAGCCATAACCAGAAGGGCATGAGGGCATGAGCCATGTGGAGATCTGGGGAAGGAGCGTCCCTGGCAGCGGGAACAGTCTATGCAAAGGCCCTGTGGTGGGAGCATGCTGGGTTAGATGTGGATTGTGAGATGCACCAGCTCTATGGGCAGGTGGTGGGTGAGTGGGTAATTGAATGCCTCAAACACCTCTATCTTCTTCCCCCTGCAAAGGGTGGTGAAGGTGTTCGAGACGCTCATTCCGTGTGTGTGTGTGTGCGCGCGTGCGTGCCCACATGCATATTACAGGTGCCTTGGGTCTGAGCGATTCTGAGCTGCAGAGCATGTACAGACTTGCCCGGCAAGGCTGCCTGTGCTCTGAGCTTCCTGCCTGCCTGGGCTGGGGTCTGGATCGCCTAGGTGACCACAGTGCGGGACAAGGGCACAGCTCTGGGCTGAGCACCAGGATTTCCAATTGCTGACATCAAATTTCCCCCAGAAACTTGAAAACCCTGTGATGAAGCAGCCTCCTTTCCCCCAGGCCCCTTGCTGGAAACCCAAGCCCATGGTGCTCAGGTCACCCACATGCACAGCTCCAAAAATATCTTCAAGGGATGAAATTACTCCAGTGACTCCACTTGGAGTTTTCCTGCCAAGATGGACAGTCTTGAGTTGCACATCCAAGTCCTCAATCCATCTCCTTCCCCTTGGGACTCTTTAGCATTTGCACATCTCTATCACCTGCATCAGTGTTTCGTGACTCTGGCTGCACCTGCAGGGAGTTCCTAAAACCTTTTGACACCCACTGCATCCCGGGCCAATGAAATCTGAACCTCTGGTGGAGGGGGCAGACAGCTGCAGTTTAAAAAACTGTCCAGATAATGCTAATGGGCAAACAAATGCAAGAATTAACACCCATTACAATTAGATAGCATTTTGTCTTTAATAGAATTTCTCCCTTAGAAAAGTTATTTTAAAAGGAAACCTTAGCTCTGATAGGATTATGGGGATTTTTTTCTCCTCTTTTGATCCTGGGGAAGAGAGGTAAGTTTATCATACGTCTTGGCTCCTGGCACATGTGTTTGTACAAAGCCCCTCATTTCCTTGTTTATACCCTTTTATCCCTAAACTTCAAGGTAACTCCTATTCTCCCATAGATGACCTTGCCCTCAGGGACTATTTGAATGAATGAATGAATATGACCTCTTTAAAGAATGTTGACCTGTTGATTTAAATGTTGTTCAGTCTCTCAGTGGTGTTTGATTCTTTGCAGCCCCATGGACTGCAGCACACCAGGCTCCTCTGTTCTTCACTATCTCCCAAAGTTTGCTCAAATTCATGTCCATTGAGTCGGTGATGCAACCTAACCACTCCTCCTCTGCCACCCATTTAAATGTGTTCTTATAAAAAATGTGGATTGCCATTGCTTGTGCATGGATCTTTACTTTTCTCAAAAGGGATTGTATCAAATAGCTCAATCTGTCTCCCAGTTTCCTCACCTTGCATCGTTCCTATGGATGTGAGGTTAATCCATCTATGGGCTGCCAAAATCCTCCACCTGCTCATTTACTGTTTTTTACATGTCCGTCTCCGTGGTCACAGGCAGCTGGGTGCTGCCAGCTCACTGAACCTCCTTGACACGTATGTTCCAGAATGGTCTTGGGCTCCTTCAGTGTATATAGTATAGACCAGGAGTGGACATGCTGGGATATGTGGATTACCCTCTTGGACTCCAAGTTCTTCTCCTTGGGGGACATCATGGAATTTGGGGTCTTGGGACCGGACCTCAGTCTTGGCACCTTAGCTTCCTGCTAAGCCTGAAGGCCAAGGCTGTTCTGTCTCCGGCCCCTGCCTCTGGTCAGCCCACGTGGTCTCTGCCTCCTGTCCCTTGGGGGTCACATTCCTCAAACTTCTGGAAGCTGAGTCACTGCCTCCAGGGCTTTTGGAGGTGCACAGGTTGGCAGGACTGTGGTAGGCATCAGGGGCTGCCCCCAAGAAGGAGTGTGTGTGTATCTTTTTTCTCCCTTCCATTGAAGAGGACCCTGGCTGTGAGTGATGGAGGCTGGACAGGAGGTTTGGAGAAACATTTTCTCGGCAGAGTTTAGACCCGCCTGGGCAGATTTGCCTTGGGTGTGAGTCATCAGTGGGTTCTAGAACAGCCAATTCTGGAAAACCCCTTCTGTTCTGGAAAATCCACAGGCAGGCCTGTTCAAGAAATGCTAGGGGGTGGGGTGGGGTGGGAAGGGGTGGTGGCATGGGGAAAAAGCAAGAGTTGGTTCCAGCTGCCCCACCACGCCGCCAAAAGCCAGCCCCGAGGAGGAGACGGGGGGCAAGTAGCTTCACAGTGCCCCTCAGCACCCTCCTTCACCGTCACCCTTCCTGATTTTACCTGCCTGCCCCTCCCCCACCCCCGCCCCGCCACCTGGGCTGTCACTCACTTTACATGTTTCATTCACGTGGTAAAATGTAATTAGGTTATTCTATGGACGGAAAACCAACAGCGTTTGCCAGGAGTAGAGAGTAGCTCAGTCTCCCGGGTGGCACAAGTGGTAATGAACCCGCCTGCCAATGCAGGAGACATGAGATGTGGGTTTTGATCCCTGGGTCAGGAAGATCCCCTGGAAGAGGGCATGGCAACCCACTCCAGTGTTCTTGCCTGGAGAATGCCATAGACAGAGCCTAGCGGGCTACAGCCCATAGGGTCGCAAAGATTCTGACACACACACACACACACACACACACACACACACACACGGTAGAAAGATACATATAACGAAAGCAGAGCAGGCTTGTTAACATGTAACTGGAGCCTGTTGCCTGCAGAAGTCTCTGGATCCCCCAGCTGCTCTTTGCCAATCAAGGGAGATGAGCAAGTGTTGGGAGGCTGTGCCAGGACAGACTGGCCTCATGCCCCTGGAAGTGGTCCTCCGGTTTGAAAAACAATTAGTAAGCTTTAGTTTTCCCTGGGAGCTGCTGTCTTCCTGCCTCACTGCTGGGCTCACATGAGAGTTCCCAGAAAACTGAAATGTACTGGATGCCTCCTAGTGATGGCATCTCCCACCAATATCCTGCACACTAAAGGCATTCAAGTTTGTGTTGTTAACAGGGAGAGAGGAACTTGAACTTCTGTGATGGCAAAGATGGTCACTTCCCAGGTGATGCTACTAGTGGTAAAGAACCCAGCTGCCAATGCAGGAAACGTAAGAGACATGGGTTCAATCCTTGGATCAGGAAGACCCCCTGGAGGAGGGCATGACAACTCACTCCAATATTCTTGCCTGGAGAATCCCATGGACAGAGGAGCCTGGCGGGCTACAGTCCATAGGGTTGCAAAGAGTCAAACACGACTGAATCAACTTAGCACAGCACAAAGACGGTTGCAGTTGTAGTAAGGGCTTATGGGTGCTAAATGTGTGTGCGTGCTTAGTCACTTCAGTTGTGTCCAACTCTTTGCAACTCCATGCACTGCAGCCCACCAGACTCCTCTGTCCATGGGATTCTCCAGGCAAGAATACTGGAGTGGGTTGCCATGCCCTCCTCCAGGAGATCTTCCTGACCCAAGGATTGAACCCACATCTCCTGCATTGGCAGGCAGGTCCCTTACCACTAGCACCATCTGGTAAGCCCAGGTGCTTAATAAATCTTGCCTAAAGAAGTGGGCAAATAATCCACTAGAACAGGGGTCCCCAACCTCTGGGGGATCTAATGCTGGATGATCTGAGGTGGAACTGATGTAATAATAATAGAAATAAAGTTCACAATAGATGTAATGCTCTTGAATCCTCCTGAAACCATACCCTGCCTCATTGGTCCATGGAAAGCCTGTCTTCCATGAAACTTTTCTCTGGTGCCAAAAAGGTTGGGGACCACTGTACTAGAATGTAACTCCTTGAAGATGGTGTTTTCTACCTGTTCTGTGCACTGCTGTGTCCACTACCTACAACAGTGCTTAGCACCCAATAGGTGCCTCATCCATAGTTAAGTCAAAGACTGAATCAGTGAATCCATAAATTAGTGAGTGAATGAAGAAATCAATGAGCATGTGAATGAATGTCCGCCCATTCGCTAGAGTCAAGGGATAGGCCCTTTCATCATCAAAGAAAATCTACAGAAAATAAATGCTGGAGAGGGTGTAGATAAAAGGGAACCCTTCTACACTGTTGGTGGGAATGTAAATTGGTGCAGCCACTGTGGAAAAACAGTATGGAGGTTTTTCAAAAACCTAAAAATAGAGTTACCATATGATCCAACAATCCCATTCCTGGAGAAAACTCTAATTCAAAAAGATACATATACTCCAATGTTCATAGTGGCACTGTTCACAAAAGCCAAGACATGGAAATGACCTAAAGGTCCATGGGTAGATGAATGGGGAGAACATGTGGTATATAATGGAATGCTGCTGCTGCTAAGTCGCTTCGGTCATGTCCGACTCTGTGCGACCCCATAGACGGCAGCCCACCAGGCCCCACAGTCCCTGGGGTTCTCTAGGCAAGAACACTGGAGTGGGTTGCCATTTCCTTCTCCAATGCATGAAAGTGAAAAGTGAAAGGGAAGTCAGCCGCTCAGTTGTGCCCAACTCTTAGCGACCCCATGGACTGCAGCCTACCAGGCTCCTCCGTCCATGGGATTTTCCAGGAAAGAGTGCTGGAGTGGGGTGAATGGAATGCTACTCAGCCATAAAAAACAATGAAAGAATGCCATTTGCAGCAACATGGGTGGATCTAGAGAAGATTATCACACTAAGTGAAGTAAATCAGAAAGAGAAAGACAAATACCCTATGATGGCCCTTATACATGGAATCTAAACTATGATACAAATCAACTTATTTACAAAACTGACTCACAGACACAGAAGACAAACTTATGGTTACCAAAGGGGGAAGGGGGTGGGAGGGATAAATGAGGAGTTTGGGATGAGCAGATACAGGCTTCCCTGGTGGCGCAGACAGTAAAAAAATCTGCCTGCAATGCAGGAGACCAGGTTTGATCTCTGGGTCAGGAAGATCCCCTGGAGGAGGGAATGGCTACCCACTCCAGTATTCTTGCCTGGAGAATTCCGTGGACAGAGGAGCCTGGTGGGCTATAGTCCATGGGGTCACAAAGAGTTGGACACCACTGAGCTACTAACACTTTCACTTTGGTGGTGTGAGTTGAGGGTCCACACACTTCTATGTATAAAATAAACAACAAGGATCTCCTATACAGCACAGGGAACTGTGTTCAGTATCCTGTAATGAGGCATAAGGGGGCTTCCCAGGTGGCTCAGTAGTAAAGAACCTGCCTGCCAAAACTCCTCCTGCTTGGCAGATGGATCCTTTACCACTGAGCCACCTGGGTTGGAAGGCCCAGTTTTCTTCTACAGTGTGTTCGGCATGCTCTCTGAGCTTTGCATACCTGCATATCCAAAGGGTAAGTTTCTGAGAAAAATCCCCTGGGCTTCTAAGGAGCTGTTCTCCCCGCTCAGTGGAGTGTTTACCTTCCCATGCTGGGCACGGAACATTCTTATGGGATAGCATTTAACCAGCCTCTGGTTGGCATTGCTCTGGTCTAGGTGGCCCACTGAGGACCAGGTGAGGGGCCAGTCTCCCTCCCTGGTGGGATTTGAAAGAGGCAGTGTAGCACCCCCTCCTACCCCACCCTCAGATAACTCTGCCTCTGTCTCAGCCCAAGTAGGAAAAGGGCATCCTTTTGTTCTCTTGAAACAGAGACGTGTTCTCTTTGTAGGCTTTTTTTTTTTTTTTTTCCGTAACATAGGGCTTCCCAGGTGGCTCAATAGTAAAGAACCCACCTGCCATTGCAGGAGATACAGGAAACTTGGGTTTGATCTCTGGGTGGGGAAAATCCCCTGGAGGAAGGCATGGCAACCCATCCCAGTATTCTTGCCTGGAGAATCCATGGACAGAGGAACCTGGCAGGCTACTGCTCATAGGGTCGCAAAGAGTTGGATGCGACTGAGTGACTAAGCCGCATGCAAATTCATTATTGACCAGGGCATGCTGAGTGGTTTTTCCAGAAACTAGTGCCTGTGGCTAGGGATTTTTATTTTGGCTGGCCAAAATTAATTCCTGTTATTTCACTAACACTCTGTGGGTTATTATATTCAGTAGTTTCCACTGTGTGTGTCCGCGCTAAGTCACTTCAGTCGTGTCCAACTCTTTACGACCCTATGGAATGTAGCCCACCAGGCTCCTCCGTCCATGGGATTTCCCAGGCAAGAGTACTGGAGTGGGCTGCCATGACCTCCTCCAGGGGATCTTATTGACCCAAGGACTGAATCTGTGTCTTTTGTGTCTCCTGCATTGGCAGGTGGGTTCGTTACCACTGTGCCACTTGAGAAGCCACACCTGTAAAGTCTTCTCCAGCACCATGAGTTTCATTTTCACTTTCCATTTCAGAATCCATCACTAAGATTTTTTGTCTTTTTTTTTTTTTTGGTCTAATATTCACATCATCTGAATCAGAATTATAATCTGAAGAACTGTCATCTTCTAAGATACTGGTATATGTGTTGCTCAGACAATCAGAAAAAGTATCTGCATAAAATTCAATGAAAAATACTTCTTTACTCAAAATTTTGTAATACATCACTTTTGAAAATTTTTGGTAATAAACTTGCATTTATAATATACATAGTTCAGTTCAGTCTCTCAGTCATGTCTGACTCTTTGCGACCCCATGAATCGCAGCACGCCAGGCCTCCCTGTCCATCACCAACTCCCGGAGTTCACTCAGACTCACGTCCATCGAGTCGGTGATGCCATCCAGCCATCTCATCCTCTGTCATCCCCTTCTCCTCCTGCCCCCAATCCCTCCCAGCATGAGAGTCTTTTCCAACGAGTCAACTCTTCGCATGAGGTAGCCAAAGTACTGGAGTTTCAGCTTTAGCATCATTCCTTCCAAAGAAATCCCAGGGCTGATCTCCTTCAGAATGGACTGGTTGCATCTCTTTGCAGTCCAGGGGACCCTCAAGAGTCTTCTTCAACATCACAGTTCAAAAGCAGGAATTCTTCGGCGTTCAGCTTTCTTCACAGTCCAATTCTCACATCCATACATGACCACTGGAAAAACCATAGCCTGACTAGACGGACCTTTGTTGGCAAAGTAATGTCTCTGCTTTTCAATATGCTATCTAGGTCGGTCATAACTTTTCTTCCAAGGAGTAAGCATCTTTTAATTTCATGGCTGCAGTCAGCATCTGCAGTGATTTTGGAGCCCAGAAAAATAAAGTCTGACACTGTTTCCACTGTTTCCCCATCTATTTCCCATGAAGTCATGGGACCAGATGCCATGATCTTCGTTTTCTGAATGTTGAGCTTTAAGCCAACTTTTTCACTCTCCTCTTTCACTTTCATCAAGAGGCTTTTTAGTTCCTCTTCACTTTCTGCCATAAGGGTGGTGTCATCTGCATGTCTGAGGTTATTGATATTTCTCCCAGCAATCTTGATTCCAGCTTGTGCTTCTTCCAGCCCAGTGTTTCTCATGATGTACTCTGCATAGAAGTTAAATAATCAGGGTGACAATATACGGCCTTGACGTACTCCTTTTCCTATTTGGAACCAGTCTGTTGTTCCATGTCCAGTTCTAACTGTTGCTTCCTGACCTGCATATAGGTTTCTCAATAAGGTTGGATCAAAAACCCCTGAGGGAGAAAAATGTGAATGATAATGACAGAAGTTGGATAATGAATCTTTGATCAACTTTAAGTTCTAACAACTTCACGCAGTGATGTTAATTGTATTACTGTCTAAAAACGTATTGATACATCTCCAGTCAATAACATTTGGGTGATAAAAGATATATTAATACGTCTCCAGTCAATAACGTGTTAAGGTAATAGGGAAGCCAGGACTTTACTTCTTTGGGGAAAAAAAATCTCTTTTAAGCAATTTCTTGTTGCCCATAAAATATGGGCCCAACCCAGGTAAAATAGTCATGTTATGATTTGTGAGTATTTCATCAGTTCAGTTCAGTTTAGTCGCTCAGTCACGTATGACTCTTTTCGACCCCATGGACTGCAGCACGCCAGGCTTCCTTGTCCATCAGCAACTCCAGGAGCTTGCTCAGATTCATGTCCAAAGAGTCGGTGATGCCATCCAACCATCTCATCCTCTGTCATTCCCTTCTCCTCCTGCCTTCAATCTTTCCCAGCATCAGGGTCTTTTCCAGTGAGTCAGTTCTTTGCATCAGGTGGCCAAAGTATTGGAGTTTCAGCTTCAGCATCAGTCCTTCCATTGAATATTCAGGACTGATTTCCTTTAGGATGGACTGGTTTAATCTCCTTGCAGTCCAAGGGACTCTCAGGAGTCTTCTCCAACACCACAGTTTAAAAGCATCAGTTGTTCGGCATCAGTTGTTTCTCTTTCTCATGTCAAAGAGAAAAACAATATGGTTACAAAGTCCCTAAAAGTGAGACAGGGTCTTAGACTTGCAGTCCCCACCGCATTCAGGAGCACTGGTATACTCACATGTAACAGTTCTCTGCATATTAAAATCTGTGACAGGACCATATACATTTCAGGGCACACTGGTCCAAAACTTCAGTGTGCATAAGGACCCTTGGGCAACTAACTAAAAATCTAGACTTCGAGGTCCCACCGTGATTCATTCGTTCATTCAATGGATGTTTATTGAGTTCCTACTATGAGTAGAGTTGCCATATTTAGCAAATAAGAATGCAGGATGTCCAGTTCAACTTGAATTTCAGATCAACAGCAAACAACTTTCTGGTGTAAGTATGTGTTATGCAATATTGAGACATATCAGTAAATCCCCTACATATGAACCTTCAAGTTGTGAACTTTCAAAGATGTGAACGTGCATTGCATTAACATCAGGAGTGAGTGAAATTGCAGCTTGCCTTCCTGGGTCAGGAAGATGCCCTGGAGGAGGAAATGGCAGCCCACTCCAGTATTCTTGCCCGGAAAATCCCATGGACAGAGAAGCTTGGTGGGCTACAGTCCAAAGGGTCGAAAAGAATCAGGTACGACTAAGCGACTATGCACACACTGTCTCCTATTACTGACGCTTCTTCGGCTCTACCATCTCCCACCTCCTCTGCTTCCTCGAGTCAGTAATTCTTTTTGCCTGTTCACTTGATGCCAGCCCCTGTATGGCAGCTGTAGTACTGTAGTACTGTAGTTTCAAGGTACTGTACTGTAAGAGTAAAAATGTTTTATTTTATTTTTTTATCTATTATTTGTGTGAAAAGTATTATAAACCTATTATAGTACAGTACTGTATCACCAACTGTGTTAATTGGGTATCTAGGCTAATCTTGTTGGATTTAGAAACAAATTGGACTTACTGTACTAAAAATGCTTTGTTGTTGATCTGAAATTCACATGTAACTGGGTGTGCGGTATTTTATCTGACAGCCCTCACTCTGCACTAAGCTCTGTGCCTGGCGATGGGTGGAGGGGATGCAGCAATGGATAAAGCAAAGCACCTGACCTCTTGGAGCTCACATGCTAGGGAGGGAGACAGACAAGCCCATAGATTAATCGAAGGAAGGGTGTTGAGGAACACTGTGGCGGGGTACCATTCCAGGCTTGTCCAGAACAGAGCACACGTCACCTCGTTATTTGTTGTTGCCGAGTTGCTGAGTCGTGTCCAACTCCTTTGCGACCCCAGGGACTATAGCCCGCGAGGCTCCTCTGTCCAGGGGACTTCCCAGTCAAGAATACTGGAGTGGGTTGACATTACCTCCCCATTGGGCCCTGACAAGTCTGGGAGGGGTGTCAGCGCAGTCCACCTCTAAAGAACCTTCTCTCAGGTGAGGGGCACCATGAAAACTAGAACTGCCCATACATAGATCTAGAGCTGCCAGAGATGACAGAGAAGAGAACGGACGTTTTATACACGGTGGCGTGTCATACCTTTAGTACACTCAGTTCTGGGGGGCACTTATGGTTGGTTAAGTGCAAGTTCTTCCCTGGTGGCTCAGTTGGTAAAGTTGGCCTGCAATGCAGGAGACCTGGGTTCGATCCCTGGGTTGGGAAGATTCTCCTGGAGGAGGGCATGGCAACCCCCTTTAGTATTCTTGCCTGGAGAATCCCCATGGACAGAGGAGCCTGGCGGGTTGCGATCTACGGGGTGGCAAAGAGTCAGGCACGACCGAGCGACTAAGCACACAAATGCAAGTTCAGGTTCCTTCTGATACCGCAAATGTTCCCTGCAGACGCTGCAGGAAATCTTCCAGACGGAGAACACCATCATGCTGCTGGAAAGGTCCATCATGGCCAAGGAGTGCCCGCTGAAGGTGGCACAGACGAGGCTGGAGTGCCGGACCCGGCGCCCCAACGTGGAGCTGTGCAGGGACAGCCCCCAGTTCAAGTGAGTAGCGGGGTGGGGGTCAGGGGCCGGCAGGGGAGGGGCAGGTCTCAGGAACTGGGAAATGGACCCTCCACCGATCAGGAGACCGGGGTCTACGACTCCACAGCGCACTGGGGGCCTGGGGCTCTGAGGATGCCCTTGGCAGTCTCCCCACCAATGGAGGCCACCCCTTTGCGCTGCCGCCTTCTCATCTAAATGAGGACGGTTTTGTAGGCCTGTTCTGCTGCGGGAACTCTCCAAGCCAATGAGAAGCTGCCGCCCAGCCTGGAGGCGTGGTCCTTGCCCTTTGATCGCTCCAACCGCCCCCCACCCCGCCCCTCCGCGCCCCCAATCCCCGCCCCGTCTCTCCAGGCTGCTGTGAAACAGATGCCCAGCCCACACCTCACCCATCCTCCAGCGCCCTTTCTGTGAAATTCTCACCTGCAAGCCCTTGCTGCTAAGTCACTTCAGTCGTGTCCAACTCTGTGGGATCTCATAGACGGCAGCCCACCAGGCTCCCCCGTCCCTGGGATTCTCCAGGCAAGAACACTGGAGTGGGTTGCCATTTCCTTCTCCAATGCATGAAAGTGAAAAGTGAAAGTGAAGTCGCTCAGTCCTGTCCGGCTCTTCGCGACCCCATGGATTGCAGCCTACCAGGCTCCTCCGTCCATGGGATTTTTCAGGCACGAGTACTGGAGTGGGGTGCCATCGCCTTGGAACAGCCCAATCCTGCCCGTCCCACTTAGCTAAGGAGGAACTGCTTCTTTTGACGGGAGAGTGGCACAAAGCTCACTGCAGGCCCAGAAACAGGGTTTTTGGAGTCTAGGGGTGGGGGTTTGGGATGGCACGATGATCAGGCAAGGAAGGAAATGGCCACTGGACTTGGGGAGTGTTTTTCCTGTGACCTGCTGTGTGACTTGGGGCTGGTCGCTTGGCTGCTCTGTCCCCTCCAAGCTCAAGACACTGTCTTCATTCTCTGTGGCCATGTGACAGGCTTCCCCCACAACTCAGTGGCTCGTCTTCCTTCTGAGCTGAGATAATGAGGCAAACAGAGCTGGAGGAGAAAGAGGAGGAAGAAAAATATTCAGAGAGAAAATGCTGAGTGGTGCCGTGCGCTGAGGTTTCTACAGCCTTGGTCACTGCCTGGGAATAAAATTCAGGTTCTTATTTGCACAAACTGCATATCAAGTGGTCAGAAGCTATGTGTGGCTGGAGGCGTGGAATGGACTGTCTCCATCGCTGCTGAAAATTCTGCTGGACAGCGCTGGCTGAGAGAGCCCTAAGGAAAGAAGGGTCTCCAGGCTGCTGCTGTCACCTCTCTCTAGCTCAGGCTTGTCACTGGGAAGCACCCTGATATCAACCCGGGTCCTCCCAGCAGCGTGTCCTCCAGTTCTGAGCACTGTCTCTCCCCCAACCTCCAGGTGGGTCCCAGCCCCACAACCAACCCACCATCACAGCTCACCAGGTGTATTCATGACCCAAGGCTGCTGTGACAAATGACCACAAGCTGGGTGGCTTAAAACAACAGGATTTCTCCTCTGAAACTTGCAAAGGCCAAACCTCTGAAATGAGAGTATCGGCAGGGTTGATTCTCTCTGGGGGTTCTGAGAGTGCGTCTTCACCCAGCCCCTCTCCTAGCTCCTGGTGGTGGCTGGCAGCCCTTGGCTTGTAGCTGCATCATTGCATCTGCCCCTATCTTCACATGGCCTTCCTCCCTGTGTGTGTCTGTGTTTCAAATCTCCCCCTCCTTTCTCTTATAAGATCAGTCATTGGATTTAGGGTCCATCCCTGGTGGCTCAGACAGTAAATAATCTGCCTGTAATGGGGGAGATCCGGGTTTGATCCCTGGGTCGGGAAGATCCCCTGGAGGAGGGCAGGTAAACCCATTCCAGTATTCTGGGAGAATCCCATGGACAGAGGAGCCTGGCAGGCTACAGTCCATGGGGTCACACAGAGTCAGACAGGACTGACTGACTGAGCACAGCACACTTAATGGAGGATAATTTCATCTCAAGATGCTTAACTGAATTCCATCCACAAAAATCCTTCTTCCAAAAAGCATCACATCACAGGTACTGGGGTTCAGACGTGGTGTCTGGTATCTTTCACTCAGCCTCATGTCTTCAAGGTCCATCCATGTTGTGGTACATATCAGCACTTCATTCCTTTTCATTCAGTTCAGTTCAGTTCGGTTCAGTCACTCAGTCATGCCCAGCTCTTTGCGACCCCATGAACTGCACCATGCCAGGCTTCCCTGTCCATCACCAGCTCCCGGAGCTTGCTTAAACTCACGTCCATCAAGTCAGTGATGCCCTCCAACCATCTTGTCCTCTGTTCTCCCCTTCTTCTCCTGCCTTCAATCTTCCCAGCATCAGAGTCTTTTCCAATAAGTCCGTTCTTTGCATTCCTTTTCATTACATCTGAATAATATCCTCATGTGGGGACAGAGCATATTTTGTGCATCCATTCATCTTTCGATGGACATTTGGGTTGTTTTGACCTTTTGACTCTTGTTATTTGTGCCGCGGGCTTCCCTGATGGCTCAGACGGTAAAGGATTTGCCTGAAATGCAGGAGACTGGATTCAATCCCTGGGTAGGGAAGATACCCTGAAGAAGGGAATAGCTACCTACACCAGTATTCTTGCCTGGAGAATTCCATGGACAGAGGAGCCTGGCCGGCTGTAGTCCATGCAGTTGCAAGAGTCAGACACAACTGAGGAGCTAACACTTTCACTGGCTTTTCATTCGCGCCACACGAGTATTTGTGCAAGGATTTGAGTGTCTGTTTATACTTCCCTGGTAGCTTAGCTGGTAAAGAATCTGTCTGCTATTCAGGAGACCCTGGTTCGATTCCTGGGTTGGGGAGATCCCCTGGAGAAGGGATAGGCTACCCACTTCTGTATTCTTGGGTTTCTCTGGTGGCTCAGCTGGTAAAGAATCCGCCTGCAATGTGGGAGACCTGGGTTGGAAGATCCCCTGGAGAAGGGAAAGGCTACCCACTCTAGTATTCTGGCCTGGAGAACTCCATGAACTGTATAGTCCATGGGGTTGCCAAGAGTTGGACATGACTGAGCGGCTTGCACTTCACTTCACTTTTGGTTCTTGTGGGTCCTGTCTTGAGTCTGTGCTTAAGTGAGGAAACACCGGCTTGTTTTCCTGAACACCCCGTCTGTGTCTCGCTTTGTGCTCACCGTCCTCAGCAACTCTACAGGGTGTTCACCCACCTGCCTGCCCGCCTCTGTCTTTCCTGCTGGCCGAGCCCCACCCACCTGGCTCTCTGAATTCCCCAGCGCCTGGCACATGGGAGAGGCACATATGGCCTCCGGCTGGCCGAACCCAACTTCCCCTCTGCTCTCTCCCAGGCTGGTGAACGAGGTGTTCACCATCGACGACACCCTGCAGACCCTCAAGCTGAGGCTGCGGGAGACCCGGGACACGCTGCAGCTGTTGGTCATGACCAAGTGCCGGCTGGAGCACGAACTGGCCATCAAGGCCAACACCCTGTGCATTGACAAGGAGAAGTGCATGGCGATGAGGAAGACCTTCCCCAGCACCCCGTGCATGGGCATCTGCCCTTGAGCCTGCCCGTCCCTCCACCCCCACCCCGCCCCGCTCCACGCACGCTCCTTACATAACACAGAATTTGCAAAGGCAGAAAAACAAAAATAAAAGAAAGTGTCATTTTTCTCCCTTTCCTCCTATCATGAAAAAAAAAAAATAATATGTATATATATATATGTAAAGAGCCAAAATAAATGTGCCCAAACCAGAGACCTGGGAGCTTGTTCCTTGCTGCGGAACCGGCCTCTTGATGGATCCCAGGGTGGAGACATGCTGTTACCCGTCGGGGACCGAATGTTGTGAGGTTGTCAGCCTCCCCAGGAACGGAAGAGGCCGCATTTTTAAAAACCTGTTTGTCTGTTAAGGAGCACAGCATAGACCGTGGTGTCCAAAGACTGGACATCGGAGCTAGGAGTCCCGAGGCCAGCTGTGACTTAGGAGCCGAGGGGCCTTGTACAAGTTCCCAGACTGAGCTTGTTTCTATAAAACAAGGTTGGTCCAAGGTGGAGGTGACTGTCAGCCATGTGGGGCGGTGCAAAAGAAATTAAGAACTGGAGCCAGAAGTCCTGGGTTTGAATCCTGCCCTTAATAGACAAATTTACTTATTTATTTACTTTTATTTTGTAATGGAGTATTGTTACAGTATAATTGACTTCCCTGGTGGCTCAGATGGTAAAGCATCTGCCTACAATGCAGGAAGCCTGGATTCAATCCCTGGGTTGGGAAGATCTCCTGGAGAAGGAAATGGCAGCCCATTCCAGTACTCTTGCCTGGAAAATCCCATGGAGGGAGGAGCCTGGTAGGCTACAGTCCATGGGGTCTCAAAGAGTCAGACACGACTGAGTGACTTCACTTTCACTGTATAATTATCTATAATCCATTACATTATTGTTATAGAGTATTGTTGTTGTTGGGGGCTCCCCTGGTGGCTCAGATGGTAAAGAATCTACGTGCAGTGCAGAAGACCTGGGTTCAAGCCCTGGGTCAGGAAGATCCCCTGGAGAAGGGAATGGCAACCCACTCCAGTATTCTTGCCTGGAGAATTCCCTGGACAGAGGAAGATGGGCTACAGTCCATGGAGTTGCAAAGTCACTAAGTTGTGTCTGACTCTTTGAGACCCCGTGGACTGTAGCCCACCAGGCTCCCCTGTCCATGGGACTTCCCAGGCAAGATTACTGGAATGGGTTGTCATTTCCTTCTCCAGGGATCGAACCCGGGTCTCCTGCTTGGCAGGCAGATTCTTTACCACTGAGCCAACTAACTACAAGTCAAAAAAAAAAGTGCAGAATAAGATGGCATTGAAACTGCTGGTTTCTTATTTGTTTATATTTAATCATCTACAGTGAACATGTGTTCCTCTTTAATCAGGAGGAAACGCTTTTTTAAATAGACTTTTAAATTGTGCAATATGTTTAGGTTCTTAGAAAAGTCGCAAAGACAAGGTGGAGAATTTCCACGTACCCTTCACCCATCACCCTCTAATAACTGTTGGAACTGTTTGTTATGGTTCATTTGTTAAAACTAAGAAGTAACATTAGTGTATTACTATTAACTAAACTCCAGAATTTGTTTTTCCTGTTTGCCTTTATCTGTTCTAAGATCCAATCCAGGGTATATTACACTGTACTTCGTTATCAGCTCTCTTCTGTTGATGGCCGTATCTCCATCTTTCCTTGTTTTTCATGATCTTGACAGTTTTGAAGAGTCCTTCTATTTGTTGGTATTTGAAGGTATTTGTTAAATGTCCCTGAACGTGGGTTTGTCTGATGCTTTTCTTGTGATTAGTCTGGGGTTACAGATTTGGCAGGGAAGACCAGGGATGCAGTGTCTTTCTCATTCCTTCCTGTGAAGGCATTCATGATGTCTGCGTGACATCCCTGTAGAGGTTAAACTGGTCATGCGGTTAAGGGGGCATCTGCCAAACTTCTCCTCTATGCCCGTTACTGCTCATCCCTTTCCATACTCCACTCTTTAAAAGTGTGTCGTTAAGTCCAGCTTACACCCAAGGTGGGGTGGGATTAAGCTCCATCTCTGGGAGATGTATGTATGTACATGTATTATTTGTAATATATGTATGTACATGTATTATTTGTAATTCTTCTCTAAGAAAAGTATCTTCACTGTTATTTATTCTATCATTTATTTATGTCAATATTACTCATGGATATATATTTTACACTCTGGGCTATAATCCAATACTACATTATTTATTGTGTTGCTCACATTGTTCCAGCTTTGAGCATTGAGAGTTCTTTGGGTTGGATCCTACGTCCTGTGGTTCCTATGTCCCTTTGACAGCCCCCGTCCTGTTGTTTTTTGAGCACTTCCTTACTTCCTGGCCCTATAAGATGCTCCAGGCTCATTTCAAATTTTTCTGCTCCAGTCCCGGAATCAGCCATTTCTCCAAGGAACCCTGTTTCCTTTTACTGGAGAATGGTATTTAGAAACCCAAAGTCTGGGGTGCTCGGTGCGCTATTAGGATTTTTTTTTTCAATTTTTCTTACTATGATAAAATCCATGTGATGTAAAATTTATCTTAACCTAAAAATAACCTAAAAGTAGTTGTACAATTCATTGGTAACAAATAACATTCATAATACTGTGTGGAAAATTCTTAAAGAGATGGGAATACCAGACCACGTGACCTGCCTCCTGAGAAATCTGCATGTAGGTCAAGAAGCAACAGTTAGAACTGGACATGGAACAACAGACTGGTTCCAAATAGGGAAAGGAGTACATCAAGGCTGTATATTGTCACCCTGCTTATTTAACTTATATGCAGAGTACGTCATGAGAAACGCTGGGCTGGAAGAAGCACAAGCTGGAATCAAGATTGCCGGGAGAAATATCAGTAACCTCAGATATGCAGATGACACCACCCTTATGGCAGAAAGTGAAGAAGAACTAAAGAGCCTCTTGATGAAAGAGGAGAGTGAAAAACTTGGCTTAAAACTCAACATTCAGAAAACTAAGATCATGACGTCTGGTCCCATCACTTCATGGTAAATAGATGGGGAAACAAAGGAAACGGTGACAGACTTTATTTTTGGGCTCCAAAATCACTGCAGATGGTGACTGCAGCCATGAAATTAAAAGACTCTTGCTCCTTGGAAGAAAATTTATGACCAACATAGACAGCATATTGGAGAAGGCAATGGCACCCCACTCCAGTACTCTTGCCTGGAAAATCCCATGGACGGGGAGCCTGGTGGGCTGCAGTCCATGGGGTCGCTAAGAGTCGGACACGACTGAGTGACTTCACTTTCACTTTTTACTTTCATGCATTGGAGAAGGAAATGGCAACCCACTCCAGTGTTCTTGCCTGGAGAATCCCAGGAATGGGGGAGCCTGGTGGGCTGCCATCTATGGGGTCGCACAGAGTCGGACACTACTGAAGTGACTTAGCAGCAGCAGACAGCATATTAAAAAGCAGAGACATTACTTTGCCAACAAAGGTCCATCTAGTCAAAACTATGGTTTTTCCAGTAGTCATGTATGGATGTGAGAGTTGGACTATAAAGAAAGCTGAGCACCGAAGAATCGATTCTTTGGAACTGTGGTGTTGGAGAAGACTCTTTGAGAGTCCCTTGGACTGCAAGGAGAGCCAGCCAGTCCATCTTAAAGGAAACCAGTCCTGAATACTCATTGGAAGGACTGATGCTGAAGCTGAAACTCTAATACTTTGGCCACCTTATGTGAAGAACTGACTCATTGGAAAAGACCATGATGCTGGGAAAGGTTGAAGGTGGGAGAAGAAGGGGATGACAGAGGATGAGATGGTTGGATGGCATCACTGACTCAATGGACTTGAGTTTGAGTAAAGTCCAGGAGTTGGTGATGGACAAGGAGGCCTGGCGTGCTACAGTCCATGGGGTCGCAAAGAGTTGGACACAGCTGAGCGATTGAACTGAACTAAACTGAGCTATCACCACCATCCATCTCCATAATTCTTTTTATCTTATAAAACTATAAGTCTGTATCCATTAAACAGTAACTCTCCCTAATTCCCCTTGCCAACCCATTCTACTTCTGTCTCTATGATTTTGACTACTCTAAGTAACTCTTATATATAAGTGGAACTACACAGTATTTGTCTTTTTGTGACTGGCTCATTTCACTTAGCATAATGTCCTCAAGGTTCACCCAGGTTGTAGTATATTGCAAAACTTCTTCCATTTTTAAATCTAAACAATATTCCCTTGTACTGAATTTTGCTTATCCATTCACCTATCAATGGACCCTTGGTTTGCTTCCATGTTTTAGCTCTTATGAATAATGCTTCAGTGAACACAGATATACAAATATCTCTTTGAGACTCTACTTTCAATTATTTTGAGTATATACTCAGAATAGGAATTGTTAGATAACACAATTCTATTTTTAATTTTTTGAAGAGCCATCATACTAGTCCCACTAACAAGGGCTGGTGGGACTATCCTTGTCAAAACTTATTTTCTGTTTTTTTTTTTTTTTTTAATATTAGCCATCTTAATGGGAGTGAGACGGTATCTGTGAGATTTGTTTGATTTGCATTTCCCTAATGATACTGGATGTGCTCATCATTAGGAATTTTTTTTAAATAAGAAAATAAAAAGATCATTGGGTTTAGTGCCCAGGGGTCTTTGGATGAACTGTGAGAAAAGGTGTTTTGGCAGAGCAACAGGGTCAGAAAGTGAAGTGGAGAGAACTGGGGACACCCTGAGCTTTTAGTCAGCTCTGCACCCCAGTTGCTGTAAAAGTGGGTGTTCCATAAATAGTTTATTGTATTTGCATGCTCAGTCACTCAGTCATGTTTGACTCTCTGCGACCACATGGACTGCAGCCCACTAGGCTCCCCTGTTCATGGAATTTCACAGGCAAGAATACTGGAGTGGATAGCCATTTCCTATTCCAGGGGATCTTCCTGACCCAGCATCTCCTGCATTGGCAGGCAGATTCTTTACCACTGCGCCACCTGGGCAGGTGGATTCTTTTACACAGTGGTGAAGAATCTGCCTCCCAATGCGGGAGACACAAGAGTTCCCTGGGTCGCACAGAGTCGGCCACGACTGAGCACGCATGCACGTGCAGTACTTGATTGGGTGAATTGTAAATAACCAAACAAGTACATAAAAATGCATGTACATTCATCTTGGACAGAAGGGATGACTTCTGAATTTTAGAAGAAAAAGGATGTAGTTGCATTTTGCTGTGGGAAGGTAAGTCTCTTATCTGCTTTTACAGCTTAGGGACCCGTGAGGTGTTTCCCACTGTGGCTCTCAGAGGCTGGCATGGTGACCACAGGTCACTGGGTGTCTTCCTTGCTGCAGCCCAGGCAGGAAATCCTAGAGACACGACCAAGAGCTGGCTCTGTGCCAGGCCTGGGAGCAAACTGGGAGAAACTGGAGGATCTCTCAGTTCACTTGCTTTCCAGTGGGTTCAGGAGGATCCTGTCCAGCTGGCTCCAAGGAACAGACCACTCCCTAAGCAGTGCATATGTGTATGTGTGTGTGTGTGTGTGTGTGTGTGCGCGCGCATGTATAGGTTCACACTTGTAGCCTTTTGTGTCTCCATGGCCTTACCCAGCATTTTAGCATTTCTGAGACCAGACCTGTGGTGCAGAGATCCAGCAGGCTTCAGGGACAACGTGAGAAGCCACAGAAGAGAGACAGGGTTGAAGATCGAAGGCTGATGGGCATGGACCCGAGTCTCAATGATCAGGAAGCTTTCAAAAATGTATTGAATTAATTGCCAATGACTAAATAATACATTCTACACACACACACACACACACACACACACGTGCACACACACATTTGGCTTGTATTAAAGGGGATTATCTGGCTACCCTGTCTGCACACTCTCCCTGAAGCTGATATACGGAGCTTGCAGCCTTCATTCTACCACAGTCCCTACCATTCCCTCTTGTCTCACACCAGTCCTGCTTCACTCACACAGCTCGCTCGCTGACCCTTTAGGCAGCTGATTTTGGTATTTTGCTTTGCTGAGGCTCCTGAAAGATCCTCTGATCCAGAAAATTGAGGCCCAGGGGCTGGAGAGGAGAAGCGGGTCACACTTCAGGTGGGGTCACATGATACAGACAGAGCAGATATGCAGTGGGGACCAGGCTGCTTGTCTTCTGTCTGGTTGATTTCCTACACCCCCAGGTTTCTTCCTGGGTGAATTGTTCAGAATTTATTATCATGTTTGACACCAAAAGTCACTCTCTGACCTTGCTATCTATCTATTTCCCAATAGGGGTGCTTCAAAAGAAGGGGTAAAAAAACAAAAAAAGAAAATTAAAATTACAAAAAAATAAAAGAAGGGACATAGGGTCTGAGATATCAAGGCTGGAGCTGTTGGGGGCCAGGATACTCACTAATTTGAATGCTGTTGTATTCTCTTTCCCAATTTCATTTCACAAATTCAGCAAAACCAAAGCCAGGAAAAGTACAGGAAAACCTCAAAAACAATGCTCTAGGAATGCAAAGGTCCTGGGGCTTTTTCATTTTCTGGTTAACAAGAATGATTCAGAGGCGACCCTCTGTTTTGGTTTTAACCTTTAGAATCACCAGATGTTTCTTGAGTGAATGGATGAAGGAATAGATAGGGCTCACGAGGGCCTCGGGAGGTGATACTTTCAAGCCCTTATTTTTCAGAAGAGAAAGCCCAGAGAGGCACAGTGATTTGCTCATAGTCACACAGTCAGTTAGAGCTGGAGCCGGTGCTCTGTCCTCTTCAGAACTCCCAGGCCTGTTGCAGAACCCACTTTCCCCCCCAGGTTAGGGAGAGCTAAGAGGGTACACCGAGCCTGTCTCCCCCCAGGTTAGGGAGAGCTAAGAGGGTACACCGAGCCTGTCTTTGCTCGATGACTGAAGGGCCGAGAGTTGTGCCATCTGGTCTGGGACTGAAGGTGACTGTGGATTAGTAAGACGCATAGAAGGGCTACCCTTGAACACTGGGTCACTCCATGTAAGCTTTCATTCATTCATTCACGTCTTCATTTGACATATTCACGGAACACCTGGCATGTGTCAACACCTGTGCTGGGCATTGTGGCTCTAGCAGGGACTCCACCTGCCTTCGCAGAACTTCAAGCCACAGTCTTCAGTCAAACAACCCAGGGGAAAACACTTCTGTTTCACTGAAGAGTCATATGAGGTTTTAAAAAGTGAGCTTCAGGGACTTCCCTGGTGATCCAGTGGTTAAGACTCTGCATGTCCATTATAGGGTGTGTGGGTTCAGTCCCTGGTCAGGGAACTAAGCCCTGGAACATGGGTTCTATTTACCTTGTCATTTTATGGAAGTGGAAATCAAGGCCCAGAGAGGTTAAGAATCTGACACAGTGAATAAATGGCTGAGACAGGACATGAGTCTAGGTATGTGACTTTAGGGTCTGAACTGCTGACCCCAGCCTCCCAAATAAAAGAAAAGTTACTACTTTAAGTGGACCTGGAGTCCAAGAGGGGTCTGGCAAGGCCACTGGCAATCACTGCAGGGTAGTCTAATGGACAGAGGACCCCAGAGCCCTACTCACCAAGCAGCTGACATGGTGGGACAGCATTTATCTGTTCTCTGCTAACAAATAGCAATAATAATAATAATTGAAGATAACATCTTGAACGCTTGTGAGATGCCCAGTGCTACCCTCTTATCTCAGGTAATCCCACATTCATCCTTTGAAGTCACTGCTGTGCCTGTCCCCATTTTACAGATAACAAAACTGAGGCACAGGGCAGTTTAGGAAGTCATCCAAATTTACAGAGATGGTGGAGCCAGGATCCATAACCAGGCAATCAGGCTGAGTCCAGGCTTCCAACCACACGTTATGGGGTGCCCACAGCAGTACAGTTAGGATGAACTGGCACTGGCCCCAGGGGGCTCCCCTCCCTTCATCCTTCCCCAGCCAGCGTCAGGCTGTTAGGCTCTGGGAGGGAGGCGGCTGCATTTTTTGCCTTGACCAGAAATGTCAGTGCGTCACCAACACACAAAGTCCTGGCTGTTTGCTTCTGTGGTTCCTGGGGCACCCTTGACAAGTGTCCCCTCACATAGGCTGAGGGGGGGCGGGGCAGGAAAGGAAGCAGGTTCAAGGCACATGATTAAAATTCCTAAGGAACTATGTGGAGTCCTTCAATTCCTCCCTTGAAAACTCACAGAAAAGTCTTGGTCTCTATATTGGGCTGGGCTTTGAGCCTCTGGCTACACCTTCTTGGGTCCCTTGTAACTACAAATGGGCTCCTGGGAGGAGTTTTCTGTGTCCCAGGGATGGCTGGTCCTTCCCTCCTCCCCACCCAAATATGCTGCTTGGGATTCCTGGCGCTCCTCCGCGGGCAGGCCAGGGTGTGGGCACCCACAGGGGGCAGAGCCCAGGACAGCCTGGTGAGGGTGGCCAAGGGGCTCCTGGAACAGCCCCTCCTCTGCCACAAGCCCAGTGGGTTTGAGCCTGGCAGAGTGTGAGAGAGTGTGTGTGTGTTTGTGTGTGTGTGTTTGTGTGTGTGTGTGTGTGTGTGTTGGAGGGCGTCTCTGCAGTGCCCACAGCTCAACCCCAGCTGTTGGTGGTCTCAGATGAGTGAGACCCATCAGGGGAGGATGTGAGTCAGAGAACTGACCTTTCCAATGGGTGTGCAGCCTCCTGTTCCAAAGCAGGACCATCCTGACAGGGAACCACAGAACACCAAGAACTGGTCCAGGAGCTTTAAATATATTCAGGCACTGCAGTTCATTCTCTGGGTGATTATGGACAACTCATGTAACTGCCCCAAGCCTCAGTTTCCTCATCTGTAAAATGGGAATAACAAGAATAGTTTCTATTCGTGGGGGCTTAGCCAGTTGTCTGGAGTAATGTCTATGAAATGCAGGCCACAGAGACTGGCGCATAGCAGAGGCGCCTTGCTGGTTGGGTTAGTTAGGGGGACTCCTGCTTTCTCAGTATCTGTTAAGGACCCCCACCAGTCAGAGAATTGTGGGCCAGGGGGGACTCTTCAGAGGCCTGGCCAGCCCAGGACTTGCTGATCCACACACCGACTTAGCAAATCATGTTGTGAGCTTGGTGACTGGGGTCCTGAAGCTGACCCAGAACAAAAGGAGAACTTTTGAGGCCCCAGGAGGCGTGGATCACCTGTGGAAAGGAACAGTGCAGAAAAAGCCTGTATAGTCCCACTCCACCTCCCCAATCCTGAGTGCGTGCTCAGTTGCTTCAGTCGAGTCTGACTCTGCGATCCTACGGACCATAGCCTGCCAGGCTCCTCTGTCCATGGGATTCTCCAGACAAGAATACTGGAATGGGTTGCCATTCCCTTCTCTAGGGGATCTTCCCAACCCAGGGATGGAACCCGCCTCTCCTAGTCTCCTGCATTGGCAGGCGAGTTGTTTATCACTAGCGCCACTTGGGAACCCCCTTCCCCATCTTGGTTCCTCATAAACCCCAGTGGCTTCAACTTTTCCCAGAAATCTTCTCAGTAGCTTTTTTCATCAGTTCGGAGAATGGATGTCTTTTCTCCCCTCCCGTCCACCCTCCCTGGATTCCAGGAACTGGTCCAGGAGCTTTAAATCTATGCAAAAGAGGAGATAAAGACACTGGGTGGGTGGGTAAGAGCGTCCCCCAGAGGTAACGGGGGCAGTGCGCCCGAGCGCAGCGGAGGTTGGGGAGATGGCGTCAAGAATTACGCCAGGGGCCTGGCCCCGCCCCTCAGGGTTGTATGCAAATGAGGCCCGCTGTGTAGCCCCGCCCCCTGAGCCGTGCCCCGACCCCCACGCCCCTGAGTGGATGTCCGGGCATCCTGTCAACTCCGTGCCAATCGTGCTTGGCGGCCCAACCCCTGTGGGCACTGCCCACCTCCCCTCCAGCCTCCTACCCAGCAAACGCTGAGGGTCTGAGGAGGGGCTGAGGACGCCCCCTTTCCTCTCGGCCAGCCAGACTTCAGGGCATGTGGGTGGTGGGAGAAGGGGCTCGCTCAGGTCTGGGGGTTCGGAGGAGAGTCTCCTGAGGGCGTGAACGTCTGTTCTGCGGCACTGGCTTGTCCCCCCATCTGTTAGCACCTTGGCAGGTGACTCCAGAGGCAGAGGAGGTGGGTGGAATGGCAGCGAGGGGAGAATCGGTCCTGGCACTGCCGTCTGAGGGCGGGGCAGGGGAACCAGAGGTGGATCTTGGCAGCGAGACTGGAAAACAGCTTCCCTCTCCCTCTGGAGCTGCTGGGCAACCCCCGGGGGACACAGAGGTGGGCACAGCCCATGAAAGCCGACACCGAGTCCGGAGCCTCCCGTCTAGCGAGGTGGGACTCCAGACTACGTGTGCTCCATGCTCCTCCCTCTGCAGGGCCCCACAGAGGTGGCAGCTGGGAGAGAAGCCTGATCTTGCCAGTAGCTGGATGGACCTGCAAGGCTCCGTGTGTGCATCTGGGGAATGAAAAAGCTTGGGTTTTTTTTTTTTTTTTGAACTTTTTATTTTGTATTGGGGTGCGTGCTAAGTCCCTTCAGTCGTGTCGGACTCTTTGTGACCCTCTGGACTGTAACCCTCCAGGCTTCTCTGTCCATGGAATTTTCCAGCCAAGAATCCTGGAGTGGGTTCCCATGCCCTCCTCCGAGGGATCTTCCCAACCCAGGGGATCGAACCCATGTCTCTATGTCTCCTGCATTGGCAGGCAGGTTCTTTACCATTAGCGCCACCTGGGCAGCCCTTGTATTGGGGTATAGGTGTATAGCTGGTTAACAATGTTGTGATAGTTTCAGGTGGACAGAGAAGGGGCTCAGCAACACATATACATGTATCCATTCTCCCCCAGACTCCCCTCCCATCCAGGCTGGCACAGAACATTGAGCAGAGTTCCCTGTGGTACAGTGAAGGTCCTTGACGGTGATCCATTTGAAAAGTAGCAGTGTGTACCTGTCCATCCCAAACTATCCCTTCCTCTGGCAACCATAAGTTCATCTGAAAAATGAAAATTTTTTCAAAGCATCAATCATGTCAGCCCCTCTTGCACAAAACCCTTCCAGGGCTCCCCAGACTCCTAGGGTATCCCCCACCCCAACTTTAACGCTGATCCGCCTCTCCAGGTCCCCTTCCTCCTGTGCTCCATCCACCCTGGTCTTTCACTTTTTCACCACAGGACCTTTGCTCATGCTGTTCTGGCTCCAGGAACATGAGTCCCTTCTCCACCCAGTGAATGGCCTTGTGTTTAGTTCACAGCTCCCGGTCAGTCCCCCAGGAAGGGCTAGCTTGCTGTCCCTGATGGGTCCTTGCAGCTTCCTTTCCTTCTCAGCTCTGGGTATACATCCTATTCCTTAGGCCAGCCTTTCCAAACTCCCTTGTGAAGTTCTTATTTATTTATTTGGCTACACCAGGTCTTAGTTGTGGCATGTGAACTCTTAGTTGCGGCATGCAGGATCTAGTTCCCTGACCAGGGATTGAACCTGGGCCCCCTGAGTTGGGAATGTGAAGTCTTAGCCACTGGATCACCAGGGAAGTCCTTTTGTAAAATGCAGATTCCTGGGCTCTTCTCAGCCTTAGAGTCAGAAAGCCCAGCAAGGGGTTCTGGGCACTGTTTAATGAGCCCCTTGGGGGATCCTTTCCATTACTGTCGGTGGGGGGCTGATAGGTTTGTGCCTACTCCCACTCAGTTCTGAGTCCCCAAAGGTGGGCACCATCCTCTTTATTTTTGCACCCTTACCTCCAGCACAGCATCTGGCACATGACAGGCCTCAAGAAATATTTCTTAAATGCATGGATGTCGATAGAATGAATAGAATTAGTTCCAGTGACTAAATTTAATTCAATTCCAAGTGTATTTATTACCCTTCCTACACAAGAGCAGAACACTAGGAGAATCCCAAGATGGACTGATGTGTCCCTGATGAGAGAGTGAACAGGATATGAACAAACCCAAGCTGGGAACAAACCCAACCCTGCCTGGCCTGTGAGCTCTGAGCAGAGGACAGAAGTGTCCTGGGGACGGTCCTGGGGCAGCTAAACCCACTCTTTTCTCTGGGAAGGCAACTTCCCCTCCCCAGCACAGGTAGAGACAGAGACACCATGCACCCCTGTGGGGAACTGAAGCCCCAGAAAGAAGACAGGGTGACAACAGGAACAGCAGCAATAGTAATAAACACAATTAAGATACGCAGTTTTGGCATCCCTGTTCTGAGATTCCGCAAGTTAGCTCATGCAATCTGGTAGCTGTTGGGGCAGAGATAGCACCTTGATTTCCTGCCCTGCACCCACTTGCTCTCCCTTTCCTCCCCCTCAACTCCCACCAAGTGTTAAGGTCTGAATTGAAAGAGATCCATCCTCCATACCTCCACTCCACCTGGGGGTCCTGGATTTCAAACAGTCTGTCCCCCCATCCCACCCCATCTCTACATGCGAGCACACCTGCCTCTCATACCACTCTCTGGATCTGGGGTCCTGAAAACTTCCTCACTGCCCTAGAGTGGGCTTCCCAGATGGCGCTAATGGTAAAGAACCTGCGTGCCAAGGCAGGAGACACAGGAGACGTGGGTTTGATCCCTGAATCAGGAAGGACCCCTGCCCCTGCCCTTGGAGGAAGGCATGGCAACCCACTCCAGTACTCTTGCCTAAAAAATCCCATGGACAGAGGAGCCTCGTGGGCTACAGTCCATGGGGTCGCAAAGACACAACTGAAGTGACCTAGCACGCATGCACGCCCTAGAGTCAGGGTGTGGGTCTCGGGGGAGGGGCCCTATGTCTGATGCCAAAGTGGAAAGTGTAAGGGGAGGAGGGGTTTGGTGCCACCGAGGGAGCCAGCCCCACCCTGACTCTTCTTGGGCACCCACGAGGCGGTGGCTTGCATTTCAGGATTTTGAGCTTGGCAGAACGCCTGCGACGTTCATTTCTGAGGGGGTAGGGAATGGAAAGAGAGGACGGATGGAGCCAGAGGCTTTTCCCGGGCCCTGCCCAGGCTGGGATGGACAAGATCTTTGAGATTAAAAAAAAAAAACCAGCTGGCTTGCACCCAGGTCTGCGGGGAGTCCCTCCCTCTTGATGAAGGAGAGGATGGATGGGGATATAAAATAGGTGTGGGAGATGACGGGTATCCTGCAGTCACTGGGCCCTGAGGGGTTACGATCAGGCCCCACCCCCAGAAAACAGAGAGGATGTGTTTCGGAGCCGGGTGGGCTGCACGGACACTGAAGGCTTGTTCGCTGGCTGCCCACGCTCGCCGGGAATCGCCCGGGTGGCTGGGCACCCTGGAGCTGTCACTTACGCCACTGTCTGTGCCAGCCAGCCGGGCTCCCTGCTCCCCTGCCCTGCTTGCACCCTGTCTCCCTGGGAGCAGCTCCAAGGGCCCCAGAGGTCAAGGGCTTGTGAGTGGTGACCTTTAGGACAGGGGAGAGAGGGTCCAGAGACAGCTGGAGCCCCTGGACTTTGCCAGGCTAGGTAAACAGAGCCCCTGAGAGGCAAAAAGCCCTGAAGTCTCTGCCAGCCTCCCTCCTCCCCTGGGGGAGGGGGTGGTGCATGTACATGGCCAACTGGGTGACTGGAAGGTGGGGAGCACGTGGACAGGCTGGGACTTGTTCCTGCCCGGGGCTCCTAGGAGCAGGCATCCCCCTGAAACCAGGAATGCTCAGCCCACCCCTGAGCAAAGCTGAATCAGTGTTAGCTACCCCCAGTATATTCTCCTTCCCAATTGCTCCAGTGGGTTCACAGAAAGGAGGCCCCCTCGGAATCCTGGGTTCAGGATTTCAAAAGGAAGCAGGCAGCAAGGTATTTCTTTGGCAAGGCACACATCTGGGCCAAGGTTCCATGGGTCGGGTCGGAGGAGTGAGGTGTGCCCACAGGCAGGAGGTCCCCGAGTTTCAGGTGGAGCAGGTTGGGGCCGGGAGCGGGAGGGGAGGCATGGCTGGCTTCCTGGATTCTGACCTTGCCCCCTCGGTCTGTGGATCTTCAGCAGAGCCAGCTTCATAGGCATGAGACCTGGCCTGTCACACAAAAGGACCCTGCACTCGATTTAATGCCCTGCCAGGACCAATGTGGGATTCTTAAATATTTTGAGTAGGGGGTCCTGCACTTTCATTTTGCACTAGACCCTGGAAATTATGCAGGTGATCTTGACCTAAAACTCAAGGAAAAAATGATGGTTGTAGAATTTCTATTTAGGGGAAGCTTGGAAGCGAAAAGCTGGCTGGAACTTGTCCTGAAGCTCCACTTGATAATAATAATAACAGCAGCAGCAAAACCACCATGCTCTTAACAGTACTGTGTGCCAGTCACTATCCTTTTTTTTTTTTTTAACATTTGACCACACCACGTGACATGTGAGATTCTAGTTCCCTGACCAGGGATCAAACCCATGTTCCCCAAGTGGAAGCACAGAGTTTCAACTACTGGACTGCCAGGGAAGCCCCATCAGTCACTGCTCTAAATGCTTTATATGAATCAGCTCGTCGAATGCTCAAAACATCTCTACACAATCTTAACTATTATGATCCCATTTTACAGAAGAGAAAACTGAGTCTCAATGAGGTTAAAGAAACAGCTATCAATCAAACCTGGGCAGTTCGACTCCACAGCCCTTTACCTTCTGCTAGAACTCCCATTTGTTCAGATTTAAAGTCGGTTTCTTGTATACATGTGGTTGAGTCTTGTCTTTCTGACAGCCATTCTGACAGCCTCTGTTTTTTAATTGGTATATTTATACCATTCACATTTAATATAATGACAGAATTGGATTGATATGTACCATGTTTGTAAATGTATTCAGTGCACTTAATTCTTTTTTTACTCTTCCCCTATTTTTCTGCCATCTGTTTTAAAATATTTTATGATTTCATTTTTTTCTCCTCTTAGCCTATCAAATATACTAAAAATTTTTTTAGTGGTCGCCCTCGAGGTTTTACAATATCCATGACAACTAACCTAAGTCTTCTTTCAAATAGCACTATGCTACTTCAGAGAGTTTTCCCAATTTCTCCCTCCCCTCACTTGCAACGTGGCTGCCACTCATTTCCCAGAGCCACTTGCCACCATCACCTGGTTGCTACTGTTATTGGGCATTTATTGAAGTTGTTTCTTGAAACCTCATAACAATTTTATGAGGTGTGGTGGGGACCGTCCTCAGCCACATTTTACAGAGATGTTGACAAAGGCACAAAATGTGTACGGTTCCCCAGATCACAGCGAGTGGCAGAACTGAGCTTTGAACCCAGCCATTCCTTGTTCTGTGTTGCAAGCAGCTTGCTTTCCTTTAGTTGTTCTATTCCGTGCCAAACAATGGAGCCAAGTTTTTTAAAGAGACATTTGTGCTTTTTTGCTGTGGTGTTTGCATTTACTCTTATTTTAGTGTATTATGGGGGCAGTGTGTGTTGGGGGCTCTAGAAAGGCTGATTGAGATGGGGAACCACCAAAAGGGAACTGGGGTTCCAGCCTCATGACTCTTTGTGACCCCATGGACTATACTGTCCAGGGAATTCCCCAGGCCAGAATACTGGAGTGGGTAGCCTTTCCCTTCTCCAGGGGATCTTCCCAACTCAGGGATCGAACCCAGGTCTCCCGCACTGCAGGTGGATTCTTTACCTGCTGAGCCACCAGGGAATACTGGAGTGCGTAGCCTGTCCCTTCTCTAGCGGATCTTCCGGACCCAGGAGTGGAACCGGGGTCTCCTGCATTGCTTCACTTGTTGACTCCACCCCAAGTCACACCCCCTCCCCCGCAGGCTTAGAGTGAGAGGGAGGGGCTTGCAGTGCCGCCTTGTGGCGTGAGGTGCGAGGGCTGGGGCACCTTATGCAGAAATACGGGCGTCAGCTCCCCGAGGTCAACATGCTGGCTTATGTTGCAAAACCTTTTCACAGAAGAGCCTAATCTCTGGATTCCCAGGCTGTCTCCTGATGGCCTTTGGAGGGAGGCCAGAAGAGCCATTCTGGGGGCCCTCCCTGTAAGAGCTCTATTGCTCCAGCCAGCCCAGACAGCCCCACTCTCAAGGGCGGGCAGGAAGGAGCGGTTTCTGTTTGTAAACAGCAGCTACGCCCTGCGGCCATCCTTCCTTTCTCCTCTCCCCTCTAGCCCCAAAGCTCTGCCTCCTTTGGCAGGGGAGGAAATCTGGCCCAGCGTCCTGGGGCAGCGGAAGGCAGGACCGTCCTCACCAACCTCCCCGGGCTGATTTTCCAGGCCAGCGGGAATCCCCATGCAAGGGCAGATCTGAATTCCTGGGGCGGACATAAACCTAGCTGGCCTTTTGAGGGGACTGTGGCTTTGGGGGACCCAGGGACAGGCTTGGAGGGTACACGCTATGGGAGACATCGATTTCTTTGACCAGCATTCCAATTTCCCTTTGAGGAACCACCCTCCCCACTTTCTCAAGTGACCACACCCTTCTGCTCCAGAAGGAGCCAGGTGGGTCAGCCTTGGCCAGTTAGCATACTCCCTGCCACCATGCCGGTTCAAGCAGTCCACTGAGAGTCCGCCTTGGGGGTTCGCTGGGACAGCTGGAAGAGGGGAGACCTCTGTGTACTGAGCTTCTGGAGCTGGTAAGATATAAATTTGTACATGCTGGTGGCTGACTTGCCAGCCAACAGAGGGAAAACAGAGTCTAAAGATGATTGGTTTTTAATGGTATTTCAAAGTGGTGGGGAAAGAATGAATTATTCACTAAATGGGACAGTTGGCTACACATTCAGGGGAAAATTAAAACATATCTGCTTATGGAAGTAGATTTCAGTTAGATGAAAGAAAAAAGGATTAAAAAGTGAATATAGGGACTTTAGTGGTCCCATGGTTGGGATCGCATGCTTCTGATGTAGGGAATGCAGGTTCGGTCCCTGGATCCCACATGCCATGTTGTGGCCAAAAAAAAAAAAAAAAAAAAATTAATGTAGTGGAAGAAAATGCAAGATAATACTTTTTCAGACACTTGGCAGTGGGTGAGCTCCTCCTTCATGTGACACAAAACCCAGAAACCCCTGAAGGAGATTGGCAGATTGGCTACATAAAAACAGAATCTATGGTCAAAGATACCATAGAAAAAGTTGAAAGACTGATAATGACCAGGAAAAAACATTTGCAACTCTGCAACAAGTAGGTCAGTTGCAACAAATGACCTCTAGTTACAAAGAGGTCCCTCAATGGAACAAAAGGATAAAACCACTCAAACTCAAACTGGCCAAAGGATGTGAACAAGCAAATAGAAGAACAGTCAGCCGGACATTGTTTGCTTCTAAAAGCCCTGAAGTTCGCTTCTAGCAGCACCTCCGGGAAGGGATTAGAAATGACGTCATGTGTGAATGGTTGAAGGCAGGGAGACTATTTAGCCCAGAAGGAAATGGGCGAGAGCAGCATGGTCCAATAAAACATAATGCCAGCCACACATGACATTTAAAACTTTCAACGGCCGCTTTTAAAAAAAAGCAAAAACAGGTGAAATTACTTTAGTCATGTATTGTGCTTAACCAAAAGAATCACTTCGACACATGATCAAGATAAAAATTATTTATTGGTTTTTGTTTCGACTTTTATCTTGGAAATCTGGTGTGTATTTTACACTTACAGGCATACCTTGTTTTATTGGGCTTCCTTTTATTGTGCTTTGCACAGTTATTGCTTTTTTGGTCGTTGGTTTTGTTTCTTTTCAGAGTGAAGGTTTGTGGCAACCTTCTGGTAAGCAAATTTGGTGGCATTTTTTCCAACAGTTTGCTCACTTCATGTATCTGTGTCACATTTTGGTACGTCTCACATGGCTTTTTCCTTTCAATTATATTTATTACGGTGATCTGTGATGGGTGACCTTGGATGTTACTCCTACAGGTCACTGAAGGCTCCAGATGATGCTTGACATTTTTTTTAAGCAATAAAGTATTTTCAAATGAAGGTATGTACATTTAGGCATATGCCACGGCTCACTTTACAGACGACAGTTTACTGTAAGCCTGACTTTTCTGTGCACTGGGAAACCAAAAATTCACGTGACCTGCTTTACTGGGATATTTGCTTTACTGCAATGTTTGCTTTATTGTAATATTTGCTTTATTGCGATGGTCTGAAACTGAACCTGCAACATCTAACATCTCTGAGGGTTGCTTGTACGGTGCACCTCCGTTCAGGACAGCCACATGTCACGTGCTCAATCGTCACAAATGGTTGGCATCAATCACAGTGTCAGAGGCTGAGAGAATGAGCCCCAGACTTGGGGCCACGTCCTGGTTTTCTCATTTGCTGTCTGTGTGACCTTTTTGATTTCCTGTCTTCATTTGAAAACTAACACTAGGGCTGTGTGGGGTGTCATTTATTTGTTTTTTCTGGCCTCACCCTTGTGGCCTGTGGGATCTTAGTTTCCTGACCAGGGATTGAACCTGTGCCCTCAGTAGTGAAAATTCAGAGTCCTAACCATGGGACCACCAGGCAGTTCCCCTGTGAGGGTTTTATTTAATGTGAAATCTTATCACCTTTATTTTCTTTTTTTAAAAATACTTTTTATTTTCATATTTTTATTGGAATATAGCTGCTTTACAATGTTGTATTAGTTTCTCCTGTAGAGCAAAATGAATCCAGCCACACTTACATACATAAATCCCTTCCTTTTTGGAGTTCCTTCCCATTAGTTCACCATAGAGCACTGAGTGGAGTTCCAGTGCTATGCAGTCTCCCACTCTATCCGACCCCGCTATTTGGGTTTTAATAGAATCCATGTAAGGTATTCACCTCACTGGCTGGCACAGAGTTGCATGCTAAGTCGCTTCAGTCGAGTCTAACTCTTTGCAACCCCATGGAGTGAAGCCCACCTGGCTCCTCTGTCCACGGGATTCTCCTGGCAAGAATACTAGAGTGGGTTGCCATGCCCTGCTCCAGGGGATTTTCCCAACCCAGGAATCGAACGCATCACTTACGTCTCCTGCATTGATTGGCAGGCGGGTTCTTTACCACGAGTGCCACCTGCAAAGCCTGGCACAGAATTGAGAGCATAACAAAGTTGTTGATTTGAAGTTACTAATTATTACCCAATAGCTGATAAGACTGTACAGACAGTGGACAAAACAAAAGCCAACATGTGTAACTGGTAGGGTGCTGGATTTGAATTCAGCCTAAGAAAAAACTCCAGGGTTGAGAGCTGCACTGTCTGGTCCTACAGCTGCCAGCCTCACGTGGCCTCGGAGCATGGAGGGAGCGAGTCCAACCAAGAAATGCTGAAATGTAGAATACACACTGCATCTCCAGGACTTAGTGCAAAAAAACAGAATGTAAAACATTTCACTAAATTGTTTACCGTTGATTACATGCTGATATCACATTTGGATGACTTCAGAGCTGGGGACTTGAGGGTTCCTTCAGCCTGAGTCTCCTAGTCATGGAGGGGTTTCTGGGGCCACCGCTCAGCGCCTGGCTGGCAGGCAGTAGATGTCTGTCTGGAGGTGGCTTAGAAAGCAGCCCTCACTCCTGCATTTCAGGACTCCGCTCACCCAAACAGGAGGCCAGCATGGCACACTGTTGGCTCACGGGGACAGCGATTGGCCAGAGGAAGGACTGGGCCCCGCCTGCCTTCTGCATCCTTGTGGCTTGGACCAGCTCAAAGTCAGCCCGTGAGGTCCCTTTTTCTCCCGGCTCCTAGACACTGTCTAGAGGGAGGGGCCCTCATGATCTCCGCTCAGCCCCAGATCCTGGGCAAAGCTCCCACAGGAGGGGAGCGCGTGGCTGCCTGGATGCCTAGAGAGGCCTTGGAGTAAGTATCTTAGTGTACATGAATCTGGGAGCAGCTGTTTCCTTCACCCCAGCGGCCAGACAGCTTCCTCCTCAAGGGCCTGCATCTCATCAGGGAAGGGTCACCCAGCACCCCAGTGTGGGCTTGCCTGACGCAAGCCAGGCAACCAAGAACTTGCATGAATTTTCTTAATAATTAAAACCCACAACCAGCAGGATGGCATAGCCTGGAGGTTCTGTTTCAGCCCTGAGGCTCTCCCATTACCACGAGACCGAAGTCCCTTGCCCTCTTTGGGTTTCCTTATTCATCAAACAAGGATGGGGACACCAAGTGGCCTTTCCAGTTTTTTAAAATTCAGGGATCCTTTGATTCCTCCTGGCGGTGGTATCCTCTTATTTCTCACTGCTAAGTCCTGTCTGTCCCAGCTGTTGACAATGATAATAGCTACAGTAAACAGCAACTAACTCAAAAGGTAAAGAATCTGCCTGCAATGAGAGAGACCTGGGTCGATCCCTAGGTTGGGAAGATCTCCTGGAGAAGGGCATGACTACCTGCTCAGTATTCTTGCCTGGAGAATTCCATGGACAGAAGAGCCTGGCAGGCTACAGTCCACGGGCTCACAAGGACACAACTGAGCAACTAACACTTTCACAGCATTTGTCCATTTCTGCTTTACATGCATTTAAATCACTCCATCCTCCCAACAACATTATGATGTGTCTCCATTGTTATCTCCATTTTATGAAGGCAGAAACACAACTGTGAACCCCCTGTGTTAGTTGGTTTGAACTTCCATAACAAAGTATTCAATATCACAGACTGACTGGCTTAAAGAGAAATTTATCTTACAGTTCTGGAGGCTGGAAGTCCAAGATTGAGGTGTCGGCAGGGTTGATTTCATCAGAGGTCTCTCTCCTTGGCTTGCAGGTGGCCACCTTCTCCGTATGTCTTCACATGGTCTTCCCTCTGTAGTGTCTGTATCCTCCCTTCCTCTTCTCATAAGGACACTAGTCATGTTGGAATTAGGGTCCACCCATATGACCTCATTTTAACTTAATCACCCCTTCCCAGACCCCTGCCTCCAAATACAGTCATGCTTTGAGGCACTGGGGCTTAGGATTTCAATATATGAATTTGGGAGATGGGGGGCACAATTTAGTTTGTAACATTCCTCAAAAAGGCAAGAAGAACTGGCATAAATTATTAAGCAAACTTCACACTGGTTCTGGGTTGCCTGGCTTGCATCAGGCAAGCCCACTCTGGGGTACTGGGTGGACCCTTCCCCAGTGAGACACAGGCCTTTCTCTTGTAATCCTCATGGGCCTGGCACACAACAGAGAACCTCAGATAACCTTTGGTAGAGGGTTGGGTGGGGGATGGGGAGAGGGGATCATTGGGGAGCAGAAGATGAAGGATGCCCCCAAGGTCTACCCTGACAGCAGCCCATGGAGTGCTGATGGCCTGCTACTGCTGCTGCTAAGTCGCTTCAGTCGTGTCCGACTCTGTGCGACCCCATAGATGGCGGCCCACCAGGCTCCCCGTCCCTGGGATTCTCCAGGCAAGAACACTGGAGTGGGTTGCCATTTCCTTCTCCAATGCATGAAAAGGAAAAGTGAAAGTGAAGTCACTCAGTCATGTCCGACTCTTCGCGTCCCCATGGTCTGCAGCCTACCAGGCTCCTCCGTCCATGGGAGTTTCCAGGCAATCGTACTGGAGTGGGGTGCCATTGCCTTCTCCAGCTGATGGCCTAGATGGCTCAAATGGCCAAGGGAACAGAATTTGCCTCCTGATCATAGAAGGGTGCTGACCCCACTGGGAGGGTCAGGAAGACTTCCTGGAGGAGGCACAGTAAGGAGATAAAGAGGTTGGAGAAGAGCTTTCCAAGCAGAGAAAATAGCAGGTGCAAGCTGGTGTGCCTGAGATGGGGTGTCTAGTGATGGGGGCTCTAAGCATCAAGTTCAGATTCAGGGGACAGAAGTGGCAAGAGAAAGGAGAGGGAATTCCAGGAAGGTCCTGGACGCTAAGGAACATGGACTTAACCTAGCGTTCCAGGAGTTATTGAATGATGTCAAGCAAGGGAGTGGAGGGTGATTTTACAATATTCATCACAATGGTGTCATATCTTTTTGCCTTTTCATACAGTTCATAGGGTTTCCATCCACATTCCAGTACGGATGTGAGAGTTGGACCATAAAGGAGGCTGTGCACCAAAGAACTGATTCTTTTGAATTGTGATGCTAGAGAGGTTTCTTAAGAGTCCCTTGGACAGCAAGGAGATCAAACCAGTCAATCCTAAAGGAAATCAATCCTGAATATTCATTGGAAGGACTGATGCTGAAGCTGAAGCTCTACTACTTTGGCCACCTGATGTGAAGAGCCGACTCACTGAAAAAGACCTGGATGCTGGGAAATATTGAGGGTAAGAGGAGAAGGGGTGACAGAGGATGCGATGATTGAATTGCATCATTGGCTCAATGGACATGAGTTTGAGCAAACTCCAGGAGACAGTGAAGGACAGGGAAGCCTGGCGTGCTGCAGTCCATGGTCACAGAGAGTTGGACACGACTTAGCAATTGAACAATAACAACAATCGCAACGGTGAGTGGGCTCCAGGCCAAGCTGTCACTCAGCCCACCACATGCCACACCTCATCTCTGCCCGCTCTCTGGTCCCTGCCATGTCTCTCACTCACTCACATTCCTTTCTTCCCTTCCTCTGGGAACCCAGGGTCCCTTCTCACCTACTGTTCAGTGAGAACCACCCTGAATGGTTCAGCTTCCCATAATTAGTATTGAGCAATCGCTTTCCAAATATGGTTTTTGGCACAGAGTCTGGGAAGGCTGTCTCCCAGCCACACTGAAAGCTGGTGGTCATCTCTGTCTTGACAAGGAACGTGTGTGTCTTTCTGAGTTCCCTCCACATGCAACCGGTGGTGGTGGGTCAGGAAGAAGGGTCTCCTCTGGCTAAACCTCTGGGGGCAGTGGGTGGAAAACCGAGGGACTTGGGGTGGGCGAAACTGGCTACATCCTGTGACACAGAAGTTCCCCCTTCAAAGCTGCTAATAACAATGACAGTAGTAATAACAGAGTAAGTATTTACCAAGCACTTACTTCATGCACACTTTACAATATTAATTCATTTAATGTTCACAGCAACCCTTGAGGTAGAACTATTATCTCTGTTTTAAAAACTAGGAGACTGAGGCACGAAGTGGCTAAATCACTTGCCCCAAATCAAAGTGAACTGCTCAAATAAAAGAGAAAGGCAGCGTTTTGCTGAGTGTCGATGAAGAAATCTCCCCACAGCTTGGAAACAGTTCTACCATCAATTTGGGGCCAAATGCTTCCTAAAAATTAAAGGATACAAACTAGTGTCTCCATTTTTTCTACACAAAGCTCTAAAATTGAGATGCAGTTATTTCAGTGGAGGAATTTCTTGAAAAATCTGGCTCCTGGCTCCCTCTTGGAAAACTGGAAGTGCTGGCACCCTGGGCCCACATTCCCACGTAGGGTATATTAGTGAAAGATGTCATTCAGAGGAAGGCAAATACTGTATGTTTTTACTAATCTGTGGAATCTAAAGAAAGTGAAGTCGCTCAGTCATGTCCGACTCTTTGCCACCCCATGGACTGTAGCCCACCAGGCTCCTCCGTCCATGGGATTTTCCAGGCAAGAATACAGGAGTGGGTTGCCATTTCCTTCTCCAGAGGATCTTCCTGACCCAGGGGTTAAACCCAGGTCTCCTGCATTGTAGGCAAACGCTTTAACGTCTGAGCCACCAGGGATGTGGAATCTAAAAGGTAAAACAAATGAGAGTAACAAAACAGAAGTAGACTCAGGCTTTTGTTGTTTAGCCACTAAGTTGTGTCCAACTCTTTTTCAATTCTGTGGACTCACAGGTAAAGAGAACAAATTAGTGGTCACCAGAGGGGAGAGGTGTGGCGGAGGAGAAGGGGATTAAAAGAGGCAGAAACTACTGGGCATAAAATAACTGACAATGTGATATACAGCACAGGAAATAAAGTCAGTGTTTTATAATATTGTATGCAGTATATTCTATAAAAATATTGAATTGTACCCACTATTATTGTACATCTGAAACTAATGTTAATATTGCAAATCAAATATACTTCAATTTAAAAGTTACATAAATGGTGCTCTGTGATGACCTGGAGGGACGGGATAGAGGTACGGGAGTGGGAGGGAGGCTCAAGATGGAAGGGATACACACACACACACACACACAGAAAGCTGATTCATGTTGTTGTGAAGTAGAAGCCAGCACAACATTGTAAAGCAATTATCCTTCAATTAAAAATTAAGTAAATTAAAAAAATGGTTGCATAGAATCTATAAATAGGGGCCAAATAAAAACAGAATCTATACATTTTTGTATGTGAGATGTCATCATCCATAAATATCACCTGGGGAAGTAATTACAATGCAGATTCCTCAGCCCCTTCCCCAGAGGTTCTGATTCAGTAAGTCTTCCCCGAGGTCCAGAAATCAATGTTCTCACAAGCATCCCCACCACCATCACCACACATAGTGCGGATTCCCTCACTGGTGATCCCGGGACCATATTTAGAGAAACGCTGCTTTAGTCCTTGGGCATCAACAATACCGGATGACACGCTACCAAATGGGAGTCCAAAGGCTCAGGTTTTATCCTGAGTGATCAGGACAAATCTGCCTTCAGCTTATTCAATGAAAATGTCTTCTGAACACCAGGACTGTGCCTGGGGCTTCTCCTCCTGAACCGCCTAGTCCAGGCTCGCACACCTGCATTTTCGGGCTTTAAAGAAACTCTTCAGCCCCTCCCCGTCTTCCCTCTCTCTACCTGCCCCACCTCCCACCTCCAGCCCTAGGTGCCAGGTCTGCATGGAAACTGTTGCCTGGCTTGGTGTGCAGGTTTGGATGAAACACGCTTTGGGATGGGATGGGTTTTTAGAGGAGAGGGCCTGGCTACAGCCCTCTCATGACACAAAGGACCAGTATGTGATCATGTACAAAGGCTTACAGATAAGGAGCCACACTTACCAGCCCGCCCCCCTGGCAGCTGGGGTATTTGTTATTGCCTAGAAAATCAATGGGCAGGGAATGCTCCCATTCACCTCATCCCCCCCGCCCCCGCCCGGACAGAACACACTGCATTTACAACAAGGAATCAAAGCGGGCGTGTGAGCCAACGGATCCCATGTTGCCAGCTCCCCAAGAGGTAGGGCAGGGCTCTCACACACAGTGTGCTCCCCAAAGGTCCACATCAGCCCTCGGCATCAAGGTGCCAGCACGTGACCATCTTTTGTCTCCAGGAGAGAAACCTCTGTGGATGAGGGCCTGTGGCATCAGGCATGTGGTTTCGCCATCAGCAGCAAGGGAGAATGAAGACCTCACAGGACCACCTCTCCTTAACGCTTCTCTTGTTCTGGCTGCTCTGCATGATCAGGCATAAATCCCACCACAAAGAAACATTTGTTCTGTTCTTTAGCATTCAGGACCCACATTTTACCTAATTCTCATCCCTGTGTAAACATCCTGAGATGCTGCAATTAGCCCCATCTCATGATGAGGAAATGGAGGCTCAGAGCTCATCAGAGGCCCTGAAGGCAGTGGTGCTGGGTTTTTAATTAAAGGAATGAAGACTCTTTTATGTCTCAGAGGGACCTGGACTCATTCTCCTCCTGGACACCCAGTTCAGTTCAGTCACTCAGTCGTGTCCCACTCTTTGCAACCCCATGCACTGCAGCACGCCAGGCCTCCTTGTCCATCACCAACTCCCGGAGCTTACTCAAACTCATGCCCATTGAGTTGGTGATGCCATCCAACATCTCATCCTATGTCATCCCCTTCTCCTCCAGCCTTCAATCTTTCCCAGCATCAGGGTCTTTTCAAATGAGTTAGCTCTTCACATCAGATGGCCAAAGTATTGGAGTTTCAGCTTCAAAAATCAGTCCTTCCAATGAATATTCAGGACTGATTTCCTTTAGGATGGACTGGTTGGATCTCCTTACAGTCCAAGGGACTTTCCAGAGTCTTCTCCAATGCCACAGTTCAAAAGCATCAGTTCTTTGGTGCTCAGATTTCTTTATAGTCCAACTCACATCCATACATGACCACTGGAAAAACCATAGCCTTGACTAGACAGACCTTTCTTGGCAAAGTAATGTCTCTGCTTTTTAATATGCTGTCTAGGTTGGTCATAACTTTTCTTCCAAGGAGCAAGTGTCTTTCAACTTCATGGCTGCAGTCACCATCTGCAGTGATTTTGGAGCCCAAAAAATAAAGTCTGACACTGTTTCTCCATCTATTTGCCATGAAGTGATGGGACCAGATGCCATGATCTTTGTTTTCTGAATGTTGAGCTTTAAGCCAACTTTTTCACTCTCCTCTTTCACTTTCATCAAGAGATTCTTTAGTTCTTCTTCACTTTCTGCCATAAGGGTGGTGTCATCTGCATATCTGAGGTTATTGATATTTCTCCCAGCAATCTTGATTCCAGCTTGTGCTTCATCCAGCCCAGCATTTCTCATGATGTACTCTGCATATGTTAAAGAAGCACGGTCACAATATACAGCCTTGATGTACTCCTTTTCCTATTTGGAGCCAGTCTGTTGTTCTATGTCCAGTTCTAACTGTTGCTTCCTGGACACCCAGCATGGGTCAAACTAGCCAGTCTGTCCCAGCAGGTTTGAACAGCTTTGAATTTAACAAGATGGGATGGTAGCTGCACTGTCTAATAACGGGGCCACAGGCCAGAGGCGGCCACTGAACACCTGCAGTGTGGCCAGTACAAACTGAGATGCTCTAAGTGTGAAATATGTTCCAGGGTTTGAAGATAAAATACAAAAAAAGGGGGTGGGTGGGATGTAAAATATCCGTTTTATCTTAAGCGTGTGCTGCAATGGTAATATTTGAGATACCAGGTTAAAGGCAATCTTCTTGACACTTTATTGACCAGAGATGTATTAATATGTCTTTTGTTACCCAAATGTTATTGACCAGAGATAATATCAATATCACATAAGAAATCGCCACACATAGGCATTAGTTTCTGCAAAAAAATCCCTTAGTCAATAATGAGGTAAGATTACATTCATCTGTTTCTCTATTTCTTTAAAAATACAGATACTAGAAAATAAAATTGGGTATATGACTCCCATTTTACTTCCACCAGACAGTGTCTCAATTATCTCTCTTTCAGAAGGCTCCTGCATCTTTTATCAAAATTCCCTAACTATAGCCTCAGTTCAGTTCAGTCGCTCATTCGTGTCCGACTCTTTGCGACCCCATGAATCTCAGCACACCAGGCCTCCCTGTCCATCACCAACTCCCAGAGTTCACTCAGACTCATAGTCACCTTTCAATTACAAATCACCATGGGAAGAAGAAATGGGTGACTCTTCATCTGCCTACAGAGCCCAAGTCAGAAAAATGCCCCTAGCACTCTTTCTCTCATCCCCTCCTTCCTGCTTATAACCATACAAATGAAAAAGGAACCCTATTAGCCTTCTTGGGCTGCTGTAATGAGTCACCACAATCTGGATGGCTTACAGTGACAGCAACTTACTCTCCCACACTTCTGGAGTTCTGGAAGTCAGAAATGGAGGTGTTGGCAGGGGTGATTTCTTCAAGGCTCTGTTCCTAGCCCCAGGAGGGTGGCCAGCATCCTTGCCGTTCCTCAACTTGCAGCTGCATCACTCCAGTCTGCTTTCGTCATCACATGGCCTCCCCTCCTACCCCCATGCATGTGTCCAAACTGTCCCTTTTCCTATAAGGACACCAGCATTGGACTGGCACCCACCTTACTTTGATGTGACCTCATCTTAAATACTAACTAGTAACAGTTGCAAGGACCCTATTTCCTAATAAGGTTACGTTCTGAGGTTTCAGGTAGATCTGAGTTGGGGGGTCACTGTTCATCACAGTACAGGTGCGTGCATTCAAGTGCACGTGTGCACGCTCAGGCATGTCTGACTCTCTGAGACCCACTGACTGTAGCCTGCTCACCAGGCTCCTCTGTCCGTGGGATTTTCTAGGCAAGAACACTGGAGTGGGTAGCCATTTCCTTCTCCAGGGGATCTTTCCAACCCAGGGATTGAACCCACGTCTCCTGCATTGCAAACGAATTCTTTACCACTGAGCCACCAAAATCAACTTCACTTCAATAAAGTGTACAAAATCTGTATGGTTATGTCAACCAAGTGTTGACAAAAGAAAGAAAAATTAGGTTGCTCTCTGTATTTGAGGTGGGAAACAAAACTGGATTTGTGTGGTAGATGGTTACAGATAACACATACTATGGGGGGAGGTACTTTAACAAACAGGCAACTGCTCTGATGGCAGAACTCCTGCAGACACATGAGCCCTGCTGTTGAATCCCCAGGGATCCAGCTGTCATCACCACTATGAAAACTTAAACCAGATCGTGCCTGAGTTGACCACCCTCTATTTGCACAGAGGTCTTACATGGCTGCATCTGGCTTGTGGTCCAGGGCTTGGGTCCTAGATACACAGAGCCATGAGACTGAGGAGGGTTCCGTCTGTTTGGTTTGCAAAACTGAGTTCTGTTTGTACACCAGTGACTGCAGCTCATTACCAGGGATACTTCTCCAGAGACAGAATATGAGTGGAAGATCATGGGCAGCCATGGATATGAGAAATATCCATAATATTCCACTTTACAGATGAGACAACAGAGCCACAGAGAGGTCGAGTGACTCGCCCAAGGCAACACAGCTAACAATGGTAGAGGTCTGACTCAAATCCAAGCCATCTAGCTACAGAGCTGAGCTCTCATACCTACAGGAAGGGTTTGGACACATGGAGGTGGGAGGCGGGAGAGGTCACAACTGATGCAGAGACTTGGGTGATCAAAGGCACAGGAGGAGGGGGCAGGTTCCTGGGAAAAGACCCATCATTCCTCATATCCTGATGAAAAGGGCAACGAGAGAGGGGCTGGCAGCCTGGGATGTTAGCAACGAGGACCCACAGAACTCCCACTGGCTGACATCTCTCAGGTAACTTGATTCCAGGGCCCAGAGTGACCACATGCCTGAGCTGGGGTCTCCAACACAGAGGACCATGGTGGCCTGGGGCTCCCCATGTGGCCAGCTCCCATCACTCAGCCCCACGTCCTCCCATCCCTCCCCAACCGAGAGGGCAGGCCTCTAGGAGCTGGCTGAACTTGGAGCCAGGTTGACACTGATGGTAAACAGGAACATTCCAGACCTGGTGGAATCGTAACAATGTGTCACCAGGGGCTGAGGGCAGGGAGGGGATGTCGGGCAGGGTTCCACCCCAGCTCAGCTGCAGTGACCTTCGCAAATACTCCAAGTGCCTACTGTGTGCAAGACGTGGGGGTTGCGGTGGGGGGCGCATTCCTGAGTTCCCTGTCCAGAAACTGTGGCAGCCAGCCCTTTGGGTGTGTGGGTCAGCCTCCTCTCCAAGGAGAGGGGAGAGTTTCGATCTACCTCTCCCACTTCTGGAGAACTCAGGGAGGGGCAGGGCGGGGCCCTCGGAGCTGCCATCCCGGAGGAGGCTGGGTCCGGACTGCATCTCTCCCCACCCCACCCTGGCAGGCCAGGCAGCGGGGCCAGCAGTCCCTCAGCCCTGTGCATTCCTCCCAGGCTGGAATCTGAGCCAGAAGGTATAAAACAAACATCTTGAGAGAAGTGGAAGGACTCCAGGCCAAGGTGGTATGGTGCTGACAAGTGCAGAGCTGGGCAGAACTGCTTTCTCCCCCTGCCCCCAGCCCTGAAGAGGTTTCCCTTGAATTGTGGGAGGACCCTGGAGTTAGATTCTGGCCTGGGAGAGTCCTCCCCATCCCCAACCTCCTTGTTCATGAGGTTTCCTCCTGGTTCCCAACCAGGATCTCTTCTGTCAGGGACACAGATTGTATACATATATACCTGACTGGCACCCCCATCATCCAAAGCCCCAGCCCCTGGGTGGGTCTCTGGGGCCTTAGAATAGCCAACAGCTACCCACCCATCCTTGGTGTGTCCAGAGCTATGCAGCTCAGAGTGTGGTCCAAAAAGTGTCCCACTGCCCTTGAAAAGCTGAGCCCAACTTGGGGAGTGAAGGTTTAGACGTCTTTACAGCCACTGCTGTGACCTGCAGGCATCTGAAGCTTACTGTCACATGTTAAGAAAGTATACTCAAAGCTGTGGTTTTTCTAGCGGTCAGGTATGGATGTGAGAGTTGGACCATAAAGAGCGCCGAGCACCTAAGAATTGATGCATTTGAATTGTGGTGCTGGAGAAAACTCTTGAGAGTCCCTTGGACAACAAGGAGATCAAACCAGTCCATCCTAAAGGAAATCAACCTTGAACATTCATTGGAAGGACTGATACTGAAGCTTTGGCTACCTGATGCGAAGAGATGACTCATTGGAAAAACCCCTGATGCGGATAAAGAAAGATTGAAGGCAAAAGGAGAAGGGGGTGGCAGAAAGATGGTTAGAGAGCATCAGTAGCTCAATGCACATGAATTTGAGCAAACTCTGGGAGATAATGGAGGACAGAGAAGACTGGTGTCCTGCAGTCCACAGTCGCAAAGAGGTGGACACGGCTTAGCAACTGAACAGTAAGATAAAAGTATCGGTCCATGATGAATCCCTAGTCAAAAACAAGCCATCAAACTGGTCCCTCACTGCAAATTTGACAAGCACCCAGCTGCCAGAACAGCAGAGCAGGAAATTCTTTCCCTGGGAGCCAGCAGGACCACAAGCTGCACGCTCCTTCCCTTTGTCTCTCCGGGCTCAGCTCCCTGAGAACATCAGGACCATCAGAGCTTCCCCGCAGGGTGGGGAGTAGGCAGGGCTCGGATGAAATCTGGGGGCGCCACTGACAATGAACCAACCAGCAGATGAACCAGGCCATTTCAGGTGGAAATAAAACAGGACAATGTGATAGGGAGCGAAAAAGGCAAGTTTGGGGGTGCGGTATATTAAATGAGAGACAATATGCCACTCACAGGTGGTAGGATTGTACACAGTTTAAATCAGGCACAAGGAGTCATCCTAGAAACCCTCAAGGAAAGAGAGAAGGACAGAGCGGAGGAGAGGAAGGAGGAGCTGAGTGCTGGAGGCTTGGCCCTGCCCAGTTCAAGGTCAGCCTGGCCTCACTGCTTGCTCACAGCCTGGGTAGGGGGCAAGCCACCACTGTCTGGAGGACTGCAGGCAGGGCAAGGGAGCACCCCCCTCCTACCCTCTCCCGCCTTCAAAGTGCAAGAGAAGTCGAGATCCTACCTGAACTGGTTACATCCCCAGGGCCCCCAGGTCTTGCCCAGGCCTGGGGTGGGATCTATACAACGATATTGATCTGTCCCAACCCCCATGCAATCCCCTTCTACCTGCAGATCAGGTGTTCGTGAGCATCGTCTCCCAGCACGTGCCACCGTGAGTTCTGGGATGCGCTGAACCTGGGTGGAGCAGTGGCAGGACTGCACATGCTCTCTGCGGACCTGCGGCGGCGTCGCCCTGGCCGCTCTGTCTGCCTGGCCTTTTCCGCCGCAGACTTCCCACCTCCTCCTCACGCTCTTCTCAGAGTTTCCAGGGCCTTTGGGGGAGCCTGGTTGTGAGCGTTAGGACTCCACAGCTCCTTCTCCAGCTGGAACGAGTGAATTGGCTTCTCCCTTGGCATGACACGTTCCCACAAACTTTGAAGCAGTAACCACGCACGTATTAGCTCCCAGTTCTGCAGGTCAGAAATCCAGGCATGGCGGGGCTGGGTTCCCTGCTTTGGTGCAGGCGAGGCCGAAATCGGGGGTGTCAGCTTTTGAGTGGAGGACCCCGGGCAGACTGCTGTCCAGCTTGTTTTGGTTGGTGGCAGGATTCAGTTCCTTGTTGGGTTTGCCTGAAAGGTCGACGTTCTTGCTGGCTGTCAACAGGACAGCTGATCTGCCCCCAATCCCCCCACATTCCTGCTCACGTGCCCGCATTTTCAAAACCAGCCACACTATACTGGGTCCTTTCGAAATCTCTTGATTCCCTGTTCTGCCACAGGCCAAACTCCCGGCTTTTAAAGGGCTGGTGTGATGAGATTAATCCCACCTGGGTAATCAACCTTTTGAGAAACTCAAGGTCCACTGATAAATTCCTTTTGTTAGGTAATAGAGGGCTTCTCTCGGATTGCTAAGAGTCGGACACGACTGAGTGACTTCACTTTCACTTTTCACTTTCATGCATTGGAGAAGGAGATGGCAACCCACTCCAGTGTCCTTGCCTGGAGAATCCCAGGGATGGGGGAGCCTGGTGGGCTGCTATCTATGGGGTCGCACAGAGTCTGCCACAACTGAAGTGACTTAGCAGCAGCAGCTGGTGACTCAGCAGTAAAGAATCTGCCTGCCGATGCAGGAGACGTGGGTTCAGTTCCTGGGTCGGGAAGATCTCCTGGAGAAGGAAATGGCAACCCACTTGAGTATTCTTGCCTGGGAAATCCCATGGACAGAGGAGCCTGGCAGGCTACAGTCCACGGAGTTGCAAAAGAGTCGGACATGACTTAGCAACTAAACAACAAGGTCACAGAACCATAGGAGTCCTAGCTCATCATATTCACAGATTCCCACACACTTGAAGTGGGGGGATTATACCAGGGCAAGGGTCCATGGGGGCCGGTCTTTCAGTTCTGCTTACCTCCGCCAGCATCTAGTTCCAGGTATACCATGTAGACCTCATCTGAGACTTCCCTGTCCAGGCACCCGGGCTAGCCTGGGGACCACAGAACTTCATTTTGAGCTCTGCTTTTGCCTGGTGGCGCTAGTGGTAAAGACTCCGCCTGCCAATGCAGGAGATGCAAGAGATGCGAGTTCGATCCTTTAGTTGGGAAGATCCCCTGGAGTAGGAAATGGTAGACCATTCCAGTATCCTTGCTTGGAAAATTCCACGGACAGAGGAGCCTGGTGGGTTACAGTCCACGGGATCGAAAAGAGTCCGACACGACTGAACGACTGAGCATGACTGTGTGACCTTGGGCCAGTCACCTTTCTCTGGTCCTTGGTTCCCCTGTCTGTACACCAGGGAGACTGGGCTATCAGAGGCTCTCTACCCTCACTGCCCTTTCAAGTTCCCTGGAGAAGCTTTAAAAAAAATATAGTGCCTGCTCCCTATCCTGCTTGATCCTAGCTTAATGGGTCTGGGATGGGACCCAGACACAGGTTTACTAGAAAAACTTGCCCAGGAGATTGAGAGGATCAGCCAGTGCTGAGAAGCACAGAATCGGAAACTTTCTAAAATGGAGGTTCTCAACCATGGCAGCACATTAGAATCCCCTGGGGAGATTTTTTTTCCCCCCAAAAGACCCCTTGGGGTGGGGGGTGGGGGTCTTAGCTGAATTTGCTGGAGGCAGGATCCTGACAGCAGCAACTTTTAAAATCACCCTAGGGAAATCACCCTAGTGCAGGCAGACGATTTTAATTTCCAACTTTCTGTCTTCTTCCACCTTTCCACCAGGTGGGATGGAGATGAGAAAATGTCAGATTGAAGGAGGAATCAGGGAGAGGGAGGGGGAAACCTGAGTTCTGGGTCAGCCCCAAAGACTCCTCCCCTCCCTGGGGTCGTGACCTTCCTCCTGAACCCCCTTCACAGGATCAAGGGTTAAAAAGCCATCATGAATCAAGACAGTATGGTACTGGCACAAAGACAGAAATATGGATCAATGGAACAAAATAGAAAGCCCAGAGATAAATCCACGCACATATGGACACCTTATCTTTGACAAAGGAGGCAAGAATATACAATGGATTAAAGACAATCTCTTTAACAAGTGGTGCTGGGAAAACTGGTCAACCACTTGTAAAAGAATGAAACTAGAACACTTTCTAACACCATACACAAAAATAAACTCAAAATGGATTAAAGATCTAAATGTAAGACCAGAAACTATAAAACTCCTAGAGGAGAACTTAGGCAAAACACTCTCCGACATACATCACAGCAGGATCCTCTATGACCCACCTCCCAGAATATTGGAAATAAAAGCAAAAATAAACAAATGGGACGTAATTAAACTTAAAAGCTTCTGCACAACAAAGGAAACTATTAGCAAGGTGAAAAGACAGCCTTCAGAATGGGAGAAAATAATAGCAAATGAAGCAACTGACAAAGAACTAATCTCAAAAATATACAAGCAACTCCTGCAGCTCAATTCCAGAAAAATAAATGACACAATCAAAAAATGGGCCAAAGAACTAAATAGACATTTCTCCAAAGAAGACATACAGATGGCTAACAAACACATGAAAAGATGCTCAACATCACTCATTATCAGAGAAATGCAAATCAAAACCACTATGAGGTACCATTTCATGCCAGTCAGAATGGCTGCGATCCAAAAGTCTACAAGCAATAAATGCTGGAGAGGGTGTGCAGAAAAGGGAACCCTCTTACACTGTTGGTGGGAATGCAAACTAGTACAGCCACTATGGAGAACAGTGTGGAGATTCCTTAAAAAACTGGAAATAGAACTGCCTTATGATCCAGCAATCCCACTGCTGGGCATACACACTGAGGAAACCAGAACTGAAAGAGACACGTGTACCCCAATGTTCATCGAAGCACTGTTTATAATAGCCAGGACATGGAAGCAACTTAGATGTCCATCAGCAGATGAATGGATAAGAAAGCAGTGGTACATATACACAATGGAGTATTACTCAGCCATTAAAAAGAATACATTTGAACCAGTTCTAATGAGGTGGATGAAACTGGAGCCTATTATACAGAGTGAAGTAAGCCAGAAAGAAAAGCACCAATACAGTATACTAACGCATATATATGGAATTTAGAAAGATGGTAACAATAACCCTGTATACGAGACAGCAAAAGAGACACTGATGTATAGAACAGCCTTTTGGACTCTGTGGGAGAGGGAGAGGGTGGGATGATTTGGGAGAATGGCATTGAAACATGTATAATATCATATATGAAACAAGTCGGCAGTCCAGGTTCGATGCACAATACTGGATGCTTGGGGCTGGTGCACTGGGACGACCCAGAGGGGTGGTATGGGGAGGGAGGAGGGAGGAGGGTTCAGGGTGGGGAACACGTGTATACCTGTGGCGGATTCATTTTGATATGTGGCTAAACCAATACAGTATTGTCAAGTTAAAAAAAAAAAAACAAACTAAAAAAAAAAAAAAAAGCCATCATGAGTTGAGTCAGTTCTAACGAGGTGGATGAACCTAGAGTGTAGTATAGAGTGAAGTAAGGCAGAAAGAGAAAAACAAATACCATATATTGACCATATATATGGAATCTAGAAAGATGGTACTGATGGTATTTTCAGGGCAGCAATGGAGATGCAGACATAGATGACAGACTTGGGGACACAGGGAGGGAAGGAGAAGGGAGAACAGATGGAGAGAGTAGCATGGAAACATACACACGATCGTATGTGACAGAGGACGAGATGGTTCGATCGCATGACTGACTCAAAACACATGAGTTTGCGCAAACTCCAGGAGATAGCGTGGGACAGGAAAGCCTGGTGTGCTGCAGCTTATGGGGTCACAAAGAGCTGGACACAACTTAGCTACTGAACACCTTCCCAGGTGGTGCTAGTGGTAAAGAACCTGCCTGCCAATGCAGGGGTTCAAGAGGCTGGGGTTCCATCCCTGGGTTTGGAAAGATCCCCTCGAGAAGGGCATGGCAACCTACTCCGATATTCTTGCCTGGAGAATCCTGGCAAGAGAAGCCTGGTGGGCTTTGTCCGTTGGGTCGCCAAGAGTCGTACGTGACTGAACAACTAACACTACACTTTTTAGCTACTGAATAACAATGAAAGTATGTAAAATAGATAGCCAGTGGGAATTTGCTGTATGACTCAGGGAGCTCAAACTAGGGCTCTGTGACAACCTATGGGGTGGGATGGAGTAGGAGGTGGAAGGAGGTTCAAGAGGGAGAGGATATATGTATACCTATGGCTGATTCATGTTGATGTTTGGCAGGAAACCAACACAGTATTGTAAAGCAATTATCCTTCAATTAAAAAATAAATTAATTTTTAAAAAAAGCCATCATGTCTCTGGTTGCTGAGCTCAGTTGCTCCAAAGATGGCAATAACGAAAACTCTTGGGGGCTCCCTGGGGCAAGGAGGAGCAGGTGCCTGGCTGAACCAGACCTCCTCGGCCCGCCACCCCCTCCTCTCCGATTCCTCAGCCACTGGAATCTCAGCCCTCACGCTCCAGCTTGGCCGTGAAGCAGGCCCCGGCCCTATTTTCAAGGTAGCCACTGCCTCTTTCTGCACCATTTCCTTCCAAACAAACAGCTTCCCCTTTGGGGAGGTTATCACAGCACGTCCAGTGTGGGCAGGGCCGGATTTCTGCCTGGGGCACTCCCCGGAGGTGGGAAGGACCAGAGGATGTGGCGCTGGCAGGGCTGACGGACCCCGGGCTGATCCTGGACTGGAGATGCAGGCAGGGCTGTCGCAGTGCTCGCTGTCTGCTCAGGGCACCCAGGACGCAGGAATTCTCTTTCAGTCTTGGAATACCGCAGTCTTGCAAACAAGGACCAGCCTGCTGGCCGGTGAGCAGTGGTCTGGGATGGCGGTTGCCCAGGTAACCATCTAACCACTCTGCAGGGACCTGGGGATGGATCCTCATCAAAAGTCCCACAACTACTCTCTCCTCTTCCAACCCGTGAGTGCATGCTAAGTCCCTTCAATAGTGTCTAACTCTTTGAGACCCTATGCACTGTAGCCTGCCAGGCTCCTCTGTCCCTGGGATTCTCCAGGCAAGAGTACTGAGAGGGTTGACATGCCCTTCTCCAGGGCATCTTCCTGACCCAGGGATCGAACCTGCATCTCTTACCTCTCCTGCACTGACAGGCAGATTCTTTGCCACTAGCGCCACCTGGGAAGCCTCCCCTTCCAACCTAGCCCCCTTCATTTTGTTTTCCTGGCAGGGGGCTACAGTGGTCTTCAGAAAACGTGGGTGGGATCTATCATTCCCCTGCTGAAACTTTTCATAGGTTTCATGTTGCCCCAACTCAGTCGGTAAAGAATCTGCCTGCAATGCAGGAGACCCGGGTTTGATTCCTGGATCGGGAAGATCCCCTGGAGAAGGAAATGGCAATCCACTCCAGTTTTCTTGCCTGGGAAGTCCCATGGACAGAGGAGCCTGGTGGGCTACAGCCCATAGGGTCGAAAGAGTCGGACATGACTTAGTGACTAAATCACCACCATCAACGAGTAAACTCCTATCACAACCCGTGAGAGCTGCTCACTGTGGTCCCCGGCTCTCTGATCTCTCTACCTGCCATCCCCACCCTTGCTCATTCCGGTCCCAACACTTCTGCTTTTCCTCCCCGGGCCTTTTCACTTGCTCTTTATTCCTGTGGCTCGTGGTTCTTATCTTCCACCTGTCACCCTTCAGAGAGGCCTTCCCAGATCAGCCTGCTTAAAACAGCCCTCACAGTGCTCTGTCCGTCATCCTGTTTCATTTCTTTCCAACACATATCACTATTAAAATAACTCTTCTTTATTGATTTGGGGTTTTTTTCTTCATGGTTTATCTCTACCCCCAGAAAGTTAAGTTCCTCAAGGACAGGAACCTTGTCTGGCCCGTTTGCTCTGGGTTCCTGGGCCCAGCAAGTACTCAGTAAGTGTTGGCTGGATGAACGAATGAAAGAAATTAATGCAGATTTTCACAGTGCCTAGGGGTCTAGAAAGAATACATCACCATCCTCAATGGAATACATGCCAAGGATGTATGTGGTTCTACACGCTTTAGTGTGTGAACCCGATCTTTCAGCAACTCTAGGAAGTAGGCAGTCGAATATTATTCACATTTTATAGATGAGAAAATGTAGGCACAGAGCAGTTAGGTGGCATGCCCGAGGCCACATGGCTGCCAAACCCAGGCACGGCCACCTCTCTACGCTGCCTCATCTATGGGGAAACATGAGGCGTGATGCAAATTGCTTAGATAGGTTACACAAGACAGAGAAAGTCCATTTTGTTGCCTGTGGCCACTCCCACTGAAGGGCAGGATAACCTGGTGTGCTGCAGTCCATGGGGTCACAAAAAGTCGGACACAGCGACTGAGCAAACAAACTCCCACATGGGTGTAATCAAGCTGCAGCTAGCAGGAGGCACAGGAATAAAGGATCCCCTAAAAGAAGCAGCAGAATCCTAGGGTGGAGTGGCTCAGAAGCCCCTGTGTTTCCTGCCACCCCAGACTCAGTTTTTCCATTTCCAAAGTGCAAAGAGGATGGTGGTAGGGGGTGGAGATGACAGTGAGTGGGATGCAGGCAGCAGGGCTAGGCCTGAGGATCTAGGTCAGAACCCGGAGGTGGAGTGCCATGCACACCTGCAGTTTCCACTTGCCTGGTGTCCGGGTCCCCTTCTTCTGCAGGGAGCACCCATTCTCTTTTGGGAGGCACACCCTGGCGGGGCGGGGGAGGCGGCTGTCCAACAAGGTGCCCTGCCTGCCCCTGGCCGCCTGGTGGGCGTGTGACCCAACTAAAGCCAATGGAATCCTCTCTCCAAACTGGCGGAGTCCCAGCTTGGGGGAGCAGGAGGGAAGGAGGAAGGCATACCCTTTCCAGGCTCTGCCCAAAGCATGCGCATCCTCCTAGCTGGGGAGCCCCCCGCCACACTCACTGTCCTCAGGAATCTTTGCCTCCCCACCTGACCTCATTTCTTACCACTTCCCCATCACTTGCCACTTTCCTGCAACACCATCACCTTTCTATTCCCCAGACCAGGCACACTTCTTCCCGCCCCAGGACATTTGTGGCTTGCTGTTCCCTCTACTTGAAACATTCAGCTCCAGACCTTCCTTTGCACAACTGGCCTCTTCTCATCATTTCAGCCTCCATCAGAGGTGTCCTCGGAGAGGCCTGCCAAGATCTCCCGCTGAGCCCAGTGTCTACCACATGCTCTCATTGTATTGCTTCATGCATCCATCATCACAGCTCAGGTTGTCTCACCGATTTACTTGTTGGCTTATTTCTCTCTGCCTCCCCTCACTTGATGTCAACCCCCTGAGAGCCCTTCTCTGATTGAGTATCTCACTTCCCACTGCCTCCCTGGGCTTGACAGAGCTCCGGGCACTTGGTTGGTGCTCAATAAATAAATATTAACACTCTCCTGGTGGGTCAGATGGCAAAGAATCTGCCTGCAATGCAGGAGACTTGGGTTTGATCCCTGGGTCAGGAAGATCCCCCGGAGAAGGAAATGGCAACCCATTCCAGTGTTCTTGCCTGGAGAATCTCATGGACAGAGGAGCCTGGAGAGCTACAGTCCATGGGGTTGCAGAGTCGGACACAACTTAGTGACCAGCAATTTCCCTGCATATATACAGAAAGTGGAAAAATGGTAAACCTATTTACAGAGCAGGAATAGAAATGCAGACTAGAGAACAGACTTTGGACACTCAGGGGAAAGGGAGGGTGGAACAAATTGAGAGAGTAGCATTGAAACATATACTTTGCTGTATGTAAAATAGATAGCTAATGGGAAGTTTCCCTATAACACAGGGAGCTCAAAGCGGTGCCCCGTGACAACCCAGAAGGGTGGGATAGGGTAGAGGGTGGTTCAAGACGGAGGGGGCATATGTATATATACCTATGGCTGATTCATGTTGTTGTATAGCAGAAGCCAACACACTACTGTAAAAATCAAAAATAAATTTCAAAAACACAATTAAAAATTTTAAAGTTTACAAATAAATTGCATTTGAATGAATGGGACAACGGAGTAAGTCTAACGCCAGGGAATCCTCACAGGGAATAACACTTCGAGGAGCAAGAGGGTGGGGGAATTCTTTGTCCTGTCTTCGACCAGGAAACCTGGTGCCCAGCAGAAGAGGTGACCATTCAGGACTCATTCAACCTGCTCTTCCTTCCCTGGTGGAGCAGAGTTTTACAACCTCGCTTGGGCTTTGGGGCACTTCACACAATTGTATACAGAGTCTCCCCGAGGGCAGGGAATCCCCATCTGTAAGCCTCCCTTTCTCCACTCCCCAAGCTTCCAGGAATGACTCTTTGCTTCTCTTCTTTGCAAGAAACACGTGTGGCCTGAGGAACCTTTGAACACCTGGACTGGAGGCACCTGGGAAGCGGGAGGATGGGAGGACAGGCAGCCGACAGGCTGGGTCCTGCCCGATGCCCGTCCAAACGCATCGGCTGGCATGTGGGCGGTGTGGTCCGACTGGTTGGGTGAGGATAGGGTGTGGGCTGGCAAGGGTGCCAACCAGTGAACTGCGACACCCCCACCCTGGAGATGGGCAGGCTCTGTAGGAAGACAGCTCGTCTCAAGCCCCATCAGCACTGACTCTGGGTTTAGGACCCTCAACTCAAGAAGCCCTGAGATTCCCTGGCATCTTTCCAGGAGCCCAGGAGCTGCTGGGCTAGACGACACTGCCATTTGCAGGGGGGTAGAATTTTCTGGGTTTCCCTGGTGGCTCAGTGGTAAAGAACTCACCTGCCAATGCAGGAGTCTTGAGTTTGATCCCTGGGTTGGGAAGATCCCCTGGCGAAGGGAATGGCAACCCTCTCCAGTATTCTTGCCTGGAGAATCCCATGGACAGAGGAGCCTGGTGGGCTAGAGACCATGGGGTCACAAAAGAGTTGGACACAACTTAGTGACTAAACAACAACAATAAGAATTTGCCGCCCTAAAATATGTCTCTTTGACATATTAATTATTTTAAGTTGGTTATTTTCTGGAAAACTCTGAAAACCGAGTAGGGTTACCCTTTTGTCAGGAACATTTACATTAGGAGGGGAATTTCCGTTTGCAAGGGTGTCTCTCTCTGCATCTAGAACAGGAGGCTGACCAAACCCCTAGAAACTCTTAGCTGGGGAGAAAGCAAGGACTTGAATTTGCATAACGACCCTACCTTTGTTTACTGTGCATTTCCTGGTCACCTCCCAGAAATGACTTTCCCACCCTCAACATCTGCTTTTGTCTTTAGCTGAACATAGAACTTAGGTGAGGCTTTTTGTCATCTTGGGCTTCCCAGGTGGCTCAGTGTTAAAGAAATCTCCTGTCAATGTGGGAGACAGAGGAGATCCCAGGAAATCGACGCGGGTTCAATCCCACGGAAGACCCCTTGGAGGAGGCAATGGCAACCCACTTCAGTATGCTTGCCTGGAGAATCCCATGGACAGAGGGGCCTGGCAGGCTACAGCCCATAGGGCCGCAAAGAGTCAGACACGACTGAGCAACTAAGCATACACACCCATGAAAATGGTATTAAAGGTGAGGGTTTGGCCATTTGGGGGAATAATTCAGTTTTCCTGGGTCTCTTCTAAATATACATTTTTTTTTTTACTTTTTACTTTTCTTTTTTTTACTTTTGTTTGATTTTCTCATGTTAATTTGTCTCATGTCAGTTTACTTCTTAGATCAGCAAAAAGAACCAAGAAGGATAGAGGAAAATTTCCTCCTCCCTGACACATACATACAACAGATGCTTTTGAATATCTCCTATGTGTTCCATAACATCATCTTATGGAAAAACCCAAACAAACTTTTTTGGCCAACCCAGTATCATGCCTGATAGTGGCTGTTGCCCTTGGGGAACCTACTTGGTGCCAACTATTGTTTTAAGCATCTCATATGAACTAATTTGTTAGGCTCCCTTTACAGCCTATGAGGTGGATACCGTCGTCTCCTTTTATGGGCATACTGAGGTACAGAGAGGCTGAGAAATCTGTGAAAGTTCACAATGAGAGGTTGAAAAAATTGTGAACGTTCCACCGCTAGCTAAGTTTTATTCTTCCCAAATTCATCTAGGTTTTGTTGAAGTCTTAACCCCTTGGGATGTGACTGGACTTTGGGTCTTAAGAGGAGTAATTCAAGTAAAAATGAGCTCATTAGGTTTTCTTAGAAGAAGAGGAGGTTAGGACATGCAACATACAGTTGCGTGAGGACACAGGAGATGTCCCTCAAGAATCCAAGGAAAAAGCCTCAGAAGAGACTCACCCCACTGACACCTTGATCTTGGGACTTCTAGCCTCCAGAATTGTGAGACAATTTCTGTTGTGTGAGCTGCCCATCTGTGTTCCTTTATTCAGTCCAAACAGACTGACACAGAGATGCAGAGCCTGGATGTGGATCCAGGCAGCTTAGAGTGCCTGTCATACCCACCAAGCTCTCTCCACCAAGCTCTGCTCTAGGCATCCTAGCGCCCAACTAATCCTCTCTCCTTGTGGTCATCAGAGAGACTGAATGGGACTTAGAAAGAGAACACCATTCTTCTTCTTCTTTAAAATTTTTATTTATTTTATTTTGGCTGCTCTGGGTCTTCATCACAGTGTGCAGGCTTTCTCTAGTTGTGGGAAGGGGGCTCTCCAACCGTGGCACGTGGGCATGCCCCATGGCATGTGGGATCTTAGTTTCCCTACCAGGAGCTGAACCCACGTACCCTGCCTTGGAAGGCAGATTCTTAACCACTGGACCACCAGGAAAGTCCCTGAGAACAACAATTCTTAATCCATGATTTAGTGTTACTAATTGCATCCCTAAGTATCCCATGAAAGAAACCATTGCCAGGACTGCCAGGGTGTATGGATCTCATTTTGGGAAATATAAACTGGACCTGTTAGGACCAGCCTGGGTCCCTGACAACCCACAGGCCCCAGTTCCCTAGTGGTCGGCTCTCTCCGGCTTTTGCAGGATAGCTGAGCATCTTCAGAGTCTCCAGACTGGCACTTAGCTCTACTGATCGGCGTGAACTTGACCACCAAAAGCCGTCTCTCTCTGGGATCCCACCACATGGACCGGCCCCTTTGTGACTCCATGGAGTAGGGCAAGCCTTCTCAGTCTAATGTGCATCTCCTGGAGATCCTGCTTCAGTTCGGTCTGGGCGGGGCCTGAGATGCCGCGTCTCTGACAAGCTCCCAGGTGATGTTGACGCTGCTGGTGGAGAGGGAAGGTGACTCAGGATCTGGGCTCATGTGAAGACTTCAACAGATGCTATGGGTCCCCACCACACACCAGAAGCCAGTGGTTGGAGAAGAGGTTACTCTTCCTGGGAGTGGGAAAGTTTAGAAATCATTTTCAGAAAAAAACAAAGCATCTCCTTACTTAATCTACCAAAGGGCTCATTTGCAAGTTTTCTGGCCCCCAAATCTGGGATCTGCCATGAAAGAGATCCTGGAGTTGGCTGGTTCTAAGCTATAGGACCAATGTCTAGTAGACGTTCATACTCCTGAAGCCAAGAGTAAGACTGGGAGCTTTGGCTTAAGCCTGCAGAGTGATGCAGAATTGAGGTGAGCTGGGGAGGCCCCTATAGCTGCGTGGGGAGGGGATGAACCAAAATTGATAAGTGGTCAATGCCTTCTCCTTCTAGGAGAATCTTACACTCTGAGTTCTGACACTCCACACTCCAATTCATCACATGATCCTGGACAAGATTTGAGCACTCGTTCCAGAATCTTCCAACTCCTTCCTCAAGGATCACCCACTTTCCAGGATCAAAAGACACTTCTTCAGAGAGACCTTCCTTTCTTGGATCCCCATGGCTATTCTGTCTGAATCAACTCCTTCCCCCCATCTGTTGTTAGATTGTCTTACAACTTTTTTTTATACTGTGATCACTGATTTTTTTTTCACTTCCTTAATAGCAATTACCACACCTTGAAATTACATGTTTGTTTCTTTATTTATTTATCTCATGGCTCCTCCACCAAATTGTACCTTCTACTGGGTTGAGGACCATGTCATTTTCATCCATCCGTATCGTTTGTCTCCCAGCACTGAATGGAGCCTGGCCCTTGAGAGGTCTTAGATAAATAGTTGTTGGATGAAGAAATAAGGACACCACCGCTTCTGAACTTTAACATACATATGATTCATCTGGGGATTTTGTTAAAATGCAGATTCTGATTCAACTGGTCTGGATGGGGCCTGAGAGTCTGCATTTTTTTTTTTTTTTTGGCTGCTCTGGGTCTTCGTTGCTGTAAGAGGGCTTTCGCTAGTTGTGGTGAGCGGAGGCTACTGTAGTTGCAGTGGGTGGGCTTCTCATTGCCGTGGCTTCTCTTGTTGCAGAGCGCTGGCTCTAGAGCACAGGCTCAGCAGTTGTGGCACAGGGCCTTAGTTGCTCCAAGGCACATGGGATCTTCCCGGACCAGGGATTGAACCCTGTCCCCTGCATTGGCAGGCAGATTCTTAACCACTGGTCCACCAGGGAGGTCCCAAGAGCCTGCATTTCTCAGAGGTTCCCAGAGGCTGCTCAGGCTGCTGGTCTGTGGACCATGCCCTAAGAGGAATGACCCAGGGAAAGTCTGTCCTCTTCAGCCATCCAGCCCACCATCCCCTTCCCCTTCCTCATTGCTCAGTACCCGAGGAGAGGTCTCAGAGGCAAGGAAGGGGCTACTGAAACCCAAGGAGGATTAATAATGAAGTAGGAGAAATTCCAAGGCGCTCAGGATTAATGATGGTGCAGAAGCTTAGCTGAGCGTAGAACACCAGGCTGGCAGCTTATGTGACCTGGATTGTCTAGACCTGGGAAGGCTGGACGAGGATGGTCCTAGGATCCCTCCCAGCAAGGAGCTAGGCTGTTTCAGGGCTGGAAAACCTAATCCTTGCTGTACCAGCTTGTCTCCACTCTCAATGCCAAATTCACCATGTACGTCCCAGCAGTATGACACGCCTGACCTGGATGTTTCAGTGGTGGGTGCTCCACATTGCCTTGGTGACCATACCTGTCCCCCACCCACCAGATCACTCACACACCGTGCTGTCCAGCAGTGGAGACATGGGCAACTCTCCTGGGACCCACCTCTGAGGGAAGGTAAGGTGGCCTTCCATCGGCCAAGAAAATCTTTCTCAAAAGGACGTCAACTCACACGTGACTAGGGTGTTGGGAAACCCGACATTCAATGTGACTATGACCACGTTTGGTTAAAGGACTAATGCAGAGTTTCTCAAACTGTGGTCCACACATCGCCAGCATCAGAAACATTTTGCAGTTGGGGATTGGCGAAAGACCTTGTTAAATATGCAGATTTGGGGTTTTCACCATCAGACCTACTGTTCCAGCACTTCTAGAAGGGAGAGTGGGGGGTGTGGAATTTTCATGGTTCATAGGTTCTCCCAGGTGATTCGTTTGTTCTGTCTCCTTTCAAACTCAATGGGCTCATATATCTGCTTCCTTTTCAGTCTGTGTAGTTTTTATTTCCTTTTGTGTCAGTTCTATTGTGTGTATGTCTTTGATCGTCAGCTACCTTAAATCCCTTTGCAAGCCAGATAAGTAGAGTAAATACACAAGGCTTCAAATGTGACCGGGTGTCCCAGGGAACCAGCCCTGCCCCTCTGATGCTCTTCTTGCCAGTGAATCCACCAACAAAGCAATGCTCACACAGAAGCTGCCCGATGAGCCTTCCTTTATACCTGAATTGAGCCAGATGGTCCCTGTGTCTTTCCTGAAGAGCTGAAGGAAGCATCTTCAGCTCTTCAGGAAACATCCGCACCCTTGGACATGCCAATGGACCAAGCCGAGCCCTTCACACTGGCTCAAGAGAAGTGCCCGTTATAAGTGAGCCCCAGACCCCTCAGATTTCTATGTAAGATTACTTTTTACAGCTCCCTGAAGGGACTTCTGAGCCTCGTTTGGGTTATTCTTCTCCCAGACCCAGCATCATTCTAAAGTAGGAGTAGAATCTTGGGTTACAAGTTACTATCATTTCTCACCTCTTAATCTCTCCGCCTGAGCCCACTCTCATCACCCCCCAACCTTCTCCACACAACAGTCAACCAGGGCTTTCCTGGCTCAGTGGTAAAGAATCTGCCTGCCAATGCAAAGGACACCAGTTTGATCCCTGGTCCAGGAAGATCCCACATGCCTCAGAGCAGCTAAGCCCATGTGCCATGACTACTGAGCCAGCGCTTTAGAACCCATGGGCCGCAACCACTGAGTCCACGTGATGCAACTATTGAAGCCTGTGCACCTAAGAACCCCCGCAAGAGAAGCCACCAAAATGAGAAGCCCAAACAATGAGAAGCCCCCACACCGCAACAAAGAGTAGCCCCTGTTCACGGCAACTAGAGAAAGCCTGCGTGCAGCGATGTAGACCCACCACAACCAGATAATTAATAAGCAAAACTTAAAAAATAAAAACAATCAAACCACCTCACTACTGCCTTAAAACCTTTAACTGTTCTTATCACCCCTAGAATGAAGTCCTCAAGCTACCTTAGCCCAACTGCCTTCTCCAACCTCATCCTCACATCCCCCCTTCCCAGCCACACTGGCTTCTTTTGGACCCGCCTACCTACCACATTACCACCCACAGGGCCTTTGATTGTGCTGCTTCCTCCCCCAGCTTTTGCCCAGCCAACTCCTAGCTACCCTTCAGCACCACCTCCTCAGGGAAGCCCTCCCTGATATTTCTGTCTGGGTCAAATCCTGTTACTGCAGGAGCAGTAACTCAAAGAGCACCATCTTCCTTGTCCTTCATAGCACACATCACATTTGTTTGTGGTTGCTTAATTCATTAATTCGCTGTAGTAAGGGTGCTTGTGCACCCTACTTTCAGTAGGACAGTTCTTATTTATGACTATTGTCCCACTGGAATTATCAATAGCATCCCTCTCTAGTTAGGGAGTTTGGGATGAACATGTACCCATTACCATATTTAAGATGGATAACCAACAAGGATCTACTGTATAGCACAGGGAACTCTGCTTAATGTTATGTGGCACCTTGGATGGGAGGGGCGTTTGGGGGAGAATGGATACATGTATATGTACGGCTGAGCCCCTTTGCTGTTCATCTGAAACTATCACAAGTCATTGTTAATTGGCTATACTCCAACATAAAATTAAAAATTAAAAAATAGCATCCCTTTCACTCTTAAGGGTCTTCCCTGGTGGCTCAAATGGTAAAGAATCTGCCTGCAATGCAGGAGACCTGGGTTCAATCCCTGGGTTGATAAGATCCTCTGGAGAATGAAACGGCAACCCACTTCAGTATTCTTGCCTGGAGAATTCCCATGGACAGAGGAGCCTGTCTGGCTACAGTCCATGGGGTCACAAAGAGTTGAGCATGACCGAGCAACTAACTCTTTTTTCCACTCTTAAAAGTGTCTTGGTTCAGATGGTCAATTATATGGCTGTCCCCATGACAGCCCACCCCACCAGACTGTAAGCTCTCTGAGGACACTGCTCGTCCTTGCATTGGGGAGAACCAGGCAGAGCCGGCATGGCTATTGATGACCTACCCTTGATAGTGACATAGCATCACTCCCACCATGTTGTTGGTTGAATAGATGAGCCCGAACTCTCAATGGACTGAGTATTTTAAAGAATTTGCAGACAAGTCTTAAAACCCCCACATATCCCCAAAGACTTGAATTTCATTCACTAATTCATTTGTCAAATATTTATGGATTCTGGTGCTCCTGCCTCTTGTCAGTAGTTTGGGCACAAGAGTTCCTAGCTGAGAGGTAAGGGGTGAAATATAGACTGTTCACTAAGCCAATATGCCTGGCTTGGAGTTGTGTCTGCTTGGAGGAAGGAGCATTTTTTCTCCCCTTTGTATGAAGGTGACCTCTTTATGGGCTTCTGTGGTGGCTCAGATGGTGAAGAATCCTCCTGCAAAGTAGGAGATTGGGGTTTGATCCCTAGAGCAGGAAGATCCCCTGGAGAAGGGAATGGCTACCCACTCCAGTGTTCTTGCCTAAATCCATGGACAGAGGAGCCTGGTGGGCAAAGTCAGTACCGACTGAGCAACTAACATATACATTATGGCCCTCTTTATACCAAGCTGTATGTGCCGAAAGGATGCCTTTTTTTTTTTAAACCATCACGTTGGAAGGGGCACTTTTTCTGATTTTCATAAAAGTGCTGTAAAGACTAGCAGAGACCCTAACTGATCATCTGCGACGTGTCAGACATGAATGAAAAAGCCACGGGCAAGACAAGAGGTGGCCTCTGCTCTTGGAGACCTCATGTTCTATCGGGGAGTGAAGACAATGAGTGAGAGAGCACATAAATAAAAAATTAACAAATACAGTTACAGATTATAAACAGTGTGAGGGGAGAAAAGTCCTGTGTCTGAGCACCTCCTCTGTGCTGGTTGCAGGAGGCAGAGGCTGAACACCAAGTTGCCTTATCCAGGGCATCAGCCTCTCAGGGGTGGTCATGCAGGGGGGCAAACAGAAATGGGCTGTGTCCAAAAGGAGTCCTATCCCAGGTAAGGACGGAATTCCAGACTATTCAGATATAAGAACTTGCCGATCAAGAAGTGCTCAGAATGGCTTAAATACCTTCTTGCCTGGAAGCATCGAATGGACAGGAATTTCTGGGTCTCCTCCTGTCCTGTTACTCTTTGAATTTTGAACTGCTGGACCATGAGTGTGGTGTGCAAGTGTATGCCTATGTATGTGTGTGCGTGTACCTTCCGTTGGAAATAGAAGGCACCCCAATTTCTCTATACCCAAAGATTCTAGGCACTTGTAAGCCCGGCTTCAGTCCTGAGGCTGGAGTCACCTGGCTGGGTTGACAGTCACTCAGCTGAGGGGAATGCGTCCATGGTTTTACAGTCTAAGAGACAAACCACATACACAAACATAGCCAGGAATCTTAGAAAGCAAAGCATAACAAAACTCGTATCAGCGTCAAGCACAATAGTGAGTGCAGCTGACCAGGGCTGGTTAGTAAGTACCAGGGAGCAAAGGTTTTTTGACCAGCTTGTTCCCTGCTGTCTTCCCAGTGCCTGCCACACCGAAGAGTCACAGTAAGTACACTTTAAGCAAATGATTGGAAAAATATTGTTTTCCTGAGCAATTGCTTGGCAGAAAGGAAGAAGAGGATGTTTTTTTAAAAAAAATTAAAAATATTTAGAAAAGTACAAAGGATGCTCTCATAGTCTGCAGGAATAATATTTATGATTGTACTTAAGCTCCCAGGAAAACAAGAGCACAGCCTGGGACACGATTAACAACAGGAACGGTTTTCTTCTCCTTTTCCTTCTCAGTGCCCAACTGCACTCTGTCTTTTCAGAAGATGGGCCAAGAGAACTGGCCTCTATGCACCTTGTGTGTTGGGAGACACATGGCGACTTGCTTTCGAACTTGCCCAGAGCATCCCCTGGGCCATCCTGGACTCGACGCTTGGGTGGTAACGGCATGGGTGGGGGGAGCAAACTCCCATGCTTCCTGTTAGTCTTTCTGACTGTATTTCAGGCAAATTCAAACCTGGGAGCACTCTGAAGCTCTGTCCCTGTGGTGCCAAGACTCCTGCTGCAAACTAGAAGTGCAGTCAAGCAGCCAGACGTTTTTGGATCTCAGTGCCAAACATTTCCATAATGGGAAAAACTCAGACTCAGCCCTCAGGTTCTGCTCACAGTACATCTGTGTTCATTACATGGTGGAAAAAAGAAAGACGTGAAAGTCCCAAACAGCATGGGTGTGCTCAGTCGTTAAGTTGTATCTGACCATTTGAGACCAAATGGACTGTAGCCCGCCAGGCTCCTCCATCCGTGGAATTTTCCAGGCAAGAATACTAGAGTGTGAGGCCATTTCCTGCTCCAGGAAATCTTCCCCACCCAGGGATCGAACCTGTGTCTCCGGCATTGGCAGGTAGATTCTTTACCACTGAGCCACCTGGGAAACCCAGCAGTATGGCATAGGTAACATTTCCAGAGGTTTGGAGATTCTATGGCTCTTGTCTTTGGTGATCAGCCATCAGTCAGACGGACAATATTTGTCTTGGGGATTCTTCTTGCACTGGCAGGAAATTTGATGATAAAGAGAAGGAGTGAGACCCAGAGCGCCAAAGTTTAAGTGGGAGGACATGAGAGCTTATTTTTCTGCTGGAAACCATTGTCTCCATCCTTCCCCCAACCCTGTCTGCGGAGGTGGGCGACAGGGAGGAAATGGTCTCCAGAGACTGTATTTCTAAGCTACATACTCGGGGAATTCAGATTTCCTGAATCTCTAGACAGCAGGCATGAAAGGGCTTTTCCCAGATGTCTGTCTGTGGCAAGAAGGGCAGGCAACTGAGCCCCGTCTAGAAGTGCTGATGATAGGATTTGGTTTGCAGGACCCTACTCCATATCTGGAAGAGGAGCCAAGAGAAAATGTTGCTTGCTAGGCCTTTGGATGTGCTTGTTATATTCCTACACTGAGAAGCATTTAGCACTGTAAGCCAAATGCAAAGATAGAGTTGGACCCTGAGGGGTGAATGACTTGCCAAGACAACATGGCTAGTGAGAGATGTTTTTGCTGCTTGGCTTCATGACTTGCTTTGCCAATGAAATGTGAGCATGTAGAAGCTTTTAATAGCCAGTGAGTGGTTCATCATCTTTTCTTCCCAATTCCCTGAGACCAGCAATGGTCCTTGCAGAGGCTGTTCCATCTGCCTGTCTCTGGAAGTAAAGTTGATACGGACTCATGGTCAGAATCAATCCAGAACGGACATATATTATGATCAAGATATATCAATACTTTGGACATCACTGGTGGTTCAGTGGGTAAGACTCTGTGCTCCCAATGCAGGGGATGCGGGTTCGATCCCTGGTCAGGGAACTAGATCCCACATGCTACAACTAAAGAGTTCGCATGCTGCAACTAAAGATCCTACATGTTGCAACTAAGACCCAGCACTGCCAGATAAATAAAAATAAATAAATCAATATTTTACAAATGGGTAGCAGAACCTGAAAACACTCAAGCCAGAAAAGACACGCAAGAGGTCACTAAGTTTTCAACTACTTTCTATCTCCACCCCTGAACCAACACCCTAGACTTCTCCATGTTCTTCCATGCCTTCACATACCTTCTTTACATTTCTCTCTCCCAACATGAGATGACCTTTTTATCAACCAGCTACAGCTGGGAAAGTGACAACCATGATGCCCCAGTGACGTGCAAGAACAGACACCATTTCTCATTCACACGTCCGCAGCGTGGCTGGAGCACTTCTGCGTCCCACATGGAAGTTCTGAGGTCATGCAGGGAGCCTCTGCTCCCATGTACGTTTTTCTGGGGCCAGTGGACTACTGGAAGTTTATTCTGCTCAAACAAATGGCAAAAGCACAGAAGGGCAAGCCCTACCGCTCAAACACATTCCCAGCCTTTGCCTGTGTCGAGTCTGCTAATATCTCATTGGCCAAGGCCAGTCACGTGGCTTAACTCAAGGCCAAGGGGGTTAGTACGCTCTACTAGCCAGGAGATTACAGCTACAGTGCGGATATACTGCTCCACAGTGGGGTGAAGAATTGGGACCCAGAACTCAATCGAACACACTCTTACTTCTCCCCTACACCATGCTGAAGTTTCAAACTTTCTACTGAAACACCAGGAATGGGGATATAGTGGGTATGACGTAGGTTTCAGCCTCTGCTTTTCCTGGAGAGACAGGTGTGTATTGATTTATTTAATATTTACTTTTTCATATTATTTTGGCGGTGCTTGGTCTTCGTTGCAGCTTGTGGGCCCTTTGTTGCAGAGCTGCGCTTCTCTATTCTCTAGTTGTGGCGTGCAGGCTGAGTTGCCTCACAGCATGTGGGATCTTGGTTCCCCAACCAGGGATCCGACTGGCACGCCCCTCATTGGAAGGTGGATTCTTAACCACTGGACCGCCAGGGAAGTCCCCAGGTGTATATTTAAAGAGAGAAAAAACTAAGAGGTGCAAGTAGCAGGTAAATTGCTCAGGCAGGTGGGGCTCTGGAGAAGGTTTGGAAACAAGTGAAAGATGCAACCTGTCATTCCTTTCTCTGGTCCTAGAGAAGCATCTTGGTGTCTGGCCAGGTTCTTCCCTGTGTGGGGCATGCCCCGCGGGCAGGCAAATGGGAGGTGTTTTTTGGTGACAGGAGGAGGCGGCATTGTCCAGCTTTGAGTCACAGAGTGAGAACGTACCCTCTTTGCCAATGATCTTGCAGAAGTTCTGATGACAAGACAAAGTCTCCTGAGCTAGCTTGACTCTACCACCTGTCTTACACTTGCTGATCTCCCTTTTTAACAGATCCTAAACCTCAGGCTCATAGACTCTTTTGGGCAACAGTACCTGGTTAGAAGGTACTAACACTGTTTTCTCTGGGTAGTATTTGTATTAGCAAGTTTGTCTTCTATTTTTGGTAGTTGGGCATTGGTTTCCTGTTTACCATACAATATAGGGCTTCCTTTTTTAAAATAAATATAGTTAGATAAACAGTTGATTGAAAGAAAAATATTAAGTGAATACTGGTCCAGTTGGCCTGCGGATATGGTGGAAATCATGGTGAGTGTTTTGTAAATAGCGATTTAGTGGGAGGAGGAGAGTGAGGTTTGCTACAGTCAGAGTGGGTTCAAACTCACACTCCATCTCTCGGATAGGGCCTTTGGGTGAGTTACTTAGGTAGCTCCTCTGAACCTCAGTGTCTTTATGGGCTGTTGTATTATGTTCATGATAGAGTTTGTGGCACAGTGTGAGGGCTCAGCAAACAGCAGAAACACACCTCTCCAGCCTGTACCTGGACTTAACATTCTGGGAGAACCTTTGGGTTTTTCTGTCCCCCCAGGTGGCCATGGGACAGGCAGGCATCACTGTTCCTGCTGGTGGTGGGCCCTACACAGACCCCCTCTGCAGCGGCCAGACCCCCTCTCCTCCCCTTTTATGTGGGACCTCAGTTCACATGGACACCTTCCTGGCCCCTTGCCAGCCCCACAAAGAATCTCTTGCTTGGGAGATGAAAGTCTTGATTAGTCACAGAATTTCAAAACGAAAAGAAATGTGGGATGTCGGACACTTGTCCAGCAGGGGAACCTCGGTATGGGGCTTGGATGAAGGCTGCTTCAAATTGCCTAAGGATCTCTAATCTAGACCCAAGGAGGGTTTCCCCTTGCACAGTTTCCCAAAAGGATTGAAGAAAGACTCATCAGGGGACTTCCCCGGTGGTCCAGTGGTTGAAAATCTGCCTTCTGATGCAGGGTACACCATTTGGGTCCCTGGTGGGCCAACTAAGATCTCACATGCCTCGGGGCACCTAGCCTCTGTTCTGCAACTACTGAGCCGGCACATTGCATAGAAAAAGTCTGGATGAGGCAAGGAAGACCTAATACGGCCAAAAAAAAACTTCAGAAAATTTAATGAAGCTTGCTTTCCCAGCCAGACCAATTATCACACAATAAGTTAGCATTTCTTAAAAGAGTTTCTAATTCTTTTGATATTGGCACAAGTCCATTGCCTTATGTTCGGGGGTGAGTGTAAGTAACGTTAACTTGTTCAATTAAAAGCTTAAAAACGTACTGTAATATTGTTGTGGTCCTGTTTTGGAACTTCTCCAACTTTTTCAACAGTAAACCCTCCCTCCCCACCACCGCTCACCGCCCCCCAGATGGGAATCAGGCCCCTCTGACCTTTTCCTTTATCTCACAAGAGCCTCCAGGGCAGATTAACCCTTTCAGTCCCAAATGGGGAAACTGAAGCTGGAGAGAAGTTTGTCTTTTGATGTCGTTTCCAGGGACAATAAATTCCAGGACTGTGGGTTCAAAACACGTGTGGTGGTTTGTGTGAGGCAGACTCTGCGGGAGTCCTAAGATGGGGTCCCTGGTTGCCTAGCCACTTCCCACCAAGGTCAGGGACTCTTAGTCAGAAAATAAAAACAAATATAGCTTAGATTGGTAGTGGTTTAGTTGCTAAGTTGTGTCCCACTTTTGGGACCCCATGAACTATAGCCTGCTGGGCTCCTTTGTCCATGGGATTTCCCAGGCAAGATAACTGCAGTGGGTTGCCATTTCCTTCTGCAGGGGATCTTCCCCACCCAGGGATCGAACCCAGGTCTCCTACATTACAGGCAGGTTCTTTACCAACTGAGCCATCAGGGACGAACTTGCACTTAACCAACCATAAGTACCCTCCAGAACTGAGTGTACTGGAGGTATGACACGTCACTGTGTATAAAACGTCCGTTCTCTTCCCTGTCATCTCCAGCAGCTTAGATTAACTGAATTTAGATTAACTGAGTTTAGATTAACTATGTACCAGGCACGCTCAGGTATGACCATTTCCAGTCTTACAGTAACCTAAGGAAAGCGGTTCTACTGTGACTTCCATTTTCAGAAGGGGAAACTGAGGCAGGAATGATTAAAGAAAAAATCACTACGTTGAGAAAAGGGCCAGGGAAGGGGTGCTAATGTAGGGAGTCGATTCCACAACGCTGGTCCTTAAGCGTTACGGGAGGGGAAGAGAACGGGGAGAAGACGGGCAGGGGTGGAGGGAGAAGGGCGAATGCAGTGCAGAGAGCCTTCGAGCACCCACTCCCTCCTTCCTTCCCCCCCACCCCCACCCGGCTACCAGCTCTGCCCCAAACTGGCCCAAAGGAGCGCAGGGAGGCGGGCTGGGGCTGGGGTCGCTCCCCGGCTCCGGCCTTCCCCTCCCGGGTCCCCCACCAGCCTCCCGCGGTCCCTCCCCCTCGGCTCTCCCGGGCTCCTGACATCACGCCCCGGGAGGCGGGGTCGGGGAAGGAGGGGGACGTGGGGAGGAGGCTCGGCGCCAGCGAGAGGGAGGAGGGAGAGCGCGCAGTCCCAGCCCAGAGCTTCAAAACAGCCCGGCGGCCTCGCCTCGCGCCCCAGCCCGTCGGTCGGTCCAGCCGCCCGCGTCCGGTGAGTCGGGGGCGCGCCCGGGAGCCGCGCGCTGGTCGGGGCGGGGGGCGCTCCGGGCAGCGAGATCCGGGGCAGCACGGGGCGCGAGCCCCTGCAAGTACCCGACGCAGGGAGATCCCTGCGATTGGGGTGGGGGGCAGGGAGGGGCCCCTTCCCTGAGGAAAATCCACTGTTCCTCCGCCAGATCGCACGCGGGCCGGCTTCCCGCCTGCGCCCGGCCCGCCCTGGATCCCGGATTCCATCTTCCCACCCCCGGATTGCTTCCTTCGCCTTTCGCGCCGAGGCGGGCGGGAAAAGTTTGGGGAGGAGTCAGGGCGACTCCCCTCGCCCCCGCCAGCTCTACTCCCAGGGCTCTGGGATCCCGGGCCGCCCCGCTCTCGTCGTGTGAGAGTCCCCGGCGCCTTGGCGCGGGTCCCCAGCCTCGTGGGAGCGCGCGGGACCTGCTGCACCCAGGCTGGGTCGGTGGGTCCCTCTTGGCCCCCGGCGGCGGCGGCGGCTCCGTGGCGCCCCCCAGCGGCGAGGAGCTGCTGACTTCGGTCTGGGGCGGTGGATGGGCTTGGGTGACGCCTCTGTCCCCTCTCCCCTGCGGTTGGACTGGGGAGGAGCATTGAGGGCCCCACCCATAGGTCCAGAGCGACGGGAGGCTAGCGTTCGTGTATAGAAAGCCTATACACTCTTCCCAAACCCAGGGTCCTAAACCCACCGGTAAAGAATCTGCCTGCAATGCAGGAGACCTGGATTTGATTCCTGGGTTGGGAAGATCCCCTGGAGAAGGAAATGGCAACACACTCCAGTATTCTTGCCTGGAGAATCCCATGGACAGAGGAGCCTGGCGGCTACAGTCCATGGGGTCGCAAGAGTCGGACACAACTTAGCAACTACACCACCACCACCAAATCCATTCCGGGGAGGCCCTGTTTGGGGGCTGACACGGGAACCTCAAGAATGAGGGTTAGGTGGGGGCACCTCTACCTGCGGGAGACCCCACATTGCAAAGCCCCTCCCTCCAAGCCACCGAACCCACCTCTGACTTTGGAACAAGAATGACAGCCCCGTTTCAGGTTTGGGAAAATGGTCAGTGCCCCCTCCCAGGCTCCTAAGCGGTGCATGTGAAGTGTCCTGGGGGTGATCTTTGAACTTAGCTGTATCTAAAATGCAGAGAACAGGTAAAAAGTGACAGGCAGGGTGAGGAGTAAGGTAAGGGGCTTGGAGAGGGTCTTGAGAAGCCAGCGGCCCCAGTATTGTATGCCTTCACTGATAGGAGACACTTAGAATAGGCGAGTTCATAGGGACGGAAAGTAGAGTAGAGGTTAGCTGGGCCAGGGAGAGGGATGGGGAGTCCTTGTTTAATGGGTACAGAGGTGGGGAGGATGCAGGGATTTGGGGTATAGATAGTGGTGATGGTCCTATGACATGGTAAATGTATTTAATGGCACTGAATTCTACACTTAAAAGTGGTGAAAATGATTAATGTTATGTTCTGTATATCCTGCCACAATTAAACCGAGTCTGCAGCCACCTCTGTGCTTCAGTCTGAATCAGCTAGAAATCTGGGAGGCCAGTCACGGTTGCCGGCTACCTCTCCCCAGAATTTGGCCTCAATATAAGGAAGTGGAAGAAGGGCGAGGAAGGGACTGAAGCCAGGTTTCCCCAGGAGTCTGGAAGGGACGAGGAAGGGAAGTGAAGCTGATAGAGCCTCTGCAGGGCACGGCATGCTCCAGAAGCCACCCCCCACCCACCCCACCACCCTGCACCAGCTCCTACACGCTCCCAGGCTGCAGGTGGGAAGAGCCAGGCCAGAGACCTTAAGTCAGTTTCTCAAGGTCCTTGGGCTAGTAGGTGCCAAGAGCCAGACTTTGGATCTCCGTCTGTTTTCCCCAGTCCCTACTTATAGTGACACCTGGAGATGCCCTGGTGGGACTTGGAGAGGCAGGGGGAAGACCATTCTGGGGAAATCAGGGCCCCGATGCCCACGGGGCCCTTGGCAGATGCCAAGCCCGAGGCAGAGGGAGGGCATGGGGGTGGCAGGAAGGTGCAGAACCTGTTTTCCCACCTAGGGTTTTTGGATCAGCGTCCTCCACCCTTGCTGGGAATTGGGGAGTGGGAGGCAGGGAGTGGGCCACATAGCCTGTAGCTGCCTCTGTCCTTCCAGTGGGGAAATCGAGATTCACCCGAAATCTGGGAACAAGTGACTGCGTTGGAAGCCACAGAGTGGGGGCCAGAGGGCGGGTGAGGGCAGGGCCAGGCCGGTGGGCACTGATACTGCGCTGCCCCACCCAGAGGGGAGAGGCCAAGCCCTCTTCTGCCTTCCAGGCCCCAGGTTAGGGCACAGTTTATGAGGGGCTTCCCAGGTGGTACAGTGCTTAAGAATCCACCTACTAATGCAGGAGACATAGGAAATGTGGGTTTGCTCCCTGGGTCGGGAAGATCCCCTGGAGAAGGAAATGGCAACCCACTCCAGTGTACCTGCTCGGACAATCCATGGACAGAGGAGCCTGGTGGACTCCTGGAGTCCATGCGGTCACAGAGTTGGACGAGACTGAACACACACAGCACACAGAGGGGCTGGCAAAGGTCCATGGCAGCCAGTTGTAGATCCAGGGCACAACCATCCTGTCCTCCCTGCCACTCCCCTGCACACACAAGTCTTGTCTGAAGCCCTTTGTTTATAGAGTGGAAGTGAATGTTTCACCTAGATTTTCTGTCTGCCTTGTGCATATTATCTTCAGGGCGGGAGCTTAAAGCACGTGTGTGCGTGTGCACAGGCTCTCGATTTTCCAGCCATGGGTGATTCCCAGGAAGGCTCAACGGGCCCATGTCTCATCCCAGGCCTGCCCTTACTCCCCTGCCCTCCGGGGCCTTCCTGGTTGACAGGGGCATAGTGGAGGCTGGCTCTTTGTCACAGTGAACTCCGTCAGACGTGACCAGGAAGGGAAGTCTGTCGAGACAAAAATACAGGAATGCCTTTCCAGGCCAGATGGGGTGGTGGTGGATTGCTGGCTGCTTGGCGGGATTTGTTTGGAAGGCAGAAGTCCAGCGGACTGTCCTGGGGAAGGCAGATTGGTGTGTGTGTGTGTGTGTGTGTGTTGCAACATGTGGCTGCTGCCCAGCTTTGTGGGCAAATGAGGCCTCTGACCCTGGCTTCGGGGGCTAACGTGGCGCAGAGGTGGGTTCTCCAGTCATGGGGTGGTGACAGCCATCCCTCCAAAGAGGGAAGCAGAGTCCTTCCAGGAGAGGCCATTAAAAGCTGACGGCAGGACTCCAAGACAGGGGGGTGGGCTCCAGGGACCTCTTACTGGGCGATTGGCAGCAGCAGCTGGGGAACCAGGGCAGCTGGCACCTTAGACAGAACTGGGACCTGACCCTTGGATGTTGGCGTCATCTCATCCAGGGAAGAGCAGGGATGGGGTGGGGTGCTGGAAAAAGGAGGCGCCCCTTCTCACCCGGCTTCCTGCAGGAGTGACCCCAAAGCGCAGTTTTGGCAGGACTGGCCTGTGGCTGGGGATTGTCAGATGCGTCTGGCTCTTGTTAGGGACAGGCCGATGGGGGAGTCTAAAAATACCCAAGGCAGAGCTGCCACCCAGCAAGAGCACCGGCCTGTAACTGGGCAACCACGGCAGCACTCGCTGTCCCAGCTCCAGTCACTGGGGCTCTTCCAGGCGGCTAAGCCCTGGGAGAGGCTGGGAGGCGTGAGAGTGCCCTGGGCCTCTGTGGGCTAGGATCAGAGTGTTTCAGGGGCATAAGGGCCTTAGTACGGATATGAGAGTTGGACCGTAAAGAAGGCTGAGTGCCAAAGAACTGATGTTTTCAAGCTGTGGTGCTGGAGAACATGCTGGAGAGTCCCTTAGACTGCAAGGACATCAAACCAGTCAATCCTAAAGGAAATCAACCCTGAATATTCATTGGAAGGGCTGATGCTAAAGTTGAAGCTCCATTACTTTGGCCACCTGATGTGAAGAGCCAGTTTACTGGAAAAGACCCTGATGCTGGGAAAGATTGAAGGCAAAAGGAGAAGGGGGTGACAGAGGAGGAGATGGTTGGATGGCATCACTGACTCAATGGACATGAGTTTGAGCAAACTTCGGGAGATAGTGAAGGACAGGGAAGCCTGGCGTGCTGCAGTCTGTGGGGTCACAAAGAGTGGAACGTGACTTGGTGACTGAATGACAACAACAAAGGGCCTTAAAAGTCCCAATGTAACTGCTAGGGATGCTCAGAGAGGAGGAGTGACTCACTCAAGGTCACTCAGCAGGTTGGCAGCAGTACCTGGGCTAGAACTGGGTCTGGGGACTCATTGCCAAGGAGCTGGATGACTGGGAGTTGCCAGTGGGTTCCTAGGCCAGGTCCCGTTATGGTCCCCCAGGTCCCAGGGACCCTTATGGCACGTGTCATCCATCCAAGATGTTGAGTTTCCACGCTCGCGTGCTGATCAGTGACAGGTGGGCCAAGAGCAATGGGTCAGTTCCCACTGGCCTCAGGTCACTCCCAGCCAGAGCTGTTGGGCTCTGGGAATATCATCCATCCTCAGGCAGGAAGTAGGAAGACTTGGGGGCTGGAGAAAAGCCGTCTTCCCATCTGAGGACACTTGGTTTGTTCACATGGTATCTCCAGGGCTTAACAAGGAGTTGTTGACCTGAATAGTTAAATTCCCAGGACTCTCACCTTTTTGGGAAGCTGGGCTTCAGTTGATCTAGAAAGGGACTGAAGGTGAAGAGATTCTCCCAACTTCCTGCCCTCCTTGGACAGGTTAGACAACATCAGCTTCTAGAAGCTTCCTAGCACTCCTAGGTCTAGAGCTGAGGGATATAAGCTCTAGATATTTGGATATTTGGTGCCAAAACTGAGCTGAGAAATTTGGGTGTGAAACATCTCTCACCCTGCAGGATGCAGAGAGGGACTGGTTAAGTCCCTCAATGCAAACTGCTTGTAAGCCTAAGATCAAGTAAGTTTGTCCAATAGAGAAGTCCCTTTGAAGGTTTCCCTTTCTGATGCTTTTGATCACAAACTTCTCTGGAGAGCTTTTTTTCCTTAAAATGAGCAGGCAGATGCTTTGCCCTCTGAGCCACCAGGGAAGCCCAAAATGAAGTTAGTTAACAATTTTTGCAATGAATACATGTGACCCAAAGTCTCATTCATCTTATTCTAATGAATGTTTCCCAAAGTGTATTATCACTGGTGGTAACCAAGATCATTTTTAGAAGTTCATAGCTGAATGTGAAACAAACAAAAAGAGTAATTATGTCTTTTTCTCCATTGATATTTGGGGGAAAAAAAACACAAACAGAACACAAACCCATAGTTTCACTACTGCATAGGGTGAAACACTGAGGTTGATGTTGTAAACTCATTTTTTGAAATAATGGAAAGGTGTCATTAATAAGCAATGATGATCCTTGGGTTTGGTAAAAATCTTGGTGACTGCCTTCGGGGAGATGGCAAAAGTGTAAGTGTTAGTCATTCAGCCTTGTCTGACTCTTTGTGACCCCATGGGCAAAGAGCCTGTCAGGCTCCTCCATCCATGAAATTTTCCAGGCAAGAATATTGGAGTGGGTTGCCATTTCCTTCTCCAGAGATGTTCATCCCTTTGACAACAGTCTTGAATTATCTGTGAGCTCCCCGCCCAAGCTCCTCTTCTACAAAGAGGCCCCAGCGTTCAGCTTCAGACTTGATGTGCCACTCAACTTCCGAAGGAGTCTCTGCATCTTTGATGAGGGTCATCATGCCCTCCGATGCCTTGGACGGTTGTTCCGGGGATCGGAAGAGTTGGAATATTGATGTTCGTGGAAGTGGCTAAAGGTGTTTGTGGTTTGCCTGAACCAAAGGAAAGCTGAGGGAGCATCTGGCTTGCCCACTTTCATCCTGGTGGCTGCTATCACATGACTCTGGGCAGTGAGCCGTGTAGGCAAAGGGGGATTTCCCTTTCTTCAAAAGAGGTTTCAGTTCCACGAAGAAGATGGTGGGTACAAACATGTACGTGCCAGGAGCGGAGTTGCGAGATGGGGTTTCAGGGGAGCCCATGCCGTGGTGTGCAAGAGTTTCCTTAAGCCTTTCGGACTGGAGATGGGCTTGGAAGAGTCCCTAGAATTCCCCTGGGCAGTGATAGCTCTGGGTTTGCAGAAAGGAGGGAGAGAAAAGGCAGAGGGTGCAGGCAGAAGTCTTGCGGGTGCAGATGCACGTGTCTCGTTAGCCTGCAGTGCACAGCGTGGGAGAGGAGGGCAGGCCTGGGGGCCGAGCTGGATGGTGGAGATGAAGGGGGCTTCCCTCCACATCCCGATGAACCTGGCTGGGGAAGCAGGAGTGATGATGTTCACACTGCAACACTGGGAGGAAAAAAGAGAGAAAGGGAAAAAGTGGAAGCATCCTAGAAGCAACTAAATACCCATTGGTCACATTAGGGAGTATTTTACAGAAGTTAGGGCTTCCCTGGTGGCTCACACGGTAAAGAATCTGCCTCCAATGCAGGAGACCTGGGTTCGATCTCTGGGTCGGAAAGATCCCATGGAGGAGGGCATGACAGCCCACTCCAATATTCTTGCCTGGAGAATGCCATGGATAGAGGAGCTTGGTGGGCTACAGTCCATGGGGGTCACAGGGTCGGACAAGACTGAGCAACTAACGCTTTACAGAAGTTAAAAAGAGCAAAATTCAGGATCTTCCCTTGGCAGTGCAGTGGTTAAAACTTGCACTCCCAATACAGGATTCTGTCCCTGGATGGGGAACTAAGATCCCATGCAGAGTGGCCAGAAAGCATAAAAATAAAAATTAAAAAAAGACAAGATGCAAGGTGGGGGTGGGAGGGGTAAAATAGGTGGAGGGGATTAAGAGGTACAAACCTCCAGTTACTAAGTAAATAAGCCACCGGGATATAATGTATTTAACCATTAGATTTATCATGATGGCTATTTCATAATGTGTGCAAATGTCAAATCACAATGTAGCACGCCTGAAACTAACATATTGTACATCAATTATATTGTCAATCAAAGTTGTTTAAAAATTTAGATCTCAGAGAAAAAAAACTTGGAGGTTCATCTCTGTGTACCAATGTAGAAAGGTCGATAAGTAACAAAGGTATATATGGGAAAATAGGCTATTTACATAAAAGCAAACCAAAAGTAACAGTGTTCCTGTGGCCTCATATGTGTTACATGTATGCAAGGAAAGTGACTGGAAGGACATATCAGAATCAATCAGTGTGGCTACCCATGGGAATGGGGAGAGGAAGGAATGGACTGTGGGACTCCAGTCTTGTTTGTTTCTGAGAAAATATATTCAAGAGTTACGTAAGTGTGGTGGTGGTGGTGCAGTTGCTAAGTCATGACTGACTCTTTTTCGACCCCATGGACTGGAGCCTGCAAGGCTCCTCTGTCCATGGGATTTCCCAGGCAAGAGTCCTGGAGTGGGTGGCCATTTCCTTTTCCAGGGAATCTTCCTGACCCAGGGATGGAACCTGGGTCTCCTGCATTGCAGGTGGATTCTTTACTGTCTGAGCCACCTAGGAAGCCCTAATATGTGTCCGTGAAGTTCAGGAATAATGAAATAGTCTTCCCTGAATTTGGTAAGCAGTGTGAGTTTTGCAGGTTTGGAGTGGGGAGCTTTTAGAGGTGGGGGGCAATGGTAGATAGACTAGGTGGGGGCTGTGTGGCAATTCAATGGCAAGGTAACCAGGACGTGTGCCATGCAGCCTCCATGGAACGTGCCCCTGGAAACGTCCCTTTGTGTACCTCTCCTGGCCGTGATGGTTTTCCATCTGGATGCTGTTAACAGACAAGTGGTAGTTTGGGGAGGGGGTAATGTGGTACATTTAGGGTGTGTTAAGAATCCACCTGCAGTGCAGGAGATGAAAGAGACTCGGGTTTGATCCCTGGGTTGGGAAGATCCTCTGGAGTGGGAAATGGCAACCCACTCCAGTATTCTTGCCTGGAGAATTCCATGGACAGGGGAGCCTGGTGGGCTACAATCCATAGGGGTCACGAAGAGTCGGACTTGACTTAACAACTAAACAACAACAAACTCTCGGACTCTGCAGACCCTGTTCCATTGGATGGTTGGTTGGGTCCCATCACATCCGTCTTTTTAACAGACATCTGAGTCCTCTTGAAAAAATCCTGGTCCTTTGGGCCAAGAAAGTATCTTTGCTGCTGATGTGTTGATGGAGGTCTTAGAGGCCTGTGTTCTTCCTCTCAAGTCAACTTTGTCAGTCCCGAGGGTCCTGGACCACACGAGGGTCCTCTGCCTTTAACAGCCTGGTCACAGAGAACAGAACTCACCCCCACCTCTGCCCTGGGCAAAGCCATCTTGATTCCTGTGTTTCAGATGTGTGTGTGGAATGGAGAAGGAATCCTCTTTCTAAGCGGTGATCACTTCCATTACTTCCGACGGTCTTCGTTTGAGGGACCAGCTCTTTTGAGTTCCCTGGGGTTTCTCCAGGACCCTCTAGCACAGAGCTAAGTGTGCAGTGCGTGCTCAGTTGTATTTGATGCTTTGCGAGCCCCTGAGCTGTAGCCTGGCAGGGTCCTCTGTCCGTGGGATTCTCCAGTCAAGAATACTGGAGGGGCTTGCCATTTCCTCCCCCAGGGGATCTTCCCCACTCAGGGATCGAACCCATGTCTCTTGTGTCTCCTGCATTGGCAGGCGGGTTCTTTACCACTGAGCCAACTGGGAAGGGTGCAGTAGGCGCTCAGTAAGTCTCTGCTGTGTAAATAGCTGGGGGAGGGCGTCCTCCCAGGAGTCGCTGGTTTTCCTGCTTTTCAGCCCACCCCCGGGAGGAGTGGCAGAAGCGAGGCCCCCTGCCTTGGATGAGAAGCAGGCAGGAGGCTGCAGAGTGGAGACGGGTGGCGTGGGGTAGGGCTGAGGGCAGCTGCTCCCCCCGCCTGCCTGCCGCACTTGGGTCAGGCCCAAGTGGTACAGTCAGCATCCCTCTATGTCAGCATGACATGGGGTCACATTCTTCTAGGCCAGGGCCCTAAAGAGGCTTAATCATCGGCCCTCCCAGAGTGCGGTCTGCACGCCCACAGGCATTTGGAGATGATTTCTGTAGCATACAGGCAATGTTACAAACTGTAATACGCTCTCTCTTTTTTTTTTTCATGTATTACTAAAATGTCAGTCACTTGGCAAGTGATATTGACTTTCCCTTTACAGTATAATACACATTGAAGGGGCTTCCCTGGTGGCTCAGTGGTAAAGAATCTGCCTGCTGATGCAGGAGATGTGAGAGACTCGGGTTTGATCCCTGGGTCAGGAAGATCTTCTGGAGGAGGAAATGGCAACCCACTCCAGTATTCTTGCCTGGAAAATTCCCTGGCCAGAGGAGCTTGGCAGGCTACAGTCTATGGGGTCGTGAAGAGTCAGACACAACTGAGCACATATCACTATCACAAAATAGTGAGTATAATTGTCTGTGCTGCTGTTTTCATTTTCCTGGGATATTTACCCAGGAGTGGAATTGCTGGGTCCTATGCTAACCAGGTGATGAAGTGGTAAAGAATCCATCTGCTAATGCAGGAGACGCAAAAGACGCAGGTTCGATCCCCTGGGAGATCCCCTGGAGGAGGTAATGGCAACCCACTCCAGTGTTCTTGCCTGGAAAATGCCGTGGACAGAGGAGCCTGGTGGGCTGCCGTCTATGGGGTTCATAAGGACTCGGGCACGAGTGAGCACATGCACACATATGGTAACTCTGTGTTTAATTGAGGACCAGCTAGACTTCCCACAGTGGCTGCAGCATTTTACACTCCCAACAGCACTGGATGAAGTTTCTCTACTTCCCCAAATTTTAATTCTGTGCCCAGCCCTGTCCTGGCTCCTAAGAAACTTCCACTGGTAGAATTCCTAGAGGTCTAGAAAAGGTTGCAGGGGGCCGGGATCCTGGGTTTAAGCAAGGGCCTATCAAAGGTTCTGGGCTGGGCTGGGCCCAGCTGAGTAGGGGGGGGACGGCGGGGAGGAATGAGGGGCACATGGGGACCACGTGCGAAAACTGGAAACCATGGAAGGCAGAGCCCTCCATAGCGCTGTTTTCTGCAGGACCCTGGACTGATTTTAGGTTTTGCTGGATACCGCATCTTGTAGTGTGCTGGTCTCTCAGTTGTGTCTGACTCTTTGTGACCCCATGGACTGTAGCCTGCCAGGCTCCTTTGTCTGGCAGGAATTCTCCAGGCTTGAATACTGGAGTGTGTTGCCATTCCCTTCTCCAGGGGATTTTCCCAATCCGGGGATGGAACCCGGGTCTCCTGCATTACAGAGAGATTCTTCACCGTCTGAGCCACCAGGGAAGTCACTCAGCAACAAAGTGGTTCTCTTTCCAGTTGTCTTTCGGCTCTTCTGATTCCATCAAGGGGAAGATGCGTCTCTGACTGTAATTTTCCTTCTTCTCTCTTTTTTTTAAAAGCTATATTTCTTTTTATTAGTCACAATATCACAGGCAGTGTGCACTCTTTGTGTCTGGCTTCTTTGACTCAGCACAAGGTTTTGTGAATCATCCATGATGTACATGTAGTAGGAGTTCCTTTTGTTCCTTTTCATTGCTGAGTAGCGTTCCATTTTATGGCCATGTCACACTCTGGCTTTGTGTGTGTGGTCATGACGCATGCTTGCAGAGTCTAGTTCCCTGACCAGGGACTGAACCCGGGTCTGCTGCAGTGAAAGTGCAGAGTCCTAACCACTGGGCCACCAGGGATTCCATCAGGGGGAAGATGCTTCTTCAATTCTAGCTTTCCTTCTTTAACCTGACAGAGCAGGTCTCCACACAGCCCTTTGGAGGACAACAACACTGAACCAGAACTTGTGAAATTTTTTTAGTGGGGGTGGCTATTAATTTTCACAATCAATCAATGTGGCGGGTCATGCTGATTTTCCATTCCCAGGGAGCCAGAAGATTTCTTCTTGAAATACATATATTTCTCTTAGAGAGTGGATTTATTTAATGACAAATATGAAGTAAAATCTTACAGTGGTACTCAGGAAGGAGGTGAGCCGATGACTGGAGTTTGGAGAAACCTTCTAATGTTTAGGGCTCAGTTCTGAGGTGCTGTGTCAGGAAGTGGTGAGGTCTCCAGTCCTGGGGCTCATACAAATGGAGGCTGGTTGCTATAAAAATAATCCAGGCAGAGGCTGGGGCAGGGGTGATTCTGTATGATCGCACAGCACCCTTAGCTGAGACTGCATGAGTCTGCGATTCTCATTGTGTGGGGTCCACTTCCCAATTCCACGGCTGGATGGTGTCATAGCTGCAGATGCATATCATCAGAGGTGGCCCAGCTGGACGGGCAAGTTGTCTGGGGGGCTGCCTTTCTTTCCAGCCAGGCAATCTCACAGTTCCCCGGACAACCCGGGGCATGCCGGTGGCGATATGTTACAGGGTGATTCCAAGTTCATGGGGACCACTCCCCAGCTGGCTCAGCATCTGTCCCGATCTTGGATGTTTAACAGAGCGCATCCCTTCCTTTTGTTCCTTTTTCATTGCTGAGTAGGATTCCATTTAATGGCTGCGTCACACCCTGGTTTTGTGTGTGTGTGGCCACCACATGGCTTGTGGGATCTAGTTCCCTGACCAGGTTCCCTGACCTAATTAAAGGACATGGCCTGCCAGCTCTCGGGTTAGTGAGTCTGTATGGGCTGCATAGGTATTCTAAAGGAGAGCTGCTATTTTAGTCAGGGTTCTCCAAGAAACAGAGCCAACAGAATGTGTATACATTTGTGTGGCAGAGGATGTGATGGTGAGATAGCGTCACTGACTCAGTGGACATGAATTTGAGCAAACTTCAGGAGATAGTGAAAGGCAGGGAAGCCTGGTGTACATGGGGTTGCAAAGAGTTGGACATGACTTAGTGACTGCACAACAACAACAACAATAACTGTATATGTGTGTGTGTACACCGCTCTCCATATGTACATATATGGAGAGAGGTTTATTTCTAAGGCATTGGCTTATGCAGTTATAAAGGCTAGCAAGTCCAACATCAATGGGTAGGCTGGGAGGCTGGGCACCCAGGGGAAAGCTGATGCTGCAGTTCAGCTCCAAAGGGTGCTGGGGGTGGTGGTGGTAGTGGGTGTAAGTGTTTTGTTCTATTTGAACCTTCAGCTGATCAGAGGAGGCCCACCCACATTATGGAGGGCAATCTGCTTTACTCAAAGCCCACTGATTTAAATTTCATCTCATCCAAAAACACCCTCACAGAAACCCTGTGGCCCAGCCAAACTGACACAGAAAATCAACCATCACAGATGCTTCAGGTGGACTAGACACACAGCATTAAATAAGACAGTGCTGTGTTGTGCTTAGTCGCTCAGTCATGTCCAACTCTTTTCAACCTCATGGACTGTAGCCCCCCAGGCTTCTCTGCCCGTGGGGATTCTCCAGGCAAGAATACTGGAGTGGGTTGCCCTGCCACTCCAGGGATCTTCTTGACCCAGGGATCAAACCCAGGTCTCCCGAAGCCCTTTTAAAATCATTCCTTTTTAAATTCCCTCCCAACCCTCCAAGGAGAAAACCTCAGTTTTGTACTATATGTCTTTAATAGAGCTTCCCAAACACATGGAATGTCCTGTTGCTTCAGCAAAGAAAGAGAAAGCGAGCCTTGGGCTCAGAATTTTGAGCAGCAACAGTTTCTAGCTGGAACTGAGTAACGTTCTGTGTTCATTGTATGTTTCTTTCTTCCCCATCGATTGCCATCTTTCCATTTTGGTTGTGATATAAGGTTTCCATTTGTAAAGAGGTACGTTTAAAAAGTGAGTAGGCTGCTGCTAACACAGGTGGTACACGGATACACCGGAGATGCTGCACCTGGTGCTGGAATGACTGGTTTGGAGGGACATTGACGCAAGCACAGTGAGGACGGTGCCTGAGGAGCCCCTACCTGTCCACACGGCTTGAGCTGCCTGTTGTCTGTTTGTACTTCTTCCCTGCTGGAGACAGCTGGGTGGTTTATTTCCCCTGGGTGACTGCCCCCCGAGAATGGCAGTGCATGAGGGGACGATGCTGACTCTGGGGATGGGAAAGGTCTGGGGGTGGCAGTTCTAGGATCTCCTTGACCATGGTGGTGGCTGTGATTGGTGCATGTGCGTAGCACTTGTTGGGTGCCAGATGCTGTTCTAAGCACTTTCGGTTTATTATCTCCCGGTGGTCCTAGGAGGTGGGCGTACCATGGTCATTCCCATTGTACAGATGAGAAAACTGAGGCACCGGGTTGTTAGGCTGCTAGACTTTGGTCCAGTCTGGCTCTGTTTATGCTCTTCTGTGTTTTGCACATATTACTTCCTGCTCATCTTCTCCCCTTTGTCCCCTTCGTGTGTTAACTTATCTGGAGGCAGAGGCCTGGCTTCCTGGTCCTGGGGCTCCCTGGGTCTGGCCAAGTTGTAGGCATTGATTCCCAGTCCCTAACTTGCTGGCAGAATTCACCCAGTTTTAAATGACAGTTTAGGAAAGATGGAAAAGCTGTTAAAGTGAGCACCACTGATCTCCTGGGGGTTACTTGGAAGTCACTAACACGAGATGCTCTGTGAAGGGAAGAGCATCCCTAACCTGATGGATGTGAGGATGACAAGCTCCCTGAGTCTGACACCTGCCTCACCTCAGCCACTTAATCCAGATGACATATTGAGTGCCTGCAGGTCCCAGCCTGCTCTGGGCTGGGGTGAGGGTGTGTTGGGTAGCATAATTATAGGGAGCTCCTTGGATGACAGCAGCCAACAGGGAGCCCTTTAATTGATGGGGTCAGACAGCAGTCATTGGCAGAATGGTGGTTATTAGCTCTTCTGCCAAAGCTGTGCAAATTAGCAGACACTCACCAAGTGTTTGCTGAGTAACCCTGGGCACTGGGGATATGTAAAGCATGGTTTCTGTCTTTGAGGAACCCTGAATCTAAGGACAGTGTTTCTCTTGTATCAGTTAGCTCTTGCTGTGTAACAAACCGTCCTGAAATGCACAGGCACGTCCCAATTCATTGCCCTTCACTTGATTGCACTTTGCAGATTCTGTGGTTTTGTTTTTGTATTTTTTTTAAAAACAAATTAAAGGTTTGTGGCCACCCCATGGTGAGCAAGTTTGTCAACACCGTTTTCCCAACAGGGTTTGCCCACTTTGTGTGTGTGTCACATTTTGATAATTCTTTCAATATTTCAAACTTTTTCATTGTTACAATATTTGTTGTGTAATCTGTGATCTTTGATGTTACGACCACGATTTGCTAAAGTCTCAGATGATGGGTGCTTCCCTGGTGGTTCAGGCAGTAGACCGTCTGCCTGCAATGTGAGAGATCTGGGTTTGATCCCTGGGTCGGGAAGATCCCCTGGAGAAGGAAGTGGCAACCCACTCTAGTACTCTTGCTTGGAAAATTCCATGGACGGAGGAGCCTGGTAGCCTACAGTCCATGGGATTGCAAGGAGTTGCACACGACTGAGCAACTTCATTTCAGATGATGGTCAGCAACTTTTGCAGTAGAATATTTTAAAATTAAGGCATCTACATTGTTTTTCTTTTAGGCACGATGCTATTGCACACCTAATAAACTACAGTGTAGTGTAAACATAACTTCTTAAAAAACTTTGTTTTTTAATATCTATTTTGGCTGCGCTGGGTCTTTGTTGCTGCCCACAGGCTTTGACAGGCTTTCTTTAGCTGTTGCAAGCAGGGACTGCTCTCAAATTGCGGTGCACATGGGCTTCTCCTCGCAATGACTTCTCTTATTTCGGAACACGGGCTCCTGAGTGTACACACTCAGTAGTCGTGGTGGACGGGCTTAGTTGCCCTGAAGCATGTGGGATGTTAGTTCACTGACCAGGGATCAAACCTCTGTCCCCTGCCTTGGTAGGCAGATTCTTAACCTGCGGACCGCCAGGGAAGTCCCATCTAACTTTTATGTGCATTGGGAAACAAAAAAATCACGTGACTCACTTTATTGCGATATTTGCTTTATTGAGGTGGTCTGGAACTGAGCCTGTAATATCTCGGAGGCCATAATGTCTTAAAAGAGAAAACACTTATTTAGTTCACGATTCTGCAGGTGGGCAGTATTGGCTCGGCTCTGTGGGGCTCTCACATCTCTGTGGCCAGCTGGGGGGTCAGCTAGGAGCTGGCTGGCCTTGGGAGCCCCTTGCTGGAGAAAAGCTCGTCTCTGCTCCATGCAGTCTCCTACCATCAGGCCAGGCTGGGCTCACACCTGTGGTAGCCAAGACAGGAGGTACATGAGGTCTCTTGAATCCTGGGCTCAGAAATGGCCCTTTTGCTGCCTTCTGTTGATAAAAGAAATCACCCAGGTTCAGTGGGTGGGGAAATAGATTACACTTCTTAATAAGAGGACTTGATTTGCTAATAACATTTTGTTAAAACCTTTTGCACATATGAACATGAGAAGTCTTGGTCTGTATTTTTCCTGTTGTGGAATGTGTTGCCTGGTTTGAGGATCAGGATGATCTCTGCAGGCCTCATGGGATGAATTGGGAGCTATTCCCTCCTCTTAGACTTTTTTGGAATGTATGTGTAGAGTTGGTATTGATGTTGTTGACATTTAGTTGCTAAGTCATGTCTGACTTTTTGCAATCCCATGGACTGTAGCCCTCCAGGCTCCTCTGTCCATGGGATTTCTCAGGCAAGAATACTGGAGTGGGTTGCCATTTCCTTCTTCAAGAGATCTTCCCGACCCAGGGATCGAACCCGCATCTCCTGCATTGGCAGGCAGATTCTTTACCACTGGGCCACCAGGTAAGTCCAGAGTTGGTATTATTCTTCCTTTAATGTTTGACAGAATTCACCAGTGAAGCCATCTGGACCTGGAGTTTTCTCTTTGGGAAGGGACTCCAGAGCCTTGATAAATACTTCTTTCTTCTTGTGTGGCCAAACGAGAAGGAAAAGTCTGGCTCCACTTCTTTATTTACTTATTTTTCAATGTTTTTTTCTGTTGAAGTGTAGTTGATTTACAATGTTTGTTAACATTTTTGACTTCTTAGCACAGCCCCTTGAAATCTGGCTCCTCCTTTCTCCCTCCTTCTTTCCTGCCTCCTTCCTTCCTTCAGCACATTTATTGAGCACCATCTATAACCGAGGCACTGTTCTAAGTGCTGAGAACAGTGACGTGCAGAATCTGCTGGGTCCCTGACACTGTGGCGGGGAGACAGGTAACCCCCAGATGACAACTACAATTGAAGTGGGCTGGGAAGGTGCTAAGAGGAGGAAAATAAAGAAGGGCTTTAGTTCACTTCACTAAAATGGTTACAGGTTTGCCAGCGAGCTGACTTTCCAAGCTGATGCCTTTTTCCTACTCTCTCGGTTTTGGGGCCCCACCCTCCGCTCTGGGTTTCCCCCTTCCCCTCCCCTCTCGCAGCCCTTCCTCCCTGGTGCTATTTCACAGTTACTAGTGGCTGGGTCTCCCATCCAGCCCACAATGCGGGGATTTCTTTTCCCAGGTCCTATTTTCCTCTGGGTGACGGTGCTACCCATATTTTCAACTGTCCCGGGAGCATCTCCACGGCTGGTAACTGGACATTTCTACCACCAATGACCTGTTCCCCTCATCCTTCAAACTGCTCCTCCTGCTCCAAGCCAAGGACATCAGCAGAGCCCGTATCTACTCTGAGCCCCCAGAATCCTTTGCCTGACCCACCACCCATCACGTTTTTATCTTTATCTGGACCCTCTCCATTTCCTTTTTAATTTGATAAATTAATTTTTAAAAACGTTTAATTTTGTATTGGGTTATGATAGATTTAGGTGAACAAGGAAGGGCCTCAGCCATGCATATACATGTATCCATTCTCCCCCAAGCTCCCCTCCCATCCAGGCTGCCACATAACATTGAGCAGAGTTCCCTGCAGGACTTCCATGGTGGCTCAGACAGTAAAGAGTCTGCCTGCAATGCAGGAGACCCAACTTTGATCCCTGGGTCGGGAAGATCCCCTGGAGAAGGAAATAGCAACCCACTCCAGTATTTTTGCCTGGGAAATCCCATGGATAGAGGAGCCTGGTTAGGCTAAAGTCCATGGGTTGCAAAGAGTCAGACAGGACTTAGTGATTAAACAACATAGAGTACGTCCTTGTTGGTTATCCATTTTACATACAGCAGTGTGGGCAAGGACCTGGTCCTTTTCTCACTGGGGCTTCTCCAGCAGCTCCCCCAATTCTCCTCCTCCTCACCCATCCTTCTGATTGTGGAATGTTTTTCCTCTAGAGATAGGTCTTATTCCTTCCCTACTTCAAAGCCCGCCCTATCTCCCTACTGCCTCCAGGGTAACACTCAAACTCCCAAGCCCCGTCGAGCTTCTCACCCAGCGTGGAGTTCTGGCTCAGCCCTGGGGCCCTGCCCAGATCTTCTCAGGCTCACTCTGGTGATACTTCTGTGCCTTGGAGCATCCTGTTCCCTTTGCCTGCAACACCCTGTCCCCACGGCTCTGCCTGGCAAGCCGCCCGGCCTCTGAGATCCAGCCCAGTTGTCACTTCTTCCATGAAGCCTCAGATGCTGCCCCCACCCTAGCACAGCGCTAGTCACCCCTTCCTCTGCGTTCTCATAGCACGCAGGTCATCATACCGTGCCTATTTGTTTACATGTCCCGTCCTTTACGTACCGGGCAGCTCCCAGGAGCTGTGGAGCCCGCCTTTCTCACCTGTGTGTCACTAGAACCTGGGAATTGGTGGACACTCCGTGAATGCTGGTTGCCTGATTAACTGCTCCTTTTAAAAACAACAGAGCGCCTACGGCCGATTCATGTTGATATATAGCAGAAATCAACACAATATCGTAAAGCAATTATCCCTCAATTAAAAATACGTAAATTAAAAAATAAACAATGGGGAAATTCCCTGGCAGTCCAGGGGTTAGGTCTCCATGCTTCACTGCCAGGGACCTGGGGTTCAATCCCTGATCAGAAAAGGAGACAACGCCCCCCAAAAAATGGATGACAGGCTAGTGATCCGAAGGCTGGGGTTTGAGCCCTGACTCTGCCACCTGCTAACTGGATGATGGGGACGAAGCCTTCAACTTGACTTCTCGGCTGCAAAGTGGATCCTAGTCCTTGCCCGTCCTTTTGACGGGGCTGTCACTTTACTGACAGGTATTTATCCCATGTGCAGTGAAGGGAAGCCCTTCAGCCTGGAGGACTCATGAGTGACTTTGTGCTCTGCTTCCCGTGTCCCGTGTCTTCCCTGGTGGCTCAGAGGTTAAAGCGTCTGCCCGCAATGAGGGAGACCTGGGTTCGATCCCTGGGTCGGGAAGATCCCCTGGAGAAGGAAATGGCAACCCACTCCAGTATTCTTGCCTGGAGAATCCCACGGACGGAGGAGCCTGGAGGGCTACAGTCCACAGGGTCACAAAGAGTCGGACACGACTGAGCGACTTCACTTTCTTTCACTTTCCTGTGTCCCCGGTGTGTGTGACAAAGCGTGTCCCAGAGTGAGGGCAGATAATGATGACCAGCCTCCAAAGCCATGTGTGGACCCAGGACTTTGGACCGATCTCTTGATCAGGCCGGAGGATACCTGGATCCCAAAAGGGAAGAGAAATTCAGATTTAGGGTGGGCAAGACAGGGTTTCTCTGAAGCCAGATTGTCTGTCTTCAGATCCAAGCTCCAGCCTCTGCTAGCTTTGTAATCTTCTAGAAGGTGCTTAACCTCTCTGACCCTTATTTTCTTTACCTAACTATAGCATCTATATCATAGCTGTTTTTGTGAAGAATGCCTAAGTTAACGTACAAAATGAGCTTAGAACAGTGCCTGTCACATTCCAGGCAATAAATAGGGGCTATCGTTATTGTCAATGCCATGGTTATCATTATTCCAGTGGATTGAAAGGCTCAGGCCTTCACAGACAGAACCATCCTCAGCGGCTTCTGCCCTGGAGCACTGCCAAATCCCAATGTCCTCGGCCTGTTGCCATATTTGGACAGAGCCAAGTGTTGGCTTTGTGCCCAGAAACCCCAACCACAGTGAGCATAAAGCGGGGCCGCCCGGGCACAAAGGGCTTCCGCCATCCCTGGGTCATCTCTGATGCCTGGAGATTCCAGGCTGGCTGGTGTCCAGATACGAGGGCAGGAGGCTGAGCTGACCTCTGCCTTCCTGAAAACAGGCCAAAGCCGCCATCCCCTCTGAATGCCAGGGGAGCTGGGCTGGGGGTGCTGGGTTCCAGCCAGCCTAGGGGGGAACTGCCAGCTTCAGAGTGGGCCCGGGGGTGCCCCTGGCCGCGTGGCCTTCCCCGGCCTGCTGGGCAGGAGCTGTGGGCGGAGCCCTGCTGGGCTGGGGGACCTCAGACACCAAACATCGCAGGTTTGTTTTGCAAAGTTCTAGACCTCAGGACTGTCCTCTTGCTTGCAATTCTGGGAAAAGGCTGCAGCACAGCTGAGAATGGGCTGTGGCGTAAATGGTAGGAAGAACCCCTGAGGGCGGGGTTGGAATCAGGTGGACAAGTGGTCATCTCACAGCGTGTTCTCACCCCGCGGGAAGCCGCCACCCTCTGGCTCCCCGGCACATCATGACCGAAGCCAAAGCAGCTTCCTTTAGCTGCAGCAGCCAGGGCTGTGCTCCTTGCGGGGGGGCTGGTGTTTTTGTGAAGAAGAGGAGGGGAGGGAACACTCACATCGCCCTGGGGAAGCTCCCTTGGCCTCTCTTCACCTGAAAGACCCTGCTGGTGATGTCCCACCATAAATGACAAATAAGATGGTGCTTCTGGGGGGAATGGGGGGCCAGGGAGTCAGCAGCAGGACCTTCTCCACACCCAGTGCTGGACGTGCAGCACACACACAGAGACGCAGACACAGACACAGAGACACACAGAGGCACATAAACACACACAGACACACACACAGAGACAGACACAAATACACAGAGACACACACAGAGACGCACAGAACCACATAAACACACACACAGACACACACACAGAGACAGAGACACACAGAGGCGCAGACACAGAGACACAGAACCACATAAACACACACATGGACACACACACACAGACAGATACACAGACACATATACAGAAACATACACACAGAGACACACACATAGACACACACAGATGCACACACAGACGCACATACACAGACACAGACAAATACACAGACACACGCACAGACACCTATACACAGAGACATACACACAAATACACATGCACAGACACAAATACAGACACACACACACACACACACACAGACACACACATAGAGACAGAAGACACACACACAGACCCAAACACATTTCAAACAAAGCTGGGTCCAAGGTGTAGCAGGAGGGCACCTCTGCTTAGGAAGCATTGAGGAGTTGCCAGTTCTTGGTGTATCCTGGTTGCTATCTGAGGTCTGGAGGGACATTTCTGGGAGTACCGTCCCTTATCCCAAACCATCAGCCTTTTTTCTTTTTAAACCGTCAGCCTCTAGAGCTTGAAATTCGCTGACCCACGCACACTGCGTGCTGGGGCAGAACCCCCAGGGCCCACCCCCACTCCCGGCGCCCCTCCCCTCCACCCCCCTCGTTCCAGGATGATGCCCAGAGGACGCTCACTCCTGCTCAAAGAAGCACATTTGCTGCTCCTTCTATTCCAGCTCCTGATTCTTTTTCCTTAAAAAAATGTGAAGTTCTAGGATCTTGTGTTCTCTATTATTTTATGCGATTATTTTTATGGCTATTTTGTAGAATGGGGAGTAGTTAGGCCTTCAGTCTGAACTTACTTTACCATGATTCCTACACAGCACCTAAATCAAGGTGGGGGATCCAGGTGAGATATCCCACCTGAGTTTCTGGGTAGGAAGGGGGCACACTGTGATAAATTTAGAGAACAGAACGGACTCCATTCTCTTGTGTCTGAATAAATTCCCTTCAAGGAAAAGCTCTATCCAAAGTCCAAACCAATCTCAGAGTAGATCAATAAAGACAACACACACTTCAGCTGGGCTGAAGAAGTAATAGGATTAAGAGTGCAAGAAACTCTATTTTTAGTACAAATGACAACTTAAGCATGGTTTTTAATCAAGCCCTCTCTTGATTAGCACAGTCACATCTCAACTTTAGCTGATGGCCAGGGCAGAGAGACACTACCTTCCAAAATCCCTCCTGCCTCATACAGAGGTTGTGGGAAATCCAGCCAAAAGGAGGGATACCAAGATGACCTGGGGGACTTCCCTGGTGCCAGTGGTTAAGAATCTGCCATCCAGCACAGGGGATGTGGGTTCAATTCTTGGCCAGGGAACTAAGACCCCACAGGCCATGGGGCAACTAAGCCTGTGCACTGCAACTGCTCAGCCCTCACGCTGCAGCTAGAGAGAAGCCCACGTACCACAACAAAGATCCAATACAGCCAAGGAAATTAATGTTTTAAAACAGATGACTTGGCGCTGCCTGTGTTTTCATTAAGCCTGAAGCGCGGGAGACAGGAAAGCGGGTGGCAGGGCGAACGTCCCAGATTTGGAGTTGGAAAAAGAGGGGTTAGAGTCTGTGAACTCTGGCGAATCGTGTGACGCCTTTGTGAGCCTCAGTCTTTCATCTGTCAGATGGGGATAATGACACCTTGCTCTGCCACCTTCAGAGGGTTGACCCAGAGATCCAACGCAAGATACGCATTGTAAACTGCAACTTGACCTTTAATCATGAGGAGTCTCATTTCGTGTGGGATGCCCCTCTGGGCACCACCCCCTCCCCAGGGGGCTTTATCTCCTACACAGCTTGATGCTGGCATCCTGTGCCCTGGACACAGGAGAGGATTTTCTGGTCTCTGTCCTGTGACGGTGAAAGCTGCCGAGGCTGCACCTGACGGAGAGCAGAGGAGGACACAGCTGGGAGAGAGGGACTGCTGGAGATAGTATCCTGCAAAGGAGGAGTCGAATCACAGGCCCTTAACTGAAACCCTGCATTACTTTGCGTCTGGGGTTCTGCAGCAGACGTCTTGGAGTGATGAGAAGTTTACAAGAACTGAAGAAATGGGGGACATAGATGGAGCCACAGAGGGAGCAGGGAAAAGACAATTAGTAATGCTCGGGAAAAGAAGAAAAAGGTGCATAGTACATTACTTGGCTCTGCAATGTATGACATTTACATGGTCATAGCATAAATGAGAATTACTGGTGTATGGAAATACTGGCTTCCCAAGTGGCGCTGGTGGTAAAGAACCCGCCTGCCAAAGCAGGAGACATAGAAACGCAGGTTTGATCCCTGGGTTGGGAAGATCCCCTGGAGGAGGGCATGGCAACCCACTCCAGTACTCTTGCCTGGAAAATTCCTATGGACAGAAGAGCCTGGAGGGCTACAGTCCATGGGGTAGCAAAGAGTTGGACACAACTGAAGTGACTTAGCCCGCTCGCACAAGACTGTATCGGGATGGTGGAGTAGGAGGATGATGATGATGAAAAAACTCAGGAAGTCTGTATTGTCTGTAATGGATGAATCAGGAAAGAGAAGTGTATGAATATTGTTTGGACATATGGAACTGTTGGGAAAAGAAACAGCTGAAAAGGTTAGAAGTGATTGCTTCCGGGGATCAGGACTGGGGCAGGGGCAGAGACTGTGGTTTTCATTATATGCCCTGGGTTTTATTATCCTCCCCCCCTTAATTATCACATTATGTAGATCAAAACATATTTTTAAAAGAGAAGTTTGGCAAATATTGGGACTTTGATTTCTAGACAGGAACCTGAGAAACTCAACTAGTACAGTCTCCCAACTGTACGTCTGCCTTTACATTTAGACTGGCTCAGAGGGTAAAGCGTCTGCCTGCCTGCAGTGCAGGAGAGGCCAGGGTTCCATCCCTGGGTCGGGAAGATCCCCTGGAAAAGAAAATGGCAACCCAACCCACTCTGGTACTCTTGCCTGGGAAATCTCATGGATGGAGGAGCCTGGTAGGCTACAGTCCATGGAGTCACGAAGGGTCGGACACGATTGAGCAACTTCACTTTCACTTTCAGACAGGTACACGCCCTGACCCAGGTAGCCCCTAGACTGTCCTGCTCAATCCCTGAAGAAATCATAAAAGGAGAAGCAACATCTTTCAGACCGCTTGGTGAAATTTGTGCTTGGAAATGGCAGAGGCTTTGGGGAAATAGTCTTTGACCATTGAGAGACTGCTGGCCGCTTTCTGAGGGGTATCGCACTGAGGCCAGAAGGGCAGTTGAAGTTGGGGCCAGGACACTCCCTAGTTCTGCTCCTGCCTCTGCCTTGCCTTGGGATCTCAGTGTGTTACAGCCCTTTCTGGCCGAAATTCCTGCCTCTGAACCCACGGCTTTGAGTTTTTCCAGGGCTTTTATATAGATCTACATTCCTAGAAATGACAGCAAATAGCTTTCTGTGCACTGAGCACAGCAGGGAACAGAGGGGCAATGGATAACAATCGAGTGAACAAATAAGATACTTTCAGACAGTGAAGATCCTCCGAATAAAATTGTATATATCTTAATGTTGAATTGGTTGGTAATGCTTTTCAGGTCCACAAGATTCTTCGACTTCTCTGTACATTCATTCAATTAATTTCTGAGAGTTCGATATTGAAACTCCAACTAAAAATCTTAATTTATCTACTTAGAACAAACAAATATATAGTGGAACTATATGTAACTTTGTTCTGTATTTTCAGGTCTCCTGTAAATGTGTTATCATATTTTCATAATTTAAAAAATTTAAAAAAGGAAAGAAAATAAGCCAGGGGGATGGGATGGATACCAAGGGGATAGATACTGGAGGGGCGTGGCTACTGGGTGATCAGGATCCAGGATCCTGGGGAGAGGATGCTTGGCTTGAGACCTGAACAGTGTGAGAGAGAGCCAGCTGATGGTGGAAGGGAGCCCTGCTCCAAGGGACTGAGACCAGACCTGGCTGACCGAGCTCTGAAGCCCACAATGACAAGGGGAGGCAAGAGGGATCAGCATTCAGTATGATGTTTTTGGAAAGGAAAATAAATTTCTGTGAATGGCAAAGATTAATTTGATGCCACCCTGGGTTTGGTGGGCCAACCCTCATCCAACATCTAGCCCATGGAGCTGTCTGTTCTTCAGTTATCTCCAGAGAGGGTCCATGAGACACAGAGCAGGAGTGAAACATGGGAGGGAAAGCTGTGGATATGGCCGAGGCTGGTCTGTATAGGCCAGAATTATGCTTCCAGGGGAATTGAGGGATGTTATTAACTCAAAAAAACTTGTCCACCCACACGGTCCTCATGGAACAGTTAGTCCCGTACTTTATACTCCTTGAAGACCCTCTAAAGATCAAGGCTGGCACAGTGTCCAGTAATGCTTGCAGTAAATTAAATTTGAATTGAATTGAAAATTAAAAGTAAAATAAATGTACTTTCCTTTGACCTAACACCCTACTTCTAAGAATCTGACCCTCGGAAACAGTAACGCAAGCACGCCAAGAAGTAAGTACAAGGATATTCACGGCAGTGTCGTTTGGAGTAGCAAAAAGTCTGGAAATGCCCTAAATAGCCATCATTGGGGAACCAGTGGAGTAGATGTTGGCATCACCGCCCAACAAAACCCCAGGCAACCACTGCAAGAATGAGGTGGACTCATATGCGGGAAAAAAAATGATCTCCAGGGATATTATCAAGGGAGGAAAAATGAGGTTGGAGGATGGGTTCTCAGTTCCACAACCCTGCGCCCCCGCCCCGAGCCCTGGACCCCGAAGCCAAGGGAAACTGGGGCTCTGGGAGACAGACATACCCACTTATTATCTAGGGAGGAGGTGTGGGGAAGGACAAAGAAAAAGCCTTGTGAGGGAGCCTGTCAGTAGCTGAGCTCCACCAATCCAGGAAAGGGGACACTGATGCACCCTCCAATCAGAATCAAAGGAGTGAGTGGGGGCGGGACTTGAAGCCAAGAGTGTTGCCCTGGTGCAGCTCCCTCCACACTGGAAACCAGAGGAGTGGGGAATAAGCGTTCCCACCTAACAAATATTTCTGGAAGGATACACAGGAAACTGGGAGAGTGTGTCCTTAAATGAAAGGAACTTGAAGACTCAGTCAGGGCTAGTGGTGAAGGGGGACTTATTTTGGTATAGAGATGTAAGAGCAGAGGGTCGTTTTTTAGTCTCTGTTCATGGTTGATGGGTTTTTCTCTAGGTATGACTAGTTGCCTCCAAAGGGTCTCGTGAGGTTACCAAGCCGTGCCTTAGGTCTGAAAGTTTTGTCATTGATTTACCCCGTTTTGTTTTTCACTGGGGATCTGAATTCCAGACACCATCATGGGGGAGAACTAAGTAGGTGACATTTACTTCTCTTCTCCCTAATTTTCCTGGACTCTTAACTGTTCAAGCCAATCAGTAGCCACCATTGTATGCCCCTAGACTTTTCTCTTACACTGGTCTCAAGACCTTACTTAACCTCTTGTAAAAACTTGCTCTTCTCTGTAGGAGCTTACTCCTAATGTCTGGAATTACAGCTGAAATCACTTCCAGGTGTTAAAGCAGTGCTTCTCAGACACTAGGCACTTGAGAACCACCTTCAGGATTTTTGCTAACATTGAAGACCACCTGCCCTTTTATCTACACAATATTTTTCTTAAAAAACTTTTTTTTTAACTTTTTAATTTTGTGTTGGGATATAGCCGATAGACAGTGTTGTGACTGACAATGTTAGGTGGACAGCGAAGAGACTCAGCCATAGATATACATGTATCCATTTGCCCCCATATTTTTTCTTAAATGATTCACTAAAACTTCAGTAAAGTTGTTTTAAAAGGTCACTTTCTATCACTACTATATATGCTATTCAGTTCAGTTCAGTTCAGTCCCTCAGTCGTGTCCGACTTTTTGTGACCCCATGAATTGCAGCACACCAGGCCTCCCTGTCCATCACCAACTCCCGGAGTTCACTCAAACTCATGTGCATTGAGTCGGTGATGCCATCCAGCCATCTCATCCTCTGTCGTCCCCTTCTCCTCCTGCCCCAATCCCTCCCAGCATCAGAGTCTTTTCCAATGAGTCAACTCTTTGCATGAGGTGCCCAAAGTATTGGAGTTTCAGCTTTAGCATCAGTCCTTCCAAAGAACACCCAGGACTGATCTCCGTTAGGATGGACTGGTTGGATCTCCTTGCAGTCCAAGGGACTCTCAAGAGTCTTCTCCAACACCACAGTTCAAAAGCATCAATTCTTCAGCACTCAGCTTTCTTCACAATCCATACATGACCACTGGAAAAACCATAGCCTTGACTAGACAGACCTTTCTTGGCAAAGTAACAGCTCTGCTTTTTAATATGCTATCTAGGTTGGTCATAACTTTCCTTCCAAGGAGTAAGTGTCTTTTCATTTCATGGCTGCAGTCACCATCTGCAGTGATTTTGGAGCCCCAAAAAAGGAAAGTCTGACACCGTTTCCACTGTTTCCCCATCTATTTCCCATGAAGTGATGGGACCAGATGCCATGATATTCGTTTTCTGAATGTTGAGCTTTAATCCAACTTTTTCACTCTCCTCTTTCACCTTCATCAAGAGGCTTTTTAGTTCCTCTTCACTTTCTGCCATAAGGGTGGTGTCATCTGCATATCTGAGGTTATTGATATTTCTCCCAGCAATCTTGATTCCAGCTTGTGCTTCTTCCAGCCCAGCGTTTCTCATGATGTACTCTGCATAGAAGTTAAATAAGCAGGGTGACAATATACAGCCTTGACATACTCCTTTTCCTATTTGGAACCAGTCTGTTGTTCCATGTCCAGTTCTAACTGTTGCCTCCTGATCTGCATACAGGTTTCTCAAGAGGCAGATCAGGTGGTCTGGTATTCCCATCTCTTTCAGAATTTTCCACAGTTTATTGTGATCCACACAGTCAAAGGCTTTGGCATAGTCAATAAAGCAGAAATAGATGTTTTTCTGGAACTCTCTTGCTTTTCTGATGATCCAGCAGATGTTGGCAATATGATCTCTGGTTCCTCTGCCTTTCCTAAAACCAGCTTGAACATCTGGAAGTTCATGGTTCATGTATTGCTGAAGCCTGGCTTGGAGAATTTTGAGCATTACTTTACTAGCATGTGCTGCTGCTGCTGCTAAGTCACTTCAGTCGTGTCCAACTCTGTGCGACCCCAGAGACGGCAGCCCCCCAGGCTCCCCCGTCCCTGGGATTCTCCAGGCAAGAACACTGGAGTGGGTTGCCATTTCCTTCTCCAATGCATGAAAGTGAAAAGTGAAAGTGAAGTCGCTCAGTCGTGTCCGACTCTTCACGACCCCATGGACTGCAGCCTACCAGGCTCCTCTGTCCCTGGGATTTTCCAGGCAAGAGTACTGGAGTGGGGTGCCATTGCCTTCTCCATACTAGCATGTGAGATGAGTGCAATTGTATGGTAGTTTGAGCATTTTTTGGCATTGCCTTTCTTTGGGATTGGAATGAAAACTGACCTTTTCCAGTCCTGTGGCCACTGCTGAGTTTTCCAAATGTGCTGGCATATTGAGTGCAGCATTTTCACAGCATCATCTTTCAGGATTTGAAATAGCTTCACTGGAATTTCATCACCTCTACTAGCTTTGTTTGTTGTGATGCTTTCTAAGGCCCACTTGACTTCACATTCCAGGATGTCTGGCTCTAGGTGAGTGATCACACCATCGTGATTACCTGGGTCGTGAAGATCTTTTTTGTACAGTTCTTCTGTGTATTCTTGCCACCTCTTCTTAATATCTTCTGCTTCTGTTAGGTCCATACCATTTTTGTCCTTTATCGAGCCCATCTTTGCATGAAATGTTCCCTTGGTATCTCTAATTTTCTTGAAGAGATCTCTAGTCTTTCCCATTATATTGTTTTCCTCTATTTCTTTGCATTGATCGCTGAGTAAGGCTTTCTTATCTCTCCTTGCTATTCTTTGGAACTCTGCATTCAGATGCTTATATCTTTCCTTTTCTCCTTTGCTTTTTGCTTCCCTTCTTTTCACAGCTATTTGTAAGGCCTCCCCAGACAGCCATTTTGCTTTTTTGCATTTCTTTTCCATGGGGATGGTCTTGATCCCTATCTCCTGTACAATGTCACGAACCTCTGTCCATAGTTCATCAGGCACTCTATCCGGTCTAGTCCCTTAAATCTATTTCTTGTTTCTACTGTATAATCATAAGGAATTTGATTTAGGTCAAACCTGAATGGTCTAGTGGTTTTCCCTACTTTCTTCAATTTAAGTCTGAATTTGGCAATAAGGAGTTCATGATCTGAGCCACAGTCAGCTCCAGGTCTTGTTTTTGCTGACTGTATAGAGCTTCTCCATCTTTACTTCTTATAAAAAGAAAGAACTTTAAAAATAAACCTAATAAAATCTAAAAACATTGTTAAATTCTAGCTATGCACTGTGGCCAATCCAAAGGTCTGCTTTTTCTTTGTGTTTAAAGGGAAATTGCTAAGTGTTAGAGATAGGCTTACCCCTGGTAGCTTAGTTGGTAAAGAATCTGCCTGCAGTGCGGGAGACCCAGGTTTGATCCCTGGGTTGGGATGATTCCCTGAGAAGGAAATGGCAACCCACTCCAGTATTCTTGCCTGGAAAATCCCACAGACAGAGGAACCTGGCAGGCTATAGTTCATGGGATTACAAGAGTCGGACATGACTTAGTGACTAAACCACCACCACAGAGACGGTCCAGCACCAAGCCGCGTCTTTTTCCTTGATGGGCTTGGAAGGATTAGAATGGGGACTTTCTTACTATGTGGTTCACTGTTATGTAATGCCATGTCAATGCACCATCCAAAGTCTTGCCCTATAACATTTGAATTCCACACTTTAGGAAAGAGTTAAAGTCTTTCTTTCCTGTTCCAGAAAGGTTTAGTTATGTGTCCTTATGTATTTATGCCATCTGAGCTGAACTATATGTAAAGCTATTATCACCTTGGAATTACTGGCGCTGCTTGTGATGCTGACATTTTGGCCTTCCAGCTGATATTGAAGGAACGTGGCATTCAGTGTGGTAATGCCCCTTTTTTTGTGAGAATCAGAAATGCATCTATTTAAAGGCAGCATAGGATGGCAGCTAAGAATGACGCAGGCCTGGACAAAGGGGAATTTGTCCTTTCTGAAAGAATTGGAAGAATTCGTGAGCTGGTTCACTGTGTTCTTTCGAATGATGATGCATACACAGAATGGCGGCTGGGAACTTGGCTCCTGGATCACTGTTCATGAGTCTTGGGTCTCAGAGAGCGGCTGGCCCTGGTGTGAGCTCACGAGCCTTGGTCAGTCTCATGAGGGAATAATGCATCCTGTGAGTGAGAGTGAGCAGAGAAAGGGTGGAGGGTTTTGTGCAGTGCAGCTCTCTAAGTGGGAGAGTTAGTGTCAGAAAAAGGCTGTTTTATTCTTTTTAAAAAATGTTATTGAAGTATAATTGATTTGCTGCTGCTGCTGCTAAGTTGCTTCAGTCGTGTCCGACTCTGTGCGACCCCAAAGACTGCAGCCCACCAGGCTCCCCCGTCCCTGGGATTCTCCAGGCAAGAACACTGGAGTGGGTTGCCATTTCCTTCTCCAATGCAAGAAAGTGAAAAGTGAAAGTGAAGTCGCTCAGTCGTGTCTGACTCTTAGCGACCCCATGGACTGATTTACAATGTGTTAATTTCTGCTATCCAGCAAAGTGATTCAGTTATATATATTTATGTATTTCATCGTCTTTTCCATCGTGGTGTATCACAGGATACTGGATATAGTTCGCTGTGTTATCCAGCAGGACCTTGTTGTTCATCCATTCTACATACAATAGTGTGCATCTGCCAACCCCAAACTCCCAATCGTTCCCTCCCCACCCCTTGGCAACCGCAAGGTTGTTCTCTATGTCTGTGAGTCTGTTTCTTTTTCGTAGATCTGTTCATTTGCATTGTCCTTTAGATTCCACATATAAGTGATATCATATGGTATTTATCCAAAAACAGCCCATTTTAAGTGATTCTACTTCAGAAATATCAGTGGATGCTCAAACTATTGGGGTGACATTTTAATGAAAGACTGGATCTTAAGGTCGACCCAAAATATCTCCCTACATGTGCTACAACAGGGATGAACCCAGAAAATACTACCAAATGAAAGAAGCCAGACGCAAAAGGGCAAATCTTGTGTCGTTTCATTTTTTATGAAATATCCAGAATCAGCCAATCCATAGGCAGAAAGCAGGTTAATGGTTGCTGGGGGCCGAGTGGAGGGAGGAATGGGAGTGTCTCCTTAATGGGTACAAGGTTTCCTTTCAAGGAGAGGAAGTGTTCTGGAAGGAGACAGTGGTGGTGGATGTACAACCTTGTGAATGTACTAAATGTCATGTGCATTTTATCACAGTTTAAAAAATACCTCCCCAGAAGTTACTTTTTAATTACAAAGGAAAAGTGCACAATGGAGAAATCTGGTGACCCTGAACCTCTTGATCAAAGTTAGCATCACCAATAATGGACAGCCTGACATCCTATGCCTCCTGGTGGAACACACCTCGGTCACATGAGTGTGTAATATTCTTGCCAAAAGAACCCACCCTGAATCTAATCATTAGGAAGCATTTAAAAACGGAGACTTTCATGTACTGATGAACCTATTTGCAGGGCAGTAATGGGGTCACAAAGAGTCGGACAAGACTGAGCGACTGAACTGAACTGAATTGAATGGACACACAGACATAGAGAAGAGACTTATAGACATGGGGGCGGGGGGCGGGGAGGGGAGGAAGGAGAGAGTGGAATGTATGGAGAGAGTAACATGGAAACATATATATTACCCTATATAAAGTAGATAGCCAATGGGAATTTGCTGTGTGACTCAGGAAATTCAAACCAGGGCTCTGTAACAACCTAGAGGGGTGGGATGGGGAGAGAGGTGATAGGGACATTCAAGAAGGAGAGGACATGGGTTCAGTTCAGTTGCTCAGTTCTATCCAGCTCTTTGCGACCCCATGGACTGCAGCATGCCAGGCCTCCCTGTCCATCACCAACTCCTGGAGCTTGCTCAAACTCATGTCCATCGAGTTGTTGATGCCATCCAACTATCTCATACTCGGTTGTCCCCTTCTCCTCCTGCCTTCATTATTTCCCAGCATCAGGGTCTTTCCCAATGAGTCAGTTCTTCGCATCAGGTGGCCAAAGTATTCGAGTTTCAGTTTCAGCATCAGTCCTTCCAATGAATATTCAGGACTGATCTCCTTTAGGATGGACTGGTTGGATCTCCTTGCAGTCCAAGGGACTCTCAAGAGTCTTCTCCAACACCACAGTTCAAAAGCATCAGTTCTTTGGTGCTCAGCTTTCTTTATAGTCCAACTCTCACATCCATACATGACTACTGGAAAAACCATAGCTTTGACTAGATGGACCTTTGTCCAGAGTAATGTCTCTGCTTTTTAATATGCTGTCTAGTTTGGTCATAGCTTTTCTTCCAAGGAGCAAGGGTCTTTTAATTTCATGGCTGCAGTCACCATCTGCAGTGATTTTGGAGCCCAAGAAAATCAACTCTGTCACTATTTCCATTGTTTCCCCATCTATTTGCCATGAAATATTTGCCATGAAATGCTATGGCTGATTCATGTTGATGTTTAGCAGAAACCAACACAATATTATAGAGCAATTATCCTTCAGTTAAAAATAAATAAATTTAATTATAGTAAATAAATATGCTGCAAGGATATATTATACAGCTCAGGGAATACAGCCAGTATTTTATAACTTTAAATGGACTATAATCTCTAAAAATATCAAGTCACTGTGTTGCATACTTGAAACTCAAATAATATTGTGAATCAACTATACATCAATTTTAAAAAGAAATATATTTAAATTCTTGTTTAAGTTTCAATAAATTCTATGCCTCTAGACTATAAAGAAACTGAGCACAGAAGAATTGATGCTTTTGACCTGTGGTGTTGGAGAAGACTCTTGAGAGTCCCTTGGACTGCAAGGAGATCCAACCAGTCCATCCTAAAGGAGATCAGTCCTGGGTGTTCATTGGAAGGACTGACGCTGAAACTGAAACTCCAGTACTTTGGTCACCTGATGCGAAGAGCTGACTCATTGGAAAAGACCCTGATGCTGGGAAAGATTGAGGGCAGGAGGAGAAGGGGACGACAGAGGATGAGATGGCTGGATGGCATCACCGACTCAATGGACATGGGTTTGGGTGGACTCCAGGAGTTGGTGATAGACAGGGAGGCCTGGTATGCTGCAGTTCATGGGGTTGCAAAGAGTCGGACATGACTGAGCGACTGAACTGAACTGAACTGATGCCTCTAGAAAAAATAAAAAAGAGACTTTCTACAAAATAAATGGTCAGTACTCTAATATCAGTGCTAGGAAGGCCAAGAAAGGCTGAGGAACCATAAAGAGATATGACAACAAAATGTAACACATTATCTTGGATTTGGCCTGGACTAAAAACATAGCTAAGGCCATTACTGAGATTACTGGATAAATTTGAATATGGACTGTAGATGAGATAAAAGTACTATATAATGTAAAATTTGGGGGGTTATCATGCTGTGATTATGTATAGCGATGGCCTTGTTATTTCAGAGATGCACACTGAAATATTTAGACATAAAGTATGGCATAGACAGAGTGAGTGAGTGAGAGTTGCTCAGTCGTGTCCAACTCTTTGCAATCCCATGGATACTGGAGTGGGTTGCCATTTCCTTCTCCAGGGGATCTCCCCAGTGCAGGGATCGAACACACATCTCCTGCATTGCAGACAGATTCTTTACCACCTGAGCCACCAGAGAAGCCTTGTATTAAGAGATGTTTCTAAGTATAAAGACAGGTCCACTCAAAAAGTATCAACAGATACATTCTTGACTTTATCTTATAATCTATAGACAATACGTTAGAGTGTGTTATGAAGTCATACATCTTTTCCAAAGTAATACCCAAAATAGAAGTAGCACTAAATTTATAAATGACAGTCATCAATCAGATGAAATAATTTAGATGAAGCTTATCTCTCTCAAAGAGATGGCATAGGCAACCTACTCTCAAATGGTTCAGAACACGATGTGTGTGTGGCTGGGGATGGGGTATTTGGAGGGAGACAAGGAGAGGGTTAAAAAAATAAAATCAACCCACTGAAAACTGGTGCTGTAATATCATAAAATAGTGAAAACAAGGTCTGATTTGGACTGTGTTTTTAAAAGTGAAACTAAAAATTAATTTTATGTTCTACAAAATTTTAGCAATGGTAACTGGTCACAAATGATTGGAGTGAAAGACGAATGAATCAGGTATTGATTTGGAGGGTTGGTAGCATTCACTCGTTCAACTGGATTAGTTGATGTGACTTTTTACTTGACATCTTCGTGTTGTTTGACCAAGATGATGGTCATTTTTTTACAAATTCAAAGACGTCATCCGTTTTCCCAAGCGTTGCTTTTTGTCCTTTGATATTCACAGCATTCTTTTGAATGTTTTCTTTCTTTGCTTTCCTCTTTGGGTCTCTTTGATACAAAGACGTGTGCCCAGGAATGGGCTTGCTGGATCACGTGGCAACTCTAGCTTTTTAAGCACCCTCCATACCGTTTCCCACAGTGACTGCACCAACTTACATTGGGATTAATTTTATAAATAGATCATTAGGAAATGTTTCCTTAGTTGATCACTTTTGCTTTGGTACACGGCAAGGCAGCAGGAACTGTGATAATGAATACTGAGACACTGGGCTTACTCTGGTGCTATGAAGCCCCCACGGCGTTGCTTGGTGGGTGGGGATCGGAAACAGTATTTTAGCACACTCAGAGCGCTCCTTCCTGCCCTGGTGCCCACGGTGTGCTGCTTTGAAGACTGCAGTGCTCTTCTGAATTAGGGATTGTAATTGGTCCTCACTCCTCCTCCTCCGTGAGGAATGTCTGGCCTCTGGATGCAAAAGAGAGCAGCTCTTCATGCCAGACTTTGTCCAGTGAAGTCTCCAGGCAAAGGAAAGATGGGAAGAGCTGTTTAAGCTTTTCTAAAATCCCATGAAAGTTTAATTTTTCACTTTCCTAGTGCTTTGTCACTGACAAATTTGAATTTCTTTCAGCCTGTTAAGCACGTCTCCTCTGGGCTTTAAACGCTGCTCTGCGCCCCCCGGTGCCCTGTGAAAATGTTGGTGCTTCTGGCCTTCATCATCGTCTTCCACATCACGTCCGCGGCCTTGCTCTTCGTCGCCACCATCGACAATGTAAGTTCCCTTTCCTTCTGACCGTCCCAGAACTGGATCCTAGAGTCAATAGAAGCAGAGTTGAGAACTCCCACAAGGTGATTATAATTTGGGGTTATCCTCCCTACCAAGGGCTTCCCTGGTGGCTCAGCTGGTAAAGAATCCACCTGCAATGTGGGAGACCTGGGTTCGATCCCTGGGTTGGGAAGATCCCCTGGAGAAGGAAAGTAAAAGGCTACCCACTCCAGTATTCTGGCCTGGAGAACTCCCTGGACTATAAAAGTCAGCCACGACTGAGCAACTTTCACTTCACATCTTACCAAGGAACACCTATCTCCTCAGCCCAGGCATGAGGACTCATGGCTGAAGTGTGGGAGTTTGAAGCATCCCATATATAAGTCTGGATGGGCAGGGACCTTGTTCCACTCATCCCTGAGTCCCCGACAGATGCCTTAGCTGTAGGAAGCCCTTTGCAGATGTGGCTTAAATTCAGCTCTCCTCAGGTCACTTTCTCAGCACTGTTGTCATTTTGGGACACCAAGAAGATCAAACCAGTCAATCCTAAATGAAATCGACCCTGAATATTCATTGGAAGGGCTGATGCTGAAGCTGAAACCTCAATACTTTGGCCACCTGATACAAAGAGCCGACTCTCTGGAAAAGACCCTGTTGCTGGGAAAGATTGAAGGCAGGAGAAGAAGGGGGAGGCAGAGGACGAAATGGTTAGACAACATCACCAACCCAAGGACCTGATTTTGAGCAAGCTCCGGCAGACAGTGAAGGGGACAGGGGAGCCTGGCTTGCTGCAGTCCAAGGGGCTGGAAAGAGTCGGGCATGACTTAGCGACTGAACAACTTTGTTGTGGGTGCTTCGCACATCATAGGGTGTTTAGCAGCACTTCTGCCCCTAGTTGTGACACCCCAAAATGTCTTCAGACATTACCAAATGTCCCTGGGAGGCAAAGTCACCCTTGCTTGAGGACCATTGCCCTAGATCCCGCAGGTGACCCATCCCAGATAACCTTTTCCCCTCTTGCCTCTGACATCTCCTTACCAACAGGATTCTTGTTGCAAGCCTACCTGAGCATGCCCTTCCCAGCAAAGTGGAACACTCCCCACTCTAACTACGTACCCATGAAAAGTTTAATTTTTTTCTTTGAGTATCCATATGGCAGGGGTGCATTTGATAAATAACATTGGCATAGATTAACATCCCCCCTGGCAGAAAAATGAAGCTTTTAACCAAATGTTCCCTATGGCCCACATCCTGATCCAAAGGCCTGGCTTCAGTTCTGATGGCTTCAGACTGTGGACATATTTAGAGTCAGAAACTCTGCTCAGAAAGCCAGAAAGGGCATTGTACAAGTGGCCTCCACGTCAGTCTGCATATAATCATATAATTGACTCCTGTCAATGCATCATCAAAATAATAGCAACACGGACCAGGATAAGACCTGTCACTTAGAGGCTGCTAATTCTGGAGCTCCTATGCTCGGCCCTTTGATCATCTCCTGTGATGTCATCTCAAGTCTACGAGATCCTTCCTCTCCTGGCACATTTTATGATGAGAGACCTGGGCCTTAGGGCAGTTAGGGCGTCTGCTGGAATTTACGGGACAGGAAGTGGCGGAGCTGGGATTTGAAGCATTCCAGAGGCCCCTGGTTCTAGATGCCCTAAGGGAGATGAATGATTGAGTTTGGGTTGGGGTTCCTGCAGGTTCTGGAATAGCTGTCATGACCAGGGCAGGGGCCACATTGTTAAAGCCTTGGGAACCTACCATTATCCAAAGGGCCCACTCTGTGTGAACCGAATGGTTTGAATGTGCTTTTACAATCTTTTTCTATGTCTTGCATCTAGCCCTTGGGATCCTGCAAAGGTCCCAGAGTGAAAGGGATACACTAACATTAGGGGCAGAAAAGCCATCAGCCATAGAACCAGCTTATCCTATAGGTGTTTCTGTTACCATGGGCCTTACTGAGAAGACACAGGTGGGCGTTTTTACCAGTCCATGAGTCACTCGATCTTTATTATGTGTTAGGAATTGCGCTTGGCAGTGTCACTGGGGCCCGTAGTGAGAGTTTAGTGACCAACTGTGGCCTGGATGGATGGTGGTGGGTTGGGGAGATTCCAGTCTTTGGGTGGATGGAAAGCAGAAGGAAGGGCATGCATGTGTGCTAAGTTGCTTCAGTCCTGTCTGACTCTGCGACCCCATAGATTGTAGTCCGTCAGGCTCCTCTGTCCATGGGGATTCTCCAGGCAAGAATACTGGAGTGGGTTGCCATGTCCTCCTCCAGGGGATCTTCCCAACCCAGGGATCGAACCCACATCCCTTATGTCTCCTGCATTGGCAGGTGGGTTCTTTACCACTAGTGCCACCTGAGAAGCCCAGAAGAAATGTCATCTGGGCGCAAAGAGCAGCAAGAACACAGAGAGAAACAGAAGCATTTGCACAGAAGGCAGGAGGCTCTTGTTTGATCATTTCATTCATAACAGGCTTCCCCCCCAAGATATTATCCTTTCTGTCCTCCCCTCCAGCTTCGCCCCTGCAGTCCCGGGGGAATTTACCACCATCTGCTCTTATCATCACCAGCTGAGCCTCGCCTCCTCACCCAAGTCCTGGGAGAGCCTGGACCTTCCCTGTCAGCACCCCAGCAGCATGGGCATCACCTGGGAGCCTGTTAGAAACAGACACTCCCACCCCAAACCTCTTTTTTTCTTAATTTTTAAATTTAATTTAGTTTAAAAAAATTTTTAACATTTATTTTTTGGCCATGTGCGTGCATGTTCAGTCACTTCAGTCGTGTCTGACTCTTTGCGACCTCACAGACTGTAGCCTGCCAGGTCCCTCTGTCCATGGGACCTCCAGGCAAGAATACTAGAGTGGGTAGATGTTTCCTTCTCCAGGGGATCTTCCTGACCCAGCAATCAGACCTGCATTTCAGGTGGATTCTTTACCACTGATCCACCAGGGAATCCCTGTAGGCCTTTGTTTTCATAATGAACAAACACCCTTTCCCTGTGTTTCCCTGTCGTGTTCCAGGCCTGGTGGGTAGGAGAGGAGTTTTTTGCAGACATCTGGAAAGTGTGTGTCAACAATACGAACTGTACGGAACTCAATGACTCTGTTCAAGGTGAGTGTGAAGCTGATGGGAGAGCACTGAGTGAAAAAAGACCCCTCGGGAGAAGGGCTTCCCTATGGTCTGACCCCTCACTGCCTCCTTCCGTCTCAGCCTGTGCAGAGGGGCCTGGCTGCTGCCCAGGGCTGGGGGAGCAGGGTCAGCATAAGCTGAGGACAGGAAGCAGGGGGAGCCAGAGGCTAGAGGGCACCAACCCCAGTGACACTGGGCCCCACCCTTCTCTTCTCTCTTGACCTAGCAGAACTTCCCTCCCTCACCCCTTCTCAGCTCCAGCCCTCATCTAGAATCTTCTCCCCACTCCTCTAAATAGCTCAGAGACATTTATGTCACTTCCTCGCATCTCAGCAGCTTGGTGGGCAGAAACCCAAAAGCTGGCTCCTTTAAGAGCTGTGTGACCTTCCCTGGGGCAGGTCACCTGAGCGCTGCTCGGACTCTCAATAACCTCAGCTGTTAATGCAGGTGACAGCAATGCCTCTGCCATGCTGCCTCGGCACACGAGCTGCAGTAGAAAGATGAAGTGAAGTGAAAGCCGCTCAGTTGTGTCCAACCCTTTGCAGCCTTATGGACGGTAGCCCACCAGGCTCCTCTGTCCATGGGATTCTCCAGGCAAGGATACTGGAGCAGGTAGCCATTCCCTTCTCCAGAGGATCTTCCCAGCCCAGGGATCAGACCTGGGTCTCCTGCCTTGCAAGTGGATTCTTTACCAATTGAGCCACCAGGGAAGCCTCAGAAAAATAAAGGGTTTTGTAAATACAGAAAATCGCATCTAAAAACATGTCAAGCCCTGTTCTTCCCTGTGGAGCGAATGGTTCAGTTTTCTGTTGCAGAACTGACAAAAGTGATACTTTGGCTGATAAAACACTGGACAGCCAGTTGAATTTGATATCTCAGATAAACAATGAAAAATTTAGGATAATTTAGTACCAAATATTCGGAGAAGGCAATGGCAACCCACTCCAATACTCTTGCCTGGAAAATCCCATGGACAGAGGAGCCTGGTGGGCTGCAGTCCATGGGGTCGCTACAATCAGACACGACTGAGCGACTTCACTTTCACTTTTCACTTTCATGCATTGGAGAAGGAAATGGCAACCCACTCCAGTGTTCTTGCCTGGAGAATCCCAGGGACGGGGGAGCCTGGTGGGCTGCTGTCTCTGGGGTCGCACAGAGTCGGACACGACTGAAGCGACTTAGCAGCAGCAGCAGCAGCAGCAGCAGCAGTACCAAATATTACATGGAACACACTTAACACTAAAATAAATTGTTGTTTACCTGATATTCAGACTTAACAAGCATCCTGCTTTTGTGTTTGTTTTTTTCTTAGAATCCTACTTAGGGAGAAAGGGACCTTGCTCACTGGGGCGTAAAGTCTTACCGTTCCATCAGCAACAATGGCAATATTCATAATAAAAGCAAAACCACCAAAAGGAGGCGTCATTTCCTGAAGGTTTACTGGGAGGCGCTGGGCTAAGTCCTTCCCATAAGTGGTCTCCTGGCCCTGTTTCAGGATGGGGAAACTGAGGCACAGGGCAGAAACCCAAGGTCACAAAGTCAGGAGTGAGTGATGGAGTTAGGAGTCCAGCTGAGATATGTCGAGCTCAGAAGCCTGCCCTCTAAGCCCCTGACGCCATCCCCGCCACCCCGCCTCTGGGTCTGTTTCTCTGCCGTTCTAAGCCATGACCCTGGAGACAGCCCCTCTTCCCTGTTGGAGCCTCACCGTTGCCAGGGTGTGTGGTCAGATGGCAGCACTGAAGCAGCATTTCCCAGCTTCTGTCGCTTGTGTTCCACTTCCCCGTGTGCAGTTATTCCCTTTCATTTTTATTTTTTTAATTAAAAAAATCTTTTTTGACCATGCAGCATAGCTTGTGGGATCTTAGTTCCCTGACCAGGGATCAAACCCAGGCCACCTGCAGTGGAAGTGCAGAGTCCTAACCACTGGACCACCAGGGAATTCCTTTATTTTTCTTTAGAATAACAGGTTGTCAAACCACCAGCCAGATTCAGTCCAATAAGCTAAGAGTGGTTTTTTATATTTTTAATACGTTGTAAAAAACCAAAACAAGAAAAAAGCCAAATAAAACAAGACAATGAACCAGGGACTGTATAGCCACAAAGCCTGAAATATTTACTGTCTAGCCTTTATAGAAAAAGCATCCTGACACCTGCTTTAAAACAGTTCATTTTTTTCTACATGTGCATGCACGCTCAGTTATGTCCCACTCTTTGCAGCCCCATGGACTGTAGCCCACCAGGCTCCTCTGTCCATGGGATTCTCCAAGCAAGAATACTGGAGTGAGTTGCCACTTTTTTTTTTTCCTCCAGGGGATCTTCCCCATGCAGGAATCAAACCCACATCTCCTGCATTGACAGGCAGGTTCTTTACCAGTGAGCCACCAGGGAAGCCCAAATAGTGGATTAAGTAGTTAAAAATCATGCTTCCCTTCAGTCAGTTTCCAGCAAAACTGAAAAAAGAAAAAAAAAGAAAAAAGATCTGTCCTTAAGTTTTCCTTTGCCGCTTTGGGCACTGTGCCCCTCACCAGTTGCCTCCTGGTGGTAACAGCCAGCCCTTATACATGACTCCCTTTCTGCCAGCACTGCCTGGAATCTTTGGCATCCTTGGTGGCTCACTGGTAAAGACCCTCCTGCCAGTGGAGGAGATGTGGGTTCGATTCCTGGATCAGGAATATCCCCTGGAGAAAAAAAAAATGGCAGCCCACTCCAGTATTCTTGCTTGGAGAATCCCATGGAAAGAGGAGTCTGGAGGGCTTCAGTCCATGGGGTCGCAAAGAGTCAGACACAAATGAGCAACTGAGCATGAACGAGCATGTGCTCACTGCCTGGAATCCTCACTTAGCTGCGAGCATTCCACCTTCCCCTGCTGATGAAGTGGATCACTTACTGTCCCCGTGTTACAGGTGAGGAAACTGAGGCCCGCACAGGTGAATCCAGTGTATGCACTTGACCTCTTCACAGCCTCACTTGTGTCTTTCCTACATGCAGTGCCCTCCACCCAAGGCCAGCTCCTTTGTCCCCTAAAACTTCCCGGTGCCAAGCCCCAAACTTTCATGCCCTGCTCACTAAGGCTAATCTGAAAAGACCCTCATCTTTCCTTTTCCTGAATAACAACCACAAGGCTCACACTATTATATTTAGAGGGTATTTTGTATTGATAGGGCACTTTCAGAAGGTCCCTCAGCCCCGTGAGCCCCATATGTCTAAGAATCCCTTTTGAGGTCTTTATAAGGTGCAGGACCCCCAATCCCCACCCAACCCATCTCATTCCAACCTCTTGATCCAGAATCTTTCAGGATCTGAGGGTTTGTACTTAAAAAAAAAAACAAAAACCTGCCATTGAGCCAGGCATCTGGGGGCAATACCCAGACTAGGAAGACTGCAGAGTGGGTGGTTCTTGCACCGTTTTCCAGATAAGGACATTGGGGATCATCTGGTCAGTTGCACAAGTGGACAGAGTGGGTGTTGGGATGACTCACTGGCTGCACATGTGCTCATTCTGTGCCAGTGGAAGCCACGTGGCCTCTTGGCTCCATCTTTGCGCTGGGGCTGTCACCATGCTCCTCAGGGGCCCAGGTGGTCTGTGGGCCTTAGCCGTGTACTCTTGCCCCTTTTCCCACAGACTTCTCCACGGTGCAGGCGGTCCAGGCCACCATGATCCTGTCCACCATCCTCTGCTGCATCGCCTTTCTGATCTTCTTGCTCCAACTCTTCCGCCTCAAGCAGGGAGAGAGATTTGTTTTAACCTCCATCATCCAGCTCATGGCTTGTAAGTGAAATGACGGGCTTCCCAGAATAAACACTCCCTTCGCAGCCAACCATGAGTATTCTGGTGGGAGGAGAGTGGCAGGTGAGGAATTGGAAAGGAGGGGTCAGGAGCTGGGATGTTTTCTGCACTTCAGAGTTTGGATTTAGTTAGAGCGTCAGGAAAGGTGTCCTAAAAATGGGAAGCCTGAGCTAGGATCTGTAGGGTAAGTAGGAGTTGCTGCCTTGGTAGAGAGGAGATAGGCATAGCTCTCCCCGCAAGGAAAATCTGGGTACTTAGCCTCATTGTACCACTAATATCTGTGAATGCTGATGGTTCAGTAAGGATGTTTTCAGCTGCGATTAAGAGAGAAATCCAATTTGCAATGACTTCAGGCACAAAAACTTTACTTTTTTAATATAACAAATAGCTTGAAGGTGGAAGGTGCCAGAGTTGTTCTGGCAGCTCAGCAGTAGCATCAGGAACCCTCCACTCTTTCCATCCTTCTGTGCTGTCATCTTCAGAGTGTCAGTGATGGCCTCCTCATGGCCCCAAAAGGGCTGCTGCAGCTCCTGACATTCATCCTGACCTAATAAACCACCACCACCAAGAGTTTCTAAAGCAGTAAGCAAGGGAAAATACAGCATCAAAAAATGCTTTCTCCTCTCTCATCTCCCTCTTTTCAGGATAATACAGTAATAATTTTCACTGTAGAATTTTCTGTGGCCAGAACTGGGATATGTAGAACCATAAACTATAACAAGTAAACAGGACAGGATGAGTAGCTGCGATAGAGACCATATGTGTCCTGCAAAGCAGACTACTTCCTGCCTGGCTGACCCATGTCCTGGAGCAGTTATGACCCTCTGGGCTGGGTAGCTGGCTGTCCAAATGACACTGGATTCAGCCAGCAAGAATGGGCAGCTGAATGGCTACAGGGCAATATTCTGCCATGAAATACTAGTTGTAATCTTTCCAAGAGACTAAAATAAATGCCTGCTAATAATAAAACCTGAAATTTGTCTTCAGCTCTGACCACAGTCCCCTCGGGTCCCCAGTTGCACACTGTGGTCTGTGATTTATTTGGGCCCTGGCTTTCTTCCAACAGGCCTGTGTGTCATGATCGCAGCTTCCATTTACACAGACCGGCGCAAAGACATTCACGAGAAGAACGAAGAACTGTATGCCCAGACCTCGGGCGGCAGCTTCGGCTACTCCTTCATCCTCGCCTGGGTGGCCTTTGCTTTCACCTTCATCAGCGGCCTCATGTATCTGATACTGAGGAAGCGCAAATAGAGTCCAGGAGCTGGGTGGCTTTCGCCGCGGTTCAGAATCCACATAACCGTTTTGTATATAATCAGTTTTTTTGTGTGTGTGGTTTTTCTAGCAAACACATTGTTTCCTTTAAAAGCCAAAAGAAGAGTTTTTATGTTCTTGAGATCAGAGAATAGACTATGAAGTCTGGAATTCAGAACTCCTGCCCATCCGAAAGCCTCAACATGACAAAGCCAAAAATCTTGCAATGCTCACATCCAAGTGTTCAGCAGGATAACCACGGGGATGTAATGGGATGGACAAGACTCCAAAAAAGCCAGGTCTTGGGGGCATCTTCCCCTAGGTTTGGCCTACACTGAGCCCCGCTCCCTCACCTCAGCTTCCTGTACTGAATCTCTGTGTGTTTAGTGGTGGAAGGTGGGGAGAGGGGGTCCGGGTACTGGAGAAAACTTCCTTGGATGCTTAGCCAAGTTCCACATGAGAAACAGGTATAGGCCCCCCGGTGTTCTGTCTACATCCAGACCAGAGCCCCAACCCTCCTGTCATGGACTGGCTTCAGAAAGTGCCACCCATGTTTGCTGACAGTGTCACCTGCTTGCCTTCAGGAAGGTGAGCTTTAATCTGGGGGTCTGATTTAGGCTCACACGTGATCCCCCAGGCACCTTGTAAAATGCAGGCTCTCCGGGTCCCTTCCTAGACCTACAGAATCAGAGTCTTCGGGGATGGAGCCTGGGAACCTGCATTTGTAACAAGCTCCTTGGTGATGCTCAGGTGCCTTAAAATTGAGGACCACAGCGGTCCCAGGGCTGGGTGAGCAGAACTGCCTCATATATGTTAAAGATCTCATCGTGTGGAGATGGGGAGGTGGGTCTAGACTGCACTGAAAGCCCGAACCTTGGCCTCCATCAGTGGCTCATTCTTCACTGCCTCTTCCACAGCTGCTCACATCTGGACCACCCAAAGTCCAGTCCCAGGGCTTGCATCCTGATAGCCAAACACCCTGGGGCGAGGGGTGGGGAGGGGAGGATACAGCTTTCTCCCTACCCTAACTCAGAAGGCCTCTCCCTTCTCCTCCTGCCCTGCCTTCTAAGGCTGCCTGACTTCTACTAAGCCCCACTTCTGGAGCCATAGAGGACCGTTCGCCATTCATTCATCTGTCCACATAAGTGATAGAGTGTTTGTGCCAGGCACGGGGGAAACCGTGTCCAGACGGCCTGTCTCCTCATGGGGCTCATTGTCTGATGGAGGAGACAGATTAAAAAACCGATTAGGGAAACGAATTACAAACAGCGGTGAAGGCTGCTGAGAACACAACCAAGGATTCAGAAGAGAGGTCCATGGGATGGGAGGGGACCCACACCGTGCCTGCCTGCGTTTAAAAGCTCCCGGAGGATTTAGATCAGCTTGAATATCGCTCTGCTCAGCTGAGGCAGGCGGCGCGGATGGAGCTGTGCAGTCCACCTGGCACCCGGAAAACCCTTCCTTCCCTGGAGGGGCCCAGGGTCCTGACAGAGAATGAGGCCCCGGGAGGGCCCCAGATTGCTGTGGTTCTCACACTTCAGTGGGTGCCTCTCATGGGACGTGCCTCTCACGGGACGCTCCTGCCAGGGTCCCGGTAAATGCGGCCGGGGACTCCAAGTCGTTAGGGCTCTGAGAGGATCGGGCAGCACGGGGACCCCAGGACGCGACTGTGGGAAAAGCCCTTTGCCCCTCACTGCCTTTTCCCTCCTGTGTTGTGAGCCTGCTGCGGGAGGTGTGCCTGGGAGCTGTCTGCGCATGTCAGCCCTGGTGCCGTGTAAATGATCTCCTGCTAAATGAAGCATCAGCCCACTTCCTGTGGAGCTGGGGCAATGTCTGGTTTAAGTCATCCAGGGTCTCCATGGATACCTCTTTCATGCAGGATCAGGTTTTCTCTCCATTTACCCGTTCACTCCATTCGGTTTCAGCAGAATACTAAATGCTGTGTTCCAAGCACTGTGCAAGGCTCTGAAAACATAGGCCAATCCGGACATCCTGCCTGAGACAGGGCCCCGCTCCCTGCAGAGAGGCCACCAGCACAGTTGCAGGGGAGCATGGAGCCAGAGGCAGGACAAATGACCACTTCCTGCCTCAGTGGAAAACTCTCATTAGTCCTGTTTGGGGTAGGAGAGCAGGGTACACCCTTGGGCTTGGCAGGATGCTACATACACCTTGTGGAGGAAGGTGGGTGTAAGTGCCCCCAAGCTTTCTGCTCGGGTGGCTTGTCTGTAACTCTCTGATAGCCACAGTGGAAACAAGCAGAACCCCTTAGAATCAGAAATCAGAAAGCTTCATCCCCAAGCAATGAATGAATTTCCTTTTCCAAAAGTCTCCAGGAGTGGTATCTGATGTGACCCATGGATTTTCCTGGCCGGTCTCTCCACTATTCCTGTATAGCATTCAGTGCCCACATCCATCTGTGATGCCAAGGTTTTGTGAAGCAACAGAGCTTCCTTTCCCCCCACGACACGATGTGCCCTGGAGTGATGGAAAAGCGGTGATGGCATGAGCAAGACAGTACCCAAGCCTTCTTACCCATCGGTAGGTTCAGCCCTCACTTGGCACTCATGATCAGTTACTCAAGGACAACAGAGACAATGAGCTAAGACATCCAAGAGGCAATATTAGGACCAAATGTATTACTGATGACAACTGCATTCGAGGGAACTGTAGTTTGCATATTTTAGGACATTTTTATACAGTACTGTAATTCTTTCATTGAGGGGCTATGAATGAAGACAGACTAACTCACTTTTATTACTCGCATTAAAATTACTTTGGGTCTTTGTTCAAATAAGTTTGGAGAATGCTTGATTTGTTGCTCTGCGTGAATGTATATATTCATATGTGAATACAGGAAAATTGGAGACATTTTCCCCCCGCCCTGCCCCACATTCTCTGCAATGGGTTGTGTGTCTCTGCGCATCCCTAATCGAGAGGATGAAGCCCTAGGGTGCTCTGTATTCACTGGTGATGAAGAAACCTAACCCCCCAAGCCTGTATGTAAGCACACTAAACGCGGTAGCTTGAATAGATGCTGCAGCCTCATTTAAAATCTGCCTGGATGGGAATTACTAAACTCGCTAATAGTTGAAAGATTACTTACAATACAGCAAGTTGGACAGTTTTGTATATTGGGGGTGGGGTGCAGTGGTGACGGGGAGATGCTAGGGAAAGGTGTTGAGTTTGAATCTTGATTTGGGGACAAATGTGATTTTAAGAGTAGTTAGATCCTTTCTACTTAATGTGCCTTTAAAGTAGTCCATTTTCTATGTTTTGTATAATCTGAAACTGTACATGGAAAAATAAAGTTTAAAACCAAATTGCCCAGAGCAGTAGATTCCAGTGTTCCCAGTGCTGCCACTGTCCTGAGAGAGAAGCTGCCACGTTGAGTGGCAGGGTCCTAACGTGTGGCTTGTACAGCAGCCTGGGAGGGGCTGAAAGTTTGTCAAGGGAGGGTTTCTCACTCGGTCTGCTGCTTTCATGGGCCAGCTTTCTGGATGAATGACCGACAGTGACACAGGAGCCCCCACACCTCGAAGGGCCCCATGCTCAGTTAACGATTGGCTAGCACTAGAGAAGGCAATGGCACCCCACTCCAGTACTCTTGCCTGGAAAATCCCATGGGCGGAGGAGCCTGGTAGGCTGCAGTCCATGGGGTCGCTAAGAGTCGGACACGACTGAGTGACTTCACTTTCCCTTTTCACTTTCATGCATTGGAGAAGGAAATGGCAACCCGCTCCAGTGTTCTTGCCTGGAGAATCCCAGGGACGGGGAGCCTGGTGGGCTGCCTTCTCTGGGGTCGCACAGAGTCGGACACGACTGAAGTGACTTAGCATAGCATAGCACCGACTTAAAATTCTTAATGATATTTGGACAAACAGCCCCACATTTTCCTTTTGCGATGGTCACTGCAAGTTATGTAGCCAGTCCCGTTCTTCAGTTTGTATTTAAAAGACTTCTGCTTTAAAGGGTTGGGTGATGATGAAAACAAGACTATCATAAAAATACACTCTTCCCTCCCCCCCACCCCCCCAAAAAAGAAAAATTAAACCAGAACTTTCACTTTTCCCTAAGGAATGCCAAAAGTAGTCAAGAGTTATACATTCATGAAATGAACCATACTCCTTGCCAGGAGGTACACACCCTGAAGTCACAACCACTCCAGGGTCACTTGGTGATGTGTTGATATCCATCTGGCCCAGTGTGGCTCCTTGTGGCCCAGGAGGGCCATATGACTCTATGACTTAGGGTCATCACAGGCTCCTAAAGGCACCCGATGTGGAATAGGAAGAAAGGAACAGGAGGTCTACAATAAATGATCCGGTTGGGAAAACGGATGAGCGGGATAAACATCAGTGCCCAGCGGTCCACGCATGGCTTCCATGCTGGTTACCAGTTCCAAGAACTCCCTTCCATGGTGGGAGTAAGACCAGGGGTTTGTCAATGCAGGATTTGTCTGGTTCCACTCAGCATGATGATCTCTCTAGTCCACAGTCCTCCAAGGCCTTATCTAAGGTGGGTGTGGGGAGGAGGCCCTTTCCTCCTTGTGGGTACAAAGGGTCTCAGTAGTCCCTGGGGGTTGAAGGCTCTCAGTTCCTCTGACCATGCAAGGCTAAGAGCTCTCATGTGGATTTTTTTAAACAGAAATTTATTATCACACACATTTTGACAGTCAGGGATCCAGTAGCAGCATTGTAGGGTGGTTTTACTTTATGGTCTTAATGAATGAGATGGACTTCATCTTTGGACCTGAGAATTCCTACCTCTCAGTCTTATGCTTCAGTCTCTTCGAGCCTTCAGTCCAAGCCGTGTGCCCAGGCTGATCCTTTGTCTGATGAAGAACGCTACAGGATCTGACATATCTTTTCCTATCACCCCATCTATCTTCTGCCCAGCTTTTTGCCTTCACATCACAGACCCTTAGTCTTGACCAGGGCTTAGCAAACTACCGGCTAGCTGGCCAAAGCCCTGCCTTTCTGTGGTCCTCAAATGTGGAATGCTTTTTCATTCTTAGAGTTATTTGGGGCTTCCCTTGTGGTCCCAGTGGTTAACAGTCTACCTGCCAATGCAGGCTTCGATTTCTGGTCCGGGAAGATTTCACATGCTGCGGGCCAGCTAAGCCTATGTGCCACAACTAACTGAAGCCTGTGTGCTCAAGAACCCGTGCTCCACAGCAAGAGAAGCCCCTGCAATGAGAAGCCCACGCGTCGCAGCTAGAGGAGCCCCTGCTCGCCGCAGCTAGAGGAGCCCCTGCTCGCCGCAGCTAGAGAAAGCCCATGCGCAGCAACGAATGCCCAGAGCAGTCAAAATTAAATAAATAAATATTTTTTAAAAAGAGTTATTTAAAAAATGCAAAAAAGAGACCGTATGTGACCTATAACACCTAAAATATTTATTATCTGGCCCTTGACAAATAAAGTTTACCAGCCTCTGCTTTTGAATCTGACTTGCTTATCCCTGTAAATCTCCCAATCACTGGATTCTCCACCAATTTAGATTGCCGGTCTCAGGCAGAAAGAATCTCAATAAAGCCATATTTTCTTCCATTTTTGTCGTTAAATGAACCATCTTTGGCCCAAGATTGACTTTTTCTTGCAGGAGCATCCTGATGTGTTTATACAAGTTTTTCTGATGCTCACAACATCACGGGTACATGGTTGGTGTGAAATAGATGACAGTTTAAACCAGGGTTAAACCATGGTTCATGGGCCAAATCCAGGCAAGCACCTGATTTTCTAAACACAGTATTATTGGCACATAGCCACGCCCACTAATTTGCATACTGTTCCAGGCTGCTCTCAAAGGCAGACTTGAGCAACTGCAGAAGAGACCATATGGACCTAAGTGTGAAACCCTAACTAGCTGGCCCTTTACAGAAAGCTTCCAAACCTGGGTGTAAACCAAATGGTTTGCAATAGCAATGCCTGGGCCACCGCCTCCCAGCCTGGAAAGTGGGTCCCAGCTGCTCTCTGCTCCACCACTGTGTCTGTGGCTTATACCACCCACATTCTGTTTTAATCAGGGTCCTGAGTTGCAAGCACCAGCGACTTTGGCTGACTTAACAGAAAAGAAAGGACTTCCCTGGTGGTTCAGTGGTTAAGGCTCCATGCTTCCAGTGCAGAGGGGGATGGGTTCTATCCCTGGTTGGGTAACTAAGATCCCACATGCTGCACGTGTGGCTAAAAAATAAATAGAAAAAAAAAGTTAAATCATAAATCTATTAAAAGGAAGTCAGGTAGCCACCCCCAACTCCCCACACCACATTGGATGGTTCCACAGAACTCAGTTTTCTAAGGAAACCACTGCTGTCATCACAACATGATTCTGCTTGCACCGAGAACTTGATGTTATGGAAAGCATCTGTGCTACCCTGACTGCTTTAGATTCAGAGCCGGGCACGGTGCATCTGATTGGTGAAGACTGGGTCACGTGACCATGGCCTTGCTGCAAGGGAGGCTGGGAAATGCTTATCAAGCATCTTCCGTTTCTACAGGGGAGGTAAGTTCTGCAGCCCACAAAGACTCAGAAAGAAGGGAATGCCCCCAACAAAAGAGGGAAACTCAGACACTGGGCAGGCAGAAAGGCTGGTGCCTGCTAAACCCCATCAGAAGCTCAGTTCCTTATCGTCCCACAGCTAAGCTAGTGTTTACCAAACATTATTCATCCATATGCCATCTGCATGCTCTTTGCTGGTAGGTATGTACATTCTGTGCTATCATTGACTGGACATTTTTTCCCCCTTAAATCAACTCTCTTTTATATAAATGCATTTATTTAGAAGAAAAACTAAATTTATAATTTATTCCAAATTCATAAAGTTGGAGACCAACCTCAGTTGTCATTAGTCACCCAGTTAGAAATGAGATGGGCTTCCCAGGTGGCACTAGTGGTAAAGAATCCATCTGCGAATGCAGGAGATGCAAGAGATGTGGGTTTGATTCCTGGGTTGGGAAGATTCTCTGGAGTAGGAAATGGCACCCCACTCCAGTATTCTTGCCTGGAAAATTCCATGGGCAGAGGAGCCTGCTACACAGTCCATGGGGCTCCTAGGGGTTGGACACAACTGAACAATAAAAATGAGATACAATTAAAACCAAGAATGTTATTAAATGCATATTTCAAGTGGTTGTTAGGAGAAGGTTTTGAGTCTGAGGACCACTCTTTCTCTTTTTCTTAAAGAATATATAGTTTTAATATTTATTTATTTGGCTGAACCAGGTCAGAGTTGTGGCATGGAGGATCTAGTTCCCTGACCAGGGATCAAACCAGGGCCCCCTGCATTGGCAGTGTGGAATCTTAGCCCCTGGGCCACCAGGGAAGTCCCCTTGCTCTTACTTAACTAAGAAAGGAGGTTAGAGACTTCCCTGGTGGTCCAGGGGCTGAGACTGTGCTGCCAATGCAGGGGGGCCAGGTTCGATTCCTGGTCAGGGAACTAGATTTCATGCCACAACTTGGAGTTCACATACTGCGACTAAAGATTGAAGGTCCTGTGTGCCACAAGTAAGACTGAGTGATGCCAAATTAGGAAAAAAAAATATATATATATATATATATATACATATAAGAAAAGAGGTTAGTAACAGAAGCGCAGGTGTTAAAAATGATCAGGACCATACCTACTTGATCTACTCAGTAAGTGAACAGAAAAGGATCACTTCCTCTTTTGTGATGTGACTTCAGGTACAAGGTGAATCTGTTCGCTGCCACTGGGAGTATTTGCTTCGTAGTTTACTTTCAAACCTGTCATAGTTTCCTGGTGTTGCTTTAAGAGATCACCACAACCTTAGTGGCTTTAAAACAACATAAATTTATTATCTCACATTACTGCAGGTCAGAAGTCTCAAATTAGTTTCGTTGGGTGTTGGCAGGGCTGATTTCTTCTAGAAGGTCCAGGAGAAGAATTCATATCTTCCCTTTGTGTCTAAATCCACCTGCGTTCCTTGGTGTATGGCCCCTCCCTCCATCTTCAAAGCATCGTCTCTTCTCTCTGACCTCCTAGGACCCTGTGATCACACTGGGCTCGCCCTGATAAGCCAGGATAAACTTCCCATCTCAAGATTCTTAACTTAATCACATCTTCAAAGTCCCTTTGCTATGTAAAGTAATACATCACAGCTTCTGGAACTAGAAAGTGGACATCTTTTGGGAGGGGCATGATTCACCTACCTCAACCCCTCCAATCTCGTCTTTCTTATATGGATCCATTGGAAGAGTGTGCTAGTTGCTCAGTCGTGTCTGCAACCCCATGGACTGTAGCCGGCCAGGCTCCTCTGTCCATGGGATTCTCCAGGCAAGAATACTGGAGTGGGTTGCCATTTCCTTCTCCAGGGGATCTTCCCAACCCAAGGATTGAACCTGGGTCTCCTACATTACAGGCGCATTCTTTAACATCTGAGCCACCAGGGAGGCCCTGCATTGGGGGAGGACATGTGTAATACAAGAAAGAGTGAACTCTAATGTCCTCACTGGTGTAAGGGAATTCACACGTGTGATTTGTTTCTCCCTTGTTGGATTTCCTCCGTCTCCTCTGTCTGAACTGGGTTTCCTCTCTCAAGCTGACCTTGTAGGACATCCCAATCCAACAGGAAATTAGAAATATATATTTTGGGAACTTCCTGGCAGTCCAGTGGTTAAGACTCCCGCTTCCACTGCAGAGGGAGTAGGTTCCATCCTGGTCAGGGAGCTGAGATCCTACCTGCCACACTGCATGGCCGAAAAAAGAGAAAAAGAAAAGAAGCAAGTGTTTAGCCACACTTGGGTGTATGATCAGATGCTTCCAGCTTCCAAGAAAGCCCGTCCTCTCTCCCTCCTCTGAGCACAGTTCTCCCTCGAGCTTCTGGGCTTGGGCTCCGGGTGGAAGGGGCTGGAGGAACCGCGTTGTGCAGCCCTGCACAGATGGCCTGCGGGAGAGGCAGCCCTGCCAGGTGTCCGGAGCTCACTAATTACAGAGCCTCTCTGGCTTTAGGAAGCTGAGGTTTCTGACTCATCACCCGTGGGGCAGGAGCCTTCATTTGCCTTTTTCTGTTCTGATCATTGCTTTCCTTGCCCCCCATCGAAGGCCATGGCCTGGGACTTCTGTGACCAACCAAACCCTCCCTGGGAGGGAGTGTAAACCAGAGTTCCGACCCGACTGGGCAATTAGGAGCCAAGAGGCTTGAGTCAGCTACTTAGACTCTTTAAACCTCATGTCCTAATCTGCAAAGCCAGAATGATACTTAGTCGCAGGGTCTCTCCTCCCCTGAATATTTGTGGAGCAGGTACTATGTGCCACACATTGAGCTAGGCACCGAGACAGGTTGTATCACACAGGATAGCCCCATGCACTCATGGAGCCTACATGGTCGTGGGGGAGAGGGGCAGACAATAAACGAGAAAAAGGATAAGTAAAATCACAAGTCGGCAGCAGAAACCAACACCACATTGTAAAGCAAATATCCTCCAATTGAAATAAATTTTCAAGAAGTTTGAAAACAGGAAAAAGCTACACATTGGGATATAATCTGTGAGGGAAACAGTGTATTATAAAGAGAGCAACCTGGGCTAGGTGAGGACTCAGTGATGAGATGACTCTGAAGCTAAGACCAGGAGAGCTGAGAGCGGGAAGGCATGGGCCCGTCTGTATACAGGGGCACGAGGATGAAACAGATGGTGCAGCAGTGTGACCAGGAGAGCTGAGGGCGGGAAGGCAAGGGCCAGTCTGTATACAGGGGCACGAGGATGAAACAGATGGTGCAGCAGTGTTCACCCCGGCCCTGTCACCATGTGGGGCATTGTGCTTCCAGACCAACCCAGAACTGCAGCTTACAAAGTGCCTTCGTATGAACTGTATCATTTGATTCTTGTGACCACCCACCCAATAGAGAGGGCAGACCCTGGTGTGCCCATTTGATTGGTGGGAAAGTGATGGGAAGAGCAGTTAAGTACAGCAAGGAGGCAAAGCCTTTCCCTTTGTCTCTGATCTCCCCAAAAGTCGCCTGCTTTGATTGACAGTCCATGCGTGCTTAGTCGCTCAGTTGTATCTGACTTTTTGTGACCCCCATGGACTGTAGACTCCTCTGTCCATGAGATTCTCCAGGCAAGAATACTTGAATGGGTTGCCATTTCTTTCTTCGGGGGATCTTCCTGACCCAGGGATCGAACCCGGGTCTCCTGCATTTGCAGGCGGATTCTGTACCGTCTGAGACACCAGGGAAGCCCTTGATTGACGGGGGATGCTTGCAAGATAGCGGGTGAGTTAGCTACTGCCGTGCAACCACAGCCACAATGCATACGACAATCAGTGTTCATTGTTCACACGTCCGGGACCAGCTAGGGTTTGGATGGGTGGGTATGCTGACCTTGGCTGGATATGCTCACAGGTCTAGGTGTTGGCTGGTGATGCCCTTGGGTGAAGTGACTGGGGCGGCTCAACCTCCTTCCTGTCTCCTGTCCTGTATCAGACTGACTCAGGTGTCATCTCATGTGATGGTAGAGATGCAGGAGAGCAAGTGGCCACATAAAGCCTCTTAAGCTTGCAATTAAGATACCATTATTCTCTGCCTTCTATTGGCCAAGCAGGTTACAAATCTTACCCAGGTTCATAGGAGGTGAAATCAGCTCCCTCCTTCAGGGAAAAGAATCCAGAGGTGAGGGCAGAAGCAAAGAATTAGGGTCTTTAATGTAATCTATTACTGCAGGCTTCTGTTAGATTAACAAAATGGAGAGTTGTGTATGTGTGTGTGTGTGTGCATGCACATGCGTATGTGAAACAGTTGAATCGTTTAACGCACACATGGAATATTTGTGAAAGTGCGGATTCTAAACTAAGCCTGTTAAATCTCTAAGAGCATGACTCAGAATCTGGTTTTTATAAGCCCTTCCGTTTATTCTGACGATTGTAAAAAGTCTGCAAACTGTTATTTTAAGGGATCAGGCCCTAGATCAGATGGGTTTTCATTTTACATTTGGAGGCAAATACTGGAACAAGAAGTATTTTACATATAGACGTGAGTATGAATCTCTACTCCTCCGTCCAGAACATGTGTCCAAAATTTATCCTGCTTCTGAAAGGCCGAGTGGCCAGAGTGAAAGAGAAGGTAATACTACCGCCCTCTAGTGGTGGTTTGCGGCAACACAACAGAGCCATAAAGCGCTAAATATGTCCAGAAATCCTGGAGGACAAAGTGACAGCCTACTCCAGTCTTCTTGCCTGGGAAATCTCACGGACAGAGGGGCCAGGCGGCCTGCAAATCCATGGGATCTCGAAGAGTCGGACATGACTTAGCGACTTAGCATATAAAGCCATAAAGCAAAGATATTTTCTTTCACGTCCAATGTAGCTGAATGCAAGACAGCTGATAAAAGCTAATGTGAGTTATTTCTCACAGCTTTACAGTTTAATCTATTACTACCAGGGCATGGCTGGGTAGCTGTTTTCACTGAGCTCAAGTTATTAATTTTCAGCTCAGTTTTAAAATCCATACTCTTTTCAGCCAGTAGAATATGACAACATTGAAGGAGATTTAGAGTTTGCAGCTGGATGTCAGGGTAGAATTTACTATTCTCACTTAAAAAGAAGATATTTTAAGTGCAGAGCCACTTTGAAGTCATTTTGAGTAATTGTATTATGAAAAGGACTTGTGAATGTTTTCTTGCAAAAATTTTTCTTTGTAAGAGCTCTATATTATATTGACATTGGGGGCCAGGTAATTCTCTGCTGCAAGGGCTGTTCCGTGCCTATCAGGTGTTCAGCAGCATCCTTGGCTTCCACCCACTAGACGCTAGCTACACTCCTCAATTGAGACAACCTAAACTGCTTCAGAGGAGAGCTCAAGTTGGTTGGACTTCTTTGTCTGGGCAGGAGTGCTAATTTAGCTCTCTTTCTGATTTTACTTCCTATGCATCGCTAGGCATTTACCACTTAATTCCGATAATTTCATTTCTGAAAATCAGACTTTATGGTATTAATACAAGAACATGCATAGGAAATGTATTTCACATTATTTTAAATTATGAAAATTATATAAGGCTGCATATTAATCCCAAACTCTGAGCCAACTTCTTGAAATGTAAACACATCCAAATACGGTGTATAATAAATAAACTGTCTATAAGGATGGAGGGCACACACGAGACGGCAGAGTAGAAGTACATGCGCTCATCTTCTCCTGTGAGAACTCCAAAATTACAACTTGCTGCTGAACAACCATTGACAGGAGAATGTTGGATGCAACCGCAAAAAGACACTCCATGTCCAAGGGCGAAGGTTAAGCCCCAGCAAGGTGGTAGGAGGGGCAAAATCGCATTTAGAATCAAACCCCATACCCACCAGAGACGCTCAGAGGTCTCAAACAAAACCTTGTGTGCACCAGGACCCAGAGCCCCCAGAGACCCACAAACTGCAGAACAGTTATACAAAATAAATTCTCACACTGTTAGGAAAGTTCTAGGACCCACAACAGATTTCCCAACCTGGGGATCTGGCAAAGGGACTGAGAACCCCCAGGGAATTTGACTTTGGAGGCCAGTGGGATCTGATTACAGAACTTACCCAGGACTGGGGAAACAGACTCTCAGAGGGTACAAACACCACCTTGTGTGCACCAGGACCCAGGAGAAAGGAGCAGGGACCCCACAAGAGACTGACCCAGACTTGCCTGTGAGTGTCCAGGAGTCTCCGGCAGAGGTGTGGGTCAGCGGTGGCCTGCCACAGGGTCAGGGGCACTGAATGCAGCAGTGCTTGCATGGGACCTTTTGAAGGAGGCCATTATCTTCTTTCCCCCCACCATGGTTTGGTCTCAGGTCAAATAACAGGGAGGGAACACGGCCCTGCCCACCAACAGAAAATTGGATTAAAGATTTACTGAGCATGCTCCGCCCATCAGAACAAGGCCTAGTTTCCCCCATTGTCAGTCCCTCCCATCAGGAAGCTTCCAGAAGCCTCTTATCCTTATTGGAGGGCAGACAGAATGAAAACCACAATCACAGAAAACTAATCAAACTGATCACATGGACCACAGCCTTGTCTAACTCAAGGAAACTATGAGCCATGACATGTAGGGCTGCCCCAGAAGGATGGGTCACGGTGGAGAGTTCTGACAAATTGTGGTCCACTGGAGAAGGGAATGGCAAACCACTTCAGTATTTCTGCCTTGAGAACCCCATGAACAGTATGAAAAGGCAAAAAGATATGACACTGAAAGATGAACTCCCCAGGTTGGTAGGTGACCAATATGCTACTGGATAAGAGGGAGAAATGACTCCAGAAAGAACGAAGAGACGGAGCCAAAGCAAAAACAACACCCAGTTGTGGACGTGACTGGTGATGGAAGTAAAGTCCGATGCTGCAAAGAACAATATTGCATAGGAACCTGGAATGTTAGGCCCATGAATCAAGGTAAAATGGAAGTGGTCAAACAGGAGATGGCAAGAGTGAACATTGACATTTTAGGAATCAGTGAACTAAAGTGGACTGGAATGGGTGAATTTAACTCAGATAACGATTGTATCTACTACTGTGGGCAGGAATCCCTTAGAAGAAATGGAGTAGCCCTCATAATCAACAAAAGAGTCCAAAATGCAGTACTTGGGTGCCATCTCAAAAATGACAGAATGATTTCTGTTCATTTCCATGGCAAACCATTCAATATCACAGTAATCCAAGTCTATGCCCCAACCAGTAATGTTGAAGAAGCTGAAGTTGAATAGTTCTATGAAAATCTACAAGACCTTCTAGAACTAACACCCCCAAAAGTTGTTCTTTTCATTATAGGGGACTGGAATGCAAAAATAGGAAGTCAAGAGATACCTGGAGTAACATGCAAATTTGGCCTTGGAGTACAGAATGAAGCAGGGTAAAGGCTAACAGAGTTTTGCCAAGAGAATGCACTGGTCACAGCAAACACCCTCTTCTAACAACAGAAGAGAAGACTCTACATATGGACATCACCAGATGGTCAATACCAAAATTAGATTGATTATATTATTTGCAGCCAAAGATGGAGAAGCTCTATACAGTCAGCAAAAACAAGACTGGAACCTGACTGTGGCTCAGATCATGAACTCCTTATTGCCAAATTCAGACTTAAATTGAAGAAAGTAGGGAAAACCACTAGACCATTCAGGTATGGCCTAAATCAAATCCCTTATGGTTTATACAGTGGAAGTGACAAATCGATTCAAGGGATTAGATCTGATAGAGGACATGAAGAACTATGGATGAAGGTTCATGACATTGTACAGGAGGCAGTGATCAAGACCATCCCCAAGAAAAAGAAATACAAAAAGGCAAAACAGTTGTCTTAGGAGGCTGTGAAAAGAAGAGAAGTGAAAGACAAAGAGAAAAGAAAAGATATATCCATCTGAATGCAGAATTCCAAAGAATAGCAAGGAGAGATAAGAAAGCCTTCCTCAGCGATCATGCAAAGAAATAGAGGAAAACAATAGAATGGGCTTGGAGGAGGATATGCAACCCACTTCAGCATTCTTGCCTGGAGAATCCCCATGGGCAGAGGAGCCTGGCGGGTTATAGTCTATGGAGTTGCAAAGAGCCTACACAACTGAGTGGCGTATCACACAACAGAATGGGAAAGACTAGAGATCTCTTCAAGAAAATTAAAGATACCAAGGGAACTTTTCATGCAAAGATGGGCCCAATAAAGGACAGAAACGGTATGGACCTAACAGAAGCAGAAGATATTAAGAAGAGGTGGCAAGAGTACACAGAAGAACAATGCAGAAAAAGATCTTAATGACCCAGATAACCATGATGGCGTGATCACTCACCTAGAGCCAGACATCCTAGAATGTGAAGTCAAGTGGGCTTTAGGAAGCATCACTACAAACAAAGCTAGAGGAGGTGATGGAATTCCAGTGGAGCTATTTCAAATCCTGGAAGATGATGCTGTGAAAGTGCTGCACTCAATATGCCAGCAAATCTGGAAAGTTCAGCAGTGGCCACAGGACTGGAAAAGGTCAGTTTTCATTCCAATCTCAAAGAAAGGCAATGCCAAAGAATACTCAAACTACCGCACAATTGCACTCATCTCACACGCTAACAAAGTAATGCTCAAAATTCTCCATGCCAGGCTTCAACAGTACATGAATCATGAACTTCCAGATGTTCAAGCTGGATTTAGAAAAGGCAGAGGAGCCAGAGATCAAATTGCCAACATCCGTTGGATCATTGAAAAAGCAAGAGAGTTCCAGAAAAACATCTACTTCTGCTTTATTGACTATGCCAAAGCCCTTGACTGTGTGGATCACAGCAAATTGTGGAAAATCCTTCAAGAGATGGGAATACCAGACCACCTGACCTGCCTCCTGAGAAATCAGTATGCAGGTCAAGAAGCAACATTTAGAACCAAACATGGAAAAATGCAACAGTTAGAACCAAACATGGAAAAACGGACTGGTTCCAAATTGGGAAAGGAGTACGTCAAGGCTGTATATTGTCACCCTGCTTATTTAACATATGCAGAGTACATCATGTGAAATGCTGGGCTGGATAAAGCACAAGCTGGAATCAAGATTGCTATGAAAAAATCAATAATCTCAGATATGCAGATGACACCACCCTTTTGAAAGAAAGCAAAGAAGAACTAAAGAGCCTCTTGAAAGTGAAAGAGGAGAGAGAAAAAGTTGGCTTAAAACTCAACATTCAAAAAACTAAGATCATGGCATCCGGTCCCATCACTTCATGGCAAATAGATGGGGAAACAATGGAAATAGTGACAGACTTTATTTTCTTGTGCTCCAAAATCACTGCAGATGGTGATTGCAGCCATGTAATTAAAAGACACTTGCTCCTTGGAAGGAAATCTATGACCAACTTAGACAGCATATTAAAAAGCAGAGATATTACTTTGCCAACAAAGGTCTGTCTAATCAAAGCTATGATTTTTCCAGTAGTCATGTATGGATGTGAGAGTTGGACTATAAAGAAAGCTGCTGCTGCTGCTGCTAAATCGCTTCAGTCATGTCTGACTCTGTGCAACCCCATAGATGGCAGCCCACCAGGCTCCCCCGCTCCTGGGATTCTCCAGGCAAGAACACTGGAGTGAGCTGCTATTCCTTCTCCAATGCATGAAAGTGAAAAGTGAAAGTGAAGTCGCTCAGTCGTGTCCAACTCTTAGTGACCCCATGGACTGCAGCCTACCAGGCTCCTCCATCCATGGGATTTTCCAGGCAAGAGTACTGGGGTGGGATGCCATTGCCTTTTTTGAAAGAAAGCTGAGCGCTGAAGTATTGATGCTTTTGAACTGTGGTGTTGGAGAAGACTCTTTAGAGTCCCTTTGACTGCAAGGAGATCCAACCAGTCCATCCTAAAGGAAATCAGTCATGAATATTCATTGGAAGAACTGATGCTGAATCTGAAACTCCAATACTTTGGGCACCTGATGCAAAGAACTGACTCACTAGAAATGACCCTAATTCTGGGAAAGATTGAAGACAAGAAGAGAAGGGTTGGACAGAGGATGAGATGTTTGGATGATAGCACCAACTCAATGGACATGAGTTTGAGCAAGCTCCAGGAGTTGGTGATGGGCAGTGAAGCCTGGCATGCTTCAGTCCATGGTGTCACAAAGAGTTGGACACGACTGAGCAACTGAACTGACTGAAACTGTCTCTGGAGCTTCGCTGGTGGCTCCGCGTGCAACACGGGAGCCACTGGAGATTTGGGTTTGATCCCTGGGGTGGGAAGATGCCCTGGAGGAGGGCATGACAACCCACTCCAGTATTCTTGCTTGGAGAACCCCATGGACAGAAGAGTCTGGCGGGCTACAGTTCATAGGGTCACAAAGAGTTGAACACGACTGAAGCAACTTAGCACGCATGCACAAACTGTCTCCAGACATTGCCAGATGTCCCCTGGGGAGGGAAGGCAAAATTGCCCTCAGCTGGGAGCCACCTCCTCCGCTCTAGGGCTTTATATACCAGGAAATACAGTAATTGCCCTCCATGAGGAGCTGCCAGGGCCCACAGCAGGTCACAGCGTTGGAGCAACAGGGTGAAGCCAGTGACAGCCTGCCACACCGTGGGCCCCGACCTGTCTCCGAGCGGTACGGGATGTTCCTGGTCCCGAAGCTTAAACTGCACATTGGCTCACTATTCGTCAGCTAGAACAGAGACCAGAGGAACCAGGAAAGAAGGGCCTCTCCGTGTTTGTAGAAGGACAGCAGTGTAATTCCAGAGGTGAACTGCACACCGGAGAGGAAAGAGATGTGTGACTGGACCTTGGCACAGGGCTCCCTGAAATGTAACAGCTTTTCTTTGGCCAGGAGGGGAAGTTCAGTTGCCATGACGTGCCACTGTGTCGTGCAGAGAGGAATGCCGCTGGAGCCGAGCACAGCATCCGCATTCCTGCCCCGACACTGAGTTGGTGATGCAGGACAGGGTGTAACGAGGCGGCCGCCACGTCTCTGCCTTCTTAGCTGTGCTTCGGTTTGCATTTCCCTGAAGCCTGTTGGGGGTGCTCAGTCGCTGAGTCATGTCTGACTCTTTGGAACCTCATGGCCTTCAGCACGCCAGGCTCCCCATCCTTCTCTATCTCCCAGAGTTTGCTCAGATTCACATCCATTGAGTCAATGATGCTGTCTCACCTGAAGGCTGCTTTCCCTCTCTGTCATCCTCTGTCATCCTGGGATGGCTGGTCTTTTGTTCCCAAAAAAGGGTCCCCGAAAGGCCCCCAGATGTTCTTAGAATGAGGTGCGACATCCAGAAGTATCTCACTAGGACCAATGAGACCTGTATGCCAAAGCTTCCTGGTGAGCTGGCCGCCTGCATTCAAACCTGGTCCCCGCGTTTCCCTGCTGTGCAACCTCAGGCAAGCTGCTTGATGTCTCTGGGCCTCTGCTGTCTGTAAAATGGGAGCAGCCATGGCAGCAACAGCAGGGGGGCCTACTCCCAGCGCTCCGTGAGGACTATTCGTCTCTTATGACGGTTCACAGGGCCAAGCCCACTTACCCAGTAAGCAGCAGACTTGAGGATTGAGATTAGATTTTCCGACTCCAGATCCTGGGTTCTCAACCTTGCCATGTGCTGGAACCACTTGGGCAGCTTCTGAAGCCCGGATCCCATGGAGGTCGCCGTCTCCTTTGTCTGGAGAGCAGCCAGGTGTGGAGGTTGTTGGGGACCTCCAGGGGATTTGAAGATGCCACCTTATGACTCAGGTCCAATGAAATGAGAGTCAAGCTTGGGCAGAATCTGACCTCCCAGGGTTGGCTTTTCTCACTGAGCATAATGTCCTGCAGGTTCGTCCACATTGTAGGCTGTGACAAGATTCCCTTCTTCGTGCCTGAATAATATTCCATCCTATGGAAAACACCATATCTCCTTTCTCCACTCATCTTTCGACAGGCATTTAGATGGTTTCCATCTCTTGATGATGCTTACATGAGGTATTTTTAAAGTCGTCAGATTCATAGGAACAGCAAGTAGAAGGGTGGTTGCCAAGGACTTGGGGAGGGGACTGGAGGGGGATGTGGGGCTTTGCTGTTCAGTGGGTATGGTTTCAGTCCTGCAAGATAGAAGAGGTCTAGAGAGGCTTTGCAACACGGTCCTTACAGGTACATTTGTTGCTGTTTAGTCTCTAAGTCCGGAGAAGGCGATGGCACCCACTCCAGTACTCTTGCCTGGAAAATCCCGTGGATGGAGGAGTCTGATAAGCTGTGGTCCATGGGGTTGCACAGAGTCGGACACAACTGAAGTGACTTAGCAGCAGCAGTCTCTAAGTCATGTCTGACTCTTTTGCAACCCCATGGACTGTAGCCTAACGGGCTCCTCTGTCCATGGGATTCCCCAGGCAAGAATACTGGAGTGGGTTGCCATGCCCTCCTCCAGGGGGTCTTCCCAACCCAGGTATCAAACCCATGTCTCCTCCATTGGCAGGTAGGTTCTTTACTGTCTGAGCCACCAGGGAGGCCCAGCTGTACAGTTCTGTTCACTTAAAACTTTGCTTGGACTTCCCTGGTGGTCTTGTGGTTAAGAATCTGCCTTCCAGAGCAGAGGATGTGGGTTCAATCCTCGATCGGGGAACTAAGATCCCATATAGCCCTGGAGCAACTAAGTCCCGCAACTAGAGAAACCTACACACTGCAATACATAGCCTGTGCCAAGACGAAAGACCCTGGAAGCTGCAACTAAGACCCGGTGCAGCCAAGTGAATAAAGATGTTTTTAAAAAAGCAAACAAAACTCTTTGTGAAGAGGGTAATTTCATGATATGTGCTTTATTTTTTTACCACAACTTAAAACACACACACACAGACACAAACAGGCAGTTCAGGGGGAGTGCTGAAGGCTCCAGGGTGAGCAGAGGCTGAAAACAGGGGCTGAATCAGAAGGGCTTCCTGGAGGAGGTGCAAAGTATGGACCCGGCATGTGGAGCAGCTGCTGGAGTGAAAGGCTTCCCCAAGGGATTAATGGGAGAGTTGGGCTGCCAGGAGGTCCCCGCCAGGATCTGGAGCCTTCAGTGTGAACTGCAGACAGCCAGCCTCGGCTGGAGAGTTGCCCCGCTTGTTAGCAAGGTGTGGCCTGCAGACTCCTGCCTCCCAGCCCCCACCCCCCACCCCCATGAGTTGATGCTGTAACGGGAGTGCTTATTTAAAGGACTGATGACTCAGCCTCCAGTTCCAGCCTCTGTCTTGCTTAGTTTGTTTTCTGGCAGAGGAAGCAGAGAACCAGTGGGCAAAATGTGTGATTTGCCAGATTTTGCCAGCAGCTCAATTGGTTTCAAATTTAGCCTAAATTTCTGTCTCCTGGTACTTGAAAGGGTTTTCCAGGTGGCGCAGTAGTTAAGAATATGCCTGCTAATGCAGGAGACACAAGAGACCTGGGTTCAATCCCTGGGTTGGGAAGATCCCCTAGAGAAGGACATGGCAACCCACTCCAGCATTCTTGCCTGGAGAATTCCATGGGCAGAGGAGTCCATGGGGTTGCGAAGAATTGACTATGACTGAGCGACTAAGCACATATACACATGAAAAAGCATTTACAATTTGGTGGCAGGGGCGTGGGAGGGTGGAGTTCTTAAAGTCTAAGTCCAAGGACTGGCTGCCTTGGCATTCCCCCGGGAGCATGTTGAGAATACAGATTCTTGGGCCTTGCCCCAGACCTGTGGACTTGGGCCCTCAAAGTCCCACTCTAGCGGTGGAGGCCCTGGAATCTGTTAATGAGTTCTCGAGGAATTTGGACCAAATAATGCCAGTGGATCACAACTGGGAATATTTCATGGGATGCTTAGCCCTGTAAATTAGGCCAGCTGACCCGAATTAGGAGCTGGTTGTGGTCCATCTCACCTAAACGTCTTTTTTTCTCTGATGGTTCTCTCCTTTGTCCCACTGACCAGGATAAGCAGACCTAAGGAGTGGTTTGAAAATGCAATAACCTGACTTCAATGTAGTCCAACCCCAAAACGATGAAGTTTAACAAGAAAGGAAGTCTCACTTCATGGTCCATGTGTCCTAAGTCGCTTCAGTCTTGCCTGACTCTGCAGCCCTATGGACTGTAGCCTGCCAGGCTCATTCTGTCCATGGGATTCTCCAGGCAAGAATACTGGAATGGCTTGCCATACCCTCCTCCAGGGGATCTTCCTGACCCAGGGATCGAAAAAGCATCTCTTATGTCTCCTGCATTGGCAGGTGACGTCTTTACCACTAGCGCCACCTGGGAGGTTTACAAAATCCCCATTCATCATATTGACATGTGTTGCTTTCTTTCTGGCCATTCCCTTTCCTTTGGTAACGACACCCCAAATCCCTTGTGGAATCATCTCTACCTGCCAGGGGGCAATCTGGTAGGCATGTCACTCTATCAAGGCATCTCGTGACCCAAGCCAGGTCAATGGACACTTCTTCCCTAGACTCTCCTAGGCTCATGAGTGTGGGAAATATGACTCTCAAGCAGCTACATCTTATGGTCTCCATTAGCTCCTGGCCTTTGATTCTCCACTGTGGCCCCCTTTGAGCTGTCTCTAGCTGACAGCACAGTTCTGTGAGCTACCCCAGGCTCCTCCCATAAATGCTCTTGTTGCTGAAATTCTGGTCCACTAGACTGTGGGTTCCACCCTCCAGAATCTAATGCATGATGATCTGAGGTGGATCTGATGTAATAATAATAGAAATCAAGTGCAAAATAAAAATAATGTGCTTGAATCATCCTCAGACCACCCCCCACCTCTCCCCACTGGTCCATGGAAATATTGTCTTCCACCAAACAGGCCCCTGGTGCCAAAAAGTTGGGAACTGCTGCACTAGACAATTCTGAAGTTTCCCTCTTCATCTTTGTCCGTGTGCTGCTGGAAAGTTCCGGAAGGCTATGTCCTCTTTGGGTTTGTCATGGGGTGGGGGGAGGAGCTAGGTGGGGACCAGAAAGTGTGTGCTGTTCATTTTGCTACTTCCATCACAGACAGCAAAGGTTAAGTTGCTTTGCAGAATCTCATTGGGATTTGAGTCTTTTTCCACTTGCATTGGACTTGCAGCTTAAATTAATTGTCTGTATGCCATTCAATTCCAATTTAATGAAGTGAGATTGATAAAATCCCCCTGCGAGGGCTTTTGTTTCTAAGTAGACCTGAAGCTACAGAGTGGAGAGCCTGGGCAAGGAAGAGCTTCTGACTCTAAGTTTAGAAAAGCAATTGCAGTGGAAATGTTTGACCCCAGACACAAAATCAACTGCGAATCCATGTGGAGGTCTGAGAGGAAAGGGCCTTGCTGTACCTGTATTAGCTGAGTTCTTGTTACGCTGGCACCATGTTTCAGATACGTTGTTTGGTAGTTTTCTGACCATCGATTGGTTCCAACACCAAAAGTGACGTCAAAGTGTTAGTTGCTCAGTCGTGTCTGACTCTTCCCGATCCTGTGGACTGTTGCCCTCTAGGCTTCTCGTCCATGGAATTCTCCAGGCAAGAATAGTGGTGTGGTTAGCCATTCCCTTCCCCAGGGGATCTTCCCCATCCAGGGACTGAAATTGCAGTCTCCTGCATTGCAGACCATCTCCTGAAAAAGCAGGTTTCAGTTTCAACACTACTGCGAAGGGGCGTGACTGCCCCCTGGTGGCCATTGCTCCAAATTGTTCGTTCAGGTCTTGAACGAACAGGTCTTGAAAGGGATGAAATCTGTGAAGTTGAATGCGGGCTGCTGCTGCTAAGTCGCTTCAGTCGTGTTCGACTCTGTGCAACCCCAGAGACGGCAGCCCACCAGGCTCCCCCGTCCTTGGGATTCTCCAGGCAAGAACACTGGAGTGGGTTGCCATTTCCTTCTCCAATGCATGAAAGTGAAAAGTGAAAGTGAAGCCGCTCAGTCGTGTCGGACTCTTAGCGACCCCATGGACTGCAGCCTACCAGGCTCCTCCGTCCATGGGATTTTCCAGGCGGGCAGTAAACTGCAAACATTCCAAAATCTCAACATTTAACCGTTGACCTGGACTCTATGCATGTCTATATTCAATTACAATCTCAATCAGAAACCACAGCAATTTGGTTTGGTCCCGTCAGATAAAAATTCCTTTTTTTTTTTTTCCAAATTGGATATTCCTCAGAGAAGAGAAATCATTACAGGATTCCTCTTGTGGCCATTCTACATTTCCTTCTGCCTTGCTATTTCCTCCGGGAGGAAGAAGGGTGTTTATTTTGTCCTCCTTAGTGGCAGTGGGGCAGAGTAACTGAACCCCGAGGCTGGCATGCGCACTGATGTTTCCCAGGAAAGAATTTACTCTTCATTTCCTCCGCCTCTGGAGATCACGTCCCAGTCTCACCCTGCTGTCCTGTTGACCACTGCCATAGCCTTTTAAAAAAAGTTATTCAGTTCAGTTCAGTCGCTCAGTCGCGTTCGACTTTTTGTAAACCCGTGAATCGCAGCATGCCAGGCCTCCCTGTCCATCACCAACTCCCGGAGTTCACTCAGACTCATGTCCATTGAGTCGGTGATGCCATCCAGCCATCTCATCCTCTGTCGTCCCCTTCTCCTCCTGCCCCCAATCCCTCCCAGCATCAGAGTCTTTTCCAATGAGTCAACTCTTCGCATCAGGTGGCCAAAGTACTGGAGTTTCAGCCTCAGCATCAGTCCTTCCAATGAACACCCAGGACTGATCTCCTTTAGGATGGACTGGTTGGATCTCCTTGCAGTCCAAGGGACTCTCAAGAGTCTTCTCCAACACCACAGCTCAAAAGCATCAATTCTTTGGCACTCAGCTTTCTTCACAGTCCAACTCTCACATCCATACATGACCACCGGAAAAACCATAGCCTTGACTATACGGACCTTTGTTGGCAAAGTAATGTCTCTGCTTTTGAATATGCTATCTAGGTTGGTCATAACTTTCCTTCCAAGGAGTAAGCATCTTTTCATTTCATGGCTGCAATCACCATCTGCAGTGACTTTGGAGCCCCCCAAAATAAAGTCTGACACTGTTTCCCCATCTGTTTCCCATGAAGTGATGGGACCAGATGCCATGATCTTCGTTTTCTGAACGTTGAACTTTAAGCCAACTTTTTCACTCTCCTCTTTCACTTTCATCAGGAGGCTTTTGGTTCCTCTTCACTTTCTGCCATAAGGGTGGTGTCATCTATGTATCTGAGGTTATTGATTTCTCCTGGCAATGTTGATTCCAGCTTGTGCTTCTTCCAGCCCAGCATTTCTCATGATGTACTCTGCATATAATTTAAATAAGCAGGGCGACAATATGCAGCCTGGATGTACTCTTTTTCCTATTTGGAACAAGTCTGTTGTTCCATGTCCAGTTCTAACTATTGCTTCCTGACCTGCATACAGGTTTCTCAAGAGGCAGGTCAGGTGGTCTGGTATTCCCATCTCTTTCAGAATTTTCCACAGTTTATTGTGATGCACACAGTCAAAGGCTTTGGCATAGTCAATAAAGCAGAAATAGATGTTTTTGGGAACTCTCTTGCTTTTCCGATGATCCAGTGGATGTTGGCAATTTGATCTCTGGTTCCTCTGCCTTTTCTGAAATCAGCTTGAACATCTGGAAGTTCACAGTTCATGTATTGCTGAAGCCTGGCTTGGAGAATTTTGAGCATTACTTTACTAGCGTGTGAGATGAGTGCAATTGTGCGGTAGTTTGAGCATTCTTTGGCATTGCCTTTCTTTGGGATTGGAATGAAAACTGACCTTTCCCAGTCCTGTAGCCACTGCTGAGTTTTCCAAATGTGCTGGCATATTGAGTGCAGCACTTTCACAGCATCATCTTTCAGGATTTGAAATAGCTCCACTGGAATTCCATCACCTCCACTAGCTTTGTTCGTAGTGATGCTTTCTAAGGCCCACTTGACTTCACCTTCCAGGATGTCTGGCTCTAGGTGAGTGATCACATCATTGTGATTATCTCGGTTGTGAAGATCTTTTTTGTACAGTTCTTAAAAGTTATCAACCTATTTATTTTTGGCTGTGCTGGGTCTTTGTTGCTGCACGTGGACTTCCACTAGTTGCGGCGAGCCGGGGCTACTCTTGGTTGCAAAGCTCGGGCTTCTCATTGCAGGGGCTTCTCTTGTTGCAGAGCATGGGCTCTAAGCCGGTGGGCTCAGTAGTTGAGCTTGCGGGCTCTAGAGCTCAGGCTCAGTGGTTGGGGTACATGGGCTTAGTTGCCCTGCAGTGTGTGGAATGTTCACGGAGCAGGCATCAAACCTGTGTTCCCAGCATTGGCAGGTGGATTATATCTGTTGAGGCCTGCCCCAAAGCCACGGGTGTGAGGCCTTTGACACCAAGGCCACAGAAGCAGAGTCAAGAACCAAGGTCAACTCCGAAGCTGACTGAGGCCCTCTGTAACTGTTGCCGAAAGCCCCCGTGATCATCATTAACAAGCTTCCTGATCCCAAATTAGGCAAAAATGCCCACCTTGGTAGTCACCTTATCGCGCCCTAGCCAATCACCTAATACCAACCTTCCAGCAGGAATTTTCTTTGTCTTGAGGCTATAAAAACTGGCTATTAACCCTCAAAAAGCGTTGACTCTCCTCGGTCTAGTAGGAAGTCAGCCTGCTGCATTTGCAGTGCCCACATTATCTCTGCCCTTTTTTCTTCATAAACTCACTCCTTTCTGAAATGCTCTGTGTCTGGAGATTCTTTTCCAACGCATGCTCAGAGTGCCTCAAGACTGTATCCACTGCACCAGGGAAGTCCACTGTAGCCTTTTAATTTTTCCCCCTGCTTCCCCCTACTCATCACCCCCCTGCCCCCAGCCCATTTTCCATGTGGCAGCTGGAGTGATCGCAACCTCCAGCCTGGGCCCATCAGCCATCGGGGTTGAAAGCTTCAGTGGCTCTCTGTTGCTCCCAAGACAATGACTGAAATTCTTAACACGGACAACAGTGTTTAACAGCATCCCAGGTGTTGGTTGCTGCCTCACAAAGGAGCCCCAAACTTAGTGGTTTAAAATAATTTTTTTTTTGCCCACAGTTTTGTGGGTCCACATATGGCTAGGATTCAGTTGGGATGTTCATCTGCTCTATGTGACTTCAGCTGGGGCTTTTGCACCTCAGGATCTGAACCAAAGATGAGTCCTGTACCCACAGATCTTCCACCTCAGGGCTCCCTTCCCCCCACCTCCTCTTTCCATGTGGCATCTTGTCCTCCAGGGTCTTGTGGCCCAGGCTTCCCGGCCACAGGTGATCTCAGGGTTGTTGTACTTCTTAGATGATAGCTGGTATCTGAGAAATAGGAAGTAGAAGCCACCTGGCTGGCTCTCAGAGCTGGCAAAGCATTGCTTTCCTTGTATTCTGTTGGTCAAAGTCATCCTAGAAGCCCCAGAGTCCAGGAGGTAGAGAGACAGACACCGCCTCCAGAGCGGGGAGGGAGGCAGGGCCACACTGCAGAAGGGCAAGTGGCCTGGGAGGTACTAGGCTAGGTACTAGGACTAGGTCTGGCCCCCACCCTGCACTCTCATGAACCACTGCCTCTTGCAAACGTTCTTCCCTGTGCACTTCGCCTGGTGTGTTCTACGCAGCCTACTATTGTTGTTGCTCAATCGCTAAGTCATGTCTGACTCTTTGTTGACCCCATGGACTGCAGCACGCCAGGCTCCTCTGTCATCCAGTATCTCCCAGAGTTTGCTCAAATTCATGTCCACTGAGTCAGTGATGTTGTCTAACCATCTCATCCTGTAGATTTCAGCTAAATCGGGATTTCCAGGGGATGGTCTCACCTGACCCTCCACAGACTCTAAGAATCCACGATCCATTATTTTGTCCCTCCAGTTGCTCATTATGAAAATTTTCAACCTGCAGAAATGTTGCAAGAATAACCCTACTTTCCACTTAGATTCACCAACTATTAACATTTTTGTCACATTTGCTTTTATTATTCTCTTTGTGTGTGTGTGTGTAAATATTTTATGAGCCCTTTGTGAGTCAGCTTTGCCTCCAAGGCACTTTGCCTCCAAGGACTTCGGCAGTATCTCCTAAGGACAAGAGTGTCTTTCCACGTAAGTCCAATACGATGGTCACTTTCAGGTGATTTAACACTTATCCGCAGAGTCCAGAGTCAGACTTCTTCAAGGTCCAAATAATGTCCTCTAAATCCAGGATCTGCTGAGGGTCATGCATTGCCTTTCATTGCCCATGAGGTCCCCCTCTAAACCCAAATCCTTTTCCTTCAGAGGACTTCCCTCGGGGGCCCTTCCCCCAGGCAGTCTCATGTCTTTCTCTTTAGGATCCCTCAGCTTAAGTGCCTCCTCTTCCAGGAAGTTCTCCTGCTTCTCTATTAATACTTATTTACTTGACTGCTTGGGGTCTTAGTTGTGGCACGCGGGATCTGGGCTCTTGGTTGTAGCGTGCAGGATCTTGTCACTGAAGGACGTGAATTCTTAGTCACGGCATGCGGACTCTGGTCCCCTGACCAGGAATTGAACCCAGGCCCTCTCGCATTGGGAGCTCAGAGTGTCAGCCCCTGGACCACCAGGGAGGTCCCCAGGAGGAAGCTAACAGGCCACGCGTTATCTCCCTGCTTATTTTCACATGGACCACATTGCGTCACTCTCTGAAAGTCTCACATGTGCACTTTTTACTTGTTAACTCCTGTGTTTCCTGCCAGGTCAGCTCCTAGAGGGCAGGGACAGTGACCAGTCATGTCCTCCACACTAGCACTTGGCACGGTGTCTGACATCTAGCAGATTTCTTGATGAATGAATGCATGGATATTTCACTGTGAAAATTTCACCAATGGATGACAATAGAGTTTGGGGTTGCCAAGGCTGCATGTCTTTACCAAACTTCTACCATGTTGTAAACCTCTTGACAGGGCTTCCCTGGTGGCTCAGCAGTAAAGCATTCGCCTGCAATGTAGGAGATGCAGGTTTGATCCCTGTTCGGGAAGATCCTCTGGAGAAGGAAATGGCAACCCACCCACTCCAGTATTCTTGCCTGGAACATCCCATGGACAGAGGAGCCTGGGAGGGTAGGGGGGCTATAGTCCATGGGGCTAAAAAAGAGTCGGATATAACTGAGTGACTGAACAACAGCAACAAAGGCAACATTAGGGGTGAGGGTTGCAGTTATGTGATCAGCTTGAGGACATTCTTGCCGTGGTTGGTGAGGTAACAGGGAGATGTTTAGGGAATCTTAGCCATCAATCTTCTGACTCCAACCAGTCTGGCGTCTACGTGCTGGTGGTCAGCAGTTTCTATCCAGTGAGGCCCTGGTTTCTGTGAACAGCTTGACATACATGCCAGATTGTTATCTATATCCCTGAAGGATGAACTGCGGTGCTGTGACTGTTTTATGGCTGACCTGTTGTTCAAGCTATCACTAGCTTTCTGGCTTGACTGCCTTTGCCTTGTTTTTGCATTCCCTCTCTTCTCTAATTAGCAACTGCTTGAGTCTGCTCTTTGGATTCTGGGGAAGACCTGTGAGGCTAAAACCTTTCTACTGCAAACAAAAAAAAAAATACATGGGACATAGAAGAATCTGCCACCAGGAAGTACCCACGGGGTCCTGTTCAGTTTCAATCTTACGAATCTTTGGCCCTAATTTCAAAATTCCTGTTGCTGGCCAAAATCATTGGCCTTCTCTGCCCACTGAAGCCAAATGAAAAATATGGAGACAGAATTCGGAGGACACAGAAAGTTGGTTGCAATTCTCAGCCAGCGGAGAGGGGGAGACAGTAGGCTCGTGCCTCAAGAACTGCACCCCCCAACACCCTTAAGGAGTCTAGGGGCTTATATAAGGCAAGGGCTCACCATCAGGAGTTGGTGATGAGGAACAAGGTGGTGGGATCTTGGTTTCTTCTTGCATTGTTTCAAAGACAGTCATAAAATGGCGCCAGTAACCCAGTGATTGAGTCTGGTGGTTTGATGGCTCCACAGCCTTCCTTCTGATGTGTAACTGCAAGGGGAAGAGTGTTGTAGGCGTAAACATCAGATAGGGGATGTATTTAGCATTGAGTCAAAGGAGAAGATGTGAATTGTAGCTCCTGCAGAGTTAGGGGGCAGAAAAGCAAACTTAGTTACATGCAGAGTTAGGAGTGTTACAGAAGTCGTATCGTTGAGAAACCAAGCACCACACTTGGAGAGTTGGAGAACTCAGGTTTATCACGCCGGCGGGCCCAGAGGAGTTAGCACGCCAAGCTCTGAGTCCCCGAACAAAGGGGTTACAGAGTTTTTATAGGCAGTGCGTGACATCAGGCTATAGTGGGCAATGCTAACTGTTAATAGGCTAGTTTGAACTAGGGGTTTCGCGCACAGGAACACCGGTTAGGATCGGGGCGGCGGGTGGGGAGGGTGGGGGTGTGGAATGCCTGACCTTTTACACAGACCAAGCATGGTTAAGGAGGATTACAGGGGCTGGGTAATTGCAAAAGGGGGGCAAAGGTGAGTGAGAGAGAAGTTTCAGTTCCTAGCATTGTTATAAGTCCCCATTTTCCCGAGACTACGTGACCTACGTGATCCAGACTTTGCAAGGAGCAAACTAAATTACAGAAGCAGAAAGAGCAGGAAGTTACTGTAAATTTTAACTTTTCCTCTTCATGAGCAGTTAAAGTAAAAAAAATAAATAACTAGGAATGCTCAGCCCTGCTCACTGTTCTCTTTATCTTCTTTGTTATCAGGAAAGGGACAGAAAACTCATTTCTCTTTTCGCCTTTTCACTGCAACATTCCTTTCAACGAAATTTGAGAAAAACATCCTAGTGTCTGGAGTATTATTTGTTGTGTGTAAGAGCTGTTGCTTGTTGACTAGTGATGGTTTGAGTTTTAACTAATTTTTGTCCTTTTCCACCATCTAAAGAGCCAACCTGTCAAGATCTTCCACCACTCATAATTCCTGTGGTCTCTATCGCCAGGTGGCACGAATGGTAAAGAATCCACCAGCCAATGCAAGAGACACGGGTTCAATCCCTGGGTCAAGAGGATCCCCTGGAGGAGGAAATGGCAACCCACTCTAGTATTCTTGCCTGGAGAATCCCATGGACAGAGGAGCCTGGCGGGCGACAGTCCATGGGGCCCAAAGAGTCGGACATGACTTCGCACATACACACTGTTGTCTTAGAACTTACCTGTGCCTTTGGAGGCTTAGATTCTGGTGTGTGAGTTATTGCAAATGTGTATATTGATGCACAGTAAGGCCAAACTGAAACACTGGAATTTGAGCAGAGCAAGATTTATTGCAGGGCCAGGCAAGGAGATGGGGTTTGGCTCATGACCTAAAAAGCCCCAAGCTCCTTGAAGGGTTTCAGCAAAGCACTTTTAATAGCCAGGTTGTGGTGGAGATGGGGATGGGATGTCCCAGGGTCTGTGGTTAGCTCACACACAAGTCTCTGACTGGCTAATGGTGAGATAGCAAGGTGATGTCAGAGTGAGGTAGAAACTGCTAGGCACTCAGCATAAGACACTGAGACCTCAGTCTTTTTTTTCCATAAACATCTCGCTCCATTAACCTAAATCTATATACCCTTTATTCCTATTTCCTGGCATTCTGAAGAATGCCTCCCTGGTCTGGCGGCTCATAAAATATCCAGAACCAGGACAGGACATCTATTAGCTGCTGTCCAGCTTATCAGGAAGAAAACTACCAGGTGGACCATTAACTCTTAGCCCCTACATCTGGTCCCTAAATAATGGCCTGGGATCATGAGAAAGGGTCACAGGATGGCGACTCAGTGTCTGAGGAGACTTAGGAACTGGGGACCAAAAGAAGCCATAAAGATGTCAAACTGGATATGGTGGCCTTTAAACTGATTGCTTAGAAATCACGTACATTAAGGGCTTCCTAGGTGGTGTTAGTGGTAAAGAACCTGCCTGCCAATGCAGGAGACATAATAGATGTGAGTTCAATCCTCGGGTTGGGAAGATCCCTTGGAGAAGGGAATGACAACCCATTCCAGTATTCTTGCCTGGAGAATCCCAAGGACAGAGGAGCCTGGCGGGCTATGGCCCGGGGCGGGGCACAAAAGAGTTGGACACGACAGTTACTAACACACACAGACTAGGAAATATATAGTAAATAAGGCAGTCCATGGGGTCGCAAAGAGTCAGATGCGATTTAGGGACTGAACAAAAACAACAAAGGATTTGCTTAGTAGGGTCTGTTATGCAGATTGATCTCAGGTCTTCTAGGTACTGGAGAGGGAAATTTCCATCTTTACAAATGGAAATTTATGCCCTGATTTTAGGCAGATGGGGGAAGGCAGTGAGTTCTTCCCGTGTCTTCGGTTTTCTCTAATGCCTTCTGCTCAACATAATCCATTCTATGGTGAAGTGGCATATTTGTTGTAGCAAACGCTGATCCCTTTCAACATGGGATTAGCATTAAAAAAAAATCAAGTAGCTACAATCCTCCGCCTGAGAAAAATCTCAGGAGGCTAAAAGGTAGGAAGTGACTGAATTAGATTCATCTGCGTTACAGGACTCCTGTTTTTTAAAATTCAATGATTTAACTCCATCCTCTGGATTTGTGGTAATAGCTAACATAAGAGTATGTCTAAGAAGGCAATGGCACCCCACTCCAGTACTCTTGCCTGGAAAATTCCATGGACAGAGGAGCCTGGAAGGCTGCAGTCCATGGGGTCGCTGAGGGTCAGACACAACCGAGCAACTTCACTTTCACTTTTCACTTTCATGCATTGGAGAAGGAAATGGCAACCCACTCCAGTGTTCTTGCCTGGAGAATCCCAGGGATGGGGGAGCCTAGTGGGCTGCCATCTATGGGGTCACACAGAGTTGGACACGACTGAAGTGACTTAGCAGCAGCAGCAAGCTTTATCCACTTCAGCTCTGTCAAAGGGACATCAAGATGGAGGGAGGAGCTTCCCAGGCGGCTCAGAGATAAAGAATCTGCCTGCCGATGCAGGAGACACGGGTTTGATCCCTGATCTGGGAAGATCCTACATGACGCAGAACAACTAAGGACACGAGCACAGCTATTGAGCCTGTGCGTGGGAGCCCAGGAGCTGCAGCCACTGAAGCCTGGGTCCCCCCCTGCTCCACAACGAGAGAGCAACCCCCCCGCTCGCTGCAACTAGAGAAAAGCCCGCACAGCAGCGAAGACCCTGCACAGCCAAAACCAAAAATAAATAAAATCATATTTAAAAAAAGATGGACTGAGCATTGCTAAGAAAGCACTGCTCTCTGATGGAGCCGGGAGGCCATCGGGGGAGTGGGACTCATGCATGTCTCATTCTGGTTGGAATCTGACCTTTTGCTCACTTACTCTCTTAATGCAGGCACCCAGGGCATCTGCACGATGCTCCAGAAACTCTAGATAACTGCCAGCCCTGGAGCCGGAATAACCTTGTGACTTTTGTCTTTCTAAGGCCCCGATGCCCTCTTCCCCAGAACACTTCTGATTTTACCTGAATCTGTGTCTCCTGAATTGCAGTTCTTAGGACCCTAAATAAGGCTCTTTGTTCTTTGAAGCCTTGATAGGAATTATTGTTCAATAGCTGCTGCCAACTAAAAAAAGAGGCACAATGTGAGAGTTGTGAGTTAAGTTTTATTTGGGGCAAAACGAGGACCACAGCCCAGGAGGCAGCACCTCAGACAGCTCTGAGAGATGGCTCCAAAAAGGCAGTGGGGGAAGGTCAATATATAAGGTTTTGGTGAAGGGAAAGTTCAATACCATTAAGCACTCATTTTACAAAAGATTTTCTGCTGGTCACAAGGATCTGACGTCACCATGAAGGGATATAGCGCTTTTCTAGATATGAGGAGATGCAAGAATTGGGAGCATAAAATCAATTCCTGAAAATATCTGACTATCTAAAGACCTGTCCCACTGGATACCCTGGAGCACCGAGTGTCTCAGTCCACCCTGAACTCCCTCAGGGGCTGCTGAAGGTCAACAGCTACAGTAGCACAGTGCTCAGTCTCCCCAGAGGCAGACAGCAAATGCCCTTGCTTTTCAGTTGCTGGCAATGCTCTTGGCAAGTGCCAATTTGTAGTTGACATTGCCATCTACTAGTTGAAGATAAAACCACCACCTGACTTCATGGTGTTAGACATATCTCAGTGATGGGAAGACATTGTGAAATGATTGACAGGGGCTTTGAGTCTTCCAAGTTTAGGACATAACACCACCTCATTGACTACGCTAAAGCCTTTGACTGTGTGGATCACAACAAACTGGGGGATATTCTTCAAGAGGGGAGAATACCAGACCACCTTACCTGCTTTCTGAAAAATCTGTATGTAGGACATGAAGCAACAGTTAGAACTGGACATGGAACAACAGTGGTTCCAAATTGGGAAAGAAGTAAATCAAGGCTGTATATTGTCACCTTGTTTATTTAACTTATTGGCAGAGTACATCATGAGAAATGCTGGGTTGCATGATTCACAAGCTGGAATCAAGATTGCCAGGAGAAATATCAACAACCTCAGATATGCAGATGATATAGCTCTAATGGCAGAAGTTGAAAAGGAACTAAAGAGCCTCTTGAGTGAAGGAGAGAGTGAAAAAGCTGTCTTAAATCTTAACATTCATCATGGCATCCAGTCCCATCACTTTATGGCAAACAGCTGGGAAAAAGTGGAAACAGTGTCAGATTTCATTTTCTTGGGCTCCAAAATCACTGTGGATGGTGACTTGTAGCCATGAAATTAAAAGACACTTGTCCTTGGAAGAAGAGCTATGACAAATGTAGACAGTGTACTAAAAAGCAGAGACATATAGTCAAACCTATGGTTTTTCCATTAGTCATGTATGAATTGGACCATAAAGAAGGCTGAGCACCAAAGAACTGATGCTTTCAAACTGTGGTGCTGCAGAAGACTCTTGAGAGTCCCTTGAAGAGCAGGGAGATCAGTTCAGTTCAGTTCAGTGCTCAGTCGTTTCCAACTCTTTGTGACCTCATGAATCGCAGCACGCCAGGCCTCCCTGTCCATCACCAACTCCCGGAGTTCACCCAAACTCATGTGCATTGAGTCGGTGATGCCATCCAGCCATCTCATCCTCTGTCGTCCCCTTCTCCTCCTGCCCCCAATCCCTCCCAGCATCAGGGTCTTTTCCAATGAGTCAACTCTTCACATGAGGTGGCCAAAGTATTGGAGTTTTGGCCTCAGCATCAGTGCTTCCAATGAATACCCAGAACTCGTCTCCTTTGGGATGGACTGGTTGGATCTTCTTGCAGTCCAAGGGACTCACCAGAGTCTTCTCCAGCACCACAGTTCAAAAGCATCAATTCTTTGGCACTCAGCTGTCTTCACCATCCAACTCTCACATCCATATATGACCACTGGAAGAACCATAGCCTTGACTAGATGGATCTTTATTGGCAAAATAATGTTTCTGCTTTTTAATATGCTATCTAGGTTCTTTTCTTCCAAGGAGTAAGCGTCTTTTAATTTCATGGCTGCAATCACCATCTGCAGTGATTTTGGAGCCCAAAAAATAAAGTCTGACACTGTTTCCCCATCTATTTCCCATGAAGTGGTGGGACCAGATGCCATGATCTTCCATTTCTGAATGTTGAGCTTTAAGCCAACTTTTTCACTCTCCTCTTTCACTTTCATCAAGAGGCTTTTGAGTTCCTCTTCACTTTCTGCCATAAGGGTGGTGTCATCTGCATATCTGAGGTTGTTGATATTTCTCCCAGCAATCTTGATTCCAGCTTGTTCTTCTTCCAGCTCAGCATTTCTCATGATGTACTCTGCATAGACGTTAAATAAGCACAATATACAGCCTTGACGTACTCCTTTTCCTATTTGGAACCAGTCTGTTGTTCCATGTCCAGTTCTAACTGTTGCTTCTGACCTGCACATAGGTTTCTCAAGAGGCAGGTCAGGTGGCCTGGTATTCCCATCTCTTTCAGAATTATCCACAGTTTATTGTGATCCACACAAAGGCTTTGGCATAGTCAATAAAGCAGAAATAGATGTTTTTCTGAAACTCTCTTGCTTTTTCCATGATCCAGAGGATGTTGGCAATTTGATCTCTGGTTCCTCTGCCTTTTCTGAAACCAGCGTGAACATCTGGTAGTTCATGGTTCATATATTGCTGAAGCCTGGCTTGGAGAATTTTGAGCATTACTTTACTAGCGTGTGAGATGAGTGCAATTGTGCAGTAGTTTGAGCATTCTTTGGCATTGCCTTTCTTTGGGACTGGAATGAAAACTGACCTTTTCCAGTCCTGTGGCCACTGCTGAGTTTTCCAAATTTGCTGGCATATTGAGTGCAGCTCTTTCACAGCATTATCTTTCAGGATTTGAAATAGCTCCACTGGAATTCCATCACCTCCACTAGCTTTGTTTGTAGTGATGCTTTCTAAGGCCCACTTGACTTCACATTCCAGGATGTCTGGCTCTAGGTGAGTGATCACACCATCGTGATTATCTTGGTCATGAAAATCTTTTTTGTACAGTTCTTCTTGCCACGTCTTCTTAATATCTTCTGCTTCTGCTAGGTCCATACCATTTTTGTCCTTTATTGAGCCCATCTTTGCATGAAATGTTCCCCTGGTCTCTCAAATTTTCTTGAAGAGATCTCTAGTCTTTCCCATTCTATTGTTTTCCTCTATTTCTTAGGATTGATTGCTGAGGAAGGCACGGAGATCAAACCAGATCAAGCCAGATCCTGATGCTGGGAAAGACTGAGGGCAAGAGGAGAAGGGGGTGACAGAGGATGAGATGGTGGATGGCATCACTGACTCAATGGACATGAATTTGAGCAAACTCTGGAAAATAGTGAAGGATGGAAGCCTGGCATGCTGCAGTTCATGGAGTCACAAAGAGTCAGACATGACTTAGCGACTGAACAACAGCTAATGAGAGTGTCTTACGGGCACTTGTTATGGGAAACACTGACTGAGACCACTCACCTTGGCCAGGCTGCACAGTGACCATTTAGGTGAGTTATTTCACAACAGGAGCTCCAGATAAGGAACATAGAACTAACAAGCCAACATCAATGGAAAAATTCAGGAAAGGTCAAAAGGAGATGCCACGTGTCCTGCTACCTCCCAGAATCCTTCTCACTGGCATCCATCTTGGCTCAGTGATGCGTATGCTACCAGAAGGACCCTGAATCAGAATGAATTAGAATGATTGGCTTAAGGCAACCTGGAAACTAATCCATCACCATGAAACCCTAGAGCCACGAGGCGGGGCAGGCCTCCTGTGTTCCCTCCTCCTCCTGCTCTCCAGCTGGGCACCACTTCCCTATAAAGTCTCTTGCTTTGTGTACACATGTGTCTACTTAGACAATTCATTTCTGAGTTTTAGACAAATGCTCCCTTTGGAGCCGTGGAAGGGGTCCTCCTTCCTGCAACACACCTTCGAAGTCCCAGCTCTACAAATTATAAGGCCAGGCGTCATTGTTTTAAACAAATCGTGGTCCCCAGTGATGAGTGACTGGATTAATTTTCCTAAGGCTGCTTAACAAATTACCACAAACTCGGTGGCTTGGAACAACAGAAATGGATTTTCTCACAGCTTGAGAGGCTGGAAATCTGAAATCAAGAGGCTGGCAGGGCTATGCTCCCTCTGAAGTCTCTGGAGGACCATCCCTCCTCCCCTCTTCCAGCTTCTGGTGCCTCCACAGTTCCTTGGCTTGTGACTGCCTCACTCCAGGCTCTGCCTCTGTCTCCGCTCCTGTCTCCATACTAGAAACATGTTCACACTGTTGTTGTTGTTCAGTCACTCAGCTGTGTCTGACTCTGCAACCGCATGGACCACAGCACGCCAGGCTTCCCTGTCCTCCACTATCTCCCGAAGTTTGCTCAAACTCATGTCCATTGACTTGGTGATGCCACCTGACCATCTTGTCCTGTTGTCCTCTTCTCCTCCTGGCTTCAGTCTTTCCCAGCATCAGGGTCTTTTCCAATGAGTTGACTCTGCATTGACTGGCAGAGTATTAGAGCTTCAGCTTCAGCATCAGTCCTCCTAATGAATATTCAGGGTTGATTTCTGTTAAGATTGACTGGTTTGATCTCCTCACAGTGCAAGGGACTCTCAAGAGTCTTCCTGAGAATCTTTAAAAGGATTTTAAAATCTTTAAAAGGATTTTCTTCTATGTCCACAGCCACCTCTGAGTGACGTGCCATCTCCTGCTGACCCTTGCACCCCAGTAAATTAGTGGTTACCTCAGAAACAAGGTATTTCTAATTTCCCTAGCCCCTAGCATAGACTTAAATGTTTTTGATTTCAACTATTTGCTAATAAAGGACTTGCTTTGTCCAAAGTATTCTATGTTACATTGTTAACTCCTTACAATGACCCTGAATCTCTCACAGTTCTTGAGCTCAGGCAGCAGAGCCCCAGTTAAATAATGAAAGAGGAAGAAAGAGGGAGAGGAAGGAGTCAACATGTTGAGAAACAGGAGGCTCAGATGCTAACCTCACAGTGAAGAAGGCTGGAACTGGCTTTCAGACTCAAGGGTCTTTTTGTGAATTCCTAATTCCACAAGAACAACATATAAGACACTCCGTTTCTAGGACAGTTGGACAAGCTACTGCCCTACTCAGCTCCTGGGGTGAGAATGCGCCTCTGCTGTGTGGGGGCCTCATGGTCTCAGTGAGGGAGCCGTCAAAGTTGTACAACTGGCTAGACCTGGCCCGCTGTGGGAGAGCTCATGGAGAAGTCTATGTAAGCTGTTCCCTCCAAGTCTACTCGAGTCTGGCGTCGCCAGAGGTCAGCCAGGTGGTCGACAGGAAGGAAGGACATGGACAAGAGCAAGTACAAACTGGAAGCACGTCTCTGTGTCACCACCTCCAGCCTTGAAGCCACAGGAAACACGCCCAGTAAGAAGGGCCCAGGGCAGCACACAGACGTGCCCTGCACTTGGACAGGCGCTGGTGGAAGTGGCGGGAGCTGAGAGTCTGTAGCCAGCAGAGCCTGGGAGCCACCACACCCTGATGCCCTGCATCCATTTTTAGAACTTACAGTAGGGAACTGATGCTGTGCTTCTGCTCTGAGTCTCATGCAGTGTCTCGTGACACTAAACCAGGACCAGCCAGGGAAGGACATCCCGGGAAGGCAGTTCTAGCCTAGAGATGCAGACAGGACCCAAAGCCAGCACATCTACCCTATTAAGAGCAGCAGAGTGCACCTCTCATGGACCGCAAATGCCAGAGGAGATGTGTGTCTGGGGTTTTGACTCTGGAGCCATAAGGCAGCAAGGACAGTGTGGAAGGTTTCGTTTCACCTGTTGTCCCCTCTGGGCAGCACAACCGGTGTGTATAGGCGGAACCCAGGACCAGAGCACCGCGTGTAAATGGGCTGGGTCTCCATGCCTTGGGCAAGCCAACGTAGCTCCCAGGGGCTGTTTCCACATCTTTAAAATGGGCAGAAAATGTCTTCATGTCAACTACAAATTGGCACTTGTCACCTACAAGGATTAAATCATGTGCTGCTGCAGCTGCTGACCTTCAACCCCCCTGAGAGTTCAGGGTGGGGATGAGAAATGAGTCCCTCTGTGCTTTGAGGGGTTGGGGAACTGGCAGAACAGGTCTTCACATAGGTATTTTCAGCAGGTGATTTTATGAGCCCAATTCTTGTATCTTCTCGCATCTAGAAAACCACTAAAATCTTTCATGGTGACTGTTCTTCATGACTAGCAAAATCTTCATAAGACTATAGAAACCTTTTGGAAGTGTAGTGCTTGGTTGCATGTATTTCCCCTTCACCCAAATCACACCCCCTGCCTCTTTGGGGCAGTTTCGCAGAGCTATCTGAGATGCTGTCTCCTGGGCTGCAGTTCTCATTTTACCCCAAATAAGACTTAACTCGCAACTCTCACATCGTGCATTTTTTTGAAGTTGACGTATCACAGTTGTGCATTTTAAAAAGTCAACATATTATTATGTGGTAGAATATAAATTGCATAAACCATCTCAAGTCTGAAACATCACGGGAATTTGTTGCAAAGTTATCTTTTCCCCTTTCCTGTTTTCCAAGCCAGAGTCTTTCAGCTCCCTGGAATTCCATAAACTACCCACAGCCTTTTCTCAATATAGTCAATTTTAGCCTGTCAATCAGTTTGGTTGGTTCTGTGGCTTAAGAGGCATAAAGATTTCCCACAAAAAGAACATGAGACTTTTCCTGGGTGGGGGTGGGGTGTTTACTTTGTACTGTGTAACTGTACACGTCCTGGTCTTGTCCCCAGGCCGGGTCTGTTCTGGTGTCCCTGCTGGATAACAGTTGAGAATCTTGCCCTTGATCCAGAAAAACGCAACAAACACTAATGCTTTTTGAGCCAGCAGTTTGAGGATGCTTGCCATCTGCATGCCTCCTCTTCCTGTTATTGTGAACAGTTCTCTTCCTGAAGGCTTGTTTACCTATTAGCAGGCCAGAAGATCCGCTGGGTGGGGCGCAGTTTCACTCTGCTGATGCACACGGAAGTCCTGCTATGGGGTCAGGGCGCTGGGCCTCGCTTGGTGAAGTCAAACTCCAGCTGATGCCAACCCAAAGGTGCCCTAGGTGAAGTCCTTGTCCTCTGCTGCAGCATGCCCTCCACCGCTCTGGGCCGGAAACAGGACCTCACAGGGGGCGCTCATCTCTTCAAATTCAGTTCAGAATCTGGCTCTCCCAGTCATACTGTTTGAAAAGGTAAAGACACAGGAGACTGAAAAACAACATCTTTATTTATGACTGAAGATGTGACAGCATTCACAAAATGCCAAGGAAAGCCATTCCCTGGTTCAGTTTTTTAAGTCTCAGAGCCTCTGACATCTGAACTTTCACTACATACCAGCCAGGAATGCTTCTTTGTGGGAACAGAGTTTCCCTCTAACAGCTATTTTTCTGTTTTCTTAACATACTAGTGTTACTCATTCAGTTTTTCCCCTTGGGTCCTGACTGACACTTGTCCACTGTGCTCACCTGTTGTGTTTCTTAGGCTATCTGTAGGAGCTGCAACATCACAGCAGTGATCCCTAAGACAGAGGTAAGCAGGATACATCTATGGGAGCCCTCTGTGTTATATTCTTTTTCTGAGTAATGATGGCAGCCAGGAAATGAACAAAGGGGTTCAGTAAATTAAAGCCTTAAATTTAAGGCACACAACTTCATTTTCCTCAATTCAAATAGCTGGTTGGATTTTTTATTTTACAAAAGCTATTTTATTTTTTGTGTACACAGCACACAATGTTTAACTAGCTTTATTACACGTTAAAGTATACAAACTGATTTAGGGAAAACCTCTAAACTGTTTCCCCAAATGATTGACATGGCCCAAAACAAAAGGGGGGAGTTGAGGGGGTACAAATTCATAGCCCTTCAAATATGAACAGAATGGGAAGACATCTAGTCTCATAAAACCTTGGTGGAGATGCACCCTAGCGGATGATCTGGCCTCAGTAAACAGCTGAATTTCCCTGTGCCTGTATGGAAACACAAAAAGTCACCAAAAGTGGACTGTCAACAGAGAAAATGGGGGCTGCTTGCATCCTAGGGTTTCTCATAGAAGCAACAGCTCCATAGTACCAAAGTTATTGTACCTACGGCTGAGTGGCATGGGTCCATGATATCTATTGAAGTACTTCCTGAATGTCAATCAGAATTCATTAAACAAGAGGCCACTTACAACATGGGAAAAAGGACTGTCCCGGTATGAAGGGTTCACAATCTGAACTGGCCCTTTAAGACAATGAATAGTGTTACAGAAACATTGTAAACAAATAATTCAAATATGAAAACGCAAAATGTACAATTAGCAAATACATTTTTTTCTTTTAGGTAAGATTTTCAGAAAACCCAGGAATGGATTTTATATCACAAAATGGTCCATATCGCCCAAAAATGTCTTTCGATTGGACAGTAAAATAATACTTGCTGGAAGCTAAAAACTTAGATAAAGTACAGGCCATTGGGAGTGGTAAAGCTTTAATTTCTCCAATTTTCTTCCAGATCAGCTTATTACTAGGGTTCTCATGGCACAGGAAGAGGTGGTAGCTTTCCACGGGGGCACACTTGGGGTTGATTTTGGTGATGTTCCACGTCAGGGCGATGCCCCTGGGCCGCAGCACCCGTTTTACTTTGAGCTCAGGCTTCTGAGGAGGAAGCGTGTCGCGGACTTTGTCTGCCAGCTCCGACAGCGGTAGCGGCGGCTCCGGGAGAGGTGGCAGGTGCTCAAAGGACTCACAAACCTGAAACACGTTCACACAAAGTTCAGCAAGCAGGGCGGGTGGGTTCTGATTGTTTTTAAAGTGGTCAACCACAGTTCTACAATATGTTTCCCAATCCTCAATCCATTTATCAAAATCATAAGAGCAAAAGGATGCTTCAGGGATTTGTGAGGCTGGTTCCAGATTTTTCAAACATTAGCTTCTTTTCGAGTTAAGATCTGTACACTTTGGAATATCACTAATCTAGAATGGGTTAGGTCCCAGACCTTCTGGAGAAATATTCCATCTCATTGCCAAACTGTGTTCCCAAACACTGTGCCAATTTACATGAAAAGTACAAGTGTAGGAGAACACCCATTTCCCTCCACCCTCATTAACAATGGCAACTACTCTTAAAAATCTTTTCCAATTTGTTGGATTAAAAAATGGACTTGTTTTAATTCTGTAGCTTCTGGAAAATTCAACTACATTATTTTAATTGAGTAAGTAAGTAGATTCATAACAGCACACTTAAAAAGCATACTAAAGTGCTTTCGAAGCTGAAACGTGACCCAATGTTTCTTCATTAGTGAAAGGGTGCTTTCATTCAACTTGGAACAAATAACCCTTACAGAACATTTTGTATCAGTACCTGGGCTGCATTTTGTGACACTGGAGTTGTCTCTTTTGAGACTGAAACAGCTTTCACAGGTGACTCAAGGGTGGATACTGGGCTTTCTGTGAACAACACAAAGTTTAAAAGTAAAATTTATCTGCAATAATCAATCCCATAACCTTTAAAGCCAACAGTTTACATCTTGTGTAATAAGTAAATGTAAATTAAAATTATAAAACTGTGAAATAAGAAGATAAACTTTTGCTAAAAGTTCGAGACCCAAAGGTATCAAATATAGATAATTTTTCTTTTATATGACAAAAAGTCCCCCTTTAAGGTAAACATGCACATCGTGGTGCAGTTGGGAACTAGGAAACATTACCCACAGAAGAGGGATTCCTGCTTAGCAGTCTTAGGGGGCGGATGCTGCCGTCAGGTCAGCACGATTGTCTGTAAACACAGAACGGTTCACAGTCCTGTATGAAGGTGCGATACAACCAAGATCTGCGAATTCAGACTAGAACTCACGCAGACCTGGGTTGCAAGTATATCTACTGCTGAGGGCCATGTAGCCCAGGGGGGAATAAGACATAAACTGTGTGCTGTTGAAAGGGAGGGGAGGAAGAAGAGACAGAACAGAGAATGGAAGAAAGAGAGATGGTTAGAAGAAGAAAGAAAAGGAGAAAAATAGAGAAAATGTGGGTGTGAGGGAGAGAAAGTTTAGTAGGTACAAGAATAGTTTGAGGACAACCAGGGAGAGTATTAAGAGGATAGTAAGAAAAAGGGCTTCACGCTGGAAAGCAGGGCCCGACAGCTAGAAATTTCAGAAATTTGAACATAAATAAGCAGCAAAAACCATTTTAGATTCATTGTGTGTGCTGTGATATATTAATAACTTTAATATATTTTATGAATCTCCTCAAATAAAATTTCTTTCATTTGTGTTTTCCTTTTAACTGACAAGGATAATTAAGATTCTACATAGTGTTTCAAAGATACCTTATTAGTCACATTATTTACTGGTATTAAAAAAATCTTTCTAGAAGAGGTAATGATTTTATGCTTTTAATTCTAAGATAATCTGCACAGCCTTTTTAATGGGTTTGTTAATTAGAACTAGACTTGTGAAATCATAATCTGCAGGTTTATCGACGCACAAGAGCTGATACAAATAACCTTCTTTATATTTTCAAGTGAACAGTTTCATACAAAAAAAAAAATTCCAACAGATAATAGCTTTCCATAACTAACATTCCTTCTTTCAAGGTGGTAGGTCAAAAAGCTCTTAGCAAATTTAAACAGGTTAGAAACAAAGCAGGACTTTTATCCCAAATCAGTTAATGTTTAGATCCTCCGCACCATCAATGTCAATGTCTTGTGAATACTCTGCAGCTTTTATCCTTATCTACATAAAAATGCGTAATGGTTACTTTAGAACTTTGTATTCTCAAAACAACAGTAGCAAGCACCCCATTATTTTAACATTCTTTCTCATTAAATTGCTAGGGGAGAATTGTGGCTTCCAGTTTCAACTTAATCCTTTGGTGTTTGACCTTCCAGACCCTTTGCTGCATGTATTTACTTGTAAATATTTATATTATAGACATGATTTTTAAAGTTTGCATTTAAAAGTGAAAGTGGAAGTTGCTCAGTCGTGTCTGACTCTTTTTGACTCCATGACAATAACCCCACCAGGCTACTCTGTCCATGGAATTCTCCAGAAAAGGATACTGAAGTGGGTAGCCATTCCCTTCTCCAGGGGATCTTCCTGACCCAAGGATCAAACCTGGGTCTTCTGCACTGAAGGCAGATTCTTTACCATCTGAGCTACCAGGGAAGCCCAGCAGATCAGATCAGATCAGTCACTCAGTCATGTCCGACTCTTTGCGACCCCATGAATCCCAGCACGCCAGGCCTCCCTGTCCATCACCAACTCCTGGAGTTCACTCAGACTCAGGTCCATCAAGTCAGTGATGCCATCCAGCCATCTCATCCTCTGTCTTCCCCCTCTCCTCCTGCCCCTAATCCCTCCCAGCATCAGAGTCTTTTCCAATGAGTCAACTCTTCACATGAGGTGGCCAAAGTACTGGAGTTTCAGCTTTAGCATCATTCCTTCCAAAGAAATCCCAGGGCTGATCTCCTTCAGAATGGACTGGTTGGATCTCCTTGCAGTCCAAGGGACTCTCAAGAGTCTTCTCCAACACCACAGTTCAAAAGCATCAATTCTTCGGCGCTCAGCCTTCTTCACAGTCCAACTCTCACATCCATACATGACCACTGGAAAAACCATAGCCTTGACTAGACAAACCTTTGTTGGCAAAGTAATGTCTCTGCTTTTCAATATGCTATCTAGGTTGGTCATAACTTTCCTTCCAAGGAGTAAGCGTCTTTTAATTTCATGGCTGCAATCACCATCTGTAGTGATTTTGGAGCCCAGAAAAATAAAGTCTGTCACTGTTTCCACTGTTTTCCCATCTATTTCCCTTGAAGTGGTGGGACCGGATGCCATGATCTTCGTTTTCTGAATGTTGAGCTTTAAGCCAACTTTTTCACTCTCCACTTTCACTTTCATCAAGAGGCTTTTGAGTTCCTCTTCACTTTCTGCCATAAGGGTGGTGTCATCTGCATATCTGAGGTTGTTGTTATTTCTCCCGGCTTGTGTTTCTTGTGTTTCTTCCAGTCCAGTGTTTCTCATGATGTACTCTGCATATAAGTTAAATAAACAGGGTGACAATATACAGCCTTGACATACTCTTTTTCCTATTTGGAACTAGTCTGTTGTTCCATGTTCAGTTCTAACTGTTGCTTCCTGACCTGCATACAAATTTGTCAAGAGGCAGATCAGGTGGTCTGGTATTCCCATCTCTTTCAGAATTTTCCACAGTTTATTGTGATGCACACAGTCAAAGGCTTTGGCATAGTCAATAAAGCAGAAATAGATGTTTTTCTGGAACTCTCTTGCTTTTTCCATGATCCAGTGGATGTTGGCAATTTGATCTGTGGTTCCTCTGCCTTTTCTGAAACCAGCTTGAGTATCAGGAAGTTCACGGTTCACATATTGCTGAAGCCTGGCTTGGAGAACTTTGAGCATTACTTTACTAGCGTGTGAGATGAGTGCAATTGTGCGGTAGTTTGAGCATTCTTTGGCATTGCCTTTCTTTGGGATTGGAATGAAAACTGACCTTTTCGAGTCCTGTGGCCACTGCTGAGTTTTCCAAATGTGCTGGCATATTGAGTGTAGCACTTTCACAGCATCATCTTTCAGGATTTGGAATAGCTCAGCTGGAATTCCATCACCTCCACTAGCTTTGCCATAAAAGTGAACTATTCAGATACAATTTACATACAGTATAATGTACCCATTTAAAATGTGCAAAAACTCTTTTTGAGTTTTGACAAATGTATTATTGTGAAACCCTCACCAAATTCAAGATACAATGTTTATATTACACCAAATAGTGTCCCTTTTGATAATACAAACGAATCTGAGTCCATATTGGATCTATTTTACTTGAACCTTTGTATGCTACTGCTTTTGCTATAAGTTAAAAATGTTGCTGATGGCCTGAAATATACAGGAGCGCTCATTCTCAAGGGCTGACCTTTAAAGTTATATAACACTTTCCATTTACATAGAGATTAAAAAGTTGCAGAACAGAGGATAACATTTGTCTTGCTGGAGGTTTATAGGAACACTGTGAAGGGACCTATATGAACAAATAGCTGCCAAGAACAAAGGATTCTGACACCAAGAAGTCTGTAGCAACCAACCACATTCCCTCCCCTTTTAGTATAAAAGAAGCCTGAATTCTAACCCAGAGATGGTTCTTTGGGACACTAGTCAACCATCTTCTTAAGTTTCCTGGCTTTCTGAAGGAAGTTGCCACTCCTTGCCCTAACAACTCATCTCTCGATTTACTGTCCTGTCATGCGGTGAGCAGTACAAACTTAAACTCAGTAATATTCACAATCCCTCTCTCATCACTGGCCCCATGAAACCACAGGTCTGTTGTCACTAACAATTAGATGGCTTTTTCTAGAATTTGTTAATTCTAATAAACCATGTTAATTCTAATAAACCGAATTAACATGGTTTTTGTTCAACATTTTGTTTCTGAGATTCATCAACGTTGTTGTATATAATAATATATTTCATTCATTTTTATTGTTGAGTAGTATTTAGCTCTATAGACAGTTATGTCACAACCTACTTATCTATTCATGGACATTTGGGTTGTTTCTAGTTTGGGACTATTATGAACAAAGTTGCTATGAACATTTGTGTAAAAGTCTTTGTGTAGATGGGCTTCCCCAATGCCTCAGTGGTAAAGAATCCACCTGCAGTAGAGGAGACAGGTGAGATGCAGGTTTGATCCCTGGGTTGGAAGATCCCCTGCACAAGGAAATGGCAACCTATTGCAATATTCTTGCCTGAAAAACCCCATGGACAGAGGAGCCTGATGGGCTACAGTCCACAGGGTTGCAGAGTCTGAAGGACAGAGCATTTTGTGTAGATGTAGGTTTTCATCTCTCTTGATAAATACCTAAAGGTGGAATAATAGTGTCAATTGCTAGTGTGTTTAGAAACTGCAAAACCACTTCCAAAGTGGTTTTACCAATTTACATTCCTACCAGCAAAACAAGAGAATTCCAGGTTGTTCCACATCCTTATCAGCACTTTGTATATTTTCAGTTGTTTTCATTTCAGCCATTTTAGTGGCGTGTTGTAGTATCTCATTATGGTCTTAACTTCCCTAGTGATGAAAAATGTTGAGAATGTCTTCTTCTGTTTATTTGTCATCCCCTTATCTTCTCTAGTGATGGGTCACCTACTTGCTTTGGGTTTAATTTGTTCTTTTTGTACTAACATCTTAAGGCAGTTGCTGTTGTTCAGTTGCTCAGTTGTGTTCAACTCTTTGCAACACCATGGACTGCAGCACGCCAGGCTTCCCTGTCCATCACCATCTCCAGGAACTTGCTCAAACTCATGTCCATTGAATCGATATCATCCACCCATCTCGTCCTCTGTCATCCCCTTCTCCTTCTGCCTTCAATCTTTTCCAGCATCAGGGTCCTTTCTAATGAGTCAGCTCTTTGCATTAGGTGGCCAAAGTATTAGAGCTACAGTTTCAGCATCAGTCCTTCCAATGACTTCCAATTCAGGGTTGATCTCCTTTAGGATTGACTGGCTTGATCTTCTCGCAGTCCATGGGACTCTCTCAAGAGTCTTCTCCAACACCACAGCTCAAAAACATAAATTCTTTGGCACTTAGCCTTCTTTACGGTCCAACTCTCATATCCATACATGACTACTGGAAAAACCATAGCTTTGACTAGCAGACCTTTGTTGGCAAAGCAGTGTTTTAAGGCAGAATCTTATGTTATTCACGTTAGACTTTCATTTTACTTTCTACCTTTCCTAATATAAATATTTAATGCTAGTAATTTCCTCTAAGCACTGTTTAGTTGCATTTCTTCAGATTTTGATATGCTATTTTTTCATTCAGTTCAAAATATTTTTGAACTTCCCTTTTGATTTCTTTGACTCATGGGTTATTTAGAAATGTAATCTTTAGTTTCCAAATATCCAGGTATTACCCAAATAGCTGTTACTGATTACTTGTTGTATCGTATCTGTAATCATAGAATATGTTCTCTATCCTTTTAAATATACTGAGATTAGTTTTATGGTCCAGAACCAGTTTTATGGTATGTTTCATATGCACTTAAAAAGAACGCATTTTCTTCTGTGACTGCGTTTGAGTGTTCTATAAATGTCAAGTAGATTATTAAGTTGGTTGATAGTGTTGCTCAGGGTTCTATAACTTCACTGACTATATATTGTATCAACTACTGAGAAGGGAGTGTTGGAATCTCAAATTATAATTATTTTTCTATTTATAACTTCAGTCCAATTAGTTTTTATATTAGGAATCTTGAAGTTCTACCATAATGTGCATTAAGTGTAGATTTGTTTTTTGGGTGCACTGGGTCAGCCAAAACAACTGCTTTGTTTTTTGGTTGCAGCGTGTGGGCTTCCTCTAGTTGTGGTGTGGATGAACTTTTCCTGTTGTAGTGCAAGGGCTCAGTAGCTGTGGTGCACAGGCTCGTAATTGTGGCATGTGGGCTTAGTTGCTCCACAGCATGTGGGATTTTAGTTCCCCTACCCAGGACTGAACCCACATCCCCTGCATTGGAAGGCAGATTCTAACCACTGGACCACCAACGAAGTCCCATAAACACAGGTTTAGTGTGCCTTTCTGATGAAATGAGTGTTGCACTGTTATGAAACAGCCTTTTTTTCCCCTGGTAATATTCCTTGTTCTTAAGTCTGTCTGATAATAATATAGCCACTCTAACTTTCTTATGATTAGTGTCTGCATGGCTTACCTTCTTACAGCCTTTTAATTTTAACCTAACCATATATTTATATTTAATGCACATCATTTGCTGTCATAGTTGGGTCTTGTTTTGTTATCCAGTCCAACAGTGTGGTTGCTTAATATGCTCTTTATTCTATCCACTGAACTTTGAGTAGTTTCTTTTTACTTCATTTGATTTTCTGTCTTTTATTTCTCTTATTTATTCATGTTTTCCTTGAAAACTTTGAGTATATTTCTATCAATTCTTTTAAGGTCTTAGTCTGTTAATTCTGTTATCTGTCAAAAGTCTTTCTTTTGACAAATTTTTCTCCTGGTTTTGGATTCCATTTTTCTTCCTCATATCTCAAGTGACTTTAAAATCTGATGATGAATATTATGAATTTTACATGGTTGTGTGTTAAATTCTATTGTCTTCTTTGAAAAAAAGTAGGCTTTGTGTGATTAGCCACTTATTTTGGTTTTATTAGGGCAAAGCTAGAGTTGCCTTTGCTCTAAGATGAGTTTAGACCCATATATTCAGTGAGAATCTGCCACTGTGGTGTGTAAGATCTGAAACATTTCAAACCACTGCTGTTTGAGCTCTGGAAAATGTTTAGTGTAAAGCTTGTTGGCCTCTCTTTGCCCAGTTTCATGCAATTTCACTCATTCATGTGTGACTTGATATTTCAGCAGACTCAAGAGGACTCTTATGCTACCCTCTTGGAACTCTTTCTCTGAGTGGCTTCCTCATCTGATAGTATTCTTCACCTCATTCCAGCTGCCTCAGCCTCTCTGAATGTCAATCTCTGCCTCTGCCTGAGCAAGACAGCCTCTCTCTGCTTGGGATTTCCATCAGAGCACGGCAATCTAGGAAGAAAGCTGGGGCAACTCATAGGGCTCATCTCATTCATTTCCTTCTCTCAGAGACTGCAGTCCTGTACTGTAATATGTGAAAAAAATTTTCCTATATCTTGTTTAGTTTTCTACTAGTTTAAGTCTGATCCCATTAACTCCACCCTGAGTCTACATACGTACTTTCATAACTTTTTTCTCTTGATATATTATTAACATGTTTATGTAAATATATATACTTCTTTGATATTATTTTTAGTGGCTGAATATGGTTGTACCATATAAATTTAATTTTTGCAATGAATCTCTTATTTCTAGAAATTTAAGGGTTTCCAGTTTTATTTTTCATGAATAGCACTGCAATGAACATTTTCATATTTCCTCTATACTTTAGGCTTTTCAGATAATTATCCAAAGAATTGAGTCATAAGGCTTGCATTTTTGTAAAGTTTTGATGTAACAAATTGTCTTCCAGAAAAATTAATTTACAATCCTGTTCACAGTATATAAACTTACATTTCTTTTAAAACTATTTAATGCAAAATCTGCATTAATTCAACATTTTTTGGGGAAAAGTACACTGTGTGCCAAGCACTGTGCTAAAAAGATGAAAATATATAGATTAATAAAAACATGAACGTTGCTGCAAAGAACGTTAAGTCTTTTTAGGAAGACAGGTATGTGCAAAAACAATTATAGAACAGAAAAATAAAGGTATAATATAGGCATGCACAAAATACCACGGTAAGGAGAGCCAATATTGCCAATTTCTGCCTGGAAGGAATCAGATCAGATCAGATCAGATCAGTCGTTCAGTAGTGTCCGACTCTTTGTGACCCCATGAATCGCAGCACGCCAGGCCTCCCTGTCCATCACCAACTCCTGGAATTCACTGAGACTCACATCCATCGAGTCAGTGATGCCATCCAGCCATCTCATCCTTTGTCATCCCCTTCTCCTCCTGCCCCCAATCCCTCCCAGCATCAGGGTCTTTTCCAATGAGTCAACTCTTCGCATGAGATGGCCAAAGTACTGGAGTTTCAGCTTTAGCATCATTCCTTCCAAAGAAATCCCAGGGCTGATCTCCTTCAGAATGGACTGGTTGGATCTCCTTGCAGTCCAAGGGACTCTCAAGAGTCTTCTCCAACACCACAGTTCAAAAGCATCAATTCTTCGGTGCTCAGCCTTCTTCACACTCCAACTCTCACATCCATACATGACCACTGGAAAAACCATAGCCTTGACTAGACGAACCTTTGTTGGCAAAGTAATGTCTCTGCTTTTCAATATGCTATCTAGGTTGGTCATAACTTTTCTTCCAAGGAGTAAGCATCTTTTAATTTCATGGCTGCAATCACCATCTGCAGTGATTTTGGAGCCCAGAAAAATGAAGTCTGACACCGTTTCCACTGTTTTCCCATGTATTTCCCATGAAGTGGTGGGACCAGATGCCATGATCTTCGTTTTCTGAATGTTGAGCTTTAAGCCAACTTTTTCACTTTCCTCTTTCACTTTCATCAAGAGGCTTTTGAGTTCCTCTTCACTTTCTGCCATAAGGGTGGTGTCATCTGCATATCTGAGGTTATTGATATTTCTCCCGGCAATCTTGATTCCAGCTTGTGTTTCTTCCAGTCCAGCATTTCTCATGATGTACTCTGCATATAAGTTAAATAAACAGGGTGACAATATACAGCCTTGACAAACTCCTTTTCCTATTTGGAACCAGTCTGTTGTTTCATGTCCAGTTCTAACTGTTGCTTCCTGACCTGCATACAAATTTGTCAAGAGGCAGATCAGGTGGTCTGGTATTCCCATCTCTTTCAGAATTTTCCACAGTTTATTGTGATGCACACAGTCAAAGGCTTTGGCATAGTCAATAAAGCAGAAATAGATGTTTTTCTGGAACTCTCTTGCTTTTTCTATGATCCAGCGGATGAACAGTTCAGCACAAGTGTCTAAACTGAATATATTAAAGTATGATAAGTGGGGTCATCAGACAAGCCTGGGGAGGCACAGAGCAGAGAGCATTCCTGGCAGAGAGAACAGCATATGCAGTGATGGCAAGGAGAGGAGCAGCACTGCCTATTGAGATGCTATTAAGGCAGAGGGAAGGAATTTGTAGAAGATAAAGCTAAAAAAGTTTTCAATGTTTAAGTCATTAAAAATTCTGTTATAGGGTGAGAGGAACTTTCAAGAGGGAGGGGACATATGCATACTTATGGCTGATTTATGCTGCTGTATGGCAGAAACCAACACAGCACTGTAAAGCAATTATCTACCATTTAAAATTTTTAAAAAATATTTAAAGATATTTAATAAAAGAATTCTGTATATCTTGTTAAGGAATTTGGATTTTACTCTAAAGACAAAAATATAACCAGATTCATTATGGACTCCAATTCATTTTAATCTTTTTGAAATTGGAAACTGAAGGGTTTTTGATTCTATCATGAAGTTCCTGAAGATTTCAATGGTTCCAACCTTTGTCTGGATCCACAGTTGTGATGGTAGAATGAACTGGACTGTATAGTTCCTATAGTAATCTCTGTTTTTAAGTATTACATAATTTCCCAATCCTAATAAGTGGAATTTAAATATTTAAAGCAGTACCATAAACACACAAGTGCAATTAAGAGATGAAACCTTGTAATTTATTAGCAGCCCTGCTGCTGCTACTGCTGCTAACTCGCTTCAGTCTTGTCCGACTCTGTGCAACCCCATAGATGGCAGCCCACCAGGATCCCCCGTCCCTGGGATTCTCCAGGCAAGAACACTGTATTTTACTTCTTTTTGTTTTAATCTGAGAAAGAGGGCACTGCTGTCACATTTTCATATTATGCCCTAGCATCCCCTCATAGCCACTATTGTTTAAGGAACAGGTGTGTCTCACAGGTAAAACAGAGATTTCCAATAGCCCCAGGCAACCCAGATAAGTGAATGGATAAATTACTGTACATTCACACCATGGAATACTACTCAGCAATAAAAAGGAATACTTGCTCAACAACTTAAATACCCTTGGGAGAAATTATGCTGAGTGAAAGAAGGATACATATTATATCATATTTATAAAACATTCACACAATAATATAATAGTGAGGAACAGATTAGTGGTTGCCAGGGTTTAGGGACTGGGGGAAAACCCAAAAAAAATCCTTACGGGTAGTATGAGGGAAACTTGGAGTAATGTAACAGCTGTGTAATTTGATTGTAGTGGCAGCCCCATAAATCTACACGTGATAAAATTAATGTACACTAACACACACAAAAAACTTCATAAATGGGTCAAATGTATTTTGAGTTGCTACCCTTTCCCACTTTCTTGAAAAAGTAAAATCCTTTACCTGTGCTGCAGTTTGACAGGTCGTCTTTCGTCAGATCAATCACAGAATCATATTTCTTCTTCTCTATAGCCTGGAAAGTTGTTAAAAAATAAGATTTTGCCTCAACAGAAAATGTTTTTTTAAAAATAAAACATGTTATTTCAAATTACCATTTATAAGCCAGAGATTGAACATTCTTTAAGTTTTACAGTTTAGTTCAACTCTACTATGAAAGAGAAGCTCGTAAAATACTATCCAGTTTCTGTGAGGATGACAGGAGAGTCTAAATGAATTAATCTGGTAATAAACACAGTTGTGAAACATGTTTATCATTAGCTACTTGCTTTTTAATGTTTAAACTGGACTGGAACCTGGTCATGCTAACTAATCAGATATTAATTTCTCAGAGAATGACTCTCCCAAAGAATGAATGACATAGATGAGTCATCCAACATATAGCAACACTAAAGTTCCTAGAACTAACATATTCAAATAAATAATATTCAGAGACAATGTTTACTACCTACCATAGCTCTCTTTTCAGCATCAGCTGAATTGTTAGAATTTCCTGATGCAATTTTTCCAGTAGCTGAAAGAAAATTATTAAAATATGAACATTTTACAAGTTTACTAACTATTCAACATTTATGGACTTTATAAGATACAAATGCTGAAACAATAATAATGGGGATGCTAACTAACCATTATATAATCATAAAAATTTGTAACTCAACTGACGTATTCCAAAGACCAATGGACCAGTCCAAAAAAAGCACAATCTAATTTTGGTTCAAAAGGTTTTGGTACCTTTACAACTGTATTAGTAACTCTTTTTTGAGTATCTGTCTATAAACTACTGTAGCATTTGAGGAAATAAACTTGGAAATGTACACATTTTTAAAATTTATAGTATCTTTAGATTAGACCACCTGGAATGGCTGAAGAGGATTCTTCATACAACCAGTAAAGGCATCAGATAAATGCATAATATCCCTTAACTATCTGATTTACAATCTTAACAGCCCAAATCATGAGGGCAATTAAGTAGTTATGTAAGTGGAGATAAAGTTTTCTGAAAATAAGATGCAAATTAAATTCTCTTAATATATACTAAAAATGAAAACGAAATGGGGAATTTTGAAGAAGAAATTATGAGCCAACAGATAGCTATTTTAAGGGAAAGGAAATTGATTGGGAATCTAAGGTTAAAGATTTTTACCTAAGTATAATGAGAAACTCTAAAAAGTAACATAGGTGTTATTTTTTTAAAGTTAAAAGAAATCAAAGATTAACTAAACATTAGCCAAACTTTATTTTTTGCTTTTTTGGCTGTGCTGTGCAGCATGTGGGACCTTAGTTCCCCAGCCAGAAATCAAACCTGTTCCCTCTGCATTGGGAGACCAGTCTTGACCATTTAACTGCCAGGGAAGTCCCAGATTAGCCAAACTTTAAATCCAAAAGTACATCACTACCACCACCAAGACCAGAGCAAACAAGTACAAATAACAGATATGAAAGTATTTTTATAATTTATAAAGCCACTCAACACAAGTAAACAAAGAAACAACAAGTAAAGAAAGAAAAGGCCATAGATTGATTAACACAAGGTTAAAAAGAACCTCAACTTTATTAAACAATCAACTGATTTATTCAGGTTAATCACAGATATAAATTAAACATTTTTAAGAGTAGAATTTTCAATTCTGTTTTAAATACTGTTTTGAGGCTTTCTGATTTGACAGATCATATTTTAATCAACTTAACATACCTGTTGGATTTGATGCAACTGGAATTGTCAAATTAGGACTTTCCACAGAAATCAACAGGACGTCATTATTACTAAAATGAAACAAATATGTATTATTATGTTGAGACATGTAATCAATGGTTATAATTATTCTATTTTACCATTTCATAACTGATATGTTTTAATCTAACAACTGGTGGGGGGAGTCAGAATGATGATTAACCAAGTACCGAAGAAACCCTGGCGTATAACCAATTATTTATATAATCAAAAGTTCACGATACACAATGAATTCAGTAGAGATCCTTAAAATTTAGTAGAGATTCATTTACAATAAAGCCAAATGTACAATCTATAAGTATACAAGATCTATACGTGTACAAAATATACAAACGTCACTCTAGCACACATATGTGCCTTTGTGAAAATGAAACAATGTATAAAAGAAACAAACTCTTTGTTACAGATGAAGAAGTATAAAAAATATACTTAAAAATTAATTCTGCCACTACTTTACATTGTATCACAATAGTAGCAACATTTACCACAGGTAAGAAACTGAGGAAAGGATGATAAATGATGCTGATTATGGTTACAGAATATTCTGAGTCAGAAGACTGTCGTCTGCTCCATTTTACTCTGACTGCACTTTTTTGAATCTGACATTTAAAATCGGAATTTTTGTTAAGAAAAATCTTAACACAAAGTTTAGTAAGCCAATTTAATTTGCTACATTAATTTCACGTGACTGGTACACAAGGTTGTGCCATTTTCTTATAGATGCTCTTAATTCTTAGCTTTGCTATTTGGTCTATGATTCATTTCAAGTTATTTTTGTATATGTTGTAAGAGGTTCACTTTCCCTCTCTGGTTACTCTAGCAACATTTGTTGAAAAGACTACCTCTTCCTTATTAAATTATTTTGGCAACTTCATTGAAAACCAATGGACTCTCTGTATACTTTAATTTGTCCACTGATTTATATTTCTTTCCTCGTGCCAATACCATTCTCTTAATTCTTATAGCCTCACAGTTAAGTCGAACTCAGGTAGTATATGTCTTCCAACGTTATTCTTTTATAACACTGTTTTCACCTTCTAGGTCTTTTGCATTTCACACAAGTTTTTTGTTGTTGTTGTTGTTTTTGTTAGTTTATTTTCGGTTGTGCTGGGTCTTCAGTGCTGTACAGGCTTTTCTATAGTTGTGGTGCATGGGCGTCTCATTGCTGTGGAGCACAGGCTCTACGATATGAGGGCTTCACAAGCTATAGCACATGGGCATAGTAGTTGTGGGTCCTGGGCTCCAGAGCACAGGCTCAATATTTGTGGTGTATGTATGGGCTTAGTTGCTCTGTGGCATGTGTGATATTCCTGGACAAGGGATTGAAACCATTGTCTCCTGCACTGGCAGGCAGATTCTTTACCACTGAGGCACCAAGGAAACACTTCACACAAGTTTTGGATCCGTTTGTTACTTTCTACAGAAAAGGATGCCAAGATTTTAAGAGTGCACTAAATATATAGAACAATCCGGGTGAAGTGACATCAACAATGAATTTTCTGATTTGTAAACATGGCATCTCACTATATATTTATACCTCCTTCGTCTCAGTAATATTTTGTACATTTAAAAATTACTAAATAACTTTTCCAATAGCAGTTTTACGTTTATAGTAAAGTTGAGTAGAATGTACAGTGTTTTCCCATATACCTCCTAACCCCTCCCACACACCCTCCCACAAAATCCTGTACCACAGTGGTACTCTTGTTACAACTGATGAAACTATGCTAACATTACCATTATTGCCAAAGTTCATAGATTACAATAGCATTCACTCTCTTTTACAACTATTTGGCTGTATGGGGTCTTAGTTGTGGCACGGGGATCTTTAGTTGTGGCAGGCAGGATATCCAGCTGTGGCATAGGCACTGCGCTCTTCGTTGTGGGATCTGGTTCCTTGACCAGGGATTGAACCCGGGGTCCCTGCATTGCGAGCACAGAGTCAGCCACTGGACCACCAGGGAAGTCCCACAGTAGCATTTATTCTTAGTGTTAGGATGTTCTATGGATTTTGACAAATGTATAATGACAAGTATCCACCATTACAGTATAATATAGTTTCACTGCCCCAAAATCCCCAGTGCTTTGCCTGCCTATTCATCTCTCCCTACTAACTTCTGACAACATTTGATTTCTTACTATCTCCATTCAGTTCAGTTGCTCAGTCGTGTCCAACTCTTTGTGACCCCATGAATCGCAGCATGCCAGGCCTCCCTGTCCATCACCAACTCCTGGAGTTCACTCAGACTCACGCCCATCGAGTCAGTGATGCCATCCAGCCATCTCATCCTCTGTCGTCCCCTTCTCCTCCTGCCCCCAATCCCTCCCAGCATCAGAGTCTTTTCCAATGAGTCAACTCTTCACATGAGGTGGCCAAAGTACTGGAGTTTCAGCTTTAGCATCATTCCTTCCAAAGAAATCCCAGGGCTGATCTCCTTCAGAATGGACTGGTTGGATCTCCTTGCAGTCCAAGGGACTCTCAAGAGTCTTCTCCAACACCACAGTTCAAAAGCATCAGTTCTTCAGCGCTCAGCTTTCTTCACAGTCCAACCCTCACATCCATACATGACTGGAAAAACCATAGCCTGACTAGACGGACCTTTGTTGGCAAAGTAATGTCTCTGCTTTTGAATATGCTATCTAGGTTGGTCATCACTTTTCTTCCAAGGATAAGCACCTTTTAATTTCATGGCTGCAGTCACCATCTGTAGTGATTTTGGAGCCCCCAAAAATAAAGTCTGACACTGTTTCCACTGTTTCCCCATCTATTTCCCATGAAGTGATGGGACCAGATGCTATGATCTTCATTTTCTGAATGTTGAGCTTTAACCCAACTTTTTCACTCTCCTCTTTCACTTTCATCAAGAGGCTTTTGAGTTCCTCTTCACTTTCTGCCATAAGGGTGGTGTCATCTGCATATCTGAGGTTGTTGATATTTCTCCCGGCAATCTTGATTCCAGCCTGTGCTTCTTCTAGCACAGCGTTTCTCATGATGTACTCTGCATATGAGTTAAATAAGCAGGGTGACAATATACAGCCTTGACGTACTCTTTTTCCTATTTGGAACCAGTCTGTTGTTCCATGTCCAGTTCTAACTGTTGCTTCCTGACCTGCATATAGGTTTCTCAAGAGGCAGGTCAGGTGGTCTGGTATTCCTATCTCTTGAAGAATTTTCCACAGTTTATTGTGATCCACACAGTCAAAGGCTTTGGCATAGTCAATAAAGCAGAAATAGATGTTTTTCTGGAACTCTCTTCCTTTTTCCATGATCTAGCCGATGTTGGTAATTTGATCTCTGATTCCTCTGCCTTTCCTAAAACCTGCTTGAACATCTGGAAGTTCATGGTTCACATATTGCTGAAGCCTGGCTTGGAGAATTTTGAGCATTACTTTACTAGCACGTGAGATGAGTGCAATTGTGCGGTAGTTTGAGCATTCTTTGGCATTGCCTTTCTTTGGGACTGGAATGAAAACTGACCTTTTCCAGTCCTGTGACCACTGCTGAGTTTTCCAAATGTGCTGGCATATTGAGTGCAGCACTTTCACAGCATCATCTTTCAGGATTTGAAATAGCTCCACTGGAATTTCATCACCTCTACTAGCTTTGTTTGTAGTGATACTTTCTAAGGCCCACTTGACTTCACATTCCAGGATGTCTGGGTCTAGGTGAGTGATCACACCATCATGATTATCTGAGTCGTGAAGATCTTTTTTGTACAGTTCTTCTGTGTATTCTTGCCACGTCTTCTTAATATCTTCTGCTTCTGTTAGGTCCATACCATTTCTGTCCTTTATCCAGCCCATCTTCGCATGAATTGTTCCCTTGGTATCTCTAATTTTCTTGAAGAGATCCCTAGTCTTTCCCATTCTGTTGTTTTCCTCTATTTCTTTCCATTGATCACTGAGGAAGGCCTTATCTCTTCTTGCTATTCTTTGGAACTCTGCATTCAGATGCTTATGTCTCCATAGTTTTACCTTTTCTAGAATGTCATGTAGTTGAAATCACCAGTATATGGCTTTCTCATATTGGCTTCTTTTCACTTAATAATACACATTTAAGTTTCCTCCAGGTCTTTTCATAGCTTGATAGCTCATTTCTTTTCTTTTTTTTTTTTTAAGCACTAAATAGTATTCTATTGTCTGAATGTACCACATTTGTTTATCCCTTCACTTACGGAAGGACATCCTGGGGCAAGTTTTGGCAGTTATGAACAAAACACATTTTATATGATTCTATTTTCTCTCCTTTTTTAGCATATTATACTATTTTAATTAGTAGCTTCCCTAGAGTTTGCAATATACATTGACAACTACTCCAAGTCAGTTGTCAAATAAATTCTACACTGCTTCAAAAGGAGTACCTTCGTTCTCAGTTACATCCGACTCTTTGTGATCCCATTAACTGTAGCCCATCAGGCTCCTCTGTCCATAGAATTTCCCAAGAATACTGGAGTGAGTTGCCATTTCCTCTTCCAGGGGATCTTCCCCACCCAGAAATTGAACCTGCGTCTCCTGCATGGCAGGCAAATTCTTTTCTGTTGTGTCACTGATAAAAGCCCCTACAAGTACCTTATAATAATAAAATATTCCTAATTCCTCTTTCTGTTCCTTGAATCAGTGCTGCCATTCATTTCACTTATAGTAAGTGTGTTAACAAGCACACACATGCATACACAATCAAATACACTGTTGCTATTAATTTGAACAAACTCTTATCAGTTAAATCAACTAAGAAGAAAAATAAAAGGTTCTACTTTATGTTCACGCATTTCTTTTCTTTATGTAGATCTGATTTTCTGACATACCATTTTCCTTCTCTATGAAGAATTTTTAACATTTCCTGTAAAGCAGATCTATTGGCAACTAATACCCTAAATTTTTGTTTGTCTGAGAAAGACTATTTCTCCTTCAACTTTGAAGGATGTCCACAGTGCAAAGCATTTTAGGTTGGTAAATTTTGTTCTCATAACACTTGAAAAACTTCACTCTACTTTCTTATTGTTTGTATAGTTTAAAGAAGTTGATGTAACTCTTACCTTAGCTCCTCCATAGATAAGGTGCTTTTTCCTTGGCTTTCAAGATAGCTTCAATTTTCTGAAGTTTAAACTATATTTAGGTGTATGTGTTTGGTATTTATCCTGCTTGGTGTTCTCTGAGCTCCCTGGATTGTGGTTTGGTCTCTAATGTTTATTTGGGAGAAATTCTTAGTCACTGTTACTTCAAACATTGCTTTTGTTCCTTTCTTTCTTCCTTCTGGAATTCCCATTATGCATATGTAATTCCCTTTGTAGTAGGCGACCTGAGCTCTTGGATATTCTGGGTTGTTATTGTCATTTTTTTTTTCCCCTCTTAGTCATATTATTAAGGTCAGTCATCGCTTTTCTTAGCAATGTCTAACTAATAAACCCATAAACAGCTTTCTTCAATTCTGTCAGTAGTTTTTATCTCAAGCATTTTTCTTACAATTTCCATCTCTCTGTTTACATTACCAACCAGTTCTTGGATTTTGTCTCTTTCTATTAAAGTACATTAATCATAGTTTCTAAAAAATTCCTGGTTTGATAATTTCAACATTCCTGCCATATCTGACTCTGGTTCTGATGCTCGTTTGGTATCTTCAAATTGTTGTTTTTGATTTTTAGTCGGGTCATTTTTTTGTTGAAAGGTAGACATGATGTACTGGTTAAAAGGAACTATGGTAAACAGGCCTTCAGTAATGCAGTGGTAAAATGTGCGGAAGGAGGAGGCACTCTACTTTTCTTATGATTAGGCCTTTTAGTGAGCCTGTGCCCCTAGAATGTGAAATTCACTAGTTCGTCTCTGTCCCCACAGCCCTCTTAGGTGGGAAAGGATGGCGAGAAGGGGCTGGAGTTGTCTATTTCTCTTCCTCCATGTGTAATGCTAAAGGGAGCACATGTTGGATGTTTTCTTTCCCCCAGGTAGGTTAATCTCTGGTAATAGTTTCTCCTGAGGGTTCAGTTCAGCTCAGTTCAGTCACTCAGTTGTGTCCAACTCTTTGCGACCCCATGAATCGCAGCATGCCAGGCCTCCCTGTCCATCACCAACTCCCGGAGTTCACTGAGACTCACGTCCATCGAGTCAGTGATGTCATCCAGACATCTCATCCTCTGTCGTCCCCTTCTCCTCTTGCCCCTAATCCCTCCCAGCATCAGAGTCTTTTCCAATGAGTCAACTCTTTGCATGAGGTGGCCAAAGTACTGGAGTTTCAGCTTTAGCATCATTCCTTCCAAAGAAATCCCAGGGCTGATCTCCTTCAGAATGGACTGGTTGGATCTCCTTGCAGTCCAAGGGACTCTCAAGAGTCTTCTCCAACACCACAGTTCAAAAGCATCAATTCTTCGGCGCTCAGCCTTCTTCACAGTCCAACTCTCACATCCATATATGACCAGTGGAAAAACCATAGCCTTGACTAGACGAACCTTTGTTGGCAAAGTAATGTCTCTGCTTTTCAATATGCTATCTAGGTTGGTCATAACTTTTCTTCCAAGGGGTAAGCATCTTTTAATTTCATGGCTGCAGTCACCATCTGTAGTGATTTTGGAGCCCAGAAAAATAAAGTCTGACACTGTTTCCACTGTTTCCCCATGTATTTCCCATGAAGTGGTGGGACCAGATGCCATGATCTTCGTTTTCTGAATGTTGAGCTTTAAGCCAACTTTTTCACTCTCCACTTTCACTTTCATCAAGAGGCTTTTGAGTTCCTCTTCACTTTCTGCCATAAGGGTGGTGTCGTAGGGTAGGCCTATTCAAAAGCTTTTTTTACCTTGCCCATTGCTGGAAACATGAAAGAATTTTTTTCCAGTGAAGATCAGTAGAGCTCATATAGGTAAAACTCACAAAACTGTGCCTTCTCCAGTACCAGGACACTGCCCCCCTTCTGCCTTCCTCCTGCCTTGGAGTTTTTAACTCTGAGATTTATCTACTCTGAGCCCTCAGCAATTACAATTTGGGATTCCCTACCCCAGCAGTGGTTGCCGTGGAGGTTTCTGTTCCAGGATGTTTTGATTCTCCGTTTTTGCCTGATTCTATCTCCAATTTGAGGGGCAGTAGTTTGCTCAATGACCTTACTTCTATGGTGGATCAGAGATGAGTGGTTGATTTTTTTCAGTTTGTTCAGCTTTTTACTTGTTAGTATGGAGTGATGACACCTCACATGCTAGATCAGAAATCTGAAGTCTACTTTGTAGTTCTGAAATTAGGTCTTATATATATATTCTGGTAATTTACTCCTATGAATACCACATTCTTTGATGATATTATGTTCATAAGTGGCATTAATTTAAAATTTTAAATTGTTTATTGCCTGTATATAGAAATACTATAAGAAAACAGTATTATATATAACATATATACACACAGCACATAGTACAGAGGAAGGGTGTCATATATACACAGACATAGACCCTATACGGGTCTTCCCAGATGGAGCAGTGGTAAAGAATCTGTCCACCAATGCAGGAGATGCAAGAGATGTGGGTTTGATGCCTGGGTCAGGAAGATCCCCTAAAGCAGGAAACGACAATCCACTACAGTATTCTTGTCTGGAAAATTTCATGGACAGAGAAGTCTGGCAGGCTACAGTCCATGACTGAGCACACACAGATACCCTATACAGAAACACAATAAAATATTTTATATTTATCCACATAGTTATAACTTCTAGCACTCTTCATTACTTTACCTTTGCATAGATCCAATTTTCCATCTGGTATTATTTTCCTTCTACCTGATGAAGCTCCTTTGTATTCCTGTAGTTCAGGTCTGCTGCTGAGGTATTTTCACTTTTTTTTTAGTGTGAAAAAGTCTGTTTTTCTTGTACACGTCTGAAAGATATTTTCACTGAGTGTAGAACTGCAGAAACTGAGACAGTTTCTCTTTTAATCAATTAGAGATGTCGCTCCACTTCAGTACTTTAGAGACGTCTTGCTTTCAACATCTTTAAAGTTTGAATAGTTTACAGTGAGAATCCACATTCTATTTTTGTTCCTTTCCATGTAATGTGTCTTTTCTCTGGCTGCTTTTAAGATTTCCTTGTCAACACTGATTTTTAGCAATCTGGTTTGATGTGCTTTCCTTTTGCTTCTTCTTCTTAGGTTTGTCAACCTTTGTTCTTTTCTACTTACGGGTTTAGAATTTTCATCAAATTTGGAAAAATTTTAGATATATTTTCCTGCCCCCCACCTAGTGATGACTACAATGATATATATATTAGACTGATTGATACTATTCTTCAAGTTTCTCATGCTCTGTGCTTTTTCTCCTCATGCTTTTGTTTGAACAGTTTCTGATGATATTTCACTGATTCTTAAAAAGTCAGTAGTTATCTATTTTGTTATTAATCCTATCCAATGTATTTTTCAATTTAGTCCGTTTCATCTCTAGAAGTACATTTGCTTTTTTTTGTATCTTCCATTTCTCCTCTCATGGTGACATTTTGCTCCATATTGTTGGATATGAAGAATATATATTGACAATTGCTATTTTATGTTGTTATCTGGTAAGCCCGTCAACCATGCTAATTCTAGGTTTGTTTCTATCATTTTGGTTTCTCCTTGTTATGGGTTATCTTTTTCATATTTTGCATGCCTAGTAATTTTCTAGCAGATGTCAGACACTGTAAAATTCACACTGTTGTATGATGTTTCATTCCATCAGAGTGTATTGGACTTTATTCTCACATAAAGTTAAATTACTGAGGATTAGTTTCACTCCTTTGAGGCCTTTTAGCTTCTTGGGATAGGTCCACTGCAGTCTTTTAGTCTAGGACTAATTTAGCCCACTACAGCTATACACGTCCAAGAACTCGACCTGTTGTTCCATTTAAGTCTCTTCATTATAGCCAGTGAGAAAGAAAAAATGTTCCCAGCTCTGTGCAATCACCAGAAAATGTCTGGCCCTCTTCCTTACATTAGTACTTACCTAACCCTCTCGTTTTTCTATTCTTTGCTTGTATAGATCTGTGATCAGTCAATGATTTAATGGGTTCCCTTTGGAGACTGAATTCTGCCTTTATGTAATTACCTCTTCTTCATTATTCTGCTTCAAAACTTCTAGGTAATTCAGATTCTCCAATATCTGATCTAAATGTACTAAGACCAAGCAGGCTGTTTGGGCTCCTCCCACCCCTGTTTTTCAACTTGGAAAATCCCTCCAGGCAGAGTTGGCATAATTGTTTAGTGCATTTCATTTGTTTCCTTTCTCACAGGAATCAAGTCTTGTATTCCTTGTTGAACAATGTCTGAACACAATTTTTTTATTTGGTCTAGTCTTCTGGATGTTTACAACAAAAGAACAATTCCTTTAGCAGTTAATACTTCATGAACAGGAGACATTTCCCCATACAGTGACTTCCACTTCTGTGAAATCAACTGTTTTTTAAGTACACTTTTGAACTCAGATTTAATTGAATAATTTTTATATCAAAATTATCAATAAGATATTCTGACAAAAGCTATTATTTCTAAGTTCAATAAATAAAAAAGTGTTCAGATCCAAATTTTTTATCAATGATATTTTACTCTTCTATTCATTTTTGGCCTCGAACAAAACTTACAAAGTTTATTTTGTATATATTTTTTTCTACTAGTCATATAGTATATGGAAGACTAATAGCTGTATTTAACTCTGTTGCTTAACTACAAAAAACTATAAGCAACTCTTTTCAGATATTCATTACACTACAGACAAAACTCTCTTTTCAAGCTCAAAATGCTTAATTTGATATCTCTACTGTTTTTAATATTTGCTGCTATAGTAGATCAAACATAATGTTATTTAAGAGTCTAAGACATTAAGCAGAAAGACTTTAAAAAGCAGAGTAAAATTTTTGTCAGTCTCATTGAAATTTTGGTTTGGGGAGGTAAGGTAAAGATTTAGAAGCCACCAAAGAGGAGAGGCCCTGGTGAACACTACAAGCTTTCAGCTGGAGAAGCCACTGAGGGCTACATCTCCAAAGTCAGAGTGAACTAGATGTAGAAGCAGACTAACCAAAGTAACAGGCCTGAATTTATACCATTCTCTGAGCAGATTAGGTGACCAGGCCCTACTCTATCTGCCAGAAGACAGAATAAATCTTGTCTATAGGAAGATATTATCCAGAGCCTCACCAATTCTTCAGAAATTATCAAGTGCACTGACAGAATCAAATGACTGGAAACTGAGAGAAAAACATATACACAGATGATTGTGATACTAGAGTTATAAAACAAGAACATTAAAAAAAAAAAAACTATGAAAGTTAGTTTTTAAAATATTGAGGAAAGATAGAGAAAATAGTTAAAACCAGATGGAAATTTATCAGAAAAATAATAATCTGCCTGCAATGCAGGAGATCCAGGTTTGATCTCTGGGTCAGGAAAATCTGAAAAGCTGAAAACCCAGGAAAATCTCTAAGCCTAGAGAAGGGAATGGCTACCCATTCCAGTATTCTTGCCTGGAGAAGTGGAAAGACTTGGAAAGGGAAAAGATATTCTTGGTAAATAAATCTGACAAAAATTTAAGACAGGCAACTCAAAAGGAAAACACACAAAAGTCTTAGAGAAACTTAATGAAGGAAGTTACCCAAATTACTATCAAACATAAAGTATTTAATTTCATTATTAGAAAGAAACAATTAAAACAAATACAGGCATACCACAGAGACATAGCATGTCTGATTCCAGATCATAGTAATATTAAGTAAATACTTCAATAAAGTGGATCACATGAATTTTTTTGATTTCCCAGTGCATATAAAAGCTATGTTTACTATACTATACTGTGCTGTATACTACACAGTAGTCTATAAAGTGTGAAAAAGCATTATGTCTAAAAAAATAATGTACATGCCTTTATTTAAAAATATTTAATTGCTAAAAGATTCTAACCCATCATGTGAGCCTTCAGTAAGTTGTAATCTTTTTGCTGATGGATGATCTTGTGTCAATGTTGATGGCTGCTGACCGATCAGGGTGGTGGTGGTTGCTGAAGGCTGGGGTGTCTATGGCAATTTCTTAAGATAATAGTTAAATCTGCTGCATGAATTAACTCATCCCATCACAAAGCAACTGGTGTTTCTGTAGCATTTTATTAGCATTTTATCCACAGAAAAACTTCTTTAAAAATTGGAGTCAAACTTCTCAGACTTAGTCACTGCTTTATCAACTAAGTTTATGTAATATTCTAAATCCTTTGTTGTCCCTTCAACAGTCTTCACAGGATCTCCAACAAGAATAGATCCATCTCAAGAAACCAATTTATTTGTTTGTCCATCAAAGGTTATCATGAGATTGCAGCAATTCAGGCTCTGCTTCTAGTTCTCTTGCTATTCCACCACATTTACTCTTACTTCCTCCACTGAAGTCCTGAACCCCTCAAAGCCATCCATGAAATTTAAAATCAACCTCCTCCAAATTTCTGTTAATGCTGACCTTTTGATTTCTTGTCATGAGTCATGAGTGTTCTTAATGTATCTAGAATGGTAATTCCTTTCCAGAAAGTTTTCAAATTACTTTGCTCAGATCCATTGCAGGAATCACTATCTATAGCAGCAATAGCTAAACAAAATATGTAAAATAATAAAAGTTGAAATTACTTCTTGATCCATGGGCTGCAGAAAAGATGTTCTGTTAGCAGGCATGAAAACAACATTAATCCCATTGTAGATCACCATCAGAGCTCTTGGGTGGCCAGGTGCATTGTCAATACGCAGTAAATTTCAAGAGGAAACTTTTTTCTGAGCAGTAGATCTCAAACATGCAGTTCAGTAAAACTTTCAGTAATTTAAGCCTGGGTATGCTGTCAGCCAGGCATTGTTGCTCTACTTATACAGCACAAGCAAAGTAGATTTAGCCTAATTCTTAGGAGCCCTGAGATTTTTGGAAGGGTAAATGAGCACTGGCTTCAATTTAAAAGTCACTAGCTACATTAGGCTTCAAAAAGAGAGTCAGCTTGTTCTTTGAATTTTTTTTTTCTTTTAAAAGTCAGGGCCCAAGGAGGTCAGACTTTTAAAAATTAATTAATTAGGCTGCACTGGGTTTTAGTAGCAGAACTCGGGATCTTCAATCTTCATTGCAGCATGCAGGATCTTTTAGTTGCAACATGCAAACTTAGTTGTGGCATGTGGGATCTAGTTCCCTGACCAGGGATCAAACCTGGACCACCTGCATTGGGAGGTTGGAGTTTCAGCCCCTGGACCAGCAAGGATGTCCCAATGTCCTTTGAAATTTTGAAGCCAGACATTAACTTCTCTGTTATGAAAGTCCTAGATGTCATCTTCTTGCAAAATAAGATTGCTTCATCTACACTTTTGTTTAATGTTACCATCTTTGTTAATTATCTTTGGCAGATCTTCTGGATAGTTTACTGCAACATCTACATCAGCACTTGCTGCTTAACCTCACACTTTATGTTATGGATATGGTTTTTTTCCCTTAAACCTCATGAACCAACCTCTGAAACATTTTTTCTGCAGCTTCCTCATCATCACTCTAATCCTCCATAGAACTGAAGTTAGAGCCTTGCTCTGGGTTAGGCTTTGGCTTAAGCTAATGTTCTGGTTGATCTTATCCAGGCCTTTAAAACTTTCTCTATATCAGCAATAAGGTCGCTTCTTTCTTGTCATTTACGTGCTCTGGAGTAGCACGGTTAATTTCCTTAGAGAACTTCTCCTTGGCACTCATCATTCACAGCTTGGCCAACCATTTGGTGCAAGAGGCCTAGTTTTCTGCCCATCTCAAAGTTTCTAACATGCCCTACTTACTAAGCTTAATCATTTCTAGCCTTTGACTTACAAGTGAGAGATATGTGGGCCTTCTTTTCACTTCAACACTTAAAAGGCCATTGTAGGGTTATTATTCATTAGCCTAATTTCAATATTGTTAAATCTCAGGCAGAAGGAAGGCCCAAGGAGAGGGAGACAGATGGGGTCAGTGCAGCAGTCAGAATGCACATATTTATTAAGTTTCATGTCTTATATGAGTATGGTTTGTGGCAACTGAAAACAAATAGAATAGTAATATCAAAGATCACTGATTACAAATCACCATGACAATATAATAATAATGGGAAAGTATGAAATATTGTGAGAACTGCCAAAATATGACACAGACACAAAGTGAGTAAATGCTATTAGAAAAATAGTGCCAACAGACTTGTCTGATGCAGGGCTGCCATGAACTTTCAATGTGTAAAAAAAAAAAAAACAATATCTGTGAAGCAAAATAAAGCAAAGCATGATGAAACAAGGCATGCTCATAAGTGACACTATGAACATACTGTGAGGCTAAAGTGAAAAGGGCAGATAATACCAGTGTTGGCAAGGACCTGGAATAACAAACACCTCATATACTCATTGGGAGAGTAACTTGACACAACTTCTTTAGCAAAGTGTTTAGTAACATCAAATCTGAGAATACACATATTCTATGACCTACCAATTCCACTTCTAGTCAAACGTCCAACAGAAATGTGTGTGTATATATATATACACACATTCACCAACAGACATGCAAAAGAATGTTCAGAGCAGCACTAATCATAATTTTCCCATCTGCAAATAACTTAGATGTCCATCAAGAGTTGTGAATGGAGTAAGTTGTGGTATATTCATATAATGGACATTATACAGCAATAAAAATGATCAAATCATTGTTGCTAAGCAACAGCATGGATGAATCTCTCAACACACAAATCTGGGTAAAAGAGGCAAGAAACCAAAGTTCATTAAGTATGATTCCATTTACATAAAGATGAAAAGGAAATAAAAGCAATCCATGGGGTCAGAAGTTAGGATGGTGTTTACTGGTGTCAGTGTGGTAAGGGTGGGGCTGGTGACTGGCATGAGGCAGAACAGATGTCACTGTTGTTTTTTTCATCTGGGTGATACTTTCAAAACGTGTTTACTTTGTCAAAGCTATACATTTACTATTTGTGCACTTTTCAGTAGGCATTATATGTCAATGTTATTTTAAAATTTGTGAGTACATGTGAAGTTGCTAATGCTTATCTTGAGAAATTCATTTATACATCTAAATGAATTCCACTAAAGACTACAATTCCACAAGCATTTAATGATATGTAACTTTCATATGTAACTGTTCCACTGACTGGTTCCAATGATGGCTCTTTTTTTAAGAAACCATACCTGGGAGGAAAACTGAGGACACTGATGATTTTCATGGTCTTCTAGACGCACCTATGTTTCTACTTATACTCTACCTTGGAGAAAAACTTCTGTGTCTAAAATTAGTAATTAAAGTTCTCCAGGTAATGTTACAATAAAGTAGCCTAATAGCAGGGATCTGGAGACAAAATTGGGTCTAAATCCTGGCTCTGCCATTTATTTAACTAGCTGAGTGTTTTGGGGGCAGGAAACTTGGTTAAAGAGAGATATGTAAGATTAAATAAGTATTAATCATGAATAGGAAGGAGCACATGCAAAATAGCGGAAAGTTTTATACTATGGCTGGTAACTACTATTTTCTCCTTTGTATCTCTGCAAACATTTCTTCACATGAAGTTCAATGTAAGGCTTATTTTTTAGACTATAGTAATGTTTCATTGCATCAACACTGGTGAAGTGGTCTGTTTTTGAGTGCCTTAGACCGTGATGCTTTTCATCTTTGGAAATGATTGCATATAAAGGCATTTTCTTTCATTTACACAAGTTCCTTTTGCATCAGATACATATTCTGGTTCACAAGCCTTCTCTTCTATGAGTTTTCTGGCTCAGCTGTTCCTGCCTTTTTTTTTTTTTTTCACACTCTAAAAAGAAAATACTTAAACCATTATTATAAACACAGAAAGTTAGAAGTGGCACTAATTCCTTCAACACCTGAGGTATCAGAAGAAACAAATATAAAGTCTCATAGCTTTCTCTAGAGTTATAAAAAAGAAAGAACAATATTTTCCCTTTACTTTTTAAAAAGCTCCTTTATTTCTCAAATATTCTAAAAATTTTTAAATAAATTACTATGTATAGAAAATTTACATACATAAACTGCTACGTAGAATAGCTACGATGGAGGGAGGCCCCCACATTTGAACAATTTAAGAAGCTATATTAAAAAAATTTTTTTAAGAAAGAAAAATTAAAATATCTGTTTGAAGACATCAGAAAGCTCTGATGAAAGCCAGGATATAAGGAACTATAAAGATCCCAGAAAGAAGTGAGCTAGACACTTGCCACTGATGTCTTCTCAAGGCATCTGCCAACTAAACCACACAGGAATACAAAGATGCCAAGAACAAAGTGACTGATATCAAAGTGAACTGTACTGGGGAGACAAAATTGGAATACCAAGATCAGCTTAAAAAAAAACAACAGCTAGACCACAGGAATGGAGGAAAATCAGAATAAGTTGAGTCCAAAAACTGGAAACCAGCCTCAGTTCTGCTCAATTCCCAACTGGATTGAAATGTTGTACTATTTACCTATTGCTATATAACAATTTATCCCCAAACATAATGGCTATAAAAAATAACATTTATTACCTCACAGTTTCTGCAGGAAAAGTACTGAACTGTATAGTTGCGGGGTTTAGGCTCAGGATATCTCACGAGCTCACAGTCAGCATGCTGGCAGGGGCTACAGTCACTGGAAGACATGACTGGGGTGGCACGTCCAAAGGGCTTACTCACATGGTTGTTGGCAAGGTGCTTCACCATGTGTGATAGCGCAGGCTGCTTGATGTCCTCAAGAAACCTATCTTGTCCCCATATTATTATGGTATTTAACCTGCCCCAGAGCAAGCAATCCAAGAGAGAGAAACCTACAATGTCTTTAGTGATTTAGTTACATAGTGTCACTTTGCCACTTTTGTATCCTACTTGCTGTCACTACTAAGTACAGCCCAAGCCAGGAATTAGGCTCTACCTTATAATGGGAAAGTTCAAGTATTAGACGCTCAGTCATGTCTGACTTTTTTGGACCCCATGGACTGTAGCCTGCCAGGCTCCTCTGTCCATGGGATCCTCCAGGCATGAATACTGTGGTGGGTTATTGTCTGAGCCACCAGGACTATCAAAGAACTTATGGGTACATTTTAAAACCAGTAAAAGAGGCTGTGTCCCTGTCTCTGCCTCCTGCCAGAATATAGGGTGAATTCACTCTAATAAAAGATAATATCATTTAGAGCCTCCATAATTTTTAATACATAATGTCCAAGATTCAAACAACAAAAATCAGTAAGTATAATAAGAAATAGAGCGGACTTCCCTGGTGGCACAGTGGATAAGAATCCACTTCTCAGTGCAAGGGACAAAAGTTCGACCCCTGCCTGGTCCAGGAAGATTCTACATGCTGCAGAACAACTACACCTGTGTACCACAACTACTGAGCCGGTGCTGTAGAGCCCACAAGCCACAACTACTGAGCCTCCATGCTGCAACTACTGGAGTCCGTGGGCCTAGAGCCATAGGAGAAGCCATCACAATGAGAAGCCAGGGGACCACAGCAAAGAACAGCTACCGCTTGCCACAACTAGAGAAAGCGTGCGCAAAGCAATGAAGACCCAGTGCAGCCGTAAAAGAAACAAGGCAAAGACGACGTTCAGTAAACAGAAAGAGCTCAGAGTGACCCAGATACGAGTAATAAAAAATAAATCAGAAAATAATAGCAATTAAATGTTCAACATGTGATGACAAGATGAAGAATTTTACCACAGGACTTACTTGAATCTATTAAAAATGGATCCAATGGGAAGAGGAGATTGGAAAATTAAACTGAAACTAAGAACTAAATACATGAGTACTTAACAGCCACTTGGATACAGTTGAAGAGAGAATAAATAAATTAGAAAACAGTGGAACTAGCACAGAGAACAAAAAAGATGGAGTGTACAGAGAAAAATATAACTGGAATACCAGAAGGGGAGAAGAGACAGGATGGTGCAAAACCAGTATCTAAAAGGAAAATAGCCAAGAAGTTTTCAAAGATAATGAAAAGACATGAAGTTACAGATTCAAGAACTTTGAGCTCCAATCAGGATAAACTATTCTCCCTCCACATGACAGAATATGACTGATGAAAATCAAAGATATATACAGACTATCTTGAAAACAGCTACAGAAATACACACTATCCTCAAAGAATGAACAATAAGATGGATATCTAACTATTCAATAGCAATTATAAAAGTCTGAAAACAAGGTAATGACATCTTGAAAGTGCTAAAAATAACTGCCAACTTATAATTCAATAATACCAGGTTAAAACATTTAAAAATAAAGACATATGAAATTTTCTCCAGACAAATAAAATGTCCTGGGCAGAATTTTAAAAATAAATTTTAAATGGAATTTAAAATTAAAATTTAAATTAAATGGAATTCTTGAGGCAGAAGAAAAAGTATCCTTGATGGAAATACAGGAAGAAATGAAGAGCAACAGAAAAGGTCAATACAGTTCACTCTTACACAATGAGGGTGTTAGGGGTGCCAGTCCCCCTTGCAGTTGCAATCCAAGTATAAACTTCTGACTCCCCCCAAAACTAGTAATGGGCCTCATAGGTGGCTCAGTAGTAAAGAATCTGCCTGCCAAGCAGGAGACCTACGTTCGAGCCCCAGGTTGGAAAGATCCTCTGAGGAAGGATATGGCAACCTACTCCAGTATTCTTGCCTGGGAAATTCCATAGACAGAGGAGCTTGGTGGGCTACTGTCCATGGTGTTGAAAGACCTGACTTTCGACTTTATGATGAAACATGGACATGACTTTTTGACTGCTGCTGCTGCTGCTAAGTCGCTTCAGTCATGTCGGACTCTGTGCGACCCCAGAGACGGCAGCTCACCAGGCTCCCCCGTCCCTGGGATTCTCCAGGCAAGAACACTGGAGCAGGTTGCCATTTCCTTCTCTAATGCATGAAACTGAAAAGTGAGTGTGAAGTCGCTCAGTCGTGTCCAACTCCTAGTGACCCCACGGACTGCAGCCTACCAGGCTCCTCCATCCATGGGATTTTCCAGGCAAGAGTACTGGAGTGGGGTGCCATTGCCTTCTCCAGACTTTATGACTAAACAACAACAAAAACAAAAGCTAGTAATAGACTACTATTGACAAGAAGCCTTACTGGTAACATAAATAGTCAGTTAACATATATTTTGTATGTTATGTTATATACTGTATTCTTTCAATAAAGCAAGTTATAGAAAATATTAAGAAAATCATAAGGAAAATACAGTTATAGTACTCTTCTGTATTTACTGATACTGTAAATTTACATAGTCTGTTTACAAGATGAATTGTCTGTCAGTACCTACATCAATATTTGTCCTATAAGATACAAAATACCATAGATAGTATATGTATTATTAACAATAGACATCAAAAATGAAACTGAGAGATTCATATTTGCTTACAGGTATAATTTTTACTGGGAAAAAATCCATTATATCCACGTATATAAGAACACTGAGCAGTTCAAACCGTTATTGTTCAAGAGTCAATCATATTTGAGGAACTCTTTAAGTGAATGACCTACCTCTTGAGAAACACATATGCAGGTCAGGAAGCAACAGTTAAAACTGGACATGGAACAACAGACTGGTTCCCAATAGGAAAAGGCTGTATATTGTCACCCTGCTTATTTAACTTATATGCAGAGTACATCATGAGAAACACTGGGCTGGAAGAAGCACAAGCTGGAATCAACATTGCCGGGAGAAATATCAATAACCTCAGATATGCAGATGACACCACCCTTATGGCAGAAAGTGAAGAGGAACTCAAAAGCGTCTTAATGAAAGTGAAAGAGGAGAGTGAAAAAGTTGGCTTAAAGCTCAACATTCAGAAAACGAAGATCATGGCATCTGGTCCCACAACTTCATGGGAAATAGATGGGGAAACAGTGGAAACAGTGTCAGACTTTATGTTTTGGGGCTCAAAGATCACTGCAGACGGTGATTGCAGCCATGAAATGAAAAGACGCTTACTCCTTGGAAGAAAAGTTGTGACCAACCTAGACAGCATATTAAAAAGCAGAGACATTACTTTGCCAACAAAGGTCCATCTAGTCAAGGCTATGGTTTTTCCAGTGGTCATGTATGGATGTGAGAGTTGGACTGTGAAGAAAGTTGAGTGCCAAAGAATTGATGCTTTTGAACTGTGGTGTTGGAGAAGACTCGAGAGTCCCTTGGACTGCAAGGAGATCCAACCAGTCCATTCTGAAGGAGATCAGCCCTGGGATTTCTTTGAAAGGAATGATGCTAAAGCTGAAACTCCAGTACTTTGGCCACCTCATGGGAAGAGTTGACTCACTGGAAAAGACCCTGATGCTGGGAGGGATTGGGGCCAGGAGGAGAAGTGGATGACAGAGAATGAGATGGCTGGATGGCATCACTGACTCGATGGACATGAGTCTGGGTAAACAACGGGAGTTGTAGATGGACCGGGAGGCCTGGCATGCTGCAGTTCATGGGGTCGTAAAGAGTCGGATACGACTGAGCGACTGAACTGAACTGAACGACTGTACAAAGTAATGATATTGTCTTATGAGATTTAAAATAATGTAAAACTCAAATGCATGAAACAAACAAGGGAAGGAAGCAGTGAATGGAGTTAAAATGTGTTCTAAGGTCATGCACTGTCTATAAAATGGTAAAAGTAGCAATTCATATTAGACTCTAATGTTAGAGTCAAGAATACATATCATGATCTTCAGGAAAACTTCTAAAGGTTATCCTTTAGGTTGAAAGATGTGTAATTAATGAGGAAATGTGGAATGGAAAAAAAAAGAAATCTAAAACAAGAGTCACGTAAGTAGAGAAAAAGACATAGATAAGGGAAAAGTATCAAAAATAATGGACAAATAGAAAACAAGTATTAAAGATTACAGTTATGAGCTAACATAAAGCAGTAATATTACATTAAACATAATCTAAAATTTCTAATTAATAATTATATTCAGGTTGGATTAAAAATATATGCTCAGGTTAATAATTATAAAGCTAGTATTCACATAGCCCCTACTCAGATAAATATATTTGAAACTATTAGCACTGCAGAAATCCACATGCCTCTATCCTGAATCATAAATCTCCTCCATAAATAGCATTTGTGGTACTAATCCTGTTTTTTACTCTTTGGATTCACTATCTACCTCTGAATCCATAAATAACATAGTTTTTGCTGGATGAACTTCATTTGAATTGGAATCACACTATTCCTTGTATACTCTTTTCAATCATGTTTGTTGTGCAAGTATTCATGTGGTTACATGTGACTGTAGTTCATTTTTGTTAATGTACAGAATTCCACTGTATAGATTTACAGCAATTATTCTTCTGTTATACTGTAGATGGACTTTTTTCCTTCTGGTTTTTAGTTACTATGGAAAATGCTGCTAATAAACATTCCTACATATATATATATATATATATATATATATATATATATATCCTATCGCACATGTGTACATGTTTCTAGCTAGGGTATTTATCAAGGGATAAAACTGTTAGGACAAAGGACATTCATATCTTCAATATTTCTAGATAATGCCAAATTTTTTCTGAAGAACCATACCAATTTACTCACCCAACAACAAAATATTAAATAAAACCAATTCTCTATCTCAAACCCTCACCAATACCTGGTACTGTCAGAATTTAAAATGTTTTACTTTTTCTTGAAAGTAAAAGTCACTCAGTCGTGTCCGACTCTTTGCGATCCCATGGACTATACATAGTCTGTAAAATTCTCCAGGACAGAACACTGGAGTGGGTAGCCTTTCCCTTCTCTAGGGGATCTTTCCAACCCAGGTCTCCTGCATTGCAGGTGGATTCTTTACCAGCTGAGCCACAAGGGAAGCCCATGAATACTGGAGTGGGTAGCCTATCCCTTCTCCAGTGGATCTTCCCAACCCAGGAATCGAACCAGGGTTTCCCGCATAGCAAGTGGATTCTTTACCAACTGAGCTATGAGGGAAGCTTTTCCTTAACCAATATGAAATGGTATCTCAATGTGGTTTTAATTCACATTTCCCTGACTCCTTAGTTAAGATGAGCACCTTGTCATATGTTTATTGACCATTTATAGAAGACCCCCTCTTCCAACATGAGAGACAGCTCTACACATGGACATCACCAGATAGTCAATACCAAAATCAAACTGATTATATTCTTTGCAGCCTAAACTGGAGAAGCTCTATACAGTCAGCAAAAACAAGACCGGGAGTTGACTGTGGCTCAGATCACAAACTCCTTATTGCAAAATTCAGACCTTAAGTGAAGAAAGTAGGGAAAACTACTAGGTCATTCAGGTATGATCTAAATCAACTCCCTTACAAATATACAGTGAAAGTGACAAATAGATTCAAGGGATTAGATCTGATAGACAGAGGGCCTGAAGAACTATGGGTGGTGGTTCTTAACATTTTATAGGAGGTGGTGATCAAAACCATCTCCAAGAAAAAGGAATGCAAAAAGGTAAAATGGTTGTCTGAAGAGACCTTACAAATAGCTGAGAAAAAAGAGAAGCAAAAGGCAAAGGAGAAAAGGAAAAATATACCCATCTGAATGCAAAGCTCCAAAGAATAACAGGGAGAGATAAGAAAGCCTTACTAAGTGAACAGTGCAAAGAAACAGGAAAACAATAGAATGGGAAAGACTAGAGATCTCTTCAAGAAAATTAGAGATACCAAGGGAACACTTCATGCAAAGATGGGCTCGATAAAGGACAGAAATCGTATGGACCTAACAGAAGCAGAAGACAGTAAGAGGCAGCAAGAATACACAGAAGAACTGTACAAAAAAGATCTTAATGACCCAGATAACCATGATGGTGGGATCACTCACCTAGAGCCAGACATCTCTGAGTGTGAAGTCAAGTGGGAATCAGGAAGCATCACTACGAACAGAGCTAGTTGAATTCCAGTTGTGCTATTTCAAATCCTAAAAGATGATGCTGTGAAAGTGTTGCACTCAATATGCCAGCAAATTTGGAAAATTCAACAGTGGCCATAGGACTGGAAAAGGTCAGTTTTCATTCCAATCCCAAAGAAAGGCAATGCCAAAGAATGCTCAAACTACCACACAATTGCGCTCATCTCACATGCTAGCAAAGTAATGCTCAAAATTCTCCAAGTCAGGCTTCAACAGTACATAAATCGTGAACTTCCAGATGTTCACACTGGATTTAGAAAAGGCAGAGGAACCAGAGATCAAATTGCCAACATCCGTTGGATCACAGAAAAGGCAAGAGAGTTCCAGAAAAACATCTATTTCTGCTTTATTGACTATGCCAAAGCCTTTGACTGTGTGGATCATAATATACTGTGGAAAATTCTTAAAGAGATGGGAATACCAGACCACCTTACTTGCTTCCTGAGAAATCTGTATGCAGGTCAAGAAGCAACAGTTAGAACCGGATATTGAACAATGGACTGGTTGCAAATTGGGAAAGGAGTACATCAAGGCTGTATACTGTCACCCTGTTTATTTAATTTATATGCAGAGTACATCATGGGAAATGCTGGGCTGGATGAAGCACATGCTGGATTCAAGATTGGGTGAGAAATACCAATAACCTCAGATATGCAGATGACACACCCTTATGGCACAAAGCGTAGAGGAACTGAAGAGCCTCTTGATGAAAGTGAAAGAGGAGAGTGAAAAAGCTGGCTTAAACCTCACCATTCAAAAAATGAAGATCATGGCATCTGGTCCCATCACTTCATGGCAAATAGGTGGAAAAAGACAATGGAAACAGTGACAGACTTTATTTTCTTGGGCTCCAAAATCACTGCAGATGGTGACTGCAGCCATGAAATTAAAAGATGCTTGCTCCTTGGAAGAAAAGCTATGATCAACCTAGACAGCATATTAAAAAGCAGAAACACTACTTTGCCAACAAAGCTCTCATCAAAGCTATGGTTTCTCCAGAAGTCTTATATGCATGTGAGAGTTGGACCATAAAGAAAGGTGAGTGCTGAAAAACTGATGCTTTTAAACTGTGGTATTAGAGAAGACTCGAGAGTCCTTTGGACTGCAAGGAGATAAAACCAGTCAATCCTAAAGAAAATCAGTCCTGAATATTCATTGGAAGGACTGATGCTAAAGTTACAATACTTTGGCCACCTGATGCAAAGAACTGACTCATTGGAAAAGACCCTGATGCTCGGAAAGACTGAAGGCGTGAGGAGAAGTGGACGACAGAGGATGAGATGATTGGATGGCATCACCGACTTGATGGACATGAGTTTGAGCAAGCTCTGGGAGTTGGTGATGGACAGGGAAGTCTGGCATGCTGCAGTGCATGGGGTCACAAAGAGTTGGACACGACTAAGACTGAACTGAACTGAAACGTTAATCATTTCCCCAATGATCTGCTGTACAATCTCCAACACAAACCACAAATATATTGATGTAGAGGTTTCCAGGTACTGTTACATAGCTCTATTCCAGCACTTGCCAATATCACATTACCCTAATTACTGCAGTTTCATAACGTTCTGATGTCTGATGCCAAACTCCTTTTAGTTTGTTTCTCTGTTTAAAAGGTATCTTGACCTCTTAACCTACTGCATTTATCTTACCATTTAGAATTATATCAACTTGTCAAGTTCCATAAAATTGCACACTATGAAACTTATTGAAATTTTACTCTATAAATTAATTTGAATGAAAGTAACAGCAATTTCAAATACTGCATTGTCCAAAGCATAAACATGGTACATTTCTTAGTGAATTCTTCTTTAATATCTCAAAGTTTTGTAATTTCCTTCAGAGTTATTGGCTTCCCTGGTAGCTTGGACGGTAAAGCGTCTGCCTACAATGTGGGAGACCCGGGTTCAATCCCTGGGTCTGGAAGATCCCTTGGAGAAGGAAATGGCAACCCACTCCAGTATTCATGCCTGGAAAATCCCATGGACCGAGGAGCCTGGTGGGCTATGGTCCATGGGGTTGCAAAGAGTCGGACACGACTGAGCAAATTCTCTTCTCTTCAGAGTTATTACATGCCTGATAATTGTATTTCTAGGTACTTGATATATTTAATACTATTATGTTAAAATTTTTTTCATTTCCTAATTTTTTATATCTCATATGTGTGCTAGCCATTCAGTCACGTGTCCAGCTCTTTACGACTCCATGGACTGTAGCTTACCAGCCTCCTCTGTCTATGAAATTCTCAAGGCAAGAATACTGGAATGGATTAGCCATTCTTTTCTCCAGGGGATCTTCCCAACACAGGGATAGAACCTGGCTCTCCTGCATTGCAGGCAGATTCTTTACTGTGTTGGCCATCAGTAAGCCTATATTTGGTATATAAGAATACAACTGATTTCTTATATACTTGAGTTTAGCAATTGTGCTAAACCCTAATTAATCCTAATAATTTATCTGTAAATTCCATTGGATTTTCTACATATATATAATACTCCAATCATCTCTGCAATAATATTTACTGTTTTAATATTTTATATTTTTCTTTCTTTCTTTTTTGCATTAGCCAAGATATCAGTATAACATTAAAGTGGTAACAGCAGGCACCCTTCTATTTTTATCTCAAAGGGAATATTTCCCATATTTCACTATCAGATTAGTTTTAGGGTTTTTATAGATACTCTTTCAGAGAAGGCAATGGCAACCCACTCCAGTACTCTTTGCCTGGCAAATCCCACGGATGGAGGAGCCTGGTAGGCTGCAGTCCATGGGGTCACTAAGAGTTGGACACGACTGAGTGACTTCACTTTCATGCACTGGAGAAGGAAATGGCAACCCACTCCAGTATTCTTGCCTGGAGAATCCCAGGGATGAGGGAGCCTGGTGGGCTGCAGTCTATGGGGTCGCACAGAGTCGCACAGCACTTCATGACTGAAGTGACTTAGCAGCAGCAGCATAGATACTCTTTATTAGATTAAGGAAGTTACCTCTTATTCCAAGTTTGTTAAGAATTTGTTTTTAATCATAAAACAGATATTTTATCAAATCCTACATCTATTGTGAGCTGATGATGACTCTCCTAGCACATTACTTAACTTGTTATTGTTAAACCAACATTGCAGCATTCCTGGAACAAACTCAACTTTTATATATTGTTGAATTTGGTTTACTGATCTCTTGTTTAGGATTATTTGAATCATTCTGTGGGTAAAAATAAACTGTAATTTCCATCTCTGTAAAATTCTACAATTGATTTCATTATCAATGTGTCAGAGTTAACACACTTTAGTATCTAGTCTCATGAAATGAACTGGAGAATTGTCCCTCTTATTTTTATATTTGGTATGGTTTGTTTAAAACTGGTATTATTTCTTCCTTAAATGTTTTCTAAAACTCACCACTGAACCTCACCTACTTACTTACAGGGTCAAGTTGCACATTTCTTGTATACATCTATTCTCACACTCACCTTGGGCTGAGAGTGCTGCCTAATATAGTTTCATGCATTGTACATTCTGCTTTCATTATAGAGCATGGAAAGGTGACTTGTTCGTATCATAGATATAAGCCATTGATAAATTTTGCATATCAGCATATAAAATGTTATTTTAATGGTGTCTTCACATTTTTTCTTCTATTAATAGCATTTTATTTTTCTTTTTTTGTCACTTTATGAGTCTCAGCACAGGCATCAGTAAGTGGCAGTAATAAAGACTCATTGAAATGTGACTCTTTTCTTTGCCAACTAAGTACATGCCTTCTTCACAGCAGCTTCCTGACTCAAACTAGAGTGCAGACCTCAATATCATGGAACATTAGGATTTCTTCTCAAGAGTCAGAACTGCATGTAAATGGCGTAGATCTGAAATGCTTCTCTTCAGTTTTACAGCATCCTTGAGTATGCACAGTCATTTGGGGGAGAAGAGTGATAGTCTCTATTCAACGGCCATTATTTAACTCACTTATTTTTGGTTATATAGTTTCCTCTTTTTAAAAGCTGTGGTATAATTTACCATATAAAAGCAAAATCATAGGATATTTTAAGGAGTGAATGTTAAGTAAATAAATAATATTATAAAGCTCAAAAACTGTTTAGAGGCACCAGTGAAAATAATTCATTAAAATGTCCCCACCCCTCTACCCTTGAACATCAATCCAGGCCAAGATCACTAATTAAGCTTCTCTGTTAAACTAAATTACTTCTTCCCTGGCAGTCCCAAATCTTTTATTAAACTAGACTGCAGATCAGGTGTGTCTCAGTTGCTTTGTGATCAATTAGATGAATAAGTTAGTCTATTCACTCTAATTTGACATTATCGTGATACTATATACTTCCAACATGCAGGGAACTAATTTTAGTCACTTTTTCCCTTGTACTATTTTCCTAATCTTACTCTTTTGTGTAATTTTTTTGAAATCACTGTTTCATAGGGTCTTGATTCTTCTATGTGTAGAAGTGGAAACTACTAGAATGATCCAGTTTATCACTCTGGTTGCCATATCAAAGGTACAAATCATCACAGTGAAAAACCTGATCATCTAACCAATTCAGAGTTTTATTTAGTACAGTTAAAACAACAATTAAACTTCTGAAGAACCAATTTTTTCATGACGGACAAAAATAGTTTTCATATAAATAGGAAGCTTTAAGCTATTTTACATTGAGAAAAAGAGTACATGTGTTTACAAACACATTTAGATAAGCAAGTTCATGCATTTTTATAGATATGCTTACCTTTCAGAAACAGCTTCATTAGGTTCCCGTGACCAATTAATCTTTTCACTTGCTTTTTCTGAATAGTTAGTAGTTTCAGATTTCACAGTTTCCCTTTCCTGTGGACTATTAACTGACTCTGGATTCTTATCCAAATTCATTGTTTCTGAATTTGCAACCTGTTAATTGGGTGAGGAAAAAGCAGCTGAGGGGAGGGTTACCAACTGTGGTCTTCTACACAAAATTGATAGGTTAAAATTTCACTTGGAAATTGTTCTCAAACTATTTCTGCATACATATGGTAATCAATGGCTGATGATCATGATTGCAGTTACTCTGCCAAAATAAATTTAAAAAAATACATCAAAAGAAATAAAAATAATGACAACATGAAGTAACTTCTTAGCTTTAAAAGAAGGAAAAACAAATACCTAAGTACTTAGACACAGAAGAATGAAGAATATATTTTATTCCTATTACACTGAATTTTAGGAATTAATAAACATTCGGCTTTAACAAAGAAAATTTTATTTTTTATACTTATAGTAGTAAAGTGAAGACCAGAAATGAATCAATTTTCCAACTTGTTCTTCTCTAATTGATGAGTTTGGGATATCTAATAATTTCCCAAATCAAATACTGGTTCCTTTTTGCTAAACAGTTTCTCCTTCAATTTATCTCTTCTCTCTCACATTTTACTGTAAGAAGCAAGAAACCAAGCCAAACTTTCAACACTTTGCTCAAAAATCTCAACAGCCTAATAAAAATACAAGCTATCACTTATAAATTATGCTTTCCATGTTATATCACTGTAGGTCACATTTCAGCTAAGCTTTCTCCAACAATGTAACAAGAACTCCCTCCTCCCCAATTTCCAATAATATGTTCCTTATTTGAGTTCACGGACAGTGCTTTTAAATGTCCATATTTCTACCAACAGTCTGTTTATGAAGATTTAGGTATTTTCTTAAAATATATAAAGTTTCTCTAAGATGTTCCTCATTTCCTCCTGAGCCCTTATTTGCAGACTTTAACATCTATATTTCTACTAAGTCTGTTCAAGGCAATCCAAGCTTTTGAAAAATCATGTTCCTCAATATTCCTCCAGCCTCTACCATTCCAAATCCACTTCCACATTTTTAGGTATTTGTTACAACAGCACACCATACTTCCTGGTACCACATCCTGTATTAGTTTTTGGAGGCTGTGATAACAAATTACCACAAACTAGGTGGTTTAAGACAACAGAAATTTATTCTATCACACTTCTGAAGGCCAGAGGTTCGAAACTGGTTTTATTAAGATCAAGTTGTTAGCAGGGCTGGATCCCCTTCTGGAGGCTTCAGGAGAGAATCCACTTCCTTTTTTCCAGCTTCTAGGAGCTGTCAGCATTCCTTAGCTTGTAGCCCTTGCCTCCATCTTCAGTGCAATCATCCAACCTCTGCTTTCATTGTCCCATCTCTATTTTCTGTCTTTAACCTTCACTCCTTTTTATAAGGACCCCAGTGATCATATTGAGCCCACTAGGATAATCTTCTCATTGATAAGCTTCTTTTAATAACATACTCACAGGTTCTGGGAATTAGGTCAGGACATCTTTTGGGAGCCATGATTCACCACTATGAACCATCTTGATACAATTAGCACTGATGTGAAACTTACAGAATATTACACCCAATATTCTTTTCAAGTGTACATGGAACATTCACCAGGGGAAAGCATATCTTGGGCATAAACTAAGTGTCAATAACTCAAGGTTCAAATTTTACATAGTATGTTCTTTGACCAAAACAGATATCAATAAAATTAAGATAGCTAGAAATGTCTGAAAATTAAACACATACTTCTAAATAATCCACAGATCAAAGAACGATACCACAAGAGAAATAAATTATTTTGAACTAATGGAAAACAAAAATACAGTATAATACAATTATTATACTCTCCACGCTGAGAAGTATATAAGTGCTAAGAGGATGCTTAGAAAAAGCAATGCTTAGAAAAAAACTTGTATCTTTAAATATTTTCTAGTAGAAAAGAAGGTTAAAAATTAAAGCTCTTTCTCTTTTAAGAAGCTGAAAAAAGAAATATCTAAAATAAGATTGATCAAAAAAAAAAAAAAGAAAAGAAAACATGGATTATACAAGTAACAGAAATGAAAGAGTACATCACTACAGATTTACAAGTATTAAAATGACAAGGGAATTTTATCAATAACTTTATGCCAACAAAACCAACAACTTAGATAAAATGGACAAATTCCTTGCTAAGATAACTTACAAAACTAATACACAAGATGAACCAAAAATCTTAATTGCTTTATACTATTAAAGAATTATATTTTCAGGAAAACGTCTTCTTATAAGAAAACTTTTGGCCCAAATGGTTTTCAGAGGTGGATTTTATCAAATATTTAAAGAAGTAATAAAAATCTTACACAAACTTTCAGAAAACAGGGAAGAAAATGCTTTGCAATTGAGTTACTGAGGCTAGTGCATATATGATACTGAAGGGAACAAAGATAGAAGAAAAAAATTCAGTGAATGTATACTTAAGATTATTTTAAGTTTTATATAAAAACTATAAACAGATCCTAAACTCTATTTAATGACACTCATGTTAAGATATTTTGAAGTGGACACTGCAAAGCGTATTTTGATATAAAATATATTAGTACTTATGAATGGACCAAATATAAAGATGGCTTGGGGGATGAGTAGAATGACAGATACATGACAAGTATAAATATATTAAAAAAATAAAGGTAGAAGATAGACATTGACTATACAAGCATTCACTGTAAAATTCTTTTAGCTTTTCTGTGTATGTTTGAAATTTTTCATCCTGATAAAATGACAGAGAGGGAGGCAGTCTAGGCAATCACAAATCGCCTCTCTACTCATTTTATAAAAGAAATACAAGTGGCATTAGTTTTGGCCACTTCTCCAGAGTCATAGGAATTTCTTAAGTATAAATTTATTATCTTTTAAACCCATGTCTTCATCTGGAAGTACATTCTCTTCTTATAATCCAACTACTTATAATGTGGGTCAAGTAAGTTATTAAAACTCCTATACATTTATACCAACCTTACAAACTGTATTGTTGGATACCACATTTGGTTCCACAAAATGCCTTTGAGATAACACCGCTTTAACACGTCTTTGAAGTTTTGCTATTTTTGCCTAGGAAAAAAACAAACAAACCGGAGTACCAAAATATATATATCATATAGAGACGGCGAGAAAACTATTTGCCCATGTAGTTTTGTGAGACTTAGGCATCCATCAAATATATGAGAAATTCTTACGTAAGACAAACATTTAAATCAGGTTTGATGCTAGTATAATATGTCCAAGAATGGAAGATTAAAAAAGAAAATGAAACTTCTAATTAGTTCACCATAAAATTAATGGTGATAGAAATGCCAATCCACAAGTAACCCTAGAAGAGTAAAATAAAACAAAACAAAAAAAACCCTAAAGAAAGTCTGAAACGGGTTATACAAATGCTAATACAAAATGTTTTTGAACTGACACCAAATGGCTGATGGCTCTACAAGTATTTTTCAAGGACCAAACAGCTGAGGTATAATAAATTCTATATATAGTATTAATATATCAGGTTGTGGCCAGGAATCAGATTTCAGTATACCTTTATTTTTTTTTCCTACCATGTACAACATCATTAAATTCTACTTTTTAAAAGTACTCAAATGAAATTAGAAACTTACAAAGAGTTCATCCGCTATTGCTTCATGTTTATTCTTGCACTGTGTCTTCCCAATGCGTTCAGTCAATTCTCTCAGTTTGTTATCAAATAGTTTGTAACTTATACTATAGATCTCCTGTCGAACCAAATGTCTGACCTAGAATTTAAAAATACAAACCACCATGTTTCAAATTTAAAAGCAATTTATTTTCTACTTCTTGAAAACAGCTTTGCTTTTTTCTAGGTTTACTGTAACTAGTAAAATGTACTTTATTTATATATTTGTATTACTGTATCAGTAAGTTTTATAAAAGTTAAAAATCAAATTCAGCAGAACACATCTAACATTTAAATATATGGATAAGTTAGAAATTAAGTTTATCCTCCCAATACTAATTTTAGTTTCCTACAGTTTCAGTTGAATTCCATAATACAAATTAAAGCCTATTTAGTCCCATTTATATATATTTTTAATGACCATAACTGAAACCTAGTACTCTATGAAAAGAGACTGTATTTATTTCAAATGGCTGGTCGATCTGTAGTAGATATAAAGCAAATTATGAAAATCTGAGCCTTGACCCTGTCATTAACAAGCTGTATCACCTTTGGGAAGTCACAACACCTCTGAGCTTCATTTGCCCTGTCCACAAATGGACAGATGTCATACAGTGTTGCAAAAGGGATGCTCGTAGGATTTTCATAAGAACATAAAAAGATAATATGCATAAGAGCTCTATAAAATGGAAAACACTGAATTTTAAAAAAGGACATAAATATGCAAAATAATCTCCATACATAGTTTTATGTTGGGGGTGGGGATGCGGAGTAGGGAGGACTTCTTATTGTTAAAATTGTAAGATACTAGTGACAATTATGTGACTAGTGCTATCTGGCATAATGCATGCTATTCTATCAGATTATAGTAGTTGGCACATGAAACACTAATGAATTTCATTATCTGGCTGGTTTTCAGAAAATAGATTGGCCTATTTTCAGGGAGCATAGTTAATCTCAATGCCCAAGGAAATGAACAGCTCTGCTGAGCCATACGTTCAGAAATATTCACTACAGGTGTTTGCTCAATGTATATGCTCCTTTAAGCAACTCTCACAACAGAGTAGTCTCTTTTAGTACAAAACCTGTCATGATATAATTAAGGTATTTATTAGCAATATTTATATCTTCCCCTAATATCTTGTAACTTGGGGTTCAAAATTAGAACAGTTTCTATGTTAAACTCATTTATATTTATGTCACTTGGATGACTAGTCTTAATCAAAAATTTACTTTTGATTATTCCCAAGGTTTTCCCTTCTCATTCCCAATTGTTCTTGCTCCTCAAAATTTCTGTCTACTCTATTTCTTCTGTAGTGCTTCATTAACATTTCTTCAGTGGTTTTTCAACATTATCAGACATGATTATCACTTGTACTCTTACAATTTTTGAATATCTGATTAAACTAACTGCTTAAAATAAACGAATTATGTAAGTAAATGCTCAAAAACCCATACTATTTTTACTGACAGCCATTACCTATCAACCCATGTAAGGTTTTTATGCATTACTGCATGCTTGCCAGTTCACTGACTACGGTCAATATGTGAAGCTCATACCCCAATGAAATTTTGGAAAAACATGTCAGTTCTGTTTAGGGAAATACTGTTTTGTTAGAAACAAAAGGAACAGTGTTCATCAAACTTTCCTGGTAAGGAGCATCAATCACATGGAATACTTGTTAAAAATCACAAATTCTTAGGCCCTGACCTGGATTCATCAAACAATTTCCTGGAAAGGGGCCTGGAAAGTTGTATAGGCACCACTACTGATTCTCATCAGGTACGTTTGAGAAAAAAGAATCTTAAAACAATTATTAGTGAGCTCAGTGTAAAATAAACACAATTTAAACAAGTACTCTTGATGATTCAGATGAAGGCAGACCCTTAAAACTTCGTTATTTTGGACTAACTGCTCATTAAGGCATGATTCCTATGGTGTAGAGAGATATTCGTTCTCACTTAGTGGTGACATTCTTCATACAGAAGGCAGGCACAATAACCTCCACCAAATACCTCATTACTGTCTTCTACCGATGGTAATGTGACTAAAATTATGGAATCAGATGAAGTTCTAGCTACAATTTGCATATGGCAGGCAAAGTGGCCTAAATATTAGAGAAAGACTGGCAATTATGTATCTGACTCAACTTTCTACAATGGTGCATAGGGTGAATAACTTAGACTTCAGAAGAAAACCCCGTCTACTTCAGTAATTTAATTGGAATATACCAGGACAAGATCCTTTTGAAACCTCAAAAGATGAGTCAACAGCTTTTGGACTCTCTCAGTAGGAAAGAACAACGTCAGAATGGGAAGCCCTATTCCACTGGGACTCAAACAAGGAAAAAAGATGTGGTTTAGAGAGTCAACTGTTTAGACAGGAATTAAAATATCAAGTGAGTGAGAGTTAGTTACTGGGAGACAGATAAAAGGAATTAGCTAAAAACCTTTGTCTCTGGACAATGCAAGAAACTTCTGGTGGTAGTGGCTCGGGAGGATAACAAATAAACGGCATTGTCTAAACCTCAAAGGGAAAGGACCGTATTCTGCGTCAATGTGGACCAACTATTTTGTGAGGCAGATAACAGCAGTGAATGAAACTCTGATTTTTCCATGCCAGAAAAATTAAAATGTTAAAAGAATAAATTTTGTCTTTATATGTCCACATCATAACTTATTACTGAATTCAGCCACTAACTCACTGGGAACAACACATCTGCAATCCCCAACCTCTTAAGCTATATCCACGCAAAAGACATGGGTTGGATCCCTGGGTCAGGAAGATCCCCAGAATAGGAAATGGCAACTCATTTCAGTATTCTTGCCTGGGAAATCCCATGGACAGAGGAGCCTGGTGGGCTACAATCCATGGAGCTACTTACGATTGAAAGACAGAGCATGCATGCACATGTGCATGTACACACGCACACACACATGCACGCATGCTTAACCTAATTCTGCTACCTCATTCTTGCAAACAACAGAATATTTACGTTTTTTTTTTAATGTCTCCTTTGCCTTGCAGAAGAAAGTAAGAGGTAGAAAGGGTGAAAGTGTTGCCTCATCTTTTAAGCTGATTCTATTTGAGTCTTTCAAAAGGTTTCCATTTATTACGCAAATGTATATTCATATAATACATAACTATGTAATTGTAATGGCCTGTGTTAGAAACAGTAGTGTTTTGTTTCTGAAGCAGTAGGATAGTTTGGATTGAGACATTTTGATCCATTATTGCTAATGACAGACATTAATCACATAATGACTTTTAGTTGAGGCATTTCAGTGGTAATAAAATAGCAAAACATGACCATACAAGTCCTGATACAGGACCTACTAAATTTGAAGCTCACTGACAGGGATCAAGACCATCCCCATGGAAAAGAAGTGCAAAAAAGCAAAATGGCTGTCTGGGGAGGCCTTACAAATAGCTGTGAAAAGAAGAGAAGCCAAAAGCAAAGGAGAAAAGGAAAGATATAAACATCTGAATGCAGAGTTCCAAAGAATAGCAAGAAGAGATAAGAAAGCCTTCCTCAGCGATCAATGCAAAGAAATAGAGGAAAACAACAGAATGGGAAAGATGAGAGATCTCTTCAAGAAAATCAGAGATACCAAGGGAACATTTCATGCAAAGATGGGCTCGATAAAGGACAGAAACGGTATGGACCTAACAGAAGCAGAAGATATTAAGAAGAGGTGGCAAGAATACACAGAAGAACTGTACAAAAAAGATCTTCATGACCCAGGTAATCATGATGGTGTGATCACTCACCTAGAGCCAGACATCCTGGAATGTGAAGTCAAGTGGGCCTTAGAAAGCATCACTACGAACAAAGCTAGTGGAAGTGATGGAATTCCAGTGGAGCTATTTCAAATCCTGAAAGATGATGCTGTGAAAGTGCTACACTCAATATGCCAGCAAATTCGGAAAACTCAGCAGTGGCCACAGGACTGGAAAAGGTCAGTTTTCATTCCAATCCCAAAGAAAGGCAATGCCAAAGAATGCTCAAACTACTGCACAATTGCACTCATCTCACATGCTAGTAAAGTAATGCTCAAAATTCTCCAAGCCAGGCTTCAGCAATACGAGAACCGTGAACTTCCTGATGTTCAAGCTGGTTTTAGAAAAGGCAGAGGAACCAGAGATCAAATTGCCAACATCCACTGGATCATGGAAAAAGCAAGAGAGTTCCAGAAAAACATCTATTTCTGCTTTATTGGCTATGCCAAAGCCTTTGACTGTGTGGATCACAATAAACTGTGGAAAATTCTGAAAGAGATGGGAATATCAGACCACCAGATCTGCCTCTTGAGAAATTTGTATGCAGGTTAGGAAGCAACAGTTAGAACTGGACATGGAACAAGAGATTGGTTCCAAATAGGAAAATGAGTACGTCAAGGCTGTATATTGTCACCCTGATCATTTAACTTCTATGCAGAGTACATCATGAGAAACGCTGGGCTGGAAGAAGCACAAGCTGGAATCAAGATTGCCGGCGGAAAGATCAATAACCTCAGATATGCAGATGACACCACCCTTATGGCAGAAAGTGAAGAGGAACTCAAAAGCTTATTGATGAAAGTGAAAGAGGAGAGTGAAAAAGTTGGGTTAAAGCTCAAAATTCAGAAAACAAAGATCATGGCATCCGGTTCCATCACTTCATGGGAAATAGATAGGGAAACAGTGGAAACAGTGTCAGACTTTATTTTTCTGGGCTCCAAAATCACTACAGATGGTGACTGCAGCCATGAAATTAAAAGATGCTTACTCCTTGGAAGGAAAGTTATGACCAACCTAGATAGCATATTCAAAAGCAGAGACATTACTTCGCCAACAAAGGTTCATCTAGTCAAGGCTGTTTTTCCTGTGGTCATGTATGGATGAGAGAGTTGGACTGTGAAGAAGGCTGAGTGCCGAAGAATTGATGCTTTTGAACTGTGGTGTTGGAGAAGGCCCTTGAGAGTCCCTTGGACTGCAAGGAGATCCAACCAGTCCATTCTGAAGGAGATCAGCCCTGGGATTTCTTTGGATAAAGCTGAAACTCCAGTACTTTGGCCACCTCTTGCGAAGGGTTGACTCATTGGAAAAGACTCTGATGCTGGGAGGGATTGGGGGCAGGAGGAGAAGGGGATGACAGAGGACGAGATGGCTGGATGGCATCACTGACTTGATGGACATGAGTCTGGGTGAACTCCAGGAGTTGGTGATGGACAGGGAGGCCTGGCGTGCTGCGATTCATGGGGTCGAAAAGAGTCGGACACGACTGAGCGACTGAACTGAACTGAACTGATACTCAGAGTAAATCAGACATGTATAGAAACTGTAATACAATGAGATGAAATAGGCCAAAAAGAAAAGAAAAAGTACATTTAATGATGCCAGAAAAGCAAAATGTCAGATAATGCAACATTATCTGTACAAACTTGGAAATGACAGCAAGTGAACCCAAAGACTTTACAATGAATGTCTGGGCTGCCTGACTCTATTAAGTATCAACTGTGATAACAAACAGCTATAGCTGGAGATCAAAGAATCCCATGACCAGTACAAAAGAGACAGAATGAAACTCAAGGTCATGTGGTATCTGACTTGAAAGATTTGAGCAAAATACTGACTGAAAAGCCTATTCTATATTAATACCACAGCCTCTCCCTTCACATGATTCTGTAGGCTTCTCTGTAAAGGACCATTTTCAAGGATCTAGAGAGGTGACGTAAACAATTATTTTTTCCTAATACCTCCACCTGCTAATTCAGTTTTCATGTACCAGTCCTTCATCATGAAAGTTATGTGTACTCACCATGTAGATCAATTAACTTTTACTATCTTTTAAAAAATAAGCTTCTGAAGCAAATATTTAAGCCCAATATTTTACCTGTTCCAGCAAAGCTGTTTGCTTTTCCAGAGCTACAGAAATATTTTCATTAATTTGCTCTGAAGTTTTCATACGCTTAACATTTTCTTTGTTTTCTGAAAACATCCTCTTCTTTTGATTATGGCCTTGGGAAGATGAAAAGATCAGAGATAAAAATTTTCCTTCTAATGAAAGAAACAGGGGGATTTTCTAATTTAGGGACCCCTAAGCAAATTTAAAAACTAAAATGTGACCACAGGACCATTTTTCAGAAAATGTAATTGTATAAAAAATTCCAACAAATTAAAAAATCTTAGTACTGGTCTGGGATATACTTTCCTCCCATCTTATTTAATACACATTTAATGCTTATTTAATAATAATAATAACTGAATAAATTATAGCATTAGATCTTCTATTTACAGTTGAGTGGTCTTACATTATTTTTAGTTTTTAGGCAGTCCAACATATTTTTAATAGGTGACCCTATATTACTTCTAAGCAATTTAAAATTCACCTTGTTAAATGATTATTCTGTAGCCTAGACAAGAAAACAAATATATTTTTCCTATGAAATAATTTTTTTCTTATATCTCATTAAACTATAAAACACCCTACTTTTAATAAACTTCTGCTATTTTAATAATTTTATAATCCTAAAACTCCATTGGTTAATTATTTGACGTATTTCTTACACTACATACACACAAACCTGTATGTATATGTATGCTTATTATCTATCAGCTTATACTTGGCCTGTGATATATAGGTCAATTCTACAGAAAGAAATGGGTTCATCAACTATTTTAAAAACCCACTCTCTCAAATAGCCTTAATAAAACTCCAAAACAGAAAAGGTGTCAATGAAGCAAACAATCTCTATGAACCACCTTTTAATCCTGTTGTGCTTTCAAAGGAAAGTGGTTGTTTCCTTCTTTGCCAGAACTTACTTCCCGTTGGAGACAGAGGATACCATTCCCCATCACTGCTAAGAATGGTTCAGAAACAAGATACTCTGAAATAATTATTGTCATCATTTACTGTTTTCCTGTCTGTAAGGATTCTACTGTATCTATATCTGAGATAATGAAATTCCCCCAAGCAAAGTAACTATTTTAATTTCTCCAAGAGATACATAAGTATTCACTTACTGTTATTACTATCAGTGTCACGTGAGGACAGCCACTCTGCGTCTATATTTTCACAACTTAAAATGCTGGAAAGACAGGTTTTATAGGATTCTTCACTTTTCAAAATGTCATCAGCACAGTTACTTGAAATGACTGAATTCACCAACTTAGGTATTTTATCACCAGGCACAAAAGGGTCATCTGAACTGAAAACTAAAATGTCACTTTGCTTTTTATCATATAACTCAGCACTGGAATTTGCTTCTAAATAGGAAACTATCTTGTCAATTCTCTTATCATCCAAGGTATTTGTTTTTGTAGACTTCGGAATTTGAACTATATCACTCAATACACTGGATAAATGGCAAATGGATTTCAGATTACAATCTTCTTCATGTTCAAAAAAGGATCTTGTTACACTTGCCTGACATTCAAAATGATTTTCAGAAGTATTTTGTGAAGCTTTTGCCTTGTGTATAAAGAGTTTCCCAGGAAATTCTGTTTTACTTGGCTTTTCATAAGGGTACACAACTTGTTCTTCTGTGTATTCCAATCTTGTTTCCGAATCAGTAATTTCTAGTGGTTTTATTAAATTCTGAGAAAATTCTTTACTTTTTGGTCCACATACTGAATTTTTGATGGAGTTCAATGAGGAAGCATCGTTTTCAGAATGTCTACATTTGCTACTTATGACATCAGTACTTGACTTCTGATTACCACTTGATATATTATTCTCAACTGCTGCTGTTTTTAGTGCTTCAACATTCCTTGACTTATTCAGGATCTCTACTTGCTTCCGGCAACTTACAGGCATTGTTTTCTTGGCTTTTAAAATCTTTCGTTTACTTCTATCTGGACTTGCCATCTTTCATATCCTGGAATGTAAAATACCATATTTGAATGCGTTTCTCTAACAGACAAAAGCTAACATTTATTTACAATATTAAAATAATGTTGAGACTATGTGCCAGATTTAGATAATTATTTTTATTGAAAATTATATCCATTTTCATCTGTGTCACTGATAATTAAACGTTGTTCTATAACTCTAACTATATAAAGTCAAAATTTATACTGCCAGTAAGCCTTTATTTGATACTAAGTCTGATCATTTATCAGGCCACTTTTTGTTATGACACCTCACTACTATAACCATTGAGTTCTAATTTAAATAATCTAAGCAGGCCATACTTAAAACATTTTTTCATAAAAACAGATAAACAATGTTTTGTATGGAATATTCCATTTTCTGTATCACGTGGCACCTTTATTAAAGCTTTCCTAATATTCCAATTTTCAAATTAATGGTATTGCAAGAGCTGATTCCCAACAGTTATCAGTATGAAATGAGCACTAAGATACACAACATGATGCTAGTTCAAATAAGAAAACCAAGTTAGGTTTCAATACATTCTTAATCCTGAATTATTTCTGTTAAATAAAAATCTACTACATAGCAGAGAAAAACAATATTTATTTGTATTTCTCATTATTCACATTAAGTATTCACATTAAGTCCAATCTAAACCATAGATAGGTAGATGGTTTAGAAGAAAACTGCCAAATTACAAGGCAAATATAAGCAAAACAAACAACTATATAATACATGGTAGACCAGTTACCTAACAAACTATAGAGCACACTAAATTCAAAGACACAGTCTATGAGGTAGAAAGCATTTGTACTTTCAAGGTACAAATAACCCAGTGGGGTGGGGTAAAGTCCATGGGATTGCAGAGACTTGGACACAACTTAGCAACCCATTCAAAGCTACCTGAATAATTTTTTGATTTATCCTTATCTATTTTCCTACTTGAAGCTTTCATTGACTATATATATTCTTTTCATTCAGTATATCATTTGATCAGGAACAATTCCAGGATTTTTGAGACCTGAAGGCTAAGTGAATCTTACTTAAAAGAAGGGGGGAAAAAAAAACCCCATAAATTCAAATTTCAAAAACCTGTCATGCATACTTAAAAATCAGAAAATCCAGAAAAATAGCACACTTTCATTAATTAAGGGCCTGATATAAGATAGAATTCTACTTTCCCTATTTGACTATATATTTGATTGCCTCTTTATGAATACAGTTTTTGTAATATTCACCATAGAAAAAATGGAGAAACCAAGTCTTTCCTAGGGCAAGGTTGATTAATTTTTAATTCTTTTGAGTTTTTGTTGTTTTTTTCTTTTTCAAACTTTACTGAGTATAGTACTACAGAAAAGTGCACATATCATGTGTACACAATTAAAAGAATTTTCACAAACTGAATACACCCCTTTAACTAAAATCTAGATCAAAAAGAGAATGATTCATAGGTTCATCAATTACAACAAATACAACACACTCTGGTAGGGGATGTTCATAATGGTGGAGGTTATACATGTATGGGGCAAGACATCTAGGAGAAATCTATTATTTTCCTCTTAACTGTGCTGTGAGTCTAAAACTGTTCTTTAAAAAGGTTATAGAAATAAAAGAATAAAAAAAATAATTCCAGTCCCCTGGAAGTCCCCTCATACTTCTCCTTCTAGTCACTCGCTCCCCGTCTCCCAGGGATGATCAGTAGCCTGCAATCTAACAGCATAGATGAATTTAACCCACTTTTTATATTTTATATAAATGAAATTACATAATAAGCACATTTTAGTGTCTGGCTTCAGAGAAGGCAATGGCACCCCACTCCAGTACTCTTGCCTGGAAAATCCCATGGACGGAGGAGCCTGGTGGGCTGCAGTCCATGGGGTTGCGAAGAGTTGGACACAACTGAGCAACTTCACTTTCACTTTTCACTTTCATGCATTGGAGAAGGAAATGGCAACCCACTCCTGTGCCATTCTTCTTGCCTGGAGAATCCCAGGGACGGGGGAGCCTGGTGGGCTGTGGTCTATGGGGTTGCACAGAGTCGGACACGACTGAAGGGACTTAGCAGCAGCAGCAGTGTCTGGCTTCTTTCACTCTTGCTTATATTTGTGAGATTCATGCATGCTCTGTTTAACTGTAGATCATTCTTTCTCATTGCTGTACAGTAGTCTATCATTTGAATATGCCACAGTTTGTCCATCTGTTCTGGGTTGATTAATTTTAAACCAAAAATCAGGATGTATACAACAATCAACTTCATCTAAAAATATAAATTCTTATTGATAATGCTACAGCTTTGTGTCATTTAAAAACAAACAACAAAAAAAAAATCTTTTATTTGAAAGGTAGGGTTCTATCAAAAGGAAAAATATGTATAGTGAATTTCTCTACTTGAATCTGTTATTGAATATATTTCTAATAAAAGTTATCTTTTGAGGGGAAATCTATGAGAATTAAATTCCCTAGTTAAAATTTTAAACATCAAATAATTGGAAAAAATTTTCCTTATCTTCTGACTTCATAAATTACAATCTTTAGCTTCTTCATAACTCAGATACTCCAGGTGCCAGGCACCACAGAGCACATTCCCACCACAATAAAGCTGATAGCAGTAACTGAATACACTCAAAAGTGACTGTGAGCCACAAATGTATCCTATTAAAGACACACTAAGTATATCCCCAATCACAAAATGCCTGAAGCAATTCTTTTGCTGGGTGAAGCAAGGGTAAGATGAAATTAAAATGAGAGACAACAGTCTTATATGATTACAGTTAAACTATCTTACTTTTGTAAACCTTGCAAACACCAACTAAGGGAACACATTCCTGTGGTCCTTTTCAGGGCCTTTGGAAAAATCCCAAACTTCTTGCCTGGAAAATCCCATGGACGGAGGAGCCTGGTGGGCTGCAGTCCATGGGGTCGCTAAGAGTCGGACATGATTGAGCGACTTCACTTTCACTTTTCACTTTCATGCATTGGAGAAGGAAATGGCAACCCACTCCAGTGTTCTTGCCTGGAGAATCCCAGGGACGGGGGAACATGGTGGGCTGCCGTCTATGGGGTCGCACAGAGTCGGACACGACTGAAGCAACTTAGCAGCAGCAGCGAAAAGCTGTGAAAAATTTTGAGATAAAAATGCTTCTACATTTGATGCATAAAGACATGTATTGTATGGTTTCCCTGGTGGTCTAGTGGTAAAGAATCCACCTGACAATGCAGGAGACACAGGTTCAATCCCTGGATTGGGAAGTTACCCTGGAGAAGGGAATGGCAACCTACCCTAATATTCTTGCCTGGAAAAATCCCATGGACATAGCAACCTGGTAGGTTAGAGTCCATGAGGTCCCAAAGAGTCTGACATGATTGAGCATGCACACACGCACACCAGGAAGATCCCACATGCTGTGGAGCAAATAAGCCTCTGTGCCAGAACTACTAAGCCAGTGCTCTAGAGCCAGTGAGCCATAACTATTGAGCCCACACCACAGTTACTGAAGCCCACATACCTAGAGCCCATGTTCCACAAGAGAAGTCACCGCAATGAAAAGCCAATGCTTGCTGCAACTAAAGACTACACACGGCAGTGAAGACCCAGCGTGGTAAAAAAGAAACAAATTAAAAAAAAAAATACATGTAATATATAATGTATAACAACATTCTGAAGATACTGAGTATCTCTGATCCATCCACCATTTAACCAAATACAACTAGCAACTTGCATTTACCTATGTTTTCCATACCGTGCCCCTTCCCTCTTCTCTATCCTGAGGTAATCTGTAACCTGACTGTTGAGTTTATATATCTATTGTCTCTTACGAATTATAGTTTCATTACAAATGTCATGCAAAAACAATGAAGTTTGATTATACTTGTTTTTGAGCAAACTATAGTTTCCTAATACTTGTTTTTTCACTCATATTCTCCTAATTTATGCATGTGATTATATACAGCAATACTTCATACATTTTCATGATATTATAATAAAGCACTAGGTCAGTAAAACAAAATTTGTTTATTCAATTACCTATGAAGGATATTTGAGTCATTTCCATCTTTTTTGTTTTTCTTAATAACACTTTTGCTGTGAACATATTTGCTTCAAGGTGTATATCTGTAAGCATTTCTTGAGTGGGTTTGTTGGGTAGCTATAAGTTACACAAAATTTCAAGTTCTCAAGAAAGCCAACTTACCTTCCCAAGTAGTTGTACCAACTTACATCCCTGCAGGAGATGTGTACAAGTAACCATTATTCACATCCTCTTGAGCCCCTGGTATTGCTAGACCTAATTTTTATCAATCTACTTGGATATAGATGCGTATCTCACTGCCTTAGTTTGCATCTCACTAATTACTGGTATTTTTTCATGTTTACTGGTTATACCTGTTTCCCTGTCTGCAAAATTCCTAGTTATGATTTGCTCATTTTCTTCTACTGGGTTGTCTTATTTTTAAAGAGAACTCAATAAATTATGAATATACTATATATATATGAGAGGAGCTACCCCAGATCCGAGGTCAGGGGCAGAAGCTGGGAGGACCCCACGCCCGAAGGGTGGCGGCCAAGAGGAGTTACCCCACGTCTGAGGTCAGGGGCAGTGGCCGAGAGTGCCTGGCTGTGACAGCGCAGGAACAGCCAAGAGGAGCTACCCAAGTCCGAGGTCAGGGGTGGCGGCTGGGCAGAGCTACCCCACGTCCGAGGTTAGGGGCAGCAGCCAAGAGGAGTTACCCTGTGTCCGAGGCCAGGGGTGGCGGCTGAGAGGAGCTACCCAAGTCCGAGTTCAGGGGCTGCGACCAGGAGGAGCTACCCCACGTCCGAGGTCGGGGGCGGCCGGGAGGAGCTACCCCACACCCCCACGCCTGAGGCCAGGGGCGGTGGCCGGGAGGAGCAACCCCACATCCAAGGAGCGGTGGCAGAGCTATCCCACGTTGAAGGTCAGGAAGGCAGCGGTGAGGAGATACCCCTCGTCCAAGGTAAGGAGCGGCGGCTGTGCTTTGCTGGAGCAGCCGTGAAGAGATACTCCACGCCCAATGTAAGAGAAACCCGAGTAAGATGGTAGGCGTTTCAAGAGGGCATCAGAAGGCAGACACACTGAAACCATACTCACAGAAAAATAGTCAATCTAATCACACTAGGACCACAGCCATGTCTAACTCAATGAAACTGAGCCATGCCCATGGGGCCACCCAAGACGGGAGGGTCATGGTGGAGAGATCTGACAGAATGTGGTCCACTGGAGAAGGGAATGGCAAACCACTTCAGTATTCCTGCCTTGAGAACCTCATGAACAGTATGAAAAGGCAAAATGATAGGATACTGAAAGAGGAACTCCCCAGGTCAGTAGGTGCCCAATATGCTACTGGAGATCAGTGGAGAAATAACTCCAGAAAGAATGAAGGGATGGAGCCAAAGCAAAAACAATACCTAGCTGTGGATGTGACTGGTGATAGAAGCAAGGTCCAATGCTGTAAAGAGCAATATTGCATAGGAACCTGGAATGTCAGGTCCATGAATCAAGGCAAATTGGAAGTGGTCAAAAGAGATGGCAAGAGTGAATATCGACATTCTAGGAATCAGCGAACTAAAATGGACTGGAATGGGTGAATTTAACTCAGATGACCATTATATCTCACACACTAGTAATGCAATGCTCAAAATTCTCCAAGTCAGGCTTCAGCAATATGTGAACCATGAACTTCCTGATGTTCAAGCTGGTTTTAGAAAAGGCAGAGGAACCACAGATCAAATTGCCAACATCCACTGGATCATCAAAAAAGCAAGAGAGTTCCAGAAAAACATCTATTTCTGCTTTATTGACTATGCCAAAGCCTTTGACTGTGTGGATCACAATAAACTGTGGAAAATTCTGAAAGAGATGGGAGTACCAGACCATCTGACCTGTCTCTTGAGAAATTTGTATGCAGGTCAGGAAGCAACAGTTAGAACTGGACATGGAACAACAGACTGGTTCCAAATAGGAAAAGGAGTACGTCAAACTGTATATTGTCACCCTGTTTATTTAACTTCCATGCAGAGTACATCATGAGAAACACTGGGCTGGAAGAAGCACAAGCTGGAATCAAGATTGCTGGGAGAAAGATCAATAACCTCAGATATGCAGATGACACCACGCTTATGGCAGAAAGTGAAGAGGAACTAAAAAGCGTCTTGATGAAAGTGAAAGAGGAGAGTGAAAAAGTTGGGTTAAAGCTCAACATTCAGAAAATGAAGATCATGGCATCCGGTCCCATCACTTCATGGGAAACAGATGGGGAAACAGTGTCAGACTTTATTTTTCTGGGCTCCAAAATCACTGCAGATGGTGACTGCAGCCATGAAATTAAAAGACGCTTACTCCTTGGAAGGAAAGTTATGACCAACCTAGACTGCATATTCAAAAGCAGACACATTACTTTGCCAATAAAGGTCCGTCTAGTCAAGGTTACGGTTTTTCCTGTGGTCATGTATGGATGTGAGAGTTGGACTGTGAAGAAGGCTGAGGGCCAAAGAATTGATGCTTTTGAACTGTGGTGTTGGAGAAGGCCCTTGAGAGTCCCTTGGACTGCAAGGAGATCCAACCAGTCCATTCTGAAGGAGATCAGCCCTGGGATTTCTTTGGAAGGAATAATGCTAAAGCTGAAACTCCAGTACTTTGGCCATCTCATGCGAAGAGTTGACTCATTGGAAAAGACTCTGATGCTGGGAGGGATTGGGGGCAGGAGGAGAAGGGGACGACCGAGGACGAGATGGCTGGATGGCATCACTGACTCGATGGGTGTTGAGTCTGAGTGAACTCCAGGAGTTGGTGATGAACAGGGAGGCCTGACGTGCTGCGATTCATGGGGTTGCAAAGAGTCGGACACAACTGAGCCACTGAACTGAACTGAACTGAACTGATATGAGTTATGGGTATATTCTCTCATTCTGTGGTTTGTCTTTACTCCTAATTTTAACAGAGAAAAGATTTATCGACTACTTCCTTTCATGCTAAAATGTAATCTCTCTTCTTTGAGAACTTCTTCCCTACCCCATGTATATGTGTGAAATAGGGAGGCCTATTGGTGGTAGAGAAGCTTTCTGATTTAATTTATTGGAGAACATGGAGCTACACTATGGGCTGCACAATGATAAAAATATAAGAGGAATGCAGAACTCAAAATGAACATATAATTGGTATGATTTTTCACAGTGAATTACTTATAAAGTTTACCAAAAAAATACTTCATCATAACAGTCTGAAATGTGTAGTTGATAAAACTTTAGATACGTAGGAAAACCTCTGAATCAAAATGCTTAAGGGTACAAACAAAACTTTTAAAAGGCTCAGAAAAGTACAGCTGACACTTGGACAACATGTGTTTGAAACAAGTGGGTTCACTTACACTCAGATTTTTTTCACTGAATATATACTACTGTACTACTGGATTTATCCACAGTTGGTTGAGTCTGAGGATATGGAGTGCCAACTATAAAGTTATATGGTGATTTCTGACTGTGTGGAGAGTCAGTACCTCTAAACCCAAAGTTGTCAAGGCTCATCTGTACTGGTAACTGCCCACAACGTGAAGAAATGGCTTACATATTGTAGAGAGATTGAGAGAATGAAATTTGTTACTGGGAGCATAAAAAGCAATGCGTGAATGCATGTGTGCTAAGTTGCTTTAGTTGTGTTCAACTCTGTGTGGCACTATGGACTGCAACTGCCAGGTTCCTTTATCCATGGTATTCTCCAGGCAAGAATACTATGTTGCCATCCCTTCTCCAGGGGATCTTTCTAACCCAGGGATCGAATCTGCATCTCTGATGTCTCCTGCATAGGCAGGCAGGTTCTTTACCACTAGTGTCACCTGGGAAGCCCATAACTCAGTCTAACTGGGCAATACTGACATCACCATGCTGACTTTTCAACCACCTTGAATCCTTTGCTGAAAATAAGCCTGGAATGGGTTGCTGTGCCCGCCACCAGGGGATCTTCCCAACCCAAGGATTGAACGCAAGTCTCTTAAGTCTCCTGCATTGGCAAGTGCGTTCTTTACCAGTAGTGCCACCTGGACAATTGAGTCTGGCAGGCTACAGTCCATAGGGTCAAAAAGAGTCAGACATGACTGAAGCAACTTAGTACGCATGCTTAGTGTATGACAGACTACAAGAACAGTGTACATACCTTAATTTTAAAATACTTTACTCCCCAAAAATGCCAAAACAATTCCAATAGGAATATCAAAGGTCAATGATCATAGATTACCATAACAAATAAAATGATGAAAAGGCTTGAAATATAATAATAACCAAAATATGACAGACACCATTGGACAAAGGCTGTTAGATAAATGGTGCTCACAGAGTTGCTCAAGCAAGGATGCCACAACCCTTCAGTTTGTAGAAAACACAGTATCTGTGAAGCAATGATTAAGTGCAATAAAGCAAGGTATGCCTATAACTGTTTGAAAATATTCTGTTAATTTTAAACTTTAAAAACATAACCTAATTGCCCCTTTTATTCTATTTTATCTGACGATGTAATTCAGCTGAATATATTGCTTTCCATACCACCAAATTGTTTTAGATGTTCCTTACAAAATTTATTGAGAATATTTTAAACAAATGAATCTTTTAATAGGAGAATTTAATCCAATTTGTATTTATCATATTAATTAATCACACATTAATACTTTACATTTGGTTTTATGCCCTTAGATTTTTATAACTTGCTGCTGTTATGTTTTACATTTTCTTATTTATGTTATCTCCATGTCATTTTAGTGTGAAAACGTCCTATTTTTTAAGGTCTACATTTGCTTTCCATAGGTTTATACATGCTTAATAAAGATATGAGCCATGCTGTGCAGGGCCACCCAAGATGGACAGGTCATGGTGGAGAGTTGTGACAAAACGCAGTCCACTGGAGAAGGCAATGGCAAACCACTTCAGTATTCTTGTCTTGAGAACACCATGAACAGTATGAAAACACAAAAAGATATGACATGGGAAGATAAGCCCCCCAAGTCAATAGGTATCCAATATGCTACTAGGGGAGAGCAGAGAAATAGCTCCAGAAAGAATTAAGAGAATGGGCCAAACGAGAAAATGCTCAGTTGTGGATAGGTCTGGGTGGTGAAAGTAAAGTTCGATGCTGCAAAGAACAATACTGAATAGGAACCTAGAATGTTAGGTCCATCAGTTCAGTTCAGTTCAGTCGCTCAGTCGTGTCCGACTCTTTGTGACCCCATGAATCGCAGCATGCCAGGCCTCCCTGTCCATCACCAACTCCTGGAGTTCACTCAGACTCACGCCCATCGAGACAGTGATGCCATCCAGCCATCTCATCCTCTGTCGTCCCCTTCTCCTCCTGCCCCCAATCCCTCCCAGCATCAGAGTCTTTTCCAATGAGTCAACTCTTCACATGAGGTGGCCAAAGTACTGGAGTTTCAGCTTTAGCATCATTCCTTCCAAAGAAATCCCAGGGCTGATCTCCTTCAGAATGGACTGGTTGGATCTCCTTGCAGTCCAAGGGACTCTCAAGAGTCTTCTCCAACACCACAGTTCAAAAGCATCAATTCTTTGGCACTCAACTTTCTTCACAGTCCAACTCTCACATCCATACATGACCACTGGAAAAACCATAGCCTTGACTAGACGAACCTTTGTTGGCAAAGTAATGTCTCTGCTTTTGAATATGCTATCTAGGTTGGTCATAACTTTCCTTCCAAGGAGTAAGCGTCTTTTAATTTCATGGCTGCAGTCACCATCTGCAGTGATTTTGGAGGCCAGAAAAATAAAGTCTGACACTGTTTCCACTGTTTCCCCATTTATCTCCCATGCAGTGATAGGACCAGATGCCATGATCTTCGTTTTCTGTATGTTGAGCTTTAAGCCAATTTTTTCACTCTCCACTTTCACTTTCAGCAAGAGGCTTTTTAGTTCCTCTTCACTTTCTGCCATAAGGGTGGTGTCATCTACATGTCTGAGGTTATTGATATTTCTCCCGGCAATCTTGATTCCAGCTTGTGCTTCTTCCAGCCCAGTGTTTCTCATGATGTACTCTGCATAGAAGTTAAATAAGCAGGGTGACAATATACAGCCTTGATGTACTCTTTTTCCTATTTGAAACCAGTCTGTTGTTCCATGTCCAGTTCTAACTATTGCTTCCTGACCTGCATATAGGTTTCTCAAGAGGCAGGTCAGGTGGTCTGGTATTCCCATCTCTTTCAGAATTTTCCACAGTTTATTGTGATCCACACAGTCAAAGGCTTTGGCATAGTCAATAAAGCAGAAATAGATGTTTTTCTGGAACTCTCTTGCTTTTTCCATGATCCAGTGGATGTTGGCAATTTGATCTCTGGTTCCTCTGCCTTTTCTAAAACCAGCTTGAACATCTGGAAGTTCACGGTTCACGTATTGCTAAAGCCTGGCTTGGAGAATTTTGAGCATTACTTTACTAGCATGTGAGATGAGTGCAATTGTGCGGTAGCTTGAGCATTCTTTGACATTGCCTTTCTTTGGGATTGGAATGAAAACTGACCTTTTCCAGTCCTGTGGCCACTGGTGAGTTTTCCAAATTTGCTGGCATATTGAGCGCAGCACTTTCACAGCATCATCTTTCAGGATCTGAAATAGCTCCACTGGAATTCTATCACCTCCACTAGCTTTGTTTGTAGTGATGCTTTCTAAGGCCCACTTGACTTCACATTCCAGGATGTCTGGCTCTAGGTGAGTGATCATACCATTGTGATTATCTTGAATCAAGGTAAATTAAATGGGGTCAAGCAGGAAATGGCAAGAGTGAATATCAACATCTTAGGAATTAGTTAGCTAAAATGGACAGGAATGGGCAAATTCAATTCAGATGACTTACATCTACTACTGTGGTAGATGATAGATACTGCAAGAATCCCTTAGAAAAAAATGGAGTAGCCCTCGTAGTCAACCAAAGACTTCAAAATGCAGTTCTTGGGTGCAATCTCAAAAACAACAGAATGATCTCACTATGTTTCCAAGGCAAACGATTCAATGTAACAGTAATCCAAGTCTATGCTCCAACCACTAATGCCAAAGAAACGGAAGTCAAACAGTTCTATGAATACCTACAAGACCTAGAAGTAACACCAAAAATAGATGTCTTTTTTATAAGGGACTGGAATGCAAAAGCAGGAAGTCAAGAGATACCTGAAGTAACAGGCAAGTTTGGCCTTGGAGTACAAAAGGAAGCAGGGCAAAGGCTAACAGAGTTTTGCCAAGAGAACACAATGGTCAGAGCAAACCCCCTCTTCCACCAACACAAGACAGCACTCTTCACATGGACATCACCAGATGGTCAATATTGACATCACACTGATTATATTTTTTGTAGCTGAAGATGGAGAAGCTCCTTACAATCAGCAGAAAAGACCTGGAGCTGCTTGTGGCTCAAATCATGAACTCCTTATTGCAAAATTCAGGCTTAAATTGAAGAAAGTAGGGAAAACCACTAAGATGATTCAGGTATGACATAAATCAAATCCCTTATGCTTATGCAGCAGAGATGACGAATAAATTAAAGGAATTCAATCTGGTAGAGTGCCTGAAGAACTATGGATAGTGGTTCACAACACTGTACAGGAGACAGGTATCAAAAACATCCCCCCAAAAAAAGAAATTTAAGAAGGCAAAACGGTTGTCTCAGGAGACCTTACAAATAGCTGAGAAAACAAGAGAAGCAAAAGGCAAAGGAGAAAGGGAAAGATATACTCAAATGAATGCAGAGTGCCAGAGAATAGCAAGGAGAGATAAGAAAGCCTTCCTAAGTTATCAACACAAAGAAACAGAGTAAAATAACAGAATGGGAAAGAACAGAGATTTCTTCAAGAAAATTGGAGATAGCAAGGGAACATTTCATGCAAAAATGGACACAGTAAAGGACAGAAAGGGCAAGGGACTAACAGAAACAGAACATATTAAGAAGTGGCAAGAATACACAGAACTATTAAAAAAAGGTCTTAATGACTGTTGGGAGGCACAGTGCAAAACAGCCTTGAAGGAGAAGATCCTTGGGAAAATGGTGAGGGGCCAGAAGTACCCAGGCATTGTGTACTGATAGTTGAAAAACATTTCCTGCCTTTGGCTATGCTCGGCGCCAAGATTTAATGATTATACACTAAAGACGTTGCTTGAGAAAAATGGGTCATGGGATAAACACATGGGTCATTAAGAACGCGCTGGTCCTTGAAATATCTTTTACTGATTATATCTTAACTTTGTACGTGGTCTGCTCGCCGTATGCTCTGAGCTCTTTGTTCCTTGCTCCTATAAAAAGGCTTGACTGCAGAAATAAAATTGTCAGTCCTTGCAGAGACTGTCCGAGTGTTGTTCTTTCAGGCTTGCCGTTTCCAAGTTCCGGGAAGAGAATTCCCACAATGACCCAGATAACCATGTGATGGGCTCATTCATCCAGAACCAGACATCCTGGAGTATGAAGTCAAGTGGGCCTTAGGAAGCATCACTACAAAAAAAGCTAGTGGAAGTGATGAATTCCTGCTGAGCTATTTCTAACCCTAAAAGACGAAGCTGTTGCAGTGCTGCACTCAATATGCCAGCAAATTTGGAAAACTTAGCAATGGCCACAGGGCTGGAAAAGGTCAGTTTTCATTCCAATCCTAAAGAAAGGCAATGCCAAAGAATATTCAAACTACCATACAATTTTGCTCATTTCACAGGATAGTAAGATACTTAAGCTCAAAATCCTTCAAGTTAGACTTCAACAGTACATGAACTGAGAACTCCTAGATGTTCAAGCTGGGTTTAGAAAAGGCAGAGGAACCAGAGATCAAATTGCCAACATCTGTTGGATCATAGAAAAAGAGAATTCCAGAAAAATATCTAATTCTGCTTCACTGACTACTCTAAAGCTTTTGACTCTATGGATCAAAACCTGTGGAAAACTTTTTGAGAGATGGCAATACCAGACCACCTTACTTGCCTCTTGAGAAACCTGTATGCAAGTCAAAAAGCAATAGTTAGAACCAGATATGGAACAACAGACTAGCTCAAAATTGGCAAAAGAGAACAAAAATGCTGTATATTGTCATCCTGTTTATTTAACTTATATGCAGAGTATATCATGCAAAATGCAGGGCTAGATGAATCACAAGCTGAAATCAAGATTGCCAGGAGAAACATTAACAACCTCAGATATGCAGATATCATCCTAATGGCAGAAAGCGAACAGGAACTAAAAAGGCTCTTGATGAAGATGAAAAGAGGAGAATGAAGAAGCTGTTTAAAACTCAACATTCAAAAAACTAAGATCATGGCATCCGGTCCCATCACTTCATGGCAAATAGATAGAGGAGAAAGTGACAGATTTTTCCTGGGCTCCAAAATCACTGCTGACAGTGACTGCAGTCACAAAATTAAAAGATGCTTATTCCTTGGAAGAAAAGTTATGACAAACCTAGACAGCGTACTAAAAAGTAGAGACATCACTTTGCCGACAAAGATCCATATGGTCAAAGCTATGGTTTCTGCAGTAGTCATGTACAGATGTGAGAGCTGAACCATGACAATAAAGAAGGCTGAGCACCGAAGAAAAACATGCTTTCCTGGTATAAATCTCACATGGTCATGACACTGATGGATTCAAATTGCTAGCATTTTGTTGACAATCTTTGCACCATATTGCTCTGTAGTTTTCTTGTAATCTCTTTTTGTTATCAGGATAATACTGGCCTGCGTTCCTCTTTTATTTGTTGGAAAAATTTGTAAAAAATTGGTATCTTTAAACGTTTGTTAGAATTCAACAGTAAAACCATTTGATAATGGCTTTTTGTGTTTTAATTCAATCTCTTTTCAGATTTTCTATTTCTTCTTGCATCAGTTTTGTTCATTTGAGTCTTCCTAAGAATTTGTCCAATTTATTAATTAATTGGTATATAAGTGCATCATTCTATAGTAGTCTCTTACAATCTTTTTAACTTCTATAAGATCAGTAGTAATACACCCTTTCATTCCATATTTTAGTAATTTGAATCTTTTTCATGGTCACTCTAGGTAAAGGTTTGTCAATTTGGTTTATCTTTTTGAAAACAACTTTTGGATTTTCTTAATTTTACTTGTTTCTTCCTTGATTTTATTAATAATTTCCACTCTAATTTTTTTTTTATTTTTAAACTTTACAATATTGTATTAGTTTTGCCAAATACCGAAATGAATCTGCCACAGGTATACCCGCGTTCCCCATCCTGAACCCTCCTCCTTCCTCCCTCCCCTCCCCTCCCTCTGGGTCGTCCCAGTGCACCAGCCCCAAGCATCCAGTACCGTGCATCGAACCTGGACTGGCGACTCGTTTCATACATGATATTATACATGTTTCAATGCTATTCTCCCAAATCTCCCCACCCTCTCCCTCTCCCACAGAGTCCATAAGACTGATCTATACATCGGTGTCTCTTTTGCAGTCTCGTACACAGGGTTATTGTTAACCATCTTTCTAAATTCATTCTATTTAGGTTTAGTTTCTTCTTTTTGTATTAAAGTTAAAAGTTAGTTTGTTGAAGTCTTAAAAAAAATGTGGGCATTTATCACTACAAATTTCCTGAGAAACTATTTGCATCTGAAATGTTTTGTTGTCTTCTCTTTAATGTCAAAGTATTTTCTAACTTCTCTCATGATTTTTTCTTTGACCTACTAGTTATTAATATTTAGGAAACTGTTGCTTAATTTCCTCATAGCTGTGAATTTCTCAAATTTATTCTGCTTCTTCAATTCTAATTTCATTCCACTGTGATCAGAGAACATACTTTGTTGTGATTTCAGTCCTTTAAAATGTGCTGAAGTTGTTTTACAGCTTAACATAATATCTACATTGGAAATTTTTCTATGTACGTTTGAGAAGAATATATTCTGCTTTCATTTGGCTGAATGTTCAAAAGATGCTTCTTCAGGCTAGTTGGTCCACAGAATTACTCAAGTCTTTTCTAACTGATCTGTTACTTATAAAGTGTTTTAGTCTCTAACCATTATTGTTGAATTTTCTATTTCTCCATTCTTGTCAGTATTCACTCCACCTATTTTAGTGTTGTTCTTAGTTGCATATTTTTCTCATTGTTTTAACTACCTATGAGACTGCAACTTTTATTATAAAATGTCCCTTTCTACATCTAATCTTGAAAGACTATTTTGTTTTAAACTAGTATACCTAGATTCCTTATGATTGCTATTCACATGGCTTCTTAAAATCCTTTACTTTCAACATAATTGTATCTTTCAATCTAAGTGTGTCTCCTATAGATAGCATATACTTGGATGTTATGTTTCATTCAGTCTGACAATCTGGTATTTGAATTGTCTAATCCATTCACACCTGATATTGATATAATTGGATTTATGGCTGCCATTTTACTTTTTGTTTTATATGTCTCACATCTGTTGTTCCTCTATTCCTTTACTGCCATATTCATTTTTTAATGCTTTGTACGTGGCATCATTTTAAATTTCATTTTTTTCTGCCTCATATCACAGAGAAATATGATTGCCATCTCTAATTCATTAAACTCACTTCAGTTCAGTTCAGTCACTCAGACACGTCCTACTCTTTGTGACCCCATGAACTGCAGCACGCCAGGCCTCCCTGTCCATCACCAACTCCCGGAGTTCACCCAAACTCACGTCCATTGAGTCAGTGATGCCATCCAGCCATCACATCCTCTGTCGTCCCCTTCTCCTCCTGCCCCCAATCCCTCCCAGCATCAGAGTCTTTTCCAATGAGTCAACTCTTCACATGAGGTGGCCAAAGTACTGGAGTTTCAGCTTCAGCATCATTCCTTCCAAAGAAATCCCAGGGCTGATCTCCTTCAGAATGGACTAGTTGGATCTCCTTGCAGTCCAAGGGACTCTCAAGAGTCTTCTCCAACACCACAGTTCAAAAGCATCAATTCTTCGGCACTCAGCTTTCTTCACAGTTCAACTCTCACATCCATACATGACCACTGGAAAAACCACAGCCTTAACTAGACGGACCTTTGTTGGCAAAGTAATGTCTCTGTTTTTGAATATGCTATCTAGGTTGGTCATAACTTCCCAAGGAGTAAGCGTCTTTTAATTTCATGGCTGCAATCACCATCTGCAGTGATTTTGGAGCCCAAAAAATAAAGTTGGACACTGTTTCCACTGTTTCTCCATCTATTTCCCATAAAGTGATGGGACCAGATGTCATGATCTTCGTTTTCTGAATGTTGAGCTTTAAGCCAACTTTTTCACTCTCCACTTTCACTTTCATCAAGAGGCTTTTTAGTCCCTCTTCACTTTCTGCCATGAGGGTGGTGTCATCTGCGTATCTGAGGTTGTTATTTCTCCCGGCAATCTTGATTCCAGCTTGTGCTTCTTCCAGCCCAGTGTTTCTCATGATGTACTCTGCATAGAAGTTAAATAAGCAGGGTGACAATATACAGCCTTGACATACTCCTTTTCCTATTTGGAACCAGTTTGTTGTTCCATGTCCAGTTCTAACTGTTGCTTCCTGACCTGCTCATAGGTTTCTCAAGAGGCAGGTCTGGTGGTCTGGTATTCCCATCTCTTTCAGAATTTTCCACAGTTTATTGTGATGCACACAGTCAAAGGCTTTGGCATAGTCAATAAAGCAGAAATAGATGTTTTTTTCTGGAACTCTCTTCCTTTTTCCATGATCCAGTGGACGCTGGCAATTTGATCTCTGGTTCCTCTGCCTTTCCTAAAACCAGCTTGAACATCTGAAGTTCATGGTTCACGTATTGCTGAAGCCTGGCTTGGAGAATTTTGAGCATTACTTTACTAGCATGTGAGATGAGTGCAATTGTGCGGTAGCTTGAGCATTCTTTGGCACTGCCTTTCTTTGGGATTGGAATGAAAACCGACCTTTCCCAGTCCTGTGGCCACTGGTGAGTTTTCCAAATTTGCTGGCATATTGAGTGCAGCACTTTCACAGCATCATCTTTCAGGATTTGAAATAGCTCCACTGGAATTCCATCACCTCCACTAGCTTTGTTCGTAGTGATGCTTTCTAAGGCCCATTTGACTTCACGTTCCAGGATGTCTGGCTCTAGGTGAGTGATCACACCATTGTGATTATCTGGGTCATGAAGATCTTTTTTGTAGTTCTTCTGTGTATTCTTGCCACCTCTTCTTAATATCTTCTGCTTCTGTTAGGTCCATACCATTTCTGTCCTTTATCGAGCCCATCTTTGCATGAAATGTTCCCTTGGTATCTCTAATTTTCTTGAAGAGATCTCTCATCTTTCCCATTCTGTTGTTTTCCTCTATTTCTTTGCATTGATCGCTGAGGAAGGCTTTCTTATCTCTTCTTGCTATTCTTTGGAACTCTGCATTCAGATGCTTATATCTTTCCTTTTCTCCTTTGCTTTTCGCTTCTCTTCTTTTCACAGCTATTTGTAAGGCCTCCCCAGACAGCCGTTTTGCTTTTTTGCATTTCTTTTCCATGGGGATGGTCTTGATCCCTATCTCCTGTACAATGTCACAACCTCCGTCCATAGTTCATCAGGCACTCTATCAGATCTAGTCCCTTAAATCTATTTCTCACTTCCACTGTATAATCATAAGGAACTCACTTATTAAACCTAATAAATTCTTTTGAACTTCCTGCTGCTGCTGCCAAGTTGCTTCAGTCGTGTTCGGCTCTGTGCGGCCCCATATACGGCAGGCTACCAGGCTCCCCCATCCCTGGGATTCTCCAGGCAAGAGTACTGGAGTGGGTTGCCATTGCCTTCTCCTCTGAACTTCCTATATTTTTACTAATTATTATTTTCTTACTGCATTAGTTAAAACCTACAGTGGTCACGTATGAATGTGAGAGTTGGACTGTGAAGAAAGCTGAGTGCCGAAGAATTGATGCTTTTGAACTGTGGTGTTGGAGAAGACTCTTTAAGAGTCCCTTTGACTGCAAGGAGATCCTGCCAGTCCATTCTGAAGGAAATCAGCCCTGGGTTTTCTTTGGAAGGAATGATGCTGAAGCTGAAACTCCAGTACTTTGGCCACCTCATGTGAAGAGTTGACCCATTGGAAAAGACTCTGATGCTGGGAGGGATTGGGAGCAGGAGGAGAAGGGGATGACAGAGGATGAGATGGCTGGATGGCATTACTGACTTGATGTACGTGAGTCTGAGTGAACTCCGGGAGTTGGTGATGGACAGGGAGGCCTGGCGTGCTGCGATTCATGGGGTCGCAAGGAGTCAGACATGACTGAGTGAACTGAACTGAACAGTATGCTATGAATAGGTATGCTGTTAATGGGTATCGGTCTCTCATCATCAATCCTGAAGAGGGTATGTGGTTTCACTAACACCATTAAATATAAAATATCCTTCTATTCCCAGAAGATTTTATCATTAATGTATTTTTGATTTTATCCTTTTCATATGTTTAGATGATCATATAACCTCATTTTCCCAATTTGTATCATATTGGTTGAGCTCTCAAAATATTAAACCTAGATTATTCCTGAAATAAATCTCAGTCAGTCATATGTCCTTTTTAAAAAAAATTGCTTCATGTTCCTGTATTCAACTTGGTAACATTTTGTTTAGGAATTTGTATCAATATTACAAGAATGATGAGTCATCAGGTTTTAAAATCAAAGTTATTCAGGATTCATATAAAAACTGTTAAAGTCTTTTTTTTTTTTTTAAATTCTGATGAGTTTGTCTTTGCAAGTAGTATTACTCCTTCCTTAAATTTTAGAAATAATTCATCATAATGCCATCTGGGCTTGGAGTTAAGTTTGTGATAAAGGTTTTAAATTATGAATGAATTTTTTAAAATACAGGATCATCCCTATTTTGCCTTTCTCTGTTAATTTTGTTTCTCCATACTTCAAAACTTAACAGAATTCCTGGTTTATAAGGTTCTTCATAATATCCTCTAATTACACTTGTAATGTAATCAAGATCTGTAGTGATGTCTCTTTTATTCTTGATATAAGGGATGTGTTTTTTTCCTTTTCTTGGTCACTAGACTTTTATCCATTTAATCAATAATCTCATAGCACTGACTTCTAGTTTTCTATTACATGTAGTGCTCTAAACATTTCATCATTTCCTGTTAGTTTTATGATTCAAGTTTTTCTTTTTTCTGGGCTGAGTCTTGTTGGTGCATCGTAGGCTTTCTCTAGTTGTGGTGGGCTGTCTTGTTGTGGAGCACAGGCTCTAGGGCTCAAGAGTTTCAGAATTTGTGGCAAGTATGCTCAGTAGTTGTAGCTCATGGGATCTAGGCTAGTAGTTCTGGTGCATGGGCCTAGTTGCCTCATGGCATGTGGATTTTCTGGACCAGGGATTGAACCTGTGTACCCTGCACTGGCAGGAGGATTTCAAGCCACTGGACCACCAGGGATGCCCAATGATTCAGTTTTCTTCAGGTCTGATTTTCTTCTAGATTAAGACGAAAATTTAGATCTTTTAATTTTCAGTCACATTCCCTTTTTCATTTTTTTCTTTTGCATTTAAAGCTACAAAATTTCCTAAGCTCTACCTTAGTTGAGTCTCATAAATTCCAATAAACCCTCTTGATTCTCATTTGAAATACTTTCTAATTTCCATTGTAATTCCTTCTGTGGAGGTAAATAATGATCTGTCCATTATTTAGAAATACATTAATTCCCAGGGAATTGCAGATTTCTAAGTTGCATTTTTGTTGTTGAAGGTTAGCTTCTTTTAATTCCACTGTAATTAGAGAATCTTCTGAATAATTTCAATCCTGTAATATTTGTTGAGGCTATTTTCATGGCTAATTTTTCCGAAAGGTCCACCTGTATCTGAGTAGAACACGTATTCCAACATTGCTGGGTGCAGTGTTATTCTATGTCGATGTCAACCAGTTCAAATTTCTTTGCTGTGTTGTCCATATTCTTCCAGCTATTAAGAGTGTTTTCAGAGTGGTCTACTACTGTTGTCAATTTGTCTATTTCTTTCAGTTAAATCACTCACTCCACCTTATAAAGTTTAAAGGTATGGGTACATAAGGATTGCATTTATTTTCTGTACTTCTGGTGGTGGATTGGTTTTCTTCATTACAAAATATCTCTCACTTGGGTTGCTTCTTGTTGAAATTCTACCTTAATATATTATCAATACTAAATAAAGCACAATTGTTACATTTTATATTTAAATTATCAAAATGAATCTAAGATAGGTTGTATAACTTTAAAAAAGTTTAAAAACACACACATACTCACACAGTTCAGGAGCCAGTATTTAAATCAAGGATCTTGAGATTCAAAGAAATCTCCTATCACAAGTAAAAATCAGATACTATGATGTGACAAGGTTACTGTTAAGGGATATACAGTGATCAAGAAAATGACAAAACATGACCAACTTGTGTCAGGTCTTACAATGAGCATGAATATTATTACTACTCTAACTGTGGTCCACGGACCAGCAGCATTAACATCTAATAGGTGCTAGGAGAATTTTGCTTTTACTTAAAAATTTTCTTTATCAATGTAATAGCATAAAATTAAGCAGTATATAAAATGTTCACAATGAAACAGCTGGTTGTCAATACTCACTCCCTATGGCAATCACTTTTAATATAACTTTTTTTAAAAATTAATCTCAGTATTTTAAAATACGCTCACTTGTATTTCACTTGAGTTACAAATTTTTATTTGTATAGGACCACTATCATGGTCCTATACTTACAGATGAGAATTTACCTCTTTTCTATACCTATACACTTTTTTCATCACATATAATTAAATCAATACTTGAGTTGTTACAAGCAAGTAACCAGAGAATCATGATTGCATTATCTTCTTTGTATTTCCTTTTCCCTAAAGCTATCAAATTTTATCTCCAAATTTCCTACAAATTTAGCCTTCACTTTTTTTCGAACTCATCAAAACTGCCATATACCAACATTCTCCCTTATTCTCCACTCGCTTTTAGGTCATGTTTAAAGATCATTTCTTCAGCAAACATCTTTCCCTAAGAGAACTACTTCTTCATCTGAATTTCCCATTAGAAATATATATTTTAGTCATGATCTTTGTGGGCTGAGATGTGTCTTATTTTTAAATTCTCAGCGAGATGCTTTTCATGTAGAAGCTTTATTTAATGCTGCTACTTTTTCCTTAATAAAAAGGACAAGAACAGACCTCAGTAACTTTGGCAGTAACTATACCATAAGCAGCACTATACACCGTAGAACCTCAAACATACACTAATGGTACCACTTTTAACAGATACTATAATACCTCTACATAGTTTTCTATATACAAACCCCTTATACCTCTAGAAATTTAATGAGAAGTTCAAATTTTCACATTATATTCAATTATATACCCAATTGAGAGAGTTATGGTTACTTCCCTCTAGATATGGCCTGACTACAAGCTTTCTGTCCTACTTAGATCGATAAAGCTAAAAAGGGATACAAAGTTACTTGACTCTATAGTAAAGCATTTGAAAGGTATGGGTTGAGGTTTAATTAAGCCTCAGAGAATAGAATAAGTATTTAAATGATGTAAGAATATGAGACAGAATAAGATAGAATATGGTTATTTGTATTTTATATGTAATAATCTCATTTAACTTAATGAGAATACTCTTGTGCATTTAAAATCAAAGTATATTTTTATTTTTAACAACTATGTTATTTAAATTTGATTACATCAAATGAAATACATCTGTACACACCCACTATAACAGAACTACATGATATGCACAGGCAACAATGCAGGGATCATGCAATATTTTCAGACCAGAATTCAAGATTCTATGTAGCAAGTAAATACAGTAGAATTGAAGGTTGAGGTGAAGTACAAGAGTCAATAAGGAAAGCAGAGCAGAAAACTCAAGATGTACCTAGATACACCAGTTCTTAAAGGATGCAAATCATTTCCAATAACAAACTGTTCATGCATTTCTGTTGAGGTAGAAGTCAATCTTAGGATGTAGTCTGTAAAAATCTGCAGATAAGACTGAGAGTTAAGTAGATTAATTTGCTTATGGTCAGACTCAACATTTTCAAAAATGTATTGATAGATGAACAAACTAAGACATACTTCACGAGAGCTGAATTCAGTGTAATTAGTCCTTCAGTCAGACGCTTCATTTTTGTTTTTTCAATAGCTTTCCTGTGACATAAATTATCTTGAATGTTCTTCCCCATTTGTTTGGCAAATACTTATGTCGTCGATCATTTTACTGGCTATAAGTAAATATATGACAAAATCATCATGAAGAGAGTATTAAATCCCAATGTAGTATAACAGCCCGATTAAATGGATTTCACATAATTCTTCTACTTTTTAACATTTTGTTTCTAATGAATTATTCTGTACGATCATCTTTTCCTAGGTCTTGACCATACTCAAGTCTTTAGAGCAGTGAATACTAGCTCTTCACAAAAGAAGCAACACGTGCTGGCTTACAATGTTGGAAATTTCATCTTCAACATAGCAGTTTTCCAAGCACAGTGAGGTTTTAGAGAGAAAAAGCAAAATAACTGCTTCCTCTGTACAGAACACATTCTTGAACTTTGCCAAAAAGGAGAAAGTAGGTGGGAGAGGGGCGTTTGGAGAAAGTAGGGGGGCGGGGGGGGGGGGGGGCGAGAAGCAGGATATGGTCTTTTTTTTTTTTTTAATTTACTTAAAAATAAACTGTGTTAAAGAACCACGCCTGCTGGTACACGGCTTTCATCCTTCAATCACAGCATCCCTACATGGATGAGCTCCACAGGTGTACGTCACACGTTTGTGCTCCAGGTGCTTTAATTTAAAAAGGCATTTGGGCATCAAATGTTCTAGTGCCTTCGAACAACATACATCAAGGAAAGCCTCCCCGCCGCCAGGACAAGAACACAACTTCTGGCCCCTGGTTTCTTCAGATAAATTATAACTAAAACAACTCCTGGAAATGTGGCAACGGAATCCCAAAGATGGGGAGGGGAACTACATTTTCTCCGTCAGTTTCTAAAAGTGGTCCCGTCAGGTCCCAAGCTTGTACTTACTCGCCGAGTACCAAACCCTGAGGGGACGTGCCTCTGCGACCCCGACTTGCACACGCGGCCGCCCGCCACTCCCGCTTCGCTAGCCGCCCACTCCGACAGCTGGAGGAGACACGTCCTCTCGCCCTTCGCCGGCGTTTACCCAGCCAGGTCGGCGCTCTAGCTATTCCATAGACTCCTTGGAGTCAACCCCGCCACAACCGCCCAGCTCGCGCGGGGCTCCGAGGCTTCCGGGGACCGGCCCTCAGGGAGGCACGCGGCGCCGGAGAAACTGCCGTCCCGGCCAACCGCCGCTCGCGCGGGGCTCTCGCCCGGTTCCAACGTACCTAGAGCGGCGCCGCGCTGGCCGCTTCTGCACAAACTCTACCTCCGGGGACTGCAACCGCCGAGCACAATAACGCTCTTCAGGAAAGCGGCCGAGGTAAGTCTGTCTGCGCCCACCTCCGACGGACTTCCGGCCAATGGCGGAGCGAACTTGCGGCAGCCCAGCCAATCAGAGGCGACCTGGTGGAAGGGGCCGGTAAGTGGAAGTCGGCTGAGGGGTGCAGAGAGTTCGCCTTCAGGCAAGCGACTTTCTGTCAGCGTGTTGCGTCACTCGCGAGTCCCGCGACTAGCCTCCTGAGCCAGGCCTTGCATTTGAGTGACTGAAAGTTTTCCGAAAATTACTTTTTACAAAAACAGGCGGCTCGTCTGCAGGCATTTAAAGTTTTAAAATACTTAAATAAAATTCTGTAGATCTCAATTTCGGTTTTTTTGACAACTTAAATTTTGTGACACAGGCCAGTGGTCATATTTTCTTGCGTTGCCTAAACGGATTTGCCACGCTAGGCCGCGTCAAACGTCAAGAGACCTACTCCGCTGCCGATAACCTCTTTTTTAGCGATTAAAGTGAATTATCTAATTAAGCACCCTCGATCTAGTTTAAGGCCTCCTCATCACGGAGGACAGAGCTGCTTATTTGTACTAGTAACTACTGGCTACGAGAAAAAAGAGAAAAAATTGGACGATCTAGAAATAGATTATTCATAGAAATAGGTACTGTAATCCAGTTGGTTCCCAAAAATGTGATCCAGGGATCCCTGGAGGTCTATAAGGTCAAAGCTATTTTCTTAACAATAGGAAGATGTTATTGGCCTTTTTTATTCACATAATCTCAAGAAGTTAAATCGAATTTTCCAGAAGCTTCTAGAAAATTAACAAGTCTTTTGCTACAAGTTGAATGCAGAAACGGATATAAGAATCCAGCTGTTTTATGTCAAACACTAGGGAAACTGGAAAAAATGTAAAATATTGCCATCCTTTGCACAGTTATTTTTTGCTTCATAAAATAATTTTTCTTCCGTTTTACTGAGATATAACTGACATACAGCCTTGTATAAATTTAAGGTGTACAACATTACGATTTGACTTACCTAGAGAAATGATTACCACAATAAATTTAATGGACATCTGTCATATATAAATACAAAATTAAAGAAATAGAAAAAGTTATCTGTGTGTGTGTGATTAGAACTCTTAGAATTTACTTTTTAAAAACTTCATGTATAGCTTAGTTTAGTTCAGTTCAGTCACTCAGTCCTGTCCAACTCTTTGCAACCCCATGCACTGGCGCACGCCAGGCTTCCCTGTCCATCACCAACTCCTGGAGCCTACTCAAACTCATGTCCATCATGAAGGTGATGCCATCCAACCCTCTCATCCTCTGTTGTCCCCTTCTCCTCCTGCCTTCAATCTTTCTCAGCATCAGGGTCTTTTCCAATGAGTTGCTTCTTTGGATCAGGTGGCCAAAGTACTGGAATTTCAGCTTCAGCATCAGTCCTTCCAGTGAATATTCAGGGCTGATTTCCTTTAGGATTGACTGGTTGGATCTCCTTACAGTCCAAGGGACTCTCAAGAGCCTTCTCCACACCACAGTTCAAAATCATCAATTATTCGGTGTTCATCTTTCTTTATAGTCCAACTGTCACATCTACACATGACTACAGGAAAAACCATAGCTTTGATTAGATAGACCTCTGTTAGTAAAGTAATGAACTTGCTTTTTAATACGCTATCTATGGTGGTCATTGGGAGAAGGCAATGGCACCCCACTCCAGTACTCTTGCCTGGAAAATCCCATGGACGGAGGAGCCTGGTAGGCTGAAGTCCATGGGGTCGCTAGGAGTCGGACACGACTGAGCGACTTCACTTTCACTTTTCACTTTCATGCACTGGAGAAGGAAATGGCAACCCTGTCCAGTGTTCTTGCCTGGAGAATCCCAGGGACAGCGGAGCCTGGTGGGCTGCCGTCTATGGGGTTGCACAGAGTCAGACTCGACTGATGTGATTTAGTAGCAGCAGCAGCAGCAGCAGGTTGGTCATAGCTTTTCTTCCAAGGGCAAGCGTCTTTTACTTTCATGGCTGCAGTCACCATCTGCAGTGATTTTGAAGCCCCCCAAAATAAAATCTCTCACTGTTTTCATTGTTTCCCGATCTATTTGCCATTAAGTGATGGAACCAGATGCCATGATCTTAGCTTTCTGAATGTTGAGTTTTAAGCCAGCTTTTTCACTCTTCTCTTTCACCTTCATCAAGAGGCTCTTTAGTTCTTCTTCACTTTCTGCCATAAGAGTGTTGTCATCTGCATATGTGAGGTTATTGATATTTCTCCCAGCAATTTTGATTCCAGCTTGTGCTTCATGCAGTCTGGCATTTCACATGATGTACTCTGCATGTAAGTTAAATAAGCAGGGTGACAGTATAAAGCCTTGATGTACTCCTTTCCGGGTTTGGAACATATAGCAGTGTTGTTTGTATTTAGCATGTTGTATGTTACATCCCTATACTTATTTCTCTTATAACTGGAAGATTGTACTTTTTGACTTGGTTCATCTTATTCCTGCTGCTTCTCCACCCCTTTTCTTGCCCCCCCACCCCACCCACAAATTTGATCTCTTGAGAAAATAGCAATTTTGAATATAGTTAAAGACTACATATAGAGTTGCTGAGAGAGAAGGGTGGTGTGAGAGAAGCATGGGACAAGTGAATTAGAACTGGATACGGAATTTAGAATGATTTCAGTCACATTACTGAAATCAGGGATGATTGTGGTAACATTATTACATCCTTATAGATGTCAACTGAAAAAAATGTACAACCTGAGAGTTGAGAAGTATGTTTTATTTGGGGCTTTACTGAGCATGTAAGCCTGGATACAGCCTCTCAGATAGCTCTGAGGGACTTTTCCAAAGAGGTAATGGAAGAGCCAAGATACATAGGAGTTTTTACAAAAACACAAGTAATAATTTAGGCTTTGTGGGCTACCAGCTCTCTGTTATAATTACTCAGGTCAGCTCCTCTAGTGTGAAAGCAACCATAGGCAATATTTAATTGAATGAGCATGTCTGTGTCTCAATAAAACTTTATTTACAAAAACAGATAGTGGCTCTGATTTGGTCAGCAATCCATAGTTTGCAGAACCCCAACAGTCAACAACATGGCAGTGATTCACATTTATGTTTCTTTTAAACATTTTATAACTATAGCTTTTATATATAGATCTAAATCAATGTTGAGTTACTTTTTGTTGATGGTATAAGGTAGGATCAAGGTTCACTTCTTTGTTCATGCTATTTTTCTCATTTCAATAACATTTTTGAAAAGACTGTTCTTTTCCTTCTTTGAATTGCTTGACATATTTACCAAAAAGCAATTTAACCATGTACAAGTCTATTTCTGGACTCATTGTTTGTTTCTATTGATTTATATAATTATCCTCATGCCAATATCCCATAGTTTTGATTACTGTGGCTTTATAGTAGGCCTCTAATTTAGCGAGTATAAATCCCCCAACTTTGTTCTTCATTTTCAGAATTGTTTTGCCTATTCCAAGTCCTTCTCATTTCCATATAAATTATAGAATCCACTTGTCACTTTACATAAGAAAACCACAGTGATATTGATATTGAGTGTATTGTATACATAGACAAGTATAGAGAATTGACATCTTAACAATATCAAGTCTTCCAATTCATGAGCAATTAACATGTATATGTATAATTTTTATTAAAAATATTAGTGGTAATCTTCTGAGGGCTGAGATTATAGAATATTTTTGTTCTTTTTACTTCTCTGTCTCAAAAATATTATTTAAAAAATATTTAGTTAGACCAAAAAAAGATACTAATTTTGGTTATGCAACAACTCAATTTAATTTGAATGATTCAGAGACAAGTAACTATATTAGAAAAAGAGGATAATTGTTTCTTTCTAACTAAAATAGAAGATTCATTACCAAAAGAAAAAAATTATTTGATGATGTGTCCTTAGCAACTAAATTTTTAAAAAGCAACTGAAGAAAAAGAAGAATGGGAAACTGCATATTCATCACACCATGAAAGCACCGTCATCCAAATAACTTTTTTATACACTGTGAATTCATAATCTATTTTCTCTTTTGAAAGCAAAAGAAATATGCATTTCTAACTTTCCCCATTGAAAAATCCAAGAAATAATGACCAATCTAATGGCAGTGAACTCCCCCAAGGTTCAGTCTATGTGTTATTTTCCACTCCAAGAAGCTTGAGCTTCTGAGAAAAATAGTTGATTCCAGTTCTCAGCAGGAAAGTACAACTTAGCCTGGAGCATCGAGGGGAGGGGAATTAAATTTTACCTTTTAAATGGAGGAGTATTCTAGAAATTGTGGGCTGATTTTAAAATCATCACCACAAACCCATTAAATGATTTTGATTTTTTAAAATATACCCAATGACTATCTGTATGCATTGTTATGAAACACAAACCATATACAAGCGTATTCTATACAGTAAAATTTGAAATCCCCTGTTTGCATCTAAGGGCTTTCCTGATGGCTCAGTGGTAAAGAATCTATCTGCAATGCTGGAGCCACAGGAGACCCAGGTTGGATCCCTGGGTTGGGAAGATCCCCTGGAGGAGGGCATGGCAACCCATTCCAGTATTCTTGCCTGATGAATCCCACGGAGAGGAGCCTGGTGGGCTACAGTCTCTAGGGTTGCAAAGAGTCAGACACAGCTGAAGCGACTTAGTATGCACTCATGCATGTTCACAATTAAACTTACCTACAATCCCACTCTAAGCTTCCTACCATGACTTTACAGCTTTTTTCCTACTTACACACATATATACACATATCTGTTCACAGGGCACGTACAAATTTAGAGCTTTTATTAGTACATGAATGGGCCTATCCTACCATTCTGTTTATCAGTCAAGACACAATACCCTGGGACTTCCCTGGTCCAGTGGCTAGGACTCTATACTCCCAATCCGGGGGGCCTGGGTTCAATCCCTGGTAGGAAAATAGATCCCACATGCTGCACATAAACGAATCTGTATTCTGCAACTAAAGATCCCATGTACGGCAACTGAGACCTGGCGTAGCCAAATAAATAATTGCTATTTGTTTGGTTTTTTTAAAAACATAATATCATGAAGTTCTTTCCATGTTTGCATAAATGTAGCTCATTCTTCTTAAAAACTAGGGCATCATATTCTGTTGTACAGATGTACAGTAACTTATTTAGCTAATTCCCAACTTTTAGACCTAGCATGATGCTCCCTCCTATTTTCCTTTATACACATTATGCAATGAATACCTTTCTGTCTTGTTCCCTTGTTCTGTAAATTAAGGAACCGTAAGTGGGCAAAAATGCTTTAATAAATGGTAACTGTGTATTAAAATTTGACAATAATTGCCAAATGTTGGATTCACAGGAAAGTTGGTCTAAAAGAGAAGTTGTTCCAGAAAGAAAGGACTAGACTTTTATTGGTTAGGATGTTTTGCAAGTGACAGAAAACCCTAAGTAGCCCAAATATTAAGAAAAAAAGTAGCAATTGAAAAATGGCGTTTCTTTTCATCTCCCTAGTACACTGACTAAGATCCTGTGGATTCAGAATAACTTGAAATTTTGAGGTGGAAGCATAAGATCATTTAATGATAACAACTTCGGCCGACTTTGTTAGCTCTGCTGCAGTTTAAAAAGGGGAAGGGGAATTTTGCTCCAATTTCTGGTAGACAAAAGATAAGAAGCCCAGCAAGACCTAGGGCTTTAGCTCCTCCCACCCCACCCCCAGCCCTGCCACCTCCCACACCCATCCCCACCCATCCCTTGCATCCACCCCTGGGTCCCAAGGCAGCAGGGATTCCTCCACCCCTATTCCCTGATGGCTGCAGGCCTCTGTGAGCCTGGCATCAAGTCGCAGAGGCTGCCCTGTCTGGGTTGGGCCGAGGTGAACCCCAACCAGTCTGCAGAGGACACAGGTCTTGGGGTGGTATGCTTGGTGGAGCAAGAACAAAGGTGACCACTGGAAGGACACCCAGGACAGAGAAGGCTGGTCTAGACTGGCATAAGCTTGGCCATCTCAGTATCAGGCCAAGTTATCACACCTATCCAGCACCTGGGGTGACTGACTGGTCCCAAACAATGTGGATGAAGCTTTTCAGGGCCCGGGAGTGAACTGTGGCAATTACAGTTGGGGCACTGGTGGCCCTTGGGTCTTGACACTGGAAGCTAGAGATAATAGAATAGCATACTGTGTTGGGCTGGGCTTCCCAGGTGGCTTAGCTGTAAAGAATCCACCTGCCAGTGCAGGAGACATGAGTTTAATCCCTCGGTCGGGAAGATCCTCTGGAGAAGGAAATGGCAACCCACTCCAGTATTTTTGCCTGGGAAATCCTATGGACAGAGGAGCCTGGAGGGCTACAGTCCATGGTGTTGCAAAGAGTTGGACATGACTGAGTGACTAACACACACACACACACACACACACACACACAGACTGCACTGGGCCAGTAGGAGGTGCCATCCTTGAGGGAGATTTGCTGACCATTTATGAAAGACCTGTACATAGATTATAGAAACGCTGCTCTTCACTTCTCTCCCAGCCTTTCAAAGGAAGACTTCTGCTACATCTAGGCCTTCCAGCTGTAAAGTGGTTGCCCAACATATGGTGAAGTAGGGTTAGAAAATCACACGACTTGGAGCCCTCCCTGGCGGTCTAGCAGTTGAGACTTCACTTTCCAATGTGGAGGGTGCAGGTTCAATCCCTGAATGGAGAGCTAAGATTCCACATGACTCACTGCCAAAACACCAAAACAGAGGCAACGTTGTAACAAATATAATAAAAACTTTAAACATGGTCTACATAAAAAAATTTTTTTTTAATTTAAAGAAGGAAAGTCATTACAGAGCCATTTGTTTAAAAAAAATAATAAAATTGTCTTCTGGAATGGCTTTTTGAAATGGTGTTGTTAAGATGACCTCTAGAAGCCACGTTAGGTGCACACAATGTCCACGTTTTTTTCTGTAGTTTAGAGGACATGGAGCAGAAGGTGTGAGGAGGAAGAGAAGAAGCTTCTCTGCCAGACTGGCCAAATTTGGAAGATATTTTCCTAGTAAAACCACTGTTCCATATGTCCATTTTATTCCTCACTATATATAGTTGACAGTGCTAAGTACTTTTTAAAAATATCTAGTCTTTCTAGATGTTCTGAAGTGCCTAATATATATTAAAAGTAGAGGTAGTAAAATAACATTTTGTAAATTACTTTTTGTTCAGATTAATAAGAAATATTAATTTGGCCAAACTACTCCTTTGAGCATATGTATGTGTTTGTGCATTGGTTTGGGGGAGGATAAAGGAGATATAAATACAAAGGGTTGTCTAAGCAAGTGTGTTTATTCTTAGGCAAGATTAACTATTGCCCTTTAGGGTCCTACCTTTCATTTGTATTGCCGTGTATGTTATAGTGCATGTAATGAACAGATAATACGGGGTTTACAACAACTAGGCTTCCTAGATGTCAAAGATACTGCTAGTCTGTGACTGGCCAAGGTTCTTGGCCTCCTTAGTTAACAGAAATTTAAGAGGCCAGACATGAAATTCAGACATGGCTATATTGGGGCTGCTACTGCAGCAGCATTCATGCTTAAAATCTTGCATGCTAGGCTTCAGCATTATGTGAACCAAGAACTTCTGGATGTCCAAGCTGGATTTATAAAAGAAAGAGGAACTAGAGTTCAAATTGCCAGCATCCGCTGGATTACAGAGAAAGTGAGGGAATTTCAGAAAAACATCTATCTCTATTTCATCGACTACACTAAAGCCTTTGACAGTGTGCATCATGACAAACTGTGGAAAGCTCTTAGAGAGATGGGAGTACCAGACCATCTTCCCTGTCTCCTGAGAAACCTGTATACGGATTAAGAAGCAACAGTTAGAACCCTGTATGGAACAATTGGTTGGTTCAAGATCAAGAAAGGAGTATGACAGGGCTGTCTACTGTCACCCTATTTGTTTAACCTATATGGTGAGGACATTATGAGAAATGCCAGCTGGGTGAATTACAAACTGGAATCAAGATAGGTGGGAGAAACATCAACAACCTCAGATATGCAGATGATACCACTCTAATGGCAGAAAGCAAAGAGGAACTAAAGAGCCTCTTGATGAAGGTGAAGGAGGAGAGTGAAAGCCAGCTTAAGACTACATATTAAAAAAACTAAGATCATGGCATCTGGCCGCATTACTGCATGGCAAATAAAAGGAGAAAAGGTGGATGTAGTGACATATTTCCTCTTCTTGGGCATTAAAATCACTACAGACGGTGACTGCAGCCATGAAATCAGAAGATGATTACTTCTTGGCAGAAAAGTGATGACAAACCTAGATAGTGTGTTGAAAAGCAGAGACACTACTCTGCCAACAAAGGTCCACATAGTCAAAGGCTATAGTATTCCCAAGTGTTCATGTACAGTTGTGAGAGTTGGACTGTAAAGAAGACAAAACACCAAAGAATTGATGCTTTCAAACTTTGGTGCTGGAGAAGACTCCCTAAAGTCCCTTGGACAGCAAGGAGATAAAACCAGTCAATCTTAAGGGAGATCAACCCTGAATATTCACTGGAAGGACTGATGCTGGGGCTGAAGTTCCAGTATTTTGGTTATCTGATATGAACAGACAACTCACTGGAAAGGTCCCTGATGCTGGGAAAGATTGAGGGTAGAAGGGGAAGAGGGCATCAGAGGATGAGATGGCTGGTTGACATCACTGATGCAGTGAACATCTGTTCAGTTCAGTCTCTCAGTCGTGTCCGACTCTTTGCAACCCCATGGACTGCAGCACACCAGGCTTCTGTGTCCATCACCAATTCCTGGTGTTGGGGGCCACTGGGAGGAGAGCAAGAGGGACTCCATCTTGGAGACTGTCAACCATCTTAAGGCAGGATGTGAACTGGGCCTGAACCTTGTTCAGGAATGAGGAAACCATTGTTAAAAAAAACCAGGTCTCCATGGAAACCCCCTCCTCACAGATGGCAAACAAAGATTGGAAGTAAAGCTCTGGTTGTCTCAGTTAGATTAATCTCTGATTAGATTAATCTCTGATTAGACTAATCTCTGCTTAATCTCTTAGATTAATTAATCTCTAATTAATTAGATTGTTAATCTCTGTTAGATTAATGATAGCAGTGTCCCTTTGACGTAAAGTCCCTTTTAATTTAATTAATTCTCCATGTAATTGTTAATTCCCATGTAACTTCATGTTGTAAAACGAAGTACATGTAACCAGTCACATAATCGGGGTATAAAACCAAGCCCTCCTAAGTCATCGGGGTCCTTGTTGGGAGCTGATTCCCCTTGGACCCACTGGCATAAAAACTGTACTCCTCTGTCTTGAGTGTGCTCCGAGGTGTGTTTTGAGACTCTGGATTCCACGACACCGTAGCTTGCTCAAACTCATGTCCATTGAGTCGGTGATGCCATCCAACCATCATATTCTCTGTCACTTCCTTCTCCTCCTGCCTTCAATCTTTCCCAGCATCAGGGTCTTTTCCAATGAGTCAGTTCTTTACATCAGGTGGCCAAAGTATTGGAGCTTTGATGAGCATGAACTTGGGCAAACTCCAGGAGATGGTGAAGGACAGGGAGGCCTGGGGTGCTGCAGTCCATGGGGTTACAGTGAGTCAGACATGACTGAGCGACTGAACAACAACAACTGAAGCAGGAGGGAGTAAAAAGAAATAAAGCTTCCCTTGGTCACTCCCTGAGGGGTTGGGGGTAGGGTGGGTTGGGACTTGGTCAGGGGTTGTGAGCTGCTTCCTTATCTGAGGCTGAGGCAAGATAGATAGCATAGCCTGGCTGAGGCTCCAGGCTATGCATTTACAAATAGCATTTATTTACATATCCTGAGGAAAGAGGAAGGTGGGGTCCAGGCTAAGAATTTACAATCAGCCTCTCATCTGCACTTCAAAATAGAAATAACAACAGTTTAGTTCAGTTCAGTCACTCAGTCATGTATCACTCTTTATGACCCATGCAGCACGCCAGGCCTCCCTGTCCATCACCAACTCCCAGAGCTTGCTCAAACTCATGTCCATTGAGTCGGTGATGCCATCCAATCCTCTCATCCTCTGTTGTCCCCTTCTCTGCCTGCCTTCAACCTTTCCCAGCATCAGAGTCTTTTCCAGTGAGTCAGTTCTTCACATCAGGTGGCCAAAGTATCGGAGTTTCAGATGCAGCATCAGTCCTTCCACTGAATGTTCAGGACTGATTTCCTTTAGAATGGACTGGTTGGATCTCCTTGCAGTCCAAGGGACTCTCAAGAGTCTTCTCCAACACCACAGTTCAAAAGCATCAATTCTTTGGCACTCAGCTTTCTTTATAGTTCAACTCTCACATCCATACATGACTCCTGGAAAAACCATAGCTTTGACTAGATGGACTTTTGTCGGCAAAGTAATGTCTCTGCTTTATAATATGCTGTCTAGGTTGGTCATAACTTTTCTTCCAAGGAGCAAGCATCATTTAATTTCATGGCTACAGTCACTATCTGCAGTGATTTTGGAGCCCCCCCAAATAAAGTCTGTCACTGTTTTCATTGTTTCCCCATCTATTTTCCATGAAGTGACGGGACCGGATGCCATGATCTTAGTTTTCTGTGTAAGGTATAGTTCAGGCCGAGGCAGAAAAGAAGGAGAGACGATCTCAACGTAGGTAGGTTACCTTTATTCAGACAAGGAGGGGTGACAGTTGGCCTAACGATCAGGCTGAGTACGAGAGGGATCAGGGAGGCTTCATATTTAAAGGGAGGTTTGTGGAAGCGATAAGGGAAACGTTAGTCAGGCAGGACATTTTGGGTAATCTTTAGTTGAGATGGCATTTGTAGTTGAACAGGGGTTGGGAGGTTTGGGGCAGGGGGTGATAAGTCCCAGGTACATGCAACTGGCCTGGAGCATCGGGGTGGGACTTAAATTTTAGTTTTGTTTTCACCGAAGTTAGATGATTCAGAAAGGGCCTTTGAGACCGTTGTTTTCTTTTCTAGGCCCAAGGACTCCTTCATTCCAGACCCTGAAATCATAAAAAATGGGAAAAAGGGCGCCGTATCTCTCTGGCTACTTCCTGCTGGATAGGGGCAATGGTTCTGGGTCTGGAACAGAGGATTGTCCTAGGGCCCAGGGTCTCCTTCTCCTTTTCCTGGGTGAAGCTCTCAAGAAGAAGAATGGTCTTGACCTGGTCTCAAGAGATGGCTCGAATCTGTTCTTGGAGAAACCTTTCAAAGAGATTGAAGAGACAGGGTCCAAATAAGAGAAATAGAATGATAAGTACCAGTGGTCCCAAGAAAGGGAGCAACCAAGGCAGGGCCAGTTGGAACAGGTTTTGGGGAGTATAAAGGTTTTGTAACTCTTTTCTGCAGCATTGGATTCTGTCTCTAAGTTCTTTGACTCTGCCCTGGACTATGCCTGTTCCATTAACAAAGTAGCAGCAGTCCTCTCCTAGGAAAAGGCAGGTCCCTCCCTTTTCCACGGTGAGAAGGTCCAGGGCTAGCCTATTTTGTAGGGCCACAGAGGCTAATGAGTTAATTTGTCTTTGGACCGAAACGAAGGACTCCACTACCTGCTCCATATCCTCATTAAGTTCTTGGGACAGCTTGTAGTAGAAATGGGCTGAGGTCGAGATGCCCCCAATCCTGGTGCCTAGGGCTACTGCTGTGCTGGTCCCAATCAGGAGCGGCTCTTTTTTTTTTTCTGTGGGAAAGTTCCTCTTGGGGGTAGACTATTTGTTCTATCTCTGCTTCTTTGAGGAATGTTAGACCTGGGGTCAGGAAGACCAAGATGCAAGGTCCAGGGGACTCAAGGGGGAGACAGGTATATGCGTAGGTCCCACAGAGAATGAAGATTCCTGGGTTGGTGCAATTTTTTGTGCTGTTCCAGAGAACCCAAGTGGAGCAGAAGGAGGGAGCGGAGTTTGTAAGACCAGCGTAGTTGGGACTAGAGTAGTTGACACAAGTTAGGTTTGAAGAGGCTGAGAGAAGGACATTGTCAGAGACTGGCTGAGTGAGTTGTGTAGTTTTTTGTTGGGGAGGGGAAGTATAGTTGCCCTATGATAGCCAGGTTGAGGGTAAGGGAATTGCTATGTGTGGTGAGGGAGACAGTGACATGCATGTCCAACACTGGGATGTGTGTTGTGTGTACTGGAAGAATTGGAAGGAAGAGTTGAGAAGGTGGGTAAGGTATTGGTTGCCAGAGGGAGGTTTTAGGAGAGGCTGTAATTGGGAAAGGAGGTCTAGGCGTTTGTAAGCCTCAAGGGTCACCTGTAACTTAGAAATTATGTTCTTTATGACTTGTTCTTCTTTCTTTTCCCAATATTGATCTGGTACCCTACCTCATCTGAGTACCCCCAGTGGGTAATGGGGTAGAAACATATGTTTCTTCCATTTGGCTTATGGCAAGTGCTCACGAAACTCCCTCTCTTCTGTACTTTAACAGTGAATAGGGATTTGGACCTCCGCCCTGAGGTTCATGGTGCATGGTCTTGGAGCCATATTATAACATGAGGAATGAACATAGGAATAAATGTCTGAGCAGGGGCAGGGACTAGCCAGAAGGCAGGGGAGTGCAGCAAGGATGAGGAACAGGGGAGTCATGGGTCTGTTAGTTAGGCAGTGCAGAGGAAATAGCACCCTAGGAGTAGAACACAGCTAACAACCTAGGCAATACCGACGAAGAGACAAAGGCTAGGTGACCAGTCCCGAGGGGAAACAGTTACTAGGCCTATAGCAAGGACTAAGATTAAGAGTGCAGTTATGGTTAGAGAAACAGGGAGAGGCCAGTCAGGACGAGGGGCGGAAGGCCCCAAGTTGGTGGTTGCTTGAATCTGAGGAGGAATAGTGTTCATTAGGATGTAGAATTATGTAGAGAATGAGAGTAAAGAAATCAATTTTGTCTGGACTCAGGTTGTAGAACGTCCTCTGGAGCCACGGATGAAACAACTGTGTGGTCAGATCTTTAAAGGAGGTTCCGGTCAGGGCAGAGGTCTTGTAGTAGTTGGGTCAGGAACAGTTGTAGGTTAAGGAGTGTCCAGATCATTCAGTGTCCTCTCGGATGGTTGGCAGGGGTTGTTGCCAGGTGATTTTTAAGGAGGTGGGCCCTGTGAGGGAGATCTTAAAGGCGTCGGTTAAGGATGGCTGTGCAGGATCAGAGGTGACCTGTTTTAGGCGAGAGAGGTATACCTAGGAGGTGACCTTCTCGAGTTAAGCTGCAGTCGGGGTAAGGAGGATGATTTTGAATGGTCCCTGCCACTTTGGGGTTAGGTCACCCTGGGGATTATCAGACAGGTAGACCATGTCCCCAATTTGTAAAGAAGGCAAGGGGCCTTGAGGGTCAGGGGCAGGCAAGTTATGGTTGATATATATCCTGAGGGCATTGTAGAGTTCCATCAGAGGGGAGTGTAGGAAGCTTGGTATGGGAAGAGGTTCGGGGGGAGTCCAGGAGGGAGCGTGGGCCTCCTTTACATCACCCCAAAGGTGCTCAGCCCCAGGGGCTTTCTGGGCAAAGCCCATACTTTGAGAACATCGGCAAAAGTTTAGTTCAATCCAGACGTACCTCGAGGGATAGTTTGGTAAGAGTTTCTTTGATTATTCTATTCTTCCTTTCTACCTTTCCCGAGGACTGGGGACGATATGGAATGTGAAATTTCCAGGGTATCTGTGAGGATTGGACAAGTTGTTGGGTGACCTTGGATGTAAATTCCAGGTCATTATCAGACTGTAGGGATGAAGGTAGGCCAAACCTGGGGCTAATTTCAGTGAGGAGGATTTGGGCACAGTGTAGGTTCTTTTGTGTATGGTGGGAAATGCTTCTCAGCTCAGTTCAGTTCAGTTCAGTCACTCAGTCATGTCTGACTCTTTGCGATCCCATGAATCGCAGCATGCCAGGCCTCCCTGTCCATCACCAACTCCCAGAGTTCACTCAGACTCACGTCCATCGAGTCAGTGATGCCATCCAGCCATCTCATCCTCTGTCGTCCCCTTCTCCTCCTGCCCCCAATCCCTCCCAGCATCAGAGTCTTTTCCAATAAGTCAACTCTTCTCATGAGGTGGCCAAAGTACTGGAGTTTCAGCTTTAGCATCATTCCTTCCGAAGAAATCTCAGGGCTGATCTTCAGAATGGACTGGTTGGATCTCCTTGCAGTCCAAGGGACTCTCAAGAGTCTTCTCCAACACCACAGTTCAAAAGCATCAATTCTTCAGCGCTCAGCCTTCTTCACAGTCCAACTCTCACATCCATACATGACCACAGGAAAAAACATAGCCTTGACTAGACGGACCTTAGTTGGCAAAGTAGTATCTCTGCTTTTGAATATGCTATTTTGGTTGGTCATAACTTTCTTCCAAGGAGTAAGCATCTTTTTGATTTCATGGCTGCAGTCACCATCTGCAGTGATTTTGGAGCCCAAAAAAATAAAGTCGGACACTGTTTCTCCATCTATTTCCCATGAAGTGATGGGACCAGATGCCATGATCTTCGTCTTCTGAATGTTGAGCTTTAAGCCAACTTTTTTACTCTCCTCTTTCATTTTCATCAAGAGGCTTTTTAGTTCCTCTTCACTTTCTGCCATAAGGGTGGTGTCATCTGCATATCTGAGGTTACTGATATTTCTCCTGGCAATCTTGATTCCAGCTTGTGCTTCTTCCAGCCCAGTGCTTCTCATGATGTACTCTGCATAGAAGTTAAATAAGCAGGGTGACAATATACAGCCTTGACGTACTCCTTTTTGTATTTGGAACCAGTCTGTTGTTCCATGTCCAGTTCTAACTGTTGCTTCCTGACCTGCATACAAATTTCTCAAGAGGCAGATCAGGTGGTCTGATATTCCTATCTCTTTCAGAATTTTCCACAGTTTATTGTGATGCACACAGTCAAAGGCTTTGGCATAGTCAATAAAGCAGAAATAGATGTTTTTCTGGAACTCCCTTGCTTTTTCAATGATCCAGCAGATGTTGGCAATTTGATCTCTTGTTCCTCTGCCTTTTCTAAAAGCAGCTTGAACATCTGGAAGTTCACGGTTCATGTATTGCTGAAGCCTGGCTTGGAGAATTTTGAGCATTACTTTACTAGCGTGTGAGATGAGTGCAATTGTGTGGTAGTTTGAGCATTCTTTGGCATTGCCTTTCTTTGGGATTGGGATGAAAACTGACCTTTTCCAGTCCTGTGGTCACTGCTGAGTTTTCCAAATGTGCTGGCATATTGAGTGCAGCACTTTCACAGCATCTTCTTTCAGGATTTGAAATAGCTCCACTGGAATTCCATCACCTCCACTAGCTTTGTTCGTAGTGATGCTTTCTAAGGCCCACTTGACTTCACATTCCAGGATGTCTGGCTCTAGGTGAGTGATCACACCATTATGATTATCTGGGTCGTGAAGATCTTTTTTGTACAGTTCTTCTGTGTATTCTTGCCACCTCTTCTTAATATCTTCTGCTTCTGTTAGGTCCATACCATTTCTGTCCTTTATCGAGCCCATCTTTGCATGAAATGTTCCCTTGGTATCTCTAATTTTCTTGAAGAGATCTCTAGTCTTTCCCATTCTGTTGTTTTCCTCTATTTCTTTGCATTGATCACTGAGGAAGGCTTCCTTATCTCTTCTTCTACCCATCCTGAAAAGGTGTCCACAAGGACCGGGAGGTATCTGAATCTCCAAACCAGGGGCATATGAGTAAAGTCTATCTGCCAATCCTGTGCTGGGAGGTTGCCTCTCATTTGATGGGTTGGAAAAGATATCAGTTTAAGGTTGAAATTGGGATTAGTATGTTGACATGTCTGACAGGAGCCGGTAAGGTTATCTAAATATTGTTGGTCAGCAGTCTATATGGGGAAGTGGTTACGGAGGAAGTTTTGGAGTGTCTTGGATGAGGGATGAAAGAGTGAGTGTAGATAAGACAGGATTTCTCTGGTGGTGGGAGGGTCAGATGGAGTCAGGGCTAAGATGACAGGGGACTGGAGAGAGGGATGGGGCAGGGCTATCTCCTTTGTCTTCTGGTCTGCAGCATTCTTGTAAGTTGATATGAGACTTCCCTTTTGATGTCCCCTACAGTGGAGGATGGTGGTTTTGTTTGGTAAGAGTGCTGCCTCTAGAAGTTTGTGGATCAGGTCTCAATTAATAATAGGGGATCCTTTGGGGTTAGGAAACCTCTTTCTCTCCATATTAGGATGTTTGAGTGAAGTATGTTATAGGCATATTTGGAGTCTGTGTGGATGTTAACCCTTCGATTTTTAGCCAGAGTCAAAGCTCTGGTGAGAGCTATCAGTTCTGCCTGTTGGGAGGTGGTGTGAGGTGGCAGAGGTGAAGCTTCAATTGTCTGGGTCCCGTGATTATGACAAATGTGACATGCCTGGATGATGGCATATCCTGCTGCAAAGGGTGGGGAGTTTTGAGAACTGCCATCAGTGAACCAGTGTGGGGTGTCTGGGTCTAGGATGGGCTGATCTGTTAAATGTTGGAAGGGGTTTTGCGTAAGATCTACTGTTAGGCTGCAGCTATGTAGGACAGGGTCTGTTATTAGAGCACGTGGGTAATAAGCTGGTGGGGTTAAGGGGAGAGCAGGGGGACAATGAGAGCTAAGGAGGCCACCCTTGGTCACCATGTCAAGCTGTTTTGATAGATAGGCTATGGGAGTCCAAGTGTCTCTGGCCCGCTGACATAGAAGTCCCAGGGCCTGTCCTTGGTTGGAATGGGCAAAGAGAAAGAATGGTCTGGTGTGATCTGGCAGGTGGAGAGTTGGCACTCAGAGGAGGCTTTGGGTAAGCTGGCGAGAGGATTGGCTAGCAAGGAGGGGTTAAAGAGGGGCTCACCCAGACATCCTTTAGTTGCCTCATAGAGCAGCTTTGCAATGAGGGAGAAGTTAGGGATCCAGATACGGAAAAAGTTGAGGAGGCCGAGGATAGACAGGAGGTCCCTTTTCGTTTTTGGAAGTGGACAGTTAATTAAGGCCTGGATTTTATCTGGGGCAATAGTTCTCTGTTGGTGGGATATGGAGAGCCCCAGGTAGGTGACATTTGTCTGTACTACTTGGGCCTTGGATCGGGACACCTCATAACCTCAGGATCCCAGGGCCCCAAGGAGTTTGACAGTATGTTGGAGGCAGAATTTTCGGGTTGGGCTACAAAGGAGGAGGTCATCTACATATTGGAGGAGATGACTCGGGGCTAGATCGAGTGTCTATAGGTCCTTTTCTAAAGCCTGTCAAAAAAAAATGGGGGCTGTCTCTGAACCCCCAGGGGAGAACTGTCCATGTTAGTTGTTAGGAAACATGAGTCTTGAGTGTTGCCAGGTGAAGGCGAAAAGGGCTTGGGAGAGTGGGTGGAGGGGGATGGTGAAAAAGGCGTCTTTGAGATCTAATACCGTGAAGTGGGTTGCAGTCGGGGGTATGGTGGACAGAAGGGTGTAAGGGTTAGGGACTACTGGGAATGTTGGCATGACGGCCTCATTGATTTTTCCCAGTTCCTGGACCAGTCTCCAAGAGTTTGGTCCCTTCCTTACTGCCAGAATAGGGGTGTTGTGTAGTGAATGGGTAGGAATTAAGATGGAAGCTTGAAAAAGATGGTCTGTGATAGGCTTAAGTCCCTTGTGGGCCTCCGGGGTGAGAAAGTACTGTTGTTGGGTAATTATAGTCAAGGGGTCTTTTAGGGTGATGTGGACTGGGGGATTGTGTTTGGCTATGGATGGGTGATCAGTGTCCCAGACTTGGGGGTCTAAGGCAGGTAGATCCAAGGGAACGTCAGGGGTGAGGTATAGGGATGGTCCAGGTGCCATCTGCATGCAGAATATAGAGACTGTATCGAGGAGGGGTATGGTAATAAAGACCCCCAATTTTGATAACAAATCTCTCCCTAGGAGTGCCATCGGGCACTGAGGCATTATGAGGAATGAGTGTATGAGGGTCGATTTTCCAAATTGACAGAGTAATGGAGAGCTGATTTTTGGTCTTAAGGGAACTCCAGAGACCCCCTTGATTGTGAGTTCTGAGTCTTGAGTTGGGCCAAAGTAGGAAGTTAAGAGCCAGAAAGCAGCTCCAGTGTCTACTATAAAGGAGGTCTTTTTCCCAGCCACTACCCCATCTACCCAAAGTTCCGAGCTCGTGTCTGGGACATGGGCAGGGGTGCTGGAACCCGGGTCCCATCATTGAAACAACTCTCGTAGGGTTGGGCTGGGGTTCTGGGGAGATGTGGGGATCTTGCCAGGGGTGCCAGGGCATCCCTGTGGACATTCCACTCTCCAGGTTTGGGAGGTGGGGACATCCCTGGAAACAGTCCATCTTCCAGTGTCCCCATTGACCACAGATTGGGCATGCTTTTGTGGGGGGCCATGAGTTCGGGCATGCCTTTGCCCAATGTCCTGACTGGTTGCGTTGGAAGCAGGGTCCTGGGGGATCTTAAGCCCCACTTTGGGATGACTTGGGCTGGGCTGATCTCTTCCCTTAATTGCTGTCACCAAAAAGACATATTTAGCTTTTCTCTCATGGTCTTTTTCTCTCTTAGCCTCCTCCTCTCTATTATTGAACATCTTGAAGGCTACTTCTAGAAAGTCTCTTTGGGGGGGGGTCTCAGGGCCCTTCTCTAGTTGTTGAAGCTTGTGTCTAATGTCAGGGGTGGACTGGCTGATGAATTGAACATGAAGGTAGAATAACCCAGCAGGGGTAGTGATATCTAGGTTGGTATACTTCTGGACTGCCTCTCTGAGGCGTGCCAAGAATAAGGCTGGATTTTCATCCACTCCTTGGATGATTTCCCTGACTTTATCATAATTGACCTGGATGTGAGTATTTTTCTGCATTCCTTCTAGAAGGCAGGTAATCATAGGATTGAGTCTCCTGATACCTGGGTCACTGGGCTGGTACGTCCAGTGGGGATCTAACTGAGGCACTGCCTCATCAGCAACTGGTCTATCCTGGTCTTGGTTATGTAAGTGATTGGCATGGGCTTTCACTGCTTTTCACTGGGGTGAGAGTGGAATTTAGGATATATATATTTTATTCCATGTGAGGTTATAGGCCTGGGAGAGTCTCAGGAATTCTTTTCTGTATCTGGTAGGATTTTTAGAAAATGATCCTAACTTTTCTTCTATCTGGCTCCGTCTGACAATGAAAATGGCACGTGGACTTGAGTGGGGCCCTCTGGTCCTGCCACCTCTCTTAGGGTACACATGTGTTGGGTATGTGACCCTGTTGTGAGGTGGGGGAGGAGCGAAGTGGGGAGGGGGAGTTGGGGAGATGGGGTAGCGGGGTTGAGGGAGGGTCAGGAGAGGTTTCAGAGTCAGTAGGTGAGTTGGATGGAGAGGGTTGGCAGTGTGGCTGGTAGGGAGGGGCCTCATCCATGGTGTTGAACTCCAGCGGTGCAGAAGGTCGCAATCGGCGGTTAGTTGAAGAAGGAGAGTCCTTTTGCTTGGGAGGCCAGGTGCATAGAAGGACCTTGTGGGTGGAGGAGGCCTTGCATAGGGAGGGCCTGCTCTGAAGAACCCAAAAGTCTTGGGTATGTGGGACCCCCCACCACTTGCCATTCTGTTTAAGGAAGTCGGTGAGATTTTGAAGAATGTTAAAGTCAAATGTGCCGAATTCAGGCCAGCAGTCTTAATTGTCCAATTGGTATTGAGGCCAGATCTGTATACAGAGTTGTTTTAAGCGGTTAGCTTTGAGTTCAGTGAGTAAGAGTGGTTTGAGATTTTTGAGAACACAGGCCAGAGGGAAATCTTTTGGGACAGATTGGCCAGACCCTATAATTGAAAGGCAGGCAGAGGCTCCTATTGAGAGTTCGAATCGTCACCCGTAGTCGCAATGAGTTATGAAAAGAGAGCTCTGTGACGAGGTGGAGCATCCCCCACCATTGCCTACAGAGTGGCCTTAGGCCGGAAGTCCCCGGGACCTGGAGAGGACTGGGTTCTAGAGCACCTCTAGAACACCATCCAGATCTTACCTTAATCTAGGGGCCAGCTTGAGTGGAGTGTTGCATGTAGAGCAGTCGAATGGCAAGAATTCCCTGTTCCAGAGGTCTTCAGAGAGAGAGAGAGAGAGAAAAGAGGATAGAGCCGGAGGCCTGGAGGTACGTAAAGCACCAATAAAGTCTTAGGACAAGGCTTGCATCGCTCACAAAGGCACTAGGCGTCCCCGAGGGGGACTTATGAGCCCTGGCAGAAAGGGAGCTCTGTGGGTGTTCACGTTCCCAGATTCCAGGAAAAGGGAAAACAATGAGAGGGGGAGAGAGAGAGAGAGAGGATTGCCTCGCCCTCTCTCCTCGGTTTCGGCACCAAGAATGAAAGGTATAGCTCAGGCTGAGGCAGAAAAGGAGAAACAACCTCAGCGGAGGTAGGTTACCTTTATTCAGGCAAGGAGGGGCAACAGTCGGCCTAGCATGAGAGGGACCAGGGAGGCTTCATGTTTAAAGCAAAGTTGTGGAAGCAATGAGGGAAATGTTAGTCAGGCGGGACGTTTTGAGTAATCTTTAGTTGAGATGGCGTTTGTAGTTGAACAGGGGGTGGGAGGTTTTGAGTGGGGCGTGATAAGTCCCAGGTAGATGAAACTGGCCCGGAGCATCAGGGCGGGACTTAAAGTTTTGTTTTCCCCAAAGTTAGATGATTCAGCAAGGGCCTTTGAGACCCTTGTTTTCTTTTCCAGGCCAAAGACTCCTTCACGTTCAGTTCAGTTCAGTCACTCAGTCGTGCCCAACTCTTTGTGACTCCATGGACTGCAGCACACCAAGCTTCCGTGTCCTTCACCAGTTCCTGGTGTTGGGTGCCACTGGGAGGAGAACAAGAGGGACTCCATCTTGGAGACTGTCAACCATCTTAAGTCATGATGTGAACTGGGCCTGAACTTTGTTCAGGAATGAGGAAACCATTGTTAAAGAAAAACCAGGTCTCCATGGAAACCCCCCCCTTACAGATGGCAAACAAAGATTGGAAGTGAAGGTCTGGTTGTCTCAATTAGATTAACGATAGCGATGTCCCCTTGATGTATAGTCCCTTTTAACTTTAATTGTTAATTCTCCCTGCAATTTGATGTTGTAAAACTAAGTACATGTAACCAATCACATAACGTGAATATAAAACCGAGCCCTCCGAAGTCATTAGGGTCCTTATTGGGAGCCGATTCCCCTTGGACCTGCTGGCGTAATAAACTGTACTTCTCTGTCTTGAGTGTCCTCTGAGGTGTGTTTTGCAGCTCTGGATTCCACAAAACCGTAGCTTGCTCAAACTCATGTCCATCGAGTCGGTAATGCCATCCAACCATCTCATCCTCTGTCGCCCTCTTCTCCTCCTGCTTTCAGTCTTCCCCAGCATCAGGGTCTTTTCCAATGAGTCAAGTGGCCAAATTTTTCAATGAGTCCAGTTCTTCACATCAGGTGGCCAAAGTATTGGAGCTTCAATGAGCATGAACTTGGGCAAACTCCAGGAGATGGTGAGGGACAGGGAGGCCTGGGGTGCTGCAGTCCATGGGGTTGCAGTGAGTCAGACATGACTGGGCGACTGAACAACAACTGATGCAGGAGGGAGTAAAAAGAAATAAAGCTTCCCTTGGTCACTCCCTGAGGGGTTGGGAGTAGGGTGGGTTGGGACTTGGTCAGGGGTTGTGAGCTGCTTCCTTATCTGAGGCTGAGGCAAGATAGATAGCATAGCCTGGCTGAGGCTCCAGGCTATGCATTTACAAATAGCATTTATTTACATATCCTGAGGAAAGAGGAAGGTGGGGTCCAGGCTAAGAATTTACAATCAGCCTCTCATCTGCACTTCAAAATAGAAATAATAACAGTTCAGTTCAGTCTTCTGCAGTGTCGACTCTGTGACCTCATGGACTGGAACATGCCAGGCCTCCTTGAACATCACCAACTCGCAGAGCCTACTCAGACTCATGTTCATTGGGGCTAGTGATACCATCCAACCCTCTCATCCTCTGTCCTCCCCTTCTCCTGCCTTCGATCTTTCCCAGCATCACCGTCTTTCCCAAGGAGTCAGTTCTTCACATCAGGCGGCCAAAGTATTAGAGTTTCAGCTTCAACATCATTCCTTTCAATGAATATTCAGGACTGATTTCCTTTAGAATGGACTGGTTGGATCTCCTTGAAGTCCAAGGGACTCTCAAGAGTCTTCTCCAACACCACAGTTCAAAAGCATCAATTCTTCGGCGCAGTCTTGATTCCAGTTTGTGCTTCATCCAGTCCAGCATTTCTCATGATGTACTCTGCATAGAAGTTAAATAAGCAGGGTGACAACATACAGCCCTGACGTACTCCCAATTTCGAATGAGTCTGTTGTTCCATGTCCGGTTCTGTTGCTTCTTGACCTGCATACCAGTTTCTCCAGAGGCAGGTCAGTTGGTCTGGTATTCCCATAACTTTAAGAATTTCCCATAGTGTGTTGTGATCCACACAGTCAAAGGCTTTGGCATAGTCAATAAAGCAGAAGTAGATGTTTTTCTGGAACTCTCTTGCTTTTTCAACGATCCAGCAGATGTTGGCAATTTGGTCTCTGGTTCCTCTGTCTTTTCTAAATCCAGCTTGAACATCTGGAATTTCATGGTTCACGCACTGTTGAAGCCCGGCTTGGAGAATTTTGAGCATCACTTTGCTAGCATGTGAGATGAGTGCAGTTTGCGGTAATTTGAGCATTCTTTGGCATTGACTTTCTTTGGGATTGGAATGAAAACTGACCTTTTCCAGTCCTATGGCCATCACTGAGTTTTCCAGATTTGCTGGCATATTGATTATGGCTCTTTGACAGCATCATCTTTTAGGATTTGAAATAGCTCAACTGGAATTCCATAACCTCCACTAGCTTTGTTTGTAGAGATGCTTCTTAAGATCCCCTTGACTTCCCATTCGCGGATGTCTGGCTCTAGTTGAGTAATCACACCATCGTGATTATCTGGATCATGAAGATCTTTTTTGTACAGTTCTGTGTATTCTTGCCACCTCTTCTTAATATCTTCCGCTTCTATTAGGTCCATACCATTTCTGTCCTTTATTGTGCCCATCTTTGCATGAAATGTTCCCTTGGTATCTCTAATATTCTTGAAGAGATCTCTAGTCTTTCCCATTCTGTTGTTTTCCTCTATTTCTTTGCATTGATCACTTAGGAAGGCTTTCTTATCTCTCTTTGCTATTCTTTGAAATAACAACAGAAACAGGTCAATAGCCAGGCTTTGTCTCTTGAGGACACTTTAAGATAACAGCCATGGAAGAGATCAAAAGGGATCAAGAGATCAAGAGGTCACATATTTCCCATCCTTGGGACAAGGGAGACATTGCACATATGCAGAAAGGCTCCTTGGAGGTCAAAAAGGAGGAGGGGCACCACCCCATAATAAATGCTGCGAAGCCCTCACCACCTCCATTGTCCTCTGAGCTGGAATCCATCTTGGGAAAAAAGAGTGCAGGCATTTTGGCAAGGGTCCTAGGGCAGGACAAGGCCTGCAGGGTTGGACTTCAATAGAAGGTAAAGCAGCGAACAAGGGGAAGAGGGCAAGAGTAAAAGTCAGAGGCCTAAAGGAACAGATGGAATAAGCTGGGTTTACTTTGAATTCCCAGTTTTGGCACCAATAAGATCACAGGTGACCTCCACCTGTGGCATCTTGAAGCAGAGTTTCAGTTCCCAGCCCAAGATTGAATTCAGGCCATGGCAGTGAGTGAGCTGGATCCTAGCCACTCAACCACCTGGAACAGCTGCCAGTGAGAAGGCCCTGGCCCATCAGCTGTGTAGAAATAAAGTAAGGCGAGTGCAGAGAAAAAGAGAGCAAGCCAGGCGGTCAGGCAAGAAAAGGGAAATTTATTAGAGGGAAAAGAGAGGGTGACTGGCCCTTAAGGAGAACCAGCATCCTCCCTTTCTGACAGGGTCTTTCTTACACCCCACCAATGAAAAATTCTCTGAAGGGGTGGTTAATTTTTAGCCTGTAGTTGAGTCCTGTGGTCATGTAGCTGGAGGTCTGGAATCTGGTGGTCTTGTAGCTTTGAGAAGGTAGGCACCAGTGAGAAAACAGAATGTCATTTAGGGCAGTTTGGTCAGGCTCAAGGATCTCTGTGATTTTATTCTTAGTTTGCAAGGTCAATGTAATGAGCCATCTTATCAATGAGCCCCTATGGGGCCCTATCTTCCCAGCTTTTTTGATTTAGGATAAGGGGGGAAGGTCAGTCTTCTGTAACTGCAAGAGAGTTCCAGAAAAACATCTATTTCTGCTTTATTGACTATGCCAAAGTCTTTGACTGTGTGGATGACAATAAACTGTGGAAAATTCTGAAAGAGATGGGAATACCAGATGACCTGACCTGCCTCTTGAGAAACCTATATGCAGGTCAGGAAGCAACAGTTAAAACTGGACATGGAACAACAGACTGGTTCCAAATAGGAAAAAGAGTACGTCAAGGCGGTATATTGTCACCCTGATCATTTAACTTCTATGCAGAGTACATCATGAGAAACACTGGGCTGAAAGACGCACAAGCTGGAATCAAGATTGCTAGGAGAAAAATCAATAACCTCAGATATGCAGATGACACCACCCTTATGGCAGAAAGTGAAGAGGAACTCAAAAGCCTCTTGATGAAAGTAAAAGAGGAGAGTGAAGAAGTTGGCTTAAAACTCAACATTCAGAAAGCTAAGATCATGGCATCTGGTCCCATCACTTCATGGCAAATAGATGGGGAAACAGTGTCAGGCTTTATTTTAGGGGGCTCCAAAATCACTGCAGATGGTGATTGCAGCCATGAAATTAAAAGACACTTGTTCTTTGGAAGGAAAGTTATGACCAACCTAGATAGCATATTGAAAAGCAGAGACATTACTTTGCCAACAAAGGTCCATCTAGTCAAGGCTATGGTTTTTCCAGTGGTCATGTATGGATGTGAGAGTTGGACTGTGAAGAAAGCTGAGTGCCGAAGAATTGATGCTTTTGAACTGTGGTGGTGAAGACTCTTGAGAGTCCCTTGGACTGCAAGGAGATCCAACCAGTCCATTGTAAAGGAGATCAGTCCTGGGTGTTCATTGGAAGGACTGATGCTGAAGCCGAAACCCGAATACTTTGGCCACCTCGTGTGAAGAGTTGACTCATTGGAAAAGACTCTGATGCTGGGAGGGATTGGGGGCAGGAGGAGAAGGGGATGACAGAGGATGAGATGGCTGGATGGCATCACCGACTTGATGGACGTGAGTCTGGGTGAACTCCAGGAGTTGGTGATGGACAGGGAGGCCTGGCGTGCTGCGATTCATGGGGTCACAAAGAGTTGGACGTGACTGAGCGACTAAACTGAACTGACCTGTAGGGCCTGATGAATATCTGTAAGAATCTGTGTGGCCTGAGATTGGGGAAGGACATAGCAGCCCTGTTTTTGTAACCAGTCTCCTTGTGGTTGTGGTCCCTCTTGTCATATCATGTTTTTCCCTCAGGGAGGTAAAGGGGCTTTATGTTGGCAATTATTATATGTTGTTGAGCTGATGATCAAAGTGAGTCTTGTTTTGCTTCTCTGTCTGCGGTATCATTGCCCCAGGAAATGGGGTCTGAGGCCACCTGGTGACCTCGGCAATGAGTGATCCCTACTTCAGTTGGTGTGTTAGCTGCTGTTAAAAGTCGAAGTACAAGTGGGGCATTAGTTGTAGGAGAGCCTTTAATAGATAGGAGCCCTTGTTCCTTCCAGATGGCAGCATGTGAGTATATGGTGTGGAAAGTATGTTTAGAATCAATGCATATGTTTGCTCTCTTGTTAGCTGCGAGGGTAAGGGCTCTAGTTAGTGCAATAAGTTCTGCCTTTTGCGAAGAGGTTCCCAAGGGTAGAGATTGGGATTCAGTAATTTCAGTGTCAGAGACAATTGCATTATCCAGCTACGTTTTTTCCTTATGATGTTGAAGAGGAACTGCCATCAATATACCAAGTAAAGTCAGGGTTATTTAAAGGAGTTGAGGAAATGTGGGAGAAGTGGGGCATCAGGTCTTTTAATGCCTCTTTGCAAGTATGGATGTGGGGCTCAGAAGTAGGGATAAGGGTGGCAGGATTGAGAGTAGGACTGTGTTCAAAGGAGAACTCGGGAGATTCGAGAAGGGTGACATGAATTAGTTGGATGTGTGAAGGAGATAGGAAGGGTCATGGATTTGTGAGAAAGTAAGTCCTTAAAGTCTTGTGGTGAACAAATGACAATGGGTGCTCCAAAAGTCAGATTTTTACTTTCCCCAGTGAGGCGCACAGCTGCTGCCAGAGCATGTCGGCAGGCCCGCCATCCTCTAACTGTGGAATCTAATTGCTTTGATAGATAAGTGACAGGGGTGAAGGAGGGGCCCTGGTTTTGTCCCCAAACTCCTAGGGCAATTCTTTGTCTCTTAGTAGTGTGGAGTATAAAGGGGTGAGAAAGGTCAGGAAGTGTTAGATCTGGGGCTGAGACAATGGCTTGCCTAAGGGACATTTGATTTTAGCTCTAGGGGTTCTGAAAGATCTCCTTGGGTGGCTGGATATAGGGGTTATGCCAAGAGGGCAAAATTAGGAATCCAGAGGTGTAGCTATCCAGCTAACCCCAAGAAGGACAGGATCCCTGTTTTTGATGTAGGGAGTGGTAGGGTGGATATAAGGGACTTTCTATCGGTAGTAATATATCTTTTTGTTGGTGTTAAAAGGACTCTGAGATAGGTGACTCTAGGAAGAGAGAGCCGAACCTTGGTGGCAGACACTCAATAGCCTCGATCACCTAGAAAATTGAGAAGTTGTATAGTGTGTTGTTGAGAGTGTGTAAGTGAAGGACTACAAAAAAGGAAATCATCCACATATTGGAGGACAGTACTCGGAGTAAGATCAAAAGAGGTTAGGTCTGATGCGAGACCTTGGCCAAAGAAATGAGAGCCATCACGAAAGCCTTGTAGGAGGACTGTCCATGTCAGCTGTTGGGAGCAGTGATTGTCTGGATCAGTCTAGGTAAAGGCACAGAGGTCTTGAGAGTGAGTGTAAAGGGATAGTAAAGATGTCCTCTTTGAAGTCTAGAACAGTGAAGTGGGTGCTGGAAGAGGGACTGAGAGAGAGGAGTATAAGGATTTAGAACTACTGAGTGTATGGGGATAATGGCCGCATTGATAAGTCTCAGGTCCTGGACCAGGTGATAGAAGTCATTTGGCTCTTTGACAGGTAGGATATGGGTGTTAATAGGGAGAGTGAGTTGGGTGCAAGAGACCCTGATGTAGGAGTTTAGTGACGATAGGCTTTAATCCTTGTTGATGTTTTTGGGAGATGGGGTGTTGTAGTTGATTGGGGAATTTAGAGGGGTCTTTGATATAAGCATCTGAATGCAGAGTTCCAAAGAATAGCAAGAAGAGATAAGAAAGCCTTCCTCAGTGATCAGTGCAAAGAAATAGAAGAAAACAACAGAATGGGAAAGACTAGAGATCTCTTCAAGAAAATTAGAGATACCAAGGGAACAATTCATGCAAAGATGGGCTCAGTAAAGGACAGAAATGGTATGGACCTAACAGAAGCAGAAGATATTAAGAAGAGGTGGCAAGAACACGCAGAAGAACTGTACAAAAAAGAGCTTTAAGAGACCCAAATAATCATGATGGTGTGATTACTCACCTAGAGCCAGACATCCTGGAATGTGAAGTCAAGTGGGCCTTAGAAAGCATCACTACGAACAAAGCTAGTGGAGGTGATGGAATTCCAGTGGAGCTATTTCAAATCCTGAAAGATGATGCTGTGAAAGTGCTACACTCAATATGCCAGCACATTTGGAAAACTCACCAGTGGCCACAGGATTGGAAAAGGTCAGTTTTCATCCCAATCCCAAAGAAAGGCAATGCCAAAGAATGCTCAAACTACCGCACAATTGCACTCATCTCACACACTAGTAAAGTAATGCTCAAAATTCTCCAAGCCAGGCTTCAGCAATACATGAACTGTGAACTTCCAGATGTTCAAGCTGGTTTTAGAAAAGGCAGAGGAACCAGAGATCAAATTGCCAACATCTGCTGGATCATTGAAAAAGCAAGAGAGTTCCAGAAAAACATCTATTTCTGCTTTATTGACTATGCCAAAGCCTTTGACTGTGTGGATCACAATAAACTGTGGAAAATTCTGAAAGAAATGGGAATACCAGACCACCTGACCTGCCTCTTGAGAAATCTATAAGCAGGTCAGGAAGCAACAGTTAGAACTGGACATGAAACAACAGACTGGTTCCAAATAGGAAAAGGAGTACGTCAAGGCTGTATATTGTCACCCTGCTTATTTAACTTCTATGCAGAGTACATCATGAGAAATGCTGGACTAGAAGAAACACAAGCTGGAATCAAGATTGCCGAGAGAAAAATCAATAACCTCAGATATGCAGATGACACCACCCTTATGGCAGAAAGTGAAGAGGAACTCAAAAGCCTCTTGATGAAAGTGAAAGTGGAGAGTGAAAAAGTTGGCTTAAAGCTCAACATTCAGAAAACGAAGATCATGGCATCTGGTCCCATCACTTCATGGGAAATAGATGGGGAAACAGTATCAGACTTTATTTTTCTGGGCTCCAAAATCATTGCAGATGGTGACTGTAGTCATGAAATTAAAAGACGCTTACTCCTTGGAAGGAAAGTTATGACCAATCTAGATAGCATATTGAAAAGCAGAGACATTACTTTGCCAACAAAGGTCTGTCTAGTCAATGCTATGTTTTTTCCAGTGGTCATGTATGGATGTGAGAGTTGGACTGTGAAGAAGGCTGAGCACCGAAGAATTGATGCTTTTGAACTGTGGTGTTGGAGAAGACTCTTGAGAGTCCCTTGGACTGCAAGGAGATCCAACCAGTCCATTCTGAAGGAGATCAGCCCTGGGATTTCTTTGGAGGGAATGATGCTAAAGCTGAAACTCCAGTACTTTGGCCACCTCATGCGAAGAGTTGACTCATTGGAAAAGACTCTGATGCTGGGAGGGATTGGGGGCAGGAGGAGAAGGGGACGACAGAGGATGAGATGGCTGGATGGCATCACTGACTCCATGGACGTGAATCTGAGTGAACTCCGGGAGTTGGTGATGGACAGGGAGGCCTGGCATGCTGTGATTCATGGGGTCGCGAAGAGTCGGACACGACTAAGCGACTGAACTGAACTGAACTGAGATGGATATGAATTGGAGCATGGTGAGAGGCAACAGATGGGTTGTCTGTATCCCAAACTATGGCATTTACGGACCAGGAAGACAATGGGGCAGGGGGACAGGAGGTGGGGTTGAGGAACTGTAACCAGGCTAGATCAGATGGTAGGCTTGGGATAGTAATAGAGGCTTTGAATTTTAAGAGAATGTCTCTCCCAAGAATAGGAGTGGGGCCTTTTGGGGGGATGAGAAAAGAATGGGAAAATGGGGTATCTTGAAGTGTGCAAGGTAGAGGTTCGGTTTTTCGTGGTGTAGATATTAAACTGTCAACCCACATAACAGACCTGGGAGACCTTGGTTTTTCTGGAGTAGGCAGGCATTAGCAGAATCAGTGGCCCTGTGTCAATGAGACAGGAGATTGGCTTGCCTGCCACTGTAAGAGTTACCCTGGGCCCTGTAGAGGTGATGAGAGTTGGGGCCTGGGTCCCTGGGCACCTTCAGTCTTCAGCAGTGAGTCCAAGGAGCCTGGGCAGAGCTGGGTTGGAGGACTCCTGCTCGGGACCAGGAGGGGATGTCCAGATCCCTGGAGGGCGATTCGGGCAGTTGACCTTCCAGTGTCCCTTTATGACTCAGCTGGGACCTGGACCTGGAAGGGGCCTTGACTCTAGGCATGAATGGGCCCACTGGCCTTCTTTGCACATTTGAAGCAGGGCCCAGGCGGCTCCCTTTCTTTGTTGGTTGATGGAGGTTTGGAGCCATGTTGGGCAGTGGCTAAAAGGTGGCTTTTGGCCTGATCTCATTGGGCCTTCTCTAGCTTTGCCTGTTTTTCCCGGTTATTGAAAATCTTGAAGGCTAAATTTAAAAGGTCTCGTTGAGGGATTTGAGGGCCTTATTCTGCCTTTTTTAGTTTCTTTCAGATATCTGAGGACGACTGGGAGATAAAATGAGTGTTAAGGACAATGGTGCCCTCTGCTGAAGTGGGGTCTAATTTTGTATATTTTTGTAGTGCTTCTGTTAACCTGGCTAGAAATTGTGCCGGGTTTTCATCTAGTCTTTGTTATTTCCCAGAGCTTATCAAAATTGACAGCTTTATGCCCTGCCTTTTGAAGGCCCACAATAAGGCAAGCAACCGTATGATTACAGGCTGCTCATCCAGGTCTCCCTGCCTGATAATCCCGGTTGGGATAATCTCAGTGGACAGCCATCACCCCTACAGGCTTAGTGCCCTCTGTCCTGTGTATCTCATCAGCATGCGCCTGAGACACTTGCCATACTCGTTCCTTCTCTTCTGGGAGAAGAGTGGAGGAAAGGATGATGTAAATACCATGCCAGGTTAAGTCGTAAGACTGGGTAAGATACTTGAATTCTTTTAGATAATTATCTGGGTCTGAGGAGAAAGAGCCAAGATGCTGTTCAGTCTGACATAGATCGTTGAGGGAATATGGGACATAAACCTGAACAATGTATTTTGCTCTGGCTACTTCCCATAAAGGGAGGGGTGGAGTTGGGAAAGGAGTAGGGTCCTGTTGTGAAGTTTCCTGTTTTAAAGTTGTTCCTGACCTGGTACAGGGAGGGGATATAGGGAGGTCAGGGTAAAGCCCTGGGACCCTCGGGGTAGAGGGTGGAGCTGAGGTCTCAGAGCTTGCCTCTGGCACAAGCAGGGGAGGAGGGTTGGGAGCTGCAGGTGGTGGTGGTGACTGCCCACACTTGAGAAGGAGGGAGGGAGGGGGTGTAAGGTGGAGGTTGTGGATGTGGATCTGGAGCGGCTGCAAGGGGATTGGGAGCAGTAAGGGATGGGCTGTGGTCCGAAGGGGGTCGAAAGAAGAAGAAAAGTCTGAACAGGGATTGGGAGACATTGTGTTAGGAGGATGCGGCCCAGAGTGGGCTAAGAGTATTTGAGAAGTAGAACAGGATTCACAGAGGGAGGCTTGAGAGTGGAGAGCAAAGAAAGCCTGAACGTAAGGGATTTCTAACCACTTGCCATTGCGCCAGCAGAAGTTATTGAGGTCCCGTAGAGTATTAAAATCAAGAGTTCGGTTTTCTGGCCATTGGGACTGAAGAAAAGCTACATGGCTCAAAAATAGCCTGGAGTTAAAACTCGCATCTGGATTCCCCGCCCCCCCCCCCATTCTATAAAGAATAAAGAACTTTCTCCCCCGAAGAAAGGAATGAACATTAAGATTGATTACGTTCAGCTCCCAGCTGGTCCCAGTCTCTGGCTGGTCTTAGGAATTCCTTGCCCCAGTTGTTAGAAGCTAACTAATCAAAATAACCTTGAGGAAAAACAGTTCAGTTCAGTGGCTCAGTCGTGTCTGACTCTTTGCAACCCCAGAGACTGCAGCACACCAGGACTCCCTGTCCATCATCAACTCCCGGAGTTTACCCAAACTCATGTCCATTCAGTCTGTGATGCCATCCAGCCTACTCCTCCCACCTTCAATCTTTCCTAGAATCAGGGTCTTTTCCAGTGAGTCAGTTCTTTGTATCAGGTGGCCAAAGTATTGGAGTTTCAGCTTCAACAGAAGTTCTTCCAATGAACACTCAGGATTGATCTCCTCCAGGATGGACCGGTTGGAACTCCTTGCAGTCCAAGGGACTCTCAAGAGTCTTCTCCAACACCACAGTTCAAAAGCATCAATTCTTTGGTGCTCATCTTTCTTTGTAGTTCAACTCTCACATCCATATATGACTACTGGAAAAGCCATAGCCTTGACCAGATGGACCTTTGTTGGCAAAGGAATGTCTCTGCTTTTGAATATGCTGTCTAGGTTGGTCATAATTTTCCTTTCAAGGAATAAGCGTCTTTTAATTTCATGGCTGTAGTCACCATTTGCAGTGATTTTGGAGCCCCCCAAAATAAAGTCAGCCATAATTTCCACTGTTTCCCCATCTATTTGCCATGAACGATGGGACCAGATGCCATGATCTTAGTTTTCTGAATGTTGAGCTTTAAGCCAACTTTTTCACTCTCTTCTTTCACTTTCATCAAGAAGTTTTTTAGTTCTTCAATTTCTGCAATAAGAGTGGTGTCATCTGCATATCTGAGGTTATTGATATTTCTCCCAGCAATCTTATTTCCAGCTTGTGCTTCATTCAGCCCAGTGTTTCTCATGATGTACTCTGCATAGAAGTTAAATAAGCAGGATGGCAATACACAGCCTCGATGTACTCCTTTTCCTATTTGGAACCAGTCTGTTGTTCCATGTCCAGTTCTAACTGTTGCTTCCTGACCTGCATAGAAATTTCTCAAGAGGCAGGTCAGGTGGTCTGGTATTCCCATCTCTTTCAGAATTTTCCACAGTTTATTGTGATCCACACAGTCAAAGGCTTTGGCATAGTCAATAAAGCAGAAATAGATGTTTTTCTGGAACTCTCTTGCTTTTTCAATGATCCAGCAGATGTTGGCAATTTGATCTCTGGTTCCTCTGTCTTTTCTAAATCCAGCTTGAACATCTGGAAATTCATGGTTCACATATTGCTGGAGCCTGGCTTGGAGAATTTTGAGCATGTGAGATGAGTGCAATTGTGCAGTAGTTTGAGCATTCTTTGGCATTGCCTTTCTTTGGGATTGGAATGAAAACTTACCTTTTCCAGTCCTGTGGCCACTGTTGAGTTTTCTAAATTTGCTGGCATATTGAGCGCAGCGCTTTCATAGCATCATCTTTCAGGATTTGAAATAGCTCCACTGGAATTCCATCACCTCCACTAGCTTTGTTCGTAGTGATGCTTTCTAAGGCCCACTTGACTTCACATTCCAAGATGTCTGGCTCTAGGTGAGTGATCACACCATCATGATTATCTGGGTCATTAAGATCTTTTTTTGTACAGTTCTTCTGGGTATTCTTGCCACCTCTTCTTCATATCTTCTGCTTCTGTTAGGTCCATGCCATTTCTGTCCCTTATTGAGCCCATCTTCGCATGAAATATTCCCTTGGTATCTCTAAATTTCTTGAAGAGATCTCTAGTCTTTCCCATTCTGTTGTTTTCCTCTATTTATTTGCCCTGATCACTGAGGAAGGCTTTCTTATCTCTCCTTGCTATTCTTTGGAACTCTGCATTCAAATGGGTATATCTTTCCTTTTCTCCTTTGCTTTTTGCTTCTCTTCTTTTCACAGCTATTTGTAAGGCCTCCTCAGACAGCCATTTTGCTTTTTTGCATTTCTTTTTCGTGGGGATGGTCTTGTTCCCCATCTCCTGTACAATGTCATGAACCTCTGTCCGTAAAGTGAAAGTGAAGTCGCTCAGTTGTGTCAGACTCTTTGTGACCCTGTGAACTGTAGCCTACCAGGCTCCTCCGTCCATGGGATTCTCCAGGCAAGAATACTGGAGTGGATTGCCATTTCCTTCTCCAGCTGTCCACAAACAGACCCCCTAATAACAATGAATCTCCACATGTATATGTTTTCTATATACACCTACTCTTTTCTTGACTTAGTGCAGCAGCTCACTGATCTGACTGCTCCCTCTTTTCACCTCATTAAAGTTGATCTGTTCCTGTACAGTATCAGTCGTGTTCTTTCTCCGAACCAAGCCTTCTCTAGTTCCCTTACCTTCAGTCAGTTCAGTTCAGTCGCTCAATCGTGTCTGACTCTTTGCGACCCCATGAATCACAGCACGCCAGGCCTCCCTGTTTATCACCAACTCCCAGAGTTCACTCAGACTCATGTCCATCGAATCAGTGATGCCATCCAGCCATCTCATCCTCTGTCGTCCCCTTCTCCTCCTGCCCCCAATCCCTCCCAGCATCAGTCTTTTCCAATGAGTCAACTCTTCTCATGAGGTGGTCAAAGTACTGGAGTTTCAGCTTTAGCATCATTCCTCCCAAAGAAATCTCAGGGCTGATCTCCTTCAGAATGGAGTGGTTGGATCTCCTTGCAGTCCAAGGGACTCTCAAAAGTCTTCTCCAACACCACAGTTCAAAGGCATCAATTCTTCGGCGCTCAGCTTTCTTCACAGTCCAACTCTCACATCCATACATGACTACTGGAAAAACCATGGCCTTGACTAGATGGACCTTTGTTGGCAAAGTAACATCTCTACTTTTCAATATGCTATCTAGGTTGGTCATAACTTTTCTTCCAAGGAGTAAGCGTCTTCTAATTTCATGACTACAGTCACCATCTGCAGTGATTTGGGAGCTCCCAAAAATAAAATCTGACACTGTTTCCACTGTTTCCCCATCTATTTCCCATGAAGTGATGGGACCAGATGCCATGATCTTCGTTTTCTGAATGTTGAGCTTTAAGCCAACTTTTTCACTCTACACTTTCACTTTCATCAAGACACTTTTGAGTTCCTCTTCACTTTCTGCCTTAAGGGTGGTGTCATCTGCATATCTGAGGTTATTGATTTTTCTCTCGGCAATCTTGATTCCAGCTTGTGCTTCTTCCAGCCCAGCATTTCTCATGATGTACTCTGCATAGAAGTTAAATAAGCAGGATGGCAATATATAGCCTTGACGTACTCCTTTTCCTATTTGGAACCAGTCTGTTGTTCTATGTCCAGTTCTAACTGTTGCTTCCTGACCTGCTTATAGATTTCTCAAGAGGCAGATCAGGTGGTCTGGTATTCCCATTTCTTTCAGAATTTTCCACAGTTTATTGTGATCCACACAGTCAAAGGCTTTGGCATAGTCAATAAAGCAGAAATAGATGTTTTTCTGGAACTCTCTTGCTTTTTCAATGATCCAGCAGATGTTGGCAATTTGATCTCTGGTTCCTCTGCCTTTTCTAAAACCAGCTTGAACATCTGGAAGTTCACAGTTCATGTATTGCTGAAGCCTGGCTTGGAGAATTTTGAGCATTACTTTACTAGTGTGTGAGATGAGTGCAATTGTGCGGTAGTTTGAACATTCCTTGGCATTGCCTTTTTTGGGATTGGAATGAAAACGGACCTTTTCCAGTCCTGTGGCCACTGCTGAGTTTTCCAAATGTGCTGGCATATTGAGTGTAGCACTTTCACAGCATCATCTTTCAGGATTTGGAATAGCTCCATGGAATTCCATCACCTCCATTAGCTTTGTTCATAGTGATGCTTCCTGAGGCCCACTTGACTTCACATTCTGGCTGTGATGTCTGGCTCTAGGTGAGTGATCACACCATCATGATTATCTGGGTCATTAAGATCTTTTTTTGTATAGTTCTTCTGTATATTCCTGCCACCTCTTCTTAATATCTTCTGCTTCTGTTAGGTCCATACCATTTCTGTCCTTTTTTTGAGCCCATCTTCACATGAAGTGTTCCCTTGGTATCTCTAATTTTCTTGAAGAGATCTCTAGTCTTTCCCATTCTGTTGTTTTCCTCTATTTCTTTGCATTGATCGCTGAGGAAGACTTTCTTATCTCTTCTTGCTATTCTTTGGAATTCTGCATTCAGATGCTTATATCTTTGTTTTTCTCCTTTGTTTTCATGTCTCTTCTTTTCACGTCTCTTCTTTTCACAGCTATTTGTAAGGCTTCCTCAGACAGCCATTTTGCTATTTTGCATTTCTTTTCCATGGGGATGGTCTTGATACCTGTCTCCTGTACAATGTCATGAACCTCTGACCATCATTCTTCAGGCATTCATATCTATCAGATCTAGTCCCTTAAGTCTATTTCTCACTTCCACTGTCTAATCATAAGGGATTTGATTTAGGTCATACCTGAATGGTCTAGTGGTTTTCCCCACTTTCTTCAGTTTCAGTCTGAATTTGGCAATAAAGAGTTCATGATCTGAGCCACAGTCAGCTCCTGGTCTTGTTTTTGTTGACTGTATAGAGCTTCTCCATCTTTGGCTGCGAAGAATATAATCAATCTAATTTCAGTGTTGACCATCTGGTGATGTCCATGTATAGAGTCTTCTCTTGTGTTGTTGGAAGAGGGTGTTTGCTACTACCAGTGCATTTTCTTGGCAAAACTCTATTAGCCTTTGCCCTGCTTCATTCCATATTCCAAGGCCAAATTTGCCTGTTACCCCAGGTGTTTCTTGACTTCCTACTTTTGCATTCCAATCCCGTATAATGAAAAGGACATCTTTTTTGGGTGTTAGTTCTAAAAGGTCTTGTAGGTCTTCATAGAAACGTTCAACTTCAGCTTCTTCAGTGTTACTGGTTGGGGCATAGACTTGGATTACTGTGATATTGAATGGTTTGCCTTGGAAACGAACAGAGATCATTCTGTTGTTTTAAAGATTGCATCCAAGTACTGCATTTCTTACTCTTTTGTTGACTATGATGGCTAGTCCATTTCTTCTAAGGGATTCCTGCCCACAGTAGTAGATATTATGGTCATCTGAGTTAAATTTACCCATTCCAGTCCATTTTAGTTTGCTGATTCCTAGAATGTCAATGTTCACTCTTGCCATCTCCTGTTTGACCACTTCCAATTTGCTTTGATTCATGGACCTGACATTGCAGGTTCCTATGCAACAGGGATCTATTATCAAGTCTGTGTTGCAGCCAGACAGTGTTAGAATAGTAAGTAAGTCTTTTTGGTCTTATCTCCCCTTGGAAGCCCGAGGCTTTTAGGTTTCGGAGAAGGCATCCCAGAAGAGTCAATTTTGAGGCCTGGGATTGAGAATTTCCCATTGCAGCTGAATATGGAGGTTAGACAAGGGCGAGAGAAAGTGAGGAGAAAGGCCTGAGAGAAAAGGCTCCCTGTTCTCAGGACTTTCTCAGAGAGTAATAATAGTCTGCTTTGAAATGGGCATGCCCCATTTCAAAGTCCGACGGGGCACAAGGCCGAGGACCCAAGGGCCATGGGGACCCTCCAGCCTAGCACTAGGATGGACACGATGCGAGAGAGACAGGATCCAAGGGAATGGGATTTCACTCACCCTTGTAACTAATGGGTGAAAAGTGGGCTGGTGTGTGGATGTCAGTCCAGCAAGGCAAGTGGAGAGTCTCTTCCAGGAGCTCATCTCAGTTTCTCAGCAAGGTCCAAGGGAGGGGACCACTGGAGGTGGGCTTGTGAGAGGAGCCCACACAGATGCGGTGGATCTTCTCTCCCAGGTTTCGGCACCAGAATGTAAGGCAAGTGCAGAGAAAAAGAGACCGAGCCAGCAGTCAGGCAAGAAAAAGGAAATTTATTAGAGAGAAAAGAGAAGGTGACTGGCCCTTAGGGAGAACCAGTGTCCTCCCTTTCTGACAGGGTCTTTCTTATACCCCACCAATGAAAAATTCTCTGTAGGGATGGTTAATTTTTAACCTGTAGTTGAGTCCTGTGGTAGCCGGAGGTCTGGAATCTGGTGGTCTTGTAGCTTTGAAAAGGTAGGCACCAGTGAGAAAACAGAATGTCATTTGTGCAATTTGGTCAGACTCAAGGATCACTGTGATTTTATTCCTTGTTTGTGAGGTCAGCATAATGAGCCATCTTAACAGTGAGACCCCATGCGGGCCCTATCAGTTTCCACATAGAGCCAGAAAGTTAGTGAAACGTGTGAAGTGTTTATTAGGGAAAAGAGTACATGTGGATCGATAGCTAGGTGGACCTAGAGAGAAAGTCACGCCCTTGTAGTTTTAAGGTAGGAATTTCTAGGCAGTTAGTGTTGAATCCCTGAGATCTCAACCTTTTAAAATAAATATCCCATTCCATTAACCTAAAACTACACTGTGTGTCCTGATTTCCTGGCACTCAAGGGAATGTGTCCTTGGTCTGATAAATTACAAACCTTCAGATCTGGGAAAGGGTAAGAGTTAACTTCTGCCCAATATATCTGAGAGAAAAACAACAGGTGAACATTAACTTTTAGCCCATACATCTCGTCCATTGTGAAATGGCCAGGGGTCATAAGAAAAGTTCACAGGACAGGGACTAAATGAAGAATCTGAGAATCAAAGGAAATCACAGAAATGTTAAAATGAACATTGTAACTGACAAAGGTCCATATTTTCAACGCTATGGTTTTTCCAGTAGTCATGTATAGATGTGAAAGGTGAACCATAAAGAAGGCTGAACACTGATAAATTGATGCTTTTGAACTGTGGTGTTGGAGAAGACTCTTGAGAGCCCCTTGGACTGCATGGAGATCAAACCAATTCATCCTAAAGGAAACCAGTCCTGAATATTCATTGGAAAGACTGATGCTGAAGCTGAAGCTCCAAAACCTTGGCCACCTGATGCAAAGAACTGACTCATTACAAATAACCCTGATACTGGGAAAGATTGAAGGCAGGAGGAGAAAGGGATGAAAGAGGATGAGACGGTTGGATGGCATCACTGACTCGATGGACATGAATTTGAACAAGCTCCAGGCATTGGTGATGGACAGGAAATCTTGGCGTGCTGCAATCCATGGGATCTCAGAGTCAGACATGACTGAGTGACTGAACTGAACCTTTACGTTAATTGGTTAAAAATGACATATGCTAAGGGTAAGAACCAAACAGAAATATACAGATCAATACTACTAAGGGTATAGACTACTATGGATTCAGCTTTCATGGGCATTTCACCCCTCTCAGTGTCTGTGCTGAGAGCTTTGTACTTTTGTTCTCTTTGAAATAAATCCTGTCTGCTCACTACCTTGAGTGTTTGCCAAGTTCATTCTGTGGCTCCACAAAGAACTTGGATCCCCATTTCAGTTTGAATCACTTTTATGGGGCATTTCTTCTGGGCTTCCTTTGGCCAGTCATCTTGCTGTGCCTGGTATTTCGTATATCCCAGTGTCCTCCCAGGAGAAGGCAATGGCACCCCACTCCAGTACTCTTGCCTGGAAAATCCCATGGACGGAGGAGTCTGGTGTGCTGCAGTCCATGGGGTCGCTAAGAGTCGGACACGACTGAGCAACTTCACTTTCACTTTTCACTTTCCTGCATTGGAGAAGGAAATGGCAACCCATTCCAGTGTTCTTGCCTGGAGAATCCCAGGGACGGGGGAGCCTGGTGGGCTACTGTCTATGGGGTCGCACAGAGTCGGACACAACTGAAGTGACTTAGCAGCAGCATAAAATCTAATTAAACTTTTGAGCTTTTTTTCCCCTCAGTCATAATTTTTAGTGTTGTCATAAACCTCTGTTTGTGCTTTAGTTAGTTTTGTTCTTAAGTGGTAAATATAATTTTTGCTTTCCTTTGTTTGCTGTGTCAATCTATTGTACTTTATTTTGTTGGACTGTTTTGATTTTGCTTATATATATATATATATATGTGTATATTCAGTCACACTTTTTATTGTTATAAACCTCTGCCTCTACCTTAGGTTTTTGCAGGAGTTTTCCTCTTTTTTTCTTTCTTCTTACTATTTTTTCTCTTCTCTTTTTTATAATTTTAATTTTTTTAAACCTATTATATTTTTTCTACATTTATTCCTTTGTTTTTCTTTCCTGTTGTTCTTTTCCCCTTGCAGTTAATCCTTAATGTATATAAATCTTCATTATCTACCTCTATTTAACTTTGTATATCTATTCTTGCTTTCTTTTCTTTCTTTCCTTTCCTCTCAACATATTTGTTAGTTTTGTTTTATTCCTTTATTCCCCAGTTAGCACCTTGCTTCAGTTTTGCTTTCCAGTTAGTTTTGTTCTTAAGTGGTAAATATAATTTTTGATTTCCTTTGTTTGCCAGGTCAATCTACTGTACTTTATTTTTGTTGGACTGTTTTGACTTTGCTTGCAGGTGTATATGTATATGTGTATATTCCATTATTTTAATTATTATTTGCCTGATAGTGTAACTACCATTTGTCTGAGGTTCATCTTTGATTTCTTGTTTTTGGGTATTTGTTTTAATCTCACTTTATGCCATAACAAACCACTTGTGCTATCTTTGTTCTAACCAGAGATCAAGCCCTGAACCTTTGGAGTAGGAGCATTGACTCCAAGACCCTAGACTACCAGAGAACTATCCCTAGGGAGTATCAAATAGTGAGAACTCACACAAAGGAAACCACTTGAATATAAGACCCGGCATCACCCAATCACCAGTAGCACCCTGTGGAGGATTCCTCATCTAAAGAACAAACAAACAAAAAAATACAAACCCAGTCATCAGCAGACAGGATTGCCACCTCACTCAGTCTTGCCCATCAGAGGAAAAACAAACAAACAAACAAAAACTCAGCACAAATCTCACCCTATACGAAGCTTACACAAACAACTGGACCAACCTTAGGAGGGCGGAAACCAAAAGGTAGAAAGAATTCAGCCTTGAAGCCTGGAAAAAGCAGACTTCAAACACAATAAGTTAAAAAAAAAAATGAAAAGGCAGAGAAATATTACCCAAATGAAGGAACAAATTAGAAACACAGAAGTAAAAACAAATGAAGAAGAAACAGGCAAACTACCTGAAAAAGAAGTCAGAATAATGATAGTAAAGATGATCAAAACCCTTGAAAACAAAATGATAAAATGCAAGAATCAATTAACAAAGTCCTAGAAGAATTAGAGTAAACATACAGAGACAAACAAGACAAGTACTGAAGTTAAAAATACTCTGGAAGGAATCGATAGCAGAATATCTGAAGCAGAAGAATGAATCAGTGAGCTAGAAGATAAAATGGTGGAAGAGCAGAATAAAGTAAAAAGAATGAAAAGAATTGAGGATAGTCTCAGAGACCTCTGGGATAATATCAAGTGCACCAACATTCAAATTATATGGGTCCCAGAAGAAGAAGAGGAAGAGAAAGGATATGAGAAAAATTTTGAACAGATTATAGTTGAAAATTTCCCCAGTAAGAAAAAAGAAATAGTCAATTAAGTCCAAAAGGCACAAAGAGTCCCATACAGGATATACCCAAGGAGAAACATGCCAAGACACATACTAATCAAACTAACAAAGACTAAACACAAAGAAAGAATACTGAAAGCAGCAAGGGAAAAGCAACAAGTAACAGACAAGGGAAACCCCATATGTTTAATAGCTGATATTTCAGCAGAAACTCTGCAGGCCAGAAAGGAATGGCAGGATATATTTAAAGTACTGAAAGGGAAAAATATACAACCAAGATTACTGTACTCAGCAAGAATCTCATTCAAAATTGAGGGAGAAATAAAAAGCCTTTCAGACAAGCAAAATTTAAGAGAATTCAGTACCACCAAACCAGCATTATAACAAATGTTAAAGGGACTTATATAGTCAGAAAATACAAGAGAAAGAAAAAATCTACAAAATCAACCCCAAACAATTAAGAAAATGGCAATAGGAACATATATATCAATAATTACTTTTAATGTAAATATATTAAATGCTCCAACCAAAAGACACAGACTGGCTGAATGGATACAAAAGCAAGACCCATACATATGCTGTCTACAAGAAACCCACTTCAGACTGAAGACACATATAGACTGAAAGTGAGAGGATGGAAAAATATATTCCATGCAAATGGGAAGCGAAAGAAAGCTGGAGTAGCAATCCTCATATCAGACAAAATAGACCTTAAAATAAATAATATTACAAGAGATAAGGAAGGACATGACATAATGATCAAGGGATCAGTCCAAGAGGAAGACATAACAGTTGTACTCAGCCAAAAAAAGGAATGCCTTTATGTCAGTTCTAATGAGGTGGATGAACCTAGAACCTATTATACGAAGTGAAGTGAGTCAGAAAAAGAAAGATAAATATCGTATTCTAATGCATATATATGGGATCTAGAAAAATGGTACTGAAGAATTTACTTACAGGGCAGCAGTGGAGAAACTGGCATAGAGAAGAGACTTGTGGGCATGGGGAGAGGGGAGGAGAGGGTGAGATGTATGGGAAGAGTAACGTGGAAACTTATATCGCCATATGTAAAATAGATAGCCAATGGGAATTTGCTGTATGGCAAAGGAAACTCAAACAGGGGCTCTATATCAACCTAGAGGGGTGGGATGGAGAGGGAGATGGGAGGGAAGTTCGAAAGGGAGGGGATATATGTAAAATAGCTGTGAAAAGGAGAAGCGAAAAGCAAAGGAGAAAAGGAAAGATATAAACATCTGAATGCAGAGTTCCAAAGAATAGCAAGAAGAGATAAGAAAGCCTTCCTCAGTGATCAATGCAAAGAAATAGAGGAAAACAACAGAATGGGAAAGACTAGAGATCTCCTCAAGAAAATTAGAGATACCAAGGGAGCATTTCATGCAAAGATGGGCTCAATAAAGGACAGAAATGGTATGGACCTCACAGAAGCAGAAGATATTAAGAAGAGGTGGCAAGAATACACAGAACTGTACAAAAAAGATCTTCATGACCTAGATAATCACGATGGTGTGATTGCTGACCTAGAGCCAGACATCCTAGAATGTGAAGTCAAGTGGGCCTTAGAAAGCATCACTACGAACAAAGCTAGTTGAGGTGATGGAATTCCAGTTGAGCTATTTCAAATCCTAAAAGATGATGCTGTGTAAGTGCTGCGCTCAATATGCCAGCAAATTTGGAAAACTCACCAGTGGCCACAGGACTGGAAAAGGTCAGTTTTCATTCCAATCCCAAAGAAAGGCAATGCCAAAGAATGCTCAAACTACCGCACAATTGCACTCATCTCACACGCTAGTAAAGTAATGCTCAAAATTCTCCAAGCCAGGCTTCAGCAATACGTTAACCGTGAAATTCCTGATGTTCAAGCTGGTTTTAGAAAAGGCAGAGGAACCAGAGATCAAATTGCCAACATCCGTTGGATCATTGAAAAAGCAAGAGAGTTCCAGAAAAACATCTATTTCTGCTTTATTGACTATGCCAAAGCCTTTGACTGTGTGGATCACAATAAACTGTGGAAAATTCTGAAAGAGATGGGAATACCAGACCACCTGACCTGCCTCTTGAGAAATCTCTATGCAGGTCAGGAAGCAACATAGAACTGGACATGGAACAAGAGACTGGTTCCAAATAGGAAAAGGAGTACGTCAAGGCTGTATATTGTCACTCTGCTTATTTAACTTCTATGCAGAGTACATCATGAGAAATGCTGGACTGGAAGAAGCACAAGCTGGAATCAAGATTGCTGGGAGAAAAATCAATAACCTCAGATATGCAGATGACACCACCCTTATGGTAGAAAATGAAGAGGAACTAAATAGCCTCTTGATGAAAGTGAAAGTGGAGAGTGAAAAAGTTGGCTTAAAGCTCAACATTCAGAAAATGAAGATCATGGCATCTGGTCCCTCACTTCATGGGAAATAGATGGAGAAACAGTGGAAACAGTGTCAGACTTTATTTTTCTGGGCTCCAAAATCACTGCAGGTGGTGATTGCAGCCATGAAATGAAAAGACACTTACTCCTTGGAAGGAAAGTTATGACCAACCTAGACAGCATATTGAAAAGCAGAGACATTACTTTGCCAACAAAGGTCCATCTAGTCAAGGCTATGGTTTTTCCAGTGGTCATTATGGATGTGAGAGTTGGACTGTGAAGAAGGCTGAGTGCCGAAGAATTGATGCCTTTGAACTGTGGTGTTGGAGAAGACTCTTGAGAGTCCCTTGGACTGCAAGGAGATCCAACCAGTCCATTCTGAAGGAGATCAGCCCTGGGATTTCTTTGGAAGGAATGATGCTAAAGCTGAAACTCCAGTACTTTGGCCACCTCGTGCAAAGAGTTGACTCACTGGAAAAGACTCTGATGCTGGGAGGGATTGGGGGCAGGAGGAGAAGGGATGACAGAGGATGAGATAGCTGTATGGCATCACTGAATCGATCGACGTGAGTCTGAGTAAATTCCGGGAGTTGGTGATGGACAGGGAGGCCTGGCGTGCTGGGATTCATGGAGTCGGACATGACTGAGTGACTGAACTGAACTGAACTGATGGCTGACTCATGTTTAGGTTTGACAGAAAACAGCAAAATTCTGTAAAGCAATTATCCTTCAATAAAAAAAAAAAAAAAAAAGCAGAGACATCACTTTGGCTACAGATGTACGTATAGTAAAGCTATGGTTTTTCCAGTAGTCATGTATGGATGTGAGAGTTGGACCATAACGAAGGCTGAGTGCTGAAGAATTGATCCTTTTGAATTGTGGTGCTAAAGAAGACTCTTAAGAGTCCTTGGATGCAAGGAGATCAAACCAATCAATCCTAAGGAAAATCAACCCTGAATATTCATTGTCAGGACTGTTGCTGAAGTTGAAGCTCCAGTACTTTGGCCACCTGCTGCAAAGAGCCAATTCATTAGAAAAGACTTCGATGCTGGGAAAGACTGAGGGCAGAAGGAGAAGGGGGCAGCAGTGAATGCAGTGGTTGGATAGCATCACCAACTCAACTGAAATGAATTTGAGCAAACTCCTGAAGATAGTGGAGGACAGAGGAGCCTGGCTTGCTGCAGTTCATGGGGTCACAAAGTGTTGGATACGACTTAGTGAATCAACAGCAACAATAATGGATAGGCTATCATGAGTTATTTTGAGTGAGAGTCTGATAAGTATCTTGGGTTTCTGGAACATTGTGCAGATGTTCTAGATGTCTGCGTTAAGACAATAAATGGTCCAAAGGTAAGATTCCATCTGGCTGGATGAACATAAGTCACATTTCTTCAATGGCCGCCTAAATACGTTTTATTAATAGGGAGGTCTCTTGCCAATTCTAACTCCATTTTGATTTTCCTTTCATAGCAATATACTACTGTCTATATTGTTCAGTGGTTAGGAGGAGGTGGGAGAGAAGGAAGTGCAAAATATAATATGCTAATATGCTTATATTTGCATAATTACAGACAAAATCATTTTTGGTATACTTTATGCATTTTGTTTTACTGTGTATATAATGTATATAATAGACAAATGAGTCCTAATTTGGTAGCATCAAGTCTCTAGGCAGTTAAGAGATTACCAATATATATTGGGACTTCCCTGGAGGTCCGGTGGCTAAGACTCTGCACTCACAAGGCAGGGGGCCTGCTTCAATCCCTGGTCAGGGAACTGAACTAATCAATCCCTGGTCAGGGAACTAATCCTACTTGCCGCAACTTACATGCCACAACTAAAGATCCTGCGTGCCACCACTAAGATAGAAGATACGACATATGGAAACTAAGACCTGTCGCAGCCAAATACATAGATAAATATTAAAAAAAAAAAGAAGTTACCAATACAGAACTGTTGAATATTCATTTGTTCGACCACCTCTAAGCATTATATGTGCCTGAACTTGCCCACTGGATTGTGGTAGAGAGAAGAAAGTAAGGAAGAAATGGCTCAAGGTCAAAATGATCATATTTAAGAGATACCTCAGTTATAACCAGTGCTGTGTGTGGGTGTGTATGTGCCATTTTACTTAACAGTATTGTATATATAGTGGATAATTAAATTCTGATTTGAAGTATAATGTCTAATCTTTTAAGATGTTTAGAAATGTTTCATGTACTTAAAATTAAAAGTAGAATGACATTTTATAAAGAGCTTTTAAAAATCAGTGCTTACCTGGTGGTCCAGTGGGTAAGACCCTGGGTTCCCAGTGCAGGGGGCCTGGGTTCAATTCCTGGTCAGGGAACTAGATCCCACACGCAACAATCAAGAATTCACATGCCACAACTAAAGATCCTGCATAGCACAGTGAAGACCTGACACAGTCAAATAAATAAATATTTTTAAAAAGTTGATGGGAATATTATATGACTCTGCTTATATCAGGGCTTCCCAGGTGGCGTTAATGGTAAAGAACCTGCCTGCCAATTCAGGAGACTTAAGAGATGTGGGTTCAATCCCTGGAATCAGGAAGATGCTCTGGAGAAGGCAATGGCTACCGACTCCAGTTTTCTTGTCTGGAGAATCCCATGGACAGAGGAGCCTGGGGAGCTACTATCCATGTGGTGGCAAAGAGTTGCACACAAGTGAAATGACTTGGTGTGCACACACCACTTATGTGAGGTACTTAAAATAGTCAAATTCTTGGAGAATTTGACTTAGAGAAGGTACAATGTTGGTTATCAAGGGTTTGGAGGAGTGTGCTAATGGGGAGTTAATATTTAATGGCTACAGAGTTTCAGTTTGGGATAATAAAAAGTTCTAGAGAGGGACTTGCTTGGTGGTCCAGTGATTAAGAATTTACCTTCCAGTGCAGGGCACTTGGGTTTGTCCCTGGTCAGGGAACTAAGTTTCCACATGCTGTACCATGTGGCCAAAAAAAATTTTTTTTATAAAACATAAAATAAAATTTATAATAAATATCATTTGCAAATGAAATAGTTAAACCATCTCCAAACAGTCTACCTTTTGTACTTTTTCATTGGGTTGAGTGAGATGGGAGGAAAAAAATTACAAAAGATGTTTTGCTGGCATGTACTAGGAGATTTCATATTAACATTGCCCAGTGTGTTATGTGCATTTAACTTTAGCTGTATTGTACATAAATCCAGGAATGTCTTTTTCAAGGGCCTGGGAGCCATCTCTTTGAAATATGGTTATCAAGGAAGATAACCCCTATCCCCTAGTTCCTGTGAGAGAGGAGCAGCCCAGCTTCAGTGGGCTCTAACTAAGTTACAAAACTACCTTCCATCATAAATGCTCAGAATAAGTTTAATTTTCCTTTGATTAAATCCAATTAGCAAACACTGATGGTCACCTCAATTACCAGGTGAACTTAATCAGATGGACAATGTGTGATGAACAGTGCTATCAAGAAGTCCTTGCACTTGAACACTACCTTGCGAACACGTATAATAGGTTGTCTGCAGGGCATGAGGGAGGGTGCCCTGAAGAAAAGGTGAGGTTTCTTCTTGTCCTTCCAACCTGCTGGTGGACTCCCTACAGTGAGCATCACATGCTTGTTTAATTCTTATCCAATAGTACAACTGTTTTCTTCTTCTGTTTGTGGAGAGGATTTCTGGGTTGGGAGATTTTATTCTTTTTTTTTTAAATTGGAGGGTAAGTGCTTTACGATACTGTGTTGGTTTCTGCTGTACAATAGCGAGAGTCAACTATATGTATAGGTATGTCCCCTCCCTATTGAACCTCTCTCCCATCCCCTCATCCCGCCCCTCCCCCGACCCCGCCCCAGGTTGTCACGAGCACCGAGCTGAGCTCCCTGTGCTATACAGCAGCTTCCGACCAGCTATCTATTTTGTACATGGTAGTGTATATATGTCAATGCTACTGTCTCGATTCGAAGAGAAACAAAAGTCAAGTTAGTAAAGAAACAAATGTTGTTCACTTTGGGTTAAAGTTCAGAGAAAGACTGTCTTCTGAAAATGTCTTTGGAAATTAAATCATAAAACTGCATCTCATTCAGCTGGTCCTTTTTGAAGAGAAGAAATCGATAGAAATGAAGGATTCTAGACTACAATGTTCCTAACTAGAAGTCATTCTCAGATACAACCATTGTTACATGACTGTCATTTATTCAACCCTATTGTGTATATGATGGACAAACTTAAGTCCTTATTTAAAACATCGAGCTTTTCTGGATGTTTAGAACTACATAAAGTATATTAAAAGTGGAGTATATTTTTAAAAGTACATTAATAAATATATAAAGAAGAAATTATTTTTAAGTATACCAATAAAAAGTATATTAAAAATGGAGATAGTGAAGTAAGACATTTTGCACATATCTGTTTGTTAAAATTCATATGAAGTGGTGTGTTTTGGGAGTGGAGTGGCCAAATTATCTCTCTGAGCAGAACACACGATATTTGTGCTGGTTCAGGGAAAAGGGAGGAGAGCAAAGGGCAAAGGGCCCGAGGCCAGTCTGTTTATAGTCAGGCCAGGTTAATCATCATTCTCTTGTGTTCTGTGCAGTTGGCTTTATTTCATGGTGTCTGTGGCATCACTGACTCAATGGACACAAGTTGGAGCAAACACCAGGAGATAGTGAAGGACAGGGAAGCCTGGCCTGCTGCAGTTCATGGAGTCGGATACGACTGAGTAACAATAGTGTATGTAGAAGGGCTTTCCTGGTGGCTCATCTGGGGAAGATTCTGCCTGCAATGAAGGAGTTGCAAGAGATGCCGGTTCAATCCCTGGGTCAGGAAGATCCCCTGGAGGAGGAAATGGCAATGCACTCCAGTATTCTTGCCTGGGAAATCCCATGGACAGAGGAGCCTGGTGGGCTACAGTTCATGGGGTCCCAAAGAGTTGGACATGACTGAGGATGCATGCAGGGTATGGTGTATATAAAAGTCAAATGAGTTAAAAGTTTACAACAGCTAGTCTTTCCAGGTGTTAAAGAGGTTGCTAGTGTATGTCATGAGTAACATTAGTAAACTAGCTTTTTGTTCATTTACCTTTTGACGCTGGATGATTAATTTCTATACTTGGTCATTAAAATGATGGGAGAGGAAGAAGATGAAGGATGGAAGGAGGGGCCTCTCCACTAGCATCTCCATATCTGGATGATAGTCTTGGATTATATCCATAGTTCTATGTGTACATTTTTTTATAAAGTGCCTGTGTTTATTGTGGATAAAGCCCATTCTTTTATTTTGTAGCATCTAAGCTTTTTGGATATCTCAAACTGACAATGTATGATAAAAAGTGGAGTTAGTGAATTAATCAAGTAAATATCTTTAAAAAGTAATTAGTAGAAAGGAGTATCTTGGGTATGGCATTGTTAAACCACCTCTGAGCATTGAACGTTAGCACTTGCACATTAGGCTGGTGGTGGGGAGGAATGTAGGCAGGCAGATGTATTCATATTTACATTTCAATAATTTATGTGTGTATACAGTTCTTTTGGCTGTACTTTAGGAATGTACTATTAAATAATTCAGTGAAAACATTCTTTCTTGATAATATTTCAAGAGAATATATATGATAATGAATTCTCTTAAGTCATTGTATTCTAGGGACTTCCCAGGTTGTCCAGTGGCTGGGACTCTACCCTCCAACACAGGGAGCCTTGAATCCTGCATGCCACAAGTAGGAGTTGTATGCCATAATTAAAGATCCTGCGTGCTGCCACCAAAACCTGGTGCAGCCAAATAAATGAATATATAAAAATATTTTTAAAAAATTTATTGTACTCTATCACTTTATATCTCAATCACTACTGAGCATAAGATTGAGCATAAGAGAATGTAATATTTTAATTGTAATTTTTTTAGTATCTTTGTGTAAGAAATCTGTTATCATTTTTGTCTTCTGTGACAGTTTTGTCCTCAAGTTCTCCAGAGGAACAGAACCAATAGGATTGATTAACTTATTGGAATTGGCTCCAGAAACATCCAGAAACAATGTTTAGTCTGGGTACCCCATGACCAGTCAAGTTACTACAAAAAATTAACCATCACACCAAGAAAAGAAATATTTTGTTTTTTCCTTATTGAGTTAGTGTAGAGTACTCTTCATTTTAATTAACTGGTTAATTATCTAATTGGAGGATAGTTGCTTTACAATTGCTTTACTATACTTGTTGGCCTCTGCCATACATCACTGTGAATCAGTCACAGATATGCATATGTCCCCTTCCTCCTGAACCACTCACCCATCTCCCACCCCATCCCACCCTTTTAAGTTGTCACAGAGCACCAGACTGAACTCTCTCCTATAAAAAGAATGCATTTGAGTCAGTCCTAATGAGGCGGATAAACCTAGAGCCTATTATATGGAGTGAAGTAAGTCAGAAAGAGAAAGACAAATACTGTATATTAACCCACGTATATGCAATCTAGAACGGAGAAGGCACTGGCAACCCACTCCAGTACTCTTGCCTGGAAACTCCCATGGACGGAGGAGCCTGGTGGGCTGTAGTCCATGGGGTCGCTAAGAGTCGGACACGACTGAACGACTTCACTTTCCCTTTTCACTTTCATGCACTGGAGAAGGCAATGGCAACCCACTCTGGTGTTCTTGCCTGGAGAATCCCAGGGACGGGGGAGCCTGGTAGGCGCCCGTCTGTGGGGTCGCACAGAGTCGGACACGACTGACGTGACTTAGCGGCATGCAATCTAGAAAGATGGTACTGATGAACCTATTTGCAGGGCAGCAGTGAGGAAGCAGACAGAGAACATGCGGGTGTAGGGTATTCTTGGTTATCAAAATACTTATGACTTTTGGACTTGAATTGACACATTTGCATGATCATGATGTGTGACAATGAATGATACATACTGTACAGTCTCAACCATGTAAAAATATTTGCTTAGTTCTGTGTGTACAAGCATAGCACCTGCAAGGATACATCAACTGTGAAATACTTATGATTATGGATGATGTTTAACTGAGGAAGATTCTGAAAGAGATGGGAATACCAGACCACCTGACCTGCCTCTTGAGAAACCTATATGCAGGTCAGGAAGCAACAGTTAGAACTGGACATGGAACAACAGACTGGTTCCAAATAGGAAAAGGAATACGTCAAGGCTGCGTATTGTCACCCTGCTGATTTAACTTCTATGCAGAGTACATCATGAGAAACGCTGGGCTGGAAGAAGCACAAGCTGGAATCAAGATTGCTTGGAGAAAAATCAATAACCTCAGATATGCAGATGACACCACCCTTATGGCAGAAAGTGAAGAGGAACTCAAAAGCGTCTTGATGAAAGTGAAAGAGGAGAGTGAAAAAGTTGGCTTAAAGCTCAACATTCAGAAAACGAAGATCATGGCATCTGGTCCCATCACTTCATGGGAAATAGATGGGGAAACAGTGGAAACAGTGTCAGGCTTTATTTTGGGGAGGGGAGCTCCAAAATCACTGCAGATGCTGATTGCAGCCATGAAATTAAAAGACGCTTACTCCTTGAAAGGAAAGTTATGACCAACCTAGATAGCATATTCAAAAGCAGACACATTACTTTGCCAACAAAGGTCCGTCTAGTCAAGGCTATGGTTTTTTCCAGTGGTCATGTATGGATGTGAGAGTTGGACTGTAAAGAAAGCTGAGTGCTGAAGAATTGATGCTTTTGAACTGTGGTGCTGGAGAAGACTCTTGAGAGTCCCTTGGACTGCAAGGAGATCCAACCAGTCCATCCTAAAGGAGATCATTCCTGGGTGTTCATTGGAGGGACTGATGCTAAAGCTGAAACTCCAGTACTTTGGCCACCTCATGCGAAGAGGTGAAAAGATTCATTGGAAAAGACCCTGATGCTGGGAGGGATTGGAGGCAGGAGGAGAAGGGGACGACAGAGGATGAGATGGTTGGATGGCATCACTGACTCCACGGACATGAGTCTGAGTGAACTCCAGGAGTTGGTGATGGACAGGGAGGCCTGGCATGCTGTGATTCATGGGGTCGCAAAGAGTCGGACAGGACTGAGCAACTGAACTGAACTAAACTGAAATGATGGATGATGTTTGTATACTTTGCTTCCTGTGTTTTTTTAGTTTCTGTAATGCACACATTAACTTTTAACCATTTAAAAAATAACACTAGCATCTTAATGATTTCCAACAACAGAGGTTAATTATTCACTTGCTCATATTTACATTGGCTGCTGAATAGAGCTACCATAACAAAGTACCACAAACTGAGTGACTAAAGAATTCATGTATTCTCTCATGATTCTGGGGGCAGAGGTCTAAAACCAAAATGTTGGTAGGCTTGATTTCTTCTGGAGGTGCTGAGAAAGAATCTGTTCCATTCCCCTCTCCTGGCCTCTCATGGATGCCAGCAGTCCTTGGAGTTCTTATCTTCTAGCTAGAAAATCACTAACCTCTGCCTCTGTTCTTGCATGGCCCCCTTCCCTGTGTCTCTGTATTCTCTCTTCTTCTTCTTAGGACACCAGTTGTATTGGATTGATAGCACATCATAATCTAGTATGACCTCATTTTAACTAATTATATCTGCAGAGAGCTTATCTCCAAATAAAGTCCCATTCACAGTTACTGGGGGTTGTGATTTATCTTTTTGGGGGACCCAGTTCAACCCACAACAGTTACAAGTCAGTAGTGGTTCTACTGCCAGATGTGTCTTTGCATTCTTGGACTCAGAGTGAAGGAGTGGGCTCTACTTAGCAAGCATCATTCCCGTGGCAGGAATAAACAATAGCTCTCAAAACATCCGTTCAGGTGAGGCAGGTATCACGTTTGATTACATGGCACATCTGATCATGCCATAACTTGCTCTGCATCACAGGTTCCTGCCTCAGGCTTATGTTTGTCCAAAATCTGCATCAGTTCTCAGTCATGGACTTCCTGTTAAAAGTCAATCTGGGACTTCCTCGTGGTCCATTGGTTAAGAATCTGCCTGTCAGTGCAGGGAACATGGGTTCAATTCCTGATCCGGGAAGATCATGCAGACTGTGGGGCAGTAGAGCCTGTGCACCACAACTACTGAGCCCATGCTCTTGTGCTCTGCAGCAAGAGAAACCACTGCAGTGAGAAGCCTGCGCACTGCGAGTAGAGAGTAGTCCCCGGTCGCCACAACTAGAGAAAGGCTGCATGCAGCAAGGAAGACCCAGCACAGCCAAAAACAAACAAAGACATTTTTTTTAAAGAGTTAATCTGTTGCAATACCTGTTTTGTTTTGGTTTTAGTTGATTTATAGTTATGTTTTGTGGCCGGAGAAGGCAATGGCACCCCACTCCAGTACTTTGCCTGGAAAATCCCATGGATGGAGGAGCCTGGTAGGCTGCAGTCCATGGGGTCGCTGAGAGTCGGACACGACTGAGCGACTTCACTTTCACTTTTCACTTTCCTGCATTGGAGAAGGAAATGGCAACCCACTCCAGTGTTCTTGCCTGGAGAATCCCAGGGATGGGGAGCCTGGTGGCTGCCGTCTATGGGGTCGCACAGAGTCGGACACGACTGAAGTGACTTAGCAGCAGCAGCATGTTTTGTGGAAAGTTTTACTTTTGTTTTGCATTCGAGGGATTCTTTAACAAAAGAAACCACTCATCATATACAACAATTTCAATATTTAATAGAAGATTATTTGACTTAATTTCAATGTACAGTCATTAAAAGAAATGTAATATAAACAATAGAGAAAAATAACAGCACATACAACACCAATTTGAGCTGACCAACATCCAGAATTAAACAGTGCTGCGAATTCACTTGTTAACAGCAATCTGGAGTCCCAGTTGGGAAATGTTCCCAGGCAGTGTTTCCACTCCATGAGTGAGACTGCAGATTGCAATTTCAGGGGCTCCTGCTTATCATCCCAGGCCACAAACTGATATCATCATTAGTTTGTGTGCAAAAATGCAGCTCTGGTTTTACTTTAATTGTTTACAATGCAGTTTGTTTCTTGTGAGTCATAGGATTTCATTAGACCCCAGAGGGTTGACCAGACCTCCAGGAATTCAAGAATTCCAAGACCTGCTCTCCTGCTGCCTAGAAAATCCCATGGACGGAGGAGCCTGGTAGGCTGCAGTCCATGGGGTCGCTGAGGGTTGGACATGACTGAGCGACTTCACTTTCATGCATTGGAGAAGGAAATGGCAACCCACTCCAGTGTTCTTGCCTGGAGAATCCCAGGGACGACGGAGCCTGGTAGGCTGCCATCTATAGGGTCACACAGAGTCGGACACAACTGAAGTGACTTAGCAGCAGCAGCAGCAGATCTCCCCCAACCCCCAACTTTAAAAAAAAAAAAATTTGTATTGGATACAGCTGATTAACAATGTCTGATAGTTTCAGATGAACAGTGAAGGGACTCAGCCATACATACACATGTATCCATTCTCATCCAGGCTGCCACATAACATTGAGCAGATTTCCACATGCTATACAGTATGTCCTTGTTGGTTATACATTTTAACAGCAGTGTGTACATGTCCATCCCAAACTCCCTAACAATCCCTTCCCCCTTCCGCTCCCCTTCTTAACTAAAGCGCCACATGACTTGCTGTGCTTGTGGGCAGGCACAGAATCTGGGCAGTGTTCAGGCAGGTCAGAAACAGGTCAGAGGCCTGATACTCTCCTGCTTCTGAAACCTGAACAAGACTTCTTCCATTTTAATTTCCTTAACAAGTCACTCCTCTTTTTGTAACTGTAACATAAGTATCCTCTCTTCTATCAATCCAATCAAAGTCCACTTCTTGAAGGCATTTGATGTTTTTTCTTAAGAATTCAGATGTATCTTCAGCCAATTAAATGCAAGATGCACATAAAGCAAATCTCAGCACTTAAGATTCTCTTAAAAAATATCAGTTTCTGAAATATGATAAGTGAAATATTTTTACAGTGTCCACATCAGTGGGACAAACTCTATAGGTTGCTTTCAAGTCTTGGTCTACACAAAAACAAGGGGATTGTTCACTCTACATCTGGTTCCATTTTGCTAAGGAACTTGGGTGCAGGACTGTAGCTACGGTGTAGTGTTATCTGAATTGTGGAAACTGCACAGACCTTTCTAAAAATGGGAGAAACAGGAAGAGGTTCACCATATCTGAACTCTAGGAAGTGAATGAAGCTAACTATTAGAGGCAAGTGGTCTTTAAACCCATTGGTTAGAGGTTTCAGGGTATAAGTTAGAAGCTTGTGTTTTCTTTTTTGTTCATTTTTTTTGCCTTTGGGTTGAAGTTCATTTATTGTGTTTCACCATGGAGTTGTTACCAACCAGGGTTCCTGGCCTTCCTTAATCAATAGAAATTGATAAAAGGCCAGACAAAAAATTGAGGCAAGGCTTTATTGTGGCTCCTGTGGCAGCGGGAGGGAGTGTAAACAAGTAACAGATTCCCTTGCTCCCTCCCTAAGATGGTACGAGCTGGTTCTTTATATGGGGTAAGGGTATGGATGAGTCCAGGGCTCAGGTCAGAGGGATGGCTTAGGTGGCTTCCCCACCCCTTAGGTGGTGCTATGTATGGAGATCATGCTTCAGTTCAGTTGAGTTCAGTTGCTCAGTCGTGTCCGACTCTTTGTGACCCCATGAACCGCAGCACGCCAGGCCTCCCTGTCCATCACCAACTCCCGGAGTCCACCCAAACCCATGTCCATTGTGTCAGTGATGCCATCCAACCATCTCATCCTCTGTTGTCCCCTTCTCCTCCTGCCCTCAGTCTTTTGCAGCATCAGGGTCTTTTCAAATAAGTCAGCTCTCTGCATCAGGTGGCCAAAGTATTGGAATTTCAGCTTCAACATCAGTCTCTCCAATAAACACCCAGGACTGATCTCTTTAGGATGGACTGGTTGGATCTCCTTGCAGTCCAAGGGACTCTCAAGAGTCTTCTCCAATACCACAGTTCAAAAGCATCAATTCTTCAGTGCTCAGCTTTCTTTATAGTCCAACTCTTACATCCATACATGACCACTGGAAAAACCATAGCCTTGACTAGACGGACCTTTGTTGGCAAAGTAATGTCTCTGCTTTTGAATATGCTGTCTAGGTTGGTCATAACTTTCCTTACAAGGAGTAAGCGTCTTTTAATGTCATGGCTTCAGTCACCATCCGCAGTGATTTTGGAGCCCAGAAAAATAAAGTCAGCCACGGTTTCCACTGTTTCCCCATCTATTTGCCATGAAGCGATGGGACCAGATACCATGATCTTCATTTTCTGAATGTTGAGCTTTAAGCCAACTTCTTCACTCTCTTCTTTCACTTTCATCAAGAGGCTATTTAGTTTTTCTTCACTTTCTGCCATAAGGGTGGTGTCACCTGCATATCTGAGGTTACTGATATTTCTCCCAGCAATCTTGATTCCAGCTTGTGCTTCTTCCAGCCCAGCGTTTCTCATGATGTACTCTGCATATAAGTTAAATACGCAGGGTGACAATATACAGCCTTGACATACTCCTGAGGTCATGCTTAGTATCCTGTTTATGCTCCTGGCTCTTCAGAAGTGGCAGTTGGGCTTCTTTGGTCTTTTTTTATCTTTTCCATAATTTGCCACAACTGAGCATGCATTCAGTTATTTTCAGTCCCTTTTTGTTTTGTTGCTCAAGGAAATATTTGTCCAGGTATAAGCATTGCAGCAAAGGGTCCCAGGTCCCAGGTCCAGCCTGTCTCAGAATGATTTTTAAACATGTGAAAAAGTTTCAACATAGGTCATCAGGGTCATCAGGGAAATGCCACACAGAACTCTGATATCATTATACACCCTCTAGAATGTTGAAAAAAAATTTTTTGGGTATGATAGTTTTTATTTTCAAGTCCTTGAATGATACATGATGTTAAGCATACATTTCTCATTTTATGAAAATTTATGTTGATTTATAAACTTTATTTATTTATTTATTTGCTATACAGTAGGTCCTTGTTGGTTATTGATTTTGAATATAGCAGTGTGTACCTGTCCATTCCAAACTATCCATTTCCCTTGGCGACCATAGGTTCATTCTCTAAGTCTGTGAGTCTCTTTCTGTTTCGTAAGTAAGTTCATTTGTATCATTTCTTTTTAGATTTCACAGGTAAGGGATGTCACACAATATTTCTCCTTCTCTCAGTCACTCAGTATGTAGAATGTCCAAAATTTAAAGGATACACAAAACAGCAAGGACCTACTGTATAGCAAAAGGAACTATATTCAGTATCTTGTAGTGATCTATAATGGAAAAAAGTCTGAAAAAGAATGTATACATGTAGGTATAACTGAAGTACTTTGCTGTACACCTGAAATATTGTCAATCACTATACTCCCAATTTGAAAAAAGGTGCACAATACCAAGTGTTGATGAGGATGTCTAGCAACTGGATTCTTATATTTGGCTGGTGGAAATGTAAAATAGTACAACCACTTTGGGAAATAGCTTGGCAGTATTACTTACACACACACATATGGGGCTTCCCCAGTGGCTCAGCAGTAAAGAAGCTGCCTGCAATGAAGGAACCATAGGAGATGTGGGTTTGATCCCTGGGTCTGGAAGATCCCCTGGAGGAGGGCATGGCAACCCACTCCAGTATTCTTGCCTGGAGAATCCCATGGACAGAGGAGCCCGATGGGCTACAGTCCATGGAGTCACTGTTAGGGAAATTAAATAGTCTTGTTTAGGCTTCAGAGACGAAACAGAGCAGGCTTCTGACCTTGCTTCTAATCTGCCTGGACACTGCCCTGACTGTGAGTGACTGCGTGCTGAGTGCAAGACCTGCAGCCCCATAGATAAAATGGGGGATAAATAAATCTTGAGATTCCTGAGCCCCTGGAGGGGCTCTGTCCAACCAAGCCCCAGGCTTAATAACATTCCAGGTTTTACAAGACAAAACAAACAACATTAACGTGAAACCAGAGCTGCTATTTACTCACAGATTAATGATGATATCAGTTTGTGTCCTGGGATTATAAGCAGGAACCCAGAACACAATGTTTGAAGTCTCACCTACAAAGCGGTTACCCTGCCTGGAAACTTTTCCAAACTGGGACTCCAGATATGCTGTGACACATGACTTCCCAGCGCTGTTTGAATCTGGATGTCGATCAAAACTCAATTTGGCGATGTATCCTCTGCTGTTTCTATTTCCTTTTCTTTTAATGTTAGTATATTGAATGTAAGATAGATAATTCTCTGATAAATATTGGCATTATTTATTTGTCTATAATGAGTGGCCTATTTTGTTAACAAATCCTTTGAACCTGAAACGAAAGTGCTACAAAGAGTTGGACAAGACTGAAGTGACTTAGCATGCATATATGTGTATATGTATCAGATCAGATCAGATCAGCCGCTCAGTCGTGTCCGACTCTTTGCAATCCCATGAATCGCAGCACGCCAGGCCTCCCTGTCCATCACCAACTCCTGGACTTCACTGAGACTCACATCCATGGAGTCAGTGATGCCATCCAGCCATCTAATCCTCTGTCGTCCCCTTCTCCTCCTGCCCCCAATCCCTCCCAGCATCAGAGTCTTTTCCAATGAGTCAACTCTTCACATGAGGTGGCCAAAGTACTGGAGTTTCAGCTTTAGCATCATTCCTTCCAAAGAAACCCCAGGGCTGATCTCCTTCAGAATGGACTGGTTGGATCTCCTTGCAGTCCAAGGGACTCTCAAGAGTCTTCTCCAACGCCACAGTTCAAAGGCATCAATTCTTCGGCGCTTAGCCTTCTTCGCAGTCCAACTCTCACATCCATACATGACCAGTGGAAAAACCATAGCCTTGACTAGATGGACCTTTGTTGGCAAAGTAATGTCTCTGCTTTAAATATGCTATCTAGGTTGGTCATAACTTTCCTTCAAGGAGTAAGCGTCTTTTAATTTCATGGCTGCAGTCACCATCTGCAGTGATTTTGGAGCCCCTAAAATAAAGTCTGACAGTGTTTCCACTGTTTCCCCATCTATTTCCCATGAAGTGATGGGACCAGATGCCATGATCTTCGTTTTCTGAATGTTGAGCTTTAAGCCAACTTCTTCACTCTCCACTTTCACTTTCATCAGGAGGCTTTTGAGTTCCTCTTCACTTTCTGCCATAAGGGTGGTGTCATCTGCATACCTGAGGTTACTGATATTTCTCCCAGCAATCTTGATTCCAGCTTGTGCTTCTTCCAGCCCAGCGTTTCTCATGATGTACTCTTCATAGAAGTTAAATAAGCAGGGTGACAATATACAGCCTTGACATACTCCTTTTCCTATTTGGAACCAGTCTGTTGTTCCATGTCCAGTTCTAACTGTTGCTTCCTGACCTGCATACAAATTTCTTAAGAGGCAGATCAGGTGGTCTGGTATTCCCATCTCTTGAAGAATTTTCCACAGTTTATTGTCCACACAGTCAAAGGCTTTGGCATAGTCAATAAAGCAGAAATAGATGTAGATGTATATGTATATATAATTCAAATATATATTTAGTGTGAAAGTGAAAGTTTCTCAGTCATGTCTGACTCTTTGCAACCCCATGGACTATACAGTCCATGGAATTCTCTAGGCCAGAATAGCTGGAGTGGGTAGCCTTTCCCTTCTCCAGGGGATCTTCCCAACCCGGGGATCAAACGCAGGTCTCCTGCATTGAAGGCAGATTCTTTACCAGCTGAGCCACAAGGGAAGCCCAAGAATCCTGGAGTGGGTAGCCTATCCTTTCTCCAGTGGATCTTCCTGACCCAGGAATTGAACCAGGGTCTCCTGCTTTGCAGGCAGATTCTCTACCAACTGAGCTATCATGGAAGATCCAACATATATTATATATTGATATATATAATTAAACATGTTTATCATACCACTCAATAATTCCACTTCTACATATGCTAAATATCTAGCCAAGGAGTCAAAAATTGATTATTAGAAAGTGAAAAAACATCTTACCAGCTATCTGGATATCCCTTGGCCTAGTCAAGCTGACACATAAAATTAACCATCACATGCAGCAAGTAGAGTAAGAGACCAAAAGAGAAATTACAGAATTCTTGTTAGGAATTAACTCAAAGACTCAATCAGTGACTGTCAGTTCAGTTCAGTTCAATTCAGTCGCTCAGTCGTGTCTGACTCTTTGCGACTCCATGAATCGCAGCACGCCAGGCCTCCCTGTCCATCACCAACTCCTGGAGTTCACTCAGACTCACGTCCATCAAGTCAGTGATGCCATCCAGCCATCTCATCCTCTGTCGTCCCCTTCTCCTCTTGCCCCCAATCCCAGCATCAGAGTCTTTTCCAATGAGTCAACTCTTGGCATGAGGTGGCCAAAGTACTGGAGTTTCAGCTTTAGCATCAGTCCTTCCAATGAACACCCAGGAATGATCTCCTTTAGGATGGACTGGTTGGATCTCCTTGCAGTTCAAGGGACTCTCAAGAGTCTTCTTCAACAACACAGTTCAAAAGCATCAATTCTTCGGCGCTCAGCTTTCTTCACAGTCCAACTCTCACATCCATACATGACCACTGGAAAAACCATAGCCTTGACTAGACGGACCTTTGTTGGCAAAGTAATGTCTCTGCTTTTGAATATGCTATCTAGGTTGGTCATAACTTTCCTTCCAAGGAGTAAGTGTCTTTTCATTTCATGGCCGCAATCACCATCTGCAGTGACTTTGGAGCCCCAAAATAAAGTCTGACACTGTTTCCACTGTTTCCCCATCTATTTCCCATGAAGTGATGGGACCAGATGCCATGATCTTCGTTTTCTGAATGTTGAGCTTTAAGCCAACTTTTTCACTCTCCTCTTTCACTTTCATCAAGACGCTTTTGAGTTCCTCTTCACTTTCTGCCATAAGGGTGGTGTCATCTGCATATCTGAGGTTATTGATTTTTCTCCAAGCAATCTTGATTCCAGCTTGTGCTTCTTCCAGCCCAGCGTTTCTCATGATGTACTCTGCATAGAAGTTAAATCAGCAGGGTGACAATATACAGCCTTGACGTACTCCTTTTCCTATTTGGAACCAGTCTGTTGTTCCATGTCCAGTTCTAACTGTTGCTTCCTGACCTGCATGCAAATTTCTCAAGAGGCAGATCAGGTGGTCTGGTATTCCCATCTCTTTCAAAATTTTCCACAGTTTATTGTGATCCACACAGTCAAAGGCTTTGGCATAGTCAATAAAGCAGAAATAGATGTTTTTCTGGAACTCTCTTCTTTTTTCCATGATCCAGTGGATGTTGGCAATTTCATCTCTGGTTCCACTGCCTTTTCTAAAACCAGCTTGAACATCTGGAAGTTTGCTTTTCACTTGTTGCTGAAGCCTGGCTTGGAGAATTTTGAGCATTACTTTACTAGGGTGTGAGATGAGTGCAATTGTGCGATAGTTTGAACATTCTTTGGCATTGCCTTTCTTTGGGATTGGAATGAAAACTGTGGCTTCTCAGATTAAACTGGTCAGTTTTAGCATTATAGGTTTTGATGGAGAAAAAGTTCAGATATTCAAGTATTGGATGTCATTCTGGCTTATACATGATTTGGCCTTAAACTTTGTGTGAACCACAACTGCCTGACTTATGTCTGGTCAAACATATGGTGTACATCAGCCTTAACCATTCAGGTAAAGAATTTCCTCTTTGAAGATGAGGATAAAATGACTTCCTTCCTATGGGCCCAGTGTTAGCACCACTCCCTTGAAGAGAAGGTTCTGTTCCCAGATCCCAGGATCATACACGCTCTCTGTGTGCATATTAATCTATCTCTTTTGAAACCTTGCAGGAATGCACCCCTGTCGTGTTTGACGTTTGTTCTAATATAAAACTGTGCTGAAAACCAAGCTTCCACTAGAGCAATTTCTCAGAACTACTGAGAGGTCATCTCCTGGGCTATAGTCTTCAGTTTGGCTCAAATAAAACCCTCTTCTGTTCCTTATTATAGATTGATTATTTGCATCAAGAGTTTTACTCATTTATTTCTTTAGTCATTCAATATGTATTTAATGAGCATATCTGTTGTGTGCCAGGGTCTCAGTGACCAAGAACAGTTTATGTCCTCAAGGGATTTGTCATCTGAAATTAAGGTGCACAAGTAAATCAGTTATTCTAATACTGTATGAGCAATACTACAATTGTGTGTTTTGTCACAAAAAGGACTGATGTTGAAGCTGAAACTCCAATACTTTGGCTAAGAGCTGGCTCTTTTGAAAAGACCCTGATGCTGGGAAGGATTGAGGGCAGGAGGAGAAGGGGACGACAGAAAATGAGATGGTTGGATGGCATCATTGACTCAATGGACATGGATTTGGGTGGACTCTGGGAGTTGGTGATGGACAGGGAGGCCTGGCGTGCTGAGGTTTATGTGGTCGCAAAGAGTCGGACACTACTGAGTGACTGAACTGAACTGAACTGATTTCACTAACAGAGTGCCCCCAGGGATCCTCAGCTGTAAGATACAGCTTATTACCAGAATACATAGTAGACAAGGAGCATGAGGTCCGGGTATTTCTACATTCCCTCTTCAAGAGTGGAGTCTTTGGATTCATACTGATACCGTGATACTCAAGAGAATGTATTTGGGTCAGGAATTCAGGTTCAGCTTTTCTGAGGAGGTGACATTGAAAAGAGCTATTTGGTTGACAGAAAGGGGGAACAGCTAGTGCAAAGGCCCTGAGGTAGGAACACACTGAGTTGGAGAACTAAAGGATGGCCATGTGACCATAGCAGAGTGAGTCCCAGAGGCCAGGTCACAGTGGTATCATCTGGGGCAAGGGAGTTAAATTTCATTCGAAAGAGCATGAAGCCATTGGAGCATTTTAAGCAGAAAGGAGACGAATGTACCTTGTGCTGGCAGAGCTGGAGACTTGACCATTACTCCACCTGTTGCAGAAGCCAGACCATCAAGAGACCAAGCACCACACTCGGAGAGCTGGAGAACTTGATTACATCCCCAGGCGCAGAGGAGTTAACACTTCCAGCTCTGAGGCTGGAACAAAGGGGTTACAAAGTTTTTATAGGCAGTGCATGACATCAGACTTTAGTGGGCAGTGCTGACTGATAATAGGTTCCTTTAAACTAGGGGTTTTGCGCAGTGGGGAACAGTAGTTAGGGCACAGCGAGGGGGGATGCCTGACCTTTACACAACAAACATGGTTGAGCAGGATTTCAGGGGCTGGGAAATTTCAAAAGTAGGACAACGGTGAGGTAAGTTTCAGCTTCTAGCACTGTTAGTTTCCACCCCCACCCCCCACCCCTGCTGAAACTATATCTTACGTGACTTTGCAAGGAGCAAGTTACAGAAGCAGAAGGAGCATGAAGTTATTTCTACCTGGGTGTATGTTTAAAATTTTCCTCTTCATACTCAACTTGCTCAGTGAGATAAAGCATAGAAATGCTTGGAACCACCAAACTTTTATGGTTGGCTTGTGTGTATACTCAGTTGCTTCAGTTGTATCTGACTCTTTGCGACCCTATGACTGTGACCCGCCTGGCTTCTCTGTCCATGGGATTGTCCAGGCAAGAATACTGGAGTGGGCTGCAATGTCCTCCTCCAGGAGATCTTCCGGACCCAGGGACTGAACCTGAGTTTCCTGTGGCTCCTGCATTGCAGGCAGATTCTTTACCACTGAGCTACTGGGGAAGCCCCTTTATGGTTAGCTGTTGCTGCTGCTGCTAAGTCGCTTCAGTCATATCCGACTCTGTGCCACCCCATAGAATGCAGCCCACCAGGCTCCCCGTCCCTGGGATTCTCCAGGCAAGAACACTGGAGTGGGTTGCCATTTCCTTCTCCAATGCATGAAAGTGAAAAGTGAAAGTGAAGTCGCTCAGTAGTGTCCGACTCTTCGCGACCCCATGGACTGCAGCTTACCAGGCTCCTCCATCCGTGGGACTTTCCAGCCAAGAGTACTGGAGTGGGTTGCCATTGCCTTTGGACAAATGCATGGTTCCATCTATGTCCCTTAATTCAGAAGAGTAGACTGTAATCATAGATTTTCTTCACTGTCACTTTCCCTTTTCCTAGCTCAAACCAGCCAACCAACCAATCACACAAACAAATAAATGAACAAGAAAACAGCAGCAGAAAAAACAAGAGCAACAAAAGCCTCAACACAGCCCTTTCGCGTGTGGGGAGCTTTTTAGTGTAATGGTAATTTTCTAGATCTTGATTGTGGTGGTGATTACACACGTGTATACATTCGTCAAAACCCCATCAAAACTTAGCCTTACAATAGGGGAGTTTCATTGTATGTATATATGTATGTATATTATATTTCTGTCTCAGTAAAGTTGATCTTAAAAAAGGAATTTCTCTATACACTGTAGGTAAATACGAAGGAGGAGTATTTTGCATTCTTATAAGAAGTTCAGGAAGGTTCTCAGAGAGGATGGTGTTGGAACTACTACTTGAAGAGTGAGTAGTAGTATTCTGGTTGTTTAAAACATTGCAAAATTCTGTGACACTCCTCCCATCAAGATCTGTGACTAATAATGTGTAGGGGAAAGTGATAGGTGGAAGAATAGGTGGAAGTGATGCTGTGCTTTAGAAATGGACAGCTCTGGCAATTCCCGAACAGTCCAGTGGTTAAGGCTCCATGCTTCTACTGTAGGCAGCATGAGTTTAATTCTTGGTCAGGGAACTAAAATCCTGCATACAATGGCCAATAAATAAATAAGTAGATGCATACATAAATAAATGTAAAGAAAGAAATGAACAGCTTCCACTTCCTTTCCCTCTGTCCCCTTCTTGGAACCCAGCTGCCATGCTGTGAGCAAGGCTGTTCAGCCCTTGGAGAGGGTCTGGAGGAGAAACTCAGGTGGAAAGGAACTGAGGCCCCCTGCCCAAAGGATTCCAGTATCTGCTCTAGGTGCACTCTCACTTATTCAAAATCCTAACGGTGAACTATATTTCAGAAATCAGAATTTTTTATTTTAGAATCGTTGTTCAGTTACTCAGTCATGTCCAGCTCTTTGCGACCGCATGGACTGTAGCACACCAGTCTTCCCTGTCCTTCACCATCTCCTGGAGTTTGCTCAAACTCATCTTCATTGAATCGGTGATGCTGTCCAACGATCTCATCCTCTTTCACCCCCTTCTCCTCCTGCCTTCAATCTTTAATAGCATCAGGGTCTTTTCTAATGAGTCAGCTCTTTGCATCAGGTGGCCCAAAGTATTGGAACTTCAGCTTTGGTGTCAATCCTTCTAATGAATATTTAGGATTGATTTCTTTTAGGATTGGGCTTCCCTGATAGTTCAGTTGGTAAAGAATCCGCCTGCAATGCAGGAGACCCCAAGTCAATTCCTGGGTCAGGAAGATTCACTGGAGAAGGGATAGGCTACTGACTCCAATATTCTTGGGCTTCCCTTGTGGCTTAGCTGGTAAAGAATCCACCTGCAATGTGGAAGACCTGGGTTCCACATTGGATCCCTGGGTTGGGAAGATCCCCTGGAGAAGGGAAAGGCTACCCACTCCAGTATTCTGGCCTGGAGAATTCCATGGACAGTATAGTCCATGGGGTTGCAAAGAGTCGGACATGACTGAGCAACTTTTGGAGAAGGAAATGGCAACCCACCCCAGTATTCTTGCCTGGAGAATCCCATGGAAAGAGGAGCCTGGTAGGCTGCAGTTCATGGGATTGCAAGAGTTGGACACAACTTAGTGCTATCTTTTCTTTCTTTTTCCTTTAGGATTGACTGGTATTATCTCCTTGCAGTCCAAGGGACTCTCAAGAGTCTTCTCCAACACCACAGTTCAAAAGCATCAGTTCTTCAGTGCTCAGCCTTCTTTATGGTCCAATTCTCACATCCATACATGACTACTGGAAAAACCATAGCTTTGACTGGACAGACCTTTGTTGGCAAAGTAATGTTTCTGCTTTTTAATACACTCTCTAGGTTGGTTATAGCTTTTCTTCCAAGGAGTAAGCATCTTATAATTTCATGGCTGCAGTCACCATCTGCAATGATTTTGGAGCCCAAGAAAATAAAGTCTGTCACTGTTTCCATTGTCCCCCCCACCCCTGTCTATTTGTCATGAAGTGATGGGACTGGATGCCATGATCTTAGTTTTTTGAATGTTGAGTTGACTTTTAAGCCAGTTTTTTCACTCTCCTCTTTCACCTTCATCAAGAGGCTCTTTAGTTCCTTTTCACTTTCTGAGGTAAGGGTGGTGTCATCTGCATGTGTGTGCATGCGTGCTAAGTCGCCTCAGTTGTATTCGATCCTTTGTGACTCCATGGAATGTAGCCTGCCAGACTCCTCAGTCCATAGGATTCTCCAGGCAAGAATACTGGAGTGGGTTGCCATTTCCTTCTCCAAGAAATCTTCCCGACCCAGGGATCCAATCCTGGTCTCTTAAGGCTCATGCATTGGCAAGGGAGTTCACTAGTGCTGCCTGGTAAGCCACTGGTGCTAGTGGTAAAGTCATCTGCATGTCTGAGGTTATTGATAGTTCTCCGGACATCTTGATTCCAGCTTGAGCTTCATCCAGCCCAGTATTTCAGATGATGTACTCTGCATATAAGTTCAATAAGCAGGGTGACAGTATACAGCTTTAACGTACTCCTTTCCCAATTTGGAACCAGTCCGTTGTTCCATGTCTGGTTCTAACTGTTGCTTCTTGACCTGCATACAGATTTCTCAGAAGGCAGGTAAGGTGATCTGGTATTCCCATCTCTTAAAGAATTTTCCACAGTTTGTTGTGATCCACACAGTCAAAGGCTTTAATGTAGTCAATGAAGCAGAAGTAGATGCTTTCTCAGAATTCTCTTACTTTTTCTATGATCCAACAGATATTGGCAATTTGATACTGATAGGGTCATGGGGGCTCATTGTTAAAATGGATTATTGTGCTGACCTTGCAAACAAAAGAAGACGTCAAGGTGACCCATGAGACTGACTACATTGCTCAAGTGACATCCTGTTTTCGCCCCTGGCACTTAGTTTCCCAAGACTATGTGACCACCCTACCGTGAAACACCTCTGGCTCTCTCAAGACTACATGACTGTCAGACTCCAGTTGCAGGCCAAAAATAAACTAACACCCCCACTTCAGGAGACCTGATTTCCCATCTACAGGGTATAAGAGGGATCCATTGGAATGCTGTTTAATGAATAAAAAGTTTCAGTTATGCAAGACGAAAAAAAAAAAAAAAAGAGGGATCCATCAGAAGGGTGGGTTGCTGGTTCTTCTCAGTTGCCAGTCATCCTTTTGTTTCCCTTTAATAAATCCCTTTTCTTTGCCCAACTCTTTCTCTTTTTCTCTGCACTCGCCTTACAGATACCTGTACATATTTTTGTAACTTCTCAGTGAGTATTGCAAACTATTCATCTGTAGGGAAAATGTACAAATATGTACACTAAGTGTAGCAAATTATGACCATAAATAGCCACCAGTCAGTCATTTGCTATAAAATGAATTTGTTGTGAAAGAAAGGAAAATATTTGGTTAAAACCATTTTGGATTTTGATTTTTGGAATGGCACTGAAGGAACAATGGATAAATCTGTGGTTTGGCATGCCTAGAAAGTAGGGGAAGAAGGGAATGGAGGGAGAGAGAAGGCAGGAAAGGTTAAATGAGTACAGAAGAGTCCTACAGCCTGGTTGTCTGGGGTATGAGCCTGAAGTTTATCCTGTGGATGACAGGGAAGCAGGAAGGTGTATGGTCAGGGGCAGGCTCTGGTGTGGAGTGTGGAGTGGATGGACAGGCCTGAAGCAGAGAGATGACACCAGGTGGGGACCACAGTCATGCTGGCCGTGGAGATGGAGAGGAGAGGACACGGAACACACAGAAAAGTGATGCTATTAAGACACTGCTTTGGGAAAGCATGTGTCCTCCTTACTTGCTGCAAGTAATAAATCCTGCCTTCTTTGGGGGAAAAAAGGGATGTTGTACATCTTGTGCACTAGGGTGCTTGGAGGGCAGTGCTCGAAAGTTGGGGCTGAGGCCCACTTACCCTATCCCCACGCCCCCCCCACCCCCAGAGTAAAGCGATTAGAGATTCATTCCCTGTGGGATGAAACTCCAAGATGAGAATAGGAGAACAATTAAGGGAGGAGACTGGGCCCTGCCCAGATCACTTATTTCTTATTCTCAAAGTCAGGAGACCTCCCTGACCACACGTGCAGAGAAAAGACTCCTTGGAGGCCAAAGGGGAGTTAGCTCAAGGGATGTTCCCTACCCATATGCCTTTTCAGTAAAATCCATTTTGGCTAAGAGATGTGTGCACGCACCTGGGAGGATCCTGAGATACAGCAAATATGGACGGTGAACCAGGCAAACCAAAATGACTGGTTAAAGGAAACCCGGAAGAAATGCCTCATAAAAGTAATTCAAACTGCCACGAGAGCACGATTCAGCAACTCTCTCTCCCTCTGAGTCTGCACGTGTGCCTATCCACACGTACTCTTTTCCTTCTTAGTAAATACTTTGTTTTACTACTTTCTGCCCTTGTGGGAATTCTTTTCTGATCTAGTGGCTAGTATCTGGTGCTCTCACCACCATGACCCAGCCCAATCTCCTGCTGGGATCCCAAGCCCCGCTCCAAGCTGCTGCAGGCTGAGGCCACCCAAGATCAAGGTCACCAGGCCTGGGGATCTGCCCCTCACCTCCTGCAGCTGCCGCACTGATAATTCAGCCCACCGTCACCACGTCTGGGGCACAGCAGTGTGCAGGGCCCACTCGTTGTAAAGTTCTGTATTTAAGAACTAACAAGGAAGTAGAAGGCACTGGACTTGGACATCAATTTGATGTGGGGGACCGAAAAGAGGGTGAATTCCAGGGTTACACTCCGGTTTCTGTTTGGACGTTGAGTTGGGTGGTGGAGCCACTCTGGGCTGCCAGTCTTGCTGAGACATATCAGGATGTGCTAGGCTGTAGGGTGTATTGAGCTTTAGAGTTATCCTAATTGAAGGAAAGCTACACAGCTCAAAATAGCCTGAAGTTAAAACTCCCCTCTGGATCTTTCCCCCATTCTATACAGAATAAAGAACTTTCTCCCCCGAAGAAAGGAATGAACATTAAGATTGATTACGTTCAGCTCCCATCTGGTCCCAGTCTCCAGCAGGTCTCAGGAATTCCTTGCCCCAGTTGTTAGAAGCCAGCTAATCAAAATAATCTTGAGGAAAAACAGACCCCCTCAAAACAATATATCTCCGCATATATATGTTTTCTATATATACACCTACTCTTTTCTTGACTTCGTGCAGCAGCTCACTGGTCCGAATGCTGCCCCTTCTTGCCTCATTAAAGGTGATCTGTTCCTGTAGAGTCTCGTTCTTTGTCTGAACCTCACCCTCTGTAGTTCCCTTACCTTACACTAATGAAGGCAGTAATTGAAGTCTTTGGCGGGTGTGAAACTGGTCTGGAAGAATGTTCCCAGTGTGGAGAAAGGGAAGAGGAAGTGAAGAGGAAAAGTTAAAATTTTACATAACCTCCTGCTCCTTCTGCCTCTGTAACTCAGCTTGCTCCTTACAAAGTCTGGATCACGTAGGTCACCTACTCTCAGAAAGTGGGGACTTAACAATACTAGGAACTGGAGCTTATCTCACTCATCCTTGTCCTGCTCTTTGCAGTTGCCCAGCCCCTGCAAACCTGCTTAATCATGCCTGTCTGTGTAAAGGTCAGGCATCCTCCCCATCTTGACTGCTGTTCCTGCCCGCGCGAAACCCCTTAGTTTAAAGTAGCCTATTAGCAGCTAGTTTTGCCCCCTATAATCTGTATATAAAAACTCTGTAATCCCTTTGTTCGGGGCTCAGAGATTGGAGTGTTAACTCCTCTGGGCCCACCAGGGTAATAAACCTGAGTTCTCTGACTCTCTGAATGTGGTGCTTGGTTTATCAGTTTCTGCAACAGAGAGAGAAAGGAAAGAAGGGAGAGAAGAGGCACCTTTAATATCTTTCATTTTTTTCTTTTTTTGGCCGTGCTGCACAGCTTACAAGATCTTAGTTCCCAGACCAGGGATTGAACCCAGGCCACTGCAGTGAAAGCGCTGTGTCCTAACCCCTGAACCACCAGGGAAAATTCCCAGGATCTTTTAATTTGTCAAAATTCATCAGTACAAGCCCAGAAATCTTAATTAGACCAGGACTCCATCACAGATCTTCTCGATTCGTTGATCAAGTTGTCAAGGTTAATGCCTGGCAAGTTTTGACTTTCAGATAGAATTCATTATAAATAAATGAAAAACCTCATGCAATAAATGGCCTTCAATGCCACAGACTCTGATTTGATGGCCTTGATGCCTTTGAGATGCAAAAGACCCAGGAAGCCAGAGAATCTACCTAACCATTCAGACCACTTCTGTCTTTGTTTCTTGATATACATAAAAATAGGTCAGAGTCCCTTCTAGAGAAAGGGGAGGAGTGGGGGCAAGGTAGGCTGTGATGGAGGGTGGGGGAGGAAGAAAATTTTACCTTTCCATTCTATACACTTCTGTGTTTTTCAAAAAAATTTTACCAGAATATGTTTGTCTATAAATATATAAAGATATATATAAAATAGATTCCGGCAGTTTTTCTATGATTTGTTCTCCTAGGTGATTAGTAGCAGTTGCAGGAAGGACAGGAGCAAGCCAAGTCAGGGTAAGATGAGCAAGCTTTCTTTGTTTAAAAAATAAAAGGAAGGTGATTGCCTCTGATGGGCTCAGGACACAACTAGCCTAAAACATGGTACCTTGACATATTGAATATTTTAGGCTGAAAGAGTTTGAGTAAACAGTAGAAGTGAAATTGCTCAGACCTTCGCCTCCCCTCCCCCACCTTCTTTTCCAGAAATAGGCCATAAAACCCTCAGGTGAGACGTGCCCTCCCTAAACCTGGGAAAGGAGCATTCTTGTCTCTGAAGACAGAGGGACACCAAGAAGAATCCTAACCAACCAGTCTTGCTAAGTTTCCCCCAATTTACTTCAGTTAGACCTCACACTCAATGACTAGAGCTTCCCAGGTGACTAGAAGTAAGGAATCCACCTGCCACACAGGAGCCTCGGGTTCAGCCCATCAGTCAGGACGATTCTCCCAGAGAAGGAAAGGGCAACCCACTCCAGTATCCTTGAAGGAAAGTTACACCGCTCAAAATAGCCTGGAGTTAAAACTCCCCTCCGGGTCCTCCCTACCATTCTATGCAAAACAAAGAACTCTCTCACCCGAAGAAAAAAAATGGACATTAAGGTTGATTATGCCCAGCTCCCAGCCGGTCCCAGCCTCTGGCCCATCTCCAGAATTCCTTGCCCCAGCCATTTAAGAGATAACTAATCCGAACAACCTTGGAGAAGAACAGGCCCCCTTAAGACAGTAGATTTCCACATATATGCCTATATATCCTTACTCTTTTCTTGGGTTAGTGCAGCAGCTCACTAATCTGACTGCTGCCCCTTCTCGGCTCATTAAAGGTGATCTGTTCTTGTGAAGTGCCGGTCTCATTCTTTCTCCGAACCTCGCTTTCTCTAATTCCCTTACCCTACAATCCTTGCCTGGGGAATCCCATGGACAGAGAAGACTTGGGTGCTACAGTCCATGGGGTCACAAAAGAGTCGAACACGACTTAGTGACTAAACAACTCCTTAACTTGTCCTCCACGACTGTCCACCTGTTGTAGCTCAGAAGGACAATGCAGATAGTGGAGTGCAGTTTATTACACCGGCGGGCCCAAGGCAGAGTCTCCTCTTATAAGGCCAAGGACCCCGACCAGTTTTCGTGAAAACCTTATATACCCTAAATGTACGAGCCCAAACCCACCTCCCTAAATTCCCTGAAACTAGTCTGAACAAAGGAAAAGAAAGATACAATCAAAGTTAACCTGTGATTCATATGCCTTAAGCCTAGGTAGTTAACAGTGGGCCATTATCAATAGGCCTGTGGTCATACCCCAGTAAGCATAATAGAATTTATGATTCTATTTGGTTACACAGATAATTAGGGTATTCTTTTAGGTGAAGGAGAGTCTAGGTACGAGCCCTGGGGCTCTTCCTTCCGGGGGCCTGGTTTTCCAGTTGGTAAGTCGTTTCCATAGATACTGCGAGTATAGCTCAAAGTCCACAGTCCGGCCCAAGATGGAGTCCTGCTTTCAAGACGATGCCTGTTCTGTCTGTTTCCTCCTTCACACCTTCATCAAACCTAGTATAAAAGTACCGTACTCTGTCTCTTTAGGTCTTCATTTCCTTATGAAGCCTCAGTGTCACATAAAACTTATGTTAAATAAGTTTGTATGCTCTTCTCCTGTCTCTATGGGTTCAATTTTTAGACCTAGAGTCTCTAAGAAGGTCCAGGAAAACTTTTCCCACCCTGACACCTCCTCTCCCTGAGCTTGGGATGTTTCTGGGAAACAGAATAGGCCCCATAGGAGGGCCAACCTTTTGATTTTGCAATACAAATCAGCAGGCTTTCTGATCCTTTAAGCTATAAACACATTTACCCTCTGGGCTAACTTTGAAGGTATATAGAGACAGTCTATCTCAGAGATGAAGATGGTTTTAATTATTCTTGCCTATAATTTTCTATATACATCGATGTCAGACTCTGTTCAGACTTTGCAGTCATGTTTGTGCCGCCTGGCTTTCGTGTAAATACTATCATGCTTTCTTCGTATTAAATTGTATTTTCATATTGGTGTAGAAGGGCCTTTGGTTGGCAGGAATTGCTTTATTTGTCCTTGAATTTATAGACAAACTGCAACATCAGCTAATTACACACAAAAAACAGACTGTCGGGTGAAGTCACATGGTAGATATTCAATTTAAATGAATAACGCTTAGGAGAGCGAGTGCGACGGCTGCCAGAAAAAAGGCACTGTCCCTGTTGCCCACGATTTTGCATTTGGCGGCCTTTGTGTTCCTCCTGAGCTTGAATGGGGGACAGGAATCTGCTGTAATCCCCAGGCCTCACTTTGGAAGTGATGCTTATCATTGGATGAATATCTATCTTATTGGCCTGAATGTGATTCTTAGTATGTAAGAGCAGTTATTTCTGTTTGACATTCTTTCAAACACAAGCCGAGCACTTCCTCTGGTGTTTGTGAAAATACAATCTAATCTAAAGCTGGAGAAAAGGCTCCCTAGGTTGATTGTTTTGAGAGCAGAGCAAAACCTGTAGGGGAGCACGACTCAGCACCCCAGAATGTCTCTTTGACATGCGATTATATGTTTTTGTTTTGTTTCTAAATTTTATTCATTTTTGGTCACGCTGGGTCTCCATTGTGCAGTGGGCTATCTCTAATTGTGGTGCGTGGGCTCCTCACTGCATGGTTTCTCTTGTTGCGGAGCATGGGCTCTAGAGCTCAGGCTCCGTAGTTGTGGCACACAGACTTGGTTGCTCCGAGGCATGGGGGAATCTTCCTGGACCAGGGATTAAATCTGTGTCCCCTGCATCAGCAGGTGGATTCTTAACCATTGGACCACCAGAGAAGTCCCTACGGATTATTTATAACTGAAAACATTCAAGGCCCACCCAAAGACTCAAGAAGAAACTTTGACCTTTTCCCTAACTGATTGAAAGAATTTAGGTAGAAAGCCTACTCCCAGAGTGGAGCTCTCACCAGAGATAACTGAGAAGAATATGGAGTAGGAATGGTGGGCAAAACTCTTAGAGAGCAGAGTCCATTCTCTGTCTCATGGACTGCAAGGCCCCGCAGACATTTGTTTAGCAAACATTTGCTTTTCCATCTCAATGTCAATTGCCTTCCTCACTCTTGAAGACCCAAACCACTACTTCTAAAATTCTCTTTTATCTTCACTCTCTTTTGCATTTAAGGTTTTTAACCATTTGGTGAGTTGCTCAGTTTTCCTGGGTCTTTCCCAGGTATGCGTGTTATTGAAATTTTATTTGTTTTTCTTCTGTTAATCTATCTCATGTCATTTTTTAATATAATTTTGATACTTTAAAAAATTGATGTCTTTTAATTTTTATTTATTCACTTTTGGAGGGGGAACTTCCCTGGTGGCCCAGATGGTGAAGAATCTGCCTGCAATGCAGGAGATGTGAGTTCCATCCCTGGGTTAGGAAGATCCCCCTGGAGAAGGGAATGGCAACCCACTCCAATATTCTTGCCAGGAGAATTCCATGGACACAGGAGACTAGCCTGCTACAGTCTGTGGGGTCGCAAAGAGTCAGATGCAACTAAGCAACTCACACACACTTTTTTTTTGGCCATTCCATGTGGGATCTTAGTTCCCTGACCAGGGATTGAATCTGGGCCAGCTGCATTGAGAGCTTGGGGTCTTTTTTTAAAAATTAATTTATTTTTTTATTGAAGGGTAATTGATTTACAGAATGTTGTTGTTTTCTGCCAAATATCAACATGAATCAGTCATAGGTATACATATGTCCCTTTCCTCTTAGACCTCCCTCCCACCTCCTCCCATCGCACACCCCTAGGTTGTCACAGAGCCCCTATTTGAGTTCCCTGAGTCAAACAGCAAATTCCCCTTGGCTATTATTTTACATACACTAATATCTGGGAGCTTGGGGTATTAACCACTGGACTTCCAGGCGAGTCCCATGTCTCATGTCATTTTAAGTCTTAGACCAGCTGGAAGAACCAAGAAGGGTAGAGAAAAACTTCTTCCTCCCTGATAGTCTCTAAGGTGGGGCTGGAGATTAGGAGGATTAGTCTAGACTCAGATGTGGAGGGGAGAGTATCACATGCCAGGTCTGCTCCCTGTGAAAGCACTAAGAAAGGACCCAGGTTTCTGGGCTTACAGAGCACCTCGTCTCCTCACCAGGCCATGCACACTCCTCAGTCATAGCTACAGATTCAGTCTTATTTAACTACTCAAATCTTATGCCCTCCAGTAGAAACACCTCTGACAATGACCATGAATGACTATGACTTTCTGGAATGAGCTTGGACTTTTCTAACTGTCTAGACAGATAGTCATCTCCAGTCTGCCTTTAGTGAATATGGTCTTCACTCTGTGGTAGCCATCCACATTTTCCAGGACTCCCTCCTAGGATCCACAACCATCCTTGGGCATGGAAGTGGTTGTTGTACAAAGTATTGGGTTGGCCACATACTGTAGGGTATTCCATCTTACAGAAAAAGCTGAATGGACTTTTTGGCCAGTCCAATACATGAAACTTCAGCTTCACATGAGGTTTCATTTCTGCATTTGAGGGGTTCATGTACTGGTGACATCCATATGGGATCTGTTGCTGCTAGACTAGATAAGCAAGTGAAGTGGCTCAAGTTTCAGCATCTTAGCAAACTAGATAAGGGGTGGATTGTACCCTGACCAAACTGTGTTGTGCTTAGAGTCACACTGGTGGCAAGGTAGAACAATCAGACTCCTATATATAGAAACAGGTAGAATGACTGAGTAAAGTGCTCTGACCAGCAGCCTGGAACCTCTTGTCTTATCTGCTCTGGGATCCCTTAGTCCCTGGTATTTGGGAGGACTTTAGGTGTTCCTCTTCTTCTTCTTTTTTTTAATACTTATTTATTTGGCTGTGCTGGTTCTTCGTTGTGGCATGTGAGATCTTTAGTTGTGGCATGTGGAATCTAGTTCCCTGACCAGTGATTGAACATGGGCCCTCTTGAATTAGAAGTGATGTAGTTAACATAAGGCAGGTTGATAAGTAATCCAAGGCTCTTAGGGAGGTATACACTTTCTTGGTGTTGGCAGTCACAGGTAGGCCCTGTGTTAATGATTATGTAGCAACAGTATATCTTGTTTGAAAGCATGTTTTTCCTTCTTAGCAGGAATATGTTCCTGCTGGCAAATCTTGTACTGATGTTACCTCAGGATGTATACCTTGGGAAAGGGTGTGGTAAAACTTTTACGACCTTGAGATATTCTTTTGAAAAGTATATAATGCTCTGCTCAAGACAACGATGGGGGTATTCTCTGTTACCCGCTTCTGATGTTTATGTCAGAAGTCTTTCTGTTTTCTTTTCAATAAAACGCTTTCCTCATCACAAGCCTCGAGTGGTCGCTGCTAACTGCCCAGCTTGGTGAAGAAATTCCTCTTCCTCGTAGGGGCTGTGAGCTCAGGTGCAATACACACACCCTGACTTCATTTCATCCAGATGGGTTTCAGAAGCACAGAGTCTTAGCTGTTGGACAGGCAGGGAGGTCCCTCAGGTGTTAATTCTTTGGCGGCTTACTGTTTTAACCATCCTTCAGTATCTACTACAGCAAAGCCAGAGACTTGCTTTACAGCCCTATGGGTTCAACGGGTACAGGTACAAGTCAGGTAGTGAAGAAGAATGGACACGCAGAAACTATCTTTTGAAATCAAGGGGTGGACGGAGAGGCAAGGATTAACTTGTCCAGATGCTGCTTCCCTGCAGACTGGCCTCCTAAAGACGAAGTTAGCTTCCTATGGAAAGAGTCTGTTTGGGTTACAGAAACTGGTTAAAGCCGAGAGTGAAAAGAATAACCTTTCTGGCAGCGTCCTGATGTGGTAGAACAAGGCCAAGGTGGTCTGTCATACTAAATGACTGTATCTTCAAGACTTGGACCACAGACCAAGGTCACACAAAGGGAGGCTGGTGCATCCTTAGCCACAGAGCTGGTAAACCAGGAGGTTAGGGTTCATCTCCTGGACCCTTATCTGACTCTGCAAAGTCTATTTTCTGCCCCTTATGAAAATGGGCGTTGGAGGGGAGTGGGGTCACACAACTCCATTGTCCCTTCTCTATTATTTCCTCCAATAAACACTGTTCCAGGCCTGGTGTGTATACTGTCATCCCATATACTTTATTGAAGTATAGTTGATTTACAATGTTTTATTAGTTATAAGTGTACAATATAGTGATTCAATATTTTTAGATTAAACTCTATTTAAAGTTATTGTAAAATAATGGTTATATTTCCCTGTGCTGTGCAATATATCCTTGTTGCTTATCTATTTTTAACATAATAGTTTGTATCTCTTAATCCCATACCACTCCCTGTATTGCCCCTCCCTCTTCCTGCTCCCCACTGATAATTGTTAGTTTTCTATATCTGAATCTGTTTTTCTTTTGTTATATATATATTAGTGTGTTTTATTTTTTAGATTCCGCATATAAGTGATAACATAGAGTATTTGTCTTTCTCTGACTTATTTCATTAAGCATAATACTCTATAGGTCTATCCACATTGTTGCAAGTGGCAGAATTTCATTCTTTTTTAGGGTTCCATTCTTTTTTAGGGTATATACACACATCACATTTTCTTTATCCATTCATCTCTTGATGGTTTGTTCCATGTCATGGCTATTGTAAATAATGCTGCTATTAACATTGGAGTATATGTATCTTTTTGAAATAGTATTTTTCATCTTCTTTGGATATATACCCAAGAGTGGAATTGCTGGATTGTATGGTAGTTCTATTTTTAGTTTTTTTGAAGAACTTCTGTACTGTTTTTGAACAGGAGCACTTTTACAAAAGTTTTCTGTGCATGCATGGTAAGTTACTTTAGTAGTGTCTGGCTCTTTGCAACCCTGTCGACTGTAGCCTGCCAGACTCCTCTGTCTATGGGATTCTCCAGGCAAGAAAACTGTAGTGGGTTTCCAGGCCCTCCCTCCAGGGAATCTTCCTGACCCAGGGATCAAACCCACTCTCTTATGCCTCCTACAGGGACAGGCAGGTTCTTTACCACTAGCACCATCTGGGAAGCCCAGAAAGCTTCTCACCAATATTTAAATCTTTTGTCTCAATATGTTTTAGAAGGTAGAGGTACAGTGTTCACAATTAAAAGTTAACCTATTGTAATTGAATCTTATTGCTTGTTGCCTATCATCCACTTCCTTCCTATCGGTATCAGTCCACTGAATTTTCTTAAACAAAATTAGCCAAACAGTTGAGGTAGGATTGAGACCCCACCTACAGACTTCAGGGTGGTACCTGATCAACTTCAGGCGACCAGCAAAAACTGTTTTATTTCTCAGGAGTCATGACTGTCTTAAGGTTTGTAGGGATTGTCCTGGTAGTACAGTGGCTAAGACTCCTCCCAATGGAGGGGGCCTGGGTTGGATCCCTGGTCAGGGAACTAGATCACAGCTAAGACCCAGCACAGACAAATAAATAAATAATACATATTAAAAAAAGAGAAAGCAGTGGCCACAGAGACCTTCCTGCATCTGCTGTTTCTCAGGTGTCAGCAGCTTAAGTTGATCAATATGTCAAAGTGACGTGTTTGGGGGTGCCATGTTCTGAACCCCTTCTTAGTCTTACTTTGAAACCAGTTTTAGGGAAATTGAAGAAAAATCAAGAGAAGCCAGGTCATTAGTGACATGGCTGAGCTGCTGTATCAGTCTCAGCTAAATGCTCTCTGTTGCTGGGCTTATTAATTTTGTGGGGTGATATATCCTTATTAGGGGCTTCCCAGGTGGCATTAGTGGTAAAGAACCCACCTGCCAGTGCAGGAGACATAGGAGCTGCAGGTTTGATCCCTGGGTTGGGAAGATCCTAAGGAGAAGGATATGGCAGCCCACTCCAGTATTGTTGCCTGGAAGAATCCCAGGACAGAGGAGCCTTGACAGACTATAGCCCATAGGGTCACAAAGAATTGGACATGAATGATGGCATTTAGCACGCATATCTTTCTTATTGTTCAAGACAGTGAACATGGACGTCCACTGCTTGCTACTCAGAGGATCGTAACAGATACCGCCATTATGTCTGATGCAATAACAAGAAAACCATTCAAAACAGACCAAGAAAGAGGCCAGAAGGGCAAGGATATTATGATTCAAATTTTGACAGTGCTCTTTATATCTGTGTTGCAATAAGAGTCAAAAAATACTGTAAATTGAGTTGTGTGATAGGAAAGATTTTATGTTTTACGTGTTCAACGGGCCTTAATTTTCACAATGGATATCTTTACCCAAGAAATTAGGGTGTGAGAAGTGGCTGGGGATGTAAAGAGGGTTATTTGTTGAGAAGATAAAAGTTGTCCTAAAATTGAGACAAGGCCAAATTCCACTGTGCAGATAACAGGCAACAGACTTAACCAACTTGTCTACAGAAGTGGAATTTTGTTGTTTGATGTCTTTGTTAATCGGTGGTTTTATCTGATTAATGGCCCAATGAAGTTAACATTTACCCCAAATAACTTAGTCATGAATTTTGTTGCCTAAAGCCTTCCTCAGCGATCAATGCAAAGAAATAGAGGAAAACAACAGAATGGGAAAGACGAGAGATCTCTTGAAGAAAATTAGAGATACCAAGGGAACATTTCATGCAAAGATGGGCTCGATAAAGGACAGAAATGGTATGGACCTCACAGAAGCAGAAGGTATTAAGAAGAGGTGGTAGGAATACACAGAACTGTACAAAAAAGCTCCCAATGACCTGGACAACTATGATGGTGTGATCACTGACCTAGAGCCAGACATCCTGGAATGTGAAGTCAAGTGGGCCTTAGAAAGCATCACTACGAACAAAGCTAGTGGAGGTGATGGAATTCCAGTGGAGCTATTCCAAATCCTGAAAGATGATGCTGTGAAAGTGCTGCGCTCAATATGTCAACAAATTTGGAAAACTCAGCAGTGGCCACAGGACTGGAAAAGGTCAGTTTTCATTCCAATCCCAAAGAAAGGCAAGGCCAAAGAATGCTCAAACTACCGCACAGTTGCACTCATCTCATACGCTAGTAAAGTAATGCTCAAAATTCTCCAAGCCAGGCTTCAGCAATACGTTAACCGTGAACTTCCAGATGTTCAAGCTGGTTTTAGAAAAGGCAGAGGAACCAGAGATCAAATTGCCAACATCCGCTGGATCATGGAAAAAGCAAGAGAGTTCCAGAAAAACATCTATTTCTGCTTTATTGACTATGCCAAAGCCTTTGACTTTGTGGATGACAATAAACTGTGGAAAATTCTGAAACAGATGGGAATACCAGACCACCTGACCTGCCTCTTGAGAAACCTATATGCAGGTCAGGAAGCAACAGTTAGAACTGGACATGGAACAACAGACTGGTTCCAAATACAAAAAGGAGTACGTCAAGGCTGTATATTGTCACCCTGCTTATTTAACTTCTATGCAGAGTACATCATGAGAAACGCTGGGCTGGAAGAAGCACAAGCTGGAATCAAGATTGCCAGGAGAAATATCAATAACCTCAGATATGTAGATGACACCACCCTTATGGCAGAAAGTGAAGAGGAACTCAAAAGCATCTTGATGAAAATGAAAGAGGAGAGTGAAAAAGTTGGCTTAAAGCTCAACATTCAGAAAACGAGAATCATGGCATCTGGTCCCATCACTTCATGGGAAATAGATGGGGAAACAGTGGAAACAGTGTCAGACTTTCTTTTTTTGGGCTCCCAAATCACTGCAGGTGGTGATTGCAGCCATGAGATTAAAAGACGCTTACTCCTTGGAAGGAAAGTTATGACCAACCTAGATAGCATATTGAAAAGCAGAGACATTACTTTGCCAACAAAGGTCCGTCTAGTCAAGGCTATGGTTTTTCCAGTGGTCATGTATGGATGTGAGAGTTGGACTGTGAAGAAAGCTGAGCACTGAAGAATTGATGCTTTTGAACTGTGGTGTTGGAGAAGACTCTTGAGAGTCCCTTGGACTACAAGGAGATCCAACCAGTCCATTCTAAAGGAGATTGGTCCTGGGTGTTCTTTGGAAGGAATGATGCTAAAGCTGAAACTCCAGTACTTTAGCCACCTTATCTGAAGGGTTGACTCATTGGAAAAGACTCTGACGCTGGGAGGGATTGGGGGCAGGAGGCGAAGGGACTATAGAGGATGATGATAGCTGGATGGCATCACTGACTCGATGGATGTGAGTTTGAGTGAACTCTGGGAGTTGGTGATGGACAGAGAGGCCTTGTGTGCTGCAATTCATGGGGTCGCAAAGAGTTGGACATGACTGAGCGAATGAACTGAGCTGAACTGAACAATTTTTAACCAACTTTGTAACTTAGCCTCAAAGTCTTTAACCAGGCATTTTTTTCTAGAACCTGATCTTGCTCCTCCCCCTGTTTTTGTAAGCTCTCTGTTACTTAGTTGCTAAGTCACGTCTGACTTTTGGCAACCCCATGGACTGTAGCCTTCTGGGTTCCTCTGTCCATGGGATTTCTGAGGCAAGAATACTGGAGAGGGTTGCCATTTCCTTCTCTTAGTGAACTCTCTAGATTAAAAAAAAAGGCAAAAACAAACAAACAAACAAAAAACCCAGAAAGAAACTTCATGCTATCCAGTATAACCCTTCCTCCCAACCCTTTAGGCTCCAGACCTCTGAGTAGAGACATCAGAAAATGTGACCATGTTATGAAGTTTGTCTTCTGGATAAATAGAACCATTTTTTAATTACTTGTTGCTTCACTGTGCAAAAAAGACTAGATGGACTTTCACCAAACAGGGAGGATGTGTTTAAAATGGTCTGAATTGTGTAGAGGAATAAAAAAATCTTTTCCCTCTACCTATCTTAGGCATTTTCAACTGGGGCCCTGTAAACGAGACCAACAAAAGACCGATTAATAAGGATCAGTCAGTGCTCGCTTAGGCAGCACATATACTAAAATTGGAACGATACAGAGAATATTAGCATGGCCCCTGTGCAAGGATGACATGCAAATTCCTGAAGTGTTCCATATTTTTAATCAAAACTACAATGAGATATCACCTCACACTGGTCAGAATGGCCCTCATCAAAAAGTCTACAAACAATAAATGCTGGAAAGGGTGTGGAGAAAAGGGATCTCTCTTGCACTGTTGGTGGGAATGTAAATTGTTACAGCTACTATGGAAGACAGTATGGAGATTCCTCAAAAAACTGGGAATAAAACACCCATATGACCCAGCAATCCCACTCCTAGGCATATACCCTGAGGAAACCAAAATTGAAAGAGACACATGTATCCCATTGTTCGTTGCAGCACTATTTACAACAGCTAGAACGTGGAAGCAACCTAGATGTCCATCAACAGATGAACGGATAAAGAAGCTGTGGTATATATACACAATGCAATATTACTCAGTCATAAAAAGGATGGCTCAGTGGTAAAGAACCCACCTGCCAATGCAGGAGATGAAAGAGATGAGAGTTCGATTCCTGGGTTGGGGAGATGCCCTGGAGGAGGCCTGGCAACCCGCTCCAGTATTATTGCCTGGAGTATCCCATGAACAGAGGAGGCCAGCGGGCTACAGTCCATAGGGTCTTAAAAGAGTTGGACCCAACTGAGCAATTAAACAATAACAAGTAGCACAGGGGAGTAGTTAGAATTTGAGGTCTATGTTCCTTAGTAGGGAAAACAGAAGTGGGAGAATGAGTATCTATAGAGAAGAAAACGATGCTTTGGAATGCTCGATGAGTCCTTAAAAGGTTAGATGAGAGACAGGACAGTCTTGTGACAATGTCTGTCTGGGTGTGGTACTGACTTCTCTCCTCAGGAGAAGACTCGAGTGGCTCCTGGAGAGGGGACTTAGGACAATTGAATTCTTTCAGGAGGTTCTACCTTTCGGTAGCTGAGGGATTTCAGGAGCACAAACGTCTTCAGTTCAAAATGATTCTTAAGCCAAAGTGGAATGTTTCAGGGTGGCCTGTCTGGATCCCCTTCACTTGAAAAGATGTGAATTTCATTTTGGGAGGCCTTGGAGTGTTACCTCGAAGAGGGAGGTAGTCATTCTCCAAGGAGCTGAAATTGAGGTACAAGTTAAAAATCGTGTGACTGCTGATTGGCGAAAAGTAGTCAGATCTATAGCAGGTTAATGTACTCAGACTGTGCCCTCAGTGAAGTATGCTGCCTAAGCACAGAGACCTGGATCTACGGCTGGCCAGACTCTCTACACCCCAGTATTCTCATCTGTAAAAGGGAATAACATTATCTATTTCGTAGAGCTGTTTTAAGGGTTGACAAAGACTCTCTCCTTGATCAAACTTTAATCAGCTCCTCTAAACTCTCTTCCCAAAGAAAACTCAGTTTTGGAGCTCCCATGCTCTTCTTGGCATGGCCCAGTCTTAGCAAAAATGGCTGAGTCAGCTTAGCCAGCATCCCCCACCCTCAGCATCTGATCACCATGGATGTCTGACCAAATTCCTCATCTACCCCCATCCCCCAGGTGATGTCTGACCTCTAGGTGATGTCTGATTACGTTGCTCCACTTTCAGCGAGAATCCCGTTAGGTTGTTTTAGGTGGAATCCCCGGTGTTTCCTCTTAGTGATTTTCCAGCCCCCAACCACCACCTTTCTCCCTGGCTGGGAGTCCCCACTGGTCCTTGTTGATTTCAGAATTGAGCCCGGTTCCACACAGGGGTCTCTTTTCCTCTGTTGCCATAGTTCTGAGTCAATCTTGTTTTTGGCACTTTACCTTACTGTATTTTCTTTGACAGCATTACATGGGTTACCAGATGAAACACACTTAGAATGGCACCTGGCACACAGTCTTAGCTCTGTTAGGAATTTTTCAGCCTCTCACATCAGTTTCCCTACCGATGAAAGTAAAGACACATCCTTGTTACTGAGGTCCAAGAAGCCGCTGCAGACATGGGTTACTAAAGATCCCTGATCCCCACTCCCTTCTCTCTGAGCTGCTTTTCCCTGGACCATTCAGACCCACTGTCCTCCTCTTCCTGCCCAAGGGCAGAGGGGTCCTGTTTTCCATCCCAACACAGGCTCGGAGCACTCACTTATCTTATTCTACAATGATTCTCTCTTTCCCAAAGACATGTGATATTTTTCAGCTCCTTGTTCCTCTTTCAAGGACTTTTATCTGCGCCACTCCCTTCCACTCAAGGTCAACCACATTTGTTATCCTCAGAGACATGCTTGTTTTCCATTTTCCTTGGGCAGAGCAGCTGGCCCCTAAATAAAATATATTCTCATGCAGCTTTAAGGATAGAGGCTTAAGAGATGGAAGGACTGAGAAAATATGAAATTGGGGACCCCTTCTAATATGTCTACAAAGTCCAGGGTCACATGGAAAGCCAGGGACTTTATAACAATTCTGTATTCCTTTTTGAGTTCTCGTGGCTGACAAGGTCACTGATTTCTCTTCCCCCACTGGAGCACCACCCCAATCCTACCTCCCTCCCCAACCACAGTTTTTGACTACAGATGGGTTTATACAGAGAACATCAGAATTAACAAAAATCTGTAGTTATTATGACCATTGTCAATCACCAGTTCTGGAGAGTCTCTGTGGAAAAACTCTATTGCCAGACAAAAAAACTTGGTTGCACATAGGAATTCAGTAGTGGCCATTTCAAAAACAATGTCTATAGAAAGATATCAAAATAGAAGGGTATACACCATCACCAAAACCACCACCAAACATATTTAAAATGATTTTTTAATGGAAAAGGATAGAAACACAAATCAGACTAGAGTAAGCAATAAATATAGAATTTTTTGTTCACATAATTGAGAAGTTGAGAGAGCCAGGGGCAGATAATGGCAGTAAGTCTGACACAGGAAGATGGCATTGATGGGTTTTGTATACCGGGCTGTGGGGGTGCTTGTTGCCCTGTGAAGAATGGAATGGAGCAGTGTGGGAGTCAAAGGCCTGCCTGATCGTATCCACTAAAGGAGGCTGATTTCCACTCATCTCAGCTTATTACAGCACTGGCTGAACTCCTCAGCTCATGGTGCAGTTATCCATATTACTAAGGGAAATGACCTCAGATATGTAGATGACATCACCCTTATGGCAGAAAGTGAAGAACTAAAGAGCCTTTTGATGAAAGTGAAAGAAGAGAGTGAAGAAGTTGGCTTAAAGCTCAACATTTAGAAAACTAAGATCATCGCATCTGGTCCCATCACCTCATGGCAAATAGATGGGGAAACAGTGGAAACCATGGCTGACTTTATTTCTCTGGGCTCCAAAATCACTGCGGATGGTGGTTGTAGCCATGAAATTAAAAGATGCTTGCTCCTTGGAAGTAAAGTTATGACCAACCTAGACAGCATATTCAAAAGTAGAGACATTACTTTGCCAACAAAGGTCTGTCTAGTCAAGGCTATGGTTTTTCCAGTAGTCATGTATAGATGTGAGATTTGGACTATAAAGAAAGCTGAGTGCCAAAGAATTGATGCTTTTGAACTGTGGTGTTGGAGAAGACTCTTGAGAGTCCTCTGGACTGCAAGGAGATCCAACCAGTCCATCCTAAAGGAGATTAGTCCTGGGTGTTCATTGGAAGGATTGATGTTGAAGGAAGTTAAAACTCCAATACTTTGGCCACCTGATGCGGAGAGCTGACTCATTTGAAAAGACCCTGATGCTGGGAAAGATTAAGGGCAAGAGGAGAAGGGGACAACAGAGGATGAGGTGGTTGGATGGCATCACCAACACAATGTTCATGGGTTTGGGTGGACTCTGGGAGTTGGTGATGGACAGGGAGGCCTGGCATGCTGCGGTTCAGTTCAGTTCAATTCCGTTCAGTCGCTCAGTTGTGTCTGACTCTTTACGACCCCATGAACCACAGCACGCCAGTTCATGAACGCACCTGTGGTTCATGGGGTTGCAAAGAGTCAGACACGACTGAGCGACTGAACGGAACTGAACTGAAAGGAAATGATTGTCATGGCAACAAAAAAGGCACTTATAGCCCATCATCTTACCCCATCTAAAAACAACCAGAAACACGTCACATCACACAGTTTTCTGCTCACAGACCGTGCCTTTTCACTTTTATTGACTTGGTACAATATAGCCATTTTTCAAAATGTCAGAGGCCATTATTTTAAACATTCAGGTACCAGGAAAGCTACTTGTTCTTGTGAGCAGTGCATGAAGTTTTTCTAATTATAGTCTTTCTGGATTCCTTGTCCTTTCCTTTAAATAAAGTGTCTAGCCATATGCTCCATGAGTAGTATTCTAAGTTTTAGATACTGCCTCGTTTTCTTTGGAATCCGTCAATGTCAGAGCTTTTTAGAGTGTTATTGTAAAAATGTACCAAACGTTGGTTGAGAAATCTAGCTTTTCTGAAGATGAAGTGATTTTTAAAAGAGGTTGTGTGGGAGTCTGTGTCCTGTTGCAAAAATAGTGAAATCAGGCCTTTCAATTAATTCCCTGCCTAGAACTTTTTCAGCATTGTGTTGCCTGTTTTGCTTGGATTTACACACACTTTGTGTGCAGTTCAAAAATTGTTTCACACTTTTGAGAAGTAAGGTCGCAGAATATTTCACCCGGAGACAGGTGGAGTTGGAGAAAAGGAGGAGATAAATAAAACACATTGACTATATATGAGAACAGAAACTGACATAATTTCCTGTGCCTGAATTAAACCATACTGGGACCAGGAATGTGTGTCCATGCGTACATGAAATAACACAGAAACCAGGCATAAAACAGTTAGCTCTTGATTCCAGGAAATGCTTGCTCTTAGAAGATAAGACTGCGAACCAGCTAAAATAGACTATTCGTCACAGTTTGTTTTTACCATATTAGAATCACCGGGCCCACCTACCCAAAGCTATTATGTCATAAGCTATGCCCAAGGCTAGATGGTCTCCTACCTTGCAAAACCCACATTAAAATCACCCAGCCCAGGCCCTAAAGCCCTGAAAATAGCCTCTGCTAAAAAAGGAGATCAGAATATGACACCTCAAAATATGCCATTTTGGTGTTTATTTTTCCGTGAAGGCAGTTGAGTCAACAGATGGAGGAAGAGGTCTCTGGCCTCCCCTTATCTGACTGAAGTGCACCTGGGTGTGTGCTCAGTCATGTCCGCCTCTTTGTGACCCCATGGACTGTATCCCTCCAGGCTCCTCTGTCCGTGGGATTTTGCAGGTAAGACTACTGGAGTGGGTTGCCATTTCCTTCTCTGGGGGATCTTCCTAACACAGGGATTGAATGTGTGTCTCCTGAATTGGTAGGCAGATTCTTGACCACTGCGCCACCTCGGAAGCACTATAAAGCAGGGCATACGTTTCCCTTTGAGGACGGCACCCACCTCTTTCCCTCCACTACTTGCAAGAGAAAAGCGACTCTTACCGTTGGATATGGGGAGTCTGTACCAAAGTGAGTTTGCATACCTAGACCTCACGAAAGTAACTCCTGTTCTTCTATTAGTTCTCTCTGTATATTTTCTAGTAATTGCCCCGTAATTTATTGTCTCTTGAAGCCCAAACTCTCCTTTTTTGAAAGTGTATCTAGGACTTCCCTGGTAGTCCAGTGATGAAAAATCCGCATCCCTGGTTAGGGAAGATTCCATACGCCACGGGGGGCAACTAAGCGTGTGCGCCGCAACTACTGAAGTCCATGTTCCAGAATTTATGAGCTGCAGCTGCTGAAGCGTGAGCAGGTAGAGTGCGTGCTCCTCAACAAGAGAAGCCACTGAAGTGAGAAACCTGCACACCACAACTAGAGTATCCCCTGCTCACCGCACCTAGAGAAAGCCTGAGGGCAGCAACGAAGACCCATCACAGCCCCCCAAAAAGGATACCTAAATCCTTGAACAACTTTTCCAAGTTTTCACTTCTTTTCTGTGAACTCCCAATGCACTTAAATATTACTAAAAATTGTGTGATTTTTTTTTCCCTGTTAATTTGTCTTTTGCTAGTGCAATTCACAGGGCTTCCCAGGTGGCCCAGTGGTAAATAATGTACCTGTCAGTACAGGAGACTCAGGTTCGATCCCTGGGTCAGGAAGATCCCCTAGAGAAGGAAATGGTAACCCATTCCAGTATTCTTGCCTGGGAAATCCCAGGGACAGAGGAGCCTGGTGGGCTATACAGTCTGTGGGGCTGCAAAGAGTCAGGCATGACTTAGTGATTAAACAAAAACAGCAGCAAAGTGCAATTCACAGGTGTCTTGATAAAGAGCCTAAGAAGACAGAGGAAAAGCTTTTCCTTTCCAACACGAATTTCCCCATTTTGAGATACTACCAAGACTCTTGTAAATGATGCTCTCCTCTACTGCAGTACATCCAATCAATAGCTTTGTTTGATTGACAGGCTTTATCAGTCCTTGGAGAGTGGATTGCTAGTGTATATACACTGTATGTATATAATGCAATAAAATTCCCACCAAAACACTATGGTCCAAATGACCCAATTGTGTGAATTGTGGGGTTGCGTGATTGCAAGGATAATGAATTCCCTTTTGCATGGTCAATTTTTCCATCTCGGTTGTGATCCATTTCCACTTACAAACATGACCTCACCTTACAAGCATGCTCAGTGTTTCTCAGTACTAAAAACGTGTGGCAGCTTGATTGCAAAAAATATCCTAACTCTTTTATCTCTTCCTTTAACAACACCCTTTATAATGTGACTCTGCGGCTCTTCCCATCAAGAGTTAGAGCCGTTTCCCCAGCCTTTCAGTCTGGGTTGGTCTGATGAGTTGTTCAGACCAATGGAATGCAGCAGAATTGAGAGTGTGTCAGTTTTGAGCCTGGACCTTAAGAGGATCTTTCAGCTTTTGCTCTTTCTTCTGGAATCCCAAGTCTGTCATATGAACAAACCCATTAGACTGCTGGAGAGTGAAAAACCCTGTTGGGAAATTTGAGGCACCTCAGCCTACACCCACCCTGCCTCTTGTCATGTGAAAAAGCCCAATCCAGATGAGCAGAGCCACCTACCCACCCCACACCTATCAGTGATGATGTGTGAGCCTACTAAGACCAGCAGAACCACCCAGCTGACCTATGGATTCCAGATACCTATTGTTTTAAGTCATTGAGTTTTGGACTTGTTTGTTATGCAGCAGTAGCTAACTGGTGCTGTGGCTGAAGCATACTGATTCCATTCTGTCCTTTTCATCTTTGGCCCTCAGTCCTACCCCTGTCCCTTTCTGTATGACTGAACTTTAGCTTACTTTTAAGGAATGTGCCCAAGCCAGATAAGTTTCCTATCAACTTTTACCCTTGGCTTTTTCTGATGTGGAAACTGGAAGAATGTCTTTGCTCACAGAGATGGTAAATGATCATGAGACCCTCCCCCACCAACCCTGGGGGAGGAAAAAAACCCTCAATTCCCATCATTGTGGACATGCTTTTCCCTTAGTGTTCAGATTATATCTTCAACTTTGGCTCCTTTAAATACCACTGTATCCTTTTTAAAGGCTCAGAGTCCAGCTGTGAATGCTTCTGGATTGTCATCTGCCCAGTCCTGCCAGTATGAAAGTTACCCACAATAAACTTCATAATTTCACTTTATGGAGTTGCCTGCTTGGTTTTTTGGTCTCAAATTTCCTTCTCAGTTTTTAGGATATTATTAAATATCCCTACCATTCAACAGATTCCTCTAGTGTGGCAGACATTGTTTATTGCCTAAAAACATATATCTTCCTCTCTTCTTCCCAGCTAACAGAGTGTAAATCTTGTTCAGATTCCCTGACCTGGGGAAAGGTAGACCGTGGCCAATCACATTATGCCACATTGCTGGCTACAAACAGGAATGGCATGTGAGCCATCCTGGCTTCTCGTGAGACATTGCTATGGTCATTATGATGACTCAGAGATGAGCCTCTAAGACAAGATATGTGTCTTAGCCTGTTTGGGTTGGGGCTTCCTTGGTGGCTCAGCAGTAAAGAAGTCGCATGCAATGCAGGAGGCTTGTGTTCCATCCCTGGGTCGGGACAACCTCCTGGAGAAGGAAATGGGAACCCACTCCAGTATTCATGCCTTGGAAATCTCATGTACAGAGGAGCCTGGTGAGGTCACAAAAGTCAGACACGACTTAGCAACTAAACTGTCATATCATCACCTGTTTGGGTTGCTGAAATGGAATATCATAAACCAGGTGGCTTAAACATTTATTTACTTCTCATGGTTTTGGAGGCTGGAAAGTCCAAATTCAAGGCTGATTCAATATCTATGAGAGTCAGCTTTCTCATTCATAGATAGTTGTGTTCCCATATGGCAGAAGAGTGCTTTCAGGGTCCTTTTTTATAAGGGCACTAACCCCACCCCAAAGTTCCCACCTCTTAACACCTTTAGGTTGAGGTTAAGATCTCAATGTTTGGGGAAACACAAATATTCAGTCCACAAGAGTGTCCTGGGGGCTAAGTCCGACTGATCTGTTTTAGAATAAAGCATGAGAGATGACTTTTACGTTTGAATATTTTAGAGAAAATTCATTTCTGTGTAATAAATTTACCAGAACAGTGAATTTAAATGTCACCTCCTTCAACATACAAACTGCACCATAAGTTAATAGTCAGCATTTAGACTTCTGGAAAGACAAATGCCACATTAAAACAAGATGATACATAATCATTTTTTATGACTCCCACTGAAATTTTCCTTTTTGCCTGGCTAAAAACAGTTGAAGCAATGGCTGTTTATAATGGGAGAATCAGGTCAAATGAAATCTCCAAGGCGATTTAAAAATGCTTTTGTAACTCTCCTTGATACAGACCCAATCTTAGGCATTTTCTTTGAATGCTATCATTCTGAACCCAATTTGCCAACTTCTCTTTGCATCCATGTTTTAGACTAAAGCTCCATCTTCTGGAGAAGAAATGACATATAACCAGAGCTTGGCACATTGACTAACAGTCAAACTTGATTTGGAAGTTTCTGAGAAGATGTCTTTCTTCGTCATCCAAATGATTTCTCATTGGCAGCTCATTTTTCCCTCTTTGGAAAGAGTATCATCTTGGTGGGGCAGTGAAACAAGATGCATGCTGTTGATCACCTCCCCTTTCTCAAAGAGAGATTCATGGCTTGGTTTCATCTTTCTATTTATGGTTTCTGCAGTGGGAGACTGATTGGAATAATTCTCCTTCCCTCAGCTTGTTCTTCCTTTGATCCCTCATATCATTGAATCAGCACTGGGTGTTATTTTCTTACTCTCTGGAGAAATCAATTTCTCTGCAGCTTTTCCTGTATTTTATTCACGGGGTCTATTCTGAAACTCCTTGAATGCAAATATTTTAGGAAGTATTATACATTAACATCATATTTTTGAAAGATTGAAAGCTAGTCAATTTTTTTAAAAGATTGATTTACTTACTTCTGTTTTTGGTTGTGCTGGGTCTCGGTTGCATTGGGTCTTCGTTGCTACTTTCTCTAGTTGTGGTGAGTGAGGGTTACTCTTTATTCCAGCACGAGGGCTCCTCATTGCTGTGGTTTCTCTTGTTGCAGAATATGTCTTAGTTTCTGCACACAAGCTCAGTATTTGCAGCTTGCTGGCTCAGTAGTGGCAGTGCACTGGCTTAATTGCCCTGTGGCATGTGGGATCTTCCTGGACCAGGGAGCGAACCTGTGCCCCCTGCATTGGCAGGTGGATTCTTAACCACTAGACCATCAGGGAAGCCCCGGTTTTTTGTTTTCAAATAATATTAATTTTTAAGTATAGTTTTAGGTTTAAAGAAAAACTGTGAGGATAGCCCATAAACCCTGCATTTAGTTTCTCCTAATATCGTAAATTAGATAGTATATTTATTACAGCTAATGAACCAGTACTGATGCTTTATTATTTATTAAAGTCCACACATTATTCAGATTTTCTTAGTTTTTACAGTGTCTTTTTTCTGTTCCAGGATCCTGTATTACATTTAAAGACATGTATTTATTTATTTGGCTGTGCCAGGTCTTAGTTGAGGCATGTGGGATAATTATTGGTGTGGGATATAGTTCTCTGACCAGGGACGGAACCTGGGCCCCCTGCATTGGGCACGATGAGTCTTAGCCACTCAACCACCAGGAAAGTCCCCATTGTACATGTAATTGTCATGTCGCCTTCGGCTCCTCTTGACTGACACTTTCTCAGATTTTCTTTGTTTGGATGACAGTTTTGAGAAGTACTAGTCAGGTATTTCGTAGAATGTCCCTCTACTGGGATTTGCCTTGTGTTTCTCTTATGATTAGGGTTACGGGGCTTGGGGGAAGAAGATCATAGAGGCAAAGTGTCATTTTTACCACATCATGGCTTATCACTGTGGATGCTGACCTTGAAGCAGTGTTTCTCAGGTTTCTCACTGTGAAGTTGCTCAGGTAACTTTAAAGTCCCCCACCATAAAGGCTGTCTGTGACCTTGGGTGGCTGTTTTGGGGGGGAAGGAAGAGCACAGAGCTTTGCTATCTGTTGTCATTGGTGCCGCATAGCCCGGCTCCTCCTGGCCCCAGCAGAGAGAAGCAGGGGGGATGATGGGGTTCGTTTGATTCAATCTATTTTATGCCACTGTGGGGAAAGGATGACCTGGGAACACGATATGAAAAGATATGAAAAGGGAGTCAGGAAGCCAGAGTTGCGAATCTGTCTCTAGGCTTGGAAATTCTTTTGTCTCAATCCCCAATATGTTAAAGGGCTCTTTGAGGATGGAAAAGCAGGACACTTGAATTCTGTTCTAAAGAGTTAAGGTGCTTTGAACAAGATGGTAGCCTTCTTTGGACTCAAGGGGAGGGAAGACTGAAAAATATTCATTAAATCATCCACTCAGTGGCTTTACATAGCTCCTGTCACTGAGGAGGCTAGGTGACTCTATGAGGTAGCCATTGTACTCTAATAAAACAACAACCTTAATGGCAAGATTAATAAAATCAGCTATTGGGTGTTGACTGTTACTATGTGCCAGTTGATGGGAATTCAGTGAATTAGACCCACCCCCTCTGGGCATTCAAAATCTACAAAGTTGGGGAAGAGAAACAAATAGACAAGCTCTGTCTATAATAAGACATGTAGGGACTTCCCTGGTAGTCCAGTGGTTAAGAATACACGAGTCAATGCAGAGGACACAGGTTCTGTCCTTGGTCTGGGAAGATCCCACATGCCACAGAGCAACTAAGCCCATGTGCTACAAGTACTGAGCCTGTACAATTTTTGTTGCTTATCTGTTTTAAACATAATAGTTTGTATCTCGTAATCCCATACCCCTGTATATTGCCCCTCCCTGCTTCTTGCTTCAGTTGGTAACTGCTAGTTTGTTCTCTATATCTGTGAGTTTGTTTCTGTTTTGCTATATGTATTAATTTGTTTTATTTTTTAGATTCCACATATAAGATAACAGAGTGATAACAGAGTGTTTGTCTTTCTCTGACTTATTTCACCAAGCGCAATACTCTATAGATCTGTCCACATTGTTGCAAATGGCAGAATTTCATTCTTTTTTAGGGTTCCATTGTATATATACGGGCTTCCCGGTAGCTCAGGTTGTAAAGAATCCACCTGCAATGCAGGAAACCCCAGTTGGATTCCTGGGTTGGGAAGATCCTCTAGAAAAGGCAAAGGCTACCCACTCCAATATTCTTGGGCTGCCCTGGTGGCTTGGATGGTAAAGAATCAATGAGGGAGACCTGGGTTTGATCCTTGAATTGGCAAGATCCCCTGGAGAAGGGAAAGGCTACCCACTCCAGTATTCTTGCCTGGAGAATTCCATGGACAGAGAAGCCAGACAGGCTACAGTCCATGGGGTTGCAAAGAGTCGGACATAACTGAGCGACTTTCACTTTCACTTGTATATATACACATCACATTTTCTTTATCCATTCATCTCTTGATGGATGCTTAGGTTGTTTCCATATCATGGCTATTTTAAATAATGCTGCTATTAACATTGATGTGTATGTATCTTTCTGAATTAGTATTTTCAGTTTCTTTGGATATATAACCAAGGGTGGAATTGTGGGATGGTGAGAGTTGAACCATAAAAAGGCTGAGCACTGAAGAATTAATGCTTTCGGACTGTTGTGCTGGAGAAGATTCTTGAGGTCCCTTGGACTGCAAGATCAAACCAGTCAATCCTAAAGGAAATCAACCCTGAATATTCACTGGAAAGACTGTTGCTGGACTGATGCTTCAATCCTTTGGCCACCTGATGCAAAGAGCTGATTCATTAGAAAAGACCCTGATGCTGGGAAAGATTGAGGGCAGGAAGAGAAAGGGGTGGCAGAGGATGAATTGGTTTGATGGCATCACTGACTCAATGGACATGAGTTTGAGCAAACTCCAAGAGATAGTGAAGGACAGGGAAAGCTGGCATGCTGCAGTCCATGGGGTCAGTAATACTTAGTGACTGATCAACAATAGTCAGACATGACTTAGTGACTGAACAACAAGAAGGCTTGTGTGCTCAGTCGTATCTGACTCTTTGAGACCCTGTGGACTGTAGACTGCCAGGCTCCTCTGTCCATGGAATTTTCCAGGCAAGAATTCTGGAATGGGTTGCTGTTTCTTCCTCCAGGGGATCTCTTGACCCAGAGATCAAACCCTCATCTCCTGTGTCTTCTGCATTGCAGGCAGATTCTTTACTTGTTGAGCCATTGAGGAAGTTATAGTAATGCTTAATTAATATCAGTTAATTAGTATTATTTAATAATTTTCTAATCATTAATAACATAATAGACTCCGTTTGTCACTGACTATATGTCAGATATTGAAATCAATGGCTTATAGCCATTATCTCATTTACTTCCCAAAGGAACCCTATGAAGTTTCTGTTTTTTTCCTGGGTTTTTCAGATGCAAAAGTTGACACTCAGACTGGTTGTGTTAGTAAGTGGGTGCTACTGTTGTTTGAAGCCATAATGAAAAGGGCAATAGCTTTGAAGTCAGATAAACTTGGATTTCTTTCCTAGGTCTTCAGGCCTCTTGGGAACTTCTGAGCTTTAGTTTCATGATTTATAAAAGAGGAAAATAATAATACTCCTCTCCTAAAATGAGGATTAAATAAGATAAAGCAATCTGTATGGTGCCTGATAATAACATCAATGCACAGCAGAGATCATATTAAAAAAATGATGATGTTGTTTGTATCAGTCAGCAAATGCCAAGTAACAAACAGCTATAAAGTCTCAGTGGCATATAATGGTAAGCATTTATCTCTCAGGCATCTGCAGATTTGGCTGGGGGTATGGTTTTTCCAGTAGTCTTGTATGGATGTGAGAGTTGGTCTGTAAAGAAAGCTGAGTGCCAAAGAATTGATGTTTTTGAACTGTGGTGTTGGAGAAGACTCTTGAGGGTCCCTTGGACTGCAAGGAGATAATACCAGTCAATCCTAAAGGAAATCAGTGCTGAATTTTCATTGGAAAGACTGATGCTGAAGCTGAAACTCCAATACTTTGGCCACCAGATGCAAAGAACTGACTCATTGGAAATGACCCTGATGCTGGGAAAGATTGAAGGCAGGAAGAGAAGGGGATGACAGAGGATGAGATGGTTGGATGGCATCACTGACGCGATGGATGTGAGTTTGAGTAGGCTCTGGGAGTTGGTGATGGACAGGGAAGCCTGGTGTGCTGCAGTCCATGGGGTCACAAAGAGTCGGACACGACTGAGCGACTGAACTGAATGGGTGAACTTGACTGGGTGGTTCTGATTCAGGCTGCAGAGCTGCCCTAGGAGGGCCAGGCTCATCGCTGAGACTGGGTCTTAGGTCTGCTTCTTGTGTGTTCATTCTAGGGCCCAGGCAGAAGTGGCAGCAGCTACCCATAAGCAGCCCTCTCAGGTGTTGGCAGAACTGCAAGAAGGTGAGCCCAGTGGTGCAGGTACCTCAGAGACATTTTCTGACATCTTTTTTTTTTTTCTTTCAACTGCATTTCCTGGCTTGTGGAATCTTAGTTCCCTGACCAGAGATTGAACCAGTGTCCTCATCAGTGAAAATGCAGAGTCCTAACCACTGGACTGCCAGGGAATTTCCATGACATGTTTTTTTCAGTGCCACCAAGCAAGTCCCCATTTCTTAGTAGGCACTGATTGGATGTCCTACAATTTAACTCAGTTCTGATATACCTACCTGGAAATAGCCTCTGGTTCCACAGGTTAGGGATTCAGTGCCACAAAACTTACCCTCCCGCTCCCTCATGACTCTAATTACAAGTCCAAGTTGTTATCTGTGCTGACCAACTGTTTTGACCACATGACCCTACCACATCTCAATGTATGCACCAACCCAGAAGCTCTGCAAAACCACCGTTGGGGGATTTTTATTCAAGTTTCATTATATAGGCACAAGGGATTAAATCGTTGGCCATTAGTGATTGATTCACCACCCATCCCTCTCTCCTCCCCAGATGTATGTCGGGGGGTGGGGCTGAAAGTTCTAACTTTGTAATCCAGGTTGGTTCCCCTGGCAACCAACCCCTATCCTTTGGGCTCTGATGGCTCAGATGGTAAAAAAATCTGCCTGCAATGCAGGAGACCCAGGTTCGATCTGTGGGTTGGGAAGATCCCCTGGAGGAAGAAACGGCAACCCATTCCAGCATTCTTGCCTGGGAAATCTCATGGACAGAGGAGCCTGGCAGGAGACAGTCCACGGGGTCGCAAAGAGTCAAACCAGCCCCTATTCTTAAGGGCTTTCCTAAAGTCACCTCAGAAACATAAAGTCATGTGTGGTTGAAAGGGGCCTGTTATGAATAGCAAAAGACTGTTTTGTTGCTTTTATCACTTAGGGAATTCCAGGGTTTTAGAGCTCTGTGCCAAAATGAGGACTGATGACCAAATATACTTTTCTTATTATAAATCACAATGTCACACTTTGGTTTACATCCATCATATTTGCTAACATCTCATGATCCAAAGCAAGCCATCTGGCCAAGCATCAATGGAGGTGGGAAATATACTCCACCAATGGAAATGGTGGAGGGGGAGAGAATATTTTTGAACAATAATATAATAATAACTGATCTCATAGGTTGATATACTATGGCCTGTGGACCAGTCTGAACTGCCACTTTTCTTTGTGTGGCCTATGAACTAAGAATGGTGTCAACTAGAAAAGATGTACAACTTGAGAGTTGCGAGTTAAGTTTTATTTGGGGCACAATGAGGACTGCAGCCCGGGAGGCAGCATCTCAGTGCTGAGAGACTGCTCCAAAGCAGCAGTGGGGGAAGGTCAATTTATAAGGTTTTGGTGAAGGGGGAGTTCAATACCATGAAGCACTCATTTTACAAAAGGTTTTTTTGTTAGTCATAAGGATCTGATATCACCATGAAGGGATTTAGTGCTTCTCTAGATATGAGGAGATGCAAGGATTGAGATTATAAAATCTGTTCCTAAGAACATCCAACTATCTAAAGACCTGTCCCACCAGATTCCCTGGAGCACAGAGTGTCTCACTCCACCCTGAACTCCCTCAGGGGTTGTTGAAGGTCAACAGCTATAGCAGATTGGGGTTCAGTCTCCATAGAGGCAGATGGCAAATGCCTTTATTATTCAGTCATTGGCATTGCTCTTGGTAAATGCCAATTTATAGTTGACAGTGGTTTTACTTTTTTGCAGGGGAGGGGTTGAAAAGAAGAAGAATATTTCATGACATGTGAAAATTACATGATGTTCAAATTTCAGTGTCCATCAGTGAAATTTTGTAGGACACAGCCATGCCCATTTTGTAGACATATTGTCTTTGGAGGTTTTGAGGCAGAAGACAGCAGGGCCCCTAGCTGAGCAGCTGGAGTTCATTCCCTGTGGACCCCAAGACGAAGATAGCAGGAGAATAACAGGAGAGGCTGATCCCTGCCAGGATAAGAGATAAGACGCCATATAATTTCACATTCCTCAAGTCAAGGAGACCTTTCTGACTACACATACGTGGAAAGGCTCCTTGGAGGTCAAAAAGGAAGTGATGTCAAGCTACCCAGAGGCCTCTACTGGAATCCATCTTGGCTAAGAGATGTGCATGCACACATGGGAGGATCCTGAGATGTACCAAATACAGACTCAGTTCAGTTCAGTTCAGTCACTCAGTCGTGTCCGACTCTTTGCGGCCCCAAGAACCTGTGCTCCAGGCCTCCCTGTCCATCACCAACTCCCGGAGTTCACTGAGACTCACATCCATCGAGTCAGTGATGCCATCCAGCCATCTCATCCTCTGATGTCCCCTTCGCCTCCTGCCCCCAATCCCTCCCAGCATCAGAGTCTTTTCCAATGAGTCAACCCTTCAGATGAGGTGGCCAAAGTACTGGAGTTTCAGCTTTATCCAAAGAAATCCCAGGACTGATCTCCTTCAGAATGGACTGGTTGGATCTCCTTGCAGCCCAAGGTACTCTCAAGAGTCTTCTCCAACACCACAGTTCAAAAGCATCAGTTCTTTGGCACTCAGCTTTTTTTGCAGTCCAACTCTCACATCCATACATGACCACTGGAAAAACCATAACCTTGACTAGATGGACCTTTGTTGACAAAGTAATGTGTCTGCTTTTGAATATGCTATCTAGGTTGGTCCTAACTTTTCTTCCAAGGAGTAAACATCTTTTAATTTCATGGCTGCAATCACCATCTGCAGTGATTTGGGAGCCCCAAAAAATAAAGTCTGACACTATTTCCACTGTTTCCCCATCTATTTCCCATGAAGTGATGGGACCAGATGCCATGATCTTCGTTTTCTGAATGTTGAGTTTTAAGCCAACTTTTTCACTCTCTTCTTTCACTTTCATCAAGAGGCTTTTGAGTTCCTCTTCACTTTCTGCCATAAGGGTGGTGTCATCTGCATATCTGAGGTTATTGATATTTCTCCCAGCAATGTTGATTCCAGCTTGTGCTTCTTCCAGCCCAGTGTTTCTCATGATGTACTCTGCAAAGAAGTTAAATAAGCACGGTGACAATATACAGCCTTGACATACTCCTTTTCCTATTTGGAACCAGTCTGTTGCTCCATGTCCAGTTCTAACTGTTGCTTCCTGACCTGCATACAAATTTCTCAAGAGGCAGGTCAGGTGGTCTGGTATTCCCATCTCTTTCAGAATTTTCCACAGTTTTGTCTCTGAGCCCACCTGTGTTTATCCATACGTACTGTGCTCTTTTTCCTCTGAATAAACACTTTGTTTCACTACTTTCCATCTCTGGTAATTTTTTGCTGCAAAGCTGAAGGGCCAGGGCCTTGTCCCTGAAGACTGTCCTGGTGGCCAGGATTCAGCTCTCTCATTGCCATGACTTCAATCTCTGGCTGGGAACGGAAACCCTGCTCAAGCCGCTGCAGGCCGAGGCCACTCAGGATCAGTTTTGGGTCACAAGAGCGGAGCTGAGTAGTTGTGACAGAGACGGCATGGACTGCAAATCCTGAAATAGTCACCGTCTTTACAGAAAAAGTTTGGTGACCCTTGTTCTATCACACTATGGTGACGATGATGTCACACAGAAATGTGAAATAGAAACAGTTTTCATAAAAAATTCAAAGCTATCTACATTCTCCCATTTCATCCTTATGATAGCATGTGTGAAGTCTGACTGCAGTTTTTGATGTTTGACTGCTGATCTCTTTTGGTCTCATCTTCCCTTTCCCCTTTTTGGGCTTCCCTAGTGGCTCAGACAGTAAAGAATCTGCTTGTGATTCAGGAGACCTGGGTTTGATCCCTGGGTGGGGAAGATCCCCTGAGAAAGGGAATGGCTACCCACTCCGGTATTCTTGCCTGGAGAATCCCATGGACAGAGGAGCCTGGCTGGCTACAGTCTATGGGGTTGCAAAGAGTCAGACATGACTGAGCATTTAACACATTTACTTTCATCTTTGCCCTTTGGTCCCACGTCAGGACAAGTAAGAAAGCCCATGTGTCCTTCCTTCTTTGTGCTGGTGGGAAATTAAAAGGTCAAAGGTCAGGAAACTCCACCCTTGCCCCTTAGGTGCTATAATGCTCTCCCTACTCTCTGTGCCTCCCTCTAGGCAGTCTAGACCTGTCTGTGCCCACCCTACTCTCCCCATCAGTTCTTTATGTAAATAATAAACTTGCCTGCAAACTCTCTTGGTTTGTGGAGGGTCAGTAGCCTAGACATCCAAGATAATATAGTATCTTCAGAAGCTCTATATTATAGACTGATTGGATAATCTGAGTACCTTCATACTTGAACCATATACCATACTGTAAGCCAAGAATGGAAGATAAAAATCGAATATATAAGAGCTTATTTTTCCCAGTAAATCCATTTATGTGTTTATCCATTTGTCCATTCTTCTATCCAGTCATCTATCCATTTATCCAACCATCTATCCATTCATGCAGTAAATATTTTGAACAGCTTCTATATACCAGGTACTAGGTATAAGGGCTTTCCAGGTGGTGCTAGAGGTGAAGAACCCATCTGTCAATGCAGGAGGCATAAGAAATGAGGGTTTGATCCCTGGGTTGGGAAGATCCCTTAGAGGAGGTCATGGCAACCCATTCCAGTATTCTTGCCTGGAGAATCCCATGGACAGAAGGGCCTGGTGGGCTACAGTCCATAGGGTTGCAAACAGTTGGACATGACTTAGCACACATGTATAAGGGCAGAATCTTTATTCAGTCTTCAACTTTCAAAAATCCACTGCTTCAGAGTTGATTTCTAAGACTCTGGGATGGTCTGACCTTCCTACTTTGTGTTTGACTTGGAAAACATCCCTTTACAGGAAACCCTAAGGTCCTTATTAATTTCTGGGTTAGTCAGGACACTTTGGGAAACACTGAGAAAAAAGGAAGGATTGTTGAGGGTAGAGCTGGCCTCAGGGATTGGAAAATGTTTTTACCCTCTCCCACATACCAGTTTGATGCAAATGTTTGAATAAAAATGTTTGGATCAGAATTATATCAATATGGATGAATTGTGAATGAGAAAGCATCATCCAAAATGAATCCTATTAAGCCAGTTTAATTCCGTGACTCATTATTTACATGAGTCAATTAAACTCTTCTAATTAATCCTGAAACTTTTCAGTTTTTAAATTTTGATAAAATTAGTGGCACAGGAACCAATTGTTTTCCACTTAAATTTTGTAACAAATTTTATTTAATCTACTATTTTTCTCATATTGCATATACTGAATATAACTTTCTATTGATTCCATTTTGCCACCATCATCTCTGCCAAGTCTTATTTTACTGGAATAAATTTAGCAAAGATACACATTTTGTGGAGAAAAATTGGATCCTTTTGTCAGTTTTTCACTAGAAGTAAACTTGACCCTCTGTGATGTTTACTTGTTCTCAGCATTATTTCCATTGATAATTATAGCTGTAATATTCATAATTAGCTGAATGAAAGGATAGTTTATTTCTTCCTTACTCCACGAGGAAGTTGTAAGCTGTTTTGTAAGGCAGAGTGATAAAAATGGGGGGAGATGAGGAAGCAGTGGGGAGAGGGGAATGAAGAGAAGGAAAGACAGAGTGGGGAGAGAGGGAGAGAGTGAGTAGAGACCCCAGAACTCCCCTGGTCTCTGATTTGTCACCAGCTTTCAAGGTGTCTCAGGATCAAGTAAGCCTTGGTGGTTCTAATACTCTTAAGAAGGAAAATAGCAGAGAACTAAGATGACTTGGACTTCAATCCTGGCTTTGCTGCTTACTGTCTTTGTCAAGTCACCTAACCTGTGTGAACTTCTGTTTTCTTATCTGTGAAGTGGAGATATTGAGAGTCCCAGTCATCACAGGATTGCTGTGAGGATGAAAACAGAGCCTCCATGTTGAGCAGTGAACACAACATTGACACATGGCAAAAGCTTGGTAAATGTTTGGTGGTAGAATGGATCATGAATATCCATCGGAAGGACTGATGCTGAAGCTGAAGCTCCAATGCTTTGGCCACCTGATGTGAAGATCAGACTCATTGGAAAAGACCCTGATGCTGGGAAAGATTGAGGGCAGGAGGAGAGGAGACAAAGGATGAGATGGTTGGATGGTATCACTGACTCAATGGACATGAATTTGAGTAAACTCTGGGAGATAGTGAAGGACAGGGAAGCCTGCCGTGCTGCAGTCCATGTGGTCGCAAAGAGTTAGATATGACTTAGAGACTGAACAACAAATAAGGAAGAATGGATCATAAATCATAATAACAATCAGGTGTTTCCAGTGACTAGACCCCTAAAATCATCATCTGTTTTGTCGAGAAACCCTAGTTGCTGTTTCCTTCTTGTGGCAAACCTATGACCAATGTGCTAGGGAAAATAAGGCTTTGGTTTCTATCATCTGCCTATTTCTGTGGTATAAATATTTCACCACAGACAAGTTCAAGCTACCTATGTGCTGTTATGCAAAATGGACTTGGGAAGAAATGAATAGTAGTGACCCATTAATAGTATTTCCACCAAGTAGATATTAATGCTATCGGCTTTGCGCAATAATGGAAAATATGTATATATTGGTCTCTACCACTGAGCCACCTGGGAAGCTACATATCATTATACATTTGTCCAAACTCCTAAAACTCTTGTAATTTCCTAAGTGATAGGAACAGTGGGAGCATCTCTTGTTCTAATATTGACCTTTGACCTCTGTTACTGACCCAGAGCTCCTGAAACACTTGTAATTTCCTGGGTTACAGGAATGTCTTTTGTTCTAGGTAGGCAACTCTGAGTAGGCTCCTGGGTGGCTGGCTCCTGGATGGGGGCTAGACATGAAGAAGACCAACTTATGATTAGATGCCTGGAATTTTCACTTCCACATTCCATTCTCTCGAAAATGGAGAAGGGCTGGAAATGGAATTAATGACCAGTCATGCCTACATAATGACACCTCCATAAAATCCCCAAAGTACAGGGCTCAGTGAGCTTTGGGTTGAACACATGGAGACTTGGGGAGAGTGGTACATCTGGAGGGGGCATGGAAACTCTGTATTCTTTCCCTGTGCCTTGCTCTATGGATCTTTTCCATCTTGTTATTCCTGTGTTATACCTTTTCTAATGAAACAGTGATCTAAGTAAGTAAAATGTTTCTCTGAGTTCTATGAGGTGCTCTAGGAAACTAACTAAACCCAAGGACAGAGTCATTGGACTGAAAATCCATAGCTGTTTGGTTGGAAATGCAGGCAATAATCTGGGCTTGCGACTGGCATCTGAAGCCTGGATGGGAGCAGTCTTCTAGGACTAAGCCCTTAACCTGTGGAATCTGATGCTGTCTCCATGTGGACAGTGTCAGGACTGAATTGAATTCTTGGACATCCTGCTGGTGTCTGAGAATTGCTTGTGGTGTAGGGGAAAACCTCCACACATTTGGTGACCATATATGAAGCATTTTGTGTGAGTAGTAAAGAAGAGTCACAGGAAAGAGAGACATAGTAGGAAAGAACTAGGTTTTTCCCTACTTAGGAAGGAAAGAAGCTGAGTTTTGCCATTACAGGCATAAATAATCTCAAAAGAATAGATTATTATTATTATGTAAGATTAATATAGTGTGGTGAAGTAATTAGAAAGTGATAAAATTTGATACTGTCTTTGTTTTAAAATATGACATATGAAATACTCTATTATGAATGTGAAAGTTGCTCAGTTGTGTCTGACTCTTTGCAGCCCCATGGACTATCAGTTCAGTTCAGTTCAGTTCAGTTTGGTTCAGGCGCTCAGTTGTGTCCGACTCCTTGCGACCTCATGAATCGCAGCACGCCAGGCCTCCCTGTCCATCACCAACTCCCGGAGTTCACTCAGACTCACGTTCATCGAGTCGGTGATGCCATCCAGCCATCTCATCCTCTGACGTCCCCTTCTCCTCCTGCCCCCAATCCCTCCCAGCATCAGAGTCTTTTCCAATGAGTCAACTCTTCACATGAGGTGGCCAAAGTACTGGAGTTTCAGCTTTAGCGTCATTCCTTCCAAAGAAATCCCAGGGCTGATCTCCTTCAGAATGGACTGGTTGGATCTCCTTGCAGTCCAAGGGACTCTCAAGGGTCTTCTCCAACACCACAGTTGGATCTTCTCCAACACCACAGTTCAAAAGCATCAATTCTTCTGCACTCAGCTTTCTTCACAGTCCAACTCTCACATCCATACATGACCACAGGAAAAACCATAGCCTTGACTAGATGGACCTTTGTTGGCAAAGGAATGTCTCTGCTTTTGAATATGCTATCTATGTTGGTCATAACTTTTTTTCCAAGAAGTAAGCATCTTTTCATTTCATGGCTGCAATCACCATCTGCAGTGATTTTGGAGTCCAAAAAAATAAAGTCTGACACTGTTTCCACTATTTCCCCATCTATTTCCCATGAAGTGATGGGACCAGATGCCATGATCTTCATTTTCTGAATGTTGAGTTTTAAGCCAACTTTTTCACTCTCCTCTTTCACCTTCATCAAGAGGCTTTTGAGTTCCTCACTTTCTGCCATAAGGGTGGTGTCATCTGCGTATCTGAGGTTATTGATATTTCTCCTGGCAATCTTGATTCCAGCTTGTGCATCCTCCAGCCCAGCGTTTCTCATGATGTACTCTGCATAGAAGTTAAATAAGCAGGGTGACAATATACAGCCTTGATGTACTCCTTTTCCTATTTGGAACCAGTCTGCTGTTCCATGTCTAGTTCTAACTGTTGCTTCCTGACCTGCATATAGGTTTCTCAAGAAGCCGGTCAGGTGGTCTGGTATTCCCATCTCTTTCAGAATTTTCTACAGTTTATTGTGATCCACACAGTCAAAGGCTTTGGCATAGTCAATAAAGCAGAAATAGATATTTTGGGGAACTCTCTTGCTTTTTTGATGATCCAGCAGATGTTGGCAATTTGGTCTCTGGTTCCTCTGCCTTTTCCAAACCCAGTTTGAACATCTGAAAGTTCACGGTTCACATATTGCTGAAGCCTGGCTTGGAGAATTTTGAGCATTACTTTACTAGCATGTGAGATGAGTGCAACTGTGCAGTAGTTTGAGCATTCTTTGGCATTGCCTTTCTTTGGGATTGGAATGAAAACTAACCTTTTCCAGTCCTGTGGCCACTGCTGAGTTTTCCAAATTTGGTGGCATATTGAGTGTAGCACTTTCACAGCATCATCTTTCAGGATTTGAAATAGCTCCACCTGAATTCCATCACCTCCACTAGCTTTGTTCATAGTGATGCTTTCTAAGGCCCACTTGACTTCACATCCCAGGATATCTGGCTCTAGGTAAGTGATCACACCATCATGATTATCTGGGTCGTGAAGATCTTTTTTTGTACAGTTCTTCTGTGTATTCTTGCCACCTCTTCTTAGTATCTTCTGCTTCTGTGAGGTCCATACCATTTCTGTCCTTTATCGAGCCCATCTTTGCATGCAATGTTCCCTTGGTATCTCTGATTTTCTTGAAGAGATCTCTAGTCTTTCCCATTCTGTTGTTTTCCTCTATTTCTTTGCATTGATCGCTGAGGAAGGCTTTCTTATCTCTTCTTGCTCTTGTTTGGAACTCTGCATTCAGATGCTTATATCTTTCTTTTTCTCCTTTGCTTTTCACTTCTCTTCTTTTCAAAGCTATTTGTAAGGCTTCCCCAGAGAGCCATTTTGCTTTTTTGCATTTTGTTTCCATGGGGATGATCTTGATCCCTGTCTGCTGTGCAATGTCACGAACCTCCGTCCATAGTTCATCAGGCACTCTATCTATCAGATCTAGTCCCTTAAATCTATTTCTCACTTCCACTGTATAATCATAAGGGATTTGATTTAGGTCATACCTGAATGGTCTAGTGGTTTTCCCTACTTTCTTCAATTTCAGCCTAAATTTGGCAATAAGGAGTTCATGATCTGAGCCACAGTCAGCTCCTGGTCTTGTTTGTTGACTGTATAGAGCCTCTCCATCTTTGGCTGCAAAGAATATAATCAATCTGATTTTGGTGTTGACCATCTGGTGATGTCCATGTGTAGAGTCTTCTCTTGTGTTGTTGGAAGAGGGTGTTTGCTATGACCAGTTTTCTTGGCAAAACTTTATTAGCCTTTGCCCTGCTTCATTCCATATCCCAAGGCCTAATTTGCCTGTTACTCCAGATACAGTCCATGGAATTCTCCAGGCCAGAATATCGGAGTGGGTAGCCTTTCCCTTCTCCAGGGCATCTTCCCAACCCAGGGTTTGAAGCCAGTCTCCCGCATTGCAGAAATATGACATACACTTTTTATAATTTTTTGATTTCTAATAGTGACTGTGCTTTAACCATCAGCTTGCAAAATTTCTGAAAATTTCACAATCAGCTCTTGTGAACCAATTTGAATCAGCTCTGGCATGTGATTGCTTATGACACCTCCCTCTGCTTCACCCTCAATATCCAATCCATCAACCAATCTATTGATTTTACCTCCTAAATATTTCCTCCAGTCGACTCTCTTCTCTCCATCTTCATGGCCACCTTCCTGGTCCAAGACTGTTACCGGACTCTGGTTTGCTTGCCTGACATTCAGCAAAACCAATCCACTGTCACAGGATTCTGGTGAGGGAAAATGCAGTGTTTATTTGCAGGGCACCAAGCAAGGAGAATGCGCAGCTCATGCTCAAAGGACCCAAACTCCCTGTTGGCTTACATGCAAGGGTTTTTAAAGACAACATTAGGGGTAAGAGTTGCTGGGTATGTGATTGGCTTATGACCATTCTTCTGATTGGTTGGTGTTGAGGTGACAGGGTGATATTCCAGGAATTTCAATCATTGGTTTTCTGGCTTCAACCAGTTTGGAGTCTGGGTGCTTGGAGTCAGCATGTAATCCACACCTTCCACCTGGTGGAGGGGAGGGTCTTAGGTTCTGCAAAACAACCCAAGGATATAGGTCAAGATATTATCTATAGCTCTTGAGGAGGAACTAAGTGTCTTGTAAGTGATTTATGGCTGAATTGCTGTTCAGGCTATTATTACTTTCCTTGCTTGACTGCTTGTCCTTTGTTGTACATTTTCTCATTTCTCTAATTATTAACTGCTTGAATTTACTCTTTGCATCTCAGGGATGGCCTCAGAGACTAAAGCTTTTTCTACAAATAAGAAGTGGGAGACTTGGAGGAGCTTATACCTGGAAAGGCTCTGCAGAGTCCTGCTCAGTTTCAAGACATGGCCATCTCCTGCCTGGATTGCTTTAGAAACCCCTTCTAACTTTCATTTTGCACATGTGCCTCCCACCACCTTGCCTTTCTTGTGAAGTTAGAGTAATCTTTTTATTATTTTTTTAGAAGTAGACCTTTTTTTTTTTTTTTTTTTTAAACTGAAGTTTTAGGTTCACAACAAAATTGAGCAGAAGGTACAGAGGTTTTGTGTTTTCACACACGTACAGCCTCCTCCATGATCACCATCACCACCCCCCAACCAGAATAGAACATTTGTTACAGTTGACATAGCATCATTTATGTTGACATAGTATCATTGCTCAAAGTCCTTAGCTTATATTGGGGTTCACTCCTGGCGTTGTACATGTCTGTGGGTTTGGACAAATATGTGATGATATGTGGCTTCCCAGGTGGGTCAGTGGTAAAGACCTGCCTGCCAAGCAGGAAACATGGTTTGATCCCTGGGTCAGAAAGATTCCCTGGAGGAGAAACTGGAAATCACTCTAATATTCTTGCCTGGGAAATCCCATGGACAGAGGAGCCTGGTGGGCGATAGTCCATGGGATCACAAAGAGCCAAACACGACTGAGTGGCTAACACTTTCACACTTTTCCTTGAGAAAAGGGATCATGTCTGGTTCTGCTCCAGTACCAGGTATGGTATCTGGCACATAATACATGCTTAATAAATATTTATTGAGTGCATACATGCTGGCCAAAGCTTATTAACTCTGAATATTGTAGACCTGTTATTTCTTTGTTGTTGTTCCAGATATTACTGTCCAGTGACATGCAAGGCCTGGTCTGCGGTTCCCATCTCAGAACCTTCCTCTTTAGTTAAGATGCCTTTTTTTAATGGTACAGCCACTTTGTTAATTTTATTTTTAAAAGTATTTATTTATTTTTATTTGGCTGTACTGTGTCTTAGTTGCAGCACATGGGATCTTAGATCTTTGTCGTGGCCTGCTAGATCTTTAGTGGTGGCATGCAATCTCTTTAGTTGCTGCATGGGATCTACTTCTCTGACCAGGGATCAAACCTGGGTCCCCTGCACTGGGAGCCTGGAGTCTTAGCCACTGGACCACCAGGGAAGTCCCTGGTTAAGATGCATCTTATCTCATTCTTCGTTGGAGTTTATTCCTTTAGCCAGCTTATACTCTATTTACAAAGACCTTTAAACTGAGATAAGAGACAGAAAAATTAAGAAACTATTTTTTTTTTTTTTGTATTTGTATTTCTCCTAGATTGAATTTTCCAGAAGCACGATATATAACACCGTTAACTAGCTCACTTTACACCAAGTGCCAGCTTTGCAGGCATGGCCTGGATGATGCTCCACTTTACTCTTTAATTTTGAGTCATTTGGCCGATAATTACCATCTAGGGTTTTGGACACGAAAGAGAAATTGCCATCTTATTTGGCTTAAAGCCCTCATTTACTCAGTGTATTCAAAAAACCGTTTTCTAGAGTAGGAGGATTCGTTAGAGTTGCTCACACACTCCAAGGCATACTTTCTGCATCAGTCGTCTGTGGCACTTCAGGGCAGACATTAATCAAATTCTTGGCAGAGGTTTGTAGGAATATTAATGTGGGTGGAGGGTTTGATCCATTGTCTCCTTCAAGTAGGAGGAAAAGATAGCAGACTGGCTGCCCGGCAAAGGCTGAATGAATCTCATGGTAATTTAAATGGAAAGGATTAACCAGTCCCTAAGGTTTTCCAACTGCTCCTCGGTGCTTAAGCCGAGACTGCCACACCTTAAGGCTTCCAGTTCAGGTTTCCAGAAATCTCTAAGCTAGGCTCCCTTAGCTTTGCATGAAAGATCCAATCCCTACATGCAAAGTAGAGAATCCCATCTGTATCCAGGTGGCACTGAGGGTACAGGATTCTGATAGTTGAGGGGCTGAGAAGCTCGCCTTTCATTTGGCTTGATTGCGAAGGCACTGGTCTCTAAGTGCAATGAAAAGTTAAAGTCAAACTTCTCCATCCCCTCTTGCTAGCTCTTAAGATACGATGCCCTCAGTGACAGGGAGCTGGGACAGTATCTTCTCAGAAGTTTACATTTCAAAAGGGAAAAAAAAAACCCCAGACCTTTGAAAAATATTTATGGCTTGTAAAACTGGACAGAGGCTTACCTCTAGAGATTTATAGACACAACTAAAAGTTAGAGCAGGGATTTACAACCACTGAGTTTATCCTGGAAATTTTCTGGCAAGGGAAGGGGAGAAACTGTCTCTTTTCACTTTAACAGCCTGGAAGATTCTCCCCCTCCCACTCCACCTGGCCCCTTCTAGGTGATTTTCAATACCCCTAAAACGTTTGGAGTGATTAGAATAGAAGGAATAAAATTTATGGTTGTTTTACTTTTGGGGAGGGTCTATTTTTCCCCCCAAAAGTATTATTATAAAAAGTAACATAATTTCACTGTAAAGAAATTGCAAAAGTAAAGAACATTAAAAGGAAACTCAAAATCACCCTTTGAGGTTCACACTGAAAGGATGAACTAAATTTGGGACTGCTTGGGAATTATGTAAATATCCTGTTATAATTAACAGTGAACTCTTTTGTATTTTTCCATCATCAAAGCTCAGGATAATTGAATAAGATGTATACCAAATGAAATATCATATCTAGACTAATTACAAGAGAACCAAAGGAAGTGATTATAATTATCATTAACTTTCTAATCACCATACCAGCACAACACCTCCATTTATATTGCAAAATGCCAATGAGTGGAAGATACAAAGAGGAAGATGTCACAGAAGAAAGAGTAGCTAAGAATGAGAGGTTCCCCCTTCTCTTTTATTTCCCTTTCTCAGAAATCCAGTTCTGCATTCCCCACACCTTACTACCGACCACAACTCTGAATCTTAATTACACTGCTGATATTATGACTGTTCCATCTGACAGATCAGGTTATTTACCATTTCTTCCTTGTCTGCTGCTCATTTGCTCCACACATATTTACTGAGCACCTTTTATGTGCCAGCCACTGAAACTAAACAGGACCCTGTGGGGCTCCTGGGCACAAAAGCCCTTCTGGGCCCCCTATTTCTCGATTACAGAAAATAGGCTTCATTCAGCCTCATGACCTTCCATGAGTTCTAGTGGGCAGGTTCAAACAGTGGCTAAGCAGGGAAGGGAGGGGATGCGGAGACAAGGGAGGAGCAGTCAAGAAACAGTTGCACAGTTTAGGGGCAGCGTCCTGGTTCCCTATCAAGGGATACATCTAAGAATATCCAGGAGTTGTTTTGCAGATACTGAAACCCCTAGCAGGTAAAAGTTAACTGTATGTTGCCCACAAGCAAGGAGACCCCAGACTGGTTGGAACCAGAAGGTTGATGATACTTATCTCACCATCAACCAATCAAAAGAAGGTCCACAAGCTGATCACACCCTCCTCTTTGAACCATTACTATAAAACTCCTCACTACCTCCTCCAGGTTTGGACACACAATTTTGAATGTATTAGCCCACTGTGGCCCCCTTTGCCTGGCAGAGCAATAAAGCTATTCTTTTCTGCTTCACCCAGAACTCTGCTTTGGACATTTAATAAGGTGTCAGTGTACAGAGGCCAGGTTTGGCATCATCATTAGTCTAGGAGCTGGGGATACAACCATGAACAAGACAGGTATGATCCATTCTAACAATGTTTTCCTCTCTCCTTGTTGCCAAATGCAAGTTCATGTGCCCACTGCACAGCGAGGCCAAACAAATTGAAAGGTCGGAGTTTGGAGTAGAGAGCGATTTATTAAGCGTCACACATGGAAAACGTGTAGCGCATGCTCAAAGGACATGAACTCCCAGATGGTTTCAAGGGAAACGTTTTTATAGGCAAAATTTGGAGTGAAGGCTGCAGGGCGTGTGGTTTTCTTCTATTGGTTGCTGATGGGCGTCCCAAGTGGCTCAGTGGTAAAGAATCTGCCTGCTAATCCAGGGGACTCGGGTTTAATTCCTGGGTCTGGAAGATCCCCTGGAGAAGTAAATGGCAACCCACTCCAGTTTTCTTGCCTGGGAAATTCCATGGACAGAGGAGCCTGGTGGGCTGCAGTCCATGGGGTCCCTAAGAGTCAGATACGACTGAGCAGCTTCACTTTCACTTTTCACTTTCATGCATTGGAGAAGGAAATGGCAACCCACTCCAGTGTTCTTGCCTGGAGAATCCCAGGGACAGAGGAGCCTAGTGGGCTGCCGTCTATGGGGTCGCACTGAGTCAGACACGACTGAATCGACTTAGCAGGTAGCAGGAGACATGACTGAATGACTGAACACACACATGCTATTTAAGGTAATGATTTCAGCCATTTGGGAGAGTTACTCAGTTTTCCTGGGTCGCTCCCATGTATACTCATTATTAAATTTTTGTTTGATTTTTCTCCCGTTAATCTGTCTCATATCAGTTTAATTCTTAGACCAGCCAGAAGAACCTGGAGGGTAGAGGAAACCGTCTTCCTCCCCAGCAGAATCTTTACATTTTTATCTACTTTTTTCCTGCTAAAAAAAAGAGGAGTCAAATGAGTCAATATAATAATAAAATGACTCCAGAAATAAATAAAATAGGAAGTGAAACTCCTCTACAACCCCTACCTCTAGAGATAAATGTAGTTCACAATTTGATGTGTACTCAATGGTTTGTTTCTCTTTTTATGTAGCTCTGTCTATCCAAAACACACATCCATGTGTATATTTATATCCTATTGCTGATAAAAAATTAATCAATCATTGATCTAAGAAATAAATGGAAAGTTTTATTCAAGCCAACCTGAGGATTATAACCTGGAAGACAGTCTTTTAGAAAGCTCTGAGGATTGTTCCAAAGAGGTAAACAGAAAGGCCAGTATATATGTGATTTTGGTGAAGGGGTACGCTCAGTCAAGTGCGTGCTTAAGTCGCTTCAGTCCTGCCTGACTATTTGCAACCCCATGGACTGTAGCCTGCCAACTCCTCTGTCCATGGGATTCTCCAGGCAAGAATGCTTGAGTGAGTTGCCATTCTCTTCTCCAGGGTATCTTCCTGACCCAGGGATTGAACCCAGGGTCTCCTGCATTGAAGGCAGATTCTTTACTGTCTGAGCCACCAGGGAAGCCCACAGTCAAGCATGCATCTCAGTAAAAGGTTACTGCTATCCACAAGGAACACATAGCTCAGTTAATGGCTTTATGGCTTCCCCTGTGGCTCAGCTCGTAAAGAATCCACCTGCAATACAGGAGACCTGGGTTTAATCCCTGGGTTGGGAAGATCCCCTGGAGAAGGGAAAGACTACCCACTCCAGTATTCTGGCCTGGAGAATTCCATGGACTGTATAGTCCATGGGGTTGCAAAGAGTTGGACACGACTGAGCAACTTTCACTTAATGGCTTTAGTGCTTTTCCAAGTTTGAAAAGATGCGAGAAACTGGATTAAAATTTTTTTCTCCTGAAAATATCTGATTTTCTGAGGGCCAGTTCTGCCAGTTTTCATAGAACATGAAGTGCTTCATCCTGACCTTCACCCTGAATTACTTTCAGGATTTATTGTAGGTCACTGATTGCGGTGGCTACTGACTTGACTCCTGTTGAACTGCATAGTGGATAACATTCTTTATTTGTCAAACCCCTCCTTTTAATTTTGACCAAGGTTTGGAGGCATTTGGTGACTGGTTTGCCCCATGATGCTAGAAACGCTCATTCTAGGTCAGAGGAAGATTCCATTGATAGGCCACTCAATGGACTATTTCTGGGCTACATCCTCTTAACAGCCTCTGGACCACCTTGCCTGTCTTACTAGTCTGATGTGGTCCAGGAAATCTTTTCCTCTTGTTACTTCTTCCCATATTTAGTGTTACACTATTGACCTTTCAAATTGCCTAATCATCACTAATTTTATCTGAGGCTCAATTACATGTTTGGTAATGCAAGAAACAATAACCTTGTAAAATAGTCAGAATACAAGTAATATACCTAGTAACATTAATATCAGAGAAGGCAATGGCAACCCACTCTAGTACTCTTGCCTGGAAAATCCCATGGACAGAGGAGCCTGGTAGGCTGCAGTCCATGGGGTCGCTAAGAGTCGGACACGACTAAGTGACTTCACTTTCACTTTTCACTTTCATGCGTTGGAGAGGGAAATGGCAACCCACTCCAGTATTCTTGCCTGGAGAATCCCAGGGAGGGGGGAGCCTGGTGGGCTGCCATCTATGGGGTTGCACAGAGTCGGACATGACTGAAGCGACTTAGCAGCAGCAGCAGCAGCAACATTAGTATGGTCATAAGTAAGTAATTGGCTTCCCTGGTGGCTCAGTAGTGAAGAATCTACCTGCTAATGTTGGAGACTTGGGTTCAGTCCTTGGATCAGGAAAATGCCCTGGAGAAGGAAATGGCAATCCACTCCAATATTCTTGCCTGGGAAATCTCTTGGGCAGAGGAGCCTGGTGGGCTACAGTCCATGGGGTCTCAAAAGAGTGGGACATGACTTAGTGACTAAAATAACGACAATAACAAAGTAAATATTTAAGCTAAGAACTTCCATTTTGTGTGGGCTAGTATCTCCCCAGGTTGTCTGACCAGTCTGTTCTGCACCAGTCCTTAAGGGAAATAATATTAGCATTGTATCAGTACATAAAGTTTACCAAAGATGTCTGCACATAGAAGGTGTGTGGTGGGTCATCGTGACCCTTTACAGGATTGAGAAATGAATGTTACTTGCTAGGGATAATTGGTGCCAGAAGAAGAAAAGTTGATCTTTATGGTTGATCAGGTATTTTTGCCATTAGGGAGGCTTAGTTAATGCATAATGGTACAGTACACACCAGAGGGGAGGAAAGAGGCCAAAGGACAGAGAAAAAGTTTCGTGTTAAAATTTCTCATCTTGTTTTAAAATGTGAATTTTATTTCATCACTATATATAATTTAAAAACTGAAACAGGATGGTGGTAGTCAAAGGAATCTTCAATTGCCTTTCCCCCCTTATTTGATAGTATATCTTGACTTGAATTTCCTCTAAGTTCCTTTCCAACTTCAAAATTGTATGCTTTTGAATCAAAGCCAAAATCTCACTTATTTTTATTAAATAGATCTCATTATTATAAATGTACATGGTAAGTGTATTTGGCAATATAAAAAGGACTAAAATGAAGTATAAAGCCTCCCTCCTCTTCACAGCCTATTCCACTCTTCAAGACTGTCAATTATTTATAACAGTCTTCTGAGTATCCGTTCAGAAATTTCCAGGGCAAATATATATATATATATTTATATACCTGTCGCAGTCCTTTCATGGACCGGAACCTGGAGGTCCAGAGTCGACGATAAGAAAGTGAAAGAGGGAAAGAGACTAATATTCCCTGGGTTACGTGGAAAACCAGTAAAGCCCTAGAACAGGGCTTGCACCACTCAAGAAGGCACAGGGCATCCTCTCAAGGAGGTCTTGAAAGCCCAGGCAGGAAAGTGAGCTCTGCAGGTTTCCATGCTCCAGAGAACTTAGTCAGAGAGAGAGAGGGAAAGAGAAAGAAGGACATGGGGACCCAAGTCTCTAGTGGAACAAAGGTGCTTTATTGAACTTTGTGTGAGTATATATACTGTTTTACAAGGTAGCTTTTTCAGCAAAGATTAAGATCAAAAGACCAGACTTACAAGTTACCAAGAAAACAGGGAGTAATAGGGGTTATAAGGCCAGAATACAATCCATATCTTAAGAAAGAGGGTCATGATTAATCATTTTTACCGTATGGAAAAGTTAATGAAGGAAATCCATGCATGCATTCCATCCCATGACCTCAGTCCTGGGAGTAGCGTGCCGCTCCACTCGTTCCTATTACCAAGAACTGATAAGGAACAGAGGGCTCATGAGAGACAGAAAACAGCACACAGGAATCCTATTGTTAAACGTTCCCTGACATGTACCCACACACATTTATATTCACAAAAGGAACTCACCTTTTTCACTTGTTATATAATTCAATGGAAAGAATTCCAAGTATTTAATAACTTTGTCTTGGATAAATGTCTCTTAAAGAAAAATTTAGCCAAAACAAAACAAAAAATCAGTAAAATCATCAGTCAGGTCTGTGAATTGTCAAATACTCAGCTACCTAGCCACACTCCAAATGGCTTTCCATTCTCTGAAAGCCATTCTCCTTTTTTTCTTTTAAGATACTCATGAGTTTTTTCTTCGTCTTTTTTGCTGGACAGGGTTCCCATATGAAAACTACATCTCTCAGCCTCCACTGCAGTAAGGTCCGTCCATGTGACTGCATTCTGTCCAATGGGCTGTGAGAGGAAGTGCTGGGGACAGCTTCTAATTCATGGCTAGTAACGTCTGTGTGGTCTTCCCTTTTGTCATTCATTTACCCCTTCCTACTTGTTGGAATGTGGACCCTGGACCGTGGGAACAAGAACGACATCTTAGAGATGAAAACACAATGAAGTAAAAGGCTCCTTGGGCTCCTGACAACTCTGCAAAGCAGAACCACCAAAACCACTTCCATTTTGGGGGGAGATCAAGAAATATACATTTTTTCTTTTCTCTCATGCATGCATGTGTGCTCAGTCATATCCAGCTCTTTGCAACTCCATGGAGTGTAGCCCACTGGACTTCTCTGTCCGTGGAATTTTCCAGGCAGGAACGCTGGAGTGGGTTGCCATTTCCTACTTCACTGCTCTTATAAGACCGTTATTTGAAGTTTCTTCTATACACTGCCAAGTGTCTGTCCTCATTATATGATATTATTTCAAGATATTTTAAGGACATTATTGAAAGTTATTATCTCCTTGTCCAAAGGCCCATTTTTCAAAATCAAAGGATCAGCATTAAGCTATGAATGTTTTACCATGATGATTAAAATTATTCTGGGGAAATTAATGACAAGGGAAAAAATGGGAACATCAACACATAACCAATTTTCTCCCCCAACTTTGATCTTTAGTTTCCTCCCCAGAAAACAAGGGCAGGACCACAGGGGCCCCTTCGAATGGAAGACTTTTGTGCTCATGGTACATTTCCCAATTAGCCAGGAGCAAATTTTCTGCTCGTTTGTCTCTGAACACAATGACTTTCCTTGGAGGGATTTGACTTTTCTAACAGAAACTAAGGTTAATAAAGAAAGGCAGTGAGAAGACATTTTAAATACAAGAGTGGCAAAGAGGGGAGAATGAAGTTACCTGGAACCTAAGTATCCTGTCTGTTTGCACCAGGAGTCACATCCTTGAAAGCTGAGAAGAAACTCTCACATACCCTGCTCCTGACCTCGCATCAGACTTATTTTGTTGTTGTTCAGTCGCTAAATCATCTCTGACTCTTTGTGACCCCTTAGACTGCAGCACGCCAGGCTCCTCTGTCCTCCACTGTCTCCCAGAATTTGCTCAAGTTCATGTCCATTGAGTTAGTGATCAGACTTATCACCTGGGGATGAAATAAAAGTCACTTATTATGGCAAGGCAAGAAGAATTTAAACATAAATTTTTTTCTCTGCCCATTTGGGCCTCCTTTCTTCCTTTTGGCATGTATTCAGTTCAGTTCAGTTCAGTTCGGTCGCTCAGTCGTGTCTGACTGTGACCCCATGAATTGCAGCACGCCAGGCCTCCCTGTCATGCATGTGCATTTACCAGACCTCCCTAAGAGATAATGAAATCATTAGGTGGCATTTCAGGGGGTTCCAAGGAGCTTCGGTTCTTTATGTCTCAGCACAGAAAGAATTCAGTGGGAGGCAAAGTGATAGGTAAGACGTGATTTATTAGAATAGGATGCCTGTGAGGTTTACAAATATGCAAGTGAGAGGGTGCCACACCCCAGGTCTTAGTGGGCTACAGTTTTATAATCAAAGGAAAAGTGGGTAGGGGGGAAAGACTAACTTTTTCCTCATTCTTGAGCAGATATCACGCTTCCATTATTAGTTCCTCCTCCATGTCAGGTGGGAGAGTTTTCTTGTCCCTACATGGTCATGCTGGGACAGTCATGGCACTATGGAAAAATTATTTCAGATCTTGGTACAATGAAGATTTCACTTTGTAACATCACCTTTCCATAAATTATTGTTTGTGTGTGCACAGAGCATGTCCTAAGGGTCATTAACTTACAGAGCTCACTGGGCAGGATGTGGGTCCTGCCACCATTGTTTTATTGTTTGGGTGCATGTTTCCTGCTTCTGATGCATGGTTTTGTTGCTGAGAAAGCCTGCTTGATTTTGGGGTTAAACAAACCTGCTTCCTTGAGTGATCATTAACTTACAGGGGTCTCCTACAGTTTTCTTCTTTACTTACAAACCCCTAGTGGGATTAACTTTTAAATTACTGAATTTATCCCTTTACTCTGTCCCTATTGATAACAGTCTTTAATTTTTTAAGGAGTAGAAAGGGAATGGGAAGTCGTCCAGTCATGTCCGACCCTTCACGACCCCATGTACTGCAGCCTACCAGGCTCATCCATCCATGGGATTTTCCAGGCAAGAGTACTGGAGTGGGGTGCCATCGCCTTCTCCGAGTTGAGGTGACATTATTTGCATTGTACATGTGAATCTGGATTGTGTAAACGATTAGTAAGTCATTTGATGTACAGTTCAGTTCAGTCACTCAGTCGTGTCTGACTCTTTGTGACCCCATGAATCGCAGCACACCAGGCCTCCCTGTCCATCACCAACTCCTGGAGTTCACCCAAACTCATGTCCATCGAGTTGGTGATATCATCAAGCCATGTCATCCTCTGTCGTCCCCTTCTCCTCCTGCCCCCAAACCCTCCCAGCATCAGAGTTTTTTCCAATGAGTCAACTCTTCACATGAGGTGGCCAAAGTACTGGACTTTCAGCTTTAGCATCATTCCTTCCAATGAACACCCAGGACTGATCTCCTTTAGGGTGGACTGGTTGGATCTCCTTGCAGTCCAAGGGTCCCGCAAGAGTCTTCTCCAGCATCACAGTTCAAAAGCATCAATTCTTTGGCGCTCAGGTTTCTTCACAGTCCAACTCTCACGTCCATACATGACCACAGGAAAAACCATAGCCTTGACTAGACGGACCTTTGTTGGCAAAGTAATGTCTCTGCTTTTGAATATGCTATCTAGGTTGGTCATAACTTTCGTTCCAAGGAGTAAGCGTCTTTTCATTTCATGGCTGCGATCACCATCTGCAGTGATTCTGGAGCCCCAAAAAGAAAGTCTGACACTGTTTCCACTGTTTCCCCATCTATTTGCCATGAAGTGATGGGACCAGATGCCATGATCTGTTTTCTGAATGTTGAGCTTTAAGCCAACTTTTTCACTCTTCTCTTTCACTTTCATCAAGAGGCTTTTTAGTTCCTCTTTACTTTCTGCCATAAGGGTGGTGTCATCTGCATATCTGAGGTTATTGATATTTCTCCGGGCAATCTTGATTCCAGCTTATGCTTCTTCCAGCCCAGCATTTCTCATGATGTACTCTGCATAGAAGTTAAATGATCAGGGTGACAATTTACAGCTTTGATGTACTCCTTTTCCTATTTGGAATCAGTCTGTTGTTCCATGTCCAGTTCTAACTGTTGCTTCCTGACCTGCATATAGGTTTCTCAAGAGGCTGGTCAGGTGGTCTGGTATTCCCATCTCTTGTAGAATTTTCCACAGTTTATTGTGATCCACACAGTCAAAAGCTTTGGCATAGTCAATAAAGTAGAAGTAGATGTTTTTCGGGAACTCCGCTTGCTTTTTTGGTGATCCAGAGGATGTTGGCAATTTGATCTCTGGTTCCTCTGCCTTTACTAAAACCAGCTTGAATATCTGGAAGTTCACGGTTCACGTATTGCTGAAGCCTGGCTTGGAGAATTTTGAGCATTACTTTACTAGCGTGTGAGATGAGTGCAATTGTGTGGTAGTTTGAGCATTCTTTGGCATTGCCTTTCTTTGGGATTGGAATGAAAACTGACCTTTTCCAGTCCTGTGGCCACTGCTGAGTTTTCCAAATTTGGTGGCATATTGAGTGCAGAACTTTCACAGCATCATCTTTCAGGATTTGGAATAGCTCCACTGGAATTCCATCACTTCCACTAGCTTTGTTCATAGTGATGCTTTCTAAGGCCCACTTGACTTCACATTCTAGGATGTCTGGCTCTAGGTGAGTGATCACACCATCATGATTATCTGGGTCATGAAGATCTTTTTTTGTACAGTTCTTCTGTGTATTCTTGCCACCTCTTCATAATATCTTCTGCTTCTGTGAGGTCCATACCATTTCTGTCCTTTATCGAGTCCCTCTTTGCATGAAATGTTCCCTTGGTATCTGTAATTTTCTTGAAGAGATCTCTAGTCTTTCCCATTCTGTTGTTTTCCTCTATTTCTTTGCATTGATCGCTGAGGAAGTCTTTCTTATCTCTCCTTGCTATTCTTTGGAACTCTGCATTCAGATGTTTATATCTTTCCTTTTCTCCTTTGCTTTTCACTTCTCTTCTTTTCACAGCTATATGTAAGGCCTCCTCAGATAGCTATTTTGCTTTTTTGCATTTCTTTTCCATGGGGATGGTCTTGATCCCTGTCTCCTGTACAATGTCATGAACCTCCATCCATAGTTCATCAGGCAGTCTGTCTATCAGACCTAGTGCCTTAAATCTATTTCTCACTTCCACTGTATAATCATAAGGGATTTGATTTAGGTCATACCTGAATGGTCTAGTGGTTTTCCCCACTTTCTTCAATTTCAGTCTGAATTTGGCAATCAGATCAGATCAGATCAGTCGCTCAGTCGTTTCCGACTCTTTGCAACCCTATGAATCGCAGCACGCCAGGCTTCCCTGTCCATCACCAACTCCCGGAGTTCACTCAGACTCATGTCCATGGAGTCAGTGATGCCATCCAGCCATCTCATCCTCTGTCTCCCCTTCTCCTGCCCCCAATCCCTCCCAGCATCAGAGTCTTTTCCAATGAGTCAACTCTTCGCATGAGGTGGCCAAAGTACTGGACTTTCAGCTTTAGCATCATTCCTTCCAACAAAATCCCAGGGCTGATCTCCTTCAGAATGGACTGGTTGGATCTCCTTGCAGTCCAAGGGACTCTCAAGAGTCTTCTCCAACACTACAGTTAAAAAGCATCAATTCTTTGGCACTCAGCCTTCTTCACAGTCCAACTCTCACATCCATACATGACCACTGGAAAAACCATAGCCTTGACTAGACGAACCTTTGTTGGCAAAGTAATGTCTCTGCTTTTGAATATGCTATCTAGGTTGGTCATAACTTCCTTCCAAGGAGTAAGTGTCTTTTAATTTCATGGCTGCGATCACCATCTGCAGTGATTTTGGAGCCCAGAAAAATAAAGTCTGACACTGTTTCCACTGTTTCCCCATCTATTTCCCATGAAGTGGTGGGACCGGATGCCATGATCTTCGTTTTCTGAATGTTGAGTTTTAAGCCAACTTCTTCACTCTCCATTTTCACTTTCATCAAGAGGCTTTTGAGTTCCTTTTCACTTTCTGCCATAAGGGTGGTGTCATCTGCATATCTGAGATTATTGATATTTCTCCTGGCAATCTTGATTCCAGCTTGTGCTTCTTCCAGCCCAGTGTTTCTCATGATGTACTCTGCATATAAGTTAAATAAGCAGGGTGACAATATACAGCCTTGACGAACTCCTTTTCCTATTCGGAACCAGTCTGTTGTTCCATGTCCGGTTCTAACTGTTGCTTCCTGACCTGCATACAAATTTCTCAAGAGGCAGATCAGGTGGTCTGGTATAAGGAGTTCATAATCTGGGCCACAATCTGACGTACAAAAATCCTTTATTTCAAAGATGTGTATAATTGTTATTTGACTGCTAACAGGCAGAACAGTCCTCAAAACTTTCTGAAAGAATGTGTCTCAAGATATAACCATCCGATTGGCTCTAATAAAAATTGCTGTTTCTTTCTTGATTGATTATTCATTTTTCATCATCACTGGTGAAATACCTCAATATCTTGGTCCTGATCACATTTGGGAGCATCAGGGAAAAAAGATCCCTGGAAAGTCCCAGGATAGGGATAATTGGGGATTGTGATGCCAAAGGCTTAGCCTCTGTGCACCAGTAGTGAATGGAATCTCAGAGATAGAGCTTTAGGTAAAGTAGAAAAGATTAACTTAGGACTTTCCTGGTGGCCCAGAGGCTAAGATTCTGCACTCCCAGTGCAGGAGGCCTGGTTTTCATCCCTGGTCACAGAACTAGATCCCATATTCCACAACTAAAACATCCTGAGTGCCACAGTGAAGATTGAAGATCCTGCAGGCTGCAACTGAAACCCAGCACAGCCCCCCAAAAGAGAAGAAGAATAGCTTTGTAGCTTTGCCTAGCAATGGAGGACACAGCAGCTCCTGCCCCAGAAACTGTGTATCCCAACACAGTTGGGATGATTTGATGAGCAATGGATCAGGGGTGGGGTTGCTGATAAGGTTAGGGATATGTGCAGGGCCTGCACTCCCTTATCTAGTCTCTGGTCTCTCCTAAGCTTGATGAGCTTCTCTGTTTCCTTTAATCTTGCCTCAGGTGGTTTCTTGGCTGCTCTTCCCTTGATTAGCAATGGTTTGAATCTGCTCTTTGAAACTCAGGGGAGGTCTTAGAGGCTGGAGTCTGTTCCCTATAAGAAACTAGAGACAGAAAAACTTCTGTGTCCAGGAGCCCCACAAGGCCCTGCTTGGTTTCAATTCCTTGAAAGGACCGAGAAGCAAGACCTCATTATCATCTATGAAAACAACAATAATAATATGAAGGGTTAGCCTTGCTAAGGAGAACCGTCTAAAGCTAGGAAATAAGGCAGAAATATAATCATGTGAGGGAGCAGAATTTGTCACCCCAAAGTATGTCTCTTTGGCATATTACTTAAGTTTTTTTTTTCCTAAGAACAACAGCCATGGGAAAAACTCCAAATACGAGTTACCTTTTTGTAACAAATATTTGGGTTTCCCTGGTGGCTCAGCGGTAAAGAATGTGCCTGCCAATGAAGGAGACCCGGCTTCAATCCCTGGGTTGGGAAGATGCCCTGGAGAAGGAAATGGCAACCCACTCCAGTACTCTTGCCTGGAAAATTCCATGGGCTGAGAGGCTCCTTAGAGCCTGGTAGGCTACAGTCCATAGGGTCGCAAAGAGTCAGACATGACTGAGCAACTTCACTAGCAACTAAAGAAGAAGAACAACAACAAATGTTTACATTTGCAAAGGAAAAAGCTCCTTTTGTAAGGATGTCTCCCCCTGGTACCAGGGAGAGGAGAATGACCACATCTCTGGAACCTCTTATCAAGGAGAAGGTAATGACTTAAATATCATTACAGCCTTACCTTTTTTTACTGGGCTTTTCCTGATCACCTCCAGAGTTGACTCTCCCCACACTCAAAATCCTTTCTTGTCTTTAGTTGAAGATGGTATTTAAGGTGCTGGCAAGTCCTGGGGTAAACAACTGCTGACTGGAGACACCAGCACAGGGCTGAGCCAGACCCAAGCACTTGAGAGGCGAAATGATGAAGGTGTATCGCACATAACCTGTTGCCATTAATTTGTAGTCATGCTTCTTGCCATCAGTGGTTTGTATTCAGGGCTCTGGCAGGCAGTGCAGCCTGTTGGAAAGAGCTTGAAGTAGGGATGGGAGACCTAGATTCTACTAGTTGTTTCATTGCCAGCCTTCTGTGTCATCTCAGGCTCTATTCCAGGGCAGCAATTTCTTTATCTGTGAAGTAGAGCTGATATTGCCAGGAAAGAAAATGAATATTAGGTTAACAAAGGATCATAATTAGTGTTACAGTGATTGAGTGACAGTCTGTCATCATTAATCTTATTCCTTCTTCCTTCATTTAAGCATTTTTGTTTATGACCCATTGACTCAGCCTCGTTTATTCATTCCAACGCTAGGTAACTGTGCATCCCGGTTTCTCTGCCTGCCCCCAGTTTAGACCCTCATGCCCAGCTCTCTCCCAGGTCTTTTCCTTCATCTTGAACCAAAGAAAAACCATCTCTGGTTCCAGGGGTGGTAACAGAGGCCACAACTCTGCTGGAATCTTGGCTTTCAAGGATCCAGAATCCATGAGATAAGATAGACCACTGGACCACCACTGGGGCTGAACCAGGGTTCATCTGGAATGCAGTAAAGCCTTTCTCTGTACTAGTTTTGCCTTTGAAAAATGCAGTATAGGAGAGTGTGGTGGGTGAAAAGCAAGCACAAGTATTCTTGGCTATCCAACTTTATTTGGTTTGCATAGGAGAGATACCAGTAGTCTAAAGTCAGACCAAGAAAAGTGAAAGTGTTAGTTGCATCTGAGTCTTTGTGACCCCCATGGATAGTAGCCCACCAGGCTCCTCTGTCCATGAGATTTCCCAGGCAAGAATACTGAGTGGGTTGTCATTTCTTTCTCCAGGGTGTCTTCCTGAACCTGGGTCTCCTGCATTGCAGGCAGCTTCTTTACTTTCTGGGCCATCAGGTAAAGTCAGACCAGCCTGGGTTCAAATCTCACCCTACCACTTCTTACTGAGTGATCCTGGACACCTTATTTGCCTTAGCTTCTTTGACTATAAGATGGGAATAATAGCCAACTCAAGGAGCTGTTGCAATGAGACAACATACCTGAAGGGCCTGAGAAGTTTTTGATAAATGTTAACACTGAGTGTCTGTCAACAAACTACAATATGCCTACATGGGGTTGGCCTTGGAGGATAGTTAAGGCTCTGATGGAATTATGAGCTGCTGGCTATTGGGGGGCTGTACTCCTGTTGGGAGACTGTTCTTTTGAACAGGCACTAATTATCTCTTGCTCTGGACTTTTCAAACATGTTTGTGTAATAAAGATAGAGATGGTGTGTCCCCTCAGATCAAAGGCCAGGCATGCTTACTGTCTGGCATAATTAAGATAATGCCTCTCTCTGGAGCAAAAGGTTGGTTTGCTTATGGCCTGTTATAAAAGTTCAGGTTCCCTAAGGTCAGGGGTCCTCACCTGTATTGCAATCCACTGTGTGTACAACTATTATTTGACCCTCTTTATGATGCCCTTGTCAGAATTTGGGTTGGGGGAACCAGCACCAAAAATGTTAATACTCTGGCTACTGCTGTGAGGAATAAACCACCCCCCTCCTTTTTTCCCCCCAAAGCAGGAGTCTCATGTCTTTTACTGATTTCCATAAAACAGTGGTTGGCTAACTTGTTAGCATGCAGGAGGGCTAAAATCTCTGGCACTTTGCAGTTCTCAACACTGGCCTTGTCTAGGATGCCTGCTGTCATCTAGAGCAGGGGTCCCCAACCTCCAGGATCTAATGCTTGATGATCTGAGCAGAGCTGATATAATAATAATAGAAATAAAGTGCACAATAAATGAACTGTGCTTGAATCGTCCTGAAACCATTCCCCCTCCAACCCTGATCCATGGAAAAGTTGTCTTCCATGAAACCAGTCCTGGTTCCAGAAAGGCTGGGGACTCTTGAGAGAGGAGAGAAGAGGTGGAAATAAGTGAGCAAATCTTCTCTTTTTGGAATCTTTAATCAGTGCCCAGGCACTTCCCTGGGGGTGCCTGATTTCTGCTCCGAGGCCTGCAAGTTTCTGTCTGCAGAAGAAGCATTTCTGGAACAATTGGTGAGGCAGAGAACAGGAGACAATGTAGGACAATATGTCAGGTTTCACCTTCTGCATAGAAAAATGTTCTCCAAACTACAGACATCTGAGTACCACTTTGATGTTTATTTTAGTCATATCTGTCTGCAGCCTCCATAATTGCTTTCATAATGCTATTTTTAATTGACTTGCCCTTTTATTTACTCAGATAATTCTTTTAGCAAGAAACTTGATTTCACTATGATAAATGGAAAATCCAGGATTGCTTGCTGTACACGGAAGACAACGTGGCAAGTAATTATAATGAAAACAGAAATAGCATTGTCAAACAGCAACCAGATGCAGTTGCCCCTGAAGACCATGGTCCTGTTCCTACTGTTACAAAGGGATGTGAGCCAGGGTTAGAGAGGATTTGAAGATAGACTTTCACCAAACAGGCTTTCCTCATGATGTAATGAGCATCACTGGGAGATGAGTAAAGAGGAAGTTACCTAATGCCATGGGAACTTGTTACCCCAGATTGCCCAGAATGGGAGATGCTGGCCAGGAGTGATGTGATCCTCAACTAGAAGAGCCCCCTGCTCCTTGAGTGTCCTCCTTGCTTCCACTGAAGTGCTGGCCCTGCCTCCAGTCTCTACCTCCCCCCAGGACAGCCAGAGGAGGCTTTCCAAGCTCCTGCCCAACTGGCATTCCCCTCTCAGGACTCCCTGTTTCCCTTAGGATCATGTCCAAGCTCTTTAACCAGCAGTCAAGGCCACCCACTAGTTCTTGTCCATCCAACACTTGGCCTGCTTTCCAAACAGTACCACTTACAGGTCACTCCTTCATTCAGCAGTTTACTGAGTTTTGCCACCTTGTGTACTGTTCTAGAGTCTGGGGCCATGGTCACCTTGTGACTTTATAGGTTCTAGGCACTTTTGCCATCATGGACCTCTTCCTCAAAAAAAGAAAAAAAAAAAATATATATATATAAATCATGTTTTGGGGACTTCTCTGGTGGTCTTGTGGCTAAGATTCCACACCCCCAATGCAGGGAGCCTGGGTTCCATCCCTGATCTCCAGGAACTAGATCCCACATGCCACAACTAAGAGTTTGCATGATGTAACTAAGATCTGGTGCAGCCAAATAAAATGTAAAAAATACACATTGAAAAATCAAATTTTGTAGCTATATTGGTATAAAGGTGAATAAAATCTGGGATGGAATCATTATTATCATATTCTTCTGCTTTTTCTGATTATAAAATAAAATTAAAAACATACTCCCTGGCATTCCAGTGGTTAGGATTGGGCTGTTTCACTGATGTGGTTTTTCACAGATGTGGTTCAATCCCTGATCCCTGGTTGGGAAACTAAAATTCCACAAGTCACACAACACAGCCAAAAAGAAAAGATGAAGTGTCATGGGCCCTAGGTACTGTGCCTACTGTGCCTAATGGGGAATTCTGTCCTGACTGGGCCATGAACGGTGAACACATATGCACACAGACAGAGACAGACAGACAGGGTCTTCCTTGGCAATCCAGTGACTAAGACTCCGTGCCTCCAATGCAAGGGGCATGGGTTCAATCCCTGGTCATGGAACAAAGATCCCAGATGCTATATAACGTGGACAAAAAGTTAAAAAAGAAAAAAAAAAGCCCAGGTCTCATCTCAGCTTGCTCACTGCCGAGGAAATATTTCCAGAGAATCGCTGTATGACAGACACTGTGCTTGGGCTGGTAACAATGTTCTGGGCCCAGAGGAAGCCCCTCCTGGTGACTTTCTCCCTCCCCAGAGGTTAGGTGTCCAAGCAGTGTTTCACAACATCATCTTAAATACTTACCTTTCTGCTCTGCAACAGCTTCCTTCCTTATCTGTTCCTGAAGTTGTAAATTCTTTGAGAGAAGAGAACACGTGTGTATTTTTGTATTCCTAGCATCTTGTCTGGCACATGGTAGATGCTCCATGATTCTATATTAGATGTCTTAGTCTGTTTGGGCTGCTGTAACAAAAATACCATAGCCTGGGTGGCTTAAACAACAAACGTTTCTTTCTCACAGTTTTGGAGTCTGGGGAGTCCAAAATTAAGGTGCCACCAGCAGATTTGGTGTCTGGTGAGGGATAGCCTGCTTCCTGGCTCATAGAAGGTGAATACTTGCTATGTCCTCACAAGATGCAAAAGGGAAAGGGAGCTTTGTGGGATGTCTGTTATGAGGACGCAAATCCCACTAATGAGGGCTCCACCCTCATGACCTAATCACCTCCCAAAGGTCTCATCTCCTGATACTATCACACTGGGGGTTAGGTTCTCAACATATGAATTTTGGGGGGACATAAACGTTCAGTCCGTTGCATTAGGTGAATCCCTGAAATTGCATCATTATTAGTTCATTCTCTTGGGTTTTGCATTACCTTCTTTCGAGGTTCCTCTTTTTTATTTTAGGGATTTTTATTTGTTTGTTTATCTTTTGGCTGTGCTGGCTCTTCATTGGTGTGCAGGCTTTTCTTTGAGCACTCGAGAGCCCATGCCCCACAACGAGAGAAGCCACCACAATGAGAAGCCCACCCACTGCACCTAGAGAGTAGCCCCCGCAAGCACGTGCTGGGTCTGTGTTGGCACACAGGCTTTTCTCTAGTTGCAGCAAGTGGGGGCTACTCTCTAGGTGCAGTGGGTGGGCTTCTCATTGTGGTGGCTTCTCTCATTGCAGAGCACAGGCTCTAGAGTGCTCAGCCTTGAGGAGCTGTAGCACGTGGGCTCAGTAGTTGTGGCTCAAAGACTCTAGAGCACAGGCTCAATAGTTGTGGTGCACGGGCTTAGTTGCTCCAAGGCATGTGGGATCTTCCCGGGTCACGGGTCAAACCCATGTCTCCTGCATTGGCAGGCAGACTCTTTCCCACTGAGCCGCAAGGGAAGGCCCAAGGTGCCTCTTAAAATACAGACCAACTCAGTGACAAAAATACATGCAAATCCTGCATCCTTAGTTATTTAGTTTTGTTAATTTGTTCAAAACAGGTAGTATAGTCCCATGCTTCAGAGTTGTGAATGGCACATAACCCAGCAGCCTGATAATATTGGGTGACTATAATAGTGGAGCTGGGAAGTAGAGAGAGATGGAACAGAGAAAGTGTGTACTGGAATACAAATGTGGCTGTCTTTATCATTTTGGTGTCTCGTGGTTTTCTTCTTATTCTGTATCTATGTTACATTATGTGGTTAATTAACAAAACAAAACAAAACACCTTCACTGTCAAACCAAAAATCATTGGTATCAGTATATGATTAGACATGGTAGAACACCTTTATATTAGACTTTGTTTTTGTTTTTGTCCAAGTGATAAACAAAAACACACATACAGATATAGCATTGAATGACCTAACTGAAAGGTTTAGAGAGGTTCAGGCGTGGCTGGATCTAGGTGCTTAAGTGTGAAATAAAGAACTATTAGCCAAAATCTTTCCCTTCCAGGCTAGCAAACCCAGGGAACACTACATATTTCCCAATAATTTCCCAAATATTTCCAGTCCTGGGACTAATGCTGGGTCTTATACCCCATCTTGGGAACACAGAAAGGGAAAATCAGGTTGTTCCTATCAGAAGAAGGAGAGGTTGATTGGGAAAGCAAAACTACATTCTTCCATGATATCTTCATACTCGTTAGATTCATCCAAGGCTGGGGACACAGCCTGACAATCCACTTGGCTTTATATTTACTTTCTGAGTGCTAACAAGTCAGAGATGGCTCAACATGTCTGCACATCGATAGGATAATTGAATTATAAATTCCAGGCAGAGAGAGGTATTTATTAGATATGATGCCTAATTACTCATGAGTTTGCATGCATGTGCGTGTGCTAAGTTGCTTCAGTCATGTCCAACTCTTTGTGACCCCATGGTCTGTAGCCTGCCAGGCTCCTCTGTCCATGGAATTCTCCAGGCAAGAATATGAAGTGGGTTGTCACGCCCTCCCCCAGGGGATCTTCCGACCTAGGGACTGAACCTGCATCTCCTGCACCTCCTGCATTGCAGGCTGATTCTTCACCACTAAGCCACTGGGGAAACCTCCAATGAGCCTGACCTTGTTCAAATCAGAAAATGGAAAAGACGAGGAAGATACCCTCGTAAACCATAGTTTTACACCTGCCATTATAAGCTTGTTGGCATTTTTGGCCTCCCTACTTTGGTTTGAGTCGATACATCCCACTCCTTTCAGAGATCTGCTCTCCCACAGTACACCGCATTGCAAAGGACTGTCTCTTGGCCACATGTGGTCATATAACTCACCCCAGGGGAATCTGCTCTATGGTATCAAAGAAAAAAAGTTGTTTTGACACTTACTGAGGAAGAATAACAAAGACTTTATTCAAGGGACTACTGCAATGGAATTTGCAGTAAGGGAGAGAGACAGGGATCAACTCCAAATACCTCACAAAAAAGTGGGAATTTATAGTCAAGGAGCTAAGGAGGAGGGTGGTCAGTGGATGGAAAATTACTAAGAGGGTAGGATAATTCTTGCTCAACTGACGTAACAGGAATCTTGCTGCCGGTGGCGCCAGGTGATCATATAGTACCTGGGGGCTGGTGGCAGATGAGGAATTTGATCAGATAGTGAGGATGGAGATTCTGGCTTAATCTACTTGACACAATTTTTGCTAAAACCAGGCAATGCAATGAACATGAAAGTGCAAAGATTGAGGCTTCATTGAGAAGAGGGCTCAGAGGAGCCTGAAAAAGTTTGGTCAAGACGAGAGTCTTTGATAAATATTAAGAACCTACTGTATAGCACAGGGAACTATATTCAGTGTCCCATGATAAACCATAATGGAAAAGAATATGAAAAAGAACATGTGTGCTGTGTTCAGTCACTAAGTCGTGTCTGACTCTTTTTGATGCCATGGACTGCAGCGTGCTGGGCTCCTCTGTCCTCCACTATCTCCTGGAGTTTGCTCAAATTCACGTACATTGAGTTGGTGGTGCCATCCAACCGTCTCATCCTCTGCCACTCTCTTCTCCTTTTGCTCTCAATCTTTTGCAGCATCAGGGTCTTTTCCAATGAGTCAGCTCTTCGCATCAGGTGGCCGAAGTATTGGAGCTTCAGCTTCAGCATCAGTCCTTCCAATGAATATTCAGGATTGATTTCCATATATATACGTATAACTTAATCACTTTGTTGTACAGGAGAAATTGACACAACATTGTAAATCAGGTCTACGTCAATAAATTTTTTTTTTTAAAGAGTCTCTATCAGTTGTTCAGGGCTCTAAATTTTGAGGACAATGTTGAAAGATAATCCAGGGCATATTAAAATTTTAAAGAGTTAATTTGAACAAAGACCAGTTAGAATCAGGCAGCATCCAGTTTAGCAGGTAGAAAGGAGCTCCCCTTGTAGCTCAGTCGGTAAAGAATCTGCCTGCAATGCAGGAGACCCAGGTTCGATCCCTGGATTGGGAAGATCCCCTGGAGAAGGAAATGGCAACCCACTCCAGTATCCTTGCCTGGAAAATCTCATGGACAGAGGAACCTGGTGGGCTGCAGTTCCTGGGGTCACAAAGAGTTGGGCACGACTGAGCGACTAACACTTACTTAAGGAGCTCCCAAGAGCTGTAGAAAATGAGATACTATTATAGACAGAAGGGAGCAGGAACAAGGAAGTTATATGAGGCAAAAATATAGTGGTTTTAGAATGGTTGATTCTTATAAGGTCACTTTCCTTTAGAGGAAGGCAAGGATCTGTCAGACAGATGACCTGACTGTTACCAACCCTCCTGAATTGGTCCCCCACAAGTGTTCTTCTGTCCAGTGTCCCTCCAGCCAATAGAATGAGACCAAGTCCAGTTAAGGTGGATGACGTAACTATTACCAACCCTCCTGAATTGGTCCCCCACAAGTGTTCGTCTGTCCAGTGTCCCTCCAGCCAATAGAAAGAGACCAAGTTCAGTTCAGGTGGATGATGTAACTATTACCAACCCTCCTGAATTGGTCCCCCACAAGTGTTCTTCTGTCCAGTGTCCCTCCAGCCAATAGAATGAGACCAAGTTCAGTTCAGAAGCAGAGGAAAGTTTTGGAGCAAATAATGGAGAGACAAGAATTCTAGAGTCCAAGCTCTCCCCTAAGTCTGTGGGCGGGGCTGCTTTCCAGGGTTCTGTTCCCTGGGAGGGGGCGGGGTTGGGGTTGGCGCAGGCGCACGGCTCCAGGTACCAGTGCTGTGTGCACACCCCCCTGGGGGCCACTGTGAACCAAGGTGCCCCATGCAGTGCTTCTTCACACGCCCCACTGGACTGAGGGGCGGGGCAGCCATTTTCCATGAGGAACTCTGGTCTGAGGTGCCTGGTGCGAGGCCTCTGCATGCAGCGCCCTGGAAGCAAGTGACCCTAGACTAAGCACAAAGGAATTTTTTTTTTTTTTTTAAGTTTCAGTCAGTTCAGTCGCTCAGTCGTGTCCGACTCTTTGCGACCCCATGAATCGCAGCAGGCCAGGCCTCCCTGTCCATCACCAACTCCCGGAGTTCACTCAGACTCATGTCCATGGAGTCAGTGATGCCATCCAGCCATCTCATCCTCTGTCGTCCCCTTCTCCTCCTGCCCCCAAACCCTCCCAGCATCAGAGTTTTTCCAATGAGTCAACTCTTCACATGAGATGGCCAAAGTACTGGAGTTTCAGCTTTAGCATCATTCCTTCCAAAGAAATCCCAGGGCTGATCTCCTTCAGAATGGACTGGTTGGATCTCCTTGCAGTCCAAGGGACTCTCAAGAGTCTTCTCCAACACCACAGTTCAAAAGCATCAATTCTTCGGCACTCAGCTTTCTTCACGGTCCAACTCTCACATCCATACATGACCACTGGAAAAACCATAGCCTTGACTAGACGGACCTTTGTTGGCAAAGTAATGTGTCTGCTTTTGAATATGCTATCTAGGTTGGTCATAACTTTCCTTTCAAGGAGTAAGCGTCTTTTAATTTCATGGCTGCAGTCACCATCTGCAGTTTAGACTTTTTTTTATTACCCGATTCTACTTTTATTTACCAGAAACTGTTAATGGGCTCTGCTGCTGACAGAACTAGTGCTGACCAGGCGATTCCTGAGTGACCGGTTTAAGGCTGCATTTCTGGGAGAGCAGAAACTGTGATTAAGTTCTATCTTGGTGATGTGGGGCTTAGTATAAGTGACTCCATTTTGGCCTGTTGTCTTTCTTTTCGGAGAACTACGCCATGTGACTTCTTGTGAGATCTCAGTTCCTTGACCAGGGATTGAACCCAGGTCCCGGCAGTGAAAGAGCCAAGTCCTAATGACTGGACTGCCAGGGAATTCTCTGTTGTCTTGTTTTTTAAACAACAATAATACAGAGATGGGGTGGGGGGGAGTAAAGCTGCAGAGCTTCCCAGATTCCTACTGTTTTAAGCCCAATTCTATAGCCTTCTTTTTGATTCTTCAAGTTACTTGATATGCTCTCCACTTACTCCTTTTCTTTATGAATTTGCCAGAGCAAATTTCTTTTACTTGTACCCAAGGAACCCCATCTGATGTAACAGGTGTGCAGTGTGATCTGAGCATGTTTGTTACCTCTGGCATGTTGGTTTCTTCCTCCATAAAATGAGACCGTTAATTTCTGTTTCATGCTCTGGTATAAGGATTCAAAATTACAATGGCTTAGTGCAATGACAGTATGCTTTGTATTAATGAACAATTTTTAAATTTGGAGATCCATACATGGGCTGCTAGGAGTCAGCGAATCTGCCAGAATTATAGGGTGGATTGTGTTCATATTCACATAGCCACATAGCCACACATAGTCTATGAACACAATTCAGCCTGTAAATTACAGGGACTTCCCAGGTGGCGCTAGTGGTAACCAATCTGTCTGCCAACGCAGGAGACATAAGAGACATGGGTCTGACCCCTGGATCAGGAAGATCCCCTGGAGTAGGAAATGACAACCCACTCCAGTATTCTTGCCTGAAAAGTTCCACAGACAGAGGAACCTGGTGGGCTGCAGTCCATGGGGTCGCAGTCAGACACGATTGAGTGAGTGAGCACACATGTGCATATACAATGATTTAATTTAATTTTTTTGAGGAGTTCATTAGATTCTCCAAGTGGTCTCTGACCCCAAATTGGGGTCACCTCCCCATCCCAGCACCACACTGTAAGCTCGGTGAGGTCAGGAATAAGCCTGTTTTGTTCCCCCAGCACAAAGACGGACACTGAACACATATTTGTCAGATGAAGAAATGATGAACCTTTAAGTGCTTTGAGCTTTGATTTCTCCTTCTATAAAATCGGAGAGCTGGCTGAGTTGTCTCTGAAGTTCATTTCATTTCTGACCATCTGTCCCTGGAATTGTATATCCCAGAGAAGTGAGATGGCGTACCCGAGAGGATTCCAGCCCATATTGCAGGGCTCTGGCAACACAGCACGCAGGTCTCTTCCACTGTGTCCAAAGACTTCCACTCTAGAATGTCTGGTTTCTCTGAGAGTGGTTGCCAGGTGTGACCGAGGTGGGCACTTGTCAGGTTGTCATGATCTCCTTTTAGGTCCTTCGGGAAGGCAGATATCTAGAGGAGAATGACTGTTAGACTGTTAGTGGGCTCTTTTGACCCCCTTCCTTGGAAGCGGCATCCTAATCTGTGGGGACGTGGTTGATTTCTCTTCCCTAGACTGATCACTCTTACTTCAGAAATGAGATGCCTTTGCTTTTTATTGATCACGGCAGCAAAAATGATACTGAGCTCAGGGACTTCCCTGAGCTGACAAGTCTGTATTCGGTGGTTAAGACTTCGCCTCCTAGTACAGGGGCTTTGGATTTGATCCTTGACTGGGGGGCTATGACGCATTATGCCTCAGGGCCAAAGAACCAAAACATAAAACAGAAGCAATATTGTAACAAATTCACTAGAGACTTTAAAAATGGTGTGTATAGAAAAAAATCTTAGGGAAAAAAAAGGTGATACTGAGCCCAGAGCTGGTGTGAGAGTGTGTGTGAAGAGGGCACCCTCATGATCTGTTGGTGTCATTGAAAGTGGATAAGACTCTCTCAAGTGGGGAAAACTTCACAGCATGGATCAGAATTTTAAAAGTGCCTACCTTTTCTCCCACTTTCAATATTTCAGTTTCCAAAGAATCAATTTCAATTTTAAAAGGTTTTGCCTTACTTTAAAAATTTTAAGTAATTCTCACTTTGGGAAATTTAAGGAAATTATATTAGCACAAAGAATTGATGTGTCAAATCAACCTCAACTGAGTCATATATCTAATCTAATGCTAAAACTGTGGTGCTAGAGAAGACTCTTGAGAATGCCTTGAACAGCAAGGAGATCCAACCAGTCCATCCTAAAGGAAATGAGTCCTGAATATTCATTGGAAGGACTGATGCTGAAGCTGAAACTCCAATACTTTGGCCACTTGATGTGCAGAACTGACTCACTGAAAAGACCCTGATGCTGGGAAAGATTGCAGGTGGGAGGAGAAGGGGATGACAGAGGATGAGATGGTTGGATGGCATCATAGACTCAATGCATATGAGTTTGAGTAAACTCTAGGAGTTGGTGATGGACAGGGAGGCCTGGTGTGCTGCAGTCCATGGGGTTGCAAAGACTTGGACATGACTGAGTGACTGAACTGAGCTGCTGATTAAGGACTGCAAGCAAGCTGTAGGCACACAAGTTGTCTTCCTTTTATCTATGCGTGCTTAGTTGTTCAGTCATGTCCGATTCTTTGAAACCACATGGACTGTAGCCAGGCTCCTCTGTCCATGGGAAACTCCATTCCTCTCATGGAGGAGCCCATATCTGTCAGCTGCAGCTTCCTAGTTGTTCTGAGTTAGTTTTGGATTAATCAGTGAGTACCCAGTGATAGGTGTGGATCGTTGTCCTCAAAGGAAGCAGTTTTGGCTTTGTGGTTTCCCTGTTTTATCCTCCCTGTCTATAAGTGTGGACAAGACTTTTATAGAAAAGGATGAAGGAAGTTGCTGGGGGCAGGGGTCTTTTGTCATCCTGATTCGTGGAAATGGGTGGTTGTTTCCCTGTATGCAGTTCATGTGTCTTTTCTGTCTTGTCTGGCCATTCGGTGTCTGGGTCCAAGCAGGGTGAACCAATATGGCACCAGCAGGTGGAGATTTTATCACAGGAAGATGGTAGTGAGCTCTAGAGTGAACCTTGTCCCAATTTTGAAGTTCAGTCAGCTTCTTCCAGTTTCTTGCGGTTAAGCCCTCTTGTTCCTGTCACGTAAACACAGCTAGAAGATATACTTTTGGTTTTCCGCAAATTCGTCTGGAGGCTTTTTATTAGAACTGGGGGGCTTCTTTGCCTCCTTGCCTGAGACACATGTATTTCTTTTATAGAGACAGCTCAGGTGCAAGTTAGGGACCCTGAGGTTGCTCCCATGGGTGACAAGGTGGGGAGTCTCTGCCTCTGGAAGGGGACCTATGTGAGGGCAACAACAGGAGAACCCACTGTAAGGCCTCTGGGGCTCTGTGAGGCTCAAACAGGCCAAGGCAGCACATGAAATTGTAGGCTTTACAGTAGAGAATGAGGAAGGCAGCAGTCAAGAATACTCGTTTAGATGAGAAAACTACAAGAGATCGAGCCATGTGTCCAACATTATCCAGGGACAAAATATGGTCTTTTCTCTAAGTCATTTTTATACATTAAAAAAAATACAAATCTTTAAGCATGCATGAAAGTAAAGATGATAAATGAAACCTCATGCAGTCATCATCAGGTGGCTATCTAAACTTGAACTAATTGGAAAAAATCAGTTTCTTGTCTCAGTAGCCACTGCAGGGGCTCAGCAGCCACACTTGGCTCATGACTACTGTGTCATTCAGCTTAGATACAAGCATCTCCATCGTTACAGAAAGTTCCATTGGATAGTGCCGTTCTAGACTTAATGACTATTAGTTTCTTGTTTATTCACCTTTATATTTTGTTATACTGTTTTAAAGCAAATCCTGGAAATTCTCTGGCAGTCCAGTGGTTACAGTGCTTCCACTACAGAGGAGCATGGGTTCGATCCCTGGTTGGGGAACTAAGATCCCATGTGCCATGGCAGGCTCCTCTGTCCATGGGATTCTCCAGGCAAGAATACTGGGAGTGGGTTGCCATTCCCTCCTCCAGGGGATCTTCCTGACCCAGGGACCAAACCTGTGTCTCCTGCATTGCAGGCAGGTTCTTTACCATCGGAACCACCAAGGAAGCCACATGCCACGCAGTGAGGCAAAACAAAACAAAACAAAACAAAATGAAAAACAGTAAATTCCAGGCAACGTATTTCTCCCTTGCTGCTGCTGCTTAGTCCCTTCAGTTGTGTCCGACCCCGCGACCCCATGGACTGCAACCCATTCGCTCCTCTGTTCATGGGATTCTCCAGGCAAGAAAACTGGAGTGGGTTGCCATGCCCTCCTCCAGGGGGTCATCCCGACCCAGGGATTGAACTCGGGTCTCCTGCATTTGCAGGTAGATTCTTTACCTCTGAGCCACCAGAGAGACCCATTTCTCCCTTGAACAGTTCAATAAATATCTGTATAAAGTAAAGGACATTTTCTTATATCACTACAGTAATCCATTTTACAAATCGACAATAATTCTTTTATCTCGTGTAACAGCTGGTTCATGTTTTGGCTTGTCTTTGTCGTATCTTTTTATAAAGAGTTTTCCCATTGGGATCCAGACACGAACCACAGCCCCAGCACTCAGCTTTGTGTTTCTTGAATCCTCGTAAAGTAACAAAGTCCTCACTTTCCCTCTGCCTTTCTCCTTGCCCTGGGAAGGGACCGCTCCCCCAGTGTTTTAAATTTAAAAGTTTTTTTTTTTTTTTCTTCCATGGACACAATCTCCTTGAACTCTTCAAACCGTGAAGGTCGGGCTCTGGGGCTCTGAGTTAAGTTTTGAAGAAATGAGTGAAATTCCTCCAGGGGAGTAGGGAGGTTGACAGGCTGTCAAGTCACTGGAAGTAGTACATATGTTTGTCATAAATCTAGTGTTTAGTTTTGAAGAGTGTAGCGGGATCAGGGAGGGAAGAATGCATCCATATCGTTAGCAACTGGGGGCCCGTCTGGGCGGGCTGCCGTGGGCTGGGGAGAAAGTAAGAACAGGGAATCTGGAGCCAGGAGGGGAGGACTAACAAATGAAATTGAGTTTCACAAAATGAAGCACTTGGTCTCCCAAATTCACTGCTGTATACCCATTGCCCTGAAGAGTCCTGACCCATTGGGAATGCTCAGTATTTGGTGGATGAATGAAGGAAGGAAGGAGACGAATGGGTTTCTTGGCTCAGATGCCTACTTTGCATGAGACAGAGGATGCCACTTCCTTGCAGTGTGTTTGAAGGATTACATGATCCAAGCGTGTTAGTTCCCTTGCCTTTTGAAAGTGAACTCTCTTTGGTTCACTTTTGGTGTAAAATGTGAATTTTACATATGCCAGATTTTTCTAAGACTATCTGGATAACAAATGTCCTATGTCATTGTTCTTATGGGTTTGTTAGAAGAGGGAGATATTTAATAATATCTTCCAAACTGGGAAGGAACTTTGAGACCAAAAAATAAAGCAGGCAGTTCCATAAAGTGCAATTATGAAGTTTATGGTGGGTAACTTACATACAAGTCGGGGGTGGGGAGGGAGGTGAAGATCCTGAGCCATTTGCAGCTGCCCTGCTACCAAGAGGGGTACAGGGGGACTTAAAGGGGCCAAAGCTAAAAAAAGAACCTCACAGTCCTTTGGCCACCTGATTCGAAGAGCTGACTCTTAGGTAAAGACCCTGACGCTGGGAAAGATTGAAGGCAAAAGGAGCAAGGGGTGGCAGAGGATGAAACGGTTGGATGGCATTACTGACTCAATGGACATGAGTTTGTGCAGACTCCAGGAGATAGTGGAGGACAGAGGAGCCTAACGTGCTACAGTCCATTGGGTAGCAAAGAATTGGACATAACTTAGAGACAGAACAACAACCAAGTGAGAAGCAGGTCTGCACCAAAGAGCCAGGGATTTTTCTCCTTCCTTTGGGTATCTCATGACCATTAACCGTCTGTGCAGCAAAGGCATTCTTCCAGTTCTCTTATCAGTTGGAGGCAAGGGTTAAAGTTGATAGGGAACTTATCTCGCTTGGGCACATTCCTTACAAGTAGATTAACAATCATGCAGAAAGGGGAGGGAGTAGGACTGGGGGCCTAAGATGGAGCTGACAGAATGGAGTCAGTGTGGTTCAACCACATGTAGGTGCAGTGGAACCCACCAGTTATCAGTTCAGTAAAGACTGTTACTCTCTGAGCCTTAGGTTGCTCATCTGTAAAATGGAATAATAGTAGTATCAATGTTGTAGGACTGTTGGGAAGATCTTCTGAGATGTACATAAGGTGCTTAGTGTTTGGCACACAGCAGGCATTCGATAAATATTTATGGAATGAATGGATGGCATGTAAACAAAGGCAAAATGCACCCAAATAAGTGTTGGTTAATTCAGTCGACATTTATTTGTGAGGCATGGGCAAGTTGTTCTTGTACTTGTTAGAAAACTCAGTTTCCTTAATTGTTTTTCCTCCTTAATTTGGTCAACCACTGATGGTGTGTCTGAATAATTAATATGCATTTCAGAGGAGTTTTACAACTTGGTGGCCTTGGATGACTCTTGAATCCCCTAAGTTGCTGATTAGGTAAAAATGAACTCAGGATTCCAGGATGCTTGTTGTAGGAAGGAGGGAATTAATGCTTGCTAATTTTTATTGTTCTTGTGTTTTAAAGGGAACATGTGTGATATTTATCCCCTTTGTCCTGTAAATGTGGTATTTTTACCCTAACTTGCGTGGCCAAATCCCATCAAGATATGACTTATGGACACAAAGTTTATGAAAGAAGGAAGCTCCTTCGTGATGAAATGCCAAGAGCATGTCAAAAGATGCAAAGCAAATCATTCGCATCTCTTACACCTTCCTTCCACCATTCAAACCTGTGCTCCAGTCCCAAAGTGCCGCTCTGAACTGTGTGACCTTGGGAGGTTATAATTTCTCTGAGCCCCCAGAGGCTCGAGGGGAGAGAATAACAGGGGTTATTGTTTCACGGGAACAGAATTTCAGATTAGAATGATGAAAAGTTCTAAAGATGACTAGTGATGATGGTTTCACAACAGCATGAATGTATTTAATGCCACTGAACTGCACACTAAAAAATGGGTGAAAGGGTAGAATTTTGTTATGTCTGTTTTACTACAATTAACAAAAGAAGAGGAAACAACCACAAAAACTTTTGGCTTCAAAAGCACTAATTCATTCAACAAGATATTTATTGAGTGTTATTATGTACCAGGCACAGCGCTAAGCACTAGAGAGACAATTACAATCAACTCACTTCTTTCCTCACAGGGCTGACCATTTACTAGGGGACAGGCATTCAAAACCAGTCATGGGAATGAACGTGTAATTCCAAAGTCAGAGCTTTAACATAGAAGCTTTCTGTTACCTGCTGTGCTGCACCAGAATGGCAGTTCTGGCCATTTCTTCCGTGATTCTGTTACATTCAGGATCACAAAGAATGATTGCAGCTGGCGTGCCACCCACCCTCCTTTAGCATGGGAAAGCCAGGAAAGAGACGAAATGAAAGAAAGAAGGTATAAGGTTAGGTTTCCTAGTATACATGCCCATGGGTCCTTCTGATGGTGCTCATCACAGAAAGACAAGGGAGGTTCCTTATTGGTCACACAGGGCCCCGTGCATACAAGGCCCTGAAGTCACCCTCTTGAAATAATATTTGCACAAAGGGCCCCTCATTTTCACTTTGTATCCTGAAGCTGGTTCCAGTCCTTGTTCAGGGAATGGAATGCTTTTAGTAGGACATGCCTGGTCAGCTGAATTTACGTATGATAAACAAACTTGGAATTAATGGGATTTGTGAAAAATGTCAGTGTCAACCATGTAATAGAGTATGAAATGGACCTATTGTTTTATCACTGAATACAGACCTGCTTGCATCACCTAGAAGCCACGAATGTGAGCCTGGGCCAGTATGTGGCCTGTTGCACAAAGAGGGACTTGAGGAGTTGCCCTGGCCATCTCAGACCTCTGGCTTCACTTGGGTCTCATGGTCACTCTGTCTTTTGAATTATTGTTGTTGTTCAGTTACTCAGTGGTGTCCAGCTCTTTTCGATCCCATGGACTGCAGCACACCAGGTTTCCCTGTCCTTCACCATCTCCTGGAGTTTGCTCAAACTCGTGTCCATTGAGTCAGTGATGCCTTCCAACCACTAGTAGGGTTTGATTTTGGATAAGATTTCTATCATAGACTGAATGTGTGTGTCCCCCCGAATCATCTAGTGTAACCCCAGCCTCCAGAGTGGCTGATTTCAGAGTAAGGGAGTGATTAAAGTGATATGCGCGAGCACAGAGAAGGTGGTCCTGTGAGCACACGGCAGATGGAAGCCTCCTACAAGCCAAGAGGAGCGACCTCAGAATGAAACCTACCTTGCCAACACCTTGATCTTGGACTTTCTAGCTTCTGGAAATGTGAGTGCTAAGTGTCTATTGTTTTTAAGCCACCCAGGCTTTGGTATTTTGTCATGGCAGCCCAAGCTGATGAGAGGACCTCTGGATCTGGTAGAAGTGATCTGACGGTTCTGTGCCTGGGTACTATCACCTGACCTTGACTGAACTACCTAAAATTGCCTCTCCCAAGCGTGTGAAAAAGTGTTCAACAATCAGGGAAAAGCAAACGGAAACCACAGTGGATGTCATTTCACATCTGTCAGAATGGCTCTCATCAAAAAGAACGCACATAACAATTGTTGACGAGGACGTGGAGGAAAGGGAACCCTCATATGCTGTTGGTAGGAATGTAAATTGGTGCAGTCACCGTGGAAAACAGTATAAAGGCTTCTCAAAAAATGTTAAAGTCTTTGACAATGTGGATCACAACAAACTGTGGAAAATTCTTAAAGAGACTGAATACCAGACCGCCTTATCTGCTTTCTGAGAAACTTGAATGCAGGTCAAGAAGCAACGGTTAGAATTGGACATGGAACACAGGACTGGTTCCAAATTGGGAAAGGAGTACGTCAAGGCTGTATATTGTCACCCTGCTTATTTAACTTCTACGCAGAGTACATCATGCGAAATGCTGGGCTGGATGAAGCACACGCTGGAACCAAGATTGCTGGGAGAAATATCAATAACCTCACATACACAGATAACACCACCCTTATGGCAGAAAATGAAAAGGAACTGAAGACTCTCCTGATGAAGGTGAAAGAGGTGAGTGAAAAAGCTGGCTTAAAACTCAACATTCAAAAAACTAGGATCACGGCATCTGGTCCCATCACTTCATGGCAAATAGATGGGAAGACAATGAAAACAGTGCCAGACTTTATTTTCTTGGGCTCCAAAGTGACTGTGGATAGTGACTGCAGCCATGAAATTAAAAGACGCTTGCTTCTTGGAAGAAAAGCTATGACCAACCTAGAGAGCGTATTAGAAAGCAGAGACATTACTTTGCCTACAAATGTCCTTATAGTCAAAACTGTGGTTTTTCCAGTAGTCATGCATGGATGTGAGAGCTGGACATTAAAAAAAGGCTGAGCCAAGAATTGATGCCTTTGAATTGTGGTGCTGGAGAAGACTCTCGAGAGTCCCTTGGACTGCAAGAAGATCAAACCAGTCAATCCTAAAGGAAATCAACCCTGAATATTCATTGGAAGGGCTAATGCTGAAGCTGAAACTCCAGAACTTTGGCCACATGATGCAAAGAATCAACTCATTGGAAAAGACCCTGATGATGGGAAAGATTGAAGGTGGGAGGAGAGTGGGACGACAGAGGATGAGATGCTTAGATGACGTCACTGACTTAATGGACATGAATTTGAGCAAACTCTGGGAGATGGTGAAGGACAGGGAAGCCTGGTGTGCAGCAGTCCATGGGGTCTCAAAGAATTGGACATGACTGAGCAACTGAGCAACAAGAATAAAAAACTGAAAATAGAACCACCATGTGATCCAGAAACTCCACTCCTGGGTATATATTAAAAAAAGAAAAGAAAGAAAACCCACACCACTAATTTGAAATGATAAATGTACCCCAGTGTTCATAGCAGCTTTACTTATAATTGGCAAGATATGAATGCAAGCTAAGTGCTCATCAACAGACAAATGGATAAAGAAGATGTATGCGCACACACACACACACACACACACACGCAGAGGCACATATACAGGGTTTCCCTGGTGGCTCAGCTGGTAAAGAATCTGCCTGCCATGCAGGAGACCACCTGTAAAACAGGACATGCAGGCTCAAGCCCTGGGTCAGGAAGAGCTCTTGGAGAAGGAAATGGCAACTCACTCCATTATTCTTGCCTGGGAAGTCCCACGGACAGAAAAGCCTGATGGGCTGTAATCCATGGGGTCACAGAGAGTCAGACATGACTTAACTGTTAAACTACCACCACTGCCACACACACACATGTATACAATGGAATCCTACTTAGTCATAAGGAATGAAAAAATACGCCTTTTGCAACATGGACAGATTTGGAGGGGATTATGCTAAGTGAAATAAGTCAGACAGAGATAGAGAAATACTGCATGATATCACTTATATGTGGAATTTTAAAAATATAACAAACTAGTGAATAAAACAAAAAAGAAGCAGACTCACAGATACAGAGAACAAACCAGTGACGACCAGTGGGGAGAGGGGAAGGGGGAGAGGTAGTTTAGAGGTGGAGGATTAAGAGCTTACTTATATTATGTGTAAAATAAATAAGCTACAAAGATATATTGTACAGGGAATATAACCAATATTTTCTAAAAACTATAAATGATGTATAACTTTTAAAAATTGTGAATCACTAGATTGTACACCTGTAACTTACATAATATTGTACATCAACTGTAACTCAGTAAAAAAAATCTTAAAAAAAAGATATGAAACAGAAAATAAAAATAGCCTCTCCTTCCCCAGTCACTCTTCATCCTTATCCTGCTTATTCTTCTTCATAGCATTTATCATTCTCTGATATCACATTCAGTTCAGTTCAGTTCAGTTCAGTCGCTCAGTCGTGTCCGACTCTTGGCGACCCCATGAATCGCAGCACGCCAGGCCTCCCTGTCCATCACCAACTCCCGGAGTTCACTCAGACTCACGTCCATTGAGTCGGTGATGCCATCCAGCCATCTCATCCTCTGTCGTCCCCTTCTCCTCCTGTCCCCAATCCTTCCCAGCATCAGAGTTTTTTCCAATGAGTCAACTCTCCGCATGAGGTGGCCAAAGTACTGGAGTTTCAGCTTTAGCATCATTCCTTCCAAAGAAATCCCAGGGCTGATCTCCTTTAGAATGGACTGTATGTCATATTAATTTCCTAGGGCTGCTCTAAGAAAGTACCACAAACAGGGTGACTTAAAACAACAGAAATCTATTCTTTTGCAATCCTGGAGGCCAGAAGTCTGAAATTAAGGTGTCGGCAGGGCCATGCTCCCTCCAGAGGCCCTGGGGACAATCCTTCCTTGCTTCTCTCATAGCTTCTGGTGGTTGCCAGCAATCTTTGGCCTTCCTTGATTTGTAGATCCCTCCAACCTCTGCCTTTGTTTTCACATGGCCTATTCCTCTGTGTCCAAAATTCCCTCCTCTTAATAAGGACACCAGACACTGGGTTTAGTGAAAGTGAAAGTCACTCAGTCATGTCCGACTCTTTGCCGCCCCATGGACTGCAGCCTGCCAGGCTCCATGTCCATGGAATTCTCCAGGCAAGAATACTGGAGTGGGTAGCCATTCTCTGCTTCAGGGGATCTTCCCAACCCAGGGTTCAAACCCAGGTCTCCTGCATTGCAGGCAAATTCTTCATCGTCTGAGCCACCAGGAAAGCCCAGGAATGCTGGAGTGGGTAGCCTATCACTTCTCCAGGGGATCTTCCTGACCCAGGAATCAAACCGGGGTATCCTGCATTACAGGCAGATTCTTTACCAGCTGAGCCACCAAGGAAGCCTCACATTGAGTTTAGGGCTCACCGTAATCCAGCATAACTTCATATTAACCTGATTGTATAAGCAAAAACCTTATTTTCAAGTAAGGTCACATTCATAAGAACTTGAACATACATCTTTTTTGGGGGGGCTCTATACATGGGTTCGATCCTTGAGTCGGGAAGATCCCCTGGAGGAGGGCATGGCAACTCACTTGTATTCTTGCCTGGAGAATCCCATAGATAGAGGACCCTGATGGGCTACAGTCCATGAAGTCGCAAAAGAGTCGGACACGACTGAGTGTCTGAGCACAATTTACAGTTGTTAGTGTGTTTATTTTTTACCTGCCCCACTCCCCTCACTAGGTTTTAAACTTGCAGGTCTGGTCCTCTTTTGTCCCTGCTTCTAGCCCCAGTGGCAGAAGTGCTTCAAATACAAGAAAACTGGTCAAAAATAGTTTGTTGAATTACATGAGTTTTCAATTCTGATTCAAGTACTGTAGGACAGTTCTGGTCTTGATGCATTTCCAACTTGACTCACTCCCACCACTGCGATGGGCTCCATAGAAATCAGCAGTGACCTTGTAAAAGCCCTTGAAGAAGTGATCTACCTAGGGATTTTTTTGAAAAAATGTCAACCAGAACAAGAAATAGCTTGTAGCATTTGATACATTATTATTAGTCTTTCAAGAGCAAGGAGTAGTCTCAGAGATGTATTTGAATATGACAAAATGTGTTTGTACTGAAAAGCAATGAAATCTAAAGAGATTTATTGTCTCCACTTGATTTGTATTAACATGGGAAAAATAATTTAAAAATATTTTTACATGTCACATTCTTGTTGAAAGAAAGGATATCAGCAGTGTTACTATATAATACAGTTTTTCAAATTGTTGGGCTCAGCACCATGCCGCACCCACATTTGAGTTTAATTATCTGGTCTTTGTCTTCCTCTGTAAGATTTTTGGCATTACACCTCAGAGTTATCATCACCATCACTCTGCTGACCTGCCAGTCTCACCAACAAGCCTGATACAGCTCAGAGCAGAGAAACAGCTATTTAACTGGTGACAGTTCTCAGAGAGAAGAACCTCAAGTTCAATAATATTTATAATATCTCCAGCTCTTATAAGGACATTTGACTAAAATTTTTTTGTGTGTGTGGGACTTGTGTGATTTTTACTTAAAATTCTGTGAGCTAGCAAGACCTGGAGTTTTTTGCAAACAGAGACTGGGTTTAGAACCTTCCCCGTGTCCTTTACTAGCTGCTGGAATCTTGGTTAAGACCCTTAGCCACTTTGAACCTCAGTCTCTTCATCTGTAAAATGGGAACTGATATCTGCTATTCAGATTAAGCTAGGGACGAAATGAGATACAATAGGTGAAGTTCACCATCCAGAGTTTACAAAGGGATCAAATAATTTTTTGTTAGGGGGAGGCCAGGGAGTGATGTGGAGTTGTTACTGTTCTGAATGTCTTTTGGAATTCATTCATTAAAATTATGCAAGTTGGGCTGATATCCCAGACTTCTGCTTTAAACCTTTTTGGCAAATACAAGGAGCAGGAAGGAAGGAAATAAGAGATAGATTTGGTAACTACCTCTGACTGCCAAATGGCAGCTCTGTCTCACCTTTCATGCCATCCAGGATTCGAGGGGGTGGGAGGGAAGCACTGGGAGGAATCAGTGTGTCTCAGGCTTAGGCATGGACTCCGACTCCCCTTACTTCTCCTACTCCTACCAGATAATTAACTCCAACATTAATGGTGTAATCGGGCTTCCCAGGTGGCTCAGTAGGTAAAGAATCTGCCTGCAATACAGGAGATGCAGATTTGATCCCTGGGTCAGGAAGATCCTTTGGAGGGGGTCATGGCAACCCACTCCAGTATTCTTGCCTGGAGAATCCCATGGACAGAGGAGCCTGGCGGGTTACAGTCCATAGTGTTGCAAAGAGTTGGACATGACTGAAATGACTGAACACGAGCAGTGGTATGAATGGAGACTCAAAGTGCATGTTAAAATTTTCTTGAAAATAAAAACAGCATTGGTGATTACTGCCAGTCACTGAGGTTGCAGAGTGTAAAGCCAGTGGTCCAGATGCCAGCTTCTCACCCTCACTGGCTATGTGTCCTGGGCCCAGTCACTTTATCTCCCTGAGCTACAATATGCTTTTATAGAAGGGGAATGCCACTGGGACCCACCTGTTAGGATTGCTGTGAGGATTAGATGAGCTTGCCCCTGTGAAGTACCTGAAATGGAATCTGACATACAGTGAACCCCGTACAGATGTTAGAGCTTATTTCAACTAAGATTCTGTTTGCATTTCTGTTGCAAAGCCTTCTGTGCCCCTGAAGCATGTTTTTCCACAGTGGTTTATATTTTGCTTACTAGAGATATATACTGAAAAAAATCAGAACCTGGAGCTGAGTTTGCACTAGGCCATTGCCTTGACCTTTGCCCAGCATGCCACTGGACAGAACTGCTGTTGAACAGAACCACGATATGGGAAAAATGTAGCCTCTGGGGGTGTAGGAATGATGGTGTTTGCAGTGGCGGACACGTCTTTAAATGTGGGGAGTCAGGTCCATGTCACTTGTATGGGTGACGTTTGCTTCACCACTCGCTGCCCACAAAATGGCATGTAGATTGTCACATTTCTTTTAAAAAATGGAGTCCTTTTGTCAAGAGTCCCTAAGAGTGCATTTTCTTTTCAATCGCTCTCGACTCATTTTGGAGTAAAATGTTTTCACTTAATTTTAATTGAAGATGAAGTCACTGTGAACCATAGAAGCCAGGAATGTGTACTGTGAGCCTCCCTGCCTTTGTACTCACTCATCTTTGCCTTGCCATCTCAGGGAGGCTATTTTTACCAAAGTGTTTTGCGGGTGGAGGTGGGGCTAGTCCTAGGGGATATCCACGGTGAGGTGGTTCGAAAAGTTGCGAAACACTGGATTTAAAAGGTCAGCCACACTGACCTTTTAAATTAGCAAGTTCATTCATATAAATATTCATTTCACTTGTTCAATTTTTCACATGCTTACTGAGTGCCTTTTTAAAGTTATTTATTTATTTGGCTGTGTCAGATCTTAGTTGCGGCACTTCGCATCTTCCTTACATCTCGGGCATCTTTTGTTGCAGTGTACAGACTCTCTAGTCATGGTTCACAGGCTCGGTAGTTTCACCACGGGGGCTTAGTTGCTCTGAGGCATGTGGGATCCTAGTTCTCTGACCAGGGATCAAACCCAAGCCCCCTGCATTGGAAGGCAGACTCTTAACCGCTGGACCACCAGAGAAGTCCCTTGAGTGCCTTTGTTTGTTCAGCATTATTCAAGGAGTGGAGATATTATAGTGAGGAAGACTCAATCCTTGATTTCCCAGAGCTTAAAAATCTAGTAATGATACCTGCAGGACTTCTCAGAGCCTTTATTAACTGAGTCTGTTTAATTTGTTTGAAAAGGGATGGGACATCCTGCATTTTCTGGCCTGAAAACCTTTTTTGAAGGAGAAATAGCTTTTAAATTTAGTATTCCTTCAAACACCCCCTTAGAAAATTCTTGGGTGGAGAGAGCAGTTGCTAAGTCATGGGCACCATGAGCACCCCGAATGTCTGAGGTGCCAGAGAGGATAAGAAAGTGCCAGCAGTAGCTAGGTCATATGTTCATAGGCATCTGCTTTTCTCATTCCAGTCCGCTGACCTTCACTTGGCAAGTATGTGCAGGACCCATCCAAGTGCTAGGGGGAGTACGGCAGATAGGAGTAAGAAAAGAAGAACAGAAGCGATAGTAGCTGACATTTGTGAGGCGAACGCAATAACCACCGCACCACGGAAACGAGCCCTGTAGCTGACATCTGGAAGGACTTAAACGTCCGTCCCGCCTTAGGCTCAGTGCTCATTTCCTTAAAATATAGGCCAGAGATAGCTGGCATTCACCGAGTGTTTACCTCCTGCGCTGCACATGAATCATTGTGTTTAATTCTTGCAAAGACTCTCTGAGGTCGATACTTCATCATCCCCACTTGACAGGTCAGGAAACAGAGGGCCGGAAGGTGAAGTACTCTGCTCAAGGCACCCGGCTGGGAAGCGGCAGAGCCAAGATGAGTCGAACTCCTGAGGCCCGGCACTTTAACCCAGGAGTCGTCCACCAAGGGCAATTTTGTCCCCAGCGGGGACAACGCTTGGAGACATTGGGAGCATCTGGAAATGCTACTGGCATCCAGTGGGTGAAGTCTGGGGGTGCTGCTGAACACCCTACAGTTCCACACCCCGCCTCCCCCAACAGAGAATCATCAGCTCCGGATGTCACTGGAGCCAAGTTCGAGCAGCCCTCTTCGGCCAGTACGTTAGCAGGCTTAGTACCTCACCGTTGAGTAGGGGGCTGTGATAAGCGCACACACTAATTCTAATGCAAGTCAAGCGATGTGCTACAGAAAGGGTATAAATCGCCTTTATGACTCTCATTTAAGCCTTTTTATTTCTTTATAAACTCTTTATGGCCGCAGCCAGCTGGCTGCTAACCCCCCCTCAGGGCTGCTTCCCAGGCAGGCCCGGAGAAGCTGCTCCAGCCCGTCCAGCCTGTCCTCGGAGGCCTCCTGGTGGCCTTAGGAGAAACTCCAGCCTCCTCGAGAGACCCCGCCAAGTCCCTGCCCCAGTGGCAGCCTCGGCTTCTCTCCCTGATCACACCCCCTGCTTGCGGTCCTGTACTTTGGCCACCTGATGCCAAGAGCCGACTCCTTGGAAAAGACCCCGATGCTGGGAAAGATCGAAGGTGGGAGGAGAAGGGGGCGGCAGGGGGTGACGTGGTTAGATAGCATCACCGACTCAATGGACATGAATCTGAGCAAACTCTGGGAGATAGTGAAGGATGGAAGCCTGGCATACTGTAGTCCTGGGCTTGCGGAGAGTTGGACAGGACTTAGCGACTGAACAGCAACAGCATTCCCAGCAGAGGGGACAGCACGACGTCAGTCCTGCTGGAGGAATGAACTTGTGTGGCTGGAATTTTCTGAGCCAAGGCAAGAGGCCCCACGTGAGGTCCCAGGGTCACCAGGGCTGTGTGAGCCACAGTGAGGAGTCTGGATTTTATGCTTCGGGCAACGGGGAAGGAAGCCTTGGGAGGGGTTTTGGGAGAGCAGTTGCCAAGACCTAATTTATGTTTCAAGATCTTTCTGGCTGCCATGCAGAAAATGGATTAGGGTGGGGCAACAGAGGAAACCCACTGTGCTAAACACTTGCTAGGCACCCATGAAATCCCCCCAAGGGGTTCCCTTTTACGTTGGGGGTAACTGAGACCCAGAGAGGGTGAGCAAGCAGCTGGGAGGCACACCGCTTTCTGGTGGAACTGGGATGTGAATCCAGGTGGTGCTGATGCAAAGTCTCTTGCCATAGGAGCATACTGTCTCCCTAGGGTCTGCCTTGTTCTTTACCATATTCCAGCAACATCCAGCTCAGGGAGTGGACGAGTGTAGGAGTGAGTGAATCTGCACAGGAAGGGAAGGAATAGCAGGAGCATGAGAATCAGAGGAATTAGAAGGTGGTGGTGGGCCTGGTGGTTATCAAAATCACATACTCCCAGGAGACATGCAGGGCTTCCCCAGCGGCTCTGTGGTAAAGAATCGGCCTGCTGTGTAGGGTACCTGGGTTCAGATCCCCGGTTTGGGAAGATCCCCTGGAGGAGGGCAAGGCAACCCACTCCAGTATTCCTGCCTGGAGAATCTCATGGACTGAGGAGCCTGGCAGGGTGTAGTCCATAGGTTCGCAAAGAGTCGGAGACAACTGAAGCGACCGAGCATTCGCACAGGAGACGTGCAGGACTCTAAACAGGATCCCGGGCTTGGTGAGTGGGAGGCCTCAGTGGATCTGGCAGGTTTGGGTGGCCCGGGGAGGGAGCCAGATTGCAGCGGATTAAGGAGTGAGAGGCCGGGGAGACCTGCTCTCCTGATTCCGCCTCAGCAGTTGGAGCTCTCCTCCCACTGGCGCCCGTCTGGACAGGAGCAGGGTCACCCACGTGGGCGCCCTCATGCGGGTGGGCGGAGGAGGTGGCTGGGGGGGACAGGGGCCCTGGGCAGGGGGTGTTGGGAGTGCACAGCCTGAGACGGAGTGCAGAGTGGGCGGGCTGCCTCAGGACCCCGTGTACTGACAGCCACTGGGCTCGTGTGCTAGGAGTGGAACAGCATGCAAGGGGCTCAGTGGAGGGCGGGGACGCTCCTCTTCAGAGATGGCAGTGGGAAAGAGGGAGTGAAAGGTGGGGCAAGGGGGCCTACCCTGAGGGGTCTTCCACAAGGTTGTAGGAGCAATGACACATAAGAGCTAATGCTTACTGAGGGCCTGCTATGTGCCAAGCACTGAACAAAGAGTGCATCATCTTCCTGAAACGCTCAGTCTCAAGAGGAACATATAAATATTAATAGTATTATCCTCATGTTGCAGATGGGGAAACTGAGACCCAGGTTCAGTCACTTGACCAAGTTGGTTCATCATCGTGCTAATGTGGAAACCCGGGTCTGAAGGCTCAAAGCTCACGCCCCGACCTCTTTTTGGTTCTGCTGCCTTCTTCACAACTTTCTTATTCAAGAATCATCACAAATACCTTCCCGGAGGGGGTGCTTTGTTGAGCAGATGGTGGTGGTTGTCATGATGCTTTGGCTTCTGTCCCAAACAGAAGGGCCCAGAAACCTCAGCACAGAGATGTTGGATCCTGGGGAATCCAGTCACAAGATGGGCTGAGGATTTTGAAAAAGATTCTTCGCCTTTCCGTTGGTTGTATTATCCTTAGCATGAAGGTATAGAGGCTCAGAGAGGTTAAGGAACTTGTCTAAAGTTACAGAGGGTCATTGTTGATGAGGCCAGGATTTGAACCTGGACAACTATATTGTGTGCCTCTACTCTTCTCCGGTAGGCTGCTGGAGTGAGTGGACACTTCTGGTTAAAATGCAAATATCAACCCCGGGAGGAATAATGCACAGAGCTTTTCATAGCTGTGGCATGAATTTCAGAGTAGGAAGGGCAGTTGGTGATCATTTAGGCGTGTGGAACCCGAAGATCAGAGAGGAGATGCTCTTGCCCAAGGTCACACAGCTAGCCAGCCAGGGAGCTGGGTTAGGAGCCTGAGGACAGATGTCTCTAAAGGGTATGACACTGTCTGTCTCCAGCATGAGGCTCATTTCAGTTGGCGCCCTTCAGCTGATCACTCTGGCTCTGTCAGCCACACTGGCTCTACACAGCAGCCGGTCTTTATGGGCACGGACATTTTTATGCCCTTTATTAAGGCAAAACTCATTCCGGAATTTGAGTAACTTTGCATCTGGGGACACGCTTCACAGAGCCCCAGGCGGCTGAGTTGGCTCTGGCTGGGTGACGATGACTCACTTTTATTGCCCTGTCACATTCCAGATAACCTTGCAGGAGGCCGCAGCTGCCCTGGAAGGTAGCCACTCTCCGACGCGCCCCCTCATGCCCTCTGCAGCAGAGGTGGCATCCAGTCTTCTCATCCTGTGCCCCCCTCAACCTCCCCTCTGCCCACCTCTCTGGTTTCTGCAGTCTGTCCCCCTGGGGAAGAAAACTTAACTACTATTTGGGCCCCGGATGAGTAAGTGGTACTCGGAAGGAAAATGAAGATGCTAAACACATTTGTCTGAGTTACATCCATGTTCTTCTGGACCCTGATTTCACGTGGCCCAGACTCTTCTGCCCCGCTCTCTTGAGCACCGTTTCCCACACTGCTCCTCGGGGTTGGCTGGGAGCAGGAGAGACCGAGTGTGGGCCCCTTGGCTTTAAGACACCAGGTGATGAAGCTGAGCAGACAGAAGAAGAGGTGACCCCACGGATGGTGGTGACGTGACCCAGATATTGGGAGGCAGCCTTGATTTCAGCCCTCCTTGGGACCTCTCACTTGTCAGAGCCACGTGGGTTGGGATCTGGTTCCGATGGTGCTGTCGTCACCTGCAGTTGCTTATTCATTTGACAAACACATAAGGAGAATACCGGCTTGTTGCTGGAGACGCTGCTGGGGGCAGGATGCACAAGGTACCAACTGTCATGGGCTTATGGTCAGACGGGGAGATAATTCTTAACCTGATAATACCAGTTGTTGCTGAATTACACTTGTGACAAGTGCTGTGCAGAAGACTGAGGTATATAAAAAGGGGGCGACCCAAGTTGGGCGGTCTTCAGGGAGGCTGTCTCCTTCCCAATTCACTGCCCAACTGTGACCTGCTCTGGGCAGCTCCCTGACCCTGCCGCCTTCTCACCGGAGGCAGATGGAGACGAGCCCACAGAGCAAAAAGGCAGCTGTGGTGGTTTTGCCAGTCAGACCTGCTCCCCAGCAGCTGTTTGCTGCGGCTTAGCCTGGTAAGTGAGCATGTTTTTTCCTGTGCGAGGTCTCGTAACTCATGTGGGATGTGCTTGGTCTTCAAGCACAACGTGTCCGAGATCTAGCTGATGACTGGTGTTATCAGTGTTTTCTGCACTGGTGATACCTGTGGTTTTCTGTCTCTCTGTCCGTCCACCCACCCATCAGTTTACCTCTCTTATCTTTCTCTAGCTACCCTCTCCCACTACTTAAAAATTTATTTAAAAGATGTAAATCAAACCTGAATGCTGGTAGACTATAGGCCAGAGTTATTCAAACTTGGCACTGTTGATGTCTTGGGCCAGATAATTCTTTGTTATCAAGGGAGGCTGCTCTGTGCATTGTAGAATGTTGAACCACATTCCTGGCCTCCTCTCACTAGTTGCCATTAACACCCAGTCTAGTCCCCTAACGGTGACAACCAAAATGTATTTCCAGACATTGCCAAATGTTCCCTGGGGGTCGTAGTTGAGCCCTGGTTGAGAATTCCTGCTGTTAGGCCATCAACCCTTTCCTCCTTCCTGCCCCTCCCCCCACTGCCACCCCAGAGCACTGGTCTCACTGGTTACCCCAGGTGTCATCCCCTTACCTAGACTCAAACCCTTCTTGTTCGCATGAGGACCCCGGGGCTCCAGTGGTTGTCATCGTCCACTGGGTTGAAGACTGAGCCGAGCCTAGTGCCTGGGGCTAACCCGACCGCAGAGATGGACTGACTCACTTGCACAGGGCCTCCTGTCCTGGACCACGTTCCTGGGGACGTGCCCTGGGATTTATGCACCTCTGAGACTTTTTCCCAGCTCCTCACTCCTCTTCTCCAGGAAGTGGCCATTTCCCCCACCTTCCTGGTGATGTTCTTCAGAAACGAATATGGCTCTGGAGGATTTCATCTGCAGAAACTTAAAAGGGAGTCTGTGTGACCACATGGAATTCTCAACATAGAATTAAATGTTCTATTAGAATTACAGCCGTAGAACTTAATAGGACTGAGGGAAGAAACCCATATTTCACGGTAGGGGATATGTCTGCCTGGGAGCCTCATTTGTTGTTGTTCAGTCGCTCAGTTGTGTCCAGCTCTTTGCAACCCCATGGACTGAAGCACACCAGGCTTCCCTGTCCTTCACTGTCTCCAGGAGTTTGCTTAAACTCATGTCCATTGAGTCTGTGATGCCATCCAACCATCTCATCCTCTGTCGCCCCCTTCTCCTCCTGCCCTCAATCTTTCCCAGCATCAGGGTCTTTTCCAATGAGTCTACTCTTTGCATCAGGTGGCCAAAGTATTAGAGCTTCAGCTTCACCATCAGTCCTTCCAATGAATAATCAGGGTTGATTTCCTTTAGGATTGACTGGTTTGATCTCCTTGTTGTCCAAGGGACTCTTGAGAGTCTTCTCTAGCACCACAGTTCAAAAGCATCAATTCTTTGGCACTCAGCTGCTTTGGGCCTCATTTAACCTCATTTAATCCCTTCCAAGTCCTCTGGATAATATCTAGACCATTACCTCCTGTCCCCTAGACCCCTCCTTGAACACACAATTATTTACTAAACTGGATGACAACCTGCCAGGCTCTGCTCTCAGTATTGGGAGTCGTAGGTATCCTTGCATTCTTGATGCTTAAAGTCTACTGGATAATCACATGTTTAATTTTCTTGATTCTAAAATTCTCTCGATTGTAAGATGCACCACCAATTGAAGAGTGGCCTTTTGGTGGTAGGAGGAAAGGAATAAGTGAAGAAGCAAGAAAGGAAGGAAGATAATTGATATTAAATGTATATATTTGAGATAAGAAGTTTCAGAAACATGGAAATTTGATAAACTTTGATATTTGGCGGTAAGAGGTGCTGAAAAAATATGCCTATAGTTGCGAAAATGCAACTTATTCAGTAAGAACATCCCCAAAGTCCAGTAGATAGGGCTTCATGAAAATAGGTGTATTATGTTGCTTGGGCTGTCATAACAAAGTACAACAAAGTGGATGGCTTAAAACGAGAGAAATGTATTGTCTCACATGTGTTTCTGGAGGTTGCAGGTCTGAGATCAAGGTGTCTGCAGAACCACGCTCCCCCTGAAAACTAGCAGAATCCTTCCTTCACTCTTCCTAGCTTCTGGTGGTTGCTAACGATATTTGACTTTCCTTGGTTTGTAGCTGTATAACCCCAGTCTCTGCCTCGTCATCACATGGCACTCTCCCCGTGTCTGTATCTGTGACCAGCTTTCCTTCATCTTGTAAGTACACCAGTCATATTGGATTAGGGGCTTGACCTACGCCAGTAGGACTTTATATTAACTGATGATGTCTGCAGTGACCCTGTTTCCAAGTAAGGTCATATTCAGAGGTACTGCAGATTAGGATTTCAACATATCTTTTTGGGGAGCTTCCCAGGTGGCTCAGTGGGTAAAGAATCTTCCTGCAATGCAGGAGGTGTGGGTTTGATTCCTGAATTGGGAAGATTCCCTGGAGGAGGGCATGGCAACTCACACCAGTATTCCTGCCTGGAGAATCGCTTAGACAAGAGGAGCCTAGCAGGCTACAGTCCATAGAGTTGCAAAGAGTCAGACTCAAGTGAGCATGCATGCATATCTTTTTTTGGAGAGATGGGAAACATAGTTCAGTCCCCATAACCATAGGTAGCTACTGTACTCTGTTCTTATTTTGTTTGTGATGGTAGCTCTGTGTTTCTATCTTCCCTGTTTATTTTTTTAAATATTTATTTATTTATTCGACTGTGCTGGGTCTCTGTTGTGGCTTCTCTCTAGCTGTGGCACGTGAGCTCAGCAGTTGGGGTGCATGGGCTTAGTTGCCCAGAGGCATGTAGGACCTTAGCTTCCTGACCAGAGTTCAAACCCGTGTCCCCTGCATTGGAGGGTAGATTCTTAACCACTGGACCACCAGGGAAGTCCTTCTGTCTTCTCTCTTTACATGTCCCCCTGCATGAGTGTGGGCTTTCCTGGTTCTTCAGATGGTAAAGAATCTGCCTACAATGCAGAAGACCCAGGTTTGATCCCTGGGTCAGGAAGATCCCCTGGAGAAGGAAATGGCTACTCACTCCAGTATTCTTGCCTGGAGAATCCCATGGACAGAGGAGCCTGGCAGGCTTACAGTCCACAGGGTCACAAAGAATCAGTCTCAACTGAGCAACTAACATTTTCACGCTTCACTTGCAGGAGTGTATTACAGACCTGATATATTTTTTTATTTGCTACTTTGTGAAGTGCAGCTTTACCTTTAAGATTCCCATTGTATTATTTTCCTATGGCTGCTGTAAGAAATTAGCACAAACTTGGTGCCTTGAAACCACAAATTTATTAATAGTTCCAGTCAGAAGTCAAAAATGGGCCTCATGGGGCTAAAATCACTGCTAAATAACACAGTAGTGCTGTGTTCCTTCTGGAGGCCCTGGGGTAGAATCTGTTTCCTCATCTTCTCCAGATTCTAGAGGCTTCCTGTATTCCCTGGCTCACAGCCCCTTCCTCCATCTTCAAGGGCAGCATCCCAACCTCTGCCTCCTTCATCCCATCTCCTTTTTTTCTAGCCTTTCCCCCTTCCTTTTATGGATAATCCAGACTAATCTCCACACCTCGAGATCCTTACTTAACTACATTTGCTAAATCCCTTTGCCATGTAAAGTGATATATGGACAGGTTCTGGGGATTAGGATGTGAACATCTTGGAGGGGGGCATTACCCTGTTATCATGGGGGAAGATCCCCTGGAAAAGGGCATGGCAACCCTCCATGGCGTCCATGGGGTCACAAAGAGTTGGGACATGGCTGAAGGAACTTAGCATATTTGCATGGGGGCACCACACCCAGGATGAAAAAAAATTTTTTTTTCTACACATACTCGAAAGATTTCTCACTGGAGAGGCAATTCTCTCATACAAAAGATGGGATCAGAATCAGAATCAATATCTAACTAGGAGTTGGGATCAGTTCAGTTCAGTTCATTCGCTCAGTCATGTCTGACTCTTTGTGACTCCATGGACTGAAGCATGCCAGGCTTCCCTGTCCATCACCAACTCATGGAACTTACTCAAACTCATGTCCATCGAGTTGGTTATGCCATCCAACCATTTCATCCTCTGTCGTCCCCATCTTCTCCTGCCTTCAATCTTTCCCAGCATCAGGGTCTTTTCCAATGAGTCAGTTCTTTGCCAAAGAACTGAGTATTGGAGTTTCAGCTTCAGCATCAGTCCTTCCAATGAATATTCAGGACTGATTTCCTTTAGGATGGACTGGTTGAATCTCCTTGCAGTCCAAGGGACTCTCAAGAGTCTTCTCCAACACCACAGTTCAAAAGCATCAATTCTTCGGTGCTCAGATTTCTTCATAGTCCAACTCTCACATCCATACATGACCACTGGAAAAAAACACAGCTTTGACTAGACCTACCTGTAATTGTTAAGGGACTATGGATTGCAAACCAAGAATTGGGGCTTAAAGTCTAACAACAAAAAATTGCTTTCAAAATAGTAAGGCCCTCCAATGTGTAGAACATCTGGCCATCATCGACCCTACGTTCAGCCACATCTTGTCCGTTCTTTCTTTAGGCATTTTCCAACTTGTCCACTTCTTTCCATCCCTATGGCTGCCTACCTGTCCACTCTCCTGTTGAGCCTCACCCGGATGACTCCAGAGTTCTCCTAACAGGTGTCTGCAGCTCCCCAGCAGGCCGAGGGGTCTTTCTTAAGCACACACTGCTCTAGTTAGCTCCCTGCCAACAGTCTCCAACAGGGCTTCATTGCTGTCAGGATGCTGTTCAAGTTATAAGCACGGCCCCCAGACTCCCACGTGATCTGGCTTCTATCCTAAGTCTTCTCTGCTGCCACCGTCCCTGCCAGCAGCTGCTCTGGCTGACCCCTGTCTCCAGTCCCTCTGTCCTTCCCCATTGCTTTCTGTTCCAGAAACTATTGGGCTTAACCCTTCCTCTTCAAGGATGCCTTCCTTGACCCCCAGAGAGGTTCTGCCTATCACAGCATAGACTCAGTTTGCTGTTGATTGCTCTTTTCAGTCTGTCCACCTCACTGGGCTTTAAGCTCCATGAGGGCAAGCCTTGTCTCTAGCACCTAGTTCAGTGCCTGACGTATAGCAAACCCTCAACACACAGTCACTGAATATGAGACCAGTGAGTCCTGTTTTTGGCTTAATTGTGTGACTTAGAGCAAGTTTTATTCAACCTGTAGGAACTTGAGCTGCATCATCTAGAATAGTGGGTATTGAGGTATGTTTTCCATTCATCACCGGTATTTTCAGTTTTTTTCCTCATCTATCTTCCATCTATACCTATCTCTATCTCATCTATCTCTGTCCTCTCTCTCGTCTGTCAATCTATCTCCATCCATCCATCACTGAGAATCATGGGTGAATGGATTGTTTGAGAGGCAGTTTTAGAAGGAAAGAGTTCAGAAGTCAGAGAGACCTTGAACCTTGATTCTGCTGTTTTGTTCTGTGTGACCTTGGGGTAGGTACTTAACCTGTCTGAGCCTCACTTTACTCATCTGTAAAAATGGTGATGCTTCTAGTACCAGCAGAGTTAAATGGAATGTGCATGTAAAAGGCAGAGCCAGAACCCAGTAGCTGCTTTAAAAATGGTAGCAATCCATATGTGCTGTGCTTAGTCACTCAGTTGTGTCCAATTCTTTGTGAGTTCGTGGACTGCAGCCTGCCAGGCTCCTCTGTCCATGGGGATTCTCCAGGCAAGAATACTGGAGTGGGTTGCCATTCTCTCCTCCAGGGGATCTTCCCAACCCAGGGATCAAACCCAAGTCTCCCGCATTGCAGGCAGATTCTTTATCAACTGAGCTACCAGGGAAGCCCAGCAATCTGTATAGCTCCTATTAAAAACATTTGACATGATAAAGTCCATTACAAATACTTTTCAGAGACCTGTTGGTGGGCCAAGCAATGTGGTTCACTTCCTGTTACGCAGAACTCCATCTCTCCATCAGTTCCCTATTCCTCAGCACTTGTTCTGTTCCGGAAACTTGGCAGGTAGTGTGTGCAGTTATTTTCAGAGGAACGAGTGGGTAAAATCGGCAGCGTTTCCCCCGGAGTGTCTGTGCCCGGGGTGTATGAGTTTATGGTGCATCTGCTTTGTGTATAAAAGCCTTGTCCTCCCCCCAGCACCCCCTTCTCCCTCAGAAGCAGAGCAAGTGGGGACCCAGGCTCCTTCCTGTATTCCCATCGCCTACTAGGGGAGGGCTTACTGTCCAGCCTGCGTAGTTGGAGGTAGGGAAACATTAAGGATGGCTTTGCTTCCAGGTTTCTGGATGAGCAGAGGAAAGAGGTCACAGCTGCGGAGGGTCAGAGGCTTTGGAGAGGTTGGGGGTAGAACTCAGGAGATTCTTCCAACCTGCGACGATGATGAAAATGATAATGATGGTAACATTGGACAATAATAAGGTGATGCTAGTGGTAAAGAACCCACTTGCCAATGCAGGAGACTTAAGAGACTCAGGTTCCATTCCTGGGTTGGGAAGATCCCCTGGAGTAGGAAATAGCAATTCTCTCTAGTATTCTTGCCTAGAGAATCCCATGGAAAGAGGAGCCTGGCAAGCTACAGTCCATAGGGTCGAAAAGAGTCAGACATGCCTGAAGTGACTTAGCACAGTGCAAGGCTCAGTGGGGCGGTGTGGTATCCACTCCTACTGACTCAGCTCAGGATACCTGAGTGGGATCACTGTGGCGCATCATACATGGGTGGAGGAAGGGAATGTCTTCCTTGCTGCCTTGCTCAGTGTGCAGAGGTTGCCCTGGGTCTTATGGTTGTCAGGTGCTGGGGAGGTGGTGCACTTGCAGTATCTATGCTTGGCAGGAAGGAAGACCTTGACCATGGGCAGATGCCTCTCCCATCCTAAAGCATCATCTGAGGAGGAGTGGTCAGCAGGAGAGCCTCCAGTCTAGCAGAGGTTGTAGGCATCCAGGGGGGTCTCTCTTGACCACTCTGATACTGGTCCCACTCAAAACCATGCTGGGTTCAGAGCCTCTGGTATTGAATCTCCTCTCTCCTCTCTGCCTCTCCTTCCTGCCACACCCCTTTTGCCTCCACACCCTAGTCCTGCCTGCCACCTCGTTTCTCATAACAGCCTTTACCAGGTGGTGCTAGTGGTAAAGAATCCTCCTGCCAATGCAGGAGACGCAAGAGATGTGGGTTCAAGCCCTGGGTTGGGAAGATCCCCTGGAGAAGGGAATGGCAACACAACTTCAGTATTCTTGACTGGAGAATTCCACAGACAGAGGAGCCTGGCAGGCTATATAGTTCATGGGGTCACAAAGAAATGGACATGACTGAACGACTGAGCACACACACACAGCAGATTAGGAGAATCCTCTCTGACCATTAAGAGCAGAGCCCGTGTATTATTAGCCACAGGAAGTCAGTTTCTCTTTCCTTAAGTGCAGGGAGGTCTCAGTCTTCACAAAACACAAATCTTTTAATTTCTACTTTCTGAACTCCAGAGTTGAGATTTTGTAATGAAACAAACAGGTCGACTCATCACCTGAAGCTTTATTCTGGTCTCTTTCTTCATTTTGCAAGAGAGAAATCCAAGGCTCAGAGGGAGACTTAACTTGTCCAAGTTGTCAAGCGATTACTAACCAACAGAGCCAGGATCTGAACACTGGCAGTCAGACACCAAAGCCTTTGGTTTAATTGCTGCACTTTCCTGCTTTCTTTGTGGCCTTGGGCAAATATCAGCCTCTCTAAGCCAGTGGTTGGCCCACTGTTGTGTGGAGATAAGGTTTGTCTTGCAGGGCTGTAAGAATAGCAATGGCTGTAGCAGTGATGAGGATGGTAAGGCTGACCAGTACATACTGTTGCTCACTTGCCCCTTCTAAGCACATTTTGAGCTTCCCTGATAGCTCAGCAGTAAAGAATCTGCCTGAAATGCAGCAGACACATAAGAGACTTGGATTTGATCCCTGGGTCAGGAAGATCCCCTGGAGGAGGGCATGGCAATCCACTCCAGTATTCTTGTCTGGAGAATCCCATGAACAGAGGAGCTTGGTGTGCTACAGTCTGTAGGATTGCATAGAGTTGGACATGACTGAAGTGACAGCATGCACACACAAGCATCTTTTATATGCTAACAACCGTCCTCTGCAAGGGAGCCCCGATTGCAGGATTATGGATGATGAACACAAAACACTTAGAACAGTGCCCAACACAATGGGCTACCTGGTGGATCTTCTTACTGTAATTATCAATAGAGACGTGACGTGAAACTGGCCTTGGGTCTGAGAGTCCTTGCGAAATCACGGCCTTAACCCCAGCTCCTATGTTTTGGAAGCTTTTCGAGCATATTCTCTCCTGTTTGGCTGCTGCATTCTCCTGGCACCTTCCAAAACACAGGCATTCCCAGTGAGCAGTGAGACATTACCTTTCTCTTCAAAGAATTCCACTTCTTCCCTTTGGCCACCATTTCCCTCCCGGTACCGGGGAATGGAGCCTCGGCGGACAGCATGAATCTGGGGCAGGGCCAAAGGATGACTGCTTCCTGGGTGCTTCTTGACAGAAGAACCGGGAGAAACGAACCCCCGGGAGAGAAGGAGAAGCCTGTGAGCGGTCCAGCCTCTCGCGCCGGGTCCCATGGCGGCAGAGCACCTGCCTCTTTCCCTGGGAGCTGCCACGGCCCCCCGTGGCGAGGTGCAGGCCCCCTTCTGCAGGAGAGAAATCTGGCGTTGGGGAGGTGGCGGCCCACTGCTCCCTGGGAGCCAGCTGGCGCATTGGGACCAGCTGCACAACTGAGTTCTGTTCCCTCAGGCTCAGGTGGGAGGGAATCTGGGCCTCCGAAGGCGATGGGAATAATGATAGTGATGTTGACAAGGACAACGGTCACGGCAGCAGCAACGACCATTTAATGAGTGGCAGACTACTTATCAGGCACGTACGTTCATGGTCAGATTTAACCCTTAAAACAACCCCATAAGGTGGGCCTGCTTCCCCCATTTTACAGATGGGGAAACAGAAGCTTACAGGGCTTAACAGACCGTGTGCCAGAAATCAGACAGACACCAGGTAGCCTCAGGTTCCACAGTGACAGACTGGGGTCCTCACTGTTCAACTCCATGGATGTAGAGGGCACAGAGCCTACCCACCGCCCCCTTCCCCCCTGCTGGTATGTAGCAGCTGCTAAGCGCATGAGCTCTACTTCCTACCCCCTGGATCCAAATCAGGTTTCTCCCACTTTCTGGCTGTGTCACTCAGAGCGGTGTGTGTAGCTGAGCCTCAGTTTCCCCATTTGGAAAATGGGGCAGTAACAGTAATATTAATAACAGTGCCTCACTCGTAAATCATCATCGTGAGACTAAATGAGACCTTTCTTGCAGTTCTCCTTGTCTTGGAACATTTCCAGTTTCTCCGCCTTGACACTGTTGACATCTTGGACCAAATCATTCTTCACTGTGGGGAGCGGGGCCGTCCTGTGTGTGTAGATGTCGAGCAGCGTCTCTGGTCTCCACCCACTAGATGCCAGTGGCGCCTTCCACTCCCAGCTGTGACAACTCACACCATCACCAGAACCTGATGGGTGTCCACAGTGCGGGGGCGGGGGGGTGGTGGTGGAAATGCCCTCATTAGAGAATCACTGGCGTTTATTAATATACAGCTTCCCAGGTGGTGCTAGTGGTAAAGAACCCACTTGCCAATGCAGGAAACATACAGAGATGCGGGTTCGATTCTTGGGTCTGGAACATCCCCTGGAGGAGGGCATGGCAATCCACTCCAGTATTCTTGCCTGGAAAATTACACAGACAGAGAAGCCTGGCGGGCTACAGTCCATGGGGTCGCAAAGACACGAATGAAACAACTTAGTGTGTGTGCACATACACACATACACACACATAGACACACACACACATACACATAGACACACACATACACACACATAGACACGCACATACACATACACACACACACACTACATGATAGACATTTGGTGATTATTATTCTGACTAAACCACGGACTACTGCAAAGCTGGTCTGCTGGAGAGGTCCTTAACTATTTTCAGAGCCAAGGAAGTGGCTTCTTGAGGAAATCTGGAATTGCTCCCTAGTTGGGAGTCTGAAGGGAAAACCCAGACAAAAAGCTATGCTTTCTCTTTGATAATAACAAGCAACTTTTGCTACCAGCTCCTTTGGGGGGCAACTATTTAAAAGTACCTGGGTCTTCTTTAGCACCATGATAACCCATGGGGACTTCCTTTAAAGTAGTTTGGGTCTCCTATCTTGTCGTTCGGTTGCTATGCTAAGTTGTGTCTGACTCTTTGTGACCCCATAGACTGCAGCACACCAGGCTTCCCTGTCCTTCACCATCTCCCGGAGTTTGCTCAAACTCATGTCCATTGAGTTGGTGAGGCTATCTAACCATCTCATCCTCTTTCGCCCCCTTCTCCTCCTGCCCTCAATCTTTCCCAGCATCAGAGTCTTTTCCAATGAGTCGGTTCTTCGCATCAGGTGGCCAAAGTATTGGAGCTTCAGCATCAGTCCTCCCAATGAATATTCAGAGTTTCTTAGGATTGACTGGTTTTAGGCAGCAATAAATGGACACCTCTTATATGCCAGACTCCTGTAATATAGAGAGGACCAGCTAATACTTAGTGGGCTCTTAAACTATGCCAAGCACTGCTAAGTTTCCTATGTGTGTTGTCACAGTTCATGCTGTAACACACCTATTATTATCCTCATCTTGCTGTTGAGAAAAATGAGACACAGACAAGCTAAAGCATCTTGTCTGTGATTACACAGCCAGCAAGTGACTGAACAGCAGTTTACACTCTGGTGGGTCTACCTTCAGGGCCACCTTCATCATCTGAATTGGACAAAATGCCCTATTCTGAGGGAGCTGCCAGCCTGGAAGGGAAGCCAGACAGTGGAGCAGAGGGGCAAGGATAAAGCAAACCCAGGGTACAGTGGAGGCCTGAGGACAGAGAGAAGTACCTCAGTCCCTGTGGTCCAGAGAAGCATCCTCTGACTCGCAGGCAGGGTTTCAGCCTCAGGAGGCCAGGTGGTGAGTGGGACAAAAACATTCTAGCTGCAGAGAGAGAAAGTCCAAAAGTCCCCACGTCCAGAGACATGGAATGGCATGACACGTGTGGTGAATGGCAAACGTGCTGGAGCTGAGAGTGTGAGGCAGCGGGCGTTGGCAGACGAGATGGTCCAGAGCCAGAGGGCATCGAGCGGGGGAACTAGAATATCGATGGAGCCCTTTACTCTCTGAAAAATGTCTGAGATCAACTGGGTGTTCAGAAACTGATTCAAGGAAAAGGACAACAGGGACATGTTGGTTAGATGGAAAGGAAGAAAGAAGCCAACGTTAAAAATGCTGACCAAAAAAATAGCACAGACAGTATTATACCGAGTTCCCCAGGCATGAGTGATCTAGGTCACTGGATCAAGATTGCAGGATCACACAACTCCAGGGGGCCACCCACATCGCAGTCCATGTCGTTGGTGTCATCAGAGTGACACTTGTCCACCCACACTTTCCACACCAATGGAGCTGTTCTGGGTACTGTCCATTATGGAAGCCACTTACCTGTGAAACGTGGCTCACGTGACTGTGAAAGTTGCAGTGTGAATTGCTTTTCATTTTAATGACCTTTTAATTAATTAAAAGTTAAATTTCATTAGTGGCTTCCATTTGGGCAGCACAGCAAGTCTTGCAAGGCCCTGCCTGTGTGGCTGTAACTCATGGCTTTGATTTATTTGTTTCTTGGGCAAACCACTTGCCTTTCAGAACACTGTTATTTTCCTTTCTGTCATCAGGAATGCTACAGTAAAATATGTGATGGGACAAATTAATAGGCATCTCAGAGATAATTAATGGTTTGAGTGATATAAAAAAAAGCCCAAACAAAACAACAAAATCAAACAAACAAACTCAAATGGCTGGACATCCAGAAACACGGCATGCTTGATATCCATGGAACAAGAAGTGTGGTCTGGAAGGCACTGGTGGAGGAGGAGGTGGTGGAGGAGTGGGGATCTGTCACTTTCCTCAAAGGATGACCTGCTAAGCCATGGTCTCCAGCTCAGACCAACTGCAAGCATCTGTCAACTAGGGTCGACTGTTGGAAATGAAATTAATGGCCTAATCCTTCACAATCTGTGATGTGTGCCTTTGCGTCCCCTCCCACTGAAGAAGCAGGATTGCTCCTTGATGTGGGGTTTGGTAAGGTGATTCTCTTTAGACGTGTGTGATTCTTGCAGAGTGCTTGCATCATGGGACTCGCCATCTCGCACCTCTCTCTTCACCATGAGAAGAAATCAAATGGGCCCTCAGCCACCAGAGAGGATGAGAAGCAAGTGGGACAGACTGACTGCAGCTACCCAAGCCCAGCTCAGCCCAGAGCTACACAAGTGAACTCAGCCTGGCTCAGCCAATCCCAGACAACTCACAGGCTCTGTGAATTAAATGAATGACTTTTGTCATATGTCACCAAGGTTTTGAAGGTGTTAGGTGACACAGTTTAACTGGTATGTGGCTGTTAATGATTTGATTTGAAATGCCCTCATTCTCCCTGAGTATTTGAAATTCCAGTATTTAAAGGTCTATATTACCATTTTCTCTACTCTTTGACACTCAGGTTCGTCTTGCTGGTATTACAAGTTAAATGTTTCTTTTTGGACTTTAAGAGCAATACACACTCATTTCTGGAAATGGTATGAGAAGAGATTTTAAAAATTATGTGTAATATAAGCTTCCAGAGATAACCACTGTTAACATGTTGCTGTATGTCCTTTCAGATAGGCACAGAGATACATAGCTGTACATGCATATATAAACACACACACACAAGTGCATGGCATAATATTATACAAAGATCTGTGTTCTGCACTGTTTTATTTAGTTCAGCATTTAGATACATCAGCATTTCCCCATGTCCTTAAATACTTCCAGGAACACGATTCCTAGCAGCTGCATCTTAATATGCTATAGCGTGGCTGTATTGTATATTATTTAACTGTTCCCTACTTTGGGACATTTCGATTCTTTGCAATTTTTCACTATTACAAATGATGCTGCAACGTTCATCTTTGTACATAAATCTCAGTGTTTTTCAATGATCGTTCCTTGAGGCTGTGTTCCTAGAAGTGAAATTCCTTGGTGAAAGGATCTGAACAATTTTGTAAGGAATTGCCAAGTTGTCTTCCAGAAAGGGCAATTTATAGCCCCACCAGCAGAATAGGAGAAGGGTCGGTATTTGTAATTTACAAGGGTGCGTTGGAGAAATTTCAAAGCAGACAGATTGCAACTGGGAGCTCTTTGTTTATGGCTTGCACAGGGCTATCAACTGGGACTCACATGGAACCCCATTATACTGACATGGAGGGAACCCCAACACTCTTGACCCAATAGCCTCTGGCTATGTGATTTCTGGCTGACCTTAGGTAGTACTGCTTGAGAAAGATAGATGCATCTGAATGTGTAAAGTGCAGGGCATGGGGCCAGCAAATGGCCTCTCTGGAACATCCCTATTGCCTGAGGGAAAACTCCAGCTCCTTCACTTTGTAACTTGGCCACTCTGTCAGTCTACTTACTCTCTTGAAGCCCAGGTTTCCTCATCAGTAAAATGAAAGTAAAGCTGTAATTTAAACTGGCAAATCATCTAGGAAAGGGATTGATACAGAGAAGATACTTGACAAATATTAATTTTGTCCTTTTTTTTTTCCCCTAAAGAGGAACCAGGACTGAGGTGAGGTGGGAAATGGTTACAAATTGAGTCATTCCCAACTGGTTCTTTGACTCTTGTATATCCCAGATGAAGTTTTCACAGTGTGTGATTAAATGAAAAACAATGTATAAGCATATCTATGTGTGTGTGTGTGTGTGTGTGTGTGTGTGTGTGTGTGCACAAGCTACTCAGTTGTGTCCAACTCTTTGTGACCCTATGGACTGTAGCCCGCCAGGCTTCTCTGTCCATGGGATTTCCCAGGCAAGAATATTAGAGTGGGTTTCCATTTCCTGCTCCGGGGATCTTTCTGACCCTGGGATGGAAAGTTGAATGGAACCCACATTTCTTGTATCTTCTACATTGGCAGGTGGATTCTTTTTCACTAGCGCCCCTTGGGAAGCCCCATGTATGTGTATGTATATATATATATATATATATATATATATATACACACACACACACACAAACATATATATGTTTTGTATTTATTATTTATTTATGATTTATGATTTTTTAGAGCTTAAAATCCTTTCTTAGGTGAAATATGGAATTTTTATCTGATAATGGCAAAGTAAGTGCTGGTTGAACTGATCTTGACACAGATAACAAATTTAAGCTCTGGAGAACAATTAAAAACCGAACTGCCTGCAAGGTGAACGGTGTTGGTTAAAACCCCAATAGAAAACCTGCACCCAAAGGTGCAGAGGAAGAGTTATGGACAATTGCTGTCACAGAAAAACAGTCAGAGATGCGGCGCCTCTGATCTATGGATAAATTCCACCCAAATCTCTGGCTGACTCTTGAAGCATCTTTGCATACAGCTAACCCTAAGCATCCCAGATGAGGCTAAAAGAGGTGAACTGAGAACTGAGCTGCTGCCCAACTGGTAGAATTTGCAGTTTGGGTCCAACCAAGTTAATTACTTCCTAAAACAAATTTAAACAAAATCAACACTCCTTAGAGGGGAAATAGAATAGAATGCAGAGTCTCCATAACATTCAAAACTTTTAGGATACAATCCAAAAATTACTTGAAATGCATACAGATAGGAAAATGTGACCCATTCTCAAAAGAAAAGGCAATCTGTTGGAGTCTAAGTCCGAGATGACCCGGATGTTGGAAATAGCAGACAAGGATTTTTAGAGTAACTGTTGTAACTATGCTCCATGATGTAAAGGAAAATCTGCTCAGGGTAAATGAAACAATACAAAATCTCAGCTCAAAATAGAAAAGATAAGAAAGAAACAAATGGAGATTCTAGATCTAAAACAAGCAATATCCAAAATAAAACAAGCAAGCAAGGGGTTCACAGCAAGAGGTTAACAGAATAATGATGACAGAGGAAGGAGTCAGTGAGTTTTAAAATTGATCAGTAGCATTTTAAAATCTTAATTGATATACTTCCTCTTCATTTTCCATTCTTTCTCCATGCCTCTTCCACCCCCAACAGATGGATAAGCTATTACCCAGGGGGAGGGAGAAAAATATATATGGGATAGTATAAAGAAGAAATGGAGAGGGAAGTGGCAACCCATTTCTGGAGAGTGGCAACAACCCATTCTTACCCGGAGAGTCCCATGGACAGAGGAGCTTGGTGGGCTACAGTCCACTGGGTTGCAAAAGAGTCAGACACGACTTAGTGACTGAACAAAGAAAATAAAGAAGAAATCTACAAGTGCTTGACTTTAATGTTCAAATGTCTCAGCTTCTAGGATAATTAAGATTCAGAAGAATTTCCAAGTGGTTGGAGTTTAAAAATAGTGAGTCTTTTCCCTAGATTGAGGGGAGGGAAGAGGAGAGAAGAGGGAAGTTAAACAGACATAATGGTGCATTCTAGATAAAGACTGGGGTAAAAAGAGATAAGGAATGTCGTTCATTGTCGTTTATATGCCCCAGTTGAGAAGTGACACACATCACTCATCTCACGCTCCTTGTGTGGAGCTAGTCACATGGCCCCACTCAGCCACAAAAAGCCCAAAGAGTATTACCCACCATCAGCCAGGAAGGCAGAAACTGAAAATATCTGGTGGAACAGTGCTGATGGTCACCCCAGTAGGCATCTTGGGATCCAAATTTACTCCCACTGGAGGTACTATAAATACACAAATAAAAAAACACAAAAATCTCCTTGCTCAAGAATCTCCTGACTTTCAAATATTTTCCATCCAATCATCTTTCCCCAATACAGTCTGACTATTTCAGAAAGCTATTATCATGGGAGTAAACTAGATAATTCAAAGTGACTCAAGTTGACCTAAACTTGTTTGGGCTTTGTTTGGCTCTCTCCTTCCAAGGCGAGTGTGTCACCTGATCTTGCCGGTCCAGACCCATGGAGACCTGCAGTTTATCAGGGTGGCTAGCTGTTCCCTCTTTCTGTATTGTTTTCCTTCTTGGCGCATGAAAGTTTTCTCATAGGCTTCTTCCCTTATCTTAAGAGACCTTGGGAAGCAAATCCACTCTCTCCTTCATTACTTAAAGAGGCAGATGGGACAGTAATTGTAGGGACCTGTCTAGCTGGCAGGGAAAACAGCGGTGATGGAAAATCCCATCCCATCTCCCTGCTTCTTTTATCCTCTCCCATGCTTTTTTTCCCCAATGCACATTATTCTCTTGGCACATTGAATGACATACACCTTCCGAAATGCACCAAGACTTACTGACTTTGCATAGGCTCCTAGTTTTGCTGGGAATGTCCTTCTCCCCTCTGTTCCATGTGGGCTCCCACTGACTTACTCATCAACAAAGACGGAGTGAATGCCTACTATGTGCTAGGCAGCACCCTAGGTGTTGAGGATACAACAATGAAGAAGACACAGTACTTCGCTCAGGAGCTGATAGTCTAGTGGGAAGAGCTGGACATGAAACAGAGACTATTCAGAGAGCAAGTGCTAAGAATGATGAAAACAGGATGCTTGAAGAGAGGGCTGATTTGGATGACAGTGTGTCAAGAAATGAATGCTTGGCTGAGCAAGCTGAAACCTGCACTGTTTACAAAAGCCAAGATATAGAAGCAACCTAAATGTCCATCAACAGAGGAATGGACAAAGAGGTGGTACATATACACGATGGAATATTACTCAGCTATTAAAAAGAATGAAATGACGCCATTTGCAGCAACATGGGTGGGCCTAGAGATGGTCATACTGAGTGAGGTCAGTCAGGTGGAGAAGGGAAATGTCGTCTGACATCCCTCAGATGAGACGAAGGAGAAATATCACATGATATCCCTTATATAAAGAATGCAAAAAGAAGTGATACAAACGAACTTATCTACAAAACAGAAACAGACTCACAGACTTAAAAAATGAACTTATGATTGCCAGGGGGAAAGGATAGGGGAAGGGCTAGTTAGGGATATGGAAATGGATGTGAACACACTGCTGTATTTAAAATGGATAACCAACAAGATCCTACTGTTCTACTGCAGAGCACAGGGCACTCTGCTCGGTGTTATTGGCAGCCTGGATGGGAGGGAAGCTTGGGAGCATGGATACATGTATATGTATGGTTGAGTTCCTGTGCTGTCCACTGGAAACTATCACAACATTGTTAAGTGGCTATACTCCAATATAAAATAAAAAGTTTAAAATACAGTCTTCCCAGGTGGCACTAGTGGTAAGGAATTCACCTACCAATGCGGAAGATATAAGAAACACAGGTTCAATCCCTGGTTTGGGAAGATCCCTGGAGAAGGAAATGGCACCTCACTCTGGGATTCTTGCTGGGAGAATCCCATAGACAGAGGAGCCTAGCAGGCTACAGTCCATGGGGTCTCAAAGAGTCGGACATGACTGAGCATCTGAGCACATGCCGTCCAAATGCCAGTTCGAACCCCCTTGTCCCTTAAAAGCTCACTTTGTCACTCAACAAATATTTATTGAGCATCTGCTAGGTGCTGGACTCTGTGGACACATTACTAAGAAAGATAAGATCCCTGCATTCATGAGGCTTATGTTCTGAGGACAGAGAGATACTAAACAATTGATTGCATGAACCAACAGTGCAAGTTCAGAGGGTGGTAAGTGTTCTGAAGAAAGTGATACAGAACTGTGTGGTAAAGATTGTGGGGAAGGTATTAACATACACAGAGTGGTAGGGAAAGACTTGAATGAGGAGGTGATAATTGAACTGAAATGAAATTAAAGTTACTTACTCCTTGGACGAAAAGCTATGACAAACCTAGACAATGTATTAAAAAGCAGAGACATCACTTTGCCTACAAAGGTATGAACCTATGGTTTTTCCAGTAGTCATGTATGGATGTGAGAGTTAGACCATAAAGAAGGCTAAGCGCTGAAGAATTGATGCTTTTGAACTATGGTGCTGGAGAAGGCTCTTGAGAGTCCCCTGGACAGCAAGGAGATCAAACCAGTCAATCCTAAAGGAAATCAACCCTGAATATTCATTGGAAGGACTGATGCTGAAGCTCTAATACTTTGGCCACTTGATGTGAAGGGCCGACTCACTGGAAAAGACCCTGATGCTAGGATACATTGAGGGCAGGAGGAGAAGCGGGTGACAGAAGATGAGATGGTTGGATGGTATCATCAACTCAACTCAACTCCTTGAGCAAAGTCCTGGAGATGGTGAAGGACAGGGAAGCCTGGTGTGCTGTAGGCCATGGGGTCACAAAGAGTTGGACACAAATGAGCCACTGAACAACAACGAACAACAAGCTGAGCTGAGAACTGAGTGATGAGAAGCACCCAACCCTGGGAAGATCTAGGGGTTGAGAGAGTGGTATAGGCAGAGCAGTAACCAGTGCAAGTGCCCTGGGGCAGTTGGCAAGATGGATCTGTCAAGGAACAGAAATAAGGATCTTACAGGGTTATGAACACCAGGATAAGAACTCTGGATTTTTTTTCCTAAAGGCAATGGGAAGCAATCAGAGAGTTTTATACAGAGGCATGATGTGACCTGGATCAGAGACTTTATAAATTTAGATGTCAAGACCTACTTGCAGTTTCGAAGCTCATTCTGGCTGCCGGCGGGGAACTGGCAATGTGGGAGAGGGCAGACATAGAAGCAGGAGACCACGTAGGAGGCTGCTGCCCTCATCCTGCTGGGCACTGGTGGCAGCTTTCAAACTTGCCCCAAATGTCCCTGATCCCATGGCCTGAGATGGTCCAAAGCCCTCCCCATGGTTTCTCAAGGGCTTAGCTCCTGGTGGTCTCCATTCCCAGCCCCTGGTCCTGCACACTGGGTTGCTGACTTGTTGAAGATGAGAGGCATCATATAACACATCACGCTGCACCTGGCCTCCCCTCCATTCCTGGCCCGTGCCTTCATCTGCTGCTCTGGGGAACAAACACATCCCTCTCATGGCTCCATGCAGAGCCATTTCATCCTCTTCTCTTGAAGCCTTGGCATCAGCAGTACTCATGCCCGTAGGTAATCAATTTTGCCCCCGGTGAATTTATTAAGACATACTTCCAAACAAATAGAGCACTTGTTTTCTTTTTTTTTTCAAAAGGAGTCCTGGCGAATCAAGTGTTTCCCCATTTGTGGTTTGTCAATCTCTCCAGTTAGGCAGAGAGCTCCTTGAGGGCAGGGACTGAGTAAGAATAATGTTTGTGTCCTTGATCAAGGTCTCCCAGAATCACAGCCTGGGAGGAAGACTCATTGCACATGGTTTATTAGGAAAGTATTCCCAGGACACAACTGACAGTAAGTGGGTGGGGAAGCAAGACTGGGCAAGGAACGTAGTCACGCGAGCATGAGTCTGGCCACAGCCTGGTCCTGGAGGGGGCTCTGGAGAGTAACTGGCACCTTAGAGTCTGACCCACCTCGAGTCAAGGGGAGATGGGCTTGTCCACTCCTGCCCCCGTGAGTCTTTGCAGATGTCAACTCACAGGCATTTCCACAACTCTGAGATATGAGTGATGGAAATCTTGCAGCTCAAAGGCTCAGCCTCTGACAAAGGTTCAGCACCATGGAGAACAGTACAGAGGTTCCTTAAAAAACTAAAAGTAGAACTACCATATGACCCAGCTGCCGGGAGCCGGCATATTGCATATTGAGTGCATATTGCATATTGAGTGCAGCACTTTTCAGGATCTGGAATAGCTCAACTGGAATTCTATCACTGCCGGTAGCCAGCGTGAGGAACTCCGCCCATGGGTCATGAGGAAGGAGGCTCGGCATACGCAAAGGCGGGATCAAGCCTCAGGAGTCTCTGGAAATTCTCGAGCAATCGAGTCTGCCTACTTTCTGCTTTGTGCTGTCACCTACACCTCTGAGTGTCCCCCACTACCTCTCTGAAAAAGAGTTAGCTTACAGCTCCAGTTAATAATTCTTGGGTGTGACAGTGTTTCAACCTACAAACTCCTTTGGAAGTCCTCTAGCCTGCCTGAATAGGTTTTTCCGGCAACATGTGATTGTTCAGAGCCTCCCAACTGTGAGAGGCAGGAGATGTTCTAAACTGTCTAAACACAGATTCCTTTGAGTAGTTAAAAGATTGATTAGAAATTGTATTGGTGAAGGGTTTTTCACTTGTTGGGCCAATGTTTGCTGCTAAGTCTCCATATCCCTTACCTACTGTGTCCTTGGCGGTGTATTGATTGATATAATGTGTGTATAGAAATGTAAGCAGTCGCCTCAATGTTTGTAATCTTGGACCCTTGAGTTAATTCTTTTCTTGATTGAGCCCACCTCACCTTTGCCCTATAGGAATGCAACTTTCTCCAATGCAGGCTGGAGCCTGACTTTAAAATAATCACCTTTAGAGATAAGTTTCTTAAAATGTTAACAGGCTTCCTGGCCAGAAGATGATGTAAATCACCTAAACTTTTGCATATGATAAGTTTGAAAGCCTGACTTCGATAAGGATCAGGAACTGCTGTCTTTGCATGCCTCTACCCCTTCCCCCATTATCCTCTATGCACAACTTAAGGTATAAAACTGCTTTGGAAAATAAAGTATCTCCTTTTGTTCACCGGAATTTGGTGTCCCCATGTCGTTCTTTCTTTCACCTTCTAGCTGAATTTTTCCTCTGAGGCAGGGAAGCTTGTCAAGCCTACTAATTTTGCCTGGGCTTCTAAGATCCGACCGGGGAGGCCTTAGTGTCTCCTCTCCTTCGGGAGAACGGGAGGACGCCTGCGGCCTTCGTAGGTGACATTAATTCCCTGCTTTGGAATTTTATTCAGTCTCTTTTCTTCAGTGAATTTTCCTACTGAGCTATCCTTATTTCAACCGCTTTTCTCCACTAAATTTCCTCACTGAGCTATCCTTATTTCAGCCTCTTTTCTTCACTGAATTTTACTGAGCTATCCTCATTCTATTACTCTTTATATCCTTAATTAACGTTTAATTAAGCAATTGTTTCCTGATCTTCGCCTAAATACCCTGGTTCAGCACCCAGCAATCCCACTTGTGGGCATATAGGCTGAGAAAACCATAATTCAAAAAGACACATGTACTCCAATGTTCCTTGCAGCACTGTTTACAATAGCCAGGACTTGGAAACAATCTCCACGTCCAACGACAGATGAATGATTACAGAAGATGTGGTACAGGTACACAATGGAATCTCACTCAGCCATAAAATGGAATGAAATTAGGTCATTTGCAGAGAGGTGGATGGACCTAGAGTCTGGCATACAAAGTGAAGTAAATCAGAAAGAGAAAAGCAAATATCGTGTATTAATGCATATATGGGGGGATCTAGAAAAATGGTACTGATGAATCAGTTAGTAGGGCAGGAATAGAGACACAGACGCAGAGAATGGACATGTGCACACAATTTGGGGGAAGGGGAGAGTGAGATGAATTAAGAGATAGCATTGATGGATATGTGTTAGTTGCTTAGTTGTGTCTGACTCTTTGCAACCCCATAGACTGCAGCCCACCAGGCCTCTCCCTCCATGGGATTCTCCAGGCAAGAACACTTGAGTGAGTTGCCATTTCCTCCTCCAACTGATGTATATACATGACATCACTTACATACATCATACTTTTACACCTATACGTAAAATAGAGAGCTAGTGGGAACCTGCTGCGTAGCACAGGGAACTCAACTAGATGCTCTGTGATGACCTACGAGGGTGGGATGGGGTGGGTGGGGAGGGAGGTCCAAGAGGGAGGGGATATTTGTATACATGTAGCTGGAGAATCCCAGGGACGGGGAGCCTGGTGGGCTGCCGTCTATGGGATCGCACAGAGTTGGACACGACTGAAGCGACTTAGCAGCAAGAGCAGCAGCAGCTGATTCGTTTCCTTGTACACCATAAACTAACACAACACTGTAAGGCAGTTATACAAACTAAAAAAAAAAAAAACAATTAAAAATAACTACGATCTAAAAAATAAAGGTAGTGGGAGTGAGCTGGACATGCGGAAGCTGGGGGATGAGCACAAGGAGAACTGGTAGAAGGGGTGGGCAGGGCACTGACACTGTCCACTATACTCTCTAGCTTCAGTTTCCAGAACCTGATGAAAGATGGGTGCTCCATGGTGTTTGTTGAATGAATAAGTAAATCAGTGTCTAGGATTTTAGATGGGTATGGATTGCAGTGGGTACAAGGAGATTGGAAAGTCAGGAAACTCTTGGTGAAGAAGGTTTTTCCAAGCTTCAGGGACAGGATGTGGACCGGCAGGGTTTGGAACCCCAGTGACAATGGCTGGTAAAGTTCAGATGCCATCATGATGGTTGCTGCTGCTACTGCTGCTAAGTCGCTTCAGTTGTGTCCGACTCTGTGTGACCCCACAGACGGCAGCCCACCAGGCTCCCCCGTCCCTGGGATTCTCCCGGCAAGAACACTGGAGTGGGTTGCCATTTCCTTCTCCAATGCATGAAAATGAAAAGTGAAAGTGAAGTCACTCAGTCGTGTCTGATTCTTAGTGACCCCATGGACTGTAGCTCACCAGGCTCCTCCATCCATGGGATTTTTCAGGCAAGAGTACTGGAGTGGGATGCCATCATGATGGTTAGCCATGCCCTATTCTCTGAGAATGTCCCAGTAGCAATCATTATGCTCATGTGTTGTTCTGACATTTACAACTTGCTTTTCCATTTAATTTTCTCATTGGGTCCTTAAAACATGCCCATGAAAGAGATGCTGCATTTTGGATGAGACAGCGGAGGCTCAGAGAACTCACTAAGTTTTATATAGTGGAGGAGTGGCAGAACTGGGACTTGAACTTGTCCCTAGAGGTGTTGACAATGACTGGGTTCCTACGGATGCTTAAGACGATCATTTAATGAAGCTGCTCTTTGCTCTGGGGCAGTGCAGTGTGAGATAGAGGTTGCAAAATTGGTGACCCACTTGCTGAAGCTCCAATACTTTGACCACCTGACGCGAAGAACTGACTCATGAGAAAAGACCCTGATGCTGGGAAAGATTGAAGGCAAGAGGAGAAGGGGATGACAGAGGATGAGATGGTTGGATGGGATCACTGACTCAATGGACATGAGTTTGAGCAAGCTCAGGGAGTTGGTGATGGCCAGGGAAGCCTGGTGTGCTACAGTCCATGGGGTCTCAAAGAGTTGGACATGACTGAGTGACTGAACTGAACTGAACTGAACTGTGCTAATTCTCCGACCTGTTTCGGGTGGCACGATGCTATGGTCTTAACCCTCTTCGTTGGGACTTGGGTGTTGTCCCCTGTAGATGGGTCACCCCATCTCCAGTCTTTAAACATTCCACACCACTCTCTATAGCTGCACTGTCCAATAAGGTAGCCACTGGCCGCCTGTGGCTATGGAGCACTTGCTAGGGGACTAGTCCAAATTGAGACGTCCTCTTGAAAATCTGCAATTGCAAATCTGGCTCCCATTGGACTGGTACTGGACAGTGCTGGCCTAGAGTCTCCCACATCAGGCCAGCATCTTGCCTTTCTGCTGCCCACCTGACCCTGTAGGCACATCAATTTGCAGTTCCTGCTGAATGAGAAGGAAGTATAAGCTGGAGGGAGGAGACTAGAGTTCAAGTCTGGCTCTGACACTTGCTGTGTGACATTGGGAAATCTCCTCCCCTCTCAGTGCTTGGTCTCATTTCATGATGAAGACTTTGGACTTAATCTCTAACTTTCCACAGCTGAAACTTCCTCTCCCACACACCTCTGAATTTACCCTTTTGTGGTGGGATGCTGCCTGCCAGCTTTGAGCTAAGCGTTCCCTGCTGCCAGCCCCTCCTCTTGCCCTGATTCCCAGCATTCCGGCTGCTTCTGCATCTTTAGGGGGCCCTGTTTCCATCAGGGGCCTCCCTCCTCACTCCACAGGGGGTTGAATCCTGGCTCATTCCGCTTGGATTGTTGTTTACAAAATGAGAGGTTGACCATGTTTCTCTTTTTTGGCTAATATCTGCAATTTGCCCTCATTTAACTCACATATCTCAGCTATTAGTTTGCTCACCTTCAACAATTATTGTCATGCACCCTTGGGCTCATAAACCATTGTTCCAAGTGGTGTGTCGCCTATTTTAAGAACTTAATTTGTTTGTAATGTGCACATCAGCTGCATGATTTGTTTCTTGCTTGTAATTAACTTTTAAGCTGATGCCATTCCCCTACCAAAACTGAAACTCAAGGTAAAGTTTGTAAGATTAATCATGCTGGCTGCATCCAAATCTTCCAACATCTTCATTGGACTCAGCAAGTTTGGGGGAAATGATATTTTTTTCCCTCCACTCCCATCTGTTACCCTGCCGATCTTGGAGCCAATCCATCCATTAGCGAGCTTGAGTGTTGGAGTTGGAATCTAACACTCTCCAGTGTTTCCAGTGCCTGTACCAGGATAAGCAAACTTTCCCCCCAAACCCCCTTAACCCTGGAACTTGAATGCATCTCTTCCTTCCTGAGAGGGTCCCTGGACTCAAGGATGAATCATGAAACCCCTTACTAAGTTGTATAATACCTCTCTGCTTTCCCTAGTTGTGATTGCTGATTTCCATGGTCTTCTGCAGTGACATATTCAGCAATGCCTTGGATTCATAATCTGCACTGTTGGAGGCAGTGATTGGGTTGGACAGAGCCAGCTTTATTAATCTTTCCATTTAATGACACGACACCCTATCTGTGGCTCATGTGTGAAATCTGAATTCCAGGCAGCTTTCCTCTGTGACCGAGCAAATTGAGAAATTAGGCTGTACTAGATCCATGCTTCTCAAACCTTAGTGTACATGTGAGTCGCCGAGAGATCTTGCTAAAATACAGATTGTGATTTAGTAGGTCCAGAATGGGCCCTGAGCGCGAGTGTGCTCAATTGTGTCTGACTCTTCACAACACCATGGGTGTAGCCCACCAGGCTCCTTTGTCCATGGCAATTGTCAGGAAAGAATACTAGAGTGGGTTGCCATTTCCTATTGTCGGGGATCTTCCCGACCCAGGGATCGAACCTACGTCCCTTGCGTCTCCTGCATTGACAAATGGGCCCTAAGAAACTGCATTTTAGCAAGCTCCCGCAGAAGCCAATGCTGCTAGTCTAGGACCACACTTTGAGGTGTGGGTACTAGACTGCACGCCTCACGAAGACTGGGACTGTATCGCTGACACATGAACGCTCTCAAGGATCTGCAGACTGAATGAGTGAATGAATGAATGAAGGAAGGAAGGAACTATACTCAGGAATACAGATCACACTCTACCAGATCAATCTAATTGGAATGAAATGTGTTCCTTATTCCCACACTAGCCAAAAAAAAAAAAAAGTAGTAATTTTATATATTTCCCAATTTAGGAAGGGCTAAATGTCATATGCCGATTTATCTCCTCCCTATATATGGTATTTATGTGTGTGCACACACATATGTTTGGCTTTTGGAAATGAATTTATAGTAACAGAACTGCTCTTCGCCATGCATCTCTTTCTAAGTATAGCCTGCCTGCCTTCCTCCGAAAGGGCCGGCTTCCAGAAGAGCCCTGCAAACAGAAATCCTTGTTCCCGTTTTTAAGATTCTTCGGAGAGCTGCCTGGTTCTCCCTCTGAAAACCCGGCTTTTCCAGCGTTCTTCCAGGTCTCTCATGACATCAACGGAGGAGCTTCAATTAAGTGCTGACTCTCTGTAATCCCTCTCTCGAACCTCCTGAAGCGTCTATTATTTTTTTAGCTACTACGGATGCTTTGTTCATTTTTTTTCACGAGGCAAGGATTGTAAATCCATTTATACACACACCGAGACTATTTCTTCTGAGGCTGGAAGTCAGGATGTAGGATGGGATGAGGGTGTTCATTTAAAGAGACAGAGGGGCAGAATGCTTTAAATGCTTTTAATGCACCCGATTTTATATTTGGAATTTCGTCTTCATTTTCTTCAGGAGGTCCTCCAAAATGTTTCAGGATCCACCTGAATCTCTTCCTCCAAGACAGGCTGTGGGTTCTCCTGGATTTTCCCACCAGGCCCCTGGTTTCCTGGCTCAAGCGTCCCCCGTGGGGTATGGGAGAAAGTCAAAAGGAGGAGCCCAGAGGTTGTCATTTGCCGAAGCCTGGTAGCTATGAGGTGGTGAGGATGCTCCACAGACTCAGGCACTCTGACCCAGAGCCGGCAACCTTTCCTCTTATGCTGCACAGTCGTGCTTCTCACACTTTTGTCAAGGACTCCGTGGGGACCTTGTTATTATAAAATGCAAGGCCTGGACTTCCCTCATGGCAGTTTATAGGAATCCACTGGCTAAAGCAGGGGACACTGGTTCGACCCCTGGTCTGGGACAATCCCAACTATGCCGAAGTGCCATAGCTATAGAGTCTGAGCTCTAGAGCCCATGCTCTGCAACAAGAGAAGCCAATGCAATGAGAGGCCCATGCAGCACGACTAGAGAGGAGCCCCTGCTCGTGGTGACTAGAGAAAACCCACGGGCAGCAACAAAGACCCAGCACAACCAAAAAAATAAAAAAAGTTTAGTCACTAATTCATGTCTGATTCTTTGCGACCCCATGGACTGTAGCCCGCCAGGCTCCTCTGCACATGGGATTTCCCAGGCAAGAACACTGGAGCGGGTTGTCGTTACCTTCTCCAGGGGATCTTCCCAACCCAGCGTTGGAACCCACATCTCCTGCATTGCAGGTGGATTCTTTATTGCTGAGCCACCAGGGAAGTATATGCACACACACACACATGCACACACACACACACACACACACAAACACACACACATATATAAAATTATTTTTAAAAACGAAGGGTCTGATTTAACAGCTCTGGGGTAGGGCCTGAGAGTGTACAGTCCTAGCAAGCTCCCAGGTAATACTGATGCTGTTGATCTGTGATCCACACTCTGAGAACCACTAATCTAGCTGGTCTTATCACCCCTTAAATACACATTGAGATTTTTTAAAAAGACCACCTTGGCCCCACCCCAGAAATTCTGATTTAATTGGTTTTGGGTGCAGCAGTCTGAACATGATGAGTTTAAAAACATTCCCTGGATGAATCTAATGTGTAGCAGAGCTGAGAACCACTGTTCCGGTGCCTTTTGTTGAGACTTCATCAGTTCCAGGACCACCCCCTGGCCCCCAAGACTCCCACCCATCTGCTCTCCTCCAGAACAGTGCAACCCCCCATGTCTGGGAGATGGGAGACCAGACTCGGGGTCTCCTCTTCACCCCTGTCCTACCCTGGGCTGGTTGGTTGGACTGGAGGTGCTCTGGGTACCAAGGCAGGGGGGAGCAGGCAGGTGTTAGGCTAAATCTGTCCAGGTACACCACAGGGAGAGGAACAGGGGTCTCTCCTGGAGGGGCCAGGACATGCTTCCAAGCTGCTCTTTGCTGAAATGTTCAGCTGCTGAGCTGAAAATAGCTTCCTTGTTGCTGTCCAGGATGTGTCAGCAAGCCCAGGGATGCTGAGTGCCCAGGAGACAGCTGTGTGGAGCCTTAGGGTATGTCAGCCCCATCGTGGGTCTAGGTGATGAAGGTCATCTAGTCCAGCTGTTTCTCAGTGATCTGGATCTAGGAGACTCATCACAGCAGGTATCAGTTTCCTATGACCGTTGTAACGAATTAACTCAAACTGAGTGGCTTACAATAAACACAAATTTATCTTACAGTCCTGGAGGTCAGAAGTCTGAGTGAGTGAGTCAGCTAAAAATCAAGATGTTCTTTTTGGAACTTCAGGGGAGATTCTGTTTCCCCATCCTGTCAGATTCTAGAGGCTGCCTGCACTCCTTGGCTCACGGCCCCTGCCTGTGTCTTCAATGCTAGGAATAGCCGGTTGAGTTCTTCACACACATCATCAGTCTGACCTCTTCTGCCTCCCTTTTTCCACTTTTAAGGATGCTTCTGATTAAGAAGTCCAGACTCCTCTCCCTATTTTAAGGTTAGCTAACTAACAACGTTTACTTTCATCTGAAATCTTGGTTCCCCATTGCCATGTGATAGAACACATCCTCAGGTTCTGGGGACTAGGATATAATATCTTTGCGGGGGGGGGGCACGATTCTGCCTAACAGAGGTTCGGGCGTGAGTCTGAGATCCCTGTTTCCAATCTCTCACTTCAACCAGAGCAGTTCTGTTAAACGTGCAAACTTATCTTTGAAGAGAGTATTCCAAGGCTAACAGTTTTTCCACCAGAGGTCAGGTCTCTTCCTGCTCCAAACAGGATCCCTGGATCAGCAGCACGGGCATCACGTGGTAGCTTGTTAGAAATTCGGAACCTCAAGCCCCTCTCCAGAGCTGAGTCTACATTTTCACCCAGACCTCAGGCAATGTGTCTGCACACTAAAGTTAGAAAAGGCCTGGATTAGACCCCTGTGACTGTGGCTGCTCACGGAAACAACCTAGAGAGTTTTAAATCACACTGATGCCTGATTCGTGGCCTGGGGTGTGACCTGGCCATTGGAATTTTTCAAATCTTCTGTGCTCAGTCGTGTCCTGCTCTTTGCAGTCCCATGGACTATAACCTGCCAGGCTTCTCTGTCCTTGGGCTTCTGCAGACAAGAGAACTGGAGTGGGTTGCCATGCCCTTCTCCCAGGAATCTTCCCAGCCCAGGGATTGAACCTGAGTCTCTTACATCTCCTGAATTGGCAGGTGGGTTTTTGTTGTTGTTATTTTAACCACTAATGCCACCTGGGAAGCCCAGGGCCTGAGATTCTGCTCATCCAATCTGGGAATGGTGGGCTAGCCCAGCTTCCTCCTAATGCTTAAGAGGTCATCTCTCCTAGAGAGGGAAAGTGACTTGCCCAGGGTCACTGCCCGCCCAGGATCACTACCTGGTAAGGGTCACTGCCCCTCCCAGGAGAGGACTCACACTCTTGACTTTACGGGTTGAGAATTTCTGCCCCTACTCAGAAAGCAAAAACAGTAGCAACAATATCAACGTCAATTTGAGTGGAGGATGGGAAGGGAGGAGGATCTTTTTTTTTCTTTCTGCCTATATCCTTCTTTAGGGTTTGAATTATTTTTAATGTCAAGCATGCTGTAGTTTTAATATATATAAAAATGGTTAAGGTTGGATAAGACACAAATCAGAATGAAACCCCAGGGTTCTAATGATGGTGACCATTTTTTGGAAAACCCACCATGTACTTGTACACGTTTCTTCATTCAGTCCTCACTGCGTCTTGACAGAGTGGGAGGTAATTGCCTCATTTTGCACATTTCTTGGTGACCTCTCGAGTTTTGTCAGCTAGGCACTGAGAGCCAGCAGACAGCTGACCTCTTGAATGACCTGCTGTTGGCTCTTGGCTTGGCCCCTGGTACAAGCCAGGAAGTCTGGGTGTGCAGCAGCCCCCAAAGGTCTTGCCCTAATTTCCTGTCTCAGGAAGTCCTTCCAACTCATCTGTCACATGCTTTGTGGGTCCCTGTTCTCTGACCATCAGCACAGGACTGGAAATAAGATGCTGTGTGTCACCTGCCCATCTCCTTTTTATTTTTCTTTTTCCTCTGTCTTAGTAAAGGCATCAAGAAACCACCTGCCTTTGCCTTTATTAATTTGGTTCCTAAATAGCCCCATGACACAACCATACACCATAGAAGAAACACTTGGAAATCTTAATGGTTGTTATTATGAACTTTTTGAAGTTCAAACCCAATGCATATCATTTACCTGCTTTATCAAATTAGTCATGAGGATGGAAAAACATGGTAAACATAATAGCTAATATTTAGTGAGGTTTAATCCTTGCCAAATTCTATCCTTTACCTGTTTGAGTTCATTTAAATCTCACAAGCCCAGGAGACAGTACAATCATAGCCCCATTTTACAGATGAGAATATCAAGGCTCAGAGGAAATGGGCAGATGCTAGGAAATGGCCTGGTCTGTGCTGTGCTGTGCTTAGTCACTCAGTCATGTCCAGCTCTTTTCGACCCCATGGACTGTACCCCGCCAGGCTCCTCTGGCCACGGGCAAATGTGCAGTCATGGGTTTCCTCTCCCTCCTCCCTCTGTCCTTCTCTCTTTCTTTCTCTCTCACTCCCCACCCTTGACAGCTGTCTGGTCAAATCCCAGACTTTCCCTAGAGGACACCCCACCAGTCCTCCTCGGCTGAGGGTCCTTAACTCTGGGGGATGTCAGCCCCTCTCTCCACCTCAGTTTCTCCTCCTAGGCTCTGCCTTTCTCTCCGAGGTGCTGGGAGGATTCTCTAAATAGTTCCCTCGAGGTGCTGGAAGCACTGGGTGGAGAAACTCACTATAAATACCCAGCATTTATAATTAGTCTTCGTGGCGGCACAGTTCTGCGTGTGGGGGAGGCAAACACCTGCAGGGGCAGAAAGTCAAAACGCAGGGCCTGGGGGCTCTCAAGGGCTGGCTCCCTGGTGCCTCCTGCACTGGAGAGAACCCTGGGGAGTGAAGCCCCCAGGCAAGCAAGGGCACAGTGGCAGGCCCCCCTCTCCCCACCAACCCCGTCTCACTGCAACCCCACGCAAGAACAGTGGGGCCTGCTAAGGGCACCCAGCTCCATCGCTCCCTGTCTGCCGGACCTCCTGCTAATTACTTTGCTGGCCTGAGACTCAGTTTCCACATCTGTAAGATGGGAATGATCATTCCTATTGGGAAGAGTTACAGATAATCCGTATAAAGCTCCCAGCACTGGCGCATGCAGTAGGTGCTTATTGCATGTCAGGTTCTTCTTGTTCCATTGTGTGCACAGCTAGGCAGACACTCTCTCATTGGCATATCAGATGGGCCTCTTCTGCTTAAAGACTTTCTGAAACTCCCCATCGGCTGCAGGGTTTCCACCATGCCGGCATCTTATCTGGATGGTCCTCCTCAGAGCTGAGATTCACTTGCTCACAGCTATACATTCCAGGAGAGTGTGTCTATCATCTTCTGCCTTCTTCCCTGAGGCCTTTTCAGATATTCCCAGAACCTGCCAGAACTTGCTCAACTATTCTGCTCAAAAGTGCAGAGTAAAGAGCAAGGGGAGCAACCATCAACCAACAGGGAATGGGGCTGGTGAATGAAAGTGCTAGCCTCCCTCCATCAGTAGGACATTTCTGGGAGACTTCCTTCTTGCCTCTCAGAAGTCCTGGCAGCATCAAGGACCCCCAGCAGTTGTCTTGATGGTGAACATGTATATGACTTTCCCTCCCAGATCTTCCATAACCTTCTTCCTATTTCTTGAAGTCATCTCCCATATAAACCACCTGTCTCAGGCTCTGTTTTGGGAGAACCCAGTTCATGACAGCATCACATCTGAAATAAGATCCAGACTCCTCACTGTGACTGCAGAGTCCAGCGTTTTCATCATTTCTTCCTCACCTCCCATCTCCCGCCCGCTTCCAGCCTGGCCAGCCTCCTGTCTTCTTCTAACTTACCAAGCATCCCCTCCACAGCGTCTTTGCACATGCTGTTCCCTCTGGCTGGAATGCTCTTTATCTGTGTCAGTCCTTCAGGTTTCAGATTAAGCCTCAGTCCCTGAGAAAGCATCACTCCCTCTTGGCCTCATCTCCTGCAGGTTCCAACCCCTTTCATTCTCTTTCATGACAGTCTGTTTCCATTCACACGTATGGATTTGAAATAGTATATTATTTGAATATTAACTGTTACCTGTCTCCCCCCCAACTGTGGTGGTTTAGTCGCTAAGTCGTGTCCAACTCTTGCAACCCCATGGACTGTAGCCCGCCAGGCTCCTCTGTCCATGGGATTCTCCAGGCAAGAATAGTAGAGTGGGTTGCCATTTCCTTCTCAAGGGGATCTTCCCAACCAAGGAATCAAACCCAGGTCTCCTGCATTGCAGGCAGATTCTTTATCGACTGAGCTACAAGGGAAGTTACCTCTCGACTATAAACCCCATAAAATAGGGACAGCCTCTGCCTGGTCCATGGACTCTATAGCATCCGGCACAGCTTTTGACACACAGGGTATAGTTAACAAATATTTATTGAATGAAGATGGGATGCAGATTGGTTGGTTCCCCCTCCCTCCCAGGCTTTCTCTATCTGCCAGAAGACAGGATGTCAGCAGAGGACTTTTATGCAGGGTGGCAAGGAAGCAGGAGAATACAGTCTCAACCCTTACCTCCCTGCTCCCACTTTGCCGGCATCAGAGGATCAGTGAAAGAGACTCTCCAGTCTGGAGCGGGGCCCCAGGAGGACACATCCATGTGCTTCCTCCATGAGCAGGAGATTTCTTCCACACCTGGCTCTGTTATCTGGAGCATGCTCAGTGTGACTTCGGGGGGCTCAGGAAACATGATCTTCACTGTGGGCCTCTGTAAGGAGAGGGCCAACTTGCAGCTGGTTTGTGTGACCCTGCTTATCTCCAGAGACATCAGAACCATAGACTTGGCCAAGAAGGGATGGGATGCTATTAATCCATGATTTATAGTGTGCTGTCCGAGGTCCAAAACCGCCTGGAGGTGCCGTGTACCAACTCGGCTGCACAGTTTACTGGAAAAATGTAGATGAATGGTGTGCACCTGGTTTCAGTTTTTATGCCACTTACTCAGCCCCCTTTTGGCTGTGTGACCAGGGGGAGACAAAAACGAACAAATGTCTCAGGGAAACTTATGCCTTGGCATCCCTGAGACTGAGATCTCCCACATACTGTTGGGCAGCTCGTGTTCCAGAGACCAAGCTTGTTCTGTGTGACTGAGAGGGGCCCTGAGCAACTGCTCATGGGTGTTATGGATCTTCCTAAAGTTGCTCTGAGGAGAAGGCAATGGCACCCCACTCCAGTACTCTTGCCTGGAGAATCCCATGGATGGAGGAGCCTGGTGGGCTGCAGTCCATGGGGTCGCTAAGAGTCAGACATGACTGAGCGACTTCACTTTCACTTCTCACTTTCATGCATTGGAGAAGGAAATGGCAACCCACTCCAGTGTTCTTGCCTGGAGAATCCCAGGGACAGAGCAGCCTGGTGGGCTACCGTCTATGGGGTCGCACGAGTCGGACACGACTGAAGCGATTTAGCAGCAGCAAAGTTGCTCTGAGTTCATTTTTCGGCATCCTTTGCCTATAACAAAATCTTCCACGATTCCTGCCTGTCGGAGTCTTGCGACTCCTCTTGGTGGTCTGACCCAACATGGCTGTACAGCTTGTCTCCTATGTGCTGTGAGTGCTCAGTCGCTTCAGTCGTGTCCGATTCTTTGAGACCCCTTGGACTGTAGCCTGCCAGGCTGCTCTGTCTGTGGAATTCTCCAGGCAACAATACTGGAGTGGGTTGCCTTTTCCTCCTCCAGGGGATCGTCCCAAACCAGGGATCAAACTGATGTCTCTTGCCTTGGCAGGTGGACTCTTTATCACTAGTGCCACCTGGGAAGCCCTTGGTTTCTGGCAGTTTCCTCTCTTAACACTGAAATTGTAGAATCCTAGATGTTTCATTTAGGGGGCCCTCGGGGCTCTGGGCTCTGGTATCTGCTTCTTATGGATGAGAAGACGGACCCATGGAGAGCCAACCTGCATCTCACAGAAAAGAAGAGAGAGCAGCGGAAACCCAGCATGAAGGTGTGAATTGCCCATTATCACTAAGCAAGTTATACTCAGAGGAGAGAAATGTTACCTATTATCTCATCATCCAGAGACAACAGTGGCTAACATTTTTAATACATTACCATTTGGTCTTTTTTCCCCTTCACATATATATTTAAACATAATTGGCATATACTGAATAAATCATTTTATTCTACTTGTTCTACTAATCATTTGTTCTACTCTTTGCCTCAGTCTTACATTATGAACATGAGTTGACGATCATATAAAAGACTCAATTTCTTCATTTGTAAAATGGGGATAACAATAAGAATGATAATAATACCTGTACCTATATTATAGGGTTGTTGTGGAGATTAAATGAGAACATGTAAGTAAAAGCTTTTAGCCCAGTATGTGGTATATACTAAGTGCTCAGCAAAAATCTTTATTACAATGAAATATTTAAAATCATAAATGGCCACATAAGAGTCTATTGAGTGAGTATGTCATTATTATGTAACTGTTCCTTTACTGAACCCACAGGTAATAGTTAGGAATCAGGTAATCAAGTTAATTCTCAACTCTTTTTCTCTACACAGCACTGTATCACCTTCCGTGTGTGTATGTTTGTTAGTTGCTCAGTAGTGTCTGACTCTTTGCGACCCCGTGGACTGTAGTCTGCTAGGCTCCTCTGTCCATGGAATTCTCTAGGCAAAAAAACTGGAGTGGGTTGCCATTCCCTTCTCCAGGGGATCTTTCTGACCCAGGGATCGAACCTGGGTCTTCCGCATTGCGGGCAGATTCTGAGCCACCAGAAAAGCAAAATGTGAATGCAGAGGACACGGGAGCGCCCGTGTTGTTGATAATGATGATCACGGCCCTGATGAAATAAGGGGTGCCCTGAGCCACTAGACCCTCTGATGACCAGGAGACTGTCTCAGCCTGGAGGCATCTTGGAGCTTAGTGGAGAGCAAGCTCCCCAACTCCCTGTGACGGTGGGGTGGGAAGGGGTGGACCGTGCACATGCCCCACAGACGTCAGACGAAACAGGAGACCCAGGGTCAAGTGGCCTGGGGGAGGGGTCAGCAAGGGTGTCCTGGAGCAGGTACAGCGGCGATGTCACTATAGATTCGTGTCCTACTGAAGCTCCTCTGAAAGCTCAGCCTGAGACAGGGACGTGGGTACAGGTGTTTTATTTGGGAGGGGAGGCAGGGAGGCAGGGGAGAGAGGCCCGTGTGTCCTGGGAGGAAGAAAGCCAATAAAAGGTGTGTTATTGAATTATGGACGCCTGGTCCTTGGGGCCTCTGGGACCCTCAGAGGCGCCGCTGGAATGTCCTTCAGAACTGTCTGTCCAGAGCACAGGCTCATGAGCATTGATCCATGATGGCTGATGGTTGCCTCGGGGTGTAACTCCTCTGCGATTCCAGGCCGCCTCGGGTGTAGAGACACAAGAGAGTGAGCTTCTGTAGTTCTGCAGAAAGCCCCGAGACAGGAACACGGAGGGACGTGGGAGCCTGGGAGGAACGGTGTCGGATGCATGGGATCCAGACAGGCAGCCGCCTCTGAAGCTGGGGTGGGGGGTGTCCAGGGAAGCTAGAGGGGACGAGGGATTTGCTTCAGAAACAAGGATGACATGGTGCTTCAGTGCCCTCACCCAGCAATGCCATGCCTTCCCCTACAGTCAGGAAATCCTCCCCTGTGTCCGCCGTGAATCGCTCTTGCTGTAGTTTCTTCCTGTTTCCCTTTGTTTTAAGCCTAAAAGGAGATGCAGAGCAGCTGGCCGTTGTCAGATGGAAATGCTAGAAAAGATACAGATTCTTGGCAGCCAACCCCTCCAGGTTCATTTCAGGCTAGACCCGTGCCCCAGAGGACCCCTCTCTCCTTTCCTGATGTTATATCTTTCTTAATCCACTTACACCAGATGTGAGCACCGAGCAGACTGATGATCTGCTCCATCAGGTGGTCCAGATGATAAAGTCTCCCTTTTAATGACAGCTACAGGTGACGTCAGTCATTTAATGTGAACCAGGCCCTTGAATTGGAGAAGGAAATGGCAACCCACTCCAGTGTTCTTGCCTGGAGAATCCCAGGGATGGGGGAGCCTGGTAGGCTGCCGTCCATGGGGTCACACAGAGTTGGACACGACTGAAGTGACTTAGCAGTAGCAACAGGCCCTTGAGGCTCAGCTGGTAAAGAATCCGCCTGCAATGTGGGAGACCTGGGTTTGATCCCTGGGTTGGGAAGATCCCCTGGAGAAGGGAAAGGCTACCCATTCCAGTATTCTGGCCTGGAGAATTCCATGGACTAGAGTCGGACACGACTGAGCGACTTTCACACACAACACAGGCCCTGTGTTGGGTGCTCGACTCATTTCAACTCTGAACCGCTCCTGTGCCAGGTTCTTTTAAGACCCATCGTACGGATAAGGAGACTGAGGCTCAGAGAGGTAGATGTTTCAAACATGAGGTAAAACAGGGCTTCAAGCCATTACCAAGTCATCTGTTCCCCTCCCTTCAAGCAGGTGTGTGTTCACCTCTTTGTAACACACTGTGTGCTCAGATGCTCAAGGGGGTGCCTTGGAGTTTCACTAGATATTGTCCTCTGGGGGCCCTTTGCATACCTTCCTGGTCTTGAGTAGGAAACAGCTGTTAACATTTGGGAAGATGATCATCGGTCACAGTAAAGTTACTGTACATCGAGTGACACACGCCTGTTAACCTCTGTACCTGTCCAGTCCCCAGTGGACAGATGAGGAGACTGAAGCTCTGGAAACTGGGGAGTTACTCAAGCCACATGGGGGTAAGAATGGGAGCCAGTTTCAAACTCAGCTTGTTTGATTGCAAAGCCAGTGAGGTTCCACACTAGCATTTACAGGACGCCTTCTTTAGGGCTGCCATAAAGTCCACAGATAAAGGTTAAGGATGCACAATTAATGACTTATTGATATTACAACACATGGCCAAATAATCTCCTGGTGCCAGTCCTTATGGACTCCTTGTAAGTGCCTGGTCGGGGAGGGATTGACAATGACTAAGGGTGCTGGGTAACTCTGACATAAGCACTGGGTGGTGGAAACGACGTTGAGGGGCCGAGGAAGCCTGCACCAAAGAGCCAGCTGGCTCCAAGCTGAGAGAGAGGGTGGGGGTGGATGGAGGGTGATGCAAACGTGTTTCCTTTACAACAAGAAACGTGCCAGTTAGCGAACACTTGGCACAGAGGACCTGAAATGATCTGGCTCCTCCGGCACTTTCAGGATGGGGCACCTGGCTCTAAGACCCGACAGCTTCTCAGGGCCACACCCCCCGAATCCTGGCTCTCAGGGCGCATGCGCACCACGCTGCAGGCGTCCCACCTCCCGGATCAGCTGAGGCTGTGAGGGGATCCCTGGTGACCTTCCCTCCATGGCTTCCCTGCCCCACCCCAGGGCTGCAGCCTCATCCTGCTCCTTCCTCCTTCAATCTAAGAGAACCCTTGAGCCCCGCCCCTCCCCCCACCCCCGGCCCCTCCCTCCCCGCCCCCCCACCCCTCCCCCCCCACCCCCCCCACCCACCCCCGCCCTCCCGCTTCTGCCAACCCCCAACCGCCCCCTCTCCTCTGGAGCCCCCCAGGCCCTGAGCCGTGGCTCCATGGAGAAGCAGGTCCGTGGGCGGGGCGAGCGGGATAATTATAATCTTGGAAGATTTAAATCTCAGGCGGAGAAGCAGGAGGCAGTTCTTCCTGCCCGGTTTGGGAGCTGGGTCTGAGTCAGAAACCGTCTCCCACAGCCCAGCCCCTTTCGCGGATGATCCCACCTTGCCCTCCACCTTGGAGCCCGACCTTGAGTCAATCCATTCTTTCATGTGTGCGTTCATTCGTTTAGGAAATGCTTGTTGTGTACTCGTGTATGCCTTGCCCTGCATGGAGCCTGGGCACCCAGATTGGAAGGGATCAGGGGCATGTGGCCTGGTGTTACCAGCGTGCGGTCTTGCAGACGCCACAGTTTCCAGTGTTGCCTTCTCCATTTAGTAGAAGCAGATTTTTTTGATTGTTGAAGCCCTCCCCTGCCTTACTTTCCACATCTGAGAAATGGGTATTAGAAATATCTGCTCTGTAAGGATTAAAGGAGAGAGTACCACTGAGCAGAGTGCCTGAAGCATGTTAAAAGCGTGAAAGTCTGCTCTGTTGTGTCTGACTCTTGGCGACCCCATGGACTATACAGTCCATGGAATTCTCCAGGCCAGAACACTGGAGTGGGTAGCCTTTCCCTTCTCCAGGGGATCTTCCCAACCCAGGGATCGAACCCAGGTCTTCCACATTGCGAGCAGACTCTTTACCAGCTGAGCCACTGGGAAGACCCAAGAATACTGGAGCGGGTAGCCTATCCCTTCTCCAGGGGATCTTCCCGGCCCAGGAATCAACCTGGGGTCTCCTGCACTGCAGGCAGATTCTTTACCATCTGAGCTAACAGGGACGCCCTAAAAGCATACAGAATGTTATTAATAGTTGTTGTTGCTGATATTATTTTTTAATTTTTTATTAAAGAGCTGAATAACGAGTAGTTCCTATCCTGGAAAAACTCGTAGTCTAGAGTAGAGACGGCAAAGAGGCTTTATCTCATCTCGCATGTCAATTCTGATGGATTGATAGAGGGTGATAGAAAGATTTTGAGGATCAGTTGGCACCCATCAGAAGAAAAGAGCATGATTGATTACCAATGTCTGCAGCAGGTTTAAGGTGAGGGAGAGATGGCCTGTGTGTCTTGTGTCAGCTATCTCTGTTACTGAGTTAGTCCTGGAGAGAAGAAGGAACGGGAATGATATGGGTAGTAAGAAATTTAGAGGAGTATACAGTGAGACCTTCCCAGGCATTTGCAAAAAATGTTGGAGGGGTCAGGGCTGCCTGAGAGCTGTTCCTGGATAGATACTCCTGATCATCCATAAGAGATGTGGATTCTTCCTACTGCCGTGTGCCAAGAGCTTTTGGTCACAATATCCAGGTTTGAGTTCTGGCTCTGGTACTCAAAGGCTATGTGGCTTTTAACAAGGATGGGATCTATTCTCAGTTTCAGCTTCCCCATCTGGAAAATGGGGAAATGGACCCACCGCCTCACCACCCTCCCTGGATTTTGTTGTTGTAGTTCAGATGCTAAGTCATGTCTGACTCTTTGCAACCCCGAGAACTGAAGCATACTGTGCTTCCCTGTCCTCCACTATGTCCTGGAGTTTGCTAAAATTCATGTCCATTGGATCAGATTCAGGTGAGGATTAAATGAGGTAATATGTGTTAAGGATTTAGAGCAGTGCTTGACACAGTAGACACTCAAAACCCTGGTGCTTGAGCCATCAATATTTTGTCTGCCTTAAAGAACTGGGTGGTAGGGAGGAGCTTTCTTTCCTTTATAATCCATTATCAGTCAAATAGTTCTACTTTAAGTGCTGGAAACAAGGATTAGTTGAAACAGTCAAATTGTTTAAAAATAGAAGATTACTAGGACGAAGTTGAACACTGCAAACAATGGGTGCATTGTTCAAATAAATTAATGGTAGGTTATACAGCATTATATAAAATATGATTCCATTTTAATGAAAAAGTATTAATTCATTTCTGACCAGAAAAAGATTTGGAAATTTGAACACCATAGTTATTAGCGAGTATCCCCAAGTAGCTGGACTGTAGGTGTTGATGGAAAAATGAATTGATAGTTGTGCTAAAGAAGAAATAGAGACTTTTATCCATGCCAACCTGAGTGTTATAACCTGGGAGAGTGGCTTTCAGAAAATTCCGGATGGTTTCCCTTGTTAGAGGTCATTATGTAAGTTTCACAGTTTATACATTTTCAAGACAAAGGACATCAAAATGATACACTGAAATTTTACATAAAATTCACCAAAGGTACATGGTCCAAATAAGCATGTTTAAAAGGAGCAGCTGGTCACCATGACCCCTTACAGGATTGGTAAAGGAATGTTACCTCCTAAGGAGTTATATTGCTGGCGTGTGAAGAAAGGTAACATTGATCTTTATGGTTGAGCAGGCATTCCTGCCTTGAGAAGGTCTGGTTAATATGTAATTCAGATGCACAATGCACATTTGGAGGCTCAACAGGGGCAGAGAGTACACTATGCTTAAATTTTCTCATCTTGCCTCAAAACAGAGATTTTATTCTATCATAGGTGTACCCATTAGAGTTCTTAATGGACCAACCTGGGCTAAATGAGAAGAAAAGGAGCTTGTTACAAGTATGTTGGGAGCCCCAGTCCTGAGGTGAACGTCTTGACTTTCAGGAGCTTGTCTGGAGCTTGAACTTGTCTGGTTGGCTTGCCCAGAGCACTGGGCAAGTTCCTGTATAGCAGGAACTTGACCCTGCAACCACTATGATTCCTGAGTGTAGTTAAATCAACTCTGAACCCTGGAGTTGGCCAAAAATAGTTATCCTTGAGATAAATGGTTATTAGCCCAGAAGAATGTACAAAGTCCTTCCTGTCAACTCTTGAGTCTTACCTTCCAACGTATGGAGTCCACAGGTAGGCAGTTCCTCAATCTAGTTCACTTGGTCCCTGCTCCCTGGTGGAGAGATCTTCTAGTTGAATTTCTATGCCTTCCCAGTCTCTTTATAATCATGAAGGAACAAAGTCCTGCAGCCCTTGATCACCCCTTTAGACCTTTTCCCTCTTCTCTTTGGAATAGGACATCTGTCTTTCACACCCAATGAATATCAAGACCATCAGAGCCTTCTCCTATGATGTAGCAGTTTTCAGCAGGAGAGGATTCTGGGGAGAGGGTTTATGGGAGAAATGGCCATTGCAGGTCATGGAGGATCTGTCCTCGTGGAGGAGGAGGCTTCTGAAATGAACCTCAGAGGATAGCTATGCTTTTCCAGACAGAGATGGGGTGGAGAGAGGGCAGTGCAGGCCTGAAGAGGGAAAGCATGTGACTTGGGGAAAAGAGATTTTGTTGAAAACAGCTTGGTCAACACAATTGTTGATCTTGTTTTCTGTTCTTTCAGTAATGCCCAAGCATACTGCTTGACATTCAGTAGCCATTTCATGAGCATTAGATATAGTAATGAATGAAGGAAGGAAACCAATGACTATTCAGTCACAGAGATGAAGGACAAGAAGATATAAAGCCCAGCTGGGTCGTCATGACTTAAATTCCCGAGGTGGACTGCCGTTGACTTTGGGCAACAACACGGTTTTAATTCCCCAACTGAGTCCTAAGTGACGGTAGCTCCTAGCAGTGGGAAGAAGAGGAGAAAGGAGAGATCCTTCTCTTGCCATATCCAAGGCCAGAGCGAGAGGTCTCCCAACCGGCTAGTCTTTGTCTCTAATACTTGCTTTTATTTACTTATTTGGCTGCTCTGGGTCTTAGTTACAGTGCATGGGATCTTCAGTTTGTGTTGCGGCGTGTGGGATCTTCAGCTGTGGCATGTGGGATCTAGTTCCCCAACCGGGGATTGAAGCCAGGCCCCCTGTGTCGGGAGCAGGGTGGAGTCTTAGCCACTGGACAACCTAGGAAGTCCCAAGTCCTTGTCTCTTTAACAGCCTGCAGGAGGCCAGGTCCTGCTGCATAGGCCCTGAGGCAACTGACTCTTGCCTCCCTCTCCAGGTTTACCTTCCTTTGTTCTTTACCGGGAACCTTTCTGAGAAAGAGAAAAGCAGCCCCTTATACCCAAGAGCTGACCTGGTATTATTGTCCTGTGGAGCAGAAATGATTGCACAGACCACCAACACCGGACAAGGCCACACTTGGCCATGATGTAGAACCACTCTGCAGTTATGTCTTAACCACAAAAGTAACCAAACAGCCCCCATCCTGGCTAATATGAGTGACTGCTGCGTCTTCATCAGTTACAGTTGTAGCATTCCTTCCTTGCTTTCTGGATAACATTAAGATACCCAATTATATGTACAGTATTCGCCTACATACAAATGAGTTCCATTTCAAGAGCATGTTCAATCTTCAAGTGCCATCTGTAAGTCCAACAAAGTTAGCCTAGGTACCCAGCTAACACAATCGGCTACACAGTACTGAACTGTAATAGGTTTATGATACTTTTCACACAAATAATACATAAAAACAAACAAAAAATAAAGAAAACATTTAAAAATCTTACAGTATAGTACCTTGAAAAGTACAGTAGTCCAGTACAACAGCTGGCATACGGGGGCTGGCATCGAGTGAACAGGCACAAAGAGTCACTGCCTGGAGGAGGGAGAGGAGCTGGGAGGCGGTAGAGCTGAAGGACCACCAGCAATAGGAGACGGAGGGCGAGCTTTGAGCTGCAGTTTCACTCACTTCTGACGTTGATGGCACAGGTTCCGGTTCCTTGCTGGATTCAGTTCTATCTACCCTCTTGGAAAAGTGATCCAGTGAAGTCTAGGCAGTGGCTCTTTTTTCCTCATCATAGATGACACGGTAGCACCAGACTGCGTTCTGAGCGGCTGCTGCAACCTTCACGCACCGTTCTACACTCAGGTCCTGTGCCTCAAAAATGAGCAGCGCCTCCTCGAATAAAGAAAATCCCCTCACCGCTTCCTGCCTCGTGGATCTCCTCGGTTCTTCTTCTTCCCCTCGTCTCTCTCCATCCTTTCTCTGGGCCTCCAATTCCATCAGGTCTTCAGCACACGTGTCTTCTGCATCAGCAGTAGGGTTCTTTACCTCTATTGCTACCTGGGAAACCGGTGGTGACTTGCTTCTAAACAGTAGAACGTGGTCTAACGCAGTCTATACCATGTGTTGGTATGTTCCGCATATTCTAACACATGTGTAAGCTTCGTGTGTTGCACAGCAGCAGTGTTATAAAGTACACAAAAGCACAACCACTTATAGGGGCTGTGTCCATGTGACAGTGTCCACCAGACATGTGACCTAAATTACATGAGCGGACATGCAAATGCACATTTGCATCTTTGAATGTTCACATCTTAAAGGTTCATCCATAAGGGGCTTGCTATACCGTATTCTGTTGTTTATAAGCAAGTCACCAACGGTTTCCCAGGTGGCACTAGTGGCAAAGAACCCAGATGCCAATGCAGGAGACATAAGAGATGTGGGTGTGATCCCTGAGTTGGGAAGATGCCCTGGGCACGGCAATCCACTCCATTACTCTTGCCTGGAGAATCCCCATGGACAGAGGAGCCCGTAGGTGGGCTATAGTCCATGGGATCGCAGAGTCGGACCGGGCTGTACTGACAACACACCGGTGGCTCAGTGGTAAAGAATCCGCCTGCCAGTGCAGGAGACATGGGTTCAATCCCTGGGTCAGGAAGATCCCCTGGAGAAGGAAACGGCAATCCACTCCAGTATTCTTGCCTGGGAAATCCTGTGGACAGAGGAGCCTGATGGGCTACAGTCCATGGAGTTGCAAAAGAGTCTTGACAGTAGACTAAACAACAACAACACTTTATTTAACCTTCATTACAACCCATATCGTGTGTCCATTCTACAGATGAGGAAACTGAGGCGTGGAGAGTTAGTAACTCCCTTGGTTACAGAGCTGTTAAGTAGCAGGTTTAGAAATCCAACTCAGGTGGTCTGGTGGCAGGATGTGGTATTACTAGCCACATGTGTTCTATGCCATGCTGCTTCTCAATCAAAATGTTTATTTCATGTCTTTTTACCAGTCCTATTCCTATTAATATACTGTTATATTTCTCTGCCAAGCCTTTCATTAAAAAAAAAAATCAGGAGATCGTTTGTCTGGTTTATTGAATATTTTAGCTTTTACTGCCATGTTTGAAAGAAATATTTCAAAAGATTGAAACCAATAACTGTCTGAAAAGGGTGTGGGTAAGATTAGCTATTTGAGAATGGATTCTCTCTCTTTGTATGTATGTATCAGGTCTTTCTTCATATATTTACATATTATATTTCTTTTTGGGACTGGTATAGCTTCCCTGTTTATCATGTCTTTCTCACTGGGCTGAGAGTGTCCTGTGTCAGTTACAATAGGCTAGGTTTTGCTGCAGTAACAAATGACCCCCAAAGTTCAGCAGCCTCCCGCTGAGAAGGCTTATTTCCTTCTCCCATTGCCTGTCCATTGTAGGTTGGCAGTGGCTCTGCTCCAGGCCATCTTCACTCTGGGACCTGGCAGATGGAAGAAACTGTGTGGAACAGCGCCAGGCTCATGGCAGAGGGACAGAAAAGACATAGTGAATAATGTGTTGGCTGTTAAATCTGCTGGGAAGTGACACGTGTCAATTCCATCTGCATATGGGTGGCCAAAACCAGCCACAGAGTCATTATGGCGTTTGATACGATGGGAATGTAAACATTTTCTTGTGCGAAATAATCCTGAATCTTTGCCAAATAGTGTTAAAATCCACTGTGTAAATCTTTTTGTTTGTTTGTTTGTTTTAAGAGCTTTCATTTATTTATTTTTTTGGCCACACTGCTTGGCACGTGGGATTTTAATTCCCCAACCAGGGATCAAACGCATGCCCCCTCCGTGGAAGCATGGGGTCTTAACCACTGGACCACCAGGGAAGTCCTTCCTGTGTGTAAATCTTATACAATTAATTTTATGAAAAATATCAATACTTATAGCAGTAAAGTACTGGGCGCAGTTCCAAGTTCTTTACATAAATTAAGCCATTGAACCCTCATAACAACCCTGTGAGGAAGGGACTATTATTATTCCCATTTTACAGATGGGGAAAGTGAGGCACTGAGCAGTTAAAAGTCCCATGCCCAAGGTCACAGATTTGGGTGCTCCCTTCAGTACGGGGCAGGGAATTCCCTCCAGGCTGGGAGCTGAGTGGAGAACCGGGAAGGAGGCTTGGGACAGAATTTCCAGATCCAGCTGGGAAAAAACATGGGGCTCCTTCCTCCTCTGGCTGCTTCTCAGTGATCTCCTTTTGCCCCGGGCTCCATGGGGTCCCATCCCTTCCCATGGCTCATTTTCAGCTCCCCAGCTGAAATTCTGTGCTTAGGGCCTACTGAACACTGTAAAAATGTCAATTAAGTTGATTTAAAAATGCTCCCAGTCTCATTAACAACAAAACTGTTAGTGTCGGTGCGGGCAGGCAGGGCTAAGAATAAATAATATGAATATTAAAAGGTTTCTGGTGTTGTTAATTATCAATAATAAATTATGCCCCACCCCCATCCTCTCTTTGGCTGCCAGCGATCCCAGGAAGAGTTATTACTAGAAGTGTGACATGTGGCTTATTTGTCCACTGTGGAGAAGAAATGCAGGCACTGAAGACTCAGGCCCCAGGAATCACAGCTCTTGTGACCTCTAGTCTGATGAATTTAAATCGTTAGCGGTCCTGCAGGAGACCATACTCACAGAGTGGACCATAAGCCAGCTCTCACCCCAGGCAGGTGCCCTTTCAATGTCTGGTGAAGGAATAAATGAGCTAAATTAGTTTTGAGCTCATAGTCATACCTCTGAGCATGAGTCTGCGCCCTGCTCCGTCCTGACTGTGTGAACCTGAACGAGTCACTTAACTTCTCCGTGTCTGTTTCTTCTGCTGTGAAATAGAGTTGATAATATTAGGAGCTACTTCACATGCCATGAAGATGAAAGCAGAGGCTGCATGTGAAAGCTGCAGGCACATAACAAGTGCTCAGTGAATATTAGCCATCATCATCTTCATCGTTGTCATCATCATTTAAAAATTTTTTTTGCTTATTTACTTCGTTGTATCATGCAGGATCTTTCATGGCTGTGTGTGGACTCAGTAGCTGTAGTGTGGCCCGAGTTGCTCAATCAGGGATTGAACTTACATCCCCTGCATTGCAAGGTCGATTCTCAACCACTGGACCACCAGGAAGTTCCCATCATCACTGTTTTAATTGTAATTGTAACTCTGTGCTAGAGGAACTTAAAGGTTTCTTGGTTCATCCTCTCTAAGGAATAAAAAGGATGCAGACAATAAAAATGTTTAAGAGACATTTTAACAAAAGGAAAAAATGCTTATGTTAAGTTTAAAGAAGCAGACTGCAGAATTTTATATGCTTTGTTATTGCAGTGATTTTAAACACAGACAAAAACGGGGTAGAGTTACATCCAAATGTTATTGGTGATGTTTTTCTGGGTAGTGGGTCTAGGTGGTTATTTTATTTTCTTCAGTATATTTTATGTAGCTTTTAATTTTTTTTTTTTTACAATAAGCGTGTTCTGTTTATTATGAAAATTTCCCAACATACATAAAAATCAACTAGTATTATGGACATCCATAGACCCACCACTGAGATTTACTAATTGTTAACATTTTGCCATATTTACTTAGTCTTTTTGGTTTGTTTGTTTTGGGTGAAATATTTTAAAGTTATTGACATCATGATATTTTATCCCTAAATATTTCTGTGTATCTCTAAAATATTTTCCTACCTAACCACAAAATTAGGGACAATTTTTTCATGTTGGCTAATACAGGCCTACCTTATTTCATTGCACTTCACGTCATTGTGCTTTGCAGATACTGTGTTTTTTACAAACTGAAGGTTTGTGGTTACCCAAGGGCCATCTAGTCAAGGCTATGGTTTTTCCTGTGGTCATGTATGGATGTGAGAGTTGGATTGTGAAGAAAGCTGAGCGCCACAGAATTGATGCTTTTGAACTGTGGTGTTGGAGAAGACTCTTGAGAGTCCCTTGGACTGCAAGGAGATCCAACCAGTCCATTCTGAAGGAGATCAGCCCTGGGAGTTCTTTGGAAGGACTGATGCTAAAGCTGAAACTCCAGTACTTTGGCCACCTCATGCAAAGAGTTGACTCATTGGAAAAGACTCTGATGCTGGGAGGGATTGGGGGCAGGAGGAGAAGGGGACCACAGAGGATGAGATGGCTGGATGGCATCGCTGACTCGATGGACGTGAGTCTGAGTGAACTCTGGGAGTTGGTGATGGACAGGGAGGCCTGGCGTGCTGCGATTCATGGGGTCGCAGAGTCGGACACGACTGAGCGACTGAACTGAACTGAGTCCAGCAAGTCTATTTTTGTTTATTTATGTTTGGCTGTGCCGGGTCTTCATTGCTGGGCGGGCTTTTCTCTAGCTGCGGAGGGTGGGAGCTACTCTCCCTGAGTTTCGGTGCCTGGGCCTCTCATCTCGGGGGCTTCTCTTGTTGCGGAGCACGGGCTCTAGGCTCAGGCTTCAGTAGTTGCAGCACGTGGGCTCAGTTATTGCGGCTCCCAGGCTCTAGAGCACAGGCTCAATGATTGTGGTGCACGGACTTAGTTGCTCTGAGGCATGTGGGATCTTCCTGGATCAGGGATTGAACTTGTGTCTCTTGCTTTGGCAGGCGTATTCTTCACTACTGAGCCACCAGGGAAGCTCCAGCAAGTCTGTTGGCATCATTTCTCTAACAGTTTTTGCTCCCTGCATGTCTCTATGTCACATTGTGATGATTCTCACAATATTTCAAACTTTTTCATTATTTTTATATTTGTTATGGTGATCTTTGATGTTACTACTATGACCCACTGAAGGCTCAGATAATGGCTAGGGTATTTCAGCAATGAAGTAATTTCTAGTTATATGTACGTTGTTTTTTTAGACATTATGCTATTGCTCACTTAATAGATTACAGTAGTGTAAACATACCTCTTATATGTACTGGGAAAGCAAAAAATTAGAGTGACTCACTTTATTTCAATGGAACTGAACTAGCAATATCTAGTTCTATGAGGTCTGCCTGTACATAATCCATATACAAATTCTACCAATTGGTCTTCAAAATATTTTTTAATAGATTTGCTTAAATCAGGGTCCAATTAAGGACCATACATTACATTTGGTTTTCAGGTCCCTTATTTCTCTGTAAATGAAGAGTAACATAGCCCGGCCTTTGTATGCATCACATTGACTTGTCGAGCCAGACCAAGTCAGTTATTCTGTTGAAGGTCCAACTTCTGTATTTGCCTTTTCTTTGTGGTTGCACTGCTTTTGTAATGAAAACAATGTGATAAAAAAATTACTCCCCTCTGTAGTTTCTAGCCACACTCCCAACTGTGTTGTAAGCAGTAACTCCCACGTGCCAGGCATGGTGTGTGTGTGCTGTGTGCTCAGTGGCTCAGTCGTGTCTGACTCTCTGCAACCCCATGGACTGTAGCCCGCCAAGCTCCTCTGCCCATGGGATTCTCCAGGCAAGAACACTGGAGTGGGTTGCTGGTCCCTTCTCCAGGGGACTTTCCCAACCCAGGGATCGAACATGGATTTCCTGCATTGCAGGCAAATTCTTTACCATCTGAGCCACCAGGGAAGCCCCACCAAGCATGGTACTCAGCACTTTATTTATGCTATCTTATTTTTAATTATCATAATAAACGCATGACACAAATACTCTTTATCAATCCCTTTATATAAATGATGAAAATGAGGCACACAAGTAAAATAACTTGCCAAGGCTCAATCGTCGAGCAGACCAGCTCTCAAGCCAGCAAGCTGAACTGCCATGCAGTATTGAAAGAACTGAAAGAGACGCTGCAGACTAAGAAGGAAGGTAGAGAGACCAGCTTTGCCTCCCCTGGGGTTGCTACATGACGACCAGCAAGCAGATTTCCCATGATGCTCAGGGGGAGGTCTGCAGGGAGGGATGGGGTAGGGTCTGCAGTGATTAAATGTGTTCTTCTGTCAGAGCTTGGAGCTGTTCTGGGCATCTCTCGGGTTGCCTTCTGCTTCCTTTCCTCCCATTCTTGGAATGGAAGGGCCCTAGGAAGCTTGCGCTTTTCCTTTTCTGGGCTTGAGAGTCCCCGAGTCTGCTATTTACAGGCAAGGTGACATCAGACCCAGAAAGCAGCCCTCAAGGGAGCCCCCAAGCTGCCAGGGTAAAGGACCTGTGGGATTCACTAGCTATTGAATTCCTGGGTCTTCATTCATGAGCGTTCTGGAGAAGGCAGGCAAAGGACACAGCGCATTTTAGGAAAGAACAGCGGGATGGGACGTTCACACCTAGGTCCTTAGCAAGACTTGCCTCGGTCCTGGCAGGCTGTGTGTCTTTGTCTGTGGCATCCAGCTTCCGTGAGCCCAAGTGTCCTGTATTATGTGATTTAAAGCTGCCAGTTGGATCTCCATTGTGAGGTTGTTATAAGGACTATGTGAGGGTAAGAGTGGGAGTGGGCTTCCCAGGTGGCTCAGTGGGCAGAGATTCCCCCTGCAATGCAGGAGACCTGGGTTCGATCCCTGGGTCGGGAAGGAGGGCATGGCCACCCACTCCAGTATTCTTGCCTGCAAAATCCCATGGGCAATGGAGCCTGGAGGGCTAAAGTCCATAGAGTCACAGAGTCAGACACGACTGAAGTGACTGAGCGCACACACACGCACACAAGAGTGGGAGTAACTATGGAGCTATAAGAGCTCCTCTCCAGGATGTCCTGCAGTTGCAAATTCAGATGTGTACTTGGGATAGATGGGTAGCATGTGGTTCCCGGGAGAGCTGTCGTGTTCCAACAGGACCGCATAGCCATGGCTGATTGATTAGTCAAGGCCATGGCAGTGGATCTAGGTTCCCCAGGATGCTTGGGCTTAGGAAGGAAGGGTGGTCAGTCACTCTTTCCCATGGGTTTAGGTCCAGACTGGGAAAAGAGAGCATTGACATGAATGCTCCCTCACTATGAGGAAGACAGTTCAGTGAGGAAGGTGAATACAGCGAGCAAGTGGAAGGGAGAGAGACATGTGAGATCCAGGTTCCAGCTGTTCCTGGGATCTGACTGTATCCCTGAGGTTTGCCTGTTCAACTCATGTTTGGCTTCTCTGAGCCAACCATTCCTTTTTTTTTTTTTTTTTTTTTGGTTTAATGGCTTTTGAGATTATTTCAAAGGTGAAAGCTAGAGTGTACTACAAGAGCTTGGAGACCACCTCCTAGTCTCTCCACCTCATTTTGCAGCTAACATCCAGTGTCGCTAACCACCTTGTGAGTGGCAAAACCTACACGAGAGTCCAGGTCTCCTGAATCCCATCCCAGGGCCTCCCCCACCTCTCCAATCTGCCTCTTTTCTATCTGGGCAGCGCATCATAACGGCACATGTTAAAAAACAGTAGCTCTTACTATTTACTGAGTATATACTAAGTTCTTCCCTGTACTCAGTGATTCTCATGCAATATCTCAATAGTGCATGCATGCGAAGTGGCTCCAGTTGTGTCTGACTCTTTGTGACCCCATGGACTATAGCCCACCAGGCTCCTCTGTCCATGGGATTCTCCAGGCAAGAACACTCGTGTCAGTTGCCATGCCCTCCTCCAGGGAATCTTCCCAGCCCAGGGATCGGACCCACATCTCTTACATCTCTTGCATTGACAGGCGGGTTCTTTTCCACTAGCACCACCTGGGAAGCCCATCTTAATAGGAGCCCAGTGAAGAAGCCATTATTTTTCTCCTTTTGTATAGTGGAACACTGAAGCTCAGCAAGGTTAAGCCACTTACCCGAAGACACACCTGTAGTAAGTCACAGAGCCAGGACTCAAACTTGAGTCCTCATGCTTAATCACAGTGCCCCGCCCTGACTTTGGCTTCCTGCTCTGCTGAAAGTGACAGTGACTGCACAGTCCTTTGAGCCAGTCCCCTGCTGAGACTATGACTGCCCCTGAGCAGTCCCGAGAGAGCCATCATTTCCTGTATGCTGCAGCCACTGGCGTGGGAGTTCTTGGACTTGTATTATTTACCCAAGAATTTCCAAGGCTGCTTTCTTGCTTAGATAACAAATATATCTGCAAACATGAATGTAAAATTGGCTTTGTTTACCCAGAAGTGGGGAGAGCTCCAGGCATTCTTGGGAAATGTTGGTACAAACGTGAGGGCATGCGTGCTACGTCTCTTCAGTCGTGTCTGACTCTTTGTGACCCCATGGACTGTAGCCCACCAGGCTCCTCTGTCCTTGGGATTCTCAGGCAAGAGTACTGGAGTAGGTTGCCACGCCCTCCTCCAGGGGATCTTCCCGACTCAGAGATGGAACATGTGTCTCTTACGTCTCCTGCATTGGCAGGCGAGTTCACCACTGGCAAAGCCTGGTGCAAACATATGTGTGTGCAAAAGAGGCCCTGGTTTTGCTCATCAACCCTGTGGTAGAGAAGGGAATTCTGGACGTCTCCCCACTAAAAGTGGCTTTGCCTTGTCAACAGAAGGATGCCCTGTGGTGAACAGGGATGGCTCACTAAGGTACGTTTCAGGTTCATAGAGATGACAAAGGGCAATCTGTCTCAAAGTGTCAACTTCTTCTTTTTTAAAAAATCATTTATTTAATTATATTTTTGGTAGCACTGGTTTTTTGTTGCTGCTCGAGAGCTTTCTCTAGTTGCGGCAAGCAGGGGCTACTCATTGCAGTGACTTCTCTTGTCGCAGAGCACAAACTCTAGGCACGTGGGCTTCAGTAGTTGTGGTGTACAGGGCTAGTTGCTCCCATGCATATGGGATCTTCCCAGACCAGGGATAGAACTGTATCCCCTGCATTGGTAGGCGGATTCTTAACCACTGGGACCCCCAGGGAAGTCCCTCAGAGCGTCAACTTCTGATCTTCAAGAACCACTTGGGAGGCTTGTTAGAAGTGCAGTGTGTCAGTTATCTATTGCTATGTAATACACTGCCCCAGATCGTAGTGGCTTAAAACAACGGATCTAGTTTGCCGAGGAATCTGCGGTGAGGGCAGGATTCGGCATCATGGCTTGTCTTTGCCTGGGCAGCTCAGTTTGGGGACTGGAGGATGCACTTTCAACATGACTCATGCGCCCACCTTGGCACGGTATGCTCGTTGACAGAAAATCCTGCCAGCATCGTGGGCTGTGGGCCATGGTTGCTCTCTGTGTCAGGCTCTCTCTTGTATATATGGGCTTCCTCACAGCATGGTGGCCGGGTTCCCAGAGCGAACGTCCCAAGAGAACAAGATGGAATTACATTGCATTTTTATCTAGCCTCAGAAGTCTCTCCTGGGCTGTACTGTTGATCAAGGGAGTAAAAAAGGCTCCTTTAGTTTCAACGGTTCATAAACTCAACCTCTTGATGGGGGAGTGACAGTAGTGGTTACTACCTCCAGAGAGGAAAGCCAGGTGGCTGGAGGCAGAGAAAAGATGGAGAGGAGAAAGGGACAGTAGAGAGAGACTGGTGAGAGAGGGCAGGGCACGTCATATTGCAGGGCCTGAGCTGTTTTGGGCAAGTAGATCACCTTTTTAAAAAACATTTATCTATTTGTAATTGGAGGAAAATTGCTTTACAATATTGTGTTCGTTTCTGCCATACAGCAACATGAATCAGCCGCAGGTATTCATACGTCCCCTCCCTCTGGAACCTCCCTCCCACCTCCCACCCCACCCACCCCTCCAGGTTGTCACGGAGCACCGGGTTTGAGCTCCCTGCATCGTACAGCAGATTCCCACCTGCCATCTATTTTACACACAGTCGTGTGTATGTCTCCATGCTGCTCTCTCGATCCGTCCCGCCTCTCCTTCCCGCACTGCGCCCACCAGCCTGCCGTCCACGTCTGCATCTGCACTCCAGATGGGTCATCAGTGCCATCTTTCTAGATTCCACATACATGTGGTAATACACGATATTTGTCTTTCTCTTTCTGACTTCACTCTGTGCAACAGGCTCTAGGATCATCCAGCTCATTAGAACGGGCTCAAAATGGGTTTACAGGATGAATCAAAGTACCGAGGTGGCAGGGAGCAGTGGGTGGGTCTGTTGCTGTGGGAGCCTGTGTGTTTCTGTGCTCAGTCTGGGCAGGTATGGGCGACACAGTTAAAACAACTCCAGTGGGAAGCAAAGGAGAGGATTCCTCCCCGGCCAGGTGTGCCAGTTTCCTTGGTCCCAGAGGTACACTCTGCCTGAGCTGGTCCATCTCGTCAAACAGAAAGAGATTCAGCTGTCCCCAGAGGACTGCAGACACCCCCCCCCGCCCCCGCCACTGACAGCAGAACCCATCCATAGGCAGAAATCCCCCTTCACCCTTTCACTAAGAGCAAAACAAAATAAAACTCCCAACAGGCAAACAGAACAAAACCGCACTGAAGAAAGAAACCTGGGCAGCGTATATGCATGAATGCTTAGTCGCTCTTATTCTGCTCTTTGCAACCCCAGGGACCGTAGCCCACCAGGCTCCTCTGTCCAAGGGATACTCCAGGCAAGAACACTGCAGTGAGTTACCATTCCCTTCTCCAGGGATCTTCCTGACCCAGGGATCAAACCCAGGTCTCCTGCATTAGCAGGTGGATTCTTCACTGTCTGAGCCAACAGGAAAGCCCTGGGAATTATATGTAATACCTATTTATTGAAGACCCCACATGTGCCATCTGCTTTACTTAATTTAATTCTCACACGACCATGGTTTCACAGACGAGGAAAGAAACTGAGGCTCTGGCAGGCAGAGTGACTTGCCTGCGTGCACACACTAGAGGCAGGTGCATGCGTGTGGTTCCTGCCAGCTCCCTTGGCTCCCGGGTCGGGTTGATGAGCATCAGTCTTTTCTCCACTCCCTGTAGGCTGGGTCCTTGGGCAGCTTTGCCTAATGAAGAGAAACGTTCTTTATGTAATTTGGATCTGACCGCTCGACTTGGCGACAATTTGTTTTGTGACTTCCCAGTTAAAATGGAATTCTTTTTTGGGAACAGTGACTCTTGGAGGGCAGAGCCAGGAATTTTAATTGGGTGAGAGGCAGCAGCCGGTGTTGGAGTGGGGAGTCTGGAAGCACCTACTCCACTCCTGATTGTGTGACCTTGGGCAGCAATACTAATGCTCATTAATAATAATATTACCCTCCATTTATTGATCTCTAATTATGTACCGGGTGTTGTACTGAGCAACTCATGTGCATCATCTGATTTAATCTTCTCAGCTGTCCTGGCAGGGAGGGAGGTACAAATAGCATCCCCATTTCATAGATGAGAAAACTGAGGCTTTGGACATTGTGCAAGTTGCCCAAGGCTATTCAAATAGATAGGGTTACAGCTGAGATTTGGGCCTGGGCAGAGGGCTTCCAAAGCCTGTGCTTTTACCATCATGCTGTCATCATATTGAGAGACATGTGAACACAATACAAACACTGACATTTATTGAACATTTCACATTATATACACTGCTCCAGTCACTGTATGCAATGTATCATTTAATCCCCAAAAGAACTCTGTGAAGTCAAAATTATTATCATCTCCATTTTTCCCCATGAATGAACTGCCTTCTTACTTGTTTAGTCGCTAAGTCGTGTCCGACTCTTTGTGACCCCATGGACTGTAGCCTGGCAGGCTCCTCTGTCCATAGAATTCTCCAGGCAAGAATACTGGAGTGTGTTGTCATTTCCTTCTCCAGGGGAATCTTCTGGACTCAGGGACTGAACTCTCATCTCCTGGATTAGCAGGTGGATTCTTTATGACTGAGCCACCAGAGAAGCCCTCTTTCATGTTTCAATTCAGTTCAGTTCAGTCACTCAGTCTTGTCTGACTCTTTGCGACCCCATGGACTGCAGCATGCCAGGCCTCCTTGTCCATCACCAACTCCCAGAGTTTACTCAAACTCATGTCCATTGAGTCAGTGATGCCATCCAATCGTCTCATACTCTGTCATCCCCTTCTCCTGCCTTCAGTCTTTCTCAGCATCAGGGTCTTTTCCAATGAGTTAGTTCTTTGTATCAGGTGGCCAATGTACTGGAGTTTCAGCTTCAGTATCAGTCCTTCCAATGAATATTCAGGATTGATTTCCTTTAGGATGGACTGGTTGGATCTCCTTGCAATCCAGGGGACTCTCAAGAGTCTTCTCCAACACCGCAGTTCAAAAGCAGCAATTCTTCAGCTCTCAGCTTTCTTTATGGTCCAGCTCTCACATCTGTACATGACTACCGGAAAAACCAGAGCTTTGACTAGACGGACCTTTGTTGGCAAAGTAATGTCTCTGCTTTTTAATATGCTGTCTAGGTTGGTCATAGCTTTTCTTCCAAGGAGCAAGCATCTTTTAATTTCACGGCTGCAGTCACCATCTGCAGTGATTTTGGAGCCCAAGAAAGTAAAGTCTGTCACTGTTTCCCCATCTATTTGCCATGAAGTGATGGGACCAGATGCCATGATTTTAGTTTTCTGAATGTTGAGTTTTAAGCCAAAAATTTCACTCTCCTCTTTCACTTTCATCAAGAGGCTCTTTAGTTCTTTGCTTTTTGCCATAAGGCAAAATCTCAGATCTGCATATCTGAGATTATTGATATTTCTCCCAACAATCTTGATTCCAGCTTGTGCTTCATCCATCCTGGCATTTCGTGTGATGTACTCTGCATACAAGTTAAATAAGCAGAGTGACAATATATAGTCTTGACATACTCCTTTCCTGATTTGGAACCAGTCTCTTGTTCCATGTCCAATTCTAACAGTTACTATCTGACCTGCACACAGATTTCTCAGGAGGCAGGTCAGGTGGTCTGGTATTCCCATGTCTTTAAGAATTTTCCATAGTTTGTTATGATCCACACAGTCAAAGGAGAAGGCAATGGCACCCCACTACAGTACTCTTGCCTGGAAAATCCCATGGATGGGGGAGCCTGGAAGGCTGCAGTCCACGGGGTCGCTGAGGGTCGGACACGACTGAGCGACTTCACTTTCACTTTTCACTTTCATGCATTGGAGAAGGAAATGGCAAGCCACTCCAGTGTTCTTGCCTGGAGAATCCCAGGGACGGGGAGCCTGGTGGGCTGCCGTCTGTGGGGTCACACAGAGTTGGACACGACTGAAATGACTTAGCAGCAGCACACAGTCAAAAGCTTTGGCTCACACGTTTAGTGAGGGGTTTGTTCTCCTTCTGCTGCATGGATGTTTTCTAAGAGCTGTTGCTTTCAGAAAAAGGGTTAAGCCAGGCATGGGCTCGGGTCCTGTAAGGGTGAGTGCTGGCCTTTGATGAAGCCCCTCCCTTTCACTCTCCGAGAGAAGCTGTGGGGGTGGGGGTGTGTGCGGAGGAGTTTGGGGTGCGGGTGTGCTGCTGGACACATGCCTGGACAAATCACCTGTACCTTCTCCGGAGGCTGGAGGCACAGGCTGCTCCCTGGGGCTCTCCCAGCCTGGCTCCATCAGCCCGGGCTGGGCAGCCGGCCTCCTTGGCACAGCGGGCCCCAGCCTGAGGCTCCTGGGCCCCGCGTGGCTCGGTGAACTGTGCAAGGAAAGGAGGACCTGCCAGCGCGTCACCGGCCAGCTCCCCGCCGGGCACCATCTGGGACGCGCTGAGCTGGAGGGCGGGGAGGCCAACTGCAGCCTCCCCCGCCCCGCGGGCCGCACTTCCCTGACTGCCGCCCAGGGACGGCGTCAGGACTCCCGGAGACCGAGCATCCCGGGGGACCTCTTCTCCGGTAGTCCCAGAGGGCCCCGTCTGACATGATAAACGAATGTGTGTCAGACCTCTGCTGTGGCTGCCACTGTGCTGAGTGCTTCGTGTGTGTTGTCTCATTTAATTTACTCTTCCCATACTCCCATATATTATCCACATTTTATATTACTAGATGAAGAAGCTAAGACACAGAGAGTCCAGGGACCTACCCAACGTCACACAGCTGGTAAGTTTCAAAGACAGGGGTCAGATTGTTTTTTTTTTTTTTCTTTTGAATTTATCCCTACCTACTGGTGGTGGCTCAGACGGTAAAGAATCTGCTGGTGATGCGTTGCAGATCCTCCTTTCCTTGCACAGTTTACCGAGCCACGAGGGGCCCGCTATGCCTAGCCCAGACTGATGGAGCCAGGCTGGGTGAGCCCCGGGGAGCAGCCTGTGCCTCCAGCCTCTGGAGAAGGTGATTTGTCCAGGCATGTGTCCGGCAGCACACCCGCACCCCAAACTCTCCTGCCTACAATGCAGGAGACCCGGGTTTGATCCCTGGGATCAGGAAGATCCCCTGGAGAAGGAAAAGGCAACCCAGTCCAATATTCTTGCCTGGAAAATCCCATGGACACAGAAACCTGGAGGGCTACAGATCACGCAGTCAAAGAGTCTGAAACAACTGAGCGACTCACAGTTTCATTTTCACATATATTGTCTGTTCAGAACAACCTCCCCCACACCAAAACACACACACACACACCCCTACTTTAGTTGAAATTGCTCCTAGAAAATATGTAGCTCATCTGAGTTAAAACCGACCATCTCAGACGAGAAAGGTTTCTCTTTTCCATTCTTATTTTCTCTCTTTCAGTTCCATATTTTCCACTCTCAGTTTTATTGAGAAATAATTGACATCACTGTATAAATTTAAGGTGTACAGCATGATGGTTTGATTTACATGTATTGTGAAATGATTACTACAATCGATTAACATCCGTCATCTCATACAGATACAATAAAAAGAAAAAAAAAAGATTTCTCTTTGTGATGAGAACTCTTAGGATCTACTCTCTTATCAACTTTGCTGTAGCTTATCAGCACTCGCTGTATTGTACATCACAGTCTATTTAGGAAAGCCTGCCTGGATCTTGAGTCTTAGATTCTAATTTTTGCTCAGTCTCTTGAAAGTGAAAGTCACTCAGTTGTGTCTGACTCTTTGTGACCCCATGGACTGTGTAGTCCATGGAATTCTCCAGGCCAGAATACTGGAGTGGGTAGCCTTTCCCTTGTCCAGGGAATCTTCCCAACTCAGAGATCAAACCCAGCTCTCCCGTATCACAGGCAGATTCTTTACCAGCTGAGCCACCAGGGAAGCCCTTACTTTTGAGCAGTTCTATCCAGTTCCCTGCTCCCTATGAGTCTTCAGCTTCTCTGGGCTGTAAGTGTTGGACTCCATTTTCAAGCTGTGTTCATCAGAGTCGCAGAGTTCTGTTGGGGGCTATGGTGTGGGTGTGGGTGGGGTTGGGGAAGGGGTGAGGAGAAACTGAGGCTGAGCATCAGACCCCCAGCCCGAGAAGTGCTTTTAACCTGAGAACAAATGCCTCTGTTCACTGGTCCCTCTTGTGTGTGACAGGTGGCTTACAGGAGGGATTACAGTAAGTTTCAAGACCAGCAATTGCTGATCTGACATTCTTGTGCCCCAAAAGAGGAGGAAAATAAACCTCAGAGAGGGAAAGAGACCCGTCTAAAGAGGCCCAGCAAACTAGTGACTTGGGAGCATAATGTACTTGTTGAAAGTACAGGTTCTGGAGCCAGACATGAATGGCTCAAGCCCTAGGTCTGCCTAAAACTGGTGGTGTCCTTGGGCAGAGTGGTTCTTGACTGCTAGACAATCCCCGTCTTACTATCCCTAAGTGCTCCACGTGGGGTGGTTGAGGCCCCGAGTTACCTCACTAAATATGGAAGAACTCAACAACTGGTTCAGCTCTTCACCCTCAACCCCAACTCCTAACTCAAAGGGCCCATGGTGCCTGCATGCCTTTGGAGCTGACCATTTATGATGCACATTCCGGGCTACTCAGGCTTCCCTGGTGGCTCAGATGGTAAAGAATATGCCTGCAATGTGGGAGACCCAGGTTTGATTCCTGGGTCAGGAAGATCCCCTGGAGAAGGGAATGGCAACCCACTCCTGTATTCTTGCCTGGAGAATCCGATGGACAGAGGGCTACAGTCCACAAGGTTGGAAAGAGCTGGACACAACTGAGCAACTAACACACACACAGGGGTACCCAAGGACTCCCCTCCTTGCCCCCTCCACAAAGAAATAATATGTAGTGACTTTCCATCTGGCAACCTCCACTGGGATTCATACCCAGCGGAGTTCATGGACAGGGAAAGGGCCAGGCTTGGGACAAGAGGACGTCATGAGAGACTGTGTGTGACCTCAGTAAGCGCATGACCTTCATTGCCTTCCCCCATGTCTCCAGGCCTCTGTGTCTTCATCGTCAAAGAGCGAGGCTGGAGGTTCGATGCCTTCCTTGGGCCTCTGCAGCTTCATGACTGCATGCTCCCATGAGTCCAGGTGCCAGGAAATACCACCCCTCTCCTCCGGATCCAGACATTTCCCTGAGAAGTGTCCTCCCTAAGCGCAGACTCATGAATTGGACCAAGTCCTAACTGACCGAGCCTTCCTCTCTGTGCCGTGAGTGATGAGACTTTTGAGTTCCCCTGGCCTTGGGAAACTGGCCTCATGTGGTCTGGGTGCAGGGCTTTCGAAGTGCTGTCCTAAGGGACAGCTCTGACCCAGCCACGGCCGAGCGAGAGAGCTTGAGGTCGGGCCAGGTCTCCTCACAATGAAGTCCGAGCCCTCAAGGGAAGAGTTTTCTGAAGGAGAGGACTGCCTTCCTCTGGGCACAGAAGCTGCCAGACATGGGCAAGTGTGAGACGGGGCACTGCAGCGTGGCCACGCCAGGAGCTCTGCCCTGCTCTTCCTCCTGGAGGGGGAGTTGCTGACCCGGTTGGTCAGATTTCTGAATACTCGTAGAGATGTGCTTCCTAGAGGGCAGGGTGACTGGCTGATAAAAAGTGACATGCACTTTCTGCTTCCTTCTTGCTGCGGCCTGAGTAGTGAAAGGCTCAGGCTCCTTTCACAGGAGATGCTTGGCCATCTCTTGCCCTCTGTCCCTTCCCTTCAGCCCCACAGAGTTCAGTACCTTCGCTTGATCCAGACCTTTCTGGTTGGCTAGGCAGCCTGGTGGACACCCCGCTCACATCTCCTTGGGCCACCCTGTCTACAAGATTACTTGTGAAACATTCATCCTGATGGCTTTGTGAAATGGAGTATTTCCCGCCATATTGGTAAACAGGATGCCACAGCCCTCAGGGATTACAGCCTTCCAGGTATAAATGTCCGAGCCTGTGAAAGGAATGATTGCAATGAGCCCAGACGCTTGCATCTTCCCATACATAGACAAGCACTAAGTTCCTTAATTTGAGATAACTGGTTTTCCTTAATTACCAGTAATCTTTTGATATTCAGACTACCTGCTCCTTGCTGCAAACTTCTATATAACCTGACTCCTTGCCCGCCACCCCCCTATCCCCCCAGGCTCCCAGAAACAGTTCTTTCAGGGTCACCTGAGACTCTGTCTCTGGGGCTTGAAGTCCTAACAATTCCCGGAGAATAAACATAACTCTCAACTTTCAGGTTGCATGTATTCTCTCTCTTTTTTTTTGGCAGTCAACAGCTTCCTGTATTTCTCTGGGTACAGGGTGGACTGGAAGGGTGGGGAGTGTAATGCCCCAGGAGTGACCTTCATCCAGTGAAAGATGCAGGAGTGGATAAATCATTGCTTGCCATCAAGGGGGGTAATTCGGGGGTGTACTCTTCACCGTCTCTCAGCTGGTCTTCAGCTAGGTTGGGACTTGGTAGTGCCCAGTTACCGCCCTGACACTGACATGCTTTTGATTGGCTTCTTCTCTTCCCTCTTCCCCTTGGGCTTCCTGGATCGCCTCCCTCCCAAATAGGCCGAGGTTCTTAGCTTCTATCTCAGGGTCTGCTTGTGATGTTGTGACTTATAATATGACATATATATTTGGTCCTTGTTTCTGGCACAGAGCTCCTAAAATCCTGGGAGTTTCCTAAGCTACTGGAGCACAAAGGCATCTTTTGTTATGTTAATGAGGCAACTTTTAAAAAGGGCCTAAGAATGGGGCTGGTTGCCTGCCAGTGGAGCCAACCACATCGTTAGAGGATTGGAAGTCAGGGCAGGGCAGAGGGCCTGGAGATTGAATTCAGTCACCAAAGGGCAGTTATTTAATCAGGGTTTCCCAGGTGGCTCACCTGCCAATGCAGGAGACACAGGGGACCTGGGTTTGATCCCTGGGGCAGGAAGATCCCCTGGAGGAGGGCATGGCAACTCACTCCAGTATTCTTGCTTGGAGAATTCCATGGACAGAGGAGCCTGGGGGGCTACAGTCTATGGGGTCGCAAAAAGTCAGACACGACTGAGTGACTGACCATACACACTCCTATGTAATGAAGGTCCCATAAAAATCCAAAGGGACAGCTACTAGGTTGGTGAGCATGTGAAAGTGTGGGGAGAGCAGTATGCCTGGAGAGGGCATAGAAACCCCACGCTTTCCCCCCAAACCTTGTCCTATATATCTTTCCATCTGGCTGTTGATTCATACCCTTAAACATTCCTTGTAATTAATGAGTAAATATACTGAGTAAACTAGTTTCTTGAGTTTTGTGAGACACTCCAGCGAATTAGCCATGCCGAAGGAGGGGGTCCTGAGAACCTCTGATGCATAGATAGTTGGTCTGAAGCACAGATTACAGCCTGGACTTGCCATTGGCGTCTAAAGAAGAGGGCGGTCTTGTGGGACTCAGCCCTTCATCTGTGGAGACTTTATTCTGTCTCCACCTAGATACTGTCAGAATTGAGTTGAATTGTAGGAGACAGCTGATGCTCTTGGAGAGATCTACATTAAGACAGATCCTTTCACATACTTCACTGCAGTGCTGGGAGAGGCATGGTGATTTTACTCCCATTTTATTAATAAACAAACTGAAGCTTGGAGAGGTTAATGACTTTTCCCCAAATGGTAGATTGTAGGACCCCAACTCAGTATCCTTTTCTCAGTGGTACACTTTGGTGTCTTCTAGGCATCTCTGATGTAAGGGAGGACACTGGGTTGCTTTTGGTGAAGATCGGCAAGGAATGGAGTCTTTTGCTGCTGTCTTTATTTTTATTCTCAAGACCAACAGTGGATTTGTTTAGAAAAAGACTTGCCCTTTGATATAAGGGCTTCCCTTGTGGCTCAGCTGGGAAAGAATCTGCCTGCAATGTTAGAGACCTGGGTTCACTCCCTGGGTTGGGAAGATCCCCTGGAGAAGGGAAAAGCTACCCACTCCAGTATGCCTGGAAAATTCCATGGGATTGCAAAGAGTCAGACATGACTGAGTGACTTTCATTTCACTTTGATTTGAACTATTGATACCTTAATGGGTTATGAGAGCAGACAGGGATATTTAGCCTTTTGGTTAAAATAGTATGGGAGGGTTAACTAGTGCCTTGGTTGATCCCAGGGTTGAGACCTTCAAGAAAAGTCACAGGATCATAGGGGCCCTAAGCCAGATTTGGGCTTCCCTGGTGGCTCAGTGGTAAAGAATCCCTGTGCAACGCAGGAGATAAGAGTTCTATCTCTGGGTCAGAAAGATCCCTTGGAGAAGAAAATGGCAACCCACTCCAGTATTATTGCCTGGAGAATCCCATGGACAGAGGAGCCTCGTGGGCTACAGTCCATGGGGTCGCAAAGAATCGGACATGACTGAAGTGACAGAGCATGTATGCAAGGCAGTTTGAGATCTCCTTGTCTTGTCTATGCCTTTCTTTTACAAACAGGGAAACTGAAGTTGAAAAAGGAGAAAGTCCTTAGGGTCACTAGGTAACATGGAGATTAGGGTCTGAAAGAAAGTAAAGGAAATAAATACAGGTAATCGGAGATTGTGCTAAAATCAGGAATCTTGGCATTTGCTAAGTTATTCCGTGGCTGGGGTTATCCAGAACACCTGGAACTGAGCACGTATGCAAAGATCTATCTAAACTTTGAGAGAACCACTTCAGGAGTGGATTAGTGATGTCTGCCTTGGCACTCCAGTAAAGATAAGGTCAGGAAGGCTGGAATTGTGGATCGCTCAAGTGTTGGTACCCTCAGGCTGGAATTTGGAGGGACAGTGAAGGAAGATCACCAGTGATGAAACAAGGAAGTGGCTGGTTTGGGGTTTAGGTTACCTGTTCCACCACCCCAGATTACTTTTTTGCTCTATCCTTCTTTCTCAGAATTCTATCATACCACTTTGGAATCCCCATAACCTAGTAGAATGCACACATACTTTATTTTACACAGCAGACAATTAAAGCAAACATTCTGGATCTTGCTCCAAATTTTGCCTTTAGCATCTTGTCTCTTTAGTCCCACTTGAGTCTCTCTCTTTCCCCATATGCGAAATAGAAGTGTTGGGCCAGCTCACTAATTCTCAAAAAACATTCAAAGGAACAGTAGTCCTACAGGATGGTAGCAGCTATTATATGGAATAGCTTTCCATGATTAATAGTTTTGGAATATTGCTGGACTGATAAAAAACATTTTTTAAACTGCAAGGCATCTTAGATCTTTACTAAGAATCCACCTTCGAGTTAGTCAGGTAGGCAGATTTCCCCAGGCTTATTTGGAAACAGAAAATACGTCATACGTGATAGTCTTTAAAGGTCTTTCTGCTTCAGAATGCTGTAATTTTTACCAATTTCCTTTAAGATGCATAATCAGTGATTGACTCACTTTAGATCTCTCCTGCAGATATGATACGGTGGTTGATTTTTAACCACAGTGTTAAAGTGGCTCAAAGCAAATGGCAACCCTGGGGGTCATTTCTTTAGTTGAGCATTTGAAGACAAATCAATTGAACTGAGAACAATTGAAACAATTTGTTCTTTTAAGAGCAGACTAGGTTATTTCAATTACATTAATGATGTAAATAATGTGATAAAACCAACAGGCAGAACTGACTGCAGAGACTAGGGGGCCTTTTGGGGGGGCATACATAGCTTTTGTCGGCATAGTTACTATGAAGGTTTTCTGTCTGATCATTTCAAGTAGCAAAATCCTACTCAGCGACACCCCCCCCCACCGACCCTCCAGCCCCAACACACACTGTTACAGTCTCCATCCACGTGTGGTGGAGTTCTAGGTGCCTGACCCTCAGTGGTTCTCCACACTGGGGAGATGTGCAGGCTGGGGCAGCCTGTGTCTACCATAGAGACAGACTGTTCCTTCAGATGAAGGGCCGTCTTCTTTCCCTAATCAAAAGAGGTCACACTTGTTTGATCTACCTTTCTGCAAGTCTGGTCGTGAATAACTTCAAACTCTTCATATGAATAGTTTTCGCCAAGACTATTTCAGCATCAGCATTAATATAAAGGGATGAAAAGCACAGTGGGTACTAACCAGGGAATCATTAGCATCACCTATGGAATTAAAGGGCTTCCCAGGCGATGCTCGTGGTGAAGAACCCACCTGCCAATGCAGGAGATGCAAAACACGTGGGTTCAATTCCTGGGTCGAGAAGATCTGCTGGAGGAGGGCATGGCAACCCACTTCAGTATTCTTACCTGGAAAATCTCTATGGACAGAGGAGCCTGGCAGCCTATAGTCCATGGGGTTGCAAAGAGTGGGACATGACTGAAGTGACTTAGCAACCTGATGCAAAGAACCGACTCACTAGAAAAGACCCTGATGCTGGGAAAGATTGAAGGCAGGAGAAGAAGGGGACAACAGAAGATGAGACGGTTGGATGACATCACCAACTCAATGGACATGAGTTTGAGTAAGCTCTGGGAGTTGGTGATGGACAGGGCAGCCTGGCATGCTGCAGTTCATGGGGTCACAAAGAGTCGGACATGACTGAGTGAATGAATTGAAACATGCTTGGCCTCACTACTGAAGATTTTGATGGTGGAGATCTAAAGTGGGGGCAGGTATTAGTATTCTAAAAAGCTCCACATATAACAACCCACCTGTCTGATAGGAGACTGGATACATGAAATGTGGTGCATTCATTCAAAGGAAAGCTACTCAGTAATAAAAAGAAAAAATGTTGTTACATGCAGCAACATGGACATTAGGTTAAGTCAGTCACCAAATAATATATACAATGTAGAATTACCTTTTAAATGACATTTGAAAATAAGCAAAGCTTAAAACTCAACATTCAAAAAAATGAATATCATGGCATCTGGTCCCATCGCTTCTTGGCAAATAGGTGGGGAAACAAGGGAAACAGTGACAAACTTTATTTTCTTGGACTCCAAAATCACTGCAGATGGTGACTGCGACCATGAAATTAAAAGACACTTGCTCCTTGGAATGCAAGTTATGGCCAACCTAGACAGCATATCAAAAAGCAGAGACATAACTTTGCCAACAAAGGTCCGTCTAGTCAAAGCTATGGTTTTTCCAGTAGTCATGTATGGATGTGAAGAGTTGGACTATAAAGAAAGCTGAGCACTGAAGAATTAATGCTTTTGAACTGTGGTGTTGGAGAAGACTCTTGAGAGTCCCTTGGACTGCAAGGAGATCCAACCAGTCCATCCTAAAGGAAATCAATCAATCAATGAATATTCAATATTCATTGGAAGTACTGATGTTGAGGTTGAAACACCAATACTTTGGCCACCTGATGAGAAGAACTGACTCATTGGAAAAGACTTTGATTCTGGGAATGATTGAAGGTGGGAGGAGAAGGGGATGACAGAGGATGAGATGGTTGGATGGCATCACAGACTCTTTGGACATGAGTTTGAGCAAGCTCTGGGAGTTGGTGATGGCCAGGGAAGCCTGGTGTGCTGCAGTCCATGGGGTTGCAAAGAATCGGACATGACTGATAGACTGAACTGAACTGAATACGTTGTATAAGAAAACATAACTGGTTTCTACTAGGAGATAGTGGCATCAACAACGAAGGGACACAAGAGCACTTTCTAGGGGTGAGGAAAATATTCTCTTCCTTCTTTTGGGTGATGCATCTACACAGATGCATATCACTTTGAAACTTAAACTGAGTCCTTCAAAGATGCATTTTATTTTATATAATTTATGTCCTATTTCAATAGAAAAAAGCCAAACCTCTCCAAATTAGGGTCCTGTGACCTGTGCTAAAGTCCAAGAAATGATCATCTCCACCCAAGAGATGGGCCCAATCCAGTTCAGCCAAGTTACAGCTTCAGGAACGGAACACTTCCCAGTTTTCTGCCTTATATCACACCACTCCACAATCTTACCCTCCAGAATTTCTCCCATCCTTCCTCTGTGGGTGATAAAACTCTGGATAACTCAGCATACAGCCACCAACTTAATAATAAACAAATAGGTGTCCAGGAGCTGTGGTTCCATTCCTGTCTCTATTTCAGTGGCCACATCTGCACTCCTGGAAGGGGTCCCTTCTCTCCCAGGTCCCCTTGTGGCTTATTGAGCACTTACTATATGCTGGATCTTGGGGGCTCCTTTACCAAGGAGTTTCCTCATTTTCAAAATAACCCTGAGAAGTTGATTTTTTTTTTTTTTTTTTACTGTCTTCCCCATTTTTCCGACTAGCAAGTCAACTAAGAAGATGAATAATGGGCCTGGAGGTGGCACCAGGCCGGTTAAGTGGAGAACTCAGGGTTAGAACAGTGATTGCAAAACTTCTTACACTTTAAGGTCTCGTTTCTTCCAGGGCCTGAGGGGGAAAAAGCAGTGTTGGAAGGAGTGTAAAGGGGGCAAATGTCCTAACAGCAATGCGTTTCAAGCCCAGTTACCAGAATCCAAGTCAGTCAGGCCCCACACACCCAGGAGTCCCATGCTCTCCGGCTTGACCCTGCTGGTAGCTTAAAAGTGACAGCTTCAGGACGACTTTTGTTTGGTATAACTTAGAAAACAAGAAAGAAGCAAGTGGAGGGTGTCCAGACGTGTTTAGTTTTAGGTTTGTGGCTCCCTGAGATCAGAGGAGTGGGTTCCTCTTTGGGGGTGGCGAGGCACAGAGAGAGGCATTGGAACAGATTCTGTGGCGTGTGTGTGTGTGTGCGCGCGCGCGTGTGTGTGTTGGCGCGCCTGTGCGTGGAAGGGGGATTGCTGTACCCAGCGCGAGGCACTGGGGGAGGAGGAAGCGGTAGCAGAGATCTGAATAATTGATTCCTCAGCCGCACCAGACGCCTGGGAGCGGGCGGAGATCGTGGTTTCAGCACCACGGACAGCGGCGCGCCCGCCTCAGGCGCCCCCTCCGCCAGGCAGCCGCCTATCCCGGCCTTACCGCCGCCGTGCGCTCCGGGAGCCGGTGGCCGCGGTCTGCGCCGCCGCCGAGGGACTGCGGGGTCTGCCTCGGCCCGCCTCCGGGGAGGGCGGCTGCGGACGGGAGACTCTCTCGCCCGCCAGAGCTCCAAACCTTTTCGGCTTTCGTGGGGGCTGCAGCGTCTCGCCGACTGAGAATAAGTCCCCAAGTTGGCGTGGGGGGCGCCCCTGCCTTCCTCCTCCTCTTCCTGCGAGGCGACCGCAGCAGAAGCACGCCTCAGGAGCCCGGTTGAGCCAGTTCTGTGAACCACGGTGGCCGGGAGCTCTCCGGACTCCCGCCGGGAAGTGGGGAGCTGAACGCCTGGCGTGGAGCTGGCCACGCAGCTAAGGGCTTAGAGGGAGCTGCCTGTCCCCCGCGCCCGCGCCTCTCTCGGCCGGGGACCGCGGGGATCCCCGGCCACACGCGCGCGCGCGCTCCCACATCCACTCACACACACACTCGCCCTCACACATCCACCAGCCCGGAGCCGGGGCTGCGGAGACGGCTCTCGCGCGCGCTCGGAGGACCGGGGCAGCGACTGTCCGGAGTGGGGCAGGAAGCCCAGCTCGGGCTGTTGGAGGGAGGCGCCGAGGGCTTAGCCGGAGCATGGGTCCCGCTGAGCGCTGAGTCGCGGCCGCAGCCATCAGCCCTGGAGATGACCAGGGGCGGCCACTGCTGAGAACTATGTGGAGAGAGGCTGCGGTGAGTGCCGGCGCGGGACGCGGGGCCTCGGTAGCCCCTTTGGGAAGAGGACGGTGGGAGGCTTTCATAGGAGGGGCAACAGGACTGCAGGAGGGTCGTTGCGTGGGAAACATCGCACCTCCCGTGGGGGTCCGGGGCTGAGGGAGCCGGAGTCCTTCCTTCCCCCTCTCCTCCTGCCGGCACATCGCAAACTCAGCTCGCCCCCTCCCCCCACCTCAGCCCCCATTCCCTCCTCTTTGTCTCCCTACCCCCCTCCTTGCTCAGAAGCTCCTGGCCGCACTACTCCTGGCTGCCGGCGCCGGGGAGGCGGCAGGGGGTGAGAGCCGAGGTGCCTTGTTAGCTTCTCGAGGGTGGCCAACCCGGGTCTCCGGTTCTCCTGTGCGCCCCGGGAGTGAAGCTCTCCATTTCGGCCACACGGTTTTAGGAGCCGCACTGGGGGACGTCTCGGGCACGGAGCTTCAGCTTCCCAGCTCGGGCCGAGCCCCCACTGTGCGCGCAGGGGGCGGGGGTGGGGTGGGGGGGGGCTGTGTGAGCATTGCAGACTGCAGTCAGTTCCCCCCGTCCCTCTGCCTCCCCTCCCCCCGCCCGTGGGCTGACCCTGTCTCTCCGTCTCTTTCTCCGCCTCGGTAGAGCCCTGCTGCAGAGCCTCCGGCTGGGATAGCCGCCCCCCGTGGGGGCGATGCGGACTGCGCGGGACGGCCAGGGGAGCGCGCGGGGGCCGCAGCATGCGGGAACCCGCTAAACCCGGTGGCTGCTGAGGCGGCCGAGATGCTCGTGCGCGCAGCGCGCCCCACCGCATCCTCGACCTTCTCTGGCTACAGGTACGTCCCAACGGGAAATCTGGGCCCCGGGGTTCCGGGAGAAGGAACGGTCGGCCGGAGGAAGAGCGGGAGAAGAAGGATCCGGGGAGAGAGGGAGCGAGAGAGAGAAAGCGGGAGAGGGCGCAGCAGGAGCGAGGCGCTGGGGGAGCACCAGGGGGCGCTGCGGCTCCGCGCTCGCGGGGCTCCGCCGAAGAGCGCCGAAGCCCGCGCTGAGTTCGCCCCAACTTCCCCCCGGCGGCAGGCAGCGCCTGGCCCGAGGGGCGCGCGCCTGAGCACGCGTGCCCGACGACGCTGGTATCTGCTGGCAGGCGCGGCCGTGCACCTGGCGCGGTCCATGTGTGGGCACTGGCGGAGGACGTGTGTGGACACCGATGGCCTTGGGCCCCTCTACTGCGGGCTTGCGGAGGTGCGCAGAAATGCACGCGTGCCTGTGAGGGTGCGCGGCCCACTGCCCACGTGCACCTAACACTTGGTAACAGAATCTAAAGTGGGAAAGCCTGGGGTGGGGGGTGGGCCAGTGCTGCACAGTTCACGTCCGTCGGAGAGCTTCTGGGGAGCCAACCCACCCCACCCAGCCCCACGCACGTTCTTTGCCAGCTCCCACGCGTCGGCCTGCTGGGGGGACGTGCCTCCCCTCCAGAATTCTGCATTGCACACGGCGTGCGTGAGAGATTGTGTGTATGTGTGTGTCTGAGCCTGTGTGTGCCCGCGAGCGTGTAGGGGGCGGGTCCTGGGGCTGCTTCCTGGCCCCTCTGCGCAAGGTGAGGCGGACCTTAAGTTTCCTCCAGGCACCCTGGATTCTCGGGCGCACGAGCGAGCGTCCTCAATTCCATGCGCTTGGGGCGATCCCTGCTCGAGAGGTGCGGGGTCTGCCGTGGGTGCTGAGTGGCGCCAGGTGGGTGATGAACCCCCGTGGGTTCGCAGGGGGCGGGGTCAGTCAACTAGCCTTGCGCCGTCGCTCGGCCGCCTCCGCACGCTGGGGCTGGTCGGTAGTTTGCGCCGGGTTCGCAGGGGGCGGGGTCGGTAACTTGGACTCGCGGGGGTGGGAGAGGGGTGGGTGGAGGGTTTGCTCGGTGCGCCTACGTCAGGGGCAGTCGCCAAGTGGTCCCACTTGGGGAGTGCGGTGGGAGATGTGGGTTGAGTCGAGGAGAGAGAGGAGGCTGAATGCGAAGGTGGGTTTGAGGACAGTTACGGAGAATCAGCTCGGATTGGAGTTGTGGGCTGAGTTGCAGATGGGTCGAGGGACGTGGATGGCCAGGGGATGGGGAATGGAGTCAGAGACTCCAAGAGCTCTCCCTGGGGTGGTTTCCGTACCTGGCTCCCAGAGCAAGGGGCTGGGTGGGCAAACTCCCTCCTCTAGAACCCTCGCGCACCGCCGCGGCGCTGACTCTTCCTCTCCACCTTGCAGGGACCGTAAGTGGCGACTATGGGCAGACTGGGCTACTGGACCTTGCTGGTGCTGCCGACCCTTCTGGTCTGGCGCGGTCCGGCGCAGAGCGCGGCGGCGGAGAAGGGTCCCCCGGCGCTGAACATCGCAGTGCTGCTGGGTCACAGCCACGACGTGACGGAGCGTGAACTGCGAAACCTGTGGGGCCCCGAGCAGGCAGCCGGGCTGCCCCTGGACGTGAACGTGGTGGCGCTGCTGATGAACCGCACGGATCCCAAGAGCCTCATCACGCACGTGTGTGACCTCATGTCAGGGGCACGCATCCACGGCCTGGTGTTCGGGGATGACACCGACCAGGAGGCTGTGGCCCAGATGCTGGATTTTATCTCCTCACAGACTTTCATTCCTATCCTGGGCATCCACGGGGGCGCATCTATGATCATGGCTGACAAGGTAAGGCTGGGAGGCGATGGGCCGTCAGGACCCCAGCGCGTGCCAGGCGTATGGCGGCCACTGCAAATTTTCGGGAGCTCCTGGCGTCCGTCTTAATCTGAAAGGGGGTTGTGGCCACCGACCCTGGGGAGAGCCAGGTCCTGCTTCTCCAACCTGGAATTGAATGGAAACGCTTTTTGCTTTGGTTTTGAAAGTGGAGATACTCGGAGGCAGCTTGGGTGTGCCAGGAAGAATTCAGTAAATGCAGAAGTAAATGGGGTGGTGGAATGCTTAGAGACGGCTAGGTGGTGCACGGAGGTGAGCCTGGGGGCAACTTGAAACAATAAGGTTTATATTCCTGCAGTATCAGCTTTACCTGATTGTGTTGTGGCAAATGTCTATCTTTTCCCCTACTAAAAGCCACGGAAACTATTTTTAAAGGATCAAACGTGGGAATATTGTGGAATAAAATGCAAAGTTTTAGGTAAAGCAGAAAAAGGCAGAAAAATGTCATGTTTCCACAGACTCTCTACAATTAGAGGAAGTGGGGGGAAGTCTGAGGAGCCCTGGGCTAATGGCACACAGGTCTGTGTTTCTCCAAGGGAGTGGCTGTGAGTGGAGAGAAGGGACTGCTGACCCAGAGCATGGTGGCTCTGGGTGTTCCTACTTGTTACCTGGATGGGACTGCCCGGGGCTCCGAGGCCCTCAGATGGAGGGGTTGGCTCTCAAGGATGGATTTTGAAAAGGGTAGTTGGAGGGTGTCCCAGTGAAGGAAAGGTGTCCAGATCTCTTGGCTTAGAGTGGGAGGGGGGTCTTTCTGTGGATCACCTGGGGGTGTTGGTGTGGAGAAGAGGGGTCTGGAGATTTGAGTGAGATGTTCTGAGGGCCTGGTTTGAGAACTGTGCCAAAGAGCAGGTGGAAAAGAAGCAAGGTGAAGAATGAGAAAGAAGGGGACGGTTGGTGTTTGTGGGTGCTCTGTGCTTCTATCTAAGCCCTGGAAGAGAAATGGTGGGGGGGATGTCAGGAAGGGAAGTGTGAATGTACTTGTGTGGTGTGGGCACCCCCAGCCCCGAGACCTTTTTGGAGCGTGTTCATTAGATAGCAGGAGACATCCTAATGGAGCCAGCAGACGTTTATCATAGCACTTTGCCTCTGATGCTCTCAAAGCACTTTTACATTCATCAAATCAAATACTACTTCTGCCTCAGCAATTCCCACAAGCTCCTTTGGGAACCGTATTAATTCTTTCAGGTCTCCTGGGCTGCGGCACATTCTGTTGAAATACACAACCGATGTAGTATCTTATTAAACATTCCTTTTAAATGGTTGCAACCTAGCAGAATTCCTGTGTGGTTGAATATTTTCCCAGCCACCTCTCAGTTTTGGAGGGGGGGTTCCTTTCTGGGATGAAAAAAGTAGGAAACAGCTGTGTCTTGCCACTGATATGTGGCCATTTCAGAACTGGCAGAGGTCTTAGAGTCTATTAGAGCATCCTGTAACTTTCAGGTGAAGAGATTGAGGCTCAGGGCAATTAAAGACTTAGCTAAGACCACACGATACATGATGGAACTAGATCTCTGGTTTTCTGGTCCTCTGGTTTCTGACGAACGCACAAAGGAGGAGGAGAACAGCATTTCCCAGCAGGGTTTTGGAGTGTGATTTGGGCTTTAAATATCACCACTGATTCCTTCTCCCTTCTGAAGTTTTGACGGAGCAACATGCACTTAAACAGGAGCCATATTGAAAGTGAAATTTCTGTATCGACTAGGGCCCAGCACAATCAGTGGAGAAATATGGTAAAAGCTGACTAGGAGAAGTGTTGCCAGGTGTGGGGCTCGGGCTCTTGCCTGACTTACCCATCTGACTATAGGCAAAGAAGCAGGAACAGAAATGGGCTCCCCTTCATATGCAGTGACCCGTCCATGTCCGGCTCTGACTTACTGGACCTCTAAGAGGGTATTAGGAAGGGAGTTTTGAGAAGTCCAGAGGATATGGGTGGAAGCATCTTCTCTTGTGGAATTAAACTGCCTTATGGGGATTGGACATGAGTGTGACCCCACTTAAAGAAGAAAAAGGACCTCAGGATAGGGTGAGAGGAAAATGAGAAAGGATGTTTTCAGAGATGTAAAGATGGAAACTGATTTAAGAGGGGGTGGAGAGGAGAGGAATAAAAGGGTGCCTTGGCTCAAAAATGATGAAAGGAGTTGGATGGTCTTCATTACTGTTGGGGCTTTCCGAGTTGGTCTTGATGGCAGGAAATCAAAGAAGCCGTGGGATAACATTAGGGTATATGTTGGGTCCCCTATGTGGGATGTGCAAGTGATGTTAAGAGGAGTGGGGTTGAGGAGTGGGATTTCAGGAAACCTGATTGTGTTAAAGGAAAGAGATCGTCTGGGATGTGAATAGCCCTTCCTTCCATTAGTAACACGTTGAGTTGGCTTGTGTCTTTGCCGCCTGTTTCTGTGGAGTTGCAGTTTGGCTCTGAAGAAGCAGTCATGGACATCGCCTTGTTCGGTTGGGTGTGTCCTTGGTCTTGTGGCCATGGAATCTGAGTCTCCCCAAACCACTAAGACCTCTCCGTACCCCCTTAAGATGACATCATTTGGTAAAGCCCAGCACATACCTGTGTTGTCTGCACTTCTAAATTGGTAACATGATCCAGTCTTGGTGAATAAGAATGGCAGTTAATTTGACTATCAATTAAATCAATTAAATTTATGCCTCTCTCCCCAGTTCTTAACCTTTTCCCCAAACTTCTTTACCCTTGGTAGCGGGGTGAGGGGAGGAAAGAACAGAGCGTTGTAGTAATTGAAATGTGGGAAGTGGCAGATTTTTGTGGTTTAACTTAATTTATGATGGAGATATTAATTTTTTGCTTCTATCACTGGGTGGTCTTGAAATATAATTAATTTAGAGGTGAAAATAATGCTGAACGTTGATGGAGTTCTAACCTTATCTTGGTCTGGCCATTTTGTTCCCATGCACATGAAATCCGCTCTGGCTTTAGTAACAGCCCTAGTAAATCAAGCATAGACACTGGACTTTTATGTCGCTGCTCAATGTCCTCACCTCCTCCCCTTCCCCCCTTATTCCTAACTGCTCCACGGGAGGGAAGAGGCAAGGCTTACAATTTAGCTACATCCATCCATGTCAGTTACTGCGTGGGTTTTGCTTTATATATTATTTCTATATATACTTTTTATCTCCTCTACTGGAGTGTAAGTTCCTTGAGGACAGATTTTTTTTTTTTCAAAGTGTTTATGTGTATATGTATATTTGAAATAATGATATTCCTCCTCCACAGACAGTTTATAAAAATAATGTCTTTTCATTACAGAGCACTTAGAAAGTGTATTAAAGTTTAAAGAAGAAAATAAAAATCTCCCTTTAAATCTTATCGCCAGGGGTAACCACTGTGGACTCTTGGATCTATTTAGTTTTAAGCTCTATGTATTTAGTTATAAGGGCTTCCCTCATAGCTCAGTTGGTAAAGAATCTGCCTGCAGTGCAGGAGACCCGGGTTCCATTCCTGGGTCAGGAAGATCCCCTGGAGAAGGAAATGGCAACCCACTCCAGTATTCTTGCCTGGAGAATCCCACGGACAGAAGAGCCTGGCGGGCTACAGTCCACGGGGTCACAAGAATCGGACACGACTTAGTGACTAAACCACCACCACCACTTAGTTATAAGTTCAGGATTATATTGTGTGTGTGTGTATTGTTTTGTTTATTGTACTTTGCCTCCTGTGGACTTTCTTAGAAGATCCAGGGTTTTTGTTTACCCTGGAAGAATCTCAGCCAACCTTCTCTTTGTCTTGTAGTTAGTCTCTCAGTAATTTCTCTGTGTATCTTAAACATTTTTTTAAGTTCTCTGTCTCTGTGTGCTGTGTTTCTATGGCGTTTCCTCAATTCTTTATTCTAGTTAACCAGCTCTTTTCATTTGTGTCTGGTCTATTTTTTTGCCTATCTGTGGAGTCTTAAATTTCAACACTGATTCATTTTATTTCTAAGATACATAACGGTTTTCTGCTTTTGTTTTATTGAAACAATACCTTCTCATACCTTCCTGCTTTTGTTTTATTGAAACCTCTTCTCACTTTGTGGATGTAAATCTCTTCTGTCTCTTTGAGGATTTAAAAAATACTTCTTATGAAGTCCTCCTCTGATTGCTCTAGCATCTTTCCTTCTTCCCATATGAATTCTTCCGTTTTGTAGAGTTTGATCGTTGGATATCCTCACATGTTCTCGAATTTTTATTTGTGAACTTATTGTCAAGGCAGTTTTATGGCTTCTTCTGCCCTGTAGCTATAAGCTGGTATGTTTTTTAACCAGAGCTCTTGTCAACAGCTCAGCTCAGAGCTCTTTTCCTGCTCTGTACACTCTGTGGTGCAGGCTTGGGTCCTGGTCTCCTGTAGGCGCTCTCATTCTGGCCCCGTTACACATGCACGGACGTGCTTATGGCTGTGACTCATGGTGGGTGGTGCAGGCACTTTGTCCCCATTCACGGTTAGCTGCATGGTTGGGGTCCAGTCCTGCCCCTTGTCCCCTTGGTAGATCTTGGGACCTCTGCTCCCATGGCTCATATCAGACTTACTCCCCCATGCACTTTGATTCCTCCTGAAATTGTAGAGTCTCATCTTTTGATTCATTTATTTTTAGGGAGCACCTTCTATTTCTGTGATTCCCTTATTTTCAAGCAGCATTTTCTAAATTTTGAGATATCTCAAGTTTGATCTATAAATTCTGTGTCTTAGGAGCAGAAGAGGGAGGCAGCTGAATGTGTTCTCTCTGATTTTGACCCAGTTATATTTCACAACCTGCTTTTCTTTCTTTCAGACTTGATTGTGTAGTCTTGGAATTCCTCCTTATCATTAAATTGACTTCTCAAACATGATTTTAAATGGTGCAGAATGTTCTGTTTATACCACAATGATTTAAACTTTTCTTCTATTTTTTCCCATCTTTAGTAAGGTTGGTTTCTGGTCCAGATGCGTGTTCTTTTGGGCACCTTGCACTGATCTTTGCTTTTTGCCTTTGTTTCTGGGTACATATATGGCGACTGAGTGAATCAAGTCACTGGTTTGGATGCCAGCTTGCTGCAGTTTCTGGAAGAACTTACCATGCTGTGGGTCAGGGTTTTCCACCCAGTGTTTGTTCCCAAATGCTGACTGATTTCATGGGTGTGTGCCAAGTCTCCTCTTCTCTCTAGTGGGCAGATAATCACTAGCCATCCTGAGGATTAACAGACGTTGGGGGCTTCCATATGAAAGGCCTCCGTAACTCTGCTGAGGAACAGCTCACCTGTAGGAGGCTGCTGCACTCGTAACCCGGCAGCTCCGAGTTTGGGTGGGAGTGATGAGCCTGCCCATTAAACTCAGAAAGCTCCTGGAAAGGGCAGACATGCACATCAGAAGGTCGACGGAGCCCACTCAGATCCTGATGTAGAGGCATCAGGTGGTTCCTGGGAGAGTGAGTGGGGAGGCCTATCTTTAGCCTTTTCCATGAGGCACGTCAAATGTAGTCATCACTCCTCCTCACAGAAGTCATGGAGAACCACCACCCTGAGAGGCACGGTGACCTTTCTGTGGGGCCCTGGGGGTCCCTGCTCATCACCTGGACCCTTGATAGATGTGGTCTGGCGGTGTTGGGGGAGTGTTCATCTTCTTTTTGGTAGCCTCACATGGAAAATGCTTCTCTAGGTAGAGTGAGGAGAAGGCAATGGCACCCCACTCAAGTACTCTTGCCTGGCAAATCCCATGGACGGAGGAGCCTGGTAGGCTGCAGTCCATGGGGTTGCTAAGAGTCGGACACGACTGAGCGACTTCACTTTCACTTTTCAATTCATGCATTGGAGAAGGAAATGGCAACCTACTCCAGTGTTCTTGCCTGGAGAATCCCAGGGACGGGGGAGCCTGGTGGGCTGCCGTCTATGGGGTCGCACAGAGTTGGACACGACTGAAGTGACTTAACAGGTAGAGTGAAGGGGAGACGGAAAGATAATGACAGAGAGAAAGAGAGTGTGGAAAATCTCGGATTTGTAACAGGGGCTTGGTGGCTTCTGATAAGGCCATCATGAAAAGGAATGGTTATAAGGTTACTAACTACTGTGGTTTGTTCTACACTGCCCTTTAATTATTTAAATTTGAATTACTTGCCAACGTTTTAAAGTTAGGCGGTATCACATTTATTATTATTTTTTTGAACCCAAATTTCCTGCTTCTTTGGGAAAATCAGAAGGCCTGGTAACACTAGCCTTGCTTCTTCCCATAGTGACAGGTGGCTGGAGATGAATAGTGCCCCTCTCCCCCTTAAATTGGAAAAGGAAATGGCAACCCACTCCAGTATTCTTGCCTGGAGAATCCCCATGGACAGAGGAGTCTGGTGGGCTACAGTCCATGGGGTTGCAAAGAGTTGGTCACGACTGAAGCGACTGAGCACCCCCTTAAATGGGCCTGAAGCTTGTCCTGCCTTCAGACTCCAGTTTGCTCACCTCACTCACTCATGTTATAGAGCTGGTCCTGAAGGCACTGGGGTTGGTGACCCCTGATACGATAAAGAAAGAAGCTGGCCTTTGTTAAGAGGGTCGCTTTCCTTCTCTCCCAGACTGCTCCTTGAGAGGTGGAAAACTGGAGGTGTGCACACAGCCACGTTGCAACCTTCACAGCTGCCACCCCTAATCCGCGGTGGCATTTTGTCCTTTTTGACCACAAGCCCTAAATTCTTCTAACATGGTCCTCCAGGAAGCCACTACCAAGTTAGTTAGCTTGAGTTCGCTAACTACCAAGTTAGTGAACTTGAGTCAGAAGACCCCAGAATACCCTAGACAAACAGTCTGAGCACCTACATTCCATTTCCAAATGGCAGTGTGACTTTGAAACAGTCTCTTCAGCTTTCTCTCCCTCAGTTTCTCCTTCTGTAAAATGAAAGTTTAGGGAGATAATATCTTTTAAAACCTCTCTCCAGCTCTGAAAATTTTATTGCCTTCGAGAAAAGGCTGTGAAGAAACATAACAAAATGTGAGCTGTGATTATCTTTGGGTGGTTTGTTCATGGGTGTTTTCATTTTTTAAAAAATATCATTACAGCAAGGTTAATACGTTGAACCTTGAGTTGGATTGTCTGTGTTTAAATTCAGGTTCTGGGTGATCATGGGGAAGTTGCTTCATGTCTCTGAGCCTTAGTGTCTTCATCTTTAGGATGAGGACAGTAATAGTACCTGCTTCCTAGAGATTTAAATGAGATAATAGATATAAAGTATGTAGCTTAGTGATTGGCTCTTAATATATACTTCTTATAGGAATGTTACTATTATTGTGTCTATATCTCGTGGTTTTTATTTTTCTCCAAAGTACATGTGTGTTCTTAGTTGCTCAGTCGTGTCTGACTCTTCGCAACCCCACGGACTGTGGCCTGCCAGGCTCCTCTGTCCTTGGGGATTCTCCAGGCAAGAATACTGGACTGGATTGCTAGGCCCTCCTCCAGGGGATCTTCCCAAGCCAGGGATCGAACCCAATGCAGGCGGATTCTTTACTGATTGAACCACCAGGGAAGCCCATAGTACATGTGCTTTTTAATAACCAGAAGGGGTATTATAATAAAATTATAATAATATTATAACAACCTGAAGGGTAATGTGGTGATATGAGGCTATTCTCTGGGAGAAACTGGAAATGAGTCTCATAGAACTCTTAGATGGGAGAGTCCAACATGAAATGATTCATAATTTCTGAACTGGGACAACCAGAAGCTTTCTTTGAGTTTTTAGGTTGCTATGAGCTTTATCTTGGCAAACTGAAGATTAAATGTGGCCAGTGTGAAAGTGACTGTTAGAGGTGACCTTTATGGTAAATAACTCCACCGATTGGAATACATGTTTGCACTGGGCTTAGGGCTTTGGGTCTAGACATATATGTGTGTGTGTTAGTCACTCAGTCATGTTCAACTCTTTGCAAGCCCATGGACTATAGCCCACCAGGCTCCTCTGTCCATGGAATTCTCCAGGCAAGAATACTGCAGTGGGTAGCCATTCCTTTCTCCAGGGGATGGTCCCGACCCAGGGATTGAACCTGGGTCTTCTGCATTGCAGACGTATTCTGTATCATCTGAGCCACCAGGGAAGCCCATGGACGTGTATGTATAGTTTCTCATTTTCTTTCTGCCAAGGATTAAGCGCCTCTGAGACAGCCTGAGGCCACCTGGCAGCCCCAAAGATATTTGACTGAAGAATCCTTGTGATCTTATTCTTTTCCTCTTATTTTATTATCCTTTTAAATTAATGATTGTAAATCCAGTTGGTTTAGGGAAGAGGCTTAGATTCAAGAGGGAATATAGATTTTGATGTTAATAATCTGGTTGCTTTAATTGAAATGATTTAAGATGTTGGATGATGGAAGTAAAATTCAAAACTGTCTTTCCAGATTGAAATGATGAACCCATACTACAGACTGCACTGAAGGGTTTAAGGATATACATTCTTGCAGGAAGAGGGAGATGTGACTTTCCAATTCACTTGAAATTGATTTTTGTAAGAATCATGAACCAGTGGACTGCCTCCTGATCTGGCTCATGGATGCATCAGTATTTTATTTCACCAGCATAGTATTCTTAAATGCTTGAGTTTTAATGTCTTTGGACAAGGCATTCATTTTTAGGTTCCCTACAGCCCTCCTCACTCCCTGTTACCTCACATGTAATCAGATTCACACATTTATGTTAACTGCATGGTCTCTGCAAGCATTTGAAATTGTGATCCTCAATCACAGGATTTTTGTTTATTTCCTCATTTGTTTTGCATTGACCAAGATACTCAGCAGGTCCCAAGAAGTGATAGGGTTCATAAAAAAAATAAAGCCCACATGTCTAGAAATATAATGTTTAAATCAAGAGAGGTGATAGTTCTATTATACCTTTTCTGTTGTTAGGAGTCCCTTCCGCTCCAAGTCGCAGAGTATTTGACCAGCATGGGCTTAAACCATTAGGACATTTGGTTTTATTGTTGAACAAGGTGCCCTAGGTCTGGTTTAGTATCCCAGTAGCCCGTTGAGGGCTCAGGTCCTTTCCATTCCTCTGTCTTGCCTTCCCCAGATGTTGGTTCACCTTGGTCACAGTATGGCTGCTCTGTTTCAGCTGTCACATCTTCACCTGCCAGCGTTCATAAAAGGAAGAAAAGGGAGAGACGTAAGACTTTATTCTTGGCCCTCCCTCTATCCTTTTAATAGAGCAGACATCCTGTTACATTTCATTGGCCAAAACTGAGTCATATACCATCTCTTGAACATCACTGATTGAAATTAATAATCAAAATTTTTCTCCAAGAGTGGATAATTGCCACTGGAGCAAAATTTTCTTCTGTTAGCAGAGGTGTAGGAGCAGTGGCTAGTTGGTCCACCGGATGCTGTCTCGCAACATTAATGCATCTGGAGACTTGACTTAGTTGTGGGGGGGGTAATATTTGAAGATGAATGTTGAAAAACTTCAGTAGGTCCAGAGGAAGAGCCTCCAGGATTATGTAGTATCTAAATAATGTATGATGAGAGTCTCAGAATAAATATTTAGGAAAATTCAGCCTGGAGAAGATAAATCTCAGAGATGATAAGAGATATGTTCAAATACCCCATGGGCTCTTACAGGGTAGAAAGTTAAGTCTTAATTTTGTTGTTGTTGTTGTTCTGGGGATAGAACTGAGACCAGAGGGTGAAATTATAAGGTTGTTACGAAGAATAAGCTTTGGCAATTAGGTCTCTAATAGAAGACTGTGATATTTCATAGAATAATGTGTCTGTTGGACCTGACTGAGCCCAGAGTGACTGCCATCTGTCAGGGACACAACAGAGAGTCAGACTCACACTGGCAAGCTTGGACTGGGTCACCTCCGGGGTCCTTTCTAACTCCGAGACTCTGCACCTCTCAAGTTCTTGAATTTCTAAAAATCCCCACATCCTGATACTTTAGGCCCTTGGGTTTGGCTGAAAACCAACATCCTCACTTTCTCTAAGTGGGTGAGTAATTCAGTATAAATTTGCCTGGCATGGGGGAGGAATTTATGAACCCTGCATCATCACCCTAAATCCCCAGAGGACTTTACATCATTCCGAAGGGTAGGTGATATTTGAAAAGCATAAAACCTATGTATATATCAACTCACACACACACACACACATAAATATGAACATAAGTAGGTCAGCTGGCATCATATTTACTAGTGGAAATGTTTTTGGCTGAGAAGTTCATCTATAGAAGACGACGTTTAGAGTAATTGCCAATGATCTCAAAAAGGGAAGTTTTTTGCAGTTCAGTTAATCATCATTACTTATTAAAGTATATTCCTGTTTGTGTGCATATTACTTTGGTAATACTTTTGTATATCCTAAAGAGACAGCCAGACCCCTCTCTGATGTTTCAGCTAGGAAATTATCCTTTTCTGTCTGTTGTACTCCCCTGTGTTTTGAACATTTGCTTACGGCAGAAACTGCTCTGGGTACTATTCCATTGTTTATCTCTTCCTCTGTTTTCCCCTCACACCTCCCAAGGAGCAAACACAACCCGATTGCTTCCAAATGCTTTGCCTTTCCATTCAAATTTTACGACTTTGCATATGATGGAAACGGGTATGGTTTTTTTGTAATTATTCATTTATTAGAAATAGGTATGCAGGAGCAGAGTAAAAAAAAAAATCCAGAAAATACAGTGCAGCAGAGAAAGAATGTTTGCTTAATTAATGCACGATGCCTGGTTCTCTCCGTGGAGGTGACCCTGTTACCTATTCAAAGAGAAAAAATGTTAATTGGGATGGTAGTTTGTTTCCCTTTGTGATTTTTGCTGAAGTTGGTATGTTACAAGGATCTCTTTCCTGTTTTAAAATCTCACTGACTTGAAAGAGGTTAATCATTTTCCATTGGTCCCCAACTGTGTCTGTTTTTTCCCAAGCAAAATAAAAGCTCACGCTCGAATACAAGCTGAAAATCACTGGCACCTCAAAGCTAGGCCTACCTACTCATCCAAGGGATTTAAGATCCTTTGGGGTTATCTGGGGAGAGGAGGAGTCAGGATCACTTTACAGGCTAATGAGAGCTATGGGCCCTTCCCCAGAGGAATATTCAGGAGCCTTCATCTGATACCATGTCAATTTCAGGGGCACACAGACCCTCTGAAACCCATTCATAGCCTCCTTGGAATTGATTTATTCTTACTGGTTTATGAATATGTTCATTCTTCACTGAGCCTGTAAAACCTGGGCCCAAATGTTCTATAGATATATCTGTGATCAAATTATTTCCTTCCTTGCTATATAGCACAGAGAGCTCAGCTCAGTGCTCTGTGATGACCTAGAGGGGTGGGTTGATGGAGTGAGGGGGGGTCCAAAAGGGAGGGGATACATATCACTGATTCACTTTGTTGCACAGCAGAAATGAATACAAAATTGTAAAGCTACTATCTCCAATAAAAAGAATGCAGGTGCGTGCATGCACGCGCGCACACACACACACACACACGCAGAAAAAAAGGTTATTTGCTTCCATGTAACTCAGAATCTAGTTGGAGGAGACATGCAGTTAATGCCCTGAGTGATGCATCAATGATTTGGGGGCTATGAGACTATAGAAAGGAGCACCTCTTTCAAAGGTCTGAGGGTGGGGGATAAAGGCCAGGGAAGATGCCCTAGGGTCAAAGTCAAGAACTCTGGATCCGGGAACAGGCCACCACCCACGTGCCTGCCTGTAGGTCATCATCCAGCACAGTGGCCAGAGGAATAGCCTCAGTGTGGAGGGGGCCACGTCACCCCCCACCCCACCCTAACCTGTCCCTCGAGGCTGTCAGGCTCCAGGGACGCCTTGACAGCTCCTGGGTTTTCCTCTGGACGGCGGTTCTCAAAATCAAAACACTGAATTTTTTGCCGATTTCTAGTCTGTTGTCACAAATGGCGGGATGTCTCCTGCTTTATCTTGTCTCTTCCACGTTAGGAAATTCTTGCCAGAAGGAGTGAATGCCATTCGAGATCCCTATTGTCTTGTATGTCTATAGTCCTTGGACTGGGAAAAAAAAAAAAAAACCGAACACAAAACCCCTTATTTTCTAAGTGAATTGTTGTAAAGCTAAGATATTTGTGGGGCTGAGGACTTGTCGTGTTGATTGACGAGTGGACAGAGCCACTATGGGAAGACACTGGGAGCTGTAGAAAAGGATGTGCTTGCAGAGGCTCTAGCGCCAGCTGAGGGGCATGGCTTCCGCCTATGGAATTTTGAAGATGGTAGGCCCGGGTGAAGACCCGAGCTTTATGGTCAGATTGCCCTTTAGTTAATTACTGTTGGTTTTCACCTTGGTTAATTGGTATTCATTTTTTCCCTCCCCTTGTTTACTATTCTTTTTTTTTTTAAATTGAAGCATAACTGAAATAACATTATGTTAGTTTCAGGTAAATGATGCAATGATTTAATATTTGTATATATTGCAAAATGAACACCACAATGAGTCCAGTTAACATTCATCACTATGCATGCTTACAACCTATTTTTCTTGCAAAGCTGTTTCCCAAGGTGGTTTTTTTTTTTTTAATTAGATAATTGCTTTACAATATTATGTTGATTTCTGCCGTTCATCAACATGGATCAGCCACAGGTATACATATGTCCCCTCCCTCCTGAGCCCCCCTCCCATCTCCCACCCCATCCCACCCCCCGGCTGTCGCAGAGCACTGGGTTAAGCTCCCTGTGTTACGCAGCAAAGTTCCACTTGCTATCTATCTTATGTACGGTAATGTATTGTTTCCATACTATTCTTTTCTCCATTTGTCCCACCCTCTCCTTCCCTAGCTGTGTCCACTGAGGTGTTTTTTTATTTGAGGTGTTGTGTTTAATAGCAACAAATATGAAGAAATTGAAATTATCAAGTAAATCTTGATATGCATAGACTGGAAAATGTAGCAGATAAAAATGCTTATAAATAAGTTGTATTGATAATTACATATGAATTACATGATACAATATACAGTAAATTAAAAGCTATATATGAAGTTACCTAATCAATATGTATATTTTATATATGTGTTTATATATAAGATATAGACAAAAAGACTAGAAGGATATATATCAAAACGTTAATAGTACCTGTTTGCAGATGAGATCAAAGGTGGTTTTTATTTTCTTTATACATCTCTGAATCTCACAAATCCTCTAAAGCTGTGCATTTATTAGATTATTTTTATGTTAACTGTGGCTGTTTTTTTAACAGTCCTTTACTGCTAATTGGCTTCCAGAAAGATGGACCACTGGATATTTCTAATAGCTATGATAAAGTACCTCTGTAGTCTAACTATGGCCAGCACTTGAAACAAAAATTTTTCTAATTGACTTGGTGAAAATGTTATCTCATTGTTTTAGTGTGCATCTCTTTTATGGCATCTGCTGTGGAATATATTTAATTTAGTCACACCACACTTTTATATTCCCTGGGTGCTGTGCATCTTAACCTCTTTGATATTTCTCATTGTGTAAATGGAAAACCTCAGAAAATGATGGATCCCAGTATAAAGTACAGTGAAATGATTTGAATTTCTAAAAGAATAATAAATATTTTGAAGCCTGGCAGGGAGTTCTCTGATTGTTCATTCTTAGTCACCCGGCATTGCTCAGCCAGTGCGTCTGTATCAGTGTTGTTTCAAGAATTGCTTTAACGTGTAAAATTTCCCAGTGGAAAATCATCTTGTGGGACTTGACTATTATGATTTGCCAGGAGGTGTGGGACAGAACCATGTCCTAGTTGGCTGGAGGTGGGCTCCTGTCACAGGCTTTGTGGTGAACGGTGGGGATGCAAAGGTTTGTTCTTTTCTTTAGAAAAGTGAAGGCAGGATAAGGATGTGATGGTCACTGCCCTGCCACCTGAAAGGGATATTGCCCGGGTGGCAGGGACTGACCTCTGTCTCTGTGGCTGGAGTAGGTGCAGTAAAAGGAATTGTAAGTGAAAGTAAGAGGGATTTAGGTTGATATTAAGAGGTGTAGGGGGAGCTTCAAAATATTTAACCACTAATAAAGCATGATCATTGTTATAAACTGTTTACGACCTTCCAAAATTCATATGTTGAAACCCAACCCCCATGTACTAGGTGGTAAAGCCTTTGGGAGGTGATTAGGTCATAAGGGTGGAACCCTTATAAAAAGAGACCCTGAAGAGTTGATGCTTGCAAAGTATGGAGAAGACTCTTGAGAGTCTCTTGGACAGCAAGGAGATCAAAGTCAGTCTTAAAGGACTACTCATTGGAAAGACTGAAGCTGAAGCCAAAGTTCCAGTACTTTGGCCACCTGATGTGAATGGCTGACTCACTGGAAAAGACCCTGATGCTGGGAAAGATTGAGGACAGGAGGAGAAGAGGGTGGCAGAGGATGAGATGGTTGGATGGCATCACTGATTCAGTGGGTATGAACGTGGGCAAACTCCGGGAGATGGTGAGGGACAGGGAAGCCTGGCTGGTGCTGCAGTCCACGGGGTTGGGAAGAGTCGGACATGACTTGGCGGCTGAAGTGCAGCAACAAAAGAGACTCCAGAGAGCTCCCTCGCCCCTTTGTGCCGTGTGAGGACACAGTGAGAAGAGCTACTTTTTTGAACCAAGAAGCAGGTCCTCACTAGACTGTGAATCTCCTGGTGCCCTGATCTTGGACCTCCAGCCTCCAGAACTGTGAGAAAGAAATATCTGTTGTTTATAAACCACCCAGTCTCTGGTTCCTTGTTATATAGCAATCCGAAGGGACTAGGACAGTCAGTGATGAGTCAGAGCACAGACCCTCTTTGTAAGATCCTGGAGCTCCCATTGTGTTGGGCAGCAGTCCTTTCGTGACTGCTTATGAGAAGGTGGAGGGGGGGAGGTTACTGAGGTAGGGACTGAATGGCAGAGGGACTTGAAGTCCCTGAAGGTGTGGCAATTGAAACCCAGGCATTTCAGTGTCTTAATAATCAGCTCGGTTGTACTCGTTTGTATCAGCTGGCTATCACACTAGAGTATTAGTGAGATCTCTCATGTCTTTGATGCCAAGGTGTGTGCAGTGGTTTTCCAGGGCAGGAAAGCAGATGGTTGTCTCCTCTGTCCTATGTCAGCCATGCCCTGAAATGGGGCTGAAAACCTTCTGAAGTTCCCTTTTCTAAAATATGGAATAGAAATGTGCTTTCTTCTACCTCTGAGCCCAGCACTTTCCCCTTCTCTCCTGTGAGTTAATTCTCCACCTGCATGCCACATGCGTGCCCCCTCCCATGATAAGAGGCAGACGAGAGCTGAAGCCAGCTTTGCTTTCACTGCCCACCTTCCACCCTCTGGCTCCTTGTCTTCCAGGGCAAGACCTTCCCAAGCAACTCCTGTTTCATTGGCATTGAATCAAAGGGTCTGTTTCAGCCTCTAGTTTTGGGGGTGTGATGTGGTCACTGGCAGAAGCACAAAAATAATGTCGTAACCTGCTTGGAATACTCCATGCCTAAATGAGCTTCGTTCAAGACCCAGCTTTCCAAAGGATGTGCCTCAGTGGGATCATATGCTTGATTTACACGTAGAGGCTGTGCTTTTCTTCCCTCCTATAGAGTGGGAAATTCTCCTTCCCCATCTTGGTGCCTGCTGCTGCTGCTAAGTCGCCTCAGTCGTGTCCGACTCTGTGCGACCCCATAGACGGCAGCCCACCAGGTTTTCAAATCCTAATGGTTTCCAGGGAAGAGAGGCGTGTCTCTGGCTTCACCTGAGGATAGGAGGAACCTGGTATATCTTGGAGTTTATTGTTTGAGAGTGTCACAGGCTCAACTGTGTCCCCCTAAAAACTATGTTGAAGTCCTAGCCCTGGGGCACTCAGAATGTGACTGTGTTTGGAGATGGGGTTTTTACAGAGGTTATTAAGGTACAGTGAGGTCATACTTTAGGTTAAAATGGGTCCCAATACAATGTGACTTGTGTCATTATAAACAGAGGAGATGAGGACACAGTCATGCACGGAAGGAAGACTGTGCGTAGATAACAGGGAGAAGACGGCCATCGGCAAGGCGAGGAGCGAGGCCTCAGAAGGAGCCGACCCTGCTGATACCTTGCTCTCAGACTTGTAGCCTCCACAACCAAGAGGCTAAATTTCTCTTAAATCACCTAGTCTATTGTTAAGCACTTTGGTATGGTGGCCCTAGCAAACCAATATGGAGAGGTGGGGTGACGCTTCAAGCTTAAACCCAAGCTTTCTTAATGCTCTAATTCTCCTCCCCAACTGGGAGGGAATTAAGATGCTCCAGCTCAGAACCCAGACCCCCATCTTCCTGAAGACTGACTTTGTTCTTCTCATGGTAATAAGGTTTCTGTTTTGGCCGAGGGGCTCCTGCATTGAGGAGTTGAGTCCTCGTCTTGGAGTCCTTCCTAGAACACTTCTAGGACTTCAGTGCTTCCTAAATAGTTTTACTCCAATAGCCTTAAGGAGTGTGGTAGACAGAATAATCGTCCTCCACAGATGTTCTAATGCCCAGAATCCGTGATATGTTGCCTTTTATAGCAAAAGGGATGTTGTAAGTATGATTAAGTTAAGGATCTTCGAGTGGGGATACTAACACGCTTCATTCATGCAATAGCATGATGAGGTAGGCTGCATTATCATCCCCAGTTTACAGATGAAGAAACTGAGGCTCATAGAGCCTTAAGGCATGTGTCTGAATTCACACAGGTGGCAAGTGGTAGGGCCAGGATTTGAACCTCGTTCTAGTTTGGCTCTTGGACAGGGCTTCCCAGCTTCCGCACCTTTGTTGTGGGGGTGGGGATGGTGTTCTGTGCACCATATAACGTCTAGCGGCATCCTGGCCTCTCTCCTGGTTCTAGTAGTGGAATCCTCAAGCCCTAGTTGTGACCAACCAAAATGTCTCCAGACCTGCTAGCTGTTGCCTGGATGAGAACCCTGGCTCTGGGTTTTGAGGTTTGCTCACGGCCCATCTATACTGTGCTGTTCTGTTCTTAGTCCCTCAGTTCTATTCTTAGTCACTCAGTTGTGTCCGACTCTTTTGCAGCCCCATGGACTGTAGCCTGCCAGGCTCCTCTGTCCATGGGATTCTCCAGGCAAGGATACTGGAGCGGGTTGCCATTTCCTCCTCCAGGGGATCTTCCCGACCCAGGGATCGAACCCTCATCTCTTGCATCTCCTGTATTGGCAGGCAGATTCTTTACCACTGAGCCACCTGGGAAGCCCCACCACACAGTAGGTGCTTAATAAGTGACATCTTCCTTACACTTTGAGCCTCACATTTCACAAAAGCTTCGAAGCTCTCAGTAGGCAAGTGTCAGTTGATGTTCCTGCTTCTTTATCTCAGCAGCATCCAGTGGAATCTGTTCTCCTGTTTGGGGGTTGGTGTCAAGCCCGGGCAGAACTCTGTGTGCGAGGATGTTAATCCTTTCCATCGGCTTCCCTGGCAGCTGAGGAGTGCTGTGGCAGATTGAGTAAGGGCACCAAGCAGATTGCAAAAGGCACAGACACTTGTGCACATAGGCACCTAATATCCTTTGCAGAGGGGTGATTCATGTAGCTCACACATGGCCTTGTGGGGAGTTGTCTGAACAATTAACGTGCCTCCACCAAAGTCTTTGAGAACAGAGTTTCCCCGTCATTCTTGGACCTTGATGGGGAAAAAAAGAGTCAAGAAATTCGGGATACTTGGGCAAGAGGAAAGAGCAAGAGTAAATTAATGACAAGCTCTCTGTTAATTTGAGCATTTCTCCAAAAAACAGTGAGATCAAGTTATATCTCGTAAATGAATCTATTAACTTTTATGGTTGATTTGGGTTAGGGCAATTGGTTGGAAGAACTCATTAAAGCTGCCAAAATCTCTGGCTCAGCTGCATGTAGGGGTGTTTCTGTTTCCCAAGCATACCTACCTCTGCCTCTAAGCAGTGGTATCAGAAATACAAATTGTCAGTCACAACATGAGATCAGTTCATCCACTTTGTAGCACGTATTGATGCTTTATTCCCCTTTATGTCTGAGTAATATTGCATTGTGGATAAACACACTTTGCTTACCCAGTCATCCTTTGATGGACATTTGTGTTGTCTCCAGCTTTTGACTATTGGAAACAGTGATGCTATGAACATTTGTGCACAATTTTTGTTGTTGTTGTTGTTGAGCACCTGTTTTCAATTTTTTTGGGTGTATGCCCCACCAGAATGCTGGGTCATATGGTAATGCTACATGTAACTGATTGACGATTGACCTTTATTCCCCCACAGTGCTTTTCTTTACATCTTTAAAAGAAAATACATTTTAAAAGGAAATGCTATATCACTACCAAAAATAGAAACCGGTTTCCCTTGCCATAAATAGATGGCAACAGTAAACTAACATGCAAAATCACACACACACACAAACTTAAAAGGAAAATTATTAAAATGAGGAAACACAACACAGAGCTATTAAATATAACTGGGTGCTATTTTCTACTAAGGCTTAGCATATCACACTCTTTTAAAGGGACATTAAAAAGTGTCAAAAAGGTGTTGAAGATCTATTAGCACCAAATGGAGACTTTCTCATCAACTAATTAGAAGAACTGAAAGCTAATCAGCGCTTTATCACACATGCTTGATTGCTGTTTGGTGCCTTGCTTGTGTAAGACAGAACCATCTCTGGCTCCACGTTGGGTCCTCTGGATCTGCCCATTCTTTAACCGCCTGACTCTGGGTGACTGCCTTCCTCTCTGTGTCACTGGGTCCCTGTCACCTTTTACTTGGACTCTGACTCCAGTCTTCCTGCCCACATGTTCACCATCAGCCACCGCTCACACCACCAAAGGGGAGCTTTGAGCATATTAATCTCCACTCTTGAAGCTTTGGTGATATCCCCAGGGAAAAATTCATTATTTCTACTATTGCCTTTTAAGTTTCTTCTTCTTCTTTTTTATCCAGGGTAAAGTGTAAACTCTTATCCAGGCACCCAAGAGTCCCTGCAGTCTCCTCTCTGTCCCCTTCCGCTGTTTCTCCCTCCCATACTGTAGTGGACTCGAGACGCCTGCCCTTCCGTCTACACGCCCCATCGTTCCGACTGTGTCACCGCATGTCTCACCTGTGTTGATCATTACGTTGGTTGGCGTACCTCTCAGAGTTCTTTCGAAGATCAAATAAGACATATGGAGACCCTGAAAACTCTAAAGAGAAATACAGATGCAAAACGAGCCCTGCCTTGTCTGATGCCCTTGAAGTTTCCATGTCAAGGTGCCTTTTCGCCTCTTAGGTTAGAAGCAGTTGCCTTCCACTGCCTCTTGCGCTCTCAGTATCTTTCTTGCCACACGACAGACCAACTGGTCTCCCACATGAATGAATTTGTTTCCCTTTTTCATCCTTGCTGTCACCCTTCTCATCTGCCCTCCCGCCCCAGCCCCTGCAGCCCTCGCCAGTGCCTGGTGTACGTAGTTTGAAACAGCAAATCCCTGTCTTAACCTGCCCAAGAGGCTGTCTTGCCATCGTAGACCGGGAACGGAAAAGCCGTCGCTGCACTGGCTCCATCAAATATACTTTCTTTCCTTGTTTCTCTTCCCCTATTAGTTGCATCTTTGAATGTTCTTCCTCTAATGGGAAGTGACAGTTTAATTGTTTGGGTTTCTTAAATTTATTTTCTGCTACACAGTTGACCACACGTGATAAGGCAGGCAGCCCCACTTCATGCCATGATCCCCTCCCTCTTGCTCTTTGCACGAGGTGATTCAGCTGGAGCCATGAAGCAGCTAATTCTATGCGTGACAAGAGTGTTGAAAATCACTGTTGGGGACGGAGCTTCCCCGGGGAGGAAGGAGACAGGTGTGTGCAGGAACCGGAAAGCTGACAGTTCTCCTGGCCTCAAGGTTACACCATTCTTTGATTGTCCAGGGTCCCTTCTGCCACTTACAATGGATTTCTGCACGATTATTCACTGTTCTTTGAAAACTTTTGAGCCTTTGGAAACGTGATACCTTAGACATCCAACATCATAATTGTTGATGGTATCGAAGTCACCTTATTGAACAAAATAGTTGACTGAGACCACAGAAAGGAGGTATTTAACTCAAGCCATTAAGTAGATGTGGAAGATGGGGTTCACAGTGATACAAGGACTTGCTAAAGGCACCTTATTTCCTGACTCCCTGTCCATGGATCTCCTGGCCCATCAAATGGTGCTATAGAAAGGGCCTGCGAGGACATCCTTTTTCTGTGATGTGTGTGTGTGTGTGTGTGTGTGTGTGTGCGCGCACACACGCTCAGTTATGTCTCTTTGAGATCCCATGGACTGTAGCCCACCAGGCTTCTCTGTCCATAGGATTTCCCAGGCAAGAATTCTGGAGTTGGTCGCCATTTCCTACTCCAGGGGATATTCCTGAACCAGGGATTGAATTGGAGTCTCTTGCATCTACCAGCATTGGTGGGCTGATTCTTTACCAACTGCACCACCTGCTAAGTCGCTTCAGTCGTGTCCGACTCTGTGCGACCCCAGAGATGGCGGCCCACGAGGCCCCTCCCGTCCCTGGGATTCTCCAGGCAAGAACACTGGAGTGGGTGGCCATTTCCTTCTCCAACTGTACCACCTGGAAAGCCTTTTTCTCTATGGGGGATCCTCAATGCAGACTTCATAGCCTTCGGATGAAATGTAAAACTACTGGTCATTCAAACCCTCTTACCCTGATTTCTGACCTTTGGCCACCTTTCTAACCTCCAGCCTCCATTCTCTCCCCTCTCTTTTCAATTTCTTCTAGTTCTGCCTTCCCCAAAGAGAATTCCAAGGAATATTGGTCCCAAGAGGTTTTCCCTCCAGAGAAGAGTTTAAGCCAAAATAAGTTTAGAAGATGTTCAGAATCAGGAAACCCTGAACACCAGGAAACCCTCGAATATTTACAACACGTTGTCCCATTTGAGGCTTTGAGAAGTCCTGCCCTATAGACCTCTTTTAAAGTGTATTTAGTTTCCTAAATGGATTCTATTGTGAAGCTCCCCTTTTGTTTTTTGTACAATACTTGTCCTTGTTGGCTTGATTAAACATAACAAAAAGTACTGCTCCGGTGTTTCGGTGCACCTGGCTGCTTGCCTGTGCTTCTGCTCTGCCTCTCTCTGGAACCCTTCAGGACTCATCTCAGAAGTCATGCTCTGGGAGAACTTGTATCACTGCTCTCCCAGGAGTTAGGTGCCTTTCCTGTGGCTTTTTGCAGCTCCTGCATTCTGAAGCTGAGGATATTTTTTGTTGAGAATGGGAACCATTCTTTCTCACCAACCTCTATCTGTGTGTGTGTTCAGCCATTCCACAAGTACGTATGGGGCCTCTCGTGTCCAGGCATACTTTAGAAGGCCCCAGGGACCTTCAATGACTGGAACAAGCCCCTGCCCTCAGGGGGCTTACATTCAAGGGATGGGAACAAAATATGAACTTGTGACAAATATGTAATGTTAGATTGTGGCAAGAGCTAGGATAAAAGCAGGATTAAGAGATGGAGAGTATTGGGAGAGGCCCTTCACCATAGGGTTTTCAGAAAAGCTGAATCAGCTAGGATGGGTTTGCTTATACTGCATAAACAATAACCCCTGTATCTTAATGGCCTGTAACAATGGGGGTTTATTTCTCATTCATGCAGCATGCCTGTCCAAGGGTCAGCTGGGAACTCCATTCCACATCCCTCCACTTGGAGACCCAGATGGGCAGGCTCTGTGCCACGTGGAGTTTGACTGGTTGTCATGGGTAGGGGAGAAGGGATGTGAGGAGTTAGGTACTGGCTCTTAGAGCCTTTAGCACACATTTGGTTGGCTACAGCTGACTCAAGGGCAGAGGCAGATGCTCTCCTGCCTTGTGCCTGCAGAGCGGGGAACTGGAGTGACTGATATCATGAGTGAATACACAGAATCTCTGATAGGAGGATGTGTGAGCAGACACCTTAATGAGAGAGGAAAGGAGCCACGTGGACGCAGGGGAAGGTACTTCTGATAGATGAGACAGCACATACAAAGATCCTTCAGCACTCAACGAAGGGTTTTGCATTGAGTAGGTTATGAGGCTGTGTTTGTTGAATGAATTCTTGAATTTCAGGCCACTGTGCATTCATGAGACCTTTCTATTCCAGTTGCCCAAGTGGCAGACTTAGGTGAGTGCACATTTATAAGGACCAGAACATATCTAACTAGCCCAAATAAGGGTTGTTTGATATTGGTGTCTCTCGGTTAAGGGACTTAGAATCAGTTTACTGAACTTATCTCTGGCTACATGATTTATTTTGACCTGCCCTTTGATTGAGGGTTTTTCCCTCAAGGATCTTATGTTCCAGACACAAAACAAGTAGTCACTCTAACCATGTAATGTTTATAAAATTCATATAAAGAAGAAAACCAGCGTTTATTCATGTGCGTGCCTGATGGCTTTATCATACTTGAAATGATTGTTTTCACTGTCCTGACTCCCCGGTGCACTCCAAGAAGGCTGGGGCGTCTGTCTCCTTTACTGAGTACCCCCCAGCACCTGGAATAGTGCCTGGCAAGTGATGGATGACCGGTACATCCAATACTTGTGGACTGGTTGGCCAAGGAAAGGGAAGGCTATGCATCTTTTAGAGTTCTGTGAAGAGAGTTCTGACTTCAGCGCCATTGCCTGTCAAGAAGATGAAAAGGATTTAACTGGAGGAAGAGTGAGTTTATCTGGTAAAGGCAGTGGGGAACTGAATGCCCAGTCAAGAAGGATGATAAGGTAAAGAACAGTTTGCTTGAGACCACAGGGAAATGAATTAGATCAGAGCAAGCACAGGTGGGGAGGAAGAACAGGCTTGATGGATGAGTAGAATTTCAACTGTGGAGCTGGGGGAAAGATTGCCACATGGGATCCATGGCGTTTCACCATAATTATGTCCATATTAAATGCTAACTTTGGCAAAAATAAGCAATCTGCCTGGGCTTATCCAGCCAGAGAGAACAGCATGAATAAAGACGTAGGCGGCCAAGTACATGGTGTGTATGAGGAACCATATGTAGATGGTGTGGTTGGAGCATGAGGTGTTTGCATTTAACCCTAACTCTTCTTGACTTTGATGCTAATTTGGGGCAAATAGAAATGGGACCAGCCATGTCCTCGGGTCTGCCAGGTGTTTTGATTTTCCAGTAACAGCCTTCTCAGTCCTGAGGTCCTCCCTGCTCAGACCACCGTTGTACTGGCTCCCCTGGTGTCCACTGCCAGGAGATGGTGTCTGAGATGGGCTGGCTCGGGCTCACTGCGGCTCCTCGGGGTGAGTGACGAGTTCAGCATCTCTGTTGGCATGATGCAAAGTCAGCAGAAGTTTCCAAGTGTGCAGGCTCAGCACTTATCTTCTCTTACTGCTGGTTTGAATGAACATCTTACCTGCAGCTGCCTCGAGAAAAACTGCAGTGTTCAATGAGAAGGGTCAGGGGTCAGTAGAGGTTGGACGGTCTTGATGACTCTGAGTGGGATTTTTGTTTGTTTGCTTTTTTAACAGGCTGGTATTTCCACCTGAAGAACCTTTAGTGCCTTGAACTCAGAGGCTTTGGGGGGAGCCTGTATGTTAATGTTCCTTGACAAGCTGAAGTTACTGGACAAATGCAAGATGGTAATGGCTGTGATAGTAATTATGATAAAGGAAGGAGGAAACTTTCAGTTGGCTAGCCTGATTTCATTTTAAGGAAGCAAAAATGGAGGCTGATGATGTTGGCCAAACATTGATATCTTGCAGGAAATGCCCTGTTTTGTTATAGAGAAGAGATGCTCCAGGAAAATAGCTCTGCAGTTTTTCAACTTGAGTCCCTAGGGAGTCCCAGGGGATAGTGTGTCTGTATACCTTGAAGGAACATTTGCTATTCATGCCTTATCATTTCCTTTTGTGTTGTGCCTTCGCGCAAGTTGTTACCTGCAGCTAGAAGGCCCCTCCCCATCCACTGGCAAAGCCAGAAGCAGTTACTCACTTAAAAGCACCAGGCACATTCTCTGGGCTGGAAAAGAGAGGGGGGCAGCTGATAAGATTGAGAATCCAAAGGGGCAGGGTCAAGGCAGAGCCTGGAGTTAGGGGAACAGAAACTGTTCAGGGTTTCTTGGCAGGGTTTGGGGGACATGCTTTTCAAAATCAAAAAAGCCTGTAGGACCCACTCTGCATCCTGTGTCTCAGATCTTGATCAGAGAAAGGCATCTAATAGATTTACCACAATAGCAGCTGGCATCAAGGACCTACTGTATAGCACAGGGAACTCTAGTCAGTATTCTGTAATAACCTATATGAGAAAAGAATCTGAAAAAGAATGACCATATGTACATGTATAACAATAACTTCACTGTACATCTGAAACTAACACAACATTGTGAATCAACTATACTCCAATATTTAAAAAAGTGAAAAAAAGATGATGGATGGCAAGAGTGAGGACTCCCCAAAGGTATTTATGGTAGAGGTGGTTACTGTGCCACCAAGGAGATTGAACATATGTATAGTCCATGCCTCAGCTCAATGATCACTTCTTCTTGGAAGCTTTCTTTGACTTCTTTGTTCACTCAACATACAACATTCAACAGATATTTGAACGCCTACCGTGTACAGGGCATATTCAAGGCAAACAGGTGCAGTGATAAACAAGGTAGATAAAATCCCTTACTTTCTAGTGGGGATGACATAATAAAAGAATGAATCACCAATAAGATAAATACGGATAGGCAAGGAGATACAGCAGAGTAGGTGAGAGACCCACTGGATGAGGCTGCGTGTTTGAGACAGACTGACCAGGGGAGGTCTTTCTGAGGGGGTGACGTTTGAGCGGAGCCCTGAGTTAAGTAAGGGAGTCAGCTGTGGGGGGATGGGCAGAGGGTGACAGCAAGTGCCTGGCCCCTGGGGTAGGGGTGGGTGGGCTTGGCATGTTCAGGGAACAGACTAGGGTGGCTAGAGGAGAGCGATCAGATGGGAAGTGGGAAGAGACAGTTTCTGAGAGGTGGGCAGATGCAGCTCCCATAGGATTTGTGGGCTATGAAAAGAAGTTTGGATTTTATTCCAAAATGTGATGGGAAATTGTTGGAGGGATTTAAACAAAGAAGTGATAAAACCTTATGCATCTTAAAAAAAAAAATTACCAAGGCTGCTGCATTGATAAAGAAGGGGATAAGAGGGCACCTGGAACGCTTTATTGCTGTAATCCAGCTGGGAGACAAGCCAGGAGAGCTTCCTGGGCTAGGAGGTGTTGGTGGAAGTGGTGAGAATGATCAGGTTTGGGACGAGCCTGGAAGGTGGACCACTTTTACTTGCTGTGGAGTGAGAGAAAGAGAAGTCCAGAATGAGAGAGAAAGAGTGTCTCCTGGGGTTAGTTTTGATAAACTGAACTTTATCAAAAGTTTAGTTGATAAACTTTTGAATTTGGGGAAAATTTTAGATTTACAGAAAAGTCTCAAAGAGAATACAGGGAATTTCAGTGCATTCTTCACCCCATTTGCACAGACAGGTAAAACCCTAGAGTTCTAACATGGTTAACGTGGTAGATGGAAGTTGCTATTTGTTGAGATGGGGAAGATATGGTGGTGGGAGGGAAGGATGCCTCCTCCAGCTCTGCCTGGGCCACATTATTATGTCCTTGTACATCCAAGTGAAGACAGATGTCAAGTAAGTTGGCTGGATAAGCAAATCTGGAGCTCAGGGTGGGGGGCCTGGGTTATCCATGCTGCTCCCTGAGTTTGCATGGCATTTAATGTCATTAGACTTGGCATGGCTGAGTTCTAATGAAACTTTATTTATAAAAACTGGGTAGCGGACTGGATCTGGCCCACACGCTAAAGGCTGCCAGGTCAGGAGGATGAGGAAGCATCAGCAAGGAGGCTGAGGGGGGCAAGCCAGCAGGGTAGAAGGAAAACCAGGTGAGTGGTGCCTAGGAAGGCAGGTCAAGGAAAGGAGGCATGCGCCATGCCTGATGTTGAGTAGGATGAGGACTGAGAATTGGCCAGTGGATCTGCCAACATGGAGGGACCCTCACAAAGTTCACAGCAGTGTGGTGGTGACCACGCACCTGCCTGGAGTTAGTAGAGGAGAGGATGGTAAATGAAGAAGTAGAGGTGGCCGTTGTAGATGACTCTTGGGATCATTCTTGTTGTTAAAGGGAACAAAGAAATGGAGAATTATCTAGAGGAGCCATGGGGGTCAAATAAAAATTTTCACTTCTGCTTTTAAGGCCGGAGCTGTGTTTATGTTTCAGAGCAGATCCCTTCCTTTTGCAGCTGTTGTACTTGTGCACAATTATATAATTGCACCTTTCACATGATCATTTGTTTAAAATCTGTGTCTTCTGGGACAGCAGCATTTCTCAAGTTTGGCACACTTATATTTGGGGCTGGATATTTCTTTTCTGTAGGGGGGCCATCTGTATACTGTAGAATGTTTGGAAGCATCTTTGGCCTTTACCCACTAGACGTCAGTAGCATCCCTTCCCTTGGTTGGGATAACCACATGTGTCTCAAGACATGGTCATGTATGTTCCAGGAATATCATTGCTCCTAATTGAGAATCACTGACTTACAATGTGAGCTCCTAGAGGGCAGGGACCAAATGGACTCTTCTCAGTCTCTCTGGTTCCTAATACTATGCCTGGTGCAGATTACGGGTTTAATAAGCATTTTGTTGAGTGAGAGGTATTTTAATTATTTAATGGCAAAGTCACATCATACCTGGATGACCCAATGGAGAGAGAAGGGAGGTGTCCAAGGAAGAGTTCAGCATGTCTGATCTTTGTGAGGGGGTCTAGGGATTGCCTATGAGACAGTTTTATGGTTGTCATCATTGAGGATGACCACATACCGCTATCACTTCTTCTTTTTAAAAAATATTTATTTGGCTGGGACAAGTCTCAGTTGTGACACTTGGGACCTTCAATCATTTTTGCTGGGCCAAGTCTTCGTTGTGACACTCGGGACCTTCGATCATTTTTGCAGCATGTGAGACCCTCAGTTCTGGCATGTGAACTCTCAGTTGCGGCATGCAGGATCTAGCTCCCTGGCCAGGGATCGACATCAGGCCCCCTGCATTGGGAGCGTGGCATCTTAGTCACTGGACCACCGGGGAAGTCCCGCGGCTGCCATTCCTTACACAGTCTCTGGACTGTTGCGGTCTCTCCCCTCTTGCCTCCATCATCACCCTGGGAATGTCACTGTCATGTTGTTTCTCCAAAAGGAAGTGGACACCAGAAATGGGGAAGGTCTTTATCTCAAGTGTGATTATGAGCTGGACTCTTGAGCTGGACTCTAGGATTCAGGCTAGTGCCTAGAAACCCCTGGCATCACCTCCTCAGCCCCTATCCTTCATCTCTAGATGGAAACCCAAAAGTAAGAGGACTTCCGGAGTCAGAACAATAGTAACACGAATAACGCTCACTCAGAAACAGCCCTGCGAATGCACAGTCTGTCGGGGAGCCTTCATTCTCCCGCTGGTTCAGCACTGGCATCTGTGTGTGAGCTGCTCTCAGCAGGAGCTGCAGGTGACCAGAAATAGATTCAGGCCCCACCCCTCACACCCTGCCCCCCACCATGCCGGCTGACGTGATGTTCACCTCCTGTGGATCTGATAATATGTCTTGAATGGATGGAAGAGTGATATGCTTTTCTGCTCCCACCTTGTCCCTGAGTTCCTCGTTTCTGTGTCTCTGTTTTGTCCCTTATTATTAACACCACCACAAGGGGTGGGCTTATTTACGATGGCTCAGTGGGTAAAGAATCCGCCTACAATGCATGAGAGACACAGGAGAGGCAGGTTTGATCCTTGGGTCAGGAAGATCCATCCCCTGGAGAAGGAAATGGCAATCCACTCCAGTATTCTTGCCTGGGAAATCCCATGGACGGAGGAGCCTGGTGGGCTACAGTCCATGGGGTTGCAAAGAGTCAGACACGACTGAGCAAGCATGCAGCCACCGCAAGGGTTGCAAGAGTTGAATACTTCTCTCCCTCTTACAGTCTTTTCTATTCTGCCTTCTCCTGGCTTTTGCCTTATCAGTGTATTACCTACCTGATGGGTCTACAAACTATATAACCCATCCCCTGATTTTGTGAATAAAGTTTTATTGGAACACAGTGCACCCATTCATGTATGTACTGTCCGTGGCTGCTTTCTTGTTACATCAGCAGAGTTGAGCAGTTGTCACAGAGAGCACAGGACCCTGAAGCCTAACGTACTTACCAGCCGGTCCTTTACAGAAAAGTACGCTGACTCCCTTACCTACATTATTATTCAACCAACTGTTTCCTTAAATTGACTCAATTTTGAAGTTATTATGATGAAAATTATCAGACATACAAAGTAGAGAGAAAACGTAATGAACCCTCGCGTACCCTTAATCCAGCTTCAACTCATAGATAATGACTCTTTGAAAACAACTTCAATCTTGTTTTCTTAATACTCTCTCCTCCTTCATATGCATCACCTCAATTATTTTAAAATGTGTTTCAGGGATTGCATCATTTTACAATAAAATTTCAGCACGTATCTTAAAAGAGATTCCATTTGTTGAACTTAAACATAATTTTGCTACCGCATTTAAAACAGTAATGAGTCTTTCAAGTCATCATTTGCCCATAAATTGCTCAGTGTTTTTTAAATATAAGTACCTGCTTAGGTTTCATTCCAGGCAACAATTTGTTTGAAATTATGGTTTGGAAATGTTACTTATATTTTTTTCTCATACGCATTCGAATAACTACTGAATTATTAAAACCTTTGAAGGAAAATGTATCCGTTTACCCTCACCGTGGAACACACCGTGTTAAAGAGGCCCTCGGCAAAGTTCTGATGGCTTTTCCTCCCTGTTCGCGGGAAGGGTCTTAGCGTGCCCTCATTTTACCGCACCGGCAGAGCCGGTTAGGGCCCGGAGCAAATGCCGGGGACATGCCAACCAACCATGAAATCTAAAGGAACAGCAGCTTTGTAGTCACCTTCACCAGCTCAACACAATTTATAATACAATTAAGACCGACAGATATAATTGAATAAACAGAAAATAGAATTAAGGTAATCTATCCTCAGTGTACCAAATTCCTGTAATGAGTTGCTTTCAGCAGTTGTGGAAACATATAATTACCAAACAAATTACATGTTATTTTTATCCAAGAAGCTAATTAAGTGTTCTGTGTAAATTATTATGTGGTGGCACAAGGATCCGAGTTGTATTAAGTACCTAATTGGAAAAGGGACGGGACCCGAGAATTTTACACAGGGATATGGTTGAGTGGGATCACAGGGAGGCTGCCTGATTGCAAGGCAGGGATTGTGTGAAGACGGGAGGGAGGGACCGGGAAAGTGATTGGACGCCTACGGTTTGTTGAGTTGATTGAACGTGAGCCTGCGTGGCTGAAGTAAGTCATGGCTCTTTGCCTTAAGTGAGTCCTGGATCCTTGTTATTTGTTTTTAAAATTAATTTGTTTTAATTGGGGAATAATTGCTTTGCAATATTGTGATGGTTTTTGCCATACATCGACATGAATCAGCCATGTGTGCACATGCGTCCCCTATCCTGAACCCCCCTCCCACCTCCCTCCCCACCCCATCCCCCTGGGGTGTCCCAGAGCACCAGCTTTGCGTGCCCTGCTTCAGGCATCAAACTTGCACCGGTCATCTATTTTATATTTTTGTCTGTTTTAAAAGCTTACTCTCCTTTCTAAACTTGAGCAGCAGAGCTCCCTTCGTTCCAGCTTCACTGGGACCCTGGGCTCTGCCTTCTTTGTAGCACTTTGCTCTCATTGCTTTGAGATTCAGTAACTTTTCCAATAGCTGCCTGTGGGACTTGTGCCCTTTTTGTTGTTGTTACTGTTATTCAGTTGCTAAGTCGTGCCCGACTCTTTGCCACACCATGGGCCAAAGTGTGCCACGCTCCTCTGTCCTCCACTGTCTCCCAGAGATTGCTCAAATTCATGTCCATTCAGTTGGTGATGGTATCTAATCATCCATCTTATCCTCTGCTACCCCCTTCTCCTTTTGCCTTCAGTCCTTCCCAGCATCAGTTTTTTTTTTTTTTCCCCAATGAATTGGCTCTTCACATTAGAAGAGGCCAAAGTATTGGAGCTTCAGCTTCAGCATCAGTCCTTCCAATGAGTATTCAGTGTTGATTTCCTTTAGGATTGACTGGTTTGATCTCCTTGCTGTCCAAGGGACTCTCAAGAGTCTTCTCCAGCACCACAGTTTGAAAGCATCAGTTCTTTGATTTTCAGTCTTTTTGCTTTCTGGAATGTGAGGAAATGGATATTTGGGGATGTACACTGCTTCTTTCCCAAATCTGAGAACAAATAGTCTAGAAGAATTCTCCAGTGGACTCGGAGCTGGACTCAGCCTCCTGAGAACATCCCTGTCGAGTGTTATAGGAGAAAAGGGTATGCCTAGATGGAGGCAGGGGAGGAGCAGGTGGAAACTCCTCTGAACTGGAGTCATAAGATTAAATTTATCATCCCTGTCCTGCTGTTGGAGAGCTGTGTGACCTTCTCCAAGGTGTAACTCCCCTCTGAGCCCTGATATCTCATCTGTAAAGTGTAGAAAATAGCCAGTGGCCTGTTTATCCATAGAGGTGCTTTGAGAATGACATCAGTTCAGTTCAGTCGCTCAGTCGTGTCCGACTCTTTGCGACCCCATGAATCACAGCACGCCAGGCCTCCCTGTCCATCACCAACTCCCGGAGTTCACTCAAAGTCATGTCCATCGAGTCGGTGATGCCATCCACCATCTCATCCTCTGTCGTCCCCTTCTCCTCCTGCCCCCAATCCCTCCCAGCATCAGAGTCTTTTCCAATGAGTCAACTCTTCGCATGAGGTGGCCAAAGTACTGGAGTTTCAGCTTTAGCATTAGTCCTTCCAATGAATGCTCAGGACTGATTTCCTTTAGGATTGACTGGTTGGATCTCCTTGCAGCCCAAGGGACTCTCAAGAGTCTTCTCCAACACCACAGATCGAAAACATCAATTCTTTGATGCTCAGCTTTCTTTACAGTCCAACTCTCACATCTATACATGACTACTGGAAAAACCGTAGTTTTGACTAGATGGACCTTGGTTGGCAAAGTAATGTCTCTGCTTTTGAATATGCTATCTAGGTTGGTCATAACTTTCCTTCCAAGGAGTAAGCGTCTTTTAATTTCATGGCTGCAGTCACCATCTGCAGTGATTTTGGAGCCCCCCAAAATAAAGTCTGACACTGTTTCCACTGTTTCCCCATCTATTTCCCATGAAGTGATGGGACCAGATGCTCTGATCTTAGTTTTCTGAGTGTTGAGCTTTAAGCCAACTTTTTCACTCTCCATTTTCACTTTCATCAAGAGGCTTTTGAGTTCCTCTTCACTTTCTGCCATAAGGGTGGTGTCATCTGCATATCTGAGGTTATTGATATTTCTCCTGGCAATCTTGATTCCAGCTTGTGCTTCCTCCAGCCCAGCGTTTCTCATGATGTACTCTTCATAGAAGTTAAATAAGCAGGGTGACAATATACAGCCTTGATGTACTCCTTTTCCTATTTGGAACCAGTCTGTTGTTTCATGTCCAGTTCTAACTGTTGCTTCCTGACCTGCATATAGGTTTTTCAAGAGGCAGGTCAGGTGGTCTGGTATTCCCATCTCTTTCAGAATTTTCCAGTTTATTGTGATCCACACTGTCAAAGGCTTTTGCATAGTCAATAAAGCAGAAATAGATGTTTTTCTAGAATTCTCTTGCTTTTTCGATGATCCAGCAGATGTTGGCAATTTGATCTCTGGTTTCTCTGCCTTTTCTAAAACTAGCTTGAACATCTGGAAGTTCACGGTTCACGTATTGCTGAAGCCTGACTTGGAGAATTTTGAGCATTACTTTACTAGTGTGTGAGATGAGTGCAATTGTGCGGTAGTTTGAACATTCTTTGGCATTGCCTTTCTTTGGGATTGGAATGAAAACTGACCTTTTCCAGTCCTGTGGCCACTGCTGAGTTTTCCAAATTTGCTGGCATATTGAGTGTAGCACTTTCACAGCATCATCTTTCAGGATTTGAAATAGCTCCACTGGAATTCCATCACCTCCACTAGCTTTGTTTATAGTGATACTTTCTAAGGCCCACTTGACTTCACATTCCAGGATGTCTGGCTCTATGTGAGTGATCACACCATTGTGATTATCTTGGTCGTAAAGATCTTTTTTGTACAGTTCTTCTGTGTATTCTTGGCACCTCTTCTTAATATCTTCTGCTTCTGTTAGGTCCATGCCATTTCTGTCCTTTATCGAGCCCATCTTTGCATGAAATGTTCCCTTGGTATCTCTAATTTTCTTGAAGAGATCTTGTCTTTCCCATTCTGTTGTTTTCCTCTATTTCTTTGCATTGATCACTGAGGAAAGCTTTCTTATCTCTCCTTGCTATTATTTGGAACTCTGCATTCACATGCTTATATCTTTCCTTTTCTCCTTTGCTTTTTGCTTCCCTTCTTTTCACAGCTATTTGTAAGGCCTCCCCAGACAGCCATTTTGCTTTTTTGCATTTCTTTTCCATGGGGATGGTCTTGATCCCTGTTTCCTGTACAATGTCATGAACCTCCATCCATAGTTCATCAGGCACTCTATCGTTCAAGGTCAGGAGGGGTGGCCGTGAGGAGATACCCCTCCTCCAAGGTAAGGAGCAGCGGCTGCGCTTTGCTCGTGCAGCTGTGAAGAAATACCCCACGTCCAAGGCAAGAGAAACCCAAGTAAGATAGTAGGTGTTGCAAGAGGGCATCAGAGGGCAGACACACTGAAACCATAATCACAGAAAACTAGTCAGTCTGATCACACAGACCACAGCCTTGTCTAACTCAATGAAACTAAGCCATGCTATGCGGGACCACCCAAGACGGGTGGCTTATGGTGGAGAGGTCTGACAGAATGTGGTCCACTGGAGAAGGGAATGGCAAATCACTTCAGTATTCTTGCCTTGAGAACCCCATGAGCAGTATGAAAAGGCAAAATGATAGGATACTGAAAGAGGAACTCCTCAGGTCAGTAAGTACCCAATATGCTACTGGAGATCAATGGAGAAATAACTCCAGAAAGAATGAAGGGATGGAGCCAAAGCAAAAACAATACCCAGTTGTGGATGTGACTGGTGATAGAAGCAAGGTCCGATGCTGTAAAGAGTAATATTGCATAGGAACCTGGAATATCAAGGCAAATTGGAAGTGGTCAAACAGGAGATGGCAAGACTGAACGTCGACATTCTAGGAATCAGCGAACTAAAATGGACTGGAATGGGTGAATTTAACTCACATGACCATTATATCTACTACTGCAGGCAGGAATCCCTTAGAAGAAATGGAGTAGCCATCATGGTCAACAAAAGAGTCTGAAATGCAGTACTTGGATGCAATCTCAAAAACGACAGAATGATCTCTGTTCGTTTCCAAGGCAAACCATTCAATATCACAGTAATCCAAGTCTATGCCCAAACCAGTAATGCTGAAGAAGCTGAAGTTGAATGATTCTATGAAGACCTACAGGACCTTTTAGAACTAACACCCAAAAAAGATGTCCTTTTCATTATAGGGGATTGGAATGCAAAAGTAGGAAGTCAAGAAACACCTGGAGTAACAGGCAAATTTGGCCTTGGAATACAGAATGAAGCAGGGCAAAGGCTCCTAGAGTTTTGCCAAAAGAACGCACTGGTCATAGCAAACGCCCTCTTCCAACAACACAAGAGAAGACTCTACACATGGACATCACCAGATGGTCAACACCAAAATCAGATTGATTATATTCTTTGCAGCCAAAGATGGAGAAACTATACAGTCAGCAAAAACAAGACTAGGAGCTGACTGTGGCTCAGGTCATGAACTCCTTATTGCCAAATTCAGACTGAAATTGAAGAAAGTAGGGGAAACCACTAGACCATTCAGGTATGACCTAAATCAAATCCCTTATGATTATACAGTGGAAGTGAGAAACAGATTTAAGGAACTAGATCTGATAGATAGAGTGGCTGTGAGAATAACATACTGTAATGCAAATGAACATTATTTGTAAAGTCTAAATCTCAGTCCCAAAAGAACTTGTTTGTGGTTTTTATTAATCAATGTGGGCTTCCCTGGTGGCTCAGACAATAAAGAATCTGCCTGCAAAGCTGGAGACCTGGGCTTGATCCCTGGGTTGGGAAGATCCCCTGGAGAAGGGAATGGCTATCCACTCCAGTATTCTGATGTGGAAAATCCCATGAACAGAGGAGCCTGGAGGGCTTCAATCCACAGAGTCACAGAAAGTTGGAAACTAACACTTTCACTTTCACTTTTTTTTTTCGTTAACCAAGGACAGTTCTACCAAGTCACACAAGGTGGGTGATGTAACTTTTAATACCAGGAATCGTCTTTGAATCTGACTATATCCAAGAGTCATTGGTCTCTTCCATTTCTCAGCTTGTTTTTTTCTCTGTATTAAATTCATTTTCGGGGAATATCCTCTCATTCCAATTCCCAATGGGGCCCGATGGCCACCAGAAGCTCTGGTCCTTCTCTCTACCAGTTACATGACTCAGAGAAACTGGAAAAAGTGTGGAGCTTCCTTCATGGTAGTTTCATCAAAAGTCCCAGGGCTCACCCTGATTGGACTCCTCTGGATCATGTGCCCATAACTGAGCCAATCACTGTGGCTGAGGGATGGTGTGATGGAGTGCTGATTGGCTGGGTCTGCCTGATTACAGTTGAAGTTCTGCCAGGGCTTTTGAAATGAATATTCATTTTGAAATAAATGAACAGCAGCCATGGATCCCTATTTCTCATCTACTGGACCCCTGGAGGTTACAAATGGCTGCCTTTAGATAGGTGTTTTTTTGTTGTTGTTGTTGTTCTTGCCAGAACCTTAAAAACATTAAGATAGTTCACTGAAAAGTTTGTATCTGGATTTTCTGCTAAAAAAAAAAAAAAAAAAAACTAGAAACACGTGGCCTGAATTCCCTCAGGGCAACCTTTGATTTGAGCAGAAAAGTGACTGCTCCCTTTCACTGAAGCATGCCATTCCAAGTTTACTATCGTCACCACCATTCCCTAATTGTTACTCGGGTGGTTTAGACCACTCACATCACCTGTCTGGGTTCTGGGGTGTTTGAATTTGCCATACCTGACACAAACCAAATCAGTGTTTTTTAAACCTCCCCCATGTTAAAAATAACCAGGGATGCTTCTTAGGTATCCCTTTGACCTCCCATAACTGTCACTCATTTTGATTCAGTAGTGTGCATGAGGCTGGATATTTGCCTTTTTTAACAAGATGCGTGTGTGCGTTCGTACTAAATCACTTCGGGGGTGTCTGACTCTTTGCTGACCCCATGGACTGTAGCCCATCTGGCTCCTCTGTCCATGGGATTCCCCAGGCAAGAATACTGGAATGGGTTGCCATGCTCTCCTCCAGGGGATCTTCCCGACCCAGGGATCAAACCTGAGTCTTTTTTGTCTTCTGCATTGGCAGGTGACTTCTTTACCATTAGCACCACGCAGATAGCCCTTTTAACAAGGTACTCTCAGGTGATTCTGGTAAGGGCAGTTTGGAAATACTAGATTGATGTCTAAGCTTTGGAATTCAAAGTGTGGCCAATTGACCAGCAGGGTCTGTATTTCCCGGGGTATCTTGTTTAAATGGCAAATGTCAGCCCTGCCCCAGACAGACAACCAGAATCTGCAAACAATATATCAGCCTGGCTTTTGATTTGACCTCTTTTCTGTTTTCATTTTAGTAAGCTTTCTCACCTGCCCTCCTTGCCTCAGGGTTCTTCAGGAGAGCCAGTGTCCCCTGCTCCTCCCTGCCTGGGAGAATGTTGCAGGGACCTGTCCCCTCCCTGGGAGATGCCCACCTTGCCCTCCCATCACTGAGAGATGACAGGGGAAGATGCTCTGCGAATCTAAAGAGAAGTCTCAGCAGCTGGAGACCTTGCTTCCTGAAAGCAGGTGGCTGGACACCCAGGTCCACTGGCCTCAGCAGATTCCAGGCCCCCAGGCCTGTGTCATGATCTCAGTTTTGACTAGGGCTGATCTGTTTTCTCCATCAAGTGTTCTGAGGTATTTCACACATGACTGGGCTGAGACAGTTTAGCCAAGCCTGTTCTCTTCCCTTTCAGTGGTCTTGATTATGAGGCTTTTTGTTCCCCAGTGCAAAACTTCCATGTGAGCAATTCTGAAATCCAGATACTGCCGGGCCTTTGCTGATGATGGTCTTATCCCAGTACATTAATTCATTCATTCAGCAAACTGTCCTTAAGCATATTCAAAGGATTCTGACCATGATGGCATATTAGACATAATGATGATAGTTGGCATGTACTGCAAGTTTATTATGTGCTAGGCATTGTGCCAAGTACTTTAAATATCTCTTTTAATCCTCTCACTAACTCTGTGATGCTTTGGGTATTCTTAGCCCCATTTGGCAAATGAAAAGACTGAGGCTTGTCAAAGTGAAACAAAGTACCCAAACAGAATCAAAAGTCAATTTGATATATTATTCAAAGGCAGACTCTGATTGTCTGTCTGGGCTGGGATTGACATTTGCCTTTTAAACAAGATACTCTAGGAAATACAGACTCTGCTGGCTTCAAATCCAGCTCTCTGTGACTTCTGAACATGTTTTATTGACCATGGTGAGTCTAGCTAACATGAGTTAGACTTGATGAAAGGAACCCATTGTTAATGAAATGTTATCTACAGAGTCTTTAATTCTTATTACTGCTGTGAGGAATGGGCTGTGTCCATTTGCTGATGACAAAACTGAGATCTGTAAATAGATTGGTCAGGAATTGGCAGAGACCAGATTTGCGCTCTGGCTTGAAAACTGCTTTAAATCAAAGGCTCTCCCACCACCTCAGGCTGTACAGGCCACAGTCTCCAGGAGCTGGCCCCTCGGAGCAGGGAGGTCCTGTCTAGTACCTGGGAGTCTGTGACAAGTACTATGTGTCTCTGACAGGCAGATCCCAGGCTCTGAGGATGAGACAATGACTTGGGTTGAGCTATGATGATAATCCAAGTTTGCATTGATTCGACAAGTACCTCATGCTAGGCACAAAACTCTCTCAGTTAATCTTTTCAACAATCCTCTGATTATCCCCATTTTATAGAGGAGGAAGCCAAGGGGAACGTAGTTATCTCACACAGAATAAACTAGAGGCTCTTCTGTAGGTCTTTTCTAGATAATTCTCTCTATCCCCGGCATCTGCTTACCAGAGGCTGGGGGTGAGCTGGAGGAAAAGGAGAGATACTGATCTTTTAGTTTAGAAGATGAATAAATTCTTGAGATCTGATGTGCAGAATGGTGACTGTAGTTAATGACAATGTATTATAGAATTGAAATTTGGTAAGAGAGTAAGATGGCAAGTGTTCTCAAGCCCCCCACCCCCACACAAAGAGTAACTATGTGAGATGATGGATAGAGTAATTTGTTTGATTGTGGTAATCATTTCATAATGTATATGTTTATCAAAACACCACACTGTGTAATATGTAATTTTTATTTGTCAAAAATAAAGAGACACCAATAAAAGAAAAGAAATGCCTCATTTTCCCTTCTCCCGAGCCCCTGACAACCACTTTCTATTGTTCAATTCTATGAATTTGACTATTTGGGGTTTATCATATAAGTGGAATCATGCAGTACTTGTCCTTCTGTGACTGGCTTATTTCACTTACTGTAACATCCTCTAGGTTCAGTCATGTTGTCACATATTGCAGAATTTCCTTCTTTTTTTAGAGCCGAGTAGTATCCTGTTGTATGTATATACCACAGTTTCTTGATTCACTGATCGATCTTTATGTTGCTTTCATGACTTGGCTGTTGTGAATAAGCTTCAGTGAGTGTAGGAGTGCCAATATCTCTAAGATCCCAATTTTCATTCTTTTGGGTGAATACCCAGAAATGGGATTGCTAAATCACATGATAGTTTTTATTTTTAATTTTTAAAGAAACCTTTGGTAGCTCAGCTGGTAAAGTATCCGCCTACGGTGCAGGAGACCCCAGTTCGATTCCTGGGTTGGGAAGATCCTCTAGAGAAGGGATAGGCTACCCACTCGTATTCTTGGGCTTCCCTGGTGGCTTAGCTGGTAAAGAATCCGCCTGCAATGTGGGAGACCTGGGTTCCATCCCTGGGCTGGGAAGATCTCCTGGAGAAGGGAACGGCTACCCATTCCAGTATTCTGGCCTAGAGAATTCCAAGGGGGTCTCAAAGAGTCAGACACAACTGAGCGACTTTCACTTTCACTTTCGTTCTGTTCCATGGTGGCTGCACTCTTCTGCCTTCCCATGAATGGTAAGCAACTCTTATAGTGCCTTCATATCCTCGCCAACACTTGTTGTCTTTTGTTTTTAGATAATCGCCATCTTGGCAGGAGTGAGGTGGTATCTCACTGTGGTTTTGACTTGCATTTCCCTGATTATTAGTGACGCTAAGCATTTTTCACATGCCTGTTGGCAACTTGTATGTCTTCTTTGCAGAGAGACCTGATTTTCATTGAGCTCCTTAATTTCTGCAAGTAACTTTATCCTCTTTGAGCCTTTTTTTCCCCCTAAAATGGGACTAATACAGCTTACTTATTAGGGCTGAGTACTGTGTACTGCTGGTGCCTGGCTATATGCCCCAGTCGTCATGTCTGTGTACCACAGGCTGTTGACTATGAATGCATGTGACTATCTGTGAGGTCTTTTCTGACTCTGGAAGCAGGTTCAACATACTTGCAGGGTGAGTGAAGGTGCTGGAAGCAGCCAGGGATGAGTGAGGAGTTGTGGGTCAGCACTCGGGTCTCTTGCCTTTTAGGTGCAACAACTCTAATGCAGATATTTTATGCTAGGTTCCTGATGGATGATGGAGTTCAGTTGCCCACAGTTGCAACTTGCTTAAAAATGCACAATTTACTGTTTTCTTTTCCTTCCCTGTCTGATTTCTCTTTTTCCCTACTAGTGTTTCCTGGGATCTTTTCTCCAATAGATAACTAGAAATTCGAATCTTTGTCTCCTACTGGTTCAACTCAAAGTTGAACTTAAACTCAAAGGTTATCATAATGATCTAATTAAATACTATATGTAAAGTGTTTAGCACATCACCTAGCTCAAGGTAAGTCCCAGTAAAGGACAGCTACTATCATCGTCATCACCATCATCATTCTGAAGGTAGAATGAGCTCATTCTTTCAAGACATTTACTGGCAGATAAGTTCATCCAAAATTATGAAGAAAAATGTGAAAGAAAAGGTCACTTGGAATCTGTGCACCAAAAGTATTGAAATAGTTTCTTATTTTAAGGAGATAGTTTGTTAATTATTAATCAGTATTTTTAACCTTCAATCCTTGTCTAACAGCATGGATAACAGGTCTACAGTTTCATGAAGTACCTCTTGCATCATAATTTGGTTATTCTGAGTTATCCATTTTGATTTTCTTGGAAGAAGTACTGGTTTCATTAACATCTAGTTGCAGCTGAACTTTACCTTTGAAGTTTTTTGTTGACGTTTGAGCTTGCTTTCCTTGTGGTGGGCTGGAGAGAGAATTATTCTTGGGTTGGTGACTCAGATGGCAAAGAATCTGCCTGCAGTTCCGGAGACCTGGGTTCTGTCTCTGAGTTGGGAAGATCCCCTGGAGAAGGGAATGGCTACCTACTCCAGTATTCTGGCCTGGAGAATCTCATGAGCAGAGGAGCCTGGCAAGCAATAGTCCATGGGGTTGCAAAGAGTTGGACACAGCTGAGTGGCTAAGCACACGTGCATGCATGTCTTATTGTTTTAGCCTTCATCTGTCGAAGAGGTGGGGCTATAGGGTCTGTGCTGTGGATTATTATGCTCCAAGGTTTACGCTATTGGCTTCCCAGAGTAGTAAATGATGGACTTGCTAAAGCAAAGGACAACAGAGAGCCTTCAGAATCAGTGGGGTTGGATAGACAGGAGCAAGAGGGGAAGAGAGGGGAGAGATGAAAAGATGAGCCCACTTGCCTGTAAACTTTCTCATTTAACTTATGCATGCTCACTCTGGGCCTCGGACCTAGGGGAAGGGATATCGAAATGCTTGAGAGACTATCCTGAGTGTTAGGGACATAGCATGATATGTATTATATCATACTTGTATGATAATTTCACGTGTCAGTTTAGCTAGGTTTCACTTGCCAGTTTTCAATCAAATGCTAATCCAAGTGGGGTTGTGAAGTTGTTTTGTAAAGGTGATTAAAGTCTGTTATCAGCTGACTTTATGGGAGATTATCCTAGATAATCTGAGTGGGCTTGGTCAGTCGGTTGAAGGTCCTAAGAGTGCAGCTGAGGGACTTCCCTGGTGGTCCGGAGGTTAAGAATCCACCTTCCAATGCAGGGCACACAGGTTTGATCTCTGAGCTGAAAAGATTCCACATGCTCCGGGGCAGCTAAACCAGTGAGCCACAGCTAATGAAACCTGTGTACCCTAGATGCAGGCTCTGTAATGAGAGAGGCCGTGGCAATGAGAAGCCCACTCATTGCAACTAGAGAAAGCCCACATGCAGCAATAAAGAGTCAGTACATCCAAAAATAAACAGATAGTGCAGCTGAGACTTCCATAAGGAGAAAGTCCACCTGAGACTGGAGGCTTTGGCCCACGCCTAAGAATTCCAGCCTGTTCTACAGATATCAGACATGTCTAGCTATTCCCCCCAGTTATGTAAGCAAAGTCCTTGTAATGAGTTTCTCAATACAGATCTCCTACTGATCTATTTCTCTGATTGAACCCTGACTTACACGGATTTTGGTGCCAAGAGTGGGGTGCTGCCATAACAAATACCTACAAGAGTAGAAGTAGCCTTGGAACTGGGCAGTGGGCAAAGCTTGGAAGAATTTTGAGACATATCATAGAACAAGGTTAGACTTTCTTGAACCCATCATTAGTAGAAATATGAATTTCTACCGAACAGCTCTGCTATTGTGGACTTGGAGGAAATGATGAACATCTTAGGGAAAACATGTATCATCTTAGAGAATACCTGAATTATCATTAACTGACTTGGCAGAAACGTCAATGTTAAAAGTACTACCATTGTCAGTCAGTCAGTTCAGTTGCTCAGTCCTGTCCAACTGCGACCTCATGGACTGCAGCACGCCAGGCTTCCCTGTCCATCACCAACTCCCGGAGCTTGCTCAAACTCATGTCCATTGAGTTGGTGATGCCACTGCCAGTGAGGATTAGTTAAGATGGGAATGAGGAATATGTTATTAGGAACCAGAGAAAGGGAATTCTTGTCATAATGTGGACAAGAAAGTTTAGCTGAATTGTGTCCTACCATTATGTGGAAATCTGAAGTTGTAAGTGGTGAGCTCAACTAATTAGCTGAGGAAGTTTCCAAGCAAAATGTTGAAAGTGCAGCTTGGTTTGTTCTTTCTCCTTTAGTAAAATGTGAGAGGAAAAAAGATAGATTGAGGGAAGAATTGTTAAGTCAAAAAGGATGATTTGGGAAATTCTCAGCCTATCCCAATTGTAAAAGATACTCCAAATAGGAGACTCACTCTCAGGAAAGCTGCTCTGGAGAGAAAGCCAAGGATGTGACTGGATAATCTTTTATTAGTGCCTGGAAAGAATCAAAATGTCACCGCATTTGATCATACTATGGGATCTTTAAATAGATGAGGTGTGTGACTCATGGACCCCTCAGCCATCTAAGCAGAAGCCTAGGGATAGAGAGGATTATTTAGAAACGTTCTGTGGAAGAGCCTCTTGTCTAATGAAATGAATCCCTGTGAAATACATAGTCCCACAGGTTTCTTGAAATTTCATACTCGCGGGAGCATTGCCAACTTGGACTGAAGCAAACACAGAGGATGAAACGGAAGGTCATCACACTCCCAAAATTCTACAGGCAAGAAACATACTGCTAAACTCCTAGGTTGCAAACACTCACTACCTCTTGTGAAAAAGAAAGGCTTACTCTGAAGGCAGAGTCATGAAGCGCAGAGAATTATTTTCATGCCTTGAAACCTAATGTTTGCCTAGCTGGATTTCAGAATTCTTGGATGTGATTTTTTTTTTTTTCTTTCCATGATTTGTTTCCCTTTTAGATCAGGAATGGATATAACTGTGATATTCAATGCCTGTCCCACAACTGTATTTTGGGAGCAGATAATTTTTTTTAGCTAGTTAATTCCTTTGGTTGTGCAGGGTCTCCGTTGGGGCATGTGATCTTCTTTGCATCATATGAGCTCTCTAGTTGTGGTGCATGGCCTCAGTTGTGGCTTAGTTCCCCAACCAGGGATCAAACCCTAGTCCCCTGCATTGCAAGACAGATTCTTAACCATTGGGCCACCAGGGAAGTCCCTTGTTTCCTAGTTTTATAAGATCACAGATGGAGACAGATTTTGCCCCTGGATGGATCATACCTGATTGAGATGATTAGGATTTGGGACTTTTGAGCTGATGAGATTTAGATGAGATTTTTGGATTTTGTGTTGAAACTGTAACAGGTTGAAGCTTTGGGAGATGCAGCGACTCTACTTTGCACATGGAGCCGATGTGAAACTTTGGGGGCCAGAGAGTAGACTATGTATGGTAGGCAGAATAAAGGTCCAGCAAAGATGTCCACCTTCTAACCTCTGAAACCTGAGAATACGTTATCTTTTGGGTCAAAGGGACTTTGTGATTAAGTTACAGCTCTTCCCATCTTGAAATGGGAAGCTTATCTTGGATTATTTGGGTGGGCACCCCACTCCAGTACTCTTGCCTGGAAAATCCCATGGATGGAGGAGTCTGGTGGGCTGCAGTCCATGGGGTCACGAAGAGTCGGATACGACTGAGCGACTTCACTTTCACTTTTCACTTTCATGCATTGGAGAAGGAAATGGCAACCCACTCCAGTGTTCCTGCCTGGACAATCCCAGGGACGGGGGAGCCTGGTGGGCTGCTGTCTCTGGGGTCACACAGAGTCGGACACGACTGAAGTGACTTAGCAGCAGCAGCAGCAATGTAACCACAAGGGTTAGAGGGAAACAGGAGTATGAGTCAAAGAAGGAGATGTGATGCTAGAAACCAGAGTTGAGGGTGATGTGGTTATGAGCCAAGGGGTGCAGGCAACCTCTGGAAGTTGTAAAAGCCAACATTCTCCCCAGCCCTCAAAAGGAAGGTCTAGGAAGCCCTAGATGCTGACCCATTTTAGACTGCTGATCTCCAGAACTAAGACGACACGTGTACATCATTTCAAGCCACTATGTCTGTGTAACCTGTTACAGTGGCCATTGAAGGCTAGGCCAGGCCTTCTACTAAACTCTTTAAATATATTATCTTTAATTTTTTTTTTCAGCAGTTCCCCATGTTGTGACTGTGAAAACTGAGGCATCAAAAGTTCAGGTAGCTTGCTGAAAATGATACAGCTACTAAGTGGTAGGTCTGGAATTTACCACCATGTCCAGCTGGTTCCAATGTTTGTGGACTAGGTCTTGAATGATAAGTGCTAAAGAACATGATGTAGACAAATGGGTAAGCTGGAGATCCAGGAATGCATAGTTCAATGTCAAGCTTTACGCATGGCGGGTGATGACCTGCTGGGAAGTGATGTAGCAGATGTTTAGCAGGTGTTATAGCAGATGGTCTCGAATCTGACTTTGCTGCATTTACTGGTTATGTGACTGTGGGCAAGTTATTTCACCTCTCTGGACCCCAGTTCCTCACCTATAAATAGGATCATAGTGGCATCTTTCTTATAGGGACGTGGGGTTAAAAAGAGAATAATGTGGGTGAACACTCACCATGGTATCTTGCACAGATTGTTGTTCAGTCGCTAAATTGTGTCCGACTCTGTGACCCCATGGACTGCAGCACACAAGGCTTCCCTGTCCTTCACTGTCTCCTGAAGTTTGCTCAAACTCATATTCATTGAGTTGGTGATGTCGTACAACCATCTCATCCTCTGTTGTCCCCTTCTCCTCCTGCCTTCAATCCTTCCCGGCATCAGGGTCTTTTCCAGTGAGTTGGCTCTTCGCATCAGGTGGCCAAACAATTGGAACTTCAGCATCAGGATCAGTTCTTCTGATGAATATTCAGGGTTGATTTCCTTGAGGATGGACTGGTTTGATCTCCTTGCAGTCCAAGGGACTCTCAAGAGGCTTTTCCAGCGCCGCAATTCAAAAGCATCAATTCTTCAGTGCTCAGCCTTCTTTATGATCCATCTCTCACATCTGTACATGACTACTGGAAAAATCATAGCTTGACTAGAGAGACCTGTAGTAAGTGCACATAAATAAAATAACAGTAACAGTAGTAATAACAGCAAAACATCAAAATACAAATAGCAATGATGAGTTACTCTTCCTGTTATGGAACTCTAGGCAAGAGAGTAGCAGGGGAAGGAATATGGGATCCATGGCAGGTAAGGGGCAAAGCATGTTACAAGCAAAGAGAAGAGGAGACTCTCCCAGCCTTCTCATATGCCATGTTCCCTGTGGGGACCTCTCTTCTGCACCTCTTCTTAAACTGGCTACTCTCTTGGGGTCCTCATTTCTCTTCCAAAAGCCGCTTCTCCCAGGAAGTCTTCCCTGATCTCAACTGGAATGGATGCTCTTCCTCTGTGAGTTTATAACATGAAGTCCTTTCCTGCTCCAGTATCTTTATTGCCCACTAGGAACCTGGGAACTTCCTGAGGGTAGAAGTAGCCTCAGTCTCTTATTTATTGCTCTGTCCTGGGGATTTCTTTCCTTTTTTTTTCTTTTTTGATTGAATGAGTCACGATTCAGGATGAGACTAGAGCAGCAGACCTGAACCATGCCAGGGAGGGCTTTCTCAGCTTCCAACATCCCCATGAATCTCCCCTGAGTTGCTTTGCTTTCTTTTTGTAGCCGAGAACATCCCAGGGAGAGCTGAGGACACGGGGCCCACAGAGATGAGGCTGCTTGCCTAGCATCTCTATGGCCCTTCACCATGACAGCCCACTCTAGACACTGTTTCTGGTCTCATTAAAACCTGTTCTCCTCCAGCCTCAGTGTTTAATATTTATTGACCTCCCACAGCATGCAAGCTGGTCAATAAGTGTATTCGGGAGCCTCACTCCATGCCTTCTTGATCGGCTCCAGCTGCTTCTTCCATCATCCCAGCTCTTGTAATCATGTAGTCGTGACTTAATTTTTAATCAGCACCTTTCTAACAAAGGTCCCAGCTTTAGAGATGCCAAAGCTGAAGTTCATTTCATGTGCCTCCCCACCCTTCAGGGCACTGGTTTCTAGAAAGCTGCCTCCTTCCTTCTTAGTCTTTAGTCCCCACACCTCCTCAGGATTGCCGAAGGGGAGGAAGAGCCCGTGATTGGCTCTGGGTTCCAGCTCCAGGTAGCTGTGCCAGTGTTAACAGTGTCTCTATTAACATAATCCTTTAGACTCCGGCCGCTGTTTGCTTTCTCGGGGATCTGCCTGAGCCACGCCAGCCAGCCATTTCTGAACTTCCTTAATGAAGATAGGACAGTGGGTGGCTGGAGACAGGAAGCTGGAGGAGAAGGGGAGAGTACCTTGGGTTATCTCCTTGTTACTCAACATTGTTGAATTGGATCCTCAACATGCCGTCACGTGATGTTTGGATGCTGGGAGGGGAGTTAAATATAGAATTCCTCCTTTTGGCATTTCGGAAGGTTTATATAATGTCCTGTTCCTTTTGACAGCGGGGAGGAAGTGGATAGGATGGTTTGGACGATGGGTCTGTGTCCAGAGCTCCATTCAAAGCAAAGGCTACTCAGCAGCCTGACTCATCTGCCTACTCAGGGCACGTTCTGGGAATCATGTTTGCAAAGATGCAGGTGTCCTTTTGAGCCTAAGGATCTGCTTAGCTCAAAAATGCTATTAATTCTATGATTCTACAAGTAGCCTTCACAAGAGTGGATGCTGAAAATAGATCAGTTGTGTGGCATGCCCTGAATTTGCCTGGGGCTGATGGTGGTTTTTTGTTGTTGTTCAACTCCTCTCTGAACCTGGCTTGGAAATTCAGTTTGCTTTGCCACTTGGAGTCCCGGAGGCCAGCATTCAAACCTTGCCTCCACCATGTCCCAGCTGTGTGACTCTTCTGAGTCATATTTTCTCACGTGTCCCCAAACCTGTGCCTCCCTCTACCTTCCCTTAGTAAATGACCCTGCTTTCTTTTTTGTTGTTAAATATGTATTTATTTTTGGCTGTGCTGGGTCTTCGTTGCTGCGTGTGGGCTTTCTCTAGTTGGAGTGCGTCGGCTTCTCATTGCGGTGGCTTCCCTTGTTGCACGGTGCGGGCTCTAGGCCTGTGGGCTTAGTTGCCCGGGGGTATGTGGGCTTTTCCCAAAGCAGAGATCCAACTGGTGTCCCCTACATTGCAAGGAGATTCTTAACCCCCGGACCTCCAGGGTAGCCCAACCCCACTTTCCATTTAGCTGTTCAAACTACAAACCTAGGAGTCATCTGCGATTTCTTCCTTTCTCTTAACTTCTATATCCAAATCATCAGCAAGTGCTGCCAGGCCTACCTTCAAAACAGCCATAAAATGGTTCTCCATCTCCACCGTGACTCCCTTCATGGGCTACTGTCAGAGACAACAGCAGCATCTTCCTAAGTGGTCTCTGCTTCCAGCCTTGACACCCTCAGTCAGTGCATGACCTAGCTAGGTCATGGCTGAGTGATTATAACAACAAAAATAACCCCATAAATCAAATTATATTCATCTTTACTAAAACCTTCTTACAGCTTTCCATGTTACCAAGAATTAAAATCAATTCCTTGTCATGGCCTAAAAGGCTTGTGCACATCTCCTGATCACAGACAAAACCCTGTTCTTTTCCTTGGTTCTGTCTTTCTCTTCCTGGAAAATTCTACAGCACCCACCTCAGGGCCTTTGCACGTCCTGTTGCCTCTGTCAGAATTTTCTTCCCTTAGATCTTCCAGTGGTTGGCTTCCTCTCATGACTCAAGTTTTATGTAAAATGTTGCTGCCTCTCACAAGCCTTTCTTTCTTTTTCTTTAAGTTTTTTTTTTTTTTTTTAATTTATTGCTTACTTGTTTATTTGGCTGTGCCAGTTCTTAGCGGCAGCACCTTTAATCTCCATTGTGCATTGTGGGATCTTTAGTTGTGGTATGTGGGGTCTAGTTCCCTGACTAGGATTGAACCTGGGCCCCCTGCATTGGGAGCATAGAATTTTAGCTAATGGCCTACCAGGGAAGTCCCAAGCTTTTCTTGGTCACTCAGTTCAAGTGGCCTTCATGCTCATTATTACTATATTTTCAGCTTGATTTTCTTCTGTTGTATATATATATATATGTTGTATGCTCAGTCATGTCCAACTCTTTGCAGCCCCATGGACTGTATGTAGCCCGCCAGTCTCCTCTGTCCATGCAGTTCTCCAGGCAAAAATACTGGAGTGAGTTGCCATTTCCTACTCCACTTCTGTAACATATGTCTATTTAAACAGTGCGCTGTGAAAGTGCTGCACTCAATATGCCAGCAAATTTGGAAAACTCAGCAGTGGCCACAGGACTGGAAAAGGTCAGTTTTCATTCCAATCCCAAAGAAAGGCAATGCCAAAGAATGCTCAAACTACCGCACAATTGCACTCATCTCACATGCTAGTAAAGTAATGCTCAAAATTCTCCAAGCCAGGCTTCAGCAATACGTGAACCGTGAACTTCCAGATGTTCAAGTTGGTTTTAGAAAAGGCAGAGGAACCAGAGATCAAATTGCCAACATCTGCTGGATCATGGAAAAAGCAAGAGAGTTCCAGAAAAACATCTATTTCTGCTTTATTGACTATTCCAAAGCCTTTGACTGTGTGGATAACAATAAACTGTGGAAAATTCTGAAAGAGATGGGAATACCAGACCACCTGACCTGCCTTTTGAGAAATCTGTATGCAGGTCAGGAAGAAAGAGTTAGAACTGGACATGGAACAACAGACTGGTTCCAAATAGGAAAAGGAGTATGTCAAGGCTGTATATTGTCACCCTGCTTATTTAACTTATATGCAGAGTACATCATGAGAAATGCTCGACTGGAAGAAACACAAGCTGGAATCAAGATTGCTGGGAGAAATATCAATAACCTCAGATATGCAGATGACACCACCCTTATGGTAGAAAGTGAAGAGGAACTCAAAAGCCTCTTGATGAAAGTGAAAGAGGAGAGTGAAAAAGTTGGCTTCAAGCTCAACATTCAGAAAACAAAGATCATGGCATCCAGTCCCATCACTTCATGGGAAATAGATGGGGAAACAGTGGAAACAGTGTCAGACTTTATTTTTGGGGGCTCCAAAATCACTGAAGATGGTGACTGCAGCCATGAAATTAAAAGATGCTTACTCCTTGGAAGGAAAGTTATGACCAACCTAGATAGCATATTCAAAAGCAGACACGTTACTTTGCCAACAAAGGTTCGTCTAGTCAAGGCTATGGTTTTTCCAGTGGTCATGTATGGATGTGAGAGTTGGACTGTGAAGAAGGCTGAGCGCCAAAGAATTGATGCTTTTGATGTGGTGTTGGAGAAGACTCTTGAGAGTCCCTTGGACTGCAAGGAGATCCAACCAGTCCATTCTGAAGGGGATCAGCCCTGGGATTTCTTTGGAGGGAATGATGCTGAAGCTGAAACTCCAATACTTTGGCCACCTCATGCGAAGAGTTGACTCATTGGAAAAGACTCTGATGCTGGGGGGGATTGGGGGCAGGAGGAGAAGGGGACGACAGAGGATGAGATGGCTGGATGGCATCACTGACTCGATGGACGTGAGTCTGAGTGAACTCCAGGAGTTGGTGATGGACAGGGAGGCCTGGTGTGCTGCGATTCACAGGGTCACGAAGAGTCAGACACGAGTGAGCGACTGAACTGAACTGAACTGAAACAGTGCTTTGTTTATATTTTGGGCTTTCCTGGTGGCTCAGATGATAAAGAATCTGCCTGCAATGCAGGAGTCCTGGGTTTGATCCATGTGTTAGGAAGATCCCCTGGAGAAGAGCATGGCAACCCACTCCAGTATTCTCGCCTGGAGAATCCCATGGACAGAGGAGTCTGGCAGGCTATAGTCCATGGGGCCACAGAGTTGGACACAGCTGAGCAACTAACACTCAGTTTATGTTTTATCTGACTCCTTCCATTGGAATTTGAGAGCAGGGAGCTTGCTAGTCTTGGTTAACCCTGTATACATCTTATGAAGAGATTTGTGCACAGAGTAGGTGCTTAATAAATACTGAATGAATGGATAAAGAGTAGCCATGGAATGAACACACACACACTTACATGTGCTTTGAAACTGACATGATGAGAAATGCTGTTAGTAGCTACAAGCCAGGCTTTCCATAGATCTCCTATTGCCTTGGGTTGCCTTGATCATATTTATGCTCCCAAGAAACTTTTCCTGCCTCATTGAATAAAGATTCTTTAACTTCTCGGCTACCTCATGGGCCTTTGCATCTGTTCTGCATCTGTTTCTTAGCAGACTAGCTTGGCACATGGTGCTTTTTAGAGACATTTAACATGTAAAGATATTTATAAAGAAGGAATTCTCTTCTATTTTTGCCTAGTCATCTGTCGGAGGGAGAGGGGTGGGGAGAGCAGCAAGCAGGCAGTCATGATTCATTCTCTTGCCTGGAGAGACTGCCCGTTTCCATCCGGGAGGGCTGGAGAGGAAGGAGAAGGCTGCCTTTAATGAATGAGGTGTCCATGATGGTGGCTTTGCCAGTCTCAACATTCCATAGCCAGGTCTGTTGTTTATGCTTCATTTTTTCCAGATGAGTTTTTTTTTTTTTTAATAAATATTATTTATTTATTTGGCTGCACTGGGTCTTAGTTGTAGCACTTGAGATCTTCAGTCTTCATTGCAGCACGCAGGATCTTTTAATTGCGGCATGTGGGATCTAGTTCCTTCTCCAGGAATCAAACCTGGGCCTCTGTATTGGGAGTGTGGAGCCTTAACCACTGGACCACCAGGGAAGTCCCTCCAGATGAGTTGTTATTATTATAGCCACTGCCCTCCGCTTGTCCTGAAGAGTGGGACTGCAAAGCTAAGGGAGCACAGTCCACCAAGCCACCCTTGAATCTGGTACTATTGCCAAGTGTCGGGTTCCCTAAGACCACCTTTAGTGTTGGTAATTCACTTGAAACTTACAGAATTCCCTTAAGGTTATGGCTTATGGTAGTGAGGGATACAGACTAAAAGCACCCAAGGAAAGCACACAGGGCATGGTCTGGGAAAGTTCCAAAGGTGGAAACTTCCAGGTGTCCTCTTCCCACGGAGTCATGGACACTGCTGTTTTCCTAGCAGCAATGTGAGACAACAGCATGCAGTCTTGGCAACTGGAGGAGCTTATCTGTGCCTTGATGCCCCAGGTACTGGGGTCTGTGATGGACTGCCCACATGGCTGATTTCAGTCTCCAGTTGAGCTGATAAATGTAACTCAAAGCCCCCATTGTTAGACTATCCAGTGTGAGTCGAGGCCCCCAGGCAAACAAAACATCTTAAGGGCTCATTGAGAAGTCATGTTAAAAGACCAGCTCTCATTTTTCTTCACTGTGTAAGAGCTGAACTTGATATCCTGGTCTGGACTTTTCCAGGTAGCAATGGGGCTAACCCTTTTCTAACACTTGAAATGATCCATTGATTCCACACATTTATACAGATTGTGAGTCATGAGCCTGGCTCTATGCTCATTGCTAGAAATACAGCAGCAAAAGACACTGCTATTCAAGCCTTCAAGACCTGGGGAAACAGATAACCAGACAGTTATGTGTAATTATGCAGTTATGGTGTTAGACATAATAGTAGGGGTTCTTGATGGCTGGCTGGGTGTCTATTCCAGCCTCATTGCTGGTGAAGAAGAGGTGATGGTTAAGCTGAGATTGGAAAGATGATTAGGATTGACCAACCTGGGTGGTGTATGGGGGTGGGGAGGTGGTATTTAGAGGAAGATCGCCTGCAAAGGTGGTGGGGGGGTGCGGTTAGAAAGCATGTGATGAGCAAGAAGAGCTCCCTGCTCTTTTGGATGCCAGAGCTGGTTCACACTGAATGTGCAGTCAGTGGACACCATCAAGGATTCCTCCAACTTGTTCCAGTGTAGTTAGGTTTCAAAATGAAGTTTCTTTGAGGGATTCTTGGTACCTGTTGCCGTCAGAAAGTCTTTTAGACAAAAGGGAATGGAGGCGGATGGAAGCGGGTGAGGGGGGTGGACAACTGTGAGCTTTGGTGTTGAGTGACAGAGGGCATCTCCAAATCACCGAGAGACTGTCCGTTGCGTACGGTGACCTCTGGACTTCAGGAGGCTTCCCAGGTGGCTCAGTGGTAAAGAGTCGGGAGACGAAGGTTGGATCCCTCGGTTGGGAAGATCTCCTGGAAAAGGGAATGGCAACCCACTCCAGTATTCTTGCCTGGAAAGTTCCATGGACAGAGTAGCTTGGTGGGCTACAATCCATGGGGTCCCAAAAGCGTCAGACACGACTTAGCAACTAAAAAACTGCAATAGCAGGACTACAGAGTGTGACGCAGAGTCTTGTCATGGCCTCTGCAGAGGCAGGAAGAGAGCAGATTGGTGCTGTAGGTTTGGCTTATAAATTGGGTAGTTTATAGACACTAAGGATTTCTGAGACATTTTGGGCATGTGAGCAGATAATTCATGGAGATTCTAGAAACCCTATTTCAAAGACAGAGAATATTTTTTGGCAGAATTAGATGGCTGCTTTGTGGTCCTTTCAGAGAGTTCAAGAAATGCAATAAAAATGGATAGAAACCAGCCAAGAGGAGGGAAAAGAGCTGGCAATATTTTTCAGAGGGTTAACATCGTTCATATGAAAAGATTACTTACAAATTAAGAAATATGCAAATGTGCCAAAAGAAAAACCGACCAGGAAGATGAACAAGTGGTTAGAGACCCCCTAAGAAAATGTTAAAACTCACTAATAATGCAAAGTATTAAAAATGAAATGAGCAAGACAATCAGAGGACCCAGAATTATTAAACGGGACTCTGAATTACTTTTTTTTAAAAAATTAATTTATTTTCGGCCGTGCTGAGTCTTCGCTGCTGTGCAGGCTTTTCTCTGGTTGTGGAGAGTTGGGGCTACTCTAGTTGCGGTTGGCGGGCTTCCACTGCAGTGGCCTCTCGTTGCAGAGCACAGGCTCTAGGAGCTCCGGCTTCAGTAGTGGCAGCACGTGGGCTCCGGGTTTGCGGCTCCCAGGCTCTAGAGCATGGGCTCAATAGTTGTGGTGTATGGGCTTAGTTGCCCCGTGGCATGCTGAATCTTTCCAGACCAGGGATCGACCCTGCATCTCCTGCATTGACAGGTGGAATCTTTACCACTGAGGCACCAGGGAAGCCCTGAATTAACTTTTTAAGTAAGGGAAGCAAAACCACAGTTAAGGAGGCCAGACAGGGCACTTGGCAGGGCCTTCCTCAGAGCCTCCCTACTTCATTTTAGCGGGACTCCTGGGGGAGGAAAGAGAGGTCTGGGTTCCTCCCTTCTGCAATCTGGCTGCTCCCGAGTCCTTATTTTGTCCCCACCCCAGCTTCCCTGCAGGTGTCAATGTGTCAGACCTCCTCTGTTCTGAGTAGGAGAGAACTCTCTGTATCTAGTGAGCTGAGGACAGGGAAAGACTTGCCTCAAGCACCCTCCTACTCCATCTCCTGCCCCCTCCTGCAAGATGCTGAGACTCCTGGCAGAGGAAGGAGGTGCCCTCCTTCTCCCTTCCTGGATTACCCGGATCATCACTGTGGTGGGTAAGGCGGCTCCCTTGCTCTCAGCCACCCAGCCTTGTGTAGACAGACTTGGCTAAGCATTTGGGGATCAGGGGACTCGGGGACCCCTGCTTCCTTCTGGCTGCTCTTGGCATGGGGATTATATTTTAGCTCTCTCGCTTTGCTCTCGGCTTTCAGAGTCACTGGAGGAGAATTTCTGCCGCTCCGTGTCATGTCTCGGATTTGTGTAATTTAAGGAGGCTGCCGGGGGCAATTTACGTCTGGGATTTATTTATTCCTTAGGAGTGCAGAGCTCGCCGTGGAGGGACAGGCTGGTCAATAGTGTGTTTACTCAGCACTGTCTCTGGAGGTTCTGACTCCTCCTAACAAGGGTTTGGGGTGGCTTTATCCAGCGCCTCCTGGGACTTCCAGTAAAGCCGAATGTTCTCTGGCTCCTCTGCACTTTTGATGCTGAGTCCAGAAGGCTTTAAGGAATTCCTCACTTGGGGTGGTGTCCCCAGGGTCAAAGACCTTCCGTAGGAAGCAGAAGGCATTCAGAAGTCAGGTCTTGACCCGTGGTCCCAAGCTGCCTTGGGACTCTGTGCAGTGTTCAGTCTTTGGTTTTGTAGACAGATGGGTGGCACTCTCCTGTTCATTGGATCCCTCGGTCTTCGGGATGCAATCCTGGATCTTTACTGCAAGATCCTGCATCCTTTGTCTGCTGCCTGCCTTTCTACCTTCATTTTCTACTGTCTCCTTTTTCTTGTTTCTAACCCTAGGGCCTTGGCATCACGGTTCCCTATGCCTAGAATGCTCTTCCTGTGCTCTGCACCTGATTGCCTCCTTCTTATCTTTCAAGACTCAGTTTAAATATCTTTTCTGGGAGAGAGGCCTTCTGTGACAATTGTTAATTGTTCCCTTAGAAGCCTTCTCTTCCGGAACTCTTCGTTTAGTCACAGTTCTGTGTGACTCCATAGACTTGTAGCCACACCAGTCTTTTCTGTCCATGAGATTCTCCAGGCTAGAATACTGGAGTGGTTTGCCATTTCCTTCTCCAGGGGATCTTCCTGACCCAGGGATGGAACCCGAGTCTCTTATGTCTCCTGCACTGGCGGGTGGATTTTTCACCACTGAGCCACCAGGGAAACCCGACACAGCTCTCATTAACGAATATCTGTTCGTTTATGTGATTCTGTCTCCTCCATGAGGTGGGCACTCCTTGAAGATGGGGCCTTTGGGTCACCACTGAATGTCTAGTAGAGCTGCTGACACATGGGCCAACTTCACACACGGTGAGCCACGTGGAAAAACCTCTTGCATCCAGTAACATCAATCCCTTGTATGTGAGACCACAGAAAAGCTGTACACCCATGCACTGAGCAGTCCTGTCCTCATTTGTCATCCTTTTCGGATTGGCTCTGTCCTCCTGGATGAGCAGAGCATCATCCAGGCTGAGTTGCCGCTTTTCTTGGTCTCGTCTCCTGCTTGTCATTGTGAATGTGGAATTCTGACGGCAGCATCATAACAGCCTCCGTTTACTGAGTGCCTTCTGCACGAGGGGCCAGCACTTGACATACATTATCACTAATCCTCACAGCATCCCTGCATGGTAGGTTTTATTATCCCCTTTGACAGGTGAGTAAATAACAGGCTTTCAGAATTTGCGAATTTGCAAACAGTGTTACCTGATTCCAAAACCCACATTCTTTTTCCATCGTACAACACGGGTTGGCTTTGGGAACACAGCGCATGCACAGCCCTTCTCAAATAACGATGGTAGAATGAGCTGGCCAGACCTTACTTGTTAAAAAGTCTAAGCTGCTGGGTTGTGTTGTGAGGGTCAGAAACTTTCCATTTCACTTCCTGTGTCTCTGGGGACTCTCCTGGGCTTCCTCTGGCCGGGAGAGAGGTGGACCCAGGTAGGAGGAAGCCAGAGCAGCGACAGCTCATGTCTTGGATGTTTATTATGTTTATTTATTTGGATAAATATTTGGATATTATGTTGTCCTGTGTTGCTGTGTTGAGTGCCTTCCACCTATGGCTGCATTTACTCCTCATGGCAACTCTAGTTTGTGCTGTTATTTTGAGCACCGTTCTGGAAATGAGGAAACTCAGACACAAGGAAAGTTAGAAAGAGTAAATAGCAGAGGCAGGATGTAAACCCAAGTAATATGACTTCAGAGCTTAAGGGCTCAACCACCGTGTGTGCGCGCTCAGTCGTGTCTGACTCTTTGCTACCCTGTGGACTGTAGCCTGCCAGGCTCCTCTGTCCGTGGGATCCTCCAGGCAAGAACACTGGAGTGGGTTGCCATTTCCTCCTCCAGAGGATCTTCCCAGATCAGGGATTGAACCTGCGTTCCCTGCATTGACAGGCAGATTCTTTACACCTGGGCCACCTAGGAAGCCCCAACCACTGTTTACCTACCAACTAGTTAAGTAAAGCTTCCCCCGGCTGTCACTATTCAAGGTGCTGTCCTGGAACCAGCAGTTTCAGCAGCCCCTGGGACTGTGCTAGAGATACCGAACCTCAGGCCCTCACTCCAGACTGATGGGGTCAGAATCTACATTTTAACAAAGTCTCCCAGTGGGAAAGCTCCAGAAGCCGTGTGGATAGAAATAAGTGTGACTTTCCTGAAGTCAAAAGCTGGAGATTAAGGGCATGTGTGTTCTCGGAGACAACCTGCGATTTCATATCTTACAAATTATGGCATTAACGAGCCGTTGCCTCCTTCGCCGGCGGGATGAGTGATGACAAATTCATTTAGTGCCTTCAACAAAAATAAAAGCAAGTTGAGCTTGCAAAATTGATCCAGGGCTTTAAAAGAAAAAGAAGCTGCTGCTGTCTACAGGACACAGTTGTCATAGAATTACATTGAAGTGACCAGGGAGCTGAGCTTGGACTGCTGAAGGTATCCAGGCTGCAGGTGAAGTTTCGGCAAGTAGCATCTCCACGGATGGGGAGGTGATGACCGCTCTAGGCCTGCTTGTGACTCACACATCTAAATGTGGTGAGGACAAAAGGGGCCTTTGATCCAAGAGAAACTGGTTCCATATCTTATTGTGTCAAGGGAAATACTTTGATTTCCTCCTTTGATTCGAAACACTGGCATTGTGAGCTATATATATGCTTAATCATCATCACTGGACCATTATTCGGCTCTGCTTCTTTATCTCACTGGGTCCTTGTAGATACACCCTTAGACACCTGAATCCTTAACAGACGAGGAGAGGTTTTTTTTTTTTTTAACCGTTTGGGATCCATAAATGCTCCAAAGGCCACAAGAAGCTCACGTGGACTTTACCAATGATGTATGTGGTCGTGTTCACGTCAACAGATACAGAAGGTGATTGACGTCAGGTACCTCTGAGCCGCCTCATCTTCAGAGGGAGAGGATATACTGACCATGCACCATTTATCCAGCAGGGGACTCCAAGAAGGCCAGGGCCATTTTCCTCTTTGCTGTTTCCTTTCATCTGGCCAAGCTACATTTAGCAGGTTATTCATCTAATTCTTTAAAAAAAAAATTGTAATGCTCTTCATTTTTTCTTTTAAGGGACAAAAAGAGCCTTTTAGGAAATGAGCATCAGGAAACTAATCAAAGCAGAAACTTTCTGGGAGGAATCTGACAGCAGCATGTCTTTAATGACCTTCAAGAAGATCACATGCTCCAGGCAATTATAGGATTTGGGAGAAAATAGCTCATTCTGAATAGCCTAACCTGCAGCAGTGTTCCTGCACTTTTCAGCCATCCCCTCCCACCCCACCCCCCTCGTAGCTTCCTTACTAAGAGCCTTCTGGACAAGATTTCACTTGGATTAATACTCCTTCAGCTTTAACAAACTGCAAAGGGGACAGCTGATGCTAAAAAGGGACCTTTCCCATGGTGCCAAGGTTTCTTCTGAGTTTTTTGGCTCTGACTATAGGAGGTGCATAATGCGTTCTGACTTGGGGCCAGTTATAATTAGGGGATTTTGCCGCTTAAGCTCTCGGGTATGGGTGCAGCTGGAAAAAATAACACATTTGTCAATAGGTTACCCATTTCACAGTTTTCACTTTCATGTATTGGAGAAGGAAATGGCAACCCATTCCAGTGTTCTTGCCTGGAGAATCCCAGGGACAGGGGAGCCTGGTGGGCTGCCGTCTATGGGGTTGCACAGAGTCGGACACGACTGAAGCGACTTAGCAGCAGCAGCAGCATCCAAAAGGGGCTTCCCAGATGGAGCTAGTGGTAAAGGGCCCACCTGCCAATGCAGGAGATGTAAGAGAGGAGGGTTCCATCCCTGGGTCTGGAAGATCCCCTGGAGAAGGGAATAGCAACCCACTCCAGTATTCTTGCCTGGAGATTCCCATGGACAGAGGAGCCTGGCGGGCTATGATCCATAGGGTCGCACAGAGTCAGGCATGACTGAAGTGACTTAGCACAGCACAGCAGTGTCCAAAAGAAAGGGCATTGAATGAACACCAGCTGGACTGGACTGAGGCTGGTCTAACACGAAGTTTTTCTGAAAAGGATTTCCAGGAGCCTAGAAGTGACCTTTCTGTGTGTGCGCGTGCGTGCGTGCGTGCTAAGTTGCTTCAGTCGTGACTGACTCTGTGCAACCCTATGGAGTGTAGTCCACGAGGCTTCTCTGCCTGTGCAATTCTCAGGCAGGAATAGTGGAGTGGGTTGCCATGCCCTCCTCCAGGGAATCTTCCCCACCCAGGGATCGAGCCCGAGCGTCTCTGATGCCTCCTGAACTGGCAGGCGCGTTCCTTACCACTAGCGCCACCTGGGAAACTCTGTAACCCTTTTACTTTATTTTAATTAAACCACTTTTCCTTCTTGTTTTTAGGGCTATGTGAGATGTTAGGCACACCCTGATTCTTTCCCCCTCTTTTTGCCTGACGGTGTTTCCATTATTTGACATCTTTCCTACTGAGTAAAATTCGCCAAGGCCTGTACTATATTAAAGTGTCAAAAGTTTTAGCATTTGCTCACCCTCCTTTCCCAGGGAGAACAGGTTTCTCATCGTGTTTGCCTGTGTGCTCGGCTATGACTCACAGTTTAGAGAAATCCCCATGTTCCTGTGCAGTGAAAAAAACAGCATAACGATTTCAACTCAGGCAGAGTGGCCTGGAAACATGCGAAGTGTGGCTGGACCCAGCCTCTGACTGTGCTTGCTTTGGAAACCTCCTGCATTGATGTTATGGAAATGGATGAGCTGTGCCTTGTATTCCTGGGTTTCTTGACAGCTGCCTGATTTCCATGGTCACAGGGGGGCCAGAACATGACACGCAGGCCCTAGCTTCTGCTGGATGCCAGCATTGTGAGCAATTCCAGGGGAGGAAGCTGTCTATGGGGCAAAGTGAGTGAAAGTCTAGCAGTCATGTATGACTCTTTGTGACCCCATGGACTATATAGTCCATGGAATTCTGTCAGCCAGAATACTGGAGTGGGTAACCATTCCCCTTCTCCAGGGAATCTTCCCAACCCAGGGATCGAACCCAGGACTCCCGAAAAGCCCCATTGCCTTCCCCTTCACAGCTGCTGAGACAGAGGACCAAGAGTTGGGAATTCTCTTAAAAAAAATATTCCCTGACAAGGTTGGGCAACTGTCCCCCAGGGGTGCAAGCTGACAGAAGAGGCAAAATGATCAGGTGGCCTCCTGGTGCTTTGGAGGTAGTTTCATCTTTCTGGTAGCTCAGTTTAACTCCGTGGTTGTCATCACTTGGGATGAAGGACGGGAGCATATGAGAGAGACAGTGTACCAAGGAGGCCGGTTGTCATGGTTGCCAGCTCACAGACCCTGCTTCCTGAGGCTCCACCCCTTCTTCCTGGGCAGGGCTGGTTTGACCAGGGTATTGCACTATTGGAAGTGCAGTCAATCCACAGACTGTCTGATGACTGATGACTTTTGTGACTGGGCTTGAAAAGATGAACTTGAGTGTGGGGCTGTGTATTAGAAATCAGATAGGACTTTCCAGTTAGCCTCATGGATATGGGAGCTGAAAAGGTGTCGTGAGAAGCTGACCAAATGAAGTGTGTGGGTGGGGACAGTCGGGTGAAGACGCTAGAGGGAGGCAGAAATAAGAGACTATGGAGAGAGAGAGAGAGACAGGGGCAGAGAGAGACAGAAAGAGCATAAGAATATGAAGGCTTTCCAGTGGTAATCTATATGTGTCTTTACAATAAGCAGGTTTTTTTCTTTTTTTTTTTCTTGAACTAAGTGGGATAGGTCTCTTTTCTTGGTAACCCCAAACACCTGCATAGAAAGAGAGAGGAAAAAAAGAGCAAGATCATGAGTGTATTTCAGACAGGAGATCTATTTTCCCGTGTGTTTAAATGTGGACTCTTTTTGGTCGGCTCACCGCCCACAAACCCACCCACCTGCATACGCACACACTCTCTCTCACTTAATGAATTTTAAAAAAGAGAGAGAGAACTTTAATCAGGAGGCAAAATGCTAAGACATACCCAGAAAATTGATGTGTCTTGAATTAGGAAACTGAGAAAATTGTCTCCTGGCAGTAGGACCCAGCAGCGTTCAGGAAGAGAAGGAGGCCTGAAAAAGTGATGAAGTGATTCACTGCAGAGGTAACCTGAGGTTACACCAGGGCTTCTCACCCTCAGTACAGTGAACATTTTGAGCAGGAAGTTCTGAGTTATGGGGGCTGTACCATGTATTGTAGGAGACTTTCAGCATCTCTGGCCTCCTCCCACTAGACGCCAGTAATAATCCCCAGCTGTGACAACCAAAAATGTCCCCAGGCATTGCCAAATGTCCTCTGTGGGTGAAATGGCCCCCAGCACTGGGTTAGACAAAAAGGAAAGCCTGTCTTTCTTGAACAAGTTATGTCCTTTCTGGTTAAATCTACTATTTGTGAAATGTACAGAAGCTACAGAAATGATTTTAAGGCACAGACTCTGACCTGTATGCACTAACAGATTCCTGGAAAATAGTAATGAAACCATCTTATCAAATAAAGCAGGAAAATCGCTTTCTCTTGGTTTTGAAGACCAGCAAAAATACCCATCTATGTGGAATAGGTGAATCACATTCTAATTCAAAGTATGTAAAGATAATGGTCAATGCTGTGATAAACAAGCCCCAGAGTTTCAGTGGTTTAACACAGTGGAAGTTTGTTTCTTGTTCATGCAACAGGGTTCCTGGTTGGTGAACAGCTTTCCTCCACATGGTGATTCAGGGACCCAGGCTTCTGCCACATGGTGGCTCTTCAGTCCCCAAGATCTCACTGTCCTCTGTTTCCAATCAGCAGAAGAAAGAATAAGGAGAAGGCATATCCTCTTCTTGGGGTTCCCTGGTGGCTCAGCAATAAAGAATTCACATGCAGTGCAGGAGCCTCAGTAGACATGGGTTCGATCCCTGGATTGGGAAGATCCCCTGAGGAGGACATGGCAAACTACTCCAGTATTCTTGCCTAGATCATCCCATAGACAGAGGAGCCTGGAAGGCTACAGTCCCCGGGGTTGCAAAGAGTTAGACAGAACTGAAGCAACTTAGCATGCACATATCCTCTTCTTAGGAGTCTTAGCCTGGATATCACTTTCTTTATGCTTACTTTCCATTGAAAATTAGACTCCTGATGACTTCTGATCAGATAGAATGAATTGAAACTGAATTGCTCATCGCAACTCAAACTCTGTGACACTCTCTGGCCACGATAATTCCCCAGGAGCCTGTAGATATGGAGTGCTTTCTTCAATATGGGGAGACTTTTGCCTGCTGCTGCTGCTACTGCTAAGTCACTTCAGTCGTGTCCGACTCTGTGTGACCCCAGAGACAGCAGCCCACCAGGCTCCCCCGTCCCTGGGATTCTCCAGGCAAGAACACTGGAGTGGGTTGCCATTTCCTTCTCCAATGCATGAAAGTGAAAAGTGAAAGTGAAGTCGCTCAGTCGTGTCCGGCTCTTAGCGACCCTATGGACTGTAGCCCACCAGGCTCCTCAGTCCATGGGATTTTCCAGGCAAGAGTACTGGAGTGGGGTGCCATTGCCTTCTCCGGACTTTTGCCTAGAGTTCTCCTATATGTGAGCGGGAGCTGGGGTGAGAATCCAGGTCTCGGTGTTCAGCAGTCTCTCTCTTTGTATCTCTTCTCTCCTCTACCAGGATTGGAGACGTGGATGGTGCATAGTTCATTTCTCTATTCCCAGTACCTAGCACATGGTGGGCACAAATAAGGCATTCGGTAAATGTCTGCAGAGGGCATGAATGGATGAGCAGTATTGTTCACACCTTCAAAAGCATGCACTCAAGGAAAGTTTCACTTGTTCACTGAAAATTACCACATATGTGCTCATAGACCTGTACCCCCAGCTCTACAGAGTTGTCAGGGCAAGACGAACTCCAAGTTCTGCATTAGGGGTGATCATACTTCCCTTTGTTAGCCAGGGATCTAAGTGTCAGATGTGGAACTCAGAGAGCTTTAAGCTAAAAATGGTTATTCATTTGATCATATAACTTAAAAAGTTCAGGGTTTTTGGTTTCCAGCAGGGCCAGGTGCAGATGCTGGCCTTAATTTCTTTCTCTTGGTTTCTTGGTACTGCTTTCCTCTATGTCAGACTCATCATTTGGCAGTCTGTCTTCAAGGAATGCCAGAGATGTCATGGCTGGGGCAGACATTCATCCCTCAGCTGAGCCATCTCAGGGGAAAGGCTCCAGAGAATGTCCCAGGGTGGAGTTTCATTGGCCAGTCTGGGGTCATGTGCACATCCTTGCACCAATCACCACAGCCTGCCTCTCATTGGCTGAACCAGGTCACATGTGTGCTGCAGAACAAGGGGATCCCAGTGGGCATGGATTGAGAAGTAGAGAGGGACAGTTCTTTAAGGAAAACCTGGAAGGCATTTTCAAAAGTATGAGGATAGGGTGCTGGATGGGCAGAGATACCTGATGTCAACTTTATTTTCCATCTCTTTATATAGCTGAACTCTTATGTTTTGCACCTCACACTCTTTAACGTTCGTCTGGTGGTTGTATCTGATTAACCTCTTTTAAGGCCCTTCCCTGCTCTGGCCCTTGAGCTTCTTGTGGAGGTTTCTCCCCATTCAGAAGTGGCGCATACAGCTCAGGCCTGGGCCATTGGGGTGATTATGTTCCTCTGGTCTCAGTGAGTAGTCCAGGGATGGTTAAGTGACCCAGGAAAAGCCAATGAGATGAAATCAGACTTTTGCTCAAACTGGAGTGAAAGAGATCCTTTTTTTTTCAAAATTAACTTTTTATCATGAAAACTTCTTTCCAGCACACCCAGAAATAGAAGTAACAGTAAAATAATACTCAGAGGTAACCCTCATGTACCCACCATCCAGTTTCAGCATTTATTAACTCATGGACAATTGTATTATATCACTAGCCACAGTGGATTATTTTGGAGCAGATTCTCAACATCGAATCACTTCATCTATCTGTTTTTCATTAAGTCTCTAAAGATAAGAGCTCTTGGGGGGAAAAAGATGATATTTCCAACTAATAAGGAAATCTGAGAAGATGTAGGGGTTAACGTTGCTGCTGCCATCTTGCTTCCACTTAGGGGGCGGTGACTGGAGCCAATCAGATGAGGACAGAGCAGGAAGGAGGAGAGGACCTAAGTCTTGATGACACATTTTGGGTCCTGAATTCAGCTGTGCATGGAGTCAGCTTTTTTCAGTTGAGTGAGCCAGAATATCCCTTTTAGCTCTGTTGGTGTCTTGCCCATGACCTCTTGGCCTACTCTGAAAGTCAGCTTCAAGCTTAGGTGGACAGTTCCCAACACAATGATGGCTCCTCATCCCAGACATGGGTACCTCTCTGCCTAAGGGCTTTCTCTGGCCATAGGATTGTGCTTGGCTCCTGCATATGGCAGACCAGAAGTAGAAGGGCCTAAATGCATCCCATAGCCACCCTCAACCATGAGGGGCAGAAGTTGGTGGATAAATACCTTGGCTTCCTTGTGGCTCAGAGACAACACTGAGGCATGTTCTCCACCGAGTGTCAGAAGGTCCCTGTGAGACTGAGTCTGAGTTGCCCCAGTGTTCAGCCTCCCATTAATGTACCTGTGCTTATCTTCCCTCCCCTTCCTGTCTTACTTACCTGTTCCATCACCTTGCTAACTGCGATCACCTCCCAACTAAATGATGTTTTCCTGATTTCTTGTCTCTGGGTCTGCTGTAGGGAAAACCTAAACTGAGGCATCCCCCTCTCCTCCAGCCATTCTAAAAAAACTCCACCAAACAAACAAAAAACAGTGTTATGTATTTATTTCTCACCCTCAATATTTGCATGGACCATGAAATGATGGTTACTTTTGGGAAGCTGTGTCTCCCCCCAACCCTCATACCCCCATACCATGTAAGATGTTTCCAGTTTGAGGATCCAGTTGCAGAAGTCAGGCCTCAGGAATACCTGGTCTGCAGTGAATTTCACCTGCAGCCTAATAAAATCCCGGTGCTGTTGACATGGGCACAGCCCCTGGACTGTGTATGGCAGCTAGTCTGGATGGGCCAGCAGCCTTGCGCGATGGAGCCATCACGGGCGTGCACACGGCAGGATGCTCTGTTCATCTTTATTACAACCAATTTCTGGCATCTAAGACAAAGAAGGTGGGGAACCCAAAGAAGAACACAGCCTCTGTGAGACTTTCAAGTGTCTTTCCTACTGTCTACAAATGAAAATACATAGGCAAGCAAACACTAGGTTGGTAATAAAACAAGTAGCTTCAGTAAAGAGACTTAGCGGTGTTTCTGGAGACCAGTGGTCCAGCATCTTGAACCCATAGGAAATCACAAAGTAAGCTGAGAAAAAAAAATCTTAGATCATCCAAACAACAGTCTCAAAGTCTATGTGCTTTATGTCAAAGGAAAGTTCTCTTTGACTCGCACTCAGTTCAGTTCAGTCGCTCAGTCGTGTCTGATTCTTTGCCATCCCATGAATTGCAGCACGCCAGGCCTCCCTGTCCATCACCAATCGAGTTCACTCAAACTCACGTCCATTGAGTCAGTGATGCCATCCAGCCATCTCATCCTCTGTCGTCCCTTTCTCTTCCTGCCCCCAATCCCTCCCAGCATCAGAGTCTTTTCCAATGAGTCAACTCACCCCATGAAGTGGCCAAAGTATTGGAGTTTCAGCTTTAGCATCAGTCCTTCCAAAGAACACCCAGGACTGATCTCCTTTAGAATGGACTGGTTGGATCTCCTTGCAGTCCAAGGGACTCTCAAGAGTCTTCTCCAACACCACAGTTCAAAAGCATCAATTCTTTGGCACTCAGCTGTCTTCACAGTCCAACTCTGACATCCATAAATGACCACTGGAAAAACCATAGCCTTGACTAGGCGGACCTTTGTTGGCAAAGTAATGTCTCTGCTTTTGAATATGCTATCTAGGTTGGTCATCACTTTTCTTCCAAGGAATAAGCATCTTTTAATTTCATGGCTGCAATCACCATCTGCAGTGATTTTGGAGCCCCCCAAAATAAAGTCTGACACTGTTTCCACTGTTTCCCCATCTATTTGCCATGAAGTGATGGGACCGGATGCCATGATCTTCGTTTTCTGAATGTTGAGCTTTAAGCCAACTTTTTCACTCTCCTCTTTCACTTTCATCAAGAGGCTTTTGAGTTCCTCTTCACTTTCTGCCATAGGGTGGTGTCATCTGCATATCTGAGGTTATTGATATTTCTCCCGGCAATCTTGATTCCAGCTTGTGCTTCTTCCAGCCCAGCGTTTCTCATGATGTACTCTGCATAGAAGTTAAATAAGCAGGGTGACAATATACAGCCTTGACGTACTCCTTTTCCTATTTGGAACCGGTCTGTTGTTCCATATCCAGTTCTAACTGTTGCTTCCTGACCTGCATATAGGTTTCTCCAGAGGCAGGTCAGGCGGTCTGGGATTCCCATCCCTTTCAGAATTTTCCACAGTTTATTGTGATCCACACAGTCAAAGGCTTTGGCATGGTCAATAAAGCAGAAATAGATGTTTTTCTGGAACTCTCTTGCTTTTTCCATGATCCAGCGGATGTTGGCAATTTGATCTCTGGTTCCTCTGCCTTTTCTAAAACCAGCTGGAACATCTGGAAGTTCACAGTTCACGTATTGCTGAAGCCTGGCTTGGAGAATTTTGAGCATTACTTTACTAGCATGTGAGATGAGTGCAATTGTGCGGTAGTTTGAGCATTCTTTGGCACTGCCTTTCTTTGGGATTGGAATGAAAACGGACCTTTTCCAGTCCTGTGACCACTGCCGAGTTTTCCAAATTTGCTGGCATATTGAGTGCAGCACTTTCACAGCATCATCTTTCAGGAATTGAAATAGCTCTACTGGAATTCCATCACCTCCACTAGCTTTGTTTGTAGTGATGCTTCCTGAGGCCCACTTGACTTCACATTCCAGGATGTCTGGCTCTAGGTGAGTGATCACACCATTGTGATTATCTGGGCCATAAAGCTCTTTTTTGTACAGTTCTTCTGTGTATTCTTGCCACCTCTTCTTAATATCTTCTGCTTCTGTTAGGTCCATACCATTTCTTTCCTTTATCGGGCCCATCTTTGCATGAAATGTTCCTTTGTATCTCTAATTTTCTTGAAGAGAACTCTGGTCTTTCCCATTCTGTTGTTTTCCTCTATTTCTTTGCATTGATTGCTGAGGAAGGCTTTCTTATCTCTCCTTGCTATTCTTTGGAACTCTGCATTCAGATGCTTATATCTTTCCTTTTCTCCTTTGCTTTTCACTTCTCTTCTTTTCACAGCTATTTGTAAGGCCTCCTCAGACAGCCATTTTGCTTTTTTGCATTTCTTTTCCATGGGGATGGTCTTGATCCCTGTCTCCTGTACAGTGTCACGAACCTCCATCTATAGTTCATCAGGCACTCTATCTATCAGATCTAGTCCCTTAAATCAATTTCTCACTTTCACTGTATAATCATAAGGGATTTGATTTAGGTCATATCTGAATAGTCTAGTGGTTTTCCCTACTTTCTTCAATTTCAGTCTGAATTTGGCAATAAGGAGTTCATGATCTGAGCCACAGTCAGATCCTGGTCTTGTTTTTGTTGACTGTATAGAGCTTCTCTATCTTTGGCTGCAAAGAATATAATCAATCTGATTTCGGTGTTGATCATCTGGTGATGTCCATGTGTAGAGTCTTCTCTTGTGTTGTTGGAAGAGGGTGTTTGCTATGACCAGTGCATTCTCTTGGCAAAACTCTGTTAGCCTTTGCCCTGCTTCATTCCGTATTCCAAGGCCAAATTTACCTGTTACTCAGGGCTAGATTACTCTTACTTTGCACACAATTCCAATAGAGGGTTGGAAGACCCACATTTTAAGCAGAAGGGAACATCACTAGTAGGTGCTGCAAATTCAAAAAGTTAAAGGAATCAGGTGAGAACTACAAATAAATGAAAAAGGGCAAGTGAACTATGATTCCTGTGGAAATGTGTGTCAATTGCTGTCAGCTTGCCCAATTTTTCAGGAAACAACTGGAAATTGAAATTTTTACAGTGTGTGTGTGTGTGTGTGGGGGAGAACCTTTTATATAAGAAATATTTAAAGAAAAAGCTTTAAAAACAATGTGCAGGTTTGATACCTGGGGTGGGGGCGGGGAGCTGACTTTGCCCCATCAAATGAAGCGTGAATTCTCTATTTTGCCACTGCTGCTTCTTGGCTCCTTTAGTTTGTGACTCCTGTAGAGTTGTGAGCGCCAGGTCTGGATTAGGTTTTGGAAATACTTGTTGGAGGAATCAGTGGGTGTGTAGCTGTCTGCAGAGGTCACTCTTCATTTGGTTGAATGGGCAGTGTTCTTAACTCCCCAGAACACACCAGCTGTGGACATCCTGGGTGCCAAGTGGCAGGCTCCTGGGGACTGCTGGGAACTCAGGATGCCTCTTCCTCCTCCCTTCCTGTGTTTACACAATCGGCTTTCAAAGATCATGATTCCTCTGTGGGCGACGGGCCGGCAGCCTCCACTCTCAGCTTGGCTTGATTCAGGTCATTACATCCAGGCTGGAACCTCAGTGTCTGGAGTTCTCTAGGTTTTGCACAGCCATACCTCGTTGAGCAGATTGAAAACAACCCCTTCAAGTTGCTCTCAAGGAGCCAAGCGGTTATTGCATGGGGCTTTCTTGAGAGCATATTTCAGCATCGACTTTGCAGAGCACAGCCCCAGGAAGTCCTGGGGTGTGGTTTGATGAAGGATTGAACCAATTCTCCTTCTTAAGATGGTCTTCACTCTATAAGACTCTACTCTTCAAGGTCATGAGATGGTCTTTTAAACATTAAAAAATACTCTTTGGTATATTTATTATTTTTATCAGTTCCCAAGACTGTTATATGCCCACTATTTTGGGAATATAGAATAAAATTAAAATTATCAATAATCTTGTCACATGTATTAAACACAGAAATGTCTGTCTCTGTCTGTTTAGTCGCTCAGTCGTGTCTGACTCTTTGCAACCTTGTCCATGGGATTTTTCAGGCAAGAATACTGGAGTGGGTTGCCATTTCTTCCTCCAAGGAATCTTCCTGACCCAGAGATTGAACCCAAGTCTCCCGTGTCTCCTGCATTGCAGGTGGATTCTTTACCAGCTGAGCCATCAGGGAAGCCTGATAAACACAAAACTATTTTTCTTTTTTGTATGTGTGCACTGGTGTGTGTATATATGTATTTTAGTCTGTTCCAGCTGCTGTAACAGAAATACCATAAACTGCTTGACTTACAAACAACAAACATTTCTTTCTCTCAGTTCTGGTGACTGGGAAGTCCAAGGTCGTAGCACCAGTAGATCTGGTGTCTGGTGAAGGCAAGCCCCCTCATTCATGACCCTCTATTCCCTATGTCCTCCCATGGCAGAAGGGGGAGGGATCTCTCTGGGTCTCTTTTATAAGGCATGAAAGTGAAAGTGGAGAGTGAAAAAGTTGGCTTAAAGCTCAACATTCAGAAAATGAAGATCATGGCATCCGGTCCCATCAATTCATGGGAAATAGATGGGGAAACAGTGGAAACAGTGTCAAACTTTATTTTTTGGGCTCCAAAATCACTACAGATGGTGACTGCAGCCATGAAATTAAAAGACGCTTACTCCTTGGAAGGAAAGTTATGACCAACCTAGATAGCATATTCACAAGCAGAGACATTAGTTTGCCAACAAAGGTTCGTCTAGTCAAGGCTATGGTTTTTCCTGTGGTCATGTATGGATGTGAGAGTTGGACTGTGAAGAAGGCTGAGCGCCAAAGAATTGATGCTTTTGAACTGTGGTGTTGGAGAAGACTCTTGAGAGTCCCTTGGACTGCAAGGAGATCCAACCAGTCCATTCTGAAGGAGATCAGCCCTGGGATTTCTTTGGAAGGAATGATGCTAAAGCTGAAACTCCAATACTTTGGCCACCTCATGTGAAGAGTTGACTCATTGGAAAACAGTCTGTTTTTGGGAGGGATTGGGGGCAAGAGGAGAAGGGGACGACAGAGGATAAGATGGCTGGATGGTATCACTGACTCGATGGACGTGAGTCTGAGTGAACTCCGGGAGTTGGTGATGGACAGGGAGGCCTGGCGTGCTGCGATTCATGGGGTCGAAAAGAGTCGGACACGACTGAGTGACTGAACTGAACTGAACATCCTGTTCATGAGGGTTCTATGCCTATGACCTCATCACCTCTGAAAGGCCCCACCTCCTAATGCCATTACCTTGTTTATTAGCTTTTCAGCTCATAAATTCTGGGAGGAGAGAAACTTTTCAGTCCATAGCAATGTGTGTGTATATATATATATGTATGCATATGTATGTGTTCACACATATGTACACATATGTGCATATGTGTATACATATGTGCATTTATGCATATGTGCACACATGTACACATAAACATATACATATATAAATGTATATTAATAATGGAAAAACATTTAAACATGAAGTTTGTATCTGCTTTTAAAAAACATATTAACAAATTCTCTGCATGGATCATTTTTAATGCTTGCATAAGATCATATCATGATTGTGCTTATTTAACCACTTATCCAGTATTGAATATCTTGTTTTTTTTTTCATGGAAACCTTACCAATATAAATAACTTGGCAATTAACAGCTCTGTGAGCTTCCCAGGTGGCTCTAATGGTAAAGAACTCATCTGCCAAGGCAGGAGACATAAGAGACACAGGTTTGATTCCTGGGTTGGGACTATCTCCTGGAGGAGGGCATGGCAACCCACTCCAGTATTCTTGCCTGGAAAGTCTCTTGGACAGAGGATCCTGGCAGGCTATAGTCCACAGGGTGGCAAAGAGTCAGACACGACTGAAGCGACTTAGCACACACGCACGTGTCTGAACATCTCTGTGGGTTTCTCAGGTGGCTCAGTGGTAAAGAATTCATCTGCCAATGCAGGAGATGCAGGTTCGATTCCTGGGTCGGGAGGATCTCCTGGAGTAGGAAATGGCAACTCACTCCATTATTCTTGCCTAGGAAATTCCATGGACAGAGGAGCCTGGTGGGCTATAATCCTTGGGCTCACGAAAGAGTCAGACATGACTGAGCAACTAAACAACATGAAAACATCTCTGTGCATAAATCTTTGTTTCTCATTATTTTCTCATCATAGATTGCTCATTGAGAGCCCCCAAGCTGGCTAATTTCTAATCCATTTAATTAATTCTTATAAAAGCTGAAGTAAGAGTACTCTTATTTCCACTTAATTGGTCAGGCCAGTAAAGAGCTTTTCTTGATTTCTTCCTGGATTAAAAGGTTGAGAATAATTACTATAACATACAAACCCTCATGTATCAGGGATTCAATGCACTAGAAATTTATAAGTCTAATGTGGATGCTTGAGTTCAGAGGGGATTTTTTTGCCAAGTGGCAATTTAGAGATTTGGTTTATCTTTGGATTCTGCCATTGTCAACAGGGGGCCTCTAAGGCCACTGGAATGTCTGCATCAGGCTGTGGAAGGGGAGGGGCCTGGGAGATGTTGTATGAACCAAATGTGCCTCAGAAGAAAATGGAGTGGGCTTAGCAAGCACTTATCCAGACCCCGCTACATCATTTCCCCTAACCTCATATATCTAGTCCCTCTGCAGATCCTGTGGGTTTTGTCTTTACAATATTCCTTGATTCGTCCACCTCAGCCTACATTCATGGCATTGACCCGCTTGGTTGTGATGCATTGCCATTTGACATAGTTTTAGGTTTGATCTGCTAATATTTTGCAGGGTGTTTTTACATCATGAAGATACTGGTTTATGGTTTTCTTATGATGGCTTTGTCTGGCTTTGGATTCAGGGTAATACTAGCCTCATAAAATGAGTTGGGAAGTGTTCTCTCCTCATCTGGTCTATGAAATAATTTCTGTGCTGTGTGTGATCAATCTCTCAGTCGTGTCCGATTCTTTGTGACCTGAGGGATTGTAGCTCAAGAGGCTCCTCTGTCCATGGGATTTCCCAGGCAAGAATACTGGAGTGGGTTATCATTTCCTGCTCTAGGGGATCTGCCCCATTCAGGGATTGAACCCACATCTCCTGCATTGGCAGGTGGATTCTTTACCACTGAGCCACCTGGGAAGCACCAAATACGTTGTACAGAATTGCTTTTAAATCTTTCTTTAACTGTTTGATAAAATTCATCAGAGAAGACATCTGGAATTGAGGTTTTCTTTATGGGAAGGTTTTAAATTATGAATTCAATTTCTTTGATACCGGATTGTTCAGGTTTGTGATTTCTTCTTTCTTCTATTACTTTTGGTAATTTGTGTCTTTGATACTATGATTTACGATGAGAGATATATAACTGATTTTTCCACTTTAGGGCATAGAGCTCATAAAATCCTAGGAATTTCCTAAATGTTGAGAGTGATAAAGGTAAGTTTTCTTATGTTAATGAAGCAACTTTGTAAAGTACTTAAGAATAGGTTGGTTGCCAGTGGAGCCAACCATGTGAATTGAGGGTTGGAACTCTGTCTCAGCCACAGACCTCCAGTAAGGGGAGAGGGGCTGGAGGTTGAACCAGTTGCCAATGGCCAGTGATGTAATCCATTTTGCCTATGTAATGAAAGTTGTATTAAAAACCCAAAGCATGGGGTTTAGACAGCTCCTGTGTGGAGAGTGGTGGGCTTGGAGAGGGCATGGAAGCTCTGGACCACTTTGCCATACGCTGCCCTGTGTATATCTTCCACCTGGCTGTCCCGCGTTATCTTCTTTGATAATCTAGTAACTGAAGGGTTTCTCTGTGTTCTAAGAGCAGCTCTAGCAAATTAATGGAACCCGAGGAAGAGAGAAGGTTGTGGGCACCTCTGATTTATTAGCCAGTCAGTCAGAAGTACAGGTCACAACCTGATCATGTTCATAATATTCCTTTACTATTTTTTAATATCTGAAAGGTCTGTAGTGATGCCCTCTATTTTATTTTTTCTATTGTCTCCTCTCTTTCTTGACTAATCTGTCTAAATTTATCAGTTTCACTGATATTTTTTTCAAAGAGCCATCTTTGGGTTTTATTGTTTTTTTAATTAATTTATTTTACTTGGAGGCTAATTACTTTACAATATTGTGGTGGTTTTTGCCATACATTGACATGAATCAGTGAGTCACTCTTTTATTATTTTCCAGTTAGTTCTCAGCCTACATGTCTTCTCAGGAGGATGTTTCCATGCTAGCTAAAGTGGTTTTCCCTTTCTCTTGCTCCCCATTATTTATTTTCTATTTCACCCCTACATGTAATTATTTTAGTTATTATTTGCTCATTATTTGTTTGTCATGTGCCTTCTTTGCTGTTATATAATTTTCAGATATTGGTGATCAATAATTAGTCTATTCAATATGCTAATGTGTTTTGCAGATTTCCAGGAAGGACACATATGGCAGTTTCTGATGTTAGAATAGTATTAATAATATCTATAGTGGTCAGTGGGCTTCCTGATGGCTCAGATGGTAAAGAATCTGTCTGCAAAGGCAGGAAACCCAGATTCGATCCTTGGATTGGGAAGATCACCTGGAAAAGGGAATGTCTATCCACTCCAGTATTCTTGCATGGGAAATCCCACAGACAGGAGCCTGATAGGCTGCAGTCCACAGGGTTGCAAAGAGTAGGACACAACTGAGTAACTTTCACTTTCATTTTCTTCACAGTGGTTAATTGGGCAGACTCTAGAGTTGGCCAGTTTGAATTCAGGTCCCATCATTCAGTAGTTGTGTGGCTCTGGACAAGTTTGTCAACCTCATGGGCCTCAGTTTTTGTATCTGTAAAATGGAAACATAATGGTGCTTATCTTCTCTCTCAATTAAGATGTGTAAAGTGTTCAGCACAGTGCCTAGTACCCAATAAGAGCTTAATAAATGCAAGCTGCTATCTTTTTTGCTTCTTTTTAAAGCTCTTTGAGAAGCATCTTGCAGAATAAAATTCTATGGAGAGTATTTTGGAAAACTGATTTATGTACTGGATATTCACAATTTTGACATAAATGGCATGGAATCATCTGAACCATTGCTGACAAGAGTTTGTGAGTGAGGGAGCACAGCTGAGCACGCACAGCATGCCAGCTTGGTGTGCTTTGGCGACATCATGTGATTCCCCTGACAAGCCACAGGTGTTTATCCCCAACTTATTGAACACTGATGCCAACCCTTCCATGCTACGATGAGGGTCACAGTATCCTGAATCACAAAGTCCTCTCTCAGATGAATGCAGATCCTTTCAGAAATGAGGGCTGTACATGCAGTGGCCAGGAGTGTAGGCTCTGTAATCTGGAGGCCTGGGTTTGAGTTCTGACTCTGTCACTAGCCAGCTCTGTGCTGGTGGATGGATTGGATGAGGCATGCATGAAAAGGACCCAGCCCAGATCTGTCCATTGCACTTGGAGAACTCCCCTGAAACTCTAGTATTGTCCCCAAGAACATCATTTACCTTCTTCCCACAGAAGGTAAACGTTACCACGGCAGACACTCTGTGTTTTATTCACCTGTATCCTCGCCACCTAGACCAGTGTGGTCAGATAGCAGGCCCTTCAGAATACTTGTGAAATTGATTCTTCTTCTTGTTTATTATATCTGTGCCTCTGACTTCAGTGCCCTGAAGCTCAGCAGGAAAACAGTATCCTCAGCCATCTAGCCCTTGGTTATCTCAGCCGGCACCTGCTCATCTCAGGTGAGCTGCTAATTTTCCTCTTAAGAATCTTCTAGACTGCCAGGATCCCCTGGGAGGGACAGGACCTTCAGAGATCTTGTGAACTCCAAAAAAACCAAAAACAAAAACAGCAAATCTTGTTCATAAAAGCGTGTCCACTGTTCTTAGCCCTGGTTTGCAAATTCTGGACGTGGTGGAGTGCTGCTGGCTCACCTGGGCTGGCAGGAGTGTGGACACATAGTCAGAGGGTACAGGACCCGGGCAGACTCAGCAGGACCCCGTAATATTCCCCACAGTGAATTTAATATTGGCCTACAGTGGTTTCCATACCAGAGCTGCAGGAAAGAGGTTGTCGTGTTCCCTGGGGGCTGCTCGTGTTGTTTATGCCCCTCCGTTCCCTTTGGTGCAGGCAGATCCATCCTGTTTGTCCTTTTCCATCTTCCAGCACTAACCTATCCTGTTTTGTAGTGATGAAGCATGGGATGGAAACAGCTGAGATTTTCTACCTGGCTCTTCTCAGTGCAGAGAGAACTTTGCTCTGTGTGGTTAAGAGTGAAGTATGCAGGCTCGTAGGACTTCCCTAGTGGTTCAGTGGTAAAGAATCCGCCTGCCAATGCAGGAGACACAGTTTTGATCCTTGATCCGGGAAGATCCCCTAGAGAAGGAAAGGGTAACCCACTCCAATATTCTTGCCTGGAGAACCCCACCAACAGAGGAGCCTGGCGGGCTGTAGTCCATGGGATTGCAAAGAGTTGGACATGACTTAATGGCTGAGCAACAATAAATGCAGGCTTGTAAACACAAAATCCCTTCAATGGGAGAGTCTGATTTCTACCTCTTGCCACCCCACACCACGCTTTCTAGCTTCCTAGGTCCCTTTAGAGGTAGAGTTTTCTGAATTTGAAGCTAGCAAAATTAAAAGACTCTTACTCCTTGGAAGGAAAGTTATGACCAACCTAGATAGCATATTCAAAAGCAGAGATATTACTTTACCAACAAAGGTCTGTCTAGTCAAGGCTATGTTTTTTCCAGTGGTCATGTATGGATGTGAGAGTTGGACTGTGAAGAAAGCTGAGTGCCAAAGAATTGATGCTTTTGAACTGTGGTGTTGGAGAAGACTCTTGAGAGTCCCTTGGACTGCAAGGAGGTCCAACCAGTCCATCCTAAAGGAGACTAGTCCTGGGTGTTTGTTGGAAGGACAGATGCTGAGGCTGAAACTCCAATACTTTGACCACCTCATGTGAAGAGTTGACTCATTGGAAAGGACTCTGATGCTGGGATTGGGGGCAGGAGGAGAAGGGGACCACAGAGGATGAGATGGCTGATGGCATCACTGACTCGATGCACATGAGTTTGGGTGAACTCCTGGAGTTGGTCAGGGAGGCCTGGCGTGCTGTGATTCACGGAGTCGCAAAGAGTCGGACACGACTGAACGACTGAACTGAACTGAAGCTGGATTCAGATCTCCACAAGTCCATTTGTGAATGCTGTTTTTTTTTTTTTTTTTTTCCAGTCCAGTTCCTTTGTCTTAGTTTTGTTACTTGAAAGTGGAAATAAAGTCATTGTCTACCTTGGGAGGTCCTGAGGAGTAAAGAGTGATGCACACATTTAGCTGTGTTTTGTTTTTTTTTAATTAATTAATTTATTTGACTGTGTCGAGTCTTAGTTGTGGCTCTTGGGATCTTTGTCGCATCATGCGAGATCTCAAGAAGGCACGGGCTCTCTCCCTGTGGGTCCACTCGCCCCATGTGCTTAGTCACTCAGTTGTGTCTGACTCATTGCAACCTCATGGACTATAGCACGCTAAGCTCCTCTGTCCATGAGATTCTCCAGGCAAGAATAGTGGAGTGGGTTGCCATGCACTCTTCAATGGGATCTTTCCAACCTAGGGATCGAACCCTGCTCATTCACACTGCAGGTGGATTCTTTACCATCTGAGTCACCAGGGAAGCCCATGAATACTGGAGTGAATAGCCTATCCGTTCTCCTGGGGATCTTTCTGACCCAGGAATCGAACTGGGGTCTCCTGCATTGCAGGCGGATTCTTTACCAGCTGAGCTACCAGGGAAGTACCTGCTATCTGACCATGGCATGTGGGATCCCAGTTTCCCAACCAGGGATGGAACCTACATCCCCTGCATTGCAAAGTGGACGCTTAACCACTGGACCACCAGGGAAGTCCCAGGTTTGCCTGTCTTTACACAGCCTGCCTTTCCTGCCTTCCTACCCTCCCTTCACGACTCCTCCCATCTCCCACTCTGTCCTTTGCGTCGCTGTTCACAAGAGTATTTTGAAGTCCTGCCTCATTCTCCTCTTTTCTTCAGAAGAGAAGGTGCTGACTTCTCAATATTTCTTGGAGTGCCCTTTTACTTTGTTAAAAGATCCCACTTCTTCTTGTGCCTTCAAATCTGTTCATCCAGCAAACATCATGTGAGTACATTCTAGGTGTCAGGCTGCTTCCAGGCACCAGAAAACAGTCCTGCCACTTGCCCTCATGAAACTTGGGGTCAGCCGCAGAGCAGGAGGCTGTAGCAGTGTGCTGGTGGATCAGCATAATGGTGTTCAGGTGCTGGTATTTCGAAGCTCTTTCTTATTTTTAAATAAAAAATTGTTTTAACAGGAAAATGTTTTTAGTTAAAAAAGGTTTTAAAAAGCTGCTAAAACAAAAACAAAAAACACTTCCATTAATTCCTTTCCCTAGGATGTTCATCAGGGCTTCCAGGTGGTGTTAGTGTTAACCTGCCTGCCAACTCAGGAGATATAAGAGATATAGGTTCTATCCCTGGGTCGGGAAGATCCCCTGGAGGAGGGCATGGCAACTCACTCCAGTATTATTGCCTGAAGAATCCCATGGACAGAGGAGCATGGTGGGCTACAGTCCGTAGCGTCACAAAGAGTAAGAAACGACTGAAGAGACTTAGCACACACACATGCAAGATGTTCATCATCTTGCGTATTTCAGATCGGGGTGTATGCACGCCCCATTTTATCAATGCTTCCTAGAGAGCTTAGGGGGGCAAGTCTTTTTCCATACATACTTCTATCTATAATAGGTGTCAAAAATTTTAACATAGTGGCTGGCTGTTTTGCTTTATTTATTTATGTTGTAAGGAATTCCTGGGTCTTCCCTGGTGGCTCAGACAGTAAAGAATCTACCTGCAATCCAGGAGACCTGGGTCCGGTCCCTGGGTCAGGAAGATCCCCTGGAGAAGGGAATGGCTACCCACTCCAGTATTCTTGCCTGGCGAATCCTATGGACAGAGGAGCCTGGTGGGCTACAGTTGCAAAGAGTTGAAAATGACTGAGCAACACACACACACACACACACACACACACACATGGAATTCCTACGTCATTAAGACTTTATGTTTGTGCCATGTAGCAACTAGCCCGTGCACCACAACTACTGAGCCTTAGCTCTGGAGCTGGTGAGCCGCACCCACTGAATGCATGTGCTCCAGCTACTGAAGCCCTCACTCCTGAGCTCTGTGCTCTGCAGCAAGAGAAGCCACCACCACGAGGAGCCTGTGCAGCACAAGGAAGGGTAGCCCCCGCTTGCTGGAACTAGAGAAAGCCTGAGCAAAGCAACAAAGACCCATCATGGCCCAAAATTTAAAAACAAATGAGTTTTTAAAAAATATATAAAAAGGATTATGTTTATAATGGCTGCCGATACTCTATCATGCAGCTTGTTTCACATGCATGAAACAAGCTCCCACTGTAATTTTCAAATGTGGTTCCCTTATGTTTGTGTATTTTTAATATCTCTATTAATGTTGGGTCAGATAGTCTGACTGCCCAGGCTAGAAACCTCTCTTGGCCCTTGATACGACCTTTAGATTTCCTCTTTTCATTTTTCTGTCTTCAGAAAGACATGGTACAAACCGTTAACTTTGGAGGTTTTTGGCAGCTTCGCTAAAGGGCAAGGCTTTTTTTCTCCGGGGAATTGGCTTCAAGCTTTAACTGCCATGGTCAGCGTTGCTGGGTAAAGACACTTAGGCCTTTTGTCAGAGTTTCAGAACCTTCTTACTTCTGCTGAACTCCTCTGGGCTCCCATCCATGGAAAAGGTTCGGGATGAACTCTGCCTCCTTTACAACCATGACTGCATGCTCCAGATGCAGAGCATCACTGTCTTAATCTTGGCAGAGAAGATGAAGACTTTTTTTGGCAACTAATTAAAAGTTTATTTCAGGCTTCTTTTATTTTATGCCTCCTCTATGCCCCCATTGACACTTAGCAGGTGCCTCTGTTATATCGTTTATCACGTTATATTGCCGTTTTGTCTTATTTTGACTTGCCCATCAATTTTGCTTATAAACTCTGAGCACATGAAGAATGTGGAAATCTGACCTGTTTCCCTTCCTGGCACCTATTGGAGTACCTGCATATACAGTGGGATCTAAATGTTGACCTAATGGGAACCAAGAGATCATTGTATTGATTTTTAAGGCTGGGTATTCTTTGCACTTTTCCACTCAGGACTGACTCAGTGTAGAAACTTGGCATTCTCATGCTGGTGACCCCAAGAATCCAGTTGTTGGGAAAAAATAATATGATACCATTCCTCCATACATCTTGGTAAAATTCACTCATGTAAGCTCCCCAAACAAAAGAAGGCATTCAACCAAATGGAAAGCAAGTGTGGGAGGAGAATTCATGTAAGTTACATATTTATTACTTAATCACTTCATCAAATCATTTATTTGAGTAGTTATTTATTGGATTCCCACAAACTCTGGGGACACAAAGTTGAAAAGATTTTGTTCTCATCCTTGTGCACATGGATGAGATTTCCTCACACTGAAAATCATTCATTTAGCAAATATTTATTGAGTATCGACTACTGTTTGAGATGCTAGGGATACAACAGTAAACAAAATAGACAAGAATATTGTCTCATCCGCAATGGGAGTGTCAAACGGTGAAGGCATGAGTGGGACTGTCAGCCAGGTGCCTGGCAAACGAACAAAACAAAACACAAACCCTTCAACCGAAATCCAAGCAAATGTGGTATCGTGGGTTCTCCTCCCACTCTGCCCTTTCTTCTGCTTCCTTTCTTACCCATCTTCTACCCTCTTTCTTTCTCGGGGTTGGAAGAGGATGAGGCAAGGGTTTCTTTAGGAGCTCTAATAAATGCACATCTTATTTGGTGTGATTCCTTTGACAGTCTAAGGTTGAAATATAAATAGTTCACAGCATGTCTGAATCACTAATCAAGGTTGTGTCTGTCTCTGTACATAAGCTGGTTAAAAGGAAAAGATTGAACTCAAACTCAGTTTTTGTACTGCAGCAGAATCATTTTTTCTTCCAGTTGTATTGATAGATAATTGAGATATATAGCACTATATAAGTTTAACGTGGTTTGGTCTACATACATCGTGATAATCACATTAAGTTTAGTGAACATCCATTATTTCATAATCAGCCCCAAATATTCACTGGAAGGACTGATGCTGAAGCTGAAGCTCCAGTACTTTGGCCACCTGATGCAAAGAGCCAACTCATTGGAAAATACACTGATTCGGGGAAAGATTGAGGGCAGGAGGAGAAGAGGGTGGCAGAGGATGAGATGGTTAGATGGCATCACTGACTCAACGGACATGAGTTTGAGCAAACTCTGGGAGATAGTGAAGGACAGGGAAGCCTGGCCTGCTGCAGTTCATGGGGTAACAAAGAGGCTGACATGACTGAGTGACTGAACAACAACAGTAATGACAACAACATTAAAGGAATAGAAACATTTTTTTTTCTTTTCTTGTGATGAGAACACTTAGGATTTACCCTCTTAATAACTTTCATTTATAACATACAGAAGTGCTAATTATATTTATCATTATGTTATATCCTTAGTGTTTATTTATAAGTGGAAGTTTGTACATTTTCCAGGCAGAACCATTTTTGATGGAATTCAATCACACTTTTTTCCCCTTGTCCACATCTGCCATATAGTTTAGCCATGTCTGTATTTTCTGACTCTGTATCCCTAGTTATCCTTTTATTCACCACTTGTTTATACAGTGCAAGATGCTCACCATGAGGGATGTGTAGGAATGCAAGACAGATACAGTCTCAAGCTAAAGTTGTAGTCACATTGGACAAAAACACCAAATAATGAATCAGGCATCAAATTATTTAGTTATGATTGCCAAAGTTGCAATGACTGGGAATGACAGGCTGCTATGAGAGGGGCCCTCAGGGTGAAGGGCATGCCTAAGGAACATTTCTCTAAGGTGGTGATGTTTGAATCACTTCTGAAGGGTAATGAAGAATTAACTAGGTGAAGGTAGGGCTGAAGGAGAGAGTAGCTGAGAAGGAGAGCATTCCAGCATGTGCAAAGGCCCTGCAGTTGGAAGGACTATGGCCTCTTTAAAGAACTGGAGAAAGGCCAGAATGATTACACACTGCAGATCCAGGAGTGGGGGTGGAGGAATGGAGTGGTGGTGGTGTCAGAAGAGACCAGACCACGCAGAGGTGAATGGGCTACTCTGGGCAGATCCATGAAGGGTTTTATTTAGGAAATAGACATGATCAGGTTTCTCTCTCTTTTTTTTTAATTTAATTTAATTTTTTAAAGTTTTGTTTATTTATTTGGCTGCGCTGGGTCTTAGTTGCGTCATGCGGGATCTCTCATGCGGCGCATGGACTCTTTAGGTGTGGCTTGCAGGCTTAGTTGCTTCATGGCACGTGGAACCTTAGCTCCCTGACAACCCTGCATTGCAAGGCAGACTCTTAACCATTGGACCACCAGGCAACTCCCCAGGTTTTTTTTAAAGAGAGCTCTCTGGCTGCTGAATGGGGAATGAATTGTAGGAGGCAACAATGGAAGGAGGAAGAAAGTTTTTCAACTTGTCATTGAACTTGTCCAGGTAAGAGGTCATAGACAGTCAGGCCAGGAGAGAAAAGAGAAGAGTAGATGGATGGAGACAAATAGTGTATCAGAGGGAGAGTGACCAGACACAGGGCTTGAGGGGAAGGGAGGTGGCAAGAGTTCTAGAATTTCAGCCTGAATGTCTGGGAGGATGGTGCTGCCATACTGAAGGGGAGGGTTAGTCTGAAGAGGGAAAAGTGATGAGTTGGTTTTTTTTTTTATTTCTAAGCACGTTGGATTGGAGGAGGCTGCAGGTCATCCTGATGGAAATTTCAGGGCAACAACCTGGAGCTGAGTGGCAGTTGAGCTTCAGCCGGGAAGATAGATAAGATCACCCTGGGAGGGGAAAAAAGGTGGGAAGAGAAGAGGGCTGTGGAGTGAGCCTCAAGTGATCAATAAAGGGTAAGAAGTGATTTTATCTATCATTATATGCCCGCTTCCCTGGTGGCTCAGTGGTAGAGTCCTCCTGCAATGCAGGAGCTGTGGAAGATGCAGGTTCCATCCCTTGGTTGGGAAAATCCTCTGGAATAGGAAATGGCAACCCAGTCCAGTATTCTTGCCTGGAGAATTCCACAGACAGTGGATTCTGGCAGGCTGCAGTCTACGGGGTCCAAGGACTCGGACACTAATGCATACATACGAACATCATTATATGTCCCGCCCTTCTCATGGGCTATAGTTTTAGAATCAGCACAGATCTGTAAACTTAATGCATAAATGAATGAATAAATGTAATCGTTTTTTCAAACTATTTTGTATTAAGAAAACTAGTCTGTAATTTGCCTGGTCCCAGAAAGGGAGAAATTCCTTTACTTCTGCCTAATATAGTATGATTTTTTAAAGCCCTTTCAGAAATGTTTATATCTTTGGCTACATTCATTCCTGGGTTCCATATTTTAAGAAGGATGTGGATAAACTGGACTTGTTAAGAGGAAGATGCCCAGGGGAGGTGCAGGCGACTGGAAATGGTTCACTAAGAGTATCAGTGGAAGGGTAAGTGTGTGTGCTTCTGGGAGTAGAGAAAAATAAGGAAGGGAGAGGACTTGGTAGCTTGTTGTATACAGTAATCTGAAGGGTTTCCATATTGAACGTGGAGCAAATATGTTCCAAGTTGCTCTGGAATCTAAAGAAAGAGGTAGCCCAGGGGAGATAGAATCTGGCTCTGGAAAGAATAAGCAAGAGCACTGGGTGGACTCAGAGTTCTTTGTCATTGGAGGGTCATCAGGCAGCATAAGCACATGTCACAGAGAATCCAGCAGGAATTCTGGCACTAGGCTGGATGGCTGTGTATGAACTTTTTTGTCCTTCAGATTCTGTGAGGTTATTAGGACTTCTGGCAATAGTCCCATGATATAGGTAGATATTGGGCTTCACAGGTGGCACTAGTGGTAAAGAAACCACCTGCCAATGCAGGGAACTTAAGAGATTCGGGTTTGATCCCTGGGTCAGGAAGATCCCCTGGAGGAGGGATGGCAACCCACTCCAGTATTCTTGCTTGGAGAATCCCATGGACAGAGGAGCCTGGCGGTCTATGATCCATAGGGTTGCAAAGAGTTGGACACACAGGTATTGTTTCAGCTGCCCAAATGAGCATCTCCTTATATCCTCTCCGAATTCTAGAACCATGGGCATCGAATTGTAAGAAGAAATATTCTGAGGTTAGTACCCTTGACTGTCAGGATTCTGTGCGGTTGTGATTCTCTTTGTATCCATTCTGGTCTCACGATGGCTGAAATGATTGATCACTGCCCTCCAGACACTCATGCATTCTCTGCTCTGAAAATTGTCTGCAAATTGCGTCCTGATTGGTGTAAGGAGAGGCCCACCTCCATCCCCAAGCATGCTGTTTCCTTCAGCAGTGATGATTCAGAGCCTGTGATATATTGGCTTACCTGGTTTGAGTTTTAGCTTTGTTATGACTAGATGTGCATCTTCGGACAAGTCTACATTCTCCTATCTTCAGTTTCTTCATCTTAAAAAAAAAATCTCTGTCTCTGCTGATGGTATCTCTATCCTTGGAGCTGAGAGTTTATATCTCCCTTTGGAGGGGCTTTCCAAGTGACACTGGTGGTAAAGAACCCACCTACCAATGCAGGAGACATAAGAGATGCTGGTTCAATCCCTGGGTCAGAAAGATCCCCTTGAGGAGGGCATGGCAACCCACTCCAGTATTCTTGGACAGAGGAGCCTGTCGGGCTATAGTCCATGGGGTTGCAAAGAGTCGGACACGACTGAAGTGACTTAGCACGTACACACGCTCCTTTATGAGAGAGAACATAAGAGACATTGCCCTATATTATCTCCTCAACTAGTCTGTGAGCCTCTTGACATCAGAGATCATCCATTCCTTTCTTTCCAGTGTCCAGCACAGGGTTTGGCTCAGATTAGACACGGAATGCTTGTTAAATGATGCTGCAACCCGGGGCATGTCTGTGGGTAAGTGAGTCTCCGACAATGAATGTCCAGGGAAAGAGTGTTGAGGACCGTGGAGAAAGCATGATAAATATAGTCTTTAATTCTGGAGAGACATAAGTTTGAATCCCAGCTCTGCCACTTACTACCTCTGTGACCTCCAACAAGTTACTGATCCTCTCTGAGCCTTTCTGTCCTCATTGAAAAAGAAAGGGTGATCATATCACCAATGTCAGTGAATTCCTGGGATGACTAGATGAGATAATTATGTGAAAATCCTCACCCAGTGCTAGAAGCATACTGGTTGCTATTGTATTGGACTTCCCTGATAGGTCAGTTGGTAAAGAATCCACCTGCAGTGCAGGAGACCCCGGTTGGATTCCTGGATTGGGAAGATCTGCTGGAGAAGCGCTAGGCTACCCACTCCAGTGTTCTTGGGCTTCTCTTGTGGCTCAGCTGGTAAAGAATCTGCCTGCAATGAGGGAGACCTGGGTTCCTTCCTTGAGTTGGGAAGATCCCCTGGAGAAGGGAAAGGCTACCCACTCCAGTATTCCGGCCTGGAGAATTCCATGGACCGTATAGTCCATGGGGTTGCAAAGAGTCGGACACGACTGAGCGACTTCCACTTTAAGAGGATCACTGTGTTGTGAGTTTTTCCTGTCATCTTTGCCTTCACAAAGGTGGGTTGATGTCCTTGAAACTGAGACTAGACTAAAGTTTGAGTGGATTTTCCCCCAAACCTTCTAAACTGTCCCTCAAATGTAAGCAACAATAGTTCTCTCGTATAGTGGTGCTGTCTCTCCAACAAAAGCTTTGAATGTTCTGTTAGGGTTTGGGGGTATTTTATGTGTGTGTCTGTGTTTTCTTATCTCCATTTGATTTCTTTTTGCCTGAAACCCCACACTGATTTTCAAGGAAAGGAGAGGTAAAGTGGACTGACATCCCTAGGCTTTTCTTGCTGGAAGATTAGGCGCATGTCCTAGGTTTATAATTAGCATCCAGAAAAATGGATTGAGAGGTATCAGCCAGAAGGAGAGAAGAACGGGGCAAATCGCAGGCCTGAATGACCCCTGGGATTCTGGCCAAAACCAGGGAGCAATCTTTCCTGGAACCCCAACATCTGCTATTAATCAGAAAGCTTCCTGGTAATTTGAGTCAACTTAATTAATTAGCGCATCCTCTTTTATAGCTCTTGGAGCTTTAATCCTTTGAGACAGCGAACAGCTCTGAGTTGCTTAACTTACCTAGATGCTTCTTTTATCTGCCACTTCATGTGGTAGTTTTTAGTTCCTCTTCTCTCCAAGGTGTGCCCACTGGACCCTCCAGGGAGCAAAGGCTGATCTGGAGAGAGTCAGGAGTGGAGATTTATAGGAGGTGGGGAGAGGGCATGTAAATGCCTCTGAAAAATAAAATGAGAGTGGGAAGAAGCAGGATCGAGCAAGTGACGGGCTCAGACCATGATGCACAGATAGTGGAACGCCACTTTGGGCAGAAACAGTGAGGCCCTGGTAACCCCACTGTGCTCAGTTATTGGCTAGGGAGTGCCTGGGGAGAGCATGGCCTCAGCTCCAAAGCTGAACCAGATCCTGAAGGCTGTAGGTGGAGGCTGACAGAGAACTGCGCTCTCAGTGGCTGAACAATTTGCTGTTTCTTGAAGGCAGATTCCATGGAGTGGTACTTCCTGGAAATCAGCATGTCTATGATAGGAAAAGGAGTTCGTCAAGGCTGTATATTGTCACCCTGTTTATTTAACTTATATACAGAGTACATCATGATAAATGCTGGACTGGAAGAAACACAAGCTGGAATCAAGATTGCTGGGAGAAATATCAATAACCTCAGATATGCAGATGACACCACCCTTATGGCAGAAAGTGAAGAGGAACTCAAAAGCCTCTTGATGAAAGTGAAAGTGGAGAGTGAAAAAGTTGGCTTAAAGCTCAACATTCAGAAAATGAAAATCATGGCATCCGGTCCCATCACTTCATGGGAAATAGATTGGGAAACAGTGTCAGACTTTATTTTTCTGGGCTCCAAAACCACTGCAGATGGTGACTGCAGCCATGAAATTAAAAGACGCTTACTCCTTGGAAGGAAAGTTATGACCAACTTAGATAGCATATTCAAAAGCAGAGACATTACTTTGCCAACAAAGGTTCATCTAGTCAAGGCTGTGGTTTTTCCAGTGGTCATGTGTGGATGTGAGAGTTGGACTGTGAAGAAGGCTGAGCACCAAAGAATTGATGCTTTTGAACTGTGGTGTTGGAGAAGACTCTTGAGAGTCCCTTGGACTGCAAGGAGATCCAACCAGTCCATTCTGAAGGAGATCAGCCTTGGGATTTCTTTGGAAGGAATGATGCTAAAGCCGAAACTCCAGTACTTTGGCCACCTCATGTGAAGAGTTGACTCATTGGAAAGGACTCTGATGCTGGGAGGGATTGGGGGCAGGAGGAGAAGGGGACGACAGAGGATGAGATGGCTGGATGGCATCACTGACTCGATGGACGTGAGTCTGAGTGAACTCCAGGAGTTGGTGATGGACAGGGAGGCCTGGCGTGCTGCAATTCGTGGGGTCGCAAAGAGTCGGACACGACTGAGCGACTGATCTGATCTGATGATGGATAAACTCAAATGATTAGGGAGCCTGCCTGAGTGCCATCAGCTGGACCGTTCAAGTCCAATCCCTCCACAAATATTAATTTACACTTTCTGGATGCTTGTCACCCTGTTTAGCACTCTACTTTGCAGCGTGGTGAATCCAGCAGGGACTATCCCTTCAAAGAACAGAAAGCCTTGCTTTAATGCTTTAATGAAATAAGAAGTGTGGACATACGACCATTTAAAAGGACATAAATGGACAAGGGTCTTATGAGCAGCGCCAAGAGCATCATCATTATAACAATAGCTGTTGTTATTGAATTCTCATGACAGGACAGGTGCTCGTCACATGTCATCTCATTTCATTAAGAGGTGTGGGCATTATTATTCCCATTTCACAGATGAGGAAATGGAGGTCCAGAGAGGAGAAGTGACTTGGCTGACATTGTACAACCAGTAGAAACCCTTCTGTCTCCACTCTCCCCTCTATGCCCAGTGCTCAGCATCTTTTGCCAGGACAACTGTGGGATCCTCAGATTGCTCTCCTGCATGCATCTCAGCTCCTCTCTCAAACCTGTTCTCTCCACTGAATCCTGTGGGTTCTTTCAAAATACAGTCCATGTCTCTCCCCTGCTTAAACCCCTTTGCTGGCTTCCTTTGCTATAGTGGTTCGAATAAAAAATTGTCTCTGTGATCTCCGAGACACTACTTGGCTGACCTCAGTTACTTCTCTGGCCACATCTCTTGCCTGCCGGATCTCTGCTCATGGGCCTTCACAGTCCTATGGGCCTTCATAGTCCTATGGGCCTTCTTGTGGTTCCCCTCATGCTCGCTTGCTTCTTTCTGACCCAGGCCCTTTGCACCTGCTGTTCCTTCCACAGTCACTCCTTGACTAGTAAATTCTTTTCATGCGTTTGAATAGCACTCACTATGATTTGTGATTTTCTATTTGCTTCTTTGATTATTTGGCTAGCTCCTGTCTCCAAGCTCTGTAAGGGTAGAGAATCACCCATGTGTCTTCACCACTGTCTCTCCAACTCCTGGAACAGTGTCTCACCCCACAGTAGGTGCTCAAGAACTTTGTTGAAAGAGCACATGTTGTTCTTGTGCTGATATTTGATCTGAGAACATTCTGACTTCACTGTTGTGGGCAAGCAGAGTTCTTCTAACCGGTAGTGGGGGAGGGTCCCTAAGGCATCCTGGAGGAAGGGGCATTGGAATCCAGCCTTTGAAGCAAGTTCCTGCTCTTCTATCTCTTGGCCCCAATAAAGTGAAAGTCACTCAGTTGTGTCCCACCCTCTGCAATCCCATGGACTTTAGCCCTCCAGGCTCCTCCGTCCATGGAATTCTCCAGACAAGAATACTGGAGTGGGTAGCCGTTTCCTTCTCCAGGGAATCTTCCCAACCCCGGGATCAAACCCAGGTCTCTTGCGTTGCAGGCAGATTCTTTACTGTTTGAGCCACCAGGGAAGCCTTGGTAAACCAGCCAGCAAATCAAAACCCTGGAGATAGCAGGACTAGGTCAACAAACAGATCTCTTCTGCTCCATCCTGCTCTTGGGAAAATGCAGCCGCAGGTAGGCTCAGCCTTGGGAAAGACTACCCGCTTCGACATTTCTCTGAGCCAGGGGGCCTTGATTATCTGAGGAGGTTGGAGGGGAGGGAGAACAGCATCCTATTGCCTTTTGAGTTATTTGTCTCCCCTGGTGCTGCAACTAGGCACTGGGGAGACAGGCCCCTGAATTTGGAGCTCTGGTGATTTGCATTTAATTACTGAGAATGTTCCTCTCTTTTAAAATTGTAATGCTGCTTGCAACAGTAAAAGAAGTTCCTATTGAAATGAAAACACCAAAAGCTTTAGAGTAAGTATCTTTTCTATTGAATAGGTGGAGTTGGAGCCATCTCAAAGTAGGTAATTGATTTTTGTAATGGTTTTGCAATTACCTGTAATGAGGCCCTTTATAACTCTTTAAGGTCAAGGAGGAAATCTTTGGTCCAGTGGCACACGGTGTGGAGAATTTTAGAAGCCTCTTTGCTTTGATCCAGGGCTTTCCTGGTGGCTCAGACGGTAAAGAATATGCCTGCGATGCAGGAGACCCTGGTTCAATCCCTGGGTTGGGGAGGTCCTCTGGAGAAGGGAATGGGAACCCACTCTAGTTTTCTTGCCTGGAGAATCCCATGGACAGAGAGGCCTGGAGGGCTGCAGTCTATGGGATTGCAAAGAGTCAGCTATGACTGAGTGACTAACACTTGCTTTGATCCAAATTTCCATAAATGGGGGCAATTAAGAAGGAAAGGGCAGCTTGAGGACCTGAGCACACTGATCACTCATCTGTTGTCTCCAGTTGTCCCCAGGTTTGGCTCCGTAGAACCAGGATCTTCCTACAGCGGCAGACTTGGTCAGTCCCTGTCCAGGCCCTGAATTTCAGGAAAGATTTCATGGGCCAGAAGGAAGGACAGAAGTTGGCTCTGCTGGCCCCTCTCTTGGCACTGCAGTTCCAGTTTGGCTGGAGGCTGTGTCCCCTCCCTGGTCCCTCACAGATGTGATCACAGTGGGTGCAGTCTCCAAGGCACCCAGATGCTGTATGTGGTACGGGTTTCTCGGGAAGTGGCCCGAGTCCTCCTCCTCTAAGATTTCCGACTTCAAACGTCTCCTCGACAATTATTTATTTAACGTGTGTTTTTAAATCACTCCCTTTTAAATTTAAGTACATTTTCTTTAAAAAAGCAACTTGGCATCAGAACCATAAATGGAAAACCAGTATCACTTCCTACAAATAGAAAGTAAGTGCAAAAATAAATACGACAAAGACCAAACAGTGCTTTTTTATTTCTAGCTGGAGCCTGCTGCCTGCCTGAAGGCTCTGAGCCTGAAGCCTGAACTCTGTTAAAACGGGAGATTAGCCAGCATCTTAGAGTGTTTGGGACTTTTTGTGTGTGTGTGTGACGTTTTCAGGAAGGGTTGAAACAGACTTGCAAGGGAGCCACTTTTTTACCATGTGATATGATGTTATTTAATTTTGTATTCTTGTACCAACCACCTAAAAATCATCGCAGTTAACATCACTGTTACAGCGTCACATGTGGGAAAGAGTTCTAATCTTTTCTAGTAGATGCCCTTGCATTTTGTAGATTGGTTCTTAGTTTCCAGACTGAGGGGCCTGGCATGAGAGTGATATACGAGATAAGTTAGTTCAAGGGTTAGTAGTGGTTGTAGCAGGACTGTGCATGGGGTGCTGACCTGCAGGGGAAGTACAAGAGATGTGGGATATTTGGCAAAAAGAGAATATAGTGGGCATGGGTTGGAATAGTAGAACTAAAATGCACTATCTCACTGTTGTTCCTGGACTTCGTCCTTTGGGGGCCATTTAGGGAAAGTGATCTGGGCCTTGATTTACAATTTTTCTGAGTTCCTTTTTGTCCTCTCATTGGATCTAGACCTTTTGGCTTCCCAGGTGGCGCTAGTGGTAAAGAATTCGCCCTGGATCAGGAATATCCCCTGGAGAAGGAAGTGACAACCCACTCCAGTATTCTTGCCTGGAAAATCCTATGGACAGAGGAGCCTGCAGACTACAGTCCACAGGATCACAAAGAGTCAGGCACGGCTGAGTGACTGACACATTCACAACCACTACACTTTTGTTATTCAAAATGTGGTCTGCAGCTCAGCATCAACATCACCTTGGAGCTTGTTAGAAATGCAGAATCTGGGAGAAACCCACCAAGATCCCCCTGAATCATAATCTATTTTAACACTATTCATAGGTGATTTGTATCCATAGTAAAATTCAGGTTGCACACTCAGGAAATATAAGAGATGCAGGTTTGATCCCTGGGTCGGGCAGATCCCCTGGAAAAGGCAATGGCAACCTACTCCAGTATTCTTTCCTGGAGAAGCCTATGAACAGAGGAGACTGGCAGGCTACAGTCCATGGGGTCTCAAAGAGTCGGACACGACTGAAGCGACTTAACACACACGCACATAGGTGATTTGTATCCATAGTAAAGTTGAGGTTGCACACTCAGGATCACGGCAACATTATTCATAATAGTCAAGAGGTGGAAACAACCGAAGTGTCCCTCTGTGGATTACCAAAATGTGGTATATACACACAATAGAGTATTATTCAGCCTTAAAAAAGGAAGGAAATGCTGTCACATGCTACAACATGGATAAACCTTAAGGACATTATTTTGCGTGAAATAATCCAGACACACAAAGGCACATACTGTATGATCCCACATGTGTGAGGTATCAAAAGTCATCAAGTTCATGGAAACAGAAAGTAGAAAGGTGGTTGCCAGGGGCTGCAGGGAGGGAGAGACAGGAAGTTGTCTAATGAGTACAGTTTCCATTTTGCAAGATGAAAATGGAGATCCGCTGCAGCAATGTTAAATATACTTAGCACTACTGAATTGTACATTTAAAAATGGTTAAGATAGTACGTTTTATGTTGTGTGTTTTTTTAACTTTATTTTACTGAAATATAGTGGTTTTTATTTAGAATGTTGTGTTAATTTCTGCTGTACAGCAAAGCAATTCAGTTATTCATATATATATATATTCTTTTTTACATCCTTTTGCATTATAGCTTTTCACAGGATATTGAATATCATTCCCTGTGCTCTACAGTAGGACCTTGTTGTTTATCCATCCTATACGTAATACTTTACATCTGCTAGTCCTACCGGAGAAGGAAGTGGCAACCCACTCTGGTGTTCTTGCCTGGAGAATCCCAGGGACGGAGGAGCCTGGCGGGCTGCCGTCTATGGGGCCGCACAGAGTCGGACACGACTGAAGCGATGCAGCAGCAGCAGCAGCCCTGCACTCCCGGTCCCTACCCTACGCCTCTCCCTTGGCAACCACCTCTCTGATCTCTGTGTCCCTGAGTCTGTTTCTGTTTTGTAGATATGTTCATTTGTGTCGCATTTTGTTACGGATTTCACATGTAAGTGATACATGGTATTTGTCTTTCTGATTTACTTCACTTAGTATGATAATCTCTAGGCCCATTCACATGGCTGCAAGTGGCATTATTTCATTCTTTTTTATGGCTGAGTAATATTCCATTGTATATATGTACCACATCTTCTTTATCTGCTCATCTGTCAATGGACTTTTTATTTTAGCCACAATTAAAAATAAACTGGAAAGGGAAAGAAGAACATTATTTCACCTTAAAATAATTGAGAAGCAGTGTAGACTGTGGTTCTCAAACTTTAGTGGGCAAACAGCCCGCCTGAAGGCTTGTTAGAACACCGTTGCTGGCTTTCTTCCTCCAGTGTGTCTGCTTGATTATGTCTGGATGAAACCCAAGGATTTCTGTTTCTAACAAGTTCCTGGGCAATGCTGCTCCTGCTGCTTGGGGATGTATTGTGAGCCATTCTACACTAGACCATCCACCCTGGTGCTCACTAGCCCAGAAAATGTCAGGATGAAATTTTCCTCTAAGACCCATAGGAGTTCTCCACCCAAAGAAGCACATTAGAATCACCCAAGGGGCTTAAATAACCACAAAAAGCAAATATGTGGATGCCTGGACCCCACACCTAGTGAATCTGGTTTTATCAGTCTGAAATGGGGCCTAGACCCATTATTATTATTTTTTTTTAAACTGGGTATTTTGATGTACAAGTTTACAGAGAATCACATAGCAGGTGTGAGTGGCAGGACTGAGCCTACGACCCTTACTTCCTGGCTCCCCGTTCTGTGCTTTTTTAAACCCCAATCCTGCTATCCTCAAGCTGTTTTGTGTGTTAGTGTCTCGTTGTTTCCGGGGTATGACTCATCCACCCCATCACAAGTGAATGTGGCAAGGGCTGTGGGGGAGATAGTGATGAAGAGCATGGCTGAGTCCCTGAGGATAATGTTTCTCCCCTCCCCCGTCACACTTGTCACCATGCTGAGCAGAGAGCAGACTCTCATTATGGGCTGAAGCCTGCCATCTCCAAGTTCATATGCTGAAATCTTAACCTCCAGGACTTCAGAATGTAACTGCTTTTGGAGGTAGGGCTTTTAAAGAGGTGATTAAGTTCAAATAAAGCCATCAGAATTGGCCTTTATTTCATCTGACTGGTATCCTTGGAAGAGAGGATTAGGACACAGGACCGTGTGAGCACACAGCAAGCAGGCAGCCGTCTGCAAGTCAGGGAGAGAGGCCTCAGAATAAAGGAAGCTGGTCGGCACACCTTGATCTCAGACTTTGAGCCTCCATGACTGTAAGGAAAGAAATTTCTATTGTTTACAGATGTAGAGAGAAAGCGTATGTATCCCAAGGAGGAAAGGTAGGGGGTGGGATGGATTAGGAGTTTGGGATTGACATATATACACTACTTTAGACAATAGTAACTAATGAGAGCCTGCTGTATAGCACAGGGAACTCTGCTCAATGCTCTGTGATGACCTAAATGGGTAGGAAATCCAAGGAAGAGGGGATGTTTGTATACGCATAGCTCATTCACTTTGCCGTACATCAGAAACTAGCACAACATTGTAAAGCAACGATACAATAATTATTATAAATAATATAATGAAAATAAATATTAAAATATTTAATTAAATTAAAATAAATAATATTAAAAATAAAAAATATATTAATAAAACTTAATGATAAAAAAGAAATTTTGGTTGTTTTGACAGCCCAGGCAAACTAATACACTCCTCAATAAAACCCCGAGTTTTCAGATTATTTGACAGACATCTGGGTCTCAAATCTTGGGAACCGGGGTAGGAAGAGATTTAGGTTTCCACCACCCCTCGAGCACTCACTCACTGGGGCAGCACATCCGTCTTCCTCTGTGGGCCACACTCTCATTTGTAAAAGGAGAGAAACTGACCTAGGTGAGGTCTGTGATAGCGGGCCCCAGGACCGTCGCCTCCCTGGAGTCTTGGGCCCCCTAGGAAAAAGTGTTAGTCACTCAGTCGCGTCCAACTCTTTGCAACCCCATGGACTGTAGCCCATCAGGGTCCCCTGTCCCTGGGATTCTCCAGGGAGGAAGACTGGAGTGGGCTGCCATTTCTTCCTTCAGGGGATCTTCCTGACCCAGGGATTGAGTCCACATCTCTTATGTCTCCTGCATTGGCAGGCAGGTTCTTTACCACCAGTGCTACCTGGGAAGCCCTCTGCTTGCAGTGGGAAGAAACTGTAACTCTTAGCTACCAGGTGGGAGGTAGCATTAACATTTACTTCTCTTTCCCCCAACCTTCTATTTAGTGTCCTTGAGTACAAGAGGAAGAAGGGACTCCAAGTTTATCTGCTTGATTTGCATCCTGCCTCCCTTCTGTTGACTTGCTGTGGGCTCTTGGGCAAGCCGCTTAACCTCTCTATGGGTCCTCATCTATGGATCTCCAGGGAATCTTCCCCACCCAGGAATCAAAGCTGCGTCTCCTGCATCGGCAGGCGGATTCTTTACCACTGAGCCACTTGGGAAGCCCCTTCCTCGTCTCTAAAAGGGGAATAAAAAAGCACTGACCTCATAGGGTGGTGATGAGCATTAAACTAGTTAAGATACCAGCGCTTAGAACAGTACCTGGCACATCCTAAGTTAGTTAATACTGAAGGCCAAATAGTTAAACATTGCCCATTTCTACTTCTTCCTTTGGAACTGGGAAGCTATTATATCCTCAGACAAAGGAGAGTTCCTTGTGCTCTGACATTCTAGAGAAGTAAAGATAGGACAGTCTCCATCTATTGCCGCCTCATTTCCCTGGAGGCGCGGGAGGCACTGCTATCCCGGGTGGCTCAGGTCTGAAGGTCTCACGGGACAGTGACTTTCTGCTGAGATGCTAACTTAACTATTCAGCGTTAAAGACCAATTTTCCTTGGACTGTCACAAGATTCCCTTTCTAGGATGGAAGAGACTTAAAACATATGCATGTAGATATTGTGCTGACACTATCGTACTGTTTGTGTCACTTAAAAAAAAAAACTCTTCCTAAATATTGCTGGGGCAGGATTATTCAGAGAGATAGAACGTCTCCAACTTCAAACATCACTCCTCTAACCAAACTCTTCTACCTCTTGATTTTTCTTTTTTATTCTCTAAAAAACAACTTGTATATTTTTGGCTGTGTTGGGTCTGTGTTGCCGCATGGGGCCTTTCTCTAGTTGCAGAGAGCGAGGGCTACTCTCGAGCTCTGCTGCTTGGGCTTCTCACTGCAGTGGCTTCACTTGCGGAGCTCGGGCTCCAGGGTGTCACGGGCTTCGGTAGTCGTGGCTCGTGGGCTTAGCTGGCCCCGTGGCACACAGGACCTTCCCTGCATTGGCAGGCAGACTCCCAACTACTGGACCATCAGGGAAGTCCTACCTCCTATTGAAAGGTCTAGTTTGGTGGTGCAGGAGACCACAGACATGAGCAGACTACTGGGTGGGCTGGCCAGAACGGCTTTATTTTTACATCTTTATTGGTCCATAATTGACAAATCATAAATCTACTCATAAATTCAATTATTTTTACTGAATATACAGATTTTTACCACCATCCCCACAAGACAGTTTTCAAGTGTTTTTATCACTCCTGCAAAAATTCCCTCAAACCTCTTTGTATCAATCATCTCTTCCACTCCCAACTCCAGGCAACCACGGATCTGCCTCCTCTGTAGATTTGCTCTTTCTGGACATTTCATGTAAATGAGGCCATACAATATGTGGTCTTTTGAATCTGACTTCATTCACATAGCATAATGTTTTTGAGGTTAACCCATGTCGGAGTGTGTATCAGCATTTCAGATCAAATCAGATCAGTCACTCAGTCGTGTCCGACTCTTGACAACCCCATGAATCACAGCACGCCAGGCCTCCCTGTCCATCACCAACTCCTGGAGTTCACCCAGACTCACGTCCATTGAGTCAGTGATGCCATCCAGCCATCTCATCTCTGGCGTCCCCTTCTCCTCCTGCCCCCAATCCCTCCCAGCATCAGAATCTTTTCCAATGAGTCAACTCTTCGCATGAGGTGGCCAAAGTACTGGAGTTTCAGCTTCAGCATCATTCCTTCCAAATAAATCCCAGGGCTGATCTCCTTCAGAATGGACTGGTTGGATCTCCTTGCAGTCCAAGGGACTCTCAAGAGTCTTCTCCAACACCACAGTTCAAAAGCATCAATTCTTCGGCGCTCAGCCTTCTTCACAGTCCAACTCTCACATCCATACATGACCACAGGAAAAACCATAGCCTTGACTAGACGAACCTTTGTTGGCAAAGTAATGTCTCTGCTTTTGAATATGCTATCTAGGTTGGTCATAACTTTCCCTCCAAGGAGTAAGCGTCTTTTAATTTCATGGATGCAGTCACCATCTGTAGTGATTTTGGAGCCCAGAAAAATAAAGTCTGACACTGTTTCCACTGTTTCCCCATCTATTTCCCATGAAGTGGTGGGACCGGATGCCATGACCTTCGTTTTCTGAATGTTGAGCTTTAAGCCAACTTTTTCACTCTCCACTTTACCTTTTCTATTGGCAAATACTATCCCATTGTTTGGATATACAGTGTACCATTCATGAACTGATGGATATTTGAGTTGCTTCCAACTTTTTGTGTCATAAACACTATTCCTGTGAACATCCATGTGCAAGAATTTGTGTGGACATATGTTTTACTTTTTCTTGGGTAGATACCTACAAGTAGGAGTAGTCAGACTGTCTTCCATAGTGGCTGTTACCATTTCACATTTCCATCGCAGCAATGTATGAGAGTTTCAGTGTATCTATATCCTTGCCAGTACTTTTTAAGTCATTCTAGTATGTAAGTGATATATCATTGTTTTAATTTTGATTTCTCTAATGACTAGTGATAATCACCTTGTCATTTGCTTATTAGCCATTTGTAGGTCATATTAGTGAAATATCTAATCAGCCTTTAACCATCTTTTGAGTTATTTGTTTTAGTATAGAGTTGTAAGAGTTTTTATATATTCTTGATATATATCCTTTATCATGTAGATGATTTGAGAATATTTTCTCTCAGTGGCTTATCTTTTCGGTGTATTTTGGAGTGCAAAAGCTTTTAATAAAATCTCATTTATCCATTCTCCCATCTAGGGCTCATAAAAATGGTGCTGTGTCTAAGAACTCTCTGCCTAACCAAAGGTCAGGAGATTTTCTCTAATATGTTTTTCTAAAAGATTTATAGTTTCAGCACTTAAGTTTTGAGTTAGTATTTGTGTGTGTGTTGAGATAAGAATATGAGTTCACTTCTTTACTTATGGATTTAAAATATTCCCAGCATCATTGGTTGAAAAGACTAACCTTTCCCTGTTGAATTGTCTTGGCATGTTTATCAGAAATTAAGTGACATAAATATAAGGGATTATTTCTGAATTTTTAGTTACATTCCATTGATCTTTGTGTCTCTTCTTACTTTAATACCTCACTATTGATTACTGTAGCTTTATAATAAGTTTGAAATTGGGTAGTGTAAATCTTCCAACATTGTTATTCTATTTCAAATTTATTTTGGCTACTTCATATCCTTTGTATTTATATTTCCCCAGGACCAAATTTTAGAATAAGTTTGTCACGTTTTACAAAAAAACCTTGCTGCTGGAATGTTGATGGAGATTTATTGAATCTAATGGTCTTCCAATCCATAAACATGAAATGTCTCTCATTTTATTTAGATTTTCTTTAATTCTTTTGGAGACTGTTTTGTGTTGTCAGGGTATAAATCTTTTGCTTCTTCTGTACATTAGTTCCTAAATATTTTATCCTTTTGATGCTATTGTATAGGGACGTCTTTTCTCTTGCTTTTAATATTTATTCATTAGTTTAGTTAGTATTTTGTGGATTCTCTAGGATTTTCCACATATATCATAGGATTATGTGACCTATGAATAAATATTTACTTCCTTTCCCCCCTGGACTGGATAGCTTTAGTTAATAAACTAATTAACAAAGTCATCTGTATTTACTAAACTTCACTGACTAGAATCTCTAGCACAATATTGAATAAAAATGGTAAAAGTGACACCCTTGCTTTGTTCCTGGTCTTTGGGGAAAAACATTATCTTTTACTCATGAGTGTGATGTTAGCTGTGGGTTTTTGATAGAAGCCATGTATCAGGTTGAGGATATTTCCATCTTTTTAAAACTGCAATAGCGTTTTTCACAGAAATGAAAAAAACCTAAAATTTGTATGGAACCACATTGTCTAATCTGAGCCTCAAGTTTCTGCTACAGAGTAAAGGTGACTTCCTGGTGCTCCAGGGGCTCTTCCGTCTCATTGAGCTGATGGTGTTCCCTACCTGCCTGTCTTTATCCGAACGCGTCCCCTGCTGCCTGCTTGCATCTTACTGGTCCCAGCTATTGGAGACCGTTCTCCCCAGTGTCTGTGGAGGGCTGGGGTTGGGTGTGGGTAAAAAGGGGTACAGGGATACTTGATGTGACCCCAGAGAGGCTATGGTGGCAGTTTCCATGCTGCAGCTTAGGGAACCTGCTTTAGGGTCGTAAGATGAGTTTCTCAACCTGGGCACCTCTGCCAGGGGCTCCGAGCCTCGGAGGTGTGAACTGCCGTAGGCGGGTGCGTAGTTGTGTCTGTATCTACAGACATTTCCTTGCATTCCTTGTATATCCTTGCATTTCTCAAGGGAGAGGGTGGAAGTGTTCGTTAGTTCCTCAGCAAGGTACGTGATGTCTCCAAACAGGGTGAGACCCTGTGATGATGATATTAGTAATAATAGGTACATTCTACCGCGCACTTAGAAAATGCTAGATATGTGTTAAGTGTATTATATAGGTGAGCTCATCTGGTCCTTGTATCAGTTGGTGTTTAAGCTTTTTTATACTGCCGTAACAAGCCACCTCCAAATCTCAAAGGTTTACAAAGCAAAGGTTTATTTCTTGCTCATAGCTTATGTCGGGTTAGCTGTGGCTCTGCTTCATCTCTGAGAGGCTGAAGGAGCAGCCCCTAGCTGGGTCATGGCTAGTCTCATGGCAGAGGTAAAAGAGAAAGAGATAAAAGGGAAAAGTGTAGACCATGGGACGGGTCTTAAGGTTCTTCTAGGAAGCGGCACATGTCACTTCCACTCACATTCCACTGACTCTGAGCCTCCCTTCGGTGGGGATTCCAGTTGCCCCATGGGGAGAAATCCTACAGAGAGGGGCAGGGAATACTTGAACAATAATGTAATCCCTGGTAGTTCAGATGGTAAAGAATCTGTCTACAGTGCAGGAGATCTGGGTTCGATCTCTGCATTAGGAAGATCCCTTGCAGTGGCAACCCACTGCAGTATTCTTGCCTGGAGAATCCCATGGACAGAGGAGCCTGGCGGGCTACAGTCCATGGGGTTGCAAAGAGTCAGATACCACTGAGTGAATAAGCACGTAATCTACTACCAATTCTGTAAAAACCAATAAGGTCGTTGGTGGTGATTATTATTACTGTTCCCTTATTACAGGTGAAGAAACTGAGGCTCAGAGAGATTTCATTTTCCCCTAGTGCTGCATGGTTGTTAAGTAGTGGATCCAGGATTTTTAAGTGGACTCAATCTGGCGCCAGAGCTTATGACTTTAAGCCCTACATTATCCTGCCCTGCAGGGCTATAGCTGCAGCATCTTCTCTCTTCTCTCCTCCCTCTCCGCCCTCAATCCCTGGCAATCCAAACACACTAACCTCTTAAACCTTAATTGCTCTCTGACAGTGCTCAAGAGAAAACCACTTCCCTCCCTGGGTTTCCATGTTTTCCTAGTCTGAAGCCTTGGGATTCATTCTGGAGCGTCCAGCTAGGCATTTGTTTGGCACCATTCCTGTCCGCTAAGAGCTCACCGTCCGTGCCATGTTGGGAATGTGCTGGGTATTTTTAGAGCCCAGCAGTCTTGCAGCGCTGCCTGCTCCTCCCCGCAGCCCATGGATTAACCCAGGCGTGTTATATGCCCACATTTGCAGGCCTCGTCCTGGTCCACAGTCCTCTGTGGCTGTTGAGAAAACAGATTGTCCCAGGTAGATACACAGCCAGATTTTTTTCCCCCACTGCTTCCCTCCTCTTCCGAGCCACTCCTCCCCTTTGTATGGCGTAGCTTCTCTTGGGGACCCACTGTGATTTGGCAGCTGCTCCTGAGCCAGCAAAGATGGTGGGATTTGCTCTCTTGCAGTGAAGTCTGGCCAGGAAGCTGCTGGTTCTTGCTGCAGATGTCTTACGTGTTTGCAGCTTTGCCTGTCCTCCTGGGCAGCGGGATGAGAGGGTTCAGAAGGCTCAAGAAGCAGTGATTTCTTTCGGTATCACTGTTTATCCAAACACTTATGGCCCAGAAACTGGTGGCAGGGCCACTGTGAGGCATGGTGGCTTTGGTTTGCTTATTGTCAGAGCTCCAGGTAAGGGTAAGTTAGCAACGTTGCAATTTGTTGCAGAGCTGTTATGAATCTTCATGGGAAGGAAGGCTGGGGATTTGCGTGAAATGTTACTTAGAATACCCAGAAAGACTAACTCCGGTGTGATTCAGTTGAGCAAATGTTTCCTGAGCACCTACTGTGTGCAAGGCATAGGATTTTGCTTCACGTAGAGGTTACAGCATTTCAGAACATGCCTGGAGAGCAGATGAGCACAGCCCCCAGTATAACCCCAGATATGACATTGAGGACATTCTCATTTTTCACTCATCTGTTCGTTTGTTCCTTCATTCTAGTGTTGTGGTTAAAAGCATTAATTCTGGAGCTGAGGGACTGAGTTTGAGTCTTTACTCTCAGCTCACTGGCTGTATGACAGGACAAGTAACTGAAATGCTCCGTAAGTCAGCTTGTTCCTTCCTAATATGGGATTAATGACAGTCCCTAACTCACAGAGTGGTATGGATTGAATGAGTCACTATACATAAGGCACTCAGCACGGGTCCCGGTGCATAGAAGCACTGCCAAAGCGCTGGTTACTGCTCCTCCCCTCATTCATTCACCAGATATATATATATATTTTTTCAGTTTTAATTTTTTTCCTGTTTTTTTATTGGCTGCACTTGGCATGCAGGATCTTAGTTCCCTGACCAGGAATCAAAACTGACCCCCCTGCGATGGAAGCATACTGTCTTAACCACTGGACCACAAGGAGAGTGCAACAGATGCTTACTGATATCTGCTATGTCCAAGGACTGACCTAGGTGCTAGGTACAGAGCAGTGGGCCAGATCCAAACCCTTCCCTTGTAGAGCTTATGTTTCAGAGGAGGGAGACGTTAATCAGGGAATAAACATATCATGTATCAGGTGGTGCTGAAGGCTTGGAAGAAAAGCACCCAAGATTCAGACTCTGGAGAAGTCAGATGGGGAGAGGTTAATTCCTAATAAGCGGAGATTATGAAAACCCCCCTGGAAGAGGTAACATCTGCTGAGATAAAGATGTGGTTGCCCGAAGCATGCACACGACATCCAGTCCCCAAAGAAGATGTTGCTGGGATATTGAAATAGTCTCCTCAGAAGGCATATTTGTCATATATCTCCCTTTTTCTTGGGCTTCCCTGGTGGCTCAGATGGTAAAGAACCTGCCTGAAATGCAGGAGACCCATGTTCGATCCCTGGGTCAGGAAGAGCCCTTGGAGAAGGGAATGACAACCCACTCTAATAGTCTCGCCTGGAGAATTCCATGGACAGAGGAGCCTGGTGAGCTACAGTCCATGGGGTTGCAAAGAGTCGGACACGACGTGCATCCTTCAAATAGAGATTCCAAGTGACGTCAGAAGCCAGGACTTGGTTCTGGTCTAAATGGCCTCGGTGTTAGCATCAGGGTTCCAGGAAGGGTTTTGTCCAACTGACATTCCAGGAGTGGACTCATTTCCTTGCTGCTGCTGCTGCTGCTAAGTTGCTTCAGTCGTGTCCGACTCTGTGCCACCCCATAGATGGCAGCCCACCAGGCTTCCCCGTCCCTGGGATTCTCCAGGCAAGAACACTGGAGTGGGTTGCCATTTCCTTCTCCAATGCATGAAAGTGAAAAGTGAAAGTGAAGTCGCTCAGTCGCGTCTGACTCTTCGCGACCCCATGGACTGCAGCCTACCAGGCTCCTCCGTCTGTGAGATTTTCCAGGCAAGAGTACTGGAGTGGGATGCCATTGCCTTCTCCTTGTTTCCTTGCTAGACTGATACAGAGGGGCTTGCTCTATAGGAGGGATTGTACCAAGGCCCACAGGTAAGGTTCTAGGAAGAACAGCAGAGTCTTGCCTGTCTTGCATTCTGTCTGCCCACACAACCTTTGGTACTCAGTAGGTGATCAGTAAACGATAGAAATATTCACTGGGTGCTTATTATGTGTTGATGACATGTCAGGTTCTAAGCACTTGATGTGTGTTAACTTATTTAGTTTTTACAACCACAGTGCTATTTTTATCCCTGTTGAACAGATTAAAAACAACAACAACAACAAAAAACTGAGCTCAGGCTATCTCTGGAGAAGGAAATGGCAACCCACTCCAGGAACCTTGCCTGGAAAATTCCATGGACAGAGGAACCTGGCCGGCTATAAGTCCATGGGATTGCAAAAGAGTCAGACACGACTTAGCGACTAAACAACAGCACGCTATCTTAGGATCTCTAACACGCCTTAGGAGGAATCCGAGAAGGCTTTCTGGAGGTGGTGACTTTGAAGTAAGTAGCCATCATTGTAAGATAAGGCAGGCAGAGAAGCAGCCCAGTGAGAGGGCAGTGAGTTTGGTGAGTCTGCAGTGAAGAATACTGGGAAGTCGTGAAAGATGAGGATGGAGAGGAGGGCAGGGCAGACCGCATGAGGGGCCTTGTAGACCTTGTTCGGTAATTTTATCTTAATGACGTTGGGTAACCATGTGAGTCATTTCTGAAAGGGAAGTGTCCCATCAGACTGGCTTCCTATAAAGGTTACCACTTAAACCCAGCAACCGATGGTTTAGCACTTAATTAAATACTGTCTCGCAACATTTAATCCTGCCTCGCAGCAGCCAGGCACGTCTGCTTATTCTCACATGTGCTAGCATCTGTCTGGTGTCCAGGATGGTGGGAATTAACGTGGGGATTGTTGCGTCTTGCACACCTGTCAGAGATTTGCACACCCAGAACAAATTCCCATTTGCATCATCTCTCCTCCAGCTCTCCAAATGCCAGATAGTGGGAGTTTCTTCTTGGCTGAAGTTGTTGTTTTTTGGGTTTGAGACGCAAACGTTTCCTTTGAAAAGATTTTTTTTTTTCTTTCTCATAGAGCAACTTGTTCCTCCTATGCTGCCAGAGGCCTCTTTTCCTTAGCACTTGGAAGCTTATCTAACCATGCTGTGATCAAGTCAACCCTGGGTGCCCATGGAAGCCTTTAATTTTCAAAAAGAGAATGACAGGTAAAGGAAATGGGCCAGTTAGGTTTTGAAGTCTTTTCTGTTTTATTATTACTGAAGGAGGCCCACGTGCAGAAATGTCTAGTGCCGGCTCCTCGTTTGAGTAACACTGACGTCATTCCCACCTTGACCTCTTTAGAGATTTCTTGGTTCTTGGCTTGTATATTAGCTGTGTAATGAATTGCCCCGGATGAGTGACTAACACCTATTTATTATTTCACAGATTCTGTGGGTCAGGATTCCAGGTGCAGCTTAGCTGCATTCTTGGCTCAGGGTCTCACAAGGCCGCCATTCAGGTGTCAGCTGGGGTGGGGTCTCATCGAGTCTCAGGGTCTCTTCCTGAGATCATGTGGTTATTGACAGGACTCATGTCCTTGATGGAGAAGGCAATGGCACCCCACTCCAGTACTCTTGCCTGGAAAATCCCATGGATGGAGGAGCCTGGAAGGTGCAGTCCAGGGGTCGCTGAGGGTCGGACATGACTGAGCAACTTCACTTTCACTTTTCACTTTCATGCATTGGAGAAGGAAATGGCAACCCACTCCAGTGTTCTTGCCTGGAGAATCCCAGGGACAGGGGAGCCTGGTGGGCTGCCGTCTATGGGGTCGCACAGAGTTGGACAGGACTGAAATGACTTAGCAGCATGTCCTTGAAGCTGTGGACCTCATAGAGCTTTCCTTGTTCAAAACCAGCAGTGGAGGGAGAGGTGGGGAGAGGGGGAAAGAGACTGACTCTCTCTGTTACTTCCAGTCCCCGAGCCCAGGGAAAGCCTAAGCCCGCTTTTAGAGCTCTCACCTGATGAGGTCAGGCCCACCCAGGATAATCTTCCTTTTACTTAACTCAAAATTGACTGATTAGGGACCTCAGTGACACCTGAAAACCTCTTTGCCTTTATCACATGATGTAACATAATCACAGGAGTGTTGCCCTGAGATCATACAAGGGTCTAGATCATTGGTGGTCATCTTAGAATTCTGTCTGCCATGGCTGATGAGCCAGATCCAAGAGAGAGACTCTGTGCTCTTCGTCCTGATCTTTGGATTCAGCCTGTGGGCTTGAGAACAGCTGTTTTCCAAAGGCCTCTTATACTTTCATTGTCAGAGGGGGTGGGTGTGACTGTATGACATTTTGGATGTTTCAATTCTGGGTGAGATGGAACCACTGGATACAGAAGCATCTCTTGTTCGTAGAACCAGGTGAAAGCCTCCTGTTTCTAGGTGGGCTTTGTTAGAACTGATTGCTCTGCAGCATAGAATAGACCAGCAGATTCGTAGCCCTGTGGAAAATGAAGTTTCTGGAAATCGACACGTTCTGGAAATAATAAACCTTAGACCTCCTGACTCCAGGCCTCTTCTTTCATTTTCTTTCTTTCTTTTTTCCCTTTTAGTTTTATTGAGATACTTGACATATAGCAATTTGTAAGTTTAAGGTGTACAGTATAATGATTTGACTTACATCCATCGCAAAGTGATTACCACCATTAGTTGACATTTGTCATCTCACAGAGATACCAAAAAAAAGAAAGAAAAATTTTTTTCCCTTGTGATGAGAACTTTTAGGGTTTCCTGTCTTAGCAGCTTTCCAGTATACCACCTAGCAGCGGTAGCTAGTTATTCTGCTGTCTGTTACACCCCCACCGCATCTTTGTCTTTAACTGGAATTTTGTACCTTTTTAACCACCTTCCTGCAGTTTCCTCCCACCTCTGGTAACCACAAATCTTACTCATTTTTCTATGACTTCAGGTTTCCTCCTTTTTTAAGATTCCACCTATAAGTGAGATCATGCCGTATTTGTCTTTCTCTGGCTTATCTCACTGGGCGTAATGCCGTCAAGATCCATCCATGTTGTTGCAAATGCCCAGGTTTTAGTCTGCGAGACAGCTTGAGTTTGCTATTTTCTGTCCACAGGTCTTCGCTTCCCAATCTGAGGGTCAGAGAGCCTCTGAGGTCCCTACTCGTTTTAGTATCAGTTGCACAGTCTGACTCACACGTGGAACACGTGCATTTAAGGAACAGGCAGGCATGGGGAGAGATCCCTAAGCACTTCTGTCCCTCTTCCACAATAACCGGTTCCGGCTAGACGCTTTGTCTTCATGAAGGCAGAGAATCCTTCCGGGCAGAGAAGTTCTATTTGTATTTACAGCCGTCCCCAGTTGTATTTGAAAATGGAAGACTGTGTAGCTTAGGGTCCCCCTGGGTTCATGGTGCTTACTTTTCCTTAATGCCTCAATTGTACTTTTAATCAGAACAAATTTCGAGCATTAATCCTCCGTGGTTGTGCCTGCCATTTCCAGCCACTCAACACTTTTTTCATAAACAAAGTGACAGTTTGATTGAATGTGGTTTTTTAATTAACTTGCCTTCACTTGGAGCAACTTTGGGAGCATATGTAGGGAGCAGAACTTCAGAAGTGGGAGCTCAGGCTGACTTCTGAGAAACATCTCCAGGCAGTTCGAGGAGAACAAAGGAAACCAGACAAGTGGAATTAACCAGGCTCCAGGAACAGGGCGACAGCCCCCACTCCGTCCCCGATCCCCGTCCCCTGTAATAAGTGTGCAAAGGCTCAGCAGTTGGTCCAGTCGCCTCATGGTGAACTCAGAGCATGTGAAATCTGAGAAAATTGCCCCCCAGTGGCTATTTACATGGTTGGCATTTAAACTGTTTCTGGCATGTCACTCTCTTTCACAGTTGGGACTTCGCAAAAACAAAATGAAATGAGACCACTGTTATTCTGCCTGCAGGCACAACTCAGAGTTTTATGAGCAAGGGTGGCAATACAAGATCTTCCAAGATCTTAGATGTAACGGGGGAGACAAAGAAATTCGTGGGGATGGCTCCATACGAGATGGGAAGTGACGAGTGAGCAGTCCCAGCTTGGAAGGTGGAGCTGGAGCTGGAAACTACATTACAGGCTCTTCAGAGGGCTGTTGGAATATAACAGGGGACAGTATGTCAGAGGACAGCGTTTGACCTCTTTGAAGTGGGAGTTCCCATGCAGAGAGGGTCCCAGCGTTATTGTCTGGGTACCATGCAAGGCTGCAGGTGGAGGTGATGGTTTTAAGTGGCATTAGCTGAGAAGCCCGTCCCTCCCTCGGTGTTCTGGTATTCTGTGGTCTAGAGATCTAGCCTGATAAATAGCTCTGCCGTGGAGAAATCCATCACATCTTCGCATGACTCATCTCGCTGTGGCAGGCATGGCGCTCGGCTTCCAAGAATAGCCTAGCCTGAGGGATCCAAGCTCGGAATCCCTTCCAACTTTCAGGGCTCTGAAGTTCGGCGCCCACAGAGGTCTGTGCTTAGGTAACGGGGGTGCAGATGGCTTGGCGTTTGCAGAGACAGCAGTTAATAACCATCTCCCTTCCACCTTTCCTTTCTGCAAAATTCCAGGAACATAAAATTCCAGGCTGGATCATGTTGCTCTTACCCAGGAAGCCTAATGCTAAGGAGGCCTGAAGGTGCACTTCAGTGGCTCAGAGGTGAGGGAGGCAGGAAGCCCACTATTCATTTATTTGTTCATTCAGCAAATATTTGCCGACCGCCTCGGGAGGGAGAACCCCAGCGAGAAGCGTAGCAGAGGGGTCTTGCCGAGGGGACTCTGACCTAAAGGCTCAGCCCTGAATGTACCCTTCAGCACTGAATCCTGGCAGGCAGGCAGGGGAGTGACAAAAATAACTGCGGACATTTATTGAGCACTTACTATATGCTGTATCTCAAGCACTTCCCACAAATCAACTAGATGAATCTTCCCAATCATTCCCCTGGTTAGTTTTCATTATCATCCTCACCGGTGAACAATATGGCACAGAGGCCTGCTTCCTCAAGCTCATACAAGCTGTCGGTGGCTGTGTAAGGAGCTGAACCCAGGGTTCTCTTATACGAAACACTTCAACATCACAATGCTACCAGTGACCCTCCTCCCAGAATGTGCTGAGCTCTTTCTCCCTTGTGGGCTTTGCACTTCCCTCTGCCTGAAACACGATTGATTGCCTTGGCTCTTCCTCATCCTTCAGGTGTCACCTCAACGACCGGGTCTCTACGAGGCCTGTGCTGTCAACCCAGTAAGTACTTCCCTCTTATTGTCTAGCCCAGAGCTTCATATCCTTCATGATCGTATTGTGACATGAGCACGTCTGTCTCTGTGCTTTTAGCCTCATGCCCCTCCGCACCAATCCCCTCTAGACTTGATGCTCCTGAAGCTAAGGGCCTGTGTGTCTTATTTGCCTCCATCTCTGCAGCCTTAAGCAGCAACCCACTCCGGTATTCCTGTCTGGAGAATCCCATGGACGGAGGAGCCTGGCAGGCTACGGTCCATAGGATCACAAAGAATTGGACACGACTGAAGCGACTGAGCACACACACATGTACACGTGCACTGCAGCCCTAAGACGGAGCCGGGCACCCGGCAAGCCCTCCGTGGATATTTGCTGGGTGGTCAGAGGAGGGACACAGGTGCAGAGGCTCCGCAGTGCCTCCCTGTTAGAGTGGATGAAGCCATGTGTTCAGGGCTGTGTTCCTATTGTTATTACTGCCATTAGTGTGGCTGCTGAAGAGGAAAGACACCGGGGATACGGAACACATAACAGAACACTTGTGCTCGCAGGGCCCCCGCCACCCAAGAGCCCCTCAACGCTCGTCCCTTCCTGGGGGCTCAGTCCACGGAGCTGCGCCGGGAGGTTTCTGCACAGCAGCCCACTCCAGGATTCTTGCCTGGGAAATCCCATGGGCAGAGGAGCCTGGCGGGCTACGATCCATGGGGTCACAAAGAGCTGGACACACGGCTGAGTGACTAAACAACAGCGGGGGAGGCATCAGCTCCTGGACAGTTGCCCTCGCCCACCCCACTCCCCTCTGTAGACTGAAGAGAGCTGCGCTCTGTGTTCCCCGCAGCTGCTAGAGGCAGAGAAAGGGAGCAGACCCGGGCGTGGGGGGTCCGCCCACAGGGCGGCAGTCACCGAGCGGAGAGTCGAGGATGCAGGCTGCACCCTCCTGTGGCCCAGCGTCCCTTCTGCCCTCACAGGACCTCCTTCTGCCCGCACCCCCCACCCCCCATTGCTTTGTTTCTCCTCTTCTGCTTGGCTTCACTTGCCACTAGCGCATGCTCATTCCAGAACATTCTAAGTATGTGGCCCCTGCATCTCACTTTGTTCCCATGTGAAACTGGGTGACAGTGACCAACAGGGTGGTCATAAGGATTAAGTGGGGCTGTCATTGGCTCAGCACAGTTCCCCAGCACTTGATGAGTGAACCTGTGCTGTGCTGGTCACATCCCAGTAACGACAAGAAACCAAAAATATCTTACACTTAATGAAGATGATTCAGGCATTAGACTAAGCACTTTATAATTATTATTGCCATTATTATTATTACTGTTAAAATGTGCCTTTTTACAGCTTTATTGAGGCTTAATTGGCATTGCAATAAACCGCACTTAAGTATCGACATATGTGTACACTGATGAAACCATCACCGAGTTTTATTCAGTTCTTACACCACATCCCTAAGGAGGGCTTAAATCCCATGGATGGAGGAGCTTGGTAGGCTGCAGTCCATGGGGTTGCTAGGAGTTGGACACGACTCAGCGACTTCACTTTCACTTTTCACTTTTATGCACTGGGGAAGGAAATGGCAACCCACTCCAGTGTTCTTGCCTGGAGAATCCCAGGGACGGGGGAGCCTGGTGGGCTGCCGTCTATGGGGTCGCACAGAGTCAGACATGACTGAAGCGACTTAGCAGCAGTAGCAGCAGCAAGGAGGGCTTCCCAGGTGGTGCTAGTGGTAAAGAACCTACCTGCCAATCAGAAGATGTGAGAGATGTGGGTTTGATCCCTGAGTCAGGAAGATCCCCTGGAGGAGGGCATGGCAACCCACTCCAGTATTCTTGTCTGGAGAAACCCACGAACAGAGGAGCCTGGTGGGCTACAGTCCATAGAGTTGCAAAGAGTCGGACATGACTGAAGTGACTGAGCATGCGTGCAGCACATTCCTTTTTAAAGATGAGGACACAGAGGCTTAGAGACATGAATACCTTATCCTGGATCACAAGGACAGCCCAAGGCAGAGCTGTCTGATCTGGGCCTGAGCCTCCAGCTCTGTGCTGCCTCCCTCGGCAGGGACGTTTCCTGGCTCCGGGATGAGGAAGCCTGGCTGTTTACGCTTGGGAGGTTGGCAAACCCATGGATTATAGCCCACCAGGCTCCTCTCTCCATGGGATTCTCCAGGCAAGAATACTGTAGTAGGTTTGCCATGCCCTCCTCCAGGGGATCTTCCCAACCCAGGGATCGAACCCATGTCTTCCACATTGCAGGCAGATTCTTTACCATCGGAGCCACTGGGGAAGCCCTTGCAGAGCTAAGGAGCCAAACAACTTGAGCTGTTAACTGGTCAGCTCACCCACAACAAAACTTTTGCTCTGCTTTGTCTACATGTGAAGCTGTATCACGGAGCTCGCTTGACAATAGGACGGGCAGCTTTGCAAGGGTAGATGGCAACTCACCAAGGTGGACAGTGTTCCATTTTCCAGAGGGTGATCCACGATGCGTCCACAGCCTGAAGCCCATCCCCTCGACTCAGGGCTACGTGGGAACGTTTTGGAAACTCTCATTGATGTTACTAGATACAGTGTCCCAGTTTCCAGAGACTCGGAATGCTGGACACGGGTGGGGGTCCCAGAAGCTGCAAAGGTGTACAACCTGGTCCCCATCCACGGTTATCTCCTGTGTGCACTTTGGGGCCTTCAAACCCTTGCTAGTTTGTGCAGATTTTCCTTAGACTGTATGTGTTTGCTTAGACTCTTCACCACACCTTTTCTCCATCTCCTCGACCTGGCTCATCCATGGAGTCAAGCTGCCTGGTTTAATGCCCTGTCTGCTGCTTACCCACTGCATGATCTTGAACAAGTTACCTAATCTCCCAGCATTTCATCCACCAGGTGTGTGTGTTACCTGTATTAAACAAGGCCTAGGAGGGTGCCAAGGCCAACGCCAAGCACCCAGAGATGCTGCTGCTGTTGGTGGTGGTGGTGGTTTTTCTTATTAACATCGCCCTTTGCCTAGATTGGTAAAGAATCCACCTGCAGTGCAGGAAACCCCGGTTTGATTCCTGGGTTGGGAAGATCCGCTGGGGAAGGGATAGACTACCCACTCCAGTATACTTGGGCTTCACTTGTGGCTCAGCTGGTCAAGAATCTGCCTGCAATGTGGGAGACCTGGGTTTGATCCCTGGGTTGGGAAGATCCCTGGAGAAGGGAAGGGCTACCCACTCCATTATTCTGGCCTGGAGAATTCCTTGGACTGTATAGCCCCTGGAGCTGCAAAGAATCAGACACGACTTTCCCTTTCACTTTGCCTAGATGGTCCCTTGTCTCGAACTAACCTGTCCTTTTGTCTTCTCTTCCTCCTCCTCCATATGATCATTTTATTGCTTGCCCTGCAAGGTATTACCTACTACAAAACCTTTCTGATATTGTTGCAGGAAAGGCGACCCCTTCCAGGGCCTGAGAGGGGGCTCTTGTCTAACACTTGGAAATGAACTGTCGGAGGAGACGCACGTGCTGATGAAGCGAGAGACTTTATGGGGAAGGAGCACTTGGGTGGAGAGGAGAGCAGGAGGGTCAGGGAACCCAGGAGAACTGCTCTGCCACATGGCTCACAGTCTCGGGTTTTATGATGATGGGATTCGTTTCCTGGTTGTCTCTGGCCAGTCACTCTGACTCAGGGTCCTTCCTGGTGGTAAGCGTGTTGCTTAGTCAAAATGGATTCAAGCAAGAAGGATTCCGGGAGGTTGGAATCCTTAGGGATTCATAGGGCATATGGGCTGGAGTCTCCTTTCTCTTGATCTTTCCTGAATTCTTCTGGTTGGTGGTAGCTTGTTAGTTCTGAATTCCTTACCAGGACCTCCTGTTGTAAGATAACTCGTGCAGGTGGTTACTCTCTGGCCTGGCCAGGGCAGGTGGTTTGGGTTGGTGTTTTCCTTAACAATATGACCCACCCTTTGAGTTAAGACCTTCTCTTCTGAGGCCTAGTTATTCCTTCTGGCAACAGATATTTATTAAGTAGCTACTATGTGCTGGGGAAATGAACAAAGGGGACAGAAATCCCTTCTGACGTGACACTTCATTTCTTGAGTAGGAGGAGGGGAAGAGGCAGATGATACACGAGATGAATAAGTAAAATATGCTGTTTAAAAGTAGCAGGTCTGGTGGAGAAAAAGAAATCAGGGAGGAGGGCTGGGGGTCTGTCCTCGTCTAAGTCCGTTGTTTCAGGATAATGCCTGATAGTTTCAAAACCATCTCAGTTTGGACAATACTGTGTTCACCTTGGAGACAAGGATTGCTAAGGATGAGATTGTAGCTTTAAATCTGACGTCAAGGAAGGCTTCAGTGATAAGGTGATATCTGAATAAAGGCTGAAACAGGGGAGGGAGTGGACCATTCTTGTGCAGAGGCCCTGAGGTGGGGACGTTTGGGGCGTGTTTGAGGAAAACTGAATAGGTAAGGGGAACTTCCCTGGTGGCTCAGTGGTTAAGAGTCTGCCTGCCGAGCAGGAGACCCAGGTTCAGTCCCTGGGTTGGCAAGATCCCCTGGAGAAGGGAATGGCAAACCCACTCCAGTATTCTTGCCTGGAGCATACCATAGACAGAGGAGCCTGGCGGGCTATAGTCCAAGGGGTCGCAAAGAGTCAGACATGACCTAGCGACTAAACAGCAGCAAAGAGGCTAGGACAGCTTGGGAAGGGAAGGAGCTGCTGGCAGGAAGGGGACTGGAGCCTGTCTGGCTTGTGGAGGGCCTTGCGGGATGAAGTGAGGTCTTGGCCAGGAAGTCATTGCGGGGTTTGGGGTATGTAAGGTTGGTGGACTGACTGATGCTGCTGCTGTGTTGGCTTTGTGTTGATACTGAATGGTAAGGAGGCACAAGGGGAACCGGAGACAGTCATCCAGGGGAGAGGTGACGGTGACATGGACAGGCTGCTGCTGGTGGTGGCGAGAGCGGAGAGGATTTGCTGATGGCTGGGATTCGAGGGGTGAGAGGAAGAGAAGAGTCAGAGATGCCTCCACAGGGCCTGGCCGGGGACTTCCTGGTGGTCCAGTAGTTAAAACTCCATACTTCCAATGCAGGGGGCATGGGTTCAGGCCCTGGTCCGGTAAGTAAGATCCCACATGCTGCACCCTATGGCCAAAAATAAAACTAAAGTAATGAATAAAATATAAATTAACGGAGTGTCTGGCCTGAGCAACCGGACCCTATTGACCGAGACTAATGGTACATTTGAGATGCTCCTCAGATGTTGTATTCGTTTTCTGTTGCTGCCCCAACAAATCCCCATAACCTCAGTAGCCTGAAACATCTCATTTCTTATTTTCTAGTTCTGGAGGCCAGAAGTCTGACACAGGTCTCATTGGGCTAAAGTCGGGGTGTCAGCAGCGCTGGGTTCCTTCTGGATGCTCCAGAGAAGGGTGTGTCTGCTGCCTTTTCCAGCCTTTAGAGGTTGACCACCTCCTTTGACTCCTTCCTCTGTGTCCAAAGCCAACAACGTTGCATCTCTTCGTAGCTTTCTTTGGTAAAAAGATGTCCCCCCTCCAACCAAGCTGGGAAGGGCCCTCTGCTTGTAGGAACCCTTTGCTTGTGGTTGTATCAGGCCCATCAGAATCATCCAGGGTTAGTTTCCCATCTTACGAGCGTTAGCTTAATCAAAGCTGCGAATTCCCCTTTGCCAGGTAGGAAACTCCAGGTTCCAAGGATCAGGGCCTGTTTGGGGGGCATTCCTCTGCCAGCCAGCACATAGATCTAGTTGGAGATGCTGGGTGGGGGGACAGTGGGGTATTCAAATCTGGGTTTAGGGGGGAGTCCGCAGTCCTCTCGATCCTCCAGACTTACACTTGTGTCTGTTCAGGCCCATGGCTCTTTCTTCTCCAGACTCCAAGCCGTGTGAGGCCAGAGCCTGTGTCTTTTTCCTCTGTGTGTTTCTCAGAGCCCAACCCCGAAGAGTTCCAGATGGTCTGTGATGTGAAAATAGTTTGAAACCAAATTTAAACCAAACTCATCTCTTATTCAAGGACCATGACGTAGGTCCTTGGTCTCAGGACAGCCACCGAAGCCTCTGTTCTCCGCCTTGCCGTGCGCTGATGGCTGGCTTGTAAGAACCGAATGTAGACTGTGGACCCCCCAAACTCCTGTTGCTGCTTTCACCATCGCCCCCTGCATCACTCTGGGTGTGAACTCGGTACATGGTTCCAGGTTTTGGGGGGTGGATGCAGCAGATGTTGCCACACTGAACACTCACCTATGGATGGTTTTTGGGTCAAGGCCCTGTTCCGCTGGATCCCATCGAGAGTCAATTTGCAAAGCTTAGAGGGCCTAACTCAGCAGAGAGGGAAATAAGCGCAGGCCGCAAGGAGAGACTCCCTACCTGTGCGGGTGGGGTCCTCCCACCACTTTGCTTACTCACATCTCAGGGCTTCCCAGGTGGCTCCAGGGGCAAATAATCCACCTGCCAATGCAGGAGATGCAGGAGACGCGGATTCTATCCCCAGGTCAGGAAAATTCCCTGGAGGAGGAAGTGGCAACTTACTCTGGTATTCTTGCCTGGGAAATCACACGGACAGAGGGGCCTGGTGAGCTACAGTCCATGGCGTCACAGAGTCAGACACAACTGAGCGACTTAGCAGCACGCTCCCAGATGCAGGGCCGGGAGAAAGGTCTGCTCGGGTCTGTGTTTGAACACGAGCAACCGCCTAGCGTTTTGTGCCTTCTCATGGCCAGTTCAGTTACGCAGATGGGTCTCAGAATGAACTTCTTCGGAACAAAAGTGGGAAAAGGGATGGTTTCAATTTCCTCACTGTCTTTATAGGAGCCTAGGGACTTCGTCTGGTTCAGAACCCAGACCCAGGACCTTAGACAGGTCATCTCTCTGGGTCTCAGTTTCCTAATTGGATTGAGTGTGATTGTGAAAATAACAGCCAACATCCTGGGTGTTTACTATGTTTCACACTTGAGATTACTATTTTCCTCAATATACAGAAAAGGAAACTGATGTACAGAGACATGAAATGACTGATATAAAGCCCCCTGGGCTTTATAGGCGGAGAACAGAGGCTTCAGTGGCCATCCTGAGACCAACGTCAAGACTGAAATTTATTTTTGGCCATTTTTTTTTATCGAGGTAAAATACACATAATGTAAAATTTACCATGTTAACCACTTTTTAAGTATATGTGTGCTCAGTCGCTTCAGTCGTGTCCGACTCTTTGCAACTCCTTAGCTCACCAGGCTCCTCCGTCCATGGGGATTCTCCAGGCAAGAATACTGGAGTGGTGTAATTAGGGCTTCCCTGGTGGGTCAGCTGGTAAAGAATCCACCTGCAATGTGGGAGACCTGGGTTCGATCCCTGGGTTGGGAAGATCCCCTGGAGAAGGAAAAGGCTATCCACTCCAGTATTCTGGCCTAGAGAATCCCATGGAGCGTATAGTCCATGGGGTCACAAAGAGTGAATTTCACTTCACTTCACTTCTCTTCAGTGTAATTAAGTACCTTCATCTTGCTGTACAGCCATTACCACCATCCATCCACAGAACTCTTCTGTTCTTGCAAAACGGAAACTCTGTACCCATTAGACACTAACTCCCCATGAGTCCCTCCCCCTATCCCTGGCAACTACCATTTTTAATTTCTTCTTTTTTAAAAAATCTTCCCTTTTCTCTCACACCCCAGCCTCTGGTAGCCACCACTCTACTCTCTATTGCTGTCTGTTTGCCTTTTGTTATTATTAACATTTTTTTAGATTCTACATGTAAGTGAGAGCATGAAATATGTGTCCCTCTCTGTCTGGCTTATTTCACTCAGCATAATGTCTTCCAGGTTCATCTAAGTTGTCACAAATGGCAGGACTTCCTTCTTTTTTAGGCCGAATAGTATATCATTTTTAATCCATTCATCTGTTGATGGACATTTAGATTGCTTCCATATCTTGGCTGTTGGGAGGAGTGCTGAAGTGAACATGGGGTTGTGGATATCTCTGCAAGATGCTGATTTTATGAGATTTTAACCCAGGTGATCTGGCTCCAGAGCCTTGTCTTTAGCTACTATACTATGCAGTCTCTCAGCAATAATACTTCAGAGGGCTCTTTTAAGCATGCCGCTGCAGCTGCTAAGTTGCTTCAGTCGTGTCCGACTCTGTGCAACCCCATAGACAGCAGCCCACCAGGCTCCCCCGTCCCTGGGATTCTCCAGGCAAGAACACTGGAGTGGGTTGCCATTTCCTTCTCCAATGCATGAAAGTGAAAAGTGAAAGTGGAGTCACTCAGTTGTGTCCGACTCTTAGCGACCCCATGGACTGCAGACCACCAGGCTCCTCCGTCCATGGGATATTCCAGGCAAGAGTACTGGAGTGGGGTGCCATTGCTTTTAAGCATAAAACATGCTATTTGATATGTGTATATATATATATATATATGCATGTGTATCAAATATACATATATATAGCTATAGCACTTAGCTCAGAAGGGAGGAATTGTTTGTTAAATGATATCTGGTATTTTTAAAAGGTTTTAAAAAGTTTTCTTAAAAATCTTAAATCAAGATGTATGTAATTTCCATGACATAAAGTATACTATTTTAAAGTTTGCAATCCAGTGGTTTGTAGTATATTCACCAGGGACTTCCATGGTAGTCCGGAGGTTAAGGCTTCACCTTCCAATGCAAGGGGTGTGGGTTTGATTCCTGGTCAGGGATCTAAGACCCCACATGTTGTTGTTGTTCGCTTCTAAGTCGTGTCCGACTCTTTGCGATCTCATGGACTGCAGCACACTAGGCTCCCCTGTCCTTCACTATCTCCCAGAGTTTGCTCGAATTCATGTCTGTTAAGTTGGTGATGCTGTCCAACCATCTCATCCTCTGTTGTCCCCTTCTCCTCCTGCCTTCAATCTTTCCCAGCATCAGGGTCTTTTCCAATGAGCCAGCTCTTCACATCAAGTGGCCAAAGTATTGGAGCTTCAGCTTTGACATCGGTCCTTCCAACGAATATTCAGCGTTGATTTCCTTTAGAATTGACTGGTTTGATCTCCTTGCAGTCCAAGGGACTCTCAAGAGTCTTCTTCAGCACTGCAATTCAAAAGCATCTCAGCCTTCTTTATGGTCCAGCTCTCACATCTGTACATTACTACTGCCTCACGTTCAAAAAAACAAAAAACAGAATCATAAGCAATATGTTAACAAATTCCAATAAACACTTTAAAAAATGGCCCATATAGAAAAATCTTAAAAAAAAGTATATTCACCATATTGTGCAACTATTCCTGCTCTCTAATTCCAGACCGTTTCCGAAAACCCCACAAAGAAACTTTGTACCTATTAGCATGCACTTCCCATTCCCCCCCCCCCCACCCCCATGCCTCTGTCTCTGCCTCTGGAACTCTACTCTACTTTCTGTCTCTTGGATTTTTCTGTTCTGGAAATTTCATACAAATGGATTCATACATTATGCGGATTTCTTTCACGCAGCGTATCTTCAAGCTCCATCTACCTTGTAGCCTGTATCACTACTTCACTCCTTTTTATGGGCTAAGAATACTCCGTTGTCTGGATAGAACCCCTTTTGTTTATCTGTTCATCATATATTCGTGAGCTGATGGACAGTTGGGGTGCTTTCACCTTTGGCTGTTGTGAATAATGCTGCTATAAACCATACATGTGCAAGTTTTTGTGTGGACACAGGTTTTCATTCTTTCAGATGTAGAGCTGGCAGTGGGCTCTCTAGTGCCAAGTCACTTCAGTCGTGTCTGACTCTTTGTGACCCCATGGACTGTAGCCCGCCAGGCTCCTCTGTCCATGGGATTCTCCAGACAAGAATACTGGAGTGGGAGCCCATTCCCTCCTCCAGGGGATCTTCCCAATCCAGGGACCAAACCCTCACGTCTCCTGCATTGGCAGGTGGGTTCCTTACCACTAGCACCACCTGGGAAGCCCAGGATTGCTAGTTCCTTTAATAATTCAGGCTCAGACAGAAAAGAATCCGCCTGCAATGTGGGAGAACTGGGTTCAGTCCCTGGGTCGGGAAGATCCCCTGAAGAAGGGAACGGCTTCCCACTCCAGTACAGTATTCTTGCCTGGAGAATCCCATGGACAGAGGAGCCTGGAGGGCTCCAGTCCATGAGGCTGCAAAGAGTCAGACAGGACTGAGTGACTTTCACTTTCTTTCATAATAATTTTATGTTTAGCTTTTTGAGGAACTGCCAGAATGTTTTCCACATCAGTTGCACCATTTTATATTCACACCAGCACTGCACAAAGGTTCTTTTTTCTCCACATGCTCATGAACACGTGTTATTTCCCATTCTGTTAATTTTACCTATTCTAGTGTGTGTGAAGTGACACTGTGGTTTTGATCTGCATTTCCCTAATCACCAGTGATGTTGAGTATCTTTTCAAGTGCTTAATGGCTATTTGTGTGTCATCCTTTGAGAGAGGTCTATTGAAGTCCTTTGCCTATTGTTTCATTGGGTTATTTGTCTTTTCATTGTTGAGTTCTAAGAGTTCTTTATATGTTCTGGAAGTATGTTAGTTGCTCACTCGTGTCTGACTCTGTGACCCCGTGGACTGTAGCCCACCAGGCTCTTCTGTCCATGAAATTCTCCAGGCAAGAATACCGGAGTGGGTTGCCATTCCCTTCTCCAGGGGATCTTCCCAATTCAGGGATCGAACATGGGTCTCCTGAATTGCAGGCAGATTCTTCACCATGTGAGTCGCTAGGGAAGCCCATGTCCTAGATAGTAGACTCTTATCAGATAGTTTTCAAATATGTTCTTCCATTCTGTGGGTTGTCTTTTCACTTCTTAAGAGTGGTCTTTGATGCATAAAATTTTTAATTCTGATGAAGCTTGCCTAGCATCCTTGTTTATGATCCATTTCCCCCTTTAGTCCACTTTATTAATCCTCAGCCATCACAGTGGCTTAGGAATTTGTTTGTGCTGTGCTGGTTCTTTGGGTGGGGAAGAACAGAACAGTCCTCTGTGCCTTGTCAGACCCCAGACTCAAGGTGAGAGAGGAGGAGAGACAAGGTCCATCAGTCAGTCGAGGTTGGTACCCAGTCGTCACCATCACCGCCCTGGCTTCAGAATCCCTTTCCTGGACCAAACCTGCCTGACATCAGCCTGTGATGAAACAGCCCTTTGGAATCTTCAGAGGCAACAGTCTATAAATGTTTTTCCTATCTCCCCTGGGCTTTGCCTACAAGAACCTTTCATTTCTCTCGAGGTGTCAGGAAAACTCAAGAATTATGGGGCCTTGTCCTCGAGTTTCCTCAGCCTCCACCTCTGTCTCAGCTCATTTTTCCTCTTCCTCCTCCACAGCCACCTGGTTGAAAACCAGTTGCAGTTCGTTGATGCCCAATTCCTCAATTCTGAAGGGTCTGAAACTTCAGGGTGTGTCAGAACCACCCAGAAAGTGTGCTATTCAGCATGCAGATATCTAGGCCATTCCCCCAGGAACGCTGAATTCGAATTTCTGGAGGATGGGACCCAGGGGTGTGCACATTTAACCAGATCCCCAGGTGATTCAGATATCGAGGATCCATAGACCACATCTGGAGAGGCGCTGCCCTATTCTACAAGCCCTTCCACCCAAATCTGAGATCCCCATTGTTCTCAAACTTGACTGTGTATTAGAATCACCTGGTGAAAAGCTGAACCCTCTGGACAACCAGGTCACACCATGGACCAGTCAAATCAGCATCCCTGAGCCTGGCCCAGGCATTGGTAGTATTTAAAGCTCCCTATGTGGTTCCCAGGTGCAGCTAAGATTGAGATCGAGAGGTTATATAACCGCCTGGGGCTGGAGGCTAGCACGTTACATGTGCTGTTTCCTTTTGCTAAGCCCTCTCACCCACTCAGCAGCTGGATTCGGGCTTTATCTCTTCTCTTTCACCCATGCTGCAATCCGTTTTTATTCTTTTGCTGCAAACTGAGGGCGCAGAATTGGAAGAGGAGGAAAATGTGCGCATGTCTCCAGGTTCGCTACAGTAGGGGTTGGGTGAGCACACCGGACACTGCCCAAGGCCGCTTTGCTCAGTCTCATGATGACACTACATTGCCCTGGACTTAATGAGGGAGCCACTGACGTCCCAAACCCCCCAGATAAAGGGATCGTCACCTTCTGACCCTGAACCGTGGTACCAGAGTCTTTCTGGAGAAGGTTGTTCTACAAAGTAGTCAAGGGTGTGGGCTTTGAAGTCAGGCTGTGTGGTTTAAATTTGAGCTCCATCACTTGTGTGGGCAAGCTACTGGTCCTCCTTGAGCTCTGTTTTCTCCTCAGTGCAATGGGGATACATAAAAGTACTGAGGAATTATTTAAGCAAAGGAATGGGTAAAGAAAATGTGATGTATACACTCAGTGGGGTACTATTCAGCTTTAACAGAAGAAGGAAATTTTGCAAAATGAGACAACATGGATGAACCCGGAGGATGTTATGCTAAAAGTGAAATAAGCCAGACACAGAAGTACAAATACTGCTTGATTCCACTTACGCGAGGAATCTAAAACAGTCAGATTCTTGTCATCTCAGAGTGAGAGCATGGTTGCTGGGCACTGGAGGAGGGGAAGTGGGGAGTCAGTTGTCAACAGGCATAACGTGTTAATCAAACGAGAGGAGTAAGCTCTGGAAACCTGCTTGTATCCACAGTCAACAGTCCTGTATTTTGCATTTAAAAATATCTTAAGAGGGTAGATCTCAAGTGAAGTGTTCTTTCCACAATAAGATAAACATAAATAAATAAATGCGATTGAACTTTCAGAAAGGAAGACATTTGTGTGAAGGATTAAGACAGAGGACTTCTCTGGTGGCCCAGTGGTTAAGACTCTGTACTTCTACTGCAAGATGTGTGGATTCAATCCCTGGTCAGAGAACTAAAATCCCATATGCCTCAGGGCTCGGCCAAATAAATAAATTAAAATAACCTATTCCCAGGCTCTCTCTTTCTCTTAAAAAAAAAAGCAGTTAAAAAAAGAATAAGATGATCTATGTAGGATGTTTAAAGTCCCTTGGCTGGCATGAGCTTGTCTCCCTTCTCCTGTAGGATTCTCCTACCAAGCAGCAAGGATGACAGGAGGGCAGGTGCCTGGGACCATGCCGGCCACAGAAACGGTGGCCAGGTGCCTTGTCCCAAAGGCTTCAACGTGCACAGGCTCAGCCCTGCCCCATCCTTTTCCGCTCCAGCCCTGCCTGTGCATGCATGCCTGCTCAGTTGCTTCAGTTGTATCTGACTCTTTGCAACCCCGTGGACTGTAGCCCGCCAGGCCCCTCTGTCCATGGGGATTCTCCAGGCAAGAAGACTGGAGTGGGTTGCCATGCCCTCTTCCAGGCCATCTCCCTGGCCCAGGGATGGAATCCATGTCTCCTGCGTCTCCTGCATCGCAGGCAGACAATTGACTGCTGAGCCACTGGGGAAGCCCTGCCTGTGCAGACCTCACCATTTGTTCTCTACACAGCACCTTCCCAAACTCCCCGCCACTTCCTCTCTGAAGGCACAGCTGTGATCACACCCTGGAACCCCATCCCTGTCGTTTCACACACTCGAAGTTTTGCTCAATTTAACCTCTCCGTGGGCAGAGGGGCCTTCACGTCAAGGCACAGAAAGAGATACATGTCCATCTTCTTAGTGAGACCCATACCTCACCCGGTAAGAGATCGACTCTCCCACTTGAGTCTCTTGTTGCACTTGTAGAGTGTAGACTTTTTTTTTCAAGATTAATTTTTATTGCAGTATAGTTGATTGACAGTGTTGTGTTAATTTCTACTGTACAGCAAAGTGAATCAGCCACATGTACACTATGAAAGCGGAAGTTTGTCGTTCAGTCATATCTGACTCTTTGTGACACCATGGACTATAGCCCACCAGGCTCCTCTGACCATGGAATTCTCCAGGCAAGACTACTGGAATGGGTCACCATTCCCTTCTCCAGGGGATCTTCCCAACCCAGGGATCAAGCCCAGGTCTCCTGACGTGCAGGCAGATTCTTTACCATCTGAGCCACCAGGGAAGCCGGTACATATACTTGTATCTCCTTCCTTCTGGACTTCCTTCCCATTGAGGTCTGTATGGATAACGAGAGTGTAGACTCTCTCCTCTTCCCCTTTGACCTTGAAAGGGTTTGTATCCACGTGACAGTGGTATGTCCTCAAGTCCATATATTACATTGCCTTGCTACTGACATCATTCTTAGAATATTTCGAAGTTTATAATTTTCCAGCTCTGCAGGATGGGACTGCAAAACATCTGACCATGCTTTCCAAGTTCTCATTCAACAGTATCCAGTGTTCAACCATGTGTGAGGTGTGGTTGTTTTATGAATGTATTACCCAAGATTTTCCCTTCTGATCAATGCCACCCGTGGCCTGGCCAGGAAAGTGCTGGATAGATGACAGTCATTGCTCCAGGAGGGCCCAGAGTCCCTGAGGTCCCCAAGGCAGGACTCTCACGTAGTTGCTATGTGGATGCTAACTGCTCTCCCAAACAGAGGAGTGGGGAGAAAAAAGAAACCAGAACAAAGGGAGCTGACTCTTTGGAGGGGAAAATGCTCCTGAGAAAAGCAGGCGAAGGAAGTGGCGATGCTTAGAACACGTCTCTTCTATAAAGCATCAGGTCCAGATGGCCTGCGTAGGAGGTGGCCTGTGAGCTGGTTAACCCCACCGCCCAACAATTTACAGCTGGTTCATAAAATCTCAGAGGAGTCACAGAAGTCCAGACAGGGGTATAGATAGATGGAAAAGAAGGGCTTACCTAAAATTTACTACCTGGAAAATCTGATGAGTGGTGATCATGGAGCACGAAGGCGAGAAGTTCATAAATATCTCAGTGTCCCCAGGATCTCGGGCCCCTGGGTGGTGCGTGAGGTTTAGGAACAAGTCATTTCAGGCCATGGCGGTAGCATTTTTACCATAATTACAAGCAGTTGCCGGACAGGAGTGTTATGGCTCACTGAGCTGCAGACTAGCATTTCTCAAACTTTCATGCGCACGCACATCATCTGGGCTCCGATTCAAGTGCAGATTCTGGTTCCACAGAGCAAAGGGGCAGCCTGAGACTCTGCATTTCTAAGAAGCTCCCGGGAGATGCTTATGCCTCTGGTGGCAGACCACATGGTGCGTGGTGAGTGGTGGGGCTAGCGGAAGGCTTGTTCCCAGGTGGCCTGGAAGGGCTGCCAGCCTTTCTGGGGCTGTGTCCAGGGGAGGACTCGGGGCTCCCCCTAAGTTGACGGGGGAGAGTCAACCTTTCTGTCTGCTTCTCAGATAGAGAAGAGAAAGATCGCAATCTTGAACCTTGTCATGGAGCTTAGAGCAAGGGAGGAGGCGGGTTGCAGGGTGGACAGGCAGGAGGAAACCCACAGGTATTCTTTAGTATTTCTTGACTGTTTTTCCTCTGCTTCCCGCCCCCACCTGTCTCTTCCCTAGTCTTTCTCTCCTTAATAATCGCACCCACCATCCACCCAGCTGCTTAAGCTGAAGACCTGGGGGCTATCCTTGGATTTTTCCCTCTTGGGAAAAGGTGGTTGTGTGCAGCTTGCATGGCTGCTTAAGAGCAGGCTTGGGCCTGGAATGTTTTCTTGTAAAGAGATAACAAGCCATCACAGCCTGGGCTGGATGCATCTCCTTGCCTGGGCGTGTCTTTTCCTGCTCTGGGCTTGACGTGAACTGCCTTGTTCTGCTTAAGCCTGTGTGTTGTGTTAACGCCTGCAACCCCCACCCCGCCCCACCCCCACTGCTGCTCTATCTGTTCCTGGTGGGATGGGGTTGGGGCCCATCCATTGCAAAATGAAGTGGGGTTCATGTGGCCATAGCACTGCGTGGACCGCAGGGTGCATCTCGGACCCTGGGGCACCGACATACTTTGAGGGACGGGATCTTGTGTGTTCTCATTTGTCTTGCTGCACACAAGCGCTGGACCCCACGAGCTTGGTGTGTGTGTTGTCTATTCCCACTGACCTTGAATCATGCACGGATCTCTCCCCTGGGTGTCACTTACCTGTCTTTTAACCTTGACCCTACTGCCTTACACCACCATGGAGCGGTGGACCATTCCTTTCTCGAGTTCCCCATACTCAGTCTAGTGCAATTTATAATCATTCTCCTTCAAACGTGTGCCTCAAATGCTTCCTTACCTCCACTTCCACCCACACATCTCCCCCCTGGACCTCTGGATTAGCCTTCTCTCTCCCTGCTTCCACCTTCATCCCCCTCCAATCCATCCTTCCCACTGTAGCCGGGTCAGTCTTCTCTTTGAAAGCTGTCAAGAGCTTCTCGTGGCATCTCAGCCAGAGTCCAGGTACCTTCTCAGGATCTGCATGGCCCTGTCTGTCTCATCCCTTTCCCCTCTGCCAGATGAGCGCCACCAGGGTGGCCATTCTGAACACACCCTGCGTGTTCCGAGTCTTTGCGTATTCTGTTCCCTCTGCCTGGAACCGGCAACTCTTCCCCTACCTGGAGTAAACCCTCCGATTTCACCATTGCTTCCTGCCAATCACTGGGTGTCTGCTCCTCTGTCCCGTCCTCAGAGAGGCCTTCCCCGACCGCCTTGGGGGTGGTGAGTCTCCAGCAGCTGTGCTTTACCTTCCTGGCACCGACCAGGAGTCGGTTTGTATACTATGGATTGCCTGAGCCTCCTGCTTGGCTGTGGGCACCACTAGGGCAGGGGTCCTGCCTTTTTTCTCTGCTGCTCAATACCCATTGCCCAGATTCAGGGTCATAGCAGACACTCAATACATACTCGTTCAAGGATCGAGTGAATTAGAGAAAAAATAAGCTTTGGGAACGCAGAGAACAGCAAGGAGTGTGTACAAGAGGCTGATGTTCACTGAAGCAACTATTGTGTGCCTCGCATTTACTCTCGCCCACGGATGGCTATCAAATTCATCTCGCAGCCCAGAGAAATGTGATTCCCCTGCTCCAGGTACACAGTAGCGAGGTTGCACCCTGCTCAAGCTTAGCCTAGGGTTTCTTGATCTTGGCCTTATGACGTTTGGGTCAAAATAATTTTTCGTTGTGAGATGGAGGGGGAGGCTGTCTTGTGCCTTGTCGGGCATTTAGCAGTACCCCTGGCCTCTACCCTCTCAATGCTAGGAGCAGCCTCCCCAACTTACGACAACCAGAATGTGTCCAGACATTGTCAACTGTTTCTTGGGGGCCAGGCCAGCCTCCACTCGAAAACCACCAGTTTAGCCTCCCCCGTGCTCCTCCACGTCTGTCCCCACCATCCCCGTCCTCTCTGAGAGCTGCTGTTTCTTGTGGACTTTCCCTAACCCCCTCGTTTCCGACACTCCTCCCTGTGTATCCCTCTGGGAATGCCTCAAACGGATGGTGAGGTTCCGCGTGTTGCAACAAACATTTGCTTTTCTGATTTATTTAGCATCAGCCCCGAGTTCAGATGCTTGTATCAGTGGCATGGATGCTCACAGGCTGTCTAGAAAGTGTGCGGCGTATTTTCCCCCTTTGTCTACATCACATGTCTGAATGTTTAGCGTGAGATAAACCAGTATGTTTATGAGGAGATAACTTGTCAAAACAGACTCGTGGCTTCACCGCTGGCACAGCCTGGCCTCCTAGCCTTTCTTCATTCAGAGACAGAACGCGAATGTTTCTTGGGTGTTTTATGTGGATTTAAAGTAAAAATTTATTTCCTGCCTTTTTTGATGGAGAAAAAAGCCCTAAATACAAGTTCTTTTTTTTTTTTTAAACAAAAGGGACGAAGAGAGAAAAAGGTGTAGAAAAGAGGCATGTGTTCATTAGAGAAAGAATCCGAGTGAGTTCCTAGTCAAGGGATCCAGTTAGAGGTAGGGCTCCCTTTTTGGCTCATTCATCCGCCCATCCATCCCCTCATCCACCCAACCATACCCTCCATTCATCCATTTATCCACTTGTCCATCTATTCATCCACCTGCCCATCCATTCATCCATCCATCCATCTACCCATTCATCCATCTACTCATCTATCCATCCATCAGTTCACCCACCCACCCACCCATCCATCTACCTGCCCATCTACCCATCCACCCATCCATTTACCTGTCCACCCATCCTTCTACCCATCTGCTCATCCACCTACCCATCCATCCATCTACCCATTCACCCATCCACTCATCTATCCATCAATTAGTTCAACCACCAACCCATCTACCCATCCACCCATCTGTCCACCAAACATTGTCCATCTGTCTTTGTATCCAATAGATTATGAGCTGGAAGTGTGCTGGTGCCAGGGGCTGGGTACAGATTTGTCTCCCCTCTCTAAGTGTTTTGTGGAAGATCCATAAATCAACAATTGTTACGTTACAACATTGTGTCAAGTGCTGGGACAGAGGGAAACACAGGGACTTGGAGTAGCCAGAGGAAGATCCCTTGGTCCCGTATTGTGGAGGGCTGCTAGTCAGGGAGAGCTTCCTGGAAGGGGTGAGCCCTTCCTTCTAGCCACAGCAAATGCATCTGAGTGCAGAGTCGCTCCCTTCCAGCAGGTAGCTTACAAGAGGGCAGAGGGAGAGCTGTGTGTGCTTACTTACACCCACTGCGGGTTTCTGTAGAGCTTCCCGTGTGCTCTGCTTGCTCACGGGTGGAATCACTTGGCCATCACAGCTGCCCCGTGAGACTGGCACTGTTGTCAGAAGAAGGTGAGGCCCAGAGAGGTGAGGGTAGCTGTGCTTACCTTTCAGGTTGTTGTAATAATGGGGGGTAATGTATTTGAAATTTCTGGTACCCGGTACCTGCTCTGTATTACTGTTACCCAGAGATCTCTCCTGCTAACCTAGGGATTTTTCATTGGCTTTTTCACTTTGTAGCTGGTTTGTTTTACCTAGCATGGTCATCCATGTTGTAGCATATGGCTGGATTTCTTTCCTTTTTAAGGCTGAATAATAACCCAGCTCTTCATGAAAGTGAAAGAGGAGAGTAAAAAGTTGGCTTAAAGATCAACGTTCAGAAAACTAATATCATGGGATCTGGTCCCATCACTTCATGGCAAATAGATGGGGAAACAGTGACAAACTTTATTTTTGGGGGCTCCAAAATCACTGCAGATGGTGACTGCAGCCATGAAATTAAAAGATGCTTGCTCCTTGGAAGAAAGGCTATGACCAACCTAGGCAGCATATTAAAAAACAGAAACATTACTTTGCCAACAAAGGTCTGTCTAGTCAAAGCTCTGGTTTTTCCAGCAGTCATGTATGGATATGAGAGTTGGACTATAAAGAAAGCTGAGCACTGAAGAATGAGGCTTTTGAACTGTGGTGTCAGGGAAAACTCTTGAGAGTCCCTTGGACTGCAAGGCAATCCAACCAGTCCATCCTAAAGGAAATCAGTCCTGAATATTCATTGGAAGGACTGATGTTGAAGCTGAAGATCCAATACTTTAGCCCCCTGATGCAAAGAACTGACTCATTGGAAAAGACCCTGATGCTGGGAATGATTGAAGGCTGGAGGAGAAGGGGATGACAGAGGATGAGATGGTTGGATGATATCACCAACTCAATGGACATGAGTTTGAGTTAGCTCTGGAAGTTGGTGATGAACAGGGAAGCCTGGCGTGCTGCAGTCCATGTGGTCGCAAAGCGTTAGACATGACTGAGTGACTGAACTGAACTAAATAACCCATCATATGGACAGACCACATTTTGTGTATCCATTCATCTGCCAAAGGACATTTGAGTTGTTTCCATCTTTTGAGTATTGTGAATAGTACTACTGTAATGTGAAGTGTTAGTCACTCAGTCATGTCTGACTCTGCGATCCTATGGACTATAGCCCAACAGGCTCCTCTGATTTATGGAATTTTCCAGGCAAGAATACTGGAGTGGGTGGCCATTCCCTCCTCCAGGGAATCTTCCTAACCCAGCAATTGAAACTGCGTCTCCTGCATTGCAGGTGAATTCTTTACCATCTGAGCCACCAATGGACTGGCCTTATAAATTGGTATTAAAGCCAACAGTTACTAAGTGCCTCCTGCGCAGCCGGCACTGTGCTGGGTGCTGCTCAAACAATTCCCTCGTGTATCTGTCTCTATCCCTGTGATGTTGACCTTCTGTGTCACACGGAACAGACATGATTGGGAAGGGAGGCTTTACATGGTCCAGTCGCTTGTCCCAGGGTCTCTGAGTGATAGATCCTGGGTGGGAATGCCTGTCCCTTGGAAGCTCATCATTTTTATAAATAGAATAAGTGATCGTGAATGAGGTCTTATTCGATCAGGAAAATGAGAAAGCCTGTAGCCTGCCTCTGCTGTGATGTCCGTGTGATTGCATAGCACTCCTTCAGCATGGCTACCTTCAACAGGACGCTTGCTCTCCACCAACATGAGCTAATCTTGAAGCTCTCTGCTGCTCCTTCCCTCTCTTCTTTTGGTGATAGATAAATAAGTTGGTGCTCGCTCCAGAAGAAGGACATAATGAGACAGGATCCCAGTCTGGGAAAGACCCTGGGGGCTGCTGCGTGAGCCAGTGCACAGCCAGCCCTCCCAGAAGTGCAGAGCAGCAGAAGTAAAGACCCCCGAGAGGCAGAGGGGGGACACATCCCAAACTTCAAAGGCTGTCAGACTCCTGCTCTGATGCCGGGAGAGATGAAGTCCTGAGTCAGGACAGAGCAGCATCTGCTTTCTAAAGCCTGAAGGAGGCTTCCGCTTAGCTCTGAAGATGGGTTTGGGGTGTGAGGTCAGGAGGACAAGGAGGAATGGTCATTGAAGTCATGATGTCTAAACCCATTTCCCGAAGCTGTCTCTCAAGGAAGAAACTTTGCGATGTGGGCAGATAACGTTCAATGAGGAGAAGGGGATGACAGAGGATGAGATGGTTGGATGGCATCACTGACTCAATGGACATGAGTTTGAGTAAACTCTGGGAGTTGGTGATGGACAGGGAGGCCTGGCATGCTGCAGTCCATGGGGTCTCAAAAAGTCGGACACGACTGAGCAACTGAACTGAATTGAACTTTTAATGTACTGTATCAGTTTGGTTTTGGTTTGGAGTGGGATTCGAGTAAGGGATGGCTCCATCCTTCTTCCAGCTTAGCATTCTGCTTGGTGGTTAATGAGATCTTCCATAATTGTTAACACTATGAAAAACATGCTACATTCTGAGCTTTGTGCTCAGTGTTTTATATCCATGATCTCACTGAATCCTTTTAAAACCGCTATAAGGCGTAGGGGCTATTATTAACCCCTCTTTACAGATGAGGAAACTAAGATTAAGTATCTTGCCCTAGGTCACACAGGGAGCATATGACAGCAATATAAACAGATAAATGTCTTTTGGGGGTGGGTGACTCCTTGAGGCACTTTGGACAGATGGATTCTGATCAGCCTGATGTAGAGAGACCTCTGTGATGTTCATATTGAATTGTCATAGATGGAGAAAGAAAACTCTGGTTTTAACAACAAGCCCTAAATGGAAAGGATAGATGCTTTGAGTTGCAGGTGCGTTATTTTGGTAACAAGTTTTTTCTCATGTGGATGCTGCCATGTGGTAGGTAGCATAAGGGACATGTTTATATAATGATGTTAATAATTCTCCAAACTAATGCCAGGCAGGTGTGTTACATTAGAGTGAAGCACGGAACTCATTGCATCTATTAATTCACACTTGCACCAGATATTTACTAAATTTCTACTTTGCACTAAATGCAAAGTATGAGATGCTATGTGGAGAGCCTTATGTTGTCACCAGACGTTGCTGAATTTCCATGTATTTTTATTTTTTGCATGGTCTCAGCCCTTCTCTTTCAGTTAAATTATTATGGAATTTCTAATTTATGTTACCTTCTGGATGCTGTGGGTGATAGTCAAAAAGTTTAACAATTGGTTAGTTGTAGGTACTGGTCAGCTTGAATGGATGGATGCATTGACCAGCTGAATGGATGCCAGTCATTGTCTGCTGGCTGGATATCAGTCATGCTCTGAGGTATTGAAGGTTTCCCCCTAGTTTAGTCCATGGAATCAAACAGTAATTTGTGTTTCACCAAAGTGTGTGAGATCCAAACAGAGACTGAACCAGCAAGAGTCAGAGATGAGCATGCAAAGCAAAGGTTTTCATTTGCGACTTGTGTGTGTAGTCTTCCTGGAGTAGTGACAGCAGGCCCTGTTGAACAGTGTCATGACTTGATATGTTTTAGCCACAATATTAACTCATCTTGAAATTTCAAATACCATTAGAGAAACATGCAACTTTAAAAATGTGGTATCAAGATAAATGGGTAATAAAAAAGCAGTGTATACACACCATGGAATTTTATTCAGCCCTAGAAAAGAAGGAATCCTGTCATTGGTGACAATACAGATGAACTTGGAGGACACCATGCCCAGTAAAGTAAGCCAGTCACAGAATACTGGATGACCCCACTTATGCGAGGCACCTGAAACTGTCAGGCTCATGGAAGCAGGGAAGAGAGCCATGGTTGCCAGGGGCCAAGAGGAGGGGGAAACTGGACTTGCTTAGTTGGTATAGTTTTGGTTGCATAAGATGAATTCATTCTAGAAGTCTGATATGTAGGATTGTGCCTCTAGTCAACAACTCTGTATTATGCTAAACATTTAAGAGAGTATTAAGCAAATACTGAAACAAAACAAAACAAAGCAACATGCACACAAACCCACAAAGGGATACAAGGAAGCTTTTGCAGGCGACAGACCTGTGTGTTCCCTTGATATTGTGACAATGACATCATGAGTGTGTGCATATTTCCAAACTTATCAAATTGTATACTCTCAGTGGTGATGCACGTGTGCTCAGTCGTGTCCAACTCTGTGACCCCATGGGCTATAGCCTGCCAGGCTCCTCTGTCCGTGGAATTCTCCAGGCAACAATACTGGAGTGGGCTGCCATTTCCTACTCCAGGAGATGTTCCCGATCCAGGGATCAAACCCGAATATCTTGAGTCTCCTGCATTGGCAGGTGGATTCTTTACTGCTCGCCACCTGATAATGCAGTTTATTGTATGTCACTTATGTCTCAGTAACCTGAGATATAAAAGTGTTTAAAAATGTTTATCAAAGGGTCATGAGTTATAAAAGCTTAAGAAAGACTAATGAGAGCATAAGCAGAAGTAAGCATTGGTTCAATGTAGCTTTGGGGGCATTATGGAGCAAAATGGTTTATCTTTCTCAGATTGATCAAAAAAAAAAAAAAAAGATCCTCACTGAAAATGTTTGAGGATCTCTGTTTCTGGGCTTGGGGAATCAGGGAAGGTCTCAATGTCCAGAAAGTGAGCAGAGGCCAAGGCCAGTGCTGCTCTGAGGCATCAAAGCATCTCCACCCCCGCCTCTGGGTGGAGACGGGGACGTGCCCGGGACGCACTCAGCTGTGTTCATGGGGTGCTTGCTGGTGCACAGTTCTGCACATTGTTGGCACTAGTGGGGGGTTGTTTGGAAAATAGGAAAGTCAGTCCCAGCTTCTCAGGGCATTTCTGTTCTGGCAAGAGAAACAAAACGCTTACCAGGGAAGTCAGCTCAATTCCACAGGTATTGATTGAGTGCCGGCCACGGGTAAGAAAACACTCTGCCTGAAAAGTAACCGGAGAATCACTGCAAAATGACAGATCAGTGTGAATCGAATGAAGCAGGACAGAACAGTCCTGTGCGTGCTGCTGTGAGATACAAACCTGCAGAGCACTGGGTGTGCTCTGATTAGAAAAGTCTTCGAGGACGAGGTAACTGTGGCCTCATGGATATAGTGGCTACCTCCTAAGGGAACATGAAGAAAAGGCTTTTGCTCCTTTACCAGCTTGGCTCTGAGCAATGCGAGAAATGAAGGTTACCATGTACAGAGAAGTTTCTAATGTTTTCGCCACCTAATGTGGTTCTTTTTATTATGTCGGTCCCTGAGGACACTGTTTTTGGAAGGATTGTTTATACTAATCAAATGTACCTGTAACTTGAGACCCAGATCATCTTCTTTGCTTGTGATTGATTTATTCATTTAACCAATGTTCACTGGATACTGAACCAGTTGATTTAGGTTTGGTGTTTTATGACAGAAAACTCAAATGAACAACGGATTAAGTGAGACAGAATTTTATTTCACTGTCATATAAAAGAAGCCTGGCAGTGGAGCACTCAATGCCTGTAAGGTGGCTACACAATAAGGGCACAATTGTCTTCTATCCTGTTCCTTACTGGATGGCTTCTATGCCCCCCAAGGTCACCTCATGGTTCAGTATGGCTGCTGGAGCTCCAGCCATTGTGTCTACATTTCAGATAACTGGATAGGGAAAAGGGGTGAAAGAGGCAATCAGCTGTCTTTTAAAAGAGTTCCCCAGGAGCTGCCACATATACTCTTCTACATCTCACAGGTCAAAATTTAGTTACATGGCAAAACCTAGCTGAGAGTGAGCCTGGAAAGCATAGAAATGTAAAATTTATTGTAGCTGAGACTTGGGATTGGAGAATAAAGAAGAACAAGAGAACAGATTTTTGGGTGGGAAGCTAGTGGTTTCTGTCACAGGCTCCTACTAGAAGCCACACCCCAGACCATGCGCTAGAAGTGGTTACGTGAGATGGCAATTTGCTGTGTTTCTAGCTCGATGGTTTTTGAACTTTAGTGTGTGTCAAAATCACCTGGAAGTTCTGCGGAAATAGAATTCTAGATGTCACCCATGGAATTTCTGATTCATTCGGTTTGGAGGTGGAAGGTTAAAAATTTGCATTTTTAGAACATTCTAGATACTGCTGGCATTGCTGGTCTGGGAACCACATGAATACAGTGCCTTAGGTAAAGAGGCAGCAACTCATGGCCCATGGGTCAAATTCAGTTGAGTAGTTTCCAAGGACGCCCTGAAGCCTGCAAACCGACAGTGTTTATTATCTGACCTTTTACAGAAAAGTTTACCAACCCCCGCCTTAGATAAAAGCTGATTCTAAACAATCCCTAAGGAAGTATGTAGAGTGGAAGTGGAAGTGTTAGTCGCTCAATCCTGTCCAACTCTTTGAGACCCTACAGACTATAGCGTCTCTGTCCATGGGATTCTCCAGGCAAGGATACTGGAGTGGGTAGCCATTCCCTTCTCCAGGGGATCTTCATGACCTAGAGATGGAACCCAAGTCTTCTGCATTGCAGGCAAATTCTTTACCACCTGAGCCACCAGGAAAGCCTATGTGTAGAGAAGTCAGTAAGTATGGGACCTAGATTCCCATCGCATCCCTCCACTAATGTCCACATGCCTTTGGGAATCAGCTTCCATTACCCTGAGACTCAAGTGCCTCACTTATATAAAGGGGCATTGAACAAATGATTTCAAAAGCACCTTCCAGCACTTCTCCGATATCAGCAGAGTTGATTTTACAGCTTCATAAAATGCCAGACACTGGCTGAATACGTTCCATTTTGCCACCGAGCTGGAGCCACCTTTGTTGCTGTTTGTGAAGGTGTCTCCCACTATTCTTGGAGGAAACACCTTCCTTTCTGCGCCTTTGATTGACAGCTGGCATTTGTCGGCGCTGACATTCATTAGTTCCTACTTCCCCTGCCAGTTTCCACGGTGTTCTGTTCATCGCCGTGACTTTTTTGGTGCCTCTGTGACTGCTGACCTTTTCAGAGTCAGAAAAGAGGCACTTCGAGTTTGTAATGACATATAATATCAGACTACCCTTCTCTACCCCAGAGTTAGTTCACTGTGGATTTGAGAGGTTTTTTTTCAGAAGCAACAAGGGAGAAAAATCTCCTTTTTTTCCTAGAAACTTGCTGAGATTTTTTTTTTTTTTTTTGGCTGTGCCATATAACATGTGAGATGCAGGGTCTTAGTTCCTTGACTGGGTTCTGTGTCCCAAGGAGTGGATGTACACAGCCTTAACCACTGGACAGCCAGGGAAGACCTAGAAAAGTCTTCTTTTGATGGCACCTAGCCAACCAAAGCGAGATGCACAGTTGACTATATTTAAATGGAAATGAATGAGTGGAAAAAGTACGTCGAGGAATCTCAATTCATTTGGCTTTTTAGTAAGAATTACGGACAGGTTTCTGCATTGTTTAGGAATTGTGTTTGTCAGTAGACGGGTCTGGAAATCAGTTGCTAAAACAGAATAGAAGTTCATTTCCTCCTGGGTTAAAGCAGCCTGGAGGTGGGTGGTTCAGGCTGGCGTGGTGGCTTCTTGGTGTCATAATAGCTCTAGGTTGCTCTGTACACTGTTCTGTTTCCAAACACATGGTTTACATCATTGAAGTTGCTTCGTTTTCCAGAAGGGCTACTGGAGCTCTGTAGCCTTTTGTCAAGACAGTGTATGAAATGTTATGTAATTATGTGCCTCTTCATTAGCTACAGGAGAAAGTCAGAAATTCTTTCTCTGTTATTCAAGACCCTCCCTGGTGGTTGCATAAGCTCCTTTCTCAACCTATTACTCACGACTGAACTGCAAACATTCTTAGAATAAATGTTTTTTTCCGTCTTGCCCATTATCTCCAAAAACTATCTTCATGCTGCCCGGGTCTTTCTATCTCTGCCAGCACTGCAAGCTGGGGAGTGAGTGCTTTCTTAAAGTTTGTGTCCTAAATGCCTTACTTGCCTCGCCCTAAGCCAGCCTTGACTCAGGCAACTCATTTGGGTGGATGCTGTAGCATCTAAGCTTGTTGCCTCTGCCAACAGTCTTCTGCTATAATCCGTTCTCTACTCAGCATCCAAAGAAACCTTTTAAAACAATGTAGTCAGATGCTTTTATTTCCCTGCTTAAGCCACATCTCCGTGCTGGATTTAAAGTGCGACCCAACCCGCCCCCCGGGTCTATGAGGTCCAGCATTATCACCTGGCAGCTACTCCACCTTTCCTTTCCTCTTCTGCCTCTCCAGTTGCTGTCCTCACTCCAGCTGCACGAGCTGTCTTCCTGTTTCTCAGTTACCCAAGCTCCCCTCCCGTCACAGGGTCCCCGTGTTCTGAATTTTCTGCATTGTGGTTCCCTGGGCTCTTGCTTCCTCCATGGATTGTCACGCCAAGAGTACCTCCGCTCTCCCCGCCAAAGTTTAACTGTACTGTATAGCTCTGAGGATTCACTACCCGGCGGATGTCTCAGTCTGTAATTGTCATGTTATTTGCCTGCTTCTTGACTATTCCTGCCCACTAGAAGATAAGCTCACTAGGGCAGAAACCACATCTATCTTTTCATCCCAAAGTGTTCCTAGCACTTACCACATTGTCAAGCATGTCATAAGCACCTAGGATTTTTTGGAAATGAATAAGTGAATAAATGAATGAATCAGTACATAAATACTTTAACACATAAATTTGGAATTCCTGTCCTGGGGTCCATGGGCCCCCAAGGGGGTCTGTGAAAAGAATTCCGTGGTCTGTAAACTTGAATGTGGGAAAAATTACCTATTTTTACTCACCTGTAACTGAAAATTTTATTTCCTTTCATTTTGAATGCTAGCAATGAACCACACTAATAGGAGCAGTTCTCTGTTTTCAGTAATAAAAATCACTTGTATTTTCATATCACATTGCCATGGTTGCAGATATCTTAGAATTATTGTTTACTTTCATCAAATTACTTCGAAATGACAGTAGTTATTAAATATAGTATAGATCTTACTATTTAACACTTTAATATGAATTTATATATATCACACATTTATTTAAAATATGTTGCTATGATTGTATTTTGATAGAATTGGTTCCCTTCGTCACTTGGCATATTTTCAGTCATTTAACAGCTGTGTTCTGGGGAGGAATCTGAAGTCTCCACCAGCCTGCCAAAGCAGTCCTTGGCACACAAAGTCAGGGTCTCTTGGATGAATGAATGACTTCTGTACTTTTGTTTATTGAGGACCATTCTAAATAGATAGCAATCACCGACTCAAGGAACATGAATTTCCTTGAGCAAACTCCAGGAGATAGTGGAGGACAGGGAAGCCTGGCGTGCTGCAGTCTGTGGGGTCACAAAGAGTCAGACATGACTTAGCCACTGAACAACAACAAATTCTAGATGAAGTCCCCCGCCCCCTGCAAGCACCAATTAGTTAAAACCTAACAACCCTTCAGAGTCTAGGTAGATCCTTCTCCAAGAAGCCTTTGCAGCCTGCCCTGGGCTCCTACTGTTCTGAAAGTGTGTAGCGTTTACTTACTTTGACAGATCCCATAGAGCCCCCATCCTGCCTTAAGCCCATGTAGGGGTGAAGGTTCACTTCATGAGTTTGTTCTTGTTTTCCCAACTCCCGGAGGCCTTCCCAACCGTAACTGGTGTCCTGGCCTCTGCAGTGTTAGTGTCTTCTTCATAGAACCGAGTTCTTTCCTTCATGGAATTTAGCACAGCTTATAAATACTAAGTCCCCTACGTATGAACCTTCAAGTTTCGAACTTTCAAGGGTGCATGTGTGTTTGCAAGTCCAGATCATGTAAACTAGTTCATGTGTCGGACATACATTGTCACGTGCGTACGTCCTCTACAAGGGGTTGTGCTTTTGTGTACAATGCTGAGTACAGTTGTACAGTATCTTTATCTCAAGCCCAGCAGGACTGGAAGCAAGCATAAAAGCAACGGTGTATGACCAGTTGTCCCAGTGGGGTACCTAGGCTAACTTGGGTTGGACTTACAAACAAATTGAACTTATCAGTGTGTTCGCAGAACAGAACTTGTTGACGTGTAGGGGACTTCTTGTATTTATTTGTATGATTCTGTGTTTAATACCATATATCCGTCAGGGAAGAGACTGCTCACCACCTAGTGAAGGCTTTAGAACTTTTATATAGGAAGGTGGGGCGGGGGTTCAGCACTTTTATACTGGAAGGACCTGAGTGCCACCAATAGGTGGCGAACGTAACTGGGGAACTTGCCTTGAAGCTCGGTTTTCTTGACAAGCTCATTGTGTTTATTTAGCTTATATTTATACTTGGAGTCTGGTGATGTTAATGGGGATATTAGCATGCAAGGGAGGCAAAACCCATCACATTTTGCTACTGTCATTGTTTTTGTTGTATACTTAGCACTCAGAACAATGTCTGGCACATAGACCGTAAATAAACCACAGATGGATGGAATGAGTGGTTAACGAGGTGGATGGGTGAAGGGCTATGGAAGGTTTACCTACAGGTTGGAGATTGGAGAGGCGGTGAGGAATAGTTGGTAGAACGGTGTATTAGTTTCATGTCGGCCAAAACTTAGTACTGCAAATTCAGTGGCTTAAAACAACAGAATTTTATTGTTCCAGAATTCTGGAGGGAAGGGGCTTCCCTGGTAGCTCAGCTGGTAAAGAATCTCCCTGCAGTGTGGGAGACCTGGGTTTGATTCCTGGGTTGGGAAGGTCCCCTGGAGAAGGGAACGGCTACCATCTACCAGTATTCTTGGCTGGAGAGTTCCATAGACAGAGGAGCCTGGCAGACTAGAAAATTCTTGGCTGAAGAATTCCATGGACACGGGGTCACAAAGAGTAGGACAGGACTGAGTGCCTTTCACTTTCACTGTCTTTCTGGAGGGAAGCGATCCAACATCAAGGTGTTGTCAGGACTGTGTGCTTGCTAAGGCCTTAACAGGAGAGAGGATCCTTCCTTGCCTCTTCTAGCTTCTGATGAAAGAAAGTGAAAGTGTTAGTTGCTCAGCTGTGTCCGACTCTTTGTGACCCCATGGACTGTAACCTGCCAGGTTCCTCTGTCCTCAGGTGAGAATATGGAAGTGAGTTGCCATTTCTTCCTTCAGGGGATCTTCCTGACCCAGGAATTGAACCCAAGTCTCCTGCATTGCAAGTAGATTCTTTACCATCTAAGCTACCTGGGAAGCCCGAAGAATACAAGGGTGGGTTGCCATTTCCTTCTCCAGGGGATCTTCCAGACTCAGGGATTGAAACCGTGTCTGTGTCTCCTACATTTACAGGCAGATTCTTTACCACTAGCACCATCTGGGAAGCCCCTAGCTTCTGGTGGTTGCCAGCAATTTTTGGCCTTCCTTGACCTGTAGATGCTTCATTCTAATCTCTGATGTTGTTAGGTGGCATCCTCCTGTGTCTCCTTGTCTCTATTTTCTCCTCTTATGAGGGCAGTAGTCATTGGAATGAGGCCCACTCTAATCCACTATGACCTCATCTTAACTAATTACATCTGCAAAGATTCTGTTTCCAAATAAACAGGTCATATTCTGAGGTTTTAGGTGGACATGAATTTTGGTGGGGGGACACTATTCAATGCAGTAGAGGTCGTTAGTGAGTTGGAGAGATGGATGTGGGGAGCCATAAAAGGTAACTGAGTAGGTGAATGGAGAGTTGGAAGGGAGGATCAAGGTCGTTGGAAGTGTGAAAGGATGGATGGGTGAAGGGTTATTGTGAGGATGAGTGGAAAGATGTAGGATTCAGGGTGAAAAGTTGGATAGGAAGAAGGGCGAGTGGAGGGATGGATGACTGACTGGTTGGATAAATGTATGAGTGAATTAATTGGATTATAAACATCATAGTAGAATTCATGGCATATGTATTTATCTTCTCTTTATTACTTAGTATGGCACTTTACATTTAGGAAGTGCTTATTAAATATTCATTATCTGTTTTTCTCTGTACAGATCTTTTGTTCGTTGGACTGACTCCTGGCAGCTCTCTTTGGCTATGAACTTGCAGGGGAAGAGAGTATATGTGTAAATTTACCTGATGCAACATTCAGTCTGGATCTGTGTCCAGCCTGGAATATAATTCTGGTGCTTGAAAGGACTAAGAAAGAAATAACGTGTTGCGTATAATTCTCACTGCTCAGGAATAAAAAATATATAAATACCACCATTTCATATCTCAGCATATTTAAAATCTTAAACAACATATCAGATAAATGTGCCTTCAAGCATGGACAATTGCTTTCATTTTTTTCAGATTGGAAGGGTTAATGTTGTAGTGTTGGTGATTCTGAAGTTTGGGTATTGATTTACGTTTGAAGGTTTCACTTTATTTGTCTAGGGAAGGGCTTAGTTGAATTGGAAAGCAATTGATTCTGGTGTTGTCCATTTAAGTGATGGAGTTTGTCAGTACTCTTTTAATAGGAGGTTAGCAGGTTGGTGCCAGATGGATTCACTTCATCAGATGCCAGAGATCTTCCTGATGCTTCGCCTGCTCAGAGCATCCATGAGCATTGGTCCAGACATCTCTGAAGAACTCAGAAGTCTCAGAGAAGTGGTCATATCATTGTGTTTGAAAACTTTTCTTTGTTCTTTAAAAGAAAAATCTATAAATGCTAAGATATTTCAGACATACACAGAAGCAAAGAAAATAAAATAACAAACACCCATAGTACCAACCATTCAGGTTTAACAAATGTCAAGACTTTTATCATGTGTGTTTTAGAATTTTAAAATATAAATAAAGATCTCATCAAATCCTGTTACCTTTTTCCCATTCCCTTCTCTTTCTCATCAGAGGAAACCACTAATCTGAAGCTAACAAAGGTGTTTTTCCATGCTATGCTAAGTCACTTCAGTCGTGTCCGACTCTGTATGACCCCATGGACTGTAACCCACCAGGCTCCCCCGTTCCTGGGATTCTCCAGGCAAGAACACTGGAATGCGTTGCCATTTCCTTCAATGCATGAAAGTGAAAAGTGAAAGTGAAGTTGCTCAGTCATGTCCGACTCTTAGCGACCCCATGGATTGCAGCCTAACAGGCTCCTCAGTCCATGGGATTTTCCAAGCAAGAGTACTGGAGTGGGGTGCCATTGCCTTAAAGTGTATAGTAGTCATGTAGTAGTCAAGCTCTTTATAAATAATACTACATTGAATATATTCTTCTGCACTTTTTTTTGGATAGTATCTTAATAAGATTCATCTATGTTTAAACATGAAGCTCTGGTTTATAGCGTGCATTGTACAGATGTATACAATATTTTTTTACTTACCTTTAAATGTTGGGTAGTCAGGTACCTTTTTTTTTTTTAAACTAGAAACAGTGAACATCTTTACATCTTAAGAGATTTTCTTAAGAATATATACCTGTAAGTAGAGTTTCTGAGTCATAGGATGTGGGCATCTTCCATATCACTAGACACTGCCAATTTGTTCAGCAAAATGACTGAGCCAGCTTATGCTTCCATAGCCAAGAAGGAAAGACACAACTTTCTCATATTTTTTTCAAATCTTGGTATTATTAGTCTTGTTCGTTTTTGCTTATATGATAGGTGTGAAATAAAATCTTATTATTGTTTTCAGTTTTTCTTTATTTTGTTACTAGGGAAGTTGAGCATATTTTCTTGTCTGTTGTCCATTTGGGTTTTTGTTTCTACTTGGATAATAATTTTTTCTATTGATTAATGTATATTTTTATTTATCATATATGCTAGTTTTTTAATCTATTGTAGACTTAAAAAAAAAAAACTCATCTTTCAGTTTGTCTCCTAATTTTATGTATCGGGTCTCATAATTTAAAAGATGAAAAATTTTAACACAAGAATTTATAAAACTTTTTCTTAATGGGTTTTGCTTTTTGCATCTTAAAAATATGATACTCCTTAACCCAATGGCATAAAGATAGGCCCTTTAAAATGTAAAGCTTTGCCTTTTACATTCAAATATTTATTCCACCTAGAATATGTTTTCTATGTGACATGAAATAGCAATTTAATTTTATTCTTATATGGAGAGCCAATTACTTCAGCACTGTTTGTGGAATATCTCACCATTTTCTCCCAAATTTGCAATGATTCTTCAGTGATATAATTCTTTCTGGATTCTCTGCTTTGTTCCATTGGATTGTTTATCCTCATACGTTTTTCATAATGGTTGGGTTTTTTTTTTTTTTTTAATGTAGCTTTATAATACAGAGAAGGCAATGGCAACCCACTCTAGTACTCTTGCCTGGAAAATCCCATGGACTGAGGAGCCTGGTGGGCTGCAGTCCATGGGGTCGTGAAGAGTCGGACACGACTGAGCGACTTCACTTTCACTTTTCACTTTCATGCATTGGAGAAGGAAATGGCAACCCACTCTAGTACTTTCCTGGAAAATCCCAGGGACGGGGGAGCCTGGTGGGCTGCTGTCTATGGGGTCGCACAGAGTCGGACATGACTGAAGCAACTTAGCAGCAGCAGCAGCAGCAGCTTTATAATAAGATTTGGTTTTTGAGAGGGTAAGTCCTTCAGTCTTGTTTGTTTTAATCATAGTTTTCTTTTGTTTTCATAGGCCTTTATCTTTAGCTATAAATTTTGAGCTCAGCTTGTCATAGTCTATTAAAAATTCTATTGATTGCATTCATTATTTAAAGTGGTATTACAGTTATAGATTAATATAGAGCAAATCAGAGAAGACAGTGGCAACCCATTCCAGTACTCTTGCCTGGAAAATCCCATGGACGGAGGAGCCTGGTAGGCTGCAGTCCATAGGGTGGCTAAGAGTCAGACACAACTGAGCGACTTCACTTTCACTTTTCACTTTCATGCATTGGAGAAGGAAATGGCAACCCACTCCAGTACTCTTTCCTGGAAAATCCCAGGGAAGGGGGAGCCTGGTGGGCTGCCGTCTATGTGGTCGCACAGAGTCGGACATGACTGAAGCGACTTAGCAGCAGCAGCAGCAGCATAGAGCAAATCAACACTCGATAAGATCTTCTTATTCATGTACATGGTATAGCCTTTTCACTTATTTGGGACATATTTTAAGCCATTTATTGAGAATTTAAAACATTTTCATAACTGTCTCACATATTTTTGACATTCCTGAAAGTGAAAGTCGCTCAGTCATGTCTGACTCTTTGTGATCCCATGGACTATACAGTCCATGGAATTCTCCAGGCCAGAATACTGGAGTGAGTAGCCTTTCCCTTCTCCAGGGCATCTTCCCAGCCCAGGAATCGAAGCCAGGTCTCCCACATTGCAGGCAGATTCTTTACCAGCTTAGCCACAAGGGAAGCCCAAGAATATTGGAGTGGGTTGCCATGCCCCCCTCTAGGGGATCTTCCCAACCCAGGAATCCAACTGGGGTCTCCAACTGAGCTATCAGAGAAGCCTCGTTGACATTCCTGAGTGCTTTATAATTAAAAAAAAAAATTCAGTGGGATAGATAGCTCTGCTGCTGCTGCTGCTGCTAAGTCGCTTCAGTCGTGTCTGACTCAGTGCGACCCCATAGACGGCAGCCCACCAGGCTCCCCTGTCCCTGGGATTCTCCAGGCAAGGACACTGGAGTGGGTTGCCATTTCCTTCTCCAATGCATGAAAGTGAAAAGTGAAAGTGAAGTCGCTCAGTTGTGTCCGACTCCTAGTGACCCCATGGACTGCAGCCTACCAGGCTCCTCAGTCCATGGGATTTTCCAGGCAAGAGTACTGGAGTGGGGTGCCATCGCCTTCTCCGATAGATAGCTCTAGCCATAGATGAAACATTTTCTACTTGATACTTGTGTGGAGGGACATTATTATTTTCAGCATATTGATGTCGTTTTAAAAATATTTTGAATTTATTATTCTCATTATTTAACTATATATGACCCTAGATAGTTTCATAAGACAATCATATTGTCTGTGAATGTTAATAAATATTTTCTTATCTTTCTAATGCTCTTATTTTTTAAATAATCTTCCTTGACTTATTACACAGACAAGATTGCCATTTCAGTGCAAAGCAGAAGTAAACTATAAGGACTTTATATGCATCATCTAATTTAATCCTCACTGCTGTCCTATGGGGTGTGTCCATTTTACAGGTGGGATAAATGAGACTTGGACTGATTATGTGAAGAGCCCGAGGTTGCCCAAATAATAAGTAGGCTTTTTAACTCAGGAAGCCTACCTTCTAACTACTATGTAACACTGCTTTAAAAAAAAAAGCTTTATTTATAAACTCAAAATGGATTAACAATCTAAATGTAAGACCAGAAACTATAAAACTCCTAGAGGAAAACATAGGCAGAACTCTCTCTCTGACATAAATGACAGCAAGATCCTGTATGACCCACCTCCCAGAGTAATGGAAATAAAAGCAAAAATAAACAAATGGGACCTAATTAAACTTAAAAGCTTCTGCACAAAGAAAGAGACTATAAGCAAGGTGAAAAACAGCCTTCAGAATGGGAGAAAATAATAGCATACGAAGCAACTGACAAAGAATTAATCTCCAAAATATACAAGCAGCTCATGCAGCTCAATACCAGAAAAATAAACGACCCAATCAAAAAATGGGCCAAAAAACTAAATAGACATTTCTCCAAAAAAGACATACAGATGGCTAACAAACATGAAAAGATGCTCAATATCACTCATTATCAGAGAAATGCAAATCAAAACCACAACGAGGTACCATTTCACGCTGGTCAGAATGGCTGCTATCAAAAAGTCTAGAAACAGTAAATGCTGGAGAGGGTGTGGAGAAAAAGGAACCATCTTACCCTGTTGGTGGAAATGCAAACTAGTACAGCCACTGTGGAGAACAGTGTGGAAATTCCTTAAAAAACTGGAAATAGAACTACCATACGGCCCAGCAATCCCACTGCTGGGCATACACACTGAGGAAACCAGAATTGAAAGAGACACATGTACCCCAGTGTTCATCACAGCACTGTTTATAATAGCCAGGACATGGAAGCAACCTAGATGTCCATCAGCAGACGAATGGATAAGAAAGCTGTGGTACATATACACAATAGAGTATTACTCAGCTATTAAAACGAATGCATTTGAGTCAGTTCTAATGAGGTGGATGAAACTGGAGCCGATTATACAGAGTGAAGTAAGTCAGAAAGAAAAACACGAACACAGTAAATTAATGCATATGTATGGAATTTAGGAAGATGGTAACAATGCCCGTATATGCGAGACAGCAAAAGAGACACATGTAAAGAACAGACTTTTGGACTCTGTGGGAGAAGGCAAGGGTGGGATGATTTGAGAGAATAGCACTGAAACATGTATATTACTGTATGTGAAATCGATGACCAGTCCAAGTTCGATGCATGAAGGAGGGCACTCAAAGCTGGTGCACTGGGACGACCCTGAGGGATGGGATGGGGGTTTGGGACGGGGTGGGGGGGTCACATGTACACCCGTGGCTGATTCATGTCAATGTATGGCAAAACCCATCACAGTATTGTAAAGTAATTGGCCTTCAATTAAAATAAATAAATTTTTAAAAAGCTTTATTTAAGTATAATTTATAAATAAAACTGTACATATTTAATGCATACAATTTGATGCGTTTAGAACTATGGCATACAACTGTGAAATCAGTACCACAGTCAGGGCAATAAATATACCCATCACCTCCAAAAGTAGCCCTGTGCCTCCCTTTTTTATGTGCAGCATTCCCTTATAATCTTCTCTTTGGTACCCTAAGCCTGAGCAGCAGCTCACCCCAGAGTAAGAGCTCAAGCCATCATGGCGAAGAGGGTCAGGAGATCTTGGGTTATTTCCATGTCACAGAGCCAAGGCGTTTTGTCATTTCACCACTGTGGCCTCAGATTCCTCCTCAGTTACCAAACGTGTAAGAAAATCCTTGCCCTTTGCACTTGAGTCTCAGCTCTGCCTGCAGAACTGGTCTGTGGCTCTTCATCCCCACTGCCAGCTTCCCTTCACTCTGCTGCCATCAGCGCCCACCTGGACTGCCACCCGGTTTCCTTGCTCTCTTCTCTCTGCTCATATCAAATTCATTCTCCACCCCTGCTGGAAGGAATGCAAAGCTTTTCTCAGACAGTTTCATGAAGGGACTCTGTAATCAGGCCCCTCATCTCTCCGTTCCTGTTCTCGGAGGTTGCTATATAAGCATTTTGGGTTTCTTTAGAATTCTCTGTGAGGCAAAGACTAGCATAGCATACAGGCAAACAGGTGAACTGAAAAGAGCTTAGATGAAAACATCGTTTGTCTTCTAAGAACTGAGGTTGAGCTTTTTACCTGGAACTCTTTGAGGGGACCTCTTGCTCCCCCACTTCCTGGTCCTGATCATTTACAAGGGCTCCTTAACTATAGGAGGCACGGTTTAGATGAGGTGAAGAGGTCTAATTGTGGCTCCATGTTCTCCCCAGGCCAGCCCAACTTAATGGAGGTTTTGACCTCTTAAAATTCTCCATGAACTTGTTGCTTTGTCTCCTCCAAAGACATCAGCAACTCTGTTCTGTTTGTGACTTACAGTCCATGGGAGAGATGAGACATAGCAGGAGGAATCTGGGCCTTAGACATACATTCAGGCCCCAATCCCAGTTCTTCTCTTACTACTTGTCTGATTCTGAGGAAATTAAGTTAAAATGGGACATCCTTATAGGATTGTTGTGAATATTAAACAAGTTGACACATGCAGAATGACTAGAGAGTCTGATATACAATGGATGCTCAATCAGTATACAGTAACTTTCGTTTTAGCCTGACATTTAGAGTCCTGTGGATCAAACAACCTCATCAATGATATCCTCTGCTACTCATCTACAGAAACCACCTGTCTCAGTCCATCTGATTTTCTTGAATCTGAGCTTCCTTGAATTTGGAAAGTTCCGGGTGAAGTGCCTTCACTCCACCTGTCCCTGTCTAACTCTTTCTCCAAGCATGGCCCTGGACCTGCATCAGAATTAGCTGTGGGATTGTTCAACATGCAGACTCTCAGCTTTCACCCAAACTCACTGTCTGATTTTATTGGGAGTGGGACCCAATGTCTGCATTTAATAGAGGCTCCCAGGCAGAGATTTGCTGCCTTGACAAATCCATCTTTATGTTTAGCATGTGACCCACGTCTTCCAAGAGGTCTTCCCCACAAGCCAGCCCTGGGTGAGCTTGCCCTCCCTCCAACTGTGAAATGGTCTGTGTCTTTGCCCACTCCTCTCCCAGGTGAGCCAGTGTCATTCCTGTCCCCTCGGGCAGACAGGAGCCCCTTGCTGACAGGGCTGGTGTCTCATTTGTAACTTGACTCTTCCCGTTGGAAGCTCACAGTAGACAGTAAGTGGAACTTAGCAAGAGCATGGCAGGGAGCCCAGGCTTGATCCTTATCCAGGATCAAATTCCAGCTCTGGCTCAACCTCCTGTCTGATTACTGAAGTTTATTTTTGTTGAGAAATAATGAACATAACATTTTTTTTGGTAAGTGTAATGTATACAGGCTGTTTATTTGCTACCTTATATATTAGAATATGGTTATCACTGTGATATGAGCTAACACTTCTGTTGCCTCATGTAATTATCATTTCTTTTCTGTGGTGGGAATAATAAGATCTAGTCTCTTAGCAACTTAGAAGTTTATAATACAGTATTATTGTCTATGGACTTTCCTGGTGGCTTAGGGATAAAGAACCCGCCTGCCAATGCAGGAGACGCGGGTTTGATCCCTGGGTCAGGAAGATCCCCTGGAGGAGAAAATGGCAGTGTTCTTGCCTGGAGAATCCCATGGACAGGGGAGCCTGGTGGGCTACAATCCACAGGGTGACAAGAGTCATACACGACCTGGGGACTAAACAACAACAGCAATGACATTGGTGTCTACAATCATATGCTGTGCGTTAAATCTCCAGGGCTAATTTGTCTACTGGTTCCAAGTTTGTATCCTTAAACAACATCTCCCCAATTTCCACCCTCCTCTGGCTTCTGGTAATCACAATTCTATTGTTTTTATAGTTTGATGTTTTTAGATTGCACATGTAAATGATATACACTATTTGTCTTTCACTGACTGATTGAGTGACCTCACTTATTATCATGCCCTCAGGGTCTATCCAGGCTTCTCTGGTAGCTCAGCTGGTAAAGAATGCAGGAGACCCCGGTTTGATTCCTGGGTTGGGAAGTTCTCCTGGAGAAGGGCATGGCAATCCACTCCAGTATTCTTTCCTGGACAATCTCCATGGACAGAGGAGCCTGGTGGGCTGCAGTCCATGGGGTCACAAAGAGTCGGACACGACTGAGTGACTAAGTACAGCACAGCAAAGTCTATCCACGTTGCAGCAAATGGCAGGGTTTCCTTTTTCTCATGGCTGAATAGTAGTCCCCTGTATGGATAAACCACATTCTGTGTAGCCATTTCTCTGCTGATGGACACAGCTTGTTTCTGTATCTTGGCTATTGTAAATAATGCTGTAATAAGCATGGGAGTGCATGTATCTCTTCAATACCTTGTTTTCATTTCCTTTGGATAAAAACCCAGAATTGAGATTGCTGGGTGATATAGTAATTTTTTGATTTTTCTGTTTTTAATTTTTTGAGGAGCCTCCATAGTGTTTTCCACAGTGGATCCTCAGTCTCGTCTTTAAAGTTGTGTTAGGTTTGTCCACCTCTTAGGTCTTGTGTGCCAAGTCACTTCAGTTGTGTCCATCTGGGTCTTTGTGACCCTATAGACTATAGCCCACCAGGCTCTGTCCATGGGATTCTCTAGGCGAGAATACTGGAGTGGGTTGCCATGCCTTCCTCCAGGGGATCTTCCCAACCCAGGGACTGAACCCACATCTCTCGTGTCTCCTGCGTTGGCAGGTGGGTTCTTTACCACTAGCGCCTCCTGGGAAGCCCCTCGCAGGTCTGGAGGGGAAGATTAAATGTAATAGGCTCTTTGAAAAGTAGTTTCCTTTTCTCCATGATTCCGAATGGGGAATACATCTGTCATTAGGATTATTTCTGTGTTGTTTTCCTCCACAGTAAGATTTAATAGCCTCACGAATTTCCTGACAACATTGTTTTTGGTGTGCATGATGTTGTCTTCCGGCCTCAATTCTTGTCCTTTGGGGACTTCTCTTTTCAGGCCATTATGATTCTGCAGTTTTCCTACTGAAGTCATCAGTAAAACAGGTAGCGTGGGATCTCTCAGCGCAAATGAAAGAGGTTTTTGGAGTTTGTTTTTCTTTTCTTTTTTTTTTTTTTTTAGCATTTGACGGTGATCTGAGAAATGAAACTGCATCATTATGAGGTTCCCACTGGTGCAAATGCAGTCTTTATAAATGCCGATCTAATCGTGACACCCCTCTGTGACAAGCGTTGTTGACAGGTTTTGGGAAACAAAAACCTTAGAGGTTGAAGTGGAGAAAGGAAAAGCCTTTATGGATTAAGATATATGGAGCCACTTAGATTATCAGCTCAAGGGCGATAGACTGTTGCTTGCTCATTTCCTGGGAATGCTCATGTCTGCATGGCCCAGTGCTGGGGTATGTCAGCATCTGGGGACACTGATAGCTGTCTGTCTGTTGCCCAGGACAGAGGGACTATTCGGCAGACACAGATCTATCCAGGCATATTTCTTAAGTGTTAATTCAAATTCAGAAAATCAATCAGTTTGCAAGAAACACATTCGCACATATCCAAATGAAGTCTGGGATTGTGCTCGGGACAGGTGGGAGAAGCTTCCTTCTTGCTGTTGTTGACCGTGTTTGGAACTGGTGGACCACTTGAACGGATTCCATTTCATGGCAGAAGTGGTAAAAAATCCACCTGCCAATTCAGGAGACACAAGAGACGTGGGTTCAATCCCTGGGTTGGGAAGATCCCCTGGAGTAGGAAATGGCAACCCACTCCAGTATTTCTTGCCTGGAAAATTCCATGGACAGAGAAACCTGGTGGGTTACAGTCCACGGGGTTGCAAAAAGTCAGACACGACTGAGCACACACTCATACACAGAGTTGCTTTACAATGTTATGTTAATTTCTGCTGTATAGCAAAGTGAATCCGCTCTACATATACACATATCCCCTCTTTTTTTGGAGTTCTGTCTCATTTAGGTCACCACAGAGCCCTGAGAAGGGTCCTCTGAGATATACAGTGGAAAGTCGCTTAGTCCTGTCTGACTCTTTGCGATCCCATGGACTGTAGCCCGCCAGGCTCATCTGTCTGTGGAATTCTCCAGGCCAGATTACTTGAGTGGGTAGCTGTTCCCTTCTCCAGACGGTCTTCCCGACCCAGGGATTGAACCCAGGTCTCTCCTGCATTGCTGGCAGGTTCTTACCATCAGGGAAGCCCGAGCTATACAGTAGGTTCTCATTAATCGTCTGTTTTATATATGATGCCAATAGTATATGTGTGTGAATCCCATTCTCCCAGTTCATCCTACCACCTCTCCTTCTCTCCCTTGGTGTCCATATGTTTGTTCTCTATGAAATGTATTCCTGCAAGGAAATTCTAGGAATCAATGCAGAATCCGTGCCTGATAATTATCCTTACCAAGGAATGAGGCAGCTGGGCTATTTATACTCCCATGCCTATTAGTCATCAGTTAAAGGCTGTTCCAGGGTGCAGTATGCTTGGTGGATTGGCTCCAGGCAACAGGGGGTCAACATCTGCAGAGTTGCTCTCCCACAAAGATGCAGGTGTTGGTTATTGGAAGTCACATGGGTCTTACTGAAATGGTAAGGAGATCTGAGGGCGTTTCAGTGCAGAACCAATAGCGTCTGTATCAGCTGTGGGACTCGAGTCTATAAAACCATGGAACAAAGTGAGGAAAGCTACTATGAGTTCAGAGCAGTGGTTCTTCCCGTTGTCTTCCAAGGACAATGTCTGGAGATATTTTTGGTTGTCACAACCAGGTTGTGTACACTGTAGATGTTGCTACCAGTAGCTAGCATGTAGGGCTTGAGGATACTGCAAAATATCCTACAATGCACAGGAGAGTCCCCACAGCAAAGAATTATCTGGTTCAAAATGTCGGTGGGTACAGAGATTGAGAAGCCTAGCGTAAGGCAGAAGGATTTATTCCTGAGCTTCATGGAGGAGGGTAGACACCTGGACAGAATGGAGGGCCCATCAATATGGGGAATGGGTGGGGGTGCTCACGGCAGTTGGCTGGGCCACAAGGATGATCTACCGCAGAGGGGCTTTGCACATTTTTTATGACTGACTTCATAGGAGGCACGTACAGCTCTTTCCTACAAAACGTCTCTGGATGCCTCTGCCAGACAGTGCTGTGGCCTGAACGGGCCATTGGTCTGACCCAGTCTGGCATTTCTTATCTCCATCAGGCTAGCTGCCAAACCCTGAGGATAGGACGTCACCTCTGGCAGGAGATCTAGTCAGGATGAATTGATGGTGAAGAGTGTCCCACTTTGAACCTTTCTCTTCTGCAGCCTGAGCTGTACAGACCAGTTTCCAAGAGGCCTGAGATGAAGCCTGTGATGCTCAACAGTATGAACTAGCCAGAGACCCCTGGTGAACATAGGGGAAAGGAGAACATTTTGAGTGGAAGGAAACAATAATTTTCTGGGAGAGGGTATCTATAGTATTGTTATTACTATTATAGGTTGTCTGCGTTTTTTAAAATGTCACTTTGTCATATTGAGCTCCCAGGATACATTTTCAAAGGCCATACCTTATCAGAAATCCTGGAGTCAGGTCTGCAGCCTTGCACTGCAAGTCACCGAGGAAAGCTTTGGCCACTTGACAAGGAGCTGTTGCCAACTTGAAGAAGACTAGGACATCAACTAATGGTCCCAAACAATGTTTTTCAAAAGTTATTTTTGTACCATTTTCTGCCAGGTGATTATGTATAGTAAATGTTTAATTCAAGAGCAATTTCTTTGCATTGCTCAATAATTCATTGGTCGTTGATTGGGGAATGGGTTACCCAATTAATGCTTAACTAAACAGATGATAGTTGTCACACATACAGGTACAAATATTTAAATGCTTGCCTTGATGTTAGAGACATAGTGGTGAAAAGAATCCATTCCTTGCTCTCGGAAACTCACAGTCCAAAAGAGAAGACAGTTTCAAACACACTGTTACACTGTAGTGTGCCAAGAACTGTGATAACTGTTACAGGAACACAGTAGACATTGGGTGCCATTTAAATTGTAAATGTATTTATCCATTGCCTTGGGATTTATTGAGCTTCTACTAATACCAGCCATTGGTACTTGGGGAGTTGAAAGTATGTGGTTTTTTACATATCTGATTCTCAAAGAGATTTTCAAGAGCAGATAATCATAAAGCAATAAATTTCTTGTTTTATTAAAGATATGTGCAGAAAGATATATACTTCATTGTGTTCTGAAGCAGAGTGACTTAATTTAGGGGTTGGGAGATATTGTTAAGAAAGACTTCACAAAGACTGAGCAAAGGCATGAGGAAAGAAGAGGTATAAAAGAGGGCAGGCAGGTCAAATTTGTCAATGCAGCAAAAAACAATATAGACATGATTGCAAAGATATTATTGCAGCCCTTCTGTTGACCAGACAATCTGAAACTGTATGTTAGGGACTCACGTTATGCCTACTATTTTGATATCTAGATTCAGGAGCTGTACAAGAGAAGAATTTGGCATCAGAATTTGATCTTAAGAAGCAGACAGTGGGGCTGGTAGGGGCAGGTTAGGATGCTTGAATCGATTTGAAAACCCTTAGCACTAACCTGTGTGGTTCCAGTTGTCAGTGCAGTGGGGGTTCAGAGCAGGGAGCCTACACTGAGGGCTAGATGGTTGCAGAAGCATTTCCTGCTGAGATAATTGAAGGTTGGTGGTGCCTTTGTAGAGTATTGAGAAATAACAGCTTCTACAGTGAGAAGTGGAAAATCACATCAAGACCTGTCCAGCCTGGGAAGGCTGCACGGCAGAGGGTGACGTTTGGCTCTATCCAAAGCTGAGGAGTTAGCATTTAAGGTTTGGACTTGCTGTTGCTGTAGTCCAGACCGCCTTCCTGAGTGAATCTGGGGGGATGCTATCTCAGCGTGACATTTTCCTTATCAATGCGGTGTGTTGGAAAGAATGTGAACTTAAGAGTTCAACAGTCATATACTGAATCCAAGCTGTGTCTCTCATTAGCTGTGTGACCTGGGACAAACTGTTCAACCACTTTGAGTTTCAATTTCTGCATCTTTAAAATAGGGATGATAAGGGCTTCCCTGGTGGTCCAGAGTTTGAGACTTTGCTTTCCAGTACAGGGAGTGTGGGTTCAATCCCTGGTCGGGGAGCTAAGACCCCCACATGTCTTGCGGCCAAAAAACCAAAACTTTAAAGAGAAGGAATACTGTAACAAATTCAATACAGATTTTTTAAATGGCCCACATCAAAAAAATCTTAAAAAAATAAGGATGATAATATCTGAATTGTTGGATCCGGAGAGATTAGAAATCATCCGTAGGAAGTGGCATAGATAGTGCCTGATGTAAAATACAGGTTGTCCATTAAATGTAACCCTTTGAACGAGCTGGGATGTGTTTAGCTACAGGTAAGAGAACTTTGACTCAAAATAGCTTATACAATGGAGGAGTTTATTATTTCGCAGGACTCTGAAGTAGATCAGGCTTTGGGACCAGTAGATTCAGTGCTTCAGTGTCATCATCAAGAACACAACTTTTGGGGACTTCCTTGACTGTCCAACAGTTAAGACTCCATGCTCCCAGTGCAGAGGGCATGAGTTCAATTCCTGGTCAGGGAATTAAGATTCCACATGCTGCAAGTCTTGGCCTAAAAAAACCCCACAAAACAAATAAAAAAAGAACACAGGTTCTTACTTTCTCTACCCTACTGTCCTTGCAGCTGCCTTCACTCATAGACTGGTTCCAAAATGATTTCACTCATAGACTGGTTCCAAAATGTTTGGGGTATCACATCTAGGCAAACTGCCTTGTAGCACAAGAGAGACTTTGTCTTCCTTATGGTCTCCTTAGGAGTGAGTAAGTAAGCCTTCCTCAGAACCCACGTCTCCCTTAGCAGCTTCCTCTCACTGTACTGCTTTCCAGGATTGGTTCAAATTCCTGAACCATGTGCTAATGGAATGTATTAGTCAGCTATTGGTGCATAATAAATTATCCCCAGACTTAGCAGTTTGAAAACAAACACCTTTTTCTCACAGATTCTGTGGGTCAGGAATTCAGGAGCAACTTAGTTGGGAGATTGTAGTTTGTGGTCTTTCACGTGGTCGTAGTTGAATAAAGGCTGGACTGAGGCTGGAAGAGCTGTGGCCAAGATGGCTGTGGGCAGGAGGCTTCATTTATTCTCTTTGAGACCTTCTCCATGGGGCTACTTGAATGTTCCTGCCAGCCGATCCTTCCAGACTGAGTGATCCAAGACAGAGAGGTGGAAGCCACAGTGGTTTTGTTGATTTCATCTCAGAAACCACCAACTATCACTTCTGCCATATTCCATTCATTGCAAGCGAACCACTGAGGGCACCGGAGGGAATCAGGCCCCACCTTTTGAAAGGGGGAGACGTGTATAAAAAAATTGTGGACTCATTTAAAAACTACCGATTGAGTGATGCAGCAGAAATTCCGTATTGTCTGAGAACAGTTTTCTCAGGTTGGGGTGGAGTGCATGATGGGGAACCAACCACAGGTCTGCCATGCTGTTACCGTAACTGACATAAACTGAGGAGCGCCCGCTGAGTGCATCTCATTCTTCTGGGTGCTGAGGGGCCCACGGGGATGAGTTAGATGTGGACCCTGGTAATTATGGTAGAGAGGGAATATAAGCTGTGCTGGAGATGACATTACAATACAGAATGCTAAATGGGCCCCGGGAGAGGGACAAAGTGCTGGAAGGTGGGCATAGATCATAGGTGGAAATGGTTTACTTCCATTGCACACTCACAGAGAGACTTCATGGAAGAGATGGGGTTTGAACTGGGCTCCATGGAAAAGGTTAGATGTATTCATTCAGAGATGGGGATTGGGGCTTGGGAAGAACACGAGCATACCAAAGGTGTCAGCTAGCATTAACTGAATACCTATATGTATCACACAGCTTCCCAGGTGGCTCAGTGGCAAAGAATCCACCTGCCAATGCAGGAGCTGCATGAGACACGGGTTTGATCCCTGGGCTGGGAACATCCCCTGGAGGAGGAAGTGACAGCTCACTCCAGTATTCTTGCTTGGGGTTAACCATCTGTCCATAGGTTTAACAGAGGAGCCTGGTGGGCTATAATCCACAGGGTCACAAAGAGTCGGACACGACTGAGCTACAGAGTGTGAGCTTGACATACCACACACTGTGTATATGCATATATATATATGAAAACTGAAAGTGTGAGTTGCTCAGTCGTGTCTGACTCTTTGTGACCCCATGGACTGTGGCCTGCCAGGCTCCCCAGTCCATGGAATTCTCCAGGCAAGAATACTGGAGTGGCACCTTCTCCAGAGGATCGTCCCAACCCAGGAATTGAACCTGGGTCTCCTGTATTGCAGGTGGATCCTTTCTCTTCTGAGCTACCAAGGAATCCTGTGCATATATGTGAATATACATGTATATATATACTCATACCCCCTTATAGCTCTCTTGGGAGGCAGACAGTATTATCTCCATTTTACAGATGAAGAAACAAGCTCAGTGACTTTCCTGGTGGTCCAGTGGCTGAAGACTCTGCAATTCCAATGCAGGGAGTCTGGGTTCGATCCCGGGTGGTCAGGGAACTAGAACCCACGTGCTGTGCAATCAAGAGTCCGCGTGCCACAACTAAGAGCTGGCGCAGCCAAATAAATAAAGAAATAAAAATAGACATTTAAAAAAGTGATCTCCCAGAGGACTTGTAGCTAGTAAGAGGCCCCACCCAGATGCTTGCCTAAGGGATACTCCTGTTTCAAAGCACTTGGGGGACAGTGTCTTGCCTTAAGAAACCTGGTTAGCTTGTTCAAAGCTGTATGATAATGTAGCTTTAGGGAGTAGGTACAGCAGAGTGAGTAATCTCTTTACAAAAGAATTTGTCATTTTATTGAACCTTTACTGAAGCTTCTCCCTAATTATCAAGCCCACACCCCATCCAGTACATTGAAAATATGATTCAAAATTTATTAAGATTAACTTTGCATACCTCTCCTCCTGGAATTCCTACTCTGCATCATACCTTTTGTAGGCTGGGATGTTGGAATAATTAGCTTATATAAAAGAATCGCTTGTAACACTGGGATGGTCTCGCAGAGGAAGCGAGGTCTTGAAAATTAAATTCACTTTTTTTTCTTTTTTACTATAAAGGTGATAAGTTTTATTAAAGTAAAAAAAAGTAATTGTTGTTAATTAACACCTGGAACTCCACCCACTCAGATAATCACTGTGTATGGGAAGTGAGTCAACCGTGGTTACTTTGTCAAGACAATTTAGTGTCAGGAGGAGGCTGGGAAGGGCTTACAGGAAGCACAGAGAAAACTCCCCTCCCCAACCTGAGACACAGGGAAAGTTAAGGTTGAGATCACTCTTGTCTCTGGAGCACCGTGGGACCTCCCAGCCCTCTCCCCAACATCTGCATCTCAGTCTCCAGAATGGCTCTTTAAGGGTCAGAGGCAGATGTAAGGAGAATCAGAGACACTAATGTATGTATGAGTGGAAAAAGGTGGCTTAAAACTCAACATTCAGAAAACTAAGATCATGGCATCTGGTCTCATCACTTCATGGCAAATAGATGGGGAAACAGTGATAAACTTTATCTTCTGGGGGCTCCAAAATCACTGCAGATGGTGACTGCAGCCATGAAATTAAAAGACGCTTCTTCCTTGGAAGAAAAGTTATGACCAACCTAGACAGCGTATTAAAAAGCAGAGACATTACTTTACCAACAAAGGTCTGTCTAGTCAAAGCTCTGGTTTTTCCAGTAGTCATGTATGGATGTGAGAGTTGGACTATAAAGAAAGCTGAGCACTGAAGAATGGATGCTTTTAAACTGTGGTGTTGGAGAAGACTCTTGAGAGTCCCTTGGACTGCAAGGAGATCCAACAAGTCCATCATAAAGGAAATCAGCCCTGAATATTCATTGGAAGGACTGATGCTGAAGCTGAAACTCCAACACTTTGGCCACCTGATGCGAAGAACTGACTCATTGGAAAAGACCCTGATGCTGGGAAAGGTTGAAGGCTGGAGGAGAAGGGGACGACAGAGGATGAGATGGTTGGATGGCATCACCAACTCAATGGACACGAGTTTGAGTAGGTTCTGGGAGTTGGTGATGGCCAGGGAAGCCAAGAGTCAGACATGACTGACTGAACTGAACTGGTATGAGTGTGTGTGTCATGGTTTGCTGGTGTTTTGTGCTTATATATGTGTAGTGTGTGGTGTGAATGTGTGTATTTGTGTGCATGTCTGTGTATTTGTAAGTCTGTGAGTTTGTGTGTGAGCTGTGTGTAGAGTTGTGTGTTTGTGTGTGGAGTGTGAGACATACAGTTTGTCTGAGGTATGTGTGTCTGTATGTGTAGTGGGGATGTGTGAGTCTGTGAGTTTGTGTATGAGGCGTGTGTCGGGTTTGTGTGTGGAGTGTGAGATGTTTGCCCTCGGTGTGTGTGTGTATGTGTATTCGGTATGTGTGTGATGTAAATGGGTACGTGTGGGTATGTGTGCTATGAGTGGGTAGGGTTGTGAGTACGTATGTGTGTGGAGTGTGGAGAAAGGACTTCTCTCTCCTTCAGCCCAGATCCTTCGCAGCTGAGAGAGGGGACAGATTTCTGCCTGGCGCCCTTGGGAGGGACAGTCTGCGCCCAAGGGCAGAGGAGCCTGGAGCTGTCCCGGGGCCGACCCTGCCCTTCTTCCGGAGCTGCCCCGCCCCCTCCCTCCAGGCTCCTCCCTCCGCTGCGCTTGGTATTGGGTGCCGCGCTGCTGTGTAGGTGGCAGCGTTGTAAGCCTGGTTCCCATCCTTGCATGAGGGGATTAGCTTTAGCAAACGTCTTTAAGACTTAAGCTTCTTGGAGGAAAAGAAAAAAAAAAAAAGCACCTTTATCTGTTAAAAGAAAACTCTGCGAGTTTGGTTTTAACAAAACAACATTAACCTGAGACCCCGGGGATAGAGAGCCCGTTTGGTACCCGGCTGGGGTGCGAGTCATATATACCGCTTCCACGCTTCTACATTCTTACTCGCCTTTGAGTGGTGTGCATCAGAAAGGGTGAGAAAACTGGACACAGAGAAACCTCTTTAAATCTGGGCACCAGGGGGCAGGACCACCCTCCTTCTTTCTCTTTTCCACTCGCTTGCCTTTTCAGCCACTCGATCCACAACGGGAGCCCCATTCCTTAGGCAGGCCCCGCGCTAGCACCCCAGGCACATAATAGAAGCAGACGTGGTCCCGGCTAACAGGAGGGAGACCAAAGGAAACGCACAATGAACCTGTACGGTGAGAGATGTGGTTAAAAATGGGACATGGCACCTTGAGACCTGGAGGAGGGGCTGGAGAACTTCCTGGAGGAGGTGACACTGCGCTGAGTTTTAAAGAGCCAGTTGGAATTATCTGGGCATGGGTACATTTGGCAATATCTAGGAAGATTCTCTGGGGCTTCCCAGGTGGTGCTAGTGGTAAAGAACCTCCCTGCCAGTGCAGGAGACACTGATTCAATCTCTAGACTGGAAAGATCTCCTGGAGAAGGGCATGGCTACCCACTCCAGTATTCTTGCCTGAAGAACCCCACGGACAGAGCAGCCTGGCGGGCTACAGTCATGGAGTTGCGAAGAGTTGGGCATGACTGAAGCGACTTAGCATGCACGCACAGGAAGACTTTTGATTGTCAAAACTGGGGGTGCGGAGGAGTTGCTACTAACATCTAGAGGGCAGAGGCCAGGGAGGCAGCTAACAGCCCTGCAGTGCACAGACAGCCCCGCACAAGGCAGGATTATCCATACCCCAAATGACAGTGGTGCCGTGGTCCAGGCAGAGCAGGGAGGAAGGACATTCCAGGGAGTGTGGTGGGGCCCGAGAGAAGCTGAAGGATGCTGCACTTGCCTGGAAGGACAGCTAGGTAGGGGGTGAGCTTAGAAACAGGAGTCGAAATGCTGTCACATGCAGAATATTGAAGACCCTCGAATGCCTGCTAAGGAGTTTAGACCAGGAAGGCCCTTAAAGTGGTTTTAACAGGGGATGCCATGGTGAGATAAGCTTTTTAGAAAGACTGTGTTGTGTGCTGAGAGGCAGATGAGATGGAAGGGGGCAGGGCTGGGCCTGTGGGGGGCAGGGAGTGGGTGGTGTTAACGCAGCCAGTGGAGAGGCCATCAGCGCGCGTCCATGGAAGGGCTTCGAATCCTGTTAGTTGACTCAGTGCAGTGGAATGTGGTTATATAACAGGGTCGCTTTTATATTTCATGAAGAAAAGCATTGGTGAGATGGGTAGCCAGTGTTTCTCCTGGCTACTGGTGCCCTTTCATTTAAATTGCCAGTCAGGTCAGCACGTTGCATAATGACATGAGCAATCCACTTTTGCTCACCCGAGCAGAATTCTCCATGAGCCCAGATTCCGATGCTTGGATTGGGGACGAGGGGTGTCTGTGAGCAGATGTGTCGTCAAGGCAAGTGAGTTGTTTTTCTCCGCAGTGTGGATCCTCCAGGGATCGAAGGTATTTTTTTTCACCTGACAAGGTGTTATGAGCCTAACTGTGTCCCCCTCCCAACTCTATGCAGAGTTCCTTAACCCCTCCTTAACCCCCAGGACCTCGGGATGTGACCTCATAAGGAGACAGCATCTTTACAGAAGTGATCAAGTTCAAACGGGGTCATCAGGGTGGACCCTGATCCAAAATGACTGGTGTTCTTATAAAAAGGGGAAACTTGGAGACAGAGTCAGATTCATACACAGAGAAGATAATGAGGAGACACGTATAATTTTTTAAAAGTAGTACAAACTAATATTTTGTTATTGTTGTCGTTTAGTCACTAAGTCATGTCTGACTCTGTTGTGACCTTCTGGACCATAGCCCACCAGGCTCCTCTGTCCATTGGATTTTCCAGGCAAGAATCTTGGAGTGGGTTGCCCTTTCTTCTTCCAGGGGATCTTTCTAGTCCAGGGATTGAACCCACGTCTCCTGCATCTCCTGCATTGGCAGGCAGATTCTTTACCGAGCCGCCTGGCAAGCCCACTAATACTTTTATTATGGCATAAATGGGAGAGTGTCATCTGTAAGCCAAGGGACATCTGAGGCTACCAGAAGCTAGGAGAGAGGTGTGAAGAGATTTTTTTTGTCCTAGCTCTCAGAAGGAACCTGCCCACACGGTGACTTTGGGGCTATTCGCCTCCAGAACTCTGAGAGAATGAATTCCTATTGTTTAAGCCACTCGGTCTACGGTCCTTTGCCACATCAGTCCTACCAATTAATACAGTCAGAGTACACAGGATGATTAAAAAGGGGGAGGGCCTCGTGTATTTCAGAGGGACCCCTTGATCTCAGTAACACAAGTGAGGGGTTACTAGTGGGTGATTTAACAACCTTCAGTCACCATTTGCACCTGAAGCAGGAGGCAGAAAGAAAATCAAATTCCACAGAAATATGTTAATTGTCTAGTGCAGTCATTCTCGAAGTGTGGTCCCCAGACCAGCAGCATCAGCATCATCTGGCAATACAAACTCTTGGGCTTCTACGCAGAGAACCACCCTCCCTCCCCCAAATCAGAAACCCTCTGGTGGTGGTGATGGACACTCATATCTGAGAGCCACTGGCTTAGGTGTGGAAGACAGCGGAGAAGTCAGGGCATGCTGCACGGTGGAGGCAGCACCCGAGATGGCCCTTGAAGGATGGGTGAGCCTTCAGCGGGGAGGGACATTTCAGATGGAGCAGAGGCAGGGAGGGATGGAAGCCTGAGGCTTATTTAGGGGAAATGGAGCAATCCGGTTTACCCAGAGGGTAGAGTATGTGTTGGAAGAGGAGTGGGAGAAAAAGTAAGTACAGACACACAGTGGGAAGTGAGGATGAAGCCAAAGATGTTCTGTTGTGAGGGATTTGAAAGCCAGGATGAGTTTATGCCTAACGGGGAGACCTGGCAGGAGTTTCAGGACAGTTACTATAGATGATGCATCCATGTGTGATTTGTATGCGTGACACTCAAATTGGCTGAACCTGGTAGGATGCTCCCAGCCAACAAATCACTGAACACTCAATAGTGTTTCTCAAAATCTGGGCTGCACACTGGTGCTTCTCGAGATGCCAGAGGGGTCACACCAACACCAGGTTAAATTGACTGAATCACAGACCCCCTTTGTACTTCTTCTCCGGCTTTCCAGATTATGTCAAGGTAAAGTCTTAGATGGAGGTATCATTTCTCCAGCTTTAGCTTTTCTCTGTTTTTAACAAAATGTCATAGGACTCTGGTTGAAGATTTTCATCAGACTCCTGTTACTGCTAGAATTCACCAGCATTATTTTGTAATTCATTTGCGTTTACATTTGTAGCTGACTTTATGTCATGATGAATGATACTGTTTTTACACTTATAGTGCTACAAATAAAATTGTATTTCAAAATAAATTTATTTAAGTGAAGACTAACTTAATTTGCTAATAATGTAGGTGGCTTGCAGATAAGGCAAAAATCCCAAAGGTGATTTTGGAATGATGGAAGCTGGGAAAACACCAGTGTAGAGTATGCAAAGAAAAGTACAAGTATTGAAGAAGGGCCTTGTATGTGAGGAGGGTGTTTCCAATGTAGGGATCTTAGGTCTGAATTGGTTTATTCCTCATGAGAACCACTGACAATTTTTTTAGAGTAAACGTGATGTAATATTAGCTGTACATATGTGCATTTGTGTGTCTGGATGTACATTCATGTATGTCTCTACACAAATATGTGTAAATGTCTCTCTTTGTATTTATACATCTGTATATCTTTCTATATATATTGATACATGATTGCATGTGTCTACATAAGTCTGTTATATAGTATACATGTGTATATATGTACATTTGTGTCTGTGTACATATGCTTATCTGGATGTGTAACTATACGTGTGTAAGTGTATGCATATATATGCGCCTATGTACATATATACATATAAAAAATATATGTGTATACGCATATGGTAGGAGCGTCCCTGATGACTCAGGGGTAAAGAATCTGCTGCCAATGCAGGAGATGAAGGTTCAATCCCTAGGCTGGGAAGAGCCCCTGGAGAAGGAAATGGCAACCCGCTTCAGTATTCTTGCCCAGGAAATCCCATGGACAGAGGAGCCTGGTGGGCTGTAGTCCATGGGGTCGCAAAAGAGTCGGACACAACTTAGCAACTAGACAATAGCAACAACATGCATATGGGGGGATGCTGGGGGCACCTTGAATTTGAAGCTCTTTAAGAATGCCAAGGGCAACAAACCTCCTCTACAGATATTCTAGTTTTCTCTCACGTGAAGCTATTAAAAGGCAAGTGACTCCTTTATGTCCTGACCTTGCCCATTAGCCAGCAAGTTATGATTCTTCTCCCCACCACGTCTGAGCCAGTTTTGCCTCAAGTTGCTAAGCTCCCCTGATCGCCAGTGCCGCCTGAAGGCAGAGCGTGATGGGCAGTTGTCTCTGGGAGCAACATGATTTGGTCAGATAGAGTGTGGATCTGCCTGCCCTTTACTCAGCTAATCTCGGCTCCCACGGCCACTGGCTTCAGAGGACATCCATCTATGCCAGGGTTCTGGCCCATCCTGAGAGTTCTTCTAGCACATGTTTCTGGTTGGTTGTTGGGCCTGGGGCAAAAGGAAAAAATTTTAAAAAGAGGCAGAGAGGGGGCCCATCTGCCTCTGTCTCCTCTTTGCTCAGTGACCCGGTGAGGTGGGAGGAGGAAGGTGCCTCCCGCCTGCCTTTCTCACGGTTGGCCACTGGGCTGGACAGCCTGCAAGAAGCGCCCGTCTCAGTGGGCAGTGAGCAAGCGTGGATTCCGTGCAGCGAGGCTGCATCAGGAGGAAGGCAGTGAAGAGGCAAAGGCAGATCGTGCGGGGTCTTCAAGGCCACGCTGAGAATTCAGGTTTTATTCAGAGAGTGAGACAGGAGGCCATTGGAGGCTTGAGAGCTGGGAAGTGATGGGAACTGAGTGGCAGAAGGAATTGCTGTTGTTCAGACAGTGAATCATGTCTGACTCTGAATCCATGGACTGCAGCACGCCAGGCTTCCCTGTCCTTCACAGTCTCCTGGAGTTTGCTCAAACTCATGTCCATTGAGTTGGTGATGCTATCTAATCATCTCATCCTCTGTCATCCCCTTCTCCTCTTGCCCTCAGTATTTCCCAGCACCAGGGTCTTTTCTAAATGAGTCAGTTCTTCACATCAGGCAGCCAAAGTAGTGGAGCTCCAGCTTCAACATCAGTACTTCCAATGAAGATTCAGGGTTGATTTCCTTTAGGATTGACTGGTTTGATCTCCTTTCTGTCCAAGGGACTCTCAAGAGTCTTTTCCAGCACCACAGTTCGAAAGCATCAATTCTTTGATGCTCAGTCTTCTCTTTATGGTCCAGCTCTCACATACATTCATAACTACTGGAAAAAGCATAACTTTGACTATATGGACCTCTATCAACAGTGATGTCTCTGCTTTTTAATATGCTGTCTAGGTTTGTCATAGCTTTCCTGTCAAGGAGCAGAAGGAATATTTTTCTCTAATTCCAGGTACCCAAACCACCTTCCCAAGTTCAGATGTCTCCTTGGCCTCATGAATGTTAGCATATTTTTATGTCGGCAGCCACTATAGCAGAACCCACCCCAGAGCAGAGCATGAGACAGAAAACCAAAGAGGCTGACTCCACGCTTCCAAGATTCCATGTGTCCCAAGGTGTGGCCAAAATAAAGAAATAAAATTAAATTAATTAAATAAAACCAAAAAGGCTGACTCCATGCTTACACTGCATGGGGGTGTACTTTTGATTCCCTGGTATGGGAACTAAGATGCCGTGTGCCCTGAAGTGTGGCCAGAATAAATAAATAAAACCAAAGAGGCTTTACTTAAGAAATTGATGACAAATTATAAACTTGTTTACCATCTTTCCCACGAGACTGTAGGTACCTTGATAGCAGCAAGTGTGTTTTGCTCATGGCTATGACTCTTGAAGCTTAAACAGTATCTGAGATTGTAGATGTCAATAACAGCTTGCTGGGTTAATAGATGATCACCCTGTACTTAGTTTCCAAGTAATGTCTCTTGGCCTGAGAGCAGAAATTCAGCCAGGAAAGAGGAGGGGGAGGGCTCGAAGGAAGAGAAAGGTGGGAGAGGCCCTTTTGGAATTCATCGATGGAAAAGCCCAAAGGAAAACACATCGTGTGCTTACGATAGATTGCAGGTAGAAAGTAATCCACAACCAAAACCTTTCTGTCTGAAAAGGCCAGGTCCTGCGTAGGACTTCTCAGGATGCCTGGATTTCCAGGTGCCAGCTCAATCACCCACCGGAGGAGAAAGTGCAGGCAGGAGACTGGAACTAATACCTTCTGGGTTTCACGCTTGGCTCCCCGTGGCTATGGTGGGGTCTGAGCAGGGCAGCGCTGGAGAGAGCAGCGGCCACACCCCTTCAGTGCCTCCCAAGGAGGGAGCATCTCTGCTGTGAAGATGTTGCTAATGCAGTCACATCAGCGTCTGGAGCAGAGAAGGGGGACGGAAACCCAGGATGCATGTGTCTGTCATATTTTCTGCCAGAACTGACAGTAATATTGAGTGACAAGCGAAACCCCATTGTACAGTATTTAATGGTTAAAAAAATTTCACCCAAGAGTGTGAAGATGTGGAAGGTGTCTGGAATGGTTTCCTTACGTCTGGCATAGCACCTTGCCTGCCATCCGTTTCCACCACCAGCAGTAAACTCCTAGGACCCTGCAGCCTCTGTGGAATTTCTGTTTTCACTGACTGCGTTATGCAAAAAGCCATTGCGTGAACAAGGCAGGCCCCCTTTTAATCACAGCTGAGGTGAGACATACGCTTCATCCCCCCAAATAAATGTTGGGGCATTAACTTTTAAGTGCTACATCGGGTTTATCTATTTAATGTTTTATTCAGAATTTCTGTCCTCTTTTTAAAATGCTGTTTTTCATTTGACTCTACAAGACGGCAGCCTTTGGGAAGATGTGCGATTAGGCTGGGAAATGTCCCCTTTGGGGACTCCCCCTTCTGATTTTCCACCGACAGTGAAGCCTGAGGCCTGGATTCATGGCCTGCTCATGCTTCGGGGAAGGAAGATGGGGTTGGGCCTGGGAGATCCCTTCCTGTGTGTACAGTCATGGATGATCAGGGGACCGGTGAGGACTGTTAGTGATTGCTCCTCTCCTCTCCCCAACGTTACTTGATTAACATTAACTACCATGACAGATAACTCAACCGCCCTCAGTTTCAACGGGTTTGCCAAACTACAGCTGAGGGCCAAGTCTGACTGTCTGTTTTATTTGTAAATAAAGTTTTATTGGCACACAGCTACATTCATTCGTTTACAGATTGCCAAAGGAAGCTTTCATGCTGCAAGGGCAGAGTTGGGTCGCTGTGACAGAGACTAAATGGACTGTAAAGCTGAACATACTTGCTGCCTAGCTCTTTATATAAAAAAGTTTGCTGAACTCTGACTTCCTACTAAAGCTCATTTCTCACTCATGCAATGGTCTAGTGCAGGTCAGTAAGCAGTTTTTTTTTGGGGGGGGGGGCAGTGAAAGACCCAGTTCCTACCACCTGTGGCCCTGTCCTTCTCTAGAGTTTTCCAAGGTCAGCCAGGGGAGGAAGAGGTGGGAAGGTGGGGAGGAGACTTCTCACCTCTTAAAAAATGCTGGCTTGTGTCCTATTGGTTAGAACTAGTCATGTGGCCACACCCAGCAAGGGATGCTGGGAAATGTAGTCTCTGGCTAGGCAGCTACCTCCCATAGTGACCACACCCCACACTATTTACCTAAAGGGGAGCACACGTTTTGGACAGATAGCCATCATCTCTTTTCCCTCTATGCTGAATCTATCTTTGAATCATCATTCTGCCACTTATTGACTGTGAAACTTTGAGGAGTTCAATTAAAGACCCACAATGTGGATGCCTCAATGTTCTCATCTCTGAAGTGGGTATAACAGTAGTGCTTACCTCACAAAGTTGTTGTGAAGAGTGAGTGATACTATACGCTGTCGTCCATAGAACATGTGTGGCATGGGGCATTTAGAGAACAAGTGCCAGTCACCAGTGATGACGATGGCTTTCCAGCGACTCCACAGAAAAACAGCAGCATCCTCTAGTCATAGTCCTGAACCCCCTGGGCTTCTGTGAGGGGAGCTGAGTGTATGTGAAAAGGGATGCTTTCCAGAGAGATGTGTCCAGGCCAAGGCCATGGGGACAGACAGAAGGTGGAAAGGGCCCTCTCATCAAGACACAGAATGCCTGGGAGGAAGGAGAAGAGAGCAAGCAGAGAGCCTGGTTCATGGGTGCAGCAGCATCTCTGGCTCTGTCCTTTACAGGAGACAGCATCCCTGGCTTGTCTGAATGGGAAGATGCAGAGGCACTGGGCCAGCCCCCCCAGAACTTAAATACTTCCAGCAACATCCCACAAGAGCCCTCCTGCCTCACCAGGTACCCCTTTCACCACAGAAGACAAACATTCTACTTATACTCAGAGCAACTGGTTGGTGGTAAGGATTTATCATTCCATTTCACAAATGGCAAGATGGAATCACTGGCAGACATGCCAGCCTCACACAGCTGGTCAGTGCAGACCAAGCCAGGCTCCTACCCTGCTCTTGGGATCATAGAAGTTGTGACCAAGACAAGCCAAGACAAGCATTCCTTGGAGAGGAAGCTCATTACATTCTACCATTGATATTCAAATACTGGTGTTCTTGCCAGCTAAACTGCTAAACTGTGCTGTGAGGTCTTAGACAAGCCCCTTCTCCCTGTGTCCCAGTTTTCCCATCTGTGATATGGACAACTTCTTTTTAAGGCCCTTTACACCGTCATGCATATGTCTTGCGTTGAGGGGAAGCTATTAATGACTCATTCTTTCATGCAACAAATAATATTTGAGAGACTTCTATAGGCTGTGAATGCTGTGGATATACAGCAGCCAACAAAACAGGCCAAACCTTGTGTCGTCTTTGTGGCGACAATGTAGTGTGTGTGTGAAGTGGGGAGATAAAGTATGAAACATGTCAGTTGGTGATAAGCAGTAGGGAAAAAATGGAGCAGGGAAGGGCAAAAGAAGGGTTAGGGTGGTGGTGCGATGGGGATTCAGTTTTAAGTAGAGCCATCAGAGGACTTTGCTGAGAAGGAGCCATTTGAGAACAGACAGAGCCTGTGGGAGAGGGTGTAATTCCTGCCAGAAACTTCAGGAAGAGCATCCATAAGTGAGGGAATGGCATGTTCAAAGGCCCGGAGGTTCCTCCAGCTGATACAAAGAATCTGAAAGCACCTGCTTTCACGGTTTCCCTTTTTTTTTTTTTTTGGTGAGGGGAGGGAAGAGAAAGAAAAGTAGGTGTGGTTCTTGTTTCACCTGCCTCTAATTGAGTGGAGTTGCTGATTTTCCCTGGGGTTGTTTAAGAGCTGTCACGGCCCCTGTCTGCTGGAGGTGCTCTGCTCTCCGCGTTCTCTGTGGCTCCTCCTGGCTTGCCTGTGCGGCTGAGAGGGGCATCTCCAGGTTCTTCGGTTGATGGAAAGGGAGAATCAGAGATTGGTCCTAATGCTCTTTTTGGATCAGGGGACAAAGTGATCTGAAGATTGAATTTAGGAAGGACTTTTTTTTCCTTTTTCTTCCCCAAACCTTTTGTGTACTTTGGGTACACTGCACGGACTTCGCTGATGGCTCAGCAGTAAAGAATCCACCTGTAATGCAGGAGAATTTGGGTTCAATCCCTGGGTTAGGAAGATCCTCTGAAGAAGGAATTGGCAATGCACTCCAGTGTTCTTGCCTGAGAAATCCCATGGACAGAGGAGCCTGGTGGGCTACAGTCCATGGGGTCATAAAAGAGTCAGACATGGCTAAGTGACTAAGCACACACTTTGCATCAACCACACTGAAATGCAGAGAAAAAGAGACTCCTCCCAAATAAGAATAATAAATAACAATAGCAATAGCTTCCTGTCTGTGGTGGACAGTGCCTCGAGGATTTTATTTTTTGACATTTTGTTACTCCTGTCATGCCGATGAGGTGCAGAAAGCTGAAGTGACTCACCCCACATCATTCACGTAGTGAGAACCTAGGTCTGGATTTGAACCCTGCTCTCAATTGCTAAGCAGTCATGAATCCTGCCACCGAGTGGGAGGATTCTGAAGGTCTTCGTTGCCTCCTCCTGCCTTTGTGTGTTTTTTCCTATGGTGAGCATACAGAGCTTCTATAACCAGGAAGAAGGTTGGACTGAAAACAGAAAATGTGGAGCCAGACAGTGAGTGTCATGTGAGTTGGAGAGCCTGCTGGGGTTGACTCCAGGACTTGGCCACCAGCTTGCTTTGCCTCACTTGCTTAAGCCCCTTGCCCCCCTTTCTCCTCTGGAGGAAACTTCCACTGCCTCGGATACATAACGTCATTGCAACTCTGTCCAAAGCTTTGTGTGGAAGTCTCCAGGGTTTGCAGCAAGATTCCTCTGAAGCAAGGCTGTATCTTCCCCCATGAACCTTGGCATCCCCTCGCCTGCCTCTCACACAGGGGACACACTGGGGGCGGGGTGGCTCTTGTCAATGCCCTTGGGTGGACCCTGCCCAAGACGCTGCTCTTGTGCATTTGTTTTCCCTCCCAGGGCAAATTGTTTTCCTGGAGTCAAATTAGAAGGTTCGCTGGCCTCCTTACTTTAACACATTCCAGGAGTCCTGCTGCTTCCCCAATCTGGCAAGTTTGAGACACAACACCTTTCTTAAAACTCTGGAGTCATGAGTTTCCTATAAACATGAAAGTGTTATGATTCAGCTGCGCCACGAACACTTGCTTTTCCTTCTTAGCCTGTCTAACCTCTCTGTGTGTCTCTCAATTCCCTCCTCTGCTCTTGCCCCTTCTCCCCTCCCTGTCCTCTCCACCTCCTTCCACTCTCTCTCTACTCCTTTCTTCTCTTCATTCCGTCTTCCTCTCCTCTGATCCTTCTCCAGCCACGTCCCTCAGCCATCCCAGCCTCTCTCCGCTTCAACCATCTCATTCACTCTTGGATCATTTTGTGGGAGACTGTGCTTGAATTAAAAGCTCATTTCATTTCTTCCAAAAATGAGCAACCAACCAACAACCAAATAGCTATTCTGTGTCCACAGGTGGTCTCTCAAGTCACTCAGCTTCCTTGACACAAAATCCTTGCTGAGCCAGGGGAGAGCTTTTGTGCCTGCCTTCAGCAAGCGAGGAGTCGGGGGTTATGCTTGAATGTGGGTCTTTCTGCCTGTGCTTAGTACTCTCGTCTGGATATCACTCTGACTCTGTGGCTTCAGTGGGACTGCAGAATGAGAGTCTGAAAGCCAGGCCTACCGTGGGCTATTGTGTCATTTCCAACAGGCAACACGAGGCAGAGACGAGGCAGTAAGGACATGGGCTGTCTGAGTCCGAAGCACATCTTTGCCTAGAACTCTGTATGGCATCGATAAAGTCTTCATAAGAGTCTAGCATGAGCCACAAATCCGATGAATGGGCAGGTATCTGATGGGAATCTGGTGGGCTCAATGTGAGCCCTTGTCTGTCCTGGGGAGAATCTGGATGCCGTGGTAGTTGAGGGCAAGTCTTTGGGTTTGAATTCTGGCCCTGATGACCATCCATCTAACCTTGGATGAGTCATTTAACCTCTCTGGGCCCTAACTCGCTCTTCTGAACAATGGACACCATGACAGCTTCACATGTAGATTAAATGGCGTAATGTGCAAAGTTTCTGGCATAGAGCCCATGTTTAATAAACATTTCTCATCAGTCTTTTCACTGTTTGGGGATCTCATTTTCTTTGTATGTAAAATGTTACCAGTGCCCACCTCCCAGGGCTGTTGGAAGATTAACTGAGACACCATATGTTGATGACTTATTTGGAGGGCCTATGGAAATGAGTGGGTCTGTTATCACTCATATTATTTCTGTCTGCAGGTACAACTAGCAAGACAAGAATGCCCATTTATATCCAATACACTGAAAACTTTCATCTCATAAGAAGTCATTGAACCAGGACATAGGGAAATACCAGAACGCTCTTTCTGGACCTTTAATTCCGCCATACCTATTTCTTTCATCAATAGTTATTGAGAAGTTCTCAGTTCTCACCATCAGTTGTAATAGTAGAAATATAGACTCATGTTGGTGTTCAGATCCTGGTCTGCCACCTGAATGGTTTTAAGATTTGTGCCATATTTCCAAGTAAATCTCAGCCTAAGTTTCTCATCTATAAAGCTGTAATCATAATACTGACTTTGAAGAGTCGTTATGAAAACCGTACTTGTCTGCACCCAGATACATACAAGACATAAGTACTATAGAAAATCACCAGTAGATCATGTGGTATCTGTCCAATATATTCTACTTGGCTTCTTCTGGTGCTTATAGAGCCAGTGCCTTCGTTGGCTCAATTATTCCTGATTTGGAAATACCTTGTTCTCAAGCTTTGAAATGCAACTGGAATACCAGGAGCAGCTGGTGGTCATCATTTTGTTTGTTTACGAATTGGTATACGGTTAGCCTGGGAGAACTCAGTTGGAATCTACCTCCTCAGCATCTGCAGCGGATTGCTGTGGTGAGAATCCTGGCTTCTCCTCTTACCGGCTGCTGAGATGGTGGGCCAGCCTTTTGGATTTCACTTTCCTTTTCTCTAAAATGGGTTTAATAATAGATCTACCCTTAGAGAGTGATCCAGAGGGGCTTCTAGGAGGGCAGAGCCTACATATAATAGGTGCTCAATATTGTTCTAATGAGTGTATGCACTTGCCTTTTGGAGTACCTCCTCCACAAGATTAAGCTCAGTGAGGGCTGGCTCCATCACCTGTGACAGTGCCTGCAATATGGTAGGTGTTCAGTAAATATGTGTTGAATGGATCCATGCTGGATCCATCTGTTGATGTCATCCGTCTTTCAGTGCCTAATGTACCTGAGAGCTGGGAAGGCACAGGTTTCTTAGAGGACCCAACTCTGGTCTCCCTTCTCCCACCCACTCAGTGTCTGGTCCCCAAAGTCCTTGGGAATGCTTCTCTAGGGGTTCTGGCAACCACCTGCCCCTTGGAAGGACTTCTCCCAGAGCCGGATCCATTGAATCTCAGCCAACGAAGACTGCTTAGTTGTTAACGAGTCTGAAGCTGCTTGGTGAGCGGTTTAGCACGGTGCTCAGAGGCAAGAGGGAGAAGCCCACAGGATGCAGTGGCATCGCGCACATTATGTATGGTTTCCAAAAGGCTCTTCAAAGTCAGTATTATGATTTACAGCTTTATAGATGAGAAACTAAGGCTGAGATTTGCTTAGAAAATTTTCACAGATCTTAAAACCAGGTTTCAGAAGTGCAGGGGCCTGACCGAGACCCTGCACAACTCAGTGACGTGTCCAGACTCTGTACCTTGGTCCTCTGTGCTGGGGCTGGCATGGATAGGATCCCTACTACACCTGGCAGGAGCGTATCAGGGATCATGATGGTGATTATTATGAGAGGACAATAATGCTGTTCACTGAATGCTTAATAGGGGCCAAGCACTTTGTATGGTGCTTTATATGTACTTAATTTTATTTCATCCTTACGACATCATGGGTTACTCTGTAATTATTTACCCTCATTTTGCAACTATCTCAAATAGCTAGTGAGCACATTTGATCTCTTGCCTCCAGAGTCCACGTTCTCCTTGGCTGTTCAGAAACTCAGTAGTTAAAACTCTAATTTTATATTATCGAGCATCCACTGTGGGCCCCATGCATTAACCTCCTACTTTGTACTGTAATCATAATATGCAGACCTTCAGTTTTATATTTATTGGTTTACCTACACCATGGAAGGTGTTTTCTACATAATAGGTTTCTGGACTTGCTGGAAAAGTAGTGCAGGGCGGGTATGAGAATTCCCATTTTCATTTCAGGAAACTGAACCCAAAGAGCTACAGTGAGCATGGAGGTGCATGCAGGGAATGAAGGATAGAGGCCAGGTCTCGATGGACAGTCACCTGACCTCAAGGTTGGTCCTGCTTCCCTACACCAGCGCTTCTAAAAACAACATTGATGATGGGATCCACTTCTTAAAAAATTGAGTTTTGATTGTCAGATACTTTTCTAAAATACAATAAAAAATGATTACTGGACAAATGATCTTACATTTGGACATTGCAACAGTGCCAAATTGCTAAAAGTGCGTCTAGACACTTAACTCTCAGTTTCTGTTGCTCTTGTCCTGAAACCGTAACAACCAGGTCCACGGGCCACACTCTGAGTTGCTAACATTCCTTGAGACGCACACACTGCTTCTCCACTACATCCTCTTTCTCTTGCCCTGCATCTCCCACCCCTCCACATACATTGCATCACCAGATAGTGAAACTCGTTCATTCGTGTCCGACTCTTTGCGAGTGGGGCTGTAGCCCACCAGGCTCCTCTGTCCATAGAATTCTCCAGGCAAGAATACTGGAGTGGGTTGCTGTTCCCTTCTCCAGGGAGTCTTCCCAATCCAGGGATCAAACCCAGGTCTCCTGCGTTGCAGGTAGATTCTTTTACCGTCTGAGCCACCAGGGAAGCCCACATCACCAGAAGGTTGTCTCGATTAATTGTTCTGAGATGGAGCCTGAGCATCTGAATTTCCAAAAAGTACCCTACATGATGCTCATGTGTAGCCAAGGTTGAGTGTCTGTGTCCATTATTTCACTTGCAACTGTCCTTTCAAGGATTCAAGTGGGATGATGTTCCTTATCTTTGTCGTGTCTTACTGATGGAGAGCTTAAGGTCAGAGAGACGGGGTTCACCACAGAGCCAGATCTAGTCTGCAGTCCTAGCTCAGGGCTCTTGCTGCTCTTCTGGTACCCTAGAGAAAGCCCCTGCCTTTCTACAAGACCCTGGAACCCCTCTGCTTAAGGCCTGATTAGTGGAAGTCCTCAGGCACTCCCTAGCTGGATGGTGAGGAAGGGAAAGGAACGAGGAAGTTGGTACCTGGGCAGGAAGGGAAGGTCGGAGCAGCTCCTGGAGGCTGAAACTGCATCCGAAATTGCAGGGACCTGTGTGTGTGGATCCTCAGTGACTGGTGGAGAAACAGGGCTTGGACCAACCAGCCTCCTGAGGGCTTTGTGATTCCAGCGATACTGAGCTCAGTAGCCTGACTGGCACGAGTCTGCTTCTCTCTTTTCCTCTTTATTTACAACGCTACCACGAACCTGTAGAAAAATACAGAGAGCTGTTTTACAACACCAGCCAGCCTATCTCCTAAGACTGAATGTTTACCCGAGCTTCTGGCCCAAAGTGGAGTCTATTAAAAAGTTGACCAAGATTAGAGACTAAATGTTCGGAACCAGCTACCCCTGGGGAAATGTTCTTTCAGATCATGAGCCCAGAGCTTCAGGAGCTTTTCATTTCTGCAGGATAATTTCTCTTTCAGCCTGGAAGTCACTTTGGAGTGAATCCAGGAGCCACCATTTCTGATGTCTGTGGTTCTGAATCCTTTCTAGCCTGTGGGCTGAAGCTGTGATTGTTGTTCATTTGCTCAGTTGTGTCGACTCTTTGCAGCCCCAAGGACTGCAGCACACCAGGCTTCCTTGTCCTTCACTATCTCCTGGAGTTTGCTCAGACTCATGTCCATTGAATTAGTGATGCTAACCATCTCATCCTCTGTCGTCCTCTTTTCCTCCTGCCCTCAATCTTTCCCAGCATCAGGGTCTTTTCCAATGAAAAGACCAATGGAAAAGACCTTTGGAAAAGAGCTTTTCCAATGAAAAGCTCTTCACATCAGGTGGCCAAAGAGTTGGAGTTTCAGCTTCAGCATCAGTCCTTCCAATGAATATTCAGGACTGATTTCCTTGAGGATTGACTGGTTGGATCTCCTTGCAGTCCAAGGGACTCTCAAGAATCTTTTCCAACACCACATTCAAAAGCATCAATTCTTTGGCACTCAGCTTTCTTTATGGTCCAACGCTCACATCCATACATGACTACTGGATAAACCATGGCCTTGACCAGAGGGACCTTTGTTGGCAAAGTAATGTCTCTGCTTTTTAATATGCTGTTTAGGTTTGTCATAGCTTTCCTTCTGAGGAGCAAGCGTCTTTTAATTTCATGGCTGCAGTCGCCATCCATGGTGATTTTCGAGCCCAAGAAAATAAAATTTGTCACTTCTTTCATTTTTTTTCCATCTCCCCAGGAGCCACCACTCCTGATGCCTGTGGTTCTGAATCTTTTCTGACCTGGGCTGAAGCTAACCTGGCTACAATCTCAGAAAAAAACATTTGCTGAACAAATGAGTAGCAAAAAAGGAAATTGGGGCATGGAGTGGGGGTGGTTTAATCCACTTGAGAGCAAACTGTTTTCCTGCTTTGGGTGGATAAATTGTTTATATGCAAATAATGCTAATTAGAAATGCCTTTTATCTTTACATTAAAGTGTGCCCACGGATATCTGCTTAGAAATACTATTTTCACTTTCCTCTTTGAAATGCCTCGGAGAGTTTGCCATTTTCTCTCTGCCATCCTTTTGACAATACCTACCATTTATTGTGCTCCTGCCACATGCCAGACTGTGATGGATGCTTTACATGCATGATCTAATTCTAATCCTTACAACCTAATAATAACAATAATCACGACAGCAATGATTATAAAACGATAATAAACAATAACTCTCATGCACTGAACACTTTGCACATGCCAGGCATTGTGCTGAATGCTTGCTTTAACTGCACCATCTCATTTTATTCTTACACCTGCCATGCAGGAGAGGACTATTTGTCTGCCCATTTTACCAGTAAAGTATCAGCAGTGGGAGTGATTCCCCCCCTTCTTTTATTGCTGGGGCAACTGAGACACAGATCTGGCAGTTTGTTCAAGATCACAAGCTGAAATTGGGATCTGAGTTTCTCAGAGATCCCTGTTTCCCTGAACTTATCAGAGAATGAATCATCTCACTGTTGGACATCTCAGTCGTGTCCGACTCTTTTGTGACCTCATAGACTGTGTAGACCGCCAGGCTCCTCTATCCATGGGACTTTCCAGGCAATAAAACTGAAGTGGGTTGCAATTTCCTCCTCCAAGGGATCTTCCTCACCCAGGGATCAAACCCACATCTCCCACTGGCAGGCAAATTCTTTACCACTGAGCCACCAGGGAGGCCCTTCATCTCATTGAAAGTGAAAGTTGCTCATTCGTGTCCAGCTCTTTGCAACCCCATGGACTATACAGTTCATGGAATTCTCCAGGCCAGAATGCTGGAGTAGGTAGCCTTTCCCTTCTCCAGGGGGTCTTCCCAACCCAGGGATCAATCCCAGGTCTCCAGCATTGCAGGCAGATTCTCTACCAATTGAGCTGTCAGGGAAGCCCAGCTTTAGGGCATCATCTCATTGGGTCTTGTTAAAAATATATTTTCTTAAAAATAAAGTTGTTTTCTTGGGTCTTAGAGGGATTTGGGGAAAAAAAGTGGGATCTGAGCCATGGTTTAGTCCACAATCATTGAATGCAACCCCAGCCTCTGCTGAAACAGAGCATTTAGAGCTGTATCCCTGGGTTTATTCTCATTCGTGACAATCAGAATTTCCAAAGTGTATGTGCCTCTGAGTCTGGGATCTGGGCAGTCAGAGCAGCCTTGCAATGAGAAGCAAGTTTCCTTCCCGCTCACCTTCACAGTACAGTGTGGAGCTGGGTGTGCTGCATCCGGGTGAAGGCAGGGACAGGCCAGCTAAGGACAGCGACCTCCCTGGTCGAGATCCCCACATGCAGCCTCAGCGCTAGCTGGATCGGAGGCCCCCACCCTTCTGTGCAAGCATCTCCCAGGTGGGCAGCCTGAATGGCCTCCAGGACCTCTCGCCTGTCTGCATGCAGGGCTGGCTGCAGAGTGGAGCTGAGGCCTGGACACCACGGTGCAAGATGGGTAGGTGAGCTGTCCTCCAGGGGCTGGAAGGTGTGTCAGCTGCGATGGGGCTGCTCCCCCGGGGCCTGCCTTCTGGTGTTACCTCCCCAACCCCACCTTCTTCTCTTCCGACTCTCCCTAGTAAACACCAGCCTCCCTTTTTCTCCTCTTGATCAGAATTCTTATAACACCCACTAGTGTTTCACTTATCAGGTATTTATTGTCTCCCATTTTGGTTTTGTATTTGAAGTGGCCCACATGTTTTGCTTTGCCTCTCAAGCTGGACTAAGTGCCTCCCGATCAAGCCTCCTTTTAATAATTCTTCTTTTTAAAGTTGTCATCTTAACCCTTTTCTTTAGTTATAAGCATGGCATGTACTCATAAAAAATTTGAAAGAATGCCTCAGAGTCAAGACTCAGTGACCTAATGAAGCAATGGCTTTAGGAACAGAATTCAAGGAGGGGGGTGCCAAAAACTGATATCAAGATAGATGCTGCTTTAATGCAATACTTAGAAGGACAGAAATTAATGTACAGAATTCTATGATGAACAAAATATTGAACTTTGAAATAAAAAGAGGATCCGACAGGACTAGGACTCGGTATCAACCAGGTGGATCAGACAAATGCAGGGTCACACCCTGTCTTTATTTCAAATTCTGGTATTTCTTTCATCATGGATTTTTCTTGCATTTATTTTGATTTGTAAAAGTGTGGCATTCAACTCTTCTCTTTATTGCTGAGTCTTTTGACACCTTCTTAAATTCTGTACCCAAAGCAAACATCTCATTCACTTTGCCCAGGTCCCAGCCCTGATAATAATTAATGACCAGTGTTTATTGAGCATTCACTGGGTTCCAGGCTTGTTCTCATGCTTTTTAAAAAATGTAATTTTTAATTTAATTTTAAAATTTAATTAATTTATTTTTAATTGTATAATATTATATTTGTTTCTATCAAACATCAACATGAATCAGCCATAGGTTTCCCTATGTCGTCTCCCATTTGAACATCTCCCCATCCCACCCCTCTAGGTTATTACTGAGCCCCGGTTTGAGTTCCCTGAGTCATAAAGCAATTTCCTTACTGGTTGTCTACTTTACATATGGTAATGTAATTTTAAAAATTTATTTATTTGACTGTGCCAGGTCTTAGTTGGGACACGTGGGGTCTTCAGTCTTTGTTGTGGCATGCGGGTTCTTTAGTTGGGGCATGTGGGATTTAGTTCCCTGACCAGGGATTGAACCTGGATCCCCTGCTTTGGGAGTGAGGAGTCTTAACCACTGGACTACCAGGGAAGTCCCTGGTTTTCATGCCTTTTATGTGTACAGTCCACACAGCAACCTCATGAACTAGGAATTGATATTGTTCACATTTCTCGGAGTGGTTTTCATAACTTTCTACTAATGCAGCTTGAATGAGGCCAAACCAAGACCTAGGCTGTTTGGCTCTAGACCAGCCACTAGGGTGACCACACTCTGTGCAGAAGTAATTTCCAGTCCTGCCTTCCGTCATTGTCTTCCCCGGGTAGCCTTCTCTGACCGCCAGATTCATCAGCTGCCCCATGATGGCACTGTCACAGCGTTATTTACTTGTCTGTCTTCCTCCCCGGCCTCTTAAAAATAGCCATTTCTTCATCTTCCCATGGTTATCTTGTGGCCTAGAGGGGAGGTTCACCCTCTGCTTTGGGCTCAAGATGGGCTCTGGACTCAACCCTATTTGCCCCATAGAAATACCTCTGAGAGAACAGAAAGAGGCTTCTTGTCTCTTCGTTGATAAACACAGCTATTCCCAGCTTTTGTGTTCATCCATGGTGGCCCATTAAGCAGCAATGGCCTGGGGCCATTTTCCATTATGACTGATGACATTTGAAGAATCAGCAGAGAAGGTGTGGAGGCTCCATCCTGCCCAGTCTGTGTGAGGAACAGTGGGGTCAGGGGTGGTTCTGGTCTAGTCAGAGATGCAGAAGCCCCCACTGCCCCTTGCAGGGGATCAACGTCGTCACTGAAAGTGGGAGAGGAACTATTGCAACCCTGCAACCAACTGAACACCCAGCCTCTCAGTTATCTGTTCGTCTCAGAGTCACTATGCCAGACACTTTGGCCCAGCAGGGATCAGGGACAACAGGGCTTGCTGCCTTCATCAGGCGTATGATTTGTTGAGCGCCATCTGCGTTGTATACAGAAATGGGTTTATGGTTGTGTTGCAGAAATCAGTACTCGAGAAGCCAAGCACCACACTCGGAGAATCAGAGAACTCAGGTTTATTATGCCAGCGGGCCCAGAGGAGTTAACTCTCCAAGCTCTGAGCCCTGAACAAAGGGGTTACAGTTTTTATACACGGACAGGCATGATCAAGCGGGTTTGCAGGGGCTGGGCGATTGCAAAGAGCAGGAGAAGGGTGTGTGAGATAAGCTCCAGTTCCTAGTATTGAGAGTCCCCACTTTCTGAGACCTACATGATCTAGACTTTGCAAGGAACAAGCTGAATTTCAGAGGCAGAAGGAGCAGGAGGTTATATAACAGTTTTAACTTTTCCTCTTCAGTTGGAGAACAGCGGCAGCCCCTTACAAACACTGGGTACAGCGTCCTGTGCTTCCCGGTGTGGAAAGTGGGGGTCTGAACCTGACCTGTCCACGCTGTGTGCTGAGGGTTGCCTGGGGTGAGGGAGGGAACACTCACTGTTCAGTTGAGAATTGAGCAACTTTCTAATATCCCAGGTGCCTTTCTAATATCCAAGGTGCCTGTTCCCTACCCCAGCATAGGCTGGCTTGCTGCTGCTGCTGCTGCTAAGTCGCTTCAGTCGTGTCCCTATGACCCTCGCCAGCTTCCTTTGCTCAGGGCAAGCCCTCCGTGTTATTGCAGGAGGGTCTGCCATCCGTCTGTGGGGACGGCAAATGTTCGGATAGGACTGAGCGACTAGCACTACTGCCTGGGGTGCTCATTTCCTGGACCGACCACGAGCTTTCTCAGAGCGGAGACTGATTTGTTTTCCCTCCTGTCCCTGCAGTTGCTGTGGGCCTGGTTAATAGTACCTGCTCAGCAAACGTTTGTTGAAGGAATGTGGTGAATGGATGATTGAACAGCTGAAAACGCTTGGGAGCAAGCTTGTGCTGCAATGTTAAGTGCATGCAAATTAATCTAGTGCAAACTGCCTATGTAAGGGCAAAGCGGCTTTCCAAATATAAGTATTCTCAAAATCTGAAGTGCTTTCAGAATCAGCAGGAAGTCTTTTTTTTTTTTTTTTTGCTTAAGTAAGCTAGTCATTGTGTCACTATGAATTTGAAGTAAGTCATCTTAGAAGCAGTCTCTGGTGGTGTGCCACAGGTCCCTGTACTTGGGTCTGTTTGATAAACACTGTGAGTCTTTCGGGTCTGTGGCTTCCTCTCCATCTTTCCTCCTGTTTTATAGGACTCCAATTATTTCTCATTTGGGCCGTCATAACAACCTTCTAAATGCCCTCTTACCCTTCTATCCATCCGTGTTCACATAGACACTAGAAAAAAAAAAAAACAAAGTTTTTTTTTGAAATGCAAATGTCATGTTCCTATTAATAAGCCATTCCTTGTGGATAAAATCCATGTCACTTCACCTCCTGCCTAAGTCCCTCCGTTCGTAGCTTTCCAGGCTTGTCTCTCTTCACTTTCACCTGTATTTCAACCACTTAAAATACTTGTCACTTCCTGAGACACCTCCATGCTTTTGTAAGGCTTTTCTATTTGTCTGGGGCTCTTGTTCCATTCTCACCTGTTAACCCCTGCTGTTCCCATAGAACCCAGCTTTTTCTAATAATAGCACTTAGGTACACAGTCATCTATTTATGTCTCTGTCCCTCTTACTTGGTTGTGAGCGTTCTGAAGTCGGGGTCATGCTTTCTTCATCTATTTATCTTCAGCTGCCCTTTGGGTTCGGCTCATAGTAGCCGCTCAGGCTGTGTTTGTTGACTGAATGAAGATCCAAGGTTTTCTTAACCAGTCAGTAAATGGCAAAGCTAGGAGGAAGGAACACAGAAAGGCGAGTGAAATCAAGCTTCAAATATGGGTCACCGAACTGGAATGTGGAATAAAGTTGTCACTCAAGTGACACAAATATTGAAGTCTGGCATTTCATTTACAGAATTTATTCTGCAAGTGCCAGGTTGAAAGGTGGTGTTATTCATCCATGAAGAAAAAGACCAGACGATGTTAGTAGGGTGAAATTTCCATTTGTGTTAATAATAAGGCAGAATAATGACAAGTGAGATGCTCCCACACATTCACCAACCTACCCGTCTATTAGCTAGACTAGGTGCCAGGGAGGGTGGTGAGCAATCAGATTTAGGCCCTATTCCCACGAAGTTTATAGTCTAGTGGAGGTCACAGACATTAAACAGCCAGCCGTGGGAACTGTGTCTACTTATGGAGAAAGTGTTATAAAGGAAAAGGACCCTCACTGGAGGAGTTTGATCCAGTTTTGTGGCTGGTCAGGGAGGGCTTCTTTTCTTTTTAAAATATATGTATGTATTTATTTATTTATTTTGGGCTGTGCTGGGTCTTCGTTGCTGCAGGCGGGCTTTCTCTAGTTACGGTGAATCGGAGCTACTCTTCGTTGCTGTGCGCGGGCTTCTCGTTGTGGTGGCTCCTCTTGTTGTGGAGCACGGGCTCTAGGCACATGGGCTTCAGTGGTTGTGGCTCCCACTCTAGGGCACAGGCACAGTAGTTATGGTGCAGGGACTTCGTTGCCCCTCAGCACGTGGGATCTTCCCGGACCAGGGATTGAACCTGTGTCCCCTGCATTGACAGTTCGATTCTTAACCACTGAGCCACCAGGGAAGCCCAGGAAGGTCTTCCTTGAGGAAGATTTGAGGGCTGAGTAGAAGTTGACTCAAGAACTTGATGATTTCCAGGAAGGGAGAGGAGGTTGGAGGGAGTGAAATGTCAAACCACAAAGAGGTCACTTGGAGTGATTTTCTCTTTGCTGGAGAAAATGTCTTTACCTGGGGAAAGATTAAATAATTTTAAGCATAGTTTATATTATCTGCCTTTGAGAAGATACAGAACTGAAGGTACCATGGTTTGCTGTCCTTGGTCCTGAAGCAGGGGTATGTGGGTTGATGCCAGTCACTTCATTTAAGAAGGGCATGAGAAAATTCAGAATGTGATCAGAGAGGACTGTGATTCCAGGAAAGGTCTCAAGAAGAATGGCAGAGGCCATGTGAAAGTAGTCATCAAACATCTAAAGGACTCTTCTGTGGGAGAGAGGCAGCAGAACTTCTGAAAAATCAAAGCTCTTGGGTATGAGGATGACGCTTGTGAAAATGGTCAGCTCCCATCATGTGACATGTTTAGGCAGAAGCAGGATGGCCCTTCCCTGTGATAGCACAAAGAGAATGCTTTCATGGAAGTAGAGAAGAGGTTGAAGAGGCAGCCTGTGAGCTGAATCCAGCCCATAGTTATGCTCTGGACCCCAGACTGTTAAAAAATCAAATCGGTTCTCAGTAAACTAGATTTGAGCTGCCTTTGACAAGGCAGAAGAGCTGGCAAATTCCAGAACTGCAACAGCTATTTGCAACTGATACTTGGGTGTATTGGTTTCCTATTTTTCTAACAAATTACCATCCAGTTAGTGGCTTAAAGGGCTTCCCAGGTGGCTCAGTAGGTAAAGAGCCAATGCAGGAGATTTGGGTTCAATCCCTGGGTTGGGAAGATCCCCTGGAAAAGGAAATGGCAACCCACTCCAGTATTCTTGCCTAGAGAATCCCATGGACAGAGGGGTCTGGTGGTCTACAGTCCAAAGGATAACCCAAAGAATGATTCAGTGGTAAAGAATCTGCTCCCACTTCAGGAGACACAGGTTCAATCCCTGCTCTGGGAAGATCCCACAGGCCACAGAGCAACTAAGCTTGTGTGCCACAACTATTGAGCCTGTTTTCTAGAGCCTGGGAGCTGCAACCACTGAGCCTGTGCACCCTAGAGGCCATGCTCCCTAAAAAGAGAAGCCAATGCAAAGAGAAACCCGAGTACCACAAGGCCGAGTAGCCCCCACTCACCTTACCGCAATTAGAGAAAGCCCATGTGCAGCAGTGAAGACCCAGCACAGCCAAAAATAAATGAATAAATTTTAAAAATTAGATAAAGAAAAGATCCTTACCTTAATCACATCTGCAAAGTACCCTCTGCCATGTATGGCAACATATTCACAAGTTCCAAGGATTAGGGTATGAACCTAATTGTTTGGGGACCGTTATTCTGCCCACCCCCATGGCCACCCTTTTAGAGTCTACTGAATGGGCTTTATGTAGTTTCTCTAACTGTCTCTTCACTGTAGATATTTGCATGTGTGACACCTGAATTAAAAGGTTTGGCCAGTTGACTAGTTGGCCTACAATTATTCTGTAACTAGAAATGAGTTTAGCATATGAATGAGGGTTAGCTCTATTAATGAAAGCTTTCTTTCTTGGGGGACCAGAACCAGGAGAAAAGGAGATGAGGGAGAATTTGAAAGGTTTTTTTTTAAAGTATCAATTGCATTGCTTGCACGATGTCACATAATCAGTTCATTTCAACTTATTACTGAGCGTGCGCTCTTTTCCTTACAGGGCTAGAAAATATGGAAGACAAAGCATAAAATGGAAATCTCTTTCATTTTTTTCCCCACTCAGGGAAACATTTCAGAACGCAGGTGCTCAAGAATGACGTGATTACAGGAATGACTTTGAATGTGCTGTAATTTACCAAAAAGCCGAAATCATTTACAAATGCCGCCGTTTGAACTGGGATTCTGACAAATTGGTGGCATCACACCTCATAGCTGACCACTTGGTCCATTGGGAGGCAGGATCTCTTATCTGTGATCGGGCCTCTGGCCCTCAGGAAAATAAGTGTTACAGTGAAGCTCAGAGCAGTGTATAGCCTTGTGTGTGGTTGAGTACTTATGTGCGTGGTCCAGACAGTGGGTGCTAAGTGGCTCTGGAGGGCATCATGGTGAGCCAGCTCCGAAGGATGCTTGGTGGATATCACCCCATCAGATAGCAGGTTCCTGCCCTCTGGTTCTGCAGTCAAGAAGAGGGAGAAGAAACCAACTTGGGGTAACTTACATTAAAAAATAATTCAATGGTAGGTTTCAGGGATGCTCTGGAGAAGCATGTCTCTGCCAGAACAGGAAAGATGGTCTCTCTAGGGACCTAGGAAGCAGGGCCTGATGGGCAGTTACTTCAGCACACAGCCCAAGGTGAATCAGCTCTGACCATGTGTCTTTCCCATGGAAATTCAAATTATTGGAGAGAATGAATTTGATTGGTTAATCTGGATCCCACTTTGACTGGAGAGGGCAGGTAATGATGCCCAAAGGAAAATCTGAAGTTGCTACTCACAGAAGAAGGAATGGTTAGTGATGTCAGCTGTATAGTTTTACCTGAAATAATTATCACAGTTATCGTTGTTGTTGTTCAGTTGCTAAGTCATGTCTGACTCAGTGACCCCATGGACTGCAGCACACCAGGCTTCTCTGTCTTCCACTGTCTCCTGTGGTTTGCTCAGATTCATGTTGATTGAGTCAGTGATGCTGTCTAACCTTCTCATTCTCTGCTGCCCTCTTCTCCTTTTGCCTTCAATCAGGGTCTTTTGCAATGAGATGGCTCTTTGCATCAGATGGCCAAAATATTGAAGCTTTGGTTTCAGCAACTCTCCTTCCAGTGAATATTCAGGGTTGATGTCCTTTAGGATTGACTGGTTCGATCTCCTTGCAGTTTAAAGGAATCTCAAGAGTCTTCTCCAGCACCACAATTTGAAAGCCTCAATTCTTCAATGCTCATCCTTCCTTATGGTCCACCTCTCACATCCATACATGGCTAATGGAAAACCTTAGCTTTGACCCCATGGACAGTATCATAGTTGAGGTCCAGGTGATTCCATAGGTCCCCTGGAATCTTGCTAAGTACTTAAGGTGAGAGCTGTACATGAGCTGAACCACCTTGGTTGAGTCCATTTTCCTTTCTGGGATTCAGTTTCTCCTCTTAAAACAGATGGGGGAGGCTTAGAGCATCTCTAAGTTCCCTCTCACCTCCAAATCTAGGATTCTATCTAGGGTAAGTCCCCGGGCAAATAACTTTAGCAGTGGATAAGTTAGTTTAACACTTACCCGCAATTAATGATAGGAACCATCTTCAAAGTAAAGGCACACATATTTCTCTACAGTCCTAACTGATTCATGAATCAGAAAAAGTGGGGAGAGGGATGTGGGCATCTCCCTAGTTGCTTGTGGAGGTGGTAGCTGCCAAGGGAGAGTGTGGCACTAATGGTTGGGTGCACTGGTAATGAAGAGGTGGGGTGGGGTACCATGGAAACACTGATAACCCAGCAGACTGAAACTTTAGCACATGGGATCTGCCATGATTTCTCAACTCCAGATTCCTGAGGGAGATGATGCTCATGGAAGATGATAGGAATGCCACCCCCTGCAGTTGTGCAATGTGGCAGTCCTGGATGAGAGATCAGCACAGTGTAAATACACATCATCCCTGGGGACCAAGGTTAGACTTCTAGAGAGGCATGATAAGACCCTTTACCACTTAGGTGCCTGAGGTTCAAGGTCTGCCCTTTCACTGAGTCATCACTTGCTAATACTGCATATCCATGGTTTTCATGGATGGATAATAATTATGGGAAGCATTGGACTTCCCTGGTGGTCCAGTGGTTAAGACACTGTGCTTCTAATGCAGGGGCCACGGGTTCACTCCCTAGTGGGGTAGCTAAGATCCCACATGCTGCATGGTGTGGCTAAAAAAAGGGGGGGGAAGCATTTATCAAGAACCATGTTCATGGATTGGAAGAATCAATATAGTGAAAATGAGTATACTACCCAAAGCAATTTATAGATTCAGTGCAATCCCTATCAAGCTACCAGCGGTATTCTTTACAGAGCTAGAACAAATAATTTCACAATTTGTATAGAAATACAAAAAACCTCAAATAGCCAAAGCAATCTTGAGAAAGAAGAACTGGAGGAATCAACCTGCCTGATTTCAGTCTCTACTACAAAGCCACAGTCATCAAGACAGCATGGTACTGGCACAAAGACAGAAATATAGATCAATGGAACAAAATAGAAAGCCCAGAGATAAATCCATGCACATATGGACACCTTATCTTTGACAAAGGAGGCAAGAATATACTATGGATTAAAGACAATCTATTTAACAAATGATGCTGGGAAAACTGGTCAACCACTTGTAAAAGAATGAAACTAGAACACTTTCTAATACCATACACAAAAATAAACTCAAAATGGATTAAAGATATAAATGTAAGACCAGAAACTATAAAACTCCTAGAGGAGAACATAGGCAAAAACCCTCCGACATACATCACAGCTGGATCCTCTATGACCCACCTCCCAGGATATTGGAAATAAAAGCAAAAATAAACAAATGGGACTGAATTAAACTTAAAAGCTTCTGCACAACAAAGGAAACTATAAGCAAGGTGAAAAGACAGCCTTCAGAATGGGAGAAAATAATAGCAAATGAAGCAACTGACAAACAACTAATCTCAAAAATATACAAGCAACTCCTACAGCTCAATTCCAGAAAAATAAATAACCCAATCAAAAAATGGGCCAAAGAACTAAATAGACATTTCTCCAGAGAAGACATACAGATGGCTAACAAACACATGAAAAGATGCTCAACATCACTCATTATCAGAGAAATGCAAATCAAAACCACTATGAGGTACCATTTCACGCCAGTCAGAATGGCTGCGATCCAAAAGTCTACAAACAATAAATGCTGGAGAGGGTGTGGAGAAAAGGGAACCCTCTTACACTGTTGGTGGGAATGCAAACTAGTACAGCCACTATGGAGAACAGTGTGGAGATTCCTTAAAAAACTGGAAATAGAACTGCCTTATGATCCAGCAATCCCACTGTTTGGCATACACACTGAGGAAACCAGAAGGGAAAGAGACATGTGTACCCCAATGTTCATCGCAGCACTGTTTATAATAGCCAGGACATGGAAGCAACCTAGATGTCCATCAGCAGATGAATGGATAAGAAAGCAGTGGTACATATACACAATGGAGTATTACTCAGCCATTAAAAAGAATATATTTGAATCAGTTCTAATGAGGTGGATGAAACTGGAGCCTATTATACAGAGTGAAGTAAGCCAGAAAGAAAAACACCAATACAGTATACTAATGCATATATATGGAATTTAGAAAGATGGTAACAATAACCCTGTATACGAGACAGCAAAAGAGACACAGATGTATAGAACAGTCTTTTGGACTCTGTGTGAGAGGGAGAGGGTGGGATGATTTGGGAGAATGGCATTGAAACATGTATAATGTCATATATGAAATGAGTCGCCAGTCCAGGTTCGATGCACAATATTGGATGCTTAGGGCTGGTGCACTGGGATGACCCAGAGGGATGGTACGGGGAGGGAGGAGGGAGGAGGGTTCAGGATGGGGAACACGTGTATACCTGTGGCGGATTCATGTTGATATATGGCAAAACCAATACAATATTTTAAAGTTAAAAAATAAAATAAAATATATTTAAAAAAAAAGAAAAAAAAAGAATTCAATTTAAAGCAATATACAATTTAAAAAAAGAACCTACTAAGTGCTAGAAACCATGTTAAACTCTCTCTATACATGAGCGCATTTAATTTTACAATAATTTTCAGAGGTAGACACTGTTGTTAATCTTCTTAAGACTGAACACTCTCTTGCCAATGAAACAAGCTCCAATCTTGAAAGTTCTGGAGGACTCAGAAAAATACGGACGTGTGAATTGCCCTTTGTGGGACTTATTCTTGCCCAAGTGCACAGGGTAATAAACAACTAGATAATTAATAATAAAATAAGGACATTCACCTTAAGGTAGGCATTGTCTTATCTGCCTGGAGGATGGGGACACTCTCTTCAGGGTGCCCCAGGGCACAAAGCTACGATGTAGGAGCAGAAATTTGAACTGAGTTCAAAATTATATGTGTGCTCAGAGGGGACACTCACAGAGTGCAGGGGACTGGGCCTGGGCCTGGCCCTAAGAAAGTGGCTGCTCCACACCAGGCCAGCATTGTTAGGAAACTCAGGCCCAGCCTCTGTGTGTTGGCTGCCTCTTGCTCATCTCTGTCCCATATGATCTCTCCCTGCGGGGTTTGCCTCTGGCCATGTGACCTGGCTCCTCTGTTCTGTGCTGGAATGATACAGTGATGTTCATTTCCCACAGGAAAGATGAGGTTGGCAGGCTTTGCTCATTTGAGACAGACAGTGAGAACATGGAGGGTAGAGACAGGAAGTGAGTGGCCTTTTGCAATCTGTGCTTTATCGGTGAATTGAGTGCAGGTAAGACACGACTGAGCGACTAAGTACAGCACAAGAAAGACCCACGAGAATCACAGGTTGGTTTAGTCGCTAAGTTGTGTCTGATACTTGCAACCCCATGGACTGTAGCCGGCCAGGCTCCTCTGCCCATGGGATTCTCCAGGTAAGAACACTGGAGTGGGTTGCCATTTCCTTCTCCAGGGGATCTTCCCGACCTAGGAATTGAACCCAGGTCTCCTGCATGGCAGGCAGATTCTTTACCGACTGAGCTATGAGGGAAGCCCCACCTGGGGCAGGTATGCTGGTAAATCGAGGCACAGATTCCACTGCACCCCATCCCATCCAGGTCTCTCCGCAGTTACTACTGGCCTCTCCTGATCTGTGTCTAGGTATTCCTCTGTCCTTGGGGATTGAGTTGACTCTAAATAAAAGGCCACTTATGGCTTTGGGTTGAGCGTACTTCTGAGCATACCCCCTACAGTATGCCATTCTCACTGTCTACCTCAGCATTAAAAAAAAAATCCACCCACTCTTAGCTTTTAATCCTCACTCCATCCTTAATCTACCTTTTGCCTCTCTCAGTGTACCAACTCTATTACACTCTTATGGTTATATATTTTAAAATATTTGTTTTGAATAAGCAGTACATGCATGTGGTAAAAAAAATTAATCAGCCCACCATGGATAGAGCAAACATTCTCCTCTGTAATCTCCCTTCCTGAGGGAACCACCGGCTGTGTCTGTATTAAGTTAGACCGTGTGAAATTACCTTGTTTATAGGTTACAATGGTGGCATATTGGCAATTTCACGTGGTTCAGCCTAACTCAAGCATTAATGTGGGACCTATATCTTATCACGACCTGGTATATAACCTGTTTTCACGTGTACTGTCTGTGTTTCTCCATTATCTTGCAAATGCCGTGGCGCTGGTACTTGTTTGGTTCACTGCTGTATCCCACGTCCCTGGTACAGAAAGTGTTCTCAACAATAAATGAATATACCGCTCACTCTCTTTTCACAAATGGTGGCCATCTCCATACACTGTTCTGCGTCTTGTCTTCCTCACTCAACACTGTGTGTTTCAAACTGTTCTTTGTAAGTACACTTGGCCCTTGAACAAAGCCAGAGTTAGGGGTGCTGACCCACATGCAGTCGAAAACCTGAGTGTTGCTCTCTCTGCCTCAAAAGTGAAGGCATTGATAAATGACTCACCTAAGGGCAGGAAGCTGAGACAGACTGGATAGAATCAGGACTCAAACCCTAGGTCTTTAGTTCCCACTAATTGAGAGTCCCTTGGACTGCAAGGAGATCCAACCAGTCCATTCTAAAGGAGATCAGCCCTGGGATTTCTTTGGAAAGAATGATGCTAAAGCTGAAACTCCAGTACTTCGGCCACCTCATGCGAAGAGTTGACTCATTGGAAACGACTCTGATGCTGGGAGGGATTGGGGGCAAGAGGAGAAGGGGACGACAGAGGATGAGATGGCTGGATGGCATCACCAACTCAATGGACATGAGTTTGGGTGAACTCCGGGAGATGGTGGTGGACAGGGAGGCCTGGCGTGCTGCAGTTCATGGGGTCACAAAGAGTCCGACACGACTGAGCAACTGAACTGAACTGAATCGATGTTGTGTTACTACCGTAAGTAGATTGCTGTTGTTTAGTCGCTCAGTCGTGTCCAACTCTTTTGCGACCCTGTGGCCTATAGCCCACCAGGCTGCTTGTCCATGGGATTTGCCAGGACAGAGTACTGGAATGGGTTGCCATTTCCTTATTCAGGGAATTTTCCTGACCCAGGATCGGAACCTGCGTCTCGTGCCTTGTCAGGCTGATTCTTTACTGCTGAGCTGCCAGGGAAGCCCTGTTCTGAGTAGATGTTGCCTGATTGTTTCCTTGGATGCCTAGAGAGAAATCACCATTCTCATGGGCCTGAGGTTTGATCTTTCGGTTGTTACTGCTGCAAACAACACACCCACCTTCTTGGTTCCCACAAGAATGCGGGGGAGGTGGTGGTGGCTACACACTGTTCACACTTCTAGAATTCTGTCTTACTAACCCCCGTGGTCACCAGTAGTCCATTCCTTGTGTGCTAACCTGCTCCATTTGTATTAGAAGATGGATTTCTCAGAATGACACAACCAAATTTGTTCTGTTGGAAGCTGCCATAGGATGCTAGTTGGGGCAGAGCTGCAGCAAAGCCAGGAGACATCAAAACTTGGGAAGGGGGTCATCGCCATGAAATCACAGTCTCTTTTAGGAGCGAGAGCTGTCAGGGTGCAAGATAGCAGTTTTCATCCATGGACGGCAGCCCCTGCCTCCTCTCTAGAGTTATTATGACCTGGCTCCAATCTTCTTGCCTTCAGCTCCCTTTCAGAGTGCCTGCTATATGCCAGATGCTTCTGCCTGAGATCCAGTTGAACTTTCTAAGAGTCCAAGGACACGAGCTGCATTTCAGAGAGGATATAACAGAGGCTCAAAGAGGTAGACTGACTTGGAGAATAAGCGTTTTAAAAATGTGATATCACCACATACCAGTCAGAATGCATGCATGCATATCTGCTAAGTCACGTCAGTTATGTCCAACTCTTTCTGACCCTGTGGACTATAGCCTGCCAAGGCTCCACTGTCCATGGGATTCTCCAGGCAAGAATACTGGAGTGGGTTGCCATGTCCTCCTCCAGGGGATCTTCCTGACCCAGGGATTAAACCCACATCTCCTGTACTACAGGTGGATTCTTTACTGTTGAGCTCCTGGGGAAGCCAGTCACAATGGCCATCATCAAATAATCTACAAATAATAAATGCTGGAGAAGGTGTGGAGTAAAGGGAGCCCTCTTCTACTGTTGTTGGGAATGTAAATTGATACATCCACTGTGGAGAACAGTATGGAGATTCATTAAAAAACCAGGAATAAAACTACCATATGACCCAATAGTCTCACCACAGGGCATATACCCTGAGGAAATCATAGTTGAAAAGGACACATGTACCCCAATGTTCATAGCAGGACTATTTATAATAGCTAAGGTATGGAAGCAACCTAGATGTCCATCAACAGATGAATGGATACAGAAATTGTGGTACATATATGCAATGGAATATTACTCAGCCATAACAAGGAACAAGTCCGAGTCAGTTCTAGTGAGGTGGACGAACCTAGAGCTTGTTATACAGAGTGAAGTCAAAGAGAGAAAAGCAAATATCATATATTAACATGTATATATGGAATCTAGAAAAAAGGTACTGATGAATTTATTTGCAGGGAAGGAATGGGAATGTAGATATAAAGAGTGGACTTGTGGACACTGTGGGAGAAGGAGAGAGTGGGACCAAAGGAGAAAGCAGCGTTGGCGTATGTGCACTGCAGTGTGTAAAATAGACGGCCGGTAAGAAGTTGCTATATAACACAGGGAGCCCAGCCTGGTGCTCTGGGACGACCACCAGAGGGGGGATGCCGGGAGGGGAGGGCTCAAAAGGGAGATGATACATGTGTGATTATGGCTGACTTGCCTTGTTGTACAGCAGAAACAGATACAACATTGTAAAGCAATTTTCCTCCAATTAAAAAATAAATTAAAAAAATGTAAATAAGACTTCCAGTTTAAGACCTTCTAACTGAAAGCCTGCTCATAATTCTCACCTGGCCTCTGCCAATAGCTCCGATTCAGTGTTACTCCCCATCTCTTCTTCTCACATCTCCATCCAGGAACCATAAGCTTCTATTTGCCCTTTAAATGTACAGGCTCCTTCCTACCCCCAGACCTTGATGTTTCTACTTCCCTGTGCTGAGAACATTCAGCCCCTAGTGACAAGCAGTTGGTCTCTTCCGGTCGCAGTGGGGATGTCACCTCTTCAGGATGCCACATCTTTCTTGTCTCTTCCTTTCATCACACTCCCTCTCATGGCCCTGTTTTTTTTTTTTTTTTTCCTTGCACACAGATCTTCCCACAATCTGAAAATATGGTTTTTGTTGTTCACATGTTTTATTTATTGATTTGGCCTTTGGGGTTGCTTTTTAAAAAAGTGTGTTGTAGGGAGAATGGATATGTGTATATGTATGGCCGAGTCTCTTTGCTGTCCACCGAAACTCTCACAGCATTATTGGTCAGCTGTATTCTGATAACAAAATAAAAAGTTAAAAAAATAAATAAAAATTGTGTTTTCAGATCTGTGTAAAATGCTTGTTTGTAATTCCATTCAAATTTTGACCTTAGGCTAGGAGGACGTGACCTCTCTGGCTGCAGTTGGGATTGGTGTCCAAGGTTCCTGGGACCATTTTACTTAGATTGATCAGCGAGGCTGGTTAAACTGCATAGGGAGGTGGGGCTTGTCTTCTCTCATATAAAAGAGGTAATTATTCCAACTCTCATCCCTGCATAGATCTTCACTGAAGGAAAACAATTATTGGCCAAAGCTGTAAGATGAGGTTAACAGCTACCCTTTAAGAACTTATGGTTTTTAAAATACTTAGGTTTGGGTAGGTGTGTGTACTGGGGAAGGAAATGGCAACCCACTCCAGTATTCTTTCCTGGAGAGTCCCAGGGACAGAGGAGCCTGGTGGGCTGCCGTCTATGGGGTCATACAGAGTTGGACACGACTGAAGCGATTTAGCAGCAGCAGCAGGTGTGTGTACGTAGGTGTGCACAGGCAAAAGAAACAAATTCTATATGAATATGACCATACCATGCCACTGAGTGAGACCCTCCCCCTTTTGTCTTCAGGTTGGAAACTCAAAAGCACTGAGCGGAACTTACAATAGAGTTTGCAAGGTGTCAAGTCATAGGTTGCCTAAGTCTTGACTTACAGGTTTCAAGACATTTGGCCTGCGTGGTGTTCTGATTTAGCCTCCAACATTCTAAAACCCAGAAATATTACATCCAATTCTGGGGTTTTGGCTTATCTTGAAAGTTTAAACACTCTGCTGATGCTGCCTTTGAAACAGCAGTAATGAAACAGGTGTGAATAGTGGCTTCTTTGTCTAGAAAGGGTCTGCACCCGCAAGGTTGCCTGCTGCCTTTCTCATCTGGACTGCTTCACTCACTCAGGTCACATCCTTGGCCCTGTCAGCATTTGATTTTGTGACTTCCATTCTGAAATTTCTCATCCATTTCCCTTTAGCATGGGAAATAGCAAGTAACATGAGTAATAAAAGATGATATATTCATGTTTGTTAATTGGTGTAATTGCCCAAGTTTACCAATACATATAGCAGATGTGTGTGTGTGAGAGAGAGAGAGGAGGTGAGGAATCAACATTTAAGATTACAGTGGCTCAGAATAGCAGTAGCTTTTGTTATCTGATCTTCCTTGCTACTTTAAGTATCAATATTTATTTAAAATAAGCTCTGAGTATGTACGTATGGCTGAGTCCTTTTCGCTGTTCAGCTGAAACTATCGTAATGGCTCAGTTGGTAAAGAATCTGCCTGCAATGTAGGAGACCTGGGTTCAATCCCTGGGTTGGGAAGATCCCCTGGAGAAGGAAAGGCAACCTACTCCAGTAATGTTGCCTGGGGAATCCCGTGGACAGAGGAGCCTGGCAGGCTACAGTCCATGGGGTCACAAGAGTTGGACACGACTTAGTGACTAAACTATCACCACCAACATTGTTAATCGGCTATACCCCAATATGAAATAAAAAGTTTAAAAAACTAAAATAAGTGCTGACAAAGAAGTAATTACTTGAAATGATTACTTTAAGAGATGCATGGCGCTGGTTGTGATTTTTTTTTCTTTTCTTTTTTTTTTTGTGATTTTTTTTCAAATGATTATTTTCATTGCTTAATGCTTGTAACCTACGTATTGGACAGTGCCTCTTTTGGCCCAGTCTCAGAATTGTGTCAAATTCAGAGAAATACAGTTGAAAGTGAAAGCGTTAGTCACTCAGTTGCGTCTGACTCTGCAATCCATGGACTATAGCCCACCAAATTCCTCTGTCCACGGAATTTTCCAGGCAAGAATACTGGAGTGTGTTGCCATTTCCTTCTCCAGGAGGTCTTCCTGATCCAGGGATCGAACCCGTGTTTCCTGCATTGCAGGCAGTTTCTTTACCTTCTGAGCCACCAAAGAAGTCCATAGGCTGGATACTAAACTGCTAAGATGTCCATGTCATAATGCCTGGACTCTGTAAATATGTGAATATGTTACCTTATATGGCAAAAGGGACTTCGCACATTGACTAAACCAAGGATCTTTAGATAGAAAGATTATCCTGGATTATTCATATGGACTCAATGATATAGTCACAAATATTCTTATGAGGAAGACAGAGGGAGATTGTACTAGAGGAGATGTTGAAGTCATTAGATGGCTGAAGAAAAATGATATGCCATGGCCACGCTTCTTCCTTGAAGATGGAGTAAGAGGCCATGAGCCAAGAAATGCAGGGACTGCAGCTCTAGGAGCCAGAGAAGGCCAGGGAATGGATTTCCCCCCAGAGCCTCCGGAGAGATTATACCTCTGCTGACACCTTAATTTCAGCTCAGTGCTCTTGCCTTAGGACTTCTGATATTCAACTGTAAGTGAATAGATACGTGTTATTTTAAGCCATAAAGTCTGTGGTAATTTGTTACAGCGGCTAGCAGAAACTAATACATCCCAGAACTGGTCTCTTTCTTTGCGGCTGGTGGGTGACAGTGAGACAGCACGCACAGGGAACCAGGAAAGGAAACCACCTTCTTTCCCCATCCCATGATTTCTTCCCAGGAAAGACAAGGAAAAATGGATGAGATGAGGCAGTGGAGCTATGTGACTATGTGATCTGTTATCCACAATGACTTGACCAAAATCAATGCAAGAACTGACAAGTCAGTAAAACTAAGAGTCTTTCTCAAGCATTGATCCCTTTTTTTAAACAACTCATATTCCTAATTCATTAGAACTTGCTTGGTAGCTCAGATGGTAAAGAGTCTGCCTACAATGCAGGAGATGAGGGTTCAATCCCTGGGTCGGGAAGATCCCCTGGAGAAGGAAATAGGAACGCACTCCAGTATTCTTGCCTGGGAAATCCCAGAGATAGAGAAACCTGTTGGGCTAAAATCCTGGGGGTTGCAAAGAATCGGACACGACTTCAGGATTAAAAAACAACTAATTCATTACTCAGTTTCTTCGCTATAATGACCTCATTCATTGCTGCATAAGCCCACCCAAAGCATCTGCTAGACTTCCCTCTGACATGGGCTTACCTAGACTACATATGGCTCTGCCTCTAATGACTGTGTGCTTCATTTGCTTGGGTTTTACTTATTCTGATGTCATTAGTATAAAGTAGGAGTCTCATTGCCAAGCAACCAGAAGTGGAGCTTGTATGATTTCAGCCTTGTCCAAGGACTCAGATCTGCTTGGTACATTCCCACTGTCTTCTTGGTTCTCCTGTCTTCCTTTGCCAAAATAATGTAAACCATTCCATGGTCATTCCTGTTCATTCTTCCTCTTTTTGTTAATGGTTGAGAAAGTCTAAACAGTCTTTCCTGAGTTCCCCAATTTAGTTCTATAATTTCTCCTAGCTAATGCTGATGTCTTTTCCTTTTCCTGTGTAAATGGATTTCCTATCTGAAATCCCTCTATGACAATTATTACCATCCACACCTTCCACAGGGTTACCTGGTGGCTCAGACAGTAAAGAATCTGCCTACAATGCGGGAGACCTAGCTTCAATCCCTGGGTCAGGAATACCCTCCTAGAGAGGAGAATGGCAACCCACTCCAGTCTTCTCGCCTGGAGGATCCCATGGACAGAGGAGCCTGGTAGTCTACTGTTCTTGGGTCTCACAGAGTCAGACACGAGTGAACGACTAACACTTTCACTTTTCCCACCTTCCACGTGGGCTTTTCTCTTTCTTCCACTCTACTCCTGACCACTCCATGCTTCCTCACCATTGAAATTAGAAGCCAGAATCTCTGTTTTTGTCTTTTTTTTCTTTTTAAGTTTAATTTTTCTTTTATATTAGAATGGATTTACAGTGTTGTGTCTGTTTCAATGTACCGCAACGTGATTCAGTTATATTTGTACATATATCTGTTCTTGTGCGGAGTCTTGTCTCACATAGGCATTACAGAGTGCTGAGTAGATGTCCCTGTGCTAGACGGTAGGTCCTTGCTGATTCACTTTTCATATTTATTACTGGGTATACGTTAAGATCAGCCTTCTAATTTGTGCCACCCACTCCATCTTTTATTTTTGGTGACCATAATTTTGTTTTCTAAGTACTTAAGTCTGTTTTTGCTGTGAAAGTGAGTTCACTTGCATTGATTTTTAGATTCTACCCATAAGCGGTATCCTAGGCTCTTTGTTGTTCTCTGTCTGACTTCCTTTACTCAGTGTGATCATGTCCAAGTCCATCCATTTTGCTGGAAAAGGCGTTTTTTTTTTTATGGCTGAGCAATACTGCACTGTATGTATGTGTGTGTGTGTGTGTGTGTGTGTATATTTGTAAGACACCTTTATCCATGTATCTGACGGTGCACATTTTGGCTGCTTCCGCGCCTTGGCTACAGTAAAGCGTGCTGCAGTGAACACTGGGGTGCGTGTGTCTTTGGGGTTCGTCACCGCATGAAGGCCCACAGTGGCGCTGCTGAACCACGTGGTAGCTGTCTGTTCTGTTGTCTCAGGAACCTCCAGCTGTCCTCCAGTCTGGCTGTTACCACTGTGCATTCCCTGGAGCAGTGTAGGGGTGTTTCCTTTTCTCCATCCCCTCTCTGGCATTGATTGTTTCTAGACTTTTGGATGATGTTTGCCATGCATCTTGACTAGACCACTCAAAAATGGATGGAAGATCAGGGACTCCATATTCTCTGTATAGAAAGACAGAGGAAGGCCTCCAGGAAATGAGGTCCTCATTTCACTTGACTGCTTTATATTGTCTTTCCCCTTAAATGGGCACCAAGAGCTGTTTGGAGTCCTAATGTCCATAATTATTAGTCTCTGCAGCTAGTCACACTCACTCAGTGGCAATATGCCAGATATTTCTGGTAGTTAATGCATAAAAGTTTATTTACACTTTACAGAATGTTGGTGAATTTTGACATAAATAAAAGGCCTTCCAGGCTTATGTAGGGAAATTACCTTTCTCAGAGAGGCCATAAGATGGGGGGCCCATTGGGCAATTGTAGTTCACAAATGGATTCTCTTTGACCTTCATGAAATCTTAAATGTGAGTGAGTTTGCAACTTTTAAAATAGGAATGCTTCACACAAAATCTGATTTCTGCATTATCTTGAAATATGGAAAGAGTTAACAGCATTGTTTTGTTTCTTATGGCCATAGAGAGCTAGAGTCAAGTAGTTGCTTCTCTTGGGGACGACATGGCAACTTTGATTCATCTAGGTCTGGTATTTGTTTTATTAATATTATATTTATTTATTTGGCTGTGCTGGACCTTTGCTGCAGCATGTGGGGTGTTTTTAGCTGTGGTATGTGGGATCTAGACCTAGTTCATGACCAGGGATGGAACCTGGGACCCCTGCATTGGAAGCGTGGAGTCTTAACCACTAGAGCACCAGGGAAGTCCCCTGCTCTGGTATTTAAATCAACCTTGTGCGTGCTCAGTCTCTTCAGTCGTGTCCTGCTCTTTGTGACCCCATGGACTGTAGCCCACCAGGCCCCTCTGTCCATGGGATTCTCTAGGCAAGAACACTGGAGTGGATGCCATTTCCTCCTCCTGGGGATCTTCCTGACCCAGGGATCCAACCCACGTCTTCTGCATTGCAGGTGGATTCTTTACTGCTGGGTCACTGGGGAAGCCCTTAAATCAACCCTACTTTGCTCAGTTTTTTTAACTGCCTGATTTCTGGTAGGCATCTGAGTTTACAACTTCTCTCATGGAGTTCCAGACTCACAAGAAGAAGGTACCATATAGATGGCTATACCTCCCTCATCTGCCTGATCTGGGAATGTCTCTTTGCTATGTCTTGACACTGGTTATTTGGTCTCCAGAAATGAAATGTTCATTGCCTTCCCACGTAACTATTCCTTCTGTAATCAGTTCTCTCTGCAAGAAAAGTTCTTCCATAGACTGAAGTAATGTTTTCATTTAAGTCTTCCGACCCCTTGGTTGGAGTTATACTTGGGGTGCATCCATTTGAATTATTCTGCCCCACTCCCAAAACTTGGTTTCCACTGCATTCCCAAGGGGCTTGACCCACTAAAGGCTGTCAGTTCAACATTTGTCCTGTGCTGCTTGTAATGCTCCAGGGACCCTGGTACCCCCTCTTCCAGTGATTCTCTTTATCTGGTTATTTTATGTCGTTGGAAAGCTCATCTGAAATGTGACGCCATCTGAGAGATTGCTCAAGGCTTGCTTGGGAAGACCCAAAGGAAAGTATATTAATTTTATAATGATAATGATGTTGATAGCAATGTTGATCATAGTAGCTACCTTTTACTGGAAAACTGCTGCCAGGGTAAACCACATGCCAGGATACATGATAAATAAGCATGGTTATATCTACTACCTAATTAAAGGTAATCCTAATCCTAATTAAAGGCTGCCTAATTAAAGGTAGGAATTATCCTAGATTATAGATGAGTAAACTGAGGCTCAGAGAAGTTAAATATATTCTCAGAGCCATTGAGGTGGACATTGTGTTGTCTCCCCAAAATTCATTCCTCTGTCTTTTGGTAATTGCAAGAGTTTTTTCTTTGGATTTCCACTCCTGCCTCATGCGAGTCTTGTTCTTTGGGAAGACAGGTCCTGTAAGTTAGGCTTATATCAATCAGCACCAATTCCCTTTCACTGGCCACAGTGATTGGTTTATTGGTAAGTATGAGTCACGGTTAAGACCAATGGGACTGGAGACTGTTTGGTTGGGGGAGCTTCTGAGAACCTTCTGAAGAGACTCTCTTTGTGTTACCCAGGACACAGAAGAGCATGCATGTTGCTCTTGGAATGCTTGACGTGTTCCTGTCTTGTGTCCAAAGGATGGTTTTAACAGGGAATGCAGACCAAAATGGTAGAAAGAACAAAATCCTGATGGTATCATTAGTCCAACAACTTAAAGTTATCCTGAAGTCATCTTTGTCACTGGTCATTCTAGTCAGATGAGCTGATAATGTTTTCTTTTAAATTTTTTAAAAAAGTTTAAATTTAATTTTTATTTTAAAATTAATTTTGTTGAATTATAGTTGGTTTACAATGTTGCGTTAATTTCTGCTGTACAGCAAAGTGATTCATATATATATTATATATATAATATATATATATATATATATATATATATATATACACAGTCTGTTTCATATTCTTCCCATTATGGCTTATCACAGGATATCAAATATAGTTCTCTGTGCTATACAGTAGGACTTTGTTTATCCATTCCATATACAATAGTTCACATCTGCTGCTGCTGCTGCTGCTAAGTCGCTTCAGTTGTGTCCAACTCTGTGCGACCCCATAGATGGCAGCCCACCAGGCTCCTCTGTCCATGGGATTTTCCAGGCAAGAGTACTGGAGTGGGTTGACATTGCCTTCTCCATCGGATCTGCTAATTCCAGATAATGTCTTCTTTATTGTTTAAGATGGTTTGAAATTTCTGTCACTTGCAACCAGGTGAATCCTAACTGGTGGATATACTCAGTTACTAAGTAATGAGGTCATGATTCAAACCCAGGACTGTCTGATTCCAAAATCTGTGCCATTTTCTACTCTTCTGAGCTTGGTTTAGACAGACCTTCTTTTGATAGAAGCACAGAATCTCAGAGCTGGAAGAGAGAGAGAGAGAGAGAGAGACCTATGAGACTGTAACACTCAGCCTCTGATCTTACAAACAAGGAAATTGAGGCCAAGAAAGGAAAAGTAACTTGTCCAAGTGAGGTGACGTTCAAAGCTGAGGGGGGCTGACCCCAGGGCACTGCTCTTCATATCACAGCAACTCTATTCCTGTTTCTGTTAAATGGATTTTTCTCTCAAGGATTCAGATCCCTTACCTACAGATCATGGATCAGTGGGTGATGGGACAAACTTCCTGGGGCCAGCAGGGGTCAGGAGGTCATGCGTGAAGTCTGCTTTTTATGTTGCCACCAAGACCAGGATCAAAGCAATGGGGATGGAAAGCTGAAGATACCCAGTACTGCATCCATTCCTAGAGAAGGAGAGAGAAGGGAGTGAGTGAGGACAGTAGGGAAAGGAAAGAGGAGAACAAGGAGAGAAAAAGAGGAAAAAGGTGCTCGTGAGACGCTGTCGAAAGCAAAGGAAGCATGAGGGATAAAGGAGAATACCCTTTGCCTTTCTCCTCCCTCAACACAATGAAATCTTTAGGTCAGATTAGCTGCTGTACCCAGAATGCTGCTTCTCTCTTCCATGCATTTAGCTATTCCATGCCAAAGTAGCTTCAAGGACTTCAGGGACACATGATAAAGTTTTAGAACATAACTCAGCTCTTGATACTTCAAACAAGCAGCCCATGGGTGAAAAAGGAAAGAGATGTTGTAAGTAATTTTAGAGGAATTCTAAGAAAAGGATATCGGGCTTTTACTCTCTCTCTCTTGAGCCATGAACGCTTCTCATTTTCCTTTTAAAGGACAAGATGTTGTCTTTTTCTGTACTGGTAGGAGTAGCAAAAAAGAAGCAGCAGGTAACATTTGAGTCTCACCACACATGGCTGGCAGAAGAATGACTTTCCAAAGATGTCCATATCCTAGTCCTCAGAATCTGTACACATGTTATTGCACTTGGCAAAAGAAACTTGGAAGATGTGATTGAGGATCTTAGGGACTTCCCTGGCAGTTCAGTGGTTAAGACTTCATCTTTCAATGCAGGGGGTGCAGATTCGATCCCTGATCGGGGAGCATCAATCCCTGGTTGGGGAGCATTGATCCCCCATGCCTCGTGGCCAAAATACTAACACATAAAACAGAAGCAATATTGTAAAAAAATCAGTAAAGACTTTAAACATGATCCACATCAAAAAATCTAAAAAAAAAAAAAAAAGAATTAAGCATCTTCAGGTGGAAAAAATGATCCTGGATTCTTCAGGAGGACCCAGTGTCATCACGAGGGTCCTCAAAAGTGAGGGAAGGAGGTGGCAGGGTCAGAGACAGAGGAGGAGATGTGACAGTAGAAGCAGAAGGGGCAGAGGTCAGAGTACTGAGATTGTCGGCAGAGGAAAGACCCAAAGAATGTGGTCAACCCTAGAAGTTGGAGAAGATCAAGGAAATTATTTCCCCTAGAGCATCCTGATAAGCACAGCCCTATGGACACTTTGATTTTAGCACAGTGAAGCCCAGTTAGAACCTATGGCTTCCACGATTGTAGGATGATAAATATGTGTTTTCTTAAGCCACTAACCTCGTGATAGTTTGTTATAGCACCAAGTGGAAAGTGATACATCTTGTGACAGAACTTGCACTCATTGTATTGCATGCATTCTTGCTTAATTTTGATCAGCACTTCATTAGGGTACATCTCCAGTGACTCAGACAGGAAAGAATCTGCCTGCAATGCAGGAGACCTGGATTCCATCCCTGGGTTGGGAAGATCCCCTGGGGAAGTAAATGGCAACCCACTCCAGTATTCTTGCCTGGAGAATCCCATGGACAGAGGACCCTGACAGGCTACAGTCCATGGGGTCGCAAAGAGTCGGAGATGACTGAGCAACAAACACTTTCACTTCCTTCACTGTATGTAAAGTTGATAAAATATTGCTCTGCAAGCTAAGTTAATATACGTAGGGTCACTGCATTAATTAAGTGGTTGGGTCAACCTCTGAACCCAGGGGTCTGATACCCGAACCTGGATCCTTGACTGTTGCTCTCTGCTGCCTCCCTGATTGGACTGGGAAGTCATAGACATAAAAATGTCCTTCCTGGCCCTGGGAAGCTGTCTTAAGTGTAAAGATCTGAGTCGTCCTGAGGGAAGTACTCCACTTGTCTAATAGGAGTTGTGATGCCCTGGAATCTCTAACTTTGGTTGTTCTATGGATGTAGTGCTTCCACTGGCTTTGACCTGACTGCAAGGATAACAATTCCAGGAATCCTTATGCCCACCTTCCCCACCTCCCCTCTCCCCCCATCCCCCAGCATATTTATGCTCTTCATGTAGCCATCCAGAAAGCCAGCCCTGAGTGGCAGGAAGGGAGAAGCCATGCATGTCATTAGAACTGATACATCACCTGAATTTTGGGTGGGAGTTGGGGGAGCATTGGCGACTATGGTCAGAACCATTCGTAGAGTTGGAGAGGAAGGTTGGAAGAGGTTCCCCACAATCCTGAAAAGGAAATAGAGCTTTGAGAGGGCAGGAAGGGAGCAAAAGAGAGAGGAGGAGGAGAGAGGAAGAGAGGAGGGAGACACAGATACTGAAATAAATTGAGGATGAGACATAGAAAGAAGTACACTACACAGAGAAAAGAAGTAAGATTTTACAGGGCCATTTGTTGGTCTTTAAAACACATAATCTGTGATTTAACAAGTTTACATTTGTTTTAGGTCAGTAAAACACCCATGATAACAATTTTTCAAGACACTAAGTACATTTACAGGACCACTATCTAGTTCCAGAACATTTTTTTATCACCCAAATGGAAACCCCATACTTATCGAGCAGACACTCAACATTCCCCCCTCCCCCAGCCCCTGTGCGTGCTTAGTCGCTTCAGTTGTATCTGACTCTTTTGCAATCCTGTGGACTGTAGCTGCCAGGCTTCTCAGTCCATGGGACTTCCCAGGCAAGAATACTGAAGTGGGTTGCCATGCCCTCCTCCAGGGGATCTTCCTGACCCAGGGATGGAACCCTTGGCTCCTGCACTGCAGGCGGATTCTGTACCATGGAGTCACTGGGGAAGCCCCACCCCAGCCCCAGCCCCGAGCAGCCATCAGTCTGCATTCTGTCTGTGTGGGTTTACCCATTCTGGACACTTCACAAATGGAATCACTCAATACTGTGGATGGCTTCCTTAGCATGTTTTCAAGGTTCATCCAGAGTGTGGCGTGTAGCGATGGCAACAAAAATAACCGGACATGGACTAAATGTTGATTGTAGGTCTATGACTCATCTGTACCATGGGAAAAAAAGAATTTGATAGAATGAAATGGAATCTTAAACTGATACCACTGTCTTTGTGATCTCTAAGACATTGTTTTGCATGAAAGCAGCAAGTTATGGAACAAAAACCCTATCCGATTATTTAGGTAGAAAGTTATGAGAGAGGTTGATACAGTTCTCTGTATAAATATAGGCTCACAATGCACAGGCAAAGGCTTGGAACCTGGCAAATTTATCACATGACAGCGGTTGCTGTGGGATTAGGGGTGATGGTCAAGGGGTCAAGAGGTCAAGGTCAAGATATCAGTGTTTAGATTTGTCAAAGGAGACCGTGTTCATATACTGAATGAGTACACACGAGTGACTGGAATTGGAAGAACGCAAGAAAAAGCGTGAAAGAGACCAGCGATGCTGAGGAACAGGCACGGAGAGCAGCTCGCAGCGAGGCAGAGAGGCCCTGGGGTGGAATTCGGTGAAATTGCTCATCACACCGTAACTCTGCCCTTTGGAGCGTTCCTTAGGGCGTGCGTGGGGTGTGTTGAACGGTGTGAGCTTTCAGTTTCCGGCTTCGCCCCACTGTGATAAACTGAATTTAATTACAGCATCTCAAACACTGGTGATTATTGGTTTGTGCCAGTGTTAGAAAGTCTTAGAGGCCAGTTCTGGCCGAACCTGCTGTGTTAAGTCTTACTCCGCAGTCAGTATTTCGATTTTAGAGGAAAGTTTTCTGAGCTGAAGTTTTTCTTCCTTTGTTGTCAGGATGATAAATTCTGAAGATGGTGATGATAAAAAAAAAATCGTGATTTGCTTAAAAGAATGCAAGAGCATAGCTAAAGGAATTGTGTAAAAGATTGGCGTCTTTTGCTTAAAACTTCACGGGTGTATGTTATATGTGTGTGTGTGTGTATGTGTTGCTTTGGTTGTGTCCAACTCTTTGTGACCCTGTGGACTGTACCCCACCAGGCTTCTCTGTCCATGGAATTTCCCATTCAGGAATACTGGAGTGGGTTGTCATTTTCTTCTCCAGGGGATCTTCTCAATCCAGGGATTGAACCTGGGTCTCCTGCTTTGCAGGCAGATTCTTTACCATCTGAGCCACTATTTGAAACTTCGTAACAGTTAGCCATTCAGTGTGTGAGAAATAAGTTTATGATGTTAAAAATAACCTGGTGGAGGAATTAGATGAGAAAAAAATAAGCAGTATTGTTTTCCTTGTTAAGAACTGTGAGTTCTGGTTTAGGATCCCCACCCCTATTCCTTTATCCATTCTTACCAATCAAAAAAGAATTATGATTATTTTTATTGATGTACAATTGAATATTGTATTTGTTTCAAGTGTATGGCAAAATGATTCAGTGATACATATGTATATATATGTATATTTCAGATTATTTTCTATTATAAGTTATAATAAGATATTGAATATAATTCCCTGTTACAGTAAATCCTTGTTGCTTATCTATTTATGTATAGTATTTTGTATCTGTTAATCCCATACTTCTAATTTATTCCTCCCCCCACCTCTTTCCCCTTTGGTGACAATAAGTTTTTTTTCCCCCTATATCTGTGGGTCTGTTTCTATTTTGTATACAGATTCATTTGTATTAATCTTTAGGCTGCATATGTGATATCATGTAATATTTGTCTTTCTCTGCTTCACTTACTTTACTCACTATGATATTCTCTAGGTCTATTCATCAGAATTATTTAATAAGTGGTTATTATGAACCAAATGCTAGGGAATTAAAGAATACTCATGGCCTGTTTCCATGGATGGAGTTTATATTGTGCTTAGGGAGTCAGATACTCAACAACCACCACAACAATTATGTATGTGTGAGGACAGATGCTGACACGGGGGGCTCTGCGTAGACAAGTGAATTTGGAAAATCACTTCCAGGTGTGCTCACCAAAATCCGCTCAGGGACTGACCGCCTGGGAAAACACGTCTAGTTGCATTTCCGCACTCTGGCCTCAGGCAATTAGCTTTCTCCCTTAATGAGTATGGTAATGGGTAGGAGTAGGTCTTCTGGAGTTCAGTTTGCATTTAGTTGAACTCAATTTCCTTGTGTGCCTGAATCTGAAAGAATCGTTAGTTGGGAGAGCCCAGGGAGGTTGCTTCATGGCAGTGGAAGCAGAAGTGCTTTTACCTGGTGCAACGTTGCAGAAGAGACCGAGGCTTGCCCCTTCTGCGCCTGAGTCATCAAGGCGGAAAGAAGCGAATGATGATGTAACTGTTGGAGCGGACCCTCCGTCTTGCAATCACTCTGCCATTTTCTTGGTCATCTTGCTTCTTAACCCTTCCTGGCATCCCTGTCTTCCATCCGTTTATTGCTTTATTTCCACATTTGTTTCTCCTTTTTTCCTTTCCAAACCCTCCTTTTTCATTCCGTTTCCTCCCTTGTCTCCTCCCACTTACACCTTGCTCTCTTTGGGTCCCTTCTACTGGCCTATTGGTTTTCCGCCTTCGTCTGTTATTTCACCTCTTTGTTCTCTCTTGTTCAGTGTGCTTCCAGCTTCCCTTGGTTCTTTTATTTCTCTCCCTCCCTACAAGTCCCTTCCCCATTATATCTTAGATTCACAAGAATTCTACACACATCACTCCCTTATCCCTCTGGCGTGACAATTAGGGTCGTAGGGACCACTTACCCCTTGCACTGAAAAGGCATTCTGAGGATATAGGATTGGGAGACCCACTGAGACTGGGGTATGTAGAATGCGAGAATTAGTGACTTTATAATCACAGTATATGTCGTGTGTATGTGTGTGCGCGCCTGTGTGTTGGAGATGGGGAGAAGAGGCAAAGGGAAGTGTTGATATCAGATGACCAACATCTTGGGTGCATTTACCTGTTGGGGAGGTTTCAGCCTGGGTCAGACTGGTTTGAAGCCCTGCTTCATTTGCTCACATCATTGTAAGCCTTTCCCTCCTTGAATCGGTGCCAATGTGTCTGGAAAGAGTGAGATTTCCTCATGCTATCTCAGCCAAAACAACGTTAACAAAATTCTAGTCTTTTTTGAACCTCCTGAAAGGTGAAAACCTGCAAAGTCTTCTTAAAATCCTATTTCTTCATTTCCCCTCCATGAACCTGCTTAAAAATTTCTTGTCTTTTGTTTGTTCCCCAAACTCTCTTTATCACCTACATCAGCTTAGGCTTACTTTTCCCTTGTCCCTTCCTCCACCCTCCCCAAGTCTTCACATGCCCGGTTTTCTTCTTGCCATTTGGGCCCTCAGAGTGGCCTTGTCTGAACTTCTGTAACGTGGAAAAGATACCTTGGAGGATTTGCCAAAAACAGAGGATTCTCTTCCCAGGCTGCTGCTAAGTCACTTCAGTCGTGTCCGACTCTGTGCGACCCCATAGACGGCAGCCCACCAGGCTCCCCCATCCCTGGGATTCTCATGCACTTAAGTCTAATAGTTTTCATTTTCTCCAATGTCGGGAGATTTCTCAGCTCCCCTGAAGCCCATCTCTCTGGACCTTTTGGGCATCTGTTCTGCCATCTCAGTCCCCTCCCTCGTTACACCCTAGCACATCAGCTTGCATTTATTTGCTCCTTATAAAGCTAGCTGAAATTAGGCTGTTTTCTTGCTTATTTGTGGTCATCAACATCTTGACCAAGAACACCTCCATTACCATAGCAACTGGAAGCAACAGGAAACATTTTCAGGAAAAGGCAATCCAATGACATGAAGACGTCAAGCCTAGAATGTTGCTTAATGTTTTTTCATGCTGTGGTAATGCAGGTACCCGTGGCCTGAAACTTCATAGAGAAAAACTCTCAGTTATAGCTGGTGGTTTCCATTTGTACACGAATCCTTCGCTGTCTATGGTCTTCTCTTCTATTTGCTCTGTCTGTTTTGATAGAAATCAATAGTTCCCTCATCTCACCCCTGCATTTAGAAAAGGGAATTGACTCTGCAGTCTCCCCACTCCTTTGACGCACAAAGATTAGCATCTGGGGGAGGTCAATCCTTGGGACAGAACTTAGTTAAGAGGATGTTTTCTTCCTAACTGATTGGATCCTGTTGCTGAGACCCTCTCATTCCCCCTTTCACCTGGGGATGCGAAGGGCTCCACCATCTCCAGAACACTGACATTTTGCTTGATTGCCTGGAAGAGAAGGAGATAGAAAGCTTGGACACAGGTAGTATGAGAACAGGTAACCCAAGTCACCTTTTCAAATCATGGAAAGAAACTCTCCAGGAGCAGATAAATGGGTTTTATAGCCAGACAAGTGCAAGACCCTCTTCAGCAGTTTGCCTTGGGAATTGGAAGAAAATGAATCTTGTCGTTGAAGATGGAGAGTTTTCGTTTTTTCAAGTGGGGAAGGGGGAATTCCACAGCATTACCCTCATTGCTGAGCATTTGTGTCAAAGACGTGAGATAATAGCATGCAGGGTGGTATTTCATGTGATGAATGTCTTCTTCTCTTGCCCTGGAATGTTCAAGAATAAGTATTCATCTGCAATTCCTGTAAGAGAGCAAATGGCTCTTCAAAAGTGAGTTGACATGGGCATACAGCAAAACACAGAGATTGCAACAGAGATAGACAGAATAAAGGGATAAAGTAGCTGATTAAATAGTTAATCCCACTGGGGATTGTAAGGGCTCCCCAGGTGGCGCTAGTGGTAAAGAACCCGCCTGCCAATAAGATACAAGAAGTACCAGGTTTGATCGTAGGGTTGGGAAGATCCCCTGGAGGAGGGCATGGCAACCCACTCCAGTATTCTTGCCTGGAGAAGTCCATAGCCAGAGGAGCCTGGCAGGCTACGGTCCATAAGGAAGCAAAGAGTTAGACACAACTGAAGCGACTTAGCAGAGCCTACACAGGGGATTGTAAGTAGAAAAAATATGGGAGACCCCTGCAAGTTAATGATCACTTTAAAAAGTAGGTTTGCTTAACCACAAAAGCAAGCAAGTTTGCTTAGCGACAAAACCATGCAATGGAAGCTTGAGCCATGCCCCCAGACAATAAAACTATGGTGGCATGAGGCCCACATGCTGCCCAGTGAGCTCAGTAAGTTAGTGATCCCTAGGACATGCTCTCTGAACAAATAAAAACAATACTTTATGGGAAGGTGCTCATTGTACAGAGACCAGAAATAATTTTTACAGCCCTGGCTTGACCATGTAGGGACCAAAAAAAAAAAACCACCTCTGCCCAACCTGGAGGAGGAGCTCATGATGGATGCATGCCATCTACTCAAGAATGAAGAAGAAAGTTGTTTTCTTCCCCACTCCACACTTCCTTTGATGGTAAAGCTGTAGCCCACTAACTTCTCAGGGCGTGGCACCCTCTATCCCACCTGCTTGTAAGTCTCACCAGTGTCTGACTCTGATAAGTCACTTCTTATCAATCACTTTGCCTCTTGCTGAATTCTTTATGTGCTGAGACACGAAGGACTGGAGTTCTTTGGAGCTGAAAGTGTTTGTGAGCACCAGGACTGAACCTCTTCCTTCCACAAGCATCTTACACTCACTCGTGATACACCTTGCCGTTTCTTGCCCCTGTTAACTTGGTACCTGGGGTCTTTACCAGGGGGTGAGGGTGGAGATAGGGCAGATTTAGGCCTTGGTTTTAGTTCTCCCTTTTGACAGGGTGAGTGGGCACCTCTGGGGACATCACTCAATTACTCTGTGTCTTTGTTTTCCCACCTTCGATACAGGATGGAGGCATATCTCATGCACAGGAGGAATTTCAAATGCAAGAGTCTCAATTCCTAAGGAAAACAGAATTGTTTGTTTAAACTATGCGAGTTTATCGCCATTACTTACTGAAGGAAATTGCAGTGTTACACACAAGATTGAAAGGCAATGGGGCCTGAGAATGGCTCCTGGTGCATGTCTTGTCATGTACTCTAGCCTCTCTGTCTCAGATTTGTCCTGTATCAACATCTCCCTGTGAACTGCATTTCACATGGTTGCTTTGATTCCTCTTCGGCCTGATTTATTAGCCCTGGTTGATGCCAAGTGAACCTCTGTATGCAATCAAGAACCATTTATAACCTACCTTGTCAGCAAATATCCAGAACATTATTCACCAGAAATGAGTTAGTTGGTCCTGTTCTCTGCCCCTGGTTGAAGAGGCAAAAACAGGGCAAATTATTTTAGCCATAGATGCCATCTCCTTAACTTCAGGAACTGAGAAATATATTGGCCTGTTTCTTACCTTTGATGGCTCAAAGAAATAGGACACCAATAGTTTGCAGTTAACTGGTAGAGTGCAGCTGGCCCTTTTTCTGCTGAGCAAATAGAATAGCTCATCCCTATTGCATATCACGTGGGAACATAAACTCCCAGAGCTTCCAGACAGATAAATCCTTGTCTTCACTTCTTCCAGCTTTCTTTCTAAGCTATCTTATCATCTGAGAGGTCTCCACATTATGAACCATGATTGAAATTGGAAACCGCGTCCTTTATTTTACCGAATGGACCATTTAGTAATTCAGAGGTAGACTTTGGGGTCTAGCTTCAAGATTCAATTGTTTTCCCACCTTGGGGACATTGTTTCTTCTTTGAGTCCTGTCTTCCTAATCTGCAAACTGAGTTAATAGCATCTGATATTAGATTGTTGGGCGCATTAAATCTGATAACTCTAGTAACATGCTGACTGCAGTGCCTCATTAAGAAATGCCAGGCATTTGCTTTTTTTCCATTTTCTTTTTAATGAGAACATTGGCATATTATAAATATCAGGTCATTTGTTAAAACAAGAAAGCTGTATTATTCAAAAGCTAACTTACAAGCTCTGTTAGCCAAAACTTCTCTTACACTTGACTTTATGAGAAAGAGACATGTTAAAAGAAGTACCTGGAGTATTTTTCAAAATTCTCCTTCTAGGCAATTCTGCCTAGGATCAGCATTCATTTTTACTCTATAATTTTGGTCCCTGGGCAAAGATTATTGATGTTCAGGGTGACAGTACCAAAACCCTGCCAGGGTCAGCTTCACGTATCAAGATTCAACACTCACCGACATTTCATCTCCTTATTAAGGCAAAGAAATGGACCAATGTATTAAGCTTTCAACATTGACTGGAAGGGAACATAAGGATTCGTTATAGGATGAACACTGTTAGCTAGGTAGGTCTATTGATTGCACCTTTCTTCCTTCTCATCTTTCTAACTGAAAACTTTGGATTCTTGGGGAGCTTGGGCTACATTATATCAAAAGTAGGAGTACCAGGGGACTCTGGTATTACGTAAAGTGTTCTTTGTCCTTGTTAAAAATGTGTGTGTGTGAGAGAGAGAGAAGGGCAGTGGGGCTTCGCTTGTGGCTCAGCGTTAAAGAAGCCACCTGTCAATGCAGGAGACGCAGGTTCAGCCCCTGGGTTGGGAAGATCCCCTGGAGAAGGAAATGGCAAATGGAAAATCCCACTTGCCTGGAAAATCCCATGGACAGAGGAGCCTAGTGGGTTATAGTCCATGAGGTTGAATAAGAGAGTCAGACATGACTTAGTGACTAAGGAGGAGGAGTAGATAGACTTGGAGGGGGCTGGAAGAAGGTTTCAAGAGATGTTCTGTATCTCAATTTGGGAAGTGGTTACATGGGTGTGTTCAGATCGTAAAAAAATTGAGTGGTATTCCATAATGATTCATCCACTGTTCTTATGTATTAAAATTTTACAAAAATGTGTCTGTGAGACATGCATACCCACAAACACATATTTATAACAAGGTCCTCATTCTTCCCATGTCCAGGGGAGACACAATCCCTTATCTTGGTGTCTCCTTCCTTCCATGTCGGTTATTGCCGCTGACATCAGATGTGATTTTGGCCCGTATGTCTCTTTGAACCTGGTATTCTTCCATTGCCTCTATTAGGTGGTAGGTTGGTGTAGTGGGAGTCATGTGGACTTTGGAAGCAGAGAAATTAGGGTTTGAAAAGAGAAACCAGGGTCTTGGGTTTACCTTTCTACAAGCCTCAGATTTCTTGTCTGCAAAATGGTTTCTGTGAAGATTAGAGATGATTCAGGTGAATCATTCTGAGTATTAGCATTGCACTTTTTGGATTCATCTCTTGGGCAGACACAGTTCCTTGCCCCTAGTCTGGAAAGATGCTGATTTCTGTAGAGTAGCTTTTCTGATAGTCAAGAAACTGACTCATGCCTGGGGATTTCTCCCTTTAGAGTGGGTATATCTATCCAACCTAGATCTGAGTTCACTTCCTAGAAGTGTTTAAGACCATTACTTCTGGACTGGGCAAGCAGAGGGAGCGGTTCTCATGTAAGTGAGAACTTCTCTTTCTTTACTTTTATTTAAGCCGGATGTGTACAGCTTAAGTGTCTAGTCATTTGCTTCTATTTGGGGTCATTGGTTTTATTTTCTCAGTTTAGCTCAAGGCAGAGGTGACTAGATATTTTTAGCATGCCACATTTTCAGCATGGGTGGGCATATTTGTTTACTTTTCTATGTTGTCATTTATTTTTACTGCATTTGGATTGGGCGTAAAGTAACCTTTATCAGGTGGATGCTATTCTTAGTGAAGAGGTGGAATTCCATAGGGGCATCTAGTGGTAGACAAAACGATGTTATTTTAGTTGCTTTTTTACTTCTCCTTTAGTTTCTGAATTACAGATGGAAGTGAATAGGCTATGATATGCAACCACATAATCAATGTTTTTAAAAAAGAAAGAAGTAGCCCAAGTTTGGGTCATCTTTGTTGATCAGTCACCAGAATCAATTTAGAGAGCCCTGGGACAAGCCATGGCTCTTTTGTCTTAATTAGTAACCTGTTTAAATTTTTTAATTTAAAAGTCACTCAGTCATTTCCAGCTCTTTGTGACCCTATGGACTATATAGTTCATGGACTTCTCCAGGCCAGAATACTGGAGTGGGTAGCCTTTCCCTTCTCCACAGGATCTTCCTGACCCAGGAATTGAACCGGGGTCTCCTACAGTAACCTGTGGCAGGCAGCAAACTATGTGCCCAGTGAAGAGTTGAGTCCCTAATACGATGTCTATAAATGGGTCCATGGAACACTTATACCAATGACACCATACATGCTGGTTCAAAATCCAGATTCCTGGGTACCATATCCAGAGATTCTGGTACAGTGAGGCTGGAGTGGAACTCCTTCCAGTTCAGTTCAGTCACTCAGTCATGTCTGACTCTTTGCAACCCCATGAATTGCAGCACACCAGGCCTCCCTGTCCATCACCAACTCCCGGAGTTCACTCAGACTCATGTCCATCGAGTCAGTGATGCCATCCAGCCATCTCATCCTCTGTCGTCCCCTTCTCCTCCTGCCCCCAATCCCTCCCAGCATCAGAGTCTTTTCAATGAGTCAACCCTTCGCATGAGGTGGTCAAAGTACTGGAGTTTCAGCTTTAGCATCATTCCTTCCAAAGAAATCCCAGGGCTGATCTCCTTCAGAATGGACTGGTTGGATCTCCTTGCAGTCCAAGGGACTCTCAAGAGTCTTCTCCAACACACTTCAAAAGCATCAATTCTTCAGCGCTCAGCTTTCTTCACAGTCCAACTCTCACATCCATACATGACCACAGGAAAAACCATAGCCTTGACTAGACGGACCTTTGTTGGCAAAGTAATGTCTCTGCTTTTGAATATGCTATCTAGGTTGGTCATAACTTTCCTTCCAAGGAGTACTGCTACTGCTAAGTCACTTCAGTCGAGTCCGACTCTTTGCGACCCCATAGAAGGCAACCCACCAGGCTCCCCCGTCCCTGGAATTCTCCAGGCAAGAACACTGGAGTGGGTTGCCATTTCCTTCTCCAATGCATGAAAGTGAAAAGTGAAAGTGAAGTCGCTCAGTCGTGTCTAACTCCTAGCGACCCCATGAACCCCAGCCTACTAGGCTCCTCCGTCCATGGGATTTTCCAGGCAAGAGTACTGGAGTGGGGTGCCATTGAGGAAGCGTCTTTTAATTTCATGGCTGCAATCACCATCTGCAGTGATTTTGGAGCCCAAAAAAATAAAGTCTGACACTGTTTCCACTGTTTCCCCATCTATTTCCCATGAAGTGATGGGGCCAGATTCCATGATCTTCGTTTTCTGAATGTTGAGCTTTAAGCCAACTTTTTCACTCTCCAATTTCACTTTCATCAAGAGGCTCTTTAGTTCCTCTTCACTTTCTGCCATAAGGGTGGTGTCATCTGCATATCTGAGGTTATTGATATTTCTCCCGGCAATCTTGATTCCAGCTTGTGCTTCTTCCAGCCCAGTGTTTCCCATGATGTACTCTGCATATAAGTTAAATAAGCAGGGTGACAGTATACAGCCTTGATGTACTCCTTTTCCTGTTTGGAACCAGTCTGTTGTTCCATGTCCAGTTCTAACTGTTGCTTCCTGACCTGCATATAGGTTTCTCAAGAGGCAGGTCAGGTGGTCTGGTATTCCCATCTATTTCAGAATTTTCCACAGTTTATTGTGATCCACACAGTCAAAGGCTTTGGCATAGTCAATAAAGCAGAAATAGATGTTTTTCTGGAACTCTCTTGCTTTTTCCATGATCCAGCGGATGTTGGCAATTTGATCTCTGGTTCCTCTGCCTTTTCTAAAACCAGCCTGAACATCTGGAAGTTCACAGTTCACGTATTGCTGAAGCCTGGCTTGGAGAATTTTGAGCATTCCTTTACTAGCGTGTGAGATGAGTGCAATTGTGCAGTAGTTTGAGCATTCTTTGGCATTGCCTTTCTTTGGGATTGGAATGAAAACTGACCCTTTCCAGTCCTGTGGCCACTGCTGAGTTCTCCAAATGTGCTGGCATATTGAGTGCAGCACTTTCACAGCATCATCTTTCAGGATTTGAAATAGCTCCACTGGAATTCCATCACCTCAACTAGCTTTGTTCGTAGTGATGCTTTCTAAGGCCCACTTGACTTCACACTCCAGGATGTTTGGCTCTAGGTGAGTGATCACACCATCACTCACCTAGATTATCTTGGTCATGAAGCTCTTTTTTGTACAGTTCTTCTGGGTATTCTTGCCACCTCTTCTTAATATCTTCTGCTTCTGTTAGGTCCATGCCATTTCTGTCCTTTATCGAGCCCATCTTTGCATGAAATGTTCCCTTGGTATCTCTAATTTTCTTAAAGAGATCTCTAGTCTTTCCCATTCTGTTTTTTTCCTCTATTTCTTTGCATTGATTGCTGAGGAAGGCTTTCTTATCTCTCCTTGCCATTCTTTGGAACTCTGCATTCAGATGCCTATATCTTTCCTTTTCTCCTTTGCTTTTCACTTCTCTTCTTTTCACAGCTATTTGTAAGGCCTCCTCAGACAGCCATTTTGCTTTTTTGCATTTCTTTTCCATGGGGATGGTCTTGATCCCTGTCTCTTGTACAATGTCACAAGCCTCCATCCATAGTTCATCAGGCACTCTGTCCATCAGATCTAGTCCCTTAAATCTATTTCTCACTTCCACTGTATAATCATCAGGGATTTGATTTAGGTCATACCTGAATGGTCTAGTGGTTTTCCCTACTTTCTTCAATTTACATGCCTTTAAAAAAACGGCGTTGTATGCTCAGTCACTTAGTCATGTCCAACTCTTTGTGTCCCCATTGACTGTAGCCCACCCGGTTCTTCTATTCATGGATTTCTCCAGGCAAGAATACTGGAGTGGGTTGCCATTTCCTTCTCCAGGGGATCTTCCCAACCCAGGGATTGAACCAGCATCTCCTGTGTCTCTTGCATTGGCAGGTGAATTCTTTTACGACTCCTGAGACTCCTGGAAAGCCAGGTGATTCTGATGGTCACCAAATTACTGAATTACTGCCTCCTGCATTCTAAGAGTTTGGAGGATGGAAAATCCCTCTGTGAGGTGGTAGGCATTCTGGGAAAGGGAGAGTGATATCTAGATCTTGAAAGCTGACAAAACATTGACACAATTAGCATATTTTATTTCTTAAGAAGTCTTTTGGTTATTATAATAAGTGCATGTTGTTTAAAATAGAAGGAACTATGAAATATAATAGGAAAAGCACTTGTAATACCATCACTACTGTAATATTTTGATATAGTTTTCAATGTTTATTTTTTCTTTGAAGTATCTTTTGAAATAATCCTGTGCTTATTTGTGTTTGCTTTTGGTAACCCAATATTATAGCTTAAGCATTTCCCTTGTTATTACAGCCTCTCAATACACTCTTTTCTCCTTGATCATAGAATTCCTTTTTTATTTGGTGTAGAACATTCTATCAGGTGTATTTCCTTTCCTATCAGTGTATCTTGGTACACAGGTAGGAAAGACAGTGGTGATGATGGTTTCTGCTTTCAAAGGAAGATGAATTCTGCTATTTTCCCTTCAGAGTTGTTATTCTAGCCAATCGATTAATAATCCTCCATTTACCAGAATCAAGATGACTGTGATTACCTATGGGTTTGGCCAGATAATAACCTCATACCCATGTATCTTCCTTTTAAAACACTGGCAAATCATCACTTCTGATCATGAAGACAGATAGGAACCAGAAGTATAAATTGGAGTTTCTTCCCATCCCATACAGAAAGCCATGTAGAAATGAACATGTGAATTAGCTGGCCCTGTAGCAGGAAGTTGCAGTAACAACATTTGGTTTATTCTTATTGATGGCAAGGGAATTGATCCCTCCCGTGTAACTGAGGACCATTCTCAGAGCTGAGCAAACCAGGCAACTTCTGTCAATAATTGAGTTTTAGGCAGAACCTCATAGAGAGTCAGGTTGCTCTTTAGAGTGTGTGTGTGTGTGTGTGTGTGTGTGTGTGCATGTACCTAGAGCACATATATGTGAGGGAAGGTGCATGTACTGGTGTATGTGTGTGTGTGTGTGTGTGTGTGTGTGTGTGTGTATTTGTAGGTGAAAGAGTGTCACAGCAAGAATAAGCCTATCCAGAAATCCAGGTGCTCCTTGGCTTGTGGAAGCATCACTTGAGGTTTCTCCTCCTTCATCTTCACACGACGCTCTCCCTGTGTATGTGTGTCTGTTTCCAAGCATCTTTTCATAAGAACGTAGCCATATTGGATTAGGGTCCCCTAATGACCTCACTTTAACCTGATCACCTCTGTAAATATCCTGTCTCCAAGTACAGTCACATTCTGAAGGCAATAGGGGTTAGGACTAAACACATGGATTCTGGGGGTGTGGTGGGGGACACAGTTCAACCTTTAAAAGATAAACCCTCAAAATACAAAGATAAATCTTCCTACATGGGAAAATACGCACTGAATAATGATACTGAAAAGTAAGACAATTACATAGTGAAAGAGTCTTTACATGCCTATCTATCTATATAATCTGTCTATCTGGGGCTTCCCTGGTAGCTCAGAGTTAAAGAATCTGCCTAGAATGCAGAAGACACAGGTTCAATCCCTGGGTCAGGAAGATCCTATGGAGAAGGGCACAGCAACCCACTCCAGTATTCTTGCCTGGAGAATCCCATGAACAGAGGAGACTGGCAGGCTACAGTCTGTGGGGTCGCAAAGAGTTGGACATGACTGAAGTGACTGAGCACACATGCGTGCATTCTATCTAAACACACATACACACACATATGTATGTATAATACAAGGGTTGGCTGTGAAGGAAGGAGGAAATAGGATGCAGGGAATAGAAGCTAGATGTCTTTGACTATATACTATTTTTATAGATTTGATTTTAGAGACATTTCAGTATTTTATCTCATTATGAAAAATGAAATTAAAAAGCAACTCCTAAGTTCTAAAAGGAAAGTAAAACAAGTAAATCTAATTTTTGCAATAACCACACAGAAAGGAGCTATTCCAAGGGACTTTATTTTATTTATTTATTCATTTTGGGCTGTGCTGGGCCTCGCAGTGAGGGCTTTTTCTCTAGTTGCAGTGAGCAGGGCTAATCCCTGGTTGTGGAACATGGATTTCTCACTGCATTGCGGAGCACCGGCTCTAGGCACATGGGCTGAAGTAGTTGCGGCATGTGGGCTCACTAGCAGTTGCTCCGGGGCCCTGGAGCACTGCGCTCAGTAGTTGTAGTGCGGGGGCTTAGTTGCTCCACAGCATGTGGGATCTTCCTGGGCCAGACATCAAAGTGGCGTCCCGTGCACTGACTGGAAGATCCCTAACCACTAGACCACCAGGGAAGCCCGCAAGTGTCTTTAAAACAGAACTTTGTATATTCCAGGTAGAATGCATCCTTAAGGACAAAAGGAATAGCAAGAAATCTTGTTTTCAGTATTTTCAGGACTAATATTAATAATATTGTTTTATTTTGAGGCGTGTACATGTATAGTGTGGGATAAAGAAAATTAGTAATTATGTCGACGACATGGAGAATGAGTCTTTTGCCCTAAGAGAAAGAAGAGATCTGTGAGATCGAATCCTGAACTTAAATTAAGAGTATCGGGATGAACGTATGATGTATTTTAACTTAAAATATCTGTACATGTACTCTAAGATAGTAGCCAACTTAGTAGCAATAAGCACCTCTAGAATCAGATCTTGGTTTATAAATACTGTTTGGCTCTGAGAGACACCACCGGAAAACTGGCTCTTTCACAGTGTGGGGCTGATCCTTACAAGAGCATCATTTCAGAGTACAGAGCAAAGCAGTTACAAAGACTGCAGGTCAAAAAGCCCAGAAGCCAACCTGAAGTCCCCATTGGCCAGGGATGGAACAACTTGGGCATTAATAAGTATGTGTGTGCTAAGTCACTTCAGTCGTGTCCGACTCTTTGAGACCCTGTGGACTGTAGCTGCCAGGCTCCGCTGTCCATGGGATTCTCCAGGCAAGAATACTGGAATTGGTTGCCATGCCCTCTTCCAGGGAATCTTCCTGACCTAGGGATCAAACCCGTGTCTGTTGTGTCTCCTACTTTGGCAGTCGGGTTCTTTACCATTAACACCACCGGGGAAGCCCATCAATAAGTATACTAACTGCAATATCAGATTTGGCTTTCTATGTGGGTGTGTATGTGTGTGCATATAAACGGGTACATGCATATATGTATATCAAATATATTCTTTACGTATAGAGAAATTTATAGTTCCCTTATGTTTGAGTACATTTCTTCAATCATGGAGTATTTATTGACTTCTTAGATGGCTGAGACTGCACTAGATGAGGCTGTATTGTGACACGCATACACGGGTGAAAAACGAATCGTAGATTTTGAAAAGTACTCTGGAGGAGGAAGGAAAAAGCAGAAAGCCACAGTAAAAAGGAATGGACAAAGACTCTCCTGTAGAAAAGGAAGATGTCTCAGTGCAGATGGCATGTAAGCTGAAATCTGAAGGATGAAAAGAAGCCAGTAAGGATAGAAGAGTCAGGGGGAAAGCATTCCAGGTTGAAGGAACAGCCAGTGCAAAGATGCTGAGGCCAGTAGTGACTGTGAAGTCACTCAGTCATGTCCAACTCTTTGTGACCCCGTGTGCTGCAGCCCACCAGGCTCCTCTGTCCATGGGATTCTCCAGGCAAGAGTACTGGGGTGGGTTGCCATTGCCTTCTCCAGGGGATCTTCCCGACCCAGAAATCGAACCCAGGTCTCCCACATTGCAGGCAGACGCTTTACCATCTGAGCCACCAGGGAAGTCCTAATAGTGACAGAGATCACTATTATTGTTAACAGACAGATCAACTATTGTCAGGGTTCAGAGGCAGAAAGGTGAGGTGCTGAACACAAAGAACGAGGGAGGATTTGGGGTGGAGGAAATAGACGTAAATATTTTCTGTTACAACTGCTGTCACGATACTGTATGAATTTGTCAAACTTTATAAAACTGTGTGCTTAAAGTTGGTAAGTCTGTCCACGGGATTCTCCAGGCAAGAATACTGGAGTGGGTTGCCACAATCTTCTCCAGGGGATCTTCCCGACCCAGGGATCAAATGTGCATCTGTTATGTCTCCTGCATTGGTAGGCGAGTTTTCTACCACTAGTTCCCCCTGGGAAGCCATTGTATATAAAGTATATCATAATAAAGCTGATGAAAGAAAAAAAAAATCAAAGAAGAAAAAAACAAAAACACAAACAAAGATCCTGAGGCCAGAAAAAGCTGATCATGGTCTGGAAACTGTCGAGGTCTGTTGTGATTGGCGAACAGTAAGTGAGAAGGAGAGAGGCCCAAGATATTTGATCTAATTTGGTTTTCAGAGTAGCCACGTGGACTGTCCTCATTGGTCCTCTCACTTCATAGATGGGAGGAGCAAAGCAGTCCTCTGGTGTCTTTACCAGTAAGTCACGGAACGGGCTCTCGGATGCTTTTTATGAGACTGGTCCTTCCCCAGGCAAATAAACTAAAACCTGCCATAGTCTTAGTTTCCTCTTGCCTCACTCTTCTCGAAACCAGAGAGGTCCGTTTACGCCATGCACAGCAGGACCACAGGGAGGGACTGGGTTTGAAAAGAAAGGCGAGATCCCACATGCTCCGCAAGCCGACGTCAGGGTTTCTTCACAGGTTTTGCTGTAGGAGTAGGAAATGTGGGTACAACTTTTTAATGTCTTACAAGCATCTGTGGGTACATAGCAGAATTTGCTGTCACATCCATCTGCTGCTCTCCCTCTGTCTCGCTGAGTAACCTGCCATTTGAGACAGGGAACCAGAGCCGCATTGTGTCATCAAAGCAAAGATGAAGACATCCCCAGGTCCGGGGCGGCATTGGCTCAGCAGCTCGGAGTAGGAAGCAACTTGCTTTCATCCTCTGAGAGACGCCTACCGCTGATTCCCCCGTCTTCTCTTCTCCGAAGAGAAAAGTAATGAAAAGCCTTCTGGGGTATGTTCCTATTGCTCACGATTGTTTTCATGGTGAGCTTGACCTGGTTCACTGAGTGGGAGAAATCTGAGGTTGACACTGAGTATAAGACCTTTTTTGTAGGAGGAGAAAGAGAAGGACAGAGAGGAGGGGAAGAAGACCTGTGGAGTACTTCACATACTCATGATGACCATTACAAAAGCCCAGCCAGGCTAGGAGTTATAATCACCTTTCTACAGATAAGCTCAATGTAGCTAAGAAAGGTTAGGAGACCTGCCCAAGTTCCCACAGACAAGAAGAAGCTGAACCAGGCCCGCGCAGCTCCATTCCCTGAGACACACAGTTTCTCCATGGATGCTCTGAAATGTGAGCGGTTGGTGCTTTGCTCATACAGTAGCATCTTAGTGTCCTAGACACGTAGCATCTAAGAAACGTAGCATCCAGTTGTTTCATGTTGCACAGAAGAGGCTCAGGAAGGTGAAGAATGTGTCCAAACTCCCCCAGCTAAGAAGCAGCAGAGCCTGGATCCAAGTTCTAACTCCAAGTCCACCGCTTTCTTCTCAAACCATCGCTGCCTTGTTCTTGCCGGAGCTCTTCTTTCCTTAATTACCGTGGTCAAGGTCCAGGGTCAGCATAATTGAGAATGTCCTTGTTTTGTGAATTAGAAAGGATTTTCAGTTTACTTAGAGTTGAGATTGAGGTTAAGAGAGGAGTATAATCACCAAAGTCTACTTCCCTAGGGAAAGCCAATAGACTGAACTCCAGTGTGTGTGTGCGTGTGTGTGTGTGTGTGTGCGCGCACGCTCGCTCATTTGATGAGGGGCAGAGGGGGACTGGGCACATTTGCATATGTGCTACTGTTGGGAAAAAAAATTCTGCTGTATTCTTTCCAGTTTCTTCTGGAAAGACTAAGACAAGACTAAGAAGATCTTGGTCTGAAGATCAAATGACATGAGACACATTAAGAAGAGAAAACCAAATTTACTTACTTTTGTATGGGGAAGGGTAGCGGGCTCCATAAGAATAAAGGACCTAGTTAGGCAGTTGAGGCTTATGTGTTATTTGAGAGAGGACAAGAGTAGGGGTTTGGGAGTTCAAAGCGGAGGAAGGCAATTTACAGGAAGATCCAAAAGAATCAATGTTTGGGAAGCAAATGTTTGCTGGGCCACCTGGAGACACAGAAAGTACTTTGATCAAACTGGCCTTCAGGGATATATGTATCCATATAGCTGATTCACTTTGCTGTGTAGCAGAAACTAACATGATATTGTAAAGCAACTATACTCCAATAAACATTTTTTTTAAAAACACTATATGTGAAAATGATAGTTTAAACTTTGAAAGAACACAAAGATATAAATGCTTAAGAAACTGGCCTTTCTGTGTTCCATTGACATTTGAAATCTTTCCTCCTTTTGTATTTATTTAGATTTGGTTTTGGCATAAATTTGAATTCCCTTTTGTATCTAGTATACAATTTTTAAAAGTTAAAAAATAATGGTCTCGTTAGGTTCTGCCTGTCTGCTACACCGAGTTCATAAACTGTCATACACCAAGTATGTGGTTATCTGTGATGATAGCTCTTTCTGGAACCGGTCCTCTATCTAAATCCTTTTAGCAGTTAGAAAGTAGAAGTGTTGGTCACTGAGTTGTGTCAAATTCTTTGCAATCCCATGGACTGTAGCCCACTGGACTCCTCTGTCCATGGGTTTCTGCAGGCAGATTCTTTACCATCTGAGCCACCACGGAAGCGCCAAAGTGTTAGTTGCTCAGTCGTGTCCAACTCTTTGCAACCCATGGACTGTAGCCCACCAGGCTCCTCTGTCCATGGAATTCTCCAGGCAAGAATACTGGAGTAGGTAGCAGGTGCCATTCCCTTCTCCAGGGGATCTTCCTGACCCACCGATCTAACCTGGGTCTCCTGCACTGTAGGCAGATTCTTTACCATTTAAGCCACCACGGAAGCCCCTGCAAGGCAGTTAGGGTGAAAGTCAAACGTTCTTCCTGAGTCTTTGGAGCTTGATTGTTTTAGCTGGAAGCAATTTGCATACCGAAGGGGCACATATTGAGGTGGCAAATTCTGCTTAGCCAGGCTAGTTAAAATTCACTGACAGAGCTGCCTAAAAATGTGCTTGAGATCTGCCTTCAACTCAGCCCTGCAGTGGGCAGTGTCCTATATTCTGAGCACCTAAATGTGCACACAGCCTGTGTACCTGAGCCAGGACACAGAAGGGGCTTCGTGCATTACCTGGCAGATGGTCTGCAATGCTGTCTCCTGCAGTTTGCTCAAATCCATGTCCATATCGGTGATGCTATCTCACCATCTCATCCTCTGCCTCCCCTTCTCCTTTTGCCTTCAGTCTTTCCCAGCATCAGGGTTTTTCCAATGAGCAAATAACATACCCAGGGCTCAAATCCACATCTGTTTAAGTTTCCAAACTGGGGTCTTGCAGGCCAGCTTCACACTGAATGGGGACCATGTAACCAACCGGTCGATTAGGGATTAGTTGCTGTGATCAATTAAGGAATGCAGAGAGTTAACTTCTTAGCTGTTGGAAGCAGAGGCGAAATTGGACAAAGTTCATTCACAGCAGTGAGCAGAGCCTAGGCAAGACAAACTGTTTTGTATTCCACGACTGTGGTAGCCTTTCCCTGATAACACGTGGATTCTGAGATCTCATTCCTCACCCAGTGTGGTGCCAGGCTGGCCAACTGATGGATAGCGGCTTTACTCCCGGGGTGAATTTACAAGGCACGCCAGCTGAGCCACTTCAGAGGACCTGCATCCTTCCCGAGGCTCCTGCAGGGTGGGCGTGGGGGCGCCTGCCTGCAATTCCATTACTGGGATTGACGTGCTCCCTCCTGGTTTTCTGTAACTCTCGCTGATGACGTGAGTCTTGTCGGACAAACAGACGTGGCTCTGAATATTCCTGGTTGCTGACTGCTCCCAGCACGCTGGTCTGGGTCTTAATTTATAAAGGTGACTGACAGACGACATGAGGATGCTGGTGCCATTGAAAGAAGGCTTTCGTGTTACTCATGGTTCCCTTGAAACAAGAAACAGAGCAGGTCCAGCAGAGGACAGCCACCGGGTTTGGGTCAGGAAGCAGAAGCTGGGAGGAGCAAAAAGCATAAGGCAGATGATTTATTGGGGTTTCCAAGGAAAGGCAGGACAGGGTAAAACAGTTTGGGCTTAGCTAATTTGAATAATTTCAGCGGGCTCTAAACTATAGGGATGGTGTGCAGCTGCCTGGCACCTGGTCCTTGGATGATTCTGGCAAAGGAATATTGCCTCCAGGGGTTTATGGGCCCAAGAGAGGCTGTGTGGTTCTGGACTGGTTTGTTTGCATCAAACAAACCAAGTTTGATGTTCCCAAGTCCTTGCCATATCTAAGAATTGGATAGCACCAGAAAGTGCATTCGCTCCCATAAAAAGTCAGAAAGGCTTTTTAAGATACCAAAACATCATAATACCTAGAAAATTTTATATATGTATAATATATACACCCGGGCTTTCCGGGTAGCATGGTAGTAAAGAATCTGCCTGCCAAGGCAGGAGACCCAAGAGATGCAGGTTGGATCCCTGGGTTGGGAAAATCCCATGGAGGAGGAAATGGCAACCCACTGCAGTATTCTTGTCTGGGAAATCCTATGGATGGAGGAGCCTGGCGGGCTGCAGTCCATCGGGTCCCGAAGAGTCAGGCACGACTGAGCGACTGAGCACTCACGCATACACACCTAACTCTCTGAATTGGTTTGGGATTTTGGACTTTTGGGTTCTAGCAAAGAATCAGAAGATGAGTGGGTCTGCAGTCCCTTCTTTTGTGACACGAGACCAGTTAGTCTCCTCCTTTGCACACGTGAGAGCTGAGTTGCATCAGTGTTTCCCAGGATTCAGGATGCGACAGGTGAATGAGATGGTTTGGCCTCAGCCTGAGAGAATGTGGACTCACAGAGCAGGCACACACCAAGGCTGGGATTTCAGAATATGGTTTATTTTTGTGGTGATAATTTATGTAAGTGACATATGCTAGCTATAAAATCTCCCTTAAAAAAGCTTAATTACATTTTTGAAATTTATTTATTTTTAATTGAAGGCTTAATTACATTTTAAAAGTTGAGTTGATTTATAGGCAAATAAGTAACCGCAAGTGTCTGTTATTGAAGAGAAACTATGATTATGGAGGTATCTGTTTCTCCCTTTAGTACTATCATATATTTGGGGATTCTACTATTAAGTGCATACATGTTCATGAATGTTCTATCTTCCTGATGAATTGACCCTTTTATCATTATGAAATGTCCCTGTGGTAAATACTCTTTTGTCTTGAAGTCTGTTTTATCTGATGCTATTACAGATGCTCCAGCCTCCTAATGCTTACTGGCTGTATGGTATGTCTTTCTCCATTAACTTACTTTCAATTTGTCTGTATCTTTATATTTAAAGTGCATCTCTTAAAGAGAGCAAATAGTTGGTCTTGCTCTTTTTAATCCATTCTGATAATCTTTGCGTTTTAGTCCAGTCCCAATAAATGTGATTATGGATGTGTGATTAGGTATATCATTTTATTGTCCTCTGCTTTCTATTCTTCTCTCTTATGTATTGGTTTTCTTTTTTTTATTAATTTTTATTGGAGTATAGTTGCTTTATGTGGGCTTCCCAGGTGGCTCCCTGCTAAAGAATCCACCTGCCAATGCAGGAGACATGGGTTCAGGCCCAGGGTCTGGGAGACCCCCTGGAGGAGGAAATGGCACCCCACTCCAGTCTTCTTGCCTGGGAAAGCCCATGGACAGAGGAGCGTGGCGGGCTACAGTCAGTGGGGTTGCAAAGAGTCCCGTATGACTTGGTGACTAAACAACAACAGATGGCTGTTTTACAGGGTTATGTTAGTTTCTGCTGTACAGCAACGTCGATCAGTCATACTATACACGTACATGCGCCCTTTTGGTCTTCCATCCTGCTCAGGTCACCATAGTGCATTAAGCAGAGTGCTCTGTGCTGTGCAGTAGGTTCTCAGTAGTTATCCATTATCTATTGTTGCTGTAACAAATGACCACAGACTTCAGGGTTGCAAGACTGAAGTTTGCATTTCCTTACTGTCTCTGGGTTGGGGGTTGGTCCCCAGCAACGGCTGGTCCTTCCCTCTCGGCCTTAGACTATGACTCTCTGACTCCTCTGCCACCCCTCTCCGATTTCAGCCAGAGAAAGTTCTCTGATTTAAGGGTATGTGATACGCTGGGCTCAGTGGGCTCCTCCCCTGTTTTAATGTCCTTAACTACTTCTGCAATCTTTTTATTTTCTTTTTTTTATGTCAAGACATATTCATAGGATCTAGAGATTAGAGCACAGGTATCTATCTTTGGGGAGCATTCTGCCTGCCATAACTACCTTAAAAATATTTTTGGATATTTTAGAATTCAATTTTAACTTACTTATTGGTTTCAGCTTGCCTTTTTAAAGTGATTGCTTTGGGAATTACATGAACCATCCTTAGCTTTTCACAAGCTATGTAGGTTTAATATTGTACCATTTCATATGAAATGTAGAAACATTTCACTGGATATGCCCATTTACCATCCTTCAGCATTCTTTAGGCTGTGGTGTGATATCCATTGAATCTATATTCATTAGAACTGCAGGAGACAATGTAAGAATTTTTGCTTCAAACAGCCACATGCATATGTATTTTATAAATTAAGAGAGAAAATAATCTTTTATGCTTATCCAGATGTTTACCATTTCTATTTATCATTTCTAATGCTCTTTATTTGCTCCTGAAAGAATCTGGGTTTCCCCCTGATATTATTTCCCTTCAGCGTGAAGAACTTCCTTCAGTATTTCTTGAAGTACTGGTCTATTGGCAATGAACTCTCTTTGTTTTCTTTTATTTGAAAAGTCTTTAACTTGCTTTCATTCTTTATTTTTCAAAACCCAGGACTCATTTTTATTTATTTTAAAAAAATTTTGGAGTATAATTGATTTAGAATGTTGCATTTGGTTTCTGCTGTATAGCAAAGTGTATCAGTTATACATTATAGATATATCCACTCTTTCTACTTATTAATACTTTCATTCTCCAGAGGCCTTTTCTCCCAATACAGAATTCAGGAATTTTCTTTCAGCACTTTGAGGATGTTATTTCACTGTGTCCTGGACTTTATCAACTGTAGTTAGTTAAGCCTGTGAATCATCGTTTTGTGTCTATAATGTATCTTTTTTTCCCACTAATTTCAAGATTTTATTTGTCTTCCAATTTTCATTAGTTTGACTATGATGTGTCTCGCTTGGTGTTCTTCACATATATTCTGTCTAGGGTTCGCTGAGCTTTTTGAATTGTAAATTTAAGTCTTTTGCCAAATTTGGGAAGTTTTTAGCCATCATTCTTCAATATTTTTTCTATCCCATTTCTTTCTCTTTCAGAGACTTGACTTTGCTAATTTTTTAAGTGTCTTTCTGTCATAGTGAGTCATTTCTTTCACTTGAAGTTCTTTGACTCTTTCTTACGTCATCTCCATTCTCATTTTAAGTCCACCAGTAAATTCTTTATTTCAGGTACTCTCTTCTGACTGCACAGTCACAGGGCCAACTCGATCCAAGAGAAGGAGAAAGGACCCATCTGGCAGTGGGGAGGATGGCAAGAAATGTGGAGCCACTTTGAATTCATCCCCCTTGGTCCTACCTGCCCCCTCTATCTTTACCACCTTGCCGTTTGTTGATGCCCTCAGCATCTCGTTGTAGGACCCCTGAAATAGCTTCTGACTTGTCCCCTCCCTTCTCAAATTCCCCTTCAGTCTTGCCTCTCAAATATCTACCTGTGCAACCCCTTGACTTCTTGAGAAAGTCTTCCTCTCTCTCCCAGAAGGAATGACCTTTCCATGTGCTCACTTAGCCGTGTCTGACTCTTTGCCACCCCATGGACCATAGCCTGACAGGCTCCTCTGTCCGTGGGATTTCCAAAGCAAAAATGCCAGAGTGGGTTGTCATTTCCTTCTCCAGGGGATCTTCTTGACCCAGGGATGGAACCCACGGCTCCTGCATTGGCAGGCGGCTTCTTTACCACTGAGCTACCTAGAAAGCTGACCTTTCCATATCCACACTTAGTATTTACCACTTTGTCTGCAATGATAAGGTCTGTTTGTCTTCCTTACCAACTAGTCTCAGCTTCCCAGGGGAAGGGAACATATTTGATAACATCCGTTGTTTCTCCCAGCAGGAGCTCAGTGGCTCTGACCTCTCTGTGAAGGCTGGAGACCTTGATTGCTTTGTTTATCATGTCCCCAGAGTCTAGCCTCATGCCTGGCTCATCAGAGATGCTTAATAAATATTTCTTGAACTAGAAAGATTTAAGAATAAAAAATTCACACAGTCAGTTAAGGCAAAACCACAACTGGATTCCAGATGTGTTTCCCTCTCAATTAATTCTTTCTAGGCCTCTCCAGCAGCTGAGTGAGACTCAGCCATCCTCAAGGCTTCTTTTCCTTAGAATATTCAGCTTATATTTTTATCCACGTATCTCAAGAGCACTTTCTTTCATGCTTTCAAACATAAACCAAGTTTAGCAGGGTGAAAAGAGTTGAGGATTTTTCCGCATTGGTCTCTGCTCCAGCCTCTCTAATGAGCAATGCACCGAGCACTGATACAGTTCCTGGTTTCAGACTTGGAAAGAATCCATTCAAACTCCAGGACTAAGAAGCATTTTGTGTATCACATACTTGTTGCTTTGGACCATGAACATTATAGGTTCATTTCTTCTGGAATCGTGTGCTAGAGGGGAGAAAAGACTTAAGTGATTGACCTGGGGGCCCAGGAGGTTGCATCCTAAAGGCTGAACTCGAAGTACTCACCCAGACTGTGAACTTCCTTTTCTGTATCAACTCTTCTGTTGCTTGACAGAGAACAAGAGCTCAATGGATGTCTTTGATATTAAAGTTGTCTCCACCTAAAGCAATGACTCTCAAACTTTAATCTGCATAATAGTCACCTGTAGAGCTTGTTAAAACACTCATTCCGGGCCCTGCCTAAGAGATTCTTGTTCAGTAGCAACTGCACATTGAAATGATAAATATTTTGGATCTATTGGGTTGAATAAGATACATTATTAAAATTGATTCCACATGTTTGTAAGATAAGATATGAAATTACATATGTGGCATGCATTGAATTTTTTAAATATTTGTTTATGTTCTTGTTGTTCAGTCACTCAGTCGTGTCCACATCTGAGACCTACAGCATGCCAGACTTTCCTGTCCTTCACCATCTCCCGGAGTTTGCCCAAACTTATGTCCATTGAGTCGGTGATGCCATCCAACCATCTCATCCTCAGTCGTCCACTTCTCTTCCTGCCTTCAATCTTTCCCAGCATCAGGGTATTTTGTAATGAGTCAGCTCTTCACATCAGGTGGCCAAAGTATTGGTGCTTCAGCATAAGCCCTTCCAATGAGTATTCAGGATTGATTTCCTTTAGGATTCACAGGTCTGATCTCCTTGCAGTCCAAGGTGCTCTCAAGAGTCTTTTCCAATACCACAGTTCAAAAGCATCAATTCTTGGGCGCACAGCCTTCTTTATGGTCCAGCTCTCACATGCATACGTGACTACTGGAAAAACCATAGCTTTGACTATACGGATCTTTGTTGACAAAGTAATGCCTCTGCTTTTTAATATACTTTTAGGTTTGTCATAGCTTTTCTTTTGTTTATAAATTACTGTTTGTAAATTATTTGTAAATAAATTTATATAAATAAATATTTTAAAATAAGTTTATTTATTTAAATAAATGAATAAATAAATGTCTTTTATATTAAAAAAATATAAAACAGTGGCTCTTAGTTGTGGCATGTAGGATCCAGTTCCCTGACCAGGGATTGAACCCAGGCCCTCTGCATTGGGAGCATGGAGTCTTAGTCACTGACCTACCAGGGAAGTCTCTGCATATTTTGTTGGCCAGCGTGGCCTAGAACAGTTTCCATGGAGGAATGAGGACTAAGACCAGCTGATAGCTGAGGACTGAGCAGGAGGTGAGGGTGTAGACCTGGAGAGTGGACAGCTCTTTGGGCAAAAGGGAGGGCGAGCAGTCCCATTGGCCAATGTGGATTGCTTGCTCTTTGGCAGAAAAAGGGAAGGTGAGTGATGGCATTGTTATCTAGAAGACGAAACAGTGTCTCCAAGGAAGGGTGTATTTTCAGGAAGAGAGAGACTTGGACATGTTTGAGGCCAAATGTGAAAGAGTCAACAGAGAAGAAAAGGTGGTAGCTAAGGAGAGAAGAAAGAACAAAGCAAGTTGAGGATTAGGGAGACTGTCCTTACAGCTGGGTGGAGGGGAGGGAAGAACTCATCTTTGTCTGTAACCCCTCTGAGCCTCATTCTCTTAAAAACTGGGGGCAAAGATCATGTTGTAATGGCAATGCTTCCCCACAAGGCTGTTCTGGGGTCTAAATGAGATAGTAGATGGGGGATCAACTTGGTAGGTGATGGAACACCATATAAGCAGGGGTCCCCAACCTCCGGGATCCAATGCCTGATGATCTGAGGTGGAGCTGATGTAATAATAACAGAAATAAAGTGTACACTAAATGTAACAGGCTTGAATCATCCCCATACCATTGCCCTTTCCCTGGTCTGTGGAAAATTTGTCTTCCACCAACCGGTCTCTAGTACCAAGAAGGCTGGGGACCGCTGAAAATACTTCAGCCACCGTCACCGAGTACTCTAGCCACAGTCACTTTCTTTCCAACAGTTTGCTGCCTTCGACTCCTAATACATTCACAGTTTATATTCTTTATTGCCAGAGTGTTGCAGGAAGAATTCAGTCCAAATTTCCAAATGTGGAACCTTCTCTACCCAGAATCCACTGCTAACATGCGCAATGGGAGTGATTTCTGAACAGTGATAGCCATTGGGTAACCCTTGTGCAGTGGTTCTCAAAGTGTGTTCCCTGGACCAGCAAAAATCAGCGTCTCTTGGGGAATTGCCTAGAAAGTGGGCATTCTCAGCTCTACTGAATCAGAAACTCTGGGGGCAGGCCCTGACAACCTATATTTTTAACAAGCCTTTTGGGTGATTCTGGTTCAATCTAAATGTTTAGAACACTGCCCTAGTGAAGTCCAGTCGCTATCCTTTCAGTGCAAGGATCCTCAAACTTTGGGAAACTGGTTAAAATTCAGATTCTGGGCCTATGAAACTGCATAGAAAAGGTCCCAGGATTATTCAAATGAGCTACCATAATATATTGTAAAGTAGGGGTCAGTGAACAGTTTCTGTAAAAGGCCAGAAAATAAATATCTCAGGCTTGGCCGACAAAGAGGCCGCCTGCTTGGCTCTTGTAGCAGAAAAACAGCCACAGGCAATGCTTTAAGGAAAGAGTGTGGCTGTGTTTCTGGGGCCAAATGACATGGGATGCATGGTGGGTTTGGCCAGTGAGCCATTCCAGCTTCACCCTTGGTTTGTGATACGGTTGTTTTATCTTCCCATCCATCATTCTCTTCCATTTCACTCATTCATTCATCCATTCATTCTTTAATACTTCTTACTAGATCTGAGCTTCCCAGGTGGCACTCTTGGTAGAGAACTTGCCTGCCAATGCAGGAGACATAAGGGAGATGTGGGTTCAATCTCTAGGATTGGGAAGACCCCCTGGAGGAGGGTGTGGCAACCCACCCCGGTATTCTTGCCTGGAGAATCCCATGGACAGCCCATTAGGTCGCAGAGAGTCGGCCACGACTGAAACAACTTAGCTCAGCACAGCACTAGATCCTGACTGTGGGCCAGACACTTACGTAGGCATGGGAGACTGACACTGATTTTTTGGAGAGGTTCTTGCTGTCAAGGAGATGGCAGTCTCGCCCAGTGTGTGGGTGGTTGGCGGGGGGTGGGGAGGGGGATGTTAAACAGTATCAAAATCTATTGCAATGTCTGGTTAAAATGGGGGAGAACGTTTACTAGCCCTCCAAAGAACTTGTATTCCATAGCCCAGCCCAATATACTCAAAAAAATGTGTGTTCAATTTTCTGGCTTCCTAGCTACCCAAGTGTTAATAAAGTTGGGCCAACCTTTGGGAAACATTTTTGATTCCACCCCACCAGTTCCCAGGAGTTCTCTGCAAGTGATTTACAGAGCACTCATCACCCACCACCAGTTAGGAGCCAGACTAGACCAGCTGGTTGATACGGCGCAGAGGGTTAGGAGAGGGATCTGTTGTAGCTGTTGGTATGGAGATGCTGATACACCAGGCAGTGTTTGTTCTGCCAGCCTACGAGGATGCAACAGATAGTGTTTATGAGAAAGTTTTTCTTAGGAACTTTTGTCCAAATGGGAACTCTAGATGTGTGTATCTTTTGGAGCAGTTACTTAAGACCTGAGCATCCTCAGGATTTACAACTGATTGGTGTGCCTCCTGTTCCCAGAGGCTCTGGCATTTTCTTCTCAGACTCCTTTGAATCTGCTATAATAATAATGATAGTAATATCTTAGTATGTAGCCATTCCCAGGCACCTATTGTACAAGCCAGGCATGGTGCCAAGTACCAGTGTGTATGGTGGGCAGAAAATTGGCTCAGCAAAGATGCCCATGTCTTAACATCTGTGAATATGTTACTTCAATGGCAAAAGGAACTTGGCAGTTGTGAGTCAGGGTAAGGACCTTGAGACGGAGAGACTATTCTGGATTATGCAGATAGGCTCAATTTAAACACATGAATCTTTAAAAGTGGGGGAGCTTTCCCAGCTGTGGTCAAATGTGAAGACAGAAGAATCATCAGAGAGATGCTAGCCTGCTGGCTTTGAAGGTGGAGGAAGGAGCCATGAGGCAAGGAATGCAAAAAGCCTTTAGAAGCTTAGAAATTGGAAAAGGGAGGGATTTTCTCCTGGAGCCTCCAGAAAAGAATGCAGCCCTGCCAGCACTTTGAGTTTAGTTCCGTGAGACTCTTTTTTGGGTTTCCCTGGTGGCTCAGACGGTAGAGAATCTGCCTGCAATGCAAAAAACCCAGGTTTGATCCCTGAGTTGGGAAGATCCCCTGAAGATCTTCCCACTCTAGTATTCTTGCCTGGGGAATTCCATGGACAGAGGAGCCTGGTGGGCTATATTATAGTCCACGAGCTTGCAAAGAGTCTGCCACGACTGAGTGACGAACACTTGCAGACTCTTTTTTTCGACCCTGACTTTCAAAACTCTAAGCATAATAAACTTGTATCATTTAAGCCGCCAAGTTTGTGGTAATTCATTAAAGCAGCAAGAGAACATTAATACACCATGATCTCGTTAAATCCTCAAAAGAACCCGTTTTGTTTAACTACTAAGAATTCCCTGGAGAAGGAAATGGCAACCTACTCCAACAGTCTTGCCTGGAGAATCCCATGGCCAGAGGAGCCTGGTGGGCTACAGTCCATAGCGTCGCCCAGAGTCAGATGTGACTGAAGCAGCTTAGCACACATGCGTGCAATAAACACAGAGATGGAGAGTTAACAGACATGCAGTAGTTGTTTAAGAGCCTTTTTATTTTTTCAACAGTACTTTACAGAGGTATAATTTACATGTAATATAATGCAAAAATCTTACATGTATGCTCAATGAATTTTTTAATTTTTAATTTTTCAATTTATTTTTAATTGGAGAATAATTGCTTTACAATGCTGTGCTAGTTTCTGCCAGGCAACAGTATGAATTGGCTGTAAGTATACATGTATCCCCTCCCTCCTGAGCCTCCCTCCCACTCCCCGTCTCTCCCCTCTAGGTTATCACGAGCGCTGAGCCGAGTGCTGTATAGCAGCTTCTTGATAGCTGTCTCTTTTCCACATGGTCGTGTGTGTATGTCAAGGCCACTCTCTCAGTTTGTCCTACCCTCTCCTTTCCCCGCTACACTCAGTGAATTTTTACATGTGTTTCTGTGAAATCACCACACAGGATCAAGATGTGGAACACTTCCAGTGCCCCGGAAATTCCACTTTTGCTCCCTGCCCATCAACCCCAACATAACTTCTACTCTGAATTCAATCACTGTAGATTAGCTTTGACTGTTCTTGAACTTTCTATAAAATTTCTGCTCTGTTACGTTGTTATAAGAGGGATTATATAGTTGTGCGTTCTTCTATGGCTAGCTTCTTTCACTTAGCATAATGTTTTTGAGATTCATCCGTAATGTTGCGAATAGAAAGCTCTTTACCACTGTGGTTCACCCGAGCCTCTTGTATCATCAGATGAGTTCCCAGCCTGGAGGCTGGCCCTCCAATGGATGATGCTTCCTTTTTGGCGTCTGAACGGTTCCCGGATGATGCTTCCTTTTTGGCATCTGAATTGTTCCCGGTGATTCAGGTTTAGAATGTCTTCCTCATGGGCTACAGCTTCAGTGAGAAAGTGGTTCTTGTTACTAAGTAGAGACTTAATGCAGGACCATTAAATAAATGCATACATGACAAGTATTTCTCCACCTAAAATCTGTTGGGGGGTTACTGTGATAGCAAGAACTATAGAGCTGAGCATTTTGCATTCACTATCTCATGTAAACAACAACAATGACTTACTTGAATGGTAGATATTATTATCCCTAGTATATAAAGCCTAAAATTGAGACCAAGCCATAATGAGCCCAAGCCACACAGTTAAAAAGTGACACATTGGTTGATTCCAAAAAATATTAATACAGTCCCCTCATCTGTCTGGACTACATTTTAAGTTAACTGATTTTTCCTTTATAAAGTAAACACAGAAGTTAACTATAGAAAATTTGAGAAATACAGAAAATCTAAAGGAAGAAAAAATGGTATTCATGTACCACCACCCCAGGACAATCACTATTAATATTTTGATGCATATTGTCTTCTTGTATTATTTTCTATGCAGTGTATTATTTGTTTGTTTAATAAGCTATGATCGCAGTTGTTATTGTTGTTCAGTCACTAAGTTGTGTCTAACTCTTTGTAACCCCCTGGACTCCAGCATACCAAGCTCCCCTGTCCTTCACTATCTCCCAGAGTTTGCTTCAATTCATGTCCATTGAGTCAGTGATGTTATCTAACCATCTCACTGTCTGTCACCCCCCTCTCCTCCTGTCTTCAATCTTTCCTAGCATCAGAGTCTTTTCCAAGGAGTCAGCTCTTAGCATCAGGTGGCCAAAGTATTGAAGTTCAGCCTCAGCATCAGTCCTTCCAGTGAAGATTCAGGGTTGATTTCCTTTAGGATTGACTGGTTTGATCATGGTACACCTACAAAATTATACCTTACTTTTTCATGTAACTTTTTTTCTGGGTTCTGTAAACTCAGTGGTTGTGATGATTTCATTCAGTATTCATTCAGTTGATGTTTATGGATTACTTGCTGTGTGACATTATTTGTTGAACCCCTCCTTTGTGTGGGGTACTCTGACGCTTGTGTTCCTTACTTGTAGGATTGGCTGTCTTCTGTTTGAGCCAAGTTAGTTGGGTCCCAATCAGAAAGTCACACCGTCTCCCCCTTAGAGCATTGACATTGCTGGGTGATGTGCCTTTAATGGATGACTCCTAGGTTTGCGGCTGCTTTTCTAATTAATAAAAGAAGAAAACCACAAGAACAGCATCCGTGTTTCCCTGCAGCCTCCCAGGGCTCCGTGCTTTTAGCACAGCAGGAATTCTGTGTAACAAATTGGAGCAGAGACTTCTGGGATACATCGTCCCAGGTGAGGAGTTCAGATCTTACACGCTAAGAGCGCTGGTTGCATACTTAAATACCAAAGAGGCTTGCTCTGCAAATAGATTGAAGGAATTCCAGAATCTGAGTGCCACAACTTGATTTTCAGAATTAGCCGGAAGCTGCAAGCCTGTTAAGAGCTCTTACTGGGGCATGTGCAGGGCGTGAGGAATTGAAATAGGAGGAGATGCAGTGTCAGGTAATTCCACCCTAGTTTCAGGATGAGAGCTGGGGGGATAGATCAGGGATGAGCAAATGAAGCTAGCTTGTGTATCTCCTGGGAGGTTGGACAAGATGTTTTCTAGAGGGCTGCGAATTATTTGAAGCAGATTTCAGAGCATTGCAGCAGATGAATGCAAATCCAGCCTATTTCTCTGGTCCAGATGGTTACTTATCCTTGGGATACTCAAAATCAAACATTTGAATGGAAACAGCACTTACAGAGTGGAATAGAGCCAGACTGCACTGCTCCTAGCAGTGTTTCAGCAGCTTAATGGAAAGATAGTTATGCGTGCTGAGGGGCACAGGTTGAACATTTGTCTGTATGAACATAAATTAGCACCGATTCTTTCCTCTTTATATCTTTTCAACACCAACTCCTCTGTGTTCATTCATTCATTCAGCAAAATCTGTTTAAAGTTTTCTGTATGTCCACACAGGTGACACAAGAGTGAGCAAGGCCATTCCTGGGTGGATTTGTGGTCTATTGTGGGAGGGGAGGTTACGCTTTAGATATTCACTGAGCACTACTCTAGGAGGCTGGGGAAGAGATGGTATTCTGAGCTATTCAAGTTTTAGGTTCTGCCCTCACATAGCTTGAAATGTGACATGAAAGTTAAGATATGCAACTGATACCTGAGACATAGCAAATATTCTTCCTTCAATGCATTGTAATACTTACATCCTATAGGTCTGTCCTAGGGCCAATTTGAGGACCAGGTGACTGAGAATCTGCTTTAAAACAGATTCCTGTGCCACAGCTCAGGCAGTGATGCTAGACAAAAATCTATGGGAATAGGACCCTGAAGACCATGAGTAAATGCACGGAGGCAGAGGGCTGGATTTGTGTGTTTGTGTGTGCATGTGGTCTTTGATAGGCGCGATGGATCATCAATAATTAGTTGGCAACTTGCAGTCTAGTTTGCCAACAAAAATAGGTTTAGAAGCCCAACATGGCCCATTTTGGCAAAGGTAAGCCATGGCCCTGTGGCAAGCCAACTTGCAGAAAAGATGGGTTTGGTAGTGAGTTCAGGGTGGACTGGATGCCATAGAATGGCAATTACAGTAACAACTAAATGTATTGGGAGTTCACTGAGTGCCGGGTGCTTCTACATCGTCGCCACCTTTAATCCTCTTAGTCTTTTATGCAGATGGTTATCCTTTATGCAGTTGTTATCTTCACTACCAGAGGAAATCAAGGCACGACAGAGGTTAAGCGACTTGCCCAAAGTCACCCAGCTTGGAGTTGCAGAGTTGGAATCCTAATGTAGTTTATTATCGTCCTTCCTTCCCAATAAAGCTGAGAGGAAAGACTCGACAAGAAGCTCGCATCATCAGTATGAAAAAATGAGCCAACCTGGCCTTTGGGGAGGACCTTCATTTCCTTGGCAGAAGTTGGTCGTGAGAGTGACCCATGTCACACTCTGGAACACAAGAATGTGGTTGCTGGCCCCTCCAGGAAGAGCCTCAGGTGATATTCTCTGGCATAGCTCTGCAGGCAGTTCTCAGATGAGGTTCAAAGAGGCCCAGCAACTACCTCTCTGAGCCACCTAGCCCTTCAGAGTTGCCATGGGTCATCTTTGGGTGTTAAATCATCCAGTTAAGGAGTCGGGGTTGCCCCCTCCCTTGCCCCCTTCCCTGTTGTTGAGAATTCTGGTCCCATCTCTTGGTATGACGTGATTGTATCATTCTAGTAATCTCCTTTCATCTAGGAACTATTCTCAGGGTTTTTATTTGCCTCATTTCTGCTATTCTGGCTGCCCAGTTTAAGCAGAGTGCAGCTGTGGATCGCAATTTTGTTCCTGATAACGTCTCAAGAGGTGGTTTGGGGTTTCACAAGTAGAGGCGTGAAAAAGAAGGTTCCTTATAGGAGACCACAGTGTCTGGAACCAAATGCTAAGGCATGCTTTTAGAAGTAAAAGACCTTCTTCCTCCTTGGGTGGCCCATGGGGCAAGTGGTGGCCTTGTCATGTGGCAAAAGCAACCCTGGGTTTGCAATTCAATCCTGGATCCACCGTTTGTGAGCTGACCCTGAGCCGTCCCTTTAACTCAGCTCCCCCAGGAGTAAAACAAGGGTTTAGTGCCAGGTCGTGCTGGTCCCCTGAGCTTAGAACAGGCCAAGGCAGGGAACACACAGGGCCAGAGTGACAAGCCAGGGGTATTCCCAGGGTGGAGAAAGTTAAGAGCGCTTTGTGATCACAGAGAAGCAGAGGAGCGCTAATAAGGTAATTAACACCTTTCCTCTGATGAGCAGCCAGGGAATTATTGAAAGAGATTAAATAGAAACTGTGAAAAGATCTCTGGGTAACTGAGAAGTAAGAGAATGGTAATATCCTGTTATCTATGCATAAAGGAATAAATGTATGTTTTATAAGCAGAGAAGGGGTCTTTGTCGCCCTTGTTCAGATGTCTCCTTTTCAGACCTTCACACTTGCTTTCTACCACGGAGCATTTGTACCTGAAGCCCACTCTTCATGAGAGGCACTCTTTCTTCTACTCTTATTTGTATTTGTTTTGTTTTGACCACACCCCGAGGCATGCAGGATCAAAGTTCCCGGAGCAGGGATCGAACCTTTGTCTCCTGCAATGGAAGTGAGGGTTCTTTACCACTGGACTGCCAGGGAAGTCTCTCTTCTCTTTGCTTAGGTCACTTGTACTCCAGTATCCCTTCCTCAGGGAAATCTCTGACCATCTAGATCATTCAGTTTCCTTCATTGTGGCTTCCTAAAGCACCATAAACTTTCCCTTCAAATCTCGAATGTCAGTAGCAATTTTACATTCACGTAGCAGTTTGATTTCTGCTTGTCTCCCACCTGGACCATAAGCTCTATAGGTGTAGGTTCCTTGGCTATTTTTATTCACCCTTGGATCCCCATTCTTCAGCAAGGTGCATGGCACGGAGATGAACAAACAGTAGGATGAATGAATGAAAGACATATTTGGCATCTAGAACTTTGTACAGTTCTAAAAAGTTGGTAAAGCTGGAGTTATTTGTCATCCCCATGAAGAAACCGAGGATCAGTGAAATAAAGGGACTTTCCCAAAACACACACCCTAGAAACCAGAACTCGTATAGAACCCTTGAGAATCCGAAACTTGATTCATCTTGGCTTTAAGTATGGGTATCATGTCGCTTATTGCTAAAAGTAGTTTTAAAAATTCAAAAAGTAAAATGAGCAAAAATCAATAACAACAAAAAAATGAAAGACAGACAACAAAGGACCGTGGATTCTGCCCCAGTTCCTCACTTCAGCGTCAGCCACGTTTGAAGAATGCCCACCTGTTGCACTTAACTTGCCTGGCACACACCTCTGCGTTCACCTTATTCCAGCCCCTGGAAATAGTTCTGCGTCTTGATCACCAGTGGGAGCGAGGAAACCTTCAGCCTTCCTAGGATGACACGGACAACGTTAGGGAAAGATGTGGGAACCTCGGAAGGAACGAGCATTTGGTGCCTGTCTGAGATTTGTCGGCATGATGCCCAAGCCTCCCGGCATCGCTGCCCAAAGGTCGTGCAGCCTACTAAGCTTCCTGGCTTGCTGAAGTTGGAGGTGGAGATGGAATCTGAATCAGAAGCATCTTCCTTAGTTCTGTGTGACTCAGGGACCTAATTCACGTGGACACATGTGGGCAAGACTCCTAATCCCATTCAAAAGAAGCCAGTAAACCAAAGCACATGGTCAGGACATGTCACCACAGCTGTCAGCTCCTTGCAGATGGACAATTCCTGAATTTTAAACTCCAGCCCTGACCTCTTTCTTGTCTTCAGACCTGCGTATCCCAGTGCCTGTTAGGCTCCCCTACACAGAAGCTCGCGAACAGCCAATCGTAACTGCACGCTGGGTGTGTTTCCCGCTTCTCCTCCCAGCACCTGCTCCCCTACCTTGCTCACTCATTCATTCAACAAACGTTTACTGAGCCACTGCTCTGTCTTAGGAACAGCGCTAGGTGGCAGGGATACACCTAGAGGAAGAAAGCAAGGGTCCCCCCTGTTCTCCACCTTTGTAAGTGACATGCCATCCACCGGGCCAGCCTCCTCAAGTCCTCTTCTCCTCCACACCCCCAACCTGCCAGTCCAGTCAGTTGGTTGCCAAATGCAGTAGAATCTGTCTCCTAAACATCTCTTGAATCTTTGTCCTCCTTTTTTATCTCCATTGCCACCATCCAAGTTTGGGTCTTTCCCTCTTTTTCTGGGATTGCATCTGTGGCTGTTTAACCTGCTCTTTCTGCCTTAATTCTTGCCCCCTCCCACCCCAAGCTGTTCTTCAAGCTTTAGCTAGGGTGGTCCTTTCAGAAGACAAAAATCTGGTCGTGTCATATCTCTGCTAAAAATCCTTCAGTGGATTCTTCTCATCAGCTGTAAAGAAAAAGGCCAGTCCAGAGTGAAGAACTGAGGACCCCCATTCATCAGCATGATGCGGGTCTATTACCAAGTATGGCTTTCTCTCTGGGCGAGTCGAGGAAGCCAATAGCCCCCCACCCTCCATCCCCAATTTTCTCATGTATAAAATGGGAAGGAAGAGAGCTGTCTTCTGATTTCTCGTGGTTTCCACAGAGGTTGCAGTAAGTATGGAATACACGGGGGTGAAGGGTACTGATGGGGGCTGGAAGGCCAGTGGGTGATGTGTGCCAGGGGTCCTCCTGCCTCTGGCACCCAGAAGCAGGAGTCTTTTATGTGTTCAGTGATTTTGAAGAGGACACACCTCCCTAAGCCTGCCGAGCCTGCACCGAGTGTATCTGTAGTGGGGAAGCCCTGGGACTGAGCAGACATACAAATGGATCATCATCAATTTAGTTTTTCTCCTTTCAGATAGCAATCTGGAACCCTTTTCAGAGGCTGACATTCAATTTTCCCTTTTATGTCACTTCTCCAGAAAACACTCAAACCATCAATTTTTCTGTTAAAATCTCTCCCTCCTCACCCCTCCCTTTTTACATCCCTAATTCCTTTTGTGCTTGGAGTTCAACTGTGGTGATGAACTCTGGTCCCAATTAATTCATCCCCTTTTTATTTTGAGCTTCAAGTGGATCTTGGCTTAGCCCTTGTCAGAGGGAACAAACAAATGTTTGCTTTTTGTTGTCTGCCCATACACAAACATGCTGGGAGAATTGAGCGTTGCCCTGGGAAAGGGGCCACTGGGATTCTGTGTTTGGTCCATGGGTCTCCAAGGGCATAAGACATGGATAAGTCTGATGCTCTTCAGATGCCTAGAGCTGCATACATTCCAGGAAGCTCTGTATTCTGTTCGCGTCACAGGGAAGTGATTAGTAAGCAGAGAATTATGCCCAAGGAAAATGGGGCAGGTTCGCATGTGGCGCCAAGGCGCATGAGTCGTGTCTGATTCTTTGCGACCCCATGGGCCGTAGCCCTCCAGGCCCCTCTGTCCCTGGGACTCTCCAGGCAAGAAAATGGAGCAGGTAGGGATTCTAAATCAGTTGGCATCAGTTCAGGACTCGTCCTTGCGCTGTAGAAGCATCACTCATAGAAGAGGCAGCCAGCACTGTGCTGAGAAGGGGCCATCTTTTGGCAATATTTGAATATATGCCTCAGGAGCCTGCCTTGGGCTGAGGAAAGAATGCAAACAGTGACGAAGAGGAGGGCACACATGGCTGGCGGTGGAGAGCGAGGGCTTTGGAATCCAACAGAATTCAAATGAACTCACTTTGACATTAATACTGCCAACTCCACAGGCTTGTGCTAATGATTAAATCAGATAATGTGGGATAAGGGACTAGCTTGGAATAAATAACTGGTAGCTAGCCTCCACTTGTGGGTCAGGCGCTGTGCTGGCTGCTCTGTGTGCCTGACCTCATCTAGTCCACCAGGGAGATGGCGATTGCTTTTCCTGTCTCACAGCAGAGGACGTGGAGGCTTACAAATGCTGAGTCGGAGTCTCGGGGCCCCAGAGCTGGTCAGCTGCAGAACAGAGGTTTGAACTCAGATGTGTCTCCCGCCCCAAACCTGTATGCCATCTACCGCAGCAGGTCACCACCAGCACCTGAGATTCTGCCAGGTCTGTACCCACGCAGAGCAGTTACATTGTCCTGCTTGAGTGTGTTAAAGAACGGGCAGAACCAAGCCAGCTTGGCAGCCCTGTTGAGGGGCTCAACAGCCCCTCAAGTATACGCTCTGTGAGGTCAGGGGTGACTGGTGACCATGAGGCTTCTGGAGAACCTCAGATACCCAGGAAGAGCAGGAACGCTTGGATGGTCACCTGTGCCCTTCTGGACTCCCCGGAGGTCCTTCCTTTCAGCTGGGCCAGCACCTCAAGTGACTGTGAGGTCTGAGGACCCCCTATCACACCAGCTGAAAGACTGAAGGGACCTAGAAGAAGCAGCCAGCCTCAGCTGCTGGCCCCGCTTGCTTACTTTATTTATTTGTATTGCTATTTTTTAAAATTGTGATAAAATACAGCTAGCTTAGGATTTAAATGCACATTAAAATGCACAGTTCTGTGATACCTACCCAGCGTTATATGACCACTATCCACTTCCAGAACCTTCGTCACCCATCAGCAGCCCTTCCTTCCCATCCCCAGCTCCCGGCTCCCCTTGCTCTCTGTGTCTGGATTTCCCAGCTGTGGATGAGCCGCATAAGTGGAGCCAGACAGCAGGTGGTCCTTGACTTCTGGCTTCTTTCGCTGAAGTTCTGTGATGGCGGTGTGGGGGGTGCACAGAACAGGGGAGTTGGGAGTGAGGTTGGCATTGGGAAAGGAAAGGCTGTGTTCCTGGGTTTGGATACAGGGGCTTAGCTGTCATTTTGTCTGGATCTGTTTGGTTCCTGAGTTCTGCCGAGCAAGTAGCTGGTGTGCAGACAACACGGAACACCAGCCCAATCCCTGCGTGCCCCTGCTACCCCATTTGCTATCTGCCTTTGGATCATGAGAGTTTGGATAGCAGAGGCTTGATTCCTGTGCTCCAGACGCTCAGATTTGTTTCCCAGCTCCCTCGTCTCACACCCCTACGCCCACAGCACCCACTTAACCCCCACCTTCAACCACTCTTTCTCACTGAATGTTCTTTCATTCCTTTCCTTTCTCTTACTCACACTTTCATTCACTCATTCCGTCTCACCCACACCCCTTCCATCCATTCATTCATTCGCTCTCTTTCCCACAACCCCCTTCATTCATTCCTTCCTTCCCACTCTCGCCCACACCCCACTTCATTCAGTCACTCTCTTACCCACAGCCCCCTTCATTCCTTCCTTCCTTCCTTCCCACTCTCACCCACACCCCACTTCATCCATTCATTCCTTCATTCTCTCTTTTACCCACAACTTCCTTCCTCCTTTCTTTCCTACCTTCCTTCCTTCCCTCCTTCCCTCCCTCCCTCCCTTACTTACACCTTTAGCTAACGTGTTGCATTCTTAGCCCCACCAGGTACAAGAGCTGGCCTGGGTGCTGCTCTGTAGAGGAAATTCCTGTAGAGGAATTTACATTAATCTAGTTGCATGGAGACAGATATGAACATTAGACAGTCTGAATACCTGGTGATGAGATTGAGAGTCGAGACCCGGACCGTGTGTTCTGGAAGCTCACGGGGGTGCAGGGGGAGGAGGGGAGAGAGGAGGCAGCAGTGGCTGGCTCTGTGGCCATGGGTGGCACACCTGTCCCTGTTCTGCAGTTCACAGGGCGCCTGCACATCACTGCACCACAGGTGGCTGGGCATCCCGCCAGGGAACCAGAGCCCCACTGGGTCCATTTTACAGATGGTAACAGAGAGGCTCAGAGGGACTCAGCCACCCACTCTCGTATGAGACCAGCAGGGCTAGCCTGTGGGGGTGGGGAGGTGGCTGACTTCCCAGAGAAGTCACGCCCGCACTGGCAGGTGGGTGTGGGCACCGCCTGGGTGATGGCAACCTCGCTGTACTCCCCTGGCTTTGGGTGGCCTCGCGCTCCCGGGAGGGGGCGGTTCCTTGGGGCGGGCCCCTCTGCCTCCTTCCCTCCAGTGCAGTTAAGTTCTGACTCACCGCCTGTCCCTGCAAGCACTTTGTCGGGTAACATGATGGGAGCGACAGGCTGTGACATGTGGCTGTCTCAGCCAGGAGGCTGATGGAAACACACAGGGGCCAGAATGTCAGACAACTGATGCCCTCCCCTCCCTTCCCTGGAAGACAGTGTCCGCCCAGCGTCACAGCTGAAGGCTCCTGTGCGGTCAGCCTGGAGGTCTGAACCTCTGTTCTGCCAGACACTGGGCGACCTTGGGCATGGGGCCAGCAGCCGCAGGGTTGCTGCTCAAAGCTTAGTCTGCTGACCAGCAGCATCAGCGCCACCTGGGAGCTTGTTAGCAATGCCCGAGTCCACACCCACAGAGTCTGAGTCTGCAGCGAAATAAGAGCCCCCCCATGGTTCCAATGCTCGTTAAAATAAAGAAGCATATTTCTCTATATCCTCAACTTCCTGCACTGTTAAATGGGAACAGAAATACGTTTCCTGAAAGGTTAGTGTGACAATTAAATGCTCTTAGACCTCTCTGCTTGACTGAGGAGGTCACCCTGATTTGCCCAGCACTTAGGGGGCTCCAGGGATGCAGGCCTTGCCATCTGAACATTGGGATGAGATGTCACCTGTGCTCAGCTGGTACCTGGCACACAGTAGGAGCTCCTTTGAAGTGATGGTGTCGTGTTAGGACATTTAGGAAGCATGTAGAGGGGAGCCCCAAGGGAACTTTCCGTATTTTCATTAATGTTGTGCTGGTGGGTTTGTTTTGGGCTTCATTGTCATCATTGTGGTTCATTCTTTCCTTTTTTTTTTTTTTAAATTTTATTTTATTTTTAAACTTTACAATATTGTATTAGTTTTGCCAAATATCGAAATGAATCCGCCACAGGTATACCTGCGTTCCCCATCCTGAACCCTCCTCCCTCCTCCCTCCCCTACCCTCCCTCTGGGTCATCCCAGTGCACCAGCCCCAAGCATCCAGTACAGTGCATCGAACCTGGACTGGCGACTCGTTTCGTACATGATATTATACATGTTTCAATGCTATTCTCCCAAATCTCCCCACCCTCTCCCTCTCCCACAGAGTTGAGCAGCCACGGTGTTCCCAGCTCTCATTAATCAAGCTCTCGGTATGTGCCGAGAACTGTTCGTGTATCATCTCATCACCACAACCTCTTGAAAGCAGGGACTGAAATTCCCTCCCTTTTGAAAATGAGAAACGCAGCCTCTGAGAGAAGACGGATGTTGCCCAAGACCCTGACATTAGCAAGACGGAGAGCTGAGACTTGAACCCTCCGTCTATTTGGCATCAGCGGCTGTGCCAGATAGACTCCCCAAACACCCAGACTCCCAAATGGAGAAGCGATTTCCCCCGAAGGCTTGAGTTCCAGAGCTATTCATGGATATTTCTTAGGGAACATCAGGGCATTTTGAAGAAGACGTTTCTACTAAAATGTTTACTGCCAGAGCCTACCCTTCCAAGTATCATAGGAAAGCCTGGGATTCTCCTTTTTCCAAAATAAAACTGCCTACTTCAGTGCCCCGGCAGCCCCTCTGTGTGTGACAGCCGGAGATGGGAACTTAATGAATGGGACCTGTTTGCTTTTCCTCCTCACTGAAACAGTTTAATGACAAGTGATTATTATTGGTGGCAACTTGTCACGTCTTTCCTCTGGGTCACGACAGCGTGGCTGTCAGACTGACTGAGAGGAAGCCAAGCTCAGTGGCATGTGAAAGAAAAACAAAACAAAATACCTCCTAAAATCAAGGAAGGATGAAGAGCTCATGCAAGGAAGAGAGATATATGTGGAGAGAGGCGGCTGCCCCTGGGGGAAGAAGCAAGGATCAGAAAAGGGAAGGGTGGCAAAGGGACATGCTCTACTCTGTAGCCCAGATTCTTCTGATCCGAGTTTGGAAGATGAGTGAAGAATGAGCCATGTTATTCTCTATTTTTTTTTCCCTTCCCTAAAGTGATCAGGAATCTTTGGTTGCCAGTGACAGAAAAGCTAATTCAAATTGGCTTAAGTGAAATGAAGTCACTAATTGGCGATTAACTGGGACATACAAGGACAACATCCTAATTCTTTCATCTTCTCTTACCTAGAAAGACAGTGACATTGTTAACTGTGACATCTGGTTTGGGTATTAAGGAGAATACTACAATTAAAAGACCAGAATAGTGTAGCTATTGTTCTGACGTCAAAGGAAATAATTAGGTGACACTATGGGTGTGGCTCAGCTGGTAAAGAATCTGCCTGCAATGCAGGGGACCCTGGTTTGATTCCTGGGTTGAGAAGATCATCTGCAGAAGGGATAGGCTACCCAGTCCAGTATTCTTGGGTTTCCCTGGTGGCTCAGTTGGTAAAGAATCTGCCCGCAATGCAGGAGACCTGGGTTGGATCCCTGGGTTGGAAGGATTCCCCTGGAGGAGGGCATGGCAACCCACTCCAGTATTCTTGCCTGGAGAATCCCCATGGACAGAGGAGCCTGGTGGGCTACAGTCCATGTGGTCACAAAGAGTTGGACACGACTGAGCGACTCAGCACAACACAGTGACAACAAGGCTTCAGGGCTGGCTTGAACAAGGTGCTCAACAGGACTTGGTAACTCCAAGTCGTGCATCTTCATCTTGTCCTAACCCTAATTTTTTCCTTTGACTCTGATGACTTCCTTCTCAAGATACTGTGTCTTGGCAAGATGGTTGCCAGAAATTCTGGCTGAATGTACTTAACAGGTTTAAGTCTAACAGTAAGAGAAACTCTTTCTAATCACTCTCCCACAAATCCCAAGAGTCACCCTGATTATAACCACTTAGGATGTGTTCCTACCCCTGAATTAATTGCTGGCCCTAAGGGAATTGGGTGGGCCAATTGATTTGACTGAGAAAGGGGAAATGATGGCTCCCTGTGGAAATTCATTATGTGGCTCAGGGAGGCTTGTGCTTCTTTAAGAAAAGAATCTGAAATAAAAATGGCTTTAGGTGCACAGAGAAAGGTCAGTAGCCCAGTTACACTTGGGACCTCCAAAGAAAGATGCTCTCATTATCAGCTCTTTAGAGACCTGACTCAGTGATCTGATCAGGTAGAATTTCCCTCTGGCTTTCTCTGTGAGAATGGGTAGACCTAGCCTCAGACAATCTATAATCGCTAACAACCCTGTTTGGAAGGCTTGAGTCAGATGGTCACCCGCAGGTTGACAGAGCACCAGATGAAGCCAGCTTGGGCCTTTGCTGCATCCTTGCATAGAAATAAGGGCCTGAATCTCAGCAGGTGTCTCTTCTTGGCCAGCCCTGCTAATGATCCAGAGAGCAGGACTGGTCTAAGAGTGAGGATATGGTTCTGGGGAACGTGGGGGATGCTGGACTGTCCTGAGCTAATTGCAGCTGGAAGCAAGGCATACATCTCTCCATGCCTCTGTGAAGTCTCTCCTCTGGCACTGTGGTATCTTAGAAGGAGGGCTTGACTCCGGATGGTGAACTGGGACGAGCTCTGAAAGGCCCCAGCAGACGTGGTTGTCCTTGCCACACTAGTCAAGGTTAGGGCACCAGGTGACTGAACAGTGTAGCAAACAGTTACATGCCTTCCTGCATCTTCAAGGGATGCTCCCCTCTTGGCACAGGTCGGAATTCCAAAGAGAAAAATGGGGCTGGCTCACATGAAATGCCAACATCCCCAAAGTTCCAGATCCTCTCCCAAGCTAGGAGATACTACTGGTGCCTTTAGTAGAGGAATTCTTTGGAATAAAATGGACCTAGGAATTAAATCCAGCCCCCTTGCCATGATCTTCAGAGCTCTCACTGTATCACATGGGCTCTGCTGCCTGTCCTAATTTTCTCACCACCTCTCCTTGGTGGATTCAACTGCAACTGTTCTGATCTTCCTTCTGTTCCCTGACCTTCCAGGCCCTTTCTTACCTTTGTACATGTGGCTCCTTCTGCTTGGAGGGCTCTCCTTACCTCCAGCCCACTCCTCAGCTTTGCCTGGCTGACAATTCCTCCTTCATTTTCTTTCGATCTGCTCCAGGGTAACAGACCAGATGATCAAAAAGGGCACTCCCCGCCTCCTCCCTGAACTGCTGCCTCATCTGATTTCCTTTTTCCTTGTCTATCTCCTCCCATGTGCTGTGCTTAGTTGCTCAGTCATGTCTGACTCTCTGCAACCCCCCATGGACTGTAGCCCATCAGGCTCCTCTGTCCATGGGGATTCTCCAGGCAAGAATACTATAGTGATTTGCCATGCCCTCCTCCAGGGGATCTTCCCATCCCAGGGATCAAACCCAGGTCTCTCACATTGCAGGCAGATTCTTTAGCAACCAAGCTACCAGGGAAGTCCATCTCCTCCCATAAGAATGTAAAGTTCATAAGAGTGGGGATCTTCGCTTTGGAAGCCTCCTTCCCTTGATTCCCTTCCCTAGAACAATGTTGGGCACATAGCAGGAGTTTGTTAATAGTCACCAAATGAATGAGAGGCGATTCTAGATGAACGTCTCTTCCTAGAGCAGTAGACCCGGCAGCTTCACTCAAGTACCTAAAGCACTAGTTCTCCGTCTCTGCTCCCTTTCAGCCTTGCACACTCAGAATGTTACTCCCAGTTTCATTCCCAGAGTTGTGGCCCAGTGCCATGCAAAGGGTTGATGAGGACTCAGAAGGGCGTGGGCTCCTGTCCTTGAGAATTCTAGTCTGAAGGACAGGCGAGATGCGTGCACCCAGGCAACCACACAGAGGGCTGAGGGGTGGGCTGGAAAGATCACGGTGCTGGAAACTCAGAAGGGGGGAATATGTCGGAAGTGGGGCAGTCAGGAGGCTATGGTGGACCTGAGACGAGGCTTCACGGTCAAGGTTACCATCTGTCCACCTCTACTAACTCCAAGTCGACTTGACTGAGCCCCTCCAATGTGCCAAGCGCTTTATGCACTTTGTTGTTCGGTCGCTAAGTGGCGTCGGCCTCTTTGCGACTCCATGGGCTGCAGCACGCCAGGCTGCTCTGTCCTGCACAATCTCCCACAGTTTGCTCACATTTGTGTCCATTGAGTCTACGATGCCATCCAGCCGTCTCATCCTCTGCCACCCCCTTCTCCTTTACCTCTCAAAATACACACAGCAAGCCTTTATGGTGGTGACTATTATTACCATTCCCATTTTTCAGATGGGGAAATCGAGACTTAGGTTAAAAAAAAACCAAAACACCTCACTTCCAGTAAGAAGCAGATCGCAGGCAGGCTGTCAGCAAAGCTGTGTGCCTGCTACGCATGCCCCTTTCCTTGTGGGCTCTCTCTGCAGGAAACACTTCACACACGATGACATCGTAACACAGCAGAGAGATGCTGAGTGAGGAAGCAAGAGACCCTGCCCTGCCGTGTCTATCCCCACTGTCCCACTGGTTTATGCGAGGTTTGTCACAAATCATCCAAGATTCTGGAACCCCCATTTCCTCACCTTGAAAATAGGGAAGTTGGACTTGGCAGTACCAAGTCTTCCTGTCCATCAACTTTGTTTGTTGATTGTTCAGTTGCTAAGTCATGTCTGACTCTTTGTGACCCCATGGACAGCAGCACACCAGGCTTTCCTGTCCTTCACCATCTCTCAGAGTTTGCTCAAACTCATGTCCATTGAGTCAGTGATGCGATCCAGCCATCTCATCCTCTGCTGCCCCCCTTTCCTTTTGCCTCCAATCTTTCCCAGCATCAGGGTCTTTTCCTATGAGTTGGCTCTTTGCATCAGGTGGCCAAAGGATTAGCATGTTTAGGGGTAAATATATATCCTAGGATTCCTCTAGGTGAGATGCTGATTTAGTGGAGATGGCATGGAGCCTGGAAATCTGAAGGTATAAAACCTTATCCCAGGTGAGCGGATACATAACTATAGGGTTGGATGCTGAAGCCTTGGGTTAGTGTTTTCAATCTCGGCTCCACATTAGACTTATCCAAGGGAATTAGATATAGTCTGAACCCCATCCCAGACCAAATGATTGGCGTCTTTTGGGGTGGGACTGGTAGGGGTGGGAGAGCATCAGCTTGAAGATTTTGAGCCTCTTAAAATGTGGTTAGTGACTGAGAAACCAAATATTTTACTGTACTTCATATTTTAAGAATCACTGTAAATCGTCGTGTGGTCAGTACGTGCTAAGTTGCTTCAGTTGTGTCTGAGTCTTTGCTACTCTGTGGACCATAGCCCGCCAGGCTTCTCTGTCCAGGGGATTCTCCAGGCTGGAATACTGGAATGAGCTGCCTTTTCCTCCTCCAGGGGACTTCCCAACCCAGGGATTGAACCTGCGTCTCTTATGTCTCCTGCATCAGCAGACAGGTTCTTTATAGTAGCGCCACCTGGGAAGCCCGTGGTCTGTAGGCGCTGTATTGGAAAGCCAGGCTAGAAGACAGTTGAAGGCTTAGTCACTTTGTGTGGCTCCTTCCTTGCCCCACCCCAAGTCACAGTGCTCTTCTTCATAGTTATCTTGCCCAATACCCATCCTTCCCGCTTTAGTCTGAGAGGCTAGTGCACAGACTCAAGTGTTCCTCTCCTGGTCTCTGAATCAAAATTCTTCAGCTACCTTGGACACAGCTACCCTAGCTGGGAACCCAACAGTCACTAGAAACTTAAGACTAAACTGCTAATTTGAAGACAGGAGAGGAAAGAGCCGAGAAAGGTTTTGTTAGGTTATTTTTGACAAATGCTGGTGGACTGGCTCCTGACGAAAGGAAAATGGGAGATAGAGCAAAAATCTTAAAATGGTCCACTGAGGTTGCTTGGAGTGGAATTCTGTGTCTGTGGGGAATGGGGCTGGAGTGTTTTGGGGACATGATGGACCAGGGAATGTATGAAGACTTCCTTTGGGTTTCTTTACAAGCACTCATTACTTAGCTTAGTCAGCTGTCTCAGTAATTCAGCTTATCATGTGTTCATGGAGTCCCTGACCTCTCACAGGTACTGATGGAGATCCTGAGTCCCAAACACTTGAGTCCAGACTGTGATGGGGTTGGTGTGTGTCTCCACTTTATCCTGAAGGCTGTTGGAGCTCCTGAAAAATGTAAAGAGGAGGGCCCTGTGGTCCAGCTTGAACTTTAGAGAGACAGATCCAGCAGCAGTGTGGAGGGTGGGCAAGGGAAGGGGGAGATCCGGGTAGGCACTCCAGACAAGAGGCTCCTTCTGTATAGTTAGAGAGAGAACTGCCAGTATGAACATGAGCAGGTGCGACAGGGGAAAGAAAATGAAATAAACCCGTTGGGTGATAAAGATGATGTGGATGTGGCTTGGCTTAAGAAGTGTGAAGTGAAGTGAAGTGAAGTCGTTCAGTCGTGTCCGACTCTTTGTGACCCCATGGACTGTAGCCTACCAGGCTCCTCCATCCATGGAATTTTCCAGGCAAGAGTACTGAAGTGGGTTGCCATTTGAGAAGTGTGAACTACAGCCATAAATGAGGGAACAACCTGTCCGTGTCTTCTAAGAGGAGCCAAGTGAGGGACGGAACACAGATCATAGAATGGTCCAATGGGTGGAGGCTGCCTGGAGTGGAATATCGTGTTTGTGGGTGGTGGAGCTGGTGTGCTTTGGGGAAACGGCCCCTGCGTGTGACTTCCCCGCTCAATTCTGCTCTCCTGCATACCCTGATTGACACCTGATGTGAGGTCATTGCTACTGGTTGCCCATTTCTGAGGGATTTTCTTTTTGCAGTTGGATGCCTCAAGAAAGATTAGTGGTGGTATTCACCACACACACACACACACACACACACACACACACACACACACACACCTTTCTCCTCTTCTGCATACCTGGGATCAGTGTTTCCTGGTAGCTAAGCAACCAGATATTGGATTTGGATCCCCTAGCCTTGAATCCTGCCTCTGCCATGTACTGGTTGTGTGGGTTTGGGCAAGTTACATTCTCTGAGCCAGTGTTTTTAACCTTTAAAAATAATACTTCCTACTATATGTCACATTGCATTATACATAGAGGGGCTTCCCAGGTGACTCAGCGGTAAAGAACCCACCCGCCAATTCAGGAGACACAGGTTTGATCCCTCGGTTAAGATCCCCTGGAGAAGGAAATGGCAACCCACTCCAGTATTCTTGCCTGGAGAATCCCATGGACAGAGGAGCCTGGCAGGCTACAGTCCATGGGGTTGCAAAAGAGTCAGATACAACTTAGTGACTACACAACAACAACTGCATATAGAATAAATATTGGTTGTGGTCATGACCTTGACGACGGTGGTGATGAAGGTGAGGATGGATGGTACTGCTGAAGAAGATGGTGATGGCAGTGATATTGATGATGATGATGGAGGAGGTAGATGATGCGAGGAATAGAGATCCTCTAGTGAAACAGATCCAGCTTACATGTATGTGAGCATTCTATTCATCTGAATCCTCAGGCTCCTCAAGCTTGACATTTCTACTTTTCCTCTCATCCATTAAAAATGAAATAAAATATGCTTACTAGCTCAGTTGATACACAACAAGAGGAGCAGAAAGTACATCAGGGCTTAGCCAGGCGGAAAGCAAATTCCCAAGGAGTCTTTCAAGATCTTTGTTGGGTCTTTTGCAAGATTATGCTTTTTTGTTTTTGTGCCCACATGGCAGGCAGAGGAAAATAAGCTATGGAAATGGGTTCAGGGTTAACAACAGCAGCCAGTTCTCTCTTGCTTCCTGGGGATGAGTTTCCTGCTCATTTATTTTTCTCACCAAATATTTACTGGGCCCCTACTGTGTGTCAGACATGGCGCTAGGCTTTGAAGATACTAACGTGAGCAATGCTCACCCTGCTGCTGATAGAAGGTAGAGGAAAAACAAATATGTCAGCTTTGCCGTTCATATACTCAGGTCACAGAAATTCAGTTTCAGCTCGACTGGCATGGAGCATGAACACTGGTATTTTTTTTTTTTTAACTCTCCAAGTGATTCTCTTGTGCAGCCAGCAGTGAAAGCCATTGGTGTGTGTAAAGAAACACTGGATGACATCTTGCAATACGTGAGCTGTTGTCAGCGTGGGGCCATGTGGATTTTAGGGAAATCATTTACCCTTCTTCCTGTGTCTTTATGAGAAATGCCATCCATGAGGGTTATAACCACTGGCAGCACCTCATCTCCTGAATAGTTAGAATCAAAGAGATAATGGGCGTGGGTGTCCTTTATAGCCTCTAAATGGGTACGTGTAATGAGAGTTGGTTTTATACTCTATTAAACATCAGACCTTGATCCCCATGGAGTCAGGTCTCACCCTGGAAACTCAGCGAGGTCTGGAGCATTCTAGAATGACAGTCACGGCAGGACTGGAACGCAGAGTAGAAAGCAGACACCCATAATCCCACACTTCCCTGTCCCTCGATTCTGTGTTTGAAACGGTTTGTTCTGCTTCTGCGGAGCCGTGAGCTTGGGGAGGGAACCGCTTTTGCTCCAGAACCAAAGTGGGTGTCTGAAATCTGTTCCTCTCCCCCGGCGGCATGCTGCCAAGGGAGCCGGTGCCAGCGTTGGTCAGACTGATCTGTGGGGCCCGAAAGGGGCATGCTGAGTGATGGTGGGAGGAGGGATGTGCAGAGGGGTCAGCCTTTGCTGTCCAGGTGGGAATCAGAAAGAACGTGCAGCGGGGCCTTGAAACAAAGGACCATTTGGCACACCCATCAGATGCTGGGTCCCGGGCGTGTGGCCAGACTCCCCCATCACCTCCTGCCTGTCCATAGAGCCACCTGTGAAAATCCCAAAGCTAAACATGAGCCTTGTCAGTACCTCGTTGTGCAATTATGCTTTTTAAAAATTTTTTTAAATTTAATTGGAGGATAATTACTTTAAAATTTTGTGATGGATTTTGCCATACATCAGTATGATGATCGGCCATAGGTACACATGTGTCCTCTCTCCCTTGGGAATCCCCCTCCCACCTCCCTCCCCACCCCATCCCTCCAGGTTGTCACAGAGCCCTGGCTTTGGGTGCCCTGCGTCATACATCAAGCTCACACTGGTTATCTATTTTAATCTGGTCATGTAGATGTTTCAATGCTATGCTCTCAAATCATCCCATGTTCTTCTTCTCCCACTGAGTCCGAAAGGCTGTTCTTTATGTCTGTGTCTCCTTTTGCAAATAACTTCTGGCTTTCATCCCTCTGAAGGGTATACAGTGCCTTTGGTCCACCGTGGTTTTGGAAGTTTACGTTTCAGATGCCAATGGAAATGGCAGTGGTGCCTGAGGTCCGTAAAGGACGTTAGCCACGGTTTCTCTCCAAAGCGTCATTCATCTCTTCCTTCTCTTTGTGCAGCCCCTTGGGCTCAGGATGAACGGGCTGGATGATCTGGTTTTGGATGTAGGAGGGAACACAAAACCAGCATGTCAGCAGACCTGGAGATCCCATTTTTACTTAGAATAAGGATCTGACCCACTTAGGTTTCTGGCAGTGTCCATGTGGTCTTATCAGGAGTAAGGGTCCCCAGTCTCTGGAATCCAAATGCCTGATGATCTGAGGTGGAGCCTGATGTAATAATAATAGAAATAAAGTGCACAATAAATGTAATGCACTTGAATCATCCCCAAACCATGCCCGCTGTCCTTGGTCCATGGGGAAATTGTCTTCCATGAAACTGGTTCCTGGTGCCAAAAAGATTGGGGAACACTGGGAGGACAGGAGATGAGGAGGGGAGCCCCTGAACCGTGGGACTCAGACATGGATTAAATGAGCCTTTTACTCCTGCTGGTTCATCTTATCCTCACAGCAGCCCTGTGGGATGGTGCTCACAATGACCATTTCATAGGCAAAGAAACTCAGATCCAGGAAGTTTAGGTAGTTACCCATGGTCGCATGGCTAGTTGGGCTTCCCCCATGGCTCAGTGAGTAAAGAATCCACCTCCAGTGCAGGAGATGTGGGTTCGATCCCTGGGTCTGGAAGATCCCCTGGAGAAGGAAATGCCAACCCACTCCAGTATTCTTGCCTGGAAAATGTCATGGACAGAGGAGCCAAGTGGGCTACAGTCCGAAGGATCGCAACTGATGACTGGCCACACGGCAGTTAATGCAGAGCCAGGACTTGAACTCAGGTCTGATAGACCCCAGAGCCCATGCTATTTCAACTATAAAGTTTGGTGTGCATGAAGGGGTAGAGGAGAGGGTCTAAATTGAATATAACAGGTCTACGGGAGCCATTGATGACTACAGAGGAGAGGAGAGGTGTGTGTTATAGCAGTGTTTTAGAAATTTCATCCGGGCAGCCATGAACAAGGCAAATTGTTGAGCTGCTCAAGTCAGGAGTGAATTACCAGGACTTCTCTGGTGGCCCAGTGATTGGGAATCCACCTTGCAATGCAGAGACATGTGTTCGGTCCTCAGTCAGGGCACTAAGATCCCACATGTCCAACTCTCTGTGGCCCCATGGACTGTAGCCCGCCAGGCTCTTCCAACCATGGAATTTCCAGGGCAAGCTTACTGGAATGAGTTTCCATTTCCTTCTCCAGGACAGCCTTCCAACCCATGACGTTCGAGAGTCACACAAAGTGCAGGCTTAGAAACTGAATTCTCTCTCCCCTTTCACGCTGTGTCTAAATCAAGGACTTTTCTCTTAGGCTGCATTCACACATCTGTCCCCTCACGCACTCCCTCACTCTCCATTTACTGATGGGTCATGTGCCAGGGCTTCTGCCAGGTTTTGGGGACACGGATGAGGTCAGCAATCTCTGCCCTTAAGCAGTTTGCAGCCTTGTTGAGGCATGATTTAAAGTGATTAGTCAATCCAAGAATACTGGATTTCTCCAAAAGCTACTGTAGGGAAAAAGATAATTATCCAAAGTCTTTAAATCTGTTACCCAATTTAATTGATTTAATTAGGTAAAATTCATAGAACTATAATGTTGAAAGGGACCCAGAAGGCATTTATTTCTGGTTTTTCTCTCTGCCTTCAGGCCACGCTACCCTCAATTTATCCCCCCAAACACCATGCACTTTAGGAAAAGGGGGATATTCTAAGAACTGTAGCTTTTAGCCTTTTTGGATAAAATTTTCTATTCAGTGAGCATCCTCAGGGAAAATTATGCAGACTTATTGAAAGACTTGACATGCATAGCTACAAAGTATTGCTCTGAAGACATGAATGGAATCATCTACTCACAGACACACACATGCACACATGCATGAAATGGAATTGCCATATTCGTACAACTGAGGATGTGTTAAACATACATGGTAAATACAGAATGCAAAATGCAAGCATGGCTACAATATGATAAGTGAAAGCGAAGTCGCTCAGTCGTGTCTGACTCTTTGAAACCTGTGGACTGTAGCCCACCAAGCTCCTCTGTCCATGGGATTCTCCAGGCAAGAATACTGGAGTGGGCTGCCATTTCCTTCTCCTCTAAAAATTCTTTCAGTTCCCAGAAAAAAAATACATCTCAACAATTGTCAGACCCTGTTTTGCTATAATACAGATTGATACTTTCTGTTTAGTCGTCATTTTCCCACCATGCCAGTGGGTCCATGACATGGTTTAAGCACCTACTTTATGCACATCTTCAGTGATCCCAGTGGTGGTATTTTGGGAGGAGGGCAGGAAGTTGAACCAAAACCTGAGTTTGGGTGCTGACTCGCCATGGACTATCCTGAGGCTCATTTGCCACTGCCAACAGTTGTTGTCGTCGTTCAGTCGCTCAGTCGTGTCTGACTCTTTGGACCCCATGGACTGCAGCACTCCAGGCTTCTCTGTCCTTCACCATCTCTCGGAATTTGCTCAAACTCATGTCCATTGAGTCAGTGATGCCATCCAACCATCTCATCCTCTGTCGCCCCCCTCTCCTCCTGCCCTCAATCTTTCTCAGCATCAGGGTCTTTTCCAATGAGTTGGCTTTTCGAATCAGATAGCCAAAGTATTTGGAGGTTCAGCATCCAGACCTTCCGATCACAGTACCAGCCTCACAGGATCATCACAGAAATCTGACGGGTTAAGGGTTTGGAAATGGCACAAATGTGTGCGTCACTTGTTCTTTTTCTAAATGGATATTTGCTCTCATGATCAGGGTCATGACTTGGGGAGACGTTAGGACTATGAGGGACCCTTTAACCCAACACAAGTAACCATGTCACTTTCCAGGGTAAGCATTCAGGCACTCACCCTTATGCTCAGAATAAGATCTAACACGGCTCCTGAGGCTGTATGTGATAGGGTTTCTGCCAAGCTCTTCAACATCATCTCATCCCCCTACATCACAGGCCATCACCCATTTATCTCCAGCTCCTGAAACAGTCAAGATGTATCCCCAGGGCTCCTCTGACTACACTGTCCACTGGCTTGCCTCTTTTCAAACTTCAGTGTCTCCTTATGCCTCTCTGAGCAATCAGTTCATTGAAGTTCCTCTTCCTCACTTTTATTCCATGTCTATGAAGGCAGAGACCATGTGTGTCAAGCGCTAACATGCTGTTGCCATGTAATTAGGTGATCAGCAAATATTTATTGATTGAACAGAGAGATGTCCACCTGGTGTTTATCACAGTCCATATTTCACAGGAATCTAAAGTTCAATTGACTGAAACCTTGCTCAGATTAGTTTAAGTGTGGCTTACATAACCAGCAGGTCTAGAGTAATTGGCTCCAGACATGACGGACTCCAGGTGCTCCAAGTCTGTCATCACAAAGCTCCCCCTATCTCCTGGTGTTGTTTTACTTCTACCAGCTTTATTTTCAAGTCCTGAGTCTAGGGGTCAGGTGGTGTTTGGGGACCCAAAGGGTTGGTGGTGTGATGAACTGGTAGACAGTGAAGCTGGCAAATTCACAGATGTCCTTCACTGTTACAGGCTCTGGGCTCCAAGTTCAGGGACCTCCTTCATCTCTGCGTTCCAGTATCTATTCCAGAGCTTGGCCTATAGTAGGTGATCAGGAATGTTTGCGAATGAACAGGCATGTGATTTCCCCTCACTTCTAGGAAGGAACTACTAAGACAGATGGTCATACGTAAGCTGCCTTCTGCCTCATCTGCTGTTTTGCTTTCTTTTCACCCCTTGGCAGGATCCGACGTCTACCTTCTTCCAATTTGGAGCGTCCATCCAGCAGCAAGCCACGGTCATGCTGAAGATCATGCAGGATTACGACTGGCATGTCTTCTCCCTGGTGACCACCATCTTCCCTGGCTACAGGGACTTCATCAGCTTCATCAAGACCACAGTGGACAACAGCTTTGTGGGCTGGGACATGCAGAACGTGATCACGCTGGACACGTCCTTCGAGGACGCAAAGACGCAAGTCCAGCTGAAGAAGATCCACTCTTCCGTCATCTTGCTCTACTGTTCCAAAGACGAGGCGGTTCTCATCCTGAGCGAGGCCCGCTCCCTCGGCCTCACTGGGTATGATTTCTTCTGGATCGTGCCCAGCTTGGTCTCCGGGAACACGGAGCTCATCCCCAAAGAGTTTCCATCGGGACTCATTTCCGTCTCCTACGACGACTGGGACTACAGCCTGGAGGCGAGGGTGCGAGACGGGCTGGGCATCCTGACCACGGCCGCGTCTTCCATGTTGGACAAGTTCTCCTACATCCCCGAGGCCAAGGCCAGCTGCTACGGGCAGACGGAGAAGCTGGAGGCCCCCCTGCACACGCTGCACCAGTAAGAGGGGCTCTTTGCTTGTCCCCCAAAGTGGGACCAGAGTTTTGCCGTGGTTGTTTGTTTCAGTACTAACAGTCATACATGCTCATTGCTGAACTGTGCACAGAGTAGAGAATGTTGTATGTCCGCCTGTGGGATCTGTTGGCTTGTTTGTTCGTTCTCCTCTCCCCTCTTCCTCTCTTCTCATGTCCTTTTATTTTTAAGTAACAGCATCCTTCCTTGGTTTTCTGCAACTGGCTTTTTTTGCTCAACAGTATACCTTGGAAACCTACGCTTGAGATCTATATATCTGCCTATCTATCTATCCACCGCCTATCTATAGTTATATCTTAAGTATGAATGTGTATATATGTGTGTATCAGTGTGTATATCTACACATGTACATAAACATGTGAATATATGTAGATGTATGTATTGACTGAGTGACTACAGTCACTCTTTGTAACTGTTCTTTGTGTCTGACTCTGTGACCCCATGGACTGTACAGGCTCCTCTGTCCATGGGATTCTCCAGGCAGGAATACTGGAGTGGGTAGCCATTCCCTTCTCCAGAGGATTTTCCCCACGTGGGGCTTGAACCCGGGTCTCCTGCATTGCAGGCAGATTCTTTACCATCTGAGCCATCAGGGAAGCCCAGATGTATGTAACCATACATATGAATTCATACATGTGCAGATGCATGTGAACAGATCTATATGGGTATGCATGTGTATATGTAAATATATGGATATAGGAATATTTACATTTCTTGTAACCTACATATTGTGTTCCTCAATAGGGCTATCCCATGGTTTATTTATCCAATCTTCATAATTATAGAAATTTATGTTGTTTCAGATTTTTTCCATTAGAAACTAAACTTCAGTGATGATCACCCTGACCTGATTCTTCATATACATGTACGAGTATCTTTCTAGAGTTGTTTCTAAGAGTTAGACTTTTGGGGTCATGGAACATGTGCATTTTAAACTTTAAGTGTCTATTGTCAAATTGTCCCACTCAGTAACTGTATAACTTATGTTCACTATAGCAGCATGTGAAATCACTCGTCTTCCCACGTCCTCACCAGCATGTTACTCTTTGGGGAAAGTGCCCACACTGGCGCTCCTGGTCTTGGAGTTTGTATGTGAGTTTCTTCCCTTCGTACGTCCTAAGCATTTTTGTACGTTGTTGGAAATCTTGGCAAGCATCACTTTTAAAGCTGCACTGTATTCCATCATGTGGCTGTGTCATAATTTAGTTAACTACTCCCATCTTCGTGGACATTTAAGTTAAATTTTATGTTTCTGAGGACCATTGTTTGTCTTAGCAGGCTGTCGTTATGGCTCAGCTGTTGAGATTTGGAAGGATCACTCCTACGCTCATTGTGCTTGTTTTTGCCTGATGTTGACTGACTTAATCCATGCTCATTTCTTAGATAATGAGCAGGACAGCACCGCGATGAAGGGACTGGGCTATGGAGTTAGACTTGTTGGCTTTCGATTCTTGTCGTATCCACTTTCGATGTAACTCGGACAGTCATTTTACCTTTCTGGGCCTCCATTGTTCATTGCAAAGTGGTAATAATAACACTACTTTCTAGGCAGTGATTCTCACACTTCAACGTGCATCAGAGTCACTGGGTGGGGTCTTGTTTCTGATGGAAAAAATCTGACATAGCGTAAACTTCTATTATTGTGAAGATTGGATAAATAAAGCATGGGATAGCCCTGTGGAGGGCCCCATGCTCAGAGTGTCTAACTCAGTAGCTCTGGACTAGGTGCCAAGAATTTGCAGTTCTAGCAAGTTCCTAGTTATGCTGATGTTGTCGATCTAGAGAACATGCCTTGAGAACCAATGTTCTAGGGGTTGTCATGAGTATTACATGAGGTGATGCATGAAAAGTGCTGTTTAGCACAAATGCTAAGCACCTGGCAATTACTTAATGATTGTCAGCATGAGCAGTGAAATTATTTTGGTCATCAGAAATTACAGTCCACAGATCCTGCGAGTTTATTACCCAAAGAATAAGACATCTCTCTAAAATGTCTCAGGCTTCCCTGGTGGTTCAGATGGTAAAGAATCTGCCTGAAATGTGGGAGATCCAGGTTTGATCCCTGGGTCGGGAAGATCCCTTGGAGATGGAAATCGCTACCTACTCCAGTATTCTTGCCTATAGAATTCCATGAACCAAAGAGCCTGGCAGGCTACAGTCCATGGGATTGCAAAGAGTCAGGCTCAATGGAGAGAGTAACACTAAAATGTCTCTGGAAGGTTTTAGGACTTTAAATCTGCTACAGTTCAGAAATAATTTCTGATCTGGGGCTAGATGTGTGTGTGTGTGTGTGTGTGTGTGATGGTTTAAAGATTTTACCTGAAATTGACATTTACCTGAAAAGCAAACTCTTGGGTTAAGAAATCATGGTCCTTTGAAGATTTCCCTTCCCCTATCTTCTTTCCCTCTTTAACGATCTTGCTTCTACATTGCTACTTTCAGCATTTTAAATAATTGCCCAGGTATCAGGAAGGAACTCAGATAAATTGGTGTGAAGCATAGGAGCATGTTACAGAGTCAGGATTGCTGCCAGCCCAAGACAAGGGCTGCACTAATGAATTCTTACTTTCCATCATAAGTGCCCTGCAGCTGGAATATTTGTATGATTCTGATGGAAACATAACTCAATTGTAGGGCAATTGAAATATAACATATACAGGAAAAGGAATTTGAGAAGGATAATTGGCAAGACAGTCAAATACTCTCTCCAGTGACCACCCTGAATTCCATTCCTTAAAAAAAAAAAAATCCTACTGCTCTGAAATGCTGGCCTGCTATTTCCAGTAGTCATGCTTTGAATGCAGCAATGTTGTAGGTGGTATTTCAGCCCCAGAGAAGTAATGCATTAAGTGCAGTGAGCCGTCATCCACAGCCTGGTGTTTAATAAAACATCTCTCTACCCAAGGAGCACCAGAGGGTTCAGTTCACATGCGACGCTCAGGCAAGTGCTTGGGGTCCTTGCCACACTTTCCGACTAGCCCAGCGTTTATTAAACCCATTCCAGAAACTGGGACCTTTCCAGGCAAGGCAAGGACTAGCAGCTGGAGAGAGTCCCAAGAAGGTGGTTTTTAGGAAAGGGGTTAAGGGCACTATATCTCTGTCTTCTATCCATCACTCCTTCTATCCAGAGAACCATGTGTTAGCCTCCAGAATCACACATGAATTAGCATACAACTTAAAGAATGTACAGTCTGATGAAGGTGGAGAAATTTGTCTAAAGACAACCTCAGGTAACAAGTTAAAGTGGAAGTGTTAGTCACTCAGTTGTGTCCAACTCTTTGCAACCCCATGGACTGTAGCCTGCCAGGCTCCTCTGTCCATGGGATTCTCCAGGCAAGAATACTAGAGTGGGTAGCCATTCCCTTCTCCAAGGGACCTTCCCCACCCAGGGATGGAACCTGAGTCTCCTACATTGCAAGCAGACTCTTTACCATCTGAGCCACCAAGCCCAGGGTTAGGTAACAAGGACTCTTTTTTTTTTTTTTTTTAAGGAGAGAATAGTATCAAAAAGTAGAGTCTGATGAAACACCTACCCCCATACTCGAGCCAGAGAAGGAAGTGAACATGTCATATCTGTTTCACGTGTTTAAAAGAAATAACACAGTACTGATCAGGTAGAAGTCCTGCTTATACCTTTCTCCCTTTCTCGCCATGGGAGAGAAAAACAGAAAAACACCAGAATGAATCTGGCATGTAACCAAATCCATGCACATGTTTTGAAGCTTTGATGTAGACATATGTACGACCTTGGACCTAATGTACGTGTGCCCTCAGTTGCTCAGTCATGTCCGATTCTTTGCGACCCCATGGACTGGAGCCTGCCAGGCTCCTCTTGTCCATGGAATTTTTCAGACAAGAATACTGGAGTGGGTTTCCATTTCCTCCTCCAGGGAATCTTCCTAACCCAGGGATTGAACTTGTATCTCCTGCATTGGCAAGCGGATTCTTTACCATGAGTGCCACCTGGGAAGCCTTAGATGTGATGGATAGCTCTTTTTAATATATATAAGTGAAAAAATATATATATATATAAGTGGTATCTGATACATTGGAATTTCCTTTACCTCCACCTTATGGCTCAAGCATGGTCTATGAGGACACATAGAATTCTAGCATATTCATCTTCGTTGCGTTTTTTGTATTCTGTTTTATGTGTTCCATCTTTAAGTTAATCATCCCCCTTTGATGGACATTTGGGTTGTTGACAGTAAGGAATCTTCGGTCTGGGTAACAGAGAACACGGGCTTCCCTGGTGGCTCAGACAGTAAAGAATCTGCCTGCAATTCAGGAGACCTAGGTTTGATCCCTGGGTTGGGAAGATCCTGTGGAGAAGGGAATAGCTGGAGAATCCCATGGACAGAGGAGCCTGGCAGGGCTACAGTCGATGGGGCCATAAAGAGTCAGACACAACTGAGTGACTTTCACTTTTAGCAGAGAACACATGTGTCTGCATCCTGATTCAGACCCATCACCGTGTTCAGTGCAAGCCTATGACTCCAGATTTAGGAGTTCTCGCTTTGGGCTTTGAAAGTTACATTTTCAACTAGAGGAAAAAGGCTTAGTTTGCAAAGCAACTGTAAACAAATAGCTCTCATCACTCCCATTCCGTAGTGAGGAGAAGGCAAACTAGCTTCCGAAGAGGTTCAGGTAAAGTCATCCATGATGGTTTCATGGTGAGGTGCTGAGGGACTGGGGGTCCTGCTTTGACTGGTTGAGTTTGACACCTTGGGTCTAACTAGGCACGTCTTCTGGTGGTCCTCATGGACATCGCTGGTGGTCTGACGCGCAGAGTTTGGGTCGTTAGGATACTGTGCAGTTGTTCACTGCTGACGGTGCTGGCCCAGGTATAGAAGACTGCTTGCTGGGTTAATGACCCCACTGTGGACCTGTGTCTGTTCTGGTTTCAGGAAAAAAATAGTGGGGAAAAGGGGAACTGTTCCTGATGTTTAATATTCCTGGTTTTAGAGATGGCACTTGGAAAAGAACAGTCAGCATTTTCCAAAGTTCAAAAATAGCTCCACCATGTTACGTAACCTGTGCCTTGCTGCTGCAAAGTTGCTAAACATCTGTTCCTTCGCCAAGCACAGAGCACATTGCTGGCAACTCCTGGAGCTGTGAAGGTAAACCGTTACCTGTTTCGTGGGCACAGAACCTAGGCTGCTCTGTCCTGTCCTGTCCTGAGAATGTCTCTGGTTTGCTAGTGGGTGGGGCCCCAGGAGAAGGCAATGGCAACCCACTCCAGTACTCTTGCTTGGAAAATCCCATGAATGGAGGAGCCTGGTAGGCTGAAGTCCATGGGGTCGCTAAGAGTCGGACACGACTGGGTGACTTCACTTTCACTTTTCACTTTCATGCATTGGAGGAGGAAATGGCAACCCACTCCAGTGTTCTTGCCTGGAGAATCCCAGGGACGGTGGGGCCTGGTGGGCTGCCGTCTATGGGGTCGCACAGAGTCGGACATGACTGAAGCGACTTAGCAGTAGCAGCAGGGGCCCCAGGAAAGGGCACGAGATCACAGTTAAGAGTGTGGACGCCGGAGCCAGGCTACCTGTGTATGGATCTCTGATCTGAACTCTCCTGGATCTGGGACTCTGAGCAGGTCGCTCGATTCCTCCAAGTCTGCTCCCTCAGATGTGACATGGGGATAGGAAAAGTTTTGTTTCTTAACCTGGAGCCTGGCATATGGAAAGCGATCTGTAAATGCTTCTGTGTGTGCATGCACTCAGTTGTGTCCAACTCTTTGTGACCCCATGGACTGTAGCCCATCAGGCTCCTCTGTCCTTGGGATTCTCCAGGCAAGAATACCGGAGTGTATTGCCATTTCCCACTCCTGGGATAAAAGATTACTACTATTGATTCAGTGTGTGCACATTTGTGTATTTCCTCATCCACTTTGGAGGGGACACATTTTACATTTATTGAGGAGGAGGTCATAGAAGGGAGATGGAGGGTGTTTTTAAGACCTGAGTGCTCTTGCCAGAGGATTACCTTGGGAGGAATGCTATGAAGAACACTAGTGGGAAGAAGGGTAGTGTGGAGGAGAGAAAAATTCATGAGAAGGATAATTGCCAACTTGGTTTTGAATTAGCCACATATTTACCAAGTATTAGTTACTAAGTGCTCTGAAAGTGAAAGTGAAGTCTCTCAGTTGTATCCGACTCTTTGTGACCCCGTGGACTGTAGCCCACCAGGCTCCTCCATCCATGGTATTCTCCAGGCAAGAATACTGGAGTGGGTTGCCATTTCCTTCTCCAGGGGATCTTCCCGACCCAGGGATCAAACCCAGGTCTCCCGCATTGCAGGCAGACGCTTTTAACCTCTGAGCCACCAGGGAAGCCTAAGTGCTCTGAACTCAGGTTTAGAAAAAAAAAAGCCTCTGTGTGTGCGAGGTGGTGGGGGGAGTCATTTCTTTGTATTGTAGTAGAATTAAATGAAAGTATATATGTAAAGCACTCATCATTGTGCCTGGCATGTAGCAGTAGTTGTTATTCAGTCACTAAGTCATGCCCGACCCTTTGTGACACCATAGACTGTAGCCCCTCAGGCTCCTTTGTCCATGGGATTTCCCAGGCAAGCATACTAGAGTGGTTGCCATTTCCTGCTCCAGGGGATCGTCCTGACCCAGGGATAGAACCTGCATCTCCTGCATTGGCAGGCAGATTCTTTTACCACTGAGCTACCAGGGAAGCCCCACATGGAGGTGGTACTTCACAAATAACTGTAAAGTCATTGTTGTCTTCTTCTTATGACAATGATGATCATTGCTTATTATACTGCAAGCTGTACACAGACAGGAAAGAGAGAAATGGAGGTGTATTTCAATCTCGTTTCTTGCCGATCGAGTTATGCCTCTGTGTCCTAGGGCTCCCATTTCAGTTAGGGGAGGAGGATGTGGAGATGTTACTGCACTGAAAGTCAAATAGAACTGCTCAGGTAGATCTATAGCTCAAACCAAGGCAACAAAAAATCTTCTCTTGGACGAGTTATGAATTAGTATTGAAGGGAAGTTATTTGACTTTAATTAATGATACCTGGCTTGACCACTTATGTGTTTTGCATTGACTTCCTGATTTATGAAGTCCAGTTTCTGCTTTAAGAAGCAACAAGATTGTAAATTATCACCCTGACAGGAAGGGAAATGGAAGGAAGATATATAAGGGAGAGTGAGTTTAACTCATATCCAAGTTACATTTGATACTTTTTTCAATCTTCCTTTCTAAAATAACCATAGGAAAAGCTGCAGGTTTAATGACTCATTAAGAGACTGAGCTGAACCTGGTTGGCATATTTTTATTTGATAATCAGAATTATCACTGTTGGTTTCTTTTTTACATGCCAATAAAGGAGCCTGCTCAGTTAATTCTCTGAGCTTGACCAGAGTTATAACTTCCCTGGGCGAATGTGATAACTCTCTGCAAATATTTATCTGTGGGATCACTGTATGGTCAACAAACATTTCTGGCAGTGACACCAGGCACCCAGGAGACCAGACCATCCTCTGGGCCTGTGCTGTAAATCTGATTGGGAGTCTGGATTCAGGGATGGGGAAAAAAGCTGAGCCTCAAAGAGATATGCAGTGAGAGAATCCTGCAGCCATGTGCCAAATTGAGAACCCAAAGCATATTCCACAAGGCTATGTGACTTTGCAGGCTTCCCAGATAGCGCTAGTAGTAAAGGACCTGCCTGCCAATGCAGTAGACAGAAGAGATGAGGTTCGATCCATGGGTCAGGAAGATCCCCTGAAGGAGGGCATGTCAACCCACTCCACTATTCTTACCTGGAGAATCCCATGGACAGAGGAGCCTGGTGGGCTGCAGTACACAGGTTAGCAAAGAGAAGGATGTGACTGAAGCGACTTAGCACACACAGACACGTGACTTTGTGGAATGTGGTTCTGGATAGTGCTATGTTCAAACCATTTCCTGGACTCAGAGAAGGTTGTCTCTGGCAAGTTACTTAACATCTTTGAGCCTCCATTTCCCTGAGTATATACAGAAATGATTCCAACCACAGAGGATTAAGGTAACATTTAAATCCATGTAATATATTTAGCCAAGCACCTAGGATGGAGTTGGCACCATGCAGATGTTAATTTTCCTCCTTCTCCAGGGCCAAATGCACAGCTTGATCTAACACCTCTTGTGGCCTGATGGACCCACAAAAGGTGGGCTGTGCCTCCTGGGCATTCAGTCAGAGAGCGAAGTCAACAGCCTCTCTTCAGCATCATCTCTGTTTGTGGCATCTCTCCTGGAACATGGCCCTCTCTGTTTTCTGGCTGGAAGTCAAGAGTGCCGTATGCCAGCCCTGCAGTGCAAGTCAATCATTTCCAATTGGCATCCAATGAATAGCTCGACAAATGGTGGAAGCCTGATGCTGGCAGCTAGAAAGGATCAGAAATCGTCCGTAACTTTACCTTGAGGGAAAGGTGGTTTGAAATGTTTTGGGGTCACACATAAAGCATAAATATTGTTCAAATTTGCCTTATATCAGATGCAAATTTTTAGATTCTGGAGCCAGGCTGCCAACACAATATATATATATTGATCTTTTTCCTCCAAGGTTGAATACTAGGAAAGGTTTCGTTTTGAAACTTGTTAATTTGGTGACGTATACTAATGATTTGCTGCGGCTCTCTTCTGTGAAAAGATAATGCAAAGAAAAGCACCATCTTCAGTACTCTGGTGCCTGATGACAGAGAGTATGTTGGGGGCAAGGGGTCTTGACGTGTAAGCAAAGGGACCAGTTATGAGACCGTAACGTGAATCTCTGTAAGTCTGTGGGTTCAGAGACAAGTGGGTGGGGTTATGCCTGTTTTGGAAGTAAAATTAATAAAACATGATGGATGACTATGAAATGGTAGAAGAGCTACAATATTATCTTTTCACTTGTACCACTGAATAGATGGCGGTACCTTTTACAAAATTGGAGAAGAAATAAGTTGGGGGAGAGTGAGCCAGGAATGGCATCTAATTTCAGACACGTTCAATTGAACATACCTTGGAGACATCCAGATGGCAATCTCAAGCAGGCAATTGGAGAGACGAGTCTGAGTTCAGGCTGTAAATACAACACAGAGGTTTTGAGCTTACTGACGGCGGTTAAAAGCCCCAGAATTGGGTGACATCACCTAGGGGGGAGTGAAGACTCAGAGGTGGGAGCAGGTTCCAACATTAATTGGTAAATCATCCCCTAGGGGAAGGAGAACACTGGAGAAAACAAATTGAGCTGTGAATTTCAGCTGCCATCCACCTTTGGAGACTCTCTATTTCCAGCCTTGATTTTGTTGCGTAGCCTGGTGGGTGTCTGTATGCTGCTGCTGCTGCTAAGTCGCATCAGTCGTGTCCGACTCTGTGTAACCCCATAGACGGCAGCCCACCAGGCTCCCCTGTCCCTGGGATTCTCCAGGCAAGAGTACTGGAGTAGGGTTTCATTGTATCTGCTATATGCTTTGTTGTTGTTCAGTCACTCAGTCATGTCCAACTCCTAGACATGGCTATAGGAGCCACAGACCTTCCAAAGACCTGTAGTCTATAGCCACTTCTAGTCTACCTGGGCTTAGCACAACCTAGGAGGGTTAAATAATCATACCAATAGTTTTGGCTTCCCGGGTGGCACTAGTGGTAAAGAACTCACCTGCCAATTCAGGAGACATAAGAGACTACAGTTTGATCCCTGGCTGGGGAAGATCCCCTGGAGGAGGGCATGGCAACCCACTCCAGTATTCTTTCCTGGAGGATCCCATGGACAGAGGAGCCTGGCAGGGTCGCAAAGAGTCAGACACGACTGAAGCGACTTAGCACGCGCACACACACACCAATAGTTTTAATCAATACACGGAAGAAGTAAAATTTATCTCATAATGAACTGTCTGGAAGATCATCAGAGCAGGAAATGCTTTCAGTTAAAGGGAACCAGGACTGGACTAGGCTGGAACCATGACACAGATGGTGGGCCAAGCTTTTGGATCCGGAGCAATGAGGAGGTCACACTCAGGAAGAGGCTGGGAAAAACCTCTGCTTTTGTTTCATTCTTGACATGATCTGGAAAACATCCGATGCCACACAAAATGAGTTAAAAATCCTGTCCACCACCAGGGAGGAGCATATGGTGCAGTGTGAAGGGCCAGTCCATTTATAAGCTGTTCTTTGCTTTCTTTCCTGGAAGGGTATCTGTCCCTGCACCTCCTCCTGGTATGTAGGGCAGAAGCCCACCCAGTTACTCCTTCCAGGTGGGAGCTAGACAGCCAGAACAGACCTCTCCCCCTGTCCTCTGCCTCCCCCTTCTATTGCCTCCATGTGGACGCTGCCTGCCTGCAGGTGTGACTGAGCCCCCGTGCAGACTCTTGGTGCCTCCAAGTGTGGCATGGATCCCAGGGATGAAGGAGTCACTGTCAGCTTGGCGATGCTCGCTAGCTTCTGCGTGGGTGGGGAGGCCAGCCACATTTCCACACAGGCCCCAAAGTTTGGTGAATGAACTGGCTGATCTGCTTATGGTCTGGTGTGCTCTTGGCCAGATCCCCGTAGCCAGTTCTTACAGATTTGCTTCGTCTGATTAAATTCTATTGAAACACAGGAATAAACATATATCACGCAGTCTTCTACATGGTTGGAGGACCCCTCTCCTGAGACTCAAGCTCATTTCCATCCCTATTAAGCAAAGAACTTCGTAACAGTTTTATTAATACATTGCTATATGTTGAGGGGAGAGAAAAGGGGAACTTCAAGTTTCATTAAGTTACATTATGGAGGCATATATATATTTATTGAAATAGAGTTGATTTATGATGTGTTAGGGGCTTCCCATGTGGCTCAGCTGTTAAAGAATCTGCCTACAATGCGGGAGACCTGGGTTTGATTCCTGGGTTGCGAAGATCCCCTGGAGAAGGAAAAGGCTACCCACTCCAGTATTCCAGCCTGGAGAATGCCATGGACTGTATAGTCCATGGGGTCACAATGAGTTGGACCTGACTGAGCAACTTTCACTTTCACTATGATGTATTAATTTCTGGTGTAGAGCACAGTGATTCAGTTATATGTATATATTCCTTTCAGATTCCTTTCCATTATAGGCTATTACAAGATGTTGAATATAGTTTCCTGTGCTATGCAATAGGACCTTTTTGTTCCATCTGCAGCAACATGGAGAGACCTAGAGATCACCACACCAAGTGATATAAATGAGACAGAGAAAGATAAACATGATATCAAATGTGAAATCTAAAAAGGTGATACAAAGGGAGACCCACAAGCATAGAAAACAGACTTATGGTTACCAAGGGTGACGTGGGGAGGCATAAGGCGGAAGCATATATATTTTAAAATCAGATATAATGGAAATGTTGACATACTCTAATGATAAAACCTCTCATGTATTTAGTGCCTCCTATGTGCCAGCCACTTTAAATGCATTATCTTTAATCCTTAGGTGTGACCAGTCACTTCACATACATTATCTTTAGTCCTTAGGTGTGAGTTAGGATGCTTTTGCAGCAAGTAATAATCAACTAAAATTAGTTACGTGATTAGTTATGTGATTGAGTTATTTGATTGGAATCCCAGAGACAGGATGGACTTCAGGTGTAGTATGGTCAAGGTTCTGATTCTTTCCCCTGTGATCTCCTGACTGCTCTTGGAGGTGTATAGTCCTTGATCTCAGACTGCCTCCTTCATGACCTTAAGTTTGCTGTCAGAAGCACCTTGGATGACTTCCTTGTTCATGACCGCATTAGGTCTTGTGGCCACCTTTAATAGCCATTTTCAAAATGGTGTATACTGACCAGGTTAATTCTGGACTGCTGACCCAGTCCCTGAGAGGTCAAATAGGATTCAGTTCAGTCGCTCAGTCATGTCTGATTCTTTGCAACCCCATGGACTGCAGCACGCCAGGCTTCTCTGTCCATCACAAACTCCCGGAACTTGCTCAAACTCATGTCCATTGAGTTGGTGAAGCCATCCAACCATCTTATCCTCTGTCATCCCCTTCTCCTGCCTTTAGTCTTTCCCAGCATCAGGGTCCTTTCCAACGAGTCAGTTCTTCACATCAGGTTGCCAAAGTACTGGAGCTTCAACTTCCGCATCAGTCCTTCCAATGAACACCCAGGACTGATTTCCTTTAGGATGGACTTGTTGGATCTCCTTGTAGTCCAAGGGACTCTCAAGAGTCTTCTCCAACACCACAGTTTAAAAGCATCAATTCTTCAGTGCTCAGCTTTCTTTATGGTCCAACTCTCACATCCATACATGACTACTGGAAAAACCATACCTTTGACTAGATGGACCTTTGTCGGCCTAGTGATGTTTCTGCTTTTTAATATGCTGTCTAGGTTTGTCATAGCTTTTCTTCCAAGGAGCAAGCGTCTTTTAATTTCATGGGTGCAGTCACCATCTGCAGGGATTTTGGAGCCCCCCAAAATAAAGTCTCTCACTGTTTCCATTGTTTCCCCATCTATTTGCCATAAAGTAATGGGACTAGATGCCATGATCTTAGGTTTTTGAATGTTTAGTTTTAAGCCACTTTTTCACTCTCCTTTTTCACTTTCATCAAGAGGCTCTTTAGTTCTTCATTTAGGTCACACCAAACCAGACCTACTCTTAGAACTAAGATAGGGTAAGCTTCCATTCCTGCAAGTTCCATGGATTCTTACAGGAAACATGAAGTCTCAACAAATGTGATTTCTCATTGAAAAAGACTGATGTAGGGAAAGATTGAGGGCAGAAGGAGAAGGGCGTAACAGAAGATGAGGGGGTTGCATGGCATCACCGACTCAACGGACATGTGTTTGAGCAAACTCCAGGAGATGGTGAAGGACCCAGGAAGCCTGGCATCTTGCAGTCTTTGCAGTCACAAAGAGTTGATCACAACTTAGCGACTGAACAACAGCAACATTTAAGAATGAGGAAAAGGCAAACGGATGCTGGATAGATTACCAGCTGGTCAATTATAAATCATAACTCATATTACAGATAAGGAAACAGGGGATCAGATAAGTTATGGTCCCCAGAGACCAAGGTCACATTGTTAATATGAAATGAAGTCAAAATTCAAATCTATTTTTTTTCTTATCTGAACTCCATTATCCTCCTTTATTTTTTATTTTTTGGCATGGCATGTGGGATCTTAGTTCCTTGACCAGGGATCAAACCTGTACCCCCTGCATTGGAAACATAGAGTCTTAATCACTGGACCACCAGAGAAGTCTATGTGCTACTATTTTAAAAGGTTGCAAATTAACTTGAAGTTGTGATATTTCTTTTTTGACTTGAATGTCTTTACTCTTTTCAAAAGTGGAATAAATCCCAACATTTTAAACCTGGAAGACTTCACAAAAAAATTATATTTTTAGCTAGTCTTGAAAACTATGAAAAGCTGATAATGATAATCCCACATTCCTATCTGGAAGTCTTAAAAGTTGGGGCTTTAGATGTTGGGCTTCGAAACTGTTCACTCTTCAGGGAGAAGCTGGAATCTGCTTTCTTGACTGTGTATCACTGTGCTGTGGGTGGAGTATATGACAAGAAAGTATCTCCGCCTTTTGTACCCATTTGGATGTGGAGTGGGTATTTTCTTATTCGGGCTTCCTGGGTGGTGCTAGGGGTAAAGAATCTGCCTGCCAATGCAGGAGACATAGGAAATGCGAGTTCAATCCCTGGGTCAGGTAGACCCCTGGAGGAGGGCATGGCAACTCACTCCAGTATTCTTGCCTGGAGAAATCCATGGACAGAGGGGCCTGGCGGGCTGTAGTCCATGTGGTCACAAAGAGTCGGACATGACTGAAGCAACTTAGCACACACACATTTTCTTATTCACTTGATGTATAGGAGTTGCTCAGCTGGTTTCTGGATTTCTTTCAGAAAGAATTGCTCCATAACTGTAGACTTAAAGTATCCATGGGTGAAAGTGTTTAAAGAAAGCCACCACCCTCTTGTACCAGAACCTTCTTCTTATTTGGAGATGGTAAACTGGACACAAGATCTGACCTTTAGATCAAGAAGGGCCTGCCCAATTCATCTTAGGCCCCACCTGGACTACTTATTCATATCACCTCTGTAGTTTCTTTAAGTGTTTTATTTTATCATAAGATATCATATATTTATTTTATTAATTTTATCATAATCATCATTATTTATAAGCATTGCCAAACAAGACCTTGAGGAACCTTAAGACTGGCAGATATTCAAATGAGTGATGATAAAAAGTTTTCAACTCCAGTACTCGTGCCTGGAAAATCCCATGGATGGAGGGGCCTGGCAGGCTTACAGTCCTTCGGGTTGCAAAAAAAAAAAAAAAAAAAAAAATTTTCATATCTCACTTAGAAGAATCACCTCTGGTACTGAGTGGTCATTTTATATGGCCATAGGTCATAAACCTACTTCTCTATTCAACTTACAGGTGAGAATTTGAGTTGTTTCTGCCAAGTGGCTTTCCCAAGACAAGAACTTAGTGAATTATCCAAGGAGAGTTCCACTCATCTGATTGGACCAATTTGTAGATGTTCTTCAATAAAACTTGAAGAAAATATTTTTCTGGTAGGGGTGTGGGGTATGTTTCCTGCTTTTCTACAATCTGCTGAAATTTGTCAAATAAACAGCAAACGAGGGAGTCTGATGGAAATCTTGCCAGTTCTTAAGGATCATTGCTGAAAATATCAGTTTATTATCTAAATCTCGTAAAGTCTATGGTTCGAATCTGATTTTTCTTCTTTATGGCTCGGATTCATAAAATATATTATTAGTTGTAACAAATTATTTTCAACTGGTGTTACAACATTAAAATTATAAATTAGTTCTCTATGCTTTATTACAGATGAGGAAAGTGAGGCTTGGAAGACTCAGGGTTCATTTTTTCACTATTGAGAGGCTGGCTAATGGCAAGGACATGCTGAGCCTAAGTTTTCTTTCTCTCAGACCCAGATGTGTTGCTCCAAAGAATCAGTCCTCTTTCCTTACAGGTCCTTTATGGTTAATAATAGTCATGTGCTGGTACTGATGATGATGATGATGGTGGTGATGATGGTAATGATGGTGGTGATAATGATGGTGATGGTAATGATATGGTGATGATGGTGGTGGTGATGATGGTGGTGATGGTGGTTGTGATGGTGGTTATGATGATGATGATGATCGTGGTGGTGGTGGTGGTGGTGGTGATGGTGGTGATGATGGTGATGATGATGGTAATGATGGTGGTGATAATGATGGTGATGGTGATGATATGGTGGTGATGGTGGTGGTGATGGTGGTTATGATGATGATGATGATCGTGGTGGTGATGGTGGTGGTGATGATGGTGATGATATGGTAATGATGGTGGTGGTGATGGGGTGATGATGGTAATGATGGTGGTGATAATGATGGTGATGGTGATGATATGCTGATGATGATGGTGGTGACCATGAACTCCAGGGACCTTGTCCGTTATATCTGCATGCCCCAGTACTCAGCATACTGCAGACACTTAAATATGTGTTGAATGAGTGAATCATGCAATTGTAATACAGTGCTTGACCAGATCTAAGGATTTTTACATACATTATCCTATCTTATTCTCACAAGAACTCTGTGAAATAAGTGGTATTATTATTTCCATTTGTGTGTGAGAAAAAAAATCTCAGAGAGAGGAATGGCTTTTCCAGGGTCACTTAATAGTAGAATCAGGATCCAGATTGCCTCTCTGACTTCAGCATCTAATCCTCTGATTCTCTGGCCTCTCAGGGTAAGAAGACACCCTGGGTGTGTTTTCATGAGGCCCTACAGGTCTTCCAGTGCCTTCAAGTTCATTCAGAGATTCTCCCATTGTGTATAGGAGTCATTTTGCTTGTCTTGCTGCTGCGTCGCTTCAGTCGTGTCTGACTCTGTGCGACCCCATAGACAGCAGCCCACCAGGCTCTGCCGCCCCTGGAACTTTCCAGGCAAGAACACTGGAGTGTGTTGCCATTTCCTTCTCCAATGCATGAAAGTGAAAAGTGAAAGTGAAGTCGCTCAGTTGTCTCCGACTCTTAGCGACCCCATGAACTGCAGCCCACCAGGCTCCTCCGTCCATGGGATTTTCCAGGCAAGAGTACTGGAGTGGGGTGCCATTGCCTTCTCCGTTGCTTGTCTTAGAAGTTAGTTTATCACAAAAATACAATATATGGGATTTCATTTTGTAAACCACAAAACCTTCCTGAAAATGTTAATAACATCCTCACCATCAATATCAGTTATTATTGTTGTCATTATCATAGAGACTGATGTTTGGCATTGCCAAGAATAAAGCAAGTGGAGAACAAAGGGAAGAAGCTAATCTTTCCTGGGAGAATTTTTATGAGAATAAGTCAAAAGCTCAGTTGCAGAGTCATCAACTCCCTTTAAATTAGTTCTAGAATGAGTCCCTTCAGAATTTGTGCCTCCCTGAGGAATGCCAGTAAATATTAATTGGAAGCAAAGAATTGAGCAAAGACGTCATCAAGGAAGTCTCAGTAATTCTGACTAGGCAGAAAGAAGGAAGTAAAAGGTAGAAAGGAAGAGGGAAGCCAGTATTTAATTTTGACACTGGGTGCATGCCAGGTCATAATGGGGTTGTCTGCCTTGATTTTTAAAGTGTTCTATTCACATATATTCAGGAATGCTAAACTGTTGGCAAACTCAGTATAGGGAGGAAGCCATCATCCATTCCTCTAAACCATTTACAGATCTTGAGTTTAATAAATCTGCTTTCAAAACAGAGCATTTCTTAAATAAGACTCTGAGCTCTGAACACAGGACTGGGAGAAAGTGTTTGTTTTCGGCTGGCTAAGTGAAAACCAAACCAAACAAACAGAATAAAAACAGTCCCCTGACATCTGTTCCCCATATTCATCTATTGATTGCCTGGATCTCATTCTTCCATTTGTTCATTCATTCATTCATGCATTTGTTTTCATCCATGTATTCTCTCATGTAGTCAACACGTAGTATGTGTCTGATGGGCTTTGCTGGTGGCTCAGATGGTAATGAATCTGCCTACAATGCGGGAGACTCAGGTTCGATCCCTGGGTCAGGAAGATCCCCTGGAGAAGGGAATGGCTACCCACTCCAGTATTCTCACCTGGAGAATTCCATGGACAGAGGAGCCTGGCAGGCTACAGTTCATGGGGTCACAAAGAGTTGGACACAACCGAGTGACTAACACTTTTTCATGTGTCTTATACCCATAGTTTGTGTCACATACCCACTATAGGTATGAGATGTGTGCCGTGATGAACCAAACAGACAAGGACTCGCCACCTAAACCTCCTGTTCTAGAGAGGACACCAAAAATAAGTAAATAGACACATAATGTCAAGTTAGTATTGACATGAGATGGGAAGAAAATTGGGCAAACCAAGCTCCATAAGGGCTTAAAGGCCATGGTGAAGGTTTGGGGTTTGTTTCAAAAGTTATGGGAAACCATTGGAGAGTTTTAGCAGGGGAGTGAGATAGATGGCTACAGAGAACCCTGAACTTGCACAGGGTATTTCTGGAGCCTCATTTGCTTTTTCTTTGTTGTCCTGTGCCATTTTATTTCCTATTAGAAACAAGCTTTGCTTAGTGTGGAACCTAAGGTGATTTCCCAGATTCCATTTTTCTCCTTCCCCATTATGTAGGCTGTGGTTGATGGGCCCAATTTGGTCACAGCTATTTAAAAATAATCCCATCCATCTCGCTATAGAAATTGGTTCAGGAATGAACATGTGATCTGAATTGGTCTAACAGAGAGAAGTTCAGGACTATTTGATATATGGAAAGTGTGCAGATGTAAGGCCTGGAATTTCTGCTGCTGGTTTTTTGTTTGTTTGTTTGTTTTACTATGGAAGAAATCAGGTAGAGGATAATGGTAACTCACACATAGGCCAGAACAAGAGAAGTGGAGTACAGAGAACAAGCCAGAGCATGATCAAACTATGCCTGAAGTCCATTCTATCATCAGTATTTTCAGATATTAATCACCAGACTTCCTTAGTGGTTTAAGTTGGTTCAAGTTGGTTTCTGCTGCTGCTGTTGCTGCTGCTGCTAAGTCGCTTCAGTCATGTCCAGCTCTGTGCGACCCCATAGATGGAAGCCCACCAGGCTCCCCCGTCCCTGGGATTCTCCAGGCAAGAACACTGGAGTGGGTTGCCATTTCCTTCTCCAATGCATGAAAGTGAAAAGTGAAAGGGAAGTCGCTCAGTTGTGTCTGAGTCTTAGCGACCCCACGGATTGCAGCCCACCAGGCTCCTCCATCCATGGGATTTTCCAGGCAAGAGTACTGGAGTAGGGTGCCATTGCCTTCTCCGTGGTTTCTGCTAATTACAACCAAAAAAACTTTGATAACTATTCATATTTGGCAGCTAATCTGTAATATTATGCTAAATAGTTGATGTATCATATCCTTTAATGCGGTTGCCTTTAATAAAGCTGAATTTGAACAACAAGGAGATATTATAATTAAAAATCTTAGATTGTTTTACCGAGACAACTGTGACTCTACTTCCAGGCAGAAAACTCCTTAATGGGCATAATCTGTGCTTTGTTGTGGCAACCCATTCCAGTATTCTTGCCTGGAAAATCCCATAGACAGAGGAGCCTGGCAGGCTACAGTTCTTGGGGTCACAAAGTGTCAGACAGGACTGAGCAACTGAGCACATAATGTTTGTAGCCTTTGGAGGATTCCAATCTAATAAATCCCACAGACCTTGAAATCAAATTCTAGCTTTTTCTGCCACTCATTAGCCGTGGAACATTGAGCAGGTAACTAAAGTACATCTGGACCTCATTTTTGTCATCTGTAACATGGAGATGATGCTAGTTCCCACACAGAGTGGGGAGTTTGTGAGAATTGTACAAGGCATGGAAAGCACTGGGCTCAATGTCTGATACATGCCAAGTGACCTATGCATGTTAGTACTTGTACAATAATATAATGCTCAGAATGACCAAGAAAAAAGTAACAAAAATGCCACCTAGATGGCAGGGTTGCTCTGCATATATTAATTAAGTGAGTTTCATTATTCTAACTCCCTGGGGCTTTTGAAAGAAAAATAGACTTTTGAAAATTTAGAAAGGCATTCTCATTAACTAAGAGAGTGGGGAGGAGCAGTCCGTAGGGAGTAAATGAGAAGGAGGAAGTGGTGAAATTGTGGAGTGGAATATGTTAGTATTGATGCTAATTTGCTCCTAAACAGTAAATAGACAAAGAAAGCCACATAACCATGTTTTTTCCAGAGGATTTTTTTTCAGTGTTAAGAAGAGCTTGAGTTCTACATAAGAATGAAATGTCACCATACTATATGTAATCTAAGACTCCAACAATTGTAAAAATAATCTTTATTCCAAAAATGATAAAATGTACAAATTGGGCATCTGAAAATTGATCCAGAAGAGTAACAGTGCCGCCCACGCCCAGTGCTCTAAGTACTTAAAAAGTAATCAATATCTTCATTTTATATATGAGAAAATTGAGATTCAGGAAAGTTAAGTGACCTTTTCAGAGTCATACCATTAATGGCCAAGAGTCACCGTTGCATTCGTTCATTCACTGGAAAAGTTTATCTAGGGTTCGGTGTCAGCCCTGCAAGGGATGCGCCAGTGAATACAAGAGTATGCCCAGTCTTCAGGAGGTTGCAGTCTACTAGGGAGTGCAGACAGCAATAAGAAGGGAGTCAAATAAAGAAAATCATTACACATCTCTGTGGCTGCTGAGGAGAGACAGGAGGCACTGAGATGCAGAGCATCAAGGCTGGGAGCTGCACTTCCTTATGCAGCATGCAGAGAGAATGCCCCTTCGTGGAGGATGAAGGACTAGACATGCAGAGAACCAAGGGAAGCCATGCCGGGCAAAGGGAACAGAGCTTGCAAAGTCCCTGAGACGGGAAAGACTTTGGTGGTCATATGGAAATGAGAAAACAGATGTTATCCTGGTGGGCCGCAGTTTCATATCTTTCTGACCACTAGGTAACACCCTTTTGAAGAAAGGGGCCATCATTGAGTGTTCATAGGGTGAGAAAGGCCATGGAGCAGTGGTTGTCCAAAGCGGGGTGGTCACTGCCTCACATCAGCAACTCAATCCTCCAGAAGAGAAGTCCTCTGGGATATCATCTAACTAACCCTGTCCTCGTCCTGTTAAAGCTGGAGGAGATATTTGAAGGCTTCCATATGAGGCACGTGGGGGAGTGGCCTACATGAAATTGCCAAAGGGAGGCTGATGGAACAGGAGCTGGCGGTGGACAGTGCTTGTTGACCTGAGCCATCCCCTGTCAGCGCTGGCTCCCCTGAAGCATGAGGTGCCTGCTAATCCCACACAGCGGAAGGCATGTGGCTCTTATCTTGCCGTGGCCCCAGCTGTTCAAGTTATGCCTCTTCATCCTGAATGGCTTCACCTTAGAACCTTCTTTTCCACCAGGAGGTGTTGAAAATAAGGAAGAATGAGAAGACCTCAATTCACAAATGCCTGCCAAGTCAAGGTGTAGGAGAATCTCCCACTCAGCCTCTTGGCCTGCATGAAAAGCTAGATGACACTTTGATGTAATGTACTCTTGGACTTCCCTGGTGGCTCAGATGGTGAAAATCCACCTGCAATGCAGGAGAACCCAGTTCAATTCCTGGGTGGGGAAGATCCACTGGAGAAGGGATAGGCTACCCACTCCAGTACTTTGACTTCCCTGGTGGCTCAGTGGTGAAGAATCCACCTGCAATGCAGGAGATCCAGGTTCAATCCCTGGGTCGGGAAGATTCTCCTGGAGATGGGAATGGCAACCCACTCCAGTATTCTTGCCTGGAGAATTCCATGGACAGAGGAACCTGGCGGGCGACAGTCCACGGGGTCGCAGAGTCAGGCACAACTAACTAACACCTTCACTTTCACTTGCACCCTTTGACTTTTCCCAGGGACTTGCCATGAAGCTTGGGCTCTGTGGGAGGCTCTATGGCTAACAGGACCATCATTTTGTATGGTTCCCCTTCCACATAACAGCATGATGGATAGTGATTATTGATACAATAGTATTGTATATAGCTTTTTGGATTCAAATACAGAATGGCCTTGAATCTTCATAATGACCCTGAGTCAAGTGAGATTATTCTCCTTTAAGACATAAAGATAATAATGTTCATAGAGGTGATATGATATAATCAAATCACACAAAGATATCAACTCAATGCTTAGGCCTCCAGACCCAGAAAATAAAGGTTGCTGAAGGTTGGGAGATGTGATATTCTTTTGTGTCTCTCAAGAATCTCAGGGAGGAAGTGAAGAATTGATTAATAACTGGTTCAACAATCATAAGCATCCATCACGTGCCTGGGGCTTGCCTGGCACATTGTGCTCCATTCTTTCCATTTATCAATCAATTGAACCCTCACGACAACTCCATGAAGTAGGCTCTACTGTTGTCTCCATTTAGCAGATGAGGAAGGTGAGGCTCAAAGAGGTGAAGTAACCACTTACCCCCCGTTTACCTAACCCGCAAGTTTCACCGAGAAAGAGTTCACAAACCCTGACAGCTTGACTCCAAATCCAGTGTTTGTCATCCCCACTTAACTTGCATTATATAGGAGTCACACTCGTTCACTACGTTGAGCACACTTCTATTTGTGACTCTCCTCTCTTACTCTTGGTTAAAAAAAAAAAAAGAAATTAGAAGTTTTAGGAACAGGATACCATTATATTCTTACCACATAGGCATAGGGAAGCAAATAATTGGAGCACTTGCTTTGATGATAAATAATCAGACTGCAGAGCTGCCGGCCTAACATCAGAATGTTTGGATGGTTGCCTGGGTCCATGCCATTCTTTTTAAGGCAGGGGTTTGCTGTCATTAAGGGCAGTAGACTCAATTCCAGCTTCCCAATTTTGATGTGTTCCTTAACCGGTCAATTCCTATTTTCCTGACTTGTGCTTTGCTGTCAGCTTCAGCATCTTCCACTGGCCTTATTAAGAATTTTGCATAGTCAATAGGATGCAAATAAATGGAAACATATGCACCTCCCTGCATGTGGGAAGCATCACTGTTGGCCGTCCTGCCGCTTAGCTGCCTTTGCTGTATGATGCTCTAGCTTCCAATTGAGGCTTCGCATCTTTGGGGGCTACTCTGACTGCTACTGACACATCCAGATGATGGAGCTAATCTGACATTGGTGGCAAGTTCAGTTCACTGACTCCTCCTTCAGTTTGGATCTGAAAGCCCCTTCTGGGTTGCTTTGTACATCTTCAGTGAACCTAACTTCTGTGCCACTGTGATCATACGCACTGGAGCTGGTTCCTGAACTTGGACTTGGGGAGAATGTTCCACTGTGCATTACCACGGTGGGAACTGGGGCAGCCCATGCTGTTCAGAAGCCAGATTGATATCCAAGGCAGGTGCAGACCTGTCAGCCACACAGCTGGTTGAGTTAGCTCTAGCAGACAGGGTTGGACATTCCTGGTGGTGGCAGGCTGTCCATTTGCCAAATGGTACCCCTGTCGGGCTGGCTTAGGTCTGCCTCTCTTGTTGGTGCATCTGCTGGGTTTGGCTGCCAACATGTTGGAAACTGGCAGTTCTCTAAAGTTTTACTGCCTTTCTAAGTGTTTCTGTCAAGAAGAGAAATACTAAAACTTGCCATTTAAAAAAAATAATTTATTTTTTATTGAAGGATAATTGCTTTACAGAATTTTGCTATTTTCTGTCAAACCGCAGCATGAATCAGTCACAGGTGTACATATATCCCCTCCCTTTTGAAACTCCCTCCCATCTCCCTCCCCATCCTACCCCCAAATTTGCCATTTGTTAATGATGACTTGGCATTTTTGATTCCTGGCTCTACTTCCATGGGAAGAAATTAGCCTCTGATTTTATGTTAATGTCAGAAGTGCGTTATCTTTTAGACTAAGAATGACTTTCTACTTTTCTTATAAATCATAGGTTCTCAGGAGCCACTGTTCTAAATTCTTTCTAAACACTTGGTTCCACTGCCCCCCAAAGAATGGATTTTTGTAATTTTTTCCCTTTCTCTTTTTCTTTTGAAAATCAGCCGCAAGTAGAAAGAACCCCAATGGATGAAATGCAATAGCCCTCCCAGAGAAGAGATGGAGGCAGTGTTTACTTAGACTTCAAGCCCGCACCGATGTGATCTGCCTTCCACATGCTTGGCAGGCTTTAAGGACTGAGATGGGAAATGCAAACGTAACTTCTTAGTTAAAGGCAAAGCTTTAAAAAAGGTCGGGGTGGGGGGGTGCTTGTTCATCAAATAGCTCTTACCAAAGGGCTGTTTTTTTTTTTTTTTTTTTTTTTTTTAAATTTTATTTTATTTATTTTTTTTTTTTTAATTTTTTTTTTTTATTCTTCCAATTTTATTTTATTTTTAAACTTTACATAATTGTATTAGTTTTGCCAAATATCAAAATGAATCCTCCACAGGTATACATGTGTTCCCCATCCCGAACCCTCCTCCCTAGCATGCAGCATCATGCATCGAACCTGGACTGGCAACTCGCTTCCTACATGATATTCTACATGTTTCATTGCCATTCTCCCACATCTTCCCACCCTCTCCCTCCCCCACAGAGTCCATAAGACTGTTCTATACATCAGTGTCTCTTTTGCTGTCTCGTCGCAAAGCTGGGATATGAGACCCAATTTCTGAAATATGCGAACACTCTCTCAATTGATTGTATTAGCTGCTTCGTTGCAAAGCGGCTGGGGTGTGAAATTTAGTGACTTATGTTCAGCACCCAGCACTGTGCCTGACATGTGTCGAACCCCCCAGTTGAATATCATCAACAAGGATTCCTATGTAAAGGGGAAACATAAAGACACTAGGTTTGATGACTTCTTTGACATGAAATACAGGTTTGCCTACCTTGTTGTAGCTGAATGCCTGTCAATCTTTACATAAATGTTCCTGGGATAAGATTTCATTCTGATCATATTCTGAAAATCCCACATTCTGTCTGGGGAAAAGACAGAAGAATCTACAGGTGTGCTTTGGAATGGAAAGGAGTATTCATATCTAATATACATGAGCAATGGCTGGAGAATCCCACAGAAGGGACTTCCAAGGGAGATACAGTACTTGTCTTCAGAGTTTTAAAGTTTTGTAGTCTCCTTTGCTTACAGTGGGGAAGTAAAGCCAGCATGTTGAAGTTTCAAGGAAATAATTCTGGCTCTGTGGAAGGAAGACTTTGCTAAACTCTTAGAGCTGTCAGTGAAAGGGACCCTCCTAGGAAGTGGGGAGATGGCACTCAGACAGTGACTGGCACCTCCCAATAGATGGGCAGCTGTCTGTCAGGAAGGGGTTCTGCGGTGTGTGCTGGGATCAAGTGTGGAGGGAGGCAGTTCTATCAGTTTAGATAAATAACCTTAAAACACTTCTATGTGGAGACTGTTTGGGTCCATTGATTTCTTTGCCTTAGAATCTTCCATCCACTTGTGCTGAAGAGCACAGCCACTGCTGCCCTCTAGATGTGGAGTTCAGCAGCCTTGGTCCTTGGCTCAAATCCTCCCCTTAACTGTGCCCCTTAAAACCTAGACAGCATATTAAAAAGCAGAGACGTAACTTTACCAACAAAGATCCATCTAGTCAAAGCTATGGTTTTTCCAGTAGTCATGTATGGATGTGAGAGTTGGACTATAAAGAAAGCTGAGCACTGAAGAATTGATGCTTTTGAACTGTGGTGTTGAAGAAGACTCTTGAGAGTCCCTTGGACTGCAAGAAGATCAGGCCATCCTAAAGGAAATCAGTTCTGAATATTCATTGGAAGGACTGATGCTGAAGCTGAAACTCTAATACTTTGGCTACCTGATGCTAAGAACTGACTCATTGGAAAAGACCCTGATGCTGGGAAAGATTGAAGGCAGGAGGAGAAGGGGACGACAGAGGATGAGATGATTGGATGGCATCAGCAACTCAATGGAGATGAGTTTGAGTAAACTCTGAAAGTTGGTGATGGACAGGGAAGCCTGGCATACTGCAGTCTATGGGACCACAGAGTTGGACGTGGCTAAGCGACTGAACTGAAGTGAACTGAATGGCTCAGATAGTAAAGAATCTGCTTGCAATGCAGGAGACCAGGGTTTGATCCCTGGGTCAGGAAGATTCCCTGGAGAATGGAATGGCAACCCACTGTTTCTTATGAATGTATTCTTATCTGGAGAATTCAATGGACAGAAGAGCCTGGCGAGCTGCAGTCCATGGGGTCACAGTGAGTCAGATACAACTGAGCAACTCACAATTTCACTTTTCACATACCAGTGATAACTAATGTTTATTCTTCAGTTATTATGTTCCAGGATCTGCATAAAATGATTTCTGTGTATTGTTCTTTTAATACAGCAGCTGTATGAGATGGGTATTTTAATTGAGATATAATTGATATATATTAGCTTCAGGTGTACAACGAAATGATCTGATGTTTGTATATCTTGCAAAATGATCATCATAATAAGTCTAGTGAATATCCATTACCATACATAGTGATGAGAATGTTTAGGTTTATGTCTTAGCAACTTTCAGATAGCACATTATTAACTATAATCACCATGCTATACATCGCATTTGCCTGACTTGTTTGATAACTGGAAATCTGTAATTTTGACCCCCCTTCACCCATTTTGCCCCACTCCCCACCCCCTGCCTTGACAATGACCAATCTGTTCTCTGTAATCTATGGGCTTGGTTTTTGTTTTTTTAGACTCCATATGTAAAGTGAGGTCATATGGTATTTGTCTTTGTCTGACTTAATTCACTTAGCACAATGCCCTCAAGGTCCATCCATTTTTTTCACCAGTGGAAGAGTTTTCTTTTTTATGACTGATTGATATTCCACTGTGTGTGTGTCACATTTTTTAATCCACACATCTGTAGATGAATTGTTGCTGTTGTTGACTCGCTAAGTCATGTCCGACTGTGACCCCATCAACTGCAGCACGCCAGGCTCCCCTGTCCTTCACTATCTCCTGGAGTTTGCTCAAACTCATGTGCATTGAGTTGGTGATGCCATCCAGCCATCTCACTTTCTGTCATCTCCTTTTCCTCTTGCCCTCAATCTTTCCCAGCCTCAGATGGGTACTGAGGTTGTTTCTGTCTTGGCTGTTGTGAATGATGCTGCAGTGAACGCGGGAGTGAAGATACCCCATTCCAGATCCTCTTTCCTTAGAATTTAACCTGAAAGTGGGATTACTGTTGAACCACTTCACATTCCCACAAGGAATGTGAATTCCCAAGGTTCCCCTTTCTCCACGTTCTTGCCAACAGTTGTTATCGCTTGTCTTTTTATCTTTTTGATAAGAACCATTCTAAAAGGTATGAGGGGATGTCTCATTGTGGTTTTCATTTACATTTCCCTGATGATTAGTGGTGTTGAGCATCTTTGCATGTACCTGTTGATTATCTTCTTTGGAAAAATATCTATTCAAGTCCTTTGCTCATTTAAAAACCAGATTATTAGTCTTTGCCCTGTTGAGCTGTGTGAATTTCTTGTATTTTTTCTATCAGATCAGATCAGTCACTCAGTCATGTCTGACTCTTTGCAACCCCATGAATTGCAGCACACCAGGCCTCCCTGTCCATCACCAACTCCCGGAGTTCATTCAGACTCATGTCCATCGAGTCAGTGATGCCATCCAGCCATCTCATCCTCTGTCGTCCCCTTCTCCTCTTGCTCCCAATCCCTCCCAGCATCAGAGTCTTTTCCAATGAGTCAACCCTTCACATGAGGTGGCCAAAGTACTGGAGTTTCAGCTTTAGCATGATTCCTTCCAAAGAAATCCCAGGGCTGATCTCCTTCAGAATGGACTGGTTGGATCTCCTTGCAGTCCAAGGGACTCTCAAGAGTCTTCTCTGACACCACAGTTCAAAAGCATCAATTCTTCGGCTCTCAGCCTTCTTCACAGTCCAACTCTCACGTCCATACATGACCACAGGAAAAACCATAGCCCTGACTAGATGAACCTTTGTTGGCGAAGTAATGTCTCTGCTTTTGAATATGCTATCTAGGTTGGTCATAACTTTCCTTCCAAGGAGTAAGCATCTTTTAATTTCATGGCTGCAATCACCATCTGCAGTGATTTTGGAGCCCAGAAAAATAAAGTCTGACACTGTTTCCACTGTTTCCCCATCTATTTCCCATGAAGTGATGGGACCGGATTCCATGATCTTCATTTTCTGAATGTTGAGCTTTAAGCCAACTTTGTCACTCTCCAATTTCACTTTCATCAAGAGGCTTTTTAGTTCCTCTTCACTTTCTGCCATAATGGTGGTGTCATCTGCATATCTGAGGTTATTGAGATTTCTCCCGGCAATCTTGATTCCAGCTTGTATTTCTTCCAGCCCAGCGTTTCTCATGATGTACTCTGCATATAAGTTAAACAAGCAGGGTGACAATATACAGCCTTGACGTACTCCTTTTCCTATTTGGAACCAGTCTGTTGTTCCATGTCCAGTTCTAACTGTTGCTTCCTGACCTGCATATAGGTTTCTCAAGAGGCAGGTCAGGTGGTCTGGTATTCCCATCTCTTTCAGAATTTTCCACAGTTTATTGTGATCCACACAGTCAAAGGCTTTGGCATAGTCAATAAAGCAGAAATAGATGTTTTTCTGGAACTCTCTTGCTTTTTCCATGATCCAGCGAATGTTGGCAATTTGATCTCTGGTTCCTCTGCCTTTAAAACCAGCTTGAACATCAGGAAGTTCACGGTTCACATATTGCTGAAGCCTGGCTTGGAGAATTTTAAGCATTACCTTACTAGTGTGTGAGATGAGTGCAATTGTGTGGTAGTTTGATCATTCTTTGGCATTGCCTTTCTTTGGGATTGGAATGAAAACTGACCTTTTCCAGTCCTGTGGCCACTGCTGAGTTTTCCAAATTTGCTGGCATATTGAATGCAGCACTTTCACAGCATCATCTTTCAGGACCTGGAACAGCTCCACTGGAATTCCATCACCTCCACTAGCTTTGTTCGTAGTGATGCTTTCTAAGGCCCACTTGACTTTACATTCTTATATGGTATATAGTTTTCAAAGATTTTTCTCCCTTTCCTTAGGTTATCTCTTCTTTTTTTTTATTTTTTTGCTCTGAAGAAGCTTTTTGTTTGATGTAGTGCCACTTGTTTATTTGAGCTTCCCCGGTAGCTCAGTTGGTAAGGAATCCACCTGCAGTGTGGGAGACCCCATTCTGATTCCTAGATTGGGACGATCCCCTGGAGAAGGGATAGGCTATCCACTCCAGTGTTCTTGCCTGGAGAATCCCATGAACACAGGAGCCCGGCGGGCTGCAGTCTGTGGGGTTGCACAGAGTCGGATGTGACTGAGCGCGTAAGCACAGCACCCGTTTCCTCTTGTGCTCTTTGTGTCTAGGCTGACCTTTCTATCAGAGAGGTCATAGAAATGATCCTTGGAGAGAAGTTTAGATCAAAAAAACTCTGGGATCCCTGATAAACCTCGTATCCCAATTCAGACTACTTCTTGTATATTTTTTTTAAAACATGGTGTTTTGAGTCTTTATTGAATTTGTTACAATATTTGTTTCTGTTTTATGTTTTGGCCCCTTGACCACAAAGCATGTGAGATCTTAGGTCCCTGAACAGGGACAGAACCTGCACTCCCTGCATTGGATGGCAAAGTGTTAACCACTGGACCACCCTCTTTGTTATTTTTTAAAAATGGGGTTTTTAAATAATATTAAAATACACATAAAATTTATATAATATAGCATCCAATTTATATTTATAAAATTTATATAACATATAACATAAAATTTATCATCTTAACCATTTTAAACTATATAATTCGGCAGTGATAAGTACATTCAAAGTGTTTTTCAGACATCATGACTCTCTAGTACCAGATAGTGATTCCACAGATCAGTAGTTCCTCTGTCTTTTGCATTACCCCAGACGATTCCTGTCCTAGTTATGTACACCTAAAGAATTTAAAACAATATTCAAAAAAAAACTTGGACCTGAACGTTCATAGCATCAGTACTCACAGTAACCAAAAGGTGTGAACAAATGTCCATCAACAGAGGGATGGATAAGCTTAATATTTATGTCCATACAATGGAATATTATTCAGCCAGAAAGGAATGAATACTGATGAAAGCTACATCAAGGATGAACCTTAAAGACAGGATGCTAAGCGAAAGAAGCCAGACACGGAAAGGTCACACACTGTATGATTCCATTTATATGAATATGTTTATTACCTTTTTCATATCTCTAAGCCCTCTGTGATATTTTTCACATTGTACTTCTTATTCACATCGATTTACCTTTTTAGAGATAAAATGTCACTGCAGTTTCTGCCTAAGCAATGATATCTATGAAATAAGGGGTCTGAGGTGCTAGTTCCACTTTAAAATATATATTAAAATAAACAGATTTGATTCTACGAATAAAAGTATCCTATGCACTTATCGAAATGCATCTGTGTGCTACCTGAAGTGTACACTTAGGGCGTTTGGGAAAACAGCCTCCTGGTTCCTCTTGGCCATCAATTCCTTCCTCAATGATTCACACGGCTTCGAGACTCGAGCTGTCCAACACTGGCAGATGCGGGCCGCATGTGGCTATTTAAATTTAAGCTAATTAAAATAAAGTAAAACGGAAAATTCAGTTCCCCAGTCACACTGTCCACATTTCAAGCGCTCGGCAGTGCCAGGTGATGAGCAGCTGCCTCCACGCACATCACAGATGTATGAATTTCCATCCTGGGGGGGAAGGTCTATTGGACACAGCAGGTCCAGAACTGGCTTTCATTCTTCCTGTTATCCCAGGGAGGCGCCCCATCTCCCGGGTCCTGTGGGTAGGTCAGTGTCTCACTCAGCACCCTCGCTTCCCACCACTTGTTCCTGGCTGACCATTCATCCCCCAGCCAGGTCTGAAATTGACCTACTTTTCCAATGTCACCAGGGAGGGCGTGGTGCCAAGGCACAGCATGGGGCCCCTTCCTGCTTCCTGTGCACCAGCTCCAGACTCCGTCCATTTTCTCTTTTTTCTTTTTCTTTACATTGGAGTATAGAAGTTTCTGCTGTGTGACAAAGTGAATCAGCTCTATGTATGCATATATCCCCTTTTAAAAAGATTTCCTTCCCACTGAGGTCATCACGGAGCATTGAGTAGAGTTCCCTGTGCTACTGTGGGTTCTCTTTTTACCTCTCTCTCTTCCTCCTACACCGCCCTTTCCAGCTTTCCTGAAGAGCCCTGCTCTGCTTCAAACTCCATTTCATTTTATTATTCAAGTGGGAGAGAACACCCCCTCCTTTTCCCAGGCTTCTCTGTCCACTCTCTTATTTGTCTGCCTTTCTCTCCCTTCCCCATGCCTTTCCTTCTCTCTAACTTCTCTTCCTTCATTTTCCCCTTCCTACTCTTATGTTTCCTCTTCTTTTTACTCTCCCCACAATCATCTCCCTGGGGTTGTAAAAGGAATCCTTTAAAGCGATATGGAAAATGAATAGGAAGAGGACCTATAGAAAGAAAGAGCTGTATTCTTTCTATTATTTATAGAAAAAAAAAAAAAACAGCCATCGTTGAAACAGCAATTCTTCTTTGCTCTTTAGGAGGTAAATACATGATTTTCTTCCCCACCAAGAAAGTGATCTAGCATTTATGGATGAAAATATGACTATCGGGGCAGGAGGCAGGACAGGACTGTGGAGCTGAGTTTACCAGGGGGCACATTTCCACACCAGAAATCCATGGCAGGATGTGAAACATTATTACTGCTGGATTTACACAGGGCTGTCAAATTTCATTATGAGATGAGGCAGCATTTAGACCGCTATTTAGGCCAGGACATATTTAACTCTGTCCTGATGGGTGTGAGGTGTCACCCAGCTCACCGGGACATTCTCTGTGCTACTGAGGGCTCCAGCTCTGGCCAGATGAAAACCTGGTCCTGTTCATTCAGCAAATGGTCACTGATCACCTACCATACTCTGCACACTGTGCTCAGGGTGCACGGCGTGCAGCAGCAACTCAGACAGGGCCCCGGTCCCAGGAATTTACCCTCCAGCCAAGGATGGATGGATGGATGTGGAATGTGCACAGTAGGATGATGCATATGTATGTGGAAAGCTCTGCAAACACCAAGGTGGAGAAGGGAGCTGCGGAGGAAGTGATGGGAGTTCTGAGGAGGGTATAGGGAACCCTCCTACAGGATCAGTGAACATTTTGAGAAGAGGTGAACTCTGTGCTGTTTTTTTGGAGGGGTCTGAATATATGAATATTTAGGGGAGAAAAGTCTTTGTACTCATTGAGACTTTAATGAATTTAAATGATAGAAAACCAATTCTCATTAAGCTCAGAAAAAATAGAATAGGAATTTCTCTCGCATTCCAGTGATTAAGACTCTCTGCTTCCAATGCAGAGGGCACGGGTTCAATCCCTGGTCAGAGAACTGGATCCTGCATGCAGTGCAGAGTGACCAAAAATTTTTTTAAATAAATGAATTTACTTATTAAATTTATTCATAAATACATATATTGATTAATTTTATTCCTAAATGATTTAAATAAATTTAATGAATATTAATAAAATAAATATAATTGATTAAAATTTATTAATTCAAATTAATTTTTTTATAAAATAAAATAAATTTAATTAAACAAGATGAATTGGTCTTTTCAACTGGAAAGAATATGGGGTGTATGTCTTACCTGCCAAATCTTGATCTAGGCTCAAATGGTGTCTTCAGATCGCTGCCTGTCTGTCTCTTTGGCTCTCATTCTCCTCTTTCTCTGTCCTTTCTCTCTGTTACAGCTCACTATTTCATCCCAATAAGATGGGGAAGAGCATCATTTAAATAGGTATGGGTTCACCTACTTTTGTCACTGTATCTCCTTAAGTCAAAAGGGTGGATATTTTCTCTAGTTTCAACAGAAAATTCCCAGAGAAAGATTCTGATTGGATGAGCTTGAGTCACGTGCCAATCCCTGACCCAATCACTGTGGCCAGAGATACTTTTGTTGGTCAGGTAGGGGAAAAGATACTATCAAGAAACAGCCATAGGGAGAAACAATAGTTTTTACTGTTTTCTCAGTAAAAGAAAATGTAGGAATAATAACCAAGGAGTGGAAATTCACAAGGACACTACGAGTCATTTGAGTCTGCTCCAAAGCAGGGTCGGTAAAGAACAGTTTTTAGGAAGGAAGGTTGAAAGCTAAAGTTGACTAAGGAGCGTGCATTTTAGTTTTGGACATTAGGGAGCCATTTCAAGCTTTTATGCAGAGGTACATATAACAGAAACTGAAGTTTCAGAGCATTTATCTGGCAGGTAGGCTTACTATGAGTGCAAGGGATGATATACAGGGAGTCAAGAGACCAGGTAAGATCTTTCAATAGCCCGGGTAGGAGCAGAATATTTATTTAAAGTGTTTAAGTAATAAGCAACAGAAATTAATTCTGACTAGCTTAATTTACTGGAGAAGGCAATGGCAACCCACTCCAGGCCTCTTGCCTGGGAACTCCCATGGGTGGAGGAGCCTGGTAGGCTGCAGTCCATGGGGTCATGAAGAGTCAGACACAACTGAGCAACTTCACTTTCACTTTTCACTTTCATGGCAACCCACTCCAGTGTTCTTGCCTGGAGAATCCCAGGGACGGAGGAGCCTGGTAGGCTGCCATCTATGGGGTCACACAGAGTCGGACACGACTGAAGTGACTTAGCAGCAGCAGCTTAATTTAAACAAAATGAGATAATAAATGATCGAAAATCTATTGGGGATCCATTGGGACTTTACTGGAGTTTCTTGAAAATCAAGGTAAATGTTGAGAAGCCAAGGTTTGGAAAGGTCAGGAGGTGAGCCTACATTTACTGATGAAACAAAGTTACTATCACCTTGGACCAGATTGAAAAATTTCTGGTCTCTGTCTCAGCTATAAATTTTCAGATTCCTAGGTGAGAGAATCTGAGGGTTCTAGCTTGGGTCAGGTGCACTACCCTCTCCCACCAGATCTATTTTTTTATGGTCAAAGGAGAGGAGAAAAATAAATGTTCTGGTGTATATAGTGGTGGAGGCGGGGGTTAGTGTTTTTCAAAATAAGGGGGCTCATTGTGTGTCAGTAAGCCACCCTCCAAAGGATGCAATCTTGTGAGCTGTACTGGCATAGAAGGAAGCAGGGTTTTTGCTAAAGGAAGGAATATGAATATTCATAAGTTTAAATTTAGAACAGAGACTTCAAATGAATGGTTAGTAGATTGCTATATTTCATTTACAATATTATTTTTAAAATAATTTGTTGAATGCCTTTAGCTGGGATTTTCACCATTCTCAGTAATCTTGCATCTAGTGCATTTTAGTCCTTGATGTTACCTGTCCAATTTTATACCTGGAAAGCATGAGAGTTTTGTTTGTTTTTTTTCCCGGCAAATAATTGCTTTACAATGCTATGCTACTTTCTGCTGTGCAAGAACATGAATCAGCTATGTGTATACATATATCCCCTCTCAACTCCCCTACCCCTCTAGGTCATCACAGAGCACCAAGTTAAGCTCCGCTGCTATACCTTATGTTCCTACTAGCTATCTATTTTACACATGGTAGTGTATATATGTTGATGGAAAGCATGAGAATTTTTTAGTCTTTCAGAGAACTTAACTTGGTGTTTTCACTGAAAAAAAAAAGCAAGTAGAAATGGAATAATGGAAGAATAATCAGTATTCTGAGAGATTAGATCCCCTGTTAATGTTCCTACAGCATCAGGTACTTTAGTTGTGGGTATATTACCATTTATTGAAATTATTGTATACTACCTGCTTTTTCATTAAACTCTAAGTAACTTCCTGGGAAGGACCACATGTTTTTTACTTACCATTTTATCTCCTGCATGTTGCTGGCATATAGTGGTTACTCAATATTTGTTTAAATTGATTATGTATTTGGTAAATGAATTTGAAACCTTTCTATAGATGTGCTTTTGAGGTGTTGCTTACCGGACCAAACTCTTAATTTTTGATCCATAACTTGAGGTCCTGGTTTTAGCACTGAATGGCCCCTCCCCCAGGAAATCTCTCAGTTCTGGGAAAACTGGCATAGTTGTTCATACCATTTATGAACAATGAACGGTTTACATCATACCATTTATGAGCAACAAACATCTACGGTGACCTAAATGGTTACGTTTATGTTAATCCTACCTCTTAGCCCCACCACCATGAAACTTCCCATTAACTTTGTGTAATTGCTTTGCACTGAATGTTTGCATTCTCCCAAAATTCACATGCTGAAGTTACGATGAACTCCAGTGTGATGTTATTTTGAGGTGGAGCCTTTGAGAAGAAATTCGGGTTAGATGAGGTAGTGAGGGTGGGGCCCTCATGATGGAATTAGTGCCCTGAAAAAAGAGGAGGAGACAAGAGAGCCAACTCTTGGGCCATGTGAGGACACCACAAAGTGGTATGTAAACTGGGAAGAGGATCCTCATCAGAACCTCTATCTGTCCAGGCTTGACCTTGAACTTGCAGTCTCCAGAGCCATGAGAAATAAGTGCTTGTGGTTTGAGGCACCCAGTGTATGGTGTTTTGTTATAGCAGTGTGAGCAGACTAAGACAGCAGTGGTTTCCCCATTGATGCAGGAGTGAGGGGAAACTCACTCCTGGGAGTTGGATGATTTGCTTGAAGGTACAGCATCAATCATGGTGGATTTAAAAACTCAACTGCAGCTTGAAAATCCCTAATCTGCTCTTCCCTCTACATGACAATGTTCCTAGAGTTCAAAGTACTGAGTTATGAACTCTTGTCCTCAAGGACTTTGTAGCCCAAAGATGTAGTTGTACACGTGATGAGTAACACGGGGGCCCTTTTTGCATCACATTTATCACAGATTTATGTTTTATTTTCACAATTCTTCTGGCAGATGGTAGTATCAGGTTGTATTAGTCAGGGTTCTGCAGAGAAACAGAACTAGCAAGATATTTATATAGAGAAAGATATTTACTATGAGAGATGGGCTCACAAGATGATGGAGGCTCAGAAGCCCCACAGTCTGACCCCACCTTTCTCCTCTGCCTTTGTTACCTCATCGACTTTTCCTTCCCTCATTAATATGTACTGAGCAGCTTCTCCATGCCAGCCACTGTTCCGGGTTCTGGAAGGAGGATACAGCAGAGAACAAAAGAGAAAATTTCCCTCTTCTCACGGGGCCTAGGTTCTAGGATGGGGGATACCCAGAGATTCTTGGATAAATTCACACTTTGAATTGATCCATTCTGCATGTTTGGGAAAGATGAGGAGTCAGTATGCATGTACATCTGCCTGTTTGAGATCCTGAATAATCTGACAGCAGAGACACAGGTGATCTAGGAAGCTTGTAGAAACTGCTTGTCACGTGGCCTACTTTTGTCTGGTTCTCTTGGAATAGATGCTCATTGCAAGGACTGGATCCACTGACCCCTGTGCCAGTCAGTTCCAAATGCTTAGATGAGGCAGAGTCATGAGGGGCTCATGGTGACATATTCAGTACTATTTTGATAGTGTTGCAAAATACTATCCAGAATTTCAAGAACTTCCACATCCTCCACCAGGTTCCTGAAAGAACTACACATATAAGGAGCAAGAGATCCCAAGAACAGCTTTATTAATGGACCCTCAGTCTTCCAATAACTCCTGATAAAGTAGAGTTAGAGCATACATATTAGATCCTAAGTATTGGAGCTTCAGCTTCAGTACCAGTACTTCCAGTGAACATTCAGGGTTGACTTCCTTTAGGATTTACTGCTTTGATCTTCTAGCAGAAGCTCCAGTACTTTGGCCACCTGATGCAAAGAGCCGACTCTTCGGAAGAGACCCTGATGCTAGAGAAGATGGAAGGTAAAAGGAGAAGGGGGTGGCAGAGGATGAGATGGTTAGCATCACCGACTCAATGGACATGAATGGAGCAAACTCCAGGAGATAGTGGAGGACAGAGGAGCCTGGTTGTGCTGCAGTCCATGGGGTCACAAAGAGTCGGGCAGCCCTAAGCGATTGAACAATGTTAGATCCTACGCCATAGATCCTGTTCCCACTGCAGACTTTTAGCCAGATGGGTCAGGAGTGTTGTGTAATGACAGGATGAATAGAATAGTCACACTTATAGAGAAAGCTTTACCCTAACTTACTCCATGTTTTAGACTTAGAAGTTATATTCAAAAGACAGTAGGTGGGGCAAGTCCTCAAAAATCACTTTTGGCTCAGGTATGCTCACCAAGCAGAGACAGGAAGCCCAAGAGATATGAAGGGCAGGCTGGCATCTGGGTCAGCACCCTTGCACCATAGTCCAGTCCAGGGGTACCTGGAGCTCTGAGCAATCAGATTAGCCTGGGGTAGGGACCTGCAGGGTTCATTGCCTCCCTTCAGAAACGGGGATTAGCAGCCCAGATGATCCTCCAGCATCTCAGAGAAGGCCCTTTAATTTCAAAATTTAGAAGGAGAGAAGATAATTATGTGAAACCATGACAACTACTACTACCCCCGCTGTCATCATTTACCAGACACCATTATGTGCCAAACACTCTGCTGGTCACATTACATACCTTGTCTTGTTAAATTTCATCTAATGTAAGCCCTGTGATTACACAGAGATGTGGCCATTATAATTTCACTTTTACAGAAGAGGAAATGGATGCTCTGAGAATTTAGGAGACTTACCTGGGATTGGAAGCCACAGAACTGCATTCTAACCCCGAGCTTTCTGATTCCCAAACTAAGCAGTCGTCTTGCAGAATTGCCTCTCTACAGTTGCACAGAAAATAAACATTGAATGAACACGATCTCAGTGGCCTATGGCCACTCGTTCATTTGTTCCTTTATTCAACAAATATGTTTAAGCTCGTACTGCAAGACACTCTAAAGTGTTTTAGAATCTCAGTGATCAAAAGAAACATCCTTGCCTTTTTGGAGCTTGCCACTCCTGTTCTAATTTTTTTAAAAATTAGTATTGCTTAGCTGACAATTAACATTAATATGTTGTTTTTTTCTTTTGTAATTTGGCCACAATGGAATTTGAGAAAGAGTAAATATTCACTCTCTTTTTTTAACCCAGTTTTTTATTTTATTCTTTTTTTAAATTTTTTTTTTTTTTGCTTTTTCATAATGCTGTCATTTCTGAGCCCGTTTTGAATGCCTTGCTGGCCTGGATTATGCAGATCTGTGTGTTGGAGTTATTATATTTCAGTCCTGACATTTAAGTTTCAGCTCTGTGGTCATGCCTTTGGTAATCATTCAAGGGAAACCGGAAACCACCAATGAGTATATGAGACTGAGCACGGGGCAAGGAGGAAAGTACACTCATCAAGAGCCTCGCTGAAAGGAGATGGTGTGAGGATGTATTTGGAGAAGATGTGGGGCAGGAGTTGGGAATTAAAAGTGATAAAAGCTCCATGACTTTGCTCTAAAGAGAGGATTCATGCCCATAAGGGAAGGGTTAATGGAGGATAAGAAGGTGCTGAGAAAGGCATCCAAGTGGAAGGGATTTCAAACCACCAGGAGGACGTTGGAAAGAGCCACAACATTTTGTAAAAATGAGAGTGTCTTGAGAACTGAAAAAAGGTTAAAGAAAACAGTGACTCTGTTTTCCAAAACATGTAAATTAGCTGACAAATGAAAAAAATGGTGACACCCAAAGCAGTCCAAGTAGAGATTTAAGGGATAGTGTGAGTCGGGGAAAGGCCTGGGAAACAAGGGAGATAGCAAAGCAGATGGAAAATTCACTGAAAATTGAGACACACTGAATGGGTTATGGTGGCATTTATGAAACTGTAAGGAATTAAAGTCTGAAGGGAAATAGTGAATAATAAATATGTCTAGAGAACATTGCAAACAATCAGATTTGGGAAGTTAAAGGAGAGTTACGAGGCAAAAGAGAGAAAATAGAAATCTGGAGGAAGGAGACATTTTAAGTAATAGTTAAAAGCTTATGCAGCATATATTTGGATGGCTTATTTTTTCTTTCTTTCTTTTTTTTTTTTTTATTGGCCTTTTTAGGTGGTGCTAGTGGTAAAGAACTTGCCTGTTAATGTAGGAGACATAAGAGACTCGGGTTAGACCCCTGGGTCGGGAAGATCCCCTGGAGGAGGAAATGGCAACCCACTCCAGTATTCTTGCCTGGAGAATCCTATGGACAGAGGACCTTGGTGGGCTACAGTCCATGGGGTCACAAAGAGTTGGACACGATGCAAACCATATATGGATGACTTTTTTTTTCTTTCTTTTTTTTCTTTATTGAGGTATAATTGCCTTACAATGTTGTGTTAGTTTCTGCTGGACAAAGATGTGAATCAACTGTAAGTGTACATATGTCCCCTCCCTCTTGGACCTCCTTCCTGCCCAGCCACCCCCATCCCACCCTCTCGGTCATCACAGAGCACCGAGCTGAGCGCCCTGTGCTGGACAGCAGCTCCCCACCAGCTATCTGTTTTACACGTGGTAGTGTATGTATGTCAACCCTAGTCTCCCACTCCATCTCGCCCTCTCCTTCCCCCGCTGGAGTCTGTTCTCTACATCTGTGTCTCTACTCCTGCCCTGGAAATATGTTCATCTGTACCATTTTTCTAGATTCCACATATATGCCTTAATATGTGGATGGACCAAGAATCTGTCATACAGGGTGAAGTAAGTCAGGAAGAGAAAAGCAGATATCATATGGTTGGCTTTTGACGAAAAGAAAGCAGTCTGGCAATGAGGGAATGGAATGGTAGCAATAAGCATGGCTGTACAGGGACTAACAAGGTTGCGTTTGGGGCAGTGTGTTAGGAAATATGTCAGAGTAGAAAACTATTTAACAAAATGCATGGAAGCTTTATGTAAAGGCTTAGCAACATCTGTGTACCAAAAATTGGACTGGATGTTTCCATGAACTATTGCTAATCCCGCTCACGAAACTTGGGAGTTAGGGATCAGTTAGGTTGAACCACATGAAGGCGTCACAGTTAGTTCATATGGTTTAACCTGATCCGTTTTTACAAAGAAGGAAATTGAAGCTCAGAGAGTTTTAAATGTACAACCCTAAGAGACAAAGCTGGGGAGCAGCAGAGGCAGGGTTTGATCCCAGCAGTTGCTAGATAGCAATTCATTCTTTTGTTCATTCTGCACCTGTTCATTTTAGCACCTCCTGTGAGCCAGGCGCTCTGTTCAGAACTAGCAATAAAATACAAAACAAGGCAGGAGAGGTCCCTGCCTTCATGATGGATCTACTGGTTAAGAAAACAAGACAAAACACCAAAGATGGTCCTGCATAGCTATCCAATAGAAATATAATGTAAGCTATTTATCTTCTTAAATTATCTGGTAGCACTTCGAATAAGTAAAAAGAAGATGAAATTCATTTTAATGATGTATCTTATTGCAATCAACGTGTCTAAAGTATTGCAACATGAAATCAATATAAATTTATTCAAGAGATTTTACACTTTTCTTTTTTTCATACAAAGTCTTCCAAATCCAGTTTCGTCATGCCCTTTTAGCATATTTCTATTCACACTAACCACATTTCAAATGCTCCATAGCCACCTGTAGTTGGTGACTGCTGTTTAAAGCAGATCTTGATAAGATCTTGAAAGAACTTGATAATCCTGACCCAAATTTTTTTGGTGGTGATAATGTAGGAAAAACAGTCCACCATGTTTTTCCATGTTATTTCTGACCCACATACACCAACCATTCATAGGGCACAAAATACAAGGGACAGAAATGTTTCTTTCACCTGGGACTTCAGCTTCATACACCTGAGGCTGTAGGTACCAAAGGAAACTTGGATGTATGTGCATCACGTAATTTACATATTTTCTGTTACGTGTGTCATTGATTAAAAACGGCTTTGCACTTCACAATCAACAGACAATAATAGTACAAAAAATGGATCCTTTGCAAGCCACCAGAGCCTTCCCCACATCCACGTTTTGCCAGCATGCCCTCGTGTGTTTATTGCTCCTGATGGAAATATCAAAGATGTAATTCGAAGCTTAGCAGCAGCCAGAATTTCTTATACTTTATCTGGTCACTAAAAGTTTGTAATCAATTTTCAAGAGATAAAACAGTGATAAGATTTTACTGTTTAATACAAGTGCCCAGCAGGTGTTAATGGGGACCAAGCAGTGGGGTGTAGAATGGTCTTTCCCTGGGTAAAGAATTTTTCTCTAGAGTGAGTTTAAGTGGGAAGAAAGCCTGCGGAAATATGGATTGTCCTTCCTAGAAATTGGATGGTGGAATTGAAGGTAATAGGTACTTGTTGCCTGCCAACTTCATAATGAAATTACTGTTGAGCAAAAGAAATTCTGTTAGAGGGCTTTTTCCCCTCCCAAGGGACAGAAGACTCTTAATAGGAAGAAAGCTAGAAAGAAAGGAAGGAAGGTAGAGAATATAAACACTGAGTATATGAACTCATTGGCCCAGAATATTGAATCTTAAAGGAACACAGAACAGTTGGAGTTGTCAGAATTTCCTTACAGTTGTTTCCATATAATCTGAAGAAAAGAAATGGCATCTGAATAATGTCCCTGCTAATTCCATCTGATTTCACTACAAAATGGGAGGCAAGGGAACAAGTGGGGGAAACAGAAGTGGGGAACGAAAGGAGAGATTTAAGTACATTCAACTGGCAAATCGGAAGAAGAGCAGGTGCTCAATAGGGCATGCCAGCTCCTAGATTAAAGCAGTGACAGCAACATCCGTTCACACAGCATAACCCTGTGAATGGCTCTCCTCCGGGCCAGGTGTCCAAGTCAAACCCAAAGGATTCGTCCGCTGGTCCGCCTTTTCCAAACATATAATGAGCTGGGTATTTCTAAAGCTCTTGTGGATGGACTAAATTTCTCAGTTTCACTTACATTTGGGGCATTAGGTAGACTGAACCTGAGCTCTAGTTACCTCAAGTTATTGTACAATCAAAACTTGGCTTGAGAGCTTATTGGATTACATTTAAAACAAGCAAAACCCCTCAATTAATCAGCTGGCCTACCTGTGAGTTTTAGACTGCAGATACAGAGTGACTTGGTGATGGATTCTTTTTGCCAGCCCAGATAAAGTCCACTGGTGGGCTTTGTCTGTAGTTTTTATGCTGAAACTCCCTGGGCAGTGTCCCATCGTGATGTTTCATGGGTCTACGCCCTTGGCTTTGCAGTTTCCTGTGTGCAGTGAGTCACTCCTCCCCTCAAAACCTTCCATGATCCTCATGTCCTTCTGATCAAAATCCAGACACTTAAGGCCCCTATGATCTGGCTTCAGAGATGCTCTGTGGATGCATCCCACTGCCTGTTGTTCTTACTAAGCTATTTCCTACATCCCACAGCACGTGTCACTTCCTTTGCTGACTCTTTTTTGTTGAAGATGACTCCTCTGCTCCGAATATTCTTCCCCACCTCTTGTCAACCCCTTTGCTCCTGAAGATTCCCCTGGAAGCCCTCCCTGTGTCACGGAGCTCACATTAGGGACCCTTCCTCTACGTTCTCACGACTTCTCCTATTTACAGAGCACCAGGACACGAGTGGCCTTCTACATGCTAGCAACGTTTGCGTGTCTGTGTCACTGAATTGTGAGAATGGAAGGGGTGGGATGGACACTGTGTTTTCTATTTCTGTATTTATAGGACTCGCTGTAAGGCCTGGCACATAATAGACATCCAGTAAATAGTTGTTGAATCCATAAATTATCTTCCTAGGAAATTATCAGATGTACCAAATAGGATAGTGATTGCTCTTTGCCTCTTCCAGAATAGCAGTGTTTGATTTTTTTTTCTGTGTTTAAACAAAGAGTATCTTTGTTAAAAATAAAAAGTATTTGCAGAAAATTTCAAGAGTACAAAGATAACACAAAAGAAAATAGAAAGTACCTGGAATCTTTCCATGCATAGACAAACCCTATTTTTATCTTCTTTTCTGCTTGTTTAACAGTAAGTAGTGAGAATTATCTTCATGCCATTAACTTTTCTTGAAAAACATGATTTTTTAAGGACTCAAAGAGGCCATTGAATGGATCCACAGAAATGTTTTTTGCCTTTCCCCCACTTTCTTCACCTTGAAGACCTGATTCTTTCCCCAGAGGACAAGTCAGGTCTTGTGTGCTGTGGCTGCCCGGGGGCAGACATGTGATCAATCAGGCCAGTCACGTGGAATTGTTGTTATATTCTAGTCCTCTTCCTTAGTATTTTACTTCTTCAGCTGCTTTTGTTGTTAAGGGAATATAAAGCAAGAAAATGCTCCGGCTTTGAGATACCCTGCCTTTCTGGGGGTGTTTGATTGCTTTCAACCACCATACTGCATTTGCTGACTATCTGCTAAGTGCTACGTTTTCTGGACATCTTTAACAGTGTCACAGTTTTCTCAAGCTGAAAAGGAAATGTGAATCCCTGAGAACCTTCCCTCCCAAATCCTGTTTTGTTTCATGTCAGCGCTGAGCCTTGGCAAGTGGTTTTGAGAAGGGAGGGTTGGAGATGGAGTATTGTGAGACAGACAAGCATCCCTTGTGATAAAGATAACTGATGGATGTTGTACAGGGCAGACACTGAAGACCCATTCATGATGCTTCTCTCCTCCACCCTCACATCTAACCTGTCCCTAAATACCTGCTAAAAACTTCTCCACTTGATCCTGTGTGTTGGGGCTCCTGCTCTTCCTTCTCCTCCTCTTTTGGGGTCAAAGCCAGCATCATCTCTAACATGGATTAATAAGAGCACTGTAACCAGTCCCCCATACTCACTGTGGTCCTCTGCAAGCCTGTTCTCTACACCACCTTCAAGTCTGATTATATCACTGCTTAAAATCTTCAATGTCCTTCTATTGTCTTAAAGCAAAGACAGGACTCCTTAAACGGCCTGAAAAGCTTTGCACTGTCTGCCGCATTCGCATTCTCACCCACACCACAGCCCACAGTCCCTTGGCGCTCTCTGCTCCAGCTGCACTGGTTTGCACTCAGGCCTCGGTAAGCACTACCACAGGACCTTTGCCCACGCTGCCCCCTTTGCTTGAGTGTGCTTGTGTCTTTTCTTATCTAGTTAATGCTGCCTCATCCTTCGGGTCAAGCTGCACTTCCTTATAGAAGCCTGGTCTGAGCCCCGTTTCACTTTCACGGAGCACATGCACCCCACCCCCGCCATCCTGACACTTGTCATCTGTTGTTGTTGAGTCCCAAAGTCGTGTCTGAGTCTTTGTGGCCCCATGGTCTGTAGCCCACCAGGCTCCTCTGTCCATGGGATTTCCCAGGCAAGAATACTAGAGTGGGTTGCCACGTCCTTCTTCAGGGGATCTTCCTGACTCAGGGATCAAACCCACATGTCCTGCATTGCAGACAGATTCTTTACCACTGAGCCACCCGGGAAGCCCAACACTTGTCATATAGCTGTAATTAACCAATTAATACCTGTCCTCTCTCTTAGACTATAAGCTTCTGGAGAGCAGGGATCATGTCTATTTTCTTGTTTATCCCCAGCCAACTAGCTGATTACTGGCACGTAGCAAATATTTAATAAATATTAGCTGAATGAATAATGAATTGATGGGATATCATTTCTTTGATGTTGTATACCATATGGCTTGTGAGCAAGCAGTTTCCTTTAGAGTAGCTTATTAAAACATGCTTTCAGATCCTCTTGTTAGAAGATCATTGAACAAAGGTCTGTAGTTTGACAGGACAAAAATGTTCCAACTTATCTGTTAATCGCAACCAGTTACGGGAGTCTGGGAGTGATTACAGGCTCATGGAAAAGAGTGCATGGAGATGAGCAGAGCCTGCACAGGTACTGATGCTTCCACAGGTAGAGGCTGCTGGCAATGAGTTTACACCTTCTCAGCATTACACGGATGGTGGCGTCCGCTCATTTGTCTGAAACCTCTTAGATTTTCCCCTAAACATTTGTCTTTCTCTCTTCCTTTCTCCAGATTCATGGTCAATGTGACGTGGGATGGCAAAGACTTGTCCTTCACTGAGGAAGGCTACCAGGTGCATCCCAGACTGGTGGTCATCGTGCTGAACAAGGACCGTGAGTGGGAAAAGGTGAGCAGCCTTCCATGTGCCGAATACAGGGGAGGCAGGAGAGGATGGGCAGAAGTGGGCTCAAACTCCTCCTTTCCCCAAAACGTTTCCCCCTGAGCAGCTGCAGATGCCATCTCAGGGCCCCACTGGGAACAAGACAGACAGATACTGTCAGGCGTGATGGAGGTGCTTTCCTTGGGTGGACTTGGGAAGTTGTGTGTTGCTCTCTGTGTTGGGTTCACAGATCTGAGTAGGGAGCATCCTGGAAGGACTTAGAATAATTTAAAGTCAGTGAAGTTTGGTTCACATCATTACAATAGCAAGTACTGACTCTATGGCAGTGATCACACCAGTTTCCGGTTTGTCTAAGCCTCATAACTTGGTATCATAGTCACACATTTGGCCCATGAGTGAACCCCCTATATCTTTATTTGTTTGATCTTTTGCTTTGAGTCCAATCAATTCCAAAACTTAAACGTATCCATTCTTCAAGTCATGGGTTGGAGAGGGATGTTCTGTTTCTTGTAAAGCACATTTTCCAGTGCATGTATGTTAACTATTAAAAAATATAAAAACTCAGTGTACAGGAAAAGCTTATCTGACATACCACACAAGCTGTGTCCTGAGTCAGAGAGGAGAGACCTCACAGGGAGATGGAGATGATCCTGTGAGTATAGTGGCAACATCTGGCCCAGCGACATTCTTCCTTCCTCATAACTAACTCTCAGCTCTCAAATTCAGTTCAGTACAGTTCAGTCACTCAGTCATGTCTGACTCTTTGCAACCCCATGAATCACAGCATGCCACGCCTCCCTGTCCATCACCAACTTCCGGAATTCATTCTGACTCACATCCATAGAGTCAGTGATGCCATCCAGCCATCTCATCCTCTGTCATCCCCTTCTCCTCCTGCCCCCAATCCCTCCTAGCATCAGGGTCTTTCCCAATGAGTCAACTCTTTGCATGAGGTGGCCAAAGTATTGGAGTTTCAGCTTCAGCATCAGTCCTTCCAGTGAACACCCAGGATTGATCTCCTTTAGGATGGACTGGTTGGATCTCCTTGCAGTCCAAGGGACTCTCAAGAGTCTTTTCCAACACCACAGTTCAAAAGCATCAATTCTTCGGCTCTCAGCTTTCTTCACAGTCTGACTCTCATATCCATACATGATCACAATCATAGCCTTGACTAGACGGACCTTTGTGGGCAAAGTAATATCTCTGCTTTTTCAATATACTATCTAGGTTGGTCATAACTTTCCTTCCAAGGAGTAAGCGTCTTTTAATTTCATGGCTGCAATCACCATCTGCAGTGATTTTGGAGCCCCAAAAAATAAAGTCTGACACTGTTTCCACTGTTTCCCCATCTATTTCCCATGAAGTGATGGGACCAGATGCCATGATCTTAGTTCTCTGAATGTTGAGCTTTAAGCCAACTTTGTCACTCTCCTCTTCCACTTTCATCAAGAGGCTTTTTAGTTCCTCTTCACTTTCTGCCATAAGGGTGGTGTCATCTGCATATCTGAGGTTATTGATATTTTTCCTGGCAATCTTGATTCCAGCTTATGCTTCATCCATCCCAGTGTTTCACATGATGTACTCTTCATAGAAGTTAAATAAGCAGGGTGACAATATACAGCCTTGACGTACTCCTTTTCCTATTTGGAACCAGTCTGTTGTTCCATGTCCAGTTGTAACTGTTGCTTCCTGACCTGCATATAGGTTTATCAAGAGGCAGGTCAGGTGGTCTGGTATTCCCATCTCTTTTCAGAATTTTCCACAGTTTATTGTGATCCACACAGTCAAAGGCTTTGGCATAGTCAGTAAAGCAGAAATAGATGTTTTTCTGGAACTCTCTTGCTTTTTCGATGATCCAGTGGATGTTGGCAATTTGATCTCTGGTTCCTCTGCCTTTTCTAAAACCAGCCTGAACATCTGGAAGTTCACGGTTCACATATTGCTGAAGCCTGGCTTGGAGAATTTTGAGCATTACTTTACTAGCGTGTGAGACGAGTGCAATTGTGTGGTAGTTTGAGCATTCTTTGGCATTGCCTTTCTTTGGGATTGGAATGAAAACTGACCTTTTCCAGTCCTGTGGCCACTGCTGAGTTTTCCAAATGTGCGGGCATATTGAGTGCGGCACTTTCACAGCATCATCTTTCAGGATTTGAAATAGCTCAACTGGAATTCCATCACCTCCACTAGCTTTGTTTGTAGTGATGCTTTCTAAGGCCCACTTGACTTCACATTCCAGGATGTCTGGCTCTAGATGAGTGATCACACCATCGTGATTATCTGGGTCGTGAAGCTCTTTTTTGTACAGTTCTTCTGTGTATTCTTGCCACCTCTTCTTAGTGTCTTCTGCTTCTGTTAGGTCCATACCATTTCTGTCCTATATCGAGCCCATCTTTGCATGAAATGTTCCCTTGGTATCTCTAATTTTCTTGGAGAGATCTCTAGTCTTTCCCATTCTGTTGTTTTCCTCTATTTCTTTGCATTGATCGCTGAGGAAGGCTTTCTTATCTCTCCTTGCTATTCTTTGGAACTCTGCATTCAGATGCTTATATCTTTCCTTTTCTCCTTTGCTTTTCACTTCTCTTCTTTTCACAGCTATTTGTAAGGCCTCCTCAGACAGCCATTTTGCTTTTTTGCATTTCTTTTCCATGGGGATGGTCTTTCTTTTTTTTTTTTACATTTTTTTTAAAATTTTTATTTTATTTTTAAACTTTACAGTATTGTGTTAGTTTTGCCAAATATTGAAATGAATCCGCCACAGGTATATATGTGTTCCCCATCCTGAACCCTCCTCCCTCCTCCCTCCCCATACCATCCCTCTGGGTCATCCCAGTGCTCCAGCCCCAAGCATCCAGTATCGTGCATCGAACCTGGACCCCTGTCTCCTGTACAATGTCATGAACCTCCATCCATAGTTCATCAGGCACTCTGTCTATCAGATCTAGTCCCTTAAATCTATTGGTCATACCTGAATGGTCTAGTGGTTTTCCCTACTTTCTTCAATTTAAGTCTGAATTTGGCAATAAGAAGTTCATGATCTGAGCCAAATTAGTCATCATAATATTGCATGGAAAGCAGAATAAAAGATAATGAAAAGGAAAAAGGGTTATATTGTTATCACATCTTTTTGGACAAGCAGTGCCATATCTCTGAACCACTTTAGCAGCCCCAGATTTGTCTTCACTTGGCACGTCAGACCTAGGGGTAGGAAGGCATGGGATATAGTGTGGAAGTCATATTATACTTAACTAGTATCAGAAGACAAGACTGTGCAAACAGAAGCATTGCCTTTGGGGTAGGGGGCCAGTGACAGATTCCTGCAGGGGGATGATGAAGAGGAAGCTTCGGAGTTTGTGCTGCTACATCCAGTAGCTACAAAGTTCACATTCCTTCCAGTGCACTTGAAACAGTGACCAAAGCCAGCTATATGCTGGAGCCTAAAATAAGTCTATTTAAAAGGATTAAAATATGCCCAGTGCATTCTTTGACCATAGCAGCATTGAAATAAAAATTAATGATAAGAAGATATGCAGGAGACACAGGTTCGATTCTTGGGTCGGGAAGACCGCCTGAAGAAAGAAATGGCAAGTTGCTCTAGTATTCTTGCCTAGGTAATCCCATGGACAGAGGAGCCTGGTGGGCTACAGTACATGGAGTCACAAAAGAGTTGGACATGAATTAGCAACTAAACCACAGCAGTGAAAGCACAACATATCAAAATTTGAAGAATAAAGTTGATGACATGCTAAGATGGAAATTCATAGCTTTCAATGCTTATAATTTTATAAAAAGGAAATTGTAAAGTCAATGATTTAAGCTTCTACATTAAGGCACTAGATAAAAAATAGAGCAAACTAAACCCAAATGAAGTAGAGGAAGAATATGATAAGCATAAAAATCAACGAAGTAGAACATAAAGTATAAAGAAAATCAACAAAGCCAATAGACAATCTGAATAGTTCCTGAGAAACTTGATTCAAAACTAAAACCCTTCCCATTTAAAAAACAAAACTTCAGGCCTAAATGGCTTCACTGGAAATTCTATCTATCAAATATTTTAAAAAGAAATAATGCAAATCTAAACAGAGATTCTCAGTATTTTAGTAATCATAGTTCACCAATATATTGGAAAAGGAAACTACATTATGGATAAGTGGGGTTTATTCTAGGAGTGCAAAATTGGTTTAACATCAAAAAATAAATCAATATAATTTGCCATATTGACATAATAAGGAGAAAATTATATAATCATCTCAATAGATGCAGACAAAGCATTTGACAAAATCCAATATCCATTTTTTTTTTACTGGAATATAATTGCTTTACAATGCTGTGTTGGTTTCTTTGTACAACATCATAGACCAGCCATATGTGTACATGCATCCCTCCCTCAGGAGCCTCCGTCCCACCCCCTCATCCACCCCCCTAGGTCATCAGCGGGCCCCGAGCTGAGCTCCCTGTGCTGTACTTCCCACTAGCTATCTGTGTTACACATGATATTGTATGTACCAATATCCATTCTTGATAAACAAGGACCATTCCTCAATCTGACAAAACTTATCTATGAAAATTCTGTAGCTAATATCTTGTATAATGATGAGATAATGAAAATAGGTTCATAAATATATATTGAAATGATTTTTGATGAGTAATTATAACAATGGGAGAAAGGAAAGCCTTTTAAATGAGTGCTGCTAGGTCAAGTGGATATTCTTAGTGAGGGAAAAAAAATGCAAAATAAACAAAAAGCAACCTTGACTCCGTTCATACTATACATAAAACCTTAAAAACAGACTTAAATGTAAAATTTCTATAAGAAAAAATTAGGAGGATATTTTTGAGCTATAAGAAAGGATACTGTAAAAGTCATAAACTGAACTCCATCAAAATTTAAATCTTTTGCCCATGTATAGACACTGTTAGAAAATGAAAAAGGCAAGCCACACATTCAGAAAAAATATTTTTAAAAAATTATCTGAATCAAAGGACTCATATCCAGAATATATAAAGAACTCCTATAAATCAATAATAAAAAGAAAATCAAAAAAAAAAAAAAAAGAAAATCAACACAATTAAAATGGGAAATTGACTTAGGAATTTTACCAAAAGATTTAGTCAAATGGCCATTAAATACATGAAAACATGCTTAATATCCGTGATAATCAGAGACATGCAAATTAAAACCACAGTGAGCTACCACTTCATACCCCCTGCTTGGCTAAAATAAAAAGAACCAACAGTACCAAGTGTTGTTAAGAACATGTGGTGGTTTGGTCATTCAGTCGTGTCTGACTCTTTGTGACCCCATGGACTGTAGCCCACCAGGCTCCTCTGTCCATGGGGATTCTCCAGCCAAGAATCCTGGAGTGGGTTGCCATGCCCTCCTCCAGTGGATCTTCCCAACCAGGTATTAAACCCAGGTCTCTTGCATTGCCGGTGGATTCTTTACCATCTGAGCCACCAGGGAAGCCCTTATGATCCAGCAATTTCACTCCAGCAATTCACTCCAGCAACTCACTTTAGTGTTTTTGCCTGGAGAATTCCATGGACAGAGGAGCCTGGTGGGATACAGTCCATGGGCTCACAAAAGCTGGACGTGACTGAGTGACCAACAGTATGACCCAGCACTCCTAGGTATGATCCAGCAATTCCACTCCTAGGTATTACTGCAAAGGCATGTAAACATATACCCCAAAAGTAATATTTGTGAAAGACATTCATAATAGCAAAACATCAGGAAGAAATCAAAGATTCATCAACAAGGATATAGGTAAATACATTATATATATATATATATATATATATATATATTCATAAAATGGATTGAAAATGAAAGTTGCTCACTCCATGGAATTCTCCAGGCCATAATACTCGAGTGGGTAGCCTTTCCCATCTCCGGGGAATCTTCCCAACCCAGGGATCAAACCCAGGTCTCCCACACTGCAGGCGGATTCTTTACCAGCTGAGCCACAAGGGAAGCCCAAGAATACTGGAGTGGATACCCTATCCCTTCTCCAGCAGATCTTCCTGACCCAGGAATTGAACCAGAGTCTCCTGCATTGCAGGCAGATTCTTTACCAACCGAGCTATCAGGGAAACCCATAAAGTGGATTGCTACACTTGAATAAGTTGTGAGCTTGTAATACCCACAACAATGTGGATGAATTGCAGAAGCATTATGTTGAACAAAAGAAACCAGACACAGAAGATGATACTGTATGTCATCTTCCATTGTATGAAGTTCCAGGAGAGACAACACTAGTCTGTGGGGTCACATATCAGAATGATGCCTGGAGGAGGGCATGGCAACCCACTGCAGGATTCTTGCCTGGAGAATCCCATGGACAGAGGAGCCTGGCGGGCTACAGTCCATAGGATCACAGAGTCAGACACAACTGAAGCGAATTAGCATGCACACATGAGAATGATGGTTGCTTTTGTGGAGGAGAAAATTAATAGGAAAAGTGCAAGGGAACTTTCTAGTGTTATGACAATATTCCCTGTCGCGAACATTTGTCAAAATCCATCAAGCCACCACAAAAGATTTGATTATTTTACTGCATGCCATTGTATCTTAATTAAAAGATATGTTTTGAAGCCATTCAAACTGAGATACCCTGTACGATTAATTCCCAATGTTTACTGAATTTTCATACTCAGCTCCATGACATGAGTACTATTGATGACAACAATAACCATTGTTAATTGAACACTTGCACGATATTTCCTTTAGGTGGTACACCCAAGCTCTGAGTGACAACTTGCTTTGTTCATCCCTTCCACAAATGTTTATTCAGGGTCTGGTGTGTGCCAGGTGCCATTCTTGGTGCTTGGAATCTGTCAGTGAACAGAAGAGACAAAAAAGCAATTTCTGATTCACTGAACTTAGATTCTGGTGTATGTGGAGAGGGATGGGGTGGGGCTTTGTGCATTTTGGTGATGCTTCAGGAGAGTGTCGGATTCTGTCCCCAGGAGTTAGCTCCACTCTTCCCTCTGATGTACCCTGTAGCCCACCTTCCTAAGTGGCACACATCTCCATGTCTGAGCTGGTTCCTTTATGCATCTGAGATCTTGAACATGCTTTTTATTTTTCTTTCCTGTAATGCTTTCCTGTATCCTCACTTTCTTTTATTAATCCCTCAAATTCTGGCTTCTCTTTTCTCTTGCAAATGGAAAGTCAAAATGCAACTTACTTTTTTTTCTTATCCGTAATGGGAGGTAGAGAACTCAAGCCTATCTGTCTGCCTTTGGTGGTTACACTTGGGGATTATTTTTCCACCTTTTGAAGTTCCACAATCGGAGGATCACTCTCGGAGCTGTAAAATCATTCTCGTTGGTCAGATTTCTCCAGTCCTGGGTCAGGCTGTGCTCACACCTGTGAATTCTTGCTGCCCTTTGGACCTGGCTCGTTTGCCAGGAAGCATGTTTACAAGGGAGGTCACTGCAGTGCAGTTGATAACACTGCATAAAAGAAGGCTGCCCTTGATAGACTCCATTTCCATCTACAGAAAAAAATATCTTTTTAATAGTTTGCCTGTCCTCCTTCATATTTCTGTTGAAATACAGCAATTTCCCAAAAAAAAAAAAAAAAAAAAAGGCAGCTCGGGGAATTGCTGCCGAGTTGAGCTTAGAATGTACAAATGCTTCCTGTAGTTGCTCTGTTCTCTCAGCTGCTCAGGGGATCCAGTGCTTCAGAAATAGCTTCTTGTGCTTCTGTCTTGAAGAAAGAGGAAGCCAATGGAGCAGGTAAATACCCATCATGTTATCCTGCAAGCCGCCCCCCCCCACCCCCCAGCAGCATAGTCTGATAAGGCAGGTCAGCAGAGGGGAAGGCATGCGGAAAGGGGGAGCTGTTAGTCTGGGACTCAGAGGAGATTTCTTTTCATCTCCGAGGTCATTCAGTAGCGTCCCTGGAAGCAGCAGCGTGTAATGAGGGTGTCTTGGAAAACACGACAAGCCCTTAGAGGGACACTGGCTTTCTGCTGGGTCTTTGTGTGCAGCAGATGCGGACGACTCCAATGCTGTGCACATCCTGCTTGTGTTCAGCAGACACGGAGCTCAGGGCTGAGCAGGCTTCCCTCCAGCTCACTGGAACCTCCACACCCTTTGCTTCTCTCCCCCTTTCCAGTGGCTTTGCTCTGCATTGGAGCATAATCAGTCCAAGCCTTCCCAGTGGTTGTTCAGTCACTCAGTTGTGTCTGATTCTGCGACTCCATGGACTGCAGCATGCCAGGCTTCCCTGTCCTTCACTATCTCCTGGAGTTTGCTCAAGCTCCTGTTTATTGAGTCGGTGATGCCATCCCATCAGTCTCATCCTCTGTGGTCCCCTTCTCCTCCCGTTCTCATTCTTTCGTAGCATCAGAGTCTTTTCCAACGAGTTGGCTCTTCACATCAGGTGGCCAAAAGATTGGAGCCCAGAGGTGCTTGAAAATAATATCCTGGATACAAGCCAATTGGCAGCCTGGGCCAATACAGTCAGTACCCTCTGTGGGCCAACTCAGTGGCCAACATTTCATCTGCACTGGGGCGGGGCACAAAGATAGGTAGGAAACCACTCCCTCTCCCCAAGTAGCTCATAACTGAACCATCTCCAGGGAGAGAGCGGTGGACTTGACTTGGTTAGTTGGGGAAGTCTTCTTGAGGGTGGGGACATTGAGTAATAGATTAGATTTCTCCACATTGAATCACTTTCTTATGAACTACTTTAAAAAACCCTTTGGAAATAATTCCGTTTACCATTTTAGGGTTATACCAGATTTAAAATGACAACATGTGTGCATACCAATGTAACATACATACAGACAAGCTTTGTGTGTGTGTATACTCCATTCATGTACGACTCTTTGCGACCCCACAGACTGTAGTCCACCAGGCTTCTCTGTCCATGGGATTTCTCAGGCAAGAATACTGAAATGGGTAGCCATTCCCTTCTTCAGGGCATCTTCCTGACCCAGAGATCGAACCCTGGTCTCCTGCACTGAAGGCAGATTCTTTACCATTTGAGCCACCAGGGAAGCTAATTGAGGACAATAGAGATGCCCCAGAAGACAGAAGGGAGACCCATGATTACCTCTTCTTAAACTGAGGGTCCCTCTCCCATCTCTCACACATCCACTGCCCCCTTTAATCTGACCACTCTGTTTGCATTCTTTTCGGTGCCCTTGGTCTCAGCTGCTTTCCTCACTGTGATGACTCCCAGGTCCTTGTCTCCAGCCCAGATCTCCTGGTCTACCAGACTTGCCACCCGGACACCCTAACATGGACAGCCCATAGCCCTCCAACTTTTATCTTGTTCAAAACCAAAGTCATCATCTTCCTCTCCCAAATATGGTTATTCTCCTGGGTCCCATCACAGAAAGCTTCCTTCTTATCCTCCTAAGATCTCCCGCCCTTATATTTGCTTGTCATCTGCTCATTCTCTGTCTCAGATCCTATCTATTTGAACATTTCCCTCTTTTTGCCAAGGACACCCCTTCTGGATAATCCAAAGTGAGTTGAGTCCTTTCCACTTTGTACTAACCTATATACTAGCCCTTAAGAGTGTTAACAGCTTACATTGTAATTGTTTGCTTGCACATTCATCTTCGCCTGGACTGTGAGCCCCACCAGGGAAAGGTCTGTTCCCTCCATGTGTTTCTTCAGTTGCACCACAAGGCACTGTTTCAGTGCCTACAAGGGCCTCTCTACAATCTGCTGAGAATGCCGACTTCAGCCAGTATTTACTAAGATCTGCTCTATATCAAGAACTGTGCTGAGCAGTTTGTATCCATGATCTCATTTAGTCATTTCAACACCTCATCTATAGTAGGTATTCTTTCTCTTGCCTCATAAATGGAAATTCAGGCTCAGGGAGGCCAGGGACTAGGTTCAAATCCTGCGTGTGATGGAAGCAGGATGTGAATGGAGGCTTGCCTGACCCCACAGGCTGTGTTCCTAATACCTACATCATACTCAGTAATGGGTAGTGGGAAGGGATATTTTAGAGGGGAAATGAAGGGAGTTCCTCCCATCCGTAGAGTGACACCACCTCCTTATTCTCACTGGAGGCAGCAGGTTCCACTCAAACCCAGCCAGTCGGAACCTGGGGTATCAGCATTTATCACATCTCACAGGTGCTCTGTCTTTTCCATTCTACTGAAGTCCCACCTTCCAATCTGGCTCCTTGAAGTAGGGAATTGTACCCTGCTTCTGAATCTCATGTATAACAAAGCAGATGACAGTTAAAGAATTCCTAGTACAGATATGATAAAGGAGATCTTAGGAAAAGCTAAGATTGATCCCCCGTTCTGGCTGTGGCATATCATTGTGTTACCAGCTCTATCGAGGCTGTCACCCACAATGATGTATACACGGGGTGCAGTTCTTTCATGATGGGATCGCTAATTATAAAAAGTTGTAACTCCCTCCCTTCTACATCATTCTATTTCAACTACCCCTCCATCGCTTTCCCATCACATTTAGCGTAGATGGCTGAGCAAGTCTCGTGATTCACGTGCAGATTTCTAACGTGTGTGTTTGCTTGTGTGTGTCTGTGTGCATGCAGTATCAATTACCGGCCAAAAGGTTCATCCTGCTAAAAGGCGGAAGTATTTATGCAGACATTATGCTTGGCATCTGCACACACATACTCCAGTGATTATGTTGAAGAAATCATGGAGGAAAATTGTAATTGAGAAGACACCAGTAAGTGACAATTGATAGAGCAATTGTGCAAATTGTTAAAACTGAAGTGCGTTGTTTACGTATCCTACAAGTGGCCAGAAATACGTTATGCCTTCTCCTATGTGCTCGCTTTGCTTGGAAAAACCATGGTGGCGCATTGATGAAGCTGTGAATTCTGGCTCTGACAAGCATGGAAGGAACACTGTTTGCCTTCAGGGTTTTCCTTTGCCATTCTATCTCTGGCAGTCAGTAGCTGAGACTCAGTAACTATTTGTAGAATGGACACAAGAATGAAGGAACTTTCTCATGATCCTTTCCAAATGAGGAACATCTTTTAATATGGTCAATTTACAAGTGTGGTACTGTTATTATTTTGGTTATTTTTTATATTTCTATGTTATTTCTGTGTTGTTGTTGCATCTCAAGCTCTTCAACAGAACCCCTAAAGATGACTGAATAAAATCCCATGGGCTAGCCATAGCAGAGTCACCGTGGAAAAGATGTCAAAATATTAGCACTGCCTCAAACCTACGGAAGAATCATTTCTGGTTCTGCTTTGTCATAAGCTCCCCTAGCGATGCCCATTAAAGATGTAGAACTACTGCTTTAGGACATGAACTTACTCTTTGTCATCCTGAAAAAAAGTGGTTTGATCTAGGTCATCCTGGTTATCAAGGCTTCCTGCTTCTCAGCCTTTGTACCTCTTTCTTCTTTTGGAATACATGCTTAGCAGCAGTGGTGCAGGAGAAAAGGAAATAAGAAAAGTGGTGTCTTGTTGCACCGAGAGTAATCTCTGCTGAGTGGGACAGTAACAATGCCAAGTAAAATGTTGTTGATGGATGTAGTACAGTTCCTGTCACCTGGTGTGTCTTCCATAAATATTCAGTTATTAAGTGATTGATTTTTTTCAGTTAAAAGCATTCCCCTTAAATAGAGATGGTTGAATTTGGAGTATATAAACCTTATGTAGTCACACATTCATTCCATCAAACAAAATTTTCTGAGTACCTACTATGTGCAAGTCTCTGTTGGGGGATGCAGTGAGACATAGACCAGCCTTAGAGGGTCATAGGGCACGAGGAGATGCTCACAACTACAGGACAATATGAAACATACCACAGAAGATGCTCTAATCTAAAAGTCCGTGGTGTTTAGAGAAGGGATCTGTTATGTGTAGGCAAGAGGGTCAAGGGCATCCATAGAGAGGGCTTCTCATTTGAACAAGGTCTCAGATTAGACCTTCTGGACACGTATAAGGAGGCTCTTCCATGAAGAAGGACCATCAAAAGCCAAAGTCCAGAGGCAAGCATGCTCAAGGCTCCTTTGAGGAAGAGTTCAGTGAGTTTGAAGCATTCTGCCTTGTATGGCAGGATTCTAAGAATGACTCCCCGTGACCCTCACTCTTCTGTAATCCTCTCTTCTTGGAAAGTGAATATGATGAGACATGCCTTCTGTGATTGTTATGTTAGATAGCAAAAGAAGTTTTTCATTTGATTCTGAGTTAATCAAAAGGACTGTTAGCGGGGTGAGCCTAACCTAATCACATAAGCCTTTTAAAAGTAGAGAGTTTTCTGATACTAATAGCAGGAGAAGTCAGAGAGATTTGAGCCCAAGCATGAATGGTCTGACTGCTGGATTTGAGGATTGAGGGGGCCGCACGACAGGGAATGCAAGTGACCACTAGGAGCTGAGTTTAGACTCTGGCTAACAGCCAGCAAGGAAACAAGAACTTCAGTCATACGACCTCTAGGAACTGAACTCTGCCAATGACCTGAGTGAGTCTGAAAGTGCATTCTTCCCAGATCCTGCAACTATGAGTCCAACTGGCTCACAGATTGGTTTTGTCCCCATGAGATCCTGAGCAGAGAACCCAGCTGAGCCTGGCTGAATTTCTGACCTACAGAACTCTGAGGTAATAAAGGGGCATTGTCTCAAGTGGCTATGTTTGAGGTAATCTGTTACATGACAATAGAAAATGAATACAGATTGTTCAACGGAAATTATGGGAATGAAGGACCATGCTGGAATTTGAATTATAGGCTGGGGGGTTCTATTCTGGGGAGTCATCTTGGGAGTATTATTGAGGAGCCAAATGGGAGAACAGCATAAAAATAATAATAGTAATAGCTAATACTTGTTCAGTACTGATGATATACCATGCAGGGTGCTAAGCATTCAAATATATTAACTTATCTAATCCTCAAATAAACACTGTGATGCAGATGCTACTGTTCTCTTTTACATATGTAGGGGATAAGCGTTAGTCGCTCAGTTGTGTCCGACTCTTTGCGACCTCATGGACTGGAGCCTGCCAGGCTCCTCCATCCATGGGATCTTCCAGGCAAGAATACTGGAGTGGGTTGCCATTTCCTCCTCCACGGGATCTTCCCGACCCAGGAATCGAACCCCCGGTCTCTGCATTTCAGGCAGACTCTTTACCATCTGAGCCACCAGGGAAGCCCCATGTAGGGGATAAGACCCTGAGAAATTCAGGAACTTGCTCGAGATGACAGAGCTAGTAAGCTGCAAAGCCAGGATGTGAACCCCACCGCCTACTCCCTTAGACATAAACTAAACTACTTCTTTAAAAATGGAGTGGTGATTGGCATGAGTCTTTGAGAAACTTTCTAAGGGGCTGTGTAAGTAGCTCAGGTTAAAGGGAATGTGGGTGTGAGCAGGAGCACTGGCAGGGGCATCTGAGAAATTTCAGGAACAGAACTGAAAGCACATGGCATCGACTGGCTGATTTGCTGAGAGGTTCATGAAAGAGAGAAGTCAGTCAGATTAAAATAAATTCTTTTTAAGCATGGGTTTGGGCCTTGGCATTTCTGGACTGTGCATTTCCAGAAGAAATTTGTCATGCACGTGACATGACATGAACCTGTAAGTGACGTGGTTCATCTCTCCTTCTCCCCCTCTTACCAACTTTCTCTGTATTTCCTTTATTCTCCAAAAATCCACAGCTAATGTCAAGTGCCCTTTTGTAAGATGGGTTTTGTAATATCACTACCTTAGCAGAAGCTGTGTGAAACTTCATCTGTTTCCTTATATAATGATCATTAGGTTTCTCAAATGATGTGAGCCCCTGAGAGGGAAAGTTTAGCCATTACAAAAGATTTAAAATTATCCTCTGACTTCCCTAGAGTCATACACAGTGACTCTTTAAAATATCTACATGGTATACAGTGCGTTAGGTCACAGTGGGGAGAGGACAGTAGGTGTCTAGCAAATTAACACATCAAAGTGAAATGAGTGATGTCATCTTCTTGTGTGCATATGTGTGTTTCTGTCTTGCGTGGTTAATTTTTCTTTCTTTCTCTTTCTGCAGTTGTAACGTAAGTCCAACTCCAAAAAGCACAGGGATTGAACTATGCTTTTCTGCAAGGCAAAATTCTGCTAATAGTTTTCTAGATATCTAAAAATTTTTAAAAAAGTAGTTCATAGAAAAGACATCTCTAGGGGAACATGCATTGATGAGAATGTTAAAAAAGATGATTGATGATGATGGTCATGATAATGCTGGTGCTCTTAATTGATGCGAGGATCAAGGAGACAGCAGCTGCCATTAGTTTGAGCGCCTGTTATTTGCCAGACACCATGCAGAGTGTTTTCAATGCCTTATTTCACTTAAATATCACGACATCCTCTGCATTTTTTCTCATATGTAAAAGGAAGGTGATAATAGTACTTACCTCAAAGAGTTGTTGGGAAAGTTAAACAAAATAATATGTCAAGTGCTTCCAACACTGACTGGCACATAGTAAAGTGAAAGTCACTCAGTCGTGTCTGACTCTTTGCAACTCCATGGACTGTAGCCCTCCAGGCTCCTCTGTCCATGGGGTTCTCGAGGCAAGAGTACTGGAGTGGGTATCAGTTCCCCTCTCCAGGAGATCTTCCCAACCCAGGGATTGAACCCAGGACTTCTGCATTGTAGGCAGCAGATTCTTTACCATCTGAACCACCAAGGAAGCCCATAGTAGGTGATCAGTAAATGACAGCTTCAGTTATTGTTATTGTATGGTCAGCAAGTTGTGTGTGGCTCTTTGAGACACCATGGACTACAGCACGCCAGGCTTTCCTGTCCCTCACCATCTCCCGGAGTTTGCCCAAGGTCATACCCATTGAATCGGTGATGCCATCCAACCATCTCATCCTCTGTCTCCCTCTTCTCCTTCTGCCTTCAGTCTTTCTCAACATCAGGGTCTGTTCCAATGAGTCAGCTGTTCACATCAGGTGGCCAGCATATTTCCAAAGAATATTCAGTGTTGATTTCCTTTAAGACTGACTGGTTTGATCTTCTTGCTTTCCAAGTTATCATTAGAGCTCCACTGTATAGGAGAGAAATTGATAGCTGCATGGGATGAATGACTTGCCCAAGGTCATATAGTAGTGAAGGGAGAATTTGAACCTAGGCAGTATTCTAATAGAGCTAGAATTAACCAGTATGTCATCTGCAGTATCCATCTCTACCCAATTCACAAACGCAGCTTGATAAGGAAGCTGTCTGAGGGTGATGGGGCATTTTTAAGCTGACAGATGATATAAATGTAAGACAAAAGCCATACCCTTGATCATTTGCCATTGCCATCAATTATGAAAATGAGTGAATAGATTATTGAAATGATCTCAGATGAGTAAATTATTCAAACAGCCTCTCAGTCAGAAGTATTTCTAGACACTCCTATACAGACAGATAAAAACCATTTTTATTTTCGGACTGGGTCATCAACTCATCTGTGTTGTAAGTGAATGCAAAGCCCTGAGATCCTGTCATAGAGGGGAAAGAGATGGATGGAGGGTGGAAAGAAGAGAGAGAACAAGAGAATGGACACCAGGCTTTAGTCAACACTGCAGAGCATAGAATAGACTTCCTCCTTTATTTGGGGAAAGTTTTTTTTTTTTTAAACTATGTTTCCTGAAATGCTACGTTCTTTCAGAGTACTGCAAGGGCCTCTGAGTGGATTGGGGTTAATGAGATGGAATACAGCTTTAAGCAGAGATGGTAAGGCTTTATCTGTTTGCTCTATTGGTGCTCCAAGAGAACTTCATTTGGGGAAAAGATGGACTATTTCTAAAATAAGTTTGTAAACATAAAGAGATTCACTTTAGTCATCTTCTGAAGATAATGCAGATAAATAATAAGCATTTCCTGAGCACCTATTACAAGCTGAACCTTACAACATTGGCTTTATATTTACCCTTCTACTTGAGCGACAATGATAATCCTATGAAGTATTCTGTAACTGTTGAGTAGGGAAGATTTGGAGATATTTGGTGGCATTTTTTTCAGTAGCTGAGAAAATATTCAAATTTAGGTCTTATGGGTCTCCTAGTCTGGTGCTCATTCAGATACTTGACACAGTTTCTGGGATTAATGATGGGAATTTTCATAAAGGACCTAGTGGCTCTTGTCGGTATTATCTGCCTTGGGAGTTGAGTGGAAGGAAGGCATGAGAGTTTCTTTAAGCAGACTCAAATCTTCCTCCTTTGTAGTTTTTGTTGTTCAGTCACTCAGTCGTGTCCGATTCTTTGCGGCCCCATGGACCGCAGCATGCCAAGTTCTCCTGCCTTTCCCTATCTCCTAGAGTTTGCTCAAATTCATGTCCATCGAGTTGGTGATGCTATCCAACCACCTCATCCTCTGTCACCCCCTTCTCCTTTTGCCTTCAGTCTTTCCCGGCATCAGGGTCTTTTCCAGTGAGTGGGCTGTTCACATCAGGTGGCCAAAGTACTGAAGCTTCTGCTTTAGCATCAGTCCTTCCAATGAATATCAGGGTTGTTTTCCTTTAGGATCGACTGGTTTGATATCTTGCAGTACAAGGGACTCTCAAGAGACATTAATTATTAACAGAGTGTCTGATATGATTGAACTATATGTCTATTTATCTGTCCACCCAGCCAGTCATCCAGTGACCAGTCACCTAATAAACCATCCATTTGTCCTTCCATTCATCCATCCATCAACCCATCTGACCAACCATCTTTCATCCATCCATCTGGTCAACCACTCTCAAACCCACCACTTACCAACTGCTGATCTGTTTACCTTCTATCTACTCTGTACCAGGCCAGTGGCAGGTAAAGATGAAGCCAAAACGAATAATACAATATCCCTGCCCTCAAGAAACTCACAGTCTAGCTGGAGAGACAGAGAAATGAACTTTCAGTTACAGCGTAGGTGAGTGCTAATAGTAGCAGTAAGCCCAGGGCACTGCAGGACATCTGCCCAGCCTGGGTGTTAAGAGGGGGACGAGAAGAAGCTTCCTTGAAAGAGCTAACACATGTCATGAGTCCTACAGGATGAAGAAGCCTTATCCGAAGGGTGAGAGTCATTTGATGCATTTTATTAACTGAATCACCAGCATTCGAGACTCCTCATTTTTTCTTGATTTCACAATTTATCCAATTAGCTAGCTGTCCCTGGATGGCTTCCCACCCACCTACAGCTACCAGACCTCCATGATTTGTTGTCTGGACCCGCTGTCTACTTTCTGAGCAGTGTGTCTGTCATTTTTGTTATCTCCCCCATTTGCACAGTGATGGAGCAGACAGGAATGACATTTGTCTGTAAGAAAAGAGGCAGAACAGTGAAGCGTACTACCCCAGCAATCTGCTTCTGGCTACAAGTGGCTGTGTCAGGCTGCCTTCTGTAGCCGCACTTTGGTTTTCTCATCTGTGTTACTGGCAGCACTTTCCACAATGCTGTTTTTCTTGGCTTTGGAGCCTGGGTTGGACCAGAGAGAGAGGCAGATAAAGACTGAATATTCCCAGGGTAGCTCTCAAAACCGTGGAAGACTTACTGTGCTTTCTTACTCTCTGAAAACAAGAAAATTGGCTGATACCTTGAGATCTTCCCCCACATTTTATAAAATAATCAATAATAAAGAAAACAAAGAAAGCATGTTCTCATTAATTATCTATTTTATACCTAGTATTAATAGTATATATATGTCAGTCCCAATCTCCCAATTTCTCCCATGCCCTCCTTTCCCCTTTGGAATCCATAAGTTTGTTCTCTATTTCTGCTTTGCAAATAAGACCATCTATACCATCTTTTCTAGATTCTACACATATACATTAATATATGATATTTGTTTTTCTCTTTCTGACTTCACTGTATAAGACACACTCAAGACTTTCTTCATCTTTGTTATCAGTTATTCGTGTCTATAAAATAAATGTCTGCTTATAGATGAATTAAAAATATAATTTCTGTGTCCTAGTTATAGCTTGTGTGTGTGTTGGACTCAGTCATGTCCGACTCTTTGCCACCCCATGGATGTAGCCCGCCAGACTCCGCTGTCCATAGACTCCTCCAGGCGAGAATACTGGCGTGAGTTGCCCTTTCCCACTGCAGGTTGTCTTCCCCACCCAGGAATCGAACCCATGTCACTTGCATCTTCTGCACTGGCAGGCGGATTCTTTACCACTGTCACCATCTGGGAGGGCTTTATATCCATTACTTTGACTCCATTTTAACAGATATTCAACATGAGTACTATCATCCCTTCCCCAATTTATATATAAAGCAAATGAGGCTCTGAAAGAATTGATGACTCGCCCAAGGTTACAGAGTCAGTAAATGGCAACTTCTAGATTGCAGCTCAGGTGCGTCAGATGATAAAGTCCATTTTATTTTGATGACACTGGATGGTAGATGGGGTTATTTGTGCAGTGATAGTGAAGGTTGGCATTGCTATAATTACGGACACCTACCTTGGGAGCCCCCATCCATGCCTGCTTTCAGTGTGTGCACGATGGTCTGTTAGAGGTATGAGATTCTCCACTGAACCAGGCATCTCTTCCTCAACCTAGCCCATAACATTCCACTGAACTGTGTGCACATCTACCATGTAATCAGTCTCTTGCATCTTTGTGCAAAACCAGTTGACATTCTTCTGCAAATCTAAAGCTGTCAGTCACCCTCCACTCTTGCAATGTGCTGCATATTCATCCCTTATTACTCCATCATACATTTATTATCGGTAGCCATTGTCTTTTGAAAATATTTTTAAAAACTCATTGCAATCATATCTATGCTGTGTGCTTAGTTACTCAGTCATGTCCAACTCTTTGAGACCCCATGAACTGTAGCCCACCAGGCTCCTCTCTGTCCATGGGATTCCCAGACAAGAATACTGGAGTCGGTTGCCATGCCCTCCTCCAGGGGATCTTCCCATCCCTGGGATCGAACCCAGGTCTCCAGCATTGCAAGTGTTACCGTCTGAGCTACCAGGGAAGCCATCATATCTATAGAGTTCCTGGAGTCTGTTTCCCTTTCATTTGAGTTATAATTCTGCAAATTAGAAAGAAAGACAAAAGGGACCTGTTTGAGGAGGAAGGGGATAGGGATAGAACTATCTTGATTTCTCTCCTTGGGCATATAAAGCCTCCACTGGGAATGCACATGAGGGAAAAAAACACTGAGGTTGAGAAAAGACAAGAGTCAACTCTTACTCACTTGGAGGAAGTTTTACAATGACTTGAGGAAACCAATGTCCCCTTGATCATATTATGTTTAACTTTGAAAGAGACAATCTGAGTTGTCTCTGATCCTTCATATCTTTTTTCATCATAATGGCCTCTATGTGTGCAGCAAATTATAGCTGATGGCATATCTTTTTTCTTTCCACAATTAAAGTGTGTTTGAAGCATAGGCAGTTATGTGGTAGAAAAGGAGGGCAAGAATCTGATTTGGATAGAGATCCTAACACCCACCCTACTTAGAGGAAAAGCAGGAACATTTACCTCATTTTAGAGGTGGCAATGGCAACCCACTCCAGTACTCTTGCCTGGAAAATCCCATGGATGGAGGAGCCTGGTAGGCTGCAGTCCATGGGGTCTCAAAGAGTCGGACACAACAGAGTGACTTCACTTTCACGCATTGGAGAAGGAAATGGCAATCCATTCCAGTGTTCTTGCCTGGAGAATCCCAGGGATGGCGGAGCCTGGTGGACTGCTGTCTGTGGGGTCGCACAGAGTCAGACACGACTGAAGTGACTTAGCAGCAGCAGCAGCAGAGGTAAAAGCAGAGAAGCAGATGTTGAGACAGGGTAAGATGCTTGATCAGGGTTCCTTGGCAGGGACTGTACACATCTCTGTCCACAGAAATATTTGAGTTGGTGCCTTGAATCCACATAGGATTTAGGTTTCATTATCAAAATGGCACCCTGACCTTTGCATTCAGAAATTGTCATCTCATAGAAAATGGATGAGGATTCAGAAATGTGGGACACCCATCCAGTTATTCTATAAAATCAATCAGGACAGAAGTTGGAGACAAAGATGTGTCTAATCCAGAGCCCAAATCCTGGATCCATGTCCAAAGGTGAGGGAGTGAGTGGTCCAGGCAGGCTAAGCGAGGTCAGCACCACGGTAAGCAGACAAGGCCTGATGCCCCGGTTGAGCCTGGCATTGGTTGGTAGCTGAGACATTTAGGAGAGTGGAGTATTTGATCAACTTTATAGGAGCTGGTAGGATTCCCTGGTGGCTCAGTGATAAAGAATCTGCCAGCCAGTGCAGAAGACGCAGGTTTGATCTCTGGGTTGGGAAGATCCGTGGAGAAGAAAATGGTAACCCACTCCAGTATTCTTGCCTCGAGAACCCCATGGAACCTGGTGGGCTACAGTTCATGGGATCACAAACAGTTGGACACAGCTTAGCAACTAAACAACAATAAAAAGGAGCTGATAGTTGTGAGACTCAAGTCAACGCTGAAAAGTTGTCATTCCTTGTATTTCTCAGATTGATCAGTTTCTCCATCAGTAAAATGGAGCCAATGGTAATACCCACCTCATGGGGTTTCTGTGAGGATATTAATGCTACCATTTATTAAATGCTTCTTGCATGTCCGAAAGAGCTTTAAGTATAAGATCTTTCTGCAAAAGAATTTTTTTTTTTTAATTGACATGAATTATGACAGTGGGAAAAAATTATGTCAAGGGGTTTTCTTTTTTTTTTTTTTTTTTATTCTTCCAATTTTATTTTATTTTTAAACTTTACATAATTGTATTAGTTTTGCCAAATATCAAAATGAATCCGCCACAGGTATACATGTGTTCCCCATCCCGAACCCTCCTCCCTCCTCCCTCCCCATACCATCCCTCTGGGCCGTCCCAGTGCACCAGCCCCAAGCATCCAGCATCATGCATCGAACCTGGACTGGCAACTCGTTTCCTACATGATATTTTACATGTTTCATTGCCATTCTCCCACATCTTCCCACCCTCTCCCTCTCCCACAGAGTCCATAAGACTGCTCTATACATCAGTGTCTCTTTTGCTGTCTCGTACACCGGGTTATTGTTACCGTCTTTCTAAATTCCATATATATGCGTTAGTATACTGTATTTATGTTTTTCCTTCTGGCTTACTTCACTCTGTATAATAGGCTCCAGTTTCATCCACCTCATTAGAACTGATTCAAATGTATTCTTTTTAATGGCTGAGTAATACTCCATTGTGTATATGTACCACAGCTTTCTTATCCATTCATCTGCTGATGGACATCTAGGTTGCTTCCACGTCTTGGCTATTATAAACAGTGCTGCGATGAACATTGGGGTACACGTGTCTCCTTCCCTTCTGGTTTCCTCAGTGTGTATGCCCAGCAGTGGGGTTGCTGGATCATAAGGCAGTTCTATTTCCAGTTTTTTAAGGAATCTCCACACTGTTCTCCATAGTGGCTGTACTAGTTTGCATTCCCACCAACAGTGTAAGAGGGTTCCCTTTTCTCCACACCCTCTCCAGCATTTATTATTTGTAGACTTTTGGATCGCAGCCATTCTGACTGGTGTGAAATGGTACCTCATAGTGGTTTTGATTTGCATTTCTCTGATAATGAGTGATGTTGAGCATCTTTTCATGTGTTTGTTAGCCATCTGTATGTCTTTTTTGGAGAAATGTCTATTTAGTTCTTTGGCCCATTTTTTGATTGGGTCGTTTATTTTTCTGGAGTTGAGCTGTAGGAGTTGCTTGTATATTTTTGAGATTAGTTGTTTGTCGGTTGCTTCATTTGCTATTATTTTCTCCCATTCTGAAGGCTGTCTTTTCACCTTGCTAATAGTTTCCTTTGATGTGCAGAAGCTTTTAAGGTTAATTAGGTCCCATTTGTTTATTTTTGCTTTTATTTCCAATATTCTGGGAGGTGGGTCATAGAGGATCCTGCTGTGATGTATGTCGGAGAGTGTTTTGCCTATGTTCTCCTCTAGGAGTTTTATAGTTTCTGGTCTTACGTTTAGATCTTTAATCCATTTTGAGTTTATTTTTGTGTATGGTGTTAGAAAGTGGTCTAGTTTCATTCTTTTACAAGTGGTTGACCAGATTTCCCAGCACCACTTGTTAAAGAGATTGTCTTTAATCCATTGTATATTCTTGCCTCCTTTGTCGAAGATAAGGTGTCCATATGTGCGTGGATTTATCTCTGGGCTTTCTATTTTATTCCATTGATCAATATTTCTGTCTTTGTGCCAGTACCATACTGTCTTGATAACTGTGGCTTTGTAGTAGAGCCTGAAGTCAGGTAAGTTGATTCCTCCAGTTCCATTCTTCTTTCTCAAGATCTCTTTGGCTATTCGAGGTTTTTTGTATTTCCATACAAATTGTGAAATTATTTGTTCTAGCTCTGTGAAGAATACTGTTGGTAGCTTGATAGGGATTGCGTTGAATCTATAAATTGCTTTGGGTAGTATACTCATTTTCACTATATTGATTCTTCCAATCCATGAACATGGTATATTTCTCCATCTATTAGTGTCCTCTTTGATTTCTTTCACCAGTGTTTTATAGTTTTCTATATATAGGTCTTTAGTTTCTTTAGGTAGATATATTCCTAAGTATTTTATTCTTTCCGTTGCAATGGTGAATGGAATTGTTTCCTTAATTTCTCTTTCTGTTTTCTCATTATTAGTGTATAGGAATGCAAGGGATTTCTGTGTGTTGATTTTATATCCTGCAACTTTACTGTAGTCATTGATTATTTCTAGTAATTTTCTGGTGGACTCTTTAGGGTTTTCTATGTAGAGGATCATGTCATCTGCAAATAGTGAGAGTTTTACTTCTTCTTTTCCAATTTGGATTCCTTTTATTTCTTTTTCTGCTCTGATTGCTGTGGCCAAAACTTCCAAAACTATGTTGAATAGTAATGGTGAAAGTGGGCACCCTTGTCTTGTTCCTGACTTTAGAGGAAATGCTTTCAATTTTTCACCATTGAGGATAATGTTTGCAGTGGGTTTGTCATATATAGCTTTTATTATGTTGAGGTATGTTCCTTCTATTCCTGCTTTCTGGAGAGTTTTTATCATAAATGGATGTTGAATTTTGTCAAAGGCTTTCTCTGCATCTATTGAGATAATCATATGGTTTTTATTTTTCAATTTGTTAATGTGGTGTATTACATTGATTGATTTGCGGATATTGAAGAATCCTTGCATCCCTGGGATAAAGCCCACTTGATCATGGTGTATGATCTTTTTAATGTGTTGTTGGATTCTGATTGCTAGAATTTTGTTAAGGATTTTTGCATCTATGTTCATCAGTGATATTGGCCTGTAGTTTTCTTTTTTTGTGGGATCTTTGTCAGGTTTTGGTATTAGGGTGATGGTGGCCTCATAGAATGAGTTTGGAAGTTTACCTTCCCCTGCAATTTTCTGGAAGAGTTTGAGCAGGATAGGTGTTAGCTCTTCTCTAAATTTTTGGTAGAATTCAGCTGTGAAGCCGTCTGGACCGGGGCTTTTGTTTGCTGGAAGATTTTTGATTACAGTTTCAATTTCCATGCTTGTGATGGGTCTGTTAAGATTTTCTATTTCTTCCTGGTCCAGTTTTGGAAAGTTGTACTTTTCTAAGAATTTGTCCATTTCTTGCACGTTGTCCATTTTATTGGCATATAATTGTTGATAGTAGTCTCTTATGATCCTTTGTATTTCTGTGTTGTCTGTTGTGATCTCTCCATTTTCGTTTCTAATTTTGTTGATTTGATTTTTCTCCCTTTGTTTCTTGATGAGTCTGGCTAATGGTTTGTCAATTTTATTTATCCTTTCAAAGAACCAGCTTTTGGTTTTGTTGATTTTTGCTATGGTCTCTTTTGTTTCTTTTGCATTTATTTCTGCTCTAATTTTTAAGATTTCTTTCCTTCTACTAACCCTGGGGTTCTTCATTTCTTCCTTTTCTAGTTGCTTTAGGTGTAGAGTTAGGTTATTTATTTGACTTTTTTCTTGTTTCTTGAGGTGTGCCTGTATTGCTATGAACTTTCCCCTTAGGACTGCTTTTACCGTGTCCCACAGGTTTTGGGTTGTTGTGTTTTCATTTTCATTCGTTTCTATGCAAATTTTGATTTCTTTTTTGATTTCTTCTGTGATTTGTTGGTTATTCAGCAGCGTGTTGTTCAGCCTCCATATGTTGGAATTTTTAATAGTTTTTCTCCTGTAATTGAGATCTAATCTTACTGCATTGTGGTCAGAAAAAATGCTTGGAATGATTTCTATTTTTTTGAATTTACCAAGGCTAGCTTTATGGCCCAGGATGTGATCTATCCTGGAGAAGGTTCCATGTGCGCTTGAGAAAAAGGTGAAATTCATTGTTTTGGGATGAAATGACCTATAGATATCAATTAGGTCTAACTGGTCTATTGTATCGTTTAAAGTTTGTGTTTCCTTGTTAATTTTCTGTTTAGTTGATCTATCCATAGGTGTAAGTGGGGTATTAAAGTCTCCCACTATTATTGTGTTATTGTTAATTTCTCCTTTCATACTTGTTAGCATTTGTCTTACGTACTGTGGTGCTCCCATGTTGGGTGCATATATGTTTATAATTGTTATATCTTCTTCTTGGATTGATCCTTTGATCATTATGTAGTGACCTTCTTTGTCTCTTTTCACCGCCTTTGTTTTAAAGTCTATTTTATCTGATATGAGTATTGCTACTCCTGCTTTCTTTTGGTCCCTATTTGCATGGAAAATCTTTTTCCAGCCCTTCACTTTCAGTCTGTATGTGTCCCCTGTTTTGAGGTGGGTCTCTTGTAGACAACATATGTAGGGGTCTTGTTTTTTGTATCCATTCAGCCAGTCTTTGTCTTTTGGTTGGGGCATTCAACCCATTTACATTTAAGGTAATTACTGATAAGTATGTTCCCGTTGCCATTTACTTTATTGTTTTGGGTTCGAGTTTATACACCGTTTTTGTGTTTCCTGTCTAGAGAATATCCTTTAGTATTTGTTGGAGAGCTGGTTTGGTGGTGCAGAATTCTCTCAGCTTTTGCTTGTCTGAAAAGCTTTTGATTTCTCCTTCATACTTGAATGAGATCCTTGCTGGGTACAATAATCTGGGCTGTAGGTTATTTTCTTTCATCATTTTAAGTATGTCTTGCCATTCCCTCCTGGCTTGAAGAGTTTCTATTGAAAGATCAGTTGTTATCCTTATGGGAATTCCCTTGTGTGTTATTTGTTGTTTTTCCCTTGCTGCTTTTAATATTTGTTCTTTGTGTTTGATCTTTGTTAATTTGATTAATATGTGTCTTGGGGTGTTTCTCCTTGGGTTTATCCTGTTTGGTACTCTCTGGGTTTCTTGGACTTGGGTGATTATTTCCTTCCCCATTTTAGGGAAGTTTTCCACTATTATCTCCTCAAGTATTTTCTCATGGTCTTTCTTTTTGTCTTCTTCTTCTGGAACCCCTATGATTCGAATGTTGTAGCGTTTAATATTGTCCTGGAGGTCTCTGAGATTGTCCTCATTTCTTTTAATTCGTTTTTCTTTTATCCTCTCTGATTCATTTATTTCTACCATTCTATCTTCTAATTCACTAATCCTGTCTTCTGCCTCTGTTATTCTACTATTTGTTGCCTCCAGAGTGTTTTTAATTTCACTTATTGCATTATTCATTATATATTGACTCTTTTTTATTTCTTCTAGGTCCTTGTTAAACCTTTCTTGCATCTTCTCAATCCTTGTCTCCAGGCTATTTATCTGTGATTCCATTTTAGTTTCAAGATTTTGGATCAATTTCACTATCATTATTCGGAATTCTTTATCAGGTAGATTCCCTATCTCTTCCTCTTTTGTTTGGTTTGGTGGGCATTTATCCTGTTCCTTTATCTGCTGAGTATTCCTCTGTCTCTTCATCTTGTTTAAATTGCTGAGTTTGGGGTGTCCTTTCTGTATTCTGGCAGTTTGTGGAGTTCTCTTTATTATGGCGTTTCCTCACTGTGTGTGGGTTTGTACAGGTGGCTTGTCAAGGTTTCCTGGTTAGGGAAGCTTGTGTCGGTGTTCTGGTGGGTGGAGCTGTATTTCTTCTCTCTGGAGTGCAATGAAATGTCCAGTAATGAGTTATGAGATGTCTATAGTTTTGGGGTGACTTTGGGCAGCCTGTATCTTGAAGCTCAGGACTGTGTTCCTTTGTTGCTGGAGAATTTGCTTGGTATGTCTTGCCCTGGAACTTATTGGCCCTTGTGTGGTGCTTGGTTTCAGTGTCGGTATGGAGGCATTTGATGAGCTCCTGTCAATGAATGTTCCTTGGAGTCAGGAGTTCCCTGGAGTCAGGGTTTGGACTTAAGTCTCCTGCTTCCGATTATTGGTCTTATTTTTACAGTAGTTTCAAAACTTCTCCTTCTATACAGCACCATTGATAAAACATCTACATTAAAGATGATAAGTTTCTCTACAGTGAGGGTCACTCAGAGAGGTTCACAGGGTTACATGGAGAAGAGAAGAGGGAGGAGGGAGTTAGAGGTGACCCAAATGAGATGAGGTGAATCAATAGTGGAGAGAGTGGGCTAGCCAGTAGTCACTTCCTTATGTGCACTCCACAACTGGACCACTCAGAGATGTTCACGGGGTTATACAGAGAAGAGAGGAAGGAGGAAGGTAACAGAGGTGGCCAGAAGGATAAAAGGGGGAATGAAAAGGAGGGAGACAGATCCAGCCAGTAATCAGTTCCCTAAGTGTTCTCCACCGTCTGGAACACACAGAAATTCACAGAGTTGGGTAGAGTAGAGAGGGGTTAGGGAGGAGACCCAGGCAACCTGGTGGAGAAAAAGGAGGGTCCAAAGGGAGAGAGAGCAGTCAAGCCAGTAATCTCACTCCCTAGTGAAAAATGGGTCCTGAAGATTGGGTCCTTAAAGGTACAAAATTGGTAACAAATACATAAAAGCAAAAATTAAAAATCTAGAGTAGAGTTTGGAATTTCAAAAATATGATGTTAAAGAAAAGAAGAAGGAAAAGAAAGAGAGAAAGAACGAACAAACAAAAACCAACAAGGTCGCGAAAATTATAAAGAAAGTACAGGTACAAAATTGATAACTAATACCAGAAAGCGAAAATTAAAAATCTAGAGTAGAGTTTGGAATTTCAAAAATACGATGTTAAAGAAAAGAAGAAGGAAAAGAAAGAGAGAAAGAACGAACAAACAAAAACAAACAAGGTCGCGAAAATTATAAAGAAAGTACAGGTACAAAATTGATAACTAATACCAGAGAGCGAAAATTAAAAATCTAGAGTATAGTTTGGAATTTCAAAAATATGATGTTAAAGAAAAGAAGAAGGAAAAGAAAGAGAGAAAAAAATGAACAAACAAAAACAAACAAGGTCGCGAAAATTATAAAGAAAGTACAGGTACAAAATTGATAACTAATACCAGAAAGCAAAAATTAAAAATCTAGAGTAGAGTTTGGAATTTCAAAAATACAATGTTAAAAAAAAAAAAAAGAAGAAGAAAAATAAAGAGAGAAAACAAACAAACAAATACGAACAATGTCACAAAAATTATAAAGAAAATACAGGTACAAAATTGATATCAAATACCAAAAAGCATAAATTGAAAATCTAGAGTAAAGTTTGGAATTTCAGATATACAATGTTATATAAAAGAAGAAGAGAAAGAAACAGAGAAGAAGAAGAAAAAAAAAATCACAGAAATTATATAAAAAAAAACTATAGGTACAAAATTGATAACATATACCAAAAAGTGAAAATTAAAAATCTAGAGTAGAGTTTGGAATTTCAAAAATACAATGTTAAAGAAAAGAAGAAAAAAACAAAAACCAACAACAACAAAAAAAAACAACAAGGTCAAAAAATTATAAAATATATATATATGAAGTTTGCTGAAGAAGAAAAAAATAGGGTCTTTTTTTTTTTTTTGCAAAGTAATAGGTTATAAAAGTGAAAATTAAAGGGACAATAGAGGACTTAAAAATTTTTTTTTTTAATTAAAAAAAAAAAAAAGAAAGAATGATCGTAAAAATAATAAAAATATATCTAGGACTTTTTTGTTTCTTTTTTTGTGGGTGTTGTGGGTTCAGTTCATTTTTGGCTAGTTCCTTGGTCAGATTTATATTTCTCAAGATCTATAGGCCCCTTCCTATGTAGTCCGTAGTAACCACAGGGTTTTGATCTATTGCCTGTAGCTTCCAAGGCGTTTCCCTCTGTTATATCTTCTTCTGTTTGCTAGTCTCTTCAGTATCTGGTTTCCGCCCTGACTCAAAGGGCACGGTGGAGGACACTTTTTTTTTTTTTTTTAGGCTTGCTTGTTCAGTCGCGCTGTGGGGAGGGAGGGAGGGAGGGTGCAAACAAATAACACTGGCGTGGGCTTGCAGTGCCTCAGCCACCCTGGGTCTGCCCCCGCTCACGGCGCGTGTAGCCTCCCTGTCCACACTGCTCGGACTCTAGGTTGTTCCGCCGGGAACAATCCGAGGCTGGCCTTCGGCTGCATGCACCTCCCAGGTCCAAGCCGCTCAGGTTCAGGCACTCGGGTAGTCCTCAGAGGTGCAGACTCAGTTGGGCCTGCGTTTTGTACTCTTCCCAGGTCCGAGCGCCAATTTGCTCTTCCCAGGCGAGCGCCAATACTGCGACTTATCGCCTCCCCGCCACTCGGTTATCTGGATGTAAAACCGGCGCACCTTCTCAGGCAGATGTTGACCGTCCAGACCCCCAAGAAGTTTTAGTTAGCAAAGAAGCCTGCTTACATTTTATAGATAATGTCTCTCTGGGGCTGCGATTGCCCCCTTCCGGCTCTGGCTGCCTGTCACCGGAGGGGGAAGATCTGCAGCCGGCTATCTCTGTTCAGTCCTTTGTTCCGTGCGCGGGCCTGGCGGTCTTAGGTTAGGGCTGGCTTTTCGTGTGGTAGGTATCCCACAGTCTGGTTTGCTAGCCCAAATTATTTCGCTCAGATAGCGCTCAGGGTATTCAGGCCAGATTCTTACTCTCAGCGATGCAGCCCACGCCGCGCCTCCCTGCCCAGCCCCGATTCGCTAATGGCGGATGCAGGCGTCTGCGCTGCTTCTCTGCTGGGGGAGTTACCGTAGGGCTCGCAATCTTCGAGTTTTAAATTGTTTATTTATTTTTTCTCCCTGTTATGTTGCCCTCTGTGCTTCCAAAGCTCGGCACAGATTCGGCAGTGAGAAGGTTTCCTGATGTTTGGAAACCTCTCTTTTTAAGATTCCCTTCCCGGGACGGAACTCCGTCTCTCCCTCTTTTGTCTCTTTTTTTTTGTTTTTAATATTTTTTCCTACCTCCTTACGAAGAGTTGGGTTGCTTTTCTGGGTGCCTGATGTCCTCTGCCGGCATTCAGAAGTTGTTTTGTGGAATTTACTCGACGTTTAAATGCTCTTTTGATGAATTTGTGGGGGAGAAAGTGTTCTCCCCGTCCTACTCCTCCGCCATCTTCTAAGATCTTTCTTAATTCACACAAAACCTAATGAGATGGGTACTATTGGCATCCTATTTTATAAATGAGAAAACTAGATAATACAGCAGACAGGTAATATCCAAGAATCTGAACTGAGTTTTGCCCCTCTCCCATTTGTCTGATTCTGAAACCCATGCTTTGACCACTAAGCTCTATTGTCTTCCTCAATTGAATTCTAAAATGCAGGGACATCACCCAGTGTTGCCGGAGGTCGAGGATGCAACTGAGAAAAACACACAGTTTGTTTTTCTGACATGATTTCAGATAATGAAAGCACAGAGCCTCACGATTTCTGAGCAGTGACTATGCCACAGGCCCTGAGCCAAACATATTGCATACATTATCACAATTTATCTTCACCAGAACCCTAAATGGTAGCTTTCATAATGATTTTTATTTTACAGATGAGAAAATTGAGGCCGGGGAAGTGAATTAATTGTAGCATGGTCACCCAGCCACTTCATAACTTGAGAGATTATAAATAATGTATGTGAAACAGCCAGCAAAGGGCCTGGTACACAGTGGAAAGAGTTTAACAAATGGGAATTATTATGCAAAGTGCAGTATGGATTCTTTAATGACAATTACCAAGTTTTGGGTTTTTTTTAATGCATTTTGAGTGGGTTTCTGAAAACCTATTGCTGGTATTCTCTTTTCTCAAAGGAGCTGGGCTCCGAGTTCAAAGGTGAACATACTAAAGAATCACTGTCCCTTTGTTTTCTGTTTGAGTCCCACACAAGGAGTTGAATGCTAAAACGCAGACCATTAAGCAAGTCCTGGGCCAGCAGTCAGAAAACTGTCTGTAGTTCTTTCAGAAAAGGATAGTCTGCTATCCTTTTCTGCCCCATGTTACTTGAATGATCACTAGTTTATGGCTCTGAAAAATTGTAACAATATCTCCTCTATCTTCATATGACTGCAATGAAGGTCAAATGAAATGAGATAATAAATAGCAACTTGTAACCCACAAAGAGCTATATAAATTCTGGGGATTTTATATTATTAACCTCACAGTAACATTCACCACTTTGGCCAGGATGATTGTTCCAAGTATGTCGTGGAAATTTATCTGAAATTTCCATTTTATATGTCTTTTCTTTTTCATCCCAACACAGCTTCTTCACCAGCTGAAAATTCAAAAGTACATTCATAAGGTTGTATTTTAGGGCATAAGGATCCAAGAAGGCTTGGGTTACATTTATAGTTACAAAATTAATGGTATGCATTAATTCTGCAGAACCTCAAACCAGCAAATGGAATTAAAAATAATTGTCAGGCCTCTGGATTTATTGCTAGAGCTAAAATAACACTGAGCTGCTTTTGGCAGGAACTTCTCTGTGCACAGAATTATATTAATAGGCAATATCAGTTCTATCTATACTAGAGTAGGTGAAGAACGTATCTGTTTCCCTTTGGGTGAAAGAAGAAAGTGCATTTCCAAAGGGTTATCTTGGTATAGAACACCTGGGCTTGGCGTTTTGGTAAAATTAGTGTCTTGCTCTCTCCTATTCTGAAGATACAGTCTGTGCCCTACATTTAGGGGTTAACTTCAAGAGTACATGCACATTGTAGATGGGAGGGAACTAACCTTGACTGAATACCTACTATGGGCCAGGCTGGGAGTTTCCCATAAGGAACTCATGTAATTCTCACAAGAGCCCTGTGTATACTGAAACACCCTGGTTGAGCAGCAGTGGCCAAGTGGTGCACAGAGTCATAAGTGTTCTGTAGGCCTGGTTTTATTTAATTTCACAACAGTCATATGATACGATTACTCCTAGCATACCCACTTTACAGAGGAGGAAACTAAGGCCCAGGAAGTAAACAAGTAAACGCAGCCAAGGGCGCACAGCTAGTGAGCATAATAGCTGGTATATGCAGGCTCAAGTTCAGCCAAGTCCGAAATCCACATTACTTTCAGTACATATGACCAGAAGAAGCCAGATAAAGTTGACAAGTTATTACAGGAGGATCATTGTTATGGTGGGCATGTTGGGACATTGATTTATTCAGTTGTCTACTTAATTAACAGTTACATATCTACTCTGTAAGGGGCCCCAGACTGGGTGTAAGGGATACCAAGGCAACAGGACACGGTGCCCACGCTCAGTGGGTCTGCTGGGCAGACAGGTGAGTGTGCAGGTACTTGTAACACTTTCTGAAATAAGCAAGGCGGTCAGCTGGCCAGTTTTCTGGGGTCGTCAGGGTCTGCTTCCCAGAAGAGCTGTTCTCTAAGTTGAGTTCTGAAGGGCAAGTCAAAGGGTGCCAGGCAGAGTGTCAGAAAGGGTATTTTGTGTGTGTGTGTGTGTGTGTGTGTGTGTGTGCAGCGTGAGGAACATGTGTGGATACCTGTCTCTGAGACAGGAGCTTGATGTACTTGGAAGCCTCGGATTAGTTCTATGGGATTCAGCAGTCCATGTGTGGGATCTGGCCATCAGAAAGGAGGCTGGCATGAATGCAGAGAACTAGAGACATCTGGGGATGAGCTGGGTCATTTGGGGCACGGTCAGATATGTTCACTTGATTTCAAGTGTAGAGAAAAACCATCCAAAGGCTTTAAGGGAGAGACTGGAATGGTCATATATGCAGGGATATTTGGAGTGATGGCTTGGGTTGCAGTTGGGAGGAGAGGCTGGAAGGCGTGCTGTTTGGGCAGGGCGGGGAGGCAGTCTGGAGACGGTGGTGGAAACCAGAGAGAGGCGAAGACCAAGACTGAGTGGTGGTCTGACTTCGGAAAGAAGTGGACAAGGGGAAAATATTCAAATATTAGAACTATCAAGGCTTGGCAATTGATTTAACATAAATGGAGGTGGAAGGAGAGGGGTGAATTAAGGACTGTTTCCAGGGTTGAGATTTTAAGAACTCATGTTTGGTACATGGGAGAAAATATTGTGCTTTTTATTAAAAAAATAAAATAAAATCACTGAAGGTAAGATGATGAGTTCTGCTCTGACTCTATTAATAGAGTCTGAGCTCTCCTGGAGGCTGTGAAGAGGAGCTGATGAAAGACAGCCATGTCTGAGAAAGGTCAACATAGAGATGATACCTGAAGAGTGAGTAAGAGATGCCTGAACATGAAGTCTGAGGGCAGGAGGGAGGGGCAGGGAGTGTGAAATGTGTGGAGAGAAAGAGGGGCTTGGATTTTGGCAGAGCTGCAGAAGTCAAAGAGGTGGGAACTCACCCAGAAAGGGGAAGATCATGACTGTCTAGGATAGGGGACTCGAGGACAATGGGAGTGACTTTCAACGTCAAGTGGATGCACCTGTTGGCTTTCATGATGAGAGAGTCGCTGGTAACCTTGATGAGGCCTGTTTCAGAGGAGAGATTGGTGCAGGAGTGTGTCCAGGTCACAGCTGATGGGATTAGTAGGAAAGAGTTCCCTGTCATCAGTGGAGGAGGGGTGAAGGATGACAGGTGTGCAGAGACAGGTAAGCTTGTGGGGTTCATGAGTCATCCATAGACTGTGAAATCAGAGGCAGATTCATCAGCTGGGAGTGAGGATGGAGCTGGCGGAGTTGTGGTCCCTCGTGGGCAGGTATGAAGGTTTGAAATAGTTCCCAGGGAATGGAAGATAGCCAGTCAGGAAAAGGGAAAAGAACTGCTGGTCAGAGAGGGAATCCTTACATTCAAAAGGGTCTCTGCAGTTATGTGATGTTCTCCACCTCTGTATTTTGGTTTACAGAATGATTTACAGAGAGGAAAGTGGCCGGATTGACTGAATTGCTGTAAGGTGGTGATGGGCAGGTGTGACAGGAAGACAAAGTGGGGCATGATAGCTGTGGAAGTGGCAGAATGTCTATTGATGTGGTAGATGAATAGGTCTGCGTTAGAATGGGGAGGAGGTGAAGGCTCGAGTGAGTGGATCAATGGACAGAAAAGAGAGGACCCTGGGACCATGGCCAAGTGATGCTGGAAAAGAGGCATGAGAACAGCAGCGTGAGAGCACTGTGGGTTTATCTAAATTGAGGATCATCGAAGTCAAGCATTTCTAAGTGAATTTCCCCTCGTGGGAATGAGTGGCTAAAATGCACTGAAGGTGGCCGGTGGAGAAGAGGTCAATAAACTGACCTCTAATTTTATCCAGATAGTCTGGCAAATAAGAACATATTTATGAAGCAAATGGTGCAATCATTTGAAAAGAGGACAATGTCGAAAGATGTGGAAAGCGATAAATACCAGCCACACATGTGTGAGATCACCGGTACTATCTCCGGTACTAAGTCATCAAGGGATTCCCAAGGCCAATTGCCATTTTGAACTCAAAAGCAACCAGATTGCAGTTTGCATGTAGCAATTTCAGCCCAGTATCCAGGGGCTTTCTATAATCTTGTCCCACTGTATCCTTTTATTCCTCTTTCTCTCTCATCCCCTTTGTACACTGTGCGTTTCATCCCACTGGGGCAGCTTCCTAGTCCACAAACACGTCCCTTAAGCTCCCTTGCTATGCTTCTGTCCACACTCTTCATTCAACCGAGAAGTCTTGTCTCTCCATGCTGATTGTCCAACTGCTCTGCCAGCTCTTCAGCCTCTCTCAATTGCTGCTCCTTTCGCGGCGTCTCCCCTCCCTCTTCAGATCTGCCCTTCCATTTCCGATGCTCCCCGCTGTGCTTGTTTCACCTTCGTCATTTTCTCTTGTAGTTTATAACTAATTCTGAGAGCATTGTATTGCATTGTATTTTCCCTATTAGTAGGCAGGTCACTTACAGATAGAGATTTAGATCAGGGCTTGGTAAACACTTTATGCAAAAGACAGCTAGTAAATATTTTAGGCTTGGTGGGCCATGCTGTATGTATGGCAAGAACTCAAATTCTGCTGATTTAGTGGGAAAGCAACCATAAACAGTGTATAGGGAAAATGAACTTGGCCGTGCTCCAAGACTTTATTTATGGGCATGGAAATTCAGATCCCATATCATTTTCATGTCACAGAATACTATTCTTTCCATTGTTTTTGACCATTTAAAAATATACGATCCATCCTTAGCTCACAGGCTGTACAAAAACTACTGGCCCTGGGGTCTGAGTTTGCCAACCACCAGCTCAGAGTCTACTTACTACAGTATCACCAATGCTAAGACAGTGTGTGGTACATGCTGCTGCTGCTGCTCAGTCACTTCAGTCGTGTCCGACTCTGTGCGACCCCATAGACGGCAGTCCACCAGGCCCCGCCGTCCCTGGGATTCTCCAGGCAAGAACACTGGAGTGGGTTGCCATTTCCTCCTCCAATGCATGAAAGTGAAAAGTGAAAGTGAAGTTGCTCAGTCGTATCCGACTCTTAGCGACCCCATGGACTGCAGCCTACCAGGCTCCTCCTTCCATGGGATTTTCCAGGCAAGAGTACTGGAGTGGGTTGCCATTGCCTTGTCCGGTGTGGTACATAGTAAGCTCTTAATAAACATTTACTGAGTGAATTAACCAGTGGATCAATGTCATCCAACCTTAAATGACTGAAAACCTAGAGAACAGCTTTGCATGTTGGTCGTGAACACTCAGAATCATCAAGCAACTTGGGGTTCTTTCTACCTTTGGCTACAATGTGTGTGAATCTGAAAAGTTTTTATTTCATTAGCATGACACAGCTCAGAAGTATCATCATTGAACTTGAATTTGAGTCTTCTGACTTCAAGTCTAGGGTTCTTTTGAACTATGAGTTTGTCAGTAGGATTCGATAAGGAATGGTCACCGAGATTCTCATTTCATCCAAGTAACTGTGCCAGATTCTGGCATTGTTAATTAGTGTCCAAGATGGGGATAATTGGTTTGGATGAAATGGGACTGACAGTAGAGAGCTACTGAGGCTCAGTTTACTGAATAGAACGAGTCTTATCTGGTCCATCCCAAGGGGATCCTCATCTCCCTTGCCACCTTCTAATAATCATGTTTTTAACAGCGGGCAAAGCTGTGGTTAAGCTTATTACTGTTTCCTCACCATTAAATCTTCTGTTGGCTTTAGTATTTCAAAGGATCCTCTCTCTGGAATACTTTAGGGTTCAGAAAAGCCTAGAGCAAAGTAGTTTGGGGCCAGAGCTGCACTAAGAAAAACGATTGTGAAAATACCATCTTATTTAAGGTGAATTGAAATTCTCATCTGTGTGCATTTCATCATAGGATGGCTTTCATTAGCATCTTTGTAATAACCAGTAGGGCCTCAGGCACCAACCCCTGGCTCACCCTTTCGTTTAGAAGGAGGAAGATGTCCATCTCAAAGACTTAAATTTATTATCTTGCCCCAGATATGAAAGAACCAGTGCCCGTCAGGGACCTGACACCAAGTGTTCCACACCCGTCAACTTTTACAAGCCAAGAACTTTTCACGGGCGAGGGGATGAAATGCTTTGCCACTGATCGATACCCTCAGGTCTTATAACCTTATTTTAAAACTCTGCAGACGCTGTCAATGAGGTTAACTTTGAATGTTCAGGCTGAGATCCAAATGGAATTGGCTTCTTTACATAATGCTGAGTGAGGAAAACCATGAGTCTTTGGCCTGTCTTATCCCTTAAGTCAGGTTTGATGCATTAAGGTCTCTTGCTTCCTCAGTCTGCAATTTAATTACCTGGAACTTATCTCCTTTTCGGGCTTCCCGGGTGGCTCAGCGGTAAAGAATCTGCCTGCAATGCAGGAGACCCAAGTTCAGTCCCTGGGTTGGAAAGATTCCCTGGAGGAGGAAATGGCAAGCCACTCCACTATTCTTGCCTGAAGAACCCCATGGACAGAGGAGCCTGGCTGGCTACAGTCCAGGGGGTCTCAAAGAGTTGGGCGCTACTGAGAAACTTTCACTTTATCTCCTTTTAGAAGCTGTTAAACACAAGGCCCCCCATTTTTTTTTTTTTTTACCACTTTGAGAGGTTTTCATGGGGGAAAAAAAAAAAGTTGTCCAAGGGTAAGAGGAGGAGTCATGTCTGTATTCATATCCAGCCTAGTCATAATTTTCAGGCTGGTGAGAATGACTTGTGAATCCCAAGGAATGCGGGGCCCTCTAAGCTATCAGCCCAGTTTTGAAGGGCTCTTAACACCTCCTGGGCTTCCCTGGTGGCTCAGATGGTAAAGACTCTTCCTGCAATGCAGGAGACCCCGCTTCAATCTCTGGGTCAGGAAGATACCCTGGAGGAGAAAATAGCAACCTACTCTAGTATTCTTCCCTGGAGAATCCCATGGACAGAGGAGACTGGTGGGTTACAGTCCATGGGGTTGCAAAGAGTCGGACATGATTGAGCAACTAACACTGTTCACTTTCTAACACCTCCTAACTCTTACTGGCGACTCTGCCAAGGGAACCAAGAGCTGCTAAATATCCTTCAAGTAAATATTCAAAGAAGAGCTATTTACTCTGCCAGATTGCAAATGGCATTTCATTTATCTTACAAGTAGAAACTACACTGATCTTTGAAATTTACCCAGAAGTACATTAGAAGGTCAAAAGAAAAATCTTTTCCATGCTTCCAAATTGTCTTTGCAAAGGTGTCAAATAATATCCGTGGTTATCACGGCTGCTATAACAGAAGACTGATCTTAGGCCACGTTCTTGTCCAGTATTGGGTGTTTGTTTTCCCCAACTCCACATTCTGCGATTGTCCCATTTTCCTTCACATCTCCTTCTAAACTGTTTTTGCAGACCTAGAGTCATACAGAGTGACTCTTTTAAATACCTACGTGGTATACAGGGCGTTAGGTCACAGTGGGGAGAAGACAGTGGAGCTGGTGTGTCAGAGGTATGTTCCAGGGTGGAACTCAAGGTCCTTAGAAGAATCGAGCCACAGGAACACTGAGGAAATCGGCAAACGTGAAAGAACCACATGGCAGCCGTCCCTGGCTGTTGTCTCCTTTCCTCCTGTATTTCTCGGGAAAAGAACACCTTGCCCCTCTCTAAAGGGGACAGGCCACGCATGTGGGGAGGCTGAGCTCAGGCGTCCCAGCTCCCCGGGGTATCGCTGCCTGCAGTGAGGTCTTTCCATTTCATCCACAGAATGTCCCCTCTTTCCCTTTGTTTGCCTTAACATCTCCCAGACCAGATCTGATGGCACCCTGGGGAGTGTCGAGCAGCGGTGATGGCCTAGGCGCTCGCGTCCCACAGCCTGAGTTTAGCCTCCGAGTGCTCTCACTGGCTTTTTTGATCTTGGGTTAGTTACATCAGCTCCCAGTTTCCCAGTCTATAAAATGAATGTACTGACGGCCTTTTCCATACAGGGTTGTGAGGGTAAAATGAGAAAGTCCATGTTAGGATGATCACCATGCCTCAAGACATACCAGTTATTATACTTTTTAATAATTTAGTAATTATTATTACAGCCTGTTGGAGGGCTGGCTGATACAGAAGTTTCACAATGAAGGACTCCCAGGAGAGGATTAAAAAATTTAATTAGTATTAATAATTGTGAGAAAGGCCTCCTTTTTAATTTTTGCTGGCTTTTCAAATCTCTAATGTTAAGTCATTCCAAGGTGAACCCAAAGAAGAGAAAGAAAACACTCGTAACTGGTTAGTTAAAGACCAGGACACATCCCTTTTTAAAAGCATGCAGGAGTCTAGAAAGATTGTACTGATGAACCTATTTTCAGGGCAGCAGTGCAGATGCAGACATAGAGAGCAGACTCATGGGCACAGTGGAGGAAGGAGAGAGAGGGACGGACTGAGAGAGTAGCCTGGGAAACATATACACTGCCACATGTAAAATAGATAGCCAGTGGGAATTTGATGTATGATGCAGGGAGCTCAACCCAGGCCTCTGTGACAACCTAGAGGGGTGGAGGGGGTGGGAGGTGGGATAGAGGTTGTAGAGGGAGGGGACATCTGTATACCAATGGCTGATTCATGTTGAGGTATGGCAGAAACCAACACAATATTGTAAAGCAATTATCCTCCAATTAAAAAGAAATGAATTTTACTGATTCATGTCAATGGATGGCAAAAAGCACCACAATATTATAAAGTAATTATTCTTCAATTAAAATAAACTAATAAAAATACATAAATTTTTAAAAAAAGTAAAACAAATAAGTAGAACTTATCTTCATCCCCAGGAACCTGGGAACAGGCACTTTGGAGAACTGCAGGTAATAAATGGAATTCTGAAGAATATGGAGCCTCCTTGTTCCAGAGACCTTTAAATGTGAGGTTTAACCAGCCTTGAGCTCTTCTTGTGTTGGCTGAACCTCAGGAGGAGAATGGAAGCAGCCAGTCGGCAGGTTGTTCATGGAAATCACAGCGATCAAAACACGTTTTGAATTACCAGTTCAGTGCTAAGTCCTAAGACAGCTGACTCTGTTTTCCATAAAGATATTAGATTATCCTGAGAACAGTTGTTATAGGAGGAAAAAAAAATCAACTGCTCCAATGTGAGCTGTATAACAATTAAGCAATTCTGAAATTTCAACCGAGAGGAATTTAATTAAGGCTCTAATAGCTGATTAAACTCATTTAGATCTGCTGGCAGTTGCTGCTGGTGACATAAGAAACCCAGGAAGACAGACTTTCTCCATTTCTGTATGCTGTATTTAATCCTGCCGGTAGTCACAGGTATGATCCTTTAGGGGCTTCTCAAAATGTGGTCCTTGGATCACCTAGAACAGAATGACCTGGGATCCTGGTTAAAAAGTTAGGTTCCTGGGCCTCCCTCATCCCACATCTACTGATGCAGAGATTCCAGAGATCTACGAGTGTGCATTCATTCATTCATTCATTTTAATTGAAGTATAATTAATTTACAATACTGTATTAGTTTCAGGCATGCAGCAGAGTGATTCAGTTACACATACATATAGATGTATATTTTCAGATTCTTTTCCATTATAGATTATTACGGGATATTGAATATAGTTCCCTGGGCTACACAGTAAATCCTTGTTGTTTATTTTATATGAAACAATGTGTATCTGTTAATCCCATACTCCTAATTTATCCCTCCTCCCTCCTTCTCCTTGGAGTTTGCATTCTTTTCTTTTTAATTTAAATTTTTATTTTATATTAGAGTATGGTTGATTTGCTATGTTGTGTTAGTTTCGGGTATATAGCACCGTGATTCAGTTTTGTATGTATGTATATATATGTTCTTTTTCAGATTCTTTTCCCATAGGGGTTATTAATATTAAGTAGAGTTCCCTGTGCTGTAAGTAAGTTCTTGATTTTGGTGTCTTTAATTAGTTTTTATTGGAGAGTGGTTGCTTTACAATGTTGTGCTAGTTTCTGCTGTACAGCAAAGTGAATCAGCTCTACATACACGTGTATCCCCTCTCTTTTGGATTTCCTTACCATTTAGGCCACCACAGAGCACTGAGTGGAGCTCTCTATGCTGCACAGTAGGTCCTCATTAGTGATCTAGTTTATACATAGTAGTGTATATTGGAGAAGGAAATGGCAACCCACTCCAGTGTTCTTGCCTGGAGAATCCAAGGGACGGGGGAGCCTGGTGGGCTGCCGTCTATGGGGTCGCACAGAGTCAGACACGGCTGAAGTGACTTAGTAGCAGTAGCAGCAGTGTATATATAGAGTCTGCATTCTTAATCAGCCCCCAAGGAGAGGTTCTTATTCCTGCTAAAGTTTCGTAATCCAACAACCTTTAGTAATTGCATTTAAGACCATGAATTCCAAGGAGGCAGCTGCTTTACTTCAGCACCTGAAAAGCAGTTCTTAGTCTCACTCTGCCAGTGGCTGTCTGAGGCCCCCTGACACAGGACAAAGTAGGTTTGGTCCACACCTGCTTTTCAGTAGTTTCCTTGTAGAAGCTGGTGTGACTGTAGGGTGCAGTGGGGTCCAATGTGACATCTAGTTTCACAGACTCCTGCTGTCTTAAAGGAACCTTAGATTGAATTGATTCACAAACAAACTGCTAGACTCAACTTCGAACTACTCCAAATAGAACGTATTTCAACTTGGTATCAGGTCACAGTCGTGGCTCAGACATCTTTGCTGTGAAGTTTCCAGATCAATCAAATTCAGGTCGGCTTTTGGTTTCAAGCAGCAGCCGAAGACACAGAATGACTCGTGCATAACCATGCTATCACCCACTCCAGTACTCTTGCCTGGAAAATCCCGTGGACGGAGGAGCCTAGAGGGCTGCAGTCCATGGGATCGCCAGGAGTCGGACATGACTGAGCGACTTCACTTTCACTTTTCACTTTCATGCATTGGAGAAGGAAATGGCAACCCTCTCCAGTGTTCTTGCCTGGAGAATCCCAGGGACGGGGGAGCCTGGTGGGCTGCCGTCTATGGGGTCTCACAGAGTCGGACACGACTGAAGCGACTTAGCAGCAGCAGCAGCAGTGTGTATATTTGGAGAAGGAAATGGCAACCCATTCCAGTGTTCTTGCCTGGAGAATCCCAGGGACGGTGGAGCCTGGTGGGCTGCCGTCTATGGGTTCCCACAGAGTCGGACACGACTGAAGGAACTTAGCAGCAGCAGCAGCAGCAGCAGCAGCAACCGTGCTATCAGCTCACTTGTGTGTTAGATTTGCATGGGAGTGATGGTAATTGATGATACTGTTTATGCTAAATACGGACATTAAGTCATTTTAAATACCCTCATGGACATTAATCTTATGTCCTTTGGAAGACTTTATATTTCAGGTGGAGAGAAATTGGCCTCCTGTTTGCTCTGTTTTTCTCCTTAAATTCATCTTCCTGAAGAGTTAATCCCTCACATTTTCACCAGCTTGGAAGTAAATCACTGCTTATTATCCAGAGTGAAATGTCTTCTGGTGTTTTTGCACATGTGAAGTGTTAGCTTTAAGGCTTCTTCCCCCACCTGGTTATGAAATCACCCAGTGAGTTCACTGGGGCCAGTCAAGCTGGAGCCCAGGCAATGTGAACTCTGCTTTCATCATCGGTTTTAATAAATTTCTTCTCTGATTTTTAATTTTGCAATCCCTATTGTCTTCTCTCCAAGGAGAGGATCTGAGTAAACAGGCAAGTTTCCTCTTTTAACTTTGAATTCTAAGTAAAAATTGATGCTGTGCTACAGTCTGAATCGAGTTCAGTTCAGCAAATATTTATTGAACCAGCCTGTGGTGAACACTGTACTATAGCTGATGTAGGTCAGGAGGTATGAAAGCCTGGTTGGGCCAGATATTCTATAATTCAGGGCACACTGAGCCCTTGCTCCCCACCTGCAAGCAGTCATACAGTTGGTCTCTAAGTTGTATTGATTCCACCAATTTGGGGTCCTGACAGTTCATGCCAGCCCCCCACCACCACTTTGATATGGCTCTATACCAGGTTTCTCCAGGTTAACTGCCTCCTGACCCGTCACTCTGTTCAGAATCTTCTAGGCACAACCCCTTTCTCTGCATGGCCTTGAAAAGAAATGTCCTAATACATCAGACTGATTTTATTCCTCCCCCGGTTAAAAGTCTTCCTACAGTACCCATCTCCTTCCCGCTACACTCTTCTCTCACCCTGAGAACAAAGGTGGAACTCCAGAACAAGCCACGCACCAACTCTACTGCTCTGGCTCATGGCTGGAAGTCACTTCCTGTAGGAGCATCTTTGGTTTCCTTGCAGAGCAAGATGTACTCTGCTCCAGTGACATCCTGTGCCCACCCCAGCATGGGAGTTCTTGCATTCATGATCTCATGTTATCTCATGAGGTCCAGGGTGCTCCAACTCCTCTTCTCAACAGACAGGAAAGTCTGAGGACAAGAACCAGGTCTGGATTAGTCTCAGCTGCAGCCCCAGAGCCTCCTGCAGGGAGGCTGCAAAGCCCTGGATGCACACATACTGAGCTTACGAATGAACACGCAAGAGAATTCAAGGGAAAAAAAATATTCAAAAATGCACTCTGGCTGGAGAACTAGGCTGCAGGAGAGCAGTGGTGTTTAAGCTGGAAGTGGAAAGAATGGACAGGATTTCAAGTCAGTGGAGATGATAAGGAGAGGGATTTCAGGCAGAAGAGGTAGTGGAGGCAAAGAAGGGGCATGAGTGTCATTTAGGGTGTGTGCGGTGAGAAGTGAAAAGGGTATGCGTCATTGTGGCTTAGTGTTGTATGTGAGAGGGGAGGTGTGTGTCAGATATGTGTGTGTGTGTCGTTATACAGGTATGTGGAGGTGAGTTGTATATGCGTGCATAGCAAATTCAAGTAGGTATGAGTGTAGCTGTATACGTAGATGTATAAGTATATAATATGTGTGAAGTGTATGATATGTCGGAGAAGGCGATAGCACCCCACTCCAGTACTCTTGCCTGGAAAATCCCATGGACGGAGGAGCCTGGTAGGCTGCAGTCCATGAGGTCGAAAAGAGTCGGACATGACTGAGTGACTTCACTTTCACTTTTCACTTTCATGCATTGGAGAAGGAAATGGCAACCCACTCCAGTGTTCTTTCCTGGAGAATCCCAGGGATGGGGGAGCCTGGTGGGCTGCCTTCTATGGGGTCACACAGAGTCGGACACGACTGAAGTGACTTAGCAGTATGATATGTATTATGTATATGTACATATATATATATGTATATATACATACACACCCTGGTGGCTCAGACAGTGAAGAATCTGCCTGCAATGCAGGAGACCTGGGTTCAATCCCTGGGTGGGAAAGATCCCCTGGAGAAGAGAATGGCTACCCTCTCCAGTAAGCATTCTTACCTGGAGAATCCCACGGACAGAGGAGCCTGGCAGGCTATAGTCCATGAGGTTGCAAAGAGTCAGACACGACTGAGTGACTAACACTTCACTTTATATACATATATAGTTGACCCTCGAATAGCATGGGTGTGAACTGGGTGGACCCACTGCTGTGAATTTTTTCAGTAGTGAATTACTGTAGCACTGCACAGTCCCCAGGGGTTGAATCTGCAGATATAAAGGACCCATGGATATGGAAGGCCACGTCCTCACTGCCTGCATGAACAGTCAGTGCTCCTAAACCCCACGTAGATCACAGGTCAGCTATACTCACATATATACACACATACATGTGTGAATATTTGTAGGTGTTAGGAGAAGGAAATGACAACCCTCTCCAGTACTCTTGCCTGGAAACTCCCATGGACGGAGGAGCCTGGTAGGCTGCAGTCCATGGGGTCGTGAACAGTCGGAAACGACTGAACGACTTCACGTTCATGTGTTGGAAAAGGAAATGGCAACCCACTCCAGTGTTCTTGCCTGGAGAATCCCAGGGACGGGGTAGCCTGGTGGGCTGCCGTCTATGGGGTCACACAGAGTTGGACACGACTGAAGCGACTTAGCAGCAGCAGCAGAGTATCTGTGTTTGAAGATGTATACGTTTTACTGTGAGGGTATGTATAGAGTGTGAGGTCTTCCCTCGTAGTTCAGTTGGTAAAGAATCCACATGCAATGCAGGAATCTGCCTGCAATGCAGGAGACCTGGGTTCGTTTCCTGGGTCCAGAAGACCCTCTGGAGAAGGAAATGGCAACCCACTTCAATATTCTTGCCTGGAAATTTCTATGGACAGAGGAGCCTGGCGGGCTACAGTGCATGGGGTCGCAAAGAGTCAGACATGACTTAGCAGCTAAACCACCCCCATGAAAGAGAGATGGAAAAAGTGATAGAAAGAGAGAGTATTGGGATTAATGGGATCTATATTGTGGGGTCCGTTAACATAAGAGGAACCTGGATTTGATTCTGTGGGCAGTATGTGTCATGGAAGGGTTTGAGTAGAGACAGATCTATGATTTTGGTGTTTAGGTGTACGTTTTTAGGGGTGGCTTGGGAGAGACCAGTTGTGAGGTGATTTTAATTGTCTCTTGTAAGCATTTCATTGAAAATGAATGAAACGATTCATTGAAAAAGACCCTGATGCTGGGAAAGGTGGAGGGCAGGAGGAGAAGGGGTGACAGAGGATGAGATGGTTGGATGGCATCACTGACTCAATGGACATGAGTTTGAGCAAGCTCTGGGAAAGTGAAAGGACAGGGAAGCCTGGTGTGCTGCAGTCCAAGGGGTCACAAAGAGTTGAACAGGATTTAGTGACTGAACAACAAAAAGCATTTCATGAATAGATCCGATACAGTCAGTCAGACCTCTTTGAAAGGAGAGGCACGAATATCTATTAACCGCATTTCTTCCAGCCTTTTGCAGCCTCTGTGACACATCCATGGATTTACCCAGATATGAAGGGATGAATACTAATTTATGCCAGTTTCTTGAGATGAAATTATCTTTTCTCTGAGAAAATCTTGGCTGAACATCTTGATAAGTAATCACTGCCCTTTCACTAAACAGCTCCTATTAGGAGCTGAAGAGCAATTAGGTTTCTAAAAGCACAACATTTAAATTTTATTAATAAGAATGGATAAAAAAACCATTGCAAAGTTAATTTTCCCTTTCTATACTTCTTTTAACAAGAACACTTTTCTCCATTAAAGGTTAATTATTTTTCTTTGTCCTAAAAACTTCAGTTTATTTGCAGAAAACATTTAGTTTATCACCAAAATTCAGTTTATTTTGAAGGTAAAGATTTTTTTTCCTTCTCCCATACAACCTATTTGGGTTAATTTGGGACTGTTTTCAAGTAGGAAAAAAAAAAAAAACCCAATTCATGATAGAAATAAAAATCTGCCCACACCTTTTTCTTGTGTATATGGTGTTCATAAGAATTAAAACAGTGCTAAGAATGAAAAGTGAAAATGTTAGTCTCTCAGTCGTGTCTGACTCATTGCGACCCCATGGACTGTAACCTGCCGGGCTCCTTTCCTTTGTCTGTGGGATTCTCCAGGTAAGAATACTGAGTGGGTAGCCATTCCCTTCTCGAGGGGATTTTCCCAACCCAGGGACTGAACCCAGGTCTCCCACATTGCAGGCAGATTCTTTACCATCTGAGCCACCAGGAAAGCTCCAAGTGCTAAGAATAGTGCTTATTAATCTCTGGACCTAGATATTATCATACTAAGTGAAGTAAATCAGAGAAAGACAAACACCCTATCACTCATGTGCAATCTAAAAAGAAAATGATACAAATGAACTTATTTACAAAGCAGAAATAGACTCACAGACATAGGAAACAAATTTACCAAAGAGGAAAGGCAAGAAATTAGGAGTTTGGGATTAACCAATAAAAATTACTGTGATCTAATGTTACAGACAAGTGTGGTATGTTCATTCATTCCATCACCTGCTGCTAAGTCACTTCAGTCATGTCCGACTCTTAGCGACCCCAGAGACGGCAGCCCACCAGGCTCCCCTGTCCCTGGGATTCTCCAGGCAAGAACACTGGAGTGGGTTGCCATTTCCTTCTCCAATGCATGAAAGTGAAAAGTGAAAGTGAAGTCTCTCAGGCATGTCCGACTCTTAGCGACCCCATGGACTGGAGCCTACCAGGCTCCTCCATCCACGGGATTTTCCAGGCAAGAGTACTGGAGTGGGGTGCCATTGCGTTCTCCACATTCCATCACCAGCTATCCCTTAAGTCCTTCTTTGTGCCATGCCCTGAGTTAGAAACTGTAGACATAAAAACCAATTAATATGCATATATATATATATATATATATATATATATATATATATATATATATATAATATATTGGGTTGGCCAAAATGTTTCTTATGTTTTTTATACCTTCTTATGGAGAAACCAGAACAAACCTTTTGGCCAACCCAATATATATACATATCCCTGCTAGACTGACGTGTCACCATCTAATGAATGAAACATAGACACAAACATAGATTGTGAAGGTATAATATTGTTAGGCAAATGGAAATTTAGATGTTTCATCAAATTAAGGATTTGTAAATGAAATGTTATGATGTCTGGGATTTCCTTCAGTATTATATGGGAGGAGTGGTTGGGAGTATAAATGAGACAGGATTGGCCATGAGTTGGTCATGAATGAAGCTAGATAATGGGAGGATGGAGATCCATTCTACTATTTTACTTTTGTATGAGTTAAAATTTTTCCATCATAAAAAAAAGGAAAAAGAATGAATGAAGTAAAGAGCTTCCAGTTTTAGGCAGATTATGTTTGGACACATATTCATCATGATTTCTGCATTTCTTTCTCTGTTCCAGATAACAGACTAGATTAACTCTCAGGGTAAATCTCAACTCCTTAACAGGACCTACAGGGCTTCACATCATCTGGCCCCTGCCTGCCTGGAATGCCCCGCCCCCTTCCCTTCATCCTTTCATCTTGGATTTCCAATCTCAGCTTAAGTGCCACCTCCTTGGGGAAGCCTTCTGGGATTTCTTTCTCCCTCTTTCCAATCTTAGACCCATATTTTATTTTTTTCCCTCCTAGTTTGCGTGTATATATTCTTGTGTGATTATTTGACTCATGTGTGTCTTCCTAATTAGCCTAAAAATTCAATGCAAGTAAAAATATTGCTGTTTGCACTACAGTATCTTTAGTGCCTAGCACAGTGCTTGGCACCTAGAAGCCACTGAGTAAATATTTACGGAGTAAATGAATCTCTATTAAACCTGTCTACAAACCCCAGACTCAGTTACAGCCCTTTGTAAATAGGAATGTAGGAGGGGAAAGTGAAGGTTGTCTGTTTCTCCCCATCTGCTAGAAAAAATCTTAAAGAGTTGAGATTTTTGGTGTTTGGAACAGGAGCCCATCAGACTCCGAGAAGGAGGTGCAAGCTCTCAGGATCCAGGGCAATGTTGACACAGCAACTTCAGCTCCGGATCAAGTTTTCCACCCACTGCACATTTCCACCCTCTTTGGCTGACCCATGGGTGCTTACTTAGATGGGAAGGGAGGGAGGAACTTAGAGAACTTAGAGAAGATCTCAGAAGTTACTGCACTCTGGGGACTCATAAACCTTTGTAGCCTATCTCTCCGTGAGTCAGCCTTGGGCTGGAGCTTTTGCCTGCCTCCCACGGTGTAGAATATGTGATGTGGTCAGTGACGTCACCGAAGATTCTGCTACGGGCTTTGCCTCTATTTGTGTTACCTTGGGATTTTAGGTGGAGAAGGAAATGGCAACCTACTCCAGTATTCTTGCCTGGAGAATCCCATGGACGGAGGAGCCTGGTGGGCTACAGTCCATGGGGTCGAAAAGAGTCGGACACGACTGAACGACTTCACTCGCACTTCACTGGGATTTTAGGAGTTGTCTCTGCAAGGAAGAGAGGATCTTGGAGCAATAACATGATTACTGCAGAGCAATTACTAGGAACACTAGTGGGAAAGTGCCTTTGGATTCAGACGATTCCATGGTATAGCTCTGGTTCCACCACTTAAAAAGCTGTGCAAGTTTGGGCAGGTTGCATAACCTCTCTGTGCTTCAGTTCCCTGAACTGTGGTGTTGGAGTAATAATCTTTATCATATGGGATTTGTGGGGATTAAATAAAGTGGTAATATTGGCATATTTCCTTAGCACATAGAAGTGCTCAGAAGTGACATTGTTTTAATTATAGCATCAAATGCTATGGGGGAGCTGGGAGCAATGTTCTATATTACCAGGGAACACGGGAATGCCTTTGCAAATTAAGTCATATTTGAGCTATATTTTACAAGCTAACTTCCCAGGTGGTGCTAGTGGTAAAGAACCTGCCTGCTAATGCAGGGGATGTAAGAGACACGGGTTCAATCCCTGGGTCAGGAAGGTTCCCTGGAGGAGGGCATGGCAACGCACTCCAGTATTCTTGCCGGAGAATCCCATGGACAGATAAGCCTATAGTCCATAGCGTCACAAAGAATCAGCAGCAACTTAGCACAACCGCAAAAGTAACATAATAGTATCTGCCATGTATGTTACATGCTAAATAAATTCTGTGCTAAGCGCTTCATGTATATTTTTGGCTCATTCAAATCTCACTATAGTTCTGAAAGCATATGCTGTGTCCATCCACATTCTACAGGCAAAGCAAAGTTCAGAAAGGTTAAGCCACTTTCCCAAGGCTGCTTAGCTAATGGGTGAAGCCAGGATCAGCATTTAGTTTGTTTGACTCCAAAAGCCATTGTCTTGGCCACTGAACTACCCAGTCTCTTAAAGGTTATGTTTGAGTTTTCTAAGAGAGATGGAAAAGAAAGGGATGGATGTAGCATATTCCAAAAGGAAGAGCCTGAATATCTCTTCATCTACTTGCATGTTTATTATTGTTGGCTTGGAAGGCAGGGGAGTGATCAGTTTTATCCCTCATTGTTCTCAGGCACATGCCAGCACCTAGCCAGTGTTCAATAAATCTGTGTTGAATGAATGACGGATATGATGGGCTCCATTTTCTCTCTATCCTGTGTTACACATCACAGCATGAGGCGATGAATGTGTTTATTTGTCCAAATAACTCTACCGCCTTCCGTAACTTAAAAAGGAAGGTGTCTGTGAAGCTGGACAGTTTTGTAATTGGCCGCGTGGCACGTTTCTCAACAAGCAGCAAACATTTTCCAGTCCAGATGCTGAAGTCATCTCTGAGAACAGACTGATTGCCTTCTCTCCCGACACCCCGTCCCTTCTCCTGGTGTCCAGCGTGTCTGAATTCTCTTTAAGGGCCTGAGATTCATTTCTGGTGACACTTACATTCCAGGAGGAGAGGTGAGAGGGTCACGTCAACAGAGACAAGCCTGGACTCTTGGCACTTAGCTCTTCAGATGAGGTATTTTTCCTTGAGGTTGATGCTACAAATAAAGCGCTGACCTGCGGTGTCAAGCAGTTGCATGTGGGAGCAGGAGTAGGAAGGAGAAAGTGCGAAGCTGGGGGCAGCTTTCCCCCGTGTGTATGCTCAGAGTGCCAATAAGCTGTCAAATAAAATTAAGGTTCAAAACATACAGCCTTCAATTTGATTCCGCTAAGATGCCGGCTGTTGCAGGGAGGGAACACAATCGATTCTGTTTTGACAGGTCTCGGTGTTCGCTAAGCAGCAAAAGTCTCCACTCTGTGCCTGATTGATAAAAGCTCACCTGATTTGCAACTTAAATAGAACCCCATCTGAGCTTGAAGGGAGGCGCTCATCCTCCCACCAGACCTCCGTCCCTTTTGCTCTTGGATTTCCTCTTCCTTTTCCTCTTTCTCTCTTTCTTAGCACTTTTTAAATTTCTCTCCCTCTCACTGTCTCTCTTCTATACTTACAGGAAGAGTTTATACAGTCCCTAATACCGGCCAGGCATTGGGCTGTAGGCTTTTCTCAAAATGCCTTATTTCATTCCCATGACATCCTTATAAAGTAGGTGGAATTGTGTCTATTTACAGATGAGAAAACAGATGTTCATCGTGATTAAGAGCCTGCCTGGGGTTGTACAGCTAGCAACTGGCAAGAGTTGGGGATTTAAGTCCAGACCTCTCTAACTTGAAAAGTCCCTGCTTTTTTCTTTTTTCTTTTGGGCTATTTTTGGCCGTGCTGGGTCTTCACTGCTGTGCGGGCTTTTCTCTAGGTGCAGCAAGTGGGACCTACTCTTTGGTTGCGGTGCTCGGGCTTCTCATTGCTGTGGCTTTTCTTGTTGCTGAAAATCCGAGGTGCACAAAGCTTCCGTAGTTGCAGCTCCCAGTCCCTAGAGCACAGGCTCAGTAGCTGTGGCTCACGGGCTTAGTTCCTCCATGGTATGTGGGATCGTCCCGGATCAGGGATGGAACCCATCCGTGTCTCCCACCCTGGCCTGCAGATTCTTAACCACTGGACCACCAGGGAAGCCTGTTTGCTGTTTTCATGACATCAGTGGTTCTGAGCACTGGAGGGACATTGCAGTCAGCTGGGGAGCTCTAACAGCATCTGTACTTAGTCTCCACCCCCATATTTACTCAGTCTGGGGAGAGTCCAGAGCATGGGGGTTGCTTTCCCCTTTATCCCCATCTCTGTTAGCGTACAACAGATGAGTGTGTTGGGGTAGGTAACGGAAAAGCCCCGAGGATGGTGGGCTTCTTCTCCCATGCCTCTTCTCGGGGAGGACTCCTCCTTTGAGAAGCCGGTGGTGCAGGAAAGCACAAGTGTGTCTCTGTCTTTTTGCCACAGGTGGGCAAGTGGGAGAACCAGACCTTGAGCCTGAGGCACGCCGTGTGGCCCAGGTACAAGTCCTTCTCCGACTGTGAGCCAGACGACAACCATCTGAGCATCGTCACCCTCGAGGAGGCCCCTTTTGTCATCGTGGAAGACATTGACCCGCTGACCGAGACGTGTGTGAGGAACACCGTACCGTGCCGGAAGTTTGTCAAGATCAAGTGAGTCTGGGGGTATGGTGGGTTGAATGTGCCCAGTCGTGCCCAATCCTTTACAATAGCCTGAATCACTGATAACAACAATATCTCTTGTCGTGTCCGACTCTTTGCAACCCCACAGATAGCTGAGAAAGGAAGAGAAGCGAAAAGCAAGGGAGAAGGGGAAAGATATACCCAACTGAATGCAGAGTCCCTAAGAATAGCAAGGAGAGATAAGAAAGCCTTCCTACATGAACAGTGCAAAGAAACAGAGGAAAACAATGGAATGGGGAAAACTAGAGATCTCTTCAAGAAAATTAGAGATACCAAAAGAACAATATCTCTAAAATAATAATGAAATGTAATATAAAACATACTCTATTATGATAGATATATATAAGAATAGATTCTTTTAAAAGACTAGAACTACACCAGCTGGTTTGCATTCATTTCATTCCAACAGCAGTAATATGGGGTGTGTGGTTTTGCCCATTTTAAACACCATAAGAGCTGCGTTTACTGGAAGACTAAGAAGCACATTCAGAGCCGCTCAGCTAGTAAATGAGAGACAGGACTCAAGCACTGGCCCATCTGACTCCACTGCCATATTCTTAACCATATGGTGAATCAACCCTCCCCTTCAGCCCTTCCTAAAATAATTATTTCTTTTGTACTTTTCTGGTGCTCCCTCGCCCAAACCATACCTTCCACTTCCTTCCACCTCCTTTCTAGTTTCCAGATCCACACTCCTCAGTATTTTCAAAACTTCTCTCCATATTGGGGTCAACATCTCCCTTCCAAGTGACTTTCTGATGTGAACCAGGTAGAACTGATCTCCTGGAGGTCTCCTTGGTCATCAGCAGCAAAGTTGTTTCTTCTTTTATTATGACTGAAGAGAAACTGACAATTAAGTCAGAGCCTCTGGCAGAGGGCTCTCCCTAATCTATAAACCCTTTGGAGACTCGTAAAGTTTCATGGCCAAGTCCAAGACGCTGATTATAGTCTTTGTAATGCAAACATAAACACAAATACCACCCTGGTGGGGAATTCACAAAAGGATAAAGCCTGTAGTTGGATGGAAATCTATTTTTTTCTGAGCATTTTGTGATTGCCTTCTTTCGCCTGGAAAATTCTTGCTTGTCCTTCAAGTCTTAGGCACTTCCTCCCCAGGTTGGGTTAGTTCTCTGTACTTCCACAATACTGCCTCTGTCTGTCTCTTAATTCACTCAGGCTGCTGTGATGAATTACCACGAGGGGGTGGCTTAAATAACAGCCTCACAGTTCTGGAGGCTGGAAAGTCCACGCTCAAGGTTCCAGCAGGTCTGGTGTCTGATGGGGACCCTCTTGTTTGCACGTGGCTGTCTTCTTCTTACACACTTCTTCTTATCAGGGCACTGCTTCCATTTATGAAGGTTCCACCCTCATGACCTAATTACCTCCCCAAAGTCCCACCTTCAGATATCATCACAGTGGGGATCAGGGCTTCAATATATGAATTTGAGGGGAGCATAAACATTCAGTCTGTAGCCCTCTCGTTTATCTGTCATGTGTTTTTGTGGCTTAAAGTGTGTCCATATTTTCCCCGAGTATTAGCTTCTCTGGTGACTCAGACAGTAATGAATCTGCCCGCAATGCAGGAGACCTGGGTTCGATCTCTGGGTCAGGAAGATCCCCTCGAGCAGGGAATGACAACCCACTCCAGTATTCTTGCCTGGAGAATTCCATGGACAGAGGAAGCTAAAGTCCATGGGGCCGCAAAAGAGATGGACATGACTGAGCAACTGTTACTTTCACTGTCATTAGCTGTCTAAATATAGGGAATGTGGCGATTAATCTGTGTCCTCAGGGACAAGCACAGAATGTGACACAATGTTGGTGACGCTTGAACTGAGGAGTGAATGGATACTTTTCCTCCCACCTGCCAAATTCCAACCTCAGTTATTATTATACAAGATGCAAGTCCCCACGGCTCAGTGCTTTGGATAAAGGTAATTTTTTACAAATATGATTGCTAAATGTACGATGAAGGTGCATTTTGGTTTGGAGAAATTTTTATCAATGAGTAACCTTTCTGGGGTTGAAATTCTGAACGGATTATTCAGTAAGTAATCATCGGCTTTTTTGGAGTCATCAGCCTCTTCAGGGTTGAAATTCTGAATAGATTAGTCAATAAATAAATACTCATGAAGCATAGTTTCTGTGTTAGTCACAGTGCTGGGCATGGGAGATGTATCTGTAAACAAGGATGAATCTTGCAGTCAAGGCCTGCACAAGTGTTAAAAAAAAACAACTCAGGCAATAAGGAAACAGAGCAGCTCTACATTAAGATAAACCCTGTGAAAGATCTGAGTAAGGTCCCCATCTTCCCACCTGGGAAGAGCCACCCAGGTAGAGGAACAGGTGCAAAAGGCCTCGAGGGAAGAAAGAGATTGGCAAGTTTGGGAAACAGAAGGAAGCCTAGCACAGTACTTGGAAGTGATGAGCTTGGGATAGGGGGTGGGGGGAATGATATTGGATCGCCCAAAAGTTCGTTAGAGTGTTTCCATGGAAAAAAACCAAATGAACCCAATAGAAAGGATTACGTGGGAAAGTTGTCAAAGGAGGTTTTGACTTCAGTGGGTGTTCTTTGAGCAGATGGTCAGATGAACTGGGTCTTTGAACTTGTCCAGATGAAGAAAGCAGAGTAGCTGACACGAAGCAAAGAGTATAACCCCACTGGGGCACCTCCTTTATGATAACAATATCTCATCTGCTTCAGTAAGGCCAATCAGGCCGGGCCTCTTATGCTTCACACTCAATCATTGCAGTTTAAAGTCTTTAAAATCAGAAGCCTTGGAGCTGAAAACAGTAGATCACCAAGTCCTGAGACGCATGGTCTGGAGGAAATGAGCCTACAGATATATTACTGTCTTTAAAAGAATCGACTTTTCAACTGAACAGTATAAACCGACTAACTGGTTCAGATTCACATTTTGTGGCGGTGTGGAAGGTGGTGGCTTGCAGTTTTCCTTTTCCCACTTGGTGACATGAGAAGCTTGCTGTGCCTCTAGGTGTCTTTGATTTACCTGAACGCAATAGAAAATAACTAGGATCCATTAATCCCACTGTAACACAGATTAGATCAACTGCATTTCCTAAAGATAACATCTTTGAGGCAGGGTGATTGGTTCCATTGAGAACTCCCATTAGACAACATGATTGTGTTCGTTTTACTTGGTGATACTCTTTCAGGGAAAGCCCTTTGTCTATCACTTCTGGTAAATGGTGGGATCTTGAGGACACAGATCAGTCTTCTAAAAAATCAGGTAGTAGGAAATGAGCTGAGAAACCAAACTTTTCTTCTAATCTGCTTTAGTTGAGTGTTAAGACACAAATAGAAAATTGAGGAACAACTATCTAATTTGATAAATGGCTACTTGTTGCTCAGTAGCTTAGTTGTGTCCGACTCTTTGCAACATGCTAGGCTTTCCTATCCTTCACCATCTCTCAGAGCTTGCCTAAATTCATGTCCATTGAGTCGGTGGTGCCATCCAAGCCATCTCATCCTCTGTTGTCCCCTTCTACTCCTGCCTTCATTCTTTCCCAGCATCAGGGTCTTTTTCAGTGAGTCAGCTCTTCACATTGGGTGGCCAGTATTGGAGCTTCAGCTTCAGCATCAGTCCTTCCACTGAATATTCAAGATTGATTTCCTTTAGGATGGACTGGTTTGATCTCCTTGCAGTCCAGGGGACTCTCAAGAGTCTTCTCCAACACCACAGTTCAAAAGCATCAATTCTTTGGCATTCAGCCTTCTTTATGGTCCAATTCTCACATCCATACATGACTACTGGAAAAACCATAGCTTTGACTAGACACTTTTGTCAGCAAAATAATGTCTCCACTTTTTAATATGCTGTCTAGGTTTGTCATAGCTTTTCTTCCAAGGAGCAAGCATCTTTTAATTTCATGGCTGCAGTGGTTTTGGAGCCCAAGAAAATAAAGTCTCTTGCTGTTTCCATTGTTTTCCCATCTATTTGCCATAAAGTGATGGGACCAGATGCCATGATCTTAGTTTTTTGAATGTTGAGTTTTAAGCCACTTTTTCACTTTCCTTTTTCACTTTCATCAAGAGGCTGTTAAGTTCCTCTTCATTTTCTACCATAAGGGTGGTGCCATCTGCATATCTGAGGTTGATATTTCTCCTGGCAATCTTGATTCCAACTTGTGCTTCATCCAGCCCAGCATTTCGCGTGATGTAGTTTACATATAAGTTAAATAAGCAGGGTGACAATATACAGCCTTAACATACTCCTTTCCCAGTTTGGAACCAGTCCATTTTTCCATGTTTGGCTCTAACTGTCACTTCTTGACCTGCATACAGGTTTCTCAGGAGGCAGGTAAGGTGGTCTGGTATTCCTATCTCTTTAAGAATTTTCCACAGTTTGTTGTGATCGACACAGTCAAAGGCTTTAGCGCAGTCAGTGAGTCAGAAGTTTTTTGGAACTCTCTTGCTTTTTTGTGATCCAGTGTATGTTGGCAATCTGATCTCTGGTTCCTCTGCCTTTTCTAAATTCAGGTTGGACATCTGGAAGTTCTTGGTTCACATACTGTTGAAGCTTGGCTTGTAGAATTTTGAGCATTACTTTGCTAGCATGTGAGATGAGTGCAATTGTGCGGTCGTTTGAGCATTCTTTGGCATTGCCCTTCTTTGGGTTTAGAATGAAAACTGGTCTTTTCCAGTTCTGTGGCCACTGCTGAGTTTTCCAAATTTGCTGGTTTATTGAGTGCAGCACTTTCACAGCATCATCTTTTAGGATTTGAAATGGCTCAGCTGGAATTCCATCACCTCCACTAGCTTTGTTCATAGTGATACTTCCTAAGGCCCACTTGACTGTACTCCAGGATGTCTGGCTCTAAATGAATGATCACACCATTATGGTTATCTGGGTCATTAAGATCTTTTTTGTATAGCTCTGTGTATTCTTGCCACCTCTTCTTAATATCTTCTGCTTCTCTTAGGTCCATACTGTCTCTGTCCTTTATTGTGCCCATCTTTGCATGAAATGTTCCCTTGATATCTCTAATTTTCTTAAAGAGTTCTCTAGTCTTTCCCATTCTATTGTTTTCCTCTATTTCTTTGCATTGATCACTGAGGAAGGCTTTCTTATGTCTACTTGCTATTCTTTGGAACTCTGCATTTAGATGGATATATCTTTCTAACTAAACTGTCAAATCATTGGTGAGAAGAGAGGGAATGTATTTTCAATCACTTATGTGATAGGTACTTTAGATACTTTATTTAATTTTTCCTTAATTACCTACCTTAATTATGCAAGGTAGGTATCAGCTTTCTCCATGTACGAGTATGTGAATCAAAGTCTGTGAATGAAGATATCCGTCTGAATTTCCATGCTTCTTAAGGGCAGACCCAGGGTTTGAAATTCTGTCTGACTTGCAAGGCATATCCACTGGCCACACTGGGAAATGGTAGAGCCGAGAACTGGTGATTTATTGGATCCCTCTCCCTGTATGTTTTGATGAGCCTCCCTGTCTTCTGGGTAGTGGCGGAGAACGGAGATTCTCAGATGTCCGTGTCGTTGTCACGCCCCCTCCACATACACACAAGGTCTGTGATAGAACCAGTGCAAGTCCCCAGTGTGGTCTGTGTTCACATCATTTCCATGTGAAATCTGACTAGTGCAACTTTCTGCTTGTCTTTTTCACTCCACGTCCCCAGGATCTAGTTCCATGTCTTTACACAGAGTAGCTACTCAGGGGTGCTTGTGGGGTGAAAATACGTCAGTGACCATTGGCATCTAGAATGCACTAAGTGTTAGGGAACTTGGGGAATAATTAGCTTAGAGGCTGACTGAGGTTCCCAGTGAGGTCAAAGAAGCAGTGAGACCCCTATATGGCTGTGACCCTGAACCTTAAACCTTAACTCCTGTCCAGATTGTCCCAGGTGAAGGAAAAGACTGTAACAGAATAAGAGAAGCAGAGAACGAAGGGGATACAGATGGAAAGAGGTGCTAAAGAGGCACTGATGCACAGCCTATAGTGGCCAAAGAGAAAAATAGAGAATTTGATATGGGCATGTTTTTCAAAGAGCCATAGATACCAAGAAAAAAATCATATTTGGACATGCCATTAATTGAATGTACATGCTTCTGTATTTATGGCAGTCACAACTCCAGCTTGACCCTTTCTGCTCTGAGAAATCAGTGGGGAGAGGAAAGGTCCCTACTTCCTGTTGTATTACAGAATTAAGTCCCCCAACCATCCGTCATCTGTAAATATATGCGGTGTGGCCTCCCCCAGTCCCCAGGCTGAGGGCAGCAGAGCCCGAGCAGGTTATCCAGCCTCAAGGCTGGAGAGTGAGGTCTCTGTGTGGTCCTGGCTGGCAGATGCAAGTCAGTTGAGCAGAACTCAAAAACAGGATGAGAAGGGGCAGTGGTGAAGGGAGCAATTTAGGATAGGTGATCTGTGACCCTGAGATAAAGAAAACACTGGGGGGCGGGGGGAGGTTTTATTCTGCAACTCACTTCCATTACTCAAAGTTAGATTGTCAAATATATCCATATTCTTGGATATAGATGTATACCAATAGTGCTTAATATGTGTGTGTGGTTAGCCAATTATGTATATGGTATATACTCACTCCAGACAATTTGGGAGGGGGGAACTAAAAATATGAAAAAAGAAAGACATGTCTTACCATTCAAAAATAGCCCTGCTTCCTATTTCATTGTTTTTCCATCCAACTACATCGTAAGCTCATTTGTTTTTATATCGCTTTGACTATTCTGTATGTATCACTGTGTAACCTACTTTTATCATGTGATATAGAAACATAAGTATCTTCCTATTATGCTGTTAGAATTCTGTAAACATCATTTTAGCGCTTCGGCAATAGTTCATTTTAGTAGTTAGATGTGCCAGCAATGGAATATTCAGGCAGCGTGTATCCCGTGATACGCATGTGTCAGCATCAGAGCGTCGTGTGAATGGAACGCCCCAGAGCAAGGTGGAACCAAGTGCATTGCCCAGAGAGGTCTTGATCTTCCCACATGACTTGTTTAAATAGTTTTTATTATCAATTCGGAAGACCTCAGTTTCCTCCCCTTTTAAAAGCATTTCTGGTTTTTCTGTGGGTGTCTTTTGAGTATGACTTGGTCAAGTAAATAAAGCACAGTAGCTGGTACGAAGCAACGAGTGTAACCTGGGTAGGTTTCCATAGGTTTTAAGACAGCAATGCCTTCTGTATTTTAATAAGGCTTTTTCCTGATGAAGGGCATTACTATTTAATAGTGTCACCGTTTACCCTTCCCGCCATGTAGGGAAAATGTTATGAGCCTTCATTTGACATATGACTCAATCAAGAAACATTAAGTCGATAGGCTCAGGCACAGAGTAGACCCCAGGTCTCCTGATTCTTAGCTGAGAATTCCTAGGTTTCCTTCAGCAAGGAAAGTGCCTTTCCTAAGGAAGTAAGGCACCCCTTTCTCTCCCCTTTGGTTGCTAACCTCTATCTTTAGTGAAAGAATAAGGCAAAACTCTCCTTGCTCTGATAATTTCATGTCTTCCTCTCCTCCATTTTCCAGTTTTTTTTTTTTAATAATTCAGTTTAGATCAGATGACTAAACTGATCTAAAGAGGTTTGATGTCTTACAAGCTTTAAAAAATAAGAGGTAGTAATTCTCATCTGTATAATGGGGATCTGAATACTACCTAATTAAGAGAAACGTCATGAAGATTAATCCAAGAACTAATATAAAGCATTTATCACAGTGCCTAGCAAACAATAAATACTCAATAAACATTACCTGTTGTCACAATTGCTGTCATCATTAAGAACACTTTCTACTTTTGCTGTCATAAACCTACTGCTCGTCCTTGGAAAAGCCACTTCCTCATTTTAAGCCTCAATTTCCCATGTGAAAAATAGCAGAACAGTGTGGGTAATGACCATGAACACATTTTCCACTACTCATCCTCTACCGTCCTGGGATTTTCTCTATAGCAATTCGACCAATGAAGGCATGAATGTTAAAAAATGCTGCAAGGGGTTCTGCATCGATATCCTCAAGAAGCTTTCCAGAACGGTGAAGTTCACCTATGACCTTTACCTGGTGACCAACGGGAAGCACGGCAAAAAAGTGAACAACGTGTGGAACGGGATGATTGGGGAGGTAAGCCATCTTTTCATCCCCTGGGCCCTCAGGGACGGTGGGAAGGATAGGTAAAGATGGTTCTTTTCTTTGGCCTTCCTTCCAGGTGGTCTACCATCGGGCGGTCATGGCCGTCGGCTCACTCACCATCAACGAGGAACGTTCTGAAGTGGTGGATTTCTCTGTGCCCTTCGTGGAGACAGGAATCAGCGTCATGGTTTCCAGAAGTAACGGCACCGTCTCACCTTCTGCTTTTCTAGGTATGTGAACTTCGTGGCCACGGTTGCCTTCCTGTGAGGAGTCACAGCTCTTCCTTCGTTTGCTCAAATGGCAGGACCAGTTAGGACCTTGTTCAGTTCCATTTAACTACATGAGCACGTTGAAAGCGTCTTGCATTTGAATTATCCCAATTTTACCCCAGTTAACATCTTTCATTTACCTTTAACTTGGAAATAGCCGCTAAAAGTACAATCACATATTCAGATACTGCCCTTGATAATCTAGAATATGGATTAGGAGATATATTGCTTAGAGCCTTGAAAGCATTTAAAAAATAAACCTGTCGGCCCACAGTTAATTTAAGTCAGCTCATAAACTTTTATTTAGCAGCCACATACCCATCCTCCATCCCTCATTAGAATGACAGTCATTTATTTACTGGATGTGAGAGTAAGAATAGTGATGACCATGTGATGATTTATACCAGGACTCCGACAAACAAAACAGAAGCAGTCTGAAGAGGATATACCATTTTAAAATTAATGGGATCATATTTTAAATGTGACTATCCTTTAAGCTGAATGGCATATAAGGGAGGAAATTCTTCTTACTCTCCTTTTAACTACCTCATAAATTTATATTTTTACACTAAAGGTTTGTACTTTTTAAACCAAGGTAGTTCAAAATTTTTTTTTTATCATCTAGTTTTCTTTAGCACCTATGCATTCCATAGCCTGGCTGGTGTAGATGAAGCTGCATGGGACGTAGCCAAGCATTTTAATTTTTTCTTTAAAGGAAATCATTGTGCTGAATGTTTTGTCATCATAAATAGGTTTTGAGAGTGGCTGTCTTAAAGATCATAGGGTTCAGATTAACTTCCCCTGGGCATTCCCATATAACCTTCCAAATCTGGCAAGGTTGAGACAAACACTGATGCCCTAGAAGAAAACTGCATGAGAAAGAGAACACAGATTAGGGTCCAGTGGGCTTCCCCAGTGATTCACACAGTAAAGAATCCGCCTGCAGTGCAGGAGACCTGGGTTCGATCCCTGGGTCGAGAAGATTCTCTGGAGAAGGGCATGGCTACCCACTCCAGTTTTCTTGCCTGGAGAATTCCATGGACAGAGGAGTCTGGTGGGCTACAGTCCATGGGATCACAAAGAGTTGAACATGACTGAGCGACTAACACTTTTTCACTTTCTGATATGGCTAGTGATGCCCATATCTTAATAAAGGAGCCTCACTGTATCATGAAAAATACTACTCACTAACATCGACGACATGAGCGGACTGTTCGTAGTTATCAGATATACTCTCACATTAGTCACCCCTAATCATTTTCTCACTACTCCTGTTGGATCCTTTAACGGAAATCTTTGGCTCTAGAAGTTAAGAAAGGGTTGGAGGAAGGGATTTCATGAAAGAAATGGAAAGAGATCTGTTTCTTATCACAAACTATCCACTCATCTCCTTAGTGAGCTACAGAGAAATTTTGATCCACTTCAATCAAAGAGGGAAAAAAAATATATCAACTGACTTGTCTTTTAAATATGGGTCACTGATATTGAATCTGGCCTCAACCCAGTTTCCCTAGATTTTTATCTTTACCTGCATTAGTAGAACATTTCTGTAAAAGTCAAGTATTTTTGCTCAATTTAAATAAACCTCTTTTCCACCCCACTCTTCCTACTGCACCTTAAAAGATAAAATAAATTGTAAGCAGAGGAATCTGTTTTCAATGCTGTTTTTACACAGTAGGCTTAATATTCTTCCTAGTCACCAAATTGCATCCCTATTCGATTGACTTGCACCCCCTCATTTACGGTCATTATCTGCAGGTTTTGAAAGTCATAATGAACCACGCTAAGCTACATTTTTCCATTCACTGGCTCAGTCATCTGGAAGAGCCAAACATTCGCAATCTGATTGCATTGCTCTTCATTACTTCCTATTCTCTCTCCTCCGAAAACTCCATTAACTCACATCGGAAACACTTGTAGGTAATGCTTCTGAGCTTTTGTGTGAAAATGTAACCAGTGACTCTTCAAGGACAAAGATGACATCTCTCCCAGTGTTTCCATTCAGTTAGCTCTAAAGACTTCCCAAGAAGGTTAGCATCTTTGATCCACAGACATACTGAGCTGGAGTCTCTTCTGGATTAAAGTTCCTTCCAGACAGATGTTGAGTCTGTTTTAAGCCAGTAGAGAGTGTAATCCAGAGCTATCTCAAAATATTTCTGGGTCACATCATAGACCCGACAGATGGCAGCTCACGACTGCTCTGTGTGCTCAGCCACTCAGTCAAGTCCGACTCTTTGCGGCCCCATGGGCTGTAGCCGCCAGGCTCCTCTGCCCATGGCATTCTCCAGGCAAGAATACTGGAGTGGTTTGCCTACACCAGGGATTAAGGATCAAACCTACATCTCTTGCATCTCCTGCATTGGCAGGCGGATTCTTTACCACTAGTGCCACCTGGGAAGCCCCACCATTGTTCTAATGATTTGCTTTGTTGTGGTGTGTGAGTGTGTGTGTGTGGTGTCTGGAAATAGCCATCCTCCTGGGTACCTGAAACCAGAATTCTACAGCAGAATCTGTCATGCTCATTAGTCAAGTGACAGATGTCATCACTTCGAAGTGAGAAAACATCTGGGATAAGCTGTTTGATCATTTTCCATCTGATTTTCTGAACAGTTAGTGATTGGGACATATCAGGTGCCCAGTGAAGTTCACTGCAGTCTTTCAGATTCTGCCCTGTGAGTACAAGAATTCAGGGAGGATTTCCCCTAATATTTTTAATAATGTCCTCATTACCCTCAGAGAAAAGGAGTTATCAGATTAATAAGTATGCATGTTTTAAACTGAGCTTCCCTGGTGGCTGAGTGGGAAAGAATGCGCCTGTAATGCAGGAGGTGAGGGTTCAATCCCTCGGCCAGGAAGATCCCCTGGAGAAAGAAATGGAAACCCACCACAGTATTCTTGCCCAGAGAATCCCATGAACAGAGGAACCTGGCAGGCTACAGCCCATGGGGTTGCAAAGAGTTGGACATGACTTAGTGACTGAGCACACGCACGGTTATGTAATGAAGGTCCCATAAAAATCCAAAGGGACAGCTACTAGGTTGCTGAGCATGTGAAAGTATGGGGAGAGCAGTGTGCCTGGACAGGGCATAGAAACTCCATGCTCTTTCCCCAAACCTTGTCCTCTATATCTTTCCATCCGGCTGTTGATTCATACCTTTTAACATTCTTTGTGATTAATGGGTAAATATACTGAGTAAACTAGTTTCTTGAGTTTTGTGAGACGCTCCAGTGAGTTTTGTGAGACGTCTTAGGGAATAAACACCAACGTTTTAAACTAGTAGTCCTTTTTTCAGGACCCTGGACAGCACCCCACCACACCCACCACCCTCAATTCTGGCTTTAACTATGGAACCAAGCAGCTATTCCACTTAATGTGTTATGTGTATACAGTGTTCAAGGGCTTCCCTGATGGCTCAGTGGTAAAGAATCTTCCTGCAATACAGAAGATTCAGGTTCGATCTCTGGGTCGGGAAGATCCCCTAGAGGAGGGCATGGTTCCCCACTCCAGTATTCTTGCCTGGAAAATCCCATGGAGAGAGGAGCCTGGCAGGCTACAGCCCATGGGGTCACACAGAGTCGGGGACAACTGAAGCAACTGAGTATACACAGTGCAAAACACACCACCAAATACTTTACATGTATATGCTCCTTTACTCATTACAGTGATTCTCCTCTGGTAAGATCCACTATGCCATCAGCACATCCAGCTTGGAGAATTACTGTAACATCTCTATTCTTGAATATTAAGTAATTTTTAACCTCCTAATTTTCCATTTATGTCTCTTCCTTTTTGAATAAACCTCATTACCAAATTGCTATGATTTCAGGGACATGATGTTATTTGTACTCAAGTTAAAAATAAGATACATTTCAGTTACAGTCTTATTAATTTCTTTGAGCTCATTTTGTATATTTAAGTTATATGTAAGTTATGTTTGTACCTATTGCTTCTTAACATATTTGTGCTATCAAACTGCATTACAAATTATCCCTTCAGGTTTTAAAATTATTCAATATAGTCAAGGCTTCAGACATATTAACTTTTTATTATATATTATAAGCTCATTACATTGGAATTTGTGATGACCTGTATTAAGTAATCACAGACTTTAATAAAATGGTGGCCTGCTCTCAGCCTAGTTCTTTATTATTATTACAAGCTTCATCAGAAAAAAAATTCAAAAATAATAAAATGTCTATTACTCCAGAGGTATTACTGTGCTTTTTATATTTTATTCTTAGAAAATATTTGCTCATGATGAAAAAATTCTAAGTTCCTTGGTGTCCAAGGGCAGTTTTTCCCCAAATGTGATCAGGTGGAGCTATGTTCATTTAAAAAATGTTATTCTCAGTTGATTTTCTAGCAAATCTATGTCATACATGGATAAAATGGCTCCATTCAGCTCAGTTTCATATTCTTGATCAGTTTTAATAAAAACATTAATTTATTTTACATAATATCTCCTACCTTTCTAAAGTGATCTGAGATTTAAAACCCTGTGTCTCGCCCTATCCTTCTGAGACACCCACATGAAAATGAACTGATGAAAACTATTTTTAGGGGAAATAACCATCCATCCATCTACTACCTCATTGCCTCTATCTTTAAGCGATGCGTTCTCATTGAATTATCGTGTGACTGTAATATCCTCAAATGACTTTTCAATTGCATTGAATCCCATTACCAACCTCAACAAGATTTTTGAATTGTAGAGCTCTCATCTGTCTGAAGCAGAAGGTAAAGGAAGAGAGTAATAGCAGAGGGGGCAGACTATGACTTTCCAATATTCTTGTCACGCCCATAATTTTATAACCTTTTCTTGCAGGTTATAATTCTCCCTTTACTTCTGGGATTCCCCACACATCATCCCTCCAGCGTGTTAAGATAAAAATGAAAATAAAACTCCTGCTGGTTTGCAGAAGCGTTATGGTTGACTGTTCGAGTCTAGCCTTGTTTCTCTTTAACTTTGGTTCCCTGGATGATGCTATAATTACCTATGACCCTATGGCTTCTTTATTTGCATTTTAACTTTCTCCCTTGGTTTTATCATTCTATTTTGTTTTTATTATCCTTGACCTGGTTTGTAAAATGTCATATGCTCTTCTCTATTTTTATCCTATTGTATGCAGTCTTATAAAATACCCCAAGTGTTTTGTAGAGTAGAGAATGATTTATATGTATGAATAAGCGATGACAAGGGCTTCCCAGGTGTCTCAGTGGTAAAGAATCTGCCTGCCAATGCAGGAGATGCAGGTTCAATCCCTGGGTCAGGAAGATCCCCTGGAGGAGGAAATGACAACCCACTCCAGCATTCTTGCCTGGAGAATCCCATGGATAGAGGAGCCTAGTGGGCTACAGCCCATGGGGTCACCAAGCCTCAAGCAGGACACAATGACAACTTCTTTTGAAAGATAAAATTCATACCAGAGTGGGTTTCTCAGTGAATCTGAAAATGGACCTCTAGGCTTCCTGCTTGCCCAGGTTGTGAGGAGGAGTAACTGATCACGTCTCCATCCCTCTGGCCTCTTTTATCTGCAGAACCATTCAGCGCCTCCGTCTGGGTGATGATGTTTGTGATGCTGCTCATTGTCTCAGCCATAGCTGTCTTCGTCTTTGAATACTTCAGTCCTGTTGGATACAACAGAAACCTAGCCAAAGGGAAAGGTGAGCCTGCCTTCATATGCATGATTCAAAGTTGATGCCGTTTAATTGACTTTCAGTGAAGATTTCAGATTTAGAACACATGATCCTACACTGCCTTGCTATCCCATCATATTAATGATACTGTGTCATTAATTCTACGTGCAATGCCATCCAGGTACGGGTTAGTCCCTTCAACTGAAAAGAAGGACAAGACTTAAAACATGAGACATTTTTAAGCTTGCTATAATGTGGAGTCAGTAGTTGTTAGGTAAATACTGCTGGTATTTGTTGAGAAAGCTTATTTGAAGCAGTTTTTTCTGGCAATTAGCTTTCAAAATGTGCATCAAAAGAAATGTTAAAACCACTATTGAGTCTCAACTTCAGTCTATGCAAAGAAAATGGTTTTATAGAATCTGGGTTAAGAACATTCTCTAAACTTCTGAATTGTGCTTGCATTCGTTTGATGATAAATATAATGATAAAATGGTGATTTTCCCTGGTTACATTTTCCTCTTGAAAATGCCTGACTTTAGTGCATTAGTACTTGATAAAGTGGCAATCAGTAAGCAGAAAATTGAATTGGGATGCATTCATTGGCTATAATTTATTAAGAGGCTCACACCTGAGTCTTATGCATAAACACATCACACAATTTTGAGTGAATTTTTCTCAATGCACAACACATTCTAAGTAAATGGTATCAGAAGGATGCCAAGACCAAATCTGTTTCCTGAAAAATGACTTTAGATGATGGAAGATAGCAGATCTTCAAGGTACAGTTATTAAAAAACAAGGCACTTTGCCATATGTTCTTTCCACTAGGAAGATTCAGTGTTGAAAACAGCCAACAGGTCCTGGGGATCTCTTGGGAACTCAGTCCTCCCCTTCTTAACCATTGAAGAGTGGTGATTACCACATAAATCACCTCCCATCAACCAAACAGAGTAAAAATGCTCTAAATAATCATGTTGTATTTAAGTGGGAGAGTTGCCAGTCTTTCACTAAACAGGTGATGTAATTAACCTAGTAAGAAGCTTTCCAACAGACTGGGTCCTGAGGCAGTCTTCTATGGGTGATAATATTGCAGGAGAGTAGATGTTTATGTTTGCAAAATCAGAGTTTGTGTTGTGTGTGAATTCGTGCATTTATTTGATGATTATTTATTGAGTGCCCGATACTGGAGCAGGAGGGTAATGTGATAAATTGGATAGAGAGTTCCTGACCCTTGGGGAACTCATAATTTAGTTGTGGAGATAATATGTCAACTGCATACATGAATAATCACAGATTGTAGTTAATTTCAAGAAGACGGGGGAAAAAATTATGGGATTTGAGCACAGCTTAAATGTGATGATCAAGAAGGACAGAGCTTCAGGAAGGGATGATGCTTGAGTTGAGACCTGAAGGATGAGGATTCCAACCTATGGAAAACTGAGGGAAAAGCCTTCTATGCAGGCTTTATAAAGTCTTGTATCTTAGCAGATACAAAGTCTTTGGCACAGGATCAATCTTGACCTGCCCAAGAAACAGAAAAGACCTAAGTGAGGTAGACAGTGGTATAAGACAAAGTCAGTGGTAAGCATTTCAGACTTTCTTCAAGATACAGTGGCAGGGAAAAGGCAGAATACATACCTGTATAGTGCATAAAGGTCAGTTTCTATCCATCAAAATTATTATCTGTCAATATAAGCTGCCCAGTTCATGGGGTCACAGAGTCGGACACAACTGAGCGAGTGAAGAACAACATTCTATCGAGATGATGTAGAAAGAGGGAGACCAGTTAAGGAAGGTGCTGTAGGTTTCCAAGAGAAAGAATTACAGTGGTTTGGGCTTGGACGGAGATGATGGAGATGGAGGTGAATGGACACGTTTGAAATGTATTTTGGAAGATGTTAATAAAAAACTACCCAAAGGCCATCATGTACAATACATTCTCCTTTGGCCAGAGCACACACTGTTGTGAAGGAGGGAATCTAGCGTGCAAATTCCCCAGCCCTTCCATCACCTGGAGGCTTTTTGTTTTCTGCTCATCCACATGTAGAAACTCTCAGGAAATGACAGCTACTTATTTCCTTGCACAAAATAGGTTTTTGTTACATTTCAGTCCTTTGGTGGGGGGGAATTATATGATTCAGGAATTATATTAATCAGGAATTCCTAAATGTCTCAGACAGCTACCCTGCAACTGCCCATTTCTGATTCCCAAATAGATATCACTTCTGATCAACAGGCAACCCTAATAAAATTAAGTAGTTCATGGAGTTGACTGGATCGACTCTAATTATTTTTTGCAAAGAGTTCTCAGCCTCTTGGGTATAAGCCCAGAAGCTCATAAAATGAGGCAAAGAGAAAGCAGAGAGCTTGAGGTTGAGGATAATAGAATTAGTTGCCTTCTCTTGAATGTGCTGTATATGGATATTGTAAGTATTGCTGTAGCCTGAGTTTGCCCTCCATGTACAGAAAGCTGGCTTCCTAGTTAGGCTCTCTGCCCAGAACTTCATAACTTCCATCAATCTGGATTCACTTCTGCCTCTTATTTATTGCCCACTCCACGTGCATCGCCAACTGAAGTCTAAGTAGATCATTTTTTCATATCTTCATTTACTTAAATGACATAAAAATTAACCTTCTGTTAAAGGAAGACTCTTTTCCCCATGAAATGAAGGCATAAATTGAGTTTTTTTTCTCCTTTGCACAAAAACAGCTTGAAAGCTCTAACATGTGTGTTTTACAGCCTGCATATTCTCCTCCCCAATAAATTCTGGCATATTGTTCTGCCTCTTTAGTTAAGTCTGTTGCAAGGAACACTTAAGAATCTTAAGAATACGCAGAGGGAGAAGAAGTGCTGTGATATCAGAGTTCATTTTCAATGACCCTGCAACCAAATGTCTCCCATCTGTGAAGTGTTAGGAGAATTAAGCGCTATTGTTCAGTTCCTTAATGTCTCCATTTGTAGAGTGTTTTAGTTTGGTTTAATTTCTACATTGTGCACATCTTACATCTGAGTTTGAACAGGAGCCATTGCTAGGGACAATCAGATTAGAATATCAAACATCAGTCCCTCTGAATTGCATGGTTCTTACACAATATCACAACCCATGCATACCGAATCAGCCCATACGCACATGTTTTTTTGGTAAGGCCATCCGTGTATGCACCAAAAGGAAGTCAAATTAAATCCACATTTAAAACAGGTCATAACACTACTTCTAATTCAAGCCTGAATTTTCATAACCATTTTCTCTTCCTTCTTTCCTTCCTCCCTCCCTCTATTCCTTCATTCTTTCTTCCTTCCTTTGTAAATTTCTTTCTTCCCTTCCTCCTTCCTTCCTTTCTTTCTTGCTTCTTCCCTTCCTTCTTCTCTCCCTCCTCTACCTCCCTCCCTTCCTCTCTGTCTGTCTTCCTTTCTTTCCTTTTCTTTTAAGATATGTGGCAAAAAGTCAGCAATACAGAAATGTGGGAAGAATGCTAATTTTTAGAGAAAAAAAGAACTCGTGGCTGTGGTCCCAGGACAGTGATGAGATACACTTGTCTTCTGACAGCCTTCAGGGTTGCTGGGGCCAGTGCATGCTCCCAAGTGTGTGTTTTGAGGATGCGCTGAGAATGTCCTTCCTGTCATTTGCAGCACCCCATGGGCCTTCTTTTACAATTGGAAAAGCTATTTGGCTCCTCTGGGGCCTGGTGTTCAACAACTCCGTGCCTGTCCAGAATCCTAAAGGGACCACCAGCAAGATCATGGTGTCCGTGTGGGCCTTCTTCGCCGTCATCTTCCTGGCCAGCTACACAGCCAACCTGGCTGCCTTCATGATCCAGGAGGAGTTTGTGGACCAAGTGACTGGCCTCAGTGACAAAAAGGTAAGGTCACTTTGCTTTCATCTCTGCCTGAGGAGTTGATGTTAAGTGTTCCCTGCTCAGAGGATGTTTCCAGTGAGTTTTCCAAGAGCCAACTGAGGGCAGGAGGAGAGGGGGGCTACTAGGGATGAGATGGTTGGATGGCATCACCGACTCAATGGACCTGAGTTTGAGGAAACTACGGGAGATGGTAAAGGACAGGGAAGCCTGGCATGCTGCAGTCCATGGGGTTGCAAAGAGTTGGACACGACTGAGTGACTGAGCAACAGAGGAAGTAAATCAGACTCCCATCACCCAAATCATCAACTCAAAAGCACAAACCTAGGGGGATTTTCTTTTCCTCTTAACTCCATTGGGCATATTTTGAAAGTTTTCAGGAACAGAAGCTTAAGCTTAGCTCTCCTAAGTCTTAAAAAGTCCAGATCTAATTTGGGAATGTAGTTTCCCCCATTATCACCCCTCATATTTACATGATTGTGTTCATGATGCTTTCTGAGCTCTGTGACTCATGTCACAGCTTAGGGCAGAGGCTTCCCTGGTAGCTCAGACGGTAAAGTGTCTACCTGCAATGTGAGAGACCTGGGTTTGATCCCTGAATCGGGAAGATCCCCTGGAGAAGGAAATGGCAGCCCACTCCAGTACTTTTGCCTGGAAAATTCCATGGACAGAGAAGCCTGGTGGGCTACAGTCCATGGGATCGCAAAGAGTCGGATACGACTGAGCAACTTCACTCATCTTGTCGTGGAGAGGATGATGGTGAGGAAAACCCATTAACCTTGGACCAGGAGAATCTTGGGTGAAGCTCTCAGCTATAGGTACCTCCTAGTTTTGTGACTTTATATGAGTCTCTCGTGCTCCTTGCCTTGGATTCTTCATTTCTGCCTTGAAAACAAAAGTCCTCTCTAAGCCCTGCACGCATGCTCAGTCGTGTCTGATTCTTTGTGACCTGACTGTTGCCTGGTGAGGGACAGGCTGTTGCCCAGTGAGGGACAGGCTGTTGCCCAGTGAGGACAGACAGGCTCCTCTGTCCATGGGATTCTCCAGGCAAGAATACTGGAACAGGTAGCCATTTACTCCTCCTGGGGATCTTCCTGGCTCAGGGATCGAACCCAAGTCTCCGGCACTGGCAGGCAGATTCTTTACTGCTGAGCAACCAGCGAAGCCCTTCTCTTAGCCCTGCCCGGATACGAAACTGACATTTCCTTTTCGCCACATAACCAATCAGCCCAGCACTCCTGACTCACCTGAAATTTCTTCAAGGGATGCAAAAGGAATACAGGGCCGATTTTTCACTTCCCACCAGTTCCGTTTACTCAGACACAGCTCCAGGCCTCCCTCGTGTGTGTCTGTGCTTCCCACCACCAGGGAGACAGGAATGTTAACACCTGCTCTCTCCGTTCCCCAGTGCCATGTAACGAGGGCTGTGGGGAGTGAGTAGCTACTCAGAAATGCACAGGGAGGAAGAAAGGAGGTAAACTGGGTACGTCCTTCTATTGAAATTTTAGCCTCAGGAAGCAGACCCTGACGTGCTAAGCTCAGCAGCGCGGGGACTTGCTGCGTTGCAAAGATTTTCTGTCTTGCGTGCGAGTATAATTTGTCTCTTTATAAAATCTCACTATCATGTCTTGTTGGCATAAGGCTATATATCCTTTCGGCATTCATCAGCAGACCGCTGAATAGAAAATTAGCCCATGAAGAGCCTTTAACAGCTTATCCGTGACTTACAGGGTGGTTGAACGAAGTGCAGAGAGGCCTATCGTCAGAGAGACGGTGGGGGGCGGGTGCTGGGGTGAGTCACCTTCACAGAGGCACCATCACCCTCGGGGGTCCTTGGCCTCCCTGATGGCTCCCCATCAGAAATGCCTCTTGAGTGAATGCCACTGTCCTCATCGTGGTGACCACGCCCTGCGCTTGCTGGCCCATCCCCATGTGTCCCCTCCCTCTGGCTTGCGGAGGCCCCCTCTCTGTCCCTTAGGCATCCAAGTGTTTCCACCACAGTGCCCTTGCACTTCTCAGGTCCTCTGCCTGGAATGTTCTTCCCCCTTTATTCTCGTGGACGACTCCTCCTGGACTTCCAGGTTTTAGGGGAACTACTACCTCTTGGGAGAATCTTCCTGGTCACCGTAGTCAACTTGGCAGCCTGGGCTTGTGCTCCTGTGAAACTTAAATTCCGATAGGAAGAAATAAACAGCACCTGAGTAAATGTAACGAACAAGGAAATTCCGGGCAGGAGTAAGTGCTGTAAAGGAGAGAACACTGATGAGATTAAAATAGACTTGGTGGGAGGGGGCGACAGGGTTCTGTGGCACTGAGTGGATGCCCAACGCACGCTTGCTAACTGAGTGAGAAAGGCATGGTGGGTTGGGCCTGTAGGCACCCACCTGGGGCTCCTTGGATCCCTTTCCCGACTCTGTGCCCAGCCTCACCTTTGCTGATGAAGGCTCAGGGACCTTCAGAGAGCAATTATCTTGCAGCAGCAAAACAGTGGATGCCTGGATATTATTGTTGTTGTTCAATCGCTAAGTCATGTCTGACTCCTTGTGACCCCATGGACTGTAGCACATCAGGGTTCCCTGTCCTTCACCATCTCCTGGAATTTGCTCAAACTCAAGTCCATTGGGTCTATGATGCCATCCAAGCATCTCTTCCTCTATCACCCACTTCTCCTCCTGCCCTCAATCTTTCCCAGCATCAGGGACTTTTCCAGTGAGTTGGCTCTTCATATCAGGTGGCCAAAGTATCAGAGCTTTAACATTAGCATCAGTCCTTCCAATAAATATTCAGGGTTGATTTCCTTTAGGATTGACTGGTTTGATCTCCTTCCAGTCTGATGGACTCTCAAGAGTCTTCTCCAGCACCACAGTTAGAAAGCATTGACCTTCCTGTAACCAATGACTAACCAGGGTGAGAGTACGAAAGCCAGCTACTCTGTTGCTTCTGGGAAAACTCCGAGGTGCAGTTTACTCTTGAGCTCCCTGTGGGTTCAGGCAGATGTTAAGACTTTGCCCACAGTCACACCCTTGCCTGGCTTCCTCCCCTTCCCTAACCTCCTTCCCCCATATCCTTCCTGATTTCTCCTGGAGCCCTTCCTTCATAAATCACATTCACTCAATTCCTTGGCTCACCCTAAGCGTATCTGGGGGCAGCAGAGAAAGCCATCTACTTGGAGTCAAGAAAGTTGGGTTTCCTTTCCTCTCTGCCATGTACCAGCTGTGTGATACCTTTATTGTTGTGTAACTTTGCTGTGCCTGCTAGCTCCTCTCTGAACATTTGGGAGTCATAGTTGCTGTGAGGATAAAAGGAAGCTGCCAGTGAGAATGTTCCCCGTAGCCAATGAAATCCTCTACAGATCCAATTATATCATATATGGGAGCAAATGTATAGTTCCTAGAATAAGTGACCAGAGGAACATTGGAAGCAGTGGGAAACCATGTTCCGGATGAGAAGATATTTCAAGAAAGTATTAATAATCTGTAGGGACTTCTTTGGACTTCCCTGGTGGCTCAGTAGTGGAGCTGAAGGAGATGTAGTTTTGATCCCTGGGTTGGAAGATCCCCTGGAGAAGGGAATGGCAACCCACTCCAGTGTTCTTGCCTGGAGAATCCCATGGACAGAGGAGCCTGGTGGGCTACAGTCTGTGGGGTTGCACAGAGCGGGACATGCAGGGACTGTGTGGTGGTCCAGTGGCTAAGACTCTGCTCCCAGTGCAGGGGGCCCGGGTTCAATCCCTGGTCAGGAAGCTGGATCCCACATGCAACTCAGACCTGGCACAGCCAAGTAAACTAAATAAACACTTTTTTAAAACAGAAAGTAGTTGGCAGCATATTTTACTTTCTGATGCTATTTTCAACAGCAAGGAGAAAAAAAAAGTCCCTTGCTACCTAGTTTTAGGTCTAATAACATGACTGCTTGTGGGAAAACTAATTAGAACCACTAATAATTCCACTGACCTTCTCTGACTTGGAAACACCTAGTAACAGATACTGTATCCTCATGAGACACGGCTCAGCTTCCATGCTCAGAGCATTAGCAGCAAGCGGATAGCTCTTTTAATTAAATGTTTGATACAATTAAATAAACAGCAAAATTCCTGGAGTAAATAAGCTAAGTGCTCCCAGAAGATTAATGGCAAATACACCAAGAAAGTCTGCAAAATAAAAATCTATATTGAATCCATTTATTTTAATACCGTATGCAAGTGTATTTATTTTTTGTTTGTTTTAATCATGAGTATCTATGTAACAACTCAGGTTTATAATACTTTCCAGCCATTTGCAGCATTAGTGCTTGCTGTTGGAGCCCGTGGTGTGCTCAGATGACCTTGGGGTTAAATTATACATAGAGGAATTCATCCCCCTCGAAATTATTAAAGAAGTTGGAATGTTGGTGGCAACCATTTTCAAAATGTTGGGTGTTACCATGGTTGCTGAAATCTGTCTCTGGGAGACAGATTGCTGTATTGGAAAAAGCAACACCATAGGGGTCAAACGAGTCTAAGTTCAAATCCTGGCCTGCCATATAGTAGTTGTATGGCCTTCAGAGTGTCTGTCTCTCCATGGCCTAATTTCCTGATAGAGGGGTTTAATACCGTTCTGGCAAGGTTGATATGAGGATTAGGGGTAATCCTCACACCATGCCTGGCACGTGGCAGGTAATCCTGTTATAAATGTTCTTTCTTCTCTCGCCTCCCCACTCCTCCAGCCCCTCTCTGCTGCCTCTCCCCGCTCCTTCTTCTCCTCCCCCTCCTCTCGACCATCACCGTTGCCTGATTCGAACCATCCCTCCTTTCTGGGGTCTGGAATGTTATTGCACCGACAGCGATAGAGGGAGTTCGGGGACTGAACCTTGTGGATGAGCCCATGAATGTGTTCTCATGGAGTCATGCTGGGTGAGCCCCGTTCACCACCCTCATTGGCTGAGTGGAGGCCTCTGAGCCTCTCCACCCTCTTAAGGGCTGGGGCAGTTTGATGCTACATCCAGAAGCACGTGGCTCCCCAGGTGGCTCAGTGGTAAAGAATCTGCCAGTGCAGGGGACACAGGGACACGGGTTCACTCCCTGGATTGGGAAGATGCTCTGAAATGGGAAATAGCAACCCACTCCAGTATTCTTGTCTGAGAAATCCAATGGACAGAGGAACCTGGCAGGCTACAGTCCAAAGGGTTGCAAAGAGTCAGACACGACTGAAGCAACTTAGCATGAACACACGTAATCTTATTGATGGAGGAGACCTCTGCACCACCCCTTCCTGGGCTGGAGCCCACATTTGTTTCTTCTGCACTCTCAACTCTCTGGAAGAAAGTTACCTTGGAAATCCATTCCTGTAAGAAACACATAGAGAGTACATCATGGGAAAAGCAGGGCTGGATGAAGCACAAGCTGGGATCAAGATTGCCAGGAGAAATATCAACAACCTCAGATATACAGATGACACCACCCTTATGGCAGAAAGAGAAGAAGTAAAGAGTCTCTTGATGAAAGTGAAAAAGGAGAGTGAAAAAGTTGCCTTAAAGCTCAACATTCAAAAAACTAAGATCATGGCATCCAGTCCCATCACTTCATGGCAAATAGACGGGAAAACAATGAAAACAGTGACAGACTTTATTTTTCTGGGCTCCAAAATCACTTCAGATGGTGAATGCAGCCATGAAATTAAAAGACGCTTACTCCTTGGAAGGAAAGTTATGACCAATCCAGACAGCATATTCAAAAGCAGAGACATTACTTTGCCAACAAAGGTCCGTCTAGTCAAGGCTATGGTTTTTCCAGTGGTCATGTATGGATGTGAGAGATGGACTATGAAGAAAGCTGAGCACCAAAGAATTGGTGCTTTTGAACAGTGGTGTTGGAGAAGACTCTTGAGAGTCCCTTGAACTGCAAGGAGATCCAACCAGTCAATCCTAAAGGAAATCAGTCCTGAATATTCATTGGAAGGACTGATGCTGAAGCCGAAAACTCCAATACTTTGGCCACCTGATGTGAAGAACTGACTCATTGGTAAAGACCCTGATGCTGGGGAATTTTGAAGGCAGGAGGAGAAGGGAACAACAGAGGATGAGATGGTTGGATGGCATCGCCGACTCGATGGACATGAGTTTGAGCAAGCTCCAGGAGTTGGTGATGGACAGGGAAGCCTGGTGTGCTGCAGTCCATGGGGTTGCAAAGAGTCAGACACAAATGAGGGATGGAACTGAACTGAAGAAACACAGAGGGTGCCCTTAACACTAGGGCCTGGGCTTCCTGCAAGAGTCATCCTTGCCCCTAGCTATTTGTCACACTGTAGGTTAGGACGCTTTAGGGAGTCGTGACATTAATTTACAGATGGTGGCCATTAAAAATGTAGTTCACCATGGCTGACGTTAGAGGATAATCCCAGGTAGAAAGCGTGCTGTGATGTGGTATGTGTCTGTGTGTGTGCAGGGCAGAGATGGAAGATGTGTCATGAGTCATGCTTTTAAAAGTTTGACAGCCTTTAGTTGAACAGGAAAAGGTTCCTCCATCTGGGTGCCAGGCTGAGTTTAGAGTGGGTGATGGTACAGTCAAGGCCAGAGAAGTGTAGAAATTCATCCCCGAGGTGGACTCCCTCTCTCTATTGTTCTGCAAACCAAAGGCAAAGAAGGAAAGTGTCTCAAAGAGCTGCGAGCCTCCTCAGCTACAGATGGTGAGTGAAGGGGAAGGCAGTTAGGCAAACAGGCCGTCGATGTCTCAGGAGATTGAGAGCGGCTGCTTCAAGGCCTAGATTTATGAGCAGAGCCGCTGCCTTTGTGCCCCCGAGCAGACAGCTGCCATGCCATTGCGCTGGGTAGCGCCTCCCCCTCCGAGGTGATGGGTTGTGACGCCACTTGCCTGAGTGAGTGCAAAGGGCATTCTGTTGTCTGCACACACACACAAACACACACACACTCCCAACGCAAGGCTCCCAGCCGGAGGATCTCATTTGGACAATGTATGGATACTTCCCCCCAATCCAGTTACGGCTGCTTATTAGGCAGCAGCATGCCTAATTTAAGGGGGACAATCTGCAGCTGGAAATTTTAATTAACAGTGAAATGAAGCGTGAGTCTGGAAAAAGGAATAATGGTTTCCACGGGCCTCACCCTGGGGTAAACTTGGACGCTTCCTTGGGCAGCTCTCAGTTCCGTGGAAGACGTGCTGGCCTGGGACTCTGAGAGACCTCTGGACCCCAGTGCTGGTGCTGCCAGAGGTTCACTGGCTGTCCTTCCCTCTGGGTTACAAGGTCCTCACCTCTAAAAGAGGAGAGATCACTAGTGAGGGTCCCGGAGGATTGATAGAGTTCAGACCTTAGGGCTGCTTACAAGGAGTGTAATCTTAAGAACACTTTGGTCACCTGATGTGAAGAGCCAACTCACTGGAAAAGACACAGATGCTGGGAAGGATTTGGGGCAGGAGGAGAAGGGGACGACAGAGGATGAGATGGTTGGATGGCATCATGGACTCAATGGACCTGCGTTTGAGCAAACTCTGGGAAATGCTGAAGGACAGGGAAGCCTGGTATGCTGCAGTCCATGGGATCACAAAGAGTCAGACATGACTTAGTGACTGAACAGCAACAACAATCTTAAGAAGGTCATGTAACCTCTGTGAGCCTTGGTTTCCTCATCTGTGAAACCAATCCTTGAAGGTTAGTTTCCTGGCAGAGTTGTTTTAGGGTTTCCCTGGTAGATCAGGTGGTAAAGAATCTGCCTGTCAATGTAGGAGACCTGAGTTTGATCCCTGGGTCAAGAAAATCCCCTGGAGAAGGGAATGGCAACCCACTCCAGTATTCTTGCCTGGGGAATTCCGTGGACAGAGGAGCCTGTCAGGCTGCAGTCCACATGGCCTCAGAGTCAGACAAGCCTGAGCAACTAACACACACACAGGGTTGTTGTATTAAATGAGCCAATATTTGTTAACATTCTTGGCACATTGCTGGCCCCAGCCGAGTCCTCAAGAAGTGTTAAGTCATATTATCATCACTTTCTGGTTCCAGAATTCCATATTTCATAGAAAAATGAGGTCCAGGTTACATTTTTTTTCCCAGAATGATGGTAGAAATGAAAAGTGAGAGTTTTTTTTTTTTTAATTTATTTAAAAATTTAAAAATTTATTTTTAATTGGAAGATAATTGCTTTATAATGTTGTGTTGATTCCTGCCTTGCAACAAGACGAATCAGCTGTAATCATATATATAGATCCCCTTTCTTTTGAGCCTCCCTCCTACCCCCTCATCCCACCCCTCTATATCATCACAGAGCCCCAGGCTGGTGCCCTGTGTTATACAGTGGCTTCCCACTACCACTAGCTATGAACAGTTTTATTTTGTGAGTGCTTCTTCTGTTCTAGATACTATTCTTATTACTTGACAAACGCTGTAATTTTAAATCTTCCCATTGACCCCAAGCAGAGAAGGCAATGGCACTCCACTCCAGTACTCTTGCCTGGAAAATCCCATGGATGGAGGAGCCTGGTAGGCTGCAATCCATGGGGTCGTGAAGAGTCGGACACGACTGAGGGACTTCACTTTCACTTTTCACTTTCATGCATTGGAGAAGGAAATGGCAACCCACTCCAGTGTTCTTGCCTGGAGAATCCCAGGGATGGGGGAGCCTGGTGGGCTGCCGTCTCTGGGGTCTCACAGAGTCGGATACGACTGAAGTGACTTAGCAGCAGCAGCACTGATCCCAAGAGGGAAGTACTGATGAGTTTCCTACTCTGCCGACAGGAAATAAGTGGAAACAGTGGGAAGGGAAGTGACTTCACTAAGACTCTACAGTCCGTAAGGGACTGATTTTGGAACCTGTGAAGCTGAGCTCACACTTAATAACCATCGCCTTGTGCTGTCTCTAGATTTTAACTGTATTTCCAGGACTTAGACCCAGTCTTCTGGACGCCTAATCTGATTAGATTACCCCAAACACTGAAGATGTGAGCAGATGTCAGAGAGGAAGAAAACCTTTCTCTCTCCTTCTGGATTCTTTTGCCTGGTCTTAGAATTAAATTAACGTGAGGCAGACCAACAGGAGAAACTCTAATTTAATTTTGAATGCACAGGAACGCCCTCCCACCCCCCACCCGCCGCCTTACATGGGAGGTTCAGAGACAGAAAGATAAAATCAGGAAGATGTGCCATCCCAAGCTAAAGAGTAGAGTAGGAGCCTGGGGCTGTAGAGGGAGGTGGGTGATTCACAGGATGATGAGAAGAGCAGATGTTCAGTAATTAAATGTTTGCCTGTCACAGGTCATAAAATCTTATTTCTGATAATCATTCTTCTTATGGGCAAGGCCCCCAGTTTAAATTCTTTGAGGGAAGGGGGAAAAGTTTCTCTTGAGCCCATGGGATCTCGAATGCCTTCAGCTCAAAATAATTCACATGCCAAATGGGCATATCTGGGGGATGGATAAATTAGGAGCTTGGGATTAGCAGATACAAACTACTGTATATAAAACATAAACGGCAAGTCCTACTGTATAGCCCAGGGAACTGTGTCCAACATCTTGTGATAAACTATAATGGAAAAGAATATGTATATATGACAAATCACTTTGCTGTGTACCAGAAGCTCACACAATATTATAAATCAACTCCAGTTCAATAAAAAAAAAAATTTTTTTTAAAGAATGGAAAAATTCAGGACCAGACAGCTTCACTGGTAAATTTTACCAGTTTAAAGAAGAATTAACACCAATCCTTCTCAAACTCTTCAGAAAAATAGAGAGTAAGGGAACACTTACTAACTTATTCTATGAAGCCAGTATTTTTCCTTGATAATAAAGTAAACAAAGATATCATAAGGGAAAGAAAATGATGGGCCAATGTCTTGTTGCTTTGGGTCTTCCCAGGTGGCTCAGTGGTAAAAAAAAAAAAACCTGCCTGCAGGAGGTTAAATGCAGGAGATGTGAGACGTGGGTTTGATCCCTGGTTTGGGAAGATCCCCTGGAGTGGGAAATGGCACCCCACTCTAGTATTCTTGCCTGATAAATTCCATGGGCAGAGGAGCCTGGCGAGCTACAGTCCACGGGGTCACAAAGAGTCAAACAGGACTGAGCGACTGAGCACAAGCTCATCGTTGCTTTGTACTGTTGGGTTAGTTTCTCCTGCACAGCAGAGTGAATCCCCTCTTCCCAGGATTTCCTTCCCATTTAGGTCACCACAGAGCGTGGAGCAGAGTTCCCTGTGCTCTATAGTAGGTTCTTATTAGTCATCTGTTTCATCCATAGTACTGTACATATGTCAATCCCAATCCATCCCACCCTCCGCATCCTCCCTTGGTGTCCGTACATTTGTTCTCTACATCTTTTTAAAATATTGATGCAAAAATCCTCACCAAGATACTAGCAACCCAAATCAAGCAGGAGCATATAAAAAGAATAAGATGTCATGACCAAAAGAGATTTATCCCAAGAATGTGTAGGTGATTAAACATATGAAAATAAGTTGATGTAACACAGCATAAACAGAGTGAAAAAAATAACCACATGATCAAAGTGGGACATCTTGGGGAGGACTGTTCTGAACAGACAATCTCAGCCAGTCAGGGAAGATGAGGGGAGCATGGACAGTGAGCCATTACAGAGGCTCAGGAGCCGTACTGGACATGGGTATGCCCAGGAAGCTAATGGTTAGTATGGAATCCAGCTCAAGAAACCTTCATGGAGCCTGGCATTGTGCCTGGGATGGGTTGCTATTGTTTTAGTTGCTAACTTGTGCCTGACTCTTTTGTGATTCCATGGACTGTAGCCTCCAGGATCATCTGTCCATGGGATTTCCCAGGCAAGAATACTGGAATGTGTTGCCGTTTCCTTCTCCAGGGGGTTTTCCCAACCCAGGGACCGAATCTGTGTCTCCGCCATTGATAGGCAGATTCTTTACCACTGAGCCACCAGGGAAGCCCCTGGCATGTGTTAGGCCCTCAATAAGTACTGCCTGCCTGCATGCATGAATAGATGAATGAATGAATGATGGCTAGAGAATGAGTAAATGATAACATAGAATCATTGTAAGGGAAGAAAAATGACTGTCCCTCTACCCTTCTAGGTTCTTGGTTGAGACCTCCACTCCCCATAAAAAAAAAAAAAAAGACAGATTAACAGGAGAAAAACATGTATACCTCCTGTATATATGGGAGATACCCAAGAAAACTAAGGAACTCCCTAAAATAGCCCAAACCACCAGCTTAAATTTTATCTTCAGCTGAAGTCATAAGAAAGATGCAGAGCAATGAGGGTTGGGGATGTGTGGCGGGGGGAAGGAAGGTTCTAGGAGGTGACCACGAAAAGCAAGTAAGCAAGGGGATGGTCGTGATGCAGATTTCAGTCACTGCCTTCTCCACTGATAAGAGTTTTAGAGATTTAGTCATTGTCCTCTTCCAGGTTACAGAGAGGAAGACACCCTTATAAATGTAAGATTTTTGCTTCTTCCAAAAAGGTTAACTTGGACTCAGTTTCCAGTTTCTCCTGTGTCTGCTGTATCTTAAAAAAAAAAATAACCAGCCCCCCAAAAATCCATATGCCAGAGAGGCATATTTGGGGATGGCAAATTCTGCTCCCCTTCATCATCTTCTGTTGGAATGTACTGGAAGGAATTGTAAATGGAGTCCAGAAATGGGAGTGATTGATGAGGATCTCAGGAAATGTCACTGTAAAACTGATGAATGAGCTAACGTCATGCATTTACTCCAGCTCAACTAGCATTTCCCGGCTTCTCCCTGTGTCCCTACCACTAGGCCAGTCTCTCTAAAATGCCATCCAGCGGGCATCTATTGCACACCCAGCTGGGCCCTATGCTGGGCTCCAGGGAACAGTGGGGAACAAGACAGACTCTGTTTCTGACTTCCTGGAGCTCCCAGACAACTGGAAGGTGTGATTAAGCAGAAAGAAAGCACAGAAATGAATGGGTTTCTTCTGTCCTGCGGTGATGCATGCCGATGTTTGACTCCTGACACGAGGCAGAGGATGGCTGACTCTTCTTTCTCCTCCTGCTCTCTCTCTCTCTCTGTCTCTCTGCAGTTTCAGAGACCTCACGACTATTCCCCGCCCTTTCGATTTGGCACGGTGCCCAATGGCAGTACGGAGAGAAACATCCGGAACAACTACCCCTACATGCACCAGTACATGACCAAATTTAACCAGAAGGGAGTCGAGGACGCCTTGGTCAGCTTGAAAACAGGGTAAGGATGGTTTTTCTTTTGCTCTGCAGGCCTGCCCGTCCACGCACCTTATAGACAATGACTGCGCGCCTCGGTGCTTGTCTGTTTCCCCATTGTAATTTCTCAAGAGCTGGAGGTCAAGGAGGCCCCCCGCTGAGGGCTGTTTTTTGTTAATCTGATGAGAATCCAAGCCTTCCTTCTGAGTTGTATTAAGCAAAAAGCAAATCCAGGACACTTTGAAATGCAGAGAACCAGTGGGATCTCTTAAACCGATAAAGAAGTTGGACCAACTCAGTGGGATTATTTTAGCCATAGGAAGATCTAAGGAGATGGAATTTATATAAAGTGGTGAAAACAAAGTGCTATCAATTTTTATCTGATTTTAGGTAGGAGTTTATGAGGTGTAGCCTTCTGTAGAAGAGTGTCACATTGAGGAAGGAGAAAGGAAATATGGAGAGAAAAGCAGTGAGAACTCAGTCTCTCTAGAGGAACAGTGAACATTCTTGTCTACCTGTTGGCATGGTGGAAGTTAGCAGATGCGAAATAACAGCCTGTAAACAGAAGACCTGTTTTATGACCTCAGACAATTAATCAATCACCCTCAGTCTCATATGTGAAGTGGGAATGATGATAAGACCTAATTCTTAGGGGTTTTAGGAGGATTAAGAGGAAATTTACTGTAAAGCATTTCAGATAGTGCCTGGCACTGAAATGGGACCCAATTGCTAGTGTTATTTGGTGTAAAGGTTAAATTCTATTCCGTGGACTCTTCAACTTTTTGAAAAGTCAGGGATGTGTGAAATGTGTTTTTGAAAGGGTTCCATTAAAAATAATTTTGTTTTAAATGGTGGGATTGTTTAAAGAGGAAATTTTTGCTTATCCAGAAAATTAACTTACATGTACCCTCTCAGCTGTCAGGAATTCTGACAAGTAAAACAGGCTGCAGTGTATTCTCCTTGCAGATTAACACACAGCCTCTTTCTCTTGGCTGTTCTGCCAGGCATTGAGACGGTCTTGCTGCTGCTTTTTTTCCAGTGGGGCGGAGGGACCCCTCTGCATCATGCCCGGATCTCTGCATCATTTCCAGGAGCTGAGGCCAATGGCATTTTGTCTTGCAGTCTCCTTAGGATCTCTTGGTATCTCAACAGGGGCTGGGAGAGCATTTATTTAGAAGTCAAGCCTGTTACTTATCCAAAACTCATTCACACACTGCTCATGACTTTAAAACACTTACTGAAAGGCATAACAAAAATTCAGAAAATGTACAAGTGTTAAATATGCAGCTTGATGACTTTGTCCAACTGACCTAACCACCCAGATCCTTCAGCTCTCCCATCTCCCACCTCCTCTCCCTCCTCCGGTCGGTAACTTTTCTTGCCTGTTCACTCGATGCCAGCCCCTGTATGCCAGCTGTTGTCCCGGGCTACAGTACTTTTCAAGGCACTGTCCTGTAAGATTAGAAATGTTTTCTTTATTTTTTGTGCTTGTTTGTTTTTTATGCATTATTTGCACGAAAAGTATTATAAACCTATTACAATACAGTACCATATAGCCAATTGAGTTAGCTGGGGACTAAGCTAACTTTGCTGGACTTACAAACAAATTGGATTTAATGAACTCACTCTCGGAATGGAACTTGTTCGTATGTAGGGGACTTACTGTACTGTCTTCCATCTACCATCCTCACTTCTAAAACCACAGGTTCTTTTGCCCTGTTATTCTAACATATAACGAAATCACGTTTTCTTTTTGGATTGCCCTTTTTCTGGCTCACCATTCTGTTAGTGGGGTCACTGCATGTCTTTCTGGTTCTTTCATTCTCGTTGCTACGCAGAATGTTTGGTGTGGGGACACACCACACCGCGCACATCTCTTCCAACCGTGATGGACGTGGGGGTGGTGTTCCACGTGGGGCTATTGTGAGTCAAGCTCCTTAGGGCTTTTTCCTACATGTCTTTTGTTGCACAAGCGAATACATTTTCCTTGTTATATACCTAACAGTGGAATTGCCAAACAATAGAATGTGGGATGTTCACTTTCGGTAGATATCAGAAAAGACAGATTTTTGATGACTTTCCAGCTTAGCCACAGGTGTGAGTTTTTATTTGTTTCCACTGTGGTATTTTCATCAATATATACTGTTATTCTGAACAGACCATGAGGGTAAATGTGAGGACAATAGTTTTGAACAATGGTTGAGGGCTGACTGGTCTCCTCTTCATCTATCTGTCACCCAGAGGACAAAATAGGTTTTTTTCTTTTTTTCAATTTTTTTTAATAACACTAACAAAAAAGAGTAGAGATATACAAACCATCCCTTGTCATAAATTGTACGAATTGTTCTTGGGAAGCCATATAATGATTATAACATCCATCTTAGCAAACTTGGGCAGATGGTGGGTTTATTCTATGTTCAATCTCCAGAGAGGAGAATGCATGACATTGTTACTTTAAACGCAGAAACTAGAGCTAAAGTGATGTGTCTTTTTTTTTTTTTTTTTAAAGAAATAACTATACACAGTGTTGCAGGTGAGGGCACTCCTCCTTATACTTGGAGATTCTGTCTCAGTGGAGTTGATATTAGGGGAAATCACTTATATGTTTAATAGGCTTCTCAGATAATTATTTAAATCAAATTTTGAATAGACAGTTCATTTACACAATTCAAAAATAAAAAATTAAACAGTGGAGAGCCTTCCTTCCGCACTGCCTTTTTTGCCTAGTACCCTCTGCGCATGCGTGCTAAGTTGCTTTAGTCGTGTGACTCTTTGCGACCCCATGGACTGTAACCCACCAGGCTCCTCTGTCCATGGGATTCCCCAGGCAAGAATACTGGAGTGGGTTACGCTTTCCTCCTCCAGGGGATCTTCCTGACCCATGGATCAAACCCGCGTCTCCTACATCTCCTGCATTGGCAGGCACGTTCTTACCGCTATACCGTCACCCGGGAAGCCCCAGTACCCTACGAAGTAATCGCCTTTACTGCTTTTCCTGTGTATCCTTCCAGATCTTTCTCTATCAAAGCATAAACAGCTCCAGAGATTTTTTTATTTTACAGATTTATAGTCTTTTTCATTGTGTGAGTGTACCATATGGTATTTCATCAGTCCCCTACTGATGGATATTTAGGATATCATTTTTTGTTGTTGTTGCAAACAATACTGCAGTGAATATTCTTACATGTGCATCACATCCATTGTAGGAGAAATTTCTTGGATTGCTGGGTGAAAGACTACACACATAGCTGTGATTCTGACAAACATTGACAAATTTCCCTCCCAAGGAAATTCACCTTTACCCCCTGCTGTATAAACGTACCTGTGTCCCCAAAGTCTTTGTCAGCACAGCGTGTCATCAGTCTTTGAAAAGTTTGCAAAGATAATAGGTAAAACATGTGCCAACATTTAAATGTGCACCATTTTTATTATCCGTAATTTTTTTTTTGCCAAATGTAATTAAAAGCCTTCTGCAACTACTTTTTTGAAAGCATTCATTATTTTTTTTCTCTTGTTTTGATGATCTTTTCTTATTAATTTATCTATTAGAGAAATAAGCCCTTTATTTGTGGTGTGATTACAAATGTTTGTCCCAGTTTTCTGTTGTTGTTACTTTATCTTTTGAGCCTGCAGATAATTTTTTTTCCCCCTGTGGAGATTTATATTTTGTATAGTCACACTCATCAGTCTTTTTTTTTCCATCACTGATTTTGAGTTGTAATTCAAAACTCCTTTTCACTCAGATATAAAATAGTTTTATCCTCTTCTATTTTGGTTGCATTTTTAATATTTGGAATTTTTCTTGGTCTAAAGTATGAGAGAACCTTCCCTGGCGGCTCAGATGGTAAACATACTACCTGCAATGCAGGAGACCTGGGTTCAATCCCTGGGTCAGGAAGATCCCCTGGAGAAGGGAGGTGGGCATCCACTCTAGTATTCTTTCCTGGATAATTCCATGGACAGAGGAGCCTGGCAGGCTGCAGTCCATGGGGTAGCAAAGATGACTCCAACTCCTCAGATGATTATGAGAACTAAATTTGAGAACTGCCATCACCAAACTGCACCAAGGTCTGACAGCCTCTGTGTTGATCATGTCTGCTCATCCCATCATGAGACTTCTGTCTTTCAGGTGTCCACTTCACCACACTGAGTTGCCTTTTCCCTTTCCCATCCCATTTTATTTTTAAATTTTTCATTTTGAAATACATTACTTTAAAATCAGATCAGATCAGTTCAGTTCAGTCGCTCAGTCGTGTCTGACTCTTTGCGACCCCATGAATCGCAGCACGCCAGGCCTCCCTGTCCATCACCAACTCCCGGAGTTCACTGAGACTCACGTCCATCGAGTCAGTGATGCCATCCAGCCATCTCATCCTCTGTCAGGAACTGTATTATGAAATTATTTTATAAGAGTAAATATCATGAGGATATACAGTTTAAGGAATAATAAACTCATTTAATAATAATAATAAAATAAACCCCAGCTTTGAAAAAATAGACATTCCCTTCCTTCACTATGTATAGCATCTCTAGAAGTTTCTCTTCTCAAAAGGTACAGGGAGGTACCCTACGTGCTTCTGGATTGTTGGATTTCAAGATATTCCCTTTATGCTACCCTCAGTATGCTAAAATCCAGTGAGGCTTGGCTTAGAAAACCCAGAGCAAGTAGCTCAGCTGTTGGGTCCCACCCCTCCACTCACAAGTCTCAGTGACATCTGTGCTTTAGTGATTATAAGTACATATACAGCAGGGTCAATAAAACAGGGAGGCCCCTTTATGAATTGTAACTTACTAGAAGAGTCTGAAACACAAGAGGGACTTTGGATTATGGTTAAACAAGAGTCCCAGCTCAGTCTGAGTCTGGGCTCTATCGTTAGCTAGCTGTGACCTTGGACAAGTCATGTCACCTCAATTTCCCCATCTATTTCAAGCCACCTCAATTTCAAGTCATGAGCCTCAATTTCCCCATCTAAAGAGTAAAAGGGCTGGACTCTTCAGTCTCTGAAATAATTCTGAGATTCTTTTACTTGTGTCAGCACTTGAACACTTCTTTAGCACTTTCCAAAATGCAAAATCCAGACAAACCACAATTATAAACGGCTGTCAGTTTTGCAGAAAGGATTTAGAATAACTCTCCACAGCTGGATGTCTCCAACCCTGGCCAGGGAACCAACTCTACCTAAATCAAATGTGTGTCTGTGTTAGTCTCTCAGTCGTGTCCGACTCTTGGCAATCCCATGGACTGTAGCCCACGAGGCTCCTCTGTCCATGGACTTCTCCAGGCAGGAATACTGGAGTGAGTGGCCATTTGCCTTCTCCAGGGGATCTTCCCAACCCAGGGATCGAATCCGGATCTCTTGCATTGCAGGCACATTCTTAACTGACTGAGCCACCAGGGAGGCCCACCTGAATCGAATGGTTACTTGTAAAAATGCAAGGTTTTGGACTCAACACAGGACCTTCTCTTTAGTGGTAGAGATTTTGGATTTGCATTTTAACAAGCATCCTGCTGCTCCAAGGTGATTTTGATACAAGCTAAAATCTGAGAACTACTGTTCGCAAGTTCAATAAATACATTATGCACATGAAGAGTAGGCCAGCCAATATAAACATGTAGCTTGTCTTCAGAATCCAGAATCACTTTAAGAGTCTTGGGGCACAGAAACTTGAAACTAAGTGGTTGTGTCATTTGAAACTAAGTTTTTTAAGTGTCATGGTTTATTGAAATTTATAATAAATGGAGATAAAACATCCCAGAAAATATCAAGTAAATCAGTGAGAAAATAAGGTTGATCTGCAAATATTGACAGATGGGGGTTTTCAGGAACAGCTCTGTGATGACATGTGGGGGTCTCCCGAACCAAAGGTGGATGAGCATTTCATGACCCTGGGTTTCCAGGCCAACTGGGTCTGAATCAGTTGTTGTTGTTTAAGCACTAAGTCATGTCCAACTCTTTTGTGACCCCGTAGACTGTAGCCCGCCAGGCTCTATCCTTGGAACTCTCCAGGCAAGAATACTGGAATGGGTTGCCATTTTCTCCTCTGGGATCTTCCCAACCCACACCCGTGTTTCCTGCATTGGCAGGCAGATTCTTTACTCCTGAGCCACCTGGGAAGCCCACCTGAATCAGTAGGGATGCTAATAAAAATGTGAATTCCTGAGCCCCACTAAGCCAACAGACCCTGAGTCTCTGGAATTTGGAGATTCAAATTCCGGATCTGCATTTGAATTCCAGATCCCGTGCTTGGGAATCTGCATGCTTCAACAAGTTCTTCAGGTGACTGTGGTGTACAATAATCAAATGCGGGGCCCGTGTGCTTTAGAAGAGGGAACTGAAGCTGAAACGAGTGGAGACAGATTTAGATGTATAAACGCTCAGTCATCAGAAGCCAATGTTCTTCAAGCGGTTTTGGCAAGTAGGCAAAACTGCAAGCATAGCACTTACGCCAGATTTAAATTAAACAATCTACGTTCTTACGACTCTGAGGAGCCTAATATTTGAAGACATAGTGGGATGGTTTATGTGTTCTTATCTTAACTGACTTTCATGTCCAATTATGCGTATATAAATTTATGGAGAAGTCCCAGTTTCCTTTAGAAGCATCAGTCAGGCCTCCTCCCCAGTCCCTTTGCTGATCTCATTTCCAGTCTGACAGTGTTGGGAAGCAGACACGCATCTTTTGGCTTCTCTTACATTGAGTAGTTTGGAAGAAGAATTGGAAAGGCCCAAACTGTGCTCAGTGATGTGTCCGTATACTAAAAGGCGCAGGGTGGCCACATCTCTTTGCAAGTGTCAGCAGCATTTTCATAGGAAAGGTGAACATTTCCTCCCTGTGCTAGGGCCAGCACCTCCAAGCCTGTGGAGTTCAGGAGCCCCTGTTTTTATTGGCACTGCTGGTGACTCAGATACACACAGTCCCTGGGCTTTGCAAGGTTAATTCATTGAGTACTGAGAACTGCTGTTCTGTCTGGAGTGGACAGGACCGAGAGGAGGAAGGGTTCAGAAAGAACAGAGGCATGGAGGAATACACATTTAGGTTTGGGAGAGGTAAGCTGAAAGTGCCTTTAGGACAACATCATGATATTTCATCTTTGCATTGATTGAAACCTAGCCATCTGTGAGATGCAGCTCCAAGTACTTCACGTGCATAATCTTGTTTCATCCTCAGAAGATGCCAGTGAGCTGGGTACCATTACTACCATTACTCAGAGGTACTATTTTTCCTCTGAGCTGGACACTATTATTGCTATGAACTGGTACTCTTACTGCTATGAGCTGGGTACTGTTATTGCTGTGAGCTTGGTACTCTTACTGCTATGAGCTGAGTACTATTATTCCTATGAGTTGGGTACTTAAAAAGATGAAGAACCTAAGGCTCTACAAGGTTAACGAATTACCCAACAGGCTAGTTAACTCAGTACTTCACACTGTAGAGTTATTGACTGTAGGAGTTAGGCTTGCTTCCCAACTTGTCAATGCCAGCGAGGCAATTGGATATGAGATTGGAGTTCAAAGGAAAATTGAAGACCAAAGTTCTGTATTATATTATTGTGGAGGAAGAAATGTACCTCCTTTCTAGATTCTTGTGGCTAATCTAAGAATTAAATTGACATGAGACAGATTAACAGGAGAAAGTCAAACGGAAGTTTAATAACATGTAAACCCTGATGCTGGGAAAGATTGAGGGTGGGAGGAGAAGGGGACTACAGAGGATGAAATGGTTGGATGGCATCATTGGCTCAATGGACATGAGTTTGAGTAAACTCTAGGAGATGGTGATGGATAGGGAGGCCCTGGCATGCTGCGGTCCATGGGGTCGCAAAGAGTTGGACACAACTGAGCAACTGAACTGAACTGAACTGAAACCTTGGAGAGACCCGGGAAAACTGAGTAACTCACCAAAATGGCCAAAGACTCACCTTAAATACCATTTTCAACTAAAGACAAAAGAAGGTGTTGAGGGTAGTGGTTTGAAACTTCAAAGGGTAGGAAGGCAATTGCCATGGAGATGAAAAAGCAAATGTTTGATAAATAAATGTTTGCTGGGCCAGCAGAGTCAACAGAGTACACTCTCACCTCTAGGCCCAGCCTTGAATTTCCCTGACCACACTTGGCCCATGTCCTCTGCAGACGTATCTGCTGATAGCTATAATCTGGGGACAGGTCCTCCGTCTTTCTTTTAGGCATTTAGGAGGAATGTCAAAGTTTCTTTCTGAGTCTTTTGGGCCTTGATTGTTTCAGCTTGAAATGATCTACATGCCAAAGAGATATTTTGGAGTGGTAAATTTTGCTCCCCTACAATATGTATTGTAAGTAAAATACTGGAGAAGACTCTTGAGAGTCCTTTGGACAGCAAGGAGATCAAACCAGTCAGTCCTAGAGGAAATCAGCCCTGAATACTCACTGGAAGAACTCATGCTGAAGCTGAAGCTCCAATACTTTGGCCACCAGATACTAAGAGCAGATTCACTGGAAAAGACCCTGATGCTGAGAAGGACTGAGGGCAGGAGGAGTGGGTGCAACAGCGGATGAGATGGTTGGGTGGCATCACCGACTTAATGGACATGAACTTGGGCAAACTCCCAGAGATGGTGAGAGACGGCGAGGCCTGGCGTGCTGCAGCCCATGGGGTCGCAAAGAGTCCGATGCAACTTAGTGACTGAACAACAGCAACAACACAATATGTATATGTACATATATTTAATATGATGTATAACATGCAGATACTATATAACATATATGTGTCAGTTGGCAATCTGAGAGTTGATAAAGTCCCAGCATCCTCCTTTCCATCTCAGAAGAAACTGGTCCAGGGATGCTCAAATTGCCAGGGCAAAAGTAGACCAGGAAGGCATGAGTATCCTCAGTGATGCTGAGTTGCCATGCAGAGCGAGTTCTTTCAAGGGTGTCATCTGAGCACATTTTATTAGCTATATTTTACCAGTCAAGCAGAATCCCACTCAGAGGGTTCCTTTCCAGCTGCTGAGTTTGAAAACAGGCATAGATCTCAGGGTTTGGTGAGCTGTTCTCCTAAATGAAACAGCACAGTCTCCAGAGAAAATCGGATCGACAGTGACCTGGTTTCTGAGGTCCACCCCCACACGGCAAATAAAGCTCAAAAATAATTGCTACCACATCAGAGAGTTAGCAATTTTACCCTTAATAAAAACTCAAGAAAGCAGAGAAATCTTTTTTGTTCTTGAAATCATTTCTTGTTAAACTCCATTAAAACTATATTAAGGGATGTTCATAACCACCCATAAAGTATTAAAATTTTTTTAAATGGGGGACGAGTTGAATAAAATGGGATCTGAATTCTGTAAATTCAGAGAAGAGAAAGAGGCAGAAATGAGACTGAAATGAAATACATCAAACATTATGAGAGATATTGTAGTTGATGAAGATTGTGGGCTTTCTATCCTCTTTTACTTAACACATTTTTCTGCAACAAAAGTGTTACTGTAGTAAGAAGGAAACAGTGTTTTTCTGAACATAATTCTTCAGTTCTTCTTACATTTCCTTCAGGGATTTGTCCACATGTTCATAGTTTACACATACTGAACCGGTGTCCTTACAAACCTGTTTGGCTTTTCTCGGTTAAATCTATACAGTTTTGTTGGACAATTATCACATTTAATGAGTAGGTGCTATTTCACTGAGTTAGAAGAAGATTAATTAATTTAACTTTTATTGCTGTGTGTTTTCATCATACGCTGTCTGGCACTGGAGGGCCCTCCAAGAAAACAGTTGTTTCAGAAAGCTGGCTGATGCTGTTACTGTACCAGTTTGTTCAAACTGTCATCCTACATCATGTCTCAGACTTCTGTGCTGTGAACAACATTGTTTTTCTTTGCTGTAAGGTGCTTTTATCTTTTGGACAACAAGTCCTGTAATTCCTCATAGTGGTCTTTTTGCTCGGGCTTCTACATAACTCAGAGCTTAATTTATGATCTTCCGTTAGCAACTGCAGAGAGCTTACGGCGTAAATATCTGCTTTCTGACTTTCCCTAAGGCCTTACCTGCTTTTCCATCTCAGAATTCAGTTCACTCAAATTGCTTTCTCCATATGCTGAAAACTTCTTCTACTGCAGTTTGAATAACCTGCCTGAATTGTTTTGGAAACCAAATGAGGTATTTCCAACTAAAGGATATTATTTACCTGTGTGCCAGGTACTGTTCTGAATGCATTGCCTGAAGTGTCTTATTTAAACCCTGGGAGGCAACAATGATCATGATTTGCATTTACAATTGAGGAAGTAGGCACCGGGAAGGTTAAAGAGCTTGTCTGTGGTCACACTTGCTCCAGAGCCCACGGTTTGAGTCATGACTTAAAACACTAAATATGAACATTTCTAGAACAGTGCACAATTAGCCTGTTTCTGATTTCTCACTGTTATAAAAACCCAGAACTAATTTTGTCCATGCTTTAAAGTGTCTCTTCCTCTCTTTGAAAGTGTTAGTGCTGCTTTTAAAATGGTCAATATTTCTCCTTCCATTGAAATGGAGAAAAGAAATGAGCTCACAGAGAAAAGCCAACTGAGCAAAGGATACGTTCCTTATATTGGGAGCTACGTAGTTAGGAAATTCTTCCTGGGGCGACTGAATGAGCAGGAGCTTCCTGGCAGATTCCATCTTGTCTCCTTAGGGATCACCTCTCCTGATTGGTCGCCAAATTCACACAGTTGAGTTGCCAAACTCAAACTTCAGATAGGACATCTCATTTCACCCTCATTCAACTCTGCCAAACAGGAGTTCTCTCCATTTTACGGAAGGTGAAACTGAGGCTCAAGGAGCAGAAGCAACTTGGCCAAAAGTTAAGTGAGTGACAGAGCTGGCCCTCAGACTCAGCCCAGCATCTCTTTCGGTCCTTGATGTCTGCCTCTCTGCTTGTCCCGACAAGTGAATGATTCCGGGAAATGCTGGCACTTTTGTCATGAGGCATGAGGTCTAGGACCAGAGAGCTGATGCTTCTGCCCGTCAGGGGCTCAGATTTGGAAAATCTTGGTGGTGTGCCTCGTCTCTCTCCACTGTGAAAATTGTGAACCAGCTCCCACTGACCTGGCGCTAAAATGGTCCCCATGTTGACGCATCAGCCCTGTGTGTCCTCTTGCTCTTTCTGGCAGGAGTAGGAGGACGTGTGAGTTTTCCAGCTGCCAGGTTAGCTCTTAGCACAGGTCAGAAGATGCTGTCCACACCCCGTGGTGAGTGCCTGGGGCCCAGACAGTGGCCTTTGCCCTCCTTCCATTGAGAGAAACGCAGGTTGAGGAGCAATAGAAACTCCAGCACCGCTCCTTGGGTTTCCCTACGGTGCCAGTTCCCTAGCACTGCCGTAATAAATAACCACAAACTTGGAGGCTTGAAACAACAGAAATGTAATCTCTTCCAGCTCTTGAGTCCGCAAGTCTAAAAGCCAAGCGTCAGCAAGGCCACACTCCCTCCAAAGACCCTGGGGGAGAACTGTCCTTGTCTCTTCTCATTTCTGGCGGCTCTTGGCTTGGGCAGCATCATTCAGATCTCTGCTTCTGTCTCCATGTGACCTCCATGTGTCTCCTCTTTTTATGAGGGATGCTTCTAAGTCATCGGATTTAGGGCCCACCTAAACCCAGGATGATTTTGTCTGGAGAGCCTTAACTAATTACATCTGCAAAGACCCAGCTTCCCAATAAGATTGCATTCTGAGGTTCTGATGGATGTGAATTTTAGGGAGGGACACTATTCAACCCACCACACTCACCTGGGCACCACTGTGGTTTTCCCAACAGCATCCTCTGACAGGTGTCTGATGTGAGCACTGCCACAGAAGGCTCTCGCCTGGGGTCTGGGGTCTGCGGGGGAGGCCTCCATCCAGTATGTGCTTGGGAGTGTCACCCCGATGATGCTCAGTGGACAAGGATGCAATACGGGTTCTTGCATGTAAATTACCCCACCCCTGGGTGATGCAATCATTGTGTTGGCTAGTTTCCATCCCTGCTTCCTCATCTCAAATGCTTAGTTGTTCTCTCTCTGTGCCAGATGCTCTTATAAGCACTTACCTATAATTCTTCGTTTAATTTCACAGCCGCGCCATGAGGGTTGACATATCCAGCATCTGCACTGGGTACACAGAGAAACGATCGTCAGGCATGGGAGGGGGAGAAATGTTTCCTGACTCTTCTAGTTGTTTCCTGGCTGGTCAAAGAATTAAATTGACATGAGACAGGTTAGCGGGAGAAAGTCAAACAAAATTTTAATAATGTGTACGTGGGAGAGACCCAGGAGAACTGGCTAACTCACCCAAAGGGCCCAAGCCTCACCTTAAATACCATCCTCAGCTAAAGACAAAAGAGGATGTTGGAGGTGGGAGGGTTGGAGCTTCCCAGGAGAGGAAGGCAAATGACATGGAGATGGAAAAGCAGATGTTTGGTGAATAAATTTGCCGGGCCATGGAGACGGTGGGACATACCGATCTTTAACCCCCATTCTGTCTCCCCAAACAGAGTAAACCCATGTTCTTTGCAGACAGCTCTGTTGGTAGCTCTATTCTGGGAACAAGCCCTTCATCTAAATTCTTCAGGCAGTTAAGGAGGAGGTAAAAAGAAACATTTCCTGAGTCTCTTGTTTCTTAAAAATAATCAGCCTAACTTAGTCCTCATGCCAAAGAGACACCATTTGGGATGGCAAATTTGGTTCCCCTGTACTGCATGTGGGCTTCCCAAGTGGCTTAGAGGTAAAGACTCTGCTTTCAGTGCAGGAGACCCAGGTTCATTCTCTGGGTCAGGAAGATTGCTTGGAGAAGGACATGGCAACCCACTCTTAATTTTTAAGGAAATTTAAACAACCTGTCTGAGCCTTTTTCCCACATCTTCCAAATCCTGGAGGAAATAGATACCCACTCCAGTATTCTTGCCTGGGAAATCCCATGGACAGGGGAGCCTGGCAAGCTATAGTCCATAGGGTCGCAGAGAGTCGGACACAACTGAGTGAATGAGCGTGTATGCACACACTGCCACGCGCAGCTTAAGTCTCTTGCTGGTGAGCTTCAGAGATGGGATTTGAAGTGACTCTACCATCTCTGCTGTTAATCACTATGCTCTGTCACTTCTCACAAAAGAAGATATTCTTGCTGGTAAAAAATGCAGATAAATAAGCATCCATTTGACTGTGTCCTAATTCCAAATCACCCCCACTCCCTGCAGGTAAGCAGCGTGCTCTCTTTGATATACATGCCATTTCTCCCAGACCGTTGTCAGATGCATTTGCAAATATTTATGTGTTCACATATAATTATAAAATTTTATTCTGTGGGGTGCTTTCAAACTCTATGAAGTAAGGCACAGTTTGGTTTTTCAGTTAATAATGTGTTTTGAAGTGCCTTCCATGTCCATAGGTGTCTTTTGTCTTCATTCTCTTCGATGGCTGGAAAGAATTCCACGGTTTGCATATAGCACAGTTTATTATATTAGTTCCCTCTGGGGGGCTCTTGGTAATATGGTCATGTTAAAATCCACGATGAGGTATCTGTGCGCTTCAGCAAGTCATCCTCTAGGAATGATCTCAAGAAGTATGACTTCTGGGTCAGAGTATTTATACTTTCTAGAAAAGGTTAGTCTTATTCAGCTGATTGATTGACTTACGTATTTTCTGAATGACCCCATGATTCAGAGCATCAACCTTGAGTTGAGAAATACCTAGCTTCATTTTCGTACTCTGCTAATTACCAGCTGTGTGACTTCTGGAAATTTAAATAACCTCTCTGAACCTATTTCCTACATCTTCCAAATCCTGGAGGAAATAGCTACCCATTCCAGTATTCTTGCCTGGAAAATCCCATGGGCAGAGGTACCTGGTGGGCTACAGTCCATGGAATCACAAAGAGTCAGACAGGATTGACACACACATTCAGAACTCCTTTGAGGATTGAATGAATTGACTTAGGGAAAATTCCCGGCGCTGTATCAGACGCATAATATGGTTTCATTGATTCTTTCCCCAGTCTCTCACTGTCATATATTTTCTGGCCTTTTGAGAGTCCCTTTCAGTTCTGGTATGTGACAAGTTCAGCAGGATCACTGTCTCTACCAGGAGTGTGTGGTGATGCTTAAGAGCCAAGCATCCTGGATTCGAATTCCCTCTCTGCTGACGGTCAGCTGTGGGACTTTAGACAAGCTAATTAACTTCCTAGACCTCAGGGTTTTTGTTTATAAAATAATGCTAACTACAATTCCTTCACCTAGGAACCATGACTTAGGAACTTGCACTTAGAACCGTTTTAAGGATTCAATGGGACAGGCAGGCAGAGAGCAGTGTCTGGCACACAGCAAACATTCAGGAAAAGTCTGTAACAGAAAGCATTCTTTGTAGTATGAGCATTTTAAATAATGTGCTGTGCACCATGGAACTTTTGCAGTAGTTGGGTTACTCTGATCCCGACCCTTGAAGAATATCTACTAAGAAACTCCATAAAAGATTGACATGTCAGCAGGAATCAATACTTTTCCTGGGTCAGAGCATGAGCAGTAGCGTGAAGAAGGAATAGCATTTGCATAGCACCTTATAATCCCTCAAGCAAATTTACCTCCATTCCTTCCTTCAATCAGAGTACAACTACTGGAAGAGATTGTTTTCCTTCTGGTCAGACAGGGAAGTCAAGGCTTAGGGCTGAGCACAGACTCACCCAACGCCCCACAGCAGCGCTTCTCTGACTCCATACCCAACTCGAGGACAGGCGCTCTGATTTGGGAAGCTGGTGACAGCCTTGCCCTGAAGGCACATTGCTTTGGCAGGTGGTAGACGGGTCTGGAAGCTCTGATGCTGTGGGACACCCAGGGCAGAGACCTCCTCTGGGCTTTGGTTTTCTCTCCTGAAAAATCAAAAGGTTGCAGTACATGATCTAGCAACATCTTGGATAAGGTTAGTTTGTTAAATTCAGCAGTAATGAAGAAGGGGGGTTTGCTGTGTCATGTTAACCTTGTCCTGTTTTTGAGGTTGTTAGTAGGCAAACTGTTTGCCCTGTTTCCTTTCCGCTGTTTCTCCCTTTCTCCACCCTCTCTCCCTCCTTTGAGAAGACTCTTGAGAGTCCCTTGGACTGCAAGGAGATCCAACCAGTCCATCCTAAAGGAGATCCGTCCTGAGTGTTCATTGAAAGGACTGATGTTGAAGCTGAAACTCTAATACTTTGGCCACCTGATGTGAAGAGCTGATTCATTTGAAAAGACCCTGATGCTGGGAAAGATTGAGGGAGGGAGGAGAAGGGGACAACAGAGGATGAGATAGTTGGATGGCATCTTTGACTCAGTGGAGATGAGTTTGAGTCAACTCCAGGAGTTGGTGATGGACAGGGAGGTCTGGCATGCCGTGGTCCATGGGGTCGCAAAGAATTGGACACAACTGAATGACTGAACTGAACTGAACTCCCTCCTCCTCTTTCTCCCCTCCTCCTTTCCTTCCCTCCTGGTTTGCTCCCTTCCTTCTTCTTTCTTTCTCTTTCCCCTCTCATGACCTCCTTTTCTCCCTCGCTCTCATCTCTGAGTCTCCTTTTGTAAGTCTGTCTCCCTCTTTTCACTCTCTCCCTCTCTGTCTTAATCACTTTCTCCTCCTCTGTCTCTCTCCCTCACTCTTTGCTGTTCTTTCCTGTCTTCTTCTCTCCCTGTCTTCCCGTTTTCTTTGGTGCCTGCTTCCATCTGTATTTTTCCCCTCCCTTGTTTTCTCCCTCCTTCTCTGCCTCTCTCTGTCTCAATCTTACAATACTGCTCAGAATGTTCTCAGTTAAAAAATAAATAGTCACCATCCGTCTTTTTTACCCAATTCACAGTGAATATTACTGGAAGAATTAATCAACACAAATTAAACTGACAGCAGCAAAAAGCACACAGGGTGAAATTTGTTATTGACTACAAATCCAGAAATGACTCAAATCTTCTTGGCCAACTTTGCCTCTCTGTGCAATTTTGACCCAGGAGAATTGGACTTGATGGCCACCATCCCCATTAAAGAAAGCTCAAGATGGCAGAAGTTATAAATTAGTAAAATGTCTTACGGTCCAAACACTGATCAATTAATCAAATCCTTGTAAAATTGCAACACAAAGGAATTGATCCCAGTGAAAATAGTTTCCAAAAAAAAAAAATTGGAAATAATTCAACTATGTTACGCGAGGCATTGATCTAGGAATTAAATTAGCTTAATGGAGTTTGCTCTGAAAAATGCTTCCTTAGTGAAAAGGCATCAGGGTTGGTATAATTCTGACTTCAAAGTTTGTACACATAAACTTCAAAATGTGACTCTGGGTCATTTTCCTAAAGTCTATTTCAGAGCATCCCATGCTGATGGCAGGTACAGTCTCTGTATGTATGGAGTGTCCCTTGCCCAAGCAGACACTTCCAAAGGCTGTCGTGTATCAAGGGTACCTCTTCTTGGGCCCGTGAATGTGCCTCACCCACCGGTAGCACTGAGTCTGGATGCTTTGATGGTGATCTGCACACCATGGCTTCTCTGCTCACTGATGTCACCCCTGCCCCAGCCATCCCCTGGATTTGTACCAGGAGACACAATTTCTAAAACACCTTCACTCCCATTTTCATCCATCCAGTATCCAAGGAAATCAACCCTGCATATTCATTGGAAGGACTGATGCTGAAGCTCCAATACTTTGGTCACCTGATGCAAAGAGCTGACTCATTGGAAAAGACCCTGATGCTGGGAAAGATTGAGGGGAGGAGGAGAAGGGGACACCAGAGGATGAGATGGTTGGATGGCATCATTGACTCAATGGACATGAGTTTGAGCAAACTTGGGGAGATGGTGAAGGACAGGGAGGCCTGGCGTGCTGTGGTCCATGGGGTCATAAAGATTTATACACAACTGAGTGACTAAACAAGAACTATCCAGCCCCATGAAAGAGCTGCTATTACCCTGTCTTACAGATGAGAAAACCAAAGCTCAGAGAGACCCCATGACTGGCTCTCATCCGTAGCACTGGCCGAGGTAGACCCGAACCCCATCCACTGTCCCACATTCTTCCTGCTGACCTGCCTGAACTGCTGACTGCCATGCTTCTCTTCCTAACAAGGCTTTGATGAGCTCCCCCACCCCAAAATACAACCAGTTATCATCCAAGAGATGCTCAAGTCTCACTAACGCTTTGCACTAGACCTCCAAAACATACACGCACCACAACACACATACACACATGTTCTGGTTCCATTAATTCATCAGAAGAAGTCAGTGTCTAAGTTAAAGACTTCTTGAATGTTAATGAATGAATAATTAACTTTAAATGTATAATTAGCCTTTAAATGTGCTGAGATCCCCCCCAGAGAGCCTCTGAAAACATGCCCAAGGAGATGATGAGCTAAAACCGGAAACTTTTGATGAGGAAATGTCAAGCCCCTTGACGATACAAGCCCCTTTCCCCAAAGGAGCCATGCGGTGACTGGAGGCCACAGTCTCCCCCTTTGCAAGGGGAAGTCTGCGTGGCCAGCAGACAGTCTTAGGGCAAGGAGTGAACATTCAGGCCATCGTGTAGCTACAAGAGAGACCCGCTGAAGTAACAGGGTCAGATCTACACACTGGAGAAAGCCACAGCCGCTCCGCAAAGCTGTCAAAACTGCGGCAGGAAGCCGCTGGGTTAAAGTAGCTTGGGACACACGTGAGAGTCCTCCTTTGCTCTTTGCAGATTTGCAGAGAGGAGGACTTGTTTCCCCCTCTCGTTCGGAATCACTGTCATTTTTAATCATTTGCTTTCCTTGAGGACCGTGGGTGACGGGGAGAGGATGACAGCACCCACGCGGCCTCGGTGATGCCTGGCGGGGGGTGGGGATGTCACACAGCCAGCACCGCATAGCGTGACTTTTCAGGCGCTCTTGTGTTCCAGCCCTCGCCCTGGCGAGCCGAGGTGTCAGCTCATTTGTCACAAATGTTTGGAGAAGAGCTCACCCTTCTCTAGGGAGCAGAGGTGGGCCTGGCAGGCATTCTGTCCCCATCATGGTTCTCAGACGGGATCTGTGAGCCTCCCCCGCCCCTAAGTGGGAGAAGCACTGAGCCAGTGACAGCCGTGTGGATCGGCAGGAGCTGGGATGGCAGGGCCGTAGACGTCTCTGCTTTAAAAGCAGAAGAGAGGCTTCCCTGGTAGCTTGGTGGTAAAGAATCTGCCTGCCAACGCAGGAGACACAGGTTTGATCCCTTGTCCGGGAAGATCCCGCGTCCTGCGGAACAACTAAGCCCGTGCATGACTACTGAGTCTGCGCTCTAGAGCCGGGAGCCGCAACTTCTGAGCCCACGTGCCGCCACTGCTGAAACTCGCATGCCCTAGCGCCTGTGCTCTGCAACGAGAGAAGCCACTGCGATGAGAAACCCGTGCACCGCAGCAAAGCGTAGCTCCCGCTCGCCAGAACTAGAGCAAAGCCTGCGCAGCAACAAAGACCCACCACAAAAATGAGTAAATGAGTACATTAAGAAAAGAAGAAAAAAAGCAAGAGAAGAAAACACCAAGCAGAAAAACATCACCGGCTCCTCCCTGTGAGGGCTGGGGCTTCCAGCCACGGCTCTGAGTTCTGAGGGGTTCTTCGTCCAGTGCCCGCTTCCAATGTCCGTGTTGTTTCATCCCCAGAGCTGCCAGTTACCACAGTGAAGCCTAATGTGCCCCTCTCTCACCCACCATCACAGTGCCAATCCCCCCAGCGTTTTGGGTCTCAGGTGAGCTTCTCTTTCTGATGCTCCACCCTCAACAAGAAGCTATGGCCATCTATGCCTAAACGACTCCCAAACAAGTAGGGTTAAGATGTGTTGAGGGCAAGAGATGTCTCCTCTGGAGGTGACACCAGACCACACATGGCTGAGCATCTCCTGGGAAAGAGACAGACGAAACTGAACAACCCACCAGATCTTTTAAAACCCCGATGGCTCTGATCTGATCCTTTCCCTTTTTTCATCACGGTGGGCCTCACATCGAGCTGAAACCCCAGCCTGAATTTTGTAAGAGGCAGAGCTGCTTCTGTTTACTCCACGGTCTGTGGATAACATGGTCCCGGTGGTTATGTCTGTGGCCTTTGTCGTCACGCTGTGTTAAGCCCAAGTGCCATCTGACACTTACATAAGCTGGCCTGCCATGTCCCTCACTTTACCTCTCAGGGCTTCCATTTCCTCATTCCACAGGGATGGCAGGTGTGCATCCAACTTTATTCAGTTAGAAGAAGTAAGTGAAACAAGATAATGTCTATAAAGTATTCAGGACCAGGTTTGTCCTGCACAGTGCATGAATGTTATAAGCCCCTCTGCTGGAAAATCTGAATGCAGAGGGATCCATCAGTGCAGGCCCTGCACACACATCTCCTTACATAACCTCCCTTTATTCCCAGTGGCCCTTGGAGGGCAGCTCACATCTGCCCCGCTTTACAGGGAGAAGAAGGAGGCTGAGAAACACAGGGGCCTTGTTCAAAGGCTTTGACCACAAAGCCTGAGCTGGAAGACGTCAGCAAGTTTTACATCTTTTCAATAATGGGAACATTTTTCCTTCAGTGGGAAGGAGATCAAAGGCACAGGTCTCTGAGTCGGAGCCAGGAGAGGCAAGGCCCTGGCCTCCCCCGCCCACTGGGAGCCATTTCTGTAGCCCCCAACCTCGTGTGGCCGTTTATACTGGAATATGATTTAATGAAAAGAAATAAAATGGACACCTCGGGTCCTCAGTTGCACTAACTACATGTGAAGTGCTCGATAGTCATAGCACAGATATGGAGTATTTCCATCACTGTAGAAAGTTCTGGACAGTGCTGCTATAGACAGTGTGTGTGTAGTAAGTCCCCTACGTACAATTGAGTTCCATTCCGAGAGTGCATTCATAAGTCCAATTTGTTCCTGAGTCCAACAGAGTTAGCTTAGGCGCCCGACTAACACAGTCAGCTATATTGTACTGTACTATAATAAGTTTATATTACATTCATGCAAATAATACATTAAAAAACAGGCACAAAAAATAGAGAAAGCATTTTTAATGTTACAGTACAGTACCTTGTAAAGTACAGTAGTTTAGTACAACAGGGCTGGCATACAGGGGCTGGCATGGAGCGAACAGGCAAGAAGAGTCACTGACTGGAGGGGAGAAAGGAGGTGAGAGATGGGAAAGCTGAAGGATATTCAGCAAGAGGAGATGGAGGGTAAGCCGTGATTTCACTCGCGCTTAACATTGATGGAATGCATATTAGCATCTTTGAAAGTTCGTAACTTGAAGGTTCCTTTGTAGGGAACTTCCTGTACAAAGTTTGGAAATTCTGCTGGTGAGCTTCAGGCAGGCTTTCGTTGTTGTACAGTCACTAAGCTGTGTCCCACTCTTTGTGACCCCGTGGACTGCAGCATGCCAGGTCTCCCTGCCCCTCACCATCCCCCATAGTTTACCCAAGTTCATGTCCATTGAGTCGGTGATGCCATCCAACCATCTCATCTTCTGCTCCCCCTTTCTCCTCCTGCCTTCATTCTTTCCCAGCATCAGGGTCTTTTCCAATGAGTCAGCTCTTCCCATCAGGTGTCCAAAATATTGGAGGTTCAGCTTCAGCATCAGTCCTTCCAGTGAATATTCAGGGTTGATTTCCCTTAGAACTGACTGGTTTGATCTCCTTGCTGTCCAGGGGACTCTCAGGTTTTCTCCAGCACTACAATTCCTTAGCCTCTCGCAATCTCATCTGCTCATAAACAACACAAGAAAATAAAATAATTAATAATAATAAATCTCCGTACTGGGCATTTGTGAGGCCCCACTGGGACAATGCGTGTAAAATAACTGTGCACTTCTGTCGAGCATTGTACAAACAATGGCCATGTCTATCGGGGGCACCGTGTAAGCCCTCAGATGTTCTTGAACATGCAGGTATCTGTGACCAATGCACTTAGACTCCAGCTGTGTAGAATCCTCCATGAGGGACAGAAATCAAAGTCACATAGCCCTGTGGCTTCCTTCACCTGTTGTCCTCACTTTGGTTCTGACGTGGCCCTGAGACCGCAGAGAGTCTTCCTGGCCATACCCCTCTAAGGGTACCGGTGCCAGTCCACCCAGAGGTGCCCACGTGTGATCACTTTGCTCAGAATTAACTGTGTCTTTTGCAGGTGTCCTCCCTCTGACTTGATGATATCTTACTTTTGCAAGCTTCGTTTTCCAAGTAAACTTCCCCTTTTTCTTTGCGCTTATCCAGCTGTTTTTTGCTCAGCTCAAGACTTGTCATGAAATATGGTAATGATTTGCAGAAATCTGTGCCTCTCCATAAAATACAAATTTAAACTGCTCTTGGACAGCTCTCATACAGGGGCCAGGTACAAATTTAATTTCCATTCCAGAAATGTATCAGCATGTGGTGGGTTAGCAGGATGGGGAGGACTTTCACCCCATGAATACCAACAAATGGCCTTCACATATGAATACCCTTGTACACACCTAGGCGTTTGTTTGTGTTTGGTTTTTGAGGAATTGAGGTGAAAGAGATGGGTGAGTCTTAGAAAGTTTCAATAAAACCCAGGTTCTTAGCATCCCTATGGCAACATAAAGCATTGGAGTTGCAAGCATTCCACCTTCATTAAGACAATACATGCCATCCATTTGTCCCAAAGACCCCAGGACACATGTTATCCTAAGTCTCAGTTTCCCTATTTGGACTGACAGAGATGACTCAGGTTTCAGAATTATAGAATTCCATAGTTCCACAATGTCAACCTCATCTCACAGATGACAAACCAGCAGTGCAAAAGAAGGAAGTGACTTTCCTGAGGTGATGCTGTCATCCAAATGTAGACAAAGAACATAGATCCCTTCCATCTGTTCCTCCATGGCTCCTGTCACATGCCCTCCTGCCATCATGCACAAATCAACCTTTAACAACTACACCCCCCACCCCCACAACATCCATGGGTCTCAGAGAAACCTGTATGCAGGTCAAGAAGCAACAGTTAGAACTGGACATGGAACAATAGACTGGCTCAAAATTGGGAAACGAGTACATCATTCTTGGATGTACTGGGTTGGATGAAGGACAAGCTGGAATCAAGATTGCCAGGAGAAATATCAATAACCTCAGATACACAGATGACACCACCCTTATGATAGAAAGTAAAGAGGAACTAAAGAGCCTCTTGATAAAGGTGAAAGAGGAGAGTGAAAAAGTTGGCTTAAATCTCAACATTCAAAAAACTAAGATCATGGCACCTGGTTCCATCAATTCATGGCAAATATATGGGGAAACAATGGAAACAGAGGCAGAGTTTATTTTCTTGGGCTCCAAAATCACTCAGATGGTGACTGCAGCCATGAAATTAAAAGACACATGCTCCTTGGAAGAAAAGCCATGACAAAACTAGATAGCATATTAAAAAGCAAAAACATTACTTTTCTGACAAAGGTCCCTGTAGTCAAAGCTATGGTTTTCCCAGTAGTCATGTGTGGATGTGAGCATTGGCCATATGGTCCATGTTCTGGACCATAAAGAAGGCTGAGCAGTGAAGAATTGATGCTTTCAAACTGTGGTGTTGGCGGACTCTTGAGATTGAGTCCCTTGGACTGCAAGGAGATCAAACCAGTCAATCCTAAAGGAAATCCACCCTGAATATTCATTGGAAGGACTGACCCTGAAGCTGAAGCTCCAATACTCTGGCCACCTGATGGGAGAAGCCAACTCATTAGAAAAGACTCTGATGCTGGGAAAGATTGAGGGCAGGAGGAGAAGGGGGCAACAGAGGATGAGATGTTTGAATGACATCATTGACTCAATGGACATGAGTTTGAGCAAACTCTGGACGATGGTGGACAGGGAAGCCTGGCGTGCTGCAGTCCATGGGGTCACAAAGAGTCGGACACAACTGAGCGACTGAACCACAGTAGCATTGCTGGCTCTCCAGAAAGGCTGTTTCCTCTTGGTTTGTCAGTTGTGTTCATCATCACCATTGACAACACCCAGTTTTTCCCACTCTTCCACTTGGATCATCTGATGCCCTCTTAATAGTCTCAGAGAATAAAGCTGAGTCGCCAACCCTACAGCCCTGAGACGAAAGCTTCAGAGTCTGTTGGCGAGACACATCCTGTAGTTTGGCCCCATCTCCAGCCATTAAAGAAACAAAAAAATTAAAATGAAGAACATAGCTGTAAACCTTCCAAATAGTTTTGTTCCCACAGGGAGTCCTTCAGCAGTTGTCTCTGGAAGGAGGCAGCATTTTACACGCTCTCTCTGCCACTTTCATTTTTCTTTGCTTCACTGTTTTATGTCTTCTTGTTAAGGAGAGAAGGGCAGTAAAGCTGAAAAAGTGTCAGGAAGTTGAGCACTCCTCAACTGACTTTTCTTATTACTTTAGAGTTTATACTTCTGTCCCTGTTTTCAAGGGTGATTGATCATTTCAGCCTTCTTTTTTTTTTTTTAACTTTACAATATTGTATCGGTTTTGCCATATATCAACATGAATCTGCCTTCTTAAATAACTTAAAAAATAGGAAGCAACATACATGCCCACTAATAGGTATGTAGGTCATGAATTAGGCGCAGCCTTGTCTTTGAACCCCTTCATGAATCACAGCCTTGTCATGGTGAAGGGGCTTGTGTAACGCAAAGAAGCCATAAGCCATGCCATGAAGGGCCACCCAAGATGGATGGGTCACAGTGAAGTTCAGTTCAGTTCAGTCGCTCAGTCTTGTCCGACTCTTTGCGACCCTATGGACCATACGTAGCACACTGAGTCTCCCTGTCCAGCACCAACTCCCAGAGTTTACCCAAACTCATGTCCATTGACTCGGTGATGCCATCCAACCATCTCATCCTCTGTTGTCCCCTTCTCCTGCCTTCAATCTTTTCCAGCATCAGGGTTTCTTCAAACGAGTCAGTTCTTCGCATCAGGTGGCCAAAGTATTGGAGTTTCAGCTTCAACATCAGTCCTTCCGCTGTGAAAAGTTCTGACAAAATGTGATCCACAACAAAATCTAGACAGGGTATTGAAAAGCAGAGACATCACTTGGCCAACAAAGGTCCATGTGGTCAAAGCTATGGTTTTTCCAGTAGTCATGTACAAATGTGAGAGTTGGTCCATAAACAGGGCTGGATACCAAAGAATTATGAATTGTGGTGTTGGAGAAGACCCTTGAGAGTCCTTGGACAGCAAGGAGATCAAACCAGTCCATCCTAAAGGAAATCAACCCTGAATATTCATTGGAAGGGCTGATGCTGAAGCTCCAATACTCTGGCCACCTGATGCAAAGAGCCGACTCATTGGAAAAGACGCTGATGCTGGGAAAGATCAAAGGCAAAAGAAGAGGCCGGCAGAGGATGAGATGGTTAGATAGCACTGAGTCCATAGACTCAATGGACATAAATTTGAGCAATCTGCGGGAGACAGTGGAGGACAGAGGAGCCTGGCGTGCTGCAGTCCGTAGGGTCAGAAAGAGCCGTACGCGACTTAGCAACTAAACAGCAGCAATGATATCTTTGAGAGGGTTACCGGTGCTTGCTTTTTAGAGGGTGCTGACTGGGAGAGGTGAACAGAACTTTTGAAATGATGGTGATGTTTTCTTTCTTGATCTGTGTGATGATTTCAAGGATGTACACATATGTAAAAATTTATCTAGTGCTTTATTTCATGTAAGTTATACCTCAATAAAAATAAATGTACCAAAAAATTAAAAAGAGTGCTCTGTTTACTGACATGGAAGCACATTCACTATGTGTGGAATGAAATAAGAAAAGAAAGCCATCGGTAAGATGGTTTGCATGGCATCATTATATTTTGGATATTGAAACAGTGTTGGCAAACTAATGTCCCATGGGCCAGGCTATTTCATGTAAATAACCTTTTATTGGGACAGAGTTGAACTCCTTCATTTATGTGTTATCGATGGCTGCTCTCATACTATGCATAATTTCCTAGGATTTTGATAACAAAGCATCACAAACTGAGAAGCTTAAGCAATAGGAATTTTTTTGTCTCGTATTTCTGGAGGCTGGAAGGTCAAGATCAAGGTTGTCATAGGGCTGTGGCCCCTCTGAAGGCACCAGAAGGGTCTTCTGGCCTCTGGTGGTTCCTAGGCTTGTGGCAGCATAACTCCCACCTTCCCTTGACAGTCTCCCTGTGAGCACGTCTGTGTCCAGATTCCTTCTTTTTACTTTTTAAAAACTGTTTATTTTGTACTGGGATCTAACCAATTAATGACATTGTAATAGTTTCAGGTGGATAGCCAGGGACTCAGCCATACATATACATGTATCTGTTCTCCCCTGGGTGTTCATTGGAAGGACTGATGCTGAAGCTGAAACTCCAATACTTTGGCCAACGAGTTGACTCATTGGAAAAGACCCTGATGCTGGGAGGGATTGGGGGCAGGAGGAGAAGAGGGTGACAGAGGATGAGATGGCTGGATGGCATCACTGACTCGATGGACATGAGTTTGGGTAAACTCCGGGAGTTGGTGATGGACAGGGAGGCCTGGCATGCTGCAATTCATGGGGTCGCAAAGAATCGGACACAACTGAGCAACTGAACTGACTGAACTGATTCTCCCCTGGTGGCTCAGATGGTAAAGAATCCGCCCTCAATGCAGGGTTCAGATCCCTGCATTGGGAAGAGCCCCTGGAGAAGGGAATGACAACCCACTCCAGTGTTCTTTCCTGGGAAATCCTGTGAGCAGAGGAGCCTGGTGGGCTACAGTCCATGGGGTTGCAAAAAGTCCAACACAACTGAACCTCTAACACACATTCTTCCCCAAACTCCCCTCCCGTCCAGGCTGCCACGTAACATGGAGCAGAGTTCCCTGTGCTATACTGTAGGTCCTTGTTGGCTATTCACTTAAAATAGAGCAGTGTGTACATACACATTCCAAACTCCCTGACTATCCCTTCTCCCCATTCTTCCCCCTGGCAACATAAGTTCGTTGTCTCCAAATTCCTTCTTTTTATCAGGACACCAGTGGTATTGGGTTAGGAGCCCACCTTGCTCCAGTATGACCTTGCCTTAATTAATCACATCTGCAATGACCCCATCTCCAAATAAGCTCATATTCAGAGATACTTGAGCTTAGGACTTCAACATATGAATTTTGAGAAAGCACAATTCAGCCTGTAACATGCTACACCAGCAGAGTTGAGTAGTTGCGTCAGAGACTAAGCCTAAACTATTTATTATAGTGTCTTTACAAAAGAAGTTACCAGCCCCTGTTTTCAAAGATGTGTGTATGTGTGTGTGTATATACAAATGCATACAAAATTTGGAAGTTTGTTCGCAAATACATTAACAGAGGTTGCCTCTGAGTTACAGAATTATAGGCAATTTTAACTGTACTCTTAATATTTTCTACATTATTTTGGCTTCTAAAAATTATGATATAATAATATTTGTAATACAAATGAATAGTAAACATAGCTCTTTGGACAGGAAAGGACATCATTCCTGTTTAGTCTCTCTGCTTCCTACACGCAGCCACCAAAGTCTCCTGTCCGTTAATGGTTTGTTTTGTTCCAACGCAAACCTCTCTAAATAGGCCACCGTTCTACACTGTTGGGAGTGCTGATGGCAAACACTTAGCGACCAGCAAACTCAACTGTTTACTCACTTGGGCATAAGGATTCTTCATGTCTTTATTTAGCTGCCTCTTGTAACTCAGGGAGAAAAGGTTTTGGCTTTTATCTCCTCATTAAAAATAGATCCTTTTATGATGATGGGACAGAGCAGTGATGAGTCATCTCCTGGATGATAGGGAAGTGTGCGATGCTGGATCAGGCCTCAGGAGATGGGCCCCAAGACGGTACCTCGCCAATGCCTTGACTCCCTGGCTTCTTGTCATTGCAGGAAACTGGATGCTTTCATCTACGACGCTGCCGTCTTGAATTACAAGGCTGGGAGGGACGAAGGCTGCAAGCTGGTGACCATTGGGAGTGGGTACATCTTTGCTACCACTGGTTACGGGATCGCCCTCCAGAAGGGTTCGCCGTGGAAGAGGCAGATTGATCTGGCCCTGCTCCAGTTTGTGGGTGATGGTAAGACTCTGGTTGACTTCCCCTACTTCCGGGGGACTGGAGACCCTCACACTCTCTGCTTCCTAACTGGCTTTCCAGTGGATCTTTGGGTAATGACTTAACTCACTGTAAATATTTACTGAGTGCTGACCACATGGTACCATGGTTCTTTAGGTTGCTTATAATGGAAACCAATTACAGACAGCTAAGTCAATTAAAAGGAGTTTATTTTAAGGATACAGAAGTGTCTATCTCAGTGAATTTAGGAAAGAGTTGAGCAAATAGGTTCAGAGGGAAAAACAGGAACCAGGGCAGGCCTGGGGCCTCAGCAGCAGTAATTCATGGGTCCTCTCTCTGAAGGAGTGCTTCTCAGTGTGGGGCAGGGATTTCATCCCCTGGGGGATATTTGGCTGTGTCTGGAGATATTTTTGATTGTCATGACAAGGAGGTTATTTGATACCAGCATTTGGTGGGTAGAGGCCAGGAGTGAGGGTGCTGGCATCTTTCAATGTCCAGGACAGCCCCTCCCCCCCCCCCGCAAAAAAAAATCTCAAAACACAGAATTATCTGACCCCAAGCATACAGTAAAGAATCTGCCTGCAACATAGGGGACCCAGGTTCAATCCCTGGGTCGGAAAGATCCCCTGGAGGAGGACATGGCGACCCACTCTATTCTTCTTGCCTGGAGAGTCCCATGGACAGAGGAGCCTGGTGAACTATAGTCCATGGGGTCACAAAGGGTTGGACACAACTGAGCAGCTTTGACTTTCACATGTTTATAGTATCAGGGTTGAGGGGGAAAGCTCTGCTCTAGAGCACTTCTTGTTCAGTTGCTAAGTCTCTGAACGCAGTCACGCCCAGTGTCTGACTCTTTGAGACCCAGTGGACTATAGTACACCAGGCTCCCCTGTCCATCACTGTTTCTAGAGCAGTGACATCACACAACTAGGCTGTAATAAGTCCCAGTCTCTATTTTCCAAATTCTAGATTTCAAATTCCAGAGGAAGGATTCCTGATCGATTTTGGGTCAAAGGCTCTTTCCTGGACCTCTCAGGAGTGAATAAAGGGTAGGGTTACGTTGTCCTAACACGACAGCTCCTACTGTCTTCCTATGGGGAGATAAAGGAGAGGTGATTGCTATACAGGGAAGAGTTAGCAGAAACCCCATGGGTTTCCACTACAGTCCACCCCTTGGCTGCCTATCCTGAAAAAAGACCATTTCCACCCACATGGGCTTGCAGTCTAATGGAATGAGGGTGTTTCTGGAGCTTCCAGCTAACTGGACTGACTCTCTCCAGCAGCATTTCCTTCTGTCCATCTCTCCTTTTAGTTGGGGATTTCAACATAGCCCATTGCTCCAGGACATGGTTTTAGAATCCTGTTCTGGCTCCAGTGGCATGTTGGAGCCCTTGGATTTGCCAACACTGAGATGGGAAAAGCAAAAGCAGCAGAGATGGCAGGTGAACCCTAGAAACGGGTAAGTGTGAGTAGGAAACAGAAGTTCAGGGCATAGGTCAGAAGCTGCGTTCAAGGGCGGAGGCTACATTTGGAGATGGTTCCCGAAAATGCAGGGCTTCCCAGGTGGCACTAGAAATAAAGAACCTGCCCGTCAATGAGGGCGATATAAGAACCTTGGGTTTGCTCCCTGGGTCCAGGAAGATCCAGGAAGATCCCCTGGAGTGGGAGATGGCAACCTACTCCAGTATTCTTGCCTGGAGAATCCCATGCACAGAGGAGCCTGGTGGGCTACAATCCATAGGATCACAAAGAGTCATACACAACTGAAGTGACTGAGCATGCACACATGTGAAAACATGCTTCTCTTGTCCAGGGCTGGGGAGGACGGTCTGTCAACCACTGTGGCCAAACACAGTGTTGAAAGAGGCAGAGGTTTGTGTGTACGGTTAGTGTAAACTTGAGCAAAGGGCATAATGCCTTATACCCTCTACTCCCAGATTTAAACCTTGGGTTCTCACAGTGTCATCAAGAAACCTAAATGTGGTTTATATTTAACTCCCACATGAGAACATCTGAATCTTTGGATTCTCCCTAGGGCATTGGTACCTTTCAGTCAGATCAACACCCGTGTTTTCTGTGTCGTAGTGACTTGTAGCTGTGTTGCCCAGTTATTGCTGTGACATCTCGGAAGAACATGACAATTGGCATTTATTTTGCTCATGGGAGCACAGGTGGAGTGGGAAAGCTTGCCTTGGGCCATGGTGGCTCCACCTCCTGCTGCCACAAGCCCAGGGATCATCTCTGTGGTCTTTGTTCCATCCGTGTTTATTCTGGGTCTCAGGCTGAAAAGGCAGCAGCTAGCTGGGAGAAGCTCTTTTCCTGGCTGTGTTGGAGGCACAGGAGAAAACACCCACCTGCACGGGCACATTTCAAGTCTCAGCTTTCTTTTTTTAATTTTTTTATTTTATATGGGAGTATAGTTGCAGAACCTGTCTGCAATGCAGGAGCTGCTGGAGATATGGGTTCTATTCCTGAGTTGGGAAGATCCCCTGGAAGAGGGCATGGCAACCCACTCCAGTATTCATGGGCTTCCTTGGTGTCTCAGAAGGTAAAGAATCTGCCTACAATGCAGGAGATCTAGGTTTGATCTTTGGGTTGGGAAGATCTGGAGGAGGGAATGGCTACCCACTCCAGGATTCTGGCCTGCAGAATCCCATGGACAGAGGAGCCTGGAGGGCTACAGTCCATGGGGTCACAAAGAGTCAGACACGACTAAGGCAACTGAGCACAGCACAGCACATAGATGGACCAGCAGTGCTCTGTTAATTTCAGGTGTATAGCAGAGTGATTCAGTTCTACAGATACATGTGTCTGTTCTTCTTCGAATTCTTTTCCCATTTAGGTTGTTACATAATATTGATTGGGCTTCCCTGGTGGCTCAGACGGTAAAGAATCTGCCTGCAATGTGAGGAGACCCTGGATCGGTTCCTGAGTTGGGAAGATCCCCTGGAGAAGGGAATGGCAACCTGCTCCAGTATTCTTGCCTGGAGAGTTCCATGGACAGAGGAGCCTGGCGGGCTATAGTTCTTGGTGTTGCCAAGAGTCAGAGATGACTGAGCAACTAAGAATTTCTTTCATAATATTGAGCAGAGTTCCCTGTGCTATACAATAGGTCCTTGTTGGCTAGCTTTGTCACATTCACATCTGCTAACACCCTTCTGTCCGAAGCAAGTCCTACAGCCAAGCCCAGAGTATACTCTGGAGCAGGGGTGCCAACCTCAGGGGTCTAATGATGATCTGAGGTGGAGCTGATGTAATCATAATAGAAATGAAATGCTCAATAGATTTAATGTGCTTGAGTTATCCCGAAACCATTTCCCACCCCCCATCCATAGAAAGATTGTCTTCTGTGAAACCGGTCCCTGGTGCCAAAAAGGTTGGGACCGCTGCTCTGGAGTATGCTCTGCCTTGTAAAGAGGAGTTTTGGAGTCAGACGACCAGGCGTGTGTGCACAGAGGAGTGAAGCATCCATCTGCCACGGTGGTCACCTAAGCACCTCCCCGTGGTGTGAACTACCCCGCTACGAGGGTCTCATTTCCAGCAGTAAAAACCACAGACTCTTGAACATAACAAGCAACCGGTCATTGAAGGACTGGATGAATACATACACACATGGATGAATGGTTAGTGTCAGGATGTATTTCATTTGACAGGAAACTTTTAAATATGATGGGTAGCTGTCAAATCTGTCAGTTCTAACTCTACACCTACCTACCACTGCTGTCACTTCTGCGGCATCTTTTATGAAATAGCAACATATTTGGGGAATAGGATATGCCAATCACCACACCGGATGTGTTACATGTGTTCTTTAATTGAATATTCATCACAACTTTATAAAGTTAAATATTGCCTATGATCATTTTACGGAGAATGAAACTGCAGCTCAGTGGGCTTATCAGTCCCTTAGTGAGTAAGTGGCGAAGCCTCTACTTTAAGGGAACTTACTGTTGATGAGGGTCAGTCATTTCAGACTTTTGTTTCATTAATTCTCCAGAATGCCTATTAAAGTTTGCTTATTAGATGCTTGAGATGTATAGATCCCTGTGTGTGTACACGTGTATGTGTGTGCTCTTGCACACTCAATCGTATCTGACTCTTTGTAAGCCCACCAGGCTCCTCTGTCCATGGGATTTCCCAGGCAAGAATGCTGGAGTGGGTTGCCATTTCCTACTCCAGGGGATCTTCGAGACCCAGGGATCAAACCAGCATCTCCTGCCTGGGCAGACAGGGTCTTTACCACTAGCACCATCTGGGAAGCCAATAGACCCTTGAAGAAGAAGTAATTTAGTGTATGTTGGATGATATCTATTGTCCCATTTCCAAATGCTTCTGTGAAAAGGTTAATTTTTTTTTAGCCTCAGTTTATTCATCTGCAATTGAATACAGAAATATTTACCAGATAAGGTTGTCATGAAGATAAAATGAAAAGTTATATTTAAACAGCCACCTGGAAATAGAAATGATTCAGTAAATGCCATCATCACCACCACCATCATCATCATTGTCCCCCTCCCCTTCCTCCTCTCTTCCTCCCCTCCCCCCACCCCCACATTATTGTTGTCCATCCACAGCTCAAGGATTCAAAAAACCATTTTTAATGTCGTATTGGTGATAATATGGTCAAGTTAGCATCATGCATTGGAGAAGGAAATAGCAACCCACTCCAGTGTTCTTGCCTGGAGAATCCCAGGGACAGGGGAGCCTGGTGGGCTGCCGTCTAAGGGGTCGCACAGAGTCAGACACGACTGAAGCAACTTAGCAGCAGTAGCAGCAGCAACCATCATGGAAATGCCATTCTGAACGGAAACCTCCCCTCTGTGGCAAATAAAAAAACAGTAGAGGCATCCAGATAAACCAAAGAGGTGTTTCCTGTTTTAACAGAGTGTCTAGATTCTTAGAGACATTTTCTGTCCCAGTTCAGGTCTTTCCTGGTCAGACTGTCTGGATTGGGGGATGTGTCTTCACAGCTTCATCTTCAGAGACCATCTGGAGGCCAAGCCATGGGAGAGAAAATGACGTGGCTCCAGGGGGCGTCTTGAGATAATCTTCCCGGAAAGCCACGTCCAATTCTGAATGTCTCTCTAGGAGTAAATACATGAATTAACACAGCTGCATAAATATTTCACTTATCTTATGCAGCTTTGGCAGGATTAATTATACTCCAAAATTAGACCTGGAAAAAGCACAGTGCTGAGCGGTCCCTAATTATTATTCATCCCCTGGAATGGAGTGTTTATCTCTTGTTATAGAGTAGCTTCGGTGGACGATTACGAGTCTAATGAGTGTCAAAAGTATAAAAAATTTTCCTAATGAGCTGTGTAAATATAACCTTTTGAGTAGAGTGTTTGGTTATTGGGGGAACCTCTTATGTGAAGCCTACCAAGCATTTCCCTAGGAAAGGGCCTGCCAATCTCCTGTAAGAGATACACAGGGTCCCAGTAAGACCTTACCCTCCTTTTCCTGTCTGACTGTTGTGTCCTTTCTGAAATAGTGGCACGCACCTGCATGCGTGGTAAGTTGCTTCGGTCATGTCCGACTCTGTGCTACCCCATGGACTGTAGCCCACCAGGCTCCTCTGTCTATGGGTTTCTCCAGGCAAAAGTGCTAGAATGGGTGGCCATGCCCTTCTCCAGGGGATCTTCCTGACCCAGGGACCAAATCTGCGTCTCTTATGTCTCCTGCATTGGCAGGTGGGTTCTTTACCACTAGCGCCACCTGGGGGTTCACCTGGGGACACTCAAAGATACTTTTCAGCATCCATCATCAATACCCATTGTTTACTGAGAAACACACGTTCCTAGGCACTGAGGTTCCAAGAAGGAATCCTTCCTTCAAGGAGCTTACCATCCAGTTGGTTGGCAATGTGTGGAATTAAAATGTCTAATTAATAAATAAATAAACATCCTGTTTCGAAAAAAATATGAACATGTTTGTAATAATTCATGTATATATGTTAATATATACTATATATTCATGTTTATATATGTATGGGCTCAGTCACTCAGTTGTGTGCAACTCTTTGTGGCCCCATGAACTGTAGCCCACCAGGCTCCTCTATCCATGGAATTTTCCAGGCAAGAATACTGGAGCAGGTTGCCATTTCCTACTCCAGGGAATCATCTGAATCCAGTGATCAAACTGGTATCTCTTGGGTCTCCTGCATTGGTGGGTGGATTCTTTACCACTTCCACCACCTGGGAAGCCTGCACACACACACACACACACACACACACACACACACACACACATACACACACACACACACACACATACACACGCACACATACACACACACACACACACACACATACACACACACACACACACACGTTGGTGTCCTGAGTAGATGAGAGAGTGGTCGAGGAGAAATATGAGATATATCTTATTTTTTAGTAGTGGAATGAAAATACAGAATAAGTCATAAAGAAAACAAGTAAGATTTAGACAGATTAGGATGGGCCAGAGTTCCCAAAGCCCCATTCATTAGCTTATCCAGCAGCCAACAAATAACTGCTGGGTCCCTGGTATCATCCCGGCACCTAAGAGGTGACAGCTAACAGAGAATGTAAATAATGAGTACGTCTGGGACCTAAAAAAAAGGCATTTCTGGCTTCAAAGGAGAGGTTGGACAGAAAGTCTCTTAGGCCCTATCAGTCTCATGGATTTTGTAATTTTTATGTGATTCTGGGATTTGAAGAGACAGAAGAAAATCATAAGAGGTTAAAGGCCCTTTTGATGGATAGAAGCCAGCAAGAAGATATCAAGGAGAACAAGTTGATATTGTAACATTATTCAGAAACAGGTGGTGTTGAGAAAAGAGAAGGAAACCAAGATTTTGAGCCTATACTCAATGGTCTACTATCATGCTAAGTGTGGCACAAATGATCTTTATAATTCTTTGTACAATGTTCTGGAGTAGATCTCATTACCTACATTTTGCACAGCAGGAAAACGAGTCTCATTTAGGTTATGTGAGCTATAGCAAGGGGCTTCCCAGGCAGCACTAGTGGTAAAGAACCTGCCTGATAGTGCAGGAGACATAAGAGACATGGGTTCGACCCCTGGGTCAGAAAGATTCCCTGGAGGAGGGCATGGCAACCCACTCCAGTATTCTTGCCTGGAGACTCCCAAGGACAGAGGAGCCTGGAGGGCTGTGGTCCATAGGGTCGCAAGGCGTTGGACATGACTAAAGCAACTTAGCATGCACGCACACATGAGTTGTAGCAGAGCTTCTCAAACTTTCACCTAATCAGGACTCACCCGGTGATCTGTTTAAAATTCAGGCTCTGTTCCAGTCAATCTGGGGAGCCTGAGAATCTGCACTTCTAACAATCTCCAGGTGATGCTGCTGATGCTGGTCTGTGGACCACGCCCTGCATAGATTTTTTGTTAGAGGTAAAAATTGAACCAGGTTTGCCTGATTCCAGCTCTGATCATCTTTCCGTTCAACTAGGTTTCTGGAGAAGTCTTATGAGTGGCCAGATCACTTTAGCTACAAGTCATATATTTAGATTTGAAAAGCATTTAATCTTCCTCTTGTATTTTGCTCAGTCTTCATGGTTGTTGGTTTCTTTTTAAACTCAGAAAAGCATTACTTCTCCCTAGTGTCTAGTCTGAGTTCATTAAACAAATAAAATGAAATATATGTATTTATCAAATATTTTTATAAAATTTAAAAGGTATATCCCATTGCACTTACATTAGATATATACAGATATCATCTATAAATATTTGGAAGATATGACACATGCATATGTATTCATCTTGTATTCTAAGGTGACCAGCTCAACCCATTTTGCTGGGACTCTCTTGGTTTTAAAACTAGCTGGTGACTCCATGCATGCTCAGTCACTTCAGTCATGCCCAACTCTATGAGACCATACAGGAGACTGTAGCCCACCAGGCTGCTTGGTCCATGGGATTCTCCAGGCCAGAATTCTGGAGTGGGTTGCCATGCCCTCCTACTTCAGGGGATCTTCCTGATGTAGGGATAGAACCTGCATCTCTTAAATCTGCCTGCATTGGCAGGTGGGTTCTTTATCACTAGTGCCACCTGGGAAGCCCCAGTTGTATCATATTTGGACACACATAGTAGATTCATCTCCAGTACTCTTGCCTGGAAAATCCCATGGACAGAGGAGCCTGGTGGGGTCCTGGAGCCCAGGACCTCCAGACCATGGGGTCGCAAAGAGTTGAACATGACTGAGCGACTTCACTCTCACTTTTCACTTGTGTGCATTGGAGAAGGAAATGGCAACCCACTCCAGTGTTCTTGCGTGGAGAATCCCAGGGATGGTGGAGCCTGGTGGGCTGCCATCTGTGGGGTCGCACAGAGTTGGACACGACTGAAGCGACTCAGCAGCAGCAGATTCATAGATGGAGTATTCGCCAGAGCCCATCTGTATCACTTCAGTTGGATTGGTTCCCTTTGTCCCTTTGGTACTGCAACTTTGTAAGCAGTCATTTTGAATACTCATCCAGTTGATAACAAATCAGACAGGACCACACGTCTGCTCTCGTATTACTAAGGAACCTTGCTGCAGTCAACTCTAGAGCTTCGGGAAGCACCATTCCTGGATAAGATGCTCGAAGTTCTGGGAAGGGGGGAGTGCTGGGGGCCGACAGTGGAGATGCCCACTCCCTGCTTCCGAGTGGCTCGCTGTTAATGTTCCTGATTCCTTTATTTGTTGGTAGCTCTTGCACTGAACGCGCAGGATGGCTTTTGATGGCGAGGGACCCCATGCAGCCAGCCAGACTCGAGTGTGTTTGTGTGATTACAGAAGTCGTTTGTGTATCTAATTAGGACTCTCATAAATTGCTCTGAGCCATGGAATGGCTTGCTAATATCCTGAGCACTGCCCTCATCAAGCTTCCCAGCTTGATATCTTTGGGCCGACATGTGAATCTCGGGGAGACCTGGACGCCCCCACCACTTTGGTGGTGAGCATCACCCATACATCCCTGCATGGCTTTGCAGCCCATCTTCTTAGGGCTGGCTTAAGCCATGAAGGTACAGCCATGTGGGTGGAAGAGATCGCTGCAGGCCACCTCACTCCTAAATATTTTCCATGCTCATCTGCCTACAGTATCTGAAGTTGCATCATTTGGATTTTTTTTTCCAGAAGCATGGATTCCTTTATGCAACCCTCCTGCTTTAAATTCAGAGTCTCTTCTCCCATCTTCTCCTGAACTCATTTCCTGGTCTGATATCTGACCCATCCTTCAGCCCGCACACCCCTCTGTGAAGGTTTTCTTAAAGACTGCAGCTCTGGATGCGCTGACGAACTAGAACCCCCCTTGTTGCTGCTGTGTAGTCCCATATGTGACTCTTCATGACCCCATGGACTGCAGCCTGCCACGCTTCTCTGCCCATGGGATTTCCCAGGCAAGAAGACTAGAGGGGGATGCCATTTCCTTCTCCAGAGAATCTTCCCAATCCAGGAATCAAATCCGGGTCTCCTGAGCGTCTCCTGCATTGCAGGCACCTTCTTTTATCACTGAGTCACCTGGGAAGCCTTTAGCTCCATGAAACTCCTTTCGTGGAGAAAGGAAACTCCTTTAGCTCCACGCTTATAGCATTTGTGTGCCATTTCACTAAGTGACATGAGTGAAGGGCTGTGACGGAAGGTTCTGTAGCTCCTAGCTGCATGGCCAGTCTGTTTCTCTGAGCTCCCGTTTCCTCAATTAAGTGTGAAAACAAATGGGCTTCCCTGGTGGCTCAGTGGTAAAAGAATCCACCTGCCAATATAGGACATGCACGTTCAGTCCCTGAGTCAGGAAGATCCCCAGGAGAAGAAAATGACAACCCACTCCGATATTGCCTGGAAAATTCCATGTGTAGAGAAGCTTGGCGGGCTATGTGACCAGGGGGTCACAAAGATTTGGACACAGCTAAACACACACACACACACACACACACACACACACACACACACTGTTCTCTCTAAGGGCTGCACGAATTTATATCCCCACCAACATAGGCCACGCACTCATGTCCAGTCTGTTGCCCTTTCCTCTCCCCTAGGACTCATTCCTGAGCTTTGTACATAGTAGATGCTCAAGTAAAACTTCTTGGATGAATGAATAAATGAATGCATGGATTTGAAAATACCATAGATATACTTTTGTGAGGCTTGCTTCATTCATCAAATACCTTCTCTGATGAAGTTCAGTTCAGGATGTTGTTTTCTTTGGGATGAACATCAGGTGTCTCTAGGCAAGAGACACAGAGAGGAAATCACTGAACCACTGTCCAGGAGGACAGTCTTCCCAAGCCTCTGACCCACGTTTTCACTGCCATGCAGGCAAGTTCTCCTGTTATCTAATTTGTGTGCTCTAGTAGTCAAATACGTCTGCTCTGTTCTTTTTAATGCACTTTTCTGGGATGGATATAATCAGCAAGATTATATTTTAGAATTGGAGGGGATCGTAAATCCTGAGTGAGTCTGTGGTTTGTGATCAAGGAGGTAAATAGAGAAAGAGCGTTACTGTCTATTTTTGAAAATCCAGTTTTATTGAAACGCAGACACATCCACTCATTCAGGTATTATCTGTGGCTGTTTCCCCTACCACAGCAGAGTCACACTGTTGCAACAGAAGTTGTAGAATCTGCACAACCCCAAATATTTATTGTTGGGCCATTTGTCAGGAAAGTATGATGACCTTGGCCTTAGACTGTCTGGAGGAAGACAAGGGAGGCAGAGAAGACTTGATATTTTAGGTTGTCCAGTTCTTCTAAGGAAAGGGAAAAGATCCAGATGAAGAAAGGAAGAAAGAAGGGGCAGATAGGAAAGAGGGACAGGGATGTATGAGGGGGAGATGGATGGAAGAAGAAATGGGGAGAGAGGAGGAGGAGAGAACAAGGGGTGCAGCAAGGCAGAAGGGGAGAGGAAGGATCAGAGAGAGAGGTGTGCTCGGGGGACTAGTCAGGTAACACGCCTCCTGCATCTACAGTGCAGCCTGGCCTGGTCAACTGAGCAGTTATGGACATTGAAGATAATGCTGAACAAGCCCAGGAGCCATCCACTGCCCACTCTGGGCTCCATGGTGGAGCCGGGCACAGACCCCCGGCTGACTCACTCCTGCCTGGGAGAAGTCTAATCTGTCTCCCGCGGGCCTCCCCTGCCAGCAGCTCTTCGTGACATAGGTCCCGGTGTCCTCAGATGACTCAGCAACACCCTATGTCAACCAGCAGCCTCGGTCCGTTTAACGAGATAAAAGCCAAAATGAGGATGGGGAATTTGGTCGGGGGAGGCTCTGAGGAGCTACTTGCAGGGAGAAGAGACAGTTTTCCACCTGTCGAAAGGGAAGTCATTCAAAGCTAGCATCATTAGTGTTATTTTTATCGAAGTTTTTAACAACAGGTAACATTCACAGAGGGGCAACTATGGGTCATAAGACAATCCGTCTTTATATGTATTAATTTCATGCAGTTCTCACGGTTATTAAATGCCATGAATTATGACTGTAAGTGTCTGCCTACAGATGAGGAAACTGAGTCACAGAAAGTTTGAGTCATGTGTCAAGCTATAGTAAGTGGCTGATCCAACCTGGGCAAGTAGGCTCTAGGGTCTTCATTTGAACCATTATGCAACATCATGTCTCCTTTATCTGCTATTACCCTCCCAGACATCTCATTCGGCAAGCATTCCCATCTGGGAAGGAGCTGCTGACCTATGTGATTTAAAAGCACATAAGTCAGTAGCCGGGCTTCCCAGGTGGCTCAGTGGTTAAAGAATCTGCCTGCGATGCAGGAGATGCAGGTTTGATCCCCTGGAGGAGGACATGGCAACCCACTCCAGTATTCTCCCCTGGAGAATTCCACAGACAGAGGAGCCTGGCGGGCTACAGTCCATGGGGTCCCAAAGAGTCTGACATGACTGAGCGAGCAAGCACGCATGCAGGTCAGTAGCCAGCCTCTGTTCCTTCCTCTTTCACTGAAGGATAAGTTGCCTGCAGGTGATACTGGACTAAATAACTTGGCAACAGAGCTTGAGGGTGGGAGAGAAAGTGACCTCCGTTTTTTCCATCTTCCCAAGGGGAAGGAGACTTGTCCATGCCCCGGGCCCCGGCACCATGGGAACAGGTTCAGCCTAATTTTTGAGATCATTCAACCCTGGCAGTTTGGGGAAAACTCAAGACCCAAAAGCAAGAGATGAGAAGGAATGAAACAAGGACAGAATGTAATTAAGAGGAGTCAGATGTTTGGCCCCGATACAGGCTTGCCGAGCAGCCTCTCCAGGTTCACAAAGACCGACTTGCTTGCTGGAATTGCTTGTTCCCCACAGAGCTCCTCGGAGCTGCATAATCCCCAGCATTTCAGAAAGTTATTGTTCCTTGTTAAACGTATTTTAATCAAATTGAGACTTCAAAGGCAGAAATCACAGTTTAGGCTAAGCAAAGCCACTCTGTAAATCAAAAACTCCGTAATCAAGTGAGCAGGGGCTGGGTGCCGTTAACAAAACCCCTCAACTTATTCACACATTTGCCCATTCATTCATTCTCCCTGTAGACATCCATCCAACAAAGAATAACTGAGCAGCTTCTAAACGCCAGGTGGTGGGGACGTGAAAACGAGGAAAGGTTTTGCCATCTTGCCATCGACAATTACCTTACTTTGAAAGACACTTTGGGTACTTCTGTGTTCATCAGACTCAGGGAGATGTTGAAAGCAGGCTTTCCTGGGGGCTCAGACAGTATAGAATCTGCCTGCAAAGTGACAGACCCAGGTTGAGTCCCGGGGTTGGGAAGATCCTCTGGAGAAGGAAATGGCAACTCACTCCAGTAGTCTTGCCTAGAGAATTGCATGGACCGAGGAGCCTGGTGCAGATTCCTAATTATTCACCCTTCAGGGCATTTTTACATCTTCTCTGAGTGACTCTAATACACAATAAAACTAAGAACCACTCTTCATTACTTTTTTAATTTTAAAAATTTTTTGTTGATTTTGAGTTATTATAATATATTTGCATAGCCTTTGTAAATAGAAATGATTTTCTTTATAATTTCTTTTTAAAATTAATTTCTATTGGAGTTTAATTGCTTTACAGATCAGATCAGATCAGTCGCTCAGTCGTGTCCGACTCTTTGTGACCCCATGAATCGCAGCATGCCAGGCCTCCCTGTCCATCACCAACTCCTGGAGTTCACTCAGTCTCACATCCATCGAGTCAGTGATACCATTCAGCCATCTCATCCTCTGTGATCCCCTTCTCCTCCTGTCCTCAGTCCCTCCCAGCATCAGAGTCTTTTCCAATGAGTCAACTCTTCACATGAGGTGGCCAAAGTACTGGAGTTTCAGCTTTAGCATCATTCCTTCCAAAGAAATCCCAGGGCTGATCTCCTTCAGAATGGACTGGTTGGATCTCCTTGCAGTCCAAGGGACTCTCAAGAGTCTTCTACAACACCACAGTTCAAAAGCATCAATTCTTTGGTGCTCAGCCTTCTTCACAGTCCAACTCTCACATCCATACATGACCACAGGAAAAGCCATAGCCTTGACTAGACGAACCTTTGTTGGCAAAGTAATATCTCTGCTTTTGAATATGCTATCTAGGTTGGTCATAACTTTCCTTTTTTTTTTTTTAATTTTATTTTATTTTTAAACTTTACATAATTGTATTAGTTTTGCCAAATATCAAAATGAATCCGCCACAGGTATACATGTGTTTCCTTCCAAGGAGTAAGCGTCTTTTAATTTCATGGCTGCAGTCACCATCTGTAGTGATTTTGGAGCCCAGAAAAATAAAGTCTGACACTGTTTACCCATCTATTTCCCATGAAGTGGTGGGACCAGATGCCATGATCTTCGTTTTCTGAATGTTGAGCTTTAAGCCAACTTTGTCACTCTCCACTTTCACTTTCATCAAGAGGCTTTTGAGTTCCTCTTCACTTTCTGCCATAATGGTGGTGTCATCTGCATACCTGAGGTTATTGATATTTCTCCCGGCAGTCTTGACTCCAGTTTGTGTTTCTTCCAGTCTAGCATTTCTCATGATGTACTCTGCATATAAGTTAAATAAACAGGGTGACAATATACAGCCTTGATGTACTCCTTTTCCTATTTGGAACCAGTCTGTTGTTCCATATCCAGTTCTAACTGTTGCTTCCTGACCTGCATACAAGTTTCTCAAGAGGCAGATCAGGCGGTCTGGTATTCCCATCTCTTGAAGAATTTTCCACAGTTTCTTGTGATCCACACAGTCAAAGGCTTTGGCATAGTCAATAAATCAGAAATAGATGTTTTTCTGGAACTCTCTTGCTTTTTCCATGATCCAGCGGATGTTGGCAATTTGACTCTGGTTCCTCTGCCTTTTCTAAAACCAGGTTGAACATCAGGAAGTTCATGGTTCACATATTGCTGAAGCCTGGCTTGGAGAATTTTGAGAATTACTTTACTAGTGTGTGAGATGAGTGCAATTGTGTGGTAGTTTGAGCATTCTTTGGCATTGCCTTTCTTTGGGATTGGAATGAAAACTGACCTTTTCCAGTCCTGTGGCCACTGCTGAGTTTTCCAAATGTGCTGGCATATTGAGTGCAGCACTTTCACAGCATCATCTTTCAGGATTTGAAATAGCTCCACTGGAATTCCATCACTTCCACTAGCTTTGTTCGTAGTGATGCTTTCTAAGGCCCACTTGACTTCACATTCCAGGATGTCTGGCTCTAGGTCAGTGATCACACCATCGTGATTATCTGGGTCATGATGATCTTTTCTGTACAGTTCTTCTGTGTATTCTTGCCATCTCTTCTTAATATCTTCTGCTTCTGTTAGGTCCATACCATTTCTGTCCTTTATCGAGCTCATCTTTGCATGAAATGTTCCTTTGGTATCTCTGATTTTATTAAAGAGATCCCTAGTCTTTCCCATTCTGTTGGTTTCCTCTATTTCTTTGCATTGATTGCTGAAGAAGGCTTTCTTGTCTCTTCTTGCTATTCTTTGGAACTCTGCATTCAGATGTTTATGTCTTTCCTTTTCTCCTTTGCTTTTTGCTTCTCTTCTTTTCACAGCTATTTGTAAGGCCTCCCCAGACAGCCATTTTGCTTTTTTGCATTTCTTTTCTATGGGAATGGTCTTGATTCCTGTCTCCTGTACAATGTCACGAATCTCATTCCATAGTTCATCAGGCACTCTATCTATCAGATCTAGGCCCTTAAATCTATTTCTCACTTCCACTGTATAATCATAAGGGATTTGATTTAGGTCATACCTGAATGGTCTAGTGGTTTTCCCTACTTTCTTCAATTTAAGTCTGAAATTGGCAAAAAGGAGTTCATGGTCTGAGCCACAGTCAGCTCCTGGTCTTGTTTTTGCTGACTGTATAGAGCTTCTCCATCTTTGGCTGCAAAGAATATAATCAGTCTGATTTCGGTGTTGACTATCTGGTGATGTCCATGTGTAGAGTCTTCTCTTGTGTTGTTGGAAGAGGGTGTTTGTTATGACCGGTGCATTTTCTTGGCAAAACTCTATTAGTCTTTGCCCTGCTTCATTCCGTATTCCAAGGCCAAATTTGCCTGTTACTCCAGGTGTTTCTTGACTTCCTACTTTTGCATTCCAGTCCCCTATAATGAAAAGGACATCTTTTTTGGGTGTTAGTTCTAAAAGGTCTTGTAGGTCTTCATAGAACCATTCGACTTCAGCTTCTTCAGCATTACTGGTTGGGGCATAGACTTGGATTACTGTGATATTGAATGGTTTGCCTTGGAAACGAACAGAGATCATTCTGTCTTTTTTGAGATTGCATCCAAGTACTGCATTTTGGACTCTTTTGTTGACCATGATGGCCACTCCATTTCTTCTGAGGGATTCCTGCCCGCAGTAGTAGATATAATGGTCATCTGAGTTAAATTCACCCATTCCAGTCCATTTCACTTCGCTGATTCCTAGAATGTCGACATTCACTCCTGCCATTTCTTGTTTGACCACTTCCAATTTGCCTTGATTCATGGACCTGACATTCCAGATTCCTATGCAATATTGCTCTTTACAGCATCGGACCTTGCTTCTATCACCAGTCATATGCATAGCTGGGTATTGTTTTTGCTTTGGCTCCATCCCTTCATTCTTTCTGGAGTTATTTCTCCACTGATTTCCAGTAGCATATTGGGCACCTACTGACCTGGGGAGTTCCTCTTTCAGTATCCTATCATTTTGCCTTTTCATACTGTTCATGGGATTCTCAAGGCAAGAATACTGAAGTGGTTTGCCATTCCCTTCTCCAGTGGACCACATTCTGTCAAATCTCTCCACCATGACCCGCCCATCTTGGGTTGCCCCACAGGCATGGCTTAGTTTCATTGAGTTAGACAAGGCTGTGGTCCTAGTGTGATTAGATTGACTAGTTTTCTGTGAGTATGGTTTCAGTGTGTTTGCCCTCTGATGCCCTCTTGCAACACCTACCATCTTCTTGGGTTTCTCTTACCTTGGACATGGGGTATCTCTTCATGGCTGCTCCAGCAAAGCGCAGCCATTGCTCCTTACCTTGGACGAGGGGTATCTCCTCACCGCCACCCAATACTGTGTTCATTTCTGCTGTACAGCAAAGTGGATCAGCTATATGTATGCATATGCCTGCATGTGTAAATAATCCCCTTTTTGGGGTTTTCTTCCCACTTAGGTCACCTCAGATCACTGAGTAGGGAGATCTGGGTTCGATCCCAGGGTTGGAAAGATCCTCTGCAGGAGGGCATGGCAACCCACTCCAGTATTCTTGCCCAGAGAACCCCCATGGACAGAGGTGCCTGGAGGGCTACAGTCCATGGGGTCACAAAGAGTTGGACATGACTGAGCAACTAAGCACATACAATTTTTCTAGATCCCACATATATGCGTTAATATACACTATTTGTTTTTCTGAGTTACTTCACTCTGTATGGCAGTCTCTAGGTCCATCCATGTCTCTACTAATGACTCAATTTCACTCCTTTTTAAGAACTACTCTTTTTTTTTAATTTTATTTATTTATTTTAATTTATTTTAATTGGAGGCTAATTACTTAAGAACCACTCTTTAGAATAACAATATTTAGCATGTAGAAGCCTCTTATTCTTTGCTTGGCAAGTACTGGTTATCAATGTCAGTAGCCAAAAGATCCCACCCATTTGGAGTCTGTGAAATTGGATGTTGGCTCTTATGTTTTATTCATCCTCCTTCTCTCAAAGCTCTTAGTTAGGCTTCCATCTCTAGAAACCTTGATGATTATGCAAACCTGAGAAAGAAGTGGTGTGGAACTTGTAAGCATCAGCCTGCACACCGACCACAAAAAGGAGATACTGGGTTAGACTGTGAGCAGAAGTAGTTGTTCAGAAAGGAATAAAATAGATATGAAAGTGTCTGTTGCTTCTAAAGATTTCATTTTCATGTATTGACCATAATAACCAAGTTAAAAATAAATCAGGCAAGACTGAAAGGCCCACATTTAGGCAGAAAATGAGTCAGTGTTTCTATTGATTAAATTATATCTGGAACCAAGTTTGGATGTGATGGTTATCCTGACTCCTTAAATGTGCAGATGCGGTCTTATTGGAACCCACTAGGGACATGTGGCCAGAGACCATTACTGACAGATTGACTGAATCTGATTTTTTCTTATGGATGCCATGAATGCTCCTCATTCTATGTGGGTGACTTTTACATGCATCCAAGCCTCATGTACACACAGAGTACCAGCTTGAATGGTATATACCAAGTTTAGTTCAGTCATTCAGTCATGTCCGACTTTTAGAAACCCCATAGACTGCAGCACGCCAAGCTTTCCTGTCCTTCACCGACTCCTAGAGCTTGCTCAAACTCATGTCCATCGAATCGGTTGATACCATCCAACCATCTCATCCTCTGTCATCCCCTTCTCCTCCTGCCTTCAATCTTTCCCAGAATCAGGGTCTTTTCCAGGGCGTTGGCTCTTCGCATCAGGTGGCCAAAGTATTGGAGCCTCAGCTTCAGCATCAGTCCTTCCAGTGAATATTCAGGACTGATTTCCTTTAGGATGGACTGGTTGGATCTCCTTGTGGTCCAAGGGACTCTCAAGAGTCTTCTCCAAGACCACAGTTCGAAAGCATCATCCAGAGGGAGTGATGATTAACCATTTTGATGCCTCAGCCACTAAGTCACTTTGAGTCTCCTATGATCTAAAAACTAAGCCCAGGGAAAACTACTCATTTGGAAATGAAATATTTTCAAAGGAAGAAATGTGCTGATCCTAAGCATAGATTAGCAATAAAGGGCTTAACTGCTTCTTCACTGGCCTGTGACCAGATGGTACCATAAAAATTAGACTTGTTTATCTCCCTCCTAATTTTAACTGGAGACATATTTGGAATAATAACGGAATGGTACTTACTGAAGAAATAGATAAAATCTGTAAATATCCTAGAGAACCATCAATTCTCCCTTTCTGTTAGAGCTCTGAGGGTTTTCATCTGCGTGAGTTCACAGTGAATTTCTCAATAGGTCTCTTGAGATCCGGAGTTGCAGTCTTTAGTATCAGTCTGACACCAGTATTAGAACAAGGTCAGCGGTGCCAAATTTGTGCCTGACAAGCAGTGAATCCCTCAAACCAGGGAGAGTCAAATGTCAAGAGAGCCATCAGAGGTGAAATAAGACATAATGAATGGTTAGCTGGTAAGTCAAACATTGATGTTGCAGAAACTTAGGTAGGATTTATGGGATGGTTAAACAGTAGCCTCAGATCTCTCTCAGTCTACATTTTTAAAAACATTTTGACTTGGAAAAGGAATATAATATACATATAAAATCACCCCAACCTACATAATCTGATCCTCACCATTGTTTTAATTTTTGCATAAAATGTCATAGTCATTATTAAACCATAATTCATTACATGGTTTTTCTAACGTTAAACATTTCTTTTTCTTTTTTCTTTACTAGTGTAGATAATGCTGGAATGAATGTCTTTCTGCCCATTTTTTTCTCTTTTGATTGTTTATTTGTAACAAGCTCTTAGATGTAGAATTTGAAGCATTAATAGCTATAAATATCTCTAACATTCTTAATTCTGTAGTCTCATATTAGTGCCCAAAAGGTTTGTTTCCACTGAAAAGTGCTTCCAGTTAAGGATCAATGGGTCAATTTTATGATTATCTAGTAACATTGAGTGTTATCATTTATTTTAATATTTTAGAAGGTGTTGCTGCTGCTGCTAAGTCACTTCAGTTGTGTCCGACTCTATGCGACCCCATAGACAGCAGCCCACCAGGCTCCCCTGTCCCTGGGATTCTCCAGGCAAGAATACTGGAGTGGGTTGCCATTTCCTTCTCCAATGTGTGAAAGTGAAGTCGCTCAGTCGTGTCCGACTCTTAGCGACCCCATGGACTGCAGCCTACCAGGCTCCTCGACCCATGGGATTTTCCAGGCAAGAGTACTGGAGTGGGGTGCCATGTTGCTTTAATTTGAATTCCTTAAAATACTGGTAAAACTGGGGAAAAAAAAGTGAGCTGTCTTTTAATCTTTTGAGAATATCTATTTTTACACACAAATTTTAATGGACATTTTGTATATCCTAATCATTTACTATAATGTTAGTGGTACCATCTCACACAAAACGTCATAAATTTAGCAGCTAGAGGTACAGTTAAGAACAAAGGCTTTGGGTTCAAATATAATAACTGATCTTTACCAGCTCTATGACCTTGGGAAATTCACTTACCCTTTTTAAGTGTCAGTTTCCTCTTCTTTCAATTGGAGATTGTAATAGCACCAACCTTACCAACTTAAATAGTATAATTGGTGTATACCCATCAAGCAGTAGGTACCCAATAAGTATCATAGATGATAACAGTGGTCAAATCGGGCTTTATTCTTGTTCATATTTATACATATAAATGATTTTAATCATTTTATTTCCTTTTTTGATTGCTTAAATCAGGATCCTGCAAATCATGGCCCTCATTGGCCCATTGTCTGTCTTTGTAAATAAAGTTTTATTGGAATACATCCCACCCATTCACGCACTGTGTGTTTTTACAGCTGCTTTAGAGCTGCAAGGGCAGAGGTGAATAGTTGTGACAGAGACCATATGGCTCATAAAGCTGAAAATATTTACTAATTAGCCCTTTACAGGAACAGATTGTGACCTCTGGCTTAAATTATAAAAGGAAAGCATGTTCTTATAAAACAATTCCAACAATTTGGAAGAATTTAACATAGCTCGTGCCCCTTCATCCTTTAAGATATTTTTCTTTGTAAAAAAAAACAAGTTCATATTTCTTTATAAATGAATTTTTTTCCTCTTTAAAAAATCTGCTTCCTTTCACTTTCTAGTTATTCCCTCTCTTGACCCCCAAAGTGGAAAAATGCTTTAGACCTCTCCTATGCCACTCTTGTGTTTTTTTTCCTTCTGTGGGCTGTACTATAAAGTCAACCCTGGTATCCGTGAGGAATTCCTTCCAGGATCCCCATTGGATACCAAAATCCACAGATGCTCAAATCCCTTATATAAAATGGGGTAGTATTTGCATATAACCTATGCATATTCTCCCATAGACTTTAAATCATCTCTAGGTTACTTTTAATACCTAATACAATGTAAATGCTATGTTAATAGTTGTAAATACAATGTAAATGCTATGTAAATAGTTGCGGGTGCACTCCACATCCAAGGTTTTCTTTCTGGAACTTTTTGGAATTTTTTTCTGAAAAAATTTTCAATCTATGGTTGGTTGAATCCAGAAATAAGGAACCCATAAATACAGAGGGCGGACTGCACCTTCACTGTATTGCTGCATCTCAGTGCCCCATTATTTTTTATATGATTGTTCTAGATTGCGATCTCGAACATGACCAGCACCCCCAGAAAGTTCCCTCATGGCCTCTTCCAGCCAATGTCTCCCCCAGAGGTAACCACCATTCTGCCCCCCATGATCATGGGTAGGTTTTGCCTTCTTTTGAACTTCAAATAGATTGTGTAGTCATGCAACATATATTCATTTGTGTCTTTTGTGACATGGATCCATTTTACTGCCTGTACTAATAGCTTACTGTTTTTTCATTGAAAAAGTGAAAGTGTTAGTCACTCAGTCATGTCTAATTCTTTGAGACACCCTGGACTGTAGCCCACCAGGCTCCTCTGTCCATAGGATTCTCCTGGCAAGAATACTGTAATGGGTAGCCATTCCCTTCTCCAGGGGATCTTCCCGACCCAGGGATCAAACCTGGGTCTGCTTCACTGGGGCAGATTCTTTATCATCTGAGCCACCAGGGAAGCCTGTTTTTTCATTATCGCATGGTATTCCATTGTACAGATTCACTGCAATTTATTATATACTTGCTATCGATGGACATTTGTTATTTCTCATTTTTTGTCTGCTTTGAACACCCTTGCACACATATTTTTGGTGCATGTCAGCACTTAATTGTTGAGGAATAACCAAGGAATAAGACTGCTTGACCATAGGGTGTACATATACTCCAGCAGATATTTCCAAAGTTTTCAGAGAAAAAGTACAACCAGTTTACATTCTCACCAGCAGTGCATGCAGCTCGTCTAATTTCTTTTTTGTTGTTCTCTAATTTTCCTAATTTAAATGTGGTTTATATTGGTGTATAAGAGATGTGGGTCCGATCCCTGAATCGGGAAGATCCCCTGGAGGAGGGCATGGCAGTATTCTTGCCTGGAGAATGCTATGGACAGAGGAGGCTGGCTGGCTGAAGTCCATAGCGTCGGTCACATAGGGTTGCAGAGTCAGATGCGACTGAAGTGACTTAACACACACATGCATAGTGGATTTACAATGTTGTGTTGATTTCAGGTGTATGACACAGTGGCTCAGTTATACATATACTGATTCTTTTTCAGATTCTTTTCCCATATAGGTTATTATAGAGTGTTGACTAGAGCTCCCTGTGCTATACCGTAGGTCCTTGTTGAGTATCTATTTGACATTTAGTTATGTGTCTGTGTTAATCCCAGCCTCCTGGTTTATCTGCTCCCGTCCTCTGCATGCTCTGTTACTATCTAGGTGAATCGGGCTGCGTAACTGAACCATCGTTACGTTCCTCAAGGGCTGTGTGGTTGGAGTCTGTTGGATGATCACAGCCAACAGTGGAGAGAGCCAGAGTCCTTTCCCAGCTTCTTTATCTTGGCCCCGGTTGCGCTGTTGGCAGAATGGGGAGAGAGGACCCTCATGTCTGCCCCTCTTGCTCTCAGGTTGGAAGCTGAACCTGACTACTCCTTATCCCACACACTCTCCCAGGCATGCCCGGCCGTGGGCCCACCCCTATTTGGCACTTCAGGCTTGGGATGCGGCCGAGGAAGCCAGAGGAGTGCTAAGCCCCTAACAGGGAGAGGAGGCTGCTGTCATCATGTGAGTGGGCACAGCCCAGCCTCCGCATCACCCCTCACCACTCTCCACAGAAAGAGAAGCTGTGTCTTCTCCTTCTTTGGTTGTTAATAGCTCTGTCTGCGGGCACAGGGTCCTCCCTCTAAAGGCCCCATTTCTCCCCTTCTTGTCTTCTCTTTCCTCTTTCTTCCCTTTCTGCTCCCCCATTTTCTCTCCTCTTTTCTTTCCTTTTCACTCTCTCCTTCTCTTTCTCCTTCAACCCACAACTGAGTCCGAGCGCCCCCCCACCCAAGATCTCTGCAATGTCCTGAATGTTGGGAAATGCAGGTCAAATGGACAATGGGTGTGATCCCTTTGCTTCAGGGATCAGGATTTTATAGGCTCAGATAGCTCATGGACAACACTTCAATAAAACAGGGACGCAAAGGGAATGATGTCATATTACTTGCCGAAAGAGAGAAGATATTTCTTGGCACGGGTTGTGGGATTATTGCTATCTTTTTTTTTTCCTTGCATTCATAGACTTTTAAAACACAAGGATCTCTCTGTGATATTCAAAAGTCCTCACACACTTACACAGTGAGTCACAGGCTTTTGAGAACTATTGATTGAGAAAATGCACAGTGTCAAAAAGATCCTGTGAATCCATTTATGCCTACAAATGCCTACTCCTTTTAATTCATAACAACTTGACCATCTATTTGTGTGTGAGGCAAACTGGTGACGCTGACTCCAGAAGAGCTTGGTACACATAGGATTTCCTGGACTTCTTGCAATTTTTCTGCTGTCTTACTCCACAGATTTATATCTCACCAACTCCACTGGCTAATGGAAAATTGTGACCATCTATACTGTTTGACGCTTGATGGAGCTGCCCAGTCCTCTCTCTTCTTTTTCCTTTTTCGTCTTTAAAGACACAGGTTGGGCACCTGTGCACGTAAAATTCCCCAGCTCCCAACTTGCACACTTGATCAGGTGGCCTATGAAATCCCAGCCAGATGGCGACAGGCAGCCATGAATTCTGCAAAATTCGAGCTCCATCCGCAGAGCAGAGACCTCAGTTGGAAGGTGGTAGTGAAACATTTATGCCAAAGACAGCCCGTCTCTGTCTCTAACTGGGTACATTTAAGCCTAGCCCTATTTTTATTTTGGTTTTGTGACTTCTCAGCATTATACAGAAATGGAATATTCTGACATTTAAATAAGGGAGATTTATCTTCCAAATTCAGTCTATTTGTGTTCAGAATCTTGTACTATTCCTCTCCTTCCCCCAATGGTACTTTTTTTTCCTCTCCAGCAAAATTGTTCAGTTTGGAGATCATGGGTACAGAAGTCCTAGGCTCTGGAATGCCATTATTTCCAGATCCAAGGTCATCTAGATTTCGATCAGATGAGTGTGGAATTATAAAGCCAAGGCCCCAGGGTCAGTAATCAGATGGTCTGGCTGCTCTCACTCTGTTCCAAAGCCACAGACCACCTCCCAGCTTGGACCAGCAGCTTCCTTCAAGGGCAACTGGTGAGGAGAGTACTTGGTCTCAACACTGCAGCCCCCAACCCCCAAGCCTTCTTCATCCCCTGAACCACAGTTCAGAGCTCATAGAGGCTGAATCCATTCTCATTGAGGACATGAGCCTGCTGATGAGGATGCCCTAGATTTTCTACAAAGAAAGATGTTCTTTTGCCATTTCCAATTCCATTTGGGCTTCTGAGAAAGCCAAAGTGCCTGGTCCCTGGGCAAGACATGAAACAAGATGGAAACAGGGTCAGTTTCCCTCTTGGTGTTCATAGCAAACCCTCACTGGATCGACAGCAGCATCACCCCTGATGTCGCTAAGCTGTAGATGGAAGCTGTTTCTCTGCAGGGGACCGCTGGACACCGTCGCTGTGATCTTTGATTGAAAATGACTTGCCCCAAGAGTCAGCCTTGACTTCTGGGTTTCAGAAACTATTCCTGAGCCCTCTACCTGAGATTCCTTCCTCTCCCTGGCTCGAGCTGATCCTCAGATCAGAACACAAGCTGCTGTAGGAGAGGAGCCTTGTGTCATCTACAGTGAACAGTTTCGTGAACCACCTACTATGTGCCAGGCCCTGTGCCAGGGACTAGAGACACAGGAAGAGTAAGACAAGATTTCCACCCTGAATAAACTCATCTCCCAATGGGGAGAACTTAGAAGCAAGTGGCAGTTATATTCCAGTGGCAGTTCTCTATTGACGAGATATCCAGGATGTCACGGAAGGAGAACCCATAGTCTCATATTCATATCCCTGTGCATTCAGGGTAGGCTTCCTGGAGATGGAGCCCTCTGAGCTGGATCCCTAAGACAGGCACTGCCACGTGTTCAGCAGCATACCATGCAGCTGGTAGATCCAAAGCACATTGTTAGGGGTAGTGGTGATACTGAAGACGGTTTACAATGAATCCGCATCAGCAATTTCTTGCAGGTGAGCATCTCCCAGTCACTACATAGCCTGGGAACAGGAGAGTTTAGTCTGCATGGACTGCCTGCTCCTGAAACCAGGGCAGGACTCTAACAGTGTTATATCACTGGGATAGAATTTACTGGTGACCTTCCTATAGTGCACACTATAGCCCTATTGTCCAAATTTGCTCAGATGGTAAAGAATCCGCCTGCAATGTGGGAGACCTGGGTTCGATCCCTGAGTTGGGAAGATCCCCTGGAGAAGGGCGTGGCAACCCACTCCAGTATTCTTGCCTGGAGAATCCCCATGGACAGAGAAGCCTGGCAGGCTACAATCCATGGGGTTGCAAAGAGTTGGACATGACTGAGCGACTGAGCACAGTACAACACACACCTGTAACAGCCAATCTTATATGTGGTTCCTGATCATATGTGTGGTTTCTGACCCATGTTGCAAAAACATAGGCAGCAAGTGAGGAATCTTGGGTCCACCAAGCGTACAGCTGGTCTCATCCAATGACCCCACTGTTCCCAGGACAGCCCAAACTCCTTACCCATCTGGCTCCTGCTTTCAAGTGCCTCCTTTGATAGCTTCTTTCTCCCTGCCAATTTTGAACTGTTCTCTGATTTCAAAACATGCCATGTTTCTCACTGCCTCCAGCCCTATGCAAATTCAATCATCTCATTTTGCCATAATTACTGGTTTACATGACTGTCTCTCCCACAGGACTCAGAGCCGGTAGAGGCCAAAGACTGTGTGTTATTCGTCTCTGTGAGAATACAGAGATACCGACCTCATGCTAAGTGCTTTAGAAATGTCCTTTTTTCCAGTGGCCGAACGACTGAGTGAATGAATGAGTGAGGGAGTAAGACACGACCCGGTGAGGTCCTCAGAGGCCCCCAAAGCATTCGCTTCCTTGACTGGAAAGAAACAGAATATCAGACCCACAACTAAAACCACACACTGTTTCTTTCTGCGCCATCACTGCCTAGGGTCAGGTGCTTTGGCCAGAAACCAAGGGGAAAAAAAAAATATGTAGATGTGTGCCTGCAAGGGTATATGTGTGGGCTGATATTAGAAGATGTACTTCCGCGAATTCTCAGGCCCTAGACAGAGCCTAAAGGGTACAGGTTCAAAATGGACTTTTTAGAACCGACCTCAGGGGAGAAATGCCAAGGATGCCTGAAGGCGAGCCACGTTGCCTGCTGTGAAATCCTTTCCCCAAGCAATCCCCTTAGCTTCGCAGGATAGAATGGAATCTAATCTGAAAGGCAGCTGCAGTCCCTCTGGAAGCTCAGAGAATGAGTCTGAGGACAGAGAAGGAACTGATTTCTCTGACGCTGGACATAGCAGGTTCTTGCTGGAGGGCTTAGCCTTCCCTCTGGACGTGTATCTGGGAATCATGCCAATGTTGTAGTTGTTCAGTGGCTCAGTCATGTCTGACTCTTTGTGACTCCGTGGACTGCAGCACGCCAGGCTTCCCTGTCCTTCACTATCTCCTGGAGTTTGCTCAAACTCATGTCCATTGACCAGGTGATGCCGTCTAACCATCTCATCCTCTGTCATCCCCTTCTCCTGCCTTCAATCTTTCTCAGCATCAGGGTCTTTTCCAAAAAGCTGGCTCTTCACATCAGGTGGCCAAAGTATTGGAGCTTCAGCATCAATCCTTCCAATGAATATTCTGAGTTGATTTCCTTTAGGATTGACTAGTTTGATCTCCTTGCTATCCAAGGGACTCTCAAGAGTCTTGGAATCAAAAACTCCAGAATTGGAAGGGCCCAGGGAGTGTTACAGAGAAGGCAATGGCAACCCACTCCAGTACTCTTGCCTGGAAAATCCCATGAACAGAGGAGCCTGGTTGACTGCAGTCCATGGGGTCGCAAAGAGTCGGACATGGCTGAGCGACTTCACTTTCACTTTTCACTTTCATGCATCGGAGAAGGAAATGGCAACCCACTCCAGTGTTCTTGCCTGGAGAATCCCAGGGACGGCAGGGCCTGGTGGGCTGCCATCCATGGGGTCACACAGCATCGGACACGACTGAAGTGACTTAGCACCAGCAGCAGCAGCAGCAGGGAGCGTTATGTGATCCACCCCACCCACCAGCTCCCTGGCTTCAGGCAGGAAATAACAGTATCTCCAGCCATGTGTTGATGTTGTTGTTCTTCTTCAGTTGCTCAGTCATGCCCTGCTGTTTGCGACCCGATGAACTGCAGCACGCCCTGTCCCTCACTATCTCCCATAGTTTGCTCAAATTTACGTCTGTTGAGTCACTGATGCTAACCATCTCATCCTCTGCTGTCCCTTTTGCCTTCAGTCTTTCCCAGCATCAGGTTATAGGTACTGAGTAATCAAGGTGTGCCAGGCGCCGCATGCACGTATCCTTGCTTAATTCCAGTAGAACTCCTACAGGTAAATACTGTTGGGCTGCATTTGGTAGATGCCAGAACTGCATCTCAGAGAGACTGAGCAAGTCCCTTAACCTCTTAGTGCTTCATCTGTAAAATGGGTGTGATCCTGGCCCCAGCCACATTACGTGGCTATGCGGCTACCTGGGTTCATTTGTGAAAACCTTAGTATATGCCCTGAAACAGAACAGAATTTATGTAACTTTGTTAACTGAAAGACTAGAAAAATAGATCAGTGAATGGATGAGTAGATGGATAGATAAGCAGAGTAGCAGATCCAAGATCAATTGGGTAGTGAGTGTTGAAGACGAATTGACCATAGGCAGTCTGACCCTTGTTCTACCTCCTGTAACTGTCTAGATCATACAGGGTGATTCAACATGTTCCCTAAACACTTCAGGGAAGGGGGATCCCTTTTGTAGCTTATTCTAGGTATTTTCTACCTGAAGCATTCTTTCTTGTGATTTGCTGGATGATGTCTACTTGAATTTTCATCTAATTCTCTTTTGCAAAGCTGAAACCCCTGGCTTCGACTTTGTGAGGGGATGGATAATGTGAGAAGTCCCATGTTTGTGTGAGGCCTCTCTGTCTATGTCCTCTCTGTCCCTTTCGTCTGACCAGCCCTGTACACTTCACATAGCCTCTTGCAACAGCATCATCTAAGAAGATGGAAGAGGGTCTTAGATGCCACACAATGCAGCTCAATTGTTCTCCCATGGTCCCTTTTAGATTTTGCATCTTTATGGCTCCTGCCTTTTGAAGCCCCATCACTCTGCCTTTTAACTAGCAACTGTGGGAGAAAGCTGGAAGAGAGAAAGGGAGAGGAAAGAAAGAGAGAAAGGGAGGAGGAAAGAAAGAAGGAAGGAAGAAGAGAAAGGGAAAAAGCTGTGATGTCCTGCTCTGTGATCAGGACATCACAGCCTTCCTTAGGGTGGCACAGAACTCAGAGTCCGACAGAGGGTGCATGCAGCTGGCAGTGCCATCTCCCCTGAAGACAGATACAGCAAGAACGTTGAAACAGGCATGACCTCCATGCCTGCAGAGGTGTTTTCAAGTGCACACGAGCCTCCCATCATTGGAGGTAGAAACAGAGAGGGAAAGAGAGAGCTTTCCATGTCATGGAGTTGGGAGCTGTGCTGTCCGGTGGGGAGAGGATTTCAAGTGTTGCCCTGGCTGCAAACCCAAAGCTCTGCAACCTCTCTCTGCCACCAGGAGCCGTTAGCTTTTGTCTTCCAGCAAGAATAAGTTTGCTTCAGAAAAGGCATTTAATTGCCTCATTGACCAGCTCCACGTCCTAAGATCACACCGACAAAGATTGGGGCCTCTTCGTAATGGGCCGAACTGACACGGACTGAGCAACACGGGCTGCTTCCTGGTAGGGGAAAGAAAATGACATTTGGGCTTTTCCCTAGCAGAGGACATACTCTCCAGCCTTTTACTCTCAAGCCCACTCCCTTTTGCTGTGTATTTTCTCTTTAAGTAAGTGTTCATCGCTTAGTCATGTCTGGCTCTTCCTCTCTTTATGTGGCAGAAAAGCTCACCCAGAGCTGACCTTTTTTTTTTTTTTTTTCTTGCAATGCTGCCCAATTTAAGCCTGGAGATGGAAAGAGACAGAAACAGAAAATATGGATGCAATGCTTACTACCTGCTGCAGGCGTGAGAAATAATCAAAATCGTAAAACGTTGTTCCTGATCTCCCTCAAGGAGATGGCAATATTTGAGTAAATTAAAAATGGAATTAGAAAGTATTTGAACTACAGTTCAGCGCACTAGTAGAAAAGGCCACGAGGCAGGAAATGAATGGCTGGAGAATGACTGGAACAAGTTGTAACTGGTGTTGAGAAATGTGTGTTTGCCCCCCTTTCGGGAGGTGGGTCTGGTTTACCAAGTTGACCCATTTCAAAGAGAGGTGTTTGAGTAAAAGGCAGAGGGAAAATCTTTATATTTACATCCTGACAAGAATCAAAATGATGTTCCTTCTACTGAGACTGACCCTGTTACAGACATTCTGTCTCTCTTTGTGTGTGTGCTAAATCCCTTCAGTTGTGTCCGACTCTTGCTACCCAATGGACTGTAGCCTGCCAGGCTCCTCTGTCCATGGAGTTCTCCAGGCAAGAATACTGGAGTGGGTTGCCGTGCCCTCATCCAGGGGATCTTCCTGGCCTAGGGATCGAACCTGGATCTCTCATGTTTACTGCATTGGCAGGCGGGTTCTTTACCAAGAGTGCCACCTGGGAAGCCCCTGTCTCTCTCTGAAAGTGAAAAGTAAGCGAAAGTGAAAGTCACTCAGTCATGTCTGACTCTTTGCAACCCCATGAACTGTACAGTCCATGGAATTCTCCAGGCCAGAATACTGGAGTGGGTAGCCTTTCCCTTCTCCAGGGGATCTTCCCAACCCAGGAATCAAACCAAGGTCTCCTTCATTGCAGGTGGATTCTTTACAAGCTGAGCCACCAGGGAAGCCCAAGAATACTGGAGTGGGTAGCCTATCCCTTCTCCAGCAGATCTTCCAGACCCAGGAATCAAACTGAGGTCTCCTGCATTGTAGGCAGATTCTTAGTTCTTCCCTGAGCTATCAGGGAAGCCATGGGATGATACCAAAGGGAAGATATGCTGGGAATTTGACAAAATGTAATGGAAAGACCCATTTCTGAGTCCTCACAAACTCCAGCAGAAGGGAGAAAGTCAACAACACAGTATTTTTGGAAGCATGGCATTGGTGTTTTGGGGAGAGGAGGGAGCCACCAGGTAAATCTTGAAGCATACAGCAGGCAGTGAATTTGGACGAGTCAATGGTGGTGCTGGGTGGATGGTGAGGTCATATTGCTGACTGTCCCATGATACTCACGCACATAGTACTGGAGACTGTTAGAGAGAAAGACTTGAGATCATGGTGTCCCTTCCCACTGCTTCCTGCATCACCGATCAACCAGCACCCTTCCTTGTGAGTGAAGAATTTACAATACAATATTTATTTGTACTTCCTATTTTTCTCCCATAAACATGTATGCTTTTAAAAAATCATGATTACAAAATATATGGGGCTTCCCTGATGGCTCAGACAACAAAGAATCTGCCTGCAATGCAGGAGACACAGGTTACAACCCTGGGTCGGGAAGATTCTCCTTGAGAAGGACCCACTCCAGTATTCCTGGAGAATTCTGTGGACAGAGGAGCCCGGTGGGCTACAGTCCATGTGTCAGACATGACTGAGCGACTAACACTTTCACTTTCACAAAAGTTATACATGCATATATGGTAGTGGTACAATGGAAACTTAACTGCTGTGGGACCCCTTCATGCTACAAACTGCATAAAAATACAGCGTTATAGGCACGTACGTACACACACATATGCAAGCCCACAATGCACAACCAATGCCAAAAGGAAGAGAAATCCTTTGGTGCCAGAAACAGAGGGGAATGGGAATCCTCATGGTATATTTCAGCCGTGGTGCAGACAGGGAGACAGGCAAGAGGGATGGGCCCTGGGGCTTTAACATCCACAGGGGGGCCCTGAAGTGTGCAAGGAGATGATACCACGGCTTCAATCTGAGACTGTCAAGGAGTCTGTGAGAAAGAGACTAGAAAAAACAGGGCATCATAGCAAAGGAAGTACAAGAAGCTTAACATGTGTTTGAAGCTGAGAGATTAAAACTCAAATTAGTATGGAGGTTTAAATGTATGTTAAATGGTGGAGTAATATGGTCAGATTTATTTCACACAAAGATGTAGAGAGCAAACGTATGGACGCCAAGTGGGGAAAGGGGAGGGTGGATGAATTAGGAGATCGGGATTGACAATTGACATGTATATACTATTGATACTAATGGGATCGACACGTATATACTATTGATACTATGTACTGTTAGTGTTCAGTTGCTAAGTCGTGTCCAACTCTTTGTGACCCCATGAACTGTAACACTCCAGGCTTCCCTGTCCTTCACTATCTCCCGGAGTTTGCTCAAACTCATGTCCATTGAGTCAGTGATGCCATCCAACCAACTCATCTTCTATCATCCCCTTCTCCTCCTGCCCTCAATGTTTCCCAGCATCAAGAAAATAGATAACTGATGAGAGCCTACTGTCTAGCTTAGGGAACTCTCCTCAATGCTCTGTGATGACCTAAATGGGAAGAAAATCTAAGGAAGAGGGGATATATGTATATGTGCAGCTGATTCATGTTGCTGTGCAGCAGAAACAAACACAGCTTTGTAAAGCAACTATACTCCAATAAAAGTTAAAAACTGGTACATTGAAAGCCCCTGGAACCATGGCAGGAGCAAACCCAGAGCTCCTCCGTACGGCCTTGTCTGTAACCCAGGTTGCTTGAGAGCCCCATGGGGTTTAGGGAGAGAACAGCTCTGCTAAAGATGCGCTCATAATCAAAAGTTGCAAATGCCGCAAGGAAGTAATCCACCATGAGTCAGCACGCATGGCAAACAGAACAGAACCCTGAGAACTCAGATGGCGGAGGGAGGGGGATATGGGGCTGAGAATAATCTGAAAGACTATAGGTTTGAAATTCCAAAATGTATAAAAGTTTTCAAAGTCATAACTGAAGAGTAGGGCATTAGGACAAAAGGAACAGGCAAAATTTTAAAAGCACCAAATGAATGTCACAATTAAAATAGATTAAAAATGAAAACATAAAGTCAAATATTACCAATGAAGGAATAAATGAACTGGAAAATAGATCTGTGGGAATCCGATAAATGCAAGACAGAACAATGAAGGAATGAAAAACATGAAAACAAAGTTAACAACCTAGAGGATAGAATGAGAATGTCTAGAATGTTTTTAAACAGAATTTAAAAGTAGCTGATTAGGATTTTTTTAAGGAGCCATGTGGCATGTAGGATCTTAGTTTCCTGCCCTCAGATTGAACCCATGTCCTCTGCATTGGGAGCATGGAGTCCCAAACACAGGACCACCAGGGAAGTCCCCATCTAGAGTATTTTAAACAAAATTTTCTGAAGATAAGATTATCATGTTAAGGATTTGCAAAGGACTTGCAAACTAAGGATTTGCAAATTAAAACAATGTGATACACACCTTATTGGAATGGTCAAAATCCAAAAGAAAATCAGTGCTGGTGAGGATGTATTATATGAACAGGAGCCTCATTCATTGCTGGTGGGAGTGGGAAATGGTACAGTCATTTTGAAAGACTGGCAGATTCCAAGAAGGCTAGATATAGTCTTATGATATAGTCACTGATAATGCCCTTAGGTATTTACCCAAATGAGTTGAAAACTTATATCCTCATAGAAACTTAAACATGAATGTTTATGTTTCTTTCATAAATGTCCAAGCTTGGAAACAACCAAGATATCCCTCAGTGCATGCATGTGTGCCCAGTCGCTTCAGTCGTGCCCGACTCTTTGCAACCCCATGCACTGTAGCCCACCAGGCTCCTCTGTTCATGAGACTTTCCAGGCAAGAATACTAGAGTGGGTTGCCATTCCCTTCTCCAGGGGACCTTCCTCACCCACGGATTGAACCAGCATCTCCTGGGTCTCCTGCACTGCAGGTGGATTCTTTAACCACTGAGCCACCTGGGAAGCCCCATATCCTTCAGTAGTTGAATGGATCAGATCAGATCAGTCGCTCAGTCGTGTCTGACTCTTTGCAACCCCATCAATCGTAGCACGCCAGGCCTCCCTGTCCATCACCAACTCCCGGAGTTCACTGAGACTCATGCCCATCGAGTCAGTGATGCCAGTGGATAAACAAACTATATGTCCATGCAGTAGAATATGGCTTAGAGATAAAAAGAAGAGGTCCATAAACCCAGGGAAAGATATGGAGGAACTTTCAATGCATCTTGTTAAGAGAAAGAAGTTTGTCTGAAAAGGCTGCACAGTATATGGTTCCAACTATATGATGTTCTGGAAAAGGCGAAACTGTAGAGACAGAAGATCAATGGTTCCCAGGGGGTGGGGTGAGGGGTGATGGGGGATGAACAGTTGGATCACAGAGGATGTTTAAGGCAGTGAAACTATTCTGCATGATACTGTCTTGATGGATACATGATGTTAAGCGTTGGCAAAACCTAGAGAATTGTACAACACAGAGATTGAACCCTAATATAAACCATGTGAAGTGAAGTGAAGTGAAAGTTACTCGGGAGTGTCCGACCCTTTGTGACCCCATGGAATAGTCCATGGAGTTCTCCAGGCCAGAATACTGGAGTGGGTAGCCGTTCCCATCTCCTGGGGATTGTCCCAACCCAGGGATCGAACCCAGGTCTCCCACATTGCAGGTGGATTCTTTACCAGCTGAGCCAACCAGGGGAGCCCAGGAATACTGAAGTGGGTAGCCTTTCCCTTCTCCAGGGGATCTTCCCAACCCAAGAATCGAACCGGGTCTCTTGAATTGCAGGCGGATTCTTTACCAGCTGCTGAGCTACCAGGGTAGTCAATATAAACTATGGACTTTAGTCCATGATAATGTATTTGGCTCATAAGTTATAAAAATATATCACATCAATGCCAGATGTTAATAGGGGAAACCAAGAGGAATGGGAAGAGGGACTGTATGGGGATTCCACTTTCTGCTCAGTTTTTCTCTAAGTTTAAAACTATTCTAAAAAATAAAGTCTGTTAATTTTTTAAAAGATGGGGAAAGTTAATAGGCAAAGCAATGAAGGGTGAAATGCTTCCAAAATTAAAGTTATGAGTCATCAGATTGAAGAATCACAGAGTCTGGAGCAGAACAAATAAAACATATCCACACCTAGATTCCACACACAGACAGAATGAAATTCTCAAAAGCAATTAGAGAGAAAATATAGATTGCATAGAAAGTAATGATAAATACATGATGAGCTGACCTCTCAACAATTACCATCTAGGTCAGAAGGACACTTAATAACATCTCCAAAAGGTCTAAAAAAATAAGCAGCACCTTCGGTTTCTGTGTTCAGGCAAGTGTTTCAACAGTGAGAACAAACAAAAAGCAATATATACACATTTCATAAAACTTAAAGAGAGCAGTGTGAAGGCAATAATTATGATTAGTCTCTTCAAAGAAAGTCAGACATTTTGAGCATTTCTTTATTTTTCTCTGCAAGTGTTTTTTTTTATTGAAGCATAGTTGATTTACAATGTTATATTAAAGTGTACAATGTAATGACTCAATATTTTTATAGATTATACTCCACTTAAAGCTATTACAAAATAATGGCTACATTCCCCTGTGCTGTACAATATATCCTTCTTGTGGACCTATTTTATACATAGTCATTTGTATTTCTTAATCCTATATGTCTATCTTTTATATCTTAAAGATCACATGCATATACAATATTAGTCCTACTCTTCACTTAACATTCTAGGCATCTTTTTTGATTTTCACTGTTTTTGAAGGATAACTTTTAAAGGCCTGAATCATAGTCTAAGCACAATGGTTAGTGAATTGCTAGACAGTTAGTATAATTACTAGACATTTAGACCAGAGAATTTCCTCCTAAATGGCAACTGGATAAAATACACATAAAAGAGAGACAAAATAATGCTTTTTTTTTTTTTCTCCATTGAAAACCCCACCTGCTTTTTCAGTTGCCTGCCAAAGTGGGGAAGTATGTAGTTTGCAAGGGGCCCTTTAGAAGCGATTGAGTTGTTTCTTTGCAAGGAACACTCCGTGCCCTAAGTACCTTGCTTGAGGTGACTTTTGGGAATAATCTTTGATGCTCTAAACAAAGAAATGACTGGTGTATACTTCCTGTACAAACGTGTACCAGGCTCTGTGCTGGGTGCTTCCTGGACAACAACCCTTGCAGGCTAATATTTAGGAGAACTTACCAGGAGCCAGGCACTACATTTAAGAATTTTGCATATGTGAGCTCCTTTGATCTTCTCTAGAACTGCAGGGAGTATGCACTATTATTCCACCCGTTTCACGGACAGGATCACTCTGGCTCTGAGGTAACACAGCCAGTCAGTGATGGAGTCATGACAAGAATGCAAGTCTTCCCACGGCCGCCTACTGCCAGCTTATCCCATGTCCTGTTCTAGGCTTGGGTGGGTGTTGGGGGTGGGGATACAGAAAAGCAGGGTGCTGTGTGCTTAGTCACTCAGTCGTGTCTGGCTCTTTGCAACCCCATGGACTGTAGCCCACCAGTCTCCTCCTTACATGGGATTCTCCAGGCAAGAATACTGGAGTGGGTTTTGCCATGCCCTCCTCCAGAGGATCTTCCCAATCCAGGGATTGAACCCAGGTTCCCTGCATTGCAGGTGGATTCTTTACTGTCTGAGCCACCAGGGTGGCTCAGAAGCAGGGTGGGAAGAACATTATAATAATGACCAAAAAAAGAGAGAGAGATTCAGAGACTATGCCAAATTCTCTCTAGACAGGATCTCAGTTCATTCTCCTACAACGATGCTACATAGGTATTGCCATCGTTATCTTCAGCTGACCAGGGAGTGAATGCGGAGCTCAGTCCCTCCCCTTGAGGTTGTGCAGCTGTAAGTCACACGTTGTCTGCCGCAAGCGCAGGGGTGTCCGCCCCGTGGCGCGGGCCCTGCTCCTCACTGCCTGTGGCTCTTGTCTTCCGTCCAGGGGAGATGGAGGAGCTGGAGACGCTGTGGCTCACGGGCATCTGCCACAACGAGAAGAACGAGGTGATGAGCAGCCAGCTGGACATCGACAACATGGCGGGCGTGTTCTACATGCTGGCGGCCGCCATGGCGCTCAGCCTCATCACCTTCATCTGGGAGCATCTCTTCTACTGGAAGCTGCGCTTCTGCTTCACGGGCGTCTGCTCCGACCGGCCGGGCCTGCTCTTCTCCATCAGCAGGGTCAGTATCCCCGATGGTTTCTTCTCTCTGCAGCAGGCAGGTCCAGAAAAGCACGGGGGCACCCAGAGTGCTTTGGGACCCCTGGGCAGGGGGTGGGGGGTCTGCACACCCTCCCCTCACTCACCATCCCTTCTCGGATGTGTGGAAAGGGCACTGGGTTCTGTGTTCATGAGCCAGACGACCCTGCAAGCCAGAAATGGAAGGTGAATGAATAAGGCAGGCCGGGCCTGAGAAAAATAGCACAAATGGAATGAAAAATAGCAGCTGAGCCTGGGTGTCAAGGAGAGAGAGCAATGGGGACTGTGGTAAAATATGACAGAGTGTGGCAAACCCAAAGGAGATGATCATTCTCTGCTCTTGCTGAGGATGGTCTTAGCGGAAGGCAAGGCCAATTTTCAGTTTTTATAGGAGAAAATGGCCATCTGTTTATACAGGAAAACTTTCCATTTTTATTTAAAATTTTTTGGTTGTACTGTGAGCCAGGCAGGATCTTATTTCCCCAACCAGGGATCAAACCCGTGCCCCCTGCAACAGAAGTGGGGACTCTTTACCACTGGACGACCAGGGATGTCCCTCAATTTTTAAATGCTAGTAACTAATTCCATTGAAAACTAGAAAAAAACACCAAAACACATGGGCTAAGCACAGCCTGTCAGCAGCCTCCCTGACGAGCACCCGGATATGCTCTAGGATGTTATTAAAATTCCTGTGCAGCATGCTACAACATTTGCATGCCTTCAATGAGATCACATGTGACCAAACAGAATCACGATGCAATGCCATGTGTGTACACAGATAACAAACCACAAGAATACATTTGATGCAACAGAGCCTGAAATGAAACAGAGGCTTGAAGAACCACGAGAAAACGCACACACTTCAAACAGAAAACAAAATACACGTTCAGCCCGACGTAAACAGCAGCGCAGACTACGCATGCCGTAGTCAGTGCACTCACGTGCAAGCCGCAGAAATCTCCTTGCGTGCTGCACAGCATGACACGTGTGTGTGGCCGTACACAGGTACATGGTGAGATGCATTCATCACAATGATGGTCGTGGAAAGTGCTTCTATCTGGGGGACACATTTATTTCCCAGGCACCACGGAAGGACTTTATACTCTTCCTCTCATTTAACCTACAAACCACTTCTATGAGGTCCGTACTGATATGGTCCTAGAGTTGGGGAAACTCACAGTTATAAGGTTAGGAGGAATTACCCAACACCGCTCAGCCTTGCCGGAGCCAGGATCTGACTCTAGGTGGTGTAGTAACAGCCTGAGCCCACAGTCTTACACAAGCAACAGACATCAAATACAAGCGAAATAAGAGATTTGATGCAAATCATACCACACACATATATATGCATACAACTGAACGGCGTTTACCTGTTCAACACAAGCTAGTCGCGTACTTGCATCAGATAAAAGCATATACATATATCGTTTACTGATCTTCCAGCACAGTATAGGGGCTTCCCTGGTGGCTCAGATGGTAAAGAACCTGCCTGCCATGTAGGAGACCCAGGTTCAAATCTTGGGTCAGGAAGATCCCCTGGAGAAGGAAATGGCAACCCACTCCAGTATTCTTGCCTGGAGAATCCCATGGACAGAGGAGCCTGGTGGGCTACCTTCCATGGGGTTGCAGAGTTAGACGCAACTGATACAAACACTTTCACTTTACACACATACATATTGTTCACTGATCTTCCAACGCAGTATAATATTATCTATCTATCTGATAATCAATGTCATCTGTCTGTCCATCCATCCGTCCATCCATTCATTCATTTATCCATCCATCTATTTATCTCTTTCTCCCATTTACTCGCCTTGGAATTTGTTTTCCTCTGAAAGAATTGAACAAATTAAGGTTTGAAACATGGTGAAAAATATGTAGTTAGAAGCATCTAGTTTTAGATGCTAATGTTTACTGGGAAAACAATCATTTAAAGAGGAATTTATGTGTTCTTGGGGTTTGGTGGTTTTAAGAGATCCAGAAGGTACACACAGGCTTAGTCAGGAGGATTTATTTTCTCCATTCAGTGGCAACTAAACTTGAGTTCTATGCAAATACATATTTCCTAATTAGCTTGATGGCATCTAAACACACAGATTGTTTAAAAATAACAATGTGCATGCATGTAGCTAGGTATTAAGCCAACTTTAAGCTAATTCTCTCTGCCAATTACTGAAGGCTTTCCATATCTAAATGATTCTGGGATTGCCATGAGCGAATGCACACAATTGCCTTTACTGGTAAATTCTGCTTGTTTTTGAAAGAGCTCTCCTTCTGTCCGAAATATCATTAAGGAAGCCAAGTGAGGACTGTTATTCTGAGAAATGAACTAAACCCCTCACTCCTCCCGTTCCAAGCCTCTTGAGGGACAGGCATGAAGGAGGAACTCAATGCAGCATTGCTATGTTGTGTCCTTGACAAGCCAGGACCTGAACTTCCATCTCCCCCTCCCTAGTGGAGAGAGGACCCCATGTCCCACGGGACACAAACCTGAGATGCCTGCCCTTTTGCAATGGCCAAGGGCAGAGGCCAGAACTCAGAGAGTCATTTATTTTACATTAGAACCAAGCTTCTCCCATAGCTGTGACTTTTGTCCATTATGACTTACAAAAAAGGCATCCTCTCTTCTGTGGGATGCTTTTAACTTTTGTTTCCTCTCCAAAACACTGTCCTTTTCATTATAAAAAAAAAAAAATGTTCACTGTCATCAGCAAAGAGAACCGCTACGGTTGTCTCCTGAGATGTGAGGAATGGGAGACATGGCAAAGCCAGAGACAAAGGAGGTGGAAAGCATGATATCCTTCCAGAGAGCTCAGAGGAGAGCTTGAGGCAGCTTTTGGCTGGCCTGCAGTGGGGACGACAGAATAGAAGTGATACACCGTCTTAGCCGGGGCTTCCCAGGTGGCTCAGTGGTAAAGAATCCATCTGCCAATGCAGGAGGTGCAGGAGACAGAGGTTCGATCCCTGGGTCGGGAAGATGCTCTGGAGGAGGAAATAGCAACCCACTGTAGTATTCTTGCCTGGAGAATTCCATGGACAGAGGAGCCTCGTGTGGCTACAGTTCATGGGGTCGCAAAAGAATCAGACACAACTTAGCAAATAACAACAATAATCTTGGGCCATTCCAGCTGCTCTAACAAATTACCACATGCTGGGTGCCTCATCAACAATAAAAATGTGACACTCACAGTTCTGGAAGCTGGACATCCCAGATCAGGGTGTCAGCATGGTGGGGTGAGGGCCCTCTTCTATGTTGCAGATGTCCCCTTGTGTTGAAGGAATGAAGGGGCTCTGTGAGTCTCTTTTATAAGAAGTGCTCCTTCCAAAGGCCCCACCTTGGACCTCATGACCTAAGCACCCACCTACTATTAATACATCACCTTTGGGAGCTGGGATCTCAATACATGAATTGGAAGGCTGGGGGGATACAAATAAGCAGAGGATACCAGAAACTTTAGGCATCAGGCCCAGGTGCCAAGGAACCAAGGAGGACAGTCGTGCTCAGGCCCCACTGAGAATGTTGAGTGGTCAGGGTCCTCTGGGAGTTGGAGGATGGACAGAGCCAGTTGTCTGGAACAGCATGTTGAGTCTGCAGTGCTCCCTTCATCTGAACCCATCGTGGGGCCGAGAGGGCATATCACTTACACAAGCCATAAAAGGTAGCTGGAGTCTATGAATACTAGAGAGGAGGAAAGGAAGACCTCTGCAGGGAAGAAAGAAACCCCAGCCCAGGGATTTGCCTTCCAAGGTAGGGTTTGGGCAGCATATGGAATCAGAAAGCCATGATGACTTTCCAGAGCTAATGTGCAGTAGTAAAGGGTAGCACCCATTTCCTACAGCTCTGATCACGGGGCCACTGTGTGAGAGGACAGAGGGGAGGGGTGACAAGCAGGAGGGGCACAACGGGAATGACAGAGCAGCTCACCCACTCGCATTCACAGAGCCCCGTCCACGTGAGGTGCTCTGCTTGCATTTTCAGATCTTGCCCTGACATCCACCTTAGAGTGTATGATTCCCATTTTACAGATGTGGGACTTGAGGCTCAAAAAGATGTAGTGACATAGCCAAGGTTGCAGAGCTAGTAACAGATGATGCTGGGGCTCGTCTCCAGTGGGCTTCTGGCCTCTGACTCTTCCCACCCTTCTGTAATACACACTCCCACCTCCCCATCAGCCCATCTGGAAGATGAGTCAACTCAGTTGGAGAACCCCCACCAACCCAACCTGGGGTACAGGCCCCCATCATGTTGACTCCTTCCCGAGGCTTTGCCAGGCAGATCTGCACCTGGGAACTGCCTTAGCTGTGTCATGTGAGCCCCAGGGGAAACCAGGGATGAGAAAAAGCAGTCAGCCACCACCCTCCCAGCCCTTGAAACATTGCTCAGCTCCCCAGCCGCTTCTGAGGGCCTCCTGCAAATACAGAGACAACGAGCTCATCTCGGCAGGCGGGAGTACACCACTCTGATGGGGGAGGTTGGAGGCGAGTTCTCAAAATCTCTAAAAGGGAGACAGAAGCTCATTAAAATAAAATTGCAAAGTTAGAAAAACATGTAAAAGCTAATGTTCTCACAGTGCTAACAACAGGAAGAAAAGGCTCTGATCTTGGCTGATTCAGACATGTAGGAGACACACTGATTTTCACCCAATATAGCAGAGTCCCTCTAGGTTAGCATATGAGACTATTACATCACCGAATTGGTCAGGGAAAGCTTAAGTTAGCATAAAAGATTCAAAAGCCCTGCTCTATGTGAAATATACGTTTGTACATTTTGACATCCAGCAGCCTCAGAAACAAAAAGGAGACGCTGCCTCCTGGCAGGGAAAGAGACCACTCAGGGCCTAGAGAAGGAGACAAGAGGCAAGGCTGCAGGAAGGTGAGAAGGGCCGTCACCTTGTCCTGGGCAGCCTTCATCCTGCAGCCTGGGGTGGAAAGGTTGGAGGAAGAGATGCTCAAACACATAACTGTAGGCTTTGCTGTTTACTCTTGACGCAGTGGAGACTGTCTCTAGAAAACAAGAAAGATGCAGGAGGGCAAACAGTGGTGGCTGTCACAGTTACATGAGCATCCCTATGGGTTCTGAGCATCCCTACCGTGGGGATCAATGGGCCGCTGTCATCAGAGTCCACACTTCTCACACATCCTTCCCACGAGTTTACCCCAGAGTCAGCAGCAGCTTCTGCATCCCTTTCACAACCCCCTTCTTGGGCCAGACCCCTGTCAGTCTCAGGAGAACCAGGTCAAACGCTAAAGCCTGGACCTGATTGTTCCGTTTTGGTTGTTGTTATTCAGTCTCTAAGTCATGTCTGACTCTTTGTGACCACATGGATTCTAGCCCCCCAGACTCTTCTGTCCGTGGGATTTCTCAGTCAAGAATACTGGAGTGGGTTGCCATTTCCTACTCCAGGGGATCTTCCCAAACCAGGGATCAAACCTACATCTCCTGCATTGCAGGCAGATTCTTACTACTGCTCCACCTGGGAAGCCCAGTTGTATGAGGATTAGAGGATATTTTTTCCTCAAATTCCATGTATGACTATTGGCAAAAGTGTCAGATAATCTTGATAATCTAAATCAGATAATCAGAGAGAGAGACAAGGGAAGTCTGATGCTCTGCCACTGGTCTCATACACTTAAGAACGTTATCAAGATTCAGGTTGCATTTCACTGTTTCTCCAGGGCGCCTATGTCTCTCCTTTGCAGATAGAGTTCAGGTGTGACACGATTTCATGTCCCCGATGCTGCTAATGGTGTTTTCCATTCCTTCCCACAGGGCATCTACAGCTGCATTCACGGAGTGCACATTGAAGAAAAGAAGAAGTCTCCGGACTTCAACCTGACCGGATCCCAGAGCAACATGTTAAAACTCCTTCGATCTGCCAAAAACATCTCCAACTTGTCCAACATGAACTCCTCAAGGATGGATTCCCCCAAGAGAGCTGCGGACTTCATCCAACGAGGCTCCCTCATCGTGGACATGGTTTCAGATAAGGGCAACCTGGTCTACTCAGACAACCGGTCCTTCCAGGGGAAAGATAGCATCTTCGGGGACAACATGAACGAACTCCAGACCTTCGTGGCCAACAGGCACAAGGACAACCTCAACAATTATGTGTTCCAGGGACAGCATCCTCTGACTCTCAATGAGTCCAACCCCAATACAGTGGAGGTGGCTGTCAGCACGGAGTCCAAAGGGAATTCCAGGCCCCGGCAGCTTTGGAAAAAATCAATGGAGTCGATCCGCCAAGACTCCCTGACCCAGAACCCCATCTCCCAGAGGGACGAGGGGCCCGTGGAGAACAGGACCCACTCCCTGAAGAGTCCTCGGTACCTTCCTGAAGAAGTGGCCCACTCAGACGTCTCCGAAACGTCAAGCCGGGCCACGTGCCACCGGGAGCCCGACAACAATAAGAACCACAAGGCCAAGGACAACTTCAAGAGGTCCATGGCCTCCAAGTACCCCAAGGACTGCAGCGAGGCAGAGCGCTCCTACCTGAAGACCAAAGCGAGCTCGCCCAGGGACAAGATCTACACCATCGATGGCGAGAAAGAGCCCAGTTTCCACCTCGACCCACCCTCGTTTGCGGAAAGTATGGCCCTCCCCGAGAACGTGGACTTCCCTGACACCTACCAGGAGCGCAGCGAGAGCTTCCGCAAGGGGGATTCCACGCTGCCCCTTAACCGGAATGCCCTGCATGAGGAGGACGTGCTCCCCAACAATGAGCCGTACAAACTCTACTCCAAGCACTTCAGCCTGAAAGACAAGAGCTCCCCGCACAGCGAGGGCAGCGATCGGTACCGCCAGAACTCCACGCACTGCCGGAGCTGCCTGTCCAACCTGCCCACCTACGCGGGCCACTTCACCGTGCGGTCCCCCTTCAAGTGCGATGCCTGCCTGCGGATGGGGAACCTCTACGACATCGACGAGGACCAGATGCTTCAGGAGACGGGGAACCCCGCCGCCCAGGAGGAGGTCTACCAGCAGGACTGGGCCCCGAACAGCGCCCTCCAACTCCAGAAGAACAAGCTGAGGATCAGCCGGCAGCACTCCTACGATAACATCCTCGACAAACCCAGGGAGGTGGACCCTAGCAGGCCCTCCCGGAGCATCAGCCTCAAGGACCGCGAACGACTCCTGGAGGGAAACCTGTACGGGAGTCTCTTTAGCGTCCCCTCCAGCAAACTCGCGGGGAACAAGGGTTCCCTTTTCCCCCAGGGCCTGGAGGTCGGCAAGCGGAGCAAGTCCCTCTTGCCGGACCACACCTCCGAGAACCCTTTCCTCCACTCCTACGGGGATGACCAACGCTTAGTGATCGGGAGGTGCCCCTCGGACCCTTACAAACACTCGCTGCCGTCCCAGGCTGCGAATGACGGCTATCTCCGCTCGTCCTTGAGGTCGACGGCGTCATACTGTTCCAGGGACAGTAGAGGCCATAGCGACGTGTATATTTCAGAGCATGTTATGCCTTATGCTGCAAATAAGAATAATATGTACTCTGCCCCCAGGGTTTTAAACTCCTGCAGCAATAGACGTGTGTACAAGAAAATGCCTAGTATCGAATCTGATGTTTAAAACCTTCCATTAATGTTTATATTTATAGGGAAACATACCTAATGGCCAATGTCTGGACGGGTAAATGATGGATGCCCCAGTAGTGCCCTGACCAGAGGAAGAGGATTTAGGAAGGTATTTTTCAGTTGGTTCTTTTGCACATGGCTCCAAGCCGTAGTCTTCCACTCAAGGAATCTTGTGAGGTGTGTGCTGAGCACGCCAGAGCCCAGATAGGTGAGTCCTTAACCAAAAACCAATCCACACCAGGGCGAGTCTCCTGGACGTGCCCACCAGGTATGTCGCAATAATGACGCATCGGATGCCAGTGGTCATGTGACGATTTCCTATATTCCAAATTCCATTAAGACCAGCCCACCCTGTAATTTCCTCATCAGAAATGCCTCACGGTTTCTCTGATACAGAATAAGCAATATGGTATGCGTGTAAACCTGTCACAAAATAAAACAAGAATGCATCCACACTGGAGCGAGACGGAGTGTGCCAGAGATTAGGAAGTTCGGCTTTCTAAGCAGTTCAGCTTTATTGTTCTGCCTCCCTTGATGGCCCCGGCCCAACCCCACCCAGAACTCCAGGCTCCCCCAGAGGATAGCAAACCCGCGTGTCCGTGGTTCACTCTGCTAGCTTCCTCGTAGTCCATTTCCAAGACACATGGAGTAAAAGGCCCAGGAGGACCCTCAGGCAGAGAACGACAAGAGTCTCTTTGGATGTCCATTTGTGTATTTCACAGACACTCTCTCACCCTTGGCTTCGGTGGTCTTGCTCAGAGCTGCACAGACTCACACACGTGTGTCTTCAATACCGTAAGTGTGGATCTTCCGTCTATGACGCAGCGGCCCTTGTAGTTGATCCCGAAGACTCCTGTGTACGTAAGTTTGCGTTTCCCCCTCCTCTGGTGATGACTCAGGGTTGTATAGTATCTGTTACTCTCCCCCTCCCTCCAGGAACCTTCACTTGTTCAGTCCCCCAAATCGCCGCAGTGACGTTTAAGTGTGTGTTGCTGTTCCCAGCATGGTGAGTGTGGGGGCACGTGCCAGCGGCCACATGTGTGCTGTGATCTCTAAGAAGTAAAATGCCATCTGTCTTGCTAAAGGCCAGTGTGGCTGTAGGGCGATCTTCCTTAACCCGTTCTGAAATTTGGCCCGACACGTGTCCCCGCTCCAACCTCCTTAAATCAACAGCCTTCAAAAGAGGAGAGACACTCATGTATCTACCCTGAGCATCCTCCCAATTGTGGATAATCTTTAGTGGGACGAGTGATTCCTCTCTTCTGAAATAGTCGCTCTGTTGAAGTCCAACTGCCTCACCAGCACCAACAGAACTCACAAAATTCCTCAAGGTATTTGTCATTTCCGAGCCACTTCCATCATTCCCTTCTCACTTGCCTCAAACCTGTGCAAAAATGATAGGAAATGATACTCATTTTTGTCCACTGTGGGGGCAAGGCTGGGGAATCTTGACGCACGAAAAGATCTCAGCACATCACCCTATGCATTCAGTGTGGCCCTGCAAATGACAAGCAAGTTGTTATATTACAACACTTCACCAAAACAATTTTGTAGTTTAAAAATTAAACATGATTAAACACGATAAAAACCACAAATAGCATTCATTACATATTTTATACAGTTCAAATCTAGTAATTAGCGTGTTTTAAATACATGAATGTCCCTGAGATGTTTGGGCTACGTAGCCACCTGATTTGCACGGTCCCTGGATCTGTGTCGGTGTCCTGTTACAGAAGCCCTAGGCTAACGCAAACTAGCTGGACCATTCCCTGGTTTCCTCCTGCATTTTGCCCTGGGCTCTTAGAGGAGGGGGCAGAATGACAGCTTGAAAAGTTAACCCGTGTCTTAGAATCCGGCCGTGTTCTGTCTTGTAGGCAGTGATTTCCTGTGAGTGGGCAGGTGCCGGGAATAATTCTCTTAGAGCTTGAGGATTCATTGAATGGCTCCATCTTTGAGATAGGACACCTGATCTACCATATTCCTATAATGATGAAAAGTGGTGGCTGAGAAGTTCAGGGTCCATGGGAGAGAGGCAGAGGGAGCCAGTGGAAGTCTTTGAGATGGACAGGCAGAAGGGGCTGATAAGGTACCAAAGATGAATGCACTTGAATGTTGCATTTTATTGTTTGGATGTTGCAACTTTGCTTCTCCAGCAAGGGAGAAGCCTAGATTAAAGAACTCGGAATAGCCCCCCAATCTCTACTCTCACGCACACCTATGATCGTATCATCTTTTACCATGTTCTGCCTTTGCCCTTCCACTGCTTTTCAGACCTGTACGCCCCCAGCCAGGATCACTTCCATTTCCTCACAAGTGTCATGTCTTGACACAAAATGAATTGAAGTCTTCCCAGAAGATAGCTGTGGTATATCACCAATCTAAAGAGGCTATCTGTCTTTCTCCAGTGTCTCCTCAAAACCAAGGAGCTGCCAAAGGTGGCAGAGATCTCCAGGGAGAGTAAGAATTACACTTGGAATGACCCCATAGATCAAAAAGCCTTCTTCTAATAACAACATCAGTTCTGCTGTTAACCCCATACCTCTCTGGGTACAGAAACTAAATATATGGCTTTGGGAAGAATCGACAGCAATGTAGCCAAAAAAAGAGAAAAAAGTATACCCTTCCTCTAATAGCGAAAGGGTTTTTTAAAAAAGAAATAGCTAGAATTGGATGCTATGTAGTAAACACATCATTTCCTTCCTCCATAGATTCACTGACGCCTAATAGTGATGATCCCAAACATAAGACAACCGACCATTGATTGATGGTCATTTTCCAACTGAAAGATAGTGATGTCAGGCTATTAGAAGGCCAGTCAAGTCTTTCAGTTCTTTGGGGAAAGAGTAGCAGGAGTATAACATCCAGAGGTAAATCACACCTTCAGGACAGGAGGTGATAAGAATTACAGGGGATGCCCTGAACTATGGGTCCATTACAGAAGATTCCTCAGACACGTCTCAGCTCTGAGTCCTTAGATTTGTTGATGCCGAGGATCCAGGATCTCTGACCTCAAAGGCGTGCCTGAGTTTCGTCTGACTCAAAGTCGAAGCCGGTGTCCGTCGTGATGCTACATTAACTCTTAATGGTTTTCTCCACTTGAGAAGGACCCAGATAGGTTATAGTGCACATGTGCAACCAACTTAAAATGTTCTGTGTAAAAGGAGAGTCTTCTGGGATGCAGGGTCTACTCTGGGCAACCTTTGGGTTTCTGGAAAATTGTTTCCATTATCCTTACATCTGCAGGTTCCTAGGCCATCCCAGGTTTTAGTGCTCTGTACGGTGAGATGTCAGTGGGTCTGCTTTTTTGCCAGTGAGGCTTCCATGAGAGGCATGGGATTACAATCGTCCTACTCATTACGCTTGTGTCCTTTGCAAATCGCATTGCATTCTTTTAGCCGGCACTGTTTTGTGGACCGTACCTGGTTTTCTCTTCCCTGTTTCGTTAAGGTGCCTGAGAAGCGTTCGTACTTAGGTTTTCCGACAAAAGCATTAACGTTCATCCTTTGCAGCAAACTCAGTCAAATCAATTCACACTTATTTTCAGGGGAGAAAAAATAAAATTACACCTTGTTTACAAATGAAATAGTTTCACTTAAATGGGACTCCAGCCAAGGCAGTTAATTAGTCAAAGACTCACGGCAGCCGTGCGTTCAAACATTGTTTATTCTATTTGATATGTCTACCCCTGATGTGTATTTAATATTCTGCATCTTTCTCAGGAAATGACAAATGCCCCGAATTCTTTGCAAATGGAATTGCTAATCAAAAATAAAAGCAAAAGTTGGTGTTAATTAAATGGTGATTAAAAATTTATCTCCTTTAAACCTAAAAAAGTCCAGCCTTAATAATCAGTTGTCATATAATCAATGCCTTGCACTGAAATCCGTTGCGGGGTTTAAGACCTAAATAAATACTAAGTTGAGAAACCTAAATATCTTTCAGAAGAGCTGAATGTATTCGTTAACTTTATGCAAACCCTATACTGTTTCTTCGTGTAGAGCTGTTGTTTATGAATTCTTCAAAGGGGAACATGAATTGCTTCTGAAATGGTGCCTGTTTGCATGAAGCGCAGCTAGAACAGACATAATTGGACTTCAAGGGGAAAACCAACAACAAAAAAACTCCCCGAACTTAATAGGTGAAAGCTAAACTCAGTGGTTGGTATTTAATATGAGTTCAAGGCAATTTGCATTCCAAAAGCAGTGTTTATTTTCCCTTGAGACAAAATAAGACCTTTCCAGATGCCCCATCTTCTCTTGGTAAACAGTGTTGGAAGTGTTTAATGAAAGGTTACCTGGAATTTTGACTTGACAAGTTCCCCCAGTATGCAGTTGCCCTTTTGCATTCAACCCCTTTACATTGTTGTATGCTCCTATCTAATTGTATCAGATGAGGTCAGCTTGGCCCTTGATGGAGATCGGAGATGTCCAAATGCACTTATCCTGTGAATATCAATGCTCGGGTACACATGTATATAATATACATGCTTGTTTTCTACAATTTACACGTACGTGTATTATCCAAATCAAGTTGTATATAATGTAAAGTTTATGTTAAAATTTAAATGATGATAAGGATATGAACACATGGAAAACCCGTGCTGGTTATTGATGGGATGATACTTCTGTGAAGAGGGCACTATTTTTTTTTAATAATCTCAGTTGTAGGGAGGATAATAGAACCCAAGTGGCATTTGTGTGTTGGAGTTCTTGGCCCCTTACATAAAAAATATCTGGGGTTAGGGGTACGGGATGCAGTCTGCTCACTGTTACTCTAGAAGACAGTGCTGATACGGACACGCGCCTGATTTCTGCAAACCCGCTGAAGGGCGCGTTTCCTGTTTAAACGCCTTCTCTTCTTTGCCCACCCACACCCTTTCTGTGCCCTTAAATACTCAGTATAGTATCAGTTAACAGTGTCTGCCCACAAGAGTTCTAAAAAAACAGAACTTATAGAACTGCACCAAGACTTGGGGCAAGGAGAAAGGAGACGGGAAAATTAAGAGAAAAGGAAGTTGCAAAGGGGCAGTAGTCATCTGTTTAAGACTGTCAGGTTGACAATGTCCGAGTCAGGTCTAGAACCCAAGACTTCCTGGTCCAAGTCCTAGCTTGGTTCCCCTTTCCAGGCTATCTCATCCCTAGGTTTCTCTCAAGAGTGTTCCCCTGAACACCTCTAGGATCAGTGCTGGAAAACCTCACAGAACTGACCTGGCTGTCTTTGCCTCTTGCCTTATACAGACCCATGCACCCTTCTTTGAATTTGGTTTTCCTTTAAGCTCCCCCAAAACCCCTTGCCTCAGAGTGCTGGAGAAGAGAAACCTCTTTCCAGGGACTTATTCCCTGGGAAGAGTGGATAACAGGATATAGTTTAAAATCTCAAACCAAAGATGAAAACTGGCAGTAACCGTTGAGGTTATATTGTTACATTTCTCGTTAGCCAAGGATGAACAAAGGACCTTGATTAGCTGATGGAAGCTGACTAAGTATCCATTCTCCTTTTAGGGCCAATTTGGGATGGAGGAGAGGCAAAGGGAATAGAAAGTACAGTCTCGTCCCATAAGCACCTTCTAGAACTTCAGTGCCGAAGGACGAAAGACAAGCGAGAACACAGACCAAATGAAAAAACTGGAAATGATGGTTTTCATCAGGAGATAAAAATGTATGTGATTCCATGATAAAAAAAAAAAAAAATAAACAGGTAATCCCTTCCCTAGACTTACTTCCTAGTAACTTTAGAGAATATAGTTGTTCCTGGAGATACCCGTCCATGACGGCACTTGGGACACCTAGGAGCATTGATCAGGTGACCAGACTCGCCCTTCTCTGATTTTGCACAGGCAGGCTTGGATCTGGGTCCTCTCAGTTCTCCAGTCCTTGCCGCATCATGCCTCCTTCCACCTCTGCTTTATGACATGTGCTTTAAGAAAAGGTAGGGGGGAAAAAATCCTCAAAGGATTGGGAAATAGACCATGATGTAAAAAAGCTTTTGTGTTTGGTTTGGTTTTTGACTTGTGAAGAGTACTTTGGATAGTTCAGGGTAAAAAATGTATCAGGGAGGAAAGTAGAGAGAATTCCTGTGGAGTCCCAAGTGCCTCTGTGTTGTGGTTAGCCAAAAAGAATGCGTCAGGTGCCTGGAAAGAAAAGGGGACGATGAGACAGCAAAAGGATTTAAGGTGTATTTCAGAAAGATGGTGGGGTGGAGAAGGGGCTTATTTTTTTCTCTGTCCATCCTGTTCTTGTGCATTTCTGAAACACTGGGGTCTCCGTTCATCCCAAGAACGTGCCTTGGTTCAGCACCTGAATTTGGAAATATCAAAATGTATCTACATTGCATGTAGACTGTATTCTGGGTACGTCCTAGAATGCAATCCTCAAAATAGCCTGGGGATCTAAGTAGGATTGCTCTCCTTTTACAGATAAGAAAACTGATTCAGGTTGGTTTCAGCCTCATTCAGCCACAAGAATCTGCTAATAAATGTGTATTGTTAGGCATAGTCTTGAAGTGCCTGATCTCCTCCGGGGGAGGGGGTCAGAATAGAAGTCTGGAAAAGAGATGTGTTGTTTTGAGGTCCCTGGGGCTCTGTCTTGAGTTTCTGCCTCTGTGGTGAGGAAGGTGATGAGTGTCTGTTTTGGGGTGTGTTGAGAACTCCCAGGATCCCACCTCTGTTCATTGGCCCCTCCTGAGACTTGAACGCTATCTGTGTCTCTCCCCTGTATGCTTGCACTCAGCACTTACTTTTTTGGTTCCTGGGGAGTTATTTTCTCTACTTAGCATGTGCCTAATATTAAATATCCCCTTCCTAATATCTCTTCTTTTTCTTAGTAGACATCAGGGATAATTCCATTAACATATGCAAATAATATGCTCTCACATGTGTGCGGGCACACATGCCCACACACACACACACACACACACACACACACACACACTGCCTTGTGGCCCCATTAAAGCCTTCCTACGCATGGCAGCCCATTTTCAGAAAGAGGATACTGCTTGCAAGTGACTGTCCCTTCTGTTGATTGTCTTTGCCAAGCAGACAGAACAGAGTTTGCAGGTGTGACAGGGAATAAGAAATAGAGTTTGTGCATAAATGACCAGGAGCTTTGGTAATCAGTATGGCTGAGGGCCAGCTATTAAGCATTTTTCCCCCTGGTCACTGACTTTAAGATAACTGTTGAACCACTGCAATGCTTGTTTGGTTTGTCTCATTAAAGAATGTTGCACCAGAATATTCCCAGCAGGCTTTCTAGGAGTCTGAAAAGATGTAGGGCATAATGCATTGTGTAGGCAATGACCCATGAAGCCTTTCTTGAACCCCCTCTCCCATGTTCTAAGCCATACCCCTCTCTCCTGGCATTTATATTTACTGCGAGGTGGGGCACAGTAGAACCATTTTATAGAAAAGCAAACTGAGTGAGGTTTGATGGAATGTCTATCTGGGGGATTCTGTGATTCAGTCCCTCTAGAGGATCAATTAACCGAAGGTTAAATGACCTTAACCTTAAGGTTGTCCTAGTCCCTGAGAAATTCTCTAGCCCTTTACATATTTCAAGCTGGCAGTAAAAAGTCTCTGAAGACAGAAAGGTTATTGTTACTTAATAGTTATTTGAGATCCTGTTGTTGCGTCTACAAATGCATGACAACAGTCTCCCAGGGATGCTGAGCTTTGCATAAACTAGAACACTTAAAAGAACAATGTGGCCAGTGGTATCTCTTCACTGGGGCTGTATTTCAAAGCACACAACTCTCTAGGGAGCAGGAACCAAATTGTTGAAAATGGAGTCATTTCTCAGAGTAACTTCCTCAATAAGGTGTCAGCAGTATGTAGAAACAAGACAAAACCAAGATCATCACTCATAAATCCCTCTTATATACCACATTCGTGGAACAATGAGTTTGCATCCTGGCAATTCTGAGAACATCCCTCATTAGCCATAGCCCTAGGTCATAACCTCCTCCAGTTAATTCTCTCTCACACCTTTGGGAAGGATTTAAGTTGAGCCTTCAAAAGGATATTAATATAACACGTAGCCAATACCACAGCTGCCTTTTAAATTAATAAGGTTAATTGTTCTCCAGCAAACATAAGTTTGTCTTTGGCATTTTAAATGCTTCTCATTGATCTGACATTTTGCTGTTTCAAGCTTTTAAAAGGGCTCAAATCAAAGATATTGATAGCTAAGCAAATAGTGAAGGTCCGGAAATATAAAAAACATTGTTGGCTTTTCCATGAAGAACAGTCATAAGCTTTTGAATTCGATTGAGGTTTCTACATTAGCCATCTAAGGTTTATTGAATTATTTCTGTTCTCAGTTAAGCTAATTTGAATAAATGAACTGTATTGACTTTTTAAACCTATTTTATTTTTTTAGAAAATCTTTAGTTTATTAGGTCTGTAGACACAGTTCTGGGGCCATGACCATTAAGTAAATGTTCCTGGGCAGAAATTTATTAATAAGATTCAGATGACTATTTAGGGTCATATTCAGTTGATCATCTTTGAAAATCTTGATGGATTTGGGAAGATGAATATAGAACTCCTGACATTTATGTTTCTTAAATTTTTTTCCCTGGGAAAGAATGTCAATTGTTTATTTTTTTCAAATAAGAGATAAGGTTAGAATAATATTTTCATAGAAAATTCAGTAAACTACTCAAAAAACTAATTACATGGCTAGATATGGCTCAGATGCCTTCCAAGCCTGAGGGTCCCCAAAGATTTCTTTTATCAGTTGTTTTTAACTCTGAATCTTAATCTTATTCATTCCCTTGCTAAAACAAGTTTAAAAGCATACACTTTCCAAATTATTTAGTCGGGATAAGTCAATGTAGTTTATCACAATAGAATGTCTGTGTGTATGTTTACGTATAGTCTGTATATTTCAAGCTAGATATTCAGAAAGAATTAGGTGAGTTAATCGGTGGCTTGAATAAGATCATAAACATCATAAATAATGGCCTTCTCAGACAGAAAAAGAGGGTAAACTATCTATCTTTCACTTGTGTTTTAAGACTCACTTAATAATACACAAGCTGGTCATTACCCACAAGAAAGAAATTTAATTAAGCGGCTTGAAAGGTCTGTGTCTGAGTTCACTTTTAACGCAACATGGATAGGATCACATGTCTGTATGCAGAGGGTTTCCATTCACAGCTGCATTCAAACACAGTTGAAAACCCACATCAGAACTGGCTCGATCTCTGGTTTGGTGGAGCCCAAAGCAAGCTGTGTTCTCTACTCACTGGTCTTCATTCAGGAATAAGATGTTCACTTACCAACCGCAACCGTTTATATCTGTCATGTTTTAATCCACTGCATGAGGAAGTGCTAATAACTGTATTAAATATTTCCAAGCATAGCTACAAAATTACACGTTTGCTTAACACCTTTCTATGATAGAGGAAGTATATCCTATGGTGTCTCCTTGTAGTATGTCTTTTATTTTTGTTCAACGTGTTATCAACTGTTTTAAGGAATGGGGTTTGAAATGTGTGTGCAAACTGGTATGTACATAACTCCCGAGGCAACAAAAGTGCCCAGTCATATGGTGTAAAAATGTAAATACAGGAAAATTTCATTTTTCTAATAAAGATAATTTCTGCCAATTGATATGAAAATGAGAAACGGAGTTGTGGTCTTTGTTCTTGTTACTGCTGCGGTTGTGGGCATTGGGAACATTTCATATGGGCTTTGTATTTGTAGAAAAGGGGAATCGTTTGACTTGCCCCTCTGTGCATTGGAGGAGTGGTGAGGGGAGCGTAGAACTGGGAAGAACCCAAGACTTGGCTTCAGGATTTTAGCAGCGAGCTTTAGCAGCGAGATCCACTGTCCTTCACCTGAATCTCATCTTCCTGTGCAGTTTCCACACTCACAGTCTTGACTCTGATCACACTGAACGTCACCAAGGCCTGTGACTTATGATTCTGGGGGAAAACAAACAAACAAACAAACCATGGTTAAAGCCCTCCTTTTCTTTTCGTATCCCAGGCAACAGCTGACCGCAAAGAACTACCCTTCTCCATACGCCTTCGATATGACTCACGGATGCCTGCTTGTTTCTCCACTCCAAGGCCAAACACAGACCCTTCAAATTCCCAGTCTTTTCCTCATAAATGATCAGCTGCCTTCTTGTTCCCAATGATCAATAGAAACAAAACTGTTTTTTGACCTACCAGAGCCAGCTCCCCGCCTCCTCCTGGGAATGGACTGGCCTCAGACTCTCAGGTGTACTTCTGTCCAGTCCCCCCTCTCTCCCTCATCTCATGCCCCCACATCCTGTTCTTTCCAGTTCTGTTACCACCGCCTGCAAAAGAAACGCTGCTTTTCCCTAACATGTGAGACACTTGCAGATCTTATAGTCCCAGCATTCTCCCCATTCCAATAGTCGTCCCCCTATTGCAAGAGTTCCTTTCTTTTCCTTGAAATAATTCTTCTCAATCAAGTCTCTCCTGACTAAACCTAGATTTAATTTTCATTTGACAACTCCCAGCTCTAGATCAAATGACATTTCTAAAACCAAAAGCTGACTGTGTTCACTTCACTGCTCCTGTACTTCAAATCTTCAGCTTGAAACAAAGAATCCACAGGTAAAGCCCGAATTCCACAGCCCAGCACAGAATCTTCCCAGTCCCCACCAAACCCCTTCCCACCACGTGCCTTAGGCTATATCTGCAACGAATGTCTTTTCTGCTCCTCTCCAAAGCCACCACGAGCTCTGGGGGTTCCATGCCTTCGCTCATGCTCTTCTTTCCTCCTGAGATGCTGGTCTCCTGCTCATCTCCTTGTCAACTCTTAATCCTCCTTCAAGTTGTATCTTCAACAAAAGCCTCTCCTTAGTCTTCCCAAGCTCCCCCCAGCAGCAGAATGAACAGTTGATTTCTCCATGATTCAGCCCCTTGTACACACATCTATCAAATGACTTAGCAGGCTTTGCTAAACTTTTTGGAAAAGACCCTGTTGCTGAGAAAGATTGAAGGGAGGGGAAGAAGGGGATGATAGAGGTTGACATGGTTGGATGGCATCACCAACTCGATGGACATGAGTTTGAGCAAACTGTGGAAGTTGGTGAAGGACAAGGAAGCCTGATGTGCTGCAGTCCATGGGGTCACGAAGAGTCAGACATGACTTGGTGACTGAACAACAACAACTAAAATTTGGGGGCTTCTTGGGTGGCACTAGTGGTAAAGAATCCACCTGCCAGTGCAGGAGATGCAAGAGACACGCATTCAATCCCTGAGTCGGAAAGATTCCCTGGAGAAGGAATGGTAACCCACTCCAGTATTCTTGCCTGGAGAATCTTATGGACAGAGGAGCCTGGTGGGCTACAGTTCATGGGGTCGCAAGGAGTGAGACACAACTGAGCGCACACACAAACACACTGAACTTTTTAAAGTGTGCTATCTCTCCAGTGTTCTTGCCTGGAGAATCCCAGGGACGGGGGAGCCTCGTGGGCTGCCGTCTATGGGGTCACACAGAATTGGACACAACTGAAGCGACTTAGCAGCAGCAGCAGCAGCATCTCTCCTTAGAATGTACGATTTTCCAGGGCTTTTCAGTTCTAGATGAAAATATGTAGTTTTTCATCTTCGAATCCTAGCACCCAGCCCAGCGTCTGACATAGAGTGGGCCTGTTCAGATGGGTAGGAGAAGAGCTAATTGGAAGAGTGGGTGGCTGATGGTTGGGTGAGTGGCTGGATGGGCATATAGATGGAGTGCCTTGGAACCTGTTCTTGGTTTACTGTGCTCTCTACCTTACCTACTTTGACTATAAATACCACTGATTAGTCCCACATCTTTGTATTTGTGTGGCCTCCCCTATAAATTCTAGACTTATATATCCATATCTGTATTGTGTAACTCCACCTAGAGATCTTAAACATATCCAAATGCCAAAATATCTGAAAAAGCATATTGGACCATCCCCACTCCCCACATAGAATTCTTGTTCCCCATCTCAGAAAACAGCTCTGCTACTGACTTGACGTCTCAATCTAAATACTTCTTGGTCATCCTTCACTCTTCCTCCTGACCCCCCACCCCCCACCCCTTACTCCATCCACCAGCTCTGTCTGTGTGACTTAAAGTGCACTCAGGATCCATCTGCTTCTCATCACTTCTACCATGTCACCCTCCCATTTATGCAAATGCAACTGCTTTTTAACCTGTGTACCTGCTTCCTCTCTTGCCTCCTTGCCTCCATTCTCCAGACAGAAGACACGAATTACATCACATCCCTCACTGGGTCTCAAGTCTTTAGTACCTTCTCATCGCAGTCAGAATAAAATCAAAATTCTTCCCCATTCTAACTCCATGTCCCAAACTCTTTTTTTGAAAATTATGCATTTGTCATTTTTAATTATTTTGGGCTGCACTGGGTCTTCGTTGTCGGCACACGGGCGTTCTCTAGTTGAGGCAAGCGGGAGCTCCTCCCTGGTCGTGGTGTGCAGGCTTCTCGTTGCGGTGGCTCTTTTTGTTGGGGGACGTAGGCCCTGGTGTGCAGGAGTCAGTAGTTGTGCTTCCTGGGCTCCAGAACACAGGCTCAGCAGTTGGCCTTAGTTACTCCATGTCATGTGGGATCTTCTCAGACCAGGGATCAAACCTGTGTCCCTTTCATTGGCAGGCAGATTCTGAACCACTGGACCACCAGAGAAGCCCCCAAACTCTTACACTGTAGTACACACTCCAAGAAAAAAAAAAAGACAAATGTTTCCCTTTGCTTTTGCCTTATTCCCTGTTTTTGGAGTCTAGGGACTCCAAAGCCTTTTCTCTTTTTTTGGATCAGCCAACGATGGGCCATTTCCAACACATTTTCCATTTCCAACACATTTTCCATTAACTGAAGTGGCACTAAATACCCTCGCTGCTATGAAACTAATCAGCAATTTGTGAGATGCCTTTACATCCATGTAGCCCCATTTGGGGTCATAATTATTTCCTAATTAGGAGGCAATTTATACTTGGGACTTGGGACATTTGCTTTTTCCAGTGATGTGGCTATCCAGAATGGTTCAGTTCTTTTTTTTTTTTCCTCCCCCAAGATTCTGCTGGCTAAAGCCAGATGACCAGACAGCCAAGCAAACTTAATTAACAGACAGTTCTGTTCCTGTGGGAGGGAAAAATCTCTCACTTTCCAGTCAAATGTGCTATCATTCTGAGAACAAAACCAAATATATTTCTTTTGGAAGACCTTGTAATCTTCTGCTAGGAATGGAGTGGGGGGAGAGGAGGAAATCAGTTATCTTTTTTTCCAAGAGTTTTGATGCAGTTTATTAAAGTTCTTTCAACTAACCCATCTGTGTAAAAATCTCTTTTTAAATCTTTAAAACACTCCATTGTAGCAGGGATTATAATACCCATTTTACATATTCAGAAACCAAGGTTCAGAGAGTTGAAGTGACTTCCCAAAGACTATACAACCAGGTCATTGTGAAGCTGGGGCCAGAGGTGAGCACATGTCAACTGAACCTTACATCCCGTGATATTTTCATATCTATTTAGTGTTCACCATTACTTAGATTCCAGTAATCACAAAGTCCTGTGAGACAGGAACCACTTGTGTGTCCCTGATGACTTACATATTGTAAATGGCCAGTAAATGTTTTTAAATAAACAAGAAGCAGAAGGAAGAACCAGGAAGTCTCAGTTCTTGGCCACATGTTTGCTGTGTGACTTTTGTCTTTTCACTTCACGTCTCTGATTCTTCAGCAGAAGGCGATGGCACCCCACTCCAGGACTCTTGCCTGGAAAGTCCCATGGACAGAGGAGCCTGGTAGGCTGCAGTCCATGGGGTCGCTAAGAGTCGGACATGACTGAGCAACTTCCCTTTCACTTTTCACTTTCATGCATTGGAGAAGGAAATGGCAACCCACTCCGGTGTTCTTGCCTGGAGAATCCCAGGGATGGGGGAGCCTGGTGGGCTGCTGTCTATGGGGTCGCACAGAGTCGGACACGACTGAAGCAACTTAGCAGCAGCAGCAGCAGCTCTGATTCTCCTCATAGTCTTCTCGTGCATATCTGTGAAATGAGGATTTTCAGCTCCAACTTTGCCCTCTTCCTAGGCATGTGCAGAGGCATTGTCAACTCTAGCATACAAAAGATAACCCCTTCAGTACTTTCTTTAGTTCCAAAACTTTGGAGTTGTGTTCCAGGTATCTCCAAAGAAAAACAACTTCCAGTGACCATACTACTTCTTTTCTGGGGATCAAGTGTATCTTTCCCTGGAGGTGAGAATGGTCCAAGAATTAGAGGTCATAGATTAGGACTTTCCACTAAGGAAGCAGAAAAGTGGTCACTGGCTTTGTTGCTGAGCTCTCCGCGGTACTGAAATCTCCAAAGATTTATGTGCCAAGTCTTCACTACTCTCCTTAGACAACAGAAAGACAAGAGGTTCACATTTTTGTTTCTGGAAACTTCAAGATGCTAAAATTTCCAAGTTTGTGTATGCAAAGCCTGGTGCACTATGGTTTAGCAAAAACTTACATTCAGCTTGCACGCTGGCAGGAGCCAGGAGGAGACTGTGCTATGACTTTCCGTTTGAAAGTCTTTATTTCCCTTGAAGAAGTGTCCAGCTCTCTCCTGCTTCCCACCACCCGCTGACATGCCAGGGTGTTTTGGAAGTTTTATCTTTCTTTCTCTTGCCTTTCTCTCACTTTGTCTTTGTTCCTGCCTGAGGAAGAAACAGCAGCCTTGTTCTTCTTAACTCAGCGGTACTGCAGGCAGCCCTGCATTCTTAAGGAGAGCATCCTCCTCTTCCATTTCTTCCTAAGCAGGTAAGACATGCCAGTGCCCAGTTCAGAGGCTGGACCCCTGGAGCTAGAGGCATCACATGTGCTCAACAATTTTGTTACTTTCCATTGCTTGCAGCCTCTCATCGAAACAGGAGCCAAGGAATTAAAAAAAAAAAAAAGTGCAACATAAGATGGAAGGAAGGAGTCATTCCCTTCTTCCCCAGATCCCACTCTGTGTCCCCATCACCACACAATGAGAAAAACACAGAGACCTCTTGCTGTGTTTCAAGAAGGTGACTGATTACCTGTGGCCTCCCTGGTACACTCAGACTAATCTAAAGAAGCCAGGGTCCAAGCTGGCTTACCAAACCATAGCATATTTGAACAGACTTCAAGATGGACAGACGTCATCAGAATAGGAAATGTGGAGAGACAAGCCCATCTCAGTGCAGTCAACACGCGTGGGAGGCTTCGTAATCCAGAGCATCCCAAAGTCACAATCATGGGTTAAACCGTAAACCAAATTCTACATCTTTCCCAATCCCCTCCCACCATCTTAACCACTCATATTCCATCATAAGCTGCAAGGGAAAGATATTTACAGGAAGTGTGAGCATTGGTATTGCCTTCAGCAGTTTTCAATGTTGGCCATAAGGGATAAAGCTCAGCGTCACAAAGCCTACAATGATTCATCAAAGATAAGTAAAAATAATAACACAGATACACATTCTCAGCTGCCTCTTGCATATCTTGAAAGCATCCCAAACTCAACATTGTCAAAACCAAACATCCTCCTCCCTTCGCCCCCACCTGCACTTGCTTCCCTTCTAGAGTTTTCTATCTCAGAGCAGAGCACCTTCAGCTCCCACTCACTAGGCCAAAATCATGACAGGCTTTTGACTCCTCTCTCTTCCCCCCTTCCTCCAGTTTTGGTTAATCTCCCTGTCTATATCCTCCTACATGCCTCCTGCTCCCACTGTCTGATTTCCATCTCTCATCTTCTCCTACATGAATTATGGTGACAGTCTAATAACTGGTCTCCCTACCTCCAAGACTGACCCACCTTTAATTCTTTCTCTATATACCTGCCACTGGAATTGTTCTAAAATTTAATTCTGGGCATGTCATCCCCAACTGAAAGTCTTTTAATAACTCCCCATCACCAAATCATGGAAAGACCAAGACTGTTGGCATGTCTGTCATGGAGTTTCCTGGTTGGTTCTGTATTTTTTAATATTTGCTTAATTAGTTAATTGGATGCATTGGGTCTTAGTTGCAGCTCACAGAATCTTGGCTGCATCGTGTAGGATCTTTCTTTGTGGCACACAGACTCTGGAATTGTGGCACGCAGGCTCAGCAGTCGCAGCACGTGGGCTCTCTAGTTGAAGCGCATGGCTTTAGTTGCTCCAAGGCACGTAGGTCTTAGTCTCCACCAGGGATAGAACCCATGTCTGCTGCACTGCAAGGCTGATTCTTAACCACTGGACCACCAGGGATCTCCCAGAACCTTCTGGTCTGTTCTTGCTGACACAAATTCTCTAACCTTAATTCCCAGTACTTCCTTGCACACAGATACTGATCCAGCCAAAACAAACTTTGTCCTTAAAAAATACTGTTCCCACTTCTTCATGAATATTCTTTAACCATCTGGCAAAGGCATAATTATCTTTCACCTCCCAGCTCATGTCAACCCCATGAATCTTTTCTCAGTTCCCCCAGAGTTAGCGGCACTGTCTTCTGGACTCCCATGGATTTTTGGACATTTCTCCATTGCAGCATGTTATTGGTCCCTTTGTCTGACTACTTCCTCCTACTGTGAGGTTTTCCTTGAAGATAATTGTCTGTGATCCCACAGGCACATGTAAAAATGTTAACCATCAGGAAGATGCAAATCAAAACAACAATAAGGTTTCATCCTCCACACCTGTTAGAATGGATATCATCAAAAAGACAAGAAATAGCAAGTGTTGGCCAGGATGTGGAGAAAAGGGAACCCTGGTTCATCCTTTGTTGGTAGGAATGTAAATTGGTACAGCCACTATTGAAAGCAACATGGCGGTGCCTCAAAAAAACTGAAAATAGAAATATGATCCAACAGTTACACATCTGAGTGTATATATCCAAAGAAATTGAACTCGGGACCTGGAAGAGATATCTGGATCCCACATTCACAACAGAAATCACAATAACCAAAATATAGAAAGCAACTTAAATATCTGTCAATTAATGAATGGATAAAGAAAATGTGATATACATACATGTGTGTGTGTGTGTGTGTGTGTGTATGCAATGGAATATTCTTCAGCCTTAAAAAGGAAGGAGATCTTGCCATTTGTGACAACGTGGATAGACCCAGAAGACATTATGTTAAGTGAAATAAGCCTGACAGAGAGACAAAAACTGTATGTTCTCACTTGTATATGAATCTAACATAGTCAAACTCATAGAAGCAGAGAATAGAATGTTGACTCCCAGTGGTAGCGGGGGGTTTGGGAGAGGGGACTGGAAGCACGTTGGTCAAAGGATATGAGGTCTCAGTTATGAATACATTCTGAGATCTAATTTACACTTAGAAACTATAGCTAACGACACTGCATTGGATACTTGAAATTTTCCAAGAGAATAGATTTTTTAAATTAATTAATTTTGGCTGTGCCAGATGTTAATTGCAGCACATGGGATCTTCACTGCAGGATTCAGGACCTAGTTCCCTGACCAGGGATCGAACCCAGACCCCCTGCATTGGGAGTGAGGAGTCTTAATTACTGGACCACCAGGGAAGTCCCCCCAAGAGGATAGACCTTATGCTAAGTATTCTTATAATAACAGTAGGAGCAGAAGGCAACTTTGGGAGGTGATGGACATTTATAGCCTTGACCATGATGATGGTTTCACGGGTATGAGCTTATCCTCAAACTCATTGAGTTGTGTACCTTAAACATACACAGCTCTTTACACATCAGTCCTACATCAATAAAGTGTGTTTGTTTTTTTTTTAAGATAACAAACTGTATGAAGCACAGGAAAAGAACTGAACTAGAGATAACTTGGAAGTCACCAAGATATGGATCATAATTGTGAATGTGAAAGATTGTCAAATGTTAGTCCCACATAATGCATGTGTGTAAGCACAAGGGTGATCATATAGGATAGGGCTTAAGACAGTGATGTTGGCGGTAGACCAGCCTTCAATGATTACTGCCATTATGACCTTGAACACAGTAATTAATCTTTCTAGGACAGTTGATCTGTGAAAATGAGAATAATTATGTTACTACTTTTTAGGCTTAAGAAATGAGAGATAATGCAGTTAATGAAATGCCTATCACAAAGGGAACACTCTAAAACGTTAACTATTTTTAACTATTTATCCATATTTCAAATTATTAAAGACCTTCCTTTTTGCTCTGTCCCATATCATTTAGAAGATAAGTCTATAAACTTGTTAGTCTCTGGGTCTCTCCCTAGGTTATTTGAAACCAAGTCTCTTTTATTACACATTGTAGAGTCTTAAAAGTTGATTAATTTCATTTTCCAAACAAATTTTCCTCCTGTTTTGTATAAAGTACAGAACGCTAACCCAAGTTTTGCCTATGGTCATACACTGATGACGGACTCTCTGATAGTGCTTTGAATTAGCTAACTTTCCATACCAGGTCTGTCCATAACCTGAGTTGATTCAAGAAATTCCTTTTGTCTTCTTTTTGTTCAGCCATAGGAGATTATTTTTTCCCCTGTATAATGTTGTCTTACTTTTCCAGTTGAAGCTGTTATGTGATGTGCTAGACTTTTAGATGGCCTGTCATTGTTCAAGATTGGTTGAAATAGTTGTTCTCTTTCTTTTCATAACATAATCTTGGGAAGTTTTGTCGAATGAACATTGTGAAATAAAGTTTGAAATAGCATTGGTAACTTCAAAAACAAACAAAAAACTGGCTGTGGATAAGACCACTTGAGAGAGTATGTTGCTTTTATACTGTGTCACCTTCCTAATTCAGGGGCGTTGACAAGCGAAATGAAGGGAGACTTGGAGGGAGAAAACAGTCACTTGTTTTCGTGCTTGGAAGGTCAGGGTAGTGCATATATGTTTTTTATCTGACTCATTTCACTGGGGAAGGGTCGCTGGCTGACCTGCCCCGCCATCCCTTGGGTCCCCCTTCAGCTTCTCCAATTTCGAATCCAGGTGTGTGTTGAGTTCCAAGGATGTGTCAAGGATGTCAGCTTCTCCAGCAGGACTCTACCTCGTCAAGGGGGAAGGCAGTGAGAACTAACACAGGTTCTGTTCTCTCATTGTGAGTTCCAGGCTCGTTCTCATGGGTTCCACTTTGCCCTTGTTCTTCCTCTCTCCTTGTACGTCTATCTGCCCTTCCTGGTGACCTTCCCTGGGGTCTTCAGTCTTCACCAGCAGACATGGAGACAAGACCTTACAGACACTGTTCACTCAGCTTCCACAATTGCCTAAGGTCAAATCTATCATCTGTCTCCATATCTATCTATTATCTATCTCTATCATAGTCAAAGCTATGGTTTTTCCAGTAGTCATGTGTGGATGTGAGAGTTGGACTATAAAGAAAGCTGAGCACCGAAGAATTGATGCTTTTGAACTGTGGTGTTGGAGAAGACTCTTGAGAGTCCCTTGGACTGCAAGGAGATCCAACCAGTCCATCCTAAAGATCAGTCCTGGGTGTTCATTGGAAGGACTGATGTTGAAGCTGAAACTCATACTTTGGCCACCTGATGTGAAGAGCTTACTCATTGGAAAAGACCCTGATGCTGGGAAAGATTGAAAGCAAAGGAGAAGGGGGCAGCAGGGGATGAGATGGTTAGATAGCATCACCAACTCAATGGACAAGAGTCTGTACAAATTTCTGGAGACAGGGAAGGACAAGGAAGCCTGGTGTGCTGCAGTTCATGGGGTTGAAGAGTCGGACACAATTTAGCAACTGAACACAACACACTATCATCTATTATCTCTATCTATCATCTATCTATTACCTCTCTATCTCCTCGTGGCTTTTATCTGGTTGGTCTCTGACTACTACCTAATTTTGTATCAACAGTGGGAATGAAAACCACATCACTTATCTATTGTCACAAAACCAATGGCCCCCAAACTTAATAGCGTCAAACACATACTACCTCAAAGTGGGTCAGGGATTTAAAAATCAGCTTGCTGCTGCTAAGTCGCTTCAGTCGTGTCCAACTCTGTGTGACCCCATAGATGGCAGCCCATCAGGCTCCACCGTCCCTGAGATTCTCCAGGCAAGAACACCGGAGTGGGTTGCCCTTTCCTTCTCCAATGCATGAAAGTGAAAAGTGAAAGTGAAGTCGCTCAGTCGTGTCCGACTCTTAGCGACCCCACGGACTGCAGCCTACCAGCCTCCTCCATCCATGGGATTTTCCAGGCAAGAGTACTGGAGTGGGGTGCCATTGCCTTCTCCGAAAAATCAGCTTAGCTGGGTGATTTTGACTCAGAGTCTCTTGTGAAGTTGCAGTCAAGGTGGTGACTTGGGGTTCCATCCTCTGAAGGCTTGCCTGGGGCTGAGGAGCTCCTCCAAGCTCACTCACATGATTGCTGGGGGAGTCCTCAGTTCCTCAACATGTGAGTCTCTCCACAGGGATGCTGGAGTGCTTACAACATGATATCTGTCTGGGGAGAGTGAGTGATGAGAGGGAGAGAGACAGAGAGACCCACCCAGAGAGACAGAGACAGAGAGAGAAATCTACTATAAAACAGTCTCATGAGTGAACCACCAGCCCATCCATTGTAGTCTATGGGAAGGAAATGAGTCACTAAGTTCAACCCACGCTCAAGAGGAGCAGATTAAGCTTCACCTCTTAAAGGGAGTATCAAAGAATTTTTGGCCATATTTTAAAACCAGTGTGTGTGTGTGTGTGTGTGTGTGAATGTGTGTGTAGAGAGAGAGAGAGAGAGCTGAGCACAGGAGAAGGCCAAGTATGTCTGACTTCATTTATCCAAAGTGTTCCAACTATTTTTCTGTCTCTCATCTTTTGCTGCACATGAGCAAATCTTGCATCCATCCAAGCCCTGGAAATGAAAATTTCAGTATCAGTTACAGCCCTCCAGTCAAGAAGTTTGGAACTGTTCTTTGCCAGGAGATCTCTTCTAAACCTATAACTGCACACTAGCATTGTGTTAAATTGTATGGTTAAAAACTGAGTGGAATTGAAACCCAGTAGATGTCATGTTGTCAAATGAATGAATAGATTACATCAAATCCCTGCTCATTTTTCCTAATATTCATTTATTAGATATTTACTGAGCATGTATTATGTGCAAGGCCCTACTAAACTGTGAGACTGACTAAGTTGAATAGACTATCCCTATCTTAGAGGGGCTCTCACTTGGCTGAATGTCAATTAAGCCCTCATATGAGGCCTAAAGAGGTCTCGAGGGTGAATTTGCCTTAACCTCTTAAGGCATCCTTCATCCTTCACAGGGATGACTTCCTGAGATTCTGAATCAGTGTCTTAAAGGGGGAAGGGCAGGTGTTCCTGCGGTGCACACCTGGTCAGTGTTAGGGTGTCTTCCCCTAGGAGCAGCCACAAGCTGGGCTTCTCAGGGGCAGATGGAGTTCAGAGGAGGAGGCTGCCCAAGGTGAGACGCTGCAGAAAGTCAAGGGATGGGTCAGAGTGAGTGTCTCATCAGCCCTTGTGACATCCTTGAGGACTGAGTCAAAGGGAAGGTGACGGACACAAGCCCCAGCTCCTCCTGCCTTACTCGCTGGCTATTTTTGGAACAGGTGCCCTAGATTTAGTCTACGTCACAAGAAAAGTTGTCACTTTAGAGCAGGTGGGGGCGGTAGAATCAGATTTTCAGCTTACAGGGCCAACAGAGGTTGTGTAACTCAGTGTGATTGAGCAGACGGTTCATGGGTTGTTTCTATAAGTGGTCGTCTAGCCTAGATTTGCATGCCTCCTGTGATGGACAGCTCACCACTTCCTGAAGTTGCTCCTTGCACTGTGGATCAGCTCTACCTATTTGAACGACTCTCCTGGCCCCATGGAGACAAGCCAGCTTCTTATCTCTATTTGCTATCATCTTGTTGTCTGGATTCATCTCAGCTAAGTGCAATTCCCTTTCTGTTTTGGATTTTTTTTTTTAAGATTTATTTATTTAATGTCTGCACTGGGTCTTCCTCTTGGTGCATGGACTCTTCGTTGCTGCACACAGGCTTTCTCTAGTTACAATGAGCAGGACAGTGGTGTTGTGTGGGCTTCTCACTGTCGTGGCTTCTCGTTGCAGAGCACAGACTTTAGGGCACGTGAACTCAGAAGTTGCAGCATGCAGACTTAATTGCTCTGCAGCATGTGGGATCTTAGTTCCTGGACCAGGGATTGAACCCATGTCCCTTGCACTGGCAGGCAGATTCTTAACCACTGAACCACCAGAAGGTGAAAAGTGAAAGTGAAAGTCAGTCCTGTCTGACTCTTTCTGACCCCATTGACTATACAGTCCATGGAATTCTCCAGGCCAGAATACTGAAGTGTGTAGCCATTCCCTTCTCCAGAGTATCTTCCCAACTCAGGATCCAACCCAGGTCTCCCGTATTGCAGGCAGATTCTTTACCAGCTGAGCCACCAGGGAAGCCCAAGAATACTGGAGTGGGTAGCCTTTCCCTTCTCCAGAGGATCTTCCCAACCCAGGATCGAACCCAGGTCTCCCACATTGCAGGCAGATTCTTTACCAACTGAGCTATCAGATAAGCCCTAATTCCTTTTCAGTAATAACAATAAAGATAATAATAATGGTAATAAAATCTTACATGTCTGGAGGACTACATGTCAGACCCAGATCTGTGCTTTACCTGCACTGCATTGCTGATTCCTAGAATAACCCTAGGAAGTAGGTGGTAGTATTATCCCCATTTCACAGATGAGGAATCTGTATCAGGAAATAAATATCAAGTTCCACCAAGTTTTTTATTTTCAAAGCTATGTATCCTCCCATTTTATCAGCTTTTCATCTTTTGTCTTGAGAGACAAGACAGTATAGTGGGCAAGCGTAACTGCTTGAGTCAGACTGACCCAAATTGCAACATCTCATCTGTCTCTTACAAGATGCACCACCTTCACCGAGTCACTTAAACATCTGAGCTGCCGTCTGCCTATCAACAGGGTTATCATATTAGAAGGTCAGGAGGAGATTTGCAGGCTGTACATGCGATGTGCTTGACACAAAACAAACGCTCAGACATCTCTCTCTGTTTCCCTTCAGTGCCCTGGTTGCCATCACAACATGGTGGGGGGTCTGCCAACTCCTATTGTATGACAGGTAGGTTGCTAATGCCATTCCCCAGGTGTCACCTAGGGGCACAACCTGAGAGTATATGAGTGTTGGGGTGGCTGTGTCACATGAGTGATTCATACAGTATTCCCAGTTGACTTGGACCCCTCTACATGCTCTGCTCAGAAGTAACACCTCCATCACATGCTGGAACAGTGGCTATTTGGGGCCCAGCTGCAAGAATTGATCTTATCCCAGTTAGTCTACAACCTGCTGAGTCACTCTGGAGCCCAAACTGTGACCAAATGTCTCCCTCTTCCTTGACCTTCAAACCCGGTCTTGGGTATGGTAAACCACTCTCTATGCCCTGGATCTGATGGGGACACATTGAATCCTCCTCTTCATTCACCCACAGCACCATCTAATCACAAAGTCCCAGCCCTTTCACCTCCTAAGGATTTTTTTTTGGAATCCGTCAGCTTTGCTCCTCTCTGGTCCAGGCTCCGTCATCTCATCTCATCTCATCCACATCTCATCTCAGCACGATGGAATTCTCTCAGCATCCATCTCCCTACTACTTCTTTGGCTGCCTTTCAACCTGTGGAGGCCACGCGTGCTGCAGTCCCTGGGGTCGCTAAGTCAGACCCGACTTCACGACTGAACAACAATAAACTGTGCTTCATGAAACAGCCCGAGTGAACTTTGAATAAATGCAGATCATGTGACCTCCCCATTTAAAACTGCTCCATGGATACCCATGGCTCTTCTGGTAAGAATCAAAGCCTCTCCTGTGGTCTTGAGGCCATTCCTGGTCCACCTACACCTTTCTCTCTGGTTGCGCACCCAGCTCCCTGAGCTCTAGGTCCACTCAGCTGTGTTCAGTCCTGAGCACCCTCTGTCCTCCTAGCGGAAAAGGGATCCTGGGTGGGCCATCCTCTGCCTCTTCCCTCTGTCCAGTTAAAACCAACACAACCTTCAGACCTCAGCATGGGTAAGAGCACCAGCTCTGAGCCAGCTGCCTGGTACAGCTCTGCATTTGTGGCTGTGTGACCTTGGGCAAACCAATCAACCTTTCTGAATCTCAGTTTCCTCATCTCTAAAATGGAAAAGACCCTGATACTGGGGAAGATTGAGGGCAAGAGGAGAAGGGGGGCGACAGACAATGAGACGGTTCGGTAGCATCCGTCTGAGTCAATGGACACGAATTTGAGCAAACTCAGATGGTGAAGGACAGAGAAGCCTGGCATGCTGCCATCCATGGGGTTGCAAGAGTCGGACAAGACTTACCAACTAAACAACAACCAAATGGACACACTAGTAGCAATATAGAATAGAGCTGCTCTGAGGCTGACACACAAAACACAACAAGAAAGCTCAGTGCCTTGGCTTGTAGAAATGCTGTAAGAGCACTAATCATTATTACATAATAACAATTATGATTATTCAGGAGAGTTTCCTCCAAGCCTTCAGTCTAGGTCAGGGACCCAGGGGGTGTGCGTGTGTGTGTGTGTGTGTGTGTGTGTGTGTGTGTTTGGGACTCTCTACTTCCTCAATGTAGAAGTGATATCAATTGTAATTTTGCATTTATTCGTATTTGGCAACTATCTGCATTACGTCAGCCCCCTGCCCCTAAGCTGTAAGCTCTGTGAAGGCAGACTCTTGAGTCTCCTTTTACTCATTTCGGTGTCTGGCCCAGTTCATGGCACTCCTAGGAGTTCAGTCGGCATTTTTGGAACGTGTGAATGTGTGTTGCCGAACACAGCGGGCATGTCTTCAGGGTGATCAGGTTCTTTCATCCCTCTACCCATGCCCACCGCAGGATACTTTCCTTCAGTCAGTCCCAAGTCTCCCTGGAGGTTTGGTCACTAGTTTTCCATCACATGTTCCATGTTATGGGTGCAGAAAAAGCAATGACAGCCTTGCAAACAGGGGAGACTAAGATTCAAATCCCAGATCAGACATGTGTCTCTTTTGACCTCCAGAGCCTTCCTCTGACCTCATTTTTGTTTTGTTTTGTTTTGTTTTAATTGGAGGAAAATTGCTTCACAGCGTTATGTTAGTTTCTGCAATACAACAACATGAATCAGCCATAGTTATACATGTCCCCTTCCTCTTGAGTGCCCCTCCCGCCACCCCCCACCCCCGTCTCGGTCATCACAGAGCACCAGGCTGAGCTCTCTGTGTTTTGCGGCAGCTTTCCGCCAGCCATCTGGTTTATACATGGCAGTGTCTATATGTCAATGCTACGCTCTCAATCCATCCCACCCTCTCCTTTCCCTGCTGTATTCACAAGTCTGTTCCCTATAAGCGATGGAGTCTGCGTCTCCATCCTTTCCCTTCAAATAGGTTGATCAGTACCATTTTTCTAGATCCCATATATATGTGTTAATAGACGATCATCTTTTTTCTCTTTCTGACTCACTCTGTGTAACGGCTCTAGGTTCATCCACCTCACTACAACTGACCCACATTCATTCTTTTTCATGGCTGAGCAATATCCCATTGTATATATGTACCACATCTTCTTTATCCATTTCTCTAGGTTGCTTCCGTGTCCTGGCTATTGTAAATAGTGTTGCAATGCCTCTAACCTGCTTGAGCTTCAGTTTGAGTAAGTTGGGAGAAAAGGACAAGAAGGAAAGGTAATATTAGCATCTGCCTTAAAAAATAAGAAGATCACTAAATAAGGATGGTAAAAATGGACATTTATGGAGCTATCACCACATTACCACTAATGGCTTTAATTTTTTACACAATTGTCCCATTTAATTCTCACAACCTAACTCTGAGGCAGGTGGTATTGTTTTTCCCAGGCTGCAGATGAGTACATGGAAACCCAAAGTCGTTAGTATCTTGCTCAAGGTCACGTGAGCAATGGAAAAAACAAACAAACAAAGTTGAGCCTAATCTATGTGGATCCAGAGCCTGAGGTCTTTATCACCTTCCCTTTGGCCTCATGCGCAGTTTTAAGAAGCGCCTGGTGCAAGTCTCCTAGTGGAAGGATGGTGGTTAAAGGTTGAGGGATGTTGGAGGTGAGGAAGACTTTCAGGAGGAGGCGTGGCCAGCACTATACTGCACAGACACATCATTCTCCATTCATTCTCCTCTGTCTCCTGCAGCCCCACCCCCAGCACCCACTGACATCACCTCCAGATTATCTACTGACATCATTAACTACCCAATGAACATCAGGGTCTAATCCAAAGAAAGGTCTTCTAAGAATAACTTTCATTTTCTCCACACCACTGGGTAATATTGTTCCCCATCTACCCTGGCTAATCAGAATTCTCACTGATTTAAAAGCAAATATAATAACAATAAGAACACCACTTATTAGCATGCAGCTTAGAAAGTGGCTCATCCTGAATAGTCTATTTTTTTTTTCCACTTGAGAAGTTTGGAGATTGTTCAGATGAGCCAGCTATTACTCGGAGGCAGGAAAGTGGAGGAATATCGGAAATCAAAGAAACCCCACAGAGAGTTATCAGTGATCTGCCTTTTGCTGCTGGGGGTTTGGAAGGAGATTAGGAACGCATGTGGCATGAATCAAGGAGTTGCAGAGTTGGGGACAGAAGCTGGGAAGTGGATGGGGGAGGGTGTCGGAGAAGAACCAGCCCCCAAGCCTTTTATCATTTGTGAGCCTTTATGACATACCCAGGGTATTAACACATCATTTCTAATGCTCATAACATTCTCCTATTTTGTGGATAAGGGAAATGGGGTTAAGAGAGGTGGGGGTAACTGGTACAAAATTTCGAAGATTGCAAAGGACAGAGGCAGAATTCAAACAGCTTTGTCACCCAGCTCATCATCCATGATGTGTGTGTGTGTGTATATGTGTGTGTGTGTAATTACAGAGCCCATGAGGCTCAATCTCCTTTCCTCAGTGTATTCTTTCTCCCTGTATTCTAAGTCCCTGGTCAGTCTCCTGGCATTCAGCACAGGCTGTAGGCTGGCAACCCTCAAATTCATATTTCTGGTCTAGATCTCCCTTGAGAGCTTCAGACTTGTAATTTTCTTTTTGCCTACTTGACATTTCCATTTGGATGTCTAACTATAATCTGAGACTTAACACTCCCCAGACTAAAATCTTCATCTCGTCTTAAAGTGTTTCATTCGTCCTGCAGCCCTCCCCACCGCAGAGGTTGGAGGCACCGCCCGTCAAGCCCAAAGCAGAAAGCAGAGAGCCCTTCTCTGACCTGGTTCCCTCAGCCCCCACCCCACGCACCCCCCCCACAGCCCCACCCTGCCTCCTTCCCTCCGTCCACCTCTCTCCATTTCTACCTCCACCACTGCTGTTGCAGAGAGACCACTGCTATTGCAGTGTTGAAGAGGTCTCTGCATCCACCCTTGCCTTCATCCTCAATCTATTTCCTACTCATCCCCTGGAATGAAGTCCACCTCCATCGATGACCTTTAAGGCACAATGTGATTCAAACTCTGCCTGAATTGTATGCCACTTTTCTTTTCTCAAAAATATTGATGTGGCTCTGCTGGGTCTTAGTTGTGGCACGTGAGGTCTTTGATCTTCCTGTGGCACATGAGATCTTTAGTTGTGCCTACGGAATCTAGTTCTCTGGCCAGGAATCAAACCCAGGCCCCCTGCGCTGGGAGCTCAGAGCCTTAGCCACTGAACTACCAAGGAAGTCCCTGTATACCTCTGTTCTTCTCTGTACTCCAGACACGCTGGCCATCCATCAGCTTTCTGAATACATTGGCCTTCTTTATGCATTGGCCCCTCCACAACTGGCACTGAATAGTCTAAGATTCCTCTCCTACTTCCTCCACTGTCTCTTATTCACTCTCTAGATTGCAAGGTAAATGTCCTCTTCTCAGAAAGACTCCCCCAAAGCACCCAATCTGCAGTATGCAAGGCATTTTCCATTTGCCATCTGTTTTAACCATTGTTTCTTTTTTGCTCATTGCGTCTTCATCAATTATGATTCTTTACAACAACTCGATATAGTAGGCATATTTTTCACTTCTTTTCTGAGAAAACCAAGATATGGGGCAGCGGTGTCCAGGATCATAGAGCCAAGAACTTATGGAACCAGAGCTTGAGCCCAGATCATCCTGACTACAGAACCAGTACCCTATTCACCGCCCTGTGCTGTCTGCCTAGCCCAACACTCGGGTGTGCGATAGGCATTCAACTAACATATTGCTCTGTTTTTTCCTCTGGTTCCTCATTCTGTGAGTGGCAGCTTAACTGAATTACCAGCCTTCTCTGCTCTGTTCATTTCTCCTGTGCTAGTAAAAGGAAACAGAAAAAAGAAAAGATAAACAAGCAAACAGACAAAACCTGCAACTCTTCAATTCTCAGCTTTTTCATAATGGGCGCTTACAGGGAGCACTCTTCCTTTATTTACTAAACAGTTCTGAGCTCTTTGTCTGGGCTCTTTCGCTTTGATTGTTGCTGTGTTTTCAAGTGTGTTTCCCTGCAGGATCGTGGACAGAGCCATCTGGTCTCCATTCCTTTACCGCATAGCAATGTTTAATGTGGAACCTTCTCGACAAAGGTCCTCACGCTCTGAGTGCCTGAAGTCTAGTTGGGAAGACTGACAAGCAAGACAACTACTACACAGTACGGTAGGTGCTGCTGGGCTTCCCAGGTGGCTCAGAGATAAAGAATCTGCCTGCCAGTGCCGGAGACATGGGTTCGATCCCTAGGTCAGGAAGATTCCTGGAGAATGAAATGGCAACCTGCTCGTGTTCTTGCCTGGGAAATCCCATGGAAAGAGGAGCCTAGCAGGCTACAGTATGTGGCGTTGCAAAGAGTTGGGCATGACTAAACAGCCTAAACAGCCGCAGCAGCAGCAGCATGGTAGTGCTGCAAGAGCAGGCTGACCACACAGCTGGCAGAGGGTCAGAACATCCCATGGGCAAACTGCCTGACCCCAAACACAGCTCACCAAAGATATTCGATCAATGGTAAAGCTGTTCTGTCTTCATCTGATACCCAGTTTTTGAATGCCAGTCTGACCAGCCAAGATAATGAATGATAAGACTCATTTTGAGTTTCTTCAAATTCAACAATCTCAGGACACAAACACCTGAAGGACGATTTCTAATCACAGAGGAAGAGAGAGGATCTTGCTTCCAAGTTCTAAGGGTTTCTCTTTTAATCATGAACCTAACCCCTCCCTTCTCCTTCTTCCTGTCCTCCCTCCATTTTCCCGTCCTCCTTTCATTTCTTCCTTCCTTTCTTCCTTCTTTTCATTGATGTTTATTGAATATCTTTGAGCCAAACATCACATAAGGCTTGGGAACCTTTATGATGAATGAGAAGAGCTCCTGGTCTAATGGAAAAGACCCAAACAATCTCACTAACTGACCTCCAATTGCAAAGTGAGGTAAAACTTCTGAAGGAAAGAACGTGGTTATCAAATAGGCACAGCAAAGCAACATGATCTAGGCTAGGAGGTCAGGAAAGTCATCTGTGATTACATGAAGACTGAGCAGGAGTTAACTAGATGAAGAAGGTGAAGCAGGCCCTTTGGACATGGAGAAGAGCCTGTGCAAAGCCCTTCTAGAAAAATGGAGTGTGGCATGTCCAATGAAGGAGAAGACGAACTTGTGGCTGGAACGTATAACTGCTCTGCATTGACCACTCTGGCCCACCGTGCATGCATTCGGATGTGCAAAGGACTCTGTTCAGTGGAACACACCAGAAAACACTTCTATGGTGATGATGAAAGTATAAGAATGGTAAGTAAAATGGTCCCACTGAATAAATAGCCCTGTCGACATTCATAAACCGAAACTGATATGGAATCCCCGTCTCTGCCCATCTGGCCATTCCAAACATCCTACAGGGAAAGGAAAATTGATGCATTGGCAGAGTCACCTGAAATGAGGGTTTTGAGCACTGCCTACCTCTAGATGACATACAATGATGCAGACAAGATGTGCTCACAGTCAGTTCAGTCGCTCAGTCGTGTCCAACTCTTTGCGACCCCATGAATCACAGCACGTCAGGCCTCACTGTCCAGCACCAACTCCCAGAGTTCACTCAAACTCATGTCCATCGAGTCGGTGATGCCATCCAGCCATCTCATCCTCTGTTGTCCCCTTCTCCTCCTGCCCCCAATCCCTCCCAGCATCAGGGTCTTTTCCAATGAGTCAACTCTTCAAATGAGGTGGCCAAAGTTCTGGAGTTTCAGCTTTAGCATCATTCCTTCCAAAGAAATCCCAGGGCTGATCTCCTTTAGAATGGACTGGTTGGATCTCCTTGCAGTCCAAGGGACTCTCAAGAGTCTTCTCCAACACCACAGTTCAAAAGCATCAGTTCTTCGGTGCTCAGCCTTCTTCACAGTCCAACTCTCACATCCATACATGACCACAGGAAAAATCATAGCCTTGACTAGACGGACCTTTGTTGGCAAAGTAATGTCTCTGCTTTTGAATATGCTATCAAGGTTGGTCATAACTTTCCTTCCAAGGAGTAAGTGTCTTTTAATTTCATGGCTGCAATCACCATCTGCAGTGATTTTGGAGCCCAAGAAAATAAAGTCAGCCATTGTTTCCACTGTTTCCCCGTCTATTTCCCATGATTGGATGCCATGACCTTTGTTTTCTGAATGTTGAGCTTTAAGCCAAATTTGTCACTCTCCTCTTCCACTTTCAACAAGAGGCTTTTGAGTTCCTCTTTACTTTCTGCCATAAGGGTGGTGTCATCTGCATATCTGAGGTTATTGATATTTCTCCCGGCAATCTTGATTCCAGCTTGTGCTTCTTCCAGCCCAGCGTTTCTCATGATGTACTCTGCACAGAAGTTAAATAAGCAGGGTGACAACATACAGCCTTGACGTGTAAGAAATGCCACTTGGCCCAAAGTTTATGTATTGTCTCTCTCCCCAGACAGAACCTGGGGACTAACTGTCACTGAGAAACTCATAGGGCCCAGATGTGAATTCAGTCCTTGTGCCTCCTGTTTTTTGTTCTTTTGGCTATGGCACAGATCAGCTCCCTCTGGAGAAATCCAGAAACCACTAGAGAGACTCCTGTATGTGGGGTAACTGAGAAAATTCTTCAAAATGGATAGGAAAATCTGAGACATAATCTCACCCCTAACTCAACACCATACAACCGGGTTGTTATTGTTGTCAGTTACTAAGTTGTGTCTGACTCTTTGGGACCCCATGAACTGCAGCATGCCAGGATCCTCTGTCCTCCGCTATCTCCCAGAGTTTGCTCAAATTCATGTCCATTGAGTTGGTGATGCTCTCTAACCATCTCATCCTCTGCCACCCTCTTCTCCTTTTGCCTTCATTCTTTCCCAGCATCCGGGTCTTTTCCAATAAGCTGGCTCTTTGCATCAGGTGGCCAAAGTCTTGGAGCTTCAGCTTCAAGCATCAGTCCTTCCAATAAATATTCAGGGTTGATTTCCTTTAGGATTGATTGGTTTAATCTCCTTGCAGTCTAGGAGATTCTCAAGAGTCTTCTCCAGCACCACAATTCAAAAGCATTAATTCTTCAGCATTCAGCCTTCTTTATGGCCCAACTCTGACATCTGAACAACCAGGTGAAGTGAAGTTGCTTAGTCGTGTCCAACTCTTTGTGACCCCATGGACTGTAGCCTACAGGCTCCTCCATCCATGGGCTTTTCCAGGCAAGAGTACTGGAGTGGGTTGCCATTTCCTTCTCCAGGGGATCTTCCCAACCCAGGGATTGAACCTGCGTCTTCTGTATTGCAGGCAGATGCTTTACCTTCTGAGCCACCAGGGAAGCCATGCAGCCAGGAGGGGATCTCTAATTGCCAACTTGTCACTGAGAATCAAAGGGTTAGGACACTAACTGTTTTAGCTACTCCCCAAGGGACTGGCTCCCAACTCACATATCTCTGGAGGCTACTGGCCCAGCAATTGCTGACCCCCTGGGATCACAGAGAACAAAGTTGAGGTTTTAAATATGGCACCAAGCATTTCCTGTGACTCCCTCCCCACTGCTCACTCCCACGGTAAAGCTTATGGACACTATACTTCCAGGGGTGCCTGTTTAAATACAAATTTCTGGCTCCATCCATAGGTACTGAATCAGAATCTCTAATTAAGAGCTTATTTGAGTGAAGAATAAAAAAGCATATTGAAGGCTCTCCCAACTGAGGCACATGGATCTTAGAACTTGCCCCTGTTTCTGAACTTTTCCCCTTTCACTCACCAGGATTCTGTGCCTAAATCAGGTTCTGGCAGATGAGCCATCCTGGAACATAGGAGAGGGAGTTTTAATGAGGGACATCCTCTGGCTTTACCTTCATTGTTGGAAACCTTCAGAAACATCAGAAATGGGGTCCAGCAAGGCAATGGAAATGCTCTTAACCTGCAGGCAGAGCCCCATCTGCAGAGGGAGATGAGGTTGAACAGTTAACTCCCCTGGTTGGGCTCAGCGAGTAATTTCCCTTTTCACATTTGAGACTGAATCTTTGAGAGGCTCAGTGGTGGAGCAGAAAGTCATGCCTGAGTCCTATTTCCAGCTTCTCTATTTCCTATGTGTGTAATCCCGACAGTTAACCAACCTGAGCCTCAATTTCCTCATGTATAAAACAAAGATGACTACCAGCTTCAGGACGGTGGTGAGAATGAAGGGAAATAATACAGGAAAGTACCCATAAGAGCAACTAAGCAGGTGGGTACTTCATAATTACTGCTGTTTGTCTTTTAAAAATAACATCATTATTTGAATACTTACTAGACACCCACTCCAGTGTTCTTGCCTGGAGAACCCCAGGGACGGGGGAGCCTGGTAGGCTGCCATCTATGCGGTCACACAGAGTCGGACATGACTGAAGCGACTTAGCAGCAGCAGCAGCAGCAGACAACAAGTAGGCATATTGCCAAATATATATATATATATTTATTTATTATACTATGTTTATAATATATACATATATTATTTATAGTTATACCATAAAATATATAATGAATAAAAATGCGTGTGTATGATAACTGTAATATTATATACTTGTTTATATATAGACAAATATATATTTGTCAGAGAATTTTTCTGATTGGGCAATTCAAACTTACCATTGCACAGAAATTGGAAACCTACATCTTAAAAAATGATCCTTTCTTCTTAGGTTACTATCTTTTGAGGAAAGTCCTTTAAATAGGTATATAGTCACCGCAAAACATGCTTTACTACTTTCACGAATGTGTTGACAAAGTGGAGATTTTAGAGGACTTGATTCTCCTGTTCTACCCTGGGAACCGAAGACAGTATTGACAACTAGCCTAATTAGGTCACTAAGGAACAGCGTTCGTGAACTGTTAGATATTGTGATGTGTATGTGTGTATGTGTGCTTAGCCATTCAGTTATGTCCAACTCTTTGCAACCCCATGTACTGTAGCCTGCCAGACTCCTCTGTCCACGAAATCTCCAAGACAAGAATATTGGAGTGGGTTGCCATTTCATATATATATATATATATATATCAGAGAGCGTAATACCTTCATGGGTAAGGCTTCAATATTCACATTTTACACATAAGAAAATTGAAGTCAGAGAGGTTTGGTAACTTGCTCATGGTCACACAGCAAGTAAGGAGCAGAGCGGGGATCCAGGTGTTTACAGTCAGTATTCTTGCTCTTAATTGAGGGGAGTATGCTGGTTTCCCCCTTGCTACCTTTCTCTTAAGGTAGAGTTCAGAGAAGAAGATAGTAACTGTCATTCTGGAGTGATGGTCCCGATACTGTCTGGCTTTGCACTAGGTGTCTTGTGTATTAAAGAGAGTAACCCCCCATGTCCGAAGCAGCTGCCGTGCCCTGACGCCCTGCTGTGCTGGCCAGATGCTTGCTGGTTACATATTGTTTACATATTGTTCTCAAACCTAGCTTCATGATAGTATCATCTGGGGAACTTGAAAAAATATCTATCCTGGCCCCAATCAAACCCAGATTCACAGGTGGGGATCCAGGCATCAGTTTGTTTAAAGCTCCCCAGTGGATGTCAAGGGTATTCCATGTTAAGGCTTGTTTACGGTTTTCTGTCTTGGCCCTCCAGGGTTTCCCCGATGGCTCAGCAGGTAAAGAATCCACCTGCAATACAGAAGACACAGATTCAGATTCAATCCCTGCGTCAAGAAGATTCCCTGGAGAAGGAAATGACAACCCACTCCAGTATTCTTGCCTGGAGAATCCCATGGACAGAGGAGTCTGGCAGACTAAGCATGCATTCTCTTTACCTTCCAACAAATCCCAGCTCAGATATGACAGTGTCACTTGCAGGAAGCTCCTTAGCTTTTTAATTTATTTTTATTTATTTTTTAAAGATACTATCCCATGTTCATTTATTTTTAGTAATTTATTTTTTTACATTTTATTTTAGGCTGCACTGCACAGCATGTAGGATCTTAGTTCCCGGCCCAGGGATTGAACCCACAGCCCCTGCATTAGAAGTGCAGAGTCTTAACCACTGGACCACCAGGGAAGTCCTTCCTTAACCTTTTTAAAATGACTTCTTGAAAATTAGTTTATGGGATGTCTAGGGATGCCTTTAGGATTTAGGATGACCCTGGGTCATCACAGAAATAGAAAGAAAGGCCCAATTTCCATTTTCTCAACAAATCTCAAGTGTGGATCTTCAGGGCAGATTGGCTTTACTGAGATCCCCAAGACTGTGGATGTGGGGTGAAACTGCATTGATTTGGGGTCAGACAGTCCCAGGTACTGGCTGTGTGGGCCTGGGCAAGGTACTTCACCACTTACAGCCTTGATTCCTTCTTTTAGAAAATGCAGCTCATAATATGATTATACAGTGGAAGTGAGAATTAGATTTAAGGGACTAGATCTGATAGACAGAGTGCCTGATGAACTATGGATGGAGGTTCGTGATATTGTACAGGAGACAGGGATCAAGACCATCCCCATGGAAAAGAAATGCAAAAAAGCAAAATGGCTTTCTGAGGAGGCCTTACAAATAGCTGTGAAAAGAAGAGAAGTGAAAAGCAAAGGAGAAAAGGAAAGACATAAGCATCTGAATGCAGAGTTCCAAAGAATAGCAAGGAGAGATAAGAAAGCCTTCCTCAGCGATCAATGCAAAGAAATAGAGGAAAACAATAGAATGAGAAAGACTAGAGATCTCTTCAAGAAAATTAGAGATACCAAGGGAACATCTGGGCTCGATAAAGGACAGAAATGGTATGGACCTAACAGAAGCAGAAGATATTAAGAAGAGGTGGCAAGAATACACAGGAGAACTGTACAAAAAAGAGCTTCATGACCCAGATAATCACGATGATGTGATCACTGACCTAGAGCCAGATATCCTGGAATGTGAAGTCAAGTGGGCCTTAGAAAGCATCACTACGAACAAAGCTAGTGGAGGTGATGGAATTCCAGTGGAGCCATTCCAAATCCTGAAAGATGATGCTGTGAAAGTGCTACACTCAATATGCCAGCAAATTTGGAAAACTCAGCAGTGGCCACAGGGCTGGAAAAGGTCCATTTTCATTCCAATCCCAAAGAAAGGCAATGCCAAAGAATGCTCAAACTACCGCACAATTGCACTCATCTCACACGCTAGTGAAGTAATGCTCAAAATTCTCCAAGCCAGGCTTCAGCAATACGTGAACTGTGAACTTCCAGATGTTCAAGCTGGTTTCAGAAAAGGCGGAGGAACCAGCGATCAAATTGCCAACATCTGCTGGATCATGGAAAAAACAAGAAAGTTCCAGAAAAACATCTATTTCTGCTTTATTGACTATGCCAAAGCCTTTGACTGTGTGCATCACAATACACTGTGGAAAATTCTGAAAGAGATGGGAATACCAGACCAACTGACCTGCCTCTTGAGAAATCTGTATGCAGGTCAGGAAGCAACAGTTAGAACTGGACATGGAACAACAGACTGGTTCCAAATAGGAAAAGGAGTACGTCAAGGCTGTATATTGTCACCCTTCTTGTTTAACTTATACACAGAGTACATCATGAGAAACACTGGGGTGGAAGAAGCACAAGCTGGAATCAAGATTGCTGGGAGAAATATCAATAACCTCAGACATTCAGATGACACCACCCTTATGGCAGAAAGTGAAGAGGAACTAAAAAGCCTCTTGTTGAAAGTGAAAGAGGAGAGTGAAAAAGTTGGCTTAAAGCTCAACGTTCAGAAAACGAAGATTATGGCATCTGGTCCCATCACTTCATGGGAAATAGATGGGGAAACAGTGGGAATAGTGTCAGACTTTATTTTTTGGGGCTCCAAAATCACTGCAGATGGTGATTGCAGCCATGAAATTAAAAGATGCTGTCTCCTTGGAAGGAAAGTTATGACCAACCTAGATAGCATATTCAAAAGCAGAGATAATACTTTGCCAACAAAGGTCCATCTAGTCAAGGCTATGGTTTTTCCAGTAGTCATGTATGGATGTGAGAGTTGGACTGTGAAGAAAGCTGAGTGCCAAAGAATTTATGCTTTTGAACTGTGGTGTTGGAGAAGACTCCTTGGACTGCAAGGAGATCCAACCAGTCCATTCTAAAGGAGATTAGTCCTGGGTGTTCTTTGGAAGGAATGATGCTAAAGCTGAAACTCCAATACTTTGGCCACCTGATGTGAAGAGTTGGCTCATTGGAAAAGACCCTGATGCTGGGAGGGATTGGGGGCAGGAAGAGAAGGGGACGACAGAGGATGAGATGGCTGGATGGCATCACCAACTCGATGGACATGAGTTTGAGTGAACTCCGGGAGTTGGTGCTGGACATGGAGGCCTGATGTGCTGTGATTCATGGGGTCGAAAAGAGTCGGACATAACTGAGTGACTGAACTGTACTGAACTGAATGGGTTCTTGGTTAAAATGTAGAGATTAGAGACCGTGTCCAGAAAAAGTAGACTTGACGGTGCCTGCCACATAACAAGCACTCAATAAACAGGAATCATGAGTAGTAACAGTTGTCATTTATTAAACAGAGATACAGGTGAGGAATAAAAATTGCTGTTTTGTAGGTCAGAACAAGTGTCATTAGTTTCTTATGGTTCAGCCCCACCCACTGTGCTTCATATGGATTAAGATGTTCAGTCATAACAACGGCCTTTTATTATCCCATTTCATTAGGGAGTACACTGAGTTCTAATGAGGCTAAGAAATTTCCCAGGGTCACACTAGTAAATAGCAGTGTCTACCTGTAACTCATCTCCCAGAAATCCCCAAGCTGATTCATTCTCCTCCTTCAGGTTTTAGCTGAGTCATTCCGCAGAGGGGACTTCCCTGAGCCCTCCCCTACAACCCTCTCCCACCCCTCTGTCACCCACGCAGCTTTGTTTTCTTCACATCACTCATCACCCCCTGCTATGTTCTTGCTCATATATTCATTCTCTTCCTCAACTTGACTTGAAACTCTATGAAAGCCAGGATCCTATCTCAGTAACCACTAGAGACCCAGCACCTAACCCAGTGCCCAGCACACATAGATATATAAAAAATGCTTGTGAAATGAATGATCAAAGGAACAGGACAATCTGATTCATTTCTTAGCTAATGTATATAACAATTTTAGCATGATTATTCATAACCAAGGTCTTATCACTTCAAGATCTGATGCTTAACTAATTGCCTTCTAGATACAACAGAGCTCAAACCTAGAAGGAAGAAGTTGGAGGAGATAATCTGCCCTCCCTAGTGTGGGATCTGTCTTCCTAACCCCTCGATCAAGCACATAATCACAAATACGCACACGGATGCAGACACATCCTCCATAGCTCACGTTGCTTTTGCTCCAGAGTTGGGGTGGGGGGACTTGGTCATAAACTCCCAGGCAGAAAACCATGGTGACCATCCTCTGGTTCTAATAAACGTTTGATGAGTTAGTGTTGTCAATGACTATAGCCAAATTGAGTGTGATCACATTCATTTTTAAAAGGCCATGTTTCAGCCACATCATTTGATAGGAGTAATTGCTCTGGAGGTTATTCTCAGCATCGTTCCACACAGGTGAAATGTTTCGGGTGGTGATCAGGAGTGCTGGACAGGCATGCTGCTAGGGGGTGAAGTGGGAGGGGACCAGTCCCTCCAGCAGCCTGTCCTGTGCTTTATGTCAGGGAACCCTGCAAAAATCACAAATGATAACCTGGCCAAGTGTTTTCCAACGTCCTCAGGTATCTTTCTCTCCACAGGCTGGGATCCTTGAATCTCTAACTTCAAGTTTTCTGGATAGAGATTTACAGTAATGAAAAGATCATTGCCTTTATTTTTAAAATTTTATCAAAGTGTAGTTGATCTACAAGACTGTATTAATTTCTGCAGCACAGCCAAGTGACTCAGCTAACTATCTATCTATCTGTCTATCTACATATTCCTTTCTATTATGGCTTATCACAGCCTATTGAATATAGCTCCCTGTACTATGCAGGACCTTGCTATTTACCCATGCTATACATACAGGTTTGCATCTGCGAATCCCAGACTCTCAGACCCTCCCTCTCCCACCCCACTGCCCCCTGGCAACCACAGTCTGTTCTCTCTTGTCTGTGAGTCTGTTTCTGTTCTGTAGATAGGTTCATTTGTGTTGTGTTTTAGATTTCTGCATATAAATGATATTATATGGTATCTGTCTTTCTCTTTCTGACCTACTTTGGCTAGTATAATTATCTCTAGGTCCGTCTATGTTGCTGCAAGTGGTATTATTTCACTCCTTTTATATCTGAGTAGTATTCCATAGTATTTGTGTACCACATCTTCTTTATTCATTCATCTGCTGATAGACATTTAGCTTGCTTCCATGTCTTAGCTATTGTGAATAGTGCTCCTGTGAACACAGGAGTACATGTATCTTTTCGGCTTGCAGTTTTGTTTGGGTATATGCCTAGGAGCGGAATTGCTGGATCATATGGCAACTCTATTTTTAATTTTTTGAGGAACTTCCATACTGTTCTCCATAGTGGCTGCAACAAGTTACATTCCCACCAACAGTGTAAGAAGATTCCCTTTTCTTTACACTCTCTGCAACATTTATTACTTATAGACTTTTTCATGATGACCCTTTTGATCAGTGTTCAGTGGTGCTGTGTCGTGTTGTAGTTTTCATTTGTATTTTCTAATAATTAGTGATGATGAGCATCTTTTCATGTGCCAATTGGCCATCTGTGTCTTTTTTTAAAGTTAATTTATTTATTATAATTGGAGGCTTATTACCTTACAATATTGTGGTGATTTTTGCCATACACTGACATGAATCAGCCATGGGTATATGTCTTTTTTAAAGAAATGTCTGTTTAGGTCTTCTGCCCATTTTTCAATTGCATTCTTTTTTGTCATTGTTGTTACTAAATTGTATGAGCTGTTAGTGTATTTTGCAAATTAAGCCCCTGTTGAAGACCATTATCTTGAGTCAGACCTTTGAGTCTGAATCTTGGTTCTGCTTCCTGCTGTCTGTGTGACTTTGGAGAAATTGCTCAACTTCTCTGAGTTCTGAGTATCAGTCTTTAGTGGGAAAAAGTGTCCCTGTAGTCCTTCCAGAGAATCTAGGCTCAGATGTCATAGATGTCACTTCCAGAGCCCTGAACCTACATACTATCAGAAAAGCCCAGGTTCTGTGAGTCTAAGAATAAGTGGTCCTATAAGAATGGTCCTAACCATTATGTGGGCTACAAATGAAGTTTTATTCTTTTTTTTCTTTTCTGGGATACTTATGCAACACTGTAATATATCTTCCACTGAAAATTAGTTAGAAACATGGTTTTTAAGGAAGAAAATAAAAATCACCTAAAATCCAACCAACCACCACTAATATGTTAGCATATTTCCTACTTGATATTTTTCTGTGAAGATATAAAGAGAAAATATTGCTTTAAGATCTAGCCATGAATTTCTTTTAGTGTCTGAAATAATGCACTGGAGAGCCATTTGGGGTAGAAGATGAGCTTGTGGCTATTGGTGTGTTTCAGAGAGAGATAGAGAGATGCCCTTTGTGTACATAGCTCTTCTCTTGAGGGGGAGGGCTAAAGAACCAAAAAAGAGAGGAGTTAGGGGCCACCAACACTGTGTGAGGCTCTGTGCTGTGCTGTGCTGTGCTTAGGTTAGTGGAAATTTGGGGAAGAAAATGGACATACGGATGAAGAGGAATCCATATTACTCACTTTCAAATTGTTAGTTTCATGGTATGCATTCCCCACATCTCCTGCCTTGGCAGGCAGATTCTTTACCACTGAGCCACCAGGGAAGCCCAAAGGAAGGTTAGGGTTCTGGAAGGCATGGAGGACTTGAGGCTAGGCAAGCAGAAACCACGGTGTCTGTTTCTGCCCTAGTTCCATGGATTGATTTTGTTCCCTTTCATTAAAGTTCAAAAGCCATTCTCTCCCTCCTCCCCAAGACCCATGCCTCTTTCTGGATTCCTTTTTATGCAGATTCCTAAGATAACAGACTCCCAACCAGCAGCAGAAAAGAATGAGTGCAATTCGAACATCAGGTCCAGATGTTTGCCCCATCACCTGGCTGCGAGCATAGACCCGGGTGTTCATCTCTCACAAGAGAGGGACCTCAGCCCTCTCAGAACTGGAAAAAGGGGTGGAGAAAGGGCAAGAGGCTCAGATTGCATGGGGAGGGTCATCACTTCTTAGCTGGAAGGAAAACCTTGGCAAGGGAGGACCGATCCATGGAAGCTTTGCTGTTGCCGTGGAAGCTGCTGGTATCTGTGCTCTGGGAGCTCTTGCTGTTGTTCAGTCACTCAGTTATGCCCGACTCTTTGTGACCTTATGGACTATAGCCTACCAGGTTTCCCTGTCCTTCACTACCTCTGAGAGTTTGCTCAAACTCATGTCCATTGATTTGATGATGCCTTCCAACCATCTCATCCTCTGTCACCCTCTTCTCTTCCTGGAATCTCTGGCTATAGTTAATTGAAATCAGAGAGCAGGAGAAGGAGAAGACACAGACGATCCCAGGATTTTTTGCAGACTCTGAGTGACTCAAGAGCAGATGAAGTTAGTCGCTTTCTCTAGGACTTTCAACCAATCAGGCAAGGATGATGCTGCCGATGTGCGTGCGTGGGTGCTAAGTTGCTTCAGTCGTGTTTGGCTCTTTTAGAACCTAAGTTGCTTCAGTTCATGTCTGACTCTTTGTGACACAGTGGACTGTAGCCCACCAGGCTTCTCAGTCCATGGGACTTCCCAGGCAAGAATCTGGAATGGGTTGCCATGCCCTCATCCAGGGGATCTTCCTGACCCAGAAATCGAACCCATGTCCCCTTTGGCTCCTGCATTGCAGGCTGATTCTGTACTGCTGAGCCACCAGGGAAGCCTGATACTGCCCACGGGGACTGGTAAAGGGAAGTAGTGTGCCCATTGATGATGTAGTGTTCCCACGCTTGAGCTCTGGAATTTTTTTTTTTTTTTTTGCAATTTCTACATTAAAAAAAAAAGATTTATTTATTTATTTATTTTTGCTGGGCTGGGTCTTTGTTGTGTGTGCAGGCTTTCTCTAGTTGCCATGAACAGAGGCTACTCTTCGTGGCAGTACACAAGCTTTTCATTGTGGTGGCTTCTCTTTTTGCAGAGTGTAGACTCTAGAACACAGGCTCAATAGCTGTGGCATATGGGTTTAGTTACTCTGAGGCATGTGGGATCTTCCTGGACCAGGGATAGAACCTGTGTCCCCTGCACTGGCAGGCAGATTCTTAACCACTGAGCCATCAGGGAAGTCCTATGATTTCTTCATCTACAACACACATGTATGCTAGATTGAGTTCAAAAGTGTCTCCAAGTCTTCACCACTCCTGGCATCCATAACTTTGCAATATGGCCTTGAAGTTTCTCTGATCAAGAGGGGAAGGTCTGCTTCTCCGCCGCCACCCACACACAGCAACAAAAATTAAAAAATAAATAAATCTTTTCTTTTAAAAAAGTAGAAATTGATTGGTTGAAAGTCCATAAAGTCCATAAATATGGTCTGGCCCCAGCATTCTCTTTAGTCACTAGGGTGTGGTGGGATTAACTCTGCTGGTTCCCAGCTGAGGTCTCAGGATGTCTTGTGTGTTCCATTCTTGTTCTTGGAAACTTACCAGGTGCCATGTGAACAAGGCCAAGCCAGCTTGCTGAATGATGGATGACATGTGGCCCGTTCACCCTCCACCCCAGCCAACAACCAGACATATGAGCGAGGTTATCCTAGATCTGCCAGCCCCAGCCAACTGGTCAACCAACCATAGACTCAGACCAGTCAAGATCACTCAAATGTTTTAGGGTATTAATACAAGATGATGGGGATCTGAGAAATGAGTGGAAAGAAAGAGACTTAGATGACTAAGAGAACAAAGTGAAACAGTTTCTTCTTCACACCCCACATCTTAGTTTGAGCCTCACATCTGAAAGTTGAGGCTTGATATCCCAACAAGGCTTAGCCTATCCATCAAAACAATCAATATTCCAAATTGGCATCCACCCACCCACAGACTTTAACTTTCCGGAATAATGCCCTGTTTTATGTTAGCCCAAGAATGGAAATCTGTATCCCTTCCAGCCCCAATGAGTGAATGTCTTAAAAAATAGGTATATATTTAGGATTTCCAAAAGAGATAATGAGCAATTGCTAATAATTATTTGAAGCCATTAGAGTTGGACCCAGCACAATTAATGCTACTGTTGAATTTTGATAATACCATAAAGATAATTTAAGCTCGGTGCAAGAACGGATGCCAAGACACGCTCAACAATTGAACGGAATTTTCAAACATACAGATGTAATCTTTTCAAGTGGAGTGAATTCAAGTCTATTGAATTGCAGCACAATGATGGTCTCTTGTACATTTCCTAGAATATTCAGAGTTGAGAGGCAGATGTTTCCAGAGAAAGGACAAGCTCAGAAGAATCTGGCTTGATTCCTCAGGAGCTGGATGGGGTGCCAACATGTAGCCTAATTCAGACCAAAACAATGGCAGCTCTTTGAGTCAATTGAGTCATGATTTCTGTATTCATTTCCTGGGCTCCCCTAACAAGTTACCACAATTATGATGCCCTAAAACAACAGAAATGTAGGTAAGAAACCCAAAGTCAAGGTGTCAGTAGGCTTGGTTTCCTTGGGAGGCTCTGAAGGAGAATCTGTTGCAGGCTTCTCTCCTGGCTTCTAGTAGCTCCTGCCAGTCCTTGGCATTCTTTGGCTTCTATAGTTTTCCTGTAAGTTATCCTACTGGTAGTCATAGAGCAGAGATCTAGTCTATTTTCCATCACCCAAGGACAGGGGATCTTCTAGGTTTCTCCATGGTTGAAAAACTAAGGTGCCTAATGACAAATGTTCATGTTCTTTTCCCCTTTCTGAAATGCCATCATCAGGCAGGGTTTATTCTTACCTCATGGCCTCAAGAAGGCTGCTACAATTCCAGGCATCACATAAAGGCAATGCAGCCCATGGTCAGAAAAGAGGTTGTAAATGTCTTTCTGTCTTTCTCCTCCATGGACTCCTCTTTCCCATAGTCCACTCCCAGTCCACTTAGACTTCAAGACTCACTGGCCAGGTTTACATGTGTGCAGAGATAAACACAACACGGCTAGACACTGATTCCTCAGGAATAGGAATAAAGATTCCCAATAATCTTTAATTCCTAATAAAAAATAAATAAATAAATATTCCTAAGTAGCCGAAAAAAAAACCCTGGATTTGGAGACCACAGCATTTGGGGTTCAAATCCCAGCCCTGGCTCCTTATCCACTGTGTAGTTCTGGCAGCTTCGCAGGCTGCAGCTTCTTCTCTGTAAATTGGATAAACAGCTATTCTAGTCTTAGCTCCCTTTATCACTTTCTCATGTCTGAGAAGCCAGAACCCATAAAACCACAGTCTTCCTTTGGCACCTTCGATTTTTCTCTCCAACAAGCTGCTCAGAGGTGCCAAGGGAAACCAATTATTAAAGAGAATTATGTCCCAGGCAGTCTAAGCATGTGCTAATTTTCTGGTTATAAGCTGGAAAACAATTTCAACCAGATGGAGGTGCCCTGCCCTTGACGCTGGCCACCAAATTGTTGCCATTTTACTTCTCTGGAGGAGGCTTTGCTATGATATCAGAGAGAAAACAAGGGCTCTTTTCTACCCTTTACTCCAAATCCGCTCTGGCTTAAAAGCCTTAAAGATTTCCAAGTGCTGAAAAACAACAGCAAAGAGCAACAACTTTCTGGATGTGCGGCTGTGTCCTCCGTCGCTCAGTCGTGTCCGACTCTTTGCGACCTTGTGGACTGAGGCCAAGTCCATGGTTGACTGGATGATGCTAAAAATATCTTTTCTAGCTCTAAGAACCCAAGAAAGGAGTGCAAACTCTTTTCCTGGCAGTAGACATAACAAGCATGACAGTCACCCAGCTTCACTTGACAATCCCAACCCACCGTCACATGTGAGGTCCACGTCAGTTCCCCACTTCATTAGAACTGGTTGCCCTTCTTTATTGAGATATCTCTGTAACATCATAGCTTTAGAAAGCAAACCGCCTAGAGAGTTTCTTTCCTATGGAGTGGGGCCATAAGGTATATAGAGTTTCTGTTCTCTTCCAGGGGCCTGGGAGTGGTTGGTTACCAAGGGTATTGGATGGCCCCAGCCTGCTCCTTCGGGGCTTCCCAGGTGGTACTAGTGGCAAAGAACCCACCTGCCAATGCAGGAGCCATAAGAAATGCAGGTTCGATCCCTGAGTGGGGAGGGCATGGCTACCCAGCTCCAGTATTCTTACCTGGAGAATTCCATGGACAGAGGAGCCTGGTGGGCTCCAGGCCACGGGATCGCAAAGCGTGGGACATGACTGAAGGGACTTAGCACACATGCACACAGCCTGCCCCCTTGGTCTCTTTCATTTCTGGGGAGTAGCTGGTAGCATAGCAAGCACTTTGCAAAGGAGACTTTCTCAAGGAAGAAAAGCAGTGTTTGTTACACAGATTGCTCCCGAGGCAGGAGAGTGGCAGGAGACTTTGGGGGGATTTCTGAGCTGTGAATGCCGAGTGATGAAGAGGCTGTGGAATTAACCAAAAGAGGAGCACGGGGGTTGACTTACTGGTAACGTTTGGTTTTCTCCTGGCCCAGGTGATCCTGGGTAGCTTGCCCTGCCCTGTTAAGGGACACAGAAATTCCAATGTGGAGAGGAAAAGCAAAGTTCCTTTCAGAAGCTGTGTGTCCGCTGGCCAGAGCTTCTCCTGACCGAGCTCTCCCTGGCTCTGAAGAGTGTCAGTGGAAACTTCTGAACCACAGGGCTCTTCCAATTTGCACCCACTGCACCTTAGTCTCCAGTCCTCGGCGGGCTGCTCACTGCCCACACCTGACTCTGTTCCTTGACTTCTGTCTTTGCTCCTGGTTCCTCATGGCCACCAGCATAATCCCACCTTCAGCACCTGCAGCCAGGTCACAGCATTGCCTTCTGTCCAGTCTCTTGTGCATGCTAAGTCGCTTCAGTTGTGTCCGACTCTGTGCAACCCTACAGACTGGAGCCTGCCAGGATCCTCTGTCCATGGGATTCTCCAGGCAAGAACACTAGAGTGGGTTGCTGTGCCCTCTTCCAGGGGATCTTTCCAACCCAGGGATCGAACCCGAGCCTCTTATGTCTCCTGCATTGGCAGGCGAGTTCTTTACCATGCGTGCCAACTGGGAAGCCCAGCCGGTTGCTTAGTTTTATTCTATTTATTACTCCTATGTGTCTCCTTCCTCTAATCTAGTCTTTCTGAGTTAAAATTCTGTCATACCCCTGGGTTTCTTGACTTCTTGTCTGGCACAAGTAGTTCCCGCCATCAGAAGTTAACTAAGAAAGCACTCCCCGGCCAAAGTTCCTCTTGTCCCTTGACAATTCCCTCCACCCCACCCCTTCCCATCCCCAGGAAGACATGGGTCAGCTTTCTGTCTTTATAGGTTGGCTTGCATTTTCCAGGATATTAGATCAACAGTATCATACAATGAATACTCTTTTTTTTTTTTTTGTCTGACTTCTTTCATTTGGCATATTTATTTTTGAGATTCATCATTGTTGTTGAAGATATCAAAAGTTCATTATCTTTATTTTTAAAAGGAAATATTTATTTATTGATCTGGCTGTGCTAGGTTTTAGTTGTGGCATGTGGGATCTTCCCTGGTGGCTCAGAAGCTAAAGAATCTGCTTCCAAGGCAGGAGACCTGGGTTTGATCCCTGGATCAGGAAGATTCCTCTAGAGGAGGGCATGGCAACCCACTCCAGTATTCTTGCCTGGAGAATCCCAAGGACAGAGGAGCCCAGTGGGCTACAGTCCATGGGGTCAGAGTCATATATGATGGAAGTGACTAACACTTTCATACTCATGCAGAATCTAGTTTCCTGACCAGCGATCAAACCCCAGACCCCTGCATTGGGAGCTCAGAGTCTTAGCCACTGGACCACCAGAGACGTGCCAAAAGTTCATTACCTTTTATTATCACACAGCATTGCATCATATGTGTTTATCCAGTCACTTCCACTCACTCCACAACCCCAGCTGGTTGTTTCTGCTTTGGGTCTGTTGCATATGAAGCTGTTATGAACACGTGTCTACAAGTCTTTGGATAACACTTTTATTTCTTTTCAATAGATACTGAGATGTGGAATGGCTGGGTCAAATGGTAATTTATTATCTTTGACCAGACCTTGAATAATTGGATACTGTGTTATAGAAAAGGATGATACCTGTGAACGTCTATATATAGTTGTGGGATGCCTACAGGTACTTATTATGGAACCAAAAGACACATTATTTTCTCTCTCTTCTTCTTCTTCTTGTTCAGCTGCTAAGTCATATCAGACTATTTACGACCCCATGAACTACAGCATGCCAGGCTCCCCTGCCCTCCACTGTCTCCCAGAGTTTGCTCAAATTCGTGTCCATTGAATCAGTGATGCCATCCAACCATTTCATCCTCTGTTGCCCTCTTCTCTCTTATCCTTCCCTCAACCCCACAGATTTCTGCCTTGCTGGCTTCTTGCCTTCAAAACAGATCAGGAAGGAAGACTCCAGCTTTTCTTCACATCTCAAAATATTGTGTGTACTTGGAGCCACTCTCTAATGACTATCCCTTCATGGTCCCAGGGTAACTTTATAAGAGACCACGTTGGTTTCCAAAAAATGGGACAGGCTTACTGAATATTTATCCTGTTACAGGAGTTAGAAAGGAAACTATGCATTCATCCTGTAAGCATCTTCGAACTTCACCACCTTTTCCAGGCAGCAGATATTAATGGGTCAGTAACAGTTCTGGAGCCAGACCACCTAGATTTGAATTCAGGTCATTCTATAGATCATGAACTTTGTACAAGTTACTTAATTTTCTTTGTCTCGGTTTCCTCATCTGCAAAAAGCAGACCATGGGCTCCTTCCAAAGGTTAAAGGTGAAAGCATCGTGCCTGCCATGTTGTAAGTTCCTAGAAACGGTACCTGTTATTGTTAATATCCAGTCTTCTTCCAGCCTTGGTTCTCATCACTATGGCAACTTACGTAACAAAAGGGATCCGAGGTGACCTCTGATCCTTCCAAAGCTTACAACACCACCATGCCATTCATCGATCTGCTTTGAAGATGCCTTGTTAGTCTGTAAGTGTCATAATCAATGGCCCTAAGCACCTATCTCAAGAGAAATGGAAATAAAAGAGGTATTTTAAAGCAATTAGTTGGGACCATAGACATACCCAAAGAAATAAAACCAAAATTCATTACGTTAGTTTATGGGCATTCATGGCCATCTTCCTTAAGATGATTTTAAATATCTACCAGAATTTTGGTCGGTAGGAGGGGAAATTGCATGAAAAAAAAATCAAGATTTTCTCTCATACAAATCCTATTCTACTAACATTGAACCTTGATACAAATAATGTTCTATCCAGGTAACTCTGACTTATTAATATGCTTCAGCACGCAGTCACCTCTGGGAACTTCATCATGTTCAATGATACTGTGAGGTTTTGGAAATATCCAGGGCTGAGTGGGCTGGCTTTTAGGAATAATGAGCTTTTTGAGGTCCATCTGCTTTTCGAGGTTTTTCTGTGTCCTCCACGGTGGGGCTGTCAATTGCCCCTTCTCCTATCTGCTTCCTTAGCTTCTTCTCATCTCCTTCTTCGGTTGCTTGCAAAGTATGATGTAATTTACCTCCAACTCAGACCTCAGGGGCTAGAGTTTGCTTTGAGCTATACTGAAGACCTCATTTTCGATGCTCTATTGTATTTTGATATCAAGGTTGCTGGTTCAATCTCTACTCCTTACTAGGGGTTTGAATAATCAAGGTTGGTGTAAGAGTAGCTGCTGGTATATGAGTACCATGTCATATTTGTATAACAAAGGGGAGCAAATTTATTTCATTTGAGATTCTCCTAAGAAAGGGAAATGTTACAATTAGTCCCGGAGAGGCATTTCCAATGCAGGAATGGGATGGATGACTTTAGCTCTCTCGATGGTCTAGTCAAAGAGCAGTGAGATGCTGTGGAATGAGTTGGGGTTTACAGCCAGACAGAACCGGATTCCAATTTCAGCCTTAGCTACCCAGCAACAGAACAGGGAGGCTAGTCCCTTGTCCCCAGAATTTGGGGTCTAGAGGTTTATGGATGTCAAGCGTTTGGCACTCAGGAAGCTGGGACGCCTTCATCTCCATCCACTCTCGTGAGGTCGTTTCCCTCAGCTGTCCAGTGGAGGGACAGAGCTCAGACATCCTAGAAGCAGACCCCACAAGAGCAGGATCCAGTCTGGTTCGCAGAGCCTGGCCCTGCTACAATGAGGATGTTTCATAAATAAATGATAAATGATTGAAGAGTACCAGGTTCTAGGATCAGGCTGAGATGGTGATGGGCATTCCTGGTACTTATGGGAGTACATGAGAAAAAAAATTTTTTAGCTGTTTCAGTCCTAATTAAGGTTGTGCTTGATTGAAATTCACAGCCCACTATTCCTACTTTCCCTTTGCAGGTTCCTTGCAAATGCGCGTCTCGTTCCTGTTCTTGACAGCTCTGTGTTTGGCTAAAATGGGTTCAGCCCAGCCTCCCTCTGCCTCTAACCTGGGTAATTAACTTTGGTCCAAGCTGCAGCTCATTACCTCCCGGCAGGTGTTAACTGAAGCAGAGCTGACCTCTCAGGAGTTCATTAGTCAGATGCCAGAGGTAGAACGTGGACTCAGATTGCCAGGGCCTCCATGATGGCGCTGTGGACCAGAAGTCTCTCTGTTGGAGTGCTTCTACATCAGCATGTTTAAAGAATAAAATAGCGATGACCTGTCATGTCTTGGATAGTCTCCCTGTAGGATGCCTTCTTGCCAAACTTTACTTTGGCTCTACGCCATCTGCTTGCATTTAGGAACCAGCTGAGAAATAACCTGTAAACTATTCTGTGTTTGCTTAAAGGCTGGTATTGACAGCTACGCTCATTCCTTAATACAGGGCCCTCCCTCTGAGCAGCCCTCTGAGAAATTCTTTCTGCTTTTCAGTACGAGAGACAGTTATACTTTTCCAGGGCAGCTGATGGTGGAGAAGTGCCATGAGAGGCCAGACCTGGATGTGAATTTCATCTTTACCACTTTCTTTTTTTTTGTAAATATTTTTAAAATATTAAAGTGAACAATCTTATGGACTCTGTGGGAGAGGGAGAGGGTGGGAAGATTTGGGAGAATGACATTGAAACATGTAAAATATCATGTAAGAAACGAGTTGCCAGTCCAGGTTCGATACACGATACTGGATGCTTGGGGCTAGTGCACTGGGATGACCCAGAGGGATGGTATGGGGAGGGAGGAGGGAGGAGGGTTCAGGATGGGGAACACATGTATACCTGTGGCGGATTCATTTTGATATTTGGCAAAACTAATACAATTATGTAAAGTTTAAAAATAAAATTTAAAAAAAAATTATTTTTATTTATTTGGCTGCACTGGGTTTTAGATGCATCATGCGGGATCTTGAGTTGTAGCCTGTGAACTCTTAATTTCACCATGTGGGATCTAGTTCCCTGACCAGGGATTGAACCTGGGTTCCCTGCATTGGGATCACAGAGTCTTAGCCAATGGACCACCAGAGAAGTCCCCATCCTTACCACTTTCTAACTCTCAGCTCTCAGCTTGAGCATCTCTTTCATTTTAAAACTCAGAAGATAATACTTGGCTTGCATTTTGTTGTGAGGATTAGACGAGGTCATTCCTGTAGAAGCCTCGTACTCGTTTGTACTTGCTTGGTGGCCATCACCACTGTTTGCTTCTATGTATAGACATGAAGCTCTAATTGTCTTTGCCTCCTCTAGATGCTAGGAGGTACAGAAGCAAATTTGTGGCCAGTCTCCAGCAAACCTCTAGGATTCCTTGGTATATAGATTTTGTGTAACAAATCTTGCTCCTGGTTTTCCCTCCCTTTATTCTTTATCTTGTTGGGGTGTTTTCTGTTTGGACATTTTAATTAACTGGGGCTTCCCTGGTAGCTCAGCTGGTAAAGAATCCACCTGCAATGCAGGAGACCCTGGTTCGATTCCTGGGTCGGGAAGATCCCCTGGAGAAGGGATAGACTACCCACTCCAGTATTATGGGCATCCCTGGTGGCTCAGATAGTAAAGAATCTTCCTGCAATGTGGGAGACCTGGGTTCAATCCCTCGGTTGGGAATATATTTTAATTAATTGGTTATAATTTATTCTACTTGAAATATTGAATATATCTTTCATACCTGACTCAAATACTGTTTGGGACAAGCTGGGATATAAACATTCTAATATAAAATTAAAGAAAGAAAGGAAAAAGACTGGCAACCTCTGGCATTCAGTTCTAATTGGTCAGTTTAAAAAATGTGAAGAAAAAATCAGTACAAAAGCTATCAAGAAAATGATTAGTGTGCACTCTAAAGATGGAAGTTATATTTTTGAAATGAACCCTTTATCAGATATATGATTTGCATTCATATTGGCCTGGTCCTTCCTAGGTATCTATAAAAATGATCAAACAATATAGGCTGTGGCTCAGTGGGTAAAGAATCTACCTGCAATGCAGGAGACACAGGAGACTCGGGTTCAATCCCTGGGACGGGAAGATCCCCTGGAGAAGAAAATGGCAACCACTCCAGTATTCTTGCCTGAAAAATCCCATGAACAGAGGAGGCTGGCAGGCTGCAGTCCATAGGGTCTCTAAGAGTTGGATATGACTGAGCAACTAAGAACACAATGAGAGAAATGCAACTTCATGACCAGAGTGATGGTTAAAAGTAGGCGTATAACTCAAGTTAAGTCAATAAGAGTCAGTGAGAATCTGCCTTAAAACTTTCTCTGGAATTATTAAGAAAGGCATGCTATCTTTCTGATTGGGCTTCCTCAGTGGCTCAGACAGTAAGGAATCTGCTTGCAATGCATGAGATATGGGTTCAGTCTCTGGGGTAGGAAGATCCTCTGGAGAAGGGAATGGCAACCCACACCAGTATTCTTGCCTGGAGAATTCTATGGACAGAGGACCCTGGTGGGCTACAGTCCCTGGGGTTGCAAACAACTAACACTTTCACTTTCATCTTGCTGATAAGGTTGTTAAAGAGCTAGGGTGGGAGTCAGGAGCTGCTGGTGACCATCCCCCATAATATGCAGATAGTTGTCTTGAGAATAAAGCCAACAGAGAGAAAAGTCTGTAGAAAGAGACTCCTGATGTTGCTGAGCACCTTGATGGAGCCATGCCTGAAACCAGTGAAACTCCTAGAATTTGAAGAGACCTAAGATAATACATTTTTTTATTGTTATTAGGCTGTTTTTTTAAATTAAATTATTTATTTTAATTGAGGGGTAATTACTTTGCAATATTGTCCTGGTTTTTGCTGTACATCAACATAAATCAGCCATAGGTATACATGTGTCCCCCTCCACAACCTGAACCCCCCCCCACCTCCCTCCCCACCCCATACATTTTTGTTCCACTTTTTAACTTAATTTGAGTTGGTTTCTAACACCACCAACCAAAAGAATCCAACCTGAGGCAGTCTCCTGATTTTATTTTAGGGCTCTATCCTTTGCCTTTGTGATTTTAAAACTCAGTAACAGCTGAAGACTTTAGAACCCCACTCTGTTCTGTAATAACATTAGCGCTTCCCATTCATAGTTCCTTAGTCATCTTTGTCATCTTTTCTCTGTAGCCTGAATATAATAGGACTTTTTTGACACCAGATGAAAAGGTATCAAGTCACTGAGCTATTCCAGTGGGTCAGGAAGATGCTTGGGTGAATTAAACGTTTTCTCCTAAAACTGACCGATATTTATCAGATCCTTTGGCTCCAAAAGGAGCCAAACTACTGGCCTGATGCCTTCCAGAGGCAAAGGGCATAGAATTAGCTGAGTCCTTCTCTGGGTCTCAGCTGCCAGCTACAGGTCCCTCATTTTCACAAGTACAGAATGGATTGTTTTTTCCTTAAGTATGTTCACTGCATTTGGCATGAGTAGCTTCAGTTCCTTCTCTTTCACGAAATGGTTATCTGCAAAATTGGAGTGACGGGTCAGGATTCTAAGGCAGCTGTGTTTTCAAAGGATAAGGCAGAAAGCCAGAGAAGGTGGTGATCCCCCTCACAAATCACTGTGAAAGAACAAAGGCTTAGAAAGCAATGAATTGTCTTAGGTTTTTATTGTTTTATTGAACAAAATTGTACTGGGACTTGATGATCCAATTCCAGCCTTAAAGAGCTGCCATCAATCACCATTATCTGAGAAAGGAGAGCATAAGCTTTATGCTTGCAGGTAATAAAATGATTATATGATATCAGCACATGCTGGGAGAAAAATGGGCCCTAGTACAAGCACAAACTGGGCTCACATTCTGCTTATGGTAATCGCCAGCTGTATGCTCTCAAGGAATTTATCTAACTTACGGAAGCCCTCTTAGAAGGAGATATTATGTATTTCATGTTATTTGGACAAATCTTTAAAGTAAGAACAGGGTTTCAAATTTGAATCATTCTGACTTTAATGAATAAGCCCATAGCCATTTCTAGTGTGTGAGACTATTGCCTTGCTCTAAAAATAGGCAGACTCTTTCAATTCCAAGTAAGATGGGGTAAGCACACAGTACCTTGCCTCTCTGGCTAAACAGAGTGGTAAAGCCCAGGCATAATGTAAGAACCAGGTTTTGAGAACTCTGAAAAGCAAAAAGTAGCCAGCAGATTGGAGGACAGACTATATATTTGGAAGTACCACTGAGTCATCAATAAATTTAGCGTTTTTCTCCTCTGGAGTTGCTTAGCTTGGAGTCAAACCAAGATGTGAGCATTAGTGAAGACAGAGAGAACTCCAGGAGTAGTCCTTTAAGTTGGGTTCTAGGGACATTTCTAGGGCTTCCCTTGTAGTTCAGATAGTAAAGAATCTGCCTGCAATGCAGGAGACCCTGTTCGATCCCTGGGTTAGGAAGATCCCCTGGAGAAGGGAATGGTTACCCACTCCAGCATTCTTGCCTGGAGAATCCCATGGACAGAGGAGCTTGGCAGGCTACAGTTCATGGGGTTGCAAAGAGTCGGACACAACTAAGCACACACACATGAAAAAGATGTTAAAGCATCCGTGGCAAAAATGTTCTATTAGGCACACATTCTTGAAATGAATGAAACAATTAAAAGTTTCAACAAAGAAACAAAAGATATTGAAAAGAACCAAATGGAAATTTTAGAACTGAAAAAATATGATAATAAAAAAGACAAGCTCACTGGAAGGAGGCAATAGCAGAATGAAAATAAGGAAGGTCAGTCAGTGAACTTTGAGACAGATCAGTCGAAATTATCCAATCTGAACAAGAAAAAGAAAGATTTAAAAAAAACACAGTCTCAGAGACAATACTGAAAAGTTAATATTCATGTCATAAAGAATGAAAGAAAGAGTAGGGAGTGGAAAAATATATTTAAAATAATAAGTGTTGAAAACTTAGCCCCCACACACATAAATGTACCCAAGCTTGGTGAACCTCAAAAAGAATAAAACTTCATAGACAGATACCATGGTCAAACTTCAGAAAATTAAAGACAAAGAAAAATCTTGAATGCGGTCAAAGGAGAAAAATGTGTATTATTTATAAGGGAACAACTTAAATGTCTATGAATTTCTCATCAGAAACAACAGAAGTCAAAAGAAAAGTAGAATAATATTTTTAATGTGCCAAAAATAAGAACCATCAAACTCAGTTTGATGTACAAAGAGAATATCCTACAAGAATTAAGGTAAAATAAAGACATTCTCCTACAAGGGAAAATAAGAGGATTTATTGCCAGCAGATCTTTTCTAAAAGAATTGCTAATGCTAAAGGAAACTCTTTGGGCTAAAGGAAACTACAGCAAAAAGAAATCTGGAATATTGGTAGTGAAGGAAGAACAACAGAAATGGTGAGAATCTGGGTAAATATAATAGACTACTCTTTTGCTCTTGAGTTCTTTAAAATAGATTTAGCAAAAGCAAATGTAATAACATTGTCTAGTGGGATTTCTGATGTGTGTAAATATAATATGTGTGTATATTAGTCACTCAGTCTTGTCCAACTCTTTGTGACCCCATGGACTATAACTTGCCAGGCTCCTCTGTCCATGGGATTCTCCAGGAAAGCATACTGGATCCCCCTTCTCCAGGGGATCTTCCCCACCCAAGGACCAAACCCGGGTCTCCTGCATTGCAGGCAGATTCTTCACCATCTTAACCATGCATGAGAGAATATCAACATAAAGAGGAAGGGGGAAAGACCTGTAAGGCAGTGATATTTCCAAATTCCACTTGAAGTGGTAAAAATTGAATCTAAATAAACTGAGAAATTAAGCATTTTTAAAGAAATCATTACCAAAAGCATTATACAAGAGATATGGTCAAAATCATAATTTATAAAGTGAAAGTGTTAGTCACTTAGTCGTATATGACTCTTTGTGACCCCATGGACTATAACCTACCAGGCTGCTTGGTCCATGGGATTCTCCAGGCAAGAATACTAGAGTAGGTTGCCATTTCCTTCTCCAGGGGATCTTCCCAACCCAGGGATTAAACCTGGGTCTCCCACATGGCAGGCAGATTCTTTATCTTCTGAGCCACCAGGGAAGCCCAATTTATAAAGAAGGAGTTGCAATTTACATACAGTAGTCATGCATGGATGTGAGAGTTGGACTGTAAAGAAAGCTGAGCACTGAAGAAATGATGCTTTTGAACTGTGATGTTGGAGAAGACTCTTGAGAATCCCTTGGACTGCAAGGAGATCCAACCAGTCCATCCTAAAGGAAATCAGTCCTGAATTTTCATTGGAAGGACTGATGCTGAAGCTGAAGCTCCAATACTTTGGCCACCTGATGCGAAGAACTGACTCATTGGAAAAGACCCTGATGCTGGGAAAAATAGAAGGTGGGAGGAGAAGGGGATGACAGAGGATGAGTTGTCTGGATGGCATCACTGACTCAATGGACATGAGTTTGAGCAAGTTCTGGGAGTTGGTGATGAACAGGGAAGCCTGTCATGCTGCGGTCCATGGAGTTGCAAAGAGTCAGACACAATTGAGCAACTGAACTGAAATGAACTAAGGGGCAATTTAGGGGTAGAGTATTAAGAAGTACAAACTATTATTACACAATAAGCTACAAGGGCATATTTATAATATGGGGAATATACCCAATGCATGTGGGCTTCAGTTGTGTCTGACTCTTTGTGATCTACTGGATTGTAGTCCATCAGGCTTCTCTGTCAGTGGGACTCTCCAGGCAAGAATACTGGAGTGAGGTACCATTTCCTTCTCTGGGGGATCTTCCCACTCCAGGGACTGAACCTGAATCACTTACCTTCCCTATGTCTTCGGCATTGGCAAGTAGATTATTTACCACCAGTATCACCTGGGATTGCCCATACTGAAGTATCTCTTTGTGACACCATGGACTGTACAGGCCAAAATACTGCAGTGGGTAGCTTTTCCCTTCTCCCGGGGATCTTTCCAACCCAGGATTGAACCTAGGTCTCCCGCATTGCAGGCAGATTCTTTACCAGCTGAGACACAAGGGAAGCCCAGGAATACTGGGGTGGGTAGCCTATCCCTTCTCCAGCAGACCTTCCCGACTCAGGAATTGAACTGGGGTCTCCTGCATTGCAGGTGGATTCTTTACCAACTGAGCTATCATGGAAGCCATATTGGAGTATAGCAGATTAAAAATGTGAATTTCAAGTTGAACAGCAAAGGGACTCAGCCATACATATACATGTATCCATTCTCCCCCAAACTCCCCTCCCATCCAGGCTGTTGCATAACACTGAGCAGAGTTCCATGTGCTGTACAGTAGGTCCTTGTTGGTTATACATTTTAAATATAGCAGTGTGTACCTGTCCATCCTAAACTAACTATCCCTTCCCCCATCCTTCCCCGCAGCCCAGCAACCATTTGTTCATTCTCTAAGTCTGTGAGTCCCTTTCTGTTTTGTAGATATATACTCCCATTGTTTTAAAAGCACAATTTATAAACTAAAATGGGATTCTAAAAGAGGTCCAGAGGAAATCTCAAGGAAAAGGAGAAAGTATCTGGAACTGAATGAAAATAAGATGCAGTGTGTAACAATTGGTGGGGTGGAAATACACTAGTGCCTACAGGGAAATTTATAACATTAAATGCTTATCTTAAAAAAGAAAAAAACGGGGGGGCCTTATATCAACAGTCTGAGCCTCCTCTCTAAGAAATGTGAAAATAACGAGCAGACTATCTCGAAGCAAACAACACAGTGTTATTGTGTTTGCTTTCAACAAGGAAATGATTAAGAGAAGACCTGCAATCCATGGACTTGAGAACAAAAATGGAGGAAGGAAATGAAACCAAAAGCTACGGTTTCTTTGGGAAAAAAAAATCAATGCATTTGAAAAATCTCCAGAAAGACTGGAAAAGGAAACAATGTGAAAAGACACAAATTACCAGTTTCAGCAATGAGGGGCAAACACTACAGACCCTGCAGCTCTTAAAAGATTAAGATGTGAACCCTACAAACAACTCTCTATACATAAATTTGAGTGCTTAGATGAAACAAACCAATTCCTTAAAAGCTACAAGCTGTCAGACTCACCAAGATAAATAGATAACCTGAGTGGATATAGATATATAAAAGTAACTGAATCCGTAGTAACAAAAAATACCTCCGCTTCAAAATCTCTTGACCCAGATCTAAAATTTATGTGGCAAGTCAAAAGATCTTGAACAGCTAAAATAATTTGAAAACAAGGAATAATACTAGAGGCATCACTTCACCCAGTTTTGAGATTTACTATAAGAAACCACAACAGTCAGCGCAGTATGGGATTGGCAAAGGGATTGGCATGCATGGACCGATGGAAGAGAAGAGTGTAGAGAGTTCAGAAACAGACAAAGATAAAGGCATCCAGTTGAGTTTTGGAAAGGTGAAAAAGACACTCAATGGGAAAATATATTCTTCCAACAAATGGTGTTGGGACAACTGGATATGAATATGCAAGAAGGAAAAAAAAGGATTCTCGACCTGCACCTCATGCCTTAAACGAAAATTAACTTAAAGTCAATTATAGATCAGATCAGATCAGTCGCTCAGTCGTGTCCGACTCTTTGCGACCCATGAATCGCAGCATGTCAAGCCTCCCTGTCCATCACCAACTCCCAGAGTTCACTCAGACTCACGTCCATCGAGTCAGTGATGCCATCCAGCCATCTCATCCTCTGTCGTCCCCTTCTCCTCCTGCCCCCAATCCCTCCCAGCATCAGAGTCTTTTCCAACGAGTCAACTCTTCAAATGAGGTGGCCAAAGGACTGGAGTTTCAGCTTTAGCATCATTCCTTCCAAAGAAATCCCAGGGCTGATCTCCTTCAGAATGGACTGGTTGGATCTCCTTGCAGTCCAAGGGACTCTCAAGAGTCTTCTCCAACACCACAGTTCAAAAGCATCAATTCTTTTGCTCAGCCTTCTTCACAGTCCAACTCTCACATCCATACATGACCACTGGAAAAACCATAGCCTTGACTAGACAGACCTTTGTTGGCAAAGTAATGTCTCTGCTTTTGAATATGCTATCTAGGTTGGTCATAACTTTCCTTCCAAGGAGTAAGTGTCTTTTAATTTCATGGCTGCAGTCACCATCTGCAGTGATTTTGGAGCCCAGAAAAATAAAGTCTGCCACTGTTTCCACTGTTTCCCCATCTATTTCCCGTGAAGTGATGGGACCAGATGCCATAATCTTTGTTTTCTGAATGTTGAGCTTTAAGCCAACTTTTCCACTCTCCACTTTCACTTTCATCGAGAGGCTTTTTAGTTCCTCTTCACTTTCTGCCATAAGGGTGGTGTCATCTGCATGTCTGAGGTTATTGATATTTCTCCCGGCAATCTTGATTCCAGCTTGTGCTTCTTCCAGCCCAGTGTTTCTCATGATGTACTCTGCATATAAGTTAAATAAGCAGGGTGACAATATACAGCCTTAAATTGAATTAAAAATTAATTTTTAAAAAGTGTAAATTTAAAGCACAGTTGACGATGTCACCTGTTGTGGAGGAGGATGGAATTGGCGAGGATTCTGCTTCTGGAGGGGCCTTAACAGGAGGAAAAGTATAGTATAACCAATAGCAAACATTTATTGAACACACACTTGGCAAGAGTGGTAAAGAACCCGCCTGCCAATGCAGGAGACCTAAGAGACATGAGTTCAATCCCTGGGTCAGGAAGATCCCCTGGAGGAGGGCATGGCAACCTGCTCCAGTATTCTTGCCTGGAGAATCCCTTGGACAGAGGAGCTTGGCAGGCTACAGTCCATGGGGTCACACAGAGCCAGACATGACTGAAGCGACTTGGCACACACACACTCACACTTAGCAAGAACTGTAATATTACTCCATTTAGTCCATTTAATCTTCCTAACAACACTAAGATTTGGTCCTATTATTATCCCCATTTTGCACGTAAGGGAAACTGAGGTCCACATCAGATGACTTGCGCAGATCATGGCTAGAAAGTGGTGCAGATAGTATTTGAACCAAGGTCTCCCTGACTCTTGGCACAAAAGTCTGGGCTTTGTGCCAACCACATTCTAAACAGCTTGTGGGTCTCCAGTATACTGCTTTTCTTATTTTAAAATCCTGCATGTAAACTAGCAATGGTCTTGCCACCAGTAAACATCATCTCTGCTTTGTGATAAATGCTTGTCTCACCACCAACCTCTGGTCCGTGAGAAGTGCTGACTCGGGCTGAGGAAACTCTCCTCTATTGATTTCCCTTGTTTTCTTTATTTGATGCAGCTGTTAAGTTCATTTTAACAATGTAATTCATCATGAGACAGACAAGCCTGAGTTTTATTGATGCAACAATTAATTAGTTGGCTGCTTGGTCCTGCAAAGTTTGTTCTGGATGAATGGCTGGCCAGACAGGGGGAACTGTGATACAACTCTAGCAGACAATCTGGACGTACTGCTGACTTGATCACTCTGGAGGTGCTATCGGGGAGGGGAGTCCCCCCTTGAGACCGGGTCGACTGGTGGCTGACACTGCAGGAAGAGCTGTTGAGAGTGCTGCCTCCATGGCAACAAAGATGCGGGCTGCTCATTCCTGGTCTCTTCCAAGTTGGGTTCTTGGGCCCCATTAGAAACAGTTCCGTGACCTCGTAAGTTTAGGATTGCCCCCATACTGGAGGAAAGCTGTGTTGTGTAGTGGACGAGAGAGTGAGGGTCACACTGCTTGGGGTTCAATGGTTGACCCTCACAGGCTAGAGCAATAGACCAATCATTCTTTTTAATAGCTTTGTTAATATTTAACTTATGTACCATGTCATTCATCCATTATGAGTGTACAATTTAATAATAGTCAGTATATTTACAGAATTGTGCAGTTGTAACCACACTCTAATTTTAGAATATTTCCATCACCCCAAAAAGAAACCTCACACCCATTTGGCCATTCACCACCTCCCACTTTGTCACCCCCACCCATTAGGCCACTACTGATGGACTTTTTGTCCCTAAATTTACCTTTTCTGAAAAATTAATATAAATGGAATTAAGCAATAGGTCTTTTGTGCCTGACTTCTTTCACCTGGCAAAATGTTTTGAGGTTCATCCATGTTGTAACAAGTATCAGTACTTTATTCCTTTTAACAGCTGAATAATATTCCATCATATGGCTAGACCATGTTCTGTTTATCTCTCCTTCCACTGATGGACATTTGGGTTGTTCTCACTTTTTGATTAGTAGGAATAATGTTGCTATGAACATTCATGTACAAGTTTTTATATGAACATGTTTTCCATTCACCAAACAGTGAAATTGCTGGGTTATAAGGCAGTGCTTGTATGTTATATTTTAAGAAACTGTAACACTATTTTTCACAGTGGTTGCATCATTTTACATCCTTACCAGCAATGTGTGGGGATTCTAGTTTTTCCAGGTCCTCTCCAACACTCGTTACTATCTACCTTTTTTATTTCAGCCATCCTCATGGGTATGAAGTGTATCTCATCATGGCTCTGATTTGCAGTTCCCTGATGGCTGATGATGCTGAGTATCTTCTGATGTGCTTATTGGCCACCTGTATGTCATCTTTGGAGAAATGTCTATTTAAATATTATGCCAATTCTTAAATCAAGTGGTTTATCTTCTTCATATTGATTGATAAGGGTTCTTTAATCAAGGTGTTTGTTGTTGTTGTTTAGTCAAGTCCAACTCTTTTGCGATCTCATGGGCTATAGCCCGCCAGGCTCCTGTGTTCATGGGATTTTCCAGGCAAGAATACTAGAGTGGATTGCCATTCCCTTCTCCAGGGGATCTTCCCGACCCGGAGATCCAACCCACGTATCCTACATCAGTAGCTGGGCTATTTACCACCAAGCCACTTGGGAAGTCCACAAATCAGGGTGTTTATCTTCTAATTATTGACTTGAAAGAGTTCTTTATATATTGTGGGTATAAGTTCCTATAGACCAGCCATTTAAAACCTCAACCTGTTTTCCTCCACTGCATATCAGTGTTTCATTCCTGGAGATATGTACTATAGTTTTCATCTTGCCGGTCCTTTTTACTTGCTTTATAATCCTTTCCCATCAGAAAAAGAATTTGCTGTGATGCACTCACTGCCTCAAGAAAGTACAACCCCAGACATAACAGACCCAGAGCAGAATCAGCTTCTTCAAACTCTGACCCGGCAGCACTCACTTTCAAAAAAACAGATTTCTCCTCTTCTACTTCTCATCCATTTAAAATATTCTCCTCCCCTTTCCTCCCTGCAAAACATTCTAAAACTTGGAATCAAAATTCCAGATTCTCAAGTCCTTCTAGAAGGCATCAAGGTACCTCAGAAAGAGACAAACCTGGAGTTTGACTGCTCTGCATTCAAATACCAGCCATGCCACCGTCCCGCTGTGTGTCTTCAGGCAAGCCGCTTCACCTCTCTGAGCCCAGCTTTCTTCAACCATCAAAGTGAAAATAAAACTTGTTAGTGCTGAAATGAGTATGTTAGAGCCTAAAAAACATGACTGGAGAATTAAATGACCACCTCAAATATGTATTAAAAGTTACTAAAACAAATGTCCTGCCCCCTGGGCTCATTTACTGGCAAAGCACTTCCGTCAAGTGAGTGTTATTATTCCCATTTCATAGGCAACAGATCAGAAGCTCAGAGAGGTAAACTCACTTGCCCTGTGTAACACAGCCTGGGAGAGACAGAGCCAGGATACAAACCCAAACAGGACTCTCTCCAGAGCTTCTGTTCTTCTTAATGAGTTTCAGAGAGAGGGACACCACATTACAATTGTTTAAAGAAAAATGAATGAATTCAGTCAAGGACCTCCTTACAGGGGCTGTTTGTCTGTGATGTTTGCTTTGTGTGATGTTCAGTCTTTATCCTGAATCAAGGCACTGTGCTCTGCAGGATACAGAGTGGCTTCGGGTCTGAAATCGCTGAACAAATAAGTGCAAAGTTATTTCTTCATGACACCCTGTGCTAAGTGAAGTGCCCAAGCTTGCATTCTGGCTCTGCAGTTTGCACCTTGGATTCTCTGAGCATCAGTTTCTCCACCTGTATCCCAGGTGAGTTAATGCCTGCCTCGCCAGGCTCTGGTGAAGTCCAGGGGTATTAGCCTGAGACAGTTTGGCTCTGAAGCCGGCGGTCCAATTAAGCGCTGCAGGGGTGATCGGGGTCCCAAATTCCTGTTTTCCAGCCTTCAGCTTGCAAATGCTCCCACGTCCTGAGGCGGGAGGCAGCTCCCTCTCCTCCGAGCTGCGGCAGCCCACGCAGTTCAGGGGCAGCGGCTGGCTGACTTCATTAGGAGGAAAAGCAGCCCTGAGCGGTACGCGCTGAGAATACCTTGTCTCCGCGAAGAACTGCAGACGAATCACTGTGCACATGATTAGAGTTTTAAAGAAGTCCCAGAGTAACAGACCTCAGTGGGCTTGGCATTCCTACTGTAGACCAGGGCAGATCTGAAGCCATCTGGCAGACCTCCGTTAATTATATACTAAGGTTCTTTCCAAATAAAGAGGGGCAATTGCTGGTAAAGCTCTCTAGAGCTTGCTTGACATGGGGCAGAGGACGGAGTGGTATATAGTGGATGCAATGGCAGATCCTTTGTCTCTGCTCACAAATGGGAATCTTATTTCACCTTCAGTACTTGGTTCTTCGAGGGAAAGTACCCTAGTGAGAAGGTGGAAAATCTGTAGATGAAAAATACTCTTGTGTTGCATTAGAGATACAAGCCCAAACTGTAACACGGCACCTGAAGACTTTACAGTCAGGCCAATGGTTATCAACAAGGAGCTGGAGCCGGGCTGCTCGGGTGCCAATCCCCACTCTGCCTCAAAGCTGCTGTGTGATCTTAGGCAAGTGACTGAAGCGCTCAGAGCCTTCTTTTTCTTGCCTGAGAAATGGGGATAAATGCTCCACCTCATGGGGGTATGGTAAGGAGGAAACGGAAGTGGTCCACAGAAGGTCAACATACAGCAGGGTTTGAGAGGAGAGCAGTCTTGTGCACTGCAGGAGGCTGGGGAGCATCCCTGACCTGCCTCCCCTGGATGCCAGGAGCGCCCCCCCCCAACCCCACCGCAGCTGAGATAACCAACAGTTGCTCTGTGTGTTGGTCACATAAGTTGTGTCCAACTCTTTTCAACCCCATGGACAGTAGCCCACCAGGCTCCTCTGTCGTTGGGATTCTCCAGGCAAGAATACTGGCATGGGTTGCCATGCCCACCTCCAGCGGGTCTTCCGGACCCAGGGATCAAACTTGTGTCTCCTGCAACTTCTGCATTGCTGGTGGACTCTTTACTGCTGAACCACCAGGGAAGCCCTATCATTTCCACACCTGCCTCTAAAACCCTCCTCCTAAACCCAGTTACCTGAAATTCAGGACTAGAATGTGTTTTTTTGTTTTTGTTTTTTTAATTTTACTTGTGCGGATTCTTCGTTGCTGTGCACAGACATTCTCTAGTTGTGCCACGTGGGCTTTGTTGCCCTGTGGCCCCTCTGTGATCTCAGTTCTCTGGTCAAACCCACGCCTCTTGCATTGGAAGGCAGATTCTTCACCACCGGCCCACAAAGGAAGTCTTCTGACAGCCCTCGTGCACTCAACTCATGCCCTCCCTTCGGCCTCAGATTTCCCCTTTAAGTCTTCTTTTCCTGATTCCTCCCGTATCACCTCCTCCAGGAAGTCTTTTGACTTTCCTTCTCTCCACCCCGAGTTGGGAGTGCTCTCTTGCTGGACCCACAGAGCACTGAGTGCTCCATTCACTCATTCATTCCTTCTTCTGTTGATTCATTCAAAAAAGACCTTGCTTGGCTCACAGTGAGCACCCAAAGAAACACTTTTTACATGGGAGTTTCACAACCTGATTGTGTCTCCCTCCCACAGAGGACCATGACCCTCTGAGGTCAGAATTGCTGGCTTACAGCAGAGGCCAGCGCAGAGAATGGGGAAAGGGAAGCAATGGCCTGGGGTCCTACCCAGGGGGACTAAGACACCAGCATTTCAGGGTTCACACTGTCTCTCTCCTCCCTTCTCTGTTTTCCCCAGCACACAACCCAAGGAGCAGCAGGCATTGTGTCAGCCCCAGTAAATAAGACCTGCTTTTAAAAAACATCATTAGAAACTCATTTACCACAAGCCACCAAAGCCACGTGAGGCAGGAAAAAAAAAAAAAAAAAAACTGGCCCCTTCCCCTCCATCTTTCTCTTGTCCCATTTGCTCTCTTCTTTTGTCTACATTTTTCCACGTGTCTTGCTGATACTCTCCCTTTCCAAAGGATTATTTCCACTGGTCTTTGCCGCCAAGTCCTAGACAATCACGCACAGAGCTGTGTGTTGCTCGAGGCGAGATTGTTCTGTGCTGCTGAGCACATTCTCTGCCCTTTGCAGGGTTTTCATTCCAACACCCCAAGATGCTGGGGCCCAGCCTTGCTTACAAATCCACTCTTGGACTTACTTTCTCCGCATATGAAAAATGCACATGCTGGCTTTTAATCGAGTTAATTGCTGCATTTTCCAAAACTTTCTCTCTTCCCTTCCCAGTCCTAGTTGGTGCTATTGGTTGGCTCTGAAAATAATTGCTTCAACTTATTTGAAAATTGTCTTAAAAATAAATTTTTATTTTTTATTTTTTTAATTGCCACTCAAAGAAATTTCTCATTCATTCAGAATTGTCTTAGTTTTCAGCTGGGAGCCTGCTCAGAGTTGCTGCACTCTGCCTCATGGACTGCGGCACACCAGACTCCTCTGTCCTTCACTGTCTCCCAGAGTTTGCTCAAACTCATGTCCATCGAGTTGGTGATGCCATCCAACCACCTCATCCTCTGTCGATCCCCTTCTCCTGCCTTCAATCTTTCCCAGCACCAGGGTCTTTTCCAATGAGTTGGCCCTTTACATCAGGTGGTCAAAATATTGGAGATTCAACTTCAGCATCAGTCCTTCCAGTGAATATTCAGGGTTGATTTCCTGTAGGATGGACTGGTTTGATCTCTTTGATTTGCAAGGGACTCTCAAGAGTCTTCTCCAGCACCACAGTTCGAAAGCATCAGTTCTTTCCTAGGTCTGGCTGCTACTCTTTCTACTTAGAAAAAAGGGAGCAAAAGGAGATGGAGCATGATGCCTGGGGACCCACCCGACACCAGGTCCCTGAGTGTGAGATCTCAGGAGCCATGTTAACCAGTGAAGGCTCTGGAGTACAGACAGCTTAAGCAATCTTCCAAGGTCACACTGCCAGTAAGTGACAGAGGCGGGATTACTAACAGAACCAACCTCTGGAAAACTCTAGTGCTATCATTTTCTCAGACTCACGTCCATCGAGTCAGTGATGCCATCCAGCCATCTCATCCTCTGTCGTCCCCTTCTCCTCCTGCCCCCAATCCCTCCCAGCATCAGAGTCTTTTCCAATGAGTCAACTCTTCGCCTGAGGTGGCCAAAGTACTGGAGTTTCAGCTTTAGCATCATTCCTTCCAAAGAAATCCCAGGGCTGATCTCCTTCAGAATGGACTGGTTGGATCTCCTTGCAGTTCAAGGGACTCTCAAGAGTTTTCTCCAACACCACAGTTCAAAAGCATCAATTCTTTGACACTCAGCCTTCTTCACAGTCCAACTCTCATATACATACATGACCACAGGAAAAACCATAGCCTTGACTAGACAAACCTTTGTTGGCAAAGTAATATCTCTGCTTTTGAATATGCTATCTAGGTTGGTCATAACTTTCCTTCCAAGGAGTAAGTGTCTTTTAATTTCATGGCTGCAGTCACCATCTGCAGTGATTTTGGAGCCCCCAAAAATAAAGTCTGACACTGTTTCCACTGTTTCCCCATCTATTTCCCATGAAGTGGTGGAACCGGATGCCATGATCTTCGTTTTCTGAATGTTGAGCTTTAAGCCAACTTTTTCGCTCTCCACTTTCACTTTCATCAAGAGGCTTTTGAGTTCCTCTTCACTTTGTGCCATAAGGGTGGTGTCATCTGCATATCTGAGGTTATTGATATTTCTCCCGGCAATCTTGATTCCAGCTTGTGTTTCTTCCAGTCCAGCGTTTCTCATGATGTACTCTGCATATAAGTTAAAGAAGCAGGGTGAAAATGGAGGCCTGGCGTGCTGCGATTCATGGGGTCATAAAGAGTCGGACACAACTGAGCGACTGAACTGAACTGATCATTGTCTCTGTCTTCTTACTCCACATGTTTGAGTCCTGGTGATATACTAACATCTCCCACAAAGACCCATCCAGAGAAGAAGCAATGGAAATCCTTTTCCATCTGCCCATTTTGAAAGGAAATGATAGTCTCTATTCTCCTAGGGTTGCTTAGAGGGTCAAATCTTCTGAATCTGTGTTTCCTCAGCCAAGCACCCAGAAAGCACATTATAATTATTAGTGGTCAGATTACTTCTGCCCACGAATAATTATCTGCCCATAGCATATAGTCAAAGCCATGGTTTTTCTAATAGCCATGTATGGATGTGAGAGTTGGACCATAAAGAAGGCTGAGTGCTGAAGAATTGATGCTTTGGAACTGTGGTGCTGGAGAAGACTCTTGAGAGTCCCTTGGATGCAAGGAGATCAAACCAGTCCATCCTAAAGGAAATCAACCCTGAATATTCATTGGAAGGACTGAAGCTGGAGCTGAAGCTCCAATAGTTTGGCCACTTGATGCGAAGATCCAACTCACTGGAAAAGATCCTGATGCTGGGAAATATTGAAGGGAGAAGGAGAAGGGGATGACAGAGTACAAGATGGTTGGATGGCATCACCGACTCATTGGACATGCTGCTGCTGCTGCTAAGTCGCTTCAGTCATGTCCGACTGTGTGACCCCATAGATGGCAGCCCACCAGGCTCCCCCTGTCCCTGGGGTTTTCCAGGCAAGAGTACTGGAGTGGGTTGCCATTGCCTTCTCCACAATAGACATGAGTTTGAGCAAACTCTGGGAGATGGTGAAGGACAGGGAAGCCTGGTGTGCTGCAGACCATGGGATCAGAAAGAATCGGACATGATTGAGTGACTGAACATCGAAAGTATTATTTCCTACTTCAAAAGTATCCATCTTCTCAAGAACCTTAGTCTGACTAAAGCAGAGAAATTAGTATCTAATTCAAGTAAAAGTAACATGTTAAGATTTAAAATTCACATTTAATTATACTGTTGACATTTTGAAAATATATGAAAATCTGCAAAATAAAATTAATATATGACTATGATGGTGACTGTGGGCTTCCCAAGTGGCATCAGTGGTAAAGAACCTTCCTGCCAATGCAGGAGACATAACAGACACAAGTTCGATCCCTGGGTGGGGAAGATCCCCTGGAGAAGGAAATGGAGTGGGTTGCCCTGTCCTTTTCCAGGGGATCTTCCCCACCCAGGGATCAAACCTGGGTCTCCTGCATTTGCATGTGGATTCTTTACCAACTGAACCACCAGGGAAGACCAATATATAACCACCTAGTTTTGTTTTTTTTTTAAAGTATCCATCTTCGGTTGCATTCTCTAGGCTCTGCCTGCCATGCTAAGATTCCTAAATGGTAAGTTCTTTGTGGACTGTGACCGTGTTAGAACCAACTAGGCTTTGAATGTACTGCCTGGCACTGAGCTGAGAAAATGCTGGTTAAATTTACTCAGTGAGTAAACAGTGCCCTAGTGAATATCTTACCCTGTCCAGGCAATCTGATGCCTTGGAGCCCACAGCAAACTGCCTGCTGCTTCTTGGACTGTTACAAATGCTCCTTCAAAGACCGTAATGGATCACATTAACAGCAGAAATATGAGACATGGTAACAGGTGAATAGGGAAAATATTTGAGTGTGGATGGAAATTTGTCTCCTCAGATTATATTACAAAGAGGATCATGTCTTTTTTTTTTCTGGTGCTTTGAAACTGTCCTATTTTTAAATTAGGCTTTCCAACATCTTATTCTTAATTTCTACCTTGCACTGCTGTGCTGTGCTTAGTCGCTCAGCTGCGTCTGACTCTTAGTGAACTGCCAGGCTCCTCTGTCCAAGGGGATTCTCCAGGCAAGAATATTGGAGTGGGTAGCCTTTCCCATCTCCAGGGGATCTTCCCAACCCAGGGATTGAACCCAGGTCTCCTGCATTGCAGGCAGATTCTTTACCATCTGAGCCACCAGAGAAACCCCTACCTCACACTGGGCACTGTGATCTGGTGCTGTTGACAATAAAAGATGATGAAAATGTATTTTTCCTCAAAGTGAAATGAGGTTCTGTTCATAGCAGAACAGATGAGCACCCACAGGTGGGTGTCTCCCCCTTAAAGTTCCTGCGAGCTTTTCTCCTGGCCTCCCAGTGGGATCGTGTGACTCTTTCTGGCCAGTAAGTTAGGAGCATGTCTGATCTGGACTATTCATTTGCCTGGTGAGACCCCCTTCTCTCTTCAACATGATGCTTGCTCATCAATCTGGGACCCTGAGTGATTAAAATGCACAGAACCCTTCTGCTACCTTTCAGTGGGCATGCAGCATGTGGGAGAGAGAAACATTTGTTTTAAGCCCCACAGTTACTCTCATTCTGGGGCTGTTTATTATTGCAAAATAAGCCAGCTCATCCAGGCTCATACAAAATAGGCATACATTGGACCCTTGCTGTGAACCAGACCCTGTCCCGTGTTACAAAAATTAGCACTTCGATCATGCAACCCCGTGAGTAGATTCTTCTATGTGTTTCTCATTGAGCTTTGGAAGTTGAGCTCCCCAGGGTCGCACTGAGAGGAGAGGAGCTAGGGTGGACCCAAGGGGTCTAATCCTGAGTCCTTCTTTACCCCTGTGTGGTACCACACTCCTGCCTCCCAGATAAATCAGTTAGTGCTGTAAGGGGATGGGGCGTAAAAAAGGAAGCGACCCAGAATTAGGAAGAGAGAGAGATGATGTGGCAGGAGAGGAATGGCAAAGGCTTTGTGGGGAGAGGTAGATTGAGAAGCTCTCCTTTGGCACACAGACTTCAAAGGGGCAGGCAGAAAAATTAAAAAAAAAAAAAAGAAGGGATACAGGTGCACATATAGCTGCTTCGTTTCGCTATACAGCAGAAACCAATACAGCATTGTGAAGCAACCATGATGTCCATTGTTGTTCAGCCGCTCACTTGTGTCCCACTCTTTGCAACTCCATGGACCACAGCACACCAGTCTTCCCTCTCCTTCACTATTTCTAGGAGTTGGCTCACACTCATGTCCATTGAGTCAGTGATGCCATCCAAAGCAACTGATTAAAAAAGAAAAGATCTCAAGATGAGATCACCCTGGATTACCGGGGTAGGTCCTAAATCCAATGACAGGGGTCCTTACAAGGCACAGCCTAGAGGGAGATGAGACAGACAGAAGAGGAGAAGACACAAGAAGGAAAGGAGGAGGCTGTGTGAAGATGGGGCAGAGATGGAAGATGCATTACAAGCCAGGACCACCAGGCTTGCCAGCGACCCTGAGAGCCAGGCGAGCAGCGTGGGTGGATTGTCCCTCAGAACCTCCAGGGCAACCAGTCCTGCCAGCGACACATTTCACACTTCTTGCCTCCAGAACCATGAAACAATACATTTATGTTCTTTGAAGCCCCTGATTTTGTGCCAGTTTGTTACTGCAATCCTTGGAAACTAACACAGAATGATGTGGAGGGAGAAGATGGGGAAGGAACCACAGCCAGACAGGAGAACATTGCACTGGTCCACACGCGAGGCGTGACTGCTCCACACCAAACAGTGGGGATGGGAATGGAGGGGACCAAGAGGAATCTGTACCCCAGTTTTCATGTTTGACCTCCTATATTTTCCCGATGTGTATTACACATACAAAACTCATTTATTGAGCACTTATTATGTGCCAAATACTTTACACGTTGCATTCATTATTTCATTCACATAATAAAAACAGAAGATGATTGCTTCCTGGCAAGAAAGCTATGACAAAAACTTGACATCGTGTTAAAAGGCAAAAACATCACTTTGCCTACAAAGGTCCATATAGTCAAAGCTATGGTCTTTCCAGTAGTCATGTGCAGACACGAGATTTGGGCAATGAAGCCTGAGTGCCAAAGAATTGAGGCTTTCAAACTGTGGGGCTGGAGAAGACTCTTGCGAGTCCCTGGGACTGCAAGGAGATCAAACCAATCAATCTTAACCCTGGATATTCTTTGGAAGGACTGGTGCTGAAGCTGAAGCTCCAGTATTTTGGCTACCTGATGTGAAGAGCTGACTCACTGGAAAAGACCCTGATGCTGTGAAGGCAGAAGGAAAAAGGCCATGGAAGATGAGATGGCTGGATGGCATCAGCGATTCAATGGACATGAACTTGGGCAAACTCCCAGAGATGGTGATGGACAGGGAAGCCTGGCGTGCTACAGTCCATGGGTCACAAAGAGTCGGACACGATTTGGTGACTGAACAACAGCAACAACAATAAAACAATGTTTAAATAGAGATGATTATCATTCCGATTTTATGGAGAAGAAAACTGAGACTTGGGGCGATAAAGGAATTTGTCAGTGTGTATAGACAGCGTTCGTAAGAGGCAGAGTTGGGGTTGCCGTGTAACTGTGTCATATGGAAAGGTCAATGCCTTGAAGCAAATACTCTGCTGTCTCTGAGTTCTTTCTTCATCGAGAAGCTTCATAAAGGCATCTTAGCTGTGGGAATTCAAGGAATCCTGGAAACACACACGTACACAGGGCTTGGGTCTCTGCCTGTGGCATCCTCTGGGTACCGCCAGAGTGCTAATTAGCATTTGTTTATTGCTTCTAATTACCGGAGACTCCCTGACAGTTTGAGTTCATGAATGCTAATGTGAGGGCGAAGTCATGAGAACTTGGAGGCAGAGGTCTCTGGCTCACAGAAACAAAATTTGGGATTTTATCTGACCCAATGGCTTTTGGTAGGGCAGAGTGACCAGGAGCTGGGGTTAAGAACAGAGATTGAAATAAAGAGGGTCACTTCCCAGGTACCTCCCACCCCAAGAGCCCTAGCCTTGGTGGAATTATTCTCTAAACAACCCAGCTCTAGGACAAATGCATTTGGATAAAAGGATGTCATCTTAACATCTGTATTGCAAGAGGTTGTAGAATACATCTATTATCTTTTGCCTTTCCCCAAACAATTTCTCTCTCTTTTGGTAATAAGACTTAGGTTTTGCTTAGAAGCCACCCATCCCTACTTTAGGTTTATGTGAATGTGATGTGGTCCAACTCACACACTAGATCTTGACTCCAAGAGGGGTTGTTGATGTTTTTCGGTCACCAAGTTGTGTCTGACTATTTGTGACCCCATGGACTGCAGCATACCAAGCTTCCCTGTCCTTCACTCTCTCCTGGAGTTTGCTCAAATGCATGCCCATTGAGCCAGTGATGCCATCCCAATCATCTTATCCTTTGTTGCCGGGAATAAGCCAATGAGATTCAATTCCAATTGGTCAGCACTGCTGGAAAGAGATGTATGTAAGTTGCAGATAAATCTAGTAGGCTTCAGGCTGAGCTCTATCCATAGGCTTGGCTGTATAATCGAGACTCTGTCATTCTCCATCTCTGGTCCTGTTTTCCTTGACATTGCTTCATTTTTAGGTTCCTTCTCCACACAGATCAGTCATGCTGGTCATCAGTGGGGCCCTTCTCTAACCTGGCATCCGTATGTCTAATGCGACAGAAGAACTTGGTTGCTTCTTCTTGCCTGCACAGTCCATCCCTGGGCCAAACACAGTTGAGGAAATGAAATTGTGTGACAAGTCCCAGCCACCTTCACAGCTGCAGGGAGGTGGGGCAGGTCGGTGCCACCAAGCTACTCTCAGTGGAGGACAAGGAGGTTTCTCAAAGCAGGAGAAGCTCAAATGCCCTCCAGACTGCTCATCAATGGCGAGTGGCTTCCTGTCCTTTGCAAATGCCCAGAAATCTGTTTCATTAGACTTTTCAGACTTGGAGGGGCCCAGTGGCTTCTCTGTCCATTGTGTTGTTACCAAAGGCATGTGTGGAGTCTGGCTTCATGCCGCTCAAAAGCCAGGTTGGTGGAAAGGAAAGTTTATTTCAGATCCCAGCCACTGGGGATGGGGCGGTGGGGCAGGTGGACATCTGTCCAGAGGTCGACTCCCCACGCTGGCAACCAGTGGGGCAAGAGCTTTTGTAGACAGAAGGAGGGGGCTGCATGCAGAAAGAGAAGAGTCAGCTCTGACATTCATCTTCAGATTGGTCATTGGTAGTCTGATCAGCATCACCTTGGTTGTTCTAGGTACAGTTAATCTTCAGTCCCATGGCCCGTTTGTTCTGATTTCTTTGAGGCCAGTTCTTGGAATTGTGGCAGCTTATGTCATGGTCATGAGGTAGTCAAATTCTTCACCCTAGTGTTTTAGTATCTGTAAGACAGCTCACAGGATGTGGCTCAGAATATTATTTATAACCCCTGAGAAAGAACGAAAGGTCCCTGACTATGCTTAGCGACTACAACATTATTATTCAGTCTCCTTTGACTGTTTTCCTTTGTTTCCACCTGTTATCACTTCTCTGATCAAACTTGTTCTTTGACTAAAGCTTTCCACAGACAAAAGGCAGGCAGAAGACTTAGGGGAGCAAGGACCACAGGGTCCTGTTCTGATTCAGTGTCACTAGCCAAATTTCATTCCTTGGAAACCTTGCAATCCACTTTATTTTTTTTTATTACTATTAGTTTTAATATAAATTTATTTGTTTTAATTGGAGGTTAATTGCTTTACCATATTGTATTGGTTTTTGCCATACATCAACATGAATCAGGTATTGGTTATACCACTACTGCCAATAAACACACCTTCAGGTTGATGGGCCCACGTGAAGCGTGGGGATCCTTGGGGACCCCCAAAACCCTTCAAAAATAGGAGATAAAAGGAGATGGTGACTGTTCTCAGTCTCCACCCTGAGACAGCCTCTCTGCCCCTTCCTGTCTCCTCCATTCTTAAATCCAACCTTCACATTACTGGCAGAGAGGGTGTTTCCAGATCTAAACCACTCATGTCCCTTTCCTTCCTAAATGTCAGTGGATCCCCATTTTACTAGGCCCCAGCCCAAGGTTCTAACTTGGCATTTAGGGCTCTTTCCAGCCCAGTGAGAACCCACGCTTTCAATCACGCCCTCACACTCTCCCATCTTCTCCTTCCGCCTATGCTCCAATGGCAGTCAGTTATTATTTTTTGCCTCCTCCATGCACAGGCTCTCTGGTACCTCAGGGCCTTTATACATAGGATTGCCTCTGTCCCCTGTTGTTGTTCAGTCACTCAGTCAAGTCTGACTCTTTGCGACCCCATAGACTCAGCACATCAAGCTTCCCTGTCCTTCACCATCTCCTGGAGTTTGCTCAAACTCATATCCATCGAGTCAGTGATGCTATCTAACCATCTCATCCTCTATCGTCCCCATCTCTTGCCCTCAGTCTTCCCCAGCATCAGGGTCTTTTCCCATCAGCTCTTCGCATCAGGTAGCCAAGGTATGGGAGCTTCAGCCATCAGTCCTTTCACTGAATATTCAGGGTTGATTTCCTTTAGGATGGACTGGTTTGATCTCCTTGCCATCCAAAGGACTCTCAAAAGTCTTCTCTAGCACCACAATTTGAAAACATCAGTTCTTCAGCACTCAGCCTTCTTTATGATCCAACTCTTACATCCATACATGACTACTAGAAAAACCATAGCTTTGACTGTATGTTTGATGCTTTTGAACTGTGGTGTTACGGAAGACTCTTGAGAGTCCCTTGGACTGCGAAGAGATCAAACCAGTCCATCCTAAAGGAAATCAGTCCCGAATGTTCATTGGAAGGACTGATGCTGAAGCTGAAACTCCCAATACTTTGGCCACCTGTTGCAAAGAACTGACTCCTTGGAAAAGACCCTGATGCTGGGAAAGATTGAAGGCAGGAGGAGAAGGGGACGACTGAGGATGAGATGATTGGATGGCATCACTGACTCGATGGACATGAGTTTGAGCAAGTTCTGGGAGCTGGTGATGGACAGGAAAGCCTGGTGTGCTGCAGTCCATGGGGCCACAAAGAGTCGGATATGACTGAGCGACTGAACTGAACTGAACTTGACTATACATACCTTTGTCTCCACTGTGATGTCTCTGAATGATCTTTAAAACTCCTTTTCATTCTAACTGTATTCTAATCATTTGCTTGAAGCTATAATGCAGTGCTGAAGAACATAGATTCTTGAAACCCAACATGCTGCTTCCACCACTTACGAGCCAGGATCTTGGTCATTAGCCTCAGTGCTCTCATCTATGGAATGGGGGGCAGTGGTAGTACCTTCCTCTTGGAATTATTGTGAGGTTTAAAGTGCACTCAATGATCTGACACACATGGAGCAGTGCCTGGCACATCCCAAGTGTCAAAGAAGACATCACTGTTGTTTTCACCTGTTTACATTTCTGTCTCCTCGCAAATTGCAGGCTCTTTGAGGGCAGTGCTGTCTCTTCTCCACCTCTGTTCCCTCCACGTTTATTTCCTCTCTTCTCTTCCCTCTACTGCAAAAAGAGCCTGGGTTTCTGATCATTGTGAGTATGAACAACCCCCGGTTTCCTCATGGGGTGGAAGCTTATCCAGAAGCAAATCTCAGCAAACAGGTAAGCTGAGTCAAGGTCAGAGCTGGAGTCCTGGGAAAAGCATCGTTACTTGGGGCCAACCAGGATGTCACAGCAAGTGCTCACCTAGCGGCTCTGAGGGGCCATTTTAACAGGTGACAGTGCAGAGGGTAGATAACACGTTCTCATGGGTTCTGGGACCAGTACAGGGGGAGGTGGGGGTGGGGTGGAAGGCTGGGAGCACCACGGGGCAATTGGTTCGAGGAAGCAGCATTGCTCCTAGCATGGGTGCCGAGTCCTCTGCAGGGCAGGCATCTGGCGCAGGGCCAGGGCGTGGAGCAGTGTTTAACAGCTCTGTTCTTGTTCCCAACAGCTGGGCAATAAAGGCTCATGCTTCAGATGAAGAATAAGCAATCGAATCTGAAATTGTATTCTGGTAACAAATAAAAACAGGCTGGCTTGGAGGAGAGTTGTATTGCCTTTCGGTTCCCCCACTTCCACTTTTATTGCAGGAATTACATTGCTGCTTCTCCAGCTGTGAGAACTCTTTTAGGAATAATAAGAGCTCTTTTCTGCCTTAAAAAGACCAACAAAAGAATTTATTCCTTCTGATCTACCTGTCCGTGGATACTGGGCATGGTAACAGCTGGCGTTTGTATACTGCCTTACATAGGCATTATCTCTGGATCCTTGGGGCAGCTTTTGGGGGTAGGTAATCATCTTAGTTACAGATGAGGAAATGCAGGATCAGAGAGGTGAAGCAACTTGCTCAAGACCGCACAGCCAGGGCATAAGGTAAGATGGTATAAAGCAGGAGTCCCCCACCTCCAGATCTAATGACTAATGATCTGGGGTGGAGCTGATGTAATAATAATAGAAATAAAGTGCACAATAACTATAATGCACTTGAATCACCCCAAAACCAACCCCGCCACCCCGGTCTGTGGAAAAGCTGTCTTCCATGAAACTGGCCCCTGGTGCCAAAAGGTTTGGTGACTGCTGGAAAGGAAAAAGCTTCACTTTGAAGTCAAAGAGGTCTGGGTTCCAATCCCTGCTACTTAACAACTGCTTGACCTTGAGGAAGCTGTTTCTCTTTCTGAATCTCCATTCCTAATTATTCAAATGGCATTTTAATACTCTGTAGATTATAAATTGAATGAAATCGTATGTTAAAAGTTCTTAACATCATATATACTGCTTCATAATCCACTTTCCCTCCATTTCTTTTTTAAAAAGTAATCAGGATATACTCTTTTTAAATTTTTTCATTCATTTATTTTTGGCTGCACTGAGGTCTTCATTGTTTTGCAGGCTTTCTGTAGTTGCATCGAGCGGGCGCTACTTTTCCTCGTGGTGCTCGGGTTTCTCACTGCGGTGGCTTCTCCGGTTGCGAAGCAGACTCTAGTATTGTAGGCTCAGTAGTTGTGGCACACAGGCTTAGTCGCCCTGTGGCATGTGGAATCCTCCTGGATCAGGGATCAAACCCATGTGCTCTGCTTTGGCAGGCAGATTCTTAACCACTGGACCACCAGGGAAGTCCCTGCTGGTTCATAGTGTTCAATAGAGTTGGAACTTGAACCCAAACTAATTTATCGCCCAGTCCATGTTCTTTTCACCTCTCCATGCCACCTGGACACTTTACCCTCTGCCACACCTTGTGAGGATGAAGTAATCTTTCTGGTAAACTGCGACACAGAGGGAGATCCTGGGTACTAAAGAAACCTGCATTTATTCATTGTTCATTGAGCTTGATCTGCGAGGATTTAGAGGGGCAGCGAGTCCAACTTTGAATATTACCTACATGTTAAATTGTCTGTGGGGAAGCCACGTAGCACTGTCTAATTTAAGATGCAGTGTTAGTGAGAGATGGACTCACTGAGCTGAAGCTTGCAAAACCAGTCTGAGCTTTGGCTGCAGATTTATGACTTGCTGTCCTACAAGGGCCCAGGATATAATACCTGCTTTTATAACTCTCAAAGGTAGTAGAGATGAGATGTGGTAAGGACAGAAATAATTATTCTTTAAAACGTGTACGTGCTGGATCACCACAAATCAAAGCAGACAAGACTCCTGTCCTCACGGAGCTTAGTTTTCACTGCAATTTAATTTTCATTCAAATGTATGCTTCCCCAGTGGCTCAGATAGTAAAGAATTTGCCTGCAATGCAGGAGACCTGGGTTTGATCCCTGGGTCGGGAAGATCCCCTGGAGGAAGGCATGGCAACCCACTCCAGTATTCTTGCCCGGAGAATCCCGTGGGCAGAGGAGAGTGGCAGGCTACAGTCCATGGGGGTCCCAAAGAGTAGGACATGACTGAGCAACTAACACAACACAAAAATTGAGATGCCAGACTCTCCAAACTGGGTCCATGATTTCTCCAGAACACATTCATTTATTTATTCAACCAAAAGATACACCTGCTGCTCCTGCTCTGTGCCAGACACCATGATAAACAGAAACATGGATGAGTAAGACAAGATACAGTCCCTTCCTCTCATGGAGCTTTGAGTCTATTGAAAGGGACAGAGAGCAGCCACACTTTGTGTAGTGTACACAAAACTGCAACTGTGACTGGGTCTATAATGAAATCTCAGGTGATACTAGAAAGTTTTAATCTAAACAGGCAAGATGGGGAGGACCTTCCTAAGGAAATGATATTAATGGTGGGGAGTAAAGATATGCAGATGACATCACCCTTATGGCAGAAAGTGAAGAGGAACTAAAAAGCCTCTTGATGAAAGTGAAAGAGGAGAGTGAAAAAGTTGGCTTAAAGCTCAACATTCAGAAAACTAAGGTCATGGCATCTGGTCCCAACACTTCATGGGAAATAGATGGGGAAACAGTGTCAGACTTTATTTTTCTGGGCTCCAAAATCACTACAGATGGTGACTGCAGCCATGAAATTAAAAGACACTTACTCCTTGGAAGGAAAGTTATGACCAACCTAGATTGCATATTCAAAAGCAGACATTACTTTGCCAATAAAAGTCCATCTAGTCAAGGCTATGGTTTTTCCAGTGGTCATGTATGGATGTGAGAGGTGGACTGTGAAGAAGGCTGAGCGCCGAAGAATTGATGCTTTAGAACTGTGGTGTTGGAGAAGACTCTTGGAGTCTTCTTGGACTGCAAGGAGATCCAACCAGTCCATTCTAAAGGAGATCAGTCCTGGGTGTTCATTGGAAAGGCTGATGCTAAAGCTGAAACTCCAATACTTTGGCCACCTCATGCGAAGAGTTGACTCATTGGAAAAGACCCTGATGCTGGGAGGGATTGGGGGCAGGAGGAGAAGGGGACAATGGAGGATGAGATGGCTGGATGGCATCACCGACTCGATGGATGTGAGTTTGAGTGAACTCCGGGTGATGGACAGGGAAGCCTGGCGTGTTGCGATTCATAGGGTTGCAAAGAGTCGGACACAACTGAGCAACTGAACTGAACTGAACTGAAAGAATAAGTTATTAAGCAGATGAAGAAGGTAGAGTGGGGAACTTGAAAGAACAGCATATATAAAGGTCCTGCGGTGAGAAGAGCATGTGTATATTAAGGATTGGCAAAACCCACTGCTCCGTTCATTGAGCAAAATCCTGCCATTGTATCCTCATCTATAGCATATATTTGAGCCCTATTAATACTTAGTTACAATGTTATGTTAGTTTCAGGTGTACAAATAGTGCTTCAACATTTTCATAGATTATACTCTGTTTAAAGTTATTATAAACTATTGGCTTTATTCTCTGTGCTGTACAATATATCTTGTAGCCTATTTATTTTATACGTAAAATAGCTTGTACCTCTTTATCCTTGATCCCTATCTTGCCCCTTACTCCCTCTCTCTCCCTACAGATAACCATTCATTTGTTCTCTGTATCTGTGAGTCTGTTTATATTTTGTTATATCCATTGGAAGAATTTCATTCTAGTTTATGACTGGCATATGCCATGGAAAATTACTTTATCCATTCCTCTGTTGACAGACACTTAGGTGGCCTCCACATCTTGGTTATTGTAAATAACACTGCCGTGAACTATGTATCTTTTCAAATTAGTGTTTTCATTTTCTTCAGATATTTACCCAGGAGTGGAATTGCTAGATCACACGATAATTCTGTTTTTAGTATTTCTGGGAATGTCCATACTGTTTTCCACAGTGGCTGAATGCAAGTGTACAAGGGTCCCCTTTTCTCCACATTTTCACCAGCATTTGTGATTTGTGTTTTTTGATGACAGCCATTCTGACAGGTGTGAGGTGACATCACATTGTGGTTATAATTTGCATTTCTCTGATGGTTAATGATGTTGAACATCTTTTCATATGCCTGTTGACCATCTGTGTGTCTTCTTTGAAAAATGTCTGTGCAGGTCTTCTGCCCATTTTTTAATCAGGTTGTTTGGGGTGGGGGGGTGTTTGACAATGAATTGAATGAGCTGTATATATCTTGTGGATATTAACCCCTTATCAGTCATATCATTTACAAGTCATTTCTCCCATTCAGTAGGATGCTTTTTTGTTGTTGTTGATATTTCCTTTGCTGTGTAAAATCATTTCTGTTTCATTAGGCTCCACTTGTTTATTCTTGCTTTTGTTTCCTTTGACTCAAAGAGTGTTCTGCCTATGTTATATCTTCTAGGAGTTTATGGTTTCTGGTCTTATGTTTCGGCCCATTTTGAGTTAATTTTTGCATATGGTTTGAGAAAATGTTCTAATTTCATTCTTCTATGTGTAACTGTTCAGTTTCCCCAGCATCACTTGAAAAGACTGCCTTTTCTCCATTATCTATTGTTGTCATAAATTAATTCAACCCCCTGGTCTCAGACTGGTACCAGTGTGCAGCCTGTTAGGAACCTGGCCGCACAGTAGGAGGTGAGTGGTGGGCAAACGAGCGACTCTTAATTACCCTTCCCCATCGCTTGCATTACTGCCTGAACCATCCGCATCCACCTCACCCTCCCCTCTGGCCTGGCCCCTGTCCATGGAAAAGTTGTCTCCCACGAAAACAGTCCCAGGTGCCAAAAAGTTTAGGGACCGCTGGATTCATTGACCGTAAGTGATAGGTTTGTTCCTGGGCTCTTTATTACATTGCATTGATTTATGTGTCTGTTGGGGCTTCCCAGGTGAAGCAGTAGTTCCTCCTGCCAATGCAGGAGTTGCAAATTCAATCCCTGGATCAGGAAGAGCCCCTGGAGTAGGAAATGGCAACCCACTCCAGTATTCTTGTCTAGAAAGTTTCATGGACCAAGAAGCCTTGTGGGCTACAGTCCATGGAGTCGCAAAGAGTAGGTCACAACTGAGCCTAGTTTTATGCCAGCTCTATGCTGTTTTGATCACTGTAGCTATATAATAAGTCTGAAGTCAAGGAGCATGACCTCCGGCTCTGTTTTTTTCCTCAAGATTTCTTTGGCTATTTGAAGTCTTTGAATAATTTGTATTTATAGAAAACATATAAATTTTAAGATGCTTTCAGAACTTCAAAATGTGAAGAAGTTGCATCTCAGAATTGTACCAGTTTCTGTGGTTATGGCATCAAAACTAACACTTCGTGAGTTTTTACTATGTACCAGACACTGCTAAGCACTCTTGATTTAAATCTCAGACAATACAAATGAGGAAACTGAGGCACAGAGTTAACTTGTTTCCCTAGAGTCAGCTTTTAGGATTGACCTAGTCAGGACTTGAATGTGGGCAGTCTGAATCCAGAACTATATACCCAGTACATATGACCAGGCTTTATAACTTTGACTCAGCTCCAGTTCCCATGATGAGCTTTTCTTCCATCAGCTGCTTTCAGGGATAATTGATGAGCTGAGTACCAAGGGATAAAGCTGAAGGAGGCTAAGTCTTTAGCCAATGACACATCCCATGCCTTTGGGCATGCCTTTTTCCCCCTGTGCTCACTTCTCCTGTGCCATACCAAGTCCAACATGGAAATGCCATAAGTTCCTTGGCCTCAGAGAAGATGGTCACCTCCAGACTCAAGACCAGCCTGGCCATACTGGCTGCACAGATCTGCTGGGTTAGTACCAAGAATTGACTTTCCAATGAATGGCAGCCCAGGGGCTGTTGATGGCCTTGTAATTATTCATGTTTCTGTCCAGGTAATCAGAGTCATCCTTCAATTTCATTTATCTTGTCTACCCTTGGGCACCATGAGAGAGAGAAACAGCCATTACTCATTGCCCAAATGTTGATCTCTTTTGTTAATTTGTTAATTGGTTTTGTGGTAATGTCAGTGACAGATATAAAGTAAATGTGAATTTCACTATGTGAGAATTTCACTATAAAGAATGTTGGGGAAAAAAACAGAAGGTACTCTTGTCCATTCTCAACATATGAAGGACCCTGTGAGTAAGACAGCTGTTACCTGCAAGGTATGAAGGCCCTCATATTCCTTGCTTGCCATAAAGCATGTATTTCCCATTGCTCATTTTTCCTCTGAGTGAAGACATTGAAGAAAGTTATACATTTTACAGTTCATACAGAACCCTGTAGCCTGCAAATGTCAGAGCTCCAAAGTGTGCTTCTGTCCTCAAATTATCTGGGGTTGAACTCTAGCTCTCTTACTTTTTTTGTGAACTTAAGTCACTTAAGTTCTCAGTACCTCAGTTTTCCTATCTGTGAAATGAGATTCATGATAGTTCATACCTTACAGAGCTGTTGAAGGTCCTAGGCCACATGGAATCTTCAGTAAATGCCTCTTTCATTCTTCTCCTTCTCATTACTGTTGGTTTTGTAGTTGTTACTCTTTTGATATTTAGTTTTATTTATTTAGTGGCTACACCGGGTCTTAGTTGCAGCACACAGGACCTTTGACCTTTGTTGCTGGCATGCAGGAACTTCAGCTGAATGAAGCATGTGAACACTTAGTTGCGGCATGCGGAATCCAACTCCCTGACCAGAGATGGAACCCCGGGTCCCCTGCTTTGGGAGCTTGGAGTCTTAGCCAACTGGATCACAAGGGAAGTCTCTTGTTGTTATGATTTTCAATATGTGACTTTATTAGATCTTTTCAAGCCATCTGTAGGAAAAGGAATAGCATCATTTTAAAGGAGTGTAACCCACTGAGAGAGAAATAGGGCTTGCAATTGTACCAGCCTAACGGAGGAACAGTCTTAGCTGTTCTATTGACTTAATATTCCAACATTTTAAAAATCGACTTCATTGAGTTGTAATCCATATAACATAGAATGCTCACATTTTAGGTGCACTATGAATGTCTATCAAATGTATATACCTGTACAATCAAGACTCAGAACGTTTCCATCACCTTCAGGTATTTCCTTGTATCTCTTCCCAGTCAATCCTCCTCCCCCAGCCTCAAAGAACTACTGATCTGCTTTCTGTCACTACAGACTGTATTTGTCTTTTATAGAATTTTATGGAAATGGAATTGTGCAATAGGTACTCTTGTGTTTGGTTTCTTTTACTTGGCAGAGTGCAGTTCCAGCTTCAACCATGTGTATAACAGTAGTTTGTTCCTTTTTATTGCTAAGTAGTTTCACATTTTATGGATGTAACAGTTTATCTGTTCAGCAGTTGATTGACTTTGGGGTTGTTTCCAGTATCTGGATGTTATGAGTCAGGTTGCTCAGTAACTTGTACATAAGCCCAAATCCATGTATTTTCACTTCCCTTGGGCTGATACACTGGAGTAGAATTGCTAGAAAACCACAGACTCTCGAACACAATATCTATTAAGGACTACTCACTTGTCCAGCCCCTCATCACTCGTCCAGCCACTCATCTATACTAATTCTTAACAACGTTTTTATTCTGGACTTTTTAAAGATTATGAAATTAGAATAGCAAACTCCAGGAGATAGTGAAGGACAGGGAAGCCTGTGTTCTGGAGGCCATATGTGCTAAGCCGCTTCAGTCATGTCCAACTCTTCTGCAACTGCATGGTCTGCAGCCCACCAGGCTCCTCTGTGGAATTCTCCAGGCAAGAATACTGGAGTGAGATCTCCTCCAGGGGATCTTCCTGACCCAGGGATCAAACCCTTGTCTCCTGTGACTCCTGCATTGCAGGTGAATTCTTTACCTGCTGAGCCACTGGGGAAGCCCCATGTGTTCTGGCAAAACACTAATATTTGAGGGTTGGATGGATCACCGTGCCAGAGACATTCCCACCAAAAGTGCATTCAGTGAGTAGTAATAGGAGGAAAACAAAAGTGTGTAACTGAAAGAAGGGATAATGATTCCTAAACCAGAATAACCAATAGAGACCCACTACAGTCCTCTCTAGCCCAGAACAATCCTTCCTGCAGACCCTAGTCTAGACCTAGAACCCTTTAGTTATTTAGAATTTAGCTATTGTGTCCAGGTGTAATGAAAGGCTCCCCATAAATTGGTGGGGTCTAGTGAGAAGACTTGGACTAAGGGGAGTCTAATAGATGTCTTTTAATCAAGCCTCTGTTGAGTTCTTCCTGTGTACCAGACACTCTGGAGTGACATGGAGAGGAATCAGTGCTTCTTTCCTTCTTAAAGTTCATGGTCTAAAGGAGGAAGACTGACATGAAAAAAACAAAAAGATCTCTTCTATCAGACAGATTATTATAGATGCTAAAATGAATGAGCAAAGGTCTAGGAAGCAGAAATAAGGGAGAGGTCAGTTTTGGCATTGGGGCGAGGAGGAAGCTGGAGCAGGCTTCCTGGAGGGGATGCCATCCTAGCTGAGCCATTTGCCTAGCAACCATCTACTGAGCATCGATCATAGGTGCTTGGGATGCAGTGAATAACAGAGACCAGGTCTGTAGTCTCATGAGGTTTCCAGGCTCTAGAGAGTTTAGCTTTAACTTGCCCCTGGCAACCCCTCCAGCCTGATGCCTCCCCCGGGCCTCACCTCCAGTTCTCATTTGTGTTTTAACCTCTTAGTACTGAGTCATTAACAGACAAATGGCTCCTGTTTTGTCCTGCATCCACAGATGGGCTCTTGTTGCTCTTGCCTGAGACCCCCTCCCTGTCTACTCTGTATCTAACCAACAACTAATACCTTCTCCTCCAGGAAGTCTTCCTGGAAGCCCTGTCTCTTCTCTTGCCTTGGCTTTATTCTATCTCCTTTATGGTCTCACATCCCCCGAGAACATTATGTTCTTGGTCCCCCACAAGTTCATCGATGACAACCCAAGCCTTGATTCCACCTTCTGTCTACCTGAAGGCAGGGAGTACCTTGGATTCATCTTATTTCCAAGTATGTTTGCTAAACTGTTTTTGTTTGTTTGGTTTGCTCTGTTTTTGATGAATGAATGCATATTGGAGGAAAACAGTCTGAGATCTACGTCTTGGTTCTGGTCTTGCTTCAGCAGTCAGATTACTGTGACCTGAGATAAAACCCATTTCCCTCTCTGAGCCTCTATTTCTTCATCTGGATTTGAACATCTTTAGGGTGACTTCTCTTTAGTTCAGAGCTCCTATACATCTCCTTCTCTCAAGAAAACTATGACTGTCTTTGTAAGAAAGTACAACGGAAAAATGCCAAACTTAACCCCAAGTCCCACCATCCAGAAATAACCATAGTTAACCTTTGATGATGATCACTCCAGACATCTTTCTAAGATTATGTACTAATAGATGGGAAATCAACAGAAAGAAAGAAAATTCTATTAAAAAAAAAAAAACAGGATCATTGTATTCTGACTTTTTGATATGCAGTGTTAAATTATTTTTTTCCTGAATGTAATAGCAGAAAAAGAAATTGAAATGAAACTAAAGGACTTCCCTGAATCCCAAAGTCCCAGTATTATGACATTAAATGCTCACAAGGCTACAGCCAAAGAAATAGTAACAATTTAGATACAAAGAAATTTCAAAACAGAGGGTAGAACAGATGCCTTTTAATTCTGACCATGAAATCTCAGACTGAAAGCTAGACGAATAGGCTGCAGGGTCCCAGTGATTCAGTTCCAGGGAACTCAGAAAGACATGATGGATGACCAGCTGCCCAGCCACGGGCCATAATTGATGACAGCACCGCACTGACCCAAACGCTTCTGCTTGAGAAGCCTAGCACCCAAGCCTGCCGGCCAGGGCTGTCAGCCATCCAATGGGGCTGGGGTGGGCCCTGCAAACTCCCGTCCCAGGGAGCTGACATGTCTGACTGCCTGACAGATCCCCCCGCAGAATCCAACATGACTGAAGGCAGATGGGCGAGATCTGGAGACAGTGTTCTGATTGGATTCTAGGGAGTGGGGGATGGAGGGTGGGAGGGCTTCCGGCAATAAATTACACATTTGGCTGAGATTCACACATCTTCATGCCCTGTCCCAATCCCTCTCGGCTTTTATAGACCAATGAACTCACAGTCTGATTTTATCTACTCAGACGGCGGAGGTGACTGTGACAAGAAACAGGGATGTCTTGACTTTTGCAAAAAGAATATAGGACAGGATGGAGCACCAGCATGGGATTTTAGTTTCAGGCAGGGGGGAAAAGTCACCCTAGGAGAAGCTAAGTCCCAAAGTCTGGGGTCTGAATCCAGGATCGGCCCTTCCCTAGCTGTGCTCATTCAGGTAAATGTCTTAACCTTTCTGCGCCTGTTTTCTTCCTTGTGGATGGAGCTGGAATAGTAATGATTGCTGAAGACCACTGGGCATGTATAAAGCAGCTTACATCCCCAGGGTTCTCACGAAGTGAAATCTATTTGTATGACCTTAGCAAGTTAATATGGTCTCTTGGTATCTCAGTTTTATCATAATCAATATAATAACAATATGATGATAGTAGCTAAATTTGAGTACCATGTACTGGAGTGGTGTAAGTGCATACATGCTCAGTCATGTCAGAGTTTTTGCAACCCCATGGACTATAGCCCGTCAGGCTCCTCTGTCCATGGAATTTTTATGTCCATGGAATAGTATGAGTGGTGGGCATCAAAGAGGTAATTAAGGAGAGTTTAATAAGGGGTCTAGTTATAAAGACGGGCGTCAGGTTAAGGGGTATGATGAAGTACCCCGGGGTTAGCTAGAATGGGAAACCATAAACTATTCAGCTTGAAGGGTCACACTTGACACAGCAACTGTAGGTCTGCTAATTTACAGACAAAATAGGGGATAGAGGAACATGTTAAAAGATAACACAGCTCAGTGTTTGGATCCTTATTCAAACAAGCCAAATGTAAGAGATAGCAGAGAAAATTTGAACTGGATAATTCACAATATTAAGAATGATTTAGGAGGAGGAGCCAAGATGGCAGAGGAGTAGGACGGGGAGAACACTTTCTCCCCCACAAATTCATCAAAAGAGCATTTAAACGTCGAGTAAATTCCACAAAACAACTTCTGAATGCCGGCAGAGGACATCAGGCACCCAGAAAAGCAACCCAACTCTTCGAAAGGAGGTAGGAAAAAATATTAAAGACAAAAAAAAGAGACAAAAGAGGGAGGGACGGAGTTCCGTCCCGGGAAGGGAATCTTAAAAAGAGAGGTTTCCAAACACCAGGAAACCTTCTCACTGCCGAATCTGTGCCGAGCTTTGGAAGCACAGAGGGCAACATAACAGGGAGAAAAAATAAATAAACAATTAAAACTCGCAGATTGTGAGCCCTACGGTAAATCCCCCAGCGGAGAAGCAGCGCAGATGCCTGCATCCACCATTGGCGGGCGGGCGCTGGGCAGGGAGGCGCGGCGCGGGCTGCATCGCTGAGAGTAAGAATCTGGCCTGAATACCCTGAGCGCTCTCTGAGCGAAATAATTTGGGCTAGCAAACCAGACTGTGGGATATCTACCACGTGAAAAGCCAGCCCTAACCTAAGACTGCCAGGCCCGCGCACGGAACAAAGGACTGAACAGAGATAGCCGGCTGCAGACCTTCCCCCTCCGGTGACAGGCAGCCAGAGCCGGAAGGGGGCAAGCGCAGCCCCAGAGAGACATTATCAATAAAACTGTAAGCAGGCTTCTTTGCTAACTAAAACTTCTTGGGGGTCTGGACGGTCAACATCTCCCTGAGAAGGTGCGCCGGTTTTACACCCAGATAACCGAGTGGCGGGGAGGCGATAAGTCGCAGCATTGGCGCTTGCCAAACACCTCATCGCCTGAGCTGCTCGAACCTGGGAAGAGCACAAAACGCAGGTCCAACTGAGTCTGCGCCTCTGAGGACTACCCGAGTGCCTGAACCTGAGCGGCTTGGACCTGGGAGGTGCATGCAGCCCAGGGCCGGCCTCGGATTGTTCCCGGCGGAACAACCTAGAGCCCGAGCAGTGCGGGCAGGGTGGCTACACGCGCTGTGAGTGGGGGCAGACCCAGGGTGGCTGAGGCACTGCGAGCCCATGCCAGTGTTATTTGTTTGCAGCATCCCTCCCTCCCTCCCCACAGCGCGACTGAACAAGTAAGCCTAAAAAAAAAAAAAAAAAAAGTGTCCTCCACCGTCCCCTTTGTGTCAGGGCGGAAACCAGAGACTAGCAAACAGAAGAAGATATAACAGAGGGAAACGCCTTGGAAGCTACAGGTAATAGATCAAAACCCTGTGGTTACTACAGACTACATAGGAAGGGGCCTATAGATCTTGAGAAATATAAGTCTGACCAAGAAACTAGCCAAAAATGAACTGAACCCACAACACCCACAACAAAACCAAGAAAGTCCTAGATATATTTTTATTATTTTTATGATCATTCTTTCTTTTTTTTTAATTAAAAAAAATTTTAAGTCCTCTATTGTTCCTTTAATTTTCACTTTTATAACCTATTACTTTGCAAAAAAAAAAAAGACCCTATTTTTTTCTTCTTCAGCAAACTTCATATATATATATTTTATAATTTTTTGACCTTGTTTTTTTTTTTTTCTTCTTTTCTTTAACATTGTATTTTTGAAATTCCAAACTCTACTCTAGATTTTTAATTTTTGCTTTTTGGTATATGTTATCAATTTTGTACCTATAGTTTTTTTTTTAATATAATTTCTGTGACTTTTTTTTTCTTCTTCTCTGTTTCTTTCTCTTCTTCTTTTATATAGCATTGTATATCTGAAATTCCAAACTCTACTCTAGATTTTTAATTTATGCTTTTTGGTATTTGATATCAATTTTGTACCTGTATTTTCTTTATAATTTTTGTGACATTGTTTGTTTTTGTTTGTTTGTTTTCTCTCTTTTTTTCTTCTTTTTTTTTTTAACATTGTATTTTTGAAATTCCAAACTCTACTCTAGATTTTTAATTTTTGCTTTTTGGTATTAGTTATCAATTTTGTACCTGTACTTTCTTTATAATTTTTGCGACCTTGTTTGTTTTTGTTTGTTCATTTTTTCTCTCTTTCTTTTCCTTCTTCTTTTCTTTAACATCATATTTTTGAAATTCCAAACTCTACTCTAGATTTTTAATTTTTACTTTTATGTATTTGTTACCAATTTTGTACCTTTAAGAACCCAATTTCAGGACCCATTTTTCACTAGGGAGCGAGATTACTGGCTTGACTGCTCTCTCTCCCTTTGGACTCTCCTTTTTCTCCACCAGGTCGCCTGTGTCTCCTCCCTAACCCCTCTCTACTCTACCCAACTCTGTGAATTTCTGTGTGTTCCAGATGGTGGAGAACACTTAGGGAACTGATTACTGGCTGGATCTGTATCCCTCCTTTTCATTCCTCCCTTTTATCCTTCTGGCCACCTCTGTCACCTTCCTCCTTCTTCTCTTCTCTGTATAACTCCGTGAACATCTCTGAGTGGTCCAGTTGTGGAGTGCACATAAGGAAGTGACTACTGGCTAGCCCACTCTCTCCACTATTGATTCACCTCATCTCATTTGGGTCACCTCTAACTCCCTCCTCCCTCTTCTCTTCTCCATGTAACCCTGTGAACCTCTCTGAGTGACCCTCACCATAGAGAAACTTTTCATCTTTAATGTAGATGTTTTATCAATGGTGCTGTATAGAAGGAGAAGTTTTGAAACTACTGTAAAAATAAGACCGATAACCGGAAGCAGGAGACTTAAGTCCAAACCCTGACTCCAGGGAACTCCTGACTCCAAGGAACATTAATTGACAGGAGCTCATCAAATGCCTCCATGCCAACACTGAAACCAAGCACCACACAAGGGCCAATAAGTTCCAGGGCAAGACATACCAAGCAAATTCTCCAGCAACAAAGAAACACAGCCCTGAGCTTCAAGATACAGGCTGCCCAAAGTCACCCCAAAACTATAGACATCTCATAACTCATTACTGGACATTTCATTGCACTCCAGAGAGAAGAAATACAGCTCCACCCACCAAAACACCGACACAAGCTTCCCTAACCAGGAAACCTTGACAAGCCACCTGTACAAACCCACACACAGTGAGGAAACGCCACAATAAAGAGAACTCCACAAACTGCCAGAATACAGAAAGGACACCCCAAACTCAGCAATTTAAACAAGATGAAGAGACAGAGGAATACTCAGCAGATAAAGGAACAGGATAAATGCCCACCAAACCAAACAAAAGAGGAAGAGATAGGGAATCTACCTGATAAAGAATTCCGAATAATGATAGTGAAATTGATCCAAAATCTTGAAACTAAAATGGAATCACAGATAAATAGCCTGGAGACAAGGATAGAGAAGATGCAAGAAAGGTTTAACAAGGACCTAGAAGAAATAAAAAAGAGTCAATATAAAATGAATAATGCAATAAATGAAATTAAAAACACTCTGGAGGCAACAAATAGTAGAATAACAGAGGCAGAAGATAGGATTAATGAATTAGAAGATAGAATGGTAGAAATAAATTAACCAGAGAGGATAAAAGAAAAACGAATTAAAAGAAATGAGGACAATCTCAGAGACCTCCAGGACAATATTAAACGCTACAACATTCGAATCATAGGAGTTCCAGAAGAAGAAGACAAAAAGAAAGACCATGAGAAAATACTTGAGGAGATAATAGTGGAAAACTTCCCTAAAATGGGGAAGGAAATAATCACCCAAGTCCAAGAAACCCAGAGAGTCCCAAACAGGATAAACCCAAGGAGAAACACCCCAAGACACATATTAATCAAATTAACAAAGATCAAACACAAAGAACAAATATTAAAAGCAGCAAGGGAAAAACAACAAATAACACACAAGGGAATTCCCATAAGGATAACAGCTGATCTTTCAATAGAAACTCTTCAAGCCAGGAGGGAATGGCAAGACATACTTAAAATGATGAAAGAAAATAACCTACAGCCCAGATTATTGTACCCAGCAAGGATCTCATTCAAGTATGAAGGAGAAATCAAAAGCTTTTCAGACAAGCAAAAGCTGAGAGAATTCTGCACCACCAAACCAGCTCTCCAACAAATACTAAAGGATATTCTCTAGACAGGAAACACAAAAACAGTGTATAAACTTGAACCCAAAACAATAAAGTAAATGGCAACGGGATCATACTTATTAGTAATTACCTTAAACATAAATGGGTTGAATGCCCCAACCAAAAGACAAAGACTGGCTGAATGGATACAAAAACAAGACCCCTACATATGTTGTCTACAAGAGACCCACCTCAAAACAGGGGACACATACAGACTGAAAGTGAAGGGCTGGAAAAAGATTTTCCATGCAAATAGGGACCAAAAGAAAGCAGGAGTAGCAATACTCATATCAGATAAAATAGACTTTAAAACAAAGGCTGTGAAAAGAGACAAAGAAGGTCACTACATAATGATCAAAGGATCAATCCAAGAAGAAGATATAACAATTATAAATATATATGCACCCAACACGGGAGCACCACAGTACGTAAGACAAATGCTAACAAGTATGAAAGGAGAAATTAACAATAACACAATAATAGTGGGAGACTTTAATACCCCACTTACACCTATGGATAGATCAACTAAACAGAAAATTAACAAGGAAACACAAACTTTAAACGATACAATAGACCAGTTAGACCTAATTGATATCTATAGGACATTTCATCCCAAAACAATGAATTTCACCTTTTTCTCAAGTGCACATGGAACCTTCTCCAGGATAGATCACATCCTGGGCCATAAAGCTAGCCTTGGTAAATTCAAAAAAATAGAAATCATTCCAAGTATTTTTTCTGACCACAATGCAGTAAGATTAGATCTCAATTACAGGAGAAAAACTATTAAAAATTCCAACATATGGAGGCTGAACAACACGCTGCTGAATAACCAACAAATCACAGAAGAAATCAAAAAAGAAATCAAAATTTGCATAGAAATGAATGAAAATGAAAACACAAAAACCCAAAACCTGTGGGACACGGTAAAAGCAGTCCTAAGGGGAAAGTTCATAGCAATACAGGCACACCTCAAGAAACAAGAAAAAAGTCAAATAAATAACCTAATTCTACACCTAAAGCAACTAGAAAAGGAAGAAATGAAGAACCCCAGGGTTAGTAGAAGGAAAGAAATCTTAAAAATTAGAGCAGAAATAAATGCAAAAGAAACAAAAGAGACCATAGCAAAACTCAACAAAACCAAAAGCTGGTTCTTTGAAAGGATAAATAAAATTGACAAACCATTAGCCAGACTCATCAAGAAACAAAGGGAGAAAAATCAAATCAACAAAATTAGAAACAAAAACGGAGAGATCACAACAGACAACACAGAAATACAAAGGATCATAAGAGACTACTATCAACAATTATATGCCAATAAAATGGACAACGTGGAAGAAATGGACAAATTCTTAGAAAAGTACAACTTTCCAAAACTGGACCAGGAAGAAATAGAAAATCTTAACAGACCCATCACAAGCACGGAAATTGAAACTGTAATCAAAATTCTTCCAGCAAACAAAAGCCCTGGTCCAGATGGCTTCACAGCTGAATTCTACCAAAAATTTAGAGAAGAGCTAACACCTATCCTGCTCAAACTCTTCCAAAAAATTGCAGAGGAAGGTAAACTTCCAAACTCATTCTATGAGGCCACCATCACCCTAATACCAAAACCTGACAAAGATCCCACAAAAAAAGAAAACTACAGGCCAATATCACTGATGAACATAGATGCAAAAATCCTTAACAAAATTCTAGCAATCAGAATCCAACAACACATTAAAAAGATCATACACCATGATCAAGTGGGCTTTATCCCAGGGATGCAAGGATTCTTCAATATCCGCAAATCAATCAATGTAATACACCACATTAACAAATTGAAAAATAAAAACCATATGATTATCTCAATAGATGCAGAGAAAGCCTTTGACAAAATTCAACATCCATTTATGATAAAAACTCTCCAGAAAGCAGGAATAGAAGGAACATACCTCAACATAATAAAAGCTATATATGACAAACCCACAGCAAACATTATCCTCAATGGTGAAAAATTGAAAGCATTTCCTCTAAAGTCAGGAACAAGACAAGGGTGCCCACTTTCACCATTACTATTCAACATAGTTTTGGAAGTTTTGGCCACAGCAATCAGAGCAGAAAAAGAAATAAAAGGAATCCAAATTGGAAAAGAAGAAGTAAAACTCTCACTATTTGCAGATGACATGATCCTCTACATAGAAAACCCTAAAGATTCCACCAGAAAATTACTAGAAATAATCAATGACTATAGTAAAGTTGGAGGATATAAAATCAACACACAGAAATCCCTTGCATTCCTATACACTAATAATGAGAAAACAGAAGGAGAAATTAAGGAAACAATTCCATTCACCATTGCAATGGAAAGAATAAAATACTTAGGAATATATCTACCTAAAGAAACTAAAGACCTATATATAGAAAACTATAAAACACTGGTGAAAGAAATCAAAAAGGACACTAATAGATGGAGAAATATACCATGTTCATGGATTGGAAGAATCAATATAGTGAAAATGAGTATACTACCCAAAGCAATTTATAGATTCAACACAATCCCTATCAAGCTACCAACAGTATTCTTCACAGAGCTAGAACAAATAATTTCACAATTTGTATGGAAATACAAAAAACCTCGAATAGCCAAAGCGATCTTGAGAAAGAAGAATGGAACTGGAGGAATCAACCTACCTGACTTCAGGCTCTACTATAAAGCCACAGTTATCAAGACAGTATGGTACTGGCACAAAGACAGAAATATAGATCAATGGAATAAAATAGAAAGCCCAGAGATAAATCCACGCACATATGGACACCTTATCTTTGACAAAGGAGGCAAGAATATACAATGGATTAAAGACAATCTCTTTAACAAGTGGTGCTGGGAAATCTGGTCAACCACTTGTAAAAAAATGAAACTAGACCACTTTCTAACACCATACACAAAAATAAACTCAAAATGGATTAAAGATCTAAATGTAAGACCAGAAACTATAAAACTCCTAGAGGAGAACATAGGCAAAACACTCTCTGACATACATCACAGCAGGATCCTCTATGACCCACCTCCCAGAATATTGGAAATAAAAGCAAAAATAAACAAATGGGACCTAATTAACCTTAAAAGCTTCTGCACATCAAAGGAAACTATTAGCAAGGTGAAAAGACAGCCTTCAGAATGGGAGAAAATAATAGCAAATGAAGCAACTGACAAACAACTAATCTCAAAAATATACAAGCAACTCCTACAGCTCAACTCCAGAAAAATAAACGACCCAATCAAAAAATGGGCCAAAGAACTAAATAGACATTTCTCCAAAGAAGACATACAGATGGCTAACAAACACATGAAAAGATGCTCAACATCACTCATTATCAGAGAAATGCAAATCAAAACCACTATGAGGTACCATTTCACACCAGTCAGAATGGCTGTGATCCAAAAGTCTACAAATAATAAATGCTGGAGAGGGTGTGGAGAAAAGGGAACCCTCTTACACTGTTGGTGGGAATGCAAACTAGTACAGCCACTATGGAGAACAGTGTGGAGATTCCTTAAAAAACTGGAAATAGAACTGCCTTATGATCCAGCAATCCCACTGCTGGGCATACACACTGAGGAAACCAGAAGGGAAAGAGACACGTGTACCCCAATGTTCATCACAGCACTGTTTATAATAGCCAGGACATGGAAGCAACCTAGATGTCCATCAGCAGATGAATGGATAAAGAAAGCAGTGGTACATATACACAATGGAGTATTACTCAGCCATTAAAAAGAATACATTTGAATCAGTTCTAATGAGGTGGATGAAACTGGAGCCTATTATACAGAGTGAAGTAAGCCAGAAGGAAAAACATAAGTACAGTATACTAACGCATATATATGGAATTTAGAAAGATGGTAACAATAACCCGGTGTACGAGACAGCAAAAGAGACACTGATGTATAGAACAGTCTTATGGACTCTGTGGGAGAGGGAGAGGGTGGGAAGATTTGGGAGAATGACATTGAAACATGTAAAATATCATGTAAGAAACGAGTTGCCAGTCCAGGTTCGATACACGATACAGGATGCTTGGGGCTAGTGCACTGGGACGACCCAGAGGATGGTATGGGGAGGGAGGAGGGAGGAGGGTTCAGGATGGGGAACACATGTATACCTGTGGCGGATTCATTTTGATATTTGGCAAAACTAATACAATTATGTAAAATTTTAAAATAAAATAAAAATTTTTTAAAAAAAGAATGATTTAAGAGATTATCCTTTTTAAAAATATAAATGTATTTATTTTAATTGGAGGCTAATTACTTTACAATATTGTATTGGTTTTGCCATACATCGACATGAATCCGCCACGGGTGTACACGTGCTCCCCATCCTGAACCCCCCACCCTCCTCCGTCCCCATCCCATCCCTCTGGGTCATCCCAGTGCCCCAGCCCCAAGCATCCTGTATCATGCATCGAACCTGGACTGGTGATTCTTTTCACATATGATATTATACATGTTTCAACGCCATTCTCCCAAATCATCCCACCCTCTCCCTCTCCCACAGAGTCCAAAAGACTGTTCTATACATCTGTGTCTCTTTTGCTGTCTCGCATACAGGGTTCTCATTACCATCTTTCTAAATTCCATATATATGCATTAGTATACTGTATTGGTGTTTTTCTTTCTGGCTTACTTCACTCTGTATAATAGGGATTATCCTGGTAGTCCAGTAGCTAAGACTCCAAACTTCCAGGGCAGGAGGCCTGGGTTCAATGTCTGGTCTGGGAACTAGATCCCACATGCTGCAACTAAGACCCAGCACAGCCAAATAAGTAAATATTTTTTGAAAAAGAGAATGATTTAAAATCTGGGGGCTCCCCTGGTGGTCCAATGCTTAGGACTCTGTGCTGCCACTACAGGGGACACAGCTCAGTGGTTAAGGATCTGACACAAGTTTGATCCCTGGTCAGGAACTAAGACCCCACATGCAGGGCAACTAAGCCTTCAGGCTGCAACTGCTGAGCCCATGCACCACAACAACAGAGCCTGCAAGCCTAACGAAGAGCCCACGTGCAACAACTAAGACCCAACCCAGCCAAAAATCATAAATAAAGATTACTAAATAAGTAACACATATAAGATGAAAGAAAAAAAATTGGCTCCAGGAGCTGGAAGAGCAGCTGCAGCTATGGGAGAGGGCTGCCCAGCAGAAGTTCAGCCTTGTAATTTTAAACTCCCAGGGCTGCAGGGAGCTTCCTGGGTGGCAAAGTTGGTAAAGAATCCGCCTGCCAGTGCAGTAGAGGCAGGTTCAATCCCTGGGTTGGGAAGATCCCCTGGGGGAGGCCATGGCAACCCACTCCAGTATTCTTGCCTGGGAAATCCCATGGACAGAGGTGTCTGGTGGGCCACAGTCCATGGGGTCGCAAAAGAGTCAGACACGACTAAGCAACTAAACAGCAGAAGCAGCAACTGGGTACCATAGCCTAGCATCACAGCATCCTTCCATGCGCCCATGCCTTTTCAAAAGCTGTCCCGTCTGCCTGCATGTCCCTACAAGCCTTCTCCACGTAGCAAGGATTAGAAACACTGCCCAGTGTCCTCTCCTTTGTCAAGGCTTCCCAGATTTCCCCAAGGAGGGTGAGGACCGCCCCCCCCCCTGCCGCCTGACCCCCATAGCAACAGAGGCTCCATCCTGCCACAGCACAGCAAATACTTACTTGGATCCCCTCCACCCCCAACTAGACTAAGGGATGAGGGGTGGGTATTTTTTCAACCCAGTGTCCCCAGCATGTAGCGCATAATGGGAGCAAAATAAATATCTGTTGAATGGATCCCTGTGTTACAGATAAGAAGAAGAATCTGAAGGGACAACCCCTGATGTTCATGGCAGCATGAGAAGATTTCATCACACACAAAAACCAACCTGTGTGTGCATTTTACCCCACTCGGCTCTGATCGAATGTCTTTCCCTTTCTGCTGCTTTGAGCAATGTCAAGGCAGAGCTGCCATGGGGCCAGCTGAGTCATTAAAGAGTGTGTGTGGAGGGTTGGGGACCAAGGCAGGCATGTCTGCAGAAAGTCACCAGTGGCCGTTCTCCCTGCAAGTTTCTGCAATTGGTATTCCACAGTATGTGACATTTTTCAGCTTCTTGCTGGAAAACACAAAGTGGTTGTAAATCACTCCAGCGCAGCTGTCTGAGTGGTAAGTGCCTGGGAATTGGGAAGGGACGCGGGACGAGCTCCTGCCCTCGGGAGCCAGGGAGGGCTATTTCCGAGGCTTAGCAATTTATGCTGAAATGCAGGAGTCTTGGCTCCCAAGTCCACAGGAGTCAGAGTGGCATTCATTCTCATGATGGGGTCCACAAGGAAAAGATGCCAGGGGCCGGATCTCCTGGGAGAATAGGTCGTGCAGCACCCTGGGGATGTAGCCACCTTAGTAGAAAATCCACTTCTGAGCCTGGTCAACCTTGGGAAGATTATTCAAACTCCCTGATATTCATTCTCATTCTGCTTCTTTGTAAAACAGAGACGGAAACAGTAGCTACTGGATGGAGTTGTTGTGAGGATTAAATGAATGCTATTAAAGCATTTAGAACAGTCCCTGTTGTTGTTATTGTTCAGTTGCTAAGTCGTGTCCTATTCTTTGTGACCCCATGGACTGCAGCACACCAGATTGTGGTTAGAACGGTGTTAGGCACTGTTAGAACTGTGCCTAGAACATGGCAACCACGTATAAATGCTTGCAGTCATTACCATCATCGCCGTGTCATTATCAGCCTCGTCACCAGCATCATGTCATCATCCTCACCTGTCACCACCACCTCATCATCACCACCTCATCATCACCATATTGTCACCCTCATCATCACCATCTCGTCAACGCCATCACTCCCATCATCATCACCATCACCATCATCTTCGCTACTGTCCTCATGATCGTCAAGAATTTACTTAGACCCTATGACAAACCAGGTTCAGAGAATTCTAGAGTTTGAAAGATACGATCCTGTAACAGGAAGTCGGGCATGCAGACACCCACAGGTGCTGCAATTCAAAGGCTTCGAGGAGCACAGAGATGAAATTGATGAAGACTTTCAAGAGGAGCAATGTTTGAACTGACTCTTTAAGGCGGTGCAAGAGAAGAGGAAACTGGTAAGGCAGATGTTCTGTGTAGGGTGAAAGAACAACATTCCAGGTGAAGGGAAAGCTCGGCGACTCTGATCTTAAAGGTGCAATTAGGGAGCTATATGAGCCACCACCCAGGTGGCACTAGTGGTAAAGAACCCGCCTGCCAATGCAGGAGACTTGAGAAACAGGAGACACAGGAGATGCTGGTTCGACCCCTGGGTCGGGAAGATCCCCTGGAGGAGGGCCTGGCAACCCACTCCAGTATTCTGGCCTGGAGAATCCCATGGACGGAGGAGCCTGGAGGACTGCAGTCCATGGCGTCGAAGAGTCAGACACGACTGAAGCGACTCAGCACGCATGACCCAGTACAGAGCCTGGCAGGGATATGAGAGGGGAACTGATGGCCCCTCCGAGCATTGCTGAGGTGCTTTCATGGCCACAGAAGATTCCTGGCCTTCAGTGCACTCTAACATGTGCTCTGTGTGGGTGGACGTTCCTACTGTAAGCTGTCTTCACAGCTTCACTCCATCATCTCCATAAAAATGTTAGCTGGATAAATCCAGGGCTCGGATTTCTTCTTCAACCTGTGTGCTCTAACAAGAAGGGGAAAATGCTACTCAAGTTTCCTGTGTACTTTGGATCTCTTCATTCATGCAGTTGTAAGTGTAAGATTGATAACTCTCACTCAACGGGCTTTCATTTTCTGTGCCAAGCACTCTTCTAGACACTTAATATACAACATAGGGTTAAACTATCAGAAGAGTTGCAACAGAAAGAGACTCACAGACTTAGAAAACTAACTTATGGTTGCTGGCGGGGAGGGATATTTAGGGACTTTGGGAAGGTCATGAACACACTGCTCTATTTAAAATGGATAACCACTGCTGGGCATACACACAGAGGAAACCAGAATTAAAAGAGACACGTGTACCCCAGTGTTCATCGCAGCACTATTTATAATAGCCAGAACATGAAAGCAACCTAAATGCCTATCAGCAGATGAATGGATAAGAAAGCTGTGGTACATATACACAATGGAATATTACTCAGCCATTAAAAAGAATACATTTGAATCAGTTCTAATGAGGTGGATGAAACTGGAGCCTATTATACAGAGTGAAGTAAGTCAGAAAGAAAAACACCAATATAGTATACTAACGCATATATATGGAATTTAGAAAGATGGCAATGATAACCCTATATGCGAGACAGCAAAAGAGACACAGATGTATAGAACAGCCTTTTGGACTCTGGGAGAAGGCGAGGGTGGGATAATTTGAGAGAATAGCATTGAAACATGTATATTATCATATGTGAAACAGATCGCCAGTCCAGGTTCGATGCATGAGACAGGGCGCTCAGGGCTGGTGCACTGGGATGACCCTGAGGGGTGGGATGGAGAGGGAGGTGGGAGAGGGATTCAGGATGGGGAACACATGTACACCCGTGGCAGATTCATGTCAATGTATGACAAAAACCACTACAATATTGTAAAGTAATTAGCCTCCAATTAAAATAAATTACTTAAAAAAAAAATAAAATGGGTAACCAACAAAGACCTACTGTATAACACATGGAACTCTGCCCAATGCAGTGTGCCAGCCTGGATGGGAGGGAGGTTTGGGGGAGAATGAATGTGAAAGTGAAAGTTGCTCAGTCATGTCTGACTCTGCGACCCCATGAACTGTAACCCACCAGGCTCCTCTGTCCATGGAATTCTCCAGGCAAGGATGCTGGAGTGGGTTGCCATTCCCTTCTCCAGGGAATCTTTCTGACCCAACGATTGACCCAGAGTCTCCCACGTGGAAGGCAGATGGAAACACCATCCAGAGGTAAAGTTCACTGTTCAAGGCCACACCCCTGATAATTGGTGGGGGAGGTGATCAAGCCCATGTTATTCTGTCTCTGAAGGCATTTTACAGCTTACTGTTTGCTAGGGGCGGCACCGCATTATAATCACCAAGGGCTCCAGAGATGGTGGTGCTTACCTGGTGGCTGAGTGGTAAAGAATCCACCTGCCAAAGCAGGAGAGATGAGTTCGATCCCTGTGTGGGAAAGATCCCCTGAAGAAGGGAATGGCAACCCACTCCAGTGTTCATGCCTGGAGAATCCCATGGACAGAGGAGCCTGGTGGGCTGCAATCCATGGGATCACAAAGAGTCAGACATGACTTGGCCACTAAACAACAACAGAGATGGTGAGGAGAAAGGAAGTGTCAGCTGTCCCCCCAGGGCAGGGCACTGCTGGGACCCCTTTCTGCAGGGCTGATCAAAATGCCCAGCAAGACTGGCCACCCTGGAACATGCTGTTTTGCCAAAGCCCCTTGGTCCCTCCAGCTGGCTGGGAGAGGAACATCGTTGCAGAGAAGAGCTGCCTGGAAGTGGAAAGCAGAGGGGATCTGGGGAGGCTTCTTCAGGTGTTGAGAAGCCCTTTCCACACCAGAGCCTTGGGTTTCCTCCTCCATTGAATTTCCTTAGCTTTTCAATTATATTTAACTGCATTTTTTCAGTGAAAACACTTCTCAGGGATATTCCTAATTAAACGAAGAAGCGATATTCTCAAATTATTTGGGGCAAACCTTGTCTCCATTTCCCACTTAGAGAAGAAATTAAAAGTCCATAATGACTTTTTAGAAAGATCAAGGCCAGTTTTACTTCCTTACATCCATTCTAGCTGCCTCCTTCTTCCTTCCTTCCTTCTCCATTTCCTTCTTCTCGAAAATTTGCATCTCAGGGGTAGAACAAAAGTAGTAACTGTATCTGAGGCTTAGAGGATAGAATTTACAGGAGTCTTTGGCAAAGTCCCCTCCTTCTGCATGCATCCACTTTTGCTCATTGATCAACCTACCAGTGGCTATTTCTAGGCTGTGATAACTTGCATTTTCCCAACAAAGATTGCCTACTCCTCTGTATTACAGCATTAGTCCAGCTTGTAATAGCCACTTCTGTTTTTATCAGTGGCTGCAGCTCCAGCTTCCACAGCTGCTGACATGTCTGGTAGATGTCCAGCAACTCCCGGTTAATAACATTGCTTTGTGCGTCTTTCATAACATTTAACACCTCCTGACCTTGTGTTGTGTGCATTTCATTTCCGCTGTTGCTAGAATTTAAGCCATAAGAAGATGGAGATTTGTTTCTCTAGTTCCGTGCCCTGTCCCCAGCCCCAAGAAGAAGCACTCCACCAATACTTGTTGGATAAATAAAGCACAGAAAAGCCACAGTCAATGCCCGAGAAGAGGCGGCTCATCTCCAACTCCAGATTCAAGGTGAGAAACGGAGTGGAAGGTGGGACTTGGTTCCTGCAGGGAAAACCAATTAGGGGCTTGTGTATCCGAGCGTGGCAAACAAAGCTGCTAAACAGGAGAGCTATCATTAGTAAATAGTTCATCTACAACTTGTGAAAAATCACCTCCCTCATCTCCTGGCAACCACTCGGGGTGCATTCTGTGTGCATTATCTCATTTAGTCCACAGCTGCCGTGTGTGCCAGGTTATTCTTTTTAAAGGATCTCCTTTTGTGGAACTACCTAGAGATGAGAAAATCAAGGTGTACAGAAATGGAGGAAATTGTCAAAAATCACAGGGTTAGCAAGCAAAGAGGCCAGGTTCGATCCTTACTGCCCACCTTGCTCTACGACCTCCCTTAGTATGAAAATCCCAACAAGGACTTCCTGGGTGACCCAGTGCTTCGGTATCCACCTGCTGATGCAGGAGACACGGGTTCAGTCCCTGATCCGGGAGGTTCCCACATGCCCGGGAGCCACGACTACTGAAGCCCACGTGCCGTAGACACAAGGGCACATGGGCTTGTTGTGCTGTGCCCCACAACAGGAGAGTAGCCCTTGCAACTAGAGGCAGTTAGAGAAAACCCGTGCGCAGCAACAAACACCCAGCATGGCCAAAAATAAATAAATAAAACCTATTTCTAAAAAAAAAAAAAAAAGAAAGAAATCCCAAAGGTATCTGTAATATCATTAATCAGAGAGGGGCTTAATATTCAGACATAATTGAAGTGATCTAAGGCAAAGGACAAAAAAAAAAAGCCTCACAGTCCTCTCCTTCTGTCTTTGTGTTCTAACAAGCATTTCTATGATTCTCAAGAACTAATCCTTTTATTTCCATAATTGATTCTTTTTGTTTTTTCTCTTTGCTTTCCCAGCTAAATGCTGTAAAATATATTTTACTACCTGTGCTTTTCTTCTTTCTTACCTACTATGTTAAAGCTCTCTTGACAGGGGCCTAAATTTCCCTTCTTTGTTATCTGAAGTCTCTCTATTGTAGGATTTTTTTTAACGCAGAGCCTGAGTTCCAGGAGAACAGAAAGCTGGTCTAATTTATCCTCCATTCTATCCATGCGTGGAATCTACATCAGTTCTAGGCACAAAATAAAAAAAGACACTATACATATGTCTGAATAAACAAATAAGAGCACTTTAGGTGCAGGTAAAATAACTGGACCCCAGATTTTCCTGGGGGTCCAGTGGTTAAGAATCTACCTGCCGATGCAGGGGACACAGGTTCGATCCCTGGTCCAGGAAGATTCCACATGCTGCAGAACTACTAAGCCCGTGAGCCACAGCTACTGAAGCCCTCAAACCTAAAGCCCGTGCTCCACATTAAGAGAAGCCACCGCAGTGAGAAGCCGAGCGCAGCAACTGGAGAGTAGCCCCACTTGCCGCAACGAGAGAAAGCCCTCAAGCAGCCACGAAGACCCAGTGAAGCCAAAAAATAAGTAAAAATGAAAAACAAGACCTAAAAGATGATGGCAGGGCAGGGAAGGAGGGATAGCTGAATTTACTGAAGTCAGGAGGTCCTGGAAAAGTGGAAACTAGCATCTGTTTTGTGAGGGACCTTCCGCTCTGTATTCTAGAGAGGCAAGATTGGGAAGAAACTAGAGCGAGTACTGTAATGTGGAGTGAGTCTGGCTTGAAGCCAAGAATGGTGTGCTTTCGAGAAGCTAAAAGAATCTCAGGCCAATCTCCTTCTTGAGCATGCATGGGGCAGGGGGTCCTGATATTATTGGTGCCCACCAGACTGATCCAACACAGGGAGAAATTTTCACTTGTTGCTATTTAGTCACTAAATTGTGCCCAACTCTGTGACCCCCGTGGACTGTAGCCCATGGAATTCTCCAGGCAAGAATAATGGAGTGGGTGCGCATCTCCTTCTCCAGGGGAATCATTTACTTAGGTCTTTTCCTTCTCTGGGGGAATCATTTACTTAGGTCTTTTAAACTCCAGTGCTGCTGCTGCTGCTGTGCGACCCCAGAGATGGCAGCCCACCAGGTTCCCCCATCCCTGGGATTCTCCAGACAAGAACACTGGAGTGGGCTGCCATTTCCTTCTCCAATGCACGAAACTCCAATAGATTTCAATAAATTCTCCCAAAGTCAAGTTCCATCTTTGCCTCGAGCAAAATAAAGGTAGTGAAGCCTTTCAAAGTACTTATAAATATTTAGATGGCTGAGATCTTGGCTCGTGAGTCAGCCTCAATCCCGAGTGGATGGTGACTTGTCTGTCTGGCTGCTCTCTGATCAGAGTGAATGGCCCTAAATGATTTCCCGTTCCTATTTGGAAAAGGATAGGTCACTAGTTTTGTTGTTTGCAAGGGCTGCAGTGACAAATTATCACAAACCATGTGAATTTATTTTACAGTTTTAGAGACACGGCCCTGTCAGCAGGGCCTTGCTTCCACTGATTGCATGCATGCTCGGTCATGTCTGACTCTTTGTACCACCGTGCACTGTAGCCCGCCAGGCTCCTCTGTAATACTGGAGTGGGTTGCCATTCCCTTCTCCAGGGGCTCTTCCTGACCCAGGGATCAAACCCAGGTCTCCTGCATTGCAGGCAGATTCTTTACCATCTGAGCCACTAGGGAAGCCCAGAATATAACTCATAGGCAATTACTGCCTTTTGTACATAAGTAAGAAAAACAGTGTGAAGTTTTTTTTTCTTTACCTTTAATGCCTTTTATGTTCAAGGATACCTTAGGACCAACCACTCTTCCTGCTGTTTTCTCCTAGCTCCTTGCCCGAACCTGCAACGTATCTGCATCATCAGATCACATCTCCTTACACACCCATCTTCTCAAGAAGGCTGTGAGTTCCCCAGAGGGAGGGCGAGAATCTCTAAAATCTTCTTTGATTCCATGGCACAAAGTATATCTTGGCTATACCTTGGGATCACCTAGGGAGTTCTAAAAATATTGATTCCTGGCTTTCTTCCCCAAAGATGATCATTTAGTGCACCTGAGATGTGGCTGGGAATCAAAATTTTAAAGCTCCCCAGGTGACTTTAATACACAGGCAGCCAAAGTTTGAGAATCAAGCACTGAGGTTTGGTAGCAGCAGCAACAACAGCTAACATTTATTGATCCCTTGTGATGTGGCCCTGGCACTGTGCTCTGTAATTGATATGCATTGATTCATTCGTGATGTTGCTATTGTTTAGTCACTAAGTTGTGTCTGATCCTTTTGGAACCCATGGACTGCTGCCTGCCAAGCTCCTCTGTCCATGGGATTTCCCAGGCAAACACGATGCTGGATGCTTGGGGCTGGTGCATTGGGACGGCCCAGAGGGATGGTCTGGGGAGGGAGGAGGGAGGAGGGTTTGGGATGGGGAACACATGTATACCTGTGGCGGATTCATTTTGATAATTGGCAAAACTAATACAATTATGTAAAGTTTAAAAATAAAATAAAATTAGAAAAAAAAAAAAAAGAATACTGGAGTGGGTTACCATTTTCTTCTCCAGGGGATCTTCCTGACCCTGGGATCAAACCTGTGTCTCCTACATTGGCAGGCCAGTTCTTTACCACTGAGCCACCAGTGAAGTCCTTCATTCATGATACAACCATCCTAAAAGGTAGCAACTATCATTATACCCAGTGCTGCCCTGGTAGCTCAGGTGGTAAAGAATCTGTCTATAATGCAAGAGACCCAGGTTCTGTCCCTGGGTTGGGAAGATCCCCTGGAGAAGGAAATGGCAACCCACTCCAGTATTCTTGCCTGGAGAATCCCCATGGACAGAGGAGCCTGGTGGGCTAAAGTCCCTGGGGACACAAAGAGTCAAACATGACTGGACGACTTCCACATTATTATTCCCACATTAAATAGGAGGAAAATGAAGTCTAAACATTTACTCAAAGTTACCCAGCTAATAGGGGCTGGAGCCAGGCTCTCAATTCTCTAGAGATCTACACACCCACCCCAGCTCCACCCCGCTTCTGCCCTTTACCGTCACATCATACTACTTTCACCATGCTCTGGGTCTCCCTCTATTGTCACACACGAGATGCTCCATAAACATCCCCCTCAAGCTTTACTGAAGTCAGTTCAGTTCAGTTCAGTCGCTCAGTCGTGTCCAACTCTTTGCAACCCCATGAACAAAGCACACCAGGCCTCCCTGTCCATCACCAACTCCTGGAGTTCACTCAAACTCATGTCCATTGAGTTAGTGATGCCATCCAGCCATCTCATCCTCTGTTTTCCACTTCTCCTCCCTCCTTCAATCTTTCCCAGCATCAGAGTCTTTTCCAATGAGTCAGCTCTCCGAATCAGGTGGCCAAAGTATTGGAGTTTCAGCTTCAATATCAGTCCTTCCAATGAATATTCAGGACTGATTTCCTTTAGGATTCCTTTAGTCTCCTTGCAGTCCAGGGGACTCTCAAGAGTCTTCTCCAACACCACAGTTCAAAAGCATCTATTCCTCAGTGCTCAGCTTTCTTTATAGTCCAACTCTTATATCCATACACGACTACTGGATAGCCTTGACTAGACAGAGCTTTGTTGGCAAAGTAATGTCTCTGCTTTTTAATATGCTGTCTAGGTTGGACATAGCTTTTCTTCCAAGGAGTAAGCATCTTTTTATTTCATGGCTGCAGTCACCATCTGCAGTGATTTTGGAGCCCAAAAAAGTAAAGTCTGACACTGTTTCCACTGTTTCCCCATCTACGTGCAATGAAGTGATGGGATCAGATGCCATGATCTTTGTTTTCTCAGTTTTGAGCTTTAAGCCAACTTTTTCACCCTCCTCTTTCACTTTCATCAACAGGCTCTTCAGTTCTTCTTCACTTTCTGCCATAAGAGTGGTGTCATCTGCATATCTGAGGTTATTGATATTTCTCTCAGCAATCTTGATTCCAGCTTGTGCTTCTTCCAGCCCAGTGTTTCTCATGATGTACTCTGCATAGAAGTTAAATAAGCACGGTGACAATATACAGCCTTGATGTACTCCTTTCCTTATTTGGAACCAGTCTGTTGTTCCATGTCCAGTGCTAACTGTTGCTTCTTGACCTGCATTCTCAAGAGGCAGGTCAGATGGTCTGATATTCCCATATTTTTCATAATTTTCCACAATTTATTGAAGTATAATTGAAAAATAAAACACTGTATTTATTTAAGGTGTACAATGGTGGCTCAGTGGTAAAGAATCCACCTACCAATGCAGGAGATGTGGGTTTGATCCCTGGGCCAGGAAGGTCCCTTGGAGAAGGAAGTGGCAACCCATTCCAGTATTCTTGTTCAAGAAATCCCATGGACAGAGCATCCTGGTGGGTTACAGTCCATGGGATTGCAAAAGGGTCAGACACAACTTAGTGACTAGACAAGAACAACAACAAGGTGTACAGTCTGATGGTTTGATCTACATATACACTGTGAAGTGATTACCACAATCAAGCTATTCAATAGTACATGAACTGAGAACTTCCAGATGTTCAAGCTGGATTAAGAAAAGGCAGAGGAACCAGAGATCAAATTACCAGTATCAGCTGGATCATAAAAAAAGCAAGAGAATTTCAGAAAAACATCTGCTTCATTGACTACACTAAAGCCTTTAACTGGATGGGTCACAACAAACTGTGGAAAATTCTTGAAGAGATGGGAATACTAGACCACCTCATCCGCCTCCTGAGAAACCTGTATGCATGTCCGGAAGCAACAATTAGATCCAGAAATGGAACAATGGACTGGTTCCAAATTGGTAAAGGAGTACAAGGCTGAATATTGTCACCCTGCTCATTTAACTTATATGCAAAGTACATCATGTGAAATACCAGGCTGGATGAAGCACAAGCTGGAATCAAGATTGCCAGGAGAAATATCAGTAACCTCAGATACGTAGATGACACCACCCTTATGGCAGAAAGTGAAGAACTAAAGAGCCTCATGATGAAGGTGAAAGAGGAGAGTGAAAAGGCGGGCTTAAAACTCAACATTCAAAAAACTAAGATCATGGCATCTGGTCCCGTCACTTCATAGAAAAAGATGGGGAAACAGTGACAGATTTTATTTTATTTTCTTGGGCTCCAAAATCACTGCAGATGGTGACTGTAGCCTTAAAATTAAAAAATGCTTGCTCCTTGGAAGAAAAGCTATGACCAACTTAGACACATATTAAAAAGCAGAGACATTCCTTTGCCAGCAAAGGTCCATCTAGTCAAGGCTATGGTTTTTCCCACAGTCATATATGGATGTGAGAGTTGGACCATAAAGAAGGGTAGGTCAAAGAACTGACACTTGAACTGTGGTGTTGGAGAAGACTCTTGAGAGTTCTTGGACTGCAAGGAGATCAAACCAGTCAGTCCTAAAGGAAATCAGTCCTGAATATTCATTGGAAGGACTGATGCTGAAGTTGAAGTTCCTATACTTTGGCCACCTGAAGAAAAGAGCCAACTCATTAGAAAAGACCCTGATGCTGGGGAAGATTGAGGGCAGGAGGAGAAGGGGATGACAGAGGATGAGATGGTTGGATGGACACGAGTTTAAGAAACTTCCGGGAGATGGTGATGGACAGGGAAGCCTAGCGTGCTGCAGTCCATGGGGTTGCAAAGAGTCGGACACGACTGGGAAACTCAACAACAACGCGACAACAGTCAAGCTAAGTAACAGCTCCGTAACCTTACGTAGTTCACACCACTTCATGTGTGTGGGTTGACAACTACTGTTTGTAGTTTTTTCAAATGCCTGTGAAACATATACCGAGAATTCCACATCCTGGGCCAGAAAACAACCCTCAAGTGACTAAGCGGAACTAATATCACTCAGAATGCATTCTCCAGCCACAATGGAATCTTGTTAGAAATTAATAAAAGAAAGATAATGGGAAAATCTCCAAACAATTGGAAATGAAATGATACATTTTTCAGTAACCCATGGGTCAAAAACACAGTATCAAGAGAAATAAAATATACACTGAACTAAATGTAAATGATGATACAACAGAACAAAAACTGTGGCCCACAGCTGAAACAGTGCTGACGGAAATTTATAGCACTGGCTGCATTCATTAGGGCTCCCCTGATAGCTCAGTTGATAAACAATCCGCCTGCAATATGGGAGACCTGGGTTTTATCCCTGGGCGGGGAAGATCCCCTGGGGAAGGGAAAGGCTGCCCACTTCAGTATTCTGGCCTGGAGAATTGCATGGACTATGTATAGTCCATGGGGTCTCATTCATTAGAAACAAGGAGAGTTTAAGATCAATAATCTAAGGATCCACCTCAGAAAACTAGAAAAAGAAGAAAATAAACCCAAAGTGAGTAGAGGAAGGTACTATTTCATGTAACAGCAGAATCAGTGCAGTTGGTTATAGGAAAATAATAGAGATGATAGTGAAACATGGGACTGGTGCTTCGAAAAGGCAAATCAAATGGACACAATTCTAGATGACTGACAAAGGGAAAAAGAGAGAGTAAAAAATCGTAATATTAGGAATACAACAAACTATATCCTGTGGGCCCTGCAGACATGAGACAATAAGGAAATGCTACAAACAACTCTGTATACATAAACTTGACATCTTAAATGAAATGGGCCACTTCTTTAAAAAATACAAACTATCAGAACTCACTCACTATGAAATAGATAATGGGAATAATGCTACAGCTATGAAGGAAACTGACTGTGTAATATATAAACTTCCAGGCCCACATGGTTTCCCTGAAAAATTCTAATAAGCATTTAAGGAAGAAACAACACCAAATCTAAACAATCTCTCCCCCAAAATGGAAGACGAAGGAAAATACATCAAATCATTTGAAGAAGTTAGTATTAAGCAGACAGCTTAATACCCAAACCAGTCAAAGACTGTTCAAAGGGAGAAAATGTTAGTCACTCAGTCATGTCTGACACTTTTCGACTCCACAGACTTTAGCCCGCCAGGCTCCTCTGTCCATGGGATTCTCCAGGCAAGAACTGGAGTGGGTAGCCATTCCCATCTCCAGGGGATCTTCCTGACTCAGGGATTGAATCAGGGTCTCCTGCATCACAGGCACATTCTTTACCATCTGAGCCACCAGGGAAGCCCAATTAGAGCAGGAGACGCTGTTACAACAGCAGGCTGACTCAAGGAAGACTCAATGCCTTTCATAGACTAGTAGCCAATTTTTATAGCCTTGAGACAAAATTCCTGCTGCAAGGGTAGCTTTAGATGATTGGCTAGTGTGCTATAGGGAGGATATTTTACCTAATGTGGAGTCAGGGAGTTGACCAGTGTAGGTCAGGGGGGCTCATGGCAGTGGTTGCTACGGGGCTCGATCAGTTCCAGGGAAGACGTTGGTACAGAGCTCCACATCTGTGGCCTTGGTAAAAGACTTTACACCTGCGACCTTGGTATAGGGCTCTACCGGGTACACTGGATCACTCCACATTAATTCTTACAATTTCATGTGAACTTACATTATCTCAAAATAAAAAAAAAAAACTTAAAAAAATGACAGTGGTACTGAAATGATTTAACACAGGAAGCATATTGCTGTTACTGGATTGCCTGTCGATTTGACTTCACAATATTTCAGAGGGACTAAGGAATCAAATCCAATCAAAACCATTCCCCTTTGAAACACCGATGACAAGTTACTTCAAGTATTACTTCCCGTGAATACTCAGAACCTTCCTCATCAATGCTAGCATCACACGTGCAAACCACAAGACTGCTTCCTCTGGGTCAGAGGGCTATTTCTATACCCAGAGGGGTGCACAGAATGAAACTCTGGGAAGCAGAGATCAGGCAAAAGGCCTAGCTGACGCTTTGGGATGGATATATAACAGTGAGTCACTTCCAAGTTGTCAGAAAGAGTACATCATCGAGGACACCGGGAAGGGATTCCCAGGTGTCTGAGCAACAGACCAGAGAGCCTAGGAAACCGGCCAGCCAGCCGTTCATCAGACTGATAAGCAGCCCGTGGATGGGGCCATGGAATGGTTTTACTGTCTCCTAAACAGCTCCATCTGTGGCCGCTGTGGTCGCAGCAAGGTCTGTCTGCAGGCGGCAAAGTGTGGGAACCGGAAGGTGGCAGGCTGAGATGCTGATGGGCTTTGTGGGATGAGCTGTGTGAGCGCGGCCCTGGCGAACAGTGGGACCGAAGCCACGTGGAAAAAGGATGCAGCCTGCTATCACTGGGGCCAGAAGCTCCCTCGGCCCAAACGCAACAGCCACTGCCGAAAGCATTTGGCCTGCACGGAGATGTGCTTAGGGCTTCCCAGGTGGCGTTAGTGGTGAAGAACCTGCCTGCCAGTGCAGGAGACGCGGGCTCGATCCCTGGGTCGGGAAGACGCCCTGCAGGAGGAAATGGCAACCCACTCCAGTATTCTCGCCTGGAGAATCCCACGGACAGAGGAGCCTGGCCGGCTATGGTCCATAGGGTTGCAAATAGTCAGACACAACTGAAGCAACTTAGCGTGGGATGTGCTTGGTGTGTTTGGAGCTGGCATCCTAGATTCTGGGGGCTAAAGATGATAAAACCAGGAGCATAGAGTTGACTTTCAGGAACTCCAAGAGCATGAATTGCTCTCATGTCCAGAGCTTTTCTGGAAAACGTTAAAAGAACAGGATTAATTATTCCCCTTGTTAAGTCTAAGAGCAGTTTGACATTCTGGACCACAGTTTCCCAGCCACACAGTCTGCTCGATGCTTGTTAATGACCCATCATGATGGTTGGGCTTGTCCATGTCATAAATTCAGAGCTGGACCTGGTGACCTTCTGAAGAGCAGGCGAGGAAGCCTGGGTCACCTGAAGAGCAGGTAGGCGACCTTCACCCCTCTCTTGACTGACAGGTTACAAACCGCAGAGATTAAAGGTCGAGACTGAGGCTTGTCTTGCCAAGAAAATGTTCCCTTCTCTTCTTGTCAGGTGGAGAAAATGACACCAGGAAGAAGCACAGACTTGAGAAGCATGAAAAAGGCTCAGGGAGGGTCCTGGCATTTTTAAAAAGGGCCCAGAGGAACCATCGGAGGATTCTTGGTGGGAAAGTGCTGTCAGCAGACGGTCCTGGTGTGGACTGAGACCCTTAGGCTGTTTCTGAGAAGCAGGAGGGAGGGAAGGAGACACGGCAGGGCCTGCTGACTTCCAGGTGGACAGATGGACGTCATCCTTTTGAATACTTCCTAGGATGGAGGCAGGGAGGGCAGGGCTTCTCAGCCAGGACACGACAGCCATCTCGGGCCACACAATCCTCTGTGCCCTGTAGGAGGTTTAAGGGCATCCCTGGCCTCTACCCAGGCATGTTTGTTGAGTGTTAATTTGTGCCAGAAGTGGCGACAGCCAATCTCATCGTCTACTCAGTCTTTACAAGGGTCCAAATTGGTTACCATTAGCAACCTCATTTAACAGATGATGAATCTTCACTCAAGGTGAAAAGGAAGTAGCCAAAAGTCAAACCGCGGGCAGGAAGGTGACTCTCAAATGCACAAGCCTCTGACCCCAGAGAGTTGGACTTTTCTTTCCAGCAAGTACAAAAATAAAACTTATATCCAGTTGTGAGAAATGTCATAAATATAAGCAGTGCTTTAGAAGTCCTCAGAACTCAGTATGAGTAGAAGGGAAAATACACAGGACGGCAGAGGACTCGGGAGAACGCAATAGTGTCTACAGCCTAGAGTGCAGTCAGCATCAACTCTTAGTCAAGAATGGAGAGCAGCTAGGAACTTTTCAAAAAGCCTTGAAGCAGAAAAGGCAAATAGGCTGAAGCAGGGGATACTAGTAAGTGAACATTCTGGTGGGAACCAGGCAGAGTCTTCAGGGAGGTTGAGAATGGATGTGCCAGCCTAGGAAAAGGAAGAGGTCCTTGATACGGCAGCAGAGTGCAGGACACTGAATTTAGGAGAATTTGTAGCCACTGCCTCAGTCACTCAGTGCGAATGCATGTAACGAGACGTGACACATGAAAATACAGCTCTGCAGCTGGGCATAAATTGGTCCTACAGGACCGGGTGATTCATGACATCCGAGGCAGCACTGTGTTACAAGATGCTGTGGCACGTTGAAACTTCAGCCCCATAATTCAACATGACGGCTGCAATGTCCAGAGAAGAAACATCTGTATCTGCATCAGTTCTGGTGCTCTGGGTGGTGGCCGTCTGAGGGACGTTATCAAGAAAGAGCCCCGGCCAAAGCTGGAAAGAAGCTGGCCAGGGAAGGAGGTGATAAACATGCAGGATAAAATTTCAGGACCCTATCACAGGACTGCTCTGTCTGTCTATGCAGTCATGTCCAATTCTTTGTGATCCCATGCGCTAATAGCCCACTGGGCTCCTCTGTCCAAGGGATTCTCCAGGCAAGAATACTGGAGTGGGTTGCCATTTTCTCCTCCAGGGGATCTTCCCAACCTAGGGATTAAACCCTCATCTCTTGTGTCTCCTGCGTTGGCAGATGGATTCTTTACCACCAAGCCACCTGGGAAGTTGCAAGGCTGTTAGTGATGATAAAAGTGAGTCTTTATTTGTGCCAACCAGGGAAAATCAGCAAATACATGTTCACTGAGAACAATCAATGCATTATCTCATTTAATTCTTGGAACCAACTTAAAGAGTCAGGAATAATCCTTACTTTATTGATGAAACAAGAGTTAGGAATATCGTCCAGTGGCACCATAGCTAGAAGTTGGCAGAGCTGGGATTCAAAACAGAGAGAGATGTCTGACAAGGACCTATGGTACAGCTCAGGGAACTCTGCTCAATATTCTGTAACAACCTAATTGGGAAAACAATTTGAAAAAGAATAGATGCATGTATATGTATAACTGAATCACTTTGTCATTCACCTGAAACTAACACAATATGATTAATCAACTCTGTGTGTGTGTGTTAGTTGCTCAGTCGTGTCCAACTCTTGGTGACCTCAAAGACAGTAGCCTGCTAGGCTCCTCTGTCCATGGGATGCCCCAGGCAAGAAAACTGGGGTGAGTATTTCCTTCTCCAGGGGATCTTCCTGACCCAGGGATCAAACCTGGGTCTCCTGCGCTGCAGGTGAATCAACTATGCTCCAGTATAAAATAAAAAGTTTAAAAAAGTGTCTGAGTCTAAAACCCACAGATGCAAACACTGCACTCCACTCCTCCCAGCATCTAGCAGAAGTGCTCTGAGCGCAGTGGGAGGAGGACCTGTGTGAAATACATGAGTGACTGTGGCTTTGATGAGGTGACTCCCATGGCCAGATGACTTTGATTAGAGACCTTTACCGATTGAATGTCTACAGAGGTGTTTAGCCCCCAGAATTAAGGGATGACATTTACATAAATATTGGAATATTCTGCATAAAAATCCATCTTTCCTGTGACTTTGGGAAGACTGGAAAATGTAGTAGTTCTCAGCTCCCTCAGCAGTCATCTGCTGGAGCAGATGATGTCCAATTTGCTGCATTCCCCACCTCTCCCTACTACCTACTGCTGCTGCTAAGTCACTTCTACTACTGCTACTGCTAAGTCACTTCAGTCGTGTCTGACTCTGTGCAACCCCATAGACGGCAGCCCACCAGGCTTCCCCGTCCCTGGGATTCTCCAGGCAAGAACACTGGAATGGGTTGCCATTTCCTTCTCCAATGCATGAAAGTGAAAAGTGAAAGTGAAGTCACTCAGTCGTGTCCAACTCTTGGCAACCCCATGGACTGCCACCTACCAGGCTCCTCTGTCCATGGGATTTTCCAGGCAAGAGTACCGGAGTGGGGTGCCATTGCCTTCTCCGCTCCCTATTGCCTCTCCAAGTCTAAATCCAAATGCTTCTGGACATGGATCATTGCCTTTGGGGTGTTTTTCTTTCAGATGATGAAGTAAAAAGTGAAACAGTTTTTATACTCATCTCCATCCAATACTTTCCCTGGTAGCTTAGTTGGTAAAGAATCTGCCTGCAGTGCAGGACACCCAGGTTCGATCCCTGGGTTGGGAAGACCCTCTGGAGAAGGAAATGGCAACCCACTCCAGTACTCTTGTCTGGAAAATCCCATGAACAGAGGAGCCTTGTGGTCTACAGTCCATGGGATTGCAAGAGTCAGACATGACTTAGCGACTAAACCACCACTATCCAAGGCAGGAAAACGAACACAGACTGAGAGGGCCACACATTTCCAAAAGACTTGGTTTTGTGAAATTGAAATATATCCTATGTGTTTAATATACTCACAAGGGGATGTCTGTGTCAGAAGTGTACATCTAACCCAGGCGACTTGACTCATCTTCATTTCTAGCTTGATCTCTGCATGGATTTGACTTTCAGCCCCCTGTCTAGACAGTCAATTTCAACAGCCCAATAGCACAAAGGGTCTTGTCAATACAAGGTCTGGTCTGTTTGAGAGCAATCAGGAGAATCTATAACAAATCAGAACTAGTCATTTGGTTGTTACTCTACATGAATATAAGGATTCATACATATTTCAGGAGTTAGATCTTGAAACCATCACCGATCTATCACATTTGTGTTTTGGAGCAAAAATCTACTGTAAGATAATGATAATAAAAACAATAAATACTACCCTCTATGAGGCTACCTACGACGATCCTGATATTTCGTGAGTTCTATACATAGGTTGTATCATTCATTTTAATTATCCCTTGAAATGAAGGTGTCATCTAATCCCAGCTTTTTCAATAAGGCAGTTGATACTCAATCAAGGTTAAGACAAAAACTCAGGTCTAAGTCCAAAGCCCGAATTCTTTCCACCCCCCTACCCTACTTTAACTTTGTCTGATTGTAATGTGGCCAACTCTGCTTTCCTTTTCAATTTTTTCCTGCGGTTTGCTTGCTGATTTTTCTTTTCTTTGTAACCTTTTTTTGCCATTTAAGACACTCACAAGCAATGTAACTTGGATTTAAAGACAATTCTTCTAAGGATCTTTTTTACAAGGAGTTTGGCTCACAGTAGAAAAATACATACGTCTGTGTAGTGAAACAGAGCACTGTACACAGAAGGTAATCCATGAACATTGTGTCGCAGGGAGATGGTCAACATAAAATGGGAAAGAAAAAGAATTTTTTTTGGCTGCGCTGGGTCTTCGTTGCAATGCACAGGCTTCTCTAGTTGCAGTACAAGGGCTTAGTTGCCCTACAGCATGTGGAGCCTTAGTTCCCTGACTAGGGATTGAACCTGCTTCCCTTGCATTGGAAGGTGGATTCTTAACCACTGGACCATCAGGGAAGTCCTGGAAGAGAAAGTTTTAAGTTAAACAAAGCTGGATGTTTCACGACTTAGCTCCTGGGAGCTGTAAAGGTGTGGGTATCTGAGGCTTGCGTCTTTTTCTTCTTATTCTCTCCTCTAAAGATGCTGAAGGAATTTCTTGTCCAGAAACCTTAATCAATATGGTTAAAAGTTCAGGGAATATTGCAAAGCTATACAAGCCTCCCAGTCCCTGGAAACCACCACTCTGCTCTCTGTTTCTATGGGTTTGACTCCCGCATATAAGGGATTCATACACTATTTGTCTTTCTCTGACTTATTTTGCTTGGCAGAATGCCCCCAAGGTCCTTCCGTGTGATCACAAATGCCAGGGTTTCCTTTCTTTTCCTGGCTGAATAATATTCCACGACTGAGTTACTGAACATACATATCACTTCCCACATCTTCTTTATCCATTCATCCATCTTTGGACCTTTTCCTTTGCTTCCTAACATCCTTCTCTGATGGACATGAGCATATCATGTTTGGAGGAGAGAGGACCAGAGGGAAGGAGGAGCAGCTCTTGTCTCTAAAATCTGTATTCTCTCCCTCCACGTCTGCTTCCCTCCTCCCATCACCATCACCATTGGGATCGCTCTCTGTCTTTCATTCTGTCTCAGCCTCATCCCTTTGCTTCTATTTCTGCTTCCTCTCTGCCTCCCAGCTTCCCCTGTTCTTGACTCCTTCCTCTCTCTTACATGGGTCATGACTCCAACCTTTGAAATGCTCTTTGAAATGTTCTGTGAAAACCCCTGTTTAATTAAATCATGAATAATGGCTCTGAGAGGTGGAAGAAGCAAAGACATCCACTGAAGCTCCAGCCACAACAGCCTCAGGAGCGTGGAGTGACAAGGGAAGTAGGGGGTGAGGGAGAGGAAGTGTTGGGTGCAGGCGTTTGACAGCACTGAATCTGCAGAGGGTTCCCCTGGGGCCAGCTCCACGGCTTCCTAGGAACAAGGCCGGCTGAACACGTATTTTAACTGCACAGGCTTTCTGCAGAGCTCTGAGCACCAAGCCCGCCTCCTTCCCCACAACTTGGAGGGCTGGAAAGCAACAAAAACTCTCTTGGCCAGCCTCCGGTCTAGCCAGTGACAAAGCTGATGGCGTGAACAGCTCCCCAGCCCCTGTTCAAAGGATCCAGTGTCTTCAAGTGCCCTGGTGGCCAGCAGAGATCTCTTCTCATCCATTTCTGTTGAGGATCCTGCTGGTTGTTTCCTGATCTACTCCGTGTGTGTTAAGTCACTACAGTCGTGTCCAGTTCTTTGTTACCCCATGGACTGTAGTGCACTAGGCTCCTCTGTCGATGGGATTCTCCAGGCAAGAATACTGGAGTGGGTTGCCATGCCATCTGCCAGGGGATCTTCCTGACCCTGGGAGTGAACCGTCATCTCTTACATTTCCAACACTGGCAGGTGGGTTCTTTACCACTAGGACCACTGGGAAGCCCTCCCTGGTGGCTCAAATGGTAACTATCTACCCCTGACCCCATTTAATGTCTTCACTGGAAGACTCTGCATCCTGTGTGTTCATCTCTCTCCAGAAGACCGAGTTCTCCATGAAGTGATCTTCTAAAACCAAAGTATAATTTACCTATAAAACACAGGATTTGTAAGTACTCAGCCAGATTAATTTTTGTGAATACAAACCTCTGTGAAATTAGCATGAGATCAAGATATTGAAAATTTCTATCATGCCAGAAAATTTGCTTCTGCCCCCCTCTCAGGCTACAGCAATCATTCTTCTGACTTCTGCCACCATGGATTTGCTTGGCCCATTCTTGAACTTCATAAGAATGAAATCATACCATATTTAATTCATATATACAAAATCATACCATATTTATGCTTTTGTGCCTTCCTCCTTTGCTCCACATCATGTTTTCGAGATTTATTAATATTTTTGCATGTAGAGCCACTTGTTCTTTTTAGGAAGGAATATACTACAGTTTGTTCATTCTTTTTTTTTCTATTGAGAGAAGTCACATTTTAAATGATAAAGTGCTGATATTTGGAAAATTCTCAGTGGAAAGAGAAAGAAAGCTCATCCTATTGAAGCAAAAATATTGTCAACGCTGTACTATCAAAATCTCCTGGGGCTGTCTTGTTTTATCTCAGGACCTTGGTGGGGAAATGTAGGTGACATCTTTGGGATTTTTCCTGGAGAAGTAGGCTGGCTAGAAGTGTCTGAAGCTACACTGCTGGGTTAGGGACTCTCCCTCTAAACTGGACTCTGGGTGCAGGGAACTGCAATAAATAACACTGAAACACACTAAGATGTAGTAAGGGCTTCCCTGGTGGCTCAGTTGGTAAAGAATCCACCTGCAATGCAGGAGACCGCCTGCAATCCAGGAGCTGGGAGTTCAATCCTTGAGTCAGGGAGTTCCCCTGGAGAAGGAAACAACAACCTACTCCAGTATTCTTGCCTGAAAAATCCCATGGGCAGAGGAGCCTGGCAGGCTAGTAGAAAAGCATGAACCCAGACAGACCATCTGGGTTTAGTTCCTGGAAGTTAGTCTTAGCTATGTAATGTTCAGAAAATAACTGAAGTGTCATATCTCTCAGATTCCACATTGTGAAGCAGGTTTGTGAAGCAGACTTCATAACATTGTGAGGTTTCAGTGAGACACCTGACACATCATAGGAAAATGCATATTCAGAAAAGAACTCTATTCTTGGGCTGTGGTTTTTCAGAAGCTTCTTAGAGAAGTGAGATTTGGGAGTGAGCTTTTTCTCCTGGGAAAAAGACATAAAAGAGGGGACTTCCCAGTGGCTAAGACTCTGTGCTCCCAAAGCAGGAGGCCTGGGTTCTATCCCTGGTTGGGGGACTAGATCCCACTTGCCACAACTAAGAGTTTGCTTGAAACAACTAAAGACCCCACATACTGAAACTAACAACTGGCACAGTCAAATAATAAAACAGAAAAATACATGTTTTTTAAACGATATTAAGGAAACTTAACTTTCAGGGAAGAATTCCATGGCATATTCTAATACAAGGGCATTAAACATTCTCTCCAGGACTTGTGGAGTCATGGCTATTGTCTGCATCCCCTGCAGGAGTAGAAACCAACAAAATACACACTCCATTGTGGTTTGTATCTGGGTCCCACCAGGTACTCTCTGCCCTCATTCTGTCCCTTTTGACCAAGTTCATTGCCATGCAATCTTCTGGGACCCCGGCACCCCCTTTCTCTGCTTCATCACTTCACCACCTTAACTGCTTCGTCCCACTGGTTTACACATACGGCTTCACGTAGGTCCTACGGGAAGTCCTTCCACTGACGTGCATTCTCTCCAGGTAATGCCCAGTTTCTCCTCTGTCCTCAGAGCAAAGTTGCTCAGAAGAGTTGGCCTTACTCATCATCCTCGGGTCCTAACCTCTCATACTCTCCTCAAGCCCACTCCCTCGCTGTGACTATTACCAAATGTTGACGACGATCTAGATCTCGCCAAAGCCAATGGATATCCATTCATTCATTCAACAGCTACTTATGACCCTTTCTTCTAGCAACGTCTGTTCTGGGTCCTGGCATAAATCTCTGTACAAAAACAAAGACCCCTGACCCTCCCTGGAGTTTACCTTCCAAAGGAGAGTGACCAGGATGGAAGCCATCATTTTCTCCCTTCTCTCCACAAGCATTTCTTTTCTTGAAACACTTTCTAACTGTATGACCGTGGGCAGACAACCTTCTAATACTTCAATTTCCTGCTTTTGAGGGGAGATCATTGAAAGGGCATGACTGGGAGCTGGACCCAGGCAATCGCAGGCTCCTCACCCCTCCCCTGAATTTGGAATGTATGTTCTCCACACAGTCCCACAGTGACAGCCATTTTCAAGGATGCAGCCTTTGAGACACTGATGCTGTGGGGACCATCTGGACCGTTTACAGGACTGAACTCTGTTAAGGCCTCAATATAAACTGTTAAGATTCTGGCAGGCGGGTGCGGAGATCACTCATCACTCAAGGAAAACCATGTATGTAAGTTGCCTTGTTGATTAACCCTGCCTACCAGTCTGGCGTGCCTGCCTCTTTCCTCCTTCCTTCTCTGCCCTCTCTGTACAGGAGCTAGTTTGTGAATCCTCTGGAAGACCCAAGTGATGATATCTACATGAAATCTACCTGGGAGGGTCCTTGAGGAGATCCAGAGAACTTCAATGCACCCAGTGCTTCCACACACATGCACAGAAATGCCAGCTCCAACTCCTGAATTATTTTTCCTTACCCCACAAAATCTTTAATAACTAAGTATGTAACTTTGTATTAGCTATGCTTGTAATTATAAAGTAACCTCCATAATAATATATGCAACAGAATTAAATTGCCTACGGCTCAACATCCATTGTTTTTTTTTTTTTTTTTAACTTCCAATTTTACGGTTTCCACCAGCTCAATGATTTACAGGCTTGTAATCACCCTTTTCTGCCTGTCAGTGCTGCCAGCCCAGGGATGGCCTTGGCTTGTTTAGTTGAGACCTTCAGAGCTGAACAGCCTGGCCTGAGGCCCTGTTCTCTGGGAATCATATCTTGGGTTTTTCTCTTTCTTTACTCCCTCAACTTTTGATTTTGATATAATTTCAAACTTGCAGAAGAGCTTCAAGATGAGTTCCAAAAAAAATCCCAAGCGCCTTTAGCCATTTTCATAACATCTTGCTCCATTTTATGCATCACTCTCAATATGCAGATGATCAAACCCCTATGTCATTCGCTTTAGTGTATATTTCCTCAGATCAAGAATATTCTTTTTTATAAACATAGCATCATCAAATTTGAGAAATTTATCATTGATGTACTATTATCATGAAATCCACAGTTTATATTCAAATGGTGTCAATGAAGTGATAGTGGCTCAGTCGTTTCCAACTCTTTGGGACCCCATGGACTGTAGCCCACCAGGCTTCTCTCTCCATGGAATTCTCCATGCAATAACACTGGAGTGGGTTGCCATTCACTTCTCCAGGGGATCTTCCCAACCCAGGGATGGAATCCAGGTCCCCTGCATTGCAGGCAGTTTCTTTTACCATCTGAGTCACCAGGGAAGTTCTCAAATGGTGTCAACTTCCCCCCAAATGTCTTTTACAGTCCCCACACCACTCAATCCACCATCCAATCCAGCATTTAGTCACCATGTCTGTTTAATCTTCTTTTATCTAGAATGTTCCTCAGTCCTTCTTCATCTTTCTGATTTATTTATTTTTGATTGTTCTGGATCTTCGTTGCTGTGTGGGCTTTTCTCTCTGGGTGAGGTGAGTGGGGTGTACTCTCTGGTTGCAGCGTACAGGCTTCTCATTGCAGTGGCTCCTCTAGTTTCGGAACACAGGCTGTAGGTGATTGGGCTTCAGCAGTTGTGGTGCACAGGCTTAGTTTCCCTAGGCATATGGGATCTTCTCAGACCAGGGATCAAACCTGTATTTCCTGCATTGGCAGGCAGATTATTTACCACTGAGCCACCAGAGAAGCCCCTCTTTGTCTTTCTTGAGCTTGATATTTTTGGAGAGTTCTGATTGGTTATTTTGTAGAATGGTCCTCAAAATCTCTTGGTCAATGTGGTGTCTACCAGTTTTTTCCCCTGTATCTTCACCATTTTCCCCTTAAAATTAATAAATAATTTGCACATACATACTTTGAAAATCTGTATGTATCCTGTTTTTTTTTTTAATCAAAGCTTTCCAGCAATGATTCAGCGTTAATTGGTGATTTTCCTAAATCCATCAATCCTTCTATACATATTAGTTGAAATTCTACCATAAAGCAGAGCTTTTCTTTCTTTTCCATGTACTCATGGATTCTTATTTTATTTGATGAGTTCTGACTGTAGCCTACCAGGCTCCTCCCTCCATGGTTTTCTCCAGGCAAGAGTACTGGAGTGGGTTGCCATTTCCTTCTCCAGGGGCTCTTCCCGACCCAGGGATGGAACCTAGGTCTCCCGCATTCCAGGCAAACACTTTAACCTCTGAGCCACCAGGGAAGCCCTTGAAAACCAATATCTAGGCCTAAATGTGCTCACTGCTGATACTATAGCATTGCTTCTATAGCAAGTTCTCCTCAGTAGATAGTTAGAAAATACACGTATGTCCAAACACACACACACACACACACACACATATTTATTAAATAAAAACCACGACTTGGGACTTCCGTGGTAGTTCAGTGGCTGAGACTCCACACTTCCACTGCAGGGGGCATGGGTTCAATCCTTGGTCAGGGAACTAAGATCCCACATGTGTGGCCAAAAGGAACCCACAAACAAACTTGAGCTTGTACTGATATTTATAATTCTAATCCAGTGGCATCCAGTGGCATTTTCCTCTTTCTATATGTGCAGCAGCTTTTTCTAACAGTGAGAAGCCTAGATCTCATTATCTTCAAAATATTTACTCTTTTGCTCAAGCCCAGGACACACAAAAAATAGTTTCCCAATTGCTAACTCATGCCACTGTAAAGGACTTCTCAGGTGGTACTAGTGGTTTAAAAAAAAAAAAAAAAACGCCTGCCAGTGTAGGTTAGACCTAAGAGACGCAAGTTCGATCCCTGGGTTGGGAAGATCCCCTGGAGGCAGACATGGCAACCCACTCCAGTATTCTTGCCTGGAGAGTCCCATGGACAGAGGAGCCTTGTGGGCCATGGTCCATAGGGTCTTGAAGAGTTGGACACACCTGAAGAGACTTAGCATGCACACATACACGCCAGTGTAAAAAGCAAACCAATTAACTAGAGTTCCAATTTTATTTTTAACTTTTTGGTAAAATTTACATAAAATGAAATACACAAATCTGAAATGTGCACTTCATGAGTTTTGGAAAATGCATCCATCTGTGTAACCTGCAATCCTGTCGCTATACACAGCATTTCCATCACACCAGTAAGTTCCTGCGTGCCCCATTTCCAGGCAATTTCCCACAGGAGGCAGCCATTTTTCCTGATGTTTTTCATCATATGTGAGTTTTACCAATTTTAAAATTTGATATAAATGGAATCAACCAGTATGTTGTCTCGTGTGACCAGCTTCTTTCAGCATAGAAGTAATTTATCTATGTCATTACATGTATAAATAATTCATTCCTGTTTACTGCTAAATTGTTAGTCCATTGTATAAGAATGCCACAGGCTATTTCTATATTTCTTTGTCAATGCTTATTTTGGTTGTTTCCAACCTGGGGCTATGATGGAGTTGCTCTCAGCATTCTTACACAAGTTTTTTGGTGGATGTATAGTTCCATTTCTCTCTGGTATATACCTAGGAGTAGAATTGCTGAGTTATTAGGTGAAAGCTGAGAATTCTTCCTAAAGCAGTTGTATCATTTTACACACCCGCCAGCAGTGTGTGAGGGCTCCTGTTGCTTCACACCTTTGCCAACTTTTGGTGTTCTCGGTCTTTAAGTTTTAGTTATTCAGTGAGGGTACAGTGACCTGTCGTGGTGGGTTTAACTTTGCATTTCCCTGGTTACTAGCAGTGTTGAGCACATTTTCCTGTATTTATCTGAGATTCACATATTTGTTTGTAAGAGGATGTTCAAGGCTTTATCCTTTTTTTCCTTTCTTTGGCTGCACCAAGTGGTATGTGGGATCTTAGTTCCCTCACCCAGGATTGAACCCATGCTCCCTGCATCGACAGCAAGGAGTCTTAACCACTGGACTGCCACAGAAATCCCACTTTGTCCAGTTTTAATTAGATTGTTCTTGGACAGAAGAGGCTGGTGGGCTGCCATCTATAGGGTCACACAGAGTCAGACACAACTGAAGCGACTTAGCAAGCAGCAGCTTTATTACTAATTTGCAGGACCTCCTTATGTATTCTGATGCAAATCATTTGTCAGATATGTGTTTTGAAAATATTTTTTCACAGTCCATGTTTTCTTGGTTCATTTTTGTAATGGTGACTTTTCATGAGCAAAATCATTTAATTTTGATGAGGTCTAATGTATCGTTTTTTTTTCTCTTTTCTTTATTGTGCTTAATGAAAGTTTTAACCACTCTCAAGTCATATGGATTTTCACCTACATTTTTTTCCTAAAATTCTATACTTCTGATTTTTTATGGTTAGGTCCATTGTTGTTGGTCAGTCTCCAAGTCATGTTCAGCTTTTCATAGACCCATGGACTACAGCATGCATGCTGCTGCTGCTGCTAAGTCGCTTCAGTCGTGTCTGACTCTGTGACCCCATAGACTGCAGCCTACCAGGCTCCGCTGTCCCTAGGATTCTCCAGGCAAGAGTACTGGAGTGGGTTGCCATTTCCTTCTCCAATGCATGAAAATGAAAAGTCAAAGTGAAGTCGCTCAGTCGTGTCCGACTCTTAGCGACCCCATGGACTGCAGCCTACCAGGCTCCTCCGTCCATGGGATTTGCCAGGCAAGAGTACTGGAGTGGGGTGCCATTGCCTTCTCCAACAGCATGCATAGTCCCTCTCAAATCAATTTTTTGGTATGGCATAAGGAAGAGATAAAGGTTTATTTTTCTTTCCCTAATGAGCTGCTTTGGTGCCTTTGTCTAAAATAATTTAACCATTTGAGTCCCTTTCTGTTCTCTCTGGACCATACCATTGATTTAGTTATTCTTTTATTTCGCCAATATCACAAGCTTTAGGATAAGTCCGCCAAGTCCGGAACAAAGGTGACAGTTACACGGTATCATATTATGAACTTAATGCCACTGAACCGTACATTTGAAAATTGATGGAATGGTACATTTTATGTTCTGTTTTGTTGCTATTCTGTCCCTAAGTCGTGTCTGACACTTTGTGACTCCATGGACTGCAGCACGCCAGTCCTCTGCCCTTCACTTTCTCCCATAGTTTGCTCAGATTCAGGTCCATTGAGCTGGTGATGCTATATAACGATCTCATCCTCTGCTGCCCCCCTCTCCTTTTGCCATCAGTCTTTCCCAGCATGTTGTGTGCATTTTGTCCATAATATAAAGAGTGTACTGAAAGCTTTTCAATTCATACTGCCCTTGGGGACTTCCTGACAGTCCAGTGGTTGCGACTTAACTTTCTAGTGCATGGGGTGTGGATTTCATCCCTGTTTATTTAACTTATATGCAGAGTATATCATGCAAAATGCTGGGCAGGATTAAGCACAAGCTGGAATCAAGATTGCTGGGAGAAATACCAGTAACCTCAGATATGCAGATGACATCACCCTTATGGCAGAAATTGAAGAAGAACTAAAAAGACTCTTAATGAAAGTGAAAGAAGAGAGTGAAAAAGTTGGCTTAAAACTCAACATTCAGAAAACTAAGATCATGACATCTGGTCCCATCACTTCATGGCAAATAGATGGGGAAATAATGGAAACAGTGAGAGACTTTATGTTTGGGGGCTCCAAAATCACTGCAGATGTGACTGCAGCCATGAAATTAAAAGATGCTTTGAAGTAAGCGAGAAAGAAAAACACCAATACAGTATACTAATGCATATATATGGAATTTAGAAAGATGGTAACAATAACCCTGTATACGAGACAGCAAAAGAGACACTGGTGTATAGAACAGTCTTTTGGACTCTGTAGGAGAGGGAGAGGGTGGGATGATTTGGGAGAATGGCATTGAAACATGTATAATATCATATATGAAATGAGTTGCCAGTCCAGGTTCAATGCACGATACTGGATGCTTGGGGCTGGTGCACTGGGATGACCCAGAGGAATGGTACAGGGAGGGAGGAGGGAGGAGGGTCCAGGATGGGGAACACGTGTATACCTGTGGCAGATTCATGTTGATATATGGCAAAACCAATACAATATTGTAAAGTTAAAAAATAAAATTAAATTTAAAAAAAAAGATGCTTGCTCCTTGGAAGAAAAGCTATGACCAATCTAGACAGCATATTCAAAAGCAGAGACATTCCTTTGCCAACAAAGGCCCATCTAGTCAAAGCTATGGTTTGTGCAGTAGTCATGTATGGATGTGAGAATTGGTCTTTAAAGAAAGCTGAGCACCGAAAAATTTATGCTTTTGAATTGTGATGTTGGAGAAGACTCTTGAGAGTCCCAAGGAGATCCAACCAGTCCATTCTAAAGGAAATCAGTCCTGAATATTCATTGGAAGGACCGATGCTGAAGCTGAAACTCCTATACTTTGGCCACCTGATGCGAAGAGCTGACTCATTTGAAAAGACCCTGATGCTGGGAAAGACTGAAGGCAAGAGAAGGGGATGACAGAGGATGAGATGGTTCGATGGTATCACTGACTCAATGAACATGAGTTTGAGTTAGTTCTGGGAGTTGGTGATAGACAGGGAAGCCTGGCATGCTGCTGTCCATGGAGTCTCAAAGAGTCAGACACGACTGAGCCACTGAACTGAACTGAACAGGGAGCTAAATCCCATACGCCTAATGGCAAAAACCCAAGGCACAAAAGGAAAGCAGTATTGTAACAAACTCAATAAAGACTTTAAAAATGGTCCACATTAAAAAAAAAAAAATCCTACTGCCCTTGACCCCTCAGGGAAATGTTCATCAGCCACTCCTTCCTCTCCAACACCTCCTCATCCCAAGGCTTCTGGATTGAGGGTGCCCTTCATTTTGTTGTCCTTCCTGAAGCCCTGTCTTTCCCATTCCTCCTCCCTCCTCTTCATGTTGGTTTTTCCAAGGACTCTGTTTCCTCCTCTCTGCTCTTCTTACTCAGAGTATGATCCTTGGGAGGTCTCAACAGCCCCATGGCTGCCCTCCCATTCCCATCTGTGTCCTCAGCCCAGTCCCCTTTCTCGGGTCTAGACCTTTATTGGAAGATGTCTCTTGGATTTCCTACTGGCTTGTTCGGTCAACACCTCAAGTTCACCAGGTCCCAAACCTGACTCAACACTCCTCTCTTTTCCCCAAATCTCCTTCCCCACCTCCAATGTTACCCAGTTTACTCACTACCTATGTTACCTTGGGAAGGTTCCTGAAGTGCATCTTACCTGTCAGGGCTATGGCTAGAAAAACATAGTCATGAAAAAGAGGGGATTGAGAAAGAGCTTAAAGATGGAAGTCTGTGCAAAGGAATAGGCAGGTTTAGCAAAGGTGAGGGAAGCTGAAGCACCCTGGGCTGCCAGCGATGGAGAGCCATCCTCACCGCAGGAATAAGAAAAGGGAGAATTTCCCAGAATTCAGGGTGAGCTGAGGGACAGGGCTACCCAATGCACACTGTGGTCGTCAGAGAGGAATCCGGTCCTTGCTAACCCTGCGCCCATCAGGGATGGAGGCAGGGGAAGAAATCGCTCCAGTGACTCTTCCCTCTCACACCCCAGTCTCCAGGTGATGTCTCATAATGGCTGACTCTAACCAGAAGCCAGACAGCCAGGAAACCTGGTTCAAGCAGTCCAGAGAATCCAGTCTCTGGGTCAAAGCAGAGTGGAGAATGAATCTGGTGGGACAAACAGAGAATACCCATCACAGTCACGATGCCTCTCTGCTGTCATATAGAAAACTGGCATTAGAATTATACCTACCTAGGGACTTCCCTGGCAGTCCTGTGGTTAAGACCCTGCACTTTCAATGAAGGGGGCATGGGTTTGATCCCTTATCGGGGAACTAAGATTTCACATGCCACACTATGGGGCCAAATAATAAACAAAACACAGACATACACATGCATGAAGAATAGTACCTACCTGATGACTCTTTCACGAGCAGTAAATGCTTTATCATGCATAAAGCACCCAGAACACCGTCTGACACATAATAAAATCTCAATAAATGTTTATTACCATGTTTCTTTTCTTCCTTCTTGTCAACTTGATTGAACTAATCCAAAAACACAGTTCGAATAAAAGCTTCTAGCTCCAAGAGAAGGCAGCTGTCCAAAACATGCTTAATAAGTCCTGGTTGTCCCAATTTGTGCAGCAGTATGCTTTGCTTATCAACATCTGCTCTTTCTGGAAACTGACAGGTAATTTTCTTACCATTTAGCCACTGATTTCTCATATGCAATAGATATATAAATGCATCCATCATCCATTGTGAGGCTGATTTTGAGCAGACTGTGAACCCAATGGCCTGTTCCAATTATTTCTGGAATCCATAGGTGAATTCAGATTCGTTTGCCTTGAATTTTATGAAAAGCTCATCTTTTATCATCATCTCCTGTCAAGCCAGTCTTGTGTTAGTTGCTTCAAAGAATTACAAAGTGTGTAATTATATCTATGGGGATATGTTACATTTAAACCACAATTAGAAGAACAACAAATAAGCATGATGGCAAATATGAGACAATCACATAAAGCGCATAAAATTAGTTGTAATTCCCCTAGCTTCACAACATATATCCATAGTATGATTATGTTATATACTATACTTCATATGCTGAATGTTGTATATTACATCATGTATTAAAGCAGAAGTTTTTCAGTTGGACATTACAGGGTAAAATGTAGGTTCTGTCATATACTAATTCTATGAGTTTGGAAAATTTATGTGCTATGGTTAGTCGCTCAGTCGTGTCAGACTCTATGTGACCAGGCTTCTCTGTCCATGGGGATTCTCGAAGCAAGAACACTAGAGTAGGTTGTCATGCCCTCCTCTAGGGGATCTTCAAAATCCAGGGATTAAACCCAGGTCTCCCACATCGCAGGTGGATTCTTTACTGTCTGAGCCACCAGGGAAGGAAAATTTATGGATTATCTTTAAAATTCTTTTATCTCAGTGACTTCCCTGGCAGTCTGGTGGTTAAGACTGGGCACAACCAAAGCAGGTTCATTCGCTGGGTAGGGAACTAAGATCCCATGTGCTGGGCAACCAAAAAATAAAATTAAAAGAATTAATTTCTCTTGTTGCAAAATGAAGACAATGATGTCCAATTCACAGAATTATTATGAGGAGTCAAGTGTGAAACTGTACTATTGGAACTCAGGGTGGGCCATCCCCAAATGTGCCTTATTGGCATATTGATTATTTTGAGTTAAAATTACTTAAGAAATGACCAAGGCAGAGGTATACTCTGACCCTCTGCTCTGTCTCTCTGAAAGCAGGAAGGAAATCTCCACTGTGAAATGTGCCCTCCTTGCATCTGGAGGTAAACGGACACCCTTATCGCCAGAGACAGGGAATTGCGGTCAAGAAGCCTACATAAGGGCTTCCCGGGTGGCACTAATGGTAAAGAATCCACTTGTCACGGCAGGAGATGCAAGAGACTCAGGTTCCATCCCTTGGTCAGGAAGATCCCCTGGAGGAAGAAAAGGCCACCCACTCCAGTATTCTTGCCTGAAAAATCCCACAGACAGAGGAGTCTGGTGGGCTATAGTCCATGAGGTCGTAGAGAGCTGGACATGACTGAGTGACTGACACACACAAACCCACAGCCCATATAAATAAACCTGTCACTTCTTTAACTGATGACCACAAGCCCTAACTCTTGTTTCGATTCTTCACCAGTTAAGCACCCAAAAGCCTAAGTTTCTTTGTCCTGTCAGTTCCTCACATATTTACTGCTTCTCTGTCTAAAGAAAATATAAAAGTTATCTGCTTTGACCACTTCTTAGGTTCTATTTCTATGAGATCTCCATGTATGCAAATAAAAATTGGTTCCTTTTCCTCCTGTTCAACTGTCTTATAATCAGCCCAGCCACAAGAACTCAAGAGGGACAGAAGTGAAAATCTCCACTTCTTGACAATATGTAAAATGTCTAGTCCTGGGCCCAGAAGATGATTTATGCTCCATAAATTAAAGATTTGGGGGAATTCCCTGGAGGTCCAGTGATTAGGACTCAGCACTTCCACTGCAGGGGGCTCAGGTTTGATCCCTGGTTGGGGAACTAAGATCCTACAAGCCACACAGCAAATCCAAAAAAAAAAAAAAATTGAAGAGTAGATTATTATGGAAAATCATATTTCTGTTTATCAATATTTATCATTTACTGGAGGGACCATTGCTTTATTTCCCAAAGAGCTGTATCTGGAAGAAGGAATGCTTGCTGTTGTTGTTCAGTCACTAAGTTGTATCCAACTCTTCATGACACCATGGATTGCAGCACTCCAGGCTTCCCTGTTCACTGTCTCCCAGAGTTTGCTCAAATTCATATCCACTGAGTCAGTGATGCTGTCTAATCATCTCATCCTCTGCCGCCCACCCACTTCTCCTCCTGCCTTCAATCTTTCCCAGCATCAGGGTCTTTTCCAATGAGTCGGCTCTTCCCATCAGGTGGCCAAAGTATTGGAGCTTCAGCTTCAGCATCAGTCCTTCCAATGAATATTCAGGGTTGATTTCCTTTAGGATTGACTGGTTTTATCTCCTTGCTGCTCAAGGGACTTTCAAGAGTCTTCCCCAACACCACAATTTGAAAGTATCGGTTCTTCGGCGCTCAGCCTTCTTTATGGTCCAGCTCTCATCCGTACATGGCTACTGAAAAAAAACAAAACTTTGACCACATGGACCTTGGAAAACTACAATTTGCAAAGAGTCTTTACCTGGAGGGAAGGAGTGATGAGGCCAGGTCATGGGGACGTCTTCCAGGTACTTCTTATTGCAACATGGCCTCCTCCTCATTGCCACTGACCTCTGCTGCTGCTAAGTCACTTCAGTCATGTCTGACTCTGTGCAACCCCAAAGACAGCAGGCCACCGGGCTTCCCCGTCCCTGGGATTCTCCAGGCAAGAACACTGGAGTGGGTTGCCATTTCCTTCTCCAGCCACTGACCTCGGGCTCTTCTAAAGACAGAGGTTTCTAAGGAAGTCCTGTCACAACATCTCCGTTCAGACCAGCTCTCAGGAGGTCAGTACTCGTGTTTCTTCCATTGCTCACTGTCAACCCGAGTATGTGGGGGCCCTCTGATCTAAGCTGCATAGCACTTCTCAGGATGAAATGTCTTTGGGCATTTCACACATGCAAAAGCACCAGGTCAGAAAATCCTGAAAAGACCCTAGAGAGTCTGTGTTAGGATGAGATAGCTCTTTTCTGTCTCAGATGCCTCTGGGGATGAGCGGAGGCATAAATTAAATCAACAGATTTAAGAAAATAAAAAGATACGAGGAAATGGATTTTGTTATCATGGTCCCTGGACAAAACCCTCGATTAAAAAACACCCAGATTAGAAGGTGGTATTAAGTCAGAGTTATGAGTAGGCAGGCAGCAAGGAAATACTCATAATAATGGTAAATATAACGATTACCATGACTAAGCTTTTTGAGTTTTTACTATGTACTAGGCATTGTGCTTTCTATATTTGAGTTCTTAAATCTTCAAACAATGCTGTGGAATCCGTGCTACTATTGTCTATATTTTTTCAGATGAGTAAATTGAAACAGAGAAGACAAAAAATTTGCCTGAGGTCACACAGCTAATAAGTGGCAGAGCTAGGATTCAAACCCAGGCAGCTAATTCCAGTCTAGACACAGCCAGCCTCTGACATTGGCTTTTCTCCCAAATGAAAATATGGCCTTGCTGATGTGAGTGTAGGTAAGTGACAAGGACAATCTGATATTCGCAAGCACCCTTTTAAATGGAAACGCATATATTATCCAGGTAAGTTAATCTGAGAGGTGGGGAGATTTCCGCAAGCCCCAAGAATAAAAAGACAATGGCACAAAGATGATTATGCTGCTTTCTTCATATTTTGGCAGGAATCTACCTGTTGAGACACGGTCATTGCTAATCAAGTGTCATATGAGGGAGACAGGGACCAAGGAGACCTCTGCCCTGGTCATGCTATAACTGTTCCTGCCCTGTGCGTTCACTCTGCACTCTTGAAAATGTCTGGAATATTTGCTAATAAAACATACAACCTATTGTAGGTCTCTATGTACATCCATGTGATATATAGAAAGAAAGAAAGAAATCTTGTCCGACACTTTGTGACCCCAGGGACTGTATGTACATGGAATTCTCCAGGCCAGAATACTGGAGTGGGTAGCCTTTCCCTTCTCCAGGGGATCTTCCCAACCCAGGGATCAAACCCAGGTCTCCCGCATTGCAGGCGGATTCTTTACCAGCTGAGCCACCAGGGAAGCCCACATGATATATAACCCACTTGAAATCCCACAAACAATTGATCCTGTGGGCCTTTTAAAAAAAATTTATTAAAGTACAGTTGATTTATAATGCTGTGTTAATTTCTGCTGTACAGCAAAGAGACTCGGTTGTTTATAAATGTTGTTTTTCATGTTCTATTACATTATGGTTTATCACAGGATAGTGACTCTATTCCCTGTGCCATATATGCTAGGACCTCATTGTTTATCTATTCTGTATATAACAGTTTGTATTGTTAATCCCAAGCTCCCAATCCTCCCCTCCCCTAGTCCCTCCTCCCCTTTGACAACCCCAAGTCTGTTCCCTATGTCTGTGAGTCTGTCTGTGTTTTGTAGATTGGTTCATTTGTGTCTTCGTGTAGGTTCCACGTACAAGGGCTATCACACGATACTTCTCTTTCCCTTTCTGACTTACTTCACTGAGTGTGATTGTCTCTAGGCCCATCCTTGCTGCTGCAAATGGCATTATTCATTCCTTTTGATAACTGACAGATATCCCACTGTGTATCTATGCCACATCTTCTTTATCCATTCATCTATCGATGGACATTTGTTTCCCTATCTCGGCTTTTGTGAATAGTGCTGCCATGAACATAGGGGCGCATGTATTTTTTTGCATTACATTTTTCTCCAGATATATGCCCAGGAGTAGGAGCGTGGGATCGTATGGTAACTCATGGTCATATCTTTCTCTTTGAAATGGACCTACATAGGAAGTATATCTCTAGCTTTGGTTTTGTTAGAGAGGATCCCCCTAGCTAGTTCTAACTACCATGACCAGGGAGGGGCTCACCCCCTCCATAGTACATAGGAGCAAGATAAGGTCACAGATTTTCAGCCTATTGGCCTCATAGGTCTGCTCGAGTGGGAGGCTCACCACTCAATACAAACCAAATGCCCCAACCACAGTGGATCTTCACACAGCCTCCAATACCTCTTCCCAGGCTAAGAGACCTATTTGAGAGAAACTCCGGTGTGTATGCTGTCATGTCCAACTCTTTCTGAACTTCTGGGCTGTCGCCCACCAGGCTCCTCTGTCCATGGGATTCTCCAGGCAAGAATATTGGAGTAGACGGCCATGCCCCACTCCAGGGGATCTTCCTGATCCAGGGATCAAACCTGAATCTCTTATGCCTCCCGAACTAGCAGGCAGGTTCTTTACCACTAGGGCCACCTGGGAAATCTGAAGGGTTAGTCTCTCAGTTATGTCTGACTCTTTGTGACCCCATGGACTCCGCTGTTCATGGAATTTTCCAGGCAAGAACACTGAAGTGGGTTGCCATGCCCTCCTCCAGGGGATCTTCCTGATCTAGGGATTGAACCCAAGGCTCCTGTGTCTCCTGTGTTGCAAGCGGATTCTTTACCCACTGAGCCACCTGGGAAGCCCTTAGTTTCCTATACCTCATATAATACTGCTGCTTGTGTTATAAGGTGATGGTCATGAATGAGTTAACACACATAACATGCTTACAACAGAGTCTCGCACAAGCACAAAAGAACCTGATTGTTCTGCGAGTTTATAGCCTCACATTGGTGTATCTCATCTACAGCACTTTATCAATGAAGAATTTGATCCAACTCAGGTCGTCTGTTTAGCAAACGCCTCATCTCTTGACAAGGCATAAGGTCTTTGTTTAACCTATAATTACCAATCTACTGAACTCTCTTTCCACCTAACTTCTCCAGGTCTGAAGTTCCTCAGCTGAAATACTCATTATGGCCCATGAAAGAATAGTCACTGTTTTACTGTAGCTTTGATTCTGTTCCCCTATCAGCTTCTCTGGTTTTGCCGCCTTCTTTCAAATCCGCACCAGCACAGACCTCATGCCTGGCCCCCTGTCTTAGTCTCTAGGTGGCTGTTCGTGACCCATCTATATGCTAGTGCTTAGCCCCAGGCATCAACCAGAATTATTTGAGGTTGAAATGAAACATAGAAACTGCCCCACTTTTTTTTACAAGGAGGAAACAGAGAGAGGTGGATGAAGGGAAAGAAAATTGAATTGTAAGCACTAATTGAGCACCCTCTTTTTAAAAAACTTTTAATTTTATATTGGAGTATAGCTGATTGACAATGTTGTGATAGTTTCAGGTAGACAGCAGAGGGACTCAGCCATACATAAACATGTATCCATTCTCCTCCCATCCAGGCTGCCCCATAACATTGAGCAGAGTTCCCTGAACTGAGCATCCTCATGGTACCAAATGCTATAGCATTTAGCCTGTGTTATTTCACTTCATCCACCAGGCAGTCTTACTAGGTTGGTGTTCTTATTCTCCATTTGCCAATGACAAATGTGAGATTTGAAAAGGACTGGATCATTTGCCCAAGGTCACACAACTGGAATGCAGTGAGTCCAAGAATGGAACCAGACCTTTCTATTTCCAAAGCAATTTTGGTCATCTCATTAAATCATGTGACTTAGCTGCCATGTGATTTACGCAAGGTCACAGAGCTCACAGAGAACATCTGAGATGTGAATGCAACCTCCTCCCTACCTGTCTTCTTCAGTGTGGTCAATTGCAAGGCCTTTTAAAATATATGGTTTTATAACCCGCTCAGGTTACAAAAATGTTTGAAATGCAGACACCTCATTCCTGTAGCAGAAATATTAGACGTTGCTCAGGCAAAAGGCATCATCTGATAAACCAGCTACTCATACTTTGTCATATCCAAGCATTGTGATAAACTACTGCTTACCATAGTGAATGTATTTATAAAACCATAAGAGCATATCAGAGTGGAAACTAAATCCCCTTTTTCTTATCTCTATAGAAATGTTTTCCCATCTCAGCAAACAGGAGAGCACCAGGGAAGAAGGAAGGGAGATGCTGTCTCTCTTAAGTTTCCAATCTGATTTAAAGGTCACTCTTGCAAGCCAGGCATCCCCTTCCTGCTTCTCTGAGCTCTGAGGATATCAGTCTGAGGTCAGGAAAGAGAGCAGAAAATGAGCACTTTTTCCCTAGTGCTCATGTTTGCTGACCTTTGCTTAATAGGTATTTATGAGTTGCATCTATTTCCAAACTGTGAAGCTCTGGCAGGAATGATCAGTTTCAAAGCATCAGGTACCTGTTGAACTATTATGTGCCAAGCATTCTGCAAAGCACTGTGCTTTGCATGAGTCATTCCATTTGATCTCCCAGCAATCCAATGAGGTCAATCGTTTCCTTGTCCCCATTTTACAGATGAAGAGACTGAGGCTTAAACAGGGAAAGTGGTGTGGTGAAATTGTGCAGCTATAATATGACAAAACTTCTCATACAAATCTTTTCCAGCAGAACCTTCTGAAGACCCCAGAGAGACCTTTTCTTTTTAGAAAGAATGTTTGGTTGAGGCATTTATCCATTAGTTCCCATTCCCCAGTGGCTGAGGATTTTTCCTAGGAGAGTTAACCCCCAATACTCCCAGGCTTTGTTTAAACCTGGACCAGTTTCCTGAAGCCCTTGGAGAAAATGCTGGGGCAGAAATCAGAAAGACACACAGTGCGGTCTATGGGGTAAGCTTGAAAATATTTGGGGGTATTTATGTGTGTTGGCGGAGAAGGCAATGGCACCCCACTCCAGTACTCTTGCCTGGAAAACCCTGTGGGCAGAGGAGCCTGGTAGGCTGCAGTCCATGGGGTCTCGAAGAGTCGGATACGACTGAGCAACTTCACTTTCACTTTTCACTTTCATGCATTGGAGAAGGAAACGGCAACCCACTCCAGTGTTCTTGCCTGGAGAATCCCAGGGACAGGGGAGCCTGGTGGGCTGCCATCTATGAGGTCACACAGAGTCAGACACGACTGAAGCAACTTAGCAGCAGTAGCAGCAGCATGTGTGTTGGAGGGCAGCTTGAAAATGTGTAGTCTGTGACAACACAGGTCAATATTACAGCCAACTCATATGTGGCTATTGCCATGAAATTAAAAGACATTTGCTCCTTGGAAGAAAACCTGTGACAAACCTAGACAGTGTATTAAAAAGCAGAGACATCACTTTGCTGACAAAGATCTGTATAGTTAAAGCTGTGATTTTTCCATTAGTCATGTACGGATGTGAGAGTTGGACCGTAAAGAAGGCTGAGCACCAAAGAATTGATGCTTTTGAACTATGGTGCTGGAGAAAACTCTCAAGACTCTCTTGGACAGCGAAGAGATCAAACTAGTCCATCCTAAAGGAAATCAACCCTGAATATTCATTAGAAGGACTGATGGTGAAGCTGCAGCTCCAATACTTTGGCCACCTGATGTGAAGGGCCAACTCATTGGAAAAGGCTCTGATGCTGGGAAAGATTGAAGGCAGGAGGAGAAGGGGGCAACAGAGGATGAGATGGTTGGATGGCATCAGTGACTCCATGGACTAAGAAAACTCTGGGAGATAGTGGAAGACCAAGGAACTTGGCATGATGCTGTCCATGAGGTCACAAACAGTCGGACACAACTTAACGACTGAACAACAAAGTAAAAATTCACTTCCCCATTCACTAGTCACATTTCAGGAGCACAAGAGCTTCATGTATGTGGTGGAAACACTCTCAGGCAACAGGGATATAGAACATTCCATAATCACAGAGAGTTCTGTTGGACAGTTCAGGGCTTCTAGTCACCAACATCTGGTCACTCAATTCCATCACCATGACAGTTCAAGGGCTTTTTCTTATCAAGGACTCTTCAATTGTTGAACACCTATTGTCCACCAAGCATAAAAAATAATACATTCCATATATGCTGTGCTGTGCTGTGCTTAGTCACTCAGTCATGTTTGATTCTTTGCAACCCCATGGACTGCAGCCTACCAGGCTCCTTGTCCATGGAGATTTTCCAGGCTAGAATACTGGAGTGGGTTGCCATGCCCTCCTCTAGGGGATCTTCCCAGCCCAGGGATCCAACTCAGGTGTCCCACATTTCAGGCAGATTCTTTACTGACTGAGCCACCATGGAAGCCCAAGAATACGGGGGTGGGTAGCCTATCCCTTCTCCAGGGTATCTTTCCAACCCAGGACTTGAACTTGGGTCTCCTGCATTGTAGGGGAATTCCTCACCAGCTGAGCTACTAGGGGAAACCCCACCTTCAATATATCCTCTCCCTCGATCCCTGAAATTCTTTTAAAGCTTTTTAAAGGTCAAACACTAAGCTTATGCATCAACTAATATGATAAACACTTTGTATTGTTGTTGTTTAGTCACTCAGTCGTGTCCGACTCTCTGTGACCCCATGGATTATGTAACCCACCAGGATCCTCTGCCTGTGGGATTTGCCAGGCAAGAATACTGGACTAGGTTGCTATTTCCTTCTCCAGGGTATCTTCCCAACTCAGGGATCGAACTTGGGTCTCCTGCAATGGAGGTGGATTCTGTGTGGTTTTACTTAATTATCAGACAAAACTGGGAGATTAGTATTAATGTTATCCTCATTTTACAATTGGTGAAACTGAGGCAAAGGGAGTTTATGGAACTTTCCTTGACCAATCATACAACTAATAAAGGCTGAAGGTAGAATAGAACCCGGGAAATTGGGTTGTGATGTTTTTGCTCCTGAATATTTCACTTTGTCATGCTTTTCATTTGGTTTCTTTTTTATCTTTTCTGTGAAATTGTTTTCTGCACCTCTTTAAGTGAATATATATCTAACTATTTAAAAATATGTTTTTGTACTTTGTATTTCAAAATAATTTTAAACATGGAAATATTGTAGAAATAGACTAATAAGACTTTGGGACAATTTGTGAATGTGTTGCAGACTCGATCTCCCATTATTTCCAAATATTTTAGTATTTTTCCAAACCAAAGCTACTTTCCTAAATAACTATGTAACAGACATCCAAATCGGGAAATTAACATTGATATATTTTTGCCATCTGATCCACAGATCCCATTCAAGTTTTGCCATTTGTCTTCATCGTGTCCTTTATAGAAAAGGGGGGACTTCCCTGGCAGTCCAGTGGTTAAGACTCTGCGCTTCCACTGCAGGGGGTTCTGGTTCTGACCCTGGTCAGGGAACTAAGATCCTGCATGCCACCTAGTGCTGCCAAAAAGAAAAACAAAATCAACTCCAGGATCTTTGTGCTTTATTTTAGTTACAATGTCTCTTTCAATCTAGAACAGTTCCCTAGTCTTTCTTGACTAGACTCCATGACCTTCATCCTTTTGAGGATCTTCATCCTTTTGAGGATCCTCAAGCCAATAGTTTTGTAGACTATCCGTCAATTTGGGTTTATCAGATCTTTTCTTGTTATTAGATTTGGGTTATATAAGTCTTTGGCAGGAAGACAGAAATGAAAATGTGTTCTCAGTACATTATATTTTGGATATTAATCAAATGGTACTTAGAAATCAAGATTTGGGCAGTAAGTGTGTTTATTACCATTGGAGTATTACTCTTCCAGAAGCAGGAGATAAATATATGTGTGTACACACATCTCCATCTATATTGAAATCTATGGATTCATAATACTATTCTTATTTCAGTTCAATGCCACGTAAGATTCATGTCTTTTTTCTCCCTTCCTGTATTTTTAAGTCTCTTATTCTACAGAAAGAAAACTGACTTGTACTGTGCTCAACAGAGTCACCTATCTGATCAAACTCCCCATATGTAGTCTTTCACCATGACTTTAAAGATACTTTTCTCACTGTATCCAGGCTCTGATCCACATGGGGCCGCTGACGTCCCCTCACCACAGGCTTCCCGTCCAAAGCAATTTCTCAGTCCAAAGCACTGTCTTTAGAAAGGGAGACGGGGGAAAGAGGAGCAGGGAAGAAAGAAGAGAGGCAGGGAGGGAGGGATGGAGAGAAGGAAGGAAGGCACGAGAGAAGGAGAAAAGGGAAGGAGAAGGGAAGAAAACAAATGAAACTGATTTTAGGGGAAAATTAGAATCCAGAAAAAATTTTAACACATAAACTGATTTAATAGAATTCATATCAGAAAATTCTATGTTAATATAAATGGATTATTTGAAGATAATTCTAACTGAAGGTCTATACTTTAAAATACAGAGTAAAATCCCCCAGATATCAGAATTGTTGATTATCTATCATAAGAATGATGGAGTTTACTATTCACCAGGTCAAAAAGTTGACATCAATACAATGGGGTTGGGCTTCCCAGGTGGCTCAGAGATAAAAGTACCCACCTGCCCATGCTAGAGGACAGGGGTTCTATCCCTGGGCCGAAAAGGTCCCCTGGAGGAAGAAATGGCAACCCATCCCAGTATTCTCACTGGGATAATCCCATAAACAGAGGAGCTTGGCAGGCTACAGGCCATGGGGTCTCAGAGTCAGACACAACTGAGCACACATCACATCACATAATGGGGTTAAATATTTTTAATCAGTATTTCTATAAACTTGATCCTGGTGGAAATAAGACTAGTATAAGTAAAATAGAAATCAGATGAAATCAGACTGCCTCTGAATGTATTATATCGATAATGGATCAAACGTCGAATTCACCTAATTAAGCTAATGACCTCAAGAACAGTTCCTGATCCCTAAGACTATATTGTGAGGATTAAATGGATTGAAGGACATAATGTATGTCCAAGGTTTAGCCCATGGTACATTGCAGTGGCAGTATAAATGATGATGATGGTAATAAGGAACATTTCCAAGAATGAGCTCCAGGGCTTTTGTTTTGTCCCTGGACGTGGGAAAAGGAGCAGAGGTTAGCAGTAGGTTGCCGTGTACACACAGGAAGAATTCAGATTTAATGACTCCAGCTCTCATGGCAAAGTCCGTGCAGTCTGGTTTGCCAAAGGAGACCCAGATGACTGTGTATTTCCCAATAAGTCAGCCACTGTGAGTTGATTAAAGATGATGAGCTGTAGGACCAAAGGCAAATGAAGGCATCAAAGAGATCTTTCGTTGTGAAGTTGAGCGGCAAAGCCCACGTTGGCTGAGAGTGATAGAGCAGTGTCAGATGAAAATGGATGAAAGGTACCTGCTGATGAAAGAGGAAGAATGTGGGAACCAATCTTACTCTGTCCAGGCCGGCATTTTCCACGTGGGTTTGAAGCTTAGATCAATGACATCTCCCCAGCTAACAGAATAAAGGCGTCGCCATTCTCATCAAGGCAATTTTCAGAAGATGCCATTTCAAGTGGAGGTTAGTGTGGCAGGAAGAACTTCCCCGATGATTTTCTTCTTTCTTGAGGCTGCAGAATACTAATGATGGTCAGGAGCCAGAATATAGAGAAAGAGCTGGGATAATACACAGAAAGTTGCTGAAACTCAGACCACGAAAACTTAGACTCATTGGCCTTTGAAACACTGCTTAACATGCAATAAGCGCTCAATACATACCTATTGAATGAAAGACTGAATGAATGTGTCTCCGATGCTGGAATGGTTTTCTCCTCCCAGTGCCCCTCCACCCAAGACTTAGTTAAATTGTAGCCAAGGGATAAAAATAGCGACCGCTAAGAAGATGAACAACATCAGTTCAGTTCAATCCAGTCACTCAGTCCTGTCGAACTCTTTGCAACCCCATGGACTACAGCATGCCAGGCTTCCCTGTCCATCACCAACTCCCAGAGTTTGTTCAAACTCATGTCCATCGAGTCGGTGATGCCATCCAATCATCTCATCCTCTGTCGTCCCCTTCTCCTCCCGCCCTCAATCTTTCCCAGCATCAGGGTCTTTTCCAAATGAGTCAGTTCTTCACATCAGGTGGCCAAAGTATTGGAGTTTCAGCTTCAATATCAGCTCTTCCAATGAATATTCCTTTAAGATGAACTGGTTGGATCTCCTTTCAGTCCAAGAAGATAAACAACATAAGAAAGCTCAAATAACATGGGGAAAATAGGAACGGCTGTCAGGGCTTCCCCGGTGGCTCAGTGGTAAAGAATCCACCTGCCAATGCAGGAGTCATGGGTTCTAGCCCCGGTGGGGGAAGATCCCACACGCCACTGAGCAACTAAGCCTATATGCCACGACTACTGAGCCGGTGCTCCAGACTCTGGGAGCCTCCACGACCGAAGCCTGCACACCCATGCTCTGCAACAAGAGAAGCCACCCCAGTGTGACACCTGAGCACCGCAACTAGAGTCACGCCAGATCCCCACAACAAGAAAAGGCCATGCAACAACAAAGACCTGGTGTAGCCAAAAATAAATAAATAAAATTATAATAAAAAGAAAAGCTGCCACTGTGATTATAAATCTTGCACTCAATTAATATTTGTTGAGAGTTCTACTTGAAGTGTGATGTCTAGGAGGTGAGGATTGCAAAATTAAGCCATCTAAACCCACAGAGCTTATAGACCAGAAGGAGGTAGAAGTATAAATATCCATTCACACTAGAAAATTTATTGACTACTTGCTGTATTTCAGGACACAGATACAAACAAAGCAAAGTTGATGGCCTCCACAAAGTTCATGGTCTGCAGGGGGAGACAGATAATGAAACAGAAAATTATGTCACTGTGAGAAATGCTGTGCCAAAGGCAGTTGTAGGGTCAGGATAAAACTGTATTAACCTACTTCCTCTGTGGTCCAGTGGTTAAGACTCTGAGCTTCCAATGCTGGGGGTGCAGGTTCGATCCCTGGTCAGGGAACTAAGATCCCACACACCATACGGTGGGCCAATAAATAAGTAAATAAAACTGCATTTAGTTCTGATGGTTGGAGGATGTAAGTTATCAACTAAGGAAGCATGGCAAGGTTCATCACCAGGAATGTTGCTTGGTGAATTGCCAAGGCAGAGAGCTATCTATTTTCCCCCGAAATAGTTAACCAATTTCTTAATGCATAGAGATTGAATAAGCCTTCTGTCTCACACCAGTTTGAAACAGCATCTTTATTATGAAGTTGCTACCTTACTGTGTGAGTATCATATTAGCCTGTGTCAGTCTCTCTCCCCCGGTCCATTAATCTGTCTCTTCCTGCATAATGCCATACTATTAAATTTATTGTCCTCCTACAGCTCTCACAGATATTAAACACAATCTCACCTTGTTACCTTGCTTAATTTTTTTTTTCTGGGCCAAATGCGTTTTAGAATCAGTTTGTCAAGTTTCCCAAAAAATGTCCTACCGGGATTTATGTCATAATTGCATTAAACCAGTAAATTAATTGAGAGAACCTGTTTATAATATCAACTCTTGCCTCTTAAGATGATGATGTGTTTCTACATGAAGCCAAGGAACTTGTGAGTGTTCCTCAGTACAGTTTCATAATTTAATTCATATATGATGTTTATTCCTCGAGGGTTTAAAAACTAATTATTTTAGTTGCTATGGGGGAATGGGGTTGTTTCACATTATATTTTCCAACTGCTAATAGCTAACACATAAGAAAGCTGTTCATATGTGTATGTGTGTGTGTGTGTGTGTGTTGTTAATTTTCGTGTGTAGCCCCTGTACTCCCCTTTCTTGTTATTCAGTTGCTCAGTTGTGTCCAATTCGTTTGGACCCCTTGGACTGCAGCAGACCAGGCTCCTCTGTCTTCCACCGTCTCCTGGAGTTTGCTCAAACTCATGTCCATAGAGTGGGTGATGCCATCCAACCATCTCATCCTCTGTCACCCCCATGTCCTCCCCCGCTCAATCTTTCCCAGCATCAGGGTCTTTTCCAATGAGTTGGCTCTTCGCATCAGGTGGCCCAAAGTATTGGAGCTTCAGCTTCAGCATCAGTCCTTCCAACGAATATTTAGAGTTGATTTCCTCTCCTATAGGATTGAATGGTTTGATCTCTTTGCTGTCAAATGGACTCTCAGGAGCCCTAGTCTTAGAATAAGACTTTTTCAGGTGTTTTTCCTATGTTAGATAATCATATAAACAATGATAGTTCTGGACTTCCCTGCTGATCCAGTGGTTGAAACTCCGCGCTACCACTGAAAGGGGCTTGGGTTGGCTCCTTGGTCGACTGTATTTCATACAATTCCTGGTTCATAGTAAGTTGTAGGTTAAAGGTAGCTTTGATTTTATTGTTGTAGTGTTGTGGTTGTCTTCATGCTATTTTTCTAATGAATTAATGATATTTATGACCCTCTACACTATAAGCCGGAGAAGGCAATGGCACCCCACTCCAGCACTCTTGCCTGGAAAATCCCATGGATGGAGGAGCCTGGTGGGCCACAGTCCATGGGGTTGCTAAGAGTCGGACAAAACTCAGTGACTTCACTTTCACTTTTCACTTCCATGCATTGGAGAAGGAAATGGCAACCCACTCCGGTGTTGTTGCCTGGAGAATCCCAGGGACGGGGGAGCCTCATGGGCTGCCATCTATGGGGTCGCACAGAGTCAGACACGACTAAAGCGACTTAGCAGCAGCAGCAGCAACACTATAAGCTCCTAAAGGGCAGACTTTATTGTTATTCTTTATGGTTCTTAGCCTACCCAGCATAGAGTTTCTAGGGTGTAGTCTAAATTTGCCTGAGTCACTCACTTAGGGCCCCTGACAAAAAGGAGGCTTCAGGGACTTCCCTGGTGGTCCAGTGGTTAAGACTCTGCACTCCCAATGCAGGGGGCACAGGTTCAATCCCTGGTCAGAGAACTAAGATCCCACATGACACCCTTCATGTCCAGTGAATAAATTAATAACATTTCCACTAAACAATGTATCATCCTTAAAAAAAAAGTATACATAGCAATTAAGCAGCTCCTGGTACTTGAAAATTATGGTGCCCATAAGTATTAAAATGTGAAACTTAAAAACTTTGGCTATTAAAAAAAATTATTAAAAAAAAAGTTCTCAGCATTGTCAAAATTTGGGACTTCCCTGGTGGTGCAGTGGCTAAGACTCCACACTCCCAATGCAGGGGGTCCAGGTTCCATTCCTGGTCAGGGAACTCGATCCCAAGTGAGTGTGCTCAGTCACTCAGTCATGTCTAACTCTTCAAAACCCCATGGACTGTAGTCTGCCAGGCTCCTCAGTCCGTGGGATTCTTCAAGCAAGAATACTGGGGTGGGTTGCCATTTCCTTCTCTGGGAGATCTTCCCAACCCAGGGATCGAACCTATGTTTCCTGGGTCTCTTGCATTGGTAGGCAAATTCTTTACCACTGTGCCACCTGGGAATCCTGCACACCACAACCCAGAGTTTACTTGCTGCAACAGAAGGTCCCATTTGACACAGCTAAGACCCAGAGCAGCCTAATTAATTTTTTTTTTAAAGGTGACTTCAGGTTATCCATACCTATTCAGTTCAGTTCAGTCCCTCAGTCGTGTCCGACTCTTTGTGACCCCATGAATCACAGCTCACCAGGCCTCCCTGTCCATCACCAACTCCCGGAGTTTACTCAAACTCATGTCCATTGAGTCGGTGATGCCATCCAGCCATCTCATCCTCTGCCATCCCCTTCTCCTCCTGCCCCCAATCCCTCCCAGCATCAGGGTCTTTTTCAATGAGTCAACTCTTCACATGAGGTGGCCAAAGTATTGGAGTTTCAGCTTAGGCATCAGTTCTTCCAATGAACACCCAGGACTGATCTCCTTTAGGATGGACTGGTTGGACCTACTTGCAGTCCAACAGACTCTCAAGAGTCTTCTCCAACTCCACAGTTCAAAAGCATCAGTTCTTCAGCGCTCAGCTTTCTTCACAGTCCAACTCTCACATCCATACATGACCACTGGAAAAATCATAGCCTTGAGTAGACGGACCTTTGTTGGCAGAGTAATGTTTCTGCTTTTGAATATGCTATCTAGGTTGGTCATAACTTTCCTTCCAAGGAGTAAACATCTTTTAATTTCATGGCTGCAATCACCGTCTGCAGTGATTTTGGAGCCCCAAAAATAAAGTCTGACACTTTTTCCACTGTTTCCCCATCTATTTCCCGTACTTATTGGACCAGATTAATTAATTTTTTTTAAAAAGGTGGCTTCAAGCTATCCACAACTATTGAACCAGAGTCTCCAGAAATCGGTCCCAGAACTAAGGATTTTTAGTAATCATCAAGCAACTCTCTGTACCCTAATTTGATAGCACTGTCTTAGTGACTAACACCATGAGTGCTGAGTACATGTCGACTGGATGATATGAATGAAAATAATTGCACTGGATCACATAGCTGGTTAAGTGGTTTAGTGGGGAATTTACGAGTTATTTTATTATTAGGGACAAAAGCCTCAGTTAGAGAAAGTTGTTAAGACTTCCCAATCTATGATTTATTATTAAAATTCAAGGGCTTTAGGTAATAAGTGGTGCATAGTAGGCACTCAACACCTAGTGTTGAATTGGTGGGTGATACACAGACAGGAGGAAACCAGAGCCACAGTCCAGCCCCGGACCCCAGCAACGCTCCTCTGTGAACTCAGGGAAGAAGGGCAGATAAACCCCAGACTGTCCCTCTCGTCATTAATAGCATCTCAGCATCACTTTTAAAGGAAACCCTCTTTTGTAGCATCAGCCCCATTGTTGCGGATGCACTCATTAATTTTGCCAATTAAAGATCCAAAATAATAATTTGTCTTTTCCACTTGAGGAGGTTCATCCAACTCCCAAATACGTGTAGTTTGTATTTGTTGTTTTTTCAATTATAAAAGTAACGTGTTTATTGGGGGAAACTTGGAAGATAGAGACAAACATAAAAAGTAAAATAAAACGTCAGCCATAATCCCTCCACGTATTATTGTTCTCATTTGAAGGCTGCTCTTGCCTTCCTGTTTTATTAGGATTTTTTTTTTTACACAGCTCATAAGTTGCAGAGCTCTGGTACGTGCTGCTTACATTATAAAGAAGATTCAAAACATTATTTTCAACAGCTACATAATAGTCTATCATATGGAGTATGACGTACCCTTTTATTCTTCTATTGGACTTTTTAGCTTATTACCAGAATCTCATTATTACAAAGAACGGTTTCTTGAGCATCCTTGTAGATGCACATATTAAATTTGTTTTCACTCGTGATTATTTCCTTATGATAAACTCCTACAAGTGGAGTTACTGTGTCAACAGGTAAGAGCATCTCTAAAGTTCAGGGTGTGTATTAGCTGCTTTTCACAGTGTTTGCAAAAATGTATGTCCCCTACGGTGAGTCTGATGGTATCTGTGTATGACATGTTCTGGTTTATTCATTCATTTATTGGGAACTGGTCTCCCCAGATAAAAGGAAAAGTTCTAAAAATTGGGAGAAGAATTCAAAAAGCATCGTTGGGGACTTCCCTGGGGTGCAGTGAATGAGAGTTCGCCTGCCAACGCAGGGGACAAGGGTTTGATCCCTGGTGTAGGAATCTCCCACCCGCGGCAGAGTAACTAAGCTTGTGTGCCACAGCTACTGAAACTCTAGAGCCTGCCCACCTAGAGCCTGTGCTCCGCAACGAAAGAAGCCACCGCCGCAAGAAGCCCACGCTGCAACAAGAGTAGCCCCGCTCGCAGCATCTAGAGAAAGCGCTCACAGCAGTGAAGATCCAGCATAGTCAAAATAAACAAATGTTTTCATAACAATACTAAAAGCATTGTCAGTCCTAGACAGCAGAAGCCCAGTTAACAAGTTTAGATGCCTCACTTTCTCTGGACTTTTTAAAATTATTTATATCTTTTGACCGCAAGGCACACGAGTTCTTAGTTCCCCAACCAGGAATCGAACCTGTGCCCCCTGCATTGAAAGTCTGACGTCTTAACCACTGGACCCCCAGGGAAGTTCCATCCCTGAACTTTTATCTCAAAAAAACGGGACTAAGCTGAGTTTTGATTGGCATCTGCCATTTGATAGTTAGACCCCTCAGAGCATGCTCTGCTTTGGGTGTGGAAAGGAGTTTGAGTTTATGAAGAAAGATGGGTGAAAGAGACTAACGGGTATGAATTGAGTCCCAGGATTCTGGGAGGAAATTTTGATTCCATCACCGACCAGCTGTGAATTTGGACACATCACTTACCTTTTCAGCCACAGTGTCTTTTTTAAAAATATTTACTTATTTATCTGACTGTATCAGGTCTTAGTTGTAGCACCCGGGATCTTCGTTATATCCTGCAAGATCTTTACTTGCAGCACACAGTCTTAGCTCCCCGACCAGGGATTAAACCCACGTCCCCTGCATTGCAAAATGGATTCATTCTTCCTTTTTCTATTCCTTTACTTTTTAATTGGAGGATAACTGCATTACAACACAGTGTTGGTTTCCGCTGCACAAAAAGGTGAATCAGCCATAAGTATACATAAGTATATCTCCTACCTCTCGAGCCTCCCTCCCACCTCCCCAACCGCATCCTACCCCCTAAACCTCATCCCACCCTTCTAGGTCATCACAGAGCACGAGGCTGAGCTCCCTGTGTTATACAGAGGCTTCCCACTAGCTGTCTGTTTCACACAAGTGGTATATATATGTCAATGCTACTCTTTCAGTTCGTCCCACTCTCTCATCCCCCACTGTGTCCACAACTTCGTCCTTTACCTCTGCGTTTCTATTCCTGCCCTGCAAATAGGTTCATCAGCACCATTTTTCTAGATTCCGTTCAGTTCAGTTCAGTCACTCAGTCATGTCCGACTCTTTGTGACCCCATGGACTGCAACACGCTAGGCTTCCCTGTCCATCACCAACTCCCAGAACTTGCTCAGACTTATGTCCATCAAGTCAGTGATGCCATCCAGCCATCTCATCCTCTGTCGTACCCTTCTCCTCCTGCCCTCAGTCTTTCCCAGCATCAGGGTCTTTTCCAATGAGTCAGTTCTTCTCATCAGGTGGCCAAAGTATTGGAGCTTCAGCATCAGTGCTTCCAGTGAATATTCAGGACTGATTTCCTTTAGGATTGACTGGTTTGATCTCCTTGCAGTCCATATGTATGCTAGATTCTGTATATATGCATTAATATACAATATTTGTTTTTCTCTTTCTGACTTATTTCACTCTGTATAACAGGCTCTAGGTTCATCTGCCTCAGTTCTACTGACTCACATTCCTTCCTTTTTATGGACAAGGCAGATACTTAACCGCTGGACCACCAGGGACGTCCCAGCCTCAGTGTCTATCACATGGGGCTAGTATTAGTACCCGTCTCATCATAGATCTGATATGAAGATCAAATGTCATCGTCCGCAGAGAGAACTTAGCTATGAGTCATCACTGTTTGATAGATGAGGAAACCGAGTCTTAATGAGTGATCCGGTCATGTCACATAGTGCGTTATTTGCAGAACTTTCAGGGAAAGCCAGCCCCTTCTGGGCCCCAGGGGGTCCAAAGCTGGACCCTTCTCCTCTGTGCCATTCTGCTTCCCCGTCTCCTCCCTTCCCTGCAGGGCCTCCCAACGGCCCCCGGAGCTGCTCTCGGAGGGACGAACCACAGCCTAAGCCCATCGTGTGTGGTGTTCATTTGTGTCTCAGCCTTGGGCTTCCTGCTCAGGTGTCGGACCTCCTCTGAGCCACGAGGAAGGGATGTTGAGAGCTGATAAGGCTCTGCTGTCATTGGAGAGAAACGGTTGAGACAGAGATGGTCTTCGAGCCTGTCCGTGGTGGTGAATGAAGAGCTGTGAGCTGCTCCTCAGACCCATTTAAAACAACAGAAGGACGCCATTCAGCCAGAATTCCCTCTGCCGAGTGTGTCTCCTATTAAGCCTTCCTTTGTGTGGGGCCAACAATGGGCTGTGATCACCTCGGCTGGCGAAAGGGAACAAATGCCTCCGAGGGAGTACAAGATGGCATTTCTCTGAGACACCTTTTGTTAGGTGAGCTGTCATTGAAATATGGGGATAAGCAAACTGTTTCTGAGCACAGAGTTATGCGAAGAAGATGATAAAGAGGGAAGCTTTCTGAATAGCCCTATGGGCACTTGGCTCTGAGAGGATGAGAAGGACTTTTTTTTTTTTATGATTTTGTACAAGAAGAATGAGGATGGAGCTGTGAAAGTGGAACTTTTACCCATGATCCTCTCTCAAGGTACTGCTTCCTGAGCAATATCATCAACACCCTCAGTGTTGCTTCCTCCTCTTCCTGGTCACCACCACCAGCATCATCAATCACCATGGGTACCATTTTTGAAGTGCTTATGATGGGCTGGGTCTTCACGTCCACTCTCTCATGGTATTACCATGACAGTCATGTGAGGTGGTTCTCTTTCTTTATATTTTATGGGAAAGGAAACTGGGGCTCCAAGAAGGTAAGGAAGTTCCATGGTGTGTAGAAAAGAATTTAACCTTGCCCAAAGAAAGAGGTGGCTTCCCTGATAACTCAGTTGGTAAAGAATCTGCCTGCAATTCAGGAGACCCCAGTTTGATTCCTGGGTCAGGAAGATCCCCTGGAGAAGGGAAAAGCTACCCATTTCAGTATTCTGGCCTGGAGAATTCCATGGACTGTATGGTTCCATGGGTTCACAAAGAATGGGACACGACAGAGCGACTTTCACGTTCAAGGAAAGATGTGGTCTTTGCCCTGAGTATCGGAGAGGTAATCTCTAAGTCCTTAGAATGGCATGCCTGGGGGAGTGCATTTGGGCTTCCCAGGAGGCGCTGGTGGTAAAGAACCCACCTGCCAAAGCAGGAGACGTAAGAGACACGGGTTTGATCCCTGGGTTGGGAAGATCCCTCTGAAGGAGGGCATGGCAACCCACTGCATTATTCATGCCTGGAGAATCCCAGGGACAGAGGAGGCTGGCGGGATATAGTCCATGGGGTCACAAAGAGTTGGACATGACTGAGTGACTTAGCAGGCACACAAACAGGAGTACTTTTGACATGTGGGGCTCTTCTGTCATACCGTGTGATTTAGGATGGGGGCTGAGTCACACATATCTGTTCAACTTCCAGAAGTCTGGAGACTGAGATCAGACACAAGAATGGTCAACCAAGCCTATGAGATTTAGCCCCAATAACACTGAGGCCCCAATAACACTGAGGCCTGGGTGGGCTTCCTGGGTTGGCAAGACTCCACAGGTACTGTCACACATGGTTGCCAGGAAAAGTTTTGTCCTCGAGCTCGCTGGAAGGTCACCACTGGAAGCCCTATGCCTGCCGCTTTCCTGGACTCTGTCCCATGGGTCTCTTCCCCTTGACTGATTTGTATCTGTATGCTTTCACTGTTATAAATCCTAAGTGTGAGTTTTACAGCTTTCACTGAATTCCTTGACTCCTTCTGGTGAATTACCTCACCTGATAGCTGCCTCGTCTGTGCGTGTTCTAAGTCACTTCAGTCGTGTCCAACTCTTTGCAACCCTATGGACTATAGCCCACCAGGCTCCTCTGTCCGTGGAATTCTCCAGGCAAGAACACTGGAGTGGGTTGCAATTCCCTTCTCCAGAGGATCTTCCCAACCCAGGCATTGAACCCATGTCTTTCATGTCTCCTGCATTGGCAAGTGGGTTCTTTACCACTAGAGCCACCTGGGAAGCCCAAGAGTTGCCTTAGGAACCCCAAAAATTCCAATTAATGTCAAAAGTAAGAGTGGTTTTGGGAATTTCCAAACTCTGCATTTGGTGTCAAAAGTGAGGGTGGTCTTGTGAATGGCACACATGGGTAGAGTGAGATTTGAACGCTGGTTGATCTGACTCCAAGTCCACTGGTTTTTGATGAAATAGTTTATGGGAGCAAGTCTCAACCGCAGTCTCAAACATGGCTATGTATGAAGATTACATGGGAGTTTGTCAAATATATGGATAACTGGACCCCATCTCAGTCCCACTGAAAGAGAATTTCTAGGAGTTAACGCCACAGAATGTCTACTGTTTGGTTTTAATAAAGTCTCTGGTTGATTCTCATAGGGTTAGCCTAGCACCAGTCCATAGATGCTGGCTCACATGTGATGAATCCCTCAAAGCATTTGGGATTCTCCTTGAGGGTGGGGACAGTAGCTTTTTATTTCTGCATCTTTCATATCCAACATAGAGATTGGCACATCAGGTGTTTGTCAGATGAATGAATTAATATATTTCTGGTCTGACAACTTCATAACTAACTACATTATCTGGTGCAAATGATTATGCAATAATTAATACTTATTATTGCTATTATTTAATACTGCTGCTGCTGCTAAGTCCCTTCAGTCATGTCCGACTCTGTGTGACCCCATAGTCCACAGCACACCAGGCTCCCCTGTCCCTGGGATTCTCCAGGCAAGAACACTGGAGTGGGTTGCCATTTCCTTCTCCAATGCATGAAAGTGAAAAGTGAAAGTGAAGTTGCTCAGTCATATCCGACTCTTAGCAACCCCATGGACTGCAGCCTACCAGGCTCCTCCATCCATAGGATTTTCCAGGCAAGAGTATTGGAGTGGGGTGCCATTGTCTTCTCCAATTATTTAATACTAAAGAATAAAATTATTAATTAATGTATTTAAGTGTGAAAGTGTTAGTTGCTCAGTCATTTCTAACGCTATGATGCCATGGACGATAGCCTGCCAGGTTCCTCTGTGCATGGAATTCTCCAGGCCAGAATACTGGAGTAGGTAACCATTCCCTTCTCCCAGGGATCTTCCTGACTCAGGGATTGAACTTGCATCTCCCGCATTGCAGATTCTTTACCATCTGAGCCACCAGGGGAACTTAAGTGTATTTTAATTAAATATTTGATTAAAATTAACAAAAATTAGTATTAAGTAATTTTTTATGATATAAGGGCTAACAGGAAAAAAACGTAATTAACCTCAATGTACCTCTGACTTCGCACTCTGAAACTGGCGCGTCACAGAGACAGAGCCTCAGACAGATCCTCCCCCATTCCGACTTAGAGGAAGGAGAGGACTTGGTCAAGAGGTGGGATCACTGAGTGCCCTCCTGCCCTCAGCGCCACACCAGGCACCCCACGTGTCATTTCATTTCCTCCACAGGTAACGTCCGGAAGGTCTTTGAACCAGCTGTTTTCTCAGCTTAAAATGCTTGGTTCCTGGTCTTGGTTCTTATTCATCCTTAAGATGGGAATCTCACGGACATGAACACACCTTCCTCCAAACCAGGTGCCTTCTCTCTATTCTATGCTCTCAGAGCAGATGTCGTTCCATCTGTGGGACTGAGCTCTTGGAATTTCATCTGCTCATCTATGCAGTACTTCTTCCTTTTCTTCTAAATGCCACTGTAATGAGCAAAGGGCACCTTTCAAGTAGGACAGGGATTGTATTTACTCCCAGGACCCAGCACAACGCCTGACACCTGACAGCTTCACAGACCTATTACTGAATGGATAAATGAACCCTCAGGCGGACTTCTCTGGTGGCTCAGAATCCACCTCATCTGCCAATGCAGGAGACTGGGTTTGATCCCTGGGTGGGGAAGATCCCCTGGAGGAGGGCATGGCAACCCACTCCAGTATTCTTGCCTGGAGAATCCTGGGGACAGAGGAGCCTGGTGGGCTGTGGTCCATGGGGTCACAAAGAGTCAGACAGGACTGAGTGATTAAACAATGAGTTACATTTAAGGCTTGTGGAGGGAAGTCTTGCCCCAGGTTGTGTGTCCAGGAAGCTGCAAAGGTGGGGCAAAGGTCCTCTCGATTCTGACATCTCTGCTCTCTTCTCCCCCACCCCCACCTCCTCCTAGAAGGGCTGGGAAACTCAGAGCAGACTGAAGAAGACCCTCTCAGGGGCAGCTGCCATCTGACAAGCTGAGGAGGCAGGAGCTGCAGAGAAAGGATAAAGGGCTATTTATTATCCACTGGGTTTTAGAGGGAGAGTTACTTTAGCAGGTTATTTCCCAGAGACCAGGGATTTTGACCCTTCATTGAGGGAAGTGTCACACAGGGTAATGTGGGTTTATGAACTGCTCCCCTGGCCTTTGGGGAAGTGGAGAGTGTAAGGAGAGAGGCGTTAAATGGGGTCAAAAGAGGACCCCATTAAAATGGCATTCGGCTGAAATCCAGGCTCTGACAACAGTACCTCCATTTTGAAAGGGAGGAAAGGCTATTTATTCAGCTCAGCAAATCTCATTTTACTGTCCTGAAAGCAGTGGGATGGAATGAGATACACAAGGGCTTTAAGGGCAAAGAGACTGGGAATGGATCTCAGATGTGCTGCTTGTGAGCTGTGTGATGTAGGAAAAGTTGCTTAACTTCTCTGTGCCTCAATTTCCTTGTTGGGAATAGGACGACAATGCCTATATTGCATGGCATTGGGGGGATATTCAATAAGACAAAGAACTTAAAAGCACCTAGCAGGGTTCCTATCACAGGCCAGACACTCAGGAGACCTTAGGTCTCGTTGAATGAAGTGTACTCATTTGAATTAAGGCCTCCATTGTTAGAATGGGGGCAGACGACTGGGATCATGAAAGGAGGATAATGAGGAACTAGTGACCCTTAGGGTCTCCCCCAAAACAAGGATACCCTGGTTTTCCTTCACACTTCCTGCCTTTGAATATTAACATACACCAGATCGCAATGGCACCCCACTCCAGTACTCTTGCTTGGAAAATCCCATGGATGGAGGAGCCTGTTAGGCTACAATCCATGCGGTCGCTAAGAGTCAGATATGACTGAGCGACTTCACTTTCACTTTTCACTTTCATGCATTGGAGAAGGAAATGGCAACCCACTTCAATGTTCTTGCCTGGAGAATCCCAGGGACAGGGGAGCCTGGTGGGCTGCTGTCTATGGGGTCGCACAGAGTCGGACACGACTGAAGTGACTTAGCATAGCATAGCATAGATCCATGTTTTGGATGCAATCATTTGACATGGGCTTCCCCAGTGGCTCAGCAGTAAAGAATCTGCCTGCAATGCAGGAGACACAGGTTCAATCCCTGGGTCAGGAAGATTCCCTGGAGGAGGGCATGACAGCCCACTATAGTACACTTGCCTGGACAATTCCATGGACAGAGGAGCCTGGTGGGCCCCAGTCCATGGGTTCACAAAGAGTCTGGCACAACTGAAGGGACTTAGCACGCAAGCACGCATGCCTTTGACATCAAAGCTTGAATAAACTGCACCATTAGCATTTCCCTGGGAATTTTCCAAAGTGATGATAAGTGACATCTTCAAGGTTCTGACTTTGGCTTGCAGCTATCGGAATCACCCGATTCAACTACTTTTTACATTTTTTTATTTATTAATTTATTTATTTTTAGCTGTGTTGTGTCTTTGTTGCAGTTCAAAGGCTTCTCTAGTGTCAGGGCATGGGCTTTGGAGCACATGGGTCAGTAGTTGCGGTGAATGGGCTTAGTTACTCCAAGGCCTGTGGGATCCTAGTTCCCCCACAAGGGATGAAACCCATGTCCCCTGCTTTGGAAAGTGGATTCTTAACCACTGGACCACCAGGGAAGCCTCCCCAGTCCACTTATTTATTTGGTGTGGACAGACAGCAATAGCTAACATTCTAGGGATCAATGCTTACCATGACTCAGAAAATGGATTAACATCCAGACATTAATGTATTCACAGCGTTTGATCTTCACAGACTAAAAAGCTCAATACTGTTTTTAACTGAGGCTCAAAGAGGTTGCCCAAGATCACATAGCTGCTAAGTGATGGGATTTAGATTTGAAGCAAGCAGTCTAACTCCACAGCCTTTGCTCAAAGCTTCTAGGATGCATCTCCCCCAACTAAGCAGGCTTCTCCTCTGTAGTAACTCCTGGGATGTTTAAGCCCAGAGATAATGATGCTGAATCCAGCCTCTGTACATGGACAACAAATTAAATCTTGAAGACAGAGTTTTGGGTGAAGCAGAAAAGAATAACTTTATTGCTTTGCCAGGTGAAGGGGGCCACAGTGAACTAATGCCCTCAAAACTGAACTGGACGGGATAGTGAGAAGTCTTGTCTGTTCAGGGCGTGATCAGCTTGTGGACGGTCTTCTGATTGGTTGGTGGTGAGGTAATCAGGAGTCAGCATGATCAACCTTCTGGTCTGAGGTCTACAAGCTTGTGGGCAGCATGCAACTTCTCCCACCTGGTGAGGGTTTCAGTATCTGCAAAACAAAGATATTATTGTGTGTATCCCTTGACGGGAAATCAGGACCTGCCCCAAGGCTGTACTATTGTTTCTTGACTACTCCTCCATTGTCTTTACATCCCTTTCCTTTCTTTATTCAGTTCAGTTCAGTTCAGTTGCTCAGTTGTGTCCGACTCTGTGACCCCATGGACTGCAGCATGCCAGACTTCTCTGTCCACCACCTGTTTGAACCTGCCTGATGGAACTTAAGTTGCTTAAGTGACTTAACTTTCTACAAATTTGTTCCAAGCCCAGTGATATATTTATTTATTTATTTTTGGCATGTGGGATCCTCCGGTCCCATCACTTCATGGGAAATAGATGGGGAAACAGTGGAAACAGTGTCAGACTTTATTTTTCTGGGCTCCAAAATCACTACAGATGGTGACTGCAGCCATGAAATTAAAAGACGCTTACTCCTTGGAAGGAAAGTTATGACCAACCTAGATAGCATATTCAAAAGCAGAGACATTACTTTGCCAACAAAGGTCCGTCTAGTCAAGGCTATGGTTTTTCCTGTGGTCACGTATGGATGTGAGAGTTGGACTGTGAAGAAGGCTGAGCACCAAAGAATTGATGCTTTTGAACTGTGGTGTTGGAGAAGACTCTTGAGAGTCGCTTGGACTGCAAGGAGATCCAACCAGTCCAATTTGAAGGAGATCAGCCCTGGGATTTCTTTGGAAGGAATGATGCTAAAGCTGAAACTCCAGTTCTTTGGCCACCTCATGTGAAGAGTTGACTCATTGGAAAAGACTCTGATGCTGGGAGGGATTGGGGGCAAGAGGAGAAGGGGATGCCAGAGAATGAGATGGCTGGATGGGATCACTGACTCGTTGGACGTGAGTCTCAGTGAACTCCGGAAGTTGGTGATGGACAGGGAGGCCTGGCGTGCTGCGATTCATGGGGTCACAAAGAGTTGGACATGACTGAGCAACTGATCTGATTTGATCTGATCTGACCACAGATTGAACCTGTCTGTGCCCACTTTAGTGAAAACATGGGGTGTTAACCACTGGACCACCAGAAGTCCCTCCAAGCCCAGTATTTTGTTTTTTAATCTTTCTGTATTTGAAATTTTTCATCTATGCTTATTCTCATTTTAAACAGATTTCTGATGGCACCTCATCTAACAGCTTTTTTTTAATCCTGTGATTTTTTTTTTTCAATATCAAAATGATTTTTGAAGAAGTGCATTATCTAAAATTTACAAATCAATGGATTGGGCCTCTTGGGTGTGGGGGAATACTTGTCATAGCAAAGGGACTCTGAAGCAGCTAATTTGGGCAGTGAAAAGAACATAAAACAAAATGCATGCACAGAAGTGTGGGCCAGCAGAGACTCAGGACAGTGATGGGTTTGATCTTTTCCATCTGAGTTCATTTCCAAATCCTTTTTTTTTTTTTATTCTTTTTTTAAAATTTTAATTGGAGGCTAATTACTTTACAATCTTGTATTGGTTTTGCCATACATCAACATGAATCCTCCACGGGTGTACACGTGTTCCCAATCCTGAACCCCCCTCCTACCTCCTTCCCCATACCATCCTTCTGCGTCATCCCAGTGCACCAGCCCCAAGTATCCTGTATCCTGCATTGAACCTGGACTGCGATTCGTTTCTTATATGATATTATACATGTTTCAATGCCATTCTCCCAAATCATCCCCTCCCCACAGAGTCCAAAAGACTGTTCTATATATCTGTGTCTCTTTTGCTGTCTCACATACATCTTTCTAAATTCCATATATATGTGTTAGTATACTGTATTGGTTTTTTCCTACAAATCTGTTTTAAAGGCAGGCCCCTGTGTGCTGAGTTAGCACCTCTTCTCTGCATTTGAATTAATATTGTTTTCTCTATGGGGCTTTGAGTTCCTCAGAGAGTTGTGTGTCAACTACAAATTGGCACCTGCCAAGAGCATTTGCCTGGGCTTCCCTGGTAATTCAGTCAGTAAAGAATCCTCCCATAATGCAGGAGACCCAGGTTCCATCCCTGGCTCAGGAAGATTCCTTGGAGAAGGAAATGGCAACCCACTCCAGTATTCTTGCCTGAAAAATCTCAGGGACAGACAGTCCATGGGGTTGCAAGAGTCAAATGCAGCTTAGCGACTAAACCACCGCTAAGAGAATTTGCCAGGGACTGAAAAGCAAAATGGCTGTCTGAGGAGGCCTTACAAATAGCTGTGAAAAGAAGACAAGTGAAAAGCAAAGGAGAAAAGGAAAGCTATAAGCATCTGAATGCAGAGTTCCAATGAATAGCAAGAAGAGATAAGAAAGCCTTCCTCAGCGATCAATGCAAAGAAATAGAGGGAAACAACAGAATGGGAAAGACTAGAGATCTCTTCAAGAAAATTAGAGATACCAAGGGAACATTTCATGCAAAGAAGGGCTTAATAAAGGACAGAAATGGTATGGACCTAACAGAAGCAGAAGATATTAAGAAGAGGTGGCAAGAATACATAGAAGAACTGTACAAAAAAGATCTTCACGACCAAGATAATCACAATGGTGTGATCACTCACCTAGAGCCAGACATCCTGGAATGTGAAGTCAAGTGGGCCTTACAAAGCATCACTGTGAACAAAGCTAGTGGAGGTGATGGAATTCCAGGTGAGCTCTTTCAAATCCTGAAAGATGATGCAGTGAAAGTGTTGCACTCAATAGGCCAGCAAATTTGGAAAACTCAGCAGTGGCCACAGGACTGGAAAAGGTCAGTTTTCATTCCAATCCCAAAGAAAGGCAATGCCAAAGAATTCTCAAACTACCACACAATTGCACTTGTCTCACACACTAGTAAAGTAATGCTCAAAATTCTCCAAGCCAGGCTTCAGCAATATGTGAACTGTGAACTTCCAGATGTTCAAGCTGGTTTTAGAAAAGGCAGAGGAACCAGAGATTGAATTGCCAACATCCACTGGATCATCAAAAAAGCAAGAGAGTTCCAGAAAAACATCTATTTCTGCTTTATTGACTATGCCAAAGCCTTTGACTGTGTGGATCACAAGAAACTGTGGAAAATTCTTCAAGAGATGGGAATACCAGACCACCTGACCTGCCTCTTGAGAAACCTATATGCAGGTCAGGAAGCAACAGTTAGAACTGGACATGGAACAACAGACTGGTTCCAAATAGGAGAAGGAGTTCGTCGAGGCTGCATATTGTCACCCTGCTTATTTAACTTATATGCAGAGTACATCATGAGAAACACTCGGCTGGAAGAAGCACAAGCTGGAATCAAGATTGCTGGGAGAAATATCAATAACCTCAGATATGCAGATGACTGCCGGGAGCCGGCATATTGCATATTGAGTGCATATTGCATATTGAGTGCAGCACTTTTCAGGATCTGGAATAGCTCAACTGGAATTCTATCACTGCCGGTAGCCAGCGTGAGGAACTCCGCCCATGACAAAGGTCATGAGGAAGGAGGCTCGGCATACGCAAAGGCGGGATCAAGCCTCAGGAGTCTCCCTGGAAATTCTCGAGCAATCTACCCCCAAAACCAGAGTCTGCCTACTTTCTGCTTTGTGCTGTCACCTACACCTCTGACTTTACGGGGGGCTGTCCCCCACTACCTCTCTCTGAAAAAGAGTTAGCTTACAGCTCCAGTTAATAATTCTTGGGTGTGACAGTGTTTCAACCTACAAACTCCTTTGGAAGTCCTCTAGCCTGCCTGAATAGGTTTTTTCCGGCAACATGTGATTGTTCAGAGCCTCCCAACTGTGAGAGGCAGGAGATGTTCTAAACTGTCTAAACACAGATTCCTTTGAGTAGTTAAAAGATTGATTAGAAATTGTATTGGTGAAGGGTTTTTCACTTGTTGGGCCAATGTTTGCTGCTAAGTCTCCATATCCCTTACCTACTGTGTCCTTGGCGGTGTATTGATTGATATAATGGGTGTATAGAAATGTAAGCAGTCGCCTCAATGTTTGTAATCTTGGACCCTTGAGTTAATTCTTTTCTTGATTGAGCCCACCTCACCTTTGCCCTATAGGAATGCAACTTTCTCCAATGCTTTTTGGAGGCTGGCGCCTGACTTTAAAATAATCACCTTTAGAGAAAAATAAGTTTCTTAAAATGTTAACAGGCTTCCTGGCCAGAAGATGATGTAAATCACCTAAACTTTTGCATATGATAAGTTTGAAAGCCTGACTTCCATAAGGATCAGGAACTGCTGTCTTTGCATGCCTCTACCCCTTCCCCCATTATCCTCTATGCACAACTTAAGGTATAAAACTGCTTTGGAAAATAAAGTACCTCCTTTTGTTCACCGGAATTTGGTGTCCCCATGTCGTTCTTTCTTTCACCTTCTAGCTGAATTTTTCCTCTGAGGCAGGGAAGCTTGTCAAGCCTACTAATTTTGCCTGGGCTTCTAAGATCCGACCGGGGAGGCCTTAGTGTCTCCTCTCCTTCGGGAGAACGGGAGGACGCCTGCGGCCTTCGTAGGTGACATTAATTCCCTGCTTTGGAATTTTATTCAGTCTCTTTTCTTCACTGAATTTTACTGAGCTATCCTCATTCTATTACTCTTTATATCCTTAATTAACGTTTAATTAAGCAATTGTTTCCTGATCTTCGCCTACGCCGTCTCTCCTTCGAATACCCTGGTTCAGCCGGGGCTGGTCCCCGGCAGATGACACCACCCTTATGGCAGAAAGTGAAGAGGAACTCAAAAGCCTGTTGATGAAAGTAAAAGTGGAGAGTGAAAAAGTTGGCTTAAAGCTCAACATTCAGAAAACGAAGATCATGGCATCTGGTCCCATCACCTCATGGGAAATAGATGGGGAAACAGTGGAAACAGTGTCAGACTTTATTTTTGGGGTTCCAAAATCACGGCAGATGGTGATTGCAGCCATGAAATTAAAAGACTCTTACTCCTTGGAAGGAAAGTTATGTCCAACCTAGGTAACATATTCAAAAGCAGAGACATTACTTTGCCAACAAAGGTCCATCTAGTCAAGGCTATGGTTTTTCCAGTGGTCATGTATGGATGTGAGAGTTGGACTGTGAAGAAGGCTGAGCGCCAAAGAATTGATGCTTTTGAACTGTGGTGTTGGAGAAGACTCTTGAGAGTCCCTTGGACTGCAAGGAGATCCAACCAGTCCATTCTAAAGGAGATCAGTCCTGGGCGTTCTTTGGAAGGAATGATGCTAAAGCTGAAACTCCAATACTTTGGCCACCTCATGTGAAGAGTTGACTCATTGGAAAAGACTCTGATGCTGGGAGGGATTGGGGGCAGGAGCAGAAGGGGATGGCAGAGGATGAGATGGTTGGATGGCATCACCGACTCAACGGACATGAGTTTGGGTGAACTCGGGAGTTGGTGATGGACAGGGAGGCCTGGCTTACTGCAATTCATGGGGTCAGCGACTGAACTGAGCTGAACATCAACAAGAGCATTTGCCATTTGCCTGTGCTGCTGAAGCTGCTGACCTCTGACACTCCCTGAATTGAATTCAGGGAGGAGAGTGAGGCACTCTGTGCTCCAGGGAAACTGGTGGAATGGGTCTTTAGATAGTTGGATATTTTTAGGAATTGATTTCATGATCCCAGTACTTGCATCTCCTTATATCTAGAACAGCGCTAAACCCTTTCATGGTGACATCACCTCCTCCTGACTAGCAGAAAACCCTTTGTAAAATAAGCACTTGATTGTATTGAACTCCCCCTTCACCATAAAGAAGGCTGAGCACCAAAGAATTGATGTTTTTGAACTGTGGTGTTGGAGAAGACTCTTGAAACACACTTGGACTGCAAGGAAATCAAACCAGTCACTCCTAAAGGAAATCAACCCTGAACATTCATTGGAAGGACTGATGCTGAAGCTCAAGCTCCAATACTTTGGCCAACTGATGCAAAGAGCCAACTTATTGGAAAAGACCCTGATGCTGGGAAAGATTGAAGGTAGGAGAAGGGGACAAAAGAGGATGACATGTTTGGATGGCATCACTGACTCAGTGGACATGAACTTGAGCAAGCTCTGATAGATGGTGAAGGACAGGGAAGCCTGGTGTGCTGCAGTCCATGGGGTTGCAAAGGGTTGGATACAACTGAATGACTGAATAACAAAAACCCCGTTCACCAAAATCTTATATGTTGACCTTCCCCCTGGCTACCTCTTTGGAGCAGTCTCTCAGAGCTATATGAGGTGTTATCTCCCAGGCTGCAGTGCCCATTTTGCTCCAAGTAAAACTTAACTTGTAGCTATCACATTGTGCATCTTATTTTAGTCTGCATGTGCCACACCTGGGTGTCCCTCTCCCAGGACCTGAGAAGGGCAGCAGGTCTTGGAATGGGTGGAGTCACACCTGTGAGGCTGCAGCAGACTGCCCCCCATTCATACTCTAGGCTGATGCTCGGTGATGCTCCGTTTGTTCTTGGGAAGTTCAGCCACTCCTTGGCTTGTCCAGATGTTGCAGGGAGGAGGATGGCCCGAGAGTGGACTCTTGTCTAACACTCGGAAATGAATTGTCTGATGAGATACACATGCTGATAAAGAGCTTTTATTGGGAAGGGGCACCCCAGGCAGAGAGCAGGAGGGTAAGGGACGCCAGGAAGACCGCTCTGTCATGTGGCTCGCAGTCTCGGGTTTTATGGAGATGGGGTTAGTTCCTGGGTTGTCTTTGGCCAATCATTCAGACTCAGAGTCCTACCTGGTGGTGCAGGCATTGCTCAGCCACGATGGATGCCAGAGAGAAGGATTCTGGGAGGTGATCAGTCACGTGGTGTCTCCTTTTGACCTTTCCCGAATTTTTCCAGTTGGTGTGGCTTGTTAGTTCTGTGTCCCTTACCAGGACCTCCTGTTGTAAAATAGCTCACATGAATGGTTACTATGGTGCCTGACCAGGATGGGCAGTTTCAGTCAGTGTGTTTCCCCTAACACAGATGCTGCCCTGTGACAGTCATGTCCAGGCAGCAGGCAGAGGCAGAAAATCCAAGTCATAAAATGCAAGGATGTGCACGCTTCTCATAAAGTTACTCTCCAGGCAAGTTATCTTTTAAATACAGGAAAGGATGAGCTTGTTTCCCCATGACACCATGCTGTCAAAGGCTTGGTGTTAGAAGGATACAAGAGATATGAAAGACACAAGCCCAGTCTCCCCTAGGAGATTTTATGTCTATATCAACTTAAAAAATATTCACAACCTGAAAGCTGAGAGTTATGTTTTAATCAGTGGGAATTTTTAGGACTTTGACTCCAGAAGGCAGCATCTTAAGTAACCCTGAAAGAACTGCTCTGAGGAGAAGGGGAAGGTGCCAGCTTATATAGAAATTATGCAGCAAAGGGCAGGTAGTCTCAATATCAGAATGTGTGCAAGTGTTAGATCACTCAGCTGTGTCTGACTCTTTGCGACCCCATGGACTGTGTAGCCCACCAGGCTCCTCTGTCCTTGGAATTCTACAGGCAAGAATACTGGAGTGGGTAGCCATTCCCTTCTCCAGGGGATCTTCCAGTCCCAGGGATTGAACCTGGGTCTCCTGCATTGCCATGGGAGCCCAAACATCAAAAGATTACTATTAATGAAAGGAAACCAGATATCCCAAGTTAGGGAATTGAGTGCTTTTCTGTGTATGGGAAGATGCAAGAGTCTGGGCTCACCTAAACCACTCCTTTCACATAAATCTCAGCTATCTGGGACCAGTATCCTGCGTGTTTTCACATCCTGAGCTCCTTTGGGGTTTATCGTAGGGAGTGGCTGAAGTCTGCTGGCCGCCAGATCACAGGTAGTCTTCTCCTTCCTGAGTGCCCTTGAGTGAGTGAGTGAGTGACAGTTGCTCAGTCGTGTCCAACTGTTTGTGACCCCATGGACTATACAGTCCATGGAATACTGGAGTGGGTAGCCTTTCCCTTCTCCAGGGGATCTTCCCAGCCCAGGGATCAAACCCAGGTCTGCTGCATTAGGGCTCAGCAGTTCACAGAAAAGGCTGCAATCACTGATGACTATGACTTCCTTGTTTACTGATATGGCAAAAATTCTCCATTTCTCATTTATTTCCTCCCAGTTCTGTAAACCATTCATGGTATTGCTAAAAATAAATAGCTAGCATTTACTACTTATTATAGTCATGGTGAAGGAAGAAATTTTCCTCTCCCCTGCTAGGTTCTTCTGGCTAGTCTAAGAATTAAATTGACCTGAGACAGATTAATGGAAGTAAATCAAACAAAAATTTAATAATATATATAGATGGGAGAGGGGGTCCCCAGATAGTGAAGTGATAAAGAATCTACCTGCTAATGCAGGAGACACAGGAAATGTGGGTTCGATCCCTGGGTCAGGAAGATTCCCTAGAAAAGGACATGCAACCCACACCAGTATTCTTGCCTGGAGAATCCCATGGACAGAGAAGCCTGGTGGGCACAGTCCATGGAGTTGAAAAGAGTCAGACACAACTAAGCGACTGAGCGTACACACACATAGATAAGAGAGACCCAGGAAAACACCCTGACACGGTGCAAGCCCTCACCTTGAACATCATCTTGAACATGTCAGCCTAGAAAAATGAGCTGAAATTCCGAATATGAGACTTGAGATCTAAGGACCACAAATTACAGCATGGAGGGAATGAATTACAGAGGGAAGGGGACTCCTTGGGGCCCAGAGTAGTCTAGGAAACTTCTAGAAGAGAGTAACTGCCACAAGAGAGCATGTCACATTGGAATTTGGCTACAAAATGATATCATGGGGCAAAAAACCCCCACAAAAACCAGGAAGACTGTAAGACCTGGCTTCTCACCTTGGCCCCACAGCTGCCCCTTTCTCTGTGGCTCACGCAAGTCATATCCCCTCTTTGAAAAGTTGCTGCCTCTTGTGTCAAAAGAAGTCATTGGGACAAAAAAGTCATTGTCACCAAGAGGCAGTTTTGCAAGGTAATTAAGAACGTGAATGCAAGTTCACGGGCCCGACATACAAGGAAGGACAAACACTGAAACATCAGAGTTTGGAGCAGAGGAAGGTTTACTGCAGGGTCAGGCAAGCAGCTGTGGGTGGCTCAGGCCCTAAAAGGCCCTGAGCTCCCCAAAGAATTTCAGCAAAGCATTTTTAAAAGCCAAGTGAGGGAAGGAGGTTGCAGGGTACCAGATCAGATGGCTCACAATTCTCTGGTTGGCTGATGGTGAGACAGCGGTCACGGGGGTTAACCTTATCCCTCCTCAGGCTCCAGGAGGCCTGGGGCTATATGCTTATGGTCCTCAGGTAGTTAACATCTTCTGTTTCTTGGGGGTAGAGGGCTTCAGCCTCAAAACAACTCAGGAAATGTGCATCAAACACTATTACATAGGTACTTCAGAGAGGAGCTAAAGGAGAGGATGTAGGGGAAGGTCTGTCCCCAATCTTCCCTCCCCAGCACCTCCCCCACAACTGGGAAGGCCCCATGGGGTCCTGTCCGGTTACAAGGACTTTGGTTCTGGGGTGAGACACCCAGGTTCAGACCTGATCTAACATGTATTAGCTCCGTGGTATTTCTTTACCTTTGAAAAACAGGGTGAATAGAAGCTGCCATTTCATGGAGGTGGTTTTGGGATTTAAATGAGATGCTAAATATAAAGCACTCAGCAGGCTTCCAGACTCACTGTGTGTGCCTGGTAAGTGTCATGTGTCATCTATTGCTATCCTTTTCAGTGGAGGAGCAGAACCAACAAAGAGAGTGGATTTCTAGGATTCACCAGAAAAAGCCTTCTGTATCTGCTGATTCTTCAGGTCTAGATGGGGGCAGACTTTACTGCTTGGCCTAGAAAAGCCCCTGCTCCCCTGGGAGAGCTTTGGAGAGAGATAATAAGATCATGGTGGCTCCATTACCCAAGGAAGGCCCCACGTGTGTCTGGGTGTTTCAAGTCCTTTTTACCTGAAGGTGACTATCAAGCTAGACAGCCGCGCATACCAGTTAGAGAACAGTCCTGAACACTTGACATAAAATGGAAGGAGAGATGGCTTTGTCACTGAATTCATCCAGCCCAAAGTGAAAGTGTTAGTCACTCAGTTGCGTCACAGTCTTTGTGACCCCATGGACTGTAGCCTGCCAGGCTCCTCTGTCCATGAGATTCTCCAGGCAAGAATACTGGAGTGGGCTGCCATGCCCTCTTCCAGGGTATCTTCCTGACCCAGGGATTAAACCTGAGTCTCTTACATCTCCTGCATTGGCACATGGGTTCTTTACCATCAGTGCTACCTGGGAAGCTCCTTGAGGTCTTGTGGCTGGACTCATAAATAAAACTGACACTGTTGTAGCCACGCATTCTGGGAAACAAACTCACTCAGAAGGACAATGCAGATAGTGGAGAGCAGGTTATTACACCGGCGGGCCCAAGGCAGTCTCCTCTTAGCCAAGGACCCCGACCAGTTTTTGTGAAAACTTTATATAACCTAAGTATACGAGCCCAAACCCACCTCCCTAAATTCCCTGAAACTAGTCTGAACAAAGGAAAAGAAAGATACAATCAAAGTTAACCCGTGATTTATATGCCTTAAACCTTGGTACTTAACAGTGGACAATTATCAATAGGCCTGTGGTCATATCCCAGTAAGCATAATAGAATTTATGATTCTATTTGGTTACACAGATAATTAGGGTATTCTTTTAAGTGACGGAGAGTCTAGGTATGAGCCCTGGGGCTCTTCCATCCAGGGGGGCCCTGGTTTTCCAGTTTGTATGTCGTTTCCATAGATACTGGGTGTATAGCTCAAAGTCCACAGTCCAGCCCAAGATGGAGTCCTGCTTTCAAGATGGAGCCTGTTCTGTCTGTTTCCTCCTTCAACACAAGACAGAGAAACAGGAGAAAAAGAAACAAATGTAATTTGTGTGCATGGAAATCTCAAAGAAATAGATATCACTTTTCACTTTCATGCATTGGAGGAGGAAATGGCAACCCACTCCAGTGTTCTTGCCTGGAGAATCCCAGGGACAGGGGAGCCTGGTGGGCTGCCGTCTATGGGGTCGCACAGAGTCGGACATGACTGAAGTGACAGAGGCAGCAGCAGCAGCAGTGGCCAAAGCAAGCAGCTTTTACACAAAGACACAGTGCTTTTGTGAGAAATTAATGCAAAAACTCAGTTTAGGGTGCTTAGTTGGTAAGGAATTTTTTTACATTTATTTTTTTAAATTTTATTTTATTTTTAAACTTTACATAATTGTGTTAGTTTTGCCCATTTATTTATTTTTATCTTTATTTTTGGCTGCACCGCACCTTTCACGTGGGAGACTTGTGTCCTGCTTTCAGAAGGACAGAGAGAAAGTTCAGAGTGACCCTTTCACATCAGCTCTTTCCAAAGTAACTTCAATTCAAAATAATCAATATGTCATTGAGGGACCTTTTGAGGTGGCCTGCCCCAGGCTCCAACATCTCCAAATGCTTGAGACCAAGAAGCACATACAGAAAAGGTGACCACAGACTATAAGAGCTGAACAAATGCTGCTGCTGCTAAGTCGCTTCAGTCGTGTCCAACTCCGTGCGACCCCATAGAGGGCAGCCCACCAGGCTCCCCCGTCCCTGGGATTCTCCAGGCAAGAACACTGGAGTGGGTTGCCATTTCCTTCTCCAATGCATGAAAGTGAAAAGTGAAAGTGAAGTTGCTCAGTCGTGTCCGACCCTCAGCGACGCATGGACTGCAGCCTACCAGGCTCCTCCATCCGTGGGATTTTCCAGGCAAGAGTACTGGAGTGGGGTGCCATTGCCTTCTCTGGAACAAATGTTAACAAGAGCCATATTCATCCCTCAGCACTAACTGTTTAATTGTACTCAGTTCAGTCACTCAGTCGTGTCCAACTCTTTGCCACCATATGAACCACAGCACACCAGGCCTCCCTGTCTATCACCAACTCCCGGAGTCCACCCAAACCCATGTCCATTGTGTTGGTGATGCCATCCAACCATCTCATCCTCTGTCGTCCCCTTCTCCTCCTCCCCTCAATCTTTCCCAGCATCAGGGTCTTTTCAAATGAGTCAGCTCTCCACATGAGGTGGCCAAAGTATTGGAGTTTCAGCTTCAACATCAGTCCTTCCAATGAACACCCAGGACTGATCTCCTTTAGGATGGACTGGTTGGATCACCTTGCAGTCCAAGGGACTCTCAAGAGTCTTCTCCAACTCCACAGTTCAAAAGCATCAATTCTTCTGTGCTCAGCTTTGTTTATATTCCAACTCTCACATCCATACATGACTACTGGAAAAACCATAGCCTTGACTAGACAGACCTTTTTTGGCAGAGGAATGTCTCTGCTTTTTAATATGCTGTCTAGGTTGTCTCTCCATAAATATCCTGTCTCATGAAATCCTCTCACTACCCTACGAGACAGATACTGTTAGAAGCCCCATTGCAGAGATGAAACAGCTAAGGCACAGAGAGGTCAAGAAACTTGCCTTATGTCACACAGCCAGAGAAGAACCAAACTGGGAGAGAATCCACTGGCATTGCCTCAGGAAAGAGTCCCAGGTTATAACAGGCATGTGACATGGAAGCAACTCCCAGGAAATCAATGAAAGAAGAGAGTGGATGCATGCCTGAATGGACCAGGATATTGAGGTGGAGGAAAAGTAAATCTGGAGGATAAATGAAAGGTGGGGGGTGGGGTAAGCTTAATTCAGCAGAGTCATTGCCATCAACTCAACTCTTAAGATGGAATGCACTAGACTGAAGTTCTTAGCGCAGAGGTCGGAGAAGGCAATGGCAACCCACTCCAGTACTCTTGCCTAGAAAATCCCATGGATGGAGGAGCCTGGTAGGCTGCAGTCCATGGGGTTGCTACAAGTCGGACGCGACTGAGCGACTTCACTTTCACTTTTCACTTTCACGCAATGGAGAAAGAAATGGCAACCCACTCCAGTGTTCTTGCCTGGAGAATCCCAGGGACGGCAGAGCCTGGTGGGCTGCCGTCTATGGGGTCGCACAGAGTCGGACACGACTGAAGCAACTTAGCAGCAGCAGCAACAGCGCAGAGGTAAAATGACTACATCTCAGCCTCATAAATTAAAACCCTACTCAGTGCCAAGGAGTCCTAGACCCCTTGGCTTGCCTTTTCACTTCATTATTCCAAAGACACAAAAGAAAGTCCCGAGAGTCTTTCTGTAATGAGGAGCAACCTATTTTTTTGTTTTCATTCAAGGTTCCACCAACCCGCTGATACGCAGAGAAAAGTTTTCTAGGTTATTTTGCATCCTCACTTCTCTTTCTTCATGCCCATCCCACAAAGCCCAGTGTCTCGGAGTTAAAAAAAAAAAAAAAAGAAGAAGGCTTCCCTGGTGGTCCAATAAGTAAGAATCTTCCTGTCCATGCAGGGCACACCAGTTCGATCTCTGGTCCAGGAAGAACTCACATGCTGTGGGGCAACCAAGCCCATGAACCACAACTATCAAGTCCCTGCTCAGCAAAGCCTGCGCTCTGCAACTAGAGAGAAGAGAAGCTACCGCAACTAGAGAAAGCCCGCGCACAGCAATGAAGACCCTGCCCAACCAAAAATGTAAATAATGTTTTTTAAATCCCTTTAAAAAAAATCCCACTCCTTGTAGTTGAATGGCTCTTTAAAACTATTACAATCAAGTTTGATATTTACTCGAAAATAACAATAATTTACTCAGCACCTAATAAGTGTTAAGCCCGCCGTGTTTACCAGTATGAGCTGATGTGATTTTAAGAACAGCCCCAGTGTGGTAAAAAGTAGAGCTTATATTTGCCCAGTTGAGGAAACAGGTTCAGGCTATTAGCAATTAGGAGATGGCAAGAAATCCAGACCCTGGCGGGCTAGACAGCACAATCTACATGCTTTCCACCTTCTTTCTTTAAGCCTATATAGTTCTCATTCTTGTTAGCCCATTATAAGATCCTGGGAAACTTTTAAAATAACCAGCATCTGGCCTTCATTCAGATCAAAAGAATGAGAATCAATGGGGAAGAGGGATGACTGGTCTTCTGACATTTGAAAAGCTCATCGGGTGATTTTTGTTTTTAATTGGAGTGAAATTCACATAGCACAAGATTACCATTTTAAAGTGTACAATTCAGTGGCATTTAGTGCGTTCATCACATTATGCAGCCATCGTGTCTCCCTAGTTCCAGAACATTTGCATCACTCCCAGAGGAAACCTTGCCCCCATTAGCAGTCACTTCCCATCGCCTCCTCCCTCCGGCCCCTGGCAACCAGCAATCTGCTTTCTGTCTTGATGGATTTGCCTATTCTGGATGTTTTATGTAAGTGGAATCATGCTGTCTCTGACCTTTTGAGTATGGCTTCTTTCACTGAGCATTACGTTTCCAAGGTTCATCCCGGTTGTGGCATGTGTCAGAACTTCATTCCTTTTCATGGCTGAATGGTGCAATAATTATGGAGAATCATGGTTGCGGACCAAAGCGGAGCGTGATGTGCTACCCCAGGGTGTGTCTCTTTGGCAGAGGGATTATTCGTTTTGAGAGGAGGCAGATACAGGAGCAGCTCTGAAAGCTGAGTGGAGATTACTGTTTTATAAGAGACACTTTCACCTACAAGGGAAATCTCCCTCTCTGTGTCAGGAAGAGAAGGGGGATTCTGTCAGCAAAGAGGGCAATGATTTCAATCTGCATTGAAACCAGGCCCTTGTTTTCTGCACTTTTCCTGGTAACCTCCCCACACTGGTTCCCTCACCACATATCTGCCGCCCCCCACCCCTGCCACCTGAACATCTTTTGTCTTTAGATGGAAATGGTATCTTGAAAGTCCCTTGGACTGCAAGTAGATCAAATCAGTCCATCCTAAGGGAAATCAACCCTCAATATATTCATTGGAAGGACTGTTGCTGAAGCTGATGCTCCAGTACTCTGGCCACCTGATGCCAAGAGCCGACTCATTGAAAAAGATCCTGATGTTGGGAAAGACTGACGGCAAGAGGAGAAGGAGGCAGCAGAAGATGAGATGGTTGGGTGGCATCAGCAACACAATGGACATGAATTTGAGAAAACTCTGGGAGATAGTGCAGAATGGAAGAGCCTGTCATGCTGCAGTCCATGGGGTTGCAAAGAGTTGGACACGACTTAGTGACTGAACATCAAGCAGGTGGCATTTGAGGTGATGGTTTAGAGAATTTTGGAGACTTACTCAGTTTTCCTGGGTCTCTCCAACCTGAACAAAGATAGAAAGTGAAAAGTCAAAGTGTTAGTCACTCAGTCGTGTCTGACTCTTTGTGGCTCCCAATGGACTGTAACCCTCCAGGCCCCTCTGTCCATGGGATTCTCCAGGCAAGAATACTAGAGTGGGTAGCCACTCTCTTCTCCAGCGGATCTTCCCAACCCAGGAATCAAACCCTGGTCTCTTGCATTACAGGCAGATTCTTTACCATCAGAGCCACCAGGCAAGTAGGAGGTAGACATGTTATCAAACTGGCACTTTCCTTCTGTTAATTGTATTATGGGGAGGTCTCAGCCAAGAATCCAGAAGGGTGAAGGGGTAATTATCCCCCCCCCTCACAATACTAACCCCACAGTCACCATGTGGAGTCTGGGAGAGCATACGTTTGTATTTTCATTTTGATCGGAGAGAAACTCAGGGCGTGTGATGTACATTTCTCAGGAAATCTCTCTACTTTTTCTCCCTCAAACCAGTACTATCATTGCCGTATGATCCTTTCTTGACCAAACTCAAAAAATAAACCACTGCTATAATTTGGGGGCTTTCTCCCCTCTGTTTTTGTTTTCCATAACATCCACATAAAGCTCAGATGGACTGCCCCACCACCACCCGCGGGGTGCCCGTGGTGAGTGTGTTGGGGCTGAGAAAAGGGCTGGTCTCTAAGACCCTTATGTCTTGGTGACCACTCTTTTTCCCACTTATGAAGATTTAGAAGCCCTTGACCATCATTCTTTCCTTTACTTCTTCTTTCCACAGCACTAATTAAGTGGCTCCTTTTTTGGTGCTACCATTTTGTTTGGGTTGAGGAGGCCAGCGGCAAATTCTACTCAGGGATTGAGAGCATCTTTGCCAAGGATTTATTTAACGCAGGTTCACCTCGGGAATTTTAATAAATAGCATATAGGATAATGTCTCTTAATAAATCAATAAAGAAATAGCATACTCCAAACTAATAATGGCTCAAATGCTCAGTCATATCTGACTCTTTGTGACCCCATGGACTGTGGCCCACCAGGCTCCTCTGTCCATGGGATTCTCCAGGCAAGAATACTGGAGTGGGTTGTCATTTCCTCCTCTGGGCCGTCTTCCCAACCCAAGGGACCCACATCTCTTATGTCTCCTGCATTGGCAGGCGGGTTTTTTACCACTAGAGCCACCTGGGAAGCTCTCAAACTAATAGGTTAACAATTAACTATTGTTCCAGGCCAGATGGAGATGAAATTTAAAAGTCCGAGTCTAGTTGGAGTGTACCTATGAGCTGGTTCTCAGGAGAAGAGCTTAGCCAATCACCCGCTGACTTCAGCTTCTGGGGCAAAAGAAAAATTTCCTCCTTATGGGAACACGTTGCCAGGGAGCAAAGACAGGGGTGTCCGAGTGCAAGGTGATTTCCTTCTGGAGCCACTGCTCAGTTCTTGTCACTCTGACAAAGAACTGCTTTGTTCAGACAGGAGCTAATGCCCCAGGGTCTTTGGAGACCTATTTAAATCAGCAAAGAGTCAACTTGTCCAGACCTAACACTCTGAAGTTGTGGTCAAACCTCTTGGTATTTAAAGGTCCTCTAGCTATAGTCACTCCTCCATGTGACCTGATCTGTAAGTCCCCAGCAGGGGCTTCTAAGAACCTAATATAGAATGGCTAGTAACTGCACCACAGTTCTCAGGCATAGAGATGAGCAAGATAAACCCGGTCCCTGATTTCTGAGGAGAAAACTGTCTAGTAAGGAAAGGCAGAAATCTAGCCAAAAACAAAAAATGTACCAGATACATTTCCCCCCACTTTTCAAAATATTGCTTTATACCACTTTGCTTCTATGAAAGATCTACATCACTACTGTAATAGGGAAGAACAAATATGACTCCCTATTGGATCCATTTCTTTTCCCTTAGCCTTTGTGTTCTATCGACTTGCTACATGCTAATCACTAAAGTGATGCTGCCTATCGCTTCAAGTACACGTAATGGTCCATCTCCAGGAACCCTGCCTCCCTTGCCTGAGTGTTAAGCTAAAATACCTGTGTTCAACCCACAGGAAGCATCCTGACCAGCCCACCTGTGAATGGCTGCAGAAAAGAAGAAATGAACACATCCCCTCGGGAGTCTGGTTGGAACCAGGAAATATTTGGTTTTTTGTTTGTAAGTTTGTTTTTATAGGAAGCTGTTTTCTGATAATATTTATTTTTTTATCTGGCTGCAATGGGTCTTAGTTGTGGCACGTGGGATCATCAGTCTTCCTTGAGGCATGTAGGATTTTTAGCTGTGGCATGAGGGGCCTATTTCCCTGAGGAGGGATTGAACCTGGGCCCCTGCATTGGGAGTGTAGAGTCTTAGCCACTGGACGTCCAGGGAAGTCCTGGAACCAAGAAATATTTGCAACAACTTACCATATTTCTACTTTACCTCCTCACCTCCCCTCCTCTTCATTCTAGGAAATAAACTAGCATCCGAACGCTGGCAAGATGGTTCATTTTGGACACGTTTAGAGACGGGCGGGTCATGGTGGAGAGATTTGACAGAATGTGGTCCACTGGAGAAAGGAATGGCAAACCACTTCAGTATTCTTGCCTTGAGAACCCCATGAACAGTATGAAAAGGCAAAATGATAGGATACTGAAAGAGAAACTCCCCGGTCAGTAGGTGCCCAATATGCTACTGGAGATCAGTGGAGAAATAACTCCAGAAAGAATGAAGGGATGGAGCCAAAGCAAAAACAATACCCAGCTGTGGATGTGACTGGTGATAGAAGCAAGGTCCAATGCTGTAAAGAGCAATATTGCATAGGAACCTGGAATGTCAGGTCCATGAATCAAGGCAAATTGGAGTGGTCAAACAAGAGATGGCAAGAGTGAATGTCGACATTCTAGGAATCAGCGAAGTGAAATGGACTGGAATGGGTGAATTTAACTCAGATGACCATTATATCTACTACTGCGGGCAGGAATCCCACAGTATGGCCACCATGAGTGGCCATCATGGTCAACAAAAGAGTCCTAAATGCAGTACTTGGATGCAATCTCAAAAATGACAGAATGATCTCTGTTCATTTCCAAGGCAAACCATTCACTATCACAGTAATCCAAGTCTATGCCCCAACCAGTAACGCTGAAGAAGCTGAAGTTGAACGGTTCTATGAAGACCTACAAGACCTTTTAGAACTAACACCCAAAACAGATGTCCTTTTCATTATAGGGGACTGGAATGCAAAAGTAGGAAGTCAAGAAACACCTGGGGTTACAGGCAAATTTGGCCTTGGAATACGGAATGAAGCAGGGCAAAGACTAATAGAGTTTTGCCAAGAAAATGCACCGGTCATAACAAACACCCTCTTCCAACAACACAAGAGAAGACTGTATACATGGACATCACCAGATGGTCAACACTGAAATCAGATTGATTATATTCTTTGCAGCCAGCGATGGAGAAGCTCTATACAGTCAGCAGAAACAAGACCAGGAGCTGACTGTGGCTCAGACCATGAACTCCTTATTGCCAAATTCAGACTGAAATTGAAGAATGGAGGGAAAACCACTAGACCATTCAGGTATGACCTAAATCAAATCCCTTATGATTATACAGTGGAAGTGAGAAATAGATTTAAGGGCCTAGATCTGATAGATAGAGTGCCTGATGAACTGTGGAATGAGGTTCATGACATTGTACAGCAGACAGGGATCAAGACCATTCCCATAGAAAAGAAATGCAAAAAAGCAAAATGGCTGTCTGGGGAGGCCTTACAAATAGCTGTGAAAAGAAGACAAGTGAAAAGCAAAGGAGAAAAGGAAAGATATAAACCTCTGAATGCAGAGTTCCAAAGAATAGCAAGAAGAGATAAGAAAGCCTTCTTCAGAGATCAATGCAAAGAAATAGAGGAAAACAACAGAATGGGAAAGACTAGGGATCTCTTCAAGAAAATCAGAGATACCAAAAGAACATTTCATGCAAAGATGAGCTCGATAAAGGACAGAAATGGTATGGACCTAACAGAAGGAGAAGATATTAAGAAGAGATGGCAAGAATACACAGAAGAACTGTACAAAAAAGATCTTCATGACCCAGATAATCACGATGGTGTGATCACTCACCTAGAGCCAGACATCCTGGAATGTGAAGTCAAGTGGGCCTTACAAAGCATCACTATAAACAAAGCTAGTGGAGGTGATGGAATTCCAGTTGAGCTATTCCAAATCTTGAAAGATGATGCTGTGAAAGTGCTGCACTCAATATGCCAGCAAATTTGGAAAACTCAGCAGTGGCCACAGGACTGGAAAAGGTCAGTTTTCATTCCAATCCCAAAGAAAGGCAATGCCAAAGAATGCTCAAACTACCACACAATTGCACTCGTCTCACACGCTAGTAAAGTAATGCTCAAAATTCTCCAAGCTAGGCTTCAGCAATATGTGAACTGTGAACTTCCAGATGTTCAAGCTGGTTTTAGAAAAGGCAGAGGAACCAGAGATCAAATTGCCAACATCCGCTGGATCATGGAAAAAGCAAGAGAGTTCCAGAAAAACATCTATTTCTGCTTTATTGACTATGCCAAAGCCTTTCACTGTGTGGATCACAATAAACTGTGGAAAATTCTTCAAGAGATGGGAATACCAGACCACCTGATCTGCCTCTTGAGAAATTTGTATGCAGGTCAGGAAGCAACAGTTAGAACTGGACATGGAACAACAGACTGGTTCCAAATAGGAAAAGGAGTTCGTCAAGGCTGAATATTGTCACCCTGTTTATTTAACTTATATGCAGAGTACATCATGAGAAACGCTGGACTGGAAGAAACACAAACTGGAATCAAGATTACCGGGAGAAATATCAATAACCTCAGATATGCAGATGACACCACCCTTATGGCAGAAGATGAAGAGGAACTAAAAAGCCTGTTGATGAAAGTGAAAGTGGAGAGTGAAAAAGTTGGCTTAAAGCTCAACATTCAGAAAACGAAGATCATGGCATCCGGTCCCACCACTTTAAGGGAAATAGATGGGAAAACAGTGGAAACAGTGTCAGACTTTATTTTTCTGGGCTCCAAAATCACTGCAGATGGTGACTGCAGCCATGAAATTAAAAGACGCTTACTCCTTGGAAGGAAAATTATGACCAACCTAGATAGCATATTCAAAAGCAGAGACATTATTTTGCCAACAAAGGTTCGTCTAGTCAAGGCTTTGGTTTTTCCTGTGGTCATGTATGGATGTGAGAGTTGGACTGTGAAGAAGGCTGAGCGCCAAAGAATTGATGCTTTTGAACTGTGGTGTTGGAGAAGACTCTTGAGGGTCCCTTGGACTGCAAGGAGATCCAACCAGTCCATTCTGAAGGAGATCAGCCCTGGGATTTCTTTGGAAGGAATGATGCTGAAGCTGAAACTCCAGTACTTTGGCCACCTCATGTGAAGAGTTGACTCATTGGAAAAGACCCTGATGCTGGGAGGGATTGGGGGCAGGAGGAGAAGGGGACGACAGAGGATGAGATGGCTGGATGGCATCACTGACTCGATGGACGTGAGTCTGAGTGAAGTCCGGGAGTTGGTGATGGACAGGGAGGCCTGGCGTGCTGCGATTCATGGGATCACAAAGAGTCGGACACGACTGAGTGACTAATGTGATCTGATCTGATCTGAGAGAAGGAAATGGCAACCCACTCCAGTATTCTTGCCTGGAGAATTCCACGGACAGAGGAGCCTGGTGGGCTACAGTCCATGGTGTTCGCAAAGAGTTGGACACGACTTAGTGACTGTCACTCCCTTAGTCCATCATCATCTCGGTCTGTTGGCTTTCCAAACAGTCACTATTCTTTGCCCCAGAAACTCATCTGTCAGTTTATTGGCCTGTCATGTGGCGGGCAGTAAGAGCTTGGACTCGGTAACAGTACTTGTTTTTGCTAAGCAAAAGAAATCCAAAGAGGATTTCTGCTTTTACCAAAAAAAAAAAAAGGAGCTGCTTCTTCCTGTTACATCGTTTCAGTCTGTGAAGGGTTGTATAGGAATGCCCTGCTTTCGGACAGCAGGGTGAACTTGTAGTTAATTGTTTACAGGAGAGAAGGAAGCCCCCAACGAGATGTGCACAACCCCTGAGAGGATGAGATGGGGACCTGACCTTGGCAGAGGGCAGTGCCTGTCAAATTTTAATGTGTGTGCGCGGCACCAGGGACCTTGTAAATGTGCAGATTCTGACTCGGGTGAGGCGAGGAGCCTGCATTTCTAACAAGCCCACCAGTGATGCTGCTGTGGTCCACAGGCCACACTCTGAAGAAGTGATGGGGGAAACTGGGGCGTAAGAGATGGGTAGCAGCTAACCAGGGAGGTCCCCTCTTCTGAACGCACACTTTTGTCAGTGCATTTGGAAGGAAGAGCCATTCCCTGCCAATCATTCAGTCCTGGACCTCAGCCTGGCAGACCCTGATGGAGAAATACTTAGAGGTTTACGGCTTCCCTTGTAGCTCAGCTGGTAAAGAATCCACCTGCAATTCAGGAGACCCCGGTTCAATTCCTGGGTTGGGAAGATCCGCTGGAGAAGGGATAGGCTACCCACTCCAGTGTTCGTCGGCTTCCCTGGTGGCTCAGCTGGTAATGAATCCGCCTGCAATGTGGGAGACCTGGGTTTGATCCCTGGGTTGGGAAGATCCCCTAGAGAAGGGAAAGACTACCCACTCCAGTATTCTGGCCTGGAGAATTCCATGGACTTTATTGTCCACGGGGTCGCAAAGAGTCAGACACGACTGAACTACTTTCACTTTCACTTTTCAGGGGTCGAAAGGCCATAGATTTTCCATCTTTTTAGAGCCATCTCATAAAGCCCTTGCTATAGGCATGGAATTTGTGTGGAGACTGTGAAGCAGCCAGCCTTTTAGAGAATTTCTGGTCCCACCCCCTCATTTTTAAATTAGAATCTGGGACTCTGTCCATCCTTCAGTATTTCTTGGCATTTATTGGGCACCTGCTGTGTGTCAAGGTCTTATGCCATCCACGTCGTTCATTTGTGCAGTTCTCTGAACAATCCAGAAGGATTAGAATAAATATCTGCAGTTTACAAAGAAGAAAATATCAAAAAATGCTCATCCAACACCACACAGCTAGGACGTGACAAACTGGAAGGAGCTCCAGCCTGCCAGCTCCAAAGCCATGCTCTCTGCAGGGCATCTACCTGAATCTTTATTCCAGTGTCTGTTGACCTATGAGCCTCAACTTGGTTAAAACGCCCGGTGCTAGGATAGAGACAGGCAAATGGGGGGCTGGCTTCATCTCATGAATTACAAAATTCTTCTCCTACCCAGCCTTCTTGCTGCAAAACCCCTTCCAGAACTACGTACCATGATGACAGCCTCGTTTGGAATTCTTCCGTATCAAATTGGGAGAAAAACAGAAGACTCGAAGTAGCTTAAGCAATGTCCCCAAGTGCCCCTGGGCTCTGGCTCTTTTTCATCTCTCCTTGTTTCTACTTGGCTTTACCCCTCTTTCTGTCAGTGGCCTATGTCCACGAAAGCCATGCTGAGTTCAATTTTTTACTTTCCGGAAGATACGGATTTGTTTTGCAATGTGTCCCTTACCCCAATCCTGGCACGCTTACGGGCAGTTGAGTCAACCGGCTCATTTATTAGGAGGTTCATGACAGCACATCAGACCACTGGCACTGATTTGAAAAGATATAACAGATTCCAAGCCCCAGACTGACCCTCGGGCACAGAGTGTCCCTTATCAAGCCAGTCTTCTCTGGACCAGCCTTGGGCAGAGGAAGCCGGTAATTTAATTAGAATCCGAGCTCTTTGGAGTGAAAAGTGATCATTTGTCATCGTGGCTTCAAGGACACCATCTCTCTGGCAGCTCTCCACCTCTCTTCAGAGTTGACGATCAGAAATCACCAGGAGCCTGACGGGTGATGTCACGGGAAGGACACAGGGTATGTGGTTAGATGGAGCGTCACCCTCTGAAACCAGCATCCTGGGCACATCAGGTCATGTCCACAGACCTCAACTTCCTAGTTTGTAAAGTGTGATGAATCAGAAGTCCTGCTTTGACTTGCTGTCAACACAGTGTGTGAGGCATCTGCAGTGTCCTGATGAGGAGGGGGCCCTCAGCAAAGGGTGGTAGCTCCTAGGCCAGTGCCTGAGTTGGCTGGAAGAAACACACTCTTTTTCACTGATGCTGCTCCAGTAATACGCACCAGGCAGTGCTCTAAGATCTTCACATTGTTGTGTTCGATTCTTTGCGAGTCCATGAACCGTAGCCCTTCAGTCTCCTCTGTCCATGGGATTTCTCAGACAGGAATACTGGACTGGGTTGCTGTTTCCTTCTCCAGGGGATCTTCCCCACCCAGGAATCGAACCTGCATGCTTAGCTCATTGAAAAATTCACAGTCACTCTTGAGTGTGGGTGTGTTATCGTCTCATTTTACATACAATGAACCTGAGGCTCAGAGAGGTTGCCCAAGGTCATAGAACTGCTCTTGAACCTCCAGGGTCTCTGTTCTCAAACAGCGCACTATAATGATGTTACTGCTTAAAACTGGAGGTACTGAGACCAGAAACATAATAATAAGAGCTAATTTTCACTTTCTGCTTGGAATCAGCCAGGCACCTTATGCCATTCATCTCATTTGTTATAACCCAATAAACTAAGTCCTGTTGTTATTACCATTTTACAGATGAGGAAACTGAGACCCAAGGAAGATAATTAGCCTGACCCAGATTATGCAGCTGGTAAGTGGATTCAACTCCATGTCTGAGTATAGAGCCTGAGTTCTCAACCCTTTCTGCTTGGAGTCCGAGACAGGCTCAGTTTTCTCGGTACTCCCTCTGGGTCAGTGGAGCAGCTGCTGGCTGGAGGGGCACTCACTGGAATAACCTCCCAAGGGTCCCAGGTCAGGGCCAGCTGTCCTGCACTGCTAGTCTGAGCAGCCCCAGAGAATGATGGTGGCTGAAGATGCTCAGGGATCATCCCACTGAGAACCCATTGTACAGATGAGTAAATTGTGAATGGCTCCCTGGTAGCTAAGTTGGTAAAGAATCTGCCTGCAATACAAGACACCCAGGTTTGATACTTGGGTTGGGAAGATCCTCTGGAGAAGGAAATGGCGACCCACTTCAGTATTCTTGCCTGGGAAATCCCATGGACAGAGGAGCCTGGTGGGCCACAGTCCACAGGGTCACAACAGTCAGACACAACCTAGCAAATCAACCATCACCAAACTGAGAATGGAGAGAAGACATTTGCCCAACAAAACCGGCACTCAGACCTCCTTTCAGGCTATGTTTTTCTTAAAGGAAAAAAAAAAGAAAGAAAGAAACTCTATAATATTATGTAATAATTATTCTCCAAAAAAATCTAAAATAAGGGAAAGGATTTAAGTCCATATATAACTGTAGCATTTTATTTAAAATAATGTGTGAACCAATTCAATGGCCAGCAATAGGACTGTTTAAATACATTATGGCAGTATGTGGAAATAACTCAAGTATCCATCACCAGATGAAAGAATAAAGAAATGTATTGTATATATACAAGGGAACACTATTTAGCCTTAAGAAAGAAGGAAATCCTGACATTTATGACAGCATGGATGAATCTGGAGGACATTATGCATGTGTGCATGCTCAGTTGCTTCAGTCGTGTTTGACTTTTTGCGACCCTGTGAACTGCAGCCCACCAGGCTCCTCTGTCCATGAAGATTCTCCAGGCAGCAATACTGGGATGGGTTGCCATGCCCTCCTCCAGGGGATCTTCCTGAAACAGGGATTGCATCTCCTGTGTCTTGCATCTCTTATGTCTCCTGCATTGCAGGTGGATTTTTTTTACCACTGAGCCACTAGGGAAACCTCCAGAGGACATTATGCTAAGTGAAATAAGCCAGAAAGACAAATGCTACATAATTCCATTCATATCTAAAATAGTCAAACTCACCGAGAATACAATGGTGGATTCCAGGGGCTGGAGGATGGGGGAATTCAATGGATATGAAGTTTCTTTTCTGCCAGATGATCAGTGCTAAGAGATGGCTGTACAACAGGGTACCTCTAGTTAACAATACCGTATTGTGCAGTTAGAATTTGTTAAGAGGGTAGATCTCAGGTTAAGGGCTCTTCCCACAAAGTAAATAATAAAGGGACCCAGGGATTTTCTGCGAGGTGTTGGATGAATCTGTTACCTTGATCATAGTGATGGCACCACAGGTGTTTGCAAATATCCAGACTCAACCAATTGGAGAAGGAAATGGCAACCCACTCCAGTGTTCTTGCCTGGAGAATCCCAGGGATGGAGGAGCCTGGTGGGCTGCTGTCTATGGGGTCACACAGAGTCGGACACGACTGAAGCAACTTAGCAGCAGCAGCATGTGCAGGCCTCTGTATATCAACTGTGCCTCAGTGAAGCCAGTTTAAAAATCACAGTGCATCCACAGAATAGAATATTGTATGGCTGCTCAATAATTCTCTTCGGTCACTTCCACAAGGAGGCTGCTGACAGTTTGGGGGCTTCCCAGGTGGCGCAGTGGTAAAGAATCCACCTGCCTGTGCAGCAGACGCAGGAGATGTGGGTTCGATCCCTGGGTCGGGAAGACCTCCTGGAGGCAGAAATGGCAACCCACTCCAGTATTCTTGGCTGGCAAATCGCATGGACAGAGGAGCCTGGCGGGCTACAGTCCATGAGGTCGCAAAGAATCAGACGCAATTGAGCACCCACGCAAGTAAGCTTTCATTAATGTTTGTGAAAAGTTTAGCATGGGGTGGGAAATGCATGCTGCTGCTAAGTCGCTTCCGTCATGTCCGACTCTGTGCGACCCCAAAAATGGCAGCCTACCAGGATCCCCTGTCCCTGGGATTCTCCAGACAAGAACACTGGAGTGGGTTGCCATTTCCTTCTCCGATGCATGAAAGTGAAAAATGAAAGTGAAGTCGCTCAGTCGTGTCCGACCCTCAGCGACCCCAGGGACTGCAGCCTACCAGGCTCTTCTGTCCATGCGATTTTCCAGGCAAGAGTACTTGAAGGGAAATGCATGTGAGGTCACATTAGATGGGGGAAAAAAAATACGGGACTTCCCTGGTGGTATCGCAGTGGTTAAGAGTCTGGGCTTCCACTGCAGGGGGAACGAATTCCATTGCTGGTTGGGAAACTAAAATCCCACACGCTCGAAGTATGACCAAAAGTGAAGTTATTCAGTTGTGTCAGACTCTTTGCGACCCCATGGACTGTAGCCTACCAGGCTCCTCCATCCATGGGATTTTCCAGGCAAGAATACTGGAGTGGGTTGCCATTTCCTTCTCCAGGAGAACTTCCTGAGCCAGGGATTGAACCCGGGTCTCCTACATTATAGGCAAATGCTTTACCATCTGAGCCACCAGTTAAAACAAAAACCCTCCCCCAAAACAAAAAGAATTAAGCCTTTCTTCTCCTTTCAGTTAAAACACTTCTTGTGATCCTGGGACTGAGTCCTGCTTCCTTTTTAAAAAAAAAAAAAGAAAGAAATCAGAATTCAAAACCAATAGAGGTCATAGCCATTGCCTTGAGGGAGGGAGTCACTTGATTATTCTGCCTCCTAATTTTGTCCCCTATTTTCCAGTGTCCAATCGCTCCACACAGAGTGGAAATTACTGCTGTAATGTGACTTGAGCCTGTCGACTAGTCACCACTCCCACTGCCTGTACCTCAGCCCAAGTACCCTCACCTTTCACTTGGGCAAAAACAGCAGCCCCCAGTTGGTCCCCCAAAGCCGAGGTGCGCTCCCTTCAGTCACAGCTCATGTCACCACCATGGTGATTTTTATGAAACATGAACATGACCGCAGTCTTCCCTCACCAAGTGCTGCCGATGGCTCCCCATTGCCCTCAGGATGAAGTCTGAACTCAACGTGACACCCAGTTACCCCCTGCAGTCTGATCGCATTTTTCAGCATTTTCCGTCTCTCACTCTCTATGCCAGCCAAGCAGAAAGTTCTGCCCGCCTCTGACCTTCCGGGCTTCTTCTAGCTGAGGGACCCAGTCATGCGGCCTTCCTCCCGCCTAGCACACCCCCACCTTCCTTCCGCTAACTTACCCTTCTCTTCAGTTTAGCTGCTCCTCCCTCTCCCTGTCCCCGAGACTAGGTCAGCGTCCCTCACCAGCGCCCCTGCTCCCCTGCCTCATTCATGGCGCTGTTTGTCTTCTGTTGTAATTATCTGCTAGGATACAACCTCTGCAGGGACAAGATATTTCTTCTGGTCCAGCCACAAATACCAGTGCATTCAGTCGGCACTCGGTTTTGATACCTCAGATATGAGGCTGGTTTGGGGGTCTAAATTCCCTAGCTATTTTAAGGGAAGCAAACTTTGGGGGAAAACTTAAATGACCCATATCTATTGTATTTAGAGGACGCTTTCCCCTTAAATGTGATTGTCTTTCCCACTATGCTATAAGACAGCTTCCCAGGTGGCTCCGGGGTAAAGAATCGGCCTGCCAACGCAGGAGATGCAGGAGATATGGGTTCGATCCCTGGATCCTGGATCGGGAAGATCCCCTGTAGGAAGAAATGGCAACCCACTCCAGTATTCTTGCCTGGAAAATCCCATGGACAGTGGAGACTGGAGGACTACAGTCCATGGGGTCACCAAGTATCGCACATGACCGAGCAACTGAGCACACACGTGCACTCTGTGCTATAAGAATTTAGCCCCTCCATGCTCTAAAATGTATGCAACCCACCAGGTGGTCAAAGAAACGTTTAAAAAATACAGAAGCCCAGGCACTACCAGCAGGAACTCTCATTCAGCAAGTCTGGAATGAGACCCAGGAATATATATTCGTTAAGCAGTCCTGTGGGGGACTCTGACACACACAGCCACCCAACTTGGGGTGCCACTGAAATATAGATGAGCCCAGCTTTGTGCTTGGCAGTCTGAAGCAGGTCTGTGCCTCCAATTCCTTTCTCCTCGGGTCCCACATTTTCTACCTATTGAGTGCTACATACGTGTGAATTACCCTCAAAAGCTGGAGACCCACATTCTTCTCTGAGCCTGCTCAGAACAGAAATGCACACCAAGCCCATCAGACTGCAGAGCGGACAATTCTTCCTGCTTATTAAGGATATTATAGAGGCAGCTGGCCGACCACGTTAGTATGACAGGTCTATTTTCATATGGAAAAGAAAATTATAGAGAGGCATAAACATTTGCTAACTAGAGAGATGTTATTATAGCCTGCAAATTGCATTCAGATGTTCAGTAATACTGGAGTTAATGGATTTCTGAGAGTTCTTCAGCAAGCTGGCCCATCTAAGAAAAAAAAAACCTTTTTCTTTCTGTTTTTATTAAAAGGGTGTCGCCCTGCCTCCCGATGTGGGAAGGGGGAATCCTGAGTCTGTAGGGGTCTGGGGGCTGCCTGGGGACAACACTGACTCTGCATCTGTTAAGTGTAAGACCATCAGGGAAACCCCTCCTGCATCCTTGCAGAGAAATTAAAGAACAGAAAAGAATTACTGAGCCAAGACCTGTGGTGAGCACGTTACATTCACATCTCATTTTATCCTCCCCACAATTCAGTGAAGGGGATTATTGCCTTTTCACAGACAAGGAGTTGGAGGCACAGAAGGTTCAGGGGTCTTGCTTAAAATCGAACAGCTGAGAAGTACAAGAGGCGGAATTGGAATTCATACCATTCAACCGCAGAACCCAGACTCTGTCACTTAGCAAATTCTAGGTGCGAGGCTTAAATAGCCCCACAGGGCAGCTATTGTACCCATTTTACAGATGTGTCTCCAGAGTCTCAATAAGTCACTTGTCCAAGAGACAGAACCAGGATATGAACCAGATCCGTGTGATTTAACCCAGACTGCCTGTCAGCAGATAGTTTGAAATGCTCCTGCATGCCAGACTCTGAGACACACAGTTGGGGGACACAACAGATACCACCCCAGCCCCAGGATTCATGCTCCGTGCTGCTCAGGGACTCCCTCTGGCACAGGAAGCCCATGGAAAAGAAATTGAGGCTGTTGCTACTGATGATCGTTGTACTCTCTCCCCTCACTCTGCTTATCTTGATCCACATCGCTTGGTCATCAGGACCCTCCATCCTGGCCCCCGTGTAGAATCTGACCCAAAGAGTCCTCCCTACTTCACCTGGAGGGTCACTTTTCAGAACATGAATTCATAAAATCCAGTGATGGTCAGTGACCCTTCTCCTATTGGGGAAGCCATTGACCTTTAGAATCAGAAGATTCTAGAACATTCTGTCCACTCTCTGCATTTTGCCAATGGGGAAACTGAGACTGGAGCGATGTATCTAGAAGCCGAGGAACACCAGGGATTACCAGCAACCACCAGAAGCCAGCAGAGAGGCGTGGAGCAAACTGTCCAGCCCAGCCTCCACCTTAATGCGGTGCCTCTTGCCTCCTGAGTTGTAAAAGAGCATACTTCCATTGTTTTAAGCTACAAAATTGTGTATGTGCATGTGTGTGAGTGTGTGTGCGCACGTGCATGTTCCATCGTGTCCGACTCTTTGTGGCCCCGTGGACTGTAGCCTGTCAGGCTCCTCTGTCCATGGTATTTTCCAGGCAAGAATACTGGAGTGGGTTACCATTTCCTACTTCAGGGGATCTTCCTGACCTGGGGATCGAACCTGTGCCTCTTGCATCTCCTGCATCAGCAGGTGGATTCTTTACCACTAGTACAAACCTGGGAAGCCCCAGAATTATGAGAGAATAAACTTCTCTTGTTTTAAGCCACTAAATTAGTGTATATTTATTACAGGAGCCCTAGGAACTGATATACCTGCCTTGTTCCAAAAGGTTTTTATAGGGTTTATTTAATACAAGATAAAATCAGGAAAAGGAAATAAAATAAGGATAAAATTAAGGAAAGGGACATGGAGAGTGTAGAAAAGATGGAGATAAGAACCACCTATATAGACAAATTGGAAACTATGCTAGACATGGATGGCACCGTTGGGTTCTGAACTTGCTAGTAACTGAAGAAAAACAAATAACCCCGACATCATAGATGAGCCACTGTTTCTATAAAAAACAAACATAGTCACAGACAGTGAGCACTGGTAACTGAGTGGGGTGAAGTATTCTTTAAAAAGAGAAAGAGTCTGTTGCGACTTCTCTCACAACATTCTTAATAAAGGAGGTGCCTGGAAAATATCTGTTGAAAATAATCAAGACTCTGTTCCCCTTTGAGGCAATGGTTTCGGAAAGTAGACAAACCCTCAAGTTTCAAGAGCAGAGAGAAACGGACCTAGCATATCCTGGAGATAAAATTTTTAAATACATACTATTAAAATATTAAACAGGCCTTCTAGCGACATACTTCCTGCGGCTTCCTGTTCAGACCCTGGGCGAGCATCCTGATTGGTGATTGTACTCCCTTCCCCACGGGGAGAGCAGAGAAAGTCAATTGTCTCAATCTGCCTTCAGCTTCTCAACTGGGACTCTGAGCCCTAGGCTAACCCAAGAGTCTACTCTCCACAGGCCACATTCCCCGTCTTCCTAGAGGGACTCTGCATCTAAATTCATTTGTGTCCTTATTTGTAAATTCAACCACGCTTTTGCTGGTCAGTTGCAAGCCCGGACAGAGGTGCTAGGAACCCCAGAGGAGAAGAGCAGATTAGATGGGATGGGAAACGGAGTTCCCAGTGCCAGCCAGAGCGTGCTGAGTTGTGTCCGAATGTATGTGGCCTCATGGACTGTAGCCCCCACCAGGCTCCACAGGCTCCTCTGTCCATGGGATTCTCCAGGCAAGCATATTGGAATGGGTTGCCATTTCCTCCTTCAGGGGGATCTTCCCAACCCAGGGATCAAACCCACCTCCCTTGCATCTCCTGCATTGGCAGGCAGATTCTTTACCATCTGAGCCACCTGGGGAGCCTAGTCCTGTGGCTGGAAAAGGGCAGAGGCTCAAAGGTCATGGTCACCTTTGGTCTCCTCTCTTCCTCTCCGAACAAATTTTGGGAGCTACAAGGCTTACCAGTGGTTCTGGTTGTGTCGAAGGTGTATCATTCTGTTCAGTTCTCTCAATGGATGACTCTTGGGTCACATGTTTTTGTTTTTGTTTTGACTCTACCATGTGGCATGAGGGACCTTAGCTCCCCGACCAGGGATCGAACTTGTGCCCTGTGAAGGGGAAGCATGGAGCCAGGGAGGTCCAAAGGGTCACAAGTTTTTGAAAGCTGGATGATCAGACCTCAGCTCCCAAGAAGTTCTCTGTATTTATTAAGCGAATGAATGAAGAAATGAATATAAGAAATCAGGGCTTGTTTTTAAAATAAATTCCTTGTTTTTTTTTAAAATGCAATTTTAATGGATAAAAGTAATACATGCACATATGGACATGTATAATAATGCACATATGGACAGACTTATGGACAAGGGTAGGAGAGAAGAGGGAAAGGATGAGATAAATGGAGAGAGTAACATGGATGCATATACATTAACGCATGTAAATAGATAGCCAATGGGAATTTTCTCTATGATTTAGGGAACTCAAACCCGGGCTCTGTAATAACCTAGAGGGGTGGGAGTGGTTGGGAGGCAGGAGGGAGAGTCAAGAGGAAGGGGACATATGTACACCTATGGTTAATGCATGTTGATGAATGATAGAAATCAAACCCATATTGTAATGCAATCATCCACTGATTAAAAATAAGTATTTTTTAAAAATGTAATTTTAAATGGATAAAATTAATACATGCACATAAAAAGTAATACATAAAAATTCAAACAGTACAAAGTACATGTGGTAAAAATTAAGTATTGATCCCATCACCAAGTCCCTCCTCAGGTATCCCTAGAAATGGTCGCATTAATGATGGAACTGAGTAGGGCCTGTGGGGCCCTCCCAGATACAAATCCTTCCTGTGAGCCCCCACTTCTTGAAAAAGGTTTCACTCAGCCTCCTTGACTTTCTCTGAGTTCCAAAGGGCAGGTTCAAATGGGTGCCACTCAGAAAAGGGGGGCTTCCCTGGTGGCTCAGTGGTAAAGAGTCCACCTGCCAAGCAGGAAATGCAAGTTCGATCCCTGGGTTGGGAAGACACCCTGGAGGAGGAAATGGCAACTCATTCCAGTATTCCTACCTGGGAAATCCCGTGGACAGACAAGCCTGGCTGGCTACAGTCCATGGGGTCATAAAGAATCAGGCTCAGCTTAGCGACTAAACAACAACAGTAATGTCCCTCCCCTAAAGGAGCTTATAGTCTAGACGGCAATCAGATGCTTAAACTAGGAACTTCAATACATTGTCTTTTGTACTGAGAGAAAATGCTACAGAAAAAGTCAACATAGAGAAAGTTCCAAGGACAGAGCAACTGACTTGTCCTTGGGAGCAGTGAGGAACACTTCACAAACTGGGTTTTGAAGAGTGACTAGGAGTTTTCTAAGCATAGTACAAAAGACAGGGATTCTAGGTAGATGGAGCAGTATGATCAAAGGTGGGAAATATTGGAACCTGATGTATATTGAAGAGATCAGTACCCTCTTTCCCCAGTTATAACCTGATTTCTTTTGACCTGGGAGTATGGCTGCTTTAGGGTCTTCCCTGTAGCTCAAATGGTAAAGAATCTGCCTGCAACGCAAGAGACCTGGGTTGGATCCCTAGGTCAGGAGGATTCTCTGGAGAAGGGAATAGCAGTCCACTCCAGTATTCTTGCCTGGGAAATCCCATGGACAGAGGAGCCTGGCGGGCTACAGCCCATGGGGTCACAAAGAGTCGGACATGACCGAGTGACTAACACTACTACTACCATCGCTGTTTTGGGGCTTCCCAGGTGGCTCAGTGGTAAAGAACCTGCCTGCCAATGCAGGAGACACAGGGGATACAGTTTCAATCCCTGGATGGAGAAGATCCCCTAGAGTAGGAGGTGACACTCCAGTCCAGTATTCTTGCTTGGGAAATCCCACAGACAGAGGAGCTTGGCGGGCTACAGTTCATAGGGTCTCAAAGAATTGGATGCAACTGAGCAGACAGGCACGCACACATGTGAGTGCTTGGAGAGATGAGCCCACAGAATATTCTACAGCTCTTGGTGGCATGAGGGTGTTTGCTTCCCTCAACCTTATGTTGATTGGTCTCTAAATGCTCCTTTTACTTGATGAACTCACTCCAGAAACACATTCGACCTTCAGCGGTGGTGACAGAAGCACTGCCTACAGGTCACTAATTTACTATGAATGAAATGATCTCTTTCCATCATTAGGACTTAGCTTGTGAAACTCTTGCTCTGATTGAGTGCCTGCCCTTCTAGCTTTTGCCATGGTCCTGCTGTTCTTCCCTCCTGGGGCCTCTGCTGAACAGCGGTGGGGCAAAGGAAGGCCCATAAGCAGAAATTACATTTAGAGGAGGTAACACGAAGGCCGCATTGCCAACATGTGAAATGAAAATATGTGGGTGTCAATCCTCTTGGCAGTGACCTCTATAGCTTTATTTTCAGAGTGGTCACATGAAGATCTCGCTTAGAGATATTTCAAGTGACTCAGATACAGGGCTTCCCAGGGGGTGCTAGTGGTAAAGAACCTGCCTGCCAGTGCAGGAGACATATCCCGTGGAGGACGGCATGGAAATCCATTCCAGTATTCTTGCCTAGAGAATCCCATAGACAGAGGAGCCTGGCAGGGTCCATGGGGCTGCAAAGAGTCAGACAGGACTGAAGTTACTTAGCAGCAGCAGATATGGAGAAATATTATTTACCTGGGGAGACAATATGACATGTAGAGAAAGCTCTTAAACTCTTGAGTCATAGAGGACAGGTTTCAAATTATGTCTCTGCCACTTAGACATACTCTACCGGCATTCATTAGGTACAAGTGACAGAAAACCCAGCTGAATCTTACTTGGAGTGGGTAGAAAAGGGTCACCCCTCCAACGCTGAAAATGTACCAAGCTCTTCATTATCACCAAGATTTTCAACTACTATTTGCTATCTTTTGAATGGTCTCCATTTTCCCAACCCTCCACTGGAATAACATGCATGTCTGTTTATTTCATTTTTATCTGTGGCTGTGCTGGGTCTTTATTGTGGCACCAGGGCTTTCTCTAATTTCAGCATGTGGGCCTAGTTGCCCTGTGGCATGTGGACTCTCAGTTCCTTGACCAGGAATCGAACTCACATCCCCTGCACTGGAAGGCAGGTTCTTAACCATTGGACCACCAAAGAGGTCCCTAACATATCTCTTGAGATCATAGCTTAGAGATCACCTCCTCTAGCAGGCTGCAGTAAGCCACACAGACTCACCTTCAGCTACTGGAATGCAAGGCCCTGACAGTGCTTACCTCCAAGTCCCTGTCCAGAAAATGCCTCCAATCAAAGAGAACTATGGGCTTGCCCAGTGGCTCAGTGGTAAAGAATCTGCCTGCAAGGCAGGAGCCATAGGAGACAGGTGTTCGCTCCCTGGGTCGGGAAGATACCCTGGAAAAGGGAATGGCAACCCACTCAAGCATTCTTGCCTGGAAAATCCCACGGACATAGGAGCCCGGCAGGCAACAGTCCATGGAGTCGCAAAGAGCTGGACATAACTGAAGTGACATAGCATGCATGCATGCAGAGAATTATCCCACCCAAAGTCACTTCACCTTCCTGGGGCCAACGCACATCCATAAATTGTTCCACATGGCTGTATAGCAACCTGACCACTTTGTCTCAAGGAAGAGCAACCCTTGGGACCATACCAGCTCCACAGCTTGCTTCATCCAGATGGATCAGCTGAAGCTTTATTGTTCCCACATCACAATTCAACTCCTTTGCATGACTCTACTTCCCTCATTTACCAAGGGTTCTGATCTGGAGGACATTCCCAGAGAAATCTCTTGCATGAAAATCTTTAATCAGAATCTACTTCTTTGTAGACACATATCAAGTCACATATCAAGTCCAGGAAACTTTCAGCTGCACATCACCAAGACTCTAACTCAAAATTATTTAACAGTTATGACATTTATTGTCTCCATGGAGACTCTAGGGCTTCCCTGGTAGCTCAGCTGGTAAAGAATCTGCCTGCAATGTGGGAGACCTGGGTTTGATCCTTGGGTTGGGAAGATCCCCTGGAGAAGGGAAAGGCTACCCACTCCAGTATTCTGGCCTGGAGAATTCCATGGACTGGATAGTCCATGGGGTCACTTCACAGGTGGTCAGCTCATCAGCTCAGTGACATCTTCAGAGACCCAGATGCTTCTCCTCCCTCTTGCTGGTGCATGTGCTCAGGCACTCAGTTACTGTCCAACTCCTTGTGGCCCCATGGACTGTAAACAACCAGGCTCGTCTGTCCATGAAATTTTCCAAGTAAGAATATTGAAGTAGATTGCCGTTTCCTCCTTCAGGGGATCTTACCAACCCAGGGATCAAACCTATGTCTCTTGCATCTCCTGCCTTGGCAGGAGGATTCTTTACCACTGCGCCACCTGATGTTAAATGCTAATTTCATCCTCAAGCTGTCACAAGATTGCTGCAGCCATTCCAGGCATCATGCCCAGACATGACCATGCCTAGAAGTAAAAGAGAGCCCATCTCTCCTTCTAGGAAACAATATGATTTTCCCAGCATCCTCTCAGTAAGCCCTTGTACCCTCATTGGCCACAGTTGGGTCACATGCTGATTCCTGAACCAATCACTTGCAAGGAGGATCAGGTCCACACAGGGATGGGGTATCCAACCCATGAGAAACCTGGCAACAGGGGAGGCATGAAAACCTGATAGATATTAGGGTTTTTGTTACTAAAGAAGAGGGGAAATTCATGAAAGGTGGACCAGCAAGAACAGCATCCTCCTTTGTGTCCCTTAGCATGCTATTCCTCTCCTTTATGGGTGCTTAGTCACTTCAGTGATGTCTGACTCTCTGTCCATGGGATTTCCCAGGCAAGAATATTGGAGGAATAGGTTGCCATGCCCTCTTCCAGGGGTTCTTCCTGACCCAGAGACCCCACGTCTCTTAGGTCTCCCGCATCAGCAGGCGGGACCTTTACCACTAACACCACCCCAGAAGCCCCTATAACACATCCTAATTCAGTGAAGAAATCTGCCTACTTCCCTGCTTCCCTCATGAGACAAAGCTCTGTGTGATCAGACAGTTTACCTGTCCATGTTAGGCACTGGAAGACCCAAAGATGAGAACATCAAAGCCCCTGTTCTTTGAAATTTACATGCAACAGATAAATTGAGGGTGCAGTGTGACATCAATGCTAAGTACTAGGAACAGAAATAAAACAAGAAAAGGTAATTAGGAGTGATTAGGATTCTTCTTCAGAAAGTATGTTTCAAAGAAGACTTCTCTGATAAGATTACCTTTGAACTGAGGCTTGAAGGAGGCAAAGGAAGGAGCCACATCTGTGCTCAGTGAAGTGCTCTCCAAGATTAGTGAACAGTAGGTGCAACCCACGCCAGTGTTCTTGCCTGGAGAATCCCAGGGACAGAGGAGCCTAGGCTGCCGTTATGGGGTCACACAGAGTTGGACACGACTGACGCGACTTAGCAGCAGCAGGTGCCAAAGCCTAGAGGATGATTGCCTTGTTCACTGGCAATGAACCCGAGTGGCACTAGTGGTAAAGAACCCGCCTGCCAATGCGGGAGACTTAAGAGATGGGGGTCTGATTCCTGGGTCGGGAAGATCCCCTGGAGAAGGGCATGGCAACCCACTCAAGTATCCTTGCCTGGAGAATCCCATGGACAGAGGAGCTTGGCGGGCTACAGTCCATAGGGTCGCAGAGCGTCGGACACGACTGAAGTAACTTAGTACGCACGCAGGTGCAAAAGCCCAGAGCATGATTGCCTCATTCACAGAGAAACCAGAGGTCAGTGTAATGAGCAGACGCTAGGTTAACACCATCTCATAGAAACACAGGGTGCTTACAAATGTAATTTTCAATTTTCTAGTATCTACAGTTTTAAAGAGGTGAAAATAACCTGAACATATTGTATTTGAGCCAATATATCTAAAATATTATCATTTCAACCGTACTAACATTTGAAAGTCTCAATGAGCTATTTCACATTATTTTATTCCCATTGTCTTCAAATATGGGAATGTCACATCCACTGTGTATTTCACACTCACAACGTATCTGAATTTATAATTTTACTTATTTACTTTTGGCTGTGCTGGGTCTTCATTACTGTGTGGGCTCTTCTGAAGTTGCAGAGATGGTGGGCTCAGTAATTGTGGTTCCCAGGCTCTCGAGCACAGACTCAATGGTTATGGCACATGGGCTTAGTTGCCCTGAGGCATGTGGGATCTTCCTGGACCAGAGATCGAACTTGTATCTCCTGTATTGGCAGGTGTAGTCTTTACCACTGAGCAACCAGGGAAGCCAGTGCACCTGAATTTAAACTAGCCATATTCTAAGTGTTCAGTGGCCAGACGCAGGCAGTGTAGGTCAAGGACATAGAGAACCTTACTGCACAGTTTCAAAATACAGGGCTGGATGAAGCTCAAGCTGGAATCAAGATTGCTGAGAGAAATATCAATAACCTCAGATATGCAGATGATACCACCCTAATGGCAGAAAGTGAAGAGGAACTAAAGAGCCTCCTGATGAAAGTGAAAGAGGAGAGTGAAAAAGCTGGTTTAAAACTCAACATTCAAAAAACTACGATCATGGCAGCCAGTCCCATCATGTCATTGCAAATAGAAGGGGAAAAAATGGAAATAGTGACAGACTATTTTCATGGGCTCCAAAATCACTGTGGATGGTGACTGCAGCCATGAAACTAAAAGATGCTTGCTCCTTGAAAGAAAAGCTGTAATAAGTCTAGACAGAGTATTAAAAAGCAGAGACATCACTTTGCCGACAAACACCTGTATAGTCAAGGCTATGGTTTTTCCAGTGGTCATGTATGGATGTGAGAGTTGGACCATAAAGAAAGCTGAGTGCCGAAGAATTGATGCTTTCCAACTGTGGTGTTGGAGAAGACTCTTGAAAGTCCCTTGGACTGCAAGGAGATCCAACCAGTCCATCCTAAAGGAAATCAGTCCAGAATGTTCATTGGAAGGACTGATGTTGAAGCTGAAACTCCAATACTTGGGCCACCTCATGTGAAAAGCTGACTCATTTGAAAAGACCCTGATGCTGGAGAAGATTGAGGGCAGGAGAAGGGGACGACAGAGGCTGAGATGGTTGGATGGCATCACTGACTCAATGGACATGAGTTTGAGCAAGCTCTGGGAGATGGTGAAGGACAGGGAAGCTTAGCATGCTGCAGTCCATGGGGCTGCAAAGAGTCAGACATGACTGAACAACAACAAGCCGGGAAGCCACTGAAGGGACTTGAGCAGCAACATGGCTTCATTTGTTTGTTTTAAAAGGAAAACTGTGGCTTTTAGCAGAGATTTTTCTCCTATTTACATCAAAGGAGGAAGCAGAGAGAAATAGACTTACAAACAAAAGGGAAAGAAAGCATGGGGAGGAATAGATTAGGAATTTGGGGTTAACCCATACACACTACTACATGCAAAACAGATAAATAACAAGTACCCTATGTATAGCGCAGGGAACTATACTCAATATTTTATATATAATAGCCTACATGAAAGTGAAAGTGTTAGTCATCCAGACATGTCTGACTCTTTGAGACCCCATGGACTGTAGCCCAACAGGCTCCTCTGTCCATGGGATTCTCCAGGCAAGAATACTGGAGTAGGTCACCATGCCCTCCTCCGACCCACGGATTGAACCTGAGTCTCCTGCATTGCAGGCAGATTCTTTACCATCCAAGCCTATATGGGGAAAGAATCTGAAAAAGAATACACATATCACTTTTCTGTGTGCCTGAAACATTGTAATCAATTCTACTTCATAAATGAACTAATTTTAAAAAAAAGAAGCTTTAAAAAAAAAAAAAGAAGCTGAGTGACAAAAAGCCGCAGGACCTAATCCCTACCCCTGAATGCAGAGGGGGCTAGACTCACAGCATGGGTGAGCTACCCTAGAGCTACCCTAAGTCTGTTCCCATCCCATCCCTTCATCTTTGGGGGAGGTGGGGGAGGGGGCGGTGCAGGAGTTGGGGTGGGGAGAGGGTGACCTCTCGCAGATGGAATTTCCCTGAGGGAGGCTGTCATTTGCTCAGCTGTCTTCCTTTGAGAGTCTTCTTTTGCTGATCCATGAAGGAAATCACAAACAGTAATTACTGCAATTTGTGGAAAGTCTCTGGAAAACCATCCCGGACTCTGGGATGCTGTTGTCCGCCCTGCATATTCTAGCCCACTGCTTCTCAGGCATTTTCAGCTTAGGAATATTGTCCTCCAAAACACTCATCAACTAAGGTCCAAATCAGACCCTCGTCAACCTACAAATTGGTTCAGTTCTTTAAAGTGTTCTGTTGAGTCCATTTGTCCCAAGGTCCCAAGACCCCAGACAAGTGACAGATACACATCCCTGCAAATGAAGTAAACTCTGATCTGCTGACTCGTCTTGTTCTGTTCTGTGCTCAGAGAAGCTTCATTCAAAGATGTTTACATGATGACCTTCCTCTTTTTATCATAAATAAGACATGAGTCACCTTCATAAATAAACCATGAGACCTAGAGGTTAAATGGCCCCACACAATGGTTCATGCCATCAGCTGGTGCTGGGCAGGGAGAACTCATCTTTGCTCTGGTGGGCAGCTTTGCTCATTTCTAGAAATGTCTGTGTTTCTACATTAAACTGTTTCTAAAAACAAATGAGGACAGATCAGAGTGCTGTTGATCCAGGCCTGATTGGCCATTCTATATTTTTTCCTTCAAAGTGAGCTGCTCTGATTAACATAATTTGAAAATCCTCCTACTGTTACTGCCCAGTGTCTCAAAAACTCCAGGCATCCAAATGTGGTCTCACAGTTTTCCAACAGTTTTATTAAGAAATTTACATACCATAAAATTAGCTCATTTGAAGTGCGCATGCATGCTTAGTCGCTCAGTCGTGTTGGACTCTTTTCGACCACTGTGCTACTCTGTCCATGGGATTTTCCAGGCAAGAATACTGGAATGGGTTGTCATTTCCTCTTCCAAGGGATCTTCCTGACCCAGGAATGGAACCTGTGTCTCTGGCATCTCCTGCATTGCAGATGGATTGCTTATCCACTGAGCCAACTGGGAAGTTTTAAGTGGAGGGTCTCCAATGTGAGTTTGGCTTCCTCCCAACATGGGGGCTCAGTTACAAGGATGAACTTCCCAAAAGAGGAAGTGGAGTGGAAGTCACGTCACTTCCATGACCTCACTTCAGAAGTCATGCAGCGTCATTTCTGCTATGTTCTCTTCATTAGAGCCCAGCCATATCCAAAAACAAGAGGAATCAGATGATATCTCATGGATGGCACATGACAAAAATTGTGTGGACACGTCTTAAAACCCACCCCAGTCCACCCTCAGGCCATGAATTACTCATAGTCTTCCCACAAGCAAAGTAGAGGCACTGTCTCCTAAGATCCTCAGTTCAGTTCAGTTCAGTCGCTCAGTCGTGTCCGACTCTTTGCGACCCCATGAATCGCAGCACGCCAGGCCTCCCTGTCCATCACCAACTCCCAGAGTTCACTCAGACTCACGTCCATCGAGTCAGTGATGCCATCCAGCCATCTCATCCTCTGTCGTCCCCTTCTCCTCCTGCCCCCAATCCCTCCCAGCATCAGAGTCTTTTCCAATGAGTCAACTCTTCACATGAGGTGGCCAAAGTACTGGAGTTTCAGCTTTAGCATCATTCCTTCCAAAGAAATCCCAGGGCTGATCTCCTTCAGAATGGACTGGTTGGATCTCCTTTCAGTCCAAGGGACTCTCAAGAGTCTTCTCCAACACCACAGTTCAAAAGCATCAATTCTTCAGCACTCAGCCTTCTTCACAGTCCAACTCTCACATCCATACTACCTCCCTACAATTTTTAGTAGATTTACGGAATTGTGCCAATACCACCACAATCTGATTTTAGATCATTTTTTATCAACCCCCCCCAAAAAAAGTCCATCCCCCTTTTCACCCACAGATCCAGGCAATCATTAATCTACCCACTTAGATTCTCCTTTTCTGGACAGTTTATATCAATGGGCTCACACACTATGTGTCATTTTCTGGGTAGTTTCTTTTACATAGGGTTATTATGTTTGAAGTTTATCCACATTGTAACAAATATCAATACTTCATTCTTTATACTCCCCACTATCACAATTTTTGCCACATCTAAGCATCACCTATACTATTCTTTACTTACTATTTTCTTTAAAATCATTGTTTTTTTAAAAAAAGCAGTATTGAGAGAAAACTTGACATTAATACTAGGAATGGAAAACCAATACCACTTAAACGAATGGAAAGGAACTGGAAAATGAAATAAAATGTTGTGGATTCTATCTCCATAAAAATCAAGCAGTCAATCAAATGTTAAAGGAGCTGGAAAATAAAATAAAATGTTGTGGATTCTATCTCCATAAAAATCAAGCAGTCAATCAAATGTTATTTCATTCTAGTTGGTTACCAACCACTGTGAGGTTCTAAGACTCGGTGTGTTAAAGGAGAGACTTTAATAAGTGTCATTTGGGCCTGATTTATTTATTTGCTTTTTGGGTGAAGCAGAAAAGAATAACTTTATTTCTGTGCCAGTCGATGGGAGACACAGCAGGCTCCTGTCTCAAAAATCTATATGTCCCCCGGACCTGATTTAGATGACAAGAACATCAGACCCGGTGTTCCAGCAAGATGAAACTTTCAGGGAGGTAGGGAGGATTTGGGGAAAGAATGTCTCTGTTTTGCATATGGGAAGAATATAGATAATTCATGGGTAGAAGGTGGGCTGTGGTGGGTTTTAACACGTGTCCACATATTTTTTGTCACTTACCATATGGGGATGTCACCTAATTCTTCTCTTTTTGGATATGAGCTAGGCTCTAATGAAGAGAACATAGCAGAAGTGATGCTGCATGACCTCTGAAGCGAGGTCATAAAAGTGATGTGGCTTCCACTCCATTTCCTCTCTTGGGAAGTTCTTCCTCGTAACTGAGCAACCATGTTGGGAGGAAGCCCAGCTCACACTGCAGAGGCTACGTGTAGGTATCCAGGTTGCCCTCCCTAGGGTCCTAGCCAACAGCCAGGTACCCACCACCTGATAGGGGGATGAACCTTTAGATGATTTCTACCCCAGCCTTTGAGCCATCACAGCTGATGCTGTGTCGACAAGCACTCCAAGGAGCAGTGTCGACAAGCTGTCCCCACTGGTGGTGGTTTAGTCGCTGAGTCATGTACGACTCTTGCAACCCCGTGGACTGTAGCCCGCCAGGCTCCTCTGTCCATAGGATTTTTCCAGGCAAGAATACTGGAGTGCATTGCCATGTCTTTCTCCAAGCCCTGCCCAAATTCCAGACAGGTGAACAAAACAAGCATTGTTTTAAGCCATAAAATAGAAGTGAGACAAGTAGGCACTTAACTGAGCATGTCTCATTGAAGTGTAAAAAGGATGGCAAGATCATTTAAATAACTTTCTCATTCTGTGAGTCTATTATTTAATGCTCACCAGCATACCTCTTTTTTGCACATGCTGTTACCTGGGTTAGAGGCACACTTTTCCTTATACTTCCTGGCATAAAGTCTACTTTTTCTTTATGCTTGCCTCAGCCTTGTCTCGTTTAAGTTTACTGGGTTACCTAATCCTGCTTTGAGCATCTAAAACTCTCCAAATGGGCTTCCCTGATAGCTCAGCTGGTAAAGAGTCCACCTGCAATGCAGGAGACCCTGGTTTGATTCCTGGATCAGGAAGATCTGCTGGAGAAGGGATAGGCTACCCACTCCAGTATTCTTGGACTTTCCTGATGGCTCAGCTAGTAAAGAATCCGCCTGCAATGCAGGAGACCAGGGTTTGATCCTTGGGTTGGGAAGATCCCCTGGAGAAGGGAAAGGCTACCCACTCCAGTATTCTGGCCTGGAGAATTCCATGGACTATACAGTCCATGGGGTCACAAAGAGTCGGACACAACTGAGCAACTTTCAGTTTCAACTCTCCAAGCCCTTAACTTACGATGCCATTCTGTGAATATCCTGTTAATAATACCTTACTTGTCTTCCAACTCCTTGGGGACCAGAGCCCTCTCTCGTCTCAATCTCCAGGACCTCTCCCAGGTCTCAATTTATCTTTGCTGCCTGAATGACCTTGAAAGAAACCTATTAAATACCTATGGTTTTAAATTGGAGATAGTGGTAAAGGCCACACCTTCGGTAAACCTAGCTCATGCCACCGCTTGTATTTTAGTGGTGTTTGTTCATTTTGTCTCTGCTTCCTTTTGAAAACGCCTTCTCAACTTTGTGATCCTTGGCTTGGGAGGATTCCCAGGAGGAGGGCATGACAACCCACTCCAGGATTCTTTCCTGGAGAATCCCATGGACAGAGGAGCCTGGTGGGCTACAGTCCATAGGGTCACACAGAGTCAGACCCAACTTTGGAAACATCCCAGCAAGGTGATTTTGCAAGCACGCTCACAGCGCACACACCTGAATCCAGCAGCTCAGACAAGATCTTCTGCCGCCTCCAGTTTTCCCTCTTCACTCTAATTTGTGGTTATCAGTAGCAGAAATAGCAGGTGCTCCGGCCTAGGCTTTATTCTCTCAAATGGGAGTGTTCTTAGGGATGTTTGGAGCAGTGCTAAGAAGAGAAGGCAAGAATGTACTGTGTGTTGATGGGAAGAGGGAGCAGGGTAGAGGGAGCCTAGCTTTGCAATCTAGGGACAAACACACCAGTGGTCCACTGGATGGCATCTCCTCCAGCCTGCTCTGGGATATTATTCCTGGAACTGCCCCATTTCCCCCCCCCCCCCCCCTTGCATCACAAAATCATCCCTCTGCACTTTTCACTGCCATCAGAACACAAACTTGCTACAGTATTTCCCAGCTTGAGAAAAATCACCCCTGAGCTGTCTCTTTTAGCGTGTGTTGTTGCTGTGTCTGTTGTCTCAATTATGTATGATTCTTTGAGACCCCATGGACCATAGCCTGCCAGGTTCATCTGTCCATGGAGTTTTCCAGGCAAGAATATTGGAGCGGGTTGCCATTTCCTTTTCCAGGGGATCTTCATGACCCAGAAATTGAATCCATGTCTCCTGTATTAGGAGAAGGAAATGGCAACCCACTCCTGTATTCTTGCCTGGAGAATCCCGTGGACAGGGGAGCCTGGTGGGCTACTGTCCATAGGGTCACTCAGAGTCGAACACGACTGAAGCAACTTAGCAGCAGTAGCAGCTCCTGTATTGGCAGGCAGATTCTTTACCACTGCGCCATCTAGGAAGCCCTCTCTTATTCCAAACCTGTAAAAGGAATCATTTCCACACACTACTATATATAAAATAGATGACTAATAAGAACCTGCTGTACAGCACAGGGAACTCTACTCAATGCTTTGTAATGATCTACATTAGAAAAGAATCTTAAAAAAAAAAAAGGGGGGGGGGCGACTCTATGTACATGCCGGAGAAGGCAATGGCAGCCCACTCCAGTACTCCTGCCTGGAAAATCCCATGGACGGAGGAGCCTGGTGGGCTGCAGTCCATGGGGTCACTAAGAGTCAGATACGACTGAGTGACTTCAGTTTCACTTTTCACTTTCATGCTTTGGAAAAGGAAATGGCAACCCACCCCAGTATACTTGCCTGGAGAATCCCAGGGACCGGGGAGCCTGGTGGGCTGCCGCCTATGGGGTCGCACAGAGTCGGACACGACTGAGCGACTTAGCAGCAGCAGCAGCTCTGTGCATGCATAACTGATTCACTTTGCTGCACCTGAAACTAACACAGCTTTGTAAATCAACTACCCTTCAATTAAAAAAAAAATAGTTAAAAAAAAGAGTCTATTTAACTTTCTGCCCATTCTCTCCTGCCTTCCTGCCCACCTCCACACCACGCTACTCCTGCCAAGGTCATCAATGATACGTCATGTGCCAAACCCATGTAAATCCTCAGTTCTGATCGAACACAGTTTAGCAGTATTGTTTGGTGCCTTCTTGAAATCCCTTCTTTGCTTGGCCTCCATCCTGATTCTCTCAGTACCTTCCTGCCCACTCACTACGCCTTCTAAGTTTTCTCTGGTCCCTATCCCCTGTGCTCTAGGGTGGGGGGCTCCAGGCTCTCTTCTAACTCATTCTCTTTTTGATACTCCCACTCCCTAGTGGTTTCAACCATCCCACAGCATTTACTACCATCTCTGTGACAACGCATCCCACATTTTTATCTCCAGCCTCATCCTCTTTCCATATCCAGTTGCCCTTTCATGACTCCTCTTGGGTGTTGAACAAGCATCTTTGACTTAACAGACCCAAACCTGAACTCTGGAATCCACCCTGCTCCGAAGCTGCTTTGGCTGACGTCTCCATAAGTGACAACTTCTAGCTGTCCAGACAAAAAATATCAGAGGCATCCTTGACCCCTCCCTTTCTCTCATGACACACAGGCAGAACAGCAAGCTGGTGTTTTGCTCAGCACAGGAGCAAAATGGGCTCGATCTTGGCTGCCACACACACTCGCCAAGTCAAGCCCTGGTGGAGCTGTCTGCACTCCTCTGCCACCACCACCACCCAGCTCTGGCACAGGGTTATTGATGAGTGATGAAGGAGACAGAAACACTTCCTGGGGAAAAGGAGGTTGGCGTTTCTGGGGCAGGGCTTCAAGGCTCTGGCAAGGAAAGCAGAAAGGAAACTTCGTTCTTCCTCTGGGTCAAGACTGACGATAGTTATTTGTCTAGTTGCAAGAGTCAAGGTCTGATGACAGATCAGAGGAACCCCCGATGACAGATGTGGTTGGAAGGCAGGGGCCTGGGGACCCAGTGGGGCTGAGAGATGAGGACTCAGCTTGGAGCCCTGAGCCCCAGCGGTGAGCCCTGGCCCGGCCTCGGGTTTTGTGTGACACTAAGTGACTCGCTTGGGTCTTCTAGATCTGCCACTTGCTGTCAGGCTAGTTTCTCCATCTCTGAGGTCCTCTTTCCTCCTCTGTGACATGAGATCACAGTTCGCGGGGCTGTTGGGCAGGCTGATAAAAGTCGGTTCTTCTGCGTGAAGGTATGTAGTGTGGTTGGTTACTGTCACATTGTAGGCATGCTTGCTTTCCAGTCTCCAACTCTTTGCTAAAAAATGGGGGGAACATCACAACTACTATCCTAGAAGTTGCTATGCACGCGTGTGTGCTAAGTTGCTTTAATCGGGTCCAACTCTGTGTGACCCCATGGACTGTAGCCTGCCAGGCTCCTCTGTTCATGGGATTCTCCAGGCAAGAATACTGGAGTGGGTTGCCATGCCCTTCTCTAGGGGATCTTCCCGACCCAAGGATCAAATCCACATCTCTTACATCTCCTGCAGTGGCAGGTGGGTTCTTTACCATTAGTGCCACCTGGGAAGCCCAGAAGTTGTTATAAAGGTGTTTAAAAGGGCTTTGTTATGTAAGTGAAGTGAAGTAAATTCAAAGTCTCTCAGTCGTGTCCAACTGTTTGCAACCCCATGGAATAGTCCATGGAATTCTCCAGGCCAGAATACTGGAGTGGGTAGCCATTCCCTTCTCCAGGGGATCTTCCCAACCCAGGGATCGAACCCAGGTCTCATACATTGCAGGCAGATTTTTTACCAGCTGAGCCACCAGGGAAGCCCAAGAATACTGGAGTGGGTAGCCCATCCCTTCCCCAAGGGATCTTCCCAACCCAGCAATTGAGCCAGGGTCTCCTGCATTGCAGGTGGATTCTTGACCAGCTGAGCTACCAGGGAAGCCCTTTATGATGTAAGGTGTCATTTTAACTCTTTTATCAACTTGAGTGTTCTAAGCTGCAAAGAAGAATCTTTGTTCGTACAAACAGTATCTTATACACATCACTGTCTATTGTTCATGTCTGTTGTGTGTATTCTGTCTTGCCAACAAGACCATAAGCCCCACAGTCGGCAGGGACCACCTCTGTGTTTGCTCACTCTTGTCATCCCAATGCTTGCTGTTCAGTAAACAGTTAAGAAAGGAAGGACTCTCTGGTGCCTCGGAGGTTTCTTTATTCTACCCCTTTTTACATGTTTAGTTTCATGAGGAGTCTCAACTTTCTGCCCCCAAAGAGCCCCCAGATTAAGAAAAGAGACAGACTCAGCCAGCGCCTGCTGGGAGTTGATATCTGTGCTTGTACCTGCACTTCCTCTAAGGAAAGCCCCTAGACTTCTCTTCAGGCAACTCCTCTTCTCATTCTCAGACCACAGGACTAGGAGGCAGAGAAGGGCTCACCCAAGAACTAGCTAATCAGTATATTTTTCTTCCAAACACAGTGATTGGCTTAGGGACTGTTATGCGACTCATGTCTAACCAATGAGATGCAGCCTTGAGATTTTGACTCTATCTGTCTGGTGCGTGAAGCTTTTTGTGTTGGGACTGCGAGCAGAGTTGAAGCTGAAACTCTTAATACTTTGGCCACCTGATGCGAACAGCTGACTCATTTGAAAAGACCCTGATGCTGGGAAAGATTGAAGGCAGGAGGAGAAGGGAATGACAGAGGATGAGATGGTTGGATGGCATCACCGACTCAATGGAGATGAGTTTGAGTAAACTCCGGGAGTTGGTGATGGACAGGGAGGCCTGGCGTGCTGCGGTCCATGGGGTCTCTAAGAGTTGGACATGACTGAGTGACTGAACTGAATTGAACTGTGAGTAGAGTTGGAGAAAAGGAATTTTGATGAACCCTTAATGACATCCTTTCAGTCTCTACCTCAAGCTGTGTCTGAAGTCCCCAGACGGTGCAGTTACAGAAGCCAGTGAATTCAGATTCCCTGTCTTGGCTTAAACTGCGTTGAGTAGGGTTCCAATCACTTGCAACTGAAAGAGCGCTAATTTCTAGTTAGGATACACAGTGGTTAATGGCAGTGCGGGTGGCAAGAACAAAGTGATGTAGGAGTGAGTAATTGTGTTTGAGAGCGCAGGTGACAACTGCCCTTGAAAGGGCAAACAAAATTTCAACCAGACAAGCTCACCCTGAGGTTCTCTTCCTGCAACTGAGGTTCTGAATAATTTACTGAATAGTTTACACATAGGGTGTAAACTCCCCAGGTTCTGATTTGATATGTACACAATACTGAAGAAGAGCAAGATAAAGAAATGACAGCCTTCAGGAGAGCAATATCATCCTAAATGTAAAATTGCTGAGTGTTGACAGTGGGAATATGCAAATTATATATACGCTGTATGCATATTTAACTTGCAAATCCCTTGTGACCTTCCTACACTGTCTTCCACACCTGGTTTGAGGCCCCAGGGGGAAATCCTGGTGGGAACTTTTCATCAACAAGTATTTATTTAATAAGCTCTTATTCTTGCAGCTCTGCAAGGTGTTCTGACTACAAGACTTGGTCTCTGCCCTCGAGGAGTTGGCAAATGAGCCGGGGAGAAGGGAGGAGCCACAAGAGACAATTAGTGCATAATAGAAGACAAGATGTAATTAAGTGCTAAATGTTGGGCTGTGGACTGGAAGCAATTGGATGAAGTTGCAAAGAGGCCAATTTCAGCTCAGTGCAAAGCAGAACTTTCTGGTGGATGGACCTGCTCCTTAAAGATAGGGCAAATTGGTGGTAGCACATCAAAAACAACAATAATAGCAGTAATAGGAGTAATAATAATCATCTGCCTGCCAATGCAGGAGACACGGGTTCGATCCCTGGTCCGGGAAGATCCCATATGCCAAGGAGCAATTAAGCCCATGAACTACAACTGGAGAGTAACCCCCACTTACTATAACGAGAGAAAAGCCTGAGCAGCAGTGAAAACCCAGCACAGCCAAAAATAAATCATTTTTTATAAAAGACTTTTACACAGTAATGGCACCGTGGCTTTATTTCCTTTTAAAATTTATTTTTATTGAAGTATAGTTAATTTACGATGTAGTGTTAATTTCTGATGCGCAGCAAAGTGATTCAGCTACACAAATATATATTCCTTTTTTATATTCGTTTCCATTATGGTTTATCATAAGACAGTGCATGTATTCTCCTACGCTATACAGTGTCGTGTATCCATTCTACATATAAAAGCTGACACCTGCTAACCCCCACCTCCCGCTCCCTCCTCGCCCCGCCCCCCGCCCCCTTGGAAACCACCATTCTCTATGGAAACCAGTCCATAGAACGGAATCCATGCGCTGGTGCACCAGTGCATGAAATGGAAGCCAGTCCATTCTCTAAGACCATGAGTCAGAGGCTTTATTTCCAAGAATCCCAAGCTGGAAACAACCCAAATGTCCACTGACCAGAGAATGAATGGAGAAGAAAAATAAACTGTGATATGTTCATATAATGGGATACTGCTGCTGCTGCTAAGTCGCGTCAGTCGTGTCCAACTGTGCGACACCATAGATGGCAGCCCACCAGGCTCCCCCGTCCCCGGGATTCTCCAGGCAAGAACACTGGAATGGGTTGCCATTTCCTTCTCCAATGCATGAAAGTGAAAAGTGAAAGTGAAGTAGCTCAGTCGTGTCCAACTCTTAGCGACCCCATGGACTATAGCCCATCAGCCTCCTCCGTCCATGGGATTCTCCAGGCAAAAGTGCTGGAGTGAGGTGCCATTGCCTTCTCCGAATGGGATATCAGGTAGCAATGAAAAAAAAGAACAAAACACTGATTCACACAACAACATGGATGACTCTCAGGGGCAGTGTTGAGTGAAAGAAGCCAGATGCAGAACAATACCTACTGTTTGGTTCCATTTATACTAACTTTCGGGCAGAATTAACCCGTGATGAGAGAGGTCAGAACAGTTTTACCTCTAAGGAGGTATTATCCAAGGAGGAACCTAAGGGACCCAGCTGGAAGCTGGGATCATTTTATATCCCAATCTGGATTTTGGCTACACATTGTATTTTATGTAAATTTTCTCCAAGTGTAATGTTTCAGAATCTCTATTTGATAGGATGAAAAATTTTGGAAAAGGTAGTAATGATGGTGATACAACATCACGACGGCAATTTAATGGCAGTGACGTCTACAATTTAAAATAATGAGGACGAGAAATTCAAGATGTATATACTTTCCTACAACAAAAAATTTCCAAAAAAATAATCAAGCTGTACACTTAAGATGTGTGCCCTTTACTGTATGTTATGTCTTTACACATAAATAGGGGGAAAAAAAACTGTCAAGGACTATTTCACAATGTCTACATGATATAGCTGTGATGGGCACATTTCTTTTTTTCTGTTTTTCTTTAGGAAGACACATCCTCAATGTTATGTCATGGCTTCTGTGACTGAACACAGGTAGAGAGGTCTGATTCACTTCCTTCTTCATTCTCCTTCTCCAAGGATTCTTTCTCTTTTTTAGATCTCTTTTGTTTAACGTTCAGTGAATCCTCTTCCTCTGCTGTCTGGGTGAAGGTTTGGCAGCCTTATATGAAGGAAGGTATCGTTGGACTCAAGGAAGATCTGAAAATCTGTTGTATAGACGAATCCTTTCCCTCCAACACATAACCCTCCCCTACCCCAATGCATTTTTGGTTGGCTGGCTGGAGAAGATGTTTATAAAAAGGGCACAATTAACATGGCAGCTGCCTTTGTTCCATGCAAATAAAAACAGCAGAGAAAACAGACATATAATTACTTGGGCTTTTTTGGTGCTTGAATGTTACTACTGCTGATATTAGTAAAGAACATGCCACCGAATTGTACTCTGAGTGTGGGGGGTGATTCACGTTCAGCTGGTGGAGATGTGGGCTTTTAGGGGAATGTGGAAAGTGGACTTGAATATTTTTTAAATAGAAAAAACAAGATTAAATAGAAATAAATAGAAAAAAAAAGATTAACCCCCTTTATACCTAGAAGGGCTTCCCTGGTAGCCCAGCTGGTAAAGAATCTGCCTGCAATGTAGAAGACCCTGGTTCGATTCCTGGGTCGGAAAGATCCCCTGGAGAAGGGATAGGCTACCTACTCCAGTATTCTTGGGCTTCCCTGGTGGCTCAGTCAGTAAAGAATCTGCCTGCAATTGCTTGAGACCTGGGCTCAATCCCTGGGGTGGGAAGATCCCCTGGAGGAGCACATGGCAACCAACTCCAGTATTCTTGCCTGGAGAGTCCTCACGGACAGAGGAACCTGGTGGGTGCAGTTCATGGGGTCACAAAGAGTCAGACATGACTGGCGACTAAACACACAGCAAACTGATGTCTAGACAGGATATTAAAAAGCAGAGACATCCCTTTGCCCACAAAGGTCTGTCTAGTCAAAGCCAGTAGTTATGTATGGATGTGCGAGTTGGACCATAAAGAAGGCTGAGTGCTGAAGAATTGAGGCTTTGGAACTGTGGTGTTGGAGAAGACTCTTGAGTGTCCCTTGGACATCAAGGAAATCAAACCAGTCAATCTTAAATGAAATCAACCCTGAATATTCATTGAAAGGGTTGATGCTGAAACTAAAGCTCCAATACTTTGGCCACCTGATGCGAAGAACTGACTCATTGGAAAAGCCCCTGATGCTGGGAAAGATTGAATGTGGGAGAAGGGGATGACAGAAAATGAGATGGTTGGATGACATCACTGACTCAATGGGCATGAGTTTGGGCAGACTCCAGGAGATAGTGGAGGACAGGAAAGCCTGGCATGCTGCAGTTTATGGGGTCACAAAGAGTCGGGCACGACTGAATGACTGAACAGCAATTCCTTGATAACACATGTGTGAGTGGTTGGGTCCTTTGCATCTTCCCTTGCAGTAATCTTCCCAGGACCACTTTTTGGGAGTCCCACCCCGTCTCACTTGGATAAGTGACATTTTATTTTCTCTTCTATAAACTCTGTCACCTCTTTCTTCTGTCTCTTGTCTCTTCCCACTCATCCGATAAAGTAGGGAAGAGACAAACTGAGCCCTTATCTGTCACTCATACCCTATAAAAACAGACAATGAGGAAGAAGGATCTTCTTCAGCCCTGCAATGCCAAGCCCAGGTATATTTCTCCATGGACTGCCAAGTGCACAAGGAAAGCAATTGCTGGCCCTTCTGCCTATGAAATTCTACCTGCACCAAAAGATGCCTCTGCCCTTGCCTGAGCCAGCCAGTTGCCCCAAATGCACAGAGCACATATTTTAAGTCAGATCATCTATATCATTAAGGCATGTTTTGACCTGCAAGTGACATACCATGGCTGACACAGACAAGGGTCTATTTTTCTTATGTAACAGGAAGTCCAGCAGTACAGGAGCAGCTGCTGTTCATTCTGGGGCTTGATTATGCCAAGGGCTGGGGTCTTTGTGATTCTCTGAGTCTTTCTTTCATGATTGTTATCTCACATTCTCAACTGGTTGCTTGGGATCTAGGGTTCTTGTCCATATTCAAGGCTGAAAAAAGTAGGGAGAGAAGTACGACTGAACTTCATCTTGTCTTCCTTTTTCAGGAAAGCAATTCTCAACCCAAAGAGGCTGGGAAATGAGTCAAGCTTTTCCAGGCTCTATAGCAGGAAGCAAGGCACTAGATGAATACAGCTAGGAAGGAGCCAGCCAGCCGCTGGTGTCATCCTTGGTACATCCTCCAAATGAAGTAAAAGTCCAAGCATCATGTGGATAGGAAGAACATGAAGCCTAGAGTTCATCTTTTTTTTTTAATTGAAGTATAATTGATTTACAATATCATGTTAATTTTGAGTGTACAGCAAAATGATTCAAATATATATATATATATATATATATATATATATATATATATATATGAAGGAAATGGCAACCCACTCCAGTACTCTTGCCTGGAAAATCCCATGGATGTAGGATCCTGGTAGGCTACAGTCCATGGGGTTGCAAAGAGTCAGACACAACTGAGCGACTTCACTTTCACTTTCACTTTCATATATATATATAATTTCAGATTCCTTTCTCTTAAAGGTTACTACAAGCCTGGAGTTTTTGAGTTTCAGAGTATCGGGTGTTCTAAGAAGGTTGAAGATGTTTAACTCTCTTCTCTTCTTCTGCTTGTGTCAGTTTGGGTTCTCTGAGAAACAGATGTCAAGATAGAATTAGATGTGCAAGAGATTTATTGGCAGGGCAGGGGGTGCCTGTGTAGCATAAAGGAAAAAGAAATAGGAGTTGATGGAAAGAGACTTCAGACCATGACGTGACTCTGACGCCTGTGGGAGTTGAGAGGGAAGGAAGGAGGGGTGGGGAGGGAGACCCTCAGCCTACCACGGGGCTTGGAGAAGGGCTCCGCCCAGCCAGTGGAGATGATGCCTATTGGCAGAACCCTGTGATGGGCAGGAAGGGGGGGACACTGGTACCCCGACCCTACTTGGTCATTGGCTGAGCACAACCCAGGAGAACACAGCCTCACCATGACCACTGAGGGGGATCCAAAGGTCGAGCTGGAGGTCATGAACCAACCACGCTCCTCACAGCAGGGTCTCCTACCAGGAGACGTGAGCAGGGCATCCCCATGGCTGCCATTCCAACCCCTCTCCTACACCACTACTGCCCCATCTTTTATGATACCAAAACTATTTGTAATCTCTCTCTTAATTGCCAGTTTAGGGGAGCAGAAAAGCAGGGATCCAGAGAGACAAAGAGGAAAAGAGACTGAATCAGAAAAGCTTTAAAGGAGAGAGTGAGAACAAGCAAATAAGAGGAATGAGTGATTTCAGCACAACTCACATTTAATGTGTAATTTGGGAAAATAAAATTACATGTCAGAGCCTACTGTTAAATTAAATTGCATGTGGTGGCAGCATGAGGTGTTCAAGGTGTTAAACCTCTGAAAGTCCTATTTTATTGACTGTGCCTCTTTCTCTAACCCTGAATCATCTCTGCCCAAAGGAAGACCAGCACATGAGAAGGCCCTGTGCTGGAAGGAAAGATGCAAAATCAAGTTGAAAAGGGCAGCCTTGACTAAAGAAGAATGTTTCTCTTTCTCCCTGTGAGCCCTGGGGAGGATTTCATCTTTATTCTGAGATGGGTGCTAAGTCACTTCAGTCGTGTCCGACTCTGTGGGACCCCACAGACGGTAGCCCACCAGGCTCCCCCGTCCCTGGGATTCTCCAGGCACGAACACTGGAGTGGGTTGCCATTTCCTTCTCCAATACATGAAAGTGAAAAGTGAAAGTGAAGTCGCTCAGTCGTGTCCGACTCCTAGCGACCCCATGGACTACAGCCTACCAGGCTCCTCCATCCATGGGATTTTCCAGGCAAGAGTACTGGAGTGGGGTGCCATTGCCTTCTCCGAGATGGGTGGAAGACACTAAAAGGTTTTGAGCAGCAACAGGCTGTGATGGAGCATTTTTATGGCTTCTCAGCCACTGAAAGCTGCATGGAGAAAAGACTGGAAGGAGCAGGCATGGGCTTGAGAGACCAGTGACAGCACCCCAGATGAAAGTCAATGATGGGACCCACTACTTGCACTTTGATGACTTAAAAAAAAAAAAGACTCTTCTGGTGGTTCAGTGGTTAAGAATCTGTCTTGCAACGTGGAGGATGTGGACTCGATCCCTGGGTGGGGTGTAAGATCCCACATGCCTCGGGACAACTAAGCCCATGTGTGTCGCTACTGAGCCTGCACGCCACAACTAGAGAGCCCATGCGCTGCAACTAAGACCCGATGCAGCCAAATAGATAAATATTAAAAAAAAAAAAACAGTCTTTTTCTCCCTCCTGCCCCACAAACAGGCTGCAGTGAGCATGGCTTTTGCTCAGAACAAAGCCCGCAGTTGTCTCTCTGCACAGGAGCCGGCCCCAGATAAGCAGAGGACAGTAAATGTCAGAATCTGGCAATCTGCAAAGACATTAAATCCCCAGCCCCAGAACTAGCTGCAGCTCCATATGCGAGAAGACAGGAGAGTAATTTTCTTTAACCCGGAGCAGACATGAAATGTGAGGGCAAATCTCAGCATAAGTACTTGGCAACTGAGATCAGGTACATATAAGGAGGAGGAGAGAAGTGGTCATGACTGAGGGACAGATCTGGGCTCCGTATGTGTGTTCATTTCATCCTCTCGTCGTTCATGCAAGGAAGCTCTTATTCTCCCATTTCACAGGTGAGTTAACTGAGGCCCAGGGGCCTGAACACTTTGACCAAGAGGAGGAGCAGTTATGGCCAGGACTTCCCTGTCATTGACTTCTGAGTCTTATTTCTGTCCTTAGCCCTAGTGCTAGATAAATCCTTTCACAAGGGTGGAGCTCCAGGGAAAGTCCCTTTCCCATGATCAAAGCACAGGATGCAGACTTCTGTGGTGGTCCAGTGGCTAAGACTCCAGGCTCTCAATGCTGGGGGCCTGGGTTTGATTCCTAGTCAGGGAAACCAGATGCCACATGCGTCAGCTAAAGATCTTGTGTGCCACAACTAAGATGAGATGCAGCCAAATAAATATTAAAAACAAACAAACAAGTCTCTCTGACTCCAAAGAGGATCAGAGACTAACAAGCAATCACAGCCTGAGCTGGGTGTCATCTCATTCAATCCACATCAAGATGCTTTCACTGTCCTCGCCGCGGGCAGGGCAGGGCAGTCAACCCCCAGTGATCGCCTCCCTGCTTCCTCGCTTTGTGGGTTGTCACCCAAGCCTGGCGTGCCCGGCTGCTTGTGTTGGCTTGGGTTTCCCTGGTAGTTCAGACAGTATAGAACCTGCCTATAATACAAGAAACCTGGGTTCAGTTCCTGGATCAGGAAAATCCCCTGGAGGAGGGAATGGCAACCCACTCCAGTGTTCTTGCCTGGAGAATTCCATGAACAGAGGAGCTTGGTGGGCTACAGTCCATGGGGTTGCAAAGAGTCGGACACAACTGAGCAAGTAACACTTCACTTCTTCTCAAGATGCCTTAATGGAGGCACTGTGATTATTGCTCCAGTTTAACAGATGAAGAAATGGTTCACAGAGGTAAAGTTACAGGAGAACAAAGCTGCTAAGTACAGATTTGAGCCAGTGCTGCCTTATCCAGTGGTAAAGAAGCCACCTGCCATTGTAGGGATGCAGGAGAATTGTATTCCATCCCTGGGTTGGAAAGATCCCCTGGAGAAGGAAATGGCAACCCACTCCAGTATTCTTGCCTGGAGAATTCCACGGACAGAGGAGCCTGGTGGGCTACAATCCATGGGGTTGCAAAGAGTCAGACTCAACTGAGTACACATCCATCTGTCTTATTCTACCCAGGCTGAGATCAGGCATTGAGTGCAGGTACCATGGTTGGAAATCTCAAACTGCTCTTTTATAATTTGCATATCAAAATGATGAGTGATGTGACAATTAAGGAATACGTCATTCTTATGTTTTCTTGTTATCTCTCTCTCCTTGTCCAATTTATCCAAAAACTCCATTGATTTTTTTTTTTTTAATTTATTTTTGGCTGTGCTGGGTCTTCATGGCTATGCTTGGACTTTCTCTTTGTGGAGATAGGGGCTGCTCTCTACTTGCAATGTGCTGGCTTCTCATTGCAGTGGCTTCTCTTGTCACAGAGCACAGACCCTAAAGCACACAGACTTTGATAATTGCAGCACATGGGCTTAGCTGCTCCATGGTGTGTGGAATCTTCCCAGACCAAGGATCGAATGCAAGTCCCCTGCCTTGGCAGGCAGATTCTTAAACACTGGACCACCAGGGAAGTTCTTGTTGATTCTTTTCTAAAGCATAAAGTGAATCCAACCATTTCTACCACCTCCAGTGCTCACACTCTGGCCCCAAACCTCCTTGTCTTGCCAGGCTGATTGCCGCATCCTCCTAACTGGTTCATCTGCTCCCATCCTTGCCCCAGCCCCAATACACACAGCAACCAGAATGGTCCATCAAGATAAAATCAGGTCCTATTCCTCACCTGTGCAAACCCCAGCTCACTTAGGATAAATCCCAGTCCTTCACAGTGGCCCACAAAGTTCTACATATCTGACCACCTCCCATTTCCTTTCTGAGCTCATCTTCTCCCCTGAACCCCAACCGTGCTCATGCCTCAGGACCTTTGCACATGCCCTTCTCTAGATTACTCTTCCTCCAGAATTCTGCAGGCCTTGCCTCCATGTCTCTTTCGGGTCTCTACTCACTGCCATCTAATCAGGAAGTCCTTCCTACGTAAGGGGAAGGGAAGGGAAAATGTACCAGCTACTATGTACCAGCATAGCAGCTACGAGAGTGGGTCTGACTCAGAGAACCCTGGATCCAACTCCTGGCTCTGCCAGTTGCTGGCTGGGTAGCCTGGGGGAGGAGGGTCATCCATCCACTCTTATCTGTAGCATTTTCACCTACTCAATGTTCCTGACCACAGTACTAACACATCAGGATGTGCTGGGGGCAAAATGCAAGACGCTTCCAAGTGTCTGACACCTGAGAAGTGGCCACAAACTTCAGTTATTCAGATTGTTGTATCACGTGACCTCCCTGAGACGCTGAAATTGCCTATTACCCGAGGCACAATCAAGACTACTTCCAAACCTAGTATTTTCAGAGATGAGGTCATGAGTGTGCTGAGAGGAATTCCATTAGACAGAAAAATCCAGGAACTAGCCTAAATGGATATTCTTCTCTAATGTTGTTTTTGACCTTCTCTACTTAAACTTTGAAATGATACATTATATGGAGGCTTCATCTGAGTCAAATGGACAGCAACTGTCCCCATGCTTCTATCTCTGATTCTAGCCTTTGGTGCCTGTGTGCTGTGCGTGCTAAGTCGCAAAGTGTCTGACTCTTTGACACCCCATGGACTGGAGCTCTCCAGACTCCTCTGTCTTTGGGGATTCTCCAGGCAAGAACATTGGAGTGGGTTGCCATGCCCGCCTCTAGGGGATCTTCCCAATCCAGGGATTGAACCCGCGTCTCTTATGTCTCCTGCACTGGCAGGCAGATTCTTCACCACTAGTGCCCCCTGGGAAGCCCTGGTTGGATGAATTCTGGTCAAAGAATCCAGTGAGTAAGGCCCAGAGAATTAACACAGATTGCACACAGCTTTCCTTCTCACACAGACACCCCCACACACACCTTGGAGTTAGCGCTCACACTCAGGCTGAGAGCCCTGAGCTTATATTTGTCACTTTGATAAAGGAGGTATTTCTCATCTTCTGAGTCTGCTTTACTTGTCCACTATAATCACCATCATATGGGTAAAAAGCAAATTACAGAACATCTCGTTATATAATCCCATTTCTGAAAGTACAGAGGTATATGTTTCTTTAAGCCTTAGAAAGATGTCTGAAAATGTGTTCTTTAAAATATTTAAATTGATTAATGAGCTATTTAAGACTGCTGGGAACTTCAGTGAGTTTTTTGTCTTTTCCTTCTTTCCTGTATTATTTGAAGTTTCTAAAATTCCCACAAATATTCTATGTAATAAAAAAATAAACAAATGAAGCTGTTTCCACTTCCAAAGAACACCTGAATCTAAATTCTAGCTTTAGTAGCTGTGTGGCTTTGGGAAGATTTCTTAACCTCTCTGATCCTCAATTGCATCATCTTTTGTATGGGGTTAACAATAGTACCTGCCTCACAGAGTATTTGCATAGTTAAAATAGTTAATATAAGTCAAACGCAACCGACAACGCAAATTCTGCGTTAGCTATGATGCTATTTTCCAAGAAATACATTAGAAGCTGCGAGAATTAGACTCAAGATTGAGTTAAATTATGATAACAAGAGATTACCTTTTAGATGGCCCATAATTTGAGGAGCTATGCACAGCCTCCTAGTAATTGTAAGAAGCCGGAGCAATGTAATTTTTCTCCCATTTTCTCAGAGTCACCTAAGGAACTCCTCCAGAATTCTTGGAAGATAAAACAAGCTGTGCAGATTCTGAAGCAAGATAAAGGAGAAAAAAAAATCACAGAAAATACAGAAGGTAACAAGGTTGGGACAGAAATGTGGTTTGTCTTTCATTATAACTGCAGCAGGAATTAATGAGCTTGACACCGAGTGGCAATGTTGTTCTTTCTCAAAAGACAGTAGCTTAGTGAAGCCTTAGACGAGGGAGCTGATAACACCAAATGTGTGTTCGTAGGTGCGTACACGCATACAAAGACACACACGCCACTCAGTCTTCCTAAGCTCAAGTCTGACAAATTAACCCAAATGGACTTCCAGAAATAACTGGACCGTCGTTGGGATGGCATGAATCTATCAAAAAAAAAAAAAAAAACCTGGAAATTATTAGCACAAGAATCAGGCTTCTGGTTAGCAGGCAGATCTGCAAAATATAAAGTGAGAGTATGTATGAAATGCGACCCCTGGGCCAGCACACCTGGAAGACCTTCCCCAGTCTTCTGGCAACTTCCAGAAAGCTAGCTGAAATCTAAAGTTCCTGGGTATAAAGCTTGGCTTCACCCCTTCCAGTTTTGTGACTTTGGGCAGACTCATTGAGCCTTGGGCTTCCCTGGTGGCTCAGTGGTAAAGAATCTGCCTGCCATTGCAACAGATGCAGGTTTGATACCGGGGTTGAGAAGATGCCCTGCAGAAGGAAATGGCATCGCAGTCCAGTATTCTTGCCTGGAGAATCCCATGGACAGAGGAGCCTGGTGGGCTACAGTCCATGGGGTCACAAAGAGTCAGACACAGCTGAGTGACTAAACAACAACAACATTGAGCCTAAGAGCCCTAATTTATCAAACAGGCTTCTCTAAGAGTAATGTGAGTGTGATCATGGACCACACATAGCTTCTTAGAGCAAGGCCTCACATTCAGTAGCTGAGTTTTGTGATGGTGTTGCCAAAATCTTGCCTCTCTGTGTACCAATGCTGAATAGAAATATAAAGATGGAGTAATATGGAGGAGAAAGAAAGAGTGGCTTTAGTACTTTTCCAGGCAAAGGGGAACACAGTAGGCTAGCTCCTTGAAAACTGTGCCTCCCCTTGCCCACCCCGGTGAGTTCAGTTCAGTTCAGTCGCTCAGTTGTGTCCGACTCTTTGCGACCCCATGGACTGCAGCATGCCAGGCTTCCCTGTCCATCACCAACTCCTGGAGCTTGATCAAATTCATGCCCATTGAGTTGGTGATGCCATCCAACCATCTTATCTTCTGTCATCCCCTTCCCCTCCCACATTCAATCTTTCCCAGCATCAGGGTCTTTTCCAGTGATTCAGTTCTTCGCATCAGGTGGCCAAAGTATTGGAGCTTCAGCTTCAGCATCAGTCCTTCCAATGAATATTCAGGACTGATTTCCTTTAGGATGGACTGGTTGGATCTCCTTGCAGTCAAAGGGACTCTGAAGAGTCTTCTCCAACACCACAGTTCAAAAGCATCAATTCTTCAGAGCTCATCTTTCTTTATGGTCCGACTCTCATATCCATACACCCTGGCAAGTAGGGAAAGGTTACATAGTCATGCAGGAGTATGTGATAAGGATCAAGGCAGCAACAGTCTTGTATTCTTTTCTCTGCAGTTTCATAAGGGTGGGGTTGCTGACAAGGTTAGGGAGGGTCCTAGGTGGTAGATCTCCTAATTTTGATGAGCTTCTGCCTCAGATGGTTTCCTGGCTGCTTCTCCTTTGATTAGCAACTCTTCTGCCCTTTGGAAATCAGAGAAGGCCATGGAGGCTGGAGTCTTTCCTACAAGGAATTGGGGACAACAAGGCCTCTATGCCCAAGAGTCCCACGGGGCCGTGCTCGGCATCAATGGCTTGTTCTATACCATCCGTGTGTTTCTCTTCGTGTTTGCCCCACGAAGCTGAATTCTATAAATTTTTTCTTTGTCTTGAGGATGCCTCTGCCTCCCAGTTCAGTCCTTAGGACAGCCTCAGATGATGGTTTTGCCCGGATAAGATCCCAGGAACCTTCCCCGAGGGTGTCAGTTTCCTCCAGATAATGCAATGAATATTTCAAACTGGCCTTATGGGCAAAACTCAACACCTTTCTAATGCCTGAAATGCTCAGTTGAGCTGAGCATCATTCGCCTAGGAGACCACGAATTCACATTCTTGCTGCAAATCCATTTATTGACTATCTTTGCTGCAATGCAGTCGGGAAGAAGAAAACTGCAGACAACAGAGAAAGATGCATTCGATTCCTGTGGCTTGTGCAGCAAATGACCACAGACTTGGTGGCTTAAAACAGAAATATATTCCCTAGCAGTTCTGAAGTCCAGAAGTCCAAAAATCACTATCACTAGGCTGAAATCAAGGCCTTTTGCCCTCCAGAGGCTCTTGGGGCATTCCTTTAGGGCATTCCCTTCCTGCCTCTTCCAGCTTCTGGTGGTGCTGGTGTTCTCTGACTTGCGGCTGCCTCACTTCCATCTTCAAGGTCAGTTCGGCCAGTTCAGCCGCTCAGTTGTGTCCAACTCTTTGCTACCCCATGGACTGCAGCATGTCAGGCTTCCCTGTCCATCGCCAACTCCCGGAGCTTACTCAAACTCATGTCCATTGAGTCGGTGATGCCATCCATCTCATCACCCCTCTCCTCCTGCCTTCAATCTTTCCCAGCATCAGTGTCTTTTCCAACGAGTCAGTTCTTCACCTCAGGTGGCCAAAGTATTGGAGCTTCAGCTTCAACATCAGTCCTTCCGGTGAATCTTCAGGACTGATTTCCTTTAGGATGGAGCATCTTCAAATCTCTCTCTGCCTACTTGGTCACACTGCCCCTCCTCTCCTCTGTGTCTGTGTTGTCTCTTCTTGCGCATCTCTTATAGGACCCACTGGAATAATTCAGGATAATCTCCTTATCATTAGTGCCTGTGCCAAGTCGATTCAGTCGTGTCCGACTCTTTGCGACCTGATGGACTGTAGCCCACCAGGCTCCTCTGTCCATGGGATTCTCCAGGCCAGAACAGTGGTGTGGGTTGCCATTCCCTTCTCCAGGGGATCTTCCTGACCCAGGGATCAAACCCTGGGTTTGATTGGAGTTTGCATTGGAGCCAGATTCTTTACCATCTGAGCCACCAGGGAAGCCCAGATAAGATGGAAGTTAGCGTCTATTATGTACCTTCTGTGGGGCTTCCCAAGTGGCACATTGATAAAGAACCCTCCTGGCAATGCAGATAGATGTAAGAGATGCAGGTTCAATCCCTGGGTTGGGGACATCCCCTGGAGAAGGAAATGGCAATCCACTCCAGTATTTTTGCCTAGAAAATCCCATGGACAGAGGAGCCCCGCGGTTACAGTCCACTGGGTTTCAAAGAGTCAGACACGACTGAGTGACTTAGCACATGCCTGCACCTACTATATGCTGGATGCTTGCCTCAAAGCAGCCCTCTGTGCTAAATATAATTCCCATTGTATTGATGCTGTCTGCACTTAAAAAGCAATAAAACAGACTTAGAATAGTAGCAGCATTTGTTTTTTTCATTACATGTGAGGTGGTAATTAATCAGCCTGGCACAGAGCACGCTGTTTTTCCTGTTTGTATCACCTGTCCCTTCTTCCCGAAACTGGCTAATACTTTCTTGTCTTTCAAGCTGCAGTTCAATCCAGTCTCCAGAAGGGGTCTTCCCTGCATCCCATGATGATCAGTGACCCTTTTATGGGACCCCTGACACCTGGCTTATCTGTGCTCTCAGAGGGATGATTCACTTTCTCCAGTTACCTCCTCTGGGGAGGGATTCCTGCAACTCATACAGACAACACAACAACCATTTTCAAAAGTGACAAGACTGGAGCTCAGAAAAGTTTATATTATTTGAGATCATACATCCAGAGTTTTTTTCCTTAAAAGAAATGAATCCATCCTCCTTTGGGGGCTAAAGAACCTGCCTGCCAATTCAGGAGATGTAAGAGACACAGGTTCGATCCCTGGGTAGGGAAGATCCCCTGGAGGAGGGCATGGCAACCCACTCCACTGTTCTGGCCTGGAGAATCCCATGGACAAAGGAGCCTGGCAGGCTGCAGTCCATAGGGTTGCACAGAGTCAGACAAGAGTGAAGCAACTTACCAACCAGCCCTCCTTTTAGAAAATTAAAACAGCGCAGAAATCTCTGACCTCCAGAGTTAAGAACATCACCTTCCAGACCTCTTATTATTTTACATGAATGTAAATGTATCCATAAAATATATAGTATCATCTGTGATTTTTTACATAAGTGGCATCGTGCTGAATATATTCTTAGGCAACTCAAATTTTTACTCAATAAACATGTTTTTGGATTTACCTCTCCAGCTGCTGTAAATTCGGACTTGCCAGGTGGCTCAGTGGTAAAGAATCCGCCTGCAATGCAGGAGATGTGGGTTCGATCCCTGGATTGGGAAGATTCCCCTGGAGAAGGCAGTGGCACCCCACTCCAGTATTCTTGCCTGGGAAATCCCATGGATGGAGGAGCCTGGTGGGCTACAGTCCATGGGGTCACAAGAGTTGGACATGACTGAGTATGCATACACGCACGTGCAGAAAGCCCCTCAACTTTGTCACTATGCCTTTAGCAGTGACCTCATGACCAAACCCCATCATTTCTGTTCACTTCCAAGCTACATGCTACTGAAACCCCCTCTGCCCCATTGCTGCTGCCTGGTCCCCATCTTTTCTCCCCTGAACAAGAGCAATACCGTCCTCATTCCTCTTTCTCTTTCTGCTTAACCCGCCCCGCACCCCAGATCTGTCTGATTAATCCCCTGAGCAATTTCAAAATTCCTGCGCTGATCTTTTCACTCTTCCTTTGCTTAAAATAGGCCATGGCTGCCCACGGCTCTTTAGACAGTATCAGAATCCTGGACATGTACTGTGAAGCCCTGTGGCATTTGGCCTCAACACCTCTCCAGTTTCAGCTCACGTCTCCCCTCACTCCTGTCACACGTGTCTTATTTGGTCTCGTGTGCCACAGGGCCTTTGCACGTTCTCTTTGGCTGGAGTACCCATCTCTCTTCCCCTTGAACTAGCTTACTCCTACTCAGCCATTTTCATATTATTTCAGAGTCACCTTCACACAGAAGCTTTTTTTTTTTTTTAAGTGGATCCTTTTTTAAAGGTCTTTATTGAATTTGTTACAACGGTGTTTCTATTTCATGGGGTTTTTTTTTGGTCACGAGTCATGTAGAATCTTAGCTCTATGACCAGGGATTGAATCCACACTCCCTACACTGGAAGGTTAAGTCTTAACCACTGGACCACCAGGGAAGTACCTCTATACAGAAGCTTTTGTAGAATCTCTTTATGAAATTCATGATTTTCTTAGCTCCCAAATATTTTTTTCATAGCCCCTTTCAACAGATTGGAATCCTATTTATCTGTGCATTATTTTGATTAATGTCTGCCTTTCTCCCTAGACTCTATACTCCATGAGAGTAGGGAAAATGCCTTTCCCCATGGTAAACAGAGTGCTTTGCACATTTGTCATTGTTCAGTGGCTAAGTCGTGTTCGACTCTTTGCAATCCCATGGACTGCAGCACCCCAGGCCTCCCCGTCCATCACCAACTCCTAAAGCTTGCTCAAACTCTGTCCATCGGGTCTGTGATGCCACCTAATCACCTCATCCTCTATCGTCCCCTTCTCCTCCCACCCTCAATCTCTCCCAGCATCAGGGTCTTTTCCTGTGTGTCTGCTCTTCACATCAGGTGGCCAAAGTATTGGCGCTTCAGCTACAGCATCAGTCCTTCCAATGAATATTCAGGACTGATTTCCTTTAGGATTGACTGGTTTGATCTCCTTGTGTCCAACAGACTCTCAAGGGTCTTCTCCAGCACTACAGTTTGAAAGCATCAGCTTTTCAGTGCTCAGCCTTCTTTCTGGTCCAACTCTCACATCCACGCATGACTACTGGAAAAACCATAGCTTTGACTATACAGACCTTTGTCTGACTGCAGGAAGGAATAAAAAGGAGGGTGAATACAGCTGGTGCCCACACATCCACTCCTATGTGGCAATAACAAGGACTGGGGACAGACTGGATCTTCTCAGACCCTTGGTGGTTTTATTAAAAGAGGAGAATGAGAAAGGCAAAGAAGGGAACTATCCTTAGCATGTCCATCAAAATAACTGTTAGACTGATAATAATTCAATGCATGTAACCTCTCTGAGCCAGTTTTCCTATCTGCAAAATAGGGACAATCATTGTGACCATCCCATAGGGCTGTTGTGATGAGTAAATGAGATGCTGTGTGTCAAAGTAGTTAGCATGTTGACTGACATATAGAAAGTTACCTCCGATCTATTCTTCTAGGAGCGGCTCTGTGAATGACAGCTGATGTGAGGAAAGCTTTGATGAGTCAGGATCTGTGGATTCAGGGTTTTGAGAGTCACAGTGTCCTTTGAGCCTCCCATCAGCCTGTTAATTTGTCAACTTATTCCTGAAACTGAATGGTCCCCAATAGCCCAACGCATGACTCCACCACACCCGGCCCCACACTACTCAGAGTGGGGTCCTCAGACCCATAGCATCAGCATGCCCTGGGAACTTAGAGATGTAGCATCTCAGGCCCTGCCCGGACCTCCTAAATCAGAATCTGCATTTTATACAAGATCCCCAGGTGTTTGAAGTGTTCATCAGAGTGAGAGGGAGGACCACTGAGGCTGGGCCCATCAGGGACTCCCGCCGTGAGTCCCAGGTCATTTATGTAACCTACCTAAGGTAACACAGCCTGTAAGACAACAGGGTGAGCCCTGAACCCAGAGTCTGGGAGCTGGACCCCTCTACCATCCGTTGTTGGGAAAACACATAATAATCTATGGAACCTTCTCGTGCATTTCCTTATCTGGCCTTCACAGTAACCCTAAGAGGTTCTTTGTGACCCCATGGACAGTAGCCTACCAGACTCCGTGGTCCATGGGATTTTCCAGGCAAGAATACTGGAGTGGGCTGCCATTTCCTTCTCCAGGGGATCTTCCCAACCCAGGGATCAAACCTGGGTCTCCTGCATTGCAGACAGATGCTTTACCATCTGAGCCACTAGGGAAGCCAAAGAGATAGGCAGGGAGCCTTATTTTACAGATGAGCAAGGAGTGCTCAGAAAACAAACGACCCCTTACCAAGTGGCAGGCTTTCGAGTGAATACGCAGTCCAAGATGGCATTTCCCTTCCTGTTTTATCAGGCCAAGAAGTAGCTCGAACCTCAGAAGGGAATTACTTAAGTGTTGGCATGTATGCTTTCTCTACCTATCCTCATAATGTTCCGATGAGATGGACTGGAAGAGGTAACTCAGCTTAGTGATAAGTAAATGTAGACACAGAAAGATTACATGACTTGACCAAACTCATCCATTAAATGACAAAACCGGGGAAACTAATATAATAATGCTTGCATGCGTGCTCAGTCGCTCAGTTGTGTCCGACACTTTGCGACCCCGTGGACCGTAGCCTGTCAGGCTCCTCTGTCCATGGGATTCTCCAGGCAAGAATACTGGAGTGGGCAGTGATAATGATTATAATAATAATAACAGTGATTCTCTTTTACCTACAATATAAGCCGGGCATTTTGTTCACCTTGTCTAAGTTTCTCATCAACCACAAGATTGCGTACCGTTTTTGTGACAACTGTATAATTGAATTAACTGAATCTCAGGGGGTAAAGATTTAGGGAGAACCATGCTCAGAGACCAGATCTCAAAAGAGTGACAGGCTGGGATGACGAATGTGGCAGCCCCCAAAGCCAGCTCGGTCTGTCACTTCCCAAATAGAAACATGGCTTTAATTATGTCGTTTTAACTCAGCACAGGGAGGGGGTCTGGTGACAGATGATCCGAGGCTGCACACAGCAAGCCTTTTCAAGCAGTGTGTCAATGCCCCGGAGCCCTTCATCCCATTTGTCACCTGCTTGGCAGCTGTCACTCCATGATTGAGCTGGAACAGCTGACATCATGCATTTAGACAAAAATCGCCAGCTTCCTGTGTTTTGACTTTTAAGTTCATTGATGTCTAAAAGAAAAGCAAGAAAGCCTAATCTCCTGAGATCAGAGTTGGAAACCATTGAGCTGGGAAGAGAAAGAATTCACTTTTACTGGGCACCTGCTATTGGGTAGCCCTGCACAGTAACATGACTGTCATCTCTTGGAGATAATATTTCATTAACTTGCAGTGAGAGGAACAGACCCTAAGTAAACAGCACCCTGCCTGGCACGGTGTAGTGAGCTCAAAAAATGGAAATCTGTGGCAATAACATCGTTGTTATGAGCAACAGTGTCAATCTTTACAATAAGTTTTTATTTCCCAGCTGTAACACAACCTTAGCACAGTGCCTGGCACATTATACATACTCCATAAACACTGTGGAATGAATGAATGAAACAGTACAGATGGGGATGGTTGTTTCCATTGGTAGACTGTGATTTGGGGCTTCCCTGGTGGCTCAGATGGTAAGGAATCTGCCTGCAATGCAAGAGACCCGGGTTTGATCCCTGGGTTGGGAAGATCCCCTGGACAAGGGAATGGCTACCCACTCCAGTATTCCTACCTGGAGAATTCCATGGAGACAAGAATCTGGTTCATGGGGTCGCAAAGAGTCAGACATGACTGAGTGACCAACACTTTCAGGGAGTGATTGTCTTTCTCTTTATGGCCACCCAGCACCTGAAGCTCCTCCCTTCACTTAGAGCGTGCTCCCACCATTTGAGGCAGTGCCCACCTCCCAGTTAAGAAAATAAAAATGCCAAATACCCACTTTCATGTGTCTCAGTGGTTGCCAGGCTCTGCCAATCTGTTGAACCAACTCCAAAGTGGAATTGGAGATGCAGCACCAAGAAACTGAGGACAAGTGAAATCCATTTTGAAAATGGAAGATGGCTGTGACGGCAGCTTCCTTCAAGTCCCCAGGCTTACCACAAACCCAATGACCAGGGCCAGTGCTAAGGACCGTGAACTCTGAGTCACGTTGGGAGTGATGGTGAACAGATTTGCTGGGAGACTGGGGCAAGTGATGCTGCCGACGTGGTTCTGAAAATGACTCTCTGGTCCTCTGCTGATGCTTTCTTATGACACTCAGGCTTCACTTCTCTTATCTGCCACCAAAATCTCTGACCACATATTCCATCACTAATAGATGAAGGAAATAATGCTGAAAAGACAAAGTGACTTGCCCAAGGTCACACAACTATCAGGTGGCAGAGCCTGTTTACAAGTTCAGGTCTAGAAATTTTAAAGCTCATGTCCTTTGAGTTTCACTGAACTTCAGAAAAGAAATACGTTCCAATTAAACCTCTTGGCTGCTGAGACGGTAAGGTCTAAGTTGCAGGAGTTACGTCTTTTCCCTGTGGCGCACAGACACACCACGTAGCCACGGGGACAAGTCGGCACGTTTGGGTCATCATGCAAAGCCGTGTGGACACTCTGTCCGGAAGCCAGCTTGGCCATCTGCACTGGTTAAAAGAAGAAATCCATTTGTCCAGCATTAATCAAAAGAATCCCTCAAAACTCAGGCAGAATGGACTCAATTTTTAATTGGGTTCAAGTCAGATAATTACTCAGCTGCCCATAAAATTCATTTTAATTTATTAAATGGAACTTCCAAAATAGCATTGCTCTGGAGCATGTCCAGTTGCATGAGCAATTTGTCTAAAGGAAAGTGCTTTGGGCTGACACCTGAATCCTTTCTTGCCCAGCAGCTAAAGAACTTGGACAAGTGACTGTGCCCCTCTGAGCTGTAGTCTCCTTGTGTTTTTACAAGTACAATAGTCATATCTGCCCTGTGGCAATGTTGAGGATACAAATGAAAAGCTTATATAAACTCTGGGCTTGGCACAGAGGAGGTGCTCAATAAATGATGCAAGCGTATAAAAAGGATGCTCTTACGATAAATTCCCAGAAATCAAATTACTGAGTAACATGGCATGGAACAGTCTTAAGTAATCTTGATTTGAATCCGAACTTTTTTTTCCCTAAAAAATTGCACCGATTTTCACAGCCACTGGCAATTTAGAAAAGCATCTGTTTTGTTAAGGATTTTAACCAGATCCTTGCCAATGGGGACAGGGTGTCAGAAATCGAAAATGCGGATGATGTGGCAAGTAAACTTGGGTGATTCCTACACTAATAAAGGATTTACACAGGTCACATTGAACCAAAGTGCAGGGCGCAGGCAGTTGTCAAAACCCTCTGCCTTCAATGGCGGGTGGAGAGTGCTACCGCGCTTGTGTGGTTGGATCCGTAACTCATAACTGTTGCTTGCAGGCTTGATCCAACATCTGCTGAGGGCAGAAATGACTGAAGCCAAAGTCTGTGCACAGAGAGGAAGCGAAGCCAACTATTCAAAAGACAGGGAGTCATTAGGGAGAAACATTGCAAGTGATGGTGTTGCCTTTGTTGAAATTCCAAGAGCAAAAGGCTTTAGAGGAGCAAGAAAATTAGAAGAACATGTGATGAATCCTGGCGCCACTGAAATCCTTTTTCTTCTAGAATGAAGAGGACCCTCACTTATCTGTTCACTAAAAAGTGGAAACGTGGACTGATTGACAACAGTAAACCCCTCACCATTTGTTGATGGATAAACTTCATCATGCTTTATCTTGGGATCTGGGTCATGTATGAAAGAATTTTGGAAAACCTTCGAGCCAGACAGACCCGTGTTCAAAGTCCAGCTTCATCATGACAAGCTGTGTGTCCTGGCTGCCCAGCCTTGGGTTTCTGATTGCTCTCATTGTGTCTGTGGGTGTTTGAGCACACAGAGGGTGCTCTGGAGCAATCCCAGCATCAGCCTCCTTCCTGTCTCTGCCTAATCTCAGAAAAAAAATGATTACAGGTACCCAGGCCCTCAGTTAGCAGAAATGAGAACTGCCTCAATTCTGCCGCACCCAGTGACTGCATGTGTGTGGTCAGAGGACAGATTGAGCATGCCGGTCAACCCACTCTTCAGAGATCTGAAGAGCACACACCTGCATGCACTTGATCCAGGTGAATAGAGATGTGTGCACGGGGCACCCAGGCCGCCTGTTCACCCCATCAAAAGCAAAAGTACCGACCTAATGTAATTCATTTGGCAGCCTCGCAGCACAGGCTGCCAAGACTCCCTAAACATTAAGTGTATTAATGTCCCCTCTTGGAGGAGATGTTCGCTTTTAACCAATGTTAAATTCTTCAGCAGCCAGTGCTGGCCAGGAAATCTGTCCCTGCTGTCCAGAGGGGAAAAGATCCAAGTGTTCAGCTGAGCAGCCCTTCATGAATAATTTTAATCTCTTCTAAAAAGGAGAGAAAACAATAGAATTTGGTTGCTTTTGTCGCTCAGTGACTGCTTACCAAGGTTCTCTGAACCAATTGTTCAGACCTGGTTGTAGGGGGCGGGCACACCCCAGGCCTACAAGGATGGTACTCAATAATTTATGGCTGTGCATAAGAAAGGAATGCATTTGAGTCAGTTCTAATGAGGTGGATGAACCTAGAGACTATTGTACAGAATGAAGTAAGTCAGAAAGAGAAAAACGAATAACGTATATTAACGCACACATATGGAATCTACAAGTGGTGCTAGTGGTAAAGAACAGACCTGCCAATACAGGAGACATAAGTCAGGGGTTCAATCCCTGGGAAGATCCCCTGGAGGACCAAATGGCCACCTACACCAATATACTTGCCTGGAGAATCCCATGGACAGAGGAGCCTGATGGGGTACATCCATGGGGTTGCAAAGAGTTAGACATGACTAAAGTGTCAGACTTTATTTTGGGGGACTCCAAAATCACTGCAGATGGTGACTGCAGCCATGAAATTAAAAGACACTTACTCCTTGGAAGGAAAGTTATGACCAACATAGATAGCATATTCAAAGGCAGAGACATTACTTTGCCAACAATGATCCATCTAGTCAAGGCTATGGTTTTTCCAGTGGTCATGTATGGATGTGAGAGTTGGACTGTGAAGAAAGCTGAGTGCCGAAGAATTGATGCTTTTGAACTGTGGTGTTGGAGAAGACTCTTGAGAGTCCCTTGGACTGCAAGGAGATCCAACCAGTCCATTCTGAAGGAGATCAGCCCTGGGATTTCTTTGGAAGGAATGATGCTAAAGCTGAAACTCCAGTACTTTGGCCACCTCATGTGAAGAGTTGACTCATTGGAAAAGACTCTGATGCTGGGAGGGATTGGGGGCAGGAGGAGAAGGGGACGACAGAGGATGAGATGGCTGGATGGCACCACTGACTCAATGGGCGTGAGTCTGGGTGAACTCCAGGAGTTGGTGATGGACAGGGAGGCCTGGTGTGCTGCGATTCATGGGGTCGCAAAGAGTCGGACACGACTGAGCGATTGAACTGAACTGAACTGAAAGTGACTTAGCAGAAAGATGGTACTGATAAACCTATCTGCCGGGCAGTAGCGGAAACTCAGACAGAGAGAACAGGCTTGTGGACAAAGTTGGGGAAGGAGGGGGTGGGATGAGTTGACAGAGTAGCATGGAAACATACATTATCATACGTAAAATAGATAGCCAGTGGGAAATTGCTGTATGATGCAGGGAGCTCAAACCCGGGCTCTGTGACAACCTAGAGGGGTGGGATGGGGCGGGAGGTTCAAGAGGGAGGGGCCGGAAGTATGCCTATGGCTGATTCATGTTGATGTATGGCAGAAACCAACACAAGATTGTAAAGCAGTTATTCTCCAATTAAAAATAAATTCAAAAAAAGAAAAATCATTATGGCTGTGGACCATACACCCTCATGCTCAGCTTTGGAAATAAGGCTGGGAGCAGGAGGAGATGGAGAAGGGATGATATGATTGCAAACTTCTAATTAATGTATGTTTTATTGATGCTTACGAAGCCTGAAATATTAATAGAAGCAAGTGGATGCATAATTGATATGCCCCATAGAAAATGTGAATTACTGGACATGGACAGGAAACCCCAGATGTCCTTCTGTCAAGATGTAGAAGGATTCTGCAGCTTGTTTCATCGATGGAGTGTTTTGTGTTGCTGGGAGTCTTGAAACCTCTGGTACTCTGGCAGCTGGTATCAGAAGGATGCTCTTTTCAATATCTCATCTCCTGGATGAATGTACCATTTTGCCATTTCTTTAGGGGAGGAGACAGGAACCAAAAGAGGTCTTGTATTAGTGGCATCCCAAATGTGTGAAAGGCATTTTTCCAGCCCTTTCACTAATCATCATGATAATACCAACCCTATTATAAATCCCATTTTATGAATGAAAAACTAAGATGCCAGGAGGTAAAGTGAGCTGCCTAGGGTCATACAATGAGTGAGTGGTGAAGCTAGAGTTCAAAGCCTAATCCTTTTACACCACTGTACTAACTGCTGAGGGCAAGATTCACTAGTGATGCTAAAAATAGAGGGGGACAAAACTGTGTGGGTAGGAATCGTGGCTGATCACTTGTGAGAAATAAGTGGTAAGCAAGCCACCTAATTGCCCTGTGACTCAGTTTCCTTACCCATAAAATGGGATAACAATAGGATCTATCTTATAGGATTATTATGGGATTATTCAACACACGTAAAACCTTAGCCCCCAGCATGTGATCAACTTTAGGTATTAACAGTTATGATGATGACAGACAGTGAGAAATGGGTCAGAGAGACAACGTGATGCTAGATGTTGTGAGACATTAGGCTCTTCGCCTGAGTGAACTGGGGCAACATTGCAAGTTTTTAACCAAAAGAAAGATGTGATTTGACTTATGTTTTAAATGGTCCCTTCAAGTTGCTGTGTGGGGAACAGACCAAGAAGTGGGGAGATGAGTTGAGAGGCTTGGCAGGAATCCAGGTGAGGGGTAATGGTGAGTGAGATCGCAGTGGGAGTAAACAGATTTTGGATATGTTTTGAACGTTGAGCCAACAGGATTATCTGACAGACTGAACATCGGGTGGTCGCTAAGTCATGTCTGACTCTTTGCAATGCCCCTATGGACTGCAGCACACCAGGCTTCCCTGTCCTTCACTATCTCCCAGAGTTTGCTCAAACTCACGTCCATTGAGTCAGTGATGCCATCCAACCATGTCATCCTCTGTCATCCCCTTCTTCTCCTGCCTTCAATCTTTCTCAGCATCATGGTGTTTAAGAAACTGCAATCAAAGCTATATCCAGACAACCTGGAAGATGGGGTTGCCATCAAAGGTGGGGAAGGATACAGTGGAGCACGTGTGCAGAGGTCTAGTTTTGGGCTCCTTAGAGTTGACATGCCTGTTGGACTTCTCAGGTAAGAGGCCAGGTAGACAGTTCTGTTCATGAGACCAGAAGAGGCATTTTCTCCAAATCTCTTTTTTTTGTTCCAAGCTACAATTTTTTCTCTCCTGGTTAACATTCAGGAATGAAAGGGGAGAAAATGAAAAATGCACCAGAAAATCCATTTAGGTTCTGCCCCACATTCTGGATGTACTCTTGGTAAAGAGTATTACATTGTGTCACATGACTCCCTGAAAAATGTACTCAATAGAAAGGCAAAGGATGATGGCAATGATGGTGTTGATAACTAGAAAGAGAGAGAGAGAGAATATCACACCAGCTCAGAGGTGTGACAAATGTCAAGGAAAGAAAAAAGGAAGGAGACAAACATTTGTAAACATTCAGTGGCAAAGTGATTCTGTCTTTAAAGAAAAATCAGCCTCGTGAGGCATTGGAATAGCAGCCAAATGAATGTATTGGGCTTGTCTGTTTCTCAAAACCCAGGTGAATGATGATGAAGATGTGAACTCTATCAGAAATCCCAGAAGCTTCATTAGAGTTGAGTTTCCTCAGGCGCCCTGGGGACAGCAGGATGCCCAAGGTCCTCCCTGAGGCCCTGAAATGCACAAGAGCCCTTAAGGGGAGAACACAGGGAGAGAAGAGAAGCGGGGACCTCATCTCTGTGGAGTCGGTGCCACGGGCTCAGCCGTAAGCCTGGTGCGCCCGTTGCCTGGCCATACTGAATCGTCACAGAAACCCTGCGATGTAGGTGCAGCCTCTTCTTGCTAATGAAGAAAATGAGGCTGAGAGAGTCTGAGTGACTTCCCCAAGGTCAGATGGCTCTGAGAGGGGAAGGCGGGAACCCAATTCTTTTCTGACTTCAACTTGAGTGTTTTTCCATAGTGCCCAACAGACTCCCTTGAAGGGGACTTGGAGACTATTGAAATGCCCTGATAATCAGGGATCTGAAAAGAGTGGTGAAATATACATGGGTTTCCCTGGAAGCCATGAGGGACCCTAAGCACAGGTGCCACCTTCAAGGACAAGCAGCCCTCCCTGTGCAGTGTTCTTACAAGATTTCAGCTCCCAAATCTCCACTTGAGCCCCTTCCATCCTTAACAGTGAACTTTGTCTTTGAAGACAAGGATGTCTGGATTTTTTTTTTTTTTTCACCACTATACTCCCAGGGCTTGGAAAAGCCACGTATATTATAGAGGATAAATAAGATAAACAGTACTTAGAGGTGTAAGTGAGGCAAGATATCAAATCACCAAATATTTCATTGTGTTCGTTACAGTTGTAACACTATGAAAACTTAATTTTTAATGCAGGATCCATGTTTCCATGGCTAGCAGGCACCTGCTATGTCTGGGCCCTGTGCTGGGTGCTAGCGAGTCAGTAATTAATGGAACAAATTTGGTCTCTGTCCCCGTGAAACCCACTTAAAAGAAGGAAATGCTATCATTCACAACAACGTGGATGAGCCTGGAGTTCATTATGCAAAGTGAAATAAACCAACACAGAAGGACAAATACTGCATGATTCTTCCTACAGAAGGAATCTAAGAATCCATCTCGTAGGAACAGACCATGACAGTTTTATTTTTCCTTTGCCAATTTGAATTCTTTTTTTTTCTTCTTCTTCTCTGATTGCCATGGCCAGGACTTCCAAAACTAAGTTGAATAATAGTGCCAAGAGTGGGCACACTTGTCTTGTTCCTAATCTTGGAAGAAATGCTTTGAGGTTTTCACCATTGAGAATGAAATTTGCTGTGGGTTCATCATATGGCTTTTATTATGTTAAGGTAGTTTCCCTCTATGCCCACTTTCTGGAGAGTTTTTTATCATACATGGGTGTTGGATTTTGCCGAAAGTTTTTCCTGGGTCCATTGAGATGATCATATGGTTTTTATTCTTCAATTTGTTAATATGGTGTATCACCATGATTGATTTGCACATATTGAAGAATTCTTACATCCCCGGGATAAATCCAGCTTGATTTATTTAAAGGGCAAAGTCCTCCAACTTCTCTGATATTTTCGCTCCTAGGCCATAGGGTGGATGATCACTGACAGCTGGAGGGTCTCATGTCCACAAGGTGAGCAGCAGCCAGTGTTAATTTCCTTCTCCCCACTTGTTCCACTTGTTCTTGGGCTTCCCTGGTGGCTCAGAAGGTAAAGAGTCCGCCTGCAATGTGGGAGACCTGGGTTTGGTCTCTGGGGTGGGAAGATTCCCCCCGGAGGAGGGCATGGCAACCCACTCCTGTATTCTTGGCTGAAAAATCCCCGTGGACAGAGGAGCCTGGCAGGCTGCAGTCCATGGGGTTGCAAAGAATCAGACACAACCAAGTGACTAAGCATAGGCACAGACCACTTGTTCTTACCAAATAGACTGGGGGTGGGGACCACTTTCACTGTAGCATCTACAGAGAGTCCTCCTTTGTGGCTCTGCCCATCCTCTCTTGCTACCATGGTCCTCCCAACCCAGACACTTCCATTCCATCAGGAGAGCCAGGCTTCAGAGAGGAAATGCATGAGGTGGCCCCTCTCCAGCCAACCTCACCCAGACTTCATACAGATGGAGATTAGAGTCCATCTCCCAGCCATGGAAGGGATGCTTGACAGGGGTAGCCTGACATTTGCTTTCCTTGAGCATACAGGGGCCTGAATATTACAGCTTTGGCCAAAGTGTGTCATGGATGTGGGTACTCAGAGGCTGGGGCCTGGTCTCTCACTCAGGCCCTCTGTGGGGCTGTTCTTGCCTGGCTCAGCTCCTCTGTGGTCTCCAGCTGTGAGTCATTTTCTCTTAGACCCTGGACTGGCATTCCCAGTGGGCCCAACAGGAGGGTTCCAGGAGAAATACGTGCCCTGGCTTAGGAGTCAGTCCCAGCTCAGAGGCATGGCCTTGGGCAAGACACGTCCTAGCTCCATGCCACCATATTGGCTAATGGAGTTCTACAAGCAGAGCTGGCTGCCTGGGGGTGGTTGTAAGGGTTGAAGACGTTTGTAAAGACCATGGCTTGACCTGGTGCTCTGTGATGACCTAGAGGGCTGGGGATGGGGTGGAGGAGGTGGAAGGGAGGCTCAAGAGGGACAGGATATATGATTCACATTGTTGTACAGCAGAAACCAACACAACATTGCTAAGCAATTATCCTCCAGTTAAAAATAGAGAACATGGCTTGACCTTTGGCAAATGTTTGACCTAATCTTTGAACATCTACTACTGGTCTGGGATACAACTTTCCAAATAATACTTCACTTCATTTATACAAATACACACACACACACACACACACACACACACACACTTGAGCTTCCCAGGTGGCTCAGTGGTAAAGAACCCGCCTGCCAATGCAGAAGACACAGGTTTGATGCCTGGGTTGGGAAGATCCTCTGGAGAAAGAAATGACAACCCACTCCAGTATTCTTGCCTGGAGAACCCCATGGACAGAGAGGCCTCGTGGACTATAGTCACAGGGTCACAAAGAGTCAGACACAAACTGAACAACTGGGCACATAATATACCAATATATACATATATATACATATGTGTTTTTCCTCTTTTTATGTAAAAACTATAGGTACATACAATACTAATATATATTCAGAACTTACATATTCCAAATTATTTTTCTTTACTTAAAAATACCAGGCTTCTATTTCACCCAAGAAGATCTCAGCATGTCTCTGTGCTTGTACATGAATATCTCCTTCATTCTCACGCTGCTGTCCAGAGGTCCATAAAGTGGAACCCCATAAGGTGTTTTTTCCCTTATTTCCATATTTATTTATTTGGCACGTGGGATCTTTAGTTGCAACACGAGAGCTCTTAGTTGCAGCATGTGGGATCTACTTCCCTAACCAGGGATGGAACCCAGGGCCCCCTGCGTTGGGAGCTCAGAGTCTTAGCCACTGGACCACCAGGGAATTCCGCACCCCCACCCCCACCCCCCGCCCGTGCCCCCTGCATAAGGTGCAGATGGACATTTAGGTTGTTCTGGGGTTTTTACTTCATGAATTGTGTTGCTAATAGCATCTTCGCACGTGCTTTTTTTTTTTTTTAATTTAAATTTATTTTAATTGGAGGCTAATTACTTTACAATATTGTATTGGTTTTGCCATACATCAACATAAATCCACCACGGGTATACACATGTTCCCCATCCTGAACCCCCCTCCCACCTCCCTCCCTGTACTATCCCTCTGGGTCATTCCAGTGCACCAGCCCCAAGTATCCTGTATCCTGCATCAAACCTGGACTGGCAATTCGTTTCTTATATGATTTTACACATGTTTCAATGCTATTCTCCCAAATCATCCCACCCTCTCCCTCTCCCACAGAGTCCAAAAGACTGTTCTAGACATCTGTGTCTCTTTTCCTGTCTCGCATACAGGGTTATTGTTACCATCTTTCTAAATTCCATATATATGCATTAGTATACTGTATTGGTGTTTTTCTTTCTGGCTTACTTCACTCTGTATAATAGGCTCCAGTTTCATCCACCTCATTAGAACTGATTCAAATGTATTCTTTTTAATGGCTGAGTAATACTCCATTGTGTGTATGTACCACAGCTTTCTTATCCATTCGTCCGCTGATGGACATCTAGGTTGCTTCCATGTCCTGGCTATTATAAACAGTGCTGCAATGAACATTGGGGTTCACGTGTCTTTTTCCCTTCTGGTTTCCTCAGTGTGTATGCCCAGCAGTGGGATTGCTGGATCATAAGGCAATTCTATTTCCAGTTTTTTAAGGAATCTCCACACTCTTCTCCATAGTGGCTGTACTAGTTTGCATTCCCACCAACAGTGTAAGAGGGTTCCCTTTTCTCCACACCCTCTCCAGCATTTATTGCTTGTAGACTTTTGGATCGCAGCCATTCTGACTGGCATGAAATGGTACCTCATTGTGGTTTTGATTTGCATTTCTCTGATAATGAGTGATGTTGAGCATCTTTTCATGTGTTTGTTAGCCATCTGTATGTCTTCTTTGGAGAAATGTCTATTTAGTTCTTTGGCCCATTTTTGATTGGGTCGTTTATTTTTCTGGAATTGAGCTGCAGGAGTTGCTTGTATATTTTTGAGATTAGTTGTTTGTCAGTTGCTTCATTTGCTATTATTTTCTCCCATTCTGAAGGCTGTCTTTTCACCTTGCTTCAAGTTTCCTTTGTTGTACAGAAGCTTTTAATTTTAATTAGGTCCCATTTGTTTATTTTTGCTTTTATTTCCAATATTCTGGGAGGTGGGTCATAGAGGATCCTGCTGTGATTTATGTCGGAGAGTGTTTTGCCTATGTTCTCCTCTAAGAGTTTTATAGTTTCTGGTCTTGCATTTAGATATTTAATCCATTTTGAGTTTATTTTTGTGTATGGTGTTAGAAAGTGTTCTAGTTTCATTCTTTTAAAAGTGGTTGACCAGTTTTCCCAGCACCACTTGTTAAAGAGATTGTCTTTTCTCCATTGTATATTCTTGCCTCCTTTGTCAAAGATAAGGTGTCCATAGGTGCATGGATTTATCTCTGGGCTTTCTATTTGGTTCCATTGATCTATATTTCTGTCTTTGTGCCAGTACCATACTGTCTTGATGACTGTGGCTGTGTAGTAGAGCCTGAAATCAGGCAGGTTGATTCCTCCAGTTCCATTCTTCTTTCTCAAGATTGCTTTGGGTATTTGAGGTTTTTTGTATTTCTATACAAATTGTGAAATTATTTGTTCTAGCTCTGTGAAAAATACCATTGGTAGCTTGATAGGGATTGCATTGAATCTATTGATTGCTTTGGGTAGTATACTCATTTTCATTATATTGATTCTTCTGATCCATGAACATGGTATATTTCTCCATCTATTAGTGTCCTCTTTGGTTTCTTTCACCAGTGTTTTATAGTTTTCTATATATAGGTCTTTAGTTTCATTAGGTAGATATATTCCTAAGTATTTTATTCTTTTCATTGCAATGGTGAATTGAATTGTTTCCTTAATTTCTCTATTTTCTCATTATTAGTGTATAAGAATGCAAGGGATTTCTGTGTGTTGATTTTATATCTTGCAATTTTACTATATTCATTGATTAGCTCTAGTAATTTTCTGGTGGAGTCTTTAGGCACCTGCTTTCTTATATATATATGTATGCAAATTTTTCCAGAACAGGTCTTAAATAATGAAGTAGGTGTGAAGGACTGAGATTGGCTGTCTCACCTTTGAAAGTGGATCATATTTGTTCTTAGTATCAATATATAAAAATTGGAACCAGATACTGTGATATTTGTGATTAAAGTATCTTTTCTTATTTTTTACTTCTCAATGTATTATTTATTAATCACTTGCATAATTTGTATATTGTATATACTGTAGAGCTCCTATAACCTAATAGTGTGTGAAAATTTCCTAGTTACATTTTAAACTCTACATATTGAAATATATTAATCAATTCACAGGAAATAGAAAAGTGCAGGATGTCTTGTGTACCTTTTACCCAGTTTCTCCCAATAATAGCATTTTGTATAGTTCTAGTACGATATACAACCAAGACATTGACATTAATACGATCCATGGAGCTTATTCAGAATTTACCAGTGTTACACGCCCTCATTTGTGTCTGCACTGTGTATGTGCATTTCTATGTAATTTTAACTCATGTATAGATTTGTTTGCCACCAATCAAAATGTACACTGTTCTGTCACCAGGCTCCTTGGTTGCTACCTTTTTAGAGCTGCACCCACCTCTTTCTCACCATAGACACATGTGACCCCTAATTCGTTCTCCATCTCTATAATTTTGTCATTTCAATAATGTTACATAAATGCAGCCATACAGTATGTGACCCTTTAAAAAACTGAAGTATAGATGATTTTCACTGTTTTAGGTATACAGCAAGTGACTCTACTATTCATACACGTATTACATATATATGTATATTTCTTTTTCAGATTCTTTCCCATTATAGGTTATTACAAGGTATTGAATATATTTATTTCCCTGTGCAATACAGTAGGTCCTTGTTGTTTATCTGTTTTATACACAGTATTGTGTATCTGTTAATCTCAGATTCCTAATTATTCCCCCCCCCCTTGCCCTTTGGTAACCACAAGTTCATTTTCCATGTCTGGGAGTCTAAGTCAGTTTTGTAAATAAGTTTATTTGTATCACAATTTAAATTCCACATATAAACAATATCATATGATGTTCATCTTTCTCTGTCTGACTGACTTCACTTAGTATGATAACCCATAGGTCCATCCACGTTGCTACAAATGGCATTATTTCATTCTTTTTATGGCTGAGAAATATTCCATATACGCACACACATATTGCTACAGTGGCCCAAATGGTAAAGAATCTGCCTGCAGTGCAGGAGAGCAGGGTTCAATCCCTGGGTTGGGAAGATTCCCTGGAGAAGGAAATGGCAACAAACTCCAGTATTCTTGCCTGGAGAATTCCATGGACAGAGGAGCCTGGTGCGCTATAGTCATGGGGTCACGGTTGGACACGACTGAGCAACTAACATTTTCACCTGAACACAGGAGCTCATCTTTATTTTTTCAAATTAGAGTTTTTCACCATTTCCAGATATATGCCCAGGAACTGGATTCAATATGTGATCTTGTGAGACTGACTTTTTAAAGTCAGCATAATTCTCTTGAGATTCATTTAATCTGTTGCATGTATTAATAGTTTATTCCTTTTTATTGCTGAATAGTATTCCATAGTATGGATGTTATACAGTTTGTTTAAGCAGTCACCTATCAAAGGACATTTGGATTGTTTCCAGTTTGGGGCTAAGATAAATAAAACTTCTATGAACGTGCATATGTAGGTTTTTATATAGACAAAAATTCTCATTTCTCTGAAATAACTGCCCACAAGAAAATTGCAGTTTATGAGAAACTCCCAACCTATTTCCAAAGTGGCTGTCCCATTTTACATTCCCACCAGCAATAAATGAGTGATCTGGTTTCTTCACATCCTCACCAGCATTTGGTGTTGTCACTAATTTTTATTTTAGCTATTTTGATAGGTAAATAGTGAAATCTCATTACAGTTTTAATTTGCATTTCCCTACCAGCTAATGATGTTAAGCATCTTTTCATGTGCTTATTTGCCATCTGTACACGCTTTTTAATGAAGTGTCTTTTCATGTTTTTTGCCCATTTTCTAATTGGATTGTTTGTTTCTTTACTGTTGAGAGAGTCCTTAACAAAAGTTTCTCTTTTTAACATTCATTTTGGAATACCAGATGTGCTAAATAAGAATTCTGATCAGATGGACACTGCCTATGAAAATGGGTAAAGACCATCTTGAGCCTCATATGCAGAATTATCATGCTCCCCAGTGATGTGCAATTCAGCTCACCATCTCTTTTATATCCTATTTTAAACCAACAATGGACTTATTGTGGGTATTCACTAAAAATAGTCTGATTAAGAAATTTTTCAAACTACAATGGCCATAGTTCTCTGGTGGCCAGTGACTGCTGAGTAGTCAGACACCTGGTGACTGCTCCCATCTGATCTGTACTCCCTTCCACACATGCCCATCTGATGTGCACTTAAAGATGCCCATATATCTCCCTTTTGTAAAAAGAAAGAAAATCATTATTATTTTAACATATTGTCAATATTTGAAATGGTCAGAAGAAAAGACTCTAGAATCAGATAGCTTCGGGCCAAACCCCAGCGTCACCAGTTACTCATGGTATTAGGTCTGCTCAGTACAGTTGTGTAGGTTGTGCACTGCACACATGTATACAAATAAGGAGGTGAGGAGGTGAGGAGGGGCTGAAATTCAGATTGCCCTATATTTGTCAAGCCAGCCTGAAGTCAACTCCATCTGGATCAAGGGGCTGCTTCTTCCTTACATAAAGATGCTAACCACTTGCCAAACTGTACAACAGTTGAGCTGTATTCTACCCAAAGGGACATCTTGTTCTAATTCAAAAGGGGAATGCCTTTTCCTGATTTGCCAATAGACCCTTATAAGCTAGCAGAGGCACTGTGCTGTGTCACCTTGGGTAAGTTACTTAACCTCCCTGGGCCTTGGTTTTCATAACTTTGAAAACACCTTTCTCAAAGGATTATTGCAGGGATTAAGTAGGTTAATTCCTGCAACCCTGGGTTGGGAAGATCCCCTGGAGGAGGGCATGGCAACCCATTCCAGTATTCTTGCCTGGAGAATCCCCATGGACAGAGGAGCCTGGTGGACTGCAGTCCATGGGGTCACAAAAAGTCGGACAAAACTGAGCGACTAAGCACAGCACAGCAATTCCTGTTAGGCATAGCATCTGGTGTAGGATAACTTCTCAACAAATCTTAACTCATTGTTATTATTATTCCCTTCATTCACTGGTGTGGATGACTGGGTCACCTGTGAGCCAGTTTGAAAATCAACAATTGGAAAATGCTAGTCCCATGTACGGCACAAGATCAGGACAATATGACTCTTCATTAAATGGCAGGGCGTCTGACTTTCAGTTGCAAAATGCTTCAAGATACAGAAAGCTCTCCTAACATTGGGGCTGGGCAGATGAATCAATACAGGGAGGGAGCGGTGTGTCCTTGGTCCTGGAGACCAGCCAGCCTGGCTTTCGGGGTCAGACCCTCAGCCCTCAGCTCTCCCCTGCTAGCCTCCTGTGATGCTTCCTCAAACAGTTGATTTTTTTCTATTTCCTGAAAGATTTAAGTTTTTCATTTCTTTTCCTTAAGAAAATCCCCACTGCATTCTGCCAATACTTTCTCGTCCGGAATAATAGTGAGTATCTGAAAGGGACTTCAGAGGTCAGCTTGTCCATTTGTTTCCAAGTTCCAGAGGATGAAAGAATTGTGTGGAAAGCATATTAAAACATGGGTTCTTGGACCTCGTTTCTGGAGATTCTGATTCAGCATTTCTGGAATGAGGTCCAGGTGGTTTTCTTTTTAATTAGTCCCTTTGGGTGTTTACTCACTCCCCTCTAAAGCTCAGAGAGGGCTATGACTGACTCTAGGTCACACAGCAATGAGCCAAAGAACCAAGACTAAACCAGACTTTACTTGGCTATTTCCCAATAGGCACTATTTCCCTTATGGCTTTTTTCCCTCATCCCCACCATCTCACCAGCTTTTTGTTTCTTGATGTGAAATAGCAAATACCTTAATGGCTTTGCCCTCATGTGAACTTTGGGGCCTCAGCTGGATGGTCTTGGAGGCTTTAAAGTACACCCATCATGTCCAACCAGCAGTAACAATTTACAGGCTCGGGGTTGGTTTAACAGAGGACATAAGGTCTCTGGATTTCAGGGCAGGAGACTCATTCCTTCCGAGCAGAGCATTAGAAGCAAAACTGCCAAAGACAGAGATATTTGCAGCTATCTGTGGCACAGCAAATAGAGTAGGACACAATGGAGAATCTGCGTGCTTCTGGACAACACCAGAAGGGGAAGGGAAGACTCAGGAAGAGGTGAATAAAAGGGGTTTTCTGGGAGGCTTATCCGGAGGACAGCCCATCAGCCATCCAGCCACTTGATATGACATCTGGTACATGAAATATTAACTGAAGGGGGGACAGTATCAGTCACTGTGCCAAGTCCTGGCTGGGACCAACTCTCACCATGGGGAAAAAGAGAAAGCAATGAGTTTTCTGCAGAGACAACAAAACCTTTTCTAAAGACAGGTAACACATTGGAAAATGCATGTGCAAATTTCATAGGGCTGCAGACACGCTCGTATGGGCAAAAGCAAACACGTGGATCTGCACACCAAGCGTGTACACATTGAAACACAAACAGGCAGGAGTGGACACGTGCATGCACAAGGCACACACCTGCAAAATCACAAGTGTAGTTACACACATACCATACAAGCACAAATGTGCTTAAGACTTGCCAGCGTGCCCTGAATTCTTATTCTTATCACCAGACTGTGAGATTCTTCAGATGGAAACTGTGTCTTATGCATCTCAGTAGCCCCAAGGCTCAACAGGGACTGGAGTAGAACAGGCATTCAGCAAAATTTTATTCAACTTTACACAGACCCACACACCTGAACCTGAGCTAAAACCATCCTCTCATGCCCCCACCTGCGGGGAGCAAGCTCCGCCCCCGGCAAAGGTCATGAGGAAGGAGGCTTGGCATACGCAAAGGCGGGATCAAGCCTCAGGAGTCTCCCTGGAAATTCTTGAGCAATCTACCCCCAAAACCAGAGTCTGCCTACTTTCTGCTTTGTGCTTTCACCTACACCTCTGACTACGGGGGGCTGTCCCCCACTACCTCTCTCTGAAAAAGAGTTAGCTTACAGCTCCAGTTAATAATTCCTGGGTGTGACAGTGTTTCAACCTACAAACTCCCTTGGAAGTCCTCTAGCCTGCCTGAATAGGTTTTTCCGGCCACATGTGATTGCTCTGAACCTCCAAACTGTGAGAGGCATGAGATGTTCTAAACTGTCTAAATACAGATTCCTTTGAGCAGTTAAAAGATTGATTAGAAATTGTATTGGTGAAGGGATTTTCACTTGTTGGGCCAATGTTTGCTGCTAAGTCTCCATATCCCTTACCTGCTGTGTCCCTGGCAGTGTATTAATTAATATAATTGGTGTAAATAGTAGCTTTAATGTTTGTAACCTGGGACCCTTGAGTTAATTCTTTTTCTTGTTATAGCCCACCACACCTTTGCACTGTAGGAATGCAACTTTATCTAATGCTTTTGGAGGGTGGCGCTTGACTTACCACCTTTAGAGAAAAATAAGTTTTCTGAAGAAAGGGTCTTAAAATGTTAACAGGCCTCCGGGCCAGAAGATGATGCAAATCACCTAAGCTTTTGCATATGATAAGTTCGCAGGAAGAAAGCCTGGCTTGCTGCATGACTCTACCCCTTCCCCCATTATCCTCTATGCATAACTTAAGGTATAAAAACTACTTTGGAAAATAAAGTGCTGGCCTTGTTCACCGAAACTTGGTCTCACCATGTCGTTCTTTCTCTTACCTTCTGGCTGAATTATTCAGCCTCTTTTCTCCACTGAATTTCCTCACTGAGCTATCCTCATTTCAGCCTCTTTTCTCCACTGAATTTCCTCACTGAGCTATCCTTATTCTATTACTCTTTATATCCTTAATTAACGTTTAATTAAGCAATTGTTTTCTGATCCTCGCCGACGCCGTCCCCGCTTCGAATTCCCTGGATCCACCGGGGCTGGACCCCGGCACCCACCACTGAGTACAGATGTGCTCAGAGACTTTTTTCACTGTGTCAGAAGAACTCAGGCCTAACTGTGGATCTAAATATGAAGGCAAAATGGGACTGCCTCCCTTGCAGTCCTATCTGAGAAAGTCAGTACGCTCCCACAGCTCCAAAGCTAACAGCCACGAAAAGTCCACAACAGTTACTAGGCCTGTCCTCCATGTGGGCACCCACCCCACCTGAGGGGGGACCCAGCTGCCCTCTCAATCAAGAATTTCTTTGTTTTCACTATTTGTTTAAACAGGGGGTTTGTTGATTTACTTTTGGCTGTGCTGGGTCTTTGCTGCTGCACACTGGCTTGCTTTAGTTGAGGCGAGCGGGGGCTACTCTTTATTGGCATGCACGGGCTTCTCTCGTTTCCGAGCACAGGTTCTGGGGCACACGGGTATCCATGGTTGTGGCGCACGGGCTTAGTTGCTCGGTGGCATGCAGAATCTTCCCAGAGCAGGGATCGAACCTGCATTGGCAGGTGGGTTCTTAATCACTCAAATGTATTTATTATTGGGAATCTCTGTTGGATCCCTAAGCGCCCCTGTGCTGCTGTACTCAGTCGTGCCCCACTCTGTGCAACCCCATGAACTGTAGCCCACCAGGCTCCTGTGTCCTTGGGATTTCCCGGGCAAGAATCCTGGAGTGGGTTGCCATTTCCTCCTCCAGGAGATCTTCCTGACCCAGAGATTCAACTCATGTCTCCTGCATCTCCTACATTGGCAGGCAGATTCTTAACCACTGTGCTACCTGGGGAGACCTAAGCTTCTCTAAGCTTTCCAAAGTTGTTTTCTTTTGCAGAGTCAGCCTTTCTGGTCTGTCCATGGCAGATGGAAGTTTAGTTCCTGTATTAGTTCCTTGAGGAACAAAAGACTAAGAATGGGGTGATTTAAAACGACAGAATTTTGTTTTCTCATGGTTCTGGGAAACAGAACTACAGACTTAAGGCGTCATCAGGAATACCTCCAGGGGCTCTACGGAGGAATCCGTCTCTTGCCTTTTCCAGCTTCTGGTAGCTGCCAGCATCCTTTGGCTTGGGGCCATATCCCCCTAATCTCATAGTGAAGGAGCAGAAAAGTGTACATTGCCCTGTCACAATGCCAAGCAAGCTTCAAGGCCAAGTTCAACACCGTGGGTTTACTGAGCATGTTCTTCCCATGGAAGTGGAGGGAGTGGATATTTTAGACACTAAATAATTGATCTAACACAAAAATTTTTCAAGTAGTCATGTATGGGTGTGAGAGTTGGACTATAAAGAAAGCTGAGTGCCGAAGAATTGATGCTTTTGACCTCTGGTATTGGAGAAGACTCTTGAGAGTCCTTGGACTGCAAGGAGATCCAACCAGTCCATCCTAAAGGAAATCAGTCCTGAATATTCATTGGAAGGACTGATGCTGAAGCTGAAGCTCCAATACTTTGGCCACCTGATGCAAAGAACTGACTCATTGGAAAAGACCCTGAGGCTGGGAAAGATTGAAGGTGGAAGGAGAAGGGGACGACAGAGGATGAGATGGTTGGATGGCATCACTAACTCAATGAACACGAGTTTGAGAAAGCTCCAGGAGTTGGTGATGGACAGAGAAGCCTGTCATGCTGCAGTCCATGGGGTAGCAAAGACTTGTACCCAACTGAGTGACTGAACTGAATTGAACTGAACTAATGCTCAGTCTTTGATAATTCATTTTGCTTATCAAATGCTTTCATCTCCATCTTGACACCTGTATTTCCTTGTTCAAATAGCCTTACTAATGACTACAAAATGACAAGATTCTGAACTACCAGGGAATTAGATTCTCTGCTTCTTCATTCTCATTACATCTTTTGTTTTGGGGCATGTGTGTGTGTGTGTGTGAACTCATTAAGCAGTCTGCATTGTAATTCTGTGTCTCAAGGGTGTGACATTACTGAATGATTCGACTGCTTCATTGATTTATTTAACACTGAATCTCACGCCCCTTTTCCTTCCCACCCAGCGCCACCATAAGTGACAAGGTGACAAATATCAGTGAGCCTCCACTGTAGCTGGCAGTATGTCACAGTCCAGCCAACGAGACATGGCAGACTCTTCAGGGAGATCTTGGGGAAAGTCTTGACTCTCCTAAGAAGAAGAAACACTTCAGTTGACTCTGCCCCTTCTTTTCTGCCTGTCTTGAATGCAGATGTTATATGGTCAACAAGCATTAAGAAACTACGTAGAGAATCATAAAAATTGTAGTTGACACCTCTGAACTACTGAATCAACACCAGTAGCTGTGTGCCTCATATAAGCAGGGTTATCTATTACTTATAGCCAAGGACATCTCTAACTATACAATTTCTTTAGGACAGGGCTTGGCAAACTACAGCCCGTGGGCTAAATCCAGCTGACCACTCGTTTTTATAAATAAAGTTTTATTGGGATACAGCTATGCCCATTTGTTTGTTGTCTCTGGCTGCTTTTCTGCTGCAATGGCAGAACTGAGTAACAGAGACCAGCAGGCCCACAAAACCTAAACTATTTGCTCCCTGGCCTTTTTCAGAAAATAATTTGCCAACTCTCTGCTCTAGGACAAAGGTTATAAATTATTTCTTTTTTATATCTCTCAATGCCTAGCACAGATTTGGTACACAATAGACATGAAACAACTCTCTGATACAATAACAATAGCATCAGCTGTCATTTATTGAGCACTAACTTTGCCAGGTGCTGTGCTAAACAGTCTTGGTTTATTATCTCATTAAACCTGCACAATGCCTGTTGGTTGGAACCAATGCCTTTCTGGCACTTCTCTGGTTGGCTCAGCAGTAAAGAATCTGCCCACCAATGTAGGAGATGTGGGTGACACGGGTTCAATCCCTGGGTCAGGAAGATCCCCTGGAGAAGGAAATGGCAACCCACTCCAGTATTCTTACCTGGAGAATCACGTGGACAGAGGAGCCTGGTGGGCTACAGTCCATGGGGTCACAAAGAGACACAACTTAGCTACTAAACAACAGCAGCCTTTCCACTCTACAAATACAGAGACTTGGAGTCATTCAACATCTAGCCCAAAGTTCTAAAACTAGTGAAGGACAAAGCCAGCCCTCCAGTCCAGGGTCTGGCAGAGTTCAAAGACCATACTCTTAACCTTGGGCTCTCCTGTCTCCCATGCGTCCAGCTGAATCTGATCAGAGATTCCCAAGACAGTAAGAGGAGCTCCAGCCTCTTTTTGACACCAACCTGGTTTATGAATAGTGATTTCTTCAAGGGAAACTTCATCACAACTCCCTGGAGAAAAGAACCTCTTGGCAAATTGAAAACAATGACTCTAAATCACAGAAATTGAGGGATTTTACAGCCAACAGATAAACAGAAGGTGTTGTAAATCTCTCCCCGAGCATTGGCTGAAAAGGAGTGGTTCTACATCAGTCAGGACTTCCCGGTGGTCATTCTTTCTCTGCTCATCTGAGATGTGTCCAGACAAAGAGAATTGTGTTTCCTGCCTGTCAACTGCCTTTGATTTTAAGATAAGTATCTTGCCTCACCTTAAAAAAAAATCCTCTTGCTCATTGTGAGATTTCTCCCAGCACAACTTAGATTGAGGTATACGGCGGAGGATTGACAAGAACCCTCTGCTCATCTCAGAGGCTGGCCGCCCAGGTGCCCAAGGTGATTGAAGACAAATCACTCAGCTGCCTCCAAGGGGAGGAGGAGGAAGACCTAGGTGGGTATTTGTCACATCAGAGTCTTTTCAACAGCTTGATTCAAAGGTCTTGTCAGAAGGTGAGGGACATTTTCAGATCAAGTTAGTTCAAACATTGTTGGCAGAAATCCCATGGGTTTCTCTTCATAGACTACAAAGAAATGGAAAAGTCAGCCTGAGGTTTAATTTGAATTTCTGTTCAATTTATCAACAAATGCATTTATGTATTTATTTTAAACCTTCTATTTTGTATTGGAGTATAGTTGATTAACAATGTTGTGAAAGCTTCAGGTGAATGGTAATGGGACTCAGCCATACATATACATGTATCCATTCTTCCCCAAACCGCCTCCTCCCATCCAGGCTGCCACATGACATTGAGCAGAGTTTCCTGTGCTTCACAGTAGGACCTTGTTGGTTATCCATTTTAATTATAACAAACACATTTGAAAAGAAAAGGGAGTGAATATTCATTGAGCACTTACTATGTGCCTGAGACAGTGTACTAAACAGTGCGTACTAAACACCAGAAACTTTTGTCCATCGATAAATTATACACTTTGTGCATTATGTCCAAACATGTTAAAAGCCTTGTGCACATAGTAATTCAACTCTCATGACCACTTTACATAGTAAATACTAATATTATTTATTTAGATAAGGAGAAGTGCGGCATGGGAAGTATATCAGCTGTCTTTTGCAGGTAACGAACATCCCCTAACCATAATGGCTTTAAAAATCATGCATTGTTTTAGCTCACGATTCTGAGTCATTTGAGGGGTTTTCTGATCTGAACAGTTCAGCTGATCTTGGCCAGGCTCTCTTGTGCAACTTTTGTCAGCTTGGGGATAGGCTGATGGCTGCAGGGAGGGTGATCACAGTCACATGTCTGGGGGTTGGAAGGCTGTTGGCTGGGAGACAAGGCATCCTGTCTGTCTCATCATTCAGCCAGCTAGTATGACCGTCTTCACCTGGGTCCCAAGTAGCTGGAGGGGACAAATGCCATCTCGAGTCTCTGTTACCATCTCATTTGCTATTTTTTCACAAGGCAAAGCAAGTCATCTGACCAATACCAGAGCCCCACAGAAGGGATGACCTAATTACATGCAGAGGGGAGGAGAACTGAACGCAGTGAGCCCACCACTGCATTCATCTCCCACAGAGGTTATGCCCCTTATCTAAGATCACACAGCTCACAAGTGGTGGGGATAGGATTTCAACCCAGAGTCTGACTCTAGAATCTGCGTTCTCAAGTACCCTGCCATTCCACAGTACGTTATTCTCAAAAGATTACATTTAAAACTCTAAGAAAAGTGTTAGTCGCTCATTCATGTCCCAGTCTTTGAGACTCCATCACAGCCCCATGGATGGCAGCACACCAGGCTCCTCTGCCCATGGAATTCTCCAGGCTAGAAAACTGGAGAGGATTGCCATTCCCTTCTCCAGGGAATCTTCCCAACCTAAGGATCGAACCTGGGTATCCTGCACCGAAGGCAGATTCTTTACCACTGAGCCACCAGGGAAACCCCTAACAACTCTAAAGAGAAGGGTTATTCCTAGCTCTATTTTAGATTTTGAAAACAAAAATCTGAACCTCAGGGGAGTTAAATAATTTCCCTGAAGTCACATAACAAGGAAATAAAGGAATCTGACTCACTGTTAAAATCTCCGTCCTGCCTCACACTAATACCCACCTGTGCTTGCTGAATCAACCTGTGGGCAGAAGCACCAACCAGGGACCATTTTCAGAAAGTAAGAGCTGGGTTGTCAACATGGACTAAAGTCTTCCCTAGCCACTTTTCCCAACTATTGCCCCGAAGTTTTATTCCCATTCAGGAAATTAATTTCTGCTTAGCAGAGGGGTAGGTGTTGTAGCATTTAGAAGAAATGAAACAGACCAATTTTCAGCTCCCTGGATGCTTACAAAGTGCACAGTTATGAAACAGCAGATGCTAACCCACAATGAAGTAGGTGGATGTGTGAACAGATGGAAGCAATTATGGGCAACTGGAAGGTGAGTGTAAACAGGCTTAATCAGGGCAGACTCCCCAGGGGAGGTGGGCTGGAGGAAGAGTAGGATTCAGATGGACAAAAAAAAAAACAAAGAAATAGCCTATCTTGGAGTTACACCTTTCTTAGAAAAATGTGAGCATGGGATACATAATGGTTAAGTTTCTTTTCTGGTGGCTCAGTGGTAAAGAATCTGCCTGCCAAGGCAGGAGATGTGGGTTCAATCCCTGGGTTGGGGAGATTCCCCAAGGGAAGAAAATGGCAACCCACTCCAGTATTCTTGCCTGGAAAACCCCATGGACAGAGGAGCCTGGTGGGCTACAGTCCATGGGGTCACAAAGAATCAGACCTGACTTGCAGACTAAACGACAGTAACCAACTGAAGCCAACTGAAGTTTAACAAGTAGACTTTCAAATTTAACATGAGAATACAGACTCTAAGATGGCAGTGCCCCAGGGAATTGGGCATAAACTGAAATGAAGTTTGCAAATGTCAGCACTGTGTCCTCTCCTTTTTCTCCCTGTGTTATTATTTCTTAGCCAATGAGCTTCCATTTCTTCTTACAAGGTAGATGATGGCTGCCTCTCAATTTAACTTTAAGTTTCCAAGAGAGTGACTCTGATTGGCCCAGATTGAAGCATCTGTGTATCCTTCATCCAATGAGCTTCTCTGAGGGGGCCAGCATCATAAACATGGTTGCCAGGGAAGCTAACTGGTGAGCTTGAGGGCAGTGGTTTCTGGGGCTGGACAAACACCACAAACTCTTATCTACTGAGGGTATACACTGAAAGATTAAATGGCGGTGAGCCTAACTAAATCTCGAAAGTTTTGAAGGATGGTAGGTGGGAAGAAAGCTAGGGAACTGCCAGTGGAGATCACTGAATTCTAGCCAGAGTACACTACTGTAAGACTCATCCATAATCACAATCCTTGAGAGGGATATCACAAAGAGGTTTGTAATCAGGAAAATGACACCATTGAAAATTATATATTTCTCTTGTGAAAGCAACACATATTCATTATGGGAATTTTGGCAAATACAGAAAAGTAAGCTATTATTTCCTTCCATTCTTGTGCTCACACAAGCATGCTGGCATCTGGCAATCGAGGAGGGTCACTTTCAGAACCAAAATGTTTAACTATCCACAGTGGAAATCACCTATTAAGTTCTGGATCATGTTCTATAAAAGTATTATATCTCACTTGTACTCACTTGACGTTATCATTCCCTGGTTTTCAGATTAAAAATTATACAAAGTGTCTTCAGACAGCATGTTGTTGTTGTTGTTATTTAGTTGCTAATTCACGTCCAACTCTTTTTGTGGACTCCATGGACGATAGCCCATCAGGCTCCTCTGTCCACGGGACTTTTCCAGGCAAGAATACTGGAGTGGGTTGCCATTTCCTTCTCCATGGGATCTTCCCAACCCAGGGATCGACACTGGGTCTCCTGCATGGGCAGGAGTGTTCTTTTTTTTTACCACTGAGCCACCAGGGAAGCCCGGACAGTGCGGTGCTTATGAGCAATGCAGTTCCTGCCATGTCTCAGATTCAAACCCACGTTGCTGTGGTCACAACAGAGTCCTACCCACTATATGATAAGATTGCCATAGTGAACTTACCCATTCCCCCATGGTCAGACAGTTAGAGCATCTCCACTTGTTACTATTATAAATGACTCTGTGATGAATATTCTCATTTCTAAAACCTCATCCCTGTTTGTAATCAATTCCTCAGCAATGGAATTATTGGGTCACAGGGTTGCATGTTAAGTTGCTTCAGTCGTGTCTTACTCTTTGCAACCGTATGGACTGTAGCCCACCAGGAATTCTGTCCATGGAATTCACCAGGCAAGAATACCAGAGTAGGTAGTCATTCCCTTCTCAGTGGATCTTCCCAACCCAGGGATCAAAACTGAATCTTCTGTGGCTTTTGTATTGCAGGCCAATTCTTTACCGCTGAGCCATCTGGGAAGCCACATCACAAGGTAGGAATGTTTTTTAAGTCTCTTGGCACACATTGCAAGTTGTCCCTCCAGAAAAGATGTGCAAAAGGAAACATTCCAGCCAGGCCTGAAGAGAATATTAATAGACCAGAAGGCAAGTTTGGGCAGGTCCATTGGATTATTGCCCATGATTAATGGCAGCAAGACCAGTTAGGGTGACAGCACCATTTTCATATGATCTGCAAGGACATCAAAACAGTCAGTCCTAAAGGAAATCAGTCCTGAATATTCATTGGAAGGACTGATGCTGAAGCTGAAACTCCAACCCTTTGGCCACCTGATGCAAAGAACTGACTCATTGGAAAAGACCCTGATGCTGAGAAAGATTGAAGGTGGGAAGAGAAGGGGACAACAGAGGATGAGATGGTTGGATGGCATCACTGACTCTATAGACATGAGTTTGAGCAAACTCCAGGAGTTGGTGATGGACAGGGGAGCCTGATGTGCAGAAGTCCATGGGGGTTGCAAAGAGTTGGACACGACTGAGTGACTGGACTGAGCTGAACCATTTTCACACTGTAAGAGCCTTCTTGTGGGGCCCTAATCCTCAAAGTCCATTAGTGAGAACATGATTTATCCTGGATTATCTTTTTGAAGATTGATCATTTCTCTGACACTTTACCCCCACACACACATTTTTATTTCTGGTCAGTGTATCTTTTTATAGACATGTGGTCTTTAGCTATTAACAACTTCAGCAAGGTCTTCCTCCAGCCTAGAAACCTGAGCTCTTTCTTTGATATCTATCTCTGCCCTGATTCACTGAATAGTGATTTCATAGTTTGATTACCAGACAACTGTTTCTTATCTAATGTCCAGGCTAGCTGTTCGGACGGGATGGGAAGATATCTGTTTCATTGCTAAACTGCTTGGACGGTCATCACTGCCACATTATGGCTCTCCGAACGTGGGTTGGAAAAGAATATCCAGACACGGAGCACTGCAGAAGGGAGTGAGTTTATTAAGAACAAAGAGCAGAGATAATGTGGGTACAGCGAGTACACAGGCCAGCAGCTCCTCATAGGCCAGGGAGAGTCAACGCTTTTTGTAGATTTTTGATCATGCTCAGTCACTAAGTCATGTCCTACTCTTTTCGAGCCCCTACCAGGCTCATCTGTCCATGGAATTCTCCAGGTAAGAATACTGGAGTGGGTTGCCATTTCTTTCTCCAGGGGATCTTCCCCACCCAGGGGTGGAACCTGCATCTCCTCCATTGGCAGGTGGATTCTCTATCTCTGAGCCATCAGGGAAGCTCTTTTTATGGGTTTGCAGCCAATTTTTATAGCCTCAAGATAAAATTCCTGTCAGAAGGTTGGCACTAGTTGATGGGTTAGGGTGCTATAGGGTGACTACCAAGGTGGGCATTTTTACCTAATTTGGGGTCAGGAAGCCTGCTGGTGATGATCAGGGGCAGTGGGGGCAGGAGGGCTTTTGGCATGGTTACAAAGGGGTTCTGGAGAAGGCAATGGCACCCCACTCCAGTACTATTGCCTGGAAAATCCCATGGATGGAGGAGCCTAGTGGGTTGCAGTCCACGGGGTTGCTAAGAGTCGGACACGACTGAGAGACTTCACTTTCACTTTTCACTTTCATGCATTGGAGAAGGAAATGGCAACCAACTCCAGTGTTCTTGCCTGGAGAATCCCAGGGACAGGAGCCTGGTGGGCTGCCGTCTATGGGGTCACGCAGAGTCGGACACGACTGAAGCGACTTAGCAGCAGAAACAGCACAAAGGGGTTCAGTCGGCTTCAGAGGTGACCTTGGTTCTGGGCTCTGCTTCTGTGGCCTTGGGGCAGGACTCCACACATATGAAGTGGATAAAGGAAGAGAGGAAAATTGGATGGTTCTCCTGGGAGTTTAGATCTCATCAATGGCCCTGCCAGAACTTGAAGCTGACACTGTTCTCTCAACATCATCTCCCAGGGCAGAGAGATTGATTCCAGAGCCAGTTTAAAAAGTTGTGGAATGGGACTTCCCCAGGGGTCCAGCGGTGAGGCTCCACCTTCCAACGAAGGAGGGATGGCTGCGATCCCTGGTCAAGGAACCAAGGTCCCGCATGTCACAGGGTATGACCAAAAAAAAAAGTTGAGTTCATCAAGGCAGCTAAATAGATGATCAGCCTACTAAAAAGTAATCTATTTGTATACGTCTGCCACAGACATCTAAAAAAAGAAGTCGTGGTTATAGGAAACTGGAGTGAGGGGGTACGATCACAAGAGAGGAAAGGAAGAAGCTGAATGTGAAAGTCTTACGAGGAAAGAACCAACACTGGGAGAAACCTGACTGTGGTGCGTGCTCAGTAGCTCAGTTGTGTCTGACTCTTTGCAGCCCCATGGACTGTAGCCCGCCAGGCTCCTCTGTCCATGGGATTATCCTGGCAAGAATACTGGAGTGGGTTACCATTTCCTCCTCCAGGGGATCTTCCCAATCCAGGGATGGAACTCGAGTCTCCTGCACTGGCAGGTGGATTCTTTATCACTGAGCCACACGGAAAGCCCCCTGTCTACAGTGGGAGAAAATAAAATCCAAAGATGGAGAAAAGGAGAAAATAATGTTGAGCATCTTCAAACAAGTGGATCCAGCTGTCCTTAAGGCAAATAACTCTACCCCCACCACTCCCAGTTACATTAGCCAAGAAAGCCCCAAATGATGTTGCCCATGCCAGTTGGAGTCAGGCTTCTTGTCGCTTGCAGTGGAGAGTAAATTATGTATGAATTACACTGCCTCTCCAGACCTATATACAGAAATGCAGAGAAAGAGATGGCAGAGTCCTTGGAAAAGAGTGAGTGCTTCGTTAGCATCCAAAACCTCCCTGTCAGCTCGACTTCCTTCCTTCCATCTCCCCAGTGAGGTCTCTCCTACTACTGATAGGAATTTTCTGAGCTTCTGCGGCCTGGCTGTTTCACCAAGCATTACAGTCTCCACGCCAGAGTTTGGGTTCTTGGCAGCTCTACAAATTTGTTCCCTTGGGATAAGGGAGCAAAGGTTAGAGCTGTGCAGGGCTTTAATCAGGAGTGTGTGACCCTGAAGAACAGGTGGGAATCAATAATATATTTCCATGCTCAACTTCTTTTTTATCCTCAAAACAACAGTATCAAAACATTCATGCCAGACTGCAACTGAAAAAGTCATTTTTTAAAAAATTTATTCTTCCCTTTCTTGCTCTTTCATGAAAGCCATAATTGAATGAGTGTACCATATGGAGATGAGAAAGAATCATTTAGAAAAACTCAGAAAATACGGCGTTTCCTAGTGGGTTTGTTTTCCCCCATTTTTGTAAAGAAGGCCAATTGCGGTTTCTAGAATGCTTGTTGGATGAAGGGTGATGGGTAAGAAAAAGGAGGGGAAGATATGTTCGAAGTTCAGGGTGTGTTTAGTGAGAAATTCATCTATTAACTCATGAAATACACAGATCCTCAGTTCATGACACACAGAGGGCCTGCAGTGCATGTATGTGGCAACTGGCCAGATGGTAACCATGATCATGGCCCAGTGATGCCAACGGGCAGCCAGTTTGAGGACCACTGGAGCAGCCTGTTGTCTCCAGGCCAGATAACTTTTAACTAAGCCAACAGTCCTAACTGGCCTTACCAAAAGCAGATGATGACCTTAGCATTGGGCTCCCTGGTGGCTCAGGTAGTAAAGAATCTGCCTGCAATGCCAGAGACCTGGGTTGGATCCCTCGGTCAGGAAGATCCCCTGGAGGAGGCATGGCAATCCACTCCAGTATTCTTGCCTGGAAAAGCCCATGGACAGAGGAGCCTGCTACATCCACAGGGTCGCAAAGAGTTGGACATGACTGAGAAACTAACACTTTCTTTCACTTAGCATTGAAGTGTGCATTTGAATGAATGAGTAGAGAGATCTGATCTACTAAAATATTCAACCTCCATGACCTTGACTTTTGGGAAATGTGTTTCAAATGGGGAAGGGTGAGAAATAGAAAAATATATGAAATCGTCCCTCCATTTCATTTATTTATTAATTCACGAACTCATATTATTCATGGGTACCACGTGTGATATGAAACAGACTCTCTGGGTATTGCATTGGATAAGACCCAGTCTGTGACCTCAACCAAGACAACTAAATTAGAATGATAAAGTGATGGATTAGACTACAGCATGCTGAGTGCCATGAAAATAATGGCAGTGTGTGAATGGATCCTGTAGCCATGAAAGGAGGAAAAGCAACCATAGGCAAATGGCTCACAGGAGGATGAGATTGAAGCAAAGATGGAACCATTACTGTGGAGACACAAGGAGATGGGATAGTGAAACTGGTGAGGATTAGATCAGTGCTTCTCAACTTGCCTGCATGTGAGAACCATTTTGGGGCATAAAAATACTAACACCCAGTTCCCACTCCAAACCAATTAACCAGAACCTTTTAGTGGTGCAATGCAGACATCAAAAAATTTTTTTAATCTCTCCAGGTAATTCCAGTGAATTGCTAGTTGCTAGTCCATGGGGTCACTAAGAGTCGGACACAACTGAGTGACTTGACTTTCACTTTTTACTGTCATGCATTGGAGAAGGAAATGGCAAGCCAGTGTTCTTGCCTAGAGAATCCCTGGGACAGGGAAGCCTGGTGGGCTGCCGTCTATGGGGTCGTACAGAGTCGGACACGACTGAAGCGACTTAGCAGCAGCAGCAGTTTTTGAAACACTAGACTTGATTATCAAGTGTCTTGTTACCAATCTAAAAAGGGGCTGTGAATTATTTTTTTTAATAAAAAAGAAATAAAGGACTTCTGATACCATGGAGGTAATTAGATCTAAGAAAGGGCAATAAATTTTCAGACTGATTTAAATGGCTCCAGGTCATTTTGCTCTTGCCAAAACAAAGGTCAACTTCTAGAAGTAATTAGGATAACATAACAGTTAAGGGCACCCCACTCCAGTACTCTTGCCTGGAAAATCCCATGGACCGAGGAGACTGGTAGGCTGCAGTCCATGGGGTCGCTACGAGTCGGACACGACTGAGCGACTTCACTTTCCCTTTTCACTTTCATGCATTGGAGAAGGAAATGGCAACCCACTCTGGTGTTCTTGCCTGAAGAATCCCAGGGACGGGGAGCCTGGTGGGCTGCCGTCTATGGGGTCACACAGACTCAGATACAACTGAAGCGACAGCAGCAGCAACAGTTAAGGGCAGAGCTCTGTGAAACAGGACTGGATTTGAGACCTAGCAGGTTGTTCTGCCTTCTCTGAGTGCCTCAGTTTTCTTATCTATAATATTTGATTAGTACCATCTGCCTTTTTCATAGGGATGTTGTAAAATATTTATTGAGAACCTATTGTCTGTAAGGCTCTTTGATAAGCCCTGGGAATACAATTTGTTGTTCATTCACTGAGTCATGTCCAGCTTTTTGCAACCCCATGGACTGCAGCACACCAGGCTTCCCTGTCCTTCACTATCTCCTGGAGTTTGCTCAAAATCATGTCCACTGAGTCAGTGAGGCCATCCAACCACCTCACCCTTTGTCTCTGCCTTCGCCTCCTGCCCTCAACTTTTCCCAGCATCAGGGTCTTTTCCAATGAGTCGGCTCTTCCCATCAGGTGGCCAAAGGACTGGAGCTTCAGCTTCAGCATCTGTCCTTCCAGTGAATATTCAGGGTTGATTTCCTTTAGGATTGACTAGCAATTTTAACAAATGACAGAATGCTTATTCTCATGGAATTTAACTAGAGTTGGACATTAGTCAAATAACCATAGGCAATTATCAAAAAATTACCTAACTGCAACTGTGTAACTATGAAGGGATACATCTATTTAGGAGAAACACCAGGAGCTAAGAAAACATGTATTGAGAGCGCTCTTCTGGGAAGACAGGATGGAATTTGAAGGAATAGGAGATAATTTGGAGAAAACACAGAGGAAGGGGAATTTGATGGAAGTGGGAGGGGAGGGAAGTTCCAGCAGAGAAATGTGTAGAAGCAGAGGCCCTGGGAGGTGGGGCAGCAGAAGATGGAAGTGACACAGTGAGGTTTCAGTTCAGTTCAGTCACTCAGTTGTGTCCGACTCTTTGTGACCCCATGAATCGCAGCACACCAGGCCTCCCTGTCCATCACAAACTCCCGGAGTTCACTCAGACTCACATCCATCGAGTCAGTGATGCCATCCAGCCATCTCATCCTCTGTCGTCCCCTTCTCCTCCGGCCCCCAATCCCTCCCAGCATCAGAGTCTTTTCCAATGAGTCAACTCTTTGCATGAGGTGGCCAAAGTACTGGAGTTTCAGCTTTAGCATCATTCCTTCCAAAGAAATCCCAGGGCTAATCTCCTTCAGAACGGACTGGTTGGATCTCCTTGCAGTCCAAGGGACTCTCAAGAGTCTTCTCCAATTTGTTTAAAAGCATCAATTCTTCGGTGCTCAGCCTTCTTCACAGTCCAACTCTCACATCCATACATGACCACTGGAAAAACCATAGCCTTGACTAGATGGACCTTTGTTGGCAAAGTAATGTCTCTGCTTTTGAATATGCTATCTAGGTTGGTCATAACTTTCCTTCCAAGGAGTAAGTCTTTTAGTTTCACGGTTGCAGTCACCATCTGCAGTGATTTTGGAGCCCAGAAAAATAAAGTCTGACACTGTTTCTACTGTTTCTCCATTTATTTCCCATGAAGTGATGGGGCCAGATGCCATGATCTTCGTTTTCTGAATGTTGAGCTTTAAGCCAACTTTTTCACTCTCCTCTTTCACTTTCATCAAGAGGCTTTTTAGTTCCTCTTCGCTTTCTGCCATAAGGGTGGTGTCATCTACATATCTGAGGTTATTGATATTTCTCCTGGCAATCTTGATTCCAGCTTGTGCTTCATCCAGCCCAGCATTTCTCATGATATACTCTGCATATAAGTTAAATAAGCAGGGTGACAATATACAGCCTTGACATACTCCTTTTCCTATTTGGAACCAGTCTGTTGTTCCATGTCCAGTTCTAACTGTTGCTTCCTGACCTGCATACATATTTCTCAAGAGGCAGATCAGGTGGTCTGGTATTCCCATCTCTTTCAAGTACTGAGTAAATATTTCATAAACAGTTAACATCAGCCACTGTCTTTCCTGAATTTAGACTTCAGAGCAGTGAGAAACAGAAATAGACAAAGAGATTCATTGCATCAGATATTTTCTAAACCTTAAAACACTTTAAAATATTCATGATGTAAGTAAAAACACCCTCCTCCCCATGCCATATAAGACTAGTACTTTGTGCTTAATGAAGGTCTCAAGGAAGAAACTTGAGAGTCCCCTGGACAGCAAGGGGATCAAACCAGACTATACTAAAGAAAATCAACCCTGAATATGCACTGGAAGGATTTATGCTAAAGCTGGAAGCTCCAATACTTTGACCACCTCGTGGAAAGAGCCAATTCTTTGGAAAAGACCCTGATGCTGGGAAAGATAGAAGGCAAAAGGAGAAGGAGGCAGCAGAGGATGAGATGGCATCACTGACTCAGTGGACATAAGGTTGAGCAAACTCCAGGAAATAGCGAAGGACAGGGAAGCCTGCCATGCTGCAGTCCATGGGGTTGCAAAGAATCGGACATGACTGAGTGACTGAACACCAACAACAAATGCCAACTGGTACCAAAACATGCTTAAACCTGTTCCATCTCTCCTTTGAGCTTTCCAGGAATGGTTTGATGATGAAATGCAATAATATCCTTCCTGGATTTCCTTGGAATTCCCACTGGGGGCACAAGATAAAGCCAGTCATCATGGCTGTGTATTCCATGAGCCAATAGTACCCATTTGATCAATTATTTTAATATAAGTTGCATAAGGAGCTCCATGCATCAGGGCAAACAGATTTTGTACTTTCTGCCTACAGATTTTTATTTCCTTAATCTTTTGTTTTCTCAGTCTCTGTGGCCTGAGATTTACTTTGCTCAAAAGAGAATACCCATGGGAGGGGGTTGGTGGGTCCAACCCTGGGCCTGGCTCATGGCAAACCCACACCTCTGCTTTCTCTTATACACTGCAGCTTGTCTGCCAAGAGGCCATACAGAGTGCAGTGACAAAGCATGGGTCTTAGAGGTAGACAGAGCTGGACTGAACCCACTGGTGTTACCTTGGACATGACCACTAATTCTTAGCTTCCTGATTTCTTCAAGAGCAAAACAGAGATCATACTGGGAGATGATCACTAAGTTCTACAATAACTATGAAAACCACCTGGTCCAGGGCTATTTAATAGCAGCTGTCAGTGTTATGGAAGTGCTCCTTCTCATAGCTAACATACTATTTGCTCTGTCTTGAGCGTTCACCTTTTCTTCTGCCAGAAAATATCACTTGACTTTGAGGAAATTGCCTGTGGGTATTGTATTAGCTAGAGCTCATCAGCACTCCCTTTTCTTTGGTAATGAAAATATTCATCATGAATTGGTTAAGGTGAAAGCATCCGGAAGTGCAGCTGCTATGAGCGGCAGCGTGGCTGCATCTAGGTGCTCAGATGACGTTGTCAACAATCTGCTTCCTGTCCTCTCTCATCTCCATTTTGCCCTGTTTTGGCTTCATTGTCAGGAAAGGCTCTCCCTGTGTACTGACAAAAATGGCCTCCAGCATCTCTAAACGAAGACAGTGCCAGTTTAGCAAGGTTAATGGAAAGTAACTATTTTCCTAATACTTCCAGAAAAATCCCTGGGCTTAATTCCCACATGGGCTTTGATCATGTGAAAGTATTAGTCACTTAGTTGTGTCCAACTCTTGGTTACCCCATGAACTGTAGCCAACCAGGCTCCTCTGTCCACGGAGTTCTCCAAACAACTTATTGGAGTGGGTTGCCATTTCCTTCTCCAGGGATCTTCCCAACCCATGGATCAAACCTGGGTCTCCAGCCTTGCAGACAGATTCTTTACCATCTGAAATACCAGGGAAGCCCTTTGATCACGTGGCCATCTCTAAACCTATCTTGTGGCCAGGGATGCAATGTTCCGATTGACCAGACCTGCAAGAGGAGCTACAGCTGGAGTGGGAGGGGGGTGGAACCCAGAGGGAATGTGGGATGCCCTTCCCTGAAGAGCAGTTTCTGGAAATGCAAACAAAACCAACGCATGTGGGGACCTACTTGGTGGTCCAGTAGCTAAGACGCCATGCTCCCACTTCAGGGGACCTGAGTTCAATCCCCGGTCAGGGAACTAGATTCTACATGTTGCAACTAAGAGCTCAAATGCCGCAACTAAGCCCCAAAGTGTGTGCGTGACTCAGTCCTGTCTGACTCTTTGTCATGGTCTTGCCAGGTTCCTCTGTCCATGGAATTTTCCCCAAGAATATTGGAGTGGGTTGCCATGCCCTCCTCCAGGGGATCTTCCCAACCCAGAGTTCAAACTCAGGTCTCCTGCATTGCAGGCAGATTCCTTACCACTAGTGCCACCTGGGAAGCTCTGGTGCAACCAAACAAATAAAAATAAATATTTTTCAAAACCCAATCCATGTTCAGCAACCATAGGCATTTTCCCATTTTTTCCTCTTGATATCAACTCCCTTCCCCATCAGCCAGCTGTTAGCAGAAGAGGCTGTCTCTGATCAGCGGCTCAGCTAACCATCTCCTCCCATGCTCATCAATCCCCCATCCAGCCTTCACCTCCACCCCGGGAGGCACTGGGCCTCCATCACTGCAGCCTCCACAATTATCCCAGCCTGCCCAGCAAGAAGAATTGCCAGGGAGGGAGATAATTGTAGCCAATCATTGGGCCTTATATCACCCACTGTCGATATATGTTAAACTTCTCAGCAGCAGAGCCATTCTATCACTAGAAACTGCCAATTTAAGAGAAATCAGCAACTTTTCTTCCTTCTCTGACTTTAGCCTCCCTCAAACATAGAAGTATTCTTTAACTTGACTTTACAGTGACCTACATAACCAACAACAGCAGTACTATGGTTTCAGTGACTATTCACTCTGCAGCTGAATCCACCTGGAAGTGCCAGGTACACACTCCTCCCCTCCCCATGCCTACACCCATGTCAGACATCACTAATCAATCGCCACTCTTTCCTGATAAACCGGTAAGTCAGAGCCTGATCTCAGAATCCTCAATACAGCATCCAGAATGAAAAGAATGGAGCTGATTTTATTCATAAGAAAGGACTCCAAAACCTCTCAGACATTGGCAATATCTAGGCTTATGACTGTATCTAACAAGTTTCCTAAAGGAAATCAACACTGAATATTCATTGGAAGGACTGATGCTGAAGCTGAAGCTCCAATACTTTGGCCACCTGATGTAAAGAGTCAACTCACTGGAAAAGACCCTGCCTGATGCTCAGAAAGATTGAGGGCAGGAGGTGAAGGGGACAACAGAGGATGAGATGGTTGGGTGGCATCACCAGCTTAACAGACATGAGTCCAGGAGATAGGGAAGGACAGGGAAGCCTGGCGTGCTGCAGTCCATGGGGTCACAAAGAGTCAGACATGACTGAGTGACTATAAAACAAAAACAGAGAGATTTAATTCTCACAACAATACCCCCACTGTGCGATTAGCCCCATTTTACAGGTAAAGAGTGAGGCTCCGAGAGGTACAGCCACTTGCTATCACACAGCTACCAAAGCCATCTGATTCCATGCACATGCCTTATACCATTCCTCCCCACCTCCTCCTGCTCCTCCTCACCTATTCATATTAAAAACAGCAAAGTGTTCACAACTGCCTGCTCACCACCGGATACGATTGAAGCGACTTCGCACATACACACACACACACACACACACACACACCTGCTCACCCAGCAACAAGAATAGAGCTTGACATGGCAGCCCCAGGAAAGACTGATCCCCACCTCCCATCTCCAAAGGTTCCAGGTGACTCATCACTCGGTTGACAGCCAGCGCTGCCCCACTGGGAGCATCCAAGGCCACAAGGAGCTGGTCCCCAAGCAAACTGAGTTACAAACGGCCCCAGAGCTGGACCAGCCCCACCCTCCTCAGTGGGAAGACCACTGATGCTATTTTGTCCCGAAGAAGCTGCAGCAACTCTCAGCTTCAGTTTCCCAGGCAAAATTAGCAAAAGCAGTGTGTCAGAGCAAATCTCGCTCAGGGTTCCTAACCCACCAGCAATGGAGGAGAGCAGGAAGCAGCTGGAAGGAGGGCCCTAATGCTGGAGGAAATTTAACTGAACTGAACTTTCACAGCAGGGGCTCAGAGAAGCCGGCCTGAGGGAGGGACAGGGAGGGAAGCCTGGTGTCAGTACAATCTAAGCAAAACTTAAGAATCACAACTCACCATAGCTGTCACCTGTCTTTTATTTTCCCAAGTGTGTTAGTCACTCAATCGTGTCCAGCTCTTTGCGACCCCAGGGACTGTAGCCCTGCCAGACTCCTCTGTTCATAGAGTTCCCCAGGCAAGAATACTGGAGAGGGTTACCATGCCCTCCTCCAGGGGATCTTCCCACCCCAGAGATCAAACTCGGGTCTCCGGAATTGCAGGCAGATTCTTTACTGTCTGAGCTAACTGGGAAGCCCTTATTTTCCCCAAACAGCCCTGAATCCCATTTTTCCTCTCCCTCCTCACCCTTTATCCCCCCAGTCTTTCTGACTAAACCCCAGAGTGTGGGAAGCCACAGAGAGTAAGCAGGTAAGCTTCGAATTCTGAATCCAGTATCAGCAATTTACTGCCTGAAAAACCTAGAGAATGAGCTTCAGCTTCTCTGTGCCTCACTCTTCCCATCAGTATAATGGGGATGATAATACAGTGTTTCATACTTTACTGAAGTATTTCTCAGTCTTGGCACCATTGACGCTATGAGCCAGATCATCCTTTGTTGTGGGGGCTGCCTCATGCACACCCATCCATCCCTCTGCCAGAGTCACACTAACCAAAAATGTCTCTGCTGCTGCTGCTAAGTCGCTTCAGTCATGTCCGACTCTGTGCGACCCCATAGACGGCAGCCCACCAGGCTCCCCCGTCCCTGTGATTCTCCAGGCAAGAACATTGGAGTAGGTTGCCATTTCCTTCTCCAATGCATGAAAGTGAAAAGTGAAAGTGAAGTTGCTCAGTCGCGTCTGACTCTTAGCGACCCCATGGACTGCAGCCTACCAGGCTTCGCCATCCATGGGATTTTCCAGGCAAGAGTACTGGAGTGGGGTGCCACTGCCTTCTCTAGACACTGTTAAACATATCCCCTGGCTGGGAAAGGGGGTTGGGGGGGAGTAGATGGCAGAATCATCTGTGGTTGGGAACCACTACCTTGTGGGACTCTTTTATTATTATTATTTATGTATGTATTTCTGGCTGCGCTGGGTCTTATTTGCTGTGTGCGGGCTTTCTCTTGCTGCAGCCAGTGGGGCCTACTCTCTACTTGCGGTGCTCGATTTCTCACTGCAGTGGCTTCTCTCGTTGTGGAGCACATGCTCTAAGGTGCTTGGGCTTCAGTAGTTGTGGCTCCTGGGCTCTGGAGACAGGCTCAGCAGTTGTGGTGTGTGGGCTTCGTGTCCCAACACATGGAATCTTCCCAGACCAGGGATCCAACCCGTGTCCCCTGCATTGGCAGGTAGATTCTTAACCACTGGACCACCAGGGAAGTCCCCATTGTAGGATTCTTATGAGGATAAACCAGGTTAATATCACATATTGTAAATCACTTAGGAAAGTGCCTGGTATATCATAAGTGTTAGTTAATGTTAGCTTACTAAGGAAGGAAAGTTATGACCAACCTAGATAGCATATTCAAAAGCAGAGACATTACTTTTCTAACAAAGGTTCGTCTAGTCAAGGCTATGGTTTTTCCTGTGGTCATGTATGGATGTGAGAGTTGGACTGTGAAGAAGGCTGAGCACCGAAGAATTGATGCTTTTGAACTGTGGTGTTGGAGAAGACTCTTGAGAGTCCCTTGGACTGCAAGGAGATCCAACCAGTCCATTCTGAAGGAGATCAGCCCTGGGATTTCTTTGGAAGGAATGATGCTAAAGCTGAAACTCCAGTACTTTGGCCACCTCATGCAAAGAGTTGACTCATTGGAGAAGACTCTGATGCTGGGAGGGATTGGGGGCAGGAGGAGAAGGGGACGACAGAGGATGAGATGGCTGGATGGAATCACTGACTCGATGGACGTGAGTCTGAGTGAACTCTGGGAGTTGGTGATGGACAGGGAGGCCTGGCGTGCTGCGATTCATGGGATTGCAAAGAGTCGGACACGACTGAGTGACTGAACTGAACTGAACTAAGGCCATGCCTTTGCCAACGCTGTTCCTGCCACCTGGAGGAACATTTCTCTCCCCCCACCCCACCTTTTTCACACCTCCCACAGCCTGCTTTGTGACAGACATTACTAGTCGATTGTAAGTCCATCGCTACCATTTGGTACAACTTTTAGCCAATAAAAAAATTTTTAAGATGTAAAAGAGCCCATTAGCTTGACCTAGTGTGTAATGGCACTCAATAATATCCCTTGTTTTTTAATACTGAACAATAAAAAGAAAAAATGCTAATAATAGTCATTTTTATTTTTGCATTCATGTTTTGCCACAGGTAGATTTTAGGTGTTTTATATTTTTTCATCATAATAACAAATATATGAGGCAAGTATTATCATTCTCACCTTAAAAACATAGTTTATGTAACTTTATTTACACAAACTATAGATAAAGTTTATATTTAAAACTTTAAAAATGATTTAAAATTTTTTAAATGATGCTATTTGTCTCCTCCACTAAAGGCAGATTCTTAACCACTGGACCACCAGGGAAGTCCTTGCATTCATTTTTATCTGTGCGTGCTGCTAAGTTGCTTCAGTCATGTCTGACTTTTTGTGACCCCATGACTGTAACCCACCAGATTCCTCTGTCCATGGGATTTTCCAGGCAAGAATACTGGAGTGGGTTGCCATGCCCTTCTCCAGGGGATCTTCCTGGCCAAGGGATTGAACCCAGGTCTCCAGCACTGCAGGCAGATTCTGAGCCACCAGGGAAGCCTATGTTTATATAAATAAATCCAATGTACATGTGCACACACACACAAAAAAGAAAGAAATGCAACTGCTAATCAGTTAATAAACTTAATAGATAATTCTATTTTCAGTGCTTTTGTGTATTCCAACTTTTCCACCATGAACAAGGTGAATGTAGAACCCTGTTTCAAACTCCATTTTGTCCATGATTCTTTCTATGATTAGAGAAGTTACATAAACTATATTTTTCTTTACTTTAAGGTGACAATGATATTACTTGTCTCATATTTTTGTTTTTATGATGAAAAAATATAAAATACCTAAAATATTGCCTGTGGCAAAACATGAATGCCAAAATAAAAATTACTATTATTAGCATTTTTTTAAATTGTTGAACATTAAAAAATAAGAGAGATTACTGAGTGCCATTACCCACTAGGCCAAGCTAATAGACTTTTTTACATCTTAAATTTTTTTTATTGGTATACATATTTTAAAGTTTATTTTCCATTTACAGTTATAAAATACTGGCTATATTCCCCCTGTTGTACAATACATCCTTGGCACTGTCTTACACCCAAGAATCAAAGCCTATTTTTGACTATGCTCCAAAGCTAGATATCAAATCCTGAGTTTAATTCCAAAGCTCATATTCTTAAATATGACTCCATATGGTTTATGCATGAATATTTTACAGTGGAGGTGAACTTGTGAATCACTTCTCCAGTGATATTGAAAAGCCTGATATTGTAGAGTTTTCTAATTTCCATGATGTAAAGACTCTCCACCATTGAACCAATGAATGGTTCAATAACTGATTCATGAAACTCTTGACCACATTAACAATCGGTTCTTATAAGCTGGTGTCAGGGGCTTCCGGTACATCCCAGGGTGGCTGGCAGTTCATTTTGGAACAAGGCAGAATACCAGTAAAGAAGTCAATTGCATTAAATCTCAAGGAATTGGTATATGGTATCACTTATATGTGAAATCTAAAATATTACATAAATAAACATATATATATATATACATATATACAAAACAGACTTACAGACATAGAGAACAGACATGTTCTCTCTTCCTAAACAGGAAGAAATGGAGGAAAGAAGGATTGGGAGTTTGGAATTAACAGATGCAAACTACTATATTAATATATAAGATGGATGAACAACAAGGTCCTGCTGTAGAGCTCAGGAAACTATATTCAATATCCTGTGATAAACCATAATGGAAAAGAATATGAAAAAGAATACATACATATGTATATGTATAACTGAGTCACTTTGCTATACAGCAGAAATTAAACACAACATTGCAAATTAACTATACAATAAAATTTTTTAAAAAATTCTCAAGGTATTGAACACAATGGAAGAACTAGCTAAGGCAGAGACTGTTTGACCTCTAAAGTCTGACCTCTACACACAAACCTACACTTGGGTTTGAATTCCACTATGGCACCCCACTCCAGTACTGTTGCCTGGAAAATCCCATGGATGGAGGAGCCTGGGGGGCTACAGTCCATAGGGTCGCAAAGAGTCAGACACGACTGAAGCGCCTTAGCACGCATGCACGCTGCACTTCTGTAACCTAACACTGTAAACTCCAGGTCCTCTGCCCAGAAAATGAGTCCAGGCTGACATTAGCTTTGCAGCCTCACGAGTTGCATGCAAATTCATTTAGGGGAGGGAAAAAAAAACAACCTTTCTCCTTCAGCTGATGGTTTCTAGCAAACAACTGAAGAATAAAGATTACCAGCAGGACAGTGAGTCTGGGCTAATGCAGGATTGGCAGCTGGTTTCCGCTCCAAAGACACTCTGCAGGGTATGCTTCAATTAGCCACTGTAGCTCTAGGTCAGGAAAGGAAGCATGGGGAATGCAACTCAGTGGGCTCTTGTGTAAGGCTCACAGCCCTTAAGTCATTAGTACAGAAGGCACATGCTTAGTTAACTGAATAAGCATCAACCATGAGCCCACTCTGCTCCAAACCAAGCAGAGGCTCCCCTCCTCCATCTCTGCCTGCAGAAGGCAGAGACAAGTGACTTCATCTTGGCCCTGCCAGACACCCTGCTGAGCACCCCATACTCCGCCAGACTCTCAAGTGAATGTGTACAGTCATCTCGCCATCTCTAAACATGGGCTGGAAACATGTTCTGGACATGGAGCTGTCTTGCCTGGAGACCTTGGGCTTGCCACTGCCATTTCCCATGAAAGTCACCGGATCCGCTCAGCCTTACATGATGGCCACAGATCTCTATTTCTCAGTTCTTCCCAAGGGTCTCCCTCACTTCAAAAAAGAAAACAGGGTCTTCCCTGGTGGTCCAGTTGTTAAGAATCTGCCTCGAGAGGCAGGGGACATCGGTTCAATCTCTGGTCTGGAAAGATCCCACATGCTGCAGGACAACTAAGCCCACAACTACTGAGCCTGTGCCCTAGAGCCCACCAGTCGCAACTACTCAGCCCACCAGCTGCAATTACTGAGTCCGTGCACCCTAAAGCCTGTGCTCTGCAACAAGAGAAGCAACCGCAATGAGAAGCCTGAGTACTGCAACTGCAGAGCATCCCCTGCTCACTGCAATTTGAGAAAGCTTGTGCCTAGCAAGAAAGACCCAGTGCAGCCAAAAAGAAAGAAAGAAACAAAAAAGAAAAAAACCACAATCACCAAGAGGGTGAAGTTTAAAGTGCTGAATGCAAAAGGCACATCATTCTTTTTTCCTGTAGGTTCTGCCGCTTAGTCTTCATGAGAGGGATCAGAGAATTCTCTGGAATATGGTTGATGGATAAATTGAAGAGAAGTTTCTCTGATGACTCAGCAGGTAAAAGAATCCAGACCTGCCAATGCAGGAGACACAGGAGATGTGGTTTCAATCCCTGGGTTGGGAAGACACCCTAGCGGAGGAAAATGGCAACCCACTCCAGTATTCTCGAATTAAAAATCCATGGATAGAGGAGCCTGGCAGGCTACAGTCCATAGGATCACAAAGAATCGTATACAACTGAGTGACTAAGCACGGCGCCGCATGTAACCAAGAAGAGGAAAATGACATGGATGATGGAATCAGACACATCTGTGTTCAGATTATCTTTAAAGTGTCCCAAAAGAAGATTGAGGGCTTATCTATCTATTAATACTTTCAAAAGGTATACACTGAGCACCAACTATGTGTCAGACACAGTTCTGGATGCTGGAGATACAGTAGAGAGCCAAAATGTGCATGTTTCCCATGGTTCCACTCTCCGGCCTTCATCCATTCATTGAGCATTTCAGTGTTGACTGTCCCAAGAACTGTGTGGGGGCACCGAGGTCCCAGAATAGAGTAAACAAAGAAATAGACAATTGGAAGGCAGGATGGAAAATAATGAACGTACTCAAGACACTTCCTATGGGCCAGGCACCATGGATATTAGCTCACTTCATCCTCCTGTGTGTGTGTGCATGTGTGTTTGTGTGTGTTCAGCTGCTTCAGTCATTCCGACTCTCTGCAATCCTATGAACTGTAGCCTGCCAGACTCCTCTGTCCATGGAACTATCCCAGCAAGAATACTGGAGTGAGTTGCCATTTCCTCCTTCAGGGGATCTTCCTGATCCAGGGATCAACCCCCATTTCTTGCATTGCAGGCAGACTCTTTACCCACTGAGCCACTTACATCATGGCCACAGATCTCTATTTCTCAGTTCTTCCTATTTGGTGTAGAATTATTATTGTCTTCTTACAGGTGAATGAATCGGGGTTCAGATGTGCTAAGAAACTTGATCACAAAGCACGGAAGTAGCACAGCAAGATGTCAAACCCAGAGAGTCTGATTTAAAGTGTATTGTCCTAAACATGACTTTGGATGATTAGTGCATGTGTAATCTATTGTTGCAGGGAGGGTGCTGGTAAACTATCTCTCAAAAAAAAAAAAAAAAAAAACAAGAAAAAGAAGGCAGCGTTTGCAAATACCCAAGGTATAAATGCTCCCACCATGACTGATTTGAAGTTAGTATAAGTACTGATGCATGAGCTTCCTGAAATTTTAAATAATTGGTTCTTGTGAACTAGTACAAATTAGGCCCCAACAAAGGACTGAAGGTAAGCATGAAATACTGGTAGATCCAGAGGAGACCTACTAGCTTCCCAGGTGGCACTAGTGGTAAAGAATCCACCTGCCAATGCAGGAGATGTAAGAGGCACAGGTTCGATCCCTGGGCCAGAAAAATCCTCTAGAGATGGATGTGGCTCCAGTATTCTTGCTGGAAAATCCCATGAGCAAAGGAGTCTGATGGGCTGCTGTCCATGGGGCTGCAATGAGTCAGACACGACTGAGCACATATCAGAAGAGAAGCCTGCCTAACATAGCTCTCAGGATTTCATTGCAAAATTCAAGAGGAATGAGCCCCCAACTCCTTTTTTGAGGTACCTAGAGCAGTCTTTTTTTTTTTCTTTTTTAAATAACTTTTTCATACTTTTTTTTTTTCTAAATTTTTGGCCATGACATAAGCATGCAGGATCTTACTTCTCCAACCAGGGATTGAACCCTAGCCCTCTGCTTTGGAAGCATGAAGTCTTAACCACCAGACCACCATGGAAGTCCCAGCCTGTTCCTTATGTGAAGACAAAATGTTCTCAATGTTTCCTTAGATTCTCTGAGATGGTGCAGTATCCTTCCAACGAATTGTGTTTTGCCCAAGATGATTCAGCTTGAGCTTTGTTATTGAAAAACCAAAGAGTCTTCTTATTAAGAAATGCAGAGGGACCAACCCACTTAGGTCTTTTGTTACTGGAATCGGGAAAATGGTCTTCCATGGAGCAGCAGCCAGTGTATTGACGTCAATTCAATGTGGCTTCCATGGAGAGACACGCTTTTCTGATAATTCAGGGACTTGTATTCCCAGAACAATAGAAATTGTCACTCTACCAAAGGACAACCTAGCAGCATGATCCTCGGGTGCACTTAAGCATGTGTTTATACACCATTAACTACTTGGCAGAGAGACCGAGGGAACATTATGACCACAAATAACATAAACTGATGTCGGCAAAGCTGGTGCCAGTGAAAGAGATACCGGTGATGAAGATGAATTATCTCCAAAATTACAACAGAGCCCAACAGTAAAGTACAATTCAATTTCAAAGGGAAAAGGCCTTACAAACATTGCACAGATTCAGCAAGAGAGGAAAGTGGGAAATAAATGTCTATTCCAAGGGCCACCTGAACTTTGCAGTTAGGTGGATCTGAGCTTTTCTCTCTGCTGTTTTCCACCTCTGTGACCTTGAAGAAGGTACTTTCCATCCTGAAGCTTCAGATTCCGTTTTTATGTGTGCTTAGTTGCTCAGTCATGTCCAACTCTTTGTGACCCCATGAACTGTACCCCGCCAGACTCCTCTGTCCATGGGGATTCTCCATGCTAGAATACTGGAGTGGGTTGCCGTGCTCTCCTCCAGGGCATCTTCCCAACCCAGGGATTTGAACCCAGATGAGATAAATGATTCAAAATGTCTCCAAGAAATAAATGCAGAATACGTGGATCATTTAGTGTCATTCTAGCCCATAATTCATATTGTTATACTGTTCATGGGGTTCTCAAGGCAAGAATGCTGAAGTGGTTTGCCATTCCCTTCTCCAGTGGACCACATTTTGTCAGAACTCTCCACCATGACCCACCCGTCTTGGGTGGCCCTACACAGCAAGGCTCATAGTTTCACTGAGTTAGACAAGGCTGTGGTCCATGTATTAGATTGGTTAGCTTTCTGCAATTGTGTTTTTCAGTCTGTATGCCCTCTGATGAAGAAGGATAAGAGGCTTATGGAAGTTTCCTGATGGGAGAGATTGACTGAGGGGGAAACTGGGTCTTGTTCTAATGGGCAGGGCCATGAACAGTATGAAAGGCAAAAATATAGGACACTGAAAGATGAACTCCACAGGTCAGTAGGTGCCCAGTATACTACTGGAGATCAGTGGAGAAATAACTCCAGAAAGAATGAAGAGATGGAGTCAAAGCAAAAACAACACCCAGGTGTGGATGTGACTGGTGATGGAAGCAAAGTCCGATGTTGTAAAAAGCAATATTGCATAGGAACCTGGAATGTTAAGTCCGTGAATCAAGGCAAATTGGAAGTGGTCAAACAGGAGATGGCAAGAGTGAACGTTGACATTTTAGGAATCAGTGAACTAAAATGGACTGGAATGGGTGAATTTAACTCAGATGACCATTATATCTACTACTTGGACAAGAATCCCTTAGAAGAAATGGAGTAGCCATCATAGTCAACAAAAGAGTCTGAAATGCAGTACTTGGATGCAATCTCAAAAATGACAGAATCATCTCTGTTCGTTTCCAAGGCAAACCATTGAATATCACAGTAATCCAAGAAGCTGAAGATGAACAGTTCTATGAAGACCTACAAGACCTTTTAGAACTAACACCCAAAAAAGATGTCCTGTTCATTATAGGGGACTGGAATGCAAAAGTAGGAAGTCAAGAAACACCTGGGGTAACAGGCAAATTTGGCCTTGAAATACAGAATGAAGCAGGGCAAAGGCTAATAGAGTTTTGCCAAGAGAACGCACTGGTCATAGCAAACACCCTCTTCCAACAACACAAGAGAAGACTCTACACATGGGCATCACCAGATGGTCTACACCGAAATCAGATTGATTATATTCTTTGCAGCCAAAGATGGAGAAGTTCTATACAGTCAGCAAAAGCAAGACCAGGAGCTGACTGTGGCTCAGATTATGAACTCCTTATTGCCAAATTCAGACTTAAATTGAAGAAAGTAGGGAAAACCACTAAACCATTCAAGTATGACCTAAATCAAATCCCTTATGATTATACAGTGGAAGTGAGAAATAGATTTATGAGACTAGATCTGATAGAGTACCTGATGAACTATGGATAGAGGTTCATGATATTGTACAGGAGACAGGGATCAAGACGACCCCCGAAAAGAGAAACACAAAAAGCAAAATGGCTGTCTGAGGAAGCCTTACAAATAGCTGTGAAATGAAGAGAAGTGAAAAGCAAAGGGGAGAAGGAAAGTTATACCTATGTGAATGCAGAGTTCCAAAGAATAGCAAAGAGAGATAAGAAAGCCTTCCTCAGTGATCAGTACAAAGAAATAGAGGAAAACAATAGAATGGGAAAGACTAGAGATCTCTTCAAGAAAATTAGAGATACCAAGGGAACATTTCATGCAAAGATGGGCACAATAAAAGACAGAAATGGTATGGACCTAACAGAAGCAAAAGATATTAAGAAGAGGTGGCAAGAATACACAGAACTATACAAAAAAAAAAAAAAAAATCTTCACAACCCAGATAATCACAATGGTGTAATCACTCACCTAGAGCCAGACATCCTGGAGTGTGAAGTCAAGTGGGCCTCAGGGAGCATCACTACAAACAAAGCTAGTGGAGGTGATGGAATTCCAGCTGAGCTATTTCAAATCCTAAAAAATGATGCTGTGAAAGTGCTGCACTCAATATGCCAGCAAATTTGGAAAACTCAGCAGTGGCCACAGGACTGGAAAAGGTCAGTTTTCATTTCAATCCCAAAAAATGGCAATGCCAAAGAATGCTCAAACTATTGCACAATTGCACTCATCTCACACGCTAGTAAAGTAATGTTCAAATTTCTCCAAGCCAGGCTTCAACAATACATGAACCATGAACTTCCAGATGTTCAAGCTGGTTTTAGAAAAGGCAGAAGAACCAGAGATCAAATTCCTAACATCCACTGGATCATTGAAAAAGCAAGGGAGTTCCAGAAAAATATCTATTTCTGCTTTATTGACTACGCCAAAGCCTTTGACTGTGTGGATTACAACAAACTGTGGAAAATTCTGAAAGAGATGGGAATACCAGACCACCTGACCTGCCTGTTGAGAAACCTGTATGCAAGTCAGGAAGCAACAGTTAGAACTGGACATGGAACAACAGACTGGTTCCAAATAGGAAAAGGAGTACGTCAAGGCTGTATATTGTCACTCTGCTTATTTAACTTCTATGCAGAGTACATCATGAGAAATGCTGGACTGGAAGAAACACAAGCTGGAATCAAGATTGCTGGGAGAAATATCAATAACCTCAGATATGCAGATGACATCACCCTTACGGCAGAAAGTGAAGAAGAACTAAAGAGCCTCTTGATGAAAGTCAAAGAGGAGAGTGAAAAAGTTGGCTTAAAGCTCAACATTCAGAAAACTAAGATCATGGCATCTGGTCCCATCACTTCATGGCAAATAGATGGAGAAACAGTGGCAGACTTAATTTTGGGGGCTCCAAAATCACTGCAGGTGGTGATTGTAGCCATGAAATTAAAAGACGCTTACTCCTTGGAAGGAAAGTTATGACAACCTAGACAGCATATTAAAAAGCAGAGACATTCTTTGCCAACAAAGGTCCATCTAGTCAAGGCTATGGTTTTTCCAGTGGTCATGTATGGATGTGAGAGTTGGACTATAAAGAAAGCTGAGCACAGAATAATTGATGCTTTTGAACTGTGGTGTTGGAGAAGACTCTTGAGAGTCCCTTGGACTGCAAGCAGATCCAACCAGTACATCCTAAAGAAGATCAGTTCTGAATGTTCATTGGAAGGACTGATGCTGAAGCTGAAACTCCAATACTTTGGCCACCTCATGCAAAGAGCTGACTCATTTGAGAAGACCCTGATGCTGGGAAAGATTGAAGGTGGGAGGAGAAGGGGACGACAGAGGATGAGATGGTTGGATGGCATCACTGACTCGATGGACGTGAGTCTGAGTGAACTCTGGGAATTGGTGATGGACAGGGAGGCCTGGTGTGCTTCAGTCCATGGGGTTGCAAAGAGTCAGACACAACTGAGTGACTGAACTGAACTGAGCCCATAATTAGGGCTTTGCAGGTGACTCAGTGGTAAAGAACCCACTTGGCCAATGCAGGAGGTGCGGGTTCGATCCCTGGGTCAGTAAGATCCCTGGAGAAGCAAATGGCAAACCACTCCAGTATTCTTGCCTAGGAAATCCCCTGGACAGAGGAGACCATAGGTTGCAGAGGGTCGGACAGGGCTGAGTGACTAAACACAGCAAAGAGCATAGTTAACACTCGAGAGGTGATCATTAAGGTGATAATGATGATGACAACAACGGTGATGAGGAGGATTACAGCACAAGTTCTGCCTCACCCAGAAAGCCCTTCCTGACCATCGTATCCCTGACAAACTTTCCTAACCTTTGGGGATCATACTAATGTCATCTTCACCTCCACGATTAAGGAGATGATTTAGTGTGTGCAGGAGCAAAGACTGGGATTCAGGCAGCTTCTGTGTTTCATGCAAGGATGAAAGCCCAAGATGTGAAACCAAACTGCTGTTCAGAGAAGTTTAGCCACTTGCTCAAGATCCCCACAGCTCATAAGTGTCAGAGGTCGGCAAGTTCGCAAACAGGTGCGTCCTTCTGTACAGCCCACGCTCTTGCCCTCTGCTCTATCGTTCCTCCCCAGGATGCTCTGATCTATTCCTGAAGCTTAGTGCTATGCTCTTGGAACCCACTCTTCTTTTTGTTGATGATAATCTTGTTTCCAAATCTCATATTGACCTGTGAGAGGGACCTTTGGATTGATTGTAGCTCCAAAGTCAAGGACACGGAGAAGATGGATTTTTGCCCTTCTCTGAGTCCCAGCATTATGGATTCAGGGGAGCAGAATTCAACTGGAAGTGGTCCAACAGTGTTTAATCTTCTGCATTTGGGGTCAAGGATGACGGAGGTGCGGGGTTGCGGGGGCGGGGGACAAAAATCACAGATGAGTCAGCATTGCTTGGTTGCAGCTGGTGGGGAATTAAATTGCCAAGGGTTTGTACTCCAGTTAATGCAGATTTGTTTTCCCTACAAAAAGCCACAGACATTTGACCTGTCCATCTGATGGATGCCCATGTCCTCCGTGGTCTCCTTGCAAACAGGGCCAGCGAGGCAGCTTAAAAGTGTGGCTGTGGTTCTTCTGGAGTCCATTCACACTTGACACTGATCCCATTCTTTGGCTTCAGTGATTGAGGCCAAAGGCTCTGAATCTAGGCTGCTGGGCTGCAGTCACTGTCCCACCACCCACCACCAAAGCTGTGTCCCCTTATCTACGTAAGAAGAACAATACTCCAAATGCACAGGCCTGTTGTAAGGAGTAGCCACAAATCACACATACATAGCACAGGTCTCAATTCTCAGGCCATCAGTGTCCCCAGCCCCCCGCCTGCACCAAGCTCTCTGGTCACCAGCCATGAAGAAGGCCCAGAACGGATGGAACAGAAAAAACTTTAGACAACCTCCACCCTTAATCCCTCCTTTGCCTCCGTCAGCCACCACGCACCCCTGCAAAATGCCCAGCTACGTCCCCTAGCTTCCCTCCATTGGGAAAAAACCCATGCTGTGAGGTCAGGGCCCTGAACTCATGTACCTGGGCCTCCAAAACCTACGCATCCCATCACAATCTCTGGAGCATGCTTCAGCACTTCTAGAACACGAATGGTAATGTGAACTGAAAAAAAGAAGAAGGAAAGCTGTCTATTGGCGTTGGGTGCATGCTGTCATTACAATACACGCTATGGTTGTCCCCAGAAATTTTCATTTCGCGTGAAGAGACAGTCATCTCCTTGCCAAAGTCCTCTCTGTGTCTCTCCATCTCTCTCTCTCTGTTTTTCTCTGTGCATGTTGATTATCTCAACCTCTTTCTGGGGATTTCTTTTAACCATGTCATTTCTTTCTGGAGGTCATTCTCTCTCTCTGTCTCTCTCTCTCAGCATCTCCGTGTATGCAAGTGTGAATTCTCTCAGTCTCTCTTCCTTTTGGTTCCTCATATCCTCTGCCTCCCTATCTCTTGACCAGAGCAATTAAAAATATATTAGTCTCTTCAGCTACCCACTCTAGTATTTTTGCCTGGAGAATCCCATGGACAGAGGAGCCTGGTGGGCTACAGTCCATGGGGTCGCAGAGAGTCGGACACAACCAAACGACTAACACTTTAGTGTCTCCGAGTTCATTTTTTCACTTCAAAAGTAAAGAAAGAAACAGGACTTACTTTGGAAGGTCGTCAAGAAGAGTGAATGATGTTGCCACTAGAAGCGCCCAGCATGGTGCGCAGCACAGAGCAAGCACTCACGCACTATTAGCTATTAATATTATTATCTATTTCTTTATTTCAGGTACATCCCCTTCCTTCCTCTGTCGCTGTATTTCTGACTCTATCTCAATTCCTTCCCTCACTCCCTCCCTCCTTCCATCTCCCTTCCCTTTCCCTCTCTTTCTGGACAGAGACTCACCGTAACCCCCTACCTAGGTTTGTTCAGTCACCTTGGGCTCCTGATCAGGTGTCGATCACAGGCCACCTGCTGGGAATTTTAAAGTAACCCTTGTGGTGCGGAGGAAGGGGAGAGACAGTTTGGGAGTGCTTCCCAGGGTGGATGCTGGCGCCCTTGTCAGCCGCAGAAATCTCCTGCCGTGCGCCACTGCAATGATGCTGCTGGAAAGCAGGGAGATGAACAGCGTGAGCACGGAGGGTGAGTTCCCCAAAGGGAGCAGAACAGCATTTCTCTAAAGTCGCTCTTGAACTCAAAACTCCAATTCGGTTGCCGCCAATAGAAGTCTATAAAGAATTAATTAAGGAGCTTCACAAACCGTCAAAACTCATAAATTTGTCACTGTTGAGAAGCGTCACCTCCATGGTCAGACATGAAGTATGGCTGTCGGAAGAGGGAAAGAAAGGAAACAAAGAAGCGGGTCTGCTGGCTGCTTCCTTCCCCTGCTTGAAGGGAGGGGCCGCTTAAGAACTTGGGGAACTCAGAGGGAGGAAGTGGTGGTACCCCTGGGCCGTCGCCCCACGTTGGTTGTGGTCCTGGCCCGTGCCCCAGAGCCCAGCTTGGTGCTTGGTACACATGTGCTCAGTCACTCAGGCGTGTCCGACTCTCTGCAACCCCATGGACTGTAGCCCACAGTCCATGTAGCCACCAGGCTCCTCTGCCCATGGGATTCCCCAGACTAGTGGGTTGCCATGCCCTCCTCTGGGGCATCTTCCCAAGCCAGTGATGGAACCCGTGTCTCCTGCGTCTTCTGCATTGCAGGTGGATTCTTTACCACTGAGCCACTGGGAAAGCCCGCTTGGTACACAGTAGGGACTTAAAATACTTCTTTTTTAAAACAGTTATCTTAGTGACATATAGTTGGTTTAAAACGCTATGTTAATTTCTGCTGTACAGCAAAGTGAATCAGTTATACATATATATGTAAATTCTTTTTCGTATTCTTTTCCATTATGGCTTCTCACAGGATAATGAATATAGCTTCCTGCTATACAGTAGGGCCTTGTTGTTTATCCATTCTGCACATAATATTAAAATATTTCTTGAAGTGACTAAAGATTTGAAAGAAGGCAGCTGGCAAGGATGAGATGAAGGGCCTCCACCACTGGCATTGAACCTGATGTCTCCCCCCATCACTGCCCTCCACCCCTTCCTGTAAAGCAGGTGACGTGGAGGCATCCTCTTTTCCTCCTGAGCATGGACTACTCCCACCCAGGTGTTACCATGGCAACCCCAGTAACAAGGAAGAGCGAGGCTCTGGAACTCCAACCCTCCTAGCCCCATCCTTGCTTCTGTTAGCGTCTGTTTCTTCTTCATGTGTAAAAAACAGCTCATAATTGCATTTCCATTATAGAGTTTCTATGGAGATTAAATGGGAATTTATTTGAAAATAGATATTAGCCACAGCTGTTATTGGGGCTTTCCAGGTGGCACAGCAGTAAAGAATCTGCCTGTCAATGCAAGAGACGCAAGAGAGGTGGGTTCGATCCTGGGTCAGGAAATGGCAACCCATTCCGGTATCTTGCCTGGGAAATCCCATGGACAGAGGAGCCTGGTGGGCTACAATTCATTGCCTACAGTCCGTAGCATGATGCCTCCAGAGAGCAGCAAGCTCCAAGTGGCTGGGTCTCCCCCAAGTGGTCCTCAGGGATGTTTTGCTCTTTCATTTGAAGAAGCAGATGCATTTCTTAAGCTTTCTACTCCCCCCTCGCTAGCTCTGTGCTCCAACATCTCCGAGTCCCAGGAGTTACTATTAGAAGAGATGCCCACTCCTGGCATTCCTGAGCTGTCTTTTCTGCTTTAGGACAACCAGCTTCCTCTCTGGGGTGCTAGAGGGCTGTCAGGAGATGTTGGAAAGGGGGCCAGCCACAGCTTTGCCCTCTCCATGCTGTTGGACACCCCCACAGCCAGCACCATCCCCGTGGGTATTCACATTCTGAGGTAAGAGATGCAGACAGACACAACCCATCATTTCCATAGGAAATGACATATGGCCTAAGAGGCGTGGGCTAATTGCAAAGCTGTTATAAAATGTTACTGACTATATCTCTTATTATTAAATAACAATCTCAGTGGAGCCTGAGGATTGGGGGTTTTTTAGGCCAGCCACCAGCTCTGAAATTGACACGACCAAGACAGCTAGACCTCACCTCAAGGACCTCATTCCGCCTACCTCCCTGCAAAGTTAGCCCTTGGGTGGCTTGATTTTCCAGTTAGAACAGCTCTTATGCTTAGCTGGGCCATATTTCAATTTAATTGTCCTGCCCACGACAGACTCACTGTCTCACAGGCTGGAAAGAGAATGAATTAGAAGAAGTTTCCTGTTCCGCCTCAAGGAGTCGGTCCCCGCCCTCATGCTATGTTTAGCACTTGTGTGGGCTCTTGGCTGATGCCAAATACATCCTAGCTTTAATTCCTGTTTTGAGGGGACACTTTCTTCACTGAGGACGAAGCTCAGGGTTGGAGGAACTTGCTGAGATGTGCATTCCTCATTTCCTATAGAGTGGTAAGGCCTGGTCTGTCTGGGAGAAGAGGGTGCCTTCTCTCAAACACGATCCCCTGGAAAAGGGAATGGTAACCCACTCCAGTATTCCTGCCTGAAGAACGCCAAGGACAGAGGAGCCTGGCGAGCTACAGTCCATAGCGTTTCAAAGAGTTGGACACGACTGAAGCGACTTAGCATGCGTGAGTCCATTACTGGGCTTAAAAGGAAGGAAATGGGGGCTTCCCTGGTGGTTCAGTGATTAAGAATCTGCCTTGCAATGCAGGGGATACAGGTTCGATCCCTTGTCTGAGAAGATCGCATATTCTATGCAGCAACTAACTGCATGTACCACAACTACTGAGCCTGTGCTCTAGAACCCTGGAGCCACAACTGTGGAAGCCCACGCACCTACGGGCCGTGCTCCACAAGAGAAGCTGTGGCAACAAGAAGCTCGGATGCCACAACTAGGGAAAAGAAGACCCATCGCAGCCAAACAGGAACAGAGGACAGGCTCTGGAGTCTGACATCCCGGTTTCAGTACCATCTTGGATACTGCCCAGTGATGGGAAAAGTTATCTCCTCTCTGCTGGTTTCTAGATGTAGAGTCTTGGACCAGTCATGTAACCTCTCTGAACCTTGTTTTCCTCATCACTAGGATGAGAACAATAGTCCCCACCGCCTACGGCTGTTAAGAATTGGGTGCAACAATACATATAATGAAATAAATGCTCAAATAAAGATTAGCTGTCATTGGATCAATAACCCCATGAGGTAGGACTTATTATTCCCATTTTACAGATGGTAAACCAAGGTTCTGACAGGTTACATTACTTGCCTGATATCCTCTCATAATCCTTGGATTTGAACACAAATGTGTAGGGTGCTAAAGCCATGCTTTGGACCAGAGTTCAATAGGAGGGAACTAGAGGTTTAGGAGGAGAATAAGGGGACAGCCTAAGTCTCCACCCTGTGCCCTGCATGTAGAGACAAAGGAGGAACTCGATCCAGGTACCACAGGAAAAGACTGGAGGGGACTTAGCATCTTTGCCTTGTTGCTTTCCTTTCTCTGTGTTCCCTTTTTCTCTCTTCATATCATCATCCTTCTCTGCTTCCACTTCCCCACTTGAATGTCAGTTGGTATCTTAGTATTAAGATAAGCAAACCCAGGCTCAGAAATTCTAAGCACCCTTCCCAATATGCTCTTCCTCCATTGGTCGCCCATCTCTTAGCCACTTAACCCCAAAACTCACAAGCCACCTTTTCCTCACCAGCAAAACATAGAAACCCCAGCTTTCTGTTTTTATGAATTCAGCTTTTTCAGACTGCACATATAAGTGAGATTTGTCTTTCTCTGTCTGACTTATTCCACTGAGTGTGATGTCCTCAACGTCCATCCAGTTGTCGCAAATAGCAAGGTTTCCTTCTTTCTCGTGGCTGAATAATATTCTGTTGTATACATACACTACATCTTGTTGATTCATTCATCCACTGGTAAAAAAGGAGGTGGTTTCCATGGCAACCCCGCCTTCATACAGGTGACTAGTTCCTCACTTTCCTCCACCTCCTCTACCCCCATCATCTCTCAGCTGGACGGCTGCTCAGTTACCTTCCCGCTTCACTCTTGCCCCTCCCCATTCTATTCCCTGCACAGTATCAAAGAGCTTTTGAAAACAAAACAGATCTTATGGGACTTTCCTGGTGGTTCAGTGCAGAGACATTACTTTGTGACAAAGGTCCCTATGGTCAAAGACATGGTTTTTCCAGTAGTCGTATATGGATGTGAGAGTTGGACCATAAAGAAAGTTGAGCACCGAAGAATTGATGCTTTTGAACTGTGGTGTTGGAAAAGACTCCTGAGAATCCCTTGGACTGCAAGGAGATCAAACCAGTCAATCCCCAAGGAAATCAGTCCTGAATATTCATTGGAAGGATTGATGCTGAAGCTGATGCTCCAATCCTTTGGCCACCTAATGTGAAGCACTGACTCATTGGAAAAGACCCTGATGCTGGGAAAGATTGAAGGCAGGAGGAGAAAGGGATGACAGAGGATGAGATGGTTGGATGACATCACTGAATCAAGGGACATGAGTTTGAGCAAACTCTGGGAGTTGGTGATGGACAGGGAAGCCTGGCATGCTGCAGTCCATGGGGTTGCAAAGAGTTGGACATAACTGAGTGACTGAACTGACTGACTCAGTGGTTAAGAAGCCACCTTGCAGTGCAGGGAATGTAGGTTCAATTCCTGCTCAAGCAACTAGGCCCACGCTTCTCAACTAGAGAGTTCGTATACCTCAAGGAAATATCCCATGTGCCACAAGTAAGTTGTGATACAGCCAAATATATGTGTGTGTGAATATATATATATATATATATATATATATAACAGATCCTGTTATTCTCCCATCAGAAAGTTTCTACTAATCTCTATTTATATTTATTAATAAAATCCAAATTCCTTCACCTTCCAAAACTCAGCCTCATCCTGTCCACTCCTGCGCTCAATCCCCCTGCATCCACCATGTGGCCTCCTCACCTACCCTCTTGGGTCCCTTCAGACCATCTGCCTTTGCATTCAAGTTCCTTTAGCCTCAAACGCTCACCCTTGGATTTTTCTGGACCTGTTTCCTTCTTGTCTTTGAATCTCAGTTCAAAAGTCACAATCCCAGGGACTTCCCTGGTGGTCCAGTGGTTAAGACTTCACCTTCCATTTCAGGGAGTGTGGGTTTAATTCCTGGTTGGGGATCTAAGCCCCATATGCCTGTGTCTCCCCCAAAAAAACTCAGAACATAAACAACAGAAGCAATATCATACAAATTCAGTAAAGACTTTTAAAAATTTTACAAAAAGTCACAACCTTTGAGAGGACTTTCCTGACCTCCCAGCTCCCTATGACCCATTCCCAGTTGTGATTCTTTCATCCATGTATCACCAACTCCAAGTTTTCCTCTTTTGTTTCTCCCAATTAAAATGCAACTGCATGGAAAAAGAGCCCTGTGTATTCTGTTTATGGTTTCCTCATGAGTTTGAGCAAACCCTGGGAGATAGTGAAGGACAGGGAAGCCTGGCATGCTGCAGTTCATGAGATTGCAAAGAGTTGGACATGACTTAGTGACTAGACAATAACGGTACCTTAGACACAATCTGGCACGAAATAGAATCTAGCATCTGCTGCTGCTGCTGCTGTTGCTAAGTCACTTCAGTCGTCGACTCTTTGCGACCCCACAGACAGCAGCCCACCAGGCTCCCCCGTCCCTGGGATTCTCCAGGCAAGAACACTGGAGTGGGTTGCCATTTCCTTCTTCAATGCATAAAGGGGGAAAGTGAAAGTGAAGTCGCTCAGTCGTGTCTGACTCCTAGCGACCCCATGGACTGCAGCCTACCAGGCTCCTCTGTCCATGGGATTTTCCAGGCAAGAGTACTGGAGTGGGTTGCCATTGCCTTCTAGCACCTGAGTGCTTGATAAATATTTATATCCTAAGTACATAAATGAGTTTCTTCCTCTCTCCCTCCCTCCCTCCCTCTTGTCCCTGCCCCTTATCTAGCTGTTCATCTCTTAAATTTGATATTCAGAGGAAGGAAATAAGACATGTCATGTTTGATGCTTAGTCATTTGTAACCAGTAGGTAAAATCCTAGAACTCTTATAATCTAATGAATTCCAAATTCTAAAACATAACACGTGGATGGGTCCTCCAAAGCGTTTAGCAGCCTCAAGAAAATGATTCCGTGTCCCCATGAATATAAATGAAGAAGGGTGGCCCAATGATTACCTTCAGAGAAGTCGTGATGTCTGGAATCACCATCGGCGTCTTGACCCGGGCTCTAATGCACACCCCTAAATTCACTTCATTAGTTTTAATTATCCCCGCCCTGAGCAAACCAAGACTTCAGAGCTATTTTAGAAATGGAATGAGCAAACGTGGAGATGGGATAACTTTCTCCAAGGTGTTTAGCTGTAATTGTTCTCATGTTGCATAGAAACAAAAGTAGCCATCTGCTTATCTACAAGCTGAATTTAAATTGCATTTTCGAGGAACAAGACGTCTGATGAGTTTCTTCATTTTTCTGGATTCATGGCTATCAAATCTACCCAGACCAACTGTAGCTCTGGCTGAACTGCTCCCACCTTCTCCTATGCAGGGATCCTAAGTCCAGTCACATCCATTTCTCCCTTTTACACAAACACACACACACACACACTCAAACAGACTGCATCATTAGCAGTGCCAATGGCAGAAAACCAGTCTGTTAAACACACATATAAACACCTTCACACAAAACAGCACAAAGCACACGCCCAACCTGGGCACTTTTGACCTCTGTTTGCCGTCACAACACTGTAGCCTGAGCTGTTACCATTTTTCACCAGGATACTGTAAGAGCCTCCCCTCCGCTCAGCTGCTAACATGCAGGGAGCATTGACTCCCGCCTCCCAAAGCCCCCTAGTGGTCCCTCTTCATATGTGCCTGAAGTTCTCATCATAAACTGCAAGCCCTCAACCCATCTGGCCCCTGCCTTCCTTTCCAACATCGTCTTGTATGACTCACTCTGCCTCAGCCACTCTTGCTTCTCGGATATATCTGCAATCCACCACCTCCACTTCTGCTTAAGCACCTCTGCGTTTGCTGTCCCACCAGCCGGAACTCGTTTGCAGCCCATATCCACGTGGCTGGCTCCCTTGCTTCAAGCAAGCCTTTACTCACCTTTCCTGAGAAGCCTTCTCTGATCACTCCAACTGAAATAATCACCCCCAGTCTCCCTTCCCCTGGATTTTTGCTCCATATTGCCATCAGCTCATGACATTATGTTTTCTAAATATTTGCTTAGTGGTCATCTATATTACAGGGCTTCCCAAGTGACTCAGATGCTAAAGAATTCACCTGTAATGCAGGAGACCCAGGTTTGATCCCTGGGTTGGGTAGATCCCTTGCAGAAGGGAATGGTAACCCAACTCCAATATTCTTGCCTGGAGAATCCCACGGACAGAGGAATTATAACCCTGGTGGGCTATAGTCCAGCGGTCATAAAGAGTTGGACACAGCTGAGCAACGCTCACACACATGTCTATGTTATACTTAAGAATGTGCCAGCAGGGGGCTTCCCTGGTGGCGTAGTGGCTAGGAATCTGCCTGCCAGTGCAGGGGACAGGAGTTCAATCCCTGGTCCCCAAAAATTCCACATACCGCGGAGCAACTAAACCTACACACGGCAACTACTGAGCCCACGTGCTACCGAAGCCCATGTGCCTAGAGCCTGTGCTCTGCATCAAAAGAAGCCACTGCAATGAGAAGCCCTCCCACCGTGATGAAGACCCAGTGCAGCCAAAAATAAAATAAATTAATCAGAAAAAAGGAAGAATGTGCCAGCTAGTGAAATGGAGTGAGGAGAAGAAAACCTGGTTTTAACATCTATAGACAGATAGAGGCTATTTTTCTGCAGAAAATTCCACCAGTCAAAAGAACGTTGTAAAACAGACACGAGATAGGTAGGTAGAAAAATACATGCATACATACATGCATAGATACATGGACTCAGATCGAGGTATAAAGAAACAATAATATCATTATCAATAATTAATGCCAGGCTTTTTACTAAATATATTCCATTGGTCAGGAAGCAACAGTTAGAACTGGACATGGAACAACAGACTGGTTCCAAATAGGAAAAGGAGTACGTCAAGGCTGTATATTGTCACCCTGCTTATTTAACTTATATGCAGAGTACATCATGAGAAACGCTGGGCTGGAAGAAGCACAAGCTGGAATCAAGATTGCTGGGAGAAATATCAATAACCTCAGATATGCAGATGACACTACCCATACGGCAGAAAGTGAAGAAGAACTAAAGAGCCTCTTGATGAAAGTCAAAGAGGAGAGTGAAAAAGTTGGCTTAAAGCTCAACATTCAGAAAACGAAGATCATGGCATCTGGCCCCATCACTTCATGGGAAATAGATGGGGAAACAGTGGAAACAGTGTCAGACTTTATTTTTGGGGGGCTCCAAAATCACTGCAGGTGGTGATTGTAGCCATGAAATTAAAAGACGCTTACTCCTTGGAAGGAAAGTTATGACCAACCTAGATAGCATATTCAAAAGCAGAGACATTACTTTGCCAACAAAGGTCCGTCTAGTCAAGGCTATGGTTTTTCCAGTGGCCATGTATGGATGTGAGAGTTGGACTATACAGAAAGCTGAGCGCAGAAGAATTGATGCTTTTGAACTGTGGTGTTGGAGAAGACTCTTGAGAGTCCCTTGGACTGCAAGGAGATCCAACCAGTCCATTCTGAAGGAGATCAGCCCTGGGATTTCTTTGGAAGGAATGATGCTAAAGCTGAAACTCCAGTACTTTGGCCACCTCATGTGAAGAGTTGACTCATTGGAAAAGACTCTGATGCTGGGAGGGATTGGGGGCAGGAGGAGAAGGGGATTACAGAGGATGAGACGGCTGGATGGCATCACCAACTCAATGGACATGGGTTTGGGTGGACTCCGGGAGTTGGTGATGGACAGGGAGGCCTGGCGTGCTGTGGTTCATGGGGTCAGGAAGAGTCAGACACAACTGAGCGACGGAACTGAACTGATTATGAATATGTCAAGTCCTTATTGCAATAATTCCAGATAAGAAATATTGCCCTCATTTCAGATAGGAGGAAACTGAGGAAACTTCCCAAGGGTGATTTCACTGGGGAGCCACTAAACCTGGACTCCTTTCATTTCAACTGCTTTTCATGAGGCACCTGTGTGGTCTACCTGGTTCCATTAACTTCACTGTCTTTCTTATTGAGCGCCTGCCTTCCTAAGCAGAAAAACCAAGGAGGGAAATTAAAAGCACTTGTGAAGTCGTTTCACCCATCACTGACTGCTGGGCGCTCCCTAAATAGAAGGATCTCGTATGTGTTTGCAAATGCTAATCCACTCTGGAGTCTTTCATTTTTAGAAAAAAGGGGTGCTGGGATCCATGAGCACTGAGATTCGGCTTCACTGTCATGTTCCTAAGCATACAGAATTCACACGTCTTTAGCTCTTTTGGTCTTCCTGGCCCTGCATGCAAAGGAGTTTGAAAACCTTCCAGAAGCTGCCACGTGCCATGATCAGCAGGAAGCTTTAGATTCTATGCAAGAACAGAAAATCAAGAGGCTTACACCGGCATTGTGAGTGAGGCTTTGTGGTCTTTCAGCAAGACTGTTTTCATATATATTTATAAAGTGCCCACTATACACTGGGTACTGAGAATATAGAAATGATAACACCTAGCCTCTGTTCTCAAGGAGGTCAGACAGCATCTCCTCTAGCAGACCCATCCAAGACCCAACATCACTCAACAAAGAGACAAGAGAGGAAGGCATCACTTCATCCGTTAAGTCAACACGAGCTCCATCACTGAGTTGCCTTATTGGTAGGCTTGGTGGGCCAGCATGGCTTGAGACAAACGTTGAATCTAGTTCTATTTCTCACCTACCAGGAGTGTAGCCTTCCGCATGCTGGATAGCCTCTCTTAAGCTTCAACTTTCCTGTAAATAAAATTGGGATGATGTCGACCACCTGTTCGTGTTGTGGAGATAATTAAATGAATAATGGTTAAAAAAAAAAAAACCATGTATAGTGTCTGGCTCATTGTAGGCACTCAACACATGGTAATTATGGAAAGCAAATACAAAAGGAGAGAAGGAAGGAAAGAAGGGAGGGAGGGAAATTTTATGCCAAGATTCAGGCAGGAAAGTGGAATGGTTTCAAAAATGATCTGACATGCCTGTTTTTGGATAATAGCGCTACCATTGAGGAAACTATCTTCAGGAGTTAGTTTCAGGAAGAAGCCAATTTCAGGAAATCTAGCCAGAAATGAAATGTACTTTTGTGAGTGACATGAGAATCTGACTGTACTTTCCATCCAAGAAATGTCCAAACATCCTTCATCTATTATCCCGAAGCTCACATCCCTCTTCATCACCCTTGTCAGACTCTTGGAGGATTGCACCAAAATACCACAATACGTGTACAACAAAGCCCAAAATGCAAGGGCCAATTTGTCAAAGGTAATGGGAACCTTAACGATATCCAACTCTTGAATCCAGAAATCTCCCTTCTAGAAAATACCATAAGGAGATATTGTGAAACACAAAGCTGTGTTTGCAATGTGATTTACAATATAGAGGACAGGAAATGACCCAAATGTCCAGTAATACAGCACTGGGTAAACAAATGCGGGCACATTAATATGATGGACTGTTATAAGGTCATTAAAATTATGTTTATGAGCATTTTGAATATCCTGGGGAAATACTTACTCAACAATGACAAGCAAGATAATGAGGATACAAAATTGTATTACTTTAGTCTCAACCCTGTAGAGGAAAGAAATGAAAATATGCTGGCGTGATCAACCCTTTGTGTTGTGTTTAAGAATAATTTTTTGTTTTGTAATATTTTTTTATATTTTTCAGAACTTAAGCTATAGTGTGGTGGAGATTTTTCTCCACCTCATTCCATTTGCCATAAATACATTTCTACCCACTGCTGTTCTGAGATCCTGGCTGTCTTCAAACTAGGATAGGAAGGTGTGGCTTGAGAAAGGTGCAGAAACGCACAGACTTGTTTAAATTTTTTCAATTTTATTTATTATTTTGGCTGTGCTGGGTTTTCGTTGCTGCATGGGCTTTACTAGTCTCAGCGAGTGGTGGCTACTCTCTAGCTGTGATGCACAGGTTTCTTATTGTGCTGGCTTCTCATTGTGGAATGCAAGATCTAGGATACACGGGCTCAGTAGTTGTGCTTCCCAGGCTCCAGAGCGAAGGCTCAGTATTTGTGGCACATGAGCTTCGGTTCTCCGCGGCATGCGGTATCTCCCCAGATCAGGGATCGAACCCGGGTCTCCTACATTGGCAGGCAGATTCTTTATCACTGAGCCACCAGGGAATCCCCAGACTCACTCAGAGTTATGATAAACTGGAACTGTGCGCAGAGATGGTCAGTCATTACCAGGAGAGGGCTTTGCCTTAAAATTGTTTTCTACAGCTGAACTCCTTCATCTTCTCTCTTACACAGTTCTTGAAGGATGTCATAATTCCACTCATCCCTAAGCTTAACTGGGAGAAAACTGGGTAGAACTTAAAAACTGGTAACATGGAGAAAGGCTGACAGGAAGCAGTGGGGTGCAAATTAATAAACCAAGGAAGCTATCGGGGAAGGAGGGGAAAAAGACCACAGGGGAAAAGGTGTTCAAAACTCATCTACTTAACAGGGTCAAACAGATAACCAAGCTGTGTGAAGCAAGAGGGATTGGAGGGGGTTGTGCAAACTGAAGAAAGAGTGCATACCCTGTGGAATGGGCAGAGTTAATTAACTGCAGGTGAATGTTACCACGTGGGAAAGCAGCCCAGGGTTTGCCAAGTTTCTCCCATTTTTCACCCAGGAATCCATATTTCTATGTAAGAAAAATCTCTGGCTTTTAAATATTAGGAAATATTTAAAGTTTTAAACTCCATTTATCAAAACATGATATCCAATAAAATACAATAAAAAATATAACAAGTTGGTTCTTTTTGTCTGATGGATGCATTGGACATTGTTACTTTTCTCTATTTGTGGGGGTGGGGTGCGCTTCCCTGGGGGCTCAGACGTAAAAGAATTTGCCTACAGTTCAGGAGACCTGGTTTCGATCCCTGGATCAGGACGATTCCCCTGAAGAATTACTCCATTCTTGCCTGGAGAATCCCATGGACAGAGGAAGCTGGTGGGCTACAGACCATGGGGTTTCAAAAAGTCAAACACGACTGAGCACTTTCACACTTTTTTTTTTTTAAGTGTATCAAAGGAAGCAAGGACATTGAAAATGTCTACAGGCCAAGTAAAATATTGACATAGTCCACCTTCAACCATTCTTAATATAAGACTTCTTTTTTACCTAAACGAGGTAGACCTAGTGTGAACCGATGGGCAATTAGAAGGGAATCACAGGGACTTCCCTGGTGGTCCGGTGGCTAAGACTCCACATTCCCAATACAGGGGCCTGGGGTTCGATCCCTGGTCAGGGAACTAGAGCCCACATGCTGCCACAACTAAAAATCTTGCATGCCACAATGATTGGCACAGCCAAGTAAATCAATTAAAAAAAAAAAAAAGTTCACTACTTATTTCAAAGTAATCCTTGGATTCAAGTCAACTGTACTTAAAAGAGAAATACAAGTTTTTCAATTATTTTCACTGTGCTCAATTTTTTTTCAGGAATGGACGTCACCATCCTATCTTTCCAAATGTTAAGGGATCACAAGACAATGAACATCCTTTAACCATCAGAAAAGACTGGACAACAATGAGAGGTGGAGTGAAACTCAGCGAGACTCCTGTCTGCAGCCTAGAGAATGGATGTCTCTTCCATCTAAGCCATCCTGGCTCTGTGAGTGAAGGTCGCTGTTGCATTTAGAAGACACATCCAGACTAATTTGTTTAACAAATGAAGAGAGGTGTGAGGCACTCCGGGTCACAGAGACAAGTGATGTTGTCGCTGTCTTTATAAATCATTCCCGCTGCTTCTGAGATGCCAGGTTAACCTGTAGGGGCCTCTTTTTCCACTGGCAAAGCTGAGGAATTCAGGTAAACAGATTGTGGGAGCATTTACTGGTCCAAAAATGATGAGAATCTTGCAAAGATAATGCGGGAACACTATAGTTCATTGATGTGACTGCCTCATTCCAAGGGCTGCCATCTGGTCCCCAAGGGGAGATAAGAACTGGGCTGTCCTACAGCTTGGCTTGTGAGATCCAGCTGTCCTTGGCTATGACTGACTCACCTTCCACTGACCCATCAACCCAGGGTCCTCCTGGCCCAGCACACTGGTTAAATGAGTCTACTAATGACTGTAGAATTGATGATAACCATTAACTGTAATGATTACCATTAAACCGTAGATTTGATGATAGCAAGGTACCCCTGTGAAGCCAATGATGTGCTTATGATGGACTTAGATTTCCACTTAATATTTGCGAATCTTGGCATGGGTATTCACAGCCCCACTGTACAGGTGAGGAATTTCGAACTGATGGCTTCAATGACTCTCTCTCAAAGCTACCAGCCAGGATATGAATGTGAATTCCAATCCCAGGGTCCCAGCCCACCTCACATAGACTTTCCTGATGGTCAAGATCACAGATGTGACTGTGTTTAGTCAATTACAGAAATAATTTTACTTTCAATTCAAAGTCAGTTACTGGAAGAGTTTCCCAGGCATTTGCTGTCTGTTTCCCAGAGGAGCAAATCCTTCATCAATTTGATCTTTAAAACAAAAAGTCATTTTAAAACACAGCTTCAGAAGAAAATGTGGACTGTGGCAGAAAAAGGGAAGTTCTAACATGAGACACATCTGCATCCATGACCAGCCACTGCCTCACTGTGAGATTCCAGGACACTCTCTGTGCTACAGGTGGCTCTTCTGTGAGTGAGAAATGATCTAAGAGTTTAATGAACTGTCCAGAGAAAGCACCTGGCACAGCAATTCACACAAGTAAAGGATGGTTCCCTAGTGGCTCAGATAGGAAGGAGTGTGCCTGCAATGCAGGAGATCACGTTCAATCCCTGGTTTAGGAAGACCTCTTAGATAAGGGAATAGCAATCACGCAACCCACTCTGGTATTCCTGCTTGGAGAATCCCATGGCGGATTCTCCATGGCAGGCTCCAAAACAGAGGAGCCTGGTGGGTTACAGTCCATGGGGTTACAAAGAGTCAGACATGACTGAGCAACTAACACTTTCACTTTCAAAGGATGGTTATTTTTTCCTAATGGGAGACTGGCTTTTCCCCACAGATCTGACTGCATGAGAGCCTGAAGTCAGTCCCTGAAATCATGTTGACCACTGGTGAGAATACTAACCTCATGCCTTTCTATCCTCTCTTCTGATGCAAAGGAGGAAATTGCTTGAAATTTTGCTGCCCATACTGTGGTCAGTGCCTGGGAGCATCAGCATCACCTGGGTCCAGGAAGCAGGATGGAGGGAGAGAGTGATGGAGGGATGTTTTCCCATGGGGTGGGCAGGGAGATCCTTTCATGGGCATGTGGGATGAGACCCAGTGGTAAGAAGCCCACCATTTACAGATTTGGTTGAGGATGCTGCAGACAAGTGTGCAAATGCCAAAGTCAGGAGTAGCTTCAGAGGTTCAAGGAACAGAAAAAAAAGATGTCTAGACTCACAGGGAGAGAGCAAGGTGAAGGGTGGGGCAAGATGAGATGCATGCTCAGTCACTAAATTGTGTCTGACTCTTTGTGACCGCCACGCCCCCCTCCCCACCATGGATTATAGCCTGCCCGCCAGGCTCCTCTGCCCATGGTAATTTCCCAGGCAAGAATACTACAGTCTTTGGGGTCCCAAAGAGTTGAACATGACTTATCGACTGAGCACGAATGCACGAGATGAGATATGAAAGGTAACCAAGAACCAATGACTTGCTTCCAGACCCTTGGGGAGATCTCCAGACTCAGCCACTTCATCTTACATACACACACACATTTCAGGAACTTTTGTTGCACATTTAAATTCTTTTTGATACAATGCAATAAAACCAAATTAAAAGTATTCATATATTTATCTGTTTAACATCTGGGTATTTTTCTAGCCCATAATCTCCTTGACAGCAGGGACCTCTATTTTGTTCAGCATTATATCCCCAGCACCTAGCAAAAACGTAGAATATGCTTGATGCTTACTTATATTTTAGGAGGAAGAGAGAGAAAGAAAACTCCCAACTTACAATATGTCTCATCAAATGATAGGTATTAAATTATTTTAAAATTCTTTACTCTAAATTCCCCTTTGAATTATTTATTTGTGATTTGAAGGAATTGGGTTCCATTACCACAAAAATTTATAAGGATTTCTTTATGTTTTTGAAACGTAGTGCTGTAGAAGACTCTTGAGAGTCCCTTGGACTGCAAGGAGATAAAACCAGTCCATCCTAAAGGAAATCAACCCTGAATATTCATTGGAAGGACTGATGCTAAAGCTGAAGCTCCAGTACTTTGGCCATCTGATGTGAAGAGCTGATTCATTGGGAAAGACCCTGATGCTGGGAAAGACTGAAGGCAGGAGGAGAAGGGGACGATAGAAGATGAGATGGATGGATGGTATCACCGACTTAACGGACATGAATTTAAGCAAACTCCGGGAGATGGTGAAGGACAAGGAAGCCTGGTGTGCTGCAGTCCATGTGGTCACCAAGAGTCAGACATGACTGAACCACACGACAGTGCTAACCTACAAAGCAGCTACAATTTTACTTATGCTGTTATGACAGTGAAAACAACTCAGAGATTTGTGAAACTTTCAAGGAAAGCACAGAAGGGTTTTTGAAGTGCCCTACGTAAAAGCATAGACGCATTCAGATGATTTGCAGTTTATTTTAAATGACCTTTTGTGAGGTATACCTTTCATATACAAAAATGCACACATTTTAAGGATACAGTTTGATAATTTGGACAAAGACATACACTTACATCATGAAAAGGCAAAGACAAATTAAAAACTTAAGAGATTTCCTTCTCTGTGTTGAAAATAAGGAAACAGACTTCTCCCAAGTCCCTTTTGTGAGAGCATCAATTTACTTTAGAAAGCTGGTAAGTTGAAGTTCTTTCTCTATCTCTTTGAAATGTGTGTAAATCTTTCTCAAAGCTAAATAAGTCTCTTGCCAGCTTTGGGTACCAGTAATATCTTCCTCACAGACCTGTGAACCATCTCTTTGAAATGTATAATCATTAAAGAAGATAGCATCTCTATGCACCAGTTTCTTGTGGGAAGTAGACGTCTAACTCCAAGGTTCAAAACTACCTTCTGTTGTACATATATGAGAAGTTTATTTTCCCTTTGGATAAAGCCAATTAGCAAGCACAAAGAGCCACTCAGTTACCAGGAGACTCTAGAATGGATGAGGCATAATGAATGGTCTGGTCAGGTCCTCTTCCTTGAGAACTAGTTTATCATTTCTCTTGAAAATGTGTATGAATAAGTTGCATCTGCTTGGCTATAGAAAAGGGAGATTATTTTTTGCAATCTCTTGGCAGATTGCCTGTGATCTGAATCACATTTAGATTCAATGGTTATTCAATAGTAAAAATTGTTTTCTTTCTCCTGTTTCTCTGTGGGAAGATTTTCTAAGTTGGGAGAAGATTTTTTTTCCCCTTGGTCCTTATTCTTTGTTTTGGTTTTTTTTCATTTTTTATGTTTATTATAATTTCTCCAATGCTTTGCCCTATTTCTTTAACTTTTATTTTATATTGGAGTATAGCCGGTGAACAATGTTGTCATAGATTCAGGTGGACGGTAAAGGGAATCAGCCATACATATACATGGATCCATTCTCCCCCAAACTCCCCTCCCATCCAGGCTGCCACATAATACTGAACAGAGTTCAGTTGAGAGAAGGTTTTAAGTTACATTTTTCCAACAGGTACCATCACCCTAATCAAGATAACAACATTTTCATCAGTCCAGAAAGTTGCCACATGACTCTTTGAAATGAGTCCGCCCCAACCCTCCATCCCGGGCAACCATTAAAGTGATTTCTATCATTACAGATTAGTTTAATCTCCTCTAGAACGTCTGATAAACAGAACTGAAACAGAGCAGGACCCCACCGCCTCCTGCCGTTTCTTTTGCCTGTGGAAGACTTTGGTCAAAGAGTAAGTTTAATCAGAGAAATGAGAACTTACAAAAAGAAAGGAAAACAGTGAAAAGAGACCAAATAATAATGATGTGTCATTCAACATAGTCAAGGACCGTTAGTTCCTTCTCAAGGGCTAGAGACAATATTCTGAGCCATATCCTGTGAGTTGTCTTAGAGATCCTGAAACCCCAGGTGGAGAAGTTAACTACATGATGACCTAACTGTGCCCAGGACATGAGCTGCCACAATTCCAAGAACTGGCCTCAGAAAAACGGGAACAAACAAACCCTGGGACTGAAGCTTAACTGTACCTCCAACCATCAAGATGACACTAGTCAGACTACAGACGACCAGTTTGAAAATGACTATCAGAGCTGACTGTGCTGGGTCTACATGTAGCCCCCTCCTTCGGTCTATAAAAGCTCTTGCGCCACGAGTTGCCAGTTGCCTTTGAACAGATGTCTGCTCCCTTGCTGACCCCTAGTTGCCGGCATCTGAAATAAAGCAAACTTGCCTTTCCACCAACCTGGCCTGTTTATTGACTTTTGAGTGGTGAGCAGCTGGACACCACACTCTTTTGGTAACAGAATCATATGGTATTTACTCTTCAATGTAAGATTTTTTTCACCCAGCATGTTTCTGAGATCCAGCCGTGTTCCTGCATGTCACAGAAAAGCTTGTTCCTTTGAACTGCAGAGCCCTGCTCCAGAATCCGTTTTTGCAATCCCCTGGCGAAGGACAGTTAGGTTTTTGACTCTTACAGACAAAGTTGCTATGGACATTCATGTACAACTTTGTTTGTGGCCCTACATTTTCATTTATCTTGTATAAATAGCTAAGCGTGGAGCCACTGAGTCCTGTGAAAAGTTTAACTTTTAAAAGTAACTGTCACACTCTTTTCCAAAGTGGTTGTACCACTTACACTCTCACCAGCACTTAGTGTGGTCAGTTTTTTTTCACTTTAGATATTCTAATTGATCACTGTCTTGTGGTTCTAATTTGCATATTTCCAGCAAGAAATGATGTTGGACATTGACGTGTGTATTTATCAACTATTTATAATTTTCTTTAATGAAGTGTCTATTCAAATATTTTGCCCATTTCTCAGTTTTTTTTTTTTTTTTTTGTCTTCTTCTTGAGCTGTAAGAATTTTCTTCATGTTCTGGGAAAAAGTCCTTTGTCCAATATATGTATGTATGTATGTATATATGTTTAGTTGCTCAGTTGTGTCCGACTATTTGTGATCCCATGGTTCCCATCCACCAGGCTTCTCTGTCCAAGGAATTTTCCAGGCAAGAATACCGGAGTGGGTAGCTATTCCCTTCTCCAGGAGATCTTCCTGACCCAGGAATTGAACCCTGGTCTCCTGCGTAACAGGCTTATTCTTTACTCTCTGAGCCACCAGGGAAGCCCATATGTTCTGCAAATATTACCTCCTCTTTTTAATAGCCAGTGCATTTTTTGTGTTTAGTCTCAAGAAATCTTTGCCTGTCTGAAAGTCATGAATTTTTTTCTCTTATGTTTTCGTCATAAAATTTTATAGTTTTAGCTTTTACATTTAAGTCTATGATACATTTTAAACAAAATTTTGCGTGAGGCAGAAGTTGAATGCACATTTCTCTCTTCTAAACAGTCTGTTTTTCTGTCAACATTAGTTGAAAATACATTTCCTTCCCCAAGTGAGTTATGTTAGTGCTTTTCTCTAAAACTGATTGATTGTATCTGTAGGGACTTCCCTGGTGGTCTGGTGGTTAAGACTCCTGACTACCAAAGCAGTGGGCACAGATTTGATCCCTGGTTGGGGAACTAAGATTCCGCATGCTGCACAGCACAGTATATGAATAAAAAATAAAATAAAATAATAAAATCAATTGATTATATCTTTAGATAATATAAATTACAAATATTATAAAATGCAGTGTTTGTGCTGCATGCTGGGTGTGTTCAGTCGCTTCAGTCATGTCTGACTCTTGGTGACCCCATGGACTGTAGGCCGCTAGGCTCCTCTGTCCACGGGATTCTCCAGGCCAGAATACTGGAGTGGGTTGCCATGCCCTCTTCCAAGGGATCTTCCCAAGCCAGGGATCGAGTCCAAACTGGCAGGCAGGTCCTTTACCACTAGCGCCACCTGGGAAGTCCCCAATGAAATACAGTATATACATATAAACGTGCAGTGGAAATCAGTAATTTGCCAGAGAAACAGAGTCTGTGTGCCTTTGACCACCATTTCATGCTCTCACCCTCACTATGGTGTAGGCCAGGAAATTCTACATTTAGTATCTTTTTTATTTCTTTTAATGTCCCAATAAGGCAAGTTAGCCTACAGATGAAGTTGGGGCTCAGAAAGAGGGGGATCAATTTTCCCAATTCCTTCACCTGGCGAGTAGACGCTCTGAGCTTGGAGCTTGAGTTTTTTTTGATCCAAATTTAATGGTCTTTTCTCCAGTGTTCCAATGAGAGAGTCCAACAGCCCTGTGGAAATTCAGCAGGAGAAAGGCTGCCTTTGTCCTTTCAAGACCTGGCACGGATGGTTTAAACCACCCGTATGTCTCAGCAGCGGGAAGGAGAAGCGGGGAAGTCCGAGAGGAATGTGGGCTTGGATGAGCGTGGGAGTGAATGGGAGTCTACAATGGTGGGTCCCACAGGCACAGGAATACTGATTGCGCTTGGAGGTGGAACCCTGTTTTTATCACTATGGTGGATTGGAGTGGCCTGAGGGGGAGAAAATGTTACCCATTTTATTTCACAAACTGCTTTAGAAAGCAGACAAGTTTAGCATTGGCAATTTTGGTCTCTCCACAGCAGGAGCTGTTTTCAATTTTGTCTGTAATAAAAGAAATGATAGACATATTAGCCTGCAGGAAAGTGAAAGTGTTAGGCACTCACTCCTGTCTGACTCTGCAATCCCATGGACTGTAGTCCGCCAGGCTCCTCTGTCCATGGGATGCTCCAGGCAAGAACACTGGAGTGGGTTGCCATTTTCTCCTCCAAGGGATCCTCCCAACCCAGGGATCAAACCCAGGTCTCCAGCACTGCTGGCAGATTCTTTACCATCTGAACCACCTGGGAAGGGAAAGAAAAATGAAACCTTGGCCCAGGAACTTTGCTTGCATTCCTGTTCAAACATGGTCTGAGTGCGTCCCGTTGAAGAAGAGACGATGTGGATCCATTTGACCCTAAAATGACTCTGAAGAAGAAAGAGGAGGAGAAAGGGGAAGGAGAAGGAGGAAGAGGATGGATCAGGGAGGAAAAGGAGGAGGAGGTGGGGGCCTGATAAACAAGCAAGCCCAGCTCGGTGCTCTGTGAAGACCTAGAAGGGTGGGATGGGGCGGGGAGCGAGGTCCAAGAGGGAGGGAACATATGTATACATACGGCTGATTCATTTCGTTTTACAGCACCAACTAACACAACATTGTAAAGCAATTATACTCCAGTTTAAAAAGGAAAAAAAAAACAAGCAAGTCTAACATAAAACAATGGAAAAGTAATTTGCCACCGACTGCAATGAAATCAAGCTATGGGGGTCTCAGGCCAGTTATATCATTTTTCTGAACTTCAGTTTTGTCATCTCTAAAATGGAAATAATAAAAACACAGCATCTTTCAAATCACCCAGCAACTTTAATGCTCAGAGAAGATCTCTTTAAGCAGTTAATACCTCCTGAGCAAGACTTGAAGGATGAGAACAAGTCAGACGTACAAACATCAAAGAACTGAGTGTGGAGTGAGCATGGAAGCCTTGCCTGTCCCCTCCTGCCCTGACCACCACGTGGCCCTTCCTCAGCCTTGCTTTCTCCCCATTGGCCCCCTCCCCACCCTGAGGCCTGGCTCTGGAGGGCTCTCTCACACCCCAAGGCCCAGGGCTGGGGGGCCTGGAACCAGACTGAGAAGACCCTCTGGGCCCCAGGGCTGCAGGCAGGGAGGGGAAAAAAAAAATCACAGACTATCTCAGATTAAGTTTGCACTCAGCAAGTGCAAAGGCCCTGGGGTAGAAAAAATTTTTTATTAAAGAACCAGGGACTTCCCTGGTGGTCCAGTGGTTAGCTCCAGTGCAGGAGACACAGGTTCAATCCCTGGTCAGGGAACTAAGATCCCACAGGCCACAGAGCAGCTAAGACTTTGTGCCATAACTGCTGAGCCCATATGCTCTAGAGCCCGCCTGCCACTACTCAAGAGTTTGTGCACCGCAACAAAAGACCCCATGTGCTGTCAGTAAGACCTGAGGCAATCTAACTAATCATTTTTTAAAAAGAACCAGAAGAGACAGTGTTGCTGCAGCATAGAAAGTGGGAGGGAGGGAAGAGAAAAATAGTTTGGGGAAGGTTTAGGTCATGTAAGACTCTAGGGCATTAAGAAATTTGAACTTTATTCCAAATGTAACAGGTAGTTTGTAGGGGGTTTTAAAGCATAGAGGTAACATGATCTGATTTATCCCAGAGTAGCCATTAGGGCTTCCCTGGTGGCTCAGTGGCAAATAATCTGTATGCAATGCAGGAGATGTGAGAGACGCAGGTTCGATCCCTGGGTCAGGAAGTTCCCCTGGAGAAGAAAATGGCAACCCACTCCGGTATTCTTGTCTGGGAAATCCCATGGACGGAGAAGCCTGGCAGACTACAGTCCATGGGGTCACAAGAGTTGGACATGACTCAGGAAGCAACAGTTAGAACTGGACATGGAACAACAGACTGGTTCCAAATAGGAAAAGGAGTACGTCAAGGCTGTATATTGTCACCCTGCTTATTTAACTTGTATGCAGAGCACATCATGAGAAACGCTGGACTGGAAGAAACACAAGCTGGAATCAAGATTGCCAGGAGAAATATCAATAACCTCAGATATGCAGATGACACGACCCTCATGGCAGAAAGTGAAGAGGAACTAAAAAGCCTCTTGATGAAAGTGAAAGTGGAGAGTGAAAAAGTTGGCTTAAAGCTCAACATTCAGAAAACTAAGATCATGGCATCCGGTCCCATCATTTCAATAGATAGGGAAACAGTGGACTTGATTTTGGGGGCTCCAAAATCACTGCAGATGGTGACTGCAGCCACAAAATTAAAAGACGCTTACTCCTTGGAAGGAAAGTTATGTCCAACCTAGATAGCATATTCAAAAGCAGAGACATTACTTTGCCAACAAAGGTCCGTCTAGTCAAGGCTATGGTTTTTCCTGTGGTCATGTATGGATGTGAGAGTTGGACTATACAGAAAGCTGAGCGCAGAAGAATTGATGCTTTTGAACTGTGGTGTTGGAGAAGACTCTTGAGAGTCCCTTGGACTGCAAGGAGATCCAACCAGTCCATTCTGAAGGAGATCAGCCCTGGGATTTCTTTGGAAGGAATGATGCTAAAGCTGAAACTCCAGTACTTTGGCCACCTCATGTGAAGAGTTGACTCATTGGAAAAGACTCTGATGCTGGGAGGGATTGGGGGCAGGAGGAGAAGGAGACGACAGAGGATGAGATGGCTGGATGGCATCACTGACTCGATGGACGTGAGTCTGGGTCAACTCCGGGAGTTTGTGATGGACAGGGAGGCCTGGTGTGCTGTGATTCATGGGGTCACGAAGAGTTGGACATGACTGAGTGACTGAAGTGAACTGAACTGAACTGAGTGACTAAACCACCCCACCAGAATAACCATGAGGGAATAGTTCCCTGATGCTTGTTGAAGGGGTTACTACAGCAGATGGAGATGGATATGCTCACAGTAAGAACGAGGTCAGTGGTAGTTATCAGGTTGCTCTCCTGTCTGTATCCATCCGGCCTTGTCCAGTGCACAAGTTATTGCAGAAAGGGCTCACTTCCCAGAAGCCCAAGGAAAGTTCCAGCCAGGCCAGTGGCACCCAGCCCCCCATGGCCTGGGGGAGCTGACTCAGGAGCGGAGCAGTGCTGTCCAGCTGAGCTCATTAGAGCTGCCCGGCTTTGCTGATGCGGTTATGAAACTTAGTGACGAGTGCATCCTTCACCTGGCCATGGGGCATTACCTGCTGCTGGACTCCGCCTGGTCTCCTGCCCTCCCAGGAGGAGGGTCTGTCTGTTCCCCACCTCTGTTCACCTGGCTGCTTTTCTCACTGAGACAAGTCCTGCTATGGCCTTTTCAGTAGTTCCTAAAGATGGCAGAGACCACAGAAGCCATCTGCCTAAACTTCCCCAATCATGAAATCCTCGAGGGTCTAGCGGGGGACACCCTTCCCCACATCTAGTTATAATACCAGAAATAAGCTACTGTTTGGAGAAGGAGATGGTATCGCAATCCAGAATGCTTACTTGGAAAATTCTATGGACAGAGCAACCTGATGGGCTACAGTCCATGGGGTCACAAAGAGTCAGACACAACTGAGCAACTAACACACAGACATGTGTTGAGCACCTATAGGCTCCAGGCATAGCACTGCCTCATTCAAACCTCTGACCACTCTTCCAAGGAGGCATTTTGTTGTTGTTGTTACAGATACTCAGAGAGGTTAAGTAATTTGCCTCAGGTCACACAGCTGCCAAGGGGCAGAACTAGGATTCTAATTTAGTGTTTTTGACATCACAGCTTATGCTGTGCCACTTCCGCATCCCCGCTTCCCCATCCTATGGATGAGGACAGTGAGCCAAGAACGGAAGCAATTGTTTTACCCCAGGCGCCTTGGTGTGTCACAGAAGGTATAACCAGGCATCACAATGTGTCCGCAAGCTCCTTGGAGGGCAGGGCACCTTGACCTCTGAGCTTCCGTCCAGCTTTTAAGTTCAGAGATTCTGCTTTCGGGGTGGTTTCTGAGGAAATCTATAAAGCAGGTTGTTCAGTGAAACTGAAAACCTATTCACATCAACCAATGCTTGTTGACTCCTTATGTGGTAGGATTTATAAACTAGAAAAGATTCATATACTGTATTACTCCTGAGCCCATTTTTTGTCCACGAGTAGCTCAGATCAGATTTATCCTCATACCAGAAATAACTACGAAAACCAGACAAGACGTAAGAGTGGTTTTAAAGATGGTGAACAGCAGACAATCAAGCACTGTGATCCCTAAGAGTCTGGAAACAGACAAGTCAGTCCTATGAATCTGCCTGCCTTGAAGGAGTATCCAGGACACTGCCCAGGGACGGGGAAGCCGGGAAGCACCTTATGAATTCTCTGAGTTGAGGAGATGGAGCTCGAGTCTATGGAAACTAAGATAGCTAGAGTGTGCGGGCTAGGGTACCAGATTGCAGGAAGCTACATGGAAAGACAGTCTCAGAGATGCAGAGGGTCCCCTCGCGTACAGAGCACCCTGGTGCCAGGAAGCTACCCGTAGGCTGGGGAGGGAACCACTGGAAAGGGTTAGAGGAAACAGAAACTGGAACTCACACCAGAGAATGGAACCTGTTTCCACCCACTGGACTAAAAACCTCATGATCTGCGGGGTTTGGGCACTGGGGACAGTCATTCAACAGAGTCTTGCTTTTAGTGATGCTGTAAGTCTTGAAGAATGAGGGACAAAGAGAAGACCTCTATACCAAATAGCAACATAAATATTTCCCCTTCTTCCCATATGGATTACTGCAATAATTGACAAGAAATGGGGTGGGGGGATCTTGTAACATTCTTGCCTGTAAAATCTTAGTGAAAATTTCCCTTTGGTGCCAGTCTTGACCTAGAACAAAGGTGGCTTTTTGAGACAAATAAATAGCTTTGGGAGGTGAATCACAAACCCAGTCATTAACTTATATCTGGAACAGCTTTTACCAGGACTTCATTAAGATCATTTCTATAAAGCAAGTCATAGGATGGGCTGTGTGTAACTTTTTCTAAGCGTAGTTGTTCATTTTTCCTTATGCCCCTTTTGAGTCGAGAGTTGCATGGAGATGAAAGTTTTCTAATGTTCTTCTTAACACATGGCACAATAAACAGAGCAAAATATTATAAACACTAACTATAGTATCAGAAAGACATTTTTTAATTTGATTCAACAGGCATCCACTGGGCACCAAAGAATTGTCTATGTGCTGGAGATAAAAAGGGAATAAATATTTTTAAGTATTTATTATTATTATTTTTAGCACTGGTCTATTTATTATTTATTTGGCTGTGTTGAGCCTTAGTTGCAGCACATGGGATCTCCTCTCGAAGGCATCTCTCTAGCTGTGGTCACGGGCTCAGTTGCCCCAGCATGTGGGATCTTACTTCCCTGACCAAGGATCGAACCCACGCTCCCTGCAGTGGAAGGCAGATTTTTAACCACTGGACCACCAGGGAAGTCCCCATAAAAGGGAATAAATATTTTAAAAGATAATGATTAACATTTATATTAACAAAGTTAAAATTTATTATTAATATTTATATTAATAAATAGGTGGCCCCTGCTCTCAAAACTAATGAGGTTGTTCTGTCAATAAGTCATGTCCGATTCTTTGACATCCCATGGACTGCAGCACACCAGGCCTCCCTGTCCTTCACCATCTCCTGGAGCTTGCTCAAACTCACGTCCATTGAGTCAGTGATGCCATCCAGCCATCTCATCCTCTGTCGTCCCCTTCTCTTCCTGCCCTCAGTCTTTCTCAGCACCAGGGTCTTTTCCACTGAGTCGGCTCTTCATATCAGATGGCGAAAGTACTGGAGCTTCAGCTTCAGCATCCCTCCTTCCAGTGAATATTTAGGGTTGGTTTCCTTTAGTATTGACTGTTTTGCACACCCAAATAATATTAAACCTTCAGAGAATCCATAAGTGCAAAATATAAGAACTCTGCTTGGAATTCTTTACCAGAAGCTCACATATGTGGCTGTGTCTCTATCCAAAACCATAGCAGGCATTACTAATTGATCACAGCACTCTGGATAAACTAGACTGAGAATTGACTAAAGAGAAACCAATCGCATCCTAGCTATCAGGAAATCTCCTTCTGTTGGTTTTCTTCTAAAGCCTTTCCATAGTCCCATGTCCAAAATATCTTGATTGATTTCATGCCATTTAATTCCTCCAGAGACAGAATAGTTGCCTCCCTGCTCGCTCTAGGCAATATTCAGCTGCATGCTATCCTGCTTTTCTTTATCCTCCAGCAAAGCATCACCATTTTCACTATAATTTTCAGCATTGCTTTTATAGTCATCACTACCATCATTATCATCACCGTCATCACCACCATTATCAGCACCATCATCACCATCGTCATCATCAGTACCATTTTCTGAACAGATTATGAGCCAGACTAAGCATTAAGGAGAAGGCAATGGCACCCCACTCCAGTACTTTTGCCTGGAAAATCCCATGGACGGAGGAGCCTGGTGGGCTTCAGTCCATGGGGTCGCTAAGAGTCAGACACGATTGAGCGACTTCACTTTCACTTTTCACTTTCATGCATTGGAGAAAGAAATGGCAACCCACTCCAGTGTTCTTGCCTGGAGAATCCCAGGGACGGGGAAGCCTGGTGGGCTGCCGTCTATGGGGTCGCACAGAGTTGGACACGACTGAAGCGACTTAGCAGCAGCAAGCATTAAGAATGGGCTTCCTCGGTGGCTCAGCAGATTCAATAAAGAATCTGCCTGCCAATGCAGGAGATGTGGGTTTGATCTCTGGGTCAGGAAGATTGCCTGGAGAAGGAAATGGCAACTCACTCCAGTATTCTTGCCTGGAAAATCCCATGGATAGAGGGGCCTGGCGGGCTACAGTCCATGGGGTCGCAAAAAGAGCTGGACACGACTTAGCAACTAAACAACAAGTACTAAGGATATTAGGTTCCATGTCTTGTTTTAAATTCTTGAGACATTCTGTATGGGTGGTTTTACTGCATTTACAGATAAAGAAACTGAGGTTTAATGAGGCAAAGTAACTGGCCTAAGTTCATCTAGTAAAAATCAGAATTCAAACCTGTAAGTTACAACATCATAGAAAACTCACATTTCAGGATGCTAAGGTTTTTTTTTTTTTTTTTCCATCTCAGTCCAGGTTTCCCAAATCCCCTGAATGTAAACACTGGCAGAAGAATTATTTATTTTCTCTTATTGTGATTTGAATCAGTGCAACATTTTGCTCATTGGGATTTAGACCATAAGCTTAGAAGTCATTTGAGAATATTGAAAAATCCCTTTGTTCCAATTCAAAAATGCTCAGCTGGCATTGAAAATATTACTGCAGCTTTATGTGGTTGCCTTTTTTTTTTTTTCATGATAAATTTTGTGTCATGAGGATTTTCTAACTAACTGGCTTTCCAATGAGCATTTCCATTTGGATTTCTTTTGTGGTGTACAGATGGTAATAAAATCAGGCTGCCACCCCCATCCTCACTTTTAAATTCCATTACTACACATCGTAAATAGTGAGAGTTCTCACAGGGGACTCCTGGGGTCTATATAAATTGCTGTTATTTCTGTGGTTTACCACTTGGACCTGCAGTGATTTATCTTCGCACAACGAGGGGCTGCTGTGGCATTCATCATCTGAGTGGAGGCAGAAAGCCAGCAGGCCTGTGCTCACTGAGCAGCTAAATGTAAAACACACGTACACAGGGAAGTCGGCCTCAGTCTGATTGACTCTTAAATGAATGTGCCCGCGGGGTACATCTCTGGAAACCACAACTGCTAATGAACTACTCCAGCATGCAAGCCTCACAAGGATGGGGACTGTGATGGGCTGACTGTTTGTGCCCCGCTACAATTCATTTGTTGAAAACCTAACCCTCAGGGTGGCTGCATCAGAAGCTGGCAGTGTGGTGGCATTGGGAGGTGACGAGATCCTGAGGGTGGAGCCCTTGTGAATAGGATTAGTGCGCTTATAACAGAGACCCCAAAGAGCTTCCTCACCCCCCACGTGTGAGGACACAGTGAGAAGATGACCGTCTATGAACCAGGAAGCAGGTCCTCATTGTTATTCAGTCACTAAGTGGTGTCTGACTTTTTGAGACCCCGTGGATTGCAGCACACCAGACTCCTCTGTCCTCCACTACCTCCCGGAGTTTGCTCAGATTCATGTCAGTGATGAATGGAGTCAGTGATGCCATCTAACCATCTCATCCTCTGTCACCCCCTTCTCCTTTTGTCTTCAGTCTTTCCCAGCATCAGGGTCTTTCCCAATGAATGGGTTGTTTGCATCAGATGGCCAAAGTATTGGAGCTTCAGCTTCAGCAACAGTCCTCCCAATGAATATTCAGGGTTGATTTCATTTAGGATTGACTGGCTTGATCTCCAAGGGACTCTCAAGACTCTTCTCCAGCACTGCAATTCAAAAGCATCAATTCTTCCTTGCCCAGTCTTCTTTATGGTTCAAATCTCACATCCATATGTGACCACTGGAAAAACCAAAGCTTTTGACTATAAGGACCTTTGTCAGCAAAGTAATGTCTCTGCTTTTTAATATGCTGCTTAGGTTTGTCATAGCTTTAGCATGGCTCATAGCTTCATTAAGGTACTTAAGCTCCTTCACCATGACAAGGCTGTGGTCCATGTAGGGGAAGCAGGTCTTCATCAGACACCAAGTCTGCCAGTGCCTTTTTCTTGGACTTCCCAGCCTTCAAAACTGGGAGAAAAGTATTTGTTGTGTAAGCCACTTGTCTGTGGTTGTTTCTGCATCCCCAAAGAACTAAGATAACAAACTTGTCTATATTGCTCATTATTCAGTTCCCATTACCTCATTCAGCTCTTGGCACACAGCAGATCCTCCATAAATCATTTTCCAACATTTTATTATAAAAGTTTTCAAACACAAGAAAGTTGAAGGAATGTTAAAGTGAAAACTCATATACTTACCACCTAGATTCTACCATTAATACATTATTATAAAAATAATGTATACATATATATGTATAACTTAATCACTTTGCTGTATAGCTGAAATTAACACAACATTATAAATCAGCTGTTGTTATTGTTGTTGTTGTTTAGTCACTAAGTCATGTCCAATTCTGCAATTCCATGGACTGTAGCCCACTAGGCTCTTCTGTCCATGAGATTCTCCAGGCAAGAATATTGGAGTGGGTTGCCATTTCCTTCTCCAGGTGATCTTCCCATCCCAAGGATCGAACCTATGTTTCCTGCATTGCATGTGGATTCTTTGCTTCTGAGCCACCAGTATAAATCATCTGTACTTCAATTAAAAAGAAAGTGTTATTTACTATATTTGCTTTATCATTTATCTATCCTTTTACCTATCCATTCATTAATCCATCTTACTTTCCAATGAAAAGCCTTTCAAAGTAAACTGCTAATTATCAGCATACTTTCCCCTAAGTATTTCAGCAAGTGTACATTAACTCGAACAATTGTTCTCAGTGTTTTTTTTTTTTCCTTTGATGAAAATTTACATACAAAATAATGTAGAAATCCTAAGTACATGTGCTGTTTGTTATGGGCTGAGTTCTTTTTTAAAAAAAAATTTTTTTTTTAATATTTTGACCATGCAACATGGCATGTGGTATCTTAGTTCCCTGACCAGGCATCGAAGTTGGGTCCCAAAAATATAAGTACTGTGTCCTAACCACTGGACAACCAGGGAATTCCATATGTTGTTGTTTTTGTTTTTTTTTTTTTTGAGACCTCTTGCCCATTTCTCCCATCCTCTGTCCTTTTCTCCCATCCTCTGTCCCTTTCTCCCATCCTCTGTCCCCTTTCTCCTGTCCTCTTGCCCCTTATGTTCTTTGTCGCCTTCTCTTTCCTCTTCCTGATGCCTCTGTAAAAACCAGAGTCATCAGTTAGAACACAGCACACCCAGTAGCTGAACGCATTCTTTGAAAAGGTCAAGGGAACCAAGTCACAGAAAAAGATCTGGATTAGATTTCAGCTCCTTTTCTCATCACCTGTGACACCGGGGACAATTGCCCTTCATTTCCTTATCTGTAAATTACAGACAATGACACCTTGCCCCATGGAGCTGGTGGGTGTGTCAATTCAAGTAACTGTCCAGACACCCAGTGCCCGGCATAGAGTAGGCGGTCAGGAAATTCAGGCCCTCTTCCTTCTGCTGCCTGAGGTCTACACCTCTCTGCCCGCCCTAAACTCCACTCCTGACTCATTTGGGACTGATGAAAGCCCCTTCATCTTTTGTTCTCTCCTTTTGATTTTGTTGTTCAAGCCCCTGACACTGTTGAGCATTCAAAGCCAAGACTCCTTGCATGTGATCATGCGCTGAGCCCCGGAAAGGGTGAGAAGTGTGGAGTGGGAGAGAAATAAATGAGAAGATGAGGAAGCAGAGGAAGAAGGACCCAATTAACACCTGTTTCCTTCCTGAGCCTCAAAACAGAAAATTTCAGAAAGCTCCCTCCCCCTCTCTAAGGCCATAGAAATACACCCAAGGGCATCCTGTCTCTTTTCCATTGAAGATAAAGAGAAGCCTCTTCACATTTAGCAAAAGATTCCTGTGAAATGAAAATAAAAGCCTTTCATTCAATGATCATTCTGCTTTATTATTATTATTAACTACTGGTTGACTCGTGTTAATTGAGTTCCTCTGGATAAAAAGGTTAGCATTTCTTAATACGGAGCAGCCACCCAACCATTTAGCAATTTTCAGAACATGTTCTCTGTGCCTTGCCTAATTAAAGAAACATCCAAGAGAGGGGTTTATGTGTTGTCAGAGTGATCCCGGGAGGAGTGAGGTGGCCTGCCCCCAACTCATCAGCTTCTTCATTCACCACATTCATTTGAAATGAATTCTTACAGCTACACATCTTGAAGTTGCCCGAACCTTACACAGTGATGAATGCGTGAAGTCTTCTCGACTCATAGATTTCCACTGGATAATTAGGAAATGGGGTCGATGGAACGCTTCCAAATTGTACTCCAGGGTAGCCCAGATGGCTTAATTTAAATTGCTGGAGAATTTACGTATATGGCAGGGTGGAAGGTTTGGGAAGCAAATGAAACTGCAATAGAACATCTGTGAGTAATGGCTGTGACTTTTTCTAGCTTGTGACCTTGGGCTTGTCATCTCACAAGAGCCTCAGTTTCCTCATTTGCAAAATGTAAAGAATAAGAACAAGTGCAAAGGGTTGTTATGGAGATTGGAGGTGATACATACAAAGCATCCAAATTAGTACATAACAGGTGCTCTCAATGGAGATGCCACCTTAACACCATCATCATCATCCATCCATCCATCATTCATCCATCATCCATCATCCTCCAGCAGTGAATTTCTGGCCTTTAACTGGCAGCCATGTTGAATCCACACGACACCGCATAAAAACATTCCCCTGGACTTCTCTCGGCAGGTAAGACAAACACCACGTTTAATGCAAGAAAGGTGGAAATGTGCATCCTCTAAACACCTGTGTAAGGTTGATTCCTTTGTCCTTCAGCCTCCCAAGAACTGAAACTAATGCACAGCGACTTAACACTTATTTATACATTATTTATGCAAGGAAAGACAATGCTATTGTAACTTGCAGCACACAGAGATGTAAATAAGCCTTGTTAAGTCAGAATTCTACAAAGGGGATGCTCTTTACCTGGTTTTTCTCCCTCTGGGCACCAGAATTATGGCTGTGATCCTTGAGGGGTGGAGTTGACCTGGACTTGACATCTAGCTTAACAATACCTGTATGAATTCTGAAATTCAGGGCTTTTCAAAACATAAAGGAAGATTTAGACAAAATGTCTGAGCCTTTTCACTGGCTTCTAAGGAGGTCCTGATCCCTGCTTTTCCTATACACCTAGAGTCACAATGATGGACCATGAAGTCCCCCATCCTTCTGGTCCAAGGAAGAGTTAGTCAAGTTCAAGTTCAGATTGGGTCACGCTGCCCACAGATAGAAGATCCAAAGGAAATAATGTTCATGTCACATGTGGGCATCAGGCTCTCTTCTCCTGCTCCAATTATATGCCAGAGCGGTTTTGACCAAAGATGGAAATCTCAGGTACCTACAGGTGCCAAACAGGTTACATAAATGAGTGACGGCACTTTCTAGAAAGCACAGCTATGGTTCAGTCTCAGCCATCTTCAGTCTCAGGTGAGAATGTGCAGTGTTACCAGATAGTCTGATTTTTTAGGATGAGTTAAGGGATCAGACTTTGGTAAATTCTTTTATTTTTTAAACTTTTGGCTAATAAGAAGAAGAAGGGACTTTCCTGGTAATTTAGTGTTTAAGAATCCACCTTTCAATGCAAGGGATTCAGGTTCCATCCCTGGTCAGGGCACTAACATCCCACATGCTGTGGGGCACCGAAACTTCAGACTTCACAGCTACTGAAAGCCAAGTTCTAGAGTCCATGCCCCACAACTAGAGAGAAGCCTGAGCACTGCAACAAAAGATCCTGCATGCTACCACTAAGATCCAAGGCAGCCAAAAAATGGACCTAAAAAAAAATTTTTTAATGATAAAACACTGTAGAAATCAAGCAAGAATATTCAAGGGCCAGATTCAGCTCTTAGGCAGTCAGTCAAGAGTTTAGTCATTGAAGTTCATCAGAACCAAGTTCCAATCTAAACCTTAATATTTGTGACCTTGAAGGTACTGCTTTCTTACTCTTTGGCTCTGCTTCCTCATCTGTGAAAGGCAATGATGGTGCCCACTTCATCAGCTGGTACTCAGATCAATTAAGATTATACTGACAAAACCCTAAGCTCATGGGCCCCCACACAGAGTTGCATTAATGCTAGTTTAATGACTCATTGGCACATGAAAATGTAGGGACAGAAATTTAAGACTATCAGACAACATTTACCTCCCAGAACCCTACACAAGGATTAATTGTGGACCATCCAATCTTACTTCTTAGTAATTTTGTTCATCTGTCTCCAAGAAATTCTGAGCCAGCCCTGTCCCCAAGAGCTGCCCATGAAAAATGACCCCTTCCCTCTTCAAATCTAAGCCAGTTGCACACCAATAAATGTGGCTTATATCTGCCCCTCTATTTTGAGATAAAGGTATGCATATTGAAAGGTATGCATGGTTTTTCCAGTCATGTACGGACATGGGAGTTGGAACCATAAAGAAGGCTGAGTGCCGAAGAATTGACGCTTTTGGATTGTGGTGCTGGAGAAAACTCTTAAAAGTCCCTTGGACAGCAAGGAGATCAAACGAGTCAATCCTAAAGAAAATCAGTCCTGAATATTCATTGGAAGGACTGATCCTGAAACTCCAATACTTTGGCCACCTGATGCAAAGAGCTGACTCGTTGGAAAAGCCCCCGATGCCAGAAAAGATTGAGGGTAGGAGGAAAAGGGGACGGCAGAGGATGAGATGGTTGGATGGCATCACCGATTCAATAGACACAAGTTTGAGCAAACTTGAGGAGATAATAAAGGAAGCCTGGCGTGCTGCAGTCTGTGGGGTCACAAAGAGTCAGACACGATTTAGCAACTGAACAACAGTAACACTTGATATCACCTGGGGAGCTTTAAACAAAGCTGATGCCTGGGTCCCATCCTGGGAATCTGGATTTGACTGGGGCCAGAAGAGGTGTTTTTGCAAGTTCACCAGAAGATACTACAGCGAAGCTAGGTTTGAGAATGAGCATCTTAAACAATATGTAACCAGCAAACATCTGGCCAGGGCCGCAGGGCGTCAGGGTGTGGCAGTTGCTTGGGACGTGGGGGGTTATTCTCTTTAATACACAAGACATCTAGTGCAAAGCTAAGCAACATGCTGCAGTCCACGGGGGTCACAAAGAGTCAGACATGACTTAGTGACTGAACAACAACAAATTTTGAGACAAGAGGAGGAAATGGGCCCTTGATGGGTCAACTTGAAAGAGTCCCTTTCCCCTGAGTCCTGGGTTTTCCCCTGAGAAACTACTTGGTCCATATCATCGTTCATCTTTGTTCCCTGTCAGAAGGATGCAGGAAGAGATTATAATGGGCTTTGGGGTCAGATGAACCAGGGCTCAAATTCTGGTTTGCCTCAGCTGGGCAACATTAAGCAGGTTACCTCACCTCTCTGAGCCTCACATCTTTCCTCTGGAAAATGAGGATAAAGATACCCTCCTCCAGGGGATATTGTCCCTTTAAAGTGTGATAATGAATCAGAGAAATGCAAATCAAAACCACAATGAGGTACCATTTCACGACAATCAGAATGGTTGCCATCCAAAAGTCTTCAAGCAATAAATGCTGGAGGGGATGTGGAGAAAAGGGAACCCTCTTATACTGTTGGTGGGAAGGCAAACTAGTACAGCCACTGTGGAGAACAGTGTGGAGATTCCTTAAAAAACTGGGAATAGAACTGCCTTATGATCCAGCAATCCCACTGCTGGGCATACACACTGAGGAAGCCAGAATTGAAAGAGACACGTGTACCCCAATGTTCATTGCAGCACTGTTTATAACAGCCAGGACATGGAAGCAACCTAGATGTCCATCAGCAGATGAATGGATAAGAAAGCTGTGGTACATATACGCAATGGAGTATTACTCAGCCATTAAAAAGAATACATTTGAATCAGTTCTAATGAGGTGGATGAAACTGGAGCCTATTATACAGTGAAGTAAGCCAGAAAGAAAAACACCAATACAGTATACTAATGCATATATATAAAATTTAGAAAGATGGTAACAACAACCCTGTATGTGAGACAGCAAAAGAGACACAGATGTATAGAACAGTTTTTTTGACTCTGTGTGGGGGGAGATGATTTGGGAGAATGGCATTAAAACATGTATAATATTATATAAGAAATGAATTGCCAGTCCAGGTTCGATGCAGGATACAGGAAGCTTGGGGCTGGTGCACTAGGATGACCTGGAGGGATGGTATGGGGAGGGAGGTGGGAGGGGGTTCAGGATGGGGAACATGTGTACACCCGTGGTGGATACATGTTGATGTATGGCAAAACCAATATAATATTGTAAAGTAAAAATCAATAAATAAAAATAATAAAGTGTGATAATGAAAAAATTAAAATGAAAAATAAAATGTGATCATGTCAGGAGAATGGGTATCACTATGTCATTCAGTCCTGCTAAATAAACAGAAAGAACTATCGCTTCATGGGGAAGATAGAAATGCACTTTAATTTTTAAAAAGAAGTTAGCGGCTTCTGTTCAGTGTTTTATGTACTTAGTTAGACTTGTCCCCCTCAATTTAACATAAAGCCTAGTCACAGCGAGGGCAGAGGGAGGGGGTGAAGGGCTGTCTCTTAAGTGAAATATATTCCCTCTCTAGCAGTCTCACTGCTTCCTTCCTTCTCTCTCCAGGCCACCTGGTCACAAAATTATCCATGATCTTTTTAAATTAAAAAAAAAAAAACAAAAAACTCAGAATATCTGGCATCTACGATTTTCTCTGTCTAAAGCACTGGGTCCAAAGTCAAAGGTCTCCAAAGCGCTGGATTCACCTCCACATACTCCTTAGAACAGGTTTCCTCCATCAGTAAATATTTTTGAGGACCTACTATGCACTGGGCATGCGAGGCAGATGGGTTAAAAGATGTCACTATCTTCTCTTCATAAACGCATAAACTAGTGGGGAAAAGGAGACAAGCAGACACCGTTATGACACACTGTAGTCACTAAAAAAAAAAACTCTTGCTTGAAAAATTGATTAGCGTCAGTATGTCAGTACAAGACTACAGCTACATACCACTGAGGAAATTAAGGGAAGGGAAAATAAGGGTAAGCAAAAGAAGAGGAAGTTGGGGACTGCCTGTAGTCCAGTGTTTAGGAATCTGCCTTCCAATGCAAAGGAGTTAGGTTTAATCCCTGGTCGGGAAACTAAAATCCCACACACCTTGGGGTAACTAAGTCCCTGCTCCACAATTAGAAAGCCTGCGTGCTGAAATGAAGACCCAGCACAGCCAAAATAAATACATAATATTTCATAGTAATAAATTCACTATCGTATTAAAAAAAAAAAAAAGAAGAAATTTGGAAGTGAGATGAATGTCCATGACACACACACCGAACAGATTACTGGTAGCCTGCACATTGAACACCAAGCTTCCTAGCAGCCAATGCAAAGAGAGAAATAAAATGTTACCAGACAACGTGATGTCAGCAGAGGGGAGGTATACAATCCTGCTGTGGAATCAGAGGAGAGACCTGTGGCAGGTCATTTCTGAGATGAATTTTAAAGCACAAGCAAGGTGTGTGCAGACAGATAAAGCTGGAAGAGTGGTCCAGGCATATGTCACAGCAAGGCCAGATTCCATGCAAGGCTTGGAATCCAGGTCTTCAAGATTGCTCTCATACCAACCTCCAAGCTTGTGAGCCAAGCTTGGGACGCTGTTGCTCTTGCCTTTTCTCTTTACTTGGCAGGATGGGCTTAGTACCAAATTTCACAAAGAATCCTGCCAGCGATCTGCCCTTGCTGTTCTCACAGCAAGTTGTTTAAAAAAGGTGAGATTCAGAGAGAGTTCCATTGGCTACAGCACATTCTGAAATTTCTGCCTTTCCTTTTTGTTCCTGGCTTGGCAGAGTAGAGAAAACACAAAAATCGATTCAGATTCAAATTCTCTGCAAATAAAGCACTGACAATAAAAGAAAACCTCTCCTCCCTTCCCCTGAGCTACCTGGATTGCATTGTTACTGATGGGGGTCTGCATTGCCCATGAATTATCCTGGATGTTGTCTGACTATGCCCCTGAGAGCTACTAAACACATGCCCAGTGCTGACCACTTCATGCAGAATACATGTTTGCCCCAAGCAAACAACCAGCCAATCAACCCCTGGAACTCAGTTTGCATTGACCTAAAGACCAGACATTGTGCTGGAGCCAGATTATAGAGGACCTCATAAGATGATCAGTTTGCTCAGGATCTAAACTCTGAGTGGAGATTTGCATGCAGGAGGTTTCCTGGGGAATGTTCTCAGGTACAACACCTGGGAAGAAGGGAGGGAAATCAGACTGGGCAGACAGAACCGGTGAGCAATGATGCAGTTACAATACAAATCTCAGAGGATGCTACAGGGGGCGCTGTATCTGTCTGGAATTGAAGCAAAAGAGCCAGACTTTGTACCTCTGCACTGGCCAAGCTTGGATGGAGTCTTCCCCTGATAACCTTGGACAAGGAAGCACCCTGTCTAGGGAGGGACTCAGCTGTGAGCTCTTGGTCTCACGGTGGGTCAGGACAACACACCGTAACAACCACTACAGCCGATGAAGGAGTTGGGATTTTTTTCTCAGAATGAAGAGAAGTTGCTGGTGTGTTTCAGGTGGGGGTTGGCACTGATTCTTGTTCTTTAAAGATCGCTCCAGCTGGGTGATGAAGTGGAAGTGGGCAAGGTTGGCAGTAGGGAGACCAGTTAGGACAACTGTGGAGATAGATGTCTTCACCAGAAAGGATGGTGACGAGGTAGCAATGGGTGGTTTGGAACAGTAGGACATGATGAATGACTGCCTGGGGAGTGGGGAGGACTCGGGATTGAGGGTCTGGATGAATCATGAGATAGTAGACCTGGGAGAAAGTTCGGGTTTCAGGAGAGAGCATGTACTCCATCTGGAGCCAAGAGAGTCTGAAATCCCTGGGAGATGCCCAAGAGGAAAGGTCATATAGTTTTAGTGTGAAGCTCAGGAGAAAAATCTGGGCTAGAGACAAAAGAACAGAAATTCTCAGCATAAAAATGATACCTGAGGCTACGGTGGTAGATGAGCCTTCCTAGGAAGGATGTGTAACCTGAAATGGAAAGAGCCTACGAGAGAAGCCTAGAGAAACCCAGTTTTTAAAGAACAAATGGATGGAGTTCAGACAAACAGGCTAAGAAACAAACCAGGATGTCCGTCAAACACCAAGACAATATGGTGTAACAATATATAGCTAGCTTGTGAGGCTTCCCAGGTGGCGCTAATGGTAAAGAACCTGCCTGCCAACATGAGACATGGGTTCGATCCCTGGGTCAGGAAGATCTCCTGGAAGAGGGCATGGCAATCCACTCCAGTATGCTTGCCTGGAGAATCCCCATGAATTTGCCTACTGTACCCCTGGCAGGCTACAGTCCATAGGGTCGCATAGAGTCAGACATGACTGAAATGACTTAGCATGTACAGCTAACTTGTATTGAATGGTTCCAGGCTATGAGTTTTGCAAAGATTATTTGACGATGGAAGAAACCAAGGCTTAGATGGGTGAATAATTCAGGACTGCACAGTCAGCAGGAATGGAATAAGGGGTTGATCTCAGAGTATCTGCCTCCATATTCTATGTCTTGATTTACTGTAGTAAAGATGACAAGGGCGTGGAGAGTTTTCAGGAAGGAAGTGAAGTGAAGTCATTCAGTTGTGTCCCATTCTTTGTGACCCCATGGACTGTAGCCCACCAGGCTCCTCCATCCATGGAATTTTCCAGGCAAGAGTACTGGAGTGGGTTGCCATTTCCTTCTCCAGGGGATCTTCCTGACCCAGGGATTGAACCTGGGTCTCCCACATTGCAGGCAGATGCTTTACCATCTGAGCCACCAGGGAAGCCCTTTCAGGAAGGAAGGAGTGGTCAAATCTGGCAATTATTGCAAGGAGGGGATGCAAGAGGGAACGTGACAATGTCTATGACCTTTTCAGCAAGGAAGGCGTCGGTGGCTCGGTGAGGGCATTTCTACTGGGATGATGGGGACAGAAGCTGGAGTGGACTGAGCCGAGAAGGGATGATGAGCTACTCTGAACTTCTTTGGCCATAAAGTTCTGATGTATCAGCCACCTTATTAGGTTTCCCAGCTAATCTTTTACTTTTGTTTTACTTTTCTCTGCACATGGTTGCCTTGTTGACCGGAAGGTTTACTTAACAGAAGTGGGTGCCTACAGAAAGGACAAGGATGGACGCAGTTAGTCCAGGAGAGCATAAACAATGACAGAATTAAATAGGCAACACCTTTAACTCTATCAGCCTTGGGATATGGTCAGAGACGGGTCCACTGTCCAGTGGATTTCATGATAACACTCAGACTTCCTCTGTATTGCAGCTATTGTAATATTGCTCTGGGTTTGTTTGTTTTTCAGTTTGGAGAAAAACCTTGTTATTCTAACAATAGTAATGACACAATCAGATTCAGGATTCTGCTTTATTCCTGGATATACACGAACAGGAGGAAGAGGAAGTGGTGGGCTGGGGAGAAAAAGCGGGCAGCAGCGGTGATAGTAGTCATAGAAACAGCGGTAGTAGCAGCAGCAACTGCAGCAGACATGGCAGTAATGATAGTAAATGCTCTTAAAGAAAGATCAGCTTATCAATGGCACAGATTAGAGAGTCCAAAAATAGACCCACATATCTATGGTCGATTGATTTTTAATGAGCATGCTGAGAAAATTGAGCAGGAAAAGGATAGCTTTGGAAAAACAAGATATCCTCTGTCCAGGAGCCAGGCTCCTCTGTCCATGAAATTCTCCAGGCAAGAATACAGGAGTGGGTTGCCACTCCCTTCTCCAGGGGATCTTCCCAACACAGGGATCAAACCCAGGTCTCCCACATTGTAGGCAGATCCTTTATTGTCTGAGCCAACAGGGAAGCCCGTAAGAAAAAGAAATGAACCTTAAATCTAAACTTACACCATGCACCATAGATGAAAAAAAAAAAATTAACCCAACATAGACCATAGAGATAAATCTTATAAAAGTTAAAACTATCAAAATTTTGGAGGAAAAATAGGAAAAAGCCTTTTTGACTTTGGCATAGGCAATGATTTTCTAGAAAAACACACACACACAAAATACACTATCAAAAGAGAAAAGTGGATAAATTTGACTTAATTAAAATTGAAAATATCTGTTCTTCAAAGACACCACTAAAGAATTGAAGAAGAAAGCCACAGACTGGTAGAATATGCTTAAAATACAAACAACTGACAAACCACTTGTATCCAGAAATATATGCATGCATGCTAAATCGCTTCAATCGTGTCTGACTCTTTACAACTCCATGAACTATAGCCTGCCAGTCTCTTCTGTCCATGGAATTCTCCAGGCAAGTATACTGGAGTGGGTAGCCATTCCCTTCTCCAGGGGATCTTCCTGACCCAGGAATGGAACCCAGGTTTTCCGCATTGCAGGCAGATTCTTCATTATCTGAACTACCAGGGAAGCCCTGATTTCCTCTAGGGTTGACTGGTTTGATCTTGCAGGCATTAGAAGATTTAGAATTAAAAAGACTAATCCTTCCAATGGAGAAGAGGATGTGGAGTAACCTGAACTTAAAATGACAAGACCAATTTGGAGAACAGTTCGACAGTTTCTTATATAGTTAAAAATATACTTACATACAACCCCATGATTTCACTCCTCACTTTATTTATTTATTTTGTACCTGCATGGCATGTGGGCATCTTGGTTCCCAACCAGGGATCAAACCCACGCCCCCTGCATCGGAAACTCGGAGTCTTAACCACTGGACTTCCAAGGAAGTCTCTCATTCCTTACTTTTAAGAAGTCAAAACGTATGTTCAAACGGACTTATAAATGTATGTTTAAATGAGACATTCCCATTGCCCCTATGTTGAAAACAATTCAAAGGTCCATCAACAAGTAAATGGGCAAATTAGGCTACATCCGCACAATGGACTAGTACTCAGATATGAAAAAGGAGCAAGACACACAACAGAAATGAATCCCCAAAACTAAACTGAGCCAAAGAAGTAGAAACAAAAGAGGACATGCGCTGTGACCCATTTATCTAAACTTCCGTAATTCTCAACTGCGGGGGATCGTTCTCTCCGGGGGGCGGGGCATCTGGAAATATAATTGATTTCTCACCAACTGGCCTCCAGGGAGTAGAGGCTGGAGCTCTTGCTCAACATCTTAAAATGCAGAATCCAGCCCCCATTGCAAAGAAATATCTGATCCAAGATGCCCAGAATTATCTGATCTAGACATACCAAGGTCAAGAACCCCAGGCTAAACTAACCTCATAGTGACAGGAAGTAGACTGGTCCTGGCTGGGGGTGAGAAAGTGAGGGTTGACAGCATGGGAACATGAGAATGAAGAAAATGTTTTATATCCTGATTGTGGTTTAAAAAAAAAAGAAGCACTTTATTGGATGCAAATTATACCTCCTTGAAATTGATTAAAAAATAGTAAATGCTCATCTTAAATGTCACCACCTTAAATCCCCTACTTAGTCTTGGTTCCCTTCTGTGCCATCTTAGAGCACCATGAACATTTCCTTGTAATTACATTTATTTGTGAAACCGCTTATTGAAAAGACGGTCTCTCCTACTAGACCGTCAAGGTTAGGGCGTGCCTGTGTTAGCAGTGCCAAGAACAGGGCTTGGTAGAATGCAGGGTTTCAACACATGCTTTTTTGTGTGTCTGAACAAACCAATGGATAATCCCCATTATTACTGTCGCAAAGTCATTCACCCTCCAGGGATCTCAGCTCCCTGATAATAGCACCCCATTCTGTGAAATTTTGCTTTGTTTATTAAAATGACTGCTCTGCTCTCTTGAACCTAGCTCATTTAAATCTGACTTCCCTTACACTGCCCGCAGACTCGTGTGGGACAGAACTTAATGAATGCACTTAACTTTAATAAGCACAGTCCTGAGGTCATCGAACTCCCTACTCTATTGGGGTGGCCATGTTATGAAGGGGGGCGGGCACCATTGGGCTGTAGCAAATTATTAGTACCATTATTACCATTTGAGGCAGAAACTACCGAAAGCAGTTTCTGGAAACCTCAGTGGTAAAGAATCCGCGCCCCCAGTGCAGGAGACACAGTAGACATGGGTTCAGTTCCTGGGTTGGGAAGATCCCCTGGGGGAGGAAAGGGCAACCCGCTCTGGTATTCTTACTTGGAGAATCCCGGTGGACAGAGCGGCCTGGGGGGCTACAGTCCATGGGGTTGCAAAGAGACAAACACTACTGAGCACACACGCACGCAGCATGTCTCTGGGTCTGTTTCTCGATTTTAAATTTTACTCCAGAGCCTCCTAGATCCAATTGCCCAGAGATGGGAGAAGGACTCTTGTGAAGCATTGTCAGCCCCGAGATGCCTCATGACTGACAGCTCTTTGCAGATAAGGACCATCTGCCAAGTGGCCCTGAGGGCTCCTGCCAAGAGAAGAGAGGCTCGAGGGAGCAGGAATTGAAAATAACCGAGTTTACACACACACACATTCTTACCAACCTCCCTCGCATGCCTAAAATGTTGAGCTGTAACGACCCAATCCTCAAGGGTATTTCAGAAATAATTGGACTGGAGCAGACCCACTGAGTCCATGCCCCTTAAAGATAAAAACCAACCTCACCCCATCACATATCCTTATCCATAAACAGTGGACAGGAGCTCAAGAGAAACCCAGTCTGCTTATACTGACGCTTTGCTCCGCTTGACGGAACCCTCTGTTGCCTGGTGGGATTGTCCTTTCCCTTAAAAGTGACCCTCAAGCCTGGAATGTCTGTGAAACAGCAGAAAAGATGAGCAGAGCTCCTTCCAATCAGGCTCCCCTTCATAGTACTCAGACCCAGGACCCCGGTCCCTGTCCCCCTGGGGCCCTACAGGAGTGCCCACCATAGATGGATCACACTCTGTGTTTAGCTGATATTGTCTTTATGCTGCCACCAGACCAGCCCCAGTCTCCTGGGTTCTTCAGATGGTGTTGAGCACACAGACCACCCAATTTTGTCTTTTCTGATTTATGACCTGCAGTATTGCCTGAAACAGTGGAGGCAGTCAGCACTCCTTCTCCGCCAAGACCTAGAGGACCAGGAATATAATCCCAGTTGCATATTTAATGCTTCCAGGGTTCAGGCAGTTTTCTAAACATTTAATAAGCTTTGCTTTTCATTTAGGGCTTCCTCGGTGGCTCAGAGGTAAAAAAAAAAAATCCATCTGCAATGTAGGAGACACAAGAGATGTGGGTTTGATCCCTGGATCGGGAAGATCCCCCAAAGGAGGGCATGGCAACCCACTCCAGTATTCTTGCCTGGAGAATCCCATGGATAGAGGAGCCTAGCAGGCTGGAGTCTATGGGGTCACAAAAGAGACACAACTAAGCAATTAAACAACAACAACATAATACCCTCCTTACATGGAGCATTGTGAAGACTCAGGTAGACCAAATACCTGGTCCAAGAAGATGCCAGATACACAGTGCTTAAGATCTTCTTCCCTAAATGATACACTGCACAGAGGCAGTGAGATAGAGTTTATACTTTCTGTTGGGCTTCCCTCATAGCTCAGTCGGTAAAGAATCTGCCTGCGATGCAAGAATCTGCGACCGAGGTTTGATTCCTGGGTCGAGAAGATCTTCTGGAGAAGGAAATGGCAACCACTCCAATATTCTTGCCTAGAAAATCCCGTGGGCAGAGGAGCCTGGCAGGCTACAGTCCATGGGGTCACAAGAGTCGGGCATGACTTAGCGACTTAACCACCATGGTTACCAGGGGAAAGGGGAGGAGGGATAAACTTGGAGATTGGAATTGACATATACACAGTGCTAGATATAAAATAAATAACTAATAAAGACCTGCTATTTAGCACAGGAAACTCTACTCAATACTCTGTAATGACCTATGTGGGAAAAGAACCTAAAAAAGAGCAGATACATGTGTACGTACAACTGATTCCCTTTGGTGTACAGTAAAAAGTAAAACAACATTGCAAATCAACTATCCTCTAATAAACATTTAAAAAAAGAAACTCGATTTTCTGAGCCCTTTCTGAGCAAGGCTCAGGACAGTTTCCTCTTGGAAGTGAACACAGAGGCCTTAATTCCTTTTTTAGATTTTTTGATGCAGGGATGTTTTCTGTTTAAACTTCTGAATGAAAATGGAGAAACATCTTCTTTTTCTTTTCATATGTGTCTTTCAAACGTGCATCCCGAAAAACCATTTCTGTAAACCTCTCATAATGTTACAGTACCCGATCATGTGATCCTCAGTCATTGTAATGATCAGTATGTAACATCAGTGGCAAAGAATCTAAATGATGAGCTTTTTGTTGTTCAGTCACTAAGTTGTGTCCAACTCTTTACGACCCCATGGACTACAGCATAGCAGGCTCCCCTGTACTTCACTATCTCCCAGAGTTTTCTCAGATTCACGTCCACTGAGTCGGTGATGCCACGCAACCATCTCATCCTCTGTTGCCCCCTTCTCCTCCTGCCCTCAATCTTTTCCAGCATCAGGATCTTTTCTATTGAGTCCATTCTTCATATCAAGCAGCCAAAGGATTGGAGTTTCAGCATTAGTCCTTCCAATGAATATTCAAGGTTAATTTCCTTTAGGACGGACTGGTTGGATCTCCTTGCAGTCCAAGGGACTCTCAAGAGTCTTCTCCAACACCACAGTCCAAAAGTGTCAATTCTTCGGCGCTCAGCCTTCTTTATGGTCCAACTCTCACATCCATACATGACTACCAGAAAAACCATAGTTTTGAGGGGACTCCAAAGGCAGCTCCCTGTGCTGTCGGAACTCCCTGAAGGGATCCACTGATGGAGAGGTTGCCAAAGGAAAGACATAAACCATGTGACCTTCTGCTTGTCCCCAGTCTCCACACAGATATGTCAGGATGATGACAGTGATGAATAAGGCCACAGAGCAAGCAGGGGGAGAAAGCTGGCAGCAAAGCCAGGTGTGTGGTGGGATGCAGGTGAGCAACTGAGCAGGTGGTCCATGAAGGAAGACCTCTCTTCAAGGACCACCCTGCAAGGACCACCATGTCTCTATGATCTCAACCGAGGCTTGAAAGTCAGATACTTCCTTCTCATACAGTGCTCCTAAGAATTTGCGGGAGCCCTCCAAAGTTTAAGAAACTGGGAAAGTCTTGATAGACTCTGAAAGGGAGGAAAGCGTTTTAAATTTCAGAGGTCTGGCAGCTTCTCAGAGAAATCGGAGCCCTCTCCATGGTGACACGGGACCAGCCCCAGCAGTGCCTTTGCGTGCAATGCTCTGCAGCTCTTCCAGTCTCCCTCTCCACCTCCTTTCCTTCCTCTCCAGTTGCCGAAGCCCCTGTCCTTGCCTTGACTTACAGGGGCCAAGCTCTCTGCATTCGGACAGATCTGGGATCAAACCGAGGCTCCACCACCTCCCAGCTGTCCATCCTTGGATTAGTTACTTCACTTTTCAGAGCCTCAGATCCTCATTTGTAAACACAGCAGCATAATTCTGGCATCTCCCTCTTGGGTTCCTGTACAGGTTAGATAAAATATGAGTGAAGAGTCACTCCTTAATAAATACTAGTTTCCTAAGTACTTCCCCCAGGACAGTTTTCAGTATCCATAATGTTGCTGTTGTCATTAAGTCATGTCTGACTCTTTGCAACCACATGGACTGCAGCCTACCAGGTTCCTCTGTCCATGGGATTCTCCAGGCAAGATTACTGGAGAGAGTTGCCATTCCCTTCTCCAGGGGATTTTCCTGACCCAGGGATCGAACCAGCACCTGCTGCATTGCAGGCAGATTCTTTATCACTGAGCCACCTTGGAAGCCCAGTATCCGTAACAGTGACAATAATATAATATTAAGTGACCATTATGTACTGCTGCTGCTAAGTCGCTTCAGTCGTGTACGACTCTGTGTGACCCCATAGACGGCAGCCAACCAGGCTCCCCGTCCCTGGGATTCTCCAGGCAAGAACACTGGAGTGGGTTGCCATTTCCTTCTCCAATGCATGAAAGTGAAAAGTGAAAGGGAAGTCGCTCAGTTGTGTCCGACTCCTAGCGACCCCATGAACTGCAGCCCACCAGGCCCCTCCGTCCATGGGATTTTCCAGGCAAGAGTACTGGAGGAGGCTGTATGCTAAACATTCACACTTTGTCGTCTTATTAATTCGTATTAATTCTTACAACAACCCTATGATACAGATGTGCTTTTAGAGTTGAGAAAATCAAGTCCCAACAAGATTATGTAATCTATCCAAGGACACAGACAGAAAATGGCTAAGTAGGGATTCTAGCCAACCATCTGACTCCAGACCCGCCCCCCTTAGCCACGACCACCATGGTGCCTAAGAACATAGTACCTCTTCTCTTCCCTCCTTCCTTTATTTTCTTTCTTCCTTATGATTTCCTCTAATCTACCTTCTTTCCCTGGGTTGAATTGATCCATGAGTCCTTTACACATATAATGCACTGGGGGGCTTTTAAAAACCATCCATGTAAAGTTATCTTAATTGTCAATCACTCAACATCTTTGGGCTGCCATGCACTGGCTGGGGCATGTAGTGCCATCTGAGCCCCCACAAGGCTTCTTTCAAGCAAACAGCCAAACTCAGTATCCCCATTGGGCAGAATTTAAATAAGAACCGAGACTCAGTCTCTAAAGGACGCAAGCGGTGTGCACATTTGCAGGAATTTGCACACTTTATAACTGACACCTGGATGTTTGGCTCTCTTCCCAGCACTTTTCATAACGGTGTCCACACAAATTAACAAAAATGACCTAAACGACAAGGTCAACTAAGCTCTCTTAAGCACCTGCAATGTGCGGGAACTGTTCCAGCCACTTTAAATATATTATTCGCCCACAAAGAACTCAATGAGTTAAGTACTCTATTTATCCCCATTTTACAGAAAAGGAAGCAGGCTCGGAGAGGTTAAATAGCTCGTGGGTTCTTTAGCGAATAAGAGGCAGAGCCAGCAATCAAACCCACATCTCTCTGATTCAAAAGCTTATCCTTTTAACCTCTATACTCTGCTGCCTCTCCAAAGCAGTTAAATAAAAGATAAGGCTACATCTTAGTAAGCACCAAATGAAGAGAGAGGGAATTTATATTCTGAAAATTCAAAGAGAAGAGACATGAGTGAAAGATGGCAAAGGCTAGTGACTGGCTGTTACCTGGAAAATTTTTATTTCCTCTCTAAAGGATCCTCAGTTTCTTCAATTGAGAATTGGAAATAATAGGATCCTTCTCAGGAGGTCAGCATAAGGATTTAAGAGGATAACAGAGGAGATAGCAGGGAGGGGCTTGGTTTGTGTTTGGACATAGACGATTTGCATCGAGGATCCTTGATTGGATCTGAGTAGGTTTCTTGGAGGGGGAGGAGGATGCTGCCTTTCCCTTCCTGCAGTTGTGAATCCAAGTTTGAGATGAAAGGAACCCTAAGATGTGTGGGAATATGAAGATGTGACTTCCTCAGCTTGCCTGCGGGAGCAATCTGACGGCCTCAAATAATTGTCTTGAAAGAACCAATTCAGAGAAAGTACATTATGGGAGGCAAGAAAATTGCCTAATCCTTGTGCTGCTGAGTCCTCAATTTGCAGAAGCTCAGAATCAAAATAATGAGGAAATAAGCATTGGAGCCGTTCTAAGACGGTTTCTCTGTGAATGCCCCACTGTCGGTCAGTCACTACACGGCTTCACCTTTGAGGCTGGAGAAGTTCTCGAGGCCACTCGGGGCTAGCTGTGCCATTGGGAAAAGTATAAGTGGAGTGAATGGAGCACAGAAAGGACCAGTGGAAAGGCTTGAGGTCTGAGGGGGCTAACGTCACAACTCGGCCACTCACCAGCTGTGCAGACCTGCAGATAATCTTCTCTGCCTCCCTGGACCTGCTTGGGAAAGGCTTCTGTTGCTAAAACACAAAAAGGAATCTGAACACAGAAGGCGCCTGTGGAAGATGTTCAGTGATTATCAATGTAGCACTGCCCCCTTCTTATCACCTATGGAACTCTGATCAGATTGCCAAATCTTCTGTGCCTCAGTTTCCTTATCTGTAGAAGGAAGGTGTGATTGCATTTACCCGCAGATTGTTGAGAGGATTAAATGAGAAAATGGGAGTAAGCAACTCAGCACAATGCCCAGCACATGGCAAGCAATCCACAGACAGTATGTATTGCTACTGTTTTCATTAACTATTGACTCTAAGTCCTTTTGGTTAGTAGTTAAGCACATGAATTTTGCTGTCAGATCAACCCAAGTTTGACTCTGCTGCTGCTGCTGTCGCTTCAGTCGTGTCCAACTCTGTGCGACCCCATAGACGGCAGCACACCAGGCTTCCCCGTCCCTGGGATTCCCAGCTGGGTGAATAACTTATGGGAATTAATTTCTTGGGACCTCAGTTTGCTCAACTACAGAGGTGGGAATGATACTACTATTGCTACCTTGCAGGGTTGCTATGAGGCTTTCATGGGACCATCTATAGAAACCCAGGGTATAGAACATAGCTTAAAAGAGGGTGGCTGTTGTTGGGGGTGGGGGGGGCTATTCCCAGGTAATTCAGATCTCATAAGTGACATTCCATGACGAGGGGAGAAAAATCTGAATGCCACTGGGATGGGGCTCAGGACTGATGACACCAGGTTCAGGGCTGGAGCATCTGTGCTTTGGAAAGGGACCTCATCTGGGTGCTGAATTTGCAACTCATTTATTGAGCATTGACTGTGCTGGGGCTTCCTTAGTGGCTCAGATGGTAAAGAGTCCACCTGTGATGCAGGAGATTTGGGTTCAATCCCTGGGTCAGAAACATCCCCTGGAGAAGGGAATGGCTACCCACTTCAGTGTTTTTGCCTGAAGAATCCCATGGACAGAGGATCCTGGGGGCTACAGTCCACGGGGTTGCATAAAGAGTTGTACATGACTGAGTGACATATACTTTCATTTCCTGTGTACTGGGGTACAAAGATGGAAACAAGGAGCTAGCAAGCAGTTCCCACGACCCATGTGGATTTGGGCAGAAGGGAAACAAGTGTACACTGAGTGTCCACTAAGGGTTCATACTACACTGGATGTTTTATGTACTACAACCCACTGAATTCCCATAGTAACCCTTTGAGACAGCATGTTAGCCCCCTAGGGCTAGCATAACAAAATGTCATACCATAGGGAATTCACATGACAGAGATTTATTTTCTCATGGTTCTGGAGGCTATAAGTCCAAGATCAAGGTGTTGACATGTTGGTTTCTCCTGAGGTTTCTCTCCTTGGCTTGCAAATGGTCACCTTCTTATTGCAACCTCACAAGGTCTTTTCTTTGTGTGCACACAGCCCTGCTGTCTAGCGTATCCAAATTCCCTCCTCTTATAAGGACACCAGTCTGATTCCCTGGGCTTCCCTGGTGGCTCACATGGTAAAGAATCTGCCTACAATGTGGGAGATCCAGGCTCAATCCCTGGGTCGAGAAGATCTCCTGGAGAAGGGAATGGCAAAACACTCCAGTTTTCTTGCCTGGAGAGTCCCATGGACAGAGGAGCCTGCTGAGCTACAGTCCAGGGGGTCACAAAAGAGTCAGACATGACTGAGCAGACACAGCATAGCATAACCTTAAAAAATCCCATGACCCTATTGATGGGATTATAAAACGTTCAACCTCTATGGAAAACAGTAGAGTTCTTTTAAATAAAATGAAAACAGAACTACCATATGACATAGCAATTCCACGTCTGAGTACACATCCCAAAGAATTGAAAACACTATATCAGAGATACTTGTACACCCATAGCAGCATTATTCACAAGAGCCAAAAGATGCAAGCAACCCTAGTGTCCAGTGACAGAACAGTGGATAAACAAAACATGGCATGTACATAAAATGGAATATTATTAAGCCTCAGAAAAGAAGGAAATTCTGACACACATTACAGCATGGACAAATCTCAAAGCCATAATGCTAAGTGAAATAACCCAGTCACAGAAAGACAAATACCTTATGAGTCTATTTATTAGCTCATTATTGACCAGGAGATTTTTGCAAAAACTAACGCCTATGCCCAGAGATTTGTTATGCAGGAGATATTGATACGTCTCCCGTCAATAATGTTCAGGTAACAAAAGACAAATTAATATGTCTCTGGTCAATAATGTGTTCCATACAAAGTTGAGGGGGCAGGGGGGGGAATCCCATGACCTTCCTAGATCTCAGTTTTCTCACCAGCAGAATGGAGCCCATATCTCATAAAATGGGAGATTGACCTAAATCACCTGTTGGAGTTAAAGAACTTAGTGAAGGACTTCCCTGGTGGTCCAGTGGTTAAGAACTTGCCTATCAATGCAGGGGACACAGGTTCAGTTCCTGATCTGGGAAGATTCCACGTGCCTTGGGTCAACTACACTTGTGTGCTACAACTACTGAGCCCACACACCTCAACTATAGAAGCCTGCACGCTACAACCTGTGCAAGAGAAGCCACTGCAACAAGAAGCTCCCGTAATGAGAAGCTCCACATCATAACTAGAGAGCAGTCCCCGCTTGATTGCTGCAACTAGAGAAAGCCCTTGTGCAGCAATGAAGACCCACCCAGTGTGGCAAAAATAAATAAATTAAATTAAATTAATTTTTTAAAGAAGCACTTGGCAGAGAGGAGATAATTTCCCCCCACCACCATGCACTCTCTCTCCATTTCCACTTCCCCTTCTTCCTTTCTCATCTTTGCATCCTCGACACCTTCGTCAGAGCTTCTTGGCTCATGCCAGGCATGCATATTTCCTCCATTGTCGACCGGTTTTCTACCTCTTAGTCTCCAGTGTTATCTGAACTCTCTGCTGCTCGGCTGGCAGAGAATCATCTTAATCTCTTCATCGCCAGGTACCTGAGCTGAGTTTTGAATTAGGGAAAGTGAACGCAAGTGGTGGAGATCCAAATGACAGGGCTTTGAGAAAAAAGTTTGATTTTTGTATCATGTAACAAGGACTGACATTTGAAATAAAGCTAGGAGTATTTTTTAAATTCCATCAACAGATATGAAAATTGATTTGGTGTCCAATTAAAATCCCATAGATTCGAAGTCCTCCTATGGACGGGGACATTTTACAGATGTGTATTTAATGCATAATTCATGGGAAAGAGGTATGATTTATTTATGTTTATCTATGAGTATGGGCTGAGCAGGAGCGACTTTAAACGAATAGTTTTACAGCCTTGAAAAATGAAAGAGGCTCCATTTTACATTCATAATTAAAGGGCCACCATTAACTGGGCTGCCCAGGTGGTGCTGCTGCTGCTGCTGCTGCTAAGTCACTTCAGTCATGTCTGACCCTGTGCGACCCCGTAGACAGCAGCCCACTGGGCTCCCCAGACCCTTGGATTCTCCAGGCAAGAACACTGGAGTGGGTTGCCTTTCCTGAACTCGCCTGCCAATGCAGGAGACATAAGAGATGCAGGTTCGATCCCTGGGTCAGGAAGATCCCCTGGATGAAGGGAATGGCAACCCACTTCAGTATTCTTGCCTGGAGAAGCCCATGGACAGAGGAACCTGGTGGGCTATAGTCCATGCGGTCACAAAGAGTTGGACACAACCGAGCTACTAACATGCACACAAATGACTGAGCATAGTGTAGGCACAACTCAGCCTGTCCGCAAGCCAGCGGTTTGTGAGAAATGGAACGTCCAGATTCCTAAGGGTTCTGAGAATGGTCCTGGAGGGCTCGTAGGTGACCGAATGGCATCACACAGAGCTTTGCTGGGGCCTCTTTACCAAAACCACTGAGAGATCATTTCAGAATCTGAAGCAGGAGAGGGCACTGGTTCAAGGTAAGATCTGCAGGTGAGGATAAGGTCAGTGCCTGGACCTCATGGGACAACCTGGGGGAGAGACCGGCAGGCAGCCAGCACTCAGGGACATGCCGCACAGAACTTGGAAACCTAGCAGCACCAGCAGGAAGGCCCTCCCCCGTCTTCAGAGCATCACCGTCAAGAGCACTGAACACAAACAGGAATGCGAGCAAGTTCTAGACCTTGAGTCCTTCACTGAGCCTCCCTCATGCCAAGTTTACTCATCTGTCAACTAGGGTAATGACAGCAACAGTCTCACAGGAGTATTGCAAGGAATGAAATAGGAGCGTACGTCTTACCGTGGATCCCCTCTAGCACTGTTGGTATCGCCTCCCTTAGCGATGAGTAAGGGGACCTCACGGCCCGCTTCCGGCATAATCGAACAGCGTCCCCTTCACGCTCCCTGTGTCCCTGTTCAGATAGTTAATCATCTAAACAAATTAATAGTTCCCCTAGAGAAGAAAACCGAGGTGAAAGAAGTAACTTGCCCCAGATCACACAACAGAGCCAGGCTCACACCCCGACATTCATCTCCACTCCTTCCTGCCTCTGATTCGGAACTGACCTCCCAGTGCTCTTGGTAAAGAGGCTCCAAGCAATGTCAGTCGCCTGGGGGCCTGGGAGCCATGCAAGACCGTCCTCAGAACCTCTGGGGTTCTTGAAGCTTTGCTCCTCACATGCCACATAGGTGGGCTGAGCCATGTCTATATTATGCTCAGTTAACTTCTCATCCTTTGATTATGAATATACAACTGCCATCCTTCACCTGTTTAGGATTGCTCCTGGGGTGTTAAAACTCTCTAGCACATTTGCCTACATGAGGCACAGGCCAAGGATGCCCCAGAGGGTGGACAGAGTGCACCCCAGGGAGCCAGAGAAAACCATCAGGATGCAGAGGAGCTGAAACCCCAGCCGAGGCCGAGGGGTGCATGCAGGGCCCCTGCAGCATCTGCTCCAATAGGTCTGGTGGCAACATCTGTGGTCTGGCTCTTGCAGCTCCCAGGAGGTACCTGTGATCTGAGCTACTGTCCCGAGTGTTCCCTGAGCCAGCATCTATCACACGTGGTCCAGGGAGACCACAGCCTGAGATGATGTTGAAGGGGAAACAAAGCCTGGGAGAGCATTGATGGAGCTTCAGAGTTTACCCCGAGGACAGTGGGGAGCAACTAATGGGGAAACTGAGACTACATGTGATCTGATGAACACTTTCAAGCAATCACCCTAACTGCGGCATTGTAAAAAATAAAAAAATCCCAGGGATGATCAGTACTCATCAAAGTGAAGAAGGGCGAGTGAGGAAGAAGAAGGTGACCAGGCAAGGGCCTGGCATGTGTGAAGGCTCTGCCTCTCCATCACTATCGAATCTCATACCTGGGAGACCAGAGAACACACACAACCCCCAAGGGGCCCAGGGTTCAGGGGAGGGGAGCACCTGAAGATGGTCCATGGACAGTCGCATCTCCATGGCAACACACTCACTTTCCTGGGACACAAAGATCTGGAGGGTGAGGTTGGATCTTCCAGTATCTTCTGGAGAATCATTCATTCATTCGTTTGCTTGTTCATTCATCCAATAAATATTCACCAAGCTCCTCCTAGGTACCAAGCCCCATAAGGGAAACAAGGACAAACCAAACCCATAAGATATGTCCTCATGGAGCTCAGTGTCAACCTTCACATCTCCACGATGACAAGCCAGTCTTCTCAACCAGGATCCTCGGAGTTCCCAGGAGAAGGGGGAAAGGCGGTCACTTTGGGAACAAACCCCTGGTGGCTTTAGTAGACTTCCCTGCAGTACCTGAGGCTCCAGCAGCCTCTCCTGCTGACCCAGCGCTTCTTCCAGAAATGGACAAAGCCTGAGCAGGGGTCTCGATGTCATGTACACATTCAAAGGGTTCAGCACAGGCCCTTGTTCCTGAAAATAATCAAGTCTCAGGCAGCACCCGCCTAGTGAGGAGGCAGAATCTAATTGCCACAAGGAAAGCAAAACAGCACAAGCTGGTTGGTTACCTGTATGTTCTTGGCTCCAGAGAACCATAAACCAGGGCTGGTTCATATGCAAAACAGCTTTGTTCAGACCTCTGCTTGTTCCGGCTTTCCACCTTCAAAGGCAAGACTTTGCTTTGTTTGCAGACTTGGAGGCTTTTTCAGGACGCACGTCTACAGTCAGCTCCTCCGCGCTTAGAGGCTCTGCAAAGGCCGCTGAACTCCTGAAGGATAAGCCTTTCCCCTGAATTTCCCAGACCTCAAGGCTGCTGGGAACTTACTCGTCTCTTTTTATCCATTAGCTTCTCCTCAAATGTTCTTGATATCAGAAGAATTATAACAACTATGACAATATTGTCAAAGACCGTTCATTGAGAGGCTGATATGTGACATGTGTGTGTCAGAATAGTGTTAGTCAGTCAGTTGCGTCCGACTGATTGCAACCGCAGGGAATATAGCCCACCAGGCTCCTCTGTCCATGGGGATTCACCAGGCAAGGATATTGGAGAATTGAATGGGTTGCCGTTCCCTTCTCCAGGGGATCTTTCCAACCCAGGGATTGAACCCATATCTCCTGCATTGCAGGCAGATTCTTTACAGACAGAGTCACCAGGGAAGCCCAAGGAATGGGTGGGTTGTGCTCAAAAAACCTGAACTCCCCAAAAGGTTTTTCAGCAAAGCATTTTTTAAGACCAGTTGAAGGAGGGGCATCCGGGTATGCAATCAACTCATGCACAATTCTCTGATTGGCTGACGGGGAGGAAACAGGGCAGTGTCACGGGCATCAACATTAGCAATCCTTAGGTACCAGCAGTCCTAAGGATTCCTTAGGGCTTCCCTGGTCGCTCAGCTGGTAAAGAATCTGCCTGCAATGCCAGAGATGTGGGTTCAATCCCTGGGTTGGGATGATCCCCTAGAGAAAGGAACAGCTACCCATGCCAGTATTCTGGCCTGGAGAACTCCATGGACTATTCCATGGGATCACAAAGAGTTGGACATGACTGAGTGACTTCCATTTTCACTTTTCTGGCACCAGCAGGTCTGGGGGCTACACGACCATCAAGTAGTTAATTTATTCCATTTGCTAGTGGCTTTAACATATGTAGGGGCTTCCCAGGTGGCTCAGTGGTAATAAAGAATCCACCCGCCAATGCAGGAGACACAGGAGACTTGGTTTCAATCGGTGGGTCAGAAAGATCCCTCAGGAAATAAACATCTGATACTATTATCCAGTACTTCAGAGAAGAGATAAAGTAGAGGATATGGGGGAGGGCTCTGCACCAGAAAGGCCCCACAGGGTCCTGCTCAGGCACAATGATATGGTAATTGGCTGAGGTCTCTTTTGTAGCCCTACCAATTCTCCTCTTCCTACTGCCAAATCCTGCTCCTTTACCTTCCAACAAGTGTTGAGCCCTAGAACTCTCCCCTCTAAACCTCCAGACAAATCTCCACCTCAGTCTGTTTCCTGGGAACCTGATCCACCACAGTGGATTTTATTATACCTTTTCTGCACAAAAGAAAGCAGAGGCTCAGAGAGGTGGTATAATTTGCCCCAGGCCACTCAGCCAGGAAGTAGACTTGGTGCTTGGGGTCCTAGACCCCAGCTTCAAAACCCCTTCAAAGGATTCCATCCTTTCACTGAATCCATTCCTTTCCTCCTGTCTTCCAATAACTGCTGGTTCCAAGGTTCACGAGTTCCCTCCGATGAATCTCCTTAACACATCCCTCCACCCTCCCTAGCACTTCTGCTGAAAGAGCAAAGCAGGGATGCCCTTTCTAACTCTCCTGGCCAGCGGGTTATCAGGATGCTCGGCAGACAGGAAATAATGTCAAAATCAGGTTCGAAAAGGCTCTGCAACCCTTGGGGGCAAACCGGTCACAAAAAATTTATTTTTTCCAAATCAAATCAGATCAGACTCTGAGTTCCATCTGCCGAGGTAGTGACAAATGAAGTCTCGGTTGGGTTTTGCTGTCCCTCCTCTCTGAAATCCTCCAGGTTTCTCGATGCCTGGAGAATGGAAGAGAGACGTGGACCTGAGATGGATGGGGTCCTAGAATCAGTGCCAATTTTTCTGTTTTGTGACACCTGTTGAACCCACTTTTCAGCAATCTCTGGCTGTTGATGCCTAATTAGGCTCAAAGTAGCCACGGCCAGAGATCCCCTCTCACTGACCACTGGTCCAGCCACAAAGGCTTGCACCACTGCTGGCAGCTTCCACCCTTGCACAGGCATCCTGAGAGGGTCACCAACTTCACCACCCACAGAACCGCCCTCAAATCCCATGCCCTCTCTCATCCAGGGACCCCAACCCCATCCCTACCACCAGAGCTATTTCCATCTCATCCAATCCTTAAGAATTTTACTTTAAAAAAAAAAACCCACACACTTTTTTCACCTCAAAAGGAGTTAGATTTAGGAAATAAAGTCTTTCCAGTTCTTCCCAGGAGCAAAGAATCTATCCTGGAAACACGTCCTCCCTGCTTAACCCACGGAGATTCTTGTACCTATTGCAGGGGAAAGTCAATTTTGACTCTACATTGGAATTGTTTCTTTGACTTGGTTTTCATTGCTTTTGTTATTATAATCACACAGAAGGGCCTGCCTCAAAGAATCCTGCCCTTTTCTGACTGTTAAGCTAAAGTGCTTTTGTTCAGAACCCAGTCTACCTGTATACCGGAGGAAAGTAATGGGGCTGGGCCTTGACGCTGCCAGGCATTTCGCTCTCTCTCTCTCTCTCCCCTTCCTTCATCAACTTCTGAGCTCCCTTTTCTCTCCTTGACTTCATTATTTTCCACTACAGTATGGGTCTTCTCTACAGGACAGGAAAAAATGACAGCTGCCAGCACCTACAACTTACATACTCCTTTATATTTCCAGCCAAAAACAAGACTGTCTTTCCTTCAGCATCAGTTCCAGGGAAGAGTGCCCATTGGCTCTCCTAAGGTCACATGATCACTCACTGAGCCAATTACTGATGCCTGAGGTATAGAGTTCAATGATCAGCCAGACCTGAGCCATATGCCGATCTCATTGGCCAGATCTGTTATCAGAAGGAGAGAGATGCAAAACCCTGCCAGATTTTTTTTTCCAGTAGCTACTTTACTTAAACATGCTTATCTGTACCCACAGTCTCCAAGAACATCAAGTCATGACAGCAAGAGCATGGACATTTGATGAGAGTTGTCAAAGCTAGAAGATTTTCTTTAAAGTAACTTGGAAATTCACTTTTAGAAGTGAGAAGATGATGGAAGGGTAACTGATCAACATCCAGACGCCCACCTTCAATTGATTCCAAACAGACAGCACATAATTATGCTATTTACCTGGAGATCTCATATGCCAGACGACAAATGTTTCTCTGCAATTATCTGATTTTGCGCTGCCTAATTTAGATGTTCAAGTTGTCAGGAAAGAGCACTTATCCATAAATATAAAATTAACGTATGTGTATCATCCGGTTATAAGATAATCAGAAAACACGGTATTTAAGAAAAGTGTACAGTAATTACTGAGGCATGTTGTTTGGGGGCATATTTCAGGTAATGAAATAACTGAACATGAGTTTCTATTTAAATGTCATTCATCTGCAGATAAGAAAATATTCTGCAGCACTTAAACCATAACATCTCTCAGCCTGACTGTGCATTTGGTAGCAGTTGCTACTAGTTCTCTTTCACAATGAGAGGAACTAATGTTTACTTCTCTGGCTCAGAACCCAGAAATAAGGGTTATGAAATCTTCAATAAAATTTTCCACATCCCTTTCACATTGGCCTCATACCAAAAAAAAAAAAAAATGAAATAACTTCTATAAGCATAAAGCTTGACTTACAGTTGACCTCAGCACTGAGACAGAAGAGGGGAACAGGGGAACAGGCAGGAACAGGCAGTTTGTAGAGTGCCTCGTATGTGCTGGGTACCGTGCAAAGAGAGCATTTCCCATGTGCTATCTCATTATACACACACTGCCTTTTGTAGGGGATGAAGCCGAGTCTCAAAAGGCTGACTTTGTACACCCAAGGTCATACAGCTTGTGAGGGGCAGAGCTGGAGCTAGAAATCAGGCCTGCTGCTCTCCAAGGTCCATGCTCTCACTGCCGCCACAGGGGTTCATAAGCAGGGAGCTAAAAGGGATGGATACCAAGGTTTCCTTCAAACTGTCAGGTTCCATGAGGCCAGTTTTGGTGGCTCTGCTCATACATGACACCAAAATAGCATCTATGAATCAGGGCTCAAGACAACCGAATTCTGCTGGGTAGTTCTGTCATCTGTTGTATTTTGCAACGCAAAACCTGTCAGCGTTATCTTGCTTGCTGCAGACGTTACACCCTCCCTTGAGGATGGCAGGTGATAGAGCTTAGCACATGGACCAGAGGCCACAGAGTATGGATTTTGGACTCAAACCACCCACACTGCACTATTTCCCATCTGCGACTATCCCTGGAAATATAGGCAAGGGATTTCTCCCCTCTAAGCTCCAGAACTCTCACCTGTAAAATGAGGTCAAATATATTCATCTCACCTTTACTACTCTGAAATTACTACCTGACTTTTGTTTAAATATATTATTTACTTGGACCAGAGCATATAAATTGGGTGTTTCTGCCTTCTTCATACTTTGAATAGTAATGAAACTATTTCACAGTTTGAAATGTCTGAAATGCATTTATTTGTCCATTCAATAATTATTTTATAGAGTGCTAACTATGTGCCCAGAGAAGGCAATGGCACCCCACTCCAGTACTCTTGCCTGGAAAATCCCATGGGCAGAGGAGCCTGGTAGGCTGCAGGCCATGGGGTCGCTAAGAATCCGACACGACTGAACGACTGAGCGACTTCACTTTTCCCTTTCATGCATTGGAGAAGGAAATGGCAACCCACTCAGTGTTCTTGCCTGGAGAATCCCAGGGAGGGGGAGCCTGGTGGGCTGCCATCTATGGAGTTGCACAGAGTCGGACACGACTGAAGTGACTTAGCAGCAGCAGCAGCTATGTGCCAGACACTGTGCTAAGCCTTGTATATATGTGTATGTATGTATGTATATATATATACATACATACATATATACACTAGAGAACAAACAGATGCAATGCTGCCTTTTTGGAGCTTACTATCCACCTGGTGAGAGAGATATATGGTTTAGAAATGTGTTCAACTTCAATTAATTGTTTTTAAAATACCAACACATCTTGCAACATAAGTGCATTTGTGGCTTGCAAAATACACTCATAGTAAAGAAAACTAGCAGCAGCTCAGTGATATCATGAGGGTCCCTGGATCTTCCTGTCTTCTGTTATTCTCAGTGAGAGAATTAAAATGGTCACAAAATGGCTGCCACAACTCAAAGTATCACATCTTCACATGGCAGTTTTCCAAAAGGAAGGAATTCTTCTTTTATGAGAGAGAAAACGCTTTGCCAAAAACTCCCAGTAGAGCTACTCCTTAGATGTCATTGGCCAGAACTGGGTCACGTGTCCACGACAAAACCCAGGCGGTTTTGGAAATGAATTGGAATTTCCACAGATAACCTAGACCAACTGTGATTCATCCTCCAAGGCTGAACATACTGCCTTTTCCTTCAGAAGAACAAAGGCGGGGAGGAAATGTTTGTTGGGCAAAAACAAAACCAGCAGTGCTTGCCACAACAGGCAGATGAGCCATGTCAGATACAGCCTGGGTTGGGTGTGAAGCAATCACCTGGAGATGCTGAGAAGCAGGCTGGCCGAGGTGCCAAATGCCCAGTGAGAAAAACAGCCTGGAATATGTAGCTGGCAGTCAGAAGCAAAGGAACAACACAGAGAGTATCAAACTCAAATGCCTACAGGGACCAAGGTTGGTAATAACTCTTGGCAGAGCCCCCGGCAGACGTAAAGGCGAAGTAAGGGGGGCCTAGCCCATCTGTCTAGAGGGTCAGCAGCTAGTCAGTAATTCCTGCCAGCAGGAATTCTGACCCAGAGTTACTAGAGCTTCTGAATTTTCCAGAGAAGCCAGAAATCTAGACTTCTTAAGGAAATCTCCCGATTTTCATTTATGTGTTTATTTCTTTATTTTTGGCTGCACTATGTCTTCATGTCTGCACACGAGCTTTTTCTCATTGTGGCAAGCGGTGAGGGTACTCTCTAGCTGCGGTGCTAGAGAGTTTTTACTAGTTTTACTCCTACGGTGCAAGAGGGTTTCTCTTGTTCCAGAGCATGGGCTCTAGGCACTTGTGCTTCAGGAGTTGTAGCTCACGCACTTAGATATTGAACGACATGTGCAGTCTTCCCAGACCAGGGATTGAACCCATGTCCTCTGCATTGGCAGGTGGATTCTTAAACACTGGACCACCAGGGAAGCCCCAAATCTCCCAATTTTCAAGTGTTGGTAACAAATTTAAAATATCATTAATAAACTGGTGATCCAAACAAGATAGCTGAGGAACTACATTCTCTGCATAGCCCTCAAGTATGTAGCCCCTGGAGAATCTCTTCTCATCTTTTCCAGAAGGCATGTTCAGAGAAAAGCTGAGTTACACGTGTGTGGGTTCCCGTCTCTGGCATCTCCATGCCTCATCATGTTCCTGGCCCACAGTGATGCCCTGAGGTTATATATTTCCAGTCTTTCTAGAACCTTCTAGCCATAGAGCTATTAATATACTTCAGTTCTGGATCATCCTTATCTTTATATCCAGAAGAATCAAGAAGGAAAGTCCTGGAGACCACTCATGATAGCTCTTGAAAAGCAATAGTGTTTTCTTTAAGTGCATTCATCATTAATTTAATTTAGTTTAAGCGGTTTCCCAGGTGCTTCAGTGGTAATGAATCCGCCTGCCAATGCAGGAGCCACAGGAGACGTGGGTTCAATCCCTAAGTTGGGAAGATCCCCTGAAGGAGGGCATGGCAACCCACCCCAATATTCTTGCCTGGAGAATCCCATGAATGGAGGAGCCTGGTGGGCTACAGTCCACAGGGTCTCGAAGAGTCGGACACGATTGAGCACACACACATCATTAATTTAACAAATATTGATGCAGCACCTGTTGTATTGCAGGTACTGTCCCAGAAACTAGAAATACAGTGAAATCAAGACAGATGGCCCCTGCCCTGGCAGAGTTTTCCTTCTCTGTGTCTTTGGGGGGCCCCTGACACAACTCTCTGCTCCATCTTTTCCAATGTGGTGTGGTGCCCACCCTGGAACCCCCAAGTTCTGACTCTCTCCTTGCCATCCCAACATTAGTTACTTGGTTTCCTGGAGAATTCTTTACCTTCTGGGCTACCTTTCTATACTTTTCTTCCTAACTTGGGAAAATATAAAGTGATTTTTTTTTTAATAAAAAGCTTAAAAGCAAGAGGAGAACATTCTTTCCATCACCATCAAACATCACTCCTGAGCGATGCTAAGCCACAGGGGTCTCTGTCATTCCTAAAGGGCCTCCCATCAGGGCTCTGGGAAGAGACACAGAGTAAAGTGTGCACCATGTGAGCTCTGCTCCAGCTCAGTGCAAGGTGTAACATCTGCCGTCCCCTCATGGTTTAGAAGGGTGCAGTTGACAAAGTATTTGCATCTCGCTAGGGACTTCTCCAAGTCAGCAAAGACCTAACCCAATGCATCTCAACCCTGACTGCACGCTGGAATCCCTAATTCTGATGCTCCTCTCATATCAAATACGTCAACACCCTTGAGGGTGGGGCCTGGGCATCAGCATTGTGTCAGAGCTCCCCAGGTTGAGAACCAGGTTACAAACCTGAGAGAATGAACCTATAATGAAGCTGGCACTTATACATGAAGAAGAGTTTTACAGACAGGGGGCTTCTCTTCACCAAGGTAACCTTGGAAATGCAGCTTGGCCACAGAGTGGATAAAGCAATTAACTTGATTTTGTGGTGCTTGCTGTTTGCTGTTTTAGGTGCTAACTCACATCCAACTCTTGGTGATCCCATGGACTGTAGCCCCACCAGGCTCCTCTGTCCGTGGGATTGTTCAAGCAAGAATATGGGAGTGGATTGTCATTTCCTTCTCCAGGGGATCTTCCTGACCCAGGGATGAAACCCAAGTCTCCTGCTTGGCAGACGGATTCTTTAGCTCTGACTCAACTTGACCATCTGTAAAATTCGGGTAGTAATAAGTAATAACTGTCTTGCCAGACTAAATAAGGTAAAGAATATGATTCGTGATGAAAGCTGTTATTAATTGCTCATCTTCCTACTCTCTTCATGGAGAATCATCTGCCAGGTAAGACCAGTCCTGACTCCTACATGGTTTAGGTGTGAGTCCCAGGTTGTGTGAACGAGTGTGTGTGTGTGTGTGTGGTCTTTTATTCCTGTCTCCCTCATGCACCTCAACCAAAATTTTCATCAAGTCCTGTCACAGGGAGAGGTTCTGATCATTTAGAAGATGCTCACAATTCAACATGTCTGCTGGGCTACCTGGCAGAATTAGAAAAGTCTTTTCCCCTTCATTCAAAACTCTTTCTAGAATATGGTCACGTTTTTCCTTAAAATGAAAAGTGAAGAAAACAGCAGCTCAGTTATGTTTAGTCATCACTACTGTCTAGAGACGGAGAAGGCAATGGCACCCCACTCCAGTACTCTTGCCTGGAAAATCCCATGGATGGAGGAGCCTGGTAGGCTGCAGTCCATGGGGTCGCTAAGAGTCGGACACGACTGAGCAACTTCACTTTCACTTTTCACTTTCATGCATTGAAGAAGGAAATGGCAACCCACTCCAGTGTTCTTGCCTGGAGAATCCCAGGGACAGGGGAGCCTGATAGGCTGCGGTCTATGGGGTCGCACAGAGTCGGACACGACTGAAGCGACTTAGCAGAAGCAGCAGCAACCGTCTAGAGAGACTTGGAATGGCTCTTTCACCTCCAAGCAGAACCAAGAGAAGCCAGTCTTCCCCCAGAGAGTCCCGAGGCAACTGGAGCTGACAGCTCTTAGCCAGTAAGGTTTCTGCAAGCGTGTGTGGAGGTATACTGCAGTGGGGGCAGGGGATGGGGGAGAAGGCTATTATTAAAGGTCAGTGAGGAGGACTTTTCAAAAGAAACCCAATATTGTGGAATAAAAAGAGAAAAGAAAAAATTAATAGCTTTCTATACTTCCCACTGCATCTTAATGTCACCTCTCTGATGACTCAATTCATTTGGTGAAAAATTAGGATTTGAAGCTGACATTCTAGGATCCCCAGTGTCCAAGGGTAGAAGGTCCACATCACACAGGGCAATGAGAGGCAAAGTACGCACTGGCCTTGGAGCCAGACAAGCTTCCATTTTAGTCTCAGCTCAGCCACGGACCAGGCCAACCAATGACTCTCCCTGGACTCTGTTGCCCCACCTATAAAATGAAGGCACTAATAAATCAGACCTACTTGCCTGGATTAAATGAGATGATGAATGGAAAGGCCTTGACTGGTATTTATTGTTCATTTGTTCATTTATTCAGCAAATAATTACTGAGGGCTGACATTCAGCATGCTTTCAGAAGCTGGGGCTTGCAGCCAGGAACAAAACGCAGTTGGGGGTGGAGGATTTTGGCTTGTGTGTCCAGGGAAGGCGTCACCAAGAAGTAGGAGAGTGGGTCATGCAGAAATCTGGCTAAGAGCATGTCAGGCAGAGGAATCAGCAAAGATGCTGAAGAGGAAAGAGGCCTGGAGAGTGTGAGGACCAGCAGAGGCCAGAGCGGATGAGGGAGGAGTCAGAGAGAAAACAGGGGACAGGGCTCTGCGAGGCCCGCTGGATCATTATAAGGATGTGGGATTTACTCTGAGTTGAGAGCTATCGGAAGAGTTTGAGCCTAGGAATCACATGGCCTGCTTATGTTCCCGTATGGTCCCTCTGGCAGCTTGTGGAGAATAGAGTGAATGGGTGCAAAGGAGGAGCCCACTGTAATAACCCAGACCAAAGATGAGGGCGGCCGGGAGCAGGATGATATCCCAAGAGGTGGTGAGAAGTGGCCAAATTCCAGAAATTTTGAAAATATAGGATATGAGGTAAAGAGAGAAGTCAAGGGCAACTCTAAGGTTTGGGTTTTTTTAACCTTTTTAAGTATTATTCAGAAAGAACATAACCTCAAAATAAAGACCAGTCCTTCCCCAAAAGACCCTGGTAGCCTTACACCAGCATCTTATCTATCTATCTACCCATCCACCCATCTCTCCATAACTATAGACATAGATTAGTAAATTACTTTTCCAGTTTAATGAGGAACTTCCTGAAAACCAACGTTAATAAAACAAATTATTTGTAATAAACAAATAAGTCCACCAGCCCCTCGGAGCCCAGTCAGTAAAGAAACCACCTGCAATAGAGACCTGGCTTCAATTCCTGGGGTCAATTCAATAGAAGATCCCCTGGAGAAGGAAATGGCAACCCTCTCCAGTATTCTTGCCTGGGAAATCCTATGGACAGAGGAGTCTGGCAGGCTACAGTCCATGGGGTTGCAAGAGGCAGACACGACTTAGCAACTAAACCACCACCACCGGTCCACCAGCCAGCCTCCTTACGAACCTAACAGTGTCATTTTACCTGGACAATAGGTTCTGGGTGGAAGAATTTCTCTTGGGTTTAGTTTCTCCTCTAAGTGTACTTTTCCCTAGTACTCCCCACAAGGAATTCAGAGTTCTCTGCTATTTCTGTGACACCTTCAGAAATCCTAATCGAGTGGTTTTGAATGGAAGAAAGCACTTCAGAAGGCCCCAAGGTACCAAGCTCACCCAACATCACATCTCCTTGCATGATCTGTGGGTCAGTCACTCAGCCTCAAACCTCGGCCTCCTATTGGTTAAAAAGGGACCAATGATATAATCCCTCATCTACCTGGAAAGGTAGCCAGCCTCGTAGACAGCCCCGTGATTCTCATCTCCTGAGGGTCACACTGGCAAAGTCCCCTCCCACACTTGATAGGCTGAGCTGGTGATCAAAAGGATATCACAGGAATGTGTGACTTCCAGTGTTAGGGCATGAAGGACATTGCCTCTCTGCCTTGGTCTCTCTTGGACCGCTTGCTCTGGGGGAAGTCAGAAATCATATTGTGAGGACTCCCAAGCAGCCCTAATGCAAAAATCCATGAAGAACAGAGCCTTCCAGCCACCAGCCTACACCAACCTGCCAGCCATGTGAGGGCACCATCTTGGAAGTGGGTCCTACCTTCCCAGTTAAGCCTTCAGATGACACCTTGACCAAAACCTCCTTTAGAGATCCTAAGTCAGAACCACTCAACTGAGTTGCTCCCAAATTCCTGACTCTCAGAAACTGTGAGACAATAAAGGTTTCTTGATGTTTAAAGATGCTAATCTGAGGGGTAATTTTTTGAGTTCATTCATTTCAGTTCAGTCACTCAGTTGTATCTGACTCTTTGCAACCCCATGGACTGCAACACACCAGGCTTCCCTGTCCATCACCAGCTCCCAGAGCTTACTCAAACTCATGTCCATTGAGTTGATGATGCCACCCAACCACCTCATTCTCTGTCATCCCCTTCTCCTCCTGCCTTTGATCTTTCCCAGCATCAGGGTCTTTTCAAATGAGTCAGCTCTTTGCATCAGGTGGCCAAAGTATTGGAGTTTCAGCTTCAGCATCAGTCCTTTCAATGAATATTCAGGACTGATTTCCTTTAGGATGGACTGGTTGGATCTCCTTGCAGTCCAAGGGACTCTCGAGAGTCCTCCAACACCACAGTTCAAAAGCATAAATTCTTTGGCACTCAGCTTTCTTTATAGTCCAACTCTCACATCCATACATGACTACTGGAAAAACCATAGCTTTGACGAGAAGGACCTTTGTTGGCAAAGTAATGTCTCTGCTTTTTAATATGCTGTCTAGGTTGGTCTATGAGTTCATAAACATAATATAATCCTCCATTAATAATCAGTGGTTGGTCTATGAGTTCATAGACATAATATAATCCTCCATTAATAATCAGTGAGGACTTTCCTGGTAGTCCAGAGCTTAAGAATCCACTTGCCAATGCAGGGGACGCAGGTTCGATCACTGGTCCAAGAAGATTCCACATGCCTTAGAACAACTAAGCCCGCACACCACAACTACTGATCCCTCACCCTGGAGCCCATGTCCTTCAACAAGAGAAGCCACCACAATGAGAAGCCCCTGCTCGCTGCAGCTAGAGAAAGTCCACACAAAGCAGTCAAAAATAGGGCAGTCAGAAATAAAAATAAATAAATAAAATTTAGAAAAACAAAATAATCAATGAAAGCACATTTCTTAGCCTGATACAGACACCTCACCCTCATTTGCAGCCCTTGTCCTCCGTCCTCATCTCTCAGCCCTCCCCATAGATACCCTTGGTCCTAACCCACCAGATCTGTTTGAGTTTTCTGCAAGCAGAGAGCATTCCCAGCTCTGCACTCTCTCAAAAGCTCTTCCCCATCCCTCTGCAATGCCCTCCCCAAGCCTTCTTAGCAATCCTTTCTCACCATCCAGCTTAAACAACACCTCCCACTAAAGCCTTCCCAAGGAGAAAAGTGTGTCTGTGTTTCCATGGTTCCCTGTAAACACCTTTATCCATCCGTGTCCTGATCACTGGTTACTGTGATTAATTACACACTGTTGCTTCCCGCACATGACAAGAATCACGTCTTATCCATATTGGTTATTATCACTCCCTTGCCTGGTACATAGTAGGTTCTCAGAAACTGTCCATCCATATAGCCTCCAGAGACTAAGAATATTCAGTTACCACATGCTGAGCACCTTTCTTGTGTCTGTACATTCTATCTCCAACCCACCCACTTCCACTTTTGGGGCTGGGGGCACACCATGAAGTATTGGGATCTTCCCCGACCAGGGATCAAACCTGTGCCCCCTACATTGGGAGTACAGAGTCTCAGCCACTGGATTGCCAGGGAAGTCCCCCACCCACACTTTGAAGTAAGAATTTTATAAATAAGGAAATGGGCTCAGAGAGGCTGCTAACACTTTGCTCATAAAGTCCCAGCTGCCCGGTGATGTGTTCAGAATTGAAGCCTAGGGAACAAAATGAATTGTCTCCAAACACTTTTAGCTTTCAGGGTTTTCTCTGATTTCAATCTCTCACCACAACCCCGTAGGTAATTGGCAATCAAATGAGAGAAACGTATGCCCAGAACATTCGCAACGATAAATCCTGTGCCAGCGCAAGGGGTGATAATTGCCTCTGACAACCGCAGTCTTCTTGCTTCAGATCTAGAGGCTGAGATCCAAATTCCTGGAGCCCTTTTGCTTCCAAATGTCTTCAAGCCCCCACCAGGCACTGTTCTGCAATGACCCTTTCAAAAAGGTGCTCTGACATTTCCGTGGCCACCCCTCAGATGAGTTGCCTGCCCATGCCGCCTGCAAACAGGCAAAGGGAGCCAGAGGGAGGAGTCCCACGGTTGAGCACTGTTTATGTAACATTTGGATTGATTGTCCCGTCATGGCCACTTCGTTTGGTATTCACTGTGATCGCATCCATCCTAATGAATTTATCTGGTAGGAACGTGGATGTCATAGGTTCTGAGGCAGCATTTCCGCCGGCAGAGAGTGGCAACACGCTTGCCCAGGAACTTCGCCAACTTTCAAAGGTTTGGGGGTTTTCTTCCACCTTCTTCACATGACTCGGGTGTTTCTGCTGAGTGGTAGTTATTGTTTGCCTCTATAACCCATAACCGTTTTTATTTTCATCTCTGGACAAGTCCCCAGGGCATACCTGTTGATCCACAAAGAATGTACCATTGGCAACTTCTAAAACAACACCATTCAAAAGAACTTTCTGCAACGACGGAAATATTCTGTATCTGCACCTCACAAGACTGTAGGAATTAACCACAGAGGTTTATTGAGCACTTAAAATATGGTTCCTCTGATGGGCTTACAGATGATCGTATTAAGCAGAGTAAGTCAGAAAGAGAAAGACAACATATCATAATGATACCACTTACATGTGGAATCTAAAATATGACACAGCTGAATTTACCTATGAAACAGACTCACAGACATAGAGAACAGATTTGCGGTTGCCAAGAGGGAGGTGGGTGGGGGCGGGATGGGTTGGGAGTTTGGGATTAGCGGAGGCAAACCAGTACGTTTAGGCTGGATCAACAGCAAGGTGCTGCCGCCTGGCACAGGGAACCGTATCCAATGCCCTGTGATAAACCATAATTGAAATGAATATGAAAAAGAACATATATATGTATAACTGAATCGCTTTGCTGAACAGTAGAAATTAACAACTTTATAAATCAACTATACTTCAATAAGATAAATTTTTTAAAAATAAAACAAAAAAGACAAGAAGAAAAAAATAGGGCTTCTGTGACGGAGGGACTAACTTTTTAAATGTATTTCATTTTAATTAACTTTAATTTAAATAGCTGCATGTGGCCAGTAGCTGCCATCTTGGTCACTGAGTTTCCAACAAGAGACGAGATCAGGGCTCATCTCATCCTCATAACTCTCAGAGCAGGTGGGCGTGGTCTTTGTATTCCCATTTCACAGACTAAACAACTGAGGCCTAGGGAAGTTAAGGAATTTGCCTGAGGCCATATAGTTTGTGGGAAACGCTCTGATCATTGGTTCAGTGGGACACTGATCAGGGGTTATTTTAGAGCCCACATTTACTGGAACACAGACCTCCACATCCTTGTTCGCAGAGGTCAGAGGTCCTAGAAGGCAAATATATTGATCCCTTTCCCCTTGTCATCAACAAGACCAATGATAAAGTGACTGGGAGGAAGGTCCCTAACTCTTAGGAGAGGAAGGTCATGTCCCAGGATGCCTGCCTTTGCAACTCACAGCCTCTAAATACCTTTCTGATAAAAAGACCATAATCACCTCCCCTTTTGCTCTGCCCACACTTTTCCTACTGCCCAGAGTTACTTCTCCACCCACCTACCTTTTTTCTTTGAATCCACGCTTTTCCTCTGATTCCTCTAAATCCACCTCCAGCCCTGTTTATACACCAATGTGTCTGTGCATGCTCAGTCGCTCAGCCATGTCGGACTCTGTGCGACCCTTTGGACTTGAACCCACCAGGCTCCTGTGCCCATGGAATTCTCCAGGCAAGAATACTGGATGGGTCACCATGCTCTCCTCCAGGATATCTTCCCAATCCAGGGATCGAACCTGTGTTTTTTATGTCTCCCACATTGGCAGGCAGATTCATTACCACTAGCACCACCTGGGAAGCCCAAGGAAGCCACACCTTATGTTGATACATGGTTCCTCTATATTTACATTTCCGAATCCTTGGATTCAACCAAACCAACCAAGGACAGTGTAGCACTGTAGTATCTACTATTGAAAATAATCCATATTTAAGTGGCCCCACGCAGTTCAAACCTGCTCTGTTCAAGGGTCTGCCATAGTTGTCTGACCATCCATGGAGTCCAGAGTCCTTGCATCCAAATGCTGGTTCTATCCCTTCCTCCCCACGTGATCTTAGATGTGTTTCTTTAAGATCTCTGAGCCTCATTTTCTCCAATTATAAAATGGGAATAATAATGAAAATTTAAAAATCCTTTCTTGGTGGCTGTGGGGATTAGATGAGAAAATATACGTGAATTGCCTAGTACAGTATTGACACATGGTGCAGATCAGAAAAGGGTAGCTCCAACTATCATGAGGATGAATAACGGAGACGTTTACGGGCCGTCTCCGACACTCACACCCCCAAGTTACAAACAAGCTGCACTTTCATACATTATGCATCCCTGCCTTGGAGTCAAATCTGTCTGTGAAACATTCACCGTCACACATCATGAGACATGTTACCTCTTTCCAGCACCTCTGCTCACCCACTAGCAGTTCCAACACCATCGACTGTCTTTATCAAGGTGACTAGCCATTTTATTAAAATCTACTCATGATCTTATAAAAAGTGACTGAAGACAGAAAAGTTAAAACACTGCTATTAATAAGGGATCATATCTCCACCGAGACTGAAATGAGCCAATTTTTAACTTCATCAGGTGGAGGCCAGCTAACTGTCCCTTCAATTGTGATGGAAGAGGATGAAATTAAAGTATATATAGGTGTTGGAAAATGCTGCTTCTTGAGTGTGTCTAATGAATGAACTGCAAGATCATTAAGCTAAGTGAAAGAAAACAGGCACAAAAGGCCATACATTATATGATTTCATTATATGAAATGTCCAGAAAAGGAAAATCTATAAAGACAGGAAGTAAATTAGTGGTTGCCTCAAGCTGGAGGAAGGGATGGAGGGTGATGACAAATGGGCATAAGGTTTCTTTCCCGGGTGATGGAAATTACTAAAATTAAAGTCCTGTAGGGCAGCATGCAAGTGTGCCCAATCACTTAGTCATGTACAACTCTGTGTGAGCCCATGGACTGTAGCCTCCAGGCTCCTCGGTCCATGGGATTCTTTCTCCAGGCAAGAATACTGGATTGGGTTGCCATTTCCTCCTCCAGGGGATCTTCCCGACCCAGGGGTCAAACCCACATCTCTTATGTCTCCTGCATTGTAGGCAGATCCTTTACCCACTGAGCCATTGGGGAAGCCTATTTAAAATAAGTGGATGGTAATGATCGAGCAAGTCTGTAAATGTGTTGCTGCTGCCGCTGCTAAGTCACTTCAGTTGTGTCCGACTCTGTGCGACCCCATAGACGGCAGCCCACCAGACTCCCCCGTCCCTGGGATACTCCAGGCAAGAACACTGGAGTGGGTTGCCATTTGTAAATGTGCTAATAGCCACTGAATGATATACACTTAAAATGGGTACCGTCTGTGGTATGTGAATGATATTTTGATAAAGAAAAAAAAGCAACAGGAAAAACAAAACAAAAAGCAAGAAGTAAGTAAAAAAATGTCACATTTATAAATTCTTTAGGGAGTGTCCTTATGCATACACACACACATATACACATATATAACCTTATATCATTGTGTCCACTGACTGGTTAACACATTCGGTGTTGATGAGTGTTGTATAGAGAAGCAATTACATTGTCTTGGGCCGGGAATTTGTGGAGGGCAAGAATCTAGCTTTTTCAATTCTGGACCCATAGCCTATTGGCAGCACTCTATAAATTTTGCTGAACTGATCTGAGGATAAATGAATTTTATTCCTCCCAAAGAATTGCTGATGGAGAGGCTTCAGGCTCTTTGGCCTGTTGGTCCAAAGTCTGCAGTCTGTCCCAATGCAGCTCTCTTATCCCAGTTCAGATGGTTTGTTCTTTAATTCAAGCCAACCCCTAGGAGCAAATGCCATTTGCAACGGTTTGGTTCAGCCTGGCCTCAGCAGCTTTCTGGGTTGTTTAATGTCCTGCCAAATGTAATCACTGAATGGACAAGACACTTGCTTCGGGTCCTTCTGTAAATGGTGTGTCTGCAAACACAGCCTCCAGGAGCCACCATCTGGTGTTCACATATTTCTTCTCCATGGCTCCCCAAGCTGCTGGGGCCTTTAGCGAGCCTTTAAAGTGCCATGTTGGACTTTCAGGAGCACCCATGCCCCTGATCAGGCTCCCAAATCCCAGACCTGCCCATTCCAACCAGCCCATCAACCACCACATGGTCCCCATTCAACAGTGCCTGGTGGTGGAAGGACCTGGCTTGATTCTCCACACTTCACACCACGGAATCTCGGGGAGAATGTAGCTGTACTATAGCACGTGTGCATGCTAACAGGGACTTCTGGACCTGATTCTGTGGAAATCGCTCTAAGGGAGCTGGAGAGGCCGCCTCTTTAACAAGGTTGGCATGGAGGAGAGAACAGTTGGTAGTGAGAAGGTGCAGGATTTACATGGAAAGTGAAAGTGAAAGTTGCTCAGTCATGTCCAACTCTTTGTGACCCCATGGACTGTCCATGGAATTCTCCAGGCCAGAATACTGGAGTGGGTAGCCTTTCCCTTCTCCAGGGGATCTTCCCAACCCAAGGATTGAACCCAGGTCTTCCGCATTGCTGGCAGATTCTTTACTGGCTAAGCCACAAGGGAAGAGTTACAAAATTTAGCTCAACATCAGGGAAAATCCCCCAAACCAACAGATCAGCCCCCAAACTCAGGAATGCAGGGCGAAGAGCAGGACCCCAGGGATGCATGTCCCTGTAGTGAGTTCATCCTCCCCAGGCGGGTGACATGGGGCAAGTCAGTTCTCACCCCTGAGCTGCCTCCTCCTCCTGATGATGGAGGTGATGTCACAGCTCCAGGAAGGATGCCGGGATGTGGCTTCACTCCTTTGTTCAAAGCGGGGCAATGTCTTTAGCAACAAAGCACTACTGCTTTCTGAGGATCAGCAGGGGATTAAGAACCCAGAGATTTATAAATGTCATGGCTCCGTCTGCCCGGCAGGAAAGAACCTGGGACTGAAATGTTGCCTCTACAGACGCGGCAGGATCTGTACCCATACTTGTTTGCCAGCAAGGACTCCCGGGGGGAAAATATTTTACTCAAACTCAGAGTCACTTCAGACAGAAAATGAGGCAATGAAGGAGTTCGTCTGAAATAAGTAGTGATGAAAGCGAACATTGATGATGCCCCTCATACACGCTGGGTCTGGAGCCCTTAATAAACATTATATCGTTTATATCATCCATTCGACAAATATTTATGGAGGGCTGGCTAGGTGCCAGGAATCATCTGCAGAGGGAGCCACAAACAACATAGACAAATATCGCTACCTTTGGGAAGTTTACATTCTCCTGGTGTATTTTGGGCATGAGGAAGAGGAGGAGAAGGGAATGAATCGTCGACGAAGTGCACAACCAAGATATGAAACATGTCAGGTTGTTCCAAATGCTGGATAAAATATATCAAAAGAGAGACTGGCAGTGTGCAGGGCAAGGTTAAATGGAGCATTCAGGTGAATTGCCAGGTGGTCCAATGGTTAGAGGACTCTGAGCTTTCACTGCCAAGGGTGAGCCTTCCACCCCTGCTAGGGGAACTAAGACCCCCACAAGCTGTGTGGACCACCAAATAAATAAACGGGGTGTTGAGGGAAAGCTCACCTTATGTAAGCAAAGACCTGAGGGGATGGGCAAATATCTGGAGGAAGAAGATTCCAGGCAGAGACTATACAGTCACCAAATTGTGTGACCATCATCATAATCCATTTTGGAATGTTTTCTTTAGCCCAGAAAGTAATATCATGCTTATTAACAGTCGCTTCCCGTTTCCTCTCTCCCATCCAGCTCCTAGCAACCACTAACCTGCCTGAATGGACACGAGGTTTCTTTCTGGGTGACTTTTGTAGTTAAAAGATGAATGACTCTAGCTGACGTGAAGAGAAGAGACAGTGGGGAGATGCAAGGTCAAAGCTAGGAAGCTGGTAATAGGGCTGTTGTAGCAAATCAAACAATCTTCACCTCAGGGGAGATGGGAAATATTGTTATGCCCATTTTACAGATCAGCAAACTGAGGCTCGTAGAAGTTGACTTAGCCCAAGTCTCAGGCTAGGAAGGGGAAGGGAAATGCCAGGACCAGGCACCCAGTCTATCATCATCGCTAGTCCTGCCCTGAAGGCTGTGGCAGATTAGATTAGTTCCCCTCTCCCTCCCAATTCAACTTACACCATCCCTCCCTCGGTCACGTGACTGGCAATGACCAATGGACTGCTGGGCTTTAAAAGTACTTAAAAGTGGGCTTGCCATCTTCTGCCTCTGCCAGCACCAGCTAGATTAAAATTCCAGGTTGATATTGTTGTTTAGTCACTAAATTGTGTCTGACTCTTTTGTGACCCCATGGACTATATAGCTTGCCAGGCTCCTCTGTCAATGACATTTCCCAGACAAGAATACTGGAGTGGGTTGCTGTGCCCTCCTCCAGGGGATCTTCCCGACCCAGGGATCGAACCCATGTCTCCCGCATTGGCTGGTGGATTCTTCACCACTGAACCAGCAGGGAAGCCCATGTAGACACTGACTAGTTGAAGAACAAAGTGCAGGTCTTTGCAGTCTCTTCTAAATTAAAAAATGTCCTGCTTGTTAATGGTGGGTGGTTTCCAGAACTCTTCTGGACCCATTTGCTTATTCAGCCTGGGAAGCAAACCTGGAAAGAAGATGTTTCTTATTCCTTGTTTTACAGGTGGGGATTTGGGGGTCAAGAACAAAGCACTGGCCTCTTTCATCCAGGTTGACTGGGCAGCCCAGGTCTCTAACTGCATATCTTCCCAGCTCATTTCCAGCCCTCTCCTGCCTTTCAACCCCTTCCCTTCCCCTGAAGTGCTCGTTATAATTATTTTATAATTAGTTAGCTAACACGCCAAGAGGAATCCAGCAGAAATGTCTGATGGCTCAGACCTTAACAGCTCCCACTAAACTCCAACACCCCCTGCCCCGCACAGCTCTTCCCACTCCGAGGAATTTTCTACACAGCCCTTATCGTGCTGCATTTTAATTGCTCAGCTTCAACATCCACCTCCCTCACCAGCCTGGGAGCTTTTGAAATGAAGGGCCAAACACTCTCCATCTCCAATACCCAGTGTTTTTCACACTGTCTGACCCAGAGAGAAGACCAAGTATGATTTTTTAATAAATTCACACCAAGGCAGCAACTGGATTTCCAATGTTCAGTTCACCTTGATATGCATTTAATCGATTATAAAATGGAGATGCTGACACCCCAAAGAGGAGTGTGTTAAGCATGTCATTTTGATCTTGCAATTTTTCTTTCCTTATTCTTGCACCAGAGACACTTTACCCTACCCTGCAATAAAGAGTTTACCAGTCAATATGCTGGTAGACGTTGTGCATACATTTGAGTGCCTGTGTATGTGTTTCTGTATGCACCTGTCACTGTGTGCTTGTGTGTGCATGCATGCGCATGTGTGGCAAATGTGTGTTTGTACGTGTGTGCATGTGGCTATGTGCACATGTGAGTAGGCATGAATATGTCTGTGTGTGTATATATGAGCATATGCATATATGTCTCTATGTGTGCATATGCGTGCCTGGATACACACACACACGTGTGCAAACCTGAATGTGCATGACCTGTGTGCATATGCATGCATGTCTATGTACATGTGTGTGTACACATGTGCCTACATGTGTGTGCCAGTGAGCATGTGGTGCATACTCTCCCCCTCTTCTCGTCCTTCTTCATCTGCCTCCATCTATCTCTCTCCCCTAAAGTTGATCACTGATGCTGTATGACAAACACAGATAAACCATCAGTGCATGTGCACTGAGTTGCTCAGTGACAGCATGGGCTGCAGCCCGCCAGACTCCTCTGTCCGTAGGGATTCTCCAGGCAAGAATACTAGGGTGGCTTGCCATGCCCTCCTCCAGGGGATCTTCCCACCCCAGGGATCAAACCCAGGTCTTCCACATTACAGGCAGATTCTTTATCCTCTGAGCCACCACTGAAGCCCAAACCATCAGTCTTTGATTCAACTGTTAGTGAATTTTATTCATTCTGCCTCCAAATATTTGTAGAGAACCCACTATGACCCCAGGCACTGTCCTAGGTCCTGAAGACAAGGCAGGGGGATAAAGACAGAAATCCTTCCCTCCCTTGCATCCCGGTGATTATTTCTATCATACACTACTGGTAGAAAATAATCAGCTGTTCATAAAACTAACAGGGCTGATGTGACATACGCTGGAATTTGTAACAGGCTATAAGTCTGCAGCAGAAAAGTATTTTTGACACCATTTCGACCTGCAAGAGATTTGCACTGGGTAGAAAGGCCACAAAAGAAAGAAACGGGGACCTCCCTGGTGCTCCAGTGGTTAAGACTCCACCTGTCCACTGGCAGGGGACACAGGTTCAATTCCGGGTCGGGGAACTAAGATCCCACATGCCACAGGGTGCAGCAGATAAATAATATTTAAATTTTTTTAATTAAAATGTACAAAAGGAAGGAAGCAAACAAACAAAAACCTTAAAACAGCAGAAGTTAGCCGCAGCAGAAATTCAGTATGAGGAGGAAGATGAATGAAACATGTTGTAAAATTTAAACAGAAAATAATCGATCCCATGAAAATAATGTTATGACACCTATTTTGATGGGGGGAAAAAAATGGAAACAGTTTAGTTGAGCTATAGAGCAATTTAAGTCCTGGATTGAAAAGGCTTAATGGAATTTGCTCCATGAAACACTTTGTTGCAGAAAATTAATGTTGCAAGAACTGTCACATGGGTGCGTGTGTAAAAATGTATATGAGGTCAAAAGTAAGGGGGTGACAATGGAGACAGGCACACAGTAATCTCCATCTGTGTCACAAGCTTCATTGATAGATTCAGCTCTTCAGAGGACTCACAGCATTGGATCCAAGCAAGGTCAGAGACTGCTGGTTTAGCCTCTCTGCTCAGCACTTCTCAAACTTTTTTGTGCTTTCAAGTCACCCAGAGGCCTGTTAAAATGCAACAGAACTGGGGCCCTCGGGAGGGCTTGCATTTCTAACAAGCTCCCAGGGGATGCAGAGGCCGCCAGCCTTCAGACCACACTCTGAGCACCGAGGTCTCTGCAGACACTGCTGCTCTAGGACTAAAGCACCCCTCATCCCTCCCAGGGCTCAGATCAGCTGTCCACATGCATTGCGTCATCGCTTCCTGGAAAGGCGGCTGCTGGGAAGAAAAGATGTGCTTTGAAAAAACTGCAATGCAACTGCAGGACCCCAGGAGGCAACCAAGTCTGACAGAGCCAGTTCCCCGGTATGACTGTTGATTCAGCCATTTACCTGGGTTCTGGGGACCCGAGTTCCCCAATCAGAGAACTTTTAGGGGTTCGCTAATCAAATCCTTTCCTAACTCCCCAGGGAAAGAGCAAGGCTTAGCCCAAAGGAAAAAATCACTAAGCGTAGCAGCAGCGAGCTGAAGTGGAAACAGTTTAGACTTTGAAAGCTGACAGTTCTAAGCTCAAACGCTGACTCCTCCACTCACTGATCTCAGGCCAGCCAAGACTTTCCTCTGGACCTCAGTCTTCTCATTTGTATAGTGGGACGATGTGTATGGAATGAGAAATTTCATATAAAACCTGCTGCACTTAATCAAAAGAACATCTGTACATTTTAGCTTCTACCTCCAAAAAAATGGAACTCTAGTCCCCGAGGCACACGGGGGTGTAGAGATGTTTGGGAGGCTGGAGGTTTCATGGCATCCTTTAAATCGTATTCGTAGATGCCAATGACTAAATCCCAAGTCTAGCTGAGATGAGGCCAGAGCCAAAGAACAGGTACAAAAAAGCTTATTTTTTCCTCACTGCACTGGATCTCGGTTGCTGTGCGCGGGCTTTCTCTAGTTGCGGCAAGCAGAGGCTCCTCACTAGTTGCAGTGTGTGGGCTTCTCAATTTGGTGGCTTCTCTTGTGGAGAACGGGCTCCAGGAAAGTGAGCTTCAATAGCTGCGGATGGAGGGTTCTGGAGCGTAGGCTCCACATAGCTGTGGGTGGGCTCCACATGGTTGTGGCACAAGGGTTTAGCTGCCCCCATGGCATGTGGGATTCTCCCAGATTCAAGGATCAAACCTGTGTTCCCTGCATAGGAAGGCGGATCCTCAACCACTGAACCATCAGGGAAATCCACAGACAGGCTTTTAAAAAACAGGATTCACTTGGTCTTTGCTGGGACAAAACAAAGCCAGCCTTGGCAAACACCAGCACCGCTGTTTCTGGACAGAAACTGACTGATCTCAGGCTTGCTACCAAAATGACTTTACAGTTTCTTTAAGAAAGAAAATAAAAAGAGCAAGTCAAGCACATTTTTTTTCCCCTTTCTCGGCCTCCGATGAATCTCAGATCAGTTTCAAAGCACTCAGACTTCAGAAGGGTGGGAAACTCAGAGCCCTTGGCTGTGGGCCTGAGTCTGCAATTTTAGGGCATCAGCTCCTGGGGGAGCAGGCTCAGCCAGAGGGGCAGGACAAAGGCCATGCTCACCTGTGACACTCTCGGTGTGAGGTCCTCCAGAGCCTGGGGAAGGACATGTCCCTTCCCCAAAACTGGAACCACTGGGCTCTGATGCAGGATGAGAGTCCAGGCAGGAGAACTGATCCAAAGCAAGATCTGAGACCTGAGAGTGACCAGAGCTCAAACCCAGCTCTGCCACATCCAAGCCTCGTGACCCTAGCCAAACCACCTCTACTCTGAACCTCTGTTTCCCCATCTGTAAAGTGGAGATAATAGAACTTACCTCATCAGATGTTATGAAACTTAAATGGGTTAATTGCTAAGGCTTGTGTCCTCCCCCCAGCCCCAAATTCTAATCCTCAAACTGATGCTATCTGGAGGTGGAAACTCTTGGAAGTGATTAAGTCATGAGGCTAAAGCTGTCATGAATGGGCTTAGCTCTCTGATGAATGAGACCCCAGAGAACTCCTTCACCCCCTCCTTCTGCCAGGGGAAGACATAGTAAGAAGATAACCATCTATAAACCAGGAAGTGAGCTCTCACCAGACACTAAAGCTGTTCGTGCCTTGATCTTAGACTTTCCAGCCTCCAAAGCCATGAGAAATAAATAATAAATCACCCCAGTCCAAGGTATTTTTTCAAAGTTTTTATTGGAGTATCGTCGCTGTACAATATCGTGTTGGTTTCTACTGTACAGCAAAGTGAGTCGGTTCTATGTTTACATATATCCCCTTTTTTTTTTTTTTTTTGATCTCCTTCCCATTTAGGTCACCACAGAGCACTGAGTAGAGTTCCTGTGCTATACGATATGTTCTCTTTAGTTATCTAAGTTATACGTGCGCATGCTCAGTTGTTCCAGTCGTGTCCGACTCTCTCCGACGCTATGACTGTAGCCCGCCAGGCTCCTCTGTCCATGGGATTCTTCAGGCAAGAATACTAGAGTGGGTTGCCATGCCCTCCTCCAGGGGATCTTCCCGACCCAGGGATCAAACCTGAGTCTCTTATGTCTCCTGCATTGGCAGGCAGGTTCTTTCCCACTGAGCCACCTGGGAAGGTACTATCTATGTTATACAGAGGGTCAGTAGTGCATTGTGTCAGTCCCCGCCTCCCAGTTCTTGCACCGCCCCACCTTGGTATTTTTGTTATAGCAACCTGTACGGGCTAAGACAGTTCTTATGCAGAGAATGTTTCATACCGGAGCTGATCCATGAAAGGAAGCAGAGTTCTCACTCCACCCAAAAATAAACCCTGAGACAAGTACTTTCAGATCGCGGATTTATTTCGGGAAGTGACCCCAGGGGACAGGAATGGGGGACAGAAGATGATGGTGAAACAGTGAAGGAGAGAAGTCTGTGAAATGTGTGTCTCAGGTTGGCCACCACCATGCAATGGGGTTCAGGGTCACTGTCTTGCCAGCAAGCAAACTCCCCTCCACAGATACCCCAGTTGCTGCATGCGACCTTTCAGTTCTGCCCTCACTGTTCACGTGCCTGTCTGCTCACCTTCAGAATCTGCCTGATTTCCCACAAAGATACAAAGAAGAAAAAGAATTAATATGAACTGCCATCATTGTGTGTTAGTTGCTCGGTTGGGTCCGACTCTTTGCGACCCCAGGCGCCTCTGTCCATGGAATTCTCCAGGAAAGATTCCTGGACTGGGTCACCGTTCCCTCCTCCAGGGGCTATTCCTGACCCAGGGATCGAAGCTGGGTCTCCTGCATTGCAGGTAGGTTCTTTTACCATCTGAGCCACCAGCAAAGACCTGAGCCTATATGAATTGAGTACATGATGTGAACCGAGCATGTGACGAAATGTACCAGGTGGTTTGTGTATCTCACAGAATAACATCCGCATGTATTAACAGCTAGGCTTCCCCCCCAAACAGCTATCCCCTCCCCAAATTCCTGTTGATCCTTCCACAAGTCCAGGATGCTAAGGCTTGCCATGTTTATTGCTGCGGGAAAGGAGGTGACAGCAGAAATTTAAGAAGGGGAGAAGAATCTGTTCTCTGCTTTGGCGTTTCAGCATAAGCTTTCGAAACAAGAGTTTGAGAGATTCATTCTCTGAGTTTCAAAATCCTAGGTTGTGAGAATCAGAAGTCAGAGCTCTAAAAGACTCTGGGCAGAGAAATGATGTCATTAATAATAGATTTAGGAGAATTTATAATCAATCAGAATGAGTTTTCCTGCCTTCAAGGAGTTGGAGATTGCCAGGACTGAAGAAAGCAAGGAAGATTGCATGTCACTCGATCTCTGAGAAAGGGTTCCGAGTCCCGCCCCAGCACTTTCCCAGGTCTAGTCGCAGGGGGATAAGAACAAAGGAAAGACGGCAGGTTTGGGAAACTGGGGAAATGAAAGTGATAGTCACTCGGTCCTGTCTGACTCTTTGTGACCCCATGGGCCCGCCAGGCTCCTCTGTCCATGGAATTCTCCAGGCAAGAATACTGGACTGGATTGCCACTCCTTTCTCCAGGGGATCTTCCTAACCCAGGGACTGAACCCGGGTTTGGCGCACTGCAGGAGACCGTCTCAGCCACAAGGGAAACCCAGGAAACTGAGAGCTGAGACCTAAATCTTGCTCCTCATGTGAAGGTTGGGGAAAAGCAAGTCCTGAAATGACCCTCCATAATTATTACCTCCTGAAGGTCATGTCCTTGTGGGAAACCCATCTCCTTGAGTGCAGGTTGGGATTACTTTTTTTTTTTTCTTTTTAGATTCTTTTGATACGGACCACTTTTTAAAAGTCAAGCAACCTAGATGTCCATCAGCAGATGAATGGATAAGAAAGCTGTGGTACATATACACAATGGAGTATTACTCAGCCATTAAAAAGAATAAATTTGAATCAGTTCTAATGAGGTGGATGAAACTGGAGCCTATTATACAGAGTGAAGTAAGCCAGAAAGAAAAACACCAATACAGTATACTAACGCATATACATGGAATTTAGAAAGATGGTAACGACAACCCTGTATGCGAGACAGCAAAAGAGACACAGATGTCTAGAACAGTCTTTTGGACTCTGTGGGAGAGGGAGGGGGGGATGATTTGTGAGAATGGCATTAAAACATGTATAATATCATATAAGAAACGAATCGCCAGTCCAGATTTGATGCAGGACACAGGAAGCTTGGGGCTGGTGCACTGGGATGACCCAGAGGGATGGTATAGGGAGGGACGTGGGAGGGGTGTTCAGGATGGGGAACACGTGTACATCCGTGGCAGATGCATGTTGATGTATGGCAAAACCAATACAATATTGTAAAGTAAAATAATAATAATAATACATTTTAGAAAAAAGAAAAAAAAATCTTTATTGAATTTGTGACAATATTGCTTCTGTTTTATGTTTCGGTTTTCTGGTCATGAGGCATGTGGGATCTTAGCTTCCCCACCCGGGATGGAACCTGCAGTTCCTGCATTGGCCCTCCAGGGAAGTCCTGGGTTGGGATTATTGGTGATTCATGAACAGAATATGGCAGAAGCAATGAGATGCCACTTCCAAGGCCAGGTTACAAAAACACTGGCTTCTGTTCTGGGTTCCTTTTCTCTCTCTCTCTCTCTCTCTTGCAGAAGCCAGCTCCCATGCTGTGAGGAGCCCCATAGAGAGGTCCACATGACAAAGAACTGATTCTTCCAACCAACAGCCAGCAAGAACTTGAGGCCTTCGGTTCAACAGCCATGTCAGTGATGTTGGAAGCAGGATTCTGCAGCCTCAGCTGACACTCGATTGCAGCTTCTAGGGAGACCCTGAGCTGGAAGCACCCACCTAAGCTGCATACAGATTCCTGACTCACTGAAACCATGATCTAATAACCGTGTGGGGTTTTTATAAATTGATACATTTGGATCAATATATAGCACAGCACTAGATAACTAATACATCATGAAGAAGGCTGAGTGCCAAAGAATTGACGCTTTCCAACTGTGGTGCTGGAGAAGGCAGTGGCACCCCACTCCAGTACTCTTGTCTGGAAAATCTCATGGACGGAGGAGCCTGGTGCGCTGCAGTCCATGGGGTCGCTAAGAGTTGGACACAACTGAGCGACTTCACTTTCACTTTCCACTTCCATGTATTGGAGGAAATGGCAACCCACTCCAGTGTTCTTGCCTGGAGAATCCCAGGGACAGCAGAGCCTAGTGGGCTGCATAGTCCAGTCTATGGGGTCGCATAGAGTCAGACACGACTGAAGTGACTTAGCAGCAGCAGCAGCAGCAACTGTGGTGCTAGAGAAGACTCTTGAGAGTCCCTTGGACAGCAAGGAGATTGAACCAGTCAATCCCAAAGGAAATTAACCCTGAATGGTCACTTGAAGGACTGATGCTGAAGCTGAAGCTCTAATGCTTTGGCCGCCTGATGCAAAGAGCCGACCCACTGGAAAAGACTCTGATGCTGGGAAGGATTGAGGGCAGGAGGAGAAGAGGGCAACAGAGGATGAGATGGTGGGATGGCATCACTGACTTGATGGAGATGAGTTTGAGCAAACTCCACGAGATAGCAGAGGACAGGGAAGCCTGGCGTGCTGCAGCCCATGGGGTCGCAGAGAGTCAGACACGACTTCACAGCTGAACAACAACAGCATGAAAGTCAGCCTGAGTCAGCCTCTGAGCCTGCCTCTACCTCTGCTTGCCTCTGGAAGAAGCGAGATCATTTCCTTCGGAACAAGATCAGCATAAACAAGTCAATCAGAACCAGAAAAGTGGAGAGGCTCTGCCATCAGTATCAGGCATGTGCGACAGAAACTCAGTTGAGACCCGGAGAGGGAAAGGGATCCCATTGACTGCATGGTCAATGCCTGGCCTGAGATTCCCACCTGCCCCAAAGACATCACATCTTTCACACCCTCAATAGTCCAGGGAGGTCGGTTTTATTAGTTGTATTCCTTTGTTCAGAGAGTTAACACCACTTCCCTAAAATAGATAGCTTTAAATGGGGGGATATGACTCAGACGGTGATCACTGGCTCTGAACTCAGGTGCAGAACTGCTGTCCCATGCTGCTTGGTTTTCCTTCCCTGGTCCTGTGATGCCTGAGGGGTGAGGCTGGAACCTGGCTTCCCCTGACTCTCAGGGTTAAACAGACGTGATCTGGACTCTTGTTTGAGGCACCAGCTTAGATCCAGGCTTGAGACTCCAGCTGTTGTTTTCTGGGACTGTTATTTATTGGACGGCTAATTGACTCAATTGTTAGCTAAATGATCCCCCTTGTTCAGAAAGGAGAAATAAACAACTCCCCAGACACTTAAAAATCAAGCAGCTGTCTGGTTAGAATGATGATAGTCTATGAATAACTTATTAACAGGGGACAGATCAAAACTATCAACTCAAGACTTCCCTGGCGGTCCAGTGGCTAAGATTCCACATTGACAACACAGGGTGGGGCCAGGTTCAATCCCTAGTCAGGGAACTAGATCCCACATGCTGCAATAAGAGTTAAAGCTGCAATGAAGAGCAAAGATCCTCTGGACCACAACTAAGACCTGGCACAGCCAAATAAATATATATATATTAAAAAAAAAAAAAAAAAAACTCAGAGGGAATTTTCCGGTGATCCAGAGATTAGGATCCCGCATTTTCCCTGCCAAAGGTGCAGGTTCAGTCTCTGGTCAGGGAACTAAAATTCCACAAGCTGCACAGCACAGGAAAAAAAAAAAAAAACACTAACTCAATGGATGATAACCCACAGAATTCACTTAGTCTCTCCCTCCTGTTTCATCCTTGTCCCTTCTCAGAACTCTCCTTGTCTAACTTCAGTAGTCAGGGACTAGAACATGGTGATAGGTTAGCTAGAGCATCCTGGGTGGCTCAGTGGTAAAGAATCCACTTGCCAATGCAGGAGATGTGGGTTTGATCCCTGGGTTAGGAAGATCCCCTGGAGAAGGAAATGGCAACCCAATCTGGTATTCTTTTCTGAAGAATCCCATGGACAGAGGAGCCTGGTAGGCCAGAGTCCATGGGGTTGCAAAGAGTCGGACACCACTTAGCGACTAAAACAACAACAGAATAAAGTAAAGAGCATTCGAACTTATTGGAAAAGGGCCAATACATCACTTCATGCCTCTAGCAGTCAGCATGAGCCAGATCTCAGTGATTTAACATTACAAAATTTTATTTCTCAATCATGTGTTTCCCTGGGTTAGCCTAACTCCACTCCAGGTAGTCACTCAGGCACTAGGCTGTTGGAAGCCCACGAACTGGAATGTGAACCTCCTCATTTGCTACAGCTGGGAAAGAGAGAGAAGAAAAACACTCCATTTCTAAAGCTCTCAGCAAGTAAAGGACTTCCCTGGTGGATCACTGGTAAATAACTTGCCTGCCAGTACAGGAGACGTAGGTTCGAGCCCCTAGTCAGGAAGATCCCCTGGAGAAGGAAAGGGGAATCCATTCCAATATTCTTGCCTAGCAAATCCCATGAACAGATGGCCTACAGTCCATGGATCACAAAAGAGTCGGACACGACTGAAGGACTCAACAGCAAGCAGCATGGGCCCTGCCAGCTCCAAGGGGTCTGGGGAACGTGGCTTTCCACGCATCCAGGAAGGACAGGAGAGCCTGTCTTTGGAGAGTACCAGTGACTAACACTTTCACTTTTCAGTAATGGCAGCCATGGTAGCCACAGCATCTCCACTAGAGTCATAACCCTGTCTCAGGCGGTGGACCCTGCCCATGCACGGGAGACATTCATAAACCCGAAATTGCCCTAAAGGATCTTCTTTTTCTTTCTTTTCTCTCTACAACAAAATGAAATATCTCCTATCTTCGTGGAGCCACGGAACACACCCTGCATTTGCTCCAGGACACAACAGTGCTTGATCAACTGGCTCTGGGTAAAATCAAAGGATGTTGGTGCTTCGAGGGGCCTCCAGGATCATTAAGGCTTGAGTTTTATTGGGAGCAGTTGAGGACAGAAAGATCCAGAAATAGATGGAACAAATCCAGAATTAAACTTTTATTCATCCCTTTTAACAAACATTTTTGAGCGCCTGCTACATCCCAGGAACTAAGTTTTAAAAATAGGGAGACAGAAATATATGAGACTAGCCTTGTCCTCAAAAGGCCCTTGGAAGCAGGGTGGGGGAGATATTGACATGGGAGCAAATAAACAGCAGTGAACAGCACTGTGCGTGTGCATGTGTGTGTGTGTGTGTGCGTGTGTATGCATGTGTGCATGTGTTTGTACAAGAGAGAAAGAGATTGATTCTAGGTCCCATGTTGGGACAAAAGAAGAGAAAGGAGGGAGGTGCCTCTACCCTGCAGGGAGAAGGTCAGAGGAAATTTGCAGGAGGAAGTGAGGCCTAATGATGCTCAGAAGATTAGTAGAAGCTCGTTAGGTGAGCGTGGGCCAGCAGTCCGGGCACAGAGGATGGTGTGAGCAAAGGCAATTTCAGCACCCATTTATTATATCCAGGTCTCTAGCATGACATCTGACATTCCCCACCCCACATCCCAGTCTAGTGCAGTGCCTGATACACAATAGACGTTCAATTAGCACCTGTGAATGCGCACATGTGCTCAGTCACTCAGCCATGTCTCATTCTTTGCAACCCCAAAGACCTCTTTGGAGCCTACCAGGCTCCTCTGTCCATGGGATTCTCCAGGCAAGAATTCTGGAATGGGCTGCCATGCCCTCTTCCAGGGGATCTTCCCGACCCAGGGATCGAACCCACGTCTCTTATGTCTCCTGTGTTGCCAGGAGGGATCTTTACCATTAGCACCACCTGGGATATATCTCATGTTTATCTAGAACATTGTGACTGGTGTTGTAGCCTCCGGATAAAGGATGTGAAATCTCGTGACTCTAGCTTTCCTTACAGAGCAGGACCGGATGGACAGTCTTCCCCCACCCCCATGTCCTCTGCCTGTCTTCTCTCTGTGCAAAATTTAGCCAAAGAATAAGTTTAATCAGAGCAGTGAAAAGATGCAGAAATAAAGGAACATAGACCAATAATAATAGTCAGTAAGCAAAGTCAAGGACCTTTAGTTCCTCTTCATGAGCTACAGATAATACTCTGAGTCATGTCCTGTGACCTGTCTTACAGATACTGAAATCCCTACGAGGTGGAGAAGCTAACTACCTGATGAGCAGACTGTAGCCATGACATAAGCTGCCACAATTCCAAGAACTGGCCTCAAAGAAATGAAAACAAACCGACCCTGGAACTGAAGAGTAACTGTACTCAAAACAATCAAGGTAACTCTGATCAGACCACCACATGACCAATTTCAAGATGACTGGCAGAGTTGACTGCTGTTTCTGCACATAGCCCTCTCCCTCTGCCTATATAAAGCTCTTGCCCACTGATATGCGATGAGGGGGTGGGGAGGGAGGCAGCCTGTGGACAAGAGTCCATCCTCCCCCGGTTGCCAGCATCCTTAACTTTCCTTTCCACCAACCGTGCCTCTTTTTTTGGCTTTTAAGCTGCAAGCAGCTGGACCCCATTTTTGGTAACCACTTATTCTGCAAGTTGCTTCTCAGGTGTCCTGGGCAGGTGAGGCTGGAGGAAGGAGGCATCCCGAAGCACTGGTCTGGGCATTTCACAGCATCCGGCCTCCCCAGTCTCCACGTCTCCAGGCTAGAAACTCAGCATGAAAAGCACTCATGCATTTTCCTCCTGCTGAAGGGTGATTCATTTACTCTCACCTCTGCTCGCCTGTTAAGCCTTTTGTATCTGTATTAGCTACAATTTAACACAGAATGTGTTGCTTAAACAGTACTGCAGTTATGATTCAGAGAGGAGGAAAATGCAATTCGATCACATTTAGTCTGTTTTAACTGCTGAAGGTAAAAGGAAACCATTTTCATACCCGATTTTTTTAATTTCTGTAAATTACTCTGATCAGGAATAAAACCCAGTTATTTCCTTGGCTTCCCTAATGGCTCAGCAGTAAAGAATCTGACTGCAGTGCAGGAGATGCAGGAGACACGGGTTCAATCCTGGGTCGGGAAGATCCCCTGGAGAAGGAAATGGCAACATGCTCCAGTATTCTTGCCTGGAAAATCCCATGGACAGAGGAGCCTGGTGGGCCAAGTGCATGGGGTTGCAAAGAGATGGACACGAGAGCAGTAGCAGCAGTAAGCCTAACCAGCATGAAGCCCAGGAAGACAAGTGATAGATGATTACTGAATAAATAAACGATGTCCTTTTCCCTTCACATTTAAATTTCCCTTCCTCTTGTCTTCCTCTCACCTTCATCAAAATCAACCTAAAACTACCATTTCTTATAAAACTTGAATTCAAGACACCTTCTCCAGCATCTTAGAGCTCTAGTCATTGGGAAGGGGAAGCTGGAGGCCTTGTCTTTTCACAGGCTTGGCTTATTCCATGAGATGTTCTTTATAAGGGATGATTTTAGTACCATCCTTATCACCAGCCCACTTCCGCTCTGAGGCTCCTCCATCTCTGCAAAGATTTTACAACATTTTTCTAATTAACATGGGGCCCACGAGGGCTCACAAATACACTTGTTTTTGTGTAGCTCCTTTTCCTGAGTTTTCAGAATTAAGCCCCTCTTGGAGTTCCAGCCCTCGAAGGGGAGAGATTACTTTCCATTCAGTGAAAGAATAAAGGTTAATCAGTAAATGGGTCTTGTGAATGAAGAAGATACTCATGGGAGAAAAGAAAACAGAATCCGCAAAATAGAGAGTACATTTCTGGATTGATAAGCTCCTGCACTTGTGAGCCCCAGAGAAAATGGAGATGTCAGAAGTCCTTTCTGACTGTGTATGAGAGATTTGGCAATCGTCATTAAATAACATTAAGGGCTAAAGGAAGGAATTAGGTGTCTGTTACATGCCACACGAGATAGAAGCTTATGGATTCCTTTTTAATTTTTATTGTTGGAGTATAATTGCTTTACACTCTTGTGTTAGTTCTGCCGTACAATGAAGTGAATCAGCTACGTGCATATGTAATTCCCCTCACTCTTGAGCCTCCTTCCCATCTCCCCTATCCCACCCAGTAGGTCATCACAGAGCATCGAGCTGAGCTCCAGTGCTATATAACAGGTTCCCACTAGCTATCTATTTTACACATGGCAGTGTATATATGTTCATGTTACTCTCTCAACTTGTTCCACCCTCTTTTCCGCTCTGTGTCCACAAGTTTGTTCTCTACATACAGACGTTCATGGGGTCACAAAGAGTCAGACACAACTTAGAGACTGAACAACAACACTGAGAATCTCTGCACCCTAGCAATGGGGTAGGTATCTCCATAAGGTTAATTTCATGCTGGTTCCTTTTCTCTGAGAACTGCCTCCCACCTTCGAGGTGAGTTGCTGGTAACCCTGTTTGCAGTGTGTCACCCTGATCATTATCCTACAAGGGGCAGACATCAGGCTGAAGCTGGGCCAAATGGGTTCTCTATCTCAGACATCTGAAATTTGGATCAGGAGACAGCCACATGGCAGAGGCTGGGTGAGTGGCCATCTTCTGCCGGCGTGAGCATGGAGAACAAGCAAAAGCTCTTTATCTTGGGATAAAGAAGAAACCAATGCCTAGGGAGAGGCAGAACAGCTCCCAGGGGGACCGTACTGCTGAGCCCTTGTGCCTTGAGTTCCTGACCTCAGACCTTGAAGTATCCTTGCTGGGCATGGGTCCAAGAAATTTCCTGGGATCCTTCAGCATTCAGTAGCATTATTTGGATGGAAATGTTAGGGGAAACACTGACCAAAACCACCTGCCCTGGCCAGGTAAAATAATAGTCACTTGCATGAGTTATCTTACAACAGGAGGTCCTGGTAACGAGCATGGAACTCACAAGACACCACCCGCTGGAAGAACTCAGGAAAGGTCAAAAGGAGAGAGGAGACGCCTGTTCACATGTCCTACCAGCCTCCCAGAATCCTTCCTGCTGGAATCCAGTTTGGCTTAGTGATGCACAAGCCACCAGAAAGGATCCTGAGTCACAGTGATGATGAAAGGTAACTCAGAAATTAATCCCATCACCATAAAACCTGAGACTGCAAGCCAAGTGGCAGAGCAGATCTCCTGGGTTCCCTTACCCTCCTGCTCTGCGCCCGGGCACCCCTTCCAGTAAAATCTCTTGTTTTGTCTGCACATGTGTCTCCTCGGACAATTCATTTCCTAATGTTAAAACAAGAGCCCACTCTCGGGCCCTGTAAGGGGGTCCCCCTTCCGGCAACAGAAAGTGATAGAATTCAAACCATGGTAAGCAAACTGATGCGAGTTACTGACTTACATACCAATAACTAGAGAGAAGGAGGTGACTTTAGGCACAGCTAGGCCCAGAGAGGAAACAACGTTGCAATCTCCCTCACTCACTCACCTGCCGTCTTTCCAATCCCTATATCCCTATGTGGGCGGCATGCTCTTTTCCGATAGACAGCTTTGCCTCACATGTTAGGAAACAGGCTGCAGGCAACAATGCCCCATCATTTTAGCTTCAGAACTCTAGAGGCAAACCCTTCCTCCCGCTTCATACCAAAAAACGCAGGGAAAGTCTTTAAACCAGAATTGGAAATATGCTCACCCATCCACCCACCACCAGTCTCTGTTAGCCAGGAAATGACTTACCGTGATTGGCTTTTCATGGGTCACCTGACTGATTTCTATGGCAATGGGAGTAAGGTCTATGATTGACAGCTTCATCGGAGTCACCTGGTTGAAAGAGAAGAAACAGAACGGGAGACAATGAGCGGACCACAGCAGATATTAATGCCTCTTCCAAGAAAGCCTTCTTTCCCCTCGATTAAGCAGTTCAGTGCAGTCGCTCAGTCGCATCCGACTCTATGTGACCCCCAAGAATTTAAGCTCTCCTGGGTGACTTTATTCCTAGTCATCAAGTTATCTTAACTGGGTATGGCTATAAAATTAAATCAGGAGGAATTTTTGTGATAGAACTGTTCTATTAGTGACTCTACTAAGTCAATATCCTGGCTGTGATTTTATTGGAATTTTTGAATTTTTCAAGTTTTCCATTAAGGGGGAAATAGGGAAAAGGATGCATGGTATCTCTCTGTACTGTTTCTTACAACTGAATGTGAATCCAAAATGATCTCCAAAAAAAAAAAAATTAATTAAAAAAAAACTAGAAAGCAAAGTAAAATGAAATCTTGAACAAAGACCCTGCTGCCAAAATTAAATCCAAGCAGAGACTGGTCTCTAAACGGAATCAAATGGAAACCAATTCATGGGCAACAGAACACCACAAATCTTCAGAAAAGCCAGATCCACTTTCTCCTAGATCTTTATTTTAATGACCAAAAAAAAATGAAGTCCCAACAGGCTCCTTTCATAGCATCATCAATTCACATCCACACAGCGATAATTAGAGGGAAAGGTTCAAGAATGTCCTGAAGGCCACAGCTCACATGCCATAAGACATGCCAGAATGTGATAATCAGCCCCGAATTAGCACTAATTCTTCATACGTTTCTAAGCACATCAAATATTAAAATACAATTAGACACTGGGCGAGGGCCTGAAAGTTTTGTCATTACCTTTTCACTATGTCAGGAAACCAACCAAAAGTAAAAAGTTAAAGGTTGATAGTGAGGATCAGTTTTTCCATCTTAAATCAGGGTGCAGGGGGAGTAGCAATTTAGTGGCAAGCAAAGATGTTGACTTTGACTTCCCTGATGGCTCAGTGGTAAAGAATCTGGCTGCCTATGCAGGAGACCTGGGTTCAGTCCCTGGGTCAGAAAGATTTCCTGGAGAAGGAAATGGCAACCCACCCACTCCAGTATTTTTACCTAGAGAATCCTATGGACAGAGAAGCCTGGTGGGCTGTAGTCCACGGGGTTGCAAAGAGTTGGACATAACTTAGCAACTGAGCAACAACCACAAAGACATTGAAGGGCTTCCCATTGAAAGACCCGCCTGCCAGAGCAGGAGACATGAAAGATGCAGGTTGGATCCCTGGGTTGGGAGGATCCCCTGCAGGAGGGCATCGCAATCCACTCCAGTGTTCTTGCCTGGAGAATCCCGTGGACAGAGGAGCCTGGCAGGCTCCAGTCGATGGAATCGCAGAGAGCTGGACACAACTGAAGCAACTTAGCATTCACACAGGCAAAGACTTTGAAATCTGAGTCTTGTATTCAAATTTGGTTCATCTCCTGGGCAAGTCACTTCTATGAATCTCATCTGTAAAATAGACATCCTAGCAACCCTTATCATAGATCTATCGTGGGTGCACCTATGGCAACCCACTCCAGTGTTTTGCTTGGAAAGTTTCATGGACAGAGAAGACTGGAAGGCTACAATCCATGGATCACAAAGAGTTGGATACAATTGTGCAACTGAGAATATGTATATACATGTATACACACACACATATATACACATACATATACATATTTGGGGTTTCCCTGGTGGCTCAGAGATTAAAGCATCTGCATGCAATGCAGAAGATCTGGGTTCAATCCCTGGGTCAGGAAGATCCCCTGGAGAAGGAAATGGCAACCCACTCCAGTATTCTTGCCTGGAGAATCCCATGGACGGAGGAGCCTGGTGGGCTACAGCCCGTGGGGTCACAAAGAGTCGGACACAACTGAGCGACTTCACTTTCACTTTCACATACATATTTTATTTTTTATATATGCATATATATTTTTTCTATATATAAACACTTGGCATGCAGAAGGTCTTCAGAGAATGATTAGTTTTTCTTCCACTTGGGAAACAGCACAAAAAGGATCCCGGTGTGATAAATGTGTTTTCATAAAACATAAAAACTAGAATTATACTTCCCATTTAATTAGGAAAAAAAGTTAAATGTTCCTATGGCAGATATTCAAACATGACACAAAATATTATGATAGCATTGGGTCTTCTCCTCTTGAAAGGGAATGCAGGAGAGGATGCCAGGAAGAAAAATTAAGAGCCAATAAATCTTTCCAGAGCCTCACAGCCATACAATTGGCCAGCAGAAAGTTTTTTAAATGAATAGCCCCTTAAGAAATTAAACAGTTGATGGATGATGCAAACATCTTTGTGGCTGGTTTATTTACAAGGGGAGACAGACACAGAGAGGACTTCTACATACTTTCCTTGTCCCCTAATTTTATTGGAAACACTGCAAGTGAAGCAACAGCACTGCCATTCATGGGAGCTGAGTTGCTACCTCTCCACCATGCATTAGCGAAGAAAAAAAAGAAAAGGAGGTGTTTATCCACAAACCATTTCAACTTCTTGCAGCTTTGTGCTATAAGAAATATAATAAAGCAACAATATAATAAAGAAACTGTTCAATGCATTATCCATTCTCCCCTTTTCCTCATTAATAAAGTCCTAACTTTATTCTGACTGGCCATCTGCCTGGTTAAAAACTACATTTCCCAGGCTCCCTTGAGGGGGGAGTGACCATGTGATACAGTCTGGCCAATAAGAAGTAAGCAGAAGTAACCAGGTGGGTGTGTTCATTATCTCTTGCTGGTAACAACTTGAAACAAAGAACATTTATTATCTTACTTTCTGTGGGTCAGGGATCTGGCAGCAACTTAGCTAGATGCTTCTGACTCAGCCTTTCATGAGGTTGTTGTCAAGCTGAATATATTCATAAATATTCATATCTGTCCTGCAGCTAGAAATTATTCTACCCACTTTACAGATGAAGAAACTGAGGTTCAGAGGTGTTAAGTGACTTTCTTAACTAATAAATTGTAGGAGCTGGATTCTAATTCAGGTCTGACTGCAGTCTCCCTTCTGCTACACCAAACAGTTGATTTGGGATTGAAATAAGTATTTATCAATAATAACAATAATTGCTATTTATTAAGCCCCCATTCTGGGTCCAGCAGTTTACTGGCTTATCATTTCATTTAATCCTAACTACAATTCTGTGAAGTAAGCACTCTTTTTTTTTAATTATATTTATTTTTAATTGATTGATGATTGCTTTACAATATTGGTTTGATTTCTGCCATACATCAATGTGAGTTAGCCATAGGTGTACGTGTCCCCTTCCTCTTGAACCTCCCTCCCACCGCCCCCTGTTTCCCACCCCTTAAGGTTGTTACAGTGCCCTGCTTTGAGTTCCCTGAGTCATACAGCAAGTTTCCATTGGCTTTTACCCTCGTTTTGCCAATGGGTAAACAGAGGCTCAGACAGGTTAAGCATATTAGCCAAATCCTCATGGCTCTGCAGGACTGCAGGCAGGATTGGATTCAGGTCCATCAGAGGCTCATGGACCAGGGCCCATGTGACCCTCATGCCGGGATTTGGGATGTGGCAGCCAGAGACGGACAAGAGGAGGTGACTGGCTGCTTAGCATGCAAGTTGCACCCTCGTACGCTCTTTGTTCCTGGTAATGACCTGTTTACTGAGGACCAGAGCAAGAAGTCGAGGTGCCCAATCCAGTCCTAGTGAGAAATCATCAAGACCACACCTGAGGGGGACTCCCCTGGTGACCCAGTGGCTAAGATTCTGTGCTCCTAATGCAGGGCGTCCAGGTTTGATCCCTGGTCAGGGAACTAGATCCAACATTCTGCAACAAAGATAAAAGATCCCGCATGCCTCAACTAAGACCCAGCGCAGCCAAATAATAAATAAAAATAACTATTTTTTTAAAAGACCACATCTGAGAAGTTTAGTGTGTGTTTAGTGAGCTAGGGAAGGAGCTTGTCTGTCAAGAGTCTTTTTTTTTGGCTGGTATCAGCTGCTCCGAGATTTGACCCATGGCTGACTTCCCATGTCTAAGCAGGAAACAGAAATAGATCACTGAGGACACCAAAGAAACAGGTGGATTTGGCGCCTCTAAAAGGGCATTTTAAAGAAGGCACTTTAACAGAATTTGTGACTTTTTATTTTCAAGTCCACCCTTCTTCCTATGGTTTACTGATAGCCTGTTGGGAAGAAATTCCAATCGTGTGTCCATTCCAATGCACTATAGACTGCCGAGGTGGGGTAGAGACTCAGCTCACATATCCAAGGGTAGGCTCTTGAATCCAGGCCAGACAATCCCAATCCCTGAAGCCAAAGGGCATCTTGGGTGGCCAGGTTTAGAGGGCAGCAGGAGCGTCTCGTGTGCCCACACTGTGGTCACTTCTCTGCAGCCTCTGAAGCATCCTTGTTTCCCACCTATGTCTCCACTTATTCCCCTGATTCTATAAGGCCCTGCATCCTTCAAAAGGTTACTGTCTTTGCTTAATTCAGAAAGTATTTCCAATGCTGGCCTCTAAGAAAGCTTGTTGATAGAACATTAAAGTCGAATGGCACACTTCCTCTTTTCGGGGAGCCAGTACCCTCATGACCCCGCTGCCCCTCCTGTGCACTGAACGAGTAGGTGAGTGTGCTTTCCAAGACTCTTTCTAGTTGCATAAAAGAGAAACCAATCCAAGCAAAAGTAAACACCAAAACACAACCAGAACGCTTATTATAAGGGTACAGTAGTGAACCATGGATGCCGATGGATGGCAAGTCTTTGAAAGCTGGTCAAATAGGACCTCACTTGTTCGGTGAATTTCACTCAATGATTTGGTCTGGTTCCACCCCCTCCAGGAAGTCCTCCTTGACTCTCGGGTTTTTTTTTTTCTGTCTCTGTCATTCTTTGGATACTTCTCTGTGCATTTGAGAAAGCACAAGATCTGTTATCTCATATATGTATGTATGTATAAGTTTGCGTGTGTGTCTATGTGCCTATGTGTCTGTGTATATCCCCTTGATCACAGCCTTGTCATGGCAAAGGGGCTTGTGTAACTCAGTGAAGCTATGAGCCATATCGTGCAGGGTCACCCAAGATGGATGAGTAGTAGTGGAAGAGTTCTGACAAAACGTGGTGCACTGGAGGAGGGAAAGCCAAACCACTCCAGTATTCTTGCTGCGAGAATGGTATGAAAAGGCAAGAAGACACGACACCAGAAGATGATCCCTCCCAGGTCGGTAGGTGTCCAATGTGCTACCGGGGAAGTGCGGAGAAATAACTCCAGAGAGAATAATTGTCTGTCATTCAGATTACCCTGCTACTCTCCAGTGTCTCAAGTGAAGTTTTTCAGGGCTGTGACACACAAGGACGGGTTATAAACCCCGCAAAGTGTGGAGAAGGAAAGACGCTGGGGGTCTCTGACAGCATACAGCAGGGAGACCCGGCTCAGTCTAAGAAGTGAAGGAACCTTCTAGGAGGAGGTAACCCCCTGCCCCAAAGCTTGGAACACAAGGTAGGAGGTGGAGGGGAGGCCATGGTGTCACACACAGGAGACAGATGACGGAAAGACCAGGATGACAGCAAGAGAGAGAACTGCACGTCTTCGCCTTAAGCACCGTGGTGAGGCTGGTGGCCCGGCGCAGAGGGGAACATGGTGGGGGAAGGGCCGTCGGTGTCACTGGGGAGAGTGGCCACTGCCCTGGGACCCGCGTGCATTTGCCTGCTGAGGAGCAGCGTGCTTTCGTTTGCATTTTAGAGAGTTTGCTCCGCCTCCTTTTCAAAGAGCCAATGACAGCTGAGCAAGTGTGCGGGGGCGGGGTGGGGGGAGACCCCTGGGAATGTGCGATCCTTGGGGACCCAGACCCGCAACCACAGAAGCAAGACAAGGAATGTGCCCCATGCAGGCAGAGGGTTCTGTGGCAGGTCTGATGCTTCTGCTGCCAAGTTCAGTTCAGTTCAGTCGCTTAGTCGTGTCCGACTCTTTGCGACCCCATGGACTGCAGCACGCCAGGCCTCCCTGTCCATCACCAACTCCCAGAGTTTACTCAAACTCATGTCCATTGAGTCGGTGATGCCACCCAACCATCTCATCCTCTGTCGTCCCCATCTCCTCCTGCCCTCAATCTTTCCCAGCATCAGAGTCTTTTCAAATGAGTCAGTTCTTCACATCAGGTGGCCAAAGTAGTGGAATTTCAGCTTCAACATCAGTCCTTCCAATGAATATTCAGGGATGACTTCCTTTAGGATGGACTGGTTGGATCTCCTTGCTGTTCAAGGCACTCTTAAGAGTCTTCTCCAACATCACAGTTCAAAAGCATCAATTCTTTGGCACTTAGCTTTCTTTATAGTCCAACTCTTACATCCATATATGACCACTGGAAAAACCATACCTTTGACTAGATGGACCTTTGCTGGCAAAGTAAAGTCTCTGCTTTTTAATATGCTGTCTATGTTGGTCATAACTTTTCTTCCAAGGAGCAAACATCTTTTAATTTCATGGCTGCAGTCACCATCTGCAGTGATTTTGGAGCCCCCCCCCCCCAAAAAAAAGTCTGTCATTGTTTCCACTGTTTCCCTGTCTATTTGCCTGCTGCCAAAGCACTTGGCAAATTTCTGCTTTTATCAGAAGCAAGCTGGCCTTGTCCAGAGAGCTCAGGACCAGTCCTTGCCCTCCTGAGAGAACACAAACGCTGAAGCTGTAATTGCTCTTTTCTGAGGCTCCCTCATTAAGAACAGCAATGGTCAGCATCTCTCCTCAGCTGCCGCTGGTCCCCTAGGGACAAGTGTAGGAAACCTGCCTGCTCCTCCACTGTGGGAAAAGGCTCCCAGAGGCCGCTGGGAAATGAGAGACGGAGCCCCTGGGGTCCAGTCCCGGCTCTGCCGTGAATTTGCTGAGTGACATTAGGCGAGTTATGTCTCCTCGCTGTTGTCTCCTTTACAAAATGGGATAACAACAGTACCAACCTGCAGGATTGTTATGCAAAGTAAGCCCTCCATGAGAGCACTCAGAATGTGTCTTGCACTGAGTGAATAAATGCCCAATAAGTGTTAGCAATTAGTAGGGACTTCTCTGGGGGTCCAGTGGTTAAGAATCTGCCTTCCAATGCAGGGGACGTGGGTTTGAACCCTGGTGAGGGAACTAAGATCCCGCATGGAGCAAGACAACAAAGCCCATGTGCCACAAATACTGAGCCCACATGTTCCAAAACCCCTGTGCTACAATTAGAGAAGCCCTCGAGCACCGCAACTAAAGGGTTAGCTATTGGTAAACAGAGGGGAAAATGGAAGACAGAAGGAGAGGGAAGAGAGAGAAACTATATGGGAATATATATATAGCATTGGAGAAAAAATGTTGCTTCTTCCAACACATCAGATGACCACATGCTAATTCAGTGAGTACCTTGTGGGCGTCCTAAGTCACTGCAGTCATGTTCAGCTCTTTGTGACCCCATGTAGCCTGCCAGGCTCCTCTGTCCATGGGATTCTCCAGGCAAGAATACTGGAGTGGGTTGCCATTTCCTTCTCCAGGCAATCTTCCCAACCCAGGGCTCAAACCTGAGTCTCTTATGTCTCATGCCTTGGCAGGTGGGTTCTTTACCGCTAGTGCCACCTGGGAAGTCCGTTCAGGGTCTACTGTGTTCACATGTGTTATTTAAGTTATCCTTCTAAACAACACCTGTGGACAAGTATTATTATTTCTATCTTACCACATGAGCACACTGGAACACAGACAGGTAAGGTGCCTGTCTCACAGCTCAGTGAGATTGGACTGGGAGTCCATGTCCTCCAGAGCTTGGCTGTGTCCACTTCTGGCTGGTGCCATGATGCTCAGACAGAGAAACTGACCCCTAGGTGGTTCTAATCCCTCAGCAGGGATATACTCTAACCCCTTATTTTGTCCCCCGCACCCCTGAGCACTGGCTTGGCCACTAGTCCATGAGTCTTCTCCCAAACCCTACCCCCTACCCCAAACCCTGCTGTGAGCCTCTAGAGGGCAGGAGACTGTGATGGTTCCATCTGGGATGCCCTGTGATCTGATACAAGGTAGTGACCCAATCAACACGACAGACTTGCATCGAAACAATTTCTTCAAAAAGCCAAACAACAACAGCCATCTGTCAGTTTGCCAATTTCCGTGGTGTACATTCTCCTGCTGAGACCATTTCAAGCCACTTGATTTGGGTCCTTAGCAAGCACCAACTGTGTGCCTAGCCCTGAGCCAGTGGCAGAGCAGGACCCAGAAGTCAAAACACGATGGACACGATGGCCATCCTCAAGGAACCTAGTCATATGGTGGGGCGAAATGAAGTTGCTTAGTCAGGTACGACTCTGAGATCCCATTGACTGTAGTCTACCAGTCACCTCCATCCATGGAATTTTCCAGGCAAGAGTACTGGAGTGGGTTGCCATTTCCTTCTCCAGGGGATCTTCCCAGCCCAGGGATCAAACCCAGGTCTCCACATGGTGGGGTGAGGGGAGCCTTACCTGTAGCCTTTGCCAATTCCCATGGTGTAAATACTCCCACTGTGGCTGTTTGAAGCTGTGCTGTGCTTAGTCACTCAGTTGTGTCCGACTCTTTGTGACCCCATGGACTGTAGCCCACCAGGCTCCTCTGTCCATGGGGATTCTCCAGGCGAGAATACTGAAGTGGATTGCTATGCCCTCCTCCAGGGATCTTCCCATCCAGGGATCAAACCCAGGTCTCCTGCATTGCAGGCAGATCCTTTACCCGCTGAGCCACCAAGGAAGCCCAAGAATACTGGGGTGGATAGCCTATCCCTTCTCTGGGGGAACTTCCTGACTCAGGAATCGAATCAAGGTCTCCCACTTTGGAGGCAGATTCTTTACCAGCTGAGCTACTAGAGAAGCCGCGTTTGAAGCTACCCATCACCAAAAACGGGGTCAGGAAGAACTGCTGGTGCTAGCACATTACCACTTTACAGGCTTGTTGGAGAGACAGACAATAAACAAGCAAGTGAAGAAATAAAATAAAGTAATAATAACCAATTGGCCTATGGAGAAAATACGCAGGGCACTGTGACAGAAAGAGGGATGCCACATTTAAGCTGAAAACTGCACAGAGGACTCTACTTTTTGAAAAAGCCATAATGCAGTTTTTCAATCCAAATGATTCTCTGCTGTTATTCACAGAGACTTACTGGAACTGACAAATCCATTTTCCAGCCTCCCTCCAGGGGCTGCTTCCCCAGGCGGACCCTTTACCTGTGGGCTCTGTCGGGGAGGAGAGATGATCCCTTCCCCACAGGACTCAGCAGCCAAGGGAGGTTAAACTGATTATGGTTTCCCATTTCCCCCTCCTCCTCCTTCTCACGGGATAATGTCTTCCTCCCTGATGTCTGCTGTCGTGGGACTCCCATTGAATCGAATCAATAGTGTCACGTTTTAGACTGATGTCAAACCCGAGAGGAGCTGGGTTTTCTTCCTCCACTTTGTCACGTATCACATAGCCAGAGAAACGCTTTGTATTATTTAATTCTATGTATTTACTAACATTGGGAAATATCCCTATTGGCCTTTTTCTGTTCAGATTAATCCTAAATGAAGATTCAGAGAAACAGTGAAAACATTGATTTCTTTTAATTCCCTGTGAGAGTCACTGGCATGAGTGGTTACTTCTGTGGATGCTGGCAGCACATAATCTGAGTTTTCATTCTGGCTCCACCCTCTACGCATCACATGTGAAAGCAAATGTCACTCAGTTGTGTCCGACTCTTTTCTACCCCATGAACTATTCAGTCTATGGAATTCTCTAGGCCAGAATACTGGAGTGGGTAGCCTTTCCCTCCTCCAGGGAATCTTCCCATCCAGAGATCAAACCCAGGTCTCCCATATTGTAGGCAGATTCTTTACCAGCTGAGACACCAGAGAAGCCCAAGAATACTGGAGTGGGTAGCCTATCCCTTCTCTGGGGGATCTTCCTGACCCAGGGATTAAACCAGGGTCTTCTGCACTGCAGGCAGATTCTTTACCAACTGAGATATCAGAGAAGCCAACTCATTACATGGATGTGAGTATTCCTTTATTTTCCTGTCTATGAGATGGGCATCAAGAAACCCAGCTCATAGGAGTTGTTGGGAGGATTACATGAAATAACACATGCAAAGTCCTTAAAAGAACACCAGAAAGTTTTAGCATTATTATTCCCCATTTCCCTTCTTGTGTTTGATTTCTCAGATACCTACCAGGTGCCAAGTCCTGAACTAGGATCTTTGCTGATATGATCTCACTCAAAGGTTTGATATTTTGCTTATCTGGGATTTTTCTGCATGAACTTCGACGCGCTGAAATACTGCATTAGGGACTTCCCTGGTGGTCCAGTGGTAAAGAATCCGCCTGCCAATGCAGGAGACACGGGTTTGATCCCCGGTTCTGGAAGATCCCACATGCTGTGGAGCAACTAAACCCTTGTGCCACAACTACTGAGCCCACACTCTAGAGCCCCGGCTCCACAATAAGAGAACCCATGCAATGAGAAAGCTGCTCCCCGCAACTAACGAGTAGCCCCCGCTCCCCGCAACTAGGGAGAGTCCACGTGCAGCAAACAAAGACCCAGGGCAGCCAAAAATAAATAAATAAAAAATTTTTTAATCGTTAAAAATGGCTTCCCTGGTGGTTCAGTGGTTCAGTGGTTTCCTGCCAATGCAGGAAACACAGGTTCAATCCCTGATCTGGGAATGTCCCATAGGCCACAGAACTAAGCCCATGCACCAGAACTACTGAGCTTGCCCTCTAGAGCCTGGGAGCCACAACTAGCAAAGCCTGTACACTCCCCTCCTCTGCAACTAGAGAAAGCCCGTGTAGCAATGAAGACCCAGCACAGCCAAAAATGAATAAATAAAGCTATTTTTAAAATAACAATAATAATTTTCAAAATATTCCACTGAAGTATGATTTCTCTCAACTGCTAAGTTTGGTGGCACCCCTCCTTAAATTTTGCACCCAAGGCAAGGGCCTCACCCCACTCCCCCAGCCTCAGCCCTGGTAGGTGCACAGTGAACATGAACCCACGTTTTGGTGTTACTATATCCCTCACCCCAACCCTGCTCCTATCTATTCTTCAGTCACAGCTTTATTAATCACACCAAGTTCCGGTATGAAAAGAGAATCGACGGTGAAATTAGAGAGGGCAGAAGAAAATGTTCATCCTTGGTTCTCTGCTCCCAACTGGTTGCTAGGAGCTTCAAGAAAAGGTGACTTTGAAGACAGGACCCCTGCCTAATGGCTCTCTTTGGCTCTGATGTATGTGGCTGCGACACAGACAGCCCAAGCTCCACAAAGGGGTGTGGGTAGGAGGCCTGGACGTTTTTCCCTTCTCAGGGACAGACAGCACAGGGCCGAAGATCATGGGCTAGTGGAATGTCAGACCTCTTAGAAGGAAAAGAGATGCTCGCGGCCGACAGTGGGGGCTCATTTATTCTCTGGTTCATTGTTCGTGTCTCCGTATAACATCCACTGCATAAAACCAGGGACTTGGTCTGTTGTGTTCACTGTCTCAGTCCCCATTTGGCTTCCAAGCATATGGCAGAGAGCAGAAGCTCCAACATTTCCTGAGCCCACGTTGAATGAATGGTCCAGCGATAAGCAGAAAGTAACAGAATTCCTAAAGGAAATCAACCCTGAGTATTCATTGGAAGGACCGATGCTGAAGCTCCAATACTTTGGCCACCTGATGTGAGGAGCCAACTCATTAGAAAAGACCCTGATGCTGGGAAAGGTTGAAGGCAGGAGGAGAAGGGGGGCTACAGAGGATGAGATGGGTGGATGGCATCATCGACTCAGTGGATGTGTGAACAAACACCAGGAGATAGTGAAGGACAGGGAAGCCTGGCGTGCTGCAGTCCATGGGATCACAGAGTTGGACACGACTGAGCAACTAAACAATAAGAAGTTCTAATGCCTCTTGAGCCAATGTTGAACAAATCGTCCAAGGATAGGCTGAAAGTAACAGAATTCAACATGGGCTGTGCAGGTGGCCATAATGGAGCAGGGTAGGCTGTCCCCTCAATATCCCCACCATGCACAGAGCCTCCCACCCCCACCAAAATAACCTTTGCATGGGGAGGGACATGGAATAGTAGGGGGGATCCTGGGAGCTGACTCTGCTTGGGAAATGGAGAGTTTCTAGAAAAGGCTGCCTCTCTCCACAGTTTAGTCCAGAACCCTACTTTGACTCCCCATATGGGAAGATCATCAAGCAACCACTAGATCCTCCTAAGAGTCTGCCAGTGAAGTAGTCTGTCTCCAATGTCGAGACTCTAGCATCTTGGGACCTGAACCCTAAGGTGGGATGGATTCCATTAGTATAACCCTTAGGGGGCGTCACGGGTGATTCTGCTCTTCTTTAAAAGGATGAGCTTGGGACTTCCCTGGTGGTCCAGTGGTTAAGAATCCACCTTCCGACGCAAGGGATGCCAGTTAGATCCCTGGTCCGGGAACTAAGATCCCACACACTTTGGGACAACTGAGCCCAGGAGCCGCAACTACCGAGCCTGCGCATTCTAGACCCCATGGTCTGCAACAAGAGAAGCCACAGCAATGAGAAGCCCAAGCACCGCAACAAAGAGTAGCCGCTATTCTCAGAAAGCCCACATGGCACAGCAAAGAGGAAATTTAAAAAATAAAAATAAAAGGATGAACTTGAGCCCGTGTCTTAATGCACATAAATGCACCAAGTACACAGCATGCCAAAAGATGGGTGAGGTTGCCCTCTTCACATTATTATGCGGCACAGTAGGTCCTCAGGGGATACTTGTGGGATGCACGTGTCATGGGTTGAATCTTGTCCCCCCAAAAGATACATTAAAGCCCTAACCCCCAGTACCTGCAATGTGACTCTATTTAGAAATAGAGAAGTTGCAGATGTAAGCAGGTGAGGTCATTAGGTCATATGATTTAACTGTATTTATAATTATCCAATGAAAGTGAAAGTGAGTCGCTCAGTCGTGTCCGGCTCTTTGCGACCCCATCATCTATACAGTCCATGGAATTCTCCAGACCAGAATACTGGACTGGGTGGCCTTTCTCTTCTCCAGGGGATCTTCCCAACACAGGGACTGAACCCAGGTCTCCCACACTGCAGTGAATTCTTTACCAGCTGAGCCACCAGGGAAGCCCAAGAATACTGGAGTGGGTAGCCTATCCCTTCTCCAGGGGATCTTCCTGACACAGGAATAGAACCAGGGTCTCCTCCCTTGCAGGCAGAGTCTTTACCAGCTGAGCTACCAAGGAAGTCCCAATTATCCGATATTGGCCTCCTTTTATTTAAGAAAGAAATTTGGACACACACACCAACACACAGGGATAGATGCCATGTGACAACAGAAGCAGAGATGGGAGCGAGTGATGGGTCCACAAGCTAATAGGAATAAAGGAAAAGGGACGGATTCTCATTTAGAGGCTTGAGAGGGAGCATGGCCCTGCCGACCCCTTATTTCAGACTTCCAAACTCCAGAGCAGAGAGAAAATAAATTTCTGTTGCTTTAAGTCACGTCATCTCTGGTCATCTGCCGCAGCAGCCCAGGGAAACTCATATAGCATGTGAGTTAACATCATCTCGTCACGATCTGCGGGTGTGACACACCCATTGCTTCAAATGGGTGTGGACACATACAGCCCAGGACACACACAGTCATGCCTCTGACTCCCCCGAACACCCCCCACAACGTTGAGGTCTGAATTCCTGACGCCAAAGCCAATGTTTCCTTTTAACCTGCACGAAGCTATTTTTGTTCCAACCTCCAGGTCCGGTTTTGTTGAGCTCCAATTAACGAGGTGTCTGAGCCCTTCCAGGAGGTCTCAATAGAACTGAATAATTAGTCTCCTGTGTTTGCTTGAAAGGAAAAGTGAAAGTGAAAGCCGCTCAGTCGTGTCCGACTCATTGCGACCCCATGGACTATACAGTCCATGGAATTCTCCAGGGCACAATACTGGCCTTTCTCTTCTCCAGGGAATCTTCCTGACCCAGGGATCAAACCCAGGTCTCTGAAGCCGGCATTCAAAAGAGGCAGGAACTCCAAGTCCTGCCTGGCATCCTCAATGTTCAGTCCCTTAGAGAAGCAGCCTCTGGGATACTGGCATCCCTGTGTGGGTGCCCTGGACCAGTGTCCAAGGGGAGAGTTCAGGCAATTGTATCATCAACAGATTGCCCCAGAGATACTGGGCTCCTCAAAGCCCCATCTTATTAGCCCTCATGCACAGAGCTGCCCACACCTGAGTGCCTCGGGGTTCCAGTCACAGCTCATGCACCTTTGGAAAAGAGTGTTCTCTCCAGTTTCTCCTTCCTCCCTGTGGTCCTGGAGTGGATGGTGGGGTGGGCAGTTTCTGGGGAGAGACCAGGATTCCCCAGCCTGGTTTACCTTGAAAGATGGGAGACAGGCTCAAGGTATGCTGAGCAGGTGAGAAGGGTAACCAGAATTAGGACCTTCCTGGCGCCTTCCCAGCCCCACTTTGGGAGAAAGCCTCTGCCATGTCCTTAACAACCATCCGATGCTTTCCAGGGACTTCTCTGCTGGCCCAGTAGTTAAGAGTTCACCTTCCAGTGCGACGGATGTAGGTTCAGTCCCTGGTCGGGGAATTAAGATCCCACGTGCCATGGGCCAGCTAAGCCCATGCACCACAAAGAAAGATCCCACATGCTGAAACTAAGATTCATTGCGGCCAAAAATAAATAAATTTTAAAAATTTGCGGGGACTTCCCTGGTGGTCCAGTGGCTAAGACTCCTTGTTCCCAATGCAGGGGGCCTGGGTTCCATCCCTGTCAGGGAGCTAGACCCCACATGTCACAGCTGAGACTTCTCACACCATAACTAAAGATTCAGCATGCCACAACAAAGACCTCTGGCAGCCAAATAAATAAATAATAAATTTAACGAAATTTTTTTAATGTGGGAGAAAAAAAAAAAAGAATGCCTTCCAGACCTGGTTGATTCTTGATTAGATTTTCCAGAATTGGATGGAGGAGGGACTTACTTGTTCATTTGGTAGGAAGTCTATATGGCTACATCTATCAGAGGCAGAAGAATCCACCCAGTAAATCTGTTCACTTAGCAAATATTTATAGAGGATTGAGAGTATTGGAGGGCCTGTCCCAGATACAGTGGACACACAATGAACTGGTTTATCCAGCTTTTGCTTTAGTTGGAAAGAAAAGCAATAAACGAGCCAACGGCAGGACAGGACACAGCCTGATTACTGAGAAGGCTGGGGGAGGGGACAGGGTCGTGGGAGAGATGGTTTAGATAAGCCAGATGGGAGGGTCTCCCTGAGAACCACAGATCTGGATACGTCGAGGCTGGGCCCCTGGAGATACCTGGATGAAAACAATTCCGGGAACAGGGGCACGTTTGGGGACCAGCAAACAGGCTTCGTGGCTGGTGAGGAATCAGGCGAAGAGAGGCCAGGAGGGGGTGAGGTCCAGGAGTGGACAGAGACCAGACCGTGAAACTCGCACTCGTCGGGATCCCAGACGGTCCTGGAACGGGCAAGGATGGGGATCGCGGAGGAGGGGCAGAATGGATGGGTTCTGGATGGGTCTTGAGATGACAGGATGTCAGGGCTTGTGGATGCAAGTGGGAGGACGATGGAGGAGGAGGAAGCAGTTAGTTCCCAGACACAGACGGGATACGGGAGGATATTAAAGAATTATCAACAGCTTCGATGTGATCGTGGTACAGTGGTTATGTATTCTTCAGCGTTCTTACCTTTTAGAGATCCACACTGGAATCTTTATACATGAAATGATATAATTCTGGGATTAACTTCAAAATAATAGAGAGGGGGAAACTTTGGAAGGGGTGGAAATGAAGTAAGATGGGAAACATGCTGATCATTGCTGGAGCTGGTGATGGGGCTGTAAGTTTGTGTTGCACCATTCGCTCCATTTTGGGGATGGGGAAGCCAGGGAGAGAGAAGGATCAGGTGAAGGTCCTCCTGTGGCAGGAATTCAAGCGCTGGTCCCCGACCTGAGACATCAGAGAGAGGGCTACACGCCTCCCCTACTCTCCCCAAATGCTCCCACCCCATTCTCAGAGGCTTCATTGATCACAGCCTCCTTCACACACACCCCAGAACCAACCACATAATTGTAGGGACCAGTGTAAAGCGAAAATGCAGGGCCTTTCTTCAAAAAACATTTATTTAATTGGCTGTGCTATGTCCTAGTTTTGGCATATGGAATCTTTTTTTTTTTTTAGTTGTAGCATGTGAAATCCCTTGTAGCTCCGTTGGTAAAGAATCTGCCTACAGTGCAGTGGGCCTGGAAGATCCCCTGGAAAAGGAACTGGCAACCCACTCCAGTATTCTTGCCTGGAGAATTTCCTGGACAGGGGAGCCTGGCGGGCTACAGTCCATGGGGTCACAAGAGTCAGACACAACTTAGCGAATTAAGAGAGAGAGAGCATGTGAACTTAGTGTGACATGCAGGATCTAGTTCCCTGAGCGGGGATCAAACATGGGGCCCATGCACTGAGAGCTCAGAGTCTTAGCCACTGGACCACCAGGGAGGCCCCTCCAAAATTATTCAGAATTTCAAGATGGCGCTAGCATAGCTCTCAACTGACCCGTCTGAGCCCGGGATCCTGTACAACCACACCAGCGCCACCTCCAAGAAGCCAGCTCTGCCCTACCCTTCAAGGATCTGGAGAAGTTGTTCACAGGTGCCCATGTATCAAGTATTAGCATCACTCGCTGCCATGATGGAATGACTTCCTCTCTCCACCCATTTATTCAACAAGCCTTTTTCCCTGTGTTTCTGTTATGGGCACCCCCCTCACCTACAGGGTGAGGGGGTGATGGCAGGGTTCCCCAGCCTCAGCACTATTGACATTAGGGGATGGATAATTCTTTATTATGGGGACTGTCACCCTGTAGGATGTTAGCATCCCTGGTTTCCACCCACTAAATGCCAGGAGCACCCAACCCCCAGTTATGATGGCCAAAGATGTCTCCATACGTGGTGAAACATCCCCCATGGACAAAATCTGTCCCTGCTGAGGACCCAGGTTACAATCATTTTAAAAACTTTGAAGGAGCCCATGACCAACTTTTCCTTCATTGAAACTTTCATGCTCATATTTTAAATTATTTGTCAGGCATTTGTATAATGTCTGTCTCCCCCGGACAGACTCTTGTTTCCAAGAAGACAGAGCTCTCATACATGTTTGCTCTCGGCTGCATCTCCATCTCCTTAGCACTGTTCCCCTGATGTGGTTGGAGCACCACAGATATTTGTTGAATGAAGAATACTGGAGAGAGAGGCAGATATCAGAAACAGTCAAGTGTCTCAACACAGAAAGAAAAACTAAATGAAGTGCCTATGGGGGAGCATGCATTATATAGGAGGGAGGGATTTACTCCTGGGAGAGGGAAGCTCTGGGCTATTGCTGTTTAGTTGCTAAGTCGTGCCTGACTCTCCGTGGCCCCATGGACTGTAGCCCGCTGGCTCCTCTGTCCATGGGATTTCCCAGGCAAGAATTCTGGAGGAGGGTTGCCATTGCCTTCCCCAGGGGATCTTCCAAACCCAGGGCTGGCACTCGCATCTCCTGCATCTCCTTCATTGACAGGCAGATTCTTTACCACTGAGCCACCAGGGAAGCCCAGGGCTTCAGGAATCTACATAAAAAGACTGAGCAAAATGTTTAAGAACAAATAGAGATTAGGCTGGTGGACTAAACGGGTGTGGAACACAGCAGCAGGAACACATCTGCAGACGACAGATGAGGGAATTCTCTGGCAGTCCGGTGATTAAGACTCCACCCCACCATGGCAGGGAGCACAGGTTCGATTCCTGGTGAGGCAACCAAGATTCCTGTTATGCCATGTGGCCAGAAAAACAAGGACAGAGGTAAGACACAGGAGATGAACACAGGCCCACGAAGGGGAAAAGGAGTGAGCTGGAGAGCAGACAGGAACATCCAGCCTACAGGGGGCCTTGAATGCCATGCCAAAGTGCTTGAACTCTGCAGGTGCTGAGCATCCAGGGAAGGTATTTAAGGGCTCTGTGTTTGCAGAGAAACCCCTCTGGCCATTGGTTACGTGCAGAACAGATTGAGAAGGCAAGCTGTAAGCCAGCCTGGAGACTTGGATTTATGAGACACCAGAACCAGGGCATTGCTGCTTCACCTCCCGCCCAGGCCGTGAGGACCTGGAGCTGCTGTCTTTACCATTAGCTGATCGCTGAGGTGTAGGTGCTTGGAGCAGCAGTTGCAGTATTCCAATCCAGGAAGCAAGAACTTCTTGCTGTATGCTGACAATGGGCACAGGCTGTTGGAAAATTCTCCAGATCCATCTGATCCAATGACTAGACAGAGGAAACAGGTCTAGAATGCGTGGGAAGGAGCTGCGGGGAGAGGAGGTCAGGCTGAGGTTTACCAGGGATGGATGCTAATGATCTCAGTGACCATTCCGTGTCTAACCAGCCGCCCTTTGGCGAACAGTCTCTGAAGGGAGGAAGAGGGTGGGTTACAAGCCTCATTTCCCTCGAAACAGCTATGACATTGCAGTTCAGTTACTCCATTAAAAGGTGGCGATCTGTCATCTGAGGCTGTGGAAGATGCTGCTCATAGCTATTCAGCAACCTCAAAGAAAATCCAAGGTGGGGAAATGTCAGGCAGGGACGTGATGATGTTTTCTTTTGCTTTGGTTTATCTTGTTTCCCCCAGAGAGCTGTTGCCAGTGGAAAACTTTGCTCTGCATGAGCCATGATCGCTCCATCAAGGCAGGAGTGAGGGTACTTCTTGCTTGGGGCAACCTGTCTGAGAAAAGCTAGCAGGGCGACGGGAAGGGATCACAGGATTTGACCAGCGGTGTTCTTTATAACACTTCCCAGGTGATGCTAGTAAGACACAGGTTCAATCCCTGGGTTGGGAAGATCCCCTGGAGGAGGTCATGGCAACCCACTCTAGTATTCTTGCCTGGAGGATTCCATGGACAGAGGAGTCTGGTGGGCTACAGTCCAAAGGGTCGCAAACAGTGGGACATGACTCAAGTGACCTAGCACACACACCTGCCTGTCCTTGATATGGGTGGGGTGGAGGGAGGCAGTACCATGAAACAAGAGTCATCCACGGACCATGCAACAATACACATTTGTTATAACATCCGCCTCTGTTTGCCCAGCATATGCTTACTGGTGCCAGGCCCTGGAATAAACACTTCACTATATTGCTTTGCTGGGCTGCTGTTGAGACTGGGAGCTTTAAACAACAGAAACGTTATTGTCCCACAGTTGTGGAGGCTGAAGTCCAAGATCAAGGGTTGGTTCCTTCCGAGGCCCCTCTCCGTGGCTTGCGGACAGCCGTCTTCCCCTGTGTCTTCACACTGCCTTCCCTCTGTTGCGTCCGTCCTGGTCTCCTCTTCTTCTTAAGAGGACACAGTCATATTGGGTTAGTGCATGCATGCAGGCATGCGTGCGTGCTAAGTCGCTTCAGTCGTGTCTGACTCTTTGCGACCCTATAGACTGTAGCCTGCCAGGCTCCTCTGTCCAAAGGGTTCTCCAAGCAAGAATACTGGAGTGGGTTGCCATGGCCTTCTCCAGGGGATCGCCCCAGCCCGGAGATTGAACCTGCGTCTCTTTCATCTCCTGCATTGGCAGGTGGGTTCTTTTACCACTAGCGCCACCTGGGAAGCCCAGGGCTGACCCTAATGACTTCGTTGTGAGTTGACCACCTCGGTAAAGAGCCCATCTCCAAATAAGGTCACATGCTGAGTCCTGGGGGCTGGAACTTCAATGTATGGATTTGGGGGACGCATGCAGTCTGTAACACCCCCTTATTTAATCCTTTAATCAACAGCAAGAGGAAATCAGAGTTTAAAAATGAATAAACGGGGGCTCAGAGGGGCTGTGATGTTGGCCTTAGATCATGCCAGCCTCTTTGCTTTATTTTTCTGTATCTGCACACTGCACATATGATGTTTATCATATGTTACACACACACACTACACATATGACTTGTTTATCATATGTTACACACATGTACACACACTAGAATTAAGCCCCACGAGGGCAGATTTTATCCATTTCGTTCATTGTCTCTAACATTTTGCACAGTAACTGGGTTTATACAAGGAGCTCAATAAATATGTATTGGATGTTGACATTGCACTTATAACTCTCAACGCCTCTCCTCAGCCTATCCTGCCCTGTACCACTCAGCCCCACCACCGTCTCCGCCTCATCCTCTGGTACTGCCCCACCTCTCACTCTGCTCCACAGTCCCAGGCCCCTCAGTTCAGTTCAGTCCAGTCACTCATTCGTGTCTGACTCTGCAACCCCATGGACTGCAGCACGCCAGGCTTCCCTGTCCATCACCAACTCCCAGGCTCCTCACCGCTCCTCAAACACACGAAGAGCATCCTGACCTCAGGACCTTTGCACCTGCTGCCTAAACATTCTCATCCCCTGCTGCCCTCCCTTCATTCAGGTCTCCAGTTGAGATTCATGTTGTCAGAGCAGCCTTCCCAGACCTCTACATCTAAATAGTTCCCCCACTCCACCCCTAATTCCTCCCCTTTCCTGTTCCATCCAGACACTTATCTCTCCCTAACTCTATGGATTTTTTTTGCCTGTGGGATCTTAGTTCCCCAACAAGGGATTGAACATGCATCCTCTGCATTGGAAGTCAGACTCTTAACCACTGGGCCACCAAGGAAGTCCCCAACTCTATGGACTATATTCATATGTGATTTATCATGTTTCCTCTTCCACTTTTCACCAGAGATAATAAAGTACCAAGCTTGCAGTATTTCTATGGTAAAGTGCATGATGCTGTGACTCCAAAATACCCTGGACAGGGCCTCTCCCCTTGTTACCATGCTTCTATCAGTGATGTCAGGGGACTGAGCCTCTGAGCCCTCCTGGGGACCATTTCTTAACAGGGTCACATAGACAGTGGACCAGCGCCCTCTTGCTGCTGCTGCAAGACTGCCCAAAGGCCTCCCGCAGCTGCAGCTCAGCTCCAGCCACACCGGACTAGGCAGCCAAGACTGCTAGATCTTTGGGTCTGGTTTTCTTAAGTTTCAAGTCTGGATTTTTATGTGGAATCTTCTCATTTTTACTGCTGAACATACACCCTGCAGGGCCTGCAGGACAGAAATCAGCTGAAAAGGAGAGCTGCTGTCTGCTCTGAAAGTGGCATGAACTCCTCCGTTCACTTCAAGCCTCACCCAGAACGTTTCACTCATTTGCCTTACCCATTCAGCCTCTGACAGTACTTGTCTTTTCAGCTCTTGATTGGTCTTCGTCAGGACTTCCCTGGTGGTCCAGTGGTTAATAATCTGCCTACCAGTGCAGGGGACACCGGTTCCATCCCTAGTCCACGAAGATCCCACATGCCACGGAGCAATTAAGCCCGTGTGCCCCAACTACTGAAGTCTGTGTGCTCTAGAGCCTGTGCTCTGAAACAAGAGAGGCCACTGTAATGAGAAGGCTGTGCGCCTCAACTGCAACAAAGGGGAGCCCCTGCTCACCGCAACTAGAGAAGCCCCGAGTTTCTCTAGCAGCAACAAAGGCCCAGCACAGCCAAAAATAAGTAAATAAATATTTTTTTAAAAAAAGAGTTAGTCAGTGCTAAGATAAACATGAGCTAGCCATATAAAGTAGCTGCCACCAAAATACTAAAAATGAAAAAAAAATTTTTTAAGACTTAATGTTATCTTGGGTTGCATCAATAGAGGTCTATCGCTCAGGGAAAGGGAGGTGACAGTCCAAGTCTGGTTTTCACACCTGGATTCAAGGCCACCATTTCAAAGAGATAAAGACTATTGGAACTTGTTTATAGGAAGTCTGGTGAACTTTTTTCCAAGATTTTTTTAAGATTTGTTTATTTTATTTTTTGGCTGTACTAGATCTTCATTGCTGCATGTGAGCTTTCTCTAGTCGTGGTGAGGCAGGGCTGCTCTTCGTTGGGGTGCACGGGCCCCTCATTGCAGTGGCTTCTCTTGGGAGAACAGGCTCTAAAGTGTTTAGTTGCTCAGCATCATGTGGAATCTTCCCACACCAGGGATCGAATCATTGCATTGCAAGGAGGATTCTTAACCACTAGACCACCAAGGAAGCCCTGTCTTTATTCTTTTAGGTTAAAAAAAAAAAAAAAAAAAAAAACAGGGGTATAAGCAGTATCTTTAGATGTCCATGCAGCACTCATGTGGAAGAAAGATAAGAGTTATTTTGTGAGGCTACTGGGGGAGCTCTGGAGAAGGAAAAGACAACCCACTCCAGTACTCTTGCCTGAAAAATCCCACGGACAGAGGAGCCTGGTAGGCTACAGTCCATGGGGATGCAAAGAGTCGGACACAACTGAGAGACTTCACTTCACTCACTTCATACTTTATCACTGGAGAAGGAAATGGCAACCGCCGCCCCCCTGCCCCCAACCATTGTTCTTGCCTGGAGAATCCCATGGACAGAGGAGCCTGGCGGGCCATGGTCCATGGTGTTGCAGAGAGTCAAACAAGACTGAAGTGACTGAGCACTGGGAGAGCTTAGTTAGACCCAGTAGGTGGGAGGTACAGAGGAAAAAATTTCACATCAGCAATTTAAAAATTGAATTTTCTCCTTGTCAGAGCTGAACTGCAACAGAATGAGAAGTCATGACTTCCTTGTCACTGGCAGTATTCAGACCAAGTCTGGACACCATCTAATGGGTATATTGTAAATGTGATTTAGGCATCAAAAATAAGGTTGAGAGGAAAGGGAGGGAGGGAGAAGACAGGAAAGAACAGAGACTGGAGAGGAATGCATGGATTTACTGAGTGCCTTCCATGCCTGGCATTCTGTCTGCAGCTTAAAGATCTTCCCTCCCTCTTCCAGTATTTAAACTCGGGATCAAACCTTTTCCCACTTGGTCGCACATAACACACAATCTCAGGTGAAAGTGTCCCCCACATAAAATTACAAATGCAGATTATTCACAAATTCCAAAGGGGCTGCAGTTAGGTTTCTTTCAGAAAGAGGAATAGGAAGCAGAGTGGAAAACAGGTCCAGAAAGTCACCTCGGCCTCGCCTCCTCTCCCCACTTCCTCCCAGGATCGCGGGGAAATGATTGCTCACTTGCAAGCAGGGCTGGCAGAGACACAGCCAGAATACTCCATTACGGCAGCACACGCTCCTTCCCTCACTCCGATCCAGAGCTTCATTAATCAGTAAAAAATTGCCTTGTTTTGTAAGACAAGCTTGACAGCTGTTCATTGTCTGTCGGTGAGAAGAGGTAATGAGAATTACTCGGCAATTGAGTGTTAACTAAGACAGTTACAGCATAACAAGGGGTCCCCAAGATTCGTGGGGAGAAAATTGCATCTTGCCCATCCTACTGTGCATCTCGCTCTATCCCCAGGGGAGAGTTCAGCCTCAGATCCTGAATTATAACAAGGAGAAGGACCACTGCAATCCATCTCCTTGCAACTGTTTTACTGCCCTATGAACCGCTGCCCATAGGATCCTTGAAAAATGAATATCAGACATCACTCCCACTTAAGATTAAGCCCAAACGCATCCATCTGTCCATGAAGACGTTCATGATGAGTCTCCTGCCAACCTCACCATCTTCATCTCCATCCCCTGTCCACTAGGCCACCACTGGCTTAAGGGGCATCTGTCTTAGTTTGAATTCCCACAAAGCAGACCCCAAGACAAGGATCTGGGCATAAGTAGTTGATCTGGGAAGTGATCCTGGGAAGCAAAGGGAAGAGAGAGAGGGAGAAGGGGAAAGAGCCAGCATAGGACATGTCAATGAGCAGGTCACACCAGGTCCCTGGTGGTCCAGTGACTAAGACTCCACGCTCCCAAAGCAGGGGGCCCAGGTTCAATCCCCGGCCAAGGAACTAGAGCCCACATGCTGAAACTAAGAGCTCCCATGCTGCAACGAAGATAAAGATCTCCTATGCCACACCTAACAGCTGGCACAGTCAAGCAAATAAGTAAATATCTCAAAAAATGAGCAGGTTACCCTCTGGGCCACAGAGAGTGATGAAGCTGGAGACCACTGGAGACTGTGAGACATGCCTTAGAGTCATCCCATTGGAGGACGAGGAAGCTGGGGTGTTTATCCACGGTATTCACACCTTGAGCTTCCCTGGTGGCTCAGACAGTAAAGAATCCACCTACAATGCAAGAGACCCAGGTTCGATCCCTGGGTCAGGAAGATCCCCTGGAGAAGGGAATGGTGACCCACTCCAGTATTCTTGCCTGGAGAATCCCATGGACAGAGGAGCCTGGCGGGCTACAGTCCATGGAGTCGCAAAGAGTTGGATATAACTTAGCAACTGAGCAGCAGCAGCTACTCCATTTAACAAAGTAATCTGCAAAGACTCTCTTTGCAATAAGGTCTCACTCTGAGGTTCTATACGGTTATGAATTGAGGGGAGTAGTATTCAACCTAGTACCTCCACCAACTCCCTTCGTTGCTCATCCAGGCAACGACATTCAGTACACCAGCCCAATGGTGCAGTTCCATCCACCTCAACCACTTCAAGTGTCTGGACTGACCTCCTTCAACTCAGTGCATCCAGCTTTCTCTCACCTCAGCCCCTCACTCATACCTGCAACACTCTTCCTCCCAATATCTCCCTAGTTAATTTCTATTATTTTTCAAATCTGTAGTAAATTCCTTTTAGATGCAAGTAACAGAAACCCAATTCATATTAACTTAGCCACCCACGAATGTGGGAAACACATCAATTGCTATAAAAGCGCAGGCTTCAGGCAAGGCTGGATCTGGGGTTCCAATGTATGCCACCACAGCTCGGGCTTTCCCCATCTCTTAGACAGCCTTTCTCCATGTGAATGCAGGATGGTTGTCAGAAACCCCAGACTCACATGGTTGTGGGTGGAACTGTAACCGAAAATGGGGTTCAACTGCTCACCATTTAGAGGCCAATAAGGAGGCCAGGTGGGTGGAAAAGAAAGTTTGCTTTATTTGGGATGCTGGCAACTTTGGGGGAGGGTGGACGACAGTTCAAAGGCTGACTTCCCTGGGGAAGTCAGCTTTTATAGGCAGAGGGAGGGACTACATGTAGAAACAGCACAGTCATCTCTGACCGTCATCCTGAAATTGGTCGTGGGTGGTCTGACCAGCATCATCTTGATCGTTTTAAGTACAGCTAATCTTCAGTTCCAGGGTCAGTTTGTTTACATTACTTGAGGCCAGTTCTCAGAATCGTGGCGGCTTATGTCATGGCTACAGTCTGCTCATCAGGTAGTTAGCTTCTTCCACTTGGTGAGGTTTCAGTGTCTATAAGACAGCCCAAGGGATATGGCTCAGAATATTATCTATAGCCCTTGAAGAGGAGCTAAAGGTCCTTGATTATACTTATTGACTAAACTAATGTAATTTTGTCTTGTATCATTTTCTGTTGTTTCTGCATGCTCTAACTTCTTTGATTAAACTTATTCTTGGGCTAAAGTTTTTCCACAGACAAAAGGCAGGTGGAGGACATGGGGGACAAGGACCAGAGGGCCCAGCTCTGTTTCAGAACCACGCTGGGAAGAGAGCATCCTCCCTGTTGGCTCTGGATGAAAAGCCCAGGACAGATTCTGGTTTCTCTCTGACCACGTGCCTGCCCCTACAGGAGCAGAGTATTCTGATTGACCAGGTCCAGGTCTCATGCCCACACCTCAGCCTGGGGAACAACCACATCCAGTCCACATGGAATGAATGGGTTTTCCCAAAAGCAGCTCTGTTATCAAAGAAAGGGTGAAAGCCAAGCAATAATAGCAGGTATCAACCAAAAAGTCTCCAATTGTATGTTATTTCCCCTAACCCTCTCTTCTTACGCCCAAATTAGCCCTATGTCAGTCTCCCCTTGAAATTAAAAGACACCTGGTTCCTGGAAGGAAAGCTATGACAAACCTAGACAGTGTATGAAAAAGCAAAGACATCACTTTGCCAAAAAAGGTCCATATAGTCAAAGCTATGGTTTTTCCAGTAGTCATGTGACAGTTGGACCATAAAGATGGCTGAGCACCAAAGAATTGATGCTTTCAAACTGTGGTGCTGAAGAATACTTTTGCGGGTCCCTTGGACTGCGAGGAGGTCAAACCAGTCATTCCTAAGGGAAATCAACCCTGAATATTCATTGGAAGGACTGATGCTGAAGCTCCAATACTTTGGCCACCTGATGCGAAGAACTGATTCATTGGAAAAGACCCTGATGCTGGGAAAGACTGATGAGGGCAAGAAGGGAAGGGGGCAACAGAGGATGAGATGATTGGCTGGCATCACCAACTCAATGGACATGAATTTGAGCAAACTCCAGGAGATGGTGAAGAACAGGGAAGCCTGGCGTGCTGCAGTCCGTGGGGTCCAAAGAGTTGGTGAAGAACAGGGAAGCCTGGCGTGCTGCAGTCCGTGGGGTCCAAAGAGTCGGAAGGGACTGAGCAACTGAGTGAGTGAACAATGACGAGACTGTCCCCACTGAGGATTGGCCCCCAGCACCTGTCTGCCTCTTCTTGTTGCTTGGTCTAGCTGAGTATAAACATCAGAGTCTTAGCAGCTGAAAGAGCCAGTTTCAAATCGCAATTCTACTTAACACTTCAGTGGTTGCAGGCAAGATTCTTAAAGGCAAGGAGACTCCACTTCTGCGTTGCTTTTAAGAAACTGTTTTTTCTACCTTCACCTTTTGTGATGATACTCTATTTTATAACTCCCTATAAAGCCTTCTATAAGCTTTCCTAAAACGTGGCGGGGTATAAATAGAAGGTATCTGCAAAATAGAGATAATATTTACCATGCAAAGCTGCTGGGAGGATTAGAGATAATGTAGGCAAGGCACCTGGCAGCCAGGAGCTGCTATTGTCATTATTACCATTATTTGGGGGGAGGCTGAGTCTCAGTGCATGCCTCCTCAGACATCAAGCAGGAAGCCAATTTCCTTGAAAATAAAGGCTACAGATGTGAAAGACTTATCGAAAAATAAATAAATCATCTCTAAGAAGGACAAAATCCAGGGCTATCATCAGGTCACAGGAAAGACCCCATGCTGGTCTAGTTTGACCCCCAGGATGGTCAGAAAGGTGGGCTTTAAAAAAAAAAACCAGAGCTCAAAATATGTGAAGCAAAACTGATAGAACTGCAAGTAAAAATAGAAAATTTAAACTATAGCCAGAGATTCTCTCAAAAATTAATATAACAGGTAGAAGGAAATTAACAAGCGTATAGAAGACTTGAATAATACTGTCAACTTGGCCTAATTAACATTTATGGGAAACCTGGGTAGCTATTCACCCTCAAAAGAACTTGGATGAACACATCACACTATATACAAAAATTCACTCAAAATGGATTACAGACTAAATGTAAAATCTAAAACTATAAAAATTTTAGAAGAAAGTTAATGGAATCTAGCTTTATCCTTAAAAACATAAAATCTTTGTAACTTTGGGTTGGGCAAACATTTCTTAGATATAACACCAAAAGCATGATCCATAAAAGAAAAGAAATTTGATGACTAGTATGTACTTTGTCAAGTTTTTTAATCTTGACTCTTCAAAAGACATTATTGAAGAAACAGATTCACAGACATAGAGAACAGATTTGTGGTTGCCAAGGGGGTAGGGGAGGGAAGGATTGGGAGTTTGGGATCAGCAGACGCAAACTATTATAAATAGAAAGGATAAGCAACAGGGTCTTACTGCAGAGCACAGGATCTATACTCAATATCCTGTGATGAACCAGAATGGAAAAGAATACAGAAAAGAGTGTGTGTGTGTGTGTGTGTGTGTGTGTAACTGAATCACTTTGCTGTACAGCAGAAATTAACACATTATAAATCAAGCTACATTTCCATTTTTTTTAAGTTAGAAAAAGAGACCCTGTTAAACACATGAAAAGACCAGCCAGTAGAAAATATATTTGATCATGGACTTCTGTCCAAGTTATACAAAGAACTCTCAAAGCTCAAAACTAAGAAAAATAAACAACCCACTTTGAAAAATAAGCCAAGCATTTGAACTGACATTTTAATAAAGAGCATATATAGTTGCACACACCCCCTCACCATACACAAACATAAACTCAGAGTGCCTTAAGGATGTAAACCTAAGAAACGATGCCATAAAACTCCTAGAAGAGACCGCAGGCAAGACATTCTCTGACATAAATTGTTTTCTTAGGTCAGTCTCCCAAAGCATAAAGACAAAAAGAAAAAACAAACAGGACCTAATCAAACGTATGAGACAAGCTCTTGTGCAGCAGAAGGAACCAGAAGCAGAACAAAAAGACAACCTACAGAACGGGAGAGAATATTTGCAAATGACAAGACCAACGAGGGCTTAATTTCCAAAATATATAAACAGCTCATACAACTCAATGACAAAAAATGAACAACCCCGTCAAAGAGTGGGCAGAAGACCTAAATAGACATTTCTCCAAAGAAGAAATACGAATGACCACCAGGCACATGAAAAGAAGCTCAACATGGTTAATAATTGGAGAAATGCCAATCAAAACTGGGGTACCAACTCACACCAGTCAGGACGGCCATCAGTAAAAACTCTACCAAAAAAACAAAAGCTGGAAAAGACGTCGAGAAAAGGGAGCCCCCCTACATTGTTGGTGGGAATGTAAGTTGGCACAGCCTCAATGGAAAACAGTATGGAAATTCCTCAGAAAAATAAAAATAGAATTACCACTGTTGTTCTTCAGCTGCTCAGTTGTGTCCAACTCTTTGTGACCCCATGGACTGCAGCATGCCAGGCTTCCCTGTCCTTCACCATCTCCTGGAGTTTGTTCCAACTCATGTCCATTGTATGATCCAGCCATCTCCCGCCTGTGCATACATCCAGACAAAACTCTAATTCAAACACATATGTTCACTACAATAGCCAAAACAAGGAAACAATCTCAATGTCCATTGACAGATGAATGAATAAGGAAGATGTGGTACATACATAGAATGGAATACCACTCAGCCATAAAAAAGAATGAAATAATGCCATTTGCAGCAACATAGACACAACTAGAGATGATCATACTAAGTGAAATAAGTCAGAAAGAGAGAGAAAAATACCAGATGGCATCACTTTTATGTGGAACCTTAAGTATGGCAGAAATGAACCTATCTACAAACAGAAACAAGCTCAAGGACATAGAGAACAGGCTTGTGTTTGCCAAAGGGGGTGAGGTTTGGTGAGGGATGGAGTGGGAGGCTGGGGTTAGCAGAAGTAAGCTATTATATCTGGCATGGAAAAAAAGAATATATATCGATGCCAACAAGCACATGAAAAGATGCTCCATATCATTAGTCATTAGGAAAATGTGCATTAAAACCACAAGATATTGTTATCAGAATGGCTAAAATTTAAAAGTTTGACCATACCAAGAACTGACAAGAATGCAGAGGAACTGGAACTCTCACACACTGGTGGTGAGTTTAAAATGCTACAATAACTCTGAAAAACAGTTTCTCGGTGTCTTAAAATTCAGACATGCATCTAACAGGTGATTCAGCCCATTCTACACCCAGATTACTCAAGAGAAATGAAAATATACGACCATCCAAAGAATGTACACAAATGTAAACAGCAGCTTTATCTGTAACAGCCAAAATTGACGTCCATCAATCAGCTATTTGGTGCATGCCCAGTTGTATCCGACTCTGTGCAACTCCATGGACTGTAGCCCACCAGGCTCCTCTGTCCACAGGATTCTCCAGGCAAGAATACTGGAGTGGGTGGCCATGCCCTCCTCCAGGGGAATCTCCCTGACCCAGGGATCGAACTCTCATCTCCTGTGTCTCCTGCATTGGCAGGCAGATTCTTTACCACTGTGCCACCTGGAAAGCCCAAGAGGTAAATGTATAAACTAATCATGGCACATCCATGCAATTAAAGACCATTCAGCAGCAAAAAGAATGAACTATTGTTATACTCAACAGCAGGGCTGAATCTCAAAATAATTATGCTGAGTAAAAAAATTCAGACAAAATAGAGTACTTACTCTCTGATGTGTGTGTCCAGGCCCAGAGGAGCCTGGCGGGCTACAGCCCATGAGGTGGCAAAAACAGTTGGACACGACTTAAGGACTAACCAACAACCATCTTTTGAATAAAAGCCATTCTAACAGGTGTGAGGTGATAGCTTATTTGATTTGCACTTCCCTGATGGTGAGTGATGTTGAGAATCTTTTCAGATACCTGTTGGCCATCTGTAGGTCTTCATTAGGAAAATGTCCATTCAGGTCCTTTGCCCAGTTTTTAATTGGAATATTTTGATTTTTTGGCTATTGAGTTGTATGAGTTCCTTACACATTTTAGATATCAACCCCTTGTCGGGTATATGGCTACAGATATTGTCTCTTAATCTTTGGTTTGCTTTAGCTTCACTGGTTACTTCATCACACCAGACTCCACCCCACTGTATGTTTGAAATATGGGCAGTTTATTTTTTGTCAGTTACACCTGTCGATTAAACAGATGCATAATGTGAGAGCTGTGAGTTAAGTTTTATTTGGGGCAAAATGAGGGATGCAGCCCAGGAGACAGTATCTCAGATAACTCAGAGAAACTGCTCCAAAGAGGTAGTGGGGGGGGAGATCAATATAGAAAGTGAAGTCACTCAGTCGTGTCCGACTCTTTGTGACCTCATGGACTGTAGCCTACCAGGCTCCTGCGTCCATGGGATTTTCCAGGCAAGAGTACTGGAGTGGGTTGCCATTGCCTTCTCCAGGGGATCTTCCCGACCCAGGGATTGAACCCAGGTCTCCTGCATTGCAGGCAAATGCTTTACAGTCTGAGCCACCAGGGAAGCTCAGTGGGGGGAAGATCAATAGAGAAGACTTTGGTGAAGAGGGAGTTCAACACAATCACGGGCTTACTTTAAAGAGGCTTTCTGCTAGTCACAAGGAGCTGATGCCATCAGGAAGAGACCTAGTGCTTTTCCAGATATGAAGAGATGCAAAGATTGGGATCATGAAATCAGTGCTTGAAAATATCTATCTAAAGATCCTATTTCACCAGTTTCTCTGGAGCAGAGTGCCTCACTCTCCACCCTGAACTCCCTTGGGGGTGTTGAAGGTAACAGTAGGCGCAGCACAGGGTTCAGGCAGAGGCAGATGGCAACTGCCCTTGGCAAGTGCCAATCTGTAGCTTACACACCCCATAACGCAATTGACAAAGTCCCCTCAAAAGAGTTGTACCCTTAGGACTTGTACATTCTATGTACTAAAATTACATCTCAATAAAATCCTATTTTAAAAGAAATTTGTAGAAATCAAGCCTATAAGAGTTCAGAGAATACAACACCTCTGAGTTTCTCTTGGAAAAAAAAAAGCTTGACAATGAAATGTATTCAAATAAGAAATGAATCAGCAGAGCTCAAGAAAGGACACACCTGGGATAAAGCATAGAGTTGTTTAAATCTAAAAGTAAAGCTAAATAACAGTAAGAATTACAGAATTTAATTCCAACACTATGACCTTGAAAATGTAAGCACTTATTTTACATAATTAAAACCATGAGGTTGGGAACAACAGACAAGAGGAATGTGAGCATGCTGTTTCCTCACCTTTTACAGGAGTGAGTGAGTGATAGTCACTCAGTTGTGTCCAACTCTTTGCAACCCCATGGACTATAGCCCGCCAAGCTCTTCTGTCTATGGAATTCTCCAGGCAAGAATACTGGAGTGGGTTGCCATTTCCTTCTCCAACCTTGATAAAGTGAAACAAGTTGCTGAAAAACAAAGATTCTAGCCATGAAATGAGTCCATAATTTTCCTCTTCATTTTAGAGGAATGACTCTGGGATGAGAATTATTTCTGGGAAAGGATTTGCTGTCTAAGCTTTAACAATTTCTTCAAATTCCATTTCCATTTAATTTTCTTCAGGTAAAAGTTAAAGTAATTATTTTTGTTATGAATAAGATGAAGAGCAGGCTCGCACTTAGCAGAATAATTTCCATCTATCTTTGCACTGACCTCCCTATCCTGATGTCTGTGTATATACGTGGAGAGATGCCTAGAATGATAGTCACTAAATATTAATTATGTTTTTCTAGAGAGGGTGAAACAAGGTAAGTTATTTTTCTTCTGTATATTTCTCCAATGGCTTGAATTTTTATAATATGGGTGCAACACTTTTACACAAATAATAAAGTTATTGATCTTATTTAACAGAACAACAACAACAACAACAAAAACACCAAAAAAAAAAGTTGCAGCTGTGACATCAGACAGAGATATGTTCCCATCGCAGCTGGACCACTGGCTCCTAGTGGAAATGCAGACATCTTTCATCTCTAAGTGCCTCAGATTTGTCATCTATAAAATGGATGTAACAAGACACTGAATCCTTTAGGTTGGAAGGGGATGGTGTGTGAGGTGGTAAACACAAAACCCACGTGGCAAGTCCACTAGCCAGTGGAATCCTAGCTGAAAATGAAGTAAAGAATCCCACAGTGGTCTTAAGTCTAAGTCATAGCGTTGGAATTAGATTCTGTAATTCTCACTGTTGTTTCAGTTCAGCTCAGTTGCTCAGTCGTGTCTGACTCTTTGCAACCCCATGGACCGCAGCACACCAGGCCTCCCTGTCCATCACCAACTCCCGGAGTTTACTCAAACTCATGTCCATTGAGTCAGTGATGCCAAAATGGCATTGGAATTAGATTCTGTAATTCTCACTGTTGTTTAGCTTTAGTTTTATGAGCTTCACATGAGCCGTAAATCGTATTGGAAACTTTAGGGAGGAGCAATGGGCAACATTAAGTGAAAGTGAAAAGTGGAAGTGTTAGTTGTGACCCCACGGGGCTATAGCCCACCAGGTTCCTCTGTCCATGGAATTCTCCAGGCAAGAATACTGGAGTGAGTAGCCATTCCCTTCTCCAGGAGATCTTCCCAACCCAGGGATCAAACCCAGATTTCCCGCATTGCAGGCGGATTCTTTACCATTTTAGCCACCACGGAAGCAATATTCAACGGAGACCAATACCATCTTCAGAACTGCATTCCATCCGTGTGGGGGCGCCAGAGATGGAGATCCCAGTTTCCTCCCAGTTATATCTCGGACCATTAGTAGAGTGTCTCGAGTTGTCAAATGCACACTTCAAGCTGAGGAGTTATTGAAGAGAAATCTGACAAGTCCCCACCATGGGTGATTGGCCTCAGCATATGGAGGTATTTTTAGCAACTGATCTCCAAACACGACCAGCTGTTTCCTTGCTGTTCACAATGGGACATTTCCTTGAAGTTTGCCCCAGTATCCACCTTGGGTCCCCAGAACAGCTTGGGGAAGAAGTGACAATCATATGACACTACTTTAGACCATTGCCAGAATTCTGACTTTGGAGCATCTGATTTTTATTCATCTCCATAGAGGCATCTTGTTGCCTTAGCAGGTAGCTATATTTCAGGAAAGTGATTTTGTAAAGTAAGTCTAACTTTTTCATAGACTTTTCTTATACACTTGTAGATGGGTTTTCCCTGGAGACAAAACAAAACAAAAAAAGCAATTCAATATTGAAAAAAAATACCACAGTGGCCAGGTCTCAGGCTTTTTGTTGGTGGTGTTGCTAGAACAGATGATTTTTGAAGAGTTTTCAGAGCTTTGCAGCACTTCGCATGAAATCTCTTTTCTCTCATGCCAGGCAAGTATTACCTTCTTCGGGAAACAATATGATCTCCCAGATCACATAATCTCCTGAAAACTCCATTTTCAAAATTTGCAGTTCAGCTCTATTTCTTCATTTATATGAAAATTGCTTGCTCTACCAGAAGCACACTGTGCCAGTAGAGACCACTTTATAAAAAATGTGCTCCAGTCCCCCCAACTTTCTGGTGTGTATGAAAAAAAAAAAGTTCTAGAGCCAGTTGTCAATTCCATGTGCTCAAACTTTCGTAAAACTGGTTTTCTTAAACGTAGGAATATATGTGCCTGAAAATATCAGTAAGAAATTCAACAGAAGCTTAATCAACAGACTCACAGACTTAGAGAATGAACTTATGGTCAGCAGGAGGGAAGAATTGGGGGAAAGCATAATTAGGGAGCTTGGGATCACATGTACACACTGCTATAGTTAAAATGGGTAACCAACACGGTCCTACTTTATAGCATAGGGAATTCTGCTCAATGTTATATGTCTGCCTGGATGGGAGGGGGGTTTGGGTGAGAATGGACCCATGTAGATGTATAGCTGGGTCTCTTTGCTGTCCACCAGAAACTACCACAACATTGTTAATTGGTTATTTGTTCAGACACTAAGTCATGTCTGGCTCGTTGCAACCCCATGGACTGCAACACACCAGGCTTCCCTATCCTTCACTATTTCCTGGAATTTGCTCAAATTCATGTCCATTGAGTCGGTGATGCTATCTAACCATCTCATCCTCTGTTGTCCCCTTCTCCTCCTGCCTTCAATCTTTCCCAGCATCAGGGTCTGTTCCAATGAGTCAGCTCTTCACATCAAGTGGCCAAAGGACTGGAGTTTCAGCTTCAGCATCAGTCCTTTCAATGAATATTCAGGGTTGATTTCCTTTAGGATTGACTGGTTGGATCTCCTTGCTGCCCAACGGACTCTAAGAGCCTTCTCCAGGACCATAATTTGAAAGCATATGTTCTTCAGCGCTCAGCCTTCTTTATGGTCCAACTCTCATAACCATATGTGACTACCGGAAAAACCAGCATTTATTTTTCCAGTAGTCAAAAGCATTGACTATAGGGACCTTTGTCAGCAAAGTTATATCATTACTTTTTAATATATTGTCTAGGTTAATAAGCTATGCTGCTGCTGCTAAGTCACTTCAGTCGTGTCCGACTTTGTGTGACCCCATAGTCGGAAGCCCACCAGGCTCCCCCATCCTTGGGATTCTCCAGGCAAGAACACTGGAGTGGGTTGCCATTTCCTTCTCCAATGCATGAAAGTGAAAAGTGAAAGGGAGGCCGCTCAGTCGTGTCCGACTCTAAGCGAGCCCATGGACTACAGCCTACCAGGCTCCTCCGTCCATGGGATTTTCCAGGCAAGAGTACTGGAGTGGGGTGCCATTGCCTTCTCCAAGATTAATAAGCTATAATCCAATATAAAATAAAAGTTTAAAAAAAGCTTAATCAAGTCAAACACCATAACATCGGGCATCCAAAGACCTACCGTAGCCCAGAGCTGGGCATATCAAGAGAAGCCTTGCACAGAAACTCTCCAAGGAGAGAAGGGAAATTAGCAGCTTCCAGGCCCCTGCATTCCACAAACAACACGATGACAGGGGCCCTCAGGGTGTCCCTGCAGCAGGTGGCATGGTGAACAGGACGAGAGGGAAAGGATGAACTCGTGAACGCGAAGCCCTGAATCCTGTTTCAGGAAAGCTAAAGGGGTTATAGATGGAAGATACCAACTTCTGGTGGAGCTGAATCACAAAAATGAACAATACCATGGGGTGTGCTCTGGAGGAGGGCATGGCAACCCACTCCAGTATTCTTGCCTGGAGAATCCCATGGACAGAGGAGCCTGGTGGGCTGCAGTCCATAGGGTTGCATAGAGTGGGATATGACTCAAACAACTTACTTAGCACTTGTACAGGCATGGGGTGTGCTACAAGGAGGGAAGGCTTCCCCAGTGGCTCACACGGTAAAGAATCTGCCTGCACGGCAGGAGACCCAGGTTCGATCCCTAGGTCAAGAAGATCCCCTGGAGAAGGGAATGGCTACCCACTCCAGTGTTCTTGCCTGGAGAATTCCATGGACAGAGGAGCCTGGCTACAGTCCATGGGGTCACAAAGAGTCAGACATGACTGAGCAACTAACACTTTCACAAGGAAGGAAGACTTCTTGGCCCCCAAATATCCCCATCCAGGGGCCACAATATTTACAATTCCACCTCTCAAGAGGCAGGGAGGAGACAGGCATCGAACGGCACAAAGGATCTCCGGAAAAGAGAAAGCTAGGAGGCAGGGGGGACCATCAGTTATCCAGTGCCGCTGGACATCCTGACTTGATCCTGGATTCACTGCAGTTTAAAGCAGTCTCCATTTCTCCAGCCGAGACAGTCTCTTATGGAAACACAGTTGCACCAAGGCACACGCCAAGTGTCACCCCAAAATACGTGCACCTCCACTCTGCTGGTGGGTCAGCCGCCTTTCCAACTTGCTCTCCACCGTCCTCAAACTTGGCCCAGTTCTTTGAACCACGTGTATCAGCTGCACAAACCATTCCTTCCGCAGAAGTTTCACCCCTATGCCCTAGTTTCGCGTCCCTTCTCCATGCATCCTTCCAGATCATGCTTCCCGCCACCAAAGAGAAACAGCCAGACCTTAGTTGAAGCAGCAAAAGCAGATTTTATTCAGTAACAGTAGGAAAAAGATCAGGCCTCCATCCAGATTTGTGCAGAGATGAGTGGATCTCTAAAGGGAGAATGAGGGAGTAGAAGGAGGAGTGGAAGGATCTTGCAGAGACAGGGACGTGAAAAGTCACCAAAAAATGGGAGGGAGGGATGTGTGTGTGTGTGTTAGTCTCTCTGTCCTGTCCGACTCTTTGCGATCCATGGACTGCATGCAGCCCACCAGGCTCCTCTATCCATGGAGTTCTCCATGGGTAGCCATTCCCTTCTCCAGGAGATATTGCCCACCTGGAGATGGAACCCAGGTTTCCAGCATTTCAGGCAGATTCTTTACCATCTGAACCATCTGGGTTTGCTAACTGGTGCTGCTGGAAATTAGGCTCCAAGCCTCCCAAAGAGGCAGGAGTCCCATATTCAGGAGTTGGCTGGAACAACCAGTTCTATGGACATCCTTAGGTTTTCCTCAGGCAGCATTTTAAGGAAGATTAGACTCATCCCAGGGTGCAGCCATGAACTGCTAGAAAAACTATGGTGGTGCTGGTTCAAGTCCAAGGTCGAGCTTGTTCAAGTTCAAGGTCAGTCTTGAGGCCTCATGGGGAAGAGGACTCAGAGGAGCTACTCTCAAATGTGGTCAGGAAAGGTCTTTGTCCTCACCTCCCCTGGGTTAAGCTGCTGCTGCCGCTAGTCGCTTCAGTCATGTCCGACTCTGTGTGACCCCATAGACGGCAGCCCACCCGGGGCTCCCCCCAAAATCAGCACTCTGCTCCCCTCCAGTACTGCTTCCCCTGCCAAGAGGGCCCATGAGCCTGGCAGACTCTGTACTAGACCTTGAGCTCTACAGGACAGAGGAGAGGCACCGGGTCTCACTCACTATTCAGTTCCCCCACTGGCTGGTCTGTTGAGATGTTTGATCATTTCTCCTGAACACACACCATCGAGGGCAGACGTGCCATAAACGAATATTCCCCAGAGTGGCTGCCGGGGCTTCCCTCCCCGCCTCCCACACCCAGGCAGCCCTGCACTTCATCCTCTGGCCCTTCCACTGTTCCTTTCCCTGTGACAACTTCTAGATCCAACAGTCTCTGCCTGGGCAAATCTAGGCCAAGTGTGTGTATTGGGAGGATGACAGCTTTCTTTTTCCCCTCTTTAGCTGAGATGTAAACATTATGATGAAAGTGATAAGATCCAAGAGGGCCCAAAGCTCAAGCAACAGAGGGGAACTTTCTGCATCATCAGGGTCCCGGAGGAGCCCACAGGGCAGACAAAGAAATGGTGAGAAGCAGCATCATATGTCTGGGTGAGAAGGAGGACCTCACTGCCATTCTCATGAGCCTGAGCTGAGGGATTTAAAGCCCCTGAGAGGGGTGGAGCTGGGAGGAGGGGGTCCGAGCTGGGGGACAGTGCAGGTGGGACCAGGAGTGTAGATGGGGCTGCCCCCAAACCCGGGCTCAGCCGTCACTCTGTTGTTCACTGTAAAGGTGTCCCCTCTCTCAACCTCTGTGTCCTTCACTGTTAAAATCAGTGTCTAGGGAGTACAACAGTTACACAGCCAGATGGCTGAGAAAACGATAAGGAAAAACAGAAAGCACCCAGCATGGTGACTTGTCACCTACCCTCCCAACCTTCCTTCCGCTTCCGTCTCTTGACACATACCCAGACTCAGATCCCCAGTTCTGCCTCCCTAGAGTGTAGGGGAACCCATCTGACCTTTTCCTAAGAGAAGGACAGAAAGAAAAGAAAACAACGCAGAAAAAGAAAGACGTAATTACTGTCTCTTTTCTACTTTTAAAATAGAACAAGCTTATTGTGGCAGTATTTTAAAATATAATAAAGAAGAGACTTCCATGGTGGTCCAGTGGTTAAAACTCCATGCTCTCAATATAGGGGACCTGGGTTCGATCCCTGGTCAGGGAACTAGATCCCACATGCTGCAGCTGAGAGTTTGCTTCCATGACTAAAAGCTCCCTTGTGCTTCCAAGTTGTGGTGCCAGAGAAACTAAAGATCACATGTGACCCAACCAAGACCCGGCACAGCCAAATAAATAAACAAATATTAAAAAAAAAAAAAAGAAGTTGAATTTGTTTTTAAAAAAAGACCCAATTCAGACACCCCTTTCCTGATTTCCTTGTGCCTCTGAGTCTTATAGCCCATATATAAGCGCTATAATAACAGATTTCACGGTAGGCTGAATGCCAAGGCTTGAAACCCAGCCCCACAGCTTCCAGGGTCTGACTCTTTGAGCGAGTTACTTAAACTTTGTAATTGCATTCTAAACTGTGAAAAGGGGATGATCGTAATAACCCCATCTCATTGAGTACTGATGAGGATTAGTTGAATTAATGCATGTAAAGCACTTGGTGCGCTGCCTGGAAAATAGTAAGCATTCAATAAATGATGACAATAAGAACCACGATGATGATCATGGTGATTAAGGACTCGTTAGACTGAGCTCCTGAGAACAGGAATAGCATCTTTATCATGAATGCAGGACCCTGTCCATGGGGATTCTCCAGGCAAGAATACTGGATGGGTCACCATGCTCTCCTCCAGGGGATCTTCCCAACCCAGGGATCAAACCCAGGTCTCCCGCATTGCGGGTGGCTTCTTTACCATCAGAGCCACCAGGGAAGCCCTGTTACATACATACAAGTGCCTAAAACAGTACCTCTCAAGAGAAGACATTAAATATTTGTTGAATCATTGGACAAATAAGTTAATGAGCTTGTCTCTTCCTCTCCAATGCCCAGCCTCAAGTAGGTGCTCAATCAATGTCAGTTGACTTATTAAATAAGTTCATAAATGACCACCCTCATGGTTGTCTGTGAAGCCCCCAGAACTCCTTACATCTCTGCTCTCATCCTGGCAGCCTCTTGTCAGAAAGGATACAGACTTTTGCTCCCTGACCAGGCATTTGAAAGGCTTCCCTTGTAGCTCAGCTGGTAAAGAATCTGCCTGCAATTTGGGAGACCTGGGTTCGATCCCTGGGTTGGGAAGATCCCCTGGAGAAAGGAAAGGCTACCCACTCCAGTATTCTGGCCTGGAGAATTCCATGGACTGAATAGTCCATGGGGTCAAAAAGAGTCGGACACGACTGAGTGACTTTCACTTCACTTCAAACAACAGCCCAGGTTTATGGGGATTTCCAGGGACCCAGCCATGGAGAGCACCCCGGCTTTAATAAGCACCCTTGAGTTTGGCTGGGTTCCTTCTGTGAGGCACCATAATTAATTTGGTGCTCTTTGGCCTTCTAATAAACTTTCAATAGGAATAAAAGCAACTTTGACTTCCCTTCAGGCCTATAAATAATTCATCCCCATTTGTGTCACTGACGCTCATTTAGTAGGAACTGTACAAAGGTCAGGGCCAGATAAAAGTCTCTTCAATGTTTGTGGATAATGTCAAAGAATATTTTTAGGGCAAATGGTGTTCAAAGAAGAGACGAAGAGAAACGGGGAGTTAATTGTGTTCAAGTGCAGATATTTCCGGATGGGTAAGTTTGGGTTCCCATGACAGCCCCCAAGCTAGACAGCTCCTGCCTGCAAGGCTGACCTGGAGGCAGGTTAATGAGGACCACACTGCCCTTTAAGTGGAATGGTGGATCTTAAGCTTTTCCAGATCCAGAAGCGGTGCCAGAACAATTTTCATCCCAGTTCTTAAGCCTGCAGATTCTAGCGGGACTTAAAATAATGAAAAAATAAAAATAAAAAAAGCCTCTTCCTGCCTATGAATTAAATGCAGCAATTAACTACCAGAAGAGTACAATGGATGAGATCATGGACTTTGAAGCCACACAGCCAAACATTTTCAGCTGTGTCACTCTCTGCGTGATTTCAGGCAAAGTCCCTGAACCCACTAAGCCTCAGTTTCTCTACCCATAAAAAGGATATTTTTGGATATCCCTACATGAAAGGGGCATCATGAAGACTAACACAAATAACCCAAGTACAAAGATTGGCACAGGGTCAGTGTGCCAAGTGTCTTAAAATTAGACACTCTTTTAAGTATGTTTTAGGTTGTGGTTTCCAGTGGCTCTTCTTCCAAATACATGATTGCGTTTTGATGTGTCAAAGATTTCTCAAGAATTTTGGTTTGCCGATGCCACTCTTTCTCCTTTTCCAGTTTGTTGCTTTGTATATATTTTCATTTATATCCTCTGTCTTCCTCTCCCTGTCTCTTGTCAATTCATAGGACTTTGGGCCAGAGGAGAGGCAGCTGAGTGTGCTCATTCTTTTTTTTTTTTTAATTTTATTTTATTTTTTAACTTTACAATATTGTATTGGTTTTGCCATATATCAAAATGAATCCTCCACAGGTTGGATTTCACTCCTTGAAATCCATTATCCAGGGAGGCAGAGTCCCACAAGGGCTCCTCACCTGAGGATTACCAAATCCCATGCTTAGAAAGAATATCAAGGGCAAGGCACCCATTTTGCAAGTGAGGACACTGAGGTTCAGAAAAGGGACATAATGTCCTTAAGAAAATGCAGCTAAATAACCAACAAAATTCTGAAAAGCAATTATCCTTCAGTCAAAAAATAAATTTTTAAAAGCAACTATCCTTCAATTAAGAATACATTTTAAAAAAGAAAATGAAGCTAATGCAGTTCTTAACCTGAAGTCCACAGACCCTCAAGATGTCCTGAATGGAATTTAGGGAATCTGTGAACTTGAATGGGAACAAATTAGAAAAAGTTTTTCATAACCTCTAGCTGAAAAATTTTCTTTTCTTCGACTGAATGTAGACAACCAAGCACAATTGTATTTACCTTATTCTGACTTTGTCACCAAAGGAAACCACAGATATTTCCCCATCACAATACAAGTGTTGAAGTGGTGGAAAAATATTATTTATGATCAGCAGAATTCTGAAATATCGATAGTTATTAGATCTGCCAATAGTTCCAGTTATATTTAACACACTAATAAAGAAATGTGTGTATTATTCTACACACATATTTGTATTTTTTAAATGTCTTGCCAGCAATAAACTTTGTAATTCTGATTATTCTATTTTATGCATTTAGAAAAAAAAATTTTTGAGGGAAGATCTGGGTATTCACCCCACCTCCCTTTGGTTCATCCAAAGGTGTAAGCAGCTAAATGAATGGCAAAGCTGCCGTCCAAATGTGTCTGCTGGAAACTCAGAGGACAAGGCCCTTCCACAGGGCAGGCTAGAACCTTATCTCCAGGCATATGCTACACTTCCTGATCGTTCACCATTCCTCCATATTATTATTCAGACCATGTAGGAGAGGAAGAGGAAAAGGAGATGAAAGAAAAGGAAAAAAAAACCTGAATCCTGATGATACACCTTACAACTGACCCAGTTCTTAGCTCACAAAAACTCCATCTATTGGGCACAAAGGAGTGGAGACACCAAGAGTTTGGTCCAAAGCCACACAGCTAGTCGCAAAGAGTCGGACACGACTGAGCGACTAAACACACACAGCTAGTGAAAAGCATATCCAGAATTCAAGGCCAGAACCCTAGACCACTGCCCTGCCCTCCGTAGTCCCCAACAGCCATGCCCACCTCCAGTAGCCCACCTGGTCTCTTTCCTTAGCAACCACACTCAGAATACGTAATTGCATCTAAATTATATTGTCTTTATCCAAGCTAATTTCTGCTGTGTAGTCCTTGCTTTTCCAAAACTAGGCAGAAGTTTTGTGGAGATGTCATCATGTCAAGAGGATCCTGTCTGTACAATCTGGGCAGGAACCTCCTTTGTTAGCTGGGGATTGCATCAGGTAGGGTAGGCTAGGTGACGCTGCCGTAATAAATGACCCCGGTAGCCCAATGCCTTGACAGTAACAAATATTTGTATCTCCTTCATCTTGTAAATCCACCGCGGCCAGCACAGAGCTCTGCTCCACGTCTCTTCTCTCTAGGCTCCAGGCTGCTGGAACAGCCGCAGTCTGAGACATGGCTTTGGCAGAGGGAAAAAGAGAATGCAGCCCCTAAATCTCCTGCTTGGAAGTGACTCATGTCACTTCTGCTCCCATTTCATTGGCCAAAGGAGGTCAAAAGTATGACATCATTGAGAAAAGGAAGCATTATCCTCCTCCAGGGAGAAGGAGTGAATAGTCCAGTGAATAATTCAACTAGCATAAGAGAAGAGCCCATAAAAAGGTGCTCCTCTGACTACAATCTCAAAATGTCTGCAGGTTTGACCTCTGATGCATCAATCACGTACTTACAAAACTGACCCTTGTTTCGTCTACTTGTAGGCATCATAGTCTTAACCCTTGTTATGATGACAGATTGCCTTTTAAAATCATTGCAAATGTGCAGCTTTTAGAGACTGTGTTTAGAGGGAACATTACTCCATCCTGTTCCCTTCTCCGTGCAGTTCCGGCACTGCCTCCAAGACTCTGACACTCCTTGAGCGTAGTTTCTATTTTCCCAGCCACAGCCGAGGACACACAATGGGTATTCAACCCACACACAGCCCCTTGCCCCGAAATGCTGCGGACGAGTGAAGGTTGTTGTCTCCTCAGCCAACGCTGGGAACAGCAAGGCAGCCTGCAAACACTCTTCTGAAACCCTGTTCACTAATGAAGGAACTGTGCCAGGCTAATAGTTGTCCCCTCTGAATTTAAATGTCATGTATAGAGAGAGAGTACTGATGTAGCAAGATGGATTAGCAGAGGGAATGAAGGCGCTGTGTCGCCAGAATGGTTTTCTTCTTGCCCCTTGATTGATGAGAAGGAGGCCAGGCTCACTTTTGTCTCCGACAGGGCATGTTGGAGAAGTGTTAATGATGTCATCAGGTGATGGATTTCCTCATACCTTCACCCACTGAACCGTGCCAGACCTATCAAGCCCCGCGCATGGGGGAGAGCTCGACTTCAGGAACGATCTCCTTATAATCAACTTGCAGAGACAACACCATGTTGTCTGATGAGGACACATGATGAGGACACATGATGGAATAGAGCCAAGTCTAGCCCACAGGGATGCGTGTGTGTGTGTGTGTGTGTGTGTGTGTGTGCATGTGTGTGTGTGTACTAAGCTCACACATAGTTTCTTATTGGGTTGGGGGGGTTGCTAGTTTTCCCATTTTTTTATATATTTTTTAAATACTTATTTATTTAGCTGTGTTGGGTCTCAGTTTCAGCATGCAGGATCTTTTGTTGTGGCACACGGGCTCTCTAGCTGTGGCACACAGGTTCCAGAGCAGGGGCTCAGTAAATGCAGCGCACGGGTTTAATTCCCTGACCAGGAATCAAACCTGTGCCCCCTGCATTGCAAGGTGGATTCTTAACCACTGGACCACCAGGGAAGTGCCCCAGCATTTTATAATGAAAATTTTCAAGTACACAGCAACTGCCGATTCATTAACATTTTACTAAGCTTAATGTATCACATATCTTTCCATCCATTCTTCCATTAATCCGTCTATTCTTACGTTCATCTCAAAGTAAGCTGTAGACATCCATATGTTAATACTTTCTCCTAAATACTTCAGGATGATTGCCATTAACTAGAGTTCAATATGTGTTAATAGATTTTGGTATACAATTTACATACATTGAAATATATACTTTTTCAAGTGTCCATTCACTGTGCTGTGCTCAGTCACTCAGTGGTGTCTGACTGTTTGTGACTCCATGGACTGTAGCCCGCCAGGCTCCTCTGTCCATGGGATTCTCCAGGCAAGAATAGTGGAGTGGGTAGCCTATCCCTTCTCCAGGGGATCTTCCCAACCGAGGAACTGAACCCAGGTCTCCTGCATTGCAGGCAGATTCTTTACCAGCTGAGCTACCAGGGAAGCCCATTCACTAGGTTTTTTAAAATTTATTTCTTTTTAATCAGAGGATAATTGCTTTACAATACTATGTTGGTTTCTCCCATACATCAACATGAATCAGCCATAGGTATACATATGTCTCTTCCCTCTTGAACCCGGTTTTGACAAATGCATGCATCAGTTTAATCCAAACCCTGTGAAGATACAGAATGTTACTACCACAACTGAAAGGGTACTCACTCCATTACCAATTAATCCCTGCCCTCATCATGTTTTAATTTTACTTGTCACAGAATTTCAAATAATGGACATATGCCGAACACATTCTTTTGTGTCTGGCTTCTTCTACTCAGATTATCTGAGATTCATTCATATCTTGCACGTGTATCAGTAATTCATTCCCTTCCCTTGCTGAGTCAATTTTGGTTGAATCAATATCTCTATTTGCTTAATGCCCTATCTAACAGGAATCTTTTAGAATTAAGTACTGAGTTTTAAAGGACATACATTGATTTTCATAATTTGTTGACACCTAAAAATTAGGAGATTTCACTTGAAGATCTGAATTTCTGGTTCCTTTTGGGAATCTGAAGATTGGGCAATTCTCAGCTCACCCTTCTCCATGGCAAAAATGGCCTGGACTGAGGAATTGTGCCAACTTTAGACACGACACATGCTCTCTCATTTGCCACAGTCCCCACCACTCCCTATTGTACCCTATCTGGGTAACTATGTCATCAGCCTGCCCCAAAAGGTATATGATTTTCTAACTCCTGTTAATAAGTACCAAGAGTTCCAAAGTGATTATGGAGTGAATTAATGAAGAAGACAATAAATGAACATAGTATATTTCATTAGTTATGTTGTGCCAAAGATTCTGCAACACAGACTGGATAAGCGTCCTAGCTTTGAAATGATACAAATGAACTTACAAAACAGAAATAGACTCACTGAACTTAGAGAACGAATTTATGGTTGCCAGGGTGAAGAAGGAGGGGAATGGATAGTTAGGGAGTTTGGGATGGACATGGACATGCCGCTATATTGAACATGTATAACCAACAAGGACCGACTGTATAGCACAGGGAACTCTGCTCAAAGTTAAATGGCAGCCTGGATGGGAGGGAAGTTTTGGGGGAGAATGGATGCATGTATATGTGTAGCTGAGTCGCTTTGCTCTCCACCTGAAACTATCACAGCGTTGTTATCAGCTATACTCCAATACAAAATTAAAGGCTTTTTAAAAAAATTTTAAAAGTCCTGGTTTTGGAATCAGTTCTGTCTAGGTCTAAACCCCTTCTCTATTTCATACTGTCTCATAAGTTTCACTTGCCTTCACATTCTTCTTATGTAATATAGGGATAAATACACTATTAAATAATTTATTAGTTGCTGGAAGAGTCAGTGAACTAACATTAAAGTGCTTAGCACCACCAGGATGGTAGTTTATAATCATTGATATTATCATGGTTATCATCAACCAGTCCTCCACAAGAGGGGAGGTCAACTCACTTTTAATGCCATCTTTCCAATGCAGCAATCTGAAGCCTCTGAATCCTGAGAGAGTATGATTGTGGCCAATGATGGAGAGGAATTTCCTGGCCCTCACACCCTGCTTTCTAATTAGCCAGCCTCTCAAGCCCGAGTTTACATTCGAGTCGAAGCCATTGCAAAAGTCTAGAATGCAGTCAAAACAGCAGGAACTTCCTTTCTGTGATTTAAGAGGACCTGGGACAAAAAGCACTAGAGACCGCCAAAGACCAAATAAGATACCCAAAGGGGAGAGAATTACAGAGGAGACAGAAATACACTAGAAATGTTCTAGAAATAGACTCCAGTACATACATGATCTAATACGATGGCATTGCATTCATATCAGCGGGAGAAAGACAGAGGACTCCACAAACGGTAACAACTGGAAAACCAGCTGGAGAGATATAAAGTCGAATTCTTATTTCATACCTTTGCACTAAAACAAATTCCAGATGGAGCCAAGATTTAAACATAAAATAATGGAACCAGTAAAATACTAAGAGAAAAAAAAAATGTTTTTTTTTTTTTTAAATAAACTCTTGATGACCAGAAAACATTAAGGGCAACTTAAAATTCAGAATCCATATATTTTAAAAGGTATATGTGAATAAATACAATAAGCAATTTCTGCCTTTAAAAACCACAAAGTTTAAAAAGATACAACAAACTGGGGAAAACGTTTGTGTGAACCAAAAGAAAAGGCCATTTCCTAAATATAAAGAAATTCTAGAAATCTAGTAAATACATAAATCTAGTAATAAAAAGACTCACAACTCAATAGAAAAATGGACCAACAGTCCTTCACTTAAAAATAAAATATGAATGGTTCTTAAACATATTAAAATATAGTCACTCACACTAATTATAAGATAAATGTGAATTGTTTTTTAAAAAACACTTTTTTAATAGGTACATTTGATTTTTTTTCTTTTTTTTTTTTTTTTTTTTTTGGATGTATAGCATTCAGGGTCTTAGTTCCCAGCCCAGGGATTGAACCTGTGCCCCCTGCAGTGGAAGTGCAAGGTCTTAACCACTGGCCCACCAAAGAAGTCCCAGATAAATGCTAATTTAAACTACAATAATATTTTTAAATAGTTAATTGGCAAAAATCTGGATATTTGATAAAAAACTGTCATTGAGTTTGTGGCAAAATAGTCATTTTCACAATTGCTAATAAACTTCTATGAAATGAAATTTGGCTCCAAATTTTTTATGTTTTTTCAATATAGATATATATTGAAACATGATTACTACAGGAAAATTAGTTAACACATCACATAATTATAATTTTTTATGTGTGGTGAGAATATTTAGTTCAGTTCAGTTCAGTCGCTCAGTCGTGTCCAACTCTTTGTGACCCCATGAATCACAGCACGCCAGGCCTCCCTGTCCATCACAAACTCCCTGAGTTCACTCAGACTCAAGTCCATTGAGTCAGTGATGCCATCCAGCCATCTCATCCTCTGTCGTCCCCTTCTCCTCTTGCCCCCAATCCCTCCCAGCATCAGAGTCTTTTCCAATGAGTCAACTCTTTGCATGAGGTGGCCAAAGTACTGGAGTTTCAGCTTCAGCATCATTCCCTCCAAAGAAATCCCAGGGCTGATCTCCTTCAGAATGGACTGGTTGGATCTCCTTGCAGTCCAAGGGACTCTCAAGAGTCTTCTCCAACACCACAGTTCAAAAGCATCAATTCTTCAGCACTCAGCCTTCTTCACAGTCCAACTCTCACATCCATACATGACCACTGGAAAAACCATAGCCTTGACTAGATGGATCTTTGTTCACAAAGTAATGTCTCTGCTTTTGAATATGCTATCTAGGTTGGTCATAACTTTCCTTCCAAGGAGCAAGCGTCTTTTAATTTCATGGCTACAGTCACCTCTTTTAGCAACTTTCATATATATATATAATATATATTATACATATATATATCACATTTTCTTTATCCATTTATCCACCAATGGACACAGGTTGTTTCCATATCTTGGCTATTGTAAATAATGCTGCGATGAAGATGGGTGTTTAGATACATCTTCAGAATAATGACTTCATTTCCTTTGGATAGATACCCAGAAGTGGCATTGCTGGATCATCAGTAGTTCTATTTTTAATTTCTTGAGGACCCCCCCATACTCTTTTCATTTGGGCTGAACCAGTTTACATTCCCACCAGCAAACGCACAAACTTTTTAAATTAAAAATCCACATACTTTTAAAATGCAGCGATTCCACTGGAAAAAGTTATCATATTTGGACCTGCATGAAACACTGTAAACACAAAGATTATTTGCAATACCAAACAGTGAAGACCATCTAAAAACTATAAATAAGTTATTAGTACTGTAGATTTTGGTATCGATACATGCTTAAAATGGAATACTGCTTTTGTAGCAATAGAGAACAGAATCCAAGACATATTGCTGAAACTGACCAGGAGCAGGATGGGGCGAGTACAGAATGGTGAATAGTCAGTGGTGTCAGGGATAGTGGGGGAGGAACAGATACAGCATAATGTAGAGCATGTAAGTGCACATTGGGAAGGGCTCACAAGAAACCAATACCAGGACTTCCCTGGTGGTCCAGTGGTTAAGAATCCACCTTGCATTGTGGGGAACCTGGGTTCAATCCCTGGTTAGGGAACTAAGATCTCACTTGCCGAGGAGCAATGAAACCCACGCACCGCAACTACTGAGCCCTCACCACGACTGGAGAGTCTGTGTGCCACAATGAAAGATCCGGCATGATGCCATTAAGACCCAATGCAGCGGAGTTAATTAATTAAATATTTTTCTCAAAAAGAAACCAGTACCAATAGTTGATCCTAGAGAGGAGAACTGCTGAAGCAGCAAACCCTTTTATACCCTGTGCATGTATTACCCATTCCTTTATTCTTATTATTTTAAAGGTATCGCAGGGAATTCCCTTGGTGCTCTCACTCCCGGGGCCCCAGGTTCAATCCCAGGGAACTAAGATATCACAAGCAGTGAGGCACAGCCAAATGCAATTGCCATCTCTGGGTCATTTAAAGAGGGATGACGATTTTAGCCAATTATGATAAAGAATAAGCAAGCTTCGTGCAAATGGCCCCAATAGATTCCCTTATAATTTGGGGATTCTAGGAATTTCCTGAAATACATCAGCACTAGATGATTTCACTGCACTCAAGGTGACAGAAGTATTGCTATTAGTCTGTAAAAGCGTAACAGGCTTTTGAACTTCAAGTCCCCCCAGGTCTGATAGCAGAGAGCAGAGGGAGACTCTCTGGATCACCCAGCGTTCTGCTGTCATCTTGGGAACATGCAGAACTCCCTTCCTCCCTGTGCTGAGGACCACCCAGTTCCCAGGGACCATCTCACACACAGGGATGGAGAACAGAATGTGGTTCTTAACATAAATGGAATTCAGGGCTATTTTCAAAGCTAGAACACATTCAAACTGTAATGTGAAGGCATTTTTAGCTTCCAAATGGTACCTGACATTTCAGGGTTTACTATCTGCCAAGCCTTTATATGCATTATCTCTTTGAGGGGTCGGGTAGAGGGGGGGTTCTGTCATTATTTTCCATTTACAGGTGAGGAAACTGAGGCTCCAAGATGTTTGCCCAAGGTCACCATGCAAGACTTTAACCCAGGCAGTCTGACTCCAGAAACCCAGAAAGCCTCTTCTACATCCACCTTACACTGCTTTTCAAATCACAAAGCCTCACCTCTCACCTGCCACTCATCCTCCACACACAGAAATATGTCTTTTGCTGTGATTTCTACTAGAACTTTAGATGCAGTAGTGGATAGAATAATGATCTCCCAAAGATGTCCACACCCTAATTCCCAGAACCTTTGAATATATCATTTTGCTGCTGTTCTCCCGTCGCTAAGTCCTGTCTGACTCTTTGTGATTCCATGGACTGCAGCACACCAGGCTCCCCTGTCCTTTACTATTTCCTGGAGTTTGCTCAGACTCATGTCCATTGAGTCAGTGATGTCATCCTACCATCTCACCCTCTGCCACCCTCTTTTCCTTTTGCCTTCAATCTTCCTGAGCATCAAGGTCTTTTCCAGTGGGTCAGTTCTTCACATCAGGTGGCCAAAGGATTGGAGCTTCAGCTTCACATCACTCCTTCCAGTGAACATTCCAATGAATTGATTTCCTTTAGGATTGACTGGTTTGATCTCCTTGTAGTCCAAACGACTCTCAAGAGTTTTCTCCAGCGCCACAATTCAAAAGAATCAATTGTGCAGTGCTCAGCCTTCTTTATGGTCCAACTTTTGCATCTGTACATGACTACTGGAAAAACCGTAGCTTTGACTTTTGTCAGCAACGTGATGCCTCTGCTTTTTGATAAGCTGTCTAGGTTTGTCATAGCTTTCCTTCCAAGGAGCAATGTTACCTGGCCAAGGGGAATTAAGGAAGCAGGTGAAATTAAGGTTACTAATCAGCTGATCTTAAAATTGGGAGAGAGGTCTTATCCTGGGTTATCAAGATGGGTCCATTGTAACCACAGAGATCCTTAAATGTGAAAGAGGAGACAGGAGTTCAGAGTTACATCAGTGAAAAAGACTCAGCTGCCCATTGGTGATTCTGAAGATGGAGGGGGGACGATGAGCCAAGGCAGCTTCTAGGAGATGGAAAAACCAGAAAACAGATTTTTCCCACTGGGCCTCAGAAAGGAATGCATGCCTGCTGAAAACTTGATTTTGTCCCATTGAGAACTTTCTCACTTCTGACTCCCTGGAACTATAAGATAATAAATTTGAGTTTGGCTACTGACCACTTGAACTGTGGCTGGTGTGACCGATTTAATTTAATTTTAATTAATTTATGTAGCCACACAGGTGGCCCGTGACCCTCATATGGACCATAAAGCTTGAGGGAAATATACGGCGGGCAGGTTCCTAAGGAAGATCCCCCTCTTGTAAAATGACTTCCCCCTCTTCTCTGTTCTCCGGATGCCACATAAGTCTCCAAGCAGCAAGGTCAGAGTGAGCCCTGGAAACACAAGAGGGAAAGTACAGTGGCCAGTAGCTGAGAGTCTGTGACAACCACATCCCAGCCGTGTAACCTGGTTCATCAGTCAGGGGTCTCCAGAGAAACAGAACCAATAGGGTACACATTAGAGATACACAGGTTTGAGTATTCAACATTGAATTCTCATTGGAAGGACTGATGCTGAAGCTGAAGCTCCAGTTCTTTGGCCATCTGATGCCAAGAGCTGACTCATTGGAAAAGACCCTGATGCTTGGAAAGATTGAAGGCAAAGGGAGAAGAGGGCGGCAGAAGACAAGATGGTTGGATAGCATCACTGACTCAATGGACATGAACTTGGGCAAACTCTGAGAGGCAGTGAGGGACAGGGAGGCCTGGCATGTTGCAGTCCATGGGGTCGCAAAGAGTCAGACACGACTTTGCTAATGAACAACAGCAACAGCAAAGAGATACACAGAAAAAGGTTCATTATAAGAAATTGGCCTGTGGGATTAGGGAGTCTGAGAAGTCACACGACCTCCTTCCTATCTGAAAGCTAGAGCCCCAGGAGAATCCATGGTGTAGTTCCAGCCCAAACCCCAAAACCTGAAAGCCAGGGAAGCCAGCAGTGTGCGTTCCAGCCCAAGTCCAGAGGCAGGAGGGCAAGACTCGCTGAGGTCCAAGGACAGGAGATGGACGGCCCAACTCAAACGAAGAGAGCAGATTTGCCCTTCTTCCGCCTTTTTGTTCTATTCGGGTCCTCAACAGATTGGATGAGGCCTGCCCACGTTGGTGAGGGTGATCTTTCTACAGTCTACTGATTCAGATGCTAATCTCTTCCAGAAACACCCTCACAGACACACCCAGAAATAACATGCTGCCGGCTCTCTGAGCATCCCTGAGCCTGGTCAGGCTGACACCTAAAAGTAACCATCACACCTGGAGCAGGTGACAACCGTCTCAGAATGAGATGGTCCATATAAAAGGCCTTGCACATGCAGGCTGTCGATCCAGGTTATACACTGGTGGGAAGGTTACTGTTCTCTTTCACAATGCTCTGTCCTCCCCTGTTGGATGGTGGGCTGCTGAACTGAGCTCTGATTCATCCTGGTTTCTTTCTCACCCCCACTGGCATCTAGCACAAAGCCGGGCACACAGTAGAGAAAAGGAGCAAAACCCTATGGTCCTTGCCCGCATCCCCGCAAATGTCCGTGCCTGCCTTTTGTCTATAGAAAACTTTAGTCACAGGATAAGTTTAATCAGAGATATGAGAAATACAGAAACAAAGGAAAGCAGTCAAAGGAGACCAATAATAATAATGTAGGATCATTAATATACGACATTAAACATAGTCAAGGACCTTTGGTTCCTTCTCAAGGACTATAGATAATATTCTGAGCCATATCCTGTGAGCTGTCTTATAGATACCGAAATACCAGGTGGAAGAAGTTAACTACATAATGACCAGACTGCAGCTATGACATAAGCTGCCACAATTCCGAGAATTGGCCTCAAGCAAATGGGAATAAATGGACCCTGGAACTGAAGATTAACTGTACCTAAAACAATCAAAATGATGCTGGTCAGACCACCAATTTGAAAATGACTGTTAGAGGTGACTGTGCTCTTTTCTACATAAAGCGCCCCTCCCCCTATTGCCTGCATCTGAAATAAAGCAAAGTTTCCTTTGCACCAACCTGGTCTGTTTACTGGCTTTTGAGAGGTGAGCAGCCAGACCCCACGCTCATTTAGTACCAGCAGGTCCTCAGTTCAAGTGTTTGAATGGGATTGAGTCCATTTAAGTCTCGGTACATTTAAATGCTTAATGTTGTATGTGTGGTTTTAGGTATCTAAAGATGTTGAGATGAAGTGCACGGATGCTTTTCTGTAGGGAAGAGGCTGGATCAAGTGTGCTGGGGGGATGGGTGGTTTCAAAGGCACCCAGCAACTCTCCTCCCTTTACCATCCCCCGCACTCCAAAAGTTACCTCTCTTACAAGTCCGTGTCTGTAATATCTTTAACCCCACCCCAAAAAAAAGAGATTTAAGGTTTTTACTCCGCAAAGAAGATTCAAAATACCAAAGAAAGGATGAATTGACTTAAATTCACTCTCAACAGGGAAGCAGGGTTGGCAGGAACCTTAGAGGTTGTTCTGTGATTCTGAACCTTGTTGCAGGTTAGGATCTCCAGAGCAACTTTTAGAAATTACTGATGGCTCAGTGGTAGAGAATCTGCAATGCAGGAGACGTGGGTTCAATCCCTGAGTCAAGGAGATCCTCTGGAGAAGGAAATGGCAACCCGCTCTAGGATTCTTGCCTGGGAAATCCCATGGGCGTAGAAGCCCAGTGGGCTACAGTCCATGGGGTCGGAAAGAGTCGGACACGACTTAGTGACTAACCAATGAACAAGAGCAAAATGGAATGAGAATCCATAGGGGTGGGCCTGGCATCCATTTTTTAAAGCTCCCAGGTGACCTGAATATGCTACCAGGGGATAAGGACCAACGCATTGCCTTTTTTTTTCCTTGAGGGTAAATGTATCTAACATGAAATTAATGATGAATGCTTTTAAAGTTGACAGTTCAATGGCTTTTAGTACATTCACAGTGTTTTGCAAGCACCATCGCTAAGATATTTTCAGTACCCCCAAAAAGAAGCCCAGACCCACTAAGCAGGCACTCCCATGGCCCTCTTCCCCCAGCTCCTGGAAATCACTAATCTATTTGCTGTCTCTGCAGATTTACCTAATATAGACATTTCACGGAAATCACACAGCGTGTGACCTCTTGTGTCTGGGTTCTTCACATAGCACCTTGTTTTCAAGGTTCATCCACGTTGTCGCATGAATCAGTACTTCATTCCTTTCAGTGATTGCATTGTGTGGATGGATCATATCTGCTTATCCATTAATCTGTCAATAGATGCGTGGGTAGTCTGCAGTCACTTTTTTCAAAGATAGGGACATGAAGGACTTCCCTCATGGTCCAGTGGCTAAAATTCCATGCTCCCAGTGAGGAGGGCCTGGGTTCGATCTCTGGTCAGGGAACCAGATCCCATATGTTGCAAGTAAGAGTTTGCATGCCACAACTAAAGATCCCTCATGCTTTCAAACTGCGGTGCTGGAGAAGACTCTTGAGAGTTCCCTGGATGGCAAGGAGGTCAAACCAGTCAATCCTAAAGGAAATCAACCCTGAATATTCATTGGAAGGACTGATGCTAAAGCGCCAACACTTTGACCACCTGATGTGAAGAGCTGACTCATTGAGAAAGACCCTGATACTGGGAAAGATTGAGGGCAGGAGGAGAAAGGGGTGGCAGAGGATGAGATGGCTAGAGAGCATCACTGACTCAGTGGGCATGAATTTGAGCAAACTCCAAGAGACAGTGAAGGACAGGGAAGCCTGGTGTGTTGCAGTCCACGGGGTCACAAAGATTCAGACACAACTTTGTGACTGAACAACAACAACAAAACTGAACAGCGTAGATGAGGTAGCTAAGACAACAGACATGTACTTCTCATAGTTCTGGAAGTAGGGAAGTCCAAGATCAAAAGGCTCCAGCAGATCTGATGTCTGGTGTGGGATTCTTCCTGGTTTGATTGTGGCTGTCTTCTGATTGTGTGCTCACATGGTGCAAAAAGAGAGAAAAGGTAGTCTTCTTTTCAAGACTCTTATCCCACCATGGGGCCTCCACTCTCATGACCAAACAGCTTCCCCAAGGCCCACCTCCCAGTACTATCACATTCAGTTCAGTTCAGTCGCTCAGTCGTGTCTGACTCTTTGCGACCCCATGAATCGCAGCACGCCAGGCCTCCCTGTCCATCACAAACTCCCAGAGTTCACTCAGACTCAAGTCCATCGAGTCAGTGATGCCATCCAGCCATCTCATCCTCTGGCGTCCCCTTCTCCTCCTGCCCCCAATCTCGCCCAGCATCAGAGTCTTTTTCCAATGAGTCAGCTCTTCGCATGAGGTGGCCAAAGTACTGGAGTTTCAGCTTTAGCATCATTCCTTCCAAAGAAATCCCAGGGCTGATCTCCTTCAGAATGGACTGGTTGGATCTCCTTGCAGTCCAAGGGACTCTCAAGGGTCTTCTCCAACACCACAGTTCAAAAGCATCAATTCTTCGGCGCTCAACCTTCTTCACAGTCCAACTCTCACATCCATACATGACCACTGGAAAAACCATAGCCTTGACTAGATGAACCTTTGTTGGCAAAGTAATGTCTCTGCTTTTGAATATGCTATCTAGGTTGGTCATCACTTTCCTTCCAAGGAGTAAACGTCTTTTAATTTCATGGCTGCAGTCACCATCTGCAGTGATTTTGGAGCCCAAAAAATAAAGTTTGACACTGTTTCCACTGTTTCCCCATCTATTTCCCATGAAGTGATGGGACCAGATGCCATGATCTTTGTTTTCTGAATGTTGAGCTTTAAGCCAACTTTTTCACTCTCCACTTTCACTTTCATCAAGAGGCTTTTGAGTTCCTCTTCACTTTCTGCCATAAGGGTGGTGTCATCTGCATATCTGAGGTTATTGATATTTCTCCCAGCAATCTTGATTCCGGCTTGTGCTTCTTCCAGCCCAGAGTTTCTCATGATGTACTCTGCATATAAGTTAAATAAGCAGGATGACAATATACAGCCTTGACGTACTCCTTTTCCTATTTGGAACCAGTCTGTTGTTCCATGTCCAGTTCTAACTGTTGCTTCCTGACCTGCATATAGATTTCTCAAAAGGCAGATCAGGTGGTCTGGTATTCCCATCTCTTTCAGAATTTACCACAGTTTATTGTGATCCACACAGTCAAAGGCTTTGGCATAGTCAATAAAGCAGAAATAGATTTTTTTCTGGAACTCTCTTGCTTTTTCCATGATCCAGTGAATGTTGGCAATTTGATCTTTGGTTCCTATGCCTTTTCTAAAACCAGCTTGAACATCAGGAAGTTCACGGTTCACATATTGCTGAAGCCTGGCTTGGAGAATTTTGAGCATTACTTTACTAGTGTGTGAGATGAGTGCGATTGTGCAGTAGTTTGAGCATTCTTTGGCATTGCCTTTCTTTGGGATTAGTTGGGGGGGCCACAGGCATTGGGTCCATAGCAGAGGCAACCCCTGTGCATCTCAAAACAGCTTCCTTCTCTGTCTCCTCTCTGAGTTGGTTGCTAAGAGGAATGGACTTGCTACAGCCATGCTTCTTTCACTCAGATCGACAGATCGCTCTCAGTCTCAGCTCAACTGTTCTGATGGTCTATGGGCCCCCTCCCTCTCCCCATAAAACTTCAGAAAGTTAATTCAGGGCAGATGGGAACTGGTCAGTCTTCAGCCATTTTCCATCTTGGAGACCTCCAAAAATAGCTAAACTCTAATGCATATTTCAGGTTAGACTTGTTTATTCTCCCTCTTTCTGAGCCAGCAAGCTAATTTCCCCAGAGGGGAAAGGAAAGCAAAGGCGGCTGCCAGAACAGAAAAATCAGCTTGAGCTTCTCCCTTGATTGCCCGCGGGAACAATGCCTCCTATCTCAATGCTCTCAGCGAGGCCCCAAGAGCAGAGACTTTCTTCTCTGTGGGCAAGAGGTTTGAATATGCCCAGCCACAAAGCCCCAGTGGATGCCAGGCCCCAGGCACAGGCTTCCAGACCTTCTCAGCTTGCAAAGCTAGAAGCAGGAGGCAGCAGCTGAACACCAGCCTTGGTCCTTTCTCAATAGCCAGATAGGAAAAAAAAAAAACAATAAGGATTACTGTGGTTTAAATTCCAAACTGAGGAAGCACCCTGATTGGCCAGGTGTCCGCACAGCTAGAGCCAAGGATGGAGTGATGGTGGGCTGGTCTTGGGCACAGTGTGCTCAGCTGCTAAGTCGTGTCCGATTCTTTGTGACCTCATGGACTGCAGCCCATCAGGCTCCTCTGTCCATGGGATTTCCCAGGCAAGAATACTGGAGGTGGGTTGCCATTTCTTTCTCCAGGGAATCTTCCTAACCCAGAGATCAAACCTGCATCCCTTGCATGTCCTGCATTGGCATGTGGAATCTTTACCACTGTGCCACCTGGGAAGCCCCCATTCTACACTTGATTTTAGCCAAAAAGACTGAGAAGCGAGTATGAGGAGAAAAATCTACTATTTGGCTGTATTACTATAACAGAAGCTCAACTATGTTCAACCAGAATAAAGGGTGGTGAAAACACAAGCAAGAAACCTTGATTTCTCCATCTATTCATTGTTAGTAATTTGTAAATAATCTGAAGGTGGAAAGGGTTGCAGGCTCAGAAATCTGCAGGCTTTCCTTCTGCTAGAGGAGCTATTTGGGTAAGGACTGCCCTGCCAATTCCCCCAGATCCCTCCAGCCTGAGGCCATTTACAGCTCTGATAGAACACTCATTCTTCTTGGGTCTGCAAGGATTGCATGACTCCAGAAACAACGAGATGGTGAGAAAGTTATCAGTGGTCTTCACCTTGGCGCTTCATAAAGACCTGGGGTGGGGCTGGCAGTCTCGGTCTCTCTCTCCCAACTACAGAAAAATCAAGAAGCTAAACTCAATATCCAGGACTTGCAGAAAGAAGGGTGTTCAATGATCTAGACAGCCGGACCAAATCATCACCTTTGGGATCAACTGAAACTAACACACAACTTCTCCTTCAGAGTCTCGTGAAATTCACAAGGCTGATAAAGTGACCGAAGCCACCAGGATCTGGAGCTGTCTTTCTTTTCTCTAGAGACATTCCGGAAGGCATGATCCCCAAGAAGAAGCATTCCAGGACCTTAGAGATAGGAGCAAAAACCAGGGTAGTCTTATCCTAAATGGATTGTTCCTTTCTGGATTCATATTGTCAAACACACACAACTTGCCTAACATTGTACCAGCCACATCCTCACAGGTAGATTCCACGTGGAAGGAACTAATGCTCCACTTTTGGCAAAACCTCCTAAGTTAGGCAGGTTTTACATTTTTAGTTTTAATTTACACAGGAAGAAAATTAAGCTCGGAATGTTCAAATGACCTGGCCAAAGTGACTTAGGTGGTATGTGATGCGATCGATGTGCTAATCCACATCCAAACCTGAATGAAGCCTTTCCACTTCACTGTTCTAGAAGACACGGAAATTCAAGGGAAACCACAGCCCCATGCTCAGTGTGGTTCCGCAAAGTCTTTTCTTTTTACAGTTCTGTTCATCACCGCCTAGTGCCAAAAGAAAGCTTTTGCTTTTCTCTCTCCTGTCTCTCCTCTGCCTGAAAAACTCATTTGCATTAGGTCTTAAACAATGCTGTTGGCTCATTTCTCATAGGAAACTGTGGAGGATAGGAACTAGCTTTTTCTGGAGCCTGCCAATGTCTAAATCAAAACTTTTCCTCTGGTAATAGGCGGTCAGGATGGACCTTGTCCAATTCTTTTTTACTTCCAGGACAGTTGGTGTCTGTGCCTCCCGTCCTGCTTTTCTAAACAACTTCCTCTTGGAGAAAGGATGACACCTATGTGTGCATACTGTTTCTTTTCTCCTTTATCCGTGGCAGACATTTCTAATCAATCCTGACATTCCATTTCACTGATCCTCACCTCGACTTCAATCTTCTCTGTTTAGTTAAGCTCCAGGCATCAGCTACCAACCCAAAGAAGTCAATTTCCCATCCTTTTCCTGTAGCAACACTCCATCCAACTGTGTTTCCAAATCAGCCTTCTGCATTGGAAGGATAATACAATACCTCTCTCCATAAATCTGCTGAATGCCAGGCTCATGTTAGGAAAGCCACTTCCTATAATAGAATCTCAGTGTGGAGTACTCTGTTAAACCATTTAACCTGACAATTACACATTAAATACAAACAGAATTTGTCCCTATGTGAATTCATAACGAGTTCATTCCGTGCGACTTCACCTAAATGCTTGAATTTCCAATGAATGCTTGAGGACAATTTCAAAACATCTCATGAGATAAAAGTCAATCCCCCAGGCCATTCTGAAAGCGAGGGTACCAATTATGGGTTAAAATAAAAGTGTGAGTCTGCCTCTCCCCACCACATAGGTCTGCATGGAGCATCAGCGAGCTAAGTGATGCGGCAGAGTACACGCGCTCCAAGGCCAAGGGCAGATGCGGCTGCATTATTTATAGTCTGTGTTCCACATTCCTCATAGGCAGATGCACCCGCGCACCACCGCCCGTGTGGGGGCTGCCTGCCTCCTTCTCCCAACTGCAATAAGAAAACAAAACTCCCACTATCAGACCTTGTCACTATCACTTAGATGAGACCCAGAGCCAGAGTTCCTGGAGGCAGAGAACACAGATTTAGAAAGGATTGCAGTAAGACTTAGCATCATCAAAACCCACCCAACACAGGCCACCGTGAGCAAGAAGGAGGAGGAGAAGCAAGCCATTCAACACACTCCCTCTTCTTTGTGTGTTCTACTCAGAAATTGTGTGCTGGTTTTTTTCTTTTCTTTGCCTCTAGGGAGTTATAATCAAGCTGTAAGTTTGCATATGGCCTCGGTTTAGCCACATATGTTCAAAGGAAAGATAAACTCTCAAGGAAAAAAATCTTACTTCTCAAAAGCAAAAGCTTACTTGAAATGTAAATGTTGCTTCCATCCTAATGGAAAGAATTTTTCCAACTCAGACTGGAATTCAGTCTGTTCCTCCACGTGGCGCGGGTACCAACACGCTCCACCCCTGGGCCCCAGGCAGACATCACTAATCAATCCTGATTCTCTTTTACTCCGAGGTGAGAAGTAGCCTCGGAACTGCCCTCTACACAGGGCTCCAGGAAGCCATGATCAGTCAGTGAGAGCTGGCATGTAAGATAAAAGCTGTTTGCCAGTCTACCCTCTACAATTTATTGATGTGGCTGCCAGGGGTTCACCTTTGACTGCTATGAGCCACATATAATCCCTTTTCCTACTTCCAGACTGTCTATCATACTCCTTGGCTACTCCCCAACACCCAAGCACCAGATGTGGACCGTGGATAGAGGGACCCGGATCATTCTTGTTTTTTCCAAGCTCATCCTCAAATCCATCTAGCCTCCTCCTATTCTACTGATAAGATCTCCCCTATCCCTAGACCCTGGGCTTCCCATGTAGCGCTACTGGTAAAGAATTGACCGGCCAATGTAAGAGATGCAGAGATGAGGATTTGATCGCAGGGTTGGGAAGATCCCCTGGAGGAGAAAATGGCAACCCCACTTTAGTATTCTTGCCTGGAAAACTCCGTGGACAGAGGAGCCTGGCAGGCTATAGTCGATAGGGTCACAGGCATGCACATCCCTAACCCGAACATTTTTCCATTGTCCTCTGGTCCCTTGAAATCCTTACATTAAGCCTCTCCAAATATCCCCTCAGACCCCTGGGAACCCAAACCCTCCTTGACTTGCCCTAGCATCCGTGGAAAGAACTCTGTTGACAAAGTCAGTCCATTCTAGAAACTCAGTGATGATAACTGCAGTTCCAGTTTTTGTGACGAATCGTCACATCCATGATCTCAGGGGATAATTCAGATCCTCTTGGGATGGCAGGTATTTAAGGCTCATGACAACAAACAGAAACAGTGACCAGCCTGGGTGACCTTCAGCACATCCCTTCACTCTCTGAGCCTTGATTTCCTATCTGCAGCCAGAACCTACCTCCCAGGGATGTTGTGAAGATCAATGAGATAACACTCTCCAGGTGCTTATCACAGTGTCTGGTAATCAGAACATGATGGCTGTAGTGGTTTTTATTTAATAGATCCTGTCTCAGATTTGGGTTCTGAGAAGGAGACTCTAAGGTAAGTATCTGAATGCAAACAATGTATTTGTGAGGCTATCCCAGGAAGCACCAGAGGGAGAGGAGACAGGGAAGCAAAGCAAACCAATGAAGAGGGTGTTTTGAGTAGGTCTCCATGGTGCACGGCTGGGGCTTCACCACATCAAGACTCTAGGAGATGCTGTAGAACATTCTCCCAGAGTTATCCCATCCAAGAGGCATTTATGCACCAACTCTGCCCAAGATTGAAAAAAACCTTGCATTATTTTTCATTATTCTTTTCTCTCTGCGACTACCTTTGCCTTTCCCAAACCAAGTCAGTCATAGTGTTGTTGGGTTTTTTTTAATATTTTATTCGGTTGTGAGAGTTGGACCATAAGAATTGATGCTTTCAAATCGTGGTGCTGGAGAAGACTCTTGAGAGTTCCTTGGACTGTAAGGAGATCAAACCAGTCAGTCCTAAAGGAAATCAACCCTGAGTATTCATTGGAAGGACTGATGCTGAAGCTGAAGCTCCAATACTTTGGCCACCTGATGTGAAGAGCTAACTCAATGACGAACACCCTGATGCTGGGAAAGACTGAAGGCAAAAGGAAAAGGAAACGACAGAGGATGAGATGGTTGAATGGCATCCGCAATTCAATGGACATGAATTTGAGCAAACTCAGGGAAATAGTAAAGGACAGGGGAGCCTGGCGTGCTGCAGTCCATGGGGTCACAAAGAGTTGGACACGACTTAGGGACTAAACAACAACAACCCATTCCTGTTGGTGGAGGGTTGCTCCTAACAGTGTTATCTCCCCAGAACTCCTGACTTGCCTTGCACACGGGACAAGCAAGCTCTTAAGCTTGGGGGAAGCCCTCAGGCAGAGCTGTGGGTTCCCCACAGACAGAAGCTGTTGTATGGAAGAGTGAATGGCGGGGGGTACTGGATGAGCAGGGCGCCAAAGCCTCTGCCCCTGAGACCCAGGTCACACAGACACTGAGTGGCAGTGCAGCAGGAAAGAAAAAGTATTGGTCCAGGTTCAAAGTGTAGCTCCACCACTCACTCAGGTGTAATACGATGGTGTTGATGCCTACCTGGTAATGATTTATAGGGAGTGAGCTGTGTGGTGTAGGAAACAACCTCACACAAATAGGATGCTCAAGAAATGTGATGCTAACAAAACTGCTCAATGACATTTCCCTTTCCTCTGACCTCAGCTGTCTGCCACTAGAACAGGGAGCCTCCCTGCAAGCAGTGAAATCTGTTTTCTCTTTCCATCTGCCTGTCCATCTATCTACCTACCCATCCATCCATCCGCTTATCCATCCATCCACTCCCCTACCCATCCATCCGCCCCCCTACCCATCCATCCATCCATCCACTCATCCATCCACCCATCCATCTATTCACCTATCCATCCATCCATCTAACTATCCATCCATCCACCCCCCTACCCATCCATTCTTCCATCCATCCATCTACCTACCATCCATCCACCTACCCACCCACACATCCACCCACCCACCCATTACCCACACATCCATCCATCCACCCATCCATCCATCCACCTACCCATCCATCCATCCACCCACCCACCCATCCATCCATCCCCCTACCCATCCATCCATTCGTCCATCCATCCACCTACCCATCCATCCACCCACCCATCCATCCACCCACCCACCCATCCATCCACCCATCCATCCATCCATCCATCCACCCACCCACCTATCCTTCCATCCATCCACCTATCCATCTATTCACCCACCCATCCATCCCCCTGTCCATCCTTCCACTCATTCATCCGTCCATCTATCTATTCACATATCCATCCATCCACCTACCCACCCATCCATCCACCCATCCATCCATACATCCACCTACCTATCCATCCATCCCTCCATCCATACATCCACCTGTCCATCCTTCCACTCATTCATCCATCCATCTATCTATTCATATATCCATCCATCCATCCACCTACCCACCCATCCACCCACCCATCTATCCATCCATCCATCCATCTGTCCATCCATCCATCTATTCACCCACCCATCCATCTACCTGTCCATCCTTCTACTCATTCATCCATCCATCTATCTATTCACATATCCATCCATCCATCCACCTACCCACCCATCCACCCACCCATCTATCCATCCATCCATCCATCCATCCATCCATCCATCTGTCCATCCATCCATCCATTCATCCATCTAACAGCTACTGAATACCCCCAGGATATAACCCTTATATAGGAGATGGAGATACCCAAGGGAATAGACATGGTTCTGGCCCTTCTCCTGGATGCAGACAGGCAGTCAAATGAGCAGTAAAGGACTACAGGTGATGTAGAAGCAATTTCTACAGCCTTGCTTCTCAAACTTTCCTGTGTCTGGGAAAGACCCAGGGAGTATTACTAAAACACAGTTTCTGATTCAGGGTCTGGAATGGGGCTTCAGATTTGAGGTTCCAACACATTCTCAACTGATTCTGAAGCTGCAATTTGAGCAGAGAAACTGAAGAATTCATTGGGGAAGCAAAAGAGGAATCCATTCATTCATTCACTGCTTACTCATCAGGTTATCTAGATATTGCTTCCCTCTGCTTCTGGAAAGAGGAGAAAGCTATGACGTTCATGAGCTGGAGAGGATGGTTCCAGATGATTTAATCCAGATGCATAAGAAGGTGACTCTCTTACAATCCCCAAATGAGAGCCATCCATCCAGGGTCTTCATGAAGAGATAGAAACACTCTGTCCTCCCTGAATACCTGAGTGGCCAAGATATTTTTCCATGGCCCCAGATCTTGCGTGGGAGTAAGCACAGGAAACTTTATAAAATGAGCATGCCTCCTGCCAGCCTCAAGTAATTTCTTGCTTGCACCTGTGGGACCTGAATCGGAATGCAAACTCAGTACAAAGTGGGCATGCATTGAGGTTACATCGACTGAATATCTAAACTGGGTAATGAGAGGAGCAGACTTCACCACAGATTTCCAATCGATCCCCTATATTTTTTTCCAGAAAAGCTTTCCAGTTCCTTTCCTTTAAAAAAAAAAATCCATCTAATTAATCCTAAAAGAGCTAGCTGGAAATACATGCAAATGGGGTTAGATGTTATTCAAAGCTCCTTAAACTTAAACTCAAATATAATAAGAGGAGCAGAGAATCCACTCTGATCAGGCTGCAGAGACTTCCGGGGCTAATTAATATTCTCCATAAGCAGTGTGTGTATTGTTATTATACATTTCATCTAGAAGAGTATGATGTAATTTCTGGGAGAAGAGAGGATAAAATCAAGAATCCTGTACTCTTAGAATAAATCCTCTCCTTTTGCTTTTTCTCAAATTAGCTTCAGTAGGTTTCTGTATCTTGCAACTACAAGATTTGATTAAAAGACGGGTATCTGGATGGTCTGGGCCAGGCAACGTTCCTGGTTCAATGGATGATTGTTAATAACTGAACAAGCAATATTGTAACCCCAGAGAAGGTAATTATGTGAAGTTTTCAGTATCAACAAGGTACAAAGGAGGCCTTCCCTCATCCGAATATCTTACTCTGCTGATACTGCTCAGCCTCTGGCAAAAGAAAGATTACAAATTCAGCACTAGCAAAAGGTGAGGACAAATTGATGTTGGGAAAGATCTCTGAATCCAAAGATGTGAGACTAGGTTTTAGTCTCTGCTCCAATACTCAGTGACCAATAAATGACTTTCATAAATGACTCCATCCTCAGGTTTTCACATCCTAACCTGGATCTGGAGTAGAAATATGTTGACTGCCTATTCAGCATCTGTACCCTCTGCCCTCTCCCTAACAGCATCCATATGCTTTAGGAGAAATTGACTCCAAGCCAATCAGCATTTTAGCACACCTGCCCCTGCCTGAGCCACTGTTGCTGGTTCAGGAGTGAGCACGTGACTTCTGTAGGTGCAACTGAGGTGAGCCTTCGGCTTCCTCTTGGAATGTGGAAACAAAAAGGCTCTTTCTGCTCAGTGGATGTGAATGAGAAAGCATAAAGCATCGTTTGTTGTAACCATATTGCAATCAAGGAAGAAGCCAGCTTGAGAATGAATCTGACTTGCAAAATAACTGAAAAAAAAAAAAAAACACTGACAGAGAAATTAAGCCATAGTAATGATCACACGGCACCCAAAACTGTTTCTTCCTCTGGATATTTCAGTTCTATGTCAGTAAGTTCCCTTTATTTCTGTGTCCATTGGAGCTGAGTTTTCTGTTACTTGAAAATGAATGCATCCATCTGTGGATTCCCAATTTTTTAAAGTGCCCTTATGGCTCAGATGGTAAAGAATCTGCCTGCAATGCAGGAGACCCGGGTTCGATCCCTGGGTTGGGAAGATCCCCTGGAGAAGGGAATGGCTACCCACTCCAGTATTCTGGCCTGGAGAATTCCATGGACAGAGGAGCCTGGCAGGCTACAGTCCATGGGGTCACAAAGAGTCAGACATAACTGAGCGACTAACACTAAGTAACTATACAACACAGGATGGTTTGTAATACCTGGACCAAAAATCCTGTGATTTATATGAAAGGACTTTGAAAATCCTAAGATCCTTTAGAAAGGTAAGGGAAGATTGCTATTGCCCTGAAGACATCTGGAAGGAAAAGAGTTAATCTTTCCCCTGAGACCCAAAAGACAATTTAGTCAAATGTAATGAAAGAGGCGGAATGAAGGATTCATTTTGACAACAATTGGCTTTGAGAAGCAAAAGCCAATTATTCAAAGCTTACTGCTTATTTATTTGGTTCTGTTTAAGAGGATCCAGCAGGCTGAGCAGGATTTGCCCTTGGTTCAGAGAGAGTTAGGAAGTAGCAGATTCACTCTCAGGAAAATTCCACCTCAGATTCAAGGTGGGGAGGCAATGAAGAGTTGGATCTCGTGAGAGTCCCCCGCAGGGAGGACCCATCACCCAAGCTGTTCAAGGAAGCTCTGGTCTGAGGATAGTGCAGAAAAAGCCAGTGAGAGGGGCTTGCCGTTGGTCATCCTGTCAGTGGAATGGACTCTGATTCAAATCCACACTCGGTCACTAACCCTGATCGACCGTGAACCTCTCCGAGCCTCAGTTTCTTCATCTGCAGAATGGGAATGATAGCACCTTCTCTGAGTCACATCATGGGATGTGTTAGCAGGAAGTGGGTGCAATTCCATCCTTCTTGCCATTCTACGCTGGACTGGAAGAAACACAAGCTGGAATCAAGATTGCCAGGAGAAATATCAATAACCTCAGATATGCAGATGACACCACCCTTATGGCAGAAAGTGAAGAGGAACTCAAAAGCCTCTTGATGAAAGTGAAAGTGGAGAGTGGAAAAGTTGGCTTAAAGCTCAACATTCAGAAAATGAAGATCATGGCATCCAGTCCCACCACTTCATGGGAAATAGATGGGGAAACAGTGGAAACAGTGTCAGACTTTATTTTTCTGGGCTCCAAAATCACTACAGATGGTGACTGCAGCCATGAAATTAAAAGACGCTTACTCCTTGGAAGGAAAGTGATGACCAACCTAGATAGCATATTGAAAAGCAGAGACATTACTTTGCCAACAAAGGTTCGTCTAGTCAAGGCTATGGTTTTTCCTGTGGTCATGTATGGATGTGAGAGTTGGACTGTGAAGAAGGCTGAGCACCGAAGAATTGATGCTTTTGAACTGTGGTGTTGGAGAAGATTCTTGAGAGTCCCTTGGACTGCAAGGAGATGCAACCAGTCCATTCTGAAGGAGATCAGCCCTGGGATTTCTTTGGGAGGACTGATGCTAAAGCTGAAACTCCAGTACTTTGGCCACCTCATGTGAAGAGTTGACTCATTGGAAAAGACTCTGATGCTGGGAGGGATTGGGGGCAGGAGGAGAAGGGGACGCCAGAGGATGAGATGGCTGGATGGCATCACTGACTCGATGGACATGAGTCTGGGTGAACTCTGGGAGCTGGTGATGGACAGGAAGGCCTGGCGTGCTGCGATTCATGGGGTCACAAAGAGTCAGACACGACTGAGCGACTGATCTGATCTGATCTGCCATTCTATGGGAAAGGAAATAAGGAGGCAGGCCCTAAAAAAAATTCACAGAAGAAGTAGAGGATGCAGAAGACAATTGCAAGGATTTTGAGGGGGGGGATTTTTTTAATTTTTATTTATTTATTCATTTATTTTTGGCTACTCCAGGTCTTTGTTGCTGTGCCTGGGCTTTCTCTAGTTGTGGCGGGCGGGGGCTACTCTCTAGCTGAGGTATGAGGGCCTCTCATCATGGTGGCTTTTCTTGCTGCAGAGCGCAGGCTGAAGGGCACAGGCTTCAGCCCTGACACATGGGCTTCATTGTTCCATGGCAGGAGAAATCTTCCCAGACCAGGGATCAAACTTGCGTCCCCTGCATTGACAAATGGATTCTTATCCACCGGACCATCAGGGAAGTCCCAACTTTGTGCATTTTACATTACACCTTGGACAAAACCTTTTGCCAATGCCTCTTATCTAGTCGTATAGGCATTTGACAGTCATTTCCCAAAAATCCATTGAGTTCCTATGATATGCCAGATACTGGGCGCAAACAGAAATAAGACAGAAGAGACCCCCATCCTCATAGATCTTACATTCCAAAAAGGAAGAGACAAGGAATACACAGACACACAAATAAAAATATTATCTCATCTCTGGAAACTATCCTTGCTCAAAGTTCATCTCTGAAAGATGACTTTAATATTAATACACAACTCTGTTCGCCTTACTGGCATCTCAGTCCTCTGCTTCTTTCTCCCTAGTTCCTAACTCCTTCTAACATACCAGATAATTTACCCACACATATATTACATATTCTCTGTCCCTCCTGGGAGAAGGTAAGCTCCATGAAGGCAAGAATTACTGAATTTCTTTTTTTCACCAATGAAGTTCAAGTTCCTAGAAAAATCCCTGACACATAGTATGTGCTCAGTAAACATTTATTGACTCAGTAAACATTTATTGACTGCAGAGTGCTACAGAAAAAATAATGCAGGGAGAGTGATGGGCCAGAGGTGGGACTGGGGGCTTCGTTTAGATAGAAATCCAAAAAGGCTACTCTGAGGAGATGTCCCTTCGGTGGCAAGCTGTATGGTGAGAAGTGAGCAGCAGATATAAAGATCTTGGGAAAGCATCCCAGGCAGTGAGCGTGGCATATACAAAGGCCCTGAGGCAGGGAGAGCTTGTGTGTTGGAGGGCTAGAAATCCAAAGAGGCTGAGGAAGGAGGGTGAGGGAAGAGTGGTAGGAGTCAGGACTGGAGAGGTACAGGGTGGACATGAGCTTCAAACCCTGCTAGTTAAACACTCTACAAATCCTCCACTGAACTGCAAAGAGTTATAAGACACAGGGACTTCCCTGGTGGCCCAGTGGCCAAGACTCCAAGCTTCCAAAGCAAGGGGCCTGGGTTCGATCCCTGGTTGCAGAACTAAATCCCATATGCCACAGCTAAAGATCCCTCAGGCCTCAACTAAGACCTGGCCCAGCCAAATAAATAAACAAATATTCTTAAAAAGAGTTATAAGGTATGAACATGCTTATCAACGTGCCTGGACTGTAAAGAGGAGGTTCTTTGATAAATATTTATTAATCCAATTGACTGTCCTTTTTGCAATGGCCAGTTGGCTGAAGAATCAAAGAAATTGCCAAGGTGGGTTATGACAATCTCCATTTTCGCATAGCTTAAGGGCTGTTGTGGAGGAAAGGGAACAGAACTGTTTGATGTAGAAGGGAAGTCCAGTGGGTAGAGCGATGGGGAGAGAGTCCCTGCGCAATATGAGATGAACTTCGTTACAAACACCACAGTGGTGAAATTGGGGTAATGAGTTCCCCATCACTGGAAGAGTTCAAGCCAAGGTTGAACTTCCACTTGGTAGGAATGGAAGGGAGAAGGAACCCAGGCACTGAGAAGACTAGATAACCTCCCAGGCATACAATTTGATGACTTTATGATAACCTCGTAATCTTGCCATCTAAACACACCAGTGTTTGATCTCACCTTTGTTTACAAACCGCATCAGTAAAGTCCTCACAGAACGCATCTACTAATAAGGTAGCAAAGACTAGAATGCATAATAAGGGATGAATGCACCCATCCTTTGTTCAATAATACAATATTTTTCTTGAATAATGCATGAGCGGCTTTTCATTGCAGAAATGAGAGAATCTATAATCCCACTGTGCATCAAGTGAATATTTTTAAACATTTATAAATGAGAGGCAAAGACAGTGGTAAGAAGCTTAAGGACAGCAGAAATGTGGGTAGCTGAGAACCAGCGCTGGCAGGGGGCTTCCATTCAATCCCCTATTGATGTGGTCCCCAAGGTAATGCAAGCAAAGACAGGAACCCAGGTTCAGACACCCACTCTACAAGGCTTTCCCCAGGCCATGTTGATTTCCAGTCTCCAAAGAAAACTGGAAGAAGACTGTTGAGGATCAGCCTTCAAGTTCAGCACTTTGCAATCAGGGAATGGAGATGCGCGACTTCCCGGAAGGCTCTTTAAATGAAGTTGATTCCCCCAGACATGACCCACCCCCCCGCTTTGCTCTTTCCATCCTTCCCTTTTCCTGTTGCCACAGGAAGACATCATTCTGATGGATGGTGGGGGTCAACCCCAACCTAACCCCATGGGGAAAAAGCGTTGCCAAAATAGGAAGAATGGTTGTTTAACAGACGTCCCCTCTGTGTGGCCAAGCCGCAAAGACACAGAGAAGGTGAGGATGGATCTGTTTGGATTTATAAATGAGATGGGGAAGAACATTCCAGAAGGTGGCCACAATGCAGACCAAGGCATGGAGGTGGGAAAGTGTGGTGCTGAAGAGTCACCCTGCCTGCTCGTGAGAGAAAGCAGAGGACAAGGAGGCCAAAGGCAGCTGACGGCCAGATCGGGGACGGTCTCTAACACAGAAGAGCTTCAGGTCTCTAACACAGAAGAGCTTCACACCTCTCCTTAACCGGTTTCTCATGCTAACGCCACTGCCGTCCCATCTGAAAGCATTGGGCCACTTGAATCTTCTCTATTCGGAGAGGAAGATGAGATGTGACGTCATGGTTGTCCTTGGGCTTCAAAGGCCAATGGAGAGTGATGCTTTTTATTCTGAATATTCCTCTTAGTGATCTGTTTGTGGTCCATCTCAGAAGATGTTAGCGAGATGGGCAAAGCAGCAGTTGGAAATGAAAGGAAAGAAGGAAAGAAAAGAAAGAGAAAGAAGAAAGGAAAGAAAGGAAGAAGGAAGGGAACAAAGAGAGAAAGAAAAGAGCAGGAAGGAAGAAAAAAAGAGAGAAAAGAAGTCAGGAGGGAGGGAGAGAGGAAAGGAAGAAGGAAGAAAAAGACATAACAACTATAATAACATGTAAGCCCCAAGCTAAGCACTTGTCTGACTCGCATTTCATTTATTCCTTATGACAATGCTATGGGGAAAGCAGGACTATTCTAGCTCTTTTATTGCTGGGAAAACTGAGAGGCTATGGATTAACCGAGAGTATACAGGTGAGGCTACAGAGCTGGACTGCAAACTCAGCTCTGCCTCGCTCTGCAATAACCAATTCTCCTAACCACATGCCTCTCTCTAGATCTTTAACTTCTGTGTGTGACCAGAATACCTACGTACGAGAAGAGAAACAAGAAGATTGTTGGGTTGGCCAGAGAGAGGAGACCACACGTTCCCCCAAGAGCCATATATTGTTATCAGTCCAGACTTGCCAATTTCCCACTCTCTACTGCCCTGCCTCTCTGAATCAAGGTTTATGGTCCCATTTTGCAGATGAGAAAGCTGAAGCCAGATAGCATTAAGCCATGTGGATCCCAGCTGCTCTTTTCTGCGTCCCAGCTGCTTCCCACGCTGGCTGAGTGCACCTAAGCTAACTCCTAAGGCATGGGTGGTGTTTGCTCTCAGCCTGGCGGTTCCCAAGGGTGAGTCGGAGGCCAGGAGCACAGAGCAGTGGCGCACAGAGTGATCAGCCTGGAGCCAGGGAGGCCCGCCCCCTGCTGACTTTATGAATCATGATGCTGCAGTGCGAAGCGGCGCCCTGGGAAGCAGAGCCCCCTTGGCACTGGGAAGCTGCAACTGGTGCCTTGAGGACTGGCTGCAGAGCGAGCTTCCCTAGTGGCTCAGTGGCAAAGAATCCGCCTGCCAATGCAGCAGACACAAGAGACGCAGTTTTGATCCCTGGGTCGGGAAGATTCCCTGGAGGAGGAAATGGCAACCCACTCCAGAATTCTTGCCTGGAAAAATCCCATGGAAAGAGGAGCCTGGCAGGCTACAGTCCATGGGGTCGCAGAGTTGGACATGACTGAAGTGACTTAGCATGCACGCACAGCATCCACTGAGCCTACTCTTCAGCTGACAGATGCTTTGTTATTTAACCCTCTCAGCCCATCCTATGAAGGTAATGTAATGCCATTTAACAGGTGGAGAAACGGAGACCATCTGACTTGTTTATGATTACATGCTAAGTCACTTCAGTCGTGTCCGACCCTTTGTGACCCTATGGACTATAGCCCTCCAGACTCCTTGGTCCATGGGATTCTCCAGGCAAGAATACTGGAGTGGGTTGCCATGCCCTCCTCTTGGGGATCTTCCTGACCCAGGGATCAAACCCACGTCTCTTATGTCTCCTGCATTGGCAGGCGAGTTCTTTACCACTAGCGCCACCTGGGAACCCCCTTTTACCATCACACAACTATGAAACAGCAGAGCCAGGATTCAAACTCAGGTCTGTCCACAGTCAACACCTTCCCTCTCTCTCTCTCTCTCTCTGTCCCTCTTTCTCTGTCTGTCCCTCTTTCTCTCTGCTCTCATCACCACACTGGAGGAGTTAATGCGTTACCATCCAAACACACTACTGGCTACCTCCGAGGTACTTACTAAGCACTACTTGGCTTAAGTATCTGAGGAAATTTCCACATCTGAGTTTCCTGGGTAAGACGCCTTGAAAAGAAAGTGAAAGTGTTAGTCACTCAGTCATGTCCAACTCTTTGTGACCCCATAGACTGAAGTCTGCCAGGCTCTTCTGTCCATGGGATTTTCCAGGCAAGAATACCGGAGTGGGTTGCCATACCCTCCTCCAAGGGATCTTCCCGAACCAGGGGTCGAATCTTGCACTGCAGGCGGGTCCTTTGCTGTCTGAACCACTAGAGGGTACAGTAAATTTCTGTTCCCAAAGCACTTTCACGTGTCTTGGAGGCTGGCTAGTAAAGCAGCAACCAGGAGCCAAGAGCACTGGCCTCACCAGATACTTGTTAGAAAGACATGCAGTGTCTTGGGCCCCACCCTAGACCCACTCACTCAGAGTCTGCCTTGTCACAAGAGCCCGTGTGACTCACGGGCATGAACTTAGAACCCTGGATCCTGAATCAGCCAAGGAGAATGTCTTTGTTATAACCACAGCCTTGGGGACTTCCCATGTGGTCCAGTGGTTAAGTTCCCTGTCAATGCAGGGCAGAGGGGTTCCATCCCTGGGCGAGGGAGATTCCACACTGCTGTAGAGCAACCACGTCCATGCGTCACAGCTACTGAGCCCAGGCTCTAAAGGCCACAAGCCACAGCCACTGAGGCCACGTGCGCCAACTACTGACATCCGTGTGCCTAGAGCCTGTGCTCTGCAACAAGAGAAGCCGCCACAGCGAGAAGCTTGCGCACCGCAATCAGAGAGTAGCCCCCACTCTCCGCAACTAGAGAAAGTCCATAGCGGCAATGAAGACCCAAGTGTTAATTGCCCTCAGTCGTGTCCGACTCTCTGCGACCCCATGGACTGGAGCCCACCAGGCTCCTCTGTCCGTGGGATTCTCCAGGCAAGAAAACTGGAGTGGGTCGCCATTCCGCCCCTCACTGCCCTGCTGAGCATCCATTTCATTACGTAACTGGCTCCCCTTCTTAAGACCAAGCTCCCATTCACATCTGCCAAGTGGAAGGAAGCTAAATCGTGGAAGGACAATCAATGAGTCTCGTTAGCCATCAATGAAATGAAACAAAGGCTGGCAGGCACTCAGGACACAGTGACAGGAGGCTCTCCCATGAGACAGGCAGGGGTTTGGTCATTAGAAAGAGCTTCCACATTCCAGGATGGGGTTGTATATAATGTATGTATCCTAGCAACGCGGAGGGCTGCATCAGCATTTCTCCCTTGGAGCCTGCTTTTTCCAGGGATTATAATGAACCCAGCATGTGGCAAAGCAAATGTCCCTGTCCTTCACTGCAGACAGTCCCTGGGGATCAACGACTTAAGGATGTTTATCTGCAGAGTATGGATGAGGAGTATTTTTTCCCCATTTTAGTCTTTTTCTGTTTGCAAACGGAAAAGAATAACTCAGGGAACATTTTAAGTGGAGCGAGAAGATTTGTGAGTGATTTTCGAGTTTTACTGCTGCTTGGAAATCAGTCACAGGACTTTCAGGGTTTATGACGCTGACTTGGCTGTGGGTCAGACGATACATTTGCAGCTTGAATTGAAGACTGAATTGGAGAAAGGAAACACCAGCGATGAGCCTCATGCTTTATTTTCATACCTGTAGTCAACCTTCTCAATAATGCCCCCATTTTGCAGATAAGGAAACCGAGGATCCGAGAGGATAAATAATTTTCCCCAAGGTCACACAGCTAATGGGCTGGAATACTCAGCCAGGTCAGTTTGACTCTGAAGCCCAAGCTTTACCCCTTGTCCCATAGGGCCTTGTGCTTCTGAAGCACTTATCAACTTTTGGTTTAATTAATTTTCCCATGTATATTCAAAATGTATCAGTGCAAGAAGAATAGGAGACAGTCTTTGTCTCTTTGCCCAGCTATATCATCAACTGAGTGCCTCCTGGTGCCAAATCCTGGAAGGGCCTTTTTCTACAAGCTCATAAATCCAGAGACAATAAGTACCTGCACCCGCATGCCTCATGCCCTCCCATCACCTGTGGCAGACAGCCACAATCGACCAAGTCATTCTTTCTCTCTGTACCCAGACACAGCCTCAGAATCCTTCTTAACACCATGCTACAGGAAGCAGCTGACAAACAAACCAGAGTTAGTATAAGGGGCTTAACCAGATGTGCTGGAGCTGGTTCATAGCCACTCATAAGAGCAAACTATGGGTATCCCTTCCCAGTTCAATAACTGGACTTCCTCCATCTGTTTATTCAGGACTTAGAAGTTTGTTTAAGGTTGGGATTTTTGCTCAGATTTTAGCAGCCACTCGTACACAATGTGACTAGTGAATATCATTTCTATATCACAACACTTTTCTCCACAAACACTTGTGAACACCTACTAATAAATCCAGTAATGCCCATTAATGGCCAGGGTCTAGCAGGTGTGGTGGGGGGAAGAGGATGAAAATAAAGCCTAATAATACCTAACATCAGGTAAGCAGCTACTACGTGTCCCCTACTGTTCCAAGTACATGTGTGTGTTCATGCATGCTCAGGCGTGTCCTACTCTCTGCTACCCTATGAACTGCAGCCCACCAGGCTCCTCTGTCCATGGGATTCTCCAGGCAACAATACTGTTCCAAGTACTCATACACTTATCTCATGTAATCCTCAATATCACTATAAGGGGAATAATATTATCATCATTCCATTCTTTGGAAGAAACACTGATGCACAGAGAAGGAAGAAAACTGCCTTAGAACACATACCAAGTGAGAGGCAGAGGAGAATGTATCTAGATACTCGGCTTTAGAGTGCATGCTCTTAACCACTAGACAGAAGAGGGGTTATCTGGGCTGGGTTTTCAGGGATGAGTAGGAGTTCGTTTGATCAAGAAAGGGAACATGGGAAACTCAGAAAAGTGCCTGTCCATTTGGGGACACTCCCGATACTTTGAATAAAGGAGAGAAGGAATGGATGCTGAGCATCCAGATCACAGCAATCCTGATTCCAGCAGACACTGCATACCATGCCACATGTACTTGGCACTGCTTTATGTGATGTGTATGCTTGCTTACTGACCACCACCACAATGCTGGCAGGGGTCTGTGTGTTTCCTCACCTTACAGTCAACCAAGGACCACCAGAAATGTGCCCGCAGTTAGGAGGTGGAGCTGATGGGCTCACCGCAGTGAGAGAGGACACACACCACGGGGAAACATGAGGTACCTGGGTAAGGATTTCTTACATGATTTGGGCTCATGTTGGTTGATTTGGTGATGACTTTAAGGAAGTGGGGCTTTATTCTGGATTGGCAGTATCAGGAAGTGAAAGCAATTCTATAATAATTTTTAAAAGACCCACAGAAGGTGGCAGAAATGAACCAAGGCTTAAGCTGATTGGTCAAGAAACAGCAGTCTCTCAGATCAGCCAGGATAAAGGATGGTTTGATCATTTTGGGGATCTGGACAATGTTTGGGTTTTGTCTGTGCCTAGACGTGATTACAAAGTGTCATTTGTAATCTTAGTTTTGTCTTGATCTGTTAGGATTACAGAGGGTCCTTCTTGTGTTTTATTTTGTTTTTTTTGTAATTCATTCCCTTATTTTATGGAGATGTAACTGACATATAACATCCTGTGAGTTTAAGATGTACCGCAGTGCTGGTGTGATACATGTATCGGTTGCAAGATGATTGTCCCTGGAGTGTGAGCTCACTCCTCGACCAGGTTGCGTAATGATCATCTCTTCTTTGTAGTGAGAACAATTAAGATCTGGTCTCTTAGCAACTGTGCAGTTTACAATACAGCATTGTTGGCTGTCATCCCTGGGCCATGTGTTAGACCTCCAACCCTTATGTATCCACTAGTTGCAAGTGTGTGTTTTCAAACAGCGTCTCCCCAGTTCCCTCACTCCCCAGCACTTGCTAACCACCATTCTACTGTCTGTTTGCACAGCTTCAGTCCCTGGTCAGGGAACTAGGATCCCACATGCCACAGGGCAACAGGGACCACCAGACCCAACAGGGCCATTAAAAAAAAGTTCAAAGGAGTTCTATAATATTAGGAACTCATTTCAAAATATTTTCGTAATCCAAATAATTGGAAAAAAAATCTTACACTATTTTTCTTTTACTTTTCTCTCTGCTTCTATCTTTGCCTTCCCCAAACCAAGTCAAATCATAGTGGTTTCTTGGTAATATTTTATTTGGATGTGAGAATTGAACCATAAAGAAGGCTGAGGGCCAAAGAATTGATGCTTTCAAATTGTGGTGCTGGAAAAGACTCTCGAGAGTCCCTTGAACAGCAAGGACATCAAACCAGTCAATCCTAAAGGAAATCAACCCTGAATTTTCATTGGAAGTGCTGACGCTAGAGCTGAAGCTCCAATACTTTGGCCACCTGATGCAAAGAGCTAACTCATTGGAAAAGACTCTGATGCTGGGAAAGATTAAAGGCAAAAGGAGAAGGGGCGACAGAGGATGAGATGGTTAGATGGCATCACTGACTCAGTGGACATGAATCTGAGCAAACACCAGGAGATAGTGAAGGACAGAGGAGCTTGGCATGCTGTAGTCCATGGGGTTGCAAAGAGTCAGACACAACTTAAGAGACAGAACAACAACAGCAATTTTTAAGAAGGAAGCCTTGATGGCAGCCTGACATTGACAAATTGCCCGCCTGCTTTTCCAAAGATTCCCAGAGCTCGCATTTTCCACACTTACACGATTCAATGAGGAATCCCATAATGTGTAAATCTTGGCATTCTTACTGCTCCATCAAAGAAACAAAGTATTAAGTGCAGATACATTTCCTTAAACGTTGGTGCCTTGGTTTCCATTTGCTCCAGATGTGACAGCCGATCTCTTACGTTATCAGGTCCCTCTGAGGATGACTGATCCCATCTCTCCAGGGAGGCCATTGTGTCGGGTGTGGGGGAGTCACAGGGATTCCAGGGACAGGGCATGGAGAATCAGTGTGGCTATAATTATTAAGATAATAATGGCTTTCTTCGGTGTCATTCCCTAGTCTTCCTCAGCTCCCTGTTTCCCTTCCCCGATCCTGCTCGAGACTGCTGCAGCCAAATTCAGCAAAACTCCGTTTTCCTTTTTTTTTTTTAAAGGTTGAAAAGTTTTATTATTTTTTTAACTTTTTATTTTATACTAGTGTATGGCTGATTAACAATGTTGTGATAGTTTCAGGTGGACATCAAAGGGATTCAGCCACACATATGCATGTATCCATTCTCCCCCAAGAGGGCTGCCCAGGTGGTACTAGTGGTAAAGAACCTGCCTGCCAAGGCAGGAGACATAAGAGACCCACGGGTGTGATCTCTGGGTCAGGAAGATCCCCTGGAGGCGGGCATGGTAACCCATCCCAGTATTCTTGCCTCGACAATGCCATCTACACAGGACCCTGGCAGGCTACAGTCCATGGGGTCACAAAGAGTCGGACACGACTAAAGCGACTTAGGAGGCACATGCATTTTCCCCAAGCCCCCTCCCATGTAGACAGCCACATAACATCGAGCAGTATTCCCTGTGGTATACAGGAGGTCCTTGCTGATTGTCCACTTTAAATACAGTAGAGCATGCACGTCATCTCGGACTCCCTAGCTATCCCTTTCCCCCATCCTTCCCTCCCACCCCCCGCAACCATAAATTCATTCTCTAAGTCTGTGAGTCCATTTCTGCAAAACCCATTTTCTTCCTGCTGCTTTCCTGCCTAAAGAGATGGATCCCCAAGGTCTGTCCCACCATGAGAGAGACCTAAACGGCTGACAAGGAGACACAGCCACAGTAAAGCATCCCGAGAAAGAGAAGGCAAGAGAAGATTCAAAATATAATAACAGAGCCAGACTCCTGCCTTCAAGGCTCTGCATCGTCCCCTCCCGGTTGTGTGACCTTGGGCAGGTCATCCAGCCTCTTGGAGCTTCAGTCTTATCACCTCTAGGAGGGAGGTGACAGCGCCTGCCTTACAGCACTTAAAGGACCCCACGTGGCATCTGGAACACAACCAGCATTCAATCAACACCAGCTCCCTTTTTCAACTGACCAAAGGCCAAAGCACAGGTCGCTCCAACCGAGAAATAAACACAGACTGCACAATTAATCTTCACCGCTGCATGTCGGCAGCCCACGATTCCAGTCCAGTCGATCTCCTGCCTATAAACAGGCAACTCACTCAGGGCGGACGAGCAGCTTTGGGATGCAGTAAGACGGTCTGTCTCCTGCTACGACCCTCAGCAGGAAGGCCAGGTCACAACAGAGGGCCACAGATGTTTGCTGCAAGATGCCCTGATCACCTGAAGAGCTCCTATGCGGGGCTCTTCCCTGGTGGTCCAGGGATTAAGACTCCGCCTTGCAATGCAGGGGACACTGGTTCAATCCCTGGCTTGGGAAAACCCCCCGCATGCCGTGGGGCAACTGAACCCGTGTGCCACAATTACTGTGCCCACAGGCTCAAGAGCCTCTGCTCCCTGGAACTAGAGAAAGCCCGGGCACAGCAATGAACACCCAGCACAGCCAAAAATAAAATAATTAAAATTAAAAAAGAGTTCCCATGCAGTATAGTATCATGGTTAGGAGTCACCTCACCATGTCCAAATCCCAACCCCGCCACTTACAACCTGTAGAACTACAGGCAAATCACACGGTTTCTCTGAGCCCTCATGGGTCAAACAAGGGTAAGAGGGTAAGTACATGGTTAGAGCTGTGCTAATACAGTAGCCACCAGTCAACTCTGGCTCTTTATATTTTAACTCATTAAAATTAACAAAAATTTTGGAAGGGGACTTGGGGGAGATTGGAATACATGTATATGTATGGCTGGGTCGCTTTGCTGTACACTGGAAAGTGTCACAGCATTGTGACTTGGCTATACTCCAATGTGAAATTAAAAGTTTAAATTTTAAAAAAATTAAAGAAAATTTAAAACTTTGTCTTTCTGTCGTGAGAGCCATGCCTAAGTGCTCGATGGCTATGTGTGGTTACTGTCTACTCTGTTGGATAGCACAGATAACAGGTAAGAAAGATAAAAATGTCTTCATCATGGCAGGAAGGGCTGGTGGGCAGCAGTCTTGGGTTATTGTGAGGATGAAGTGAACTGGTGAGCATATGGTGCTTAGCGCATGCCTGGCAGATAGGAAGTGCTTGATAACAACAGAGCTAGGGAGTTATTAGATCATTAAATCATTTCTAAGGGAAGCAGCATTGTTCCCACTTAGCAGATGAGAAAGCTGAGGCTCAGAGAAATGAAAATAACTTGTTCAAGTTTTTGCGGCCAGTAAGTAGCAGAGGGAGGCTTAAACCCTGATGTGTGTGATTTCAAAAACAAGTGTGTTGGGACCTCCCTGGTGGTCCAGAGGCTGAGACTCTGTGATCCCAATACAGGGGGCCCAGGTCCTATCCCAGGTCAGGGAACTAGAACCCACAAGCCACAATTAAGAGTTCACATGCCGTAATTAAATATCACACATGCTGTGATGAAGATCTCACGTGCCACAACTAAGACCCACCTAGCCAGATTAATATTAATTCTTTTAGAAATGGAGTTCCCTAGGGAAAAACAAACAGGTATATTTTCCATGTGGCAAGTGATTTCTGCTCAGTAGGAAGAGAGACTGAAAGAAGGGTGGCAGTAACACAAAATACAACAAAAACCACAGCCGAATCCTCAGAATCCAAGAGAAGACAGTCCACTCGGCCTCAGGAAAGAGAAGCCCAACACCACTCCCCTCCCCAAGAAGTCCAGCTTCAGTAATAAAACCTTGTGACCCCCATGGATTGTAGCATGCCAGGCTCCTTTGTCCATGGGATTCTCCAGGCAAGAATACTTAAGTGGGTTGCCATTTCTTTCTCCAAGGGATCTTCCTGACCCAGGGATCAAACCCAGGTCTCCCACATTACAGGCAGATTCTGTACCATCTGAGCCATCAGGGAAGCCCAATAAAACCTTGGGTTGGTCCCAACCCTTCTCTAGGTCTCAGTTTTTTCTTCTTTCTAGTCATAAAGAATGCTGAGCACTGAAGAACTGATGCTTTCCAATCGTGGTGCTGGAGAAGACTCTTGAGAGTCCCTTGAACAGCAAGGAAATCAAACCAGTCAATCCTAAAGGAAATCAACCCTGAATTTTCATTGGAAGTGCTGACGCTAGAGCTGAAGCTCCAATACTTTGGCCACCTAATGCAAAGAGCTAACTCATTAGAAAAGACTCTGATGCTGGGAAAGATTAAAGGCAAAAGGAGAAGGGGCGACAGAGGATGAGATGGTTAGATGGCATCACTGACTCAGTGGACATGAATCTGAGCAAACACCAGGAGACAGTGAAGGGCAGGGAAGCCTGGCGTGCTGCAGTCCATGGGGTCGCAAAGAGTCAGACACGACTGAGTGACTGAAGAACAAGTTGCTTAGAGGATAATGCGGGGAAACCCATTTCCAGCCAGAGTAGGTGTTCAAGAAAGGGTTTTTTTTATCTGTAGAATGTTAAAGACCACCTTGGTCCTGGTCCTACTGGAATGAGACTCCTTGCTGTTTTGACTGTAAGAATCAAAATGTGGTCAGGTCTGCATTCTCCAAGGAGCAGAACAGCTCACTTCCTCTCGGAGCATGGCCCTTTAATTTGTTAATCTTTGTAAATCCTGGTTTCCAAGCTTTGCAAAGATGCGGAACCATCCGAGCGCTCTACAGAAACAATCAATTCCTTGATTAAAATCTGACAGCTTAATTAATTAGCGCTTAATAGCTCAACCTTAATTATACTCGACACCATTATTCGATAATATTCATAGATTTCCTGCATGGCTGTGCACACATGCCTTTTACCAACTGATTACAAAAGCCTGAACTTGACCTCCATCCGCCGGAAAGTGACTGAACTTTGGTAACACCAATGCTGACTTCCCCAAGGCCAGCTCCCTGACCAGAATTCTCTGATAAGAAAATTCTTGGAGAATGCAATGCTGGGAAAGATTGCGGGCAGGAGGAGAAGGGGGCGACAGAGGATAAGGTGGATGGACAGCATCACTGACTCAATGGACATGAGTTTGAGCAAACTCCAGGAGATAGTGAAGGACAAGGAAGCCTGGTGTGCTGCAGTCCATGGGGTTGCAAACAGCCAGACACGACTTAGCAACTGAACAACAAAAACTTATTTTTAATCAAGAGAATGGGTTAGTTCCTAAATGAGCTGAGTGAGAGTTGCTGAAATTCTTCAGACGTGATGGGAGAGTTGTGAGTGATGCCATAGAAGCAAAGGAACAAATATAAGCCTCAAAGCTGCAATGACCTGGACTTGAACCTTAGGGGTTTTTTGTTTTTGCTTCTTTCTTTTCCTGTTTTGGATGCACCACGCACCTTGTAGGATCTCAGTTTTTAGACCAGGGATTGAATCCTGGTGGCTCAGATGGTAAAGCGTCTGCCTACAATGCAAGAGACCCAGGTTCAATCCCTGGGTTGGGAAGATCTCCTGGAGAAGGAAATGGTAACCCACTCCAGTATTCTTGCCTGGAAAATCCCATGGATCAAGAAGCCTGGTAGGCTACAGGCCATGGGGTCGCAAAGAGTCGGACACGACTGAGTGACTTCACTTTTCACTTTCACTTTTTTCACTTGAATCCTGGCCACAGCAATGAAAGCCCAGAATCTTAACCACTAGGCCACCAGGGAACTCCCTAAATCCTCGGTGCTTTTGAGCTGCGTGATCTTGGTTGAGTTTCTTCACCTCCCTGAGCCTCCACTTTGTAAAACTTTTGTGAAATGAGCCTCTTCATATATCAAATGGGAATACTACCACCTATTCCTCAGGATGTTGATATGAAGTTTAAGGGGATGGGAAAGTGCCTGCCACATAGTAGGTGCTCAATAAAAGGCACACAGGAAGTTAGCAGCTGCTACAGAGCTCTGTTTGTCCAGCTGCCCACGGAGGCCACTCACTGGGAGGAGGGGGTCGTATTTCTGTATTGGGAGGCTTCTGCGAGTGAGCAAACAGAAGGGCTTGTCAGAGTTGATAACACCATGAGATTCTGCCAAATAAGCCAGCCCTTCTGTGGACATGTCTTTGTGAGGGGTGACACAAAACCTTCCCAGAAGTTTTCAGAACTACTGCAAGAGCTGTGGCCTGGCCCAGAAGGGGAAGCCTAATCCTTGTGTTAAGAGGCTAAGCCTCCAGGCATGGATTTGTGTCCAGTGGCATTAAGCAAGTCCCTCATCACCCAGCGACTCAGTTTTCTTATTTGTGAAAGACACCAGCTCCGTTTTTCCAAGCATCTGCTCCTACTATAGAACCACCTGGAATGCATATTGAAATATAACATATAGTATATATGATGCTGATGCTGCTGCTAAGTCGTTTCAGTCATGTCCAACTCTGTGCAACCCCATAGACAGCAGCCCACCAGGCTCCCCCATCCCTGGGATTTTCCAGGCAAGAGTACTGGAGTTGGGTGCCATTGCCTTCTCCGAGTATATATGATAAACACACACATATATATACACACACCAGGTAGTGACTATTTTGACACAGGAACTTTTTATACACAGTAAGTTCTCTACTACATATAAAAAAATGTATATATTCCAATCCCAAAGAAAGGCAATGCCAAAGAATGTTCGAACTATTACACAATTGCACGTATCTCACATGCTAGCAAAGTAATGCTCAAAATTCTCCAAGTCCGGCTTCAACAGTGCATGAACCATGTACTTCCAGATGTTCAAGTTGGATTTAGAAAAGGCAAAGGAATCAGAGATCAAACTGCCAACATCTTTGGATCATAGAAAAAGCAAGAGAATTCCAGAAAAACATCTACTTCTGCTTTATTGACTATGCAAGAGCCTTTGACTGTGTGGATCACAACAAACTGTTGAAAATTCTTAAAGAGATAGGAATACCAGACCGCCTGACCTGCCTCCTGAGAAATCTATATCCAGGACAAGAAGCAACAGTTAGAACCAGACCTGGAACAACAGGATGGTTCCAAATTGGGAAAGGAGTACACCAAGGCTGTATATTGTCACCCTGCTTATTTAACTTATATGCAGAGTACATCATGAGAAACGTTGGGCTGGAGGAAGCATAAGCCGGAATCAAGATTGCCGGGAGAAATATCAATAACCTCAGATACGCGGATGATTCCACTCTTATGGCAGAAAACAAAGAGGAACTAAAGAGCCTCAATGAAAGTGAAAGAGGAGAGTGAAAAAGTTGGCTTAAAACTCAACATTCAGAAAATGAAGATCATGGCATCTGGTCCCATCACTTCATGGGAAACAGATGGGGAAACAATAGAAACAGTGAGAGACTTCACTTGGAGGGGGAGAGGGTTCCAAAATCACTGCAGATGGTGACTGCAGCCATGAAATTAAGACTCTTGCTCCTTGGAAGAAAATCGATGACTAACCTAGACAGCATATTAAAAAGCAGAGACATTACCTTGCCAAAAAAGGTCCATCTAGTTAGAACCATGGTTTTTCCAGTAATCATGTATAGATGCAAGAGTTGAACCATAAAAAAAAAGTTGAGTGCCGAAGAATTGATGCTTTTGAACTGTGGTGTTGGAGAAGACTCTTGAGAGTCCCTTGGACTGGACGGAGATCCAACCAATCAATCCTCAAGGAAGTCAGTCCTGAATATTCATTGGAAGGACTGATGCTGAAGCTGAAGCTCCAATACTTTGGCCATCTGATAAGAACTGACTCTGGGAAAGACCCTGAAGCTGGGAGAGATTGAGGGCAGGAGGAGAAGGGGACGACAGAGGATAAGATGGTTGGATGGCATCACCGGCTCTGTGGACATGAGTTGAGCAAACTCCAGGAGTTGGTGATGAACAAAGAAGACTGGTGTGCTGCCATCCATGGGGTTGCAAAGGGTCAGACACAACTGAGCGATTGAACTGAACTGAAGTCCTCTACATATGAATGAGTTCTATTCCCAGAGTGCATTAGTAAGTCCAATTTGTTCATAAGCCCAACAAAGTTAGCCTAGGCCCCGCTAACACAATCAGCTATATAATACTGTACTGTAATAGGTTTCTAATACTTTTCACACAAATAATACTCAAAAAAGCAAAAAATTTTTTTAAAAAATTTAATCTTACAGTGCAGTACTTTGAGAAGTACAATGATAAAGTACAACAGCTGGCATACAGGGGCTGGCATCAAGTGAACAGATAAAAAGAATTACTGACTGGAGGAGGGAGAAGAGTTGGGAGATGGTAGAGCTGAAGGGTGGTCAGCAATAGGAGACGGAGGGCAAGCTGCAATTTCACTCACACCTGACGTTGATGGAATGCACATTCTCATCTTTGAGAGTTCACAACCTGAAGGTTTGTGTGTAGGGGAATTACTGTACTGATTTCTGGACCTCAGCCCCAAAGACATCAATTCCATGTGTCTGAAGGGATTTCCAATAGTCTATTCTTTTAATTTTCCAAGGAATTCTGATGGGCAGCCAGATTGGGGAGCAAACAGGGTTGCCAACCTCCAGTTTCCCATCCAGATGGAAATCTTGGCTGATTCTTTGCCTGAATCAGGAGACCTGTGATAATCCTCATCTTTCCTTCAACTCACAGAATCTGCCAAGTGAATGAGATATGGAGATAAGCTAAGATGCTGAAAAAGACAGGAAAGGATTTACCCACAATCCCCCACTCCCTGGGCTCTGTGATGGCAACTCTTTAGATCCCTGTTGCTGTTTCTATTTACCCTCAATATTAACCATATTAATCACTGACATGATGGAAAGTCTACCCCACACACTGGCCATTTGCAGCCATTCAACTGCCCTCATCAGTAGGGGATTTTTGTTTCTCCCCAATATAATTTCCCATTAATCTTAAAAAGCATTTTTGCTAGATTTTTTTTCCCCATTATTTTCCCAGCATGGACCTAATAGCGACCAAGAAGTACTTTCAAAATCCCATTAACTCTATCTAATGTAAATTCTCACAACATCACAATTGCACAAGGTCTCTTTTCTTCTGGAGTTAACCTTGGGGAGCTTTTAGATGTTCTTTGGGGCATGCACAGAGGGCCAGGGAAATCTTTCATTTCTACATCCTTGGAGAGCTGGGCACGCTTGACTAAGTATGGAGCTGCTCGTTCCTAATTTGTTTCTCTGGGTACATACTGATTTGACTGTTGTATCTCACAAGTGCACCCAACCTCCAGCAACATGGGGTGCTGAGGGGTTTTGTTTAAGATTCAACTGTGAGCAACTCTAGTACTTACACAATTTTTTTTTTTTTTTGATCGCTTACCTGTGGCTCCTCCAGACATCTGAGTTAAATCCACTGTATACAGAAAAGTCATTGCCTTGGCTGTTAAACAATATGGACTGGGGACTCCCCTAGCAGTCCAGTGGCTGGGACTCCATGCTTCCAATGCAGGGGGTGGGCAAGGGTTCAACCCCTGGTGGGGAAACTAAGATCCCACATGCTCTGCAGTGCAGCCAAAGCCAAAAATAAAATCGAATTAAATTAAAGAAAAACACAAGACCAGTTTTTCTTGCTCTGTTGGGTGTCTTCAAGATTCCCGAGAGGTCAAGCTTGGAGAAGCTTCCAAGGTGAGATGCTCATTTGAAATCGGGCACATTCAGTGGCCACTCCGGTTATGTATTAATAGCAAACCCGTCTAAGTCTGCATTTCCAATATATTTTTGTGCTGGTTAAATCAGCACTCAGGGGCATCTAATATTGCTTCCCCTCCCTCCTTTCAGCATTCTCTGTATTTACGGGGAAGTCTTCTATGCTGCATGTTAGAGAGTACCATCATTCTGAGTACCATCCCTAATGCCTAGATGTTTCTGTGTGTGCTTAGTCGCTCAGTCATGTCCGACTCTTTGCAACCCCATGGACTGCAGCCCAGGCTCCTCTGTCCATTGGGGTTCTCCAGGCAAGAATACTAGAGTGGGTTGCCACACCCTCCTCCAGGGAAACTTCCCAACCCAGGGATCAAACCTAGGTCTCCCACATTGCAGGCAGATTCTTTACCATCTGAACCACCAGGGAAGCCCCTAGACGTTTGTAGTTCTTTGATTTGAATGAAGGTTTTTAAGTGATAAGTATCAGGAGCAATGTTCTATTTTAAGAACATAAGAAGAATATAAAGATTCTAAGGGCACTAGTGGGAAGTGCTGTGTAACACAGGGAGCTCCGTTTGGTGCTCTGTGATGACCCAGAGGGGTGGGATGGGCTTCCCAGGTGGCGCAGTGGTAAAGAATCTGCCTGCCAATGCAGGAGACCCAAGAGACGTGGGTTTGATCCCTGGGTCAGGAAGATCCCCTGCAGGAGGAAATGGCAACCCGCTCCCATTACTCTTGCCTGGAAAAGTCCATGGGAGAAGAGCCTGGCAGGCTATAGACCATGGGGTCCCAAAGAGTCCGAAGCCACTGAGCACACGGAGAGGAGGGAAGTCTCAAGAGGGAGAGGATATACATATATTTATAGCTGATTCATGCTGTTGTACAGCAGAAACTAACACAACATTGTAAAGCAATTATCCTCCAATTTTTAAAAAAAATGGTTAAGATGGTAACATATTATGTAGATTTTCCCACAATAAAAAATGCTTTAAAAAATAAAAATAAAGAAGCTGCTCAGAAGAAAAAAAAACTGATTCTAAGGGCAAGCATATTTGATTGGGGAGGAATTCCTTGGGTGCTATTAATAGTTTCTCCCTCTTTCCTGTGAATACCCCATGGCTAACTGTGATGGCTGGGTTGTCAAGGTGATGAGAGGAATTTAGCAAAGATGTCACAGTGAGAAGGCATTGCCTATCCCCCTGGGGCAACTGGGAGGCATTAAGAGGACAGTAAGTTTCCTAAGATTTTGCCAAACAGATGGGATTGCTATTTTGTTTCATCACCTAGGGACCCCAGGGAGGCCTCGGCTATGGGTACAGGGGCAGGAATCAGGGCCAGGAGCAACCTGCAGTGATGTGTGCGCTTTCAAAGTGGAACAAAGCAGATGTTGATGGCACACCAGGCTGCACCGGCAGGAAACGAGCAACGGGACAGGTGTCGGGAATCAGAGAGGACACAAGAGATGCTACAAGGCCTGGGAATCCTCCTTTTCCAATCAGGACTGGGGAAGCCAGGGGATTCTTGGATCCTGAGCCAGGCCTGCCTCTTGCAAGACGGCTCAGGTCAGGGCAAAATGACAAACCGCCCCACTTCGCCAGGACAGAGTGATTTCCAAGGACTCAGGGGTTTCCATTTTATCTTTTAATTAATTTACATATTTTAATTGGAAGATAATTACTTTACAATATTGTGATGGTTTTGGCCATACATCAACATGAATCTGTCACAGGTATACATGTGTCCCCCCCATTCTAAACCACCCCCCTCACAGGGGTTTCCACTTTAAAACCAGAAAACTAAGATGAGTGGGTCATCCTAGGTGTACCTAAAAGACAGTCTGACATTGTTTATACAACCTTGACTTTACTTTTTAATTTCTAAAATATTATTATTTTTGGCTCCACTGGATCTTTGCGGCTGGATCTTTGTGGCCTGGGCTTTCTCTAGTTGCAGCAACTGGGGGTTGTGGTGTTCAGGCTTCTCACTGAGGGGGCTTCTCTTGTTGCAGAGGAGGAGTTCCAGGGCACAAGGGCTCAGTAGTTGCAGCTCCCAGGCTCAACAGTTGTGGCGCACAGGCTCAGTCATCCCACAGCATATGGGGTCTTAGTTCTGAGACCAAGGATCAAACCCATGTCCTCCTCACTGGCAGGCACATTCTTAAGCACCAGACATCAGGGAAAATCCCAAGCACTGACTTTAAAATCAGACAGACCTGGGTTTGAACCCTCCCTGTGCTAGTTCAGTGACCTTGGGTAGGCTACTCCCTTCCCCTTGTCTGTAACGTGGGGATGATCAAGGTACTTCCATCACAGGAAAGTAGTAAGATAAATCAGTATCAGTTCAGTTGCTCAGCCGTGTCTGACTCTTTGTGATCCCATGAACTGCAGTACGCCAGGCTTCCCTGTCCATCACCAACTCCTGAAGCTTGCTCAAACTCTGTCCATCGAGTTAGTGATGCCATCCAATCATCTCATCCTCTGTCGTCCCCTTCTCCTCCCACCTTCAATCTTTCCCAGCATCAGGGTCTTTTCCAAGGAGTCAGTTTTTCGCATCAGGTGGCCAAAGTATTGGAATTTCAGCTTCAGCATCAGTCCTTCCAATGAATATTCAGGACTGATCTCCTTTAGGATGGACTGGTTGGATCTCCTTGCAGTCCCAGGAACTCTCAAGAGCCTTCTCCAACACCACAGTTCAAAAGCATCAATTCTTCGGTGCTCAAAAAAAGATTAAAAATGAATGCAAATGAAATGCACAGATTCAGGAACAAAGAAAGTTTTCTCTACTCTTTTAGATTCTTCTGGCTGATTCTGAATTAATTCTTAGGAATTAAATTGACACAGAATATGAAACAAAAGTTTAATAACCTGTATACATGGGAGAGACTCAGAGAACTGAGTAACTCGTAATCTCCAGCTAAAGACAGAACAAGATGTTGAGGGAATTCCCTGGCAGTCTAGTGGTTAAGACTCGGTGCTTCCATGCTTTCACTGCCGAGGGCCTGAGTTCAATTCCTAGTCAGGGAACCAAGATCCCACAAACCACACAGTATGAACAAAAATAATTAAAAGGAAAAAAGAGGATGTTGGGGGGTAGTGGTTTAGGATTTCAAAACAGAGGAAAGCAATCAACATGGAGCTGGAAAAGCAAATGAAGCAAATGTTTGGCAAACAAATGGGACACAGAGAAGATTTTTTTTTTTTGGGGGCTGTACTTAGCAGCAGCAGCAGCAGCAGCAGGTGGTCTTCCTGCTCAGGCTTTTCTCTAGTTGCAGTGAACGGGAGCTACTCTCTAATTGCGGTGCAGGGACTTACTGTGGCAGCTTCTCATCATGGAGCACAGTCTCCAGGACACACAGACTTCAGCAGCCGCATCACACGGGCTCAGCTGTTGCAGCTCCCAGGCTCTAGAGCACAAGCTCAATAACTGTGATGCTTAGTTGCTCCGCAGCATGTGGGATCTTCCTGGATCGGGGATCGAACCTACGTCTCTTGCATTGGCAGGTGGATTCTTTACCACTGAGCCACCAGGGAAGCCCACACAGAGAGGAGTTTTAACAGACTTTGCTGGTTTCCTCCCTGTCTACACAGCTAGTTCACACCCTGGTGATCTCCCGTGATGCTCCCTTCCTGTAACAGGTCCTCTGTCTACATTCTTTTAAGCAGTTAGAGAAAGGTCAAAGGTTCTTCCTGAGTCTTTTAGAACACTGATTGCTTTCAGCACACAATAATACGCAAAGAGATATTTGGGGAAAGCAAATTGTACTCCCCTACATTATTAATAGCATAAGGCCTAGACAGATTTTATTTTCTCAGGCTCCAAAATCACTGCAAATAGTAACTGCAGCCGTGAAATTAAAAGACGCTTGCTCCCTGGAAGGAAAGCCATGGCAAACCTAGCCAGCATATCAAAAAGCAGAGACATCCCTTTGCTGCTGCTGCTGCTGCTGCTAAGTCAATTCAGTCGTGTCCGACTCTGTGCAACCCCACAGACGGCAGCCCACCAGGCTCCCCTGTCCCTGGGATTCTCCAGGCAAGAACACTGGAGTGGGTTGCCATTTCCTTCTCCAATGCATGAAAGTGAAAAGTGAAAGGGAAGTCGCTCAGTCATGTCTGACTCTTCAAGACCCAGTGGACTGCAGCCTACCAGGCTCCTCCGTCCATGGGATTTTCCAGGCAAGAGTACTGGAGTGGGGTGCCATCGCCTTCTCTGCCTTTGCTGACAAAGGTCTGCATAGTCAAAGCTATGGTTTTTCCAGTAGTCACGTACAGATGTAAGAGTTGGACCATAAAAATGGCTGAGCACCAAAAAATTGATGCTTTCAAATTGTGGTGCTGGAAAAGACTCTTGAGAGTCCCCTGGACAGCAAGGAGATCAAACCAGTCAATCCTAAAGAAAATCAACCCTGAATATTCCTTGGAAAGACTGACGCTGAAGCTCCAATCCTTTGGCCACCTGATATGAAGAACTGACTCACTGGAAAAGACCCTGATGTTGGGAAACACTGAGGGCAGAAGGAGAAGGGGACAACAGAGGATGGTTGGATGGCATCACCGACTCAATAAACATGAGTTTGAGCAAACTCTGGGAGATAGTGAAGGACCGAGGAGGCTGGTATGCTGCAGTTCATGGGGTCACCAAGAGTTGGACACGACTTAGCTGTTGAGCAACAAAAACAAAGCCTAGAGCTGAGTAAGCCTCCAGTACATGTTTATTCTCATCATTTGAAGAAATGAGCTACAAGTGCACAGTCTGAATGCCTACTGAGCTCAAAGAGAGGAATCAAGCCCAGGTATGGGATGCAGCCAGAGAGAGAGACGAGGAAACCAAAGGGCCCTGAATGAATGCAAATCTGTGCTGAGAGTGGTCCACCTGGAGATCCAAGTTTAAACAGAGAAGGGGAGAAGAATTTGTCACCCTAAAACATGCCTCTCCAGCATCAGGATAACTGTAGGTTAATTGTTTTTGAGCAGCAGCAACCAGAGGAGCTCTCAGAACCCCAGTAGTAGAAGCGACCCTTTGTAACCAAAATTTACATTGATAAGGGAAATCTCCATTTGGAAGGGTGGCTTCCTCTCTGGACCACAGGAAGCATGACTAAATCTCCGGAAAATCTTATCAATGGAGAAACCAACTGACTTAAATTTGCATTGTGTCTGTACCCTTGTTTACTATGCTTTTCCTGGTCACCTCCCAGACCTGGTTCCCTCAATATATTCTTTTGACTTTAGCTGGAGACAGTATTTAAGGTGGTGACTTGGACCATTTCAAGGAGTTACTCAGTTCTCCTGGGTCTCTCTCACATATGCTGTGCTCTGCTGTGCTTAGTCACTTCAATCGAGTCCAGTTCTTTACGACGCCACGGACCACAGCCCACCAGGCTCCTCTGTCCATGGGATTTTTCAGGCAAGAATACTGGAGTGGGTTGCCATGCTCTCTCATGTATATGTGTTATTAAACTTTTGTTTCTTTCTCTCCTGTTAATATCTGTTATTACAGGGGGATCTCAGGGCTTCCCAGGTGATACAGTGGTAGAGAACGTGCCTGACAAGGCAGAAACTGCAGGAGACGCAGATTTGATCCCTGGGTTGGGAAGATCCCTTGGAGAAGGAATGGTTACCCACTTGTTTTCTTGCCTGGAGAATCCTATAGACAGAAGAGCCTGCTGGGCTACAGTTCATGAGGTCACAGAAAATCAGATACGACTGAGCAACTGAGATTGCACGCACCATAGAATCTCAGCCAAGAATTTAGAAGAGTGGGGGGGGGAATTGTTTTTCTTTCCCTCAAAGGTTACACTAAGTGCCGTTAATTAATGTTCATGAAATTCCTCCTAAGTTCCAGGATTAAGTGCCTATTGCAACAGGCTGATTGCATTGATTGCTCCAGTTAATGGTCTCCCTGTTTGCACATCTTTCCAATGTGACTTCGCAGCTTCTCCTAACAAGAGGTAGAGAGTCTTTTCCCTGGTGGTCCTGTGTTGAGAATTTGCCTGCCAGTACAGAGCACAGGGTTTGATGTCTGGTTCGGGAAGATTCCACAAGCCTCGGAGCAACTAAACCCATAGGCCACAACTGCTGAAACTGTGCCCTAGAGTCCAGGAGCCTCAACTACTGAGCCTGTGCTCTGCAACAAGAGAGACCACCACTGAGAAGCCTGTGCACAGCACCTAGAGAGTAGCCCCCACTCGTTGCAACTAGAGAAAGTCTGTGCACAGCAGCAAGGACCCAGTGCAACCAAAAAAAAAAAGAGAGAGAGGTAGAGTCTTATTTCCCCACCAGTTTATCCAGGCTGACCCTATCACCTGATCTGGTCAATAGAATGCAATGGACCAGAATTCTAGTTCCAAGTGGAAGCATTAGGAAACTTTATAGCTTCAAATGTCTTGCTTCCGCTGTGAGAACAAGCCCAGGCTAGTCTTCTGGAGGCTGGGAAATCACATGAAAAGAACCAAGAGGCATCAGCCAATAGTCAGGCAACCTCCAGTAAAAGCCATCAAGATGACCCTCAGCTGACCACAGACACAGAACAGAGCCCCACTGGGAGCCAAAGAACATCCCCCCTGCAAATAGCCAACACACAGACTCATGAGCAAACACAAATGTTTATAGATTTTAAGCCATTTAGTTTTGAGATGGTTTGTTACACAGAAATATCTATCTGATACTCTTACCAAGTAAAGGATGTTTCAGATAGATTATTTTTATCCGTGCAACTAAGAATTTCTAATTCTCTTTGTCCTAAAAGGTTTCGTGGCAGGAAGGAAACAAGAAGGACTTGCCCGAGGTCACTCATCTGGTTAGTTCCAGAGCCAGAATTGAAATGAGTTCCATTTAATTCAAAATCCATCTCTTTATGTCCCTCACTCCATGCTGCCTAAGATGATGCCAAATCTTCCAACACCCAAGATTGTTTCTATATTTCAGGAGAGCTAACAGGACAGATCTGGCCATCAGTTACTGACGCCAGACTCCCCAAAGTCCAGGCCAACACAATAGGATCATAGCCCAATAGGAAATTAGCATCCCATGAAGGCTGGGCAGAATATTAAACCTCATAAAAGACAGTACAATGTTGAGAACAATGAGAGATGTGGGAGTCAGCAGAGCTGGAATTGCCAGCACAAGATTTATGGAAGATAAACAAAATCCATTTGATCAAATGGGAGATGAAATTGATCTGTTAAATAGGATGGCGGGAAGTCGGGGATCTCTGAATACACATTTCCTTGTTGTTGTAAGTCATTATATACACAAACACAGATAGACACACATACAGAGGCAGAAATAGTTGTGAAATGTACAACAAAAACACACATGCAAAGGCATAAATATTCACAGAGACATGCACACCCTCTTACGCATGAGTGCCTGGGTTTATACACATGCAAAGGCATTCACCTGTGTGCACCCACTCACCTTCACCCTCACCACCCCAGACAGGCAGAGGGCAATACCTGTCTGCTGGGAGAAGGTCTGTCCCCCCAGGATTTGTCCTCAGAGTTAGAGCATTTCACCTGCAAATCCTGCCATGGAAGAACCTTCCAGCTGATCCTTAGAGTCCCTTCCCAGCAAGAAAGCTCAGCCCTCTCTAGCCCCGGGGCCAGTCCTGACCTTGGCTAGAAAGGATTTAAAGAACTCTGGGCACGGACTTCCCTGGCGGTCCAGTGGTTAAGAATCCTCCTGCCAATGCAGGGGACTCGGGTTCAATCCCAGGTCGGGAAATATTCCATATGCCATGGAGCAACTAAGACCCTGTGGTAGAACACTTGGGTCTGTGCTCTAGAGCCAGGGAGCTGCAACTACCGAACCCATGTTGCAGCAACTACCGAAGCCCTTGTGCCCTAGAGCCTGCACTCCGCAGCAAGAGAAGCCACCACAGTGATAAGCCTGCACACCGCAGCTAGAGAGTAGCCTCTACTCACTGCCGCTAGAGAAAGCCCGCTTGCAGCAATGAAGACCCAGTGCACCCAAAAATAAATAAATACTTTTAAAAATAAAGAGCCCTGGGCTGAACTATATTCAATATTCTGTGATAAACTATAAGGGAAAGAATATGAAAAAGAATGTAAGCAAATGAGTAACTGAATCACATTGCTTTACCGCAGAATCTAACACAACATTGTAAATCAACTATACTTCAATAAAATAATTTTTTAAAAAACATCCAGAGCCAAAGGCAGGGACTAAATGTGAAGTCAGCGCTTTGGGTTCCCTTCTGGAAAATTATGGCTGTGCCCCATCCTTGGGTTGAAATGGGTGTGAAAACATCAGCTTTGACATCAGGAAGACCAGTGTTCAAATACCACCTCCGCTACTTCCCAGCTGCACGAACTTGGGGCCAATTACATCAATATGCTGAACTTCAATGTCGTCAGTTACAAAGTGGAGACAGTGACTCCTACCAAACAGGGATTTGAAACGATTAAAGGTGATCATGTTAGTGCTCGAATCAAGACCTGACACATACTAGATATCTAGAATTGTTGGGAGAAGGAGTAGATATTTTCCAGGTCAAGTTCTCCATCCAGGTACAGCCTTAGCTTTTTTCCTCTCAAGTACAACACAAATTTAGGCTACTTTACATGTATATTCTATAACTTTTTATGTATCATTATTTTGATATTTTATCCAAAATGATCCTTTTTTCTCTAATTCTATCAATGTAAATGTCTTTGGAATGAACACGGGCTAATGTCTTCTGTCCTTGGGCATCATCTTTCCTAACGGAAAAGATGTTTAAACCCATTGAACAAATCAATTTTCCTAAACTCAAATTCTCATTACACGTACTATTTCAAAACTCCGATCCTCCTGAAAAAAAGAAATTTAAAAGCTGCTGTCTCAAAGGCAGAACCTGACTTTACTCTTAAGAGAAACCTGTATTTAAAGTGGTCCTTGAAAAGGCTAATTTTGAATTCTCATTTTAACATTCATACATTCAACACCACAGACATTTCTGAGCACTTACTATGTTCTAGGCCCCATGATCAGAAACCAGTTCACAAAAATACAGTGTGTGCTTGCTAAGTCCAGTCAGTTGTGTTCAACTCTTTGCGACCCTACGAACTGTAGCCCACCAGGCTCCTCAGTCCATGGGATTCTCCAGGCAGGAATACTGGAGTGGACTGCCATTTCCTCCTCCAGGGGATCTTCCCAACCCAGGGATCAAACCTGCATCTACTGCGTTGGCAGGCAGATTCTTTACCACTGTGCCACCTGGGAAGCCCATGACCTTGTCTAACTAAACGTAATCCCTTTACAAAAGCCCAGTTTCAAATACTATCACATTGCAAGTGGGACTTCCCTGGTGGTCCAGTGGCTAAGACGCTGCACTCCCAATGCAGTGGATCTGGGTTTGATCCCTGGTCAGGGAACTAGATCCCAAATGTTGCAACTGAAGATCCTGCGTGCCCCAATGAAGATGGAAGATGCTGAGTGCTGCAACTAAGACCCAGCACAGCCAAATAAACAAATAACTTTTTTAATTTTTGCTTTAAAAAATCTTTTTAAAAAACACATTGCAAGTGAATGCTTCAACATATGAATTTGGGGAGGACATAAGCATTCAGACCCAGACAGAACAAGAGAAAAGAGGATGAAGAGACATCCCCTGCTTCTAGGAAAGCAAGTTCCCATTACAAGAACTGCTCCTGCTGGAGACAGCTTTCAGAAGACTAGCGCAGAGGAAAACCCAGGGGGAAGGCAGCTGCCTTTTATGATTTTCGGCACCCGCAGACCCAAGATCCATCACCAGCCTCCCCAGGGGCAAGTCTGTTGCTTTTTCAATTTTGACAATGGCTTTGAACTTCACTTTGATGTGGAGGTGTGGGGGATAGAAGAAGAATTTCAGGGGCACTGCAGAGATCCTGTGAAAACAGAACGCGTGGCCGTCATCATCATCACGTCCCTACTGTTCCTTGCAGACCTCCTGTGTCCAAGAGGTTCATATGAGCCTCAAATTCACAGATCCCAGGTGGCGCTAGTGGTAAAGAACCCACCTGCCAACGCAGGCGACAGAAGACACGCAGGTTCCATCCCTGGGTCAGGGAAGACCCCTGGAGGAGGGCACGGCGACCCACTCCAGTAGACCCACTCCAGTATTCTTGCCTGGAGAATCCCATGGACAGAGGAGCCTGGTGATCATCAGATTGCAAAGAGTCAGAAGTGACTTAGTGCACAGCACACAGAGCTTATATTTATAGAGGGTTTGCTGGGTCCCTAGTGCTGTGCAAAGTGCCATGATGCCTGTGTTTGCTTTTTTTTTACGATTCTTCTGATGTGGATCATTTTTAAAGTCTTTATTGAATTTGTTACATTACATTACAATATTGTATCTCTTTTTTTTTTTTTTTTTTTTTTGGTTTTTTGGCCATGAGGCGTGTGGGATCTTAGTTCCCTCCTGAAGGGAGTGTCTGCACTGGATCTTAATTGTGGCATGTGGGATCTGTTTCCCCAACCAGGGATCGAGCCTGCATCCGCTACCTTAGAAGGTAAAGTCTTAACCACTGGACCACTGGGAAAGTCCAGAAACATCTGTTTTTAAAACAACCACCCAAGGCATTCACTGGTCTCTGCCTTCCCCCCGGGCAAGGGAACAGAATGTTAACCAGGTTAAGTGACTTCTCCTCAGGCTGGTTAGCCATGGGGCTGGGTTTCTCAACCTCAGCACCACTGACTTTCAGGGCTGGGTCACTCTCTGCTGTCGGGGGATGTCCATGCACGTAGGACGTTGAACAGCATCGCTAGCCTTGACTCACTAGACGCCGGCAGCATCTTTCCCAAGCTGTGACAACCAAAAATATTTCCAAACATGGCCATATGTCCCCCAGGGAAAGAGAGTACAAAATCACCCCAGGTTGAGAATCAGGGCAGCAAAGATCTGAATCCAAGCCAGCTGTCTCCAGAGCCAGCTCCTCTAACTGTTAGCTGACACAACTTTTTCCTGTTCGTCTCCAGTCTTCTCCCGAAACAGAGGTTCCGAGAAGGAAGTCCATCCCCACCATCACTCAGTGAATATAGGGCCCAGGGGATGCGAAGCCAGGTGTGACCCTAAACTGAGCCCTCGTCCCAGTCACCACCCTGGGGACTTTCCTGGTGGTCCAGGGGCTAAGACTTTGTGCGCCCAATGCCAGGGGCCCAAGTTCGATCCCTGGTTGGGGAAACAGATCCCACATGCCACAATTAAGATCCAGTGCAGACACTCCCTTCAGGAGGGTGTATGTGTGTGTGTGTGTGTGTTAGTTGCTCAGTCGTGTCCAACTCTTTGTGACCCTCTGGACTGTATCCCACCAGGCTCCTCTGTCCGTGGGATTCTCCAGGCAAGGATACTGGAGTGGGTTGCCATTCCCTCCTCTAGGGGATCTTCCCAGCCCAGGGATCGAACTCGAGTCTCTTGTGTCTCCTGTGTTGCAGATGGCTTCTTTATCTGCTGAGCCACCAGAGAAGCCAGTTCAAGCAGGGAAGAGGAGGGGAACATGTATATACCTATGGCTGATTCATGTTGTTGTATAGCAGAAGCCAACACAACATTATAAAGCAATTATCATCCAATTAAAAATAAATAGCCCAATAAAATTTTTAAAAATGAATAATTTTTTGAGAAAAGGGAACCCTGATGCCTGTGTCAAATCCTAGGCTTGAATCTGGGTGGGAATTAGGAAGGAATCACTCCCCAGTCATGTCCCAAACCACATGGCTTGGATCCAAACCTGGGTCCGCTGGCTCCAAACACAGAGCAGGTTACGCTCAGTTCCGCTGCCCCACCTCACAGCAGCTTCCTCCCCTCCAGCGTCCCATCCCCTTCCCTGGCCAATTACAGCCAAGTTTAACATGTAGCGATTTTTCAAATGTCCTTGTTTCTTGTTCAATGGCTGATACCAATGGCCAATACTATCTGGGTGGTAAAAGAGAGGGTCCATGTGACTTCAGAGATTCAAGGGCAGCAGGCTGGAAATTCCAGTGCTCAGCTGGATTTTGAGCTGTACTGGGCAGGACACAATCCATGGCTTATCAGACATTCTCCCCTCACTCCCACCCCGACCCCCTGATGTGACTGAAGAGGGAACCCTGCTTGACATTTCAGTTAGCTCTTTAATTACGCAGAAAGCAGAGCCTTCAGAAGTCAGTCAATCTGAAGGGGAAGAAAGAAACAAGTCTGGCTTCTAATCGATGGCTGTTGCAGTCTTTTTCATCAAAGGCTTGATCTGTCATTTTCTATTGTCTGGAGTTAATGAGTCAGTTTGAATTAGGCCTTCCATGGCTCCCTGGGATGAAGGGAATTTGCTTAACTCTGGGGACTGCTCTATCCTTGATAGCATCGCTCTGTATGTTTCTCAGAGAGCTTATAACTATGCAATTGCCGTTCACTGGGCATCAGCCATGAGTCAGGCAGTACATCAAGGATTCTGCCTCTCTTAGCTCTTCTGATCATCATGTCAACTCAGGTGAGGTTCTTATGCCTCCTGGTCCTGCCACGTACCAACCGGAAGGACTGGGTCCTTCCTTCCCTGTCCTTGTTTTCTCATCTATAAAGCAGGGATAGTAACAGTTGTTGTAAAGATCCAAGGAGTAATTTTTGTAAAGTGCTCAGAACAGTGCCCGGCACATATAACTGCCTGTAAATGTTTGTTCTGTTTATGACTGTCCCTTTTTTACAAGCAAGGAGATCAAGGTTGATGAGGGTTAAGGAACCAGGCCGAGGCTCAGAAGTTGGCAGCAAGAGAGCTGGGACTTAACCTTGGCCCATTTGGCTCTAAAACTGAGTTCTTACCAAGGAACCATGAGGAAGCAGCGGGGATAAAGGAGCGTGCAATGGGAGCGCCAAAGAAGTGGGAGCCACAGAACTGGCCCCACACAAAAGCCAAGAGCAGGGAGTTGCTGGTGGTCCAGTGGTTATAAATCCACCTGTTAATGCAGGGGACATGGGTTGGACCCCTGGTGTGGGAACTAAGATCCCACATGCCGCAAGGCAACTAAGCCCATGTGCCACAACTAGAGAGTCAGTGCACCGCAATGGAAGATTTCACACCACACCATGATGATCTCGCGTGCCACAACTAAGTCCCGATGCAATCAAATACATAATTTTTTCAGAAAGCCAAGAGCAGATCTCCAGCAAATGGTGCTGCCCTCAACTGGGACAGCTCAACCCAGAAGAGGGAGCCCCCACCCCAGGGTCAGGGTGACCACAGGGCTGCCACAGGAGCTCTACATACCCCCAAATAAAGTCCAAACCCTAGTTTGGCTTGAAGGCTCTTGTGACCCTTTCATCTTTCTGAATTCACCTCAAGTCCTCTACACTTTCCAACCACCCCCCACTCACACACACACACACTGGACCAGCGTCTGTCCTCATACCCACCAGTTTTTCAAGCATCATGGCTGTTTGTACATCCTCTCCATTCCATCTGAAATGCCTTCCTCTTCCCCATCCCCTGAAACTCAGCTCAAGAGTCACCTCCTCCTGGAAGCCTTCCATGACCACTGCCACTCCTCAGCTGGGCTAGCCACCTCTGGGGAGTCACCACAGGTGTTCCTTCCTTCTCTTTCCAGGTTATGATTGCCCTGTAATTACAATTCAGGATGCAATTGTCTGTCTCTCTCATAGACCCTGAAACTCCTCCAAGGCCCAGCCCAGAGGCCAGCCCATAGTGGGTGCTCAGAAAATGTTTGTGGATGAATGAATGAATGGGTTCTTGTGGGATGGGGAGCCAACTGGATGCCATTCTCTGTGAGTGTTGCTGTTTTTTAGTCACTAAGTCATGTCTGACTCTTGTGACCACACAGACTGTAGCCCACCTGGGTCTTCTGTCCATGGGATCTCCCAGGCAAGAATACTGGAGTGGGTTGCCATTTCCTTCTCCAAGGGATCGTCCCAACCAAGGGTCAAACCTGGGTCTCCTACTTCACAGGCAGATTCTTTACCATCTGAGCCACCAGGGAAGACCCTCTGTGACAGTGAGATTTCATTAATTTTGTGGATCCATACAGGTCATAAACCCCACTAATATCGCCTTCCAGGGAAATACACTGGTATAGAGTATGTGCACTCAACCATCTCCACAGGCAATGAGCTCCCCAAGACTGGCAGTATCCCAGCAGAAAGGACACTTCTTGGGGAAATCATAGTTAATTTGTGAGTCACCTAAGGGACGGATAATATTCTCATGCTGCTGGTCTGTCTCGACTGACACTAAATCTTCTGAGATAACCTTAAAGATGATGATGATGGTGGTGATGGTGGTGATGTGGAGGATGATGAAGATGATGATAGTGATGATAATGTTGGTAAAGGTGTTGATGGTGGTGATGATAATAGTGGTGATGGTGGTAGTGATGATGGTGGTGATGGTGGTGGTGGTGATGAGGGTGATGGTGCTGGTGGTGGTGATGGTGATTGTCGTGATGATGATGGTGATGATGAGGGTGATGGTGGTGGTAGTGATGATGATGGTGATGGTGATGGTGGTGGTGGTGGTGATGGTGGTGATGGTAGTGATGGTGGTGATGGTGATTGTTGTGATGATGGTGGTGATGATGAGGGTGATGGTGGTGGTGGTGGTGATGGTGATTGTCGTGATGATGATGGTGATGATGAGGGTGATGGTGGTGGTGGTGATGATGGTGGTGATGGTGATGGTGGTGGTGGTGGTGATGGTGATGATGGTAGTGATGGTGGTGATGGTGATTGTTGTGATGATGGTGGTGATGATGAGGGTGATGGTGCTGGTGGTGGTGATGGTGATTGTCGTGATGATGATGGTGATGATGAGGGTGATGGTGGTGGTGGTGATGATGGTGGTGATGGTGATGGTGGTGGTAGTGGTGATGGTGATTGTCGTGATGATGATGGTGATGATGAGGGTGATGGTGGTGGTGGTGATGATGGTGGTGATGGTGATGGTGGTGGTAGTGGTGATGGTGATTGTTGTGATGATGGTGGTGATGATGAGGGTGATGGTAGTGATGGTGGTGGTGGTGATGGTGATTATAGCCATAATTTAGAAGGCACCAATATGTACCATGCACTGAGGTTGGTCCTTTATATAAAGAGCAATTGTCAGCCCTTCATGCATATATAATGCACAACTGCAGATGTCTACAAAAGTTGAATAATCATTTCCTATGTTGAGGGAGGGAAAGATCATCTTTGTGTACAATCTTTAACCTCACTTTTTGGATGCAACCTTCAACCATGTGTCTCTGGCATTTTCATACACATTCTTCCAGTTTATTCTTTTCTTTCACAACCAAGAGACAGATAGTAAGCAAAGCCCAGAGCTCTTCCAGCTAAAGATCTGCTGTGCTGGATAGCTTTTGTGATTTTATCTTCTTTTTTTCTCTTCTTTTGGTTCAGTTGTATTTAGTTTATGAGACTTGTGTTCCTTCAGTGGGATCAGCACTTCTTCTTTCTGCTTGGTTTTATACAGTAATCACAAAAAATGCAATAAAATATTAAAGTCTTTGGCACAAAATGCTGCGTGGGCAAAGGTAGAGACCCTCTTGGAGAGGAACTGCCTGCCAAGAGGCATCATCACACGGATGTCAAGATGGATTTGCCTCAGCTGATGTTCAAAATCCCAAACTCACATGGAAGAAATAGTGTACAAGCTTTAGTGTAAATGCCTCCAAAGCATAGTTTGTCACAAAAATGGACATGGGAAAATCAGAACTTCCAGTATTGTTCTTATATCCATTTGTCTGCTAGGACACTGTGGCTCAGAGCAGTCAAGTAAGTCACCCAATATTACACGGGCAAAGAGAAATAGAACCAGGATGTGAATCAAGGAGGAGTTTAGTGCTTGTGTTTATCAACAGTTGATGTTTATTGAGCACTTACTATGCACTAAATATTGTTGCAAGCACTGTCGGTTTTTAACTCAATCATCATAACACCCCTAGAACAAGTGTTCCCATCTTACAGATGAAGAAACTGAGGTGCAGAGTGACTGAGCAACTCACTGTGGTAACCCCACAACAGGTAGTGAACAACCAGACCTTGAACCTGAGTCTTCAAGCCTCTTTCTCTCTTAAGGTTTCTTGACGTGCATCCTCAGGCCAAAATCTCAGCACAGACCCTTTATGCTCAGGGGGAGCATAAAGCGCTCCCGCATTGCAGAAGAAGGACCGAGGACATGAGGGGACAGAGGGGAACCACGTGCCCTGGGACTGGGTTCATTGAAGAAGCTGGTGCTTTCCTGCAGGGAAGCAGCTCTACCATCAAAGGCTTGTATATCAGAAGCCTACCTTGCAGTTCAAGGACATCTGAGCCAGGGCTGGAGCAGCTTTGCTAAGGAACATTGCTCTGAGAACTGCTTCTCCTGCACGTCCCCTTGTCATGAGAAGCTGTCAGGTCTCAAAGAGCTGAACCAGGAACTTAATTTAATGCTACAGAAAGCAATGCTGTGTGGATCTCTCTAGGCTCAACTATAATAGTATTTGTGCCTTTACCATTAAAGCACCAAAATGTAAACCACTTGACCTCTCAGTGCAGGAAAAGGAACAAGGGCTCGGAGGTCAGGAGATCCTGAATCAAATTGTGGCTCTGCAACTGACTCCCTGTGTGACCAAGGGCAAATGACTTAACCTCTCTGAGCCTCAGGCTTCTTTGTACATTGAGAGTGATGAATCAGGGTTTTGCAAAGTACCCTGCTGCCTCCAACATCCTGGGTTCCTGTGCCACACACTGAAGGAAATATACATTATGAACTGGCCTGAGCTTCTGTCTGCGATTACGGTTCAGACCTACGTGTTGTGGTTGTTGTTGTTCAGTGACTAAGTCATGCCCATCTCTCTGTGACCCCATGGACTGCAGAACACCAGGCTTCCCTGTCCTTTACTATCTCCCAGAGTTTGCTCAAATTCATGTCCATTGAGTCAGTGATGCTATCTAACCATCTCAGCCTCTGTTGCCCCCTTTTCCTCCTGCCTTCAGTCTTTCACAGCATCAAGGTCTTTTCCAGAGAGTCAGTTCTTTGTATCACGTGACCAAAGTATTGGAGCTTTGGCTTCAGCATCTGTCCTTCCAATGAATGTTCAGGGTTGATTTTCTTTAGGATTGACTGATTTGATCTCTTTGCTATCCAAGGGACTCTTAAGAGTCTTCTCCAGCACCACAATTTGAAGGCATCAATTCTTTGGTGCTCAGACTTATTTACGGTCCAGATCGCATATCCATACATGACTACTGGAAAAACCATAGCTTTGACTATACAGGCCTTTGTTGGCAAAGTGATGCCTGTGCTTTTTAATATGCTGTCTAGGTTGGTCATAGCTTTCCTTCCAAGGAGCAAGTGTCTTTTAATTTCATGGCTGCAGTCACTGTCCACAGTGATTTTGGAGCCCAGGGAAATAAAATCTGTCACTGTTTTCACTTTTTCCCCTTCTATTTGCCATGAAGTGATGGGACCAGATGCCATGATCTTAGTTTTTTTAATGGAGTTTTAAGGCTTTTCCCTCTCATCTTTCACCCTCATCAAGAGGTTCTTTAGTTCTTCTTCACTTTCTGCCATTAGAGTGGTATCATCTGCTATTATTCATAGATGCCACTTTTTGAATACCCTACTGCATGCTAATCATTTACTCACCATGCAAATCTTGGTAGATAGATATAACTTAGGCCCATGAGAAAAATAAAGAAACTGAAGCTCAATTAGTCCCATGTGCCCAAGGGCACATGCTATCCATGTGGTACCTGCAGGTCTAGACCCCAAGATTTTGAAACTCAAAGTCTGTGCTCTTTCCACCACTTCTCCCTGTAATCTCAGATCTTGGTCTGCCAAATGAAAGCTTTAGAACAGCCTGTCAACATAAAAAATATTCACTACCTAAAAGTAGAGAGTTGTGTTTTATTTAGTGGGAATTTTTAAGACTTTAAGCCCAGAAGACAGCATCTCAAGTGACCCTGAGAGAACTGTTCCAAGGAGGCAAGGGGAGGAGCCAGGTTTTATACAGAAGTGTTGCAACAAAGGGCAGGTAGTCTGCACATCAAAAGATTACTGTTAATTAAAAAAAAAAAAACAGATAACCCAAGTTAAGGAATTTAGCACTCTTCTATATGTGGGAAGATGTAAGAGAATGGGCTCACTGAAGTCATTCCTTTGATAGGCATCTCAGCTCTCTGGGGTGTTTTCTGTGTTTTCACATCCTGAGCTTCCCTGGGGCTCACCGTAGGGAGTGGCTGCAGTCTGATGGCTACTAGACAGCAAGTATTCTTCTCCTTCCCCAGTTCCCTTATTGCTCACTGGCTCATGTTGGACACTTGCAATCTCTGATGACTGTGACATTCCTGTTTACTGATCTGGCAGGAAATATGCCAGGTTTCAAGCTCATATGTTTCATATGCATTCAACAGGTCTCCACTGAGCATCTGTTGTGGGCCAGGTGCCACGTGCTACATTCGAGACACAGCAATGGTAGAGCTGAACCAGGATCCTGGGTTCACAGGCACTCAATCAATCTGATCAAACCAGTCAATCCTAAAGGAAATCAACCCTGAATTTTCATCGGAAAGACTGATGCTGAAGCTGAAGCTCCAATACTTTGGCCATCTGATGCTAAGAGCTGACTCATTAGAAAAGACCCTGATGCTGGGAAAGATTGAGGGCAGGAGGAGAATGGGGCAACAGAGGATGAGATTGGTTGGATGGTATCACCGATTCAATGGACATGAGTTTGAGCAAACTCTGGGAGATGGTGAAGGACAGGGAAGCCTGGTTTGCTGCAGTGCATGGGGTCACAAAGAGTTGGACACAGCTGAGCGAATGGACAGCAATCTATCTCACAAGGGTGTGTAGAACAATGCAGTTCTAATAAGATACAATCGTGGTTTGAATGTGAATGAGACGTTGGCAGATACATTCGGGAGGAATTCATTTCCATTCGCATAAAAGATGATTCTTGGTGGGTGGTGGTAAACGTGTTCCGGGGTGGAGGCAGAGAAAGTTGTGCTCAAGGCACATCCTAGATTTACTGCAAAATGGAAAACAGTACTGACTGTGAAAGTGCTGAAGATCTGAAACTGAAATTGAATCATGAACACAAATCATGTCTGAGTTTCAGAGAAGTTTGAAGTTTGCATAAATTTATCCAGAAGATGAGACAAGGAAGAAGGGGAGAAATGTGTATGTTTACACATCAGTCCAGAGTGCCTGGGTCAGGAAGACCCCCTGGAGGAGGAAATGGCAACTCACTCTAGTGTTCTTGCCTGGAGAATCCCATGGACAACTACACTAGCCTGGCAAACTACAGTCAAAAGGGTTGCAAAACAGTTGGACAGACTGAGTGACTGAGCACACACACCAGAAAGTACTTATCTCAAAAGAGTGTAGACCTAGAAATGAATATTTTGAACACTTATTTTTTTTAATATTTTACTCATTTCCAACAAACACTTACGTTGGGAAAAGGGAATAAACAAGACTCGACACTAAAGACTCCTGGGAATGGATGGAGATGCTGTAATAATAATACAACACTATAATGTTGTAAGGGCTGTGGGCTCCAAAAGAAAGAAGTAATTTGTCTCTGCCTAGAAATTTGTTCCTACAAGTTTTCCTAGAAGGAAAGATGTACAAAAGGGTCTCAAGGATGGACAAAAGGGTGTCAGGACCAAAAGAGAAAGGGTAATCAGACAAAGGGAATCAGAGATGCAAAGATAGGGAAGCATGTTTAGAAATTACGGAGAGGGTCAGGATGGTACTGTGGATGGTGGAAAGATAGGAATAAAACTGGGCATATCAGCATTAGCAGAAAATATCGGAGATGGACTTGAAGGTCACACTCTAAAATTTAGACATCAGAGTGTCATCAAGATCGTTTATTACACAGAGGATAAAGGCCATTTTTATTCTTAGGACGATCAATCTGTTCACAGTTGGATGAACGGGTGGGGTAGAAAAGATCGGTGGCAGGAAAATAGACCTTGAAGGCAGAGTTCAGACAAGGTATGATGAACCAAGGTCTTGGCAGCAGGAATAAAAAGGGAACTTTGATTTAAGCAACTTTTCTAACATTGAATCCACAGAAATGGGCGAAAGAGGATGAGGAGTTAACAGGAACACCTTGTCTGTAAATCCAAGGAGAGCAGGCAGATAAGGAGTACACCAACTGGCAAATTAAGGTTTGTATTTCTACTATCTAAAAACACTATGTTTTGCCCACTACCTAAGGCATCATACAGTCATTCAACAAACATTTGCTAAGTGCCTACTATGCACCACGTCTCAAAATTTAAAACAAATCACAATAACCCTCATAACCAAGCACAGCACTAATAAACTTTTGACATGAGTTATCCCAGTAAACCTTGTGAAGGAGGTACAAACAGGATTCCCATTTTAAAGAGGAGAAAGCTGGTTACTAGTGAAGTAACTTGATAATATATGTGACAGCGGAGGACTTCCCTGGTGGCCCAGTGGTTAAGACTCCATGCTTCCAGCGCAAGGGGCACAGGTTCAATCCCTGGTCAGAGAACTAAGATCCCACATGCAGTATGGCCAAAAAAATACATTCCAAAGAAAGAATATTACCAGTAAATACAAGAGCCAGGATTCAAACCATGGTTTGTTTCTCCTCGAGGTCCATATCTATAATCGTATTCTATACCATCTTCCAGGGACAGAACCTGACGGGCTACAGTCCATGGGGGTCACAAAAAGTTGGACACGACTGAGTGACTAACACTTTTACTTTTAATACTGTTTTCTACCAAAGTAAAAAACCATTTTCTAGAAAGCAAAGCACACTGCTTAATGCTGATTTACAAGGACCTAGTAGAGAGAGGGAGCAGGGGAAGGAGAAGGCAAAGAAATAGAGGAGAAGGAAGAGACCAGCAGGGAGGAGGGAGCATTATAATGTCTTAGCTGGTATTACACTTGAGCATGTGGAAGATAGAAACACAGACACAATACAGCATTTGATCCTCTCCCTCCCCAACACCCATGAGTACAGAGCTTTGCTAAATATCAGATCAGATCAGTCGCTCAGTCATGTCCGACTCTTTGCGACCCCATGAATCGCAGCACACCAGGCCTCCCTGTCCATCACCAACTCCCGGAGTTCACTGAGACTCACATCCATTGAGTCAGTGATGCCATCCAGCCATCTCATCCTCTGTCTTCCCCTTCTCCTCCTGCCCCCCAATCCCTCCCAGCATCAGAGTCTTTTCCAATGAGTCAACTCTTCACATGAGGTGGCCAAAGTACTGGAGTTTCAGCTTTAGCATCACTCCTTCCAAAGAAATCCCAGGGCTGATCTCCTTCAGAATGGACTGGTTGGATCTCCTTGCAGTCCAAGGGACTCTCAAGAGTCTTCTCCAACACCACAGTTCAAAAGCATCAATTCTTCAGTGCTCAGCTTTCTTCACAGTCCAACTCTCACATCCATACATGACCACAGGAAAAACCATAGCCTTGACTAGACGAACATTTGTTGGCAAAGTAATGTCTCTGCTTTTCAATATGCTATCTAGGTTGGTCATAACTTTCCTTCCAAGGAGTAAGCATCTTTTAATTTCATGGCTGCAGTCACCATCTGCAGTGATTTTGGAGCCCAGAAAAATCAAGTCTGACACTGTTTCCACTGTTTCCCCATCTATTTCCCATGAAGTGATGGGACCAGGTGTCATGATCTTCATTTTCTGAATGTTGAGCTTTAAGCCAAATTTTTCACTCTCCACTTTCACTTTCATCAAAAGGCTTTTTAGTTCCTCTTCACTTTCTGCCATAAGGGTGGTGTCATCTGCATATCTGAGGTTATTGATATTTCTCCCAGCAATCTTGATTCCAGTTTGTGTTTCTTCCAGTCCAGCGTTTCTCATGATGTACTCTGCATATAACTTAAATAAACAGGGTGACAATATACAGCCTTGACGAACACCTTTTCCTATTTGGAACCAGTCTGTTGTTCCATGTCCAGTTCTAACTGTTGCTTCCTGACCTGCATACAAATTTCTCAAGAGGCAGATAGCAACCATTAATTGTCCCAGTTCCACGTCAATGTCCGCTGCAGTTTTGTTTCTATTTCCTGGGTAGCTCAAACAGTAAAGAATCTGCCTGCAATGTGGGAGACCTGGGTTTGATCTTGGGGTCAGGAAGATTCCCTGGATAAGGGCATGGCAATCCACTCCAGTATACTTGCCTGGAGAATCCCATGGACAGAGAAGCCTGGTGGGTTATAGTCCATGGGGTCACAAAGAGTCGGACATGCCTGAGCGACTTGTAACACATTTTCTTTTCTATTCTGCAGTTAAAACCTTTTGGGATGGGGTGGGGGGACTCTTGCCATGGGACCTGCCTCCTGGACTAGCCCTCAGTCTGCCTGGGGGCCCTCACAGGTCAGGGGAAAAGGATGACCAACACATGCCCACAGGAAGAGCTGTTTGTCCCACTCAGGGAGCGCCTAGCACACCAGATGCCTGCTTAGTTGGGAGTACTGGGTCTTTTAAAATAAGGCAAAATAGAACAAGGTGCTAAAAACCTGCCATGGTGCATCAGGTCCTGCTCCTACAAGATCCTTCTCTATCTTGCCCCATTCAGCTGGCCAACCCCTTCGGAGGCCCCCCAGCCTCTCACCCTAGGTCTCACCTTCCCCAGATACATGCAACTCCTTCCACATTGAAGCTTCTTTGCATACAATCCTGTGCCTGGGGGGCGCTCCCCACTATGCCCCGCCCCACAGCCTTTTCACCCCGCCCCCTCGGTTCACCTGTCAGGTCTCAAACCACACATCACTTCCTCTAGGCAGTCCTCCCCACTGCTCAAACCTGGGTGGGGACTCTCCTCTGAATGCTGGGTTTACCCTCCTCACTATTTCATCATTGTCTAGTTCCTCGTGTGTCTCTCCCACTAGACAGAGATCAATGACTAACGCTGGGAGCCAATTCTGTTTTGGTAAATGAAGTTTTCTTGGAACACAGCCATGCCTACTCTTGGACATTATTATCTAAGACTGCGTTTGAACTTCCAACAGCAGAAATGAACAGTGGCGGCAGAGATCGTATGGCCAGCAAAGCCTAAAAGATTTATTGTCTGGCCCCTTGTGGAAAAAGTTTGCTGTACCTTGTTCTGGACCGTGGGTTTTTCTAAAGGCAAGACTCCTGTCTGGTTCATTAGTGTATGCCCACCGCAACTAGTGCCAAGCCTGGAAGACAGAAGAAGCTCAATGAATATTTGACGGATATTGAGTGGGTCTAGGGTCAGGAAGCAACAGTTAGAACTGGACTTGGAACAACAGACTGGTTCCAAATAGGAAAAGGAGTACGTCAAGGCTGTATATTGTCACCCTGCTTATTTAACTTATATGCAGAGTGCATCATGAGAAACGCTGGGCTGGAAGAAGCACAAGTTGGAATCAAGATTGCTGGGAGAAATATCAATAACCTCAGATACACAGATGACACCACCCTCATGGCAGAAAGTGAAGAGGAACTCAAAAGCCTCTTGATGAAAGTGAAAGAGAAGAGTGAAAAAGTTGGCTTAAAGCTCAACATTCAGAAAACGAAGATCATGGCATCTGGTCCCATCACTTCATGGCAAATAGATGGGGAAACAGTGGAAACAGTGTCAGACTTTATTTTGGAGGGCTCCAAAATCACTGTAGATGGTGCTTGCAGCCATGAAATTAAAAGATGCTTACTCCTTGGAAGGAAAGTTATGACCAACCTAGATAGCATATTCAAAAGCAGAGACATTACTTTGCCAACAAAGGTCCGGCTAGTCAAGGCTATGGTTTTTCCAGTGGTCATGTGTGGATGCGAGAGTTGGACTGTGAAGAAAGCTGAGCACTGAAGAATTGATGCTTTTGAACTGTGGTGTTGGAGAAGACTCTTGAGAGTCCCTTGGACTGCAAGGAGATCCAACCAATCAATCCTCAAGGAAGTCAATCTGAATATTCATGGGAAGGACTGATGCTGAGGCTGAAACTCCAGTACTTTGGCCACCTGATGCGAAGAGTTGACTCATTGGAAAAGACCCTGATGCTGGGAGGGATTGGGGGCAGGAGGAGAAGGGGACGACGGAGGATGAGATGGCTGGATGGCATCACCAACTCAAAGCACGTGAGTTTGGGTGAACTCCGGGAGTTGGTGATGGACAGGGAGGCCTGGCGTGCTGTGATTCACGGGGTTGCAAAGAGTCGGACATGACTGAGCGACTGAACTGAACTGAACTGAACTGAGGGCTTCCCTGGTGGCTCAGCTGGTAAAGAATCTGCCTCCAATGCCAGAGAGCTGGGTTTGATCCCTGGGTTGGGAAGATCCCCTGGAGGAGGGCATGGTAACATTCTTTCCTGGAGAATCCCATGGACAGAGGAGCCTGGTGGGCTGCAGCCCACAGGATCACAAAGAGTCAGACACTGCTGAAGCAACTGAGCCCACACCTACTTAGAGTGGGTCTAAGTGCAGAGCTCTATGACCATGTGACAACGCTGGCACAAAAGACACAGCAGCAAGGTGGTACCAAACGCTAAGACACAGTCTGTTGTCTGAAGCAAAATCAGCTCAGAAACACACACACACACACACACACACACTCACACCTTTCCAATCTCCAAGCAAAATGAATAGCGGGTAGCTGGCACGTTGGATTCTCACTTGTAGGAGATACACACAGAGAGGTTTAATGAAGGTAACTTCCTGCTATGAGCGTATATCATTTTTCCTTGAGTGCCTTTTTTTTCCCCTCCAATGTTTTGAACAAGAACAATCAGTTGTTGAATTAAACCTGAATCTCATCAGCCTAGAAATTTGAATTGAATAATTCAGACTTTCTTGAGACTTGGAAGGTAGGGGGAAGGAAGTAGAGCTTATATTATCTCTAGAGGATAAGCATGACCTCAGCTCCTCAAATCAACAGCATCCCAAGAAATAAACCCTCGCCCCACCTGTCCAGCCAATAAACCAAAGCTCCTCTTTCAGGAACTAACACCTGCTTGAAGTCTTCTCTGTTTCACCTCTCTTAAGCAGTATCTCCCTCTTCCAAACTATAATGACACTTTGCTCCTCCCTGTATTAACACTCACTTTTCAGACTCACCTGCAGTTCTGTTGACAGCATCGGGACTATGAACTCCCTGAAGAGTTCATGCTCCTCTACATTCACGGGCACGGAGTAGGTGCCTCACAAATATTTATGGAATGGCTGAAACAATAAATGAATAAGGCAAAGGGGGAAAGAGGAGGTGGTTGAGCCAAACAAGTGAATGCATGAATGGGTGGACCAGTGGGTAGGTGAATGCATGAGTACAGAAGTGGATAGGTAGACAGATGGACAGATGGATGAATGTGGATGGATGGATGGATGGATAGGTGAATGGACTGATGGATGGATGGATGGATGGATAGGTGGATGGATGGATGGATAGGTACATGGATGGATGGATGGATAGGTACATGGATGGATGGATGGACAGATTGGATTGGATTGGGTTGGGTTCTGTTGAAGTGACCAGGTTGAAGTTATGAAGGGAGTGAGTAAGACCCTCAGAACTCTCAACAGCTAGCATCCTACAGAGGACTGTTCCCACATCCCCCCACACCCACACCTCAGCTCCAGGTTTAATGGCTCCAAGCCCTAGAATGTTCCTTCCCAGCCTTCTCACTGCATCTCTCCATCATTTCCTCAGTTCTCTTCTCTAGAGGCTGCCCCAGCTCTCCCCAACTCACTAACTCAGCTTTGATCAAGGATACAAGAGGGGATGTGAGCAAATGACTAGCTTCCAGCCCCCCCGGAAGCCACCTGCTCACCTATACTGGGTCTAATTAGAGAAGCCACTTTTCTCCATGAATTACAGAGCTTGGTTCTCCTCCCCTGGAGCAAAACAATGGCACCATGATGGAAAGTGACCTCGCTCAGGGACACAGCTGTGGGTTCTACCTCTGAACCACCTGTTCCTCTAGTCAGCTATCAGTTCCAGACTCAACTGACCCAAAAGGGGAGTTGCCCTGAAAACCCAAGACTCTGGGGAACACAAATTAAAAACCCTTGCTCTGACAAGAAAGCACCATTTGGAAGATGGGAAAACAGGATCAGAGAGGGAAAGTGACTGCCCCACAGTCACCCCACGAAACAGTGGGGTCTGCGAGCCAGAGCGCAGACCTCCTCCTTCGCAATCCAATACACTTTGCCACTACATCACTTCAACCTATCAAATTTTGCATGATTTCCTTAGACATCCCTGGATAAAACTCAACACCATGTCTAAGGGAGGTGCCCTATTTCAAGCTCATTTAGCATTCAGCATCAGTTGGAGCTGATTAGAGTTCTGATTAGAATGCTGAAATCATTTTTACTTCCAAGCTTTAGTAATTTAGTATCAGGTGGGTATTTGTCAATAGGGACTTAAAAGAAATTGTAAGCAAATCATAACAGAAAGGAAAGTTCACACACACAAACACACACACACACACACACACACACACAATCTTTCTTACATTAGCTTTAATTAGGTTGACACAGATTGATCTGGAAAAATTTCCAAACTCAGGATGAATTTCCCTTTTATGATTGTGAAAATCATGAGGTTTTTCAGAGAATGGGACTTCAGAGATAAATCGACAGACGAGGCAGCTTTGGGCTCCTCCAGTGACAGCAGGGAGACAAAGCCCTTGATTAAAGGCAGACACAACAGCCAAAGCCAGTACTCTTGAGTCACACAAACATGCCATCGGGATCCCATTTCTGTCCATCTCTTGCTGTGTTACCTTGGTTGACACTTTCTCTGAGTCTCCACTTCCAACTCTGTCCACAAGCCCCATTGCACAGTTCATTCTTTACTAAGTAGCCAAGATTTTTCCAAAACATAAATCAATCTGATTAAAAGCCTTGAACAAAATCCCATTTAATTTGGAACAAAACCAAGATTCCACAATGCATCCAACCTGATTTTGCATCATACGGTCGTATGTTACATGGCTACATGTAACAAAAACTTTGGTATGTTCACATAACCAAACAGGGGCATATTTTTCTCACAGGACAGGAAGTCCAAGAGTGGTCCATAGAAGGTCCAAAATGCCCTTGAAAATCTAGTCTCCTTATACCTTCCTGCTCAACTATCCTCAGAAAAATAGGAAGCCTCTTGGTCACAAAACAGCTGCTCCACCTCCAGGCTTTGTGTCCAAGTTACAGGAAGGAAGAAGGAAAGAAACAAAGGGCAAAAGGCACATGCCAGTCTTATCAGGAAAGTGATGACCACTCTTTAGATTGTGACTTGCAAGTCATTGGCAATGGCAAATGCAAGTCACATCACAATGGTAGCCTTCAGGAAGCCTGGGAAAACAAGTCTTATTAGACGTGCCTTTGCCTTCTGAACAAAACCAGAGTTTTACTGATAAGGAAGAAAGGGGGTACTAAATACTGGGCAGGCAACCAGCAACACCTGCCAAATGGCTCCCATTCTAACAACATGCCTATGGTAGGCAGAATTCTACGCCAGCCCCTTGATGCTCACCTATGCAATCACCTCCTTTTGAGGATGAGTGGGACTCGCCTTGGCCAATAAAATAGAGCAACAGTGAAGAGACTTTTGCAGGTGTGATTAAGGTCCCAAATCAGTTGATTCTGACGTCCTCAAAAGGGAGAGCACCTGGGCGGGCCTGGATTAATCAGGTGAAAGTCCTTAAAAGGACTGGGATCTCCCTGAGCTGAGAGGTCCTCCTTGCTGGCTTGATGATGCACATAGCTGTGTTGAGGAAGCCAGTAGAGCAAAGAGCTGCAGAAGGACTCTAAGAACTTCAGATTCTGGAACCCAAGAGTCACCTCCAGCCAGCACCCAGTGGAAAACCAGGGTCCTCAGCCACACATCCTTAAGGAAATAGATGCCACCAACAAGCTGAATGAGGCTGAAAGCAGATCCTTTCCCCGTTGAGCCTTGAGATGCAAATGCCCTCTAGGGACTTCCCTGGTGGTCCAGGGAAGTTAAGACTTCTCCTTTCAATGCAGGAGGTGCAGGTTTGATCCCTGCTTGGAGAGCTAAGATCCCATGCACCTCGAGGCCTAAAGACAAAACATAAAACAGAAGCAATATTGTAACAAATTCAATAAAGACTTTTAAAATGGTCCATATTAAACAATTCTTTAAAAGATGCCATCTGACTGTAGGCTGGTGAGACCCTGAGCAGGGGACCCGGCTAAGCTGCGATGAAATGTGTGATCCTCGGTCCTCTACCAGATAATAAGTGGATGCTGCTTTAAAATGCCCAGACTGTGACAATTTGTTACTAAGTAAGAGATAATTGCGATGGCACCCCACTCCAGTACTCTTGCCTGGAAAATCCCATGGATGGAGGAGCCTGGTGGGCTGCAGTCCATGGGGTCGCTAAGAGTTGGACACGACTAAGCGACTTCACTTTCCCTTTTCACTTTCATGCATTGGAAAAGGAAATGGCAACCCACTCCAGTGTTCTTGCAGGGACGGGGGAGCCTGGTGGGCTGCCGTCTCTGGGGTTGCACAGAGTCAGACATGACTGAAGTGACTTAGCAGCAGCAAGAGATAATTAGGGGCTCCCCTGGTGGTTCAATGGTTAATGAAACCAACTGCAATGAAGGAGATGTGGGTTTGATCCCTGGGTCAGGAAGAGCCCCTGGAGAAGGAAATGGCAGCCCACTCCAGTATTCTTGCCTAGAGAATTCCATAGACAGAGGAGCCACTGCGGCTCCAGTCAATAGGATTGTAAAAAGTCAGACATGACGTAGCGACTAAACAACAAGAGATAACTAACATGGCACTGAACACCAGGGCCTGCTTCTGCTGCCTGGACATGAGTACTCCTCCTCACCTCAGGGCTTCCACCTTCACCTCCCCATCTGACCTTCACTGCCCTGTCTGCCAGGACCACCCTTTCCTCACTCTCTGCAAAGACAAGCACCTCCTCCTGCAAGTTCCAGCTCAAAACCCCACATTCAAGATGCCTCTCTTTATCATTCTGTCTATCTTTCTCACTGCCTCACTGCTCCACTGACCCTTGTTGCTATTGTCATTTAGTCATTGAGTCATGTCCAACTCTTTGCAATCCCATGGACCTGCCAGGCTCCTCTGTCCATGGGATTCTCCAGTCAAGAACACTGGAGTGGGTAGCCATGTCCTCCTCCAAGGGATCTCCTCAACCCAAAGATTGGACCCATGTCTTCTGCATTGGCAGGTGGGTTCTTTACCACCAAGCCACCAGGGAAGCCCTCACTAACCCTACAACCACCTAACATTATTTATTTATTTGACTCCTTAAAACTGTTGTTTCTTCCACTAGAATGTCAACTCCAGGAAAGAAGGGAGTTTGCCTCTATGGCTTTTAGAACAAGTTCCAGGCATATGGGAAACTCAGATGACAAAAATCATCCTCTCTCCATCCCCAGAGTCCTGATGAAGTTCTGAGGCTGCTAGAAAACAAGATTCCCCAACCCACCTCAGCACAATGCACTTGCGACTGTTCCGTGAATGTAGCCGAGGGCACTCCTGGCCTTCTGTCCTCCCACAGCCTTCCCCAGCTTCCACGTGTCCAGCTGGATGGTCATCCAGAACCTCCGTCCCTCAGCAGACCCACCTCCCTCACTCACACACTCATCTTGTTGTAGCCAGAATTCAACTGTAAGTCACTGTCTCACAAGAGCTGGCAGGGGGCTTCCCTGGTAGACCAGTGGTTGGAAGTCCATCTGCCAGTGCAGGGCACATGAGTTGGATCCCTGGTCCAGGAAGATTCCACTTGCCGTGGGGCAACCAAGCCCATGGGCTGCAAGTACTGAACCCACACACTGCAACCACATGCCCTAGAGCCTGTGCTCTGCAACAAGAGAAGTCAGTGCAATGAGAAGCCCACGCACTGAAACTAGAGAGTATCTCCTGCTTGCTGCAGCTAGAGGAAGCCTGAGTGCAGCAACAAAGACCCAGCACAGCCACAAATAAATAAATAAATATTTAAAAAAGAAAAAAACAGCTAGCAGGGAAGTTTTAGCTAATGTCCAATATATAGAAGATATCCTAGAGAGGAAAATACAGCTTCCTTGTGCACAGATGTCATCTTCTCTCTGTGTCGTCACCGGGCAGAAAGGGTGAGGAGGCTCTGTAGGGGAGTCTCTGTTACAAGGGCACTAATCTTGTTCAGGGAGGCTCCACCCTCATGACCTAATCCCCTCCCAAAGTGCCCCACCTCCTAACACCCTCCCAGTGGTTTTAAAGGAAGAATTTTGTGGGAACACATTCAGTCTATAGTGACACAACTCTATCTCAAGAACAAAGGCAAAATAAGGGCATTTTCCAGAAGAACAAAAGCTCAAAGCTTTAACCACCAGTAGCCCAACTAAAAGAGCTTCTATAGGATGTAGTTCAGGAAGAATGAAAATAATCCCAGACAGGAAGGTCTGAGATGCAAAAAGAAATGACACAGTGGGGTAGGAGGTAACATGAGTCAATCTGGAAAGTAATCATTTTCATGAAGTGAAATAACTACCTAATGAGGAGGTTTAATGGAAAGACCCAAATCCTGGGTTGCAAGAGCATGTTATCAGGGAGATGACTCCACCAGCTACAAGTTCAGGTGGGACAGGGAGGTGGCAACAGTCACGCTTTTGTGCACAGTAAATTTCAAAGTTAACTGTTTAAAGGGTAAAAATAGAGGCTAGAACTTTCATCCCAGAAGGAAGATAAAAAGTAATATGAAAAAAAAAATCTTAGTTTATACAGACCAGAAAAGAAAAAAAATTATAAATATTGGGTTGACCAAAACATTCACTCGGGTTTTTCATACCAACTTACAGAAAAACCCAAACAAACATTTTGGCCAACCCAATATTATAATTAAATTATTATAATATTATATATTATATAAGTTATATGTTATAATATGTATCATTATGCTATGTAATAATTATAATTAGTAATTAAAGTATATAGTATATTTTATGTATAAATACATTTTATATAAAATTATATACACATATGGGGCTTCCCTGGTGGCTCAGAGGTTAAAGCATCTGCCTGGAATGTGGAAGACCCAGGTTCAGTCCCTGGGTCGGGAAGATCCCCTGGAGAAGGAAATGGCAACCCACTCCAGTACTCTTGCCTGGAGAATCCCATGGAGGGAGCGGCCTGGTAGGCTCCATGGGGTTGCAAAGAGTCAAGAAGCTAAAATGACAGAAACAAGTCCAAATATATTAATATTCACAATGCATGTAAATGGAATAAACATCCCAATTAAAGAGATTCTCAGACTGGGGAAAAAATCCTGCTATCTGCTATTTACCACACCCCCCCCCAAAAAAAAAGCTAAAACATAGAAAGACTGAAAATAAAGGCACGGACAGCAAAGATTCATTAGGCAGATACTAGGAAAATAATGGTGGAGTGGCCATATCATTTAGTCCCAGACAAAATGACCTTTATGTTAAAAAAAAAAAAAAAAAAGAGCAATTAGGGATGGAGAGGGTGACCCCAGCATGGTAAAACCTTAGATTCACCAGGATGGCACAATGCTGACCACAGACAGCTCATCAAATAGCTTGACAAGATGACACGCATCTTGTGTGTGTTTCCTCCTCCACTGCTGGTTGCAGGAAGAAATGACCGTGGGTGTCCAGGGCAGCCTGTGAATGCTGTGTGCCCAGCCCACGCAAAGGGCCCAAGGAAAGGCAAGCCTTCCTCATCTCCAGGTTATGAGTCACTCCTCTTCCCGAGAGACAGCTCAGAGTCAAAGCTGCTTCCCCGCTAGCTTGAGAAGCAGGTGCGTTAAGAGGAGTCCTCACTTTATGGGCTAGGGTAGAAACACATGGAATAAAAGAGCCGTTCCCATTGGAAAGGCAGAAATCCTGACTTCAAGGAACCCAATATTTCCCTAATTTTTCTTAACACCTTCAGATCTACAGAATTTGGGCAAACAGCAACTTGAGTAAATCCTTTCATTTCAAAGATGGGGAGACGGAAAACCCAGAGAGGTGACGCGGTTTGCCCTAAGTCTACGCAACTCATCCGTGCATCTCATCGTTAATATTCACACAGGGACCCAAGAGAGATTTTGAAAACAAATGAATCTAAATGTTAAAATGGCAAATTCCTCCTGAATCAAGAAAAAAAAAAAGCCTCGATCAAACAGCCCCGATAAATTAAAAAACTCACTCCAGTAAGTCAGCTTTGCCTCTGTAAAGGGCCGGCAAACAAGAAAGCTGGAGGTAGCCGTGCCCGGCATTGAAATGGCAGATAGCTGCTGACGCCAGTAATTCATCACGGAATTGAAAGCATTACATATGGGAAGAGCAAAAATCTAATTCCAGCTCATTTCAATGAGAATTGATCTAAGAGTTCATTACACAAGGTAATTTTTACGAACACAACTTTGAACGTGTCTTCAAATGAGATTAAGAATCTCTCCTGAGAGCTAAGACCCCCTAAGGGAAATTTGCATACAGATAACGTGACACTAAGTTGCAGATTCCATCTGTGTTCACTTGAACAGGTTTGGTTGTTTTCTTGTTTGTTTCTCTGTTGTTGTTGTTTTTAATGTTTGCTTAATGTTGCAGATGAAGGAGAGAGGGGGCTGGGGAAATAGAGTGTGCTGTGTGTGCTCAGCCGTGTCCGGCTCTTTGGGACCCCGTGGTCTGTAGCCCACCAGGCTCCTCTGTCCATGGGATTCTCCAGGCAAGAATACTGGAGTGGGTTGCTATTTCCTGCTCCAGGGGATCTTCCCCACCCAGGGATGGAACCTTCACCTCTTGCATCTACTGCATTGGCAACTGGACTCTTAACCCCTAGCACCACTTGGGAAGCCCTGGGGAAATCGTCTGGTGTTATTTTAAAAAGGGATCTCAAATCTAAGTTCACTTGTCTCTAAGAGCTGTGTGGCCTTTGTCATGTAACTCCACTTCTGAGTCTGGACTTCTTCTTTGATGAAGAAGCCCTCTATATCTCATTTAATAATTTAATAAGCAAATGAATGTAAAGCACTTAGCACAGTTTAAAGTTCTTGATGAAAGGTAGCTTTTAAAAGAGCTTTCCAAACCAGAATTTACTATTCTGTGAAGTAAAGATAATAATACCTACACGGCCAGGTATGATTAAAAGAGTGAATGTGTGTGGAGAAAAGGGATCCCTCCTACACTGCTGGTGGGAGTGTAAGTTGGTGAAGCCACTATGGAAAACAGTATGGAGAGTCCTCTGAAAACTAAAACTAGAATTACCATATGATCCAGCAATCCCAGTCCTGGGAGTATACTGGGACAAAACTCTAATTCAAAAATACACATGCACCCCTGTGTTCATAGCAGCATTGTTCACAAGAGCGCAAAGATGGAAGCAAGCTAAATGTCCATCAGCAGAGGAACGGATCAAAAAGATATGGAACATATATGCAACAGAATACTACTCGGCCATAAAAAAGAACAAAACAATGCCATCTGCAGCGACATGGATGCAACCAGAGATTATCATACTAAGTGAAGGAAGTCAGGAAGACAAACGCCATATGATATGACTGGTATGTGGAATCTAAAATATGACACCAATGAGTGTTTATGCAACAGAAGCAGAGTGACAGACCCAGAAACAGACTTGTGGTTGCCAAGGGGGAGCAGGGCGGGGACAGGCATGGAGCGAGAGCTTGGGATCAGAAGATGCAAGCTATTTTATATACAATAGGATGGATAAGCAGCAAGGTCCTACTGTAGAGCACAGAGAACCATATTCAATCTCCTGTGATAAACCATAACGGAAAGAATACCCAAAAAAGAATGTCTATGTGAGTATAACTGGGGCTTCCCTGATAGCTCAGTTGGTAAAGAATCTCCTGCAATGCAGGAGACCCCGGTTTGATTGCTGGGTCGGGAAGATCTGCTGGAGAAGGGAAAAGCTACCCACTCCAGTATTCTGCCCTGGAGAACTCCAAGGTCTGTATGGTCCATGGGGTGGCAGAGAGTCAGACACAACTGAGCAACTTTCACTTCCATGAGTATAACTGAGTCACTTTAATGTAGAGCAGAGATTGGCACAACTCTGTAAATCAGCTACATTTCAATTAAAAAGACAAAAAGACAAGAGTGAACGTGTGTGGAATGCAATTACTGTTCGACCCAACCCCCAGCCCTTTGGGTGGGCTAGAGTGAATGCCTCCAAAATCCAGACACCAACTGGCATCAGTAGTGGGGTTCAGATACCTGGACCCAGAGACACATGATTCCTCAAGCAAAGGAAACGATCCTTCCATCCCTCTTTAAAGTGGCTTTCTGGACTCAAAGAAGATATCTCTTGCTAAATTCAGAAGTTCTCAACCTTAGCTCTTCTTTAGGATCTTCAGGGGTGGGATGGGCTGCTTTTAAAAAACCCCAATACCCACGTTGCCACCAAAACCAATTAAAATGGAATCCCTGGGCAAGGGGCCCAGACATCAGTATCTTTATAAACACCCAGGTGATTCCAGGGAGCGGACAAGGTTGCAAACCACCAGACCTCATGGGAGAGGAGAGGGCACTAGGGGTGCTAGTCACGTGGATGCGTTTCTCCTACACTTCGGCCCCAAAACTTCCACTGGCAGCTTGAAGGGTAACATGATCAACAGACGAAAAAGAGCTGGAGATGTTTTCCCACTTTCCAATAACAAGGTCACGGGGATTTCTGGAGGATGGGACTTTCTGGTTAGCAGAGAAGTTCAGAAAATTCTCTTTAGAAACTTACCCTGGTGTTCCAGTGGTTACCAATCCACCTTGCAATGCAAGGGACACAGGTTCGATCCCTGGCCCTGGAACTAAGATCCCACATGCCAAGGGGCAACTAAGGCCAAGCACTGCAACTACTGAAGCCCAAGTGCCCTAGGGCCCGAGCTCCACAACGAGAGAAGCGACCGCGAGGACAAGCCCGTGCACCGCAGCTGGAGAGTAGTCGCCTCTCAGTGAAGCTAGAGAAAGCCCACTTGCAGCAACAAAGACCCAGAGCAGCTAAAAAATAAATCTTTTAAAAAATTTTTTAAAAAAACACACACACACCTGGAATGACTGGGCCCTACCTCATCCCCTACATCAGTTCGTTTGGTCCAGGGTTAGGCCCAGATATGAACATTTTAAAAATCCCCCAACTGATTCCAGGGCAAAGAGAGAGGTGAGCACCAATCCTTGCGACTCAAAGTGCAGTCCATGGATCAGCAGTGTTGGCCTTATCCAGAAATGCATGGTCTCAGGCTCTACCCCAGACCTACAGAATCAGTAGTCTAACATTCTAACAATGTTAACATTCTCACAATTCTAGCATTCTAATCACTGGGTGATTCCTCTGCACAGAAAAGTTTGAGAAGCACGGATACATATAGCAGTGGCCCAAAATGGGATTCCAGAAGTAGCTGGAAGCATGTGGGAGATGGAGTCTAGTCTCCAGAGTGAAAATCAGAAACAGACCAGGGAGAGAGAAACCCTTCACTTATTCACATAAGCTGTAATCGTAACAGGGAAACACAAAATCTGACTCCTTGGTGGATCTGTTCCTTTTTTGTTCTCCTTTGATTTTGTAACTATAATCACAGAAAGGATGCTGTCTATAGCCAGCAAGCATACATAATAGCCTGCTTGGGGGAACCCTGCCCCTCTGCCTGAAAGTTGGTGTCTTTGTTTAGCTCACAGGAAGACATTCTGACCCTGCCCACCTGTGAATGACTGCAGGAAGAAGAAATGAACACATCCCCTCCCTGAGGCTGGCCAAACCAGGAGATACTCTGCAAGACTTATGGCCTTTTTAATGTACTTCCTCACCTCCTCTCCTTCTCTGTTCTATAAAAGAAACTGGCACCCAAACCCCGATGGGATGGTGCTCTAGGACTCTTCCTGCCGTCATCTACTCAGACGTCCAGCTTTCGATGCCTGGCCAGACCTGCCATGCAGCAAGCAGACCAAGCTTGGGCTCAGTAACATTATGGACTGTGCGGTGTGCCTGGCAGGTACTGAGTGCTCCGGGCAGGTACCTGGCTTCAGGCTGTCAAGACACCAAAATAATCAAATGAGAAGCCTGGAGATGTCACTTTAAAGCTCTAAGATGCTTCTGACGACAGCCTGGGCCAGCCACACGTGAGTTCTCTGAGACAAAAAAACTTCATCCCTGCAGCTGACAAGCCAGGCACAGGCCAGATCCTCTGGAAACTTTTACTGAAGGAATGCCAGACACTCCTGCTTTGGAACAGGGTCACCACAGGCAGAAATGGGCTAGGGCCCAGGAGCTGGAAGAGGATGGGGTGTGTGTGTGAGGGACGTGCAGGCTGTGGTGCCCTTGGGCTGGATACAGCACAGAGGTTGAGAAACTTTTTCGGAAAAGGGCCAGATGGTAAATATTTCAAGCTTTCCGGGCTGTGCTAGGTCTGTTGCAGCTACTCGATCCTGCCCTTGTGAAAACACAAAAGCACCGTGGACGATCGGTAAACAAATGAACAGCCAAACTTGGTCCACAACAAGGGGTTGAGGGTGGATTCAACCCCCTCCGGGCTGTGGTGTGCCAGCCCCCGATCTGAGTGAGGACCGGGAGGAAAAAGCTGAGATGCAGCCACAAAGGTGGATCAGAGACTGGGAAGAGGTCACAGGAGGCCTTGGCCTCCCGGCAAAGGAAGGGAGATCTTGACTCAGCAGTGAGGAGCTGGGGTGGGACTTTGGACCATAGAGTAAAACCCTTGGAGGCCAGCAACTCGGCAGAGGTGTGTGAGATGAGATCAGGAACTGGGGAGAGGGCGGATGGTGGGGGACAAGGCACTGGGGATGGTCCCCAAGAGAGCCGAATGACAGAGAACCAGAGTGAGCGACTGCAGAGGACGCCTGGCAGGGGTGGATGCTCTGGTGACAATCCACAGGGCTGAAGGTAGGGAGGGTGATGGGGGAGTCACTGAGTCTGTTTCCGGTCGCTGGGGAGGATGCTGTGGCCTGACACAGGAGAGCCGGCGTGATCTGTGGGCGGGCAGGGAACTGGACCTGGGAGCCCAGGTGAGCGTGTGGCACACAGCCTGGACCCACTGCAGCTGGTCATCCCCACCAACCTGAGCATGCAGGCAGCTGGAGAAGACATTCAAGAAAAGGTTAGACTTGCTGGGCCTGCCTGAGAGCTGGCAGGCTGAAAGCCAAATCTGTGAGATGATGCTCACCCAGGGCTGGGGGTAAACTTAGCTCCCCAGGGGGTGAACCCCAGCACCTCAAGGGTGAATCGAGCTCCCCAGGGGTGAATCCCAGCTCCCTGAAAGTGAACTCAAGCCCAGCTCCCCAGGGGTGAACCCCAGCACCTGGAGGGTAAGCCCCAGTTTCCTGGGGGTGAATCCCAGCTTCCCAGGGGTGAACCCCAGCACCTCAAGGGTGAGCCCCAGCTTCCTGGGATGAACCTCATATCCCCGGGGGTGAACCCCAGCTCCCTGGGGTAAGAAGGTATCTCAGAGCCACATCCTCTGACTTCGATGTGGCCCAAAAGCCCTGGGGATGCTGTGAAGGAAGATAGCTGTTGGTGGTTCAGAGCAGGGCAGAGACACCGTGTTTCTAACAAGCACCCGTGTTGCCCAGGCTGCATACCCAGGACCACACTCTGAGAAGCAAGGCCTCAGAACTCATTCCCACCTCTCCCCGCTGCCAACCTTGTCTCCCAAGCAAAGTGCCGTGACGCCCTTTAAGTCGCTATTTGTTGGGTGGCTAATCATATGCCAGACGCCGGTGATACTGAGAAAAGAGCAAAAGCAGCAAAGATGGGAGTCCTTGTGATGAGAAATTCTCATCTGTGACTCATCCATTCCTCGCTTTGGGCCAGGAGGGGTTTCCACCTGTGGCCCGTCCCCCATATGATTTAATGACGTGAATACAGGGAGCCAAACTCTGGAGCCAAAACTCCATCCCATCAGCTCAGAAGGGGAAGCAAGCGGTCCCTCAAGGCTGGACCATGAGTCCCAGGCTAGTGCACTCTCCATAGATCGAGGCCAAACTTACCCTGGAAAATTCTAAACTAAAGCAAGTTTTTCCATTACGACGCTGGACGCAAGGCATAAGGAATGCCAAATCCAGTGGGCTGGGGGCTGGGGCACCTGCGCTTAGACGATTCTGAGAAGAGATACCTCCGCAAAGCTCCTGCAATACAAATAAATCCCCCAAATAAAAGGGAGATAATTTAGTGGAGAATTTGGTGACTGGTGCGTATTTTACGGGCATCCTTTTCAGAAGCGGCTCTTTGTTACTGTCCCGGGGGGGCGCGGTCCCGGCAGCGCGCTGCCATGCTGCCACCTAGTGGTGATGGGGAGAGCTGCTGCGGAAGTCGAAGCGTCCAAACCCCCGAAGCGACTTAGGGAGGCTGCATCCTGTTAACACCAGTCGGGGCGGTGGCTGTTTTTAGCTGGGTCTCTCCTTCTGTGCCACTTTCATCATGGAAACTGGCTCTCTAGACCAAAAAAAAACTGCGACGTGCTCTGCAAAAGCTGTTCGAGAGCCAATTTTAGCTACATTTCTTGGAATTTGGACTCCCGAGAGGGAGGAGGGACGTGTGGTTCCCAGGAAGTTGGGCATCTTTTTAGAACCTAGTACCTGGAGGCCGGTTCTGGCCATGAAAGCTGCGAGATCACAGTTCCCCTTGGGTTTCAGCTTTTGCAAAGGGATATAAATTTGAGGGTTGGGGGATGGTTAGCAGCAGCAACCGCTGAGTCCTCGGAGCTTTACCATTAAGAGCTTTCTTCATTTGGACCATCTAACTGATGCCTCGAAATAACCCTAAGCAGAAGAGGAGAATGGAACCCATTTTACAGATGAGGAAATTGAGGCTTGGAAAAGTCAAGTGATTTGGCCAAGATCATATAGCCAGTAACTAGCTAAGCCTTAATTTGAATTCTAGAGTCTGTCTGTTGACCTAGAAGTCAGACAAAACAATCAGTCAAGAGTTGAAAGTCCAGGGCTGGTCCCCACTCTGCTGCCAACTCATTTGACACTTGAGAACTGGAAAAGCCTATCAGTTTCCCTTTGTGGTATACCCCAGCACCACAGAGAAGGCGTTTGAGGCTGTCTGTGATTGATTAGTGATGCCTGGCTCAGGTAGGGGACCGAAGACTAAAAGCACAGTTAGCCTAGGGTTAGGCATTAGGTGAACCATTACAGATTTCTGAGCAAGGAGTGTTTTCATGAGACGTCTCAGGCCACGGTGTGCAGAGTGGAGATGAGAGAGAGCAGAGAGCCTGGAATTCTACGAGGCAGCATTTTCTTCCAGATACAGTACTGGGCAAAAGACAACCTACTGAGCCAAACTTCATAAAATATTTTTACAGCGTCCTCCACTTCCTAAATGGTTGTTTTAACTAAAAAAAAAAAATCTCATTCAGGAGTTCTAAGGAACTCTATCAACCCTTTCTCCCCCCACCCCAAATATTCCTCATAATCTTGTTCTCATGTGACTGGCTCATTAGAACAATTGGAGGTAGCACATAGACTCAAGGAATAACTAGAATAAGCGAGAATGGCTTGATAATCACTTGGTTAATTTTCAGTGACTACTCACGGTGCTTTAACATTGGGATGTCTTCTCTGTGCTGTGTTTAGTCGCTCAGTCGTGTGACCCCATGGACTGTAGTCTGCCAGGCTCCTCTGTCCATGGGGATTCTCCAGGCAAGAATACTGGAGTGGGCTGCCATGCCCTCCTCCAGGGGATCTTCCCAACCCAGGGAGGATCTGGGACCCAACCTCCTGCATTGCAGGTGGCTTCTTTACCATCTGAGCCACCAGGGAAGCCCAAGAATACCGAAGTGGGTAGCCTATCCCTTCTCCAGGCGATCTTCCCAACTGAGGAATCAAACCAGGGTCTCCTGCATTGCAGGCAAATTCCTTACCAGCTGGGATACCAGGGAAGCCCTTCTCTGAGGGTTGCCTAATTTGAGATTGGGAGTGAGGTGGCCAGTAACCAGAGACAACCCCCAGACATCCTCACCATACCATCACCAGCTGATCAACATCTCTGCTGGTCAGAGAACAGTCTTAGGTGGCCTAGTCAGCTTCAAGGTATCAACATGATGTACTAAAATCACAAAACTGAGATGCTGAAATGAATCTTTATGCTTTCCTTTATCAACTGTTTAAAACATTTCTATTGTGTGCCCCAGTACGTTAGAGGTGGGTGGGGTCCATCTTTCTGTTTCATGTTGAATCCTCCCAGAGCATCCATTGTGGACCATGGTAACTGAGGTTTTCAGAAACCAAGCATTGTCCCTCCATTCCCCTTCTAGTAACAAAATCTACTCCCAACCACTGATGCGGACATAGGCCCCAGTCCAGACCTGGCCACTCCCACTGTATTACTTCTAGGGGTGGGCACTGAGCTAAGCCAATCAGAAGCCCAATCAGAAGCCTCCTTGAAGCTGTTCTCTTGCCATCGAGGTTGTTAAGGATATCTGGGAGGATATGGAGTCAGAACTTACGGCCACCATGTTGCTCACTATGTGGACCAAACTGTGGGAGAAAATGAATTCAGACACAGAGGAACTGGTCTTCAGGTCAATCTCAAGACACCATGCTGTCTGCAGCTCCTCCTTCACGTCCATGAACTATCTGAGAATTCTTCTTGACCCCATGAATCAATATATTTCCTCCACTGTCAGTTTCAATGGGGTTCATGTCACTTCCCATGTTCTGACATGATTCACCATCCCTGAACCATCCCTGAATCTGTCTCCTTTTCTTGATCTCCTCTAGTGAAGGGGGCCTCCCAGTCTTGACATAGCCCTTCTTCTTTGAAAGTGCAGAAAGCTCTTTCATAGAAGAAGCCAAAATTCACCTCACAGGGCACATACATATACACATAAACACACATATTCATGTATACAGAGACACACCAATATGTGCAAGCATATCCACATGGATGCACACATGTGATGACTTATAAATACATGTGTAACATATACATTCGTAAACACACAGACCCACAGACACGTGCACATATACATCTACACAGAGAGAGATACACAGGCGCATTAGTGCCACACATATACACAATTACAAGCACATTTAGACACATACGGGGCTTCCTGGGTGGCTCAGACAGTAAAGAATCTGCCTGTAATGCAGGAGATCCATGTTCAATCCCTGGGTCAGGAAGATCCCCTGGAGACAGGAATAGCAACCCACTCCAGTATTCTTGCCTGGAGAATTCCAAGGACAGAGGAATCTGATGAGCTACAGTCCATGAGGTCGCAAAGAGCCGGCATGACTGAGCAACTAACACACACACATAGATGCATACACATATGCATATGTGTATATGCACACCCAGATATACAGATGCAAACATGATATACACCTGCATTACAGACACACTGCCACTTCACACATACACATACGTACACACATAAACACATGCACAGAGGTGCACACGTGTACACACTATACAAACACACACCCATACACTCACAGACATGTCAAAATACACACACACACACACATACACAAAGACACAGAGACACAGACATACACTCAGAGACACAGATACATACACACAGAGACACACATCAGGGCTCCTTACATAACTGCTGAGGACAAAAGAACCCTCAATTCATGTCACACGTCACCTGGAATGATGACCCCACACACATTTTGACCCATTCTCCCTCCTCTACAGTTTTTAAATCATTCTCCCTGCAAATAAAAACCCTCCCCTGTTAAAAAAAAAAAAATGGATATTTACTGCCCACCTCTCACCACCTTCAGGGCTGGCATTGGCTTCTCCCATCACCATGGCAACCCTGCCACCACCACCCCCCTCTACCCAGCACTTGCCATTCAAAAAATGTGTGCCCTTCAAACCTGTTCAAGAATGTCAAAGTGACATCGATACCTTCCAGAGAGGTGACCCTAATTTTGAAGGCAGCTCTAAGGACTTCTTGAAGGGAGGGTGCAGAATGAGTGTGCTGGCCACGGGGTGAGTCACCAGGAGAAGGCAGTGCTGCCAGTCCCCGTGCCTTTGGGGTCTTATTTTTTAACGCTGCAGGCAGTCCTGACAAATGCCTGGTTTACCTCCCCAACCACTGTCTGTAAAAGCGTATAATCGAGGTCTACTTTATGTGATGTCCCCGATCAGTTATAACATTTTACATCATAAAAATGAGCCTCAGGAATAAATTCTTGATTGTTAACGTGGTGCTTTTAAGAAATATGGGTGCTCGGAGCCTCAGAGACATTAAGTCACCGGCCTGAGATCACACAGGAGAGCCAGGATTTGAACACAAGTCTGACCCCAGGCCCCTGCTGCATAACTCTCCCTTCCCACAATTGGGTGGCTGGCCTTTTCAATCTCACGTAGGATCCTTAGCTCTTCCTTCACGTCCTTGAGAGGCCTCACCCCAAGCTCTAAGCTCCACTCGTCCAAACTGCTCTGTGTCTCTCTGCACGTTCATTTCCTAGGGCTGTGCGAGCAAGGTGCCTCCAGCTGGGTGGTTTAAACAATAGGCGTGCACTGTCTCACAGTTCTGGAGGCCAGAAGTCCAAGACCAAGGGGTCGGCAGGGTGGGCTCCTTCTGGGGCTGCGATGAGACATCTGTCCTGTCTCCTCCGGCCCCTCCCACTCGCTGGCCGCTGCGCTGGTCCTTGACTGTAGAAGCCTCTCCCGGGCTTGGCCCCTGTCCTCACATGGTCGTGACTGCGCCCCAAGGGGCTCGGTAGCTGCCCAAGGCCTTTTGGGGGGGGGGGTCCCAGTCCAAGAGATACCTTTGGGAAGAGCCACCAGGAAGGGGCCCAGCCGGCGGCAGAGGGAGACCTGGGGACACTGAGCCGGGGTTCCGGGTGTTCGCTCCCAAGGCTGAGAGGTCTCGGCCTGCAGGCAGGTGAGCTGGGGGAGCAACCCACCTCCTCACCTCACTGGTGCCCGAGAGGGACGCTGGGGCTCGAGGAGACCAGTAACTGTCCGCTGGGTCTCAGGCTCATTCACACACTCACACACATATACGCACTCACATACATAGACTTACACACATAGACTTACATACACATGCACACACACACACATGCACACATATACACTCACATACATAGACACTCACAAACACACATATACACTCACACAGACACATATACAAACACACACACACACACACCTACACATAAACACACTTACACAAATGCACTCAAAGAGAACATACACAAATCTACATTCACACACACACAACTAACATGCATACACACAGGCATGTGTGAACACATATATACCTACACATCTGCACATATAAACACATGCACACATTCACATACACATATGTATACCTAAACACACACACACACACCCCTCCTCTGCCCGTGCTCTGCCAGCAGTTCACAACCAAGATGCTGCATTCCAAGCAGTCCTGAGGTGTATTACCATCTATTGCTAATAATGAATCCCAAATGTTGCAAATGTATGTACAAGTAGATTCAAGGTTGTGCCTATGAAACATCGATTCACTCACTGCATTCTGATTAGGCTCTTTCCACGGGAGAGGAAAGGAGGGGATTTTTGGTGGGAGCGTGAGCAAGGGTGTGTCCACATGTGATGGAGTAGACAGCCTGGGACAGCCTCTCTGGACCCCAAGCCCTGTGAGATACATCCAGAAATGCCAAGCTGCCTTCTTCATGACAGACATACAGGCCCGAACTGGGGATGGCCTTGGAGGAGGAAAGGAGGTGCTCCTGGCCAACAGAGATCCGGGAAGACTCCCAACCTCACCGGTGACCCTGAATGCAAGTTGGAAAGAGGAAGCACCATTAGTCACCATCCAATTGACAAACAGTGTTGCCTTTGACCCTCACCGCTACTGGCAAGGGTGGATGGTTAGAAAGAGGGACTCCTTCAAACATGGTGGAGAGGGGTATAATTGACAGACCCATTATGGAGGTTTTCTGGGATCTAAATGCCACCGTCTTTCTGACCTCAACTCCTACTTCTTCCCCCGCTTGCTCTTTCTACCCTAAGACTTACTTGAACTCACCAGGTATGTCCCTGCCTCAGGGCCTTTGCACGTGCAGTTCCTGCTGCCTGGAATGCTCTTCCCCCAACTTTCTGTGTGGCTCATTGCCTTTAAGTCTTTGGTCGCGTATCAGATGTGTCCCTAGCCACACGTTAACTCCCATACATGCACACACATTTTCTCTTCCTCTTCTTCCCACTTTCCACTTTCTTTCTCTCTAACCCTCTTCTCTGCCTTCTCTTTTTCCATAGCATTCACAAGTCACCAGATAATGCATGCTTTACATATTTTTGTTATCATCTGCCTCCTCCCAACACATTCCCACAAAGAATATCAGATCCAAGGTGGGTGGGGCAGAGATTTTGTGATTTCATTGTTTCTTACTGTGTCTCCAAACTTGGAGTGAGCCGGTGCTAGATGGGCAATGTATATTTGTTGAAAGAATTAAGATTTCAAATGCTGATAACCTTTGATTCCACTTTTAAGAAACCATCTGTATTCCTCTCCTGTTGCCACACAACAAATTATCAACTGGACACCCACATGTCCGCTCCCCGTTCTATGGGTCAAGCTCAGCCAGGCATGGCGGGAGGCTCTGCTCAGACTGAAATCACCTCCCTGGGTGCTGTATTCTTCTCTGGAGCATAGAACCCTCTTCACGCTACCTGCTGTTACCTGCAGGATCCAGTTCCTTGCTGTTGTCGGACTAACATCCCTGATTCCTTGCTGGTTGTCAATCTTAGGGCTCTCCCAGCTGCCGGAGGCCACTCGAATTCCTCTCCACATAGACTTTCTATCTTCAGGAGGACACGGCATGTCATATTATCTCAGGCTTCAGATCCCAGAACCTGTTTATGCTTTAAACCTTATGCTTTCAAGAGCTCAGGTGGGAGTTCCCTGACGGTCCAGGGTTAAGACTCCGGTCTTCCAATGCAGGGGTTGCGGGTTTGATCCCTGACTGGGGAACTGAGATCCCATGTATGCTGTGTGGTACAGCAAAAAAAAAAAACAAAAGGACTCATGTAATCAGACGATACCCACCTGGATAATCTTCATGCCTGAAATTAACTGACTTGGGACTTTAGTGACATCTACAGCATCCTGAGCTCCAAAGAATTGGTGGTTTTGATCTTTGGTGTTGGAGAAGACTCTTGAGAGTCCCTTGGACTGCAAGGAGATCCAACCAGTCCATCCTAAAGGAAATCAGTCCTGAATGTTCATTGGAAGGACTGAGGTTGAAGCTGAAACTCCAATCCTTTGGCCACCTGATGCGAAGAACTGACTCATTTGAAAAGACCTTGATGCTGGCATAGATTGAAGGAGAGAGGAGAAGGGGATGACAGAGGATGAGAAGATTGGATGGCATCACTAACTCAATGGACATGAGTTTCAGTAAATTCCAGGAGTTGATGATCTACAGGGAGGCCTGGCCTGCTGCAGTCCATAGGGTCACAAGGAGTCAGACATGACTGAGCAACTGAACTGAACTGAACAGCATGCTTTCCAGCAATGCCTAGATGAGTGTCTGAATACCCTGCGAACAGGAATCTTGGGATAAAACCTTTCTGTGCCTCTGTATCCTCTTCTGTAGGATGGAGATGCTAATAATAGTACTATCCCACAGGGACTGTCTGGATTCATTAAGATAGTGCATGGAAAGTGCTCAGTACTCTGTTGGACCAGAAGGGGGGCTAAATTCGGAGGGGCTGTCACCATCACTATTATTAGTGCTATCATCACCATCATCACCACCACCATCATTACTGGTATTTCAGATGTGCCAGAGGGCTCTCTTTATTCTGCAGGGTATGTGTCAGGATGCCAGAATGTGGTGTTTCAGTACATCCAGATATGACACTCTTTACTCTGCTGTAGATAGAGATGCGGGATGTCTTGACTGTTATTTATACCGATAAGGCAAGCGGCATTGTCGGTTACATAGACAGCGATCAGGCACATTACAGCTATTTTAGGAAGGGTTTCTGGATGTTATGTACACAGTGAAGGAGATGTGTCTATTTACTCCACACAGACCTGGCAGGTTTGGGTTGGTTACATATGCTTGGCTTACATTGCTGGCATATACAGTGATGCAATCACAGAAGAGACTGGGAAAGACTTGAGATTCAACAAGAGTAATGAGGGGGTTCCCTGGATACAGGACAGGCGGGTTGAAAACCAAGAATGTCCCCGGCAAACCAGAGCAAGTTGGTCAGATACAACCAGGGCCGGGGCCCCCCGAGCACCACCCATGCGTACCCCCACACACGTGACCACATAGGAGCACGGACTGTGGAGTCGGGTGGTCCAAGTTCAAATCCCGTCTCCACCCCTTCCTGGTCATGTAACTTCAGCACGGCCAGCTGCTCAGTCCTAAACTGGAGCTAATAAGGGAACCAACCTCAATGGTTGTGAAAATTAAATGAGTTAATAAATAGAAAGCGCTAAGAGTCGTGCCAGGCCCATAGTAAACACTCAATAAACCTTGGTGCTTATTGTTATGGTTATATCTGCCAGTATCTCTATTATCTATTTAAATATTTCCTTATACCTACACACTCTTAAAAGGTATAAAGTGTATTTATTGTAAGAGGAAACCATACGTTCCTGCCCAAATTGGAAAGCTGGCGCTCTTAGCCATAAATAGAAGGTAGTTAGAAACGCAAATGCAGAACTGTTTAGCGAGTAGCAGCAGATCAGGCTCCCCTGATGGAAACCCAGATGTTCTGGACAAGTGGAGACGGGCTTGGAAGTAGGGAGGGACAAGATGAGGCCAAGGAAGCCTGAGGATGGATTAGTGACAGGTCTGGGGACACCAGTCCAGATCCAAACACATCACACAGTGTCCCAGGGCCACCAAGAAAGAGCCCACAAGGAGACTCCTCTGGTGGTCCTGTGGCTAAGACGCCGCACTCCCAGTACAGGGGGCCTGGGTTCGATCCCTGGTCATGGAACTAGATCCCACATACCACAGCTAAAAATCCCATGTGCCACAGCCATGATCAAAGATCCTGCGTGCAGCAAGTAAGCCCCGGTGCAGCCAAATCCATAACAGAGAGGTGGGTTGGGGGAGGGGTTTCAAGACAGAGGGGACGTCTGTCTACCTATGGCCGATCCATGTTGATGTATGACAAAAACCATCACAATATTGTTAAGTAATTATCTTCTAAATGAAAAACAAGAAAAAGATCCCTGAGGAAGTACTTGGCCTTTCACAAAGCAGGTATCTAAAATACCTCTAGTTTGGACTTCTCTGGTGGTCCAGTGGTTAAGAATCCGCCTGCCAATGAAGGGGACATGGATTCGATCCTGAGTCCGGGAACTAACATCCCACACACCACGGGGGCCTGAACACCACCACTGCTGAGCCCAGATGTCCTAGAGCCTGTGCTCTTCAAAAGAGACGCCGCCGCAATGAGAAGCCTGTACACCGCAGCTAGAGAGTAGCCCCCGATCGCTACAACTAGGGAGGTGGGAGGTGGGAGGTGGGTTCAGGACGGGGAACACATGTACACCTGTGGCAGATTCAAGTCAATGTATGACAAAACCACTACACTATTGTAAAGTAATTAGCCTCCAATTAAAATAAATAAATTTATATCTAAAAAAGAGAGCGAGAAAGCCCACATGCAGCAACAAAGACCCAAGCAAGCAAAAATAAGGTTTTTTTCAATTTTTTAAAATCAAAAATAAAGAAAATGCCTCTAGTCTGTTCTCACCTAAGCTGGTCCTCAGCAGACAGATTAGGGTTGCTGTTAGCGTCCTTCCTGCACTGGCTCTGCCCCTGAGGACAAGGTCCATCACCTCTCTGAGTCTCAGTGATCACCATCTGCAAAATGGGCATCATGACGCCAGCCTCTCAGGGCCCCTAAGAGGATCCGGTGGGATAAACACCGTCTATGACTATCAAAGGGTGAGATTGTTGGATGGCATCACCAATGTGATGGACATGATTTAGAGCAAGCTCTGGGAGTTGGTGATAGACAGGGAAGCCTGGCGTGCTTCAGCCCATGAGGTCATAAAGGGTCGGACACGACTGAGCGACTGAACTGATGACCATCAAACCATTCCCAAAATGTTCATGTTGACCGCCTGGCCTTTTCAAACACCAAGAATCACCCTGTGGCAGCTTTTCATCACTTGGGTGGAAGCTATCTCGTCCCCCTAACCTCATTTGTCTGGAGGAGCCATGAAGGTTCATGTATAATCAGAGAGCTAGTTAGAAGGCTGAGAATGAAGGGATGTTAATTTTACCACTTTTAAGTAATTGTTCTTTGTGTGTGTGTGTATGTGTTTGTAATTTTTTATTTTTGGTACTTGAAAACCTGGGCTCCCACTTAAAAATATTTCAAATGTTGAGCTTGAATCACAGTATGAACCTCAAGTTACAGGCTCATAATACAATTAGGGCAGCTACTTATTATCTCCCATTATTGAATAATATGCTTGTTAATAGCTCTCCCTGTTCATGGCACCATTCCCATGCTAAAAAATAAACATAAACACCGAGACCCAGGATGGATGACTGAGCGCTGAACCTGACCTCTGAGTGGCCAGCGGCAGCACAGTGGGCATGACCATACCCAGCCTGGGGTCACCTCTCTGATCCTCTTGATCCAGGAGCCCTCACCCACCAGGCCGCGTAGCGACATCCAAGAATGAAAGGCTCCACACATATTTTATCTGGTGTCATCCTCACCGCATCCTTGCAAACCGTGCACTATTACCAGGAATCCCCCATCCACAGATAAAGAGACCGAGGGTCAGAGAGGTCCCTTGACTTGCCCAGCCAAGCCAGAACCGCGAGGCAGTGTCAAAACCAGGATCCAGACCCTGCTCTCCACTTTACACATGTGGGTGACTGTGTGTGTGTCCCTTCCCACAAAATAGGTACTCATCTGTGTCACGCCCTCCCTTCCCCCTGCTTTCCTGCCTCCTTTATCCTCCCAGCGTGGGTGCTGAATGCAAGGAAGGGGGCCTCTCCTTAGGATGATGACAGATCGACTGTGCACGTCTATGTGCTCAGAGCTGCTACCCAGGAGGGCTGTGTGTGCTCCCTTCTGGGCTGAAACTGTCTTCGTGAAAGAGCTGGGAATCATATAAATAGCTCCGGTACATGCCATCAGCTGCCGTCAGGCTCTGATGTTACCTTCTCCTTCCCTGAGATGACTCAGGGACTCGGAGAACAAAAGGCCTCAAACTGCAGGAGCATCTGTCCCATGTCAGTGAAGATGCTGAGTCCAGAAATCATCATCATCCTTCACCAGGGCTCGCCTCCTCTCGCCCCTCAGCCCCGGCCTGGTCCACCGTTCCCACTTCAGAGAGAAGAAGCCTGCAGAGCACGGCAAGGCCCGCTCCCCAGTGAACAGATGGGGAGACGGAGGTCCACAGAAACTGCATCAGCAAAAGTGGAGGTGAATGTTGGGGTGTCAGCTTAGGCCAGGCTATGGTGCCAATTGTCTGGGCTAAACCCTAGCCCAGATGTTGCCACGAAGGGATAGTGTAGATGTGATGAACACGTAAAACCAGTTGACACTGGGTGAAGGAGCTTGCCCTCCATAATGCAAGGACTTCATCCAATCAGCTGAAGACTTCAAGAGCAAAAACTGAGGTTTTCTGGAGAAAAGGGAATTCTGCTTCAAGAATTCAAAACAAAGATTTGGGCCTGAGTGTTCAGCTTGTTGGATTTTTGCACTTGCCAGCTCCCACCATTGTGTGAACTCATTTCTTAATATAAAAAAATACACATACTTAATACACATATGTATTTAAATAAAGATTTGTATTTTAGGGGCTTCTCTGGTGGCTTACATGGGAAAGAGTCCACCTGCAACGCAAGAGACCCAAGTTCAGTCTCTGGGTCAGGAAGATCTCCTGGTGAAGGAAATGACAACTCACTCCTGTATTCTTGCCTGGAGAATCTCATGGACAGAGGAGCCTGGTGAGCTACAGTCCATCAGGTCACAAAGAGTCAGACACTACTTAGCGACTGAACAACAACAAAATAAAGTGTGTATTTATATTTATTTATATATTTAAATATATATATAAAAGTATAAAATTTAGTCACTCAGTCATGTCTGACCCTTTGCTTCCCCATGGACTGCAGCACGCCAGGTCTCCCTGTCCTTCACCATCTCCCAGAGTTTGCTCATATATAAAATATATTTTATACATATACACAATTGGTTCTGTTTCTCTGGAAGGCCCTAATAGCAGGTAAAGACAGACAAAGCCTAAGCGGGTAGAGAGAGCAGGAGAGTCTATGTGCGTGAAGCATGTTTTATGCTCCAGAAGCTCTTGCCCGTGTGATCTTGTTAAAGCTTTACCCATCACCCAGAAATGCAGTCTGCACCATTTCTCCAGATTCAGGGGGCCCAGGTGACTTCCCTAGGGTCCCTGGCTGAGAATCAAAGCTGCGCCCTCTGCCTCCATCATTCATACTCTCCACACACTTCACTGTCAGCAGGAGGAGGGTACCTGAGAGTCTGGGCACATTATTCCTGTCCAGGATGCCAAGAGGAATTCTTCCTCAAATTCGCCTACAAAAAGTAATTGAGGTCAGAAAAAAGTTGAGCTTTACTTAAGCTGCAAAATCTAGAAAACCCAACTCAAGCTTTCTTGAACAATAAAGAGAACATCTTGGGACTTCCTTGGTCCAGTGGCTGGGACTCCAATCTCCCAATGCAGGGGGACCCGGGTTTGATTCCCTGGCCAGGGAACTGGGATCCCACATGCCCCAACTAAGAGCTTGCATGTTGCAACTGAAGATCCTGCATGCCGCAAATAAAAGAACCCACATGCCGCAACAAGGGGCTTCCCAGGTAGCACTGCTGCTACTGCTAAGTCACTTCAGTCGTGTCTGACTCTGTGCGACCCCAGAGATGGCAGCCCACCAGGCTCCCCCGTCCCTGGGATTCTCCAGGCAAGAACACTAGGGTGGGTTGCCATTTCCTTCTCCAATGCATGAAAGTGAAAAGTGAAAGTGAAGTCACTCAGTCGTGTCTGACTCTTAGCGACCCCATGGACTGCAGCCCACCAGGCTCCTCCGTCCATGGGATTTTCCAGGCAAAAGTACTGGAGTGGGCAATGACAAGTGCCATTGCCTTGGTAAATAACCCGCCTGTCAGTGCAGGAGACGTAAGAGACACGAGTTCAGTCCCCAGGTCAGGAAGATCTCCTGGAGAAAGGCATGGCAACCCACTCCAGTATTCTTTCCTGAAGAATCCCATGGACAGAGGAGCCTGGTGGACTTCAGTCCACAGGATCACAAAGAGTCAGACACGACTTAGCACATATGCTGCAACAAAAATCTCGTGTGCCTCAACTGAGAGCCAGGGGAGTTAAATAAATAAATAAATGCATTTTTAAAACAATAAATAAATAAAGGGAACATCTTGGCTCCTGTGAGGGAAGCCCAGAAGGAGACTTTCACACACTGGCTGAGAACGAGAGTGCCAACAGCAACCACAGATAGGGTTCCCATGGCTCCTCCAGGCGACAACCTTTTCTGGCTCTACACTGTGGCCCTGGAAGCTTCTAGCATTCATCACCTGGACTGTCAGCAGCTCCTTCAGTCACAGAAATCCACCCCCCCACTTCTAGTTCTGAGCCTTGGGATTCTGACTCACTGGCATGGCTCTCTTCTCTTTTGCCTGAGCTAATGAAGATGCAACTCGATAATGGTGGTTAAGAAAAAGCCATACTGGCTAGGTTCAAACCCCGGCTCCATCACGTACCTGCTGGGGACCTTGGACAAAGCCTTAACCCCTCTGTGTCTTCATTTTTTCCATCTGTAAAATATGGACAATAATTGTACTTCCCTCAAAGGCTCACGGTAGAGATTAAATGGATGAACACACACGTACAAAATGCTTAGATAAGTGACTGGCACACAGTACAAAGGATATGGAAGTGACTGTTAATTAAATTACTGGAGGGAATTCTCTGGCAGTCCTGTGGTTAGGACTCTGCACTTTCACTGCCAAGGACCCAGGTTCAATCCCTGGTCAGGGAACTAAGATCCCACAAGCTGTGTGGCATGACCAAACAATAATAATAATTAAATTACTGGAGGGGGGGATTGAAATGTGTTAACCTGACATGTGACATGTGCACATCCCTTAGTTAGAACTGGGATCTGCCTCACCAGAGCCACAAGGATTAAAAGAGGCAGAGGATGACTCTCCAAGAGGAAATGAATGTGCTATTAGCACAAGAAAGAGAAATGGAGGGAAGAAAGGCCCAGACAGCAGCTGCCTAATAGCGTGGCCCCAGTGAAACATCCGATTAGTTTCTTTCCTGTTGGGTACAAACCTGAGGTCAAAACCACCTTAAATTGGAAAGATAAAAAATATCCTAATTACGTGCAAGAGTACAATGGAACAGGTCGTTCTTTCCTGCTGTTACAGCTGTCTTTGTGTTTCTGCCCACTGAAAATGAAACCCGTAAAAATCAGGCATTTAAAATCTACCTTGGGTTCAGTCACTCATTCAACAGACATTTAATGAGCCCTGGAGAAGGGTTTCCCTGAAACTAACCAGGCTTAAGCATCAGGGGCCCTCTCTTACTTACATGGGTCCCTTGCAAGGCCAACCACCTAACGTGACATTTGTAAATCTATGAGCTTTGGGTTCCACAAAATCTGAATTTGTCCCGCCTGAGCTCCGATTAAGTGGCAGGTATTACAGGTAAAGGAGCTTCCCTGGTGGTTCAGTGGTAAAGAATCTGCCTGCCAATGCAGGAGACATGAGTTCAGTCCTGGTCTGGGAAGATGCCCTGGAGAAGGAAATGGCAACCCACTTTCCATGGACAGAGGAGTCTGGCAGATTACAGTCCATCAGGTTGCAAAAAGCCAGATAGTACTTAGCAACTGATCAACAACAACTACACATACATGATGTGTGCTCAGTCATGTTGGACTCATTGCTACTCTGTGTGGTGTACCCCACCAGGCTCCTCTGTCCATGGGATTATCCCAGGCAAGAATACTGGAGTGGGTTTCCATTTCCTCCTCAAGGAGATCTTCCTGACCCAGGGATCAAACCCGAGTCTCCAGCATCTCCTACATTGGCAGGAGGATTTATTTTACCCCTGAGCCACCTGGGAAGCCCCCAACTACAGGAACAGAGATGAATGAATGATTCTGCCTTCATGGAGCGCCCTCTACTGACAGAGACTGAGAATGAGCCCAGGGATGATTTCCCTCTCAGGCAAAATATTTGCTGGGTATTCCATTCATCCAACCGTGGAGGAGGGCATGGCAACCCACTCCAGTGTTCTTGCCTGGGGAATCCCATGGACAGAGGAGCCTGGCAGGCTGCAGTCCATAAGGTCACAAAGGATCGGACACAACTGAAGCGACTTAGCACAGCACATTCATCCAGTGAACCGTATGTATTGAGCATTCCAGGATGAGAAGGCAGGAAGAGACTCTGCGGTTAAGGAGCTTATAACCAATCAGTCAACACCAAAAAAAAATAGTTTTTTAGAATAAAAAGGATAAGGAAGAATGAGTGGAGGGGTACTTTAGGTCATTGGTCGGAAGAGGTTTCTTTGAAGACAGAAGCTGGTATGTAAAAACGGAGATGCAGCAACTGTGCAAAGAAGAGAGGACAGTTCCAAGCACAAGGAATAGCAAAGGTCAAGGCCCTGAGGAAGGAATGACCTTAGTGACTGAAGGGAAAGAGAAAAGGCCAAGACAGTCGGAACAAAGTGAGCCAATAAGGGAACTAACAAATGGGATCAAAGAGGTAGGAAGAGACTAGATTATGCAGGACTTTGCTGCCAGGTGGAGGGGGTTGGCTGAGGACTTCCCTGGTAGCTCAGATGGTAGAATCTGCCTGCAATGCAGGAGACCCGGGTTCAACCCCTAGCTTGGGAAGATCCCCTGGAGAAGGAAATAGCAATCAATTCCAGTACTCTTGCCTGGGAAATCCCATGGGCAGAGGAGCCTGGTGGGCTACAGTCCATGGGGTCGCAGATGTTAAAAGTTGAAGCCATTGGGGTTTCAGGCAAGGGAGTGATGTGATATCACTAACATTTACAAAAACAGCTCTCTGGCTGCTGCGGATAGAGCTGATTGCTGAGTGAGAGCAAAGACCAGTTCAGGAGCTTCTTCCTAACCAGTTAGCAAGCATCCTCAAAGTTTTACAACCTGCCATTTTGTAAGTGGTGGGGAAACAGGCTCGCCAGATGCTGTTGGCCGGAATGCAAAAGGACACAACTCTGGTGGAGGCGGCTTGACAACCTCCAGCAAAGTTACGTGTGTATTTATCCGTTGACTGGCAATCCCACTCCTAAAAATCTGCCCCAGGACTTCCCTGGTGGTCCAGTGGTTAAGAATCCGCCTGCCAATGCAGGGGACACAGGTTCAAGACCTGGCCCAGGAAGCTTCCACATGCCTCAGGGCAGCTAAGCCCATGCACAACTGCCAAGCCCGTGTGCCCTAGAGCCCATGCTCTGCAACAAGAGAAGCCCTGGCACAGCCATCAGAGAGAGCTCTCGCAGCCAAAGATAAATAAATATTTAAAACATAAATAAATAAATCTACCCCCAAAATACACTGGCAAAAAGACAAAGAAGTGTGCAGGAGGCGAATCACTGCAGCATCACTTGTGATGGCAGAAAACTGGGAACCACATATATTGGGGAGCAGGAGCTGATTGAATTAATATTGAACTTGGATGCAACACCACCCACTACTCAGCTGCCAGAGGAAGGTGGAATGTGTTATAGTCTGCTATTAAAGAGTCCTCATGATGTATGATTAAATGAAAAAAAATCAAGATGGAGAAAACTGTGTATATTATGTTGCCATATTGTGCTGCCTCTTTCTTAAAGAGGTAGAACATGAACATATTTTTTAATGAGAAAATAAATAAAAAATATGAATGGTTTGCTACCAGGGAAGGTAGGACACAGTTAAAAAGGAGAAAGATAGAAGCTAGATTTCAATGAATAAATTGTGTAAATTTGACTTTATAACATTATAAACATTTTTCAAACTACATGTTTTAACTCTAATTTTAAAGTTAATTTTTTAGGGCTTTCCTGGTGGTCCAGTGTTTAAGAATCCACCTGCCAAGGCAGGGGACACAGGTTCTATCCCTGGTTGAGGAACAAGATTCCACATGCCAAGGAGCAACTAGAGAAAGCCCATGTGCCACAACAAAAACACGCATAGCCAAAATTGTAAAAATTAAAAATAAATAAATAAAATTGATTTTTTTTAATTCCTAAAAATTGAAAGAGATCAATGTACAAATAGCTGATTCCATGGTGGAGGCATAAGATGGCAAAGAACAGAGGCAGAGAAGTAAGAAAAGGAGATTATAAATAGCTTCCAGTGAATATGTGGGAAACCAGGAAAGTGACACCGAAGCCGAGAGAAGGAAGTGTTCTAAGAAGGTGAGAGTGCTGGAAGCCACTGGGATGAAAAGCAACGTGCAGCAGCACTGACCGCTGAATCTGGCAATCTGGAGGCCACCAGTGGCCTTGGCAAAAGCGGTGTGAATGGCACAGCAGAAGCCTGATTGCAGAGGAGAGAATCCAAGGTGTAAGTATCAAGAACACCAGCAAAATTAAAAGATTGTTCCGGAAATGTCTGATGAAATTTTTAAAAATAATAGTGACACAGCCAAAGAAACAGATCCGAATCCTGCCATCTGCACACTCACCTCTAATAGGAACCTGGCATTTAGAAAAGGTAAGTGGGAAAGACAAGTACTTTTCCTTATGCTCTTCATCAAAGTGCAGGCGTCATTTCTGCGCGTGGAGATATTTCAGCACAGGAGCATTATCCTGGCTGCCCGGACCCAGCTGAGCCAGTGAAGGTGATCAGAGGCGCCCCACCTCTGAAAGTGATCACGTTAAGGAAGAAAGGTCAGGGACTTCCCTGGTGGTCCAGTGGTTAAGACTTCATGCTTCCACTGTAGGCGATACAGTTTCGCTCCATGGTCGGGGAACGAAGACCACACAGCATGGCAGAAATAAAGGGAAAAAGAGAAAAGAAGGAAGATCATCCTTGAGGGATGCTCGAGAGGTAATCCAGCCTCAGGCTTTGAACCAGGGCTTTGTGTACTGTGGGCTCTCCAGAGATTATAGCCTAACAAACAACAGGAGCTTAATAAGCAGTCCAGGCAGATCTGTGGTGCTTCCCCAGTGTGCCTCCCATCTCCACCAGCTCCAAAATCAAAGTCCATGGTGTCTGCTTTGGGTAAAAAGACTCCGTATTTGGATTGCCGTCCACGGAGCATCTCTCCAGGTATTTCTCTCCACTGGCTTCCCCTCCGCTCCATCTGCCAGCGTCCTCTGCACATTCCGCTGCCAGGATGAACCATTGAAAAAACAAGCAAAGAGAGGCCTTTTACTGACACCAGCAGCTGCACGCTGCAGCCCCGGGCCCAGGTGCAGACTCCAGCCACACAGGTTGCAAAGCAAGCCCAGAGCACATCTGTGCTTCCTTCTCCTGTTTACTCTCAGAGACGGAAAGGGAAAATGACCAGTTCTCAGGGTAGCCTCTGAATTAGCCAGGATTCTCCAGGGAAACAAAACTAATAGGATGTATCTAACAATATGGGAAGATTTATCATGAGGGATTGGCTCAATTACAGAGGCTGAGAAGTCCCACGATCTCCTGTCTGCAAGCTGGGGGCCCAGGAAAGCCGGAGGAGTAGTTCCCGTAGACCTAAGAACCAGGGGTCCATGGAGTAAAGTTTTGGTCTGAGTCTAAAGGCCTTGGTTAATGGCTGTGATGGATCTCACTGGGGGGTGGCAACAGTTGCCCAACTTGGTGAATTTACTAAAAAAAATTGTCAAATTGTACATTTAAAATGGATAAAATATATGATATGTAAAATATACCTCGATTAATGTGTTGTTGCTGCTGCTGTTGTCATCAGTGTCAGGCAGCTTGCAGGATCTTTTTCCCCCACCAGAAACTGAACCCCAGCTATGGCAGTGAAAGTACACAATCCTAACCACTGGCCCACCAGGGAATTCCCAAGTTACCTTTTTAATTATTAACTTATTTTAATTGGAGGCTAATTAATTTATAATATTGTGGTGGTTTTGGCCATACACTGACTTGAATAAGCCATGGGTGTACATGTGTCCCCCATCCTCCCTCCTCTCTCCTCCCACCTCCCTCCTCCCACCTCCCTCCCCACCTAATCCCTCTGGTTGTCCCAGAGTACCAGCTTTGACTGCCCTGCTTCATGCATCGAACTTGCACTGGTCTTCTAGTTTACATATGGTGATATACACGTTTCAATGCTATTCTCCCAAATCATCCCACCCTTGCCTTCTCCCACGTAGTCCAGAAGTCTTCTCTTTACATCTGTGTCTCCGTTGCTGCCTTGCATATAGGATCATCGTTACCATCCTCTAAATTCCATATATATGCGTTAAATGTACTGTATTGGTGTTTCTCTTTCTGACTTACTTCATTCCATACAATAGGCCCCAGTTTCATCCACCTCATTAGAAGTGACTCAAATGCATTCTTTTTTATAGCCGAGTAATATTCCATTGAGTGTATGAACCACAACTTCCTTATCCATTTGTCCCAAGTTTTTTTTTAAGTGTTGGTGCCAAGAGCCCCAGTGGATAAGCTAGAAGAAATTCAGAAGAATAGAAAAGAGATGCCCCTGGCAGAGGGAACAGCACCCATCAACTTGGTGACAGCACCCCCTGAGCAGTAGCAGCCCAAAATGTGGAAGCCAATCTCCTGGTGAGCACACAGGAGTACCCTGAGGTCCAACTAAATGTTTAAAAACATCTGGGGCAGGATAACATCCTGTTTTATTATGTTGGTGGGAGAAAGCAAGTGGAGAGGGCTGAGTCACCACGACAACCTGGATACCATCTGTAACCAGGTTTAGAGTAATTCAGACTCATACTTCTTGTGCTTGAAAACAATTGCCTGGGATATCAAGTGACCATTTCTCTGAGATTGATTAGTGGTGACTGGCTGGAGCATTGTGTTGAAATTGATTAGTGATGTCTTCTACGGATACAAGAGTAGGAGCAGCACTGTGTGTGCTATTCATTTGCCAACCCTGCTGAGACAATCAGAATCACTCCCCTGGTACAGGAGAGAGGTAGCATAAGCCTGAGATGCCTAGGGGATGAGGATAGCAGCAGCATCCTGTCCTGGATCCAACAGAGCAGAAAATCCATGATACAAAGGGAGCATCTGTTGTCTATTAATGCCTCTGAAGCCTAGAAGGGAATCTTTTTCCCTTAGAGCTTTGCTCACACAAAGGAAGTGCTTTATTTTTTTTTGTATTTATTTAATTTACTTTTCATTTTTGGCTGCATCAGGTCTCAGATGCAGCACGTGGGATCTTCAGTCTGGCTTAGTTGCAGCTCGCGGACTCCTCTCTAGCTCTGATGCACTGGCTCCATAACTCGTGGGCTCAGTAGTTTGCGGCACACAGGCTTAGTTGGCCCGCGGTATATGGGATGTTAGTTCCCCAACCAGAGATCAAACCTGTGTCCCCTGCCTTGGAAGGTGGATTTGCAACCACAGGACCACCCAGGAAGGCCCAGGAAGTGCTTTAAAAACAAGTGATTCACTTTAGGAGCTCTATTGACACAGTTAAATTGCCAAATTCTTATTTCCATAAAAGCAAGCAAAACTACAAAGCAATAAGTCTAGCCCCATTTCCCAACTCTTTATTTTGAAAATTTGTCATCCTATAGAAAATTTAAAATAATAGAGTAATGGGCACCTAGGTTCATCTAGATTTATCAGTCATTAACACTTTGCCACATTTGCTTACCTGTATTTTGTTTTTTGCTGAACTATGTGAAAACAATTTGAAATATTTCATTCCTGAATACTTCAGCATACATTTCCTAATAACAAGTACATTCTCCAACATATTCCATGTGTAATAACACCATTATCACAGCCAAGATCTTCAACATTATACAATAATGTTACCTTATATGTGGCCCATATTAACATCCTCTTAGCAACTCCAGTGATATATTTTTAGTAATATCTCAGTGATACCACTTTTCTTTGTTTAATCCAGAATTCAACCAAGGGTCATGTATTTCACTTAGATGTCGTATCCCTTTAGTTTCTTTTAACCTAGAACAGCCCCACTGCCTTGTTTTAATGTTCATGTCACTGACACTTTTTCAGAGTCCAGGCTAGTCATCTTGCAGAAGGACTTCATCTTTTGAAAGAGGCACAGCCCTTCAGAAGGGCTTTAGCATTTCCAATTCTCTGTCATATAAAGGACTCCTCCCCACCTTCTGTCTGCAATTATGAGATTTCAGTAAGCATCCTATGCATTGCTGAGTTCATTCTGATTCTTCAGTAAAGGGTGGATTCGAGGCATCTATCTTTTCTCTACAGGCTCCCCTCATTAAACATGGTTACCAACCACAAGGCAAGTTCCATTCAAAGTCAAGTCAAGGTCATCTGGCTGGCTACCACCTACCCAAAGAGGAGAGAAGGAGCACCTAGTTTGGGGGCTGTTGATACCATTTTGATGCCTTTCGAAAATAACCTTCTTGCTACTTTATTAATTCCAATGATGTTTCATAACAGGTGACAGCTTTGCCCTTTAATTGTTGAGAGATCTTAATTTTGCACTGCTGTTTGCTGTTCAAAATGATTTATCTTGGTTCATAAACACTTGTATCTCAGGGACTTCCTGTACGGTTAGAAAAGTAAATTCATGAGCTGTGAGATACACACACACACACACAAACACATACAGACACACACACACCTCTAATTAAAGCAGTATCCCTGACATCAGACGGTTCATACCACCTTCACCATGTTAGGCAAAATCTGTAATCACTTACTTAATATTTTTCCTTAAAGTAACTGCTTTTCTTACCTCAATAAATAAATAACGTTTCCAACAAGATCTTTTGTCACTATTAATGAAAAACTGGTGTAATAATTACCATAACCAGCCATAAAAAATAAATACCATGAAAATCTCGCTCCTGGGGTCCACCGAAGGCTCTGCACCTGAGGACTGTTCTGTCTTGTTTCCATGAAAGATCAGGGACTTCCCTGGTGGTGCAGCGGATAGGAATCCACCTACCAGTGCAGAGAACATGGGTTTGATCCCTGGTCCAGGACAATTCCACATGCCGCAGAGCAGGTAGGCCACTGCACCACAGCTACCGAGCCTGCACTCTAGAACCTGCAAGCCACCAACCACTGACCTGCCCGTCACAACTGCTGAAGCCCTCGAGTTCTAGGGTGCACGCACCGCAGCGACTGAGCCCGAGTGCCGCCAACACTGAAGCCCAGGCACCGAGAGCCTGTGCTCCGCAACCAGGGAAGCCACCACAGTGAGAAACCCAGCAGCTCAAGGAGGAGTGGTCCCCACTCGCCACAACTGGAGAAGAGCCCACACATCGCAAGGGAGACCCGATGCAGCCAAACATAAAGAACCAAATAATTTTTAAAATTTAAAAAAAAAGGAAGATCAGTAACAAAAACAGATGATGCCAGACCAAGACTTCTGGCTTTGAATAATCAGAGGAATGAGAGGAAATTTGAAGAGAAGTAATTTTCCACAACAAGATTTGAAGTTATAAAATGTCAAGTCTAGAGACCACTTAGAGTGACCTTTCATGCCCAAAGAATGGCACAGACTCTTCATAGCAACATTATTTACAATAGCCAAGACATGGACGCAACCTGAGTGTTGACAGGCATTATACTGATATATGTAATGGGATACTACTCAGCCATAAAAAAGAATGAAATAATGCCATTTACAGCAACACAGGTGGATCTAGAGATGATCAGACTAGGTGAAGCTAAGTCAGAGAAAGACAAATAGCATATAACTTATATGTGGGATCTAAAGCATGACGGAATTCACTGGCCGTCCAATGGTTAGGATCCAGTGCTTTCATTGCCAAGGGCACAGGTTCAGTCCATGGCTGGGGAATCAAGATCCCACAAGCCATGGGGCACAGCCAAAAAATATATGTACATGTATATGTATATATATGTGTGTGTGTGTGTGTGCATGTATAAAGACACAAATGAATTTATCTATGCAATAAACCCACAGACATAGAGAACAGACTTTGTGGTTGCCTAGGAAGAGGGAGGTGGTGAAGGGATAGATTGGGAGTTTGGGATTAGCAGATGCAAGCTATTATATATAGGATGGACAAATAACAGGGAACTATATTTAATATCCTGTGATAAATCCTGATGGAAAAGAGTGTGAAAAATAATATCCATATATATGTAAATTGAATCACTGTGTTGTACAGCAGAAATTAACAAAACATTGTCAATCAACTGTCCTTGAATAAAATAAAATTTTTTTTAAAAAAAGGAAAAGTATACCATCCAAATAGGGTGTTTTATTAGTTTCTGTGGCTGCTGTAACAAAGTACCAGAAAGTGGGCAGCTTAATACCACAGAAATGTATTCTCTCACTGTTCTGGAGGCCAGAAGCCCAAGGTCACGGTGTCACCAGGCTGGTCCCCTCCGAGGGCAGTAAGGAGGAATCTGCTCCACGTTTGTCCCTCCGCATGTGGGGACAGCCACAATGTCAGCGGTCCTCGGCTGGGGGGTGTAGATGTATCACTCCAGTGGTTACTGAGTCCAAATTCACTCTGCTCATGGCACAACAAGCCAGGAAATCGGGAGATGAAGTGTTGAGGCAAGGATTAGCGACTTTATTCAGAAAGCTGGGCATCCGCGGAGATGGAGGACTAGACTTCTAGAGCACCATCTTCTTGGGGTCTGGAGGCCAGTGTCTTTTATAGAACAGAGAGGGAGAGGAGGTGAGGAAGTAAAGTAAAATGAAAAAACGGCCTTAAGTCTTGCAAACTCTCTTCTGGCTTGGCCAGCCTTAGGGAGGTTATGTGTTTGTTCCTTCTTTCCACCATTCACAGGTGGACAGGGTCAGAAGGTCTTCCTGTGAGCTAAACAAAGACACTTTAACTTTCAGAGGACGCAGGGTTCCCCGAGGCAGGCCATTACATATGCTTATGGCTATAGACAGCATCCTTTCCGTGATTATAGTAACAAAAGCAATGGCAAGCAAAGGTTAACGTAAAAAAAATAAGATCCAACGTGGAGTCAGATTCTGTTCCTCCCTGTTTCACTCTTTTCCTCCATCCTCACAAGGTGTTCTCTCTCACCTGTTATCTTCTCCTCTTTCAAATCCACCAGTTGTTGGATTGGGGCCAACCGGATCATCCAGGGTGATCTCATCTTGAGATCTTAATTCAATTGCACCTGCAAAGAACCTTTTTCCAAATAAGGTCCGGTTCAGTGGTCCACATCTTGGGGGTGTGGGTGGGGGGAGCTGTCAATCAACACACAGCAGGTTTCCAACACCATTACCCCCAGGCAGGAGCAACTCGCATCCCACACGAGGGACAACTGCTGACATTTACAAAGTGTTTACCACCTGGCAGGCACTGTGCAGAATGATTGCCACCCATTAGCTCACTTATCCCCCTCGTAGTGTGTTCCACTTCAGCCTAGAAAAATGTGGCTGTCATTTCCCCAGCCCGTAAGTGCCCGCCAAACAATGACATGGGAGTTAATAAGGAGAGCCATCCGAAAGGGGACGCCACCCCTGCTCCTCGGCGATCCATTCTCCTTTGATGATCCGTAATTTGACCACTTTAAACAAGGTAAGCAATAGAAAATGAGCCATCACTTTTATATCTTCTCCAAGGCTTTCATTCTCCTGGGGAAGAGGTTTCAGAATTCGTGGAGTTGGCCCATGCCCATGCCAGGGGACGAGAACAAACAAATTTTTTTAAATTCCAAGCTTGGGGATTTTCAACAACTCTTGGAGTCACGTGGAAATAATAGTAGTATTCCTTGCAGAGTATTCTTTTTTTTTTAAGACTTATTTTATTTTTATTTATTTGGCTGCACCTGGTCTCAGTTGCATCACCAAGGATCATCAGTCTTCATTGGGGCAGGCCAGATCTTATACTTCCAGCATGTGAACTCTTAGTTGCAGGATGTGGGATCTAGTTCCCCAACGAAGGATCCAACCTGGGCCCCCTGCATTGAGAGAGTGAAGTCTTAGCCACTGGATCATCAGAAGTCCCCATGAAGTTCTCTCATCAGCACTTTATGCGCTTACTCAGGATGAGGTGGTTGGAAAGCATCACCAATTCAATGGACATGAACTTGTGCAAACTCAGGGAGATGGTGTGGGACAGGGAATTCTGGCGTGCTGCAGTTCATGGGGTCGCAAAGAGTCTGACACGACCCAGTGACTGAACAAGAGCACTTGTTCAATTCAATACTGTGACAACCTTGTAGGGTAGATACTAAACTTACTCCCCATTTTACAGATGAGGAAGCTGAGGCTCAGTGAGAGTAAGCAACTTCCTAGAGGTTTAGAGCTAGTAAAGAGCAGAGCTGGGATTTAAACCCAGGAATTCTGGCTGCAGGAACTTGTCTGCCCCACTGGGTGGTTCCACAGCAGCGTACCAGGGAAGTTCTGAGCCGTTAAGCTAGGAAGAAGTCACCAAAAGTCAAAACTTACTCTTAGTAATTTAGTAACTTTAGTCTATAAAGCAGTGGTTTTGTGAACACAACCATAAAGAGGCATTTCTGAAGTTTAAGCTAAACCATGATTTTGTGTCCCCGCCCCCGGCGACAGTTGGCAATGTGTGGAGAACAATTCGGTTGTCATTGTTGGAGGGTGGGGGGAGACGTCACTGAAATCAAGTGGGAAGAGAGCAGGGATACTGCTCAGCATCCAACAGTAAGGATGACCCTGAGGCCAGAGGTAGATGCCCACCTCCACCCCCATGGTAAACCTACTGGAGATTCATTCCCTGTGGACCGAAATTCCAAGATGAGAATAACAGGACAATTAAAACAGCAGGCTGGGCCCTGCCCAGGCCACGTATTTCTCATTCCCAAAGTCAGGAGAACTCCCCAACCACACGTGCACAGAAAGGCTCCTTGGAGGTCAAAGGGGAGTGATGTCAAGGGATGCTCTACCCACAGGCCTTTGCGGTAGAATCCATCTTGGTTAAGAGATTCGTGCACACATGTGGGAGGATCCTGAGCTATACCAAATATGGACTGTGAACCAGACAAATCAAAATGATTGGCCAAAGGAAACCGGAAGGAATGCCCCATAAAGGTAATTCAAACTACCACACGAGAGTGTGACTCAGTGACTCTCTTTCTAAGTCTGCCCATATATCTATCCAACATGTACTTGTACTCTCTTTTTTCTCTTAATAAATACTTGTTTCACTACTTTCCATCTTCGTGAGAATGCTTTTCTGCAAAGCCGAAGGGCCAGGGCCGTTGTCACTGACTGCTGGTCTAGGGCTAGGATCTTGCACTCTCACCACCTCGACCCAGCCTCATATAATTGGGGGAGACTGTGAGCTGTAACAGAACAGGGGATACACACACACAGTCCAGGGGCGGAGCGGTCAAGGAGCACCCCTGCCCACCTGACACCCGATTTGAGGCTGCACAACCTAGGAGAGCTGGGCAGATGGGGTCTCAGCTCCCAGGTGAGCAAATCCAGGGAGAACTGAGCACACCAAGACCCAGAGCTGAGAGAAAAGCCAGCAAGTGAACCAAATGCTGCTGGGAACTAAGAACACTGCTTGGGAACAGCTCTTGAGGACACATGATAGCAAATACCTGCAGGGACCTCAGCAGGCACAGTGCTGGGCACCTCATGTCTATCACTTGATTTAATCCTTGCAGCAGCCCCACGGGCTCAGTTCTACTACAAACCGTTTTTTCCAGCCCCTCCCCACAGCCTCCCGCCGACAGACCATTTTGGGCGAGCTGCCAAAGTTCCCACTATGTGGTCACCACAGAGATAAATATTGAAAGTTCTGGTTCCCCAAGATTTTCCTTCCCAACATGCATCTCTGGTACCACCGAAAATATTTTGACATCTGCTGGTAGCCAGTTCTAACGAGTACCTTTTTTTTCTTCCTCCTGATGCTGCTGCTGCTAAGTCGCTTCAGTCGTGTCTGACTCTGTGCAACCCAATGGACGGAAGCCCACCAGGCTCCCCCGTCCCTGGGATTCTCCAGGCAAGAACACTGGAGTGGGTTGCCATTTTCTTCTCCAATGCATGAAACTGAAAAGTGAAAGTGAAGTCACTCAGTCGTGTCTGACCCTCAATGACCCCATGGACTGCAGCCTTCGGCTCCTCCATCCATGGGATTTTCCAGGCGAGACTACTGGAGTGGGGTGCCATTGCCTTCTTCCTCCTGCTCTACACTAAAATCAAGCATAAAGAGCAGATCTTGCTGGTTTGACTGCAAAGGCAGTGGGATAAAATGGTTAGAGCACAGCGTCTGGACCAAACTGGGGCCAGAGTGTTAACCCCAGCTCTGCTGTGTGACCTTGGATAAGCAACTTTGCCTCTCTGTGCCTGGTTTCCCCACATGATATAGTGGAGGAAATTATTGTATTGTAGTGGGAATGAAATGACTTGATATAATAAAGCAGAGCTCAGCAAACCTTTTGGTAAAGGCCAGATAACTATGTTCAGTTTTGCACGCTGTTAGGTCTCTATCACAGCTAATCAATTCTACCACCATAGTGTGAAAGCATTTGCAGATAATATGTAAATGCAGGGGTGTGCCTATGTTCCAATAAAGCTTTATTGATAAAAACAAGCCAGGGGCCAGGATTTGGGTTATGGACCCACAGTCTGCTCATATCCCAACTGTACCTCTTACTAGCCCTGTGACCTGTTGCAAGTTACTTAACCTCTCTGATCCTTGACTTTCTCATCTGTAAACTAGAATGAATAGCAGCACCTACCTCCTAGGGCTAAAGGGAAGCTTAACAGAATACTGTTTGCAAATCACTTAGCACAGAAACTAGCACTTGGGAAAGATTTAGCAAAGATCAGCAGCTTTACTACTAATAAAAACTGCTGCCTCACACTACTTACATAGCTAGGACATGAAAGCAACCTAGATGTCCATCAACAGATGAATGGATAAAGAAGCTGTGGTACATATATACAATGCAATATTACTCAGTCATAAAAAGGAATGCATTTGAGTCAGTTCTAATGAGGTGGATGAACCTAGAGCCTATTACACAGAGTGAAGTAAGTCAGAGAAAAACAAATATTGTATATTAACGCATATATGTGGAATCTAGAAAGATAGTGATGAACCTATTTGCAGGGCAGCAATGGAGACACAGACAATGAGAACAGACTTATGGACACAGAGAGGGGAGGAAGGAGAGGGTGGGATGTATGGAGAGAGTAACATATACTCTAACATATGTATAACATGTGTATATATTTTAACATATGTAAAATAGATAGCCAGTGGGAATTTGCTGTGTGACTCAGGGAGGGGTGGGATGGGCTGGGAGGTGGAAGGGAGGCTCAAGAGGGAGGGGACAAATGTATCCCTATGGCTGGTTCATGTTGATGTTTGGCAGAAATCAACACAATATTGTAAAGCAATTATCCTTCAATTAAAAATAATTTTTAAAAAAACTGCTGGCTCTTTTCTGAAATCTTCAGGCAGAGTCAGCCCTGAGAGCCCCCGCCCATCCTCCAGCATGCACTGGGCTGCATTGTAATGACCTGCTTGTGTGCCTATTTGCTTCTCCACCACCCTCTAACCATGAGCTCCTGGAGCCTAGGGTGGCATAGCCTGGTACACAGTAGGTGCTCAATTAAACACTGCTAGAATGAATGACCGGAGAAGGCAATGGCACCCCAATCCAGTACTCTTGCCTGGAAAATCCCATGGACGGAGGAGCCTGGTAGGCTGCAGTTCATGGGGTCGCTAAGAGTCGGACACGACTGAGCAACTTCACTTTCACTTTTCACTTTCATGCATTGAAGAAGGAAATGGCAACCCACTCCAGTGTTCTTGCCTGGAGAATCCCAGGGACAGGGAGCCTGGTGGGCTGCCGTCTATGGGGTTGCACAGAGTCGGACACGACTGAAGCGACTTAGCAGCAGAATGAATGACTACCTAGACATCTTTCCTGAGTCACAAGCTAAACTGAACCTGAATATGAACTTTTCCCTCTGAAATAAACCCAGGAAAGGTCAGGTCAGATGAGATGAACCTATTGAATGGTCAGCCTTAGAATTTAAAAAAAAAAAAAAAAAAACACTACAGTTGCTGGGACCAGAGAGGAACAAAGATATGTTTGAAGTCACACAGCAAGTTCAAAGCAAAGGAAGAAGCGGAATTCAGTATGTTTAGCTGGGCTTATCGCCTAATCACTATCTCCCTCTCCTTTCTGTATTTTTTCCCTTTCTCCTTTCTTCTCTCAGCTACCCCACAGACAAATGCTTCCTGCAGGTAGAATTTCACTGAGCCAGAGGTCCCTGCTGATCTGAAAAGGTGAGCCTGGATTTAAGGAGTTCTGTGTCTTCTCCATGGTGGACTCAGCCACTGTTGACTTCTTCCAGTTATGCCCTGCTCCGCCACAACTCGAAAATAGATTCACTCACTCAGGTGAAGTTCAGGGATCCAGGGCTGGGATGCTCACAGAACAGCAGCACAGGGCACATCGTCAACCTCACTGGGAAGTGAGGATGCTCTGCCCAGGAGCCTCTGAAGGGACCCTAGCTCCTCACCAGATGCTCCCATCTCAATGTAGCCTCAGGATCCAGAACTTCCTCACTGTTGCTAAAACAACAGAGTCAAAGATCCATTCCGTGATGAAGGATGTAGCCACTTAATGAGCTCTTCAAAGACAGGATCTCATTTAAGCTTCGTAACAAGCCAGGGAGGTAGAAATTACCCCTATTGCAGAAACTGCCTCTTGGGGGACTTCCCTGGTGGTCCAGTGGTTAAGAATCTGTCTTGCAATGCAGGGAATGTCAGTTCAGTCCCTAGTTGGGGAGCTAAGTCGTTTCAGTCGTGTCCGACTCTTTGCGGACTGTAGCCCACCAGGCACCTCTGTCCATGGGATTCTCCAGGCAAGAATACTGGAGTGAATTGCCATGTCCTCCTCCAGGGTATCTTCCTGACCCAGGGTTTGAACCCTCATCTCTTACATCACCTGCATTGGCAAGCGGGTTCTTTATTGCAAGCGCCACCTGGGAATCCTAAGATCCTACATGCCATAGGGCATCTAAGCCCATGATCCACAACTGCTGAGCCCAAGCACCACAGCAAAAGACCCCACATGATGTAATGAAGATCCCACGTGCCACGACTAAGACCCAATGCAGCTAAATAAATAAATAAATATTTTTTTTAAAGTAAAGACAATTCTCTTTCCACTGCTTTCACAGCTGCTCAGCTATTTTCAATATTAAAAAGGTCCCCTAAGGAAAGACTTCACAATACCTGTCTCTGCAGTCAAGAAGCTCCCATAAAGTCACAGGTGGCCAACTGTCCTATGCTGGGTTCCCCAGGAGTAGTTCTTGAGACAATGAGGATTCTCCAGAGACCAGAACCAATAGGACACAGATATCACAAGGGATAGAGGCATAGAATTACGGAGACGGAGAAGTCCCACAATCTGCCATTGAGCTGGAAGCCCAGAAAGCCAGTTGTTCTTCAGTCTCAGTCATGTCCGACTCTTTGTGATCCCATAGACTGCAGCACACCAGGCTTCCCTGTCCTTCACCATCTCCCAGAGCTTACTCAATCTCAAGTCCATTTAGTCAATGGTGCCATCCAACCTCTGTTGCCCACTTCCCCTCCTGCCTTCAATCTTTCCCAGCATCAGGGTCTTTTCCAGAGAGTCAGTTCTTCACATCAGGTGACCAAAGTATTGGAGCTTCAGTATCAGCATGAGTACTTCCAATGAATATTCAGGCTTGATTTTGTTTAGGATTGACTGGTTTGATCTCCTTGCAGTCCAAGGGACTCTCAAGAGTCTTCTCCAACACCACAGTGGTGGAGTGGAAAGGTCTGAAAGCCAGAGGGCTGATGCTGTACATTCCAGTCCAGGTCTGAAGGCCCAAGAACCAGGACAGGAATAGAGCAGTGTCCCAGCTCAACAGTCAGGGAGAGTGAATTCACCCTTCCTCTGCCTTTTGCTCTAGTCGGGCTCTCAGTGGAGTCACCCACACTGGGGAGGGCCATCCGCTTTGCAGAGTCCGCTGGTTTAAATGCTAATCCCTTCCGGAATCACCCTCACAGACACTCTCAGAAATAATGTTTTACCAGCTAGCTGGGAGACCAGTGACCCAGTCAAGTTGACATCAAAAATGAACCAACACACACACACTAAGGAGAAGTCAGAAAGACAGTGACACATATATGATATCGTGTATATATGGACTCTTTATGGTCCAACTCCCACATTTATACATGACTACTGGAAAAACCAGTTTTGACTATACAGACCTTTGCCGGTAAAATAATGTGTCTGCTTTTTAATATGCTGTCTAGCTTTGTCATAGCTTTTCTATGACATTGGTTGGACCATAAAGAAGGCTGAGCATCAAAGAATTGTTGCTTTCAAACTGTGGTGCTGGAGAAGACTCCTAAGAGTCCCTTGGACATCAAGGAGATCAAACCAGTCAATCTCAAAGGAAATCAATCCTGAATATTCACTAGAAGCACTGATGCTGAAATACTTTGGCCACCAGATGTGAAGAGATGATTCATTGGAAAAGACCCTGATGCTGGGAAAGACTGAGGGCAGGAGGAGAAGGGGGCAAGAGAGCATGAGGTGAATGGATGGCATCACCAACTCAATGGACATGAATTTGAGCAAACTCCAGGAGAGTGTGAAGGACAAGGAAACCTGGCGGGCTGCAGTTCATGGGGCCCGAAAGAGTCGGATATGACTTAGCAACTGAAGAACAACAATATGTTGACTCTCGAATATGACACAAATAACCTATCTGCAAAACAGAAACACACTCACAGACATAGAGAACAGACTTGTGGTTGCCAAGGGGTGAGGGGTGATGGAATGGGAGTCTGGGATTAACAGATGCAAACTAATATAGATAGGATGAATAAACAACAAAGCCCTGTTGTCTAGCATAGGTGCTAAGTCACTTCAGTCGTGTCCGACTCTGTGCGACCCCAGAGACGGCAGCCCACCAGGCTCCCCCATCCCTGGGATTCTCCAGGCAAGAACACTGGAGTGGGTTGCCATTTCCTTCTCCAATACATGAATGTGAAAAGTGAAAGTGAAGTCACTCAGTCCTGACTCTTCGTGACCCCATGGACTGCAGCCTACCAGGCTCCTCTGTCCATAGGATTTCCCAGGCAAGAGTACTGGAGTGGGGTGCCATTGCCTTCTCCGATAGCACAGGTACCTATATTCATTATCCTATTGCAAACCATAAAGGAAAAGAATATATGTATGTATAACTGAATCACTCTGCTGTACAGCAGAGATTAACACAAATTGTAAATCAACTCTACTTTGATAAAAACAATTTTTACTGAGCCATCACACAAGGATTGTAGCACAAGTAATTTATTTGGGAGGGGACCCAAGATGCATGAGCAGGAGGAGGAGGAAAATGAAATGGGGGAGGAGGGGAAGGCAGCCAGGGATGCATTATGGAGCAAGATGCCCTGTGTGCAAACTGGAGCTGGGTACCACTGGGGAATGCTGGGCACATCTCAGAGTTTCCCATCTAAAGGGCAAGCAATCTGGGGGTATTTTCCAGCAAATCCCAGGCCGCGTTGGCCAAGGGTTGCTTCCAGGGCCATCAACTCTCTTACACTTCCAGCCTCCCGCATGCACAGGCAGATCATACTGTCAGCCCCAAGGGCCCTTGAGACAGAAGCATGAGAAGATGGAGCCACATGGAAATAGAGGCTGAAGGGTAGTAGGGCACACTTGTGCTAGGACATCAAATGGTCAACTGGTCTACCTCCTCATAGTACAGAAGAGAATAAGCCCCATTTTTGACTGATCATTGATTCCAGCAGCGTCAGCTCAGATTTCAAAACCATATTTGCTCCATCTTAAAACACCATTGCCTATAGATGCAGGTTGGGCATAATAGCTTTTTCAGACTTAAAAAAAAAAAAAAAACTACATTAAATGCACACAAAAGGCATTCTATTTTCAGATATGTTAAAGCATCTAAAAGATGGCATCTCAAACTCTAGACAATATGACTCTGTCCCGCTGTCCCCAGAAGATCGCTTGTACCCTTCTGACCCTCTGTCCCAGTTTGGGCTTGGAAAATAGAGTAATTTAGTTTGAAATCTGTTCTGGCTCTGAAGTTCTGCGGTTTTCTATTTCCTTACAACATCTTTGTCATGGCAACACAATGCACATTTGCATTTCAGAAACTACCCCTGCCTACTCCACACCTTAAAACAAGAATCAAGATCCCACCTTATTTTAAAATTGGCAGCTTCAGTCCATTGTGTCCAGATAACCTCCTGCAGGCAATAAAAAGGAGCACTGTTCCTTGTTCACTGTGTCAGTCTCTTTCAAATGCACATTTATTAATTAGATGCATTAGGGGCTGGCTAATTGTGTTACAAGGAGAAGAAGGAGAACATTTATTAATGGACTGCTGCTTGTAGACGCTGTACCCATGGCTTCAGATGTACTATATCATGCAAGCCCTATAACCCTTCCACGAACAAAAGAAATTTAATCTCAGGGAGGTTATGTCACTCACTCAAGGTCACATAGCTGGCAAGGTGCAAATCTGAGATAATGCTGGTAAATTGCCTACCACCCCACCAAGCATCTAGTCAAGACAGACAGACAAAAGGCAGGGATGGACAGAAAAGGTAGGGGAAGGAGAAAGAAAAAAGTGGGGGGGGGGGGGGACTTCACTGGTGGTCCAGTGGCTAAGACTCCATGCTCCCAATGCAGGTGACCTGGGTTTGATCCCTGGTCAGGGAACTAGATCCCACATGCTGCAGCTAAGACCCAACACAGCCAAATAAATCAATATCTTTTTAAAAGGGAGAAGGATTCCATCCCTAAAAGATCAACCTTCCCCCTGATGTTGGCCCACCTGACCTTGCTAAGAGATAAGGGCACACTTACTTTGTTTTCTGACTCCCGAAGGCAGAGATTGGGTCACTCCAAGAAAAGAGGGAGAGGGACTTCCCCAGTGGTCCAGCAGCTAAGAATCCACCTTACAATGCAGGGGACACAGGTTCAATCCCTGATTGGGGAACTAAGATCCCACATGCCATGGAGTAATTGAGCCTATGCAATGCAATTACTGGAGCCTGAGCGCTCTGGAGACCGGGTGCCACAATTAGAGAGTCCATATTCCTCAACAAAAGATCCCGCATGATGCAGTGAAGATTCCACATGTTGCAACCGACTTGACACAGCCAAATAAATAAATATTCAAAAAAAAGAGGGAGAAACTTTCCTATTCCTTTCTTTTATCCATTTCTTCCCCCCTCTTAAATATCCTCCCGCTTCTATCATGGAGCCAAACTCCTTGGCTGCAAGATTTATTTTGTTATCTGCTCTCGGGTCCATTTATTTCAGCATGTCGTCTTTTATTAATATTTTCCTTTCTCCTTCACTCTGAAAAAGTTTTAGAGAATTGTTAAGTCTGGACTTTTTATAATCCGACATGAATCTCTCAGACTTTGTGTTTCCACTTTGGGATAATAAAATCTGTAACTATGTATTAAGCTCTGATGTCAGGCAAGCACCGTCTGCAATGCCCAACTGAAGATGCTGCAGGCTGTGCCAAGCCCTAGGATCTGTGCAACCTTCTGTAATAATTCCACCATTAAAGATTCATTCCTTTGACTATTCTAAAGTCATCTGTAAAATCAGATGATCCTGGGAGAAGTGACAAATACCCAGTGGTTTTTAATCTTTTTATGTTTGAAGAATGTGGAGGGCAGGGGCAGGAAGGAAGGCTATAGACCATTTTCCTAGAAAAAATGCAGACAGATGCAAAATCGTACAAAACCCTCAGGTCACCCAGTGAGAATCCCTGCTTAAATTAGTTATTTGCTGATACCTTAGGAAGTGGGTTGAGAGGACTGGATTATCACACAGTGGCAGGAATGGAACCCAGCAAGGAAAGATGCTGCTAAGGAGAATTAGAAAGCTGGAAGAAACAGAGCTTAAGGGGTTAGAGGGCAAAAGGATGGGAAAGATGAGCTAAGTTTGTTGAGAGATAATCCTGGGATGAGAAGGAAGCAGTTCCCAGAATCTGGAGACAGAAATTTGTGAGGAGAGGGCTATCAGGCAGGGGCTGTCTGCTATCAGCAGACCTTCCATCCACAGATGCAGTGGGAAAAGAGAGAGAGAGATGCAGCAACCCTAACTGACCCTACAAGGTGGGAACAAAGAGAATAAATATCTTGATGGTACCCCGCCACAATGTTCTTGTTCCCATTTTAAGGATGAGTAAGATGAGGCTCAGAGAGATAAAGTCACCTGTCCAAGGTCACACAGCTGGGAAATGGAAAAGCCAAGATGTGAACCCAGTTCTCCTCTCCCCAAGACCACAGCCCTGAGCCTTGCCCTCCTCCAGGGAATCTTCCCAATCCAGGGATCTAATCTGTGTCTTGTAAGTCTCCTTCATTGGCAGGCGGGTTCTTTACCACTAGCGCCACCCAGATGCGCTTGTCTCTTTCTGCTAAAAAAAAGTTGTATTTGAGAGGGAGGGCAAGAACCCTGGGCAATACCCGAGATTCAGCCCAAATGTCCTTAACAGCATGTGAGCAAAGGGATAAGGATGTTGTGTACATCCCATTGCACAGTGCCTGGCCCTGAGCAACTAGTGCTCAATAAATACTTGCTGTTATTTCTATTATTGCTTGTTAGTGCCAGTACTGCTGTTGCCATTGTTATAACTAATATTATTATTACCATAAGGATCACTGTGCTACCGCACAGAACTGTTGAGATTAAATGATGCAATCAGTCTAAAGCACTTAGCACATAGTACTACTACTACTAAGTCACTTCAGTCGTGTCCGACTCTGTGCGACCCCATAGACAGCAGCCCACCAGGCTCCCCCGTCCCTGGGATTCTCCAGGCAAGAACACTGGAGTGGGTTGCCATTTCCTTCTCCAATGCGTGAAAGTGAAAAGTGAAAGTGAAATCGCTCAGTCATGTCTGACCCTCAGCAACCCCATGGACTGCAGCCTTCCAGGCTCCTCCGTCCATGGGATTTTCCAGGCAAGCGCACTGGAGTGGGGTGCCATTGCCTTCTCCAGCACATAGTAGAAGCTCAGTAAATGACATCTCTGTTTACGATTACGATTTCTCCACTGAGACCTTAATGAAACAGCCAACGTTTTAAAAAGCATGTCCAAGGAACTAAAATGCATTTAGAAAATACATCGCCAATGTTTTCCCAGCCTAAAGGAGGAGTCTATCTCAGACTGGGAAAAAAAATTACACATTGTAAATCTCTGCTAATGAATCAGCAACCTAGGTAACCAAAGCAGAGATACTTGCAGCCAAAAGCCATCGAATTTCTCCTCTCGTTTGCCAAGGAGTGGCCACTCTCAGGCAGGAGGTGGATGTAAAGATTCATTCATTCATTCAAGGCAAATCAAAACTAAAATGAGGGGACTTCCCTAGTGGCTCACAGGTAAAGAATCCACCTGCCAATGCAGGAGACACGGGAAACGTGGGTGCCATCCTGGGTCAGGAAGATGCTCTGGAGGAGGGCATGGCAACCTACTCCAGTATTCTTGCCATGGACAGAGGAGCCTGGCAGGCTACAGTCCATGGGGTCACAAAGAGTAGACACAACTGAAGCAACTGAGCACGCACGTTGTAACAGCAACAGAAAACTAATACACTCCCCGTGCTGTGATGGGGTCAAAGGGAAAAGTCCTGGAGGCTTAGAGCCCTGCAGAGAGTGAGGCTAAGACCACCCTGGGAAGGAAGAAGCCCCTTAAACACCCAGCCCAGTCGAGCTTTCAGATGACTCCTGTCCCAGTTGCACCTGATCCACCACTGCAACAGCAACCCCAGCCAGAAGCAACCAGCTGAGCCCAACCAGCCCACAGGAGTGAGGGACAGAATGATCAATTGACATTTTAAGCCGCTGAGTTTTAGAAATAAATAACCGTAACCATCTGTTATGAGGATGCATTAGAGTTCAGGCCCTAAGGCATTTTGGAACCGTTAAGAGTTCCATAAACGTCAGCAAATGCACTTTTACTGCGATCGTCTGCATTTGACAAATGGGGAACCTGGGACTCTGGGAGGTGACGGGCCATGCAAAGCGGGGATGTGAGCTCCAGCTGCGCCTGACTCGGGCCACCTCCTCCTCTTCCCATGGCTCTGGGCTGGCTCTTGACCCCCGAAGCTGGCTGGAAATGAAGGTGGGCGGCAATTTCTTCCACGGCAGCTGCTGCCAGGCTGCCAGGCCAGTGCAAGGCTATGTCCATGTCTGGCACAGGCTTCTGCAGCCCGTGAACAGACTGTAAAGAGTTTATGCTCCCCCATCCTCCAGCTGCTCAAGACTCTGGCATCATTAGATTCTCGTATCTTCTCCCAGGCAGTCTCAAGAAAGGTCAGCCCTGCCTCCCCCACGTCCCCAGGGTCTGTGACCCAAGAACCCAGCCCAGGAGGCTCCTCCTGTTCCAGGGCCAGCGGCATAGCCAGGATTGCTGGGCTATCCAGCTGCCGGCATTGGGCTCAGTGGACTGGAAGACTCATTTCCATGTGAGCCGGCAGCATCCAGCTCCCTGAACTGAATAACAATGGCCAGGTCCCATCGGCCACACTCCTGCTGGTGGAAGCTGGAAGGCCAAATGTGAAGCCCACATGTTGTCCACAGTCTAGCTGCCCCTGCCCAGCTGTGGGACTCAGGGTGAGCCACTCTCTCTCTGAAAGAAGCAGGGAAAGAACGTCATAAAGAGAGCTCGGTCTCCTCTCTCCCTTTCCTTCACCCTTCTCCTCTGCTCTTTCTTTCCACCCTCATTTCTTCCACTCTTCATTATCTCTTATTCTTCTCTGGGGATTATCCACTCCCTGCCAGGAGGCGATAGTGGTAAAGAACCCGCCTGCCAATGCAGGAGATGTAAAAGAGATGCCAGTTCGATCCCTGGGTTGGAAAGATCCCCTGGAGAAGGGCATGGCAATCCGCTCCAGTATTCATGCCTGGAGAATCCCACGGACAGAGGAGCTTGTCAGGCTCCTCGGTCACAAAGAGTCAGACATGAATGAAGCAACTTAGCACACACGCATGCCCTCAGAAACAGACACACACGAGTTTCCCTGGTGGTCCAGTGGTTGAGAATCTGCCTTGCAATGTAAGGGACATTAGTTCCATCCCTGGGTGGGGAAGATTCCCCTGGAGAAGGAAATGGCAGCTCACTCCAGTAGTCTTGCCTGGAGAATCCCCATGGACAGAGGAGCCTGGTAGGCTAAAATTCATGGGGTCACAAAGAGTCAGATACAGCTGAGCGACTAAGACTCTTGACCTCTCACCCCACCCCTTTAGGTCCTCTCAGAGTGCCAGGCTGGGCTCCCTGTGTTATACAGCAACTTCTCACCAGCTATCTATGTTACACTCGGTACACACAATACATGAATTGACCTTGGAGCACTCAGAAGGTCGTGGCTGGGGTCCCATGACAGGCGACGTTCCCTCCGCAGACACTGTGGACACAGAGTTGGAGGTGAAGAGCCACAGAACTAGGACATCAAAACTCCCCTGGGCTCTGCTAGGTGACTGGATTCTCTTTCCTCCATCATGGGAATGGAGAGAGTAGCATGGAAACATACACTGCCACATGTAAGACGGTTAGCTGATGGGAATTGGCTGTGTGTCTCAGGAACTCAAACCTGGTCTGTTACCACCTAAAAGGGTAGGAAGGAGGTGGGTGGGCAGTTCAAGGGCAGAGGACATATGTGTGCCTATGGCTGATTCATGTTGACGTATGGTGGAAGCCTATGCAATACTGTGTAGCAATTATCCTCCCACCAAAAATAAACTAAAAATCCCATCATGGTCAAAGCTAGCGCTGGTAGGGAATCTATGAGACACCAGCTCTGCACACCGTCTGCACCATCTCTTCATATCCACTTGAGGACAGGCTATTTTTTTTGTTGGTTTGTGTGTGCGTGTGTGTGTGTATGTGTGTGTGTTTGTCTGGGCACGGTCCTTGTTGCAGCATCTTTTACTTGTGCCATATGGTATCTTTAGTTGCATCACGTAAACTCTTTAGTTACAGCATGTGGGATCTAGTTCCTGTGCGTGCTCAGTCACTAAGTCCTGTCCAACTTTTTGTGACCCTATGGACGGTGGCCCGCCAGGCTCTCTGTCCATGAGATTTTCCAGGCAAGAATACTGGAGTGGGTTGCCGTCTCCTTCTCCAAGGAATCTTCCAGACCAGCAGTCAAACCTGGACCTCTTGCATTGGGAGCGCAGAGTCTTAGCCACTGGACTACCAGGGCAGTCCCAGGACAAGGTCATTATTATGCCCATTTCAGAGATGAAGAACTGAGGTAAGGCAAAGTGATGTGTCTTGCCAATCACTGCACAATGCCTTCTATCATTCAGCACCTGTTAAGTAGGCACCTACTGAATGCCTGGCCCATACTAGTAACATAATACTAGGTACTCAGTACAGCAGGAATCAGAGAAGGCAATGGCACCCCACTCCAGTACTCTTGCCTGGGAAATCCCATGGACGGAGGAGCCTGGTGGGCTGCAGTCCATGGGGTTGCTAGGAGTCGGACACGACTGAGCGATTTCACTTTCACTTTTCACTTTCACGCATTGGAGAAGGAAATGGCAACCCACTCCAGTGTTCTTGCCTGGAGAATCCCAGGGACGGGGAGCCTGGTGGGCTGCCGTCTCTGGGGTCGCACAGAGTCGGACACGACTGAAGCGACTTAGCAGCAGCAGCAGCAGCAGAGCAGGAATAACCCAGGATCCAAACCACGCATGTTTCGCACCAGACCCCCTCTTTTAGAGCCGAAACTCAGTCAGTATTTGTTGAATGAATGAATTCCTTCTAAGTTTTCATTCCACAGCTATTTCTTAGTTGCCAGCAAGTTCTGGCCGAGGGGAGCTGGAATGAAATAGCATAGGCAATCGGAGGCTCACCAACACCCAGCACCCCCACCCCCACCCCAGTGTCCTGGAATTATGGAGACTGACAAGTCCCACAGTCTGCCATCAAGCTAGAGGCCCAGAAAGCCAGTTGTTGTCCAGTCACTAAGTCAGGTCCAACTCTTTGCAACCCCACGGACTGCAGCACTTCAGGCTCCCCTATCCTTCATTATCACCAGAGTTTGCTCAAATTCATGTCCATTGAGTCAGTGATGCCATCCAACCATCTCACCCTCTGCCACCCCCTTCTCCTTTTGCCTTCAATCTTTCCCAGCATCAGGGTCTTTTCCAATGAGTTGGCTCTTTGCATCAGGTGGCCAAAGGATTGGAGCTTCAGCTTCAGCATCAGTCCTTCCAATGAAATTCAGGGTTGATTTCCTTTAGGATTGGCTGGTTTGCTCTACTTGCAGTCCAACAAACTCTCAAGAGTCTTCTCCGGCTCCACAGTTCAACAGCATCAATTCTTTGGCATTTGGCCATCTTCATGATCCAACTCTCACATCCATACACGACTACTGGGAGAACCATAGCTTTGACTATACAGACCTTTGTCGATAAAGTGATGTTCTCTGCTTTTTAATACTCTCTAGGCCAGCTCAAAACACACACCCACTGTGTGCTCTCTGTGCTCTCTTCTCCCTTCTGCTTCTCCCTCTCCCAAATAATCTCACCCAAATAATCTACCTGCAACCCACCTGTATCAGGACTCACTTTCAGGAATACCCAAATCAAGTCAGGCTGCTGTGGTGGAACAGGAGCAAACCAAGGGTGACTTGGGATAAAGTGAGGGTGGGGTGCACCCACATTGCCTGCTGGCTCACTCACACACCAGCTCGTCCATTCACTGGCTCACCTGATCACTCACTCATTCATTCACTCCCTCCCCGGTCCCTGCCTTCATTCCTTCCGTGACCACAGACCCCATGGAAGGCTGAAAAGAAACTTTCTTGTCTTGGTTTCTATTCTTATCACTGAGAACAAGTTCCCTTCTGCATGGGGTGCGAACTAGACATCACACCTCCATTTTTATGCAGAAAGAATTCCGTTTCACTCCAAGACAATGGCAGTCCATTAAGCAGTCCATTAAGGAGCAGTTGCAAGAGTAACCTAAAAGCACAGATTTCCCCAGGGCTCACCCTCCTGGGGAGATCCATGGGTTTGGAGGAATGCCTTAGCCCCGCATAGCGTGACCAACCTCAATTAAATAATCAAGCACAACCATTCTCTCATCAGCCTCCTTCTGGAGGGCCAGCTATTTCTTATGAGAGTGCATTTCCTCCTTGAAAGGGTATTGTTCACCTCATCTCAACTCAGAAATGTCTCGAAAATCTGAAAAGACATGTTGGAAGGATCAGAAAATGGTACTGTTTCTCAGTTCAGAGATTTGAGAGAAGTCGCTCAATTAATCTGTTCATTGTGTCAGATTACCCTCGCTAACTTCTCCCATCCTTTCCACATCCAATGTTGTAAGAGCTACATTTATGGAGCTCTGCATGTGTGTGTGCGTGCCAAGTCGCTTCAGTCATCTCTGACTCTTTGTGACCCCATGGACCGTATCCCAGCAGCCTCCTCTGTCCATGGGATGCTCTAGGCAAGAATACTGAAGTCGATTACCATTCTCTTCTCCAGGGGATCTTTCTGACCCAAGGATTGAACTCAGACCTCGTTACTGTCTGTGCCACCAGAGAAGCCCCTCTGAGGCATCAGGAAAATAGTGCTAAATATTTATTAATTTATTCATTGGATCTGCAAAACAGTCTCATGAGGTATGTCACATCTTTGGAATGAGAAAACTGAGACCAGAGTATGTCATTGGGCCAACACAGCAGGAAACTGGCATTTGAACTTGGAGCTTAAGGTCTTAACCATTTCCTTGTATAACCACCCTACTTTTTCATTCAGTTTTCAGAGCCTTAAAACAAACCACCACCAAGGACGGTTTACACTGGAGCTAAAAACAGTGGATGAGGTTCTGGGCTGGGAGTCGGGGAACCCAGCTTTAGGAACCAGTCCCACTTGAGTTTATTATATAATTAGAGGTGAGTCACCAGTTCAATTCTTCTGCTCCCCAGCGGGTTCTCAGGATGTGGCCCCAACTGACCCATCCCTTCTCATTCCCTACTTCTGTTTGCCTTCCTCACATTTCAGAATGGACCTGCTGCCTCTAGGTTCCGGTGCTCACTTAATTCCTTGTGCTATGATGCCTCTGTCCTGGTGAGGAAGCCTGCAATGCTTTTCCCACCTCTCTTCATCTGAATTCATTCTTCAAGTCTCTACTTAGATGTCATGTTGAGAACTATCAAGTTTCATAAGGAGCACTAATTTTCAAAGAGAATTGGAAGTGCATGTAGAGATAGAAAACTGGTTGGTTGTTGTGTAGTTGCTAAGTCATGTCTGACTATTTTGCAACCCCCTGGACTGTAGACTGCCAGGCTCTTCTATCCATGGGATTTCCCAGGCAAGAATACTGGAGTGGGTTGCCATTTCCTCCTCCAGGGGATCTTCCTGACCCAGGGATCAAACCCGCCTCTCCTGTTTTGGCAGGCAGACTCTTTAGCGCTGAGTCACCAGGGAAGTCCAGAGGTAGAAAACAGGTTAAAACAGGAGATAAAATATTTTATCTCCACAAAGCAGAAAACTCTTGTTAGGACATGTATTTGTTGTTTGGACTATCTATTGCAACCTAACCAACCAAAATCTAGTAACTTAAAACAACAATGATTATTTATACCTTAGGCTCCAAAATCACTGTTGACAGTGACTGCAGCCATGAAACTAAAAGATGCTTGCCCCTTGGAAGAAAAGCAATGATAAACCTAGATAGCATATTAAAAAACAGAGACTTACTTTGCCTACAAAGATCCATATAGTCAAGGCTATGGTTTTTCTGGTAGTCATGTACGGATGTGAGCTGGACAATAAAAAAAAAGTTGAGCACCAAAGAACTGATGCCTTCGAACTATGATGCTAGAGAAGACTCTTGAGAATCCCTTGGACTGCAAGGAGATCAAACCAGTCAATCTTAAAGGAAATCATATTCATTGGAAGGATGATGCTGAAGTTCCAATACTTTGGCCACCTGATGCAAAGAGCTGACTCACTGGAAAAGATCCTGATGCTGGGAAAGACTGAAGGCAGGAGGAGAAGGGGAGGGCAGAGGATGAGACGGTTGGATGGCATCACTGATTCAATGGACATGAGTTTGAGCAAACTCCAGGAGATGGTAAAGGACAGGGAAGCCTGGTGGGGTCGCAAACAGTAGGACATGACTGAGCAACTAAACAACAAAAGGCTCAGTGGGCGTGGCTCATCTCTAGTCCAGGCAGCACCCACTGGGGTTGCTAGTTTAAAGGTTGCACATAACTCCCAGGACTGGCAAGGTGGGGCTGTCTGTCAGCTGGGACTAGCAGAGGGCTATGGGCTGGAGACACTCATCCTCCCCTCCTGGGTCTCTCCACAGGACGCTTGGGCTTCCTCACAGCATGGCGGCTGGTTTCCAAGAGTGAGCATCAGGTGGATGTGCAGAGCAGTTTTCTTTTTAACCTAAAGCAAGGAGAGGAATCATTGGTGGAGTCCATTTACTTGAAAATACAAAGCAATCAACTTGGAACCAAAGACCATAGAATCGGTCTTTCCCAAGTGCATTAAGCAAGAAGTCTACAGGATGAACTAACTTGCACTTTACAACTAGCACAAACTTAGTTCATGGATATTATGACAACCAAGGATAAAACAAAGAGAAAGTGAGTCAAGTCTATTTAAAGAAAAATATTCAAGGAATAATTGTACCCATCATACATACACAGGTTAGCTGGAAAGGGCAAAATGTTCAGAAATAATTGAAGCTCAGAAAAAAAATTAAGTTCTGAATAGTCAGCTTGTCTTCTATACTAAAGAAAGATGACCAAACATCTTCTCTTTTTTTCTTGTATCTTTTTATTGAAGTATAGTTGATTTACAACATCGTATTAAGTTTCAGATATGCAGCAAAGTGATTCAGCTATACATTTTTTTCAGATTCTTTTCCATTATAAACTATTACAAGATATTAAATATAGTTCAACTTCAGCTTCTTCAGCGTTGCTCGTTGGGGCATAGACTTGGATTACGGTGATATTGAATGGTTTGCCTTGGAAACGAACAGAGATCATTCTGTTGTTTCTGAGATTGTATCCAAGTACTGCATTTTGGACTCTTTTGTTGACCATGATGGCTACTCCATTTCTTCTAAGGGATTCATGCCCACAGTAGTAGATATAATGGTCACCTGAGTTAAATTCACTCATTCCAGTCCATTTTAGTTTGCTGATTCCTAGAATGTCGACGTTCATTCTTGCCATCTCCTGTTTGACCACTTCCAATTTGCCTTGATTCATGGACCTGACATTCCAGGTTCCTATGCAATATTGCTCTTCACAGCATCAGAACTTGCTTCTATCACCAGTCACATCCACAACTGGGTATTGTTTTTGCTTTGGCTCCATCCCTTCATTCTTTCTGGAGTTATTTTTCCACTGATCTCCAGTAGCATATTGGGCATCTACTGACGCAGGGAGTTCCCCTTTCAGTATCCTATCATTTTGCATTTTCATACTGTTCATGGGGTTCTCAAGGCAAGAATACTGAAGTGGTTTGCCATTCCCTTCTCCAGTGGACCACATTCTGTCAGACCTCTCCAACATGACCCTCCCATCTTGGGTGGCCCCACAAGGCATGGCTTAGTTTCATTGAGTTAGACAAGGCTGTGCTGCTGTGATCAGATTGGCTAGCTTTCTGTGATTATGGTTTCAGTCTGTCTGCCCTCTGATGCCCTCTTAAAACACCTACCATCTTACTTGGGTTTCTCTTACCTTGGACGTGGGGTATCTCTTCACGGCTGCTCCAGCAAAGCGCAGCCACTGCTCCTTACCTTGGAGGAAGGGTATCTCCTCACGGCCGCCCCTCCTGACCTTGAACGTGGAGTAGCTCCTCTCAGCCTTCCTGCGCCTGCGCAGCCGCTGCTCCTTGGACGTGGGGTTGCTCCTCTCGGTCACCTACCCCGACCTCAGGAATGTGGTAGCTCCTCTCGGCCATCGGCCCTGACCTCAGACGTGGGGTAGCTCGTCTCAGCCACGGCCCCTGACCTCGGGCGTGTGCTAGGTCCTCTCAGCTGCTGCCCTGACCTCTGACGTGTGATAGCTCATCTCGGCCACTGCCCCGACCTCTGACGTGTGGTAGCTCATCTCGGCTGCCGCCCTGACCTCTGACGTGTGGTAGCTTGTCTCAGCTGCCGCCCCTGACCTCGGATGTGGGGTAGCTACTCTCAGCCACCGCCCTGACCTCGAATGTGGGGTAACTCGTCTCAGCCGCTGCCCCTGACCTCGGATGTGGGGCCTCATGGGACATGGGACCTCGGACAAGACCTTTCTGAACTAACACCCAAAAAAGATGTCCTTTTCATTATAGGGGACTGGAATGCAAAAGTAGGAAGTCAAGAAACACCTGGAGTAACAGGCAAATTTGGCCTTGGAGTACGGAATGAAGCAGGGCAAAGGCTAATAGAGTTTTGCCAAGAGAATGCACTGGTCATAGCAAACACTCTCTTCCAACAACACAAGAGAAGACTCTACACATGGACAACACTAGATGGTCAACACCAAAATCAGATTGATTATATTCTTTGCAGTCAAAGATGGAGAAGTTCTATACAGTCTTCAAAAATAAGACTGGGAGCTGACTGTGGCTCAGATCATGAACTCCTTATTGCCAAATTCAGACTTAAATTAAAGAAAGTGGGGAAAACCACTAGACCATTCAGGTATGACCTAAATCAAATCCCTTATGATTAGACAGTGGAAGTGAGAAATAGATTTAAGGGACTAGATCTGATAGACAAAGTGCCTGATGAACTATGGCCGGAGGTTCATGACATTGTACGGAAGACATAGATTAAGACCATCCCCATGGAAAAGAAATGTGAAAAAGCAAAATGGCTGTCTGAGGAGGCCTTACAAATAGCTGTGAAAAAAAGCGAAAAGCAAAGGAGAAAAGGAAAGATATAAACATCTGAATGCAGAGTTCCAAAGAATAGCAAGGAGAGATTTTAAAAAGCCTTCCTCAGCAATCAATGCAAAGAAATAGAGGAAAACAACAGAATGGGAAAGACTAGAGATCTCTTCAAGAAAATTAGAGATACCAAGGGAACATTTCATGCAAAGATGGGCTCAATAAAGGACAGAAATGGTATGGACCTAACAGAAGCAGAAGATATTAAGAAGAGGTGGCAAGAATACACAGAAGAACTGTACAAAAAAGAGCTTCACAACCAAGATAATCACGATGGTGTGATCACTGACCTAGAGCCAGACATCCTGGAATGTGAAGTCAAGTGGGCCTTAGAAAGCATCACTATGAACAAAGCTAGTGGAGGTGATGGAATTCCAGTGGAGCTATTTCAAATCCTGAAAGATGATGCTGTGAAAGTGCTGCGCTCAATATGCCAGCAAATTTGGAAAACTCAGCAGTGGCCACAGGACTGGAAAAGGTCAGTTTTCATTCCAATCCCAAAGAGAGGCAATGCCAAAGAATGCTCAAACTACCGCACAATTGCACTCATCTCACATGCTAGTAAAGTAATGCTCAAAATTCGCCAAGCCAGGCTTCAGCAATACGTGAACCATGAACTTCCAGATGTTCAAGCTGGTTTTAGAAAAGGCAGAGGAACCAGAGATCAAATTGCCAACATCTGCTGGATCATGGAAAAAGCAAGAGAGTTCCAGAAAAACGTCTATTTCTGCTTTATTGACTATGCCAAAGCCTTTGACTGTATGGATCACAATAAACTGTGGAAAATTCTGAAAGAGATGAGAATACCAGACCACCCGACCTGCCTCTTGAGAAACCTATATGCAGGTCAGGAATCAACAGTTAGAACTGGACATGGAACAACAGGCTGGTTCCAAATAGGAAAAGGAATACGTCAAGGCTGTATATTGTCACCCTGTTTATTTAACTTCTATGCAGAGTACATCATGAGAAACGCTGGGCTGGAAGAAGCACAAGCTGGAATCAAGATTGCCAGGAGAAATATCAATAACCTCAGATATGCAGATGACACCACCCCTATGGCAGAAAGTGAAGAGGAACTAAAAAGCCTCTTGATGAAGGTGAAAGAGGAGCGTGAAAAAGTTGGCTTAAAGCTCAACATTCGGAAAACTAAGATCATGGCATCTGGTCCCATCACTTCATGGGAAATAGATGGGGAATCAATAGAAACAGTGTCAGACTTTATTTTTCTGGGCTCCAAAATCACTGCAGATGGTGATTGCAGCCATGAAATTAAAAGATGCTTGCTCCTTGGAAGGAAAGTTATGATCAACCTAGATAGCATATTAAAAAGCAGAGATGTTAGTTTGCCAACAAAGGTCCGTCTAGTCAAGGCTATGGTTTTTCCTGTGGTCATGTATGGATGTGAGAGTTGGACTGTGAAGAAAGCTGAGCACTGAAGAATTGATGCTTTTGAACAGTGGTGTTGGAGAAGACTCTTGAGAGTCCCTTGGACTGCAAGGAGATCCAACCAGTCCATCCTAAAGGAGATCAGTCCTGGGTGTTCATTGGACGGACTGATGCTAAAGCTGAAACTCCAGTACTTTGGCCACCTGATGCGAAGAGTTGACTCATTGGAAAAGACCCTTATGCTGAGAAAGATTGAGGGTAGGAGGAGAAGGGGACGACAGAGGATGAGATGGCTGGATGGCATCACTGACTCGATGCACATGAGTTTGAGTGAACTCCGGGAGTTGGTGATAGACAAGGAGGCCTGGCGTGCTGGGATTCTTGGGGTCGCAAAGAGTCGGACACGACTGAGTGACTGACCTGACCTGAACTGAAATATAGTTCCCTGTGCTGTACAGTAAATCCCTGCTGTTTATCTATTTTATACAAAGAGCTGTGTAACTATTAATCCCAAACTCCCAATTTATCCCTCCCTCCCACCCCACCCTCCCTCTGGCCACTTTCTCATTGGTAACCATAAGTTTATTTTCTGTGTCTGTTTCTGTTTTGTAAATAAGTTCATTTATATTATTTTTTTCGATTCCATATATAAGTGATATGTGCCAAGTCACCTTAGTCATGTCTGACTCTTTGTGACCCTATGGATTGTAGCCCACCAAGCTCCTCTGTCCATGGGGATTCTCCAGGAAAGAACACTGGAGTGGGCTGCCATGCCCTCCTCCAGGGGATCTTCCCAATTCAGGGATTGAACCTGTGTCTGTTACATCTCCTGCCTTGACGGCAGGTTCTTTAGCCCTAGTGCCACCTGGGAAGCCCCACATATAAGTGATATCATATAATATTTGTCTTTCTTTGTCTGACTTACTTCACTTAATATGATAATCTCTAGGCCCACCCATGTTGCTGCAAATGGCAAAATGTCGTTCTTTTTTATGGCTGAGTGGCTAAGAGTCAGACACGACTCAGCAACTTCACTTTCACTTCTCACTTTCATGCATTGGAGAAGGAAATGGCAACCCACTCCAGTGTTCTTGCCTGGAGAATCCCAGGGACGGGGAGCCTGGTGGGCTGCCGTCTATGGGGTCGCACAGAGTTGGATAGGACTGAAGCGACTTAGCAGCAGCAGTGTTCTATTGTGTGTTTGTGTGTGTATACATATACCACATTTTCTTTGTCCATTCCTCTGTTGATGGACACAGGTTGCTTCCATGTTTTGGTTACTATAAATAGTGTGGCCATGAACATAGGGGTGCATGTTTCTTTTCAAATCAGAGTTTTTGTCTTTTCTGGATATATGCCCAGGAGTAGAATTGTTGGATCACATGGTGACTGTTTTTAGTTTTTTAGGGAAAGCATCCTTATGACCTAGGCTCAGAAGTCCTATACCATTGCTTCTGCCATATTCAGTTGATCAAGACAGTCACCAAGGCCCATCCAGTTTCACAAGGAAGGGGCAGAGGCTACAACTCTTGAGAGGCTGGGAAGATTCTAGCACAACATGTAGTGCTAGAGCTACTGTTGACCCATCTGCAGAGAATTCAGTCTGCCACAGATTTGCATAATGACTTTTCTATTATTTTCAGTTAATTGCTTTAGAATTGTTAGTTATTTCCCACACCTCTCTGATAGGAATCTGAGCCACAAATGAATAAATTTCAGGTAACCCAGGCTGTTCAGTACCCAGTGCTGAACTTCCTGATGGGGTTGTCTACAGGAAGATCAAAGGATGGGCAAAGCCCCCAGGCAAGATAATATCAAAGACCTTCCTTCTGCCCTTTTTGTTTTGTGGGTTGCCATAGTGATGGGAAGAGCAGAATGGAAAGGAAACAAGAGACATTATCATAACCTTGGAGCTTATAAAATCAGTGTCAAGGTTCACACATACACACACACACACACCTGTCTGAAGCAGGTGGAACTGGTAATTGCAGGGACCTAGGATGTTTGATCAAAAAAAAAAAAAAAGAATCAATCAAATCTTTTAAGATTCTGTAGTCTGAATCTGGTCTTGTGGGATACAAAAGAGACAGCTACTGGGATGACAGGTCTCCTTCTCTGGGAGTTCTGTGACCCCATGGACTGTAGCCTCTCCATGGGATTCTCCAGACAAGAATGCTGGAGTGGGTTGTCATTCCCTTCTCCAGGGGATCTTCTGACAAAGGGATCGAACCACGTCTCTTACCTCTCCTACATTGACAGGTGCATTTTTTACCACTGAGCCACAGAGCTTTTAGATTTTATTTTTACACTTAATGTTTATTGCATGTGATGCTGACTTTCAAACATTTCTAATAGTGTTATAAAGTTTCCTGTTTAAAATCGAATTAATGTGTTCATTTAATGGATATATTAGATAGGTTATAAAGGTTCCTGCATAAATTAAATTAAGATGTTAATTTCATTTTTAAAAGAGTTGGCTTCATATTAAGGAAATCACAGAGTATGGAATTGGATACAGCAAAGACCACACAGGTGGTATGCAAATGGCTCAATTTTAGGCAAGACTGGGAAGCTTGATTTTCTTTCTAATACTTGGCTTCTTGAATTTTAACTTTTGGAGACAGGAACCACACTGCCCTCTCCGGACAGGAGGACCCAAGGCAGGTAGCTGGAGCTGGACACAAAGCTGGAAGGGGTGCTGGATGAGTGAGGACAGCAGAATGCATTCCCACCAGACTCCCAAAGAAGTTCCTAGCACCTGGGAGTCAGCAGCCAGCTTGTCAAGGTCCCTCCCTTTGGCTAATAAGCCGGAACAGACAGAGAGCTATTGTATAGATCAAGATGGGATATTTTGAAGGAGGCAGTTTAATGAGCAGCAGTTTGAATTGAGACCAATTTTAATGTCTTTTTTGTTTTCTACCAACCGTCATAGAAATTGCCACAAATGATGTGTTAATTCTGTTCCCTAGTGGGTCTCCGATATGGCGAAGGATGAATTTTAAATTGTTTGATCAGAATTAGCAACATTAGTCACTGCAAATAGCCTTTTAATTTCCACAGAGCTGCCAAGGGGAGCAAAAATAGAATTGGCGAGGAAGGTTCCAGCAGACACATGTGTCAGTGGTGGATGAGGCCACGTGACTTTGCTTCTGGGGCAGTCAGGGTGGGGGGCGGGGTCATGTGGGGTGTCTCCAGGTGTCCTGGCTGGATCTGGGCCCCAGCTCTTGACTTCCCGTGGGTGGGAAAGGGTTGCTCTCCCAGCATCTCTGGGGTCTGACGGTGATGCTCATTCCTCCTTGAAGCTGCAGTGGTCCATCCACTCCTGCCCGAAGAACAAATCCCCTCCTCCCTGCTCTGACTGAATCTTCCTAGGCTCCCAAGGGCATCTTCCACCAGCCCCTAACACGAATGCTCCATTCTCACCCAGTGCCACCAGAGAGACGTTTTCATTCCCAGAACAGACGAAGCACTCCTCTGCTTAAAAATCTCCAAATGGTTCTCTTTGCACTCAGACTGAAAACGAAACCCTGGCCTTGGTCCATGAGGCATTCCTCCCCCTCGCTCATTCTACTCCCCCAACTCTGGCCTCACTGCCCTTCTAGAACACCCCAAGACTTTCCTACTAGAAAGATTTCTCACTGCAGAACATGCCCCCAACCCCAGGCTTCCCGAGGCAGGCTCCTTCCCTTCCTAGAAGCTCAACTTAAAAGCCACTCCACCTACACAACTGTAGAGAACAAACGTGTGGCTACCAAGGGGGTAAGGGAGGGAGAATGAACCGGGAGATTGGGATTGACATATATTCGCTACAGATAAAATAGAAAACTATTGAGAACCTACTGTACAGCACCGAGAACTCTACTTACTGCTCTAGGGTGACCTAAAGGGGAAGGAAATCCAAACAAGAGGGGATATATGTATACACACAACTGATTCACTTTGCTGTATAGCAGACACTGTACTCCAATAAAATGTATTTTTTACAAAGCCACCCCCGGACTTCCCTGGTGGTCCAGGGGTTAAGAATCCGCTAGCCAATGCAGGGGTCATGGGTTCAATCCCTGCTCCGAGAAGAATCCACATGCCCCAGGGCAACTCAACCCCTGCACTACAACTACTGAAGCCCTCGCACTCTAGAGCTCAAGCTCTGAAACAGAAGAAGCCACGGAAATGAGAAGTCCAGCCATGGAAATGAGAAGAACAGCCCCTGCTTGCCACAACTAGAGAAAGCCTGTGCAGCAACAAAGACCTGATGCAGCCAAAAATAATAAATAAATTGTTAAAGCCACCCCACCTAGAATAGGGACCCCTCACTCCATCTGCCTTGATTCCACCCCATTTCCTACCTAGAACTCGTCATCATATCTAAGCATCTCTGTGGTTGGTTTGCATGATGGCATAATTGCTGTTTTGTATTTTGTTTTGTGTGTCCATCTCCTCCCACTGGATTCTAAACTCTTCCTGGGGAGTTAGAGTGTCAGGCCTGATGCCTAGAACAGCAACAGGCACAACAGAAATCCTCAGTAAATACTCATGACCTGAACAAGTGAATGAGTTGAATGAACAGCCCCATTCTTCCAGGCAACTCGCTTCTCCCCCTGGGTGGTTGTAGCTGCTTCCTACAGACCAGGATTCTGCATCAGTTTTCCCTCCAGCCTCACTGGTCCACCGCAGATTCATCTTCCTGTCTGGCCTCTAACGCCACTTTTCCAACATGCAAATCTGGCCCATGGCTTCCTTCTTAACACCCCTCAGTGGCCACCCACTGCCTTTGGGGTTAGAACCAGCACTTTAGCACAGTAGGGTTTGGGTCTTGTTTACAATTTAGCATCTGTGAACCCGGCTGAACTTCTAAACTTGCTGTGCCTGTTTCTTCTTCTGTAAAATGGGGTAATAATGAAACCTATGTGGTGAGGCTTTTGAGAAGACAAATGAGGTAATCATGCACAAGGCTTAGAACAGAGTCTGGCATGGTAACCACAGTCAGTGTCAGCTCTAAGGATGATTATTATTATATATTACCATCATCATTATCGTTGTCATTATTGGGGCCACACAGAACAAAGCCCAGACTAAATTCAAAGCTGCCTATGTAATCCCAGGGCCAAGGCTGAGGTCATGGTCTTTGATTTCAGTGATGTGGGTCAGTGGTTCTCCACCAGGGGTAATGTCACCCCCTCACTCCTCACCAGTGAACAACTAGCCATATCTGAAGATATTTTTGGTTATCGCAACTGTGGGGAGTGGAAAGTGGTTCCTGGCATCCAGCAGGTAAAAGCTACACCACCCGCAGTGCACAGGACACCCTTCCAACAGAGAATGAGTGTTGAGTGCCAGTCACTCAGTTGTGCCCGACTCTTTGCCACCCCAAGGACTGTAGCCCACAAGGCTCCTCTGTCCATGGGATTCTCCAGGCAAGAATGCTGGAGTGGGTTGCCATTCCCTTCTCCAGGGGATCTTCCCAACCCCAGAGATCAAAGCTGGGTCTCCTGCATTGTAGGCAGATTCTTTACCCTCTGAGCCACCAGAGAAGACAACAGAGGAAGAGGATGTAGCCCCAAATGTCATATATTAAAACTGTGATGAAAAAACAAGAAGAAAGTGCTGGTGGGCCTTCAGCGTGGAGAACATGGATCTGAAGACGCATTTTTTAAATAGTGACATGTACATTTTTAAGACCGTATGTGATAAAATTAAGACCAACTTGTAATTGAAAAGAGAGAAGTCAGTACACAGTCATCGATTCCTATTGATTTCCTCTAAAACACATTTGGATGAATGGATAAGAAGGTGCTGTACATATATACAATGGACTATTTCTCAGCCATAAAAAAAGAATGAAATAATGCCATTTGCAGCAACCTGCTGAGTGAAGTCAGACAGAGAAATACAAATATGAGATCACTTATAAGTGGAATCTTAAAAAATAGTACAAATGAACTTATTTACAAAACAGAAATAGTTACAGACGTAGAAAACAAACTTACGATTACCAAGAAGGAACGTGGGCAGGGGAGGGATAAATTGGGAGATTGAGATTGACATATACACACCACTATATACAAAACAGATAATTAATAAGGACCCATTATATAGCACAGGGAACTCTGTTCAATACTCTGCCATGGCCTATGTGGGAAAAGAATCTGAAAAAGAGCATATTTGTATAAAAAAGAGTGTATGTATATATATACCTGGTTCACTTTTTTGCGTACCTGGAACTAATACAACACTGTAAATCAATTAAAGTCCAATAAAAATTAATTTAAAAAATTTTTTATTCTTTGACCACACCACGTGGCATGTGGGATCTTAGTTCTCTGACCAGGGATTGAACCCATGCCCTCTGCATTTGAAGCATGGCATCTTAATCACCGGACCACCAGGGAAGTCTCTAATTTTAAAAAAATAATAAAATAAAAAATAAATAAATAAATGTTTTAAAACTACCTGCATTTTGAACCTAAAACTTCCTGTCCATCTTCTCCACTACCTCCAATTTAACCCCAGCCACCCTCACCTGAGCCGGAGGACATGACTGGCTGATTCCTCCAATCCATGCAACACTCAGCAGCCAGAGGGGCCATTAAAAAAACATATAGGGCTTTCTTAGCAGTCCAGTGGATAAGAACCCGCCTGCCAATGCAGGGGATGCAGGTTGGATTCCTGGTCCAGGAAGATTCCACACGCCTCGAAGCAACAAAGCCCGTGTGCCACACAGAGTCCGCCTAAGGCAACTACTGAAGCCCGAGCGCCCCAGAGCCTGTGCTCTGCAACAAGCGAAGTCACCGCAATGAGAAGCCTGCAACTGCAAAAAGCCAGTGCACTGCAACAAGAGAAAGCCCAACAAAAACATATATCCAGGGACTTCCCTGGTGGTCCAGTGGCTAAGACTCCAAGCTCCGGTGCAGGGAGCCAGGGTTCAATCCCTGGTCAGGGAACTAGATTCCACATGCCACAACTAACAGTTCACGTGTCACAACTGAAGATCCCGCGTGCCGCAACTAAGATTTGGCACAGCCAAAGAAATAAATAAATACACATATTTTTAAAAAAGTATATATCCAGTCATAGCACTCCCCTTGCTGAAAACCCTTCAGCAGTTCCTGCTCTACTTAGGATAAGATCTGAAAGTCAACAAGGGACCGCATGGCTGTCCCCTGCCTTCTTTTCCTGCTTCATCCGCGTCTTCCTCACTCACTGCTTTTCAGCCATCCCTACAACAAGCGCACCTTCCCGGCCCCAGAGCCTTTGCACACACTGTCTCCTTTCTCCCCAACCCACTCTCTCATGACTACTTCTCACCCTCCAGGTTTCACTCTAAATCTCCCCTCATGAAACAGAGCTTTCCTAATCACCTTTGCAAAAGCTGTTTCCCACCCGCTAGACTCTAACTAACAGTGCGTATTATGTCCCAGAGAGCACTTGTTACAATTTTTTGTTTTTCTGTGTTTATTTGCTTCTTTTTTTTTTTCTGTCTGTCTCCCATATTAGACTTGGTGCAGAGCTTCATCTCACCACTATATTCCCACACCTTGTACATCAGTGGTCACTTCACACTGGGACTCATGAGCTTCCCATGCCCCACCAGGTGGGTGGTCTCCTCCCTACCCTGCAGATGAGAAGACAGAGGGCCAGAGAGGGTAAGGGCTCTTTGGTGCCCTTGGCAGAGCCAGGATTCAAACTCAGTTCGCTTTAACTTGAAAGCCCAGAACTTTTCTCTGGGTCCTTTCTCAACCACTTACCCAAACCTTTGTGGGAATGAGAAAGTTTTCAAGGGACCACAGACAGGATCCTCTGGGGCTTCCCTCCGATTCCTGGCAAAGAAGACTGCCGATCTGAATTCCTGCTGACTGCCAGCCTAAAAGAGTTAATAATACTACAGTATGTCCAGCCTCAGCTCTGGCCATAGGAAAGAGAGAGGCGCAGCAAAGAATTCAAGGGCTTTTCATGTCCTTCTGTCTGCTCATTATTGCTACGGTACACCTGGCCAGTGCACTGTGTCTTTAGTCAGACACTGACTCTTACCTAGGCTGGACCCAGCCAAGACAGTCGTCCTGATGGAAATCACATAGCAAGTGATTGCAGGAAGGGAAAGATGCAGAAGGGGAGTGAAGTCACACACTCTGGAATGAGGGAATGATTGTTCTTAGGCAAAAAAAAGAAAAAAAAAATGGTGGCTCCTTCTTTGGGTCTCAAGGAACTGTCTTCTGGTCTTTGACAAGGATGAATGGGTGTAGCAGAATGCGTGTGGTTTTGTGCTCAGAACTGAGCTCTGTATTAATCATGTCTTTTTTATTCTATATGCTTGATGCTTGGACACCTTGGAGCCTGGATGATCCAGGAAGGACTGCCCCTCCCAGGGTTAACTGACACCTAAAAGAAGCAAACAGCTCCCTGGAAAACACACGTTTCAGATGCAAACCAGCCAATCCAGAGCCTACACCACAACCACCTTCTGAATCAGGGCCTGACCTGCCCTCTGGGCCACTCTCCCTTTGCCTGAATTGCCCCAGGGCCAGGCACTGTTTAGCTAGCGGCTGTGAAACCCACTGAAATTATTCCAGCTAGCCAACATTGAGCCTGCTTGGGTTAATCGCTCAGTCACATCCGACTCTTTGCGACCCCATGAACTGTGTCCCGCCAGGCTCCTCTGTCCATGGGATTCTCCAGGCAAGAATACTGGATCCCTTCTCCAGGGGATCTTTCCAGTCCAGGGATCGAGCCTGGGTCTCCTGAATAGCAGGCAGATTCCTTACCATCTGAGCCACCCGGGAAGCCCGCTTATCTGGCCTCAAACCCACAGCAAAAGCTCATGCCCACATGTCCCCTCTGCTCCCTCTGCCCCCTGACTGACCCAGGTGCCGCCCTGTGTGGCCCTGCAATTCGGGCCCTGTCTCCCATTTCTAGGGGACATAAACTTCTTCCTTTGTGAAAGTCATGCCTTGTCTGTGTATCTTACCTTCCCCAATTGAAATAAATCCCAGTTACTCTTTTTTTTTTCCTCTTTGGCCATGCCAAGTGGCATGCAGAATTTCAGTTTTCTGATCAAAAACCCAGGCCGCCTGCAGTAGAAGTGTGGAAAGCTAACCACTGGACGGCCAGGGGGAAGTCCCTCCCAGGTGCCCTTGAAACCGGTTCTGATCCAGTTAAGTGACTGCACAAGCATCCCCTTCTCCAGCTGCCTCAATTTCCCTGTCTACAAATTAGAGATAACACCTCCTTCCTGTTGCTGATGAGCTGAAGGTTAACATGGAAATGAAGAGTTACTCACCAGCTCTGGCACATGGGGGATTGGGTGGGTGATTCCGCAGAGCCCGACGGAGGACGTGAGGAGGAATGGAAGAAAAAAAAAAGAAGGTGGTGAGATAAAAATAAAGAGCTTCTTATTTGTTTACTCATTAATCTATGGCTGCCCTGGGCCTTTGTTGCTGCGCGCTTTGCGGCAAGCGGGGGCTACTCTTCACTGCTGGGCTCAAGCTTCTCACTGCGGTGGCTTCTCTCGTTGAGGAGCACGGGCTCCAGGTGCTCGGGCTTCAGGAGTTGCAGCATGTGGGCTCAGCAGTTGTGATACATGGGTTTAGTTGCCCCACGGATGTGGGATTCTCCCCAGACCAGGGATGGAGCCCGTATCCCCTGCATTGGCAGACAGATTCTTAGCTCCTGGACCACCAGGGAAGTCCTTGAAGAGCTTCTTAGACAGGGGCCACTGACTGGCCAGAAAGAGGCATCTGAGATGTGATGTGACCACAGGAAGTGATCCTCATGCCAAGGCAGTCCTGAACTGGTGACAGAGGGGAGCCCATCCCTGGGAGCCCATCCTGAGATCTGCAGCTGACACCTCCTAGCATTCTGGGAGAAGGAGCCCCAGGCCCACAGTTAGAGCATGAAAAGGAGGGGCCCTGAGCTCCACTCTTGGCTCAGGGGCAAATGCCCTGTAGATCACTTGGTTGTCAATGCTCAGTCATTAGGTCATGTCCAAATCTTTGCAATCTCATGGACGGCAGCACACCAGGCTTTCCTATCTTTCAATATCTTCTGGAGTTTGCTCAAACTCATGATTTTTGTGTCAGTGATGCTATCCAACCGTCTTATCCTCTGTCAACCCCTTCTCCTCTTGCCCTCAATCTTTCCCAGCATCGGGGTCTTTTCCAATGAATCAGCTCTTTGCATCAAAAGTGGCCAAAGTATTTATTGGAGCTTTGGCTCCAGCATCAGTCCTCCCAATGAATATTCAAGACTGATTTCCTTTAGAATTGACTGGTTTGATCTCCTTACTGTCCAAGGGACTCTCAAGAGTCTTCTCGAACACCACAGTTCAAAAGCATCAATTCTTTGGTGCTCAGCCTTCTTTATGGTCCAACTCTCACATCTGTACATGACTACTGGAAAATCACAGCTTTGACTATATGGACCTTTGTCAGCAAAGTGATGTCTCTGCTTTTTAGTTCACTGTCTAGGTTTGTCATAGTTTTTCAAGCCCTAACATTCCCAGACATCGCCTTTCTGGGTCTCGGTTTTCTTATCCCTGGAGTGAATCATAAAATATGCAACTGCCTGTATAGCAGACATGCTGCAGGGCTCAAGGGGGGAATGTGCAAAAACAATGTCTTTGTCATCCTCAAAGTGCCTTATAAATGGGGCCAAACGTTAGGGCCTTATTGTCAAGCACTCTGCTTTCCCCAGACTTTTCCTCAGGTTTGGAGATTTCCAGATGCTTGACTCAACGCTTCAAACGCAACTGTCTTGTCTGGGTACTGTCTCAGATGTGTAAATGCCCCAGAAAACATCTGCCCACTCTCGGTACTTTTACTTTCAGGCCACCTCTCAAGTCCACTTTTATGAATTAGGTCTTTCTGACACCTGGAATATTCATCAACCAGCCACCTAAAAATGGCATAAAGAAGTTAGCCACAGCTTCACTATGCGGCACTCAGCAGATGCCCAGGAAATATTGGATTAGCTGGACTGGTTCTCAAACACCCATCAAAATCCATTAGATTCCTTGACTGGCAAAATCCACAGGGGGGATTTCTTTAAAAAAAAAATCATTGCATCTTGGGGCTTCCCTGGTGGTCCAGTGTTATGACTACACCCCCAAAGCAGGGGGCCCACGTTCAATCCCTGGTCTTGGAATTAGATCCCACAGGCTGGACCTAAAACTGGGTGAAGCCAAAATAAATAAACACACTTTTTTAAAAACTCATTGCCTCTTGTAAAAAACCTATAACAAAAAAGAATCTGAAAAAAAAGATACATATGTGTATAACTGAATCACTTTGCTATACACCTGAAACTAACACAGCATTATAATCAACTATACTTCCACTTTCTTTAACAAAAAAAATCACTACAACAGCAACTGCTGCTGCTGCTGCTAAGTCACTTCATTCGTGTCTGACTCTGTGTGACCCCATAGACGGCAGCTCACCAGGCTCCCCCGTCCCTGGGATTCTCCAGGCAAGAACACTGGAGTGGGTTGCCATTTCCTTCTCCAATGCATGAAAGTGAAAAGTGAAAGTGAAGTTGCTCAGTTGTGTCCGACTATTAGTGACCCCATGGACTGCAGCCTACCAGGCTCCTCTGTCCATGGGATTTTCCAGGCAAGAGTACTGGAGTGGGGTGCCATTGCCTTCTCCGCAACAGCAACTAAACTTCAATTAAAAAAAAAAAATGGAAAAACCAAAACAAGAACTCGTGCACTTGAAACTTAGAAGAACAACAAATGTCTCCCTGTGTCTACAAACTAGAATGGTGACTTTTAGTTTTGACCACACCTCATGGGGTCTTAGTTCAAACCCATGCCTTGGCCCTAACCACTGGACCACCAGGGAATTCCCAGAGTGGTGACATTTATAGCAGGATAGAAACACAATTTATAAAATACATGCATGCATGTTAACATACATCCATACATATGTGCTTGTTTGTGTGCTCTGTCATGTCCGACTCCTTCGACTCCATGGACTATACCACACCAGGCTCCTCTGTCCGTGGGACTATGCTTATATACACAAACATACATACCCAGGGGATGGATAAGAGCATCCTGGGAAAAAAATCCTTGCACTCTTAAGAGTCACTGCTGATATCATTAGTTATATTCGGTTCAGTTCAGTTCAGTCACTTAGTCGTGCCTGACTCTTTGTGACCCCATGGACTGCAGCACACCAGGCCTCCCTGTCCATCACCAACTCCTGGAGCTTGCTCAAACTCACATCCATCAAGTCGGTGATGCCATCCAACCATCTCATCCTCTGTCGTCCCCTTCTCCTCCTGCCTTTAATCTATCCCAGTATCAGGGTCTTTTCCAATGAGTCAGGTTCTTTGCATCAGGTGGCCAAAGTATTGGAGTTTCAGTTTCAACATCAGTTCTTCCAATGAATATTCAGGACTGATCTCCTTTAGGATGGACTGGTTGGATCTCCTTGCAGTCCTAAGGACTCTCAAGAGTCTTGTCCAAAACCACAGTTCAAAAGCATCAATTCTTTGGCACTCAGCTTTCTTTATAGTCCAACTCTCATATCCATACATGCTGCTGCTGCTGCTAAGTCGCTTCAGTCGTGTCCAACTCTGTGCGACCCCATAGACGGCAGCCCACCAGGCTCCCCCATCCCTGGGATTCTCCAGGCAAGAACACTGGCGTGGGTTGCCATTTCCTCCTCCAATGCATGAAAGTGAAAAGTGAAAAAAGTGAAGTCACTCAGTCGTGTCCGACTCTAGCGACGCCATGGACTGCAGCCTACCAGTACCAGGCTCTTCCATCCATGGGATTTTCTAGGCAAAAGTAGTGGAGTGGGGTGCCATTGCCTTCTCCATCATCCATACATAACTACTGGAAAAACCATAGCTTTGACTAGACAGGCCTTTGTTGGCAAAGTAATGTCTCCGCTTTTTAATATGCTGTCTAGGTTGGTCATAACTTTTCTTCCAAGGAGCAAGTGTCTTTTAATTTCATGGCTGCAGGCTTTTAATTCCACCATCTGCAGTGATTTTGGAGACCACCCCCAAAAAAAGTCTCTGACTGTTTCCACTGTTTCCCCATCTATTTGCCATGAAGTGATAGGACTAGATGCCATGATCTTAGTTTTTGAATGTTGAATTTTAAGCCAACTTTTTCTCTCTTCTCTTACACTTTCATCAAGAGGCTCTTTAGTTCTTCTTCACTTTCTGTGAAGTTATATTAAGATGAGGTCATTCTGGAGGAGGGTGGGCCCTTAATCCAATATGACTGGGGTCCTCATAAGAAGAGGAGAAGGGATACAGAGACACACAGGGACAGGGTGGCAAGGTGATGACGGAGGCAGAGACTGGAGTGAAGCAGCTACCAGACAAGGAACGCCGAGGATCCCTGGTGGAGAAGAGCAACGAGGGGTTCTCCTAGCAGAATGCACAAGGCCTGCTGACACCTTCCCTTTGGACTTGTAGCTTCCAGAACTGAGCCTATACATTTCTGTCGCTTTAAGCTACTGGCTTTGTGGTGCTTTGTTACGGACGCTGTAGGAAACAGATGCAACATCCCACAGTCCGAAAGATGAGGCAGAAGTTACGAAGAATCTGAATAGCATACACCGAGTTCACACACCATTTCCCACCTCCCCGCCTTTGCTGTTCCCTCCACCTGGAAAGCCTATTTCTCCAAATCCACGGCAACAAAATCCTACTAAAGTTTTCAAGACATAGCTCAATGTCTGACCTCTGACACCCGCGCTCCCCAACGCCACCACCACTCTTGAGTCTTCCACACTGGACACTTGTCTGTTCACGGGGTGTGCCTTCCCCATGGGTCCGTGAGCCCACGGAAGCCAGGGAGCTCTCTTATTCCTATCAGCGTCACCACTACCCACAAAGAGACCTAGCACAGAAATACCCATCGGAACCAGAATTCAACTGCATCCATGATTAAATAGCTTCATCTCAGCTGTACCTCTAATATTTTCCCCACCTGTAAAGAAGGATGTGGAGCAAATATGACAAAATGTTAACATGTGTCAGCTCCAGAGGGTGAGCACACGGTGTCAGGTTATTTCCTGTACTTTTCGGAAGATTTGAAATAGTTCCTTACGAAAAGGTTTTCAACCTGAAAAACCAGAAGTAACTGGCTGTATCGGGACACGGCCAGTCCATTGGAACATGGTTTACACTGGGAAAGGCATTTCTAGTTCAAAACACGTCATTTGAACACATTTTTTGGAACTCAGCTCACTCATGTGTTCGGGGCAGAGTAAAACGTCTTAAGGACCCACCTAGAGCTCCGTTAATTATGCTAGTCTTGTTTTCATCATTACCAAAGTCTTAGGGGATTATGTGATTATTTCTTCTTTTCAGAAGAGGGAACTGAAATTCTGGGATTTGCCCAAGGTTGTACAGCTAATGCACTTTGGATCTAGGATTGAAATCAAGTTTATGTTGTTCCAAAGCTATGTAATAGTAGCAGTAATCTTGTCGCTGTTTAGTTTCGAAGTTATGTCTAACTACTTTGTAACCTCATGAACTCTGACCCGCCAGGCTCCTCTGTCCATGGGATTTTCCAGGAAAGAATACTGGAGTGGGTTGGCATTTCTTTCTCCAGGGGATCTTCCCGACCCAGGGATCAAACCTGCTTCTCCTGCATTGGCAGGTGGATTCTCTTCTTTACCACTGAGCCACCAGGGAAGCAGTAATTTACACAACCTTAACTCTGTACTGGGACATATTAGCTCATTTCAGCCTCAGAACAACCCTGTGAGAACCCCTGTACACTCTCAGTGGGACTGTAAAAACTGGTGCAGCCACTATGGAAACCAGTATGAAGGTTCTCTCAGAAAACTAAAAATAGAACTACCATATCACTCAACAATTCCAGCCTTGGGAATATTAAACAAACAAACAAAAAAAAAAACTCAAACAATAACTCGAATAGATACATTTGCATCTCAATGTTCACAGCAGCACTATTTACAATAGCCAAGATATGGAAGCAACCTAAGTGTCTGTCTCAGATAAATGGATAAAGAAAATGTGGTGTAAACATACAATGGAAATATTCAGTTCAGTTCAGTTCAGTCGCTCAGTCATGCCCGACTCTTTTCAACCCCATGAATCGCAGCATGCCAGGCCTCCCTGTCCATCACCAACTCCCGGAGTTCACTCAGACTCACGTCCATGGAGTCAGTGATGCCATCCAGCCATCTCATCCTCTGTCGTCCCCTTCTCCTCCTGCCCCCAATCCCTCCCAGCATCAGAGTCTTTTCCAATGAGTCAACTCTTCCCATGAAGTGGCCAAAGTACTGGAGTTTCAGCTTCAGCATCATTCCTTCCAAAGAAATCCCAGGGCTGATCTCCTTCAGAATGGACTGGCTGGATCTCCTTGCAGTCCAAGGGACTCTCAAGAGTCTTCTCCAGCACCACAGTAGATTACTCAGCCATAAAAAGAACAAAATAATGCCATCTGCGGCATCATGGATGGACTTGGAGGGTATTATGCTAAGTGAGAAAAGCCAGATAGAGAGGCAAATACTGTATGATATCACTTGTATGCATACAACCAACTCATTGGAAAAGGCCCTGATGCTCGGAAAGATTGAAAGCAGAAAGAGAAGGGGGTGACAGAAGATGAGACAGTTGGATGGCCTCACAGATTCAATGGACACAAACTTGGGCAAACTCTGGGAGATGGTGAAGGACAGGGAAGCCTGGTGTGCTACAGTCCATGGGATTGCAAAGAGTCAGACACGACTTGAAGACTGAACAACAACAACAACATCACTTATATGTGGAATCTAAAAAAATACAACTTGTGAATATAACCAAAAAAAAAAAAAAAAGGAAGAAGCAGCAGCAGCAGACTCACAGATACAGAGGACAAGCTAGTGGTTATCACTGGGGAGGAGAACAAGTTGGGGGTGGGACAATGGAAGGTACAAATTATTGGGTATGAATTAGGCTACAAGAATATATTGTACAACACAGGGAACACAGCCAATAGTTTGCAATAACTGTTAACAGAGTGCAGCCTTTAAAAATCATATAAAAATTTTAAAACAAAAAAGAACAACCTTGTGAGACAAAGCCTGTTCATATTGTCATCCCATTTTTACGGATGAGAAATATGAGGACAGAAGGGTCGAGGCACTTCCTCATGGCATTTCCAATCCTGGAGCCAGGATTGAACTTGAGCTGTCTCATGCTAGGTGCCTGCATGCCTAGCCCCATGGCTGTACTCTTTCTCCCTGGGGTCTCTCCCACCATGGAAGAACAGGTTGCTTCCTCCAAGAAAGACCCCCAACACCAGAGATGACATCCCCACACTCCTGGAGAGCTCCGGAGGTCATGGTTCTGCCCCCAAACCCAAGAGGAACAGGCCGAGAGCAGGTCTGGATTGGGGGCAGGTGGGTAGATGGGCAGTGACTATGCAGGGTGAATGTTTATAGAGCAAAACCATCCGATAAAGAACTATCAGACTTCCTCTCCCAGTTATAGATCCCCCTGTGAACACATTTCCAAAAAATAAAGAAAAAAAAAGGGGGGAGACTCTCCAAGGATCTTTCTCACCTTCCTGCTTGCCTTCCTACCAGCCTTCTTTTCACGAACCTCATAGTGAGCACGGGGCTGGGTTTCACGTCCCACCATGTCCAACGGCTGAAAATGGTGTTAAAGTGATAGGAGCCGGGGACTTCCCTAGTGCTACAGTGGATGAGAGTCCGCCTGCCAATCCCTGGTCCGGGAGGTTCCCAGACGCCACAGAGCAACTGAGTCCGTGGGCCACAACTACAGAAGTCCTCGTGCCTAGAGCCCACGCTCGGGAACAAGAGAAGCCATCGCAATGAGAAGCCCTCACACCACAGGTAGAGAGCAGCCCCGCTTGCCGCAACTAGAGAAAAGCAGCAACGAAGACCCAGCACAGCCAAAAATAAATAAATAAATTATAAACAAATAAAACAGCGGTAGCAGAGGCGGGGTGGCGGGGGGGAGGCGCGGGGGGCGGAGATGGAGAACCACTACACCCTCTGCAGAATGGCTGGAATTCAAAAAAAAAAAAAAAAAAGGACTTCCCTGGTGGTCCAGTGGCTAAGACTCTGCACTCCCGATGCAGGGGGCCCAGGTTCGATCCCAGGTCAGGGAACTAAGAGCTTGCATGCTGCAACCAAGACCTGGTGCAAACAAATTATTTTTTTTAAATACAATACTCTTTAAAAAGAAAAAGAAAGATTAACGAAGCCAAGGGCTTGCAAAAAGGCGGAGTGACTGGACACTTCCCATTCTGATTGGGGCTGCGGTTGCACAAGGATGCGTGCAGGCTGGTTCTTGACGACAAGTGCTACCTGGGAAGCCCCTACACAGGTGCACACATATATAAACACTCAGCAGGCTACACACTAAGGTGCACACATTTCGTACACACTGCATGATGTTACACCTCAATTATTTTTACATTTTTTATGCAAAGTTTTAAAAAAGGAAGATGAGTAATATGCCTAAGACAAAGTTCATAAAAGGCTAGAGGATGAGAATGTCTCAAGGACATTCTCAGAGCTATTATAGACACACTTGCATGGTGCCCAAAGGAGGTAACCAAGAATGAAGGGGGCAGACACGAGGGTGGACAGCAAACGGGGGCCATGCCCGAAGAAGCCCCAGTTGTCACGATCTGGGATTTCTCTAGGGCTTTTCACAAACTGCAAGCTCCTCACCTCTGAGAGCTGCCAATCAGAAAGGGCCTGTCGGGCCTCCGCCCATCCAAGCCGCAAGGAAATAATGGCAGGATGTGGTGTCAGTGGCATGAATAGAAGAATGCTGGACCTGAGGACAGTTGGATGAATGTGGAGGCGGAACCGGGGAGACAGGAGATTCTCTCTGTAGGTTTATCCAATGAGGGTGTCCGTCGTGATGCCAAGGGAGGGGAGGATGGGAGAAAGGATGACTCCCGCGGACCAGGCCGGAGGCAGAGGAGCTCCAGGAAGAGCTAATGAACGTCCCTTCCTTCCCATTAAACCAGGGGCTTTTACATAGCACGTAAAAACCCCACCAGCATCTCCTGGATGGTAACTCTGCTCCGCCTGGTTCATCTCTTCCAAACTGAAGCAGCAGAGCACGCTTTTTAATTAACAAGCCGTGTCCCTATTCCGTCGTATGTGTATTTAACTGCTCTACGCACCCTCCAGATGCCTTCAGGAAAGGATGAAAATTTTAAGAAGGTGGGAAGTGGGGCGGGGGGAGAAGCAGATAAAGGATGTCAAATGAACAGGTGCAGGCTTGTTAGTCACAGGGAATGCATAAATCTTTGAAATTAATTTCACTGATGGTTCATTTTTCATTAACGTTTTCCTGACCATAAAAAAAAAAAGAAGTTTATTCTTCCTGCACCCCAGGGAATGAAGGCATATTCTTGGAGAGAGGATGAGACTCGAACACTTCACACAGGTTCTCAGAGATGGGGCCCCAGCATCAGGTCAGCGAGGCCCAGGACCCACTGAGAAGGGAGCCGGCTGCAGGAAGACCCTGGACCACAAGCTGGAGATAATAGACGTGGCTCCTTCACACCCCCTGCTGGTAGACAGGCCACATGTCCTGGGCACATCTGGTCCTCAAGTCCTCCCAAGGAAGGGAAAGAAATCCTGCATCCCAAGACTGTTACAAACAGGAAATAAGTCAAAGGTGAAGGAGGAGAGCTTAGTCAACTGGGCACTGAACTCAGATATATTCATTAAGCTTTGGGTTTTTGTGTTTTTTTTATTACATGCTTGATTCAGGCAGATCATAAAAATTAACTCCTACTAAAATTAGAGTAATCTTTCAAAAAGAAAGAAAGGAAATGTAACTGGAAGGATCCAAGGGCAGCCAAGGAACTGGGGCAACCTAAGCGCATTTATCCTTGCTTCCTTTTATTCATTCATCTTTCATTATTCAATACGTGCTTTATGAGGTCCTGCCATGTGCCAGGTAGAATTTTAGGTGATGGGAACAAGATAAATATGATTGCTGCCCACTTCTAAACACACAGCCTGTTGAAGATTTTGGAGAGGTACACATTTTTTTTTTTTTTAAAGAATCCGTTCAATTTCTGTTTAAATATGTGTTCATTTGGCTGTGTCAGGTCTTAGCTGTAGCACGCGGGATCTTACTGCGTTGTACTGGATATTTCACTGCAGGGCACAGACTCTCTAGCTGAGGCTCATGGGCTCAGTAGTTTCAGCTCACGGGCTTAGTTTCTCCACAGCATGTTGCATCTTAGTTCCCAACCAGGGGTCGAACCTGCGTCCCTTGCATTGCAGGGCAGATTCTTAACCACTGGACTAGCAGGGAAGTCCCACACATCACATCTTTCTTAGTAATTGTGATAGTGGGGGAAAACATAGGTGAAACGCACACAGAAAAAAACTTGGTATCCGTCAGCTATGGCTGCGTAACAAACCATCTGAAGAGGCACACCATAGTAAGTGATGCTTCACATACTCCGCTGGAGCAGCTCTGATTCTAGGTTCAGGCCTGCAAGGACCCCAGGGCCTAAGGTGACTCCGTTCCATGTCCCTCCTTCCTTGGGCACCAGCAGTGACCCAGGGCATGTTTCTCACAGCCATGCTGGAAGTGCGAAAGAGCAAACCCAGCACAAACCTTTGCTCATGTTGGCTAACAAGCCTTTGGCCAATGCAAGCCCCAAAACCAAGTAAGTTTCAGATTCCACGGCCCCATCCCTGATGATGGAGGCCACCTCTCCAGGGGGGGCTCTAGAGTCTGCACGTCTAACAGAAGCCCCCTGAATCCTTACAACACATGAGTCCTCAGCACAGGGCTTGCCTGTTCCGTTCTGCACCTCATCTTTCTCCTCGGAGCTCCTCTGGCAGAATTTCCTGCAAGTCTACCATCCTTCAGAAATAATAATAATAAATAGACAATCTCTGAAACCATGCGCTTGGAGTCAGGACTTCTCGCATCCACCCCTAAACATCTCCAAGTCTGACCCATTTCTGAAGAGCCCCAGCCATCTCTTCTGATGGTGGGCACACACATGTGACTTAGAACAACCAGTTCTGCTTTCTGCAAGCACCACAGCACAGGACAGAAGCCAGGATACAGCCAAAGAGACACCCTCTCACATCCCAGTGACCCCCACCCTATGCAAGCACCATGTTTCTCCATTAGGAAAACCTGGGAGGAATGAAAGTGAGGAAGGAAATGGAGTTGTACAAGCTGAACCCCAAAGTTCAAAGTCACATCACATTTTCACAACTCCAGGCACAAGTGTCAACTGTTGATCATTTCTATGGGGGCTGAACCTACAGGTAAAACAAAATCAAAAGCCCAAATATCTTGACTGTGAATTATCAGTGTGTAAAGATTTGACCCATGTTCCATTATGATTACCTGTGATTGATACAGGAAAACCCCCCTGATTCCAAAATGGCCAAGGTGGAAAGGAAAGTCTTGTCTCTATCAGGGAAGTGTTAAAATATAAAGCACAGGAAAGAAATCGGTTTGTTTTTACTTTCAAGTACAGGCACTAAAAAAGAAACAACGAAGCATCGCTGAGTGGAAGCCGGTTCAGACCTGCTTACTCCTAACCTATTTACATGTCACACATCTGGCCCACTTCCCCAGCTTAAAGTACAAAAGGAGGTCGGCCTCCCTTTTCATATTCAAATCCAATTACTCTGGGAGCAGAAATTGGTTCAACCTCTTTGGAGGGCAATTGGGGAAAGCAGGTCCCCAAATTTGAAACGTGCTTCCCTTTGAACTCAAGAATTCTCCCTCCAGGAATCCCTCCTACATAAAGATCTAAGAGTTTGTTAAAGTGTGGTTTGTGGCAGCATTGTCCGGGGGAGAAGCGGGAGCGACTTGACTGCCAGCTCACAGGGGATTGGCTGAAAAGGAGGAGGTGGGTAGATGTGTTCTCGGTCTGGAAAACTGTCTAGACAATCATCGAGGGGTAAGAGAATGTCACGAAACCACCCAGACAGCACAATGGCATTCAAAAATACACTCGCCATATCTATTTATACCTATAGATAAGTCTATACCTTTATGTCTGTGTCTTGATGCAAATCTGTATCTACATATATAGAGAGGTGCCTACATCTGAGCCATAGCAATCTATCTATATCTACATCTGTTTATATCTATCCGTGCCTAGATCTATATTCGTATTTATATAATAGTCTGAGAAAGAAATTATCATCGAGGGACAAGGAGAAAGGAAACATTTCATGGATCACTCCAAATACCGGGTTGGCCAAAAAGTTTGTACGATCTTGCAGAAAAGCCTGAACGAACTTTTTGGCCAACCCCATGGTGGCACTAAGTAGTAAAGAACCCACCTGCCAACGCAGAAGATGTAAGAGACGCAGGTTCCATCCCTGGAGGGAGAAGATCCCCTGGAGGAGGAAAGGGCAAACGCTCCAATATTCTTGCTTGGAGAATCCCATGGAGAGAGGAGCCTGGCAGGCTGCAGAACATGGGGTCGCAAAGAGTTGGACACGACTCAAGCAACTTAGCACGCAGTATTTCTCAGGCCATCAGAGTGTTTTCATCTATTTGCGTGTTTTACATATGCATGAACATGTGTATGCATGATGTAATTCTCAAATTCACATGGCCCTGAGTCAAGCCCGGTATCCCAGGGAGAAGGTCTTTCTTCCTGCTCCAGGGTTCCCCAGGAGCCATGATCGCACCAGGAATGCCAGTCCCCGTGGCTCTCCTGCTATTTCAGGAATGTCATTCCAGGAATGCCAGGAGTGTGTCACAGGAGAGAGACACAGCGCCATGCAGTGGCCCGTGGAGGGATCCTTCTGGGCGCACACTGGCCCGAGGCCAGCCGCCCGCAGCTCCATCCTGAAGGAAGACGCCCACCACGGGGCACAGGGCATGTGTTGGCTTTGCTCCCACTCTTAGAAGGAGTTCAGAAGTTGGGGGATCCCTTCGGAGGGTGGCTGGCCTGTCTGCGCCGTGGTGGAGCGGTTGAGGTTGACCTCTCCAGTGGCCGAGCCAGAGCTGAACCTGAAAAATGAGGCCACCTTGACCTGCATGAGCCAGACCACAGGGCGAGAGCATCCTCTCAGCTCAGAGAGGTGGTGGCGCTCAGCTGTGACCCCATCGGGTCTTGGTTTACAGAAGCCTCAACCCCGGTGGAGAGGAGGTGAGGACCCTGCAGACAAAGGTGATGGCTGGTCCACGGGCCCAGGGGCTGAGGGCTCAACTCAGACAGGAAATTACTTTGCCTGCAGAGTGGAAACTGTGAGCCAAGGCCTTTACAGTACACAGTGTGCTCACATGTGCACACACACACACACATACACGCACACGCACACACACACAAACACACACTCATGTTCACATGCACATGCCAGCAGTCAGGGTTTGCCAAGCCCTGTCTCAGAAGCAGACCCTGGGGACTTCCCTCGTGGTCCAGTAGTGAAGAATCTGCCTGCCAGGACAGGGAACCTGGGTTCGATCCCTAGTCCGGGAAGATCCCTACATGCCTCAGAGCACCTAAGCCCATGAGCCACGACTACTGAAGCCCACATGCCCTAGAGCCCATGTTCCGCAGCAAGAGAAGCCACTGCAATAAGAAGTCCCATGCAGCAAAGAAGACCCAGCACCGCCAAACATCGATCAATAAAAATCATGTATCGGATGAGGGCCCACCCTAATGACCTCATCTTAACTTGATCACCTGCAGAGTCCCTGCTTCCTAACAAGGTCACAGCCACAGGTACGGGGCTGGGACTTCAACACGATCTAACTCGTAAGATACCCACCCCGGCTCGTCCAGCCAAGCACAAGCCAGCGAGGGAAGCCCCAGGCAGCGTCCCAGGTGTCACAGGCACTCAAAGATCAGAGGCCCTGGGACCGAGGGGATGTGGGCACGACACCAAGAGCATCTGCTCCAGCCTCCGAGCTTGTGAGACGTCTTCTCCTGGCCGCGCTTTCAAAGCCGAACAAATTGGTTTAGGGCCGAAAAGGCCATCAAGCCCTCAAGCATGACTAAAAGATTAAGCGCCATGCCTTAAAACCAAAACCCAAGTGTTCCCTTGGCTCAACTGCCAAGCGGTTATCTGCCAAGTGACAGGAAATGCCTCCCTAATGGCCCTTCACATCATTTTATTAAAAGTTGCAGTGATGTCTACAGCTGAACCCGAGTCATGCTGGGAAGGCCATTAGGTTAATTAAAATATGAGGACAGCTCACCATCTACTCTTAATTAACAAACGAGGTCCCACTGCCAACTCAGCAAAACGGAGAGCCGGCCCACGACCGTCTGGGGCAGTTGAGGTGCTCAGAGCATCCTTCCACCGCTGACAGCTGGGCAGAACGTAAAGGGGGACCTCGGGGCCTGGGCAGGGGGATAATTCTTACTGCATGCAAGTTGGAGGACCTCCAAGACAGGTCTTTTTATCATCAAATATCTATCATTCTGTAATATCTCTTCATCTGTCTTCCCCAAGCTCACATGCACACTCCAGGACTTCCCTGGCAGTCCTGTGGTTAAGAATCCGCCTGCCACATGGACACACTGCTGTATTCAAGATGGATAACCAGGGCCTTCCCTAGTGGCCCAGAGGTTAGAACTTCACCTTCCAATTCTGGGCTTCCCTTGTGGCTGGTAAAGAATCTGCCTGCAGTGTGGGAGACCTGGGTTCAGTCCCTGGGTTGGGAAGATCCCCTGGAGAAGGGAATGGCTACCCACTCCAGTATTCTGGCTTGTAGAATTCCCTAGACTGTATAGTCCATGGGGTCACAAAGTGTCGGACGTGACTTAGCGACTTTCACTTCACTTCCAATGCAGGGGGTGCCGGTTCAATCCCTGGTCAGGGAGCCAGGCTCCCATAAGCCTCAGGGCCAAAAATCCAAAAAACATAAAACAAACGACTATGGTAACAAATTTAATAAAGTCTTTAAAGAAAAAAGCTTTTGGGAGAAGGAAATGGCAACCCACTCCAGTATTCTTGCCTGGAGAGAGGAGCCTGGTGGGCTACAGCGCATGGGGTTGCAAAAGGGTAAAACACAACTCAGCAACTCAACAACAATGGAGCCACCATCTCATGAGCAAGTGCACACCCACGTTGGAACCTTATGTTTCACAAGATTCATCTCTTGAGAAATGTACAAGTTAATCTTTTCTGAGCTTTTTTTTTTCTATTGACTCTTTATCCTGGTGTTTAATAAGATTTTGTTTTTATAAAATTTAACTTGAAGGCTAAAGAAAAAAGGCTTTTAAAAAATAAATAAATAAAATGGATAACCAACAAGGACCTACTAGCACAGAGAACTCTGCTCAACACTATAGGGCAGCCTGGATGGGAGGGGAGTTTGGGAGACATTGGATACGTGTTTATGGATGGCTGAGTCTTTTTGCTCTCCATCTGAAACTATCACAACATTGTGAATACAAATAGAAAGTTTAAAAAAAAAAAAAAAGAAGAAGCCGCCTGCCAATGCAGCGGACACGCAGGATCCCTAGTTCAGGAAGATCTCACATGCCACGGGGCAACTAAGCCATGAGCCACGATTGAACCTGTGCTCTATGGCCCATGATTCATGACTAGAGAAACCTGTACCCCGCAACTAGAGGGTAACCCCCACTTGCGGCAACTAGGAAAAGCCTATGCACAGTAACAAAGGCCCAGCCCTGCCAAAAATAAAATAAGTAAATGTTAATAAATGCAAAATGTGTGCTCCAGAGGGTGGCCACTCAGGCTACTGTGCTCAGGACCTCGTTCCTGCGAGGACAGAATCACAGCACTGAAACGGGGCGATGCACACACGCACGGGACAGGTGGCGCATCCAGCTGCGGGAAAGCAGCGATCTGGTCTGCTGTGTTCGCGGCCGTGTCCCCAGGGCTACCGTGCCCGACACACAGCAGACCCTGAATCAATATTAACTGAAAACATGAATGAGCACAGGAATGAATGAGGTGATGAATGAATGAGTTCCTCCCGATCTCTAATCCCACAAAGAAAGCAATGCAAGAGCCTGGTTTCATGCTTGGTTTTTCCTTTATGCAGACACACATATATGAGCACACATATATTAATAACAGTAGTATTAAGGAACTGTTGATTGAAACCATCTGCCTTGGCCAGGCCCACTTGCCTGAGCTGTCTCAACAAAGAACGTGGTGTTGCAGCCAAAAACTAACCGGGAGAAGTCAAGAGGGGCCAAAAGAGGGAGGAGACAACCAACCTCCCAGAGTCCTTCTTTTTTTTTTTTTTTTTCCCCAGAGTCCTTCTTGCCGGAACCGATCTTGGCTAAGAGATGCGCCACCAGGAAGGACCCTGAATCAGACTATGGGCCAAGCAAGGCAATTGGCCAGAGACAACCTGGAAACTAACGCCATCTCCATAAACCCTGAATCTTCGAACCATGAGGCAGAGCAGTTCTGGGTTTCCTTACCCTCCTGCCCTCCGCCCAAGTGCCCCTCCCAATAAAGTCTCTTGCTCCGTCAGCACGTGTGTCTCTTCGGACAGTTCATTTCTGAGTGTTAACCCCCGGCATGGGTCCTCAAAAGAAAAAAGAATCACGTCACAGGCACAAATCAGCAATTTGCTTTTTCACTTAATAATATATAGTACCTCTCTCTCCAGATCAATACATATAGATCCACCTACTTCTTTTCAATGGTTTGTGATGTTCCATAATATTGAATGTGCCGTAATGTATTCTATTATTCAATTATTGGAAAAGTTATGTTTCCAATTTTTTTGCAGGCAAACAACACACCAGTGAATATCTTTGTGCACATATCCTGGTTTCCCAGGTGGCTTAGTGGTATAAAGAATCTGCTTGACAATGCAGGAGACGCAGGAGACTCGGGTTTGATTCCTGGGCCAGGAAAATCCCACATCCAGTATTCTTGCCTGGAAAAATCCTATGGACAGAGGAGCCTGGTGGGCAGCAGTCCATGGGGTCACAGAGAGTCAGACATGACTGAGCACACACGGACACAACACACACATGTCATAAGTGAAAGTGAAAGTCACTCAGTTGTGTCCGACTCTTTTCGATCCCTTGGACTGTAGTCCATGGAATTCTCCAGGCCAGAATACTTGAGTGGGTAGCCTTTCCCTTCTTCCTGGGATTTTCCTGACCCAGGGATCGAACCCAGGTCTCCCACATTGCAGGCAGATTCTTTACCAGCTGAGCCACAGGGAAGCCCAAGAATACTGGAGTGGGTAGCCATTCCCTTCTCCAAGGCATCTTCCTGACCCAGCAATTGAACCCAGTCTCCCGCATTGCAGGCAGGTTCTTTACCAACTGAGCCACCAGGAAGTCTCAACATGCTGGCAATATTTTTTTTTTTTTGGTATCATGATAGATTCCTAAAGCTCAGGGGGACCTTTAAATTTAAAGACATCAGGGCTGACCTGGGTTAAGACAAAGCAGAGAAAGATCACCCCAGTCTGGCCCCAGCAAGACTGTGAGATAAGAAACCCAGTAAGTAAACCTCTTAGATGTTCACTTCCGCAGCTCTCACTCAGGGCTGAGGTGTGTGTAAGGCACTGATAATGACCTGTTGTCATTGTTTGTTGTTTAGTTGCTCAGTCATGTCCGACTCTCTGTGACCCCATGGACTGTAGCCCGCCAGACTCCTCTGTCCACGAGATTCTCCAGGCAAGAATACTGGAGCGGGTTGCCATTGCCTTCTCTGGGGTCCCACTTGAAGGCTCTCCTCCCAGGAATCTTCCTGACCCAGGGATCGAACCCACGTCTCTTATGTCTCCTGCACTGGGAGGCGGGTTCTTTACCATTAGCGCCACCTGGGAAGCCTGTGCATCAGCTTACACTTCAACAAAATTGTTTTTAAAAAACCCACAGGTGCTGGTTTCAACCCTAGAGGGCCTGATGTCATGGGTCTGGGCTGTGGTTCCCACAGCTGCTGCTGCTGCTAAGTCACTTTAGTCGTGTCCGACTCTGTGCAACCCCATAGATGGCAGCACAACAGGCTCCGCCATCCCTGGGATTCTCCAGGCAAGAACACTGGAGTGGGTTGCCATTTCCTTCTCCAATGCATGAAAGTGAAAAGTGAAAGTGAAGTCGCTCAGTCGTGTCTGACTCTTCGAAACCCCATGGACTGTAGCCCACTAGGCTCCTCTGTCCATGGGACTTTCCAGGCAAGAGTACTGGAGCGGGTTGCCATTGCCTTCTCCGGGGTCCCACTTGAAGGCTTTTCAAAGTCAGGTGATTGATTCCAACGTGCAGCCAAGGCTGAAAACAGCTACAGGACGCCAGTGGTTTGCACACTGGTGGGGCGTGCATCACACCCATCAGAGGGCTGGTTAGAGGCCAAATGCAACCTCCAACCCCAGTGAATGATTCAGGGGTCAGGCCCCAGAATATGCATTTCTTAGAAGCTCCCAGGTGATGCTGCTAGCCTGAGGTCCATGGTTGGAAACACTGCCCTCCACCATGGACCAATCTGTGATGTTTCTCCATCCCAACTTCACAGATGGAATCACCACCGACCAGGACACCACAGGCAGCCGTTGGGGGCTGTCATACGGTCTCACCTCGAAGCTTTCTTTGAGGTTTTAAAGGCTAAGAGAGTGTCATTTGTAGGTCCTTGGTGCCCAGTCCCGGCTCAATCTTAGCCATTTTCCTTCTGCCTAGTGTTTGTCATGTGCTTAATGAGTCCGCTTTTAATTAGAGCCCTGACTTCTTTTGCCATTAACTCCTCTATAGGCGCATACGTTCTAACCAAAAGGAATGATAAAGAGAGCACGCTGAGACTCCAGGATGACAGCCACCGGCAACAAGAGGAAGATTTTCCTTTTATTCCATCTCCAGGGAAAGGGGGCTGCTGCCAGCTAGTTCCAGGCAGCTCATCTTTAAATGTCTCCCTCTGCAAAAAAAAAAAAAAAGAGAGAGAGAGAGACAGAGCTTGAGATTCGCCGGGCAGAAAAGATGCTCGGAGATCATCCGGTCCATCTCTGGTCCATCTCCTGCAGGCCTCCGCGGTACCGCCTCCCGCCGCCCAGACACCCAGAGAAAAGCGGTCCCCTTGCGCCCCCTGCTGGCTAAGTTGGGAATGGCTGAACAGCCGAATTCAACAGAGACTTCCAAGGATCTCTGGTACCCGCACTCCGGCTCCCACTCCTTGCTCCTCCTCTGATAGTATGCAAATTCCCCTTGAAGGGGCTTCATTCTTTCCAAATGTGACTCGAGTACCTGCAATATACGTGCCTGATCACATACCTATTCACAGCCATTTCCCACAATTGTATCTCACTGGGGGCTGCACAGGTCCAGCCTTGAGTGAAGCACAGAGAATATAAAGCAAACTACACACCCTTTGGAGACACTCACTGTCTAACACAGGGGTCGGCAAACCACAGCCAACTGGCCACATCCAGCCTGTTGTGTTTTTGTGCAATCCACAAGTAACAGAAGTTTTTCTATCTTAAATCTGTTTTTTTTTTTTAAATCAAAAGCATATTTTGTGACATGAAAATGATTGGAAACTCAGATTTCCCCAGTGGTCCAGCGGTTAGGAACCCATCTGCCAATGCATGGGACATGGGTTCGATCCCTGGTCCGGGAAGATTCCACGTGCCTCGGAGTAAGTCCACGCACCGCAACTAGAGCGTAGCCACCGCTCACTCCAACTAGAGAAACCCGTGCACAGCAATGAAGACCCAGCCCAGCCAAAAATAAAATAAGAAAATGATCAGAATTTCAACTCTCAAAGTGCACAGTGTTGAATCGGATGAACACAGCACAATCATGCTTGCACACTGTCTGTGGCTGCCTGCCTGCTGCAGTGGCAGAGTTAGACAGTTATGAAAGAGACTATATGGCCCGTGGAGCCTACAATATTTATTCTCTGTCCCTTTCCAGAAAAAGTGTGCTGATCCCCAGCACACGAGAAGGAAAGGAGCGTTAAGAGAGAACCAGGTTTAGGTGAACACCTGCTATATGCCAATTTCTGGACAACACGCTCTACAGACATGATCTTCTGAATCCCCAGTATAACCAAGCAGGACCCTAAGAGGCCCTCCAAGAATAGAACTCCACCCAAGTCCTCTGCTTGCTTTTTTGTCTGTATCAAAACTTTACTTAAAGAATAAATTTAATTGGAGAAGTAAGAAAACATAGAAAGGAGAACAGTCAAGCAAGACAAAATAATAATACTTCAGCCATTAAACAAAGTCAAGTCCAAGTCTTCAGTTCCTCAAGGACTGCAGATAATATTCGGAGCCATATCCTTGAGCGGCTTTGCAGATACTGAAACCCCCACCAAGTGGGAGAAGTTGCATGCTGCCCACAAGCATGTAGACCCCAGACCATTGAAACCAGAAAGTTGATGATGCTGACTCCTGATTACCTCACCACCAACCAATCAGAAGCATGTCCACCAGCTGATCACACCCTGAACATATAAGACGCCTCACTACCCCCTGCAGAGCGGGACACGCAGCCTTGAGGGCATGAGCCCGCTGTGGCCCCCTTTGCCTGGCAAAGCAATAAATAACTATTTCTACTTCCCTCAGAATTCTGTCTCTGAGATTTAATCCGGCACCGTACAGAGGCTGAATTTCAGCCACACCAGGACAAGCCTGGAGGCTGCCTTGATTTCCCCCAAATGTTACAGGTAAGGAAACCAAATCAAGCTCAGAGAGGCCACTCCAGGTACCCAGGGCCATACAGCTAAGAGGCGGGTGCACACACAGGTCTGTCCGACCCCAGAACTCACATTTATTCCACTCTGCTAAGCTGCCTCCCAGCTCACAAATCTTAACACCGATTCCCACGTTGCGGATGAGATTTCTGTGGCTCACAGAGGTCAGGGAACTTGCTCGCAGGACATTCAGCTACTGGTGGAGGAGGACCTTGAACCCCGACGTCTGACTACAATCTGGAGTTCCATCCTAGACTGCGTCTCCGAACACGTGATTGGGAATCCGTGCAAGAGGCCGATTCTCTGTAATAATGAAACCTTGAAACATATGAGTAGTTTACCAAAGGACTTCCCTGGTGGCCCAGTGGCTAAGACTCCGCACTCCCAATGTAGGGGGCCTGGGTTTGATTCCTGGTCAGGGAACTAGGTCCCACACGCCACAACTGAAGATCCCGAGTACCACAACTGAGACCCGGGGCAGCCGAATAAACAATAAATATTTTTTAAATAAAAAAATAAAGGGACAGATGGGATTGCAAAGTGCGGAAAAGGCCCAGAGTGTCCATGCAGCAGCCAGGACTGTGAATGGCCAGAGCTGGGTCCAGCGTGGATGTCCTGATGCTCAGCCTGCTGGGCACCCAGACTTAGGTGAACGAGATTTATCACCACAGTCACCAAGGTAATTGGAGAGAAGCAGGCTGTCAGAGGCAGGTCCCCAGGACAGTATTTCACCCACCACTCCCCTGCCCAAGTCCCTCCACACTCCATGAGTTATTGCCCCGTACCCGGGCCCCCACCCTCCATCCGGTGTCGTGCAGAGGTGGGTGTTCATTTTTATGAAGGGTATTTCAAGGTCACGTGTCTGAGCAGCGCTGATCACTCTCTCCAGGGGACACTGCTGCCGGAGGGGCCTCCGGCTCACCCACACCCCCAGCAGATCTGATTGAAAGGATCTGGGGGTGGGGCTAAGGGTGACACAGCTTTTCCCAGGACCCCAGCTCCAGATCTGTGCAAAGCACCACCCAAGTTCCCTCTCCTCTCTCTCTCTCATGGCAAGCAGGAGCCACATGCAAAACTCTCCATCTCCCCTGCTAGGCTCCCGCTGCACCCCGAACCCCCTCCCCATCCCCCTCCTCTGACCTCTCCCTTTTCTATCCTCTCCACTCCCCAGGGGAGAGCCCACCCACTCAGGCCTCCGGTTTGCAGCCCTGGGTCCCAGGCATCACTGGACTTGGACAGCCCCTCTGAGAAGATACTTCATCTGGGCTCTTAGCCCTGGTGGGCCGCCGAGTCGTGAGGCGGGGATCAGGAAGGGAGGGGGGCCCTCACATCCACCTGGAACCTCAGAACCTGACCTTATTGGGAAACAACATCTTTACCGATGCGATAGTTAAAGGTGGGGTCCTATCAGATTGGGGGTGGGGATGGCCCTCAACCCAAGGATTGGTTTCTTTATAAGAAGAAGGAAATGTGGACACGGAACTCAGGGAGAGAACCACGTGAAGACAGAGGCAGAAATGGAGCGAGACCACTACCAGCCCAGGAGCACCCCAGGTGGCCGGCACCCCGGGACGCCAGACACTGAGAGTGATGAACCAACTCTATGTGCACCCCATCAGGGTTTTCTGGCCTCCAGAACTGTAAAAGAATGAATTCTTGTTGTGTTAAGCCCCGAGCTGTGTGGTCTATTTTTCACAGCAGCCCCAGGAAACCGATACAGGGCCCAAGACCTCGAGCAAAGCCGACCTCAGTCTTTGACAACCGAGGGATGGGGAAGAGGCCTGGAAAAACTGTCTGCGTGGTACCAAGTGGGAGGTACTAGGGCCCCCCACCTGTTGGAAGACATAGTTCAGGGGAGTCCTGAGGTCCAAACGTGGGGCCCAGAAGGACGTGGCAGCTGGGGGGTTTGCGTGAGATCCAGATGCTCACTCAACTTCAGGTGTTCCTCCCTGAATCGCGGTGCGGGCATCGGCCCCCCAGGCTCTGGAGAGGACGGCAGGCAGGTGAGCGCAAATCTGACGCCTGGCACCCCAGTCATGATGCGAGGCGCAGCTCTGGGACTGGGGAGGAGGGGTTGAAAGGACGGTGTCAGAATTTCATTCAGTATTAAATTACTCCAGGACACGGGAGCCCTGTGCACCCAGGGCGTCACCCCCAGCCCATCTTTAAATATCCAGTGGTTCCATTACTGTCTGTAGCAGGCAGAGGTGGAATTTACTTTGAGGATTTTAATAAAAAGGGGATCTTACATGAGCTTCCACTGATATCCCCAAAGCAGAAGGCTCAGAGCAACATGGATTACTCGGAAAATTGCATAGAAAATGAGCATGAAGTTTTGTCCTTCAGTCACTCAGTCATGTCCGACTCTTTGTGACCCCATGGACGGCAGCACGCCAGGCTCCCCTGTCCTTCACTGTCTCCCTGAGTTTGCTCAAACTCATGTCCATTGAGCCGATGATGCCATCCAACCATCTCATCCTCTGTCGTCCCCTTCTCCTCCTGCCTTCAATCTTTCCCAGCATCAGGGTCTTTTCAAATGAGTCAGTTCTTTGCATCAGGGGGCCAAAGTATTGGAGTTCAGTTTCAGCATCAGTCCTTCCAATGAATATCCAGGACTGATTTCCTTTAGGATTGAAGTTTGATTGCTGACAATTCCATATTCCTTGGCCCCTTGGAGAAGAGTTTCGGAGGAGACACAGTAATTTATGCCTGAACAAGGTCCACGCCCAAGATTAGAAAAATTCCTAAGTGGGAGGAGGAGACCTGTCAGCAGAAAGAGAGCATCGGCCCGTATCAATCATCAGTTGGGGCATAAGTTGGGTATCAGAGCCTGTGACGCAGGGTGAGCTGGAAAGGTGCTGGGTTCTTCCCACATTTGAACTCTAATCCTCATCCACAGCCCGGGGGGTGGTGGGAGCAGCCGCCCTGGAGCCGTCAGTAAGAGGCTCCATCTCATCAATACAGAACTGAAGCCAGGAATGAAATCGACCACAAGTTGGGCTGTTTTTTATCCTCACCATCAAAATACTCTCCCCCCAAAAGTATATTCCATTGGTCTAAGTTCTAAACAGTTGCTGCAGGGACTTTCCTGGTGGCCCAGGGGTTAGGACTCCATGCATCCATTATAGGAGACAAGAGTTCACTCCCTGGTCAGGGAACTAAGATCCCACAAGTTGTACAGGACAGCCAAAAAAAAAAATTTACCATTGAGTTTTCGTAATATATGGGCTTCTCAGATAGCCCAGCAGGGAAGAATCTGCCTGCCATTGCAGGAGACCCAGGTTCCATCCCTGGGTCGGGAAGATCCCCTGGAGGAGGAAATGGCAACCCATTCCAGTGTTCTTCCCTGGAGAATCCCATGGACAGAGGAGCCTGGGGGTCACAAGGAGTCGGACACAACTGAGCACATACACTCTTTTATAATATACACATCAACTTCAAATCAGCACGTTTTTACTACTTATCCCTTAATAAAACATTGTGTTCTACACAGCAGTTCGTTCTGAGAACACCTGGCCACAGAGCTTAACAGACTCAGCTCCCCAAGTTTGTTTTGGGAGTAAATTCCTAGATGCTGGGCATCACCCTTGCCGGGTACTAGTCAGTCGCCCACTCTGGTGCTTAGCACCCCTGAGTGCAAACCGAGTCCATGCATCAAGGGGGAACTGTGACGAGGACAATGAGCTGGAGTTACCACATACAATCCTGGCATTTTGATCTGTGTAGACAGCTGTGTTTTGTCTTCTTTTTGTTTTCGGCCACGTGGAGCAGCAATGTGGGATCACAGCTCCCCGACCAGCAATGGAACCCAGGCCCCGGCACTGGGAGCGCAGAGCCTTAACCGCTGGACCACAGGGAAGTCCCTGCGTGGACAGTTTAGGACAGTGAGGCAGAGAAATCCTCAAGATGTCCTATTTTTGTTCGAGTAAGTGCAAATTCTGTTCACACATGAAACATCTCCTTGAATTCGGATAACATATTTAAAAATGAAACATGCTTTTCTTTTACTCGTTAATTGCTTGTTTTAAAATGAAAACTTGACCCTGAAGACGATGATTGTTAACGACATCATAGAAGATCATTCTGCCATAAAGAGGAGGTGCTAATCTCATTAAGGCCACTTAAAAATGATGAAAACGGTGCATTTCATGCAATATCTATTTTACCACAATTTTTAAAATTAATATGCCAAAAAACATTGAATTGTCCTTGCAGGGGCTAAGTTACATGGGATGTGAATTACATCCAAATAAAGGTATCTCTAAAAAGGTAGGGGGAAGGAGTGTTTGGTTTTTTAATGACCACTCTAGGCATCATATACTCAAGGAGGGCGTGGCAACCCACTCCAGTATTCTTGCCTGGAGAATCCCACGGACAGAGGAGTCTGGCAGGCTACAGTCCAAGGGGTCACAAAGAGTTGGACACCACTGACGCAACTTACCACACACACACACACACGCACAGCCATCATGTAAGCTAGATACGCCACTAGGTGGCGCTATTGCTATTTTATACAAGAGGAAAACGCGGCTCAGAGAGGTCAAGCGACTTGCTCAAAGACACAAAGCTACCGAGGTCCACAGCTGCCGGATTCCAGTTTAGGCACATGGCCGGAGGTTTTCCTTCACAACAAGGTGGCCGTGAGGCCTCCCAGGCAAAGCCAGGATCTTGCTCTGTCCCTGGACCTGGGCAGGTTCCTTGCCATGGGCCTGCTCACCTGGAAAGAGGGCCGTCTGGACTCTTCAAAGATCCTTTGACGAGGGGACTTCCCTGGTGGTCCCGTGGCTAAGACTCCACACTCCCAATGCAGGGGGCCCGAGTTCGATCCCTGGTGAGGGAACTAGGTCCCACGCATCATAACTGAGAGTTTGCATACCACAAATAAAGATCCCAAGTGCCACAACTAAGACCTGGAGCAGCCAAATAAATAAATAAATGTAAATAAATATGTTTTTTAAAAAGATGCAAGGCAAGGTGTTTGATAACAAGTGCCCTATAGATCATAACTTAGATTTTATTCTTGCCTCATCAAGCACATTAAAAGTATTTGGTACCTGTCAAATCCATCAGATCAGATCAGATCAGTAGCTCAGTCGTGTCCGACTCTTTGCGGCCCCATGAATCACAGCACTCCAGGCCTCCCTGTCCATCACCAACTCCCGGAGTTCACTCAGACTCATGTCCATCAAGTCAGTGATGCCATCCAGCCATCTCATCCTCTGTCATCCCCTTCTCCCCCCGCCCCCAATCCCTCCCAGCATCAGAGTCTTTTCCAATGAGTCAACTCTTCACATGAGGTGGCCAAAGTACTGGAGTTTCAGCTTTAGCATCATTCCTTCCAAAGAAATCCCAGGGCTGATCTTCAGAATGGACTGGGGACCCTCAAGAGTCTTCTCCAACACCACAGTTCAAAAGCATCAATTCTTCTCAGCCTTCTTCACAGTCCAACTCTCACATCCATACATGACCACTGGGAAAACCATAGCCTTGACTAGACGAACCTTTGTTGGCAAAGTAATGTCTCTGCTTTTGAATATGCTATCTAGGTTGGTCATAACTTTCCTTCCAAGGAGTAAGCGTCTTTTAATTTCATGGCTGCAGTCACCATCTGCAGTGATTTTGGAGCCCAGAAAAATAAAGTCTGACACTGTTTCCCCATCTATTTCCCATGAAGTGATGGGACCGGATGCCATGATCTTCGTTTTCTGAATGTTGAGCGTTAAGCCAACTTTTTCACTCTCCACTTTCACTTTCATCAAAAGGCTTTTGAGTTCCTCTTCACTTTCTGCCATAAGGGTGGTGTCATCTACATATCTGAGGTTATTGATATTTCTCCCGGCAATCTTGATTCCAGCTTGTGTTTCTTCCAGTCCAGGGTTTCTCATGATGTACTCTGCATATAACTTAAATAAACAGGGTTACAATATACAGTCTTGACGTACTCCTTTTCCTATTTGGAATCAGTCTGTTGTTCCATGTCCAGTTCTAACTGTTGCTTCCTGACTTACATACAAATTTCTCAAGAGGCAGATCAGGTGATCTGGTATTCCCATCTCTTTCAGAATTTTTCACAGTGTATTGTGATCCACACAGTCAAAGGCTTTGGCATAGTCAATAAAGCAGAAATAGACGTTTTTCTGGAACTCTCTTGCTTTTTCCATGATCCAGAGGATGTTGGCAATTTGATCTCTGGTTCCTCTGCCTTTTCTAAACCAGCTTGAACATCTGGAAGTTCACGGTTCACATATTGCTAAAGCCTGGCTTGGAGAATTTTGAGCATTACTTTACTAGCGTGTGAGATGAGTGCAATTGTGTGGTAGTTTGAGCATTCTTTGGCATTGCCTCTCTTTGGGATTGGAATGAAAACTGACCTTTTCCAGTCCTGTGGCCACTGCTGAGTTTTCCAAATTTGCTGGCATACTGAGCGCAGCACTTTCACAGCATCATCTTTCAGGATTTGGAATAGTTCAACTGGAATTCTATCACCTCCACTAGCTTTGTTCGTAGTGATGCTTTCTAAGGCCCACTTGACTTCACATTCCAGGATGTCTGGCTCTAGGTCAGTGATCACACCATCGTGATTATCTGGGTCATGAAGATCTTTTTTGTACAGTTCTTCTGTGTATTCTTGTCATCTCTTCTTAATATCTTCTGCTTCTGTTAGGTCCATACCATTTCTGTCCTTTATCGAGCCCATCTTTGCATGAAATGTTCCTTTGGTATCTCTGATTTTCTTGAAGAGATCTCTAGTCTTTCCCACTCTGTTATTTTCCTCTATTTCTTTGCATTGATCGCTGAGGAAGGCTTTCTTATGTCTTCTTGCTATTCTTTGGAACTCTGCATTCAGATGTTTATATCTTTCCTTTTCTCCTTTGCTTTTTGCTTCTCTTCTTTTCACAGCTATTTGTAAGGCCTCCGCAGACAGCCATTTTGCTTTTTTGCATTTCTTTTCCATGGGGATGGTCTTGATCCCTGTCTCCTGTACAATATCACGAACCTCATTCCGTAGTTCATCAGGCACTCTATCTATCAGATCTAGGCCCTTAAATCCATAGATTGGCCTAAAGAAAAATAATCAGACATAATTTAACAAGAATAAGAGGGACGACAAATAGGAATGTTACTTCACGCAACTTAATTTTAAGAAAAGAATGGTTATCTCAATAAATGAAGCTAAATTTTCTTCTGGACCCCAGAACTCAATCCATGTTTATATATATCAGCTATCCTTTAGGTTAAATGGACCTGCTAGGCTAGCTTGGAAAATGTTATCATTTTACTTTTTTCTACAGAGAAAATAGCTTCAAATTTGCCTACCAAACAACTGATGAGCTGTTAAAGTACAACCAACCCTTTTTTAAACTGAAATGAAATGAAACTATATAGAAGTTTCATTACAGTTCTATATGAAATATTTTCTATTTCTGTAAAATTGAGTTAACATATAAAATACTGCTTTATGCCATTATAAAAATATTAGTACTTAATTTTTTTATTATATCAGTGTGAAGTAGTAACTGTAGTAAAGTAGAGAAGAGTAACACTGTAGAGTAGATAGTTAGATGGCATCACCAACTCAGTGGACATGAGTTTGAGCAAACTCCAGGAGATACTGAAGGACAGGGAAGCCTGTCGTGTTGCGGTCCATGGGGCTGCAAAGAGTCACACACGACTGAGCGACAGAACAACAACAGAGTAGTAAGAGGCTTTATCTCACCCCTAAGTGTTATATTAAAATTTATATTTATTTATATTTGATAAGTCAATATAAAATTAAATATAAATATTGACCTGTTAAATATAAATAAATTTTAATATAACATATATTTAATAAGTCAATATCGGAGAAGGCAATGGCAACCCACACCAGTACTCTTGCCTGGAAAATCCCATGGATGGAGGAGCCTGGTGGGCTGCAGTCCATGGGGTCATGAAGAGTTGGATACAACTGAGTGACCTCACTTTCACTTTTAACTTTCATACCCTGGAGAAGGCAATGGCAACCCACTCCAGTGTTCTTGCCTGAAGAATCCCAGGGACGGAGTATCCTGGTAGGCTGCCGTCTATGGGGTCACACAGAGTCAGACACGACTGAAGTGACTTAGCAGCAATAAGTCAAAATTGTTAATTTTGAGGGTTTTTTTTTTACATTAAAGAGCAACCATCTTGATATTTACCTTTTCTCCCCTTTCATCCATTGATAACAAACCTTGTAACAATTTTCTTTCTTCAATTTCGCTCTCCTTGAACTCTGTGATTCAGTGTTTAAGAATCCACCTGCCAATATAGGGGACACGGGTTCAGTCCCTGGTCTGAGAAGATCCCGTATACCTTGGGACAACTAAACCTGTGGGCCATAACTACTGAGTCCGTGTGCTCTAGAGCCCATGATCTGCAACTAGAGAGGCCACCGCAATGAGAAGCCCAGGCACAGCAACCAGAGAAAGCCCGCTCTCCGCAACCAGAGAAATCTTGCTCACAGCAACCAGAGAAACCCTGCTCAGGGCAACCAGAGAAAGCGCGCTAGCCTCAACCAGAGAAAGCCCGCTCACGGCAACCAGAGAAAGCCCACTCGCTGCAACCAGAGAAAGCCCCCGCTCACAGCAACCAGAGAAAGCCCACTCACCGCAACCAGAGAAAGCCCGCTCACCACAACCAGAGAAAGCCCGCCCAACGCAACCAGAGAAAACCCGCTCACAGCAACCAGAGAAAGCCCATTCACTGCAACCAGAGAAAGCCCCCACTCACCGCAACCAGAGAAAGCCCGCTCACCGCAACCAGAGAAAGGTCCCTCACTGCAACCAGAGAAAGCCCCCTCACTGCAACCAGAGAAAGCCTGCTCACCGCAACCAGAGAAAGCCCGCTCACCGCAACCAGAGAAAGCCTGCTCACTACAAGAAAGACACACTGCAGTCAAAAAAAATAAATAAATAAAATTTTACTGTCCTTGTGCTTTTTCCCTTGGGCTTCCTTAGGAATCACTATTTTGCAGAATCAAAGAATGTGAGAGCCAAAAGGTATCTCAGAAGCAACTAAGTCAAACAAATGCTCATTGGACACAGGAGTAGCTATCACTGAGTATTTGATACATAGGCCATCCATAGGTTACAAAGGACGAAGTTGAAATGGGGTCACTGACTCCGGGAAAGCATTCCAACATGTTGTCTAAAACAGAGAAAGCCAAGGAGAAGAATGCGTCTAAATTGTTTTGAAAGGCTGGGTTTCAAATGTGGGAACAATTGAACTATGTGCTTGTAAACACAGCTATTTCAAAGAACGTATGACTTATCTTCCAACTGAAATGCCATGCAAAATGGTAAAGCTGAGCTTTGTCAGCTAGAACAGGTAAACAGAGAGCTCAACTGAAATCATTTCTAGTTGAATTTGTTGTTTATGATGATACTGTTGATTTGGTTTCTGTTTTTTTTGGTGGATCTTAGTTCCATGACCCAGGATCGAGAACAATAGTGAAAGTCCAGTGTCCTAACCCCTGGATCATCAGGGAATTCCCAGATTCTGTTTACTGTTTGGAACTAACACAATCTTGATCATGTTTCTTTCCAGAAGGACTCCCCTCTAGAGCTCTTGCTGGGACTAAGGGACTGCTATTACAGTTAGAAGCTAGAGAATCTACAATAAGAAGCAGACATTTACTGAGTGTTGGTAACGTGCTGCTACTGCTACTGCCGCTAAGTCACTTCAGTCGTGTCCCCTTGAAATAGGTAAGTTGTACATAATAACTCATTCAGTTTCTCCAAGAACTCTACGTGGTCGTGCATTCCTTAGAGCTAAGTTCAGTTACAAGTAACAGATATCCAAAATGTCAATGACTTAAATAAGATAGAAGTTAGAGTCCGCCTGCAATGCAGGAGACCCGGGTTTGATCCCTGAGTCGGGAAGATCCCCTGGAGAAGGAAATGGCAATCCACTCCAGTATTCTTGCCTGAAAAATCCCACGGACAGAGGAGCCTGGCAGGCTACAGTTCGTGAGGTAACAAAGAGTCTGACACTACAACTGAGCGACTATCACTAACACTTAATTTTCTGTGACGTAAAAATCTGTGATGAAGTGGTCCAGGACTGAGGTGGCAATTCCACAGTGTCAGAGAAACAACTTTCTTCTGTCTTGTCCATCTACTGAGCATGTCCTCCATTCTCTGTTCCTAAAACGATCTCATGTTCCAGATGGCTGCTCCATCTCCAGCCATTACACCTGCACTCCAGCTCAGGGTAAGGAGAAAAGGGGCGGAGAAGGGCAACAGCCCCTCCCAGAAGTTCCCCACATCATTTTTATCTATGCCCTATTGGCCAGAACTCAGTCACATGACTACACATAGCTAAAGGAAGCTGGGGAAAGTAGCCTTCATTTGGCATTGCTGTTGTTTGTTCAGTAGATAAGTGTCTGACTCTTTTAGACCCCACAGACTGTAGCCCACCAGGTTCCGTCCTTGGGATTTCCCAGGCAAGAATACTAGAGTGGGTAGCCATTCCCTTCTCCAGGGGATCTTCCCAACCCAGGGATCAAACCCCTGTCTCCTGCATTGGCAGGTGGATTCTTTATCACTGAGCTGCCAAGGAAGCCCCTCATTTGGCACAGACCCAGCTAAAATTCAGGGGAGACAGGATCTTGGGGGGAAACGAGCAGTCTTTGCCACAGCTAAATACTACTGTTAATTCTCTTTCACAGAAGAGAAAGCTTAGAAGTTAGTATCTTGACCAAGGTCACAGCCTTAATAGGTGAGGAGCTAGAATCTGCAAAATGCTGTTTTGTGACACTTTTTCTCACGTACCTGGCAATGGTAAGGTGTTGGTTACTAATTCTACTACGTTGCTCAGAAGAGTAAAGTTATACAAAAACAGTATATTTAGAATTTTACTCTATTATACTCAAATCACTATTTTATCAACCAGAAATATTTCAGACTGCAGCTATCCCTGTGACAGAGAATACTGAGTAGACGAACAGAAAATAGGGTTTCCCCTTCTCCAGAGGATGTGGGCAAATGAGCCAGCCCCACTCATGTCCCAGATGGCTTTGAGCAGCAGATCAGCCTTCTCCCTCTCCAGGGCTCACTGTGGCTATGGTTGTAGCATCTTACACCCTTCACAGAAATTAATCCAAAATGGATTACACCCCTAAATGTAAAATATGAAACTATAAAACTCCTAGAAAATAACACAGGAGAAAACTCAAGTACATGATGTTGGGCACAGTAATGACTTTTTAGATACAACACCAAAGACACAATCCATTTAAGAAATACTTGATGAGCTGGACTTCGTTAAAATTAAAAACAAAAAAAACTTCTGCTCTACGAAAGACAATGTCAAGAGAATCTAAAGACAAGCCACAGACTGGAAGAAGATATTGGCAAACAACACATCTGATAAAGGTCCGTTACCCAAAATATACCAAGAACTCTTAAAACTCAACAATAAGGATGTAAACAACCTGATTTAAATATGGGTCAAAGACCTTAAAAGACACCTCACCCAAGAAGATACTCAGATGGCAAATAAGCATATGAAAACATGCTCTGCATATGTTATCAGGGAAATGCAAATTACAACAACAACAGTGAATAGCATTACATACTTATTTAAAAGGCCAAGATCTGAAACAGCATCATCAAATGCCAGTGAGGATGTGGAGCAACAGGAACACTCAGGCATTGTTGGTGGGAATGCAAAATGGTCCAGCTACTTTGGAAGACAGTCTGGTGGTTTCTTTTCTTTAATATTTTATTTATTTATGTACTTATTTGGCTGCACCAGGTCTTGGCTGCAGCCTGTGGGATCTAGTTCCCTGACCAGGGATGGAACCTGGGCCCCCTGCATTGGGAGCGTGGAGTCAGCTGCTGGACCACCAGGGAAGTCCTAGTCTGGCGGTTTCTTACAAAACTAAACACATTCTTACCATAGGATCCAGCAAGCTCGCTCCTTGGTGTTTACCCAGAGGAGTTGAACACTTTGGTCCCCACAAAATATCTGCACGTGGATGTTTATAGTAGCTTTATTCATAAGCCATGGTACGTCCAGACAACAGAATATTATTCAGCACTAAAAAGAAATGAGCTATTAAACCATGAAAAGGGTGGAGAAATCTTAAATGCACATTATTAGGTGAAAAGAGCCAGTGTGAAAAAGCTATGTACTTTTCACACTATGTAGTGAGATGAGTCTAACTGTATGACATTTTAGAAAAATCAACAGTAAGAAGATCAGTGGTTTCCAGGGGTTGGGGTTGTGCTCGGGGGATAAGAATCAGTAGGTGGAGCACAGGGGATTTGGGGGAGGGGGCAGCAGAACGCTGTGTGATACCTAATGATGGATCCATGCCATGATATTAATACTATGTCCAAACCCACAGCGTGTACACCACCAGATGAGCCTCGATATAGACTTCAGGTGATTTAGGGTGTGTCAGGATAAGTCCATCACATGAACCCCTCTGGGGGGGATGTGGATCGTGGGAAAGGCTCTGGTAGGAGGCGGGGGCGGAAGGTATATGAGAAACCCCTGTACCTCCTCTCAATCTTGCTTTGAACCTAAAACTGCCTCTTTTTTGTTCTATTTGGCTTATTTATTTATTTATTTTGCTGCACAGGTCTTACCTGTCGCACGCAGGAGGTTTACTTATGGCATGTGAACTCTTCGTTCAGCATTCAGGATCTGGTTTCTCAACCAGGGATCGAACCCAGGCCCGCTGCATTGGGAGCGTGGAGTCTTACCCACTGGACCACCAGGGAAGTCCCTAAAACTGTTCTTAAAAAAAAAAAAAAATCTTACATTGGAGTCAAGGAACCTCCTAAAATAGATCTAGATGTAGGTTACTAGGGAAAAGGCTAAAGGCTCTATGCCAAGCCCCGCCCCCCCCAACTCCCATTAAATTATAAAATATTAGTGGTCTGGATCAATGGCTCTCAAACTCCAACGTGTATCAGAATCACCCAGCAAGCATGTTAAAATTCGAGATTTTCGGCAGCCTTGCTCACCACACCGCCAGCAAAGTCTGATTCAGGGAAGTTGGGATGTACCCTGAATCTTTACTATTAAGTCTCCCAGCAGCGGCCAGCGATGCAGGTTCAAGAACCACAGTTTTAAGAAACATGGGCCCAAAGGATCTCTGTAAAGGTCTTGACATAAGGAGTCTTGCAGGGTCTTTTCCAGCGCTGACCAAGCAGCTCCCCCAGCCGACAAGGGAGCAGACAAGACACTGGAGCCCCGTTGTCGGGTGGCTGCGGCTGGTGGCGGTGAGGGGCACGGACAGCTGCGCTGTGGGCCAGGAGCCTCTAGATGGCAGTGCTCAGCCAGAAACAGAGCCCCAGGTAGGTCTGGGGCCCTGCCCAGGGGGAAGGCACAGGGCCGCCCCCCACAACCTTCCCCAACTGGTTCGCAGAGGGTGGGCCAGGCAAGGAACCTTGGGAACACACACGTGTGCAACTGAGGCAGGAATGAATGCTCATTTGGGGCTTTGACATTATCAATAATGATAGTAGCTCACATCAGCTGCCAGGCAGTGTTCTAGCCAAATTAAGATCATGCTGTGTGTATTTCCCACTATATTATGAGCATTTCCTCATTTCTTAAAATAGTGTTCAAAAGCATGCTTTATAAAGGCTTCATAATTTTCTACCTAATTTAACTAATAAGATGCATTTAATCAGTGACCTATCACTAGGTTTTTAATGTCATTTCTTTGTGTCTTCTATTCCACATAATACTATACTTGATACTGTTGTCTAAGAAGGAGTTGCCACAATTCTGATTATTTCCCTCTTGGGGTAGATGTTTAGAAGTGGAATTACAGGATCAAAATCTAGGGCCATTTGTAAAGATCTTGATATAAACGGCAAATTTATTTTTTGGAATATTGGAAGTTTGCCCTCAGGAGCAGCATGTATGAACGTACATCAGCCTGGATGTCCCAGCACTGAGTAGTATCCACTTATCTTTCCAAAACTGTATCCAAGGGAATTCTCTGGCAGTCCAGTGGTTAGGACTCCATGGTCTCACTGCTAAGGGTCTGGGTTTGATCCCTGGTCAGGGAACTAAAATTCTACAAGCCAAACAGCATGGCCGGGGGCAAGGGGGAGAAAACTGTACCCAAAGCACAGTGTTGATTGGTCATTTGTATTTCTGCCTCTGAATTCTCTGTTCATATCTTTTCATTTTTCCTTTCTGGTGTATTACTTGTCCCATTTTCCTTTCAATTTTGTTTATATTGGTGATGAACAAAAGTTTAAATTTATGCTATAATCAGTCTTTTATTTTTAATAAAAATATTGCCCATTTTTATGTTTGTAAGGTTAAATATTCACAAATATTTTCCTTGTTTACGTTTTACATTTAACTTTCTAAACTTATTAAATATTAACTACTTATTCAAATATTTTTTATTTTTTTAATATTTATTTATTTGACTGTACCAGGTCTTGGTTGCAGCATGTAGTTTCCTGACCAGGGAATGAATGTGGACCCTCTACATTGGGAACATGGAGTCTTAGCCACTGGAGCACCAAGGAAGTCCCTCAAATGTTTTTAATATTTATTACTTTTTTTTTTTTTGGCTGCACTGGGTCTTAGTTGTGGCATGTGGATCTAGTTCCCTGTTGCTGTGGTCGTTCAGTCGCTCAGTCGTGTGTGACATTTTGCAACCAATGGACTGCAGCACGCCAGGCTTCATTGTCCATCACCAACTCCCGGAGCTTGCTCAAACTCAAATCCATTGAGTCGGTGATGCCATCCAACTATCTCATACTCTGTTGTCCCCTTCTCCTCCTGCCTTCAACTTTCCCAGCATCAGGGTCTTTTCTAATGAGTCAGCTCTTCGCATCAGCTGACCAAAGTATTGGAGCTTCAGCTTCAGCATCAGTCCTTCCAATGAATATTCAGGATTGACTTCCTTTAGGATTGATTGGTTTGATCTCCTTGCAGTCCAAGGGATTCTCAAGAGTCCTCTCCAACACCACAGTTCACAAGGGTCAATTCTTTGGCATTCAGCTTTATGATTCAACTCTCATATCCATGGGCTTCCCTTGTGGGTCAGCTGATAAAGAATCCACCTGCAATGCCAGAGACCTGGGTTTGATCTCTGGGTTGGGAAGGTTCCCTGGAGAAGGGAAAGGCTAGCCACCCTAGTATTCTGGCCTGGAGAATTCCATGGACGATATACTCCACGGGGTCACAAAGAGTCAGACACGACTGAGAAACTTTCACTTTTCTCACATCCATAAATGACTACTGGACTACTAGACCCTGACCAGGGATCAAACCTGGGCCCCTTCATTGGGAGCTCAGAGTCTTAGCCACTGGACCACCAGCAAAGTTTCTCTGTTTAACTTTTTAATGTCTCAATATACCTGGGAGCATGAAATGTTGCACTAACAATTTCCCCCCCAAATATTCAGCTTTCCCCATACCACTTATTGACTAACCCATCCCTTTCATCATTTGTGCTATTTTCTGATAGAATATCATGTATATTTTCTGGAGTATCTATCCTGTTTCATTGTTCATGCCAACACCTAACTTTTAATTATTACCATTTTATATGTTTTAAAGTCTTCTATTTCCAAATTTCCTTAGCTAATCTCAGCTGGGAATTCTTTCAGCTGAACTAAAATACTAATGATCCATTCCCAAAAATCCCTCTGGACTTTTAATAAAACTATAAATTCAATTTTGAATGGTAAATTCAAAATTAATTTGGAAGGAGTTCCCTGATGGCCTAATGATTAGGATTTAGGGCATTCACTTCTCTGGCCCAGGTTCAATCCCTGGGTACTGGGATCTCACATGTCAAAAAAAAAGTTAACTTGGAAAGATTCAACACTGAACTGTGAAGACAATATGGGGAAATGGGTGCTTGCAGACACTGCTGGAGGCCGTACAAACTGGTCTTTCAGAAAGAGGATTTGAGTGTCTCCCAAATGGCACCCCACTCCAGTATCCTTGCCTGGAGAATCCCATGGACAGAGGAGCCTGGTGGGCTACAGTCCATGGGGTCGCAAAGAGTCGGACACGACTGAGCGACTTCACTTTATTTATCAAACTCTTAAAAGTATCTGCGCTTTGACCCAGATCTTCTATGTCTTGGTCTCTAGAAATTTCACACATATGCACAAAACGTTCACTGCAGCACTTTCTGCAATAGACTACAGGAGATAAACTAAATGATATCCTAGAGACTGGTTAATAAATTATGGTTAATAAACTCTGAAATACTACTAGCAGCAGGCTGGTCTGCACATACAGAGAAGGAGGTTCTTGATTTAAAGTGAAGAGAAGAAAAGCAAACTGCTAAACAAATGCCTACAGTAGAATTCCATTTATTATTTTTTATAATAATATAAATATATAAAAATACATAATGATAGGAAATAGTCTAGAGCAGGGGTCAGCCTTCTGTCAAGCACTAGACAGTAAACATTTTGGGCTTTGTGAACCACAAGGTCACAACTATTCAACTCTGCAAATGTAGCCCTAGACTGAATGTATGTATGTAAACAAACAAGTGCAAATAAAACTTTATTCACAAAACCAGGAAGGGGACAGAATTCGGCCCTCAGATTCTAGGCTATGGTTTGCCAACTCGTGGTTCAGAAAGATAGGTACCAAAATGATGTTAAAAATTATTGCTTCTGTGGTAAAAGTGGGAGGAGGTGGAGGGGAATTCTTAGAGGAAAAGAGGATTTTGAGATCTGACCACAGATTCCTCAGGCCCAAATCCTGACTCCAAGGTTGCTGGGCCTATTCATCAGCACCTACTCAGCATCAGGAATCCCCAGGACAAATCCTGCCCTGGGGGTTTGAGGGAGCAAGGAGGCTATTAGCCCTATTATGGGCGAGGACCCTTCCATATTATATTTATCCAGTCTACCATATTAAATAAACTAAATGGCAAATGCTATTATAAGAACTTTATGATGTTAACTCATTACTATCTGTATTAATTTTTGCAGAAACTAACACCTGTGGCTGGTGATTTGTTCTGTAAATGATATTGATAATAACATTCAGGTAACAAAAGGAAGGTGGCCCAGTGATAAAATATCCGCCTGCCAGTGCAGAAGACTTGGGTTCCATTCCTGGAAGACCCCCTGAAGGAGGGAAGATCCTCTGGAGTAGGAAATGGCAACCCACTCCAGTATTCTTGCCTGGAGAATTCCATGGGTAGAAGAGCCTGGCAGGCTGCGTCCATGAGGCTGCAAAGAGTCGGACACAATTTAGTGACTGAGCACACACACACACACTACAAAAGACATATTAATACGCCTCTGGTCAATAATGTGTTAAGTCATCAAATTTACTTAAGCTTAGTAACAGCAACTCATCTACGCAGTAGATGAGGAAACTGAGGCATAGAACAGTTAAGTGGGTTTGCTCAAGGTCACACAGCTCATCAGTGATGGAGCCAGGTTATTCAAATCCAAGCAGCCTGTGTCCAGAGATTGCACATCAGCATTTCTTTTTTTTTCAGTCCTGCTGTGTTGTTCTGTTTCTTTAAATAGTGTGCCAGCCATTCTAATAAAGAATTCCATTTTTATGCTAAAGAAAAGGCATGATTGAGGGGGATAGAATCTATTCTCTCTCTTTATGCTGAGACCATGAAACATCATTTAACTGGAGTGAATAAAAAATTAAACACTTAAAATGATACCAAATGACACATTCCCGACTGGATCACAAGTTTCATCGAAACGAAATTTGATCCAGTAAAGTCACAGAGAGAGAGAGAGTCTGGATTTTAGAGAGATGAAATTCCAAGTTTGAGTCCCAGCTGGGGATCCTCAGACAAGTCACTCAACCTCTCTGAGCACCAGCTTCTCAACCGATCAACGGGCACACAGGCATGCCTCAGGGGTTGCGTAGACTTACAATGGAATATGCGCATGTAAAGTACCCTAGATGGCATCACGGACTCGATGGACAGGAGTCTGAGCAAGCTCCGGGAGTTGGTGATGGACAGGGAAGCCTGGCATGCTACAATCCATGGGGTCACAAAGAGTCAGACACAACTAAGCTACTGAATTGAACTGAACTGAGAGTACCCAAGAGACAGAGAAGAAACAGGGTTATCAGCACCACTGGCCGTCCATCTCCCTGAGGGCATAGCACAAATTCCTGCAGGATTGGCGGACTTCCTGTTTGTTTTGGCGCATCCTCCCACAGCCGAGAAGCCCAAGCCTGCTCTGCCCACAGCCACGGGTCTGTCTCCTGCCAAAAGCTAATGGAAGGATTACAGCCACAACTGGAGTCTAGGAAGGACTTCAGAGGAAAAGCCCTGGAGGGCAGACCCGAGGCACCTTCAGTACCCTGGTGCAGCCTGGGGATGGGAAGGAGTTTGGGGGTGTCAGGTGGTCGGGGAACAGTAACTAAACCCTGAGAATAACTAACTGCAAGTTACGGTTCATAGATTTCTGAGTATACCAAGCCAGGATCTCAAATCCTGGGCCAGTGAGAGGGCCCATTTTAGAGGTGGGCAAGGTGAGGCCCAGGCTTCTGATAGCTCAGTTGATAAAGAAGCCGCCTGCAATGCAGGAGACCCCTGTTTGATTCCTGGGTTGGGAAGATCTGCTGGCGAAGAGATAGGCTACCCACTCCAGTATTCTTGGGCTTCCCTTGTGGCTCAGCTGGTAAAGAATCTGCCTGCAATGTGGGAAACCTGGGTTCAATACCTGGGTTGGGAAGATATCCTGGAGAAGGGAAAGGCTACCCATTCCATTATCCTGGACTGGAGAATTCCATGGACTGTCTAGTCCATGGGGTTGCAAAAAGTCAGACACGACTGAGTGACTTTCACACACGAGGTGAGGCCCAGTAGGCAGTTCCTGAAAGAGCCCGGAAAGGCATCCACCCGTTCTCCCAGAGGCCCTGACTCAAGGGAGACCACAGCCAGCCCCACCCACAAAAGGTGCTCAGTTGGGCCAACAGTGTGTGTTGAACTTAAGCTTCCTTAACCAGCTGTGCCCTCTACAATTCACCTTCGCCCTGGGGATGTCGGCATCACTCACGGATCTGATCTGAATGGACCACCCCCAACAAACAGGACTTCATGGAACTTTCACAGTCAGTCTAGGCTCCTGTTACCCAGTTTGACAGTGAAGGCCTAGACCAAGCAGCAAATTCAATAGAATTATTTAGGGGGTGAGGTCCGGAATGGTCCAGCAATGGGGTTGGGGCACCGGGAGGTGGTGCAGGGTGGGAGGGCATAGAGAGGTCCTTAGGGGAATGGAAAAGGACGGTGGCATCTGGCGACAGACTCTGCGGACTCAAACCCTGTTGCCAGGATCGCTGGGCCCATTCGTCAAGCACCCACTCAGCACCGGGAATCACCTGGACAAGCCCTGCCCTAGGAGGACTGTCCCTTTAAGGCTCGGGTGGGCTGGCCCAGCCATTTCCATGGAGCTGAGCCTAGGCTGTTTCTCAATGTCTTCCCCACTCCAGGCCCAGACAGGAAGTGAGTCCCCACAGGAGAATGAGGGGCGTCAGCCTTAGCGGGATACTCAAGGGAGCCGAGGTCCCACCCCACCCCGTGGGGGTGAGGCCTTTGCGGGGTGCCTGGCTTTGCTGGCGCAGGAACACGGTTTCAGCATCTGTTTGCATCAGTGAATGCTGCGTGCTGAGGGCAGTTCTCAAACCCAATCCAAGTTCAGTTAACTGACCAGGTCATTCAGGTCACACTGGCATCTTTCAATCCCCGACCAGGGCCCCAACCCCAGGAGGTAGTTAACCAGTGTCACCCCTACTTTGCATGAGGAAACTGAGGCTCAAGTCAAAAAACCTATCCAAGCTCCCAATTCTCTGGAATTTGAACCCAAGCTCTACCTCCACAGGGAATGCTCACAAGCATATCTTCTAGACAGGGCAGAGGTAGACAGATACGTGTTCAGATCCTGGTTTGGGCACCCCCTTAGCCTTTCAGTGCCTCTGTCTTCTCATCTGTAAAATGGGCATCCCTTCAGCCCATCAGGATGCGTTTACCCGATGTCCACTCAGTGACAGGCCCAAGTAGCGTGAACACAAGTGGCCTCCAGGAAATGCAGGAGTTTCCCACGAAAAAGTAAAGCCATAAATAAAATCAGGATACGATAAGAAACAAGGAGCAAAGAGCATGACTTAGCAAGGGGGAGGTCCATTAGAGGACATGGAAGACGAACCCCAAAAATAACGGGAGGGCTTTCTCAGAGGGGCGAACCCCTCAGCACTGGCACCTGCTGAGGACCCAGCATGGTGCGGGGGGGCGGGGGTTGGACAACAGACCAGCCCCAGGCCCTGGTCCTCCCCAGCGTGTTAGGACCACCCCCGCACACAGGGCCTGGAAGTAACTCTCACGGCCTCCAATCCCCCGACCCCCGCTGGCCGTGAGCCTGTGCCCGCGCTGACCCCGCTGGCCGCCTACTGGAGCCAGGACATCTGGAAGAGAGCCCATGGTGTGGGGTTACTGGCAGCCACCAGGCGAGCCGATTTAAACCGGGTTTCATTGAGCAGCTTCGTCTTCCAACATCAGGGTCCCACGATGAGGGGGGTCTCCGGTGGCCCCGCTGGACCCACCAGCCGCGCTCCGCTCCTCTTGGGCTGAAGCCGAGAGAACGAGCCCCCGGGCACAGCTGGCCCTTTCCCTTCCGGGCGGACCCATGGTCCTGGTGCCGCTCACCGCCGACCGGAGACCCCCTGCTCCCCTAGAGAGACCTCCTGCGGCCTGGGGGGCCTCAGTGCCCCCCTTTCACCACTTAACACCCTCAGGTCGGCTGCCTCCTCTCCTCTCCTCTGGAGAAATGGATCCAGTCTTTCCTGCAGCCCCAGGGCCAGGATGAACTCAGTGCTCACCCGGAGGCGGGTACCCTTCCGTGTGAGACATCACCTCTCTCATCCTCGCAAACACCCTTCTTTACAGATGGGGAGAGGGAGGCAGGGTGGCCAACGCTTGCCGAGTGGATGGTGGACTGTCCCCAAAGGGCTCCACACCCTCTGAGCACAGCAGGGCACAGTCACAAAGTCAGACAACCAAGCCTCACTCTCATCCAGAAAACTGACCTGATAGACCCGCCCCACGAGCTCGTAGGCATTCTCTCTTCATGACAATGTTCATTACTAAATACAAGGTACACATCTGGACAGGTTGGCAAAGGAAGAGTTCCATTATTTTATCTGTAAATAGTGCAGTTCAGTGTTTTGTAACTCTTTCTGTATAGTTTTTCAGGAATACATTTATCAAGATCAAACCAGTTCAGTTCTAGAGGAAATCAACCCTGAATATTTATTGGAAGGACTGATGCTGAAGCTGAAGCTCCAATCCTTTGGCCACCTGATTCGAAGAGTTGACTCATTGGAAAAGACCCTGATTCGAGCAAAGACTAAAGGCAGGAGGATAAGGGGGTGACAGAGGATGAGATGGTTGGGTGGCATCACCGACTCAATGGACATGAGTTTTGGACAAACTCCAGGATATAATCAAGGACAGGGAAGCCTGGTGTGCTGCAGTCCATGGGGTCACAGAGCCAGACACTGCTTAGCAATTGAATAAATATACCTCACCCCAGCCTTATCTTTTGGAGAAGGCAATGGCACCCCACTCCACTACCCTCGCCTGGAAAATCCCATGGACGGAGGAGCCTGGTAAGCTGTAGTCCATGGGATCGCGAAGAGTCAGACATGACTGAGCGACTTCACTTTCACTTTTCACTTTCATGCATTGGAGAAGGCAATGGCAACCCACTCCAGTGTTCTTGCCTGGAGAATCCCAGGACAGGGGAGCCTGGTGGGCTGCCATCTATGGGGTCGCACAGAGTCGAACACACTGAAGCGATTTAGCAGTCGCAGCAGCCTTATCTTCTGCTCCTTTTAACAGGATTCCAAGCTGAATGATCGCAATGGTTGGTGTGCCCCAGGACCAAGGTCCTTTGGTGCCTGCCATGTCCATCAGCCTGTCTTGGCCCATCTTCCCTCACAGTTCCAAGAAGCCAGAGAACCCCAGGCTCAACTCCATACAGGACATCCAAGAGGAGACAGCTCACGAGGGCTTGTCACCTGAGCCTTTCCGTACCATTTTCCCATGTGTATGTATTATCAATGAAAAATTTTAAAAATAAACAGGGGTAATAGGTAGTAGGACTCAGATTTTACCTTTTAAACGTAGAAACTCTGTCCTCTCCCCAGACCTTTGGAATCGATGTATATGGGTGGGGAGTCCAGGAATCTGTATTTTAAACCTCTCCCAAGGTGACACAGCCCTGCCAGGAGGGCTGTCTCCCAGAGTAGGGCTTCTGGTAAGCTCTGATTCACAGGGCCCTGGGACCTTGTGGGTGTAAATTTCCTCCTGCCAAGCCCGGTGAAAACAGCCTGCCTCAGAGGAAGGCACTCGTCATGTCCAGACCTCCTGAAAGCTCAAGGGACCGAAGGTGGCTGGGCAAGCAACCAAGGGGAGGAACAGGGTCATCTGACAGCACCAGCTGACCTCAGCCTCAGGCTGAGAAGCCCGGTGCCACTGGCTCAATTAGCAATTTGGAAAGGGCCCAAGCAACACGCCTCTGCAGTCTCCTCAGAACGCACCAGAGGTGCTTCTCACTTGAGGAGCTTCAGAGATGCCGGTGCCTGGGTCCCACCGCAAGGAGTCTCATCTGGTCTGCCTGGGGTACGTCCCAACACGCTGCTTCTATTGTGCAGGCTGGGTGAGAACCACAGGACTGGAGGGAGAAGAAACAGGGAGAGGAGCTGGAACCACTACAGAACCCAGGAAGAGATCCTTCTCCCACGCTGCAAGGGGATTTTTATCCAGCCACGTCGGCTCACACTGAACAGCCCTTGGGTCGCTTCCTGCGTGCCAGCTGTGGTGCAGGCCTCTTCACCTCACCCTGACCAAGGCATCCTCTTAACCACTGCACACTGGTTTCTGTCAGACTATGAAGGCCCATCATGGAAAAGAGGGACTTTTCATGAAAACCTGGAAAACCTCGAGTCACCTTTTATTTACTCATTCATTCAAGAACATGTCCAAGTTCTACACTTTGTGCCAGGCACTGACATGCACATAGCCCGGGTTTTCAAACTGGCTGTGAAATCGTGGTAGTTCACATACAGCATCCTGTTTAGGGAAATACCCGTGTGTGTGTCTCCACACTAGGTCTTGATGGGAAAGGTTATTTCTTACCGCTGATCACGGTCCAAAATGCTTGAGAAACACTTGAGAAGAAGCCCCAAATAGCCCGAGAACCTCACAGTAGTTACAAATGTCTATAGATTCACCTGGAAACACACACTGCTTTTGTGGCCATGAGGCTCACCACGGAGAGATGGATGAGAAAAGCCATCAACCTCCTCCATGGTTTGGTAAACGTCCCCCCCCGCCTCCACCCCAGAAATTTCAACCCAGCACCACTGCCACCCCTAAATAAACACCAATGGTCCCAGACCCTTTCCTCAAATGCCAAACATACAGAGGCACCTACCTTGATGGACTTACGGAGGATATCTGGATCCTAAATCCCTCAGGCCCCAAAAGGGGATGAGAGGAGCCCAGACACAGCAGTGGTGGCAAGCGGCCCCAGCGCCCCCAAACCCCTCTTCCCAGTCCAGCTGCACACCTGCTGAGCTCGCCTCGCAGCTGCAGGCAAAGCCCAGGGCTCCCAAGTTTCCCATGGCAGCTCTGAGCACACACCACCACACTGGCAGCAGGACCGTCTCAGTTCTCCCGAGTGCGGCACTGGCACCAGGGCCTGCACCCGAACACGCAGACCTCATGCCCACCAGCACCCCTCCCCCGGGCTCCTAAGGCCTGGCTCCCCAACCCGAGGATTAAGAACTCATAAAGGAAGGTCACTTGGACTTGCTGGCTGTGGCATCCCAGCAGGCATTCTACTTCAGTCTGAAAAGTAAGACCCTCACAAACACGTGGACTAGCTTTTGCCCTAAAACTATTACTTTACAGACTGCAGGCTTCACCCTGTTCTGAGTACCTATGCCTCTGGTTTTAGACTAGCCCAGGATCCAGTGAGACCCATTTTCAAGCCTGGAGCTTCCAAGTTCCAGTCTCTCACACCCCTCAAGAGTATGACTCATGTACGGCTCAATACTTACTGCTATACCGCCACCAGTCAAGCAGCATAGTTAGTGGCCACACACACGAAGGGACTCAGAAACCTACAGAAAATCATGTGGCAGGTTACTCTCCAAAACAGCTGTTTTTAACTTTGAAGCGTGAAAGAGAAGATAAGTTGAAAGGGCCTTTACGCTGTCTGTCATTTTTTCTTTATAAAAATGCACGTTTTAAAAATAAAGATACATTCCAGAGTTAAGGACTCCACTCATAGGAGGCAGATTTTAAGTGCAGATGTAAATGGTATCCACGGAATTCAAGTCACTAAGTTTTGCATCATTTTTTTTTTCCATCCCATGTCACAAACGATGAAACAGAGCCCAGGCTGGTGAACTTACCCAGGCTCCCACACCTAGTAAGTGGCGAAGTTGGCTTTCAAATCCACGTGATTTCAAGCAAAGATTCTTCCTTCATACAAGGGGGCAAAAGGCAAATGAAAATTGTGAGATCATTTCCGTCTGCAAGTAGTACAAATATCCAGCAGCTAAGATGGAAAAGGCACTCTTACAATCATGTTGATGGAAGTTATTAACCATTCCTACTTTGGTAGGACCTATCAACATTTTAAGTATGAATTCCTTTGAACTAGCAATTTTACCTGCAGAAATTTATCCCAGAGGAACCTAAAAAAAAAAAAAAACTATTCACTGTTAACTATGATAAAACATGGGATCCCCATAAAGCCCCAGATGTGTACAGAATTTAGTCATAAAATATCACCATATAATCTTATGCAGAAAGATCTGCATAGACTATATGCTACTGTATAGCTGGATTTTTGTAGCTTTTTAAAAAAATTAAGCATTAACTCAATACAAATAGAATGAGAGGCCATCAGAAATTTGGAGTAAAATCAGCAAAAAGCCCGTTTTACTGAGGGCCACAAAATTTGTGTTTGACTCTCAAAACCCTCTTGCGTCATGGGCTGGTGTGTGCTGGACTCCACAGAGAACACGCAGGTCCCGTCACAGGAAGTAAAGCCCTGTCAAATGCACTAATACAACACACAGAGCGACCCCTACTAAAACATCACATACCTCACCAACACTCTGGTGCAGGGTTTGGAAGCTAGACTAAAGCAGTGTAAGGCCACCAGAACTGATCAAAGTTGTAGCAGCTTCCAAGGAGAGTGCGGGGACCACAGAAACATCTGCTCAGAATAACCTCCTACATTTAACGAAACATGAAATCTTAAAGTTTCTTTTCACTTTGAAATACACCCAGATAATCTAATGGATGAAGCGGCAGGCTATACAAAATAAAGTGCAGTGAGATTCATCTGCTAATAGTCACTACACCTCTCAGAACATTCCGGTAGTAAGTAACGGTGCCTTGCACCTCCACCACATCAAGGCTGGCTTGTGGCTCGTCCTCTCGGCTGGGTCTTGGTGACTCCCTTAATATTCAACAAGATAGGGAACTCAGCCCAGCTTTCAGTGTTGCATGGCAATCTTTAAGGCCAAAAGCCAAAGTGACCTAAGTTTAATGAGCTCTGAGAGCCCTTGGGAAAAATATCTCAGCTAGTTATTTTGTAAGCCTGAACTTCCATTTTATGTCAAAGTTACCCAGATGTGATGACCAAAAACAAAACTGCAGACAAGCCCTGGGGTTTTTTGGTTTTTTTAATTATTTATTCATTGAATGATTTAAGGTGTGTACCACTACTCCAGTTGGGTAACCCACATTGAAGAATTTGACTGCAGGTCTTTAGGTACAGCCAAATGCTTTCCATTAACTTTACTCTATAAAATACTAAACATATATAAGTTTTTAATGCTTCAGCCATGCTCAGAACACTGCAGAAGGGTAAACAACCCACTCATGCCAAGTTAACGTGACGGGAGCAGAACTCATGAGCTGTGACGTCTAAAGGAATCCGAGAATCTAGCTTAAGATGAAAAGAGGTTCTGTTCCCCCAACGTAAACTGTTAAGGTTTAAAATTCTGCCTACACTGTTCTCAGAGACTGGAGGAAAAAAAGAAAAAAATTCGTTATTAAAAAAGTATCACACACATATGCAATCTTCCATGATTTGTTTTGCATCTGAAATGGCACAAAGAAAGGCTGCAAAAAATCTAGCAGTCAGAACTAAATTTTCCTAAGAGAAATTACCTCCCTTTTAACCTCCTGGGTCTTCGGCAGTGGGGTGGAGATGGGGAAGGAGTTAACCGGTCCGGCGACAAAGCGCATTTAGAATTGAATGCAATGGAAAAAACTAACAAATGTTAAAGTTTTTCAAAAGTTTAATGGAGCCAATATATAAATTGTGTTCTGGCAGACGTGAAGACCTGCTTTCTCTTACCAAAGAAAATGGCACATGTTTTATCAAAATTTGACAATCCAGAGTAAAGGGTACTGAGATTCAGAGCACCAACTAAAACAAAAACCACCAAAAAAATTTTTTGTCACTAACTTGGAGAGAGGAACTACAACCAAGGCATAAATGGGAGATTAAATATGTGTTCCTCAGCCTCAAAAACCTTTAGGAAGGAGTTCTGACCTCTTGTGAGCAACGCTTCACACCGTCAAACCCAATTCCAGAATCTAAATTTACAAAGATAGAAAACAAAGATAACTCCAAATGCATTTCTTGGTATATTCCAAAAGGAAGTGTAAAGTATTGAGAATACACAGGCTTGTCCATTTCTGGTATAATGATAAACTGTTATAATTCTTCCTATCATATTAAAAAAAAATCCTTTTTTGCAAAAATTTAGAAATGCCTTTCATTCCTAGGTTTAGCATGGAACTGACTTTCTTTAAATAAGGGCTGTATCTATAGTGAATATAGAACTCCAGTTCACACATTTCCATTCACATCCCACCTGTCAATGAATATTATGGTGAACTTAGCAAAATTTCTTCAAAGATTATTAAATGGCTGGAGAAAATTGCAAACGTTAACAAAGTGCTGTGAGTAATTACTGGAAAAACCCTTATACTGATTTGCAATAGTCTTTAAAGGATAAAAAACAGGAAGTAACTGATACTGAACTATAAGTTTGCAAGGAAACATTGTCACTGTCCTACTTGAGATATATATATATATATATTATAATATGGTAGAATAAATTACAGTACCTGGCAGGCTGACATCAGTTCTTCATCTAAAAAAAGACTACCATTCAGTTCAAGATATTAAAAATGAAGATGAAACATGCTCTAGAACACTGTAGCTACAAGAGGTCTTATACTTACTCAAAAGAGGACTCTATTGAGAACTTTTATTTAGGTCTAACCTAACATCTAGAGGACTTCCATGCGATTCCATCTTTTCCCAGAATGAGATTCCAAACTGCACTTTCTAGGAGAGGGATTTGGAGTTGGGTTTTGCTATTTAAATTGGGATCACATTAATTATTAGCAGACAAAAGACCTTTCTCTTTCACCCATTCCAACGGAAACTGCACAAAGCAGAACATTCATGAAAAACGTAAAACAGGATATGAAAGACTACAGTGCCTAGCCTCCCCAACCACCCATCTCCCTCTCACTAATACTGAACCAAAAAGGAAGTCCGTTCTGAAGAATTCGTGACCTCTCTACTTCAGGTCACCATGAATGCAGTCAACATGTTTACATTTACCACTAGGATAGTACCCTGCTTGGGAAGTAGTACTTGTCTTAAAAATGAATTATTTTAAGCCTATAGGGTTAATTGGAGGAGGGGGGCAATTTAATAATATTGCTACTTTTAGAGCACTAACACACACAAAGTGAATCCAATAAAGTTCTGTGTATTGATTCAGTATTAAGTATTAATTGCATGACCATCATAGCACCTCTTTACATCACACAATCACCAGAATTATAGACTGCTTCAAAAACTAAAAATAGGGCACAGTTCAATAGTAATTCAAAGTTGCACGCTGTTACTAGAGAGAAACCAGGTGCGTGGTACAGTGTTGCTGCAAAAATGGAAGCCTGGAGATCTGACGAGGAAGCCAGATCGTGTGTTTTAGACAATTTTAGAAACCTGGCAATACTGGTGAAGCAAAATACTCAACACAGCAGGAAATGGACCCTCCCCCCACCCCAAAAAAACCATCCTATAACCAAATAAACATCTGATATTTCCTTTCCCTTTGAGAATAAATACAGTTAAGGTCACTTTTAGCCTTGAAACGGATATATGTTTGCCTATGAGGATCCTACTACACGGTATCTGATGTCCTCTGCTAGGATTATACTTTTAAGAAAGCCATTGTTACAAGAGGCATCTACTATAAATACCTAGAACTTTCTTTTTATGGCAACCACTATAGGATTCACTTGTCTTAAACAGTGAACAATGGAAGATGGCCTCATATGTTTCCTTTGCAATAATAGTAATATGTTGAGGATCAAGTGGCTTTCAAGCAGCATGGTGGGTGTGAAAAATGTTTGCAGTTTAGATCATTCTGTTGCGTTTATGGGTTGGTGAGTCTGTAATGACATCGCCACACTGGGCTGAGGTACGCTTTCTAGTTCCACCATTGTCCAAGTGGAGTGCCATTTCTTCTGATATGAAAGTGTTCAAATCGACATCATGGAGTCCATTTCTCCTTCGACTAGCATTCGATCCACTGCTTACATGTGTAGGAGAGCCTGGGGTACTCGAACGCACGCTTATACTAGCCATTGCACCACTAAGACCTAGGAAGAAGAAAAAAGGTTTTAAGAGTTGCTCGATTATTCCACCCTCTTGAAAGCAACCCACTTTTACTTTCAACGTCGTCATCGCGTCAAAGGAGGTCTGCCTATTTTCCTCACAAAGGGGTTCACCGGGGGAGCGGTTTTTTCCCTGCAGGAACGAATCGTCTGACACAGGAGATGTTCATTGGTAATACTAATCAATATTTACAATCCAGGTAACTACCAATTACTGGAAGCTTATGATACATGGCAGGCACCCTGCTAGGTGTACAAATCCATCAGGAAATCCTGCCATCTACTCTATGAGGTAAGCGCTATCTGTAACGTAAGAGTTGAGGAAGGAGGTGCTGGTTTTAAACAGAATGTTTCCCTTGCCCTGTCTCTGAGCCAACAGATCCCTGTGCTGTGTGCACAGGGGAGCCCACAGGCATTTCCAGGCCTGAGTGGACTCAACTCTGACATCTCTATAAAGTGACTTTATAATTTAGCATCTAAAACAATACACTATTGAGCCTTAAAAGCGGTCCCTAACTATTAAGAATAATCCTTGGACATCAGATACAAAGTGATTCTGCCCTGGACAAATCAACCTACATGCTCACCCCAAGGTCTGGACTGTACTCGGGACACCCTAACTCAACATCATCTCTAATCCTTCAGAGAAGGGGGGAGGGAGCGCAAGGGTAGTATAAAAATTCCTGCTGCCTTGCCTTCAAGGTTAAGAGTTACTAAATCCAGAGCATTCCAGCACGCGTGGTTGGACACTCATTCCTTAGACCCCTGAACAGTTAAAGGAGGCAAATGTATGTTCTGCTTCTAAATGCTCGGGACACACCTGTGAAAGGCATGAGAGGGCCAGGAGACACGCCACAGCATTGAATTCAATAACCTGACTTCACTGGATTTTCCTTCTTATGAACAGCCCCCTTGGGCTATCTGAGTCTCATAATGGATTTCTTCGTTGCTTGACTGAACTGCTATGATCTAGTATAATCAACATTCACAAAGAACAGGACTCCTATCTTAACAAGTCAGCTTAGAGGTTGATTTCCTAGGGACCCATTCTAATTTACTCTGTAAATGTACTTTAAATTTGATCATTAGGGAGCAGAGAATCCTTTTTCCACTTACCATACCAAAGCGTTTAAATTCCCTTCGACACCGTTGTCACTCTACAAATAGCCCGTGAACGTCCGCCAATCTTTGGTAGCCCCCACCGCCTCCCAGGTACTCTCTGCAGCCCATACCTCCCTTTCTAAGCTGCTCTTAACTCCTTCCTGCAGGAACTAACCAGTCCTCTCACTGCCCTCCGGGCAGCAGCAGCACCCTCTCGCCCTTCCGCTGGTGGCCAGGGGAAATCTGACCTCATCTCTCATGGGCTCTAAGCCTTTCCAAGGCCAGTGCCCATTAAAAATAAATAAATGCACTAATATTGGAGTACTTCCTAGGTCAGGCACTTTTTTGTTTCATCCTTGGAATAACCCTATGAGAACTGTATCCTCTCCCCTTTGCAGATGAAAAACCAAGGTTAAAAGGTTAATAAGTAAGCCACTCAAGGTCACACAGCTAGCAAGCAAAAGCCGGGACCCAAGACTCAAGCAGAATCTAAATTCCTAACTCTGTCCACCTCTTCAAGTCTCAATTCTTTCAGCACGGAAGTAGCCTCAGGAACTTAGGGTCTCAGCCTACCTCGTAGCATCTCTGTGGCTCCTCTCCCGTCTGCTCTCTTCAATCCCATCCTAACACTCAATCCTTCACTCCCAGCATTAACTCATCTGCGGTTCCTAAAAACGGCCTGGTCTGCACCTGCCTTCCGACATCTGCTCCCCACTGCGTGAAGCCCAGGTCCCTCCCACCTCCGCCTCCAGTCCTAGGCAACTTGCCCAGTTCTCCTATCTCTCCTGTGAAACTCTTTCCTGTTCTCAGCCTGCCCACTCCTTCTTCAGTGGCCTTCTCTTCTGTATGTCTGTCTGACGTCAGCCAGCTACGCGCCTTGGCCCCTGAAGCTTACCTACAGGAGTGATTTTCCACATCATCGCCACAGGAACAGACCTTTTTCCTGAGCTCAAGGGCCCATCCATATTTCTAACTGCCCGTTGGCCCTCCAAACCTAACACCTTTGGGGGAAAAACTCACACTGCTTCTTCCCTAGCTGACACAACTTTATTAAAATAAAGTAAAACAGGAAAGGAACACTCTGGGCTGATGTCACCTAGCACAGTACCACTGCTCATCTCTTCCCATAGACAGTACCTTTTCATCTGCATCTCGTGAACGTAACACAGTGTCTGGCACATAACAGAAAGCTTCAAGGCCTTACCCCTCACTCTGAAATCCAAAGCTGTTGATGTTTATTCACCTCTCCAATGTCAGGAAACACACCCACGTGGCTCTCTTATTATGTCTTTGTCATGAAGATAACACTCAATTATTTCCAACTTGCTGGATTTGGTCTTTTGTCTGTTTTTAAGTTCTCCATCAAGACTAAACCCCTTGAGGGGGACAGCTGTGCCTTTTCTCCTAATCTCGCATCCTGTAACGTATTACTGAAAAGTGTCCACATACTTGAGACAACCTTTTCATACCTGTTTCATAACGCAGGAGGTTCTAAGGTAATTATGCTGCAAAATATAGGCCCTCGGCAATAAACTGGGCTATTTCAGTAATTAAACTTGGGATCCCCTGAGCATTTGAGACCCCAGAAAGAACAAACTCCGCTCCAATGACCTTCCTGTTAATGTAGGAGCCACGTGGCTGTATGTTTAACATTCAAGGCTCATAAAACGCTCCATGAGAAGTGAAGAGTCACCTCAAACAAATGCTTCAACTGCTATCCTCCATGAAAAAAGAAGAGAGATTTTAAAACATCAATTCGGTCCTTTTCAAAATTCCCCCAGTAACTTCCAGAAAACCACAATCTTTTTTCTGTTGGGTGTATGACCCTGGGCTTAGTTTGACAGCTAAAGCAGAAGTCACAATGTGCAACATTACCTATTTTATTTTCTACTCTCAGCAGTGAAAATTCTTTTCAAGGTTTAACTTACAAATCTTCCCCAAAAGAAGACTTTTCATCACAAGGGTCAAACAAAAAAATTAAGATTAACAACCAAAAATATATGTATTTTAAACAACCCAAATTTTATTTTATAAACCAATGACAGCTACTAGGAGATGCTTTAGGAAACCTTAGCTAAGCCACATAAACAATCACAGGCCTATACAAGTACAGAGAATCTAAACATGCTTCAGAACTAAAAAAAAAACTAAGTTGTATGGCCCAAGGGCATACGACTTAATTTCTACCAAAACACACTTTTTCAAAAGGGCTATGGGAATATCAATTGACAAAAAGCAGTAGAACAAGCAGTATGATTAGACAGAAAAGTCTCCATTGCTTAATACAAGATAAACTTAATCATTTTAAAAACGTGTCTGCATTCCTTTTAAATGATTAGTGCAGGAGTGGGGGTAAAAAAAAAAACAATTAGGAGGATTTAATCATACTCTGAAAGCTCCCATGGGAGCAAAAACAAAAGTTACAGTCCAGGTTATAGGAATCTAGGTTACATGGCAAATTGTTAAAAGCACATCACTATAATTTTCATACCAAGGTCATGCTCAGGGTCATAAAAAAATCCTGTTTTCAGAATTAATTACATGTAATTCCAGTTTACCAGCACATAGTTAGGTCACATAGAGGCACAAAGAGCAAACGCAGAACCCAGCCAGCTTCCCTTCCTCCGACCCGCAGCCCTGGCAGTGGCCTCGAGGCAGCCTCTACCCTTTCCGCTGGCCGCCCAGCCTCCTGCAGCACCTGCGCGCCTCGCCCTGGAGGACAAGGCCGACCGTCCACTGTTTACCGCGGATCCACTCAGCGCAGCTCCAGGACCCTCGGGCAGGTCTGCGCGCCACCAGCTCTCTCATCTCGGGCAGAAGGGGGATGTGAAATCCCCACGACTTGGACCAACTGATTAACATCCTGACTGGAAGCCCTAAGAAGCTGGCATTTTTGCATTTGAAATGACTTGCACTATTCAAATGGAAACACTTCCTTTGCACAAAGTGTATTCTGAGGTTTTAGGTAAGCAATGTGTGTAAATGTCGTGTTTTAAGTGCACAGGGGGGAGAAGTTCAAGCATGAAAAAGTGCATTCTACTAGGAAGACTTAGGTAATTTGAAGTAGATACCACTCCCCACCCCAATCTGTGAATTGTAATTCTGAACTTTTATTGAAGTAAAGCACACTAAATCAAACCAATTACAAAGATACATGTGTCACACCAAGAAAACATTTTCAGTTATGCTGACAGCCCAAAATGCTTTCAATTTTTCAGACAGTTTTAATGCCATGGGAAAAATGCTCACGTCGTTAAAATGAAAAAAGCAAGATACAGTACCATATATGCAGTATGAGCTCAGCTATGAAATAATTTTAATATTTATACATTGAAAAAAAAAAGACTGGAAGAAAATGCACCAAACATTTAACTGCAGTTATCTCTGTAAAGTGGGACAGCAAGATACTGAGTTTTTCACTTTTTGGAAATTTTCAAATCTTCCAAGAAATCAGTATTATTAAATCAGAAAACTAGTGAAAAAAATTAAATGTTAAAACTGTTTCACAACTACCAATGGATTATTAAGGAAATACTAGGTGAGTAAACTGGCTTTAAGGCCTGGCTACATGGACTCCTTTTTCACCTCAATGAAAAAAGTGTCCAAGAAAATTTTACTGCAAAGTCTTAAGTTTTGTATCATTAATGCCAGCAGCTTTAGTTAAGCCCTATCTCCAAGAAACTTCAGTAGCTAATATCTAAATCTTAATAAACAGAAAATGCCAACTTTTCATCAAAAATTTAATGCTATCTTAATTGCCTTGATTGTTTTTCTTCTCAGAGGCTGGTCTGAACAAAGGCTATAATTAAAAAAATTCCAGCCTTCAGAAGAGTTTCAATTAAAGAAGATTATTTTAAATAATCAATTTAAAGCAATTAAGAGATGAGATTTGCTTTTGGTGCATTAATCTCTTACATCTTAATTCCCAAGTAAGTTTTGCAAACATTTACTGTTAAGTAACTATTGACAGTTCTCTGTTATTTCAGGAAGATGCAGAATGTAACATTCAACAAGCATTTATTAGGAATCTACTGTGTTCCACACATTGTGCTAGGTGTGTGGGCAAGACGTGGAAAAGGGATTCTCAAAGACTGGATATAAATCCCCCCACAAGCCAGTTCTAATCTATTCCCTGCAACTCAAACTGCCACGAAGCTTCTTTCATACTGTACCATCTGTTTAAAAGAACTTAACCTCAGTATTTGTGTGACTGTCAACGTTTGTTTCTATGTATTTAACTTTATCAGAGGAAGAAATAAAAAGTGATAGAAAAGGAGAGACAGGAACCAAGCGTCAATACTCAAATTTCTTCTTAAATGTACAGATCTCAAGGTTACCAGGAAGACACAGGCCAATGTTGTGACAAAAATAACAAAAGCAACAGAACCTGTGCTCAAAGGAGAAAGAAAATCCAACTGGTCTATACTGCCTAAAATCACAGCTTTCCAAAATACCAGAGGAAGCAGGGAACCATTTTATGACAAATTAGGAATCTGCCTTACTTTTTTTTTTTCTAGGTAAAGATGTCTACGTAACCTTATATCCCTGAATACGATTTCAAATGAATGTCTTTTTCTTCTAAGGCCCTACACTCAGTCTCTCCAGATCCAAGAATCCAGTCAAGCACCTTAATGATTTAAGAGACTAAGGATCACCATATACGCCAGAAAGACTTTGTTAGGCATGAGAGAAGCCAGATATGGAGCCTATTAACTCCTCAAGTGACGGAACTGTGCCTCAATCTGATTGCCTGGGATTACATGCCTCAAACTGACTAATAATACAATTCTATTAGGCTAGAAACTCCTTGAGATATTATGTGATTCATCTTTGTATCATCTGCTCCTATCACTAGCTTCTGAAAATCAGAATGCCTGGCTATTTACTGTGCTCAGTAAATGCTGGGCAATAGGAAAGACTACAGAATGACAATATACATTTTTAAATGACCACACCTTTCACAAAAGGATTTTAATTGCATAACACCACAGTCAGCCAGCCAAACACACACACGCACAGGGGTTTCCAGACTAAAACTGCTTGACTTCAACCCTCACTGAATACTATGTCTTCTTCTTAAACGCACGACACATTATCTCAAAACAAAACAAAACACATCAAATTAAAAAACTCCTTTCCCTTTTGGCAAGGGGAGAATTCTCCAGTATCATATCAAAGGCCAGATTGCCTGCACTTGCTAAGGCCCTTTCAGTAAACATAGTAGCCCACTGTCTTTTTTAAACTGATGTTGTTGAAACAACATGGAAGGAACTTGAACTTGAGCAAGGAGGCATCTTAAAGCCAAATGTCAGTGACAGCAATGGTTCACCCACCAGTTACCCACTCTTTAACACCACACCCTGTGTGAACTGAATAACTTTACACAGAGTCAAATCCAGGCCCAGTGGGATTAGTTCCCTGTACTGCAGTTAGTCATCAAAATGATTTCTGGAACTAAACCCAAGTGTCTCCGATTTCTATGGAACAGTCTGAACCAGGGCCAGAAACGTACAAAGACCACCTCTGAGATGATCTGAGCAAGAGCAAGGTTTTTAATAGAGTTAGCAAATGAGTGAGGTCTGACTTGCACCATAGCATCCTCTCCCATCCAGGTCTCTTCCACACCTGGGCCCCATTCTAACTCTGGATCTTTTTCATCTAATCCCCATGATGACAAACAGAACTCCTGATGACAAACAGACTATCCTTCAATCCCCATGATGACAAACAGACTATCCTTCAATCTAAGGCTTTCTAGACGCAACAGTAGCTTGGGCAAGTCAAGTCAGCTCAGAATCTTTCCACCACCAAGCTCCCAGCTTGAAACATAAAACAAGCTCAAGATTTTAGTAAGTAATAATATAAATAGGTAGTTAACACTAAACTTTAAATCATTCCTTCCTTTTGAGTAACTGCACATTTAAAAGGCCACCCTTACTAAAAGGAGAGGCAAAGTACCCTCTAAGGCCACCTGAGCTCCAGGCCTGTTTTTGGAGTACCGCCATCAGGGCGCTCACAGGACTTGGAACTAACCGGAAGTCCTCTCCTCTGGAGGCAAAGAACATTTTACCTGTGTAAAGGCTAGGTGCTATGCTTGGCTTCTCATTCTATATATTGCCTTACAAACAAAACACGTCACCTTTTCAGAAGTGACTGCCCTGGAGAGGTTGGCCACCCTGCCCAAGGTCATCCTGGGAATGCAGCCTAGGTACAAAGCCTGACTACTCTTCCTGCTAAAACCAACCAGAAATATAGGTTACAAGCCATTCATCTTCAAGCCTATGTACCCAGATTCACTTATGGGGAAAACCCCCAGGAAGAAATACCAAACTTATGTATGTTCTAATGTGTTTAGGGAAGAAAAGTAAGCTTAGAGACCTGCCGGGGGGCAGGGGTATGAGGAACCCTAAATGTACAAATAGAGGTAACTGAATTTGGGAGCCAGACAGATCTGGAATACCTATTCAAACATTTACTGACCTGGTCTATTTTAGTCAAATAAGCCTTTCATCATCAATAAGATGGCAATAACCCTGGGCAAATGTGGACAGTGCTCCCCTAGCAGGACGCTGACATGACCTAACACTCAAAGGACTGCTCTAACGGTGCCTCATCACCCTCAGCCCTGCTTCAAGTCTCAGCTGTTTGGGGTGAAGAGGTGACTGTGCAACAGTCCTGAGATACACCTGCTCTGTTCTCCATTCTCCTCACCCTCATACTGCAGTCACCCAGGAAATCTGTGAGCCTCAACTCTCTGTAAAAGTTCTCTGCTCTGTTGACTTAACAGACCTCTGAACCCTGTGTTAGGCTCAGGACACATCTAGCCCAGGTTCTGTCACAGCCAGCAGCTCTGAGACACAGCCCTGCCCCACCGCACCCCTAGTCTATGGACAAGGAGAACAGATGCCCCACTCAGGCAAGACCAGAGAACAGGGAGACTGAAGACAAGCTTCGTAGCGGAGGAGACGTTCCATCAGTCTGAAGGGGTCAACAGGCAGAAGAGAAAAAAGCTTAGAAAAAACCATGAAGGTATTCAGATGATGACACAATACGGCTAAGAAACCTGACCCAAGGTCAGATCAACTGACAAGGGCCTTACAATGTCACACTGAGTTCTAACTTCATCCTACAGACCACAGGGAAACGAACGTTATTTTTCAATGAAGCAACAGGATAGAGATCACTCCAGTGGTCCCAGGAAAGATGGACTGGAGAATGGGTCAACTCAGGACTGGGAAGCAAGAACAGGCAGGAGATGATTCCAAGAGCCCAGGGCTCCCCTCCTCCAGAAAAGCCTTCTCTGAACTTATCGCTACAGCACACTGTGGAACATTCTTTTCTGACCCCACAACACCTTACGTATGACATTAAAATGAATTATCCAAGTGTGCACTGGCCTCAACAGAAAAGGAAGCACCCTATTCAATCGTATTTTCCCTAGAGACTATACAGTATCTGCCACATACCCATTTGCTGAGTGCAGAAATGAGGGAAAAAACATGGTTTTGCTTTACTTGGGGATACCCTGGTGGAGATGTAGGCCAGGGCATAACAGGGTATACATGTTTAAGCAGTCTGGAGAAAGGATCTAAACTGTAAGGACAAATTTTAGAAATTAAGACTAAAAATCCCTTAAAGGGATTGCAGGAGGTAGCTAACAGCTAAATCCAGGGGAATGTAACCTATTCCCCTAAGTCACTGAAAGGTCAGAGATCAAAGAAGCCTAAGGAGAAGACCAGAAAAGGAAAATTTCTAGAAGAGAAAGGATGGCTAAGAGAGAGCTAATCAGAAGACAGGCAGGGAACCACAAAATGGTCCAGATGATCTTTGGTCTATCTGCAATCTGTTTACATAAAAACAAGGTGCCAGCTATGAATCCAGTTCCCAGTAAATTTTAGATAATATTTTTTTTAAGACAAGCATGATTAAGAAAAGGAGAAATCAACATAGAAAACGCATATGCATTTCTCTGATTTCCATGAGTTTAGCATCCAGATGAGGACATATCATGTACACAGAAAATGAACATCACATGCTGCAAACAAGTGCCAAAATAAAGCACTAGATTATATTCCTTAAATTTCAGCAACCATTAGCTGACAGTTTTGATTGAAATTGTTTGATAACTATTAATGTATTGAATTGGCCAAAAGGTTCATTTAAAGAACCTATGGCCAACCCAATGCTTTTAATTGCAACTGCATATTTAAGTCTAAGGTTATGAGGGGTATTTATCAAAGGACCTTATCCTTGGACCCTGTCTAACATGATATACTCTACAATTATGTCTCGGCCATTTTTATTCAAATAAAAAACATATTTTAAGCATATAAGGGAGCATTGGTGGAAATAAGAATTTAGAAGCTAATTTGAAAAAAAATACAAGAGTAACTGTCCTCTCTTGTGAGGACATGAGGTCGTCTGTGGATAAGAATAAACAAACATTACCTCCTACACGAATGTTTGCTTTGATTAGAAACTTAAAGTCGGACTCAATTCTTTTCCTACTTCCCCCGGGACCCCAAAACTTCATAAATGTAGCCTCTCCCTCCAAAGAACCCCAAGAACTTCAATCTGACCTCATACTTCATAGATCTGGCAATGAAAATTATGTGCAAAACCAAATTCTGACAAGCATGCACCCTAATTAGGATATTTCCAAATATATTTCAAAATATATGAATAGTTTTGACTTCAATTTACAAACTATTCAATAAATCAGATCATCAGGACACCAGGTTACAAAGTTAGCCACTAAGTCAATTTACAATTTAGTTAATAATGCCCTATTATTAGAAATCATTTAAATTACTCAAAATACTCAATTCAGACTAGCATTCTCAATTCATGGATGTCCTTTAAAACCAACAGAGCACAAAACTCCTTGTTTCTGTATACTCTTTACAAGCTGCTCTATTACTGCACTGCAACTTCACATTTTAACTACGTGAGTTCAGCGCATGAGCCCTAGGAATCCAATATATTCCGTATTGGCACTACTTCATAAGTCTATCAAAGTGGAAGGTTATTTTTTAAATAGCTTTAAAATTAAACTTTCTAAAACCCTCACAATTCAAACACAAATCAAAATTATAAATAGTACCTTCCTAAAATTACACCATCACTAAAACTCCCAAAGTTCAGTAAAATAATAAATCACAAATTTGAACAAACTCAATTTAAGAAAACGTAATGGGAGTTGGAGAATATAGTAGTTGTGGGGGGTGGGCTCCTGGCTTGTCCTTACAATGTGTACAACTGCAGTAAAGGTTTTATATCAAGAGTGGCATTTATGTTTCTCAAAACTGTTTCCTGTAAGAGCATAATTCAGGGAAAAAAAAGACTCTTAAAAGAAAAATATGGAATGAATCATAAATCCACTGGATGACAAAGAAAATCAAAATGTTTAAGGAAACACAACTACATCAAATACTAACATGCACTACAATTAATCTAACAAACTGTACATGTGTAGTAATTTTTTTCCAAACTTAATGGTAGAAGATGTGAAACTCTTAATTCAAGAGAACAGATCAATCTCTATTTTGCCTGAGTTTCAAAAATTCCACTATGTTAGGAACAGCAAGCAGTCTTAAGTACTGTAACCATACATCATGGACTTTCTTGCAATAAAACATTTTTGTGTTTTTAACTGATCATAAAGTCACAATCAGGACAGGGAAAAATAACAACACTTTTCCCAAGTCCATGTTCTGAATGGGGTTTTAGGTATAAAGAAGCAATGCTTGCCAAAAAGAAAAAAGAATCTCTGTAAGCATTAAAGCTTCGATGATATAGAAGCTCTCTGTATATATCCCACTTCTTATTACCAGGTTACTTTATTTCAGATGACTTCCACTGTGGCCCAGAAATGTTAACTTTTAACAAGGCCCATGACCTAACTCACTAATGACTGCTATCTGCGTAGTCACTTGCACAATCCATGTTTTCATCTTGGCTTCAACACCAAGTCTTGTTATTCTGTGGTTGTATTTTTACAGCAGTATTGAATGACCTATAGAATACCTCTCCCACTTCTATCTGGAAGCCTGTATTAGATAACAAGCAACAACGGACCTACTGACTACATTTCCCAGGCTTCTCCAGTAGGACTTAAACCCTTCAGCCAAGAAGGCCATCTGACAGCAGGTCTGGCCTGGGGAGATGGAGATGGACTTGGCCTCTGACAGTCCTTACTATCAAGCAAGGCCCTCTGGACAACAGGTGTAAGGAAAGCCAACCTAACTATTCTCACATCTGTCCTCTCCTCCTCGGGCCCATCAACACTCACCCTCTGCAGGCACACTCAATAACCTAAGCTAACGAAGGGAGTTCCCAAGAGAACTCCCCCAACAGTTACCTGCCTTACTTGCCTGTCACTGACTAGGCTCTCCAGGTAATTATAAATGCGACAGAATTCTTAAGACACAGAACTTCCTCTTTGACTCAGAAGAGTAAGAGAGTATGTACAACAGAAGTGTAAAGCAATCAATTCTAATTAATGTTGCAAAAGATGCAGTTATTATAATACCAATCAGCTCAAACTAACTTCCAAAAACAGTTTTTAGGATAGGCTGGCTAACATTCAAAAACTGCCCATGTAAGTTCTTAGCTTACATTCTATTTAAACATTTCTAGAGCAAGTAGGTACTATTATAGACAAAAAACAGTATATCTGGATCTAAACCTAAATGTGAAATTGGATCCACACACTCTTAACCATTTTTCCAAAGAAATATGTTTAAACGGCTTTACCATGCAGAGCTATGGCTTCCCGGAAGGGTTGCAAATCAGTCTCTACAGATGAGCTAGTTTCCGTTGAAGTAGCTCGGTTAGGGGACACTACAGTCAGTCTTGGGGGAGCTCTAGAATTTCGTGGCGGAGGAACCTTTCCACACAGGAAGCTGATCAAATCTTCTCTACGAATAGTTCTTCTGCGCTTTTTAACCCAAGCCAACACATCCTTATTGCGTCGTTGATAGCCAATCTGAATTCCAATATCAAAACTTCTCTGATGAGTATCCACGCTTTCTGTTAGAAAAAAAGAAAAAGATACATCATCATCAGTAGAGCCAAGGCGCCTTCCCTCCTACAGAAAACCATTTTATAAATTCACCAAAATGAGTATCATTAAGTAGGGGGCTCTGTAAGTCTATCAGTAATCTATCCCACTGAACTTCATTCATGTTTAAAATACATGACATCTAATCACAACTGCCTAAATTCAGTAAACATATCACACAATCTTGGAACTTCTGTCTTGTTCTTTAAAAAAAAAAAAAAAACAGATAAAAAGAGGGACTAATTATTAGCCAAATTATTACCATTTTAATAATGTTTCCTTAAAAAGGTAACTTAATCTAAGCAACCTAGCTTATTTAACAACGCTGCTGCTGCTGCTAAGTCACTTCAGTCGCGTCTGACTCTGTGCAACCCCATAGACGGCAGCCCACCAGGTTCCTGTCCCTCAGATTCTCCCGGCAAGAACGCTGGAGTGGGCTGCCATTTCCTTCTCCAATGCATGAAAGTGAAAAGTGAAAGTGAAGTCACTCAGTCGTGTCTGACTCCTAGTGACCCCATGGACTGCAGCCTACCAGGCTCCTCTGTCCATGGATTTTCCAGGCAAGAGTACTGGAGTGGGGTGCCATTGCCTTCTCTGGTATTTAACAATGCTAACAATGGGTCAATCACTAAACGTTTATTGTAACATGTAATATAACAAACATAACAAATATAACAAAAATACATAACAAAATGTACATGAATACCTTGCACCACCGTCCCCTCAGTGCAACTGAGGAAACAGGCACTGGGTGACTACCACAGGATTCAAGAGCTGAATTTTTGGTCCAGAGTCTGTGGGTCTTAACCACTAAGCTATACTGTCTCTCAGAAAAATGAACTCTCAGGAGTTCTATCACATCCTTCAACAGATGACTGAACACTGCCACAAATCACTCAGGCTGTGCTCTCCTTGCAAGTACTGTGTCACTTCAGATATGTACTCCTACTGACAGGTTCAGCATCAAGAACTGGAAACACTAAAAGCAGGAGCAGGGCTTCCAGGTGGCACAGTGGTCAAGAATCCACCTGCCAATGCAGGAGATGCAGAAGACGTGGGTTCAGTCCCTGAGTTAGAAGATCCCCTAGAGGAGGAAATGGTAACCTGCTCCAGCATTCTTGCCTGGGAAATCCGATGGATAGAGCCAGAGGAAATTCCACGAGACAGAGGACAGGGGCCACAAAGAGCCGGACATGACTGAACACACAGACACACACACACACAGACACACACACACGCCGTAGCAAATATTTTAAAAATTTAACGGAAAACTAACACTGACTGACTAGTCACCAAAACCAAGAAGCACTGTGGGAACAAAAAGCCACACTCACTTCCCTAGGGATGTTTTCATTCTGCTTACAGTTTCCAACAGTTTTCTGTAACTTCTAACCATTCCCAAAAGACCCCGTCCTAAAACCCCTCAGACTGGTCTCCTTACCTTCCAGTAGATACTGCCCCCTGTACACACTAAACCCAAACTTTCAGTAACATGAGGCCTGTTCCTAGACCAAAAAAAAAAAAAAACAAAAAACCATGATGCCTGCCCTTTAGTGGCTTTACAGCTGAAAGAAAAATACCTGGTAACTTAAGTTACTGCAATTTATTTTTAGTTGAGCTGTTATGTTAGCAGGAAAATCACTAATACATCTTTAACGACATTAGAGAAGATGGTTCCTTTCCCCAAGTACGAATTCTCATTTAACACACAGAACCATTCATTTTCCTGGCTTTGATTTTAATTCTATCTGCTACATCTAAAGTAGATGCTGAAGGATAAGCAAACCAGTGAATGAAGAGCTGTGTCCCAGAAAGGTAACAATCCAAACATCACAGAGGCTCCCAAGCTGCTTGAATTTGCATTATTAAAAAAGATGGGGACTTCCCTGGTGGTCCAGGGGGTCAATCCTCTGGGTTCCCAATGCAAGGGGCCTGGAGTTCAATCCCTGGTTGGAGAACTAGACAGATCCCACATGCCACAACTAAGACCCTACACAGCCAAATAATATTAAAAATAAATAAATAAATAGCAACAGGGTAGCACAAACAGAATTTTATAATAAGGTCTATTCTTTAGCAGATGATCAGTTTTTGTTGCTAAAAAGAAAAGCGCAACAAGTTGGTCATGCGAGTACTCTGGAAAATAACAGATTCCATCACAGCTTTCTAATTTTACAGATGTAAACGCTACTCCTGAATGATTTCTCCAGTGTCTCACTACTAGTATGCCCAAGTTACAGTGTGAATCAATGTGTTCTGATTTCTCATTTTATCGTCAACAAAACAAAGCATGAACCCCATTTAAAAAGTGAACAGCATTTAAGAGGATAAATGCCTTCCCATCTCTTAATCTTAAAAAGACTTAGATGAAGCCAACCTTAGATAAAGGGTGGATAATCTCTAAGATGACCTTGTAAGGCTGCATGTAGACCCTAAGTGATTCTGAAAGAGCTGGAAGCACTTTTAAGAGAAATTAAGTTATGGAGTAAACTAACCCCACCCCATGCAACCACAAAAATGAGGGTAGCTGTCCAGTGTGATGCATCTACAAGAAACCAGGTTTCTACAAACCTGCCCTACCTAAGAGCATCGTTGTAATCAAGCTCTTAACCAGAGAAGTTTGTTTCCACAAAGAATGACCCAAGAAATTTTAATTTTTAGAGAACCAAATGGGGGTAAAGCCCAGAACTGGAAGTACATAGGGAAAAAGTTGAAAGCATGAAAGGGGTACAAGAAACAAGTGTGAAGCAAGCACGGACAGTACAAAGTAAGATGAACCAGGCATGTAAATGTACACCTGACAAAACAGACAGCAAGGCTGAACTTGATACAAAAGTCAAGAGCCAAAGGAAGGAACCACGTGAGGCGGCTTTAAAAAAAAGAGAACAAAAACCTGACAATCCTGGGAATACAGAGCTGTGATTTGTTTTGATTTGAACACATGAGGAAATCCCAAAAGTCAGATCTGCAAAGGGCTGATGCTTTAATCACAGAGCTTAACAAAGCTGGAAAACTCAATATTCATAGTTTTAAAAGCAGTTATGCAACAAGCTGTGAACCTCTTAAAATACTGACCAATCATTTCATCTTCAAAAGTTCTACACAAATCTCAACATCAGAACCAACCAAGAACACACTAAGCACTTTGTAAACAGACTCTTACAGACTAAGAGGTACAGGAGGAGAAAAGCAGACTGAACATGAATGTCTTCAGGTGCATGCTTTTGCTCTGTCTGGGCATAAATTTGGTCTTATACCATTACAGCATATCCTGAAAGCCAAAGCCAAACACTGCCACAGAAATTAACCCAATCTCAGTCATTTCCTTAAACCAAGAATATCATGCTGACACTATAGTTCTTTATAGTTCTTTAATACCATAAAAAAGGCTAAGTACTAAAGAATTCGAACTGTGGTGCCGGAGAAGACACTTTAGAGTCCCGTGGACTGCAAGAAGGTCAAACCAGTCAATACTAAAGGAAATCAACCCTGAATATTCATTGGAAGGACTGATGTTGAAGCTACAAACTTGGGTCACCTAATGCAAAGAGCCGACTCACTGGAAAAGACCCCGATGCTGGGAAAGATTGAAGGCAAAAGGTGAGAAGAGGACAGCAGAGATGAGATGGTTGGATGGCATCACTGACTCAATGGACATGAGAATCTGCACAAACTTCAAGAATAGTGGCAGGAGAAAAGAGCCTGGATTGTTGCAGTCCATGAAAGAGTCAGACATGACTTAGCAACTGAACAAATGTTAAAGAATTTTGAAGAGTTACTTGGTTGAAAATGAAACCTTCCTATCACATTCTGAACTAAACAGAAGAGATAAAATGCTTATTGGAGAATCTTAGGAGTAACTAGACTAGATTTTTAATCACAGGTTACTTTAGGGTCTAGTAAGATAATAAACACTCAAAGATGGCCTCCAGAAAGCTCTCGGCCAAAGACTGCTTTGAATACATCTGAACTTTGTCAACTAGACCACCAAGTTCTAGAAGTGCGGAGCACAGAAAGCTGTGCAACAGTCTTGTGTCCAACAGTATTTTACTGATGCCAAAGCCACTGTAGAAAACAGCCATAAGCGTGAAGGTTAGGAAAAGCCCGAGGGCATCAAAATGTCAATCTAACCTTTCATCACAACACATTCATTTCCTTTCTCAAGAAACAAACTGATTCATACAAGAAACAGTAGATATCTTTGCTTCGTACTGAAAAAAAAAAAGTTTTTATATTAAGTAGCTGAAGTAATAGCTAAAGTGACAGTGGAAGAGAGGGAAGCCTGGCATGCTACGGTCCATGGGGTTGGAAAGAGTCGGACACAACTTACTCACTGAACAACAACGTAAGTAGCGAACATTGAACTCAAAGAATTTTTATCAGTCTCATTTTTCCACCACTGGCAAGGGATAGCAGGCAAAGGATCCATGATTTCTGAGACCAAGACCAAATGCAAAACTTTGTTACATGAAACAGACATAATCAGATTTCATGTATGAGTTAACCAAAGCAGATATCCCAATTTCATAAACAAGGAGTTGGAACTGAGGCTCAAAGGGCCTTGCCCAAAGTTAGACAGCGAAAGCTCTTTCTACAGTAGATTTCTTCCTCAACAACAGAGAAGCCATCTTCCATTTCTTTAGGGGACCTACAAACCAGAAAATCACAGACAGACCAAAGCGCATTTCCAAGGAATACTAACTACGAAACATTTGAACTTAGAATTAAATCTGCACTAACTAATTACTCTGCTCTAGGGGGAAAAAAAAAAAAAAATATATATATATATATATATGTTTCATTAGAAATAATTTATGAGTCATGTCAAAAAAAGTTTTTCAATTGTTTTAAGGAAGTAGTTTCTGTACATTCTGTAACACAGTATCCAAAATAAACAGCAACCTCTCTGTAACTTATATACTGACTTAAATCCTCGCCAGCATGAATGGCAGGACTCAGGGAGGATGCAAGCAGCCCCCCGCCTGCATCCAGTCTGTGTCCTCCCTCTCCTAAAGGTATTCCAAGTCTCTGGCTAGCTCTGGGGGAAGCTTCCTCCACATCTGCTCAAATGATGATACGTTTGGTTTAGTCTCAAATCTGTACAACCCCAAAACTGTGGCTATTCTACCATGTGATTTTTCAGGCCAGGATACTGGAGTGGGCTGCCGTTTCCTTCTCCAGGAGCTAACATACTGAAACTCACTTACTGACAAAGCCCAAAGGGGCAGGCCCACACATGGGAGGAGAGCGCTGCAGAGGAGGAAGGCCTGAGCCACTGGGTCCAGTCAATCCCACCCTCAGGCTTCAAGCTAGAGAGCAGCCAATCCGTGTCCAGCCTGACTTTTATCTTCTGGTCTCTGCAGCCAAAATCTTCTTTTACAGAGAAGTTACACATAAGAAACCGACTTGTCTTCTGTAAAACTTCACAGGTAAACACTAAGGGTAATGACTGAGGCTGCTTCTTAACAAGACTCTGGGTATTCAACCTTAATCCATACTAAAACGTTTTGAACACTCTCAAAGTAAAAGGAAAGTCACTCAGTCCTGTCAGATTCTTTGCAATCCCATGGACTGTTGTCTGGCAGGCTCCTCCATCAATGGGATTTTCCAGGCCAGAATACTGGAGTAGGTTGCCATTTCCTTCTCCAGGGGAGCTTCCTGACCCAGGGATCGAACCCAGGTCTCCCGCATTGCAGGCACTCTTTACCATCTGAGCCACCAGGGAAGCCCCAACAGTCTCAAAACTCAATGGTTTTCTGTAGCAGGAGAGTTACAAACCAACTCCAAGGTCAAAACAAAAGCTCAAACTTCAATATCTGCCTGCAGGTAGATTATACTTTCTCTGACCAGCTATTTAAACACCCCTCATCCACAAATTTTTAGTACGTTCTGTTCACTTTAGTTCACATACAAACCCAAGAGGGTCACACTGAAGTGAGAACAACATACTATAGAGGATCTGGCATCAAGATGTCTGAAAACTAAGGACTTTAAAGGGCATCCTACCATTTTTCTCCCCTGTCGATCCCATTTACATTTAGCCCTTTTAGGGAAAGATGAAGACACGCCACAGAAGTTATTCCAACAGAAGGAAATTTCTTCCCTTCATGTTAAGCACAGCCCACAGCCAGAAACATTATCTGAAAAACAGGACCAACACATAGTCTGTGACCACCAACACAGTCCTCGCTTGAAGACTCACTACATGCCATACTAAGAGCTTGGTTACTAAGCTGTGGGTACTTAAACCTATTTCCAGTTGAGAAAATGAAGGCACATTATAGTGAAATAGTTTTTGTTCCATTATCTATCTCCAGGGTCATACAACTAAGTAGAAAGAACAGTCTGAACCAGAGGCATCATGGGGAAGACTCCATGATAATGATGCTCCTGGCCTTCTGCAAGTGCTGCTAGATTCACACCTTGAGGACAAACGCTGAGCAAAGAGAAAACCACAAACATCTTTAATATAAACAATATCATAAGATCTCAACATATATGGTAAAAGTCGATACGCAACTCAAGTTTCAGACAGTTTTAAAATGTGGACAGCTTAACATAAGACAAAAATCAGAAAAAACATATTGACAGCAATAACAGAGAGAGAAGGGTGAGAAGCGGTGCCGGCAAGCACTGGCTCGCAGGCGGCTGCTGCAGAGCCAGCAGAGTGCAGTGCCCACCTCCGATGACCAGGAGGCTCCACAGGACAGCTCTGTCCTCCAGATGGCCACTAGCGTCAGCCTCTACTGACATTAGAAGCAATTTCGAATTAATGAGTCAGGAGAGAGATCAAAACCAGTCAGCCAAGGAAACAGGAGGTTGATTTAAGAGGCAAACAGGCTTGACCAAGCAGTTCTCAAGTAAGCATCAACCTGGACTAAGTTAAAAACCTTAGTAACTTCACTCCCTTTTAGTTGTAGACATCAAAAAATGTACTAAGCCAGGGATACAACCACACTGAATATTTAACAAACAGCACTTCCTTTAAATGTACCAAGTCAAAGTAAAAACAACCACCAGTCATCAGAATGTTCTTCCCCAAAGACGCCCATGTCTGACCCAACTTAATATGTGAAGTGGAAGGAAGCATGCACTCCATTTCGCTGAGTTCCGTCCACACTGAGGACGCCCCAACTCTCCTCCAAGTCTCCAGTCACATGTAACCAAACCAACTGAACGTTCCATGTTTCAAAACCCCACAGGCAATCAAAGGGAGCCCTCTGCTAGACTTTTACCTCATTCTGACTTCCCTAAGCACTCACTGTAGCTGTTATCAAGAAGCTAGTAAAAGTGCCAACCTCTCCCCAGGCTGGGTGAGGCAAAATGAGCCATTTTTAGCTTGTAAGATAAGTGCTTAATCATACAAAGTACACGAGCACTGTCCATTTACAGGGATCCCTCAAAACCATCTCCCCACCTACCCCCCTCCTGGAAATTACATTTAGATATTAAATCAGAACTGTGACTAAATTTACCACTACTTACAGCTGCATGTACTGTGACACTACCTTGCTAATTTTATTGATTCTATTTAAAGTGCTCAATTATTAATACAGCTGCATTCTTTTCTCTGAAGACCACACCCTGAAAAGAAGGAAGAATGTGAGGATCTGCAGAGCTCATCCACACTTTCCTTGAATCAGCTAAACAAAGAATAATGCTGCTACACAACCAAATTCCACAAACCACAATTAACCACTCCTCAGGTAAAAGAGGATGGTAAAAGGGGATGTATTTCATTTTACAGAAATAGGATAAAAAATAAAACTAAGGCTGGACTGACAATCTAACATTTGCAATAATGCAAGAATTTCATGTTTGTTTGAAAAGGAACTCAATGTCTTTCATCCAGTTTTCTGAACAAAGAAAAACTAGTACACTGTTAAAACATTTTCAAATCAAGTAAATTAGGGATTATTTCAGAGTTCAGCTTCTGAGTCCATTCTTTTCTAAGAATTAACACTAAAGAAAACTGCCAGCTATAGTCCTAAGGAGATATATTCCAGGAGCACACCAACAGCACCAAAATCATAGAACATTCATATCTGTGTATGCCCTAGTCAAAGAGCCTGGCACATAAAAAGGACTTAAACTAAAAAGTAACTGCTAAAACTGAGTGGATACACTGTGACACCTCCACACAACAGAACACTAGTCAGGAAGGAGTGGGGAGGAGGGAGCACTGCACTGTTTGTTAATTTCAACAATATGAACTCAAAGAAGCATCTCAGAAACATTATGGAAAGTGGAAGAAGCCAGGCACAAAGGGCTCCACGCTATATGGTTCTATTTGCTAAATTAAAGAAAGGTAAAAACCATACCTACAACAATCAAATCAGTACTTGCCAGGGGCAAGGGTGAGGGGATAGATATATCCTGTTTACTAACAAAGTGGTTGTCAAATTCAACTTATACATTTTAAAAGAATGATCTTTATGTAAATTATACTCCCAGAAACTGGAATTTTCCAAGTATTATTTCAAAATTTCCTGTTTGGGTGAAACCTAGAGTAATTCCAGAGAACGTTCAAAACCCTCAAATAATAATGGATGCTAAAAGTCAAAATTTAAGCAAATCAGTTACATAAAATCAAAGTTGACCACTGGGACACCATTTAATCATTTCCCTTTTTTCAGTAAGCCTGGACTATTAGTTCATCATTCCCTGAAACTAACACTCCATTCATCACTTTATTCTTACATTCTCTAATTACCATCCCAAAAAACTGCAAGATCAACCCAGGAAATCCAAAATAAAGGACGTTTTCCTCTAAAGACTACTATCTTAATTTGCTCATTCTTACACAAGAATAAAAATCTGAAAATCAAGTCTGCTCCACAGCCAGTTTCAACCTATTTTGATAATTTTGAAATGCAAAAAGTTTTATTGCAATTATCAGTTTTTAGCCGTTTAAAAGCATTTAATTACATTTTTACTAAGATTAACACTCAAATTCAGTTTCTTTTTCCACAGAAACCTTGCCAAAAATCAAAACCAAATTTCCAAATCTTCCAAAATCGAGTAATACACAAAATCTAAACCCACTGTTACTGAGAGTGCAATGGGCAAGAATATTCAGGCACGTATGGGGGGGGGGGGGGGGGGGGGGGGGCGGGATTAACTGCATAAAGGCACTACCAAAAAACACAAATCAACTCAAACTGATCAGATTTCCTACCTACAGTGAGATGTCAAATAGAAGGTAGCTTTGAAAACAAATATTTGATGCAGTTGCCAGGGAATAACACCATGTTCACGTGAGCACAGATTATTCCACCTAGTTTCCAATGCACTTAAATGCAGGGCCTACAGGAAACTGCCTTCCACGAGACCCTTTTTCAAAAACAAGTGTCCCTCCCACCTCTGTCCTTGAGACAAACTCTTCTTCCCCAGATGCCCAAACAGCACGTCTGGCCGGCTGGAGTGCTGGGCCTCTCAACTTGGGCACTACTGCCATCTGGGACCTGGGATAGGGATTGGTAGGCGGTCTCATGCGCAGCAAGCCTATCAGTGATGACATTAGCGTGTCCCTTGCAGGCGTGCTCAGTCGTGTCCGACTCTCTGCGGCTCTATGGCTCCTGCCAGGGTCTTCTGTGCATGAGGATTTTCCAGGCAAGAATACTGGAGTGACTTGCCATTTCCTTCTCCAGATCTTCCTGACCCAGGAATTGAAGCCGAGTCTCCTACATCTAACCACTGAGCCATCGGGGAAGCCCCCTAAAGTACCCCAAACACCGACAAATGCGGGCAAGGGGGCCAAACGACCCCAGATGAGACCCCGTTATCTGGAGATGACATCACACCAGCGGAATCCTCCAGTTGCAAGCTACTGACACTTAAGTGGCTGGATTCCGGGGCAGGAAACACTTCGGCGATCGAGATCGAGGCGGCCCTTGCACTCAGAGCACCCGACAGAAACCCGGACGCAGGCTACCCTCCTCCCGCCCCCAGCCAGCGGCATGGCCGCAGGTTCTCTTTACCTTTGTAGAGGTTCGTGACGGCGGTGGCTGCGTTTTGGAAGGGAACCCACAGAGAAAGTCCTGGTTGCTGACACACCCGGTCTGAAAAACGACGAAAGGAAGAGGGAAGACAAAAAAAATAGAAACACACACAGAGAAACACACAAAGACAGAGAGAAAGAGAACAAGCGATGAAACTTGGGCGTCGATCATTCGGGAACGGCCATATTAGATTTCGCCATTTTGTTCAAGTTTCGTGATCCCGCGCGGGGTGGTGGACCCGAACAGAAGGGGGGTCGGCGGCGGAGCGGCCGGGGAAGCCGCCGGAGCTCGGGGCGGAGGGCAAGGGGGGCGCAGCCAGGGGCCGAGTCGCGGCGGAGGGAGGCGGCCCCTCAGAGTCCCCGCCCCGAGGCCGGCTGCGGCACAATAGGGCCCCGGGGCCTCCTCCCTTCGCCATTTTGTGACCGGGGGCTCCTCCCTCGCCCTCCCAGGCCCCGGGGAGGCGCCGGCGTCCCGGCCTCAGAAAGGAGCAGGGGACCCCCTAACCCGAGCCCCGCCGGGGGAGCGGCCCCTAAGCCGGGGCGCCCCCTTAACCCCGCCCCGAGCCGGGCCCCGGCCCCCCCCCCAACCCCGAGCCCCTCCCGAGGGCCCGCCTCCCGCGGCGCCATCTTGCGGGGAGGGGGCGGCGGGGACGCGGCACGACGGCCGGAGCCCCAGACCCCAGGGCTGTCCCCTCGCCGACGGCCGGCCAGCCCCGCGGGGACGGGGGCGCAAGATGGCGGCGGCGGCGGCCCTCACCTTTGTAGAGCTGGGCCACGGCGGTGGCCGAGTTCTGGAAGAGGTGCCACAGCTTCTGTTGCTTGTGCTCGGGCTGCGCGGCGGCCGCCGCCTCCTCCTGCAGCTCCGGGGGCAGCTGCTCGTCCTGCTCGGCCTCGGCCAGGCACTGCCGCTCCCACTTGGAGAACCAGTGCTCGGGCCCGTGTTCCTGGATCTCGGCCTCGCCCTCCTCCTTCCGCTCCTCCATCCTCCGCGGCCTCCCGCGGCCTCGCCGCCGCCGCGGCCGCGTCCTCCTTAGGCGGGACCCCCGCGGGAGCGTCGTCGTCGAGCGGCCCGGCGGCGGGGCCCAGCGACCGGCGGCGGCGACGGCTCCTCGCGGCGGCCCAGGCCTCCTGCACCCCGACGGCCTACGAGCCCCGCCCCGCGGCCCCGCGCTGCCCGGGACGACCCCCGCCCCGGGCCTCCCCACCCCCGGGCCCTGCCGAAGGTCGCCGCGGACCGGATCAACGCCGCTTCCCCTTGCCTCGCCGGCCCGAGCCCGTCTACCGCCCAGCCATGGCGCCGCGGCCTCCCTAGGGCCGCTGCCGCCGCAAACCGCCTAGCCCTGCGCGCAGACCGGCTTGCGCCGCCGAGCCCACCCCGAAGACTGAGGAACGTCGTCGTCGCAGCCGCCGTCGACGCCTCTGCGGCTGCTGGTCTCCGCCCTCCCCCGCCCACTTGCTGACTGGGGGAAGCACCGCCCACTCGGCCCCCGGCTTCCCCGCCCGGTTGGGGCGCGCCCGCTCTAAGGGTCTCCATTGGTCCGATCCGACCGGTTCCGCGTGCCAGCCTATGATTGCAGGGCCGTGATTGGCTAGTCGGCCTGTCTGCCTGACGTAACCAAAGGGCGGGGGGAAGGGAGTGAATGTCAGGAAGGATGAAGGAGGGGGAGGAGCTGACAGTGGTTGCGTCCGAGCCTACCAAAAAAAAAAGGGGTGGGAATAAGTGCGCATGCGCAGAGGCCTGCTGCCAGGAGCCAGCGGACAGGAGTCACGTGACCCGGCTCCACGACCGCACCCCGCGGGGGCTTTTCCGGCGCTTCCAGGCCCCAGGGGACGCAAAGTCAATTCTAGAGGTCGCGCCGCGGGGACTGAGGGGTGTGGTGGGGTGGTGGCCCGCTACTCCAGCCCCTTGGGCTTCCAGACGGAGGAGGGAAATGAAAGTGAATTAGACTCCCAGCTCGAGGCCAGATTTGCAAGTGCTTTGCCAGCTGTTTATTTCAAACACCCATTTCTTAGATAGACAAGCTGAGCCTCAGCGTCCAAAAAAAGAAAAAAAAAAACTTCGCGAGTCGCGAGGCCGACGGGCCCTCCCACCACCCTGCCGGGCGCCCAGGAGGCCTGCGGCTCGCTCTGCGTAGCGCCTGGGAGACCCTCCGGGCCGCCCCCAACCAAGGTGGGCCCCCCTCCCCGAAGGCGCCAGCCCCGATCCCACCCCCGGGGACACTGTCCCAAGACCAGACCGCAGCGGCCGGGAAGCCGAGAAGAACCCCGGGCGGGAGCCTGGGTGCCGAGCTGGCGGCCCCCGCACCTGTCCCGAGCGGCACACTCCTAAGCCACGTGTGGCCGCCTGCGTCACGCGACGGTCCCTCCGCCGCACCCGGCCGGAATCCGCGTAGCCGAGCCGAGTGGGAGGCCCCGCTTCCAGGGGCAAAGTTCTGCGCAGACTTCTGGTTCAGCCGTGTGCCATCGCCCCAGGCACTCTCCGCCGAGCCAGGCTGCGCGCGCCACCTGCGAGGCTGCGCGCTGCGGTCACCGGGCCGGGGTGGGGAGTGTCCCCGGGGGGCTCAGGATTGAGGGGAGAAGCAACGCTATCAAAGGGCGATGACGGCACAGAGGCAAAGCTGGCCATCACAGGCTGGCGGCGCGGGAGCATGAGCCACTGGGGCTTGGAGAAGTCCCACGAGCTGCCAGAGCGCCCTTCTACAAAGCAAATTTGGCTGTAAACCCGTCACCTTGGGAATAAAATCTGACCTCCTCACTGTGGGCTACAGGTCCCTGCAGGATCGGGCCCCACCTTCTCTGTGTTCATCTCCGCGCTCTTCGCTTGGCTTGGGCCGCCCAGCCACAATGACCTTTCCGTTTCCTCGGAAACTGCCTTTGCCCTCGCAGTTTCCTGTCTCTCTGGATTTTCTTCCTCGTCGTCATTCCTCAAGGCTCCTCTCAAATGGCCTTTGGAAGCAGAGAGCCCTCGACAGACCAGCCTCGTTAAAGTACCATCCTCTTCACTCTCCTGTTGGCTGGTTTTGTTTTTTCATAGCCTGAGTCAGTATCTGAAATGACTTATTTATGTGTCTCTTTTTACCGAAAAGTAAGTTCTTAGAGGGCAGGGATCTTAGCAGTCTTGTTCCTGATTGAATCTTAAAAGATAAGTAGAGTTCAGAAAGAGGGAGGGCTGGAGGTCAGGGCGGAAAAGACTTGCCCTGCAAAAGTAAGGATTATAGAGGAATCCCAGGTTTCTTTAGGTCAACCAGAAGGGGAGGGAGCAGCAGCTAGGGCACTTTGTCCGCTCAGTATTAGAGGCATACAGCCTAGGGTCTGTTTTATACAAGCACTACAAAAACAATGTGTTGATTCTATAGTATTAAAAAAAATTTTAATGCAGTAGGAAGAATTTTCAGTTACATCTACAGCAAATCATCATTGTCTTTATCATCTGAACGCACTGTAGTGTTTACTGTGATGATTGAGATTTTTCTGGGACCTACCAAGATCTTAGGTGTATCTATCTAACTCTGGAGACCAGGCTACTGGCAAATGATTCTTTTCAGTCTAAACTGTCTTTGTAAAAACCTAAGCAACATAATTAATGCATCAATACCTGGTGACATACGTGCTTCCCAGGTGGCTCAGGGGTAAAGAATCTGCCTTCCGATGCAGGAGACGAGGGTTCAATCCCTGGGTCGGGAAGTACTCTGGAGAAGGAAATGGCAGCTCACTCCAGTACTCTTACCTGGAGAATTCCTTGGACAGAGGAGCATGGCGGGCTATACAGTCACTGGAATCCCAAAGAGTTGGACACGACTGTGTGACTAACTTTTCCAGTATTCTTGCCTGGATAATCACATGGACAGAGGAGTCTGGCAGGCTACATGTTCCATGGAGTTGAAGAGTCAGACCCAACTGAGCATGTTCACACTACTTGGTGGGCGCTCCTAGTCAATCTGCAAAAAGCTGTAGGGCGAGGATGTGCCAAATGCTGTTTGCCAATGATGAGAATCAGGGAGGGCTTCCTGGGGGTGGGGGAAGGGGTGGAGCATTTTAATCTAAGCCATGTACCACAGGCAAGGCTTGGAAGGGAGAGGGCCCTCAGAGTGGGATGGGGTGGGGGGGGGGGGTGGCGGTGAGGGGTGACCCATAGCTTCAGAGGCGCAGAGGTGGAAAGGGCTCCAGGAAGAGGGAATGATCTGGTTTAACTTGAATCACTTTCTCTGTCTGTTGATGGTGAGCTGGTGCCATCTCATTTGGCTTTCTAAATAATTGCACAGGCACTTCCTAGCTGAGTATCCTTGGGAGAATTAAGTCTCTGTGAGCATGATAAATGGCGATGATTTCAGAAAGTCATAGGGTTAAGAAAAAAGGGTTAGGTAAGAAAGTCTCAGGATTAAAGGATAATAAGTGGAGAAAGTACTGAGTCCATGATCCCAACACACGAAATTACTCAACAAAAACTAGCACTCAAGGGGCCTGGAAGAACGCTCCTGGATTAGCCTCAATCCTTGGTATTAGGAGGCTGTGTGAGCCACAAAGAATGTGACATCTTTCAACTAAGATCCAGTAACTTCACATAAATTTAATGAACTAATACCTACAAGGAATTCCCTGGTGGTTCAGTAGTTAAGACTTGGCGCTTTCACTGCCAGGGCCCTGGGTTCCACCCCTTCTTGGGGAACTAAGATCCACCCAAGGCACATGGCAAGGACAAAAAAAAAAAGTAGTATTTAGAACTGAATGGCTCAAGAAAATGTGGATTAATGTATACTTTCATTTTTAACACCCAGACTTTGAAGTATGTATATAGAAACTTTTTGATATAAAAGTTATATTTTGCAACTTGTGAAGTCTGTCTTCTGTTTCCCATTTTGTATCTTGGACCTGTGCTCTCAATACAGTCACCTCATTCTTCTTATTGACATTCCCATAGCATCACATGGTGATACATGTAACAGTTCTCTGCAAAGGACATCTAAGTTTTTGGTGTTTTCAAACAGTAACATTTACTCAGCACACTCATTCAATTACTCTCTTTGTATAAATTTTCTAAAATAAAATCACTTGGTGAAAGCAGTGTATTTTTCTGTGTTCACTGGTTTTGTTACAATTACAATTTTTAAGAGGTTTCCTAATGTTGGAGATTGAGATTGTGACAGTCTTTAGCTATGGTAAACAATGCTGCAGGAAACACCCTTCCGTGTGTATACATATGTCTGTGTAAATATATATCTTCAGAAATATCATTTTGGGGTCAAAGGTGTATGAATTAAAAACTTTATAAGAAACTTCAAAAATGCCCTTTGAAAAAGTACAGTAATTGACACTGCCTTCCATAGTATATGTGTGCTGTGTTTCTAGAGTACTGTCTATAGTATTATATAGATAGTACTATCTATAACATTATAAAAAACGTTTCATTTGCTCATCAAATAAGTGAAAAAAGAGTGTTCCTTTGTAGTTGTACTTTGATTAGCCCAATTTCCCAGTTAGTGGCTTTTTTTATTTTGTCTATGCTTTTCTACTTTTCATGTGTTGCACGTATTTTTAAATAGGCAAATCTTTTAAATCTTCTGAGTTTTGGGAATTCCGTGGCAGTCCAGCGGTTAGGACTCCGTGCTTTCGCCGCTAAGGACTTGGGTTCAATCCCTGGTTGGGAAACCAAGATCCCAAAACCTCACTGCATGGCCAAAAAAATTAAAAATAGAATAAAGTGTGTGTGTTTTGCATAAGGCTTTCTACGTTCCAAGATTGTTAACACGGTTAAACTAAAACTGCAGCAGCAGTCCATCTTTTTCCTCACATGTTTTGACTACCGAACAATCAGAAATGTCAAGAGAATAGGATACTAATAGCTTCTTACACTATATAATGCCTGCATTGACCACAGTGAGCACCAAAAGTGGTTTCATGGATTAATTACTGCCAGAAAGGTCAAAGTTAGACTCAAGGACATGAGTCAAAAGACATAAGAAAATTCAAATAATATTCTAAGCACAAAAAGGGAATACTAATAGCAAGATAAAATAAAGTATCTTTTATTTAACATTTAACAGTATACAAATCAGCAAGCACATTTAAATAAAAGCAATTATTTTGTGTCTTTTAATACAGAATAAAGTTTAGGACCATTGTCAGACCCCATGGGCGAACTGATGGGTTTTACTAAGGATCTCTCAAAACTGAATATAGAATGGGATAATGCATACATAACACAGTCTGCTAGCTCTCTGCCCAATTACCATTTCACAGTTATTCTTTCCTGCCGCCACTGCTGCTAAGTCACTTCAGTCGTGTCCGACTCTGTGCGACCCCATAGACGGCAGCCCACCAGGCTCCCCATCTCTGGGATTCTCCGGGCAAGAGCACTGGAGTGGGTTGCCATTGCCTTCTCCAATGCATGAAAGTGAAAGTGAAGTCGCTCAGTCGTGTTGGGCTCTTAGTGACCCCATAGATGGCAGCCTACCAGGATCCTCTGCCCATGGGATTTTCTAGGCAAGAGTACTGGAGTGGGTTGCCATTGCCTAAATTTTATTCAAGTGGGCAAGGTGCCCTTGTTTTTTCCCTTAGATATGAACACACATTTTATTGGGATAATGGTTCAAATTGCTTCTTTTGAGGCACAACAATGTTGAAGGCCATTTTATTTTGGAGGAGAGCTTTTTTAATCAGAGACATATCGTGTTCAAGAAGAACAGGCTTTATTGGCCATCACTGAAGCCTTTTTGGGTGAATTTAGCAAGGACTAGATGTTCAAGCTGATTTTAGAAAAGGCAGAGGAACCAGAGATCAAAATGCCAACATCCGCGGGGTCATGGAAAAAGCAAGAGAGTTCCAGAAAAACATCTATTTCTGCTTTATTGACTACTCCAAAGCCTTTGACTGTGTGGATCACAATAAACTGTGGAAAATTCTGAAAGAGATGGGAATACCAGACTACCTGATCTGCCTCTTGAGAAATTTGTATGCAGGTCAGGAAGCAACAGTTAGAACTGGACATGGAACAACAGACTGGTTCCAAATAGGAAAAGGAGTACGTCAAGGCTGTATATTGTCACCCTGTTTATTTAACTTATATGCAGAGTACATCATGAGAAACGCTGGACTGGAAGAAGCACAAGCTGGAATCAAGATTGCCGGGAGAAATATCAATAACCTCAGATATGCAGATGACACCACCCTTATGGCAGAAAGTGAAGAGGAACTAAAAAGCCTCTTGATGAAGGTAAAAGTGGAGAGTGAAAAAGTTGGCTTAAAGCTCAACATTCAGAAAACAAAGATCATGGCATCCGGTCCCATCACTTCATGGGAAATAGATGGGGAAACAGAGGAAACAGTGTCAGACTGTATTTTTCTGGGCTCCAAAATCACTGCAGATGGTGACTGCAGCCATGAAATTAAAAGACGCTTACTCCTTGGAAGGAAAGTTATGACCAACCTAGGTAGCATATTCAAAAGCAGAGACATTACTTTGCCAACAAAGGTCTGTCTAGTCAAGGCTATGGTTTTTCCTGTGGTCGTGTATTGATGTGAGAGTTGGACTGTGAAGAAGGCTGAGTGCTGAAGAATTGATGCTTTTGAACTGTGGTGTTGGAGAAGACTCTTGAGAGTCCCCTGGACTGCAAGGAGATCCAACCAGTCCATTCTGAAGGAGATCAGCCCTGGGATTTCTTTGGAAGGAATGATGCTGAAGCTGAAACTCCAGTACTTTGGCCACCTCATGTGAAGAGCTGACTCATTGGAAAAGACTCTGATGCTGGGAGGGATTGGGGGCAAGAGGAGAAGGGGTCGCCAGAGGATGAGATGGCTGGATGGCATCACTGACTCGATGGACGTGAGTCTTGGTGGGCTCCGGGAGTTGGTGATGGACAGGGAGGCCTGGCGTGCTGCAATTCATGGGGTCTCAAAGAGTCGAACACAACTGAGCAACTGATCTGATCTGATCATGTCCTCCAGGCCAATGGAGGAAAAAAAGATGGCAGCCAAATGATCATACCAGTAGGAAACAGAAGGTGCCCACTTGGCCTTGAGGAAAAGAAAGGTTGGCAGCTTTGGGAACTCAATGTGCCCATCTTAAGAACTACATTTCCCAGCATCCCTTGCAACTAAGAGGATGATGAAATAAGAGGAAGTCATTGGGTGGGGCTTCCAGGAAAGCTATTTAGAGGGAACTGACTTAGCTTGCCCTCTTGCCACTTCCTCCTTCCTTCTATCTGGAATACAAACAAGATTGCAAGAGTAGCAGCAGCCATCTTTGACCATGAGGTAATCTTAAGGAAGGAAGCTATATGCCAAGGATGATAGAGCAGAAAGGAGGAAGTCACTGATTAATTTGTGGATGTCCCTGGGCTACCACTAGACTTTTTATCTAAGTAAAAAAAAAAAAAAAAAACACTGTAGTTGGTATAAGCAGCTGTAGTCAGGGTCTCTGTACTAACAGCTAAACAGAATCCATAACTCATTACAGTATGTGAAGCTCATGGCAATTTGCACAGTGCTAAATAAATGATATTTGAGGATGTTTTTGCTTTGCTTTCCTCTTAGCCACTGTTTATGCCACTCTTCCCCATTACAAGAGCATGTTCCTTCTATGGCTGTTGCAGGAAGGGGGACCTCTTCCAGGGCCAGAAACTGGACTCTTGTCGAACACTCAGAAATGAATTGTCCTTGGAGACACATGTGCTGACAAAGCAAGAGACTTTCCTGGAAATGGGGTGCCCTGGGTGGAGAGCAGGAGGGTCAGGGAACCCAGGAGGACTCCTCTGCCACGTGGCTCACAGTCTTGGGTTTTATGGTGATGGGATTAGCTTCTGGGTTGTCTTTAGCCAATTATTCTGACTCAGAGTCCCTCCTGGTGGTGCATCCCTTGTTCAGCCAAGATGGATGCCAGAAAGGATTCTGGGAGGTGGTCGGACATGTGATGTCTCCTTTTGACCTTTCCTGAACTCTTCCGGTTGGTGGTGGCTTATTAGTTCCGTGTTCCTTACCAGGACCTCCTGTCGTGAAACCACTCATGCAAATAGTTACTATGGTGCCTGGCCAGGGTGGGCGGTTTCAATCAGCATGCTTCCCCTAACATGGCTAGTCCTCAGTCTAGATTCCCTGGTGGCTCAAATGGTAAATTATCTGCCCAAAATGCGGGAGACCCAGGTTCGATCCCTGGGTTGGGAAGATTCCCTGGAGAAGGAAATGGCAACACACTCCAGTACTCTTGCCTAGAAAATCCCATGGATGGAGGAGCCTGGTGGGCTACAGTCCATGGGGTTGCAGAGAGTCGGACACGACTGAGCAACTTCACTTTTCAGCCTAGATGTGTAGCTGCAAGTTGTTGCCAGTTATGAGATAGTAAGTCGTCAGGTTAAGAATGAGGTCCCTCATTCTGACTGCTATCCGAGGGGAGCATCACAGGCAATTAAACGAATTTTCAGAAAGTCAGCCTGTGGCCTTCCCAACTAGCCATAACTTTGCAGGCAGTACCCTGCTAAATGATTCCTTGATTGTCCTGAAAACTGTGACACTGTTTTCTAAAAACAGAAACAAAGGCTTCGGTCCCTTTGCCAATGTGGGTCTCACCAGAGAAGCAGCTTCTCCCTGAGACAAGATGTTTACACATCAGGTGCGCTGTCTGACCTCAGTTTGCATCCTCAAACGTCCTCTTATGAAATCGACCACTCCACACACATCACCTGGCAATCGCATTCAAATGCAGTGTTCGGTTCTGGGCAGCTGGGCTGCGGGGGTTGGGGAGTGGGGGGGGGGCACTGAGAATCTGCATCGTTTCTTTCTTTTCTCTTTTTTTAATGTATTTTTATTTTTGGTTGCGCTGGGTCTTTGTTGCTGCCTTCAGGCCTTCTCTAGTTGGAGCGAGCAGGGGCTACTCTTCATTTCGGTGGATGAGCTTCTCATTGCAGTGGCTTCTCGTCTCGTGGAACACGGACTCTAGGGTGCAAGGGCTTCAGTAGTTGTGGCTGCTGCTGCTGCTAAGTCGCATCAGTCGTGTCCGACGCTGTGCAACCCCACAGACGGCAGCCCACCAGGCTCCCCCGTCCCTGGGATTCTCCAGGCAAGAACAATGGAGTGGGTTGCCATTTCCTTCTCCAATGCATGAAAGTGAAAAGTGAAAGTGAAGTTGCTCCGTCATGTCTGACTCTTAGTGACCCATTGGACCTCGCACCCACCAGGATCCGTAGTGGTGGCGCCAGGCTTAATTGTTCCTCGGCAAGTGGGGTCTTCCTGGACCAGGGAATGAACCTGTGTCCTCTACGCTGGCAGGCGGATTCTCATCCACTGTACCACAAGGGAAGTCCAAGTCTGCATTTCTAACAAGCTCCCAGGTGATGCTGCTGCTGATTTTAAAATATGCTTTACTTATTGAACATTAATTTTAAAATGCTTATTATTTTTTTTCTGATGAGGAAAATATTGTCTTCTAGAAAAATATTTTTTAAAATAAAAGAGAAGAGAATTACTCCGTTGGGTTCTCCCAGAAGCAGAAACTGACATGAGGATGAGAGAGCAAAAGCTGTTGATCTGGGAGGTGAACCCACAATAGGAAGGAAGGCAGAGATACGGAGGAGCCAACTTGGGGTGCATTAATGAATGGGTTACTGCTGTGAGTCCCTTGGGGACCTCCAGGAGTGAGGAAGCTGGGGTCCCTGACGTTGGTTGAAGTTGAGTGGGTATCAGTCATATCATCCACTGGGTCAAGCCCACTTCCACAAGAACAAGGGCTCACCAGAGAATCACAGGTCCTAGCAGAGAGATGATGTCATGGGCAAAGTGTAAATCAAGGAGATAGAGGCAGGTGCCAGTGGGGTCTGGAGAAGGCAGTGGCACCCCACTCCAGTACTCTTGCCTGGAAAATCCCATGGACAGAGGAGCCTGGTGCGCTACAGTCCATGGAGTCGCTAGGAGTCGGACCGAGCGACTTCACTTTCACTTTTCACTTTCATGCATTGGAGAAGGAAATGGCAACCCACTCCAGTGTTCTTGCCTGGAGAATCCCAGGGTTGGGGAGCTTGGTGGGCTGCCGTTTATGGGGTCACACATAGTCCGACACGACTGAAGCGACTTAGCAGCAGCAGCCAGTGGGGTCTGCCACTCTGAGTGTGTATCCTGTATAGAAACTTCTGGTCTTTTCCGGGAACCACCTGCCTCCCACCCCAACACCAGGTCACCAAAATGAAACCCTACAAGCCTTGTTTTGCAGACCTCAGCCAGCCCATACATTTCCAGCCTATAGGCACACTAGGACAAAAGGCACCTTCTGAAAATTAATTTTTTATTGAGATCTAAGTCACAGACCATTAAATCCACCATTTTAAAGTGTACAGTTCAGTGGTTCTATATTCACGATATTGTACAACCATCACCATCATCTAATTCCAGAACATTTTCATGACCTTTATAAGAAACCCAATGCTCGTGAGCACTCACTTCCAGTTCACTCCCTCCCCCGTCCCCGAGCCGATGGCAACCACCAGTCTACTTTCTGTCTCTGGATTTGCCTATTCTGGACATCTCATAGAAAAAGGCTCATCATACAATATATGACCTTTTGTGTCTGATTTCTTTCTTTACCTTAATGTTTCCAGTGGCTCCCCAGGTGGCACTCATGGTAAAGAACCCGCCTGCCAATGCAGGAGACACGAGAGACTGGGGCTTGATCCTTGGGTCGGAAAGATGCCCTGGAGGAGGGCATGGCAACCCACTCCAGTATTCTTGCCTGAAGAATCTCATGGACAGAGGAGCCTGGCGGGCTGCAGTGCATGGGGTCACAAAGAGTCACACGACAATCGACTTAGCACACAATGTTCATCCGTGTTATAACATGTATCACTACTTCAAGTTTTTATGGGTGAATAATATTCCATTGTCTGGAGAGACCACATTTTATTTATCCCTTCATCCATTGGTAGACATTTGGATTGTTTCCACTTTTTGGTTATTATGAATAAGGCTGCTGCTATGAATATTTGCGTACAAGTTTTTGTGTGAACATAGATTTCAATTCTATTGAGTGTCTCAATTCTATTGAGTGTCTCATGTTAAATTATTTAGGCGGGGTGCGCCTGTGTGGCCACCATGTGGCATGTGGGGTCTTAGTTCCCTGACTAGGGAGTGGACCCACACCCCCTGAAATGGAAGCATGGAATCTTAACCACTGGACTGCTGGGGGTGCCCTCATGACTTTTTTTAGCAGCTGTAAGTAAGTATTCATGAGGTCGCAAAGAGTCGGACACAACTGAGCGACTGAACTGAACTCAACTGACTGAAGTAAGTTCGATGGCTGGGTTGGTAAGTTCCCCTGGAGGAGGGCATGACAATTCACTCCTGGAGAATCTGTCCAGAGGAGCCCATGGAGTTGCAGAGTCGGACACGATTGAGCAACCAAGCACACAAGTAAGTACATTCCGTAGTTGTGGTGCTCGGGGGCTTAGTAGAAGGATTCCTAATGGCTGCATAATATTTATCCCTTGTGGGTATTTTCTAATTTATTTGAGCATTCTCCTATACAGTTCAGGGTTTCTCAGACTTGGCAATATTAACATCGGGGGTCAAATCATTATTTGTAATTGATTTCTAATAATTTAGGGCTGTGCAATGCATTATAGGATATTCAGCTTCCCTGGCTTCTACCCACTAGACGTCAAGCAGTGCCACCCCCAGCCCAGCCCCCGCACCCCAGTTAGTTACGACAACCAAAAATCTCTCTGGATTTTGTCTCCTGGGGGAGGGGGAAATCACTTTGGTTGAAAATCACTGCCATGGCTGGACTTCCAATTGACAAAAAAGAGTTTCAGTCTGGAGGTGGGTCTCAGAGTGTGACCCCTGCAGCGGCAGCAGCAGCACTACCTGGGAACTTGTCAGAAATGAAAACTCTCAGCACCTCTTCAGACCTAAGAAATCAGACCTGCAAGGGGTGGGACCAGGCCAATCTATGCCTTAACGAGCCTTCAGGGGATTCTGAGGCCCTCTCCAGTGTGGTAGGGGGGCTGGAGGTGAAGGTTTCGGAAAGGAAAAGAGAGTCTGAGGTGGGAGCAATACGTGTTTGTGGTTGCATCATCTGATGTTTTTCCCCGCTGGCTGATTCGTGGCTGGTGTAGGCGATTAGTACAAATTAGCTGAGTTCTGGTGTGCTTTTGACTTAAATACCACCTTTCAGCTCAGGATTACCAAACACCATTTATTTTTACCCCAGGGAGGCTCTGAGAGGCTCCAGGACCAAAGACAAAAATTAAGAATAGAAAACAAATGGGTCAGCGACTTTAGGCTCTAATCACCACTTGGGCTTCTCCACTGCGTGTCAACCTTAGTTCTTTAAACAAAGAGCATCTGGGTCTTTTCAGATACTTAAGAACCACAGAAGGTGAGGCCAAGCCAAGATGTGTTGCTGGCAATTACCTCTCCCTCTTGTTATCATCTTGGACCTCAGCTACCATGAGTGCAGCTCAGAAGTATGGGGGTTCACGACTTTCCTGGCTCCTAAATGGCGGCAGATCCTTGCCTTCCCCTAGAACCAAAGAGCCTCTGGTCCAGTGGGTCTCAACGGTGACAGCACTGCCCCATCCCAGGGGGCATTTGTAAAGGGGGCTGGTGGCTGCGTTATCACAATGATAGGGACCTTTGGCATTGAGTGTATTCATGTGTGCTAGTTGTTAACCATCCTGTTAGAGTGCTCACGGGGCTCTAAACCGAGGAGGGCATGGTGACCCAGTCCAGTATTCTTGCCTGGGAAATCCCATGGATAGAGGAGCCGGGAGGGCTACAGCCCGTGGGGTGGCAAAGAGTCTGACACGACTGAAGCGACTTGGCATGCATGGAAATGTAAACAGGTGCAATCCCATTAAAAAACAATTCAAGAGTTTCCTCTAAAATTCAGGATATGCTTAGGATTAAGACTCAGCCACTGTACTCCCAGATATTTATCAGAAAAGAAAGCCTGTGTGCACATTTATACACGAAAGTTCATACCAGGTCTATGGATAACAGACAAAAATTGGAGGCAACCTGAATGTCCATCAACAGGTGAAAGATACATGGACTGGGATACATTCATACCGTGGACCCAGTGGTCCACTGAGATAAGGGTGGACTATTGTTGCACAATATGACGCAGATGAATCTCAGAATAATCGTGTTCAGTGAAAGAAACCAGACACAAGGAGTACGTGTTTTATGATTCATTTCCTTGACATAAAGTTATAAAAAAAAAAAAATGCCAGCTAATCTATAGTCATAGAAAACAGATCACAGGTTGCTGGGAATGTGGGGGAGGGTGGGGAGAGATATGAAGGGAGGAATTACCAAGAGTATCCCACTGTAATCCCCTTTGGGAAAGGAAGCAGTTTGGGTGATAATTATGTTAATTAACTTCCCCCGCACCCCGTGGGGTGGCGCGCATCCTGACAGCTGGTTTCTTTCAGCGGAGGGAGGGAAAGAGGGTACCATTCAAGACTTTTGATAAAGTCTTCAGTCCCCTCCCCCAACCCCTTTTTAGAGGTCACTGGTTGAAGCTGAGTGCTAACCCTGCTGTCACGTGATCTTCTGGTGACCAGCCCTATACCGAGGCTGTCCAGGGGGGCCCCACACTAAAGCAACGCTTTATACTGCTCATCAACATAAACTCACGCGTGACTGAAAGGGGCTTCTTGTGAATTCCCTGGCTCAGACGGTAAAGAATCTGTCTGCAATACAGGAGAGGTAGGTTCAATCCCTGGGTGGAGAAGATCCCCTGAAGGAGGGGATGACAACCCACTTCAGTATTCTTGCCTGGAAAATCCCATGGACAGAGGAGGCTGAAGGGCTATACAGTGCATAGGGTCGCAAAGAGTTGGACGCAACTGAGCAACTAACATTTTCTTGTGAATAGCAGAAGACTGCCCCCCCTGCCCCTTCACTCAGGAAATTCCAAGGGTTTTAGAAGCTCTGTGCTTGGAAGCAGGGATGAAGACCTGAGAGGTCACCTGTCTGGTGCAGGGACCCTGGCTGATACAGAAAATAAGCAGTAGCCTGGGATTGGTCTGGTGTGATGATACAATTATGTATCAGATGTCTTTCTAAAGTTCACTTGAATGGCTCTCTCGTGCCCATGCTTAATTGCTCAGTCTTGTCTGACTCTTTGCGACCCTATAAATCCTAGCCTGCCAGGTTCCTTCTGTCCATGGAATTTCTCACGCAAGAATACTGGAACAGGTTGCTGTTTCCTTCGCCAGGGTATCTTCCCAACCCAGGGATTGAACCCACATCTTCTGTGTCTCCTGCATTGCAGGTAGATTCTTTACCACTGAGCTATGAAGGAAGCCATGCTTTAATGACTAAATACACAGAAATTACATCATTTAATGGAGTAAATAAAAAATAACTTTTAAAATTAAACTACTTTTTCTTATCAAAAAATAAAACATATTCATTGTAGGGAGATATAAAAATACAAATAAATGGAAAGAAATCATACTCTTGACCCACAACTCAAAAAACAAATGTAACATCTTCATATATATCCTTCCATCATTTTTTCTATGTATAGACATATATACATTGGTTTTACAAAATTAGAATTTTCCTGTTTCCATCCACTCAACATAAAAATTGTGATTAACTTCTCACACTGTTACATCCTTTTTAAAAATTTTAAGTACATATGTATTTACTTATTTTAGCCACACTATTTGGTGTGTGGGATCTTAGTTTCCTGACCAGGGATTGAACCTGTGTCCCTTGCAGTGGAAGCTTAGAGTTTTAACCACTGGACCACCAGAGAAGTCCCTATATCCTTTTAAATGTTTGGTTGGTGTTGGATTGTGGCATTACATCTGTGGTTTTAAAGCTAATTTCCAGAATCTGCCTGCAATTCAGGAGACCCTGGTTCAATTCCTGGGTCAGGAAGATCCACTGGAGAAGGGATAGGCTACCCACTCCAATGTTCTTGGGCTTCCCTGGTGGCTCAGCTGGTAAAGAATCCACCTGCAATGCAAGAGACCTGGGTTTGATCCCTGGGTTGGAAAGATCCCCTGGAGAAGGGAAGGGCTACCCACTCCAGTGTTCTGGCCTGGGAAATCCCCTGGACTATCCAGGGGTCGCAGAGAGCAGCTTTCACTTTCCTATTTGGGGCACTTAGGTCGTTTTCAATTTTTGGTTCCTCCAAGTAATACCATACTGAGTTGAGTTGAGTTTTTTGTTTGTTTTTTTATGCTAGTCAAATTTTTGCACACATGTTTACTTTCTTCATGTAAATTTCTAAACATAGAACTGATGTATTCAGGAGGCACATTTTAATTCTTTGGGTATGACATGCCAAATTTCTTCCCCATTTCTGCTCTTACTCTGGACAGCCTATGAAATGTCTACTTCTCTATATCCCCTGCAACACTAGATATTAAATATTTGCTTGAAAATCACTGCAAATCACTTCAATATGATCTATATTTTTCCAGTGTAATCTTTTAATGTAATTCAGTGTCTTCAATCTGAAAAATAAAACATCTGTCTTTAAAGCATGAATTTAAATCAAATAAATTAAAGCTAGCCTTTCTTTGAATAGATCTAGGAAGCAAAAATTAATGTTAGAATTATAACCACACAGCCAGAGTGAAGAGGAAATCAATGCAATAGTCAATTAAAATTAGAGCACTTAACAGTGTGGAAATCTGACAGTCACCATCACCAGGTGAGCAAGTTCACATCAAGAGTGAAAAATCATAGGGACTTCCCTGGCAGTCTAGTGGTTAAGACTCTGAGATTCCACTGCAGGGGACATGGGTTTGATCCCTGGTCAGGAAACCACCACCCCACATGCTGAGCTGGGCAACCAAAACATTTAAAAAAATTTTTTTTAATGAGTGAAAAATCCTACTGGTAGCATATATCTTCAATGTGGGCCTTGAGAAGGTACTTTTCCTTCATGATTTTCCTCCTCATAACTGTAGCATCCTCATGAGAAACACATGGACATTCTACAAAATACCTAAGCAGTACTCCTTAACATGATTAAGGGAAGTCATAGTAGCCATAGGTGAGTATGTCCATCACTGATAAATGGATAAACAAAATAAGCTATATCCACTCAGTGGAATAATATTCAGTCATGAAAAAGGAACAAAGGGCTGATGCCTGCTACAACATGGATAAACCTTGGAGACACTGTGCTTAGTGAAAGAAGTTAGACACAAAAGGCCACCTGTTGTATGATTCCATTTATTTCCGGAATAGGCAAAACCATAAAGACAGAAAGTAGATTAGCAGTTGCTGGGAGCTGGGGGTTGTGGTTGTGGGGAGTGAGTGCTACGTGGGTGTGTAGTTTCTTTTTTAAATATAGTACCATTTTTTCTTTACAATTTTTTTTTTTCCCCACAAATACAGCCTCATTTACTCATTACTTTTTTTTTTTGGCCATGCAGTGCAGCTTGTAGGATCTTAGTTCCGTGACCAGGGATCTAACCTGCACCCTCTGTGGTGGAAATGAGGAGTCTTAACCACTGGGTCATCAGGGAAGTCTCCTGAGTGTGTGGTTTCTTCTAGAGGTGAAGAAAACATTCAGGAATTAGTAGGGATGACTGCCCTATTTTTGAATGTTAAAACTGAAGTGTACACTTTGAAAGAATGGATATTGTAGTATGTGAATTGCAACTCAATTGGGGGAAAAAAAAAAAAAAACACACAAGAAAGTCTGAGAAACTGTCTCAACCAAGAGGTGTCTAGGGAGTCACGGTGAGTCCATGCGATCATGTGGTGTCCTGGATGGGATTCTGGGCCAGGAAAAGTACATTTGGTAAAAACTAAGGAAATCTGAACCCAGTACAGCGGTTAGTGAAAAATGTGTCCCTGTTGGTTTATTCATTGTAACATATATATGGGAACATTGTGAGATGTTTATAATGCAGGAAAACCATGGGGGGGAAGGGGGGGGCGCAGATGGGGAATCTATACTATCTTTGCAACTTTGCTGTAAATCTAAGAGTTGCAAAATTAGAAGTTGGAGAGTTTGGGAATGGACATGTACACACTGCTGTTTTTAAAATGCATAACCAACAAAGACCTGCTGTATAGCATGAGAGACTCTGCTCAATGTTATGTGGCAGCCTGGATGAGAGGGGAGAATGGATACATGTATATATATGGCTGAATCCCTTCACTGTTCACCCGAAACTATACAACATCGTTAACTGGCTATACCCCAATACAAAATAAAACGTTTTAAAAAAATTATTAAGAACAAAACAATCAAGGCATACCCAATGGTGATAATTTGAGCCACTTTAAGAAAACACAAGTGTTCTTGCCTCTGGCTTTAAGGACTCAGTGCATTCTGGTTTTGTCTTTAGGAAAACTGCCCACTTGGTAACTGAACCTACCATTGGCACATCAGGTCACCAGGGAAGCTGTTGGCTGAGCTCAGGATAAACACCCGCGATTCTATTCTCAGTAAGTGGTTTTCACCACTAACCCTCCTTCCTTCCCCTTTGGTTTGTCTGTATCATGTCCGGGCCTGAATTATCCTTTCGGGGTAAGATCTGATTCTGGGCGATTTTTGGCTTGAAAAATATTGGGAAACTTCAGTAGATTTGCCTAAAAAGAAAACTCTGACTTTTTTGTGTGTGCGTGTAAACGTATGACTAACTTCAACATTAATGCCAATGCTGATGACCAAGTAAATCAGATGGCACAAAGCTAAGCAGAATTTTCAAAAGACAAGGGATGCTAGATGATATCCAGAACACTGGTTTTCGAGGGGGCACTGGTGCAGTCCTGAGAAGCAAGCTTGTCTTGCTGAAACACCCAGGATATTGACGTATTAAAGAGAAAATGACCACCCCAAGCTTGGAAGTTAGGGTCTTGTGAAAGTTTTTAGTAGGAGACATGGTACTTGAAGAGCTTAACTATTTGGAAAAACAGGGTAATGGGCCTCACATCTGTGAGTATTCTGAGAAATCATTTAAATTCACTGAAATCGTTATTTTAACGACAATAAAAATAGCCCTGGGTAACATTTTCTGCACAGACAGCAATGCTGTGTTTGTTCCCTTTTTAAAAGCAATCCTGTGACTCTCCACAAAACCAAGTATTGAGGCTGAGTCCTGAATCATCGTGGATACATTCCTTAGAGAAGAAGCTTGACCCAAACCAATTTTTTAAAAAAAGAAAGCTCCAAAGAGCCAAATTCTTGGCTTTTATGAGTTCCTAAGCAGGCTTTGAAACTCATGGTGGAGACAATAATCTTGAAAGCCAAGTATTTTGATTTGCAGGAGAGAAACTTTTTTTAAAAAAAGATCTCTAAACTTTGGTGTTGAGTATGAAAACTTTGGATTCAAAAGCAAATCCCTGAAGAAATTTTGGAATAAAGCTGATGCCATAATAAGCAATACATTTGCAGGGGAACTAATAAAAACTCACATTTTCCTTTCCTTGAGGCTGAAATTAAAAAAAAAAAAAAATCCTGGGGAGGAGAAATTAAAAATCCCAGAGGTCTGGGAAGTGGATGAAACTGGATTGGTCATGAGCTGATGAGCCAATTGTTGTTGAAATTGTGTTCATTTTTTTCCCTCTACTTCTGCCTATTTAAAAAAATTTTTTTGTAGTAAAAATTTTGCTCTTGTGACTTTTTAGTGTGGAAGTAGGGAGACCAGTAAGAAGTTTATTGAAACACTTGAATCTAACACAACACTGTCCATCAACTGTACTCCAAAATAAAATGTAAAAAATTTTAAGACAAAAAATAATTAATTAAAAATGAAAAAGAGGAAAGACTTCCCTGGCAGTCCAGCAGTTAAGACTGGGTGCTTCCACTGCATGGAGAAGGCAATGTCAACCCACGCCAGTACTCTTGCCTGGAAAATCTCATGGACGGAGGAGCCTAGTAGGCTGCAGTCCATGGGGTCGCTAAGAGTCAGACATGACTGAGCGACTTCCCTTTCACTTTTCACTTTCATGGATTGGAGAAGGAAATGGCAACCCACTCCAGTATTCTTGCCTGGAGAATCCCAGGGACGGGGGAGCCTGGTGGGGTGCCATCTATGGGATCGCACAGAACTGGACACGACTGAAGCAACTTAGCAGCAGCAGCAGCAGCTTCCACTGCAGAGGGCATGGGTTTTTGTTTTTTTTTTTTTTCCTAAAGAGGGCATGGGTTTGATCCCTGGTTTGGGAACTAAGATCCCATATGCTGTGTGGCGCAGCCAAAATAAAAATTTTTTTAATTAAATTAAAAATTTTTTTTAAAGTTTATTTAGATTATTCAGGGAAGAGGTGGTGGTCCTTGGACTAGGGGAGTCATTATGGAGAGGAGGGAAGAGGCTGGAGAGAGGCATTTGGATTCAAAATATATCTGGCGGGATTGCACTGGATTACTGCAACATCTCATACCCTAAACCCCATGCATTTTCCCTCCTCCTTCACATCAAGAGCTTACTGTCCTGGCCACTAGACTTTGGGAAGAGAAGATGGATTTCAAGAAAAATGATATGGATGGGGTTAGTCTCTAGGGTGGGTTCCTGAGAAGGGTCTTTGCTCTGAACACTACAGCCTGAAGGACTTTAGAAACATCCAGATGCCTGTGGGCTTTAGTCTAGGCGCCATGGGAACCTCAAAGGGTCTTCAGTAGGCCTTGGCCTGGGCTGATTTTAAAAGTCCTTTGACCCAAGCTACTGCATGGAGCAGTTTAGAGTGGGCTCTCTGTGAAAATGGACCAGTTATGAGAAGCTGAAGCACTGTGCATACTTTATATAAACATGTGCTTTTACTCCTCCAAGCCCATTTTACTATGTGAAATGGGGATCAGTATTTTCATTTTGAACACAGGCAGTCTGAGATCAGAGAGGCTGAGTCATGTACCCACAGTCACACAGCAATCACCCGTAAGGTTGCCAAATAAAATATAACAAAAGCTGGCATGTAACATAGTGACACTAAAATTATTCACTGTTTATCTGAAATTTAACTGGGTGACCTATATTTTTATTTGCTAAATCTGGCAACCTGAATTACTGACCAAGCCAGAATTCGAGTCCAGGATCTTGCTCCAAAATCCTGATCCTTCCCCCAGACTGCTCTGCTTCTAGGGCAAGAATTTGCCCTGGTTCATCTTGACACCCTGCTCATCGCCTCCGTCGGACCTTGCCGACAGAGAGTCACTGGCGAATGTTTATTGAGTGAATATGCAGAACATGCAATGTCAGAGAACTTGAAAGTTTTTCTGGACGATGGAAAATTCTAGTACACTGAGTCTGGTGGTGGCTTAAGAGCACAGGTTCTGATATCAGCTCCCTGGGTTCGGATCTGGCAACCATCATTTACCCACCAGCACTGTGACATAGGACCAGTTACTGAAGCCCTGTGCCTCAGTTTCCTCATCTGTAAAGTGGGGATGATAAAAATAGCACTACTGGTAACTTTCCTCCGAAGTCTGTTTTGAGGATTAACTGAGCAATGCCAAGGCTGTACGTCACAGAGAATAAGACCTCAGGAAATGTTGGCTATGAGAACAGGTCAAGAGGAAGATAAAGTAATAAGTTAAATGCTGCAATTCCTCCTCACACTGACAGAAATATGAAGGCTTTTCTTTTGGGGTGAGAACTGTATTTCCCAATCATCCCAGGTGTGGTCACAGAGCCCTGCTCCTGGCAGTACTAAGTTGTTTCAAAGTGTCCGACTCTTTGCGACCCCATAGACTGTAGCCCACCAGACTCCTCTGTCCATGGGATTCTCCAGGCTAGAATACTGGAGTGAGTTGCTATGCCCTCCTCCAGGGGATCTTCCCCAGCCAGGGATGGAACCTGTGTCTCTTGTCGCCTACCTTGGCAGACCATTCCTTTACCACTAGCGCCACCTGGGAAGCTCCTAGTAGGGGGCGCCATAGATACTGATTCAATCAATAAATGAGCCAGGAGAAGAGTTTGTACGGAGATCAGAATTGACCTCTAAAAATAACCTCCCCAAAATGGCACTATATTCAATATCTTGTAATAACTTATAATGAAGAATAATCTGAAAAAATATATGTGTGTTTAATTGAATCACTTTACTGTACACCTGAAACATGACAAATAAACTATATTTTAATTAAAAAAAATTTTTTTAGGACTTCCCTGGTGGTCCAGCAGTTAAGAATCTGCCTTCCATTGCAGGCGAGATAGGTTCGATCCCTAGTCTAGGAAGATTTCATTTGTCGTGGGGCGAGTAAGCCCAAGAGCCACAACTACTGAGCCTCTCACTCTAAAGCCCATGCTCTGCAGCAAGAGAAGCCACTGAAACGAGCTCTTACCCCGCAACTAGAGAAAGCCCTCAGCAACGAAGATCCAGCACAGCCATAAATAAAAATATTGAAAAGTTCATAAGAAAAAAATTTCAAACCCCAACACCAAAAATAAAAAGAAACCCAGAGAAACAAAAACTGTATCAGAGGGAAATAATTAGAGGGACGATCCCAGAATGTGACAGTGAGTGAGTCAAAGCATCTATTCTTGAAAAGATTGTATTTTGAGAGAAACATTTTGATTGCCCAGAAAAAAGCAAAACTAGTTTGGGGGATGGTAAACGACAACAGATCCTCTCGTTAGAGCAGAATTAGTGCAGGTTTTACACTCAAGAGGTCACAAAACAGCCTGGCTGGTGACACTCGGGCCTAATTATCGTGCCTAATAATTACCTTGACTAACTAGAGCAAAGGTTTTGGAGTATGTTTCTATTCCCAGACATTGAGTCATCCATGACCCAGAAGAAATCATTTCGCTCTATTTGCATCTTGGATCATCCACTTGGAAGCACCCTTGGCCAACCCCTCAGGGAAATTCCAAAGGCTTTGTTAATTAATATTTGGAAACAGTGTAATTTGTATACGTTGGGACTGTAGAAATATGACATCAGTATGTTTTGTATCGGAGAAGGCAATGGCAAGCCACTCCAGTACTGTTGCCTAGAAAATCCCATGGATGGAGGAGCCTGGTGGGCTGCAGTTCGTGGGGTCGCTACGAGTCGGACACGACAGAGCGACTTCACTTTCACTTTTCACTTTCACACAATGGAGAAGGAAATGGCAACCCACTCCAGTGTTCTTGCCTGGAGAATCCCAGGGACGGAGCCTGGTGGGCTGCTGCCTATGGAATCGCAGAGTCGGACACGACTGAAGCGACGTAGCAACAGCGTGTTTTGTATGGTGGGTTCATTTATTTTATTACTCAGCTATGCTCCAGGGGTACTTAATATTTATTAAGCTCCTATTCTGAGCCAGGCCCTGAAGTAGGAACTAGGAGTGCAGTAGTGAACAAGAGGAACCCCTGTCCTCATGCAGCTGAGAGTCTAGTGGTCAAGACAGACGATACATCAGTGAAGCAATAAATAAAATAATCACAAACTGTTAAGCGCTATGAAGAAAGCTAATAGAATTCTGCCAGATAGCAGCAGGAGGCACCCACTTGTTTTAAGCTTTATGTGTTTATTTTATTTTTTGACTGCTCTGGGTCTTAGTTGCTGCACGAAGGCTTTCTCTTGCTGCAGTGACCAGGGGCCGCTCTTAACTGCAGTGCATGGTGGTTTCACTGTTGCAGCCTCTATGGTGCACAGGCTCAGTAGCTGTGGCGATCAGGCTTGGTTGCCCACCCCATACAGTCCCTCAGGGGAGCCCCAAGGAAAGAGTCCCCAAAGTCCATCATGGTACCCTGCCCATTAATGCACCCTGTACTCATTCTTCTCCCTTCCTCGTCTCACTTCGCTCCCTCTTAGAACTTGGTGGAATCAGCTCTCAGGGCTGGGATGGGGCACACGACGTGTCTAGAGTATAAAACGTAAGGATGCACTTAAACTGATTGAGGGATAAACACGTATGGTCTGTCCCTGTGATGGAGTAATGTGCTGTGCTGTACTTAGTTGCTCTGTTGTGTCTGATTCTTCGTGACCCCATGAACTGTAGCCTACCAGGCTCCTCTGTCCATGGGATTCTCCAGGCAAGAACACTGGAGTGGGTTGCCGTTTCCTCCTCCAGGGGATCTTTCCAACCCAGGGATCGAATCCAGGCCACCCTCACTGCAGGGGTTTCTTTACCGTCTGAGCCATATCCTGCCATCCCAAGTGAAAAAAAACCAGACACGAAAGGTCACATATGGTAAGCTTCCATTTACGTGAAGTGTCCTGAAGTGGTAAGTCTAGTGGTTTGTAGGAGTTTGGGAGGAGGAGGAATGGAGGGTGAATGCTTAGTGGATACAAGGTTTCTTTGGGGTGCTGAAAAATGTCTTGGAACTAAATAGAGATGATGACTGTACTGTGAATATATTAAAAGTCACTGAATTGTTCACTTTTAAATGGTTAATGTTAATTTTATGTTGTATGAACTTCACCTCAATTAAAAAAAACACATTAGGGGCTTCTCTTGTGGTCCAGTGGCTAAGACTCTGTGCTCCCAGTACAGGGGTCTGGGGTTCAATCCCTAGTCAGGTAACTAGATCCCACAGGCCCCAGCTGAAAGTCCTGCATGCTGAAACTAAGACTCCATGCAGCCAAATAAATAAATATTTAAAAAAATACATTACATGCATACACACACACACACACACACACACACAGGCATACACTGAGTGGGGGCTGGGAACCCTCAGCCCAATCCTGGGACCCTGCTTGGGAATTGTCACCTGGCATCACCCCAAGGGAGGGAAGCCCCTTCTGTGCTGAAAATCATGTGGGCCTTCCTTCCTGAAGCTACAAGAGGGAGAATTCATAGTTCTTCACCGAGGCCCTAATATGTAGAGGCCCCATGCTGAACACTAGAAACTGTCTTCTTCAACCCTCTTGCCCCTCTCTTGCCTCATCCATTTGCTTTTTCTTCACTGTATTCAAAAGCAACTGATATTATATTACACATACATAATTTCTTATTTTTTTCCCAGTAAGCTTCACCAGGGCAGGAAGTCTGTCTGTTTTGTTTATTATCATATCCCCCATGCCTGGCACATAGTAGGTGCTCAAGAAATACCAAGCAGGTAAAGGAGCCTAGCAAGACAGACATTATCACCTCCAGTTTACAGATGGGAAAATGTGAGCTCAGTGATTTGTCAAAGTTCCTTTGACCTGGGTTTGATCCTTGGATCGGGAAACTCCCCTGGAGGAGGAGATGGCAACCGACTCCAGTATTTTTACCTGGAGAATCCCACAGACAGAGGAGCCTGGCAGGATACAGTCCCTGGGGTCGCAAAGAGTCGGACACAACTGAGCGAGAGACGCTTAACTGACAAATAGCAGAGCCTGAATTTCGTTTTGTTTTGCTTTTGTTTTGACTGCGCTGGGTCTTCGTTTCTGAGCACAGGCTTTCCCTAGTTGCGGTTTGCAGGCTTCTCTTGTGGAGCAGGGGCCCTAGGGCCTTCGGGCTTCAGTAGCTGTGGCACACAGACTTAGTTGCCCCGAGGTCTGTGGACATGAACTTGGGCAAACTTCGGGAGTTGGTGAGGAACAGGGAAAGCTGGCGTGCTGCAGTCCACGGGGTCCCGAAGAGTCAGACACGACTTGGTGACTGAAGAACAACGATGTGGAACCTTAGTTCCCCGACCAGGGATTGAAACCGTGTCCCCTGAGTTGGCAGATGGATTAACCACTGGACCACAGGGAAGTCCTTTCAAAGTCCCTTGACTGGTAAGTAGCAAAGACTGAATTTGAACTCAAGGTCATCTGGGGCACAGCCCGGGGGGCAGGGAGCTTTCCTTCGTCATCATCCTAGGCGAGGCTGGGAGAGTTAGAAGTGTGAAAATTGAAGGCGTCAAGGTAATGACTCATCCCTCAGGCCGAGGAGCTGGGAATCCTGACCCGGGGCTGAGTCACCGTTTCCGCCCCACTCTGCTGACTTGCTCATACCTCCAGTTCTTGGCCTCCCTGAGCTCTTTGAGGGGAGGAGGCCAGGGGGTCCACACAGTTTGGGCTGGCATTCTCATCCTGCCTCTGCCTTCTTGGCTGGGACTGTCTGACCCAGGTAAAGCCACAGACGTGGGCCCAGACCAGCAGTCCCCATACAGCTGTGCATGCGTGCTAAGTCACTTCAGCCACTGTGATCCTATGGACTGTATCCTGCCAGGCTCCTCTGTCCATGGGATTCTCCAGGCAAGAATACTGGAGTGGGTTGCCATTTCCTCCTCCAGGGGATCTTCCGGACTCAGGGATCAAACCCGTGTCTCTTGTGTCTCCTGCATTGGCAGGCGGGTTCTTTACCACTAGCTGGGAAGCCCAGCACATACCTGCGGCAAGCTGTAAATGCTGGCCGTGGTGAGACCTTGAAGACATTCCTGCACTGAGGTTTTCTTGAATGGGACAGCAGCTACAACCCCATCCATACCTGACTTACCTAAAATACTCCTTTAGTCTAATGTTTCAAAGAGGAAAAAGAAGCCTTAACTTCAGAGAGAGATGGGCTTGAAGGCCCAGATCGGCTTTTTATTAACTGTGTGACCTAGGGTTCCTTACTTGACCACTCAGTTCTTCTATTTTCTCATCTGGAAAGCGAGATAATAACATTATCTGTTTCCAAGTGTGGGCAAGAGGATGGAACAGGACTTTGAAAAAAAATTGTTTATTTATTTATGGCTGTGCTGGGTTTTCCTTCTGCGAGAGGGCTTTTTCTAGTTCCGGCGAGTGGGGGCTGCTCTCTAATTGCGGGGCTTCTCATTGCAGTGGCTTCTCTTGTTGCCAGGGTGCTCGGGCTTCAGTAGATGCAGCTGAAGGGCTCCAGAGAAAGGACTCAGTGGTTGTGGCGCCTGGGCTTAGTAGTTCCGAGGCATGTGGAGTCTTCCTGGGCCAGGGTTCAAATCCACGTCCCCTGCATTGGCAGGTGGACTCTTATCCACTGAGCCACCAGGAAAGTCCTTTCTTTCCTTTTTTTTCTTGATCGAAGTATAGTTGACTTACAGTGTTGTGCTAATTTCTGCTGTACAGCAAAGTGACTCAGTTACACACATATATACATTCTATTTTGATATATATGTGGGCTTCCCGGGTGGTGCTACTAGTAAAGGACCTGCCTCCCAGTGCAGGAGACATAAGAGATACAGGTTGGATCCCTGGGATGGGAAAATCCCCTGGAGGAGGGAATGGCAACCCACTCCAGTTTCTTGCCTGGAGAATCCCATGGATAGAGGAGCCTGGTGGGCTACAGTCCACAGGGTCGCAAAGAGTCAGACACAACTGAAGTGACTTGGCACACATTCAACATACATGCTTTTCCATGTGGTTTATCCCAGAGGACTGGGTATAGTTCCCTGTGCTATGTAGTAGGACCTTGTTTTCAGCATCTTTTCAAAGGTGTATAATGACCGTTTCTGTATTACCTCCTGTGAATGCCCTGAGAGTGTTGATAGCACTGTGGATATTTCACACTGCTTTCTCAGCACACTCCAACTCTGCCCTGCAGTGGCTATATATGTCCTGGCCGTCCAAATCCTCTCTTTTCCCTGTGGTTACAGTCCCTGTGGTCCCCTTCTCCCCAACCTCCTGCGTGGGCAAATTCACAGCCTTTGACTCAAGGGAAACTAACAGGTCCATCCCCAGGTCATGGTGATTGGTTCATGGCAGAGCCCATGACCCCAGAAGGGCCAGCCAGAGAAACCAAGGCTCCAACCTTCCTTCTTTTCCAGCTCTTGGACAGAGAAACTCTGTCTCCCTCTGCATTTGGTTTGGCAATATGGGGAATATGAAGTTGCCAGGGAACCCCAAGACAAGCTGGAAACTGAAGTGGCCACAGAGAAGGCAAAACCAAGGATGGCAGAGATTCCGGGTCTGGATGCTATTGTTACCTGAGTCTCTGGATCCAGTCTCACCCAAAGTCAAGCCATGCCTGAAATTCCCCATGACGGAAGGAAATGAATTTCTTCTTCTTTTTCTTAGTAGTAGTAAAGTCACTCAGTCGTGTCTGACTCTTTGCCACCCCATGGACTGTAGCCCGAAAGGCTCCTCTGTCCATGGGAGTCTCCAGGCAAGAATACTGGAGTGAGTTGCCATTCCGTTCTCCAGAGGGGGGGATCTTCCAGACCCAGGGATCGAACCCACATCTCCTGCATTGCAAGCAGCTTCTTTACCATGGGAGCCACCAGGGAAGCCCACTATTATTATATAATATTATTATTTTAATGATTATTTTTTAACAACTTAGGTTGAGATTGTTGGGTTTTTGCTTTTGAGTTTTTTCATTTGTCCCCTTGTAGTGAGTCTTAATTGACTCATGCCCAGAAGGAAGAAAATACAGGACTATATTCAGCCCAATTTGGCTCTCCAGCCTGAAGGCTCATAGATACGCTGCCCAGAAGGAGTTAAGTACATCTTTTTTTTTTCTAATGCTAAATTATGTGGAAAGCATGAGCCTCCCTGTTTTGGAGGGAAGCAGGTAGGCACAGAAAAGACAATGCCTGGCCCTCAGGTCCTTGGAGACTTTATTTAAAAAAAAAAAAGAAGAGAAGGAGGAAGAGCTTTTGTGATCTGAGCAAAAGCCTGGGCGGCAGGAGTGAACAGACGGACTCATTACTTTATGTTTGGCTCTGTGGTTTTCTTGCATGGGCTGGGGGCTGGGGGCTCTCCTTTATGGAAAGAACCACAGCTGTTACCGAAAGCGGCTTTCACACATTTGGTGAACAATTGTCTTTGTATTCTAATTTTTTATTTTCCAAACAAATGGACTGCTCTTGAGATTAGCCAGAGGTCCCCAGGCTGGGAGAGAGGAGGCTGCTGGCTGCTGATAATGCAGGCGGATCACCAGATAGTGAGAGGGGGAGAAGCAGGGAGGGAGAGAAAAGAAGGCGTGGGACTCCCAAGGTCAGACTCTGACTCCCTCTCTTACCAGCTGCTCCAGTTGCTATGACAGCAACACTAAGTACCCGCCCCAAACTCAGTGCCATGAAGCAACCATCTATTTGGCTTACAGATGCCTGGCAGAACACATCAGCTAGGGGCTTCCCTGGTGGCTCCCCGGTGAAGAATCTGCCTGCCGATGCGGGAGACACGGGAAACGAGGGTTTGATCCCTGGGTCAGGAAGATCCCCTGCAGGAGGGCATGGCAGCCCACTCCAGTATCCTTGCCTGGAGAATCCCATGGACAGAGGAGACCGGCAGGCTATAGTCCATGGGGTCGCAGAGTCGGACACGACTGAAGTGATTTATCACGCACGTTCTTTTTCACATTCTTTCTCGTACAGGTTACCACAGAATATTGAGCAGATCCCTGTGCTATACAGTAGGTCCTTGTTGGTTATCTATCTTACATGTGGTAGTGTGTGTATGTTCATCCCATGCTCCTGATTTATCCCTCTCCATGTTTCCCTTTGATAACCATGATTTCGTTTCCCATAACTTTACGTCTGAAAAATATGGAATGCTTCATGAATTTTCATGACAACTCGTGCAGGAGCCATGTTATTCTTCTCTGTATAGTTCTAATTTTAGTATATGTGCTGAAGCAAGCACCTAACCGTGTTTTTTGGTTAAACATTATTTTCAGATGTATTTGACAGAAATAAAGTATGGGTTATTGTTAAAACAAACAAAAATACAAAAGAGCATAAGTTAAAAAAGAGCAATCCCCTTGCAGTGACCAGTCTCAATGTAAGATGATAAAGATCATCAATAGTTTGGTATATATCCTTCTACATACTGAGAAGTCCCTTGGATTGCAAGGAGATCAAACCAGTCCATCCTAAAGTAAATCAGTCCTGAATATTCATTGGAAGGACTGATGCTGAAGCTGAAGCTCCAATACTTTGGCCACCTGATACAAAGAACTGACTCATTGGAAAAGACCCCAATGCCAGGAAAGATTAAAGGCAGGAGGAGAAGGGGACGGCAGAAGATGAGATGGTTGGATGGCATCACTGATTCGATGGACATGAATTTGAGCAAACTTGGGGAGATAGTGAAGGACAGGTTAGCCTGACATGCTGCAGTCCACCGGGTCACGACTGAGCGACTGAACACCACCACTACAATATATGTTCTACAAAAATGAATGCATGCGTGTACAGGGTGTGTTTTTCAGCAGTGAGTTCATGTGATAGGATCCCTTTTACTACCTGCTGTATTCAGCTAATGTATCTGGGCGATCAGATAAGGGCTGATGTCAGAGCAACTCCAGAGGGCATCTCTATAGAGGGTAGTGTGAATGGGCTGGAGAGGAAGCATCACAAGGAATACCCAGCCTGTGCAACTTCAGCACTGTGGACAGGGACACAGCTCGCCCCTCCAACCCTGAATGGTCAAGGCAAAATGGCTAGGACATAGACATTGTCCTCAGGGAATTCACAGTCTTGTGGGAAGGTCAGCTTTGTGGTGGAATGTGAATAGTGTTAGTTGCTCAGTCATGCCGACTTTTTGCAACCGCATGGACTGTAGGCCGCCAGGCTCCTCTGTCTGTGGAATTCTCCAGACAAGAATACTGGAGTGGGTTGCCATTCCCTTATCCAGGGGATCTTCCCGACCCAGGGATGGAACCCGGGTCTCCTGCACTGCAGGCAGATTCTTTACCATCAGTCAGTCAGTCAGTTCAGTCGCTCAGTCGTGTCCAACTCTTTGTGACCCCATGAACCGCAGCACGCCAGGCCTCCCTGTCCATCATCAACTCCCGGAGTTTACCCAAACCCATGTCCATTGAGTTGGTGATGCCATCCAGCCATCTCATCCTCTGTCGTCCCCTTATCCTCCTGCCCTCATTACCATCAGAGACACCATAATAGCTTAATAATGACATTACAAGAAAATACAGATGTAATTCCCCAAACTCTGCCCACAAGACTTGAGTAGGATCTTACTGTAAGTTGAAGGGACTTTTGTCCTGACACATGGTTTGTGAAAGAATGAATTGCTGTTGGGTTTGACTGATTGTAGATGAGTTGTGATGTGGTTTATCTAAAGACTATTGAATGCATCTTATAATACTCAATAAAAATCTTATTCTTTTAGTATATAGTCCAAGGTGTAGTTTTTCAGTAGTCATGTACAAATGTGACAGTTGGGCCATAAAGAAGGCTAAGTGCCGAAGAATTGATGCCTTGGTGCTGGAGAAGACTCTTGAGAGTCTCTTGGACTGCAAGGAGATCCAACCAGTCCATCCTAAAGTAAATAAGTCCTGAATATTCACTGGAAGGACTGATGCTGAAGCTGACGCTCCACTACTTTGGCCACCTGATGCAAAGAGCTGATTCAATGGAAAACACCCTGATGCTGGGAAAGATTGAGGGCAGAAAGAGAAGCGGGCAGCAGAGGAAAGACAGTTACATAGCATCACTGACTCAATGAACATGCATCTGAGCAAACTCCGGGAGATAGTAAAGGACAGAGGAGCCTGGTGTGCTGCAGTCCACGGGGTCACAAAGAGTCGGACACTTGGTGACTGAACAACAACAGTGATCGTGAACATCCACTGAGCACCCGGTGCTAAGCATGTTGCTTGCATTATCTCAGTTAATCCTCTTCACCACACTCTGATGGAGATAATCTTAAGGATCCTGTTTTACAGATGAAGAAACTGAAGCTCAGAAAGATGAACTGACAGGAGTAAATAGTGATGATCTTACAAATGCACAGGAAAAACCTCTAGATGTGGTATTTGGGTGGCTCAAGCCTGTGGCCCAGTATGACACTCAGCTAACTGGCCTTGGGGGTTAAAGTACATGCTGAGAGAGGGAGTGTCTTGCAGTTGGGCTCTTTATTTATTCATGCTGTAGTAAGGAGCTGCCCTGGCGGCTCAACTAGTGAAGAATCCGCCTGTAATGCAGGAGACCTGGGTTCGATCCCTGGGTTGGGAAGGTCTCCTGGAGAAGGGAACAGCTACCCACTCCAGTATTCTGGCCTGGAGAATTCCATGGACTGTATAGTCCATGGGGTTGCAAAGAGTCCGACACGACTGAGCGACTTTCACTTCACAAGGAGCTGCTGCTAATACTCACCTCCTTACAGCCACGCAGCAACAGTAAACTTCTATCTCCTGGCCGGCGGGATGTGACTGTAATGTCCCAGACCACCACAGCCACATCTTGTACTGTCTTTGTATCCATGAAGCATCCAGAGCAGGCACTTGTCCAGGGGTCCCCCAGCCTTGCCGGTTTACTTCCCAGTCAGGGCCTCGGGCGTCTCTCTCTCGCCCCCTGCTGTCTGCTTTCCATACTGCAGCCAGCCTCCTCTGATAAGTGAGTACGGGAACTATTAATATTTTGCTCCGTTGTAACTTTGTTTCCCTGTATTCCTTTTTCCTTATTATAGGCACTTTATTTATATTTTTATTTTTAACTTAATTTATTTATTTGGCTGCACCGGGTCTTTGTTGTGGCATGAAGGATCTTTAATTGCTGCAGGTGCAATGTAGTTCCTAGATCAGGGATCGAACCCTGTTCCCCTGCATCGGGGAGCGTGGAGCCAGAGACACCAGACCACCAGGGAGGTCCTTAGAATTTATTTTATTAATCTTGAAATTAAAATAATTCAGTAACAAATGTTTCATAGACGCCTCGACTATTGAGTTCGGCTCATAGAAATTATGTGGGTTTTTTTTCAGATAAGAAAAATGATTCCCCAATTATTGCTAAAAATATTTGTCTCCTTATCTGTTCTTTGTTTCTCAAATGTGTAATATTTATTTATGGAATTTCTTGGCTCTTTATTTCTATTTAATACTTCATATGCAGTCCTTTAGTCTCTGAGTTTAATTTTTTTTTTCTATAATAAATTATACACCACTCCAAGAAAATGCGTATCTGACCCCTCCTCGGATGCCCCCTCATAGCAACCCATCGGCTCTTGGGGTGCCCGTGAATGCCCTTTAACCTGCACACCTCATTCCCACCCCCCAACCCCCGCCTGACTTTCAGACCCTTCTTTCATACACAGGCGCTGTTCACCACCCCAGCTCCTTGTTTGGCTCTGATAACATGTACTTTACAGCACGGCCACGCCAAGGAATTGTGGGCACCCCCGCCCTCCTCGGGTCAGTCTGTCTGGGGAGAGGAAGGCCGTCTCCACAGGAAGTAGGTCCGATCTCTGCGGCTCCCCGCAGGCCTCTCGGCTAAACACACCAAGGATTTTTTTGTCATCATCACCATTCCCATCAATGGTGGTAGGACATTACTCTGCAATGCCTTTCCAGAGCCACAAATTGTTCCCAAGGAGGCTCTGAAACAAGCCTTATTTCCTCTGCTGAATCAGTTCCCTGGAGGAACTGGCGGGCGGGGGCGGGGGCGGGGAGGGGGGGGAGGGAGAGACTCTAGAAACCCGTCTCCCATCAATTCTTCCTCCCTTTTTTTTTTTTTTTTAAATAATTTATTTATTTGGCTTCCATGGGTCTTAGTTGTGGCATGCAAACTCTTAGTTGCAGCATGTGGAATCTAGTTCCTTGACCAGGATTGAACCTGGGCCCTCTGCATTTGGGAGCAAGAAGTCTTAGCCACTGCACCGCCAGGGAGGTCTCCCCACCCATATTTTTAAAAAGTAAGAAAAAAAAAAAAGAGGTGAAATTAGCATTTATATTTTATCGAAGTCAGTATATCAAAAACTGTATCATATCAACATATACTCCAGGTTTTCTTAGTTTTTAATGAGATATTTTAAAGTATCTGGAATGCAAAAGTAGGAAGTCAAGAGATACCTGGAGTAACAGGCAAGTCTGGCCTTGAAGTACAAAGTGAAGCAGGGCAAAGGCTAACAGAGTTTTGCCAAGAGAACAGACTGTTCATAGCAAACACCCTCTTCCAACAACACAGGAGACGACTGTACACATGGACATCACCAGATGGTCAATACCCAAATCAGATTGATTATATTCTTTGCAGCCAAAGATGGAGAGGCTCTGTAAATCAGCAAAAACAAGACCAGGAGCTGACTGTGCCTCGGATCATGAACTCCTTATTTCCAAATTCAGACTTAAAGAAAGTAAGGAAAACCACTAGACCGTTCAGATATGACCTAAATCAAACCCCTTACCATTATACAGTGGAAGTGAGAAATAGATTCAAGGGATTAGATCTGATAGACAGAGTGCCTGATGAACTATGGACGGAGGTTCCTGACATTGTACAGGAGGCAGTGATCAAAACCACCCCAAGAAAAAGAAATGCAAAAAGGCAAAATGATTGTTTAACGAGGACTTACAAATAGCTGAGAAAAGAAGAGAAGCAAAAGGCAAAGGAGAAAGGGAATGATATACCCATCTGAATGCAGAGTTCCAAAGAATAGCAAGGAGAGATAAGAAAGCCCTCCTCACTGATCAATGCAAAGAAATAGAGGAATATAGTAGGATGGGTGAGACTAGAGATCTCTTCAAGAAAATTAGAGATACCAAGGGAACATTTCATGCAAAGATGGGCTCAATAAAGGACAGAAATGGTATGGACCTAACAGAAGCAGAAGGTATTAAGAAAAGGTGGCAAGAATATACAGAAGATCTATACAAAAAACATCTTCATGACCCAGATAACCATGATCATTCACCTAAAGCCAGACATCCTGGAGTCCAAAATCAAGTGGGCCTTAGGAAGCATCACTCTGAACAAAAGCATCACTTTACGAACAAAGCTAGTGGAGGTGATGGAATTCCAGTTGACCTGTTTCAGATCCTGAAAGATGATGCTGTTAAATTGCTGCACTCAATATGTCAGCAAATTTGGAAAACTCAGCAGTGGCCACAGGACTGGAAAAGGTCAGTTTTCATTCCAATCCCAAAGAAAGGCAATGCCAAAGAGTGTTCAAACTACTGCACAATTGCACTCATCTCACATGCTAGCAAAGTAATGCTCAAAATTCTCCAAGTGAGGCTTCAACAGTATGTGAACCAAGACCTTTCAGATGTTCAAGCTGGATTTAGAAAAGGCAGAGGAACCAGAGACCAAATTGCCAATTTGATAATAGAAAAAACAAGAGAGTTCCAGAAAAACATCTACTTCTGCTTTATTGACTATGTCAAAGCCTTTGACTGTGTTGATCACAACAAACTGTGGAAAATTCTCAAAGAGATGGGAATAACAGACCACTTGACCTGCCCCACAAGAAATCTGTATGCAGGTCAAGAAGCAACAGTTAGAATCAGACATGGAACAACAGACTGGTTCCATATTGGAAAAGGAGTAGCAAGACTGTATATTGTCACCCTGCTTATTTAACTTCTATGCAGAGTACACCTTGAGAAATGCCAGGCTGGATGAAGCACAAGCTGGAATCTAGATTGCTGGGAGAAATATCAATAACCTCAGATATGCAGATGACACTACCCTTATGGCAGAAAGTGAAGAGGAACTGAAGAGCTTCTTGATGAACATGAAAGAGGAGCATGAAAAAGCTGGCTTAAAACTCAATATTTAAAAAAAGGAAGATCATGGCATCTGGTCCCATCACTTCATGGCAAATAGATGGGGAAACAGTGGCAGACTTTATTTTCTTGGGCTCCAGAATCACTGCAGATGGTGACTGCAGCCATGAAATTAAAAGATGCTTGCTCCTTGGAAGAAAAGCTATGACCAACCTAGACAGCATATTGAAAAGCAGAGACATTACTTTGCCAACAAAGGTCTGTCTAGTCAAAACTGTGGGTTTTCCTGTATGGATGTGAGAGTTGGACTATAAAGAAAGCTGAGCGCTGAAGGATTGATGCCTTTGAACTGTGGTGTTGGAGAAGACTCTTGAGAGTCCCTTGGACTGCAAGGAGATCCAACCAGTCCATCCTAAAGGAAGTCAGTCCTGAATATTCATTGGAAGGACTGATGCTGAAGCTGAAACTCCAGTCCTTTGGCCACCTGATGTGAAGAACTGACTCCTTGGAAAAGACCCTGATGCTGGGAAAGATTGAAGGCAGGAGGAGAAGGGGACGACAGAAGATGAGATGGTTGGATGGCATCACCAACTCAATGGACATGAGTTTGAGCAAGCTCCAGGAGTTGGTGATGGACAGGGAAGCCTGGCGTGCTGCAGTCCATGGGGTCGCAAAGAGTCAGACATGACCGAGCGACTGAATTGAACTGAATGAGATATTTTGTTCTTTTTTCATATCAAGTTAGGAAACCCTATGAATATTCTACACCACTAACATATGTCAATTTGGGGGCCCCACACATTTTTGTGCTTAGTTGTTCAGTCATGTCTGACTCTTTTGTGACCCCATGAACTGTAGCCCCCCAGGCTCCTCTGTCGATGGGGATTCTCCAGGCAAGAATACTGGAGTGGGGTTGGGCCATTTCCAACCCCTATGTTAACAAGATGTGGCTGGTGGCTCCCATACTGGAGAGCACTGCTCCAGAAGACTCATCCTCAGCAGGAGGTTACCCCCGCCCCACTCCACCCCTGTTTTACTAGGGAGACATTTGGGAAATTTTAGGCGCTCTTTTTGTTTCCACAGCTTTTTCTCTCCTTTGGCTGCACCTTGCAGCTCCTGGGATCTTAGGTCCCTGTTGTCGTTGTTCAGCCCTTCAGTCAAGTCTGACTCTTTTTGACCCCATAGATTGCAGCACGCCAGGCTCCTCTCCTCACTATCTCCCGGAATTTGCTCAGCTGCATGTTCATTGAGTCAGTGATACTATAGAATCATCTTATCCTCTGCTGTCCTCTTCTCCTTTTGCACTCAATCTTTCCCAGCATCAGGGTCTTTTCCAAAAAGTTAGTTCTTTGCATCAGGTGGCCAGAGTAGTGGAGCTTCAACTTCAGCATCAGTCCTTCCAATGAATATTCAGGGTTAGTTGATTTCATTTAGGAGGGACTGGTTGATCGATCTCCTTACTGTTCAAGAGTCTTCTCCAGCACCGCAATTTGAAAGCCTCAATTCTTTGGTGTTCACCCTTCTTTATGGCCCAACTTTCACATCTGTACATGACTACTGGAAAAATCACAGTTTGACTGTACAGAGCTTGGTTGGCATGGATCAAACCCATGCCCTCTGCAGTGGAAGCGTGGAGTGTTAGCCACTGGACCACCAGGCAAGTTCCTGTTTCCGCAATTATTGAAGAGCTGTTGGCGTAAAGTGGGCAGGCGCCAGGCATGACGCCGCTTCTGCAACGCATGGGACAGTGCTGCCAAATGAAGACCGTTCCCGTGTGCCTCCTGTGACTTTTGAATCTTCCACTGAACATTCACAAAGATAGTAAAACAAGCAAACAAGCAAACAGAAACATCTATAAGCGCTGAACCTATCTCTCTGTTTTATGTATGATCCCAAAGTGTCTTTTGGACTATTTTGTTGTACACTGAAGAGTCCAAGAAGTTAGCTACCCAGTAAATCCTGGGAAAGCCATGCTTTGTTTAGTTTGGAATCTTACCAGGAGTCATCTACCAGCTGGGAAATTCACATTTCCAAATGTGGTGTCTGTGTGGCGACACAGCACAGCCTTATCAGTTTGCATTTTCAGCATCTGCCCGCTCTTTTAAGCCTCACAGAGTATTTGTGCCTATGCATTTACTTGTAGAAATGCATATTACTTTATTGTAAATGACATTTTTTAATATTTTTCCTTTTAAAAATACAGTTGGGTCATGGTGTTCATTTTTGTAAATTATGTGTGGAAAGAGGTTACATTGTCCATGAATTTTCTTTCAGGAGGGTAAAGTGAGATTATGAAATATTTGTATTAAAAGGAAGCTTTAGGGACTTCCCTGGTGGCCCAGTGGCTAAGACTCCACACTCCAAGGCAGGGGCCCTGGGTAATATCCGTGGTCAGGGAATTGGATTCCACATGCCACAGCTAAGGCTTTGCATGGCACAACGAAAGATTCCCGTGGGCCACAACAAAGATCAAAAATCCTGTGTGCTGCAACTAGGACCTGGTGCAGCCTAATACTTTTTTTAAAAGAAAAAAAAAAAGGAGCTTTGGGTGTAATGGGTTGTCTGCAGGACCCAGGCCCTGGCCTAGCCCAACTCTCCTGTTGCTTGGAGGGACTGAACTGTCTTTTCACCACCTGAGGTTTCCAGGGCATCTCCTGATGACACACTTCGATTGTGTGTCCCAAACCCTAAAGATCTAGGCAAAGTAGTCAGAACCAGGCCAAGAAGAGCCTTGAATGCCATCCGAAGGGCTTTGAACTTAATCCTGAAGGCAAAAGAAGCCGCCGAACAGTGGCTATTTGTTCTTCGTTTTATTTCAAACCGTCCATGTCCACAGCCGCTCTTCAGAATTTCCCCTGTATTTAATAAAGCCTTCATCTTGAAATAATTTTAGAGTTACAAGAGGTTGAAAACATAGTACAGAGAGTTCTCATCCACTCTTCACCCGCCTTTCCCCAATCGTAGCATCTTACATAAATGAATTTTCAAAACCAGGAAATTAACACTGGTGTAATGCTATTCACTAAACTCCAAACTTCATTCACGTTCACCGGTTTTTACAAGCGTGTGTGTGTGTGTGTGATACTATGAAATTTTATTACATGTGTCTAGATTCTTGTAACCACGTCCACAATTGGGATACAAAATGGTGGCAACACTACAATACATGTTTAAAAACTATGTGCTTTCCTGATGTGCAAGCAATTGTGTGTCATTTGGTAAGTATTCACAGTGGGTCATTGTATAGATTATACAAAGAAGGGTGGGGGGAAATGACAAGACACGTTCCTTTTTATTTCCTTTGATCAGGTATATTTTTTATTTTTATTTTTTTAGATTTTTTTTTAAAGAGTCAGAAGTATTGTTTCCACATTTTATTTTATTCTTTTTAATATTTATTTATTTGGCTGCCTCAGATCTTAGTTGCAGCATGTGGGACCTAGTTCCCTGACCAGGGATTGAACCCAGACCCCCTGCATTGGGAATGCGGAGTCTTAGCCACTGGACCACGAGGGAACTTCTCCTGTTTCCACATTTTAGATAGCTAAATTTCCATTCACTGCTCAGTCTTATAACTCTGTTTCATCAAAGTTTGTTATCTTTATCAAAGGACTTCAAACTAGAAACCAAAACACACGGGATGGTATGACATATCTCCTTTGCTGTGTCTTTTTTTAAAGGGATCATAAGAATAACTTGTGAAATAATCTTAATAATGAGTCAGTACCTAGACTGTGAATCGCAATCTTGACTGCTGATTAGGAGCACATGAATAGAAAGATTCTTTTTAAAATCTTACGTCCAGGCTCTAATTTATACCAATCAAATCAGAACCTATTGGGACTTCCCTGGCAGTCTGGGGGTCAGGGCTCCACGCTTCCAATGCATGGAGTGCCGGTTCAATCCCTAGTCAGGAAACTAATATCTCATATGCCACTTGGTGTGTCCTAAATAAATAAATAAAATGAAAAATATTAACAATGTATATTTACATGGATAGCATATAAATGCTGTCAAAGTTAAAAAAGAGTCACAACCCTATTTGCATAGGGTCTAAGCATCAGCAATATTTTAAGCTTTTAATTTTGAGATTATTTTAGATTTATAGAAAATTTGTAAAAAGTAAAAAAAGCCCAAATAGTTCCTCAAAGACTCTGATGATAGGAAAGATTGAAGGCAGGAAAAGAAGGGGACGACAGAGGATGAGATGGTTAGATGTCATCACCGACTCAATGGACATGAGTTTGAGCAAACTCTGGGAGATAGTGGGGGACAGAGGAGCCTGGCGTGCTGCAGTCCATGGGGTCACAGAGTTGGACACGACTGAGAGACTGAACAACAATATCTCTTATAATCATAGGGCAATGGGGTTATTGGTTATGGAGCAATAAACAACTCATATGTGCCTACCTCCTAGTTTTGTAAAGATGATATCCCATTCTGGGTTGGGCTTCCCATGAGGCTTAGTGGTAAAGAATTCACCTGCCATTGTGGAAGACTCAGGAGACTCGGGTTCAATCTCTGGGTCAGGAAGATCCCTTGGAGGAAATAGCAACCCACCCCAGTATTTTTGCCTGAAAAGTTCCACGGACAGAAGAGCCTGGTGGGCTGTAGTCCACAGGGGTTGCAAAGAGTCAGACACGACTGAGTGAGCAACGCACATATTCTGGTTTGTCTGCCCTCAGCAAAACTTTAATTAAATTAAATTATTTTTGGCTGTGCTGGCTCTTCATTACTTTGCATGGGTTTTCTCCAGTTGCAGTGAGCAGGGGCTACTCTTTGTTGCGGCTTCTTATTGCGGTGGCTTCTCTTGTTGCAGAACATGGGCTCTGGGCGCACAAGCTTCAGTGGTTGGAGTTCAAGGGCCCCAGAGCAAGCTCAGTAGTCACGGTGCAGAGCCTTAGTTCCTTCACTGCATGTGGGATCTTCCTGGACCAGGAATCGAACCCAGGTCCCCTGCATTGGCAGGTGGATTCTTATCTACTGTGCCACCAGGGAAGTCCAAAATTAAATTTAATAATGTATGGTAAAGGGCTTAGCATAGTGCCTTATATAATTGCATATTAATGTATTAAAAATGATATACACAGAGATTAAAAACGACAGAGATCCCAGGGACAGCAGAGAGAATGTCCTCATCAGAATGTCTTGAGGAGAGAAAAGTACAGAGGCTATTGCTCAAAGTCTAGAGAAATTGCTTGGAAAACTTATGGAAAGAGGTCTGCAAATTGGTGGCCAGGAACCAGAATTTAGCCCAGGAATGTTTTTGTTGAATGAATGCTTTATTTAAAAAAACCAAGCCACTATATAAAACTCAAAAAAAGTATTCTAACATCAAATTCCACGTTGCATTTTCTCTTGAAAATTCCTAAACTATGGCAATACGGGCTTCCCAGGTAGCCCTACGGGTAAAGAGTCCACCTACCAATGCAGGAGACATAAGAGACTTGGGTTTGATTTCTGGGTCAGGAAGATCCCCTGCAGGAGGCCATGGCAACCCACTCCAGTATTCGTGCCTGAAAAATCCCCTGGACAGAGAAACCCGGCGGGCTACAGTCCATGGAGTCACAGAGTCGGACACGACTGAAGCGACTTAGCACATATGTATGGCAACACTGTACCCACACTTCCCCTGGCAACAAGCTGCTGGAATTCAATAGTAGCTGTCCCTTTAAAAAGGGAAGTGTTGGAATTCCAATTTGCCACAGTCCCTACTCCTCCCAATTGCCCTCCAGCACTAAGGCTGAAACCCAAACACCCTTAACATTTCAGCATTTGAGTTGCCATTTTCTTTCAGCAGAGCCATCTTTCTCAGTACTCGTTTTTCTCTCTCAAAAGTGGGAAAGTTAGAGAAAAGACTTTCTGACATTTGAAAAGGAAATCTAAGTTCTGTATTATGTGAAGAAAGATTACTCAAGGCTCCCTGGCATTTAGTGGCATGAATCTACCCTTTCGAACTTTATAGATTCTTGCTAACACCTGTCAGAAGCTGACGAGCCTGGGAAGGAGAGGGCTGGGTGTAGTGGGGTGGGGGATGGAGAACACAGGCGCTTCTAGAACTCCGTTGGCCTTATTGCTACAATCTCAAATGTGACAGTATGAAAGAGAGAACTGGGAGGCTCTGAAAAACAGGAGATGGACAAACTGCTGTTTTCTGCAAATCCCCGGACAGCCAGCATTCTTGGCAGATACTGAATGTATGAGACCAGAGAAGGAATTTCTCAGCAATGTGCATTAAAATCTAGTTGCCTATTTGACTCAGTGCATTTTCCCCTCTGCAACAAGAATTATTGGATTGAAAGGTATAGTTTTCAAGCTACGAGGGAAGAAGGAAGAAGAAGGGTGACGTCAGTCATTTGTCTGATTACCTAGTGTGCCCTGTGCTTTTACACACTCTGAGTTTTCCCCTCCTGTCTCCCCCTTCCTCTTCCCTGAATTTACACTGAAGTCAGCCTAGTACTTTTGACCTCAGGGGAGAGACGTAGCAGGGGACAGAGTAGAAATAATTTTGGGGGCTTTTGTTTTCAAAACTCAAAAGCATGTTATGTGGAATAAGAGCCAAGAAATAACTGTGATGTGAAGAAGATGCAGAATGCTTTGATTCGTTTACTGAAATTTGTGTTGGGGAAAAAGGAAGGAAGGAAGGAAGCTGTGTAACTCTAGAGCCAAGCGGCTTCTTGGAGAAATGGCCGAGTTTAGACCTGGAGCAGGATATGTGTGAGGTGAGCAAAGACTACGAGGGTCCTCTCAAATCCAGATGTTAAGTTCAAGAGTCTCCTGCAGGCCAATGAGGGGATAATTTGACTATCAATAAGGATAACTGAGGGGCTTCCCAGGTGGCTCAGTGGTAAAGAATCCACCTGCCAATGCAGGAGACATGGGTTCGATCTCTGGGCTGGGAAGATCCCCTGGAGAAAGAAATGACAAGCCACTCCAGTATTCTTGCCTGGAGAATCCCATGGAGAGAGGAACCTGGTGGACTACAGTCCATGGGGTCGTAAGAAAGTCAGATACAATTTAGTGACTAAAACAACAACAAGGATAACTGAAATGGGTTGAAATAAATACATTTAAATCCACAAATGCAAAATCATACTTTAAAAAAAAACAAACCTCACCTTACAGGATATGAATGAACCAGCTCATTCTGTTTTGAAATCTGGCCAACAAGGGGAAAGAAACAACCATTTGTTTTGCCTTCCTTCTTCAAATAGAACCTCAAGATAACCGAACAATTGATTTAGCGAAGATTCCACCACAGGAAGGAAGAATAGATCGAATCAGAATGTTGCCGCTTAGCAACTTTGAATACATTAATAGTTAAGGTGACAAGCGTTAGTGACCTCAAAATTGACAAAAAGAGACAATCTGAGGCTGTGTACTTTCCAGCAGGAACGCACACACCAGCCTGAAGAAGTCTTGCCCAACAATGGAATCTGATATTAAAGGGATGAATATTAGGGGACAGTAGGTGGTCTCTGCCCCAAGCAAGAGGAAGCACCTCACAGGCAGAGAGAACAGTCTGAGGACATAAAGGCTTTCAGAGTGGGGAATTCCCTGATGGTCCAGTGGTTAGGATTCTGTGCTTTCACTGCTGAGGGCCGGGTTCAGTCCCTGGTTGGGGAACTAAGATCCCACAAACCACGGAGCACAGCCAAAAACAAAACACAAGACAGATACCTGATACTTGAGCTGGGCATTAAGGACTGAATGGGAGTGAGCCCTTCAAGGGTACAGCCATGGAGACCTGAGAGATGTCAGGCTTGGGGGAAATGAAGTCCAGGGTGGCTGGAGAATTAAGAGCAATAGAAGTCTCTGGAAAGGAGGCTGCTGCCCCACTCCCTCCTGTATTGCTGTTGATGTTTAGTTGCCAACTTGTGTCCGACTCTTTGTGACCCCATGGACTGCAGCATGCCAGGCTTCTCTGTCCACTATCTAGCAGAGTTTGCTCAAATTCACGTCCGTTGAGCTGGTGATGCTATATAACCATCTCATCCTCTGCCACCACCTTCTCCTCCTGCCCTCAATCTTTCTTAGCAACTCAGGGTCCTTTCCAATGAGTCGACTCTTCACAATCAGGTGGCCAAAGCATTGGAGCTTCAGCTTCAGCATTAGTCCTTCCAATGAATATTCAGGGTTAGTTTCCTTTAGGATTGACTGGTTGGATCTCCTTGCAGTCCAAGGGATTCTCTAGAGTCTTCTCCAGCAGCACAATTCAAAAGCATCAACCCTTTGGTGCTCAGCCTTCTTTATGGTCCAACTCTCACATCGTACACGACTACTGGAAAATCAAATTTTTGACTCTACAGACGTTTGTCGGCAAAGTGACATCTCTGCTTTTTAATACATTGTCTAGCTTTATCATGTCTTTCTTTTCAAGTAGCAAGCGTCTTTCTGTTACAGGGAATGAAAGATCAGGGAAGTTAGGAAATTTGGCCAGGGTCAGTCTGTGAAGTAAGGACTTAAACCCAGGTTTATAGAATGCTTGCAGCCTTGAGGTTTCCATTTGCTCAGTAGGATTTTTTGTTTGTGTTGGTTTTCTTCTTTGCATTAAATCACACACCCAGATGCGCTGGGCATGGAGCCCAGGCTCAGTATTTTTTTAAGCCCCCACCCTCATAATTCCAACCTGCAGTCTGGATTGAGAACGACTGGGTGGGTTGATCCTCCTAAATCTCCGCGCACTTTCCAGTGACTCTAAATCCCTCATTCGGCCTGTCCAGGTGGACGGGCTTTCACCATGCTTGCTTAATTTTGAGCATCAGAAGTTTCTTGAAGGTGGGGAGTGGTGGTGATGCAGAAGCTAAAGCAGATGAGCTCGGCTCTTTCCTCAGCGAAGGAGGCCCGGGGACTGTTGTTCTTTGATTTTTTTTTTTTTTCCCCGCCTAGACTCCTACGAGGTGAGAAACGGGGAGTCCTGCTTGGCTGGGCAGGCGGGCAGGCAGCTGCTGGGGCCGCCTCCACACTGGAGTCATCGCTGCATCCTGACTCTCAAAGTGGTCCAGCCCCCACACCCACCCACCCCAGGGCAGGAGCCGTAGCTGCAGGCTCAGAGCAGACGGAGCGCCGCCCCTCGCCTCCTCCGCCCCGCGCCCCCAGCGCCGCTGCGAGGGGAGGGCAGAGGAGGGGAGAGATGGGGAACCTGTGAACTATCTCCCAACTGCCGTGTGCACCCGTTCCTCCCGGGGAGCGGAGGTGGCCCCCAGGGTGCTCCTCTTCTGGACTCACCCTCTCCTTTTAACATCCAAGTGGGGATGCCCCCACCTAAGGCAGTATGGGGCGCCCATCTCAAATTCCACGTTTAGCAAGCTGCAGCCTGCTTCTCCGGGAGCTGGGCGCGCCTGAGCCTGACCCTCTTTCTCAGGTACCCAGGGACCCCGTCTCTCTCTCCCCATCCCCACGTCTCCCTTTAAACCCAAGACGACTGTGTTACAGTGGCTTTGAGAGCGATCAGAGCTTATGGCAATCCAGGGCAAGAAACCTCTGCTCAACGTGAGCAAGCACCCTTAAGCAGTCATTTCCCTCTGTGTTAGCTAGGAGCCTTTGGGTTCCAAATAACCGAAACCCATCTGAAACGGCCCTGGAGAAGGACGCGGCAACCCCCTCCAGCATTCTTGCCTGAGAAATCCCAAGGACAGAAGGAGCCTGGCGGGCGACAGTGCACGGGGTCGCAAAGAGTCGTCGGCGACTTGGTGACTACACAACATCTGAAAAGGGCTTAAGCGAACAGGGAAGGGATCGCTGCAAAGGCCGGGGCGGGGAGATTTCAGGTCCGGCTGGATCCAGCACCTGTGCGAGGCTTTGCGTCTTTCCTTTCCTGTCCCTTCCCTCTCTCTTCTCGTTTTGTGTCCCCCTCTTTTTTCTACAGTGGCTACCCTCTCCGTCCTCCCCATCTCTCTCTCCATACTCCCTCCTCCTCCACCACCTCTGCCCACTAGAAACCAATAGTGTGCACAAGCACACACGCACATGTGCACACACAGAGCAGTTGTGACAAGGCAAAACGTATCTAAACATTGCCAAAATGTGTGTGCCTGTGTGTTTCACACCTCCCCTGCCTCATTAAAGGAAGAAAGCTTTGTGAGAGATAATTGAGGGGTGGCGCAGTGGGGAAAGGGAGCCTGTGGGTCCTAAATCTGGATTCCTCTGAAGCTTTCCACTGCCATGTCTTTAACTGAATTAGGGAGTTGTTGTTGTTGTTCAGTCACTCGGTCGTGTCCAACTCGTTGCGACTCCGTGAACTGCAGCACACCAGGCTTCCCTGTCCTTCACCATCTCCCGGAGTTTGCTCAAACTCCTGTCCTTTGAGTCAGTGATGCTATTCAGCCATCTCATCCTCTGTCACCCCCTTCTCCTCTTGCCCGCAATCTTTCCAGCATCAGGGTCTTTTCCAATGAATCAGCTCTTCACATCAAAAGTGGCCAAAGTATTGGAGCTTCAGCTTCAGCATCAGTCCTTCCGATGATTATCAGTGTTGATTTCCTTTAGGATTGACTGGTTTGATCTCTTTGCAGTCCAAGGGACTCTCAAGAGACTTCTCCAACACCACAATTAGAAAGCATCTATCCTTTGGCACTCGGCCTTCTTTATGGTCCAACTCTCACATCCATACATGACTCCTGGAAAAACCATGGCTTTGACTATACAAACCTTCATGGGCAAAGTGATGTCTCTGCTTTTTAATATGCTGTCTAGCTCTTCTTCCAAGGAGCAAGCGTCTTTTAACTTGGGGAGAGCCTGCAAGAAATCCCATTTTATCAGTCCCTGAAGCTTTCTGGGCCTGTGTCACTGTGTGTTTATATTTTAATGCTGTGAGCATAAAAGAGATATTTATTCAAAAACATTTAGCGTGGCCCAGAACTGACAAGTTTATTTTAAGGTCCTGCAAACCAGTCCTGAGAGCAGGGCTTGATTGCCACCTCAGTGTCAAATTAGTGCCTTTAAAGATGCATTAAATTGTCCCTTTGATCTAATAATTGCCTTTTGCTATGGTGATGCCTCCCAGCTGGAAACAAAAGCCATTGTTAACTCCTGCAACTTAGAGAAAAATGTGATTTTTCTCAGACTGGAAGGTTAGGAGGTGACAAATCGCCCAGATTTGACTGTTTTCTTCCCAGATTTGCGCTGAGGATGGCATCTGGCATCGCTTGTAAACTTAGTTCCTTTGTGTGTGGGTGTTCAGTTGCTTCAGTCGTGTCCAACCTTTTGTGAACCTTAGACTGTAGCCCGCCAGGCTCCTCTGTCCATGGGATTTCCCAGGCAAGAATACTGGAGTGGGTTGACATTTCCTTATCCAGGGGATCTTCCCGACCCAGGGATGGAGCCTGAGTCTCCTGCATCTCCTACGTTGGCAGGCTGATTCTTTAGCGCTGAGCCAGTGGGGGCAGTGGTGTGGTTCTTTATCTGACAGCAAAAAGCTTACATGCTGTGTCTCCCTTTTCACCCTGGATTCTGGAAACAACAAAACTTAAGTACAGAACAATAACCATCACGTTCATTGACCATCTCCTGCCTGGCTCCGGATACAATTATCCTGCCTTCCTTAAGTGGTTAGAGGTGACTCATTTTTCTTTATTACTTTTGCTTACTCTGGGTCATAATATTTCAGGAAGGAATCTCTATGGATCCCACTGGGGAAATGAATAAGCAAATATGTGAATTCAGCTTAGATTTTAAGCTGAATAATAGGAAATTGATTTTTTGTGACTTAAAATAACTGAGTATCAACAAATTCATATACTACAATCTAGTGTTTATGGATGGTTGGATGGCATCACTGACTCGATGAACATGAGTTTGAGCAAGTTCTGGGAGTTGGTGATGGACAGGGAAGACTGGCGTGCTGCAGTCCGTGGGGTTGCAGAGTCGGACGTGACTGAGCGAGTGAACCACACTGAGTGTTTCTGGGGCCCTGAAAGAGCCACAAAAGGGACACAATGCTCCCAGATTCAGGACCCAGATGGTGATCAGTGTCATTAGGTTAGAAACAGTCCCCAAACCCAAACAACCCTTGGAAAAGCGTATGGTGGTCTAGACCCTCAGTTACCTGTAGCAGCCAACTCAGGTGCGTTTTACTTTCTTCCTTAAACGGCATAGTTATCAGTGGTTGCTTGGAGACAGGAAGTAGGGGGGAGGGAGGAAAGAGTGGGAGGAACACAGAGGGATTCCAGGAAACGTTTGGGGGGTGATGGGCATGGTCACTATTTTTTTTGGCTGTGCTGGGTCTCTGCCGCTGCAAGCGGCCTTTTTCTAGTTATGGAGAGCAGGGGCTGCTGTGTTTTGCAGTGTGTGAGCTACTCATTTTGGTGGCTTCTCTTGTTGACGTGCACAGGTTCTAGAGGGTGGGCTCAGTGGTTGTGGCGAACGGCACGTGGGCTTATTTGCTCCGTGGCATGTGTGATCTTCCCAGACCAGGGATTGAACCTGTGTCCCCTACATCGGCAGACGGATTCTTATCCACTGGACCCCAGGGAAGTCCAGGATGGCCACTATCTTGACTATAGTTATGGTTTTTCATATATGTATACACACACACACATACACGTATATCTATATGTACTAAGTCACTTCAGTCTTGTCCGACTCTTTGTGACCACATGGATTGTAGCCTGCCAGGCTCCTCCGTCCATGGAGATTCTCCAGGCAAGAATACTGGAGTGTGTTGCTGTCCCTCTTCTAGGGGATCCTCCCCACCTGGGGATCGAACCCCAGTCTCTTATGTCTCCTGCATTGGCAGGCAGGTTCTTTACCACTAGCGCCACCTGGGAAGCCCTTTATGTATATATATATGTCAAAACCCTACATCAAAATGGCCATTTAAAATATTTGTGCTATTTACTATATATCAATCATCCTTCCAAAACGTTATAACATTCTGCGTATTCGAAACAAATCAAGGATTACGTATCATTTTTTAAATATTGCAAAATGATTTTGTCACGCCCATCAGGATGGTCACCATCAAAAGAACAGAAAATGACAACTGCCAGCAAGGAGGCAGGGAAGTTGGAACCCTTGTGCAGTGTTGGTGGGAATGAAAAATAGTGCGGCCACCATGGAAGATAGTATGGAGGTCCTCAAAAAATTAAAACTATAATTATTATAAGTTCCAGCAATCTCACTTCTGGGCATATATCCAAAAGAATTCAAAGGAGGATCTTGAAGAGATATTTGCACACTTATGTTCATAGCAGTATTATGCACAGTAACCGAGAGAGGGAAGCAACACAAGTGTCCATTGACAGATGAATGCATATAGAAAATGTGATTATTTTCACTTCTCTTACGTCTCCTGGATTGGCAGGCAGGTTATCACTAGCGCCACCTGGGAAGCCCCACGGCAGATGACTACTCAGCCATAAAAAAAGGGGAACTATCGAGATGTGCAACAGCTTGGATGAGTCACAGAACTATTATGCTGAATAAAAGCAGGCAGACCACCCAAAGACTGAGCACATACTGTATGATTCCTCTGATAGAAAGCTTTTTAAAAATGCGGATGCATATATAGTGACAGAATGCTGATCGGTGGTCACCCAGAGATGCAGCAAAAAGAGAGAGAAGAAGAGGAGGGAGATTCGTGAAAGCCACCGGGAAACATTTGGGGGGATGGACAGGTTCACTGTTTTGAGGCTGTGATTTTTTTTTCTTATGATTCTTCCAACTTTATTCAGATATATTCAATGTACAAATTTAAATTTATATGTATAAATTTAAAGTGTACAGCATAATGATTTGACATACATACATCATGAAATGATTATCACAGTAAGTTTAGTAAACACACGTCTTCTCATATAGATAGAAAATTAAAGACAAATAAAAAAATGTTTTTGTGATGAGAACACTTGGGATTTATTCTCTTAACAACTTTCATATATAACAAACAGCAATGTTAATTGCATTATCATTTTGTACATTACATCCTTCGTACTTATTTATCTAATAACTGGAAGTATGTCCCTTCTGCCCATCTTTGTCCAATTCCCCTCCCCCACATCCCCCCTTTGGTAAGTGCAAATCTGAAATATTTTTCTGTGAATCTTTGTTTGTTTGCTTGTTTGTTTGTTTTTGAAGTGTAATTGACCTACAACGCTATGTTAGCTCCTGGCACACAACATGGTGATTTATTATTTTTGTACATTTCGGAATGGTCAGCACTGTAATTCTAGTTATGATGTGGTGGCTGTGATTTTACTGCAGGTGTCTATGTACCTCAGACTCATCAAAATATGTGCTGTTTATTAGAGGTCAATTATCTTAAAAAAAAAAAAAAACTATGATGGAATAGCTACCACTTTCTAAATGCTCCTGAAGCTCTGTTCTCATTGCTTTGTTTTTTAAACAATTATTTATTTTTAAATTTTTAGCTGTTCTGGGTCTTTGTTACTACTCAAGGGCTTTCTCTAGTGGCGATGAGCTACTCTGCAGTCGCAGTGCACAGGTTTCTCATTGTGGGCCTTCTCTTGATGCCAAGAAGGGAGTCTATAGCACAGGCCCAATAATTTGGCACACGGGCTTAGTTGACCCTTGGCATGTGGAATCTTCCCAGATCGGGAATTGAACCTGTGTCCCCTGCATTGACAGGTGGACTCTTAACCACTGGACCACCAGGGAAGTCCCTCGTTGCTTTACAGACACTATCTCAGTTAACTCTAACCACAGCTCCGCTCTACAGATAGAAAGACAGGCTCAGGAAGTTGAAGGCACTGCCCAAGTCCACGCGACTATTACTAGGTCTGTCTGGCTTCCAAGTTCGTTCTTTTTCGACTCTCAACCTCAAACAGCATCCCTGCCACACACATTACAGTTAATCTTCCTTATCACTCACCACAAGCTGAATACTTTGCACAAATTAATTTAATCTTGAGCCTTGGGGAGTTTGGGTTTGCCCAAGGACACACAGTAAGTAGAGCTGGGATTTGAACCCAGGGAATCTGAGGCCAGAATCACATGCTGAAGGCAAGTGCTCCCGGAAGGACATCCCTCCCAGTTTCTCCTGGGAGCCCTTCTTGAATAAAATACTTGTCCAGAATCTCTTGTCACAGTTTCTGCTTCTGGGGAATGGAAACTTAGACAGCATGAGGTGAAAAGGCTTTCTCCTTTTAACTGGCAAGAGAAGGGGGTCAGAGTTGCTGCTCTAACAATGGAAACTAGAGACAGCTGCTGGGGGCCAGACGATGCACTGAGGTGTGGGATCCTGGGGCAAGTGGGGTGGCGCGGGCACTGCAAAGCCACCTCGGATCCTGAGAGGATGGGCTTTGCCTAGTGCCTCCGATGCCGTATTCTTTCCAAAAGGGCCAGTTCCCTGCCACTGATCTATTTGTCAATTCCCAGTTGCCCCCTCATGGCGTGACTCAGCCATGGGGCAGGGAGTGGGGATCCCAATTACAAAGGAAGAGAAACCCATTCAATCTTTCACTTATTGACATTCACTGAGCTTGCCTCCAGGCCAGGCATTATGTTTGGCACTGGAAGGATCTGATGGTGAACAAATGCCCTTCCCTGATCTCAGGGAGCCAAGGAGACAGCTCCAGGAATAAGCCATCTTAGCAACAGAGTGATTTGATGGAGGAAAGCACAGATCCCGCAGAGGTGAAAGGAGGAGCATCTAACTCTTTGCTGCCCCAAGTGTGGTCCACGCACCAGCAGCATCAGCATCATCGGGGCAGGTGTTGGAAAATGTAGAAACCCAGGTCCCACCCTAGACCTACAGAATCAGAACCTGCAGGTTAACTAAGGCCCACAGCGATTTGAACGTGCATTAACATTTGAGGAGCTTTAATGTAACCGAATCAGGGGCGAGGCGGGCTGAGGAATAGGTGCGGGTCAGAGAAGGCTGCCTGGAGGAGGCGACACCTGAGCTGGACAAAGGAGTAGGAGTCAGCCAGGTGAGGCAGAGATTGGCTGGCTGTTCTCCAAACCTGCTTCTTCTTTTCTGGCTGGACCACATTCCAAGCGTCTCACAGTTCCGGGCGGCCACGTGACCAAGTTCAGGTCGGTGGAACGTGAAGAGATGCCTTGGGCACCCTTTGCAAGCCTGGCCCAGGATCAGCCCAGTCTGATCCTGCTGAACTTTCCAGATTCACCAACCACACGGAGGGGACTTTGAGAGGGCCAGAGCTGGAGGAATGACTGAGCCTGGGTCCCTGACTGATGGGCTGGCTGGTTAGCCAGGAGCTCCTGCAAATGAAGTTCTGTTGTGTTCAGCCCCTGGGGTGGGGGGTTGACTTACAGCGGCTGACCTATCCCTGTTGAGACAGCAGGCAAAAGGGAGGGTGAACTTTTGTTTGTTTTTGTTTTATTTTTGGGAGGTGAACAGAGGTAGGAACAGGCTAGATCTTGAGGATGGCGGAGACCGTGCTAAGGAACGAGAAATTTCAGCAGTTTGTGTTTGGGAAGGGGTGGAGTCAGAGATCCCTCTGCTGGTAGCGGCTGATAGTTATAGTCATGGTGATTTGGTCGCTAAGTCGTGTCTGACTCTTGCGACCCCACGGACTGTAGCCTGCCAGGCTCCTCTGTGCATGGGATTCTCCAGGCAAGAACACTGGAGTGGAGGAGACGTTTGCTTCTCCAGGGGATCTTCCCAACCCAGGGATCAAACCCGGGCCTCCTGCATTGCAGGCAGACTCTTAACCAACTGAGCTACAAGGAAAGTTATAGAACATCCCCCCTACAAAAAAAAAAAAAAGAAAGAAAGTTATAGACCCTCTATTTTCCCAAACACACAAACAACTGAATAGGAGATGCAAGCGCTTCATGAGTTCCAGGTTAAGATATGTTTCAGCTGATGGGAGACCATTTTTAAAAAAGAAAGTCATGTATCGAGGGAAAGTTTCCCTTGTCGTCAACTAAGGCGTTTTTGGTTTTCATTTTTTTCTTAGTCATAAGAATCCATCTTGAGGGCTTTCCTGGTGGCTCAGTGGTAAAGAGTCTGCCTGCCAAAGCAGGAGACATGGGTTTGAGCCCTGATTCAGGAAGATCCCAAATGCCATGGAGCAACTGAGCTAGTGTGCCACAACGATTGAGCCTGTGCTCTAGAGCCCGGGAGCTGCAACTTCTGAAGCCGGTGAGCCCTGGAGCCCGCGCTGCCCAAAAAGAGCAGCCGCTGCAATCAGAAACCCATGCACTGCAACTAGAGAGCAGCCGCCACTCTCCATGACCAGAGAAGGTCTGCTTGCAGCACTGAAGACCCAGTTTGGCCAAAAATAAATAAATAAATAAACCTTTAAAAGAAAAACACACACACAAAAAGAGGGCCTTCCATGGTGGTCCGGTGGTCAAGAATCTGTGCTTCCAATGCAGAGCTCACAGGTTCGATCCCTGGTCGGGGGACTAGGATCCCACACGCTGAGTGGTGCAGCCAAAAAATAAAAATAAAATAAAAATAAAATAAAATAATCTTTAAAAAAAAGAATCCATCTTCAGTTTTACAGTGAAAAACAACAGCAAAACAACAAGATACCACTGCACACCTATTAGAATGGCCGTAATCCGGGACATTGACAATACCAAATGCTGATGAGAGTGTGCAGCAACAATTCATTGCTGGTGGGAACAATAAAGGCTATGGACACTTTGGAAGACAGTTTGGTGATTTCTTACAAAACTAAACATATTCTTTAAAAAAAAGAAAAACTAAATATGATCTATAATCTTCCTGGATGATTCAGCAAACTGACTCCTTGGTATTTACCCAAAAAAAGCTGAAAAGCTAAGTCTGTACAGAAACCTGCACACAGATTTTTATAGCAGCTTTATTCATAAGCGCCCAAACCTGGAAGCAAATAAGATATCTGTCCTTCAGTAGGAGAATGAATCAATAAACTGTGGTCGATCCAGACAAAGGAATTTCATTCAGTGCCAAAGAGAAATGAGCTATCAAGCTATGGAAAACCATGCAGGAAACATAAATAGGCGGCAATGATATATTGTACAGCACAGGGAATAGAGTCAATAATTTATAACAAGTTTAAGTGGAATATATAATCTATCCAATGGTTGAGTCAGTATGTTATACATCTGAACCTAGTGCAATATTGTGAATCAACTATACGTCAATAAAAAAGAAAAATCAAGAAAAGGCAAGACGTGGAGGAAACCTGCTGCTGCTGCTGCTGCTGCTAAGTCACTTCAGTCGTGTCCGACTCTGTGCGGCCCCACAGACGGCAGCCCACCAGGCTCCCCGGTCCCTGGGATTCTCCAGGCGAGAACACTGGAGTGGGTTGCCATTTTCTTCTCCAATGCATGAAAGTGAAAAGTCAAAGTGAAGTTGCTCAGTCATGTCTGACTCAGCGACCTCGAAACCTCATGGCCTGCAGCCTACCAGGCTCCTCCATCCATGGGATTTTCCAGGCAAGAGTACTGGAGTGGGTTGCCATTGCCTTCTCCAGAGGAAACCTAGACACATATTATTAAGTGAGAGAAGCCATTCTGAAAAGACCACGTACTGTAGGGGTTCAGGTATATGACGTTCTGGAAGAGGCAAAACTATGGGGACCCAAAGCAGTGGTTGCCGGGGATGAGAGGAGAGGGAGGGACGGATGAGTCGGCGGAGCGTGGAGGATGTTTAAGGCAGTGAAAATACTTTATATGATACTAGAATTACGCACACATGTCATGTAACATTTGTCCAGACCCATAGCAAGCACAACACCAGGCATGAACCATCATGTAAAGGATGAACTTTGGGTGATGATGTGTTCCGGTCAGTTCGAATGTTACAAATACACCACTCTGGATAAGGGGAGCTCCAGAGAGTGGGAGAGGCCAGGCATGTGCAAAAAGCCTCTGTATATGAACAGAGGGCATGTGGGAAATCTCCGTACCTTCCCCTCAAATTTGCTGCGGATTTTGTTGTTGTTGTTTTTGCTATGAACTTTAAATGGCTCTAAAATATGATAAGCTTCCCTGGTAGTTCAGTCAGTCAAGAATCTGCCTGCAGTGCAGGAGACCTGGGTTCGATCTTTGGGTCAGGAAGATCCCCTGGAGAAGGAAATGGCAAACCACTCCAGTATTTTCTCATTTTAGTGAGAAAACAAGATTCCTTTTATAGCTAACATGGCTGGGGCACATTGATCTGACAAGGCCATGCACACCTGCATTTATTCAGCACCACCATTCTCCTGGTTTACCTTTTTTTATTTATTTTTATTGGAGTAATGTTGATTTACAATGTTGTGTTAGTTTCTGCCGTACAGCAAAGTGAATCAATTATATATGTACGTGTATCAGCTCTTTTTTAGATTCTTTTCACCTCTAGGTCATGACAGAGTATCAAGTAGAGAGCCCTGTGCTATAAATTAGTCCTTATTAATCACCTATTTTATATATAGTAGTGTGTATATGAGGAGAAGGCAATGGCACCCCACTCCAGTACTCTTGCCTGGAAAATCCCATGGACGGAGGAGCCTGGTGGGCTACAGTCCATGGGGTCGCTAAGATTCGGACACGGCTGAGCGACTTCACTTTCACTTTTCACTTTCAAGCATTGGAGAAGGAAATGGCAACCCACTCCAGTGTTCTTGCCTGGAGAATCCCAGGGACGGGGGAGCCTGGTGGGCTGCAGTCTGTGGGGTCACACAGAGTCAGACACGACTGAAGCGACTTAGCAGCAGCAGTGTGTATATGTCAACCCCAATCTCCCAATATCCTTCCCCCCACCATCTTTCTTTTAAAAGAGATGCCTAACTGGGATCCATTCTTCTGGGTTATCTCTTTTATTTACCTGGTAGTGCACACTGGTGAAGAATCCACCTTCCCCGGGCAGGAGATTCAAGAGATGTGGGTTTGATTCCTGGTGCGGAAGATTCCCCTGGAGAAGGAAATGGCAACCCACTCCAGCATTCTTGGCTGGAAAATCCCATGGACAGAGGGGCCTGGTGGACCACAGCCCATGGGGTCGCAAAGAGTCAGACTTGGAGACTAAACCACAACAAGGGCAAGAACAGGAGAGTCTGAGTTTCCGCACCAGATCGGGGACCCAGCTCCCAAATCTCTGCTGAGCTGCTAAGTCTCTTCTGGGCCACTAGAGGGCGCAAAGGCCCCAGTCAGCTGAACCTTGGCACAGCCCTGGCCGCTGGGGTCAGGGCACTGGCTAGTGATTCAGCACTGGGGGCCCTCCCCGCCCCGGACGGGGGCGGGGCGGGGCACGAACAGCAGGCTCTCCAAAGCCCCAGGACTGCAGATAACACCCCCACCTCCCTCCAGAACTTCCGCTGGCATCTGATCCAGCTATGCTAATGACAGTCTGGGGCCCGCAGTGCCAGCAGACCCAGAGGAACATCCTGGGGTGGGGTGAGGGGGTAACTTTGCCCCCCCACCTCGATTCTGCATTCCTGAGCCTTGACCCCCACGGAGCAGCCACAGGGCAGCTTGAAACCCTCCCAGCCCCTCTGCAGACAGTCTGGCTGTGTCTGAGAGCTCATAGGTACATTACAGGCTAGAATAGCCCTGTGGTGGATCAGCCTGCCCTTCCTGTACACGTCCTGGTTTTCATTTACTGTAAATTACCCTGCTTCTCCTATGAGACTTGAAAAGGAGAGGAGGGAAAGGGCAGGAGCGTAGCCATGAGTTTGCTTCATCCAACGTGGCGGCCTGCAGTGCAGTCACGGCAGGAACAGGGACTGACCCAAGCCTCTGAGTGTAACCTAAGGAGCCTGCAGGAGAGGTGGCACTGGGAAGTGCAAAGGGCCTCCAGAGTCAGAAAGACTCAGGTTCAAGTTCAGCTCCCTCATCTACCAGCAGCTGGTTGCCCCCCTCTCAGGGCCTCAGTCTCTTCATTTTGAAAGTGGAGGTGGGGACTTCCCTGGTGATCCAGAGGCTAAAACCTCTTGCTCCCAATGCAGGGCATGCAGGTTCGATCCCTGGCCAGGGAACGATTCCACATGTCCCAACTAAGAGTCTGCATGCCCCCACTAAAGACCCCACATGCTGCAATGAACACAAAGACCAGGTGCAGGCAAATAAATAAAAAAAATTTTTTAAGTAGGACTTTACTGGTAATCCAATGGTAAAAAATCTGCCTGCCAAAGCAGGGGACACTGGTGCGATCCCTGGTTCGGGAAGATCTCACCTGCCTCAGGGCAGCTAAGCCTGGGCACCATGGCTACTGAAGCCCGTGTGCCTAGAGCCCCATGCTCTGCAACAAGAGAAACCACTGCAATGAGAGGCCCTCACACTGAAACTAGGGAGTAGCCCCTGCTCGCCACAGCTAGAGAAAGGCTGCTGCTCAGAATAAAGATCCAGTGCAACCAAGGTTAAATAATAATTTTTAAGTGGAGGTGATATTTAGCACACTGGTGTGAGATAACGATTCCCTTTGTTGTTGTTTTTTCCCTAAGTTGTGTCCGGCTCTTTGTGACCCTGTGGACTGTAGCCATCCAGGCTCCTCTGTCCATGGGATTTCCCAGGCAGGAATACTGGAGTGGGCTGCCATTTCTTCCTCCAGGGGATCTTTCTGACTCAGGGATTGAAGCTGCGTCTCCTGCTTTGGCAGGTGGGTTCTTTACTATGTTTCCCTAGCACCCAGCATAGGAGGGCTTCAATTCATATTTGATAAAATTGGACAGTGGCTTGAAACAGCCACGTTATTATCCCCTTGGTTTTGTCGGTGGCCTCACGAGGCTATTTCACAGCTGATGTTGCTTGGGGTCTCTCAGGCTGTTGCAGTCCAATGGATGGAGTCATCTTGGAGGCTTCAACAGGACCTGGGAAGGCTGGGCACTGCTCCTCTCCAAGCTGCCTCAGGGTTTATCTTCTCCATGTGGCCCCCTCCAGCTTTATCTACCACATCCTGGGACTCCCAGAAGCCCAAAAGTAGAGCTGACAAGTCTTCTGATGCTTGGGTGTGGAGCTGACAAGCATCTCATATGTCATCATCTTTTGGTAGGTCCCAAGTCTCGCAGATTCAGTGTGGGAGGGACCTATCTAGAGAACAGATCCTGCAGGTATGGCTCACAGGGAAGTCTGGTTAGGGACTAGATGTCAGATGGTGTATTAGTGTCCTGTTGCTGCTGGAACAAACCACTACAAATTTAGTGGCTTCAAACAATACATTTATTATCTTACAGTCCTAGAAGTCAGAACTGCAAGATAGATCTCTCTGAAGAGTCCCCCAGTAGTTATGTATAGATGTGAGAATTGGACCATTAAAAAAAGGCTGAGCGCCAAAGAACTGATGGTTTCAAATTGTAGTGCTGGAGAAAATTCTTGAGAATCCCTTGGACTGCAAGGAGATCAAACCGGTCAATCCTAAAGGAAATCAACCCTGAATATTCATTGGAAGGACTGATGCTGAAGCTGAAGCTCCAATACTTTGGCCACCTGATGCGAGGAGTCAATTCATTGGAAAAGACCCTGATGCTGGGAAAGATTGAAGGCAGAAGGAGAAGGGAGCAGCAGAGGATGAGATGGTTAGAGAGCATCACTGACTCAATGGATATGAACTTGAGCAAACATTGGGGGGATGGTGAAGGTCAGGAAAGCCTGGCATGCTGCAGTCCATGAGGTTACAAAGAGTTAGACATGACTCAGCAACCAAACAACAATAACCCAGCAAAAGGGCTAAAATCAAGCTGTGCCTGGCTGCCTCCCTTTCTGGAGGCTCTGGAAAAGGATTCCTTGCCTTGCCTTGACTGAGCGACTTCACTTTCACTTTTCACTTTCAAGCATTGGAGAAGGAAATGGCAACCCACTCCAGTGTTCTTGCCTGGAGAATCCCAGGGACGGGGGAGCCTGGTGGGCTTCCGTCTACGGGGTCACACAGAGTCGGACACGACTGAAGCGACTTAGCAGCAGCAGCAGCAGCAGCAGAGACCACCCACGAAGGCTTCCCAGGTGCCTGAGTGGTAAAGAAATCCACCTACCAATTCAGGAGACACGGGAGATGAGGTTTCGATCCCTGAGTCGAGAAAGATCATCTGGAGGAGGAAATGGCAATTCAGGAGACTTGGGTTCAATCTCTGAGTCAGGCAAATCCCCTGGAAAAGGGAATGGCAACCCACTCCAGTATTCTTGCCTGGAGAATTCCATGGACAGAGGAGCCTGGTGGGCTACAGTCCATGGGCTCAGAAAGAATCGGACACGGCTTAGCGACTAAACAACAACAAGGGCAAGAACAGGCGAGTCTGAGTTTCAGCACCCGATGGGGACCCAGCTCCCAAATCTCTGCTGAACTGCTACCCGACTCTTTCCTCCCAGTGGCCACTAGAGGGCGCCCCGCCTGCCCTCCCCGCCCCCAGGGGGCATGAATAGCAGGTTTCCAAAGCCCCAGGACTGCAGGTAACACCTCCACCCCAGTCCAGAGCTTCCGCTGGCATCTGATCCAGTCAGGCTAATGACAGTCTGGGGCGGTGGTGCCAGGAGACCCAGAGGAACGTCCTGGGGGGAGGGGTGTCTCTGCACACCCTTCAGTTCTGAATTCCTTGACCTGTGACTCCTCCCCATCCTCATCACGTTACTTCAACCTCTACTTCCGTCATCACGTCTCCTCTTTCTTCTATGACAGCCTGCCACCTGTCTTTACAAATAAAGTTTTATTGGAACACGGCCACATCCATTCATTTCAGATTGTCTGTGGCTACTTTTTGGACTACAATGGCAGAGCTCTCTACTTGCAAGAGAAAGCATGGCCCACAAAGCTAAAAATATTCAGGATCTGGCCCTTTGTAGAACAGTTTGCTGACCCCGATTTAAGTCAGTGGTTCTCAACTCTGGCTGTAATTTAGAATTATTTGGGGAAGCAATCCTTTCAAGGATGCCAAAACACTCAAAGCCCTTGTCATGTAATTGACCTGTGGGTGGACTCAGGGCATGCATTTCTTAAAAGCTTAGGGACTTAGGGACTTCCCTGGCTGTCCAGTGATTGGGACTCTGCACTTCCAATGCAGGAGGTGCGGGTTTGATCTCTGATCAGGAAACTAAAATCCCACACGCCCTGCGACACAGCCAAAATAAAATTTAAAAAATTAACCACCTCTAGCATCACACAATAATCTTTCTAAAAATACCCAGGTGATACTATGGGGCAGCTAAGACCAAAAACCACTGGTCTAAGCCAGTCATGGCAATTAGTTCTTCTTTAACAGGAAACGATTTGCTGATGGGAACCAACTCTGGCCAATGAACCATAATGGGGAGTCCACGGGGGGTGGGTGGCTGGTCTGAGAAACCTTTCCCACTCTGATATAAAGACAAAGATAAGGAGAAAGTGGCTGTAATTACGGCTGACTCTCCCTTCCTGCTGTGGATGCTGCTGGGTAAGGGCCCATGGAAATACTTTTAATATCAGAAGGAAAAAAGAATAGAATCCTGCCTGCCTTGTATTTGCCTTTACACCAATACAGTCACAAAATATAGTCTTTTTTTTTTTAATGGAGGAAGATGCCAGGAAAGTTATAATGTGACCGTGACAGTGCCTGGTACAGAATAAGCCTTAACAAATAAGAGTTGTTTTCATCATCCTCAGGATCACTGCTGTTAGTGGCAAGAATGGGTGTGGTCATCAGACCAGCCTAGCCAGATGGAAGGGTGAATACAGCCAAAGTAATAACAGGGAGAAAAGCGGTGAGTGTACACACCCTGCTTTGTTCTGAAGTCAATCATTGTCTCCTCTTCTCCACCCAGCCTCCCTATCAGGTGGGTGTTATTATCCCCATTCTACAGATGAGGAAATGAAGGCCAGTGCAGTTAAGTAATTTGCCTCAGAAGCGTCTGCCTGCAATGCAGGAGACCTAGGTTCGATCCCTGGGTCAGGAAGATCCCCTGAAGAAGGAAATGGCAACCCACTCCAGTACTCTTGCCTGGAAAATTCCATGGACAGAGAAGCTTGGTAGACTACAGTCCATGGGATCGCAAAGAGTCGGCCACAACTGAGTGACTTCACTCACTCACTCACTCACACAGATAGTCAAAGGGGAGGCAAGATGTGAGTCCAGGTCTGCGGGATGTCACAGCCATATCTTCTCCGTACTAATCAGAAAACAGAGAAGTCCTCCAGTGACGGTCATGGGGATTTGCATTGGAGCAAATAGCTGACAACACCGGGAGATTTTTGGAAAGGAGCTAATGGCATTTAGGGAGCTGTTGGGTTGTCACATTAATTCCAGGGAACATTTGAAGAGATGTCTGCCTGACTCAATGGATGTGAGTCTCAGTGAACTCCGGGAGTTGGTGATGGACAGGGAGGCCTGGAGTGCTGTGATTCATGGGGTCGCAAAGAGTCGGACACGACTGAGCGACTGATGTGATCTGATCTGAGAGTGTTAGCACCCTAGCCACTCAAAGGATTCATTCTTCCTGGAAACAGCTCACTTGGGCCGTACACTGCAAGTGAAAGTGTTAACTACTCAATCGAGTCTGACTCTTTTGTGATCCCATGGACTGTAGCCCACCAGGTTTCTCTGTCCATGGGATTTTCCAGGCAAGAATACTGGAGTGGGTTGCCACTTCTTTCTCCAGGGGATCTTCCCGACCCAGGGATCAAACCTGGGTCTCCTGCATTACAAGCAGATTCTTTACTGTCTGAGCCACCTGGGGAGCCCAAAACAACAAGATATAATGCACTACAGCCCAGAACTCCTGGTCTCGAAGGTCCTCCAGCCTCAGCCTCTCAAGTAGCTGGGATTACAGGTGCAGGCTACTGTGCCTGGCAGGCAATACACTGGTTTAGTATTAAGAGGTATTAGGTTTCGTATTAAAAGGAAGTTAGTAGGACTTGCCTGGTGGTCCAGTGGCTAAGACTCCATGCTCCCAGTGCAGGGGGCCCATCAGGGAATGAACTAGATTCCATATGCCACAACTAAGAGTTCCCATGCTGCAACTAAAGATCTCACATGCCACAACTAAAAAAAAAATCCTGCATACCATCACAAAGATAAAGATCTAGTATGCTTCAATTAAGACCGCAGCCAAATAAATAAATGAAAATAAATAAATATGTGTGTATGCTCAGTTGTGTCCGACTCTTTGCAACCCCATGGACTGTAGCCCACAAGGCTCCTCTGTCCATGGGATTCTCCAGGCAAGAATACTGCAGTGGGTTGCCATTCCCTTTTCCAGGGGATTTTCCTGACTCAGGGATCGAACCCAAGTCTCCTGCATTGCAGGTGGATTCTTTACCACTGAGCCATCTGGGAATCCAAATAAATACACATTAAAAAAAGAGAGAGAGAGAGAGATGGGAGGGAGTTTCAAAAGGGAGGGGATATATGTATACCTATGGCTGATTCATGTTGGGGTTTGACAGAAAACAGCAAAATTCTGTAAAGCAATCATCCTTCAATAAAAAATTAATTAATTAAAAAAAAAGAAGTTAGAGAAACTGCCAGCCCAACCACCCATCCAGCAATGATCTGGAAAATTATCTCTTTTAATACCTTGACTTTGTGGTGGGAAAAAATACTACAAACCCTACTCGTGAACGGCATGATGGCTTTGTTCTAAGTGATCTGGCGCTAACAAACAGTGATCTCTTAAACAAACACTTACTACATGCCTAGTTGTGCCAGGTAGTCCATCAAACAGTGGGGCACAGAGCTGGAAAGACTTACAAATCTCTGTCCTTTCAGAGCGTATATTCAAAGAGGGGAGCGTGTCCCAAAGGAAAGAGATAAGCAACTCAAATGATAACAGATTATGACCGGTTCTGGGAAATAAAGAAGAGACTGTTTACTGGAGACAGAACACAGGTTGTCCGTTGTCCTCCCACAGCTCTTCTTTCTTTTAAAGTCATAGATCCCCCCAATTCGTAGCTGTGCATGTGGCCATGCAGGGCTTCCCTGGTGGCTCAGATGGTAAAGAACCTGCCTGCAATACGGGAGACCCAGATTCCATCCCCGGGTCGGGAAGATCCCCCAGAGAAGGGAATGGCAACCCACTCCACAATTCCTGCCTAGAGAATTCCATGGACAGAGGAGCCTGGCGGGCTACAGTCCATGGGGTTGCAAAGACTTGGACAGGACTGAGTGACTAACGCTTTCACGGGCCATGCAGAATATCCCAGGCTTCCTGGCAGCTGGCATGGCCGTGTGACTGAGTCCTCTCCAATGGGATTGGAAGCTGAAGCCATGTGTGCCCCTTACAGGAAGGGTCCTAAAAGACAGGGTGGATGGGAGAATGCTGGAGCACCTGTCTTAACCATGTAATGAAGGTTGTGCCCAGCAGAGCAACAGGATAGGAGGAGTCTGGCTTCTAGGAGCCGTGAAACCCCAGCCGAGCCTAGCACTGCCCACTTTGGGACTTTTAGGTGACAGAAAAATAAATACCTGTGGTTAGAACGCAGCTTTAGGGGAGAGGGCTTACTCCGCGTGGAGTGGTTCAGAAAGGCTTCTTGCAGGAGGGGGCATTAGATGGATGCCATCCAATACAGACATAATGCAAGCCATATATGTGATTTCTAATTTTCTAGTAGCCATGTTTTCAAAGTAAGAAGAAACAGGTGAATTTTTTTTCAATTGCTTTTCTTTTTTTACTAACTCTTGGAAATCTGGTGTATGTTTGATGCTTACAAGCGCATCTTGGTTCGGACTAGCCCCATTTCCAGTAGCCGAGTGTGAGTGGCAGCTTCTATGCTGAACAGCCCAGCTCTGAAGGAATGGAAGAGCCAAGGAGGAATTCTTCAAAGAGCATTTAATGCTAAGGAAACCAGGCTGAGTGCAAAAGACCAGAATGGGAAAGATCAGATCTGAGAAATACGAGTCCTCGCTTGATAGAATCTTCACCAAATACAAGATGGGCCCAGTAGGGGGCTGGCACACTTTAATGTATATATTAATTATATATATGCACACACACATATATATGTTTAGTTTTATTCACTTTAACATGTTTTTTAAAAATTGTCTTATAGTTGATTTACAATGTCATGTTAGTTTTAGGTGCAAAGCACAGTGATTTAAATAGATAGATAGGCAGGTAGATAAATTTTCTTTTCTGAATTTTTTTCCCTTATAAGGTGTTACCAAATATTAAGTATACATCCCTACGCTATACAGTAGGTCCTTATTCGTTATCTGTCTTATTAACCAATATGTTATTTAATCATTTATTTATTTATTTTTATTTTTGGCTGCCCTGGCTCTTCGTCGCTACGCACTGGCTTTCTCTGACTATGGGGAGTGGGGGCTACTCTCTAGCTGTGGTGTGAGGCTTCTCGCTGCAGTGGCTTCTCCTGCTGCAGAGTATGGGCTTCAGAGCGAGGGGACTCAGTCATTGTGGCCCACAGGCTTAGTTACCCCGCGGCAACCAGGGATCAAACCCATGTCCCTTGCGTTGGCAGGTGGATTCTTAACCACTGGACCACCAGGGAAGTCCTATTAACTAATACCTTGAAAGCGCGTTGATACTGGATTTCCCTTCTTCCAGTGGTAACACCAGGTCCACCACAATGAGTGATGAGTCAGACCTTCTGTGTTCAAATCTTTGCTCTGTTTCATATTGCTGTGTGACCTTGGCAAATTACTTCATCTCTCTGTGCCTCAGGGTTTTTTTTTTTTTTTTTCCATCCCTAAAGGACAGATGATAATTATAGGACTTGCCTCAGAGATAGTTGCCAGAAATGTGTGCTAAGCCCTGGGGGCAGTGCTGGGCCTGTGGCAGGCATCCTTTAGACACTGGCTATAGACTTGGGATGGTTTTTAGCTCCTAAGTTAATGATAAGCAAGAAGAAACAAGTAAAATATGAACCTAGTGCCAGCTGGGTTTCCTGAGCTTCAGACAGGAGAGGAAAGAAGGGAGGTGAATGTTCCAAGAATGCAATTCATTTAAAGTCGTAACATAAGGAAGTGGGTGGCGGTGCAGATACAAACGCAAACTGGAAAAAGTTAGCCAGCAAGAAAAATTAACCAGGAGATAAATGGACACAGAAAAATAACAGTCACTATTTTTTTTTTTTTTTTTTTTTGCCTCCGTGCTATGCCCTAAGGTTTGGAAACTCCAAATGCCTAAAGGAGCTAGGCTGATTTTGCAAATAAGTGAAGCCACTTGACTTTAAGATGATGGAATATGGTGGCATCCATAGCAACAAGTTTCCAGGCTTAGGCAACTGAAGTCGGTCCTAAAGTACATTTTCTCTATTTGGCAGAGTAAGAGCACTCATAGTTGGAACTTCAGCAGTTATGTGACCATGGACAAGTTGCTTAAACCCTTGTGCCTCAGTTTCCTTATCTGTTACACAGAGACAATAGTAACTATTTACAAGAATGAACGCAGGTGAATTTGAACAGGACTTGACACGTAGTATTAGACACCCAGCAAGTATTATATGGACTTCCTAGTTGAGGGTCCTGCCAATGCAGCGAACACGGATTTGATCCCTGGTCCATGAAGATTTCGCGTGGCGAGGGGCAAATAAACCCAAGTGCCACAACGACTGAGCCCACCTGCCGGGACTACTGAAGCCCATTCACTGAGAGCCCGTGCCACAAGAGAAGCCACCAGAATGAGAAGCCCCGCCACCGGCAACTAGAGAGTACCCTGCATAGCAAGGAAGAGCCGGTGCAGTCATAAACAAATAAACAAAAACGTTTTTAAACACCAATATTATATTGCAGGCAGATTCTTTACCACCTGAGCTACCGGGAAAGCCCAAGTATTCTATACCATTATATAATATACCATTATGATTACTGCTGCTATTCATTAGTTGCATTGCAGAAACGGGGCGGTGGGGGGCGGGCAGTAGGGCACGGCATGGGTGCACCAGCTAATCCTCACACGGCGTGATTAAAGGCATTAGCATGGAAGTGATAGAGACCCAGATCTGCCACTTACTAGCTGAGTGACTCATTTACATTACATAACACCTTTGAATTCAGCTCTCTCAAATGTAAAATGAGGGAAAATATCTACATGCATCAGTAAGATGTCTTTGGCTGTAAGGAACAAAAGTGTGTATCAACCATAAGAAAATGTATCCTCTCACTTAGCAAAAAGCCCGGAGGTAGGGTGGGCTTCAGAAATGGCTAATCTTGAAGCTGAATTGAGGACCCAGAAACTTTTATTTTTCAGGCCAAGGTTGCGGTTCTTTTGTGGCTATTGGAAGACTTCTCGTGGTAGCTGAGGCCACATGCCTTGGTGTTCATATCCAACAGAGCAATAGAGACTCAACCCCCAGATCATGGAATAAAACTCCGTCCTTTCAGTCTAATTGGTCCAATTTAAGACTGAGAAGCCATTCACTGGGGGATGCCTGAAGCTGATTGGCTTGGGCCTGGATCCCTGACCCAATCACAGGCAGCAAAATGGGATTACCAAGTTTAGACCAATCAGAGTCCACTCTTGAAGCTGGGGGACGGGATTGGCTGGCCCTCAGTCACGTGAGCTACATGCATCTCTGGATTTCAAGAAAAGCCAGACTGGTTGCTGAGTAGGCAATGAACAGTGACCCCCCCGCACTGCCTCCCAGGGTTATCAAGAAGATTAAATAAGAAAATGCCTTTAAAGCACTTAGCACGGTGCCTCACACCTATTATTAAGCTTATCTGTGTTGTTAGTGGGAGCCAACTGAGTGCAGGGAACTGCTAAATTGGTTTCCAAAGGAGAACAGAGAGTCCTGGCAGGATAGATTTTTCTTTCTTTCTCTTTTTGTTTGGTACAGTTAAAAGAGAAAGAGTATAAATATTCTTAACCATTTGCCAGCTGCCAGGTGCCTTGAAGACAGACTCAGAAACTAATGCAATCATAAGGCAGTGCTTGAGTTTAATCTGATACAACATGCACCACCACCACCTCAAATAATAATAGATGCAAACAAATGAAATGACTGATCTTAAGGAGTGTGAGGCTCATGAAGCTTGAGTTTTGGGGGCCCTTACTTCTCCCTTCCTAAGACCTGAGTGTAAGAGGATAACATATTTTAGGTGATGTGTTTTCAAGTTATAGGGTCCGTTTTTTGGTGCGTTAGATCAGGGGTTGGCAAACAATAGCATCTGAGGCAAACCTGGCTTGCCGTTGGTTTCCTAACAATTTTATAATGGTGATTAAATCTTTTTTTCTTGAGGAAGGCCACTCCAAAATCACATCAACTGGAATCCCCGATGTGACTTTCTCCTTTGAATACAAACCCAAACTCACAGAGGTTAGTTTGGAGGTAAGTGATTGGTGAAAACCCCTGGGAACTTCAGAGGCAAGTTCTTTCTCTTTCCTTTTCTCTCTCTCTCTGGTCTCTGAGTTGCTTGCTGCCTGGCTTTATTTTGCATGGATATTCTTGCCATGTGGCTTCCCAGATGGCTCAGTCAGTGGTAAAGAATCCACCTGCCCACGCAGGAGACGTGGGTTCAATCCCTGGTTTGGGAAATTCCTTGGAGAAGGAAACGGCAACCCACTCCAGAATTCTTGCCTGGGAAATCCCATGGACAGAGGAGCCTGGCGGCTACAGTCCATGGGGTCACAAAAGAGTCGGACACGACTTAAAGCCTAAAACAACAACAACAGCAACACAGCATTACACCGAGGAACTGCGATCATTCACTCCATTCCCATCAATGTTATCACTGAGGGTAGTGTGAACCAGAGAAGGGACATTTCAGTTGATACAAGGTTACCCTGTATTTGCACAGCAGATCAATCAGTATTATGAAATCACAGACCTGATATAAAATAATCCTACCCCCACATTCCCGGGGTGAGGAGTGTTACAGGGGAGGGAGAAAGTGCCACATTTATCATGTCGCTGGTTATGGCTCATCATCTTGGGCCTTCTGACCCAGAAAGGCCTGGAGTCAGAAGGTCTAGCAGGACTGATTTAGGGCTCATCAAAGGGATCTCTTTTAATTTACCCGCAGAGGCTCCTCCTTGTGGAAGCTTCTCTCAGCGCTGCCAGAGCCTCTTTCCTAGAATAGCTGCAGCTCAGGGGGTGGAGGTGGGTATATTCTCATCCATCAACTGCAGAGAATCCGACATCATTTTTCATCACTGCCTCCAGGGACTCCAGCACCACGCCACTCCCTTTAGTAGACTGGATGTCATCGGCATCTCACCTCCCAGTGGTGTTCAGCAAAAATGTCTCCCCGTCAACCCAGGAGAATGACAGCTGTAACCAAATGCTTCCTCCGTCCTTGTCAAGAGTCAGCTGGGGCAGGAAGGCAGCCAGCTTGAGCAAAAGAGAGAGCTCACACTCGGGAGATGGGAGCGCCTCGCGGAACCTAAAGACCTCAGGAGGGTCCAGAAGTGGAAAGCCATCAGAAACGCAGAACGGATCTGCATTTCAAGAGCATCTTGGCTCAGTTTCTCTCTGCAAGTTGCATGCCTCCTTTCTCTCTCCAGCTTGACTCCCTGTGCTCCTGGGCCACTCCAGGGACTGTGGCAGCTTCAGAGCTCAGTCCTAGCCACACAGAGTCTTTCTCTCAACCTCTCTGTGTGCCTGGTAGTGGAGGAAGGGTAGCCACAGATGGTTAGGCAGGTTCCACCCTGCATAAGGGCCCCTGAGCGATGAAGCCCCTGGAGGGTTGAACCCTAGTCCCTCCTGTGTTTATCAAGCCATTCATTAAGGGTGAGGCTGCATCTACCCACGGAGAAGGTCTTCCTCTAATTCTTCAAAGCTGTTGGATGGATTAGTGATACCCAGAGCAAATTTTTCTCTGAACTCATCCTCCAACTGCGGCCCTTGAATTTAAAGGAAACGCTCTTTCTCCACTACTTGCAGCTTGACTGAGCTTGTTGATTGAGGTACCAAGGGTAAGGGTCTGCTGGGACTAGAAGACCTATCTTAAAATCTAAATCTTGGTGCCTGCTCACCCTGCAGCAGTGCCTGGAGAGACTGGTGGAGCCCACCTCTTGGATCCCAGGGCTACTCCTCTCCCTTCCTGGGTCTGGGTTGTTCAGCTTTTCCTTGGATTCTCTGATCTATCCTCTCTCCTTCCAACAAATGGCTATTTTTTACTTAAGATAAAGCTGTATGCTGCCTAGAACCCTTAGAACAGAAGAATCCTAACTTATAACAACAGCAACAACAAACGTATTTCGAGCACGCACTGTGTGCCAGGCACTGTACAAAGCACCTTATGTGTAAATTCATTTTCTCCTTACAACAGCCCTATGAGGTAGATACTAATGTAACTATTCCCATTGCACAGATGTGAAAACTGAAGCCGGGGAGGGGACGGAACGTGCTCAGGACCACCCAGGTGTTAAGGAGTGGAGCTTGGATCTGGAGTCAAGCAGCCTCAAAGTGTCCAGAGTTCACATTCTTCTTTAGTCTCAGTTCCAAATTCCCAGGAAAAGGATTCCACTTGGCCTTAATGAGTCAGATATACAACCTCAGTTCAGGGACTTCTCTGGTGGTCCAGTGGCTAAGACTCAGGGCTCCCAATGCAGGGGGCCTGGGTGTGATCCCTGGTCAGGGATGTAGATCCCGGATGCAGCAGCTGAAAGAAAAAAAGATCCTGCGTGCCCCAAGGAAGAGAGAAGATCTGTTGTGCCGCAACTAAGACCTGGTGCAGCCAAATAGATAAAAATAATTTTTTAAAAAAGGGGGACCTAGCCATCTGCATTTTTTAAAAAACACCCCAGGCGTTCTTGTGCTTATTACGTTGAAAACTGCCCTCTCTTTGTAGCGAGCCTCTGAAGGGAGAAGAAAATTGCAGTCTTTGGGATGTCCTGAGCATCTTGGCGTAAGGCAGATCAGTGGTAGGGACGGACATGCCCGCTCTGTCTCCTTTCTGCCCCCGCTGCAGCCTGGCGCCCCTCTGATGGCACATGTGCAGAGCTGAGGCTGAGCCCTGGGTGTGAATCAGCTCTTGGACTGCCCAGGAGTCAGTGAGTGTTTCTTGGTTTCTAGTCTGGCATTTCAGTCCGTCGGAGCCAGAGCTGGTTCCTCTGGCCCTCAGGGATAAAGGCTCACCTGCTGCCAGTCTAACAGGATGACAGCTATGCGAGAAGGAGCATCAGATTACCTTTATCTAGTTTGTTTCACTTTAATTTCATATTCAGTGCTCCCATTTCATTTAGTTTGTGTTTTCCAACTTTGCCATCTCTCTTTTTTTTTTTTTGATGTTCTTTCTCAAGCATTTATCAAGCAGAGTAGAAAGGTTTTTGTTTACACATATATAAATCATATGTATAATATATATTTTAGAAAACATAAATTTTTACCTAACTAAAAAATTTATGACATATTGATTCCACTTGTTTGACTTAGTATGAATAGAACACTAAATTTCTATTTTACTAGAAATTTTAGTATCTATTTTAAATTTTAATATCTATTTTTTTAAAATAGATATGTAACAAGCAACAAAAGCTTATTGTATAGCACAGGGAACTATGAGTTCATATCTTGTAATAACCTATAATGGAAAATAATTCCAAAAATAATATATGTATATATGTATGAACAAATCACCTTGCTGTGCACCTGAAGTGTTGTAAGTCAGCTGTGCTTAGTTGCTCGGTCATGTCCAACTCTTTGTGACCCCATGGACTGCAGCCCACCAGGCTCCTCTGTCCATGGGGCTTCTCCAGGCTAGAATACTGGAGTGGGTTACCATGACCTCTTCCAGGAGATCTTCCCAACCCAGGGATTGAACCCAGGTCTCCCGTATTACAAGCAGATTCTTTACCATCTGAGCTACCAGGGAAGCCCAAGTCAACTGCACTTCAATAAAATACATAAAGAAAAAAAGAGAGCGAGAGAGAAGGCGAGGAGGAGGAGCAAGCCTCTGCCCTACTTCCCTGCAAGCAGCAGGCTGTGTCCCCTACAGGTGGCACCTGGAGTGAGGGAAAACCCTGCCTCAGTTTTTCCCCTGGGAGACTTTTATCCCTTGCCCCACCCTCCTTCTGGGAAAACACCGATTCTTCTGGCATCACCTGAGCTGGGCATTGCATGGAAGTCAAGAGTGTAGATTGCAGAGCCACGTTCAATCCCTGATTCTGCTGTGTGATGCTGGCAAGTTACTAAATTGCGCTGTTCCCTCAGTTTCACAGAGGCCTGCCCATCATGCGTCAGAGGGAGAGGTGAATGAATTAATATACGTCAGGGACCCAGGGCACCTGATGCCTGTGAGACAGAAAACAAGGAAGAAGTGTTTTTTGGTACCGTCATCAGTACTAATATTGAAGGTAGTTATTAATGTTCTCCGTGTGTGTGTACGCGCTTAATCGCTCAGTCATGTCCGACTCTGTAATCCCATGAACTGTGGCCTGCCAGGCCCCTCTGTCCATGGGGATTCTCTAGGCAAGAATACTGCAGTGGGTTGCCATGCCCTCCTCCAGGGGATCTTCCCTCCTCCAGGTCTCCCGCATTGCAGGCAGCTTCTTTACCATCTGAGCCACCAAGGAAGCCCAAGCTCTTCCCAAATCCATGAACCAGTGTGAAAGCTTTAGATGTATGTTATAATCTTCATAAAAACCCAATAGGGGGACTTCCCTTGTGGTTCAGTGGTTAAGACTCCATGCTTCCAATGCCAGGGGACACGGGTTCGATCCCTGGTCAGGGAACTAAGATCCTACTGCTGCGTGGTGTGGCCAAAAAATACAATAAATAAAATAAAAACCCAATAGGTCCTGGAACAACTGGATAGTGGTGATCAGTTCAGTTCAGTCGCTCAGTCGTGTCCGACTCTTTGCGACCCCATGAATCGCAGCACGCCAGGCCTCCCTGTCCATCACCAACTCCCGGAGTTCACTCAGACTCACGTCCATCGAGTCAGTGATGCTACAATAAATAAAATAAAACCCCAATAGGTTCTGGAACAACTGGATTGTGGCGATGGCTGCCCCACATTGTGAGTGTGCTTACTGCCAGCAACTTGTGCATGGTGCAGTTTAAAATGGGAAAATGTCACATCTTTATGTTATGTATATTTCACATCCCTCCCCCAACACACACCCAAAGTCCACTAGAGTAGGAGGTATTGTGATCATTCCTTTATTACAAATGAGAGAAACTGAGATCAAAGAGCCCCTGTGCCTGCCCCAGGGTCCCAGGGCTGAGAGTGGCTCAGCCTGGATTTTACCCCAACATGCTCCGCACTACTGGGAACACAAAGACCCACTGGGCTATGTTTCTGTCCCCTTGTCCCTCCCTCCTTTTATTCTTTTCTCCGACAGCCATGAGTGGTATCCCTACTATGTGCCAGGTTCTTTACCAAATGCTGGGGATTCAACAGATAGCAAGAGAGATGATCCTCAAACGCTTGCCCAAAGGAACACACACTTACCTCCTAGGCTGGTGCTGAGATGAAAGGTGCCAGGAGAGGAGATGACAACTGGTGTGAACCAGTGGACCTGGGGGACAGCGTCATGGATGAAGTGAAAGAGTCAGGGGTGAAAGATGCTAGGAGTCCCCTTAGGGAGGTGGGAGGGGACGAATGGTCCTGGCAGAGGAAGCAGCCACTCGTGCAAAGGCCCTAGGGCCCGTGTGGCCAGTGAGAGGGTGTGGGAGAGACAGAGGAAGCCAAGGGCAGAGAGGACCATGCAGGCTGCCCCTGGGGAAGCTTTGCCTTTGTCCCAAGGGTAATAGGGGTCTTTCAGGGGTTGAAGCCAGGAAACATAACCTATTTCGCCACCCCCAGGAGAGCCCACCTCTCCCCAGCCTTGACGTCCCACCAGCAACAATGAGGAGGGCCAGCAGTCCTCCTGCAAGACCCCTCCTCACCCTCATACCCCGCACCACCATGCCTCACCTGTCCCTCAGCCCTCTACCTGTACCCTCCCCAGCCTGCCCTCCTCCCTGCTTTATTCCTCTCCAGAGACTCCTGGGACCCTGTGTATCTTACTTCTCAGCTTGTCTCTTCCCCTAGAATGAAGGTTACTCAAGGCCAAAGACTGTCTCCCTGGTGCCCCCAAACAGGGCTGAGCATCCCGTAGGTGCTCAGCTGTCAGGCACCCAACTGTTGAAAGGAGTCCTAATGCCTCATGCAGGTGGCAAGGGGGCAAAAGTGAGGGGCCAGAGCTTCCCTGGTGGTCCACTGCTTAGGAATCCACCTGCCAACGCAGGGGACACGGGTTCGATCCCTGGTATGGCAAGATTCCACATGCCGCAGAGCAACTAAACCTGAGCGCCACAACTAGTGAAGCCCTTGCACCTAGAGCCCGTGCTCTGCAGAGAAGAGAAGCCACCGAAATGAGAAGCCTGCGCAGCCAAAAATAAAAAAAAGAGTAGGGGGCCAGGTGAGGATCTGCTGTGGGGTTCTGAGTGGGGGCACTGACGCTTGGGCTGCAGAAAGTGAAAGTGTTAGTCATTCAGTCGTGTCCGACTCTTTGCGACCCCATGAACTGTAGCCCATCAGGCTCCTCTGTTCATGGAATTCTCTAGGTAAGAATACTGGAGTGGGTTGCCATTTCCTTTTCCAGGGGATCGTCTCAACCTAGGGATAGAACCCACATCTCCTACATGACAGATAGATTCTTTACCATCTGAGCCACCAGGGAAACAAAAACAGGAACATTCCACAGTGGTGGGAGCAGTCCTCGAAAAGCTTCTGAAAGTGTCTTGGCCCAAGAGAGGACAGTTTTCCTGATTGGAGAAGGCCCAAGATCAACCTGGGTGTGATAACAGGGCTAATCCATCTCCACCCAGCAGGACATATCTGATGGCACCCACCAGACCCTTCCTGGACCCCTCCTGTCTTCCTGAAGCTCATACAGAAGCCAGCCTCCAGGCTTTTGCCCTCCAGCTCTTTCACTCCTTAAGGCAGAGCCTCTGCTTCTCCTCCCTCCTGGTCTAGCTTCAAGGCTCAGCTTCAAAGTCAAGCCCTCACAGAAGTGTTGGAGGTGAGAGAATGGGAGGGACTTAGGGGAAGGGAGTGGAGAGAAGCCAATCTGATTCTAAGGTCAAAACACAAAAGTTCTTCCCATTCATTCAGTCACCAAACTGCTACTGTGTGTGTGAGTTGCTCAGTTGTGTCCAACTCTTTTTGACCCTATGGATCATAGCCTGCCAGGCTCCTCTCTCAATGGGATTCTCCAAGCAAGAATACTGGAGTGGGTTCTATGTCCTCCTCCAGTGGATCTTCCTGACCCAGGGAACAAACCCGGGTCTCCTGCATTGCAGGCAGATTCTTTACCCCCAGTCATATGCAGGCTTTGGGGAGACAAAAAAGAGACAGAGGAAATTCTTTCTGCTTTGTGGAGCTGACAATCAATAGCTGGGAGATGGATATTAACTATCAGAACAAATTAGGATTATTACTACTACCACAGGGGACTTCCCTGATGGCTCAGGTGGTAAAGAATCTGCCTGCAATGCAGGAGATCCAGGTTTGATCCCTGCGTCAGGAAGATCCCCTGGAGAAGGGAATGGCAACCCACTCCAGTATTCTTGCCTGGGAAATCCCATGGACAGAGGAGCCTGGAAGGCTACCATCCATGGGGCCACAGAGAATCAGACACAACTGATTGACTCAACAACAACAACGATTATTATTATTATTTTGAATAGTCTGTATGAGGGTGAAGTGACCTCACTGCACGTCAGAGTCTGAAGGAGACATTCTAGAAACACAGGGCTCCCTGCCCAGCCAGTGCCCAGGTTCTCTGAGCATTGCTCTGTTTTATCTGCAGAGTGACGCTGGGGCCAGCATGACTGTCTCTGTTGCTGAGAATCCAGACACTGAGGCACAGGGAGCTCCACCCCTCACCCCTGACCAAGAGCAGGGCTGGCGGGCAGAGATACCAGGGCTGCTGGACGCTTACCTCCCACCGCCCCTCCTTAGAAGGCGTTCCTGGACCACCCTCTCTTCCCCTCAGCCTGCCTTGCTTCTCTTCCTGGCACTTTGAGATGTATCTATTTTTTAATCCGACTCCTCCAGGAGAATGTAGGGCCAAAGGAAACTTGCTGATGACTCAGCCCCTGCTGCTGCACACACCCGAAAATAATTGGATTTGGAAAGAAAGGCGTTCAGTTGACTTTGATTAGCCCTTTAAAATCATAACCATTCTGGGAGCTCTCCTATTGACAGAAACCCCTGCTAGACTTGGCGGGTTCACATTCTTGTTCCTAAGGCTGAGCACATAGTAGGTGCTCAGTAAAGACCCGGTGAGGAAATGGATGAATGAAACCATTGGGGACTTTCCTTTCACTGCTCAATTATATCCCCCCATCCACTTTTTCCTCCTGCCTCCTTCCCCCATTCCTTCCTGACCTCCTCAACTTTTGAGGCCCTGTTCCATGTCTTGCTCTTATGCAGAGCCTCGGATAACAAACTAAAAGTGACACAAAGTTCACAATAGTGGGGTCAATAGAATCTGTTTTTTAAATTCCGTTTGAGGGAATTCGATGGCGGTAGTGGTTCAGACTTGGCGCTTTCGCTGCGGGGGTCCCCAAGCTGTGTTGGCACGGCCAAAATGAAAAAAAATTCCCTTTAAGATAGTGTGTTGTGTTGTGCTTAGTCACTCAGTCGTGTCCAACTCTTTGCAACCCCATAGACTGTAGCCAGCCAGGATCCTCTGTCCATGGGGATTTTCCAGGCAAGAATACTGGTGTGTGGGTTGCCATGCCCTCTTCCAGGGAATCTTCAACATTATTTTATGTAATTATTTTTCCATCTCTTGCTTCTTTTTTCAGCTTTGGTGGATGTAATATGGGCTTCCCAGATGGCTCAGTGGTAAAGAGTCTGCCTGCCAATGCAGGAGACACAGGTTTGATCCCAGGGTCAGGAAGATCCCCTGGAGAAGGAAATGGCAACCCACTCCAGTATTCTTGCTTGGGAAATCTCATGGACAGAGGAGCCTGGCGGGCTATAGTTCACAGTGTTGCAAAGAGTCAGACATCACTGAGTGACTGACCACTCAGTCATACTTAATATACAAAATTGTACATTTAAAAAAATATAGTTTATGTATTTGTCTTCACTGGGTCTTGATTGTGGTTTGTGGGACCTAGTTCCCTGACCAGGGATCAAACCCGAGCCCCCTGCTTTGGAAGTGAGAAGGCTTAGTCACTGGACCACCAGGGACGTCCCCCAAACCATGCATCTTTAATATATTTATTTTGGGAGTTTGGACACACACATATATACCCACGATACCATTGCCACAGTCAAGGGAACAAAAATATTCATCACCTCCCAAAGATTTCTTGTGTCCCTTCTTTTTTCCTTTCTTTCTTTTTCTTCTTTTGTAGTAAAAACACTTACCCTGAGATCTGCCTTCTCCACAAGTTTTTAAGTGAGTGACATGCGTGCGTGCTCTCTCAGTCATGTCTGACTCTTTGCAATCCCGTGGACTGCAGCCCACCAGGCTCCTCTGTCCATGGGATTTCCCAGGCAAGAAGACTGGAGTGTGCTGCCATTGTCACCTCCGGGGGATCTTCCTGACTCAGGGATCGAACCCAAGTCTTGTGCATCTCCTGCCTTGGCAGGCGGGTTCTTGACCACTGAACCACCGGGGAAGCCCAAGTTCACAACACCACAGTGTTAACCGCAGGACCTAGGTTGCACAGCGGGTCTCTGGAATTTTCTCATCATGCAGTTAGACCAAAGCTGGAGCAGGGAATAATCCATTCTGTGGGGAGTGAGGCAGCCGTAGAGTGTGAAGAGCGGGGCCACTGGAGAAGCCTTCTGAAAGGGCAGAAGTCTGAGAAATACTCTGAAAAATGTTCAGAATTTCATCTCCTGTGGGCCATGGAAACTGCTGGAACAAAAGTGTGGAGGTAGAGAGAGACAAATACTGTATAATATTACTTCTATGCGGAATCTTAAAAATACAACAAACTATCAAATATGACAAAAAAGGGGCAGACTCAGGGATACAACAAACTGGTGGTTACCAGTGGGGGTGAGGGTGGGGGAGGGGCTGTGAGGGGAACTAAGTCGCTTCAGTCGTGTCTGACTCTTTGGGACCCCGTGGACTAGAGCCCACCAGGCTCCTCTGTCCATGGGATTCTCCAGGCAAGGATACTGCAGTGGGTTGCCATGCCTTCCTCCAGGGCATCTTCCCCACCCAGGGATCGAACCCACATCTCTTGTGTCTCCTGCATTGGCAGGCGGGTTCTTTACCACTAGTGCCACCTGGGAAGCCCCATGCGGGGAGCGGGAGATACAAAGTATTCGGTGTAAGATAGGCTAAAGGATGCGATGTTGCACAACGCAGGTGATATAGCCAATTTTTTTTAATATTTGTTTATTTATTTGGCTTCATTGGGTCTTAGTTGTGGCACATGGAATCTTTGCTGCATTTTGTGGGATCTTTGGTTATGGTGCACGGACTCTCCAGTTGTGGCGCCTGGGCTCAGTAGTTGTCCAGTTCAGTCGCTCAGTCGTGTCTGACCCTTTGCCACCCCATGGACTGCAGCACGCCAGGCCTCCCTGTCCATCACCAACTCCCGGAGTTTACTCACACTCAACCCAACTCCCGGAGTTTACTCAACTCAGTAGTTGAGGCATGTGGAATGAGTGCTCTGTAGCATCTGGGATCTTGGTTCCCAGACCAAGGATCAACACTTCGTCCCCTGCATTCGAAGGTGGAGTTTTGACCAGTGGACCACCAGGGAAGTCCCAGCCCATATTTCATAATAATTGTAAGTGGAAAATAGTCTTTCAAGTTGTATACAATTTTTAAAAATATAATAAGAAGCTAAAATGCAAAAAAGAAATAAAAAAGTAAAGCAGTGGCTGAGACTAGAAGAACTCCAAGTACCCAGGGTGGCTAAGCATGAGGGCTTTTGTAGGGAGTGGTAGTTTGTCAGGCCAGCAAGTCCTTTTTAAAGTACTTATGACTCAAGTGGCTGCATATTTAACTAATGGTTATATCTGCAGCAGATTTTGCATCAGCACTAGAAGGGTTTTATTTTTTACCTTTATTGAGGTATAATTTACACATCATAAAATTAACCCATTTAAAGTGTACAATCCAATGATTTTTAGTAAGTTTACCGACATGCACTTCCACTATAATCTAATTTTAGAAATTCCATCACTCTCAAAGGATCCCTTGGGTCCATTTACAGTTAATCCCGTTTGCTCCACCAGCCCCGGGCAACCACTAATCCACTCTCTGTCTCAATGCATTTGCTTATTCTGGACATTTCATATAATTGGAATCCTATTCCGTGTGGTCTTTTGCATCTGGCTTCTTTCACTGAGGGTTTTTCCAGCGGCTCCTTGGTAAAGAATCTGCCTGCACTGCAGGAGACTTGGGTTTGACCGCTGGGTCGGGAAGATCCCCTGGAGAAGGGAATGGCAACCCACTCTAGTATTCTTGCCTGGAGAATTCCCATGGACAGAGCAGCCTGGTGGGCTACAGTCCTCGGGGTTGCAAAGAGCTGGACACAACTGAGCGACTCATCACAGCATAGACTGAAGAAATGTTGACTGGAAGGTCTTCATGGCTGCCTCTTTTCATGTCTTTGGGATAAATACCTAGGAGTCAACTGGCAGGTTGGATCGTCAGTCAGTTCAATCGTTCAGTCGTGTCCAACTCTTTGCGACCCCATGGACTGCAGCATACTAGGCTTCCCTGTGCATCACCAACTCCCAGAGTTTACTCAAACTCATGTGCATTGAGTCAGTGATGCCATCCAACCATCCCATCTTCTGTCATCCCCTTCTCCTGCCTTCAATCTTTCCCAGCTTCAGGGTCTTTTCAAATGAGTCAGTTCTTCGCATCAGGTGGCCAAAGTATTGGAGTTTCAGCTTCAGCATCAGTCCTTCCAATGAATATTCAGGACTGATTTCCTTTAGGATGATGGACTGGTTGGATCTCCTTGCAGTCCAAGGGACTCTCAAGAGTCTTCTCCAGCACCACAGTTCCAAACCATGAATTCTTTGGCACTCAGCTTTCTTTATGGTCCAACTCTCACATAAGTACAGACTACTGAAAACAGTGCCCTAATCTTAAGTGTAGTGGCTTGATGACTTTATTCTTTTTTTTTTTTTTTTTTGGTGACTTTTTACATATGGCCATATCCTGCAACCACCATACAAACCAACACCAACTAGCAGAATATTTCCAGCACCCCAAATTTCCCCTCATCATACCCCTTCTCCACTCCCTGTCCAGTGGTAACCATGATGCCAAGTTCTAGCACCATTGATTAGTTTTTCTCCTTCTTGTAGTTGATGTAAATAAAATGTTTGTCATGCTGTCGCGTCTCAATAATTTGTGTTTTTTATTGCTACAGAGCCCTGGAGAAGGAAATGGCAACCCACTTCATATTCTTGCCTGGAGAATTCCATGGACAGAGGAGCCTGGCAGGCTATAGTCCATGGGGTCGCAAAGAGTTGACACGACTGTGAAAGTAACTTTCACTTTTCTTTGCTCTAGAGTATTCCACAGTATGATTATACTAAAAATAATTTAACCATTCTCCTGTTGATGGACACTTGAGCTATTTCTAAGGTTTTTGTTGTTGCTATTGCTATTAGTATATCCTATTACTTAAAAAAAAGAATAATTCAGACTTCCCTGGAGGTCCAATTGGAATCTGCCTGCCAATGCAGGAAACGTAGGTTCCATCCCCAGTCCACATGCCATGGGACAGCGAAGCTGGACACCAAAACTGCTGAAGCCCTAGAGCCCATGCTCTGCAACGAGGGAAGCCATTGCAATGAGAAGCCCAGGCACAACAAATAGGGAGTAGTCCTTGCTTGCTGCAACTAGAGAAAGCCCACGCAGCTGCAAAGACCCAGTGCAGACAAAAATAAACTAAACGATTTTAAAAGAACGTTAAAAAAATTTTTTTTAATTAGAGAAAGAATAATATGTTCCTACCTAAATAGTATGTTCCCAAAGCATTCTCAAACACCCATATGACAACCTGGTAAGCATTTATTCAAAATATAAAGCTTTTAAAATTACCTGATTATTTCACAGCAGTGAATTTGTTAGTGGGAACTTTGGGAAGTAGGCATCGATATGGGACAGTATGTATGGCATATAATAATGTTGTATAAAGTTATGTTTGCTTTGTGCAATGAACTTGTACTGTAATATGATTAAACAATGAAATAATGTGTTAAGGTTACAAGGAAAATATCTAAAGTGGACCTAGTTTCATAGCCCCCAACATACCTAGCCAACTTTGGAACCTATGAAAGGGTAAGTCTTCAGGGAAAGAATGGGTGAGATGAAATGAACAGCGTTTTCTTTTTTTTAATTTATTTTATTTAAGTATAGTTGCTGTACAGTGTTGTGTTAAATTCTGCTGGACAGCAAAGTGATTCAGTTATATAGGTATACAAATTCTTTTTCAAATTCTTTTCCATTAGTGTTTGTCACAGGAGATTGATATAATTCCATGTGCTATACAGTAGCATTGTTGTTTATCCAGTCTAAATATAATAGTTTACTTCCATCACCGGGTCTCTAGCCTTTCCCATTCTATTGTTTTCCTCTATTTTGCATTGTTCCCTTAAGAAGGCCTTCTTATCTCTCCTTGCTGTTCTTTGGAACTCTGTGTTCAGTTGGGTATATCTTTCCCTTTCTCCTTTGCCCTTCGCTTCTCTTCTTTTCTCAGCTGTTGGGAAGGCCTTCTCAGACAACCACTTTGCCTTCTTGCATTTCTTTTTCTTGGGGATGGTTTTGGTCATCACCTTCTGTACAGTGTTAAGAACCTCCATCCATAGTTCTTCAGGCACTTTGTCTATCATATCTAATCCCTTGAATCTATTTGTCACCTACACTGTACAATCATAAGAGATTTGATTTAGGTCATATTTGAATGACCTAGTGGTTTTCCCTACTTTCTTCAATTTGAGCCTGAATTTTGCAATAAGGAGCTGATGATCTGAGCCACAGTCTGCTCCAGGTCTTGTTTTTGCTGACTGTATAGAGATCTTCCATCTTCGGCTGTGAAGAAGATAATCAATCTGATTTCGGTATTGGCCATCTGGTGGTGTCCATATGTCTCTTGTGTTGTTGGAAGAAGGCATTTGCTATGACCAGTGCGTTCTCTTGGCAAAACTCTATTAGCCTTTGCCCTGCTTCATTTTGTGCTCCAAGGCCAAACTTGCCTGTTACTCTAAGTATCTCTTGACTTCCTACTTTTGCATTCCAGTCCTCACAGAGTCGGACACGACTGAAGCGACTTAGCAGCAGCAGCAGCAGCATGATGAAAAGGACATCTTTTTTTTTTCCTTGGGTTCCAAAATCACTGCAGATGGTGACTGCAGCCATGAAATTAAAAGACACTTGCTCCTTGGAAGAAAAGCTATGACAAACCTAGACAGCGTATTAAAAAGAAGAGGCATCACTTTGCCGACAAATGTACACACAGTCAAAGCTATGGTTTTTTCAATAGTCATGCATGGACATAAGAGCTGGACTATAAAGAAGGCTGAGCATCAAAGAATTGATGCTTTTCGAACTGTGGTGCTGGAGAAGACTCTTGAGAGTCCCTCGGACAGCAAGAAGATCAAAACCGTCAATCCTAAACGGGAAGATCCCCTGGAGAAGGAAATGGCAACCTACTCCAGGTATTCTTATCTGGAAAATCCCCTGGACAGAGAAGCCTGGTGGGCTACAGTCCAAGGGGTCACAGAGATTTGGACACAACTGAACGACAAATATTTTCTTTCTTTCTTTATTCTTTGGAAGGACTGATGATGAAGCTCCAATACTTTGGCCACCTGTTGTGAAGAGCAGACTCATTGGAAAAGACCCTGATGCTGGGAAAGACTGAGGGCAAGAGGAGAAGCGGGCAGAGGATCAGATGACTAGATGGCATCACTGACTCAGTGGACATGAGTTTGAGCAAACTCAGGGAGATAGTGAAGGACAGGGAAGCCTGGTGTGGTACAGTTCGTGGGGTTGCAAAGAGTCAGACACGACTTAGGGACTGAACAGCTACCAGGTGGTTGGTTCGGCAGTATAGAATCCACCTGCCAATGCAGGGGACACGGGTTCAATCCGAGTCGGGAAGATCCCCTGGAGAAAGAAATGGCAACCCACTCCTGTATTCTTGTCTGGGAAATCCCATGTACAGAGGAGCCTGGTGGGCTACAGTCCACGGGGGTCTCAAAGAGTCAGACATGACTTGGGGACTAAACACCAACAACTAATCCCATACTCCCAACCCGTTCCTCCCCTCCCCACCTCCCCCTTGGCAACCAAAGTCTGTTCTGTGTTCTCGGGTCTGTTTCCGTTTCATAGATAAGCCCATTCGTGAGACTCACAGTGTTGAAATGGTAGACACTGATTTGGACCATGAAGGAGATCAGCCCTGGGATTTCTTTGGAAGGAATGATGCTGAAGCTGAAACTCCAGTACTTTGGCCACCTCATGTGAAGAGTTGACTCATTGGAAAAGACTCTGATGCTGGGAGGGATTGGGGGCAAGAGGAGAAGGGGACGACAGAGGATGAGATGGCTGGATGGCATCACTGACTCAACTCTGGGAGTTGGTGATGGTCATGGGGTTGCAGAGAGTCGGACACGACTGAGCGACTGATCTGATCTGATCATCTATCTTATCTACCTACCTAGGAAAATATCATAGCAAATATTTGGAGTGAAAGTCCGAGTACGAGGTGGGTTTTGCACAATAATTCAGTAAAAGGTAGAGACTCCAAATTGCTGTAACCGCAGTCCTTGTTGCGATCTAACCCTAATCTGGAACCATACCTGGACTAAACCTTTAAGCTATGCAAATGAGCAAGGATTCCAGACCCTGCCTTCGGAAGGGCTGGGGTAGGGAGGAGGGTGGTGGGAGGGAGCCTATAATAAGTGGAGGCTGAGAAGGGAAGGACCAGAACTCCTTCCCGTTACTACTGCCTCTCCCAGATGCAGGGCCCTCTTTATGCTCCCAGACAGCTCACCGTCTTGAGATTTGCCATGCTATCGAAGTCAAGGACACCTCAGAAACGGAAACGAAAGCCTGTGTATGGCCGGAGGACCAAAGCGTCAAACGGCCCCCAATTGCTGAGACAGCTCTCCCCTAACACCCCCAGCACCAGCTTAGCCTGCAGGTGGTTCCCGGAAGCCCGGAGGAACACAAGACAAGGTATGCTCTTTGCAATGACGTTTTCCAACTCAATTCCTGGTTCATAAGAAAGATGTTGATTTCATAGAGGTAAATCTTGCCATGGGCCACCTTACAGAAATCTTAACTTTGCCTTCCAGAGCTGGTTTGTTTCTTCTCCAGGGAGGATGTAGGTCTGCATGCAAATATATCTTTTCCTTTGCAGTTGAGCCTCTGTCTCTCCTTCTCTTGCATTTGGTGGTTTCTCTTTGGAAGCTGAATTGACCAAATTGAGGTTGGGTCTTTGAGCAGCTAGTGGAAAGAGAGGAGTGGGCACAGAGGTTAGTGGATGGGTGAAGAGGAAAGGCCGGTGGGTGCTTCATCAGTTGAACCAGGATCATGGCTAAAAGCGCTCCTCCACAGCACCAGGCTCCAACATGGGATGGGCACAGATGCCCAAGAGCAGTCATAATCACCCTTGAAAATCCCTTAAGTCACTTTTGTTACCTTTTTAAAATCCAGTTATCTTCCAAGGTAAGAACAAGATTACCTAATTGAGTACAGCTGAATTGACTGTTGTGTTTAGAAATGTCATTACTTTTCCCTCCTTCAAAAAAAAAAAAAAAACAAACTTCAAATCTGGAATCACCCCAGTCCAGAGCTGACCTTGTGTAAGTTAACATGAAAATACTGAGCATTTTTTCTATCTCTGTAAAACTTGTAAGATCTTTTTCCTCCCTTGGTTTAATCTGAGGCTCATGGCCCTTACTCCCATCCCTTTGAAACTGACATTCTGGGCCTCACGTAAACACTATCTTCAGCTTCCTTCTGCATATTTTTTTGTAGTCCCACATTCCTTGGATGGGCTTCCCAGGCGGCACAGTGTTTAAAAAATACCCACCTGCGAATGCAGGGGACACAGGACACTCAGTTCGATCTCCAGGCCAGGAAGACCCCCTGGAGGAGGAAATGGCAACCTACTCCTGTATTTCTTTCCTGGGGAATTGCATGGACAGAGGCGCCTCATGGGCTACCGTCCATGGGGTCACAAAGAGTTGGGCCCGACTGAGCTCACACACAGTGGATAAGGGTTTTCCAGGTAGCGCTAGTGGTCAAGAACCCACCTGCTGATGAGGGAGACAAAAGAGACGCTGGTTTTATCTCTGGGTTGGGAAGATCCCCTGGAGTAGGAAATGGCAACCCACTCCAGTATTCTTGCCTGGAGAATCCCCATGGACAGAAGAGCCTAGCTTCTTCAGTCCATTGACATGACTAAAGTGGCTTAGCTTTACCTGCACAGGGAATTTAGCCTTTGGAACCCCACAGACAGGGAGAGGGTTGTGTGCCTGAGGGTGAGGTTGGAGTTGGGGATGTTAGAGGAAGGTGCTCCTTAGTGGGTGGGGTGCCTGCAAAGCTCTGCTAGTTCCCACAGCTGCCACAGACATCCTGGCTCTGAGAAACCTACAAACCCTACAAACATATCGGTTTATTCCTTTAGGCAATATTTGAGTCTTTCCTGTGGATTCTAACTAGAATGAGATAAGGGCAGTTACTACCTTAAGGAGGATGGATATATTCTGCTGGAGGAGACAGAGGTTTTTTGGTTTTTAATCTATATTTAGCAAAATATCAGCTCACATTGAGCACCTATGTGTACCAGGCCCTAGGGAATGGGGTTCTGCTTCATTGAAGAAACTCACATCTAGTAGGGAAAAGGTGAAACAGGATTTTTGGCAAAACACCACTGACAGTCCAGTGGTTAAGACTCTGCACTTTCAATGCAGGGGGCGTGTGTTCAATCCCTGATCAGGGAACTAAGATCCTACATGCCATGCAGCACAACCAAAAATTGAAAGGAAAAAAAAAGGCAAAACACATAACAAGTGTTAAGTCATCAGTCCTTTTAATCAACTGCAATGATGGCTGTGAAGAAGTATCAGGTACAGTGATGGGGTGCTACAGAGGACCTTAAGAAAATGAAGGAAACATTTTGCATCATTTCTCTTAGTAAATCTTTGAAATCTAGTATATATTTCAGATAAATATGGAATACTTATGGGTTGCTAGGATAAAGGATGGGGAGAAGTGATAGTTAAGGAGTTTAGGATGCACATGTACACACCTCTTCTTAATAGCTTCTGCTTCTGTTAGACCCATGTCATTTCTGTCCTTTATTGAGCTCATCTTTGCATGAAATGTTCCCTTGGTATCTCTAGTTTTCCTGAAGAGATCGCTAGACTTTCCCATTCTATTCTTTTCCTCTATTTCTTTTTCACTGATCGCTGAGAAAGGCTTTCCTACCTCTCCTTACTATTCTTTGGAACTCGGCATTCAGATGGATATATCTTTGCTTTTCTCCTTTGCCTTTCCCTTCTCTTCTTTTCTCAGCTATTTGTAAGGCCTCCTCAGACAACCATTTTGCCTTTCTTCTTTCATTTTTGTATTTCTTTTTCTTGGGGATGGTCTTGATCCCTGCCTCCTGTACAATGTCAGGAACCTCCATCCATAGTTCTTCAAGCACTCTATCAGATCTAATCCCTTGAATCTATTTCTCACTTCCATTGTATAATCATAAAGGATTTGATTCAGGTCATACCTGAATGGTCTAGTGGTTTTTCCCTACTTTCTTCAATTTATGTCTGAATTTGGCAATAAGGAGTTCATAGTCTGTGCCACAATCAGCTCCCGGTCTTGTTTTTGCTGACTGTATAGAACTTCTCCATCTTTATCTGCAAAGAATATAATCAGTCTGATTTTGGTGTTGACCATCTGGTGATGTCCATGTGTAGAGTCTTTTCTTGTGTTGTTGGAAGAGGGTGTTTGCAATGACCAGTGCGTTCTCTTGACAAAACTCTATTAGCTTTTGCTCTGCTTCATTCTGTACTCCAAGGCCAGATTTGCCTGTTACTCCAGGTGTTTCTTGACTTCCTACTTTTGCATTCCAGTCCCCTATAATGAAAAGGACATCTTTTTTGGGTGTTAGTTCTAGAAGGTCTTGTAGGTCTTCATATTAAGAAGAGGTGGCAAGAATATACAAAAGAGCTATACAAAAAAGATCTTCACGACCCAGACAATCACAATGGTGTGATCACTCACCTAGAGCCAGACATCCTGGAATGCGAAGTCAAGTGGGCCTTAGGAAGCATCACTATGAACAAAGCTAGTGGAGGTGATGGAATTCCAATTGAGCTATTTCAAATCCTAAAAGATGATGCTGTGAAAGTGCGGCACTCAATGTGCCAACAAATTTGTAAAACTCAGCAGTGGCCACAGGACTGAAAAAGGTCAGTTTTCATTCCAATCCCAAAGAAAAGCAATGCCAAAGAATGCTCAAACTACTACACAACTGCACTCATCTCACACGCTAGTAAAGTAATGCTCAGAATTCTCCAAGCCAGGCTTCAACAGTATGTAAACCATGAACTTCCAGATGTTCAAGGTGGATTTAGAAAAGGCAGAGGAACCAGAGATCAAATTACCAACATCTGCTGGATCATGGAAAAAGCAAGAGAGTTCCAGAAAAACATCTATTTCTGCTTTGTTTACTATATCAAAGCCTTTGACTGTGTGGACCACAACAAACTCTGGAAAATTCTTAAAGAGATAGGAATACGAGACCACCTGACCTGCCTCTTGAGAAATCTGTATGCAGGTCAGGAAGCAACAGTTAGAACTGGACATGGAACAACAGACTAGTTCCAAATAGGGAAAGGAATACGTCAAAGCTGTATATTGTCACCCTGCTTATTTAACTTATATGCAGAGTACATCATGAGAAACGCTGGACTGGAAGAAGCACAAGCTGGAATCAAGATTGCTGGGAGAAATATCAATAACCTCAGATATGCAGATGACACCATCCTTATGGCAGAAAGTGAAGAAGAACTGAAGAGCCTCTTGATGAAAGTGAAAGAGGAAAGGGAAAAAATTGGCTTAAAACTCAACATTCAGAAAACTAAGATCATGGCATGTGGTCCCATCACTTCATGGCAAATAGATGGAGAAACAATGGAAACAATGACAGACTGTATTTTTGGGGGCTCCAAAATCACTGCAGATGGTGACTGCAGCCATGAAATTAAAAGACGCTTTCTCCTTGGAAGAAAAGTTATGACCAACCTAGACAGCATGTTAAAAAGCAGAGACATTACTTTGCCAACAAAGGCCTGTCTAGTCAAAGCTGTGATTTTTCCAGTAGTCATGTATAGACATGAGAGTTGGACTATAAAGAAAGCTGAGCGCCGAAGAATTGATGCTTTTGAACAGTGGTGTTGGAGAAGACTCTTGAGAGTCCCTTGGACAGCAAGGAGATCCAACCAGTCCATCCTAAAGGAAATCAGTCCTGAATATTCACTCGAAGGACTGATGCTAAAGCTGAAGCTCCAATACTTTGGCCACCTGATGCGAAGAACTGACTCATTTGAAAAGACCCTGATGCTGGGAAAGATTGAAGGCAGAAGGAGAAGGGGATGACAGAGGATGAGAGGGTTGGATGGCATCACTGACTCCATGGACATGAGTTTGAGTAAACTCCGGGAGCTGGCAATGGACAGGGAGACCTGGTGTGCTGCAGTGCATGGGGTCACAAGGAATCGGACATGACTGAGCGACAGAACTGAACTGAACTATACACCTCGCTATATTTAAAATGGATAACTAACAAGGACTTACTGTATAGCACATGGAATCTGCCCAGATTTTGTGCCAGCCTGGATGGGGAGAATGGATACATGTTTATGTATGGGTGAGTCCCTTCTCTGTTCTCCTGAAACTATGGAAACATTGTTAATCCGCTATGCCTGTGTGAGTGCTAAGTCATGTCCAACTCTTTTGCAACCTCACTGTAGCCCTCCAGGCTCCTCTGTCCATGGGATTCTCCAGGCAAGAATTCTGGAGTGGGTTGCCATGCCCTCCTGCAGGGGATCTTCCTGACCCAGGGATCAAACCTGCGTTGTTGTGTCTCCTGCATTGGCAAGCGGGTTCTTTACCACTAGTTCCATTTGAGAAGCCCCCCAGGGCTCCCGCCCAGCCAATATGAAATAAAAACTTTGTTTTTTTTTTTTTAAAGAAAGTGAATGATGTCACTTGGGGCAAACGTTGGATGGGCATCTCCAGAAAGTCCTTGAGGCCTTCAGATTTAAGATGAGGTGGAAAGGCAGGCAGGGAGGGTCCAGATAAAGCAAGGTGGTATCTAGAAGGTTCTTAAGGGAGTTATCCCATCACATTTTGAAAGGATGACTCTGGCTATGGTGGGAGGAGTGGTTTAGACCTGGGAGTGTCTGGATGGATGGGCCTGGAAAACTGGGGCCACCCTGGAAGGGTAGAGGGGAAGGAGAGTCAAAGAGATGAACAGGAGGGTGAGAAGGAACATTGGCCTGAACTTGGGCAGGCAGGGATGGACAGAGGCAGGGGACTCATTAGGAGCTCTTAGGAGGCAGAATAGAGTTCCAGGCAGGAAGAGAGGATAAGGCATATGATGGACAGACTTGGGCTTGACCCATCTAGGAAGACTGGGCTACCTGGAGGTTGTCCCAGTGAAGTACCTACATGGTACTCAGCACTCTTTTGAGAGCTGGACATGAACAGTGCTAACTAAACTCTTTGTTGTTGCTGTTATTGAGTCACTAAGCCGTGTCCAGCTCATTTGTGACCTCATGGACTGTAGCCCGCCAGGCTCCTCAGTCCATGGGGTTTCCCAGGTGAGAATACTGGAGTGGGTTGGTTGCCATTTCCTTCTCCAGGACACCTTCCTGGCCTAGGGATCGAACTCATGGCTCCTGCATTGGCAGGTGGATTCTTTACCACTGAGCCACCAGGGAAGCACAACTAAACCCATGAATTCGATTAATCTTCATAATAACCCTCTAACCTTTTGCTTCAAGCCAAACTTTCTGCCATAATGGAAATGTTCTATATCAGGGCTGCCCAGAACAGCAGCCACAGGCCCCTGGCAGCTGGGCCTTTGAAATATAAATAGTGCGACTGAGGAGCTGAACATCTAATTGAATTTAATTTGAATTAATTCAAGTTTAAGAACTGATGCTTGATTCTGTTACTGAAGAAATTTTAAGTGTTTTTGAAATAACTTGGTTATATAGTTCTACTTTTGAATATTGATATTATCTTCAAAGGAAATTTGAAATACATAGAAATACCAGTTAAACTGTTCTTGATAACATTTTGACTAATTTTTCAAGGGCAAATTTTTTGAAATCTAAATGGACATCAAGTATTTCCCAATGAAATTTTGACATCTAAATTGAGATACATTGTAAATGTGAAATATAGGCCAGATTTTGAAGATTTACTGAGAAAAATTATGTATGTAAAGTGTCCCATTATTAATTTTTTATGTCAATTACCTGTTGAAATGATAAACTTGGAGGGACTTCCTAGGCGACTCAGTGGTTAGGAATCATTGTTGTTAAGTCAATGAATGATATGAATAGTCCTGTCACTTTCACTGACGGGACCCAGGTTCAAACCCTAGTTGGGGAACTAAAGTCCTGCAAGCTGTATACTGTGGCCAAAAAGAAAATGAGATAAGCTTAGATATAATTGAGTTAAATGAAGTATATTTATTACATATAAATAATATTTAAATGGTAATTGCCAAAGCCTGCTAACTGGTCTCTCTGTTGTTATTGCTGTTGCTCAGTCGCTAAGTTGCATCTGACTCTTTGCAACCCCAAGAACCATAGCACGTCAGGCTCCCCTGTCCTTCACCATCTCCCGAAGTTCGCTCAAACTCATGTCCATAGAGTCAGTGATGCTATCTAACCATCTCATCCTCTGCCACCTGCGGTCTCCCTGCTCCAGGGCCAAATCTCCTCCAACAGCCAGAGATATTTTTAAAAGTGTAAATCTGACCATGCTATTCCCTGTCTAAAACACTTCAATGGCTTCTCCATTCCAAATATATCAAATGTAAATTCTTTCCCATGGCCTGGCACTCATTTGATGCTCATTCAAATATTTGTTGAAAAAATAATGGAAAAAAAAATTTTTTTGTTTGTTTCAAACCTATGTGTTTTAAACTTAAAGACATTTTAAATTGAAAAATTTTAAACACTTAAAATTTATTATTCATGGGGATTCCCTGGCGGTCCAGTGATTAAGACTTGGTGTTTTCACTGCTGGGACCTGGGTTCAGGGCTTGGTTGAAGAACTTAGGTCCTAAAAGTCAAAAAATTATTACTCAGGATAACATCCCATCTGCAATAGAAGTCCATTTTCGTGAATCATCTCCATCACTGGGTATTCATCTTTTAAGTTTTTAACTATGGTCAATTTGCTGGGTGAAAAAGTACCTTGTTTTAATTTAGATAGTAACTAGGTTGGCTACCTTCTGTTTGTTCATTATTTACTATTTGGTTTTATGGCCAAATTAATTAATAAAACTTTGTTTTTATCGAAAAATATTCTTTTCTGCAAGAAGGATTTCCATCCTTTGCCTATGTCATGACTATTTTTTCTCTATCATTCATTGACTTAACAACAATGATTTTTGTTTGTTTATTTCATGAGTATTTTTTCCCTATTTGTCATTTGTTGGCTTAACAAGAATATATATATATATATATTTTTTTTTTTTTTTTTTTAAATTTGGCTGCACTGCTCAGATTCGGGATCCGAGTTCCCTGACCAGGGATTGAAAGTGCAGAGTCCTAACCACTGGACTTTCAGGGAATTCCCAACTAAATATTTTGAAAAATAATCTTCTAGAAGAAAATGAATGCTTGCAAATAAATCTAATTAATTTAAAATACAAGTTAAGAAAAAGATTGGTGTGTGTATATTAGGAAAATGATTGATAAAGAAGAATAAATAGTAGTTGATATTTATATGGCAGGCTTCCCTGGTGGCTCAGTGGTAAAGAACCCACCTGCCAATGTAAGAGATGTAGATTCGATTGCTGGATTAGGAAGATCCCCTGGAGAAGGAAATGACAGCCCACTCAGATATTCTTGCCTGGGAAATTCCAAGGACAGAGAAGCCTGGTGGGCTATATAGTCCATGGGGTTGCATACCACTTAGCAACTAAACAAGAACAAGAACAATTTACATGGTAAATGCCATTTTACCTAGAGCATTCTGCATCTGCGGTCTTTTTTTTTTTTTTTTTTGTAAAGGTTCAGATATTAAATAGTTTGGACCACACAATCTGTCTCAACCACTCCAGTGTGCTACCCTAAGAGCCACAGGCAATAAATGAATGGCTGTGGCCCTGTTCCAATAAACCTTATTAATGGATACTGAAATGTGAAGTTTCATAATTTTTCAAAATACTATTCACTGATCTTTTTCCCCCAACCGTTGACAAAAAATGTAAAAACCATTCTTCATTCTCGGGCTATACAAAAACAGGAAGTAAACCAGAAAAATGTGGCCCACGGGCTACAGTCGGCCAACCCTTGCTTTATCGCTTTTGAACTTGACTGTAGCTCAGTGAGATTGACGGAAGCAGGATTCTCCGCTTTCAACACATGTAGAGGCAGGTTCAGGGAGGAGAGGGCACAGAGCTGATTGGGTTCTGCCCTGTGGCTCACAGATGCTCAAAGGAGAAGCCAACAGCAAACAATTCATTGGAAGCCAAAAGCTTTTATTCAAATCCAAACTGTTACAGGTTTTAGAAACTTAAGTTTGTAATGAATTTAAAGTTTTAACAAATTCCTCCCAAGACTAAATACTTCAAAGAAAGAATACCATGTCCCTTTGAGAATAGTTATTTGAATACTTTGCTTGCCAAACTGGATCCGGTCAGGGCTACCCACTTTAAAACTCAGCAGGTGGGTTTTTCTTTTTAATGTTTATTTCTTTATTTGGCTGCGATGGGTCTCAAGTGTGGCATGCAGGATCTTCACTTGCCGCCTTCAGAATCTTTGGTTGGGTCCTCTGGGATCTAGATCCCTAAGCAGGGATCCAGTTCCCTAAGCAGGGATCCAACCTGAGTCCCCTGCATTGGGAGCAACTAAGTCAACCAAGCGGTGGAGCCCCAGCTTCAGAGTGTAGACAGACTTAGAATCCTGGTCCTAACACTTGCTGTGTGACTTTGGACAAACTACTGCCAACCTCTGCATAAACCAATCATCTTTTAGTGTTGTCGTTTTTCAAATCTGAATCAATGACATAAAAATATGGGTCAAACCTCACTTTTTGTCCTCACGTGAAGTAATACAAATTGCTTGCTGTTGTTGTTTAGTCGCTAAGTTGTGTCCAAATCTTTTGCAACCCCATGGACTGTAGCTGGCCAGTTCCTCTGTCCGTGAGATTTCCCAGGCAAGAATACTGGAGTGGGTTGCTATTTCCTTCTCCAGGGATTCTTTCCAGACCAGGAATTGAACCCAAGTCTCCTGCATTGGCAGGTGGATTCTTTAACGCTGAGCCAGCAGGGAAGCCCAGATTCCTTTGACCCCCACGTTTATTTAAGGCTCCAGTAATCTCAAGGCTCATAGGACCAAGAGGCCTGAAGAACACTTAGTGTGTCTCTACTCTGACCCCACCTGAACAGGTAAACAGAAATAACCCGCCTTCCATTGTCAAGGGTAATTTTGAATGATTAAGCTTTATAAATGTTGCCAAGTCTTCAGGAACACAACCTACCCAGAAAATATGGAAGCCTGGAATCCATCCTACCCAGCTAGTGTGAAAAGTGGAGTTAAAAGTAAAAAAAAGTAACAGGACTTCCCTGATGGTCCAGTGGCCAATGCAAAGGACATGGGTTTAACAGGTTTGATCCCTGGTCTGGGAACTAAGATCCCACATGTGTGCAATCAAAAAGTAAAATTTGAAAAATAAGTTTTTAAAAAAAGTAAGGAAAGTAGCTGGCACAGGGTGGGCCAGGCTAAATAATGGCTGTTTGTATTAGTTCAGTGGCGGAGGAATTTCTGGGATGTGGGTTTTAAAATTTGACAGGCCTGCCTGAGTTAGAGTAAGCTGGTGTGACCTCCTATGGAGTGGGGCTAAAGCTGCAACAGTAGAAATCTTTTGTGTCTTGTTTTGTTTGAAATAACAGCTTTAGTGAGATATCGTCTACATACTGCACAACTCTCCTAGGTATATAATTAATTAGTTATTTTTTGGCTGTGCTGGGTCTTCGCTGCTGCAGGTGGGTTCTAGTTGTGGTATCTCTTCCTTGCAGTGGCTTCCCTTGCGGTGGCGTCTCTCTTGCAGAGCACAGGCTCTAGGGCGTTCTGGCACCCGGGCTTAGTTGCTGCACTGAACCCACACTCCTGCGTCTCCTGCATTGTAGGCGAATTCTTTACTGCTGAGCCACAGGGATTGTCCAGCCTGTCCTGAGTGCTTCCCACGAATTCATCTACGTGTCCTAACAACCCCACGGGCAGAGAGCTGTGCTTGCGGTTGTCCAATGTGTGCATAGTACCAAGTGGGAGGCAAGGGATCAGAGTTGGGCAGGGTCAGAGACAAGGGAGAAGGTGGAAGCCAGAAGGGAGAAGGGAGGGTCAGGGAGAAGCGAGAAAGTCGACAGTGGGGCGGGGGCGGGGGAGGCAGAGGAATTTTTAAGATGTTCATGTTGATAGTTGGGGAGGGGGATACTCATTCCTATGCATTTGTAAAACCGATAGAACTGTACAAAGAATGAATGTCATCTATTTGGCGCATGGCTGCGCTGGGTCTTGATTGTGGCATGTGGGATCTAGTTTCGTGACCGGGGTAGAATCTGGGCCCCCAGGCAGTTGGAGCACGGACTCTTAGCCACTGGACCACCAGGGAAGTATCAAGAGTGAACTTTTAATGCACACAAATTGTGTTAAAAGTCAAGAGGGATATTGAGGGGGGGTAGTCCCAGGACAAAATGCAGACAGTAACAAATGAATCCAACTATATACTACAAGTATTTGACAAAAGCTCACTGAAGGCGGTGGGAGAAAATAGAAGCTGACTTAAATGACTTTGGACAATGGCATTTTTAATGGAAACCATGAAGCTAAAATCAAAGCACTGGACATTTTTGAAAAAGGTAGAGGATAGGGTGTAAAACCCAGCCCAAGAACCTCTGGCCAATCTTGCTTCTGGTAACAAAGGCTCTGTCTGTGCACACTGCCCTGTGATGAGACAAGTGTCTGCCAAGAGGGGCACTTCTATTTCAAACAAAGGGGCTGTGTAGGTGAGTCCTGGCCCTGCCTACGACCTGGAGCCATTACCCCACTTTACAGACGGGCAAGCCAAGACAGAAGAGGAGGTTAACTGATCCAAGAACTGGCCCAATAAAGGGTCAAGGTTTAGCTTCTGGAAGTAACTCAAAATACCTAGGAACAGATGAATAGAGAAATAAAAGTTGTACATCCTACCATGGAATATTATTCATCCAGAAAAAGGACCTACACACTGACACACGCTATCTTGATGAACTTTGAAGACAACAGTCTGAGTGAAATAAGCCAGACACAAAAGGCCACATATTCTCTGATTCCATTTATGCGAAATGTTCAGAATAAGTTTATCCATAGACACAGAAAGCAGATTTGTGGTTGCCAAAGGCTGTGGGGATGGGAAATATAGACTTAGTGCATGTGTGCTAAGTCATTTCAGCTGTATCCAACCCTTTGCGACCCTATGGACCATAGCCCACCAGGCTCCTCTGTCCATGGGGTTCTCCAGGCAAGAATACTGGAGTGGGTTGCTATGTCCTCCTCCAGGAAGGAGGGGCTGAACCTGTGTCATCTATGTCTCCTACATTCGCAGGCAGGTTCTTTACCACTTAGGGCCACCTGGGAAGCCCCAGTGGGTAGAGGATTGGGGGGGGAAATGAAAATATTCAATTGGCCATGGTGATGGTTGTACAAATCTCTGAATACACCTGAATTAATGATACACCTAGGAGGACTTCCCGGTGGTCCAGTGGTTAAGAATCCACCTGCCAATGCAGTGGATATGGGTTCCATCCCTGGCCCAGGAAGATTGCACGTGCCGTGGGGCAACTAAACCCATGCCCATGAGCCTAGAGTCTGTGCTCTGCAGCAAGAAGCCTGAGCACCAGGACCAAGAGTAGCCACGACTCACCACAGATAGAGAGGGCCCGTGTGCAGAAACAAAGACCTGGTGCAGCAGTAAATACATAAAAGATTTATGCAGAACTACACAAAGGTCCGTCTAGTCAAGGCTATGGTTTTTCCAGTGGTCATGTATGGATGTGAGAGTTGGACTGTGAAGAAAGCTGAGCGCTGAAGAATTGATGCTTTTGAACTGTGGTGTTGGAGAAGACTCTTGAGAGTCCCTTGGACTGCAAGGAGATCCAACCAATCCATTCTAAAGGAGATCAGTCCTGGGTGTTCTTTGGAAGGACTGACGCTAAAGCTCCACCTGAATTAATTAGAAACTCCAATACTCTGGCCACCTCATGTGAAGAGTTGACTCATTGGAAAAGACTCTGATGCTGGGAGGGATTGGGGGCAGGAGGAGAAGGGGATGACAGAGGATGAGATGGCTGGATGGCATCACCGACTCGATGGACACGAGTTTGGGTGAACTCCAGGAGTTGGTAATGGACAGGGAGGCCTCAGTTCAGTTCAGTTCAGTCGCTCAGTCATGTCCGACTCTTTGCGACCCCATGAATCATAGCATGCCAGGCCTCCCTGTCCATCACCAACTCCCGGAGTTCACCCAGACTCACGTCCATCGAGTCAGTGATGCCATCCAGCCATCTCATCCTCTGTCGTCTCCTCCTCCTGCCCCCAATCCCTCCCAGCATCAGAGTCTTTTCCAATGAGTCAACTCTTCGCATGAGGTGGCCAAAGTACTGAAGTTTCAGCTTTAGCATCATTCCTTCCAAAGAAATCCCAGGGCTGATCTCCTTCAGAATGGACTGGTTAGATCTCCTTGCAGTCCAAGGGACTCGAAAGAGTCTAATCCAACACCACAGTTCAAAAGCATCAATTCCTCGGCGCTCAGCCTTCTTCACCGTCCAATTCTCACATCCATACATGACCACTGGAAAAACCATAGCCTTGACTAGACAGACCTTTGTTGGCAAAGTAATGTCTCTGCTTTTGAATATGCTATCTATGTTGGTCATAACTTTTCTTCCAAGGAGTAAGTGTCTTGTGCTGCAGTTCATGGGGTCGCAAAGAGTCAGACACGACTGAGCGACTGAACTGAACACCTCAAAGAGAGGAGTTCTTAAAAAACAGTCTTTCCTGGGATGGTGATGCTGAAGGCCCTGGGACCATGCTCTGAGAACCTGCTTTGGGGTGACTTGTATAATGTGGACCAGAAAGTGCTAGAGAAGTTCTGGTGACCCCCGGGGGAAAAGGGGACAAAAGAGTTTTTCCATAGCGCCAGCCCTGGCAGAACCTGGGAGCCCACTGTACCCTGGAGGAGGCAACCAAGAGAAATGGTACTAGGGTGGAGGTCTCAGATAAGGGCCCCTTGGACCCCCCACCACCAACCAAGACTCGAGAGCCCTGGGTTCTCAGCCTTCTCATCTCAGGTTCCCTGGAGCTCTGCTCTAATGCTATATGGTTTTGATATGTTTCCTCCAGATGTTATTATTACAGTATTATATGCACATGATAAACTTGTTATATGCACAGTACAGCAGGAATCGACACACTTTCCATTAAGGGCCGAGTAAGTACTTGGTAAGTACTTTTGGCTTTGCCGGCCTTGTATATGACCTCTGATCTCTATTGCAGCTATTAATTTTGCCTTCATCTGGTGAAAGTAGCGATAGATAACACACATATGAATGAATGCTGTGTTCCAACAAAACTTAATTTTTTAAAATAATTTTATTTATTTATTTATATTCCTCTTTGGCTGTGCTGGGTCTACATCGCTGCCAGGGCTTTTCTCTAGTTTTGGCGAGCAGGGGCTATCTTCCGTTGCCGTGCACAGGCTTCTTGGGCTTCTCATTGTGGTAGATTCTCTTGTTTCAGAGCACGGGCTCTAGAGCACAGCCTCAATAGTTTTGGTACAAGGGTCCAATTGTTCTGAGGCAAGTGGGATCTTCTCGCATCAGGGATTGAACCCATGTCTCCTGCAATGGCAGGAGGATTCTTTACCACTGAGCCACCAGGGAGGCCAAAATTTAATTTTTTAATATGGAAATTTAAAACAATTTACTGGAGTTTAGTTCGTTTACAATTTATGTTTAGTTCAGCTACTCAGTTGTGTCTGACTCTGCGATGCCATGGACTGCAGCACGCCAGGCTTCCCTGTCCATCACCAACTCCTGGAGTTTGCTCAAACTCATGTCCATTAAGCCAGTAATGCCATCCAACCATCTCATCCTCTGTTGTCCCCTTCTCCTCCCACCGTCAATCTTTCCCAGCATCAGGCCTTTTCCAATGAGTCAGTTCTTCGCATCAGGTGGCCAAAGTATTGGAGTCAGCTTCAGCATCAGTCCTTCCAATGAATATTCATGACTGATTTCCTTTAGGGTGGACTGGCTGGATCTCCTTGCAGTCCAAGGGACTCTCAAGACTCTTCTCCAACACCACAGTTCAAAAGCATCAATTCTTTGGCGCTCAGCCTTCTTCACAGTCCAACTCTAACATCCATACATGATCACAGGAAAAACCATAGCCTTGACTAGATGGACCTTTGTTGGCAAAGTAATGTCTCTGCTTTTTAATATGCTGTCTAGGTTGGTCATAACTTTTTTTTCAAGGAGCAAGTATCTTTTAATTTCATGCCTGCAATCACCATCTGCAGTGATTTTTGGAGCCCAAGAAAATAGTTTATCACTGTTTCCATTGTTTCCCCATCTATTTGCCATGAAGTGATGGGACTGGATGCCGTGATCTTAGTTTTTTGAATGCCAGGTTTTCAGTCAACTTTTTCACTTTCCTCTTTCACTTTCCTCTTTCCTTTTTCAAGGCTCTTCAGTTCTTCTTTGCTTTCTGCCATAAGGGTGGTGTCATCTGCATATCTGAGGTTGTTGATATTTCTCCTGGCAATCTTGATTCCAGCTTGTGCTTCATCCAGCCCAGCGTTTCTCATGATGTACTCTGCATATAAGTTAAATAAGCAGGGTGACAATATACAGCCTTGACGTACTCCTTTCCTGATTGGGAACCAATCTGTTGTTCCATGTCTGGTTCTGACTGTTGTTTCTTGACCTGCATACAGATTTCTCAGGAGTAAGGTAATGTGGTCTGGTATTCCCATCTCTTTAAGAATTTGTGTTAGTTCAGGTGTATAGCAATTATCTACTTTATATATAGTAGTATTGAATATATGGGACTTTCTCAGTAGCTTAGCAGATCGAGACTCTGGTTCGATTCTTGGGTCAGGAAGATCCCCTGGAGGAAGAAATTGCAACCCACTCCAGTATTCTTGCCTAAAAATCCCATGGACAGAGGAGCTTGGTGGGCCACAGTCCAGTGAGTGGATAGGACTGAATGATTAAGTACAGCACAGTATATATATATATATATATATATGTCAAGCCCAGTCTCCCAGTTTATCTCTTACTCCTTGAAATAAACCTTATTTTTAAAAACAAGTACTTGCATTTTTGGCCAGTGGGCCTTAGTTTACTAATTCCTGTGGAAAAGTAAAGTTAAAAAAATTAATAAACAAACATGGAATCTCCTCCTGTTCCCAAATTCCTCCAAGGAAACCACTGTTAATTTTCTTGCATATTAGTATTGTGGCTAAAAGCACAAAAGTCAAGTTTTTATATAAAGGCAAAATAAAACAAGCCAGGTGGCATCATAATTTTCAGTGAAACCCAAAAAGCCCAAACCATTTTTTTACTCCCTTAAATACCTTGAATGTAACAGAGATTAAAAACATGCTTTTTTAAAATGTATTTTTATTTGGCTGTGCTGGGTCTTAGTTGTGGTATATAGGATCTAGTTCCCTGACCAGGGATCGAACCCATCCCCACTGCCCGCGGAACACAAATTCTTAACCACATCACCACCAGGGAAGTCCGATTTTTTGTTTGTTTCATAATTTTACTTATTTATTTTTGGCTGTGCTGGGTCTTCGCTGCTGTGAGAGCTTTCTCCAGCTGCAGCGAGTGGGAGCCACTCTCTAGGTGTGGTGTGAGGGCTTCTCATTGCGGTGGCTTCTCTTGTTGAGCATGGGCTCTAGGGCTCGTGGACTCAGTACTTGCAGTTCCTGGGCTCCGGAGATCAGGCTCAACCGTTGTGGTGCATGCGCTTAGTTATTCCCAAGCATCTGGGATCCTCCCGGATCAGGGATCGAACCTGTGTCTCCTGCATTGGCAGGCAGATTCTTTACCACTGAGCCACCATGGAAACCCCCACGTTATTATTATTATTTTTTAATTGATAAAGCAAGTCAGAGTTGATAAATAACAATGGAAACGATTTAACATAAATGGTTCCTATCTTTAGGATAACTTAGTAGGTGTTCCAAAAATGTGTGTTGCATCATTTGATTTTAAAAAATACTCCAGAATGATAAGCATTCTCCTACAGAATCAGGGCAGTTCAAGTTAAATTTGGCCCAGTTAATTTAACCCAACATTTGAGCATCCATGTAGATTTATTAATTGCAGATTTATCTTCTTTGTCCTCTGCTTTTGAATTTCTACTCTCAGAGTATCTAAGAACTGAATTCTGTATTAATTTACCACTGCCTGCTTGCATTTATCTTCTTGGGACATTACTTCAAGTCAATAGCAGAATTAATCCAGGAAAAAACAAGGTTTTTAGGACTCAGCTAACAAGGACAGTCTTTCTCTAGGCCTTGAACATTTTTATTGTAAGAAAAAAATATCTTGATAACACCAAATCCTGAAACACATTGTTCCTTGCCATTTAAAGATACTATAGTTGTTTTAAAAAAAAAAAGAAATTCGAAAGGCTCTCTCAAAATGTAGATTCTTAAAATATTGACAAGAGTTTCCTTTCTACTTTCCTTTGGTTGATGTGCTGAGCAGGAGCAGAGATTATTTATGAACAAAAACTACTCTAAAGAAATAATTATTAATATGGGATATTATCTTAAAAAAAAAAAAAGAACAATCCCCAGGGTGCCTGGCACATAGTAACTGCTTGATAAAAGCTGTCCATTTTGTATGTAATTTTCTTTAAAAGGGACCTCAGTGTTCTCAAGTTGGTTGCCTCAGAACCTGAGACTCTTTCCCTATCAACCTTGATACCAAATGCCATTATTTTAATTAATTTAAATTCCCTGAGATCCCATCTGGCAGATAAAATCCAGTTGCTGCTTGCAACAGTCACTGTACTCCAAACAGTGGTGCAAAAAATCTGCTTGTTGCCAGCATGTGTATTCATTGAGTCAATCAAAATATTACTCCGTGTAACTTCCCTGGTGGTCCAGGGGCTGAAACTCCACATTCCCAATGCAGGGGGTTCAATCCCTGGTCAGGGCATTAGATTCCCACAGGCCATGACTAGGGCTTCCCTGGTGGCCCAGACGGTAAAGAATCTGCCTCCAATGCAGGAGACCGGGGTTTCATCCTTGAGTAGGGAAAATCCCCTGGAGAAGGGAATGGCTACCCACTCCAGTATTCTTGCCTGGAGAGTTCCATGGACAGAAGAGCCTGGAGGGTTACAGTCTGTGGGTTTGCAAAGAGTTGAACACGACGGAGCGACTAACACTTTCACTTCACATGCCACAACTATGACCCAGGGCAACCAAATAAATAAACATTAAAAAAAATTTTTTTCCTGAGCAAAAATTATGGAAGGAAAGACCTATTTCCTGAGCAGCCATAGAGCCTAGTATTAATAGCTTAGCTGTGCCCTGTGTCTACGTGTCCTAAGAGATGGGAGACAGGGGATCCAAGGATGTGACAACCTCACTGGCCAGGGGACCCACATCACGGCCTTAAAGCAACGTTCCTTTTTTTCTGCCTTCATCCAGACCTTGAGTATGGAGGTGCCAGAGAAGCATTCTGCATTTGTTGCAAGAGTGAATGATTGTATGTGAGGTTAAATACATTTTACTTTGAACACATGGATGTTCTCCACCTTCATTTTCAAATGTCTTTGAAAATAATTTTCCAGGTCTGCAGTTTATTTTTAGGCTAATTAGGAGAAGAGTAAGTTGAGTCATTGAACAAGCTAATGCCAAGTCTGGAGGCATTTGTGTTTGTCACAGCTGCCACCAGCATTCAGTGGGTGGACCAAGGATTCGGATAAACATCCTACAGCGTGCAGGGAAAAAGTGAAGTGTTAGTTGCTCAGTCGTGTCCGACCCTTTGCCCTCCAGGCTCCTCTGTCCATGGGATTCTCCAGGCAGGAATACTGGAGTGGGTTGCCATTTCCTTCTCCAAGGGATCTTCTGGACCCAGGAATGGAACCCCTGTCTCCTGCATTAGCAGACGGATTCTTTACCATGGAGCCACCCTGGTTCAAATCTTTACCTTATTTGTTTTTATTAAAGTACATAAGATAAAATTTACCATTAATGACATTTCATCCATTCACCATGTTATGCAATCATCACCAGTATTTCTGGAACATTTTCACTACCTTGCTCCCAGAAACCACATATCCACTCAGTAGTCATGCCCTCCATCCCCATACCCAGCCTCTAGCAGCCATTAATCTGTTTTCTGTCTCTGGATTTGGCCATTCTGGATATTTCATATAAATGCACTCATACAGTATGTGGCCTTTTGTGGCTGGCTTTTTACTCAATGTAATGCCCTCAAGGTTTATTGAAACAGGTATACATGCTTCCTTTTTAAGGGCTGAGTAATATTCTTCTGTAGGATACATCGCCTTTTGTCAATCTATTCATCTGTCCGTGGAAATTTGGTTGTTTCCATGGAAACAATCTTTTGATAGGAAACTATCATGCCTCCTGCTGCAATGAACATCCGTGTACAAGTTTTCGTTTGAGACCCTGTTTTCCATTCTGCTGGGTACATCCCCATGAGTGGCATAGCTGGGCCATCCTGTGCCAAGTCTATGTTTAACCTGTATTAAGAAGCCCTTCCCTTGTTTTTTATTACCTCTTAGCCCTTTCCTTCCTTGCGCCTTGGTTTCCTCTCCTGTAAAGAGGGGTGCATGGTTTTATTTCAAAGGGCAGTTGAGAGGACTAAACGAATGAGTTCCTGTAAGCCCTTGGCCCAGTGCCTGGCACGGGGAAGCACTCAATAAACACAAGCAATTACTATTGCTCTTGCCTGATTGTGGGCATTAAGATGCTCAAATACAAAGCATGCTACCTGGCTCTTTGAGGAGTTACTTATTATTTGGTTTACAATTCGTGCTAAGAAAATTCTGTCAAGAATGTGTGTGATGTGACAAACTTCTAGGCTGATACTGGTCAAACACGAGTCAATTGCCTTTTAAAACAAAGGGATGGTGGAGCTTCACTGGTGGCCCAGTGGTTAAGACTCCATGCTTCCAATGCAGGGGGCGTGGGTTTGATCCCTGGTCAGGGAACTAAGATATCCAATGTGCTGTGAGGCCAAAAAAATAAATAAATGATAAAACGAAAATAAAACATGGCTTCCCTGGTGGCTCAGTGGTAAAGAATCTGCCTGCTAACGCAGGAGACCCAGGTTCAATCCCTGAATTGGGAAGATCCCCTGGAGAAGGGAATGGCTACCTGCTCCAGTGTTCTTGCCTGGGAAATCTCATGGACAGAAGAGCCTGGAGGGCTACAGTCCATGGGGCCACGGAGTTGGACACGACTGAGCCAGTGATACTTGATTGGTAAATGGCAGAGACTGAATTTAGTCTTGTCTTGGCTGCACTTGGTTTTCGTTGCGGCACGCAGGCTTTCTCTAGTTATGGCGAGCGAGTGCTCAGGCTTCTAGAGTTCTATCCTTGCTCCAGGAAGATCCCACATGCTGCAGCTACTGAAGTTCTCACCTCCTAGATAGAGCCCGTGCTCCGCAGCAAGAGAATCCACTGCATTGAGAAACCTGAGCACGGCAACTGGAGAGCAGCCCCTGCTCCCTGTAACTTGAGAAAAGGCCGCACAGCAATGAAGACCCAGCACGGCCAAAAAAATAAATAAAATAAAATTATAAATCAAATTTATAAGACTCCGCAGAAAGGAAGGTTCCTGAAGATTTGGCATGAGCAGTGCCATTGAAAGGTGGCCTGTATCTCTTTTCAGAATGAGAAGATAGTGTAAACACAGATTATGAGGGTCCTGATTCCAGTGGGGTGGGGGGATTTCACATTGCAGGTATCAAATGAGTTGCTTAGCAATGTTTTTTTTTTTTATTGTGGCAATTTGGAGCCACACTGCTTGGGTTCAAATTTGGACTTCTCCGTTATCAGCTGTGTGACCTTGAGCCAGTTACTTAACCGGGAGCCTCAGTGACCTCCTCCATGAAACGGGCATCAGAGCACCTGCCTCACAGGGTTGCAGTGAGAGTGAAATGAACTGGGTAACACATGAAGTGCTTCAACAAGTTCCTGCCTCACAGTAAGGGCTGTTTAACGGAGCACTTACATTGTTTTTTTTCTTTTTTAATTACCCCATTGTTCCATAGTCTTGGGTTTCCCTGGTGGCTCAGATGGTAAAGAGTCTGCCTGCAATGCGGGAGACCCAGGTTCGATCCCTGGGTCGGGAAGATCCCCTGGAGAAGGAAATGGCCACCCACTCCAGTACTCTTGCCTGGAAAATTCCATGGACAGAGGAGCCTGGTAGGCTACAGTCCATGAGGTCGCCAAGAGTCAGACACAACTGAGCGACTTCACTTTCACTTCCACAGTTTTACCCTTTTAAGAAGATCTGACCAAGAGGGGTGATAGTTGTCTGACAAATTTTCCTAAAACGCAAACAAACAGAAACAGGAAAAGAAGGCACCCACGGTCTCACTGTCTCTCATTAGGGCATCTTTGTCTTTAAACTTTGAGGCAACCCATTCAAAGCATCTTTTTGTGAGCTGTTTCTTTTTTTTTTTTTTTTGAGTAAACGATATCCCAATATCTATAGCCCACCAGCCAACCACAAAAAGAGTTTGCTTTAAGGTTTTGCGACTTCCCTGGTGTCCACTGGTTAAGTAGGACTTTGCCTTCCAATGCAGGAGGTGCAGGTTGGATCCCTGGTCAGGAAGCTAAGATCCCACATGCCTAGAAGCCAAAAAACCAAAACATAACACAGAAGGAATATTGTAACAAACCCAAAAAAAACTTTAAAAAAAATGGTCCACATCCAAAGAAATCTTAAAAAAAAAAAAAAGAAAGAAAGGCATTAAGGTTTTGTTGCTTCACAGCCCAGAAGCATATCGGCCACGTGACTTCATTAGCCACCCCCATGGTCACTCTTGAGAGTCCCTTGGACTGCAAGGAGATCCAACCAGTCCATTCTGAAGATCAGCCCTGGGATTTCTTTGGAAGGAATGATGCTAAAGCTCAAACTCCAGTACTTTGGCCACCTCATGCGAAGAGTTGACTCACTGGAAAAGACTCTGATGCTGGGAGGGATTGGGGGCAGGAGGAGAAGCGGACGACAGAGAATGAGATGGCTGGATGGCATCACCGACTCGATGGATGTGAGCTTGAGTGAACTCCGGGAGTTGGTGATGGACAGGGAGGCCTGGCGTGCTGCATTTCATGGGGTCGCAGAGTCGGACACGACTGAGCGACTGAACTGATGGTCATTTTTGCCATTTGTTTAACTCAGGCAGCCCTGTCCTTTTCACACAGTGGATTAGGGTTAGGCCTATGAATAGTTTTGAGTGAAAGGATGATGTGTCAGGAATGGGGAGGGGCTGGGGTCTCATCCATTCTTTTACAAGAACCATCTCACAAGCTCTGGATGGGAAACTTTGGGAAAAGTTTTATCTTTTCACTTGGTTTCCATAACAGCCCCTTTAGACAGAAACTAGCCTCCCCATTTCCTTGATAAGAACCTTGAGTTCTAACAGGTTGGGTCAGTCTCCCAAGTTCAAGTTTGCGGAACCCCCTTGGACCACCTGGTTCTGCACCCTAAAGCCCCTTACCCTCCCGAACTGCTTACAGCTACACGATCTTTACCGAATGCCTTATCTCTATGCCCACATCCTCACTAACCTTATGGTTAGGGGTTTAAGTTGTATCTTTCCAACTATGGATTATAACACTTACACTGAAAAAAAAAGAAAAAGAAAAAATGTGCTTGGTACTCCCATTTCTTCTTTGACATGTGCATTAATTTATTTTAGACTCTGATGAGAACAAGTAGGTAAATAGTCTGGGTGGGTCTCAAGAAAAAAAAAACCTGACCAGCTGTTTATGCCGAGTCATGGCTGGGGCCCTGGGAGCAGCAAAATATGTTTTGCTCAGACAGTAGTGATAGGGCGGCCCCTCCCTACTTGGCTCTACCTACTGACAAGGCAGCTGGTCCAGAGGTTCCAGTCTCCCCAGTTTTCTCTCTCTTTCTCTGGTCCCTTGTTTCTCGGAACCAGGGTAGGGGTTGTGAAATTTAAAACAAATTGGCAGTGATCAGAAATAGTGCCAATCCTCTTGCCCAAACAGAGTTCTCCAAACAGCTTCTTTGAAGCATCTTGGCATTAAGGCTCCCAGGAAGCAGGCTTTCCGCAGCTGATTCACATCTTCTGCGGAGTTCTTTCCCAACAACCCCTTCTGCGTGTAAAGGGGCTATAATAATTCCACTGGGCAAAGAAGAAAACACACTAGCATAGCCCTCAGGAATAACTGAGTCTGGGCCTTCTTGGTAGGCCTCAAAATGCACTGGTCTTGCTTTCCTAGTAGCCATGGGGGCCTAGGGATAAATTCTCCACCTGCCATCCACTCCTCTGTGAAAGATGGGCAAAGGAAGAAAAGAGCAAATAAGTACGAAAATCCATCTGAGATGCCTTGAAAGCAAGCAGGCACTGTCTTTCCCATCTTTGCCCCAGATGGCTCCTAGCTCCTCACATGCAGTTAGTAAGCATCAGCTGGGGTGGAAGCATTGATTCAACCTTTATTGAGCATCTGCTATGTGGCAGGCACTGTGCTAGGTTCTGTGGACAGAGCTGTGAGAAAGATAATTTCTTTCATCAAGATGCTTCTAGGAGTGGACAGAGATTATTTACACATGTTCATTTTGTTTGTTTGTTTTTCTCTTTTTGCTGTACAATGCGTGCATGCTAAGTCGTTTCAGCTGTCAGACTCTTTGCAACCCCATGGACTGTAGCCCACCAGGCTCCTCTGTTCATGGGATTTCCCAGGCAAGAATACTGGAGTGGGTTGCCATTTCCTTCTCCAGGGGATCTTTCTGACCCAGGGATTAAACCCTGGTCTCCTGCATTGCAGGCAGATTCTTTACCACCTGAGCTACCAAGGAAGCCATCTAGGATGAAGGCTGTAGGGAATAAGAGAATGCTAGGAAGTACTATGAAAGTAAACCAGTTTCCAGAATTGTCGTCTACTCTGTGGGTCCATCTTTGTATCAGCATATGACTGTGGCCCACATCTGCTATATATTATATATCCCCACCTCCCTAAGTGACCTCTAGGCTCTCATACCATCTCCACACATTTCTACCCCTCAGTCCAGACTCCTGTTGAACTAATTTCTTCACACCTCCATATGGATAATGTCTGGGGCTTCCCAGGTGACTCAGTGATTTAAAAAAGAAAAAAAAAATCCACCTGCCAATGCAGGGGACTCAGGAGATGCAGGGTCGATCCTTAGGCTGGGAAGATCCTCTGGACGAGAAAACAGCAACCCATTCCAGCATTCTTGTCAGTAATATCCCATGGACAGAGGAGCCTGGTGGGCTACAGTTCATAGGGTCGCAAAGAGTCGGACATGACTGAGCAGGCATGCACAGATAATATCTAACAAGCACTTCAAATGTAATACAGTAAAAAAAGAAGAAGAAAAGGCAAACACAAAAACAACAACCCCCTCCCAGCTCCCTAAAGCAAAGCCAGAAAAACCTCTCAATTTTACTTCCAAACCTGTGCCTCCCCCAGACTTCTCCCCCATGTTGGTAATTGGCACCATCATTCACTTAGTTGCTGAAAACAGAAATCTGAGAGTAATACTTGATTCTTCTCTCTTCTGTCCCACCCAACTCCAGGCTATCAGCAACTTGACCTGCCTACAGACTAACCTGTTTTCTCTATCTCCACCCCCGCCCCAACCCCAGGCCACTCCATCTCTAGCACTCTCCTAGACTATGAACAGCTTTCACTCAGGTCTTTTATTCTCATTCTCATCTTTTTATTTTTAAATTTTATTATATGTTTATTTGACTGTGCTGGTCTTAGTTGTGGCATACAGTATCTCTAGCTGCAGCGTGTGGGATCTAGTTCCCTGACCAGGGATCGAACCCGGGCCCCCTGTGTTGGGAGTGTGGAGCCTTAGCCACTGGACCCCCAGGGAAGTCTCCTCATCTTGTTCTTTTTTTTAAATTTTATTGCAATCTGACCCATACCATATAATTTACCCATTTAAAGTGCACAATTCAGTATTTTCACTATATTCACCGAGTTGGATAATCACCAGAATCAGATTTTAGATATTTTCATCACCCCGCCCCCCTGAAGAAACCCTGTACTTTCTAGCAGTCACTCCCCAAACCCTTAACTGTCCTTAATCTATCTCTCATCTCTATAGGTTGATTTTCCTGCTCTGGGCATTCCCTGTCATTGGAATCATCATACACTATAAGATCCTTTCTGTCTGGCTTCTTTAACTCAGCACAGTGTTTTCAAGCCTCATCCAATTTTTAAAAAAAATTAAATTTATTTTAAATGAAACGATGAATATTTTTCACGATAAAAGGTATAATTCACAAAGATAGGCATCATAAATCATTAGACACCTAACAACAAAGAAACAAAGATACATATAGCAAAAAATCAGAATAAGAGGGAAAAGAAAAAATACATAATCATAGTGAGACATATTAACATTTCTCTGAGAATATTTTATCAAGTGCAGAAAAAATAAGAATAGGAGCATCTTGAATGATGTCATTAATAATTAAAATATAATAGATTTACATTTAATTAATTTAAATTAATTCATTCTTCATTGCCAAATAGTATTTTACTGTACTGGGTGTACCACATTTAGTTTAACCATCATGCAAGGTATTCCCTACTCTTATCCTTTTTTAATTCCCGGGGTTGGTTCTGAACCCAAGTGATGAAGATAAGGTTGGCCAGTGTGGAACCCGATAGGCACCATTATCGTTGCCTGCCACCCCTTCCACCAGAGCGGTCCTGTCTGCCCTCCCCCAAGTGAGAAGGGTTCATTTGCATCTGAGAACCTTTCATTAGCATTTGTGGGAATAACAACACCTCTTCCTAATCCGGGGGGTGATGCTGGGGCTGGACTGATTCGTCGTGAAGTGGTTCCTTCCCTCTTGAATGTCACTGCTTGGGTCCAGCAAGAAATTTACTGGTGGGAAATGCTTGAGGGGTGGGAGGTGGGGGGCTGGATCTCATCACATTTTAATTACACATTCATTCAACAAATATGTATCTGAGTACTTGCTCTGTCTCAGGGTGCTTGGGATACCACAGAGAACAAAACATTCTTTTCCCGGAAGGGAGACGGACAGTGAATCAAGTAGAGAAAACCAGAGAAAAATGCAGGGACAGAAGATGAGCAGATAGAAAATCTTCCTGGTCATTTGAGGGCAAAATTATATTCTCCCTGGAGACGGTCACTAAGAGATACAGTAGAGACGCAGAGATGTACGTATCCTCCACTCCCTTCTTCATCCACACTGCCTTGGATCTCATCAGAAAGTTGAGACCCCTATCGCCGGTCTCCCAAGGAATGGGAAGGCGGCAGGCCCTAAAGGATCTAAGCCAAATTGGGTTGATGTGAAGGGAATCAATTGATGCCAGATCAAGAGATACTTTGGCTGGTTTTGAGGGGACCAAAACCTGGTGTCTGGTTTGGGCTACAGTGAGAAAAGTTCTCGCACAGCGCGGTACTGGGTTGAATGAATTACACATCTGTTTTCAAAGAGGTAAAATAATCATCACCAGGACCAGCAAGGGCTGACCGGCACCGGCCACTCGCTCCGATCGGGCCGTCTTCTGCCGAGTCCCCGGGCGACATCAGCCAACCTTCCCGCGGTCACCGGGCCCCGGGCAGGGTTTCGGCCCCTGCATCCCCCGCCCCCCTCCCCGGACTGCCCTGGGCTTCCTGGATTGACCACACGCCGGGCCGGGCACCTGCCGGGGCCACTCGCCCCGCTAGGGCTGGGGCCCCCGGGCGCGCACGCCGGGGCTGGGCCGCGAGGCTCCGGGGCGGGCCCCTCGGGTCGGGAGAGGCCGAAGCGGGCGGCGCGGGGCGCGAGGCCGCTGCGCTGAGGGCCGCGAGCGGGCGGGCGGGCGGACCCAGGCGGCGGCGGCGGCGGTGGGCTGGCCGCGCCCCGCTCCGCCTCCCCGCTCCGCCTCCCGCTCCCGCTCCGCCCTCCAGCGCGGCGCCCTCCCGCCCGCTCGCTGCGCCGCCCGCCCGCCCGCTCTCGTCGCTCGCAAGCTCGCTCTCGGGCCCCCCATGCGGATGTGACATTTCACGCCGCCGCCATTTTGAGAGCGAGCCGAGCCGAGCCGCCGGGCGCCGCGTCCGCTGCCGGAGCCCCGACGACGACGCCGATAAGGCGGAGGCCACAGCGCCCCGAGCGCGGCCGGCCCGTCGCCCGCCCGCGCCGCCGCCGCCGCCGCCGCTCCCGCCGGCCCCCGGCCCCGCAGGCCCGCCGCGGCCGGCCAGGCCTCCCGCCCGCCGCGCCCGGCCCGAGGCGGGGCTGACTCCGCGGCCCCCGCCCGGCCGCCCTCCGCCCCCGGCCGGCCCGCGGCCCCGCAGCCCCGGCCCCGGCGGCGGGAGGCGGGACCCGCGGCGGCGGCGGCGGCGGCGGGAGCGGCGGCTGAGGCGGCGGCGGCCGCAGCAGCGAGCGACGAGGCCGCCCGGCCCGACCCGCCGCCCGCCCGCCCGCCTCGGCGCCGAGATTGGGCGAATCGCGAGCAAGTACGTGCGCGTCTCCCTGCCTCCGCCGCCGCCCGCCGTGGGCCGCCCCGGGGCCGCCGCCGCCGACGACGCGCGCGAGGAGGAGGAGGAGGCCGCCCCGCCGCCGCCGCCGCCGCCGCCGCCGCCGCCCCGGCTCGCCGCCGCCGCCCGCCCGCCGGGCCCGCAGCCCCGGCCCCCGGCCGCAGGCGAGGCCCAGGCCGCGGCCGACATGAACCACCAGCAGCAGCAGCAGCAGCAGCAGAAAGCGGGCGAGCAGCAGCTCAGCGAGCCCGAGGACATGGAGATGGAAGGTGAGGCCCCGCGGGCCAGCCGCGGCGGGGGCCGGGGGGCGCCTTCCATTGTGGCCGGGGCGGGAGGGGCGGAGAGCCGCGGGAGCCACGCGAGGGGCTCGCCATCTTTACGCAGGCCCCGGGCGGCCCGCGGGCCTCGGCCCGGCTGCCCCGGCCCGGGCGAGGCTGCACCGTCATGCCGGGGGCCCGGCGGGCGGGGGGCGGGCGGCGTGCGCCGCCCCCCTCCCCTGCGCCTCCCCGCCCGCTGCATTGTCCGGCCCGCGGGGCCCCCCGGCGCCCTTCCTCGCCGGCACAAAGCGTCCGGAGCCCCCCGAGTTGTAAAGGAGGGCGCTCCTGGCCCGGCCGCGGGGGGACGCGGGCGCTTGCGGGCTCTGCCGTGCGCCCCGGCTGGGGAAGCCGGGCTCCAGGGAGCTGTGTCCCCCACGGCCCCGGTGGGGCGTCGCGTGGTTTCCCCGCTTACGCTCGGGAAACGAGATCTCCGTGGGCTCCGGGGCTCGGGCCGCACCTGCTCGCGCACGCTCTCTCCCCCTTGGAGAGCTCACCGGGGACTTCGAAGCGGGGCTCCCCCCCGACCCCCCACCCCCACCCCCACCCCGATCGCTCCGTAGCAACACTTGCTGGCCTCGGGCTTGGTTTGGAAACACCTGCAAGGGGCGCAGAGGCTCGCAGCCTCTGGACTGGCCCAGAATTCGGAACCGGGCGCGCTCTTCGTTTCCGAGTTAAGCCGTTTTGCGGGGAGTTAGGTAACCTGGCTGTGTGAGGTGCCTCCGGCCAGGTATGCGTTTGAAACTACGTGACCCCCCTCCCCGCCCCGCCCACAACACACACACACCCTCTCCCCAGCCTACGACTCCTTACCTCTGAATTCAACCTGACTTTAAAGGTAACTTAATTTTTTGCCTAGGTGCCGGCAGTTTGTTTCAGAGTACCCAGCTTTGAGATGATAACAAGGGCTTGGTAATAGAGGTTTGATGTAGAGGGTCTGGACAGGAAAGGGTCTTGCTTAAGCTTACATAGCGCAATCAGTGCTGGTGGTTCGAAGGCTCGTGGCCCAAGTGCTTGAAAGGGCAAAGTGTAAGAAGTATTCAGAGAGGGTCCTTAGCTATTTCGAGAGGGGGACAGACAGGCAGGAGTCAAAAAGAGGGCTTCTGAATGAAGCGGGTATTGAATGAGCTGTACTTATGTTGCTTTTAGCCAGAGATTTTGAGCTGCGGAAATGAACAGGGGCGCTAAGGAAGCGTTCCTACCGTGGGGTGCTGCACTCTGGTTGGTGGGAACTCTCACCGTGACTGGTACTCCCCTGTGAATAACAAGGGGCGGCCAGCAATTCATTGTGCCCTGAAAAAAATTGGTCTACAGGATGGCAAAAAGCAAAGTGGTGGAGATGCCGGCAGAAGGCACTTCCCACTGGGATTTCAGTGGCCACTAATGCGGGACAGGGCAGCGCATCCGCGGCCAGGCTGGGGCTGTGTCTGACTCCAGCAAGGCAGTAACTTCATAGAGCTTTTGTCATGTGTCACTAAGCCAACTAGCCAGAGGAGTACATTGCCCGGGAGGATTTTGAATATTAAAAAAAGGGGTTGCTTTTTAGTGTCCTTTTAAAGTATCAGCCAATCAAGACAAAAACCCAATATTTATGTTGTCTTAGCACTTTTTTAAGTCTTTTGAACAGGAAGGAGAGCTGATCAGCATGGACCCCACTGCAGAGCGGATTTCTGGTGTAGAGCTGTGTCTCTGGGAAAGTAGTCATGTCCACAAGTTTCAAGGGCTTTTCTCTAAGACCAGAGAGTGTTGAGTGGGGGAAGAATTTTCAGAAGTCATGCCTGCTTTTAAGACTACTTTATTTTTTCAAGGAGTTTTTGGTTCTCATATCCAAGTTTGCGTTGGAAAAGTCACCCATAAAATCACTAATCTGCAAATTTACTGCCATTTCAAACTGGATCGCAGAGGTTGTAGTTTATTACTACTCATTCCATAAACTTACAAGTCTTGTTTCTTTCAAGTGGGTCTCTGTCCTGGATTTATTTTCCAGAAGGTACCTTGTCTTTGTAGGGCTTACGGTCGTCGCCTTGTCCTGGTAGGCTTATGGCTGTCGACACCCTGTGAGCACCTACAGGTGAGATAGCCGCCCCTGTCTCAGGCAATCTCTGTCAGCCTTTCTTAAGCCTTCCCACTCCTCAAGTGTGCTCAGTTTATATATTGTACTTTAGGGTCGGGAAGAGCAAAAGAATACTTCCTATTAAAAAGGGAGAAGGGTGGGGTTGTGGTGATCCACTGTGCCTGGCTTCATAAGCCAGGCTCTGAGAATGACTCGCACCTGTTTGGTGTTCACCTTGGTTCCCATAGACTCAGCAGCTGAAAGCTGTCAGGGCTCTGATCAGCTTGAGGAGCTCTGCCCTTGAGGAGCATTGCTTTCCCACTGCTCCTAGGCAGGGTGGTTTCAAAGGAGCCGGGAGCCGGAGAGGCTGGTAAGATTGGCGCATTTCCCCTATCAACAGGTTAATTGGCTCTCCTCCTGCTCTGCTGTAAAGGGGTCGCATTTATTTATTTTTTTCTTGACTGACTCTGCACAGCCTTTGTATGTCTGCTGGAGAAAAACTGCCTAGGCCAAGTTATTTTTAAAATGTCTTGTTTTGAGCAGTTGGGAAAGTTCGGAAGGGCAGCGAGGGAAAAGATGGGGCGGGTATGGTGGCAGTTCATTGGGGTCGAGACCACATGTTTCCTTCCTGTGAGGCCTGTGCACGTTTTTCAGGTTGGGAGGCAAACAGCATCGTGGAGGTGTGGCCTCTGTCGGGGCCTGGCCAGGAATGAATTTGCTCGGCAGTTTATTTACCCTCCAACTCAGAGGTAGTGCTGCAGGCCAGGGGGCTGCAGGAGGGACCCGCACTGGCCTCTGCCCTCTGGAGTACTTGAGAAGTGATAATCAGGGCTGTTCATGCCCCCTTGGAGTCAACAGGAAGTTTCCCCAAGGCCTGCCTCCTGCTCTGGGCTGGCTGGCACCAGTGTCGGTACCTCGATGTCTGCTCCCTGGTGAGACTCTGCTGCCCGTGTGAGCAGTCTGTTTCTGAGTGTCATCTTTGAGACTAATGGGGACAGACAGTTTCATTTTGTACTTTTGTACAAAACTTTTGTACCGCGCTCAGACCATTGCTATCAGGACACCAAGGTGGGAGCAAATGAATGAGTGTGGTCTACGGTTTCTGAAAAGAATTCGTCACTGACTGCTGTGTCTTTTTGTTTGGGGTGCCCCAGTGGTGGATTTCTTTTTCTTTCAAACCTGTGTGGGTAGATTTCACAGAGTTTCAAGTTACTTTTCTGCTGAAGCAGGTTTAGGAATAGAAAGTGAGTTGTCTTGTGTACATGCATCCCAACAGACTACACCTGGGCATTTTAGTCTAAAGCATGTTTCCTTTTCAGATAGCTCCGTGACAAGGCAAAAGTCAGATAACATGAGAATATAGGTTATCCCCTCACAGTAGCTTCAGTTGTAAAAGAACCCTACGAAGTGAGCATCAACTTGGAGAAACCAGGGGGAAAAAAAAATGGAAGAATTTAGGCCAGACCTAGAAACATCTGACTGTGATGTGAGCCTGTCAAGTTTTGATGGGTTTGGAAGTTACTCACCACAAGCATTTACCCTCCTGATTCTGCCAGACTGTTGACTTAAGATAAACAAAAGATTGATCAAGTTTTATCACACGTATTGGGGAAGAAGTATATACCTTCATCTTGGCTTTTTTGGGGGTGGGAGTGCAGTCAGTTTTGTGGAAAGGGAGAAAGAAGCTGTTAACTCAAGGAAGGCAAGTGGAGTGAGAGCGAGTACAGGCTTAGTGCCAGGCCCGAGTCTGAGCGTGGACTTTGCCATTTAATTACTGTGTGACCTCAGCACGTTGCTTAAGCTCTCAGTTGTTGCATCCTGGAAAAGGAGGTCGGTGGGACCCTGCAGGGTGGTCCTGAGGGTGGAGGCATAAAGCACGTGTGCAGTGCTGGGCACGGAGTGGGGCGCTGTCGCGTTCAGTCACGGTGTGGTGATGGCGACAGGGTCGCACCTGGGCCGGCGACAGGCGCAGGTTAACCAGGCGCACAGGCGGGGCTGGTTGGCATTCGTGGTTCTGCAGTAATTATATCCTAACATGGATTAGGAAGCAAACTGACCAGCCTCGGTCCAAGCAGCATTGTTTATGAATGGGCTTGATGTTCCTAAGTAGATATTTAAACTTAATTATAGAATATTTTAAGAAAAGTGCAATGGGCTCAGGAGGAGAGGATGGTGGATTTGGTGCGGTGGGGCACTGCTGGTGACACCTGGGCAGCTTGGGGGCCTTCTGCTGAGGGTATTACTTAGCCATTATCCGGTATCCAGAATTGACATGGTTGCCAATCAGGTTTGTCGCAGGGAGGCCAGGTCACAGGAGTGTCCCAACCTGGGAGTTGGCCCTGAATTCTTGTCTGTAAATCCCACATCCTGTTACCAAGCCCTTTTGGTGTTCCACCCGCCAGGCCCCTGTTGCCTCATGCCGGGACTTTGCAATAGGCCTCTTAATGTTCCCTGCTTCCTCTCTTCCCCCCACGGCTGCCTGGTCCCCGCCCTGCTTAAAGGACTCAGGTGGGCTGCCTTCCTCATGCAGGTGATGGCTAGTTGCCCAGGCCTACCGATGGGATCCCTGACCCGGTTTGTGCTTCAGGCTCCAAGCGCGCGCGCACACCTGCACTGCACAGGGTTCAGCCGTGGCTCTCAGGCCCTGCTCTTGCATGGGTAGTGTCTGCCTCTCCCTGACTGCACACGGCGCAGAGACCCCAGGAAAGAGGCTCAGAAGCCCGTCGTTCATTTCCCCAAACTTGTCTGGTGGTCTCAGGCACTAGCCTTGCATGAGAGCCATGTCTTTGACCTGTGGGATTGCCACTGTATCCTCATCTTCCTCACCCCAGGACTGTTCCTTTTCTGTTAAGTGTTTCTGTGGGAGACACTCATTCAGGAAACGGCAAAACAGTAGTACCGGAGGTGGCTGGCTGGCCAAGTCGGTGTGAAAGAGAATGCCGAAGCCATAAACCAATTTCGCTTTGATAGCTGCTAATTCAGTTTTATTGCTTTTAACGTTCAGTTGCTTCGATTGGCATTTTTGATCCTTTTGCCAGGAAAAAGTCCTTTTCCACACACAGGGCATCAATGAACCTTAATGATGTTTCCTTTTGAGTATTTTTGAGTTTGTTATTGTTTCTGTTTTTTTGCCTGAGTAGTTTGTAGCCTGGCTGCTTCTCCTTGATTTCCAAGGCAAAGGAACTTCGGAGACTGGCGTTGTAACATGGTTTTTCTTGACATGTACTATGACAGTTAAATGTTAAAATGTCACCTGCTTCACAGACTTCTTGTTTTGAACTAATTTGGACTTAGGAAAGTTGGAGGAAGCAGGATTTTTAAGTGTCAGGCGTAGGCAAGAAAGTCAGTTATGCCATTCTGGTAGTAAGTTAACACACGACTCGGCTAATGAGAAGTCACATGTGTTGAAACCCTCTTGAAGAGAAGCAGGCCTACTTCTGAGCGTTGGTGGTGTGGACTTGGAAGTTGGCAGTGGAGGTAACTAGGAAGTTTGTCGTGTAGGGAAATACACCGACCTGGATAAGAGTGAGTGCTTCCAGAACTTAACGAAGATGCTGGTGTGAACTAGAAAGAGCCAGGGTGTGGGGATGAGGGGAAGGGGCGTCCCGGGGTCACAGCTTGGGGAGGAGTGTCACTGTCATTGGTGCTGGGCAGAGAAGACCCCCGACTGGAGGGCGCACTGTTTGCGTGCGCTGGCGGGGGCTGGTGCTGCCTGCTGCCCCTTCGGCTGGGGCCCCTGTTAGCACGGGCACAGCTGTTAGTGTTCACAGAGATGCCCGGGTGTCCTTCCAGGGAGGGCAGGTCACCCGATTGACCGGGGCTTTCTCTTACCCAATGTGAGTGAGCACGTGTCTGAGTCTCAGGGCGGTGGGTGGTTTGCCCTTCTTTTTGTGTCATTTGGGGGGTTTGGGTGGACTCCGGGAGTTGGTGATGGACAGGGAGGCCTGGTGTGCTGCAGTTCATGGGGTCGCAGAGTCGCACATGACTGAACTGGGAACCTAAATGATAAAGAGGGAAGTTCCCTTCCTTGTGCAACCACAACAGTTCCACGTGCTTCTCCCGCCTGGCATAGGATATTCGAAACCCAGGCCGGCCCGTCCTCCCTGGGCGAGGGATGCCAGTGACTGGTTTCCCTGAGGTCCTGCTACTGGGAGGGCAGCATCCCGTGCGAGGTGCCAGCACCAGAATATCGACCAGGGGAAGGTCTGACTCGTGCAGTAAGTTGTTAAACTGGCCTGTGCTTGGGAGAGGGGTTGTGTGAGATTGTTGGGGTGATCTGTGATGCAGAGCACCGTCACATCCAGGGCGTGACTCCAGGTGTCTGGGTGGCAGTCTGACCTCGTGGCTCCCTCCCACCACCCCCTTTATGGTGCTTTCAGAAGGACTTGAGGGGGCTTTTCTCTAGGGTATATAGGCTGAGCAAACTAGGCTTATGCACCTAGAATTGCAAGTACATTTCATCAATATGACTTTGGGGAATAAATTACGTTTCAAGGCTCTTAATTGACCCTGTGCAATTGCGGTTTTCAAACAAGCACCTGTAATAGTCTTTAGCCTGTTACATGGTTAGATCTCCAGCTCCTCCTCTGAAATAGTGAAGGGCAGGTAGTTTTCTTTTTCTGATTGAAGTAGAGTTGGTAGTAGGTAATTTGGAAGTGCTTGCTTCTTAGAGTTGGTAGTTTGTCAGCTTGGAGGAGAAACTATTCAGTCAAACAAATTGGGTGTGAATTGGTTAAAGACATTCCTCAATCCCTAACCTCAGTTCCTCTTCTATAACCATCATAGATGGACCAGTAAGAGTTTTTACCCACGAATCTCAGCCTTTCCCTCCTGTCTTAAGCTTGTGCGGGCAGAGCAGATGGGGCTGGTGTGCCTGGCCCTCAGGATGTCCCCTAAGAAGCTGGTGGGTGAAGTTGCTGAGCTGAGCCCCATGCTTTGGGCAGTCCCCCTCCTCACACAGCTCTGAGTGACGTCCAGCCTGTGCTAGCCAGAGGGCTCCTCCTCTTTCTGAAGCACTCCAAGTCTCCTGCTGCTACTGATGAGGACAGATTAAACCTGTTTTCCTCCCAAGCCTCATGCTGCTGGAGAAGGCCGCTCGGGGTCTTGGGAGCAGGAGAGAGGATGCTCAGGGTGTCGCCTGCGTTGTGCAGTAAGGTGGCCACTGGCCACATGGTGGCAATCGCAGTCCTTCACTGACCAGCCACGCTGCAGGGCTTCGGTTGCCGCCCGTGGCCAATGCCACCACCCGGGACGAGCAGATACAGCATGTGTCTGTTCTGCAGAAAGTGTTCGTGGTCAGAGTTCACCTAAACAGTCTGGTTGGAGCCTTAGCTAGCCGTGTTTCTGGTAGCGTTAGTGTCACGTTGGGTGTTGGAAAGACACAGTGTGTCCTGGAAAAGCTAAATTAAAATGAGTGAATAAATAATTCCTGGGCAAATGCTACAGAGCAGGCTTTCTTTGGTTATTTGTGGTGAAGATCCAGTTTGTTTGTCTTTTTTAAATTTCCAGTCCGCTTGTGGACAGTTTCTTTCTGTGTTTGGTAAGCAATACAGGGTAAACAAATTATTTAAGAAATGAAATTAAAATGCATATACAGAATGCACACCCCACATCATTACTAAAAGTCACATTTCAGCAGTTATCACTTAGAACAAACACATAGGAAGAAAGACTGGCAGAAGTTCTATATGTCCACTGAAAGTGTGTAGAGGCCATTCGTATGCGGAGCTGTGCTGTGCCCCTGTGACTTTGTCATGCCCCTGTGGTAACTAAACAGTTTGGTGTGAAATAGCAGTTCCCCATATTAAAAGCTTACTTGCGCACTTGGAAGGAATGCCACATATACGACTGGTCTTGTTTGTTTTGTTTTGATAATTTTGGCTGTGCTGGGTCTTCATTTGCCTTGCTGTACAGGCTTTTCTCTGGTTGTGGCGCGTGGGGCCGGCTCTCCAGTTGTGGGTTTTCAGGGTTCTCACTGCGCTAGCTTCTCCTGGGGAGCACAGGTCTAGGGCACTTGGCCTTCAGTAGTTGCAGCACGTGGGCTCAGTTGGGACTTGCAGGCTCTAGAGCACAGGCTCAGTAGTTGGGGTGCCCGGGCTTAGTTGCTCCTCCACGTATGGGATCTTCCCAGACCAGGGATAGCACCTGTGTCTCCTGCATTGGCAGGCGGATTCTTTACCATTGAACCACCAGGGAAGCCCACTGACTAGTTTTCAAAGTAACAAGTAATCTTGCTCCTTGGGGGCCATCCTTGCTCCTCGGGGAGCGTGTTGGTTCAGGCCATCTCGATGCCTGTTTTACCAGCCGTAAATGGTGTGCCCGTGAGTCTGGGGCTGTGGAGGTGTGCGTCGGGAGCCGTGTGGGCACATGGCGCACTCTCCAGTTTGACGGTGGGTAACTGGCCCGTGCTCGGATGTGTCAGCAAAGTCAGGTCGCTGACAAGTCTCCTCCCTTGCTTCTCGTTTCGGTGAGGCCTGAAGACGGCACCAGCCTGCAGGCTCCTGCAAAGGCGCCCTTGGTCCTCCCCACCCCACTTTTTGCTGGGTCTCTCTGAGCACCAGGCCTGCTCCTGAGTCCGCCGCACCCTGAGCCTGCTGCAGGGCTTCTGTCCTCAGATAGAGGACCCTCCCGACTGGCGGTGCCATGCTGGCCGCCCCCTGCACTTGAGTGAGGGCTCCTGGTGAACATGTGCAGGGAGGGCTGGCCTAAAGGGGTGGGTCAGTAGAAGCATGAGGGTGTTGTGCTCAGGCGGGAGGTGGCGAACAGCACCGTGGCTTGGGACCTAGCGGGAGAGGATCTGTGGCCCCAGAATCGTGGCCCACAGAGTCTGTCCTGATCCCCTGGAAGCTGTGACCACTACTGCCTGACAGGGTGCTTCGCAGGTGTGGTTAAGTTCAGGATCCCTGCATGGGGAGATGTTGTTCAGTCACAGAGTTGTGTCTCACTCTTTGTGAACCCATGGACTGCAGCACGCCAGGCCTGCCTGTCCATCACCATCTCCCCGAGTTTGCGCAGACTCATGTCCATTGAGTTCATGAGGCCATCCGACCATTTCATCCTCTGTCGCCCCCTTCTCCTCCTGCCGTGTTTCTTTCCTGGCATCAGGGTTTTTTCCGGTGAGTCTATTCTTCGCATCAGATGGCCAAAGTATTGGAGCTTCAGCTTCAGCCCTTCCAGTGAATATTCAGGTTGATTTCCTTTGGCGTTGACTGGGTGGGGAGGTGATCCAGTGTTAGCCAGGTGGCCCCAGGGTGATCACAGGGCCCTCCTTCCCCTGAGAAAGAGGCTCGATGTGACGTGATATGAGAGGCCGCTGCTGTCTTGAGGATGGGTAAGGAACCCAGGAGAAGCAGGAGGAGACCAGGAAGCAGGTCCCGCCTCCAGAAGGAACCTTGCCTTGCGGATACATTGATTGGAGCCCAGGGAGGCCCATTGTGGACTTCTGACCTCCAAAGCTGAAAGGATAAGTGTGTGCTGTTTAAGCCAGTGAGACTGTGGCGATGTGTTGAGCTGCCGGGAAACAGGTCAGGGTCCAGGGAGCGGATGAGATGCGGCAGGCAGGTGTCCTGGAAGCTGCACAGGGGCTGGGAGAGCATGGCCGCCCCTCCCGGGGCCAGGCCACTGGACGTGGGGGCTGTGCCCGCGTCCGCTTATTGGCTCCTTCCCACAGCTCTGACATAGAGGCAGCAGCATCCCCATTTCACCCCTGAGCAAAACAGAGGTGCTGAGCACACTCCACAGCCTACCAGGGCTTGGTGGCAGTGGCAGGCTTTGAATCAAGCCAGCCGGTGGCACAGAAATTTGCATCTCGTCACATTCAGCAGACACTTGGTCATGACGTCGTGGTCATCCCCCTGCTGCCCTCTCCAACGGTTCCTGTCTCCCCGCCCAAAGTTGCAGGCTGCAGGTGGGCTCCTTAGGTCGGAAGGTTTTTGTGTGGTTCACCACATGCTTTGAATGTAGAAGGCAGCTCACTGCAGAGTCAGCTGGGGCCGCCTTCTGCTTGAGCACGTGGAGTGTGGTGGGTGGCAGAGGGAGACTCGAGATGTTTCTGAAGGTAGATACCTGCCTTCCTCACTGAATCAGGTCCTCAGTAACGTGAGCCTGAGCCAAAGTGAATCACCCTAAACAAACCATTCAGGGCTCTGGGCGTTTGGAGAGATTTAAACTTGAGAAGGCGGGGAACCTTGTCTGCCAGGGCTCAGGGCACAGACCGCAGCTCTGTGGAGCCACAGGTTGGAGCCCCCGAAGCCGCTCATCCACCCCAGTCCTCCGGTCAGCTCACCCACACAGCCCTGCCTCCGCTCGTGAGCAGATGAGGCTCCTCCAGCCACGCAGATGGCACCATCCCGGCTGTCCCCCCACTCTGTCTCCAAGCTGTAGCCACTTGAATTCGTCTCCTCAGTGCCGCCTGAACCATCTGTTTCTTAAGGCAGCAGCTTTCACCAGGTGGAAAGAAGACAGGGTCGGAGGGGCCAGAGCCAGGTTCCTCAGCAGGCAGGGGCTGAGAGGCCAGCCAGACCCCTCACTCCTGACATCCAGCTAGCAGCGTGGGGGCGTATCCTGCAGGTCCTCCTGCTGGGCCTCTTTTCCTGACAGTTTTAAAGGTTTTAAACACAAGATGGATACACACATACTGCTAGTACGTTCACTGCTGGGTTGGCCAAATTGCGACCTTGAAGCACGTGGTTTGGGGGTGTCTGGAGAAGGTGGAGATAAGCGAGGTAACTCAGGGGCATCCTCGTTAAGACCCAGAACGCAAATGATCCGTAGAGGTGACTTGTTCCACCTCAAGGCATGTGGCGGGCAGCGATCCAGACACTGCCCCTCGGGGTCCGGACTGGTGGTGGCCGTGGGCTCCTGCCAGACGCCCAGGTCATGGGCGTGGTGATGTTATAGGCAGGGTCCCCAGGAGCTGTTAACAGTCCTCAGAATTCTCCTCTAGGTGGTCACTGCTTACCCCGAGGGCTCGGGGAAGGAGTGAGAATCACAGATCCGAGAGTTTTCTGTGATAGCCAGTATTTTCTTGGGAATCAGGTTATTATCTAAAATCTTAATTTCTCTTTTGATGAAGTTCAGTCCTATACTTTTTAAGGGCTGCTGTTCTTAAAATATTGCTTTCATTGTGGCTGTGTTATTGGAGGGCTCGTGGTCATGTGATTTTGCTTTAGAGCAGACTGATGATTACACCCCTCACTCCAGAGGCCAAGAGACCCAAGTCTCTGGGAGGGTGAAGTGATTGAAGACTCAGCTCTCCAGTCTCACCAGATCTGTTCAGGGGCACGTAGCACCCGTGGCCCGCTGCTTCACAGCGGTGGATGGTCTCCATCGTCACAGACAGTTCTAGTGGCCAGTTGCTGCTCCAGATCCAGCCTGTGAACTGGTTTTGGGAGACTGCCTTGGCGCGGATTGCTCAGAGTAACAGAAAACCAAGCATTTTCTTCTGTAGAAAACCCAGGCAGAGGGATCTGCAGACTGACTCCCCTGAGCGCCTGTTCGCCCTTCCCCTCAGATCTCTACTTCAGGCGCTGGCCCGGGTGCTTGACACAGAGGAAGAGGGGATCAGGTGTCAGCCGGAGGGGAGTCCGCGGGATCTAGATGGCCCCGGAAACACACAGTTAATGGGGAGAGAGAGGGATGGCCGCCACAGAGGTGAGGAGCCCGGGCTCTGAGCGGGGAGGGGCTAGGGTGTGAGCTCTGGCGACTCGAGGCAAGAGTGGCAGCGGTCTGGCTTTGGGTGGATGGAGGCAGAGCCCTCTTTGCTTCTTGCCCGGGCGCGTGGATCGAGCTGTGTTTCTATGCTCTCCCCCGTTCGTCTCTGAGGCCAGCGGCATTCTGTTCTCTCCACCGTGAGCCGCCGTTACTACCAGATAACTGAACGCACTGCGTTTTTATGTTTTAGTTTCAGTAGGCCAGGAAGGGCCACCGTGCTCAGTGCCACTTAACCTTCATTTTACCTGCTTTGGGAACTATTGTAAAGGTTAGATTTGCATCTGCCTGTCTGCAAGTCTCTGAAAAAATGTCAGTCGTCACCACAAATTTTAAAATAATGAGTTATATTGATGATTCCCACCTGTCACAATTTAAACCACCCATTTAAAGCATCCAATTTATTGTGACAGTCAGCACAAATTTTGAACATTTCTGTTACCCGCTAAAGAAGTCCTGTATTCAGCCCCAGGCAGCCCCCGGTCTGCCCTCTCCCTGCCTGTTGTGGACGTTGTGTAGCCGCCTCACACTTCGTGTGGTCTCTGGCGTCTGGCTCCTTTCTGTAGCACGAGAGGGAAGGATCAGCGTGCTGTCTGCTGTCCCTTTTTATTGCTCAATAGTATTCCGTCCTGTGGAGCCTCGCTGTGATTTGTGTGGGATCAGAAGATGTGCAGGCTCTCATGATTCTGTCATCTGTAAGAGGTTTTATTCAGTGTTTTTAAAAGGGACTTGGAACTTTGTTGAGGATGTGATTCACCGCCGAATCTAATCAGCCGGGTGGTGCGGGATGGGGGTGTATCAGTGTCAGTGGAGGGCTGTCAGCAGCAGTAGAGCTGCATGGTGGCACTTACTAGGTTTCTCCCGCGCACAGCTCTGTGAGCTGCTGACAGTTCACTGGCGCTGACACGGGAGGCCACCTGGCCCGTGGGCTGCGAAGGAAGATGGTGGCAGGTGGGTGAGCGAGGCTGGCGCACACCCCTGTGGGCTTCTCCCCGCCTGCTGGTGCTGTCCTCACAAAGCGAAGGGGCCAGGAGGCAGACCAGCACCGGGCGTCGGGCAACACAGGGCTCCCTTGCTGCACCCTCCTCACTGCTGGAGCTCCGCAGGGAGGGGCCTGGGGTGCAGGGTCGCTCGGGTGGCAGACATCCACCAGGCGGCCTGGTCTCGGGGCTGTCACTGCTGAGAACCCCGGAGAGCTGCTGGGTAGGTGGGTTATATCATCATTTGCCAGGTTAGAAATTAAAAATTAGTTATTCATTTAGAATAAATCAGTATGTGGTAGCACATTTAATACAGTGGGTTTTTTTGGCCATGCAGCACAGCCGTGGGATATCAGTTCCCCGACTAGAGCCTCTGGCAGTGAGAGCACAGCGTCCTAGCCACCGGCTTGCCAGGGGACACCCACACGTGCAGGAGATGCTTTCCAAAACGAAGTTTAATGAGGAATGGCATTGTTCATACATTTTGCAGATTCATTGTCAGGCTTGATAGGAGTCAGCTGGATTTTCATATCTGCTTTTGCTGACAGCTGCAATGTAAATTTTACTGGAGATATAAAGAAACCCAGTCTTTAAAAGGTATATACTTACAGAGGTACAGCCTCGTCAGGTAATTGTGGCAGTTCGTTCATACTGCACCACAGTTTGGTAGCAGCTTAGGTTCATTGCAACATGCACTTTGAAAACTCTGAGTTAACTTTTCATGCTCTATTACATTAAAACTCATTGGTTTGTCTTGAACTTTGAATGCTGCATTTCTAATACCATTCATTGGTCATTTGAAAATTCTGATTCACAGTTTACAGACCTTTTAAATGTTGGTGTATTTCACTGTACAGTTACATTAAAAAGTCCTTAAAACATCACATTTTCATTCAGTGCATCACTGTTACCTAATTGGGAGCAGGGTTGTAGTTAAATCTCCAGAAAGCTCATGGCACAGAGAGTGGTGACTTTCTATCTATATGTTAGAGTCACCACTACTTGGCAGGTGAATATGAAAGTCACTCAGTCATGTCCAACTCTTCGAGACCCCATGGACTACACAGTCCATGTAATTCTCCAGGCCAGAACACCGGAGTTGGTAGCTGTTCCCTCCTCCAGGGGATCTTCCTGACCCAGGGATCGAACCCACGTCTCCCACATTGCAGGCAGAGTCTTTACCAGCTCAGCCACCAGGGAAACCCAAGAATCCTGGAGTGGGTAGCCTATCCCTTCTCCAGGGGATCTTCCCGACCCAGGAATTGAACCGGGGTTTCCTGCATTGCAGTTGGTTTCTTTCCCAGATGAGCTACGGGGAAGCCCGCCCAGTGAAGATGGTTGGATGATAATTAGCGACTGGCAGCCGAGTTGTCCACAGCAGCTAATTCCAGGTTCAGGCAGTGTTGGGTGGTCCCCCGCAATGGGAAATTGTCCTGTGGTCCCACACACACACTTAAAAATATGTAGAATGTATTTTTATGGATACATAAAAATGTATAGGTTCCATTAAGATGAACAGATATTCTGTGAGAATTCAAGGAGAGGACAATTAAGTAGAAATAATTTGTAATTTTGATTATTTTGCTTCCTGCTCCTTCCTCATGGCCAGCATTCTACTTCCTATTCTCTTTGGGTCTTTCCCCTCACTTTCTCCGTTTTCCAGTGGCTTGTGTGGAACACTTGGAGGAACTCTGAATTTAAACATAGCTTTTGAAACAGCACACCTTATTTATGTACCCGAGTTCACTGGAGCAGAGTGTGTATCTGACCTCCCGTTTTCCTGGCTTCTTGACGTACCCGACTCCCTCTCCCCGCCGAGAAAAGGAGCTGTGCTGCAGTCATTTGTGTGCACGACCGCCCGCGGGTCCTGGGGTGGAAAGACTCAGACCTGCGTCTTTTGTGCTCTGTTTTCTTTTCCCATGTGGATCAAGTTCTGAACTCATAACCCAAGGCGGTGTTTATTTAGAGAGTTGGTAAGTCACTTTCTTCTCCTTGCCCTACAGGTGTTTTTCCCTTGGTTTTACATATAGTGAGCTTGGCGGCTGGGTGTTGCAGCTCGGGGGCAGGTCTGTGTGTGCCCCCTGGCCCGGCGGGGCCCGGAGCAGCCCCTCACGCCTAGCTGCCCGTGTGTCTCTGTGCAGTCTTGTCATCTTGCAGAATCGTACAGCTTGTAACCTGATCAGTAGTTCGTTGCTTTTTATTGCTGGGCTCTATTCCACAGAGGGACATCTGGGTTGTCTCCAGTTTTTGGCAGTTACAAATGAAGCCACTATAAATACCCGTGTTCAGGCTTTTGTGTGAACATGAGTCTTCCTTTCTCTAGAGGAAGGTGTCGAGTTGTTGGGTGAGGCGTGCTCCGTGGGGAACTGCCCACCTGCTTGCTGTCCGTGTGCCTGGGTCCTCTGCACCGCCGCCTCGGCCTCGCCAGTGGTTTCATCTCAGTCATCTTATAGGTGGCAGTCGTTTTAATTCACAGATATCTGATAGCTCAGGCATACATCTTTTTGCTTATTTGCCATCCTTGTACCCTGTTTCACGTGTCTGCTTAAGTATTGGGCTTTTTAAAATTCTTATTACTGTCAAGTTTGGGGAGCTCTTTACGTATTCAGTGTAAGTCCTTTGTCAGGTGGTCTGCAAATACTTTCTCCCAACCTGTAGCTTGTCTGTTTTTTCCCTTAATGGTGTCTTTACAGAAAAGTCCATTTTATCAAAATTGTCTTATTGATCTTGCCTTTTGGTGTTATGTCTAACAATTCTTTGCTGGGTATCACATGATTACTTTTTAAAGTTTAAATGTTTGTTCACCTAAGGTCCATTATGAGTTAGTATTTGAAGGTGTGAGGTTGCAGTTTATTTATTTTTGCCTATGAACGTCCAACTGTTTCTTTACTGTGTGTTGAAAAGACTGTCTTTTTTCCTCTGAATTACTTGCACCTTTGTCAAGAATCAGGCAGTAATGTTGAAGTGGGCGTTTTTGTGGACTCTCCTGTTGTGTTCTGAGTCTACCCCTTTGCTAACACAGCTCCGTCTCAGCTACTGGAGCAACTCAACTTATCCTTTCAGAATTGTTTCCCTTACTGTGCTGGAATTTGACTGGAATCGTGTATCAACATACCAATTGATTTGGGGAGAACTGAGGTCTTCACCCCGCCTTCCAGCCCCTGAACGTGGTCCGTCTTCTGCTCTGGTGACTTTACGTGGGAAACTAGTCTTCCTTCCACTTTCTTTTGGCACTAGTTTTTTTAGAAGGTCTTGGATGTGAGTGTTCCTTGATAGTCTGGGTGGGCCCCCCAAAAAGTAGGGTCAGGCCTGAGTGGTAGTCCAATGGCATCAATGTGGGGAGAAAAAAAACATCAACCAGAAACAGCTTGGTCCTCCGTCCCAGACTGTTCTGTTTGTGGCTTTATACCAATAAAGGAACTCCCCTGACATGGGCTGTGCTTGACTGGCTTGTTAAAGTTTTAATTAGCACAGTCAGAGTATGTATTTTAAAATCTCTCCTCTGCTTCTGACCCCATTCTTCAGTCCCCGGATTTCCTTGTCTCTGTGAGTAGAAAATGCAGGCGTTTAAGGGCGGGTGTTGCTGTCTGCCCAGGTGTGCAAGGCCGACCCCCATGGTCACAGATAAGGGAGGCAGTCCCTCTGTGTGGGTCTGCTGGAGGAGCCCCTCCGCCTCTGCCCAGAAGGGCAGCTCCGCGCCCCTTCCTGCCTGCTGCAGCCTGGCTGGTGTGCTCAGGCTGCAGGCTGTGTTCTGCTCGTGCCTTTTCTCTGTACTGTGGGGTTACAGAGAGTCCTGGACAAGACTGAGCAACCCAACTGAACTGTAAAGGCATGTGTACTTGCTGAGGCGACAGGAGGGCAAGCAAGGCTCCGTCCAAGGGGTGAACACTGTGTACTTAATGCACGAGGGGTGTTGCTCTGCCCACACGCACTGCTTTCTCCCCTAAGGACTTCCTGCCCAGAGTCCTCTCTGGGTGGACATTCTCCCTTAATAGTCTTGCTTTCTTTAAAACTACACGAATGTGGGGTGAGTTCATACACACAAATAAATTTTATAGATAAATGGGTTTTTCAAACACCACAATGGATTTTTTTTTTTTTTTTTAATTTTTGGCTGTACTGGGTCTTTGTCGCTGCGCAGGCTTTTCTTTAGCTGTAGTCACGGGCTTCTCACTGTGGCAGCCTCTCTCGTTGCAGAGCTCCCAGGCTCATGGGCTCAGTAGTTGAGGCGCACGGGCTTAGTTGCTCCCCAGCACGTGGGGTTTTCCCCGACCAGAGATGGAACCCGTGTCTCCTGCATTGGCAGGTAGATTCTTTACCACTGCACCTCCAGGGAAGCCCCAGAATGTTTATTTCTAGAGAAATAGTGCAGGAAGTAGAGCATTTACACCTGCCTCAGGTGTTTAGCTTCAGTTGGGAAAGAATCCGCCTGCAGTGCAAGAGACCTCAGATCAAGTCCTGGGTTGGGAAGATCTGCTGGAGAAGGGATAGGCTACCCACTCCAGGATTCTTAGGCTTCCCCTGTGGCTCAGCTGGTAAAGAATCCGCCTGCAATGCGGGAGACCTGGGTTGGATCCCTCAGTCAGAAGATCCCCTGGAGAAGGGAACGGCTACCCACTCCCGTGTTCTGGCCTGGAGAATTCCATGGACTGTATAGTCCGTGGGGTCGCAGAGGGATGGACGCGACCTTCACTTTTACTTTCAGGCGTTCAGTGCACACAGCAGTTGCAGGCAGAGCCCTCGGGACGGCTGTGCTCTCTGAAACTGGTTTGTCCCCATGCAGAATGGCCTGTTTCTATTCAGTTCTTGTGCCCTCCTCCCCCAAACAGTGCAGGTTTATTGAGATATTCCATATACCCTGCAATTCATCAGTTTTTAATAAACGTATTCACCCATCACTGCAGTCGGTTTATGTTGCCTAAGAGGAACCCTGTGCCCCTCAGCCATCGCCCTTCCGGTCTCCCTCCCAGCTCTGGGCAGCCACTGTTCTGCCTTCTAACTCTGGAAATCACTCTTCTGGACACCTGATATAAACGAATGGAGCCACACCACATATGGCCCTTAGAATTAATGAACACTTGTGTTTTATAAGGTTTTCTCTGTGAAGTATGCTGAAGTGTAAGAAACATGCTTGTGTACAATTTGGGGCATGTATGCTAGTTTTCTGAGAATAGGTGTCTAGAAATGACATTCTGAGTTATGACTTTGGCTTTCATAAATATCACCTTTGGGGAGAATGATTTGACTGTAAGTTTAGACTCTAGCCACTTGGCACCCATTTTATGATATGAGACCCTCCGCATCTGTGGGCATCTCCAGTATTTTTCACTGTTGATGTGGTAGTTGGAAAGGGGTGTCCTGTTAATTAGGGGGGTTGGGCGTACTTGTTACTTGTATTTCTTCGGGACCTCTCCTTGGCTGCAGTTGGCTTGTGTTGTCTTGGCTTCAGCATCTCGTGAACCCTCTGGCTTCTGTGGTCTGCTCGTAGTCTTCCTCCGTCCTGGAGCGTCCACATCGTGCCCCCTCCGCTGGGCTTGTTGGCGCTTGTTTTCCTTTCCGGCAACCGGACAGCCCTACGCAGTAGAGCAGATGAGACCGGACATGTAAGAAAGCAGCTGGGACGTAATTATAGGTTCCTCAGTTGGGCTGGGTGCACGCCCCTCTCTGAGCCTGGCCAGTGTCCACACCAGTCTGCAGTCGTGGTTTGTGGGGCAGACATGATGGCGGGTTAGCACGGTCCTCCAGAGAACAGACAATTTTTGCATAATGAAGCCAAACGGAGAGCCCCAAACAAATAATCTTATTTAAGGAACACAAGTTTATCCGTGGCCTTCCTTGGGGCTTTATTTTCCTATCACTGATGTAAATCTGAATTATTTAAGAGTGTGGAGCCCGCTGTTGGACTTCAGCACACTGCTTCTGCTTGGAACTTTCAGGCTCTCCGCAAGGCAGGAGCTGAGAAGCCCTGGTTTAGCAGGGAGTGGGCTTTCAGCTCCCTTCACGGAGCCAGAGGGCATAAAAATTAAACCCAGAGCACGTGTTAACACAACTTAGTGTTGATCAAGTCACGGTCTCACTGTTAACATGGCCAAAGGAAGTCCAGAATCGCTGGAGGCTGCCCTGCCCGGGGACCAGGGCACGAGAGCACAGAAGCACGTGCTCTCTCGCACACACACGAGAGCACAGAAGCTCTTGCACACGCACACACACACGAGAGCACAGAAGCTCTCATGCACGCATGCACACACACGAGAGCACAGAAGCACGCTCTCTCTCACAAACACCCACACGAGAGCACAGAAGCACGCGCTCACATACACACGCGTGCGCGCGCACACACGAGAGCACAGAAGCTCTCTCTCTCACACACACACACACTAGAGCACAGAAGTTCTCTCTCACACACACACACACACACACACACTCTCTCTCTCTCATGAGAGCACAGAAGCGCTCTCTCTATCACACACACACACACATGCACACTCCCCACTTCCTCCCAGGATCAGCTACGGACGGATGCCTGGGCCCGCGGTGGTTGGACAGGCTCAGTCAGATGGCTGCCTGGGGCTGGCAGCCAGGTCCAGACCCGGGACCTCTCAGTCCTGACCCCCCTATTCCGAGTGTCACGTGCTTCCGGGCCACAGGTGGTTCCTCTTGGGACGGGTGCTTGTGTGCACTCGGGCGTTTTCAAGGCCCTGCCCGCCCTCTGCCCAAGCCTCACCGCCCACTTCCTCCCATCCCCTCCCGCGGCCTGGCTCCTGTTCACTGTGGAGCCTGGCAGGTGCTTCTCGGGACCTCTGCCCGGCCGGCCCCGTCTCTGGTCCCGGCCTGTGTGTCTGTCTGCCCTTCTGTCACCTTAGCCCTTGTGTCCAGGATCTGCTTATCAGTTCTCCCCACCGCCCGGCCCAGCCTGCTTTTGACACATCTCGACGCTTGCTGGGAGAGGGACTAACCTCTGTGAGAGGAGGGCAGCCTGCTTTGCCTCCCAGGTGGGTCGTGTGTGCAGACCAGTGTCAGGAAGGGAGTCCACCCACTGAGGGGATGGAGAGCCTGCTGGTGTGATAGTGGATTCGAAATGACTTTTTTGAAGTGTAGTCAAAGTTTTCCATTTCTAGGAGGTTTCACAGAGGGAGGGAGGGCGTTTCCTCACAGCCCACGGGCACTGTGGTCCTTGTCCGACTGGGCCGGGATGGGGCGAGCTTGTTGGCAGAGCCTGAGGGCTCTGCTGCCTGGTCGGCACTGGCTCCTTCCCGCCCAGCGGTTGCCGGGGTCGTGAGAGCAGACAGCTCAGACTGGCCATCCCGCCCCATGTCTGTGTCCTTGGTGACCTCCATGTTCTGCCCAAGGATGCGTCCTCTGCCTCTTCCCCGTCTGTGCGAGGCCTGGCTCGCCCCGAGACTCCCCCAGGGGGACCGGAGTTGACACCGAGCAGAGTTCTCCCACAGAATTGTAGGTTTTGTAGGAGTGTCCGGAATTGTTTCCCAACACCCAGGAGGTTCTGGCTTCTTGGGGAGTGTGACAGCTGACACCTGTGGGTCTCTGCTTTTGTGGAAGCCTTATCAGACCCCCTCCTCCCCATCCTCTGCTGGCAGCGGGGCCCCAGGTGTTGCCTGCCCCCCACCCCCACTCCCCACCACGCCTTCCTCTAACCAGCCTAGCCTCTCAGCCGGGCTCAGCAGGAGTGGTTCATCTTCTGTCTCTCACCATTGAGTTATTAGTTGCTTCTTTGAGCTCAGAGCCAGGGGTTTTGTGGATCAGAAGCTTTGGAAATCTAGTGTGTCTGAATTCTTGAGAGAAAGTGATGGAGCTGGAACAGGATGTGTATGCACACCTCTGTTGGGACCTGTGCAAAACTCTACTTCTGCACCACTTTGCCTTTTGAAGGTGATCATCTCAGTTGATGGTTGCTTGATTATGTGTCTGGGCCTGATAACTGTGGGCAGCTTTAAAAAGAGAATGCTGAGCGAGAGCTCCTGGAGGTTCTATGCAGTCACTCTGATGTGGCTGAGAGAACCCTGCCCTCCCCTCCCCCCACCCCAGCAGATTCTGCTGCAGAGCCATGCAGACATGGCGGGGAACTGCGCACTTGGACCAGAAGGTGACTCCCAAGCCCAGAGGGGGCCTCATGACTCCGAGAGGAGAGGAGGGGGACCAAGCAGAAGCCTGGGGGCTCTGACCTGGAAGTCAGGGTGGACTGGTGGGGTGGGGCTTAAGCTGGGCTGGTAAGGCTCTGCTTGACCCATTCAAGGAGCCGTTCATGTCAAGGTCACCGTGGTGTCTGTGGCCCTCCACTTACCCTGTCTGCCCTTTTTAAACCGAGTCATGGGTTTTGCTCACGGGGTTGTATCACTAGTTGGGATTTTGAGGAGAAGTTTGCAGGGATGGGGGCGTTCCTGAGCGGAGAGCGACTCTGAGGCATGGCTGGACCCTTGTGGCGCAACTAGCTCCTGGGGGCAGCACATGGACTTGGTTGGAAGGCCGTGAGGTGTTATTGGGATTGTTTGGTCCCCTCTCCCCAACCTTTTTGGGAGAAGTTTGTGAAGTGATGGAAGATGTCAAGGCCATCAAAGTGGAATTTTCTGTTTTTCTCCTCCTGGAGTGAGATTCAGGCCCTAAATCGGGACCACCTCATTTCCATAGCAATTGGCCGGCTCTGGGTTGTGACATCACAGAGGTCTGAGAAGAGTAAAGCTGGATATAGATAGGCACAGGGAGCCCCAGTAAAAAAGGAGGAGATACAGGCTTTGTAACTAAACAGGGGACCCTTTTGTGTTTCTAAAGTCACTCTTTTAAAAAGGTATTTTGTGCCATATGGGTATATTAAAATTTGCCACTGATACTATCACAGTGCTGTTGTCAAAAGGCCTACTAATCATGAGTAATGGAAATGATCTGTTGTATTTCTGGGCATCATGTGTATATTTCAGAATGATAATCACCCCCTTCCCCTCCCTGACACTTAAGTGTACCGGAGACTTGGTCTGTATATTTGAGGCATTCTCTTTTGTCAGTGGTGTTTCTAATCGTTGTGTCGTCACTCATATTTGGCCGAATGAGAGTTAACATATCTGGGAAAATTCCAGCTGAGCAAGATAAGAAATTCAGAACAGGATCAGTTTATATGGTGATAAATAAACATAAATGCCAATCTTGCACTTCTTCCTTGATGATATAGATAGCCTTATCATTTAGGATATTTCTGGAAGCCTAGTTCAGATTGTGATATCAGGCACTTCCATCATTTAATTCTGGTCCAGGGATTTACTGTGTCTTAATTAAATTTTTAATCCTTTTGTTGAACTAACTCGTTTATGAGGAGCTTATTTTAACTGGATACAGTCCCTTAGGAGCTAGACTTGAGTTGCCGACCTTTTCTCCAAGGGTCCCGTGCCAGTTGGTTGGGAGGGCCTGTTGCTGACAGTTTCCCCATGTACGTCATGGGCCAGCCAGGTGCCTTTTCTGCAGTTTGACAGCCACCGGCCTGGAGCACTGTCACCATGCCTGTGAAGTGTGGAAAATTGGTCAGCCCAGCAGGAATGTGTACTTTGTACAAGATGGGACGGTACTCAGGAGAACCTCATTCTAACTGTGGAACCCTACCTGCCTTGCCTTTAGGAGCCAACTTCAGAGAAACTTGTCGTTTTTGCACGTGTGCACTATAAACCATGCTTTAAAGCTCTTCTAAAGACCTGAGGAACTAAAGTCAAAGTACCAGGCACATGTCGAGCAAATGGCTTCAAGATTCCTAGTGCATTCATGTGACGGGGGTGTGTGTGTCTGTGGGGGAGTCACTCTACTGCTTCAGAACCTCGTGCTAGTTTGTGTTCTAGTCTGTGTTTGTTTATTGGTGTAAAGGGCAATAAGAATTTATATAGTCTTATTCCAACAAAACTTTTATCTCTTTTATAGCTATGATGATAGATATGGCATCTTCATTTTTAAAAATGTAATAGTATTAACTCAGAACCTCATATAGGTACACTGAGAACCTTTAGTTCCCCGATCAGGGATTGAACGTGGGCCCTGGGCAGCAAAGGTGTGAGTGCTAACCACTGGGCTGCCAGGGAATTCCCCAAGAACCTTAAAAAAAAAAACCTGCTGTATAATACTCCATTGGTGGAATGTGCTGTTTATTTCATAGGCCTTTGTAGGATTTTTCCTCAAAATATTTTTTGATGGTTTGAGGTAATTTAGGAGGGTAAATGTAGAAATTTCAGTCAAAGTACATTTTTAGCATATATGGCTCAAGCTAGATAAGCAACGGGAAAAGGAATTTCTACTTTCCTTCTTACTTTCCAGTTTTTTTGTCAGGGTGTCATGATTGGGGGGCCAGTTTAAAAATTGTGTTTTCATAAACAGCTTTTATTGATACCCTGACAAAATTAATTAAATGTATATACTGATATTTAGTGGCTCAGCTGGTAAAGAATCTGCCTGCAATGTGGGAGACCTGGGTTTGACCCTTGGGTTGGGAAGATCCCTTGGGGAAGGGAAAGGCTACCCAATCCAGTATTCTGGCTTGGAGAACTCCATGGACTATACATGCATCGCAAAGAGTCGGATATGACTGACTTTCACTTTGGGCTTCCCTGGTGGCTCTGCCTGTAATGTGAGAGACCTAGGTTCAATCTCTGGTTCGGGAAGATCCCCTGGAGATCCTTCTTGGCAACCCACTCCAGTGTTCTTGCCTGGAAAATTACATGGATGAAGGAACCTGGTGGGCTCCAGTCCATTGGGTCACAAAGAGTCAGACACATCTGAGCAACTTCACTGGTTTATTGATATTTAATAAAACAAAAACATCAAGACTGGCAGTGGTCTAAATTTGGGTGGTAATACCTGTTTCTTGGCTTCCAAGGAACTCTAAGGTGTGTTTTGAGATACTCAAGGAAAAAAAGGACGGTTTATATTCAGGAATTATTTGAGAAATGTAACCTGAAGTTGAGGTCTGGAACTTGCCTAGAGGAGAAAGGGAAGGGTGCTGTCCATGGTGCTGAATCAGACCCACTGCTTGTTGGAGTGGTGGGAAGGCTCTGAAATACTGAAGTCCAAATACACAGCTATGTAGCTACTTTAAAAAAACCACATCTCCTGTTTGTAGCTGGTATTCTTAATTTCTGTTGGAGTGTTTGAATTGCCAGGGAAAGCTGACCATACAAGGAAACACACAACATCATTAGTTGCAGTAAACTGTTCTATATGCCAGAAGGACAGGATTAAATTAAAAGTATGGCCATTTTGACCAATCAAGTCAAAGTAGTCAGAGTCACTCAGTCGTGTCCAACTCCATGGACTGCAGCCTGCAAGATTCCTCTGTCCATCAGATTTTCCAGGCAAGAATACTGGAGTGGGTTGCCATTTCCTTCTCCAGTGCATGAAAGTGAAAAGTGAAAGTGGCCCTCAACCCAGTGCATTTCAACTAAGGTTTCATCTACCACCTCCTTAACGTTTATCAGACACTTGAATAAGTAACGTCCAGCCACTCCTTGGAGATGGTTCCCTTTTTCAGACACTGGGCTGCTGAAGGGCTCAGGAGCCTCGTGGTCCTGGGCTCTATTACTAGAGCCTTTACAACCTTCCAGAACCTCCGTGTCCCCCTTTTCCTCACTCCTTTCATCCTCCGTGGGTTCTTAGAGGCTATTTAAATCCTAATTCCTGCCAGAAGTTAAAAAAAATTTTTTTTCTTTTAAACCATGGCCCTGTGTCTCAAAGAAGATTGTACTTAATGAATGAAGAGGGATGGGAGTGTTACAGTTGGAGTTTACACTTCATATTTGCCAGTCATTAGTTAAAAGTTTTAAATCCTCGCTTCTGATTTTATATAAATGTTTTCCAGGCCAGCCTTCAGCAAGCATTCTGCTAGTCTCAAGATCCTTTGTAGGATCTTTGTCCATTCCCATCCTCCCAGGGATCCCCTTTTCAAATTCCCCACACCCCAAAATGCCATTCCTGTTCTCTCGTATGGATACATACTTTATATGATTGAAGTGTCCAGTAACAGTTTAGAATGAGCTTGCTGTTTTAAGGCACATGTATCCATGATGGAAGATTCTAACGTATGCTGTTTTAAACCCCCCACCCCCAAACAATATTTTCTCTAGGATTGAGTTTGAATGAGTAGAAACCTTTTTCAAAATAAATTTCATTGCAAATTCAGCAGAGTATTGTGTGTTCAGAACCCACTTAGCATTTTGAACGGAACAAAAGTTTGTTTCGCAAACATACCAGTAAGTATCTTTTGGGTTAGAGCACAATTATTTGGCGTGGTTGGAGCTTACTAGTGACTGGAAGTCGTCCAGAGTACACATATGTTTCTGTTTACTTGATGCAAGCCAGGAAGGTAAAAATCGTGGAATTTCTTTGTTTCTTTCAAAGCTGGAGATACAGATGACCCACCGAGAATTACCCAAAACCCTGTAATCAACGGGAATGTGGCCATGAGTGACGGGCACAGCAACACGGAGGAGGACATGGAGGACGGTGAGTACCCGGGCTTCGTCTCCTCGTGTCGGGCAAAAAGCGGTCGGAAGCAGACACCTCTTCCGTGAGGACTGTTGAGTCTCTTTAAGAGTAGCTAGTTTTCAGGAAGTTGTATCTGAGCAAAATTTAGGAGCCTGGTTTGGTTTTGAATTTCACGATTGCCCGCAAATGTCAAGGTAAGTTGATTCTCCCCAGCCTAGGCGAGAAGGTGGAAATACAGAATTCTGTAATTGACGGGTATTTGCTCAGGCCTGCAGTTAATTTTCCAGCCACTCCTAGTACTCAGAACAAGTACCTTACTGTCCTTTCCTTTCCGTCTGCAGCACGCTACTCTAGACACTGGAACGTGGCTTCCCATTGCACTCCTACTGTAGCAAGTGTATCAGTTGTAGCTGATGACCCCTCCCCCCTCCGGTTAGGTTCGAAAACCAGAATTGAGCTTTGGGCTTCATCCCCCAGACTGACTTTTGGTCTTTTATCTTCTCTGCGCAAAGTATACACATTTGTACATGCATGGGCATTTTGGGCCTAGGGAAGCACTTTCTCTCGAGGCTATTTCTTCGTTATGCCTTATCAGACGGGTGTGACCTGTGCGTTTGCCAGGTCAACCCCACGAGAAGGTAGCAGCCAATAGTCACTTTATGCGGCCCCCCGGAGTCTTGCAGTGTAATATGAAACCGTGTTCTGTCAAAAGCGTGTCCATCAATCCTCATGAGGGTTGTGTCCTTCCCAGGGGTGTAACGGGGCAGTTGAAAGAAACCGTCAGTCACGGGCTGCACCACCAGAAGGACTGCTGTTCAGACCTCCTGCCAAAAGCTCAGCCTCCATGAGAAACTGCAGCCGTAGTTGAGAGTTCTCTCACAGTGCGCTTTACCCCTGGCAGCGGGCTGAGGCCATATCTGAGGAAGGTAAAGAGGCGTGGTCTGACCCGCTGCTTTGTTACCTGTGGAGTGCGCTTTCCACCGCAGACGAGAGGGCGACGGTGTGGGGTGGCCCCCCGGCTGCGGGGGCCCTTTGGTTCCATCGCAGACCCTGGAGAGGCCAGCAGTGGTTCAGAGAGCGCCGTGGGGAAGGCCTGAGGCAGGGGTCGATGGTAGCCTCTCCCAGAGCAGGGAGCCGCCCCAGCCAGCCAGAGCCCTGCCCTCAGCTGGTTCCACAGTGCAGGCTCGTCCTGGCGTCGCCCCAGGTGTCCTTGGGGAGGGAGGGCTCGGGAGGAGGCGCAGGTGTGGATCCAGGCACAGGCTTCCGAGGCCTCCATGGCCTTTTGGTGGGTCCTTCTTGCTCAGAAAGGGCCGTCCTGTACTTTTTAGGTTGCTGTGTTATCCCCTCCTCCCCCCGAGTCGTGACAGCTCCATATGTCTCTCATAGTGGCTAGAAGTCTCCCGGGGGCCCCAGATTGCCTCACCTGAGAACCAGTGTAAGGAGAGCACAGTGTACACAACACCCTTTCCTTTTAGGCCAATTGTACTAAATTGTTAGTAGTCAGTGATGGCGTTACGGAACCTAAAAGCAGAATGCTCCTACTGTGAATTATCAGCTGGAAAAAGCACTTTACAGGACAAAGTAGCAGTGGTCTTCAATACCCTTTGTTCCTGGTCTTCTCAAAGGCCCAGGGGCAGGAGAGTGAAAAGATGGTATCTGTGGGGTGGGGGGCCGCGGTGATAGTTATTTTGAAGCATTTAATGGCAGAAATGTGCGTGTGAAATTGTTCAGAAATCTGCAGAAAGTGAGAGGAGTGCTGGGTTAAGCACGTGTCTTTACTGAGTATTTGTGAGCCGTTAGCCTCCTAACATGTTTCTCTGAAAGCCCTTTTTGTTGTTGATGATTCCCCAAGCCTCTGACACGCTAGCACCCTTTTTTCCCGAGTCTCCTTTGGCGGCATAATGTAGGGAGGGCACACGGTGTGGGGAACCGCAGGGTAGGAGCCTCAGTCCGCACAGAGACGCCTTCGTGGCAGGGAGGCTCTTACACGGCAGTTGAGTGGCTGACAGCAGTGGTGGGAGAAATATCCAGTTGAGGTAGAGGGATTGTAGATACAGGTGGTTGGTGCCCATGGGGGATAGTTGTTTTTGTTTTTGTTTTCATGGGGGGGGTGATTAACTGGGATGTGCAGAGATTGGTATTAGAACGAATAATTGAGGTTTGATACAGCTTCTGCCAGAGTGCCCTTTGGGGGAACCTCAGGCCCACCTTTTGGGGGACCAGGTTTTCTGCCAGGACATGTGAGGGCAACAGGCAGCACAAGCTCGCCGACAGACGCTGGCAAGGGCCAGTCAGTGCCCCGTGGTGCTCAGGCAGGTCAGAGTCTATTTGGATGAGGCACTAATCCGGCAGGGTAGGAGGTAGTCTTTATAATCCCAAGTGTACCACTTTTACCCACAAGGGTTTCACTTTGAAGCCATTGCAGATAGAGAAAGCTGCATAAATAGTCCATGGAGTCCTGGGTACCTTCCACCCGTTTTCTCTCCTACCTCCCAGAGGACGGTCACCAGGCCAGCCCTGTCCGCCAGAGAGAGAGGGGCTTCCTGTCTGCCTGTCTGACGCTCTGCTGTACCCCGCCTGTGTGGACCTGCTGGTACTTAGTACAGGTTCTCAGCTGCTCCATTAGCGGGAAGAGCTTGGGGGGCAGCTGTGCTCTCGTCTCGGCCACCAATGCCATGGGTACAAAGGGCTTGAAGACGGGGTGGTGACATTTTTATTCACATGAAATCTCACATCAAACCTCCTGATTAGCATATTTTGGAAGATAATCCTGTGCCTTGGGCGTGAGGCAGCATCTCACATCTGGTGTGTGATTCAGCGAGTGTGAACTGTGTGGGGGAGGGGAGGAGAGGGGAGGAGGCGGGCTAGGGCGGCACCAGGAGCCCTGGGGGGCTGGCCTGCTTCCGGACCCACGCCAGGCTCCTGTGGTCCTGTTTGACTAAAGTGTGGGGAGGAAGAGCAAAAAGGCATTTTTTTGTATAAAACTCATCCTACAAAAACCTAAATGGTAACTGAAAGTCACGTAGGTGGGGGCTTGTGACGTCATGTCTTTGGGTCCCCGGAACATGTCCTGTCATCACCAGATAGTGGCTGGTTTAATCGGGCTCTGGGTTTGGTCCCCTAAACTCTTAAGATGGCTTTGGTCACTGTGTTTAGTGTCCACAGCTCTTGGGTCCTGAGACCCCCTGTGATACCTTGGATGAGACAAGCTGCTTAACCTCAGCAAGCCTCGGTGTCCCCACCTGTAATGTGGGAGCTGAGTCGCACCTGCCTTGCCTGGCTGCGGGGTTTGGACACTGCTCAAATACGATGTGTGTGGCTGTGGAGGAGTGGCCCACTTCTCTCCCCAGCGTTCTGGACCACATTCTCTGCAACAGGCGTTTTGCCTTTTCCGTGGACTCTTATGTCGTGAACGGATGAGGGTGACCCCTGCAGAGGCCTGAATGTATCGCACGCCATGCAGCTGCTCTTGCTTTGAGGGCCTCTGCAAAGAGCCGGGTTACGGGTAGTAAAACAAGTGGGGACAGAGCCTTTAAATGGAGGGAAAAGCGCTGTTAGCACATCCTGTGGGGTTTTCTTTCTTTGGTGAAGAATATTACCCTCTCATGAGGATTGATGGACATGTTTTCTTAAGAACAAACTCAGCCACAGCGGAGGCAGTTTCTGTGTGCGGAGAAGTGAAGTGTGAAGGGCCTGGGCGTGTTCTCGGCACCCTTTCCCTAGGCCTGAGAACCCCACTTGTGCCTGGGCTCGGAGGTGACAAAGTAGCCCCTGCTGCTCAGCCAGAAAAGGCCCTCCTGTTACTCTGTAGGTCACGTGTGGCCCTTGGCCCCTGCGCCTGTGAACTGTCCCTCCTGCCACGAGACAGGCTTATAAAGAGCAGGGAACTGCTTGGAAAGTTGTGTAGCAGTTTGTCCTCCCCGCTGCAGTTTTTGAATGTGCTGGCCGGTAACAGGTTTTTTTTTTTTTTTTGGCGGGGTCGGGGGGGTGGTTGGACAGCTGCAGAAGGCTAATGGGTTATCGGCGCTTATTATCACTGCCTGGGGTCACTTGAAATGAGTAGTCACCAGCAGAAAGGGCTAGAATTCAAAATGTGACTTTTTAGTTTAATTCTTAACAATGCTTTGCTTTTTATTGGAGGAAACCTTGATTTCTTAAGTTGGCCTTTGGTCTTGCTGAGTAAATTTAACCATTCATTCTGTTCATGTCCAAAGGAATACCAGTTTCTTCATTCTTTTTTTTCCCCCCAAATATTTCCCCTTAGAGAATCTAGTGTGCTATTTCACCGAAATGGTGAACTGGTGAAGTTAGTGTTTATTTTTAGCTAACTTCTTAGGAATGGTCTTATCTCTAAGCAGTGCTGCACTTCCCAGGAATGGGTGTCCCCACTCCTCGGAAGGCCCTGTTTGCCTGCAAATCCATGTCTCTTCTCTACACTCAGCCCAGGTCTCAAGCCCTTTTCTTTTCCTCCCGAAGCCCTGTCCTTAAACAGATGTGACAGAAGTTTATTCCTTTCCTCCGGTCTCTCCACTCGCTTCGGATTACTTGGGAATTAAGACAGAGTAGAGTAGACGTTCTTAATCACACTGAGCCGGTCTGGTGGGAAGGCAGGTGTGTGTTGCTGGCCCTCTGAATCTGGGGTTTTATTCACACAAACTGTATGTCATCTCACAGTTTAGACTGATACTGAATTGGAGATGATGCTCTCCTTGCCCCAGAGGGGTAGGCTTCAGCAGTTGAATCGCCATCGTAGAGAATTGTTTATCCCAGGTTTGTCCTGCTTTCAGTGTTGTCCGGCGGTCCCCGGGCCCTGTGATTGACAAAGCGTTCTCTTGCAGACACGAGTTGGCGCTCCGAGGCAACCTTTCAGTTCACTGTCGAGCGCTTCAGCAGACTGAGTGAGTCGGTCCTTAGCCCTCCGTGTTTTGTGCGAAATCTGCCGTGGAAGATTATGGTGATGCCACGCTTTTATCCAGACAGACCACACCAAAAAAGCGTAGGATTCTTTCTCCAGTGCAATGCTGAATCTGATTCCACGTAAGACAGTTTAAATGATGCAATTACAAATCCACAATTAGTTATAAGCCAGATTGGCCTCTTTGAATTTTGGATTTCTCTGTGAATTTCCTTGCTGCCTCTACATAGCAATTTGATTTTCAATTAGATTCAATACATTTCCCTCTTTAAAAACTCACTGGTAGGTATTATCTCCAAACTAGAAAAGGTGTATATTTTTCCTGCAAATAAAACACTAAACTTTGTGTATGTGAGAATCTACCTGCCCGTGGAACATGGAATTAGGGCCTCTCTGGACTACCGTAATTCTTATCCTACCAATAACTGCCAGAGGGGAAGACGATAGTTAAGGAAAACTCTCCAGGCAGACCTCCGCACTGTATGTTAACTGACTCTGTGGGTTATTTGGAAACTTAAAGACCAAGCTCTTGCTGCCCAGTGCTTCTCAGCAGCGGAGTTGAGTGATTGTTTGAGGGGATCCCAGCTCACTTCGTCTCCTTGCCTCATTCTCCATTGACCAGCCCAGGAGAAGGCCGCCTCCCTGGCCCACATCTGCCTGCCGCCCCCAGATCGTGGCCCTTGGCACCTCAATGCAGATCCTCCTGAACTGGCTCCAGCAGTCTGCTGCGGCCCTGGGGGGACCCAGCTCCTTTCATTTTTCCTCTTTACCTGAGTATTTCAGAAGCCAGTTTTAAGGAGCAGTCAGGGCCTCGGCTGTGTTTTTACTTCTGTGTTCAGTTCACATTACAATCTGACCTGATCGGACAAGCCTTTGGGCTGGATTTGTTTAGTCCAGCAGACAGCCTGAGCCTGAGCAACAGCTGGTTCAGGCGCAGCCCGCACAGGGGGCCCGAGCGGACAGCAGTTGCTGCCCCTGTGCTCTCGGGTGTGCGGCATGTCAGAGGTCGTTGAAGCCGTCCTGTGAGCTCTGAGTTGGGTCTCAAGCATTTAACGTGCAGTCTGCCCCGGACGTCTGCACCTGCAGTCGCTCCCCAGTGGCGGGATCCTTCTTGGGGCCCCCTGCACAGCCCGACCCGGGAGCCTCGCAGCCCCGGGGGAGGGGCAGGAGTGACACTTTAGAACCTGGGGCTTTAGGTCTGTCCATCTGACAACCAAAGGTTCATCATTCTTCAGTGCTTTTCAAGCAGCCCAAGCGTATGTGATACTAGAACTGCTATCTGACCAAAAAGCTATCGTCTCTTGTCAAATCTCAGGACGCTATTTGAAGTTCAAACGCTTGTGTTTTATAGATATCAAGAAAAGACTTGAAACCTTTTAGAAATCAAAAAGACATAAAACGTAGACTGAAATCCCTCCAGACTACACAGGGGCACCCCGGGACCCTCTTCACTTCTTTCTTCATTAAAGATCGACATGTGTGCCCTTTATTCCATCTAAAAAAAAATAGAAGGAAATGATACGGGCGATTTTGTGTGCTCTTAAAAACGGGGTCGGTGTGGGTCAGCCTGTGGACTGAGGCTCAGGTCGCCCTCCTCGCACAGGTCTTGGTCCTGTCACGCGCAGGCGGTGCTGAAGATCATCAACTACAGAGATGACGAGAAGTCGTTCAGCCGGCGCATCAGTCACTTGTTCTTCCATAAAGAGAACGACTGGGGATTTTCCAATTTCATGGCCTGGAGCGTAAGTAGCAGTTACTCAGACTGAATCATCCGAGCCCCGATCCTCGCTCCCTGATCCTTGATTCTTCAGCTCCTCTGTCCATTCGTTTCGGAATCAGAAACATTTGCTCTGCGAGTTGGATAGGTAACTGAAAACGGGTTTCCTCCCAATTCCTTGCTGAGGTTTTCAGCAGCCAGTGTTCTAATCAGACATTGTAAGGTAAAGTAGTCTAGCGCTTTTTGGATAGGCTAGATTTCCTTTAAGAAAAATAATACTGAGGCTGGCACGGTGCGGGGAGATTCCAGTAACCAGTGAATTCTCACGTCAGCGCTTTGGGGCTGCTTTTGCAGGAGCAGAAGCTAGTAGGACGTAGGAACACCCTGCTCAGCTCTCTAGAGTGTTCTTGGTGGCCTCCCGGGACCCTGCCTGCTAAGCGGACATGGAAGCCTTGGGTCTGAGATGTGGTCTCCCCCAACTCCTCCAGGAGGCATCCAGACTTTGGCTGATTTCATTCAGAGGACAACATTATTGAAAATAGGCCAGAGCACTGCAGAACTAGAAAGCACAACTTCAGTGTTTTGAAAAAGCAGTATTTTAATCTGTTAAGTACCAGGCACCAGGGTGATTGTTTGAAATGAAGCGAGCATTCACGTGTTCTCATGCAAGTTGGATATTCTTTTTTTTTTTTTTATAGGAAGTGACTGATCCTGAGAAAGGATTTATTGATGATGACAAAGTTACTTTTGAAGTCTTCGTACAGGCGGACGCCCCCCATGGAGTTGCGTAAGTTTTCCTTTGATTGGGTGCTGTAGTGAAAGGAGTGAGCAGAGGTGCCTGTGTCAGGAGAGACGCACCCTTTCTGTGCTTACCCTGTGGCACACACACGTGTGTGCCAGCTTCACGTCGGTGCCTTTGTGTGGCACATTTATCAAGCAGTTTGTATGAGCCTGGGCTTCCCTAGTGCCTCAGATGGTAAAGAATCCACCTGTAATGCAGGAGATCTGGGTTCCATCCCTGGGTCAGGAAGCTCCCCTGGAGGAGGGCATGGCAACCCACTCCAGTATTCTTATCTGGAGAATCCCACGGACAGAAGAATCTGGTGGCCTACGGTCCATGGGGTCACAGAGTCGGACACGACTGAGCAAGTAACACAGTTCCGTGAGCCAAACACACTGCTGGGCTCTGGTGACTGTAACTGTGGTGAACAAGGCAGCTACGGTTTTACAGCCTCAAAGAACTCGGGGACCCGTCGGGCAGAGGAGTTAATAACAGTAACTGCGGCAGCATATGCGCTTGCTATTTTGTTGGCGGGTTGGGCAGCGCTATGATGTGATGGTGGGGAGAGGGTGGGCAGCTGGGAGGATGCGCTCCTTTCCCAGGTCTGGGAGGGCTGTGTACAACAGCAAGGTTTTGGCCTTGAAGAATATGTAGCTTTGCGTCCTTGATCGGTAAGAAGGGAGAGGAATGGGCAGGGTGTCAGGGGAGTCTGCAGGGGCCACCGGAGGCTGAGCTGGTGTGTTGGGATCAGGTTGGAGCTGAACGGGTGTCCGAGGCCAAGCACTACAGCAGCACAGTGCCGTCTAGGAACGAGGCGAGCTCAGGTGCCCTGCCTGCTCACGTGTGTTCTCTTCCCACGTGGCCCTCCTCTGGCAAGAGTGCGTAGACTGACCTGGGTGGCTTGGTGGCACTGGGAATTTTAAAAAACAAATGAGATTTGTTGGTTTTCATATTAATTGGGCTACTTTCAGAGAAATCAGACTCTCCTTTTTGAAACACACACTTGAATTGTACACTTGAATCCTGTTCAGATATCCGGGGTCAAGGGTGGGCAACGAGGTGGTATTTCTAGTTTTTTGTGGGGGTTTTTTGCCCTCGTTTTAAAAACGTGTTCCCCTATACTTACGATATGTCTTTTAACCAACAAAAATAGCAGATTGGGTTTTTCAGACTTAGCAGTCAAAACTGTCTTAAGAAAACCTAATACCCGCAGTGTCAGAGTCTTTGCTGACGCTGACCTCACAGGAAACGTCTAGCATCGGCCACGTGTTCGCATTGTGCAGAGAGGGAGGGCTCCTCTGCTTCCTGTTACTACGGGGGCTTGTGGGGGTGCTGCAGACGGTTCGCTGTCCTAAGCAGCCAGAGATACAACGGACTCGAGAAAAGGCTCTAGGAGTTGAGGTCTGATCCTGTCACCATACCTGTCCTCGCTCGTGTATGTGATACTACAGAAAAGAGGGTTTCAACGGTTTCTGCCTTGTATGACCAACGTGTGTGTGATGCGTGTGCGAGGGAGCCAGTCTGATCGCAGTATAGCTTGTATGTGGGAGCAGTGCCCTGGGTACATGACGGTCACGCAGCTGCTCCAGTCAGACTGAGTTCCCCCTATCCCCGCACTTGGGTGGACCACATGGGTGACGTTGGAGGGAGCCGGGTGAGCAGGACTCCTGGCTTTGCGACCAGTTAACTCCCTTGGGGGTGGGTGCTCAGACGTCACCCCGTGTCAGGAGGGGGGCGGAGGTGGTTGCACAGAGCAGCCGGCCCCAGCCATGTGGCAGAAGCGTGGGGGCGCAGCCTTGCCTGAACCTCAAACTGGTTTTGTAGGTGGGACTCAAAGAAGCACACGGGCTACGTCGGCTTAAAGAATCAGGGAGCGACTTGCTACATGAACAGCCTGCTGCAGACTTTATTTTTCACAAACCAGCTACGCAAGGTAAATGGATGGTGTTTCTCTCGCTCAACCTTCCCCAGCCTGCCTTCTCTGTGCAGGATTCTGGGGCAAGAACAGCCCGGCCCCAGGCTTGTCTCCAGGGAGGGCCCTGCCTCATGCTTACACGTAGCTTCATTCCTCCGTGTTCAGACACTTGTGAAGCCAAGTGGTGTTATGAAAAGCTTAGTACAGCCAGCAAACCTAACTTTATTAGGCTAGAAATAATCAAGCTTTTTTTTTTTAATATGAGTCAGTAGTAGCAAGATATGAAAAGTTTTATATGGAGGGTGATGAGTTGAAAGACTGCTGACCAGTAGTCTGATTTTTCAGTTTTTATAGATAAAATGTAAAGTCTAGCAGGATAGTTCCTTGTACTTTAGGAAGGCCATGAGAAGCACACACACATTGGCGGGTCCGCTGGCACTCCTGTTTGCATCGCACTGGTCTTCCAGGGAGCAGTAATTACCTCGATAGGATTAGATCAGAGGCTGTGTGGGTAATTTCAGTAGCGTTGAAGATTTCATCAGTTCTTTTTGTTCACATGTCAAGTTATGTTAAAATGTTGCTCTAAGAAGTATGAAATGGAAGTGATTCTCGTTGGATGGTACGCAATGACTAATGTTTAAAATTGTTTTTGCATTTTCTTGTAACTTCTAGATTATCTCTAAAGACGTCCATGATTGTTGGAAGACTATTCGGGCTCTTTGGGGGGATAGTGAGAAGCTCTGCCCATCTACCTTAGTTGTTGTGGTAGAAATGATACTTTCACATAAGATTCCATTTTTACTTCTGAATTGCTTCTTTTAGGCTGTGTACATGATGCCAACAGAGGGCGACGATTCATCCAAAAGTGTCCCTTTAGCATTGCAAAGAGTGTTCTACGAGTTACAGCACAGCGATAAGCCCGTAGGAACAAAGAAGCTGACCAAGTCATTCGGGTGCGTGTGGGGAGACCTTTCCAGCTAGTGGACGCAGAGGGGTTGAGAGCAGAGCACAGGCGCGCAGTGGTGTCGGGGCATTTTACCAGTGTTCTTGGTTTGACCTCTTTGTAAATGGGGGCTCTTAGAATTTTGCTTGAGAACTAATGCACCACTTAGGTTTGCCTGTCAGGAAAAGGATAGGTAATGGTCTTCAAGCTTTCTGTGCGTGTACTTGCAAACTCGACCTCCTCGCGCAGTAAGACGTTCAGAACAAGAGAAAGTTGGGAGCGTTTTGGTGTCCGGATACAATTCAACTTGGCTTTGAATTATAACCCCCCAAATAATCCTCTAAATTAGTTTAAGAATGATGACTGGTGATACGGTGTAGTTTGTTAACTTAATCTTGTGTGAAATTTAGAAGTTTCAACGTACATTCATTTTATCTTTCTAAGGTGGGAAACGTTAGATAGCTTCATGCAACACGATGTTCAAGAGCTCTGTCGAGTGGTGAGTTTCCTGCCGTAATTTTTTTCCTCTTACATTTCATATTTCGAAGCACTGTCAGAAGTTGTTACCAAACAGAACCTCAGACCTACTTTAGTCACTGTTATTCCAGTTATGCCCATCTTTGTTCAGGACCAGGACTAGGCTAGAAAGAAAAGATGGCGCGTATCTCATTTAAAGGCCAGAAAGACTGAAAATGATTTGGTAGGAAAGTGTGAGGGGAAACTGTACAGGTAGTGGACTGTTAATTTGTTAAATTGGCGTAATCTACCAGTTAGTAACCCGAGACACGAGTCCTGGTGGAGGCAGACCTTTGTGTGGGTGATTCTCCCCCAAACCACCTCTAGTCCCTAGCAGGCACCCACTCTTCCAGTCGTGATGCAAGACACACACACACACACATGAGATGGCAATTCAAGGTGATTGGCTGGGCAAGGTGTGTTTTCTTTTTTGCAGCACTAGCTGGATTGAATCCAGTTCATTAAATATCCATGGACAAACCAGTCAATCCTGTTGACAGGCTCAACCTCATTAATCTCTTGGTGTGGACCAATACGAGTTAAGTTTAGTGCTCAATTTACATGCTTTCCCCAGAGGTAAAATGATATAAAGACGCTTCTGAAGGCGCTACAAGTTACTAATTCATTCCGAAGGCTGTATAGGGGGTTAATCCCAACTGTTGCATGTAGTTATTTTTGTAAATATCCAACCAAGAAAGAAGATTTTGTATGTTTTTGATAATTGCATGCTAAAGGTCATAATATTTATAGTCTAGAATTTCTTTGACCATTGAAATTTCCTAGTCACGTTTCAAATTACTGCATAATGCTTAAGCGTAACATTTTCTGAAAGCCAAAACTTTCTCTTCCAGTTGCTTGATAATGTGGAAAACAAGATGAAAGGCACATGTGTAGAAGGCACCATACCTAAATTATTCAGAGGCAAGATGGTGGTATGTGATGACCAGTTTTAAACAATGATTTGTGTAAAAATGTTTCATTGTCTGTATTTTGACGCTTAATGCTTAAGCCACCTTATTTTCCTTATTTGTAGTCTTATATCCAGTGTAAAGAAGTAGACTACCGATCTGATAGAAGAGAAGATTATTATGATATCCAGCTAAGTATAAAAGGAAAGAAAAATAGTAAGTTCTGTGTACATATAGCACGACCTTTTCATAATTCATTGTAATCTTCATTGATGCTAGTGGTTTTTATTGAAATACACTATAGAGAATGGCCCAAATGACGAATGTATCTCATGAACACAGACAGATAACCCCACTCAGGCCAAGAAACTAAAACGTTTGCTAATTAAGGAAGACGTTGGCCCTTTGCTGCCACTGCCTGCCTCTCCTCCCGGGGAACTCGGCTTCTAACATCCTTTGCTGGGTTAGTTTACAAGGACGGAGCACATAGGACATAGTCTTGTAATTGTCGTTTTGCTTTCTCTCAGTGTTGCCTCCGTGCACTTGTGACAGCAGTTACCTGATCATTTTCCTTGCTGTGTAGTATTCCGCTTTGGGGATATAACACAGGACTTTGCAGGCCATTCTTTTTGAGCTTAACAGAAGCAGCCATTTATCCCTGCCACCCCTTAGCAAGGTGTGAACACTTGTTCCACATCCAGTTAGTCATCAGGATGGTGGAAGATGGTGCTGTCTTGGGTTTGATTTGCATTTGCCTAGAAGTCAGGGAGAGTTCACCTCTTCAAAAGCTCATTGGTGATTCGGATATCTCCTGGAACGTGCGGAATGTCGTTCACGGTAACTTGATGTCCGTGTCTGCTAATCCTATGATTTCTGGATCTATCTCCGTCGACTCGTTTTTCATCACGGGCTGTGAGTTCCAGCCCTGTTGCCTGTCCAGTCGTCTTTCATCAGATGCCAGCTGTCATGATTTTTGTCTTGTTTGTGTTGGCTGTTCTTCACCTCTGTTCTGGGGCACATTTCAGTTAATGGAGATAGTTGATGCTTTCGAGGCCTATTTAAGCGTGGTCTCTTGCTGCAACTGTGGGGTTCAGTTGTCCCCACAACTGAGGCAGTATCTGGCAGGTTTTCTGCCCGAGGTCCCGTCCCTGTGGGGCTTTCTCACTGTGGCTGCAGAGGGCAGGGCTGTTCCAGGCTGGGGTGAGCTGTGGGGACTGACCCTCCCTGGTCAGTGCTCAGCAAGGCTCTCGGAGAAGCCTCAGCACATTGCCTGCGCTGTCCTGGGCCCTCCATCCTGCAGAGGCCAGCTGCCTGGGGCCTCTATAATCCCCACACTCTCTGCAATTCTGGGGTTTCCCTCCCCAGTGCTGCCACCTGGAAGGTCCAGAAAGTGAGCTGGGGCCTTGGAGGCTCACGGGGGTCCTGCACTGCCTTCACTCGGCGTATGAAAGAGGTTGTTGCCCTTGTGATAAGGTCCAGTGCGGGGGGAGCGCTGCTTGCTCCGCATCACGACCACCGTGCTGCTGCTTCCTCATGGCCTCTGGACGCTGGGCTGGGTTTTGGGGCTCTTCCCGCATCTGGGGCTCACTTTTTTTGCTCTTGCCATCTAGCCATTTGTTTAACAGAATTTCATAATTGTGAAATCCAGTGTTTCACTCTGCTATTTGTGCCTAAGAATGCCTTCCCTGAAGTCATCAGACAATTCTTTTATCTTTTCTGTTGATCTCCAATCCACCCAGAGCAGTTCCTTTCTCCTTGGGGCCAGTGTGGCCCTGAGCTGTTCTGCCTGCCCGCTGTCAGCAGTGAGCCCTGTGTACCTGTGTAGGCCTGTTTTAGACTCTTGTGCTGGTCCATTGGCTACCATCCTTGGATGAATTCTGGGTTCTTCCTTTTCAGCTTTCTGGTGGTATAACTGATGCAATCATAAAGGGTTAACAAGTATTCATCATGATTTGATGTGCATGGATATTGTGAGGGAATTACTCCCCTGTCTAGTCAGTGGACCCATCCATTATTTCACTACCATTTATGTTTTAAATTTAGGGGGTGAGAACACTTAGGTTCTAGTGTTCAGAGTTACACGTGGCCGCATTCTCGGCTGTTTCTAATGTTGCTGATGTTGTTATTAATAAAACATCCACTCCATGTTATCATAAGACAAGATAATGTTGTAAGATATTACGAAAAACCCAAACAAATTTTCTGGCCAACTCAGCAGCACCCTGTTTGCTTAAGAGTGTACACCTTTCCCTGGGTCAGTGAAGGCGCAGACCTGGGAGTTCGTGTTCACGGCTGCGGTTGTTGGTATGTTCGTTCCTCTCTGGCACCTGAATTGAGCGGTTGGCTGTGTTATAATCGAAGCTTAAGTGATAACTTTGGCTAACTTTCCTCCCTCTCTCTCCTGAAAGTATTTGAATCGTTTGTGGACTACGTGGCGGTAGAACAGCTGGACGGGGACAATAAATACGACGCCGGGGAGCACGGCCTGCAGGTAACTGAGACTGTGGGCCGCTGTCCCCTCCGGTCCTGGTGCTCTGTGTTCAGACCCCGCGTTTAACCACGAGCTGGAGACCTCCTAGAGTCTGTCCACGCGCTGCTGGTGTGGAGCGCGCAGAAGGATCATGTTTCTCAGTCTGGACGTGACAGCAGAGAGCTGGTCTTGTCGCTGGTGCCCGGCTGGGGAGGCCGTGGGCAGGAGGTGGCTGAGCCTCCTGTGGATCGGAGGCGGGACTGTCACCCGACTCCCCTGCCCCTCCCACTCCATCCTATGCTGCCCCTGACTCAGCGCGTCCTCGGCACTCTCCCGTCTCTCCCGGGCACAGGGAGAGCTGCTCAGTCACTGGACTCCGCTTTTGGTGGCTGGTGGCAATGGTGCTTGGCCTGCCTTTCTTGCTAGTTTTCTGAGAATCCTGACTTCCAGCGTGAGGAGCGCGTTTCTGTTGTTGCACAAGCGCTCGGTGTCCCCGCCTCTCTGCCACTCGGCCTTGCAGGAACTCCGAGGGGCCCTGAGGGTGTGACCCAGCCACAGTCTGCGGTCACAGGGTGTGGCCTGTGGCCTGTGCAGGCTGCCGGTCAGGCTGCTTGGTGGATCAGCAGCGTCCACATGGGTCCAACCACCCGGCCCCGTAAATCTCAACCGACTGGCTCAGCTAATTCATGAGTGTTTCAGACTGCCCCGTGTTTACCAAGCTTGCTAAAGCAGTGTGTGTGCGAGTGAACCCGTGTTGCAGTGAGCCACAGACCTGCTGTCCTCCTACCGGGTCAGGCCACTCGGGGTGCTAGGGTGTAGATCAGGAAGTCTCTTAGGGAACATGCTGCTGTATACTTAGGAAACACAAGTCACAAGAACCGCCCTTACCCACACTGAATGTTTTAGAGTCTGGGTGAGCAGTATGTATGTTAGAATCAGAGTCTCTGGAGACAGTGGCCAAGAAACAGGAGCCTTCTGTTATTCTCCCGAGTGGTCCCAAACCATGCCCTTCCTTTGCGTGGCAGTGGGTTCCTGGGTTTTTGGTTTTCTTCCCAGAACTGACCTGTTCTCTAAATACGAGAATGTACATCAGAGAACCTTGCCACATAGGTGTGGCTGCTCGTGGACACCCATTCCTCCAGGTGGGCGTTTCCTCACGGGTGTTGGACCTAAGGTTCACAGCTCAGAAGGAAGGGCTGATGGCCTGGTGGCGGCTGGATTCGGCCAAGGCTGCTTTTAGTGAGGAAAGAGCTGGCCGAGGCGGAGCGGAGGTGGGGGAGTGAGATGGGGGTTGGGCAGGGGCCGTGCCAGCGGGCAGGGGACCTTGCTGTTAGCAAAAGGGAGTGTGTTCAGAAGTGGGAGTGGACGGCCAGCACTGACGGCCCTGGGAACCAATGGTGCCCACAGGCAGCTTTCCTCTCTTCCTTTTGGTTTTCTCACAGTTCTCCAGAATTTCAGAGTCTAATGACTGTGTTTCTAGGGCAGCAAGCGAGACTGCGACTTGGTTTCCTTCCCCGTCCTTGTCACTGGGCAGTAAGATAGTGTGATGCAGACTGAGAGGAGATCTCACACGTAGAGCATTTACAGGCCCCCGTACCTGTCTCCCCAGCAGACGTCCCCTGCGTGTTCCCATCCTGCTGTGAAATGCTTTGGTGGCTGGGAGAAGTAACCAGAGGTGAACTAAACCTGCGTTTCTTTTTCAATGTTCAGGAGGCAGAAAAAGGAGTGAAATTCCTGACGTTGCCACCAGTGTTACATCTGCAACTGATGCGATTTATGTATGATCCTCAGACGGACCAAAACATCAAGATCAATGACAGGTAATCTAGAGTGGGCCTGTGGGACTTGAGATTGGCCCAGCATCCTGACTCGGGAGTAGGCTCGGTGGCTTGTTAAAGTCTTTGTATTCTCGCTGTCATCTCTCATTTGTTTAGGTTTCCCCTCTGCCTAGGTGTCCCGAGACAGACACCTCAGGACAAACTTTTCTGGGGGTGGAGGGGGGCAGTGCACTGGGAGGCCGAGCCTCACAGCACGTGGCATCTTCCCCGACTAAGGAGCGAACCCGTGCGCCCTGCACGAGGAGCGTGGAGTCCCAACCACTGGGCCACTGGGGAAGTCTGATCTCACTTTTGAAGGGATGGCTTCAGGGGCTGTGAACCCATGTTTCCTGCGCAGGGAGCACCTCTGTCTACCCTCAGGCAGATGATGCCCTGGGGCAGGTGCTTTCTGCTGCTCAGGCTCTGCTTGCCCTAGAAGTGGGGCTCAATATCCCTGTATTACTTTACCCAGGATTCTCCAATGGCTTGTTGTCTCTGGGTTCCTATCGACTTGCAGAATGTGCTGGAATTATCAGGGCTGCTGGTGTGGGTGGGTGTGCTCCCCCCGCCGCCCCATGTGTTTTCTAGGCCCTTAAAGCACCTGTAAAAGTTTGGTACCCCACACAGCTTCATCTGGTTCAGCAGACAGGACCGGTGACTCTGTACCCCTTGGTCAGAGGGTACTGCCTGATAGTAACCGGCCTCCTGGACGTTGGCCGGTCACTGTCGGGGAGGGCGAGGCTCGACCACGTGGCCCGCAGCAGCCGGGCCTGCTAGTCCGCCCTTGCCCCTCACCACGGGCCCTGAGATGGCGGAGCTCGCAGACCAGCGGCCTGCAGGCTGGTCCACCCTGCTGTGGAGCTTTGTGGGGCCCTCACCTTGGTTTTCTTCCTGTTAGAATCAGTTGCCGACATTGTTTCACGTCATGAGCTGTCACATGGAAGTCCTGATTTCTGGCATCTGAGGCTTGATTGGAGAAAAGTGCCTGCAGAGTACTTGGTACATTGCATGATGCCGGCCCCGAGTCCCTGAGGGCGGTGTGAGGTGGGCTCTGCCTCCTACCGCAGTCCTCCAGGAGATACCCACTCCCTAGAAAAGGCAGTGTGTTTTGTCGCAATATCCTGGAATTAGGGGATTCCGGTCAGTACTCTGCAGGCATTTTTCTCAAATCAAGCCTCAGATTTTTGTCAATGTGCGAGTCCTCTGAAGGAGTTCTGGGGACCTTGCATGTCACATTCCCTGCCCTCTCCACATAACAAGGAGCCAATGAATTAGAGAGCCTGGTAGCAAATAAAACCTTACAGTGAAGTATCTTACCAGAAGTGAAACCTGGATTTCTCTTTAAATGGTTTTTTTGTTTTTAAATAGGTTTGAATTCCCTGAACAGTTACCACTTGATGAATTTTTGCAAAAAACTGATCCTAAAGACCCTGCAAATTACATTCTTCATGCGGTCCTAGTTCATAGTGGAGATAATCATGGTGGACATTATGTGGTTTATCTCAACCCCAAAGGGGATGGCAAAGTAAGTCTGGGTCCGGGGGCGGGGTGGTCAGGAGGCTGTGCGGGAGTTCAGTGACGCTCGCTTTAGACTTGGCGTTAGCGGCGAAGGATTCCTTCTTGGCCTCTGACGTGCCTACACATTCTGATCTGTGTTAACTGCTGATACTTTCAAAGTGGATTTAAGTTGTGATAGTCCTTTATATATACAATCTTAGTATCAGACATTGGATCTGACAGGATCCCTTTACGTCTGACGCTTATCATCTGTGGCCCTCGAGGGTGGGGCAGCGACTGATGCTTGTTCCCGCGTGTGCCATGTATAATGAATGCTCTGGCTTTGCCTGGTTCACGTGGATCCCATCACGTAACCTTCACCAGGCGGAGCAGATGCGGGTCTGGGGGTCTGTGTCCACGCCCAGCGAGGAACAGAGCAGGCTGAGCCCTGCTAGTTCAGGCGGGGACCCCCACGGCCAGGTGCAGAGCCTGCAGCCGAAGGCGTTAGTGCCCGGTGGACTGAGATGGAGCCTGAGCTGAAGCTGGGCTGATATCTGAGCACCTTATAAAAACTGTCCGTGGGTGGATGTCAGCGATTTCCCCGGAGTTTGGGACAAGGAAGGCGAGAGCGCTGGCGAGTTTCTGCAGGTCGCCCGTGGCAGAGGATGTGTTTCAGGGAAACGCCACCTCCTCCTCTGTGTGCCTCACCCCTGTTGTTCCCGTCACAGTGGTGTAAGTTTGACGACGACGTGGTGTCCAGGTGCACGAAGGAGGAAGCCATCGAGCACAACTATGGGGGCCACGACGACGACCTGTCCGTGCGGCACTGCACCAACGCCTACATGCTGGTCTACATCCGCGAGTCCAAGCTCAGTGAGTGCGCCGGGCGCCTGCCCTTGCCGGGCCAGCTCCCCTGCGGACGGCGGGCGACGCGTGCAGCTTGCCCTGCCTCCTGGCCGCCTGGGAGCAGCCGGCATGGGCCCGTGGGTTTGGATGTGGACTGAGGGTGGAGAGCGGCGCTGCCCTAAAGAATGGCTTTGTTTGTGCTGGCGTAACGCACAGAGGTGAAGGCAGGTGCCTTTGTCCCCCAGGTGAGGTTTTACAAGCTGTCACCGACCAGGACATCCCTCAGCAGTTGGTGGAACGATTGCAGGAGGAGAAGAGGATCGAGGCGCAGAAGCGGAAGGAGCGGCAGGAGGCCCATCTCTACATGCAAGTGCAGGTCAGCCTCCAGCCAGCATGGCAGCTCCGCAGACCTGGGCTTCCTCCCGAGTACGGTGCCAGGGCAGGCGAGCCCCGTGAGCACACAGCCTAGGGGACGCTCAGGCTAGTCCCCTGACCGTTTGGAGTATTCTTACCAATTCAGGGGGCGGCTTAGATGGATGGGAGAGGTTCTCAAGCTGCCAGAGAAGGCAGCGGTGTGTGAGCGTTCATGAAACGGGCAGGGGCCTGGAGAACAGCGGGTGAGCAGGGCCCAGGAGAGTGCTGTCGGGGTAGGCGAGGGCTCCTGTTGGTTCATGATTTAGTTGCAGTTAGAAAACAGGCAATTGTAACAAGTTGACTGACCATCTGGGTAAAAGGTACGTGTGCATCCTGGCTTTACAATTGGGGATTCTTACCCAGGTGAACTTGCAGTTAAAGCTTGCAGATGAGTTTAGACTGGCTGCATAGAAATGTTCGGTTTGGTCTTTTCTAAATAAATGAATATCTGACTTCATGCTTGGTCATTTGGGGTTTCTCTGCGTGGGGCTTCTGAAGAAGGCAAAAGACGAGTCGCTCTTGCTCTTAGCGTTAGAACCTTGGCTTCCGTCTGTGTGGCCTGGTTCTCTTCTGCCTTTTGGGTGTAAACCCTGGCCTGTGTTTCCACGCCTCTTGGCAGATTGTCGCAGAGGACCAGTTTTGTGGCCATCAAGGGAACGATATGTACGATGAAGAAAAAGTGAGATACACTGTGTTCAAAGTGCTGAAAAACTCCTCGCTTTCGGAGTTTGTCCAGAACCTCTCTCAGACCATGGTGAGCGCGTGTCCCCCTGCGGGTGGTCCTCTCCCTCCTCCACCCCCGCGTGTGGGTAGTCACCCCCGGGGCCGGCGCTGCTGGGCTCCTTCCCTTCCAGTTGTGCCCTCATCGGCTCCCCCTGCTGCCAGCGCACCGCCACCCACACCCGTGGGGAGAGGTGTCAGCATCACTTATCCCCCTTCTAATCGTAGAACCATCACCTTGATGTCAAATGAGACTACAAACTGATTGTGCTTCAGTTAATTGAACTCTGAATATTTCCAGGGATTTCCGCAAGATCAGATTCGGTTGTGGCCCATGCAGGCGAGGAGCAACGGCACCAAGCGGCCGGCCATGCTGGACAACGAGGCCGACGGCAGCAAGACGGTGAGCGCGGCCAGTGGCTGGGCTGGGCTTGCGCGGTGCACGCTGCGGGCCCTGCTGTGCGGCCTGTGGCCCAGGGGCGCGGGATTGGACTTGTCAGTTACTCAAGTCTCTCTCAGCCATTTAAGTCTCCTAAACCCGGCCTCTCTCGGAAATAGATGATTGAGCTCAGTGATAATGAAAACCCCTGGACGATATTCCTGGAAACAGTTGATCCGGAGCTAGCTGCTAGTGGAGCCACGCTACCCAAGTTTGATAAAGATCGTAAGTGCCCCCCTCGCCCAGCCTGGCACCCCCAGAGGGCAGAGTTAAGTCCTGGACCATCGTTCTAAACACAGGGCTAAGCATTTTCTCACAGAGAAATCTCACTAGTCCGCAGAATACTCGTTAACATCTCTATGGTCAGGTCAAGTCAGACCGACTATGGGCTGTAGTATCTGGCAGGTGAAGAGAAGGTGGCGGCCACTGGTCATGTCCCCTGCTCTGCTGCTCTGCACGTGACAGGGGACGGAGCAGGGTCACTCTCAAGGGCTGGCAATAAATACTTGGCACTTTGTGGGCCATGACCCTCTGCCTGCCATTGAAGCAACCAAGTGGCCCTGCTGCAGCACAACTTTATTTACAAAACAGGTGGGTCTGAGTGTACTCTTTTGTATTCCTTCAAGTGGTCACTTCTCTGGCAAAAACGCAGACACAACCCTGAACAGGTACCCCCTGGTAGCTAGTGAGTTTAGGGTCTCGAAACTAGGTTTCCTACGTTCTCTGCACTTTCTCTCATCTTCGCTGCTTCAAATGCAGCGCCTCCGTGGGGTTCATGTTTGAAATGACGCTCCAGTCCTGGGCGCAGCCTCTAGAACCCTTGTGGCACGCAGTAACCGCCAGTGCTCCATGCTGTCGGTTCAGTTGTTCCTGAAGCTTACTGTGGATATGTATTAGCATTGCACTGACTGGAAGATCCCAACACAGCCTGTCTGTTAACCCTGCAGATGATGTAATGTTATTTTTGAAGATGTACGATCCCAAAACACGGAGCTTGAATTACTGTGGGCATATCTACACACCAATATCCTGTAAAATACGTAAGTCTGACTGCAGTCGCCTTCCGAGCGGGTTTTGCTCAAGTCGCCACATGTCGCAGCCTTGGATTCCTTATTTTTCTTGAACCTAGGTGACTTGCTCCCGGTTATGTGTGACAGAGCAGGATTTATCCAGGATACTAGCCTTATCCTCTATGAGGTTTGGATCCTTATTTTTCTGTAATCCTCATGTCGGTGGTGGTTTGGGAAGGACAGGTCCTGTCTGTGTGGCTCCCCTGAATTTGCAGTGTGAAGACCACAGCCAAGTGGGGTGGTGTCAGGATTCTCTCTGTCCACTTCTGACTGTCCCCTCTGGGTGTCCATGATTATTATTAAAAACGTAGAGCTGATGGAATTGGGTGTAGAGGAAGGACATTCAGTGTGTGGCGGTATTAAACACTGGACAGGTGTTGCGTTACAACCATACCGTTTCTTTCACTGCAGGAAGTTAAACCGAATTTAACAGAGAGAATTCAGGACTACGATGTGTCTCTTGACAAAGCCCTCGATGAGCTAATGGATGGTGACATTATAGTGTTTCAGAAGTACGTACCCTTTGAAGGGCTTTTCTCTCTTTGCACGAAGATCCAAAGTCCTGGAACCAGAAAACAGATCACCTCTAGACCCTGAGACACGTTTTGTTTGATGTTGGCAGCGTGTTGAGCCTCTTGAGTTTGGGAGTTAGGGGTGGTGAGCTTTTTCTTCACTGAATGGTTTTAGTTCCTAAAAATGGCGACAGTGAGCGTGATAACTATTTGCGGGGGACAGAGGTCTTTATGGAATAGCGAAAGTGTTGTGTTTTCCTGAAAACATGAAATTCCTTAGCCTGCACCTAGTCGGGTAATTGCTTGAGTCTGTCTGCTTGAGAGCCAGCAGGTGTGTGGTCTGAAGGCAGCCTGGTGACACAGCCGGGCTCCTGCGGCCTTCTGGCTAGGCAGGACAGTCCTGGACCCTGGCCACGGGGAGGCCACCGCACACGGGGCCAAGAGTGGGGCAGCAGACTTCTCCTTAAGGGCCAGGCAGTGAGGACTGTAGGTTTAGTGGTGACCGGCTTCCTTTGAAGGAAAGTGCCAGCCCACCAAGCCCCGGTCAGGGAGGGGACCCTGCACAGCTGGCAGGGTGGGCCCCGCCGTGCATCCTGAGTCCTCCCCCTTGTCCAGAGGGCACCGTTGTGTTTCGGGAGTGAGATCAGGCGTGGAAAGCAGCTGCCCTATGCCGCTCAGGGCACGCCTCTGTCCGCGGTCCCCTTTTCCTGGTGGCCGGGCAGGCTCCCGGCTTCGGGAAGCGCTGGCCTGAGTTCAGATCCGCAGCGCTCGTGCCCCTGTTGCTTGGGAGACGGCGCCTTTTTAAAACAAGCGAACAGTGAACCTTGGCCAGGACTTCGATCGTCTGTGTTTCTCCCGCTTCCCCAGGGATGACCCCGAAAACGATAACAGTGAATTACCCACTGCAAAGGAATACTTCCGAGACCTCTACCACCGTGTCGATGTGATTTTCTGTGATAAAACGATCCCCAACGATCCCGGATTCGTGGTGACGCTGTCAAACAGGATGAATTATTTCCAGGTATTGGATCACTCTTCCCTTCAGATTCCACACCAGGAAGACTGCCTTCTTACGTTAAAACTGTCTTGCCCATGAGGCTGTGCAGTGGATTTGGTTCTGGGGGAGGGGTTACTATCCACTGTCTGAGGAAGTTTCTGCTCCAGGCTGGTTGGTGTTGTCGGTGCCAGAGGACCAGAAGCAGTTGCCCCCTGACTCCCCCGCCCCCAGCCATGTTCTCTTCAAGATCCTCCCTACCCCTGGCATAAGGTGGTTTCAGAGATCATAATTTTAACAGCAGCTTTGCTTCTGTTTTAATATGCGGTGTGAGCTATTAAAATCGTCTAAAGAAAATATAGACCTCCCCATTTAAAGTGAAAAGTGCTTCTAAAGTTCTTCCTCAGATATGCTGTTCCCGTGGATACATACTAAAATATAGTTTATTCCTGTTAAATAGTAAATTTCTGGGGCATTTAAATTCTGGCAGCTTATGCCCCATTTTTTAAGAACATTAAGCAGTCAGTCAGTGCTAAGTGCATGGGCCTGGCTCAGTCTGCTCTGCGGATGGAAGCCTCACTCTCTGCTCCCCCCCAGGTGGCAAAGACGGTCGCCCAGAGGCTCAACACCGACCCGATGCTGCTCCAGTTCTTCAAGTCTCAAGGGTGAGCCGCGTGCGCAGACGCCCGCCGTTGGGTCCTGCCTGCATGCTTCCCGTAGCCCATCCGTTAGTTAGAGCCCTCGATGGACACAGCTCACAGCCGGCCACCTCGCCTTGCCTAGTTTCAGCATAGAATTGTCACCACTCACATCTTGAGCCCACTGTTCCAAGGCGTCAGAATAGCTGGCAGCCTTGTCTAACGCCAGCCTTACTCTAAAGACCGCACGCCTCCCCTCCCGTGTTCTGGCTGGGCCCGTCCCAGCCGGGACTCCGTGTACCGTTCAGAGAACGTTCACGTGTGACAGACGCAGGACTGGGGACCAGGGATGGGGGCCACGAGCAGGGCGAGGGGGCAGGGCGGAGTTTGCGTTGATGCTCGCTCACAGGTGTGTGTTTCAGGAAATGAACGAGCCTGTACTGACGCACTGTTTTCTCGTGTAGTTACAGGGATGGCCCGGGCAACCCTCTGAGACATAATTATGAAGGGACTCTGAGAGACCTGCTACAGTTCTTCAAGCCCAGGCAGCCCAAGAAACTGTACTACCAGCAGGTATGCGCCCGAGCAGCAGACCGTGGCCACGGAAGCCCCGGGTTTCTGTTGGGGCGGGCCTACAATGCCTTTCTCTTTTCTTAACAGCTTAAGATGAAAATCACAGACTTTGAGAACAGGCGAAGTTTTAAGTGTATATGGTTAAACAGCCAATTTAGGGAAGAGGTAAGTATTTTCGTGATATGAAATTTTATTCTTATTGTGGCTTGTTTATTGTTTCTCTCTACTTAGGCCTTGAAAAACTCCTGGTAACAGGGTCAAAGGGCTCCCCTGGTGGCTCAGCAGGAAAAGAATCTGCCTGCAATGCAGGAGACATGGGTTTTATCCCTGTGTCGGAAAGATGCCCTGGAGAAGGGAATGGCAACCCCACTCCAGTATTCTTGCCTGGAGAACCCCGTGGACAGAGGCGCCTGGTGGGCTACAGTCCATAGGGTCACAAAGAGTTGGACACGACTGAAGCGACTAAACAACAAGACCTTGATAACTGAAACAACCAAAGAAAGCTCATAAGCCGCAGCGTGTGTTAGAGACCCTGCCCCAGAGTCTGAGAACTAGATGGGAGGTGGGGTGAGCTCTGTCCTCCCCCGGCCCCCGGGGCTGCAGCGGAGTGACGGTGTGACGGTATCGGGGACTGCTGTCACCGACGGGGACCTGGATGCTCGGCCCTGGGGCCGGCAGCCTCTCCTGGCACCTTGCAGGCACCCTGCCCCGTGTTAGGTGGCTCTTCTGGCAAGTCAGACCCCTAGCCGTTCACCTCTCTGGCCCCACTGGGTAGAGAGGGACCTGGAGCACACGGCATCAGTGTTGCCCGCTGCGTGCCCTGTCCCAGTGAGGACACAAGGTCCACCCTGGGCCTCGTCCTCTGTCTCAGCGTTGACAACTGGACAGGCTCTTAGTGACTGTTCAGGGGAGAAATTCTGAGGAGCTGTCCTGGGAACCGCGAGCTTTTTGCCTCAACATGGCCTTTGATAGATGCACAGCGCTGTGGGGTGGGTCCCAGGCTGGGCGGGTGGTCTGCGTGAAGGTCGGTGGGGAGGTGTTGGAGCTGAGTGCACAGGCCCCGCATGTGTCGTGGTTCCCCTAAAGCCTTGATCTTGTCATTTCTTAGGAAATAACACTATATCCAGACAAGCACGGGTGCGTCCGGGACCTGTTAGAGGAATGTAAAAAGGCTGTGGAGCTCGGCGAGAAGGCATCAGGGAAACTTAGGCGAGTATTTCCCTAAGGTGGAGAGGTTGGGGTGGCCCCAGCCCGACCCCACCATTGCCCCCGACGCATCATCACTGTACTCAGCTTTTCTGTCCTTGGCAGCAGTTTATTTAAATATTTCATGGTTTTTCCCTCCCTAATTCTTGACACTAATTAGCAGCAGTGCAAAGGGAAATTCAGGCAGAAAAAGCCAAGCAGAGAAGAGTGAACTCAAGCAGAATGATCGGCTGAAACTGGAAAACTTGGGGCTCGCTTGTGTTGGGGAGATCGGGTCGCTTCTCCTCCATTTCTCTCATGTTCGGGCCGAGGGAAGAAGCACCAGATTTGATGATCAGTTTTTATTTCCGAGAGTTGGGTGCGGTTCTTACCACTTGTCTTTTGGGCAGCACAGAGGATGAAACAGTCTTTCGGGCTGTTGGTCCCCAGAATGTTTTCTTTGCAAAATTAACAGAAGAATGAGGCCTTTATTATCTAACGAGTGAGAAGAATATCACCAACCCTGCTTACTCTGGAACCATTGTGGGAAAGGCCTGCACAGGTCCCTCCCCGGGCCCTGGCCTGAGGGTCCCCTTCAGACTGGCCTTCCCATGCTTTCCGAGGGGACCCGTGGCCAGTGTTCTGTCTGCTCCCCACGGATACCTGCTTTTGACACTTCAGATCTTCATAAGGACAAGCAGATCTCCATAACTTTGTAATAAAACCCTTGTAGAAAAGCATTTGTTGGTTTTTCCCCATGAGTTTGTATTTTCTTCCTTGCTTTGCACAGGCTGCTAGAAATTGTAAGCTACAAAATTATTGGTGTGCATCAAGAAGATGAACTATTAGAATGTTTATCTCCTGCGACGAGTCGAACGTTTCGAATAGAGGTACGTGTTCTCTGACTGCAGTGGAGGGCGGGGGTTGGGGAGTTGGGAGGGGGTTGCTATGACCTGGTGGGAGGTGGGGGCCATGGCTTGTTCAGGTAACCAGCGACTCCCAGAACATGCTGCCATCCCTGGGGTTAATTCTCCCAGGTTTTGAAAATTTAAATGTTGATAGAGTAGACCTGACCTAAAAGCTACTGTTTCAAGTGTCCGCTTCATTTGGTGACATGAGTACGTCCATATTGTTGGACAGTTGTCACCGCTGTCCATCTGCCCCCAAGGCCCCCACCCCACTCCCCCACTCCCAATGCCTCGCTTGTTCATGCTTAGAAATTTATTTTAGTGGTGGGTCACAACGTCTAGTCAGAAATTATCGAGCCCTGTTAATTGTAAAGCGGCTGAGATTGCCCCAGTAGCTGCAATGATTCACTATTTAGTTTCTTAAAACTCGGTGTTTTCTTTGAGGTTTAGATCTTTCTTCTGACTTTAAACCCTCATCATTCTCATGAGCCCCTAACGTGACCTTGTGGCAAAAATCTGCCCTCGCTTCCTTGCTGGAGGAACGAGTCAAGAGCTCGGGATTAAAACGTGCAGCGCTGTGTTGGCCTCAACCGAACGTCTGTCCACTCTGTGTGTCCCCAGGAAATACCTTTGGACCAGGTAGACATCGACAAGGAGAACGAGATGCTCATCACGGTGGCTCATTTCCACAAGGAGGTGTTCGGGACGTTCGGGATCCCGTTCTTGCTGAGGATACACCAGGTGAGGTGCCCTTCTGCCGGCTGGCTGGCCGCTCCGGGCCCGCCCGCCTGGTGAGCCGTGTGAGCATACGTGCGCTTTGTGGTCCGCAGGGCGAGCATTTCAGAGAAGTGATGAAGCGGATTCAGAGTCTGCTGGACATCCAGGAAAAGGAGTTTGAAAAGGTACACGCTTCTTGGAAACCGGCAAGTCATTTGTCGGGTGGGATGCTAAAGTCTTGACTTTTTTTTTGCCCGCGGTGTGAGTTTCGCTGCTCTTTGGAATTAACGCAGTTTTCTGGTTTTGTCTGTCAGTTTAAATTTGCAATTGTGATGATGGGCCGACATCAGTACATAAATGAAGATGAGTATGAAGTGAACTTGAAAGACTTTGAACCTCAGCCTGGTAAGAGCCCTCCCGCGGAGACGCAGGCCATCGGGGCCCAGGGGGCAGGTGGCCCTGGGTTCGAGGGCCAGGCTTCCCTTTCCCGGCTGGGGAGTGAGCCTCATTCTCGTCCTCTGCGGAGCAGGGAGGGACAGCGGCCTGCCTCCGGTGACTTTGGTGGGTGTCACACGATGGCAAATGGGGTAGCGCCTGACAGTGCCACGCGGGGAGCCAGTGACCTTGGTGGGGTGCAGGGTCCCGGCTGTGGGACCCATGCTGCCCAGGAGGCCCCTTGACCTCTCCTGACCCCAGGGCCCGAGTGCTGGCTCAGTGGTCTGACTGTCTCCTCTCCCCACCAGGTAACATGTCTCACCCTCGGCCGTGGCTCGGGCTCGACCACTTCAACAAAGCCCCGAAGAGGAGTCGCTACACATACCTTGAAAAGGCCATCAAAATCCATAACTGACTTCCTCCCCGGGGGCGGGCGAGGCGGACCGCGGTGGGTGTGCCCCTTACCAACAGCCGGGAACTCTGGTGCGTGAGCACCACCCCACGTCTTCAGCAAGAGGATTTGCTGCTGGTGTTAATTTTATTTTGTTGAGGCTGTTCAGTTTGGCTTCTCTGTATCTATTGATTGCCCTTTTTGAGAAAAATGAAGGTGTTTTTATAAAGCTTGGATGCCAATGAGAGTTATTTTACGGTGACCACGATGCCAGGCGCTGTCAGCGTGTCGGGGAGCGGCCGGCGGGCGCGGCGCTGGGCGGGCGCGGCTGACCCCCTCCCCGGGGCCCGGCCGCCAGCCCGCAGCTAGGAAGTCTTCTGTTTAGGCTCGTCTGACGTCTTTCCCTCAGTTATACTTTCAATGACCTTTTGTGCATCTGTAAAGGCGAAGCAGAGAAACTCACAACCTAATAAATAGCGCTCTTTCCTTCACTGGTGTCCTGTCGCCCCTTCCTGGGTCTCCCCGGCTGCCTGGGTCTTTTTAATAAACTCGTCTCCCTTCCGTCAGCCCCCGCGTCCCACAGCCCGTTTGCAGAGCGGATGCACTGAATACAGGCTTGACCAGACACTTTGGGGTCTTTTTATTCAACTGAAAAAAAAAAACACTGTTCAAATCCAATTAAGGTGTACTATGCTGCCTCTGGGCAAACCTAATGATCTCAAGAGTTCATTCAAGCAGGTGAAAAAATTATAAATAGACTCGTCTGCTTCAAATGGGACAGACGGAACCAAGAAAGGAGGGCCTTTTAGCTAAGAGGGTATGCCCACTGGTGTTCGCAAGCTGTTGACTTTGTATAAAAAAAGTTAAAAAAAAAAAAAAAGTTAAATAAAAAAAAGCAAAAAAAAAAAAGGAAAAATGAGATTGTATATTTAATGAATGAACATGTACAATTGACCATGGGGAGGAGGTGGTGGCTTCTGTCGGGTGACTCTGAGTGGCCCCCACTGATGTTGACATTCATCGTGTGTGGCTTTCTTTCAGTCCGGCCGTTTCCTTTGGAGCTGACGCCAGCCGCGTGTCTAGTTTTGAGTGCAGTAAAAATAGAATCAGCAGATCACACTTAGTTTTCATCCTTTTCCAGTACTTTTTTGTTTGTTTGTTTCTGTAGCAGCAGTGTACACCAACTCTTCCTGTATATTGCCTTTTTGCTGGAAAATGTTGTATGTTGAATAAAATTTTCTATAAAAATGATAATTCAGTGAGTTGACGTGGAAGTTGAGGGAGCCATCAGCTCTCCTTGCAGGTAGGCCCGGGGAACATTTAATCACTTCATGGCAAGGTTTTGGGGGTTCTTGTCTCCTCTTCCTCCTCCTGTGGAAGCTTAAGAGATTGAGGTTTTCCAGGCAGGAGTCTAGTGCACTAAGATGACCGTAAATACGGGAATGGCCGAAGGTGTGGTCCAGGGGGAGGTGGCCTCACGACCTCCACCTGACACAGCGTGTCCGCTGGCTGCTCTCCACCTGGAGGAGGGCCTTCCTGCCTGGGGCCCCGCAGTGACCATAGATGGCGCTGTCTTCTGCAGAAAGTCACTCTCTGGGTGCGCAACTTTGAACATTTATTAAAGTATTCGGGATTTTTTGGTTTTTAGGTTTTGGCTGATGGTAGATGATGGTCTTGGGTCACTGAAACTTACTCCCAAGTTATTAGAAGGCTTTTCTCAAAGGCCATTTCACAGTGTGGGTGGTCAGCACACATTGCATGCGATTCTTTTCCATTCCCTCCCAGCCATAGCCTTGAGTCCAAGTTCATAAAACCGATGAGGGTAGCGGGGGCGGGGGGGGCGCGGCTGAACCTGAAAATAACTCCTGGCTTGGGGACCCCAGAACCACAGTGTATCGTTCTCGAGGGGCTTGAGGTTCCTGTTACTACCAGAAGCAGTACAGTGGGAGAGTCTCCTTGATTAGAGGAGCAAACTGTTTGCAAACATCCATTTCAAATGTCAAGGTCAAACCACAGATCCCTCTTGCGAGATGGGCGATTCTGGCATTTCCTCAAATAGGAAATGGCAACCAACTTTAGGATTCTTGCCTGCAAAATTCTGTGGACAGAGGAGCCTGGCAGGCTACAGCCCATGGGGTCTCAGAGTTGGACAGGACTTGAGCGACTGAGCGTGTGCTGGCATCTCTGCCAGTCTAGGCCTTGGCATCCTGACCACTCACTGCCCAGTAGAATGACCTAAGTCATGGCGGGTTGGGGGATGCTCTGTGCCCCTGCCCAGGGAGAGAGCCACATGCCCCCAGTGTCCACTGAGTATCTAAAATGTGGCTGAAGTAGCAGAAGGTGAATTTTGATCACTGATTTAATTTTTTTAAGTTTATTTGGCTGAGTCAGGTCTTACCTGTGCCATGTAGGATCTTCCAACATGGCATGGGCTTATGTTCCTGGCGGTGGTGGTGGTGATTTAGTCGGTAAGTCATGTCCAACTCTTCCTACCCCATGGACTGTAGCCTGCCAGGCTCCTCTCTCCATGGGATTTCCCAGGCAAGAATACGGGAGTGGGTTGCCATTCCCTTCTCCAGGGGATCTTCCCAACCCAGAGATTGAACCTTGGTCTTCTGCATTGCTGGTAGATATGTTACCCACTGAGCCACCAGGGAACAATCAGGCCAGAGTCCCTGGTACTGCAAGGCGGTTTCTTGACCGCTGGACCACAAGGGAAGTCCCTGGTTTAGTTGTAAATCGCCACATGTGACTGAGGCGTCCTGACCACATTTTCCTCACTTTGTGTGGTGACGGTATGATGAGCTCCTTCGAGCCGTCTTGAGTGAGTATATAAAGCCGTCATTAGTGCATGAGAGTTTCCTTGACCTCCTCATTAGAGGAAGCTGTGGGGGCGTCCAGGGGCAGGGTGGGAACCAAATGAAATAAGGGCCAGTTCCCCAAGGTCCTCCTTCAGCACCTCGTGCCCTCTGTTACCTTCTAATGAGACCTGGAAGCAGGGTCCCGGGCACCTTGGGGAGCAGGGTGATCAGAGTGGTGTCTGCACGTTCAGAGGCAGGGTCCCTTTTCAGCAGAGATCTGAGAGGTCGCTGACCTGCTAGCATTGGAGGGGGGCGGGCAGGCATCATCAGTGGAGGGATCCCGGGTAGTGTGTGCGCAAAGTCTCTCAGTCGTGTCTGACGCTACGGACTGTAGCCCTCCAGGCTCCTCTGTCCGTGGGGTTCTCCAGGCAAAATACTGGAGTGGGTTGCCATGCCCTGCTCTAGATCTTTCCGACCCAGGGATTGAACCCGCATCTCAGGTCTCCTGCATTGACAGGGAGATTCTTCAGCACTAGCACCACCTGGGAAGTCCCATTCACAGCAAGATAGAGCCAGTTTGATACATGTGCCGACTGCAGTATCCTCGCCTGGAGAATCCTGTGGACAGAGAAGCCTAGCGGGCTCCATAGGATCGCGAAGAGTCAGACACGACTGAAGTGAGTCAGCTCGCATGCAAAGTTCATGAGATGCTGTGGCAGAGAACCTGTACTCAGAGCCCCGTGGAGCCTTGCCCGGTCCCTTCCCCACAGCAGAGAGGCGGCCCTTCATCCGTTCAGACCCGGCGCTGCGAGGGTTGGGGCTGCTGTTGGGCTGGTTCGTTCTACCCCACCCCATGCTGGGCAGGCGGTGGATACACGGGGTGGCAGCGAGGCCGAGCTTGGCTCTCCTGACCCTACGGTACCTCTGGCAGGAAGCTGCGGGAGGCATCCCCAGTGCCCGCCACACTGTGGCCCTGTGTTGGGGTGGGGGTGTTCTTTGTCTCGTGTCTGTGGGGCCATGTGGTTGGGAAGACCAGAGCAAGGGTCCTGATACCGGCTGTCACCACTGAGCACACCACATGCCAGCAAGGAGGCGAGTGACCAGGACAGGGAGTGAGTGAAGCCCCCTGGCTGGGCACTCGGCCTGCTGAGTGCAGAGCCGGCCCTGAGACCCACACTCACTGCCACCCCTTTCTGAGTGCCGCCTCCCTGCTAGAAGGAGGGGAACCCCACTTTAAGATGAGAGCTTTGGGAGAAAGGGGCTGGGCCAACCTCCTCTGCCTCCCCCAGCCTGAGCCCCGGCCCCTCCTGGCCGGCCCCGGAGGTCGGTTCAGATGAAGAAGGAGCTTGGGAAAGCCTCAGGGAGAGAAAGGGGTCCCATGCGCCCCAGCCTGGGTCTACAGTGAGGTCTGGGGACCCAGAACCAAGGCGTGGGACATCAAGGGGTGGGGCTTCCCTGATGGTCCAGTGGTTAGGAATCCACCTGGCAGTGCCGAGGATGCAGGTTCGATCCCTGTTTCGGGGACTAAGATCCCGCATGCCTTGGAGCAGCTAAGCCCACACACCACAACTAAGACCCAATGCAGCCAAATAAATATTAAAAAGCAACAAAATAAATAAACTAAGAAGTGGGAAGGGTGGTCTAGGTCAAGTCGTTCAAGGCAGTGAGTGAGGAGGTTCTGGGATGATGGGGACTTCAGGGGCTGGGCCAAGGGGACAGCCTGAAACCCACTGAACCCACCTGTGCACAGATTTTGAAGCCGAAAAGTCTGGATTTTTTTTTTTTTTTAAGTTGACACCGGGCAGTCTGAGTCAGAGAGGCCTGGAGTGGCTCCCTGGGCTCATGGAACACTGCTGGGGAGCTAGGCAGGGCCTCGTGGGTGGACCATGGGGACTGAAGCAGGCCGATCAAGGAGGGTCCGGACACCACCCACAGCCGGCACTGTGATGGCCCATGGGACTGAACGCTTCTGCCCATGGACCTCTCTGGAAGTCCGAGCAAAACCCAGCAGGTTGCCTGATGGGTGCAAAATCAGACCGCCGGCTGGAGCTCTGCAGATGGGTCCGGGTCCAGGCCCGGTTCTGGCAGAGCCAGGCAGGCCCAGTGACTCTGGGCTGCCTGGCCTGGGTGCCTCTGTGGGGCTGTGGGCCTCCAAACCACAGATTGACCACGTCCTAGCTCCACACCCCTTCCTCGGGGTCGTGGTGGCCCGTGAGCCCGCCTGGCCTCCCTGGTGGTCAGTACACACAGCTGGTCCACTTGGTGCCCCCCATCCTGATGTATTACGAATGAGTTGGTTCTCAGGGCTAGATGCCTAGTTTGTGTCAGATGTTTCATCTTCGTCTTTATATATACACACACACACACACACACACACACTTTTTTTTTTGGCTGCACTGCGTCTTCATTGCTGCATGGGCTTTTCTCTAGTTGCAGCGAGCAGAGGGCTACTCTCCAGCTGGGATGTGTGGGCTTCTAGTTGCGACAGCTTCTCTTGTTGCAGAGCATGGGCTCCAGGGCGACGAGCTTCAGTAGTTGCCGCTCAGTAGTTGTGGCCCCCAGACTTCAGAGCACAGGCTCCGTAGCGGAGGCAGGCGCATGGGCTTAGCTGCTCCTCGGCACGTGGGATCTTCCCGGATCAGGGATCCCCTGTGTCTCCTGCATTGGCAGGTGTATTCTTCACCACTGAGCCACCAGGGAAGCCCAGATGCTTCATCTTCTAACCTTAAAAATCTTAAGTCCCAGGGGCTTCCCTGGCGGTCTGGTGGTTACGACTCTGCGCTTCCTTTGCGGGGCGGGGGAGGGCATGGGTTCCATCCCTGGTCGAGGAAGTTCTGCATGCCTCCAGGTGCGCTGATAAACAGATGGGTCCCCGTTTGGGTGTGGAAGCCAGCTTCCCGTCCGGCAGCTGGTGCCACCCCCAGAGTTCAGGGCTCTCCCGGGTTTTCCGGGGCATCTTGGGGGTCCCCAAGATGGGGGGCTGCCGCCAGCCTCTCCGGGGAGGCTGACACCCAGATCCAGAGAAATCCGTCCCCTACAGGTCCTTTCCCCCTGCTGGCGTGACATGCTCCACCAGCGCCATCCCAGCAGCACCAACCACCTGAAGGCCGCACGGTGCTTCCACGCCAGCTCACAGGCCACGTCTCCACTCTCCACACAGGCCATCCCACCCTGGCACCTCTTCTGCCTGTGCAGGAGCCTCGGGCCGGCAGAGCTGAGGGTCCAGCTCCCCGTCTGGTCACTGGATCCAGACTGGCCATCTCTCGGCCTCAGCTTCTGCATCTGCCTTCCCAGACGGTGCTGAGCAGGGACGGAAGCAGCTGCCACCTTTTGGTGAATAAGCCATAGCTCAGTGACCATCCCACCTGACTACTCGTCCTCCTCTGCCTCTTAATTCTCCTGCTTCTGCCCCTTCTCTAGCAAATTCCTTTTAATTGAAAAGAGGAGTGAGTAATATTTGTTATAGTTTGCAAAACTGAAAATATCCCTTCAGGGGATTCCCTGGCAACCCAGTGTTTAGAATTCTGAACTCTCAGTGCCAGAGGTCCAGGTTTGATCCCTAGTTAGGGAATTAAAAATCTCATAAGCTGTGCTGTGTGGCCAAAAATTAGAATAATAATAATAAAGACACGGGGAAATGCCCTATGATGCAAATTATTTTTTAATTTATTTTTAATTGAAGGATAATTGCTTTACAATATTGTGTTGGTTTCTGCCAAACATCAACATGAATCGGCCATGGGTATATATACATCCCCTCCCTCTTGAACCTCCCTCCCACCTCCCACCCCATCCCAGCCCTGTTCATTGTCGCAGAGCACCAGTTTGAGCTCCCTGAGTCATACAGCAATTTCCCACTGGCTGTCTATTCCTGGGTCGGGAAGATCCCCTGGGGGAGGGCATGGCAACCCACTCCTGTATTCTTGCCTGGAGAATCCCATGGACAGATGCGCCTGGCGGGCCAATGTACATGTTTCCATGCTAAGATAGAAATTCTTTTAAAAAAAAATCCCTTCATTCATGTGACGTTCAGCCCGTGCCCCACTTGGCCTTGCCCCCAGGCCAGCAACACGGTACCCAGGAGTGGCCCACTCAGAAGCCAACTTGGGACCTTTTTACGTCCTAAGCATTTGCCAGATTCCTCCTGCATAGCTTCCTTCACAGGACAGAAAAGCTGCTCTACTGTAGCCTCGAGGGAATTTAAGGGATTTAAAGGATTAAACCTCTTGTTGGGGACTGGGCACAGAGATTTGGGAAGACTGGTTCCCTCATCCCAGCTCCCAAAAACCCACCTGTCCCTGCCAGGACCTGGGGTCACCGGGGTCTGGGGAAGTGACAGAGACCCAGGAGCCAGTGATGGGGCTGGAAGGAATTGGTGGGGAGAGAAGGGGGCAGGCACGGAGTTGCAGGAGAGGCCAGGGACAGAGTCTGGACGCTCGGGTGAACACTTGGGCTCTCTTGGTTCTGGCTGGCTGGAGCTCAGGGGAGCAGGAACCACAAATGGCCTCAAAGGGACCCCATGTTAAGAGCCTGGTCCTAGGATGGACCTCCCTAGTGGTCCAGTGGTTAAGACTCCACCTGCCAGTGCAGGGGTCACGGGTTCAATCCCTTTGCAGAAAGATCCCACCGGCCGCAGAGCCACCAAGTCCCGGGGCCACGACTACTGAAGCCTGTGCTCCACCGCAAGAGAAGCCACTGCAGGGAGAAACCCGTGAACCGCAAGGAAGAGCAGCCCCCGCTCACCCCAACTAGAGAAAGCCGGCACACAGCAACCAAGACCTGACCCAGCCAAACATAAGCAAACAAACGGAAGTGCAAAAAAGGAGCCTGGTCTTGAGGGTGGTGAGTACTAACTGGGCGGTGTCAGAGCCAAAGGTCCTAAACTCTTGCCCTGATAATCGCGCTTACTCTGTGCCAGCCATCGCCACAGGGGAGGACTAGGAGGCGTGGCCAAGGCTTGGGAGCTGGGAGACACCATCAGGGACTCTAGCCTCCTTTAAGGAAGAGAGGGGTAGGGGAGCAGGGAGGTAAAGAAATCACTGCAAGGCAGAGGGGACAGGACCCAGGGCTCATGCAGAGAGGGGCTGAGGGCTGAGGGATAAGAGGAGGTGATGCAGAGAGGTGGCCGTGCCAGTCTCATCCACCAGGGGTACCTGAGGAGGTGGGAAGATGAGTGACTTGGAGATCTGATGGGTTTGGGGGGACCTTTGGGCATCCGGGGAGGGCTGTGGGGTACAGGAGGTGAGAATGGAAACCTCAGGAGTGGCTTGAATAGGGAAAGGGCTCAAGACAGGACCCTGGGGTGGGGGGGACAGCAGGCCAACAGGGTGTGCTGAGAGGATGTGCAAGACGTGGCCAGAGCATCACTGCCGGACAGGGGAGGCAGCAGGGAGGGCCCGGGCTGCCGAGGGTCCAGGCAGGTCAGGAAGTCAAAGTCGCTCAGTCGTGTCCAGCTCTTTGTGACCCCATGGACTATAGAGTCCATGGAACTCTCCAGGCCAGAATACTGGAGTGGGTAGCCTTTCGCTTCTCCAGGGGATCTTCCCAACCCAGGGATCCAACCCAGGTCTCCCGCATTGCAGGCTGATTCTTTACCAGCTGAGCCACAAGGGAAGCCCAAGAATACTGGAGTGGGTAGCCTATCCCTTCTCCGGTGGATTTTCCCAAGCCAGTTATTGAACCCAGGTCTCCCACATTGTAGGCGGATAGTTTACCTCTGAGCCCCAAGGGTACCCAGACAGGTAGGGAAGAGAGCAAAGTGCCCGGAGGATGCGGGATTTAGCCAGGGGAGCTCACAGGCTCTCTGCCAGCATGAAGGGCAGGTGCGTCTCTGCAGGTTACCTGGCTGGAGTTGCAGAGACGTTGTCACAAAGACGATGGAGCTTGACTGATGGAAGAAGTGTTAGTCACTCAGTCGTGTCCGACTCTTCGTGACCCCATGGAGTGTAGCCCGAACCAGGCTTCTCTGTCCATGGAATGCTCCAGGCAAGAATCCTGGAGTAGATCGCCATTCCCTTCTCCAGGGGATTCTTCCCGACCGAGGGGTCAAGCCCAGGTCTCCCACATTGCAAGCAGATATTTTTTACCATCTGAGCCAGCAGGGAAGTCTGATGGGAAAGAGTCGTGAAGGAAAGAAGAGGGTGGAGCCTGAGAAGGGAGGGCCACTATGCACACCATCCATCGGTCAGCCCCTCAGTGGTCAGTCAGTACAGGGCACCTCCTGTGTGCCAGCGCTCACCGGCCTCCCCTGGCGGACAGACGTGGGCAGACAACAGTCACTTAGTCAGCATTTATTTCACAGGCGTTTGTAGAGGAAGAGCTCCTGCCGACACACAGGGCACGTGTGCCTCACGTCCATCAAGCTGTCCACGCAGAAGGGGACGAGGCAGCAGCCCAAGAAGCACCTGCAGCCTCGGAAGCAGCGGGGACTTACCGGGGGCCAAGCCAAGCCTGCGAGCCCCCCACCCCACCCCTGGGGCTGCCCGGCCAGCAAGGTGGGCTAGGAAACCACCCCTCCCTCCATGCCCCATGCCAGCACCCCACCCCAAACTAGCAGGCTCCCAGCACGGATGCCCCGGGCCCCGGCAGAGGCGAGGGGGGACCACTCACCCAGCCACGAAGATGCCGGTGCACAGGAGCCAGGTGAGCACGCCTGGGACCGGGGTGGTCACGGTGACGATCCGGTTCATGCAGTATGGACACGTGAACTGTACGGGGTCTGGGGACTGCAGCCTCGGCACCCTGAACAGTTCTTGGGGGAGGGACATGTCAGGCCCTACGCCACACCCCCGTCCCCCTCATCCTGTATCCAACACGGGGGGCCCGCCCCGCCTGCAGTTTCTCTGTGCTCCCCTGAGCCCCCCAGGCCGTCCCGATGGGCCCAGCTTCCCCCTTGCACTACCCCCTACCCACCAGCCTCCAGGGCTCAGGGCCCTCGCTCAGTTAAGACCTCCAGCATTTATTTCACAGGCGTTTGTAGAGGAATAGGCCCAATTGTTTTTTAAAAAAGCAATAACTCTAAGTGACACCCTTGGGGACGCAGTAGCTTGAAAACAACAACCCCCTATAAAAACTTCCTTTTGGTATTCTGCCTCTTCTTGCCCAAGCACAGCATTTTTCTGGGGTGGGGTTTCCAGAAAAAAAAAGCTGATCTGTATTTAGCTTTTTTAAACAGAACAACCATTTTTATAGTCTTGGGTGTGCAGAGAGGTGAGGTCTTTGGTGGTGGCTGAATATTTTGTTAATAGGATTCCAGGGAGTTTTCATGCTCTAGACGGAAGGGTTGGCGTCTGGTCCGGGTGGACTGTCAGGCCATGAGGAGGAGCCTATGACCGTTATAGACTTTGGGTTCCTGAGGGGCCGAGGGGAGGGGGTGCTGGGGTTTGGGCTCTAATGTGGGGTGCCACCCTCACCCCTAGTTTGGCAGGAAACCAAGGGAAAGAACTACGTTTGGCTAGACGGGGGTGACCCATGGTTTAAAGCTCACTCTCCCACACTAGACTTGACAACCCAGCCCACCAGCTCTCAAGCTTTTTCTTTATTTAGAAATCCCTCCCCCACCTCTGGATTTCCCTGGTGGTCCAGTAATTGGGACTCCACACCTCCATTGCTAGGGGCACAGGTTCGATCCTTGATCAGGGAACTAAGATCCCAGAAGTTGCTAAGCAGTGCAGCCAAAAAAAAAAAAAAAATCTCCCCAAAGCCCAGACCCTACACGGTTGGGTGGGTGGGTGGTGTCTGAATTCCTCTCTTTGGTTTCAAGAGCGATGGATTTGCAGAGTCGAGAACAGGGCTTCTTTTCATAGACATTTCCTGAGCACCTACTGTGTCCCAACCCCTTCCACCAACGTCTGCACATCAGAGAGAAGGCCGTGGGCAGTGTGGGGCTCACAGCTGTGGAGGGAGGGATCACACCACTCGGGAGGCAGGACATACACCTTCCCAGAGGAGGTGCTGTTCGGACAGTCTTGGCGAGTGGTCAAGGCGGTGCTGGGTTTAAGACAGGGAAAGCCTGGGGAAGGGGGTGTGGAGGTGGCGAGGGGGAGGACAGCAGGAACACTCACCTGGATAAACAGACATGGGTGGGGGAGGAGGAGGCGCTCCAAGTCCTGGAGGCGAAGGAGAATAAGGAGGAGGAGGCCCTTGGAGGAGGAAAGAAGGAGAAACACCCTTAGACCCTTAGAAGGCTGACTGCATGCCAGGTGCTGAGCTGAAAACTTGGCTGGTCTGAGGCAGCGACCCATTTTATAGGAGAGAAAGCTGAGGCCTGGAGGGATGGATCAAGTTGCCAGTGGGATTTCAGCCAGCAGATGGAAGAGCTTGGATTTGAACCCAGGCATTTCCTGACCCCACTCTGCTCTGGGTGTCATAGGATGCAAGCTCTTCTTGAAGGCAATGCCGGGGGCTTGAGGCTGCAGAAATAACACAGACCCCATAATCTATCCTTCTCTTTCTTTCCTTCTTTTTGTAATCCCTGGAGAAGGAAATGGCAACCCACTCCAGTATTCTTGCCTGGAGAATCCCATGTAGCTTGGCAGGCTACAGTCCATGGGGGCTGCAGAGTCAGACATGACTGCGTGACTAACACTTTCATAATCAGCCCTTATTATGTGCCAGACTCTGTGCTGAACACTTCACGTGCCTTACTTTGATTACTCTCGCCAGAACACCAATAAGGTAGATTGTGGCATTATTCCAATTTTGCAGATGTGGAAGCTAGGCTCAGAGAGGTTAAGCAGCTTGCCTGACATCACCCAGCACAGACGTCAGAGTCAAGGATGGAACTGAAGTTGGCCTGCTTCCTGAGCACAGGATCCTAAGTGCCATGTCCCTTGCCTCTGGTCAGGACGGCTCCAGAAGATGCAGCATTCCATCTGCTGCTTCCAAGAACTGTCTGGGCCCCAGGCAGGCTTCCTTCTTCAGCCTTGTCTCCCTCCTGCCCTACCAGGGGCTCAGACCCTGCCTCCCAGGAGTCAGCCCTCGGCCCGCCCCCGGGGCCCTGGGAAGCCTCCTCTCCCAGGCCCTGGAAGCAGGAGTGAGGGTGTCTGGAGGAGGAAATTCTGGGATCCCAGGTATCCAGAGAGGGGTCTGGAGGGGAGGAGGGGAACCCCCGAATCTTAACCAGTGTGGCTGATGGGTGGGGTCCCTGTGTGTTTTCACTGGAAACCTCTCCAGGGCTTTGCATGGGGACCTGGTCCTCTCAGGAAAGGAGTCTCAAGGCTTGAGGAGGGCACCTGGGCTGTCCCCCACCCATGCCTCCTCCCAGAGTGGGGGCAACCGGAGAACAGGAAGCCCCTCCCCACTTCCCACCACTCAGTCTAGGCTCTGTGGGGCCCGGGTGGTTTCTCTCCCAATTGGTCCCTGCAGCCCTGCCTGGGCTGGAATTTGTACCCATTTTACAGATGCACAAACTAAAGGTCAGGAATTAAACCACCTGGCCCAGGACCACCAGCTGGAAAGTCCTTCTGAGCTCAGACCTGGTTACTGACTGCCCAGCCCTACATCCATCATCTCTTTGAACCCTCCCAACCCTTTCTCAGATGAGAAAAGAGGTTCGGGGACTTACCTGAGGCCATGGCAGCGTGGCGGGGACCTCCCTCCCCCCTAAACCCCCAGGGCATTCCAGGTTGCCTCTGGCCCCTGGGTGGGGTGTGGGTGGAGGGGCATGTCATACCTGATATGGGGGCGTCATCAGTCTATGGATAGTTTGAGGGTACAGGCCGTGCCCCACCCTGATGGGGCCCCACCTTGTCCCCATCAGGTCTCGTGGTCCCCGGGTGGACTGGGGCAATGTGACTTGTGGGGTGAGGACGGGAATCAGACCCAGTTCAGCAAGGGGACCCGTAGCCTCCCTGCCTGGGGGCCCCTGCAGTCAGCGTGTCACCTGAACGAGGAGACCCTCACCTTGGGCGTAGTACCCTCCTGGGGCCCAGGAGGTCTGTTCCGGCAATGGTGTCGAGGCAGCTTTGGGTTCCAAGCTCGGAGCGGCCCGGTGCTGGCCTCGGGAGGCCCCCATCCTGCGGCCTGGCTGTCCGCAGGGGAGGGGAGTGCAGGTCACCCCAGGGCCTCTTGCTGGGCCTGGCTTGGGTGGAACAGCCATTGTGATGTGTATCCTCCCCGTGGCCAGGGGTGGGGTGGGGGGGCTTGGTCCCCATTCCCTGCAGGAGGGGGCGGGGTCTCCACGGGCCCAGCTTGAGAACTCTTTAGAGATCAGATGACACCCCCTTCCCATGCTGCAGGCCCATCAGAAACTGGCCGGGATCAGAGGGCAGGGTGGGAGCCTTAAAAATATGAATCCGGAGGGCTCTCCCGGTGGTCCAGTGGTTAAGAATCTGCCTTCTAGTGCAGGGGACGTGGGTTCGATCCCTGGTCGGGGAACTAAGATCCCACATGTCGTGGGACTTCTGAGCCCATGCGCTACAACTAAGACCCAGTGCAGCCAAATAATAAATATTTAAAAAGATATATGAATCCGGGACTTCCCTGGTGGTCCAAGTGGTTAAGACTCGTCCGTCTACTGCAGGGTGCTAGGTTTGATCTTTGGTAACTAAGATGGTGCATGGCACGGTCAAAGAAAAAAGAGCAAGTTATTCTGTTGTGAGCAATTCATTCATTCAGCCCATGGATGCAGAGATGTAGCTGTGAGGATGTTCACATCTTCTTTAGAAATGCTGGTAGGTGTATGTACACAGGTACACACGTGTATATAGACATATATGTGCTGAGTCACTTCAGTCGTGTCCGACTCTGCAACCCTATGGACTGTAGCCCGCCAGGCTCCTCTGTCCATGGAATTCTCCAGGCAGGAATACTGGAGTGGGCTGCCATTCATTTCTCCAGGGAAAATTCCCGACCCAGGGATGGAAGCTGCGTTTCTTAAGTGTCCTGCCTTGGCAGGCATGTTCTTTACCACTAATGCCACCTGGGAATACACACACACACACATATATATATACACACACACAGAGACACAAGCACACACACAGGTGTGTATGGATACAGGCACACAGTTGTGTGGATAAACACGCAGGTCCTATGCACGCACAAACGTGTCAGTCTATATGTCACCTCATGGGCTAGCTCCTGTTGTTTAGCTGTGAGTTAGGGCAAAACCCTAACTCCCTCTAACCCTCCATCCTGCGGCTTCCCCATCTGTAAAATGGGGGTAAGATAGCTACTTCATAGGGTTGTTATGGGATCAAATGCCATAACCCAGGTAGCGGGTTCGGCGCAGGGAGTAAAGCCAGCATTTTTACTGGGAGATGATTGGTGACATGAAACAGCCGGAAGAGATGGTCCTGACTGTAGGGGGCAATCTCCACGCTGGGGCTGGCTCTGAGCTCCACCTAGGGTCATGGCCAGGAAGCCCATAGCTGGGCTTCAGGCACGAATTGATGTCTGTGTGCTTGACCTGTGTACTTCACGGCTTCTCATTGGGCCTCCAGAATGTCCAAGATAGTCTAAGATAGCCCTGCTTCTATCTGATTGGCAGAAACCAAAAGTTACGGTGAATGGGAAGGGGCGGGGAACCAGTTTTCCCATACAAGAACTAGAAAGTGGTGTTGGTCATATCCAACAGAATGCCCAGGTGGCACAGTGGGAAAGAACCCATTTACCAAAGCAGAAGAGACATAAGAGACTCAGGTTCGATCTCTGGGTCGGGAAGATCCCCTGGAGAAGAGAATGGCTACTCATTCCAGGATTCTTGCCTGGAGAATTGCATGGGTAGAGGAGCCTGGCGGGCTACAGTCCATGGGGTGGCAAATATTTTGGATGCGACTGAGCACCTGAGCACACGTACATGATAGAATTACAGATGGGTGACCCTTTGACCATGCAATACTATTTCTAGAAATCCATCCTAAAGATTTGTTGTTGTTCAGTTGCTCAGTCGTGTCTGACTCTTTGTGATTCCAATGGACTGCTAAGGATAGGCTAGCCAAAGTATCAGGTGAGGTAGGTGCCAGGCTATTCAGGGTAGCAACGAAAAACTAGAAATAACGCAAATGTCCATCCATATAGGGACTCTTCAGCTACCCAAAATAAAGGGAGAGAGGGAGGAGAGAAAGGGGTAAAGAGAGAAAAAAGAGGAAAATCTTCATATATTACTATGGAGCAACCTCTCCAGGATATCTTGTCCAAAAACAAACAAGAAGATATGTGTTTTTATGTATATATAGTACTCTTTTTTTTTTTTTTTTGGTCATTACCATGTGGCTTGTGGGATCTTAGTTTCCCAACCAGGGATTAAGCCAAGGCAACAGCAGTGAAAGTGTTGAGTCCTAACCACTGGACCACCAGGGAATTCCCTATATTTAGCACTCCTTTCAATGTAAGCAAACAGAGAAGGAGATAAATCATCTCCAAGAAGAAATAAAAGAAGGATTAATTAAGAACTAAAATGGTTAATGTTGAAAATGGAAGCCGGTTCTCTCTCTCTTGTTCACGAGTTTGACTTTGGAACCATATCATTATTTTTACTCATTAAAAAGGAAGTACATCAAAAAGAAAAAAGCAACACCAAAAAACGGAAAGCAACTGAAAGCTAACAAATGCGATCATGTATCAAGAGTTCTTACACACCACGAGGCATGAAGCACGAGCTATAAAAGAAAAACTTGAAAGACTAGTTCATCAAAGCACCTGCTTCTTAAAAGATACCATCTATAGATGCAATAAAAAGGCAAGCTACAGGTCAGGAGAAAATATTTACAGGCCAAAGGACAAGTATACAGTGTATGAAAGAACTCCTTCAACTCAATAACTAAGAAAAACTCACAATATTAAAACTGGGCAGAAGACCTGAACAGACACTTCACAAAAGATACAGAAATGACCAACATGCACATTAAAAGATCCTCAGCATCCCTATTCAGCTAGGAGATGCAAATTAAAAGGCTGAGTTACCAATGGTTAAAATTTATTTTTTATTTATAAATAAGTTGGAGGGAAGTGGAGTCTTTTCACTTGGTTATTGATTGATCGATTGATTTTTGGCCGTGTGCCATATGGGATCTTAGTTCCCTATCAGGGATTGAACCTGCTCCCCCTGCAGTGGAAGCCCGGAGTCTTAACCACTGGACCACCAGGGAGGTCCCTCCATTGGTTCAACTTTTAAAAACAGACAATCCCGAGTGTTGACAAGCATGCAGAATAACTAGAACCCTCCTACTCTGCTGGTGTGAGTGTAAAATGCTTCATCATTTTGAACAAACCGACAGTTTCTCCTGAAGGCAGACATCCACACACCTGGGACCAGGAATTCCACCCCTAGGTCTTAATTTTTTTATTTTTTTGCCATGCTTCATGGCTTGTGTGACCTTAGTTCCCTGACCAGGAATTGAACCCTGGTCCTCAGCAGTGAAAGTGCAGAGTCCCGACAACTGGACCGCCTCTAGGGAATTCCCTCCACTCCCAGGTTTTCACCCAGGAGAAATAAAAATACATGTTCAAAAAAAAAAAAAAAGGGGCCTGTATGAGAAAATTCATAGTAACTTGATTCATAATAGCCCCAAATCTAGAAACAACCAAATATTTGTCAACAGGTGGGTGGATCATCACATCATGTATATTTATTGCAAGGAATTCTGCACAGCAGTGAAAGGAATGAACTATTGGTATACTCAGCAAGATGAATGTGTCTCAAAAAATGATTTTGAGCACAAGAAGCCCGACTCAGAAAAGTATGTCTCCTATGAGCCTGTATATTTGAAGTTCTGAAACAGGCCAAGCTGTGAGAGGCAGTAGATATGGAGGTGCCGCCTGCAAAGGCAGAGAATATGGGCATGAAGGTAGTTGTGCATGGCATATCAGAGCCACTTACATCACAGACACGTTAGATTTGTGAATTGTTACGAACGGGGTTATTCAGCTGATGGAGAAAAAGCGCCTTAAGGAAGCCCTTTCCTGATTCCCACAGAGATTTTGTCTTCCTGGAAAAAAGGTATCTCCTTTGTGGTCTGGAGCGCCTCTTCCCGCTCCATCTCCCCTGCGAGGGGGCCCTCTGACCCCCTCTCTCTGCAGCTCTTTTACCGATTCCATGGTTTTCACACCCGAGAGTCTTGAAACAGCCAGTGAGGCGTGCCTGCTCAGTCCTTTCTGCCGCCGCGTGGTGATGCCTTGCCCACTCCCTCTTCTCGCTCTGTCCCCTGCCCCGCCCCGAGCCCCGCCCCCTCCCCCGTCTCCTTCGGACCACGTTATATCTCTGTGTGCATTGTGATCTGTGGTTTGATGCCTGCTTTCTGCCCTCTGCATGCCCCAGCTCGCGTATAGAGGAGGAGCTGCACAAATACAGATTGACTGTGTGAATGAATGAATGAGCTGCCCACCCCATTTGGCTTAAAATCCTTCCGATTTTATGGCCCAGGGCGCAGGGGGCTTTGCATAGGCTTGAGGTTATACATCTCGGGATGGAGTTGGGGACCGCCTCCTTCTCTGGAGATTTTGGGGGCAGTGGTCCCCATAACGCAGGGCTGGGACACCGGCTGGTGCGTCTGAGCTCGGACACTCTTAGGGAAATGAAGAAGATGCGCCTTGTTCTTGGTCTCCGGCCATCCCAGTCATCGCCACCAGGAGGCAGCACCAGGCTGCGCGGGGCAGCCTCGCTTCCTGCCTCGGGGCTCCGCTGGCGGAGAGGTCCAGCGTAGGGAGGCCCAGGATGCCGAGCCGCCCCTGCCACCTTCCCTTTAAGGCTGGCCTGGTGCCTTCATATTGCCCTGGGGCTGAAGTTTCCCGTCCCACCTCGTCCCTCCTCAGGCCAAGCTGCAAGAGGGCTAGAGGCCAGCCCCAGGCCACGCGGCCCCTTGGACCCCAGTCCTTGGCACCCAGATCTGGGCATGGGGCGGGCCTAAGGCCTGGCTGGGCTCCTCCTGGGCCTTTTTCCTGAGGATGAGTTCTCCGTAACCAGCCAGCCTACCTGGTTCAGTTCTGACAGCTCTTACCTCTGCCTGGGCTTGTCCCGTTCCTGTTGAGTTGGCTTGGTCACTGTTGACCCTAAAACTTCAGCTTTGTGAGGGCAGGCTCAGGGCTCCTGGAGGAGCCCTTTTGTTGTTGTTTCTTTGTTTGTTTTTCACCTTTGCATCCCCTATATAAGATCTGGCAGGGAGGAGGAAGAAGATGGTTAAAGCATGGGTTCTGTCTTTCCCAGCTGTGTAACCCAGGGCAGGAGTCTTCACCTCTCTGAGCCTCAGATTCCTCCTCTGTAAAATGGGTATCAGTTCAGTTCAGTTACTCAGTCGTGTCCGACTCTTTGCGACTCCATGGACTGCTGCATGCCAGACTTCCCTATCCATCACCAACTCCTGGAGCTTACTCAAACTCATGTCCATCGAGTAGGTGATGCCATCCAACCAGCTTATCCTCTGTCATCCCCTTCTCCTCCTGCCTTCAATCTTTTCCAGAATCAGGGTCTTTTCCAAGAAGTCAATTCTTCCCATCAGGTGGCCAAAGGACTGGAGTTTCAGCTTCAGCATCAGTCTTGCCAATGAATATTCAGGACTGATTTCCTTTAGGATTGACTAGTTTGAGCTCCTTGCAGTCCAAGGCACTCTCAAGAGTCTTCTCCAATACCACAGTTCAAAAGCATCAAAAGTAATAATAATAATCACTTATTGCTAAGAGTCTTAGGCAGAGAAGGCAATGGCACCCCACTCCAGTACTCTTGCCTGGAAAATCCCACGGAGGAGCCTGGTAGGCTGCAGTCCATGGGGTCGCTAAGAGTCGGACACGACTGAGTGGCTTCACTTTCACTTTTCACTTTCATGCATTGGAGAAGGAAATGGCAACCCACTCCAGTGTTCTTGCCTGGAGAATCCCAGGGATGGGTGAGCCTGGTGGGCTGCCATCTATGGGGTCGCACAGAGTCGGACACGACTGAAGTGACTTAGCAGCAGCAGCAAGAGTCTTAGGAGGGCTTCCCATGTGGCACAGGTAGTAAAGAGCCCGCCTGCCAATTCAGGAGACATAGGAGATGTGGGTTCGATCCCTGGGTCGGAAAGATCCTCTAGAGGAGGGCATGGCAACCCACTTGAGTATTCTTGCTGGAGAATCCCACGGACAGAGGAACCTGGCCGGGTACAGTCCATGGGATTGCATAGAGTTGGACACGACTGAAGCAACTTAGCGTGCACACAAGGGTCTTAAGAAGATTCAAGGAGACAGTTTTACCTTGCTGGCTGACCCTTCATCCATGCCTACCTTCTATTCCATTACTTTGGCCACCTGATGTGAAGAGTTGATTCACTGGAAAAGACCCTGATGCTGGGAAAGATTGAGGGCAGGAGGAGAAGGAGACGACAGAGGATGAGATGGTTGGATGGCATCACCGACTCAATGGACATGAGTTTGAGCAAACTCAGGGAGATGGTGAAGGACAGGGAAGTCTGGTGTGCTGCAGTTCATGGAGTCACAAAGAGTCAGACACGACTGAGCGACTGAACAACAACAATCAGGACAATAATACATGAAATAAGCAGAGTCCCAAAAGCCAAGGCGGGGGCAGAGGGGTGGACAGGCCATCCTGAGAATGGAGTGAACCTGGAGTTCTGACAGCCGGGACTCCTGGGGGGCCCTGGTCCTCTCCTGCTTGTGACCCTTGATACCTCCCTCACCCTCTCTGCACGCTGCAGAAAGAAAGACTCTGACAGCCGGGGTTGCTCAAGGGGAAAGGGAGATGGGATGTTTTTTCCCTTCCTGCTCATTGTTTTCCCAGAAGGGCCCAGCTCTTGCAGGGAAGTGATGAGATAAGGAAGAAGGAATCTGGAGGAAGGAGTGGTAACTGTAATTATTGTGCAAGTGATGGAAGCCGGGCTGGTTTCCCAAGGGGCTGGGGGGTGTGGGTGGGGGCGGGGGGCAGATGGAGAAGCTCTAATCTAGGGAGTGGTTGTGCTTCGCCTAGTCCTCCTGTCCATCAGAGGGGTCATGGGTCAGCAAGAAGAGCCTGGAGCCCTGGGTTATACAGGGATGTCACCTAACGTCTCTGGGCTGCACTTCAGCCCCTGTCTGCTTTCTCTTCCTTCCAGTTTGTGGTGAGCTGGGGGCAAGAGGCATGGGAGGTAGATGGGCTGCTTCTGACTCTTGGTGACCCCATGGACTGTAGCTTGCCAGGCTCTTCTGTCTGTGGGATTCTCCAGGCAAGAAGACTGGAGTGGGTTGTCAGTCTCTCCTTCAGGGGAACTTCCCAACCCAGGGATTAAACCCACATCTCTCATGTCTCCTGCATTGCCTGGGAGGCTCTTAACCACTGGTGCCACATGGGAAGCCCACTGTAGGTGCCTCCACTCTAGGTTCCATCGCTTCCTGGGCAGAGGGTTGAGAGTGGGGGGAATTCTTGTCCTCTGGGCATCAACGGAGGCCGAATCTCTGAAGAGTGAGCATACCAGATAGGGGTGACTTCTTCCCTAACGACTGCCTTCCATTCTCTGCCCTCAGAACTCTGAGACTGAACCCTGAGGTCTGCCTGGAGGAGGCGGCAGGCAGACTATCTCTAGATCCAGAAAACCTTTGGGGGAGAACCCAGAAAGCTGTGTAGTGGGACACTGTGAAGTTTTACATGTTTTTAACTGTATGTGTTTGCATAGGTGATATGTGTGTGTGTGTGGTGGGGGGATATGGGTGTTGTGTGTGGTGTGTGTGTGCATCAATACCTCATTGTCAACTTAAAAAAAAGCAGAATGTGAGAGTTGTAAGTTAAGTTTTATTTGGGGCAAAATGAGGACTGAAGCCTGGGAGAGAGCTCTGAGAAACTGCCCCAAAGAGATGGGGGGAAGGTCAGTATATATGCGATTTTGGTGAAGGGGGAGTACATGCGATCAAACACATATGTTTCCAAAAGGTTTCTACTGGTCTCCTGAGGCTTTTGGTAGTCACAAGGAGCAGTCATCACCATAAAGGATTTTAATGCTTTTCTAGATACAAGGGGATGCAAAGGATAAATATATATATATATATATATATATATATATATATAAAGGGGATACAAGGGATATTGGGCTCCTAAAATCAGTTCCTGAAAATATTTAACTATCTGAAGACCTGTTCTGCCAGTTTTCCCCAGAGCATAGAGCACCTCCTTCCTGCTCTCCACCCTGAACTCCTTTCAGGGGGTGTTGAAGGTCAGCAGCACGTGATTTAACTCACTGCAGAGGTAGATAGGTAGATAGTTCAGTCACTCAGTCACGTCCGACTCTTTGTGACCCCATGGGCTGCAGCACGCCAGGCCTCCCTATCACCAACTCCCGGAGCTTGTTCAAACGCATGTCCATTGAGTCAGACAAACTGCCGCTGGCAGTTTGTAGGCAACAACATTCACATGGGGTGAAGGGTGAATAGTAGCCACGGGTGATGGGACAGACTAAGTGGGGGACACGCACTTAGTTCAGGGTGGGTGGACGGTCCCCTCAGTGAGCTGTAATGACCAGAGTGAGGCAGCCTGAGAAGATGCAGGGGAAGAGAGTGTCCCCAGATCCAGATGCTGGTGGAGCTAAGTTCACCCACCATCTGTGGCCCGAGAACCTGCAATCCTAGCCCAGCACAGCTGGCTGGGGTCACTTGCCCCGCTCACCAAAACATCCTGAAGATATAAAGTGGCTCTTCAAAATGATGGAAGAATTAGAAGGAAACAGGAAATGCCACAGAGTATTTGTCTAACCTTATCAGCTGGGCAAAATCCCCAGAAGCAGCAAAAAAAAGTTTGGCTGAATTTGACCACGTGAAGCTGGTGGGCCCTCCTGTGGCTGCAGGTGATAATGATATGTCAGTGGTCAGTTGTAACCAGTAAATGTTACTAGTGTGGATGTTGCTAGTGGGGGAGATGTGGTTGTGTGGGGGGAGGTGATTTCTGACCACCTTGACCTGCCTTCAGCACAGATCCTAGCTAGCTAGTTCATCCAGAACTGTCCTTGACCTGTGATGTTTTTTCTCCTTAGTAATTTTCCATCCATCATGCTTCCAACCCACTTTGGCTATAACTTTCCACTTTTCCCTGCTGCATTTGGAGTTGAGCCCAATCTGTGCCAAAACCATCCTCGTTTTTCAGTGGTCCCTAACTTATCCCGATAGTCCTGAACAAAGTCTGCCTTACCTTTTTAACAAGTGTCATGAGTGATCTTTTCTTTAACAATGGTTGGCTTTATAAATGCTTTAGAAAGCTCATTCTGCCTGCTGCAAAGAAAATTGGAGCGTAGGCATGGATGTTAGGGGGAAGGTAGAGCAACTGGGTGAAGGCTGCTGCTCCTGGTGAGATGGGAGAGGCTCAAGTCATGGGGGGAAGAAATAGGTACAAGTGGGCAGACATGGGGCACACTTTGGAGGGAGGAGTCTCCACTCATACCTGCCTTAAGCTCTCTCCTGGCTGCCATCAGTCCCTAATTGAGACACTTGAATTTAGTGCATTCTGACCCCATGCTCCCTTTTCTCTCTCTCTCAGCCCCACCAAACTCCTTCCCACCTCAGGGCCTTTGCACATGCTCTCATCGCTCTCAGGAATGTCCTTTTGTCTGTTTAATTCCTGACTTTCTGGAAGATCGGAGTCGTAATCACTGGACAACCGGGGAAGTCCTGGGGAAGTTTTAAGTTAAGGGTACATGCCTATTCATGAAGAGGCTTGAGCAGAGGCGAGTACTGCATCAGATTCGGGCAAAGGTCAACAGAGGCCATGTTTTAGTTGACAGATATCAGGAAGGTCAACATCTTCATGTCTTTGAGGTGGTCTCCGTTTTATGGCTGAACTATTGTTTCTTAACTGTTTTTTCCCTCGTTCCTGCGTTCCCTCACTTCCCTTAAAATCATTAATTACCGAGCCCGGTTAAAGAACAAACACTGTGGCTAGGCTTCAGATCACAAAACAGCTTAGGCCCAAACTGGCTTCTCTTATGTCAAGGAAGCCGTACCTGTGTTCTTCTCCAGGGAACCCCTAACCTGACCATACAAGAGAGGCAGGGAGAGTTGGTGGGTTCCAGGAAGGACCCCTGTGCCACCCCAATTCCTGGGCCCTGTTGTCCCAGACACTTAAGAATATCCCTCCCCGCATGCCGCCCCTCAACTACCAGCTGGAGCCTCCATCCAGGGTTGACTTTCCTTTCAGGGCCTGCTCTGACTTGCTGGGTGTGAGGAGATGGGTCACCTGTCTGTGCCTCGGTTTTCTCTCCTGTAAGATGGGAGTAAGTTCATTTACCTGCAGACACAGAGGACTCAAGAAGCTGAAACTAAAAACAAAAGGGATGAAATCAGTTCTCCCAGTTTCGTTGTTGTTCTTTCTTTGCATTTTTTTTGGTTTGCTTTTTCTCCCTTCGGCCACTCTCTTCATCTCTTCTCTTTATACCTGTATCTTTTTCTTCTTTCTGCTAAAACGGAGGAGGTTCCCGGGGCCCATCAGGATTCTGGAGCGAAGGTCAGGTCGGGGACCAAATCCGACGCCCTCGGCTCGGGGAGGGACTCGCTCGGGCGCGACGACCAGATGCTCTCCTTTTTTCTCGGGAGACTTCCGGCCGGGGCTGTGCAGCACAGACGAGAGCCCGGGCCACCCCCTACCCACCCGCCCCAGGCCATGCGCCCCGCGCTCCCGCCAGTCCCGCGCGCGGACACAAAGGTCCCGTAGGGACTGGTCCCGCCCGCCCCGCCCCTCCTCGAGGCCTCGGCCCCATTGGCCGAGAGCTCCCGGGGGCGGGGTCAGGGGCCGGGGCGCGGCAAGCCCGCCCCGCCAACCACGCCCCCTCCCCAGCTCGGTTCCCCGCAGTTGGAGCTGAGCGCCTGGTGGAGCCGAGCGGATAGCCAGGTAGGGAGCTTCTCTGGGGACCCCAGAAGGGCGTGGTGGGGGTGCCCTCGCCCCGATGGAGGCCCAAGATCCTCGGGCATGGGACCTCGGCCTCTTCTGCCCCCGCTGCCCCCCATTCACCCCCACTCTGGAGGGTCTTCCAGCTCTCCGGCTGGGTCTCTGGGCCCCTCGGAAATGGCCGGGCGGCAGTGGCCTGTTTGGGCAGCGCGGGTTACTCATCCCTGCCTGGAGGATGGTGGGTGTGGCAGCAGCCCGCGGGATTTCGGGCGGACGTCTGGTTGCATTTCCCGCCTGGCCACCTGTTTTCTTGGTGCAGAAAAAAAAAACCCTATTCTCCTCCTCCCGCGCCCCCCACCCCCACCCCTCCCCTTGCTTTCGCTGGATGGAGCTAGATGGGGTGACTCGCGAGGCGCTTGGGCGAGGCGCGCGGGGCGGGGGCGCCGCTCGGGGAGGTGGAGCCAGCCCCCAGCCAGGCCTGGCCGCGCCAGCTGCGGGCTCGGCGGTGGGACCGCTGCCAGGCCTGGCGAGGAGGTTGGGGAGGGAGGGGGGACATCCTGGCGCCGTGCGATTGGCCGCCTCTAGGGAGGAGGAGTCGCCGGGCGCTCACCCGGGGTGTTTGCGTCTGGATGGGGGGCCCCCGGGGCTGTGCAGAGAAACTTCACTCGCGCCCACGGGCTCCCTCCCTGCCGGCCTCTTTGGCAGCCCAAGTTTTCAGGCCGGAAATGCAACGGTTTTTTGTTTTGATTTCTAAAAAGGAAGCCCCCAACAGCTTATCTGGGGTTGGAGTGGATGTATGTATTGGGAGTAGGGTGGGGGGCCGGATTTCAGCCCCCTCCAGGCACGATCTCTGTTCCCACAGGCAGGAGGGTCTCACTGCAACATAGAGGGCTTCTCTTAGCCTCCGTTTCCTCATCTGTAGGCTGGGGATGTAAGTTTCCCTACCGTAACGGGGTGTGTGAGAATAAAAGGAGATGGCTGACCCAGGACTGCGGTGGGAGAGCTTTAGCTACTGTTACACTTTTCACTTGCTTTAAAAAAAAAAAAAAAAAAAATATATATATATATATATATATATATATACATATATTTCTTGGTCTCTTCGTTCCCAGTCTTGCCCCTCCAATATTTTTCTCTACCCTGAACGCAGGGGGAACTTGTAAAAACAGGTTCAAATCAACCCCAGGCTTAAAATCGCCTATTGATGTCCTCGTTGTCGTTTCAGTCCCAAACTCTTCACCAGAGTTTTCTGTTATCTCCCTCCCCCAGCCAGACCGTCCCAGCCCTTTTCTGGCACCCGCCCTCCCTCCTTGTCACTGAGCCTGTGTCCCTGCGGACTCCTCTGCCAGGAATGACTTCCCCATGGCCCCTGTAGGGCTTGAAGCAGGCGCCCCTTCCTCGGGGCCAGGGACCTTCTCCAAACCCCCTCTATGCTCGCCTTTCCCGGGCAGCCTTGATGGCCGTGGGTTCTTAATGCTGTGGTCTTTATCACCCTCCGGAGCCCCAACAGAGCAGAAACAGGGCCTGTAGTATCGCGAAGCCCGGCCCCGAGAAAAGCTCGGGAAAAGCTGGGCCAGGCCCACCGCCGGGCTCTGAGGGAAGAGGGAGGCCCTCTCGGGAGGGGAACGGTCTTTGTCTCACCGAGTGGCAAAGTCAGGGCATTCAGGGCATTCGGTTTGTGTCCCATCAGCAGAGACGGACGTGGGAGGGATTATTCTAGACGGCCGGAACCTGGCAGTGCTACCATTAGCGGCTCGACTATTGTTGCCTGAAGCCTTTGTATCTGGCACCCTCCTATGCAACACCCTCCGTCCGCCAGGCTGGGAGGCTACACCAGGACCGTCCCATTTGACAGATGGGGAGACTGAGGCCAGGAACGGGGGAGGTCGCTTGCCGGGGGGGGGTCACAGAGGGAGCGAAGAGCACAATTAGGCCTGAGACTCAGGTCTGATCGAAGCCCTGGATGGAGGCGAAGATGGAATACAGGAAGGCTGGAAGTGGGGGCGATGGGATGGGGATGCAGAATCGGCCTCGAGTTACCCACAGGGGCTTGGGCGCCTCCCAGGCCGTGGGCCGGGCTGGGCCGGGCCGTGCCGGGCACGCTAACGGCGGGCCTGTGCCGGAGGGCGCCTTGGCTTCCCGGTCGCTAGTCCTCGGGTTTCCGGCCTCTTCCCAGCACTCCCGGGCGGCCGAACAGTTCCCAGCTGGGCTTGCCCCCCACCCCCACCCCCACTGAGATGCAGGGACATCTCAGATGCACCTCGGTGCCGTGTTCGTATTTCTCTCTGCTGCGGGCGCGGCCAGCTCCAGCCAGGCCGCCTCTCCCTCGCGCTCCCTCCCCTGATTCCATCCCCCCAACTCCCCTCGACCCCTGACCTCCCCTCGACCCCTCCCACCTCCCGTTGCCAGGCTCCACTCCCCCCTCCCAAGTCCTCGCCCCTCTCCCAGGCACTGCCACTCTCCCTGGCCCCGCCCTTCCTGGCCCCGAGCCTCTCCCCTCTCCCTGGCACCGCCCCTCCCCTGCCACGAGCCCCGCCCCTTCCTGGCCACGCCCTTCCTGCCCCGAGCCCTGCCCCTCTACCTGGCCACGCCCTTTCTGGCATCTCGCCCCGCCCCTCGCCTTGTCCCCGCCCACTGGCCCCTCCCCTCCCCTTCTCTCTTTCCCCCTGCCCCCTGACCCATCTCTCCCCGATCTGAGCCCCGCTCTCCCCAGCGCAGCGGAGGGCAATGCAGCCCAGGCCCACTTCGGGGCTCTTTTCGTGAACCTCTTCCTGTTTCCTGGGACCCCGCTGTCCTACTGACCCGTTCGGCCCAAGTGCCCCCAATCTGCGGGGTTGGGCCTCAGTTGCGCTGGAGGTGGAGAGGGGAAGGGCGGCGTCTCTTCCTCAGTTTACAGGTGAGGCACCTGGGTGGACTAGGGTGACTTTGTGACTCATCTGGTGGCCCTCTTATGCAGGCTGAGAGGTGGGCCGGGCCAGTAACCCCATAACCAGTACTACTCCATGTCAATCTTGCCTTGCTGGTGGGAGCTCCTTAGAAATGCAGAATGTGGGACCCCATACCTGTCTTAAGAAAGTGTTCTGTGCTGTTCCTATCCATCGTGTGGGTGGAACTCATTCCCACCTGCCGGCAGGGGCCTGGCCTCCTGGCTAGGAGGTATCTGAACATGGTACCCTGCCCTGGCCTCCCCCATCCAGAAACCCAGGGAAGGCTCCACACCCCATTTTTCAGAGTAGGCTTGATGGGATCTAGCTTTGCTGCCAGGCTGAGAAAGAAGCTCAGTTCTTTCTCCCACCCCTATCTTTCTGCCCTCCAGGGCCTGAAAGCTACCAAGAATGGAGGAGCCTTGTGAAATGAACTGCAAACGTCTCACTAAAGTGTAAATGACTGATAGCACTGCCAAGGATCCCTTCCTGGAGTCAGCAACCGGTTACATGGCTTAAGACAGACTTGTCCTTATTTATTTATTTTATTTTGGCTGTGTTGTGTCTTTGTTGCTGCGCGGGCTTTTCTCTCATTGAGGTGAGAGGGGGCTACTCTTTGGTTGTGGTGCAAGGAATTCTCATTGTCGCTTAGCTTCTCTTGTTGTGGAGCACAGGCTCTCGGGGACTGGGGCTTCAGAGGTTGTGGCTCCTGGGCTCTAGAGCACAGGCTAAATAGTTTTGGCACACGGGCTTAGTTGCTCCTCTGGACCAGGGATCGAACCTGTGTCTCCTGTATTGGCAGGCGGATTCTTATCCACTGAGCCACCAGGGAAGCTTCAGACTTGCCCTTGATATGACTGGTGGGGCTTGAGGCCCAGAGGGCAGGATGGCAGGGGCTCTGCAGGACTGGGTAGGTCTCCAGTCCCTGGGTGTGTGGGTTGGTGGAAGAGGGGCTGGGAAGACCAGAGCCTGGTGCCCAGCTGAGCTCTGTGAACCTTCCTGGAGGACCCATAGGCCTGTGGGAAATTCCCAGGCTATTTTGGGCTGAGGCCCCCTTCCTGCCCTTTCCCAGGGTAAAGGCCTTGCTGGTGTTGGGGGCTGGGTGGCTCCCTGCACCCCTCCCTGCCCAGTCCATTGGTGTTCACATGTATGCACGCACTTGTGTGCCTGGCTTCACACACATGCATGTGTACACATACACGTGCACCACACACACAGCCACACACATATACACATGTGCATGCACTCATGCAGAAATGTGTGCACACAGCTCAGCAGCCGTAACAGGCCTTGGGCATGACACCTGGTCTGAATTTGCTGCAAGCCTGAAGCCCATCTCAGGTCTGGCCTAGAGCCTCAGTCTCAGGCGACCCTCTGCAGACTGCCTGCAGCTGTAGGGAGTTGATGAAGCTGTAGGGAGGTGAGAGGTCCCGGAGCAGGGGCTAGTGGCAGAGGGTGGGCCCTGCCTCCTCCAGGGTCAGCTTCAAGGCCCCCCGCTGGCGTTACTGGGAGAGCAGTTGCTGGTTGGAAGTGTGAGAGTGGGGGGGTGCTGCACACCCAGCGCCCCATCTGTGTTTGGGGGGGGCCGCAGCCGACCCCAGAGCCGGCTTCTGGGTGACTGGCTCCCCGCTCCACGAGCTGGTTTCCTTATAGCTGGACTTTAACCCAGGCTTTCCCACACAGAGGCCCTTCACTCCTCCCTGTCCCTGCCCCCCACCCCCGCAGGCCGGTGGGGGTGGCTGGCTCCCGTCCAGGTCTACCCCGGCTTCAGCTGTGCTCTGCACGGATGGCCCTCTGGAGGCGCGGGCAGGGTGGTGGTTGAAGCCCTTGCTCCCTTCCCCGACTCTCTCCCGGAGGCTCTGCAGTCCTCCGTGCCTCATTTTCTCCCATGGCCAAGTGCGCATGCGCGCAGCCCGGACCTGCAGCACAACTGTGCAGGGCGCCCAGCTCACGGTGCACGTGAACGCCAGTGGGGGCTCCCGGTCCTGAGGCTGGTCAGGGGGACCCTGCTCTGTCCCCAAGCCGGGGGCTTCCATTGGAATCTCTGCAGGACTGGGTGTCCTGGGAGAGTCAAAGGGGCTGGGGAGGAGAGAGAAGGGGGCCCCAGCTGAGACCTGCTTTACAGGGAGGTGGGGAGGGGGGAACAGTCAGATGGATGGACATGAGCAAGAAGAGTGGAGACCCGTGGGGATGACGATGATGCCCTAATTCCTGAGCTGGCCTGCCCCTCCACCCACCCATCTCCTGCCTCTCACCCTTCCTTCCCCAGCGATCCCCCAACCCCCAGTCTCCTTGCTGGCCTTTAGTCACACCTGCCCCTGCCAACCTCAGGGTCTTTGCACAGGCTGTTTCCACACTGGGAGAACCTGCCCCTGTTTTACAAATGGCCCACTCTTGTTTGTTTGCTTACTGTTTTTGGCTTTGCTGGGTCTAACTTGTAGTGCACGGGCTTCTTGTCGCGTTGGCTTCTCTTGTTGCCGAGCACGGACTCAGTAGTTGTGACTCGTGGGCTTAGTTGCCCCACAGCATGTGGAATCTTCCCAGACCAGGGATTGAACCTGTGTCCCCTGCCCTGGCAGGTGGATTCTTAACTACTGGACCACCAGGGAAGCCCTGCTGTCTGAGTCTCTACTGCCTAAAAACAGGGCCTGCCATCAGGCGCATGTTTGTTGAATGACTTTATGATTACGGTTATAACAACAATTGTAGCTGATCCTTAAATGCTCACTCGTACTGGGTGGAGGGTGTGCAGAATGCTTAAAACACGTGTTATGTCATTTCAACTTACTGACGCTGGTGTAAAGTCAGGACTGTTAAAAAAAATCTCCAGGTTCCAGATATAGAAACCAAGGTCCAGAGAGGTCAAGTAACTTGCCCAAGAGCTGGAAGGGTGGGATTTAAAGTCAGAGGTTCCTGACAGCAGGGGAAAGAGGGAGATTTTGGGTGGGAGTGGGGAGGGCTGTTCCCCACCTCACCCTGGTGTCCTCAGGTTTCAGTGGTTCCTACCGGCTGTCCTGGGTGTGGGGCCCTCCCTTTTTCTGAACCGGCCCCCTTCCCAGAACCCCAGGCATTGGAACATTCTAGGACTCTATGACCTGTGCTGGTGGGTCATGCTGGAGCCTTGACCCCAAGCTGCCGGGGCCTTTCTGAGGTGGGGGCTCCCGGGACTCGCGGTCCTCCCTGGCCGCGGGCGCAGCTGAGAGAAGGGTCAGGAGGTACTATGTCGCTTCCTCCAGGGAGCCAGCTGGCTGTCTCCCCTCCCAGCCAGACGGAGCTGAGTCCTGAAAGGGGAGTGTGTAGGGGGCTTCGGGGCCACATGGAGGGAGCCAGTTCGTCCTCTTGGGGGGCAGAGGTGGGCCTGTCCCCTGAGGAATCAGGCCTGGCTCTCAGGCAGTTTGGGTTGGGGGCAGAGGGGCATTGCTGGGCAATGCAGATTGAAAGCTGGTGCTCTGGGCCACATAAATGCCTGCAGACCAGGAAAGCCAGGGCAGTGGCGGGGGATGGGGGTGGTGGTAGGGAGGTGGGCTGGAGGCTCTGGTTGTCAGAGCTGCTAGATTTCTCAAACCTAGCTGGAAACGTTGTCTGGGGGAGGGGGGCAAACCTCTGGGATGTTTAAAAGATAGCTCGTGCTTTAAATATGAAAACCTTGTGTGAACCTCTCAGAACCCAGCAGAGCAGCTCCTGCCCCACCACTCCCTGTGAATGGCGGGGGGAGGTGACATCCTGGGAACGAAGGGGGATGATATCTAGTCAGGCTCCTCTCCATCCTGGGGCCGGGGGGCCCGCACCTGCCCCACCTGAATCCCCGACACCAGCCCTGAGCAGGTGCTGCATGACGCCCACCCAGCTGCACCGATGTGCACAGTTGATCCCAGACAGCGGAAGGGACTCAGCCAAGGCCCTTTGGGTCTTGGGCTTTGGCTCTTTCTTCATGGCCTTGAGCCAAGGCCACCAGCAAGTTGGGTACAGTGGCCATGTGCTGCTCTCAAGACAGGAATGTAGATCCTCTCTCTCCAGCTGGGTCTGCCCCTGGCGTCTGATGTGTGTTAGGGGTCACAGAGGGAATTCCATTTCTCAGCAGCAGTCAGAGACTCAGGCTGGGTGGAAATGAACTTTAAGGCCTGGATCTGAGTCAGGGGCCTGGTGGCTGGAGATGCTGCCTTTGAAATGCCCCTGCCCACTCCCCCTGCCCCCCTCAGGGTTCCTCCTGGACGCGGACTTGACTTGGGGTCCGAGCCCTTTTTGATTTGTGTCCCCGAGTTTCCTGAAGGAGCACTGAGTGCGAGTCCCTTTTTCGCTTCCCCTTCCCCATAGTGCCCGGCACTTAGTAGGAGTTGGGAAATGTTTGATGAGTGGCCGAGTCCTCATCCAGGTGGTTGGCACTGAAGCATTCCTGCGTGTCCTGTCTGCCTCCCTCCCTCTCTCCTTCCTTTTTCTCTCTCTCCCTCCCTCTCTTTCTCAAGAATTTGCCAAGTGCCTGAGTGTGCCAGGGCTTCCCGGGTGGCGCTAGTGGTAAAGAACCTGCCTGCTAATGCAGGAGACCTAAGAGACTCGAGTTTGTTCCCTGGGTCAGGAAGATCCCTTGAAGAAGGGAATAGCTACCCACTCTATTATTCTTGCTGGGGAATCCCATGGACAGAGGAGCCTGGTGGGCTATATAGTCCATAGGGTTGCAAAGAGTCGGGCACAACTGAAGCAGCTTAGCTCGCACGCACGCTGTGTGTGCCAGAGCCTGTGCTGTGTGTCCTGGGGACAAAGGGGGGGCCAGTGGTGTCCTCGCGGCGTTTTTGTGAGGAGCTGTCATAGAGGGAGGCACACGGCTGCAACAGGAGCGCAGACCAGGCGCCTGCCCCGACTGGGACGAGCGGGCACGTTTCTGGAGCAGGTGACGTCCACGCCGAGTGAGCCTGGAGCCTGCATTCCACAGCCAGAGGAATATTCAAGTCTCAGATGACACACTGTCTGGCGTGAGCGTGGGGAGGCATCTGGAGAGCCCCCCTAGCAAGGCGTGAGTCCCTGAGAGCCCCCCGTCTCTCTCCAGGTCAGCCATGTCATCTGAGCCTCCTCCTCCATCCCAGCCCCCCACCCACCAGTCCTCGACTGGGCTGCTGGACACCCAACAGGCCCGGGATCGCTCACCGTCCCCGCTTCGGGGCAACGTGGTGCCGAGCCCACTGCCTACTCGCCGCACCAGGACCTTCTCAGCGTGAGTCTCGGGCTTCCCTGGACAGGTCGCCTCTGCGTCCCTGTCTATCACATGGGAAACTTGTGGATTGGGAAGGGGATGATGGTGAGAAGCTGGGCAGGCACCTTGTAAACCCCGCACCGCACCGCCCCCAGGCCCCTCCTTGAGCCTGTCGTGAGCTGTGGGTGAGGGATGAGGGTGGCCAGAGATAGGAAATCGCTGGGGTCTTAGATCATCGGGCTTTAACCACACACCAGTCCCTTTTCCCTGGGAGCCCTTGACCTTATCAGCTGCAAAACGGGGACAGTAGCAGGGTGGCCACTGCGCTGCAGGAGACCCACATGGCGCCTGGCAGGTGCAAAGCTCAGGCCAACATGTGGAGGCTGTTGTTAAGTTAGCCTTCAGAGGGAGGGATGCTCAGGGGGATTTTGCTCAGACAGGGAAACTGAGGCCTGAGAAAAGTTTGCCAGCATCATTCAGAGAGTCACTGTCACCAGGGTCTCTGAGTGGCTCCCAGAGTTGTGCAGTGCGTAACCTGCACAACTGTGCATGGCGGCCCTGCCCAGAATGCCCTGGGGCACAGCTGTGGGTGGGAACTGGGAAGAGCTGGGTGTGCCCTGAGAGCAGGGGGCTGTCCTAGAGGACTGGTGGGGGCCCCTCATGCTCTCCACACTCTCTGTCAGGACGGTGCGGGCTTCCCAGGGCCCGGTCTACAAAGGAGTCTGCAAATGCTTCTGTCGGTCCAAGGGCCACGGCTTCATCACCCCGGCTGACGGCGGCCCCGACATCTTCCTGCATATCTCCGAGTGAGTCAGCAGCTGATCCGGGTGCTCTGGGGCTAGGATGGGCGCCGTGGCCTGGAGGAGGCAGGGGGAGTGTGTGAACTCTGCTGGGTGGGTGCCAAGTGTGATGAGGTTGTGTGGGCCAGGCTTGTGTGACAGTGTTCAGGGCTGAGGGTGTGAGTCTGTACGTGGTGGTGGCAGCGTGTGAGACACTGGAGGCGACTGTGTGTGTGTGTGTCTGTGGGTGTGCACACGTGTGTGTCTCTGTGTGTGCATATGTCTGCGCACGTGTCTCTGTGTGTGTTTCTGCGTGTGTGCGTGTCTCTGTGTGTCTTTGCGTGTGAGGTGAGAACCTCCTTTGGCTTTCCCTGGTGGCTCAGCTGGTAAAGAATCTGCCTGCAATGTGGGAGACCTGGGTTTGATCCCTGGGTTAGGAAGATCCCCTGGAAAAGGGAAAGGCTACCCACTCCAGTATTCTGGCCTGGAGAATTCCATGGATTGTAGTCCATGGGGTCACAAAGAGTCGGACATGACTTAGTGACTTTCACTTTCACTTTGGGGTGGGTCTGAATGCCTGTGTGTGTCTGGCGGGCAGGCCTGGGTGTCCCTGGGAGTCCTGTGAGCCTGTGTTTGGCCTGGGGGTGGGTGCTTGCACTCGCCCTGGGGGCCCTGCCCTGGTGAGGCTGGGGGGTGACTGAACTCTGCTCCAGGAAGGAAGTGTGGGGCTGGACCCTCTCTACTGCCTCTTGCTCACTGACGTCCTTCCTTCCTGAGTGTCTGAAAACCCTGGCAGGGAGAGGAGGTGGGGGGCACCCAGGGTGGGGCCCACACATCCTCAGCCTTGGGGCTGGAGGGCGCCCTGCAGGCTGGCCTCCACCTCTGGTCTTCTAAGCAGCCTGCAGGTTTGTGGGGACCTAATCGGCTCCCCTACCCCGTCCCCATCTTTGACCTCAGCAACCCCCACCCCAATCTTTTTGTCAGTGGCAGGCAAAGTACCCCACACAGCAGGCCTGACAATATGTAGAAACCATGTTTTGAAATTAGGCTCCTTTTGCAAATGTCTGCTGAGATGGGAGAGTTACCCTTTCTTACTCTCTTCCAACATCCCTACACACCTGGTCTTCATAGACCCCCTGTACAATGTAGACACGAGGACACTGCTAAAGCAACGCCTTTTGACATACATATGAATCATACGTGGATGTAGAAATACATATCTATATTGGCTCTTATTCTGGAAGGAGTTATAGTGGTTGACAAGGATAGACACAATGAGCCAAGAAAAATTAGTAAGGAAAGCAGGGGGTTGGGGCAGAGAAGAAAGATGGCATTTGGTTTCACTGCTAGTAGTGGGCTGCACCTTTACTCCTGAGCTTCCTGGTGGCCACAGCAAAGAGGGCAGCTCCATTTGCAATGTGATTCTTCAATCAAGGCCATATTATAGTCCCAGGGGAGAGCTCACTGGACTTGGCCTTCAGGATCCGAAGGGGATATTCCTCCTGGGGGGTGGGGGGCAGTGGGTAAAGCCAAGGGGGCATCAAGATGGGGACCTCTTCATCCCGGGTGAGATGGTGGCTCATGTCCTGTAGAAAAAGAGGGAAAAGGACTTTCTGGAAGGCTCCATGGGATTCTGAGGAGCTGAACAGCAGAGGTGCAGCCTGGTTTCCAGGACTCCTGGACCCGGCAAGGGGTTGTGGCTGCTGCTCAGGAAACCCCCGTGGAGTCATCCCCCAACTCTGATTCTCAGGCTCAAGACTGTCTCTCCTGGCTCTTCCAGCCATAAGCCCCAGGGTGCCCACGTGTAACTGCCCTGTGAGCATACCTGGGGGCGGGGCTCCATCTCTGTCTCCACAGCAGAGGTCCCGGGAAAGGAGCTGATTGGGTCAGGGGACCCTCAGTCACGACCGAGGGCCCCAGTGGCTCCGCCTGGTGGTGGGGCAGGGTTGGGGGCAGCTCCTCCCCCAGGGGCAGGGGTGGGAGGGCAGCTCCTCTCCCAGGGCCGGTGTCCCGGCTTCTCCCAGCGCCAGCCCTGAGTGTCTCTCCTCGCCCCGCAGCGTGGAGGGGGAGTACGTCCCCATGGAAGGCGACGAGGTCACCTATAAGATGTGCTCCATCCCGCCCAAGAACGAGAAGCTGCAGGCCGTGGAGGTGGTCATCACCCACCTGGCGCCGGGCACCAAGCACGAGACCTGGTCCGGCCACGTCGTCAGTTCCTAGGAGCGGCCGGAGGCACCCTGGCTCCCCAGCTCTGGGGAGACACCCGGGGCAGGAGGCAGGACCAGACGAGAGAGGACAACTGTGCCACTTGAGATGGGGCATCTGAAAGGGGGGGGAGCGTGGTCCCTGTCAAGTGTCTCCTGGAGGAAGGGGTTGGAGACAGGGGCCACCAGCAAGCCTCCGACCACCGCAACCAACACCTCATCATCTGAAAAACATTAAAAGCATTGAAAAAGGAGAGGCGCTCCCTGGTGGCTGAGTGGAGGGTCTGAGCCCCGCCCAGGGGCCGGGTCGGGCGTCTTCCCTGGCCCGCAGTCCCTCCCACAACCGCTCCCCCCGCCCCTGCCCCCGCCCCCGCCCCGGAATTGAAGGCTGAGAACCCCCAGATTGGTCCTCTGGGTAGTGACATGGACCCTGAGTGATTTCCCAGGAAGAATTTTCACCCGGAGCATACGCACCACCCCGCCCTCCGCCCACATGCGTGAGCCTCTCCTTGGCCCTGGGCAGAGCAGACTTCTGGTTCTGAGCTGGTTGTTCCAAGGGGCTGGGGGCGGGGAGCACGGCGGGTCTTGGTGTCTCTGCAGCAGGAGGTGAAACAGCTGCGCGTCTGGCAGCCCTAAGTCCTCCATGTGGCAGCCGTGTGCTCAGAGGCGAGTCCTCGTTCTCTTTGAAGCCTGGTCCTGCCTGTCTGTCTTTGGTTGAGAGATCCTGGCTCAGCCACCCATCCGGGAGGTGGAGGGGAGGGGTGGGGAGTGTGGAGAGGGGGAGGGTCTTTGTTTCCAAAGGGACCTTTCTCGGGATCATCTAGAAAAGAGCAGGTGGTTTGCTTCCTGGGAGCCTGGCCAAGTCACAAGTTGAAGGAGAAATAGGCCTTTGGTGGTGTTTTCAGGAAAATTGGTGTGAACTGCTTAGGATTTTTTTTTTTTTCTTTAAGAACTCAAGCTCTCACCGGAGCCAGTTCTGTTTGCACTTTACTGTTGACATTGCAGACCTTTGTGGATATTTCCAGTAAACAGATCCTTAAGGCTTTCCTTTGGTGTGGCTTGGTTCGGCTTTAGTTGTGATTTAAAAATAGAAATAGCTGGGAAATATGGGAAAAACATATTTAACACATCTTGAAATATGTGGCCACACCCATGAAATATGTAGTCAAGGGTCCATTTGGCAATACAGGGAGGCGTGAGCCCTTGAAAGGTAGTGGGGCCTCATCCAGTGTATCTGAATTTCTGCGAGGGGGTCGGAGGCCAGAGCTATTTTGCTGAGGACCAATGGAGTTGTGTGTGTTTTTTAAAGTATGCCTGATTTACAACACAATGTTAGTTCCCCGTGCACAACACAGCGATTTGATATTTCCATACATCACGAAATGACCCCTGGAGTTGTTTTTAAGTAGGCGAGTAAGTGTTGGTTACAAGTGCGCAGTGAAACGTCACAGTTAAGGAAGCTGATCTTTTTTCCCGGCCTGCAGTGCCCCCTTGAGGGGTCTTCCCCACTCTGCCTTCTGCTGGTCCGCAGTGGCCGTCTCCCCTCCAGCCTTGGACAGTCCCCAGGTGGCCCCCAGAGACCCCTGTCTGTTGGGTATGGACCACACTTTGAGTGGAGTCACTCATCCTTGAGAGACCCGTCCTTGAGGTTGAGAGCCTGCGTCTTTGCCACCCGCTCCCTCAGGCGACTTCGCTGCCTTGCCCTCACCCTGGTACGTGGTTGGGGCTCCACGTGACCCCACCAGCCTGCTAGTGGGCTGGAAGTCGGATCTGCTCCTCCAGGTGACACGTGGGTCCTCTCGCTGGGAGACTCCTTTGTAAATGCTCCATTCTCACTTTGTGTTGTGAGGGCTGGAAGGGACCCCTCCCCACTCAAAGCACAATCTTGAGTTATCCCAGAGGCTCTAGGAGGATGGATAGTGTTGGCGACCAAGCTGGGGACAGAATCCGGATTCCTGACTCCAGGTCTTTCCTCTCACCAGCACCTTTCTCAATAAACTGTTTTGTTGGAGAGTCTGGTGTTCTGTGTCAAGGTGGAATCTGGCTGCGGGGAGTTCTTCCTTGAAGCCAGCAGGTGGGGGGTGGGTGGGAAAGGGGGGGCGCATCTCCCCAAAGGAGGCTGATACATTCAGTCTTTTTTTGGGGGGATGAGTAAGAAAGTGGGATCATCCATGCCTTGTTCCTTAATCAGTACCCTCACATGTAGGTGAGCTGAGCAAAGGGATATGGCTTCGTGACAACAGAAAATGCCACTTGGTTGGCCAGCTGTGAAGTGCCCTGCTGATGCATTTCCCTGTTTCCAGTGTGAGCACGCGCTGACAGGGGAGGTGGCCCAGGTTTGGGGTTTCCAAGGGCATGTGGGTGGGTGGGGGGATTGCAGTGGGGCAGGAGAGGCTGGGAAGGTCTTCCTTGGGCCCCCTGCCCCTCGAGAGGCAGGTGATGACTTTGGGGTGGTGCGCAGGCGAACATCTTTAATGTAAGAGCATATTGATTGTCAGAGCACATTAGGAAAAATTATGACCAGCCCATCGAACTCGTTCAGGGAGAGGCTGGAGCTGGCATTTAGCATGAGGGAGGGTTCGGTGGCAGCCAGGGTGCAGGAGACAGGAGGAGCTGCAGAAAGGGGTTTTTGGGTCTGTGGAGAACGGGCGGATGGGCAGACGTGGAGTCCCGGCCGAGGGGACCCTGCCTGGGGAGATGAGGAAAGAAGCCCCCGGAGAGGAAGTGAGTCTGGGCCGCCGAGGCTGCCTCGCCTCGCCCAGACGCACCCAGATGTCTGCCCGGTCTGCCCGACTGGTTCTTCGGCCGGGCCTCCAGTCACTGCCCGGGAGCTGGACAGACCTGTCACGCAGATCCCTCCCTTGGGATCAAGTTCAAGCCCCTCACCGAGGTTCATAAGGGCCTTCCTGGCACCGGTAGCTGCTGGTGTGGTCTTTCCCCTGAGGTTTCCTATGCCCTCGAGCCCAGGTCAGCTTCCAGAGTGCTGGGGGTAGGGGTGGGGTGGGGCCTGGGGAAGGGCCAGAGGGAGGCGGGAAGCTTTCTTAACAGCCCCAGGCTGACCTGGGGTGACCTCTCTGCTTCCCTTTTGCTCAACACTGAGCTACTGTGTTTACATCTCTTGCCGCAGTGTCTACCGTCCTGGAACCTCGAAGGCAGGGAGGGACTTCCCTCACCTGTCAGGGTTCACAGCTCTGCCTCACAGGATTTTCTGGGGATGATGAAGTGAGCGGCGGCTCCCACTCTTCCAAGGCTCTTATGAAAAGTCAGTTCAGTTGTGTGTGTGGTGGGGACTATATCCCATCTGAGCCTCCATGCTCATTCGCATCCAACTCTATGCTATCCTTTGCACCGTAGCCTGCCAGGCTCCTCTGTCCATGGGATTCTCCCAGCAAGAGTACTAGAATGAGTAGCCATTCCCTTGTCCAGGGGATCTTCCAGACCCAGGGATAGAACCTGGGTCTCCTGAATTGCAGGCAGATTCTTTACCATCTGAACCACCTGGGAGAATGTCTAAATAAAGAAGAGATGGATGATGTAACTGGGGGAGCTTGGGCTGGGCTGGACCTGGGATAAGACTACAGAAGCAGAAGGATGGCGGGAGGTCCGAGGTCATCTGGAGAATGGGAGGCAGGTTGAGGGAATTCTGACAGTGCAGGGTGGGGGTGGGGCCGGCCTTGGGGACCTGCCCAGGGGAGCTCCAAGCAGGGCAGGGAAACAGCACACCCTCCACCTCAGTAATAAGGGTTGCGACAGTCTGAGTAAGGTTAAGACTCAACTGACATAAGAAGTTACGGAGACTTGTAGGGCCCACTGGGTACTAACCCAGAGGACAGAGAAGCATGAAGGGTCTGCACCATCCTGCAACATCGTGGAAACCACTGCATCGAAAAGAGCGACTCTCGGGTCCCAAAGGGCTGAGCTTTTCCCCCAGAATCTGAGTAGGCACCGGCTCATTGAACCACCCAGGGACAAAACAGGAATCGGAATGAGAAACAGGAACCAATAAAATCACTTTAATTTGCTACTTTTCATTTTGAAAGATCATTACAGTATCATTTAAAATCCAGCCAGGAAAGATGCCCCAGGACTGCTGAGTCCTGGGGACCACTGAGAACAGTCACCCTAGCATGTGACTGCGGGCGGGGCCGGTGGGGGCTGACCTCCAGACCGGTGCTGCTTTTCTCTTCCAGGCTAAGACAAGCTGGGCTCAGGGGAGGCTAGGGCGGAACCAGGTTCCTCTGTGATGAAGGCACCTGGTGGGGACCAACTAGTGGGGTGGCAGAACACCCCTCTCCAGTTCCCCCACCCCCAGATTCAGGTTCAGGTCTGCGAGCCCCAGCAGAGGTCATGCCTGGACTGACCCCACCCCGGTCTGGAGGGACCAAAGCTGAACAATGACGTGTGAACCGTTTTCTTGGAAAGCTCATGTCCATGCTCTGGGTGAGGGCCAGAGCTGCTGTCCTTCCAGCCACAGGAACTTGCAGGAGGCAGGAGAGAGGGGAGACAGGGTTAGAGGCCTGACAGAGCTGTTCCAGCCCTGGGGTCCAAGTCTGGGTGAGGGAGTGAGGGAGGGGGCGGGCTTCTTATTCAAAGACCGGGCTCCAGATCTGTTAGCAGCTCAGGCCCTTCCCTGATCCCTGAGGAGTGAAGTGTGAAGGCCTCGGCACTTGCGGGGCTGGGGCTCAGAGCAGCATCTCGGGCGGCCTGCGGGCCAGTTCTCGGCGGGGCTGTTGGTTCCACCGTCCATGTCTCCGGAACCAGCGGACTCTTCAATGTGTAGTGGATATGGAGCTACCCCGAGTCCTCAGCGAGTGACGTGCAAAGTCCCAGGGGTCAGTGGTCACTGGGCCAGCGCAGACATTCATGGGCTTCATTTCTGGAAATGTCTTAACTGTCTGTGCTGGAGTCGGCCTCATCATAAACGTCCTGTCCTTTCTCATCAAGAGAGCCCCCTTCCAGTGCTGATGCAGGGGGTCCCAGCATGAACATGTGTTACATTTTCCACGAGACCCATGAAGAGGGAGGGTCCAGGCTCACTCATTTCATTCTCTCTGGACTGTTCTGGAATGATGGGGAAGTTTAAAAACAAAACCCCCAGGGGCACTGTGACTGCACGTATCGGGTAGAGTGGGGGTGGTCGGAGACTCGGGTGGGGATGTAACTCTCTGCTGGAGGCAGTCCTGGGAACTGTTCTTGACAAGCCTTTTTCTCTGGCCCTGAAAACGGAGGGCGATTCCCCTGCCCAGCGGGGATGGTAGCGAGGACTGCAGGGTGGGCTGGGGGGAGCCCTCCCACAGGGAGCAACCCCTCCCATGGGGTGCAGGCCGGTCAGCAGAAGAGCTCCTCGCAGATCCTGCGCGTGTCCTCCGGCGCCGCCACCGTGTAGCCCACCGTCCTGGGGTCTGTGAAGATCTCGTGGTCATTCCCGCCCTGTGAAGACACGAGGCGGATGCAGGCGCCACCTGGTTTGTCCTGGGCCTTGGCCCCTGCCACCCCGGCCTGGGACCACCAGAGAAATGAGGACCTCGTGTTTTACTGGGAGCGTCTCTCTGCAGCTACCATTCCAGGAGAGGAACAACCCGGTACAGCTGCTACCAAGAAAGGGTTTTTCACCTTCCCTTGAACTGCCTTCAGCTAGGAACATGTAATTATGCCTGTGGAAGAAATCACAATGTTCCCGAAGACCTGTCTAAGGCTTATTTTTCTATCAAGAAAGCAGCACAGTGGGTGACAGGAATCTCACAGCCATCGATTTGCTTTAACCGCACCCATATGTTCCTAACAGGTCACAGGGAAGGGCAGACGGCCAGAGCTGCGCTGCCCTTGAACTTCCTGGGACCATGGACATGGTCCACCTCTGAGCTGACGCTGGCCACGCGTGTGGCTGGCCTAACAGATGCATGACTGGCCACGCGTGTGGCTGCGTGTGATTTATTAAGCTTCAACAGGCCCACGTGCCTGGAGCCCGAGCCTGCTGACCTGGGCTCAGATCCTGGTTCCAGCACCGGCGACGGGGGCGCTGTGGGCGGCTCTCCGTCTGTGAAGGGGGGATCGTGGCGGAACCGTGCCAGAGGTGCGGAGGCCACCGGTGGACGAGCGGTCCTGGGGCAGCCCCTGGGGCTCAGCGAGTGTGGGGACCTGTTTTCTTGCTTCCCTCGCCCACTGCACCCCCAGGAGTTGAGGGCACGTGTCTGGAGGACCTGGGTATGCTAGGGGGAGGGGGTCCGTGATCGTGGGTCCCCCCAGCCCCGGAGCCAGTGCCGCGCCTTCCCCAGTCACACCTGTCTCAGGGAAATGCTGCTTCCACACCCCAGGCCCTGCCCCTGCTTTCCTTCTCATGGCAATTCCTACACTTTCCTTATAAAAATGGATAAGCAGCCTAATTCAAAAATCTTAAAAAAAAAAAAAATCTGACAACTTTTTAAACGACTGACACCTGAAATTACAGCTGCTCTCGTCTTTGTAAGAACCAGCCACCCCCAAGCAGAAGGTGGAGGTAGTGAGGTTCACAGACCCAGAACAGTCAGCTGCCGGGGCCCAGGTGAGCTGGGTGGAGCCACTTTGGGAGCCGTGACCTTGGAGCTGTGCTGGGGAAGGTGCATTCCCAGAAGCTGGCCAGGCCTTACGTGGGCTTCACAAATTTATGTCCCACAAAAGGACTCTGGTCAGCCAGCCAGCTCCCACTTCATAGCCAGTGTCTCCTAGACAAATACGTGTGTGGGACTTCCCTGGTGGTCCAGTGGCTAAGACCCCGCTCTCCCAAAGCAGGGGGCCCGGGGTTCGATCCCCGGTCAGGGAACTAGATCCCACAGGCCTCAACTAAGGATACTGAGTGGCGCAACTAAGACGCAGCCAAATAAATAGACGAGTAAATATCTGAAAAACAAAACACCACCAAAACAAGTATGTGTGAAACCAATTCTTACGATGAAACGAAAGGTTTCTCTTAGGGCCGCCCGGGTGTGGGGAAGCCAGCACATCGCACCTAACGGCATCTGACAACAAAGGGAGAACCAAGCCCTGCCCCGTGCAGATGCCCAGCGCCCCCAGGCATTCTCACTGCTGCGCCACTCACGGACCCTGGAGGGACCCTGGAGGGAGGCAGCACCCACGACCCGCCTGGCCTGGGCTCAGAAGCTCGAGGGACAGTGGCAAAGTCCACTGACAGGCTGCCTTCCGAGCTGGTCTCTGAGACCGACCCAGACGGCTCCGCTGGCAGCTGTAAAGAATGCAGGGAGGGGCCGAAGGAAGGGAGGCGACGGAGAAGACAGTGACCGCCCATCCGGGAAAGGCTGCCCCTGAGAACCCGCAGGGAGGAGGGGGGTTCACGCCAAGCCTCCAGGGAGCCAGGCTTCACACCATCAGGTTCCCATCACAAGAGGGTCCTTCTGGAGAACGGGTGGGGGCAAGGTGAGGACTCCAAAGGGGGAGCAGAGGAGATGCCTGCCGCCAGGCAGGGAGCAAGGCGGACAGAAGACACCACCTGGGGAGCAGGACCTCTGGGGCAACCAGGCTCAGAGCCGCCACACCCACCCCCTGGGGAGGGCGTCCCGTGCGGGGACAGCTGGGTGCCCACCACAGCCTCACTTGGCATGAGCATCCTCCAGCCCTGATGGCGGGGGTGCGGGCAGGTAGGGGAGCTGTCTCTGGACCTGAGTCAGCCCCACTGCTATATAAGCCACTGGCTTGTATCGAGCCAAGGTCCAGATATTCAGATCACCTGTGGAACAGCCCACAGGCCTCTCCCGCGGGGACCTGGCCTCAGAGCACAGCAGGCTCCTCCTGGGCGGCACAGACCTCGCCAGCCAGACTCGGAAGGAGGTCGGGAGAAGCAGAACCCAAACACCAAGCTAGTGAGGGCACCGCCCTCGAGAAAAATATGGCTTCGGCTTCGGTAATAACGCTTCGGAGGACAGGAAATGGTGGAAATTTCAAAACTGGATTTACATATGCACCGAGGTTACCAGACTCAGCCTCCCCAAGCTCCAGAACAAAGCTCTGGTTTCCTGGGAGAAGAGGGAGGGGGCGGAAGGATGAATAAGCGGTTGTGTTTCCGTTGGGGTGAACCTGGCCGGCCTGAAGGAGAGGCCCTGGCTCAGCCCAGGCCGCCCATTAATATTTAATCCCAGAGAGGCCAAGGTCTGGGCTGCAGGGGAGAGGGTTCCAGTGAAACCTGATTATGCCGACGCTGGAGATAAAGAAGGGGAGCAGGGCTCAGTGTCCCCGACCCAGGTTCCCGCAAGCCACAGACGCGACATGACTTCTAGGGGGTCTGGGCTGCGTGGACACCCGCCCACTGCACAGCCAGGCTCTGCGGCTGCACGAGGATGTTTACCCCGGGGAGTCCAGCAGGCACTTGGCAAATCTCTACTTGTCAGGGGTACAAAGGCCTCCAAGACCAGGCCTCGGCCCAGAGCAGGGATTCGCCCCCTGGTGGCAGGTGACAATCACTGCAAGAGCTTAAAAAATTCGTCAGAAAGACTGGGAAAGAACAAAAGATGGGGGGCCAGAGGCCTGGGTAACTCTGAGAGCTCCCACCTCAGGGTATCTCCAGCCACCTGAGGGCCAGGCGCCTGGGGCTCGGGCAGCAGGCCGTGGGTCTGGGGGCTCCCCACCTGACTGCCATGTGTGCTGTTCTTCGTGGGTGAGAACAATCTCACTTTGCCGACAAAGGCCCGTCTAGTCAAGGCTATGGTTTTTCCAGTGGTCGTGTATGGATTGAGAGCTGGACTATAAAGAAAGCTGAGTGCCGAAGAATTGATGCTTTTGAACTGTGGTGTTGGAGAAGACTCGAGTCCCTTGGACTGCAAGGAGATCCAACCAGTCAATCCTAAAGGAGATGAGTTCTGAATATTCATTGGAAGGACTGAGGCTGAAGCTGAAACTCCAACACATGGCCACCTGATGCGAAGAACTGACTTATTGGAAAAGACCCTGATGCTGGGAAAGATTGAAGGCGGGAGGAGAAGGGGATGACAGAGGATGAGATGGTTGGATGGCATCACCGACTTGATGGACATGAATTTGAGCGAGCTCCACGAGTTGGAGATGGACAGGGAAGCCTGGTGTGCTGCAGTCCATGGGCCAGAGCTGGACGCGACTGAACTGATTTGACCACAACCTCAAACAATTTTAATGTTTGAAAATGAATGCCCTTAGAGAATAGTACTGATTTCTTTTTTTTCCTAGAAAGAAGTAAACAGGGTAAAAAATAGTAAGAGCCTGGCACCAGGGACATGAGGTTTTGAAAGGAACCAGGTGACTCCAATGTTGCCTCCAGGGCCGAGAACCAGTGGTTTCAGTCCTAGTGATTACCAGGCGGCTCAGTGGTAAAGAACCCACCTGCCAACACAGAAGATGCAAGACACGTGGGTTCGACCCCTGCATCGGAAAGGCCCTCTGGAGGGGAAATGGCAACCTACTCCAGTATTCCTGCCTGGAAAATCCCATGGACAGAGAAGCCTGGTGGGCCACAGTCCATGGGGTCACAGAGTCGGACATGACTGAACAGAACGTGCACACACAAGATGACCCGGCCAGGGTTGGTGGAAAGCGAGCTGGCTGTTGGGCTGAAGTCCCTGGATGACTGACCCTTCTGGTCTGCTGATGGCTCTGGCATATCCTACCTCTGATCCATAAAAAGGGGTTTAGAGCTGTGAGGGGTCCTGGCTCGGGAAGCTGATGCTGTGAACACCAGTGCCCCCTGGGGGCCCGCTCTCCCTGAGCAGGAATGCTGGGGCGGGCCCGGTCCAGTCAGCCACCGTCCTGTCCTCTGGCCCCGGGAGGCCATGGACTGTCGTGTCTGGAAGGAAGGCGGGCCCCTGGTGGACACCTGGAACCTGTGGCTCCTCTGCACCCCATTCTAGCTTTTGCTCTTCTCAGCGGGGGCACAAGGGTCTTCTCGGCCAGGCTGAGACCCTTTAATCTGGTCCAACCTCCTCCTCCGGGGGGCTCCCCTCACCCCGCTAACAAAGCCTGCCATCAGCCACCTGAGACCTAGTCCTTAGATTTCAGCAGACAAAGGAGTAGTGAGTGAGGCGGGTCTAACCCCAGGACACAGTGCTTTTGCTGGGGGTCCTGGAGATGCCTTGAGATGCTGGGCACGGCGAGGAAGTCCTGACTGCGGCTAAAGACCTACGAGCATCTCGAGGGTGGCTGGGTACCACTCACAACGGTGACGCGTCATCCGCCCTGTGGGCCCCAACCTCACAAAGCGTCCTCAGTCCCAGGTGAGCCTTATCCTAACTTCCTTAAAGGCAGTGGCTCCTGGATGCAGGCCAGGCTTCCCCACTGCCTGCCCTATTAAGACCACACTTTGTTCTCGAGTCTTCGGAAGGGGACCCATACCCCCAGTGGACGGCCCAGGGCACTGAGGCCCAGGAAGAGACAGACTCGCTTGTGGTCACTGCGCCAGGCTTCTGGGGGCGCAGATTTGGGTACTCAAGCCCATTGCCCCTCTCCACCACGTGGGTTTTAGGGAGAGTGATCGCAGTGCTTTGGAATGAGGGGAGAGAATGACTAGGGAGGGGCTTCCAGAGCCCACTCAGGGGCTGACCCTCTGTGGGGCCCCAGCCTTCCCCAGCTGCGGTGGGGACGGGGCAGACCCCGTGGAAGTGTCCAGCTCAGGGTCTGGCGCTGAGGAAGTACTTGAGAAGTTTCGTCTTCTTCCCTTTTTCAATTAGACAGTTTAAAGTTTTAGTTTTCAATAGATAGCACCTTCAGGCAGTTCAGAAATGTAAAGAATCGGATCTGGTCACAGCGGGCAGTCCCTCTCCCCTTCTCACCCCTACCCTCACAGTTAACTCTGGAGTTTGTTTCCGGGTATCTTTTCAGACTCCCTGTGTGTCCGGACGTGCAAACGTGAGGAGAGAGGACTTCTCTGTCTTTAGACAGTCATGCAGCCTGTTAACCCGCTCTAGCTGTTTCAGGCTACCTGGCATTGTGCTGTGTTCACTCTGTCTCCTCCTGTGAAGGGTGGGGTCCTAGCTGGGCCGGCCCCTCTCTGAAGCCCTTTCTACACATGGAGGGGAGAATTGCGAGCTGAATCAACCAGAGCGGAACTGCGGAGTCAGAGTCCATCAGTGGGTAGTGCTCACGAAGGGTTCAGATGTGTTTTCATGCTGCAGCGACTTAAAGCCAATATGTTTTTTACAAAAAGCATTAAACAGGCAGAAGCACTGTTGCCTGGGAATTCAGGAAGGCTGGGGATGATTTGGCAGCCCCCCAGAGAGCGAGGCAGAGTGGTCTGGGTCTTCTTCCCGAGCCCTGGCTGTCTCCCTCCCCATGGCAAACTGAGGCCCCAAGGCTGGACCCAGGGCCTTCAACCTGAACTCTGAGCTGGGTTTAGGACACTGGTTGTTGTGACTGCTGGAGAGGATGAGGGGGTTCCCAGCACTGACAAGAGTTCAGAAAAGCAAAGGCCAGCCTCTTACTTCTCCCCTCTGCTCTCTGGAGGTGCTCAGGGTGGGCTGGGGGTCGGGGAAGACATGGGGGACCCCATACAACGTCAGATCCCATCAGAGGGAAACTGAATCTGCTGAGCTTGGCAAGGAAATGGTTTTTCACCCAGTACTCAGCTCAGGTGCCACCTCCCTGGAAGCCAGCAAAGACATTTGCCTGGCACAAAGGGAAAAAACAGCTTTCAGAATGTCTGTCACCGAATAGGAGAAGCGTAAAGCTAGCGCCTGAGCTGCTCTGTGCGTCGGGACGGTAAAAGAGTTAGAGGGCTGGGCAGCTAACTCCCATTTCCGGGAAAACCACTGACAAAGAAGATCAGAGAAGAGGGCCAAGGATGATGCAAGAAGGGTTCACCACAGTGTTCGTTACGAGAGCAAAGAGCCGCAACCCAAAACGGCCTCTGCTAGGGAAGTGGGTCAACAGACTGTGCCTGAACGCTAGAATGTTATACGGCCATCAAACGTTTGTCTTCAAAATATATTCCCTGATGCAGGGGCGGGAATGAAGTATGTTGAGAAGAAAAGCAGAAACAAAACGAGTGAACGTGCCAGGTCCACAGTTGGGGTCATGGACAGACGTGCGAACAGGCTGGGCGGCGGGCCAGCTGCGACTCACAAGTGCCTTCTACTTTCCTCCTCACGCCGCTTCTAATTTTCTACAATGAATGCCTATTAATTAAGGATTGAGTTGGGGGGAGGGGGACCTCCATTTCGCAGCACCCATTTTTTAAAGGTACGTAAGATTAAGAAAGAAGGTAACTGATACACTACTATGTGTAGTAAAGAATCCTCCCGCCAAAGCAGGAGACACAGGGATTTTTCAGTCCCTGGGTTGAGAAAATCCCTTGAGGAGGAAACGGCAATGCACTCCAGCGTTCTTGCCTGGGAAATCCCAGGGACAGAGGGGTCTGGTGGGTGACAGACCACGGGGTCACAAAGAGTCAGACATGACTCCGTGACTGAGCACGCACGCACGAGAACCAACTGCATAGCACAGGGAACCCTACTCAATGCTCTGTGGTGACGTAAGTGGGAAGGAAATCCAAAAGAGAGGGGTGGTGTGTATACACAGCTGATTCACTGCTGTACTGCAGAAAGTAACAAAACATTAAAAAGTGACTATACTCCAGTAAGGGCTTCCCTGGTAGCTCAGCTGGTGAAGAATCCGCCTGCAATGCAGGAGACCCCGGTTCAATTCTTGGGTCGGGAAGATCCTCTGGAGGAGGGGATGGCAACCCACTCCGGTATTCTTGTTCTGGAGAATCCCTGTGGACAGAGGAGCCTGGCGGGCTATGATCCATGGGGTTGCAAAGAGTCGGACACGACTCAGTGACTATGCCCAGCACAGCACATACTCCAATAAAAGTTAAAACAACAATAATAAACCACAAAACAGACTGATGTGTGGTAAGGCAGTGGTTAAACAGACAACTCTCTAATTCCTACATGAAAAATTCCCCAAAGAAGTAGTTTATTGATTACCTCAAGGAGTGCACTCCACTCTGCAAAGCCCCAACTAAGGCCTCAGATGGCTGTTTACGCAGAGCAAGAAGGCCATGGTCACAGAATATTCTGTCTTGGCCCGTCTGAAGAGCCTGCTTCTCAGACTACAAGGACCGGCTCAAAGCTGGGGGGACGGGGGAGGTCTCTGGCCATCCCTTAGATCCTGGGGGTAATATCATTCGCTCGCTTTGCCTCAGACAGTGACTTTCTTCCCCCAATTCTTTGCCTGAATTCAAAAGCTCTTCTGCCTCAAAGCATTTCAACAAAAGGAGGTGGTTATAAACCGTTTCTCTCCATCACTGAGAGAAAGGCTCAGTGATACAGCTCCTGAGAAGCACGGGGTTTGCTGGGGAACAAGACAGAACTGGAGAGACGGTCTGTGGACTAGGAAGTGTACTCATTGTGGGGAGCTGGCTCTGGGGTCGCCAGCTCTATCGTTAGCTGTGTGACCTTGGGAAGGTTAACCTCACTGAGACCCAGGTTTATAATTTTTTTTCCAGCCACGCCACTCCGTTTGTGGGATCTTAGTTCCCTGCCCAGGGATTGAACCCAGGCCCGCGGCAGTGGAAGCTTGGAGTCCCAACCGCTGGACCACCAGGCAAGTCCCCCAGTTTTATAATTCAGAAAGCAGGCCTTGAGACTATACTATCTGGAAGTCCTTTCCTGCAGGAAGACTAGCACGTGGAGCTCTTACTGAAAAAGGCAGGTCCACGTAGAACGCGTGTGCTAAGTTGCCCAGTTATGTCTGACTCTTTCTAACACCGTGGACTGTAGCCCGCCAGACTTCTCTGTCTGTGGGATTCTCCAGGCAAGAACACTGGAGTGCCATTTCCTCCTCCAGGGGATCTTCCCAATCCAGGGATCGCACCTCCATCTCTTACGTCTCTTGCACTGGCAGGTGGATTCTTTAGCATTAGCACCACCTTGGAAGCCTCCCACGTGGAACAGACTTTAGTAAAACAGCAAAACCCTGGGTTTTTGCTGGAGGAATTAAAGACTCCGTCCATGCAGTCTTTCTGCAGCACTGGCTGCTGCAGTGCAGCCACAAAGCCTGAGACAGGAGCCTGACAGCAAGGTAGCTACCACTGGGTGGCCCGTGGGGAAGCAGAGGGACACGAGGTGAGAGACGCTGAAGGGAGGCGGCCCTTGGCCGGGCAGTGGCCATTAGGGGTGCACTTCCTCGGGGCCTTGATGGCGGCAACGCCTCTTGGTCGGGCTCGTGGAGACCCGCCTGTCCTCAGGAGAGCCCCGAGGCTCTGGGGAAATCCCTTCAGCTGGCGCTGGCCTCTCCACACCGGGCTCTGCTCTCAGCCCCCAGTTCAGATTCAGTCCTGGACCGGGGGTTCCTGACCGTGCCCCCGGGACGGCCCCCTACCCTGTGAGTGATGCCCAGATCTGACCCTGCACCTCTCATCTCTCCTGAATGTCAGACCCACGAGATTCCCATTCTCCTACCATTCAGGGCTCCTCGCGCCTAATCAAGATGAATGCCTCTGGGAAAAATACGGTGAAAAATAAAAAGGGTAAGGGCTTTGAAACGCAAAGAGGGTATGATGACAGCCCCAGGTCTTGTTCTGGAAGGTGCTTGGGTGGGCGACACTCAACACCACACCGAAAGGCTCTATCCTTACCTCCAGAGGCGGCAGGTGTCTGAGCGCAGAGACACCCCGCAGGACAGAAGCCACCACCCAGTGTCAGCCAGGCTGCCGGGCGAAGTGTGTGTGGTAGGGGGAAAAAGCCCCTCTGTCTGTTCTTCCCCTCAACCCAAACTGAACAACACAGCTGCTAACACCCTTCCATACTTACTGGCATGGTTTTGTCGCCGAAGAAATAGATGGTCTTATAGCCGTCCTTCTCCACGTGTCCCAGGCAGTACCTCTTGTCCCAGCCATCGGGGAAGACATCGAAGCTGATCTGGCCTCCTGCCGAGTGGGGTGGGAGACACACAAGCCAGAGATGCAAAGGAGGTTAATGATGTGTCACTGAAAAAAACATGCACTTCAAGCTAGTCTGTAACTGGAGCCCCAAGGTTGACTTTTATTACCCTGGCTTGCTAATTACCATACTTTAGGGGAAACTTCAATCACTCCAGTGTTCTCGCCTGGAGAATCCCAGGGACGGGAGAGCCTCGTGGGCTGCCATCTATGGGGTCGCACAGAGTCGGACATGACTGAAGTGACTTAGCAGCAGTAGCAGTAGGGGTAGCTTCTAGGAATTTTTTTTTCCCCTAAATAATTGTTGCTGTGGTTGTCTTATTTTTAGTTAAGGTATGGATATATACATATATTTTTTGATGTGGCTCATTTTTAAAGTCTTTACTGAACTTGTTACAATGTTGCTTCTGTTTTATGTTTTGTTTTTTTGGCCCGGAGGCATGTGGGATCTTAGGTCCCTGACCAGCGATAGAACCTGCCACCCCTGTATTCGCAGACGAAGTCCTAACCACTGGACCACCAGGGAAGTCCCTACAAATTAATTTTGGCATTACGCTTCCCCCGCTCCCAACATCATTTCACTTAAAATCTAAAAATCTGAAGTCTGAAGAAGAGACGCAGCATGCTGACTCAGAGTGAGAACCACATCTGCCTCTGCAGGGCAGGGTCAGACGCTGAAGCAGCCTGGCACGCACGCTGCCAAGGGCCTGCTGCAGCCCTGCTCACCTCCAGCCACACCACGCTCTTGCTGCGTCCTCCCAACAGCAGGATGCACCCAGCTTGCTGTGCAGGAAAATGAAAATCCCACAGACGGCGATTTTCCACACAGCTTTCATGGGCAACAAAAAACCCTTTCAAGGCTTTGTCGGGACACTTAACAGCCCATCCATTTATCTTTTACACAGAGTTCCCCTGCAGCTCTAGTTTTCTGGCAAGTGTATGCTTGCTTATTAGAGCTGGTGAAAGGAGAGGGCTTTAAGAAATGGCTCACCAGCACTGACAGTAGAAACCTGTCTGCTTAAAGCTGGGCGTGTTCCACCTGATTGCAAGGTGGAGACGCTCAGCGCTGCAAGAGGGGCTCTGCATCAGACACAGAAACAGCCGCGCAGGCCCGTCACTGTCGGCAGAAGCTCCGGGAACCTAGACGAGAGCCTGCTCCTTTCTGGGCCCCATTTCTTGATCTGTAAAATCAGCCCAAGTGACTTCTAAGGTTCTCTGCTCGTCACATATTACAGGATTTCAGACACATTTGACTTACTTGACCTAATGGGCCCCCTCCGACCCCTGCCCTGTCCCATCTCTTCTACGGAGTCACCCACGTGCTGTCCTCTGCCCAAAGGTGGGCGGATAAGTTCTTACTCTTCAAGCGCACGTGTGTGCGTGTGTGCGTGTGTGTGTGTTCAGTCAAGGCCTGTAGCCCTCTAGGCTCCTCTGTTCACAGGGTTCTCCAGGCAAGAATGCTGGAGTGGGTGGCCATTCCCTTCTCCGGGAGAGCTTCCTGACCCAAGGATTGAACCTGAGTCTCTTGCATCTCCTGCCTTGGCAGGTGGATTCTTTACCACAAGTGCCACCTGGGAAGCCCCTTCGTCACACACAGTTCATCAAGCAAGATGCTCTCGTTTTTGAGCAGAAGAAGCATTGGGAGGAGAATCCTGCTGGGTGAGGATTCAGAACCAGCAGCCTGGAATTCATCTTCTAGTCTGGCAAGTTGCTGCTACGGCTGATTCTGCAGGAGAGTGGTTTTTATTTTTCAAAAATTTGTTTTAGGCTGTGCTGCAAATCTGGAAAACTCAGCAGGGGCCACAGGACTGGAAAAGGTCAGTTTTCATTCTAATCCCAAAGAAAGGCAATGCCAAAGAATGCTCAAACTACTGCACAATTGTACTCATCTCACATGCTAGTAAAGTAATGCTCAAAATTCTCCAAGCCAGGCTTCAGCAATACGTGAACCGTGAACTTCCTGATGTTCAGGCTGGTTTTAGAAAAGGCAGAGGAACCAGAGATCAAATTGCCAACATCCGCTGGATCATGGAAAAAGCAAGAGAGTTCCAGAAAAACATTTATTTGTGCTTTATTGACTACGCCAAAGCCTTTGACTGTGTGGATCACAAGAAACTGTGGAAAACTCTGAAAGAGATGGGAATACCAGACCACTTGATCTGCCTCTTGAGAAATCTGTATGCAGGTCAGGAAGCAACAGTTAGAACTGGTCATGGAACAATAGACTGGTTCCAAATAGGAAAAGGAGTAAGTCAAGGCTGTATACTGTCACCCTGCTTATTTAACTTATATGCAGAGTACATCATGAGAAACGCTGGACTGGAAGAAACACAAGCTGGAATCAAGATTGCCGGGAGAAATATCAATAACCTCAGATATGCAGATGACACCACCCTTATGGCAGAAAGTGAAGAGGAACTCAAAAGCCTCTTGATGAAAGTGAAAGTGGAGAGTGAAAAAGTTGGCTTAAAGCTCAACATTCAGAAAACTAAGATCATGGCATCTGGTCCCATCACTTCATGGGAAATAGATGGAGAAACAGTGGAAACAGTGTCAGACTATATTTTTTGGGCTCCAAAATCACTGCAGATAGTGACTGCAGCCATGAAATTAAAAGACGCTTACTCCTTGGAAGGAAACTTATGACCAACCTAGATAGCATATTCAAAAGCAGAGACATTACTTTGCCAACAAAGGTTCGTCTAGTCAAGGCTATGGTTTTTCCTGTGGTCATGTATGGATGTGAGAGTTGGACTATAAAGAAAGCTGAGTGCCGAAGAATTGATGCTTTTGAACTGTGGTGTTGGAGAAGACTCCTGAGAGTCCCTTGGACTGCAAGGAGATCCAACCAGTCCATTCTGAAGGAGGTCAGCCCTGGGATTTCTTTGGAAGGAATGATACTAAAGCTGAAACTCCAGTACTTTGGCCCCCTCATGCGAAGAGCTGACTCATTGGAAAAGACTTGGATGCTGGGAGGGTTTGGGGGCAGGAGGAGAAGGGGATGCCAGAGGATGAGATAGTTGGATGGCATCACTGACTCAATGGACGTGAGTCTGAGTGAACTCCGGGAGTTGGTGATGGACAGGGAGGCCTGGCGTGCTGCGATTCACGGGGTCGCAGAGTCGGACACGACTGAGCGATTGAACTGAACTGAACTGTGCTGTGTAACATGCAGGATTAGTTCCCCGACCAGGGATTGAACCCACGCCCCCCTGTTTTGGGAGTGCAGCGTCTCAACCACAGGACTGCCGGGGAAGTCCCAGGCGAGTGCTTTCCCTCTTATGGATGGGCCACCTGTAAAATCCTGCTGCCCATCAGCAAACTGAGCACTGAGTCCAAGAGCTGAACTTGGACTGGGCCGTATGGCTGTCACCAGCCCCATGTGGCTCATGAGCCCTGAACGTGAACTGAGTCCAAGTCCAAGAGCACACTGGCCCACAGCCACCTCCCAGCACGAACCCCTCGGACATACGGTACCTATGGAAAACGTGAGGCCTTTCCCAGCAAACTCTTTTCGCAGATCCTCCACGAACTTTTGTCTTATGTTTTCTTTCTGAGGAAGACAAAAAGATACAGAGAGTCTAGAGCAGTAGACAGCAGGCTTTCTCGGCCACAGACAGGCACACCACGTGTCCGCATGCCCGGGCTATTTCAGGAAGACTCACCCGATCGAGCTCGTAGAACTCAATGCGTTCTTCCTGGCTGCAGCTTCTTCCGATCGGCGACACGTTCAGCATCCCGTTACGGAACTCTATGAAAGTGCCCCTGGGCGGGAGGGGAAGGGGAGAGGGGTCCCGGAGACACATTTGAGCAACATGGCAGAAGGACAGATGGGCTAAGAGGCAGGCAATTCCACAGGCAGAGGCGGGTGCGGTCAACATGTGGAGGAGCTGTGCTGGGCTGTGGGCCGTCACCAGCCCCACGTGGCCCGTGAGCCCTGAACTGTGGCTGATCCGATCGGAGACGAGCGTTTAGAGATTTCATGTGAAAAAGTGTAATCCTCACTAATAAGGCTTTCCTTATCTTTTAAAATATTTACTTATTTGGCTGAGCTGGGTCTTAGTTGCAGCATGAGAGACCTAGTTCCCTGACCAGGGATCGAACGTGGGCCCCCTGCATTGGGCGCGTGGAGTCTTAGCCGCTGGACTACCAGGGAGGTCCGGATAACGCTTTACATTGACTGCATTTGACAGGACTGTATTTTGGATATATTTGGTTAAATAAAGCATATTAAAATGAATTTCACTTGTTCCTTTCTTTCCTAAAAACCAAAAAACCCAGGACCGCAGAAAGCTCAAAAAATATATTACATTTCAGCTGGACAGTGCTGCTCTTGGGCAGAGAATGTTACAGCGAGCAAGGAGCTATGGAAACAATTACTAGCTCTTCACGCTCCCTGAGGAATCTGAAAGTATCTATCCAGACATCGTGGCCAGTGATTTAGTGAAATGCTGCTTTTCACCAAGCAAAGAGACACAGGAAAAGCTGCTGAGGATCCCAGGTGAGCTCAGTAACACTACTGTGAAGATGAGCGCCATGGGGCTGGGGCTGGGACCAGATTCCAGGCCAAGGCAGGCCACAGTTTACCAGGTGACCTTGGGCACCGCTCTGAGCCTCAGAAAGGGGCTAAGGGCACTCGCTCTAAGCCCCCAAAGGAGCTCCTGAAATCTTTATGTAAAAGTACTTTGCTAACTGAGTAGCAATGGATACTCAATCAGGTAAAGTGAAAACGGCAAAGTCTCCCTCACTGGACCCTCCCCTGCTGTGCTCCACTTGCAGAGAAAGAGGCAAACACATGTACACTGGAGACACTATCCCAACCCCCGCCCAGCTGACCTGGACTCTGAACAGCTCGGCTGGTCCCCCACTCCGTCTACATGTACACGGGGGTGGGGGGCAATGGTTATCATTCGGGGGCGGGGATCCTAGGCCTGTGGGTCCTAAACTGTCAGTAAAAGAGCTCTATTGTTTCCCCAGCTCAAGGACACGTCATTACTCTCATTCCTGAGAAAGGGAGGGCGGCTGATGCGTTCTTGAATGGCTTCTAACACCAGGACTAAGGCAATCGATCAAGCATTCACTTCCCCCCTGAAGATCTGGACTATCTGACATCTCACTGCACCTGCCTGACCTGTGCGGGGCACAGAGTGAGGCCCAAGAGAAATGTGGGCAAACGCTGCTCAGAGGGTCTCAGCTCTGCCTCCTGAATCCACCAGGAACCCTGGGCTAATTCAGTCGCAACTCTGCACGCTGGTCTCTCACTAGACGACATCCTCTCTGAGAACGGGAGTGGATCTTACCCTCTTTTTATTTTCCCTTAACGCTTAGCTCAAAGTAAAGACTGAACTGACCTGAATTTCTAATTTACGCAAATGTCAACACCACAGGGTAACGAACGCTCATAGGTCACCTCCCAGTTCCAACAAAAACGGATCTGAAGGTCCGCCCGCCTCATCCATCCCGCTTCCTGGGACAGACTAGAAAAGACGAGAAAACCAAAAGCCCCGCCCTCTGAGAGGAGGAGCCGAGCAGGGCCACCTGATTCAGGAAATCAGTCTTTAAAGCGCAGCATCTCTTGAGATTCAATTGCCGTTTCAGAAACGTTTCACCTCCTAATCACTAGGGTGTCACACAGTAAGTGCAGAAAACAGAAGAAAATGAAAAGTATTTCAAAGAAACCACCTGTAACCTCATTACCCAGAAACAGCCACCGTTAGCATCCAGTCCGTTTCCTGACAATCTTTTAATTGTGGCATGTGTGCATGTTACTATTATTATTTAAAAATGGGAACAGGTAGAGGGAGGCCTTGCCAGACTGCAGATTCATTTTGGATTTTGCTTCTAAAACTTGATCGGAGGAGCCAAGATGGCGGAGATGATGAGCATTTAAACGTCGAGTAAATTCCACAAAACAACTTCTGAATGCCGGCAGAGGACATCAGGCACCCAGAAAAGCAATCTTCGAGGAGGTAGGAAAAAATCAAAAAAATGAGACAAAGAGCGGAGTTCCGTCCCGGGAAGGAGAGCTCAGGAAACCTGCCGAATCTGTGCCGAGCTTTGGGGGGGCAACATAACAGGGAGAAAAAATAAATAAACAATTTAAAACTGCAGATTGCGAGCCCTGGTAACTCGCTCAGCGCAGACGCCTGCATCTGCCATTAGCCGGGGCTGAGGGAGGCGGGCATCGCTGAAGAATCTGGCCTGAATACCCTGAGGCTATCTTCTAGCATGTGGGATACCTAACAAAAGCCAAACCTAAGACCGCCAGACGGAACCTGAACAGAGATAGCAGACCTTCCCCTCCGGTGACAGGCAGCCATCGCAGCCCCACATTATCTATAAAATGACAGGCTTCTTTGCTGGGGTCTGGACGGTTCTGCCTGGGTGCGTTTACATCCAGATGAGTGGCAGGGAGAATAAGTCGCACGCTCGCCTGGGAAGAGCAAATTGGCGCTCGGACCTGGGAAGAGCAGTGAGTCTGCGCCTCTGAGGACTGTGCCTGAACCTGAGCGGCTTGGACCTGGGAGGTGCATGCAACCCAGGGCCAGCCTCGGATTTGGCGGAACAACCAAGTCCGAGCAGTGTGGACACTACTGATCAGAGACCCAGGGTGGCTGAGGCACTGCGAGCCCACGCCAGTGTTAGTCCAGCATCCTCCGCACTGAACAAAGAGAAGAAATACAGCTCCACCCACCAGAACACCGACACAAGCTTCCCTAACCAGGAAACCTTGACAAGCCACCTGTAGCGAGGAAACCCACAATAAAGAGAACTCCACAAACTGCCAGAATACAGAAAGGACACCCCAAACTCAGCAATTTAAACAAGATGAAGAGACAGAGGAATACTCAGCAGATAAAGGAACAGGATAAATGCCCACCAAACCAAACAAAAGAGGAAGAGATAGGGAATCTACCTGATAAAGAATTCCGAATAATGACCAAAATCTTGAAACTAAAATGGAATCACAGATAAATAGCCTGGAGACAAGGATTGAGAAGATGCAAGAAAGGTTTAACAAGGACCTAGAAAATGAATAATGCGAAATTAAAAACACTCTGGAGGCAACAAATAGTAGAATAACAGAGGCAGAAGATAGGATTAGTGAATTAGAAGATAGAATGGTAGGAATCACGAATTAAAAGAAATGAGGACAATCTCAGAGACCTCCAGGACAATATTAAACGCTACAACATTCGAATCATAGGGGTCCAGAAGTGAGAAAATACTTGAGGAGATCTTCCCTAAAATGGGGAAGGAAATAATCACCCAAGTCCAAGCCCAGAGAGTCCCAAACAGGATAAACCCAAGGCACCCCAAGACACATATTAATGATCAAACACAAAGAACAAATATTAAAAGCAGCCAACAAATAACACACAAGGGAATTCCCATAAGGATAACAGCTGATCTTTCAATAGAAACTCTTCAAGCCAGGAGGGAATGGCAAGACATACTTAAAATGACCTACAGCCCAGATTATTGTACCCAGCAAGGATCTCATTCAAGTATGAAGGAGAAATCAAAAGCTTTTCAGACAAGCAAAAGCTGAGAGAATTCTGCACCACCAAACCAGCTCTCCAACAAATACTAAAGGATATTCTCTAGACAGGAAACATGAACCCAAAACAATAAAGTAAATGGCAACGGGATCATACTTATCAGTAATTACCTTAAACGTAAATGGGTTGAATGCCCCAACCAAAAGACAAAGACTGGCTGAATGGATACAAAAACAAGACCCCTACATATGTTGTCTACAAGAGACCCACCTCAAAACAGGGGACACATACAGACTGAAAGTGAAGGGCTGGAAAAAGATTTTCCATGCAAATAGGGACCAAAAGAAAGCAGGAGTAGCAATACTCATATCAGATAAAATAGACTTTAAAACAAAGGCTGTGAAAAGAGACAAAGAAGGTCACTACATAATGATCAAAGGATCAATCCAAGAAGAAGATGCACCCAACACGGGAGCACCACAGTATGTAAGACAAATGCTAACAAGTATGAAAGGAGAAATTAACAATAACACAATAATAGTGGGAGACTTTAGGATAGATCAACTAAACAGAAAATTAACAAGGAAACACAAACTTTAGATACAATAGACCAGTTAGACCTAATTGATATCTATAGGACATTTCATCCCAGAATTTCACCTTTTTCTCAAGCGCACATGGAACCTTCTCCAGGATAGATCACATCCTGGGCCATAAAGCTAGCCTTGGTAGGCAGACCACAATGCAGTAAGATTAGATCTCACAGGAGAAAAACTCCAACATGGAGGCTGAACAACACGCTGCTGAAGAAGAAATCAGACAAAATTTGCATAGAAACTGAGAAAACGTGGGACTTCCTAAGGGGAAAGTTCATAGCTACAGGCTTCAAATCCTAACTCTACACCTAAAGCAACTTCCCCAGGGTTAGTAGAAGGAAAGAAATCTTACAGAAATAAATGCAAAAGGAGACCATAGCAAAAATGCAAAGGATAGGCCAGACTCATTCAAATCGAAATGAAAATGGAGAGATCACAACAGACAACACAGAAATACAAAGGATCATAAGAGACTACTATCAACAATTATATGCCAATAAAATGGACAACGTGGAAGAAATGGACAAATTCTTAGAAAAGTACAACTTTCCAAAACTGGACCAGGAAGAAATAGAAAATCTTAACAGACCCATCACAAGCATGGAAATTGAAACTGTAATCAAAAATCTTCCAGCAAACAAAAGCCTCCAGTTCACAGCTGAATTCTACCAAAAATTTAGAGAAGAGCTAACACCTATCCTGCTCAAACTCTTCCAGAAAATTGCAGAGGAAGGTAAACTTCCAAACTCATTCTATGAGGCCACCATCACCCTAATACCAAAACCTGACAAAGATCCCACAAAAAAAGAAAACTACAGGCCAATATCACTGATGAACATAGATGCAAAAATCCTTAACAAAATTCTAGCAATCAGAATCCAACAACACATTAAAAAGATCATACACCATGGTGGGCTTTATCCCAGGGATGCAAGGATTCTTCAATATCCGCAAATCAATCAATGTAATACACCACATTAACAAATTGAAAAATAAAAACCATATGATTATCTCAATAGATGCAGAGAAAGCCTTTGACAAAATTCAACATCCATTTATGACACAGGAATAGGGAGCTATGTTATCCTCAAATTGAAAGCATTTCCTCTAAAGTCAGGAACAAGACAAGGGTTTTCAGTTTTGGAAGTTTTGGCCACAGCAATCAGAGCAGGGGAATCCGGAACTCTCACTATTTGCAGATGACATGATCGGGGAACTGGTAAAGTGCAGGACCACACACCCTTGCATTCCTATACACTCCAATTCTTCACCATTTAAAATACTTATATATCTACCTGAAACTACCTATATATAGCTATAACACTGGTGAAAGAAATCAAAGAGGACACTAATCCATGTTCATGGATTGGAAGAATCAATATAGTCTGCAATTCATGCAATCCCTATCAAGCTACCAACAGTATTCTTCACAGAGCTAGAACACACAATTTGTATCTCGAATAGCCAAAGCGATCTTGACTGGAGGAATCAACCTACCTGACTTCAGGCTGCCACAGTTATCAAGACAGTATGGTACTTATTCAATGGAAGAAAGCCCAGAGATGCACATTTTATCCAAAGGAGGCATATACAATGGATTATCTGTGGTGCTGGGAAATCTGGTCAACCACTTGGAATGAAACTAGACCACTTTCTAACACCATACACAAAAATAAACTTGGATTTCTACGTCCAGAAACTATAAAACTCCTAGAGGAGAACATTCTGACGCAGGAATGACCCACCTCCCAGAATATTGGAAATAATAAACAAATGGGAGCTTCTGCACATCAAAGGAAACTGCATGAAAAGACAGCCTTCAGAATGTAGCAAATGAAGCAGACAAACAACTGCAACTCCTACAGCTCAACTCCAGAAAAATAAATTCACCATAAATAGACATTTCTCCAAAGAAGACATACAGATGGCTAATGAAAAGATGGAGAAATGCAAATCAAAACCACTATGAGGTACCATTTCACACCAGTCAGAATGGCTTCCAAAAGTCTACAAATTAAATGCTCCCTCTTACACTGTTGGTGGGAATGCAAACTAGTACAGCCACTATGGAGAACAGTGTGGAGATTCCTTAAAAAACTGGAAATAGAACTGTTATGATCCAGCAATCCCACTGCTGGGCATACACACTGAGGAAACCATGTACCCCAATGTTCATCGCAGCACTGTTTATAATAGCCAGGACATGGAAGCAACCTAGATGTCCATCAGCAGATGAATGGATAAGAAAGCCATATTGGAGTATTACTCAGCCATTAAACATTTGAATCAGTTCTAGAGGTGGATGAAACTGGAGCCTGAGTGAAGTAAGCCATAGTCTGGGAATTTAGAAAGATGGTAACAATAACCCTACAGCAAAAGAGACACTGATGTATAGAACAGTCTTATGGACTCTGAGTGGGAAGATTCCCATGTAAGAAACGAGTTGCCAGTCCAGGTTCAATGCTACTGGATGCACTGGGACGACCCAGAGGGATGGTATGGGGAGGGAGGAGGGAGGAGGGTTCAGGATGGGGAAACATGTATACCTGTATTCATCAAAACTAATACAATTATGTAAAGTTTAAAAATGGGAACTGAGATGATAAGTGTTTGGAGCAAGAGGCAGGTTCACAAATCAATGTCTAGAGAGGTCAGAAAAATGAGACAAACAGCCTGTGAAAGGCTGGAGATGGTGGTGGGGGGCAGCACTGTGCCTGTGCCGCTCGCCAGCTGCTGCCATGCTGAGGGCGGGCATTGAACTATTGGGTCTTCAGATGCAACAGAAACCGGGAGCCCGGACATTTAAAATCAGACTTTCAAATGACAGCCCTGGGACTTCTCTGGTGGTCCAGTGGTTAAGAATTCACCTGCCAAGGCAGGGGACACAGTTCGATCCCTGGTCTGGGAAGATTCCACATGCTTTTGGGCAATTAAGCCAGGAACTCTAGAGCCCTCGAGCTGCACACGGAGTCCAGTGCTCCGCAACAAGATGCCACTGCACCGCACCTGGGGTAGGCCCCGCTCGCCACAGCTAGAAAAAAGCCCATGCGTTGCGGCAAAGACCCAGCACAGCCAAAAACGAATGAATGAATGGATGAAAATGAAAAAACGACAGCACTTAATTCAGATTGTATTGAACAGTGGGGGCCAAGTGAACTTGGATCTGGGGGGGGATTTGGCCCAGGGGCCTCTAGTTTTGACCCCCCAGCTGGGGCTAATGCGTTTCCCACGCTGCTGTCACAGGCAGGGGCCTTGACTGGCAGTCTTTGAAAGCATCGAGCTTTCAATTCCTGTCATGTGGACATGCCATCATTTATATAATCATTTGTCCACTGCTAGGACTTCTCTGGCGGCTCAGACGGTAAAGCGTCTGTCTACAATGCGGGAGACCCAGGTTCGATCCCTGAGTTGGGAAGATCCGCTAGAGAAGGCAATGGCACCCCACTCCAGTACTCTTGCCTGGAAAATCCCATGGACAGAGGAGCCTGGTAGGCTACAGTCCATGGGGTCGCGAAGAGTCAGACACAGCTGAGCGACTTCACTCTCACTTCTCCTTTCACTTTCCTTTAGTCCACTGCGGGCCTTGCAGAAGGTTTCCGGTGGCCCCTTGTAAGCACTGCACTGTGGAGTTAACTGAGCCCCAACCCGCCAGATGATGTGACGCTGTACTCCAGCAGCACCTCGTTGCTAAGAGCAAACCTACCTCTTCTTCGGGAGCTTGATTTTCGCGATGTAGCTCAGACAGTAGTTGATTAAATCCTGGATTAGGGCTTCACCCAGGTGACCTTGAATATTCTAGATAAAGAAAATGTTGATGTTACTTGACACAGTGGGAGATGTTTTCAAATGGCTTTCCAGCCAAGCCAGGTTTTCAGCCACCGCGGGCCGAAGGTCACCTGGCGGGGCTGGGTGACACCCACACTGCCTTCCTCCTCTCCCTTTCTTATTTGCTGAAAACATTGGGCAAACCAGAAAGGGCTTCAGTCAGAACCATTTCCTGCTTCATCACTCAAGATTTTTATGTTCATTATCTCTCAAAGTACTTCCTGGAAGCCCCAGAAGAGTTTATTCATTGCTGCTTTTATCCCATTAAAATATCTGCAGACACGGATAGAAAACATATTTGTTTCACTTCAGTTTCCTCTTCTGTCTGAACAGAATGATCCTAATGGTAATAAGAGCTACACAGGACTGCATGAAAAATGTCTGTAGCAAGGCAGCCTGCACTGGTCTCTGCTACCATAACAGAAATATTAATTACCCTTAAAAAGCAATTGTAAAAATTAAGTTAGCAATTTGAAATGTGTAATCGTCACATGGTTCAACATCCAAAATTTAAAAAACGAGAGTGAAAATTCATTACCATTCAGCCCCTGGAGGCATTTAAGTACCTTTCCAGAAAACATTTGACTAGTAGTCTGTCATAGTCTGGATACTTACAAACCTACCTGTTTACACAAGAGTTTCCCATCTCTGTATGCTACCAAGCCATTTTCTGGAAACACGTAATCATATTTTTTAATAACTGCCAACAAAACAAAAGAAACTTTAGAATGCAATGAATTGAACCTTGTGTTTCTATTTCTTCATTAACACATGGCCAACAAAACTGTTAAACTCCAACACCGACCTATCTTAACAGATTGGAAGGGTGGAATAAAGCTCCTTAAAAATTTTTTTAAAAGACGCTTTGTTATCAATTTAACAAATGACAACTAGGCTGCAGACTGGAGAGTTGGTGGTGGGTCACTGCGTGTCTCTGCCTTCCGCCTGTTCATTTGTAAAGGCAAGTGAAAGCCAACAATGGCTCCCAAACCCCACTGTAACCTGCGTCATCCGGACAGTGAGGAAAACCTGCCGAATTTGAGGCTATGTTCCCGGAGTTTCTGAATCAGAACCTGCAGGGGCCGGGTTAAGAATCAGATGATCTGTTTTCAAAAAAGCTCTTCAGGTGATTCTTAAGACCACCCACATCAATCTTGCCTGCGTTCACCCTGTCATTTCAGTCGTGTTCGACCCTGTGTGACCCCATGGACTGTAGCCCACCAGGCTTCTCTGTCCACAGGGGTTCTCCAGGCAAGAACACTAGAGTGGGTTGCCATTCCCTCCTCCAGGGGATCTTCCTGACCCAGGAATTGAACCCACACTTCCTTCATTGGAGGCAGATTCTTTACCGCTGAGCCATAGGGGAAGCCCATATCCATGGATGGTCTCAAACTTCAGGCGCTTGTTATAGTGCAGATTCCCAGGCACGGTGTGTTGGGTGGGGGCCAAGCGCTGCATTTGAACGAGGTCCCCAGGTGATTCTCATATAGGTGGGTCTTTCACTTTCTTCTGGCTCGTGACTATTTTGAATCTGGTGTTTCCACTCACACTCTGAAAGGTAAGACACTGTCCTATACTAACAAAACCTCTCTGAGCCTGTAGTTAAATACATGATCAGAGGCAGAAAGGGCAATCAGGACCAGGTAACAGGGTCTTAATGTGCCCCATTATGTTGTTTATACAGGCTTCCCAGGTGGGCTCAGTGGTATAGAATCCACAGGGTTGATCCCTGGATTGGGAAGATCCCCTAGAGTAGGAAATGGCAACCCACTCCAGTATTCTTATCTGGGAAATCCCATGGACAGAGCAGCCTGGTGGGCTACAGTTCACGGGCTTGCAAAGAGTCAGACATGACTGAGTAAATTAAACAACAAACAACAACATGTTGTTTATGGTGTTTCTAAACAGAGCACCTACAAGGACAATTAGTGAAAGAGGAACAGAAAGCTTTGTTTTGGGCGGCACCCCAAGACATGCGGGATCTTAGCCCCCCAACCAGAGACTTGAACCCATGACCCCTGCAGCGGAAGCATGGAGTCTGAACCACTGGGACCATCAGGGAAGCCCAGAACAGAGGGTTTTAAAGGGCCCCCACAGATTACTCTTTCAGTAACCGGTCGGATACATACAGCCCACACAGATTTGCACTGGAAGGTATTACGTCTCGAGGAGTGGTTCTCAACTGGGGGTGACGCTGCCCCGAGGGACATCTCTGGTGTCTGGAGGCACGTGTGGTTGTCACCCTGGGTGAGGGGGCGCTGCTGGCATCAAGTGAGCAGAGGCCGCAGATGCTGTTCAACAGCGTCCGATGCATCGGACAACAGAGAGTTCTTGGCCCCTGACGTCAATGGTGCCAAAGAGAAAGCTCAGGCCCTCGAGGTCTCCACCCACTGTTTCTCACAGGGCCCCATCTCAGGCACCCCAGCGGCCCTGGGGCCATGAAGATGAATAATCCGTAGTCCCAGTCTTCAAGACAGACAGAAGCAGACAGTCTCCAATACTCAGCACTACATAAGCAGCTCTAGAATCTCCTGAAGGCGGTTGCTGAAGTACGATTCCCAGGCCCCGCGGACCCACTGCGTCAGTCTCTGGCTTCCTGGGCCTGGGGGTCTGGATTCTGGTTCCCTAGTCGGGGAGGAGCCTTGGGTGACTCTGGGAAACACTGAGCAATCGGACATCAGAAGTAGGCGTGAAGACCCACAGGACCCCTCAGCACCCAGGTGAGCAGGGCGTCTGGATGGTGCCCAAACTGAGGCCAGGAAGGCAGTTAACAGATATCAGCAAGAAGGATTCCAGGCTGAGACACAGACACCATTTCTAGGTCCATCTGTCCACGTGTCTGAGTACCAAATGCTTCACCAGCAGCTCCAGAAATGTATTTATAGGATTAAAAAAAAAAAAAAAAAAAGAAAAACTAAGGGCAGAGAAAATGTTTCCCCATTGAGGAAGCAGGAAGGCTGCCCCACAGGCAGGAGGGTTCAGGGCTGTAACCACGACACTAAGTGGCGACGGGTCCCGATAACCTCACAAGAAGTTACTGTTTCACCAAAACCTAATGAGCAACGCAGAGCCTACCGTCATCTCCCAGCTGCTCCTGTACTTTCTCAAAGTCCGACCCGCCGACGACACCAATTTTGATCTTCTGCCTCAGTTTTTGCAGAAAGCAATCCATGTCTTTGGTAATTTTCTGCATTTCAAAAAGGAAAATAAACAGTCAGGAGACATGCAGGAATCGGGAGATTAAGACCCCCAAGAGTAATGCAACCTTTACTCTCCTACTTGTCTATCTGCTTCTACATCTACAGGTAAGACCTACTGTTTGGCTGTGCTTTTTGGACACTGGGGGAGTCCCTGGTGACTCAGATGGTAAAGCGTATGCCCGCAATGCAGGAGACCCGAGTTCTATCCTGGGTCGGGAAGATCCCCTGCAGAAGGAAATGGCTACCCACTCCAGTATTCTTGCCTAGAAAATCCCATGGATGGAGGAGCATGGTGGGCTACAGTCCATGGGGTTGCAAAGAGTCAGACACAACTGAGTGACTTCACTTTCACTTTTCACTTAGGGACATCAAGTTATCAGAAAAAAAAAAAAAAAAACTTGTTAAAATTTTTACCTGGCTTAAAACACACAAATAATACAGTAACAGCTGTTGTATTTTGCTCCAGCTTGTTTTTCTCCCTGTGCATTTACACTCTTGTCTGTAGGCACATACATAAAAAAAAGGTTCTACTTTTTGAAACACCAGTTGGACTCACTGTCTGTCTTGCACAATGACTTGCTTTCTCAGTATTAAGCTGTGATTCTTCCAGAACGCACATAGACCCATTCCTTTCAAATGCTACACTGTACTGCATTTATGGATTCAAGTTGTGGCTAATTCCAACCCATGTGCTAATTCGAAATAAATTTTAAACTGAGATAAAGTGACATCCCTGTGTTAGGCAAACCACAAAGTATCTTTTAAACCCTTGTTTCATTGCTGCTGGCAGTCTTAATGGTACACTTACATGGACACTTATCTTCATAAATAAAGCTGTGATTGTACACTTATCACAAATAAAGCTACCAGAAACTGAAAGCAAAAAAATCCACTTAACTTCAGTACAAAAACGTCTAGAGTTCAATCTTCTCTTTTTCTTTAAAAAGCATTAAGAGTAGTACATGCATATGGTTAATAAAATTGTGCAGAAGGGCTTCTAAGAGAGTGCAATCTTTTCCACATCTTCCGGTGGAGTCTTGACCTAGTGGAAAGTCTAGTGGCCTCTGAGTCAGTGACTCTAAACGGGCCCCAGAGGCCCCCACAAGTTGTACTCAGACATGAGCTCAGAATGGGAGGAAGTGGGGAAGAGTCCTGTGATCGCAGAACATTAAAAACGCAACACTAACAACAAACACAACACCTACACCTTCACACAGAAGCCAAAGGTACCATTTATTTTTGTCTGGACCCTTGTGAGCACCGATGAGCTGAATGGTCTGGCAGGTCAGCCAGGAGACATGCTCAACACGCATGGGTCAGAGAGGCACCTTCTCCCTTCCAGGTGGCAGCAAATATTTTTCGACAGGAAATAAGACCCAGCTGCTTCTGACCACAGTCGAGCATGTAAACTACCCCCCACCGCAGGAGAGAGATATGGAGTAAAGTAGCCACACAGCAAAACTGTCACAATGCTTCTTTTTGTGGGGGGAGGTGCACACCAGAGAGGCCTTTTTCCATTTATTTAAATATATTAAAAAAATGTTTTTACAATGTTGTGTTGATTTCTACCATACAGTGCAAGTCAGCCATCCACATCCACCCTCTCCCTCCCCTCCAGGTCATCAGAGTGCCAGCTTCTCACCAGCTATCCATCTTGTTTATATGCTGTTGCTACTTTCTCCATTCATCCCACGCTCTCCCTCCCTCCCCCCGCGTCCACAAGTCCATTCTCTGTAATAGCTGCGTCTTCATTCCTTCCCTGCAAATAGGGTCATCAATAGCATTTTTTAAGGTTCCATATAGGCACATAATATATTTGTTTTTCTCTTTCTGGCTCACTTCACTCTGTGTGACAGGTTCTAGGTTCATCCACCTCACTACAACTGACTCAAATTCATTCTTTTTTTATGACTGACTAATAGTCCTTTGTATATATGTATCTCAGCTTCTTTATCCATTCACCTGTCAACAGACATCTAGGTCGCTTCCATGTCCTGGCTGTTGTAAACAGTGCTGAGATGAACACTGAGACACAGTGTTATGGTTTTCTCAGGGTATATGTCCAGGAGTAGGGTTGCTGGGTCATATGGTAGATTTATTTCTAGTTTTATCTCCATACTGGTCTCCATAATGGCTGTATTAGTTTATACTCCCGCTAACAGTGTAGGAAGTGAAAGTGAAGTGAAAGTCGCTCAGTCATGTTTGAGTCTTTGTGACCACATAGACTATACATATCTAGTCCATGGAATTCTCCAGGCCAGAATACTGGAGTGGGTAGATGCTCCCTTCTCCAGGGTATCTTCTCAAGCCAGGGATCAAATCCAGGTCTCCTGCATTGCAGGCGGATTCTTTACCAGCTGAGCCACCAGGGAAGCCCAAGAATACCAGAGTGGGTAGGCTATCCCTTCTCCAGTCAATCTTCCTGACCAAGGAATCGAACCAGGGTCTCCTGCACTGCAGGCGGAGTCTTTACCAGCTGAGCAACCAGGGAAGCCCTACCAGAGTAGGAGGGTTCCCTTTTCTCCACACCCTCTCCAGCATTTATTGTTTGTAGATTTTTTGATGATGGCCATTCTGACTGGTTGAGGTAATACCTTATTGTAGTTTTGATTTGGATTTCTCTAATAATGAGTGATGTTGAGCATCTTTTCATGTGTTTATTGGCCATCTGTCTGTCTTCTCTGGAGAAATATCTGTTTAAGTCTTCTGCCCAATTTTTGATTTGGTCATGTTTCTAAATAACTCTTTAGTTATGAAAATTCAAGGAATCCTTTATAAGTCATCCCAGACAAAACAAAACACAAGGAGCCCAAAACTTGGAATTAATGTGAAAAAATATATATATAGAAGACTTCCTAGGGATAATTAAGGAAAATTAAGGAGGAGAAGAAGAGTCAGAAAACCAGGCCTGCGGGCCAGAACCAACCCTCTGCTTGTTTCTGTACAGTGACTGCAACACAGTCATATCCATTCATCTCTGTGGTGTCTGCAGCCATGACTACAGGGGTGAGCAGCTGTGCGAGCCTCAACCATTTCCTACCTCCTGTGGTGGGGCTAGGGGAGTTTAGATGCTCGATTGTGGTCACAAGCAGCTTTTTACAGAGCAAAGTTTGCTGACCCCTGTATAAAATCAATTTAGGGCACTGCTGATCATTTCCTTAGCTGTGATCACAAAGTTGTGGTTCCAACAGAGGTCCCTGTCAAGAGCTGCAGGTGTAAATATTCAGGGGTGAAGTACCATTATGACTACAGCTTCAGAAGTGATGCAGCAAAGATTAAAAAAGAGAGCGAGGACTTCCCTGGTGGTACATTGGGTAAGAGTCCACCTGCAGGAGACATGGGTTAGATCCCTGATCTGGGAAGATTCTGCATGCTGTGGGGCAACTGAGCCCATGCACCCCAACCACTGAGCCCACATGCTGCAACTGTTGAAGCCCATGCGCCCAGAGCCTGTGCTCCACAAAAAGCCGCCACAAAAAGTCACTGCACCCCAAGAAAAAGTAGCCCCTGCTTGTGGCAACTAGGGAGAGCCGGAGGGCAGCAACAAAGACCCAACGTGGCCAAAAATAAACCCATAATCAAACAAACAAACAAACAAAACCCAATTGTTGTTGAATCTAAGTGATGTGAATATGGTTCTTTGGGGTACTGTTTTTTTCCCCCAGCGATTCTGTTCCTTTGAAGCTTTTCATGAGAGAAAGCTGGAGAACAGTCCACCCAGGCTTGTGCCCTGCTTCTCTTTGCAGGCTTCTAAGAAGTCCAGTGGGCCTTAGAAAGCATCACTATGAACAAAGCTAGTGGAGGTGATGGAATTCCAGTTGAGCTATTTCAAATCCTGAGGGATGATGCTGTGAAAGTGCTGCACTCAATATGCCAGCAAATTTGGAAAACGCAGCAGTGGCCACAGGACTGGAAAAGGTCAGTTTTCATTCCAATCCCAAAGAAAGGCAAATACCAAAGAATGCTCAAACTACCGCACAATTGCACTCATCTCACATGCTAGTAAAGTAATGCTCAAAATTCGCCAAGCCAGGCTTCAGCAATACGTGAACCGTGAACTTCCTGATGTTCAAGCTGGTTTTAGAAAAGGCAGAGGAACCAGAGATCAAATTGCCAACATCTGCTGGATCATGGAAAAAGCAAGAGAGTTCCAGAAAAACATCTATTTCTGCTTTATTGACTATGCCAAAGCCTTTGACTGTGTGGATCACAAGAAACTGTGGACAATTCTGAAAGAGATGGGAATACCAGATCACCTGATCTGCCTCTTGAGAAATCTGTATGCAGGTCAGGAAGCAACAGGTAGAACTGGACATGGAACAACAGACTGGTCCCAAATAGGAAAAGGAGTTCGTTAAGGCTGTATACTGTCACCCTGTTTATTTAACTTATATGCAGAGTACATAATAAGAAACGCTGGACTGGAAGAAACACAAGCTGGAATCAAGATTGCTGGGAGAAATATCAATAACCTCAGATATGCAGATGACACCACCCTATGGCAGAAAGTGAAGAGGAACTAAAAAGCCTCTTGATGAAAGTGAAAGTGGAGAGTGAAAAAGTTGGCTTAAAGCTCAACATTCAGAAAACTAAGATCATGGCATCTGGTCCCATCACTTCATGGGAAATAGATGGGGAAACAGTGGAAACAGTGTCAGACTTTATTTTTCTGGGCTCCAAAATCACTGCAGATGGTGACTGCAGCCATGAAATTAAAAGACGCTTACTCCTTGGAAGGAAAGTTATGACCAACCTACATAGCATATTCAAAAGCAGAGAAGTTATTTTGCCAACAAAGGTTCGTCTAGTCAAGGCTATGGTTTTTCCTGTGGTCATGTATGGATGTGAGAGTTGGACTGTGAAGAAGGCTAAGCACCAAAGAATTGATGCTTTTGAACTGTGGTGCTGGAGAAGACTCTTGAGAGTCCCTTGGACTGCAAGGAGATCCAGCCAGTCCATTCTAAAGGAGATCGGCCCTGGGATTTCTTTGGAGGGAATGATGCTGAGGCTGAAACTCCAGTACTTTGGCCACCTCATGCGAAGAGCTGACTCATAGGAAAGGACTCTGATGCTGGGAGGGATTGAGGGCAGGAGAATGGGACGCCAGAGGATGAGATGGCTGGATGGCATCACTGACTCGATGGACTTGAGTCTGAATGAACTCCGGGAGTCGGTGATGGACAGGGAGGCCTGGCGTGCTGCAATTCATGGGGTCCAAAAGATTTGGACACGACTGAACTGAACCGAACTGAAGTCTCATCTGCTCTTAGATGCAATGGCATTTCTTAGGAAAGCACTTAGAACAGCAACATTCTACTAGCATGCTGAAATGCGCAAAGCTCTGGACACCACTGGTTATATTTTACCTGATTAGGTCATATCCTGTTCCAGCAGCTGCAAGAAAAGATAATCCATTTGATTGCTTTTGGATTGCCTTGTGCTTATCAGTGTTTGAGATGTTGTTTATTGAGGAAGGGAAAGGTTGTATAATGCAGATCTGTTGCTAAATTAGCTTTATTTTTTACCTGGAGCACCCAGTGCATAAAACTTAGATTTTTTTTTTTTAAGTGTAAAAATCATGTTAATCAAAGAAATGTTTCAAATGTTTCAAGGGAATACACTGCAGGTTGCCTGGTTTTGCTATTTCATACTTTGTGCTTATATGTCCTGATTCCTTCTGGGAATCAGAAGCATGTTCCTGAATGGCACACCTAGTAACCAGAACAGCCTCCACCTTGAAGCCTTGGCAGAAAATGGCAGACTTGGCAAATAACAATACCCTGAGGCCCAGAGACTTTTATCAGATCTTGTATGGAAACCAAGGTCATGGTTTCACTGTGTCTGTTTCCTCATTTAAAATGAAAATAACTACCCTACTTGGGATGAAAGAGGGAGAAAGGTTAAGAGGCTCTAATGATATTGTGTAAGAAGCCTTGGAATGTAAACCAAAGATCATTACAACCAAAGGGCCAAACTGAACAGCAGTTTTATTAGAACACAGCTACAGTGTTTATGTATGGTCGATGGCTGCTTTTGCATTAAAGGCGAGTAGTTAGTACTGATCATATGGCGGGTAAACACAAAAGTATTTGCTACCGGGCCCTTTACAAACAATGAATTACTGACCTTGGCTCTGAACCACTATGGGTTTTTAACAACTTACAAGTGTGCGTGGATCGTGGACTTTCAGAGTCAAAAAGAGCCTTTGGAGAACTTACAGTTGAGTAGAGATCTCTTCAAAAAAATCAGAGATACCAAAGGAACATTTCATGCAAAGATGGGCTCGATAAAGGACAGAAATGGTATGGACCTAACAGAAGCAGAAGATATTAAGAAGAGATGGCAAGAATACACAGAAGAACTGTACAAAAAAGACCTTCACAACCCAGATAATCACGATGGTGTGATCACTGACCTAGAGCCAGACATCCTGGAATGTGAAGTCAAGTGGGCCTTAGAAAGCATCACTACGAACAAAGCTAGTGGAGGTGATAGAATTCCAGTTGAGCTATCTCAAATCCTGAGGGATGATGCTGTGAAAGTGCTGCACTCAATATGCCAGCAAATTTGGAAAACGCAGCAGTGGCCACAGGACTGGAAAAGGTCAGTTTTCATTCCAATCCCAAAGAAAGGCAAATACCAAAGAATGCTCAGACTACTGCACAATTGCACTCATCTCACATGCTAGTAAAGTAATGCTCAAAATTCTCCAAGCCAGGCTTCAGCAATATGTGAACCGTGAACTTCCTGATGTTCAAGCTGGTTTTAGAAAAGGCAGAGGAACCAGAGATCAAATTGCCAACATCTGCTGGATCATGGAAAAAGCAAGAGAGTTCCAGAAAAACATCTATTTCTGCTTTATTGACTATGCCAAAGCCTTTGACTGTGTGGATCACAAGAAACTGTGGACAATTCTGAAAGAGATGGGAATACCAGACCACCTGACCTGCCTCTTGAGAAATCTGTATGCAGGTCAGGAAGCAACAGGTAGAACTGGACATGGAACAACAGACTGGTCCCAAATAGGAAAAGGAGTTCGTTAAGGCTGTATACTGTCACCCTGTTTATTTAACTTATATGCAGAGTACATAATAAGAAACGCTGGACTGGAAGAAACACAAGCTGGAATCAAGATTGCCGGGAGAAATATCAATAACCTCAGATATGCAGATGACACCATCCTATGGCAGAAAGTGAAGAGGAACAAAAAAGCCTCTTGATGAAAGTGAAAGTGGAGAGTGAAAAAGTTGGCTTAAAGCTCAACATTCAGAAAACAAAGATCATGGCATCCGGTCCCATTACTTCATGGGAAATAGATGGGGAAACAGTGTCAGACTTTATTTTTCTGGGCTCCAAAATCACTGCAGATGGTGACTGCAGCCATGAAATTAAAAGGCGCTTACTCCTTGGAAGGAAAGTTATGACCAACCTAGATAGCATATTCAAAAGCAGAGACATTACTTTGCCAACAAAGGTTCGTCTAGTCAAGGCTATGGTTTTTCCTGTGGTCATGTATGGATGTGAGAGTTGGACTGTGAAGAAGGCTGAGCGCCAAAGAATTGATGCTTTTGAACTGTGGTGTTGGAGAAGACTCTTGAGAGTCCCTTGGCCTGCAAGGAGATTCAACCAGTCCATTGTGAAGGAGATCAGCCCTGGGCTTTCTTTGGAAGGAATGATGCTGAGGCTGAAACTCCAGTACTTTGGCCACCTCATGAGAAGAGTTGACTCATTGGAAAAGACTCTGATGCTGGGAGGGATTGGGGGCAAGAGGAGAAGGGGACGACAGAGGATGAGATGGCTGGATGGCATCACTGACTCAATGGACATGAGTCTGAGTGAACTCCGGGAGTTGGTGATGGACAGGGAGGCCTGGCGTGCTGCGATTCATGGGGTCGCAAAGAGTCGGACAAGACTGAGCGACTTATCTGATCTGATCTGATTATCACTAGATACAGCACTTGTGGCTCAGAAAGGTAAAATGATGCGGCTAAGGTCACATACATTCCGTGCGTGTGAATTCCAGAGCGCACTCACCACTGCTACCATCCGGCCTGAACCAAGCAGGGTAGAGACAGAACTTGAAGACAGTGAGGCCACTTGGAACCAGTCCCAAGTTTGAATGGCTGCTGTTCAGTGACTGATTCATGCAAGGGGGAGGTCAGAATGAGCGTCATCACAAAATCTGTGCCCATGGCAACAAAATCTGGAAAAGAGAAGTTTCCAGGAGTCCAAGGAGACTCTCAACAGGCAGCCTGTAGCAATCTAGGTCTTATCCATCACCCCACTCCACTGCAGGGCTGGACAAGGCAATGGTGGTGGTGGTTAATACTAATTGAGTATTATTGAACCCAGCCTACCGTCTTCAAGATACTTTCATGAACTTATATGATTTCATTCGACTCCCACAAACACCTCAAGGAACAGGTCACCTCCCCACTTAAAGCCATAGATACTGAGGTTAAGTGACTTGCTCAAGGTCACACAGTTGTCAGGAGGTAAAGCTGAGACTCTACTAGGCCGGTCTGACCTGAAAACCTGTCTTTCACATCAAGCTACAGGCACAGACCACAGTGATACATCTGAAAAGGGCACACAAGCTGGTAAAGGGGCTGAGCTGGGTTTCACAGTCAGGGCTGACGGTGAGAGTCCAGAATTTTTTCCAAGCCAACAGAAGTTCCTTGCTCTCTTAGAGTTTTTCGGCCTGTCCCATCTCTCCGAGCACCCTGAGGTCTTGCAGATCTGGCTAGGGCTTCCGTCTCAGCCCTCCAGGGAACACAGAGTAGAGTTCAGTCGCTCCAAGGGAGGTGGGCGGTCCCTAGCCGCCCCAGATCGCCTGCCTGGGCGGTCTTTAGCCCTGCCTGGGAGTAGTAGGGGGCTCTGCACCAGCTACTGCCGGGCGCCTCTTACCTGCCGCGGGGCCGTCAGGGTCCCGTCCACGTCGAAAAGGCAGAGCGCTGGACCGGGCGCAGCCATGACCCTAGTTTCCACGCGCACCTAACAGGACTCGCTGGCACTTGGACCTCTGCCCGGAACTTCCGGGTCCGGCCCCCGTGCCGTAGGGCACGCCGGGAGGAGGAGACTCCACTCCCACAAGGCCGGCCACTAGCGGCTCTGGGATGTGCCCTGGACTACAGATCCCAGAATGCAACGCGCCTCTACCCTGTCCTATTAGGGCCCAGCACGCGCTCTTAGCGGTTCCGGGAGCAGGTGGATTCACTTCCGGCACCGGGCAGTGGTACCATGGTAAGAAAGCGACTGGTGGGGAGCGAGGGAGGTGACGTGCTTTGGGGGTCCGGGGCACGCCTGGGGCAAGTATGCAGACGCCAGGGGTTCTCATTCGGAGAATGTGCCAGAGGGACATCCGCGTGGGTTTTAATTTTCTGCTTCCCGCCTTACTTTGCCCTCCGGTCACGTGGACCAACAGCTGGCAATAACTAAAACTCACTGAGCACTCGGAGTGCATTAAGTGCGTTTTGAAGTCTTTCAAACCATCATCACATTCAGTATATTCTGGATCCCCGTTTTTAAAGATGAAGAAACTGAGGCCCAGAGAGGCGGAGTAATTTGCCCAAGGATCCACAGCTGGTGACTGTAGCAGTCGGGATTGGAACCCAGATCTGACTCCACCGACCAAAATATCTTTCACTGCACTATTCGAGGTGTGAAACTGCGCCTCATGAAGCCCTAGCGCAGCGGGTTGATTCCTCCATCCCTCCCTCCTCCTTCGTTCAACCCCTTCTCAGTCTAGGCCAAGAAATAGCGTTTCATTTCAGACCCCAAGAAGACGCTTTAATCTAACCGAGAATTGGGAAGTTATTGTGATGACTATCTCCCGGGTTTGTTCCCCACTAGGACACTGATGGCGTTTCCTGCCTGAGGAAATGTCACACAGGCTATGGATTATTCAGTGGCAGCGTAGAGCTGTCCTTTCGCAGGATAACTGTTGAATGAATGAAGGTTGTGCCTCCTTTCCCATATTTACTTGAACTACCTGGAGGAAGGAGGACCACTTTTAAAAATCAGACTCTGCCCCGCCGACTGGCTGTGGGTCTTTGGGTACATTGCTTGCCTTCTCTGGGCTTAGTTTCCTCCATGATAAAGTAGAAGTGGTGGTTCCTGTGGTGCACAGCTTTCCTGAAGATCTGTGAGGTAAAGCAACAGAGGAGCCTGATGGGTTGCAGTCCATGGGGTCGCAGAGAGTCAGACACGACTTAGCAACGAACAACAGCAAACAAAGCCACTGGCTTTACCTTTCTTTTCATGTCTGGCAGTAATGCCGATCTCACAGGACTGGCCTCTGTGTGAGGGGCTTTGCACCTGTCCCTTGAGTGATCCGCATGGTTGAGTTCCCTGAGAGAAATGGTCTCCCTGTCTCCCTTCCAGGCTGCCGTCCTCCGAGCTGTGGCGCGGTCGCCAGGGCCAGCCGCCTGGGGCCGGCCCCTCCACCGGCTGTGCTGCTGCGGTGGGCAGGATCCCAGGAGGTGGGTGGGAAGCGGGCCGCCCCACTCCAAGGAGAAGCCACTGGGCCCAGAGACGGAGAAGTTCCAGATGGTGTACCGGTTCGACGCCATCAAGGCCTTCGGGTACCTGTCTCGGCTGAAGGTGGCACAGACGGCCCTGACGGTGGCCGCCCTGCCACCAGGCCTCTACTGCTACTCCCAGGGCCTCATGCCCTTCAGCTCCTTGTGCCTGGCGGGCGGGGTCGCCGGCTTTGCCCTGGCCATGTTGTGCTGGATGAGCCATTTCTTCCGGAGGCTGGTGGGCATCCTGTATGTGAACGAGGCGGGCACCGTACTGCGGGTGGCCCACCTGACCTTCTGGGGCCGGCGACAGGACACCTACTGCCCCGTGGCCGACGTGATCCCCATGACGGAGAGCCCGGATCGGCCCCAGGAGCTGTTCATGCGGATCCAGCAGTACAGTGGGAAACAGACCTTCTACCTCACCCTGCGCTACGGGCGCGTCCTGGACCAAGAGCGGTTCACGCAGGTGTTCGGGGTGCTGGAGGCGCTCAAGTGAATGGCCTGGAGCCCAAGTGGATGCCGGGAGCTCAGGTGGATGCCGGGAGGCCCCGGTAGGAAGGCAGAGAGTGTGGGCGGGGCTGAAGGACTGGGTTGGGCTGCCTGGAAACTTATGTCTGTGAGAAAACTCACAAGGTAGGCGTTAGTAGCCGGGTTTAGGAAAGAGGCCCCGAGTGCAGATTCTTCACTGGACTTGCGTGTGGCATTGAGATAATGGCCAGAAGTTTCTGATAGGTTCTCGGAGAAAGCAATGACAGGTTTGCTCAAACCATCCTCTGCTGTGAAATCGGACAGGTATGGGGGACTTGTGTTCGACTTGTGTTCTGTTAGTTCTCAAAGCCAGGTTATGAAGTCTCTCAGAACCTTAGTTTTCACGTCTGTAAAGTGGGAAAAAAATCCTCCTGGTCTCCTGGGATGGTTGGATGTCACTGCTGATGCAGAGCTGGTGGCTCGTTGAAGGGGTCCCAGGCAACGGGGAGGGATTTCGCTCTCCCGGTGCTGCGCCTCCTGGTACACCCAGCGGCCGGAGGGGTTGATCATTTAGAATAGCCACAAGGGAAAAACCTTGTTAACTGTGCGAGATGCTGGATGTTAACTTACTGTAATTTTACTATATATATATATAAATCATTATATTGTATATGTTAAATAATACAATGCTATATGCCAATTAGATCTCAAAATTAGAAAAAAATGGGGAGTATACCTTACAAATACATAAAAACAAAAGGCCCAGATTATTTGATTCTTTTAAATACTTTTTATGCAAAAAAAGAAAATGAGTAATTGCAAAATATTCCACTGAGTGGATGTAGCTGGTCCTTTTAAATGATTTCCATTTTCCATTGTTGTAAAGAATGTGATAAAGATCAAATATTTGGAGAGGTTTCCTTCCTCTGTGTAGACTGAAAAATGGCATTTTGAGAAAGATGACTTTATCATCAAGATAACATGAAACACTTTTTTTTTTTTTTGCCTGTGTGTGCTCAGTCGAGTCCCACTCTTTGTGACCCCATGGGCTGTAACCCACTAGGCTCCTCTGTCCATGGCATTTTCCAGGCAAGAATACTGGAGTGGGTTGCCATTTCCTCCTCCAGGGGATCTTCCTGACCCAGGGATCAAACCTGGGTCTCCTGCATTAGTAGGTAGATTCTTAACCACTGCACCAAGTTAGATCTTCTTAATCTACTGCATTTCACAGAAGCAAGTAAAGCATATAATTCAAGATGGTTTGGGGCTTCCCTGGTGCCCCAGTGGTGGAGTTCGCCTGCCAGGGCAGAAGATTCAGGCTCGATTTGATTCCTGGTCCAGGAAGATCGCACGTGCTGCATAGCCTCTGGGCCCATGCGCCACAGCTGCTGAGCCTGTGCTCTGGAGCCTGGGAACCACATCTACCAAAGCCCACATGTCCTGGAGCACCTGCTCTGCAATAAGGGAAACCACTGCAGTGAGAAGCGCAGCTGGAGAGTAACCCCCACTCTGCAACAAGAGAAAAGCCTGTACAGCATTGAAGACTCAGCACAACTAGAAAAAAAAAAGATAATAAACAAACAAACACAGTTTGTTACCGAAGGCTTCCAAGTCAGCCAGTCATCCCAGACCTCTAATGCTGGGTGTAAGGCATCGTATGTAGTTCAGAAAACGAGGGGATTTGGGGCCTTTGTGGGGCCGACAGTGTCAGTGGGGAGGAGGCCGGGTGCTAAGTGTATGTGTGTTAGAGACAGGGAAATGTGCAAGGCAAGAGAAGAGTAGGGTGGTCCAAAGCAGAACAACAGCAGGGGGTGAGTTGGGGAGCAGGGTTCAGATGGCCTGGGGCCCGGACCTTGAAGGGCACCCCAGGTGTGAGGAGGAGGTGGGCTGCGGGAGCAGCAAGACTGTCCTGCCTTGGACAGGAGCAGGATGGACACCCTTGCTCAGGGAGGACCCTGATTTGGATCCACATCACTGTGGGGAAGCTTTGCTGGTCAGAGAAAAAGAGAACTCTGAAAGCTTGGGAGCACTTCGGAACAAGAGGAAGCGGCTTTAATTTGTATTTGTCTTTAGTTAATGATGCAAGCGATAGGACTAGGCTTATCGTGGGTTTGTTGTTTCCTCTGTTAATTTTCTCCGTAGATATCTACATAGAAGTCTCTCCTTTAACAGTTTCTTCCTCTGTGTTAATTTCTGCCAGTCAGAGGCTATGGTCTGCGTGGGTGGGGCTGTGATTGTGTGTCTCAGATGTTTGGGAATGCTGTCCAGCCCTCCCCTCATCCCCATTGTCAGCCACGGTGTGTCTGTGGGTTCCCTAGGTAGAGGGGCTGTGTGTGCAGTGGAAGGCATGACCCAGAGTCTGGTGGTGGGCCTGGAGGGTCCCAGAGGGCTTCAGACCCACTCAGAAGTGCCAGCTCTTCGGGGTAAATGGCATGTGGTTCCATTGACAGACTGTTTTATACCGACTTTAAAACAGCCAGAACCTGACTGCTCTCACCTCCGCCAGCCCCGCCACCCTGATCCACGCTGCTCTTGTGGCCTCTAGATTATTGCAGCTTGCTGCTTCCGTCCTTACCCTGCTAGAGCCTGTTCTCACAGCAGCCAAAGTGATCCTTTGAAAAAAGAGGATTGCATCACTTCTATAGAAGTTGAAATTCTTACTGTGGTCTATAGGTCCTGCCTGGAGCATGGCCTGGACTCTTCCCCCAGCTTCCTTGCCTCATCCATAGCTCTGTGCCAGTCACTTCACTTGGCTGTATTTCCCTTGCTCCTCTTCCAATAGTCAAGCACCCTCCAGCCTCAGGGCCTTTGTAATGACACAGTTCCTCTGCCTGGAAGCTTTTCTCCCCAGATATCTTCTACATAGAAGTCTCTCCTTTTCCAGTTTCTTTCTCTGACTTAACCCTCAAGAAGTTATAGTGTGGAGACTTCCCTGGTGGTCCAGTGGTTAAGACTTTGCCATCCAATGCAAGGGGCATGGGTTTGATCCCTGGTTCGGGAACTAAGATCCCACAAGCCTTGCAGCCAAAAAGCCAAAACAAGCAAAAAACAGAAGCAATATTGCAACAAATTCAATAAAGACAAAAAATGGTCCACATCAAAAAAAGACTTTAAAAAAAGTTTATGGTGAGGATTCAGTTATACAGAAGACTTGATTATATAGTTGGAGCCTGGCTCTACCCTTCCCTCACCTGCTCATCAGATGCCTTCAACGCCTGTGAGCCTGTTTTCCCAAGGCTGTGCTATTTGATAGTCTGTTCCTATAAAATGTCTTAAGGATTAATGGTTTGACCTTGACTTATTAGGGGCTTCCCTGGTGGCTCAGAGGTTAAAGCATCTGCCTGGAATGTGGGAGACCGGGTTTAATCCCTGGGTTGGGAAGATCCCCTGGAGAAGGAAATGGCAACCCACTCCAGTACTCTTGCCTGGAGAAACCCATGGAGGGAGGAGCCTGGTAGGCTACAGTCCATGGGGTTGCAAAGAGTCGGACACGACTGAGTGACTTTACTTTCACTTTCACTTTTGACTTACTACAACCCAAAATGAACTCAAATAAGCCTATTAGGATACTTGTAAGCACTTCCCTGGTCAAGCTTGAGGCTAATTCTGCAATGCACCCAGGCTGGGAATTTCTGAAATAGATGGTCAGGATGGGAAGCACCAGAATAACGTGTCTCTGTGGATTTTGTTTCCCTCAGCCATTTTTTCCCCCCCTAAAGGTTCTCAATCTGGGCTCCACGTGTAGAATCACCTGGAGACCTATAAAAAAAACACCATTGCCGAGTATTCTTGCCTGGAAAGTCCTCTGAACAGAGGAGCCTGGTGGGTTACAGTTCATAAGGTCGCAAAGAGCCGGACATGACTGAGCAGACCCGCAGGCCCAGGCCCATGCCCAGCTTCCTTAGGTGATGGTGATTTCCATCGTCATCTAGGTTGACAGTCACAGCCCAGAAGTGTCAGTGCAGTGGGAGATGAGAGCCTAGATTCTCACCAGTTTTGGCGGGAAGAGCCAACTCTACCCACTCCAGTATTCTTGGGCTTTCCTTGTGGCTCAGCTGGTAAAGAATCTGCCTGCAATGCTGGAGACCTGGGTTCGATCCCTGGGTTGGTCCAATCTCTGGAGAAGGGAAGGCTACCCACTCCAGTATTCTGGCCTGGAGAATTCCATGGACTGTATAGTCGCAAAGAGTTGGACACGACTGAGCAGCTTTCACTTCAGTCCGCTTCCAGGATGTGTGGTTTGCTCGCACAGTACCAGCAGAGGGCGCACAGAGCAAATGCATCATTCCACCCCTTCATTCCTGCTGCACCCCCCTCTCCCCGCAGTCCCCCACGATCCCGGGTCACCCTGTGGCAACAGAAATGGGTTAGGGCCTCTGCAGTGCACCAGCAGGGCAGCACCCAGGAGCTGTCCCCATGCCCCAGATTAGCAACAACAAAACCAACAGGAAATGGGGTGACCTGTAGCATGTGTTTTCACATGGTAGTTGCTATGGACTGAGTGTTTGTGTCCCCTCCTAAAATTCGTATGTAGAAACGCCCCCGCAGCCGTGTGATGCTGTTTGGAGGTGGGGCCTCTGGGAGGTGATTCTTGTTAGATGAAGTCATGAGGGTGGGGCCCTCATTATGGAATCAGTGCCATGTGAGGACAAGTAGGAAGAGACCCTCACCAAGGACCCAGCCATGAACTTCCAGCCTCCAGACTCGTGAGAAATAAATGTTGGCTGTTTATGCTGCCCTGTCTATGGTATTCTTTTTTTTTTTTTAATTTTTTTTTGTTAGTATTTATTTTTTAAAGTTATTTTATTATTCTTATTATTATATTTTTTGGCTGTGCTGTGTGGCATGTGAGATCTTAGGATCTTAGTTCCCCAACCAGAGATGGAACCCATGCCCCTTGCATTAGAAGCCAGAGTCTTAACCACTGGACCCCCAGGGAAGTCCCTGCCTATGGTATCCTGTTTGAGCAGCCTGAGCTAAGACAGGGGGTCCTGCAGACTGCGGTGAGTCAGCTGCAGCCAGGGGCATTCACAGTGTGCAGAGCTGGGAACTGTTGTCTTTACTATGCCAAAGCCTTTGACTGTGTGGATCACAAGAAACTGTGGAAAATTCTGAAAGAGATGGGAATACCAGACCACCTGATCTGCCTCTTGAGAAATCTATAAGCAGGTCAGGAAGCAACAGATAGAACTGGACATGGAACAACAAACTGGTTCCAAATAGGAAAAGGAGTACGTCAGGGCTGTATATTGTCACCCTGTTTATTTAACTTATATGCAGAGTACATTATGAGAAACGCTGGACTGGAAGAAACACAAGCTGGAATCAAGATTGCTGAGAGAAATATCAATAACCTCAGATATGCAGATGACACCACCCTGTGGCAGAAAGTGAAGAGGAACTAAAAAGCCTCTTGATGAAGGTGAAAGTGGAGAGTGAAAAAGTTGGCTTAAAGCTCAACATTCAGAAAACTAAGATCATGGCATCTGATCCCATCACTTCATGGGAAATAGATGGGGAAACAGTGGAAACAGTGTCCGACTTTATTTTTCTGGGCTCCAAAATCACTGCAGATGGTGACTGCAGCCATGAAATTAAAAGGCGCTTACTCCTTGGAAGGAAAGTTATGACCAACCTAGGTAGCATATTCAAAAGCAGAGACATCACTTTGCCAACAAAGGTTCGTCTAGTCAAGGCTATGGTTTTTCCAGTGGTCATGTATGGATGTGAGAGTTGGACTGTGAAGAAGGCTGAGCGCCAAAGAATTGATGCTTTTGAAGTGTGGTGTTGGAGAAGACTCTTGAGAGTCCCTTGGACTGCAAGGAGATCAGCCCTGGGCTTTCTTTGGAAGGAATGATGCTAAAGCTGAAACTCCAGTACTTTGGCCACTTCATGTGAAGAGTTGACTCATTGGAAAAGACTCTGATGCTGGGAGGGATTGGGGGCAAGAGGAGAAGGGGACGACAGAGGATGAGATGGCTGGATGGCATCACTGACTCAATGGACGTGAGTCTCAGTGAACTCCGGGAGTCGGTGATGGACAGGGAGGCCTGGCGTGCTGCAATTCATGGGGTTGCAAAGAGTCGGACACGACTGAGCGACTGATCTAATCTGATCTGATCTGATGCATGTGTGTGTGCTAAGTCGCTTTCAGTTGTGTCCAACTCTTTGTGACCCTATGGGCCATAGCCCACAAGGCTCCTTTGTCCATGAAGATTCTCCAGGCAAGAACACTGGAGTGTGTTGCTATGCCCTCCTCCAGGGGATCTTCCCCGCCCAGGGATCAAATCCAAGTCTCTTATATTTCCTGCATTGGCAGGTGGGTTCTTTACCACTAGCTCCACCTCGGAAGCCCTGTCCTTCCTCTCTTGGTTATCGAAACTGAGCCTTACCTTGTTATAGGCCCAGGTAGTCCACCCCCATCCCATCATAAACAGGCACATTTAATGCAATCCCCAAAACAGATCTGATGGGCTTAGCTGCTTGCAGGGGGCCAGCCTGGGGCAAGTTACCCAAATAACTAGGAGCTTGCCCTAGGCTGCTTTAAGAATTCAGGACTCATGAGTCCTGAATGGAAAGCCACAGGGTCCTTTTGAAACCTGGGCAGAATCCCAACTTTTATGGCCTTGTTTTGACTGTGCAGCATTCATTCAACTGTAAATTCTTGCCTGATGAGGGTTAATCAGGCAGGGCCAATACCATCTGGCCGTGTCTGTACCAACCCTAGAGACAAAGCATCCATTTTACTGATTAACTGTTGTAAGCTACCCTGGGATCTGGTGGGACTTGTCTCCTTGTTGGGAAGTAGATTTTATATTTAGAGCTATGTGTGAACTCCATGCTTGGAGATCAAGTGGCCGAAGGAACCAGCATGTATTCAGCACCTGTTACTTGTCAGGCGATGATTATGTGCTTTTCTTGAATCCCCCAGCAACGGCTGGAGTTGGAGAGCCGGAAGTTGCACGAGTATGGAAAGCACCATGTTTGGAAGCAAGACTTCTAGCTGGTTGGAACCCCAGCCCTGTCACTCCCGGGCTGTGAGTTTGGGCCAGTCATTTAATCGCTCTCTGTGCTTTGGTTTCTTCCTTTGTGAATTGATGACACTCAAAGCACCCACCGAAGGTGGTTGAAGGGACTGACTTCCTACACAAAAAGCACTTAAAATAGCGCTTGGTCCAGGAAAGCCCTCAATAAGTGTCAGCTGCATTACCATGATCCGTCTCACTCTGCGGGTGATGCTCAGAGAAGTGAAGGCACTTGCTCAAGGTTGCCCAGCTAGAAAGCAGCTGATCATTCTCCTGCCTTGTCCTGCCTACTCCTGGGGGCATGCGGGAAGAAGGACAGAAAAATGGAAACAGTAACTGTTTTTAACAGAAGTCCTGGCACCTTCCACCTACCTGCCTTAGGGATATACATTCAGGAGCTTACACTAATGCTGGCCAGTTCAAGTCCACTTTCTTAGGCCAGTGGCCAGAATGGCAGAGAGAAGTGTCCTGAGTGGTCGCTCCTCAATCAACCCCATGCTGATGGAATGTGTGCATGCACACCCCCCGCCCCCCACCATGTCTCAAATCCCCGCTTCTAGGCTGCATGATGCTGGGCAGGGTCTCCAACCTATCTGAGCATCAGGCTTCTCAGTTTACAAACAGGCTGCCACATGCATAGGCGTGTTGTGACAATTACAAAGCCCCGGCAGAATATGGGCTCCCCTGGTAGCTCAGATGGTACCTCAGAATCTGCCTGCTATGCAGGAGACCTGGGTTCCATCCCTGGGTAGGGAAGATCCCCTGGAGAAGGGAATGGCAACCCACTCCAGTATTCTTGCCTGGAGAATCCCATAGACAGAGGAGCCTGGAGGTCTATAGTCCATGGGGTCGCAGAGTCAGAAATGACTGAGCAACTCACACTTTCACTTTCACCAGAATATTCTCACAGGTAGCAGATGCTCAAACAAATGATAAATATTATCATTACCTGTGATTATTCTTAAAAGCACATTTAATGGTAGATATTACTTTCCAAGTGCAATTATTTCATAGATGTGTTGGGTGTCCCAGCCAGAAGGAACACTGAAAATCCTGTGATCCAAACCATACATTTTCCACGTGAGAAAAATAAGGGCTGTGTAGGGTTACGGAGCCAGCTGGGCACAGAAGCGAGTCAGGAGCCCACGACCCCTGCCTGGTTCCAGGTCAGGACACCAGGAGGACAGGAGAGGCAGACTTTTTTTTTTTATCTCTCTTTCTCCCCGCCCCGCCCCTGCCCCCCCCCCCCTTGCCCCCAGGTGCTGACTCAGCATCTCTTCCCCGCTTTCCCATGCTGCAACCTGCCTGTGGGCTGATGCCAGCTGGTCCTCAACTTAACCACCTCAAGCGGTGGCAGAAAGAATGTGGTTGAATTGGTTTGGGGTGGGGCACAAGCATTAGGAGTTTTACAAAGCTCTTTAGGCCGACTCCAAAGTGTGTCCAGTGTTGGGATTTCCCAGTGGCTAAGACTCCACACTGCCAAGGCAGGGGGCCTGGGTTCGATCTCTGGTCAGGGAACTAGATCCCACATGGCACAAGTTAAAAAAAAAGATCTCACATGGTGCAACGGAGACCCGGTGCAGCCAAATAAATTAAAAAACATTAAAAATGAAGCAACACAAGGTACCTAGTGTGGACTGTCAGTGTCCTGGGCTCTGTGGGTTCTGTGCTCGGCCTCTCCCATTACTGGGAGAGATCCCATTGGATCTCCCAATCCAGCCCATTACTGCTGTCCTGGTCGGGCCACCCAGTCATTTCAAGGCCACAGATTCCCACCTGGTGGTCCAGGCGCTCTGATGTTCACAGTGGGCACTCGGGACATTCTTTCGAGAATGCACATTGATTACCCCCTTACCCCAGCCCTTCGGTGACTCCATCACTGTGTGGCAGGCCCAGCCTGGCTCAGAAGGCCCTCTGGATCCGTGCCCTGCCTTCTTCTTTGGCCTGGTCTCCAGGCTCTTCCCGTCTCCCCTTCTTTGTGATACAGTCATGCTGAACGCCACAGACCTGCCTGCCTCACCCAGCCTTCAGCTGGCTGTTCTCTTGGTCTGGAATGCCTTCTACCCCTCCTCTGAGTCATTGGAGCCGTTCTCACTCAACCGTGAGGTTGAAATTCAGGGGCCTAACTTCCACCATGCCTCGGGCCTGTCTTTTTTTTTTCACAAACAGCATCCTCCTGTATCCTGGTCCTTAGACAGGCCCATGGCAGGTGAGCCGAGGACCACACCTTGTCCACCCCCGACACGTGGTATACCTTAGATGAACTCTGATGAACTGAATGGCCTCAGCAGGCTTCTTAAGCCCAAGGCAGACTTAATGCAGGCACAGAATTACCCCAAGACATCCTGAAGAGTTATGATTAAGCACTTTTATCATACGTGCTTAATAAGAACTTGTCAAATGAGTCCTTACCAAAACCATTTCTAACCAAAAAGACCACTTATACGCAGATGTTTCCATTATAAACATTTTGTTTTTAATTTAAGAATACTGATGAACACAGGAAACAGATTGAATTCATGGAATTGGGCATAGGGTCATCCGTTACATCGTGACGCGTTAATTTCTTTATCATTTATTGGCACTGTCAACAGAATACTGTAAACAAGATCATTTTGTATGCGGGTAAGTCGGCGAGGTTCCCTAGCTATGGTTTTCTACCATGAGTTGATATATAGATAGATATAGACACGTATAGATATATAGACAGATGAATGTTGTACACAACTTTGCATGGTTACTGAGTGTCAGTAAAAATTGTAAAAAAAAAACAAACACCCATTTATAATAAAAGTGAGGATGTGCTAAGATTTGCTATTACTGGACCTCGTTTTTCTGTAAAAGGGATGAGATTTCCTAGCGACATGTACTAAACTCCATGGCACTACTGTGGGATGGATTCATTTCCAGACCATAGGTCAAAAAAACTCTTCTGCACCTGTTTTCTACTCTCCCTGTGTTCCACTAACCTCTGACAAGTTTCTTGAACACTGCTGAGAATCTTTACCTTGAAGTTCTTCCAGCTAGACCCCCCACCTCCAAAAGAGGATGTCTCAGAAACTCACTCAGCCCTGAGTCAATGAGAACTGGCTGATAAATGGCTTAAAAAGTTTTCTAAGAAGTAACTTCCCTTGGTAAGGAGTGAATAAGTCTGGTTGTGACTCTCCAGATTTAAAAAAAAAAAAAAAAGATTTCATTTATCTGTCCATGCCCTATGGGGAGAGAACAAAATATTGGAGCCAGTCTCTCCACCAAAGAGAGCCATGTTTCTGCTTGGGCACTGGCTTAAAAACCTTTTGGACTCCAGGAACCTCACAGTTTGTTTGGATCCGATGCTGTTTCTCCAGAGAAAGCATATGTGAAGTATGGTTTGGTTTGCATTTTGCTTGTTTGTTAAATAAGGCCTTGAATCTTGGGATATTGCCTGTGGAATCTGGATCCCCTGTGAAAGGTGTGAGGCTGTGAACGGACGTGTCTTTGCATATGCTGTTCCCTTTCTGCAACACTTCCTTGCCTTGTCTGCTAGGTGAACTCTTACGCATCCTGCAAAACCCTGCTTAAATGTCACTTTCTCCTTGGACCCTCCTCTGACCCTTAGGTGGATCATGTCACACCCTCTGATTTCCTGATGTCCCCACACATACTGCTGTTATGGCACTTGCCATTCTGCATTGATTGTTGGTTTAAGAGTCTGTCGTTCCCAATGGGAGGGTGAGTCCCTTGAGAGCAGGGACTAGGTTTTGTTTCACCTTTGGATTTCTAGTGCTTAGCACTGGGCCTGGGACAGAGCAGGTTTTAATGCAAGTTTCATGAATGAATGACTGGATAAATAAATGAATCTACAAGTGAGTGAAAGTTGTAGAGAGAGGGAACTCCACTTAGCTGGCAGTGCGCATGTCCTCGGACACAGCAGAGCCCCTTAAAAGCAACAGATTAGCACTGAGTGCAGGATGTGGGGTGAACCAGTATTCACGGATCTGTCCGTGTTCTTGTTAAACATGTGAGTTTGCCTTTCACTCTCGGCAAACATAGGTTGATGACCAAATCTGCTGAACAGTGGAAGCGGGAAGAAAAAAACCAAAGCACTTTGAGATCTTTGGATGATTAGTTATTAAAAGAGAAAAGTGCTGAATTGAGATTCTTGATCTGCCCGGCTCCCCAAAACAGTCAACCAAGGCATGGGGAGACCCCAATGGCTTCCTTTTGGACAGACTTCCTTCATCTACCCACTAAACCACACCTCACTGCTCTAGGATGACCTGCTGCTCTGTTTTAGAAGCAACTGAAGTCAAATCAGTTGCAAATTGTCTCATCTCCAGGAGAGACCCCCCTGAACCTCAGCCATCGTCCAGTGAAGCGTCCTCTAAGCATCACCTGCCTGGTCCTCTCACACTCACGCGTGGCGGGAAAATCTCACTCAGAGCAATAACGACAAGGAAATCGCCGTGCCCTGACAGGCTGCATTTTCCTGCCTGGAGCTCTGTGCGTTTAATGCGTGATGCCTCCCGCAAGAAGAAACCTGGTCCTGTAACCAAGTCCCTCTGACGGAGCGGAAAACGTTCCTGGGGCGCTGCTCACTTGTGGAGCAGAGGTGGATGAGCAGAAGCTAGAGAAAGGGTTTCCCCCCGACCAGGGGTCCAAAGTCAGACCCCAGAAGCTGGGAGGACAGGAAGGGGGGGGTGGTCTCTGCTGTCCCCGGCCTGGGCTGACACTCCCGGGAGTGTGTCCCAGGGTGATGGGCTACAGCTTTCCTTCCCAGGAGGGAGGTCTGGGCTGACGCCTAACAGGAGGGAGGGGACTTGGGGAATGAGAGTGGTGACTAAGACTGGTTGGTGATGCCGCCCAGAGATTCTCCCAGGATGAAACCCCATCAAGGAGAGAATTCACAGTTTGGAGAGAAATCCCCAGATGCATCGGGGGAGTGGCTAGAAGACCCCCTTCCCACAGCCCAAAGCTCAGTCTCATGTCCCTGCCATCCTGCCTTCCCATGCTCTGTCCTGCCCATCACTGCACTGCCCATGGGACATGCTCAGAGGGGGATGAGGGGGACGTGAGTCTGTTTGCATAGGACAGGGGAGGGAGAACCAGCATCCTCCCCTCTCTGAATGTGTCCCTTGAGTGGAACGGAACCCAGGAGCCCCAGCCGCCAGCCCCAGCAGCAGGTGTCATTCCCTTGACTGGCTTCAAAAGGTATTGGGGGGGTTCCTGGTGGGCAGTTATGTGGCCAGGACCCCCAGGGACCATCCTAAGACTAAGTCCAGGGCTCAAGCAGAATCTCTGAGCTGAAAATCAATGTGCGCCACCGGCTCCGCGGAGACGGAGACCCCAACCAGCCCCTCCCTGCCCCCAAGCCACCAGAGACATCCCCTCCTTTACAAGTAACCGTTCAGTTTATGCCTTCACCTCTGAAACTTTGAGTGAAAACATGAATTAGGCGAACTAATCAATTGGACAACGGTTGAGGTCAGGCCGTCCTCAGAGCGTGGAGGAGAGGGCTTCTTTACTTGAAGTCAGCTAGGATGTCACTAAAGATGTTGAGGAACAGGTGGGCGTGGTGATCTCGGAAGACCAGAGTGGGACGGAAGCGGATGGACTTGTCGCCGCAGCCCCCCAGCATCAGGCCTGGAAGGAGAGGCAAGGGGTGGGTGGGTTAGGGGCTCGGGCTCAGAGTCACCTGCTGGGGGTCCCCTGGGGGCACGGTCACACAGGGGTGCTACCATCCATCTGGACTGTTTCATCCTTCCGCTAGCCACCCATCCAGCCTTCTCACTGTCTCCCATCACCCAGCTCACCCACCTTCTCTCTTTCCTCCCTCCCTTCCAACTGCAAATGCCAGCTCTGTTGCCCCAAACTAGCCCTGCTGATGGAGAAACCCTGAGACCAGGTCCCTGCCTTCTAGGAACTCACGGTGCGGCAGGGAGAGAAAATAAGTAAAGAACTAAATTATAGCACTTCCTGGTGGTCCAGTGGTTAAGAATCGGCCTGCCGGTGCAGGGGACACGGGTTTGACCCCTGGTCCAGGAAGATCCCACATGCCACGGAGCAGCTAAGCCTGTGTGCCACACGTGCTCTACAGCCCGTGCTCCGCCACGAGAGAAGCCACCACAGTGAGAAGCCTGCACACCACGCGGCTAGAGAGTAGTCCCTGCTCCCTGCAACTAGAGAAAGCCTGAGTGCAGCCAAAAGTAACTGAATAAATACAATTATGAAAAAAAGTAAGTCACAAAAGTGTGGGCAGGTCAGCAGCATGTCCAAGAGATGGAATCTGCTTATTATTATTATTTTTTAGCATACGGGATCTTAGTTCCCCAATCAGGGAGGGAACCTGTGGCCTCAGCAGTGAAAGTGCTGAGTCTTAACCACTGGAGGCCAGGGAGTTCCTGGAATTTATTTTTAAAATCTATTTATTTATGGCCTACGGGAATCTTAGTTTCTCGGACCAGGGTTTGAACTCGTGTCCCATGTAGTGGAAGCGCAGAGTCTTAACCACTGGACCACCAGGGAATTCCTGGAATCTGCTTATTTTATTTTAAAAATCTATTTATTTATGGCCTGCGGGAATCTTAGTGTCCTGGACCAGGGACAGAACCCATGCCCCCTGCAGGGGAAGCGCAGAGTCTTAACCACTGGACCATCAGGGAGTCCCCAGAATGTGCTTATTTTAAAGGGTGACTTCACCTTTGACTAGATTGGGGTCCTTGCCTGGGTTGCACAGAGTCTCTGAAATTTGTTTTTTTTTTTTTCCCATTCTCAAGAGGAGATGAATTACCCTGCCCTTCAGGGTTGCTGCTGGGATCCTCTAAGATGGTCCATGTGAAAGACACTGGCTTAGACACCCAGCAGGCACTCTGATCTCCCCCACTTAAAACTTCCAGGGCTCCCATAGCTCTCAGGAGAAAGTCTGGAATCTTGAACCTTACCCACCTGAACCTGATTCGCCCGCCGCCGCCTCTGTCCCTTGTCACACTCTAAGCCCCGTCTCACCCAGCTAAAGGAACACCTCCCTCCCTCTGCCCAAAATGCTCCTTCTCACCTTCTTCACCTGGCCAACCGGTATTCATCCAGCAAAATGCTGCTTCCTCCAGGAAGCCTCCCCTGATCTCCTGGACATTTTCCCTAGCTATTTGCTCTCTAGCTCCTTTTCTTCCATCCTAGGACTTAAAACTGTAATAGGTTGTTTCTGAAATATTCTCTTTGATGTCACCCCTTCCTGCTAGACTGAAAACTCCTTGAAGGAAGTTTTCCTGATCCTTTCCAGCATAGGCACCGCTTACCTCGGGGAATATTGCCACATGAATCAACATACAAATAAAGCTCCCTGGTGACTTTCTCTTCTTTTGAGAAAGGAGATTCAGACTATTTTTAGTCCTGTGAGGGTTCACCTCTGTGCCCCAGTGGGCCCCCCACCAGGAACTGTGGTCACTGCCCCCGCCTCCCCGCCCCCCGCTGCCCAGCTGCCTTACCTTTGTTTCTGGCTATTGAAATGAGTTTATTCCGCACGGATTCGTCTGGAGTGTCGAAGGAGCAGAAGGTGCCTCGCCCTCTGACTCTGCTGATGAGCTGGGGGAACCGGGCCTGCAGTTGGGAGACAAGACCGGCATCAGTGCAAAGGAAGGCAAGACTTCTCTGGTGGTCCAGGGGTTAAGAATCCGCCTGCCAATGCAGGGGATGTGGGCTCCATCCCTGGTCCGGGAAGATCCCACGGCCTGTGGGGCAGCTAAGCCCCGTGCACCACAATGACTGAGGCCCGCATCCCAGAGCCCGTGCTCTGCGGCAAGAGAAGCCACCGCAACAAGAAGCCTGCACGCCGCAACTAGAGGTTAGCCCCTGCTCACTGCAACTAGAGAAAGCCCAGGCAGCAACGAAGACCCGGTGCAGTAAAAAAGAAAAGAGCCAAGGCAGCCATCAGTCCACGTGGACCTCATGGCCACTGGGCTCAGGGCAGGGACAGCCTCAGAACAACAGGATCCCTGCAGAGCCCGGCCTGCCCTGACACGTCCACACTCCGGCACCGACAACTGCAATTGGGGCCCAGCTGTCCCCCCAGGGGACACAGAAGTGTCTGACATTTCCCCTGCCACCCTGGCAACGGGGGAGGGAACGGGCAGCAGGAGGGAAGGTCCTTCTGCTCCCATCCTTCCCAGAGGCTTTTTCTAGCACCTGCTCCCACCCAGCCTCAGTCTAAATGCAAATCCAGTCCAAGAAAAGAAAAAGAAATCCCCCTTCAAGCTACACGCAGCACAGTTGGAGGGGCTCAGCTGTCTCAGCAGCCACACTTAACCCCTTCAGCGTCTACAATCAGGCAGACCTGGGTTTAAAGCTTCCCATTCCCATCCAGAAAATGAGAATCATATTCTTCTAACTTCAACTTGTCCTGGCTTAGGGGTGCCAGAAAAAAATACAGGACACCCAGATAAATTTCAGATAAGCAAGTTCTTTTCTAACTTTTATTTATTTATTTTTGGCTGTGTTGGGTCTTCCTTGCTGTGTGAGCTTTTCTCTAGTTTCGGTGCGTGGAAGGCTACTCTTTACTCGTGGCGTGTGGCTTTCTCATTGTGGTGGCCTCTCTTGCTGCGGAGTACTGTAGGGAATATGCTATGCACAGGCCTGTACTATAATTAACAGAGCTTCTTTGAAAAATAAGAATGACTTTCTCATCACCCCCAGGCAAAGCGCTAGGAGCAGTAAAAAGTACATCGTGGAAAAACATCTTGAAAACAAGATGGTGAAGTACTGATGTGACTGATGGAAAACCATTAGTGACTGTTCCCAGAGCCTTGAGGGAGTTGCTGAGAAAGGGTGTCACTAGCCGAAGGGCTAAATAAAGTCATGGAAGGCCTGAAGGTTTGACACTGAAGACTGTGCATTGTATATCTTTATCCTCGATCTGAGATTGTAAAGAACAGATATCTCTAGAGCACATATCAGGAAAGGAAAAAGGAAAGTGAAGTCGCTCAGCTGTGTCTGACTCTTTGCGACCCCATGGACTGTAGCCTACCAGGCTCCTCCGTCCATGGGATTTTCCAGGCGAGGGTACTAGAGTGGGTTGCCATTTCCTTCATTGGAAGGACTGATGCTGAAGCTGAAACTCCGATACTTTGGCCACCTGATGCAAAGAACTGACTCATTGGAAAAGACCCTGATGTTGGGAAAGATTGAAGGCAGGAGGAGAAGGGGATGACAGAAGATGAGATGGCTGGATGGCATCACCAACTTGATGGACATGAGTTTGAGCAAGCTCTGGGAGTTGGTGATGGGCAGGGAAGCCTGGTGTGCTGCAGTCCATGAGGTCACAAAGAGTCGGACATGACTGAGCAACTGAACTAACTCTTGTTGCGGAACATGGGCTGCAGGCAGGGAGGCTTCAGCAGTTGCGGTTCCAGGGCTCTAGAGCACAGGCTCAGTAGCTGTGGCGCGTGGGCCTAGTTGCTCCGACATGTGGGATCTTCTCAGATCAGGGATGGGACCTGAGTCTCCTGAATTGGCAGGTGGATTTTTTACCACTGACTCACCAAGGAAGCCCCAGACAAGCAACTTCTAATTTTTCAGTGTAAGTATGTCCGAAACATTGCATGGGATATATTTGTGCTAAAAAAAAAAAAATTAACTCCCATCTTTTAAACTTAACTGAGAGTCTTGTATTGTAATTTGCTAACTCTCACATCCCTATCCGGGGAGGAGGAAGTTGGTCCCTGAAACTCCTGCCTCTTCCCTGTGATGGGAACCAAGTCTAGTACCTGCCTTTCTCCCCTGGGCTTTGGACTTGTGAAATTTAAATATAACTGGGGGATCCTCCATTTATTTTCCCTTGAAATGCAGTAATCCTATTCTGAGGATTAAATGAGATAATGCACTTAACACAATGCTTGGCACAGAGCAAATTTTTAGTTGATGGAAAAATAATTTTAAACAGAGCAAAGTTTCAATTGATGGAAAAACAATTTAAAAGGATGATGTCTTTGATCATGTCAAAGAGGTGAACACTGGCAAAGAACATGGACTTTGAAGGCCACCAAAATCAGGTTCAAACCCCAGTGGAAGTCCTCCTGGTGGTCCAGAGGCCACCAAGACTCTATACTTCCAATGCCGGGGGCCTGGGTTCCACCCCTGGTCGAGGAACTAGATCCTACATGCTGCAACTAAAGATCCTGTGTGCTGCAATTTAGAGCTGGTGCAGCCAAAGAAATAAGTACATTTTAAAAATAAAGGAAAAGAAGCACAGTAGAAGCTGTGTAACTTTGGACAAGTTAATAGCTCTCTGCCCCTCATTTCCTCATCTGTAAAATGGGGATAACAGTGGTGTCTCCATCACTAGCGTGACTACTGGACTTAAACAGGAATGCACGAGGCCCCTTGTGAGAGGACTTGGGGGGAGCAGGCTCTCAATCAGTGGACGCTGTTCTCACTACCGTCCCTCCTCCCTTCAACGTCAACAGCGCTGTCAGCGTCACCGTCACCAGCAGCGGTTCTGCTGAGCTCACCAGGGACTGGATGCTTCAAGCTCCTGGAGGAAGGAAGGGCTTTCTGTCCAGCCATCTGGGGAGGGTCAGCTCTCCTCCTGGAGACACTGTGGTTCCTCCCAGCCACATCCCCCACCCCCAAATCTAGGAGAGTGTGTCCTGCAGGGAATAGATATAACAAAGGCAAATAACTATAACAGAGAGCTCTACTGTCCACTGAGGGGCCACATGTGGCTGTTGAAATGTGACTTCAAATTGGGGTGTGCCCTAAGTGACTGAGGGCAGGAGGAGAAGCGGGCAACAGAGAATGAGATGGCTGGATGGCATCACCGACTCAGTGGACTTGAGTTTGAGCAAACTCTGGGAGATAGCGAAGGACAGGGAAGCCTGCTGTGCTGCAGTCCATGGGGTTGCAAAGAGTAGGACATGACTTTGTGACCGAACAACTGCTACTGCTGCTGCTAAGTCACTTCAGTCGTGCCCAGCTCTGTGCGACCCCATAGATGGCAGCCCACCAGGCTCCCCCGTCCCTGGGAGTCTCCAGGCAAGAACACTGGAGTGGGTCGCCATTTCCTTCTCCAATGCATGAAAGTGAAAAGTGAAAGTGAAGTCGCTCAGTCGTGTCCGACTCTTAGCGACCCCATGGACTGCAGCCTACCAGGCTCTTCTGTCCATGGGATTTTCCAGGCAAGAGTGCTGGAGTGGGGTGCCTTTGCCTTCTCCGACCGAACAACAACCAAGTGTAAAATACGTACTGGGTTTCAAAGACTTATGAGAAGAAGAATGTGAAATATCACGTTATTTTCTATATTGATGGCATGTTGAAATAATAATATTTTGGATATGACGGGTCAAGTAAAATATATTATTCAAATTAACTTCACTTCCTTCTTTTTAACTTTTAGTGTGGCTACTAGGACCTTTGAAATTATGTGTATAGCTTGCAATCTTGATTGTAAGCAAAACTGATGCTTTTGAACTGTGGTGCTTGAGAAGACTCTTGAGAGTCCCTTGGACTGCAAGGAGATCAAACCAGTCCTAAAGAAAATCAATCCTGAATATTCACTGGAAGGACTGATGCTGAAGCTGAAACTCGAATACTTTGGCCACCTGATGCGAAGAACTGACTCATTGGAAAAGACCCTGATGCTGGCAAAGATTGAAGGCGGGAGGAGAAGGGGATGACAGAGGATGAGATGGTTGGATGGCATCACCGACTCAATGGACATGAGTTTGAGCAAGATCCAGGAGATGGTGAAGGACAGGGAAGCCTGGTGTGCTGCAGTCCATGGGGTCGCAAAGAGTCGGACACAACTGAACAACGACAAGAGCTTGCAATCTGTCCCCCTGGAGAGCACTGCTACGGAGTGATCAGGGTGTAGAAGATGGTCCAGGGGAGGGAACAGGCGGCACACGGGTGGGAAGAAGAGAGGAGTGTTGGGGAGGTTTCTCAAAGGAGGGATGTCTGAACTCAGAGGAGGATGTTTGAACTCTCAGAGGAGCATCAGGAACCGGGAACAAGATTGGAAATGAGGGGTAGGAAGGCGCTCCCTACAGAAATGGTGCAGCCCATTCAGAATCACTGGGGCAGTGGTGCGATGCCACCCTGAAGGGCTCAGCTGTTGCCCCAGGGGCCGTTGGGAGCCATGGGTGGGGTCTTGGAAGGTTGGGGTGGGGCTGGGGTGGTGGAGTACCTGGAGGTCAAGCAGTCCTGTGAGCAGGACCTTCCCAGCATGGGCTGCGTTGTTCAGCAGGTCCTCTCGCTTGATGACGTTGATGACCTCGGCCAGCAGCAGGTTCTTGGATGGGTCTCCCAGCCACGTGTTGAAGATCCGGTAAGGCTGGAATCAGAATCAGATATCACGGGTATCAGAAAGGTTCCAGACGTAGCCTCAGACTCACTTCTCCCCATTTAAGAGGAGAGAGATCAACTCAGCAAGCAGCTGCTAAGGGCTGGGAGGATAACACATGGTCTCAACAAATTGTTTCCATCACAGCAATCTTGTAGGTCTTAAACACGTGTGTGCTAAAGTTGCTTCAGTCATGTTCGACTCTTTGTGACCCTATGGACTGTAGCCTTTCAGGAGTCTCTGTCCACCGGATTCTCCAGGCTAGAATACTGGGGTGGGTTGCCCTCCTCCAGGGGATCTTCCCCACCCAGGGATCGAGTCTGCGTCTCCTGTACTGCAGGCGATTCTTTACAGCTGAGCCACTGGGGAAGCCCTGTGGGTCTTCTAGTTACTCCTATTAGGGACACCAACTCATCCATGCCCTGGAAAATCCCTCAGTCCTGGGGAAACTGAGACAGTTGGCTCCTCATCACCACAATCCTTATTTTCACAAAGGATGAGCTGGGGTTCCAGGTGAAGTGATTTGTTTGTGAACATACAACACTTTGGTGGAGTCAGGAGTGGACCGATGGCAGCCTGGCCCTTAAAGGCCGCTCCTTTACTCCTCTTTCAGGCGTCAACGCAGCCCAGCTGAAACACACTGCCCAGCCCCTCTTGCAGTTAAGAGTGGCCATGTGAGCAGATCTTAGGCAAAAGCGGGAGAAACAGAAACGTTGTGGGATTTCTGGGAAAGCTGCTTAAGGACGAGAAGTGGGCCACTCTGTCCTTGCCTCCTTGTTCCTTCCTACTGCCTAAAATTGAAATTTGAGGGCTGGAGCCCAAGTAGCCATTTTGGATCATGAGGTGACCTTGAGGGTAGAAGCTATATGAAGGTATGATGGAAGGAGGGACCCTGGGCCCTGAGAGAGAGAGAGAAAGAGAGAATCTGTATGTACATATGGCATTGCAGTAAAGTGGTTAAGAGCATGAGCTCTGGGTTTATATCTTGACTTTGTCACTTAACCGGCTGTGTGACCTTAAACAACTTACTTAACGTCTCTGTGCCTGATTCCTCATTAGCAAAATGGGAGAGAAAAATAACATTTACTTGGTTAGATGTTGTAAGGATTAAAAGTACAAGCAGAGTATTTAGAACTGGGTCAGAGACAAAGGCGCTGTTCACGGCAGCAGCTATTGACAATATTTTTGCTTGTGCACAGAGAGAAAAATCAGAAGCCTGAAGATCGACTGCTATAAAGTCAACCCTGCAGAGAGAGCTGGGGTGACTGTAACCATTGCCTTTAAATTAGGTTGAGAAGAAATAAGGCTTCAGAAACTTCTGTGAGACATTTAGGTATTTACCAAGTGCCTTGTTGGTGAGAAAGAAGCAATTAAGAGAAAGCAACGCCCCCTGCCCTGGAAAGCAGAGGTGGGGACAGGCAGGCGGGGTCCCCACTCACAGCGTTGGGCCGCAACTCCTCCTTGTGGAAGAAGCCCCCGGTCATCATCTTCTTGCTGAAGGTCATCACGTCCGCCGGGTCATCCAAGCCCCAGTGCTCGTGGGCCCAGAACTTGCCGGTGCAGCCTCCTCCAGTCTGAACCTCGTCCACCAAGAAGGCACAGCCATGCTGGCGCAGGCGGGGTGAGGGAGACATGAACACCGCGCGCACCTCGCCCACCTCGGGCCCCCCCACCTCGGACCTCGGATCCCCGAATCCAGCCCAAGAGCCACTGCTTTCTGAACCTCACACCCGGCCCGTGTTCTCAGGCTGTGCAAAACCAAATGAAGGCTTAGGAGGGCAGTTCCTGCAGGGCTGTGTCTGCGCGTGGCCTCCCACTGCCCAACTGGAACAAAATCGGAACATCAAAGGCTCCTTGATCCACTGGCTTTGGTTCCTGAGCAGGCCAACGTGCTCAGAAGGAGGCGTGCCCCGATGGTAAGGCACTCCGTTTCCCAAACTTCAGGTGCCATGTTTGCCAGCTCTGCTCAGCACCCGGACTATTGTTATTATTGGTCTTAATTTTGGCCACACCATGCTATAGGCAGGATCTTAGTTCCCAGAGCAGGGATCGAATCCCTGCCCCTTCAGTGGTATCGCAGAGTCCTAACCAGTAGACCACAAGGGACGTCCACCTGGACTATTATTTACTTAGCATCTGTGTTTAAATAAATTTTTATCACCTTTATCTGTAAACTGACTGCTTGGATGGACCAAGACACATTAAAATAGATATGCAGGCATGCTAAATGCTTCAGTCGTGTCCGACTCTTTGCAATCCTGTGGACTGTAGCCCGCCAGAATCCTCTGTTCATGGGATTCTCCAGGCAAGAATACTGAAGCGGGTTGTCATTCCCTTCTCCAGGGGATCTTCCCAATCCAGAGATCAAACCCACATCTCTTATGTCTCCTGCATTGGCAGGCAGGTTCTTTACCGCTAGCGTCATCTGAAAGTGAAAGTCGCTTAGTTGTGTCCGACTCTTTGAGACCCCATGGACTACACAATCCATGAAATTCTCCAGGCCAGAATACTAGAGTGGGTAGCCTTTCCCTTCTCCAGGGGATCTTCCCAACCCAGGGATTAAACCCAGGTCTCCTGCATTGCAGGCGGGTTCTTTACCAGCTGAGCCACAGAGGAAGCCCACAGGGTCATCTGGGAAACCCCAAATAGACATGATATTAAAGTTTGTTCATTTGGTTTCTGTGGAGAGTGAACCACAATGGGCTGAAAGATGAGGTGGGATCCCAAGAAAGAAAAGGGACGAGGGGGCTGAGGCTTTCCCTGGGACCTTCTCTTGTTTGAGAGTGTCGCTAAGATGGAACCTGCCTGCAAAGCGGGAGACCCGGGTTTGATCTCTGGGTTGGGAAGATCCTCTGGAGAAGGAAATGGCAACCCACTCCAGTATTCTTGCCTGGAGAATCCCATGGACAGAGGCGCCTGGCGGGCTACTGCCCATGGGGTCGCAAGAATTGCACACGACTTAGCAACTAAACCACCACCACCACCTAAGGTGGCAGGTTGGAGGCTGACTTTGGAAGAAGATTTTAGGGAAGAATTCCCTGTCCTGCCGTCAACCCCAAGTTTTCTATCCACGAGGCCCACAGGTGGCCTCTGAAACATCTGGAAGTTTACAAGGAGTCCAGGCTCACCCTTTGCCCTGGAAAACCAACTAACTGGCCCCGGGCACTGACCTTCCTGGAGATGTCTCTCAACTTCCGGAAGAAGTCGTCCGACGCGTGGTTGTCTCCGCCCTCAGACTGGATGGGCTCCACAATGATGCCGGCCACCGTCCTCTTCTTCTTCCGGTATTTCACGATCAGGTCCTCCACCTGGATTCCAAAGGGGGCCGGGACAAGGGCTCGTGGGGGCTCTTGGGCAGCCCCCGAGGAGGATGGGCATGGGGGTGCTGTGGACCCCTGGAAGTTATGCTGACGATGTCATGGTGTCTTATCATTAGAATATACAGTGGAGAAAAGACAGTTTCTCTTTAGCAAGTGGTGCTGGGAAACCTGGACAGCTGCATGGCAGTCAGTGACATTAGAACACACCCTCATGCCACACACAAAGTAAACTCAAAATGGCTTAAAGACGTAGATATAGACACAACACCACAAAACTCCTAGGACAGAACATAGGCAAAACATTCCCTGGTATAAATTTTAGCAACCTTTTCTTAGGTCAGTCTCCCAGGCAATAGAAATAAAAGCAAAAATAAACGGGACCTAATCAAATGTATAAGCTTTTGCATAGTGAAAGAAACCGTAAGCAAAACAAAAAGACAACCAATGAACTGGGAGAAAATGCTTGCAAATGATGCAACAGACAAGGGCTCAATTTCTAAAATATACAAACAGCTCATATAACTCAGTAACAAAAAACCAAATGACCCAATCAAAAAATGGTCAGGAGGCCTAAATAGACATTCCTCCAAAGAAGGCATACAGATGGCCAACAGGCACATAAAAAGATGCTCAACATCACTAATTATTAGAGAAATGCAAGTCAAAAGTACAGTAACTTACAACCTCACACCAGTCAGAATGGCCGCCATCAAAAGTGTACAAATAATAGATGCTGGAGAGGATGTGGAGAAATGGGCACCCTTCTACATTAAAATCATTAAAAAAACATTGAAGCATAGTTAATCTACAGTGTTGTGTTAGTTGCTGGTATAAAGCAAACTAAGTTACACACACACAAACACACACATATTCTTTTTCAGATTCTCCTTCCCTATAGCTCATTAAAAGATGCTTACTCCTTGGAAGGAAAGTTATGACCAACCTAGATAGCATATTCAAAAGCAGAGACATTACTTTGCCAACAAAGGTTCGTCTAGTCAAGGCTATGGTTTTTCCAGTGGTCATGTATGGATGTGAGTTGGACTGTGAAGAAGGCTGAGCACCAAAGAATTGATGCTTTTGAACTGTGGTGTTGGAGAAGACTCTTGAGAGTCCCTTGGACTGCAAGGAGATCCACCCAGTCCATTCTGAAGGAGATCAGCCCTGGGATTTCTTTGGAAGGAATGATGCTAAAGCTGAAACTCCAGTACTTTGGCCACCTCAGGCGAAGAGTTGACTCACTGGAAAAGACTCTGATGCTGGGAGGGATTGGGGGCAAGAGGAAAAGGGGACGCCAGAGGATGAGATGGCTGGATGGTATCACTGACTCGATGGACGTGAGTCTGAGTGAACTCCGGGAGTTTGTGACGAACAGGGAGGCCTGGCGTGCTGTGATTCATGGGGTCGCAAAGAGTCGGACATGACTGAGTGACTGATCTGATCTCTGATAGCTCATTACAAGAAAAAAAAGTTTTTAACTGTTAACAGTGATGGAGTAGTAAGAAAAGCATCTGATTTTCCCCAAGTGGTTATATTTCTTGGAGTCTTGTTCTAAAACAGGCATCATCTTATAAATAATTAAGGAATAGTAATTGTGATACTTCATTAATAATTTAATAATTATACTTAATCTAAAAAACCCAAACCACATACCCAGATAGAGTAACAAGTGCAATCTTTCTCTGTTATGCAGAATTAAAGGAAAATCATCTATGTGAATGATGTAATTTTGGTCTCTGCCTCACCAATGGCCCCACGGAAGTGGTCAGATGCTTTTTTTGCTTTGAGTGTCATTTGCAATTTGTCATTGCATGGCTGTTTTTCCATTTATTTGTCCAGTGCTGTGTTTCTGACTAGTCTGCACTTTCTGATAGGATGCAGAAGAGACACATGTCTATCCAGCACTTGGAATGCAGCTGGTCCAAACTGAGATGTACTTTACGTCTAAAACACACCCAGCAGTTTGAAGGTTCAACACAAAAAAAGCATATAAAAATATCTCATCAATAATTTAAAAATATTAATGACGTGTTGACACAGTAATATTTTGGGATACACTGGGTTCAATAAAATGTTATTAAAATTATTCTCCCAGGTCTTTTTACCTTTTAAAAATATGACTAGGAAGGCTGTGGGGACTTGTGGCTGGCCTTATTTTGCTTGGACTCCATCATCTTGCTTCTTTTATTTACCACTAAATAGCCAGGTGGGTCAGCGGTAAAGAATTTGCCTGCAATGCAGGGGATGTGGGTTCGATCCCTGGATTGGGAAGATCCCCTGAAGCAGGAAATGACAACACACCCCAATATTTTTGTCTGGGAGATCTCATGGACAGAGGAGCCAGGAGGCTACAGTCCATAGGGTTGAAAAAGAGTCGGATACAACTTAGTGACTAGACCACGACAACAACGAAATACCTAGCACCTAGTTCACACCTAGTACGCGAAACCTATTAATTCAAAAGAAAGATGTGGGTAAGAGGGAAACCAGCCTGATCTGAGCTCAAATCCAAATCTGAACAGGGATGAACAGTGATAGCCACTCCCCACCTGCCCCCTCAAACAACACAATCCTTTCAACATCTTACATGGAACCCTAATATCTGGGACAGATCAAGGTGGGGCTGTTGGTTGAAGTGAAGGCGTGGTGACCAGGGTCGCCCATCCTTAGCCCCCGACCCTGCAACCTCCAGGGCTCTCCCAAAAGCCCCAGGATTCTGGCGAAGACTGAGACACAGGGGATTAGAGGATCCCCTGGAATCAGTTTCCCTATGAGCTGTCCCATATTCTTTCCATCAGTTCGTTTTCTCTTATTCTGGACTCAGTGAAGCTTGTCCCCAAAGAAACTTAAATGATACAGAAGTTGGTACCAGAAGCCGGGTGATGGAGGCTGGGTGGCAAAATCAGTGTCTCATTGCCTTTCCTAACATGGAACATCGGGACACGTGGCTCCCTGTCCCTCTGACCCACCCAGGGAGTGCCACATGGATCCCCAGACACTCTGTGTGTATTCCTCTTATCTGGGCTAATTCTCGGTGTGCTGAGGGTCAGGAAGGGGTGTTGAGGAGAGGACCGGGAGGGTCCGGGTGTTACCTCTTCTAGACAGCGGGCCTCTTCTTGTTGGTTCTCTTTCACAAACTCTTCCAGAGGATATTTCAGCCGTGGGAACGGTGCGATGGGCCAGTCGAAGGAGGGGATGTCGATCTTGTGAATGGCTTTGGAGTGCGTGGTTGCTAAGCAACCTAAGCCCAGCAGAACAGAAGAGCAGAGGTTGGCTGGGGGAAGGAAGGTGGACCATTCTTTTTTTTTTTTTAAAGAATTTCAAAGTTTGTGAATTTATTAAATTTTATGTTTTGGATCACAGAAAATGAAGATTGGATTTCTCATAAACAGAATTAACTCCTCTATCCATTACATCATTACATCACTGACTCATTACATCACTATAGGACCGACTCAATGGACATGAATTTGAGCAAACTCTGGGAGGTAGTGAAGCCTGGTGTGCTGAAGTCCATTGGGTTGCAAAGAGTCAGATACTACTTAGCGACTGAACAACAACAACAAATCCATTACATGGTCTCTCTAAAGCTTCATGTATGCCTGGTTTTAATCACAGTAGTTATAAAAACTTTAGGGCAAGTCAAGATACACTCTTAATTCCCAAAGTCTTTATCTATTAGATTTTTTTAAGGCAAAGATTGTACTTTTTTCATTTCAGAACTACTGTGCCTTCAGTGAATGGTACCTTCAATAAAGCAGGACCACAGCAAATGCTTTTTAATTATTTTTAAATTTACTTTTTAGGTGGAGTAAAATTGCTTTACAATATTGTGTTGGTTTCTGCCAGATTGTTTTTGAGAATGATATGGGGCAGCCTGGGGAGACCCGGTGCCCGCAGAACCCCAGTTCTGGGAACATCCTGAAGCTGAAGGGGCACACTTGTGTCCCTCTGTGTGTGTGTGTGTGTGTCATTGCTTTCTGATTTATCACAGACTAACTCTTTGAAGGCAGAGAGGCAAGGGTTTAAATCCTAGCTCTGCCACTGAATGGCCTTGAATGTTCCTTCCCTTGCTGAGCCTCAGTTTCCACATCTGCAAAGTGGGAACAGCCACCCCTAGTCTGCAGAGAATGGTGTGCAATCAAGGAGACCATAAGTAGAAGCCGCCACGCCCGATCAGAGGCAGCTATTGCTGCTGTTGTTATTGTTACTCTACCTGCTACCTCCGGATCCCACGGCCCTCCTTACCCATGGTCCTCCCGTGGAAAGCACCCATGAAGGAGAGGATGCTGTAGTCAGGGCACCCAGGGGCCTGGAACCAGGAAACAACCATCGGTCAGGACTGTGAACTAGGGACCTAGGTGGCTGCTCCCATGAACCTCGAGGAGCATGAAATCTCAGAGGAACCAAGGGTCCTTCGCAGGGGGAAGTTACAAACTGGACACCAGAGGTCAAAATCCAGCCCGTGGATTTTTTTCTTTTTTGTAAATCAAGAGGTTTCATGAGATACATTTCTGAACCTCTGTCTTCTCACAAGTTCTGCATCACGGGCGCCCATCTTTCCCGGCCAAGCCCGAAGGTGGGTGGGCGTGCTGCCCCAGGGCCCCCACCACCCCCCAGTCTCCTTTCCATCACCACCCCAGCTGTCGACGGGCTCTTCAAGTTCCTCCCAGCCCCTCTCCTTTCCCTGCTTTGGTGGCTCTGGCTCCCACAGCCCACAGGTGGGCCAGGTGTGGGGGTGGTACCTGCAGCCCATGACCTGATGCTGAGCTGGGCCCCTCACAGGACATGCCCAGGCTTTGGATCAGCAGGAGGGGAGGAACACCAGCTTTCCCTGGCCCTCCAGGGCTGCCCCTGGGAGCATGAGGAATTCACGAACACCCAGGCCTCTCCTGGCCCTAAGTGAACGGCACAGCTGCACTGCCTTCTGACTCTCCACTCAGCAAGGAAATCAGACCTGCCTCCAGGCGACTCAGGAAGAGCTGCTGGGGACATTGCAGAGGCCACCCTGGGGGCCCCTGAGTCTCTGGGAGGTTGACCTGGCTCAACTCCACTGGGTCCCCGAGACTCCCAGGAAAAACTCTAGCACCTTCTCCCACAAACTCCAGAATACCCTCAGGTCGTTTTCCTTTATTCATCTCCAAATGTGATATGAGATGCAGCTTGTTTTATTGCACTTCACAGATGTTGTGGGTTTTTTTTTTTTTTTTTTTACAAACCGGGACACCCTCCGACTTGAGGAGGACAGCAGGGGGTGCTGGGCTCACCTGGTTGACCATGCACGTCTCCAGCTCCTCTTTGGAGAAACTCGACTGGCCCCTTTCCTTGCTCTGACAAGATGGAACAGAAAAGATTCTCAGAGATGCTCTGGGACAGGGAGAGCTGCTGCTTTGCACCCACATCTAAGCCACGAGGGGGTGCTTTCTGAAGAGCTGCTCACACATGTCAATGTTACATGTATGGATGGAGGCCCGAGACCGTTCATAGTGCTTGCGATGAAACAGATGGACGGATAAGGCTCATCCTTCTTCTATTGGCAACAGTGAAGATCTGTGAGATGGTACGTTATTCCAGGTAAACTAGCGTAGCACACTGGGGAGGTTTTGTACCATTCTCTGCTGGGATGTTTAGAAAGGCTTGACTAGCCAGTGGCCTTCCCTGGATTTTGGACATGGTCACTGATGTCCAATATTCTGCCCAACTGGGGTGAATAATTGGACAAGGGCTGACTGTGCAGCTGGGGGCTGAGGAGTCTCTCTGTGTGTGTGTGTGCATACGTGCACACGCATGCATGCCCCAAACCTCACCCGGTACCACATGAAGATGGTCTTGAAGGCGTTCTCGTTGGAGCACGAGCCACAGGCCATCGTGATGAGCTGGGACATCCCTTTGGGAGCCACCTGTGGAGAGGGAAACAGTTGTGGGCTCCCCACTCCCCACCTCCCTCCAGCTGACCGCTATGTGCGGGCAGGGAACCAGGTATGGAGTCCTGGACGCAGCCAGACTGGGAGGGTGAGCGAGAAGCCAAGAAAGGCCTGGGGACTGGAGGCCAGAGAGGGAAAAAGGTGAATGAAGCCCATAGGTCCCTCCTGATGGCCCTCCCCACCACTGCCTGTATATTTTACAGGTGGGAAGTCAGGATTCCGAAGGACACTGATCATTGTGGCCACTGAAACCCAAAGTCAGGGAGGACTGAAGGACACAGGCAAAGCTCCAGTTGTGGGATCTATGCTAATTTAAGTTCCCCTGGGTTCCCTTTCCCCCTACCCCACCCCCTAGCACGAGAGGGATCCCAGCTTTTCTTGCAAGGAAAAATTTAAAAAGACTCATCCTGAAAGAAACAGCAGGAAGAGTGAGACTAATGCAGAAACACCCCATCCTTAACTGCTATGGATGCCAACCCTTTCCTTCCCAGCTACTCTGGCTTCCTGAAGATCAGAGCCAAGGGCCAGCGGTGGGGAGGGCGGAGGTGGGTCCTCATGTTGCAGTCTGTCCCCATGGAGTCACTCACCGAGAGCAGGGACTCCCGGAGCTTCTCCACAAAGTTCTCCGGAGGAAGGATTCCGAGGGCAGGTCTGTTGATGAATGTGCTCTGCAAAAAAGCCAGGATGCCAGCAGTGATTTCTTGCCTGACCCAGGTCCCGCCCACCGGCGATGCTTTTCAGAGTGGATGTGTTTCACACTTCCAGGAATGACAGATTTTCCTGCACTTTTAGAGAAATCCACTAGGATGGCTCTGGGTTGAAAACCAAGTGTCAGTTTCTTGGCTGGGGTACTATCCAAGTAGCTATCACTATATATATATATATATATATATATATATAGCTATATCTTTATAGCTATCACTATAAAGAAAGAATTGGTGCTGAAGGATTGACACTTTTGAACTGTGGTGCTGGAGAAGACTCTTAAGAGTCCCATGGACAGCAAAGAAATCAAACCAGTCAATCCTAAACAAAATCAACCCTGAGTATTCACTGGAAGGACTGATGCTGAAGCTGAAGCTTCAATACTTTGGCCACCTGATGCGAAGAGCCGAGTCACTGGAAAAGACCCTGATGCTGGGAAAGATTGAAGACGGGAGGAGAAGGGGACAGCAGAGGATGAGATGGTTAGATAGCATCACTGACTCAATGGGCATGAATTTGAGCAAACTCTGGGAGATAGTGAAGGACAGGGAAGCCTGGCATACTAGTCCATGGGGTTGCTAAGAGTAGGACACGACTTGGCGACTGAACAACACCAAAAAGTTTTATTTAAGAAGGATGCCTTGATGGCAGCCTCACGTTGACAAACTGCCCACCTGCTTTTCCAAAGATTCCCAGCACACCTTGCAGCCTGTGCTCTGCAACAGAAGAAGCCACCCCAAAGACAAGCCTGTCCACTGCAGCTACAGAGTCGCCCCTGCTCCCTGCAACTAGAGAAAAGCCTGTGCAGCAATGAAGACCCAGCACAGCCAAAAAATAAATAGATAAATAAATAAAATTATTTTAAAAGTTATCAAATAAATTTGAAAAAAAAATTTAAGTTTTATTTATTTTTTGGCCCCACTAAGTGGCTTGTAGGATCTTAGCTCCTTGACCAGGGATCAAACCCATGCCCCCTGCTGTGGAACCATGCTGGACTACCAGGGAATTCCCAGTTTATGGGTTTGTTGAAATCCATAGAATTGTATATGGCAAAGGATGGATCTGACCTCATGTGAATTATATTTTAATTAAAAAAAAAAACAAAAACGGGAAAGAGGTCTCAGTAACTGTAAGTTTTAAAGACAGTGAGGTGTAGGAGAGCAATCGGATAAAGAAGCTGGCTAATGAAAGAGCTGCCGATGAAGAGAAATAGCGTTAGAAAACTCCCTTTTTTTGATAGAGGCAGGTCTAGAGAAAGATTCCCTCTGTAAGGAAATCTACAGTGCATACCTGACGCTACACAGACACTCGCTTCTGAAACCCAGGAAACGAGGGAGCGTCACTCAACCAAAAGGAGAACCACTCTAAATGCCAAAATTAGGTTAAGCAAACAAAGGCACATTCACTGATGATAATGTTGTGTTGCTGGTAAAATGGCATGTCCAAAGTCACAGTTGTATGTTAGGGTTCACTGAGTGGTGTACCTTCTGTGGCTGTTGATAAATGTATCAGCATGTGTCCACCCTTATGGAAAAGATGCAAATGGAAATGCAAATGGGGATAAGAACAGAGCTGATCTGTCTCTCCAGGTGCAGCCAGTGCCCCCTGAAGGATCAGCAAGAGTCTGAGTGGGGTCTGCACAGCGGATAAGCAATGAGGTCATCAAGAAGAGGATTGGGGGATTTTCCCTGATAGTCCAGTGGTTAAGACTCCATGGTTTCAAAGCAAGTGAAAGTGTTAATTGCTCAGTCATGTCTGACTGTTTGCAACCCCATGGGGCTATAGTCCACTAGGCTCCTCTGTCCATGGAATTCTGCAGGCAAGAATACTGAAGAGGGTTGCCATTCCCTCCTCCAGGGGATCTTCCTGACCCAAGGATCGAACCCACATCTCCTGCATTGCAAGCAGATTTTCTGCCATCTGAGCCACCAGGGAAGCCCTTCAATGCAAGGGGCCCAGGTTCAATGCCTGGTCCAGGAACTAAGATCCTGTGAGTCAAGTTAAAAAGTAAGGAAGGATTGACTGAGCCTGGAAATTCTCAGGCACCCTTCTCTCTCAGACTCAGCTATGTAAATAAACTCAGTGCAAATCCAAACAGGAGGAAACTCAAGGACAGGCGGGCCCCAGCACCCATCCTCCCGTGGCACTGCGATTCGGCGTGGCTGGCTAGACTTCGTGGTAGCCTCGTGTCTCGGTTGGTTTTTCTTCTTTGTGACTAGCTGCATAGGTCTAATAACAATGGGGGGGAGTTAACCCTTTTCACTGTAGAGCCGGGGAAATGGAGGACCAGAGAGGTCAAGCAACCTGCCTCAAGTCACACAGATAGAAAGAGGCAGAACCATGAGTCAAACCCAGGTTGGCTGACTTCCGATCCCATCCTCTGCCGGCACTGCAGGCAGCCTCCACCTGAAACTATAGATGCTGTTGGTAAGTAGGCTTGGCAGAGACCAGAGACCTTGGGTGGCCTGTGGGAGGTGCTGAGCGGTCTTTTGTTTTGGCTTCAAGACATTCATTATGTCCCCTGGAGAAGGAAATGGCAACCCACTCCAGTATTCTTGCCTGGAGGATCGCATGGACAGAGGAGCCTGGCGGGCTACAGTCCATAGGGTCACAAAGAGTCAGACACGGTTGAGCAACTAAGCACACACACACACAGTCAATGTGCCTCTGAGGAAACCAAACACATCATGAGCTCAGGGTGGAGGGGAATTGCCAGCACAGGTAGATGGCTGGGCCGACTGCCGCTCTGGGCCCAGGCAAGATGTGGGGGTGGTGTTCTCGTTCGGCAAAGCGTGGCATTCATTAAGAACAGAAGGTATCTGGGACTCTGGGTAGCAGAATCAATTGAGGACAGGTTTCTAGAATCCTCGCCATCAGACTCAGCAGCTGTAAAGTGCAGAAGGAGGAGAATGGGCTTTGGTTTAAGTGGCTGTGCAACCTGGGGCAAGTCACTTAACCTCTCTGGTCCTTATTTGAGAAAATGAGGATGCCTTCCTGGGTGCTCGTCAGGAGCCAGTGAGAGGACATAGCCTACAGATGAGGCAGGAGCTAGTCCTGAAGGACAGAATCACGCAGGTGGAAAGGCCTGGAGGTCACATTGATGTCTTAGCTGACAAGGTCAGCTGCCCTATGACCAGCCCAGCCAAAGACCACGGATGTCAGTCGGCACTCATTGTTCATTGCAGTGACCAGGTACATGCAATGACCAGTGATATTGTATAGTCTGTGAGCAGTGTGATGAGGCCGCCCCGGGGACATAAGAAGTTTTAACTGCAACCGGTTAGATCCAGGTGACCCGGGACATGAATTATAGACGATGTGGTTGGGGTATGAAAGGGTTGATAAGCACCATCTCAAGACTTCAATGACTTGGCAACAGCCTGCCCAGGACAGGTAAAAAACACCATGACCACCACCTGAGCACATCTTGGGCTAAGAGTTTGGAAGACGTCAATCAAGGTTGTCTTGTCTGACGCCTCAGATGTACTCTGCTGAGCTTGTGGCGGTCATCGGTCACTTCTCTGAGGCTGTGCCAGTCTCCCTGCCCCATACCCAGCCCTCTGCAAGAACGACATCAGCTCAGACTGTGATCTAGACCTTGATCCGGACTACGGTCTAGGTGGCAATCTAGGCAGATCTGATCTGTGATCCAGACACTGGTCCAGACTATTCTGGAGTGTAACCTAGACTGTGATCGTGTTATCGAGGTCAGCACCAAGGACAGTGCCCGGCACACAGTAGGTATTCCATCCATCATTAAGTGAACAGATGTTAAGGAATGAGGCTGGGACTTCCCTGGTGGTACAATGGATGGGAATTCGCCTGCCAATGCAGGGGACACAGATTCAATTGCTGTTCCGGGAAGATTCCACACGACAGGACCAACTAAGTCCACGCGCCACAGCTATGTAAGCCTGTGTGCCTACAGCCTGTGCTCTGCAACAAGAGAAGCCACTGCATTGAGAAGCCTGCGCGTCACAAGGAAGAGTGGCCCCCGATCACTGCAACTAGAGAAAGTCTGCTTTGCGGCGATGAAGACCCAGTGCAATCAAAAAAATAAAAATAAATAAATTAATTTTTAAAAAAAGAAAGAAATGAGGCTGAAGAAGCAGGAGCCAGATCACAAAGGGCTTTGCATGTGAAGAGGAGGAGCTGGGAGGCATCCTGAAGGCAGTGGGTACCAGGAGCGGGTTCCAGGCACAGAGCAGTTTGGAGGATGGTTTGGAGGAGGTGAGAATGGACATGGAGGTGGGAGGAAGGGATGGAGAGGGGCTGATGGGAAACTCCAACTGGAAGAGGGGGAGCTAGGACTGGTCCCCGCCTGGCTGGGGGAAGGGAGGATGAGGGGTGGTGTCCAGGTTCTTGGCAGGGATAGGTGGACGCAGGGCATTCCCCACGCCCCTGCCCCCGCAAATCAGAATCCCTGGGCCTGGAAATCATGTGCTGTTGGGGCCACTCTGCCTCCGGAGGCAGCTGACACGGCAAATGTGTCTGGCGTGTTTGTTGACACAGTTTTTTAGCACCAACTGCTGAGGCATCTGGGATCCGCAGAACGTTTCGAAACAAAGCCGGGCTCTGAATGTAAACACACGCTCGGAGACACCAACAGGCCTCGCCAGACACCCTGGGTTTGGGGGGTGGGGGGACGAGGCTTCTGCCAGAGCAGCTCCTGAACTTGTCAACCCATCAGAGGTGAGAACCATCCCCAGGTCCCTCCCAGGCAGGTACACCGGCCCACAGGTAAAGAGGAGCTGAGTTCTTTCCTGTTATCTTCTGCTGCTTCTTTATGGCTGGAGAAGGGACTTCCCTGCTGGTCCAGTGGTTAAGAATCCTCCTTGCAGTGCAGGGACATGGGTTCGATTCCTCGCTGGATAACTATTTGCCCCAACTACTGAGCCTATGCTGTAGAGCCCGCACACTGAACTAGAGAGTGTGTGCGTGCTCAGTCGCTTCAGTCATGTCCAACTCTTCGAGACACCATGGACTGTAGTCCGCTAGGCTCCTCTGTCCGTGGGATTCTCCAGGCAAGAATGCTGGAGTGGGTTGCCATGCCCTCCTCCAGGGGATCTTCCCATCCCAGGGATCAAACCTGCAGCTCCTGCGACTCCTGCATTGGCAGGCAGATTCTTTACCCATTGAACCATGATGGGGGGAAGCCCAGGGAGTCCGTGCACTGCAACCAAAGATCCTGAATGACACACACAAAGATCCACGTGCTGCAGCTGAGACCCAAGACAGTCAAATATACAAATATTATAAAAAATAAGAGTTGGTTCCTGCCAGGGTCAGGCTTTCAGTCCTCCTGTCTTTCTTTGATTTCTTTTTGGGAATCACACCCCTTATGTGTGGACATGATGTCACACTCTGAGAAAAATGGAAGCCCTAATGATGCGTGGCGCCCGGGGTAGGGGGGTAGGTTGGGGAGTGGCCAGAGGGAAAACTGTCCGGGGATCTGGGGATCTGCTGAGGCTGACCGTGTGTGCACACTGCTGTAGAGATGGACTGGCTTTGTCTACGTCTTGTATCGTGGGACGCATGACTGTGTCACCAACAGACACACTGGAAGGTCCACAGCAGTGGCCTTTGTGAGAAGTGACTCAGATGCTCATCCGAGGTAGGTAGGATGCTAATTACAGTGCGTTCACACAATGGAACGATTAAAGCCGGGAGGATGGATGCCCTGTGGCTACCAAGGACACATCTCCAGATGGATTTTGAGTGAGATAAGCCAGATGTGATAAAGAGCACACGCAGTACGATTCTGTCCATGTGCTGTTAGAAGTAAGGGGAGGCTTCCATGGTGGCTCAGTGGTAAAGAATCTGCCTGCAATGCAAGAGATGCAGGCTCGATCCTGGGGTTAGGAAGATCCCCTGGAGAGGGAAATGGCAACCCACTCCAGTATTCTTGCCTGGAGAATTCCATGGATAGAGGAGCCTGGTGGGCTACAGTCCTTGGGGTCACAAAGAGTCGGACATGACTGAGTGACTAACGCTTCACACTTCTTCATACGTACAGACACACCATGCATCATAGGTGTGTTGTGGGCACCATTATGGCTTCCAAGAAGATACCTTACTCTTATCCCCTCCCCACAACTGTGACTGTTACACAGCAGAGGGGGCTTTGCAGGTCTTATTAAGCTTCCTATTCAGCTCAGAAAGGAGACAGTCCTAGATCTTCTGGGTGGGCTAACTGCAACCACACGAGCCCTTGGCTCAGGGCAGAGGCGGAGAAGGGATACAAAGAGAGCAGGATCATACACTGCTGGCTTGACGGTGGAAGGACCACGTGAAACGAACTCTGCCAACGACCTGAATGAGCCCCAAAGCAGATCCTCCCCCGGAGCCTCCAGCTAAGAGCTGACCTCAGCTTTGTGAGCTGCGAGGCAGAGCATTCAGCTTTGCTCACCGGATTCTAGACCCATAAGATCTGTGAGACCCCAAACGGCTGTTGTCTTAAATCCCTAGGCTGGTGGTAGTTTGTGATGCCAGCAACAGGAAACTAAAACAGGGTGGTTTTAAAGTTTCATGGTTGGGGAGGATAATTGGGGAAATAATGTCTAAAAAGCCTCTGGAGAGACTTCCCTGGTGGTCTCGTGATTAAGACTCTGTGCTTCTACTACAGGGGTTGTGGGTTCAATTCCTGGTTGGGGAACTAAGATCCCACATGCAGAATGGTGCGGCCAAAAAAAGACTCCTTAAGCGAGTGATAATGGGAAGAAAAAGTGGAGAAACACTGGGTAACAGGGGACAATTCATTCAGTAGTACGCTTCCCTGATGGTTCAGATGGTAAAGAATCTGCCCGCTATGCAGGAGACTTGAGTTCTATCCTTGGGTCGGGAAGATCCCCTGGAGGAGGGCATGCAACCCACTCCAGTATTCTTGCCTGGAGAATCCCGTGGACAGAGGAGCCTGGCAGGCTACAGTCCATGGGTCGCAGAGTCAGGCACGACTGAAGCGACTAAACGCACACACACAGCACGCTGAGTGTGCACGCACATCTCCATGTGTGTTACAGCCAGCGTCATCAGTCAACAGCCCCCGAGAAGAATCCGGCTCCAAACGGTAGCGATGCCAAGGATGGGAAATTGCCCCAGCCCCTGCCTGCCACCCCACCACTCTTGGACCTTTCCTGCCTCTTCCGATCCGGCTGCCATGCCCTCTTTCGCTCCTGAAGCTCCTTGCACCTCTCCCTCCCACCCTCCACTCCCTACAGGGACCACTCTCCCCCAGCCCCCAGCCCGTCCATCCCTAAAAAAGCCCAGCTCCCTTGGGTTTTTTATCTCCAGCACCTCTTCTGGCTGTGTGACTCTGGACAAATACTTAACCTCTCTGGGCTCAGCTCCCTCATCTGTAAAACAGGGATAACAACAGTAGCTGCCTCAGAGACTTGGCAATATTCGATCTGTGCCGGCCACAGTCTTTATACGTATTATGCTCTTAATTATTGCTCATTATTATCATGATCATTGTCTTGTGCCCACACAGCACTGATTGTCTCGCTCAGTAGCGTTTCCTATGGCTGCGATTCTCTGCTTATGTGTGTGGTTAACTGGCTGCCTCTGTGGGAGCAGGGTGCAGTGTTGGCAAGGCGTTCCAAGGGCTTACCACACTGTATGGACTCAACAAATATTTCAGGGAGGACTGAATGGATGGACCATTTCCAAAGGCTGCCCCAGTCAGCCTCTGAATCTCCATGAACACAACCCCGGGCACTCACCATATTTTGAGGCTGTTGAACGAGTTTCATGAGAGCAGGATGGTTGTAACCTGGGGAGAGGAAGATACAGTTAGAGACCAGCATCGTATCTGGGGGTCCCCTGCCCTTCACCCCATCGCCTGCCTCCTCCCTTCCCTTCCAACCCTGCAACCCTTTTCACACACAAAGGCCCATTCCTGGGGCCCTGCCTGGGAAACGCCCTGTAACTTCACTCTGTCGGATGCAGGGGCTGTGGACTGGGGCAGTGGTGTGAGGACCAGGGGAAAGAGTGATTAACACTCTTCCTCCGTCTCTCCACCACTCGCCCCACCCCCAGGGGTGCCGGGACCAAGGTTGGGAATTGCTTGTTCCCCAAGTAAGGAACACTCTGGGGGTTTTCCCAACTGACCCGTGGCCAGAGGTCTTTGGGCTCTGACTCTTACCACGCTACCTGGATGTTGATAACTTTTCTGCCTCAGTAGATAAAGGCAGTGTCAGGGAATCACATTAAGCCACAGATGCAACTTTTCTTATTGGCTTCATAAAGAAAGATGAAAGCAGAGCTAGCCCCTCTGATCAGGAAATCCTATTGCTGGATTTTTTTTTTTACCACACCGAGCAGCAGGTGGAATCTTAGTTCCAGACCAGGGACTGAACCTGTGCCCCCTGCGGTGGAAGCGCAGAGTCTTAGCCACTGGAACCTCAGGGAAGTCCCTGCACACCCGAGTCTTTGATGTCATGGGGCGCCCCCTGCCCACACCGCAGGGCAGGGGTAGCTGTCTGGAGGCTGCTATTATAGAAGTAAGCTTAGGAGGCAGAGTCATTGGTGCAAACCTTCAGGCTCCTTGGATGGCCGTGGGAACCCTGAAACCCCTTGAAACTAACTCCCTATTGATGGGCCTGAGGTGATATTAAAAGATCCGACGTTATAGGATGGTTGTAGGGATTAAGTGAGAGAACACAGAAGACATTATGCATTCAGGCTAGGTTGCTTCAGCAGACTCTTTGCAACCCCATAGACTGTAGCCTGCCAGGCTCCTCTGTCCATGGGATTGTCCAGAATACTGGAGTGGGTTGCCATTTCCCTCTCCAGGGGATATTCTCGACCCAGGGATCCAACCTGAGTCTCTTACATTTCCTGCACAGGCAGGCAGGTTCTTTGCCACTAGGGCCACTTGGGAAGCCCTTGGAAGACACTATGCCAGACAGCAAATTTTCAGTAATTATTAGTTAAAAAAAATTATTTCAATGACTACAGATGTAAAATAAAGGTGGCCAAAGACAAAACTTTTAGAACTTCTGGCGTTTTAAAAAAATAATTTTATTTATGTATTTATTTTGGCTTGCTCTGGGTTTTCGTAGCTGTGTGGGCTTTTCTCTAGTTTCGGAGAGCTGGGGCTATTCTCCAGTTGTAATGTGTGGGCTTCTCATTGCGGTGGCTTCCCTTGTTGCGGGGCACAGGCTTCAGAGCTCGGGTTCACAAGCTGGGGCACACGGGCTTAGTTGCTCCAGGGCGTGTGGGATCTTCCTGGATCAGGGATCGAACCCGTGTCTCCTGTATTGGCAGGTGGATTCTTTACCACTGAGCCCCCGGGGAAGCCCTGAACTTTTGGTCTTTTAACAACTGCTGCCAGTCTGATCAGCCCGATTCCCCTAGCCCCATAGAGATGCCGGCTGGCTGGGGATTTGAGCTGAAGGAGCCCTGGGTGGTGGTGGGGAGGATATAGGGGTTAGCCAGGAAGAGACGGGCCCACGGTTTCGGGATAATGCGAGATTTTACCCCTTTCACTCTGGTAGGACATGGAGAGACAGATTCGTAAATCTCAGACTCCAAGTCACCTTCAGAGGCCAAGGCATCTCTGAATGATGAACTTACCAGAAACAATGAGTCATCTATCTGCCTGCTGTTGGATCTCATCTTCATGGGAAATAAATAGGTTTGAGCGACCCAACTTGGCAAAAGCAGAGGAGGCGTGGAAACCTAAGGCAGGGGCGGATCTCTGTGGAAAGACCCTAAGCGGGTGAGTGGAGGGGGCTGGAGGTGAGTGGAGGGGGCTGGAGTTGGGTGGGGAGCTGTAAATATTCCAGGGTTATCCACGAAGGGACAGGCTTCACAGATACTCAGCCTACAGATCGGCGGGTGCCGTGAGGACTCCATCGACCAAAGAAACACGGACCAGCCAAGCTACAAACAGCTTGTGCCCATCAGCCCTGCCTCTCCCTCCTGCAGTAGGACAGCCTTGCTCTGGATGGCCAGGAGGTGAGCCTGCTGAGATACTTTCTTGGCCCAGCCACCCCTCTTCCAGCTGCTCTGTGTGCATGTATCCTGGGGGGAGGGGGACACTGAAAGTGGCTCCAGCCACCTCCTCTGGCAAATTGCCCCTGATGAATGGAAGCCGCGTTGCCTGAAAAGATGGCATCCTTCCCTCTGGCAGCTGATGCGAGATGACCCGACTGGCCCAGGGGGGCCAAAAGATCAGCCTCTTCGCATTGGTCTGGGTTTGACTTTGGGGTGCAATTCACATTCCAGAGCCCCCACTCCCACCGCCCTGTGGAATCAGGCTGTGGCTGGTCTCTGGCTGAGACCTCATCCTTCTTCACCTCCCCTTTGCTCTCTGCTGTTTCTCTCCCTCTCCTTTCCATAGCTCTGCGCCACCCTCCCCCCGCCCCCCCACCCCCCGCCCACCCCAGCTCTCCCTTAATTAACCACTGTCACTGAATCCCCACCTCCGACCTTCTTCCAGGAGTCCTAAGACTGCTGACGTTGGCCACGGTTTCACATCCTGCCTGTGCTTCCTCTCCAAACTCTGCTTATCTACCTACAAAACGGGTATATTCACCCAGACCCACACTTGTCAGGTTTTGGGGGAGGAGTAAATGAGAAAAGACATGTAAAGTTCCTTTTCTAATACACCCTCTGCAAATGACTTGTTCTTTTCCTCTGCCCTTGAGGGAAGTGTCTGGCCACACACAAGGATGTATCTCTTGGAAGGAGGGACTGAAGTCCAGATAACCATGAGTAACACAGAAAGAAGCTCCATCCAGGGATTTATTTTCCAGCTCTTACCTATAGGGACCGAGGAGATCTGGGAATAAAGATCCAACATCCGGTTGCCGTCCACATCCACCAGGTAATTGCCTCGACTCTCTTCATAATTGCAGAAAAAGTGCACAGCCTCTGCATTCTTGGGGAAAGAAGAGACTGGATCAGGCTCACTGAAATTCCCTAGACCCCCAGTCTTTCAGGACTAAGCTTGAACTGCTGAAGTAAAGCGCCTCCCTGATGGCTCAGACAGTAAAGAATCTGCCTGCAATGCAGGAGTATGCATGCTTAGACGCTTCAGTTGTGTCCGACTCTTTGTGACCCCATGGACTGTAGCCCACCAGGCTCCTCTGCCCATGGGACTTTCCAGACAGGAATAATGGAGTGGGTTATCATGCCGTTCTCCAGGAGATCTTCCTGACCCAGGGATCAAACCCGTGTCTCTCATGTCTCCCTCACTGGCAGGTGGGTTCTTTACCACTAGCACCACCTGGGAAGGCCCTTCAGTGCAGGAGACCTGGGTTCAAACCATGTCCTGACCATTTAAAGACACATGGATGGGGTCTGTGGTTGTTGACAATGTAGGATTTTTTTGCCCTGCAGGTAATTATCAATACATAGGTGATTTGCTTTATAATCATTTTTGATGCTGTGGATTTGTATTTGATGATTTTTTTTCCTGTATGTGTTTTATTTATCCCAACAAAAAAGATTGAAAAATAAATCTGAAGAAAATTCTGGAAAGTTAAGATGTATATGGTAAGTTTTAGGGCCTAAGAAAACTAAAAAATGATAGTGATTATATATTGATAATATAATATATATATAGTATATAGTGAAAGAAATGAAAATGGTACAGTAGAAGATTTTCACATTATGTACCAAAAATTAGTAGAAACCAAGGTGAGGAAGAAAAAAGACAAGAGAAAGAGAGAGAACAAAAAATAAAACTGGAGACTTTCCTGGTGGCTCAGCAGCTGACTCCTTGCTCCCCCTGCAAGGGGCCTGGGCTCAATCCCTGGTCAGGGAACTAGATCCCACATGCCACTGCCCCAGTGCAGCCAAATAAACAAATGTTATAATTAAAGAAACCAGAAAATAAAACTGAACCTGTGAATACAACTACATCAATGGTAACATTAACTGTGCATGGATTAAGCAAGTCAATAAAAAAAAATCAGAAACTATCTGACTGGATTAAAAGATTCAGTGATATGCCATCTACATGAGATACATTTTAGATTCTAGAATACAAATTAGGTTGAGAGTAAAAAGATAGGAAAAGCTACATAATTCTCACAGTAATCATAAGGAAGCTGGATGTTTTATACTAATATCAGATGAAACAGGTAAACAAACAAGACGTTTCTAGAGGTAAAGAGAGGCATTTTATGATGACAGAAGGGTCCATCCACAAAGAAGACCATAAACATGTAAGTGGCTGATATTGTTGTTTAGTTGCTCCATCATGTCTGGCTCTTTGGACCCCATGGACTGCAGCCTGCCAGGCTCCTCCGTCCATGGGATTCTCCAGGCAAGAATACTGGAGTGGGTAGCCATGCCCTCCTCCAGGAGTCTTCCTGACCCAGGGATCGAACCCAGGTCTCTGGCGTTGCAGGCGGATTCTTTACCGCTGAGCCACCTGGGAAACCTGATATACAGCCCCAAATACATGAAGCAAAACCTGCCAGAACTGAAGGGAAATGATAATTCTGTAACACTAGTTGGATACTTCAGTCCCTGGCTTTCAATAACGGATAGGACAACCAGGCAGAGGATTAATGAGGAAAGAGATGTGAACAACATTCAGAATCAGCAGATCTCACAAACACGTGTGGAACACCCTACCCAACAACAGCAGGGTATATGTTCCTCTCAAGTGCATACAGAACATTTTCTAGAATAGACCACATGCTAGGCCATAAAAAAGGGTCAATAAATTGCCAAGGATTGAAATCATTCAAAATAAGTTTTCCAACCCCAGTTGAAGGAGATTAGAAATCTCAGAAGTTTGGGAAGTTCACCAAAATGTGGGAATTACACTATATAAATAACCATTGAGGGACACCCCTCATTGGTGGTCCAGGGGCTGACTCCATGTTCTCAATGCAGGGGGGTCAGATTCAATCCCTGGTCAGGGAACTAGATCCCACATGCCACAACTAAAGATCCCCCATGCTGCAAAGATCTAAGATCCTGCGTACTGAAACTAAGACCCACCTTAGCCAAATAAAAAATTAAAAAAAAAAACAACCAAATCCCAATGAGTCAAAGAAGAAATAACAGATGAAATTAGGGGGAAAAAAAGGTTTAGAACAAAAGCATGTTTTATAAAAAGAATAAGCACAGATTAAGTTGTAACCAAGAAGCAAAGATAGGATTCCCCACTTACCTGAATTATATTCAACTGTTTCATTAGCTCCTGCAGGAGAGAAGAAAAAAAGCATCATAGCAAAGACACATACTTGCTTAAAATCTTTCATCTTTTCCCAAGTCTTGGGGCTTTTCCCCCTTCATGTCAATAACTTAATAGTTAGTCAACAATATTATACATATTTTTTTAAATCCTTAAGAGAAATAGTTGGTGGGAAATGATTCTTGCCACTTCAATTACCAGTGCAACAGACAGCTTGGAGGGTCGGACTCTTCAAAGATAACAATCAAGTAAACTAAAATATTTAACCAAAAAAAATTGAGCTGAAGATATTTATCTAATGTCCCGAAAAGCATGGGCTCTTTTTTTACTTAGGGAAAAATAAAAGCTCTAACACACCATTAGGAAAATAGAAATCTGCACCATTTATAATTATAATCTGAACATTCCATAAATCATTTGTACAATTATACTTAGCAACTGGGAATTATAAACTAGGGATTTTACTATTACAAGGACTTCATTTCTGAAAAGAAGTCACAGAAAGTAAACTTTAGCAATTAGTGTCATAAAATCATATATTTCCATGTAAAAATACAAAATAATATTCATGATAAGAATATGAAATTTATTCCAGCTATTTTACTATTATTAAATTAAAATTCACCCCTCACCAATAGAAATATGCATGAAAAAAGTCTTCTTTTGTTAGCAAAGAGCCATGCAAAATAGCTACAATCATTTACATCAGCACAAAGACTTCTAGTTTATTAAATAGTTTCAATGTCAAAAGAAACATCTTTTGACTTTTAAAAAACAAAGACACTGTCTATGGATAAAACCTGCAAAATATGCAGAGAAAAACTAAATTTGTATTACAAAGGTTTTCACTGTTATTTTTTAGATGCAAACATTAGAAACAGTATTGGACTCACAACCCAGAATCAAGGCTAACCAGACTTGCAAAGCGTGGTGTATGCAGATTTTGTAGCTTCTTTGGGGAGAAGCCGAAACACCCCTCGCCGTGTCTCTAACACCTATTCCACGGATTCTGAGCTGCCCAAAGTCTCTCACACCCCATGCACTGTCACCCTGCGGGCTTGTCACCATTCCCCTTACCTAGAACAGAATGCACTCCTGCCAGTTCCTCCTTGTGGCCCTTCAAGATCAAGCTCAGGGAGGCATCTGCCATACACGCCCTGTGCCACATCACACAGTCAGGTTCTTTCACTGTTGGTGGGATGCTCTGCCCCAGCCCCTGACTCTGGACTCAGAAACAAGCCATGTAACTTGCTTTGGCCAACAGAACGAGGTAGAAGTAATGGTGGGTCAGTGGGGAGCCTGGCTCAAGAGACATAGAGCAAGCACTCCTTTCCATCACCATGAGAACAAGCCCAGGCTGGCTGGCTGGAATATGAGAGACCCATGAGGCAGAGCCACATTACCACAGTGACCCAAGACAAGCCTAGCATAGATCAACTGGTGGGCAGTCATCCCTCAGGCACATAGATGAGCCCAACACAGCTGCCTACCCAACTGCCAGTTAACCATGCATGAGCAACTTGTATGCTGTTGAGGTTTTGGGACTGTTTGTTATGCAGCACTATTACAGCAATTGATAACTGATACATATCCTCTAAGAAGACTTCTTTGACTTCTTATGGAAAGATGGCCTGGTTTAAAGTTCTGGATCTCTAGTAGTGAACTCTCTGAAAGCAGCTAAGGATACAGGGCCCTCAGCATGGCTGTGTTCTTGCCCCATGGGCCCTTTTTGCTCTTTTCTGAAACACACCACTCAAGTGTGCTCAACTCACCCGAGATCTAGGCCCTGGGACTTCCGTCTTCATCAAAGGTCCATCATAGTCAAATTCAACATCGACTTTGGCTGCAGCCTGACTGATGTGTCTGGATCCTGCAGTAAACACAGGTGGTGAGAAACCCCTGAGCACAGAGGATATGAGAATCCTGCGCTTACAACACTGGGAGTCCCCAACAGAGGCAGTGCCAGGGCCTGAGACCCACGCAAGCCTGACGATCCCAGAACTCTGAGTGTGGTCAGACATGGGTACCACAAGCACCCTGAGGATTTCAAGAAGTGGGAAAGCCTGGTGCCAGTGATGCTGTAGGCAAGCAGGCATGCTCACATCCCACTGTCGTGAGGCTAAGGTGATGCCGACTTCCTAGTCTTTTCGACTGAGCAAACTCAGTTTTCAGGATTCATCCGGAAAATAAGTGGACCAGTGCAAAAAGATGTAGATTAAAAATATTCATCATAGCATTGTTTCTAACAACAACAGAGAAGAAACAGCCTAAATGTCCAACAGGGAGGGTCGGTAAATAGAATGTGCCATGTCCCACCGTTTTCATGGACAGCAGGATATTGGGAAAATTATGTATCCATAATAAAAATTATCCAGATTTTGTAAAAAAAATTTATCTATATCCATATGTATTGTGTGTGTATGCTCAGTCATGTCTGACTCTTTTGCGACACCATAGACTGTAGCCTGCCAGGCTCCTCTGTCCACGGAATTTTCCAGGCAAGAATACTGGAGCGGGTTGCCGTTTCCTTTTCCAGGGGATTTTCCCAACCCAGGGATCAAACCTGTGTCTCCTCCATGTGTAGACTCAAATTTGTCAGCCCTGGAACTGCTGACACTGGGCTGGATGGTTCTTTGCTGTGGGAGGCTGCCTTGGGTGGTATAGGATGTTTAGCTGCATCCCTGGCCTCCGGCCACTAGAGGTCAGTGGCATCTCCTCGAGTTGTGCCCCAAGTTGTGTCAATTAAAAATCATCGAGGAGATGGGAATTCCCTGGCAGTCCAGTGGTTAGGAGTTTGATGCTTTCCCTGCCCTGGCCAGGGTTCAATCCCTGGTTGGGGGAACTAAGATCCTGAAAGTGGTGTGGCACACCCACTCCATTATTCTTGCCTGGAGAATCCCATGGACAGAGGGAGCTACAGTCCATAGGGTCAGAAAGAGTCAGACACGACTTAGTGACTAAACAATAAGATGTTTCATATAAATCATGTATGTGATCTTCACCCATCAGAATGGCTGCCATCAAAAAGTCTACAAACAATAAATGCTGGAGAGGGTGTGAAGAAAAGGGAACCCTCTTACACTGTTGGTGGGAATGCAAACTAGTACAACCACTATGGAGAACAGTGAGGAGATTCCTTACAAAACTGGAAATAGAACTGCCATATGACCCAGCCATCCCACTGCTGGGCATACACACCGAGGAAACCAGAATGGAAAGAGACACGTGTACTCCAGTGTTCATCGCAGCACTGTTTATAATAGCCAGGACATGGAAGCAATCTAGATGTCCATCGGCAGATGAATGGATAAGAAAGTTGTGGTACATATATACAATGGAATATTACTGAGCTATAAAAAAGAACACATTTGGGTCAGTTTTAATGAGGTGGGTGAAACTGGAGCCTATTATATAAAGTGAAATAAGTCAGAAAGAAAAACACCAATACAGTATATTAACGCATATACATGGAATTTAGAAAGATGGTAACTATGACCCTCTATGCGAGACAGCAAAAGAGACACAAATGTAAAGAATAGACTTTTGGACTACGTGGGAGAAGGTAAGGGTGGGGTGACTTGAGAGAATAGCACTGAAACGTGTATATCACCATATGTAAAACAGATGAGCGGTGCAAGTTCGATGCATGAAGCAGGGCACTCAAAGCCGGTGCTCTGGGACAACCCAGAGGGATGGGGTGGGGAGGGAGGTGGGAGGGGGGTTCAGGACGGACAGACATATGTACACCGTGGCTGATTCATGTTGATGTATGGCCAAAACCACCGCAATATTGTAGTTAGCTTCCAATTAAAACAAATAAATAAATTTTTTTTAAAAAGATCATGTATGTGATCTTTTTTCATCTTTCCACAATGCTGAGGAGTAGTTGCTATTTATTGCATTACACAGGAGAGGAAACAAATACTAAAACATGCTAGTGTCTCTCTGTCATACACGCTGATGCGCGCACACACACGACCTACCAAACTATAAAAAGCCATGACATTAGAAAACATAAATTCTTAATTTTTCACAATTGCTTGGAATATCAAAGGTTTCTGAATTAATTATGCAATAAAGTGGAGCCCTTTGAACATAAAATCCAGTTAAAATCCAATACCACCCTTATTTTCAGGCATGAAGATACCAGCTTTATTATCTTTTGTTTGATCTTACAATGAAAAAGGAATTCCTAAAGATCTGATTCCATCAGCAGAGAATTAAAAATCATGGACCATACTGATGACTTAAAAAAAAAAACAACGCACACACACTCAACTGTTTCTCGTTTCCTTGGCCTGAACTCAGCGTTACTGGTCAAGACTGATTCCAACCAGACCTGCATTCAACAGGTCTATTTGGATAAACAGGGCTCTTAACCTGCCATTCTTCCTTTGTTTCCAGAAAAGGGGGGACAGTGAAAAATCTATAAGCAGTAAGTCATCCTCTCATGAGGACACACAAGTCCTCTCTTCCTTTCTCCAGACTATGTCTTGACATCGCATTGTAGCAATCAGATTTCTTGGGGGTTGCAGGAATACCAGGGGTGGAGGCAGTTGGCAGTGGGACCTGCAGCTGAAAGGACCTCAAAGCGGAGCATGTGAAGTCCCGGGGAGCTGTGGTTGCCAAGATGCCCGGACCATGAGTAAACAGGGCTGGGAGGCGGGGTCAGGGTAGGACCTGGGAGACACAGTGGAGACGGATGGGGCATGAGACGGGGATGCCAAGGCCAGGCGCGAGGCAGATGCATCTGGGTCAGGAACCGCACTGGTTCCTACCGTGTCCCAAGTCTTTCTGGGTGTGGATGGGAGAGGGACAAAAATGCTGGGTAGAAATCCTGAAAATCAGAGTCTGTTGAATTTTTTTTTTTTTTTGCAAATGTGCCATCAGAAAAAGGAAGATGGAGACGCTCACATATATTTAGGCAAATGCTCACCTATTATTTTATTCTTTTTTTAAAGACTTTTTTTTTTTTGATGTGGATCACTTTTAAAGTTTTTATTGAGTTTGTTACAACATTGCTTCTGTTTTATGTTTTGGTGTTTCTGGCTCCTAGGCTTGTAGGATCTCAGCTCACTGACGAAGGATCGAACCTGACCCCCTTGCATTGGAAGGTGATGTCGTAACTGCTGGAATGCCCCTCACCTATTGTTTTGATTAATCCACAACCTTCTTGTGAGAAGATACTGTTCCCATTTCACAGATGAGGGTCAGAGAGGTTAAGCGAGTTTCCTGAGGTCACATAGCTAGTGAGTTTGCAAGGCCAGAACTTGAGTCCAGAAAACTTGTGCTTTTCCTACTATATCTTAATTGTGACTTTTGTGGAGGAAAATGACCAAATGCCAATACAACACTTAATGATGACATGTAGTGCCATAAACCACAAGAAAAAAGAACAAGATTTGAATGATCAAGAAAGCCTTTTCCAGGATCCCTTCTATCAAGCTGTGTGAGCAGATGTCCGTTTATTGAGCACTCACGGTGAACATACTGGACATTATTCCGAGTAATTTCCATGGATTACTTCGCATAATCCTCACAACCCCATCGGAGGTAAATGTTATTATGAGTCTTATGTTAAAGGAGACACTACGCTCAGAAAGGTCAATTAATTTGCCCAGAGTCACACAGATGGAAAGTGCTGAAGCTGGCAGTCTGTCCACTGGACCTCTCCTTTCCCAGATGCTGTGAGCATCATGTATGTATAGTCCATCTCATCTAGTGTGGGTTTTTGAAATGAAACATTTGCAGCAAAACGACTCACTTCTCTTAAAGGCAAATTACTACCAAAAGGAGGAAGAAGTTTGAATCAACACCGAATGACCCAACATTTCCATTCATGAATAAAATAGCACACCCAGAGGGCAGGGGTGTGCCCTGACAGGCAAGACCAGGCAGGGTGGGTAAATTCAACCCAATCCTCTGGGTCTGATAATGATGCTTACTATCCTCCGTGACTGTGCCAATCCACAGAGTCAGTTTTTAACTCCAAACTGTAAAAGCTGCCGTCTGATGTTTTTAATGTCCTCTAGATCTTCTTCTGAGAGCAATGAATAAATGCCATTTTCCCAAACAGCAAGGGTTCTCTATGTGAGCCTAGCCAAAGTCAAGATTAAGTTCAACTGGAGTTATTTGCTCTGCTTTTGTTTAAAACAAAACACTTGGGACTCCTCTGCTGGTCTGGTGGTTAAGAATCTGCCTTCCAATGTGGGGAATGCAGGTTCAATCCCTGGTCAGGGGTACTAAGATCCACAAGCCGCGGAGCAACTAATCCTGTGCTAGGTAGGTAGTCATGAGCCGCAGCTAAGACCTGATGAATCTTCCATGCTAATGACTCTCCCTTCTACTTGGAACACAACAGACCTGTATCATTGGAGTTTATTTGTTACATAATTAGGGGTAAGCATTAATATGCTTATCTTCTAATTAAATAAAACAAATCCTCAAAACCCACTAATAACTTCTCAAGGCTATCAAGGTTTAAAAAGAAAGAGGAAAAACTGAGAAACTCATAGACCAGAGGAGACAATGAAACTGGATTGGACCCTGGAGCAGAAGGAGGCCCTGAGAAAAAGTTGCTGAAATTCACACACAAGTCTAGAGTTTGGTTCAGATCAAAGTACTAAGGTCAGTTCCTCAGCAATGACAAATGCATCCTGGTGATGTAAGATGATAAGACTGGGGAAAACTGGGTGAACAGCATGTGGGATCTCTTTGTCTTTGCAATTTCTCTGCACATCTAAAATATTCCAAGATAAATGTTTATTTAAAAATAAAGCCTGTGGGAGAGGAGACAACACTCCTGCTTTTTATCGCACTCAAGACAGAAACGCCTGCAACATTCAACAAGGAGACCAAGGACTCCACTGACAATTTGTCTTCAGAAGGCAGACGGGACACACAATAAGGAGACATCGTGATGACAAGCATGGAGCTCTGAGAACTGGGGGCAACCTGGAGGGGCAGGCATCCGAAGCAGGCTACCAGAGCTGCTGGGAGGCAAGCTGCATGCATGCTCAGTCACTAAGTCATGCCCGACTCTCTGCAACCCCATGGACTGCAGCCTGTCAGGCTCCGTGGGATTTCCCAGGCAATAATACTGGAGTGGGTTGCTGTTTCCTTCTCCAGGGGATCTTTCCCATCCAGGGATCAAACCCACGTCTCCTGCACTGGCAGGCAGGTTCTTTACCACAGAGCCACCAGAGAAGCCCAGGAGACACATTGAGGGAGTGGATAATAATCCAGTGTTTGGAGCTGGACTGATGTAAGAAAAACTTAAAAGTGGTCCATTTTCAAGGACAACTAGCCTAGAGGGACAGCTTGCTGATGTAATAGCCGTTAGGATCCTTGCGTGGGAAAATCCAGACAAAGGGGGAGTAATAAATCCAGGTGACTTTCTCGGGAAGATTGTTAACCCAGTAGTACACAACCAATGAGGGGCTGGGGGAGGGGCTTGGGTGCCGAGAGGATAAAAACCCCACTGTAACTTGCCCACCAGACACCTGATCTGGCAACATCATCATTAAAGCCTTGCTTCTCGCTGCATCTTGTGTCTCCAAGTCCATTCCTTGGGTTTGGGTCGGTGGACTCTATTTCCCACATCTGACTTGCATTCAAGGGGCTGTGTGACTTGGCTTCTCTGAGCCTCAGTTTTCTCATCTGTAAACTGGGATTCACCCTTTCCTTCCTTGTGGGAACTATGGAGGGAGGTCTCCTGAGATCATACAGGCAGGGTGCTCACTGGGCTATGCTGCCTGCACTCAGTGAGGCAGAGAGAAATGGAAGCCTCTGAGAGGGACTGCATATAAAAGCAGAGACATTACTTTACTGACAAAGGTCTGTCTAGTCAAGGCTATGGTTTTTCCAGTAGTCAGGTATGGATGTGAGAGTCAGACCATAAAGAAAGTTGAGCACCGAAGAATTGATGCTTTTGAACTGTGGTTTTGGAGAAGACTCTTGAGAGTTCCTTAGACTACAAGGAGATCAAACCAGGCAATCCTAAAGGAAATCAGTCCTAAATACTCATTGGAAGGACTGATGCTGAAATTCCAGTACTTTGGCCACCAAATGCAAGAACTGATTCATTGGAAAAGACCCTGATGCTGGGGAAGATTGAAGGTAGGAGGAGAAGGGGACGACAGAGGATGAGATGGTTGGATGGCATCACCGATTTGATGGACATGAGTTTGAGCAAACTCTGGAAGTTGGTGATGGACAGGGAAGCATGGTGTGCTGCAGTCCATGGGGTTGCAAAGAGTTGGACACGACTGAGCGGCTGAACTGAACTGAGAGGGGCTGCGGTGACAGCATGAGCTGCTGGCCATTTGGGTGCGGGGTGAGTGGAGGTAAGGGAGAGGGAGGGGCAGGGTGGCCGTTCCTTGGATAGGGCCCACTCTCTAGTGTCCTTGAAGCTTTTAGGTGAATTACAAGGGTTTTTGTAGTTTCCTTGTTTGTTGGCAGCAAACCTAGCTCTGTGTTTCCCTCAACAGTCCCTGTGGGGATGGCTTGGGCCCTTCTGGCCTCAGGGGCAAGCAGAGCAGCTCCAGGGCAGATCAGCTCCCTGCCCATTGCTGAGCTGTCCTCCAGGGCACAGGAGCACACGCTGGAGATGGGAGGGGTGGCCAAGGGGATAGTTTCATGGGGGTGGGTGGGATAGCAGGTCCCTTTGTCCCCAAGAACTCTTCCGGACCCCTAAGTCTCTAGTCTGGATTGCATCTTCCATTAGGACCAGTCCTTGCCAACATCTCCCAGGGCTTACCCGGCACCAACAGGCGGTAGTTGTGCTGGAAGCTGCAGACCAGCCGCTGGGTGAGCAACATGGAGGCCATGGTCCCCTCCGCTGGGAACAGAGACCCCTGTCACACGCTCCGGCCCTGAAAGAAACCAGAAACTCAGAGTCAGGCCAACAGAGGCCATGCCCTTGCTGGCCAAGTATCCCACTCCCCACCATTTCCCCACATGGTGGAGAAGGATCTGCTAATATCAGATCCTTTGCTTTCATGCAGAAGGTACACTCTATTTTTTATGATTTAAAAAAATTATAATTTATTTTTTTAGCTTTGCTGGGTCTTCCCTGCTGTGCAGCTAAAGGGCTTTCTCTAGTGGAGGCCATTGGGGCTACTCTCCAGTTTCGGCGGGCAGGCTTCTCACTGCAGCGGCTTCCCTTGTTGAGGAGCACAGGCTTGAGGAGTTGTGGCACTTGGGCCCAGTCGCTCCCCGGCATGTGGGATCTTCCCGGACCAGGGATTGAACCAGTATCCCCTGCATTGGCAGGCAGATTCTTAACTACTGGACCATCAGGGAAGGCCTACACTATTTTTTAAAAAATTTTTGACTGCGTGGTTTGCGCGATCTTAGTTTTCCAACCAAGGATTGAACCCAGGCCATGGCAGTGAATGTGCAGAATTCTAACTGCCAGGGAGGTCTCCAGAGTATATACACTTTAAATCAAAGCCTGTTCACCTTGTGTGTGTGTGTGTGTGTTTTAATATTTTCTTAGTTTATTTGGCTGCACTGAGTCTTAGTTGCAGCATGAGGGATCTTCAGTTGCAGTGTGCGAACTTTTAGCTGTGACATGTGGGATCTAGTTCCCTGACTAGGGATTGAACCTGAGCCCCCTGCATTGGGAGCTGGAGTTTTAGCCATTGGACAACTAGGGAAGTACCCCACGTTGTCTTTTTCTTGACCTTGCATCTAGGTAGGATTATTACACCCACTTTCAAAGAGAGAGGACAGAGTTGGCTAGAAGACAGAGTTGGCTGGAGGACCCTCTGTGGGCAAGCTGGTGAGAGGGCCTCGTCCATCTGGATAAGCAAAGCAGCCTGTGTCCTACATGATGGAAAAACTCAGATGGAGGAAACTCTAGAGCAGATGTCCTGGTGACTGCTTAGTGGGGGAGGCCAGGAGGCCCCTGCCCTGTTCACATACAGAATGTTGGTGGCTGGGTCGCTGGGAACCCTGCAGATCCAGAGCAGTACCCGGGGCCCATTTTGAGGGGTGGACTTCTCCAGCACAACCAACCATCCCGAGTGTGTTCTGGACCAAGAGGTTCCAGGATGTGGAATTTTCAGGTTTTACCTTTTTTTTTAAATAGAATTTTTATTCACAAAAATGGCAATCACATGAATATGGGATGCCTTCATTTATTTTATTATTTTTCTGATTCTCATTGTATATGTATTCATTCATTCATTCATTTATTTTTATTGGAGTATAGTTGTTTTACAATGCTGTGTTGGTTTCTGCTGTGGTGTGGCATGTATGTGATTAGTCGCGTCTGACTCTTTGTAACCCCATGGACTGTAGTCCACCAGGCTCCTCTGTCCATGGGATTTTCCAGGCAAGAATATTGGAGAGGGTAGCCATTCCCTTCTCCAGGGGATCTTCCCGACCCAGGGATTGAACCTGGGTCTCCTGAACGGCAGATGGATTCTTTACCGTTTGAGCCACCAGAATCCTCCAGGATGGAAGTGACTTTTTTTTTTAATGTTGTAACAGAAGGCTTCTATGAAAAAATACATCTTGCATGTGGACAAAGATTAGAAGGGAACACATAGACACACAATGAAAACCACTATTATCTGGAAGCTTGAATAGGAGTGATTTTGAAATTTCCCATCTTTTGCTGAAAGGTTATTATTTCCCTTTGCCACCCAAAAAAAAGTCAAAAGAGATAGGGTAGGAAATATTAGCAACTCTAGGTGTGGGAAAGAAATAAGTGAGACTAGAGGACCCCCAGGGCAGTGCTTCTCAAACTAATTGATCATATCCCTCTCTAAAAACATATTGATGCATTTAATTAATGTGTGTGCATGCTCAGCCACATCCGACTCTTTGCGATTCCCACGGACTGTAGCCTGGGAGGCTCCTCTGTCCATGGGATTCTCCAGGCAAGAATACTGGAGTGGGCTGCCATTTCCTCCTCCAAGAAGTGACTGTTTTGAAGGGTATTTGATCCCCCTCAATCTGCTCAACCATCCAGGGAGTAGGGTATCTCCCCACTTCCGATATGAGGAGATAGAAGTTCAGAGAGGTCATGGTATATGGCCTTGATCATAGGATTGCTTGGGACTGCCTAACCCCAAACCCTTGCTCATGACAACATGGATTAATTCAGTGACTAACAAAACATCTAACTGTAGAAGCAAGGGGTTTGATGAATACAAATGTTCCTGTTAAGAGAGGAAATCTTGCTGCTTTTCACCTGAGAAAATATTATTGAGGAAAGCATGGTCTTGGAAAGTGTGACCATAAATTAACTGAGAAAGCAGACTCTTTCTGTGATAAGTCAATGGATTTTTTGATCTATTCCAGAACAGCTCGCTCAATGCAGCCCTGTTAATTTAGCAGCCTGGTAACCAGGTAGTGATAGTGGTGAAGGCCTGCCTGCCAATGCAGGAGATGCAGGAGACTCAGGTTCAGTCCTCGAGTTGGCAAGATGCCCTGGAGAAGGAAATGGCAACCCACTCCAGTATTCTTGCCTGGGAAATCCCATGGAGCCTGGCGGGCTGCAGTCCATGGGGTTGCAGAGAGTCAGACGAGACTGAGCGACTAAGCACAACAACATAAAAACTAGGCAGAAAGAGCGATTGCTCTCTTTGAAGACTATTTGTCTCAAATGGGAGCACTAAGGACTCCACACAATTCAATTTCCATTAGATGTGTGTTTGAAAATGCGAGAATCTCGGAGAACTCGAATATTAACATTTGAATGCTATGCAAAAGTGAAAGTCACACCCGTACACTTTCAATTACAAAATGTCACATTGGGAAATATATCTCGGTGACATTTCAGTGGCCCGCAGTTGAAACTGACCTTATAACGAAACCTGATCTCTATCAGGCGTTGGTTCTCAGCACAATATATTTCCAACAATCAGAAGAGTTGATGTCATTCATTCACTTTCTCTGGCCCCCTAATCCAGTCAACAAAATTAATCAGGTACCTGTTTCACGGAAGGCACTGTATTATCTAGACACAGGAGAAAACGAAGATGAATAAAATGCTGCTCTCTTTCTAAAGCTCATAATTTAGTGTCAGAGGAATGAGGGGGAGAAAACAGGAGAATTTAATGTAGTAACTGCTTTACCCATCATGTCAATAAATCCTTAAAATAACCTGGCAGGATATGTAGATGAAGAAATGCCCTGTTCACTGTCAACAGCTAATTCTACATAAGACGGAATGGAATCTTTACCTTCTGGTATAAACAAGCTGCCAGGGGAACAGAGAATTAATTCTAGGTGTGTGTGTGGGGGGGTGCTGCCCCTTGAAAAGCTGCAAAGTTCCAGAAGCCATAGAAAGAAAGGGGAAGTAATGAATGAAGAAATGAATGCTAAGTTGCTTCAGTCGTGTCGGGCTCTTTGTGACCCCATGGACTATAGCCTGACAGGCTCCTCTGTCCATGGGATTCTCGAGGCAAGAATATTGGAGTGAGTTGCCATGCGCGCCTCCAGGGGATCTTCCTGACCCAGGGGTTGAACCCGCATTGCGTATGTCTCCTGCATTGGCAGGAGGGTTCTTTACCACTAGGGCCACCTGGGAAGCTGAGCTAATGCTCAAAGGCATGAAAGGATGTGGAATGCCCATGGACTCAAGCATGATATCTCAGAGCACTGAAATGGAAGATGCACAGAATTAGGTCACGGGACTCCCCCAGTGGTCCAGTGGCTAAGACTCCATGCTCACAATGCAGGGGGCCCGGGTTTTATCCCTGGTCAGGGAACTAGCCCCGGAAGCAGCAACTATAACATCCCACATGCTTCAATAGAGATTAAAGATTCCGCATGCTACAACAGACCCAGCGCAGCCAAGTAAACAAATATTCAAAAAAAAAAAAAAATCTTCTAATTGCCAGATGGAACCCACTAGAGACCCTCCAAAGGAAGGAAGGTGCCAGTTGCTCTTGTCTTATCCAGAAGGAACCTCTTCAGGCAAGTCCCAGAGGGCAAGGAGGGAATAGGTACTCGGGATGTTAATGAGATGCTGGGGTCATTGATGAGTTGGGGAGGGGGACTTGCTGGGATGAGCTGAGTGGAGAACATCAAGTGGGGTGGGAGTTGATGGGGAGGAAGAAGCCAGGGACCAACTCCTAAACCCCTAGCCTTAGAGCTGGTGGTTTGAGAATTACGGGTCCCTCAAAATGTTAAACACAGAATTACCATATAGTCCAGCAATTCCACTTCTAAATATACACCCAAAAGAACTGAAGACAGCAACTTGAAGAAAAACATGAACACGCGTGTTCACAGTAGCACCATTCACAATCACAAAAGGTGGAAACAGCCCAGTGTGCACCGATGGATGAGCAGATGAGCACCATGTGTCTGTCTATGCCTTGGACTATTATTCACCATAAAAAGGGAAGAAAGAAGCACTGACACAGCATGGCTGAGCCTTAAAGACATCGTTAAGTGCAAGAATCCAGACATAAAGGGTCACCTATTGTAAGATTCTGTTTATGTCTGAAACTTCGATAATAGGTAAATCCAGGGATGTTCCTGGTGGTCTGGTAGTTAAGAACCTGCCTGCCAATGCCGGGGATACAAGTTCGATCCCCGGTCCTGGAAGATCCTACAGAACAACTGAGGAGCAACTAAGCCCTCGAGCCACAACTACTGAACCCATGCTCGGCAACAAGAGAAGTCGCTGAAATGAGAAGCCTCCACCCGGCAACCAGAGAGTAGTCCCCACACTCCGTGACTAGAGAAAAAGCCAGTGCAAAGCAATGAAGACCCTGCTTAGCCAAAAACAAAAGTAATAATTAAAAAAAATAATAAAATCAGTGAGGAGGTCTAAAATTCATGTTAAAACGGCAATTTAATAATAGTACTCCCCTCCCCCAACTCTGAAGTCACTGAGTCTCTGCCTGTCCACCACAGCCCTTGTTTGGCTCTGGAATCGAAGACACAGCCCACTTCTGGCCTCCGTTTCCTTGTGTGTAAAACGTGGGTGTTGGGTCATGTCGTTTCTAAGGCCCCTTCTGACCCTGAGAAGCATCTGAGGAGCAGTTTATGGAGAATTCCTTGCAGCGCTACTCCCGGCCCCCACTCCTACCCCAGAAGTGGTACCAGCCTCCCCCCCACCGGGTCCCCCCATCTGCAATCTGCTGCACATCTGGAAAAGGGATGGGGAGGCCTGAGGGATCCTGGGCTGGAGGGGGAGCTTTCCGAGTACCAGCCCACCCTGAGGCTTGGGACCAACGTGGGGCTGGAGAAATCCTGACTCTGAATGGAAAACAGGCTGCTTGCCAGGAACCCCTGGTCCCTGAAATCCTTGTCTTTTTGGCCCCACCACGTGGCATGTGGGATCTCAGCTCCCTGACCAGGGTTTGAACCCATGCCCTGTGAAATGGAAACACAGAGTCTTAACCTCTGGGCTGCCAGGGAAGTCCCCACTTAATGTACTTCTTGAGATCAACTTGCTTTTTAAGCTTTCCTATTTAAAATTACTTTCCTACAGCTGGTGGTGGAGAAGACTGAGAGTCCCTTGGACTGCAAGGAGATCAAACATTCAATCCTAAAGGAAATCAACCCTGAATATTCATTGGAAGGACTGATGCTGAAGCTCCAATACTTTGGCCATCTGATGCCAAGAGCTGACTCACTGGAAAAGACCCTGATGCTGGGAAAGATAAAGGGCAGGAGAAGGGGGTGACAGAGGATGGGATGGTTGGATGGTATCACTGACTCAATAGACATGAGTGTGAGCAAACTCTGGGAGACAATGAAGGACCGGGAAGCCTGGCAAGCTGCAGTCCATGGGGTCACAAAGAGTCGGACAGAACTGAACGAATGATCAACAACAGCCCCTACTAATCACTCCCCAGCATCCTTCCCTCAAAGTTTCATTTGCTGCAAGTAAAAGTGATCGGGGAAAGAATGTAATAAAATCAAGGCAGGTTGTCAAATTAAAAGCTGGATGTGGTTGACTGCCCAAGGTTTCCAGCCTCTGCTGGGCCCCATCTTCTGCAGAGGGTCCCATCTTCTTGCTAAGATGGAGACGAGCAGCTCTCAGACAGGTGTTAAAAGCAGGCTAGCATCAGACAGGAACTTTTCTCCATGCCATGATGAGAACCAAAAGAGAAATTTCAACCAATCAATAAACTAAAGAGAATAGGAACCATCAGAGCGCACGGTAGGTGGGGGGTGACCTTTGTTTCAGACACATGGAGCCCCTACAAAGAACCTGTTTCTCAGTGTGCGTTTCAGTCAAAACAAGTTGAAACCCTGGTCTCACCAGATACTGGAGTCCTTGGGTTTCCACCCACTGCTCCCTATCCCGGTTCCTTTAATTAAAATGCTAATTAGTTCTCTCTGCTGCCTCTTATCTTCCTGGTGCATTTGGAGGGTGGGCTGGGCAGAAGCAATGTTTAAATCAATAGGGCGAGAGGAATTCAGGTGAAAGGGCAAAAAAAAAAAGAAAAAAAAACTTCTGATTGTTTTTCTATGAATAAAAAGTCATAGAGAATAAAAAGACAGACACAGATGCTGGGAAAGATTGAGGGCAGGAGGAGAAGGTAGGGGGGGAGGGGGACAGAGGATGAGATGGTTGATGGCATCATGGAGTCAACGGACATGAGTTTGAGCCAACTCTGGGAGACAGTGAAGGACAGGGAAGACAGGTATGCTGCAGTCCATGGGGCTGCAAATAGTGCGACTTAGCGACTGAACAACAACAATCGCAGCACTGCTTGCTGCTTATGGCTCCCCTGTCGTGTGCACTGTACCCTCTGTGTGACATTTTGTGTCCGCCTCAGGTGACAGGCTCAGGGTGAATGACTCCCCATGGTCTTGGGGCTCAAAAGCCAGTGATTCTTACCCTCGCTGCCGGCGAGAATCAGGGGAGCTCTCCATCTATGACACCCCCTCCCTCCGGGGACACCCACAAGTGTGACCTGGGATTGGTGACGCTCCTGAGGCAGGGTTACAACCACCTTCCTAAGGGGTAGACGGTGGGCCCTGCACTTGACCCAGGTCTGCACTGCCCCCAAATCTTTGGAAATGGCTTTGAAAGTTAAACATTCCAAAGATGGAAAATGAAGAGAAAAAAATGAAGACCAAGGTGGCCCTTTGGGGAGCTGGAGTGCTTGATGTGAAACCAGCCTCTTTTGCCTGCTGTGTGACCTTGAGCACCTTAAGTAACCTCTCTGGGTTTCAGCTTCCTCCTCTGTAAAATGGGGAAACCCCAATTGCACCTGACTCATGGCCTAGCTGCGGGTGAACGGCTATCCCCAGCCCCAGTGCCGCACTGCAAATAGTCATTACATACATACTAAACACTCCAAACCACCCGATGAAGACAGACTCATCTCTCTACCATTTGCATATGTCACTGGCTGGAGATGGAACCCCTGGACTTCTCTGAGGCTCCCCCAAATACTCTTTCTCATTCTTCTATCTGCTCTTGGAACGGAGACAGAAACGCTGGCAGAGGCTGGGGACATTCCTTTCCCTGTCTGCAGCCCCAACTGTCGGCTTTTCTGCAGACTCAGTGGGACACAATGACGGGCTCAAGCTAAGTGGGCCTCCATTGTCAAGGCCAGGGGTCGCCATGGCAACCAATAAAGCCAGAGGCCTGGCCTTTGCAGATAGCTAACAGGGCCCCATTCAAGGGCCTGTGATGATGGCCTTGGGACAGAAGGTTTTATCTGGGACCTGGCTTTTCTCCTCCAGCCCCCCTCCCCACCCGAGCTTTCTCTGCAAAACAGACCCTGGCCCTTCCTCCCTGCATTCATGAATTCATGATTCCCTATAACCTGCTGGTGGAACACCATACAATCATTACTGACTTGTATAAGGGGAGAGGAATACTGTTCTTAGAAACAGGCAAGTGTTGACTCCTAAGACAGACCGAGGGTGCAGTTGAGAAAGTAACATTAGCCAGAAACTGGGCTCAGATGTGCCATCTAGTAGCTTGATGACTGGGCAACTTGCTCAGTTCAGTAATTCCTTAGTGGTCCAGCGCTCTTCCTGCCCAGATTCAATCCCTTGTTGGGAAACTAAGATTCCACAAGCTGTATGGCATGGCCAAAAAAAAAAAAAAAAAAAAGGTTGCTCAGCTCACCAGGGCCTCAGTTTCCTCATCTGTGAAATGGGAAGAATTAAACCTACCCACGCGGTCACGAGGCACAGAATTTGGCCAACTGAAGCCTGCACACAGGACGTAGAAGAGACTGCTCCTCGCAGGCCACGTTCTCAGTTTCCAAAGAAACCTCCACCTTGTAGGGAAGGCATTTCTTCTACAGTCTGACGTCCTGGGAGGGACCATTTGCACGTGCAAATCTGTGGCTCTGCTCGAGCCTGAAGATGTAGCTTCCATGAGACAGAAGCTGGTCTGCCCCAATCTCTCCATCCTTAGGTTTCTGTCTCCCAGTACACCTGCCCACACTGCCCCTGCCCCCTAGGCTCTATCAGGAAGAATGTGTGCGTGCGTGCTCAGTCACAAAGTCCTGTCCAGCTCTTTGTGACTACATGGACTGTAGCCCACCAGGCTCCTCTGTCCATGGAATTTTCTGAGTAAGCATACTGGAGTGGGTTGCCACGCCCTCTTCCAGGGGATCTACCCAATCCAGGGATTGAACCTGTGTCTCCTGCACTGGCAGGCGGATTCTTCACCATGGAGCCTCCTGGGGAGCCCCGTCAGGAAGAATAAGGTGAACTTAAATCCCGCACGCAGGCAGCATGGACATGGCGTCTCTAGAATAAAGGAGAAAATAACAGACAAGGCTTCGAATCCAAGCCCTGAATGGGAGAGACAGAGGCTTCGATCTGGAGGCAAGACATAAGCGAAAAGACACGTCCTGGAAGTGCTGGGTGAGTTTCGGATTTCTGACCCCACAAGGGAGCGGGAGTGAGAGAACAGAAACTGGGCTGGGAAAGATGCCGTGCCAACGCGGAACACGCTGACCTGGGCCAGAGGACTGGAGTCTGTTTGCTCAGTTTCACGAATGTTTACCAGGTGTCAGTCCAGTGAGCACATGCTCTGCTCTGCCCTGGGGACCCAGTGTTCCTGCGAGAGGTGGGGGGGTGGGGGGCGGACAGGAAAAACCAGCAGATAAGGCCCACGTGATGAGAGGAGACACGTTCCCTGTTTAGAGAAACCAAATCATTTTAAGGACTCCAGGAACTGCTGAGGGAGCAAATACCACGGTGTGTTACAAACGAGCCATTTATTTTCTCCCCAGTCTGCACCGAGGGCGACTTGGAAAAACTCTTTTGGTGATCGGAGTTACCACCTATGCCTGACAGTATTCCTACAATCCCTTGGAAATGCCTTAGCTTCACAAATTCAGAGGATCTGATGGAGGGTCTGCTATGATTCAGTGAACAAATGCCTGCGATGCCAAGCATGACCCACGCCATCTCATCTACTCCCCAAATGCAAATTCTACTCTTCCCATTTTTCAGGTGAGGGGACAGGCTCAGAGAGGTTCAGACACTTGCACAAGGACACACAGCCAGAGATCGTGGAGCTGGGTTGGAACCAGGGCCTCTGGGCTTGAAGACCAAGATCTGGGAATATTACCAGTTGGTGGTTGTGGTCCTTACCCAGAAACCTCATCAATCAACTGAGACCAACAAACACTTCCTTTATAGGGACAAAAAAACTTAATAGCTATCACTGTTTGCAGTCTTCCTAAAGATCTTCATCTTTTTTTGTCTGTGCATTTTTTTTTGGCTGCAGCATGTGGACACTTAGTTCCCTGACCAGGGAGCGAACTCACACCCCTGGCATTGGAAGCATGGAGTCTTAACCACTGGACTGCCAGGGAAGTCCCAAGAAAGTCTTCATCTTTTTTTTTTGTTGTTGTTGTTTCATATATGATATTATACATGTTTCAATGCCATTCTCCCAAATCATCCCACCCTCTCCCTCTCCCACAGAGTCCAAAAGACTGTTCTATACATCTGTGTCTCTTCTGCTGTCTCGTATACAGGGTTATTGTTACCATCTTTCTAAATTCCATATATATGCATTAGTATACTGTACTGGTGTTTTTCTTTCTGGCTTACTTCACTCTGTATAATAGGCTCCAGTTTCATCCACCTCATTAGAACTGATTCAAATGTATTCTTTTTAATGGCTGAGTAATACTGCATTGTGTATATGTACCATAGCTTTCTTATCCATTCATCTGCTGATGGACATCTAGGTTGCTTCCATGTCCTGGCTATTATAAACAGTGCTGCAATGAACATTGGGGTACACGTATCTCTTTCAATTCTGGTTTCCTCAGTGTGTATGCCCAGCAGTGGGATTGCTGGGTCATAAGGCAGTTCTATTTCCAGTTTTTTAAGGAATCTCCACACTGTTCTCCATAGTGGCTGTACTAGTTTGCATTCCCACCAACAGTGTAAGAGGGTTCCCTTTTCTTCACACCCTCTCCAGCATTTATTGCTTGTAGACTTTTGGATTGCAGCCATTCTGACTGGTGTGAAATGGTACCTCATAGTGGTTTTGATTTGCATTTCTCTGATAATGAGTGATGTTGAGCATCTTTTCATGTGTTTGTTAGCCATCTGTATGTCTTCTTTGGAGAAATGTCTATTTAGTTCTTTGGTCCATTTTTTGATTGGGTCGTTTATTTTTCTGGAATTGAGCTGTAGGAGTTGCTTGTATATTTTTGAGATTAGTTGTTGTCAGTTGCTTCATTTGCTATTATTTTCTCCCATTCTGAAGGCTGTCTTTTCACCTTTCTTATAATTTCCTTTGTTGTGCAGAAGCTTTTAATTTTAATTAGGTCCCATTTGTTTATTTTTTCTTTTATTTCCAATATTCTGGGAGGTGGGTCATAGAGGATCCTGCTGTGATGTATGTCAGTGAGTGTTTTGCCTATGTTCTCCTCTAGGAGTTTTATAGTTTCTGGTCTTACGTTTAGATCTTTAATCCATTTTGAGTTTATTTTTGTGTATGGTGTTAGAAAGTGTTCTAGTTTCATTATTTTACAAGTGGTTGACCAGTTTTCCCAGCACCACTTGTTAAAGAGATTGTCTTTTCTCCATTGTATATTCTTGCCTCCTTTGTCAAAGATAAGGTGTCCATATGTGTGTGGATTTATCTCTGGGCTTTCTATTTTGTTCCATTGATCTATATTTCTGTCTTTGTGCCAGTACCATACTGTCTTGATGACTGTGGCTTTGTAGTAGAGCCTGAAGTCAGGCAGGTTGATTCCTCCAGTTCCATTCTTCTTTCTCAAGATTGCTTTGGGTATTTGAGTTTTTTTGTATTGCCATACAAATTGTGAAATTATTTGTTCTAGCTCTGTGAAGAATACCCTAAAGACTCTACCAGAAAATTACTAGAACTAATCAATGAATATAGTAAAGTTGCAGGATATAAAATCAACACACAGAAATCCCTTGCATTCCTATACACTAATAATGAGAAAATAGAAACAGAAATTAAGGAAACAATTCCATTCACCATTGCAATGAAAAGAATAAAATACTTAGGAATATATCTACCTAAAGAAACTAAAGACCTATATATAGAAAACTATAAAACACTGGTGAAAGAAATCAAAGAGGACAGTAATAGATGGAGAAATATACCATGTTCATGGATTGGAAGAATCAGTATAGTGAAAATGAGTATACTACCCAAAGCAATTTATAGATTCAATGCAATCCCTATCAAGCTACCAACGGTATTCTTCACAGAGCTAGAACAAATAAGTCTTCATCTTTTGGCCTCATGTTCATTTCCAACCTCAGCCCACACTTGGCACTTTCCCTACATCCCAATTCTTATCCCACCTTCCCTTTCAGGGTACAGAGGTCTGAATTCCATGAGACACTCTATCCTACCCTAAGGCAAGTAAGGTCCTTGGTGTGCAAGAAGCAACATCTCTGTGACTCTACGGCACTCAGGACAGCTCCAGGTAACAGAGAATGCTGCCGGCACATTTCAAACATCAGTATATGAGGGATGTCCCTGGTGCTCCAGTGGTTAAGACTTTGCACTGCCAATGCAGGGGGCGTGGGTTCGATCCCTGGTCTGGGGACTAAGATCCCACATGCCATGTGGAATGGCCAAAAGATAAAATTTAAAAAAAAATCAATATATGACCAAGAGTTTGCCTACCTTTTCTTGCTTCCTAATTCTTTTAGCCTATGCTTTCAAAATTTTGGTGCGGGAGGGACAGCGAAGAGGAGGGGAGATCCAAGGACAGAGTCATGAAAAAGCCCCTGATGCACTGTCTTCTGAACCAATCAAGCTGTTGACTGGCACAATGGCCATCAATCACGTGACCCTGGCCAAGACCTGGGGCCTTCTGGATGACACACGTGTGTTGATTTCCAAGATCCTCATGCCAGTCTTATCCACCTCCCCTGATGCCCCCTGCAGTCTGGCAGCATCTAAGACATCAAATGTAGCCTGTCTGTTTAGGGAGGCTTCCCAAGGTACCAGAAGGCAGACGGCTGAAGCTCTTAACCCTACAGCTTGCAATGCCTTGTTTAGCTTGTTTATTGAAAGGAGGGGGACCCTGAGGACAAAATAGAGCACCAAAGAAAGGCCTGGGACCTGAACCTGAGGAGGAAGGCTGATCCCAGCTGCTGGTGATTATCAGTGTGCAAAGTAGAGTGTCAAGCAAGTGCAAAACATCAATCACCTCTCCTGTCTTTTGTCCACATAGAGCCAGATATTCAGAGTAAATAAAACTGGGATGGGGGCTTCCTTGGTGGTCCAGTGGTTAAGACTGTGAGCGTCCACTGCAGGGGGCCTGGGCTCTATCCCTGGCTGGGGAACTAAGATACCAGATGCTGCATGCGTGCATGCTCAGTCGCTCAGTCGTGTCTGACTCTGCGACCCCATGGACTGTAGCCCACCAGGCTCTTCAGTCCATGGGATTCTCTAAGCAAAAATACTGGAGTGGGTTGCCATACCCTCCTCTAGGGGACCTTCCTGACCCAGGGATTGAACCTGAGTCTCCTACAACTCCTGCATTGCAGGTGGATTCTTTACTGCTGAGCCACTGAGGTAGCCTTGTATACCTTATGGCACAGCTCCCCTCCCCATCCCCACCCCCCAGCCAAAACAACAACAACAACAACAAAAAAAAACCTGGGATGGAATTTATCCTGGTTGGCATGCTCCCTGAAGGAGAAACCCACCCAGGTGTCCAAACCTCCTTTGGTTTCCATCATCAGCAGTCATTCTCTGTCTTACTTCTACCTTACCTCCCATTGAGATAAATGCCTCCATTTTATGCCTTTAGACAATTTTAGGAAAACAGACTTGCTAGGTAAAAAAAAGCACATCTCTAAAATGATACTCCTTGCTTCTGTTCATTTACTCGGTTGTGTCCCACTCTTGCCATCCCATGGATAGCCTGCCAGGCTCCTCTGTCTGTGGGATTATCTTTTAAGCAAGAATATTGGAGTGGAGTGCCATTTCCTCCTCCTCCAGGGGATCTTCCCAACCCAAGGATCGAACCCAAGTCTCTTGCATCTTTTGAATTGGCAGGTGGGTTCTTTACCACTGAACCACCGGGGAAGGATACTCCTTGAGACATGTACAAAACCCCCAGCCATCCTCCATGCAAAAAGGTAAGGGTTGTAGGAAGGAATTAAAAGCCTTATATTGAAATCATCTTAGTTTACACGGGTGCCCCAACATTCCCTGGCTCCCTGCTACCCCCAGGATAAAGCCCAGCTGCTTATCTGGGTACCCCCCTACCCCCAACCCTGCCTGCAACCTGTATGTCCCGCCCCTCCCCCTGTCCCTTGGGCGCTGACTCACGTATACTCTGCTCTTTGCTGCCTCCAGGTCATCTCTCACGAGATCCTGTCTGCTGGATTGTCCTCTCTGCCCCCTCCCCCTGTGGGTATTCCCTGAATCTTGGGTGCTTTTTCAGAGTGGCCACTTCTGGCCACCAACTCCAAGAAGCCTTCCTGACACTCAGCTCAGGGTTAGACACCACTCATCTGTATTTCTCCAGCAGTCATTCTTTTTTTTTTTTTTGGCTGCACCTTGAGGCATGTGGAATTTTGTTCCTCAGCTGGTGATGGAACCCACACCCCCTGCTTCCCACTGGGGCACCAGGGAAATCTCAGCAATCATTCTTTTCTTTTTTTTTTTAATAAAAAATTTCAAGGGAATTCCCTGGAGGTCTAGTGGTTAGGACTCTGAGCTTCCACTGGAGGGGACCTAGGTTCAGTCCCTGGTTGGGGAACAAAGATTCTGCAAGCTGAATGGTGTGGGCCCCCCCCGTGCAAAAAAAAAAAAAAAGCAAACACACAAGATGAACTTAGCTCTACCTATCACCTTGTTCCAACTGTCAATATTTGTCATGATTAGATCAGCCACAGATTAATACACATATTCTTACGCACGCTCACCTGTACTGTGACAATCTGTTCACAATCCCTGTCTCTGCCTTTAGCCTGTGCAATGCATGTATTCACTCATTCATTCATTCACAGGTCTGCCATCAGGTTCTGCTATTTCCTGACTGCCTGTTACCTAAAGACACAACAGTAAATCCCGAGGACCCAGGCGGGGGTGGTGGGACCAGACTGCAGAGTCCTTGCCCTCCGTTCCGGCCGAGGAGACAGACAATAAATAAATAAACAAGGTAATTTCCCATTGTGATGAGAGTCATCAGCATCCCTTGACAGAGGGCGGCCCGTTCGTTCGTCCCATCCCCACGGAGCAGCACGTCACACGCTGGATGCTCCGAGCACAGGGTCCCGCTGAGGCAGCCTGGGTTCTGTGGTCACTATGGTAACAGTCCTTTCCTTTCCCACCCCTCGAAAGGGGGACGTGGAGGGGAACCAGGGTGACTGAGGATCCACCCCAGCTGCTCAGGACTGAGACACAACCCCCCACCCACCCCTGGCCCCCACAGTCCACTTCTGGGATGACTTTTCAAGTGTGCGAACATCTGGTTCACAAAACCGAAAGGCCATGAGGGAACGGATAAACACTCCCGATCGAGATTCTTTCTCGATCACCCTGAGGCATTGCCCCTAAAACGTCAAGCGGTGAGAGTGACACCCAACAGACAAAACACAGGCGCCTGCCTCCAGCCTTTGGGGATGGACTTTGAAGTCTCTGGTGAGCTCATGGGCTTATGAGCTCTGACTAAACTGATGCATATTTCCCTGGAGGTCTTTACAGCATGCCTGAGAACTGGTTCGCAGGTGACTTGTGGAGGGCAGTTCTGCTGGGAAGAGGTGGTATAAGATGGCCTCTTACCACACCCCCCAACCCCAGCCTGATATCTCTGCAGAGACTGCCAGGGTCTAGAAAGCAAGCCAGGCCTGGGTGTGGAAGAGAAAGACCCCTCTAGGACTATCCATCACTGGCTGAGGCAAGGATGCTCGGTTTACAAGAGTAATAGCAACAACAATATTTAGTGATCACTTGTGTGTGTGTGTGTGGGTGTGTGTGTGTATGTGTTAGTTGCTCAGTCGTGTCTGACTCTTGTGACCCCATGGACAGTAACCGGCCAGGCTCCTCTGTCCATGGGACTCTCCAGGCAAGAATACTGGAGTGGGTTGCTATTCTATTCTCCAGGGGATCTTCTCAACCCAGGGATCAAACCCAGATCTGCACTGCAGGCAGATTCTTTACCATCTAAGCCACCAGGGATCACTTGCTTTGGGTCAAACCCTGTTTCAAGCTTTTACATATACTGCTAACTGCTACTGCTAAATCACTTCAGTCGTGTCCGACTCTGTGCGACCCCATAGACGGCAGCCCACCAGGCTCCCCCGTCCCTGGGATTCTCCAGGCAAGAACACTGGAGTGGGTTGCCATTTCCTTCTCCGTATACTAGGGCTTTGAATTTTTAGAATGGCTCTCTGAAGCAGTTACAATTATCATCCTCTCTTACCAAAAAATAAATGGAAATACAGAGAGGTTAAGTGACTTGCCCCAAAACACAGAACCACTAAGTAGATGAGCCAGGCTACAAGCCCAGGCTGGCTCTTGATCCAGTGCTCTTAACCTGTACACCAGAGTGAAGATGTGAACTCACTCAGATTCAGACTGGAAGTGGGCAAGACTTCCCTTTGTAATTTCTCCAGAAGGGAGGCGGTAGAGCAGTGGCATTGTGTGGATTTTGGCTGGGGCTGGAATCTGGCTCTGCCTCTGTTTTCTCAACTGAAAAATGGGTATGACAGAGCTCCCCCATCCCGAGGCTGCTGTGAGCATTACATAAGGCCGTCCATAGACTGAGCTAGGCAGAATATCCAGCACGTGGTGGGGCTTCAAACCATCTCAAACCTACGGAAAAGTTGCAAGTTACTCAACAACCACCTGTAATCGCAGAATCACCAACTGTTAACACTGAGCCACATATGTACCTATCCCATCTATCAATCAATGTACTGATTATCTCTCTTCTGAATTCTTTGAGAGGTACTTGCGACTCTGTGATATTTCATCCCTAAATCCTCCAGTCTGTACATTCTGAAAATGAGACTTTGTCTCATAGAACTTTAGTACAAATGATCTGAGATACAAGGTATGTCACCTTCAGGAAATTCACCATTGACATAATTTGTTGCTGTTTAGTTGCTAAGTCGTGTCCAGCTCTTACGCAACCCCATGGACTGTAGCCCGCCAGGCTCCTCTGTCCATGGGATTTCCCAGGCAAGAATACTGGAGCGGGTTGTCATTTCCTTCTCCAGGGGACCTTCCCGATCCAGGGATGGAACCTGTGTCTCCTGAACTGGCAGGTGGATTCTTTACATAATAGTATCAAATATTTTCTGTATTCAAATTTCCCCATTTGTCCCCAAAACATCTCTGGTGGCTGTTTCTGTTTTTCAAACTCCCCCTGGGAACCACTCATCACATGCGCAAGGCTCTTTCATCTCTCTCTCTCTCTCATTTTTTTCTTTCTTTTCATCTCTTTTTAACCTGGGACCATTTCTCAGCCATTTGGCCTTTCATGCCACTGATATTTTAAGAGTCCAGGCTGGTCACTTTGAATGTCTTCATATTTTTCTGACTCCTTGTAAAATTAACTGTAGCTCATGGGTAAATGCAGAAAGCGGTCTACAGGGTACCTGATGCCAGAGGTGCAGGGGACTCGGGGTCCTGCAGAGGAGGACATAGGGCATCAGGTCTACTTGGGTCTAAGAGGTTCCCGGAAGCAGTGACGGAGGATGTTTAAAGGTGATTAGAGCTTTGGCAGGTGGGCCAGGGTGGCGGGGCCTCTGCAGACAGAGGCCGTGGCATAGGGGAATGAGGGCGGCGACTTAGAGTCATGAGTAGCAGCGAGGCCTCGAGGGCGAGGTGCTGAATAAGCAGGGTCCGTGCCTACGTGAACTGGAACTTTCCTGAGGCTGGTCCTTGTCTTCGGATCTGTTCTTTCCTTCAAGATGCCAAGGGCACTGCCCAGCCCACCAGCAGCGTTCACCCGTGGATACTGGCCGCCAAGCCTCCCAAACATTCAGGAACGGAGAAGCACAAAGAATTCCCTTCCAGGGGGCGACGTGGCCGCCTGCCCTCACGCACCAACCGCTCGATCTTAACCGGCAAGTTGCCAGGGTTCCCACATCTTGCCCTGCAAATTAAACCTCCCTTTCTCAACCTGCTTGCCTCTTAAGGCCTGGGCTGCTTCGGTCAAAAAATACAAAAGGAACTTCTAATCAACCACAGAAATAAACACTGTGGCATGTTCCAGCCAAAGTTTCCTACCTCTCCTCGTCATAAGCCCCCCATATGTCAAGCAAACCCCTCCTGTCTTGTGGAGGAAGAAAGTGAAATGTGCCCTGAAGGGGGCCCCTGAGCCTTTGAGTTTCAAAGAGGAAGTTGTGTGTGTGTGTACGTGTATGTGTGTGTGTGTGTGTGTGTGTGTGTGTGTGTATGTGCTGTTTTAGCCCTTATGACAAAAGGGAAGGATCTCTTTGGGGGGCTTGAGCAAAAATGCCCTTTCAAGGTGACCCTCACTTCATTTTCTAGGGCCAGAAGGCAGATGCATTCAGAAGTGGTTCTGCCAACCTACTGATGCAAATTCAATTCCTTAGCATTTTAACATCCATCTTTGTTTATCTTGTTATCATTTGAAAGGGGCTCATACATCAAAAAAAAAAAGTCAACTATACGTCAATAAAAAATTAAAATAGGAGGGCTCATCCTGCCACGTTCTCTTGGCAAAATACCCTTGAAAAATCTGTCATGCCTGTTTGTGTGTCCTTCAGATAGAAAGTCACCCACAGGCACACTTGCACACGTGCCACGGGGCACACACTTACACACCCACTACCACAGATAACAGTGACACACCTCCATATGTCAGCAGATACGTGCAATACGTGCAAATACATGCACACACACACACACACACATCTGCACTCACAGTGCCCGGTCGTCAGGGTCCTGCAGCAAGCCCAGCTCTTGCCTGCTCACAATGTCGCCTCTATGCCATCCTGCAGAGTTTCAGGGACGCGGTTAGCTGGTTCATCCTAAGAGGCGCCGCCGGGTACCAGTTCCCCCCTTGGGAGGATGCTCTAGACTCCCAGGCTGTCCCCAGAACATTGGCTCAGATACTGGAGGGGGAACAGGGCTCCTCCGAGGCAAAGCAGCTTTGGAAAAGGATGCGCTCAGCTGGCTCCTAGCAAGCGATTAGAGGAGAGGGATGGGGAGAAGGTGAGGAGGAGGGAAGGGAGAGAGAGCGTGAGGTGGAAAGATGGATTCAGAGAGAGAGAGAAAGATCTCCGGACAGAAGCAGAAAGGAAAAGATCCACACGAACCACCTGCTCTGGGACTTTCTGAAATAGGCTGTTTTTGTCCCCTTGACCTCTTCCAGGAGCCTCTCTCTTGATTTTTCTCTAGCCAGCTCAGGAATTCCTGAAGCTACAAAGCACAGACCCAAGGCTGCGGAAGACTAAATGGCTTCCCCTGGATGGTGGTGGCAGAACCAGCCTGTGTCACAGCCCTGAGGGGCTCTGAGGGATGCCAGGTCATCTCCAAGACCTCCGGGGCCAGGGGGAGGGGCGGCTGCCCTGGTCCTTACAGTCCATCTGACCCCCCTCTGTGGAAGGGGGTCTGAGGGATTACTCTAGCCTCCCCATTACAGCCCAAGCTGGGTCAGTGCCTGTCCACCGGGTGGGCCAGAAGAGGGCGTGGCAATAGTCACAAGATGGGGAGGTTGAGTGGGGGGAGCCCAGAGCTTTCTATCACATGCTGCTCATCAGTTGCCATGACGACTGCAAGGAGGTGGGGTCGCCCAGACCGGAGGATGCAAGAGAGACGGGTTGGTTCTAAATCACCGTGACAGCGCTTCAGTTGAGCTATTACGCCGTTGCCGTGGCAACCAATGAGATCAAATCGCAGAGGAAATCTATAATTATTACAAACCAGATACGGGCGAACTTGGGGCGATAATCAGCACATTGGGGCAATTCAACCTGAACTTTGGGGGTGGCGTGGGGGACAATAACCCCTGCCCCCAGCCCCCAATTCTGGGAAGAATAAGGCTAGAGGAGTCTCAGCAAGGCAGATCTGTTGATGACACAGAAAGGAAACCTGGAAGAATCTTTTGGTGAAATGAGGAGTAAACACTCGGTGAAACGACACGAAAATGTCAACATTTGACCACTAGAAAACACTTCCCCTGAATTTATTATGGAAATTCCTAACATACAGCAAAGATGAATTTGACACTGAATACCTGTCCACCCACAGCCTGGCTTCTGCTGTTAACGTTTTTACCATAATCACTTCATCACACCATCTACCCCTCTCTCCATCCATTAACCCTCCTGACTTGTTGATGCATTTCAAAGTAAATTGCAGACATCAGTACCCTTCCCCCTCAAGTGCTTCGGCCTGCAAAAAATTTAATATTTGATCATTTTTAACAACCAAAACAGCAATTCCACCTGATTCAATCTAAATAGAATACAATCTAGATTTCTGTCATCTAGCTGTCCATCCATCCATCCACCTATCTTTTCTTCCATCCATCCACCCACCCAGTCTCCCACTCATCCTTCTATTCATCCATCCATCCATCCATCCACTCATTTATCCATCCATCCTCCCACCCATCATCCATCTATTCACCCATCTATTCATCCATCCATCCATCCAGTCTCTCACTCATCCATTCATCCATCCACCCACTCAGCCTCCCACTCATCCTTCTATCCATCCATCCATCCATCCACTCATTCATCCATCTGTCCACCCATCTATTCACCCATCTGTCTAAACATCTATTCACCCATCTATCTATTCTTCCATCCATCCACCCACCCAGTCTCCCACTCGTTCATCCATCCATCTATTCACCCATCTATCTTTTTTTTTTAAAGGTTTCACAGTTTTATTGAGAAATAACTGACATACATCACTAAGTTTAAGGTACACAGCATGATGGTTTGATTCATATATACTGTAAAATAATCACTGTAGTAAGTTTAGTTATCATCTGTCATCTTACATAGACACAATAAAAATTTTCCTTAGGATGAGAACTCTTGGCGTCTGCTATCTGAACAACTTTCCTGTATATTATACAGAGTGTAAACTACCATCATCCTTGTACATTTCATCCCTAGTATTTATTTATAACTGGAAGTTCATAACTTTCAGCTGCCTTCTTTCAATTTTCCTTTCCTGTAGCCCATACCTCTGGCAACCCCAATCTGATCTTTTTTCCTATGAGTTTGGTGGGTACTTTTGTTTTATATTCCACGTATAAGTGAGATCATACAGTATTTGGGTTTCTATGTTTGACTTACTCACTTAGCAACATGCCTTCGAGGTCCAGCTAGGAGAAAAATATTTGTATAATACATAATTAACAAGTTTCACATGAAAGGGAACTAGAAAGATTTAGATATATATGAGCCTCAACTCAAAACTAGTATCAGAGTATTGATTTTGAAAAAAAATATTCAAATTATATCAGAAATTTTCAAAGATCATTATACAAATCAGCTTTTCTACATACTTCCAGTTGCCTTCACCCATTTATCTTTTCTTCTATTCATCCACCCACCCAGTCTCCCACTAATCTAACTATATATCCATCCATCTGTCCACCTATCTATCTTTTCTTCCATCCATCCACCCACCCAGTCTCCCACTCGTTCACCCACCATCCATCCATCCATGCATCCCTGGGAGTGCTCATGTGTGCTCATGGTTTCCACACAGGATTCCCCATCCCTGAATCTTCCTCCTTGTTCCAACCGAGTCCTGCACATTAAGCTCGATACATTTCCAGCTAAACACCATCATTTTTTTCCCCTTCACCACTTCTATTCCATTCCCTGTGTTCAGCATAGCAGCAAGTAGAACCACTGTCTACCCAGTTATTCAAGCCGGAAACCCGAGATACAGCCTTGATCCCTCCCTCCCTCCCTTCACTCAGTAGTAGGCCCTGGCATTTCCCCTCCACACCAGCTCCAGCCTCCACCCTCTCCTCTTTCTCCTGTCCCAGTTGTGGTCCCCATTGTATCTTAGGTGGACAGCTGCCCCAGCCTCCTGACTGGCCTCCCAGCTGCCATCTCACTCTCCCTCTGCTTTCTCCACGCTGACTGATCATGAACTATCTGATCAAGCTGGTGGGGGCACACATTTCTACAAATACGTGGGAGAGCAACTGATCAAAATCTAAGCCAAAGAAGTTGCAAAGGAGCAGTACGGGACAATGTCCCCTGAGTCCCCAGCAGCTCTTAGACTTGGGTATCACATTCGTTTGAGACTTAAGTGGACCAGTGGGTCTGGGGAACATGGCTTTATGAGCAGTCACGAGTGTCAACACTAGCTCTTCATGAGAAACGCCGCCCTGCTTCGTGAGCCTCCCCAGAAAACACATAGCTCCCCCACTGTACCCTCAGGGAGGTCAGCCATGCAGGGGCTGGTTGGTGCTAGATGATGGTCTTCTTCCCCGTTTCGGGAGGATGACAGAGTGTGTGTTAGTTCCTCAGTTGTGCCTGACCCTTTGCGACCCCATGGCCTGTAGCCCACCAGGCTCCTCTGTCCATGGGATTCTCCAGGCCAGAATACTAGAGTGAGTTGCCATTTCCTTATCTCTTGAGTCTCCTGCATTGACAGGCAGGTTCTTTCACCACTAGCGCCATACGTAACCAGAGGGTGAGGCAAAAACTGGAACACACTTCAGAGGTGTGGCAAATTTCAAGGCAGCACGACGGGGTTGACAGGAGGACACCTGGTCTGAGGTCATGTGCAGACCTTGCAGGGCCTCTGTGCCTCAGTTTCTCCAGCTCTGCAAGGGGCTGACTATACCTTGCAGGGTGGTTCTCAAGATCAAAGGTGGTGATAGAGGTGAAAAGCATATCCCGAAGCCATCTTGCTACACCCAGGGAGTTACCTTCAGATCTACTCAGCCCACTTCTTTTCATTATTTTTAGTTGTTTTAAAATTATTTATGGTTGTGTTGGGTCTTCGTTGCTGTGTGGGCTGCTCTCTAGTTGCAGTGCGTGGCTCCTCATTGCAGTAGCTTCTCTGTTGCGGAGCATATGGGCTCTATAGTGTGCAGGCTTCAGTTGTGGCTCCAGGCTCTGAGCACAGGCTCAGTAACTGTGGTGCTGGGACTGAGCTGCCTCACAGCATGTGGGATCTTCCCAGACCAGGGATCGAATCCCTGTCTCCTGCATTGGCAGGTGGATTCTTTACCACTGAGCCACCAGGGAAGCCCCAGCCCACTTCCTTTTAAATTACAGTTGATTTACAATGTTGTGTTAATTTCTGCTGAACACTAAAGTGATTCAGTTACACCTATATGCGTGTGTGTATGTATATTCTTTTAAAATATTCTTTTCCATTATAGTTTATCACAGGACACTGAATATAGTCCCCTGTGCTATATAGTAGGAGCTTGTTGTTTATCCATCCTATAAATAATAGTTTACATCTGCCGATCCTAAACTCCCAATCCTTCCCTCCCCCACGCCCCTCTTCCTTGGCAAGCACAAGTCTGTTCTCTATGTGTGTGAGTCTTTCTGTATCACAGATACGTTCCTTTGTGTCGCATTTTAGATTCTACATATGGGGGTATTATATGGTATTTGTCTTTCTCTTTCTGACTTTGCTCAGCTTGATAATCTCTAGCTCCATGCATGTTGTTACAAACGGCATGATTTCATTCTTCCTCGTGGCTGAGTAGTGTTCTCTTGTGTCCATGGACCACATCTTCATCCATTCACCTGTTGATGGACGTTTAGGTTGTTTCCCTGTCTCGCTATTGTGAACAGTGCTGCTGTGAACACTGGGATGCATAGGAGTGGGATTGCTGGATCATGTGGTAACTCTAGTTTTAGGGGTTTTTTTGTTCAGTTCAGTCGCTCAGTCATGTCCGACTCTTTGCGACCCCATGGACTGCAGCACACCAGGCTTCCCTGTCCTTCACCAACTCCCAGAGCTTGCTCAGACTCATGTCCATCGAGTTGGTGATGCCATCCAACCATCTCATCCTCTGTCATACCCTTTTCCTCCTGCCTTCAATCTTTCCCAGCATCAGGGTCTTTTCAAATGAGTCGGTTCTTCGCATCAGGTGGCCAAAGTATTGGAGTTTCAGCTTCAGCCTCAGTCCTTCCAATGAATATTCAGGACTGATTTCCTTTAGGATAGACTGGTTGGATCTCCTTGCAGTCCAAGGGACTCTCAAAAGTCTTCTCCAACACCACAGTTCAAAAGCATTTCTTCGGTGCTCAGCTTTCTTTATAGTCCAACTCTCACATCCATACATGCTGTTGCTGCTGCTGCTAAGTCGCCTCAGTCGTGTCCGACTCTGTGCGACCCCATAGAGGGCAGCCCACTAGGCTCCTCTGTCCCTGGGATTCTCCAGGCAAGAATACTGGAGTGGGTTGCCATTTCCTTCTCTAAGGCATGAAAGTGAAAAGTGAAAGTGAAGTCGCTCAGTAGTGTCCGACTCTTAGCGACCCCATGGACTGGAGCCTACCAGGCTCCTCCATCTATGGCATTTTCCAGGCAAGAGTACTGGAGTGGGGTGCCATTGCCTTCTCCGCACATCCATACATGACTACTGGAAAAACCATAGCTTTGACTAGATGAACCTTTGTTGGCAAAGTAATATCTCTGGTTTGTAATATGCTGTCTAGGTTGGTCACAGCTTTTCTTCCAAGGAGTAAGCATCTTTTAATTTCATGGCTGCAGTCACCATCTGCAGTGATTTTGGAGCCCCCCCAAATAAAGTCTCTCACTATTTCCATTGTTTCTCCATCTATTTGCCATGAAGTGATGGGACCGGATGCCATGAACTTCGTTTTCTGAATGCTGAGTTTAAGGAACCCTCATACTGTTCTCCATAGTGTGCTCAGCCCACTTTTGAATGCCAAACACCCGTAAGCAGCTGGAACAAAAGCTGTACCTGTTGCTTCTGTCTGAGCACCTATTTTGTGTCTAGGACTGAGGTAAGCACTTTTCCTATATAATCTCTTTTAAGCCTCAGAACAACTCCTTTCTGTTAGGGATTTTTCCTCCTATTTTGCAGATATGAAAGAGGTACAGACAGGTTAGCAAGCTTCCTGATAACAGAGGGGTGCTACCCGGGTACCCCCAAATCTTTCTGGCTGCCGAGTCCACAATTTTCTCATTCCTTAATCATTCCTACTTCTTAAGTCAGAACTTTGTGTGTGTGCATGCTCAGTCACTCAGTTGTGTCCGACTCTTTGCTACCCCAGGGACTGTAGCCCACCAAACTCTTCTGTCCATGGGATTCTCCAGGCAAGAATACTGGAGCAGGTTGTCATTTCCTTCTCCAGAGAATCTTCCTGACCCAGGGATCAAACCTGCATCTCTTGTGTCTTCTGCATTGAAGGTGGATTCTCTACCACTGTGCCACCTGGGGAACCCATTTAGATCAGTGCAGTTAAAAATATACACCTGACCCTCGAACAACATGGGCGTCACGGTCACCAACCCCCACAGTCCAAAATCTGCGTAGTGCTCTCTCTGCCTCAAAAACAAAAACATAAATGACTCACCCAAGGGCAGGAAGCTGACATATGTGGATAGATTCAGGATTCAAACCTTAGTTTTTTGTATTCCACATACTGTGAGCTCTAATCCTGCACAAACTCTCCACCACGCTTAGTTAATTCAAAGACCTATAAAGTGAAAATATAGGTACTGTACTTTTTAAAAGATATTTTTGATGCGGATCATTATTTTAAAGTCATTGTTGAATTTGTTACAATATTGCTTCTGTTTTACATTTTGATTTTTTGGCCGCAAGGCATGTGGGATCTTAACTCCCCGACAAGGGATTGAATCACATCCCCTGCGCTGGAAGGCAGAGTCTTTAAGCCCTGGACTGCCAGGGAAGTCTCTCGGTTCTATATTTATTGAAAACAATCTGTGCAGTTCAATCTGTTGGTCAAGGGTCAATTCTAAATGCGAGTCAGGTATGTAATTTAAAATTTTCTATTAAATCAACTCTAATTTAATAAAGTTTTCAAAATAAATAAAAAGATATAAATCATTGGGAAATTCATAGATCACCTAACATCTAAAATAGGACACAATAAAGACCAGAGCTGATATACGTATAACTGATTCACTTAGCTATTGTAAATCAACTGTACTCCAATTAAAAAAAAAAAAAAAAGACCTGAGCCATTCTCAAATGACTGAATATCCCTGTTCAAACTCTTTTTTCCCCCTATTGAACATGTTACCAAAAAAGGGAAAGAGATGAAATTTTAAAGTTAGTTTTATGTCCTATTTGGGGCTTCCCTGGTGGCTCAGACTGTAAAGAATCTGCCTGCAATTCAGGGGACACAGGTTCCATCCCTGGGTCAGGAAGATCCTCTGGAGAAGGAAATGGCAACCCACTCCAGTATTCTTTTTTTTGGGGGGGGTTTTCTCTTTCATATCCTTTAATGACAATGAGGTAAACCCCGTTGTTTTTAGGGGGATTTCAGTATGGAAGGATATATATGAAAAGTGGTGTGATGACAGCATTATGTTCTTTAGAGAGTTGATATAATGATTCCAGTTTTTTTAAGTTTATATATAAAGTTGTTTTTGTTTAGTTGCTAAGTTGAGTCTGACCCTTTTGCACCCCTGTGGACCACAGCCCACCAGGCTCCTCTGTCCATAGGGTTATCCCAGGCAAGACTACTGGAGTTGTGGAGAAGGAAATGGCAACCCACTCCAGTAGTCTTGCCTGGGATAACCCTATGGACAGAGGAGCCTGGTGGGCTGTAGTCCAAGGGGTCGAAAATAGTTGGATACAACTGAGCTCACACACACACACACACACACACACACACACACACACACACAGAGGTCTCCAACATCACATGTTATCTCCTTGGAGAAGCTTGTTTTTTTTTAAACCTCATGGAAATATGCTTATCCTGCTGGAATTTCTCACCACTCCCTGTGTTATTATTCCTTCACATTTATCACAGATTGCACATCTACATTTATTTGTGTATCTTGCTTTTTAAAACTTTTATTGTGTGTTTATTTGGGGCTGTGCTGGGTCTTTGCTGCTGTGCATGGGCTTCCCACTGTGGTGGCCTCTCTTGTGGAACATGGGCTCTGGAGAGCCTGGGCTTCAGCAATTGTGCTGAATGGGCTTAGTTGTCCTGTGGCATTTGGAATCGTCCCAGACCAGGGATCCTCTGCACTGGCAGCTGGAATCTTAACCACTGGACCACTGGGAAAGCCCTGTGTATTTTCTTAATCTGTGTCTTCCAGGCCATTCCCCATTCCCCAGAGAAGGGGTGGGTCCCCAGCACAGTGCCTGGCACACGAGCACTATGTATGGAGTGGATATTTACTATTCCCGGTTTATAGATGAGAGAGCTCAGGACTTGGAAGAAAACAAACTTCTCCAAAATGACACAACTATATTACAAAATTATTGATATCCATCATACGATATCACTTACATATGGATCTAAAAAAATGATACTAACAAACTTTACAAAACAGAAAGAGGCCCACAGACGTAGAAGGTAAATGTATGGTTACGAAAGGGGAAAGGGAGGCGGGGAGGGATAAACGAGGAGTTTGCAATTAGCAGATACAAACTATATGAAATAGATAAACAACAAGGTCTTACTGTATAGCACAGGGAACTATATTCAACATCTTATAGTCAACTAAAAGGGAAAAGAAAAAAAATAAATTACATCATCTTGTGTGCAAAATCCTAACCCAACAGGTCTAGAAGTTCTAGAAATGTGGCCATTTTGCTAGCAAACAGTTAAACTCAAGAAATAGCACCTGTGAAATTAAGTGTGTGTGTTAACTATGGAGTCAATTCCCTCTCTTTGAAATGAGACCCAGAAGGTAGGACCAACCAAGCAAGCAAGCACCTGGGAATTATGTTACTTGCATGTCTGATCTGAGAGTCAGAACATCATGCCTGCTGTCTCTCCAAACAGACTGAGGTGTACGGTATCTGGGCTCAACACTTTTAGAAAACAATGGAGCCCCAAAGAGTCAAGAGATAGTAAATATTTGAATCCCAAATAATTCCACCCCCAGAAACATAGCTAATGCAGTCAATCTTAAAGAATGTAACAGTTCTGGGCTCTGTTGTTCAGAACAGTGTATTTTAGAAGAGTGGACCACTAAAAACGATGTGAACAAGCAACAGCAAAGGGCTGCTCAAATGAGTTGTGATATGACAATTATTTACTGAAAACCAGGTAAAAAGGCAGGGGAACGATTTCTGAAGTTATGTAAATGAGAGTGAAAGACCATAAAATTTTATATGCAGTCTGGCCAGAATTTCATACAGACGCAAAAACAAGCCCATAAACCAATACACGAAAAAGGAAGGCTGGAAAGAAATGAAATTTCTGTTCAACACCATTTTGCCTTGGATATGGGGCTACGGAGAAGTCTACCTTTTTCCGCCTCTTGGTATTTTCTGAATCGTCGCTAATGATCTGAAAGCAGCCTCTCTCTTTCTCTAATAATACACAGAAAGAAATTATAACACGGGCAGCCTTGTGTTGATGGCAGCCGAATGTGTCTAGACATCTAATCGCAGGAAAATAAGTGCTGGGTAACTTGACATTATTGGCATTCACAGAGAGCCTCACAGGCACTGGGACATTGATCTGTGTTCCGTTTGGTTTCCGAAGGCGTGGGAAGAGATGAGCTCTCAGGTGGACTCCAAAGAGGACGTTTGTTCTCTGGCACCGAACCAGGTCAAACTGGATTCTGATCCCGGGTGTAAAATACTTGAAAGTTGAAAGTAGGTCAGCAGGGTCAGGGAGCACAGGGCATGTCTTGTCGCCACAGCTCGAAACTTCTAGACTCATCCCAAGGCACAGAAGGAAAGGGGAGCTTGAGAAAGGAAACCTGGGATTCCTGGAAGGCCAGGCAAGAGCATGTGCTGAGGCCTGGCAGCCCGGGGCTTCAAATTCTAGGCTATGAGTCTGCACACTGCGGCCAGCTGCGTGATTTTTGCAAATGAAGACTCATCTCTGCTCGTTCGTTTCTGTGGCTGCGACAGAAAGCATGTAGCCGCACTGCGGAAACACTGGCCATCTGGCCCTTCCAGAAAAAGTTAGCCGACACTGACTGATCCAAGCTTTCCAAGCTTTGAAACCACAGATTGATCCTACCTTCCTTAGGACTCAGCGGTGACGCACGCGTATCCAGGTTCAGGGTTCAGTTTGTAAAGAAAGCGCGGTGCGTGGGTTTGGCTGCGCCACCCGCTGCAGCACGCACGGGCTCTTTTTCCTGCTAACACACTGGCAGCGCTGGAGGTGTGTGTTTCTCTGGAGCCAGCATTTTCTGTCTGCCCCATTCTTCTGTCTTTACCAACATTTACAACACTCCCCCACACCCACCTTGACGTGATCTTGCTTTTTTTGTTTCCCTAGTTTTTGGCTCCTCCGTGTGGCCTGTGGGATCTTGGTTCCCTGATCAGGGATCTAACCGGAGTCCCCTGCAATGGAAATGTGGTGTCTTAACCACTGGACCACCAGGGACATCCTATCTTGCTTTTTTTTTTTTAAGAATTTGTTTGTTTATTTCTGGCTGTGCTGGGTCTTCTTTGCTGTGCAGGCAAGGTGGGGCTGCTCTCTAGTTGCGATGAGCGGGCTTCTCATTGCGGTGGCTTCTCTTGTTACCGAGCCCAGGCTCTAGGGCACTTGGGCCTCCATAGCTGTAGCTCACAGGCTCTGGAGCACAGGCTCAGAAGTTGTGGCACACCAGTGTAGCTGCTCCGTGGCTTGTGGGATCTTCCTGGACCAGCGATTGAACCCATGTCTCCTGCATTGGCAGGTGGATTCCTTACCACTGAGCCACCAGGGAAGCCCCCCATCTTGCTTTTTGACCAGGAAAAATTTTAAGTGAAAACCTGTACATCACTCTTGTGTCTGGAAGGCGGTATTATTTGCTGTAAATACTGTAGGTCACTGTAGAGCAGTGGTCCCCAACCTCTCCAGCACCAGGGACCAGTTTTGTAGCGAGGGCTGAACCCGAGAGATTGCTTTAAAGTGAAGCAGATAATAAAAAAATAAATAAATAAATAAAGTGAAGCAGATCGCGTCACTCCGTGGTTAATAACCTACCAACGGTGTCTGATTGCAAAGAGGATAAAACCCAACCTTCTCACTATAACCTCAAAGTCCTTGGACGGGGTCCTGTGTGCACCTGCTGTGCAGAGCCTAGCCCCCAACCTGGGAACATGCTTCCCTGTCTCTGAATGACTGGCATCTTTCACAGCTCAGAAAACACCCAGTCAGAGAGGCCTTTCTTTCTTCAGTTGCTCAGTTGTGTCCGACTCTTTGCCACCCCATGGACTGCAGGATGCCAGGCTTCCCTGTCCTTCAGTATCTACCAGAGTTTGCTCAAACTCATGGCCGTTGAGCCAGGGATGCGATCCAGCCGTCTCATCCTCTGTCACTCCCTTCTCCTCTTGTGCTCAGTCTTTCCCAGCATCAGGGTCTTTTCCAATGAGTTGGCTCTTCGCATCAGGTGGCCAAAGTATTGGAGCTTCAGCTTCAGTATCAATCCTTCCAATGAGTATTCAGGGTTGATTTCCTTTAGGATTGACTGGTTTGAGTTCCTTATTGTCCAAGGGACTCTCAAGTGTCTTCTCTAGCATAGCAGTTTGAAAGGATCAATTCTTTGGAGCTCAGCCTTCTTTATGGTCTGACTCTCACATGGCCTTGCTGACTGCCATTAATTCAAGTAACGGAATTTGATTTTCATTGAGGCCCTTCACCGTTTCCCATTTGTTCATGGATATATCTGTCTCCCTGCCCCAGGATGCAAGCTCCCCTTCACCTCTCTCTTACTGTTGATGCAAAATATAATTTATGTGTTGAGTGTTGCTCAGTCCTTGGGATGTGGACACCTCTGGGGCCGGGGCATCAGGCTCAGTGGTTAAGAATCTGCCTGCCAATGCAGGGGACATGGGGTCCATCCCTATTCTGGGAAGACCCCACTTGCTTCAGGGCAACTAAGCCCGAGTGCCGAAATTACTGAGCCCTAAAGCCTGTGCTCTGCGACAAGAGAAGCCACCGCAATGAGAGGCACGTGCACCGCAACTAGAGAGCAGCCCCCGCTCTCCACGACTAGAGAAAGCCAGTGCACAGCAACGAGGACCCAGCACAGGAAAAAAAAACTGCTCCACAACAAGGAAGACTTCTTCCCATTCAGTGGATAAGAAAGCCAGGCAAAGAAAGCTGAAGTGCCTCTTGATGTTCTCTGCTCTCTGATCAATGATGTTTGTAAACATCCTGTGAGGCAAAGGCAGAGCCTTTTTGCAGATGGGGACACTGAGACCCACGGAAGGTTCAGTAAGTCTCACCACCCCCCCTCCACCTTGTATTGAATAAGTGACAATGGGCCTGCTTTTCTGCAGAATCACGAGCACAGTGCTATGGGGGTGATACTACGCTTGCGGAGAAACATAATCTCTACCATCATTTGGCTCCTGCAGAAAATGAGACGTACAGCAAGTCACTGGCCTCTTATCGCAGCTACTAGGAACCATCTGCTTCTCATTCCTGTCTTTTCACAGACGTCTCCGAGGAGTTCTTGCTCCCATTGCCAGCTCAAGTGCGGCGATGCCTTGCAGACTCAGCAACTTCCCCCGATCACCATGTGGCACTGACATGCCACTTCTTTCCAAAGGATGTCCCCAAGCAAACCTGGGACTCTTCATTTCAGAGTTGAAGAGATGTGGGGAAAAAGTTCTCCTGGATACGAACTCGGGGTAGACACAGGTGGATGCCAGCATTCCCAGTACCAGCTCAGTGGCTCCCAGAGCACGGTCTTTGGTGGGGATAGGGAGGAGCTCGGGGATGTGTGCCGTGTGGGTGGAGAACGGGGCACAGAGCTGTGTGAACTCACCCGCTGAGGGTCCTCAGTTGGAACTCAAGTATTAGGAGGCAGTGGCCTCCAGAGTTTCTTTCTCCTTCTCTGTCTGTGAGCACCAGCCCAGATGTGGCCCAAGGCCAGCTTTATTTCTTAATTAATTTTTATTGGAGTATAGTTGCTTTATTTCTCTTTGAGGTGACCTTCCCTGGTGGCTCAGTGGTAAAGAGTCTGCCTGCAATGAGGGAGAAGTGGGTTTGATCCCTGGGTCAGGAAGATCCCCTGGAGAAGGGAACTCCAGTGTCCTTGGCTGGAGAATCCCATGGACAGAGGAGCCTGGTGGGCTGCAGTCCACGGGGTCGCAAAGAGTTGGACACGACTTAGCGACTAAACAACTATAAAGAGAGGGTAACTGCAGCACCCAGCACACTGCCATGCAGAGTTGCTGCTGCTGCTAAGTCGCTTCAGTCGTGTCCGAATCTGTGCGACCCCATAGACGGCAGCTCACCAGGCTCCCCTGTCCCTGGGATCCTCCAGGCAAGAACACTGGAGTGGGTTGCCATTTCCTTCTCCAATGCATGAAAGTGAAAAGTGAAAGTGAAGTCGCTCAGTTGTGTCCGACTCTTAGCGACCCCATGGACTGCAGCCTACCAGGCTCGTCCGTCCATGGGATTTTCCAGGCAAGAGTACTGGAGTGGTGCCATTGCCTACTCTGCCATGCAGAGTAGGTGCTCAGAAAACAGAAGTGGGAGCCAGTATGGGAAGTACGGTTTGCAAATGGAGGGACTAATGGAAATCTGTAGTCTGGTAGCGTAGTCATCTCCACCCCCCACACATCCCACTGTGGAGGGGGAAGCGGATCCTTATTCCAAAACTACACCATCTTTCCAGACTCCAAAGTTTCTGCTTCTTTGTCCTCTCGCCAGCAAATTCCTTCAATAAGAACCCACAAGGAACACAACAGATGCCCAGTTTCATGAAAACATCATCAATCTTGTCAGCTCTGTCTGGATTTCCCATCCCCAAACAGTGCGTATTAAGTCACTTCAGTCATGTCTGACTCTCTGCAACCCTGTGGACTGTAGCCCACCAGGCTCCTCTGTCCATGGGATTCTCCAAGCAAGAGTACTGGAGTGGATTTCCATTTCCTCCTCCAGGGGATCTTCCGACTCAGGGATTGAACTCAAGTCTCCTACATCTCCTACATTGTTCTTTACCACTAGCGCCACCAGGGAAGCCCTCCCAAAACAGGGATGGATCCATTTAATGAGATTTTGAGTGCCGGCATAGACAGAGCTCTCTCCCTCCTCCTCCAGTTCTGTTAAAAACCAGCAGACATGTATCTTGACATTAAAATCTTCTTAATTATTCTACGTGGTGCAGAAAGAAACAAAACCCCATGCTGGGTACAAAATCGAAAAAGCAGTGCCAAGGGCAGAATGAGGGGTCTTAGGCAGAGATGTGGGGATATTTTAGAATCCAGACTCTAAACAAAGTTGGAATTCTTCAGGTGAAATTCCTGAAGAATTGGATCCACCATTTTGAAGAGGGGAAAAAAAGTACTATTCAAGTTTGGAAAATAAAATTTGTAGCAAGCTGAAAACTGTCATGGACTTCCCTGGTGGCGCAGTGGATAGGAATCCGCGTTCCAATGCAGGGGACTTGGGTTCGATCCCTGGTCCGGGAGGATCCCACATGCCACAGAGCAGCTAAGCTCGTGCACCACGACTGTGGAGTCTGTGATCTAGAGCCGCAGCTACTGAAGCCCGTGAGCCTAGAGACTGTGCTGCACAGCAAGAGAAGCCGCCTCAATGAGAAGCCCGCACGACGCAGCTAGAGAGTAGCCCCCACACACCACAGCTAGAGAAATCGTGTGCAAAGCAGCAAAGCCCCAGCACAACCCAAAATAAGAAATAAATAAAATTTAAAAAAAGAAAGAAAACCGTCACGTTTGCCCCTTGGAAGCTGTGTGGTCTTGGGCCAGTGGCTTGAGTGCTCTGGGCTGCTGTTTGCTCATCTGTGGGGTGATGAGCAGAGATGACAATGAATGAAGAGCACTGGCTCAGGTCCATGGCGCAGGGCCTGCCTCAGGCTTGTCCTGCAAATGCCCAGCAGGCAGGACATGCTCGCTGGCGGGGACAGAAGGGTTCCAGACCTGATGTCGAGCCTGGCAGATGCTATCGCCAGCAGAACCCGGGCTGCCTGCGAGGAAAAACTGTCGCTTCCACTGCCAGCAAAACCAAGATGCTCAGAGCCAGGACCTGTGGGATGAGGCCACAGGACCCACGTGTTACTACAGAGGTAACAGATTCCCCAGCATGGAAGCAACCCTAGGACTTCCCTGGTGGCCCAGGGGATAAGAATCTGCCTGCCAATGCAGGGGACATGGGTTCAATCCCTGGGCCGGGAAGATCCCATGTGCCTCGGAGCAACTAAGCCCGTGCACCACAACTACTGAGCCTGCGCTCTAGAGCTCCTGCTCTGCAACAAGGGAAGCCGCCGAAATGAAGAGTAGCCCCCGCTCGCCACAACTAGAGAAAACCTGCAAACAGCAGCAAAGACCCAGCACAGCCAAAAATAAATAAATAAATTAATTAAAGAGTCTGTGATATTGGCTCAGTAGGATTATTCATATGGAAAGAAAAATTTATCATGATCTTACCTCATTCAATACCTAAAAATCAACTCCAGGCAGATGATAGAGATAAATATGAAAAACTAAATGTGACACCTTCTAGAAAATAGAGGGGCAACATGAATGACTTTAAATTTCTGAACTAGCACACAAAACCACAAAAAAAGATGAGTATGAGTTCATCTAAAAATTAAAGTCCCAATAACCCGAAGTCACCATTGAAAAGTAAATTCATGCCACAGAGTAGAAGATCCATAACACATAACTGGCAGAGGGATCTTTATCCAAATAGATTAAGAAAACTCTTAGAAATCTATAAGAAAAAGAAAAACAGACAAATGCAAAGAAAAATGGACAAGCGATCTTAATAGGCACTTCATAAAACAGGAATTCCAGGTAGTCAACATACATAATATAGAAAAGGTGATGAACTCAGTTAGTAGAGAAATGTTTAAAAAAAATACACAACTCCTGGAATGGCTGAAATATAATAGCAAGTTGAGGTGCTGGAGCTGGAGAGGTATGGAGGAAGGGGACTCCTCATACACACAGTTGGCAGAGTCTAAATGGGGCAACCAATTTGTTCTAGAATGTTCATGACAACACTATAATAGTCTTGCTATGGACCGAATTCAGTTTCTGGCCCTTCTTTCCTCTGTGATCTTGGCCAAGAAACTTAAAATTCTCTGTTTCCACGTCCACAAAGAAGGTCATTCCCACCTGGATTATTGAAAGCTTTAAATGAGATAATCCAAATAGAACCCAGTGCCTGGCAGGTAGAAAGCTTCTGACCACTCACTCTTATCATCTAATCTGTGTGTGTGTGTGTGTGTGTGTGCTCAGTCGCTCAGTTGTGTCTGACTCTTTTGCGATCCCATGAACTGTAGCCTGCCAGGCTCCACTGTCCGTGGGATTTTCCAGGCAAGAATACTGGAGTGGGTTGCCATTTCCTTCTCCAAGGAATCTTCCCAGACCAGGAATTGAACTCAAGTTTCCTATATTGGCAGGCAAATTCTTTATCACTGAGCCACCAGGGAAGCCCTAATAACCACAAATATGCTATTTCAAAAGGCAGTATTGTTGCCATTTTACAGATGGGGAAACTGAGACCCAGAAGTCACAACTTCCAGGGAGCTCAGAAAGCCAGCTACACAGCTACTTTCCATAGGACTTCTTCCTTGACCCCCAAAGGAACAGCTAAGCAACAGACTCCAACCTAAGCCCATAGCAGGATGTCAAGGGGCTGCACAGGGTTGAATCTGATCAATTACTGCAAATGATCCAAATTGTTGGCTGCCTCTGGAAGCGCTTTGAACTTTGAACCCACTCACCACTAGCTTTATTCAGCATTTTGGACTTTCGAACACTGCTTTCTCATTTGCCATCGCAGCTGGTCTTCGCAAACTCTATTGTGATCATCAAAGGATAAGACAAGATTATTCCCCTTGATGGATGAGTAAACTGAGGCCAGAGTAAACAGCGGCATCCATGGGGCTTAGTATTAGCAGAGGTCCAGGTCCGTATGCCTGAGTTTCTCTCTAGACTTGATGTTTTTATTATGAGAGCCTGAAGTCAATCATCTATTCTGAGCCTGCATTTTCCGCCTCTGAAACCTGATCAGTCTTTCCTCTTTAGGTTGTTATGAGCAATGAGATGAGCAAATACACATGAAACCCTCAGAACAGCCCTAGCACCCGCTGAATGCTCGGCAAATATGAGCTGCCAGTGTTCATGGGCCGTTGCAATAGGATGGACAGAGCCTAAGCTGAAAGTCTGTCCAGGGTCCTCTGAATGTTTGCTCTTGTCCCTGAAACTTATCATTACCCTGGCAGCCCAGCCCTGGATCCCTCTGGGACCCTGACCCTAGGTCATCGAGTCCATGCTCTTCTGTGGGTGGCTCTTCTTTGAGTCCCGTTTTCAGCCCCTGGGAGGACTGTGCACTTACGACTGGGGCAGAACGCCAGCCATGCAAATCCGCATGCAGGCAGTAATTTGCACAAATGCTCCTCGGTGTGCTCATTTCCAGCCTGTCCCCAGAACGGCACTCGGCTTGCAAAGCCAGCAGAGAGCTATTTACAGCTCTGGGCAAAGAGAAGGGAGGCAGGCTCTGATCTCACATGGGAATGGCCCTGCTGAGGTGGTGGTGGCTTGCTCTTTTGGCTGCTTTAGGAGGCTGTTCAGCCAGTCTCGCCCTGAAGGAGCTTCGAGGTCCTGAAAGCTTTTGCTGAAAGGCCAGGGATCCGCCCCCACGATTGTCTGATTCCCTCAGGGAACCCACACGCAAAGTCAGGGGACCTGTGTCCCTGCTCCCGCTAACAGCTGCTGAGCCATCAGGGAAGCCTGACCAATAGCTGCCTGTAGACTCTAAACATCTAGAGAAAGGGATACAGGAGACCTGTCAAAACCATGGACAGCTCTAGCCGCTCTAGGTCAGGGATTGACAAACTAGTTGGGAGGTGGGAGACATCTGGCCCCCCCAGCCTGTTTGTGTAAATAAAGTTTTATTAGCACACAAACACATCCATTCATTTACATTTCACGGTACAGTCGAGTGGTTGTGACTATAGCTGCATGGCCCACAAAGCCTCAAATATTTACTATCTGCCCCTTAAAAAAAAAATCTGCTGAGCCCGACTCTACGTGAAGCCCCCACCATCTCATCTTCTAACAAACAGGCTCCTCCTACAGTCAGTCCACTTTCCATGAAGCTTCCTGAAGAGTATTTCTCAAGTGCTAATCAAATCAGGTCACCTCCTTACTTAAAACCCTTCCAGGTTCCCCAGGGGTCTCTGGGTCAAGTCTAAACTCAGCATCAAGGGTCACCAGGCTGTTTATGATCTGGCCTTCTCACAGCTCCCCTCTTCTTAGCCATCCACCCTGGGGAGCCTCTGCCAAACACCTCCCTGAACATTGGTTTTTTATTTAAAAAGCCATCTCAGTGGAAAACTATGCATTGTTTACATACCACACAAACTTTTAAGATATCTGATTCTAGCCTTGTTCATTACATTATCTTCCAGCTATTTTTTTTCCAACTCTTTCTAAGTTGTAGGAATCTGATGTGTGTATGCATGCTCAGCTGCTTAGTCGGTCCAACTCATTTCGACCCTATGGACTGTAGCCTGCCAGCCTCCTCTGTCCATGGGATTTTCCAGGCAAGAATATTGGAATGGGTTGCCATTTCCTCCTCCAGCGGAATCTTCCCAACCCAGGGATCGAACCCATGTCTCTTGCATTGGCAGGTGGTTTCTTTGCCAGTGAGTCACCTGGGAAGCCCAGGAATCTCACAGAGGAGCCAATTCTGTCTTGTCCAGTCATTTTTTTTGCCTCCATTTGCAATGGAGTTCACCATTCCTTTACTCCATAGACAACTGTGCTTTATTTGACTTTTCCTTTGAACCTCTTCCAACATCTGCTTGGTTCTTTCATTGAATGAACTTTACAGAATCATTAAGTGTTCATCTTTGTATCTCTAAGGGAGTCATGGTTTTATCACCACCCCCCCTTTTACTTTGTCCTGAAGATTTTAAGACTTTTCCATGAAGTCTGTGAGCCCCTGTTTGTGTCCTATCTGTTGAGAATATCTTTCCTGTCTTTTCTGCCTTTTCCTCCAGAAATTTCTTTCCCAGCATGCCCAGGTGCAGAGACAGAGAACCTCTTCCTTCTCTGAGCTCCTCCCTCTATCTACTATCTACTCCCACCTTCCTGGTACTCTTCTCTCTGACTGGTTGTTTATGGGCCTGTTCCCTGATAGCTGGGCTTCCCAGGTGGCACTTGTGGGAAAGAACCCTCCTGCCAGTGCAGGAGACATAAGAGACTCTGGTTCAATCCCTGGGATGGGAAGATCCCCCGAAGAAGGGAATGGCAAACCACTCCAGTATTCTTGTCTGGAGAATCCCATGGGCAGACGGGCTTGGCGGCCTATGGTCCATAGCATCGCAAAGAGTCGGACACGACTGAAGCGACTTAGCACACACAGCACATCCTGACAGCTAGCCTAGAAGATCCTCTGGTGTGGGAGACCTTGTTTTCCTTGTTAATACCATACACGGGATGCCAATGTCTGACATCTACAAAGTACTCAACAAACACTGGCTGAATAAATGAAAAAAAAATACCATTTCAGGACTTCCCTGGTGGTCCAGTGGCTAAGAATCCGTCTGCCAATGCAGGGGACACGGGTTTGATCCCTGGTCCAGGAAGACTCTGCATGCCACGGGGCAAATAAGCCCGTGAGCCACAACTCCTGAACCTGTGAGCCCAGTCTCAGAGCCACAAGTCCTGAGCCCACATGCGCCCTGGAGCCTGTGCTCTTCAGCAAGAGAAGCCACCACAATGAGATGCCCGCGCACCTCAACTAGAGAGAACCCGCACAGCAACGAAGACCCAGCACAGGAAAGACAGATTAATTAATAAAAAAATACCATTTCAGTTCCTGTTCTTGGCCCACTTTTAAATCATCTCCCAGCTCTCCACGTGTGAAAAGCACCCCAGCAGCCTCTGAACGCTACCCTCCCGCCCTGTATTTTCACATGTCGTAACCGTGGCCTTTCAACTGCTCCCCTCTAGGAAACGGGGCCATCTCTCCATTCTGCTTTATGGTCATCGCCTGACCTTGAGCAAGACGCCACCCCTCTGGCTTTCCAATGGGTGAAGCAAGGTCAGTTCAGGCATTCCAAGAGATAAAATACATCAGGCGGAGATACGGATGGCCAGTAACACCCTAATGATGTTCCCGCTCAGGCACCATTTACAATGTAACAGATGCTGTCAAGGTAACACATCAGCGAGGCTACAGGGGTTAACTTTGAGTTCTGAGGTTACAGAGATGGCCAAGGACGAGCTTCCCAAACTACCTGAAGGTGTACACGAACCCCCTTGTCCCACCAGGATAGTGTTAAACCGCAGACTGCACTTTGTAGGATGCTGGGTGGGGCCCAAGCGCCCACATTTTCCCCCCAGCTCCCCAGCGATGTCATGCCACTGGGTGCTGGACCACACTTTGAGCAGCAAGATGCCATGACACAGTGGGTCCCAGCTTTGCAGGAACTCTCCGAGCAGTGGCTGAAAGACAGATAACCAGTACGTGGCTGATGTGTTGTGTACTCAGTCATTTCAGTCATGTCCGACTCTTTGTGACTCCATGGACTGTACCCTGCCAGGCTCCTTTATCCATGGGATTTTCCCTGCAAGATTACCGGCATGGGTTGCCATTCTCTCCTGCAGGGAATCTTCCTGACCCAGAGATCGAACCTGCGTCTCCTGTATCTCCTGCATTGGAGGCAGATTCTTTACTGCTGAGCCACTGGGGAAGCCCTGGTTGCTGATCGTTCAAAGTAATAAATGTTAGTGTCCAAGTGGGAGAGGCTGACAGTTAAGACTATGAGACTCCGAGGACGGACAAGTTGGTGAGCGGGGGTAGTCGGGTGCAGGGTTCCCAAGGGACATGGAAACCAGGTTGGGAGCATTCTGCCAGGCCGGTGACTCAACAGAGTGATAATTCTGGTGGTGAGACCTGTCGATCTCTGTTTTAATACATCCTCCAGGGGATTCTGATGTGCAAGTCTGAGAACCATTGTGCTAGGCAGAAAGGGGTAGAATATTCCAGTTGGAAGAACAATGTTTTGTTTCACATAGTCGACTTTCAGGCACATGTCCAGACCCTGTAAATTGCATTCATTATTTCATCTATCTATCCATCCACCCACCCATCCAACATCCAACAGATAAGTTGTGAGTGCCCACTAGGCATCTTGTTAGGCACAAGAAGTTGTAGATAGACATGCCTGTCTAAGCTCCTAAACCACTGATTTCCAACCAGGGGATATCTAGCAATGTCTGGGGACATTATTGCTTGTCACAACTTGGAGGTAAGTGTGCTACTGGCAATGAGTGGGATAAAACCCAGAAATGCCGCTGAACATCCCATAGTACACAGGACACCCCACCCGCCTCCATGCCCACCCCACCCCAGCCATGGCAACAGTGTTGTAAAAAAACTTTGTTCTGGGAATTCCCTGGTGGTTAAGTGGTTAGGACTTGGTGTTTTCAATGCTGGAGCCTGGGTTCAATTCCTGGTTGGGGAACTAAGATTCTGAAAGTTGCAAAGTGTGGCAAAAAAAAAGAAAAAGAAACTTTGCTCTAAACTAGGAACCCCTGGAGGGCAGGAACTGTACGGCAGTCACTTTGACATCCCAAAGTCACGAGACAGGGCCTGACCCCCAGGAGCTAAGCGAATGTTTAAATGCAAGAGGAAATAGCAAGACAAAGATATACTTAGGTATATAAAGAATTCTTACATGACAACAAAAAGACAAACATCCCAATTCAAAAATGTGCAAAGGACTTAAACGGACCTTTCCTCAAAGAAGATACACAAAAGGCCAATTAGCACATGAAAAGATGTTCAACATCACTATCATTCAGTTCAATTTAGTTCAGTTCAGTCACTCAGTCGTGTCTGACTCGTTGCCACCCCATGAATTGCAGCACACCAGGCCTCCCTGTCCATCACTAACTCCCGGAGTTCACTCAAACTCACGTCCATCGAGTCGGTGATGCCATCCAGCCATCTCATCCCTTGTCGTCCCCTTCTCCTCCTGTCCCCCCAATCCCTCCCAGCATCAGAGTCTTTTCCAATGAGTCAACTCTTTGCATGAGGTGGCCAAAGTACTGGAGTTTCAGCTTTAGCATCATTCCTTCCAAAGAACACCCAGGACTGATCTCCTTTAGAATGGACTGGTTGGATCTCCTTGCAGTCCAAAGGACTCAAGAGTCTTCTCCATTAGGGAAACATAAATCAAAACCACAGTGAGATAAAGTAAGCAAAAAAGATAACCACCCCTCCAATCAGATACTGCTTCATATCCACTAGAATAAGGTAATACATTGTAATACTAGTAATCAGAAAATAACAAGTGTTGACAAAAATGTGGAAAAAATTGGAACCCTCACACATTGCTGGTGAGCTTGTAAAATGGTGGAGTCTGGCATGGCGATTCCTCAAAAGGTTAAGCAAAGAGCTACCATGGGACCCAGCAGTCCCACTCCCCAAAGAACGGAAAGCAGATCTTCAAGCTGCAATTTGTACACACATGTCCACAGCTGCATCATTCATAGCCGTCAAGTTGGAAGCCCAAATGCCCCTCAACTGACAGACGGATAAACCAACTGGCATATAATCCATGTGATAGAATATTATTTAGCCATGAAAAGGAGCAAAGTACTGATATATGCTACCTCAGAGAAGTCAGACCAATATGCCACATGTTGGATAATGCCATTTATATGAAATAGTCAGACCAGGCAAAGCTATCGAATCAGAAAGCAGACGAATGGTTGGCAAGGGCTGGGGGAAGGGAAGGTGACGGCTTCATGGGGACAAGGTTTCCTTTCGGTATGATAAAAGAGTTCTGGAACTAGAGAGAGGTGACGATTGCACGACATTGTGAAAGTACTTAATGTCACTGAACTGTACCTTTTAAAATTATTAAGGGATGTAGCCGGCAGTCCAGTGGTTAAGATTCTTCACTCCTAATGCAGGGGACATGTGTTTGATCCCTGGTTAGGGAACTAAGATCCTATACACATTTTTTTTAATCACCTGGGGCTTCCCAGGTGGTGCAGTGATAAAGAATTTGCCAGCCAATGGGGGAGATGCAAGAGATGCTGGCTTAAACCCTGGGTCGGGAAGGCCCCCTGGAGAAGGAAATGGCACCCCACTCCAGTATTCTTGCCTGGAGAATCCCATGGACAGAGGAGCCTGGTGGGCTACAGTCCATGGGGTTGCAGAGTCGGATACAAATGAGCACACAAGCACTTTCTTGCACACACTGCGCAGTAAACGCTCATCCAGTCTCTATTGTGTGGCAGGGACAGTGCTCTGCATTCAGGATGGAAGTGAAAGAGACTCGAATGTACGTCTACTCCCCAGGGAGACAGATGGGGAGGAAACCCAGCCAACAGTCACAGACCCAAGGAAGCCTCGGATGTTTAAGCATTCAGTTCTGAGGATAAACGGATCCTCGCTGGGGGAGGCTGGAGGCAGGAAGGGTCACGGAGACACCTTTTGAAGGAGGAGGGCAATTTGCCCTTGGGAAGTCGACCCCAAGACAGAGAGGATGTGTAATCAGAGGCTGTACCAGGCGATACCATTCCTGGGATGGGTAAGACAGTTTAAAATGCCTGGTGCCTCCAGGAAAGCGAGGCTAGTCAGACGTGGCGGAGACAAAGGAGGACATGCAGCTCAGAACCACTTCCTGGGCCTTCTGTAGGGGTGCAGTGGGGAGCGGGTGGTGCGTTCTGGAAGCCCTCAGGCTCCCCAGCTGTCACCCATGATGCTTTTGTCCCCGGCTTTCTGGCAAGGAGGGCAGACAAGGAGAGAGAGGAAGGGGGAGAGCAGGGCTCACACTACTGAAGAGGGACTAGGTCCCAGGTGCTTGAACAAGGGTTTCAGCCAATCCTCACAGTAACTCAGAGCCGCGTTCTCCTTTTGCACCTCTGCCTACCTTCCCCCCCTTTCTCCCTTTCCTTCTTTTCTTTCTTTATTCCTTCCTTCTTTCCTCTCTTTCAACTACCACTGCCTTTCTAAAGATGGGAAAATGTGGCACTAACAAACAGAATGTCCATGGCCTAGGCTGTCATGCTGTGAGGGTAAAAAGTGAAGTGAAAGTGTTAGTGGCTCAGTCGAGTCTGACTCTTCATGACCCCATAGACTGTAGCACCGCCAGGCTCCTCCGTCCATGGGATTCTCCAGGCAAGAACACTGGAGTGGGTAACCAGTCCCTTCTCCAGGAGATCTTCCCCACCCAGGGATTGAACCCAGGTCTCTCGCGTTGCAGGCGGATTCTTTATCATCTGAGCCACCAGGGAAGCCCCCCTCATGCTGGTGGAAGCCCAGTTCAGCTCTGGTCAGTGTGACCTCAGGCCCCACCAGGATGCTGGTGACAAGAGTCCCCTGTGGGCAGGGCGGAGGCTCAGCCTGTGGACATGAGGCCTCAGATCTCTGTCTCTTGGCTCCAGAACTCTTAGGAAGCTCAAAGGCCTGAGTTCCGGTCACTGGCAGCTTCTGGCATGACCACTTCCCAGGAAAGAGGGACTGGGTATGCAGGAATGTCCAGTCCTCAGACCCTGCCTGCCTCTCTTTCCTGGGGGCCAGGCAGCTGAAAGAGCCCCTGCCTGGTGTGCAGCGTGGATAAAGGACTCTGAGCAAGTCTCAGTCTCTGGGGGCTGTGCCTGGCTCACCTTTAATGCACGGTAAGCTGGCTAAAGGATCCTGTTTCCTCTTTTCCCCCATGGATAGACACACACACACACACACACACACACACACACAGAGGCCCCTTTCATGTTTCTCGCTTCCCTATATGTATGTACATATACTTACTAAAATACCTATATATTGATCCTGTGACTTTTATCATTTTCAGTAAATGATGTCTTAGAGATCTCTCCAGGTCAGGAGCATAGTTCCACCCCATTCTCCTAAAAAGACGGCTCATTTTTCCACATAATGTAACCCCTTCCCGTCTTGGATTGCCAAGCCCTTGGGTGAACATTCCTGCATTGGCCTAGCACTTCTACAGGAGATTCTTTCTTAGCTGAGGGATGGCTGGGCCCCAGAGCTTGCAGTTAAAATTCTGAGACTGCTAAAGGAACTGAGAAGGCTCCAGAACTAGGTTATTTCTAAAACTGTCTTTGACTTCCAGCAGGGACAGTTGCTTTGACTTCTAGCAAGGATGGGGGTAATGCTGTTAGCAGAGTCCTTCAACCTCCGTGGGCCTCAGCTCACCTGTAAAATGGGAAACCTACAGCAATGCACATGGAAGTGCTCTGGATTTTCCTGTTGAAGTGTGAGGGGTTAATATTGCCCTCAACATCGGGAGGCTCAGCACTTGACACATGACCTCTATGATGCACAAAGCGGAACGAGGAGCCTGAGTAAGAAGGATGCTCTCCTAACATCAATCATCCACTATGAGTGGAGAATCTACCTGAGACCAGCAGTTCTCAATGCGGGGAGGGGGATTTTGCCCCCCAGAGGACATGCTTGGAGATTATTTTAGTTGCCATCACTAGAAATGGTTGCCACTGGCTTTAATGGGTAGAGGCTAAGGATGCTGCTCCACACCCTACAATGCATGGGACAGCCCCCCTCCCCCGCCCCTGGCAACACAGAATGATCCGGCCCCAAATGGCAACACTGTTGCCCTGCTCTAGACCTATCTCTCTGGAGAATCCCAGGGACGGGGAGCCTCGTGGGCTGCCGTCTATGGCACAGAGTCCGACACGACTGAAGCGACTTAGCAGCAGCAGCAGCAGACCTATCTCTTATCTGATGCCTAGCCTCTCCCCCCACCAACAAGCCCAATTCAAAGATGAGGAAACTGAGGCTCAGAGAGGCCTGCCCAGCTGCCCAGCCAGCGGTAACAGAAGTAGATCCCCGGCTCCATCTGACTTTAGGGTCTGGGGTGCATTCCACATCCCGCACCATCTCTCTGGGAAGACACCATCCTAGTCGCGAAGCAAGAGCTGACTTTTCGCTGCCTGACAGGTGATCTACATCTTGAGTCTTAAGTCTTAAGTCTTACCTAAAAGCATAAGCCCCCTACCCAGGTTTAGAGGTTTTATGACTTGTCATAATCACATAAAGTACTGCCATGTATTTTACCAAGATGAACTCATTTTACCGTAATAAGGACACTAAGGGAATTAGTTGCAGAGAGGTTAATAATTCCACCAAGACGCATACTAAGTAGCAAATCTGGGCTCTGACCCTGAATAGAGGGGCCAGAGATGGATCCCTCAACCCCCATTGCACTAAGCTTCTCCCTCATACTGTGAACTTTCACCTTGGCACCTTGAACTTGGATCCCTGCTCCAACTTGGAGCACTGCCAAGCCCTCAGCTGGAGGCAGTGGGGAGTCCCCACCTCAAGACCCTCCCATCTGTAGGGACCTGGTTGCTGCTGCTCTGTGGGGGTTCAATGCCTCAGGAAAAGAAGCAGGCTCTGAGCTAGGGTGGGAGATGGCAGCAGAGAACTTGGGGTCACAGGGAAAAGGAAGCGATGGAGAGGGAGGGGGCCCTGGAGGGACGGGCTGTGACTTCCATTGCAGGGGTGGGGGTGGGGGTGCTGTTCAAAGAGCCTGGAGCAAGCTTCACCTGCAACAGATACTCCAGCAGCAGCAGCAGCTCCAGACTAATACAACTGATCTCATTTGCCGTCCTGAGTCCATTCGGATTCTGGCAAGCCTAGACTTGGCAGTTGGCTCAATAAAAAGATGCTACGGGCTGAGTGGGGAAGTGCAGGGGCCCGGGAATGGATTCTATACAGCGACCTGCTGGGGGGCGGCACCGAGTTCCAGCTGTGTCCCCTCCCAGATGCGTGACATTGGCCGAGCCTCTGCACCACCTCTGACAAGTGGGGAGCCTGGTGCCCAACCACCTTGGTTCTAAATGTGAGGATGGGAGGTAGTATTCTGGACCCTGCCGGTCCGCGAGTCCCAGAGAGGCTGTGACCAGCTTCGCCACCCACTGGCTGGGTGACCTTGAGCAAGTCTCTTCCCGTCTTGGTGCCTCTGCTTGCTCAACTGTCAAATGAAGGAGCAAGATCTTTGGTCTCAAGTCCCTGGGAGGTCTAAGGTCTCCAGGTAGCGCCATTTCTCTCTTTTCGGGGCTGACCTCTTTGGGCGTCTGGGACACACACTTCTCCTTTCTCCACCTCTCAGCTGCAGCTCCAAAGCAAAGCTCCTTGCTTTTTCTCCTCTGCTGCCACCCCTTACTCTGACCCGCCGGATCAAAGCGGTTCCCTGCCCCCATCAGGTCACCACCAACCTGTCCCTCAGTCCAGCTTCATTGAAGCCAGTCCGATGGATGGCTCCTGCAAGCATCTCTCTTGGCTAAGGGCCTAGGGAATTCCACCGGGCAATGTCCACAGGAGCTAGGAAGGGGGAGCCCCAGGAGGCAAATGGGGGCCCTTCTTTCTGCATGGACACCCTCTTCTCCAGGAGAGGGGTTGGTCTGTCTCAGGGGAGGATATTTGGGACACAGTCCTTTGTGTGTGTGTGTGTGGGGGGGGCTCCTCACTGGTCCTGCTGCCTCAGAGGCCATCTCTGCTGGCAGTTTGGAGGCTCCAGGAATGATCTCTAGGCTGAGGAGCCCAGCTCTAAGGGTTTCAGTCTTCTAAACCTTCTTACTAAACCTCAACCTCTGCTCTTATCTCTGGCAATCGTGGGAGAGGAAAGGAGAGATGGGATCAGGTGGACTAGAGAGGTGGGAGGGATGGGACAGGGTAGGGGGGTGGTTAATGGGATGGGATTTGTGCAAAAGGGTTAAAGGGGTGGGGTGAGGTGTGTGGCTTCGTCCAGACCGGTGACCAAACCCTTGCCCTGTTTCTGAATGTGAAAACCCCTCCTCTTACATCTTGAGAAAGAGGAGTAATCTCCCAAATGCCTTAAATGTAAAGGTTTTCAAGGCAATCAATCTTCTGTCTCTGATGGATGAAGGGGGACTGGGGGTGGAGATAGGCAATTGAGTCCAGTTTCTGAGTTGGGGGGGGGGAGTGGGTTACACGGAGGTCTGTATTGCACTTGAGGGTTACATGCAGAGCCTCTGACCAGCGATATCCTTCTTTTAGGAAGGGGCTTATTTTCCCTCCTGGAGGAAGCACCCCGTTATCTCCGAGCTGAGAAGGGAGGGTGGGGAGAAGAAGCCAAACTTAGTTTTTTAGGGACGGGGGAGAGGCATGCGTCTCCAAAGAAATGATGGGCCCAATGATGGGCCCTAGAAATCCGGGGAGGCTGGAACCCACTTTGGGGGCGGAGGGAAGCACGTTCCATTCCAAGGGGGAATGTGGGGAGAACAATCTTATTTCTAGAGCCGGGGGGCCAGGAAGGAAGGGCCCATATCCGAAGGGAAAAGGAAACTATTTTGCTCTCTGGACGGTGGACGGCTCTGTCTTTTCGGGACAGAGGGACCCGCGTCTCGGAAAGATGAGGGCTCGGTCTCTTAAGAGAAGATGCCCCGTTTTTGCTCCCTGGGGGGCAGGGCCGAAGGATTCCATCTCAGCTAGCGCGCAAGGGCTCGCCTCACGCGACCCGGCGCCAGGTCCTTACCTCCAGGCCTCTGCTCCAATGTGCAGACTCCGATCCGCCGGGCTCCGACTTCAGCGATGCGCGCCCTGCGCTCCGGCGGCGCCCGGTCTCTGCCCCGCTTCCCCCAGCGACTCGCCGGGCTCCTGGGCTCCGCCGAGCCGCGCTGGCCAATCAGAGATGCGGGTCCCGGCCCTCACGCGCGCCACGGCCAATGAGCGCGCCCGCCACGGGCCACCGCCCCCGGGAGGGCGGGGGAAGGCGGGCCGGGGGCAGAGTCCGGCCTCCCGGGGGCGGAGGAGCCGGGGGCCCGGAGGAGGGGCCGCGAGGGCCTGGATGGAGGAGCCGGGTTGCGACCGCGGCGGCGAGGAGCCCCAGCCGAGCTGGGGTGTGAGGAGCCCGTCTCTGAAATGGGGGGCGGGAGGGGGGGGGGAGGCTCTCTAGGCTGGTTTAACCTAGACCTTAATTGCCCCCTGCCCCTTTTCTGGATACTGGGGGCTGCAGACGTGTGTAGCTGCCCCCTCTGCACCATGAGCCTTAGATCTCCGGCTCCGGGAAACCTAGATTCAGAGTTAGACAAGGTTCCGTAAGAAAGGGAGGGCGAAAGAGCATAGGGTCCCCTTCCACCCACCACCACCCCCCGCCCACGCACACCTTCCCTCCTTGCAAGTGCTCAGGGCCTTCTGGCTCTCAGCTCCCTGAGCTGCCATTCATTTAACACCTCCCAGCGAGTGCAGCCTTGGGGCAGTGCAAAAATCACTGGACTAGGCGTCCATGGTTCCTGCTGCATGTTCTCGGGCAGGTCACTCTGCCTCTCTGCTCCTCAACAGTAAGTGGAGACAGCAGTGATAACACCTCCTTCATGAGCACAAGTGAGAGGGTAGATGTGATGAAGCTGCCTTTACAAAAATTGAAGTGCTGTATGAAGACTGCTGCTGCTGAGTCGCTTCAGTCGTGTCCGACTCTGTGCGACCCCATAGACAGTAGCCCACCAGGCTCCCCCGTCCCTGGGATTCTCCAGGCAAGAACACTGGAGTGGGTTGCCCTTTCCTTCTCCAATGCATGAAAGTGAGAAGTGAAAGTGAAGTTGCTCAGTCGTGTCCGACTCTTAGCGACCCCATGGACTGCAGCCTACCAGGCTCGTCCGTCCATGGGATTTTCCAGGCAAGAGTACTGGAGTGGGGTGCCATTGCCTTCTCCGGTATGAAAACTAGCTAATACTAAAGTGTGAATAACTGCTAGCCCAGTAGCTTTCTAAAGGTATTTGGAAAGAGGATGCATTCGTTCAATGGTAAAATCAAAGACACAGGAAACTACCCATCAGAAAACAACAAGAGCTCACCAAGTGCTCATGATGAATAGCTGTTCCAGAATTAAAAATGCCAGGAAAGAATACAGCTTGGTTTTCCCCACTCAGCCTGATCAGGTAACTATTTCCTTTGTTTGCATCTTGCAAAACTCTGAGTTCCTTCCTTCCTGTCTTCCATGAATCCAGGCTGCCCTATCTCCGATTAGGTGAGCAGGACTACAGTCCTGGGAATTAAGATAAATATAAAACAAAACAAAACAAAAAGTTGGTGGGGGGGAGCTTCCCAGGTGGCTCAGTGGGTAAAGAATTCACCTGTAATGTAGGAGACACAGGAGATTCACGTTGGATCCTTGGGTTGGGGAGATCCTCTGGAAGAGGGCATGGCAAACCACTCCAGTATTCTTGCCTGGATAATCCCATAGACAAAAGAGCCTGGCGGGCTACAGTCTATGGGGTGACAGAGTCGGACACGACTAAAGCAACTGAGCATGCCAAAGCGAATGAATACATTTAAAAACCGCCGAACAAACCACCTGCCCTCTAGTGTGGTCTGTGACTCCAGGGAACAAAAGAAACAATACATAAGAATAGTACAAAGGAGGGCTTCCCTGGTGGTCCAGTGGTTAAGAACCTGCCTGCCAATGCAGGGGACACGGGTTTAATCCCTGCTCTGGGAAGATCCCACATGCCGAGAGGCGACTAACAATGTGGGCTACAACTACTGAAGCCTGCGAACTCTAGGGCCTGTGTTCCAGAATTAGAGAAGCCACTGCAGTGAGAAGCCGCTGCTCCACTACTAGAGAGTAGCCCTGGCTCACTGCAGCTAGAGAAAACCCGAGTGCAGCAACGAAGACCCAGTGCAGCCCCAAAGAAGAATACAAAGGAACGGATAGAACATACCACTGAACCACAGTTCTACTAAAACCGAGAGCTTTGCCAGTCTCTTTGGTATGTTAATGCTGTCACCTTGCAGACCTTTATGAGGCCTGGGTTACAAATTTTTCCTTAAAACCCAAGCCATGCAGATAATCCCTTTCACTGTCCAAAGAAATAAAATGGTCAGTAAATGCGGAAGAAAGGAAGGTTTGCCGAAGAAAGACAAGTTAAAGAGATGGAAAATTTCATCTACCAGAATGGCCTTGTTTTTATTATTATAATTAGCATTATTTGTGGAGGTTTCAAGGAAGTGGACAATTTCATAAATTGCTGTAGGTAATATCAATGTTCAAAGCCTTTCTGGGAAGAAACTGAGTATTCCTATTCAAAAAACCTGAAAAATAAGCTTCCCCTTTGACCTAGCATTTAAACCTCTATGAATTTATCCTAAAACAATGAAAGGTGCTAAAGTTTAGTGATAAAGTGGTTTACTGTCATTTTGTTTCTTATAGCAAAAATCTAGAAACAACTAATAAGTACTTATAAGTTGAGTACAACAGGGACTCAGAAAGGACATCTGTTGCATGAAATTAGACGTCTCCAATACAGCATAGATGTTGAATATTGAATGGTATGGAATTAAATAAAACATAGGTATTGAATATTGAATGGTTTACACAAAATATTAAGTGAGTAAAAGATATTTGCCAAAAAAAGCTTATTTGGTGTTCTATTTTTGGTAAATCTAGATAAATAGATATCGATAAATCAATGCTGTCTAATAGAACCTTCCATGATGGTGGAAATGTGCTATTCAATATGGTAGCCACCAGCCATAGGTAGGCATGGAACACTTCACATGTCGTTAGTTGATTGTGAAATGGAATTTTAAAATATTATCTAACTTTTGTTTTAAGTTAAATAGTCACACATTGGTGGTGGTGGTGATTTAGTCCTTAAATTGGGTCCAACTCTCATGACCCCATGGACGTAGCCCGCCAGGCTCCTCTGTCCATGGGATTTCCCAGGCAAGAATACTGGAGTGGGTTGCCATTTCCTCCTCCAGGGGATCTTCCCTACCCAGGGATCGAGCCCATGTCTCCCTCATTGCAGGTGGATTCTTTTACTGCTGAGCCACCAGGGAAGCTCCTGTCTATCACACTGGAGATCACCAATATAGATGATACATAGATCAATAGATTGAAAAAAAAATGCCCACTAGGAGAAGGCAATGGCACCCCACTCCAGTACTCCTGCCTGGAAAATCCCATGGGCGGAGGAGCCTGGTAGGCTGCAGTCCATGGGGTCTCTAAGAGTCGGACACGACTGAGCGACTTCACTTTCACTTCTCATTTTCATGCATTGGAGAAGGAAATGGCAAATGGCAACTGCAGCAGCAGTAGAGCAGAAGTAGTTATCTCTGCATGTTAAAATTGTGGATGACTATAATTTTATCTGCATGTTGCTGCTGCTGCTGCTAAGTTGCTTCAGTCATGTCTGACTCTGTGCGACCCCACAGACTGCAGCCCACCAGGCTCCCCCGTCCCTGAGATTCTCCAGGCAAGACTGGAGTGGGTTGCCATTTCCTTCTCCAATGCATGAAAGTAGAAAGCGAAAGTGAAGTTGCTCAGTTGTGTCTGACTCTAGCGACCCCATGGACTGCAGCCTTCCAGGCTCCTTCGTCCATGGGATTTTCCAGGCAAGAGTACTGGAGTGGGGTGCCATTGCCTTCTCCGTATCTGCATGTTACTTATGTCCCATTTTAAATATATATATATATATATATATATATATACAAACACACACACACACACATTGCTTTTGTACTAAGAACAAATAGCTAACATGAAAAACAGAAAGCAAAAGTGTAAGTCAAATGCAACCCACCATCAGTTTACATGACCTGCAATCTGGGCTATAAAATGGGGTTTACACTGTAAATGGTAGGAAAAAAAATGAAAAAAAGAATATTTTGTATCGCAAGAAAATCGCATACAATTCACATTTCATTGTGCATGAAGTTCTACTGGAACGTAGCCGCACCACCCACTTCTGGATGTCTGTGGCTGTCTTTGTGCTACCCCAGCAGAGCCGAGGAGCAGTTGCGACACAGACCATACAGCCTGCAAAGCCAAAAATATCTACCATCTGGCGTTTTCAGGAAAAGTTTGCCAAGCCCTGGTCTAAGGCAATCGGGGGAGACAAAGTGGGTGGCGTCGTCTTCATTCATGTTCATTCATTCATTCGTCTACGTATGGAGCATCACTGCGGGTTAGGGCCTGGCATAGGACATTCAGGAGGCGCTGCGTTGTTTCTGCTTGGGGGAGCCTGTGAGAAGGATTTTTAGAGCCAGGTGCTTCGCAAGCTGGTTCTCAAATAGCTTCATTGTGACACTTGTGAAGAAAACTGTTGGCAGGTGGAGAAAGCCCTGTTCACCTTAGCTTTGCTTGCATTTCCCACAGCCCCACCATTTTCCTTGGGGCTCCAGATGTCTTCCAGAGGCTGACTGAGACCCAGGATTTGTTGTTCAGTCACCAAGTCATGTCCGACTCTTTGCAACCCCATGGATTGCAGCACACCAGGCTTCCCTGTCCATCACCAACTCCCGGAGTTTGCTCAAACTCATGTCCATTGAATCGGTGATGACATCCAACCATCTCATCCTCCGTCGCCCCCTTTGCCTGCCTTCAATCTTTCCCAGCATCTTTTCCAATGAGTCAGCTCTTCCCTTCAGGTGGCCAAAGTATTGGAGCTTCAGCTTCAGCATCAGTCCTTCCAGTGAATATTCAGGGTTGATTTCCTTTAGGATTGACTGATTTGATCTCCTTGCAGTCCAAGGGACTCTCAAGAGTCTTCTCCAACACCACAGTTTCAAAGCATCAATTCTTTGGTGCTCAGACTTCTTTATAGTCCAGCTCTCACATCTGTACGTGGCTAATGGAAAAACCATAGCTTTGACTATACAGACCTTTGTCAACAAAGTGATGACTCTGCTTTTTAATACACTGTCTACATTGTCATAGCTATTCTTCCAAGGAGCAAGTGTCTTTTGAGACCCAGGATGGGAACTCCTTAATATCTTTTTTTTTCTTCAAGATATTTTTTATTTGGCTGCACCAGGTCTCTGGGTTGTGGCAGGAGGGACCTTCCATCTTTGTTGCAGCATGTAATGTTGAAATATCCTCCACTCTCCTCTGCAGCCACAGGCAGGTGACAGCCCTACCCCCCCACGCCATGGTCCTATGTGTCACCAAGGGTCCGACATCTACCATGCTGGGTCCTGAGCGGAATGCCTGTGACCCTCGCCTCCTTGGCCCATCCTCCAGTCTGTGATACCGCCCAGCAAGTGCAGCTGGGTGGTTCCGTGTGAACCAAGGTGACCTTTGAGGTTTGGAGTCCTTAGAGGCTACAGTGGAGACCACTCACTGGGTGCCCACCCAGCCCTGCCGCTCACAGGCCCAGGGACCCCCGGGGGCCGCTCCTCCTCCCTTTCAGTTTTGCTGTTGTTTTTTGTTTAGTTGCTCAGTCACGTCTCACTCTTTGTGACCCCATGGACTGTATAGCCTGCCAGGCTCCTCTGTCCATGGAATTCTCCAGGCAAGAATACTGGAGAGGGTTGCCATTTCCTTCTCCAGGGGATCTTCCCAGCCCAGGGATCAAAGCCACGTCTCCGGCATTGGCAGGCAGATCCCTTCCTGCCGAGACACCTGGGAAACCCTGACCTTCCGTTTCCTTGCCCATAAGAAGTGGTACTGCAAGATGTGTCTGCCCAGCAAGGAGGGTTAGATGGCTGAGTTTCCCCTTGATTTCCCGTGTCCATCTGCTGGCTCAGGCACGGGGCTCACCCCCAGTTCCCAGGATCCTCACTGTTAAAAGACCTCAAAGTCACACGATTGCACGGGATCCCAGGAGGCAGGTCCTCTGACAGGGCTTTACGGATGCAGTGTGCCCTACACGTGTACAGAAAGACTATTAACCTAGCCCAGGGTCAGCAACTGGGATGCCTGGCTGTGTCTGGAGCAGGTTTGGGTTGTCATGAGCAGGGGAGGAGGGAGGTGCTGCTGGAAGCTAGTGAAGGAGGCCCTGGATGCTGCTCAGTATCCACAGTGCACGGATGGGCTGCAGCAAAGAGCTATCCGGCCCCAAACGGCAAGTCTTTCGTGTGTGCGTTTTTGTTTTTTTGGGGGGTGTGCTGGGTCTTCATTGCTATGAGGGTGTTTCTGCAGTTGTGGTGAGCAAGGGCTGCTCTCTAGTTACAGGGCTCGGGCTTCTCACTGCAGTGGCTTCTCTGGAGGAACACAGGCTCTGGGTCCTCAGGCTTCAGTCACTGCAGCTTCTGGGCTCTAGAGCACAGGCTCAGTGGTTGTGGTGCGTGGGTTTAGTTGTTCCGTGGCATGTGGGATCTTCCTGAATCGGGGATAAACTTAAGTCTCTTGCATCGGCAGGCGGATTCTTCACCGTTGAGCTATGAGGGAAACACTGTTTATATATATATTTTTGGCCACACCGGGCAGCATGTGGGATCTTAGTTCCCAGACCAGGGATCGAACTGTGTCCCTTGCAGTGGAATCTCAGAGCCCTAACCGCCAGACCGCCAGGAAAGCACGGCCTAGGCAAGTTTGAATCTCTCTGAGTTGCAGTTTCTTCATCTGGAAAATGTAATAGTGCTCAGTCCTGAAGGTCCTGACGAGGTGTAAAAGAGAGAACCTGTGTAACGCATCCTGCTGTACAAACGCAGCCAGGAAAATAGGCGGAGTAGGGGGGACCCCTCCCCATCTCTTGATTTTCGTTCTCGCTCTTCCCCCACGTGGCTGCCTTCCCCCTGGAACATCCAGGGGTGCGTTGTCGTGGAAACCTTTCAGGGATGGTGCACTCAAGAGCTCGAATGATTTTTTTTTTCCTCCCCAAAATAACCCATCCTGTCAGTCAAACAACACTTAGGCAAAATGGTTTTACATCGTTAGCTGCTTGGGGAGTTTCCAACCCCCACTGAGACAGGTGGTTAATAGAGGTGCGACAGTGGACACTTAATAAGAGTGATGCTGGTGATGGTGGTGGCAGCGGTGATGAAATGATGGCCGCGGCTCTTGCACCTCTCCTGAATCGGGGGTGTGCCACATGCTTTACATGTCTTATCAAGTACCATCTTTAAGAGACACAAATATCAAGGCTGAGAGAGACGAGTGTTGGGCTGCCTTGAGCCCAGTTCAGACGTCAGGCGCCACGCTCTAGCCACCAATCTTTATTGCCTTTCAGGAGCCACCAGCAGAGGAGGGTAGGGGGAAGAAGGTTCAGTTCCTTTTGTCCCTGACCCCTGCAACCCAAACCATCAGCTCCAGGCTCTCTTTGTGGTAAACTGGAAGCTGGAAATGCCTCGATCTGCCCACAGGACCCATTTCTGAGCTTGATTCCTTGGTCCAGACACTCCGGCCCCAGAGGAATGGTCTTGTGTGGCTCCCATGTGCACTGTTTCCTAAGGCCTGAGGCAGAATCATGTCTCAGTCCGGGCCTATCAGACCCTTGGATCTATCCCAGCACAACGTCATAATATTGTCTCCAATCCACAGGATTCCTGCTTGCCTTCAGACAAACAGTCCCCACCTTGGGCAAGAGGGTAATTGGAAGAATGCTGGCTACAAAGCCAGGCAGACCTGGGCTTAGATTCCACTCCTATTACTTCAGAGTCATGTGACCTCAGCCTGGGTGTGCTCTTTGAGCCTCAGCTTACCTACCTCTAAAATGGGTTCAGGGTTGGTGGGCTGATAAATGAGAGCCATGGTGTGTTAGTTGCTCAGTCGTGTCTGAGTCTTTGCGGCCCCAAAGACTGTAGCTTGTCAGGCTCCTCTGTCCATGGAATTTTACAGGCAAGAAGACGAGGGGTAGCCATTCCTTTCTCCAGAGGGGATCTTCCTGACCCAGGGATTGAACCTGGGTCTACCACATTGTCAGTGGATTCTTTACCATCTGAGCCACCAGGAAACGAGGCTTGATCTGAATTAGAGTATGGGCTTAGCTGCGTTCTGGCTGCTCTGTAGCATGGGTTGGGTGGAGAGTCCCCTGTGACTCTTGGGGTCCGCTTGGGAGAGGCTGCCAGTGGCCAAGGGGACAGACGACTGTGTACTGCTGTGGATTCATGAGGCTGGGGCGCCACCTCGCGGCGAAAGGCCTTCAGGGGTCAGGTCGGAGGCGAGGCGGGAGGAGAAAGGGAGCTTTCAGAACTCCTTTGTCACCTCGGGTTGGGGCCGAGCAGGGAGGCCCGGGAGCCCTGGTTCCCAAGCGGTTCATTCATTCATCCGAATCTCCCAGGGGAGTGGTCTACTCAGATCTTTTTTTTTTTTTTTAAATATTGGAGCATAGTTTATTAACAATATGTGTTGTTGTTGGTCCGTTGCTCAGTTGCATCTGACTCTTTGCAACCCCATGAACTGCAGCACACCAGGCTTCCCCTTCACTATCTCCCGGAGTTTGCTCAAACTCAAGTCTGCTGAGTCGATGATGCCACCCAACCATCTCATTGTCGCATCTCATCTTAACAGTATGTGTTAATTACTTTAAAAATTTATTAAGAAAAACAATGTAGTGTTAGTTTCAGATGTACAGCAAAGTGATTCAGTTATACATATATCTATTATTTTTCAAATTCTTTTCCCCATTTAGGTTGTTACAGAATATTGAGAAGCTTTCTCTGCTATATAGTAGGTCCTTGTCATCTATTATAAATATAGCAGAGTGTACATGTCAATCCTAAACTCCCGATCTATCTAAAGCATGGTTTTTTAAAAACAATCTTTTTTTTTTTAACTTAAAGAGTTCTCTTTATTTATTTTGGCTGCACCTTGCAGCATGGGGGATTTTAATTCCTAAGCCAGGGCTTGAAGCCATGCCCCCTGCATTGGAAGGGGGAGTCCTCACCACTGGCCCACCAGGGGAGTCCTGGCTCAGGCTTTCTCATGCTCTGAGGTCACCATCTTTTTAGGTGGCTCCTTCCTGCCCAGGTGTTTAGGGACTTCTGTGCTATGATCTTTTTTCAAGTCCCCATATTATGCTTAACTCCCAGTGGCTTGAGCCTTGGAAGTGATGGGGAAGCAAGTTTAGTGGGTTGAGTTCTAATTAATTAAGGTTTTACAACATGGGACAGGCTTCCCTGGTGGCTCAGATCGTAAAGAATCTGCCTGGAATGCGGGAGACCTGGGGTCCATCTCTGGGTTGGGAAGATCCCCTGGAGAAGGGAATGGCAACCCACTCCAGTATTCTTGCCTGGAGAATTTCATGGACAGAGGAGCCTGGTGAGCTACAGTTCATGGGGGTCTTGAAGAGTCAGACATGACTGAGTGACTAACACACACGCGCACACATAATACAGAGGGCAGCTTAAGAATAAAGTTAGATTTTAATCATTATAACTCTGCTGCTTAAAGTCAGCAAGCTTTCCCTATGGGAAACAAACTCAAGACCCATTTGGATCAGGCATCTATCAATCAACAGAGACTGATTTTTTCCCATTAATTCATTTGTCCACTGTACTTCATTGGTTTATTCCTATGCGTATAATCACCAATGGTGGGATTGTGTCTTTCTCTGATTCCTATGCTCTTTCCAATCATCCATCAACATTTTCTGATCAGCACAGAAATCAGTCACCAGGTACCAGATTGTTTTGATGAGAAGAGTGCCTGTGAGGGGACAGAGGACTGAGCATTTAGGGCTGCTTCCATCACACAAGCCCACAGGTCTCTTTTTGGTCTGAGGGGCTGACCTTGCCCTTTGTGGTTTTATTTTTTTAGAAATATTTTATTGGCTGTGCTGGGTCTTTGTTGCAGCATGCTAGATCTTTAGTTATGGCATGCAGACCCTTAGTTGTGGCATGCGGGATCTAGCTCCCTGACCAGGGATCAAACCTGCACCCCCTGCCCCTGCATTGGGAATTCAAAGTCTTAGCCACTGGACCATCAAGGAAATCTGTGGTTTTAACAGAGGGTTAAAATGCACAAAGCCATCAGGTTGATTTCTCAGTCTGCTGGTAGAGAGACCTTGCGTGTGTGCATGCTTAGTTGAGCAGTTGTGTCTGACTCTTTGCAGCCCTTTGGACTGTATGTAGCCCACCAGGCTCCTCTGTCCATGGGATTCTCCAGGCAAGAAGTCTGGAGTGGGTTGCTATGCCCTCCTCCAGGTGATCTTCCTGACCCAGGAATCGAACCCGTGTCTCCTGCATTGCAGGTGGCTTCTTTACCCCTGAGCTACCAGGGAAGCGAGAGAGAGAGAGAGAGAGAGAGAGAGAGAGAGAGAGAGAGAGAGAGAGGGAGATGGAGACCGTAACATCATTTGCAAGTTTGCAGATTTCAAAACCATCCAGTGTTTTGGGGCAGAATCACTCATCAGGGCCAGATCTGCAAGTCCTGACAGACATTGGCTTTGGGGCACTGTACCGCCATGCCAGATGGGAAACAGCCCAGAATGAGGGGCCTCTCCCAGGTTCTTGCTGGGACCAGGGGTGAACTGCTGCCTTCTTTCCTCATCTGTGGGGTGACCGCCTGCTCAGCACCTGAGCCCGTGCGCTGGTCTAGTGGCTGAGGTGGGTTTGACCCTGTAGTCACACTCCTGAGATCTAATACCACTCTTGTGTGGCTTTCTAGAAGGCTGCGGGGCAGGGAACACAGCATGCGCAGCACCGTTATCTCCTCAGATCAGTGCCGGGGCGCCCCGGACAGCTGCTGCAGTTGAGCGCCCAGATGCCTAGGGGTCACCTTGACATAGAGACCAGCGAGCTGGGGCTCCTGTAAGGAGCTTTATGCCAGAGTCACAGAGGGCCAGGATTGGCCTGCCAGTGCATGGTCAGCCCCACACATGAGGGTCTCACCACAGATGGGCAGACACGACATCCCACTTTAGCTCCACCCTGTATGACGGGGGTCTCCAACCTCCGGGATCTAATGCCTGATGACCTCAGGGGGAGCTGATGTAATCATAATAGAAATATAAAGTGCAAAACAAATGTCATGCACTTGATTCATCCCCAAACCATCTAAGCCCCTGCCCCTCGCCCACTGCCTCAATATGTGGAAAAATTTTGTTCCATGAAACCCGACCCTGGGTGCCAAAAAGTTTGGGGACCACTGTTACTGTATGAGATACCTGGACCCCAAGATCGTTTCCCCAGGAAGCAGGTTCCCCTACCAGCAGTGTCGAGGGTGACTTGCCTGTTCCTCCTCTAAAGCCACCCAAGTCCTCTAAAGTGACTTTTGTGTGTAACATGGAGCCTGGGATTTTAGGCAGGTCTGTATAATGTGACTCTTCAGATTTGCTCTCTGTCCAGCTATTGTGTCTGGATTTTTTTTTTTCTCCCTGGCCGCACAGCTCGGTTTTCAGGATCTTAATTCTCCCACCAGGGACTGAACCCGGGTCATGGCAGTGAAAGCACGGAGTCCTAACCACTGAGCAACCCGGGAATTTCCAGGACCCCTTTTACTGACACAGATAGGAAGAGACGGCTCTCGGTGATTCCATCCAGCAGGAGAAGAGGACAATCAGACCAGATCATGCAGGCCACAGTGTACGAACTGAAAATGTTCCCACCCCAGCAAGTCTGCACTGAGCCAATACCTGCCATCTAGTGAAAACTTCCCCAGTTCATCTTTAAAAAAATTTTTTAAATATATATATTTAACTATTTATTCAACTGTGTCAGGTCTCAGTTGTGGCATGTGGAATTGAATCATATGGGAACAACTCTAGTTGTGGCGCTCAGGCTCAGCAGTTGTGGCATTTGGGCTTAGTTGCTCCAGAATACGCGGGATCTTAGTTCCCTGACCAGAGATCGAACGTATGTCCCCTGCACTGCAAGGCGAATTCTCAGCCACTGGACCACCAGGAAGACTTCTGGTGCGTCTTCCTCGGCTTATCTATTATCACCTTTGCAGTAACTCCATGAAGATGGGGTCTTACCATTTTACAGATGAGGAAGCTGAGGCTCAGAGAGACTAGGTCATTTGTCCGAGGTCACCTGGCTGGTCCATGGCAAAGCTAGGACTGATCCCAGTTCTGCCCGACCCCAGAGTCTGTGCTCTCAAGAAGGGATGACCTGTGGTCCCTTGACCAGAAGCACCAGCATCACCTGGGAGCCTATTAAACTGCAGCATGGAGCCCCACCCAGGACTGAGAAGCTGTGTCTGTCAAAACCCTGGGGGATTCGCATGCATAGAATTTGAGAAGTGCTGGGCCCATATCATTCCTGTTTGTTGGTTTTACCAAATATTTCCCAGGCAGGCCTGAACCATCAAGTCCCCTCCCTGGGCTGTATATCTTCTGAAAATTTTAGAATATGTGCAAAAAAAAATTGAGTCCAATGGCCTGGATTAATTCCCTACCCTAGTACAACATCTTGATGCTCTGATGATTCTGAACTATCACTGCCAAACAGGCACTTCCAGAAGCTCAAGCAAAGCTGTAAAACACAGTGATAAGTGTGCATTTTGACTCTGAGGAATGATAATCTGATGATGCTTTGAATTATAGTGAATCAGGATTAATTCCAGGCTCCACTTAGAGGAAGCTTTCAGGCCGAGTGGTTTGCACATAAGAGCATGTCCCCTGATGCACCAGGTGAGAGGCATGACGACGCTATCGCTTGGTGTCAATTACCTTGATAGGCTTGTCCCCAGGAGTGCTGGGAAAGTCACTGGTGGCGCTCTGTTTTGAACACTTATTATTAATAAATCCTGTCTTTTTTCCCCCCCTTTTCCCTTTTTTAAATGATGAAAGTCATTGTTCCATCACCAATTTGTGTCCGACTCTTTGCGACTCCATGGACGGCAGCATGTCAGGCCTCCCTATCCCTCACCATCTCCCGGAGTTTGCCCAAGTTTATGTCCATTAAATTGGTGATGCCATCCAACCATCTCATCCTCTGTCACTCTCTTCTGCCCTCAATCTTTCCCAGCATCAAAGTCTTTTCCAGTGAGTCAGTTCTTCGCATCAGGTGGCCAACGGACTGGAGTTTCAGCTTCAGCATCAGTCCTTCCAATGAATAGTCATTGTTGATTTCCTTTAGGATAGACTGGTTGGATGTCCTTGCAATGCAAGGGACTCTCAAGAGTCTTCTCCAGCACCACAATTTCAAAGCATCAATTTGTCAGTGCTCTGCCTTCTTTGTGGTCCACCTCTCACATCCACACATGACTAACTGGAAAGACCATAGTTTTGACTACACGGACCTTTGTCAGCAAAGTGATGTCTTTGCTTTTTAGGTTTGCCATAGCTTTCCTTTCAAGAAGCAACTGTCTTCTGATTTCATGGCTGCAGTCACCATATGCAGTGATTTTAGAGCCTAAGAAGAGATAATCTGTCACTGCTTCCACATTTTCCCCTTCTATTCACCATGAGTTGATGGCACTGGATGCCATCATCTTAGTTTTTTAAAGATTGAGTTTTAAGCTGGCCTTTTAACTCTCCTCTTTCAATTTCATCAAGAGGTTATTTCCTCTTCAAGTTACATATAGTTCCACTATATATTACAATTATTTAAATAGGTAAATTAAGACTTTTAGTTGGAGTTTCAATATCAAACTCTCAAAAACTATTAGAATAGACAGAAAAGTAGAAGGATATAGTAGACCTGAAAAGCACCATGAGCTAATTCAACATAATTAAGATTTATACAATTTTCACACAACAGTAAGATACAAATTCAAGTTCCCATAGACTATACACCAGGAGACACTGGAACATATTCAGGGACATAAAACAAGGTGCAAAAACTTCATGGTCTAAAGGTATTGAAATTATACAGAGTCTGTTCTCTTATCACTGTGGAATTATATCAGAAATCCATATCAAAATATAAATGAATCCTGTCTTGATCTGCTACTCTGCTTGATTATGGCAAGTCAATCAGGGAAGTTTTATTTTTTTTACAATTTTAAATTTATTTTTAAAAATTTAATTTTTTTAATATTCAAAACATTTTGTATTGGGGTATAGCCGATTAACAATCAGGGAAGTTTTTTGTGTATAGGATCCTTGAAAAAGGGGAAAATCTCAAAGGCAAGGCTTCTCAAACCTCTGTGTTCACAAATCGCCTGGGGTCTTGTCAATGCAGGTCTGACTTGGGTCTGGGCTGGGCTTGCTGCTACATGTCTAACAGGCTCCCAGGAGATGGCACTGCCAGGGCTGCTGGTCTGGGAACCACACTGGGGATGAGGGGCGAGCACAGGCCTGGGCTGGGAGCCTGACTCTGCCACATGGTAGCTGTGTGGTGGTGGGCAAGTTGCTTAACCTCTCTGAACTTCAGATTTCTCACATTTAAAATAGGGATCCTTACCAGAAGGTCCTGGTAAGATTTAAAGATGGTGCGTGTACATCTCCTTCCACTCCCCGAGGGAAGGGCTGAGACTCATTCTTCTGCGTCACCTTCATGGCAAGTTCAACCGAGGCCCATTTTTCTCTCCTAAAGTAGCTGATACTCTTCTTCCAGGTCACAGTTTCTCTGCCTCGGCACCACTACCATTTTTTGGGCTAGACTGTTCTTTGCTGTGGGGGCTGTCCTGTGGTATGGGATGTTTAGCAGCCTCCTTGGCTGGGGGCAGCCATCTCCCCGAGGTGTGACAACCCAAAATGTTTCCAAACTTAGCCAAATGCCCCTGGAAGCAAGAGCACCCACAACTGAAAAACACCATCCTAAGCAACAATTCCTCTGAACAATTAATTCCATAAAACGTACTGAGCCCCTGCTTTGGGCCAGGGTCAGACGGCAGGAATGTATTCGTGTGTGACAAACAGGTCTCTGACTTCACGGAGACTTTTCCCTTTCAACAGCCTTAGTCTTCTTAACCATTAAATGGGTTGGTCTAACCAGGCTGCTGACTAACTAGAGTAGAGTGGTTGGGAAAATGAAATGAATCGAGACCTGAGAAGCCTGGACCACCGTGTCAGGACAGAAATGGGACCTGTGCTTGGGGGGCAGTGACATGGGCAGGGGTGGCTGGGCTGGAGCTGGAGGGGCATCGGGGCGGGGCCGTGCTCACCCGGGGCGGGGGGGTGGACAGTGTGCAGGAACATCGACGGGGTCGGGGGAGAGGACTGCGGGGAGGGAAGGTGGGACTCAAACTGGAAAGCAGGAGAGTGAAGGAGGGAGAGAGGGGGTGGGAGGAGCAGGGATGACAAGGTGAGGGGGAGAGATGCAGCAGAGGCCCAGGGAAGCGGGTTAAAGACCACACAGACAGACACCCATGCAGGTGACGCAGAGAGAAGAGGGGAGGGGGGACCAGCCCAGGCTGAGGAAGGGAGACGCCCACGAGGCAGATGGCTGTGGGGGCCCGGACCCTGGGCAGCCAGGCGGCGGCTTTTACGTCTGCTCCAAACACCCCTGATTTTGGTTATGAAGAGTTAAAACTGTATTGGGTCATAGAAGATCCATTTACCATATTTTTTAAATGATAAAAAATCAATGATAAAATTCTCAAGCACATGACTTTGTGAGCTTTCAATTTTATTAGAAATGTCACGAGAATGGTTGAGAAGCTTTGTCTACAGACATGATGGGGTCTGTTACTGGTTCCACAAAGATCTTCCAGAGTTCCTGCAGCAAATGGAGGGACGGATTCCCAGGTGAGGAAACGAGACTTTAGTTTCACAAAGGGGTGTAAATTGGCAAAAGAGAAGCCCCAACAAGATGTGAACACTGGGCAGCATGGAAGCTACTGGAGCAGGCGCCCCCTCGGACGGCTCTGGGCTCTTCCGTGGAGGAGCTGCATGCTGAGTCCTGGCACGGATCTGAGAGGCTGAGGCTGCCCATGGTCTAAGGGGCCAGGATGGCAACAGGTCACACAGCTCCTGCTTCTGGGAGCAGTGCGCCCAATGCTGTGGTTGCTGGTGGGACAGACCGAGGGGGCAGGATCCCTCCTCCTGGAGCCAGGCCTGGTCTTCACAGGCTCAGAGAAAGGGTGGCTGCAGACAAGGGGCCACGGGAACGAAAGCCCTTGGGACTTCTATGAATTCAGCTCCTGGTCATTTTAAGGGATTTTTAAGGGGATTTTAAACTTTTCAAATTTCCCCCCAGTGCTTGTTTTAAAACCGTCATAGGAAGCAACATGTCTGTAGGGTTAACCCTGGCTTCCCTGGTAAAGAATCTGCCTGCAATGCGGGAGACCTGGGTTTGATCGCTGGGTCAGGAATATCTGCTGGAGAAGGGAAAGGCTACCCACTCCAGTGTTCTCGCCTGGAGAATCCCAAGGACAGAGAAGCCTGGTGGGTTACAGTCCTTGGGGTCATACAGAGTCGGACATGACTGAGGGATGGCACACACACAGCTGCCATTTCCCGCGGGAACTCACCTTGCCTGGGCTGGGAGCCAGCCAGCACCTGGCGCCTGTCATCAGGGTGACCGCTCAGAGGCCCACACGAGGACCCTGCCTGCCACAGAAGGGCCCTGGGGCATCAGACCCGCCCCCCTAGCCCGCGAGGCCACACACTTTCACACTGAAAACGTGGCCGTCAGCTCTGGTCTTCAGCCCACCCAAGGGCCCCCTGCCCCGCCTGCCAGCTTCTCCTGGAGTCTGCAGGGCCTGCGGGGAAAGGACGTGCCCTAAAGCTGGATGACCATTCATCCAGCGGGCCCTCGCCAGACCCAGAGGGCCCAGTGCAGCAATCAGTCGGGAGAGCTCGGGCCGGGCCCGACCCGGAAAGCTAGCTCATCGCCTCCTGTGCCCGTGGCCCGCGGCCTCGCCCAGACCCGGCGCAGGCGCGCACACCTACCAGCTGCTGGATACGCTCGTACACCAGGAGCTGCGGGAATGAGGCGTCCACCGGCTCCACCGCGAAGCGCAGGCGCCCGCCCGCCAGCCCCTCCAGCCGCCGCAGCCATCCGCGGAAGTGGTCGTAGGCCTCGCACGTGACGTCCAGGTGCCTCAGCGTGAAGTTCAGCCTGTGCACAACCGGAGAGCGCGCCGTCACCCCCGGAGCTTTCGGTCCCTTCTGTCCCGCCGGATTTTAAGCGAGCGCCTCCGCATGCTGAGCAGGAAGCCAGGGAGGAGGCTCAGTGACCACCTCCACTTACCCCCGCGGGGCGGGGCTCAGAGGGGAGGGGCAGGTGTCCAGGTTCAAACCAAGTGATCAGGTCCATGAAGTGCCACAGGTCACGGGGACCAAGCACATGGGCATACTGGGCCTCATGGGTGTAAGAGCTGCTGGAGCAGCCATGCCCGACTGGATGCCTCTGCACTGGCCGCGATCACTGACACAGGGCCAGTTCTAGAAGCTGAACTGCTGGGTCAGTCGGTCTGCTCGGTTTTGTTTTTTGCTATTGATTCTAAACTGCCTTCAGGAGAGCTGTGGGCTAGCTTATGCGTTAGAGGAAAATGTGTGTAGCGGGCCCCGTGCTGCATCCACCATGAGGGTCACTCCCGCAACGGGAGCCCTAGTGTGTCAGAACATCCAGGGGGAAATGCCCTGGAGGGGCTGAGAGTGCAGCCAGCACCGACGGGGGCCTGGGGCATAGATGGGCAGTGCCTCGGCCAGCACAGCGGCCACGCATTCAGGCTCCGGGACGCCCACTGCCCGGCGGGGCCTGGACAGGTCCCCAGAGCTCCAGCCCTGAGGTCTCAGCCTCCTCCCTATGGCTGTGCGGCAGGGGCGGCGCCCACACACACACACTGGTGAGTGGGGGTCACACGAGGCTCTGTGTCAGGGACAGCAAGCGGTGGATGAGGAAGGGACGAGGATGACACGGATGGATTCATCTGGGAGGCGAGGGTGGCCTGGCCCGCGCGGAGCTCACCTCTTCTCCACCGAGAGGATGGCAGTGCAGGCATTCTTGAGCTTGTGGGCCAGTCGGGAGAGGGTTTTAAACACAGCATCAGTTAGGTCGTCATCATAAAACACTGAGGGGAAGAAAACAGGCAAACGTCAGGGAGAAGGATACCTTAGCGGATCCCAAGGACCCTGGGATAGAATCTGTATGGATGTGAACAGTCACAGCTCAGAAGGGAAGCGGCAGGAGCCGTGGTGGGAGGCCACCCCTGAGGCCCACCCCCCGAGGACCACATGCGATGAGGCGGAGGCGCCCTCACCTTCGGCCGCCAGCAGGATGGTGGTGTGGCCGTACAGGTGGGAGATGTCCTCCTCGGACCAGCTGAAGGGGACCTCGGGGTCTGTGAAAGCGGAAGAATACCATGGGCTCAGCCCTTGCTCTGTGGGCCACCAGTTCTCACAGAGATGGACTGCAGTAAGCTTTAGGAGAAGAAACCGGGGTGGGTGAGGCTGGGAGCAGTGGGCACTGCCGAGCAGCCCTGAATCCCATCAGGAGGTTCTGCCGGGCCTGCCTCAGCCACGAGGGGCCTGACCTGCTGCCTCGGCCGGCAGCCTGAACAGAACAGGGGCTGCCCCTCCGTCCATGGCATTCCTGGCCCTGCGGACTTGCTGTGTGACCCCGAGAAAAGAGTTTCACCTCTCTGGGCTGTGGTGTTCATGCTAGGATGGGCCTGATAAGGACTGTCAGGGAGACCGAAGGGCCTCAAGTGCACTGGAGCACTCAACAACAATGGTTTTCCTCACCCTGCGTCTGGCAGGAAAAGTTCTTGTACAAAGAAAAAGAGCAAGGGTGTGAGTGTGAATTAGTCTGTACAAGAAACTTAAAAAGCAAAATTTAGCAATCTCCCCCGCCCAACGGACCCTGAACCCCCAGGGGCCAACTCCTGCAGGCAAATGGTCTCAACCCTGGAGCCCCACAGACTTGGGTTTGCACCCTGCCCGGCTGGTGCCTGTGACCCTGGGCAGGCACTGCACCTCTCTGAGCACCCGTCTTCCCCCGTTACCCAGAGACTACAGGACAGACGGACGGTGATGCTGTGAGTCCGAACGACAGAACGAGTGTGGGGCGCCTGGCACGTGGCAGCCAGGCGGGCAGCTGTCACTCATCAGCCAGTGGACAAAGGACCCTGCTGGCCAGTCAAGGCCACAGGGTGGGTGGCCTCAATGTGGCGCGAGGAGCCACGAATGAACGGGGGCCTGAGCGAGGAGGCCATGCACCTGTGCAGAGGTCGTCTCTCAGCCAGTCCAGTTCCTTGACCTTAATCACACCGCCTGCAAAACAAACGTGAGTGGAATCCCCCAAACTCTGCGCAAAGTTAGGGAAGATGAACCTCACACTTCACCTCACGATACACCCGTCCCACTATTTTTTTTTTTTTTTGGTCATGCTGTGTGGCTTGCGGGATTTTGGTTTCCTGACCGAGGACTGAACTCGGGGCCCCAGCAGCAGAAGCGTGGAGCAGTAACCACTGGACCATCAGGGAAGTCCCCCAACCGGCGCTTTTCATGTTAAGCGTCAGGCCTGGTGCTGGCCCAGGGAGCAGTCTCACGAGGCACGTCCATGTCCCAGGAGACTGGCAGGTAGCAGACGCTGATATGAAAAGGACGTGCCAGGTACAAGGGAGGAGAGGGGCTCTCGTGTGGACGGGGTGTCAGGGAGGGCTTCCAGAAGGAGGTGTTTTATGCATGCTCCTCCCTTCCAGGCCTGCTCTGCCCTGGGTGCTCAGCAAACATGACCAGAGGGTCCACCATAGATGGGGCCCTGCCCTCAGGGGTGGGAGCTCTAGTGGGATGGCAGATGCCTATCAACTAGTCACACGGACAGATGTCCAAACACAACGGCTCAGGGTGAAAAGGGGCGTCTGTGAGGGGACTGTGACCTTGTTGGAGGCCTGAGCCTGATTAGGAACTGACAGGAGGCAGAGGGAAGGGAAACAGACAGGAGGAAAGAGCCAAAGGCCCCGAGGGCACCAAGTCTCCAGCCAGGCCAGGATGTCTGGAGTGGAGGTAGGGTAGGGACTGCCAATGGGCAGCAACCAGACCCCACAGGATCCAGAAGAGCAAAGGAGCTGGGTCTCTGCTCCAAGAGCAATGGGCAATCTCTGAAGGGTCTGAAGCCTGTGGGACCGGCTGACCCTGTCCGAGTCTGGTAAATCCCCCCGGCTGTGTGAGGGAGGGGTGTGCCTCATCAGCAGCTTACTCTTTCGGGTGGTCAGGCCGATGGGGCTGGGGGCACCCAGGGCAGAAGGAAAGGCATATGAGTCTGTGGCTCACTGGGCGCAGGGCTGGACGGTGTGCTGTCAGGAGAGGGGGCAGGAGCTGGCTGGCCCAGAGCAGGGGGTCTGGAGCCAGAGGAGCTCAGACTTTGCCCCTGGAAGATGCTCAGCGGGGAGGGAAGTGGTCAGACAAGGAGCTGGGGAGACCTGGCAGGGGCCCCGTGGCCTGAAGGGAAGAGAGGGCGGAGGTGGGCCACAGCGGAGGCGTGGGCAGAGAGGAGGAAGGACAGAGCCATCGCACACCTGCAGGGACACAAGGCCAGGACGTCCGCTCCCTCCACTGTCTGGGGCGTCCACGGGTGCGGGCAGAACCCCGCCTCCCGGTGCCCCGGTTCTGGATGTCTGTCCCACCTGCCAGACAGGGGAGCCCCTCTCCCGGGCGGGGACCCACCAGGCCTCACCTCCAGAAGCGAGCAGGTGGCTGTTGAGGGCGATGTTTCGCTGGCACATGGCCAAGAGGTCTGCACCGACATCTGGGGAGACAGAGGGCAGCCATGAAGCGCCGGCCGCGACAGCCCTTCACCTCCGTGCTCTGGCCTGCAGAGAGCTCCTGTCCACCGCCCGGCGGCAGAGACATGCAAAACGAAAACCAATGTTCCTCCCATGTGTTTTATGCCAAAATGAAGTATGTTTACCTTAAGGCTCCTTCTCATGATCTCTTCCTTAGAGAAGATTGTCCTCGTGGGGCAGACTCTGCATTCCAGAAAGGAGGAATGAGAGCTCCCAGCATCTTCAGAGCTCATGAAACATGCACACCCGAGTCCACCCTTGACCTTTCTAATGACTCTGAGCTGGCATCACAGTCCCATCACAGACAAAGTGGCCGGGGCAGAGTCATGTGGTTGGGTGGAACCAGACCTGGGAGTTGAACCCAAGTATCTCTAGAGCACAGGCTCAGTAGCTGTGGTGCCTGGGGCTTAGCTGCTCTGCGGCACGTGGGATCCTCCCGGACCAGGGATCGAACCCGTGTCCCCTGCACTGGCAGGATCCTTAGTGGATCCTTAGACCATCAGGAAAGTCTGAACCCAAGCGTCTCTGACTCCAAATCGAGGCTTGCTCTTTGATGCCCCAGAAGATGGATGAGCCAGGAGGGCGTCTGGATGTGACTGGCGGGGACACAGCACAATCAGCGGGCTGACGGCCACACCGCGGGGCCCAACTCACTGTTGCCACCATCGCGTCTCCCCACCCGCCTGCTGCTCTGACCAGGCAAGGCTTCCTGCCACATGAGCAGAACTGAGTTGTAGCTCAGTGAGCCCTGGATGGGGGCCAGGGCAGTGCTTTGCCAAAATTAACTTTCAATCAGGAGACTGAGCATGTGGAGGGCACCCAAAGCCTTGTGACTCTTTTTCCTGGGCTTCCTGCAACCACAGAGCACCCCCCGCTGTCCCCGCCCCAGACCTGCCTGGGCCTGGACCACTGTCTCAACCCAGGGACCATGCAGAGCCCCGGGGTGGTGGGGGTGGGGTCATAGGATGCCCTGTCCCTGCTCCTGGGGCTCTGGGAGCAGAGAACACTGAGGCATGTGCCTGGCAGCACAGGACTGGGTCAGCAGTTTTTAAGCCTTTATGGCACTTTTGTCAGAACATCTGCTGTGGGATTCTAACGTGCCAAGCAGATTCGAGAGGGGCAGTGCTGGCTGAGTGGGGGAGGGAGACCCAGAGCCCTGGAGCTGCCTCTGCCCTCCACCCCTCAGTCGGCCCCAAGGCGGCTCCCCGGGTGACCAGGGCCAGCCACCTGGCCTCAGCCCCTCCCATTTGGAAAGAGGGGATGGTGACAGGCTGCCTGGTGTCGCGGTGAGCTTGCAGGTGCCGGCGCTCAAGAAAAGGCCTTACTAACTGCAATATGCTGCCTGCATGCACACCCTCTCAAGGGGATGATAACTACTAAGAGATGAGATGCTGGTGTCAGGCTCCAGGCGTGAATATAGCCCTCGGGCACTGCTTGGTGGCTTGACTCTGAAGTTCACTGGCCATTTACACCCAATTGTCAAGGAGCCACAGAGTGGCCTTGCTGCAGACTCCTGACCAGTAGCTGATGCAGGGTATCTGAGCAGGACAACTGCCACCCAGGCTTCCCCTTCCTCAGCTCAGACGCAAAAGACGGACGCCACGGGAACATAAACTAAGAATTTGATGAAACACAAAGCGTGTCAGCAGACACCACTTTCTGCCTAGTGGCTATTAAAGAGTTAAAAAATAATAACATTAATAATAATCGCCTGCTGAGATCCTACTTTCTTATAAACTGGTAGACTGTCCCTGAGAAAGCACGCTGGCCAATCCGGAGCGTAGCTGGTAGTACTGCCCTGGGTCAGTTTGTGGGTGTGATCCCTGATGTTATCATGGTGGGAGTTGAGCGGAGGATGCCTGGCACTTCCTGTCGTGTTCTAGCAACTTTTGTATGAATCTAGTATTATTTCAAAATAGAACTTTTAAAAAGCAATCATTAAGTACAGTAAGTACAGGCTTCCCTGGTGGCTCAGACGGTAAAGAATCTGCTTGCAATGCAGGAGACCCAGGTTTGATCCCTAGGTTGGGAAGATCCCCCGGAAGAGGGCACGGCAACCCACTCCAATATTCTTGTCTGGAGAATCCCATGGACAGAGAAGCCTGGTAGGCTATAGTCCATGGGGTGGCAGAGTCAGACACGACTGAGTGACTAACACACTTACATCAAAAGCTTAAGAAAGGTCCCACTCACTTCTAAGAATCTGGTTTAAGGATTATCAACCGAAGATGCAAAAAGGTATTGGTTGCAGTGCAAAAGAAAAGCAAAAAAACAAAAAAACCCCCCAAAACACCATACCAAATGAAAACAGCCAAACATCTAGCAATAGGAGAGTGGTTTAAAAAAAAAAGAGAGAAAAGAGATGAAATACTGTTTGATCATTAAAAGTTAATTTTTAAAAATTAATTAATTTATTTAAATTGGAGGCTAATTTCTTTACAGTATTGTAGTGGTTTTGGCCATACATTGATATGAATCAGTCATTAAAAGTTATTTATAAGTAACTCAGGAGCTTCCCTAGTGGCTCAGAGGGTAAAACGTCTGCCTGCAATGCAGGTAGACTTGGGTTCAATCCCTAGGTCAGGAAGATCCTCTAGAGAAGGAAATGGCACCCCACTCTAGTACCTTTGCCCAGAAAATCCCATGGACGGAGGAGCCCTGTAGGCTACAGTCCATGGGGTCGCAAAGAGTCGGACACGACTGAGTGATTTCAATTTCCCTTTTTCCCTTTAATGACAACGGAAAATGTGCTTTCTATTTTCTGACATTTTTGACAGGATAAAGCACTGAATATATATAGTTTGATCTAAATTATTTGGGAACATGTACACACAAAGGAAAAGATTGTAAAAAATAATTGACACAGTTAAAAAATAGACTCCGAAGCTTCCCGCGTACAGCGACTTGATCTTCTTCATTCACCCCAGGTTTCCCATGTCTGGCACGCAGTGACCTGCACACTGTTGACACTATCTGGGGATTGTGACATTATGAGGAAATTTATTTGCTATTCTACAAATTTTCCATAGAGAGTAGGCAAGACTTCCATCATCAGGAAAAAAATACTAAACTGTCTTTAAGCATGTGGTGTTGCAGGAAGACTCTTGAGAGTCCCTTGGACTGCAAGGAGATCCAACCAGTCCATCCTAAAGGAGATCAGTTCTGAGTGTTCATTGGAAGGCTGATGTTGAAGCTGAAACTCCAATACTTTGGCCACCTGACGTGAAGAGCTGACTAATTTGAAAAAACCCTGATGCTGGGAAAGATTGAGGGCAGGAGAAGGGGACAACAGAGGATGAGATGGATGCATCACCGACTCAATGGACATGAGTTTGGGTAAGCTCTGGGAGTTGGTGATGGACAGGGAGGCCTGGCGCGCTGCGGTTCATGGGGTCGCAAAGAGTCGGACAGGACTGAGCGACTGAACTGAACTGAATTGAAGCCTTATACTAAGTCACTTCATTCATGTCCAACTCTGCAACTGCAGCCCACCAGGCTCCTCTGTCCATGGGGACTCTCTAGGAAAGAATACTGGAGTGGGTTGCCGGTCTCTCCTCCAGGGGCTCTTCCAGCCCCAGGGACTGAACCTGTGTCTCTCATGTCTCCCGTGTTGGCAGGCGGGTTCTTTACCACTAGTGCCACCTGGGAAGCCCATCTTTAAGCCTTATTAGAGGCACATTCTTCCTGATTTCCTGAGGTGTTTACTCTCTTGAGGGGGTGTGAGCACAGGTACTAGCCAAGCTGCTGGTCCTGCACCGTGGGATTGCTGGGAAAACAGTGGAGGGTGGAGAAAACCAGCCCAGGAGGAGGGCAGAATCAAGAACTGCCAAGGTCGGATTCCCAGTCTCCCTCCCTCCCTTTTGTACCCAGTCAGCACACCCTTTGTGAGGAGAACGCTCCCCCAGCCTGGGATGGCGGGGCATTACCTGTACAATACACGGTCTGTGCCACAGTGGCTGCGATGATGCTGGCCAGCCCAGTGCCCGCCCCAAGCTCCAGCACCGTGCGACCCTGGAAGAGGTCTCGCTGGAACAGGATGTAGTCTGCCAGGAGCAGGGCACCCCGCCACACCTGGAGGGGAGAGGGGGGCAGGAACGGTGGGTGACTGGAGGCAATCAAGAGACCCTGCAGGGCCACGGGGAGTGGACGGGACCTACCCACCTGCTTGCCAACATCCTCCAGGGGGGTGGCCATGGTGTGCTCTGGAGGGGGCGGAAACCAAGAGAGAAAGGGCCACCGTGAAAACAGGGATGGACAGAACACAGATGGGGTGTGGGGGAGGTGGCCGACACGGTGGGACGGGGCTGAAGGCGGGCGTTCTAAACAGCAGCAGAAACACAGGCCACGCGGCCATCCGCTAGCCTCCAGGGCGGGATGAGCATTCCTCTCCTTCAGATCACTGAAGCCTGCACATACCAGTCACAAGAGGACTCGGCCCAACTTAACCACAAACACACATCCCACACTCCACTTGAAGTATACTCAAATGCAGAACACAATCTAGTGCTGGTTACCAGGGTCGGGATGGGGCACAGAACTATGAGATCAAGAAGAAAGAGTGAAGGCAAACATTTTTCCTGTTAGAGGAAAACCGGCTCTTGAGTCTTGAAGCGAGATGGTGACGGCCAGCAAATCAAATACCAGGACACATGCACAGCAGGGCAGCTTGACTCACATCAAACCAGGAGCAGGAAGCAAGGGTGGGAGAAGAAACAGCGAGGCTGAAGGGGTGTGTGTGTGAGAAGGGGCCTTCCTGGGGGGCTCTCTTCTCCAGCTGCCTTGGACCTTCAGTCCAAAGACCCCACTCCACCTCCTCCCCAGTCTCTGTGGCCCCTGTATGGTCCCTGGCCCACTGTCCCTGCCGTGACTCGGGTCCCCCCACAGAGGGGGCTCATCCCATCTTTCTTTGCCTCCTTCCAGTCTGCTTGGCCAAGCCAGGGGCACCCTCTCACGGGGATCTCGGTAGTCTGAGCCTGGTCTTTTCTCCCAGAGGTCCCGTGGACTTAAGTTTTGCCTCCGGCTGCATTTAAGGGGTGCTTGGCTTCCCTTGAGCGAGAACGTGGACTGAGCTCACAGACCTGAGGGTGACCCAGGCTTGGTCACGGATCTGGCTGGTGGCACGAATCACCGACCTTCTCAGCACCAGAGCCATGGTTTGCTCCTTCACAAGATGCAGAAATAACATCACCTCATTTGTGGGCTCAAAGGCCTCCCTAACCAGGGTCAAGGGTGGGGAGCTCCTGCTTCACGGGAAAGCCAGTTTATACTTAACAATGCCAGTGGCCTCGTAAGAGCATAAAAGCCCAGCCCGAGGAACTTTCATGTGTGCTCAGTCCCTCAGCTGTGTCCAAATCTTTGTGACCCCATGGACTGTTGCCTGCCAGGCTCCTCTGTCCATGGGATTTTCCAGGCAAGAATACTGTAGTAGGGTGCCATTTCCTCCTCCAGGGGATCTTCCTGACCCAGGGATCAAACTCGAGTCTCCTGCATTGGCAGGCAGATTCTTTCCACTGAGCCACCCAGGAAGCCCCATGAGAAACCCCAGGGCTAGCAAAGGGGGTGAGGCAAATAGTCTCAGTGTCTGAGGGGTTCCCGGCCAGCAGGACAGTCTCCAGACTTGTGGGAACCCAGACTCTCCTCCTCAGCCTCCCTCCTCCGCGCTCAGATTGGTCCCCAGGAATGAAAGCTGATGGCAGTGCATGTTTATTGAGCACCTACTATGCGCCAGGCACTGTGCTAAGAGCTCTATGTGGGCCAGCTCCCTCTGTTCCTTACAGCCAGGGGAGATTATACCCATTTCACAGAAGAGGAAACAGCTCTGAGGTTAAAGTACTTGTCTGAGTCATAGGACAATGGAAAAGGCAAGTGACTCGAGATCCGACAGCCCAAGTTCCAGCCCTGCCTCTTCTGCATTCTCTTTGGGTTCCAGTTCTTTATCTATAAAATGGGGGGAATGCTCATAATTTACTAGGAACCTTGTGTCTGTTAATTCCTAGCTGGTCCACGAGTAACATTAGATTTTTGACAACAGAACTTTCCAATGTTCTGATCACATAACGTGGGTAGGGAACATAGGCGGTGGTGTCGGACACAACCGGTGTGAGTCAAGGCTCTGTCACTGATTAGCTGTGTGACCTGGGCAAGTTCCTCAACCTGAGCCTCAGTTCCCTCCTGTGTGAAATGCGAATACTCATCCCTGGGAAGGCCACAGGGACTAGAGATATTCCACAGAAGACAGAGAAGGGTCCCCACCGGGGGATCCAGACCCAGCCGGCCAGGGACCTGCAGGCACTCACTCACTGTCTGCTGGGCCGCTGACCGGGCTGCCATCAATCAGAGTGGCTGTTCTATTAGGGTTTTTGAGAAAGTCCAGTGGATCCCAGGCCCCCGACCAGGGCCAGTATCGAGGGAGGCCTTTACCTGGGACCTCAGGCACCATCTGGACTCTGGATCTCAATGAACAGATTCAAATCAGAGCTCCTCCCCGTAGAAGAGGAGGGCTGGGGTGGCCGGAGCCCTGCCTGTGGAGACGGTCCACATGGGTTCAGAACCTTCCTTTACTGGCCCCAAACTGCACGGCCTTGAGCCTGTCACTTCCTCATCCGAACCATGCCCTGGAGGGGCTGTGAAGCCCACGAAGAGGTGAAGGTGGACATCAAGACACAACAGGTGCCTCAAACTACTGGCTTACTTCCTGTCCCGGCCGCTTTCCACTCCTGGCATTTCCAGAAATCAAAATCCCCGCTCCGCCAATGCCCTCTGCCCAGACCCCGGGCAGGTGTGGATGCTCTGGGCCCTGCCTGAGGGCCAGCTGAGACCCCCTTCCGCCCCGCCTATCCTGCCGCTGTGTCTGCACTGGCCCCCAGCTTCTTCCCACCCCTGGGGCTATCTGATCAGCCCACCTGCTCCTCCAGGTTGACTACGGACCTACTTCCCTCTTCATCTTCCTCTGCTCCGATCTGGCTCTGCAATCTGCCAGGGCTCCCTGCTGCCTGCCCCCGCTGGCCCAGTCGTTCACTGACAACCCCGACCCATAGCCAGGCAGCCGAGTGGGCACAGAATGCTGATGCAGGTGGCAGAGGCGGCAGCAGGCTTCTGGAACAACTGACTGCTGAGCTGGGACTCGGACTACGACAACCGGGAACGTGTCAGCCAGGGAAGCAGGGGAGGGGCAGGCCCTCCAGGATGGCGGTTCGCTTGAGCAGAGGCGCGCAGGTGAGGAAGTGCAGGGAAGGTGAGAGGGTGGGCGGTGGTGGGAGCTGAGGCTGGGGAGGTGGGCAGAGCTAAGCTGAGCACACGGACTGTGTCCAGAGGGCAATGGGGGCCCCTGAGGAGCCTGAAGTAAGAGGGGGATCAGACCAGGTTTTGGCATGCTCCCCAGCGGGCTTCAGTGTCCGCGCTCGGGTCCCACTGACCCGGCCCACACTCAGAGGGCCGTGTGCCTGACCCACTGTGGCGCTGCCCTGGTGGCAGGTGAGCGGCCCTTTATTTACCTATTTTGATGACGTTGTAGGGGCTGCTCTCTAGGGCTTCGTCTCCCAGGACGTCGTCTTCCTCCTGCGTTAGAATCGTGGGATGTACCTTGTCTCTCGGAGGCCCCAGTGGCTCGGAGGCGGAGGCAGCCCGGGGTCTTCTCACGACGTCCAAGTCCCCATCCTCGTCCAGCTGAGCCGCCAGCCCCTCTGGGGTGGTGGTGCTGGCCCCCGCCTGGAGGGAGGCCCCCACGCGGCTGCAGATGGTGCCGGCAGGAGGGGTCCCCTCTGTGTGATCGCCACCCTCGGCCCCTGAGTCAGTCTGAGAGTCTCGGTCCCATAGAAGCTTGAACTGGGACAGGAAGACTGAAAGCGAAACACACAAGTAGAATATTTCTTCACTGTCTCTTTTTGTATTTCCTTTCCTCAATTTCCACCTGGAAAGAGTTTTAAAGGCTGGGCTGGGGGAGAGGGGAGGAGACAAATAAGGTCCTACTGCACAGCAGAGGGAACTATGTTCACGCCAGGTGGAGACATCGTGACGGCAGCAGAAAAGGCCCATGTGACTCGGCTGTGAAGCTGTGGCCTTCAGAGCAGCCGCATTCTGATCTACGCTGTAGGCACTCAGTTCACATGCTGTCATTGACTCCGCACAGCAGCGGACACAACAGTGGTGCTCCACTTTACAGACTGCTGTGAACACAACAGTGGAGCTCTGTTTACAGACATGGAAACTGAGGCTCAGAGGCTACGTGAGCTGACCAAGGTCACACAGCTGTGGGTATGGCTGAAGCAGGATCCAAATCCAGTCTCCCCAACCCCTGGGCCACTGCCCTCCTTGCCGTACTGTCTGGCCTTGAGGTCTGCAGGCTGGGACATGGATGCCGGGGCCCTCACGACCTGGGGCCCAGAGAGTCACCAGAACAGGTTTCGGTAAGAGTATTGTGCCAGGCTGGAGGGAGGGGGTGCCAGGACTTGAGTGGGCAGTCCTGGGCCAGTCCTCCCCGCCCCTGCTGTCTGACCCCCGGGGCAAGTAGCTCATCTGTCCTGAGTCAGTTTCCTGAATCCTGGAATCCAAACAGGGACACGAGGGAAAGGGAGAGTGACTGATTGTGACAGAGCAATAAGCAAACACAGGGAGACAGGAGCTGGGGACGGTGGCCAGGGAGGTCCCGGGAAGGGAGCATGTTCTGGGTAGAGTGAAGAGCAGGCGCAAAGGTGCTGAGAGAGGAAGGTGTGTGCCTGGTGTGAGGGACAGAAAGGACCTGGAAGTGGCTGCTGGGCACTGATGGTGGGAGAGGGAGGTGTGGGCACTCGAGCAGGGGTAGGGCCAGGCCTCAAAGGTCAAGGTGAGGACTCTGGTTTCATTCTGAGAGCACGGGAAGCCACCGGAGGGTCTGAATCTGGGCGGTGGTGTGATCTGCATTTCTCAAAAGATCCCCTGGGGCACTTCCTCGGTGATCCAGAGGCTAAGATTCTGCACTCTGAGTGCAGAGGGTCCCGGTTCCATCCCTGGTCAGGGAACTAGATCCCATATATGGCACAGAAGAGCAAAGAATCTGTGTGCTGCAACTTAGACCTGGCGCAGCCAAATAATTAAATATTAAAAAGAAAGAAAGAAAAGATCCCTTGGGCTAGAGGAGTAGGGGAGGGTGTGTGGGAAGAAAACCAGGGAGCCCTGGTAGGTGAAGCCAGCCTGGTAGAGGGCCACCTCTCCCCGACTGGTCCGTGGGCTCTTGAGGGCAGAGTTCAGCCCATTCCTTCCACTTTCCCAGCATTGCATCAGGCGTGGCACAAGGCAGGTGCTCAGGAAAGCTGAGGGGCTTGCTCTGTGAGATAGGGGCTCCGAAGAAGTGGTGCGAGGGCGAGTCAGACAAGCTAGTCCTCCCCGTCCTTTCTGTGAGGACGCAGAAAACACAGTGGGCTCCTTACCCGGCTGCCCCATGCCGTTCAGCCGCACCATGAGGCGCCTCTGGTTCGGGGTGTACAGGTGGACGTCTGACAGCACAGTGTCGCTTCTGAAGGTGATCTCGTCCATGGCCAGCGCGGGCGCCAGTGACCATGGCCCGGGCTCCACAGTGACCATGGATGGCAGCACCTGAAGGGCGAGAGCAAGTCCTCAGACAGCAGCTCCCGGCGGGGAGCAGGGTGAACGACCCACCCAGGGGGCAGAGCGCTCCCAGTCACCCTGGAAGAAAGGCTTCTCTTTTTAGTCCTCTCATAATCCTGCAGGTCAAAGTCTCAGAGCCCTGGCAAGATAATAAACAGAACTGTTACTCTGTCTTGCACTCTGTTGACTTTCATAGTAACCTTTTATTTATGGCAAAGGATCCAAATTTCCATTTATACTGAAAACAGTTTTCCTACCCTTTTTATTTTTTCCAACCTTTTCGTTATGAAGAATTTCAAATACTAGCAAGTTGAGGGCACAGTGTAATAAACAGCCATATACCCACTGTTTAGATTCAATGATCATTCACACTGTCATATGTGATCAATCAATCTAGGGTTTTTTTTCTCCCCTGAACTGAGCACCTTCCAGACATCATGATATTTTAACTCTAAATAATTCTTCAGCATGTCTGTCTTGTAAAAATGTGCTCCTATCTAACTAAAAGACCATTAGCAGACCTAAGATAACTAAGGATTCCTTTATATCATTTAAAACCCAGTTCACAGTCCGTTTTCTCCATGAGACAATTGTCTTTGGTAGCTAGTTTTTCCTAAAGCAGTATTTAATCACAATTTACACATCACATTTAGTAGTTTTTTTCCTATAATCTTTTTTCTTCCTAGAAATTGACTCCAGCTGCCCACATATCATTTGTTTTAAAATCGTCTTTTTAAACTTTGAAAAAAGTTAGTGGATTTAAAGCAAAACCAACTAAAGGAATCATTGTACAGGTGATATATAGGTTTTGAAAAATTATGAAGGTGACCCAGCAATAACTAAAATTTGGAAACTCATGCTGGAGGCAAAGTGGTTAAAAACAGGAAGGCTTGGACTATGGAAGACAGTTTGGAGATTCCTTAAAAAACTAGAAATAAAACCACCAGATGACCCAGCAATCCCACCCCTGGGCACACACACTGAGGAAACCAAAACTGAAAAGGACACCCGCACCCAATGTTCACTGCAGCACCATTTACAGTAGCCAGGACACGGAAGCACCCTGGGTGGCCAGTGACAGACGAATGGATAAAGAAGCTGCGGTACATATAGCCAATGGAGTACTACTCAGCCATAAAAATAAACACGTGAGTCGGTTCTAATGAGGTGGATGAACCTAGAGCCTATTATACAGAGTGAAGTAAGTCAGAAAAAAATATTATATACTAACGTATATATATGGAATCTAGAAAGATGGTACTGATGAAATTATTTTCAGGGCAGCAATGAAGACACAGACATAGAGAACAGACTTCTGGACATGGTGGGGCGGGCGGCACGTAGGGGAGGAAGGAAAGGGTGACATCACCATATGTAAAACAGAGAGCCGATGGGAATTTGCTGTATGACTCAGGGAACTCAAACCGGGGCTCGGTATCAACCTAGATGGGTGGGATGGGGAGGGAGGTGGAGGGAGAGTCAAGAGGGAGGGGACATAAGTATACCTGTGGCTTATTCATGCTGATGTTTGGCAGAAACCAACATACACACACAAAAATAAACTTTTCTAAAATGTGGGAAAAACAAAACAAAACAGGAAGGCTTGGGACTTCCCTGGCAGTCCAGAGGTTAAGACTCTGCACTTCTAATGCAGGGGGTGAGTTTGATCCCTGGTCAGGGAACTAAGATCCCACATGCCATTAGGCATGGCCAAAAAAATAAAAGAAAAACAGGAAGGCTCTTCCTCCATCCAAATGTTCCACCTCATCAAAAACCATCAAACAGCAGCAGCATGTGGACAGAGCCTAGGGCTGTGATGCTAGGTGGAGTGGGTGCTAAATCTGGTCTCCAACCTCCTCACTGACCCTGAGAAAATTACTTCACCTCTCTGGACTGGTTTCGTCAGCTATAGTCTCAGCTCGCAGGGCTGGGGGGCAGCAGGATGTGGAGGCTGTGTGTCAAGCACTGAGCAGAGTCCTTGGTGCACAGCAATTGTTAATAAACCCCACAATTTTCTTGTCATGGGGTTGGTTTCAGGTGTTTTTGACACAAACCTGCCACAATCCCTCACCCCCGCCCACCCCCCCCCCCCGACCCTCCTATCTGGGTAGATGTGTGCACTAGCGGTGTGCAACACGAATGTCATGAAACCTCTTGAGCCTCCATTCCTTCAGTCAGAAAATGGGATCGTCATAAGCCACAGTCTATAATCTGAGTCCACATAACTGGAGTTCCTACATTTATGCACTTGCCACGGGGAAGCAGAAGTACCAACACAAATGTTTTCTATAAAAGAGTCACTCCACGCTGGCTTTTCTATCTGATGCGACAAACCAGCACAAAGTAAGTGGGTTATGAGCTGAAGCTGTGAATCTGATAAATGGATGGAAGATTTCATGGTGTCAATGAAAGTGATGGAGGAGAAATGCTGGGGGTGGGTGGGTGGGTGGGGAGGGTTGTTGCCTCACAGGCAAAAGTCCTCAAACAATGAGGACTGGAAAAATTAGGATGGATCCACGAAGAAGATCCAGTCTAAACACAGTGTAGACCAACCATGACCAATCGTTTTAAAGGCAGATTTGGCTCCCTGAGGACTGAAAGATTTAACACTGCAGTTATACACCAATACTTTTAAAAATAGACAAAAAAATAAGCTTGTATTCTTAACCTGCAGTTGAAATTTCTCCCGTCCAAGTACTAACCAGGCCCGATCCTGCTTAGCTTCTGAGATCAGATGAGATCGGGCGCGTTCAAGTGGTATGATCTAGACTGCTTGAAATTTCTATTTTGAAATCCAACCTGCCCCAGCCTTCCAGGAAACACACTCTACAATGGAGTACTAGGTAAAGGGGATTCCCTTTAAGCGGCTTTTCCTAGAACCAGATCTCTGGGAATTACAGGAGCACCTTAGACCCGTCTCAGGGTCTACGTGAGCATTAAATGAGACAACGATCACTTTCAGAGTTCAATACATAGTAAGTGCTCAACTTCCCCGGTGCATCAGCTGGTTAAAGAACTCGCCTGCCAGTGCAGGGGAGAGAGGAGAGGAGGGTTTGATCCCTGGGTCGGGAAGATCCCCTGGAGAAGAGAATGGCTACCCACTCCAGTATTCTTGCCTGGAGAAATCTATGGACAGAGGGACCTGGTGGGGCTATGGTCCATGGGGTTGCAGGGTCAGACAGGACTGAGTAACTCACACTTTCACTTTCATCATTATAGCATTGATAAGAGTAATTATTAAAGGATGTGCTGGAAGATGGGAAAAGGCAATAATCAGTTTCTCTACTTAGGAACAGCTGACTCACGGTCGGTCTGGGAATTCTGAGGCTGGATAGGCTTCAGTCCCCTCTCCTGACTGGGGAGGAGAAAAGGACACCCAAATGCAGATGGGCCCTCCGCCCCCTCCTTCGTACTGTAGATTCATCTCACAGGAGTTGCTGACACGTGTCCTTGGTTCTGCTAGGCTATGGGGGCCAGACGCCGACGCTGTCATCCTAACCCTGCCAGGGCTGCCCGTTAAAAGCAGTTTGCCGGGATGTGGGGGGTTGAACCACCTGCTTGCCATCCAGGCTCTCTCTCTGCCAGGTGTCACAGGGTCATTAATGACAGGGAACTGGGCGCGATTCCGGAGCCGAGGCCCAGGGCTGGGGGCCTGAGACTTGGCCCCGGCCACGGCGGGGGTCAGAGTCGGGGGCTCCAGGGTCCTCGGTCCTTGGGGCTCTTCGTTCCCTCTGCCATGCCGCCTCCGAGGACTCCAGCCGGCGGGCTACGCATGCCCTCTCAATCAGGAGTCACAGCTCCAGCATCGTCGTCCCTTCCTAATCCGAAACCCAGGGGGCTGCCTGGACCCCAAACGGAAACCTACAGGCAGGCATGGACTCCTCCCCTCTACCTCCTCGCTTAGGGAAACTGAGGCTGACTGGGGACCCAGGCTTCAAGTCCGTGGGGGAGCCCGCGCTTCAAGGTCAGGTGCCAAGAGATCCCATGCATCCTTCCCCGTGCCGCCGCTCTTCCAAAGGGCTTACCAGCCGCCGGCCGCAGCCCGAAGTCACACCCGAGCCTCTCACCACGGCGCTCAGGCGGCCGCCATGGCGGGGCGGCCTACGCAGGCGCAGCCCCAACCCCCCGCGCACCCGTCTTCCTTGCGTAGCTTCGTGGCCACGCCCACCTGCCGAATCGCGCGTGCGCGCCAGCGTTGTCGTCAGGCGCAGCCCGGAAGAAGCTCGTTTCTCACCTGCGCAGGTTTGCTCTCACCTGCCCCGGTTTGGCGGGATGGTGGCTGGTCTGGCGGGATGGTGCACTCCTGCGAGTGCGGGAGCCGTTACATAACTCGCTCGAGGTCACCCAGCTAAGTGGCGAGGCTTGGTTTCGAACCGGCTAATACGGCTCTAGAGCCTGCTGTGCTACTACTGCTGCTAAGTCACTTCAGTCGTGTCCGACTCTGTGCGACCCCACAGACGGCAGCCCACCAGGCTCCCCGTCCCTGGGATTCTCCAGGCAGGAACACTGGAGTGGGTTGTTATTTCCTTCGCCAATGCATGGAAGTGAAAAGTGAAAGTGAAGTCGCTCAGTCGTGTCCGACTCTTCGCGACCCCATGGACTGCAGCCCACCAGGCTCCTCCATCCATGGGATTTTCCAGGCAAGAGTACTGGAGTGGGGTGCCATTGCCTAGGTATTTGTTAATTAATGTTATACTTGCTGTTCAGTTCAGTTAAGTCGCTCAGTCGTGTAGGACTCTTTGCGACCCCATGGACTGCAGCACACCAGGCCTCCCTGTCCATCACCAACTCCCGGAGTTCACCCAAACTCATGTCTATGGAGTCGGTGATGCCATCCAACCATCTCATCCTCTGTCGTCCGCCCTTCTCCTCCCGCCTTTGATCTTTGCCAGCCTCAGGGTCTTTTCCAATGAGTCAGTTCTTCCCATCAGGTGGCCAAAGTATTGGAGCTTCAGCTTCAGCGTCAGTCCTTCCAACGAATATTCAGGAGTGATTTCCTTTAGGATGGACTGGTTAGATCTCCTTGCCGTCCAAGGGACTCTCAAGAGTTTTCTCCAGTACCACAGTTCAAAAGCATCAATTCTTTGGGGCTCAGCTTTCTTTATAGTCCAACTCTCACATCCATACATGACCACTGGAAAAACCATAGCCTTGACTAGACGGACCTTTGTTGGCAAAGTAATGTCTCTGCTTTTTAATATGCTGTCTAGGTTGGTCATAACTTTTCTTCCAAGGAGCAAGAGTCTTTTAATTTCATGGCTGCAGTCACCATCTGCAGTGATTTTGGAGCCCCCCAAAATTGCTTGTCACTGTTTCCACTGTTTCCCCATCTATTTGCCATGAAGTGATGGGACCAGATGCCATGATCTTAGTTTTCTGAATGTTGAGTTTTAAGCCAACTTTTTCACTCTCCTCTTTCACTTTCATCAAGAGGCTCTTTAGTTCTTCTTCGCTTTCTGCCATAAGTGTGGTGTCATCTTGCTCTTAGTACTCATTAATACAATAGCTGGTACTCATTTCATTCATTCATCCACTCATCAAGTCTCCAACATCAGGTGAGTGAAGAACCTCCGTGTTAATTGGCATCTAGTAGGAAATGAAATCCAATACAGCTGTTGCATATTCAGTAAATTTCCAAGCACATAAGACCACATATGTAAAGAGTGCACACATGTGTAATTCTTGAGCTTCCCCCATGTCTCAGATGGTAAAGAATCTGCCTGCAATGCAGGAGACCCAAGTTCCATCCCTGGATGGGGAAGATCTCCTGAAACAGGGCATGGCAACACACCCCAGTATTCTTGCTTGGGAAATCCCATGGAGAGAGGAGTCTGGCGGGTTACCATTCATGGGGTTGCAAAGAGTCAGACACAACTGAGCGACTAACACTTTTACTTCACTTATGGAGCATTAACGTAAGTTTTATGGATAAAACTGGTGTGGCGTTAATAGGGTGACCAAACAACATAAATATTCTCAAAGGAAACAGATTGTTTCCTGAACTCCCCGGAACAGTACATGAAGAGTTGTCTGTGCATCTTGAGACCCCATTCTAGTCTTGATTGGGTTGTTCTCAGGGAATGTCTGGGTGGAAGGCACTCAGGCACTCCTGGCACATCGGAGCTGCTCAAAAAGTTCAATTTGCTGAATGAAAGAGGGAAGGTCACTGAGGAAGGTGGCATAGACACCTCTGGAGTTATTGTTTTGTTAAAAAACTTGTGAGAATAGAGCAGGCAGAAAGTGGAAGTGTTAGCCACTCAGTCGTGTTCCATTCTGTGTGACCCCATGGACTATGTAGCCCACCAGACTCCTCTGTCCATGAGGATTCTCCAGGCAAGAAAACTGGAGTGGGTTGACATTCCCTTCTTCAGGGGATCTTCCCGACTGAGGGATTGAACCTGGCTCTCCTGCATTGCAGGTGGATTCTTTACTGCCTGAGTCACTGGGAAGCCCCCAACGCAGGCAGAGTCATCTTTTAAAAACAAAAGCCAGATCACATCTGTCCTCTGTTGAAACCCCTGGAGGCCCGTACCTTGGGCAGAGATCCCATCTCACACCCAACTCTGCTCCCTTCCAGCCACCCTGATCAGTTGTGTTCCCCTTCACGTGCTTTGCACTGACTGTTCTGCTCACTGAAGGTACATCTCCCCAGGACACCCATCTGCCCTGCCCCATTCCCTCACCTCCTTTGGGCTTGTGATCAGGCATCCTCTTCTCAGCGAGATCTTCCCTGACCATCCTATTTGAAATAACCATCTCTTCCCACCCAGGCCTTCCTGGAACATTGGAACTGCTCAGAAAGTTCAATTTGTTGAATGAAAGAGGGAAAGAAAGAGGAATGGGATGTGTTAGGGAGCTGGAGAGCCGCTGAGGGTCTGGGTCCCTCACTGTGATGTTGAGGGAATTCCCGTCATTGCAGGATTCCTAACAATCCTCAGGGTCAAGTTCAAACTCTTCTATCTGGATCCTGTTAACTTTTGCGCCCCAAGGCATGGACAGTATCCATTCTCATCTTTTCCCCATAGTTGTATAATATTTTGCTGGGCACATGCCTCTCCCTCAGTTTGTGTGTGTGTGTGTGTGTGTGTGTGTGTTATTTTTTTCTTCTCATCCTTTATTTTTTTGGCCACACCAGGCCGCATGGGGGACCTTAGTTCCCCAACCAGGGATTGAACCTGTGCCCCCTGCAGTGGAAACATGGATTCTTAACCACTAGCACCGCCAGGAAAGTCCTCTAAATTAAAAACTATTTCCCAGCCTCCCTTGCAGTAGAGTGAAGTCATGGGGTTAAACCAATGGGATTAAGGCAGTGGAATGTAAGGGGAAGTGTCATAGAGCAGTTTCTGGCACCCTTAAGCAGGAAGCTGAGGAGTCCTTGGTCCCTGATACTTTGTCCCTTCCTCATTCATGAAGCCCAAAACAGATCTGCCCTGAGGGCCCTCCCTACACTAAGTTATGGCAGAGTGGCAACCCTGCTTGCGGGTCACCTCTTTCTGGCAGCCTTCCCTGATTCCTCCTCTGCCAGTTCATGTTGATGAGTCTGTGGGCCTGCCCAGTCCTCTCAGGTCTCCCCATCAGAGCACTTGTGACTCCCCCACCAGGTTGAAGTGCTTGTTGGCAGGAGCAGCTGCTGGTTTTCATCAGCAGCTCACACTGAATTTGTCCATATCTGCAAGGGAAAAACTGGATGATGCTTGTAAAGCAGTTAGCACCGTCCTTTGCACGCTGTGAGCAGTCAATATATAGCCACGGTACTTTTAGACTATTACAGTTGATCCTTGAACATGGGTTTGAACTGTACATCATACGTCAACTTATAGAAGCATTTTTTTCCACTAAATAAGTACTGTGGTATGACACAATCCGTGGTTGTTTGACTCTACAGACTGTAAAGTTATATTTGAATTTTTGATTGTGCGGAGGATCGGTGCCCCCCAACCCCTGCATTGTATGAAGGTCTACTATATTATTTCTTATATTGTATGTAGTTCATTCTGCCTAACATCAGACACGTTAGGGGGGCGGGTGAGACCCTTTGGTGAATAGGTTCAGCTTGATTGTTCACCGTCCGGCCAGGCCCTGCAAATGGAAATGTATTAATATTTATGGCTGCTGTAACAAATTTTCACAAATTTCATGGCTTAAAACAAAATGAATCCATTTTCTCACAGTCCTAGGGGCCAGAAGTCCAAAATCAAGGTGTCAGTAGGGCTGAGTTCTCCCTGAAGGCTTTCGGGAAGAATCCTCCTGTATTAGCTTGAACTGCCGTAACAAAATAGCATAGATTGAGTGGCTTAAACAACAGAAATCTGTTTTCTAACAGCTCTGGAGGCCAGAAGTCCAAGATGCAGGTGCCAGCGTGGCTGGGCTCTGGTGAGGAATCTCCCCTTGGGCTGCAGGCAGCCACTTGCTCACTGCGTCCTCATGTGACTTCTTGAGTGTGTGAGGAGAGAGAGAGGGAGAATGCTCTCTGGTGTCTCTCTTCTTCTGGTTTTGTTTTTTTGATGTGGGCCATTTTTATCTGTGTTATGTTTGGGGTTTTTGGCCACAAGGCACGTGTCATCTTAGCTCCTCAACCAAGGATCGAACCCACAACCCCCTACTTTGGAAGGTGAAGTCTTCACCACTGGACCATTGGGGAAGTCCTACTGTCTCTTCTTATAAGGACACTAATCCTATGAAATCAGGGCCCCATCCTTATGACCTCATTTAACCTTAATTGCCTCCTTAGAGGCCCCATCTCCAAATACAGCCACATTGGGGGCTAGGGCTTCCACATACGAACTTGGGGGGACACATTCAGTCCATAATGCCTTTCTTGCCTCTCTCCCAGCTTCTGGTGACTCCTGGTGACCTCTGACTTGCAGATGCAATGACACAGTTTCTTCCATCTTCACATGGCCATATTCCCCATGTGTCTATTCCACATCTCTTCTCTGAGGACACCAGTTGTTGGATCAGGGCCTCCTAATTCATTACCAGGCTTCCCTGGTGGCTCAGTGGCAAAGAACCTGCCTGTCAATGCAGGAGACATGGGTTCAGTCTCTGGGTTGGGATGATCCCCTGGAGAAGGAAATGGCAATCCACTCCAGTATTCTTGCCTGGAGAATCCCATGGATAGAGGAGCCTGGCGGGCTACCTTCCATGGGGTCACAGAGAGTCAGACAGGACTGAGCAACTAACAACAACAGCAGAATTCAGTATGACCTCATAATTACTTGCTCACCCTTCAAAGACCCTATTAACAAATAAGGTCACATTCATAGGTTTGGGGTTAGGACTTGAACATATCTTTGAGCGGGGGTGGGAGGGACATAATTTGACTCCTAGTGGGAAATGTCTTGGAAAGGATTCTTGAAGACCTTGTTTTTCAGCTCCCAGCTGTGAGTCACCTCAGCTACCGGGATCCTCTTGCTAGACATCGTGGGGCAGAGAAAAGCCAGCCCCATGTTGCTGTGTTCGAATCCTGACCCACAGAATCCGTAAACATAACAGAAATGTTCTTATGGTCTATGTGGTCCTCAACCTTTTTGGCACCAGGGACTGGTTTCATGGAAGACAATTTTTCCACGGGCTGGGAGGATGGTTTTGGGATGATTCAAGCACATGATATTTAATATGCATTTATGTCTATTATTATTACATCAACTCCATCTCAGTGTCAGGGATTAGATCCTGCAGGTTGGGGACACCTGCTGGCATCATGCCACTATATTTGGGGGTAGTTTGCAACACAGCGCTTCCCTGGTGGCTCAGACAGTAAAGAATCTGGTGGTAATGCAGGAGACCGGGGTTCAATCCCTGGGTCAGGAAGATCCCCTGGAGAAGAGAATGGCAACCCCCTCCAGTATTCTGGCCTGGAGAATCCCATGGACAGAAGAGCCTGGTGGGCTGCAGTTCATAGTATCTCAAAGAGTCAGACATCACAGAGCGACTAACACTTTTACTTTCACTTGTAACACAGCTGCCGATGCTCAGAATAGAGGGGAAGGAAACGCTGCCCTTCTTTGCAGAGCTTTGCAGGTTAGGGAGAGGTGGCCTCCCAGGCACCTGAGTCTCAGTTACACACACAACCACCCCTGAAGCTCGGACAGGTGAGGTGCCTTGCTCAAAGTGCCGGTCACTGAGTGGCAGAGCTGGGGTGCAGACTCAGGTCTGCGAAACAACCGTGTGAGTCTGTTAGATGGAGCCTTAGAGTGAAAAGCCCTTTCTGGCATCCCAGGCACGTCTTTGAGAGGCTCCCCTAGGCTTGGCGATGCAAGAGTTACTATGCTAACTCCCATATCCTGGATCGCACATCACCCGAGCTGCCTGGGCTAATGACAGATCATGTATGCAACGGAGAAAAGCGGACAGACTGCCAGATGTGTGGAAAGAAACCGGCTTGCAGGAAATTGCTATTAGGTGATCATTGTTAGCCTGGGTATTCAGAGTCACCACGTTTCCAAAGGTCGTGCGTTTATCAGACGCTTGATGCATTTTCCCCATCAGCCCTAGATTTTGTCCTCCTGGAGAGACAGCTCTTCCCCTGGATCTGCTGAGAGCAGGTGATTATAATTCTGTCCCCAGCCCCACCCCACCTCCCACCAGCTTCTGGCAGCAGCTGCTACACAGGCACAGGAATGCCTCTCTGGCTCCTGGCTCTGTGTAGGGAGGCACCTAGCTGACCTTGGTATGCAATGAGCTGGGTTCAAATCCCAGCTGGGCCACTGAGTAATCATAGACACTCATTTGATGCCTGATGGTGGAGAGCTTTTCACATGCTAGGCACTCGGGCAAGTTATTTGTTTGAAACTTAAGTTTCTAAGTTCTCAAGTACTGATGATAACACCACCTACCTTGAAGTGCTGCTGTGAGGAGTGAAACAGAATGTGGAAACAGACACGACTGAACGACTGAGCACAGGAGCCTCTGCGAACATATATTGGCGAGAACAAAACACGACACACTGAATAAAAGCAATCCATGTAAACAGGTACTCAAACAAATGTGTCTCAGTCTGTTGAAACTGCATGACAGCGTACCGTACACTGGGTGGTTTATAAACAATGGCCACTCTGGAGGCTGGCAGTCTGAGATCAGGGTGCCAGCATGATTGTGGTGAAGGCCCTCCTGGCGTGATACATTCTGGCCAATGCTCGGACACAAGTGTTGGTAAGTCGCTATTCACAGTAGCAAAAAAAAAATACAACCTACGTGTCCATCAGCTGAAAAACAGAAAAATAAAATGTGGTCTCTCCATATAGTGGGGAAATTATCCAGCTTTAAAATGGAAGCATTGATACGTGTTACGATGTGGATGGACGGTGACCCTCAGTGAACTGTGGCAGACGCAAAAGACACACTGTAAGGTTCCACGTGTAATGAAACATCCAGAAAAGGCAAATCCACAGACACAGCAGGCAGACTAGTGGTCACCAGGGACAGGAGAGAGGGGAAAAGTGGAGAGAGACTGCTTGATGGGTCACTCCTTTGGGAGTGATGAAAATGGCTTGAAACCAGATAGAGTGACCGTACAACATTGTAGATGTACTAAATGCCACTGAAGTGTACACTTTTTTAACTTATTTTTTTAATTTATTTGGCTGCATCAGGGCTTAGTTGCAGCATGTGGGATCTTTTGTTGTGGGGCACAGACTCTCTGATTGTGGCGTGGGGTCTCAGTGGTTGTGGCTCTCCGGCGTAGTAGCTCTGAGGCACGTGGGATGTTAGTTACCGGACCAGGGATCGAACTTTCGTCCCCTGCATTGCAAAGCAGCTTGAATCACTGGGCCAGGGTTCACATAAGTCCCTAAATGTTACACTTCAGAATGATGTATTTTATATGAGTTTTACTTTAGTTAAAAAAAAAAAATCCATGAATGAACGTCCCTAGTGGTCCAGTGGCTAAGACTCCTTGATCCCAACGCAGGGGGCCCAGGTTTTATCCCTGGTCAGGAAACTAGTTTCCACATGTCGCAACTAGGAGTTTGTATGCTGAAACTGAAAAAAAAAAAAGAAAAAAGATCCCTCGTGCTCCAACTAAAGATCCTGCACGCCACAATTAGGACCCAGCACAGCCAAAATAAATAAATATTTTTAAAAAATCCATGAATTCATAATGAAACTAAAAGCTTCTTATTTTTAAAAATTTATTATTATTTTTTAAAACTGGATACTATACAATAAATAGCTAAAGTGAAGTTGCTCAGTCATGTCCGACTCTTTGTGGCTCCATGGACTGTAGCCCACCAGGCTTCTCCATCCATGGGGTTTTACAGGCAAGAGTACTGAAGTGGGTTGCCATTTCCTTATCCAGGGGATCTTCCCCACCCAGGGATCGAACCCAGGTCTCCCACATTGAAGGCAGACGCTTTACCCTCTGAGCCACCAGGGAAGTCCTCAAAGACTTTTTAAAAGGGAGGGCATGGAAGGAAAGCTTCAGTGAGAAACTGTGGATGGAAGGATGAATAGTTATAGAAAATCACTCTTAAAAGTCACGTTGATAATGACCGATCCAGATGAGAACCATCAGTGGATGTTAAAAGCCTTGGGGGAAAGACAGTTGAGAGAGAAGATAGACACATAGTCCGCAGTGACCTGACCAGACTGGCACGTTGATCTCAGATTTCCAGCCTCCAGAGCAGTGAGGAGGAAATTCCTGTTGTTTATAAGCTGCCCAGGCTGAAGTATACTGTGATAGCAGCTAGAATGAACCAGGATATAACAGGTTGTTGCTTCTGCTGCTCGGTCGCTCAGTCGTGTCCAACTCTGTGACCCCATGGACCGTAGCCCACCAGGCTCCTCCATCCATCGATTCTCCAGGCAAGAATATTGGAGTGGGTTGCTATCACCTTCTCCAGGGAATCTTTCCGACCTGGGGATTGAACCCGTGTTTCTTGCTTAGTTGGCAGGCAGATTCTTTACCACTGAGCCACCTGAGAAGCCCAAGAGATAACTTATATACCATCAAAGTCACTATTTTAAAGTGCAAAAATGGGTGGATTTTACGTATTCACAACATTGCACAGCCAGCACCACTGTCTAATTCCAGAATGGGATTATCACCCTCAAACAAACCCTGTGCCCATCAGTGCCCTCTTGTAACCAAAAGTGGGGATCTGGCTGCTCGCCACTCAACAGCTAATAAAGAGGCCAGGTTGGTGGAAAGGGAAGTTTGCTTTATTTTGGATACTAGCAACCGGGAGGAGGGCAGACACCTGTCCAAACACTGACTCCCCCCGGCCCCCACCCCAACACCCCCAACAACCAGTGGGCAAGAGTTTTATAGACAGAGGGAGGGGGTACTTGTAGAAACAGAACAGTGAGCTCTGACAGTCATCTTGAAATTGGTTCTGTGGTGGTCTGACCAGCATCATCGTGATCATTTTAAGTACAATTAACTTTCAGTTCCGTATTCCCAGGTGGCTCGGTAGTAAAGAATCCACCTGCTGATGCAGGAGACTCGGGAGATGTGGGTTCAATCGCTGGGTCAGGAAGATACCCTGGAGGAGGAAATGGCAACCCACTCCAGTATTCTTGCCTGGAGAATCCCATGGACAGAGGACAGCCATGGGGTCCTCTGACAGCCCTGGCGGGCTACAGTCCATGGGGTCGCAAAGAGTTGGACATGACTGAGCAGCTAAACAACACCAACCATCCATTCAAGTATCTCTGTTGCACACCTGTTTTATTTTCTTCCTAAGCCTGTGGTGCTCCAGAATGACCTGCTATTTAATTTCTTCTTGTTTATCATCTGTCTCTTGCACTAGAATGTAAGATGCTAGACAGCAGGGCCAGGCCTGCCTGCCTCATTGTTATCCTGAGTACCTGGGGTGCGATAAGGGGCTCTTTGCAGGATGAACAAGAGGCTGGAGACCTTCAGAGCGCCTCCGGAGGCTCTGTTGCCCCCGCATGTCATGAGGAGGATGTAGCTTCAGAGAAGCTGCCCTCTGACATCCCAATGACTCCCTGTGTGTGGCAGGGAAAAGAAAATCCCGGTCGGAGTGGATCAAAATATTCTTTTTGAGATCAGCTTAAGAAGTCACCCTGTTCTCTTCCCGTGTCTGGCTTCGGGAAAGTAATGAATATTTCCAAGAGTAATGAATACTTGCAAGTGTCACACGCCTGCTCTGTTTCCTTTTTTCCCCAGATTACCCCAGACCCAGGATGTTGGGGGAAGACCTTGAATGGCACCTTCTCTTCCCTGCAAGGCTCCCTCCCTCTTCTGATTATGGCTGTCTCCTCACGAAGTATCTGATCGCTGTATCTTGGCCCTTATTATAGGTAGCAGAGCAGTGGAATCAGTGGGGTCTAGTTAGTGGGGTACATCCCCTGAAGAGCGGGGGCAGTATTGGGGGATGGGGGGAACTAATGTACCATCCCCCCCACCCAGGGAAGGATTAACTTCTTTCTTTCCTTTCTTCCTTCCTCTCTTTAAAAAATTATCTTGTAGCTGCTTTTCTTTTTCTTATAATTTTAACATGTTATTTACTTATTTTCATCTGCACTGGGTCTTCATGGCTGCACGTGGGCTTTCTCGAGTTGCAGCGCACGGGGGGCTACTCTCTCGTTCTGGTAAACGGGCTTCTCATTGCAGTAGCTTCTCTTGTTTTAGAGCACGGGCTCTTGGAGTTCAGGCTCAGTAGTTACGGCGCACAGGCTTAGTTGCTGTGCGGCTTGTGGGATCTTGCCGGGCTAGGGATCAAACCTGTGTCCCCTGCATTGGCAGGTGGATTCTTAACCACTGGACCACCAGGGAGACCCTAGAGCTGCTTTTCAATGGTCTCTGCCCCAACAGCCTCTTTTGGTGGGTCTCCTCTCTGGTTCCTATTTCGTCTTATTTAATGTATATCTATTTCCTTCAAGTTTGGGCAGGAATTGATCTTTACTAGCTGTTTTAGGGGCAGCAAATCTGGAACCTGAAGCCATGTCCTGGTTAGTAATTCCCAAACCAACAGAGGCTGTGCCAGGCATCTCACATTTTTTTTTTTTTAATTGCTTTTAATTCTCACAACAACTCTATGAGAGAAGTATTGTTCCCGTTTTACAAAGAGGTCAGGGGGGTTAAGTCATCGGCCTAGCATCCATTCCTTTCCTTTTCTTTACCTCCTTTCCATCCTTCTTTTCTTAAAACATGAAGAATATTAGTAAATGTTATTTTTTGGGGGGCAGTTCACAGCAAAATTGAATGGAAAGTTACAGAGATTTAGATTCAATGTGTCCCCTGAAAACTGCTCCCCCTACCCCCAATCCATAGCCCCAGGGACCTCTCCATCTGAGCTGTAGTTCCTTTTTCTCCCAGTGCCTTGAAATCTGATGCACAGGTGGGCAGTCATGGTCTCGACATTCAGGTGACTTTGATGGATGCCCAGGACTCCTCTCATAGAGAGGCTCTCTTCTTGTTTTTTTTTTTTTTAAGATTTTTTTTTTAATGTGGACCATTTAAAAGTCTTTATTGAATTTGTAGCAATATTGCTTCTGTGTTATGTTTTGGTTTTTTGGCCCAGAGGTGTGTGAGTTCTTAGACTCCTAACCTAACAGAAGCAGAAGATATTAAGAAGAGATGGCAAGAATACACAGAAGAACTGTACAAAAAGATCTTCACGACCCAGATAATCACAATGGTGTGATCACTGACCTAGAGCCAGACATCTGGAATGTGAAGTCAAGTGGGTGTTAGAAAGCATCACTACGAACAAAGCTAGTGGAGATGATAGAATTCCAGTTGAGCTATTCCAAATCCTGAAAGATGATGCTGTGAAAGTGCTGCACTCAATATGCCAGCAAATTTGGAAAACGCAGCAGTGGCCACAGGACTGGAAAAGGTCAGTTTTTATTCCAATCCCAAAGAAAGGCAATGCCAAAGAATGCTCAAACTACTGCACAATTGCACTCATCTCACACGCTAGTAAAGTAATGCTCAAAATTCTCCAAGCCAGGCTTCAGCAATATGTGAACCGTGAACTTCCTGATGTTCAAGCTGGTTTTAGAAAAGGCAGAGGAACCAGAGATCAAATTGCCAACCTCTGCTGGATCATGGAAAAAGCAAGAGAGTTCCAGAAAAACATCTATTTCTGCTTTATTGACTATGCCAAAGCCTTTGACTGTGTGGATCACAAGAAACTGTGGAAAATTCTCAAAGAGGTGGGAATACCAGACCACCTGATCTGCCTTTTGAGAAATTTGTATGCAGGTCAGGAAGCAACAGTTAGAACTGGACATGGAACAACACACTGGTTCCAAATAGGAAAAGGAGTACGTCAAGGCTGTGTATTGTCACCCTGTTTATTTAACTTCTATGCAGAGTACATCATGAGAAATGCTGGACTGGAAGAAACACAAGCTGGAATCAAGATTGCCGGGAGAAATATCAATAACCTCAGATATGCAGATGACACCACCCTTATGGCAGAAAGTGAAGAGGAACTCAAAAGCCTCTTGATGAAAGTGAAAGTGGCGAGTGAAAAAGTTGGCTTAAAGCTCAACATTCAGAAAACTAAGATCATGGCATCCGGTCCCATCACTTCATGGGAAATAGATGGGGAAACAATGGAAACAGTGTCAGATTTTATTTTTCTGGGCTCCAAAATCACTGCAGATGGTGATTGCAGCCATGAAATTAAAATATGCTTACTCCTTGGAAGGAAAGTTATGACCAACCTAGATAGCATATTCAAAAGCAGAGACATTACTTTGCCGACAAAGGTTCGTCTAGTCAAGGCTATGGTTTTTCCTGTGGTCATGTATTGATGTGAGAGTTGGACTGTGAAGAAGGCTGAGCACCGAAGAATTGATGATTTTGAACTGTGGTGTTGGAGAAGACTCTTGAGAGTCCCCTGGACTGCAAGGAGATCCAACCAGTCCATTCTGAAGGAGATCAGCCCTGGGCTTTCTTTGGAAGGAATGATGCTAAAGCTGAAACTCTAGTACTTTGGCCACCTCATGCGAAGAGTTGACTCGCTGGAAAAGACTCTGATGCTGGGAGGGATTGGGGGCAAGAGGAGAAGGGGACGACAGAGGATGAGATGGCTGGATGGCATCACTGACTCGATGGACGTAAGTCTGAGTGAACTCTGGGAGTTGGTGATGGACAGGGAGGCCTGGCGTGCTGCGATTCATGGGGTCGCAAAGAGTCGGACACGACTGAGCGACTGATCTGATCTGATCTGAACCTGATATTGAACAAGCACCTCCTGTGTTGGAAGGTGAAGTCTTACTCACTGGACCACCAGGGAAATCTCTCTTGTCCGAGAGTCCTCTGGGGGTTGTGGCTGTATTGAGTAAGGACTTCCTAGAACGTGTTGTGGTTCGAAATGCAGGACTTGGCGGATAGGGAATAGGCTGGGGAGGAGGAAAAACACAGAATTGGGGTCAGGAGGGGTCTCAGGCAGCTTAAGGGAGGCAGGGGTTGAGATTCTGGGCTCTGGACTCCAGTAGACCTATGAGGCTTTGGCCCCCACCTGTGAGACTTTGAGTGACCACGCTGAGCGTTGGCTTCCTTCTGGGTGGACCAGAACAGGCTGATTTAATGCCTTCTCCCCTGCAGTGCTCCCCCCGCCGCCACCCTCATATAGGCACCCCTGCCCCCAGAAAAGGAGTGGAGAGTTGTTGGAGAGTCAGGTTGCAGATGGATCCCTTTGATTCTGTTCCCAGCCTTTGTCATCTTTTTCCCCCCACCTTTCTCCAACTCGAAATTTCTCTTTTTTAGCTGACGACACTCCGTGAGCCTTTAGATCTCACAGAGCTGCTTTGATCATATGGCTCACCATTATCAGATCCTTTTATCTCGGGAACATTTGGCAAACCAGATCTAATCAATACAGAGTGGCAGAGGGCTTGTGGAAGGTCCACGTCTTCCAGGGCCTCCTTTAAGAGCCTGGCCTCGGATGAGGGTGCCCTCGTCTGGGAACTTGCACTCAGCTGGCTGCACCCACCCTGGACCCACGAAGCAGTGCAGAACACAGCACCCTGGCTTGGAGGCTTGCTGCATGCTTACATGAGTCATTTCCTATTCTCCAAGCTGCCTTAAGAGGGAGACACCAAGACTGGCCCCATTTTGCAGACCAGCAAACTGAGGCTCAGAGATGCAGTCACTGAATTCCTAGAGGGCTGGCCCAGATGGGTCTTATTACCAAAAAGTGTGTGGAGTCTGGCTGCTTACCGTTCAAAAGCCAATAAACAGGCCAGGTTGGTGGAAAGGCTTTATTTCAGATGCCAGCCACTGGATGGGGGTGCAGAGGGTGGTGGACATCTGTCCAAAGGCTGACTTTCCCTCCCCTGGCAACCAGTGGGGCATGAACTTTTATAGACAGAAGTCGGGGCTGGGGGACTACATGCAGAATCTGACAGTCATCTTCAGATTGGTCGTCGGTGGTCTGACCGGCATCATCTTGGTGGTTTTAGGTACAGTTAATTTTCAGTTCCAGAGTCCATTTGTTCCCATTTCTTTGTGGTTAATTCTCGGAATTGTGGCAGCTCATGTCCTGGGTACAGTCTGGTCACCATGTCGTTAACTTCTCCACCTGATGTTTAGTATCTATAAGACAGCTTGCAGTATGTGGCTCAGAATATTATCAATAGCCCTTGAGAAAGAACTAAAGGTCCCTGACTATGTTTAATGACTACATCATTATTATTTGGTTTCCTTTTTTATTTTGATTGTTTCCCTTTTTTCAGCATTTCTCACTTCTCTGATTAAACTTATTCTTTGATTAAAGTTTTTGCACAGACAGAAGGCAGGCAGAGGGCATGGTATGCGGGGGGGCCGGGGCAAGAACCATAGGGTCCTGCTCGTTTCAGTCCGACCCTGAAAAGTGGTTTGGAAAAGTCAAGGGAATCTTCTAAGCTGTGCTTCCAGCTTTCGGGAGTCAGGCAGCCTCAGGGCCAATATTGTCCTTGCCCCTCCTCCCCCTCTTAGATCATGTTCTCCCAGAAGCAGCCCCAGAGATGAGAATTCACGGGCAAGTGATTTATCAAGGAAGTGTTTCTGGGAGAAATTGGGAAGGGAGTGAGGGAGACAGGACAGGGAAGGTGAGAATACCAGCAGGAGAGAGAGGTCAGGCGGAAGGCCAGCCTCAGCCTGCTCCCACAGGGAACCCTAGGGCAGAAGTCACGTCACAGTCTTTCTCTTGCCTTGAGGCAAGTGCAGGAGTCTCCTAGGGCCGTTGTAAGAAAGGAGCACAAACTAAGTGGCTTAGAACAACAGAAGGAGTTTCTCTCATGATTGGGCTTCCCCAGTGGGTCAGCAGTAAAGAACCTGCCTGTCAATGAAGGAGACCCGGATTCAATCCCTGGGTCAGGAAGATCCCCTGGAGGAGGAAATGTCAACCCACTCTGATATTCTTGCCTGGGGAATCCCATGGACAGAGGAGCCTGGTGGGCTACAGGTCATGGGGTTACAAGAGTTGTACATAACTTACCAACTAAACACACACACACACACACACACATATACACACATACGCACGCTCTCTCTCTCTCAGTTCCAGAGGCCCCCCCCCCCGCCACACACACACATATGCATGCTCTCTCTCTTTTTCTCAGTTCCAGAGGCTAGAAGCCCAGAAGCAAGGTGTTGGCAGGGCCAGGCTTCCTCTGAGGGCCCCTGGGAAAGGTCTACCCCACGCTTGTCTTCCAGCTGACAGCGGGCGTTCCTTGCCTTGTAGACTCCAGTTCCTGCCTCCATCTTTGCGTGGTCTTCTCTTCTGTGTCTACATCTTCTCTTCTTCCTACAAGAACCTTTGGATCTAGGGCCCTAAGAGATAATCCAAGATGATCTTCTGACGACAGACTCACTCCTCCAATGTCTAATCTACTCTGCTACTTTCCTAGAGCATCTGACCCTGCATAGCCTTGCACTTGTGTGCACGTGCTTGGTTATGTCCGACTCTTTGCAGCCCCATGGACTCTCGCCCACCAGGCTCTTTTGTCCATGGGATTTCTCAGGGAAGAATACTGGAGTGGTTTGCCAATTCCTTCCCCAAGGGATCTTCCCAACCCAGGGATCAAACCCGCATCTCCTGCCTTGGCAGGCAGATTCTTTACCACTGAGCCTCTTGGGAAGCCCATATTCCTGTACCTCTTCTTTTTTATTTTTAAAATTTTGGGCTGCGCCACGCAGAATGGGAAATGCCAATTCCTTGACCAAGGATCGCACCCATTACCTGGCCCACCAACCCCCCTGCATTGGAAGCATGGAGTCTTAACCTCTGGACCGCCAGGGAAGTCCCAGCCCTATACCTCTTTTGATGGCTTGATTGGAAGCCCTGGAAACCAGCAATGGCAAAAATACACTAAAACGTGTGACCATGTGCTTGGGGACTCTAGCATCAAACAAATGGAAAAGCTGGAAAAGCCAGCCCTTCAGAGGGACAGGATCCAGAGAGCTCAGGAAATTTAGAATTGAAGCAAAGGGTCCTGGCTCAAGGCGTTACCTTAGAAATGGGGTAATTGTAGCCTCAAGCACTTTCCTTCATCGAGTTTTCTCTTCACAATGCAGATTTTGGAAAGAGGAGCATCTAATTGGTCTACCTTGCTGTGAGTGAACAGGGTACCTTGATTGACAGTCCCCTAGGGCTGCGCAACGGAGCAGTTAGTTCCGCTAAGAAAAACTAGGGTACCATTGCCTGAAGGAGAATGGTGCTGGGCAGCCTCAAACCCCAGATGCTCACCGAGAGTCCCTTCCCACTCCGGGTGTGCCAGGCGTATCAGGGTGCTGGTGGTTTTGCAAAGACCACGCTCTCACTCTGGGTACCCAGAATGCCCTGCCTTGCACCTTGGCCGTTAATTAGTACCTCCTCATCCTTGGAGCTCTCCATCCCTCCCCATCCCCTCACTGGGCTGAGTTAAGGGGACTCTGTGCTCCCGCAGGGGGCCCTGGGCTTCCTTCTGTCAGCTCCTAGAGGTGGCTGCACTGTGGTCTGCCCCTCCTCTCTCCAGCCAGCTTCTGGCCGTGGTGCCAGCTCAATAAGTATTGACGTTTGGTGTGACCATGGCTATTCTTCCTGTTCTGTGGGGGAATTTTAGCCACGGTTGAAAAGGGCAGCTTCTGCGCAAAAACAAAAATTTCGATTTCTTCGTTCTCAGTTGAGAAAATGTGTTGCAGTTCAGGGCAGCGCTGAGCTCAGTGGAGAAGGAAAGAACAAGAGAGTCAGGGAGGCGGGGGTGGTTCCTGGAAGGTGGGCTGGCAGGAAGGTAAGCAGGAGGTGCTGCACGTTGTCTGGGATTAAGATGGATCCAGAGGCTGGGATGCTGTGAGGAGGGGGGCACCCACAAGGGACCTGGGTATGGGAACTGTTGCCCAAACTTAGCCTCTGTTCCCCGGTGCCAAAATAGAAACTCAGAGACAGGGAGTTTCCTGGTGGCTCAGTGGTAAAGAATTCACCTGTCAGTGCAGGAGACGCGGGTTCGATCCCTGGTCCTGGAAGATTCCACATACTTTGGGGCAGCTGAGCCTGTAAGCCACAACTGCAGAGCCCATGATGTAAATCCTAAGAGCCTCAACTACTGAAGTCTATGTGCCCCAGAGCCCATGCTCCGCAACAAAGGGAAGTCACTGCAGTGAGAAGCCTGTGCGCTGCAATGAAAAGTAGCCCTAACTCACTGCAACTAGAGAAAGCCCATACTCAGCAATGAAGACCCAGCACAGCCAAAAATAAATAATAGTTAAAAAAAATAAACGTGGAGACAAGAATTTTGGGTGTAGTAGAATTCTAAGAGTAGCTTTCATTGCTTTGGCTGGCAAAGGGGGCCACAGCGGGCTAAAGCCCTGAAGACCCTGTGACCTACCCTGGAGTGGGGAGTGAGGAGTTTTGTAGCATTCAAGGAGAAGGGTGTGATCAGCCTGTGGACATCTCTCAGATTGGTTGGCATCAAGGCGAAGCTTCAAGCCTCATCAGCCTTCTGGTTGCAACCAGTCTAGGGTCTGTGTTCTTGTGGTCAGCAGTTTCCATCTGGAGGGGGTCAGCTTCCTGCAAAAGCAACTCAGGAATGTGTGTCAGGCCTTTATCTGTAGCTTTCGGGGAACTGGGAGTTCTGTGATTCGGCTAAGAGGCAGCATTGTAGTCTAAATTGTTACCAGTGCCCCAGCCCCAACAGCAAGTCTTTGTTCCTTACCTTTTCATGTTTCCCAGTCATTAACTCTCGAGTCAGCACTTTACTTCAAAAGACAAGGACACGGGGGCTTGTACATGGTTTCAGAATCAACAGCCATCCCCAGGGGAGGCAGGGCCACGTGGGCCCCAAGGCCCAGGCTTTGAAGTCTTGGATTCAAGTCCTCTTTTGCTAACAAGCTATGTGAATGTGGGCAAGTTATGTCCCAGAGCCTCAGTTTCTTCCATCTGTAAAATGGGGATAAGTAGCGCCCCACATGACAGAGTGGTTCCAGGGATTCAAGGAAACGGCCCAGTTTGGTCCATGGTTTATAGTATTTGCTCAATAAATACATTTGTCTCTCTTCAGTCCCTGAACAGTTCACATAGAACTCTGGTCTCAGGCCAAATCCAGCCTGGCTTTTGTGAATAACGTTTTATGGGCACATTTTATTGGCAAACAGCCAAGCCCACTCTTTTACCTTTGTGGCTTCTCACATGATACAACAACAGCAGGGTTTGCTGCCAAAATCTTGGCCCGCTGTGCACTTACGCCTGAAAGCAAAAGGGAGGCAGAGGTTCAGGGGGATGAGCAAAGAGTAGCTTTATTCTTTGCCAGGCAAAGAGGGACTAGAGGAGGCTAGGGCCTCAAGAACTGTGCCCCTCTCGGTGGGAAGTAGGGAGAGGTTTTATATCCGGGGCTTCTGGGAATGAAGCTCTTGCATTTCTTTTCTTCTGCAAATTTACTGCCAAAGCTGGCATCAGGTGGCTGAGCAGCTGGGTCTAGTGTCCCTGAAGTTATCGGCCCTTGACCTTCTTTTTGAAATGCAGAATGCTGCCAGAGAGTGTAGGAGGTGAACAATGCCAGGTGCAGAGCACAGTTCACATGGTGTCTGAGAATAATTAGCTTTGTTTAGTTTTGTGAAGGACAAGTCTAGCTGCAAGCCTTCATTAGTAGCGATAGCTAAAGACTGCACGACTAAAGCCACTTAGCAGCAGCAGCGGCCAACAGTGTTTAGCTCCTACAGGCCTGTTTGGCTGGCATATGCCAAAGGCTGTTCACTCATTTCTGTTTTTTTCTACAACATTTTCATCTAGATCTCCACTAAGGAACTCTCATCACAGCCCCAGAAGCCCTTCTGCCATGAAGTGTCTTGGCGAGCAGAGAGCAAGGTGCCTTTGAGTTTACTGCAGATTCTGTTGTTGTTCAGTCGTTCAGTTGTGTCCGACTTTTTGCGATCCCATGGACGGCAGCACGCTAGGCTTCCCTGTCCTTCACTATCTCCCAGAGTTTGCTCAAACTCATGTCCATTGACTCAGTGATGCCATCCAATCATCCCATTCTCTGTTGCCCCCTTCTCCTCCTGCCCTCAATCTTCTCCAGTGTCAGGATATTTTCCATTGAGTCATCTCTCCACGTTAGGTGGCCAAAGTATTGGAGCTTCAGCATCAGCATCAGTCCTTCCGGTGAATATTCATGGTTGATTTCCTTCAGGATGGACTGGTCTGATCTCCTTGCTGTCCAACGGACTCTCAAGAGCCTTCCCCAACACCACAATTTGAAAGCATCAGTTCTTCGGCGCTCAGCTTTCTTTATGGTCCAACTCTCACATCCATACTACTGGAAAAACCATGGCTTTGACTATGCAGGCTTTTGTCAGCAAAGTGGTTTCTGCTTTTTAATCCGCTGTCTCGGTTTGTCATAGCTTTTCTTCCAAGGAGCAAGCATCCCATTCAGCATCTTCCTTACCTACAATCATGTGTTAGGACATGGTGTCCAGGGTCAGACAGGGAACCCCCTCCCCTTGGCCCCCCGTCAAGAGTCAGAAAGGAGCATCATTGGTAATGCCTATGAAAATATTCCTGACTTAAAGTAGAGCTTTCTGGGGGATATGGTGGTCTTTCTAGTGGGCTCTGAACATCTCACTTCTCTTTGCAGCAGGATTGCAGGGTTAGGAGTGTTGGTTCTGGGCAAATTGCATCGCTTCCTCTGTGTGCCTCAGTTTCTCTATCTGTAAAGTGGGAATAATGCTAGCACATTCCTCATAGGGTTTTTGCGAGGATGGAGTCAGTGTGGGTACAATATTTCTCACAGGGCCTGGGACACAGCAAGCACTCAGTAAATGTTTGCTGATTTGTGATAGTTTTGTTAATCATCTGGGTAGGGACATGGAAAGGGCTTCTCTGGTGGCTCAGCAGTCATCAATCTACCTGCCAATGCAGGAGACCCAAAAGACTTGAGTTCGATTCCTGGATCTGCAAGATCCCCTGGAGAAGGAAATGGCAACCCACTCCAGTATTCTTGCCTGGAGAATCCTAGGGACAGAGGAGCCTGTGGGGCTGTAGTCCATGGGGTCGCAAAGAGTCGGACAGGACTGGTGACTAAACAACAACAGCAGGGACACGGAGAAGACCCTCAGCCTTCTAGAGACCCTCTCCTGAGCTCGCTGACAATGCTCGTAGCCCTGGAGCCCCGATGTGCAAGGACCAGCGGGCACGTCAACCCCACCTGCTGTGACCTTTGCGTCCAGTCAGCTTCCCTTCACCAAGGCTCTTTTATGAGCCGCTTCTTCACTGCATACTGTCAGGCAGAGGAGGTGTTTTTCAGGCCAGCCGACAGTGTGAAGTGTGAAAAGGTTAAAGTGGGGAGGTGGGAGATGAGGCGTACATAATGGGAAGGACGTGAGGCCCAAAGCAGGGTGGTGGTGTTCTGACCCGTCTTCCCTCAGTATCCATGCTGGAGTCATAATTGCTAAATGGAGGTAGCTGTGCTCACTCTGTCCCCAACATGCCTTCCTTAAATCACTCTGTGGACCTGGGTTCTGGGTGGGACTGTTAACCATGACACTCCTGTCCCTGGAAGATGGTCATGAGACCCAGGATGGCCAGTCATAGAGTGCCAGCCTCCTGGTGATATAATCAGGCCAATCAGATTCTCCTTTCAGATTAACCTGTGGATTTGGGGAGATGGATGCTTTTGTTCTCCTAGGGTTGCCAGACCAGGAGGAAGCATGTGGACAGAGCCTGAAAAACAGAAGCAAGCAGAGCTCATAGATTGGTAAAGACAGAGTCCTGCTGATAGAGATCCTTCCAGCTCCTGGATACAGCCATGGCTGGAGCTAACCACCCAGACCTCCCCAATTATATGAGCTCTTTTGAGCTTAGATTCTTATTTTAAAAAAAAATATTTTTAAATATTTATTTTAATTAATTACTTTGGTTGTGCCAGGTCTTAGCTGTGGCAAATGGGATCTAGTTCCCCAACCAGGGGTTAAACCCAGGTCCCCTGCATTGGGAGCTTGGAGTCTTAGCCACTGGACCACCAGGAAAGCCCTGAGTTTAGACTTCTTTAAGTTAGGTTTCTGCAACTTGAAACTGAATAAGGATAAACAGTGTGAGATTTATTGAGCACTTACCCTTTGGCCAGACACAGTGCTAAGAATTTGATGAACATTATCTGATTTGTTTCTGGTAAGTCGCTTCCTCTCTTGGAGACTTAATTTGCTAGTATGTAAACTAGGTGTGTTCTGACTTGGTTATTCAGACAGTAAAGAATCTGCCTACAGTGCAGGAGACCCAGGTTCGATCCTTGGGTTGGGAAGATCCCCTGGAGAAGGGAATGGCTACCCACTCCAGTATTCTTGCCTGGAGAATTCCATGGACAGAGGAGCCTGGTGGGCTACAGTCCATGGCGTCACAAAGAGTCGGACACAACTGAGTGACTAACACTTTCACTTTCAAAGTAGGTATAATGTTGTAAGAATAAGATTGTTGGGAGACTTAAGTAAGTAAAACATATGGAGTGCCTGGCATATCGTAGTAGTGTTACAGAGAAGAACTGACTCTATGTTGGAGCTGTCTCTTTTACTTTAACATTTGCTTCTGTTCTCTAAAAGTATACTGTCCATACATAACAGCCTGCCTCAGGGAACCCTGCCCCTCTGCCTGAAGGTTAAACCAAAATGCCTTTGTTTGGGACCCCACCCACCTGCGGATGGCTACAGGAAGGAAGAAATCAACACATCCCCTCCCTGAGACTGGCCATTCTAGGAGACATTTGCAAGATGAATGGCATCCAGACCCTGTAAGATGGTTATTTGGAGACATTAGTCTTCCATCTTCCCGGTCAGCAGGCTTTCTGAATAAAGTCATTTTCCTTGCCTCAACACCTCGTCTCTTGGTTAATTGGCCTGTCATGTAGCAAGCAGAGTGAGCCTGGACTCTGTAACAGCAGGTCCTCATGAAACATCAGATACTTTTCTCAGACTGGGGAACTCTGTGATGAGCATCTTTGAATGTACCTTTTGGAGCAATTGCTTCTCTATTTCTCAAAGTGGAAATTCAGGATCAGGAGTATGCCCTTGTTAAGGTCCTCAACACAAAGCCCCTGATTGCTCTTCAGAAACCTGCCAATTGTATTAGTTATCTGTTGCCATGTAACAAATCACCACCGATTTAATGGCTTAAAGAGCACATCTCTATTATCTCACCATTTCTGTGGATCAGGAGGCCAGGCGTAGATAGGTTAGGGCCTCTGCTTTAGTCTTTTTTTTTCTTTTAATTTATTTTAGCTGTGCTAGGTCTTTGTTGCACTCGGGCTTCCTCTAGTTGCAGTGAGTGAGGGCTACTCTCTAGTTGCAGGGCGCAGGCTTCTTATTGCATTGGCTCCTCTTCTTCCAGGGCACAGGCTCCAGGGCACATGGGCTCTGGAGCTTGGGCTCAGTGAATGTCATGCATGGCTTTAGTTGCCCTGTGGCATGTGGCATCTTCCCAGACCAGGGGTTGAACCCATGTCCCCTGCATTGACAGGTGGATTCTCAACCACTGGACCACCAGGGAAGTCCTGCTTCAGTCTTTCCTAAGCCTACAGTCAAGCTGTTGGCTGGGGCTGGGGTCTCATTTGAAAGCTCCACTGAGATAGGATCTGATTCCAAGCTCACTCGGGTTGTTGGCAGGACTGAATTCCTCCAGAGCTGTTTGCTAAAGGTCTCATTTCCTCACTAGCTGGAGGGCCATGTATAGCTGCTGGCCATGTTGGCCTTTGCAACATGAAGTGTGCAGGTTGAGAAGGCAAACGGAGAAAGCATGCCAGCAAGATCATCACAGTCTCTTATAACCACAGAAATGACATCCTGCTGCCATTGCTGCATGCTGCTGTTTAGACACACGTCCCATGTCTCACTCACAGTCACAAAGACGGGAATTACATGAAGGTGGGCTCACTGGGGGCCATCACTTCTTTCTTTTGTGAATTGTGTTCTTTGTGTTTGCCTAGGAAATCTTGCTTACTCCAAGGCCACAAGGATTTCTTCTTATGTCCTCTATTTTTTTTTAACATTCATTTATTTTTGGCTGTGTCGGGGCTCGGTTGCAGCACTCAAGACCCTCGTCGCAGGACGTGGGTTCAGTAGTTGCCCTGTGGCGTGTGAGATCTTAGTTCCCCAACCAGGGGTCAAACCCACATCCCCTGCATTGGAAGGTGGGTTCTCAACCACTGGACCACCAGGGAAGTCCCCAGTAGTTTTATAGCTTTAGTTTTTGCACTTAGGCCTATGAGCCCTTTGGAATTAATTTTTCTATCTAGTGCAAGGTGCAGATTGAGGTTTATATGTTTGCAAATGATGTCCAACTGAATGATGTAATGACAGTTGAAGAGAAAATGCTGCATGTAGCATGATTAAAACTCTAATAATATATATAGGTCTTATATATCATGAGCGCTTACTATGGGTAAGGCTCCAGCTAAATGTTTTTACCTGTGTTATTTCAGGAAGAACTAGTTAAATATCTTCTCAGAGCTATGCATGTGATAAAAGTTACACACGGTTTTTATATTGAACATTTCCACACCTCCCCGGTCCAGCCCATCCCAGGAGTCCCTGCCTACACATTCTCTGGGGGATTCTATTCAGACTTTAAGTCGTGGCGGAGGTTGGGTAAGGCCAGGCTCGTCTGGCCTGTGTCTAGACACCTCATTTCCCTAGGTTGTTGTAGAAAAGAGAGATTTCTTAACAATGGAAAGGTGTTTCTCAACAAAACCCCAGGGCCAGAGGGAAGAATGGAAGGAGGGAGGGAGAAAAGAGAATTGTTCTTACCTAAAAAAAAATTAATTAATTTTGTTTGCGCCGGGTCTTCATTCCCGTGCACGGACTCGCTTCAGCGGCGGTGAGCAAGGGGGCCGCTCTTCCTTGCGCGCGGCTTCTCGCTGCAGGGGCTCCGCCTGCCGCAGGGCACAGTCTCTCGGCCTGTGGGCTTCAGCAGTTGGCAGCACGTGGTCCCAGTAGTTGTGGCTGGTGGGCTGTCTACAGCGCAGGCTCAGTAGTTGTGGCCCATGGACTTTAGCTGCTCTGCGGTATGTGAGATCTTCCCGAACGTGGGCTCGAACCCGTGCGCACAGCATTGCAAGACGGATTCTTATCCACTCTACCACCCGGGAAAGTGAAAGTGAAAGTCGCTCCGTATACAGTCCATGGAATTCTCCAGGCTAGAACACTGGAGTGGGTAGCCTTTCCCTTCTCCAGGGGATCTTCCCAACCCAGGGATTGAACCCAGATCTCCCGCATTGCGGGCAGATTCTTTACCAGCCGAGCCACAAGGGAAGCCCAAGAATACTGTAGTGGGTAGCCTATCCCTTCTCCAGTGGATCTTCCTGGCCCAGGAATCGAACTGGGGTCTCCTGCATTGCAAGTGGATTCCTTACCAGCTGAGCTACCACCAGGGAAGTCCCCTGCTTGCTTTTTTTTTTTTTTCGGAAATATTTATTTATTAGGTTGCACTGGTCTTAGTTGAGTCACGTGGGATCTTCGGTCTTCGTGGCAGTATGTAAAGTCTAGTCACCTGAACAGGGATGTAACCCTGTATTGGGAATGTGGAGTCTTAGCCGATGGACCACCAGGGAAGTCCCTGAATGTGCTCACTTTATTATTATTATTTTTTTAAAGACTTTTTTTTGTGTGTGTGTGGATCATTGTCTTTATTGAATAGGTGGATTCTTTACCAGCTGAGTTACCACCAGGGAAGTCCCCTGCTTGCTTTATTTTTGGAAATATTTATTTATTAGGTTGCACTGGGTCCCAGTTGAGTCACATAGGATCTTCAGTCAAGTCTTTATTGAATTTGTTACCATATTGCTTCTGTTTTATGGTTTGGGGTTTTTTTGGCCATGAGGCATGTGGGAATCTTAGCTTCCAGACCAGGGAATCGGACCTGCACCCCCTGCATTGGATGGAAAAGCCTTGGACTGCCAGGGAAGTCCCCTTAGCTGAACTGTTGAAGCTTCTAGCTAACCTACTATTTCTGTCTCAGTGATGAGGAACTGCAGGGGCAAGTGGCCTGGCGTGCCTGTGGACATCAGCTACCCAGTTTCTTCCCCCTACGTCGCATGTTAGGTGTTGGTCTGGAGAACAGGCTGGAAAGTATAGCCAGGTGTCCTGCAGTTCAGCTTTAGAATGCCTAAAATGTATTATTGCTTGGAAAATTCCTTTTGTTCAAGCCTAGGCAAGTCTGGCTTTTACAAATTTGTATACCTACTTGTGGTTTAATTGCTAAGTCATGCCCAACTCTTTGCAACCCCGTAGATTATAACCTGCCAGGCTCCTCTGTCCATGGGATTTCCCAGCAAGAATACTGGAGAGGGTTGCTTATATACATGGGCTTCCCAGCTAGCACAGTGGTAAATAACCCACTTGCCAGTGCAGAAGATGCAAGGGACTTGGGTTCAATCCCCGGGTCAGGAAGATCCCCTGGAGAAGGAAATGTTAACCCACTCTAGTATTCTTGCCTGGGAAATCTCATGGACAGAGGAGCCTGGTGGGCTACAGTCCATGGGGTTGCAAAGAGTCAGACAGGACTGAGCGAGCACACAAGCATGCATGCGTGCATGGTGATGCCTTCCACATTGTAGCGATGCCGCATATAAGCTGTTGCAGGAATAGAGTCCCAGAAGAGCACTTGTGCTAGCCCCTTTTACAGATGAGGAAACTGAGGCTCAGACAGGGGAAGCAACCAGTCCAGATCTCTCAGCAGGCTCGTGGTGGTGCTAGAATCCAGGTGCACTGGCTCATGGTTCTAGCTCTTTCCCTACCACATTGCTCCTAGCAGCGGTTTCTCTCTGGCTGAGGGATTTTTATTCCAATTTGGGAAGAGATTCCCTGAAACGAAAAAAGGGCTGCTTAGCCTTCATCTCTTGGTATCATGCCAGACATGTGTTTGGAAAATTAGACCAGTGCATTACTGATCCCTTTTCATTCAAAATTAATTACATCATATAGGATTTGAAGAGTGGCAGCCAGCCCCTCCAGAAGTTTCTAGGGACTTTAAACTTTAAGTGGAAGCTTTAAAGTGGAGGCTTTAAACTTAAACGGTTATGCACAGGTCAGGTCCATGGAGTCAAATGACTCCTAACAACATCATGACCTCATGAGACTTAATAGACAGAGGCCATTTCCTTCTAGTATGGTGATCTTAATAACCGTACCAATATCTTGGCTATAACTTGGAGTTGGTTCCTTATGAGTTTGCCACGCAAAATAAGCCCTGTGCTTGCAAGAAGAGACTTTTGGGAAGACTTTTCATTTATTGAATCAATAAATCTTTGTTACACATCTACTGTGTATCATGCACTAACCTAAAAGCCAGAGATGTGCTTGGGATAGGACCAACACCATTGTGTCTGCAGAGGTTCACAAGGAATTCATCTGCAAACACAGACAATCCTGAGAGGGTGGCTTAAACAAATGGGGGCTTAGTTTTACCTTCTAATAAGAATTCCTGAGGTAGGCAATTCAAGGATGGGGCAGCTGTTCAGTGATGCTATCAGAGCCTCAGACTCTGTATCTTTTGTTTTTGCCACTCACTAGGAGGTTTAGCCTCATGGTTGCAAGATGGCTGTTGTACTTCCAGACATTACATCTTTATCCCAAGTGGATCAAAAGCCTTCTCCTCCCAGGGCCTGGTCTTTTTTTTGTTTCCCAACAGACTCTGCTTCTAAGTCATTGGTTAGGATTATGTCTGTCACGTGGCCACCACTGGCTAGAAGGTACCTAGAAAAGTGAAGGGGCAGATGGGTCAGATTGGTGTTGGATGAGCCATCCTATAGTATCGACCATCCTGTCTGAATGTCCAAAGGAACAGATGGTAGAAAACAACTTCATTGCTCAAAAACCGTTAATTACTATGGGGACAGTGTTGTTGCCAAGATATCATGTGTTTTAGTGTGGGTTTCTTTTGAAGTAGACTCTGAGATAAGGATTTAAGACTAGCGATTTTATTGGGGTGGGTGATCCTAGGACACACTGGTACAAGAGTAGGGAATTAAGATGAAGAAGGAAGGCTATCAATTGAAGACTTCGCTGCCGTGGGCGGCTGGGGTTCACTCCCACTGGGAAACTCGAGGGGGTGGAGTAGGACAGGCCTCAGAGCTTTTCCCTCCCTGAAGGAGGGAATAGCTGAGGCTGTTTATCTTCCAACTTCTTTCATGCTTGGTGTTCTAGGGGTCTTCATCCTCCATCAATATCAGTCTTCTCACCTGGGGAGAGAAGTCCATACATGGAAAGACACAGGTGTGTGTAGTGGGTGCTGTAGAAATGCACTAAGTGGTTGAGAGCCTAAGGAGCTATGATGGGCATTAACCCTACCTGAATCATCATAAATCATCATATCCTGAGAGCTTTTAACCTAAGTTGGGGATTAGGTAAGCCCTTTCCAAAGAGGAGGTTTCCCCGGTGGCTCAGATGGTAAAGAATCTGCCTGCAATGCAGGAGAGTTGGGTTCAGTCCCTGGGTCGGGAAGATCCCCTGGAGAAGGGAATGGCAGCCCACTCCAGTATTCTTGCCTGGAGATTTCCATGGACAGAGAAGCCTGGCGGGCTACAATCCATGGCGTGGCAAAGAGCTAGACGCAGCTGAGCGACTAACACTTTCACTTCCAAAGAGGTAATTTTTCAGTTGAGATATTTTTTAAAAAGTGGGGATAAGAGTATTTCAGTTAAAGGGAACAGCATGTGCGAAGCCTCAGGCAGGAACGAACCTCATGTGTTCGAGGTCCAGGTGTGTGAGGCTGGCGAGGCTGGCAGGGCCTCAGGGCTACACACTTGTACAAATCCAGAGCTCACCGATTAAAAAAACATCGGCTTTCCCATGACACTCGACGCTTCATAATGAAAGGAAACCCTTCTTTCCAGGATCCTGACTTCCTCCCTCCTTCCCTTCTCTTTCTTTTAAATATTTGTTCCTTGCATCTCTGAAACGCACTCCTCCCCGCTTCTCAAAGTGTCTCTCACTTCTTCTAATAATAATATTGGCATGAGTCTGCCTAAGTCACAAAGTACTTTTTAAAAAAATTTTAAAAACAGACTTTCTTTTTCTCGTTCCTTCATTTTCGGCCACACTGGGTTTTCGTCGCTTCGTGGGCTTTCTCTAGTTGCGGCGACAGGGGCTACCCTCTGGCTGCGGTGCGCCCGTTTCTCGTTGCAGTGGCTTCTCTCGTTGCGGAGCACGGGCTCTAGGGTGCACGGGCTTTAGTGGTTGTGTTGGTTACCCCGAGGCAGGTGAGATCTTCCCAGACCAGGCATTCAACCTGTGTCCCCTGGGTTGGCAGGTGGATTCTTAACTGGAAACCTGGTCACAAAGTACTTTTACACCCACCATCCTGACACCCTCGTAGTGCCCTCCTGGGACTGGTGGGTACAATTACCTGCTTTTTACAGCTGGGAAAAAAACAACAACAACACAAACTGAAGCTCAGAGAGGCAACTTCTCGGGGCTCACGCAGATTTAAGACTCAAGACCAGCCTCCTGAACCCCTGTGCAAAGCCCTTCTCTACCAGCTCGGGGTTCAGCGTGTGGCTTTAATCCTAAAGGTGGTGCTTTGTTTGGTTTCTGCCTTGGAAGCCTTCCGGTTTTATCCTGCCTCTTCAGTTGACCGGCTGAGTAGTCACAGCATCCGTTGTTTGATGTGCCCCCTCCCCTGCCCCAGATTCATTGAAAAACATTACTTTCTGTTCATTTTACAGCGACTGAGCATGATTCAGGTAGATTCTATCAAAATCCTCAGGAAAAAATAGAATGATCAAAGCCTACAAGGTTGTCTTTGCAACGGGGCATGGAAGAAGGTCTCCTTATGGGGATGAGGGACGTGGGACCCAGTGAAGGAAAGTGCCTGCACCAGGCGGAGGGGGTATCATCCACCCTGCCACTGCCCCTTCTCCTGGCTGTGGTCATAGCGCCTTGGTTGTCCTTTGGGGACACTCCAGTATTCTGGCCTGGAGAATCCCATGGACTGTGTAGTCCACGGGGTTGCAAAGAATTGGACATGACTGAGTGACTTTCACTGTCCCTTGGGGAGCCAGCCACGTTTGCCAGGGAAAAGACAGGATGCTCAGTTAAGTTTGAACTTCAGATTAAACAGCAACAACAGTTTAATTTTCTTTTTAAAATAATTAATGGCTTCACTGAGTCTTTGTTACTGAGCATGGGCTTTCTCTAATTGTGGTGGCTGCAGCTACCCTCTAGTTGCAGGGCGTGGGCTTCTCACGGCGGTGCCTTCTCTTGTGACGCAGAGGCTCCAGGGCGTGCAGGCTTCAGCAGTCGTGGCTCTCAGGCTTGGTTGCCCCACGGCATGTGGGATCTTCCTGGACCAGGGATCGAACCTGTGTCCCCTGCATCGGCAGGTGGATTCTTTACCACTGGACCACCAGGGAAGTCCAAAGACAATATAAAAATATAAGTATCTCCCACATACTGCATGGAGCATATTTATACTAAAACTTTATTATTCATCTGAAATTCAAATGTAACTCTGTGTGTGTGTGTGTATGTGTGTGTGTGTGTGTGTGCTCAGCTGTGTCTGACTCTTTGTGGCCCCATGGACTGCAACCCGCCAGGCTCCTCTGTCTGGAGGATTCTCCAGGCAAGAATACTACAGAGTGGGTTGTCATTTCCTCCTCCAGGGCTCCTCCAGGGCATCTTCCTGACTCAGAGATCGAACCTGCATCTCTTAAGTCTCCTGCATTGGCAGGTGGATTCTTTACCTCTAGTGCCCCTGGGAAGGCCTCAGATGTAACTAACGGGGCACCTTTATTTGCTGCATCTGGCAGCCAGGACGCCTCTTAACTCAAATGATGATGATGGGACTGATTCACTCTCCCTTGGTTTCAGGAGCAGGGGGGTGACTGATCCAGGCTTGGCCAGGTGGTGCCTCCTACTCCTGTCATTCCTAGAGACTGGGTCAGAGATGGGAATCCTGGAAATCTGATTTGCACCACTGAGAAAGACATTTGTTTTTTTTTGTTGGGATTGCTAAGTGATGAAAAAAGTAGCTCCTGGGGTTCCAACCAATGAGAATCTGAGTAAGAACGAAGCCAGGAGAGGACAAACAACGGAGAGATGTAGAGGAATGGAGAGAGAAGAATTAAAACTTAAAGACGTTATTAGGGGGTCCTGGGACCCACCTCATTGAATTGTACCTTCAGTTAGGCTCCCAAATGTCGATGGAACAGTTGAGGACTGTTTGGATGATGGTGTAATTGAAGATAACGATAGTAACATGATAGAGTGGAAGGCGAACTCTTTAGTGGGGATGGTTATTTGCATGCGTTCATGCTCAATCATGGCCAACTCTGCGACTCCATGGACTGTAGCCCACCAGGCTCCTCTGTCCGTGGGATTTTCCAAGCAAGAATACTGGAGCAGATTGCCACTTCCTTCTCCAGGGGATGCTCCCGACCCAGGGCTCAAACCTGCGTCTCATGCCTCTCCTTCATTGGCAGGTGGATTCTTTACCACTGTGCCACCTGGGATAACGAAGGGGATGGTAACGGGAGATATCAGTCTTACTCAGATGGTGGTTGAAGGGGTCCTAGAGCAGAATGGGGTGGTAAAATCAAGGGGAGCATGTGTTCTTGCTGGTGATGGCTCTGTTCAGGGTGCTGCTGCTGCTGATGGAGATGAGGACGCTAGTGATGAAGAGAAGGATGGTGTTGGTAAGACAGAATTAAACAAGGGAAAGAGTAGTTGTCAGCCTTAGTCTATCACCACATCCTATCAAGTCAACCCCTCTCAGTTAAAAAGATAATCTATTCACTTCTCTACCTACTCCTGGCTGCCACCACCGTGGCCTGACCATCCAAACATCTCTTGTGCTTCTGTTGTTAAGTTGCTCCTAACTGGCTTCCTTGCTTCCTGTGCTGTCTCCCGACAGTCTCTGCTCCACAATAAAATCGGGAGGAAGAGTGAGATTTTAAAAAATGTAAATTACAACATTTCACTTACTCTTTTCAAAACTGACCAGGAGCCTAGACTAGAAACCAGACTTTTATTGATGGACAGTTGATTTACAATGTGGTCTTTTAAAATTTTTATTTATTTCTAATTGGAGTCTAGTCACTTTACAATATTGCATTGGTTCCTACCATACATCAACATGGATTAACCACAGGGACACATATGTCCCCTCCCTCATGAACCTCCCTCCCACCTCCCACCCCATCCCACCCCTCGAGGTTGTCACAGAGCACAGGATTTGAGCTCCCTGCATCACAGAGCAAATTTCCACTGGCTTTCTAATTTTGCATTTGGAAATGTATTAATATATGTTTCCATGCTACTCTCTCAATTCGTCCCACCCTCTCCTTGCCCAGCTGTGTCCAAGTCTGTTCTCTGTGTCTCCACTAAGAGTTAGTCACTCAGTCTGTCCAACTCTTTGCCACCCCCATGGACGCTGCTGCCTTGCAAACAGGTTCATCAGAACCATCTTTCTAGAGTCCATATGTATGCATTAATGTACGATATTTGTTTTTCTCCCTGACTTACTTCACTCTGTATTATAGGCTCTAGGTTCATCCACCTCATTAGAACTGACTCAAATGCATTCCTTTTCATGACTAAGTAATATTCCATTATACATATATATACCAAACTTCTTTATCCATTCATCTGTTGCTTCCACGTACAATGTTTTCTTAATTTCTGCTCTACAGCAAAATGATTCAGTTACATACACACACACACACACATACACACACATTCTTCTTTAATTATTTTTCATTGTGGTTTATCATAGGATACTGAATATAGTTCCCCTTACTATGCAGTTGGACCTTTTGGTTATCCGTTAAAGAATTTTTATGTAAAAAAACTGATCTTTTTTCTCTGTAGCGAGCCTAGAAAAATCAACTGAAAGGGAAGATTTTGGAGAAAGGGTGGTTGAAGCTGGAGGGAGAGGCTATTGAGGATGACCTGGAAACAGGACAGGTGCTAGCTGTCCTTCCTAATCCCCCCGCCCCTACCCCACCCCCTCACCCCCTCTGTGGGAAGACCGCCCTCTGCCCCGCACCACCCTGCCCTTTTCTCTGTGCGGGGCGCCTGGGCGCTGTGCACAGAGGAGGAGCACGCGTCCACTGAGCCCAGAGCTGCGTGAAGGGCGTCGGAGGGCAGACTCCCTGAGTTGGGGGTGGGCGGTGGGGTCGCGGGGCAGGGCTGGGAGGAACGCAGAGGCCCGGCAGAGCGGGGAACAGCTGGGATGCGTGGGGAGTGCAGGAGCGGATAGGTGGGAGGAGGGTCTTCGAGCAGTTGAGGAGCGGGAGCGAAAGGGTGTGCTGGGCTGCAAGTGTTAATCGAGGTGGGGTTTTAGATCGTGATGGGGTCTGAGCGGGGAGGCGGTGCAGGTCCCAGCCTGCAGGTGAGGGGCTGAGGGGCGGAGCCAGTGGCGGAGGGAGGGATCGAGGTCCCGAGGACCAGTTCTGGCTCTTAGAACCGGGGCGCGCGAGCTTCTGGCGCTGGCAACTGTGGGCGGCGGCCGGGGTCGCGGCTCGGCGATGCGGGTGCACCTGGGCGCGCTGGCCGGCGCGGCGGCGCTGACCGGGGCGCTCAGCTTCGTGCTCCTGGCGGCGGCCATCGGCACCGACTTCTGGTACATCATCGACACCGAGCGCCTGGAGCGGGGCGGCCCAGGGGCGCGGGGCCCGGCGGGGGCCAACAACCGCAGCCAGCTCGAGCCTCTGAGCTCGCACTCCGGCCTCTGGCGGACCTGCCGGGGTAAGGGGGCACCCGGGGAGCCCGGGCGGTGGCCGGACCTGTTGCTTGGCGCGCACTCGGCTTTCAAGCCCCGGAGCCCGCGAAACGCGAGGTCCGGGGCCGGACGGGAGGTGGCCCAGGGTCCTGGGGCTGCCATCACCCCTATAAAGAGGTGCCCGGCTCAGCCCACCGCTGCTCCGCGACCCTACACCCCCCGGGTGGGACATCCAGGAGGGACGTGGGGACGAAGGCGCGGGCTGGGTCTGAACCCCCGGGGACCCCCCCCCCCCCCGCCCCGCAGCCCCTACGCCCACCGATTCCTCTGCCCCACCCAGTCCAGAGCCCGTGCGCGCCGCTGATGAACCCCTTCTGGCAGGAGAACGTGACCGTCAGCGACTCGAGCCGGCAACTTCTCAGTGAGTCCGGGGAGGGTGAGACGGGGGGCGGAACCCGGGGCTGGACGCCAGTTTGGGAGCTTTTATTCAAACTGGGGGCGGGGGCCCTGCAGAGGAGAGGGCCACCGAGGTGGCCTCTGACACGGGCAGGAGCAGGGGAAGGGGTATAGGAGAAGGAGGTGGGACCCTCTGGCTCCACGGGTGAAGTTGTGTGGTTGGGGATTCATTCGACAAACGTTGGCTGCAGGCTTTCGGTGCGCGGGGCAGCGGGGTGCTGAGCTCCAAGCCCCAGGCCCAGCGCTCGGGGCTCAGAGGCTAGCTGGCGACACCGAGGGGGAAGTGCGCAGTTCCATTTCAGAGTGGCAAGCAGCACGGGGGAGGGTGACTCGGAGCCCGAGGAGACACCTTAACCAGCCTGGGGAGCTGACTGGCACACCCCATGGTCAGCCGTCGCTGCATCCTCGCTGTTGAGGACAAGCGCTTGGCAGCACCAAGGATGCAGTAAATATTGGCTGAACGATCCAAGAGAGGAAAACCAGGAGGCAAAGGACAGCTCCCCATCCCCAGGGGCCTTGTGTCTGTTGTTCCTGGCTGACTTCCCAGTGCCTGGCACGGTGCTCCGAAGTCAGAAAAGCCGGCAGGATTTGAGGACAGAATTTGGGAAAGCAAAGGGGCTGAATAAACACTGGAGGGAAGAGGGAAAATCAGAGCCATAGTTCAGTTCACCAGCGGCCAGACCTGGAGCTGAACTCCATTTCAGCCTTCATTTAATCCTCACAGCCTTCCTGCAAAGTTCTTGTCTCCATCTTAATCTTTACTTTTCCAAAGAGGAAACACTCCTAGAGAGAGAGGTGCCATACAAAGGAAATGATGAGGAAATGAGAGCTGAGTTCCATAGACCTTGACAAGTATGGGCAGCTTTTGATAGACTTACTGAGGGTTGGGGATGGGACTCTTAGAATAAAGACAAGTCCCTGGCATGGCCCACTAGGGCTGCCAGGGCCCCTCTTCAGCTCCACTCTCCCCTTTGCTCTTTCCTCTCCGGCTGTGTTGGCACCAGTTCCTGGAAGGTGGCACATTTCCTCCCGCCACAGAGACTTTGCACACGCCATTGCCTCCACTCGGAGTCTCCCTGCTCCCATCCTGCCAGCTTGACTTAGTCAGTTCCTACTCACAGTACAGGCTGTGTGACATTTTTAGAGTTAAAAGCTGACCCCCTCACTAAACAAGCTCCATGCCAGCAGGGACCATGTCTCTCTTGCCACAGCTGGAATTTAGCACAGAATATTTAGTATTTAGCACAGAGCCTGGGCTTCCCAGGTGGCGCTAGCGGTAAAGAACCTGCTTGCCAATACAGGAGATGCAGGTTTGATCCCTGGGTGGGGAAGATCCCCTGGAGGAGGGCATGACAACCCACTCCAGTACTCTTGGCTGGAGAATCTCATGGACAGAGGAGCTGGGTGGGCTACAGTCCATAGGGTTGCAGAGTCGGACATGACTGAAGTGATTTAGCACACACAGCCTTGGCACAGAGTAGCCCATGAGCCAAGGTTGGCTGAGCAGGTATGAGAGTGAATGTAAACTATTTTTTAGAGGTGAAACTCAATCCATGTTTGTTGAATGAATAAATAAGTACATGAGTGAACCAGACTGCTTCTCTGAAGTCCACTGGTGTGCTGGAAAATGCTTAATAATTGGCTCTCTGGAGGAGGGGAGCATCTTGATTTGTGGCATTTGCCAACCTCTGTGGAATAAATATTCCCACTGCGGTCAATTCAAGCTGTCAACATGACGTCCACTGGTTCCGCATATTCCTGAAAACTTAACAGTTGACTGATTCAGTGGACGTGAATTGGAGCAAACTCTGGGAGATGGTGGAGGACAGAGGAGCCTGGTGTGCTCCAGACCCTGGGGTCACAAAGAGTAGGACAAGACTTAGCGATAGAACAACTCTGATATAATCCAACTCCAGCACCCCACGGGCTGCCCTTGTAGCCCAGTTGGTAAAGAACGTGCCTGTAATGCGGGAGACCCAGGTTCGCTTCCTGGGTCGGGAAGATGCCCTGGAGAAAGAAATGGCAGCCCACTCCAATATTCTTGCCTGGAGAATTCCATGGACAGAGGAGCCTGGCAGGCTACGGTCCCTGCAGTCACCTGGCAGGCTACGGTCCCTGCAGTCACAAGAGTCAGACATGACATAGCGACTAAACCACCACCTGCACACTACTGCGTGAAGTCCCCCTGAAGGGAATATCCGCTAGGTGCTTGGAAAGTGAGGTGGGTGGGCATGGAGGAAAGGAAGGGATCTCACGAACTCTGTCCTCAGCTCCAAGTTGCACCAGGAGGACCTCTGGGTATTCTCAGAGCATTTCAAGCATCATCAGGAATTCCCATTCCAAAACTCCTGTTACGTGTTAGCTAGCAGGCTTCTGAATGGATCACTCTGGTCCACAGAGAAGGCTGGAGAATGTAACCAGGAGATGCTGTATCAGTTACTACAGCCTTAAAACAAAGTTGGGTGTCCCTTTGCATGTGAAAATTGTGCCTATGCAACTTATTTATTTATTTAAAACTTAAAAATGTATTTATTTGGCTGTGCCTGGTCTTAGTCGCAACACACAGGATTTGGGTCTTTGTTGTGGCACGAGGGATCTTTTTAGTTGTGGCGTGTGGGATCTAGTTCCATGGGATCTAACCCTGGATCTAACCAGGGATTGAACACCGGCCCCCTGCATTGGGAGTGCAGAGTCTTAGCCTCTGGACCAGCAGGGAAGCCCCAGCTTATTTATGTTTATTTGTTTAATCAAATAAACAAGAGGGCTTTCCCATGGTGGGGGGCGGGGAGAGAATAATCTAGAATTTTTGCCCATAAACTGAGGGCTGGAAGTCAAAGCCCAGCTTAGACCTTTCCCAGGACCCCTCTGTGATCCCGGGGTTGGTATCTTAACCTCTCTGAGCCTCAGCTTCCATATTTATCCAAACAAGATAACAAAACCCGAAAGGGGTGTGGGGTCAGGATTCCACGAACTAGCTGATTGAAAAGATGGACCTGACCTGGCACCTGGCTTAGTGCCTGTTGTTGTGTGATCTCCCTGTTGCATCAAAGAATGACTTGATGTAAACGTGCTAGACACGCACTAAGTGGTCAGTAAACACTAGTCCTCTGTACCGTTCCTTCCCGCCTCTTTTAGACGCAGTCACATCTGTGGCCCTTTGCTGGGCTGCATGCTGGCCTTCAGCCTACTTATCACATCAGTGGGTACACTGGATGGCTAACCAGTCAGCACTGGTCTGGCCTCTTCGTGAAGCTTGATAATGCAGCAGCCCTGCGTGGTCCAGGGTTTTGAGAAACAGGCAAAACCCATGTCCACAGTCTGCGCCTCTGTTCACCCTCTGCCCCAGGTCTAAGCCCCAGCTTCACCACCAGCCAGGCATGTTGTTGCTGTTTGGTCGCTCAGTCATGTTGACTCTTTGTGACTTCATGGCCTGCACCACGCCAGGCTTCCCTGTCCTTCGGTATCTCCCAGAGTTTGCTCAAACTCATGTCCATTGACTCGGGGATGGCATCTAACCATCTCATTCTCTGTCACCCCTTCTCCTCCTGCCCTCAATCTCTCCCAGCATCAGGGTCTTTTCCAGTGAGTCAGCTCTTCACATCAGGTGGTCAAAGCAGTGGAGCTTCAGCTTCAGCGTCAGTCCTTCCAATGAATAATCAGGGTTGATTTCCTTTAGAATCGCCTGGTTTCATCTCCTTGCTGTCCAAGGGACTCTCAGGAGTCCTCTCCAGCACCACAATTTGAAAGCATCGATTCTTCGGTGCTCAGCCTGCTTTATGGTCCAACTCTCACATCCGTACATGATGGTTTTGGGCAAATTCCTCTGCCTCTCTGAGTCTCAGTTCCCTCATAGGCAAATTGAAAATAACTCTCATCTCTCCTCATAAGAACAGTCGAGGGTGAAACGAGAGAGTGTATTTCCAGAGCCTCACGCAGTGTCTGGCCCTGTAAGTGTACCCTGAGTGTTAGCTGCTCTTACTACTATTGTATCATCAGAGAGGAGGCTGGCCCTTCAGACCTTGTGCTCACTGAAAATCACCCCCAGAGACAGCTTTTTCCCAGAATCTCTTTATCCCCAGAAAGAGTTTTGAATGTTGGCCAAGTTCTTTTATTGCACAAAGAGCCCGTGTTCCTTTCTGGACCTGCAGAAGAGTCACAGAGGACAGAGGCCAAGTGACAAGCTGCATGCTCTGTGAGGCAGCCTTCCAGACAGAGTCCCTCCTGAGGGTGGATGGGAAGAACAATTGATTTTTCCTCCAAGAAAACCCATGCGGGCAGCTTGCTTCTGTACCCAGTAAAACTCCACCTTGCTTGGATATTTTATCTTCTTGATTAGCCCTGGGGATGTCAAGGGTTTGGTTCCCTGGCTAGGGACTGGGATTTTTTTTTTTTTGGCAGAGAGGCAGTCTTCAAATTCAGCACAGTTTATTATTATTACTTTTATATTTTAAAAATATTTTCTTGGTCCCGCTGCATGGCATGTGGGATATTAGTTCCCTGACCAGGGATTGAACCTTCGCCCTTTGCATTGGAGGCTCAGTGTCTCAACCACTGGACTGCCAGGAAAGTCCCAGCACAGTTTAGATAAAAGAGCCACAGTTTAGAGCCACCCAGGCTAGCTGTATCAGCCTTTTGAAAGTGATGGAAACTCAAATCATACTGTGCGTGCATGCTAAGTCGCTTCAGTTGTGTCTGACTCTTTGTGATCCTATGTATTGTACCCCACCAGGCTCCTCTGTCCATGGGATTCTCCAGGCAAGAATACTGGAGGGGGTTGCCATGCCCTCCTCCAGGGATCTTCCCCACCCAGGGATCGAACTCGCATCTCCTGCAGCTCCTGTGTTGCAGGCAGATTCTTTATCTCTGAGCCACCGGGAAAGCTCCCAAATCATACTAGTTAAAACAAAACACGGAATTCCTGGTCCATGGAGCTGAAAAGCTCAAGCCCCCCAGGACCTAAAGAGTTAAGCACAATTTCTTTCTTCTTCTCTCTGGGCTTTGCCTCTAGATTCTGCTTTCAACTAAATCCTCTCCAGTCTCAGCAACCAAAATAGGAGACTGTTGCCCAATCATTCTGCAACTCCTGGTAGGTCTCTCTTTGGCTCAGATCGGATCACATGCCTAGGACTGAGCCAATCAGTATGGCCGAGGGCAAGGAGTGTGCTGATTGGTCAGGCTGAGTCATGTGCCTCTCTCAACAAGATGGGGTGGGGTCCACCTCATCATAGATAAGGTCCCCCTGACCAGTTCTGTAACTTCTGGCTAGTCATCTGCTTCCATAAATGGGCTGTTTTATAAACAACAAGGTTCTGCTGTATAGCACAGGGAACTATATTCCATATCCTGTGATAAACTATAATGGAAAAGAATATGAAAAAGAACATATATATATGATAACTGAGTCACTTTCCTGTACAGCAATAATTAATGTTACATGGCAACCCACTCCAGTACTCTTGCTTGGAGAATTCCATGGACTGAGGAGCCTGGTGGGCTACAGTCCATGGACTCGCAGAGAGTCGGACACGACTGATCTAATTCACTTTTCACTTACAATGAAAAATAAATTTAAAAAATAAGTGGGCTGCTTTGAGATGAAATGAGGTCATATAAGCAAAGCTTCCAGCATAGTTGTTTTAGTCGCTCAGAGATGGTAAAGCATCCAGCTTAGGTTACCCAAAACAGGAGGGGAGTTGCGGTCTCCTTCTCCTGCGTTAAGTCATGTTACCTCCCTGAGCCTCAGGCTTCTCATCTGTAAAATGAGGCGTTGTTGTTCAGTTGCAAAGTCGTGTTAGACTCTTGTGACCCTCTGGACTGCAGCACGCCAGGCTTCCCTGTTCCTTCACTATCTCCCAGAGTTTGCTCAAGCTCATGTCCATTGAGTCCATGATGCCATCCAACCAGCTCATCCTCTGTCCTCCCCTTTTCCTCCTGCCCTAAAATGGGGCTAATTATTGCAAACTCCTTTTTTTTTAACTTAATTCGGGGGATAAAACATGGTGAGATTGTGGGGTGCTTGCCACCTACAGCTTACTGTCTAGTGCAGGAGGCAGATAATAAACACCTGGTGAGCAGTGAATAAATAAACATAAAATGGTTTCAAATAGTAGTAGCTGTAACAAAGGAAATAAAACAGGGGCATGGAGTAAAGGGAGGTGGGGCCCCTTTCTGTGGAGTGGTTGAAGAGCAGTAAAAATAACAGTCAGTGCTTACAGAGCAGGTGCTGTGTGCCAGACCCTGTCCTGAGGTCTTCACATGTTTCCATCCATTTAAACTCCACAACAGTCCCATGAGGCAGTTACTGTGATTTATCCTCCTCACTTTTCAAATGAGGAAACCAAGGCACAGAGAGGTTGGGTAAGTGACCAAAGTTTGGACAGTAACTGGTTGATCTGGGATTTGAACACAGGCAGTTTCTACTCTTTTAGAATGACGCTACACCGAGGATAATTTCAGTATAATGTGAGTGTGCTGAGACCGGAAGAAAAATTCCTAGCCTGTTTCTTGGGTTCGGAGCCCCGCTCTTCTCCACTGCCCGCAGTAGGAGCTCACTTGAGAACTAAGATTACCATGTAGAATTAATAATACTAATAATGTTGACAGGTCATTTTTTTCATCAAGAGCAAATAGGTACCCAGGTGCAAGAGATTTTTTTGATTCAGAAATGCTTTGTTGCAAAGGAAAAGCAAACCCAGAGAAAAGCCAAGATGTTCATGCCAAGAATAACTGCGTGAATGATTCATTATCGCACTGTTCAAAGAATAGCTTGATGGGCAGAGCAGGCTTCCGGAATGCTTGTGAGGTCAGAAAGCCCCAGGGTAGGTAACGAAGTAATAGTCTTTCTGTTACAGAGAGCAGAGAGGTGCGTGTGTGCTCAGTCATGTCCGACTCTTTGTGACCTATGGACTGTAGCCCACCAGGCTGCTCTATCCATGGGATTCTCCAGGCAAGATTACTGGAGTGGGTTGCCATGCCCTTCTCCAGGGAATTTTCCGAACCCAAGGATGTAGCCTGCATCTCCTGCATTGCACGCAGGTTTTCTTTTTTTAAACCACTGAGCCATCAGAGAAGCTAAAAGAGCAGAGCGGTATCATTCTCCAACAACATCAGAGTGCTAGCAAAAGAAGAAAGTCTCAGGAACCATTTCCCAAAGGGGAAATCATCGCTATCTTTAGTTTCAAACCTTGTCAGTGTGACTTGGAGACTCCACGAGATCCTCAGAGACATTCAATCCTATTATACCTGGTAAGGAAGTGGATTTTTATATTTTTTGTGAATGTTCGAATCTTTTGTCACCAGAACGTGGCTCCTTGTAGGACCGGGACTGCACCTTCATCGTCTTCCTGATCGCCAACACGATTACTAGTATTATTTTAAATACTTGTATTTATTTATGGCTCTTCTGGGTCTTCAGTGCTGCCTCAGGGCTTTGCTCTAGTTTCGGCACGAGGGCTTCTCGTTGCGGAGGCTTCTCTTGTTGTGGAGCACAGGCTCTAGGGTTCTCGGGCTTCAGTAGTTGAGGCTCCCAGGCTGTAGCTGGTCCATGGCACGTGGGATCTTCCTGGTCCAGGGATCATGTCTGTGTCTCCTGCATTGGCAGGTAGACTCTACCATTGAGTCACCAGGAAAGCCCATGATTAATTCTAGATGGTAATCTTAGCTCTCCTGGGTTGTGCTCCTACTGTAAACCCTGTATTGGATTGGGTTCATTGATTCTTTTGTTTTTGCCACACAGCACGTGGAATCTTATTTCCTAGGCCAGGGATCAAACTCAGGCTCCTGCGTTGGAAGTGCAGGGTCTTAGCCACTGGACTGCCGGGGAAGTCCCAACGCTGTAGTGGATTGAAGGGTATCACCCTCCAGAAAAATGTGACCATGTCCTCACAGATCCTAGTACCTGGGAATGGGACCTCATTTGGAAAAAAATATCTTAGGCAATTTAGTTAAGGCTCTCAAGATCACTGTGAACTAACTTACGTCCTATGACAAGTGTCCTCGTAAGAAAAGGAGAATCGCAGAGGAGAGACAAGAAGGTCATAGGAAGATGGAGGTGGACATCAGAGGGATGCTGCCACCAGCCAAGGAATGCCAAGCCTTGCCAGCAACCACCAGAGGTTGGAAGAGGCAGGAAGGAGTCTTCCCTGGAGCCTCTGCAGGGACCAAGTTCCTGCTGACACCTTGATGTGAGAGGATAAATTCCTCCTGCTTTTAAGACATCTGCTGTTGTCGCTCAGTTGCTAAGTCAAGTCTGACTCTTTTTGACCCCATGGACTGTAGCACACCAGGCTCCTCTGTCCTTCACTGTCTCCCGGAGTTTGCTCAGACTCATAGCCAGTGAGTCGGTGATGCTATCTAACCATCTCATCTCCTGCTGCCCCCTTCTCCTTTTGCCTTCAAGCTTTCCCAGCATCAGGGTCTGTTCCAACGAATCAGCTCTTCGCATCAGGTGGCCAAAGCATTGGATCTTCAGCTTCAGCTTCAATCCTTCCAATGAATATTCAGGGTTGATTTCCCTTAGGATTGACTGGTTGGATCTCCTTGCTGTCCAAGGGACTCTCAAGAGTTTTTTCCAGTACCCCAGTTTGAAAGCATCAATTCTTCAGTGCTCAGTTTTCTTTATGGTCCAACTTTCACATCCATACCTGACCCCTAGTTTGTAGTAATTTATGATGTCAGCTTTAGGAAATTAAAACAGCCATCTCAGCTATAGAAGTGGCCACCTTGTTTTTTTCCACATCATCACGCTCATGTCCTTTGTGACACTCGGTCTGTAATCATCCCCTTTATTTTCCTGAGAGTCTGTCTCCTTCCTGGACTGTGATCTCCGGGAGGCCAGAGACCTTGTCCCCTGCTGATGCCCAGGCTCTATGGGGCCCTTAGACATTCGTTTCTGAATGAGATGTACCGGGAGTTGGGGACCTTTCCAAGTAGAACAGAACTCAGAATCAATATTTATGTCCCCAGACAGCAGTCATGAAAATAAAAAACTAACAAAAGACCAAGGCACATTAAAAAAAAAAAGTACTAAACCAAATTTCAGCAGGAAATGTTACAACTCTCCCAGGGGGAGCACTGTTCTCGTCCAGATATTTAATTGAACATGTACAGGAACTCAGCCGGCAGCGTGTCTGGGGAGCTCACACGTGGGGCTGCGGGGACGAACCAACTCTGGGAAACCTCATTAATTTCTAAATGAGAAATGATTTCAGTTCTCAGCCAGCGTCTGGAGGCAATGCCATGCAGCCGACAGATCTTAACAGAACCCGGTTTTCACACCAGCTGTTGTGCTTCCTTGCCCAAGATCTTTCCTTGAGAAAGAAAGGAAGGAAAAGAGGGAGGGAGCAAAGGAGGAAAGACCCCAGGTCCCCGTCCCCTGGAATCACGTTTTGTCCTGTGACAGCCCCAGGAAGGAGATGTGCCTTGTCTCCTTGACTTGCCAAGGCTGCTGGCATTTAGGGGCTTGCAAACCAAGGGGTGTGATCACAGGGGAAGGCAGACCGGATGATTACCTTCATCATCTTTATGGTTGGTGAGGTCATGGTTGATTTAATCCAGGCTCTATGGGCCTCTCCATTTCCTCCACACACATTATCCTTATGGTAACACAGCGAACCGGATCTCATGACCTCCAGGTCAGAGACGTGAAAACGAGCTTCTGAGGAATGAAGCGACTCACAAAAGACAGGGAGTTTGGGGACAGAAGGGGGAGGGGATGGATGCTGGTGGCACTTTTCTGAGTGGTTCTTTCTCTGGCTTCCCCCTCCTCTCTCCTGCTCAACCCCCCCCCGCCCCCACCTGTCACTCTTCAGCCTCCAGTGGCTGGGAAGGGAGTGGGGCCATGGCTGGGGCAGACCCTTCCAGATGTGAACTTCTGCATCTTCTCTGGCGGTGTTCCCTGCTGGTCCAACCCTCAAATCCGTACATGACTACTGGAAAAACCATAGCCTTGACTAGACGGGCCTTTGTCAGCAAAGTGATGTCTCTGCTTTTTAATACGCTGTCTAGGTTGGTCATAGCTTTTCCTCCAAGGAGCTAGTGTCTTAAGTTCACGGCTGCAGTCACCGTCTGCAGTGATTTTGGAGCCCAAGAAAAGAAGTCTGGACGTGAACTTGGAAGCCTTCTTTCAGCCCACTACACCCCTCTGCTGGCCACTCACAATATAGCGACCAGAGCGACCTATAGAAAGTGAAGTTAAAGCCCGTGTCTCTCGTGCCTCAAGACAGTCTGGTGGCCTCCGTCTTAATTAGGGCTGCGCTTAATCACTCAGTCCTGTCCGGCTCGCTGTGGCCCCATGGACTGCAGCCCTCCAGGCTTCTCTGTCCGTGGGGATTTTCCAGGCAAGAATACTGGAGTGGGTGGCCACGCTCTCCTCCAGGGGATCTTCCCAACCCAGGGATCGAACCCAGGTCTCGAACCTAGGTCTCCTGCGTTGCAGGCAGATTCTTTACCATCTGAGCCACCAGGGAAGCCCTCTCATTCAGAGAGAAATGAAAAATCTTCCTGATGGCTCCGGAGCCCCGAGCCCCACGCGAGCCGCTGTGAACGATCTCCCCTCCCCACGTCCTCACTCTCCCTCCCCGCAGCCACCCTCGCTGGCTCTCCCAGAGGAAGTCCCACCGGGCACAACCCCTCCCATCTCTGACTCCCCCCTGCTCCATCCTTCCCTGTCGTCCCTCAGTTCTTGCCCCTCCTGCACGGCTGCCTCCCTCACCTCCTTCAGGTCTTTGCTCTGATGTCACTTCCTCAGTAGAGCCACTGCCCTGCCCGCTTCTCAGCGTTGTTCACGCCCTTCCCCGTGCATTTGTCACCATTTCTCAACTTCATCACTTACTTGTTCACTGCTGACCCCGCATGGCAGGAGCCTTGGTGAATTTGCCTATGTATCTGCCAATCTAGGCACAGAGCCTGGCACCCAGCATGTACTCGATACACATGTGCTGAGTGAATAAGCGAACGAACAAGGACAATACTTACTTATAGGGTGCATGGGATTTAAACGAGGGGGTACTTACGCAGCACAAAGCCTGGCATAACTGAGCTTCGATAACCGTGGCTATTAATCATATCAATGGCTTCCCAGATGGTGCTAGTGGTAAAGAACCCGCCTGTCAGTACAGGAGACATAAGAGACGCAGGTTCGATCCTTGGGTCGGGAGATGCCATGGAGGAGGGCACGTCAACCCACTCCAGTATTTTTGCCTGGAGAATCCCATGGACAGAGGAGCCTGGCGGGCTGCAGTTCATAGGGTCAGACATGACTGAAGTGGCTTAGTACAGCACATTAATCATATTATTATCATGGCTATTTTTTATAATTTTGTTTATTTATTTAGGCTGTGCTGGGTTTGTTGCTGCTCGGACTTTTCTCTAGTGGTGGTTCCAGGGCTTCTCTTGTTTCAGAGCACGGGCTTCAGTAGTTGCAGCTCCTGGGCTCCAGAGCACAGGCTCAATAGTTGTAGTGCATGGGCTTAGTTGCTCTGTGGCATGTGGGATCTTCCCAGATCAGGGATCAAACCTGGGTCTCCCGTGTTAGCAGGCAGATTCTTTACCCCTGAGCCACCAGGAAGCCCAGATCATCATCATTATCGGGCAGTAGTAGTGGCAACTTCCCCCCTCCCCCCAGCGTTTGGGTGCAGGTCACAGGAAGTGCTCAGTAGGTGTTTGTTGATTGACTGAAGGATGTTAGTAACTGCCTCCTTCTGTCTCCCCTAAGCCATGCATGGGACATTCGTGATTCTGCTGCCGCTCAGCCTGATCCTTATGGTTTTCGGGGGCATGACGGGCTTTCTGAGCTTCCTCCTGCGAGCCTCCTGCCTCCTTCTGCTCACGGGGACCCTCTTCCTCTTTGGAGGTAGGTGCCCGCCTGGCATGGAGCCCCAGGTGCCGAGAGGGTCTGTGCACGGTCCCCCAGAAGGAAGGAGGGTGGAGGAGACTGCATTGCCTCTGGGGCTCGGTTTGCCCCGCTGTGATCTCCTAGCTGGAAGGGGTGAACAGATTTCCTGCCCAGGGTCCCTGGGTCTGTGGTCCCAGGAGAGAAGCCTGAGGGTGAGAGCAGGTTCTGAGAATCATCTTCATTGTTTCATAAAAGAAGCCGAGTCCCGAGAGCTTCAGGGTCAGGGTCACGGGCTGGCGGGAGACCCTCGCTGTCTCATGCACACCTGCCATCCTGACACATTGCTTTGCTTTGATTGATTAAAATCAGGCAAGTCAGGCAATGGCTGGGTTTCAAAGATGGGATCTAGCACTTGCTGCTGCTGCTGCTGAGTCGCTTCAGTTGTGTCCGACTCTGTGAGACCCCACCAGGCTCCCCCGTCCCTGGGATTCTCCAGGCAAGAACACTGGAGTGGGTCGCCATTTCCTTCTCCAATGCATGAAAGTGAAAAGTGAAAGTGAAGTTGCTCAGTCGTGTCCGACCCTTAGCGACCCCATGGACTGCAGCCCACCGGGCTCCCCCTGTCCATGGGATTCTCCAGGCAGGAGTACTGGGGTGGGGTGCCACTGCCTTCTCCGGTAGTTTTATAGCCTCCTGCTTATTTACTTATTTACTGGCCGCGCTGCATGGCTTTTGGGGTCTTAGTTCCCCGACGAAGGACTGAATCTGAGCCCTTGGCAGTGAAGGTGTGGAGTCCTAACCACTGGGCCACTGGGGAATTTTCCTGGGTCATTTGAAACGGCCCTTAAAAAAGAACAAGAACAGGGACTTCCCTGGTGGTCCAGCGGCTAAGACTTCATGCTCTCCACGCAGGGGACCCGCCCTCTGTCCCTGCTCAGGGAGCTAGACCCCACATGCTGCAGCTAAACTCCCTGCACAGTCACAGAAGCAACACAAAACAAGAGCAGGGATGACACTCGGAGTCCGTGGAGGGAACGGCAAAGTGGCGCCTGGAGGTGCGAACACCATCCACTGTAATGTTGTTAAGAATATCGGCATTAACAGTTTGCCCAGTGATGAATTCCCCAAACGGCGCCTCCCCAGGAGAAGTCTCCATCCCTGATTTGCCACGAGACCAGGCAATGAGCACTTGACACGAGGCAGATGCCAACGTGGAGCTGAGATGTAGACTGAGGTTAATGTGTTTACATAGCCACCCAGGACCGTCAACTGGACAGCGGGCCCTAATCACACAGGGACAGGGACCAGCCGTGTGCAGGGTGCTGTTCTGGGTGCTGGGGAATCCAGGGCGGACCCCTTGGGACTCACACTGCGGCAGACGGACATTAGCTGGTTCACAAATAGTTGCAAAATTCCAGTTCTGACCTGGGTAGTGATGGAGCGCTGTGAGACGCTGTGAAACCATGGGAGGGGGTGGTTTGGCCAGCTCTGCAGTGGGAGGGAGGGCATCCAGGAATCGACACGAGCTTAGATAGATGGGGGCTTCCCAGGGGGCTCAGTGGTAAAGAATCCGCCTGCCAATTTGGGGGAGATGCAGGTTCTATCCCTGGGTTGGGAAGACCCCTGGAGGAGGACATGGCAACCCATTCCAGGATTCTTGCCTGGAGAATCCCCTGGACAGAGGGGACACGAGCGCGTGCGTGAAAGATGGATGGGGAAGAGCTACCAGGGGCAGGAGGGGGTGGGACAGAGGACAGGCAGAAGAGGGAAGGAGGGGTGGTGCTGGGTGTGTGTGGGGGTCCACCAGCTCTCCTCTGTCCACTGCAGCCCTGGTGACCCTCGCCGGCATCAGCGTCTACATCGCCTACTCAGCCGCTGCCTTCCAGGAGGCGCTGTGTCTTCTGCAGGAGAAGACACTGCTGGACCAGGTGGACATCCGCTTCGGCTGGTCCCTGGCCCTGGGCTGGGTCAGCTGCGTTGCCGAGCTGCTCACCGGGGCCACCTTCCTGGTGGCGGCCCGTGTGCTCAGCCTGAGACGGCGGCAGGACCAGGCCATCTGAACGCAGGCGGGCTCCGGCTCGAGGGCGGAGGGAGCGGCTTGGACTGGAGGGGCCAGTGCTCAGGGACACCATCCTGGTGGGCTGCGGCTTCCCCTTGGTCTGAGGCCACCACCAGAGAGCCACTGTGGGCTGAACTCGGGGCCTGGCGGTCATGTTAGCACTGCCTGGCATGGGGGATGCTGTGTCCAGGCACCTGTGTGTCTGTGGCCTGGAGGAGCCCGAACCCATGAGACCACAAAAAGCGCCCCCTGCGTCACTGCAGCCTCTGTGCACTTCCTCTGGCTTCACTGCATCCTCACACCTGCCCTTTGGATGAGCCTCTCTGTTAAGGAAATGGAGGACCAGAGAGGTTAGGTAAGTGTTGGAAAAAGACACAGCAAGATAGAGGCATATTCTCCGACATCGAAGCGTCTCCGGGTGGTTCCGGCTGACTGGCTGCGACCTGGATCCTGCGTGTGGAGGCGGCTGCATCTCAGACACTGGGCTTCAGGCTTCCCCGTGACCTGGGGCCAGGCAGGAGGTCCCGTGGGGAACCGGGGGGAAGACCGCAGAGACGTGGGCTCCTTGACAGCCAGGTGGTGGATGTGTCCTGCCTCACCTGCCCCAGCCAGGCTCATGCTCACCTAGTCCCCTCCTGAGCCTTCAGCAGAACAGGCTTCGTTGGTACGATGATTCTCCTGCCTGCAATTCGGGAGACCTGGGTTCCACCCCTGAGTCAGGAAGATCCCCTGGAGGAGGGCATGGCAACCTGCTCCAGTGTTCTAGCCTGGAGAATCCCATGGCCAGAGGAGCCTGGCGGGCTGCAGTCCGTGGGGTTGCAGAGTCGGACACGACTGAAGTGATTAAACACACACGCACACACTGCGTACACACATGGTCTCCTCTGGAGCAGTGGGGGTTGTGAGCTGCTTCTGCAAACACTGGAGGTCTGCTGTCACAGGCCAGGTCGTGGGGACATATGACAGCTCTTCTGTGAAAAAACAACACCCCATCGCAGTTCTGTGACTGGAGGTGGAAGGTGTTTCCTTGGTGTGGCCCCAGTGGGTCTGCCTGGGGACTTGTGCCCACCTCCGTGGCCCCATTGGCACTGAACACTCTTCAGAGAAGACTCGGTTCCTTTGGGGTGAAAATCACTGTAGTTTGGCTTTTTCTCGTGTGGCAGGGAGGTTCAGTCTAGAATAGGGAGTTGGGAGGTCCCCGAGGAGTTGGTCAATGGCTAGGGTGATCTCTGGGGACTAATCATAACTCTTCCTCCCTGCTCCAGAAAATTCCATCCCTCTCTCCTCCTGATATTCTGGCCAGTGGGGATGGGGGTCCCCAGAGTGGCTGTGTGTCTGAACTCCCCTGGGGCAGTGCTGCTCACATGTCAGTCCACCGGGAGTCCAGACCCACTTGCCATGCCCTCCTTCAGGGGGTCTTCCTGACTCAGGGGGTCTCTGAGTCGGTGGGTCTGGGTGGGGCTCATTTCTAAGCAGTTTCCAGGTGCTGCAGACACTCCTGGGCTGGGACCACCCTTTGTATCACACTGAACTGGGGAGTTTGTTAAGTGTCAGGGCTGGCTGTCGCCTTGCTGCCCATTAGAATCACAAGGCCTGATGCCGGGGCTGAACATCTGCTCTGATGGTCTCCAGGGGGGCAGCCTAGGCGCTGATAATTGTTAAGACCTCTTCTGATGACTCAACATCAGCTAAGCTTGAGAACCTGCTCCTGTAAGATTCTGAGTCATGAGATGTGTGGAGGGCTGGGGAGCTGCAGGTTTAAGAAACTCCCCAGGAGGGACTTCCCTGGTAGTCCAGTGATTAAGACTCTGTGCTTCCAATGCAGGGGGTGCAGGTTCGATCCCTGGTCTCAGAACTAAAATCCCACCCGCTGCATCGTGTGGCTAAAAACAAAATAAAATACCTGTTAGAGAAACTCCTCAGGAAGGGCTGATGGTTCAGATTTGGGGACCACTGGTGTGGATGTAAGATGCGAACATTAAGATCAACTGCATAATGTTATCATCCTCACCATGACATCACTCTACCATGACATCACTCTACCATGACATCACTACTTTTGCCACAACGTCACTGCCTTCACTATGACGTCCTCCCCTCACCTTCGTGAAGAAGGGCATCCTGAGTAGGGCATGGTCATCGTCACGGCTGACACCCACTGAGTCATTGCTTACTCTGCCCCTGCATCGTCCAGTGAACCCATCCATCAGTCGTTCGACAAACCTCTGAGGGCCGGCCGTTTATGCTAGGAACCAGGGGCAGTGACCCCACCAGAGCGAGCCCTTGCTCCCTGAGTTGCCACGTGGTTGAGGACAGAGGCAGGTGAAATATATGGCTGATGGTGATGACTATGGAGATGCGCAAAGTGCATACAGGTCAGAACTGAGGTACACATGGACTAAGCTAGGAGAGAGTGACGGTCACTCAGTCGTGTCTGACTCGTCGTGACCGCATGGACTATACAGTCCATGGAATTCTCCAGGCCAGAATACTGGAGTGGGTCACCTTTCCCTCCTCCAGGGGATCCTCCCAATCCAGGAATCGAACTGGGGTCTCCTGCGTTGCAGGTGGATTATTTGCCAGCTGAACTTCCGGGGAAGCCCAAGCTAAGGAGAGAAAGGGGGTACAATTGGGACTGAAATTCACATCTACCTGATTCCAGCTCACTTCTGGGTTCAAATCATTGCTGCTGCTTCCCTTTCTGTCTAATATGGAAAAGTGCAAATAAAGTGGATTGGTCACAACACCTCGTGGCAGTGGGTGAGTGCTTTCCCCAAAATCAGTTTCTAGTCTGGGGAGAAAGATGAAAAAGTTTTCACAAAGCGAGAGCAAACTGTGATGGTAAGAGGGCGGTCTCTGCTGCCACCTTCTGGTCACATGGGGGAACTGCACCAGAGGCTGGTTTTGATGTTCAAATCAGACCAAGGCCATTTGTTCTCAGCCTTTCAGTGGGTTAAACACTCAGGGCAGGGGTTCTTCACTGGGGGAGATTCGCCGCTCCCTCTCCACTTGGGGCGTTTGGGGTTATCTGGAGACATTTCTGGTTGTCGTTACTGGGGACGGGTGCTACTGGCCTCCGGTTGGTGGAGGTCAGGGCCGCTGATCAACTTCCACAGGGCATGGGATGCCCCCCCTGCCCCCCAAAAAGAAAGATCTAGTCCCACCTGTCAAAGCACCAAGGGTGAGAAACCCGGCTGTGGAAACGAAAAGAAATAATTACAAAGAGAGAGTGTTTTCAAAGAACTGACCGCTGCTGCTGCTAAGTCACTTCAGTTGTGTCCGACTCTGTGCGACCCCATAGACGGCAGCCCACCAGGCTCCCCGTCCCCGGGATTCACCAGGCAAGAACACTGGAGTGGGTTGCCATTTCCTTCTCCAATGCATGAAAGTGAAAAGTCAAAGTGAAGTCTCTCAGTCGTGTCTGACTCTTAGCGACCCCATGGACTGCAGCCCACCAGGCTCCTCCGTCCATGGGATTTTCCAGGCAGGAGTACTGGAGTGGGGTGCCATTGACACAATTGTAAAGAATTTCATTCATTCAGTAAATACTTACCAAACACCTGTTATATGCTGAAAACCGTGCTGAGGTCTGAGAACACATCCGTGGGCATGGATGACAAGATCCCTGGCGTTACATGGAAACCGACGGCGCACGTTCGAACCAGTATGAGAAACTCGCATGGTGAAGAAAACAGGGTCATGAGATGGAAGGTGCTGGGAGGGGCTGCTCTCGGAAGGACAGTCAGGAAGGGCCTCTGGGAGGAGGTGGCATTCGTGCAGAGACTCAGATGAGGAGCCCTTCATAGCGAAACAGCCGACCAGGCAGGTGTCAGCACGTGCAAAGGCCCTGAGGTGGGAAACAGGCTTAGGTGTTTGAGGGAGGGAAGGAAGGCGTGTTGGGGGATGGCGGTAGGAGGTGAAAAGGTGAGGAGGAGGCAGAGGAACAGGGCTAGGGGTTCCCTCTGGTCCATGGTAAGGAGGTTCTTCATGGTTGAGCTGTGTTTGGGATTCAGTCCTATCACACCCCATTCCATTTCATTCCATCCCTATTTTGAATATATTTTCAATGTTTTGGCCACACAGTGCAGCATGCAAGGTCTTAGTTCCCTGACCAGGGATCAAGCCTGTGCCCCCTGCAGGGGAAGTGCAGAGTCTTAACCGCTGGACCACCAGGGAAGTCCCTCCTTTGCTGTCTGGGCGGCAGAGGTGCGTCGGCTCTAACCCAGTGGTTCTCACTACAGGCTTCACATTAGCATCATTCAGGGGCTTTAAAATAAAACCAAACTTCTAACAACTGAGCCCAAAGGAATCCAAACTTCGAAAGTGGGCCCAGGCACTGGTATTTAAAAAAAAAGAGTTCCCCAGGTGACTGTGCTGAGCAGGGGTGGGGTGAGAACCCCTACAGAAGCTCCTTTGGTCTTGGGGGTGGAGAGCAGATGGAGGAGGGGCTTCTCCCATCATCTGGGGGGATGAGGGTGTTTGGACCAGGGGGACTTGGACTCAGGGGTTTGGACTCAGGGTGGGCTTTAGGGGTTGAGGGGAGTGGGCTTTTACTCTCAGAAAAGTAAATAGGACAAGAAGGGGAGGAAATACTTGCCTCCCCTTTGCAGAGGGAGCTCTGCCTGGACCTGTGTCCTTCGGTCCAGACCTGGCTGGACCCTCTGATGTGGATGGTCCATGGAACTGACCCACTCCCTACTCAGGATGGCTCTGCCTGGTGAGAAAGTTCATTCATTCATTCGTCCGCTCATTCGTTGACTCGCTGTCCACCCTCCATCCAGCCATTCACAGATACGTTCATCATTTATCAATATGTAGTGATTCACTCATATTCTTCATTCACTTCTTCACTCACTTATGAAGTGAAAGTGTTAGTTGCTCAGCTGTGTTCAAGTCTGTAGCCCGGGCTATGGACTGTAGCCCACCAGGCTCCTCCGTCCATGGGATTCTGCAGGCAAGAATACTGCAGTGGGTTGCCATGCCCTCCTCCAGGGGATCTTCCCGACCCAGGGATTGAACCTGCACCTCTCATATCTCCTGCATTGGCAGGCAGGTTCTTTACCACTAGTGCCACCCGGGAAGCCTGTGCTTTCCCAAATATTTACAACTGGGGACCCCCCCAGCCCCCACTCCTGGAGCATCTGGAGGATAGGGGAAGGGAGAGAGGACAGAATGACAGAGGGACACGAACACACAGACACAAGAGGCTCAGAGAAACATAGCAACACCTTTATAGAGATAAAGACAGAGGTAGTGGCAGAGAGGGGCCTTCCCAGGTGGTGCAGTGGTAAAGAGCCTGCCTGCCGATGCAGGAGGCGTAAGAGAGGAAGCTTCATCCCCGGGTCGGAAGATCCCCTGGAGAAGGCAATGGCAACCCACTCCAGTATTCTTGCCTGGGGAATCCCAAGGACAGAGGAGCCTGGAGGGCTGCAGTCCATGGGGTCGCAGAGTCAGACACAACTGAACATGCAGGCGTGGAGAGAGAGACAGAGAGGAGTGGACTGAAGGCAGAGACAGACAGAGAATGAAGGAGCCAAGTCCAGAGAGAAAGAAGAGGGAAAGACAGGAAGAGGCTGAGGGAGGTTCAGGAAGCCCAGCTGAGACTGGGGAGCTGTGAAATGTCAGGTCTGAGAAAGGCCAGGAACGGCCGATGCACCTCTTCCAGCTCAGGGGCGTGGTTTTGGGGAAGTCCCTGGCTCCCTCTGGGCCTCAGTCTTCTTGTCTGTAAAATGGGCACACGGATCATCCTCCCCAAGCCCATTTCATCCAGTTCAATCCCACAAGTTTCTCCTGAGAGCCGTTTCATGCCAAGTCCTCAGCCAGGCACTGGGAACACACCAGTCAGCCAAACAGGTTGTCACAAGGTCCTGCGAAACTCTAGGTGTGGATGTGACTTTTGGGTCGAGGAAGTCCCGCCTAGGGGAATGGCGTCCCCTATTCTACTGGCTCTCTGGCGGCCGTTACCCCGTCACCCTCTCTCATAAGCCGGGGTCCAGCCAGGGGACAAGAGACTCGGTGGGGCTGAGGCTGGTGGGGAGAAAGCATGATTCAGGCAGCGAGAGGCTTCGGGCTGTGCCTGGGCCGCCGTGCTCCTGGGAACGCGCTCTTTTGCTTCCTGGACAGATGACTTGGGAAAGTCCCTTCTCGTGTTCGGGTCTCGATTTCTCACCTCCCCGGCAGGTCTGAGCTTTTCCCGGGAGGACTGGCCGGTGGAGAGGGAGCACATCACCTCCCGGCTGCTTAGATGTCCCCGATTGTCCGTAGGAGGCGTCCCTGCTGGGCTCAATCACGGGTCATCTGCTCTGGCCTCTTCTGGAAGCTTCCTGGGAGCACCGTTGAAGGTGGGTCACCCAGCAGACGTGACTGACTTACACCTGGGAGCATTTGAGAGTTTCCTAAATTCCTGGCTCCCATCTGACCCCTGCCACTGTCCTGCAAGGGGCAGGGGGGCGCGTCCTCTGTGGTTCCCACCATCAGATGCACACCAGCAGAGGCTCAGCGAGGCCAAGGACGCTCCAAGGTCATGGGCTGGGACTGAGACCCAAAACTGCTGCTCTGATCACTCAACTGAGCCACGGGCTTCTGCCTCCGCCTCCACCCTCCTTGGGGTCTGAGGATCCCCCTGCCCCAGGGCACCTGATGCAGCTGTCCCTGGAGATCCTGCCCTTTCAACAGCAACCAGGTTAAGTTGCCTGTATTCCAACCACAGCTTGGGGAGTGGACCTCTCCCCATCAGGAGGATATGGGGATTTTCTCAGAACATTGGCATTTGTTCCGTGTTCCTTTCTATTTCCTCAATTAGAAATGCTTAATTTAATGGAATACTCGGAGCCCCAGAGGAAGAACAAGCCTGGGATGACTAATACAATATTTATGCGCTGGGAGAGCTGAGTTCCCGAGTCCCCTGCCTCCCCGCTCCTTTGTGGGGCTCGCTCCCTCCTGCACCTCCCTGGGTGGTTGAGTCCTTGCCTGGAAGCAGCAGCCTGGGGGAGCCCGAGTGACGAGCTGAGGCCTCACCTGTGATGCCTGGAGCCAGCTGTCGGTTTTCCTCCTCACCGAGGACGTGGTCCTGATTCTGCACCACGGAACCAGCAGCTGGTGTCAGTCCTAGATGGCCTGATGTCCACACCTGACCTTCACCTTTCACCCGTGAGGCCCTGAGAGGGGATGTGTGTGTTCAGGTAGTCGCCTACTGCTGTGGCGCAAAGGGACTGCTGTGGGTTCAAGGGCTTTCCAAGTGGCTCGGTAGTAAAGAGCCTGCCCGCCAATGCAGGAGATGCAGGTTCGATCCCTGGGTCGGGAAGATCCCCTGGAGGAGAAAATGGCAACCCACTCCAGTTTTCTTGCTTGGGCAATCCCATGGACCGAGGAGCCTGGTGGGCTATGGTCTATGAGGTCAAAAAAGAGTGGGAGGTGAACAGGCACACAGGTGGGCTCAGGGGTATACTCCAAAACTCGTAACTCAGTACCTGTGAACACGACCTCATCTGGAAAGAGAATCTTCGGAGGTGTAATTAGTTAAGACGAGGTCACACTGTACCAGGGTAAATCCAGTAACTGGTGTCTTTATAAGAAGCCATGTGTGCGTGTGCTGAGTCACTTCAGTCATCTCCGACTCTATGCGACCCTGTGGACTGTAGCCCACCAGGTCCATGGGATTCTCCAGGCAAGTATACTGGAGTGGGTTGCCATTTCCTCCTCCAGCGGATCTTCCCAACCTGGGGGTCAAACCCAAGTCTGTTTTGTCTCCTGCACTGGCAGGCATAAGAAGCCAGAGGAAGCCACCGACACACAGAGAGGGGACCCGGCTTACAGAGCGATGCTGCCGTAAGCCAAGGCACACCTGGAGCCTCCGGAGACAAGAAGAAGGATCCTGCCCTGGAGTCTTCAGATGGAGCGTGGCCCTCCTGACCTTTGATCTTATTATTTTTTTTTTTCATAAAAAAATTTTTTTTTGGCCATGCCACTCAGCTTGCGGGATCTTAGTTCCCTGATCAGGGACTGAGGCTGGGCCCTGGCAGTGAAAGTTGGGCCGCCAGAGAAGTCCCCTGGTACCTTGGTCTTAGACTTCTGGCCTCTAGAATTGTGAGAGAATAAGTTTCTGTTGTTTTTAGGTGCCCAGTTTCGGGTCCTTTGTCATGGTGGTCTTGGGAAATGAATACAGGCCCTATCACCAGGGTTGTTCTGGAAAATCAGAATAGGGACTTCCCTAGTGGTCAGTGGCTAAGACTCTGCACTTCCAATGCAAGGGGGCTGGGGCTCCATCTCGGGTTGGGGGACTAGATCTCACGTGCTGCAACCAGAGATTTACACGCTGCAGCTAAGGCCTGGTGTAGCCAAATCCGTACTTTAAAAAACACATCAGAATAGTAACCGCAGCTACATAGTAAGTGCTTGTCACGTGCTGAGCGTACTTTATCTTCTGTCTGAAGACACCTGTGAGGCATGTGCTGTTTTTCTCTCCTCCGTGACGAGCAGACGGAGGCTAAAGTGAAGTCACTCAGTAGTGTCCGACTCTTTGTGACCCCATGGACTCCTCTGTCCATGAGATTCTCCAGGCAAGAATACTGGAGTGGGTAGCCATTTCCTTCTCCAGGGGATCTTCCTGACCCAGGGATCGAACCCAGGTCTTCTGCGTTGCAGCAGATTCTTTACCATCTGAGCCACTAGGGAAGTTAGACTGAGGCTTCCAGAGGGGAAATGATGGCCCAAGCGCACACCTCTGGTGAGAGGTGGGTCTGGGACACGGGTCGAGGCTGGCTGACCAGCTGCCTGTTTCTTTGTTGCTTCATAACACATCACCCCAAAAGCAGCATCTAAAACCAGCAGCCATCATTTTTTTTTCCCTCTCTTGTGGTCTTTGAGCAGAGGCTACGCTCTAGTCTCAGGCTTACTTGCCCTTTGGCCTGTGGGATCTTCCTGGACCAAGGATCAAACCTGTGTCCCCTGCATCAGCAGGTGAATTCTTAACTGCTGGGCTCCCAGGGAAGTTTCTACTTTTTTTTTAATTAATTTTTTTTCATTTACTTTATTATCATTTTTTGGCGGCACTACACCACTTGTGCAATCTTAGTGCCCTGACTGGGAATTGAACCTGGGCCCTCAGCAGTGGAAACACGAAGTGCTAACCACTGGACCACCAGGGAAGCCTAATTTGCTTTCTTAATCTCACTGCTTCACTATTTCCGCTCGCAAGATCTCAGGCATCTCTACTTCCCCCCCCGCGCCCTGCTCCAGTCCCCAGCAAAGCCCAGTGACTGATCTGAGTCCTTAGCAAGCAAGAAGGCCAGATTGTGGAAACCACAGAGAGGAGCCCAGAGGTCAAGGGGGCAGTTTTTAAGAAATTGTGGTCCAATATCCACAGAGTAAAGTTTAAACATTTTAAAACACACAATTCAGGGGCATTTAGCACCTTTACAATGTTAAACAAGCATCACCATCTCGTTCTAGAACACTATCATCACTCTAGAAGGAAATGCTGTACTAAATGGGGGTTTTTCTGGAGGAGGTGATGCTTTTATTTTCTATATTTCAGCTGAGTCGTGGGGCATATGGGAATTCTGTTCCCCCACCAGGGATTGAACCCATGCTCCCTGCATTGGAAATGTAGAGTCTTCACCCTCGAATCTCCGGGGAAGTCCCAGAGGCGACACTTTCAGGCTTGAGAAGGATCTCTCTGCTCATTGCGTGGGTGACGGGCCAGAGTGGGTGGTGGTGAAGCTGCAGGGATCAAGGCCAGCAGAGAGGCTGGTCGGTGCAGGGAGCTTGGGGGCTCAGGTAGGGTGGAGGTGATGGGAAGGCAAGAAGAATTCAGAGCTGGCGTTTAGGTGATGGGGTTACGGAAGTGGGTGGGTGCCTGACGTGCCCAGGTGATAGCAGTTTCCCAGGTGGGAGAGTAATGTGAGTGGAACTGGCGTTTCCAGAACTGGAAAATGCTGGAAGGCCGGCCGACTGGTGGTGCTGGAGGAGGGGTGCAAACTGTGACTCCGCTCTGGAGGACACTGAGGCCCTGGGGGACGTCCAAGCGGACCCACCCAGGCGGCAGCTGGGAATCTTTTTTTTTTTTTTTTAATTATGCTTTGCTTTGAAAGGGCTTCCCAGGTGGTGTAGTAGTAAGGAATCCACCCTCCAGGACTTCCTGGGCTGGTGCAGTAGCTAAGACACTGAGCTCCCAAAGCTAGGGGGCCCGGGTTCAACCCCTGGTCAGGAAACTAGATCCCACATGCCACAAGGAAGAGTTTGCATGACACAGCTAAAGATCCTGTGTGCCGCAAGTGGGACCTGGAGCAGCCAAATAAATAATAAATATTTTTTTTAAAAAAGAGCCCACCTGCCAATGCAGGAGATGCAAGAGATGCAGATTTCATCCTTGAGTCAGGAAGATCCCCTAGTAACCCACTCCAGCATTCTTGCCTGGAGATTCCCATGGACAGAGAAGCCTGGCGGGCTACAGTCCATGGGGTCGCAGAGAGTCAGACACGACAGCACACGTACGTGCACATTGCTTTCCAGGTTATTATTATTTTTGGCTGTGTTGTGCTGCATGTGGAATCTTTGTTCCCCGACCAGGGACTACTGTGCTCCCTGCACTGGGAGTGCAGAGTCCCAACCACTGGATTGCCAGGGAATTCCTGGGAATACTTCTCAGCACAGAGGGTCAGATTGGCTGGGACTTCCCAGCCTCAGCCCTAGTGAAGTCTGAGGTCAGATCACTGTGTGTTGTGGGGGCCACCCTGTGCATTGATGGGGTGCCCAATCTCTGGACTCTACCCAGTTCAGTTCAGTTGCTCAGTCGTGTCCGACTCTTTGCGACCCCATGAATCGTAGCACACCAGGCTTCCATGTCCATCACCAACTCCCGGAGTTTACTCAAACTCATGTCCATTGAGTCGGTGATGCTATCTAAACATCTCATCCTCTGTGGTCCCCTTCTCCTCCCACCTTCAATCTTTCCCAGCATCAGGGTCTTTTCAAAAAGTTCTTCGCATCAGGTGCCCAAAGTATTGGAGTTTCAGCTTCAACATCAGTCCTTCCAATGAATATTCAGGACTGATTTCCTTTAGGATGGACTGGTTGGATCTCCTTGCAGTCCAAGGGACTCTCAAGAGTCTTCTCCAACACCACAGTTCAAAAGTATCAATTCTTTGGCTCTCAGCTTTCTTTATAGTCCACTCTCACATCCATACATGACTACTGGAAAAACCATACCTTTGACTAGATGGACTTTTGTTGGCAAAGTAATGTCTCTGCTTTTAAATATGCTGTCTAGGACTCTACCCAGGAGATGTCAATTACATCCCTTTCTCAGGCATGACGATCACAAATGTCTCCAGACATTGCCAGATGTCCCCTGGGGGTGGGGGGCACAGTTGCTCCGGATGAGAACCACTCGGTCCAGTGCTTTGGAGAATCTGTATCTAGAGGGTGATGTAAACCTCTGGACTCCTTGAGATGCTCAGAGGATCAGTGTGGTGTGAGAGCGGAGAGGCCTGCTTTGTCTGTGCCCCAGCTCCAATGGGGCACAACCAGCAGAGACCACCAGACTCATCAAGAAGGAGGGACTGGGGGGAGGAAGGAGGGACAAGCCCAGAAGAAGGCAGATCAGGGTGTGGTCTGCTTCCCCCATCTCCCTCCCTTCACCTGCCATGAGCATCACCTTTCTGCCTGGACTCTGTGACCGGGGAGGGACCGCAGAGTGCGATGGGCCAACGGCTTAAGCCTCTCATGTCTGCACTTCCTCAGCCCTAAGACAGGCAGGGCTCCCAGCGGTACCTGCCTTCGAGAGAGTTGTGGCGATTACATGCGTCTCCGCCGCACAGAGCTTCGGACCGGGCTTCTCATTTGAAAGTGTAAATCGGGGTTGCTGTTCTTAGTATTCTACTCATTTCCAGACCTCGGACTTTGCCTTAGTTCACGGGTTTAATTAACTCCATGATTCATACATTCAGCAAATATGTCCAGGAGCCTTACTCCATGCTCCCCCTGGGAGAGAAGCAGTGAGCAGGAGGCAGGCAGACCCTGGCCTGTTGAAAGCCTGGGCTTGGGGAGGGGTGGGGAGACAGATATTAATCAAATGTCACACATGTAATTACAGATGGAGACAAGCGCTGTGATGAAGGGCAAGAGAAGCCAGGATGCAGACTCCTTCTCGGTTTAGCTGCCTTCTCGGTTCAGCTGCGGGCAGCTTCCGCAGGCAACTCAGCAACAGCTGTTTGCAGGGCCTGACCCTCCACCAAGGGAGCAAGTCAAGGATGGAAACCCTCTCCAATGCATCTTTCATCATCCTGGAGAAAGGATTCCTGTGAAGCAGCCTTAGGGCCTGCTATTTCTACTGAAGGGGGCTTCAGTCTTTTCAAGCTCAGCTTTGGATTGAAACACCAAGTTCTCAAAATGTGGATGAAAATGTAGAGAAACAGGGGCAGCGTTAAAGCTGTTCCTAAGCCTCCTGGCTTTTCTGGAGAAAACCACCTGCTTGTTTGGGTTGATTTTAGCATAGATGGTGGGGACAGGGGACACACCCACATACACACATCTTCCATAAAGCGTCATCCTGGTAGGGGGGATACCACCTGGCATGATGGAAAATACTCCTGGTTAAAGGCTGGGAGGTTTGGACCCTGGGTCAGGCTCGACCTCCAAACCGGAAGGATGACCTGGAGTTCAGGCCATTCCCCTCCTGGACGCTAAACCTCCAATCACTTCTGCTCTAGAGTCCAGGTCTCAGGGTCGAGACCAGGGTGAGGAGAGGGAGGCTGGTGGAGGTGCTGAATCAGATCCTGTCTTCATTTACAGATGTTGCTATTCTGTTCACCATGGGTGTTTGGAGGCTTTAAAAAAGCAGTGCATCCAATGTTCATTGCAGCATAGCCAAGACATGGAAGCAACCTAGATGTCCATTGACAGAGGAAAGGATAAAGAAGATATGGTACATACATACAATGGAATATCATTCAGCCATTAAAAAGAATGAAATAATGTCAATTGCAGCAACATAGATATTGTCACAGTAGTGAAGTAAATCAGAGAAGGAGAAATATCATATGACACCCCTTAAAAGTGGACTCTCAAAAGAAATGATACAAATGAATTTACGAAACAGAAAGAGGCTCATAAACAGAGAAGGAACTTACGGAGGAAGTTCGGATGGGGGGAAGGGGTAGTTAGGGAGTTTGGGATGGACGTGTACTCACTGTTATGTTTAAAATGGACAGCCAACAAGGACGCGCTGTATAGCACAGGGAAGTCTGGTCACCGTTCTGTGCCTGTCTGGATGGAAGGGAGCGTGGGGGAGAATGGATACGTGTATGTACGGCTGAGTCCCTTTGCTGTCTACCTGAAACTATCACAGCGTTGTGAATTGGCTATAGTCCAATACAAAAGAAAAAGTTTAAAGTTGTTTTAAAAAGAGCAGGACATGGCTGTGTTATTTATCCAGATGAGCGAGTCGTGGAGGTGGCCTTAGATTTTGCACCCAGGGCCAGTGGCTCACTGCCTCACTCTAGTTCTGATTCTCATGGGCCCCTGCTGGACCTACCCTTTACTTTGAGGGTATTTGGGTTGAAATGTTCTTCCTATTTGTAGAGCATCTTATGGCTTCCAAAGCTCGCTGACTCCTGAGATCTCTTTTGAGATTTTGGGAGTCCCCCAAAATACCCAAGATGGGGGGTGTTGTTCACCCATTCACAGATGAAGAAACTAAGATGAAGAAACTTTTCCAGAGAGAAAAGATAGTGTGTTCAGGGTCACAAACTAGGGTCCAGGGTCAGATCCAAGTTCAAGGGGGTTTTTCTGCTCCATTCCCTGGACAGCTTGACAGGTACAGTTGAATGGGTCTTGTCAGATGACTTTAAGAATTTATTATTACTTTTTTCTTCACAACAATAGTATGTGTTCATTATAGAACATTTGAAAAATACACATAAAGAACAGAAAGTGAATAAAAGCCTCCTATAGTTCACCACGCAGTGATGACATCTATTAATATTTTTACGTATTTCTTAAAAATCTTTATTAAATTTTTAATAATATTGCTTCTGTCATTTATGTTCTATTTTTTGGTACCTTTGAGTAAATAAATAAAAGATGCCCTCTCCAGATAGGGGTGAATGGTTTAGCACATGGAACCAGAAAACACCCTTTTATGAACCAGCCCAGCAGCAGGGCACAGTCTGATGAGCAGGTGCAACTTGGATTTCTTCCCGACCTTGGTTCCTTGGGGAGGGGGAAGGTGCTTTTGTGCCGTGCTCAACCTGCCCTACTGTAAGTGTTGGCCCCGAGCACAGAAGCATTCTCGAACAACGTACGTATTTCTGAATCATTTCTGAAGAAATCAGCATTAATCAAAAATTCATGCAAATTATAAAACTACTCTTGAGATAAGTACGGCAATGAACCTAAACACTGACTCCAGAATTCTTTTTAAAATCTCTTTTCGAAATGGATCGTCCTTTTCTGTCACCTGGTATCCAGCAAAATGCTTGACAGAGAGGAAATGCTCTGTGTTTGTAAAACGGAATGGAAGCGTACAGTGTGGTGGCTCTAAAATACGTCTGCAGAGTCTCTGAAAGTGTGAAATCTAATTCCTTTTCTCTTAAAAAAAAATAAAAAGTTTTGGCTGCTGTGCTGGGTCTTAATCGCAGTGCTCGGGCTCTCTCTAGCTGTGATGTGGGCTTGGCTGCTCTGCGGCAGGTGGGATCTTAGCTTCCAGACCAGGGATCAAGTGTTGATCCGCAACATTGGAAGGTGGATGCTCAACCACTGGCCCACCAGCGAGTCCCCCTCTTCTCTTAAATACGGGCTAGCCTCATGACTTGCTCTCAACCAACAGGCAGGAGAAGTACTGTTGCATGACTTCTGAGTCTCGGTCATAAAAGAATGCAGTTTCTGCCCGGTTTCCCCCTCTCCCGGCTTCTCTGTGCCCTTGAAACTGAGCTGCCACGTTGTGAGGAAGCCCAGGCAGCCAGGTGGAGGGAGCATCTGCAGTGTGCCAGCTCTGGTTCCTGCTTCGGTCCCGGCGACAGCCAGCATCAACCCCTGGATGTGCGATGGAGTGACCGTCCAGAGGATTCCAAATCCCATCCTCCAAGCTGTACCACCAGCTGAGGCTGAGTGGAGCAGTGACTGGTCCTCTGCACTGAGCCCTGCCGACTTGTAGATTCATGGGCAAAACAAACGCGTTTGTGGTGATAGATCACTCTGTTTCGGGGTGGTTTTTTAGGCAGCACTAGATATGTAGAACAGTTATGGTCCTGCTCAGTCACTCAGCTGCGTCTGACTCTTTGGGACCCCATGGACTGTAGCCCACCAGGCTCCTCTGTCCATGGGATTGTCTGGGCAAGGATACTGGAGTGGGTTGCCATTTCCTCCTCCAGGGATCTTCCTGATCCAGGGGTCAGACCCACGTCTCCCTTGTCTCCTGCATTGCAGACGGATGCCTCACTGCTGAGCCACTGGGGAGGCCATGTAGATCAGCACTCTGTGGAATATTGTGTTTACAGCAGAGACCATCAGTGCCCACTCGTCTCCTTTTGGCTGTCACCATTTCCTTCTGGACCGATGGTTTTCTGTATCTAGTATCCATGACCCTCTCTTTGTCCTCAGACGTCTGCTTGCCTAATACCTGGGTTAGGCTGTAAGCATAGAGGGATTAGGGTCCCTGGGAGCATCTCTCAACCTACAACAGGGTGGAGCTTGTAGATACTCCAGCTTCCTTGCCTTTAGATGGGACATCTTCGGTTTGTCTAATGACAGAAAGACATTGATGGAACCGCCAGTGAGGCAACTGCAAAAAAATGTTCTAAGAAGAGAAAGATAAAACTAGGGTACTAACTTTTATTTTTTATATTTAAAGAAATTTGGCTGTGCCAGGTCTTAATTGCAGGACACAGCATGTTGGATCTCTCCCTGTGGCATGTGGGTTCTGGGCCACCAAGGAAGTCACTAGAGTAGTAACTTATAAATTTGATTAGCAAAGTGCTGTCCTGTTTGCAGATCCCTTTCCCGCCTTTGTCTTATCATCTGCTTGGAGCACATCTGTAGGTCCAGAACGAGTTATTTCTGTCTCTAGGAGAGGTAACCACTTGTTGGCAAGTGGTGATGCGACTGTGTGAATCCCCACCTCCTGATTCTTTAAACTCAACAGCCTCTGTAGTGCTCCTGAATGAGTTCTCTGGCCACAAGTACCCACAGAAGGAACCACCTGTCGCTGGATTTTCCCAGCACTCCAATTTCAAAGTATTATGAAACGATGCCCATTAAATCATAAGTCTTGGTTGGGAATGCGGAATTCGTGAGCCAAAGTCCCGGGGTCAGCTTAGTGTTCCTCAGGCCAGAGGGAGGCCCCAGCTGTGGTCAGTAGTTCCTCAGTCTCCTGGCATTTTGGTCATGGCCTCTCAGCCCAGCAAAGGGCCAGCAACAAAGGAGATGATGAGAAGATGGAAGAAAACCTAGTGGGAGGCAGGAAGCTTGGCTGGATTAGCAAGTGACCAGAGCGAAGTCATCAAAGGGCCCGGATGAAACGATGGAGATCAGTCAGGGAGCGTGAAACACAGGCAGCGTTAAGTGATGAGAGACGGACAGGGAGGGATCAAAGGCGCTTTGGACTCACAGCGCAGCTGGCTGAGAGCTGTGTCAGCCTTGACTCTGGCTGCAGAAAGGGCAGGGGCTGGTGCCCAGCCAGCGAGGATTCCCCTTCAAGTCTCAGAGTTGGAGAACTCCAGAGAAACCTGAATCAACAGCCATTGTCTTTTGCTGGGGCTTTTTCTTTGTATTTTTAAATGATTATAGATTCACAGGAAGTTGCAAAAATAGTGCACAGAGTCCCGTGAACCCCAGGGCTGACACCCTGTTATGGGGGTGCAATGTTAAGCTTGGGAAGTTGACATTGGTGCAATGCAAGAGGGAGTATAGACTTCATTTCTGCATGCGCGCGCGCGCGCGTGTGTGTGTGTGAAACTGTTAGTCACGCTGCTGTTGCTGCTGCTAAGTCACTTCAGTCGTGTCCGGCTCTGTGCGACCCCATAGACGGCAGCCCACCAGGCTCCCCCGTCCCTGGGATTCTCCAGGCAAGAACACTGGAGTGGGTTGCCATTTCCTTCTCCAATGCAGGAAAGTGAAAAGTGAAAGTGAAGTTGCTCAGTCGTGTCCAACTCTTAGTGACCCCATGGACTGCAGCCTACCTGGCTCCTCCATCCATGGGATTTTCCAGGCAAAAATACTGGAGTGGGTTGCCATTGCCTTCTCCGGTTAGTCACACAGTCCTGTCCAATTCTTTGTGACTCCATGAACTGTAGCCCACCAGGCTCCTCTATCCATGGAATTCTCCAGGTAAGAATACCAGAGTAGGTTGCCATTCCCTTCTCTAAGGGATCTTTCTGATCCAGAGATTGAACCCGGATCTCCTGCGTAGGAGTCAGATTCTTTACTGTCTGAACCACCAGGGAAGCCCCTGATGTATAGTTCTATGCAGTTTCCTCCTCCATATAGATTCCTGCACCCCCACTATAATTAAGATGCAGAACTTTCCCCCAGTCATAAACAAACGCCCTTGTGCTACATTTTTTGAGTTGCATATCCACCACTGCCCTATGTTGGTCACATTTTCCATCACCAGAGTTTTGACATTTAGGGACGATGACATGAGTGGAGTCATACAGTATGTAACTTCTTTTTTAAAAAAATATGTATTTATGTGGCTGTGCTGGGTCTTATTTGTGGCACACGGGATCTTCAGTTGCAGCAAGTGGGATCTCATTTCCGGATCAGGATGGACCCTGGGCCCCCTGCTTTGGAGTCTTAACCTCTGGACCACCAGGGAAGTCCCCATGCAGTCTTAACATGAGCGAAATGGACATTTTTTAATTTTAAAATTTAGGAGGTGCTTTATTTAACACTGGACCCTCTACTATGTAAAATGTAAATATTTTACATTGTCATATCTGTTGCAGGAAGGGGGACCCCTTCCAGGGCCCGAAACTGGGCTCTTGTCTAATACTCGGAAATTAATTGTCCGAGGAGACACATGTGCTGACAAAGCAAGAGATTTTATTGGGAAAGGGCACCCGGGTGGAGAGCAGGAGGGTGAGGGAACCCAGGAGAACTGCTCTGCCGTGTGGCTCGCAGTCTTGGGTTTTATGGTGATAGGATTAGTTTCTGGGTGGTCTTTGGCCAATCATTCTAATTCAGAGTCTTTCCTGGTGGCGCACGCATCGCTCAGCCAAGATGGATGCTAGCGAGAAGGATTCTGGGAAGTGGATGGACACGCGGTGTCTCCTTTCGACCTTTCCCGAACTCTTCCGGTTGGTGGTGGCTTATTAGTTCCGTATTCCTTATCAGGATCTCCTGTCATAAAACAACTCATGCAAATAGTTACTATGGTGCCTGGCCAGGGTGGGCGGTTTCAATCAGTGTGCTTCCCCTAACATATCTGTTAATTAAAAGAAAGCTACCGTCATCCATACATGCGCGTATATTCTTTGCACATGTATCGATAACAGTGAATCTTTGCTAACTTCCCTCTGACTGGGGAGAAGAATCAAAGATGCATGTAAGATTTCATCTCTGCTGAGAAAAATCGGCTCTTAAAGGTGAAAAAATTCATGGTTTTTGACTCTCCAAAGAACTGTAGTCCATAAATGTACAGCGTATCTGTGCTATTAAAATTTCACAGGTGGGGTAGCAATTAAGAAAAGAAGTCTAAAAGACTCTTTCGGGGAGGTGATGGTGAATAAAAGGTCATGAAGAGCTGCTGTGGATCTTCTTGTGCCCTAGGGGCTGGCATTTGGGAATTGCTGACTTGAACTGCGGGATGCCATAAAGTATCACCTGGAACTTGAGATGTGTGTGTGGTAACTGTCATCAGCATCTGCTGCGGGCCAGGCCACCAAGTCCTTCAGATCCACCATCTCTCTCTGAGAGGCAGATGTTCACGTTGCAACATCTTATAAATGAGGAAGTGGAGGGGTGGAGCGGTGAGGCCCTTGCACCCTCAGGATCTTGCCATTGCTAAGCGCTGAGGCTTGGATCAAACTTGGGGACATCTGACCTTACCGGGAGATCAGGGTTAAAATAGCAACCCACCCCAGTATTGTTTCCTGGAGAAACCCATGGACAGAGGAACTTGACGGGCCATGGTCCATGGGGTTGCAGAGTCGGACACGACTGAGCACGCACGCAGATCAGTTATATGCAGGGTTTTCTGGGGGGTCTTGCTTGCAGCATCTCTGAGAGTATGAAGTGTGCATTTCCCATTCTCATGAAATTTAAAAAGTCTCGCCAAATGTTAGGCCAGAGTCTCATTCCTGGGATTCCAATCACCGAGCCTGGAATCACTTCCAGGGCCCCAGCAAGGCAGATGTTGGAAGTCAAAAGAGCAAGCCTCACTCCCATCAAAGGAATGATAGGCATCCCATACCCAGCAATTAAGAGGGGATTCTCAGCTGTGAATATGCCCCTGGCTTCCTGTTGCAAATCTACCCTGCTAATTAAATAACCATGACTGTGGCCTGGGGCTCCATGTAGCTTCACTCAAGACCCTAAGAAGACAATGGGAAAGCCTGGGGAGACAATGACCCCACGCTTTCTGATCAGGAATGAAAGCTTGGCTCTCCAAGGACAATGGGAATGCGTGTCAGGACAGGGAAAGGTGCCCTGGATACAGGATTCATCTAGAATTCTAGTTCTGTTTCCTTAAAGAAACCCTGGTTGACTCATCCTATTCTTCCTTATTCTTCATCCTCCACACAGCTAAGATGGTGCTTTCAACTCACCGAACATACATGTCTCAGCTCAAAAATTCCTAGAGGGCTTCCCCTTGCCTACAGTCATGGTTGCCATCCCTGAGGCCACATGATCCTTTAACATAAATTACAAAGAAGGGCCCGAGAACACATGTGCACAGCCACCATTGTATAGTCTGGAAAAATACCCTCATGGATCTTACAAGTCTAACTCTTTTCATGAAATGCTTTTTAGAGACACCACCCCCTATACACCTAAGGGCTTCCCTGGTGGCTCAGATGTAAAGAATCTTCCTGCAATGCAGGAGACCCAGGTTCCATCCCAGAGTTGGGAAGATTCCCTGCAGAAGAGAATGGCTCCCTGCTCCAGTATTCTTGCCTGGAGAATTCCATGGACAGAGGAGCCTGGCAGGTTACAGTCCATGGGGTCGCAAAGAGTCAGACATGCCTTAGCAACTAACACTTTTCCCCAGGGTTCAGTTGGCTGTGGCTTTCCTTTGGCTCCTCCAGCTAACAGAGGAAATAAACAAAGACCAGCCAGATGAGAACAAGAAAAGGCTATTTATTCGGAGCTTGACAAAACACAAGTGATGGTGGCTGACTCCCTTGTGTTTTGGCAGAGGCTCGAAGGCAGGCAGAGGAGTGGGAAAGCTTTGTAGGAGAACAAGGGGGAGGCTTCAGATGTGCCCAGGTTGGAGGCTGTTGGCATGGGGAGGTTGGGGATGAGCCACTTGGAAGTGAGGCACTGGGACTTCTCTGGTCTTCCAGCGGCTAAGACTCCAGGCTCCCAATGCAGAGGGCCTGGGGTTCGATTGTTGTAGCCACACGTTCCGGGAAACAAACTCACTTAGAAGGACAATGCAGATAGTGGAGTGCAGTTTATTACACTGGTGGGCCCAAGGCAGAGTCTCCTCTTAGCCAAGGACCCTGACCAATTTTTGTGAAAACCTTATATACCCTAAGTGTTCGTGTTCAAACCCACCTCCCTAAATTCCCTGAAACTAGTCTGAACAAAGGAAAAGAAAGATACAATCAAAGTTGACCTGTGATTCATATGCCTTAAGCCTAGGCAGTTAACAGTGGACAATTATCAATAGGCCTGTGGTCATACCCCAGTAAGCATAATAGAATTTATGATTCTATTCGGTTACACAGATAATTAGGGTATTCTTTTAGGTGAAGGAGAGTCTAGGTACGAGCCCTGGGGCTCTTCCATGGGGTGGGGGTGGGGTCTGGTTTTCCAGTTGGTATGTTGTTTCCACAGATACTGGGCGTAGAGCTCAAAGTCCACAGTCCAGCCCAAGATGGAGTCCTGCTTTCAAGACGGAGCCTGTTCTGTCTGTTTCCTCCTTCATGATCCCTAGTCAGGGATCTAGATCCCACATGCCCTGACTAAGATCCCCAGTTCTCCAGCTAAGACCTGCAGCGGCCAAATAAATAAATATTTTTAAAAATTCTTAAAAAGTAGGGCATCTTATGTGGATGGCTAGGGGTGTATCTAACTTTCTCTGGTTAGTCCCATGTTTCCAGAATGGACAACAATTAGGGAAGATGTCAGTTATTAATCAACTCCTGATCATTTGAGGCCAGTACAAAGTTTTGACTTTCTGGACTGGCTGCTAGAGATGGTGGTCCAACTTCCTGCAGACTGACCTACAGAATGTATGTACTTATAGAGAGCAGGCTGGCTTCCTAGCCAGATTAGTGTACATAATGGAACGGTTTCCAGGGCTGGTTGCTGTAGACTATGGGTCAGAACTCTATTTATTTTATTTTTAATTTTTATTATAGGGTTTTATTTTATTTATTTATTTTTGGCCCCATTGTTTGGCACGTGGGATCTTAGTACCCTCACCAGGAATTGAACCAGTGCCCCCTGCACTGGGAGCATAGAGTCTTAACCACTGGACCACCGGGAAGTCCTGTTATTGGAGTATATTTGATTTACAATATCGTATTAGTTTTCAGGTATACAGCAAAGTGAATCAGTTATGCATATATATATATCCGCTCTCTTTTTTTAAGATTCTTTTCCCATATAGATCATTACAGAGTGCTGAGTAGAGCACAAATATCTTTTAAATATGGTCTGGTCATTGTTTGTGTATTCATTTTCCCATAATGAATATATAAACAGAATGATAAGAGGAAAAGTTTGGCTCTTAATAGATGTATATGTTTCCATATACTGACTGGAGACAGAGGTAATACAATTATAAGCATTTATTTACCTAGTTTGAAATGAGTTAAGGATTCCTATTGAAGAGGAAAAGTTAAAATTTTACATAACCCCCTGCTCCTTCTGCCTCTGTAACTCAGCTTGCTCCTTGCAAAGTCTAGATCACGTAGGTCATGTAGTCTCGGAAAGTGGGGACTTACACTAATACTAGGAACTGGAGCTTATCTCACTCACCCTTGTCTTGCTCTTTGCAGTTGCCTGGCCCCTGCAATCCTGCTTAATCATCCCTGTGTAAAGCTCAGGCATCCCCCTCCCCATCTTAACCGCTGTTCTCTCGAGTGAAACCCCTTAGTTTAAACCAGCCTATTAGCAGCTAGTTTTGCCCACTATAGTCTGTCTGTAAAAACTCTGTAACCCCTTTGTTTGGGGCTCAGAGCTTGGAGTGGTAATTCCTCTGGGCCCGCCAGCATAATAAACCTGAGTTCTCCGACTCTCTGGTGTGGGGCTTGGTTTCTTGGGTGCTGGTTTCTGCAACACTATAATTCTTAGGGATATGTACCATCCATCTAAAACATCAAGCAGATGTAAAACTCTTAAAAGGATTGTATGTACTACCTGACATTTATTTTTTAACCTGTTTATTTCATATTTTTTGAGTGTTTCCTTAGGAAATCAAGAAGTTGAAAATTTTAAGAAGATAAAACTGTGTAAGAAATCCATGAAACCATAGACAGGCTGATAATAAAGTAGAAGAGAAATAATGTAAATAAATGGCTCCAGGACGGGTGGCATCACTATCACCTGGGAATTTGTTAGAAATGCTTATTTCCAGGTCCCAGTCCACTGATCTAGGAACTCTGGCGTGGGCCCAGCAATCTGTATTTTTAAAAATTAATTAATTAATTTTCTATATTAAATTAAAAACATTTAACTTTTTATCTTGTATTGGGGTGTAGCCGTTTGGGCTTCCCTGGTGGCTCAGTTGATAAAAGAATCTGCCTCCAATGCAGGAGACCTGGATTTGATCCCTGGGTTGCAAAAATCCCATGGAGAGGGGAATGACAGCCCACTCCAGTATTCTTGCCTGGAGAACCCCATGGACAGAGGGGCCTGGAGGGCTACAGTCTGTGGGGTCACAAAGAGTTGGACTCAACTGAGCAACTAACACTTTCATTTTCTTTCTCTTGTTGCAGAGAGTGGGTTCTAGGCCTCGAGGGCTTAAGGTAGCTGTGGTGCATGGGCTTAGCTGGCCCGAGTCTTATGGGATCTTCCTGGGCCAGGGATTGAACCCATGTCCCCTGCATTGGCAGCCAGATTCTTAACCACTGGACCACCAGGGAAGTTTGGGCTCTCTGTGTTTTAACCAGCCCTTTGGGGATGCCAATGAGCAGGAAAGTTGGAGAACCACTGATTTAGATGAACACCTCAGAGTGCAATTTGACAACAGATTATCCAGAAAGAACATGAAAGAAAGCAGAAAGCAATTATAAAGAAGAGAAAAGGTGCAGAACAGGCCTAATTACATAAAAGAGAGGAGCATCTGATAGAAGCAGTCCACAAGTGGGTACCACGTAGAAAGACATAACGCAGAGATCGTAGTACTTCAGTGTTGAGCCTCACCATGTAAGATGCTGGGGAGAAGGGTTACTGAGTAGAATAGACCCAGTCATATTTTATTTATAGCTACGAGGAGAACAGCGTATGTTTTGCTGGGTACAGCTATTTCTCAAACGTCTGTAGATTTGATTGGGCTGATCAAAGTACAAATTAATTTAAATGCATCACTGAGCTTACCATAACTTTTGCTGTGATATGTTTTCTCAGACAATTTGCAATGAAACTACTGCCGTGAAATTTCTGAACATTGAAACAGGATCCCGGTATGCAAAACAGTTATTATAGGCCAGTGGCCCGTAGGATAGAATCTAAACTCAGCAGCAGGGTCTGCCTCTGCGCGTTTCATGATCTAGCCTTCCTTGTCTTAACAGGCTGGTCGTCTACTGACCCCTCCATCTCGTATGTGGTCCCCCTGTAATATCGCTGCACTTTCTTGAAGCAAACTGATGAACTCCTATGTGTCCATTAAGACCCCACTCAACACCACCCCCTGCAAGAAGCCCCTCCCAACTTCCCCAGGAAGCCTCATGTTTTGCTTTCTTTACTCCTATGGTACCCAGGACACGCCTCCATCATGTCAGGTTCCTGCACTGTGCTGTAATCATGACTGCTTCCCAGGAGACAAAGAGTTCCTTCAGTGAGGAGACCTGTGTGTTTTTCCTCTTTATATGCACAGAAAATGAAAATGTTAGTCACTCAGTCCTGTCCTACTCTTTATGACCCCATGGACTGTAGACAGCCAGGCTCCTCTGTCCATGGAATTCTCCAGGCAAGAATACGGGAGTGGGTTGCCATGTCCTTCTCCAGGGGATTTCCCAACCCAGGAATCGAAGCCAGGTCTCCCGCATCGCAGGTGGGGTCTTTACCACCATATATTGTTGTTGCTGTTTAGTCGCTAAGTCATGTCAGACTCTTTGCAACCCCATGAACTGTAGCCTACCAGGCTTCTCTGTCCATGGAATTCTCCAGCCAAGAGTACTGGAGTGGGTTGACGTTTCCTTCTCCAGGGGATCTTTCCAACCCAGGGATCAAACCCATGTCTCCTGCTTTGGCAGGCGGAGTCTTTACCGCTGAGCCAACAGGGAAGCCCTTAGTGGGATATTTCTCAGTCGTGAAAAATGAAATAACGCCATTTGCAGCAGCATGGATGGATCTAGAGATGATCATATGAAGTGAAGTACGTTAGACGAAGACATACACCACGTGACGTCACTTATATGGGGAATCTACCGTACAACACAAACGAACGTTCAAACAGAAACGGACTCACAGACATAGAGAACAGGTTGTGATCGCCAGGTTGGAGGAGGGTGGGGAGGGGTCAATTAGGAGTTTGGAGTTAGAAGATGCAAGCTATTATATACAGGATGGATGAACAACAAGGTCCTACTATATAGCACAGGGAACTATATTCAACACCCTGTGATAAACCAGAATGGACAATAATATGAAAAAGAATGTGTATTTACATATAGCTGAATCCCTTTGATATATATCAGAAATTAACACATCACACAACATCACAAATCAACTATCCTTCAATAGAATAATTTAAAAAGATGCAGAAATGCAGGAGGACCCAACTTTGCTCTGTAGCTGGCCTCCACCAGCCCTAAATTCCTTTGCTCCAAGGCCAAGCTCTTTGAAAACTGTGAAGCCTGAATTGACATCAATTATGCTGAAAGGGGAGAAAATTAATTAAAAGTTTTCGAAGGGCTCTATTCTGTCTACTCTATTTTCATGTTATCAGCAACACTGCTTTTTCTTCTGCCTGGGAGTTATTACAGTATAACATTTTCATGTTGCTTGTAGGGTAATTATGTCAAATATATGGGAGATGATAAGCGGCAGTTTGTATTATTCTGTGATTAATCTCCATACATTCTGGCATTTCAATCTGGCCTCGGAAGACGAGGTTTGCTCAACTCGGGTGTAGAAGGAGGAAAGAGTCGAGGAAGACTGGAGAGCTGAGACTGAGGTGGTTCTGCTGGGAAATATCCCAGTTTTCCCAAGCACCCACCCCCTGCCCACCCAGGTTTCAGACTTCATGCCCCGGCCAAGGTTTGTTCAGCTTAGTGCTTCTGAAAGCATGGTCTTCAAATGACTTTCATTAGACCCGGTGGAATGCTTGTGTCTAAGGCACACTCCTGGTCCCCACTCCCCCAACCCAGGGAATCGGCATTTATAAGACCTTGGCCCAGGAATCTGCATTTTCAGCTGCCCCGCTTTCCCCAAATCATTCTTGTATACTTAAAGTTTTCCAACAACTAATTCCAGACACAGTGAATTGACTCCATTTGTTGCTTTTCTTTTTAATTGAATTTTTAAAAATTTTATTTATTATTTTATTTCTTTTTGGCTGCTCTGAGTCTTGGTTGCTGCCAGCAGCCGTATTCTAGTTGCGCTGAGTGGAGGCCACTGTTCGTTGCATTGTGGTGGCTTCTCTTGTTGCAGCTCATGAACTCTAGAGGGCCGGCTCTGTGATTGTGGTGTACAGGCTTAATGGCCGGTGGTCACTTCTAAGACCAGGAATTGAACCTGTGTCCCCTGCATTGGTAGGTGGATTCTTAAGCACTGGACCACCAGGGAAGTCCTTGACTCAATTCTTTGTAAACCCCAGATCAAATATGAAGGTTTTCCAAGATGGGGCTGAAGGCAGGAGCCAACTTTCGGATTAAAAGCTAGCTTGGATGGGGACGTCCCTGGTGGTGCAGTGGCTAGGACTCTGCGCTCTCAGTGCAGGGGCTCCAAGTTCTAGTCCTAGGGTCAGGGAATTAGATCCCACACACCAGAGCTAGAGATACCAAACGCCACAACTAAAGACCCTCCAAGTGCGTGTTAAGCTGCTTCAGTCGTGTCCAACTCTGCGACTGTATGGACTGTAGCCTGCAAGGCTCCTTTGTTCATGGGATTCTCCAGGCAAGAATACAGGAGTGGGTCGTCATGCCCTCCTCCATAGGATCTTCCTGACCCAGGGATCGAACCCCTGTCTCCTGTGTCTCCTGCCTTACAGGTGGATTCTTTACTGCTGAGCCACCAGGGAAGCCCAAAGCATGTTTTTATAAGACTTCAAAAAAGAGAAGACAAAATATTAGTAGAGGTTCTGGATGAAAACTTGGGGAACAGGTCCTCAAGTTGGAACAGAGTCTGGACCAGGGGCTCCGAGGTGCGGGGGTGGGAGGGGGCCAGCTTCCCATCCTCCCGGGACAAGCGACTCCCAGTCCCCAAGTGGAATCCTGTCAGGTTAACATTAGTAAACGCCAGTAACCCCTACCCTGACAGGCAAGAAATATTGTGGCCCATGTTGGGTTCTCTCTGATCTATGATTTATTGATGGAGAGTATGAAATTTTCATTAAAACAGACTGCTGTTTCTCATTCATTTGTCACATTTTTAATTTATATTTTAAAACATTAATAAAACTGACACAGAATTTTTTTTTTTTTTTTGAAATGTCAAGGATATTTCAGAGGTGGGACCAGAGTAGTACAGGGTCTCCTGTTGTAGCAGAGGGAAGAATTGGTTCAAGAAACCATCTTCTGGTGACACTAAGTTTTCCCTCCCTGAACCCCACGCTCAGCTTAATAAAGTCTCTTGTCTCTTACAAGACGGGATTGTTTACAAAGTCCTTTCATTTTCTTTATCTTGAGATATTTTCTAGTATGGCCTGGGACGGTCTTGGTTTATGTTTGTGTTCTTGGCATTATTGATAATGATCGCTGTTCCTATTTGGGTGACAAATTATATGGCCTTCTGAGTCCAAGACTGCAAGGACTTTTGCATTAGACATAACCAGTTCAAGTTCTTGGTACACCCCAGCACTTTTTTTTCCCCCACGGAGTGTAAATTTTGCTTTAAAATTTTTTTTTAGTGTTTTAAACTTTTCATTTTGTATTTGACTATAGCCAATGAACAATGTTTTGATAGTTTCAGGTGGACAGCAAAAGGACTCAGCCATTAATATATTATTACATGTATCCATTCTCCCCCCAGACTCACCTCTCATCTAGGCTGCCATATAGCATTGAGCAGAGTTTCCTGTGCTACACAGTAGGACCTTATTGATTATCCGTTTGAAATAAAGCTGTGTGTGTGTGTCCATCCCGACCTCCCTAACCAGCCCTTCCTCCCATCCTTCCCCTCCGCAACCGTAAGTTCGTTCTCTAAGCCTGTGAGTGTGTTTCTGTTTCATAGCTGGGTTTATCTGTGTCATCTTGTAGATTCCACGTGTGTGTGTCCGTGTGTACATATAAGTGATATCACACGGAATTTGTCTTTCTCTGTTTGACTTACTTCACTCTGTCTGATAATCTCTAAGTCCGTCTGTGTTGCTGCACATCTCATTCTTTTATGTGGCTGAGTAATATTCCATTATATGTTTGTATCCCATCTTTATCCATTCATCTGTCGGTGGACACTTTATGTTTTTTATTCCATGTCTTGGTTATTGTAAAGAGTGCAGCGATGAACACTGGAGCACAATACCTCTCTTTAGCCTGGATTCTCACTGGTAGACAGGAGATAATAGTAACACTGCTTCTATGTTATTAGGAGTTTAGATGAGTGATGTGGCTGGCACAGTGTTTGGCATACAGCAAGTGACTAATATATGATCACTGCCATCATAACTGTGGTCATTACTGTCATTAGACTCTGCAGAGGCCTGGTCCATACCTATCTCGTGGCCTCACCTCCCCACTGCACTCCCCTAGACAGCCTCTCTCCAGCAACTTGGGACTTCTTTCAGTTCTTTGTTGAGTTGCCTCAGGCCACTGGCTGCTTCCCTTTTCCACCTGAATAATTCTTAATTAATGTTCAGCTCTTGGTTCAAACATCACTCCCAGGGAAGCCTTCCCCGACTCCTCCTGTGAGATCAAATCCCCCGTTATCAGCTCCTGCAGCCTCGTACACCTCGCTCCTGTAGAACTTGACGCTGGAGCACTTTTCCATTCAGTTTGCTGATCCTTTGGTTCACGCTCATCTCTCTTGCCAGACTGTCAGCACCAAGGGGGCAGGAGCTGTGTCCCGTCTGCGTGTCACTGGTTCCTGGTACCCAGTGTGCAATGATGAGACATCCCAAGTGGTCAGTAAGAAGTGGGTGAATTTTATACAATGGAATATGACTCAGCCACCAAAAAGAATGAAACAATGCCATTTTCAGGGACGTGAACGGACCTAGAGATTATCACACAAAATGAAGTAAGCCAGCCAAAGAAAGACAAATATGTTATCACTTATATGTGGAATCTAAATAAAATGATGCAAATGAACTTTACACGCAAAACAGAAATGAAATGTGGTTACCAAAGGGGAAAGGGGAGAAGGATAAATTAGGAGTTTGGGATTAACATATCCACACTACACATATATAAAATAGATACCCAGCAAGGTCCTACTGTACAGCACCCCCAGCCTCACCCCATCCTCTTCCCCAGCCACGCCCCCACCTCCCCTCCCCTCCTCCCCAAGCATCCCACAAGAGAAAAGACTCCTGATTCTCGTGTCTTCCAGATACTGTCCTGGAACCCTGGACTGCCTGAGCAAAAATGGCTCAGGGATCTCAAACATTTGTTCATCCCCCCTATATTGTTCACACAGATGACAGCCAGATGGTGACAAAACCTCCAAGTTTAAGAGAATGGAAGTAACTGTGGAAAAAATAGCAACTCACAAATATGGTATTTTAGTAATCAATGTATTAATTTATCCAGGGATTAAATTAGTCAATAAAGATTTATTGAGCCCTTCATTATATTCTAGGCACTTGGTTGGGGACTGGGGATACAGTGACTGGGGATATATTTTTAAGTCTCAAATAGATACGGTATAATTTAAATATAGCACAAATTTCTCTATTATATTAAAATGATATACATTGCTGCTTTTACATACTTATTTTGAATAATTATAGTCAACAACACCAGAATCATCTTTTGAAGATGGTAGAAGTTGATGAGAATTTTAAAAAAAGGAGAATAGGTAGAAATAGAAAAAAAAAGTTTATTTTTCTTTTCCATTATGGCTTATTAGAGGATATTGAATGTAGTTCCCCCCTGGAGAAGGAAATGGCAACCCTCTCCAGTACGCTTTCCTGGGGAATCCCATGGACAGGGGAGCCTGGTGGGCTACAGTCTAGTGGGGTCACAAAGAGCTGGACACGACTGAGTGACTCAGCACAAATGTAGTTCCCCTGGGCTATACAATTGGCCCTTGTTGTTTATCCATTTTATATATAATACTTTGTATCTGCTAATCCCAAACACCCAATCCACCCCTCCCCACACCCCCCCACCCCGGCAACCACAAGTCTTCTCTATGCCCCTGAGTCTATTTCATATTAGTAGATAAGCTCATTTGTGTCATCTAAAATGATATGTTTTATAAAAAATTTATTTTAATTGGAGGCTGTTTACTTTACAATATTGTGGTGGTTTTTGCCATACATTGACATGAATCAGCCATGGGTGTGCATGTGTTCCCATCCTCACCCTCCCTCCCACCTCCCTCCATCCCAGTGCACCAGCCCTGAGCACCCTGTCTAAAATGATATGTTTTTATACACTGAGTGGTCAGTAAGCACTGGGTGGATTTTGTCTGACAGGGAACAATCTTTAAGATCAGTGGTTATGTGTGAAAAACAAGGTTAAAACAGTGTTTACTTTGCTCCCATTTGTGTAAAAATAAAAAGAAAGAAAAAGTAAGGTGGAGTAGGAAGAATACATAAACATATATGCTCTGGAGAACCTAAAGGGCTATAGACAAACATCTAATCTATAGCATTCGTTCCTGGTCCCCCAGATTCACGTCTTTCTCATACTTGGAATACATTCATTATATCCTGCTGCTGCTAAGTCACTTCAGTCGTGTCCAACTCTGTGTGACCCCATAAACAGCAGCCCACCAGGCTCCTCTGTCCCTGGGATTCTCCAGGCAAGAGTACTGGAGTGGGATGCCATTGCCCTCTCCGATCATTATATCCTAACAGACCCCAAACCTTAACTCATACACAGTAAAGTGTATAAAACACGAAAAACACAACACACACGTGTCTTGTCTGGGTTAATACAATCATACGGCCCCAAATTTCTGAAGATAGACTCGTGTCTGTAGTGAGTGGTCTCTCTCCAGCCTCAGGTCCCTGCCCACTGGGGCTTCTCCAAGAAACCACCCAGCACCGTCCCTTTAGGTTCTCCAGAGCAGGTGTGTTTATATATTCTTTCTACTCCACCTTACTTTTCCTTTCTTTTATTTTTACACAAATTGGAGCAAAGTAAACATTGTTCTAACCTTGCTTTTTACACTTAACAACTGATCGTAAAGATTGTTCCCTGTAAGTACACAAAAAAGCTTTCATATTCTTTTTACTGCTACTTTTTGATAGCCGTGGGGATGTCAATGGTGAATTATTAATAGTAAACCAATACAATGGAAAACTTCTGCAGGGCTTTGCTGTCATGAAAAGAAGTTCCTGGGATAGAAAAGAACTGGTAGAAAAAAAACCAGATTATATTTGAGCACCTATATTACCATGTTTGTGTAAAACATACTGTGTTAGTTGCTCAGTCGTGTCCAACTCTTTGTGCAAAGACTGTAATCTGCCAGTTTCCTCTGTTCATGGAATTCTCCAGGCAAGAATACTGGAGTGGATTGCCATTCTGTTTTCCAGAGGATCTTCCCAATCCAGGTCTCCTGTACTGCAGGGAGATATATATATATATATATATATATATGAAAAAGTGAAAGTGTTAGTCACTCAGTTGTGTCCAACTCTTTGTGATCCCATGGACTGTAGCCCGCCAGGTACTCTGTCCATGGGGATTCTCCAAGCAAGAAAACTGGACTGGGTTGCCATTCCCTTCTCCAGGGGAAATTCCCAACCCAGGGATCGAACCCCAGTCTCCTGAATTGCAGGCAGATTCTTTACCATCTGAGGCGTACCAGGTGGGTATGAACAACAGACATTTATTTCTCACAGTTCTAGAGGCTGAAAGTCCGAGGTCAAGGTGCCAGCAAATTTGGGGTCTGATGGGGGTCTGCTTCCTGGTTCATGGACAGTTGTCTTCTCTGAGTCCTCCCAAGGCAGAAGGGGACAAGGAGCTCTCTGGGGTCTTTTTTTTTTTTTTATCAAAGTACTAATTGCATTCATGAAGGCCACACCCTCATGACCTAATCACCTTCCAAAGGCCCCACCTCCACACACCATCACCCTGAGAGTTAGAATTTCATCATATGAATTTGTGGTACCCATCAGGACTCAGCGAGTCTCCTGGGCACAAAGCCTTTCTGTGTCCCCTATTTTTTAAAAAAATTTATTATTTTTTAAATTAATTAATATATTTTACTTTACAATATTGTATTGGTTTTGCCATACATTGACTTGAATCCGCCATGAGTGTACATGTGTTCCCCATCCTGAACACCCCTCTCACCTCCTTCCCCATCCCATCCCTCTGGGTCATCCCAGAGCACCAGCCCCGAGCACCCTGTGTCATACATCAAACCTGGACTGGTGATTTGTTTTACATATGATATTTTACATGTTTCAATGCCATTCTCCCAAACCATCCCACCCTCGCTCTCTCCCACAGAGTCCAAAAGACTGTTCTATACATCTGTGTCTTTTTTGCTGTCTCGCATACAGGATTATCATTAGCTTCTTTCTAAATTCCATATATATGTGTTAGTATACTGTATTGGTGTTTTTCCTTCTGGCTTACTTCACTCTGTATAATAGGCTCCAGTTTCATCCACCTCATTAGAACTGATTCAAATGTATTCTTTTTAATGACTGAGCAATATTCCATTGTGTATATGTACCACATTTTCTTATCCATTCGTTTGCTGATGGATATCTAGGTTGCTTCCATGTCCTGGCTATTATAAACAGTGCTGCGATGAACATTGGGGTACACGTGTCTCTTTCAATTCTGGTTTCCTCCGTGTGTATGCCCAGAAGTGGGATTGCTGGGTCATATGGCAGTTCCATTTCCATTTTTAAAGGAATCTCCACACTATTCTCCATAGTGGCAGTACTAGTTTGCATTCCCACCAACAGTGTAAGAGGGTTCCCTTTTTTCCACACCCTCTCCAATATTTATTGCTTGTAGACTTTTTGATAGCAGCCATTCTGACCAGCATGAGATGGTACTTCACTGTGGTTTTGATTGGCATTTCTCTGATAATGAGTGATGTTGAGCATCTTTTCATGTGTTTGTTAGCCATCTGTATGTCTTCTTTGGAGAAATGTCTGTTTAGTTCTTTGGCCCACTTTTTGATTGGGTCTTTTATTTTTCTGGAATTGAGCTGCAGGAGTTGCTTGTATATTTTTGAGATTAGTTGTTTGTCCGTTGCTTCATTTGCTAAGCAGCCTTCATTCAGCCTCCATGGCCTTCCTTGAGTTCTACTGGGCAGATTCAAGCAGTTGTTAATTAGGGAAGGGAGGGGATGTGAGACCAGGGAGAAATGGTCAAGAGCAACCTCAGGGCAGGGTCCTGTTTCCCCATCAACTGATACCCATAACAGTATCTTTGAGCTGTTTTGCAGATACTGAAATGCCCTCCAGGTGGGAGAAGTTAAAGATTAATGATGGTATGACTGCCCGCAAGCATGTAGACCCCGGACCAACAGTTGGACCTGAAGGTTGATGATGCTGACTCCTACTTACCTCACCACCAACTCATCAGAAGAATGTCCACGACATGATCATGCGCTCTTTGAATCATTACTTTAAAACTTCTCACTATCTTCTCCAAGTTGGGAGACACAATTTTGAGGGCATGAGCCCACCGCATCCCCTTTTGCCTGGCAAAGTAATAAAGCGCCTCTTTTCTACTTCACCCAAGGCTGTCTCTGAGATTCAATTCCACACTGGTGTACAGAGAAGCTGAGCTTTTGGTATCATTTGTTGGTGGTGGTGGTGGGGGGGACTATGAACATGTAGTCTATGGCATTCCACTCCTGATCCTCCTGATTCATGTCTTTCTCACCTGCAAAACATATTCATTACATCCCAACAACTCCCACATCTTAACTCATCCCAACATCAGCTTTCAAGTCTAAAATCCTAAATCTCATCTAAGCATCACCTCAATCAGAGATGGGAGAGACACCAGGTCTGAGTTATCCTGAGACAAATTGCTCTCTAGCATGAACCATGTGAAATCCAACAAATGAGCTTCTAAAACACAATGGCGGGTGAGTAATATTCCATTGTACATGTGTACCACATCTTCTTTGCTGCTGCTACTGCTAAGTAGCTCCAGTCATGTCCAACTCTGTGCGACCCCATAGATGGCAGCCCACCAGGCTCCCTCGTCCCTGGGATTCTCCAGGCAAGAACACTGGAGTGGGTTGCCATTTCCTTCTCCTTTAGGATATACTAATAACAACAGCAACAACAAGAACCTTAGAAATATCTCAAGTGGCCATTAACAGGAGAATGGTTAAATTATTTTTAGTATAATCATACCGTGGAATACTCTACAGCAATAAAAAAGAACAAATTATTGAGACATGACAGCATGACAAACTTGTATCATTTTATTTACATAAATTATGAGAAGGGGCAAAACTAATCCATGGTGCTAGAACTTGGCAATGCCAAAGAATGTCAGACTACTGCACAATTGCACTCATCTCACACGCTAGCAAAGTAATGCTCAAAATTCTCCAAGCCAGGCTTCAACAGTACATGAACTGAGAACTTCCAGATGTTCAAGCTGAATTTAGAAAAGGCAGAGGAACCAGAGATCAAATAAATTTTCTGTTGGATCATAGAAAAGGCAAGAGAGTTCCAGAAAAACATCTATTTCTGCTTTATTGACAACGCCAAAGCCTTTGACGGTGTGGATCCCAACAAACTGGGAAATTCTTCAAGAGATGGGACTACCAGACCACCTTACCTCCCTCTTGAGAAATCTGTATGCAAGTAAAGAAGCAACAGTTAGAACTGAACATGGAACAACAGACTGGTTCAAAATTAGGAAAGGAGTACATGAAGGCTGTATATTGTCACCCTGCTTATTTAACTTATGTGCAGAGCTCATCATAAGAAATACTGGGACAAGTGTGGGACAGACATTTCTATTCTCAAAGAGAGAAATGGAAAATAAGAAAAAAAGCAAAACCAGATTTCAAGGGAGTCCAAACTATGAGACAAATTCCATGAAATCTTAAGACTGGAGAATAATCCTCTTTGGCTCAAGGCTCTATCCTTTAGGATTACTGGGGCTGTGATCCCACCCTCCAGACCTGGTGTACTGCCTTTTACTATAGGCTGAGGATGGCAACCCTTTAGGCAATGGCACCCCACTCCTGTACTCTTACCTGGAAAATCCCATGGACGGAGGAGCCTGGTGGGCTGCAGTCCATGGGGTCACTAAGAGTCAGACATGACTGAGCGACTTCACTTTCACTTTTCACTTTGATGCGTTGGAGAAGGAAATGGCAACCCACTCCAGTGTTCTTGCCTGGAGAATCTCAGGGACGGGGGAACCTGGTAGGCTGCCATCTGTGGGGTCGCACAGATTCGGACATGACTGACGTGACCTAACAGCAGCAGCAGCAGCAGCAGCAGCAGCAGAGGATGGAAGACAGACCAGGAATGGTGGTGGTCCTAGGAACCTCAGCTGTAAGCCCACCTCCTCCCTGGGTGCTGGGCATATCAAAAGTGCCTTAGACATGTAGCAGATAAAAGGTAAAGTGTCTGTACATAAAGAAGCAGGAATGGCTTTGTCAGAGAGATCTTCAAATCTACTCTCATTTGTTTTAGAGCCTCACTTGCAGACATCATCACTTCAGCTGATTGTAGTAATAAATTAGCTGTGACCTCCCCATCGTCAGCCATGGTTCTCCAGTGCTGAGATGCCTCTGCCCAAATCAACCTGCTCACTTGACGGATGAGGATGTATATTCCCTCTACTGCTCCTCCGGCAGAAGACAAGCCTTGGTGAATTGTCACCGTTCAGTTGCTAAGTCATGTCCAACTCTTTGTTACTTCATGTACTGCAGCACGCCAGGCTTCCCTGTCCTTCACCATCTCCTGGAGTTTGCTCAAACTCATGTCCATTGAGTCAATGATGCCACCCAACCATCTCATCTTCTGTGGCCCGCTTCTCCTCCCACTCCCAATCTTTCCAGCATCAGAGTCTTTTCCAATGAGTCAGCTCCTCACCTCAAGCAGGCAAAGTAAAATTTGTGAATTGAGTCAAGTTCAAATTAGTATATGAAGAACTTTCAAAACAGGCAGTTCCTGGGCGGGGATGGGGGGTGGGGGGGGGGGGTGTGTGTGTGAAAAATAATAACATGGGTTCTTAGAGACAACAGAGTTGGGATCCAGGATCTTATTCCAAGCTGTGTCATTTTAAAATTTGGTCTTTACTTATTTTTACTATGCTTGGTCTTCACTGCTGCGTGTGGGTTACTCTCTAGTTGCGGTGCGTGGGCTTCTCCTTGTGGGGGCTTCTCTCCGGGTTGCAGAGCATGGGCTCCAGGGTGCAGGCTCAGTAGTTGTGGCGCACGGGCTTAGTTGCCTCGAGGCCTGCAGGATCTTCCTGGACCAAGGACCAAACCCATGTCCCCTGTGTGGGCAAGTAGATTCTTAATCACTGGATCAGCAGAGAAGTTCCTAACCCCTTTATCCTATTTTTCTGTTTTTGCTTTCCACTTTACATGCTGTTTATCCACTTTTCCAGGAAGACCTGTTTTGGGGGAGGGACTTGTCCAAGAGCAAAGAGCCAGGGCTCTTCCTCTCTCAGGGACTTTCTATGGCACCATAAACAACACCCTCCCCACCACAAGAAGCACATAAAAGATGGCAGGGCTGTCTACGCAAGGAACCTTCTGGATCTTCACCTTGATTTGACTTGATGAGAATTCTGCAGGAAGCCAAATTTGCAGGTGATGTCTCCATGATGAAGGATTCGGTGCCCTGCCGCATTCATCACAGAACTCATAAGAGCAGTGCCTACAGTTTGGAAATCCTTTTTCCTTGACAAATGATATATTTCATTTTTTCCCCATGATCTTCTCGCATTATTTCAATATTATTAATACTCGGCAAATATATTAAAAAAGTAATAAACTGGCAATTATGATTGTGCTATGGACCCCAAACTGCAATTATTCATTACATTTCAATTATTAACTTCACTTCAAATGTCTTTCAGCAAAGATTGCCAAAAGAAAAAAAAAAAGTCCCCATGAAACTTGGTTCCCTGGATTTTGGAAACCCGTGTTTCACTCTGACTTGATGTTGCTCTGATTTATCTGCTATCTCAGGGCTGGAAGAATCAAAATAATAGCAAAAAAAAAAAAATCTTCCTCTTTACTTAATAAATAATAACCATCCACACCTTATATTTATAGACAGCTTTTTTTTTTTTTTTAAACCTTTCTAGTGCCTTAGGTGGGCTTTCCTGATGGCTCAGTGGTAAAGAATCCGCCTGCCAATGCAGGAGACACAGCTTTGATCCCTGGGTCAGGAATATCTCCTGGAGAAGGAAATGGTAATACACTCCAGTATTCTTGCCTGGAGAATCCCATGAACAGAGGAGCCTGGTGGGCTACAGTCCAGGGGGTCGCAAAGGGTTGGACACAACTTAGCAACTAAACAACAACAAAGGTCCTTAGTATCCATGCTTGCATTTCGTTTGAAAACAGTGCTAATGAAAATTGTGGGTCCAATATGATTACTGACATATCGACTGGGGACACAGGTATGGAGAAGCATAGGGATTAGGGAAGGCAGACACCTGGATGCTGAGTCTTCCGACTGCTTGGTTCCACTCTGATAACATCTGAGCACCAGCCTCAGTTCCAAGATGACTCCTGAATGAGGATGAAGTCAGTCTCTGAAGATGATGAAGATGGTGATAATGATGGGAACAGCTGGAGTTGTATTCGGTCTTAAGTATTGGCATATGTTGCCTTGTCTAATCTTCCCAAGAACTCCGTAGGGAAGAGTCAATTGTAACCCCATTTTATGGGAAGATTAGGAGATTTGCCCAAAGCCTCATAGCTGCTCTCTAGGTAGTATATCCGTAATAATGGAGCCCCAACCACTATTGGCTATGATGATGGTTACATGGATCCAGTGTAACCATGACGATGGTTATGTGGATCCAATGAGACCAGGTGCCAAGCACAGTACTCAGCCTGTTGCATGTGCCATCCTGTTCAGTCCTCACCACAACCCCACAGAACAGATTTTCCTCTCACCTCATTTTGATAAATAAGGATCCTGAGACTTAGAGAAGACTAGAGCCTTTGCTCAAGGTCAGTAACAATCAGCATCTTGTGCACCTTGCCCACCAGTGCTTCTTCTTCCAACACCTCCACCAAGGACTTAAACATTTTATTTCACGTCTCCTCGAGGAAAAGTAGTGTTGGATGAACATCTACCAATGTGGATGCCTCTGGAGAGACCCTCTTTGAAGAATTCGGTTCAAGATTTGCCCTCAGAGGAGTCCTACCGTCTCTCACGTTTCCCCTGCAGGATAAGTGATGGCCATAAAGGACATGAGGAATTTCATTTTCTCAAAATAAGCAAATTGCATTAAATTTTAATGGTGGTCATTATAGGCTGGTTTGTCTCTGGCACCTAAGTGAATCCTTCAGTTCCCTTTGAAGAGAGTTCCATTTGTTCAGATTAACTGTCTGCAATTTTGTCCAGCACGTCCTCGTCCTGGTCATTGGCACCGTGAAGGTTTGTCCCCTTCTGGGCAGAGCTCAGTGATGTAGCACTTTGGCCTTTAAAATATGCCTAATAAATATTTTAGATTTGCTGATGAATGACTTGGTCTCACGACAAGGCTGTATAGCGTGTGCAGAGATGGGAGGATGCGGATGTTGAGTGAATTTTGGAATGAGAGTCACTCCTGGCTTCACACTGAGGAGCTGGGTGCCAGGTGGGTGCAGTGGCTCTCCTGGCCAGATGCCATCATAGCCGGGGTCATGCTGGGTTTCTGAATGTTTGCATCCTTCTCAAGGGTGGGCATCACCCTCCCAGGCTCACAGAGGAGATATTTTGCACCCCCATTCATTCAACCATTCAATTTTCCATGAAGCATCCCAGTGGTGTCTTTAGAGCTAAGGACCAGATTGTGCCACTAACCTACTTAATACATTCCAGAGTTTCTTGTCACACTTAGGATAAATTCCTAACTCCTGACCAGGGGCCTGGGAGGCCCTACATAATCAATTCCCAGTGCTACTCTGACCGCCTCACCTACTCATTGTCCCTCGGTCACAATACTCCATCCATTTGGGCCTTTGCTCATCTTTTATGAACACACAGAGACATGTTTCTGCCTCAGGACCTTTGCACTTGCTGCACCCTCTTTCCGATGCTTTGCCTCCACATCTTCCTGTGGCTGCCTCTTGTTGGTCCAGATCTCAGCTTAAATGTTCCCTCCACTGTCAGAGAGGATAAGCCTGAGCACCTAATCTAAATAGCCCATCCCTACCATTCTCCATCTCGTCACCTTATTTTATCAGCTCTTGTTTAGTCCCTCAGTCATGTCCGACTCTTTGAGACCCCATGGATTGTAACTTGCCAGGTTCTTCTGTCCATGGGATTTTCCCACCAAGAACACTGGAACAGGTTGCCATTTCCTCCTCCAGGGGATCTTCCTGACTCAGAGATCAAATGTGCATCTCCTGTGGGAGAACCCGAGTCTCCTGCATTGGCAGGCTGACTCTTTAACACTGGGCCATCCGGGAAGCCCGTTTTATCAGCTCTTATCACTATTCGAGCTTCTTTGCTTGCATTCATTTATGTGAGCTTTACTTGTTTGTTGCCTGTTTCTTCCATTCTAATGGAAACCCCACAGAGGTAGGAACTTGATCTGTGTTGTTCTTCACTGCATCTTCACTGCTTTGGAGGTAGCCCGTCACACTGTCCGTGTTCAGAGCACATCTGCTGAATGAATGGGGGTTATTTCTCAAGCATGTATGACGTGTAGGTTGGGTGCTGGGAATACAGCTTTGAATGACACTCATGTGGTTCCTTTTGGTTGTTACTGTAGTTGCTAAATTGTGTCCCACTCACGATCCTCTGGACTGTAGCCCATCAGGCTCCTCTGTCCATGGAATTCTCCAGGTAAGAATACTGGAGTGGGTTGCCATGCCCTTCTCCAGGGGATCTCCCCAACCCAGGAGTGGAACCTGGGTCTTCTGCATTGCAGGCAGATTCTTTACTATCTGAGCTGGGCAAGTCTCAGATGGGGTTTCTTCAGTTGCGAAGTTGAAACAAGCATGTGCTGAGAGGCTCTCCTAGCTCTATTTTCTTAGTGTGCCGACTCCTCCAGGGTCCACTCCTTAAGGAAAGCATGGCTGCCCCTGGTGATGATTCTCAGAGCCGTTCCCTACTTGGCCCTAAAAGGCAGTACTTGAGATCTTGGCTGAACCACTTCTTTTCCCAGCGTCCTAAAGAGGGAGTTGGAATGGGATAAGTTATGTGTTGTGGTTTTAGGCATTAATGAATATGAGAAACTAAATTATTGGATTTTGCAATGCAAATTACATTTTGCACACAAATTCTTCATTTCTGAATGCTAAGGACTCATAAAGAATGTCAATGGTTTATGAATTAGACCATTAGCATGCAATTTGTGATTCAAACAGCACACCAGCACCGTGTAATAAGCAACTATATAAAGAGTCATGTTGTCTACAGTTTCAAAATATTTTACTTGATGCCTTAGAAAGTTCTCAAAGGACTCCAGGGGTCCATCCTTCCTTTCTCCCTTCCCTCTTCCTCTCCCTGCCTCCCTCCCTTCCCTCCTTCCCTTCTTCTTTCCTTCTTCCTCCTTCTCTCCTTTCCTTCCTCCCTCCTCCCATTTTCTGCTTCTCTCCCTCCCTCCCATCCTTCATCTCCGTTTGACTCTCCTCCCCTTCCTTCCTTGTCTCTTACCTTCCTTTCCTCCTTCCCTTCTTGTCTCCTTCCTTCTCCTCCACACCTACCCCCATCATTCTCTTTCTATCGGTCATCTACATCAGCCATTATTCCCACCTTTCCCAGATTGGATTGCAGGAGCCGAAGATGAATCTAGATGAACCCTTCCTTGTTTTAAGGTCGGAAACTCTGAAGCCCAGAGAGTGAATGGGTCACATCCAAGATCCTACATGAGTAGAACCAGCTGGTGCCAGGTCACTGACATGTAACACTCACCCCTCCAACAACTCCTTCATGCCAAGGTGCAGTTGACTCATCTCTGACACTTTCCTTGAGAGTGTTTTCATGGAGGGAGAGAGATTAGGACCCTGGCTTCCAGGTAGGATTAGAGGGTGGAAAAGAGGTGAGGGCCCTGAGAGAGGAAATGTAACAAGGAAAAGTGAGTGCAACCTCATCAATTTCAGCAAATGTGAGTTTCATCAACTCTAGAGTTTGTCCATTGAGATGACTGATCTCAAGGCGGTTAGGACCAGCAAGTGGAATTGAGGTGACGTTTCAGCTCAGTTGGAGGTATAAGGTCTCACAATCAGATGATCAGTCAAGGGATGAACAACCAGGTAAAGTGGGGAGCGTGCCATTACTTAGAGAAGTTCAAGTTGAATGCAGACATGAATTTAGGGGAATGTAAGAGCCTAAAGTTCCTCTGCTTCCATAGAGGTCAACCTTGGTTGCACCTCAGCTGGGGGCAGCTTTTAAAGCTCTTCACATCCAAACAACACGGAGCACTGATTAAATCAGGATTTCTGAGGGCTGGGATCTGGAGCATCAGTACTTTTTAAAACTTGCCTTTTACAAATTCTAATGTCCAGACACAGTTCTTCAGAAGCTCTAGTGTTCTTCAGAAGCTCTGTAGCTCAGAAGTTCTAAAATTTTAGTGTGCATGAGAACCACTGCAGGAGTTGATTGTAAATGTTGGTTCCTGGGCTTGTCTTCCCAGATATTCTGATTCCCTTCCTCCATGGCCCATTGTCCAGCCACCACTTCTCTTCCAGTGACAGGGAGGAGCCAGATCCAAGGTGATGGGTTGACATCCACATAACAGGGTGTTACCTGAAAACTGGGTTCACTTCTTTGTGGATATCGAGTCAAAAGACACAGTCAGCCAAAGATGGGAAAAGGAAAAGATTGATCATTTGCGGCAAGTAAGGAGAACATTGGGGATCTTTCCCAAAGCAGTATCTTCCTGAATGGCAAAATTGGGGAATTTTTAAGCTAAAGGTGCCACCGTGGTAAAGAATCTCTTGCCAATGCAAGAGACGCAGGAGACTCAGGTTTGATCCCTGGGTCAGGAAGATCCTTTGGATAAGGGAATGGCCACTCACTCCAGTATTCTTGCCTATAAAAATCCCATGGACAGAGGTGCCTGCCAGGTCCATGGGGTCACAAATAGGGGTGGGGTCATGGGGTCATGACTGAAGCAACTGAGCACACATACAGAAGCTAAGGGTACCTGCATATTCATGAAGGGGCTTGGGCAGAGGGAAGTATAGCCTAGAATTAGGGCAAAGGTTGACAGAATCCAAGCTTTAGTTGATTCAAGTCACAAAGATCAGAAAAGGTCAACATCATCAGCACTGAGGTTCTGATCAACCTGGGGTCTCAGCCTGAAGTTACCTCCACCTGGGTAGGGGCCTTAGTTCTTATGGAACCCAAAGATTTGTATTGGATTGTAATGTATTTCCCTTGAGGAGGAACTAGGACTCTGTTTTATCTGGGAACTGTTGTTTCTTAATTGCTTTTTCTTTGTTCCTGAATCCTTTTGTTCCCTTAAGATCATTAATTACTGAGACCTGTTCAAGGGCAAGCATTGAGACCAGGCTTAGATCACAAAATGGTTTAGGTCAAAACTGGCTTGTCTTGGGGCTTCCCTGGTGGTCCAGTGGTTAGGACTTCCCACTGTCAGTGCTAAGGGCCCAGGTTCAATCCCTGGTTGGGGAACTAAGATCTCATAAACCACATGGCAAAAAAAAAAAAAAAAAAAAAGAGAGAGAAAGAAAGGGTTCTCTTATGTCAAGAAAGCCACACCCGGTTCTCTTTCTTCCTGAACCTCTCCCATCCCATCGGCCTATAAGAGCTCTCACTTGAGTCCCACAGACAAAGATGGCTTTGGGAGCCCTGCTCAGAATCGGTGTGGGACAACATTTAGCTTCAGGGATATGCACAGGACCGTTGCCTTGACTAAGAAGTTAGTGATATAAGAAAACAAAACAGCAGCTACTTATTTCAAGAAGCGTTTCTTCTCTCCCCAGTTTGCAGGAATCTTTGTCCTCGCTTCTCACCCTGGTCATCTTCCAGGTAGCAAAGATGCTGAAGAGGCTGCTCTTTTCCCCTACCTGTTCTCCAAAGTGCTCGTCTAAGTGGCACCCCCGCCTCCCATCTGCCCTGCAGGTTCCCCTTAGCCTTCCAGACATCCTTGCCCGGGTAGACCCTCAAAATCAGCGATCTTTGGCTAGGTCCTAATGAGCGAAGCACCTTTAAGTCTGCTGGGGATGCCTGCAAGCAGCCATTTCCCAGAAAGATGGCAAGCCAAAGCATGATTCCAAGGACCAGAGGCGACATAAACTGCCCACACCCTCCCCCTACTCAACTGATGGCAATGAACTTGATGAAGGAGGGTCTTCAGAAGCTCACACACTTCAAGCCCCCCTTGCTAGCTCCATGAGTGATGGCCACAAGGCAAACAGCTCACCTTGGGAGATAAAATATTTAGAAGCTACCATAGCACCGCCCCCCCTCCTTCTGCTTTATCAAGAAGAAGGTTCATGCATTTTAAAATTATTTTGTAAATCACGTTGAAGGCTGACAGTGCAGATTTACCACTTGGGCTGCGATTTAAATACCAGGTTATCCCCTCATTATGTTAACAGAGCCAGGAGCAGCCAAGTCACTCCCCTCTGATCCTCGGAAGTCTGTCCTGCTCCCCTAGAAGCTCATTCTTCTGCTCCGGCTTCCTTCTGAGACACTCCCCACAGTGCAAGAGGTGGGGGAAGCGATGATTGGATGCTTTGGGAGTACTTGTTGGCTTTGGAGGAGCAGGTTAGAAAAGGGCAGCAGGGCCTATTAACTAGATCAGCATGGAGGCGTCTGCAGAGAAGCGGGGGACAGTGGGTGGAAGCCAGGTGCAACTGCCTTATCAGAAATTAAGGATTCCTTCAAGAGAGGTCTTTCCAGGTAGCGCTAGTGGTAAAAAAAAAAAAACAAAAAACCTGCTGGCCAATGCGGGAAATGTAGTGAGACCTGGGTTTGATTCCCGGGTCGGGAAGATCCCCTGGAAGAGGGCATGGCAACCCACTCCAGTATTCTTGCCTAGAGAATCCCACGGACAGAGGAGCCTGGCGGGTTTCAGTCCATAGGGTCACAGAGAGTTGGACATGACTGAAGAGACTTAGCACACACGCAGCCAGCAAGACAGAAAATGAGAGTACGTATATGCGCGTGCATTTTTGGTGAGTAAGTTCATACCAGAATCTATCATGAAACAAGCAGCTTGACAGATCTCATGGAGGTGATGGGGAGGGGAAAATAATAACTTGCTAAAAATAAATACCTCACAGAATGCACCCCCGCTACCCTTTATAAGGAAAAGGAAGGGTAATGGGGTGAATTTGGAGTCAGATCCTGCTTATTAGCTGTTTACTGCTGTGTGACTTTAGGCAAGTTCTTTAACCTCTCTGGGCATAGCTTCCTTTTCCTGCAAAGTGGGGCAAAAACAGTACCTCCCTTAATGGTCTCATGTGAGGATTCAAAGACAACACAGGAGAGGGAATTAATGCAGGCTCAGAATAAAGAGCTCAGTGTGGATTGGCTAAAGTCAGAAAAATCTCATGACCGAAAAAGTCTTATCATAGACCAGGTATCTTGTTTGGGATTTACATACATTTTCTCATTTTGTGCTAACAACGAAATCATGGGGAAGTATCCATTGTGTTAGGCGAAGCACCCTGACTGAAACCGCCCACCCTGGCCAGGCACCGTAGTAACCATTTGCGTGAGTTATTTTATGACAGGAGATCCCAGTAAGGAACACGGAACTAACAAGCCACCACCAACCAGCAGAGTTCAGGAAAGGCCAAAAGAAGATGCCACATGTCCTACCACCTTCCAGAATCCTTCTTGCTGGCATCCATCTTGGCTGAGCAATGCATGCATTGCCAGGAGGGACCCTGAGTCAGAATGATTGGCCGAAGACAACCCAGAAACTAATCCCATCACCATAAAACCCGAGACTGTGAGCCACGTGGCAGAGAAGTTCTCTTGGTTTCCTTTACCCTCCTGCTCTCCACCTGGGTGCCCCTTCCCAATAATGTCTCTTCGTTTGTCAGCAGGAGAGTCTCCTTGGACAGTTCATTTCCAAGTGTTAGACAAGAGCCAGGTCTGGGGCCCTGGAAGGGGTTCCCCCTTCCTGCAACAATTTCAGGCCCATTTCACAGGTGAGGGGACTGAGGCTTGGATAAGGCCTGAATCACAGGCACTGACAGGTAGAGTTGGGATTTGAATTTGGGTCTCCTTGACATCTAAACTTAGCAAGAACAGAGTAGCCAATGACACAGACTCCTTATCAAGCCATTTGGTAAGAGGTCTCCACTTTATGCCAGGTCCCGAGCATACAGATGGAAAGAAGACCTTTGCTGCTTTTGGTTTCATGGGTTTGAAAGCTGCAAAAACCTTTGAGATGAACAGTGAGTGATGAATATTTATTAAATAGCATTTGTGTACCTGCTATGAGTTAAACAGGGATTCCCTGGTAGCTCAGATGGTACAGAGTCTGCCCGCAGTGCTGGAGACCCAGGTTTGATCTCTGGGTGGGGAAGATCCCCTGGAGAAGGCAATGGCACCCCACTCCAGCACTCTTGCCTGGACAATCCCATGGATGGAGGGACCTGACGGGCTACAGTCCATGGGGTCGCAAAGAGTCGGACACAACTGAGCGACTTCAGTTCACTTCACTTCAGAGTTAAACACAGTGCTGGCTTTGGTACTGTGCCATTTGTATCATGCAAGGTGAGCTGGTTCGGCCTCAGGGCCTTTGCACTTGCCAGAATGCTCTTCCCCATGATCTGGACACCCCAGCTCTGTTTCACCTTCAGATCTCACCCTTTCATGTCACCTCCTCCGAGAAGCTACCCTAGTAAAAGCGGTGCTCCTGTCTCTCTCCTTCCTTCCCCAAGTTGGCACAATCTGTAATCATTGTGTTCAGTGATTTATCTCCTGCTTCTTGTCTCTTTTCCTCTGGGAGAATGTAAACTACTCTGTCTTTTCTCTGCTGCAGCCACAGCCCTGGAGACATTGTCTGGCATGAGGCAGGTGCTCAATAAATATTGTTGAATGGATTGAATGGATGATTGAAGGAATCGATAAAGCTCTTTCATCTTCTGGAGTCCCGGTTTCCTTCTCCATAGAATGGAGGTGGCTATACCTGCATCACAGGGTCGATTTGGGGACACGGAAGGCTGAGATGTAATGCATTCTCATGATATTGAAAGGAAAGGAAAACTGCACCCCAAGGTCATGCATGGAAAGGCACCCCGGCTGGTGAGAGCTCAGTAAACCCTGCCATCTTCTCCTGTTCCCACCTCCGACCCAGCTTTGCCTTAGGAGAGGGAGAGGACAGACATTCTGTGTTCCTGCTTCACCAGGGCCCTGCAAGCAGTCTGGAAAACACGAGCTGACGTTGGAGGGCTAGGGTCCTTGCTCAAGGGCTGGGTTTTGAGCATCTCATTCAAGCAGGAGCAGGAAGGTGAGAGCTCTCTGACTGCCGTGTCTGGACTAGGGCTGCCCTGATCTCTCTTGCGGGCACCAGTCTGTTTCTCCGAGCAAGCTTCTTCCCCAGACTTTCTCTATCCCTCAGAGAGAGCCCCAACCTCCTCCCCTCCTGCTTCCCAACTCATCTTCCCTCTTCTTTTCCTCTACCTCAATTCTCTTCTCCCTTCAACTCAATGATTTCCTCCTTTTTTAAGGAAATGAACAAATATTTACTGAAGCCCTGAGTATGTGCCAAGTACAGCGCTAGGCACTTTACATGGATTATCTAGTTTCATCCTCCCAATTGTTGCCAAATCATTTCTATTTTACTTTCCAGGGGAGTGAGGCTGAAGGAGGTAAAGTGACCTGCCCCAAATGCACGGCTGGTAAGCAAAGGAGCTGGGACTTGAACCCAGGCAGTGGGACTTCAGAATTCACACTCTTAACCACCACCCAATACTGTGGCCACCTGATGCGAAGAGCTGACTCATTAGAAAAGACTCTGATGCTGGGAAAGATTGAAGGCAGGAGGAGAAGGGGACCATAGAAGATAAGATGGTTGGATGGCATCACTTACTCAATGGACATGAGTTTGAGCAAGCTCCAGGAGTTGGTGATGGACAGGGAAGCTTGGCGTGCTGCAGTCCATGGGGTTGCAAAAAGTCGGACATGATTGAACGACTGAACTGAACTGAACTACCACCCTTATCAACTCTGACTTTCCCTAAAAGTTAACTCCAACAGTTATCTCCCACTCTTAAGAGCCTAAGAAGCTTCCCTGGTGGCTCAATGGTAAAGAATTCGCTTGCAATGCAGGAGACGCAGGTTCGATCCCTGGGTTGGGAATATCCCCTGGAGAAGGAAATGGCAATCCGCTCCAGTATTCTTGCCTGGGAAATCCCGTGGACAGAGGAGCCTGCTAATATACTGTACATGGGGTTGCAAGACTACCACCACCCTAAGAGCCTAAATCCAACCCTTTCTTTCTTCTACTTTTTTCTTCCTTCTTCTTTTCCATTTTTCACTATTTTCCTAATTTTAAAAATTGGGATATAATTCAGATATCATCAAATTCACCCTGTTAAAGTGACTTCCCAACAGTCCGGTGGTTAAGCTTTTATTGCAGGGAGTGTGGATTCAATCTCTGGTCCGGGAACTAAGATCCCACAGGCTGCGTGTTACCACCAAAAAAAAAAAAAAAAAAAAAAAATTCACTCCTTTAAAGCATGCACTTCTGTGGTTTTTAGTACATTCACACAGTTGTCCAACCATCATCACTGTCTAATTCCAGAACATTTTTATCACCCCAGAAAGAAGCCCATTCCCTCCTCCCTCCAGCCCTGGCAACCTCAATTCTATTTTCTGTGTCTACAGACATTTCATACAAATAGGATCATATGCTTGTTCCTTTGTGTCTGGTTTCTCTCACATAATGTCTTCATGTCCCAAGTTTAAAATATCGATGGAAGAATGTTCATGTGTTCTAACTTAACCCACACCCATTAACTTTCCTTGCATACCAGGGAACTGGGAGTATTGCTTTCATGTGGCTGAATTCCAGGGTATGGTGGAAGTTGGAGAGATGGGGAGGCTAGACATGTAGGTTTCAGGTGGTCATTGATGGCTCTGAACGTGTGTAGTGATTTGAGTTTCATTACCTGAGCTCTTCTTTCTGCTTTTGGTTCCTGCTCGAAGGTGCCCAGATGTCTTTCTAAAGGGACATGCCAGTGGTTAGGGGAACATGTCAGCTTCCTCAGTATGGATCATGCTATTCTCTGGAGGACTAACCTTTCTAAGAGGGGCGGTCTGTTAGGTACCATTTTCCTGCACCTTTAAACAACAAATGCAATCACTTTGCTGTACACCAGAAACATTGTAAATCAACTATACTTCAATTAAAAGACATTAGCCCCAAGAGCTTAGCAGTTTTATCCCCATTTTACAGATGAAGAAATTGAGGCACAGAGACATGAGGGAACCGACTCTAATATTCAGCCAACAGGCAGTCGAACTAGAATCAAACCTGGGTCTGATTTGAAAGCCCAGACTCTTTTGCACTCACCATATAAACAGTGTGGAAATCACTGGCCATATTGCTCAGTCCAGTTTGATTGTTTATACGTTCTCTGTATTTACTGTATTAAAGCTATTTGGTTTATAATCAACAGAAATGAGCTGTAGCAAACAGTTAAAAAAGAGGGGTTTTATTGAGGAGGAACTAGGTGATAACATAAGGAACCCCAGAAAGTAGTAGATAACAAAGAATCAATAAAGGCAAGAACTGGGAATTCTCTGGTGGTCCAGAGTTTGGGACTTGGTGCTTTCACTGCTGGGGGCCCAGGTTCAATCCCTGATTCAGAAACTAAGCTCACACAAGCCAACCAGGTGTGCCACATGACCTAAGCTCAAGATTCCATGATGCTTCTCTTAGAGTACCATGAGTGAGTGAGTGAAAGTCGCTCGGTTGTGTCCGAGTCTTTGTGACGCCATGGACTATACAGTCCATGGAATTCTCCAGGCCAGAATACTGGAGTGGGTAGCCATTCCCTTCTCCAGGAGATCTTCCCAACCCAGGGATCAAACCCAGGTCTCCACATTGCAGGCAGATTCTTTACCAATTGAGCCACCAGGGAAGCCCAAGAACACTGGAGTGGGTAGCCTATCCCTTCTTCAGCAGATTTTCCCAACCCAGAAATTGAACTGGGGTCTCCTGCATTGCAGGTGGATTCTTTACCAGCTGAGCTACCAGGGAAGCCCGGAGTGCCATGACTCAGCTTCAGAGATGTACAGCCCCTACTAAGCCTTCCAAGTAGCAAAGTCCTAGAAGGGAACCAAAGGGCCCAGCTTTGCTCAGGTGCTCATGCCTGGTGTCTTTCAGTCATGGCTAAGTTGGAGAAGGAAATGGCAACCCACTCCACTGTTCTTGCCTGGAGAATCCCAGGGACGGGGAGCCTGGTGGGCTGCCGTCTGTGGGGTCACACAGAGTCGGACACGACTGAAGTGACTTAGCAACAGCAAGTTGGCAGAAGGGGAGGTCACAGAGTCTCACCTCTTTCCAGAGGGTACATTATTGTGAGCCAGGAAGACATCCCAAGAGGTCTCAGCAAGCTAGTGTTGGAATGTTGGAATGCTTCATCTGACTGCTGTTTTTCCTTCTCCGTTCCCAGCAAAGACCAACTAGCTTTGATTCAAATCAACACATAAGCCAGAGGTTTTCCTGGTGGTTCCGTGGTAAAGAATCTGCCTACCATTGCAGGGGACATGGGTTCGATCCCTGATCCAGGAAGATCCCAAATATCACAGATCAACAAAGCCTGTGTGCCACAACTATCAAGCCTGTGCCCTAGAGCCCAGGAACCACAACTACTGAGCCCATGAGCTGTAGCTACTGAGCCATCACGCCGTAGAGCCTGTGCTCTGCAAAAGAGAAGCCAGTGCAGTGAGAAGCCTGCACAGCAAAGAAGATCCAACACAGCTAAAATAAATAAATTAGTTAAAAACAATTAAAATTATGTTTAATTAAAATTAAAACATAAACCAGAAACCAGGAGCTAGGAGAAAGGACCACATTGGGCTGGCTTATCTTTTAGGGTACCTTGATCTTGCCTGCTAACAAAGTTGGCTCAGAAGTGGATCCATAAGATAAAAAGAGGGAAGAGAAGCAAAGAATAGGGCGTGAGAAGGGAGTGAGGAGCAGGGCAAAAAAGTTTAAATGATAGTCTGCTCTGAAAGTATGACCCACGGGGTGGAGGGAGGAGAAACCACGCTCAGCTTGTTTGGAATGACTCCGTTCCCATCCTGACTGTCACACAAAATGGATATCGGGCGTATCACCACCATGGCGCTCTCTTGTTTTCATCAGTCACAACATGGTAAGCTCAGCCCCCACGTCAGTGTGTTAGACGGCAGAATCTGTGATCAGCAAAGCAAAGCCCCATTAGCGGACAAGACAATTTCATCAAACAAAATTTCACAAATAATATATTGCTGTTTGTCATCGAGACACTTAATACACCAGGGGCTGCTCCCAAAGCTTCCATAATCAGTTTCTGCTAACTTGCCCATTCTCTGGCTATGTGAGGGTGCTGGTAATTTCATATTTTACACACCCACGGAGGTTACGGTAATGGATTCAATTCTGGAAAGTGCTGTAATGACTTTGAATGAACTTGAAAGGTTTTTGCATTTGTTTTCAGAGAGAGTGATTCAACCTCTGCCACACGGGCCTGATCCGTAAAGACTGGACAAGAAAACGGTGGACTAGCTTTCCTTAGAGACAGCTGTCTTCTCGTTATAACCTCCCTGCTCACGAGGCAGGCCGGGCTCTGCACTGAGACACTTGACTTCCTTTTTATCTGGATCTTGACGGTGGCGGAGATCACCTCTGAACATCTGAAGGAAAAAAAGGCAATTATTGAAAAATTCTCCTAGAGTGATTTGGCTTTCCTAACTCTATCCTTTTTTGAAACAAACACCCAAAAAGTTAAGCTGGCAGAGGTGAGACATAGACATTTTCCTCTTGACTCTGGCCCTTCTGAAACCATCTCTGTATATTCAGCTTTCTTTGGTTTCTGAGCTGCCTGTCTCCTTTAAGCTGGTCGGGAATGACCGTGGAAGGCAACAGGGGGAAAGAAGCCTTTAACTCTGTTGCAGTAGCCCCAGGAGCATGGCATTTGTGATACAATGATCAGAGAGGGTTTCCTGACTCCCTGACATTGACTGAGTGCTTTGTATAAGGAGAACATTTATTTTATTTTTTAAAACTTTTTATTTTGTATTAGGGTATAGCCGATTAACAATGTCGTGATGGTTTCAGGTGGACTCAGTGAAGGGACTCAGCCATACATATACAGGCATCCATTCTCTCCTAAGCTCCCCTCCCAGATACATAACTCTGAGTTACATACATAACTCTGCTCACATAACACTGAGTCGAGTTCTATGCGCTACAGTGAGTACTTGTTGGTTGTCCATTTTAAATGTAGCACTGTCTACATGCTGATCCCAAACTCCCCAACTATCCCATCCCCCCGTGCTTCCCCTCAGCAATCGTAAGTTCATTCTCTGAGTCTGTGAATCTGTTTCTATTTTGTAGATAAGTTCATTTGTATCATTTCTTTTTTGACTCCACATTTAAGGGATGTCATGTGATATTTCTCCTTCTCTGTCTGATTTATTTCACTCTGCGACAGTCTCTAGATCCATCTGTGTTGCCACACATGGCATTATTTCATTCTTTTTAATGGCTGAGTAATATTCCATGGTTTATATCTTTTTTATCCACTTCTCTGTTGATGGACATTAAGAGTTCTTCCATGTCTCGTACAAGGAGAACATTTAATCTGTTGAATTCCTTTAAAGTGACCCAATCCTTTTTACAGATTACAAAATCAAGGCTCAGTAAGGTTAAATAACATACTCGGGTTTCCCAGTCTGTCTGGTTACAACCCCTGTGATCTTAACCACTCTGCCATGCTACCACCGGTGTGCTGGCAAACTTTAGCAACCAGCTTCTTGCAAAAAACAAAACCAAAAACCAAAACAAAACTAATCAAAATTCTGATTTGTAGAGGTTGTCAGTTACTGTGGTGTATATACTCCCAGCATGACTGATCTCAGGCTGCCAAGGTGAGGTTGTGGAGTAACACGGAGCAACACAGCGAGTGATGGGTACTGCTCCCCGCCTAAATATCTCTCAGAGCTGTTCACGTGACCCACAGTGGACTCTGGTTTCTGTTGTTTCCCCAGTAATCCAGCTCAGACTGCTTTGGTTTGGAGCTCACTTTGATCTCAGATGAACTGGTGGATACATCACTTTGGTTCTGTCTTCTGATTTTCCCTATGATTCAGACTCACTTCCAGGGAAAACACTTCATTCATCTCTCGTTTGACACCGCTGCTGAGATGACCTTCCCATTGAAACTTGGATCTGCATAGAACCCATTTTTTTCTGAAATTTGTTAATGTCTCAGCCAGTTGCAGTGCGTGAGGATGGTGAGGTGTCCTCTCGCGAGAGTACGTGGGTGTTCTGGTTGGTTGAGAGATGGGCTGCAAACTCACTCAAACATGCCATGTTGGAGCCAACATGAATGGGTTGACAAAGCACAATAGGCTCTTCAAGTGGGAGAGAGTTTGGAGGATCTGCCTCTTCTGGAGTGGACAAGGAGTCCTTCTCCAGACTCTACAGGAGCAGGGACTCTGGAAGAAATCTATGAGTTACTTGTTGATGTTCAGTCGCTCAGTTGTGTCTGACTCTGTGACCCCACGGACTGCAGCATGCCAGGCCTCCCTGTCCATCACCATCTCCCAGAGTTTTCGCAAACTCCTATCCATTGAGTCAGTGATGCCATCCAACCATCTCATCCTCTGTCGTCCCCTTCTCCTCCTGCCCTCAATCTTTCCCAGCATCAGGGTCTTTTCCAATGACGAGTTACTTACCACTCCTCAGTAAGGAGCAAGCCAGTGATCAGACTCCACGCTTGCTCCCCAGGGTGCAATTAGGCCATTTTGATGATGTTCTCATCTTTAAACCAGAGGGGCCTCTGGGCATGCTGTCCGGTAGAGGGTGGCAGAGCTGGGTTTAATAAGGAAGAAGTGAACCAATGAGAAAGAAGGATCTCTGAATCTCAAAGAGCCCCATGAGTTTGGTGGGAGATGGATGGTGGCTGAGACTGGGATGTGGATGGTGCCTTGGGACACCCAGGGAGGATGTGTAGGCCGCTGAGAGGAGAGAGAACACCAAGGAACAAACCTCTCTGGCTTTCTGGAGGGTTATGGAAGGTTTCCGGTACCCACTGCTGAAACGGGGGGTGGCAATAGCTTTTGCCTCCTGCGGTAGCACCTGGGAAAGACCCAACACAGTGTCTGGTGCCTTGTAAGCACAGAGTGATGTTAGTATTGTTCTAACAGGGACCTGTTAGGGTCCCTGGTGCATCACCTGTCGGGGGGCTTCAGTAGGAGCTGGGAGGCAATACGGAAGTTTGGCCAAGAACTGGTGGCAGGTGGCAGGGCTCAGGGCAGGGGAGAGAAATCTCACTGAGGGATCCAGGAAGAGCCTGGGGGTTCCTGTGGTTTGGGCTGGGTGCTGGGACAAAGAAGGCATCTGAAGAGTGGCTCCATCAGGGGATTCCCTGGTGGTCCAGAGGCTAAGATTCTACGTTCCCAGTGCAGGGGGTCAGGGTTCGATCCCTGGTCAGGGAACTAGGAGGCTCAGTGGTAAAGAATCTGCCCGTCAATGCAGGAGACACAGGAAATATGGGTTCAACCCCTGGGCCGGGAAGATTCCCTGGAGTAGGGCCTTGGAGTGGGAAATGGCAACTGACTCCAGTATTCTTCTGTGGGGAATCCCATGGACAGAGGGGCCTGGTGGGCTACAGTCCATTGGGTTGCAAAGAGTTGGACACAACTGAGTGATTCCATGCACACGTACAGGGAACCAGATTCCAGATGTGGCAACTGTAGATCCTGTGTGCTATGTCTAAGACCTGACAAAGCCAAATAAATAAACACGTATAAATATTAAAAAAAAAAAGAGTGGCTCCATCAAAAGTAGAGAGCGGAGGAAGTAATATTTATGGGACATCCCAGAGACTCTTCTGGACACTTTCACATTCATCATTTCCCTTGTGTTGTTCAGTCGCTAAGTTCTGCCTGACTCTTAGACCCCATAGACTGCAGCACGCCAGGCTTCCCTGTCCTTCACCATCTCCCGGAGTTTGCTCAAACTCATGTCCATGGAGTTGGTGATGCCGTCCAACCATCTCATCCTCTGCCATCCCCTTCTCCTTTTGCCTTCAGTCTTTCCCAGAATTGGGGTCTCTTCCAATGAGACAGTTCTTTGCATCAGGTGGCCAAAGTATTGGAGCTTCAGCTTCAGCATCAGTCCTTCCAATGAATATTCAGGGTTGATTTCCTTTAGGATTGACTGGTTGGATCTCCTTGCAGTCCAAGGGACTCTCAAGAGTCTTCTCCAGCATCATAATTTGAAAGCATCAGTTCTTCAGTGCTCAGCCTTCTTTATGGTTCAACTCTCACATCCGTACATGACTACTGGAAAAACCATAGCATTTTCCTTTAATCCTTGACCAAAACCAGTAATGTAGCATCCGCATCTCCAGTTTACAGGTGAGAAAACGAGGATTCTGGAGGGTGAATTGGATTGAGCAGCAGGTGGGGAATCCCAGGTCTTTTAGCGCTTCTGGGAAAACAATGCTTTATCCACTACACCCCTGAAGAGCCAACAGAGAAGTGGAACATGCCTGTCCAGAGAAGGGACCAGAGAGGATGCTGTAGCCCTGAGCAGGGCTGGTGGCTCAGTCCTCCCCCACCCCCACCCCCAGGGGACCCGAGGCGGCCCTGGGCCCCAGCAGCGTTTCTGATGACCAGAATATCCCCCACTTGCTTCATTCTACCTCTCTGCACGCCCCAGCCCAGCAAGACGCCCGCGGCCTCAGCTAATGTTCCCAAACAGACCTTTCCCCGAGACCCAGACAACAGCCCAATTATCTTGGGCCAATCGCAGGCCTGCTCCCTGCTTGGGGCCCGCATCCAGAGGCGATTTCTCTTTTTCAGGAGAGTCGCCCAGGGACCCGAGAGCTGCTGTGAAGGTAATTAGGAAAGTTTGGCCACTGGAAACTGGTCTCCCCCTCCTCCCCTCGGAAGGGAAGGGAGGGGCTGGCTGCATCAAGATGAGAAGGGAGAGGACAGAAAAGCAGGCGCCTGTGTGTTCGGGGAACTCTGGACCACAGAGGGACTTTTCATGTGTTTTCAGAACTGGCTGGAAGCTTTTCTCTTCCCTGCCACTCCTCCAGCCACACTTCACTCCTGACTCTTCCCAGCAGCTGATGATCAATAGCAATTAAGATACTAATTATGCTCCTTCTCCATTCGCCACACCTAGGAACCACTCTGCCTCCTGTCTTGCCCTTTTCTTTCCCTAAGTCCCACTCATCAGCAGGGTCTGTTTTTTTTATTTTTTTTCCCTATTTATTTTTTAATTTATGTCATGTTAGGTGTGGGAGCTTGAACTCCCCAAGCAGGGTCTGTTGGCTCTGCTCCTAGTGATGCTGCTGCTGTTGCTAAGTCACTTCAGTCGTGTCCAACTGTGTGTGACCCCATGGACGGCAGCCTATCAGGCTCCCCCGTCCCTGGGATTCTCCAGGCAAGAACACTGCAGTGGGTTCCTAGTTATGCACATGGGATCAAATAATTTCCCTCCATCTCTGCTGCTGTTTTGGTCCAAGTCACCCATCTCTGGCTCAAGCCACCAGGATAGTCTCTTAACTCTGGATGATCCGTTAGAAATGCAGGTCACCTTACGTGGCCCTACCCTGTTTCAACCCACTGGTGACTCTTCTTTGCTTTTAAAATAAAAGCCGAAGTCCTCTCTGCGAGCTGACCCATGTCTGCCTCGGTGAGGCTGTGTCTTCATCTTTCCCCAGGGTTGACGGGCTTCCACCCACCCTGGCCTTTATCACACTCCTCAAAAAATGCCCCTGATCCTGTCCTCCAGGACATTGCGTGGCTGACTCCTTCAGGTCTGAATATCATCTTTATTTTTTATTAAAGAAAAACACATAGTTATTGACTTATTTGGCAGCGTCGGGTCTTAGTTGGGTCACGGGGGCTCTTGGTTGCAGTGGCCTTCTCTCTAGCTGTGGAATTGAGGCTCAGAAGTTGCAGCACCCAGGCTTAGTTGCCCCAAGGCATGTGGGATCTTAGTTCCCCGACCAGGGATCGAACCCACATCCTTTGCATTGGACGGCGAATTCTTAACCACTGGACCACCAGGGAAGTCTCCCATCTTTACTGAGACTTTTCCTGCCTACCCTTTTAAAGTACCAGATGGCCCCACTTCCCAGTGAACTCTGCTCCCAGGCCCTCTTTGATTTTCTTCATAGCATATTTCACCATCTGAAACTATTTTGTTTATTTATAGTTTGCTGCACAATGAGCTGCATATTCCTGGGGAAGGAAATGGCAAGCCACTCCAGTATTCTTGCCAGGAGAAACCCATGGACAGAGGAGCCTGGCAGGCTACACTCCATGGGGTCACAAAGATTGGACAACAATAATAACAAAGCTGCATATTGCCACTAGAAAGTGAGTTCTGTGGGACTGGGAACCTTTCCTGTTTGCCCGTCGCAGTATCTCTGTCACCAAGAAAAGATGCTTGAAAAACTTTTGTGGAATGCATGAATGAATGCCAGGAGTGAAGTCGAGTGCTTTTCTTTTTTTAAATTGAAGTAATGTTGATTTACAATGTTTCAGGTGTAAGCAAAGTGATTCAGTTGTACATATCTATCCATTTATCTATCCATTCTTTTTCAGATTCCTTTCCATTATAGGTTATTAGAAGATAATATAGTTCCCTGTACTATACCGCAGGAGGCTTCCTTGGTGGCTCAGTGGTAAAGAATCGGCCTGCAACGCAGGAGACAATGCAAGAGAGGCGGGTTTGATCCCTGAGTCGGGAAGATCTTCTGGAAAAGGAAATGGCAACGTACTCCATTATTCCATGGAGAATCCCATGGACAGGCCCGGGAGGCTATAGTCCATGGGGTTGCAGAGTCGGACACGACTGAAGCAACTTAGCATGCATGCACCATACTGCAGGTCTTTATCTGTTTTATATATATTAATGTGTATCTGTTAATCCCAAACTCATTCCTCTCCTTTTTCCTCTTGTGTAGTCATAAGTTTGTTTTCTATGTCCCTGAGTGTATTTCTGTTATAAAGAAGCTCATTTTTTATCATTTTTTAGATTCCATATATAAGTGATATCATATGATATTTGTCTTTCTCACTTCACTTAGTTTGGTCATCTCTAGGTCCATCCAGGTTGCTTCAAGTGGCATTATTTCATTCTTTTTTTATGGCTGAGTAATATTCTATTGTATTACATATATAGAGACCACAGCTTCTTTCTCCATTCATCTGTCAGTGGACATTTATGTTCCTTCCGTGTCTTGGTTATTGTAAATAATGCTGCTATGAACATTGGGGTGCATGTATCTTTTTGAATTAGAATTTTCATTTTTTCATATATATGCCCAGGAGTGGGATTGCTGGATCATATGGCAGTTCTGTTTAGCTTTTTAAGGAAACTGCTGTTCTGCATAATGGCTACACCAATTTGCATTCCCACCAACAGTATACAGGGATTCCCTTCAAGTCATTTTTAGATCATGTCTAATTGCTATTTCCCCTACCATCTTCCTAGTTGTTTAGTTGCTAAGTCGTGTCTGACTCTTTGTGACCCCATTGACTGTAGGCTTCTAGGCTCTTCTGTCCATGGGATTTCCCAGGCAAGAATACTGGAATGGGTTTCATTTGCTTCTCCAAAGAATCTTCCCGCCTAGGGATTGAACCTGAGTCTCCTGCACTGGCAGGCGGTTTCTTTACCACTGAGCCACCAGGGAAGCCCCCTACCATCTTTGAGTTAGTGTTTATCTTCATCTCCATCTTATGATCAAGGAAACTGGAGACTGAGTAGACAAATGGACAATGACCAGACCACATATGGCAACAGAACGTGTTCTTATGTGGGTGGTCTCTGCTATTTCCATGAAACTGAGACAGCTTTGAGGGACTGGTGACTTCTCATGGTCACCCAGCTAAAGTTTTGGGTCTTGTATGTTTGATTCCACAGGCGCCCTTTCCCCCACTAGGTCATACTCTATTTCAAGGAGATCTCTCCCTTTCTTTGCCCACCATCTAAGTAACCAGCAGTGTGGCCACTGAAGGAAGAGGCTGCGGAAAGAGGGACAGGCAGAAGGGTGAGATGCTGAGGGCAGTGGAGAGGAGTGTTCAGAGCAGAGGGTCCCTGGATGACGACACGCAGGTTGGCACAGGAAGCTCAAGTGTGGAAGTTCAACCTCACTGTCCTCTTTCTTGTTCATTTCATAAAAGGAGTCTTAAATGTAGACAGTCCATCATTTGTCCCTAGATTGTTATTTATCTAAAGACAAGTATGACTGTGGAGAGATTGGTGGGAAAGGAGCAATTAGTATTCCCATCCATCTCAGTGAAAGACAATAATAATGTTAATTAATAGCCAAACCAGGGAGCGGTGGAAAAATGTAAAGTCTACAAGCAAGAGATCTTCAGGGGCCGTGTCTAAGTTCCTCTCTGACAGGTGCCCGTTTTTTATGGGATCAAGCAGAGACTGCCTGTCTCTTCCACCACCAGTAGCTGGTTCCCGGTTCTTCATCCTGTCATGGCAGGATGAAGTGGGCAGACTTCAGGGACAGGATACAGAGCCCCAGAAAGCTGGTGGGCAAAGATAAGTTGTGGTGTTGGGGGTTCCCAGTTGGAGTCATGATCCCCAGGAGCAAGTTACCCAGTTGGCTCTGGGAATGGAGATAGTGCTGAAAGGGGCACCTGGTGGGATTAGCACAACCCTCACTTTCTTCTGATGACAGCAAGGCATTTTCCTTTGGGTAACTCCTCCTGCCTGGCTCCCAGCCTTTGTAGTTGGGGTAGGACTGACCCAGTACCCCACTGTAAGTCCCAGGAGTGAAGTGTGATACAGACAAGTACAAGGTTACAGCTTGTTGGGGTTTTCATTCACATCCCCCTGATGATCAGTGATGTTGGGTGTCTTTCCATATACCTATTGGCCATTTGTATGTCTTCTTTGGAAAAATGTCTGTTCACGTCCTTTACTCATTTTATAATCAGGTTATGTGGCTTTTTTCTTTGGCTATTAAGTCATATGAAAAGTGGAAGTGTTTGTTGCTCAGTTGAGTCTGACTCTTTGCAGCCCCATGCACGGTAGCCCACCAAGCTCTTCTGTTCTTCTGTTCATGGGATTTCCCACGTAAGAATACTGGAGTGGATAGCCATTCCAATCTCCAGGGGATCTTCCCAACCCAGGAACTGAACCTGGGTCTCCTGCATACAGGTAGATTCTTTGCAGTCTGAGCCATCAAGGACGCTGTGAAGTTGTATGGTTCCTTACACCTTTTGGATATCAACCCCTTATCAGATACATGGTCTGCAATTGTTTTCTCCCATTCCTTTAGGTAGGTTATCAGTAACAAGTCAAAAGGTTGACAAGGATTTGCTAGGATGTGCAGAAAAGGAAACCCGTGTGCACTGTTGGTGGAAATATAAATTGGGAAAGCCACTACAGAGAACAGTATGGAGGCTCCTCAAAAAATTAAATATAGAACTACTATACAATCCAGCAACCCCACTCTGGGTATACACTCAAAGGAAATGAATTACAGAAATGAATTCAGCATTTACATGTCCTTTGTAGCATTATTCACAACAGCCAAGCTAGGGAAACAGTCTAAACTCTGTTGATGGATGAATGGATAAAGAAAATGTGGTATTATATTTACAATGAAACATTATTCAGTCATAATAAAGAATTCTGCTGTTTGCAACAACATGGATAAACCTGAAGGCCATTAGTGAAATAAGCCAGACAGGGAAGACAAATACCACATGATCCCACTTATATGTGGAATCTGAAAAACAGAAACTCATAGAGAACTCAGAGTAGAACAGTGGTTACTAGAGGCTGCGGGATGGGAGGAAAAGGGGAATGTCAATCAAAGGGCACAGATTCTCAGTTATAAGATGAATACGTACTGGAAACCTAGTGTACAGCATGGTGACTGTATTAATAATGATGTAGACTTGAAATTTTTAGAAAAACAAACGTGATCTACACCTGGCATGTTTCACTCCTTTGGTTGCCACGATTGGTTCAAACACAAAAGCTTGAATTTTTTTGGACTAAGGGTTTTGGGGAGGCAGGCAATGAGAAATAAGAAAGACCATGGTTAATTAGTGGATTAGAGGCATTCTTCCTCTTGTCTGTCTCTCTGGACTGCTGCTTTATCAACCGCTGTTAGTTAAGCCTCTCAGATGACCAGTTTGGGTCTTCTAATTGATAGATTATTCAATCTTCTATTTGTCTGGATTCCCAGGACACAATTACATGGCACAGTGCTGGGATGGCTCAAACTCAGTAGATATCGGTTGGATGAGTGAAGGGAGGCTGGGGGTTGCCTCCTATATACCATGCTTACAAATTGAGTACTTCTCATCATTTGGAGGGGGCTTCCCAGGTGGCACTAGTGGTAAAGAACCCACCTGCCAATGCAGGAGACGTAAGAGATTTGAGTTCGATCCCTGAGTTGGGAAGATTCCCTGGAGGAGGGCACGGCAACGCAATCCGGTATTCTTGCCTGGAGAATCCCACGGATTGAAGAGCCTGGTGGGTTGCAGTCCACAGTGTTGTGCAGTCAGAGGACTGGAGCGACTTAGTATGCGCTCACACACACACACATCATTGGGAGGGTGGTACCTTTTCATGGTTTATCATCTCAGTGGCTAAAACAGCCCACTGTAACTAATGCAATGGAAAGAGACACCATCTGGGGAAGTTTCTTAATTATGCTACTTGTAGAAGGATAAGTTACCAGAATGACAGTATCTGGGACTTCCTTGGAGGTCCAGTGGCTAAGACTTTGCTCTCCCAATGCTGGGGGCCTGGGTTCAATCCCTGGTCAGGATACTAGATCCCATATGCCACAACTAAGACCCAGAGTAGCCAAATAAATAAATAAACAAGCCAATAAAAAAATATTAAAAAAGTCCATTGTTAGTTCACAAACAAAAATTGATACAAAATGATAATTGTTGTTCAGTTGCTAAGTCATGTCCAACCCCCATGGACTACAACAGGCCAGTCTCCTGTGTCCTCCACTATCTCCCGAAGTTTGCTGAAACTCATGTCCATTGAGTCGGTGATGCAATCTAACCATCTCATCCTCTGCTGCCTCCTTCTCCTTTTGCCTTTAACCTTTCCCATCACCAAGGTCTTTTCAATGACTGAAGGGATGATAGTACCTAGTGGTGTCTAAGACTGATTGCACAAAAACTAAGTAAGGAATCGATTGAAGGGGAAAGAAAGATGGAGGGAAATGTAGAGAAATCTCACACCTAGGTACATATCACAGCTTTCTCCTGTGTTTTTCAAAGTGTGACCCATGGCCCATCTGTGTTAGAGAAACTGAACCAGAATTTCTGAGGGTGATGGGGAAGGGGTCCAGAGTCTGCCTTTAATACAAACTCTCAGGTGAGCTGGTGCACAAGAATGTTGGGGAATAGATGTCCTGGCTTTACAGGCATGACAGGGACATGTTTCTCAAGGGTCATGCACCCCCAAACTCCATGTGACTCTGCATGATTAAGGCAGGGGCACAGTAAGCCTGAGGTCTAGGGCAGCAGATGGTGGCAGGGTACGAAACTTGCCTTGAAGAAATCAAGAGAGTATGAAAGAAGAAGGGCTTCCCAGGTGGTGCTAGTGGTGAAGAGCCCAGCTGTCAATACAGGAGACATAAGAGATGAGAGTCAATCCCTGAGTCAGGAAGCTCCCCTGGAGGAGGAAATGGCAACCCACTCCAGTATTCTTGCCTGAAGAATCCCATGGACAGAGGAGCCTGGAGGGCTACAGTCCATAGGGTCACAAAGAGTGGGACACGACTGAAACGACTTAGCGCACACACACACAAGAAAGAAAGGTGGGTTTAGAGTAAGATTTGCAGGATATTAAAGTCACAGGAAGTGAAAGAGGGGCCCTAAAAGGAAGTAAAAAAAGTGGGGGAATGGATGAATGTTCCAGGAGAAAAAGAAATACTGCTATCACAGTCCACCCCATAGCCCAGGGAAATTGCTTGACTTAGGGATGGTGATAAAAGCAAAGACGCAGGACATCTTGGGAAAGCAACCTGTGGTCGGAGCATTAAAAATATGAAAAATAGGGGAAATAAAGCTGGAATCATGGGTGTAGACGGTGAAGAAGCTAAATATCACTCTGGTAATGCAAAGCCATTTGCTTTTTTAAATACGAAACATAAAATTTACTTTTTAAGTCATTTAAAGCATACAGTTCGGTGGCATTTAAGTACATTCATTTTACTGCACAACCATTTCCAACATCCATCTCCAGATCTTTCCGTGTTCCCAAACTGAAACTCTGCACCCCTTAAATGTTCCCTCCCCGTTCCCTCTCCTCTAGGCCCTGCTAACGACCATTCTACTTTCTGTCTCATTGAATTTGACTCTTCTATGAAATCCATATAAGTAATATCATATAATATCTGGCTTTTTGTATCTGGCTTATTTTGTTCAGCATAAATTAAAAAAAATGTATTTATTTATTTTTTGGCTGCTCTGGGTCTTTGTTACTATTTGGGCTTTTCTCTAGTTACGGCAAGTGGGGCTAACTGTCCAGTTGTTGCGTGTGGGCTTCTCACTGCGGTGGCTTCTCTTGTTGCAGAGCACAGGCTCTAGGACACATGGGCTTCAGTAGTTTTGGCTCCCAGGCTCTAGAGCACAGACAGCCTCCATAGTTATGACACACGCCCTGAGTTGCTCCGCAGCATGTGGGATCTTCTCAGATCAAGGACTGAACCCATGTCTCCTGCACTGGCAGATGGATTCCTATCCACTGAGCCACCAGGGAAGCCCTCAGCATAAAATTTTTAATGTTCATCCATGTTGTAGTGTGTGTCGGAATTTCCTTCCTTTTTAAGGCTAAATAATGTTCCATTATATGTATATACTACATTGGGTTTATTGATTTGTCTCTTTAAAAAATTATTTATTTACTTGGCTGCGTTGGGTCTTAGTTGCCGTACGTAGGATCCTCGTTGTGGAGCACTGACTCTTTAGTTGTGGCGCGTTTGCTGAGTTTCTCCGTGGCATGTGGGATCTTAGTTCTCTGACCAGGGATCCAACCTGCATTCCCTCAATTGCAAGGTAGGTTTTCAACCACTGGACCACCATGCAAGTCCCTCCATTTGTCTCTTGTTGGACATTTGGTTTGTTATTTAGCGCTTCTGAGCAAAAGACGGTTGTGTCTGGACATTCATGGAGAAAAATGTTTGGGGGGTTGAGGGGATGGGCAGGAATTTAGAAGGGAGAGGCACTTTGTGGCCAGGCAAGGAATCTGGGATCTGGCTAACCAGGAAAGATAAATAAATTTAATGCTACTATTAACTGGTGCTGAGTGCATGCCTGCTCTGTTGCTCAGGGGGTGAAGAACTCTGTGATAGATTGGCTATGTTTTTCATGTTCATGGCAGGAGGGGGAGATGGTGGCCATGTATTTACATTCCCATCTAAATTGTTTGGCTAGTTTCATAGTCCCTCTGGGTAAGGCGCTAGCTCCTCCAGCTCTTTTAACCAGCGCTGAGGGGCTGCTGGGCAGTGTCTGAAGGGTCATTTCCAGCTTCAGATGATAGCTCTGGTTTAAGAGGCTTGAGCAATTCAGCCTCTGCCCTTGGCAATATCTTGAACTCTAGGATCAATAGTATTTTATTTTGTTTTCTCTTTCCTCCGCTGACTCATCATCAGTGGTAAGAACCGGATAGCCCTAGAATTCTTGATCACAGGAATCTGTGATAGTCCTTCTTCCAGAAAAGAAGCATCTGCTCATTGACTCAAACTTGTATCAAAGTGAATTGTTGGAGACCTATTTCAAAAGGCAGGAAGTCTTCCATCTGTGCCCATTACCTTGGGCTCGATTTCTATTTTGATTCATTCGTATCTTTGTCTTGGGTGAGATCAACCCTGAATATTCATTGGAAGGACTGAGGCTGAAGCTGAAGCTCCAATGCTTTGGCCACCTGATGTGAAGAGCTGCCTCACTGGAAAAGACCCTGATGCTGGGAAAGATTGAAGGCGAGAGGAGAAGGGGACGACAGAGGATGAGATGGCTGGGTGGCATCACCGACTCAATGGGCATGAGTCTGAGCAAACTCCAGGAGAGAGTGGAGGACAGGGAGGCCTGGCATGCTGCAGTCTATGGGGTCGCGAGGAGTTGGACACGACTTAGCAACTGAACAGAAGCAACAACAACAGCCCTTGGTTTTTCATGCACAGAGTGAATTCCCTCTTCTTTAGGTGACAGTCCATGGCCCTTCCCCAGGAGAAGTGCCAGTGTCCCATTCCCTGTGGCCTGAGGGGGCTTTCAGTTGAGTATGCCCCTTCCACCCCCAGCCACGGGGCAGGCCCGTGATGAAGGCTGGCCAGCCAGAGCTTTCTCCATCTCCAGCCACAGCAAGTGAAGCAGGAAGAGGAACAGGACCAAGTGTGACCTTTGGGAGTTTATACCTGAGCAGGACAAAGGTAGGACTCTTCCTTCCAGATCAGAGGGTGATGAGTGTTTTCTGTAAAGATCCAAGCATTAAGTGTTTAGACTTATATCATCCCTGTTGCAGCTACTCAGCTTGCTCTTGTAGTGAAAAATACAATACAATACAATATAATACACTGACAATACAAAAATGGATGGGCGTGGCTGTCTTCCCATTAAACTTTATTTACAAAAACGGGCAGGCTACTGGATTTGGCCTGTTGCCAGTTTCTGTTTTAAAATAAAACCATTGGAAAGCAGGAATGTAAGACCCACCTTGTGAAAAGAGCCATGTTAAAACCAACTCAGAAGGGCACTTCCCTGACTAACCAGTGGCGAAGACTGTGCTCCCAGTGCAGGGGGCCCTGGTTCGATCCCTGCTCAGGGAACTAGATCCCGAAGGCTGCAACTGAGAGTTCACATGTTGCAACTAAAGATCCCAAGTGCCGCAACTAAGAGCCAATGCAGCCAAATAAATATTTTAGAAAGCCAACTCAGAGGAAAACAGAACTACAAGTTGGAGAGAACAAACTCCAAGAGCCATTACTGACCCCTAGATCTAGCCATGCCTGAAGGAGGCCATCCTTTGAATAGCCAGTTATATAGTTCAATAGTATCCTTTACTGCTTAAGGCAATTTGATATGGGCTTTTGTCATGAAAGAAAATTGTGAGTCCTATAATTCTATCTCCAGTAGTCTGCTCTTGGAGCGCTACAGTTGTAAAATGCCTGAGCTGGAAAGACTTTAGAAGCAGGAGGAGGAAAGGGGCTTTAAAAACTCTTAACTTGGAGACCTCCATGGAGCCCTGTCAGCTGCCAGAAGCAGAGAGTCTGATCCCACCCACCCACAGCCCACCCAAGACCCCAAGCACTCTTTCAACCATTGATTGATTGAGGAACTCAGTTTGCTAGAATCGTACCCTGATCTAGAAGGGACAGGAGAATGGACACTGATTGTCTTGTAACTTATATGTGCAGTGTGTGTACAATATATGTGCTGGGGACATGTAGATAGAGCATTTCATGCCATTCTTACAACAGCCTAGAAATAGGATCATTATCCTTATTTTGCACTTAAGGAATCAGCAGTATAACTCATCAGGGTTAAGCGATTTGCCGAAAGTAACCAAGACAGTATGTGCAGGAGTAAGATGGTAATCTCAGCTCAGGGGCGGGGGGTGGGGGGCTCCAAAGTCAATATTTTCCCTCAGTATCTTTGCCATCTTCCCTAACAAGAGACTGAGAGTGGGGCTTTGTCCCTGTCACAGAAGCAGCACGTTCATAATAAGCCCGCGTGTTACACGGATGAAGAATGGAATAAAGGCAAACCAGTGGCGCCTGCCATCCGGTTCACCAGCAGCGTTATAAGCAAAACCTGGCCCATTAGCTGTAAATACCCACCCCGGCTCTTCTTTCAAGTAAATTGGTGGGGTTGTATTAGGAAATTTCTCTTTGCAAAATGCTAACAATGCAGTGGTGCTTAAATTTTATGTGTGTGAGATTATGACTAGATACATAAAGCAGGAGGAAAGAGTCTGCAGCTGACAAGAGCTGGGTACACAATGATTCTTTTCTTCTTTTCTCCCAGCCTCGTTCCCAAACAGTCCTTGAGTGGAAGAGTTTCTTTATGGAGAAAGTTCACAATAAAACTGCTGACTGTAAGCTGGTTCGTGGCACTTGAACGGGGACATGGAGAAGCCTGGTGGTCTCTGCTCTTCTGGGGGAAGAATCAAAGAAACTGGGAACTTAGTTTTTGATGCTCAGTTGCTCAGTCTCTGAGACCCCATGGACTGTAGCCCGCCAGGCTCCTCTGTCTATGGGATTTCCCAGACAAGAATAACTGGAGTTGGTTGCCATGTCCTTCTCCAGGGATCTTCTTGACCCAGGGATCGAACTTGAGTCTCCTGCATTGGCACGTGGGTTCTTTACCATTGAGCCATGTGGGAAGCCCCACTGGGAACACTGCAACTTCCTTAAAAATAGTGACGGTCCTACCAAATCCATCAGCAGCTTGGGTGTGCTTCCTCTGTGCTTCCTCTTGGCCCCTGGAGTTCTGGCTGCAGGGTGTTGTGTGGCAGGGCTGTGACGTGAACTCAGGTTCTGAGACTGATGGAGAGAGAAGAAAGGGAAGTGGGAGAGAGTCAGGGTGCTCTCTTTTCTCTCTCCTTCTTTGGCAGACAATGGAAGAAGGAGAGGAAGATCAAAGACACACGCAAGACGGAGAGAGACTGATGCGGAGTGACAGAAATGGGAGAAGAATCAAGGGGTGGAATCAAAAAAGGGAGAAAGATGAGAGGGTTCAGACCAGAGTCCTGAGGACAATTGAAAGAGGCGCAGAAATGCCCAAAGAGAGAAACAGATACTCAGATACACAGGCGTAGGGGCGCGCGCGCGCACGCACACACACACACACACACACACGTACAGGGAGAGATGCGTGTGTGCATGCATGCACACATACACTCAGTGGGAGAGAGAGAGAAGAAAAGGAGAGAGAGGGAAAATGCAAAGAGAAACAAAATAGAAAGAAACAGGAACCTTTCCTAGTGGCTTTGTGACATTCAACCTAAGAAAAGAAAGCAAGCCCACCCCGTTTAAAGCCTTTTAAAGCTCGTTATGCACCCAGAACTTCAGTTGAGTGGGAGAACGTTTGAACACTTACAGACAGCCTGCCCATGGCCTGAAGAAGCTCTTCAAGGGGCAATGGTGTCCCACTGGCATCCTGTCCACAGTCCAAGAATCTGGACCTGTTGCCCTGGCCCCAGCTGAACCCTTCCAACTGAGGCCTGAGAGCCTTAGACTCCGTTAGAGAGACGCTCTGCTGACACAGCATGAGTTTGCACCAACCCACTCATGCAGCTGGGGTGTCCAGGAGCACCTGCATGTCGGGATGCGCTGACACCCCACAGCTGCATCCTGGCGTCCCCGCGCCTCACCGCAACCTCTGATGTGACTGTCATGCTTCCTTTGAACCGACATCCCGGAGGACCAACCATGGCCTCTGTTGGCTCTGTGACCACACGGTGGCCTAAGAGGACACCTGCAACCGGAGAGACTATCCTGATTTTGACAGAAGAGGCTGCAGGCCTTGTGTGTGCCTGAACGCTTGCATCATTCTTTTCCTACAAAGGGGATGCTGTCCTGGAGATTTTTCCATATTTGTTCATGTGAATCGACATCATTGAATGACAAGGTTTAATGGGAAGATAAGGAAATCTTCTCACACCAAGCCCACTGCCGGGCCCACTTTGGAAGAGTCCTGGGTTCCTCGGTGAATGCAGCATTTTTAAAAACAGTTTATTCACTTCTCTTTATTTTTTGGCGACACCTCAGCTGGCATGTGAGATCTTAGTTCCCCAACCGGGGATGGAGCCTGTGCCCCCTGAATTGGAAGCAGGGAGTCTTAACCCTTGAACCGCCAGGGAAGTCTGAATGGAGTGTCTTTGTGTGAAATGTTACCTTGGTCAGATTCTCACGTTCAAGAGCATCTCCACATGTCCCGTCCACCAGGAACCTAGAGGGGGAAGGAGCCCTCATGATACCAGTTTGCTCTTGACTACTGCTTTGCAAAAGCACTATATCATCTCACGTTGGCCTTCTCTCTCCTTGTCTTGTCTTCCTTCTGTTTCACACATCCAGACTCTCTCTCTTGCTCTCAAAATTAAAAGAGGCTAGCAAATGCCTGGGCAGCCCTGACATGCTCTGGCAGCATCAAACACTCTGGTTGTTCTGGGGCAGCTTCTACCAGGGGCAATCAGCCTAGGAAGTTCGGAACCGTTGTATAACAGGAAATTTCAGCCCTCACCCTCTGTAGTCCACTGATAAGAATAACATTGGGTAGCATGTAGCATCTTTAGATTCATCAGAAAAAGAAAACACAAAAAGATGTTTCTGTTTGTAGAATGAAAAAGAGATGAGTGAAGGGCAGTGAACTGATAAGCTATCAGAGCAGGTTCAACAGGAAGATTTTGTCTTGAGTTAATTGAAGGCAGGGAATGAGTGTGTTAGCTCTGGAGTTGGGTGCAAATCTGGGCTCCATGACATTGAGACTCTTCCTTAAACACTGAGACTTGTCTTCCCCATCCGAGAGAGCTGAGACATGAGATTCTCAGCCCCTACCCCCAGATTTGCAAGTGAGCACTGATGGATGAGAACCCTCCATGCTCCACGTTTGTCATTTTGGAAGCTCTAGCTTTGGGATCTTGGACAAGTAATTCTAACATCTCTGTGCCTTGCTTTCAAAGAGCCCACCTGCCAATGCAGGAGATGAGGGGATGCAGGTTCAATCTCTGGGTCGAGAAGATCCTCTGGAGGAGGGCATTGCAACCTACTCCAGTATTCTTGCCTGGAGAATCCCATGGACAGAGGGGCCTGGTGGGCTACAATCCGTAGAGTCACAGAGTCAGACATGACTGAAGTGACTTAGCATGCAATCTCCTTAAATGTAAAATGAGATGATTGTTGGTACCTACCTCATTAAGTTATTTGAATTTGGCAATATTGAAGCACTTAGATTAGTGCCCAGCATACAGTATGGGTTCAGTAAATGTTAGCTATGGCACTGAGGTTGTCATCAGGACTCTTGACTAAACTTGTGGAGGGCAGAAGCTGGTGGTGGGTTATGGGCTTGAGTAGCCTAACTCTGGGTAGGATGGGAATACAGCCAGGTTTCTTTCTTTTTCCAGTTCTCAGCGTTTCCCTCTATGTCTGTCAACCTTTTTTTTTTTTTGGCCTTTCTGAGAATGGTTTTCACTTGCCTCCATATGACATTTTTGTAGCTTTTCCATCAGAGAGGATAGAACTCTACCTCCAGCCCAGGTGGAGATATCCTGGGGAAGAAGTATGATTAATTTGGCTTTCACCTTGTTCCCACTCCTTGGGTCAATCACTGTGGTTAGAGTAGTGAGGTCCTTGTGACTGGCTCAGCTATAATGACATGACTGTTAGAGATTCTGTGATTGGCTCAGCTTTAATCACATGACTGCTCTTGGGGAGTGTATGTGTTGTTGAAATAAAAGCAGTTATTTTTCCAAAGAAGGAAGGTGCTTCAGACAGAAGTAATAGACTTCTGCTATTTGGAGGGAATGATGCTGAAGCTGAAACTCCAGTACTTTGGCCACCTCATGCGAAGAGTTGACTCATTGGTAAAGACTCTAATGCTGGGAGGGATTGGGGGCAGGAGGAGAAGGGGACGACAGAGGATGAGACGGCTGGATGACATCACTGACTCAATGGACGTGAGTCTGAGTGAACTCTGGGAGTTGGTGATGAACAGGGAGGCCTGGGGTGCTGTGATTCATGGGGTCGCAAAGAGTCGGACACGACTGAGCGACTGAACTGAACTGAACTGATAGTTGTTGTTTTTTTAAAAGATCCGTGCATAGTTTCTGGCCTAGAAATAGGTCCTCAACCAATTGTCCTCTATGCATTGGCCTTCATCTCAAGCATCCTTATCTATAAAATGGGAATCTCATAATACTACAAGTAAGGATTTGAGTAATACATTTAGAACGTAACAGTGCAGGCACATAGTAGGTGCTTCATAAATGCCTTTGCTCTTCTGCTTCCCATAGCCAGAGATGCAGGAAGACCACCATCTAAATAACACAAAGCTTTGTGAGCAAATCTTCAGGAGGGCTACCTTCCTCCAGGACCTCAGAAACTCTAAAGCAAATGTAACTGGAGAAACACTGCTCTTACCACTTAGTAATTAGACCCTGATTGTTGTTTATCTGTGCGCTGTACTGTAACTCCCTCTGCCAGAGGCTGGTACTAGAGCTGGGAAAATACAATTTCCTCCAAACTAATTTAGTTTTAAGAGGAAAATGAAAGTTTAAAGTAGTTTAATGTTTCGGCAAAACCATAATGGCTGGGGAAGATTGGACGATGTGAACCAATAAAGCACCCTAATTCTGATAATAACTCAAGGCTTAACTCTTCCCCACATCAAAACCCATCCCCATGCCGGCACTCCACACAGATCCAGCGGATGCTGGAACAATCACTCGTGTTTATTATTTTGAGTTATTTAAAAAATAAACAGCTTCACTTTTGATTTTCATGGAGCCCTAAGGACACAGCTGTTAATGTCATTTATGTAGCCCTGTGGTTAGACTCTAGGAGAGGCCCCCAGGATTTATGCATTTTCATTCCATTCATGTGCCTTCCTCAGACCAATGATTCGATTCACAGGGTAAGAGTTCCATTCTTGGGTTGAAGGTACTTGTTGAAAAGGCCTGAGTTACAACATGGGCTCTAAAAGGGAGGACCCTCTGGCAGCCTCAGTTTCTTATTTATAAAATAGAGAGGCTGAGAAAGACTTGTAGGGTTTTGTGAGAATAAAGTAGGATACTCTAAATGTACCTGGCCAATGAGAGAGTACCAAGAAAACCTGCATCCCTTCATTTGCTGAGCACACACTGTCCTTATGGGGTCTAAGGATTCACAAAGCCCTAAGGCATGGGAGGGCAGGTTTTACCACCTGTTGACTTTTTTTTTTGGATGAGAGAGTTTTTAGGCTCCACCCTCCATGTTTCCAAGGTTTTTAAAAAACATGTTAATTGGCTGTACTAGGTCTTAGTCGTGTGAAGTGTGATCTAGTTCTCCGACCAGGGATCGAACCCAGGCCCTCTGCGTTGGGAGCATGGAGTCTTAGCCACCGGACCACCAGGGAAGTCCCCCAAATTCATTGTTAGTTCATTCCTCTGGTTCCCCCATCTCTCCTACACACGAGTGGGTGGTCTCTCTGTGGGTTTTTGCTTTTGATTGTGTGTGTTTCAGTTGTTTAAAGAGAACTTTGGTTCTTTGCTGTTGCCAGGTGACCTTTGTAGCTATGCCTCCTGCCACCAGACCTGATATACTCTGTGTTTCAATCAGTTAACATTTTAATTTATTTTTTATGGTATTTATTTTATTATTTGGCTGCCAGATCTTAGTTGTGGCATGTGGGGTCTAATGACCAGGGATCCAACCTCGGCTCCCCCTGTGCTAGGAGCACCAAGTCATAGCTGCTGGACCACTGGGCAAGTCCCAACATTTTTATTTTTAACCAAATTCCAGAAGCCCTTTCTCTCTTTTATGCATGTTATCCTTTCTTGCTTAGCGATGTCTTCCCCCTTCGTTCACCTGAAAACTCCTATTCATTCTCCAAGTTCAAACTCTTATTTAATTTGTCCTACTCTCTTCCCTGATTGCCCAGACATAGTTCCTAATTTCCTTCACTGTCTTGCCATAGCACGGTGTTTGTATCTCTATGATAAACCATATTTTAGTTTTACAACCTCACAAACCCTTTGGGTTTCCCAGGTGGCTCAGTGGTAAAGAATACACCTGCCAATGCAGGAGATGCAAGAGATGTAGGTTTGATCCCCAGGTTGAGACAATCCTCTGGAGAAGGGAATGGCAACCCACTCTGGTATTCTTGCCTGGAGAATCCCCATGCACAGAGAAGCCTGGAGGGCTACAGTCCATAGGGTTATTAGAAAGAGTCAGACACAACTGAGCGACTGAGCATGCATGCTCACATGTTTTCCTGCAGCATGAACTGGATATGTCTTCCTGGTGTTCAGGTGTTTGGTCCACATCTGCTCAACGAAAGATTAGAGTGTGGATGGGAAACCAGTTACATGCATGCCACGACCTTCCATTCTCTGCTCATGGCAGACATCACTAATCGATGGGCCCAGGATCAGGGCTTGTCTCAGTCTAGGGCTTCAGCAGACACTCTCAATCAATTATGTTAACATGTGTAACATTGAACTAGAAGAAGGATGGATTTGGGGAAGAGGCTTACAAGAGCATTGGAGGATGTTCAACTAGGTACATTCCATTACTTGTCTGGCTCTATAAACACTTTGTCAGTGGAGAGATGGTCAGAAGCTTAGGGAACATTTCTTTTTTCATTTTCTTCCTCCCTTTCTTTTTTCTTCTTGGCCATGCCGCTCGGCTTGTGGGATCATCGTTTCCTGACCAGAGATCAAAGCTAGGCCCATGGCAGTGAAAGCACCAAGTCTTAACCTCTGAACCACCAGGGAATTCCTGATAACATTTCTTTAGAGCATTTTCAGACTCTGTGTGGAGCTGGATTTACCCCCAGAATTGGCTGATGTTGTTCAGTCGCTCAGTTGTGTCCAGTTCTTGTGGCACCACGGACTACAACATGCCAGGCTTCCCTGTTCCTCACCAGAATTGGAGAAAAGTGATTTCCTGCCTCGCAATGGAACAGAACAGCACTCTGTTCCCCTCTTCCTGAACCCAGCAAGATTGCATGCCACAGAGCTGCTGGAGAGAGGATTTTCAGCATGAACATTGAGTAGTGGCTGCAAGGAAGTCTTTCCATATGGGTTTGTGGGCAGTTGGGGCAGATCAGCATGGTCTGCAAAAGGAGAGGTGGAATAGCCATGTTGAGTTTGGTAAACTGTTGGTTTGTGGGCTCAGGTGGCACCACAAGAAATTCCTCACTAAAGATCACTTTCAGTGGAGTTAGTTTCCAACAGTCAAGCTTGGGGGGAAACACTTACCATTGTGGGTGTGTGTTCAGTTGTGTCCCACTTTTTTTGACCCCAGGGACTGTAGCCTGCCAGGCTCCTCTGTCCATGAGATTTTCCAGGCAAGAATACTAGAATAGGTTGTCATTTCCTACTCCAGGGGATCGTCCCAACCTAGGGATCAATCCCTTGTCTCTTGCCTCTCCTGCATTGGCAGGCGGATTCTTTACCACTGCACCATCTGGGAAGCTCTACATACCATAACTTGATCATTAAAAGGAAATGTGTTTGCCATCAGGGAAAGGCAAATTCAAACCACAATGAGACATCACTTTACACCCACTAGGATGGCTTCGATAAGAACAACAGACAATTAACAAGTATTGGTGAGGATGTGGAGAAATTGGAACCTTACTATGTTGCTGGTAGAAATGTGAACAGATGCAGCTGCTTTGGGAAACAGTCTGGCAGTTCCTATATATATGCATGTGTGCTCAGTCATGTCCGACTCTTCACAACCCCGTGGACTGTAGCCTGCCGGGCTTCTCTTGTCCATGGAATTTTCCAGGCAAGAATGTTGGAGTGGGTTGCCATTTCCTACTCCAGGGGATATTCCTGACCCAGAGATTGAATCCGTGTCTCTTGAGTCTCCTGCATTGGCAAGTGGATTCTTTACCACTGGCAGTTCCTCTATAGGTTAAACATAGAGCTGCCACAGGATCCAGGCACTCCATGCCTATGAATACACCCAAGAGAACTGAAAATCTATGGTCACACACACACAAAAAACTTGTATGAGAAAGTTCGTGGAAGCGGGCTATTCATAGTAGCCCAAAAGTGGGAACAAGCCAAATGTCCAGTGATGAATGAAAAAACAAAATGGGGTCTATAAGGAGGATGGAATATTATTCAGCCACAAGAAGGGGTGAAGTACTGATACATGTCACAATATGGAGGAAGCTTGAGTACATTATACTAAATGCAAGAAGTCACATGAGGCCACATTTTTTATGATTCCATTTGTATCAGTCAAATTAGACCTAGATAGTATGTTAGTGGTTGCCTGGGGTTGGGAGCAGGAGGGGCTGGACAATGACTACTGCAGAGTACAGGGTTTCTTTGGGGGCCATACAAAATGTTCTGGAATTATATAACAATACTGGAAGCACAACTTTGCAAATGTACTAAAAACCACTGAACTGTAGACCTAAAAGGGTCAGTTTTATGGTATGTGAATTATATTTTTAATTAAAAAATTACAAAAAAGTAAATGTGATCTAATTTTGTGGTCCAAGAAGCTGAAGTCTGAGATGGCATGGAAAGTCACCATTTCTAGGGGAATTCTTGACCTTCCCATGACAAACTGGCTGGAAGCATGGTCATACTCCAAGTGTTCTTGGATCCCAGTGTTCTTTCTTGTGAGTGTCTTTCCTCCTGACTCATGGCTTCTGACTCAAATCCTTCTTTTCTATTAAGGCAGAGGGCAAACTACTTCTACTGGGGATTCAAATATTGTCTGCATCTTCTGAACATATTATTTGTGTATGTTAGCTGCTCAGTTGTATCAGACTCTTTGTGACCCCACGAACTGTAGCCTGCCAGGGTCCTCTGTCCATGGAATTCTTGTCCAGGCAAGAATACTGGAGTGGATTGTCGTTCCTTTCTCCAGAGGATCTTCCCAACCCAGGGATCAAACCCTGTCTCCTGCATCTCAGGCGGATTCTTTACCATTCTACAGGGAACATATAGGTATACATATATGTATACATATATATATGTGTGATATGTTATATATGCTGTATATATACATGTACGTATATACGTATGGCAGAGAAGGCAATGGCACCCCACTCCAGTACTCCTGCCTGGAGAATCCCATGGACAGAGGAGCCTGGAAGGCTGCAGTCCATGGGGTCGCTGAGGGTCGGACACGACTGAATGACTTCACTTTCACTTTTTACTTTCATGCATTGGAGAAGGAAGTGGCAACCCCCTCCAGTGTTCTTGTCTGGAGAATCCCAGGGATGGCGGAGCCTGGTGGGCTGCCGTCCATGGGATCGCACAGAGTCAGACACGACTGAAGTGACTTAGCAGCATATACATATGGGCTTACCAGGTGGTGCAATGATAAAGAATCTGTTTGCCAGTGCAGGAGATGCAAAAGACTCAGTTTTGATCCTTGGGTTGGGAAGATCCCCTGGAGAAGGAAATGGCAACCTGCTCTAGTATTCTTGCCTGGAAAATCCCATGGACAGAGGAGCCTGGTGGGCTATGGTACATGGGGTCACAAATAGTTAGACATGATTGAGTGTGCACACGCAAACACACACACACACATATTGTGTGTGACTGTATTTACTATGGCACTTGTACAACATTTTGCATTATTAACAAATGACCATGTTGGACTGTGTGCTTCTCAAGGGCAGGGTATCTATGAAGACTCTGCAAGTGATACAAAGCCAGTTTCACTCTCATTACAGAAAAAAACCCAACCAAACAAAAAATTACCTAGAGATTGAGGAACTTTCCGATGTGGCTCCACTGAGGACTCGGTTCTCTCTTTCCAGGTTTTGGCTCAATTTTCTCAGCCCTTCCTGCAGATTTATCCTCCATCCTCTCAGGTCAGCTCCAGCGCTGAGTGAAAGCATGGTCTTCTCTCCTGTGAGGCCCAGCTCGAGTCCCAAGGTTAGTTCTGGAACCCTCTTCATGAGCAAGAGGATGGTGGTGCCCTGAATTGCTGACCCTGGTGCTGAAGGGGATTCAGATGGACCTCAAGGTTTAAGGAACAGCAAAATGGCTGGTTTTCCGAAGAAAATTGGGATAGTGTTGACAAAAGAATGGGAGATCTGTATGGAACAATGTGAATTAACCAACGCCCACTGTGGTTCATTTCTTTCTCTCAGGTTTTAAAAAGATTTTTTTGATGTGGACCATTTCCAAGTGTTTAATGAGTTTGTTACAGGATTGTTTCTGTTTCCTGTTTTGGTTTTCTTACTTGTGAGGCATATGTGATCTTAGTTCCCCGACCAGGGATCAGACCCGCACCCCTTGTATTGGAAGGCAAAGACTTAACCACTGGGCCGCCAGAGAAGTCCCTGTGATTCATTTCTGTATCATCAGAACTTAGAACAGGATAGGCATTGAGCAAACGTCTATTAAATTAAAGAAAGAACCCTGGAATAGTAGCTTCCAAATAAAACCCTGTAAGACATAATGGACTGAAGTGGGAAAACATGTGGTATTAAATCCTCAGGGTCTTTGGGGTTTATGTCTAAAAAGCTTAGGCTCTGATTGCTATTAGGGATATTTCATTTAAACTATCGAAGGTGTTCCAGATACTCTGAAAGTCCAAATCAGTGGGTCCCAGTCTTTTTGTTTAGTGACATAGCTACTCTTTTAAAATTCAGTGGGAACTATAGACTCTTTGGGGCTTACCCCGTAGTCCAGTGATAAAGAATCCACCTGCAGTGCAGGAGACTCAGGTTCGATCCCTGGGTTGGGAAGATCCCCTGGAGGAGAGCATGGCTACCCACTCCAGTGTTCTTGCCTGGAGAATCTGGTGGACAGAGGAGCCTGGCAGTCCATGGTGCTGCAGAGAGTCAGACATGATTGAAGCAACCGAGCATACACTACACACACACACACACACACACACAGATGCTTTCCTTAGAAAATTTTACATTAAACAATAACTCACCTGGGATTTGGGGAGTTCCTGGACCCCAAGGAGTCTGGGAATAATTACTGACATTGGAATTTGTATATTTCTTGATTCCCCATTGTTTTAAAAATCTTTCCTTTTGGAAGTACCCTGAGTCAGGACTAGAGGGCATTGTGTACCTAGAAAACACACCGGGCGCAGTGTGAAAGCTCCTTAGATTTTCACACAAAAAGGCATGTTCGCTGCTCAGTTAACAAGTAAGTCCTTCCCTGCTCCCAGGAGGGAGTGCAGTCAGCCCCCTGTGAAGAAAGGGATGGGGAGACAGGGAGAAGCACTGCCTAAATGTTTCCCTCATTTGTATGTTGATGAAATGTCGGCAGTCTCCCCAGAGTTCAAGTGCCTGGTTTGGATTGATTTCCCAGCAAGGATCCTGGTGTGTTGGGAGGTGCAGCATATTGGAAGCATACGAGGTTCAGCGTCCCAGCCTTGCCCCTGGCTTCCCGCGGGACCTCCGGAAGGCCCGTCCCTTCCCTGTGCCTCTGCGCTCTCATTTGCAAAATGAGGGAATTGGATTAGCCACCCCCAGATAATTACAGGATGTGATGCCTCTCAGGTTCAGATGTTTCAGGAGTGGTGGAGAGATGGGAGAAGAGAGAAATGCAGCCAGGGAAGAGTGTGGTTAGACTCGGAAATGAACATATCAGGAGGTCCCCCGAGGATGGGGCAAAATGATAAATCCAGCGAGTGAGTTTGGAGAGCTAAAGGAGAGGACCTTGCTTCAATGCTAAATGGTCGGTACGTGAAAGCAGTCTGCTGATTTAAAAGGACAGCACTGCAGTAGGCAGCCTCTGAGATAGCCCCAGTGTAATCTAATCACCCTAGTGATTTACTTCTAACCAACAGAGTGAGGAAAAATCATAGGAGGCCACTTTGGAGATTAGGTCACCAGAAGATGCTAAATTCCATCTTGGACCCTCTTTCTTTGCCTCTAGCTTTCTGCTCTGTTTAAGCCAGCTGCCATGTTGAGAGCTGCCCCAGGGAGAGGACTCTATGGCAAGAAATGAAAAAAGGCTTCCGGCCAACCGTCAGTGAGAAGCCGAGGCCCACCAACACCCCGCTCCCCGCCACCGCCACCCAGCAGCTCACATGAAACTGAGGCCTCCCAATAACCACATGAATGAACTTGAACTTGGAAGTGTGTCCTCCTGCATTTGAGGCTTCAGCTCAGATTGCAGCCTTGACTCACAGCTTGATGACAGACTCCGAGAAACTTAAAGGCAGAGGCACCCAGCTGAGCTGTGCCTGGATTCCTGACCTACAGAAACTATGAAATAATACATGCTCGTCACTGAATAATGCTGAGATTTGGGATAATTTGCTATCTAGTGAGAGATAACTAATGCAAGTATTAAAGTAGTGATTTTCAAACTGTTCTCCTTCCTAGGACTTCCCTGGTGGCTCAGACAGTAAAGTGTCTGTCTACAATGTGAGAGATCTGGGTTCGATCCCTAGGTTGGGAAGATTCCCTGGAGAAGGGAAAGCCTACCCACTTCAGCACTTCTTGCTTTGAAAATCCCATGGATGGAGGAGCTTGGTGCAGGCTACTATCTATGGGGTCGCAAAGAGTCGGGCATGACTGAATGACTTTACTTTCTTTCACTTTCTCCTTCCTAGCAGGGTGACTTGGCATCTTTTCGCTACTCTAGACCTTTTTTTGTTCATCTGTAAGTGGTACCCACATCAGAGGATTGCTGTGAGGTCTAAATGAGATCACACATGAAAAGTGCTTGCATGTAATTGGGCACATGGGCAATAAATGGTGGCTATCATCATCACCACCACCACCACCGTCATCACCACCACCATCATCACCAAAGGAATTCAATAGCAGAGGGGTAGAAGCTAGTAGCTATTTCCCATTCCTTTTCTAGTAACAGATAGTATCATTCCATGCAGTGACTAGCCAATCAGAGGGCCCCATCCTTTGGCAAAAATGATTGGCCCAAAGGGTAGGGGTTGAATTGAAAGGACCAATGAGAGTCATTTCCCAAGATTTATACAAAATTACTGGGAGAAAGGGAGTCTGGGAGAAAGTTTCTGGCATGGGGCAGGATTTCTCGAGGCTGAATCCTTAGAGAGAAATCCTCTAACCTTTCTCCAAAACAAAAGCCACCAGTAATTTCCAGCAAAGCTCTTTGATATTTATTTTATTTCCATTAGAGTTAAATTCCAGTGATTAATGAGGTCTAAAAAAAAAAAAAATCCCTGAAGAAATAAACACAACAACAGGAATGGAACCAGACGAATGCCCTCCTCTAAAGTCTATCTGCAAATAATCTCTCATGGTTTAATTGGCCTTTTAGGTAAAACCTCTCACTGTTGCAACTGAAATTGGTTCTTTTTGCTTCAGAGAGTGCTCAGGGCTGATTACCTCCAAGGAATGAGGCCTGAGGGCAGATCACACATGAGGCCTTTTATCTGTCCTGGTCCTGAAAGCAGAAGTTTCACCGGGATGGGTGGGCAGGAAAATGCTCATCTTGCAGGTATCCTGGGAGTCTCCTAGAGACCTTAGTGATACTCCCGATTGTCAGGCACTAATCTTTTCCTTCTGGGTGGCCAGGATGGGTAATGGCAGGCCACCAAGAAACACACTGATTTATAGAATAATCCAAGTATAAATTACCTCCTTGAAAATTAGAAAAAAATAATTTATTTGTGAGCAGTTGTTTTTTGGAAGGGATAAATCAGGAGTCTGAGTTTGGACACATTCAACTTGAGATACCTAAAAGACGTCCAAGTGATATTATTGAGAGGCAATCGACTGGGCGAGTCTAGTCTGCAGGTCAAGGGAGAATCTGGCCGGATGGACACATTTGGGAGTGACCCAAATGTGGAGGGGGCTTCCCACGTGGCGCTAGTGGTAAAGAACTGGGCTGCCGATGCAGAAGACAGAAGAGATGTGGGTTCGATCCCTGGTTCAGGAAGATCCTCTGAAGGAGGGCATGGCACACCCACTCCAGTATTCTTGCCTGGAGAAGCCCATGGACAGAGGAGCCTGGTAGATTACAGTCCATGGGGTTGCAAAGAGTCAGACATGGCTGAAACAACCTCACATGCACACACACAAGGGTGTGGAGGTCATAGGGAGCCATGGCCCTGGGTGAGATCATGGAGGGAAGGAAAATTCTGCTCCTCCTGACCTTGATGTTGAGAAGGTCGTACTTGCCTTTGGTAGGTAAGCTGAGTAGATCCTAGGATGCCCCATGGGCATCAGTTTCTTTCTTTTTAGGTTACCTAGGAAACAACTCCAGTCTTCCAACCATCACTGTGCTTCTGACTCTTAGGAGGGAGTATATCCCAATGTCAGGAGATGAGGAAGGACTCTTCACTAGCTGCGATGATCAATTTCATGTGTCATTTTGACTAGGCTAGGCTTGATGTGCTGCAGACCCTAGGGTCGCAATGAGTCGGACACGACTGAACGACTGATCAACAACAACAAGGTAAAAGATGGTAAAACAGTGTTCCTGGGGGTGTCTGTCTGGGGGTGTCTCTGAAAGAGATTAGCTTGGGATTCAGTAGGCTGAATAAAGATTTTCCCTCACCAGTACAGGTAGGCATGGTCCAATCCACTGAGGACCTGAGTAGACCAAAAGGTAGAGAAAAGTTGAATTATCTTCTCTCTTCTTGAAGTGGACTCTCATCTTTTCCTGCCCTTGGACACTGGAGCTCCTGGCTCTTGGGCCTTCAGGCTCCTGGAATCACATTTGTCCCTGCCCCCTGTCCCCTGGTACTGAGGATTTTGACTTTGGATTAAGTATGATACCCATGGGCTCTCTGCTGGTTCTCAAGACTTGAGATTTGGACTGAATTATACCAATGGCTTTTCTGGATCTTCAGCTTGCAGGTAACTCCATAACTGTCTGTCTGTCTGTCTGTCTGTCTCTCTATATATATCCTATTGATTGTGTTTCTCTGGAGAACCCTGATTGATAAAGATTCTGGTGCTGACAATGGTCCTAGCACTTTCCGGGTGGCTCAGCAGTAAAGAATCTGCCTGCAATGCAGGAAATGCAGATCCCTGTGTTGGGAAGATCCCCTGGAGGAGGAAATGGCAACCCCCTCCAGTATTCTTGCCTGGAGAATCCCATGGACAGAGGAGCCTGGCGGGCTATAGTCCATGGGATCGCAAGGAGTCAGACACGGCTGAGCGTACACACACACATGATCCTAGAGGAACAGGATTTTAAGGATGAGATTTCTGAACTGGTTCATGTTTTCTGGAATGGGCCCTCTAATCTGATTAGATTTAAAGATGCTAATATATTTTCTAAAATCTATATTTATTTATTTGGCTGTGCTGGGTTTTAGTTGCTGGGTTGATGGGTCTTAGTCTGGGTATGTGGGATCTTCTTCCTTGACCAGGGATCAAACCTGCATTGGGAGCAGAGAGTCTTAGCCACTGGACCACCAGGGAATTCTCTAAAGATGCTGATGACTCTTTTTTTCCAATAGTAAAGAGAACAAGGAGAAGGCAATGGCACCCCACTCCAGTACTCTTGCCTGGAAAACCCCATGGATGGAGGAGCCTGGTAGGCTGCAGTCCATGGGGTCGCTAACAGTTGGACACGACTGAGCGTCTTCACTTTCACTTTTCACTTTCATGCATTGGAGAAGGAAATGGCAACCCACTCCAGTGTTCTTTCCTGGAGAATCCCAGGGACGGGGGAGCCTGGTGGGCTGCCGTCTATGGGGTTGCACAGAATTGGACACAACTGAAGCGACAGCAGCAGTAACAGCAGCAAAGAGAACAAGGGTATTTCATGGCATCAACTGCTTATGTTGTTGTTGTTCTGTCTGTAAGCCATGTCTGACTCTTTGTGACCCCACGGAGTGTAACTTGCCAGGTTCCTCCATCCATGGGGTTTTCCAAGCAAGAACACTGGAGTGGGCTGCCATTTGCCTCTCTAGATGATCTTCCCGACCCAGGGATCGAGCCTACTCCTTCTGCATTAACAGATGGATTCTATACCGCTGAGCCTCCTTGGGAAGCCCCATTCTTGCTTATAGAGACACACGGTATCTGCATTGGCTGCACCTAATCAACCACTTGTAAGAAGCAAGAAACTCAGTACCTCTGTGCATGATGCTTTTGAATCTTTCTAGAAAACTAAGCAATATAATGACGTTGGTTGGTTTCTCCTAATATTGCTGGACAAAGTGGTGAGAGAAAAGGATGAGCTCAGGGATTTCAATTCCCAGCTCAAGAGAGAAGAGAGCTTCTAGGTGTGCCCTGAGGGAAAGACTTATCTCCTGTAGCTGCAGGGCTGAAATTGCTGAGAATCAAATACAGGACCTCATCCTGTAATTGGCTGAATTATAAAGCCAGTTGAATTCCCAGCCTCCCAGGGTGTCTACTGTTAAAGTGAGGGCCATTGATTGGAAAAGAAGGATATCTAATAGGTTGGGATGGGATGTGTGGGAAGACCCAGATGAAATTGGCAACACTGAACCTTAAATTCTGATGAAGTCCTCTCTTGCCAGTGGAAGAGGTCACATCACCCTCCATGGCAGCGGCTTCCCCACCTACAGGGACATGAACCTTTCCATGCCCCCCAAGGTTTCCTAGACTTGACCCTGAATTGCCTGGAAAAATGGTGGTGGGCTCCCCTGAGGCAGTTGGCATGAAAGATCATGGGGATTCTCCTCTAGACCCCTTCCCCCACACCTCTAGGCTTCTAGACCTATTGTTGTTCAGTTGCTAAGTTGTGTCCGAATCTCTGCAAACCATGACTGCAGCACTCCAGGCTTTCTTGTCCTTCACTGTCTCCCTGAATTTGCACAAACGCATGTCCATTGAGTTGATGATGCCATCCAATCATCTCATCCTCTGTAACCCCCTTCTCCTACCCTCAATCTTTCCCATCATCAGGGTCTTCTCCAATGAGTTGGTTGTTTGCATCAGGTGGTCAAGGTATTGGAACTTCTAGAGAATCTGCCTGTGATACAGGAGATGTGGGTTCGATCCCTGGGTCAGGAAGACCCCCTAGAGGAGGAAATGGCAACCCACTCCAGTATTCTTGCCTGGAGAACCCCATGGACAGAGGAGCCTGGCGGGGGCTATGTTCCAAAGGGTTGCAAAGAGTCTAGACCTATAACTAGATGCAAATCCCAACAGATTCCTAAAGGTAAGGTTTGCAGTGTGACCTATGGAGAGGTGTGTTATACTCCAAAGCAACAACCTGAGTTTTCTCATTTATAGGAGCAGCGATATGGGGAACATATATGGGGATGGGTATTAAGCATGTGGTAGGATGATGAAGGGAAGATAAAGCTGGATCAGGTCGAATTGATTGATATGGGCCTAGGAAGTAGAGATTCTGTTGTGAATGCTGTAGCTCAGAGAGTAAGAAAAGATTCTGTTTGTTTATTTGGTTGAAATGTGGATCAAAAGATGAGCAGATTGGAAATGCCCCATCTCTTTTGGATCCATAGACTTAAGGAGATGGGAATGTTAGAGGGGATTTATCGTTTAAAACCTACTCACCTACATTGAGGACTGACCTGTTACCAATATTTTAAGAAATCAACTTGTGAGGGAAGCCAGAGCATCCTTGAGGAGCTTTGTAGTGGCTCTGCTCTGGGGTCCAGAGCTTACAGAGGGAAACACAGCCACTCGGTTGGAAAACCTAAATGCAGTGGGAGTAGTTGGATGTTGGTGTCGGGGCCAGATGGCAGCACTCAACTGTTAGGGGAAGCACTGACCGAAACAGCCCACCCTGGCTGGGCAAGAGAGTGGCCACTTGCATGAGCTGTCTTACAGCAGGAGGTCCTGGTAAGGAACATGGAACTAACAAGCTACCGTGAGTCAGAAGGACTCCGGAAAGGTCAAAGGAGAGAGGAGACGCCAGACCATATGTCCTACCAGCTTCCCAGAATCCTCCTTGCTGGAGTCCATCTTGGCTGAGTGATGCACAAGCCACCAGGAAGGAGCCTAAGTCACAGTGATTGGCCAGAGACAACCCAGAAACTAATCCTATCAGCATAAACCCTGAGACTGCGAGCCACATGGCAGAGCAGTTCTCCTGGGTTCTCTTACCCTACTGCTCTGTGCCTGGGTGCCCCTTCCTAATAAAGTCTCTTGCTTTGTCAGCATGTGTGTCTCCTTGGAAAATTCATTTCCAAGTGTTAGACAAGAGCTCACTCTCAGGCCCTGGAAGGGGGAGGCCTCCCTCTTCCTGCAACACAACCACCAAAGACAAGGTGAGCATGGTTAACATGATGGGGAGCAGGATCAAAGCAGAAATCAAGATGTTCTGACTCACATAGACCCCTGGTGTTGGCTAGTTAATCACGGCATTTCTCTCACTTTACTGTTCACCTGAAACGATCACAACATTGTTAATCGGCTATCAGATCAGATCAGATCAGTCGCTCAGTCTTGTCCGACTCTTCGCGACCCTACGAATTGCAGCACACCAGGCCTCCCTGTCCATCACCAACTCCCGGAGTTCACTCAGACTCATGTCCATCGAGTCAGTGATGCCATCCAGCCATCTCATCCTCTGTCGTCCCCTTCTCCTCCTGCCCCCAATCCCTCCCAGCATCAGAGTCTTTTCCAGTGAGTCAACTCTTCGCATGAGGTGGCCAAAGTACTGGAGTTTCAGCTTCAGCATCATTCCTTCCAAAGAAATCCCAAGGCTGATCTCCTTCAGAATGGACTGGTTGGATCTCCTTGCAGTCCAAGGGACTCTCAAGAGTCTTCTCCAACACCACAGTTCAAAAGCATCAATTCTTCGGTGCTCAGCCTTCTTCACAGTCCAACTCTCACATCCATACATGACCACAGGAAAAACCATAGCCTTGACTAGACGGACCTTTGTTGGCAAAGTAATGTCTCTGCTTTTGAATATGCTATTTAGGTTGGTCATAACTTTCCTTCCAAGGAGTAAGCGTCTTTTAATTTCATGGCTGCAGTCACCATCTGTAGTGATTTTGGAGCCCCCAAAAATAAAGTCTGACACTGTTTCCCCTGTTTCCCCATCTATTTCCCATGAAGTGGTGGGACCGGATGCCATGATCTTCGTTTTCTGAATGTTGAGCTTTAAGCCAACTTTTTCACTCTCCACTTTCACTTACCCTAACACAAAAAGTTTTTGCTGTTTAAAAAAGACTACATCAAATTAAGAAAAAAAATTGTGGTGTTCCTGGAAGTGAAATAGGTAGGAAGCCTTCTAATTCTTACCTGATCTGTATACACAGGAAAGTTTTAGGTCAAGTGAACACAAGTGGAACTCAAACCATAAAATCAGAGAATAACATTCCCTCAATAATCAATGGCCTAGGCTTGAGCAAGTTTACAGACCCAGAGCCCCTCAAATGAAGGGGAGGTCGGGTCTTCCCAAGGGAGGACCTGGCATGCTGAAAATTCACACTGTGTATCTTTCTTCCAGCTTGACCCAAAAGATCTGTGGTCTTTGATCAGGGTTGCTGTGCAACCCTGGGGCAAAAGAAAGAGGTCTTTGGGGGACTATCTTTTGGCTCCGAAATGCTTTTGATTCCAGGAGACCAAAGTGTCACTGGGCTCTCTGGTCAGAGTCGGGGGACTATGGAGGTCACGTAATCAAGGTGTGTCAGCTCAGGGCTGTCTCACAGTGGGTCCAGTTGTCCCCCAACCACCCTGTGGTTATCCCCAGTTCCAGGGCAGTTGTATTCAGCAGCGGGCAGAACCCTACACTGCTTCTCTGATTTGTGCAGTGGGAGCTATCATGGTAGAAAGACCCCCTGGGCTAAGACACGTTGTCCTTGAACTTCAGTTTTCTGTCTATACGCTGGACCAAGCGATTCCCACGGACCCATTTCACTGTGCTATGTGTTCTCTACCGATTCCGGCAGGTTAAAAACCTGCGTGTGCTTGAGCTACAGACAAGTCCTAAAAAATTCTGGCAGATACCATCTGGCCTCAATCTTTAGTAATTCTACAGAGGTTTCTAGCGCTTCCTCCCTTCCCCCACCCCGATTTCGCTCTGTACCCAGGAGGCAAAGGAGGTGCTGAATTCTGTCATCTCCACTCACCAATCTTTTATAGTGGATCATTAGGATGGATTTGTCATGAATAAGAGAGAGAAGGGGATGCGTTCAGACATTAACGGAATCCTGCATTAGCAGTCTTGTAAATTCCACTGGAACATTTCATGTCAGGCAATATAGTGTAACTCCAGGGTTTCTGTGTGTGGGGGTTTGTTAAAAAAAAAAAGACTCGTCCCTTTGAGGACACCAAATTCAACTTTCTACATATCTGCCCTGGTCATGGAAGAAAAGGATGGCTTAGTTAAGCAACATTTAATGAACACTTCTTGTGACCCAGGTGGCACAGTGGTAAGTAATCCACCTGGCAATTCAAGAGATGCAGGTTCAATCCCTGGGTTGGGAAGATCCCCTGGAGATGGAAATGGCAACCTGCTCCAGTATTCTTGCCTGGGAAATCATATGGACAGAAGACGCTACAGTTCATGAGGTTGCAAACAGTTGGATGTGACTGAGCACACCCCTCCCTCCCTCCTTCCCGCCCCCACCCCCTCACACACTATGTCCCTTGCACTATCTTCATGCCATCAAACTTCTCAGGCAAGGAAATTACTCTGGAGAAAAAGACTATCTTTGCTATTTGATAGCAAGGTAATGTGGAGCAAAATTTGTTTTTTTAGAGATTTTTTTTTTTTTTTGTGAACCATTTTTAAAGTCTTTATTGAATTTGTTACAATGTTGTTTCTGTTTTATGTTTTGGTTTTTTGGCCTCAAGCCTTGTAGGATCTTAGTTCCCTGACCAGGGGTCGAACCTGTACTCCCTGCATGGGAAGGCAAAGTCTTAGTCACTGGGCCACCAGGGAAGTCCCTGCAGTAAAGTTCTTAAACTTGACAACCCGGTTTGCAGGTGTGTAAAGTGAGTACAAACGTCTCGTCTCATCTTGGGGTTATGATGGGGTTTAGAGAAGAAAGTTCTTGCCAAGTGGCTAGCCCAGCTTCAGAACTGGCTGTTAACTATTACTTATTACCACGTGCCAGGCAGACTGTTTCATGCTTGGTTTATGCTGCTGCATTATAGTTTTTTTTTTTTCTCGTCATCTCACAGCCATCAGATCCAGCTCCAACGTTTGATACAAGAGAAAACAGTCATGCTCACAATGTGTGACAGTTGGTCAGAAAATGTAATGGATGCCAAACTCAGGTGGGCCCCTGGGGCTGCCTAGAAATTCTTTTTTATTTGCTGTGGTATAGACGATCACCTTTACTCTACATAGCAAAGTTAAGTGGTAGGTGTTGCTATGACCTCCGTGGTACCCATAAAGAAACAGAGGCCTTACAAGACCACGTGGTCTTACCTTCATCGCCATCATTCTGAATCCTCTTAACAGCCCCATCACAGGTGATATTTTCATCGTGCAGGAGAAGCAAGACTTGGAGAGATTAAGCCAATCTCTCCAGGACAGTAGAAGATAGAGATGGGATTCAAAGCCTAGCTCTCATTCTCAAACCCATGGAGGAGAGTGATTATAATTTTCAGTTTTAGAAAAAGACGCCTCATGTTCTAATCTATTAAAAATGACCAATACTAAAGCAGGAGCCTTCCTGGCTCCCTCACGCCTCCCTGCTTTCCATTCTCGGCATTATTTTTCTCCTAAACACTTATCACCTTCTTACAGGTTGCATATGGCATTGTTTATTTTGTTTATTGCCTTCATTCGCTCTACTTGAATATAATCTCTGTGAATACAGAATTTTTTTTCTTCCTGTTTTATCCATCACTGTATCTCCACTCCTGGAAGATGCCTGGACCAAGGCAGGCATATTCATAATAATTCAGTCCATGGGTAATCTCAGCTTCTCCTCTCTGTCACTTAGTAGCTGCCAGCTTGCTTCGGTAAATTACTTATTCCTTCCTCACTTCAGTTCCTCCATAGTAAAACTGAGAAAATGCTAATATCCAACTTGCTCGGTGGATGTGAGGATGAAAGAAGTTAATGCACATAAAAGGCTTTAAACAGGGGCAAGAACACAATAGGCGCTCGATAATTGCTCACTATGACATAATCCACTGCAGGCCAAGCACTGTAATGATACCAAATGTCCCTTAATGACCTCTACTGTGTCAATGTTAATTTTATGTATATGATGAAATTGACTCCTTTAAATCACTGCTATCGTTGATTTACAGACGAGGAGATAGAGGGACTAAAAGGTGATACCTTTTGCCACCATGTCCTTAATCAGCCTCCAGAGAAGGCATCTTTATGGTACCTCCAAAAGTCAATCATTTCAGTTTTCCTTCTATGGTAGCTAGCTAGCTGCACCGCCATGCTGGCAGTTCAAGTTTCCATTCATTAAACTTAAAAGCTTTACGGAATCAGTGTTGGTTTGTGGAATGCCTCGGTGACATCCTCCCTTAATTAATGCCAGTCTTAATGTAAAACCACATTAATAAGACCATTGTATCATGAGGTTCTGGGTGATGCAATTCTCAGGACAATCTATTTATATCCAAAGCATTTAAAATAGTTTCTCCCACTTCACCCTCCCCTCCCCCCACCAAATCAATTTATACTAAATGCTGTTGCAAAATCAGATTTATCACCCTGGGGATTAAGAAAAACGAAGGGCCAGTTTAATGACAGGATTTAGTTCATTATTTATCTTCTAGCATGTAAATTATAGATTGTCATAAAATTTTCATTCTTTGGGTGCCCACTACCTAATCTCAGAAAAAAAAAAAAATGCAGAAGCCTGCATTACAAAGAGCAAGTGTCTCTTCTCTGGGCACAAGAGCCATCTCCTCTGCCTTCTGACAGACGATAATCTGTCAAAATGAAAAATTAATGGCCGCTCCCTTAATTCATCATTGCCTGCCTCTGTTCTATTAATGCTTTCCCCTCTTCTTCCGTCCCTCCTTCCTCCCCCCACCTCCCACTCTCACCCCCACCCACCCCCATGGCATGAGTCTGTTCACCAGCAGGGAATTGGAGGCAGAAAATCGGACTAGCCTTGGGGGGAAAAAAAAAGATAAAATAGAAAACTAAGTCCATTGACCTCTGGACCCACCATACAGCTGTTAAAGTGGGAAAGGAATGGTTCTTCTCTACTCATTAAACACAGCAGCACCCCATGATGCAAATGCTGGTACAGCTTGTGGGTACCACCCAGGGAGTCTTGGACATTCTACCCCACAGCCCCCCCTACTCCCTGACACACACCCATGACCTGTTGTAGGCATTGGGTGAGGCGATTATGTTGTGTGGAATTTCAGAGTCCTCAGATTCACCATGCTGATGGTGAATCTTGGAATTCGGTAGGGAAACTGAAAAGCCATTTGCTCCGACTCTCCTGTTTCACAGATCAAAAGACAGAGCTTCAGAGAGGAGATGGTTTTTGCTAAAGGTCATGCAAGTACTGAGATTGGCATTGCTGCAAATTATGGATGTCAAACCCAACTGGGCTATCAAGGCGAGCATCGATCTGTTCATTTGTTGTAAATCATTTCTCTCCTAATTCCCTTAAAGGCTCTTCCAAATCTCACCCAACGTCCCTAACTCTTTGTAGAGATCGCACCTCACCATAATAATCCAGTGGGCCCTTTACCAAATATTCCTGGCTCTTTCCTTTGTGGATAGATGTCAGGGTTGCACACTTCTACTTAGCTTAAGGTTAGATTTGCTCATGTGGCTCGCTTTAGGCCAATGAAATGTGAGTGGCAGCTTTGAATTAGTTTTAGTGAGGTGTTCAGTTCAGTTCAGTTCAGTTGCTCAGTCATGTCCGACTCTTTGCAACCCCATGAACCACAGCATGCCAGGCCTCCCTGTCCATCACCAACTCCTGGAGTTCACTCAAACTCATGTCCATCGAGTTGGTGATACCATCCAGCCATCTCATCCTCTGCCCTTCTCCTCCTGCCCCCAATCCCTCCCAGCATCAGAGTCTTTTCCAATGAGTCAACTCTTCGCATGAGGTGGCCAAAGTACTGGAGTTTCAGCTTTAGCATCAGTCCTTTCAAAGAACACCCAGGACTGATCTCCTTTAGAATGGACTGGTTAGATCTTCTTGCAGTCCAAGGGACTCTCAAGAGTCTTCTCCAACACCATAGTTCAAAACATCAATTCTTCGGCGCTCAGCTTTCTTCACAGTCCAACTCTCACATCCATACATGACCACTGGAAAAACCATAGCCTTGACTAGACAGACCTTTGTTGGCAAAGTAATGTCTCTGCTTTTCAATATGCTATCTAGGTTGGTCATAACTTTCCTTCCAAGGAGTAAGCATCTTTTAATTTCAGGGCTGCAGTCACCATCTGCAGTGATTTTGGAGCCCAGAAAAATAAAGTCTGACACTGTTTCCACTGTTTCCCCATCTATTTGCCATGAAGTGATGGGACCAGATGCCACGATCTTAGTTTTCTGAATGTTGAGCTTTAAGCCAACTTTTTCCACTCTCCTCTTTCACTTTCATCAAGAGGCTTTTTAGTTTCTCTTCACTTTCTACCAAAAGGGTGGTGTCATCTGCATATCTGAGGTTATTGATATTTCTCCTGGCAATCTTGATTCCAGCTTGTGCTTCTTCCAGCCCAGCGTTTCTCATGATGTACTCTGCATATAAGTTAAATAAGCAGGGTGACAATATACAGCCTTGATGTACTCCTTTTCCTATTTGGAACCAGTCTGTTGTTCCATGTCCAGTTCTAACTGTTGTTTCCTGACCTGCATATAGGTTTCTCAAGAGGCAGGTCAGGTGGTCTGGTATTCCCATGTCTTTCAGAATTTTCCAGTTTCTTGTGATCCACACAGTCAAAGGCGTTGGTATAGTCAATAAAGCAGAAATAGATGCTTTTCTGGAACTCTCTTGCTTTTTCTATGATCCAGCGGATGTTGGCAATTTGATCTCTGGTTCCTCTGCCTTTTCTAAAACCAGCTTGAACATCAGGAAGTTCATGGTTCACATATTGCTGAAGCCTGGCTTGGAGAATTTTGAGCATTACTTTACTAGCGTGTGAGATGAATGCAATTGTGTGGTAGTTTGAGCATTCTTTGGCATTGCCTTTCTTTGGGATTGGAATGAAAACTGACCTTTTCCAGTCCTGTGGCCACTGCTGAGTTTTCCACATTTGCTGGCATATTGAGTGCAGCACTTTCACAGCATCATCTTTCAGGATTTGAAAGAGCTCAACTGGAATTCCATTATCTCCACTAGCTTTGTTCGTAGTGATGCTTTCTAAGGCCCACTTGACTTCACATTCCAGGATGTCTGGCTCTAGGTCAGTGATTACACCATTGTGATTATCTTGGTCATGAAGATCTGTTTTGTACAGTTCTTCTGTTTATTCTTGCCACCTCTTCTTAATATCTTCTGCTTCTGTTAGGTCCATACCATTTCTGTCCTTTATCGAGCCCATCTTTGCATGAAATATTCCCTTGGTATCTCTAATTTTCTTGAAGAGATCTCTAGTCTTTCCCATTCTATTGTTTTCTTCTATTTCTTTGCATTGATAGCTGAGGAAGGCTTTCTTATCTCTCCTTGCTATTCTTTGGAACTCTGCATTCAGATGCTTATATCTTTCCTTTTCTCCTTTGCTCAAAAATGACAGAATGATCTCTGTTCATTTCCAAGGCAACCAGTAATGCTGAAGAAGCTGAAGTTGAACAGTTCTATGAAGACCTACAAGACCTTTTAGAACTAACACCCAAAAAAGATGTCCTTTTCATTATAGGGGACTGGAATGCAAAAGTAGGAAGTCAAGAAACACCTGGAGTAGCAGGAAAATTTGGCCTTGGAATACAGAATGAGGCAGGGCAAAGGCTAATAGAATTTTGCCAAGAGAACGCAATGGTCGTAACAAACACCTTCTTCCAACAACACAAGAGAAGACTCTACACATGGACATCACTAGATGGTCAACATCGAAATCAAGTTGATTATATTCTTTGCAGCCAAAGATGGAGAAGCTCTATACTGTCAGCAAAAACAAGACTGGAAGCTGACTGTGGCTCAGATCATGAACTCCTTATTGCCAAATTCAGACTTAAATTGAAGAAAGTAAGGAAAACCATTAGACCATTCAGGCATAACCTAAATCAAATCCTTTATGATTATACAGTGGAAGTGAGAAATAGATTTAAGGGACTAGATCTGATAGAGTGCCTGATGGACTATGGACAGAGGTTCGTGACATTGTACAGGAGACAGGGATCAAGACCATCCCCATGGAAAAGAAATGCAAAAAAGCAAATGCAAAAAATGGCTGTCTGGGGAAGCCTTACAAATAGCTGTGAAAAGAAAAGTGAGGTGTATGAACCTGTTATTGGAGAAGGAAATGGCAACCCACTCCAGTACTCTTGCCTGGAAAATCCCATGGACGGAGGAGCCTAGTAGGCTGCAGTCCATGGGGTCACTAATAGTTGGACATGACTGAGTGACTTCACTTTCACTTTTTACTTTCATGCCTTGTAGAAGGGAATGGTAACCCACTCCAGTGTTCTTGCCTGGAGAATCCCAGGGACAGCGGAGCCTGGTGAGCTGCCATCTATGGGGTCGCACAGAGTCGGACACGACTGAAACAACTTAGCAGCAGCAGCAGCAGCAGCAGCATGAACCTGTTATACAGAGTGAAGTAAGTCAGAAAGAGAAAAACAAATATTGGATATTAATGCATATATGTGGAACCTAGAAAAATAGTACTGATGAACTTATTTGCAGGGAAGGAATGAAGGTGCAGATGTAGAGAATGGACTTGTGCACACAGTGGGGGAGGGAGAGAGAAGGACGAATAGAGAAAGTAGCATCGACATATATACATTACCGTGTATAAAAGAGATAGCTGGTGGGAAGTTGCTGTATAAAACAGGGAGCCCAACCTGGCGCTTTGTGATGACCGAGGGGGGTGGGATGCGAGGAAGAGAGGGAGGCTAAGACGGAAGTGATACACATGTAGTTATGGCTGAATTGTGTTGTATGGCAGAATCCAAAACAACATTGTAAAGCAATTTTCCTCCAATTAAAGAATAAATAAATAAAAGAAAACAACCACAAAAGAACAGGTGCAGAATTAACACATTCCCTTCTCACTGCGGTGTCAATCACTTAAGTGTCATAGAGTGCCCAGCCCATCAGCCTGCATGCTCAAATGACCAGGACTCGAATATACCTCTGCTGACCCAATCGCCATATGCGGTATGAGTGAGTGATGAGTTCTGTTGTTTTAACCATTGAGATACTCGGCTTGTTTATTTTTCTTATAAGAATATTTAGGGCTTCCCTGGTAGCTCTGCTGGTAAAGAAACTGCCCATAATTCAGGAGACCTGGGTTCAATCCGTGGGTTGGGAAGACCCCCTGAGAAGGGAATGGCTACCCACTCCAGTATTCTGGCCTGGAGAATTCCATGGACCGTATGGCCCATGGGGTTGCAAAGAGTTGGACATGACTGAGTGACTTTCACTTTTCACTTTCATGGCAATATTTAGTTTATTCTGATTCTGAGATTCATGGAAAAAATTGAGGTCACCAGGTTCTGCTTCTCCACATTCCTGAAGATATATTTACCCATCACACTCTTATTTCCTCCAGGCTGAGTAAATGAGGGAGCTCTTCCCTAAGACACGTCATCTTTTCCCAGACTTTCAGTTTCTCCCTTCCTTTTGTTTCTGCCTTGTCAGAAACAATGTCTCCTTTCATGGGCTTCTCCTTGCTTGGCTTTTTATTCCAGTCTCCTTTCCATTTCTCACCCAACATCTTTGAAAGTTGTCTCTTTTTCTCTCCCATTTCTCACCTCTATTCCCTTTCAAACCATGATAACTAGGCTTTTCCTCTCAGGGTTCTAGGGATGCTCTTGACAATGCCCAGTGACATGCCTTAGGTCCAGTTAATTTACCATGCTTGATCCTGTTGACTGGTTTGCTACTGTTGATTCTGTCTCCTCCTTGAAATATTACTACCAGGGCTCTTGGCTTCCATGACATCTAGTTCTCTTGGATCTTTGCCTGCCTCTTGGCCAGTTCCTTATTGAAGTATCGTTGACTTACAATGTTTTTGTCAGTTTCAGATGTACAACAAAGTAATTCACTTCTATCTATCCTTTTTCACATTATTTTCCATTTTAGGTTATTATAAGGTACTGAATATAGTCCCTTGTGCTATACAGTAGGTCCTCATTGGTCATCCACTTTGAATATAACACTGTGTACAGATCCATTCCAAACTCCCTAACTATCCCTTCTCTTCATCCTTCTCCCTGGCAACTGTAAGTTCACTCTCTAAGTCTGTGAGTCTGTTTCTGCTTTGTAAATATGAATGAACATCCCTTATTTTAAATTAAAAATTCAAATTAATAATTAAATTTAAGTTAGAAATCAATAACACCCTTTTCTCAGGATTTTCTAAGTTTTAAGTAGAGTACAATGCATGTTTTGGGTTGCATCTGTTCATAGGTACCAAGAGAAATCACATTAAAATTAAAATTTGAGTTCTTGACTATGGCAAGAACCCTCTCCCAATAAATTCATGAATCCCCATGGTATCCACGGGGGTCCAAAAATCAGAGTTGTTTTTTCTCACTGCCAGTCCAGCTGAGCGTCACAGGATGCTGCTGCTTCAAATGGCCCACATTCTCGATGATAGTTTGCCAATGTCTGGGTTTCAGCAGAACGGCCCCATGTCACTCCTCAAAGCTGAGGTAACCGGAAATGCCCTTTAGAAAATGGAAATACCCCTTCTGAAGCATGATGCCAAAGAACAGAGTCTTAACGCTTGTGAAGTAAGAAGGAAGACGCGCTTGTGCTGCAAAGGTAGGTGCCCCCCACATTTGTTACTCGAGCTCTAAGTGTCACAAAAGTGTGAAAGTGAAGTCATTCAGTCATGTCTGACTCTTTGCGACCCCATGGACTGTAGCCTACCAGGCTCCCCCATCCATGGGATTTTCCAGGCAAGAGTACTGGAATGGGCTGCCATTTCCTTCTCCAGGGATCGAACCCAGGTCTCCCACATTGTGATTGCGGGCAGACACTTTACCGTCTGAGCCACCAGGGAAGTCCAAGTGTCACAAGGTTTGGTAATAAAAGTTTCACACCCTTTCCCATGCCTCAGTGGATCAGGAATCCACATATGGTTTCTGGCCCAAGTGTTCACTGAGGGACCTCACAGAGGCCGGGACTCTGTTCCCGTCACATCACTGGTGCTCAGGGGCAGCGACCCTAGAGTCTAGACACACTCAGTGTTGGTGGATTGGAACTGCCAGCATGGAGACATAGATGGTAACTCAGAAAATGTGACAAGTTCTTGGTTGGAGTGTCACATGATTAAATTGCTTGAGAGTCAAAGTATTACTGCATTGAGCAATGCCCATGTTACAAGTCCTTTTCTTGAAGCCTCAGGAAATGCACATCTTCTCCCCCTCAGTAGCTGGAATTTGCCTTCTTTTTAAAAAAAAATTCACTTTTTTTTTTTTTTGCATTTATTTAATTTTTTGGCCATGTGGTATGTAGAATCTTAGTTCCCCAACCAGGGATCCAAACTACACTCCCTCCATTGGAAGCAGGGAGTCTTAACCACTGGACCACCAGGGAAGACCAAATTCTTCTTCTTTTTGATGCTATGCCTTGCTGTTGAATCTGACTTGCGGTGCTAGATTCTGCCGTCTCCTCAGGGCGTCTTCCCAGGAGTCCCTGTGTCCTTCCTCTAATCTGACCCCTGATACTGCACCCTCACTGATGAGATGTGCGATATTCCCGGATCCCTCTGTTGATTGGAAGCCTCTTACAACTTTCTCCTTAGCGTCTATGAAGTTGCAAATAGCTAGGACTGCCTTCCCCCCAGCACCCACCAGAAGCACTCCAAACCAGCTTTGCCTATGTAAAACCCCTTCTGTGACGCTTACAGCACTGTGCAGGCACTCAGAGGTTAATTCTTTTTCCTCCTACCCCTCGTCTATCATGACCTTGAAGACAGAACATCAGGACTTGTGAACATTACATTCTTTCTCTGTTCCATCCATCTCACCAGTAATTTTCCCCCTCTCACTTGAACAAAATAACACCGAAAAATAGATTGGCTTGATTTCCCGATAAATTGCCATTGCATAAGTGTCTGTTGCTTTGCATGGTTGCAATATTCAAAGGGAGTAAATGATACAGTGCAGTGGCTACTATGAAGATTTATGTGTGGATCCAGGGAGATTTGCTAGCTTTCTTTCTATGTTTCCTCCCCTCTTCAAGTAATAATAAAGATTACAAAAGAGAAATAAGCAGGGCAAGTTCATTTGAAATGAATCTTTAATCAGGTTTCATCTGTTCAGAGCAAACGTCTCCTTTGTTTGAGCACCGCTGCGGAGGCGGGGCCCAGAGACACCATTTTGTAGATGTAGCCGCAAAGTCAAAGCCATTTTGACAGAAATCCAACGAGAAATAATTTCTCCCTGAAGGAATTCTGTTTTCGCTTAATGATGGCTGGAGTGTTCCTGTCGAAATGGCATAATGGGGATTTTTAATTATGATTCTTACTGTCCGGTTTAATGGCAAGAGTTCTACTTGTTTTTTTTTTTTTTTCCCCCTCTGAGCTCAGAAACTCATTTGTGAGTGTGTACTTGCCAAACGCAGAGTTTATCCCAAGGTGAAGAAATGAATGAGCTACTAAAAGCTGCCCTGTGCTGCCCAAATGTCCCTTTTATGGAGGAGGAGGAGACTGACCTGGCCAGTGGGACTCCATAGGGTCATGTTGGAGCTGGAAATTCATTTCTCAAGACCACGGGAGAGGCGCTCACTAAAGAAACAAAACTAGCCAATACAGTAAGAGCCCCAAGACCACGAATCCCCAGACCAACCTTAAACAGCCACCTGGACCATGGTTCAGGCCTGCACCTAACACTTGAGGATGGAGTGGTGTCATGGAGAAAGCCCTTGCTGTCATATTGCTGGCATTGTGTTCCAGCTCTATTGTGGTCCCACTGGGATTATTTAACCTTGAACTTCAACCTCCAATGCCTCAGATGGAGGCCTGAGAAACCTATCGCAGCAAAAAGTGAGTTGAAATCCACTCCTTGCCTCTCGCCCATTTTCGGAGTTCCCTAAGCTTTCTGAATGCCTACGGCAACATGGACATAGATGCAGAAAATATTGGGTTGGCCAAAAACTTCGTTCCATTTTAAGTACAAATAAAAGACACATCTTTCAGTTTTACCATGAACTGCATTGAACAACCTACTCACTAACTGAACGAATTTATGGCCAACTTTATATTAGGCATTGTGGACTGTTCTCATACTAAATTCGAAGGAGCTCAGGCTCTTCAAACACAGTTCTAGTCCCCATTTACTGACAGAGAGAAAGATGACATTGTCTTTAGGTCCCTTGGCTCAGAGATTTCTCCTCTCTGGACCCCAGTCTCTCCATTTGTATTTACTAAGGGGCCGGAAGAGATATTCTGGAAAGATATTCCTGCGTGCTTTTGTGGGCAGTGATTCTACCCACTCTGCACATTTAAATATTTACTGTACTAGGCTGAACTCAGGGATTTCCTGGTGGCTCAAACAGTAAAGAATCTGCCTGCAATGCAGGAGACCCAGGTTCAATCCCTGGGTGGGGAAGATACCCTGGAGAAAGGAATGGCTACCCACTCCAGTATTCTTTCCTGGAGAATCCCATGAACAGAAGTGTCTGGCCAGCTATAGTCCATAGGGTCACAAAGAGTTGGACACGACTGAGAGACTAACACACACACACACACACACACAGGATGAACTCACAAAGCACTTTGTAAGGAGGTCCTTCAAAAGTTGTGTGAACTCCACTCGGGTTCCAGAAAGTGGTGATAAAGTGAAATCAACAAAGAGTTCTGAGTCTTGGGGGACAGCTGTGCTGGAACAAAAAGATCTATTGTCTTGCTGCTGCTGTGGCCAGCCAAAGACTAGATGACAGCAGAGACACAGAGTTCTGTGTAAGATGACAGGCCGGGTCTCCACTGTAATCAGCTAGGAGGAATCAGCCAGGGGGTGGGTCTTGGGGTGGGAGGAGAGGTGGGGAAGGGGTTAACCAAAGACTGGAGGCCTGCATGGAGGTTGTTTGAGCCAGGCTGGTGGACACTGGGAGGTCCCTGAATTAGTGCTGGGCCCCTTGCTGATATCAGCTCACTTAGTTCTCCTAAGAGCCATGGGACTGTCAACTGGGAAAAAATGCACAACCTAAAAGTTGAGAATTATGTCTTATTTGCAGACAAACTGAGGACTTAAGTCCAAAGACAGCCTCTCAGATTTCTCTGAGGGGCTGCTTCAGAGAGATAAAGGAGGAACCAAGATATATATGAGTTTTTGCAGCAAAAAGCCAGGTAGTCGGGGCATCAAAACATGACTATTAATGAAAGAAAACCAAATATCTTGTTAATGAATTAAGCGCTTTTCTTTGTGTTGGAAGATGCAAGAGTCTGGGTGTATTGAAATCATGCCTTTGATATGCACCTCAGCTAGTTAGGCTCAGTATCCTTGAATCCCCTTGGGGTGCACAGTTGGGGGGCAGCTGCAATGGCTGAGAGCTTGAGGGTCACAACATCCTTTGTTTACTGATATGGCAGGGGACATTTTTCATCCGCAGGAAGAAGGAATTCTTTCTGGTAGACCAAGACATTGAAATGCACGGAGGCTAAAATATTTGCTGTTATTTGGAGTAGGTTAAGCCAGTATTACAAAGAGGTCCCCCCACCCCAATTCAGAGGCTTAAAACAACAAAACGTTGAAAATTCTCTCTGCTGATTGACTCCAAGGGGAATGTTCCAGGCAGGTAGGTGGCTTAGGTCACACGTTCATTTGTGGTCTCAAATTCTTTGCACTTATTAGTGGCTGTGCCATCTCCTGGGGCCATATTGTCATTCCCAGTAATGAATCATAAATATAGAAAGGTCACACTCACAAGAGGTAATGCAGGGTTGAGAGCTGTAAACACACACACACACACATGCACGCACACACAAGCATGCTCATTTCCACTTTTATTCTTTTGGTGAGAACTTCCACCTCTTCTCTGAAGGGCTATAAAGTGTAGCACATGAATCCCAGGGGCTTCCCAGGTGGCGCTAGTGGTAAAGAACCCACCTGCCAATGCAGGAGTCCTAAGAGATGCTGGTTTGATCCTTGGGTGGGGAAGATCCTCTGGAGGAGGCTGTGGCAACCCACTCCAGTATTCTTGTCTGGAGAACCCCATGGACAGAGGAGCCTGGCGGGGTATAGTCCATGGGGTTGCAAAGAGTGAGACATGACTGAAGCAACTGAGCACACGCACAGCATGAGTTCCAGGCGGGGCAGTCGTGTCTCTGCTACAACTCTGTTGGCAGGACAGAAGGTGTTGATGGGTGTTGGTGGACACCCATGGCCCTCACACTTTTACATTAGCCTTTGCCCAGTCTTTGAATGACCAGTCCTTTCCTATCCTTTGGTCCCAGGTCACATGCCACCTCACAGAGCTGGCCCCTCTCTCTGCTGCTGCTGCTGCTAAGTCGCTTCAGTCGTGTCCAACTCTTAGCGACCCCATGGACTGCAGCCCACCAGGCTCCTCCATCCATGGGATTTTCCAGGCAAGAGTACTGGAGTGGGGTGCCATTGCCTTCTCCAGCCCCTCTCTCTAGGCATGACCTTTATCAGCCAGGTAGGATTCATCCATCGGAACCAAGGGACATTCTGAGATGGTGTCCTGGTTTGATTTCCTCCCCAGGCTTGTGGAGGCCACAGAAAGGAGAGAAAGCATGCAACCAACCCTCCTGTTAATCTTACTGAAGAAGAGAAGGTTGAGCAAGAGGCTGCTGGCGGGAGCACCGCTGCAGCCATCGATTGGGTAATTGGAAGCCCTCGGGTGTGAGTCCTCATTAAGGCTGAGGGGTATAGATCATTTTCTAATGACACCTCTTTGATCCCAGCAGCTCAGCGGGGTGACCTGCCTCCGCAGTTGGGCTGCACGTCAGGAGAGCCGGCGGGGTCTGCAGCCAGGCTGCCTGCCATATGCTGTTTCTTATAATTAGCAGGTGCTGGGGGTGTGGGCTGGGCACCCAGAGGGCAAGGTGGCTGCGTGTGCCAGGGAAGTGCTTGTGAGCCAGACGGGGATCTTGGGAAGAGAGAGAAGGTGGCTGGGTGTGGGGTGGTGGAGAGCCCCTGGGCCACTGTGATGTGGTGGTCAGGAGGGAGACCTCTGTGTCCAGATGGTTTTATTCCTGGATTTAGGACTTAATGCTGCAAATGGAGGAATTTTCATTTCTGAAACTGTAGTCATTCCGGGAGGTCATTGAGATATTTTGGGGACAGTTCTTTTGATGACTATTATCATACCCCAGGAAGGCGTTCCCTTATGGCTCAGAGGGTAGAGTCCACCTGTAATGCAGGAGACACAGGAGACGCAGGTTCGATCCCTGGATCAGGAAGATCCCCTGGAGGAGGAAGTGGCAACCTAGTCTACTATTCTTGCCTGAAAAAACTCCGTGGACAGAGGAGTATGGCAGGCTACATCCATGGGGTCACAAAGTGCCAGACACAAGTAAGCAATTAAGCACGCACACATCATACTATGGAAAGAACCATAAAAATATTAGCCCTCTGAGTAGTCAGTCTTTAAGTTGGTCCAGTGGTTAAGACTCTGTGCTGCCAGTGCTGGGGACTCAGGTTAAGTCCCTGGTCGGGGAACTAAGATTCCCCTATGCCGTACGGCACAGCTGGAAAAAAAAAAAGAGGGGAAGTCTTTTGTACAATAAAAACTAACACAACATTGTAAAGCAACTATACTTCAATAAAAATTAATAAAAACAGTATTTGTTATATTTTATTTTCCCCAAATTTTGCTTTGCAGATTTTTGTTTTGGTGCAAAATTTTCAGTGAAATGCATGAATCTTGAAATTCATATTAGGTGAACCTTGATAAATGTGTACCCCAAATCCTTATCTTAATGTAGAATATTATCACCACCTCAGAGAGCTCCCTCAAACCCCTTCCCAGTAGTTCTCCCTTTGTCTGCTGGAGGCAAATACTGTTCTGATTTTTCTATCATCAATAGTTCTTTCTGTACTAAGACTTCACAGGATTGGGGTTCCACACTGTATACTGTCTTGTCTATGATTACTTCACTCAGTGTAATGCTTTTAAGAGCCGTCTGTGTTGCTGCATGTATCAGCAGGTTTTCCCTTTTTCTTGCTGAGTAATATTCCATCATGTATATACCACAGTTTGCGGATACATTTTTCTACCGAGAGGCATCTGGGATATTTTTAGTTATCAGCTATTACATATAAAGCTGTTATGAAACATTTTCCTTTGGAACAAGTCCTTTTGTGAATGGATGTTTTCCTGATCCTAGGTAGATATCTGGGGATGGAATTGTTGGATTGTGGGGTCAGTATATGCTGAGTTTTCTAAGAAACTGCTAGGCTTCCCCCCACCACTCCTTGCCACAGGAGTTGTATAAACAATGTATCTGCAAAGTCACATTTAAGAGTTCCAATTGCTCCACGATATCATTAAGATGTGGGGGTGTCGGTTCTGTTTGTCGGTTTCAAATCTAGTCATTCTGGTGGGAGTGAATGGTGGTTCTGGTGGTACTTCATTTAGTTTTAATGTGTTTTGCCTGATGACTTTTGATGTTGAGCACTTTCCCTATGCTTACTGGCCATTTGAATACATGGAGTCTTCTAAAAAAAATCATTGGCCTGTTTAAAAAAAAAAAATGGATTGTTTGTTTTTTATTCTGGATAAAAGTATGGACTCCATTCAGTGAGTGCTGTGTGCTCAGTCATGTCCGACTCTGTGACTCTGTAGACCGCCAGGCTTCTCTGTCCATGGAATTTTCCAGGCAAGAATACTGCATTGGGTAGCCATTTTTTCCTCCAGGGGATCTTCCTGACCCAGGGATCAAACCTGAGTCTCCTGCATTGCAGGTGGATTCTTTACCACTAGCGCCACCCAGGAAGCCATGATTCAGTGAGATCAGAAGGCAATTCCTGCTCCTCCACTTATCTGGATGGCCATGGTTAAGCCACTTTAACTCCCTGGCATACAATTTTCTCATCTGTAAAAAGGGGATAAATGTTTGAACACAGTTAATAAGGTTGTTTGGAGGATAAAGGACTTCCCAGGTGGCGCTAGTGGTAAAGAACCCGCCTGCCACTACAGGAGACTTAAGAGATGCAGCTTCAGTCTCTGGGTCAGGAATATTCCCTGGAGGAGGGTGCGACAACCCACTCCAGTATTCTTGCCTGGAGAATCCCATGGACAGAGGAGCTTGGTGGGCTGTAGTCCATAGGGTCGCAGAGTGAGACACGACTGAGGCGACTGAGCACACACGCACGAGGATAAAGGGTACATTGAATTGAAAGCATGGGGCACAGTGCCTGGAGCACTTCAGGAGCTCCACACATCGGAACTTCACTGTTGCTTTTATGCGTAGTCAAGGTGGCAAAGCCAGAGCTTGGAACGTTGCAGGGGTCTACTCTATGTTTGCAAACTGAAACTACCTACACTACTCCTAAATGCCTTTGTGTTGATGCAACAGGGGTGAAAAAAAAGATGCTGGAGGTGGTCCTTGAGAGGACGTAGCCACGGGTTGATCCACGAACTGGACCCGGGCCATTGGAGAGTCCTCACCCACTCCCCCATCCGTGGAATATATACTCACATCGTTTCCGCAGTGGGAGCTGTTCCAAGGGTGCTGCTGTGAGGAAGCGAGGTGTTGGAACCACCCGGATGGGACAGTGCCTGAACCCCATAGAGGTGTCTCTGTACACTGCTAAGATTCTGTGGTCAGGCGCTGAGCTCTGCTCACTCTGCAGCCACCCGAGATAGGCCTTGGATGCAAGTTCCCTTGTTTATTATTATCGACCAATCTGGCTTAAAACTCAACATTCAAAAAACTAAGATCGTGCCCTCTGGTCCCATCACTTCATGGCAAATAGAAGGGGAAAAAGTGGAAACAGTGAGAGATTTTATTTTCTTGGGTTCCAAAGTTACTGCAGCCGTGAAATTAAAAGACACTTGCTCCCTGGAAGGAAAGTAATGACAAACCTAGATAGCATATTAAAAAACAGAGACATCACTTTGCTGACAAAGGTCCATCTGGTCCAAGCTATGGTTTTTCCAGTAGTCATGTATGGATATAAGAACTGGACCATAGGAAGGCTGAGCACCAAAGAATTGATGCTTTAGAATTGTGGCGCTGGAGAAGACTCTTGAGAGTCCTTTGAATTGCAAGAAGATCCAACCAGTCCATCCTAAAGGAAATCAAGCCTGAATACTCATTGAAAGGACTGATGCTGAAGCTGAAGCTCCCATACTTTGGCCACCTGACGTGAAGAACCAACTCATTGGAAAAGACCCTGATGCTGGGAAAGATTGGGGGCAAGAAGAGAAGGGAGCAACAGAGGATGAGATAGTTAGATGGCATTACTAACTCAATGGACATGAATCTGAGAAAACTCTGGGAGACAGTGAAGGATAGAGAGGCCTGGTGAGCTGCAGTCCATGGGGTCGAAAAGAGTCAGATACAACTTAGCAACTGAACAACAACCACCAATCTGGAGTGATCTGCCTCTCTCTTTGATCTTTCCTTGCCTTCTCTGTACGGAGGCCAGATTGTGTTGCAAATGAACAGACTTGAGATGTTTCAAGTACTTCTACAGATCTGATTCCACTTCCTTCTCACTACCGTCCTTTTAGGTAGGTGTTGTCACACACAGAATTTTCTCATTCCATTTATACTTAAAATATTGATCTGTGTCATTTATTGGCACCAACTCTGCCAAGTGTTAGTGGCTCAGTCGTGTCTGACTGTGACCCCATGAACTATATCGTCCATCAGGCTCCTCTGTCCATGGAATTCTCCAGGTCAGAATATTGGAATGGGTTGCCAGTCCCTTCTCCAGGGAGTTGACTTAAATTACTTAAAAATATTAATCTGTATTATTTATTGGCACCAGCTCTGTGCCAAAGACCATGTCAAATATTTGCCATGTGTTTCTAATCCTATAGCAATGCTCCAAAGAGGATTGTGCTGGCCCGTTTTGCTAATTAGGAAGCTGAGACTCCAAGAGGTGAGATGGTACATTCAGTGTGACTGGATGGGGTGGTGGCTATATCAGGATCCATGTGTCCCTATTTTTAGAGTCTACATTTTCCCCACCTGTCCCTCACTGATTGCACCTTGGTGAGAGGTGGGAGGTGGCCCCCGTTAATCTGCCCAAGTTAAATTTGATTCAGATTGCTTCCTAATGAAAACTGTCCAGCCAGGATCTTAGCAAGATTCGTTACGGAGTAACTGACAGCCAGAGATTGCCAATGCAAAGTAATTAATATGGAGTAATGATGAGTGATAAGAGATGAAGATCTAAAGTGAACTATTAAATGACAATATCATTTTCTTGTCTTCTTCCTTTATGCACAGTGACAGGAAGAGAGTTGACATGGTAATTTTATAAAGCTCTCTGACACTTCCTGTTAACTCCCCTCCATTAGCGTAGTATGATAATTGGCAAGAACAGACACGTGGGAATAGGAAACACAGGCTTGGTAGATGGAGAGGTGCCTCACAAAGGGATGCGGTACCCTTGCTTCTCTCAGGGCTCAGAATCCCAAAGCAGATCCGAAAGGTGCACTCAAAATGATGAGTATTTCTTTGGGCACATCTGTGAGTAGAGAATGTGCTAGAATAGCACAGACAGAGGGAAAAGTGGACTTTCTTCCTCTGATCCTTTGTTCATATTCTGGCTCCATTTGGTACACATTTCCACCTCTGTTCCCTTCGCCTCAATGTTACCCATCCTTCAGAGCCCCCGACTCTCCTGTAGCCAGACTTCTCCATCACATTCTTATTTCCCTTGACTTTGAATATACTTCTGGGGACAGGAGTAGACTTTAGAGTTTGTCTAAGACTGTGGGTAATGTGTGAGCAGGAGTCTCCAATTCCTGGAGAACTTCTATAACCCAAATTCCTTTACTTTTTTAAAATTTAATTTTAATTGGAGATACAATTGCTTTACAATGTTGTGTTGGTTTCTGCCATACAACAATATGAATACACACACACACATACACGCACAAACATCCCCTCCTTCTTGGTCCTCTTTCCCACCTCCCACCCCACCCCACCTCTCTAGGTCAGTACAGAGCACCAGGCTGAGTTCCTGTGTTATACAGCGACTTCCCTCCAGCTCTCTACCTTACATATGCTAATGTATACATTTCAATGCTACTCTCTCAATTCGTCCCACCCTCTCCTTCCCCATGCTGTGTCCGCTAGTCCATTCTCTACGTCTGTGTTTCTGTTCCTGCCCTGCAAATAGGCGCATCAGTACCTTTTTCTAAATTCCATATACATGCATTAATATACAGTATTTGTTTTTCTGACTTATTTCAGAAAGAGAAGGCTCTAGGTTCATCCACCTCAGTTCAACTGACTCAAATTCTTTCCTTCCAAACCCCTTACTTTGATTTATTTTTTAAAAAATTTATTTTATTGAAGTATAGTTGATTTACAATGTTGTGTTAATTTCAGCTGTACAGTAAAGTGATTCTGTTATACACATATATAATTCTTTTTCATATTTTTTTTCCATTCGGACTGATCACAGGATTTTTTTTTAAAATAAAAGAATATTTTTTTGCTACACTGTGTGGCTTGCAGGATCTCAGTTCCCTGACCAGGGCTTGAACCTGGGTCCTGGCAGTGAAAGCATGGAATCCTAATCACTGGACTACCAGGGAATTCACTGCATGCATGCTAAGTCACTTCAGTCGTGTCTTTCTCTTTGTTACCCTATGACTGTAGCCTACCAGGCTCCACTGTCCATGGGATTCTCCAGGCAAGAATACTGTAGAGAATTGCCATTCCCTTCTCCAGGGCATCTTCCCCACCCAGGGATCGAACCTGAGTCTCCTGCGTCTCCTGCAGTGCAGGCAGATTCCTTACCACTGAGCCACCAGGGAAGCCCAGGGAAGTCCCTTCAGGATATTGAATGTAGTTCCCCGTGCTCTACATAGGACTTTGTTATTTATCCATCTTATGTATACTAGCTTGAATCTGCTAATCCCTAACTCCCAATCCATCCCCAATTCCTTACTTTTATGGAGGGGAATCTGAGCCCAGAGAGGCTCCAGGGATCCCAATGAATGGAGCTAAAATTTGTTGAGTCATGGGAGTTGTTTCTTGATTCAAAATCTTTGCCTGAGATCCCCATATTACCAGTAGAAACAACAGAGTTATATGGGATGAATTGAATAGTGTTCTCCCTCCCTGCCCCCTGCCCCATTGATATCTTGAAGTCATAACACCCTCAGTAACTCAGATGTGAGTACATGTGGAGTGGGTCTTCATAGATGGATGGGCCCTCATCTGATCTGACTCATGTCCTTAGAAGGAAATGTAACTGAGCGGGACCCGATGCGGCCCTTCCTGGGGACAGGCCTTTCCCCACATCCTCTGCTTTGGTTTCTCTCTGAACTACCTAGATAATAGTACTTGAGGTACATTTACTGAGTTGTTTTGCAGATGTAAACTCCCACCCCCATTCCCACAACAAATGGAGGATATTAGCTACTTGTTGACTCTGTGCACACAGCCCCAGGCCTCCAGGAGACTAAGGACTGAGAACCTTAACCCCTGTGACATCTCCGTCAGCTGGTTAGAGAATCCTGCACAAGCTGATCACAGTCCCTGTGACCACTGCCCCCCACCCCGCCCCCCCACTTCCCACCCTCATTTTTAAAACACTTTGCTGAAACTCTTCAGGCAGTTCAAGGTTTTTTTGGGTCTGAGCTATCCATCTTGTTACCTGACCCTGCAGTAAACCTTTCTCTGCTCCAAATGTCCATGTTTCAGTTTATTTGGCCTCACTGTGAGTCTGGCACATGAACTTGTGTTAACAGGAATAAGGAAACAAGAGGAAATTTGGACAGAGACACAAATGGAGGGAACACACAGGGAGAAGATGGTTCCCTACAAGCCAGGGGAGAGATCTGAAACAAATCCTTCCTTTATGACCAGCCCTGCAGGCACCTTGATCTTGGACTTCCAGCTTTCGGAGAAAATAGGTATTTGTGGCTTAAGCCACGTAGTCTGTGGTACAATGTTATAGCAGCCCTAGCAAACTAATACTGGAGAAGGTACTGGCACCCCACTGCAGTGCTCTTTGCTGGAAAATCCCATGGACGGAGGAGCCTGGTAGGCTACAGTCCATGGGGTCTCAAAGAATCGGACACGACTGAGCGACTTCCCTTTCACTTTTCACTTTCATGCATTGGAGAAGGAGATGGCAACCCACTCCAGTGTTCTTGCCTGGAGAATCCCAGGGATGGGGGAGCCTGGTGGGCTGCCATCTACGGGGTCACACAGAGTCGGACACGACTGAAGCGACTTAGCAGCAGCAGCAGCAGCAAACTAATACAACTAACCAAATAAACAGTAATATTATTTCAATAAATATGAATATTTCTGCTACTATTAATAGCATTCTCTTAACTTTTTTTTTTATTGGAGTGGAGTTGATTTACTGTATTTTATTAGTTTCAGGTGTATAGCCAACTGAATCAGTATATATATATATATATATATATAAAAATATAAACATATCTCCATTCTTTTTTTTTTTCTTTTTAAGTTCCTTTTCTCATATAGGCCATTACAGAGTATTGGGCACATTTCCTTGTGCTATATAGCCAGTTGTTATTGGTGATCTATTTTTTTTTTAAACTTTTCTTTTTGCTACTTTATTTTTTAACTGAAGGATAATTGCTTTACAGAATTTTGTTATTTTCTGTCAAACATCAACAAGAATCAGCCATAGGGACACAGATGTACCCTTTCTTCCGAACCTCCCTCCCATCTCCCTCCCCACCCTGCGCTTCTAGATTGTCACACAGTCCCAGTTTGAGTTCTGAGTCATAAAGAGAATTCCCATTGGCTATCTACTTTACATACGGTAATGTAAGTCTCTCCAAACATTCCACCCTCTCCCTCCTCCCCATCCCCACCCCTCCGCCTCACTGTGCCCATAGGTCTGTTCTCTATGTCTGTTTCTCCATTGCTGCCCTGCAAATAAATTAATCAGTACCATCTTTCTAGTTCTTTTAGTTTTTTATTTTATATTGGAATACAGCCAATTAACAATGCTGTGATAGTTTCATGTGGCAGCAAAGGGACTCAGCCATACATAAAAATGTACCCATTTCCCCCCAAACCCCTTTCCCATCTGCCACATAGCACTGAGCAGAGTTCCTTGTGCCATACAGCAGGGCCTTGTTGGTTATCCATTTTGTTTAGTATGTAGATAGTATCACCAACTCAAGGACATGAATTTAAGCAAACTCCAGGAGACAGTGGAGGACAGAGGAGCCTGGAGTGCTACAGTACATGGGGTCTCAAAGTCAGGCACAACTTAGCCACTGAACAACAGCAATGTAGCAGTGTGTATCTGTCGATCCCAATCTCTCAATTTATCCCTCCTCCACTGTATCCCCTGGTAACCATAAGTTTATTTTCTATATTTGTGACTCTACTTCAGCTTGGTAAATAAGGTCATTTATATCCCCCCACCTTTTTTTAAGAATCCACATATAAGCCATATCATATGATATTTATCTTTCTCTAACTTCCTTCACTCAACATTCAGAAAACGAAGATCATGGCATCTGGTCCCATCACTTCATGGGAAATAGATGGGGAAACAGTGGAAACAGTGTCAGACTTTATTTTTTTGGGCTCCAAAATCACTGCAGATGGTGATTGCAGCCATGAAATTAAAAGACGTTTACTCCTTGGGAGGAAAGTTATGACCAACCTAGATAGCATATTAAAAAGCAGAGATATTACTTTGCCAACAAAGGTTTGTCTAGTCAAGGCTATGGTTTTTCCTGTGGTCATGTATGGATGTGAGAGTTGGACTGTGAAGAAAGCTGAGTGCCAAAGAATTGATGCTTTTGAACTGTGGTGTTGGAGAAGGCTCTTGAGAGTCCCTTGGACTGCAAGGAGATCCAACCAGTCCATCCTAAAGGAGATCAGTCCTGGGTGTTCATTGGAAGGACTGATGCTGAAGCTGAAACTCCAATACTTTGGCCACCTCATGCGAAGAGTTGATTCATTGGAAAAGATCCTGATGCTGGGAGGGATTGGAGGCAGGAGGAGAAGGGGACAACAGAGGATGAGATGGCTGGATGGCATCACCGACTCGATGGACATGAGTTTGAGTGAACTCCGGGAATTGGTGATGGACAGGGAGGCCTGGAGTGCTGTGATTCATGGGGTCGCAAAGAGTTGGACACGACTGAGCGACTGAACTGAACTGAACTGAACTTCCTTCACTCAGTATGACAATCTCTAATTCCATCTATGGTGCTGGAAATGGCATTATTTTGTTCTTTTTTAGTGACTGAGTAGTAATTAATAGCATTATCTTTTGGGGACTGGCTATATTATACACGTGGGCCACTGTGTTATACCCATTAGCCCATTTATTCTAAGTTTCTTCTCTTGATGGCGGCCCAGGTTTCTCTGGTCCTAAAAGTAGAATATTACTGTGGACCAGCCATGGCGGATGAATGACATGAGGTGAATTAGATGAGTCACGGGGCGAGGCTGAGCCCCGACATCTGTTTGGGGGAGAAGGAGAGGATAGGACAGAACTGTTTTTAATCAGATGGCTTGACACTTGAAGAGATTGGATCCTAGCTCAGAGCACTGTGATTGTATTTCTGCCAAGCCCTGGCGCATATGGGTGAGTGAGACAGCCTCTCTGTTTTTCCAGACTCCCAAACATTTCCAGGAAACCCTAGAGGCTACTATATGTGTGACTGACTAGTTCCTTCCTTCCCTCATTCATTCACTGAAATAAATGTTTAGAACAGCACTGTGGTATTGTTGAAAGAGCATACCTTTGTATGTGACCTTGGTCAAACCACTTAGCCTCTATTAAACCTCAGTTGGGGTGAATTGAGGTGGCCTGTTCCCATCATTGTCAGGGATCTTAGGTAGGACTAAGGAGACAGAAACCCATAGGACTTCCCAACTTTGAATCCCTGAATGGGAGTCAATCCTTGGTGAAAATAGATATATTGTCAAAGTAGTAAATGTCCACAAAATTTTATATAAATTGAACTCCCTTCCATGTTGTAATATCTCTTTTTCTTCCTTCCCTCCTTCCTCCCTTCCCTTCCTTTCATCCCTCCCTCCCTCTCTCATCCCTGCCTCCCTCACTTGACTTCTTGTCTTTTCTGCAACTAGCCTTTTTAACAATCCACTTCCTATAATGGGTTGAATTATGTCTTTTCCAAAAGTTGCCTTGAAGTCTAACCCCTGGTACCTATGAATGTGACCTCCTTTGGAAATAGGATCTTTGTGGATGTAATTAAGATATGTTAAGTCCCCAGTGGCCCAGTGGTAAAGAATCTGCCTGCAATGCAGGAGATGCAGGTTTGATCCCTGCTTTGGGAAAATCCCCTGGAGAAGTGCATGGCAACCCACTTCAATATTCTTGCCTGAAAAATCCCATGGACAGAGGACCTCACAGGCTACAGTCCATGGAGTCACAAAGAGTTGGACATGACTGGAACGACTGAGTACAGAAGTCAGGCTGGAGTAGGGAGGACCCTTAACTCAACGTCACTAGCATCCTTACGGCCTGGAGAAGGGAATGGCAACCCACTCCAGTATTCATGCCTGGAGAATCACATGGACAGAGGAGCCTGGCGGGCTACAGTCCATGGAGTCGAAAAGAGCTGGACATGACTGAGCAACTAAGCACGTGCACACAGCGTCCTTTTGGCCTGGAATAGGGAGTGGCGACCCACTCTAGTATTCTTGCCTCAAGAATCTTATGGACAGAGGAACCTGGGGGGCTACAGTCCATGCAGTCACAAAGAGTTGGAAACGACTGAGGGGATTTAGCACAGTGTCCTTATGGGTTTCCCTTGTAGCTCAGTGGTAAATCTGTCTGCAATGCAGGAGATGTGGGTTTGATCCCTGGGTCAGGAAGATCCCCTGGAGAAGGAAATGGCAACCCACTCCAGTATTCTTGCCTGGGAAGTCCCTTGAACAGAGTAGCCTGGAGGGCTAGAGTCCATGAGGTTGCAAAAGAGTTGGACATGATTTAGAGACTAAACCACAAGAAGTGCCCTTATAAGGAGAGAAGAAGAGACACAGAGACCGGTATACACAGAAAGGAGGATGCCATGTTACAATGGGGGCAGAAATAGGAGGCTTACGACTTCAAGCCAAGGAATGCCAAGGATTGCTGGCAACCACTCAAAGCTAGAAAGATAGCATGACCCTGCTGACACCTTGACATCAGACTTCTGGTCTCCAGAGCTGTGAAAGGATACATTCCTATAGTTTGAAGTCACATAGTTTGTGTTACTTTGTTATGGTTGTTGTTTAGTTGTTCAGTCATGTCTAAGTCTTTTGTGACCCCATGGACTATAGCCCTCCAGGCTTCTTCTGTCCATAGGGTTTCCCAGGCAGGAATACTGGAGTGGGCTGCCATTTCCTTCTCCAGGGAATCTTCCTGACCCAGGAAGCAAATCCATGTCTCCTGCATTGGCAGGCAGGTTCTTTACCACTGAGACACCAGTAACCTTAGGAAATTAACACACACCCCTCAGGCAGAATTTTACCCACATAATGCTGATGTTGGGGTCTTGGCTTGCCTGCCATCTTGGTTCTGGGGTTAGTCTCTTACTTACCTGCTTTAACACCACCTCAAAACTTTTCTACCATTAAGACTGTCTTCAAAAGACCTAGAGGGGAACTTTCCAGTGGGCCACTATGATGGTGCCTTGCTCCAGGGCTGGGGGATATTAACAAAAGCAGGGAAAAGATGCTCTGAGGGACACTTTCTAATGAGCTGCTTCAATGAAAGAACTACCATAAGGAAAAGACACCTCAATGCTTCCTTATGTTTGTGTGGCATTGCTTGACCTTGGAGTGGAGGAAATTTACTCCTAAGCCTTCGGGCTCAAAACCTCACAAAAATCATCTTTTGGCGCCTCTCCTGGTTGTGGTTCTTCCTGTCCAGAGCCGGCCAGGCCTCAGGCAGGCCTGATTCCAAATCGTTAGTGGGACAAGGCAAGGTTGTACCTTGTCTCGAGTCTTATTTATTAGCACATTACGACCACTAATCACAATTAAAAATAACGATGCCATCAAGATTATTCAAATCAGGGACAACCAATTTCAACTACCATTACTTGCAGATGGAATTATTGGTCCTGCTCTCTCTTCAGCACTTTTAAAGGACTCCTCTCTTTCCATTATTCCTCCATCCCCCATCAGACCCTTGAATTATACTGGGAATTAACTTAATATGTAAAGTCACTTCTAAATGAACCCAGTTCTGCTCCTCTGCCTTTGCCTGTTCCCATATCTCCCTTGGTAGCCTTCAAATGTCAAGGCAGGGCATTCTGGTCCAACATCTGGTATTGTTCGTGTAAACAATATTTTTTTCCCCAGGTAGATGTTTCTTGGGGTGAGTCGGTGTTTTGCTCATCTGGGTCATTTACATGGAAATGGCCTTTTTTACTTGGTACTTGTAATATGTAGGATGCTCATTCTTAAAGCAGTCAGGGTTTTCCCATATTATCAGACACAGGAAAGTCTTCCCCTCCTCCTTCTCCTCTCCGGGTCACCGGGGGATGGTGGTGGGGGGAACCTCAAGGGAAACTTCTCTACAGACATGAAGATTTAGCTGAGATATGAATCATGGGAAGAAAGCAGTTTGTAAGGAATTTGAAAATTGCATTTAAGACAGAAGGAGGAGCAAGGGGAAAATGGACAAGGTGGGAATGCCCTTGAAGTGTTCGAGGAGCAGAGAGCGGGCTGATGAGGCTGGGGCATGGTGAGAATATTGGGGCATGGTGAGAATATTGGGGGACTTCTACCCAGTCAGAGAGGCAGGCAGGGCAGAGGGAGCAGGACTTTGTAGGCATGAAAAGAACTCTTTTTTTTCTTTTTTTAAATTAAGATGTAGTAAGTTTGATCCCTGGGTTGGGAAGATCCCTGGAGGAGGAAATGACAAGCCACTGCAGTATTCTTGCCTGGGAAAGCCCATGGACAGAGGAGCCTGGCAGTCTATAGTCCACAGGGTCTCAAGCTGTATAGTCCACGGGGTTGCAAGTTCTATAGTCCATGGGGGTCGCAAGAGCCAACGCAACTGAGCACATGATGGATAATAATGTCTGATAGTTGCCTTACCATGTTATGATAATTTCTGCTGTATGATGAAATGTATCAGCTGTATGTATACATACATCCCCTCCCTCTTGGACCACCCTCCCCCCTCTAGGTCATCAAAGGGCACCAAGCTGGGTTTCCTGTGCTGTACAGCAGCTTCCCACTAGCTATCTATTTCACTTGGTAGAGTATATATGTCAATCCCAATATCTCTGTTCATCCCACCCTCTCATTGCCCCCTCATGTCCGCATATCCATTCTGTACATCTGCGTCTCTATTCTTACCCTGCAAATAGGTTCATCTGTACCATTTTTCTAGATTCCACATATATACGTTAATATACATTATTTTTCTTTCTCTTTCTGACTTATTTCACTCTGTGTGACAGCCTCCAGGTCCGTCTATGTCTCCACAAATGACCCAATATCGTTCCTTTTTATGAATAATAGTCTGTTGTATATGTGTACCACATCTTCTCTATCCATTCCTCTGCTGATGGACATTTGGGTTGCTTCCATGTTTTGGCTATTATATAATAAATAGTCCTGCTATCAACATGCAGTCAGTTAGAACTGGACATGGAACAACAGATTGGTTCCAAATAGGAAAAGGAGTACATCAAGGCTGTATATGGTCACCCTGCTTATTTAACCTATATGCAGAGTACATCATGAGAAATGCTGGGCTGGAAGAAGCACAAGCTGGAATCAAGTTTGCCGGGAGAAATATCAATAACCTCAGATATGCAGATGACACCACTTCTTGATGAAAGTGAAAGAGGAGGGTGAAAAAGTTGGCTTAAAGCTCAACATTCAGAAAACTAAGATCATGGCATCTGGTCCCGTCACTTCCTGGCAAATAATTGGGGAAACAGTGAAAACAGTGGCAGACTTTATTTTTTGGGGCTCCAAAATCACTGCAGATGGTGACTGCAGCCATGAAATTAAAAGACGCTTACTCCTTGGAAGAAAAGTTATGACCAAACTAGATAGCATATTAAAAAGCAGAGACATTACTTTACCAAGAAAGGTCATCTAGTTTAAGGTCATCTAGTCTAAGTTTTTCCAGTAGCCATGTATGAATGTGAAAGTTGGCCTATAAAGAAAGCTGAGTGCCAAAGAATTGATGCTTTTGAACTGTGGTGTTGAAGACTCTTGAGGGTCCCTTGAACTGCAAGGAGATCCATCCTAACGGAGATCAGTCCTGAGTGTTCATTGGAGGGACTGATGTTGAAGTTGAAACTCCAATACTTTGGCCACCTGATGCAAAGAGCTGACTCATTTGAAAAGATCCTGATGCTGGGGAAGATTGAAGGCAGGAGGAGAAGGGGATGACAGAGGATGAGATGGTTGGATGGCATCACCGACTCAATGGACATGAGTTTGAGTAAACTCCAGGATTTGGTGATGGACAGGGAGGCCTGGTGTGCTGCGGTCCATGGGGTCGCTAGGAGTCAGACACGACTGAGTTACTGAACTGAACTGAACTGAACTGAGGGACATTGATATTGGTTCCTGGAATACAGAGTACTGGAGGGTTCCTGGTCTAAAAATGGACATGCATGGGTCATCCTTCCTGCTGATGAGTGCAGTGGAGGACAAGTGTCCCCTGGGGGCAGTGGAGGTGTATTCTGAGATGGTCACTTTGGCTTCTTCCCCCCACCCCTATCACTCACCTACCAGGTCTGTTAGTGGACGGCAGTAGTGGCTCCTGCTCCCATTCTTGTCTGTTCTCAGCACCACTGCTCTAGCTCTGGTCCCTCAAACTAGGGCTGTCACACTGGCTTCTTTTGTCCCCATCTCCTGCAGCCTATAGCTAAAACCTAGTCCTCATGCTGCCTGGAGCAGCAGAAGCTCGGATAGTAAGTGCCTCCCTACAGCTCCTCCACCACTGACAGCACAATGGAATCCACTCTGTTGACTTAAAACAGTAGTCACAACCTCAAAGTTGAGGGTTGTGGCTTATTTGGTATGAATTTTTAGGACTTCAAGCATGGGAGACAGCATCTCAGGTGACCCTGAGAGAACTGCTCTAAGGAGGTAGGTCAGAGGGAGGAGGCACATTATATAGAAGCTTGTAACAAAGGGCACGTTGTTTGAACATTAAAAGATTATTGTGAATTAAAGAAAACCAGATATTCCATGTTAAGGAATTTAGCGCTTTTCTCTGTGTGGAAAGATGCAGGAAACTGGGCTCACTGAAACCATTCCTTTCATAGGCATCTCAGCTATCTGGGGACAGGATCCTGTGGTTTTTCTTCAGTGCTCACTGTAGGGAGTGGCTGCAGCCTGATGGCTGCTGGATAGCAGGTATTGTTCTCCTTCCTGGTTGCCCTGGAGGGCTGGAATCTTCTGATGATTTGTGGCATCCTTGTTTATTGATATGGTGGGAAATGCTCCATTTCTGAACTCTGGGTTGGTATTTGAGGGCCACTGATATTGGAACATATCTGTCTTCTTTAAATCTTACCTCCCTCTGTACACACACGCTCTCCCCTCCCTTAGAAAGCATCATGTTTAGCAGGAGCCTGACAAACATAAAGGAAATCAGTCCTGAATATTCATTGGAAGGACTGATGCTGAAGCTGAAACTCCAATACTTTGGCCACCTGATGCAAAGAGCTGACTCATTTGGGAAAAGACCCTGATGCTGGGAAAGATTCAGGGCAAGAGGAGAAGGGGATGACAGAGGATGAGATGGCTGGATGGCATCACTGACTCAATGGACATGAGTTTGAGCAAGCTCTGGGAGTTGGTAATGGACAGGGAACCGTGGCATGTTGCAGTCCATGGGGTCACAAAGAGTCAGATATGACTGAGCAACTGAACTGAACAGAACAAACTTTTGTTGAATGAATGAATGAATGATGTTATCAGCAGGAGTAATGGATGCAGCTATGCGACAATCCTTCTGAGAATCTGTCCTTGTGGTTATTTCTAAGACAGAATATCAGCAAGAAGAGGCCACCTCTGTCTGACTTTGTCCTCATTCATTAATTCTTCCATTTTTGTCTTTTTGTATCGAATTAATTTTGAACACCTTCTCTGTGGCAAGTGCTGGGCCGGGCTACAGAAACCCAGCAAACAAGACAGAGCTGGTGCCTGACTTCATACAACTTCAAACTCAGGGGCTTATTTTGGAGGTTCTTTTAAAAAATATTTTTATTTTATTTTAACTGATTGTCTGTATTGGGTCTTAGTTGCAGCATGAAAACTCTTAGTTGTAGCATGTGGGATGATCTAGTTCCTCGACCAGGGATTGAACCCCAGCCCTTTGCTTTTGGAGTGAAGAGTCTTAGCCACTGGACCACCAGGGAAGTCCCTGGGGGTTGGTTTTTATTCACTATTGTATCACCAGGAGTTATCACAGTTTTAGGCATTCAATAAATATGCTAAATAAAATTAAAAAGGAAACAGTTTCAGGACATACACACATCCGAGTGGGCTTATACAGGAAAGGCAAATGATTTGCACCTAGAGGAGGAGTTAGGGTTTTTTCAGAGGAGAATGAGGCGGGTCCAAGGACACAGGGATGGAGGCAGCAGGGCCGTTGGGTTTGAGCGGTTGGATCTGCCTCCATTCAAGTCCCATTTCTAGCATGACATCATCTTTTTTTTTTTTTTAAATATAGTTTTTTAGTGTGGTAAAAGTCACATAAAGTAAAACATACTATTTTAACCATATTTAACTACAGTTCAGTGGCACGAAGTACATTCACAGTGTTGGGCAACTCTCACCATCATCCATCTCTTGAATTTGTCACCTTCCTAAACTGAAACTCTGTCCCCATTAAACACTCACTCCCCATTCCCCGCACTGCCCAGGCTCCCGGCATCTACCAATGTACTTTCTCACTCTATGAAGTTGACTCTTCTAGGTCCTTTGTATAAGGGGAATCAGCATTTCTAGTATGACGTCATCTTTGACAGTCGTTTAAATTTCTGTACACCTCCTTTTCTGCCTCAGGAAAGTGGGGATGATAACAGAATTAGCCTCATTGGGTTTGCATGAGAATTCAATGAGTTAATCCAAAGCTTCCGGCATAGAGGGAGACATTTGTTAAATGTTGTTGTTGTTTAGTTACTAAGTCGTGTCCGATTCTTTTGTGACCCCCCATGGACTTTAGCCACCCAGGCTCCTCTGTCCATGGGATTTCCCAGGCAAGAATACTAGAGTGAATTGCCATTTTCTTCTCCAGGGGATCTTCCTGAACCAGGGATCGAACCCGCATTTCCTGCTTGGCAGGTGGATTATTTACAACTGAGCCACCAGGGAAGCCTCTTGTTAATTGCTAGCTTATTATAATTAAGAGTACAGGGTTAAAATGATATGCTGAGCTTGGGAATGGCAGACAGTGGGGTGTGTTTATACAGGGTGATAATAAGGGGTGCTTTCGAATTATTGTGCTGGAGAAGACTCCTGAGGGCCCCTTGAACTGCAAGGAGATCAAATCAGTCAATCCTAAAGGAAATTAACTCTGAACATTTATTGGAAGGACTGATGCTGAAGCTCTGATACTTTGGCCACCTGATACGAAAAACTGACTCATTGGAAAAGACCCTGATGCTAGGAAAGATTGAAGCAAAAGGAGAAGAGGGTGGCAGGGGATGAGATTGTTAAATAGCATCACTGACTCAATGATATGAATTTGAGCGAACTCTGGGAGACAGTGAAGGACAGGGAATTCTGGTGTGCTGCAGTCCATGGGGTTGCAAAGAGTCGGACATGAACGAGCAACAGAACAACAGCAACGACAATTAGGGAGTGAGGCTGGACAGCCAGCAGGGGTCAAGCTATCATGTTTCCCATGCCAGGGGACTTGGTTGGCCTTAGTGGGGAACCAGTGAGGATGACAAATGGTGGAGTGACGTGGTTATGTGTGTCCACATGAGAGATGGGGACTGTCTTATCCTATGCAGTGGTAATAGGGATTCTTTGAGAAGAAGGAAAGGGAGTAGGGAAAGAAGGAGGGAAAAAAACTTAGAAAAGACAAGGGGAGCTAGTAGATGGGGAAGAGGAAGAGGAGACGAAAGGCAAGAAAATTTGTGGATGTGTCAGTTTGGTGCCAGGATCCAGGGTTTGCATCTAGATTATCCGGCATCTCAGGGTGGGTACCAGGGCTGGAGGAGGGGCAAGGGGTGATGTCACAGTGATTTACAGGTCTTCAACTCATCTCCTGGTTGAGTGGAGGGGTGAACTCTGGGAGTTCCCTAGACCTCGAAGCCAGGATCTGTGGGTGAGCTCCTGTCCTAGGACACACCTGAGGCTGCAGGGTACCTGTGTTAATTATGAGGGGCCAAAGCTCAGAGCAATTCGCCCTGGGATGTGCTTTGTAGCCCTTGGACATCTAGATGATCTTGCAGGCATGTATCCCTGCAGTTGTCAAAGTCAGGCTGATCATCACAGCCCCATCACCTTTTCCTTCTGGCAGTAAATCTGAGGACATTTTTCTAGCTTTATTATTTTTTTTTAAAGTAGCTTTATGAGCCTGTTAATAAAAGGAAAACTTGCTCCTCGCCTGACTGTCACTCAGCCTCGGCTTGTCTCCTCCTCCTCCCACTTGCCCCCATCTGGGAAACTCATTGGAAACAATGCTGGCTTCTCCCTCCCTGCACATAAAAGGGTTTATAGATCTCCAGTTCCCTACAACTCAGCCCAAGGTAGCTCTCGCTTGACAGTCTTCAGAAATCAACGTTGCTCCCCCTTCAACCAAGCTGCTGGTCCTTGCAAGGTCAGGCTTCGCTCCAGGAAGGAGCCAAGTGTTTGAATCACGCTGGTCGGGGGTGAGAGGTGGCGGGAGGGCAATGGCAGGGGGAGGAGACGAGCTGCCTGTCCCCCCCACTCCCAGCTGGGATGTTTCTCCTTCAGATAACACCTCTATCTTGGAGGGGCTTTGCAACTGTTCACAGCACTGACAACAAGCTTACAGTTGTCAAATCGGCTGTGTTCCCTGCTGAGCTGCAAGCCAGGGGCATGGATGTGAGAAAGGAGTCTGGGATACTGGTTCTCCCCATCCACTCTCCATTGTATTTTTGTGAAAGATTATGGGGAGGATGACTTTTTTGTACCCATGCTGCCTGCCTAGTGATGACTCCAGTGGCCATGACAGGTAGCCGTTGGATAGGTCCATTCTCCGTACAGTACAAAGGTCTGTACAGTCAAAGCTATGGTTTTTCCAGTAGTCATGTAAGGATGTGAGAGTTGGACCATAAAGCAGGCTGAGCACCAAAGAATTGATGCTTTCAAACTGTGGTGCTGGAGAAGACTCTTGAGAGTCCGTTAGACTGCAAGGAGATCAAACTAGTCAATCCTAAAGGAAATCAGTCCTGAATATTCATTGGAAGGACTGATGCTGAAGCTGAAACTCCAATACTTTGGCCACCTGATACGAAGAACTGACTCATTGGAAAAGACCCTGATGACGGGAAAGATTGAAGGCGGGAGGAGAAGGGAACAACAGAGGATGAGATGGTTGGATGGCATCACCGACTCAATGAACGTGAATTTGAGCCAACTTCAGGAGATGGTGAAGGACAGGGAAGCCTGGTGTGCTGCAGTCCATGAGGTCACAAAGAGTTGGACTTAGCAACTGATCCACCACAACCGTGCAGTAAGAACTGGCCTAAAACTGGGGGTTTGCAGCCTGGACATGATTTGAATTTGGGATCGGAGCATTCTTTGTTGTGAAGACCTTTCCTGTGCATTGTAGGCTGTCTAGTGCATCTCTGGCCTCCAACCTCTAGATGGCAGTAGCACCCCCATCTCCAGTCGTGACAATCCAAAGTATCCTCAGACTTTGTCAAAGGGACCCAGTTGAAGTCCACTGGTTTAACTTACACATTCTTTATTTTCTTAAGATTTTGTTCTGAATCTTTATTGAATTTGTTTATGGGGTTTTTTCTTTTTGACTTTGAAGCATGTGGGATCTTAGTTCCCTGACCAGGGATCAAATTTGCACCCCCTGAGATGGAAGGCGATGTCTTAACCTTGGACAGCCAAAGAAGTAACTAAATTACACATTCTTGGTGGGGATGATATGTGCCCCATGGGGCACACAGTAGTCTTGTGTGGTGAAAAATCTTATTCTTCTTATGCATAAGGTGCAGATATGTATATGATATATGCACAAATATACAGTGTATCTGTGGTGTTAAAATTTCATGGAGGGTGTTGGTTAGGGAACCCACTCCAGTGTTCTTGCTTAGAGAATCCCAGGGACGGGGGAGCCTGGTGGGCTGCCATCTATGGGGTCGCACAGAGTCAGACAAGACTGAAGTGACTTAGCAGCAGCAGCAGCAACCAAAGACTCTTTAGTGGAGTAATAATGAAAGAAAAAGATTGAGAGACACTGGTCTAAAGGAGACACAAACTGAGGCTAGTGTGGGTATATTTTCCCACCTCTCTAGGGAGCTGAATTCTCCCTGTTGAGTGTCTGCAATGTGCCAGGCTCTGTGTGGGGAACTTGACATTGTGTGTGAGTGCTAAGTTGCTTCAGTCGTGTTTGACTCTTTGCGACCCTATGGACTATAGCCCATCAGACTCCTCTGTTCATGGGATTTCTCAGGCAAGAATGCTGGAGCAGGTTGCCATTCCCTTCTCCAGGGGTTCTTCCCTACCAAGAGACTGAACCCATGTCTCCTATGGCTCCTGGACTGCAGGTGGATTCTTTACCACTGAGTCACTGGGAAAGCCCAAACTTGACATCAGTCCGAATATTAACACTCTGAGGAAGAGTTATCATCACTGCCATCCTAGGAGAGGCTAAAAAAGTTTCCCAGCTAGCAAGTGGTGGAGGTAAGATTTGGATTTGAAGATGAGATGACTGCAGAGGTCATAGTCCTTAACTCTGAGCAGATGCTCCAATAAATACTAAAGCATTTATCTTCTTGAGTTTTCCCTTTTTTAGTATACCAACTGAATTGGCTATAATTTACAAAAGAAGAGCAAGCAAAGTTATGATAGTTTGGTTTAAATCTGTCGCCTTCTTTCATCCATTCCCCCAGAATTTATTGAGCACCTACTATATTTTATGCTCTCTGCTGGGTGAAGAAGACAAATAGGTCCCATCCTATATGATGCTTATAATGCAGATCTCCTCTGTCCAATATGGTAGCCACTAGCCACACATGACTCTGAGACTTCCCTGTAGCTCAAATGGTAAAGAATCTGCTTGGAATGCAGGAGACCAGGGTTTGATCCCTGGGTCAGGAAGATTCTCTGGAGAAGAGAATGGCAATCCACTCCAGTATTCTTGCTTGGAGAATTCCATGGACAAAGAACCCTGGTGGGCTACAGTTTGTGGGGTCGCAAAGACTTGGACATGACTGAGCAATGAACTGGCACCCCACTCCAGTACTCTTGCCTGGAAAATCCCATGGAGGAGCCTGGTAGGCTGTAGTCCATAGGGTCGCTAAGAGCTGGACACGACTGAGCGACTTCCCTTTCACTTTTCACTTTCATGCATTGGAGAAGGAAATGGCAACCCACTCCAGTGTTCTTGCCTGGAGAATTCCAGGGGCGGGGGAGCCTGGTGGGCTTCTGTCTATGGGGTCGCACAGAGTCGGACATGACTGAAGTGACTTAGCAGCAGCAGCAGCAGAGCAATGAAGACACACACACTCACACACAGCCACACATGTCTCTTGAGTATTTAAAATGTGGCCCAGTAGCTCAGATGGTAAAGCATCTGCCTGCAATGCAGGAGACCCAGGCTCAATCCCCGGGTCGGGAAGATCCCCTGGAGAAGGAAATGGCAACCCACTCCAGTATTCTTGCCTGGAGAATTCCATGGACAGATGAGCCTGGCCGGTATATTCCACGGGGTCACAAACAGTTGGATACGACTGAGTAACTAAGACAAACACACACAAGTGCAACTAAAGAATGGAACTTTAAATTTTGCTAAATTTAAAATCTGATGCGTAATTCAGTTATCAAAAAAACTTTCCCATGTGCTTGCAATATCTTGTGAAACTTTCATTTCAGTGGTAAAGTTTATTAGCTCTAAATAAAGATAGATCATTTGCTGTGAAAATTTAGTGTCTACATTGAGAGGTTCTTTAAATGCAAAATACACACTGCATTTCAAATATTTGGTAAAAATGATTGTACACTATTTCATGATTAATTTTGAAAATGCTGACTGCATGTTGAAATGATAATATTTTGGATGTAGTGGATTAAATAAAATACATTGATTTGAATTTCACCTGTTTCTTTCCTACTTTAAAAATGTGGCTATGAGCATGTTTGAAATTGTACCTTTGACCTATGTTCTATTTCTATGTTGTGACACCAGTCTAGGAAGTTATGGGTTCATTTCCCCTTTACCACAGGCTTCTTGCATGGACTTGGACAAGCTACTTCTTCTCTAGGTTCTCACTGCCACATCTGTGAAATACAGGCAATAATAAAACAGTAGAGAAACAGTCCTTCAGTTAAATGAGATAATGCATATGAACTTCTTGGCATACTGATTGGCACATAGTAGGAACTCAGTAAATGCTTGTTAAATGACTAAAGTAAGTCACTGGTTTAATTGCATGTGGCTGAATAACATTTTATTTCTTCCCAATTGAATAAATAGTTTGTGTTTATCAAAATATTTGAATAACATATGAAAGTATTAATATGTGAAAAAGGTAAACATTTCTTGGAGTCCCACTACATACTATTATACAGACAGCAGACATCATGCTGTGAGCCCAGAATCTGGGGTCAAATTCCAGCTCGACCACTCACTCAGCTTACCCTAGTGATGACTTAATTTTCTGTTCTTCAGTTTTCCCATCTGTAGAGTGGGGTAATACTAGAACATATATCAGGTAGTTGTCAGGGAATTAGCTGACTTGATTTTTTTTTTTTAATATGTCTTTAACAAGTGGTGCTGGGAAAACTGGTCAACCACCCATAAAGAAATGAAACTAGAACACTTTCTAACACCATACACAAAAATAAACTCAAAATGGATTAAAGATCTAAATGTAAGACCAGAAATTATAAAACTCCTAGAGGAAAACATAGGCAGAATACTCTCTGACATAAGTCACAGCAAGATTCTCTATGACCCACCTCCCAGAATATTGGAAATAAAAGCAAAAGTAAACAAATGGGACCTAATCAAACTTAAAAGCCTTTGCACAACGAAGGAAACTATAAGCAAAGTGAAAAGGCAGCTTTCAGAATGGGAGAAAATAATAGCGAATTAAACAACTGACAAGGAATTATCTCCAAAAGATATAAGCAGCTCATGCAGCTCAATGCCAGAAAAATAAATGACCCAATCAAAAAATGGGCTGAAGAACTAAACAGACATTTCGCCAAAGAAGGCATACAGATGGCTAACAAATACATGAAAAGATGCTCAACTTCACTCATTATCAGAGAAATGCAAATCAAAACCACAATGAGGTACCATCTCACGCCAGTAAGAATGATTGCTATGAAAAAGTCTACAAACAATAAATGCTGGAGAAGGTGCAGAGAAAAAGGAAACCTCTTACACTGTTGGTGGGAATGCAAAATAGTACAGTCACTATGGAGAACAGCATGGAGATTCCTTAAAAAACTGGAAATAGAACTGCCATATGACCCAGCAATCCCACTGCTGGGCATACACACTGAGGAAGCCAGAATTGAAAGAGACACATGTACTCCAATGTTCATTACAGGAGTGTTTATAATAGCCAGGACATGGAAGCAACCTAGGTGTCCATCAGCAGATGAATGGATAAGAAAGCTGTGGTACATATACACAATGGAGTATTACTCAGCTATTAAGAAGAATGCATTTGAATCAGTTCTAATGAAGTGGATGAAACTGTAGCCTATTATACAGAGTGAAGTAAGTCAGAAAGAAAAACACCAATACAGTATATTAATGCATATATATGGGATTTAGAAAGATGGTAACGATGACCCTATATGCAAGACAGCAAAAGACAGCCTGAGGTGGTAAAGTAATTAGGCTCTAATTAAAATTAATAAATTAATTTAAAAAATAAAGATTTTTTTTAATGTGGACTATTTTCAAAATCCTTATTGAATTTGTTACAATATCATTTCTGTTTTATGTTTTATTCTTTTTGGCTCTGAAGCCTTGTGGGATCTTGCTTCTTGATCAGGGATCGAACCCACACCCTCTGTGTTGGAAAGCCAAGTCTTAACCGCTGAACTGTCAGAGGAGTTTCAAGATGAGTTAATATTTATGAAACACTTAAAATCATGTCTGGTATCTAATAAGTGTTATGTAAATATGTATTGAATCTTAAAAAATACATTTGTGGTCTCCCTGCCCACCCCCACACCCACCCCAATGTTAGCTAATATTAGGATCAGTTGTGGATACTTCATGCTTTTTTTTCTGGCCCATAAATCATGTATTGTTGTTGGCAATTGCTTATTTTATAAAAAATATGTTCATATTACATGCATCTCTCTGGGACACGACTTTTTTCCCTTATGGTATTTAGATTCTGGAATCTTCTCCACCAAGTTAATTGGTGTCAACAAATGACTACATAATAATTCCGTGGCAGAGATGTAAATGCTTTTACACAACCATTGCCCTATTCATGGTCATTTTCTTTGTTTGCTGGAAATTTCTGAGCATTAAAGCGCTATGATGGAAAAGCAGGAGAGAGGCCAACCTGATTAATTACTCTTCCAAACTTGAGTAAGCTTTGGGGGCTGAGCTACGGATTTGATGCATATGGCATCATTGTGGGTTAAGTAATGATCTGAAATCACCCAACAGTTAGATAACTGACCCAATTTAATTTTCCTATAGAAGGACGACTGCTGGTTTGTCTCTCGATCTATCACAATGTTGGCACACATATTAAAACCGGTCGGCTAAGTATGAAGCTATTATTACTAATTAAAAGCCCTTCCCTGCAATGTTGCCACCTCCTCTGCCTCGCTAGCCCACCTGCCCACCATACCCAGGATTCACCCCTTCAGGAACGGTTAATGTGAGCCCAAATCAATAGCTCAATTAACAATCAGGATTGAGGCTTCCAGGTAACAGAGATCAGGATCAATAACTTATGTTCAGTGAAATTAAAGGAAGTTGTTAAGTCAAGTGTTTAAAAGCTGCACACACGGACTGTGGGGATATCCATCAAAACCCTTCGGGTTCTTTCTCTGGAGAGCCTGGGAAGTACATCTTTCTTTGGCCCATCTTCCACATGGACGCGCGCCTAATGAAGCAGATACGTCCTCACCGATTCTTTTCTGAAATAAATCCCAGGGCCCGGACGGCCTGGAGCACCTGAACTGACTTGAGGGTGAGACTCTTCTTTCATCAAAGATGATACAGCAGAGCCAGAGATTCAGAAGTATCTCTCAAGGTCCCCTTCAGCATCTTTTGGAAGGGTAGAAGGAATGAAGTTTGCCTTTCTCTTTGATTTTGTTCAATCTGCTCAGCATCCTAAACATTTGATCATTCAACCAACGTTTAATGAGCACTTACTCTGTTCCTGTAAGCTTGACTTTTTAATTTAAAAAAACTTTTTAATATTTAATTTTAATTGATTGATGATTGTTTTACAATATCGGTTTGATTTCTGCTACACATCAATGTGAATTAGCCATGCTGCTGCTGCTGCTGCTGCTAAGTCACTTCAGTCATGTCCGACTCTGTGCGACCCCATAGACAGCAGCCCACCAGGCTCCCCCGTCCCTGGGATTCTCCAGGCAAGAACACTGGAGTGGGTTGCCATTTCCTTCTCCAATGCATGAAAGTAAAAAGTGAAAGGGAAGTCGCTGAGTTGTGTCTGACTCTTAGTGACCCCATGGACTACAGCCTACCAGGCTCCTCCATCCATGGGATTCTCCAGGCAAGAGTACAGTTAGCCATAGGGACACATAATTTAAGAAATTATTTGTTTATTTTTGGCTGCCCTGGGCCTTGTTGTTGTGTGAGGGCTGCTCTCTAGCTGCAGTGCACAGGCTTCTCTTGTTGCAGAGCACGGGCTCTAGGGCTCAAAGTCTTCAGTAACCGCAGCACGTGAGCTCAGTTGTTGCGGTTCCCAGGCTCTAGAACACAGGCTCAATAGTTACGGCACACAGACCTCAGCTGCCCCAAGGTACATGGGACCTTCCCAGATCAGAGGTCGAATCCGCATCGCCCACATTGGCAGGCCGATTCTTCACCACCACCAGGGAAGTCCTAAGCTTGACTTTTTCATCTTTCATGAGTGGAGCCCTATGTATTGTTCACATATCATTACTTGGATGGGTGAGGTTAGGCTAGACTGAAAAAACACACACACCAGAAGTCCGGGCCTGGTCTGCTCTGAAACAGTCCTCAGTGGGTATTCAAGTTGAAAGGCAGCTCTTCTATAAGTGGAGGCTAAGCTGTTTCCACCTTGTGCTTGTAGCTCCTCTGTTCTTTAGGACCTAACGACTGTCTCCATCCAGCTGATGGAAGGGACAAGACGGTGAGAAGAAGTTACAGACCATCTCTTAAAAGCCTGAGCTCAGAAGGGCCTTCAACATACTGGCTTCTAAGCCTCAGAGAGGGCTTCCCAGGTGGCACTAGTGGTAAAGAACCCACCTGCCAATGCAGGAGACATAAGAGACACAGGTTTGATCCCTGTGTTGGGAAGATCCCCTGGAAGAGGGCAGAGCAACCCACTCTAGTATTCTTGCCTGGAGAATCCCATGGACAGAGGAACCTGGTGGGCTACAGTCCGTAGGGTTGCGAAGAGTCAGACGTGATTGAAGCCACTTAGCATGCAAGCCTCTGAGAAGTTAAGGGAAGAGTTGCAGGTTATACAGAACTATGCTTTGAACTCAGGCAGGAGGAATTCTCTGAGTGGGTGATTTTGGTAGAGATCTCCTAAAAGTGAAAAGCGGAAGTGTTAGTCACTGAGTCGTGTCTGACTCTTTGTGACTCCATGGACTATACAGTCCATTGAATTCTCCAGGCAAGAATACTGGAGTGGGAGCCATTCCCTTCTCCAGGGGATCTTCCCCACCCAGGGATTGGACCCTGGTCTCCTGCACTGCAGGCAGATTCTTTACCACCTGAGTCACCAGGGACTTAAAGCTTTCCCTCTACCTATTAGCCAAGGCCTGCAGTTTCTTATCCAGGGACTACAGTCATTCAGGTCCCAAGCTAAAATCAGAGTGTCAAAACCACTGTCCCAGGGAGAGAAGACAGTAATGCCAACCGAGGTAACGTGACTGAAAAAACTCAGAAAACCTCAAATGAATCCAGCTTTTCCTTTATCCATTAAAAAAATTTTAAAACACTTAAGCTACCTGTGTTCATTATATGTAAGATGGTCAGAGAGAAATACATAGCAAGTACAATGAAAATCATTTATAACCAATAGGCAACAACTGGTAATACTTAAGTGTATTTTCCTTATTAGTAGTATTACTGTTAGTAACAAAATCGGGAGATGTCTTTGATGCAAAATTTTGGCTTAAACACATGCTGTAAACATTTCTGTCCACCATTAAAAGCCCACTGCAAACACAAACATTAGTTCTGGCAGTTGCATAATAGCCTCTTACACAGGTAACATCTGTGCAGGTAATTCATTTGACCAACCTTCAACTGAATATTTATGTTGTTTTCAGCATTTCACTGCTAAAATAATGCTGGTATTAACCAGTTTTATGTTCATATATCTTTTCACTACAAATGTGACAAACTGCTGTACCTAAGTTTTGAAAAAGAAACAAAAAATATCAACCATCCACCACCATCATAACTACTTCTAATATTTTTCTGTATTTTCTTCTACTTTTTTCTCCCACACATAATTTAGGTTCACCTTTTCCTGACTATGAAAGTAATGTAGGGACTACCCTGGTGGTCCAGTGGCTAGGACCCCATGCTCCCAATGCAGGGGGCCCGGGTTCAATCCCTGGTCAGGGAACTAGACCCCACATGCCGCAACTAAGACGGAAGATCCCATGTGCCTTATCTAAGACCTGCCACAGCCGAATAAATAAATAATGAAATAAATATTAAAAAAATTATGATTATATAATGCCTTTCTAAGAATTTGAAAACATAGCAACTGAAAGGCAGGGACAAAAGTCATCCATAAGTCACCAGCTACAAGCAATCACTGTTAATTCCTTGACTATTTTCTTCATCATTATTACTGTTCTTGTTATAATTAGTTTTAATTATTTATTGTTTTCAGTTAAGTTCAGTTCAGTCACTCAGTAGTGTCCGACTCTTTGCAACCCCATGAACCGCAGCACGCCAGGCCTCCCTGTCCATCACCAACTCCCAGAGTTCACCCAAACCCATGTCCATCGAGTTGGTGATGCCATCCAAACATCTCATCCTCTGTCGTTCCCTTCTCCTCCTGCCCTCAATCTTTCCCAGAATCAGAGTCTTTTCAAATGAGTCAGTTCTTCGCAACAGGTGGCCAAAGTATTGGAGTTTCAGCTTCAACATCAGTCCGTCCAATGAACACCCAGGACTGATCTCCTTTAAGATGGACTGGTTGGACCTTCTTGCAGTCCAAGAGACTCTCAAGAGTCTTCTCCAACACCACAGTTCAAAAGCATCAATTCTTCGGTGCTCAGCCTTCTTCACAGTCCAGCTCTCACATCCATACATGACTACTGGAAAAACCATAGCTGTGACCAGATGAATCTTTGTTGGCAAAATAATGTCTGTGCTTTTTAATATGCTATCTAGGTTGGTCATAACTTTTCTTCCAAGGAGTAAGTGTCTTTTAATTTCATGGCTGCAGTCACCTTCGGCAGTGATTTTGGAGCACCTCCCCCAAAAAAGTCAGCCACTGTTTCCACTGTTTCCCCATCTATTTGCCATGAAGTGATGGGACCAGATGCCATGATCTTAGTTTTCTGAATGTTGAGCTTTAAGTCAACTTTTTCACTCTCCATTTTCACTTTTATCAAGAGGCTCTTTAGTCCTTCTTCACTTTCTGCCATAAGGGTGGTGTCATCTGCATATCTGAGATTATTGATATTTCTCCCGGCAATCTTGATTCCAGCTTGGGCTTCTTTCAGCCCAGCATTTCTCATGATGTACTCTGCATAGAAGTTAAATAAGCAGGGTGACATCTGCATGACTGAAATTGTGTTAAACATGCCAATTCTATTTTTTTTCCCCTTAGTTTGCTTAATACTGTATCATGAGCATTTCTCTTTGTGATTAAAAGTTTTTAAAGGTATTTTAGAAAAGCATTAAATATTACAACATAATCTTTTAGTGACTGCACATCATCCCTTCAAATAAATCTATCATAATGAATTTAACATTCTCATTGGGGGTGGCAACTTTAGCTATCATGTTTTGCTGTAAGAAGCATCTTTACATTCACATTTTTTAAAAAGTCACTATTTTTTTAAATATTCTCTTTCATTGTGGTTTATCACAGAATACTGAACATAGTTCCCTATGCTGTACAATAGGACCTTGTCATTTATCCATTGTATACTTAATAGTTTGTATCTGCTAGTCCCAAACTCTCAATCCTTTCTTCCCCCACCCAACTCCTTCTTGTAACCACAAGTCTGTCTTCTATGTCTGTGAGTCTATTTCTGTTTTGTAGACAGGCTCATCTGTATCATATTTTAGATTCCAATGTGAGTGATATCATATGGCATTTGTCTTTCTGATTTACTTCACTTGGTATGAAATCTCCAGTTGCATTCATGTTGCTGCAAGTGGCATTATTTCATCCCCCCCTTTTTTTTTCTTTCTTATTTCATCCTTTATCATAGCTGAGTAGTACTCCATTATCTATCTATTACATCTCCTTTATTCATTCATCTGTTGATGGACATTTAAATTGTTTCCATGTCTTGGTTATTATAAACAGTTGCTTTTATACATATATTTTGGTCACATTGTTGGTGATTTCTTCAGGATAGATTGCCAGAAGTGGAATTATTGCCCACAGACAGAGGTATATGAACACTTTACAGACATCTCTTGCACATATTTTTACACAGTAGACACAGCTAATACACAGGGCATGTCATGCTGTATCCTGATTTTGACTTATCTTGTTAGCATAAGAGTTTCTCTCAACATTGATTTCCTTGAAGGAAGGGACAGGTTTATACTTGTAAAAATATATATATAAAAGATATATATTTTATATCACCAGGCCAGTGATTGTACAAAAAAGAGGCATACCTCTAACTTTAGAGGTGGTGAGACTGTTGATTGTCAATCCAGGGAGCCAGGGTTAGCATCTGTGATATGTCACTGTGGGTTTGATCCCTGGGTCAGGAAGATCCCCCTAGAGAAGGAAATGGTAATGGCAACCCATTCCAGTAATCTTGCCTGGGAAAATCCCATGGACAGAGGAACCTGGCAGGCTATAGTCCATGGGGCCACAGAGAGTTGGACATGACTTAGTGACTAAACAAGTTAGTACCAATCTCATAGGATTGTTGAAAGGATTCAACACACCCCTCCTGTTAGGTCCATACAATTTCTGTCCTTTATCGAGCCCATCTTTGCATGAAATGTTCCCTTAGTATCTCTAATCTTCTTAAAGAGATCTCTAGTCTTTCCCACTAGATCCTCATGAATAACAAAAAACCTTTTGTAAAATGAGTGCTTCATGGCATCAAAATCCCCCTTCACCTAAACCTTATATATTGACCTTCCCCCCACTGCTGCTTTGGAGCAGTCTCTTAGAGCTATCTGAGATGCTGCCTCCTGGGCTGCAGTCCTCATTTTGCCGCAAATAAAACTTAACTCACAACTCTCAAGTTGTACATTTTTTTAGTCGGCAAATGTGATAATCTCTGCCTTTTAATTGATGATGTTCAGCCCATTGACTATGCCAAAGCCTTTGTCTGTGTGGATCACAATAAACTGTGGAAAATTCTGAAAGAGATGGGAATACCAGACCACCTGACCTGCCTCCTGAGAAACCTATATGGAGATCAGGAAGTAACAGTTAGAACTGAACATGGAACAACAGACTGGTTCCAAATAGGAAAAGGAGTACGTCAAGGCTGTATATTGTCACCCTGCTTATTTAACTTATATGCAGTGTACATCATGAGAAACGCTGGACTGGAAGAAACACAAGCTGGAATCAAGATTGCCGGGAGAAATATCAATAACCTCAGATATGCAGATGACACCACCCTTATGGCAGAAAGTGAAGAGGAACTCAAAAGCCTCTTGATGAAAGTGAAAGTGGAGAGTGAAAAAATTGGCTTAAAATTCAACATTCAGAAAACGAAGATCATGGCATCTGGTCCCATCACTTCATGGGAGATAGATGGGGAAACAGTGGAAACGGTGTCAGACTTTATTTTGGGGGGCTCCAAAATCACTGCAGATGGTGACTGCAGCCATGAAATTAAAAGACACTTACTCCTTGGAAGGAAAGTTATGACCAACCTAGATAGCATATTGAAAAGCAGAGACATTACTTTGCCAACAAAAGTCCATCTAGTCAAGGCTATGGTTTTTCCAGTGATCATGTATGGATATGAGAGTTAGTCGGACTGTGAAGAAAGCTGAGTGCTGAAGAACTGATGCTTTTGAACTGTGGTGTTGGAGAAGATTCTTGAGAGTCCCTTGGACTGCAAGGAGATCCAACCAGTCCATTCTGAAGGAGATCAGCCCTGGGATTTCTTTGGAGGAAATGATGCTAAAGCTGAAACTCCAGTACTTTGGCCACGTCATGCAAAGAGTTGGCTCATTGGAAAAGACTCTGATGGTGGGAGGGATTGGGGGCAGGAGGAGAAGGGGACGACAGAGGATGAGATGGCTGGATGGCATCACTGACTTTATGGACGTGAGTTTGAGTGAACTCCGGGAGTTGGTGATGGACAGGGAGGCCTGGCGTGCTGTGATTCATGGGGTCGCAAAGAGTCGACACGACTGAGCAACTGGACTGAACTGTACTGAGCCCATCTAAGTTTAATGTGACTTTGGATACAATTAAGTTTACTTCATTTTTTTACTGTTTCCTATTTGTTATATCTGTTCTTTAGTCTCCTTTTCTCTTTTCTTACTTCTTTTAGATAATTTAATTTTATGATTTAATTTTATCTCCCTTGTTGGTTGATTTGCTTGACTGTTTTGTTAATTTAGTTGGCTGTTACAGGGGTTATCGCTCACTCAGTCGTATCTAATTGCTTGTGATTCCATGGACTGTAGCCTGCCAGACTCCTTTGTCCATGGGATTTTCCAGGCAAGAACACTGACGTGGGTAGCCATTCCCTTCTCCAGGGGATCTTCCTGACTAGGGGACAGATCCTGGGTCTCCTGCATTGCAGGCTGATTCTTTACCTTCTGAACCATCAGGGAAATCCAATTATATCAAGGTAGTGAATAAAGATGTGTGATATTTTTATTAATATCTTGACTATATTCAGAGGATTGAATGTTGCTTCATAACTGTACTATGATTATATTAAAATATTTCTAGAACAAAGAAAAAATTTAAGAAAAAAATTTTTCCTCATGGGCTGTATTATTTCTGTTCTTTGCATGCCCGGTAATCTTTGATAGGATGCCAAAGATTGTTGGCTGTTGGATATTTTTGTAGTCCTATAAATATTCTTGCGCTTTTATCTGCAATGTAGTTGTTGTTGGAAACAATTAGATTCTTTTGGGTCTTTCTTAAAGATTTGTTAGGTGAGACCAGAGAAGTGCTTAGTTCTATGGCTAATTGGTGGCTCAGACGGTTAAGAATCTGTCTGCAATGCAGGAGACCCAGGTTTGATCCTTGGAAGATCCCCTGGAGAAGGGAATGGCTACCCATTCCAGTATTCTTGCCTGGAGAATCCCATGGACAGAGGAGCCTGGCAGACTACAGTCCATAGTGTCACAAAGATTCGGGCATGACTTAGTGATAAATTATACAACACAGTTGTTCCCCACCCCTGGGGCAAGATCCTTCTGAATAGTCTGAATTATGAGGTTTTCAGTCTGGTTTGTAGGAACGGGCATTATTCCCAGCCCTTGTGAACACTTGCTACTGTTCCTTTTAACCCATCAAATGGTTCTTTCTTTGTCCTTGTGAGTTTCCTTATACATACGTACCATCAGCACCCTGCTGAATGCTCAAGGAAGACCTTTTGCAGATCTTCAGGGTTCTGCCTCTGTGCAGACCTCTACTCTTCCAAACTCTGTCCTGTAAGTCCTAGCTGCTTTGGTCTCTGTGGAATTAGCTCAACTCAGGAAGTCTGCTGGGCTCTTCCTGGATGCTGTTTTCCTGTGTTGTGTGGCCTGGAGCGTCCCTTAGGCAGTATTCTTGGGAAGTCCTATGGCTCACTCATTTGTCTCATCTTTCAGGGATCGTCATCCTTCGTAGCATGATGTCCTGAAAATTGTGTATTTGTTGTTGTCATTGTGTTGCTTTTTGGGTGAGAATGTACAACAGGTCCCTTTTACTTCATCTTGTCTGGAAGCAGATGTCCTCTACAGGCTAAATAATTTCCCAAGGCCACACAGTTAATTTGTTTTACAGCTTGGGATCACATCTCCGTATACTATGTCATATTTCAGTTCTCATTCCACTGGTTTTGAAGATTCCTTCCAGTGTGAGTTCTCCAAGGTTTTTTTTTTTTTCTTTTTGGTTCATATTTTAAGAGAATATAACTTATTTTTCCTACAGGAATTTTGTTTTGGGATGAAGATATATTCCATTCTGTTTTGGGTTTTTGTTTTTTGCTTTGCAGTAGGTCCTTGTTGGTTGGTTATCCATTCAAAATATAGCAGTGTATACATGTCCATCCCCAACTCCCTACCCATCTCCCCCAACGAAGAATTTGTTCTCTTAGTTTGGAAGTCTGTTTTTTAAGTAAGTTCATTTGTACCGTTATGCAACAATGCAAATTGCAAGGACTGAGTAAGATCAAGGTGATAATTTTATGAGTCTCAGGCATTGGCGAGGTCTCTAAAACACTTTCGAAAATATACTGAATTCTTAGCAGCCATATCATGTTCCGTGTTGCATTGTTCTTTTCCTAATTGCATTTAAAAAATATATACATGATGAGTAAACACTCTACCTCCTACTTTCAGTTATATTTACTGTACAGCATTTCCTAAGGGAGCTATGAAAAGCACACATACTCATTAGTTCCAAGTATTTTCACAAAATAAAATTGATATCTCTTTTGCCTGAGTTTTTTTTTTTTTTTTTAATACTTAGGGATGAGAGTCTTTCCAACAGCATGACAGAGGCAATAAAAGAGTTTGCTGAACAATCTTAGAGTGATAAAAATTTTCCTCTTTTAATTAATTTTCTCCTTAAACAGACTGACTTTGCTGAGTTTGAATTTAAATTTTTAAGCATTTTCTGCTGAAGGGTTAATTGCCCACTTTCAAAGGCATCACCTTGGGATATTTCTGCAGGAAAATTTATAGCTTTAATGATTACTTAAATTGTTCTTTTCTTAATAAGAGGTTTAGACTGCTAACTTGTAAAGCGATCCTCATCTCTTGCAGTGATTCTCAACTCTTGTTTTCACATCAGACTCACCTGGGAGCATTTAAAAGCTGTCAGTGCAAAGAGCCCCCACTCAGACCAATTAAATCAGTATCTCTGGGCATGGAGCCTGGGCATCTGTATATTTTAAAACTCCCCTGGTGGTTTTAGTTTGCAGTCAGCACTGAAAACCACTGAAAGAGTAAAAAAGCCCTCATTTTAGAGATGAGAAAATGGAAGCTTAGAAGGGCTAGCTGGTTGTCTATTTTATACTGAGAAATTACACACTCAGTGCCCTGCATGAAAGTCACTGCAATAGTGCTTGCAAGACACTTTCTTCAGTCCTTACAATGACCTAACGATTTTTTTATCCCATTTTATTTTGTTTATTTCAAAATTTATTTTTAATTGGAGGATAATTGCTTTAACATATTGTGTTGATTTCTGCTGTACAACAATGTGAATCACCTATTTTTGTTGTTGTTTATTCACTTAAGTCATGTCAGAACACGTATACACCCTCTGTTTTGAGCCTCCCTCCCGTTCTGCATCCCACCCCTCTAGGTCATCACAGAGCACCAAGGTGAGCTCCCTGTGCTATATAGCTGCTTCCTGCTAGCTATCTATTTTACAAGTGATGATGTATGGATGTCAGTGCTACTTCTCAATTTGTCCCACCCCCTCCTTCCTCCACTGTGTCTATAAGTTTGTTCTCTACATTTACGTTTCCCTTCCTGCCCAGCAAAAATGCTCATCAGTACCATTTTTAGATTCCATATACGTATGTGTTAATATATGGTATTTGTTTTTCTCTTTCTGACTTACTTCACTCACTCTGTGTAACAGGCTCTAGGTTCATCCGCCTCACCTCAATTTTATTCCTTTTTTATGCACGAGTAATATTCCGTTCTATATATGTACCATAACTTCTTTATCCATTCATCTATTGATGAACATCTAGGTTGCTTCCACGTCCTACCTACTGTAATCAGTGCTGCTATGAACTTGGTTTACCCCATTTTATAGTCAAGAGAACTGAGGTTCACAAATGCTGAGTGATTTATCCCAGGTCATGTTGTTAGAAACTTGGACACTTATCTGCTTCCTGATCCTCAGCATAATGCTTTTCTCATTAAACCTCTCTGAGTATGTTGCTGGAATTTCTTTGTATCCCCGTTCATAGAGAGACATCTTTGGATTTCCTGCACTGGGTTCAATTAGTGACACACCAGTGGGTGGAGCTCTTATCAGGCCTGTTTATATCAGTTGACATGTTTACTAAATAAATAAACAAGTAAATATATGTGATGGTTATGCTCATTAGATATGTTTATTTTATTTTATTTATTTTTCTTTTTCAAAAGAGCCTCAGAAACATATTTATTCAGGTATTACAAATAATGTAATTTTAATTAAACAAGAATTTTAAATTTTTAATTAAGATTTTAAATAAACAAGAATGTAGATCCAATGGCCTTAAGCGAAAAAAAAAAAAAAAGTATATTGACTTATGTCATTTTTAAATCTAAGTATCCTGAATCTAGGTGCTCAGATCCTATAGTAAACAGTCTTATTTGTTCCCATTTCTTTTTTTTTGGCTTTCTTGCCTTGTAGCTATAAGCTCAGGACTGATATTCATAGGCTCTGATTAGCTTGGTTGGAGTCATGTGTCTGCTTTTGAACCAATCATTGTGGGGAAGGGAATGCTGTCATCTCATTGGCTGAATTTGGATCACCTGACTGTGCTGGAGCCAAAGAGATGGTGGTGTTAGATCTCTGAACTCTGTGAACTCAAGAAGAGAAGGAGAAGGTCATTTCCAAGAAGGTAAAGGTTTGGACTTAATTGAAGAAAGTAGGGAAAACCACTAGACCATTCAGGTATGACCTAAATCAAATCCCTTATGATTATACAGTGGAAGTGAGAAATAGATTTAAGGGCCTAGATCTGATAGATAGAGTGCCTGATGAGCTATGGAATGAGGTTCGTGACATTGTACAGGACACAGGGATCAAGATCATCCCCATGGAAAAGAAACGCAAAAAAGCAAAATGGCTGTCTGGGGAGGCCTTACAAATAGCTGTGAAAAGAAGAGAAGCGAAAAGCAAAGGAGAAAAGGAAAGATATAAACATCTGAATGCAGAGTTCCAAAGAATAGCAAGAAGAGATAAGAAAGCCTTCTTCAGGGATCAATGCAAAGAAATAGAGGAAAACAACAGAATGGGAAAGACTAGGGATCTCTTCAAGAAAATCAGAGATACCAAAGGAACATTTCATGCAAAGATGGGCTCAATAAAGGACAGAAATGGTATGGACCTAACAGAAGCAGAAGATATTAAGAAGAGATGGCAAGAATACACAGAAGAACTGTACAAAAAAGATCTTCATGACCCAGATAATCACGATGGTGTGATCACTGACCTAGAGCCAGACATCCTGGAATGTGAAGTCAAGTGGGCCTTAGAAAGCATCACTATGAACAAAGCTAGTGGAGGTGATGGAATTCCAGTTGAGCTCTTTCAAATCCTGAAAGATGATGCTGTGAAAGTGCTGCACTCAATATGCCAGCAAATGTGGAAAACTCAGCAGTGGCCACAGGACTGGAAAAGGTCAGTTTTCATTCCAATCCCAAAGAAAGGCAATGCCAAAGAATGCTCAAACTACCGCACAATTGCACTCATCTCACACACTAGTAAAGTAATGCTCAAAATTCTCCAAGCCAGGCTTCAGCAATACATGAACCATGAACTTCCTGATGTTCAAGCTGGTTTTAGAAAAGGCAGAGGAACCAGAGATCAAATTGCCAAATCCGCTGGATCATAGAAAAGGCAAGAGAGTCCCAGAAAAGCATCTATTTCTGCTTTATTGACTATGCCAAAGCCTTTGACTGTGTGGATCACAAGAAACTGGGGAAAATTCTTCAAGAGATGGGAATACCAGACCACCTGATCTGCCTCTTGAGAAATTTGTATGCAGGTCAGGAAGCAACAGTTAGAACTGGACATGAAACAACAGACTGGTTCCAAATAGGAAAAGGAGTTCATCAAGGCTGTATATTGTCACCCTGCTTATTTAACTTATATGCAAGAGTACATCATGAGAAACGCTGGACTGGAAGAAACACAAGCTGGAATCAAGATTGCCGGGAGAAATATCAATAACCTCAGATATGCAGATGACACCACCCTTATGGCAGAAAGTGAAGAGGAACTCAAAAGCCTCTTGATGAAAGTGAAAGTGGAGAGTGAAAAAGTTGGCTTAAAGCTCAACATTCAGAAAACGAAGATCATGGCATCTGGTCCCATCACTTCATGGGAGATAGATGGGGAAACAGTGGAAACAGTGTCAGACTTTATTTTTCTGGGCTCCAAAATCACTACAGATGGTGACTGTAGCCATGAAATTAAAAGACGCTTACTCCTTGGAAGGAAAGTTATGACCAACCTAGATAGCATATTCAAAAGCAGAGACATTACTTTGCCAACAAAGGTCCGTCTAGTCAAGGCTATGGTTTTTCCTGTGGTCATGTATGGATGTGAGAGTTGGACTGTGAAGAAGGCTGAGCACCGAAGAATTGATGCTTTTGAACTGTGGTGTTGGAGAAGACTCTTGAGAGTCCCTTGGACTGCAAGGAGATCCAACCAGTCCATTCTGAAGGAGATCAGCCCTGGGATTTCTTTGGAAGGAATGATGCTAAAGCTGAAACTCTAGTACTTTGGCCACCTCATGCGAAGAGTTGACTCATTGGAAAAGACTCTGATGCTGGGAGGGATTGGGGGCAAGAGGAGAAGGGGACGACAGAGGATGAGATGGCTGGATGGCATCACTGACTTGATGGACCTGAGTCTGAGTGAACTCCGGGAGTTGGTGATGGACAGGGAGGCCTGGCGTGCTGTGATTCATGGGGTTGCAAAGAGTCGGACGTGACTGAGTGACTGATCTGAACTGAAAGGTTTGGATGCTGTCAACAAACAGATTCCAGAGAGGCCAAACAATAATGCCCATGACATTGGACTCGGAGGGGTCTGATTAAGCTCTGGAAACTCGCTTGAGGGGATGGGATGTCAGAGCAGAGTCCAGTTATTAGTAAGTTCCCATCCTCTCCCAAATTACATGTCCAAGTAAGGCTTTGGAAATCCACCTCCCCTCCCTTCTGTGGCAAGACAGAGCTAAGGACCCACAGGAAGACCATTTTCTGATGTAATGTTATTAGAACAAGGTTTACTTTCTGTGTGTGTGTGTGTGTGTAGATTTCCATAAAACCAGAATTAGGGACTTTTCTGGCAGTCCAGTGGTTTAGACTTTGCCTTTCAATGTGGAGTTCCATACCTGGTCAGGGAGCAAGATTCCACATGCCTCATGGCCCAAAAACCAAAACCTGAAACTGAAACAATATTGTAACAAAATTCAATAAAGACCTTAAAAATGGTCCACATAAACAAAACCCTAGAATTAGTGTGTTAAGGCCCCATCAAGAAAATGGAAATCAGTGAAACTTGTCCATCTCCCACGTGACCTACTAGCAATGTTGCTGATTCACGTGGATCTTAACAAAGAGAGAGACAGAGACAGAGAGAGGTATTTGGGCTGACTTCTGAAGAATCATTAAGAACCTGGGGAGACTTCCCTGGTGGTCCAGTGGCTAAGACTCTGCACTCACAACACAGGGGCCTGGGTTCTGTCCCTGGTTAGGGAACTAGATCCCACGTGCCGCAACTAAGAATTCACACACTGCAACAAAAGATCCTGTCATATCAGGATATGATATGTCATATCATATCAGGATATGATATGTCATATCATATCAGGATATGACATATCCAGCCATAACAAAGACTGAAGTTTCCACAAGCCACAACTAAGCCTCGGCACAGCCAAATTAAAAAATATATATACAAAAAATAAAAGATCTTGGGAGTTCACCCAACTGACTCAATCACTCTGCACATTTGATGAATCACAGCAGCAGCATCATTTATTGCTCCAGTGATGAACATTCACAGCTGCTAGAAGAGTTTTTATGAGGCCCTGCTTAAAAAGAAATGAGACTGTGGTGACAATGCTGTTTCTAGTTGAAGTGCCAGAGGGCTGGGCCTTTTAGAGGCTGGGCTGGGGCTAGAAGGGCCTCCAGCTCAGACATCAGAACATGGTATTATGTAGCGTCAGTGATGGGAAGCAGGTGGGAAGGCAAAAAGCACTGAGGATATTTAGCAACTGGTTATAGAGTGTAACAGAAAGTGAGAAGAGTAAATGGCAAGACATTTAGATAATCAGAGGACCAGGCATGTAAAGATGTTGATGGGGATGGATGAGATTTACATACAAAAATGTTCAGCACAGTTACCACTCATAGGATGAAAAATGGGAATAACTCAATTATTTCTCAATTATATAATGATAGAGGATTAAATCAATTATGATTCATTCATTTGTAGGCTGTTATATAGCCATCACTAATGATACTCTGAAGAATTTGCAACAAAATGGGGCAACTACTTTTGATCTGTGGAATATGAGCAGGGTACACGAGCAGAACATTGTCTCAATCACACTTTTTTTCAATGTTACGGTTTCACCATTTTCTTCATTCTCATACACTTAATAGAAACATATTTTGCTTTTATGTTTATGAAGTCAATACACCTGTATCAATGAAACTTGGAAAGCACAGAGAAGTATAAAAAAAGGACCCACAATTTCTTTCCATAGTAATAACTGTTGCCAAGGTTTTGGAGCATTTCCTTTGTTGTTGTTTAATTGCTAAGTCGTGCTGGACTCTTTGCGACCCCGTGGACTGTAGCCCTCCAGGCTTCTCTGTCCATGGGATTTCCCAGGCAAGAATACTGGAGTGGGTTGCCATTTCCTCCTCCAGGGGATCTTCCTGGCCCAGGGATTGAACCCTGGTCTCCTGCATTGGCAGGCGGGTTCTTTATAGCTGAGCCACGAGGGAGCTTCTCTGCATGTGTTATATTAGACTTCTCATATCGTCAGAATTTTTGCCAACACTCTTGTCTTTGCAGTTAATATAGCTAGTGTCTCTGTGTCTTAATCTGGGGATAGTCTAGTGCCTTATCCCATTCTGCCTCCAGGGATCTATCACCCCAAAGGGTACACTGACCCCTTTCCAGTATCTTCTCAAAAAGGCTATGATGTGAAAAGGGGCTGGGATAAGCTGGCGATACTTAAAAAAATGTTAAACATCACTCTTCTTGGACTTCATTGACAATTCTGTACCACAGGGAATTTCTCACTGTCATACTCTTAAATTCTAGCTTTCCACCATTGTGATTGCTATCTTGATCAACTAGCATTCAGTTAAATAATCTTATTAGTATATTCAGAGGTTTAATTCTCCCATCATTTCATTCCATCTAGACATATATGAAGAGCCTTGAACTTCAAATTCAAAAATTATTGTCCACTTGTATGTGCTTAGTTGCTCAATCGTATCTGACTCTTTGTGACACTTTGGATTGTAGTCTGCCCGACTTCTCTGCCCATGGGCTTCTCCAGTCAAGAATACTGGAGTGGATTTCAGTGCCCTCCTCCAGGGGATCGAACACGCATCTTCTATGTCTCCTTCTTTGTAGGCGATTCTTTACCTGCCGAGCCATTGGGGAAGCCCACTGTCCACTTGTACTCCCACACTAAAGATAAATTATTTTCCTAAAATAGTGATTTATGTCCTCTAGAACAATAAAAATTTACTTTTTAAATAACATACATGAATATATACACACACATACTCATAGACACACACAGACACATAAAAAATATACCTATAAAACACACACAAGGGTGTGGGATGAATTGGGAGGTTGGGATTGACACACGCACAATACTGATGCTATGCTAAGTCGCTCAGTTGTGTCCAACTCTGTGCGACCCCATAGGTGGCAGCCCACCAGGCTCCCCCGTCCCTGGGATTCTCCAGGCAAGAACACTGGAGTGGGTTGCCATTTCCTTCTCCAATGCATGAAAGTGAAGAGTGAAAGTGAAGTCGCTCAGTCGTGTCCGACTCTTAGCGACCCCATGGACTGCAGCCTACCAGGCTCCTCCGTCCATGGGATTTTCCAGGCAAGAGTACTGGAGTGGGGTGCCATTGCCTTCTCCGACACAATACTGATACTATGTATAAAATAGATAACTAATGAGAACCTACTGTATAGCTTGGGAACTCTACTCAGTGCTCTGTGAGGACCCAAATAGGAAGGAAATACAGAAAAGAGAGGATATGTGTATACATATAGCCAATTCTCTTCACTGTACAGCAGAAACTAACAACATTGTAAACCAACATACTCTAGTAAAAAAGTATATAAAGTATATATGAAGAACATATGTGTATGGATGAATTTTGATGACCAAGCACTATATACATTCATTCACAACTGATTTTTCACTTCTTATTTTTCATAACAGCTGGGATGCTATCAAATAATAAATATCATTCCTTTTCACACCACGAAGAAAATACAAAAAAAAATAAAAAAGAACCCTGCCAAAACAAATTATGGCATGTCATAGTTTATAAGACATAAGCTGACTTCAATGATGTCATTATGTGAAAACAAGTGGTTCTAAGAATAAGTGACACAGGATATGTATCAATCAACTGAAGCCACAATAAAATGACATAAAAGACTACCCCAAACTCAACTCAAGAGCACACAAGTAAGCAAGTGTTTATTGCTCAAGTATCTGTTGGTTTGCTTAGAGACAGGGAAGAAGTCAGCTCCATATTTGCCCTTTTGGGACCCTGGCTGAAGGAAAGTGGTGGATCACTGGAGAGTAAAAGGGCGAGTCAACAAAATAAGCAGATTTTGCATCTTTTTTTAATACCATGTTTGCCAATGTGCCATCAGCCGAAGCAAGTTACACGGCCAGTTCCAAAGCCAAGGAGTGTATGTGGGGGATGTATATTCCACCCATTCTGTTGAGGATGGTTATATATATATATAATTCACTACTGAGGAGTGAAGCATTGAGACCAATAACTCAGTGGGGTATTTAAAAATCATTAGGCCTTGTAATTTGTGCCCCTTTGTAACCTACCTTATATAATTGTTGGAGCGAAGTAGATCCTTCACACATAACATGCAAGAAGAAAAAAAAGAAGTAAATATACCAAAACGTTGACCATGGTTGCTACAGAAAGGGGGAATGAAAGATGATTTTTGTTTTCTTCTTTGTTCTTTTGATTTCTCTAAGTTTTCTCTGGTGAGTAGGTGCTACAAGTCAGACAATAGGGAATTCCTTGGCAATCCAGTTTTTGTTAGGGCTCAGTGCTCTTACTGGAGGGAGCCCCAGGTTTGATCCCTGGTTGAGGAAATAAGATCTCAAAACCTGTGTGGAGAGGCCCCCCCCCAAAAAAAAAGCCAAAATAAAAGATAATAAACCTACACTTATAATTCGTTATATCCGTTATGGAATGAAGGCAGTACAGAGAGGCAGAAGCAGTTTTTTCAGAGGGAATTCGGAGGAAGGCATTGGATTTTGGGGACAATGGCATCAGCATATACTATTAGGGTCCCCAGTATTAGAGAGATTAGGGGATATGAGGCAGATGATTAAGATAAGTTCCGACCCTGAAGAATGACAACAGCTTGGTTGTCTGAACTAGTTCTCAGAACCGAGTCTGTCACAGAGAACTAACTTCTGTTTGCCAGGATGAAGGATGTGGGGAAGGGATAGTCAGGGAGTTTGGGATGGACATGTACACACTGGTATATTTAAAATGGATAACCAACAAGGACCTACTGTTAAAAAAAAAAGATGACATATTTAATGCCAAAATTGGAGAAGACATAATCTGAAAATAGAGGATAGATTTTTAAATCAAGTGAATTTAGATTCATGGAAGAAAAAAACAAACTGAGTCCGTGAAGCCAGGTCCACGCCTTAGAGATGGGTATCAAGAGATCAGAGTAAATGTGCCAGGAAGATGAACCTTATGCTCAGAGCACTGAGCTTGTATGCCTGGTGCTGCTGCTAAGTCACTTCAGTCATGTCCGACTCTGTGCGACCTCATAGACAGCAACCCACCAGGCTCCCCCACCCCTGGGATTCTCCAGGCAAGAACACTGGAGTGGGTTGCCATTTCATTCTCCAATTTGAATGCCTGACATCCTTCCTACCTCAGGTGAGAACTAGATCTGGGGATGAAGTTGAGACTGAATCTAGAAGTGAAGCAAAGGAACTTCAGTTGTGAGCAGACTCAGTAAGAAGATGCTGGACAAGACCTGACCAATATCTATGAACAGGCAGAGGTTGGTCCAACATTGAGGACCACCAGCATCAGCTGAGGGTATGTGAAACTGCAGATGGCTGGCCCCACATCCAGAGATTCTGAATTACTAGGTCTGGGATGTACAGAGAATGTACATTTCAAATAAGCACCCAGGTCAGGTTGCTGCCGCTGGTCTGGGGACCACATGTTGAGAACCTCGGTGCTAAGGCAACTGTTTCCAGCTTGCTTGCAATTTCTACCACCTGGAGAGCTCTTCAATATCCTGATACCTAGGTTGCACCCCAGACCAATTAAACCAGAATCTAGGGGTGGGACTCAGTCATCAGTATTTTTTTTTTTTAAAGCTCCCAAGGTGAATACAATGTGCAGCCAGGTTTGAAAACTGCTGCTCTGAGGAGAATTAATTTAATCTGTTTAACTACTGAGTACATTGGCAGCAGGTACTAAATTTGCTCATCACCAACTACTCACCCCTTTCTCTGAAATTGTGCCTGTGGAAGTTTCCAGAAAGAGTGAGGCTTAAAATGGGAACTCAACCACCTTCCTGGATCCCAAGGAAAATAGACAAAACTCTTGATAGTCCATTGAGAAGAAACATGGTGCATCTTGACCTGGTTATGTCAAGATTTTAAATTTCCTGGTGGCATCTTTAGGGTTTTCTATGTATAGTATGCTCTACTGATGTTGAAGCTGAAGCTGTAGTATTTTGGTCATCTGATGCAAATAGCTGACTCATTGGAAAAGTCCCTGATGCTGAGAAAGAATGAGGACAGAAGGAGAAGAGGGCATCAGAGGATGAGATGACTGGATGTCACCACTGATTCAATGGACATGAACTTGGGCAAACTTCAGGAGGTGGTGAGGGACAGGGAGGCCTGGTGTGCTGCAGTCCGTGGGGTCGCAAAGAGTCAGACATGACTGGGTGACTGAACTATGTATGGTATGTCACCTGCAAACAGAGTTTTATTTCTTCTTCTCTAATCTCCTCCGAGAGGGACAAAGGTCATGGTCAGATGCAGATTGCTTTTGTTGAAAGGAAGTGTTGTGACGATGCTGAGGTCTTTTTTATTCATTTTTAATATAAATTTATTTATTTTAATTGGAGGCTAATTACTTTACAATATTGTATTGGTTTTGCCATACATTGACATGAATAGCATTTCTAGATCTATCACTTATTGTTATATATTCAATTAATTAACTACTTCTCTGGTGGCTCGGACGGTAAAGCGTCTGTCTACAATGCGGGAGTCCCAGGTTCGATTCCTGGGTCGGGAAGATCCCCTGGAGGAGGAAATGGCAATCCACTCCAATACTATTGCCTGGAAAATCCCATGGACAGAGGAGCCTGGTAGGCTACAGTCCATGGGCTCACAAAGAGTCGGACAGGACTGAGCGTCTTCAGTTTCACTTTAATTAATTAAGTTTTGGTTGTGCCGGGTCTTAGTTGCAGCATGTGGGATCTTCATTGCATTGCTCAGGCTTAGTTGCTCCGCGGCATGTCAGATCTTAGTTCCTCAACCAGGGATCAAACCCATGTCCCTTGCTTTGAAAGGTAGATTCTTAACCACTGGACCACCAGGGAAGCCCCAATGCTGAGGTCTTCAACGCTGTACACCATGTATTTAGCAGGTGAAAGAACACCATTATCCTTCTAAGTCATTGCTTTAGGTTGCCATGGAAGTTGCCATGGAAGGAGTCAAAACTATGTCACACGAGGTGCTTTTAAAGCTACAGCTTGATTTTGTTTCTATGACGTCCCTTCTTCTAATCCAGGCATCCATGGAGTTTCATTCTCTGGAGTGTTTTTTTTTTTTTTTTTTTAATCTGAGATAGCAGCCAGCTCTTTTCTGATAAGGCATTAGCCTAATACATACCTCCTCCCACAGCAGAAGTCTTATATTCACCCTATACTGTAAGACTGTATACCCTAAAAATCAGAGTCTTAGTTAGCATGAGGAAAGGCTCTGTGGTGAGATCACAGGCTTGGAGGCAGAAGAGGAGCAGTCTTCAAAGACTTGGTGATGGACTGAATGGTATCCCTTCAAATTCATATTTGTTGTTGTTTAGTCACTTGGTGTGTCTGGCTCTTTGTGACCCAATGGACTGCATCCTGCCAGGCTTCTCTGTCCCTAAAATTTCCCAGGCAAGAATACTGGAGTGGGTTGCCATTTCCTCCTCCAAGGGATCTTTCTAACCCAGGGATTGAACTTGCATCTCCTGTTGTCTCCTACTTGGCAGGCAGATTCTTTACCACTGCTCCACCAGGGAAGTCCCTCAAATGTGTATGCTGTAGTTTTAAACTCCAGCACTTCAGAATGGCAGGATCCTTATAAAATGAGGTCATATATGTGGCTGAACCTAGAGATCATCATACAGACTGAAGTACATCAGAAGGAGAAAAACAAACATTGTAAAATATTGCTTACATGTGGAATCTGGAAAAATTACACAGGTGAACTTATTTGCAAAGCAGAGTAGAGACACAGATGTAGAGAACAAATGTATGGATACCAAGGGCAGAAGGGAGTGGGGCCAATGAGAGACTGGGATTGACACATACACGCTACTGATACTATGTATAAAATAGATAACTAATGAGAACTTACTGTAGAGCACAGGGAACTCTACTCGATGCTCTGTAGTGCCCTAAATGGGAAGGAAATCCTAAAACAGGGGGGATATGTGTACATGCATAGCTGATTCATTTTGCTGTGCCACAGAAACGAATACAACCTTGTAAAGCCATGAAATTAAAAGACACTTACTCCTTAGAAGGAAAGTTATGACCGACCTAGACAGCATATTAAGAAGCAGAGACATTACTTTGCCAACAAAGGTCCCTCTAGTCAAGGCTAAGGTTTTTCCAGTGGTCATGTATGGATGTGAGAGTTGGACTATTAAGAAAGCTGAGTGCCAAAGAATTGATGCTTTTGACCTGTGGTGTTGGAGAAGACGCTTGAGAATCCCTTGGAGATCCAACCAGTCCATCCTAAAGGAGATCAGTCCTGAATATTCATTGGAGGGACTGATGTTGAAGCTGAAACTCCAGTACTTTGGCCACGTGATGTGAAAAGCTGACTCATTTGAAAAGACCCTGATGCTGGGACAGGTTGAGGACAGGAGGAGAAGGGGATGACAGAGGACGGTATGGTTGGATGGCATCATCAACTCAATGAGTTTGGGTAAACTCTGGAAGTTGATGATGGACAGGGAGGCCTGGCATGCTGCAGTCCATGGGGTCGCAAAGAGTCAGACACGACTGGGCAAATGAACTGAATTGAACTGTAAAGCAATTATACTCCAATAAAAATTAATTTTTTTAATGTAAAAAAATAAACGAAATGAGGTTATATAGATGGGCTGTCATCAAATACGGTGTCCTTACTGGAGAAATTTGGACACAGACACATACAGACGAAAGGTGCTGTGAGGGAAAGGCACCCACTCTGGTATTCTGGCCTGGGAAATCCCATGGACAGAGGGACCAGGCAGGCTATAGTCCATGGGGTTGCAAAGAGTCGAACAAGAGTGAGTGATTAACACTTTCATTGGTAGGAAACAAATTCAGATCTGAATGGATAATTTGTTCAGGAAAGATTCAACTTATTTTCCACAGGACTCAACTGAGTCAGTGGAAAGTGGAGGCAGATGGATTCAGCTCAGAGTAAATATAATTGAACATTCTCAACTGGCTGCTGCTAACATAAATAACATCCTCTTTAGACCAATGTTTGTCTCCATTTATGAGTGTGGGAATTTTGCTTTGTACGTGGGAAAGTAAATATAATACTTTTATTTTTGGAGGGGGTGTTGGAGGGACAAAGTGTTGGAAAGGAGAACCGAGAGATATGGGAAGATGTCTGTTCTTCTCGGAATTCCCTGGGCTCATTTTGAACTCCTGTGGAAAGAAGAGTTTAGATGCATAGGCTACTTCCTTGGCACAATTCCTGATACACAGAGACACTCAAAAATGTTATGTATCAGCTTGTTCACTGTCCCCTTCCCCTCCTATATCTTTGTAGCAGACACATTTTGGTGGATCGATCTTACCCACTGAAAAAAGATGGTATTGGTGGGCTGCCATCTATGGGGTTGCACAGAGTCAAACGCAACTGAAGTGACTTAGCAGCAGCAGTGGTAAAGAATCCTCCTGCCAATGCAGGAGTCTCAGGTTAGATCTCTGGGTGGGGAAGATCTCCTGGAGGAGGATCCAGTATTCTTCCCTGGAAAATCACAGAGAAATGGACAGAGGAGCCTGTGGGCTCCAATCCATAGGGTCACAAAGAGTCAGGCACGACTGAACAGGCATGCACGAAAAAGATGCATGACCTGTTGATAAAAGTTGCTCTTCCTCTGGAAATGTCCCTTCTTCATCCAGAGAACCACAAGGGCAAATCCCAATAGCCAAGGTGGTGGTGCTGTGTGATCTGAGCCCTCTGGCTGTGGCTGATTGGCCCAGGAGGGCTCATTTGACCCTGGCTGGGCCAGTCATAGGCTCCTCCCACAGAAGTTGGAATTTAGCTTAAAAAGACTACAGACTCTATCAAGCTAGTCTATAGAAACTTGAGAGCTGAGGACACCTGTTATTATTGTTGTCACTGTTGTCATTATTATTGTTTGTCATGTGTATGTAGGTGTGCAGGGAAAGAATGACTGAATATTAAAAGTGCAGAGTGAGGTGGAAAGAAGCTAGCACCTGATGAATTTTCACTTTATAGCTTCTTCCTGTGGCCCCACTAGATTTCTGCGCTTGGAACCTATAGCAGACCCCTGAGCATTTACAATACAGTATATTCCCATTTGTCTTAAGTCCTTCCATCATGACACTTCTAAAAAAATTAATTAATTTTGCGGCATTGTATCTTAATGCTTTCTTTGTGGCTCAGACAGTAAAGAATCTGCCTGCAATGCAGAGAGATGAGGGTTCAATTCCTGGGTTGGGAAGATCCCCCGGAGAAGGACATGGCAACCCATTCCAATACTCTTAGCTGCAGCATGAGGGAATCTTTGTTAGAGTCCTGTAGGATCTTGGCCACCTCATGCGAAGAGTTGACTCATTGGAAAAGACTCTGATGCTGGGAGGGATTGGGGGCAAGAGGAGAAGGGGATGACAGAGGATGAGATGGCTGGATGGCATCACTGACTTGATGGACGTGAGTCTGGGTGAACTCCGGGAGTTGGTGATGGACAGGGAGGCCTGGCGTGCTGCAATCCATGGGGTCGCAAAGAGTCGGACACGACTGAGCGACTGAACTGAACTGAACTGAGGATCTTTGAGAATATGGATTCTCTAGTTGTGGTGCAAAGACTTGGTTGCTCTGAGCCATGTGGAGTCTCAGTCCCCTGACCAGGCATTGATCCCAAGTCCCCTGCACTGCAAGGCAGATTCTTAACCATTGGACCACCAGGAAAAGTCCCCCATCATGACCGTTTACCAAAGTTTTGTAAAACTTAGCTTGATGAGTATGAAGATGATCATTTATTCATGTGTTTATCTGCACAATGAGGTAGACCAGATAACTGTTCTCTGCAGCTGAGGAGCACAGACTTAAAATTCCTCTGTACCCTCTCAACCAGGATGAGATAACCTCCATCATTCCCAGAATTGCCACATTTGCTGCTTTCCATACTGACTGACCATGGTTTGTGGAGTAGCTTAATAATCACACGCATTCTCAGCAAAGAAACTGTAGGATCCCTTCTTAAAACTGGGGACTTGGGGTGCCCTGGACTCAGTTTTCAACCCAGATTGAAACTAGAGGTCTCTTGATTTGACCTAAGAGGCTAATTAGGCTTGATTCATAATTTATTCCAATCTGTAAAGTTTAAGTACCCAACTTGACCTCACAGCAGGATGCTCCTAAACTTTAATTCCTCCTGGTGGCCAATTAGCAATTTCCTTGCAGAAATAGCTCATGGGTGGCTGATTCGCACCTCATGAATCACACAATGTTAACTTGGGTGACTCTGGTTCTGTTTTCTAGTCTCTAAAATGAGGCTATAATGTTATGGGGACTAGAACTCCATATATGAGTTATGTGAAGTTAGCTGAGGCCATAAAGAAGACACCCCAGGTCAGCCACCACTTATCATCCTTCCCCACTGTCAGAGTGACAGGAGGGAGCCTAGAAGATTGATGCATGGATCAGGTTGATAGATTTTGTCTGTTCCATTTCCAAAACTGAAGATTCCCTGGACTCGCAAGTTGAAACCTGATGTGAGGCTTTATATCTCCTTGCCCGGGGAGGTAGTCATATATTTAAGTCTTCTGGCCAAGGAATCTTTCAAGGGCAATTATTCAGCTACTCCCAGTAGTGCTGAATCAGCTCTTCTTTCCCAAGAAGGGAAGACGGGCCAGGTGGATGGGTCTGTAAGAAAAGTGTGCTTGTAGCTGTGCATGTCCCTTTTGATTTGTTTATCTCTATCCTCATGTCTCTGTGTGTGTCTGTTTTCTTTCTTCTCTTTGCCTCTCTTGTTCCCATTTGGTGGACACACGAATAGTCCTTGAGTGTGTCTTTGTGTGTATATATCTAAGTGTATGAGATTCCTTGTTTATCTATGGTGATCTCATCAGAGTCATGAAAATAAAACCCTTGTCCAAAATGGGAAACTAGATCCTCCGGACTCCTTTTGTTGTTGTTGTTAAAATCTTTATTAAATTTGTTTAAATACTGCTTCTGTTTTATGTTCTCTTTTTGGCCCTGAGGCATGTGGGATCTTAGCTTCCTGACCAGGGATCAAACCCACACTTCCTGCATGGGAAGGCAAAACCCTAACAATTGGACCACCTGGAAAGTCGCATCCCCTACTCCTTTTTAAAGAAACTCACTGGTGGGAGAAGAGATAAATTAGGAGCTTGGGATTAATATATGCACACTGCTGCTGCTGCTGCTGCTAAGTCACTTCAGTCGTGTCTGACTCTGCGTGACCCCATGGACTGCAGCCTACCAGGCTCCTCCATCCATGGGATTTTCCAGGCAAGAGTATTGGAGTGGGGTGCCATTGCCTTCTCCAATATGCACACTACTATATGTGAAATAGACAACCAACAGAGACCTACTGTATACCACAGGGAACTATAATCATTATTTTGTAATAGGTTGGGAAGATCCTCTGGAGAAGGAAATGGCAACCCACTCTAGTATTTTTGCCTGGGAAATCCCATGGACAAATGAGCCTGGCAGGCTAGAGTCCATGGAGTCACAAAAGAGTTGGACATGACTTAATGACTAAACAACAACATAAGGGAAAAGAATCTGAGAAAGAAGATTTATCTACATCTATCTGTCTATCTATATCTGAATCACTATGCTGTACACCTGAAAGTAACATAACATTGTAAATCAACTATACTTTAACAAAAAAAGATAATGACTCTTGTTTTGCAAACTTTTTTTTAAAAAGATTAAATTAAAAAGTCACTTGGCTGATGTAGAGATTTTGATAATGATTTTTGATAATCACTTTCCTGAAAGTTCTTTAGAAGAATACTTTACCCATTCTTGGGTTTCCCTTATAGTTAGAGATAAAACACCTTGATCAAGCTTCCATAAAAACACACATCACATCAATTAGCAGATATTGCCAGGGGCAGGCTCCTTGTTCAACATCTGCTACTTTATTACCAACAGCATCAGCAGAATATATTATAGAGAACATGTCCATGGGTTTCTGCTGGCCTCCAAGAGTGCTCAGAGATTTCCATGAGGCTTGCTCACTTTTGTCATGAGCCTCATCAACACTCCATGTTGATGGCACACATTCCTCTCCCATTCTGGCAAAACCATAAAGACTTAAAACTATTATTGAGTGAAGGGGGTTATTTTTGATTTCTACCTTCCAGGAGTCTGTTTTCACAGAAGGCATCAAGACCAAGAAATAGTGATAACATGTGGTATTGAAAGGGAACAGTGCCCTATGGTCCTTTCCAGTCCCTCCTCCTTCTCCCCATTCCTGCTCCATGTCCTTTCATCAGAGAAGTAAGAAAATGTGGAAATAAAGGGAAACAGTCCAACAGGACTAAATAATAATTGTTTAGTCATTAAGCAAAGTCAAGGAACTTTAGTTCCTCCTCAAGGGCTACAGATAATATTCTGAGCCATATCCTGTGAGCTGTCATATAGATACTAAAACTCCCACTAGGTGGAAGAAGTTAACTACATGATGATCAGACTGTAGCCATGATGTAAGTTGCCACAATTCCAAGAATTGTCCTCAAGGAAATGGAAACAAACCAACCCTGGAACTGAAGATTAACTTTACTTAAAACCTTTAAGATGATGCTGATCAGACCCTTGCATGACCAGTTTCAAGATGACAGAGCTGACTGTGCTGTTTCTGCAGGTAGACTCCTCCCTCTGCCCATACACTCCTAAAACTCACTTTAAAAGTTCTTGCCCATTGGTTGTCATTTGGGGGGGGGGTTGGCCTTTTTGATTAGAAGTGTGCCCCCTACCTCCCAAGTTGTCTGTCTCAGAAATAAAGCAAACTTTATTTTCCACCAACTTCTTCACTGGCTTTTGAGCAGCAAGCAGCTGGACTCCTACAATTGGTAACAGTAAGAGCTATACTTCTTGAGCGTTGATTGAGTATCAGTCACTGAGTTAGGCTCTTTACATGCATCATCTCACTTAGTGTTAAACCCGTCCTACAGGGAGGCATTACATTTATTTTGAGGATGAGAAAGTTGGGCTGCTCTGCAAATAGGTTCATTTATACTATTTTTCTAGATTCCACATACATGCATTTATAAGATATTTGTCTTTCTAACAGATACAATAAAGTGGAAATAATGGTGTGCTTTGGAGAATGCGTCCTAAAGGTGCTACAGGTTTCTGCTTGGCCTCTCTCTTAGACCACTCACTTTAGGGGAAGCAGCCGCCATGCTGGAAGGACACTCAAGCAGCTCTGTGGCAAAGGTCACACGGTTAGCCAGCAGCCCTGGGAAGGAGCCATGTTGGCAGCGTATCCTCCAGCCTCGAGATGAATGCAGCCCCCCACTGACACCTTCACTGCAACCTCATGAGAGGCCCTCATTTTGACCCATAGAAGCTGTGAAATATCCAGTGTTTGTTGTCCTGAGTTGCTAAATTTCAGGGTAATTTGTTATGCAGCAATGGATAATTGATAACCCAGCAGTGGGTTTCGGTTACTTAGAATCAACAAGCAAGTGGGAGGTGAGGTACCACTCACATTAAATGAAATTAAATGGATGCTTACAGTTTGTGTCATCCGTATCCACTGGCCTTTCAGCCCACAGAGTTGTGATTTTCCCTTGAGTATATTAGCATCTTGCTTGTTCTGAGTTGTACACTTTGGGTGGGACTGACTCTAGTGTTAGGTCTAAGCCAATGCATTCCATTTCCTGGCTACATTGGTTAGTTTCAGGATAGATACCTCACACTCCAAAAGCCACTGAGATACAAGGAGATAATTTTTGAAACTTTGGGGAAATTTTTTTCTTTTCTGGAGAAGTCTTCAGAAAATTCTTGCGTCCTTTCCCTGGAACATGTGGTATGAGGGTCGACACTTCTACGGCCATTTGGCTGCCATAAGAGCGTCCAGTACCTGGTACTACCGGGCTTGTCAGAAAAGAAAAAGTGAGAGATACCGGGTCTTTTGCGATATTGTTGGTCTCACTAGCACAAGCCTTACCTGAAGTCCTCCTGTAGATGTTTTAGTCATGTACATCTATGGATTCTCTTGATTGCTTAGTCCATTGTAAGTTGGATTTTATGTTCCATGAAACAAGAAAAAATTCTTAACTGTTACACAAACCCAGGTCTATCTGAGTCCAATATTCACACCTAAACTGCCAAGAATTATATAGTAACAGATTGGACACGATCAATGGACTTCTGTTTGAAAGTTGTGTTGGACACCATCCTTTCTAACTTCATAGTAAAAAAAGTACAAGAAGATATAGAAACATGGAAACTCATACAACCCTGAAAACCAAAGCTGATACTAAATATGTTGTCAAAACTCGCAAGAACATTCCACTAATGTTAGGACTTATGGCGCCAAATTGGAGAACTATATAATTATGGGTGACACATATGTTGATGTCTAGAACAGGAGAAGCCTGGTATCTATAAACAGAGCAGGAGAAATGTTCTTCTCCTCCTACTTCCCAGCCTAATGACCACAGGACAATGACAGATATCTGCTCTGTGAATGCTGATTGTCATCACAGAACATGTTGAAAAAGTTAAAAAAAAAAAGCTTTTTATATTTTGTGTTAAAGTAATTGGTTATTTTTGGTTATGCAATGGCTTAGAAAAACTAAATCTATTTCTTTAAAACAATACTTCAAGATACACTCTAGCCAATTGGGAGAGTAATTAAAACAGAAAATGCAAGTAATTAAAACAGAAAATGCAATTTTGGTATAAAAGAACTGGCAATAAAATGTATTATAAATGTTGATATACTTTTTGAAAGACAAGCGATGTGTTGGAGAAAACAAAAAAGTATAATGGGAAAGAAGAACATGCTAATGGTTTCTCTTCACAAAGGGGTGTCAACAGATACAATTTCAACCTAGGCTTTGGTAAACAGTATTAATAATAATAAAGTGCGTGTATGCTCACTTGCTTAGTCATGTTTGACCATTTGCAACGTCATGGACATTAGCCCACCAGGCTCCTCTGTCCATGGGATTCTCCAGGCAGGCATACTAGAGTGAGTAATCACTTCCTTATCCAGGGGATCTTCCCAACCCAGGGATAGAACCTGAGCCTCCTGCATGGCAGGAGGATTCTTCACCATCAAGCCACCAGGGAAGCCCATAAAAAAGATACTACTGACTAAAACCTGAGCATATGTTTCATATAAAAATATGACAAAGAAAGCATCATAAGCCAATGGGAAACAAGTAAATTCAAAATGCCCCTATTAGGAGAATTGGTTGTTCAGGACAAAAGAAGCAAGTTAGATCTTCACAATTAAATTATGCTCCCGAAAATATTCCAAAAGAATTAAAGAGGTAAATGTGGGGGAAAAACACGTAAAAACTGAAAGAGATTAGAATCAAATGCAGATAGATATTAATATCATTTTGAGGTACAATTTCTCCAAGCATGAAATTCATAGGGACTTCCCTGGTGATCCAGTGTTTAAGACTTCACCTTCCAATGTAGGGGTGCAGGTTCGATCCCTGATTGGGGAGCCAGAAAACCAGAATATAAACAACAGAAGTATTATTGCCACAAGTTCAATGAAGATTTAAAAAATATATATATATTAAAAAAAGAAACTCCTAGAATAACGTATAAGAACAATTCTAATAGATTCAATTAAAAAAATTGAGAACTCAATAAGTTCTGGGGTCTAATGGATAGCATGGTAAAAAGAAAATTAAGAACTTTGTACAACAAAGCACTTTGAGTCAAATTAAAAGGCAGGTGGCAGTGGGGGGTGGTAGCAGGAGTAGAGAAGATTTGCAAGCAATATGGTCAAGATGAACAGCTTTATGATGCCAAAACATCTTTAAAAATTCCAAAGGAAAATGTGCAAAGGGCATGAAAAGCTGATTTCCAGAGTGAGGCATACAAATGCTCTGTATGCATATAAAGAAAATGTTCATCTTTAACAGGAGTCAAAGAGATGGAAACTGGGAAGACAACGAGGCATAATTTTACCTATCAAATTGGCCAATTAAAACATTACAACACGTGGTGCTGCCTGGGGTGTGATGAGCAGACACTTCTGTGCTGCTGGTCATTACAGAAAATCGGAGCAAACTGACATCAGGGTCTCCAGCTATTCCTGTATAAAATTGGGATGATTATACTTCTCTGTTGTGGCAAGGGTCAAATAACAGAATAAATGTAGAATCCCTCCAAAGGTGTAAATGTTAATTACTGATGGTGGAGAGGATGGCAGCGAAGTAGTGAGAACAGATTACAGAGGAGTGAACAGAGAGGTGTTCCTGCGTGAACTGGTCTTCCCGTTAGCGTGGGGCCAAGAGGAATGGTACACAGAGGAGAGATGAGAAATGCCCTTCCTGTTTGCCTCTGGGATTTATGGATTTGGAGACAGAAGCTATGTTACAAATGCTCAAGGAGAAGGGATTTATTGGGGTCTCCCTGTGATGGATGACACATTTGGGCTGAATGCCAGGACGGCTGTCACAAATCTGGCTGCCATGAGACAGTTGACCTCTCGCGACATGCCCTGTCCCAGCCAAGAGACCTGGGTCTGCTTAACCCCTCTTTTTAAAAAATTTTTTAATTGGCAAATAATTGCTTTACAATATTGTATTATTAATAGTTTCTGCCGTACAGCAGCATGAATCGGCCATGGGTACACATGTGTCCCCTCCCTCTTGAACCTCCCTGTCACCCCTCTATGTTGTCATAGAGTACTGAGTTGAGCTCCCTGTGTTACTCAGCAACTTCTCATTAGCTATCTGTTTTACATATGGTAATGTATATATTTCAATGCTACTCTCTCAATTCGCCCCAGCCTCTTCTTCAACTGCTGTGTTCATTAGTCTATTATCCATGTCTGGGTCTCTATTCCTGCCCTGCAAATAGGTTCATCAACACCATTTTCTAGATTCCACATGTATGCATTCATACACAATGTTTGTTTTTCTCTTCCTGACTTACTTCACTCTGTGTAACAGGCTCTAGGTTCATCCACCTCACTAGAACTGACTGAGTAATACTCGACTGTATATAAGTACCACAACTTCGTTATCCATTCATCTGTTGACAGACCTCTAGGTTGCTTCCACGTCTTGGCTATTGTAAATATTGCTGCAGTGAACATTGGGCTACATATGTCTTTTAGAGTTGTGGTTTTCTCAGGGTATATGCCCAGTAGTGTGATTGCTGGGTTATATGGTAGCTTTTTTCCTAGTTTTTAAAGGAATCTCCATACCTTAACCCCTCTTATCCTTCCCTTCCTCATTCACTAACTTGGTTTATCCAGAAACCGTGCCGGAAACACATTGATGAAGAAGACAGCATTGTTTACAAATCATACCTGATTCCAAAGATGCAAGTTGAGCCCACTAGCTTAGGACTTGGCTGACTCCAAATAAAAGGCTTGGTCTTTCCTTCTACTCTGTCAGTGCTGGATTCCATTCAGCAGTGGCTATTGCTTTGATTGGAAACTTACACAGTATTCTCTAACTAGCTGTGGCTGCCAATGTCTTGTCAAGGGAAGAAAGACTTGAAGCTTCTCCCGGTAACGCTCTGGGTTTCAAAATGAGCTTGCCGTCCAATACCCAAGTGGAGTGCATGTTAGTGAAGCTAACGATTTGTGATCTCTGTGGTGGTCAGAGTAGCCTAGTTACTTTTGCAGATCCGGAGGTTACCCAGAAATCCCACATCCTCTGTGTGCAGATAAACTGAGGAAGCGGCACCCCCCACTGAGAAGGTTTTTCCAGATGTGCAGACAACCAACCATCTACAAAGATGCTCATGCAAGCAACCCAGCTTGCTTGCTACCTGTTCTCATCAGCATATCAGTGGCTTAGGTTAGAGTACCTGGATTCTAGGTGATGAATACAGGTGTGCTAAGTAGCTTCAGTCATGCCTGACTCTTTGCCACACCATGGACTGTAGTTTCCCAGGCTCCTCTGTCCATGGGATTCTCCAGGGAAGAATAGTGGAGTGGGTTGCTATGCCCTCCTCCAGGGGATCTTCCCAACCCAGGGATCGAACCCAGGTCCCTTATGTCTCCTTCGCTGGCAGGCAGGTTCTTTACTACTAGTGCCACCTGATTTGAAATCTGGAAGGAATTGTCAACTTGGAGGTGGTCATCAGTGTTTATGCATTATTTCTGGCTTGATGGACCATCCTTGTATTTCTTTGGAAGGACCTCTTTGCAGGGCCCACTGGCTGTGCAGATGTCAGGCAAATAAATATCTCTCCCGCAGCCTTGGAGACTCTCTAAGGACAGCCAGGTAGTCATAATGCAGTTGCTTCCCACCAAGATATTAAGTTTACTTTCAACAACACACAGAGGATGTTGTGGCAGAACTCAGCCACTTTAAAATTAAAATTTTTTTCCTAAATTTGAATATAGACTACTGCATGCCTGAAAATTGTTATTGGGTCTCAGGAATTATGGGGATGTATGTGATCTTTTTAAAATTAATTAAATAATTTTTGGCTGCACTGGGTCTTCGTTGCTGTGTGGGCTTCCTCTTTTTGTGGTGAGTGGGGACTGAAAAAAAAATCTTTAAGAAAATATTCCCTGCGGATGATGGGGGAAGGGTTGCTGGACCTATGGAGACTCTGGACCACATAGATCAGTTTCTGGAGTCGGACCCTGGGAATCTGTAGGTCTATCTATTAAATTTCTAGGATCACTGAAAGATCCAGGGAAAGTGAACTTTGGTTGCTTTGGCTTCCAGGAACCAAACTGAGTTCTACGCCATACACAGGTGGGATAAAAGCCTAGATTGTGAGAAACAGAGCCTCATCCAAGAACAAGAGGATGCAGGGTGGCAGCAATTCCTTAGAGGTGGATGGGTCAGAACCAATAAGACCTGATGGGTGAAGGAAATGCCTATTTTTCACCACCCTCTAGGGTCTGAGTGTATTTCTGATGGTCTGAGGGTCAGCACTGGTCCTTTCTTCTTTTTCTTTCTTTTTAAAGATTTTTATTTATTCATTTATTTTTGGCTGTTCTGTTCGAGATTTTCTCTAGTTGTGGCAAGTGAGACCTACTCTCTGGTTGCGCTGTGTGGGCTTCTCATTGCGGTGGCTTCTCTTTTGGGGGAACATGGGCTCAAGGGTGCTCAGGCTTCAGTAGTTGGCTCCAGAGCACAAGTCCAATAGTTGTGACCCATGGTCTTAGCTGCTCCACGGCAAGTGGAATCTTCCTGGACTGGGGATTGAACCGGTGCCTCCTGCATTGGCAGGTGGCTTCTTTACCACTGAGCCACCAGGGAAGCCCAAAGCTGGTCCTTTCGGTCCACCTGGGTCTATGCTCCTTTCCGGAGAGCATGGTGCAGCATGGTGGCCTTAGGTACCTGCTATCTTGCACAAAGAAGGAAATAAAATTGCTGTACAAATAATGATCTCTGCTCGACCCACCCGACAGAGTTACGGATACACCCAAATGAGCTAACACGCCTGCCAGAGTTTTGTCCATTGCAAATAGATGCAACTGGAAGTCATGCATTCCTGGCTGGGTCTATGCAATGTGTCAGTCAAGTAGCTTAATCCCGGGTGGCAAAGCTTCCCTTGTTTCAGCACGGCCAGGTCCCTCGTTAGTGTTCCCTGGGGCCAACAGGGCTGCACTCATTTTTGGTTGTTTGACCTGAGGGTCAGTTCTTTGTCACTCTGAGAGCAGCCGCCCCAGGGAGGTGGAAACTCAGTTCTCAGCGAAGCTTTGCAAAATTCCCCAAGTGGAATAGACCCTGCCTGCCCCAGGAGGGGGCAGCTGACTGGGGGTGGGGTCCTCTGATTTGACTAGCTATGGCTGCAGGAAGAAGGGGAAACCCATTCTGATGAAGGGGACTCCGGGTCGGAACCACCAGGCTCCCATCCTGCCTAAATAACACGCTTGGAAACAGAACTTTATTCCAACACTGGTGTTTCTTCTTCTGTAGCCTTGACAGGAGTTTCCAATTCATCTGAATTTTGTCCATTTCTAGGGCTTTTTTTTTTCCCAATAGTAACATATGAAGGAATGGGCTGACCTTTAATTTATAATCCTCGTGTCACGGAGTTTAGCCGAGCTTAACCTATGTCAGTTGTATTATAGTTCAAAATCGTCTGCCTTGCTTAGGAAAAGGCAGGCTGTGCTTTCAGTGTCAGGTTGAAAAAATATATAAATAAAAAAAGAAACGTGGGAAAATAGACCTTCATTAAAAAAGGCAGAGGAAGTCTCCACGGGAAAGGGAGAACTGTCCAGAAAGAAGGAAACCTGTGAGGTGGAAGAAGTGCTGGAAAACGAACAGGAAGGTGATAAAGAAAAATTTTTGCAGCACTTTGTAACTGGAGAGCGACCCCATGGACTGTAGCCGCCAGGCTCCTCTGTCCATGGGATTCTCCAGACAAGAATACTGGAGTGGATTGCCATGCCCTCCTCCAGGGAATCTTCCCAACCCAGGGATCAGTCCTGGGTCTCCTGCCTTGCAGGCACATTCTTTACCATGTGAGCCACCAGGGAAGCACTGAGAGCTGCCAGACAGAGCCACAGTGATGTCAAGGCCCAGAGCTGAAGTGGGAAAGCTGAAGAGAGGCCAAGGGGTCTCATCAAGAAGAGGTTGGGTACAATGTTTTACATTTGGCTTTAATTAAGATGTATCCTGTCTTTCTGAGGGATGCTAAGAAGCTCAACTCATATACCCTCTCTGGGATGGAGCCTTGTTCTCCTGGAGGCTGGGAGTGTAGCTTGGTGACCTGCAGCCATTATCCCTCTTTGAGGATGGTCTCAGCTGAAAAAGACCTGCCTTGCTCAAGGTGACACCCTCTTCCTGGGGCACCATCCTCTCAGGCCCGACCAGTGCACGGATATTAAGATGTGCTGTCCTTTCTCAGCTTGGGACGCACCTGACGGGCATCTCAGATCTGGAGTGGAGTTGCCAGAGGCCTTTGCTGGCCCTGCATCACAGCTTCCAGTTTCCTTTGGTCCAGGTTCTGCTTCCTTCTCCACCTTTCAGCAGGTGCTACTCCCTACAGCATCCCCTGATACATCTCCCACCCACTGATTGCCATTCTAGACTCGGCTCCTCGAGACCCCACTGTGACAAGGCTCTACCTGGTACCTAGTTTCTAAGAGTGATTCTAAGAAAGATGCTGGGATCTTGGTGAAAGCATCCCTCTTGAATTCTTTTTTTTTTTTTTTAATTAAAAAAAGTCTTTATTGAATTTATTACAACATTGCTTCTGTTTTATGCTTTTTGCCACTAGCTGTGTGGGATCTTAGCTCCCCTGTCAGGGATCAAATCCTCACACCTTGTATTGGAAGGTGAAGTCTTAAGCACTGGATCACCAGGGATGTCCCCAAGGTGTCACTGTTTTTCATTCATTTCTTTCTTTCTTTGGCTCATGGCCCCTAGAGCACGTGGACTCATAGAGCCATGTAGTTGTGGCTCAAGAGCCTCTAGAACCACGTAGCTGTGGCTCACGAGCTTTGTTGTCTGGAGGCATAGGGGATCTTAGTTCCCTGACCAGGGGTCAAACACTTTTCTCCTTCACTGGAAGGTGGAGTCTTAACCACTGCAGGGAGGTCCCACTTGTATTCTTAGAGATGGAAATTTCTAAATATGTGTTATTTTGTTACAACAGAGATAGAAAATTATTACAAGGGGTATGGTACTCTTTGGAAAAGTAAAGGACAGTCTGTATCACAAGCCGTAAAGATATTTCTAACTTTTTACCCCCCAGTCATGTACCCATGTAAGGCCTACCCCTGACATTTATTGTTAAGGAAATAATGGAAGAGAAGCCTACCTACTTGATATGGGTTATAGCATGATTTTGATATTGACTCTAAATAAAATATTCTATAGGCACATTTTGTTAATTATGAAAGCCAAGTTGAATGTAATGCTGTCAAGCATTTCAGAATCCACAGGGTGGGGAATATTGTTGGTGGAAAACATTCTCCAGGACTCAAATGAGACCGTGAATACACCTGCACAGGTCTGGAGGTAAACCTGAAGGCTAGCAAAGAAATGGGAAAAGATCAACATTTTCCTCTGCTTCATCCTGAGGAGTTTTCATCCATTTTCTATCTTGCAGTGTCTTTACTGGATCTGACTGCTCCTGAAATGGGTCCTTATCTTTGAAAACACAGGGAAGCTTTTGGCCTTAGATCCACATGAATAATAACTGAAATGATGCATAATTAACTGCTTTGCACATCAATATCAATCTGCAATATTGATTGCTTAAATATTTTAGAACCAATGTTTTAATTTATATATAGGAATAGGAATGTGTGTGTACGTATAGTTAGTAAGTAAGTAAGTAAGTAAGTGTTAGTCGCTCAGTCATGTCTGACTCTTTGCGACCCCGTTGACCATAGCCTGCCAGGCTCCTCCATCCATAGGATTTTCCAGGTAAGAATACTGGAGTGGGTTGTCAGTTCCTTCTCCAGGGGATCTTCTGGACCCAGGGATCGAACCTGGGTCCCCTGTATTGCAAGCAGATGCTTTACCAAGCGAGCTACCAGGGAAACCCACTTGTAAGTAAAGACTTGTTTATTTCATATTAAACATCGGTGAGTTACTATGATTCTGGCTCCTTATTTAGAATTTCATCATTCTATTCACAGTGTACATAACATATATATGTATTAACATGCAAATGATTACTCTCCTTCTAAGTCTGGTGTTCCACTTTTGAGAAGGCCAACAAAGCTTCTACAGAGTGGAAAAGTGCTTTTCAAACTCACCCTCAATGCATAGGACCTGGTGGGAAATGAAGACAGGGCGGAAATAAGGGTAAATTAAATGCACAGGTTCTTCACATGGGACGAAAGAAATGTCTTCATGCCTGCTTGTAGGGCTGTAACTTGACTGTCTGATGGGACACCAAACATTTCCTCTACTTTGATTTCATACAGAAATATCTACTTTGGGCTCTCTTCCTTCCTCACTCCCCACCCCCAAACCCTGGCATCTTAACTGATCAATGCATATGAAAATTTGAGAACCAATGCTTTACTGTTGAAATGATAGGCTCTCAGTTTCCATCATCCAGAACTTTGGGCTCTGCAGGTCTGAGGTTGGGTGTAGGAATCTGAATTTTTGTCAAGCACCCCGGGAAATTCTGATTTAGGTAGCTTGTGGGACACCCTTTATGAAACTCTGCCCTGCTGGAATTCCAAAATAATTTCGTGTGCAGGATTCCTTTATGCAACTGGCTGATGGACAGACCTCCACCATTAAGTATGGAACCGGAGACCTCCTCTTCACTTCCCCTCTAGGGATTTGTACGAGTTAATCCATCCCCAAAATAAAGTCTTGGTTGCAAGTCAAATATTTATTTCCTCCGTGGACAAGCAGAGAGCCTCTTTTCTATCAAACCTCATCATGACACACCTTGGAATGGTGCCGATGGAAAATGATTGCACTCGGAGAGATTTTTATTATGTGATTTGGACTAACAAAGGGAAGAGAAAAAATCCAATTAAATTCCAGGAAGGAGTGACAGCATGATCATAATGGAGCCACATTGTTCCAAGCAGGTTCCTTTGCCAGAGCGGAGACCCGGGGCAGAGCTAACTTGTCTGCAGACCATGGTGGGGATGGGGGGAGAGTGGTCAGGAAGGAGACCAGCTGGCGGAGATCGTGGTCATTCAGAGGAGGGAGCGACTAGGTCAGTGTGACACTGGCAAAGGGTCACCATGTTTCAAAAGAGGGCATGAGATTCTGAAACTTAATGGTAAAAATTTTTAAATATAATTTAGATTATGGGAGATGCTGCATTTTCAGTCTAGAGAGAAAAGGGCCAGGAGCGAAGGACACTGAGCTTTTTAGATGTGAAGGAAGAAAATCAGTGATTTCTGAGCATGGACACAGGGATCTATGGGTGGGGGTGGATTTCTGACTTTTTTTTTTTTTTGACCTCGCTGCATAGCTTGTGGGATCTTAGTTCCCAGACCAGGGATTGAACCCGGGTCCTTGGCACTGAGGGCTTCCCTGGTGGCTCAGTAGTAAAGAATCCACCTGCAATGCAGGAGATGCAGGTTCTATCCTTAGGTCAGGAGGATCCCCTGAAGTAGACAGTGGCAACCTACTCTAATATTCTTGCCTGGGAAATCCCCTGGTCAGAGGAGCCTGGTGGGCTACAGTCCATGGGGTCAGACACGATTTAGCGACTAAACAACAACAGCCTCAGCATTGAGAGCACAGAGTCCTAACCACTGGACTGCCAGGGAATTCCTGGATTTCTGACTTATTAAGGAGAGTACTTGATAGTGAGGGTGATAATGGAAATGATGAAAAAAGTGACAACAACATCTGAGATAGTGCCCTTGGCAATGGGCGGGGATTTAGTTCGGGGCTCTGGACGCTGTAGAATACATGTGCTCCATGTTGATGCCATGGGGAGCAAGAGGGTCTCAGGAGAACAGGCTGTAGATAGGAGAGCATCACTGGGGCATGTATCCTTGGCCCCAGAAGGCTTCCCAGGGATTGAAACATTCTGCACTGGTAAGTCTGGGCGAAGAACCTGTGGTACCAAGTAAGGATGAACAAGGATGGGTCTTGGAGTTTCCAGAATGAAGAGTAGGAGCCAGGATACAACAGAACCTATGACAGGTGATGCCTTTGGGACTTTGGAAGGGGAGGGCTTGAACGTATTTGCTTCCTAGAAACTGGGTCTGAGGAAATGCTGTGTGGTCATTGATGGTTCTGCAGCCCTGGAAGAGGAGGAGAAACCCAAGCCTGGTGAGAGATGCCCTTGAATGTCCAGAAAGAAAGTGAAAGCATTAGTCACTCAGTTGTGTCTGACTCTTTGAGACCCCATGGACTGTAGCCCATCAGGCTTCTCTGTCCATGGGATTTTCCAGGCCAAATGCTGGAGTGGGTTGTCATTTCCTTTACCAGGGGATCTTCTCCACCCAGGGATGGGCCCCAGGTTTCCTGCATTACAGGCAGATTCTTTACTATCTAAGCCACCAGGGAAGCCCTTGAATGTCCAGGCTGAGGGTCAACTTGAGGGACAACTAGCATCCCTCTAGCGCCCTCAATGGCACACTCTTTATCTCATTTGTTCTGCTTTTACAATAAAAAGCGCATCTCTAATCAAAGCAGTAGATGCACATTGCAAAACAACCCAAATCATACACAAGGCTTATAATAAATGGCAACAATCCTCCCCCCATCCCTTCCCACTGCTGAGCCATTATCTTCAGAGCCAACCGTTTCTTTGGCTGTTTATCCTGGCTCTGGAGCATCACTTGATGTTGAGAGATGCTGGTTGCTATGGCATTTAGTTAATGGAGACATTGGACCCAGTGCAGGCTCTATTGGACACTGGATGCTCTCTCTGATGAGGGCAGAAAGAACAGGTCTTGGCAAAGGAAGGGTCCTATACTTACTATGAATTACTCATTTCTGGGGCTTAATTTTTTTTTTCTTAACTTTTTGAGCTTCCAAGAACTGCCTGAAACTATGATCACATTTTTCACAGGAGGGAGTTCAGGTGCAGAGGGATTAGATATCTTCCCTTGGTCACTCTGGTACGTTTTGGAGACAGGATTTGAGCCCCAGGATCCTGACTTTGGAGAAGGAGAAATAGCATATGACATCCCTTATAGGCAGAATCTAAAAAGACATGATACAAATGAATTTATTTACAAAGCAGATGCAGACTCACAGACTTAGAGAAGGAGTTTACAGTTGCCAGTGGGGGAGGCTGGGAGGAAGGATAGTTAGGGAGTTTGGGATGAACAGGTACACATTGCTATTTTAAATGGATAACCAACAAGGACCTATTGGGTAGCACAGGGAACTCTGCTCAATGTAATGTGGCAGCCTGGATGAGAGGGGAGTTTGGGGGAGAATGCATACATATATGGATGGATGAATCCCTTTGCCGTCCACCTGAAACTATCACAACATTGTTAACTGGCTCTGCTCCAATTAAAAGAAGTTTTAAAAGTGGATGACCAACAAGACCGACTATACAGCACAGGGAGCTCTGCTCAGTGCTATGTGGTAGCCTGGATAGGAGGGGAGTTTGGAGGAGAATAGTTACATGTATATGATGGCTGAGTCCCTTTGCTGTCTCCCTGAAGCTATCACAAGGATAAAAGAAGGATGAAAATGGGCTTAGAAGTCAGGATTCTTTTTTTAAAAATATTTATTTTATATTGGAATATAGCCATTAACAATGAAGCTATCACAACATTGTTAATTGTCTATATTCCAATATAAAAATAAAAAAATTTTAAAAAGAATCCTGACTTTTAAGCCCATTTTCATCCTTCTTTCACTACTCCTCCATTGACAAATGGAAAAATAAAAAAGTCCAGGGAATCAGATGATAAACCCATGGTCATACAATTTGAGGGGGGTGATGAAGCTGGTTCTAAGAATGAAAGTCTTCAGACTTCAAATCTGGGGTCCTTTCTGACAAGATACCTCCCTCATTCTAGTCTAAGTTCTGAATCACTTCCTTTGATCCAGAAGAACTTTAGAAGAATCCAGGGAAATAAAAGAATGAAGTCCAGCTCGTTGGCCCCTCCCTGCCTTACTTAAGTGAGCTGCGGAGGAGGCCAGGCCATTTATTTTCAGGAACAGCCTAATGATCACCCAGCAAGTCTACTTACAGATGTGGTCCATCAGACCACCTGGATATACTAGTGCAAAAAGCTCAGAGTCCGTCTCAGGCTGATGGATTGCCCGAGTTATTAATACGGAAAAGGAGGGAGATTTACTTTCGGTAGTGGAATTAAGGTGCTTCAGTGCACCCTGGACTAGTTGTTTTAAAATAACAGGGGACCGAGTTTCTCTTGGAAAAGGACTTAATTTTTATTGAAAACCTACCACCTTCAAATGGCTGGGAAGTTGAAGAACTATAAAACTGTCAAACAGCCCCATTATTAAAAGCTTTATTTGACAAATCTTCCACTGCTGGGGTAACTCGTGCGTTTTCCCTCCTCTCGCAGAAGAAATAAAACCACTCGCTTATGCAAACTGCTGACAAGGAATGGAAACAAATGGACTTCTAAACATGAGCAGAGACACCCTGGCCCCTTCCCACAGCCTAATGGAGGCGAGAGCCATTCATAAATCCAGGGCCGCTCGGACAGAACTGTGGTTCTGTAACTTCTCATCTGATCGGGGCTCAGAGCTGGGGAAAATGTCCTTGTTTCTTGAAGGCTCTGTATTAGTAAGAGGGGTTAGAAGGCAAGAAAAAGTGTTTTACCAATGCAGTCCTCCTAAAACAACTCATATTTATTATTCCGTGGCTTCTGTGGATCAGGGGTCCAGGCACAGGTGGGATGGGATCTTTGCTTATGAACCCATGAAGCGGCAACCCAGCTGGGACTGAGTTTCCATCTGAAAGCTCAGCTGGGGAAGGAATCATGTCCCCACTCCATGTTGCTGTTAGCTGCTTTCAGGTCCTTGATATTGTAGCTTGAGTTGTTTTGTTTTGCTCTTTGCTGGCTGTTGTTCAGAGGCCATCCACCCTCAGCTCCTAACCCAACGTTCCTTGCCACATGAACTTCTCCAACGTGACCACTTACATCTCTAATCCAGAAAGAAGAGTCCCTAGAGAGCTTTCAAGAAGAAGTCTTACATAATATAATGTAGTTATGGAAGGGATGGTCTATCACCTCTGCCATGTTCTGTTGGTTGGGAGCAAGTCACGGTCGTGCCCATACTTGGGGAGAGGGGACAACGCAAGAGTGTGAATACACGTAGGTAGGAATCATGGGGATCTCCTTAGAGTCTGTCCATCTTGCCCTGTGACCCACCACTGTGGGCTGACCATGCTGAGTGTATTTTACCTGAGCTGCTGGGAAAGAACGAAGGGAGGAAAAGAGGGAGGGAGGAAGGCATATTTATGGAGCGCTTTGGGCACAGAAATGAGTAGTGGTCCTGTTTAGAATATTGTCCAAGAAAAAATGAAAGTTTTTTCTTGGCCAGGTCTACTTCTGAGTTTATATACTAATGAATGAGATGCCAATTCTAGGTGTCCAAGCCAATCTGAAAAGATGCCCTGAGTGTAAGGGGAGCTGCTCTCCACCTTTCAAACAGAGCAACTATCTGTACAGCAAAGTGAATCAGCTATACGAATACACATATCCTCTCTTATTTGGATTTCCTTCCCATTGAGGTCACCATAGAGCACTGAGTAGAATTCCTTGTGCTATATAGTATGTTCTTGTTAGCTACGTATATTTTGTACATAGTAGGAACGTCAATAGTGTATTGAAGAAGGAAATGGCAACCTACTCCAGTATTCTTTCCTGGGAAATCCTATGGCCAGAGAAGCCTGGCAGGCTAGATTCCATGGAGTTGCAAAATAGTAGGATACAACTTAGACATGAAACAACAACAATAGCCATCAATGGTGTTCTGTGTATCATCCTCGATCTCCCAATTCATCCCACTCCAACCTTCCCACCTTGGTATCCGTATATTTGTTTTCTGTGTCTCTATTTCTGCTTTGCAAAAATTACAATTTTTACATGGTTTACTTGGAAAATTATGTCTCTTAATCCATGGTTTGGGAGTAGTCTTTTTGTTGACAGTTATCTTCTGCTTGCCCACTCTGCACGTGTTTGCTCAGAAGATCTGAAGAACACTTCAAGTGTTGTCTCTCCTCAATACATGGTCAGGGGCAGGAGTGGGTGTTTTTCTTTTTGGGTAAGTGATTGAACAGATGAATTAGAAAGCAGATGAGAAACAAAGATGTAGGCAGGGATGGAGGGAAGACGCAACCAGCCTTCTCACACACAGTTGATAAAATTCAGGGTTTCTGAGCCACAGTTTCGTTGACATTTGAAGTCAGATAATTCTTTGTTGGGGGAGGAGGGGTTAGAATGCTTAGCATCTCTGGCCTCTACCCACTAGAAAACCAGTAGTACACACCCCTCAACCCTCTCCAGACATTGCCAGCTGTTCCTTGGGGAGGAGAGCATAATTCCTCCATGGGAGAAGCCCTGATATAATTCTAGCACCAAGCAATTGACACTGATGCTTTTTAAGGGGCTTGGGTTGTTTTGCGTGCTCAGTGATTCAGTAATGTCTGACTCTTAGCGACCCTATGGACTGTGGCCAACTAGGCTCTTATGTCCATGGGATTCTCTAGGCAAGAATACTGGAATGGGTTGTCATTTCCTCTTCCAGGGGATCTTCTCGACCCAGGGATCGAACCAGCATCTCCTGTGTCTCCTGCATTGGCAGGTGGATTCTTTTACCAATGGGCCACCTGGGACGTCCCTATCTGGTCCCAATTATTTAGGAAGTCCTGGACTTCCCTGGTGGCTCAGACGGTAAAGTGTCTTACTTACAATGTGGGAGACCTGGGTTCAATCCTCTGGAGAAGGAAATGGCAACCCACTCCAGTACTCTTGCCTGGAAAATCCCATGGACAGAGGAGTGTGGTGGGCTACAGTCCATGGGGTCACAAAGAGTTGGACATGACTGAGCAACTTCACTCACTCACTCAAATAATTATATAGGTTTTTATAAATGCTAGATCTTTTTTTTTTGATGTAGGCCATTTTAAAAGTCTTATTGAATTTGTTACAATATTGTTTCTGTTTTATGTTGTGATTTTTTGGCTGCAAGGCATGTGGAATCTTAGTTCCCTGACTAGGGATTGAACCTGTACCCTCTGCATTGGAAGGGGAAGTCTTAACCACTGGACCACCAGGCAAGTCCGCTACAGATGCTAAATCTATCTCATGGAGCGCCCCCAATTGTTGGGAATGGATAATGGGAATAAAGGGGCTTCCCTGGTGGCTCGGATGAAAAAGAAGCTGCCTTCAATGCAGGAGACCCATCTATCTGTCTCTATGACTTAGACAACCCTAGGCCCCTCTGACCATGGGATTTTCTAGGCAAGAATACTGGAGCGGGTTGCCATTGGAGTTTTGGTCGTGAACTTTCTAGGTTTGAATCCTGGTTCTACCACTTACAAACTGTGAGACTGGGGACACATTTTTTCAAGAAATGGCCTCTGTTGTGATATCCTTTTCTGCAAAACAGAGATGGTGACTTCTGTAGCTGCTGTCGCGAGTACACATAATATACATAAAATCCTCAGTGTAGGGGCCATGTGCCCCCAAACAAAAGAGGAACAATGTGTCAGTGATTCCTTAGAATGCCTTTAGAATATTTAGCCATCCGGGCTATCTTGAGTTGACTATTTTCTTCCTTTGCTCCCTCTCAATTTAGGATCTTGTTGGGATATACCAGTGGAAACAGAAGAGCCTTAATTATGGGCTCAGCTACCTTGCTCAGGAGAGGATGACCGGTAGGCATTGGGACCTAGGACAGTTCAACTTTGATGAGAAGAGTAGGTGTGTTGACAGGAGTCACTGTGACATTCAGATACCCTCTATCACTTGGGATAATTCTCTGGGATTATGTGTCTGAGAGCTTCCTCCTTTCTTTCTAGGAGATCTTGCTTTCTGTTGGCTGCTAACTAATCTTTATGATCCCACTGATTGACATGTTTTCATTAGCCCATAATGCAATATAGATGTACTGTTGCAGTAAGATACACACAATATAAAATTTACTATGTGTACGTGTACTCAGGCGCTTAGTCGTGTCCAACTCTTTGTGACCCCATGGACTGTAGCCTGCCAGGCTCCTCTTTCTGTGGGATTCTCCAGGCAAGAATACTGGAGTGGGTTGCTATTTCCTCTTCCAGAGGATCTTCCTAACCCAGGGATTGAACTGGCATCTCCTGCATTGGCAGGCAGATTCTTTACCACTAGCTCCATCTGGGAGACCAAAATTTACTGTAATAACTATTTAATAATGTAAGTTCTGTGGCTTTAAGTATGTTCATGTTGCTGTGCAAATATCAACAGCATCCATTTCCAGAACACTTTTCATAGTCTCAAACTGAGACTCTGTATTCATTAAGCAAATGTCCCATCTCCCACTTCCAGTTCCTGGCAACCACCCTTTCACTCTCTGTCTCTATGAGTTAGACCACTCTGCTGCTGCTGCTGCTGCTAAGTCACTTCAGTCGTGTCCGACTCTGTGCGACCCCAGAGACGGCAGCCCACAAGGCTCCCCCATCCCTGGGATTCTCCAGGCAAGAACACTGGAGTGGGTTGCCATTTTCTTCTCCAATGCAGGAAAGTGAAAAGTGAAAGTGAAATCGCTCAGTCATATCCGACTCTTAGCGACCCCATGGACTGCAGCCTACCAGGCTCCTCTGTCCATGGGATTTTCCAGGCAAGAGTACTGGAGTGGGTTGCCATTGCCTTCTCCTAGGTACCTCATATAAATGCAATCATACAATAGTTGTCCTTTCTTGATTGTCTTCTTTCCCTCAGCATAACGTCAAGATTCATCCATATGGTAGCATGTGTCAAAATTCTCTTCTGTTTTTAACCCAGATGATACTCTGTTGTATGTAGAGACCACAATTTATTTATCCATTCATCTGTTGATGGACATGGGTTACTTCCACCTTTTGGTTATTACGAATAATGCTTCCACCATGGGTATACAAATATTTGAGTCCGTGCTTTTACTTCTTCTCAGTATATATATATATATATATCCAGGATTAGAATTGTTGGATTCTACCGTAATGTCTATGTGGAATTTTTTTGAGGAACCACCATGCCATTTTCTGCAGCAGCTGCATCATTTCACATTCCCAGCAGCCACACACAGGGGTTCCAATTTCTCCACATCCTTGTGGCTTGGGTTTGCCTTTCCCCAGTGACTAGTGATGTTGGACCTCTTTTCATGTTTGCATTTATATTTCAACAAAGAATTCGGAAAAATTCCTAGTGGAATTTCAGGCAGCTATTAGAAAAGACAATTTCAGACAGTGAGACCTCCCCACTACCAATACCCCCGTGTCCAGACGTGCACACGACACCTGTTTACTGCCGGCATGAGGTCATTCCGAGGCTCTGCAAACTCCCCAGTCTATGCTTTGCTCATTCATCTTGGTTATCAACTGATATCCCGCCTACAAAGTCTGCTGAGGGAAGCCCGGCCAGCTGCCATCTCTTTAATATTTAGAAATCTGCCTTAATACATCCTAGTTCTTCCTGCGTGCTGCTATCTGTATTTGCGGTCTCCGGTTTTCTGGGAATTCAGTGGGATGGTTTCTTATCTGTTAGCTTGTCAGAAACAGGCACGAGGACAATCAAATGTTCATCTATTCACATCTGGTGTTCTGCAGGGAACAGCGTTTAGACCCCTACCGTGTTTAACTGTATAAATGGTTTCTATCTATCATCTAAATCAGAACTGCGAACGTGCAGAGCAAACTACAGCAGATAGAGACTCACACAGGATCCGTGGTGGGGAGAGGGCAGAGCACCCCCCTCCCCCTTTGAACACGGGAACTGGTAGAATTCTCACCATCATTCTTTTTTACTCTTTCCACACTGATTTCTAGTTGAAGTTTAGTTTTTAATCATGGCACTACGTGACGCATACTTGTGCGTGGATGCATGCACAAGTCTGTATGTCTGGGCCTCTGTATGTCTGCCTCTTATACGTCTCGCTGTGTTTGTCGGTCTTTGCATTTTTGTATATTTGTGTTCTCGATCATCTCCCGCGTGTGTGTATGGGTTTCACTGTGGATGCATTTTGCGTGGAGTTTTGGTGTCTATATGTCTCACTGTGTGTCTTAGGATCTTTCTTTGCCTGCCCATCAGTTTGCACCTGTACTCAGCTGTCCCTGGGGGTCTCTCTTGGTGTGTGGGTTTTGTGTGTGTGCGTCTGTGTCACGTGGATCCTTTCCCTCTTTGTACCACCCCTGTTTGTGGATGGAAGCAGACCGGTCATTTTCAAGCTTGAGGAAAATGATGGGCTTGGAGATCCAAGTCCATTTAGAATCCGGTCCATTCTAAAGATCGGTCCTGGGTGTTCTTTGGAAGGAATGATGCTAAAGCTGAAACTCTAGTACTTTGGCCATCTCATGCGAAGAGTTGACTCATTGGAAAAGACTCTGATGCTGGGAGGGATTGGGGGCAGGAGGAGAAGGGGACGCCAGAGGATGAGATGGCTGGATGGCATCACTGCCTCGATGGACGTGAGTCTGAGTGAACTCCGGGAGTTGGTGATGGACAGGGAGGCCTGGCGTGCTGTGATTTATGGGGTCACAAAGAGTCGGACACGACTGAGCAACTGAACTGAACTGAACCATTATGGTGCCAGGCAGCCATCCTCACGACGTGTCTGAGGCTTGGCCTGCCAGGTCGCTTGGAACGGCTCCCACCCTCTGCTCTGTGTAGCCGGGTGCTGAAAATACTCTAATGGGGCAGAATGACCTGTGTTGAAATCAATGCCTCCTTTCTTTCAGCTGCTAATGAGGCCTGCACACAGGTGCCTCTGAAACACCTTCACTAGACCCCACGGAGGAAGGTGTTTGGAGGGGGGCTGAAACAATCCATTCTTCTGCCAACTCTGAGTGGCTCCCTGCTCTGAAATCTCCTAGTATCCGGGATAAACAGCTCTATCCCTTCAGTTGGCCAAATTCCTGTCTCTTTGTTAACCGGCCTGTCCTCTGCTGTACCCTGGTTTTCCCCTTTTAGCCCCCAAGGAGGATTTAATCCTCCCATCCTATTATGTTATCAAGAGTCAAGAAGATGGTGACACCAGTAATCATCACCATCACCACCACCACCATCACAATCACCACCACCATCATCACCATCTTCATCATCACCATCACCACCATCATCACCATCACCATCATCACCGTTATCAATCGCCATTTACATTTATGTGATACTGTGTACAGTATGAAGGTCTAGGGTTTTCCACCCATTACTTCTTTCAACCCAAAAGTTCAACATATGACCCACGTAAAACATTTTCCATTTTCCTAGAAGCAACTGGTATTAACTGAGCTGTCATGGTGAGTCAGATGTGATGCTCAGCCCTTTACATGAGTTAAACTACTTCTCATGGACCAAAACCCAAGGAAGCAGATAGCATTACTTTCTCCACCTAGCAGACAGAAAAAGGGATATCAAGAGAGGTTAGGTAATCTGTCTGAGGTTACACAGCTAGGAAGTGGTAGATCTAGGTAAAGAACCCAGACATGTTAGACTTGGAGCTCATGTCCTGAACCTCTTGGGAGTAGAGAGACTGCAATCTGGCTGAGCTCCTGGGTTGTAGCTGGACTTGCCTGGGACCAGTGACACTGGGGACTATCTCATAGCTTCGGGTGGTGTTTGGGCTGCTGGCCCGCTGAAGCACTCTCTTCCCAGATGCCTCCCGTTCTTCCAGATTGGCTGTTGGTTTACCCATTCATTCTTCCACTCCCTCTCTCCCTCCCTCCTTCTGTCTCTTTCCCTCTCTGTCTCTCTCTCTCTCTTCTGCTCCCACCATGTCCTGAAGTCCAGGTCCAGAATTTCACTATCATCTTTGGCTCCTGTTTTTCTAACATCTCCCATCTGGTATATTATTGAATCCTATGAGCTCTACCTTCAAAATACATCCAGAGCTATTGATATCATGTATAAAATAGATAACTAATGAGAACCCACTGTATAGCTCAGGGAACTCTACTCAGTGCTCTATGGTGTCCTAAATGTGAAGGAAATCCAAAAGAGAAGGGATATATGTATATGTCTGGCTGATTCATTTTGCTGTACAGCAAAAACTAACACCACATTGTAAAGCAACTGTGCTTGTTAGTGGCTCAGTTGTGTCTGACTCTTTGTAACCCCATGGAGTGTAGCCCGCCATCCTTCTCTATCCATGGAATTCTTCAGGCAAAAATGTTGGAGTGGGTTGCCATATCATTCTCCAGGGAATCTTCCAGATCCAGGGGTTGAATCTGGGTCTCCTGCATTGCAGGCAGATTCTTTACTGTCTGAGCCACTAGGGAAGACCAAAATTATACTCCAATAAAAATAAAAAATATACATCCAGAATCCAAGAACTCCTCTCCCCCTGCCCCAGCCACCCCCTTGCTGGGCACCATCAGCATCCTTCCTCTGGGTATTGCAATAGCTGCTGAACTGGTCATCATGGTTCTAGTATCCCCTCCACCCCCTTATTGTCCATTCTCCACACAGAAGCCACAGCGACCACTGATACTAAAGCATTAAGTCTGGTCACATCACTTCTGTCCTCCAAGCCCTTCATGGACCCCATTTCACCCAAAGTAAAAGCCAAAATTCCCCCTGCAAGACCCAAGTGGTCTGACCTATGGTCACCCTTCTGACCTCAGTAGCCATTGCCCTGCCCCAGATCACTCCAGCCACATGGGTCTCAGTCATCCTGAGACATCCCTGGAACATGATCCATCACACCGTGGTCCCGAGCTTTTCCCGAATAGACTGCCTCCCCCAACACTGAACAGAATCTCTCCCTCCTCTCTTTCTCTGGTCAACAGTAACTGGCCCTCAAGTTTCAACTCCGCTTTACCACTTTTGTTTACCTTTCTTCTCCTTAGCACAGGGGGCTGGCACATGTAATGACATATTTAATTTATCTGTCGTGCTTATTCTGTATCTCTGTGCTAGCAGGGCTTAGGGATTACTCTCTGTTGATTATTTCCATGTACTTGGCACATAATAGGCACTTAGCTCGTCTTTGCTGAGTGACATGTATATGGCACCACATGTATGCAGCACAGAATTCAAAGGATATAGGAGGGAAGACTTTCTTCCCTACTGGTGCTCTTTAGACATGCATTTTTCACTCCTTGGAAGCAACTGTCATGGCTGATTATCCTGTATCCTGAATCCTTCTAGAGATACTCTACACAAACATCCCTCTGTGTGTCTCTGTCTCTGTCTCTCTTCAGCCTTATCCTTATCTGTGTCCCTGACTCTGTCATCTCTACCTTGACATCTACTTATGTATCTAGATCTGTTACAGCATCATGTATAGACCGTCTTCATCCTTCTCTACTTAATATCTTGCCAGTCCTCTCACAGCAGGACATGAAGAATCACTTTCATCTCTTTAAATGCCTGCTGCTGCTGCTGCTAAGTTGCTTCAGTCATGTCCAACTCTGTGCGACCCCATAGACAGCAGCCCACCAGGCTCCCCCGTCCCTGGGATTCTCCAGGCAAGAACACTGGAGTGGCTTACCATTTCCTTCTCCAATGCATGGAAGTGAAAAGTGAAAGTGAAGTCGCTCAGTCATGTCTGACTCTTCGAGATCCCATGGACTGCAGCCCACCAGGCTCCTCCATCCATGGGATTTTCCATTAAATGCCTGCCTATTATGTAATTGTCTGAGCATGCATATATTCTTTCATAGTCTCCTAGTGATGGACTTTTGGGTAGTTTCCAAAACTTTGCTCTTGCAGACATGACTACAATAAATAAAGCAGTGATTACATCATTTCTCACAAATGCTACTCTATCTGTGGGATGGATTCCTAGAAGTGAAATTGTGTTGGATTATTTAAAGAAAAAAAATCAATGCTTGGTAAACTCAGCTTTCTCTAGAGCAGTGTTCACAGGAATGCTGATCCAGAGGACAGCAATGCTACTGGGTTTCTTTTTTTCTATTATTTTTCATGTAGGATCTAGTTCCCTGACCAGGGATCGAACCCCTGTCCCCTGCAGTAGAAGTGTGGTGTCTTCACCACTGGACCACCAGGGAACTCCTTGGGTTTCTTAATGCCAGAATTTAAAATCGACTCGTTGTAGAGGCAACGCTATTTACAGCAACATGGACGGACCTAGAGATGATCATACTAAGTAAGTCAGACAAAGACGAATACCCACCATGAGATATCACTCATATGTAGAATCTAAAACACGACAGAAATGAACTTATCTATGAAACATACTCACAGAAGTGGGGAACAGACTTGGGGGTGCCAGTGGCGGGGGTGAGTGAGGGAAGGATGGATTGGGAGTTTGGGATCAGCAGAAGCAAAGTGTGATACACAGAATGGATAAACAGCAAGGTCCTACTGCAGAGCGCAGGGAACTGTATTCAGTATCCTGTCATTAATCATAATGGAAAAATATTAAAAAGAATATATATATGTATAGTATAGCTAAATCACTTTGCTGTACAGCAGAAATTAACACACTATTGTAAACCAACAATATTTCAATAAGTTAAAAAAAATCAATTCATTATACGGTTAATGGAGAGCTCATGAAGACCATTAAACTGGAAGCCCATCCCTAACTCCCCACCCCGTTCTCCACCTTAAGAAGGTGCCATGAGTCTCAGAGATCACACATGGCAGAGAACATCAAAAGACGCTTTTCCGTTAGCAGTAGTGTTAGACCTAATTTTCTTTAAAAGTAGCCCTGAAGTCAGGATTATCTTCTGTACTATGAACATCTCTCCAATCTCGACAGAGGATGAGATGGCTGGATGGCATCACTGACTCGGTGGTCGTGAGTCTGAGTGAACTCTGGGAGTTGGTGATGGACAGGGAGGCCTGGCGTGCTGCGATTCATGGGGTCGCAAAGAGTCGGACATGGCTGAGCAACTGTTCTGATCTGATCTGGTAAACATCTCTAATTTTGACTTTGTCTATGGTCTCAGAGCTTATTTTTCCTGCCCTTGTGCTATTGGGATTTTGGGGGTGGGGTGGGGTGTGGTTAGTAGAGTTATTTCCTGTAGCAAGAGACAGAGGAGAGAGACGTGAAATGTCAGCCATGCTTAAGCTTTGTGTGAATTTCTGGATGTTAGTTTCCCTTTCTGCAAAATGAGGATCAAACCAGTCCAGTCTAAAGGAAATCAACCCCGAATATTCACTGGAAGGACTGATGCTGAAACTGAAGCTCCAATACTTTGGCCATCTGATTGGAAGAGCCGACTCATTGGAAAAGACCCTGATGATGAGAAAGATTGAGGGCAGGAGGAGAAGGGGCAACAGAGGATGAGATGGTTGGATGGCATCACCAACTCAATGGACATGAGTTTGAGCAAACTCTGGGAGACAGTGAAGGACAGGGAATCTTGGTGTCCAGCAGTCCATGGGGTCGCAAAGAGTGGGACACTTAGCAACTGAACAAACAAAAATGGGGACAATAATATCTGTCCCTTCTGGATTGTTCTGAGGATTTAATTAAATCATATATTCATTTGTTTAAAAGATATTTACTAAATACCAAGCACGTGTAAGGCTCAGGGAATGTAGGCCTAAAAAGAAACTCCCACAGTTCCTTGGCTGCCTGAACATCTTTAGCATGTGTAAGGCTCTGTGTGATGGCTGGTGGATAGTAGGGGCTCACGTGCATGCGGGTTTCTGGCATTTGTCCTCATCAGACATTATAGAGAGAGACTCATTCTGTTTGGGAGGGATTAGAGCAGAAGGGGAGGTATTTCAGTTTGCTTTGAAGGATGAATACATAGGTTTTCAAGAAAGGAAGGGATGGCTGGATGCTGGGACGTTGCCAGCAGGAGGAACAGCATGGGAAAGCATCTGGCGGGGGGGGGCAGGCAGAACACTGAAGTCCTTGCATATCTGAAGAGTCTGGTTCAAATGAAGTGTCAGGGGTGATCGTCCCTTCCTGAGGTCATGCTGTTTGTAGATTTCTAGGTTGTGCCCAGCCATGGTTAACAATAGATTCCGTGCTTTCGGTCTCGTGTCTTGCTCCCACCGTGTATTTTTTCTTTGCTTCAACCTCAGCCTAAGGTTCGGACCCACTGCTCCTCCATCCAGCTGAGCTTCAGCCTGCATCACGCCCATGCATTTCCTCTCTCTCTTCATCCTCTCTGACCTGGTATTTCAGCAAAGGAACCCATGAAAGGCCAACTTTGGCTCATGTCTGTGTTCTTTGTCTGTTTCCTTATCGTTTTTAATCATTCTCTTTTGATTTGATAAATGAGCCTTGGCTTCTCCCAGCTTTCCTAAAGACCCAGGGTAAAACAACAACAACAACAAAAACGTCCTTTCTGGTAGCTATTGCAGCTGTGAGGGAAAAATGAGCCTCCTCTATAGTCAATAAATCACTTTGTCACCTTAATCTTTTATTGATCTCAATAAAAGTTGTATTTTGTTTCTTAACAAAAATCCACCAGAGAGGACATCTCGTACAGGTGAGGGTACGATGGAAGTAGTGGTCAAGCCATTGCCTCATGTTGTTATTTATGTTATTTATGGATTCGAGGGGGCTAAAGGTTGAGGGGAAGAGATCAAGAAAGCATTCTTGCAAGTGATGCCTCATATTTTAAAAGACACGCTTGACTCCAGGTAGCCTACTAACAGATATGACTCTGAAGCTATATTTTATGCAGACTTTTATAAACAGATCATAAACATCCCACTTCTCCAAGTGAGGAAGGGAAAGGCTCTGTCTCGCTCACAAGTAATGCATCTACTCGGTCGGTTAAATTTAGAAGATGGCAATCATTGTATCCAGACATGGCTTCGTCTCTAGGGAAGGGTCATCCAAACAGGTTACTCAGGGAAGAATGAGTAATGCTTCATCAAGGCTTGGAATCAAGCTTTGGTTAAGGCTTGCAAAAAATATATTCCCCCCTCAGTGCAGAGGAAAAGATCGTAAAAAATGGTCTCTGATGTTAATGTTTATGTCCTGCACATATATTACCCCAGGGTATGGGAAGAGGGAGGGTTTGGTGACTCAGGCATGGAAAAAAAAAAAAAAGAGGCAAAATAGGGTAGAATGTGCACACAATCCTTTTCTCTCTCACCTACTATTTTCTTTAAGACTCAGTAGCCATCTCTGTGACGGCTTCACCCCGGGACCCAGATTTTATTTATTTATTTCTTTACTTTTAATTTTGTATTAGAGTATAGCTGACTAACAATGTTGAGATAGCTTCAGGTAGACAGCAAAGGGACTCAGTCATATGTCTGCATGTATCCATTCTCCCGCAAAGCTCCTCCCATCCAGGCTGCCATGTAACACTGAGTTGAGTTCCCTGTGCTATACAGCAGGTCCCTGTTGGCTGCCCATTTAAAATACAGTAATGTATATATGTCCATTCCAAACTCCCTAATTATCCCTTCCTCCCATCCTTCTCCCTGCGTGATAAGTTCATTCTCTAAGTCTGTGAATCTGTGTTTGTTTTGTAAATAAGTTCATTGTGTAACTTCTTTTTAGATTCTGCTGGTAAGGGATGACTTACTTTGCTCAGCATGACGATCTGCAGGTCCGTCCATGTTGCTGCAAATGACATTATTTTATTCTTTTTAACGGCTGAGTAATATTCCATTGTGGGCTCCCCTGGTGGTTCAGCAGTAAAGAATCCACCTGCCAATGCAGCAGAGGAGGGTTCATTTCCTGGGTTGGGAAGATTTCCCCAAAGAAGGAAATGGCAACCCACTCCAGTATTCTTACCTGGGAAATCCTATGAACAGAGGAGCCTGGTGGGCTACTGTCCATGGGATTTCAAAGAGTCGAGCATGACTTAGTGACTAAACAACAGCAACAATATGGCTCAGAAGGTAAAGCGTCTGTCTACAATGCGGGAGACCTGGGTTCGATCCCTGGGTCGGGAAGATTCCCTGGAGAAGGTAATGGCAACCCACTTCAGTACTCTTGCCTAGAAAATCCCACGGACGGAGGAGCCTGGTGTCCATGGGGTTGCGAAGAGTCGGACACGACTGAGCAACTTCACTTTCACTTTCACCACACCTTTATCCATCACTCTGTCAACCGCTATTTTGGTTGCTTCCATGTCTTGGCTATTGTAAACGGTCCTTCAGTGAATGTTTGGGTGCATGTATCCTTTCGGACCATGTTTTTCTCCAGACATATATCCAGTAGTGTGATTGCAAGGCCTGGGACCCACTTTTTATTCTCCCCAATATCCTGTGATTTCTATTCATTGTGTTATCACATGTTATCGTCTGGATCAGGCAAAGCCCCTGACTTCACCGAGTTTACATTCTCTGACGGAACAATATACACCTAAAGCAGAAAGCTTGGCACATTGCAGGTCCTCAAAAGAAGAAAGTTCAACTTTATCTTCCTTCCCTTTTCTGTTAAGATGATTGTTACAGCATCTCTGGGCATTCAAAAAATTTTTTTTTCTTTGGGGTAAGAATTAAGGGCTAATATCTTTTAAAGGGAAGATGTGAACCATAGGATCTCCAAAGAACAATTTAAACTCCTGGTATTATAATAGCTAACATTCATTGACTGTTTTCATGAAATCTTATGAGTAATAAATAACATTTATTGTGTGTTTACCATGCACTTTGCTAAGCACTTTTTATGTATCCATCTTTCAATCTTTATTACAGTCAGCATGCTAGTACTACTTTCATTCCTCTTTGCCAAAGAGGAAACCGTCTATGAAGAGGTTAAAAAGTACGTCCAGTAGAAAACAGATTTGTGGTTGCCAAGGGGAGAGGCGGTGGGGACGGACTGGGAATCTGGGGTTAGCAGACGCCAACTATTATACATAGAATGCACCACCAACAAGGTCCTACTGTATAACACAGAGAGTAACAGTCAATATTCTGTGGTTAAGCCATGAGGGAAAAGAATATAGAAGGAGTGTGTGTGTGTGTATACAAAATGTGTACGTATATATAAAGAATGTATATTATATATATATAACTGAATTGCTTTGCTGTACAGCAGAAAATACAACACTGTAAACCAACTGTACTTCAATAAAATACATTAAAAAACTATTATATATAGAATGGATCAAAAACAAGATCCTACTATATCACACAGAAAACAATATTCAATATTCTAAGGTCAAACTATGATGGAAAAGAATATAAGAAGAATGTGTGTGTGTGTGTATACAGAATGTGTACATATGTATAAAGGATGTATATATATATATAAATATAACTGAATCACTTTGCTGTACAGCAGAAATTAACACAACATTGTAAATCAACTGTACTTCAATAAAATACATTAAAAAAACAAAAACAACAAAAAATAAGCACGTGCAAGGTCCCCAGCTGGGAGGGGCGGGTCAGTGTAGTAACGACCTGGCTCAACTGTCCATGCTGCTCACCTGTGCACTGTTCTCCGTCCCTCTTAAATGTTATTATCCTAACTGTCCTAAAGGGAAAACTCGCTAGTCACCTATCCTCCTCAATATCCAAACCAGGAAAATGGGATCTGTTCTGGTGTACATTTGACCCATCTGGGAAGAAGGGAGGAAACAGTAAAGGATTGGAACGTATTTACATCTTGAAGCCTGCTCTTCTTTGGTCAAATGGGTCTTAGAACTCATGAGAACTGGATGTACCTTGACTAGTGGGTTTTGTTTTGTTTTAACCTTTCCTTTTGTATTGGGGTTTAGTCGCTAAGAGTCGGACATGACTGAGCGACTTCACTTTCACGTTTCATTTTCATGCATTGGAGAAGGAAATGGCAACCCACTCCAGTGTTCTTTTTTTTTTTTTTTATGCCGCACGTCGACGGCTCCACCGCCCCGGCGCCCGGGAGGGGCGCGGAGAGCCGGGCGGGGGAGGGGAGCCGCCGAGCGGACAGGAAGCAACCTCACTCCAGTGTTCTTGCCTGGAGAATCCCAGGGACAAGGGAGCCTGGTGGGCTGCCGTCTATGGGGTCACACAGAGTCGGACACGACTGAAGTGACTTAGCAACAGCAGCAGCAGCATAGCCGATTAATAATGCTGTGACAGTTTCAGGTGGACAGCAAAGGGACTCAGCTATACATATACACGTACATATACATATTCATTCTCCCCAACCTCCCCTCCCATCCAGGCTGCCATATGACATTGAGCAGAGTGTCCTGTTCAACATGGTAGGTCCTTGTTGGTTATCCATTTCAAATATAGCAGTGTGTGCCTGTCCATCCCAAACTCCCTAACAATCCCTACCTGCCTTCTATCCCCCAGCGATGATAAGTTTGTTTTCTAAGCCTGTGAGTCTGTTTTGTAAATAAATTCATTTGTATCACATCTTTTTATTTATTTATTTTTGATCAGTCAAATAAGGCTTTTTTTCCTGTCAAATCTAGAAACATTTCGTATTGGGGTATAGCCAATTAACAATATTGCAGTAATTTCAGATGAACAGTGAAGGGACTTGGTCATATATATACATGTCCATTCTTCCCCTGGTGGCTCAGTGGTAAAGAATCCACCTGCAATGCAGGAGACACAGGAGTCCTGGGTTCAGTTCCTGGGCTGGGATGATCCCCTGGAGGAGGACATGGCAACCCACTCCAGTGTTCTTGCCTGGAGAATCCCATGGACAGAAGAGCCTGGCAGACCAGTCCATAGGTTGCAAAGAGTTGGACACGACAGATGGTGATTGCAGCCATGAAATTAAAAGACGCTTACTCCTTGGAAAGAAAGTTATGACCAACCTAGATAGCATATTGAAAAGCAGAGACATTACTCTGCCAACAAAGGTCTGTCTTGTCAAGGCTATGGTTTTTCCAGTGGTCATGTATGGATGTGAGAGTTGGACTGTGAAGAAAGCTGAGCACCGAAGAATTGATGCTTTTGAACTGTGGTGTTGGAGAAGACTCTTGAGAGTCCCTTGGACTGCAAGGAGATCCAACCAGTCCATTCTAAAGGAAATCAGTCCTGGGTGTTCATTGCAAGGACTGATGCTAAAGCTGAAACTCCAATATTTTGGCCACCTCATGTGAAGAGTTGACTCATTGGAAAAGACTCTGATGCTGGGAGGGCTTGGGGGCAGGAGGAGAAGGGGACGCCAGAGGATGAGATGGCTGGATGGCATCACCGACTCGATGGACATGGGTTTGGGTGAACTCCGGGAGTTGGTGATGGACAGGGAGGCATGGTGTGCTGAGGTTCATGGGGTAGCAAGGAGTTGGACATGACTGAGCAACTGAACTGAACTGAACTGAAGCAACTTAGCATGCATATATTCTCCCCCAAACCCCGCTCCCATCCAGGCTGGCACATAACATTGAGCAGAATTCCATGTGCCATACAATAAATAGGTCTTTGTTGGTTATCAGTTTTGAATATAGCATCATGTACATGACCTTCCCAAAGTCATGATATTTCTCCTTCTCTGCCTGATTTACTTCACTCAGTATGACGAGCTCTAGATCCAACTGTGTACAACTGGGTGTAAGGTGGATGTTAGTTAAGCACGTTTGACTGTGAAAAGGAAAGATACTCCGGGAGGACCCATCCAAACATCACTAAAGGGAAAATTCCTCAGGCCCCCAAATACAAAGCTCTCACTGGAGAGCATTATCTCTTCTTGTCTCCTCTGATCTACAGGAAGTGAGATGGGATGTGTAAACAAATGAGCACATTTAGCCTGGGACATGCCAGAGAACAGGGAAATGGCTCTAGAAGATTTTTTGTTGTCTTCTTCCCTCAACCCATATGCAGCTATCTTTCTCCACTTGCAGATTGTGAAAAGCCCAGGCCTGTGCACATTCTGAGAAATATAAAGCACTACATAAAACGAAGGGAATTGTTAGTAAAACAGATGCAGTGTTAATTGCACTTGTGAGAGAAGCATAAATAAAACAATACATGTGCTGGAAAATCCATTTATGAGGCTCAGATTTTACAAAACTGCCTTTTTTGCAAAGGTAAAGAAAAAAAAACAGTAGAATGACTAGAATTACATCTTTTAAAAGATTATTCAGATCAATGCTAATGGAGTCCATAATTTTCAATGTCTTATTCATTTTCCAGGCATTGAATATTTACTAAAGGTCTGCTAAATGCCAGCCTAGGTGCTTGGGGCTTATGGGTATAAGGAAGAATATTTAGTCTTTGTTCTCAAGGGACTATGAGTTTAAATGCCCAAGTAAATATTTAGGGCAGTGGTTCTCAATGGAGGAGGGGGTGGGCAAAAGGGAATTTGGCAATATCTGGAGACATTTTTGACTGATACATCTAGGGGAGTGTGTTATCTTGTGGGTAGAGGCCTTGTTGTTTAGTTGCTAAGTCGTGTCTGACTCTTTGTTACCCTGTGGACTGTAGCCCACCAGGCTCCTCTGTCCATGGGATTTCCCAGGCAAAAATACTGGAGTGGGTTGCCATTTCCTCCTCTAGGGGACCTTCCTGATCCAGGGATCGAACCCATGTCTCCTGCTTGGCAGGCAGATTCTTTACCACTGAGCCACCACGGAAGCCCCTGGGGAGAGGCCTAGGTGGCTTCTAACATCCTACATTCTATAGGACAGTGCTCGCAACAAAGAATTATTTGCCCCCAAATGCCAGTGGTGATCAGGCTGAGAAGCCCTGCTTCAGAATATTAGAGTTACTGATTTCTACCATAAGGGCACATGCAAAGGCTCATAGAGGAACATAGAATGAGAGCTATTAGATTGGCCTCTGGCATGGGGAAAGCTTTTATGAAGAATGCGATATTACATCCGATCATCAGATTTACTTATGGTAGTGAGTATCTGTTGATCCCAAATTCCCAATTTATCCTTCCCCTTTCCCCTTTAGTTACTATAAATGTGTTTTCTATGCCAAAGACTTTGACTGTGTGGATCACAATAAACTGTGGAAAATTCTTCAAGAGATGGGAATACCAGACCACCTGACCTGCCTCCTGAGAAATCTTTATGCAGGTCAGGAAGCAACAGTTAGAATTGAACATGGAACAACAGACTGGTTCCAAATTGGGAAAGGAGTACGTCAAGGGTGTATATTGTCACCTTGCTTATTTAACTTATATGCAGAGTACATCATGAGAAACTCTGGGCTGGATGAAGCACCAAGCTGGAATCAAGATTGCTGGGAGTAATACCTATAACCTCAGATATGCAGATGACACCACCCTTATGGCAGAAAGTGAAGAGGAACTAAAGAGCCTCTTGATGAAAGTGAAAGAGGAGAGTGAAAAAGTTGGCTTAAAGCTCAACATTCAGGAAACTAAGATCATGGCATCTGGTCCCATCAGTTCATGGCAAATAGATAGGGAAACAATGGAAATAGTGAGAGGGCTCCAGAGTCACTGCAGATGGTGACTGCAGCCATGAAATTAAAAGATGCTTGTTCCTTGGAAGAAAAGTATGACCAACCTAGACAGCATGTTAAAAGGCAGAGACATTACCTTGCCAACAAAGGTCCATGTAGTCAAAGCTATGGTTTTTCCAGTAGTCATGTATGGATGTGAGAGTTGGACTATAAAGAAAGCTGAGCACTGAAGCTGCTGATGCTTTAGAACTGTGGTGTTGGAGAAGACTCTTGAGAGTCTCTTGGACTGCAAGGAGATCCAACCAGTCCATCCTAAAGGAAATCAGTCCTGAATATTCATTGGAAGGACTGAGGCTGAAGCTGAAGCTCCAATACTTTGGCCACCTGATGTGAAGAACTGAGTCATTGGAAAAGACCCTGATGCTGTGAAAGATTGAAGGCAGGAGGAGAAGGGGGGATGACGGAGGATGAGATAGTTGGATGACATCATTGACCCAATGAACATGAGTTTGAGTAAACTCCAGAAGTTGGTGATGGACAGGAAGGCCTGGTGTGCTTCAGTCCATGGGGTTGCAAAGAGTTGGACACAACTGAGCGATTGAACTGAATATCTGATTCGTCTTTAAATATTTATTTAATTATTTGACTGTGCCAGGTCTTAGTTGTGGCATGTGGAATCTTCGGTTGCAGCGTGTGGGATCCAGTTCCCTGACCAGGGATCAAACCCAGGCCCCTTGCATTGGGAGCCTGGAATCTCAGCCTCTGGACCACCAGTGAAGTCCCTGTAATATCACATTCTTAATAAAACCTTTCCCCATGCCAGAGGCCAATTTAGTTGCTCACATTCTGTGTTCCTCTGAGAATTTGGGATCATCAGATACATACTACTATATATAAAGGGCTTCCTTTATGGCTCAAACAGTAAAGAATTTGCCTGCCATGTGGGAGACTTGGATTCGATCCCTGGGTCAGGAAGATCCCTTGGAGAAGGGAATGGCTACAGACTCCAATATTCTTGCCTGGAGAATGCCATGGACAGAGGAGCCTGGTGGGCTGCAGTCCAAGGGGTCACAAAGAGTCAGACATGACTGAGTGACTAACACTTTCACTTCACTATATATAAAACAGATAAACAGCAAGGACCTACTGTATAGCACTGGGAACTATATTCAATATCTAGTTATAACTTATAATGCCTAGAATAGAAATCCTTCTCCAGGGGATCTTCCCAACCCAAGGATTGAACCTGTGTCTCCTGCACTGCAGGCAGATTCTTTAGCACTGAGCCACCTGGGAAGCCTCTCCCCTCTCATAATGGAAAATAATCTGAAAAAGAATATATATATATATGAAACTAAACCACTTTGCTGTATATCTGAAGCACTGTAAATCAACTATACTTCAACTAACAAAACAAAAATGTTGAGAAAATGGTGGTCCAGTGGTTAAGAATCCACCTGCCAATGTAGGGGACACAAGTTCGTCACCCTAGAACCTGTGCTCCACAACAAGAGAAGCCAAAGCAATGAGAAGACCTCACACTAAAACTAGCCAGTAGCCCCTGCTCGCTGCAACTAGAGGAAACCCATGCACAGCAATGAAGACTTAGCATAGTCAAAAATAAATTAGTAAAAGAGAGAGAGAGAATGTGATATTTGAACTCAAACCCAATGGATTAGTCAAAACTTGCTTGGTTTGGGAGGAGATGAAGGGCATTCATAGCAGGAAGATCAGCACGTGCTGAGTTCTAGAGGCAAGCAAGAACAAGGTGGGTTCAAAGAATGATGTTAACTTCAAGACTGCAGTTTAGAGAGTGTGTGTGTGTATGTGTTTGTGTGTGTGTGTGCACATGCACATGTGAGACAAAGCCACTGGGGTGAAACTGTGCAGGGCTTTCAACACCGTGCTCAGGACTTAGGAGCCTTCAGTTAGATCAGCAAATTGCAGCCTGAAGGCCCAATGCAACCTGCCCGTTTTCAGGTGATTCATTAGCTACGAATGGCCTTCACGTGTTTTATGCGTTGAAACAAGTCCAAAGAAGAATAATACTTCGTGACACATGAAGATGATATGCAATTCAAATTTCCATGTTCATAAATAAAGCTTGCTGGCACAAAGCCACTCACGTTTGTTTATTTATTGTTTGTTTATTTATTGTCTCTACAGCAGCAGAGTCGAGTTGTTGTGGCAGAGACCATATGGCTGGCAAAACCTAAGATATTTACTGTCTGCCTCTTGACAGCAAAAGTTTGTGGATGCCTGAGTTAGGAAAGAGAGAATGATGTGATCACACTACAGAAATCTCTATCACGTCGTCCAGGTTTGGAAGATAACCTGGAAGTTTAGAAATCAAGGTGGAAACTATTGGTATCCTAGTAAAATACTTATGGAGGAAATGCATCAGTCAGGATAAGGCAGGTTGTGCTGTGGTAACAAGCAAGCCCTCAGGTCCCCAATGGCTTTCAAGGTGGGTTATCATTAAAAATGTGTTCACAGACTTCCTGGGTGGTACAGCGGGTAAGAATCTGCCTGCCAATGCAGGGGACATGGGTTCGATCCCTGGTCTGAGAAGATTCCATATGTCACAGGGCAACTAAGACTGTGTATCGCAACTACTTGAGTCCATGTTCTAGAGACTGTGAGCCACAAGGTAAAGCAAGTATACTTCAACAAGAATTGATTTAAAAAAGACTCTAGCAATCTTTTTCATGAAACAAGTAAAACCATGGAAACAATTGCAATAGCCATAAATGACTTAACAGGCGCACCTCGTTTTATTGCACTTCTGAGATACTGCGTTTTTGTTTGTTGGTTTTTATTTGTTACGAATTGATGGTTTGTGCCAACTCTGCCTTGAACAAGTCTATTGTCACCATTTTCCCAACAGCATTTGCTTATTTCATGTCTCTGTGTCATATTTTGGTAATTCTCTCAGTATTTTCAGCTTTTTAAATTATATTTGTTATAGTGATCTGCAATCAGTGATCTTTGATGTTACTGTTGAAAAGAGTGCAACTATCTGAAGGCTCAGATGGTGGTTAATATTTTTTAGCAATAAGGTATTTTTAAATTTAAGTATGTACGCATGCTATAGCGTACATAATAGACTACAGTATAGTATGAACATAACTTTTACATGCACTGGGAACCTGACAAATTCGTGTGATTCACTTTATTACAATAGTTGCTTTATTTTTGTCATCTATAATTGAACCCTCAATATCTCTGAAGCCTGCCTGCCCCTTGCCTAACTTTGGTTATGTGGCTATTCTAGCAAAATCACTCGATTATACACACATTTTGTCTGTTTCCTCCTGACCTGGGACACACAGTTTGCTCACCTACATATTCACATCCAACCTATAGTCCCTCCCATGTTTGGGTAGGACCAGGGCTTCCCTGGTGGCTCAGATGGTGAAGAATCCACCCGCCAATGCAGGAGATGCAGGAAGATCCCCCGAGTCAGGAAAATCCCCTGGAGTAGGAAATGGCAACCCACTGCAGTATTCTTGCCTGTGAAATCCCATGGACAGAGGAGCCTAGCGGGCCACAGTCCATGGAGTTGCAAAGAGTCAGACATGACTGAGCAACGGAGGAAGCACAAAGGATTGTATGTCGAATTTGGAAAGAAAGCCATCAACAATGACTCCATGATTTTCAGTCAGAGCAACCAGGTGGCGCCATCTACAGAAATCAGGATCACTGAAGGGAGAGTAGGCTTTGCTGGGTCCAGAGCTCTGCAACCCTCCTCATAATGAGGGCCAAGTATCCAGGAATGACTTAAATCCTTAGGACACATTTTGCAAAAACAATTTCATGTCCACCTTATGAGATGGGTAGGAAGATCTTCATGACCCAGATAATCACGATGGTGTGATCACTGACCTAGAGCCAGACATCCTGGAATGTGAAGTCAAGTGGGCCTTACAAAGCATCACTATGAACAAAGCTAGTGGAGGTGATGGAATTCCAGTTGAGCTATTCCAAATCCTGAAAGATGATGCTGTGAAAGTGCTGCACTCAATATGCCAGCAAATTTGGAAAACTCAGCAGTGGCCACAGGACTGGGAAAGGTCAGTTTTCATTCCAATCCCAAAGAAAGGCAATGCCAAAGAATGCTCAAACTACCGCACAATTGCACTCATCTCACACGCTAGTAAAGTAATGCTCAAAATTCTCCAAGCCAGGCTTCAGCAATATGTGAACCGTGAACTTCCTGATGTTCAAGCTGGTTTTAGAAAAGGCAGAGGAACCAGAGATCAAATTGCCAACATCCGCTAGATCATAGAAAAAGCAAGAGAGTTCCAGAAAAACATCTATTTCTGCTTTATTGACTATGCCAAAGCCTTTGACTGTGTGCATCACAATAAACTGTGGAAAATTCTGAAAGAGATGGGAATACCAGACCACCTGATCTGCCTCTTGAGAAATTCGTATGCAGGTCAGGAAGCAACAGGTAGAACTGGACATGGAAAAACAGACTGGTTCCAAATAGGAAAAGGAGTTCGTCAAGGCTGTATATTGTTACCCTGTTTATTTAACTTATATGCAGAGTACATCATGAGAAACGCTGGACTGGAAGAAACACAAGCTGGAATCAAGATTGCTGGGAGAAATATCAATAACCTCAGATATGCAGATGACACCACCCTTATGGCAGAAAGTGAAGAGGAACTCAAAAGCCTCTTGATGAAAGTGAAAGTGGAAAGTGAAAAAGTTGGCTTAAAGCTCAGCATTCAGAAGACGAAGATCATGGCATCTGGTCCCATCACTTCATGGCAAATAGATGGGGAAACAGTGTCAGACTTCATTTTGGGGGGCTCCAAAATCACTGCAGATGGTGACTGCAGCCATGAAATTAAAAGACGCTTACTCCTTGGAAGGAAAGTTATGCCCAATCTAGATAGCACATTCAAAAGCAGAGACATTACTTTGCCAACAAAGGTCCGTCTAGTCAAGGCTATGGCTTTTCCTGTGGTCATGTATGGATGTGAGTGTTGGACTGTGAAGAAGGCTGAGCGCCGAAGAATTGATGATTTTGAACTGTGGTGTTGGAGAAGACTCTTGAGAGTCCCTTGGACTGCAAGGAGATCCAACCAGTCCATTCTGAAGGAGATCAGCCCTGGGATTTCTTTGGAAGGAATGATGCTAAAGCTGAAACTTCAGTACTTTGGCCACCTGATGTGAAGAGTTGACTCATTGGAAAAGACTCTGATGCTGGGAGGGATTGAGGGCAGGAGGAGAAGGGGATGCCAGAGGATGAGATGGCTGGATGGCAACAGGACTCGATGGATGTGAGTCTGAGTGAACTCTGGGAGTTGGTGAGGGACAGAGAGGCCCGGTGTGCTGTGGTTCATGGGGTCGCAAAGAGTCGGACACGACTGAGTGACTGATCTGATCTGATCTGATCTGATGCTATTTGTTTCCATCTTGTAAATGAAAATAACCAAGTAAGCCTCAGAAAAAGTAAGTCAGAGAGTGTAACAGACTAAACTATCTTGAAATGGGAGCAGAAAACCACTAACCAGCCAACACAAGCACACAAGGAAATACATTGGCTCTAGCAATGGAAGATGGAAGGATGTGGTTGGTACTGGTCTTGCCTAGGACTGGTGGTGGGTACTGTGCTTCCCTCTGTTTGTCAGTCTGTCCAAGATGGTGCCTTCCAAGCCCAGATACATGTTCCAAGTCCCTAGAACTCAGAAGATTCTGTGCATATATTCTCCCAGGCTGACCTCCCTTTCACTTGCTGAAAGACTCCTGCAATAATGTCTTAGCTAGAACCATAAAGACGGAAGATTGAGTGTTCAGTGGGTTGGCTGACTTTAGTTTCATTCTGATGTAGGGGAGAAGGAATCCATCGTAACCCTGTTGCCTTACTGCCAGAAGAGATTGCCTTCTTTCTGCTCCGGAAAGATAAAGCACTCTCTGCTCCCAAAGAAGCGTTCTCCCTGAAGTTGATCACTGCCACCAGACCTTCTGGGACAGAAGTTCCTCGGACTCATCTCCAGTTGGAGCCAGGTTTTCAGGGAGGCCATTGTTACCCTGTGTTGTGATTGGAAGGATTTTCAGCCATGTGCCTCCACACTTGGAATTGACTCCCAAGGTCTTCGACTATTTTTGTTCCCTCTGCCTACTCCTCTTGGAAGAGAGAAATATCCTGAACTTCCTGCCTCTGAAAATTACCTCTACCTTGTTGTGATTGACCTGCTTACATCCTTTCTTCTAAACACTGCCTCATCTTTGCGGCTCCATGACTCCACCACATGTTCACTTTTCCCTACTTCATTGACTATTCATTCTCAGACTTCTTTGCCCGTATTTCCCTTTCCTGGGTTTCCCCAGTGGCTTAGTGGTAAAGAATCTACCTGCAATGCAGGAGACATAGGAGATGGAGGTTTGATCCCTGGATTGGAGAGATCCTCTGGAGGAGGAATGGCTACCCACTCCATTATTCTTGCTGGAAAAATTCCATGGACAGAGGAGCCTGGTGGGTTACAGTCTATAGGGTTGCAAAGAGTCAGACACAACTGAAGCAGCTGAAGCACACACACCCTTCCCTAACTTCAAGACATTGGTGACCGTCATCAGTGACACAGACTCACAGACTTAGGGAATGAACTTATGGTTACCAGGGAGAAAGGGTGGAGGAGAGGGATGGACTGGGAGTTTGGGATGGACATGTACACACGGCTATGTTTAAAATAGATAACCAACAAGGACCTACTGTATAGCACAAAGAACTCTGCTCAATATCCTGTAATAAGGATATCTTATTATCTTATCCTAAATAGGATAAGAATTAGAAAAAGAATAGATACATATATGTATATAACTGAATCGCTTTGCTGTATACCTGAAATGAACATTGTCAATGAACTGTACCCCAATAGAAAATAAAAATAAAAACAACACAAAAACAAAATGTTGATGATCTTCAGGCAGCAGTTCTGTGTCTTCAAAACTCCATCTGGATTCCCCTGGATGAGATGTTTTCTATTCCCTATGGTAGAGACCATTGGCTGCCTACCTGATAGTCACCCTCCCTCTCTGTTAAGAAAATTCCATTTGGTTTAAGTCTAGGCAGGCATGGGTTCAGGGAAAGAGGGCTTCCATTCCTAGTGGATGGTCCATGATGGAATCTCAGCCAATCATGGTAACCTCATTATCCTTTGACAATAATTGGTTTAGGGATGAACATGTGACTCAATTCTGGCCAATGGGATCTTAAAGGAACCTGAGGATTCTGGGAGAGATGATCTACTCCAATAAACAGAGAGCATTCTTCACACTCACAGTCAATAATTTCAGCCAGCCTGAACTTTTTCAGGTTTCTGTACAGATAATGAGTTCTAGACCTTGAAAGTTGCCCCTGCTGTTTGTTCTCCAACTGATGGAGAGCTCATGCTTCAAGATTCCATGAGAGTGTCACTTTATCTTGCCCTTATTTTTTAAACATGTCTAGGCTTTCTCCTCTCTGTCCTTGCAATATTATCTGTACCATGAGACCTCTCGGGCTGCATTGTGATTATATGTATTTCCTACTCAACTTTGAGCATTTTCCAGGACAGAGAATCAGGCTTACTTATTTTTGAAGCCTTCCCAGTGAATGGCACTCGACCTGACATGCAGAAAATGTCCAATTAAAGTGTGATGAATGAAAGTGTGACCTGGTGCAGCAAGGAAGGGTTGGCAAAATTGACAAGTCAAGGAACTAAGTGGAGAAATCTGGAGGTGACACGCAGCCTTATTTTTCTGTGGCTTGCAGGATGTCCAAACTCCTTATCATGACATCCAGAGCCCTTCGTGTTCTTGTCTCTGATTATCTCTCTGCCTACAATTTCTTGCCACAATCCCACATTCACGCTGGAAGCTTGATACACACGCGATGTGCTTTCAGACAGACATGGCTTTTCACCTGCTGTCACCTCGCCTCACATTTTCCCACACATTGCTCACCTTGTCAAACTCCTATTCATCTTTCAAAACCCCTTTCCAATATCATCCTTCTAGGATGTCTTTGCAGACCACTCCTGAGCAGGCTTAATTACTCCCTGGGCTACCTCTGTGCATTGAACATAATTTCAAGTGTGGCAGCTGGGTCTGTGTACTGGTTTTTAAATAAAAAAATTTATTCATGTATTATTTATTTTTTTGGCAGCACTGGGTCTTCATTGCTGTATGGGATTTCTCTAGTAGCAGTGAGTCTGGGCTCCTCTTTTGTTGCAGTTTGGAGGCCTCTGGTTATGGTGGCTTCTCTTGTTGCAGAGCATGGTCGCTAGGGGACAGGCTCAGTAGCTGTGACACAGGGGCTTGGTTGCCCCACAGCATGTGGGATCTTCCTGGACCAGGGGTCGAACCCATGTCCCCTGCATTGGCAGGTGGATTCTTAAACCCTGGACCACCAGGGAAGCCCTGTGTGCCGCTTTTTATTTTCTAGTGCAGGAGCCATGTTTTCTTCATATGTGGCTCCCCAGTGCCTAGCTCAGACCCCAGTACATCATGGACTCCAGAACCATTCACCCAGTTGAATTCCTTGTGTCCTAATTCCACCAAGGTTACTTCAGAGCCTGCCAGGATCACACCAGATTTAGCTGGCTTTCCAGTGAAAAATATAATAATAGTAATAGTGTAGCATTTTAAGTACTTATTATGTGCCAGGATAGTTTCCAGGCTTGGCATATATGATTTTATTTGCCTACACATTTACCCTGTGGGGTAGGTACTACAGATGTCTATATTTTACAGACAAGGAACTGGAGGAACAGAAAGGTTAAGTAACTTACTCAGAGTCACAGAGACAGTATTCAAACTCAGACGCTCTGACCCTGAGCCGGGTACCCTTTGGAAATTGATAGCTCATGCCAACCTGTTGTTGGTATTTTTGCCATATTTTCTGCAGCCCTGTCCCACATTTTTGCAGCAGAGCTTTTAAATTCAGAAGCCTGCTGAAATCACTCCTCTCTCCTCTGGCTGCACGCCTTGTACATCTCTGAAAGCCTGTGGCATGGTCTTCAATCTTCTCCACACTCAGCCACTTCCAACCTTGACCTTAAAGCCGTGAAGACGATCCTTCCGGGGTTGTTACTCAGAGGAAAATTGAAATGGTCCCTGTGGGGAGACTTCAAGATTTTAGTTCCAGCCTTCTAATTTCAGATCAGCCTACAGAAAAGAACGATGCTAGAAGCCCGATTCGCAAAATTAGGTGTGCTCCGTTCTTCGCCTCTCTTAAGAAATATGGGCACTGCTCTAAAAATCTTTTTTTAATCTCCTCTCTGGTCCATGTAACAGGAAATTGGTCTCTGCCATCGGCCAATAAATCTCTAACTTTTTACTGAATATTAAAGAAAGACTTCAAGTCAAGTTCAAATCTCTTTGCTTGGAGTTTCTTATATAACGCTGCAGTTCCGATACCTTGGGTCATGAATAAGCTTTAAAAAGAAGGGGAAAAATGGAAAAGCTCTCCAGGTCAGTGGCCCCCAGGGATGATCTCTTCTTCTTAGAAATAGTAGCCTGTTACTCTAAAAATCTTAAACAAGGCATTCCTTCCCTGGCCTGCACATTATAATTGAGACAGGGCGTTAGCAACCAGTGTCTGGATGCACCTACAGGGAGCACACAGCAATTTCTCTTGGAAGTTAAGACCAAATGGGGACTTCAGGATCTCTCTCGTTTCTATTTCTTTCCATGTGTCTTTTTTCAAAAAATTAAGATATGGTTTCTTTGGGCTTCCCAGGTGGCGCTAGTGGTAAAGAACCTGCCTGCCAATGCAGGAGACATAAGAGATGTGGATTCGATGCCTGGTCAGGAAGATTCCCTGGAGGAGGGCATGGCAACCCACTCCAGTATTCTTGCCTGGAGAATCCCACAGACAGAACAGTCTAGCTGGCTACAGCCCATAGGGCTGCGAAAGAGTCAGACATGACTGAAGCAACTTAACACACACGCGTAGTTTCTTTACAGTGTTGTGTTAATTTTGGTTTACAGCAAAGTGACTTAGTTATACATATGCACATTCTTTTTATATTGTTTTCTAATGTAGTTTATCACAGGATATTGAACGTAGTTCTCTGTACCCCATCTGTCTTATGCTGCTTGTCCTGAAGATGAGAGTTCTGTTTCCTCATCAGCTGGCATATTTGATTGGTTACATCCTCCCAGCCTACATTAGGAGTTTTTGCTTCAAGTTCCAGCTTTGGGTGTCCTAACTCCAAATTCTGAGGAGATGAACCCCCTTGGCCTCAGCTGAGGATAAGCTCTCTGGGCAATGAATATGCGTTGTTCAGTTGCTCAGTCATGTCCGATTCTTTGCGACCCCATGGACTGCAGCAAGCCAGGCTCCCTTGTCCTTCACCATCTCCTGGAGTTTGCTCAAACTCATGTCCATTAAGTCGGTCATGCCATCCAATCATCTCATCCTCTGTCACCCTCTGTCAATAAATTGGATATTTATCTGTAGTCTAACCAGCTGTGGCAGGTCTCACAGGTGGGGCTGAGGGGTAGGTAGCATTATTGTAAAATACTCACTGTCCACCCCTACAGCCCCTTCCTCCTTGGGTGTTTGTGGGGTTCTTGTCTTCACTGTATTGATGGAAGCTGGATCATGTGACTGGCTTCATTAAGCCAGTGAATGAAGTGGCATGAAGGGCATCGCAGAGGAAATTCTAAGTGCCTTCTGGCACCACTCTTTCCCCTCTGTCATGAGAGCAGTAATAACCTAGTAGGGCTGCTCTTGCAGATGCAGAAGCAGAGCCACAGCCCTCCACCAACTCGAAACATGAGACATAAACCTTTGTTTTCAAAAATCATTGCGATTCAGCAGTGTTTTGTTATTGCAGCATAACCTAGACAAAGCTGACTAATACAAGGGCATCATGTGAATATCAGAGGCTGTGATGGGGGCAGATTCTTGGCTGAGAGGACAAGAGTAAATAGGTGTCCCCCAAACATTTCAATATAGGGGGTTACCATTTCCTGGCAGAGTCTCTAGATGGTTTAAACCTAAGACTTGGCCTTTGGAGACCCTCTACAGATGTTGGTACCCTTTCTCCCTATTAATAGCAGCTATTCTTTACATCCAAGCTTGTGTAGATGAACAGTTAGAAGGGTTGAGGTTCAAATGGCTAGGACACAGATTCTGGCTTCATCTCTGTAATTTAATTTCTTTGTGCTCCAGGTTTCTCATTCATAAAAAAAGATAATAATGGTATCTCTCTAATAGGGTTGCTGTGGGAAATAAATGAGGTGATTTATGTAATATTCTTTGTTGATGCCTGGCACAAATAAAGCACTCTTTGAGTGACTGAACTGAACTGAAGGTGAAACCACTTATTATTTTTCTGTCTTTAAAAAAAATTGACTTATTTTTAATTGAAGGATAATTGCTTGACAGTATTGTTTTGGCTTCTGCCAAAGGAACCATTATTTTTATTCTTATCAATAAACTTGTGAATCAGGAAAAAAAAATCCTTGGATAATGAATTCACATGTTGATGAAATTTGGCCACTGCAGCCATGGTCCACCAGATTGACCAGGGACACATTTCCTGGAAATGTCTTGGGAAAGCTATGCACCCTGTAACTCAACCCAGCACTCATTTAATTACAGCTCTCCACATGCCAGATAGCGAGTGAGGTTCAGTTTCCACTGTCCAATTTAAATGCCTACCGAGCAATGAACCCTGTCTTTAAGCCAGATTGAGTTACTCATCTATCATTCCAATTAGTTTATAAAGAAAAGCCCCAAAGACTGGTTGGTAGAGGACATACAGTGTAGAAACCTCTCAGAACAATGCCTGACAGGTAATGATCGCTATGAGTGTGGTTATTGTTACTATTACCATTGCTATTTGAAACTCCAGTACTTTGGCCACCTCATGTGAAGAGTTGACTCATTGGAAAAGACTCTGATGCTGGGAGGGATTGGAGGCAGGAGGAGAAGGGGACGACAGAGGATGAGATGTCTGGATGGCATTACTGACTCGATGGACGTGAGTCTGAGTGAACTCCGGGAGTTGGTGATGGACAGAGAGGCCTGGTGTGCTGCAATTCATGGGGTTGCAAAGAGTCGGACACGACTGAGCGACTGATCTGATCTGATCTGATCTGATTATTACCATTAATACTATTATTACCTTACTATTATTGTTACTCTATGGGGGAACAATGGAAACAGTGTCAGACTTTATTTTCTTAGGCTCCCAAATCACTGCACATGGTGACTGCAGCCATGAAACTAAAAGACACTTGCTCCCTGGAAGAAAAGCTATGACCAACCTACACAGCATATTAAAAAGCAGAGTCATTACTTTACCAACAAAGATCTGTCTAGTCTAAGCTATGGTTTTTCCAGTAGCCATGTATGGATGTGAAAGTTGGCCTATAAAGAAAGCCGAGTGCCAAAGAATTGATGCTTTTGAACTGTGGTGTTGGAGAAGACTCTTGAGAGTCCCTTGGACTGCAAGGAGATCCAACCAGTCCATCCTAAAGGAAATCAGTCCTGGGTGTTCATTGGAAGGACTGAGGCTGAAGCTAAAACTCCAATACTTTGGCCACCTGATGTGAAGAACTGACTCATTGGAAAAAACCCCAATGTTGGGAAAGATTGAAGGCAGGAGGAGAAGGGGATGACAGAGGATGAGATGGTTGCATGGCATCACCAACGAGATGGCCATGAGTTTGAGCAAGCTCTGGGAGTCGGTGATGGACAGGGAAGCCTGGCATGCTGCAGTTCATGGGCTCACAAAGAGTCAAACATGCCTAAGAGACTGAACTGAACTGATTGCTAGAGTATTATGTAATCATAACAGTATTATTTAATCATCATAGCATTTGATTATTGTTGTTATAACTATTATTACTATACTGCTGTTGTTGTTACTCAATTTGTTACTGTACCTACTATTGTTATCACTATTACTACTTCATTGTTTTTACTATTATCACTATCATTATTATATTTGCTATTATTACATTACTATTGTTCTTACTCCATTGTTATGATTGTTACATTACTGTTAATGTTTTTGTCTATTGAGGTCTTATGACCTACTCTTTTCTTCTTTTTCCCTTGCTATTTAAAATATTTCACCTCCCAGATGTACGTCATGGATTGCTTTTCTTAAAAAAATTAATTAATTTGGCTGTGTCAGGCTTTAGTTGCAGTTCACAGGGTTGTCATTGCATCACGTGAGATCTTTTGTTACAGCGTGGGAACTCAGTAATTGTGGCTCAGGCTTCGTTGCTCTATAACATGGGGAATCCTAATTCCCTGACCAGGGATCAAACCCACATTCCCCCTCACTGCAAGGTGGATTTCCAACCACTGGACCGCTGGGGAAGTCCCTCCTGATTGCTTTTTTAGTTTTGTTTATTTATTTTTTTAAGGGGCACAGCCTTTTTTTTTTTTTTTTTTTTTTTCCATTTGGCTGCACTCAGTCTTAATTATGACATGTGAGATCTAGTTCCCTGACCAGGGATCAAACCCAGGACCCCTGCATTGGGAGCACGAAATCTTGCCACAGGACCACCAGGGAAGTCCCCCGATTGCTCTTTTAGATCCTCTGGATTTAGTGCTCATGCTGTCCCATGAACACTTGAGTTCCTATCTCCTGGTTGCCTCTGTGGTCTCCCTGTCACTTGCTGTCTCCCTGTTCCCATGTTGACTAGCAGGACCATCCCTCACCTGAGTCCCTTGCACTGAGCCCTGGACTCTCCTAGAGGGGAGGCATGGATTAGGACACACACAGATGAGAAGACCAAGCACCTATGAGCTTGGTTTCATTGGAGGAGAGAGGTACTTTTTCTCAACACTGTCTTCCCCAGGGCAGGAGTGCAAAGAGAAAGGTCATTTCCAAGCAGCTTTCTGAAGATGCTACCTCACCAGCTTCTCTCCAAAACTGTAATCTGGAGAAGGCATTGCTGCAATATTACAGTGACCTATATTTGTGGTAAACTTCCCCACTCTCCCAGGAGAGACTGGTGAGCTATCAGTCTCCCCCATACAAGTGGCTTTTTAGGACACCCTCCCCTTCCAAAAAAAATAAATAAATAAAGCAGCGGCGACTTGTTTGGTACCACTCGGACTCCCAAGTAATATTCAGCTTACAATTCTCTCCCCTCCTCCAAAGGCGAGTTATTTGCCAGATCCCAAATGGTCCCCGGGTGATGGATGGCGGGTGATTTCTACATCAGCACACCTTGGAGCCCCAGAGCTAACCCTCTGACAGCGTTAGCATAAAAGATTTACATTTATGTTACGAGGGCCACACAAGAATAATAATTTTAAGATACATTGCCTCGGCTGCTGGTGCACCCTGGGAAATCTAGCCGCGGCAGGCGCTGATCCACGGTGTAATTACAAAATGGCAGTGCAGGAGAGGGTTTTTTTGGAGACAAGCGGCTAGAGACCAAAGCCATCTGCATGCCTTGGTGGATTGAAATTACAGTAATATATGAAGACATTACCTGAAAAACCCGGCACCATTTAAATGATTTACTCTTCAGCCCCAGCAAGCTTTAATTTAAGGATAAAGTCATTCAGAAAGCTAATCTGATAGGGGAGGCATTATTTCACACAGTTAAGTTAATTTACAGTAGCTGATTGTTGTGGTTGCTTTAGGTATTATTATCTTCCTACAAACAGCTGATCTGCCAGACAGAAGCAATACACTGCTTAACGCAGTGTCTTAATTCAGCCGGCAAGCTATCTGTGATAAAGGTTTGTTTATAAGCAATAATAGGAAAGTCATTTTGAGGCCACGCTGATAACGCTGATGAGAAATATTTTTTAAGGGGGAAAGGCACAATTAAATAAATAAATGAATCAGCAAGCCCTGTACTCGTGGGTCTGTTTGTCTGGAACTGCTCTTTTGAGCAGTCATTTTCCAAAGGCATGCCCCTCCTCCCCTCCTTTATGGGTTTCCTGCCCTGTGGTCCTCTCTCTGCACGTTTACCCCAGATCGTCCTGCTGTCTGGCAAACACTTCTTCCTTGTTGCCAAATCGACTTCTCAGCCAGACCTTTGAGAAAAAACACATCTTGGGAGCCCAGTGAATTCAGCTGCTTTCCAAGCAAAAAGTGAGCTTTGATATCTGTCTTGAATGATTTTTTTTTTTTTTTTATCTTTGAGAGACACAGAAGCTGTTCACTGGTGGTTGTCGTGGTAGAAAAACATCAGGAAGTGGGTATTTGAAAGGGAGCTAACAGATTGGAAGGTGAAATTGGAGATTTTGAAAGGGCTCGATAAAACCAACTTGCCAAGGGGGAGGTTGGAAGGCGGGGATGGATTGGGAGTTTGGGATTAGCAGATGCAAACTATCAATATTATACATAGGATGTTTGTGGAGAATGGATACATGTATACGTGTGGCTGAGTCCCTTTGCTGTCCATGTGAAACTAACAGAACATTGTTAATCAGTTACACTCCAATATAAAATAAAAAGTTTTAAAATGTCATTGGAAGGACTGATGCTGAAGTTGAAGCTCCAATACTTTGGCCACCTGATGTGAAGACAGCTGACTCATTGGAAGAGACCCTGATGCTGGGAAAGACTGAAAGCAGAAAGAGAAGAAGGTGGCAGAGGATGAGATGGTTGGCATCACCAACTCAATGGACATGAACCTGAGCAAACTCAGGGAGATAGTGAAGGACAAGGAAGCCTGGCATGCAGCAGTCCATGGGGTTGCAGAGTCAGACAGGACTTAGTGACTGAACAGCAACAAAAATACACAGAATGGATAAAAAATAGCGTCCTACTGGATAGGGCAGGGAACCATGTTGAACTATATTCAATATCATAATGAAAAAGAAAAAATGAAAAGAAAAAGAAAAGAAAAGTGACTCACTTTGTTGCACAGCAGAAACTAACAAAACGTTGTGAAACAACTGTACTTTAATAAGGACCTCTCACGTGGCTTATGGGCTTCTCATGTGGCTCTAGTGATAAAGAACCCATCTGCCAGTGCAGGAGACATAAGAGAGGTAGGTTTGATCCCTGAATTTGGAAGATCCCCTGGAGGAGGTCATGGCAACCCACTCTAGTATTCTTGTCTGGAGAATCCCATGGACAGAGAAGGCTAGTAGGCTGTAGTCCATGGGGTTGCAAAGAGTTGAACATGACTTACTGAAAATACAACAAACATGCCCCCCACTGTTCATGGCAGAGCTATATACAATAGCCAAGACATGGAAACAACCTAAATGTCCATTGACAGATGAATAGAGAAAGAAGATGTGGTGCATATACACAAAGGAATATGCAGTTCAGTTCAGTCGCTCAGTTGTGTCTAACTCTGTGACCTCACGAGTCGCAGCACGCCAGGCCTCCCTGTTCATCACCGACTCCCAAAGGAATATTACTCAGCCATAAAATAGAATGAAATAATGCCATTTGCAGCAACATGAATGACTTAGGGATGTGTTGTGTTAGCTTCAGGTATACATTCCTTATCAGATTCTTTTCCATTATAGGTTATTATAATACTGGAGTGGGTTGCCATTTCCTCTTCTAGGGGATCTTCCCCTCGCCCAGGGATTGAACTTACATTTCTTGCATCTCCCACATTGGCAGGTGGATTCTTTACCACTAGCGTCAGCTGGGAAGCTCATCTAACTTATAGCAGAAACTTATCAATGATGTGACTTGAGTCAATGATGGTCACTCTCTACATCCTTTCTGCTAAGGAAAAAAAAAAAAAAAAAGGCAATATGTTCATAATGACCCAAATAACTGAGCAAGGGTCTGGCTCATATTAAGTATGCATAAATATCATTTCCCTTTTCCCATATATGAAGCATGCAGTAGAAAGGGGAAAAAATTAAAAACAGAGATTAGAGAAGGCATCAGAAAGCAGCAGGGACCCCCTTCTCCAGGGAGGGAGAGGGAAATTGCTTGCTTTGCACATGAACAGTTGTCACTCACTCCTGCACGATTTCTATCAGCGGGGCTATAGGCTTTAAAATAAGATTCGGTTCCCTTTCAAGCACCTCTCTTCAGCCTTCAGGGAAGGAAATGGATCCATGGAAGAAAGGCTGATGGAAATTGTCCTAGCTCGAGGGCAGGAGCCTTGTCATATAAATTCTGAGACCGGTTAGTCCTCTAGCTACGCACTCTGGGTCCAAGTACATTGGCTGGACCCAGATTTTGCTGGTTGATTTTGATTTCTGGCCTGATTATCCAAGTATCTCACAGGCTTGGAGAAGTCAGCATGACCAAGCTTTTCCTGGGAAAGGTCTGTTTTCTTGGTACAGAAGCACAAGTGTCTGACCCTACACAATATCTTCTTCCAACCAGGTGTCAATGAACATATAGTCTGTACCAGGAACTGTGCTTTTGAAATCAACTGCCTTTATGTCAGACTCTAATCTCTGCAAGGTCAGGCTTTCTGTTACTTACACATTGTTTCCCAAGCGTCCATCACCACCTCTGGTATATGGTGACCAGTCAGTTCTCCCCATCCCCAAGCCACAGTCCTATAGTGATAGCTCAGAAATTCTTAAAACGATGAGAAAATAAATAAGTAAAAATGTAAAAGGACTTTCCTGGGGGCCCGGTGGTAGAGAATCCTCCTGCCAATGCATGGGACATGGATTTGACCCTTGGTCCTGGAAGATTTCACACTCAGCAGGGCCACTAAGTCCATGCGCCACAACTGCTGAAGCCCACATGCCCTAGAGCCTGGGCTCAGCAACAAGAGAAGTCCCCACTCGCCATAACTAGAGAAAGCCTGTGTGCATCAACAAAGTCTCAGCACGAAACTAAAAATAAATTAAAAAATTTAAAGGATACATTTAGCTATTCCCAGCTCCCCCTCTCCTATCCCCCCCGCCCATTTCCCAACCACTCTCCTCCAAAAGTTTTGCAAGCTACATTCACCAGCATTCTGGCAGTCTCCATAGTCTGAAAGGCTGTGATTGTCCCATCAGTTGAGTTCTATTAAATAGGGGACCCCAATACATTCAGAAGCACCAACCTCTGCTCCACACACCATGTCCGTTTGACAAGAGTGAAGTGGATTAATTAACGTGGTGGGTCTATCTTCTACCCAGCTGTCTTGTGTTGCAATGGAGACTGAGAAAAATCCATTAGATTATACTGAGAGATAGCTGAAAGAAAGTTTAGATTAAGTTTATCTCTCGAGGCAATTTTATTAGATAGATTAAGTTTCTGTTCATCTCTCCAAAGACCGTAGTAATAACCAGTGTCATGACTTTCAAATCCTTTGGACTTCAGAGGGTAATCAAACATGGTTGTCTTTTTATCCCCCTCTTTCACTTCTTAGTATTCTACAATCCTGCTTCGTTCATCTGTCAAAGCGATAGTATTAAGGGGATCAATGTTGACAAGTGATAGTACAAATTATGTAATGTTGATGACATTTCGCTGTCTCCTTTTGATCTGCAATTCCCACTCTCAATCACTCCTTATTTAAGAAAAAGCACTGAAAGAGAAAGACAGCTATGGAAGCCATGGGCTCAAGTCCTGGCGCCCCAGGGGCAAAACGGGGTGAATTTGAAGTGCATGGAATTAGACACGGGGCCTGGGAAGATGGCCTGACTGACAGAAGGGGAAATTGAGGTCATCTTCTTACAACATGCCTTTGGCAGCTGCCACTTGGGACCACGTCACAGCTTTTGGTTGTGCTGTAGTCCCGTGAAATATTTGACGTGTCTGGTCTGCAAGGGGGTTTTCTATTTCCAGAATATGCCCTTTGATTTCTCCTCCACTGGGAATTGATGGAGGATAACTTAAAAGGAAGAACTGAGCTGGTTTTGTTTAAAAGAAAAAAAAAAGGAGACTAGGATAGGTCCAGACACAAGAAGGGCTGTTTTTTTCTGGGGTAGGGGATGGGTATTAAGTTTTGGATTGGGTGATAAAAGATCAAATAAGGAGAAATAGGTTCAATTGCTTCTTGGCCTTTTGGCTAACATCAAGTATAGTATCTGTTCTTATCAGTTTAATAACTGATATGTCCTCTGAGACAATCTATTAAATGAAATGATACGAATGAACTTACTTACAAAACAGAAAAGAGACCCGCAGACTTAGAGAAGGAACTTAGAGTTGCCTGGGGGAAGGATAGGGGAAGGGATAGTTAGGGAGTTGGGTAATGACGGGTACACACTGCTGTATTTAAAATGGATAACCAGCAAGGACCTACTGTTTAGCACAGGGAACTCTCCTCAATGTTCTGTGGCAGTCTGGATGGGAGGCGGGTTTAGTGGGGGGATGGATACATATATATGTATGGCCACATCCCTTGACTGATCATCTGAAGCTATCACAACACTGTTAATTGTCTATACTCCAATATAAAATAAAAGGTTTAAAAAAAGAAGAAATAGGTTCAAAATATAGCAGAAGGGGGCTTCCCTGATGGCTCAGATGGTAAAGAATCTGCCTTTAATGCAGGAGACCCAGGATCCATCCCTGGTTTGGGAAGACTCCCCTGGAGAAGGGCATGGAAACCCACTCCAGTATTCTTGCCTGGAGAATTCCATGGACAGAGGAGCCTATTGGGCTATAGTCCATGGGGTCGCAAAGAATCGGACATGACTGAATGACTAATGCTTTCCAGTATTCTAGCCTGGGAAATCCCATGGACAGAGGAGTCTGGGGTGCTAAAGTCCATGGGGTCTCCAAAGAGTCAGACATAACCTGGGGACTAAACAACAACATCAAATAGCAGAAGAGACTTTTTTGGGAAGAGAGCATCTTGCATCCTTATAATGTTTCCATCCACATGGAGAAATTGCTGTTAAAATAATATGTCTGGGCTTCCTTCTCTTTCTCTCTCTCTATCCTCTTAAACACACCTCAAGAAAAATGCTCTTGATGAACATGGGCTCCAGTTTAAGACAGACATGCCACTTTTTCCTGGTGACCTTAGAAGGTTGTTCAACTTGCATGAATCGTGATTTTTCTCATTTGCAAATAAAAACCATAGCATCAGTTTTCCAGGGATGCTGTAGCAGTTAGGAGAGTTCAGAAATCTTGAAGAAAACCTCTTTTGGTCAGATTGGGTATGGGTTTTACCTGATTCCCATGCTCTGACACATACTGTGTGACTAATAAAAGATTTTATGATTCTTTCAGCCAAATGGAGTTTGCCTTCCTTCTAAAAGTCTTAGAGCAATGGGCAAATGGGATGAGGATGGATAGCCTCAGCATGATTTATTGCCTGATATTTCCAGTTGCTGCTGTTTAGTCGCCCAGTTGTGTCTGACTCTTTGCAACCCCATGGCCTGCAGCACACCAGGCCCTCTGTCCCTCACTGTCTCCTGGAGTTTGCCCAAGTTCAAGTCCATTGCATTGGTGATGCCATTCAGCCATCTCATCCTCCAACACCCTGTTTTACAGTTCAGTTCAGTTGCTCAATCATGTCCGACTCTTTGTGACCCCATGGACTGCAGCACACCAGTCTTCACTGTCCATCCCCAACTCCCAGAGCCTACTCAAACTCATGTTCATCACATTGGTGATGCCATCCAACCATCTCATCCTCCATCATTCCCTTCTCCTCGCATCTTCAATCTTTCCCAGCATCAGGGTCTTTTCAAATGAATCAGTTCTTCACATGAGGTGGCCAAAGTATTGGAGTTTCAGCATCAGAATCAGTGCTTCTAATGAATATTCAGGACTGACTTCCTTTAGGAGGGACTGGTTGGATCTCATTGCAGTCCAAGGGACTCTCAAGAGTCTTCTCCAACACCACAGTTCAAAAGCATCAATTCTTCGGCACTCAGCTTTCTTTATAGTCCAACTCTCATATCTATACATGACTACTGGAAAAACCATAGCTTTGACTAGATGGATCTTTGTCAGTAAAGTAATGTCTCTGCTTTTTAACATGCTGTCTAGGTTGGTCATAGCTTTTCTTCCAAGGAGCAAGCGTCTTTTAATTTCATGGCTGCAGTCACCATCTGCAGTGATTTTGGAGCCTAGAAAAATAAAGTCTCTCACTGTTTTCATTGTTTCCCCTCCTATTTGCCATGAAATGATGGGACTGGATGCCATGATCTTAGTTTTATGAATGTTGATTTATTTATTCCATGAACATTTATTGGTCATGTAACTAGGTACTGAGTATTTTCCTAGACAGCAAGGACCTAATGGCAAACAATACATATAAAGTCTCGATTGTCAGCAGTTTGCCAATTTATGATGGAATAGCCCTGGTTCGTTCCCATTGGTATTTCATGATCTGTCATGGTATCTGCAACACAGCGGATACCCAAATAGTGTTTCCTGAGGAGATGAGTAGCTGCACGCGTACAAACCACTCATCCTTCCAACCACTAACATGAAGTCGCTGAGGAGTTGAGCCTTATTAGAAAAGCTTTTTAAGACGTGAGAAAACCCTATCACTCAAGACCAGCAGTCAAGGCTAGGAAGAAGAAATAGGATTCAAGACCACATTTCACCATGAAGTATTCTTTAGAATGTAAAATCAAAACAGAATTTCATTAATCTATTTTCGCCTACAGCCTGGAAAAGCCCTTATGTCAAAAATACCCGCCTCTAAATTATGCTTTGTCTTCCCATTATAAATTTTATTAACCACTCTTTTATTAGCAATCTTATTACAGTTGATCTGCACATGAATAGAAACAATTTACAAATGATCAGGGTTGGATTAGAGAAACCATAAACTCAATGCAAATTGTTACAAATTATTTACAGGCTTAGCACAAATCTGCATATAGATTGAGGAAGTCAATCAGAGAGGTACCTTCAGGTATTCTTCACAAGATATGATTGGGAAGATACTTGCAGGCCGGTACGCATCGTGCAGAATAGAAATGGAAATAAATAGATTCATTTGTTGAATACATTTAGGTGTGGGTCTCCTCATTTAATCAGAACTTTGGAGCACTGGCTATTGGGGAAAATTGAAAAAAGGTAATAGCGGGTGTTGAGTGTGGGCTTACTCTAAGGTCAAGAATCAGATCTAAAGGGATTTTGGAAAAACAAAAAGGAGAAACATTGATCCAGCACATCAGAGGCTGACAGAATATTTCTCATGTTGCATCTCATGAATCTTCTAAAAATTCTAGGGTATAAGGGGGAATGTTACTGCTATTTCTCAATTGAAGGAGTTGAGGTTTCATAATGAGGCTAAGGGCTTCCCTGGTAGCTCAGTGGTAAAGAACCCGCCTGCCAATTCAGGAGACACGAGTTTGATCCCTGGAGTCAGAAAGATCCCCTGGAGAAGGAAATGGCAACCCATTTCAGTATTCTTGCTTGGGAAATCCTATGGACAGAGGAGCCTGGCAGGCTACAGTCTATGGGGTCACAAAAGAGTCAGACACGACTGGGTGGCTAAACAGCAACAACAACAACGAGGCTAAGGTCACATAGCCATCAGGACTTGGATTTGCAGTCTCCACCTTCATGTCATAGGACCCATCAATGGAAGTGTTGCCTATCTCCTTGGAACTGTTTTTACAGGCTTGGGGGCTCTTGGGAATAGCTCTGAAGTCCAAACTCTCTGCCAACACCAGAGGACATGAACTGTCTATCTTGTCCCTTTGCTTCTTTATGAGAAGGATGGTGTTAGGGGGTGGTATGATTTAATGCAGAGAACCCAGGATTGAGCATTAGGAGGGGTAAGTCTTCTATCTACCTTGCTATGTGACCTCAGACTGTTCTTTAACTCTTTCTGTGACTTGGCTTATTCAGGCAGACAGGATTAGGTTTCTCTAAACTCTCAGAAAATTTACTGAATTTCAACTCAAGACCAAAAAAACCATGAATGCTAATATGTATTCTCTTCAACTCTGTACCAGGCTTCCCTGAGAGCTCAGTTAGTAAAGAATCCACCTGCAATGCAGGAGACCCCATTTGATTCCTGGGTCAAGAAGATCCGCTGGAGAAGGGCTAGGCTACCTACTCCAGTATTCTTGGGCTTCTCTGGTGGCTCAGTTGGTAAAGAATCCACCTGCAATGTGGGAGACTTGGGTTCGATCCCTGGGTTGGGAAGATCCCCTGGAGAAGAGAAAGGCTACCCATTCCAGTATTCTGGCCTGGAGAATTCCATGGACTGTATAGTCCAGGGAGTGGCAAAAAGTCAGACACAACTGAACAATTTTCACTTTTCAACCCTGTATCCGTCCTTAGCAAAGCGGAAATTGGGCAAAGCTGAAATTCCTACCTCTTATTCTCACCTTTTGGTGATGTGTTAACTTATTTCCTGCCTCTAATATTTCATAGTTTTCCTTCTTCAGTCAAAATCTGCTCTTTGGTTGTTTTTCATTCCTAGTAACTCAACTCTTCTCCCATGGATATCTGGCTTTTCATGGAGATCAGAGTCTTTACCCAGAGGGTGGCACTCCTCATGGTGACATTTCAGATCTTTCCTTTCAATAGGAAAAGTTTCTGAGGACCCAGGGAATTCTCAGAGCCCTGCAAATTCAGCTATATATTCTGAATTTATTCTCTTAGGCCCCAAGGCCAGCACTGTGGGGCTGCAGGGGTGAGGATGGAGATGAAGGCAGTGCCATTTCACCTCTTCCATCAAAGACACAGAGAAGGCAATGGCACCCCACGCCCCCACTCCAGTACTCTTGCCTGGCAAATCCCATGGATGGAGGAGCCTGGTAGGCTGCAGTCCATGGGGTTGCTAGGAGGCGGACCCGACTGAGAGACTTCACTTTCACTTTTCACTTTCATGCATTGGAGAAGGAAATGGCAATCCACTCCAGTGTTCTTGCCTAGAGAATCCCAGGGACGGAGGAGCCTGGTGGGTTGCTGTCTATGGGGTCGCACAGGGTCGGACACGACTGAAGTGACTTAGCAGCAGCAGCAGCTGCAGCAGCATCGAAGACATTTTATTTCCCTTCTTGTTTGCCATTGCTCTACGACAATGATGAGCATAAGAAACGCTAAAGTGGGAGACATTCTCCCCCTTCTATTTCCTGACCAGCTGGGGGACCCATATCACTTCCTATGAAAGATGAGTGTACTCACAACAGCCACATTAAAAAAATGCTAATTATGGGCCTGCAGTGAGCTCGCAGCTTTATGTGCTTTATTTCATGAAATGTTCACGATAGCTCTATGATCTGGGATTCTATTATCACCCCACTTTACAGACAAGGAAATACAAAGGGATGGTTCATTGAATTACCTAGAGCTAGGGACTGAAAGAGATGCGACCCTATCTCAGTTCTGTCTGACACCAAAGTCTACATCCTTAGCCAATGAACTAATCTTGAGAGCGTGAAATACATGATAGAGGACCGGTTGATCTTTATAGATCTTTCCCATCTCAAAGATATAATGGACAAGTTCTTGGAGTTAGAGAATTCTTTAGATGATTTTTGGTCCAACACCCTGTTACAGATGAAGACACTGGGGCAATGAGACAGGAATTTTTCAAAAGCACATGTAAGGAGGGAATTCCCGGGCAATCCAGTGTTGAAGACTCTGCACTTCCATTGCAGGGGGTGTGGATTTGATCCCTGGTCAGGGAACTAAGATCTGGCATGCCATGCGGTGTGGCCAAAAAGTAAAAGAAAACAAATAAAACGCACGAGGAAAGGGGCATTGGGAATAACGTTGGGAGCAACTGCGTAATGGACAGACAGAACATCTTGACACTTGTCTCGTCCAGACCCTCCACACACAGCCCTGCCCAGCTCCACTGGGTGCCGTTTGCACTGATGGCTGGGGACACACCCACTCTTCTTCAGTACCCCTATGCAGTCACTTATGACTAGCACATTTGCTTATCTCCTGATCATTTTATGCCGTAACCATTTCAAAGACAAAGGAGAGCTAGCACTCCTCTGTGTTTCCTTTCTTGTTTTTCCTGAAAGAGAAGCTGAGAGCTTTCAGAAACTAGGGTTGCTGGCATCATGGCTTTGGAGGTTGCTAGCTAATCAATCAGAGCTGCATTGTGGATGCTTGCCATGGAGTTTCTTTTTCCTTTTCATTCTTTGTGGGGTGTGTGTGTGTGTGTGTGTGTGTGTGTGTGTGTGTGTGTACTTATGTGCATGTATATGTGTCAGTGCATACAAGTTTGGTGCCTTTCCATCAGCAAAGGATTCAGGCACTGGATGTAATTAAATAGCAGCAACAGACTGCATTCAGCCTTGCTTTGTACCCAGGTTTTCTCCCTCCTTCCATTCACAGCTGCCCCTGTAGCTCCCTGCTCTGCATTCATTAAACACCCTGGCTCCTGGAATGTTTCAGAGCCTGCTGACTGGTGCCCCCAAGACCTGGATCCAGAATCTGGGCCCCATAAGGAATTCTAAGCGACTGTTAGCAATCTTCTAGGCCGCTCTGAGGTTATTCAGAATGAACGAAGCAAAGTCAATAGGATGTCTGCGGGGACTTTTGGCGGTACCATCGGTGGTTGAGACTTTATTGCTCTCAGAATGCTCTAAGTCCTCAGGAGGTGAATTCGGATAAAACTGGAAGGTAAACTAATTATAGTGGGGCTATTTGTGCTTTTGTGGTTCAGCTTATGTCAGCATTTCTAGGCTAAACTGAGTTCTTTGGGGATTTCAGAGTCTGCTTTAAATATTCACCCCCCCGCCCCGCCCTTATTACTATTCTCCTTGGGTTCTGAATCAAGTTCAATTATTGGTTCTGATATTTAGACAAATGGGCTTTATCACCACTCGTGTGTGTGACTCTGTCTCAGATCTGTTTCTCACACACACACACACACACGTGTGTGACTACTATAGCTGCTGTAGTCACTAAAGACAGTAACAGTTGCCAAGTGACAGAAGCCCAAATCAAACTGGCGAAAAAGAAACATAGAGATTTGTGTAAGTGAGAAGTCCAAGGGTGAACGTGGTTCAAATAGGTTGTTGGGACTCTCTCTGACACCGTATTTCTCATATTTCCTTGTGTCAGCCTGACATCATTCTTCCCAGAGGAATTACTCCATGGGAGGGAAGACGGCTGTAGCAGCCATTGCGTAGGAAGTGCCTTTCCCTTATTATTTTTGACAAAGATAATGATTGGCCTTGCCTGGGATCATGTGCCCAACCCTGAGCCAATCACAGCAGCTGTGGGAGGGATTAAGGATTGACTGGCCTGTGTTACAAACCAAGGGAGTATGATTGACAGCATAGGTCATGTGCCCATCCCTGAGCCAATAACAGTACTGTGGGAGGGATTAAGGGTTGGCCAGCCTGTGTTACACACTCAGGAAGTGTGATTGGCAGTTCTGCCCGCACCACAGGAGACAGAGAAATTCGGGCTCTATTGCTTCCAGGTGATGTGGCTGGGCAATAATCTTCTTTCCCTCTTTTTAGTTTTTCCAACTGTGGCAGGGGTGGCCTACCATTCATCTTACAGGTACCATTAAGGGTGAAATGAAATAATGATACATATAACAGTCACTTATAGGAAGGTTACTAATGGTAGACACTAGACACTTAAGAGGAGAGGGCAATGGCACCCCACTCCAGTACTCTTGCCTGGAAAATCCCATGGGCAGAGGAGCCTGGTGGGCTGCAATCCGTGGGGTTGCGAAGAGTCGGACACGACTGAGTGACTTCACTTTCACTTTTCACTTTGATGCATTGGAGAAGGAAATGGCATCCCACTCCAGTGTTCTTGCCTGGAGAATCCCAGGGACGGGGAGCCTGGTGGGCTGCCGTCTATGGGGTCACACAGAGTCGGACACGACTGAAGCGACTTAGCAGCAGCAGCAGACACTTAAGCATTTTATTGTTGGGCTAGTCATCTCTTGAGTGTGCAGCATGGGATGTAAATAAAAAAGACCTGCTGCTGCTAAGTCGCTTCAGTCGTGTCCGACTCTGTGCGACCCCATAGACGGAAGCCCACCAGGCTCCCCCGTCCCTGGGATTCTCCAGGCAAGAACACTGGAGTGGGTTGCCATCCTTCTCCAATGCATGAAAGTGAAAAGTGAAAGTGAAGTCAATCAGTCGTGTCCGACTCTTAGCGACCGCATGGACTGCAGCCTATCAGGCTCCTCCGCCCATGGGATTTTCCAGGCAAGAGTACTGAGTGGGGTGCCATTGCCTTCTCCGAAAAAAGGCCTAGTACATATATATATATATGTATGTATATATATATATATATATATGAAGGAAATGGCAACCCACTGCAGTGTTCTTGCCTGGAGAATCCCAGGGACGGGGGAGCCTGGTGGGCTGCCGTCTATGGGGTCGCACAGAGTCGGACACGACTGAAGCGACTTAGCAGCAGCAGCACTTATATATATATGTGTGTGTGTGTGTTCCCTGCTAGCTCAGTTGGTGAAGAATCCGCCTGCAATGCAGGAGACCTGGGTTCTATCCCTGGGTTGGGAAGCTCCCCTGGAGGAGGGCATGGCAACCCAATCCAGTATTCTTTCCTGGAGAATCCCCATGGACAGAGGAGCCTGGTGGGCTACAGCCCATGGGGTCGCAAAGAGTGGGAAACGACTGAGCAACTAAGCACACTGTGCAAAATAAGCAGGTATCTTTAGTAGAGGACTACTCAGTGTCTGTGGCATGAATATCCTAGGTCAATGGCCAAACGAGTTTTAACCTGGATGGATTTTCTGAATAGCGTTTTACATGACCCAGTTTTAGAAGCTTGCTTTCTGTATTGTAAAGTCTGAATTCTAACTAAAGGTGGACCAGGGAGCTTTGTGTTTGGCACATCTTTCTTTGGCCCCTCCAGGTAGCACAATGGTAAAGAATCTGCCTGCTAACACAGGAGATACAAGAGGCGAGCGTTCAATCCCTGGGTTGGGAAGATTCCATGGAGAAGGGAATGGCTAACCATGCTAGTATTCTTCTCTGGAAAATTCCGTGCACAGAAGGCTACAGTCCCAAGGGATTGGACTGAGTGAATGAGCACACACTCACTGCTTGTGCTGAATTTCTATTTGACAGAAGCCTTACCATAAGATGTGAAACCTAGAATTAAACCAGTTTATGTATTTATTGTGGGATGTGGCTGAGGTCCTAAAACAGAGTTCCCATCAGGCCAAACTGCTCTCAGGCTTAAGTAATCAGGGAAATGTGCACCTCACCCAAGCAGCCACATTTTCATTTCCTGAAAACTGTTTCCCTTTTTGCTTTGGCTGCCAGGAAGCTCAAAGTCCAACAAAAGCTCCACTTCTAGCAAGTGCACAGAACTTCTGCTGGACATCTTGTGTTTGATTCTGTCCTTGACTGTTTCTTGCTTTCCTGCTCCTTCTGTGATGTTTACTCTGATTTTTAAAAAAAAATTTGCATTTGTCTGTGTTATTGCTCTAAGGGACTCAGATCTTTGTGGGGTTGAGATAGGGCTAAATAAATAAACAAGTAAAATAAATGCAGGTGGGATCTCAGAGCCTTTTTCTGCAAAGATAATGTTGGCTGTGCTGATGCCCTTTCTCCTTCACTGCTAATGTCTTGGCTCTGCTTGGAGCCACTTGTTCAATTACAGCGCCAAGCTCCTGTTTTACAAGGCTTCCTTTGAGCACATCTAATCAGGAACAGCTCCTCACTGCAGTTTTTTTGTTCACTGACTGGAACCTTGAATGCCTTGCTTTGCCTAATAAATAACCCAGGGGCTCAAACTTGGCCTTAGTCTTTATTTAGAAAATAGAACTGGCGAAGCTCAGAAGCACACTCAAGCCAAGGCCTTTGGAAGGTCAGGGATCTCTGAGGCACTTTGGAAAGAGTGTATACTGCTCCGTTTCCCCCACATTTATTGGACAATTTTTTTTCATGGAGCACTCTGTGCTTGCTCCTATGTTGGCACAAACAACACTAGATAAATCCCCCCTCAGAGCACAGACTACTTGGTGACTTGTTATTTCTACTCCTGGGGGTGGACTCAAAAGGTAATTCTGGCATGTGCAAGCCTGGGTTAAGTCTAAGGAACCATCTGTGAAGACTTGATTACTTTCATCCTTCTGTTTTTTTTCTTTTTCTTAACTTTGAACATCAAATAACAGCTATCAAAGGGATCCCAAAGAGAAAGCAATATCCATCAGAAAGAGGCCACAACCTGAAACTGACCCCTTGCTGGCTCCAGACCTGAGGTTGGATCTTAGCATCCTTGTTACGTGCTGTGTGATCTTGGACAAATGACCTGAAGTCTCCAAGCTTTAATTTCTGCATCTCTTCCCTTACAGCATGGTGAAAGTAACTGATGTGTACCTTCTTCCACCCTCAATGACCCGGTTAACCACTCTCTGCTCTTTGGAACGCTTTCTTTAGAAGATGCTGTCTGGTGATTTCCTGATGGCTCAAGAGGTAGAGTCCTCCTGCAATGCAGGAGATGCAGTTTCTATGCTTGGTTTGGGAAGACCCCCTGGAGGAAGAAATGGCAACCCACTCCAGTATTCTTGCCTGGGAAATTCCATGGACAGAGGAGCCTGGTGGGTTACAGTCAGGGGGTCACAGAAAGTCAGACAGGGCTGAGTACACTTGCACGCACACATGCAAGTCTCATGAAAAGACTTCCCTGATCTTTCTGGCTGGGGCATATCTGCTTCCTGCAAGTCCCCAACCTACTGAGTATCATCCTTCTTGGTACCTGACACAATGGCAGGCGTACATGTGTTCATACAATTATTCAACACCTCTCTTGACAGCCTGGAGGCCCCACAAAGGCAGGCATGAGAGTGGCCTCTGTTCACCACTGTGTCCACAGTGTCTGCCTCTAGGATGGGCACATAAGGGCTCAGTGAAGACTGTGCAGGGACTTCCCTGGTTCAGTTCAGTTCAGTTCAATCACTCAGTTGTGTCCGACTCTTCGCGACCCCATGGACTGCAGCATGCCAGGCCTCCCTGTCCATCACCAACTCCTGGAGTTTACTCAAACTCATGCCCAATGAGTCGGTGATGCCATCCAACCATCTCATCCTCTGTCGTCCCCTTCTCTTCCTGCCCTCAATATTTCCCAGCATCAGGATCTTTTCCAGTGAGTCAGCTCTTTGCATCAGGTGGCCAAAGTATTGCAGTTTCAGCTTCAACATCAGCTTCCCTGGTGGTCCAGTGGTTAATACTCTGCACTTCCATTGCATGGGGGCATGGGTTCAAGGGCACTCACATCTCCCTCCTAGCAACGCTGAAATTCTTTTTTAGGTGACTTTCCAGCTCCATATGTGTCATGAAGAGGTGTTTGGTTATTTATTTAATGTTTGGATTCAGAACCCTTTCATTGATCCCTACGTTTGTGTTCAGTATGCTTCTGGGGATCTGAGATGCACACAATCCCTGCCTCCTGGGGTTGTGTTGGATTTCACACATGTCAGCCTGGGTAAGGCATGTAGTTCCATGCCTGGTTTACAGTCATGGATGCCCTAATTAACCCTGTCTTCTCTCCCTCTTGCAGGACTTCTCTGGTGGCTCAGGGGTAAAGAACCCGCCTGCCAATGCAGGAGATGTGGGTTCCATCCCTGGAACAAAAAGATCCCCTGGAGAAGGGAACGGCAATGCACTCTAGCATTCTTGCCTGGAAAATCCCATGGACAGAGGAGCCTGGCGGGCTATAGTCCATGGGGTCACAAACAGTGGGACATGACTTAGCAACTAAACAACATCTCTCCTTCCTACAGGTCCTGATTGATGCTTCAACACACCATCTTCGTTCATTCACTACACAGTCTTTGTTTTTAGACCTGCCATGCAGCATGTAGAATCTTAGTTCCCTAATCAGAGAGTGCTCCCGACAACCCGTTTCTTGGAGGTCCCAGGCTAGAGATCAACAGGTCCTACCTGGAAATGCTGCCACCCCACCGCCTGCCTAACCCCAGCTCATGTGAGACGCTGGCATTGGTGTGCTCCTCACTGATTATACATGTCTGCGTATTGAGATAATTGGGTTGTATAATATGGCACACAGACTAATCGGAGAATGATTTCTGCTGAATAGAAATTACTTATTTTGATTCCTCAGGGGTTTGTTTTGTCAAAACTCATGTAGTATTTAGCAAAGTAATCATTGTTCAATTGCCGAGCACAGGAAGTGTAAAATTATCCTAATAAGAATGAAAAGAATGAAGGGAAGGAATGTGGCTGACCTCGTCAACTTGATTAGTGATGGTATTTCATCACATTGGCAAGGCCTAACCCCAGACGCTGCCTGCAAAGATCACCATGTACCTCTTTATCTCACCGGCCTTAATTAGATATGCAATTTGTCATATGGTTGTTCAACCAGAATAGAAACCAAAAAAAAAGAAAAAAAAGGAGAGAGAGAAGAAGGAGGAGGTTATAACTGAAAATTCTGAAGAAAACTGCTCAACAGCCATTTGATACCCCAACTGGAAGGGGAGTTTTGAAAGCAAGGAGATTGGCTTTTCCAAATATAGATTCACGCTGTGTGATCTTGAATTAGTCATTTAACCTTTCTGAACCCAAATTCCTTATCTGTCAGATGGGTCAGTAATACTGCACGTGTGCGTGCTCAGTGTGGGACTCAAGCTCCTCTGTCTGTGGGATTTCCCAGGCAAGAATACTGGAGTGGGTTGCCTTTCCCTTTTCCAGGGGATCTTCCCAACCCAGGGAAGAACCTGGGTCTCCTGCATTGCAGGCAGATTCTTTACCATCTGAGCCACCAGGGAAACCCCATGCCTCATCTCTACATCCTGGGAAATAAAGTGACCTCCACAAACGCCCAGAGTAAGCAAAACCAAAATATTTATTATGATTTCAGAAGTTTCCCAAGGAGGCAACTTGGTTTATTCACAAACCACACCATCCTGAATGATCACTAACATGGTACTGAATGAAGGTATTTCATTTCTCTGAATTTAACCCCAAAGGCCATGTTAAAAAACTCCAGCAGGTTGTTGTGTGTATTCCTGGCTTCAGGAAACTCAGCAGGAATTTTTGCAGCTCTTCTCTCTTCCTTCACAGACTTCCTCAGCCTCCTGATGGATTCTCCTGGTGCTTCTCAGCTTCAGCACTGGGATTCAGGATTTTTTTTTTTTTTGCCCATCCAGGCCAGCTGTCCCCTGGTATGTCCTGCAGTTCTCTGAGGTCTCATTATAGAACCCAGAACCTTCCACCTTTGGTTCAAGCTGTGTTTCTTCTCATCTCTTTGCAGTGGAGGTTTTGGCCATCTTTGAAACTCCCAGTATTTGACTAGGTTACATCACCTACTTTTTCCTCCTTACACAGACGCTTTGATTATGGCCAGGCTGTGACTGAACCAATATTTCTCCTCCTAAAACTGTGTGCAAGCTTGAGAATGAGATCTGGCATGAAATCCTTCGAACTGAGCCCTGGCCAGCTTCTCATTATCCGCTTTCAGTCCTGAGATCCACAATGCTGTTTCCCACGCAGTTGTGCTTGGTCAACTTGCAGTTATCATTCTCAATTTTCTTCCTGTGGTGACAGTGTCTAAGATGTGATAAATGTTGGTCAGAAAAAAATCAATCATCCTATTTATCTGTAACAAGGGTACCAAGGCACCCTTCTTTCAGGAGATAGATCCAAAAAGCCTAAAGGTATTCCTCCCTCCCCCAAGCTAACACTTCTTAAATGTATCAGATGCTGTTCTGAGCATGGGTTCTTTTGTTGAATTTTCTCAATAATCCATACTTTCAACACCCATTTTAAAGATGGGAAAACTGAGGCTTAGAGAGGAAAAATAATTTCCCAAAGCTAGGAGTGGTGAGCCAGTGGCCTAATGGATAAGGCATCAGTATCTGGAGCTGGGGGTTGTGGGTTCAAGTCCCATCTGGGTTGCACCAAGATTAGTTTTGGGCTTCCCAGGTGGCGCTAGTGGTAAAGAATCTACCTGCCAATGCAGGAGGCATAAGAGACACGGGTTTGATGCCTGGGTCAGGAAGATCCCCTGGAGAAGGGCATGGCAACCCACTTCAGTATTCTTGCCTGGAGAATCCCATGGACAGAGGAGTCTGGCAGGCTACAGTCTGTGGGGTCGCAGGTTGGACATGACTGAGCGACTCAGCATGCATGCACACACACAACCAAGCTGTAGAGATGAGAATTGTCTTCTACTTTATATGCAGTCTCATCATCCCAGATACTTAAGCTTGCTCTCACCCCATGCCCCCGGTGAGGGCGACTTCAGGTCTGATAATGGGTGTTATTCATCTCTGCATTGTTGTTGTTCAGTGGCTCAGTTGTGTCCGACTCTTTGCGACCCCATGGACTGCAGTACTCCAGGCTTCCCTGTCCTTCACCATCTCCCATAGTTTGCTCAGACTCATGTCCATTGAGTCGGTGATGCCATCCAACCATGTGATCCTCTGTCGTTCCCTTCTCCTCCAGCCTGATTCAAGACAGGCTGACAGAAAGCACTGGACAAGTGTCTGATGGATGAATAGGTGACTATGGAGGGACTACGCAGTGATATGGCTGGAAGAGGGGCTCCTAGCTGAATACTGAAGTTATTCACGGGGCTCAGGGCTTTGGAGGAGTCATCTTAGCTGCCGGTACGATCCCACTGGAACTGGAATAAGAAAACAAAAGATGACGGGAGGCAGGATGATTGAAAGATAATCAGAGCCTTTTAGCAAGAATCAAGAACCAGCAAAACTCCCTGGTCTCTTTTCTGTGATTCTGTCTGTGTATCTGATCAATTTTTCTCTCTCTGCAGGAGGGAAAAAAAATGCTTTTTGCTACTTTCCCCAGTATGACCTCCAGAGTTCTGTCTTAGTTCAAGTCCCAATTCCAAATTTCCAGGAGAGAAAATCCAATTTCTCCAGATTGTTGAGATCTTCATCACTGGTCTGATCATTAGATACCTGGAGGGTGGGGTGAGGAGTGTGATGTCCAGTACAGAAGGAGCCAGAAACCTCACTCCTGAGCCTGAGTGGATTGTTTGGGAGGGGGAAGATACACCCGAATATGAAGACTGAAGGCTGTGCACCAATTTCAAAGTGTATGTGACTTGGGGTGGCTGAGGAAGAGACTAAGGAAGTGTTTAGCTCAAGTTACTCCCCTTTGCAATAGAAATGTGCCAATGCATCTTCGGAAATGTGGTACCCAAGAGAGGAAGGGCTTCAGAACGTGCTAAGATCAGCTGAGAAATCGGGAGATTTGGGACCATCTTTATTTAATTAAGTAATGTATGACTACGTTGGATCTTTGTTGCTGCGTGAAGTTTTCTCTAGTTGTGGCAAGCGAGGGCTACTCTGTAGTTGCAGTGTGCGGCTTCTCATCGGGGTGGCTTCTCTTGCGAAGCATGGACTCTGGTGTGTGCTGGCTTCAGTAGTTGTGGCTCCCAGGCTCTAGAGCTGAGGGTCAATTGTTGTGGTGCACGGGTTTAGGTGGGGCTGCCCTGGTGGCTCAGATGGTAAGGAATCTGCCTGCAGTGCAGGAGACTCAGGTTCAATCCCTGGGTTGGGACAATCCCCTGGAGAAGGGAATGGCTACCCATTCTAGTACTCTTGGCTGAAGAATCCCATGGACAGAGGAGGCTGACAGCAACAGTCCGTGGGGTTGCAAAGAGTCGGATGCCACTGAGCGACTAACCTGTGTGGGCTCATGGGCTTAGTTGCTCCCTGGCATGTGGAATCTTCCTGGATCAGAGATTGAACCCACATCTCCTGCATTGGCAGGTGGATTCTTTACCACTGAGCCACCAGGGAAGCCCCAGGGACCATCCTTAAAATTAGTTTCTCACCGCAGGGATACATAGTGACATGGGAACAGTCTCCAACAGGGAGCGCTCTGGGAGATAAAGCCTTTGATGACAGGGACCATATTCACCACTGTAATCTCGGTGGAACCCCATGCCTGAAGTACAGTAGAATGTACTTTTGACAAATAGGAATTTATTTGTGAGGCCCGATTGCATTTCAGGCTCTAATACCAGGCATATTTTAACTTAACCTTCATCAGAGGGTCTTATGATACCTAGATAGTATTTTCTTCTCACTTTGTTGATGAGGAATTAGAAGATTGGAGAAGTCAAGCAGCTTGACCAAGCTTAGATGCTGTATGTTACGGGGTTTAAATCTGTCTAAATTTGTATCCCAGCCTCTTTTTGAAATGGAGCAGGACTCTGTGGTCCTTCCCACCATGTTCTTTGCCTACCTTTTGTCTGTAGAGAAACTTTAGCTGAAGAATAAGTTTAATTAGAGAAGTGAGAAAATGCAGAAGCAAAGGTGAATAGTCAAAATAATAATAGTTTAGTCATTAAGCAAAGTCCTTCTCTGGGGCTGTACACTAGTTTCTTCTCTTGGGCTGTAGATAATATTCTGAGCCATCCTTTGACATGTCTTATAGATGCTAAAACCCACACCAGGTAGAAGAAGTTAACTGCATGAAGACCAGACTGTAGCCATGACATAGGCTGCCACAGTTCCAAGAACTAGCCTCAAAGAAATGGGAACCAATCAACCCTGGAACTGAAGATTAACTGTACTCAAAATAATCAAGACAATGTTGATCAGACCATTGCAGGGTGAACAATCCAATGCTTGGTGAATTCAGCTTCACAATGATAGGACAAGCTGACCCCTTTCAAGATGTCTATCAGAGCTGACTGTGCTGTTTCTACTTGTAGCCCCCTCCCTCCACCCATACACCCTGAAATTCCCCTTTAAAGGTTCTTGCCCACCGATTGTCGTTGGGGGGATCATCCACCTTTGGACACAAGTCTGCCCTCTCCCCTGGCTGCCAGCCTCCAATATAATGCAGACTTTCCTTTTTACCAACCTTGTCTCTCAAGTATTGGCTTCAGAGCAGCAAGCAATCGAACCCCACTTTCAGTAACATTCTCACTACTCCACAAAGTCTCTCTCATCCAAAACGAGTATCTTGCAGGGGAAGAAAAAAGAAAGTAATTTATCTTCCATGAGAGTTGCTGGAGGAAGTGAGGGGCCTGCAGGTACCTGAGCACCAAGCATATGGGAGGAGATGCTGATAGAGATCTGGTCTAATTAAGCTCAGCTCTAATCACTGGTGCTTTGGCTCTGGGAGTGAAAAGCCATGCATATCTAAAAACTCAGGGTAAACAGAGTGGATGCCAGGGCTGGCTCAGCTGTCAGCAGGAAGTCTGGAAAGGCAAGTTTAATTCTGATGAAGGTAAAGCACCCAGAGGACAGAGAAAGAGAGAAAGCTGATCCGCAAATGATCAGTACTGTGTCAGAGGAAGGAAGGATGGTAAGAAGGGATGCCAGAGACTGGATGGGAAGACGATGTGCTCGTCAGCAGTGCCTAGATTCCAGGCAAAGCTGGACTGCGATAGATGTGATGAGAATCAAAACCATGAGCCCGCAGCTTTGAAAGCATCTTCAAGGTGCTAGTGCTGCCATTTGACTCTGGCCTTCCTTTCCCCATTTCATTAGAGCATCCTATGAAACGCAGGAGACATGGGTTCAGTCCCTGGGTCGAGAAGATCCTAGAGGAGGAAATGGCAACCCACCCCAGTTCTTGCCTGGAAAATTCCATGGACAGAGAAGCCTGGTGGGCTACAGTCCAGGGGGCTGCAAAGAGTCAGACGTGGCTGAGCACACACACACTAGACACAAGGCTAGTTCCTAGAGAAGGACTCAATTCCTTAACGTGTGTCAGGATGACTTTTAGAAGTTATTATCAAACCTATTCATCATTCAGAGAATCAGCTTCATACAATTATTCTGGTTGGCTGAATAATTATTGGCAAACTTAACATGGCCCAGGAATGATTGGGGAAGTACTATTTAATTGGCTTCTTATAAAACTAGTTGTTTGCATAAGTGCTGTGTTTGGTACGCTGGGGACTTAGTTGCTTGAATAAGGCAGAGTATGTGGCTTTTGCAAGTCAGTCGCCATGCATGAAAAATCATAACTGTCAGTTTTAGCTCAAAGGATTCTTGCAAGGATTCTATGACGTAATGTATGTCATCACTTGGCCCCATACATGGTTTGTGATGGTTCTTGAACTTACTGGGCTTCCCTCCAGATGCATTTATTTTATTTTGTACCCATACAATGTTTATTAGGTGTTAGAGACATTACAGATATTAATTAACCCACTCATACCAAGCTGTTGGTATTAATCAAGATATTAACCAAGGCTCATACCAACCCTTGGAAATGTAACCAAGAAGGACCCTATGGGGCCTCTCCAGAATAGGACTCCCCCCATGCCATATCCTCCACCTGCCTTTGTAGAAAAATTTTAGTCAAAGAATAAATTTGATCAGAGAATTGAGAACATGCAGAAAGAAAGGAACACACCCAAGCAAGACAAAATAACAACAGTCTAGTCATTAAGTAAAGTCAGGAACCTTTAGTTCCTCCTCAAGGGCTATAGATAATGTCCTGAGCCATGTTCTTTGTTCTGTTTTGCAGATACTGAAACCCCCACCAGGTGGGAGAAGTTAACTGCATGCTGCTCACAAGCCTGTAGACCCCAGCCAGTTGGAACCAGATGGTTGATGATGCTGACTCCTGATTACCTCACCACCAGCCAAGAGTGTGCATTGAGTTGATGACACATCCCACAACCTCCTTCCTCACCTCATTTTTAAAAACCTTACCCTGAGAGGCTTTGAGGAGTTTTAAGCACTAGCTGCCTGGACTCCTTTGTTGGCGATAAATGCTGTACTTTATTTCACCAGCCTGGTGCTTCCCAGGTGTCGCCAGTGGTAAAGAAACTTCCTGTCAATGAAGGAGACACAGGAGACGTGGGTTAGATCCCTGGGTCGGGACAATCCCCTGGAGGAGGAAATGGTAACCCACTCCAGTATTCTTGCCTGGAAAGCCCCATGGATAGAGGAGCCTGGTGGTCTGCAGTTCATGGGGTCTCAAAGAGTCAGACATGACTGAGCACACAGCACATCTTTAGTTCACCATAATCTGGTGTCAGCAGATTGATTTTACTCTGCATGGGTGAGAAGAACCAAGTTTGGCTCAGTAACAGAAGTAGGTAGGACATTGTCTTTGTTTTGCAAATGAGGAAAGTGAAGAGTAAATCATCAAGTGGTTTATGCACAGCCACGTAGCAAGTGCTGAGATTTGAACCTAAACACTCTGACTCTTGACTTCGTTCTCTTAACCAACCACTCTGCTAAGGCACCTTGATAAGTTAGGCTTCTACAGTGCCCACAGTCCCTTGAAGAGTGCCTTCCACAACACTGGCAGGAAGCTTTAGGAGGGAAATTCTCAAGGGAAAACTGGGTGAGATATTCTTGGGCTTAGCTCCATGTGAAAAAGTGAAAGTGTTAGTTCTTCAGTCATGTCTGACTTTATGGAACCCCCATGGGCTGTGGACCACCAGGCTCCTCTGTCCATAGAATTCCCCTGGCAAGAATACTGGAGTGGGATGTCATTCCCTTCTCCAGGGGAACTTCCTGACCCAGGGATTGAACCAAGGTCTCTTACATTGCAGGTGGACTCTTGACCATTTGAGTCATCTTAGTAAAGAGTTCTAATTTCTAGGCAACATCTGATGGTTCAGGGGTGACGTTGTGGCTGGAGACTTGGAAATGCTTGGATCCCCTGTGTCTTCCCATTTCAATGTGATCCACCAAGTGGATTTGAGCTACCACTTTGTGCCTTTCTGCCTCCTGACATTTTCTGGAAAGCCATTCTGCTCACAATCAAGGCAGGGAGTGAACAGCCAGCGGAGCAGCCCGCCCCCAGTGTCTGATGGGAGTGGGTGTGCAGATATAAACCAGCTCCCCAATACTAAGGCATACGTTTTACACCTTTCTGCAAAATTTTCCTGGTGGATTAAGCTTCAGTCGCCCACTGTGGAAATTAAGTTGTTAATGTACCTTTTATTGGTTGCTTTCCTTCCCCTGTATTATTTCTCCACTTTCTGTCCAGTGTTCCATGAACTTTCAGTAAAACAGCTTGCACTCAGCTCACTGCCTCAGGGGTCTGCTTCTGGGGGAACCCAAACAAAGGCATGCTCCAATTCTGCCCCGACAGTCAGTCTTGCTCTCTCAAGGATTCCTAAGTAAGGAAAGTACGGTATGTGCAAAAAGCAACAGCTAAACGGGAAAGAAAGCACTGCGTTTCAAATAGCTGGGTAAGCACCTAAAACCACCCCCAGTGCATGGCAGTAAAACTGTAGACAGGGAATGTGGATTAAGCCCGGAGGAAGGTTCGTTGAGGTCCCCTGCTTGCCATATCCTGTCTCGATGTGCTGACAATGTGGTGGAAAACCAGAGGGAGAGCTGCTTCAGGATGTAGACCTTTGAGGCACAACACATGCATCCAGCAGCGAACATGGCTCAGTGGAGGTACACGGCTTGGAGCAATCAAATTAGCAAGTCATCCTCTCCTAGGGGAGCCAAGTGGGGTGTCAGCAGAGGGCCTGAGATGTGGGAGAAAGATGAATGTCTCCATCCCCTAGAGCGACTGAGGACTTGAGGTGGGTCCTCACACCTGCCTGGGTTTGTCGTCTTCCTTTGTTCTACTTCAGCATCCCACGGTCATTGATTTTCCCAATGAGATGCCGACTTTATTTCCTCTAATAGCAAGTTTTGGCCTTTTCTTGGGTGTGATTAGGAGGAGTTGAGTAGCATTCTTAGGGTTTATGCAGGTGGGGCTCCCTTGTGCAAAGGTCAGGTGCCTTGAGCATTTGTGGAATTCTTTCGTATGAATGGGTTGGTTCTAAGTTGTGAAGAAGCCACCAAAATAGAAATGATGACGATTATGATCATAGCAACAATGACAGTTGATACGTGGCAAAGGACTTGGCTTTGCTGCCTGCTTGCTCTGTCCCAGGAATGAAGAGAAGGGCTTTGGATGTAGCTATGAATGCTCATAGCAAGTCTATGAGGTCGCTCAGACTGTCTTCATGGTGCAGATGAGGAAGCTGATATTTAAAGAGGCTAAATAGGTTGCTTATTGCCACTAGGTTCATTGTACGAGGCTTCTGGAATGTTTGGGAATACGTCCAGGCTGTCTCTTGATAACGTTCTTGATTTAGGTATAGGGGGCTGGTAGAAAAGGTGTGTGAAAAGTTGCCTTGTGATATGACTTCAGATTTTTCATCACAGTCTCCCTTAATGAGACAATCTATAAAGAAACATCATTGCTCTGTTCGCTTCCCCTTCATGAATTCCATGAAGACCAGGGTGATCATTTACAGAATAAGGGGAATGTCACTTAATACAATGGATGAATAAATGAAGATGTCATTATTATCTTATTTAACCCAAATATATCTTAAGCCCAGAACTTCCTGAGTATGCGGAAAATGCCTCCATGAAAATGGTTCTGAAGAGCTGATACATGATCGACCATTTTTCAGGGTAAATTGGGTGGGGCTAGGTGAAGGATGTGTTTGAGAAAATTTGATAGAATCCTGGACCAACCTTTGCAAAGGCTTCCCAGCTTTATCTCTCTTCTTTCTCTGAAAAGACCTGACTCTAATCTTTCCTCCCCTTTTTATTGTAATATGAACATTAGGGGAGGAAGATCAAGATGCAATCAGACCTCATTTCATTGTGCTCCGCTTTATTGTGATTCACTGGTACCAAGTATCTTAGAAATTTAAATTTTGTGGCAACCCTCCGTCAAACGAGTCTATTGGCACCGTTTTCCCCAACAGAGCGTGTTTACTTTGTGCCTCTGGGTCACATTTTGAAAATTCATACACTATTTCAAACTTTTTCATCATTAGTGTATCTGTTATGGTGATCTATGATCAGTGATCTTTGATGTTATTATTGCAAAAAGATGATGACTCGCAGTCTTAGATGATGGCTAGCATTTTTTAAACAATCAAATATTTTTAAATTATGTATTAATATATCCTTATTTTTAGACATAAAGCCTTAGCACACTTAATGGACTACAGGATAGTGTAAGCATCATTTTTTTCCCTTTTTTATTTATTTACTTACTTTTTTACTTTACAATATTGTATTGGTTTTGCCATACATTGGCATGAATCTGCCATGGGTATACATGTGTTCTCCATCCTGAACCCCCCTCCCTTTTAAATGCTCTGGAAAACCAAAATTTCATGTGTCTTGCTTTCTTGCAATATCTGCTCTTTGGGGTGGTCTGGAACTGAACCCTCAAAAATCTTCAAGGTCTGCTTATATTTTCCTTTTAAAAAAAAGTTGCTGGGAAGCTTTCCTGGTGGTTCAGTGGTAAAGAATCCACCTACCAATGCGAGAGACACAGGTTCGATCCCTGATCTGGGAAGACCCCACGTGCGGCAAACCAGCTAAGCCTGTGCACTACAACTATTGAGCCTGTGCTCTAGAGCCTGGGAGCCGCGACCACTGAGCCCACAGGCTGAAACTACTGAAGCCCATGAGCCTACCCACGCTCTGCAACAGGGGAAGCCACCTCAACGAGAAGCCCTTGTAGCACAACTACAGAATAGCCCCTGCTCACCACATCTAGAGAAAACCCTGCAGAGCGATGAAGACCCAGGACATCCGAAAAAAAAAAAAAAAGTTGCTGGGAATAGAAACAAGAGGAAAGAACCTGAGTGGTAGCTCTCCAGGTTTTGTGTAACAGAATGCATTTTTGGTGCTTTTAAGGGCAAAGGGGAATTCTTCATGGCCCTCGCTGCATTGGCACGCCCCATTGTCTTGAGATCCTACCCCCTATTTGCAGACTGGAAATGCTGGAATGCGAGTAGGATTAGGGGCTGGAAGCAATTAAAATGAGCAAACCATCTGTGGAGGAACTGGGGCTGGAGCTGAGTCCTCCCATTTATCAATGTCTTCAGCAAGGAGCCCTGGCCTCCTCCGGTCACCCAGACAGCTCCCTGCACCATTTCAGTCCCCACCACAGCGGCTGGTGGAGCCCTGCATGCTGATTAAAAACCTGGTGAGTAATGGGGACAACACACGTCTCTATTGCTTGGGTAGATCTAAGCCAGTTAATAGCCTTCTTTAAAGCGAAAGCAAATCAAGTCCTATTTTAAACATTTTATTGACAAGCACAAAAAGGCTGCTGTCGGTGGCCCAGGTAAATTTATCACTTGGTTTTGTTACTTGTTTCTGACTCATGCAACGGACAAGAGGATTTAAATCATCCCAAGCCTCCCATTGTTACAAGACAAGGGGAAATGCCGGAGCAGGGAAAATGGGATGAAAAGGAGGGACCTTGGACTTCTTAAGTTCCTTTTGTAGCACCAGGACTTTGCTGGGTACATTCCTTACGTGGACTCATCTGATGCTCAGATAGCTTTTCATCATGGTATTATTTAATTCCTGTTTTACAGTTGAGGACATTGAGGCATCAGGCGTGAAATGCTTTGCTCCAAATTGTATGGTACTGGGGAGCCAGGTTTCAAAGCTTCATCTGGCATTTGCATTCATACTCTGTCACTCAAGGTCCTAAGACAAAACAGATGACAAAGACAAGTTGGGGACATCCTGGGGATGTCCCAGGAGACTTAGTTAAGGGACCTCTTCGATTTATTTATTTTATTTGGAGGATAATTACTTTAATAATACTGTGATGGTTTCTGCCATACATCAACATGAATCGGCCATAGGTACACATGCTAGGGAGCACTTCTATGAATGACAGTGAGGTTTAGGGAACCACGGGGACGGTTCAGTAGCCCAGAGCTAGGAACAGTAAGATGGCTGTTGCTGTTTAGGCACTAAATTGTGTCCAACTCTTTGCGAACCCATAGACTGTAGTCTGTCAGGCTCCTCTGTCCATGGAATTCTCCAGGCAAGAATACTGGAGTGGGTTGCATTTCCTACTCCAGGGGATCTTCCCAGCCCAGGGATTGAACCACCATCTCCTGCATTGGCAGGCAGATGACCACTGAGCCACCAGGGAAGTCCAGTAGAATGGTTACCACTCCTAAACCTGGAGGGGAAGGGAAGGGAGTAGTTGCTGGAACCTTGTAAAACATCATGTAAAAGAGGCTGTTTAGAGAGGAATAGTGATTTTCAGTCCAAGGACAGAATCAGTCCAGTGTGATTTTTCCATGGAGAGACCCAGGGAGGAAGGCCATTGGCTGACCCATTCAGGAGCCAGGGATCCTCCTACAGTGGTCCATTCTGGGCAGCCTCCCAGTGCCCAGGGCAGGGTGCACAAGAGTTCAGCACATCACCCTCCTCTTCTGCTCCAGCAGATTCTCCAGAATACTTTTTTTTCCCAGAAGGCAAAAGTCATCAAGTTGTACCAGCAAAAATCCCTCCTCTAAAGAAAGTTGATAAATATCAAAGCATTTCTCTTTACATGCAATTGAAATAATCTCAAAGCATGTTTTGACATTGATAGATCAATCAATCAATCCTAAAGAAAGTCAACCCTGAATATTCATTTGGAAGAACTGATGCTGAAGCTGAAGCTCCAATACTTTGGCCACCTGATGTGAAGAGCTGACTCACTGGAAAAGACCCTAATGCTGGGAAAGATTGAAGGCAGGAGGAGAAGGGGATGACAGAGGATGAGATGGTTGGGTGGCATCATCGACTCAATGGACGTAAGTTTGAGCAAACTCCAGGAGATGGTGAAGGACTGGGAAGCCTGGTGTGTTGCAGTCCATGGGATTGCAAAGAGTCAGACACAACTGAGCAAATGAACAACAATGAAGCATGTTACTTGGGATTTGGCCATGACCTAGAATCTATAAAGAGCTCATCTCAAGTAGCGTGTTATATTCATAAGGATACCACCAAGCAGAGGGGAGGAAGCTCACAGGCTGACAACTGCAAGGGTGGGTCATTAAAACTTACCTCCTCTATTATTTAATATATCTCCATAATACCCTGAGGCAGGCAAGGAAGAGTTTCTATAAACTGTGTCTATGTTACAAGGTCTTCATAAGAGGAAATAAAAGCCATTCTTCCTCTTCAAAGGAGAGTCATCTTGCAGTATTAGGTCGGCTCTGTTGCTGATCAGATGGTTTTGGAAGCTCTCTGCCATTAGTGGAGGGAATTTGGGAAGGAAAAATACCCTCAGAGTCTCTCTGTCCTCCCCAATCCCATTGCTGTTCCTCTACCATTGTTTCATACAATATATCTCAGAATAATGGCCTGGCTGTTTGTTTCATGATTAGGAGCCTAGAATTAAAAGCACCAGGGACAGTGTTTTGCATCTAAAAATCAGCATTTCAAGGATCTCCTGTGCACCTGGCCCTGGGCTAGGTTTTGTAGATGTAGAAATGAACATGACAATGTCTGTGCATTGACAGAGAGCATGGGTTAATGATGGAGAGACATCTGTCAATTACAAATGAGCAGGCTAGGGATGAGGTTCGACACAGTGCTCTGGAGGTGCAGAGGATGGAGGAATCGCATCCGTCCCGGATGATCAGGGAAGTTACATGGGCCAGGTGATTCTGAGCTCTGGGGGAGGCGGATTCTCGAGGCAGAGATGGAGAAGGGGAGTTGTAGACACAAGCAGTGGCAGTCATTGTTTAGCAGCTAAGTTGTGTCTGACTCTTTGTGACCCCATGGATTGCAGCACGCCAGGCTTCCCTGTCATTCACTATCTCCAGAAGTTTGCTCAGACTCATGTCCATTGAGTCAGTGATGCCATCCAGCCATCTCATCCTCTGTCATCCCCTTCTCCTCCTGCCCTCAATCTTTCCCAGGATCAGCGTCTTTTCCAATGAGTCAGTTCTTCACATCAGTTGGCCAAAGTATTGGAGCTTCAGCTTCAACATCAGTCCTTCCAATGAATATTCAGGATTGATTTCCTTTAAGATTGATTGGTTTGATCTCCTCGCAGTACACACACACTATGCAATGGTAGACACTCAAGCTCTGCCTACACCTACATTCTCCCACCCAACTCCATCACGAACATCCCTTTCTTATTCACACAGTCACCTGCCTCCTCATCTACCCCCTGACACACTCATCTCACACTACCATGGCTCTGTTTGCATACTCATACAACCTACCACAAACACACATTTGCCATTCACTCACATTACACACTCACTTCTCTCAAAGATTTCTCACCCTGCCTTTGTCTCTCCTCCACATTTCCCTCTCCCTACACACCAACACACCCCTTGCACACAGCCTCACCACCCCCAACACACACCATCACGCCTCTTCCCAGAAGGCCCGGTGCACAGAATCTTAACCTCGGTAAAAATTTCACAGTAAAAGAATTGCTCTCCTGGCTCCTGTAAATTCTTTTCTTCTCTCTCCTGGACACTCTTTGTAACTCTGAGGCATTCCTGATGGTCATTTTGGGTATTCTACACATCCTTTATTGGCCATCATGACTGTTCAGTATGGCATATTGGGTAAAAGCACCAGATTCAGCCAGCTGGGATCACCACCCCTTAAAGGCTGCCTCATGTTGGGTCAGTTACCCCTTTCCAAACCCCAGTTTTCTGATCTGTGTAATGGAGACACCAAAATATCTGCCTCTTGGCATCAAAGGTCGAAATGAGTAGGATAATGGAAAGCCCTGAAGTCAGCTCCAGATGTGTAACGAATGGTGGGTGAAAGTTAGCCCCTGATATTATTATTATTATGCTATATGTATTATATTATGATAATATAGTTATAATAATTATTGAAGTATAGCTGACTTACAATGTTCTGTTAGTTTCAGGTATATAGCAAAGAGATTCAACTATAAATATACATATATTCAACTACATATATACATATATGTAGTCCTTTCCAGACGCTTCTTGATTATAGTTCTTTACAAGTTATTGAGTACAGTTCCCTGTGCTGTACAGTAGGTCCTTGCTGTTTATCTAGTTTATATATAACGCATAGAACACCTGCCTAGCATGCCTTCCGATCCCAGCCTTTCAGACACCTGCCTGTGCTCGCCTGCATCTTCAGACTCAGCTTCCAGTCCCCTTTTATTTTGCAGCAGGAACATCATTCAGCACACAAGACCAGAGCTTCAAATATCTGGAGGGCCAGGTTTCCATCTCAGTTCTTACACTGCTCACCAGTGACTTCGGACAAGCTCCCACCGACAATCCCCATCCTTAGTTTTTTATCTGTAAAATGGATTCATCCTAATAAAATACTAAATAATAATAGTGCCTATGTGTCATCAGGTTGTCTGCAGTGTGAAATGATCTTCATCTGCAAATGCCATTTCTATCATCAATTCACGTGACTTAGTATAATAGCAGAAATCTTAACCTCATGGTCTTCACCCTGAAAAGGTGGCTGCTCCATGGTCTGCCTTCTGACTGGCCAGCCAGGATTCTGAGGGTTGCCCAGCAAGGATGCAGGAAAGAATGAACCAGTCCATTTGCCATGGAGGAGGCTTAAGCCCTATGAGTAATGGGAATTGTTCAAGACCTGCCAGAAAATTGGTGGATCCAGGATGCCTCTTACCCTTTGTAGGGGGTTTCTAGGAGTATCAAACAACTGGACTGTGATTAAAATAACAAATATAACAATTGCAAATTGCAACCTCCTTCACCCCCACCATCGCCCTACCCTTATTTTTTCAACAAACATTTTCTGCATGTCAAGCACTGTATATGTTTGCATGTATCATCTCATTTAAGCATCCTAACTCTAGGGAGTAGGAACTGTGATTTTCTGTAATCTGCTCAGAGAGGCTGAGAGCTGGCCCAAGATGACAGGACTGAGAAGTGGTGGAGGCAAACCAAGGTCATTTGAGTTCTAAGTCCATCTTATAGGAAAAACTTGAGGTGACTGGGCTTCAAGTTATGGATGGACCTGACTTAATCGAAGGAGAAAGCTCTGTGGGCACCCGCGGCTTTCTTTAATCTTCTTCCCAGGACATTGGTTTTTCTATCAGTGGCTTTGCTCGGAATAATTCTAGCCAGAGACCAGCAGGTCCCTCTGTGCTGACCCAGCCCACAGTCACTGCGTGCTCTTTCCTGCTGTGTACAGCTTGAGTGATAAACTCTCAAGCCTCCGTATGATTCTCTCTGACACTCTTCTAAAACTGCCCTAAAAACAGTTCTCTTTCTTCGCCTTATTTCTTCCTTTATTTCAACCCCCAAGCCTTCCGATTTTCACTCTCTTTTCTTTTTTTACAGAAGGTTGAGGAGCTAATGGGCTTCCCAGGAGACTCGGTAGTAAAGAATCTGCCTACCAATGCAGAAGACTCATGAGATGTGGGTTTGATTGATCCCTGGGTTGGGACAATCCCCTGGAGGAGGAAATGGCAACCCAGTCTTGTATTCTAGCCTGAAAAATGTCATGGACAGAGGAGCCTGGTGGGCTGTCTGTGGGGTTGCAAATAATCCAATGCGAGTGAGCAGGCTGTGAGCATGAGGATCTAATATTCCTGTTTCCTTGTCTCCCCTACGATCCTCTGCTTCCTCCTTTTTATCACTCGATTCACTACTTCAATGAACTGGAGCCTTTTCAATCTATGACATACTGTTATAATCAGAGTTTGCACTGACCCTATTTTATTTCTGGGTTTCCCTGGTGGCTCAGACAGTAAAGAATCTGCCTGCAACGCCAGAGTCCTGGGTTCAATCCCTGGGTTGGGAAGATCTGCTGGAGAAGGGAATGGCTACCCACCCCAGTGTTCTTGCCTGGAGAATTCCTTGGACATAGGAGCCTAGTGGGCTACAGTCCATGGGGTCAAAAAGAGTCAGACATGATTATTTTGTTATTCTTCCCTTTATGTATCATCTCTACCCTCCTCTCCTTCCCCTGATTCATAGACACTCTGTGTACTAATTGTATGACTTCCCATTCTATTGTTCCTATATTTATTTACATATGTGGGCATCATCGGATTTTGCTTTGGGCAACTGTATTTGAAATTTTGCATAAATGGCATTGTGTTTTAGTCCTCATTTTCTGATTGGCTCAGTGTTATAGTTTGGAATCCGTCCTTGTTACCATATGTAAACCTACGTCACACTCCTGAATGCTCCCTGGTGTTTCACAGTCTCTCATACCAAATTTATCTAATCCCCTAGTGATGGACATCCAGGTTTCTTCCAACCATGGCTACCATAAGCAAAGCTGGACTGATTATCTTCCTATGTGTTTCTTTATGGACCTTTGTGAGGATTTCTCCAGATTATGTACACAAGAGTTAGTTTGCTGGATCACAGGCATTCAGTTCAGTTCAGTCGCTCAGTCGTGTCCGACTCTTTGCGACCCCATGAATCGCAGCACGCCAGGCCTCCCTGTCCATCACCAACTCCCAGAGTTCACTCAGACTCACGTCCACCGAGTCAGTGATGCCATCCAGCCATCTCATCCTCTGTCATCCCCTTCTCCTCCTGCCCCCAATCCCTCCCAGCATCAGAGTCTTTTCCAATGAGTCAACTCTTTGCATGAGGTGGCCAAAGTACTGGAGTTTCAGCTTTAGCATCATTCCTTCCAAAGAAATCCCAGGGCTGATCTCCTTCAGAATGGACTGGTTGGATCTCCTTGCAGTCCAGGGGACTCTCAAGAGTCTTCTCCAACACCACAGTTCAAAAGCATCAATTCTTCGGCGCTCAGCCTTCTTCACAGTCCAACTCTCACATCCATACATGACCACTGGAAAAACCATAGCCTTGACTAGACTGACCTTTGTTGGCAAAGTAATGTCTCTGCTTTTGAATATGCTATCTAGGTTGGTCATAACTTTCCTTCCAAGGAGTAAGTGCCTTTTATCATAGGCATTGAAGCTTAGTTATTCTAATTCTTCCAGTTTGAGGAACTGTAGGAATTCATACTGTCATTCCTGATAGAGATTCATCATGTCCTCATATAGAACACCCTTCCTAGGTAGAATTTTGGCCCATCTGAAGAGTATAAAATACCATCTCAGGACTTCCCTGGTGGTTCAGTGGCCAAGACTCCACATTCCCAATGTAGCAGGCTCAGGTTTAGGCCCTGGTCAGGAAGCTAGATCCCACCTGCTACAACTAAAGATCCTGCATGCTGCAATTAAAACTCAGTGTAGCCAAATAAATAAATATTAAAAAAAATTTTAAATGCCATCTTATTGTTGTTTTCACTTTTATTTCCCTAAATACCAGAAGTTGGGGCCCTACACCCAACAATTTCTTGTCAATTTCTTTTCTCCTTCTGTGATATTGCAAATACCTTCTTCCAGTCTGCCAGCCATCAATGATGCTCTTCATTGAAAACACGTCTTAAATTTGTCATAGAGTGAAAAAAAGAAAAATACCTCCACCCCAAATTTGTGCTTTTGAGGACTCACCTAAGAAATCACTCTATAGCCTGAAGTCACAAAACTATTTACATTTTTCTTTTGTTTGAATGGGAAAGACTTACCTTTAATGCATTTGTTTTTGTGCATGGTGTGTAGCAGAGATTCAGTCTTCTCTATAAATAAATTTATGATACATGTAATAATTGCCAAATATGCTAAACACTTATAAAACAATCCATTATTCCCCCCCCCCACAAATTTGTGATTCTACTTCTTCTTTTTTTAAAATATTTATTTATTTGGCTATGCCTGGTCTTAGTTGTTCCCCATGGGATCTTCCATCTTTAGTGTGGCACATGAACTCTTAATTATGGCATGTGGGATCTAGTTCCTCCACCAGGAGTTGAACCCATGGCACAGGGAGCATGGAGTTCTAACTACTGGACCACCAGGGAAGTCCCTCTACCTCTATTATATGTCAAATTTCTCTTTCTCTCTCTCTTTACCTCTTTGTCTTGTACTATATACCCTATCCCATTGGCCTTTGTGTACACACACACACACACACACACACATATATATACACATTTTTTCCCCCCTGCCAGTACCATCTTGCTTTTATTACTATGCTTTTGGAAGATATCATAATAACAGGTTGGGTGAGTCATCCTCTCTCCCTTCTTCTTTTTAACTTCCCAAATGTCCTTTGCTATTTTGGGAGTTTCATTCTTACATACAAATTTTAAACCAGTTTGTCAAGTTTCTTACCGAGTTTGGTTGTGAGGATCGGTAGGCCAACTACACACAGTACCATATGTAAATTAGACAGTCAGTGGAAATTTGCTGTATGACCCAGGGAAATCAAACTGGGGTTCTGTAACAACCTAGGGTGGGGAAAGAATTGTGGGTGGGAGGGACGTTCAAGAGGGAGAGGGCATATGTACGTGCGTGCATGCTAAGTCATTTCAGTCATGTCCAACTCTTTGCAACCCCATGGACTGTATCCCGCCAGGCTCCCGGGCATATGTACATCTATGGCTAATTCATGTTGATGTATGGTACAAATGAAGCCAATATTGTAAAGCAATTATCCTTCACTTAAAAGTGGATAAAAATTTTCGTAAGGTTTTGCAAGCTGCTAAAGCATCTAGGAAAGTTGGTACTGTATTGAGACAAGAACAAGGCTTTGGGGTCAGCCAGATATGAGCTGAAGTCTCTTGGAGTTTGAATGAATCATTTAACCCCTGGGTTTCTCAGTGTCTTTATCTATATGACTGAAGTTGATATTAACCAACTCTGAGGCTTGTGTATGGGGAAGGTAGTGATTGCATGGGGCTTCGTAGCCTGGTGCATGTGGGGCTGAGGGACTTGGCAATGGAGGGTGGGAGTATCATTAGGGAAGGGAGAGGCGGATGAAGGTGCTGAGCCAGGTTTTACACCAAGACTCAGGGCCGCTGTTGACGTGGGACAGGCTGCCGGGTTAATGAGATCATTCATCAACATTATGTTTGGGGCAATGATGGATTTATGCAGCTCCCCTGCCTGAATCTTCTGGGGAAAAGGACATTAATGGTGACATCTGTGAGCATGGGGATGTGTGTCAGGCTCCTGGAGTGGTGATGGGGAGGAGACTTGCCTCTCTCCCCCAAACTCTTTCTGCTTCGACATCTTAAACTCAGCAAGGCCTGGCGGGACCTGCTGGGTTATTGCTGATCTGCCCTAGAATCAGCCAGCCACGGAGGAAGTGTCTGCTGTGAAATGCTCTGACAATGCTAGGAGGCAAAAAGGTAGAGTGAAAAGGGCACCAGGTTTGGAGGCAGTGCAATTAAGTCTGAGCCTCAGTTCTCCCACTTCCTGGCTGGCGGTGTGACTCTGGGCAAGTCATTTTGCCTAGTAATTGTATCTACCGCATAGGTGTTGAGAGGGTCATGTGCTATGATGAATGTCAAAGGCATATGCTAAATGGTAAAGAATCATAGAGATGTGAGGGGCGGTCATCATTTCAAAAATGAATCATGAGCTGCCTTTTAGGTGACCATTTGCTTGCAGTTTTAACTTCGGCCCTTCCACTAAATGGCTGTTAATACTTACCTGGAAAAATTTCTGGACAATGGACATGAGTTTGAGCAAACTCCGGGAGATAGTGAAGGAACAGGGAAGCCTGGCATGCAGCAGTCCTTGGGGTTGCAAAAAGTCAGACACAGCTGAGCGACTGAACAACCACCACTAGCAACTGGCTTGGATAATATAATTTAATGAGGCCCACAAGTTAGTGTGTGTGTGTGTGTGTGTGTGTGTTTATTGGGGAGGGGAGGAGAACTGTAAGATGTGAAGTTCTTAGGGTTAAGAAAAATTATAGCCAGGCCCAGGGTTTAAAGGAAAATCAAATTAATTTGGACTTTCAATTTCAGTAAAAGTACAGCCGATGATTTTGAATCTAGAATGGCCCTATGACTAATAAGAAAGATGATTAGCAAAAACAGTAATAGCTCCATATGTTCCACATACTGAATTGATTAGTGTCCATTCTTCCATTTACCTATGTAGCATGAATCCCCAACTTACAGATGAGGAAGCTGAGGCTTCCAAGCTTTCAGCGACACGGCAGGTAGGTCACTGTAACCAGGAATCAAACCTGGGTCTGTCTGGTTTTAATACCTGGGCTCTTTATAACTTGGAAAGGCCTGTCAGTTACCCTGGGAGATTCACATGGGGTTCTTTTCTCGGTCAAGAGCATCGTTCTCCTCCCACGTCACTTCTGAAAACAGCAATTTCGGGAGCTGAAACTTCAGTTTTTCATATTGGGAGGCTGACACTTGAGATGAGGCATCAGGCTAGAGCATGTCACCCTGCCCCCAGTCACAGTTGTAGAGGCTCTGACTGCAGGAAAGGCAGTGAGTGAGGCAGCCAGCTAGAAAATCAGAAGAGGAAAACGTGGCTTCACTTGGCAGACAGTTCGTATTTTCTTCGGGTCACCAGGGCCAGATCCTTTTTCTGATAACTTCCCACTCAACTTTCAATGGAAGGTACCTCTTAGATCCTCGGGACTTATGAGGAAACTGCCCCCGCCCCATGCCCTTTCCCAGCCATAGACTTTTGTAAAAAGTTCTATTTAGACCTGAATTTTCTGTCCTTTATGATTTGGCCCCACAGCATATGGGGCAATTGTTCGCCAACCAGGGATTGAATCCGTGCCCCCTGCAGTGAAAGCGCAGAGTCTTAACTACTGGACCACCAGGGAAGTCCCTCCCCTGCCATAGACACTGACTACAGAATAGAGCAGACTGTTTTCACATGATGAAGAGTCTATTTCACTATTAGTAAAAATATTTTGGGGACTTTGCAGGTAGTCCAGTGGTTAAGACTTCATGTTTCCGCTGCAAGTTGGCAGGGAGGCGGTGGGGAGGCGTGGGCTCCATTCCTGGTCTGGAAACTAAGATCCTACATGATGCAGCCAAATAAAAAATTATTAAAAAAAATATTTCCCTCATTATGCCATCTTAAAAATGTGACTTGGGGCAAAAAAAAAAAAAGAAGAGATTAAAAGTAATCCACAGATCTTAACTGCCAGAAGGCATCTTGGCTGCATAAAAAGGCAAGGAAGCAGACAGTCAAATCCATGATCTGTTACTTCCCAGCTGATAAATCTCAGAGAAGCTTCTTTATCCCTCCAAAGATTTGTATATTGCTCAACTCTAGGGGGCAAGAGAGGATGAGATGGTTGGATGGCATCATTGACTCAACGGACATGAGTGTGAGCAAAGTTTGGGAGATAGTGAAGGACAGGGAAGCCTGGAGTGCTGCAGTCCATGGGATTACAAAGGGTTGGACATGACCGAGCAACTGAAAAACAACAACTCTAGGGGGCGCCATTCTTTCTGCTCTCACAAAGAATATTCTGTTTATGGCTCCTACTGCAGTTGGTATATCACAATTTCTCTGTCTCTGGATATCATAATCTTTGTTTATAAAAAGAGCATGATCCAAGAATACCTTCTTCATAAGGGTTGTTTTTAGAATGAGGCAGGATAATGACCACAGAGAAGTTCACAGTGACTGGCACCATGGCAAGCTGTTCAACAGGATACATCCTCTTCCCACATGACTTTTCAGAAATGGGAGGAAATGGAGATAAATAAGTTACAGCTCCATCCAGTGCTTGGGAAATCAAGCATCAAGATACATGATGATATCAAAGTTTGTGAAACAATATGAAACAGGACATTACAAAGTGATACTTGTCTAAATATTAGATAGATGACATTGTGAATATGTATTATGACTTCCAAAGAGAGAGGGTGTCTTAGGTGAGGGTCCTGAGAAGTGGATTCTAAGATAAGGATTTATCTGCAAATGATTAAAGAAATAGTCCTAAACAGACATTTCTCCAAAGAAGGCGTACAGATGGCTAACAAACACATGAAAAGATGCTCAACTTCACTCATTATCAGAGAAATGCAAATCAAAACCACAATGAGGTACTATATCACGCCAGTCAGAATGGCTGCGATCCAAAAGTCTACAAGCAATAAATGCTAGAGAGGGTGTGGAGAAAAGGCAACCCTCTTACACTGTTGGTGGGAATGCAAACTAGTACAGCCACTATGGAGAACAGTGTGGAGATTCCTTAAAAAACTGAAAATAGAACTGTCATATGACCCAGCAATTCCACTGTTGGGCATACACACCGAGGAAACCAGAATTGAAAGAGACACGTGTACCCCAGTGTTCATTGCAGCACTGTTTATAATAGCCAGGACATGGAAGCAACCTAGATGTCCATCAGCAGACAAATGGATAAGAAAGCTGTGGTACATATATACAATGGAGTATTACTCAGCCATTAAAAAGCATACATTTGAATCAGTGCTAATGAAGTGGATGAAACTGGAGCCTATTATACAGAGTGAAGTAAGCCAGAAAGAAAACCACCAATACAGTATATTAATGCATATATATGGAATTTAGAAAGATGGCAATGATAACCCTGTATGTGAGTAGAAAGAGATTAAAAGAGATGGACTCTGTGGGAGAGGGCGAGGGTTGGATGGTTTGGGAGAATGGCATTGAAACATGTATACTATCATATGTGAAATGAATCACCAGTCCATGGAGGATTCATGTCAATGTATGGCAAAACCAATATAATATTGTAAAGTTAAAAAAAAAAAAAAAAAAGAAATAGTCCTGGCTGAAGAAGTGGGGGCAGCAGGGAAAGGTGGGGAAGAAGTCAACTAAGGGTATGATTTCAGCCTTGGTGGCTCAGGGGGTGAAGGATCCACCTGCAATGCAGGAGATGCAAGAGCTGAGGGTTCGATCTCTGGGTCCAGAAGATCCCCTGGAGGAGGAAATGGCAATCCACTCCAGTATTCTGGCCTGGAGAATCCCATGGACAGAAGAGAGTGGCGGGCTATAGTCCATGGGGTTGTGAAGAGTCAGACACGACTGAAGGGACTGAGCCGCAGCAGCAATCCTGCAGAGACACTCTGGAATGTATATTGCATCTCTGAGTTTGCCTCCAAATGCAGCAAGGAGCTTTTAATACTTCTGTCATCGGTCATTGGCTGGGGCTGCCCCTGGGTGGGCTACATTCCTGGACACTTCTTGGTTTCTCTACAGTTCTCCAAAAAGAGTTACAAGGATCAGTTATTAAAAGAAAAACACATAGGGACTTTGCTGGTGGGTCCAGTGGTTAAGACTCCAGACTTCCACGACAGGGGGCATGGGTTCCATCCCTGGTTGGCGAACTAAGATCCCACATGCCACAGGAAAAAAAAAAAATCAAAACAAACCCAAAAACCACACAGAAATTGATGAGGGGATTTATGTTGCAAAACTATATTTCCCCAAATGGTGTATTTCCCATTCCTTAAACTCTTCAAGGATTTTACTACTTCCCTTGGGGCTTCCCTGGTGGCTCAGATTGTAAAGAATCTCCCTACAATGAGGGAGATCCCAGTACAATCCATGGGTCAGGAAGATCCCCTGGAGAAGGGCATGGCAACCCACTCCAGTCTTCTTGCCTGGAGATTCCCATGGACAGAGAAGCCTTGTGAGCTACAGTTCATGGGGTCACACAGAGTCAGACATGACTGAGCAACTAACAGTTTCACTTTTCAAGAGCTACAGATAGTCTATTGTATAGGTGACTGCCGTGATGAATAGACAACAGCGGAAGCAATGCTATGTAACTTGCAAGGTTTGGTCATATTATACAGTTCTCTTTTGAAACACTTGCCCACAGAACCCAGATACAGTGCTTTAAAGCAGCTCAGGCCACTTGAAGACCCATAGAAGTGGGAATCGAGAACTCCAGCCCTCTGCTGTGATGAAGTTCCTACTGACAGCCAGCCCTAGTTTGCTAAGCATGAGAGAGATCATCCTTGAAAGTGGATCTCCTGGTTGAATCACCCCACTTGATGCTGCATTGAACCAGGAAGGTTGCACAATCAGGAGCAAAATAAATGTTGGTTCCTGTTTTAACTCACCAAGGTTTGGGAGTGACTTGCTTTTGTAGTGGTAACTGGAATAGACTATAAGAAAATGATGGAAGGAGTCAATCTGAATCTGGGTGAAGCACTTACAATGTCGTAGAGGCTGTTGGGGTTAGCTTCAGATTCTCTTTACCATGCTGGTGTGCCCCATCTCCTAGATCCCATGAGTGGTGATCATTGCCCTCTTTTGGAGAATTGCCCTGGGCCAGATGGGAGTCACCTCACCCAGGAGGTATCCTTTCCTCTTGGAAGTTCACAGCCAGCAGCTGACTGACACAGTGGTATTAAAAGGCTCGTCCCTTGTCTCAAGGTAGAATCAATTCAGTGGTGCCACCGTGTTGCAGAGTTTCCCATGGGATCACATTGAATCTGGTCTCTTTGTCCTTGTCTATGTTTTTTCCCTGCCCTCCCTCTCTTCCCCTTGTGAAGACTCCATTAATAAATCATTTGCATAAAGATCACCCCCCAATGCAGGCTGTGTTTCTAGGGAACTTGATCTAGGACAGACAGTCCCAGGGAGAGTTATTGCAGAGGATCAACATATATTAAAAAGTGTGAGTTTTGTATACAACACAATGCAAGGTGATGATGACATGATCATTATTGTTGCTGTTGTAATATGATCAGATGTTTTAGAAGAAAGGTTCAGTTCAGTTCAGTCGCTCAGTCATGTCCAACTCCTTGTGATCCCATGGACTGCAGCACACCAGGCCTCCCTGTCCATCACCAACTCCCAGAGTTTACTCAAACTCATGACCATTGAGTTGGTGATGCCATCCAGCCATCTCATCCTCTGTCATCCCCTTCTCCCCTCACCTTCAATTTTTCCCAGCATCAGGGTCTTTTCCAATGAGTTGGTTCTTCAAATCAAGTGGCCAAAGTATTGGCAGCTTCAGCATCAGTCCTTCCAATGAATATTCAGGACTGATTTCCTTTAGGATAGACTGAGTGGATCTCCTTGCAGTCCAAGGGACTCTCAAGCGTCTTCTCCAACACCATAGTTCAAAAGCATCAATTCTTTGGTGCTCAGCTTTCTTTACAGTCCAACTCTCACATCCATACATGACTACTGGAAGAACCATAGCTTTGACTAGATGGACCTCTGTTGGAAAAGTAATGTCTCTGCTTTTTAATATGCTGTGTAGGTTGGTCATAACTTTCCTTCCAAAGAGTAACCGTCTTTTAATTTCATGGCTGCAATCACCATCTGCAGTGATTTTGGAGCCCCCCAAAATAAAGTCTGTCACTGTTTCCATTGTTTCCCCATCTATTTGCCATGAAGTGATGGGACCAGATACCATGATCTTAGTTCTCTGAATGTTGAGCTTTAAGCCAACTTTTTCACTCTCCTCTTTCATTTCCATTCTTGATGAGAATTTAGGATGCCTCTATGACACTGTAAGTGCTTCGCCCTTATTCAGATTGTTTCCTTCTATCATTTTCTGATAGTCTGTTCCAGTGACTACTACAAAAAGCAAGTGATTGCTTGGTGATTTAAATCTTGGTGATTTAAAATAGGAACCATGGTTTATTTTGCTCTTGATTGTACAACCCTCCTGGTTCGATGCAGCATCAAGTGGGGTGATTCAACCAGGAGATCCACTTTCAAGAATGATCATTACCATGGTTGGCAAACTAGGGCTGGCTATCATACTCTTTAGTTCTTCTTTACTTTCTGTCATAAGGGTAGTGTCATTTGCATATCTGAGGTTATTGATATTTCTCCCGGCAAACTTGATTCCAGCTTGTGTTTCATCCAGCCCAGCATTTTGCATGATGTACTCTGCATATAAGTTAAATAAGCAGGGTGACAATATGCAGACTTGACGTACTCCTTTTCTTATTTGGAACCAGCCTGTTGTTCCATGTCCAGTTCTAACTGTTGCTTCCTGACCTGCGTATAGGTTTCTCAAGAGGCAGGTCAGGTGGTCTGGTATTCCCATCTCTTTCAGAATTTTCCATAGCTTATTGTGATCCACACAGGCAAAGGCTTTGACATAGTCAATAAAGCATAAGTAGATGTTTTTCTGGAACTCTCTTGCTTTTTCAATGATCCAGCAGATGTTGGCAATTTATCTCTGGTTCCTCTGCCTTTTCTAAAACCAGCTTGAACGTCTGGAAGTTCACAGTTCATGTATGGTTGAAGCCTGGCTTGGAGAATTTTGAGCATTACTTTGCTAGCCTGTGAGATGAATGCAATTGTGCAGTAGTTTGAGCATTCTTTGGCACTGTCTTTCTTTGGGATGGGAATGAAAACTGACCTTTTCCAGTCCTGTGGCCACTGCTGAGTTTTCCAAATTTGCTGGCATATTGAGTGCAGCACTTTCACAGCATCATCTTTTAGGATTTGAAATAGCGCAACTGGAATTGAATCACTTCCAGTATCTTTGTTCATACTGATGTTTCCTAAGGCCCACTTGACTTTGCATTCCAGGATGTCTGGCTCTAGGTGAGTGATCACACCATCGTGGTTATCTTGGTCATGAATATCTGTTTTGTATAGTTCTTCTGTGTATTCTTGCCACCTCTTCTTAATATCTTCTGCTTCTGTTAGTTCCATACCATTTCTGTCCTTTATTGTGCCCATCTTTACATGAAATGTTCCCTTGGTATCTCTAATTTTCTTGAAGAGATCTCTAGTCTTTCCCTTTCTATTGTTTTCCTCTATTTCTTTGCATTGATCACTGAGAAAGGCTTTCTTATCTCTCCTTGCTGTTCTTTGGAACTCTGCATTCAGATAGGTATATCTTTCTTTCCTTTTCTCCTTTGCCTTTCCTTCTCTTCTTTTCACAGCTATTTGTAAGCAGTTAGACAACCAGTTTGACTTTTTGCATTTCTTTTTCTTGGGGATGGTCTTGATCTCTGCCTCCTGTACAATGTCACAAACCTCCATTCATAGTTCTTTAGGCACTCTGTCTATCAGATATATACAATCCTTTGAGTCTATTTCTCACTTCCACTGTATAATTGTAAGGGATTTGATTTAGGTCATACCTGAATGGTCTAGTGGTTTTCCCTATGTTCTTCTGAATTTAAGTCTGAATTTGGCAATAAGGAGTTCATGATCTGAGCCATAGTCAGCTCCCGGTCTTGATTTTGCTGACTGTATAGAGGTTCTCCGGAGAAGGCAATGGCACCCCACTCCAGTACTCTTGCCTGGAAAATCCCATGGATGGAGGAGCCTGGTAGGCTGCAGTCCATGGGGTCGCTAAGAGTCAGACACGACTGAGCGATTTCACTTTCACTTTTCACTTTCAGGCATTGGAGAAGGAAATGGCAACCCACTCCGGTGTTCTTGCCTGGAGAATCCCAGGAACCGGGGAGCCCGGTGGACTGCCGTCTGTGGGGTCGCACAGAGTCGGACATGACTGAAATGACTTAGCAGCAGCATAGAGCTTCTCCATCTTTGGCTGCAAAGAATGTAATCAATCTGATTTTGGTATTGACCATCTAGTGATGTCCAAGAAGGCAATGGCACCCCATTCCAGTACGCTTGTCTGGAAAATCCCATGGATGGAGGAGCCTGGTAGGCTGCAGTCCATGGGGTCGCTGAGGGTCAGACATGACTGAGCGACTTCACTTTCACTTTTCACTTTCACGCATTGGAGAAGGAAGTGGCAACCCACTCCAGTGTTCTTGCCTGCAGAATCCCAGGGACGGGGAGCCTGGTGGTCTGTCTATGGGGTCACACAGAGTCGGACACAACTGAAGTGACTTAGCAGCAGCAGTGATGTCCATGTGTAGAGTCGTCTCTTGTGTTGTTGGAAGAGGGTGTGTGCTATGACTAGTGTGTTCTCTTTGCAAAACTCTCTTAGCCTTTGCCCTGCTTCATTCTGTACCCCAAGGCCAATTTTGCCTGTTACTCCAGGTATTTCTTGACTTCCTACTTTTGCATTCCAGTCCCCTATAATGAAAAGGGCATCTTTTTTTGGTGTTAGTTCTAGAAGGTCTTGTAGGTCTTCATAGAACCGTTCAACTTCAGCTTCTTCAGCAATACTGGTCGGGGCATAGACTTGGATTACTGTGGTATTGAATAGTTAGCCTTGGAAATGAACAGAGATCATTCTGTTGTTTTTGAGATTGCATCCAAGTATTGCATTTCGGACTCTTTTGTTGACTATGATGGCTATTCCATTTCTTATAAGGGATTCTTGCCCACAGTACTACATATAATGGTCGTCTAAATTAAATTCACCCATTGCAGTCCATCTTAGTTCGCTGATTTTAAAATGTCGATGTTTACTCTTGCCATCTCCTGTTTGACCACTTTCAATTTGCCTTGATTCATGGACCTAACATTCCAGGTTCCTATGCAATACTGCTCTTTACAGCATCGGACTTTACTTCCATCACCAGTCACATTCACAACTGGGTGTTGTTTTTGCTTTGGCTCTGTCTCTTCATTCTTTCTGGAGTCATTTCTCCACTGATCTCCAGTAGCATATTGGGCACCTACCGACCTGGAGAGCTCATCTTTTAGTGTCCTATCTTTTTTCATTTTCATACTATTCATGGAGTTCTCAAGGCAAGAACACTGAAGTGGTTTGCCATTCCCTTCTCCAGTGGACCACATTTTGTCAGAACTCTCCACCATGAGCCGTCTGTCTTGGCTGGCCCTTCATGGCATGGCTCATAGTTTCTTTGAGTTAGACAAAGCTGTGGTCCATGTGATCAGATTGGTTAGTTTTCTGTGATTGTGGTTTTCAGTCTGTCTGCCCTCTGATGGAGAAGGATAAGAGGCTTATGGAAGCTTCCTGATGGGAGAGACTGACTGAGGGGGAAACTGGGTCTTCCAGTTACTGATGGGTGGGACCATGCTCAGTAAATTTTTAATTCAATTTTCTGTTGATGGGTGGGGCTGTGTTTCCTCCCTGTTATTTACCTGGGGCCAAATTATGGTGGGGGCTTCCCTAGTGGCTCAGAGGGTAAAGTGTCTGCCTACAATGTGGGAAACCTGGGTTCAGTCCCTGGGTTGGGAAGATTCCCCTGGAGAAGGAAATGGCAGCCCACTTCAGTACGCTTGCCTGGAAAATCCCATGGACTGAGAAGCCTGGTAGGCTACAGTCCATGGGGTCACAGAGAGTCAGACATGACTGAGTGACTTCACTTCACTTAAACTATAGTGGAGGTAATGAAGATAATGGCAACCTCCTTCAAAGGGTCCCATACAGGCCCTTCTACACTCAGTGCCCCCAACCTTATAGCAGGCCACCAGTGACCCACGCCTCTGCTGGAGACTCCTGACCACTCATGGGCAAGTCTGGGTCAGTCTCTTGTGGGGTCACTTCTCTTTTCTTCTGGGTCCTGGCACACAAGGTTTTGTTTGTGCCCTCCAAGATTCTATTTCCCAGTCCTGTGTAAGTTCTGGCAGCTCTATGGTGGGGTTAATGGTGACCTCCGCCAAGAGGGCTTATGCCATACTCAGGTCTGCTGCACCCAGAGCCCCTGCCCCTGTGGCAGGCCACTGCTGACCCATACCTCCTCAGGAGACACTCAAACATGGTTCTGTCTCAGTCTCTTTGGGATCCCTGGGTCCTGGTGGACACGGTTTGTTTGAGCCCTCTGAGTGTCTCTGGAAGTTATGCAGTTTGATTCTAAATGTGATTTCGCCCCTCCTACCATCTTGCTGGGGCTTCTTCTTTGCACCCGGACATGGAGTGTCTCCTCAAAGTCATTCCAGCACTGCACAGCCACTGCTCCAGCTCAATTACCAGTGTATATTTAAAATACCCCGAAGGGGTACAGGATAAAGATGCCTTTATAGCTGAGAAAAGATGGAGATCTTTGTGACATAAGACTGTGCTGTGCAACACCAGATTTAGACTCTTCTGATTCAACACCATGACTTGTGGACAGCACCCACCCCAAGGCTCATGAACAGAACACACACCATTAATGTGATTTCCAATTCAGCACCACAACATGCAAAAAGCAGATGCCTCAATTAAAGGGTGATTGTTTCTAGTAAGTCTTGGTTGTAAGGTCTTATGCTGTTTTTCACATCTCCAGCCCTTCTCCCCTGACACCATCAGGATATTAGAAAAATCCCAGGGTCTGCCAGGGGATTACTCTGTTTATTAAATTTAGCTTCCCAAACAGAGATGCACTGCACTTTGTATCACCCTGGAGAACTTGAGCATTAAGGCATTCTATTGGCTTGAAACCCAGCCATTTCACAAGACAATAAAACAATGTATGTTCTTTTCAATTTTTTTTTCCTGTATACTTTATTTGCTAAGGGAAGTAAAACGTAGTGCAATGATACACCATTATGTGAGATGGAAGCTCTCAGCTGAAATTAAATCTCACCATTACAGGGTGAACACCCAAATCCATGGAGTTAGCATTTGCACTTTGCGCATGCTAGTGGCTGCGACTTGATGGGTTAGGTACTTCGTTCCACTAGTGTTTTGGTAGCCTTTGTTGTAGTCTTGAAATTTGCAAATGAGGTGAGTGTAGAGCATAATGCTCAGAGAATCACAGGATGCAGAATGGGAGGAAAGCTCAGCGATGGTTCAGCCTAGAGATTTCCTTTTTAAAGGTTAGGAGACTGATGAGAAACAAAAATGTTTTGCCTAAAGCTATAGGGTTAGTGAGTCAATAAGCCAAGTGTTCTGACTCTGAGTTCCATGATTTTCCTGCAGGTCATACAGATTTCTGCCACTTCCATCCCTCACGTGTAAGTAGCTACGTCATGAAGATTGCTCTAAGTCATTTATTGTCTGGTATCTATTGCAGTTGGACACACCAGATCTGCTTCCAGGTAGGAGCAAACTGGTTGGCTGTGTAAATCCCAGGGGAGGTGAGGAGTTTGAACACTGTAAAGTTATTTCCCTCAAGTCCTATAATATGCCCTGTCTACATCGACGTTGGTATTCAACACTGACACTAAAGCTAGGGAGAGTTTGCTGACAATGATATTCCAAGAGTTTGTAATAATACCATTCTAGAATGTTGACTTAGGAATTCCTCACATTTGCAGGAAAATTCTTCATAAAAAAGGTTTAAGAATTTAGGGTTTTCCAAACTTACGGTTGCCAGAGGGGAAGGATGGAGGAAGGGCTATTTAGGAAGTTTGGGATGGACGTGTACACACTGCTATATTTAAAATGGATAACCAAGAAGGTCCTACTGTCTAGCACGGGGAACTCTGCTCAGTATGTGGCAGTCTAGAGGGAAGGGGAGTTTTGGGGGGAGAATGGATACATGTATATGTCTGGCTGAGTCCCTTTCAGTCCCTTGGAATTTCAATCCCTTGCTGTATACCTGAAACTATCACAACATTGTTAATCAGCTATACTCCACTATAAAATAAAAAAAAATTAGAAGGAAAGAATTCAGAGTTTTAAAGAGTCTGCTCATCTTTAAAAAGCTGAGGTATAGCCAATGAACTTTGTAGCTCTATAGTTAGTAATACGCAGGGTGGACTTGTATACTAGTCATAAGGAGATCAAGCCTTCATAGAGTCCCTTAATTTATGTAAGGGGTAGGTCATAGTAACAGTGATATAACCTACAGGATTGGAAGTCTGACAGCTGGTGTTTGAATATGTTCCACATCCTTGCTCTCGGTGGTTATTTAAACTCTTCCAGCCTCAGTTTCCTATATGAATACTGAGGATAACTTTAGTAATGCTTGTGTTGTTGTTTAGTTGTTAAGTCATGTCCAACTCTTTTGCAACCCCATGGGCTATATAGCCTGCCAGACTCTTCTTTCCATGGGATTTCCCAGGCAAGAATACTGGAATGGGCTCTCATTGCCATTTCCTTCTTTAGGGGAATCTTCCCCACCCAGGCATCAAACCCACATCTCTCACATCTCCTGCACTACAGGTGGATTCTTTACACTGAGCCACCAGGGAAGCCCAGTGATGGCTATAGAATGTGGCAATTTTGTCAATTAAATAAGATCATTGATGTAAAGCCCTTCACTACTGTGCCTCACTTTTCAGCAGTACTCTGTAACATGTTCACTTTGTTGATGAGAGAAGGTCATGAGGGCTTAGTAGGAGTCATAAGATGAGTCATGACTGGACCCCAAGGCTCCAGGTCTTCAGACTAATCATCCATCCACTGTGGTACCCTGCCATCTTTCCCACCCCCAGGACACTCTTAGCATTTATCAGCTGGATGAGTTGGGACACTCTGTATCTCATTGTGAAGACCTCCTCCTCATCAAGCAGAGGATTTCCCTTCCTCCTACACTCTCTTATCCTTCCTTCTCATGACAGAACTCTCTGTTGATGAATCTATCACCAGGGTGACAGCATTCTGACGATGTATTCACATAATATATTATCAAAGTGCCAGTCCTGATGGCCCTGTGATGTATGAAGCTAGCATTTCTCAACGCCCTGCAGTTCCAACAGAACCATCCATCACAACAAAGTCCTCTTCATGGGGGGTACTACACGGAGACACCTTCCTAGGCAGATGAGGAACGGAGCAACCAGGTGAATGGACCACCAGGGAGGCATCCAGAGAGATGGGCAGAATGCATATATTAATCCTGAATCGAAGGGAGTATGTTGTGGGCTACCTTTGCTGAGTCTATCATTCATTCAGATGCATTCATCCAAGCACATCTAGCCAGGCACTCTTTGGGATGTTGGGGATCGAATGATAATATTGATAACAATCCATGTTTCTTGAGTTCTCCTTATGCATCAGCCACAGTAGTAAATGCTTTACAGGTTTTATTGCATTGGATGCCCCTTGCAATCCCACTTACAAAATGCCTCCCTTTTCAGAAGAGAAAATAGAGGCATAGAGACAGAAGCAGCTAGATGTGATGGATCCAGCATTTGAATTAAAATGTTGGGCCCAGAATATATTCATTTACCCACTAAGTCTAACAGGAGTGGCTCAGTCATGCCTGACTCTTTGCGACCCCATGGACTACAGCCTGCCAGGCTCCTCTGTCCATGGGATTTTCCAGGCAACAATACTGGAGTGGGCTGCCATTTCCTTCTCCAAACAGGAGTGGCAGGTCCTCATAAAAGGTAAGTACTTGGTACTAGGTACACAATACATGTACACTCTAATGCTAACAGCAACCTGTGAAAACAGGTTTTATTAATGCCATGTTGCACATGAGGACACTCAGAGGGATTGCACTGCTAGGAAATGATAGAATTCGATCTTGGGTTGGTCTGACTTCAAACCCACTCCTCTTAGATCTTAAGGCACAGGGGAAGGGCAGGATTGATAGGTCTAGACTCAGACCTGATTCAAACCCAACTCCACCAATTTCCAGCTGTGTGATAGTGTCAAAAGTAATGAACTCCTCCGGGCTTTGCTTTTTCCATTGCTAAAATGGGGATGTGCACTAGGATCTACCTTTTAGGATTTGTTAAGGACTGAGTGAGACAATGTGTGCATTTACATAAAAAGATTAGCCCCAAGTCTAGTGTTGGGTAATGTTTTAGACAGTAATTTTATTGGCGAGGGAAACCATAGCTGGGACTGTTGCTAGAAATAAACTCATTAAAATATAGCTAATGCCCAGATATTGTTTTCTAAATTCCATTACCCATTTCCTTAGGGAAATGCCCGAATCTAGAGATGGGGCAGAGATAATAAAAATTGAACCTGAAGCATCTTGTAGCACCAGAAAGTAAGGAAGCGCAAAGAAGAAGAAGAAAGAGAAGATAAAAGGATAAAGGCATGTCAAAGGGATCTAAGAGTCTACCTGATAGAGTATTTAGTTGCTCTGTCTTGTTTGTTCAGTCACTAAACCATGTCTGATTCTTTGTGATCCCATGGGCTGCAGCACATCAGGCTTCCCTGTCCTTCACCATCTTCTGGTGTTTGCTCAAACTCATGTCCATTGAGTTGGTGATGCCATCTAACCATTGCTAAGTTAGAATTATTTAAGCAACAAAAACAAATAATGATAATATTGGATTTTAACCCAGAAAATAAGATAAATATCCATAAAACCATATTGATACAGATGCTAATGAGCATCCTGTGGTTTTGGATGAAGACTGGTCTGACTCAGTGCCAATAGATTTGGTGTTCATGAGTCCTGTCACCCTGCTCGTTCTGAAATCCACATTGTTACCTGGAAGGGATTTTGGATTGAAGAGCAGCAGACCTCATTAGCCTGTGGACCTGTGGGTTGGCATGGAGCTGGGGCAACAGATGAGGCTGCTTGCAGTATGAGTTCTTGACATCCCTTGTTGTTGCCTAGGAGGGGTAAGTTGACCTTGTAGGTATAGATAAGAAAGAATCAGGCACACAATAAGCACTCAGTAAAAGTAAGCTGTGGTTGCTTTTAACAGAATAACATCATGCCCAAGAGCAAGGGCTCTGGAGTCAGAATGCCTGGGTTCAAGTCCAGGTTCCATCACTCAGTAGCTTTGTGATCTTGGGCAAACCACCTCACCTCTTATACCTGAAGTTCTTCATCTGGAAAATGAATAATTAATCATGTCATATCTCATAGGATGGTTGTGAGAATAAAAAGGATTAAAATGGTGCCTGGCATACAGTAAGCACTCCAGCAAAGTTAGTATGTTGCTACTACTACTCCAATTCCTGTCACCACCACTGCTATTATTAATACACCTATTTCTGCTACAAGGACACACCACCATTTCCCTGCAGACTGATTGGTTTGTGGATTGACTGATTGACTCAAATATTTCATTTCAAATCAGGAGAAAGTGGTACAAGAAAAAATAAAAGGTTTTACGAATAGAAGAGAAAATGAAAGTTGGGTCATGATTCCTCATCAGAAGAATGAAGCTCTGTTGACCTCTCTTCATCTTGCTTAATATGAACTGTGGATTTGATGAGACATCACAGACAGATCGATTTTCCATTGTCCAGGTTCTTTTAGCCCTCATTGGCCAAAAAGAGCCTTCTCTTTTCCTGGGAGTCAGAATGATAGAATAACTTTCAAAATAAACAAATCAGAAATCAGACTGTCTTTTCCACTGATAGAGTCCTTGCAGATAGAATGCTGAGACTTCAGTTGCTTTTTTCCTGAAGGTGTTATTAGATTACCTACAAGACAAAGTACGAATCTTTTCTCTTCAGTGATTAGGCCCTTGCCAACCTTACCACATGTCTTCCTTTGTATTATGTGAGGCTACCCATGAGATGTAATTTAAGGTGCTTTCTCATGATATGCTTAAGGAACTGTCCCAGTTTCTAAAATTTCACACTAAATAAGTATCCTTTTTGGTCTTAAAGTTATGTCACCTTTAAGAACCTTCGTGAAAATGTGAATAACTCAATAGAGAAATTTTTAACAAGACACTTAGCTTTCAAACTGTACTCAAATCTCGTAACTCAGACTATCCTCACGATGATCCCATTTTCCCCAGATGAGAAAACTAATGCAGTGAGTTGAAGCAGTTTACACCTACGTATTAGCTCTGGCCATACCTAAACTTGGATTTCTTCAACCACAGAGCCTTTTCCCAATCTTCCACATGTATTTGGAGGGAGAAACTCCTGGGAAGGGCGAGGCAGAGGATAAAGACTTAATGAGATTTTGAGATGAGAAACAGTATAGCAATGAAAATCTGCCAGATTTGGATTTTCAACTCAGTCCTTACCCTATGACCTCCATAAGCCCATTTAGCTCTTGGAACTAAAATTCCTCCTTGTAAAATAATGCTGACAATAATCACTGCTTCATGAGATTGCTGGTGAAGATTAAAGGAGAGAGTAAATGGTTTATTATGTGATGGTGTTGATTCTGCTGCTTAACCCATAGGAAAAGTGAAAGTATTAGTTGCTCAGTCTGTCCAAATCTTTGCAACCCCATGGACTGTAGCCTACCAGGCTCCTCTGTTCATGGAATTCTCCAGGAAAGAATACTGGGGTGGGTAACCATTCTGTTCTCCAAAGGGATCTTCCTGATGCAGGGATTGAACACTGTTCTCTTGCATTGCAAGCAGATGCTTTACCGTCTGAGCCACCAGGAAAGCCCAACCCATAGGAAGTGATCACTAAACACTGTGTTGGCCAAAAAGTTTGCTCAGGTTTTCCTGTAACGTCTTACAGAAAAAAACCCTAACAAATGTTTTAGCCAACCCAATATGCGTTTCTCCTTTTCCCACTTTTCACTGTCTGCCTCTCTGAATTCAAAAAGTACAAATTCTGAACTAGATCAATAATGTAGATCAGCCTTATGGCATCCCAGAAAGTGACTCCCAGCACCAAGGTGCTTTGTCAGTGGATAAGGAGCATGGTCTCTTTGTACCTAGAGCAAAGACAGAGTTGACACGCTGTTGTTGATTTCACCTTTTACTAAAGCTGTGGAATCTGCCTGCCTTTGAACCAGTCTCGGCTGAGAACTCTACCCCGCTTTTAGAGGAGGGCTGGCCTTCAGAGTAAGTCTCAAATGTCATGGGACCACAGCTGGTGAGTTATCTCTTACCTATTCTGGATGGAATGATTTATGCCTGATCTGTCAGAGGTCACCAAGCTGCTCAAAGCTAAACTGAAAGATTAAGAATTGATCCAGATGTAATAACAACCCAGACTAGACAGCCAGGCTTCCACTGGGTGCCCTTAAGGTACTAGGCAGGTGTTTTCAGGGGGTGAGGGACCCTCTGAAGATGTCCTGGGGTATACACAGAATCTAAGGCTAAATTATGAATCCTTGTGTGATAAGCTTGTTTCTTTTGAGGCAAAGGGAACTCTGAAGGGACTTATGTCTGTAGGGTATTAGTCACTCAGTTGTGTCTGACTCAGTTGTGACCTCATGGACTCTAGGCCACCAGGGTCCTCTGTCCACAGGATTCTCCAGGCAAGAATACTGGAGTGGGTAGCCGTTCCTTTCCTCAGGGGATCTTCCCACTCCAGGGATCAAACCCAGGTCTCCTGCATTGCAGGCAGAGTCTTTACCATCTGAGCCACCAGAAAAAAGGGACTTGTAGATGCTTCATTTATTTACCCGAGCTTTTACTGAGAGTCACACCTTGTCCTAGACTCACTATTCCAGGCAGAATTCTGAACATGAAATCTACAGACTCTTGGGGGAGAGTGTTCAGTAACTCCCTCCCCATAAACCTAATGCAAAGTGGGGCATTCCTATTCAGTAGTTCTGCTATCTGCTCATCTCCATTCCCAACTCATTTTGGTCTAATTCCTTAATTTATAAAATGATGTTCATAGTGATATCTTCCTTTGGACCCGAATAGGTACTTCTTTAAAGAAGAAATGCAAATGGCCAAAAAGGCCATGAAAAGATGTTTCAAGTCACTATTCATTAAGAAAATGCTAATGAGGTGAGAAGGGATAAAGAATATGGGACTAACAGATGCACACTCCCATATATAAAATAGATAAACAATGAGGATTTACTGTATAACACAGGGGACTATGTCCAATAGGTCATAATAACCAATAATAGAGTAGAACAAAAAAGAATATATATACATAAAGAATATATATATGTATGTATTTGTTGCTGCTGTTTTGTTCCTGAGTTGTGACCGACTCTTTGTGACCCCGTTGACTAGTCTGCCAGGCTCCTCTGTCCATGGGATTTTCCAGGCAAGAATATGGGAGTGGGTTGCCATTTACTTTTCCAGGGGATCTTCCCACCGCAGGGATCAAAATACTACGTTGGCAGGTGGATATGCTTACTGGTGAGCCACTGGGAGAGCACATATATATATATGTATCAGTTCGGTTCAGTCGCTCAGTTGTGTCTGACTCTTTGCATCCCCAAGGATTGCAGCATGCCAGGCTTCCCTGTCCGTCACCAACTCCTGGAGCTTGCTCAAACTCATGTCTATTGAGTTGGTGATGCCATCCAACCATCTCATCCTCTGTTGTCCCCTTCTCCTCCTGCCTTTACTCTTTCCCAGCATCAGGGTCTTATAAAATCAAATCACTTTGCTGTACACCTGAAACTAACATAATATTGTAAATCAGTTATACTTCAATTTGAAAAAAGAAAGTGCAAATCAAAACCATAATAAGCTACTACTTCACACTCACTAGGATGGCTAGAACAATAGAAAATCAGAAAACAACAAGTGTTGGTAAAAACATGGAGAAATAAGAACTCAAGGACATTGTTGGTGGGAATGTACAATGGTATGCCCACTGTGGAAAAGAGGTTGGTGGTTCCTTAAAAAGTTAAACACAGCATTACCTTATGATGCAACAATTTCACTCCTAGGGAAATGAAAACATATGTGCACACAGAAATCTGTAAATGAATGTTTATTTCATTTTATGGTATATACATAAAATGGAATAAAATTCAGCCATAAAAGAAATGAAATATCTTTGTCCAATGCTATTACATGGATGAACCTTGAAAATATGCCGAGTTAAAAAGTCAGACACAAAAGGCTGCGTATTGTATGAGTCCTTTTGTATGAAATGTCCGGAATTGTCAAATCCATAGAGACAGGAAGCAGATGCTTGGTTGCCCCTTGGGGGTGGAGGTGGGGAAATGGGAATGATTATTTGAAGAAGACAGAGTTTTCAACTGGGATGGAGGTGGGAGCTTGCATTACTATAGTAATCATTTTGCAATTCGCAAATATATGGAATCAGCCTTTCAACTTACACACTGTTATGTATCAATTACATCTCAATAAAGCTGGGAAAAATCAAAGTAAATTAAAAAAATTTGAAACTACAGAGATGTGGTAGTTATACAACATTGTGAATGCATTCAATGCCTCTGACTTGTACACTCTAGAATGGTTAATGAAATATTATATGTTCTCTCAATTAAAAAACAGTAATATGTACCTCTAAAAGTTGTTGTGAAAATTAAATGAGCTAATATATGTGTGTATAAATAAATATTAATATTGTTTCCCTAAAGAGATATTATTTTAATGATTGTTGTCATAAGATTTACTTTTTCTAGGGAAAAGTTTCCAAGTGTCTCATCAGATTCTCAAAGAAATCCCCATGCCCCCCAGTATAAAAATAGACACATGAAACATTGGCCGACGAGTTGTGGATTGGTGCCGACATTCTGAAGACAGTTGGGCAACACTTGGTCAGTTAAAATGGAAATATACATGCCCTACTCCCTGACAAATGCATTTCTGGGCCTGTATCGTGAAGGGATTCTCCACTGGGCTCCTAGTCTTTATGCGCAGAGATATGTACTGTGACATTGCGAGGTGGGGGCTGGAGGCCAAGTGGGTCTGGTCCCTGGAGGAGGGACAAGTAAGCACCGGGAACGCACACTGCGGAACTCTGTGAGTCATTAGGATGATGAGCAGGTATTCTGGGAGCAACACGGCACTCAGAAACACAGCACTGGGTACAAAGAAGAAAGGCACAGAATGAAAGCCATAATCCTGGACCAGGTGTGCAATTAAAATGGTGCATAAACCCTAAACATGCAACGGACAGGGCCACAAACAAAGAAAAGGTTGCATAGTGGACCCAGGAGCGTGACAGCCAAATGAGGGGCTGGGGACTGATAATTAAGGGCATACGTGAAGAAAGCAAGAGAGACTTGCCTGAACACAGTGGTGGCTCTGTGTCATGAACTGTGTGCATGTGTGCATTTTTGCTTAGTCGTGTCCGATTCTTCGTGAGCCCATGGACTTCAGCCCGCTAAGCTCTTCTGTCCATGGGATTTCCCAGGCAAGAATACTGGGGTGGGTTGCCATTTGCCTCTCCAGGGGATCTTCCCAACTCAGGGATCGAACTCGTATCTCCTGCATTGCAGGCAGATTCTTTACACACACACACACACACAGACACACACACACACACACTTGTTGTCGTTGTTTAGTCACTAAGTCCTCTCTGACTCGTGACCCCATGGACTGCAGCACGTCAGGCTTCCCTGTCCTTCACTGTCTCCTGGAATTTGCTCATATTCATGTCCATTCAGTCGGAGATGCTGTCTAACCATCTCATCCTCTGCCAACCTCTTCTCCTTTTGTCTTCAATCTTTCCCAGCATCAGGAAAGCATCCAGTGAGTTGGCTCTTTGCATCAGGTGGCCAGTGGAAAGTTACTAGGACTTTGTGATGCTTGGAAGGATAACGGCCTTGTTGGGCCTGCCTATCAAGGTGATGGGAAAATACTAGCTAACATTTATATGTCACTTATAAAGCTCCTGGTACCATTCTTTACATGCACCTTCCCACCCAATGATTTCAACAACCCAGTGAGGTAAGTTGGTCCTGTCCAACCCAACTCAGTGGGATGACCAAAGCAAGGCTCTGGAGTGTTTATTCTTTGCCCAGACCTGGTAGCAGAACCAGCATCAGAACTAGGCTTTTCTGCCCCAACCACTGCCTCAGCCCATTTCCATCGCAGTTCTATAAGCCATAGATTGACACCGTAAGATATTGCCAGCCATTGAAAACTGTTGTTCCTTGCAATGCTTTGTTCTATTCTAATCCAAGCGGGTAGGGGTGCTTCCCTGATGTCTCGGCAGTCAAGAATCCTCCTGCAATGCAGGAGGCGCAGGAGATGTGGGTTCAATCCCTGGGTTGGGAAGATCCCCTGGAGGAGAAAGTGGCAACCTACTTCAGTATTCTTGCCTGGAAAATCCCATGGACAGAGGAGGCTAGTGGGCTACAGCCCATAGAGTAGCAAAGAGTCAGACACGACTGAGCACATAATCCAAGACTGGAGACGAGCCTCTTCTTCAGGTTTGCCAGGGTCTGTAATGGATGGTCTGAGCACTTTTGAGAATTTCTAATCAGGCTGAAAAACCTGGGAATGTGCCATTTGGTCCTCTGAAATGAGGGCAGAGGAGACTGCTTGGGGGACAATTTAAGAGCTTCCAGAAAAAAAAAAAAAAGGGAACAGTTCCCAGAAGAATGCAGGGACTCTCGCTGTCACAACGGGGCTGCCCGAAAGACCCTGCATTGCTATGGAAACGGCGCATTTCTTTTTTTATGGAACAGGCACATAAAACTCCCAGGATGTGTCATGAAATAAGTTACTACTGTCCCGAGGCTGCCAAAGATGTACACCCTCATTAGGGGGAGCGATGTGACAGTTTGGGGATTATAACGAACAGTTTGCAAGCTCAGAGGCTGAGCTAAATCTCCCCTGTTGGGATCACACCCTCTTGGTTTGGGGGAGTCAAGGGGTCCCCCCTTCCTCAAGGTGTCCACAGACCAGAGAACCATCAGCTTCCGCGCTGGAGCAAGACGGCTAGGTGATGTAATTACGGTACCCGCACAGCTCATTTACATGCAACTGGTGAACGGATTCTGGCGTTTTGTAAAGACATGCCTGCTGAAATGAAGCGTTTTATCACCTTCTTTTCACCTGGCGCCCTTAATTGGGTAGTTCTGCTCTCTTCAAAGTTTTATTTACCTGGTAATATGCAGATGTTAGTTGGCCAGCTTAGAAATAGGAATTTCAGAGGAGAGGAAGCAGAGAGACCACACAGGTGTGTTTCCCCTTTCAACCTGGGATGATGTGGTCCTTGACTGTAAGCATCACTGGGAGTCTTCTCTAGCATCTTTCAAAATCTACTGTGCTTCTCCTCGACTGACAGCATCTCTGATAGTGCTTTTGAGGAAGATGAGATTGTTTTAGAAAACAGTTAAACTGTAGAGTGTGGGAGATGAAAAGGAAGGTGGCAAGACAACACCTCCTGGATTCTATCGTCAATGCATCCTGGATAAGCCTGACAGATTTGTCATGGAGGAGGCGATGACCACCAGTGCTCAACAGCAATGAACACAGAACCAGGAGCGCCACAAGGGAAGACTTCCAGTTGTAAAGAAATTGCTGCTTTAATTAAAAAAAAAAAAAAAACACCCAGACACTCACAGGATGACGACAATAGAGCATCTCCTTTGGGAGATTTCTCACTAAGCAGGGGGCAGTATAGCCAAATGGTTATGAACTTGGGCACTGGAGTTGAAACGCGGGGATTCAGTTCTCTGCCCTGGTCCCTTAGTATTTTTGAGCATCTTCTGGGTACCAGGCAGCACCCTTGCCTGGATGTTATGATCTAGAGTAAGCTCCTCAACCTCCCTAAGACTTAGTTTCCTGATTTGTAAAATCAGAGTAGCAACCATCCCTCTCTCACTGGCTTATTGCGATGGTCAAATGAAAGCATGTATGCCATGTGCTTCTACAATATAAGCAATAAATGGTCAGTTTTGTTATCACTGTGTTGGGTTTGGGAAAGCCGTGGTGGCTCCATTATACTCTTTTAATAAAGAACAGTGTCTCCTGATATCAAGTTCTAAGAATGAGAAGATGATAGTGAGAGCACTTCGGATATCTTTGTGAACAAAGTGCTTTAATAATTTTAGTACAAGATGAACCCCTGAGTTGGTGAATGGTTATATTCCAGCCCCTCCTGACTACATACACATTTCTATTTTCTATTCTACTCCAGGACCTGGGGGGTTGATCTCTAGGGATTACAGGAACTGGCTTTCTTGTTCTCTGGCTTCTTCTTTTTTTTTTTTTTAATTTTTATTTAATTTTTAAACTTTACATAATTGTATTAGTTTTGCCAAATATCAAAATGAATCCACCACAGGTATACACGTGTTCCCCATCCTGAACCCTCCTCCCTCCTCCCTCCCCATACCATCCCTCTGGGTCATCCCAGTGCACTAGCCCCAAGTGTCCAGTATCGTGCATCGAACCTGGACTGGCATCTCATTTCATACATGATATTTTACATGTTTCAATGCCATTCTCCCAAATCTTCCCACCCTCTCCCTCTCCCACAGAGTCCATAAGACTGTTCCATACATCACTGTCTCTTTTGCTGTCTCGTTCACAGGGTTATTGTTACCATCTTTCTAAATTCCATACATATGCGTTAGTATACTGTATTGGTGTTTTTCCTTCTGGCTTACTTCACTCTGTATAATAGGCTCCAGTTTCATCCACCTCATTAGAACTGATTCAAATGTATTCTTTTTAATGGCTGAGTAATACTCCATTGTGTATATGTACCACAGCTTTCTTATCCATTCATCTGCTGATGGCCATCTAGGTTGCTTCCATGTCCTGGCTATTATAAACAGTGCTGTGATGAACATTGGGGTACACGTGTCTCTTTCCCTTCTGGTTTCCTCAGTGTGTATGCCTAGCAGTGGGATTGTTGGATCATAAGGCAGTTCTATTTCCAGTTTTTTAAGGAATCTCCACATTGTTCTCCATAGTGGCTGTACTAGTTTGCATTCCCACCAACAGTGTAAGAGGGTTCCCTTTTCTCCACACCCTCTCCAGCATTTATTATTTGTAGACTTTTGGATCGCAGCCATTCTGACTGGTGTGAAATGGTACCTCATAGTGGTTTTGATTTGCATTTCTCTGATAATGAGTGATGTTGAGCATCTTTTCATGTGTTTGTTAGCCATCTGTATGTCTTCTTTGGAGAAATGCCTATTTAGTTCTTTGGCCCATTTTTTGATTGGGTCATTTATTTTTCTGGGGTTGAGCTGTAGGAGTTGCTTGTATATTTTTGAGATTAGTTGTTTGTCAGTTGCTTCATTTGCTATTATTTTCTCCCATTCTGAAGGCTGTCTTTTCACCCTGCTAATAGTTTCCTTTGATGTGCAGAAGCTTTTAAGGTTAATTAGGTCCCATTTGTTTATTTTTGCTTTTATTTCCAATATTCTGGGAGGTGGGTCATAGAGGACACTAATAGATGGAGAAATATACCATGTTCATGGGTTGGAAGAATCAATATAGTGAAAATGAGTATACTACCCAAAGCAATTTATAGATTCAATGCAATCCCTATCAAGCTACCAACAGTATTCTTCACAGAGCTAGAACAAATAATTTCACAATTTGTATGGAAATACAAAAAACCTCGAATAGCCAAAGCAATCCTGAGAAAGAAGAATGGAACTGGAGGAATCAACCTACCTGACTTCAGGCTCTACTACAAAGCCACAGTTATCAAGACAGTATGGTACTGGCACAAAGACAGAAATATAGACCAATGGAACAAAATAGAAAGCCCAGAGATAAATCCACACACATATGGACACCTTATCTTTGACAAAGGAGGCAAGAATATACAATGGATTAAAGACAATCTCTTTAACAAGTGGTGCTGGGAAATCTGGTCAACCACTTGTAAAAGAATGAAACTAGAACACTTTCTAACACCATACACAAAAGTAAACTCAAAATGGATTAAAGATCTAAATGTAAGACCAGAAACTATAAAACTCCTAGAGGAGAACATAGGCAAAACACTCTCTGACATACATCACAGCAGGATCCTCTATGTTCTCTGGCTTCTAACTGGGCTTGCCTGATGGAAGGAAATGGCAGGAGAGAGCTGAGGTTTAGAGGAGAGTAAGCTCAGAAGGCTCTAGCGGTAAAGAGGCCCCCTGCCAATGCAGGAGATGTAAGGACATGGATTCAGTCCCTAGGTTGGGAAGATCCCCTGGAGGAGGAAATGACAGCCCACTTCAGTAGTCTTGACTGGACAATCCCATGGACAGAGGAACCTGGCAACTACAGTCCATAAGTCAAAAGAGTTGGATAAGACTGAGCGACTGAGCAGGCAGGCAAGCTTGGGGTATGTATTCCTCAATTCTCTTCCTGTTGGACATGGTGGGTTGGTCCCCTCCTCTCACTGAAGTCCACAGCACCTATCAGACAACACTTTCATACCCTCCCTCAGTTGCACCTGTGGCTTAAACTTTGTAATGTCTCCTTCTGCAACTATCCGCAGGACCATGCTTTAACTGGTTTCCATAAATCCTGCCCCTTTGTTAAAGCTTACCCAGTTGGAGTCTTCAGTGTCTGCTAATACTGGCCCTTGCAGATGATTGATGCAATGACTATATACCCTGATGTACATACAGATGAGATCCTCAAAGTACAGCTGAAACCCACCCAGGTAAAGAAATTGCTCAAAGGCATCCCACGAATCAGTGGAAGATTCCCAAACATGAACCAGAGTCTTCTGAATCTCAGGTTGGGTTTTTATCCAGAATATAAAACTCCCTTCCAATAGAAAGTAACCCCACGAGGCTTGGGAAATTTACACGAAAAGAAGAGAACTAATTGCAAGGCCTGCGGACATCTCTTTGATGAGACATTGAATATACAAAGAGATAATGGCCAGATCATGAGTAAAAATAGAACTTGCATCTGTAACCCGCAGCAACCAGCCTGTGTGCTTGCTAAGTCTCTTCAGTTGTGTTTGATTCTTTGTGATCCTGTGGACTGGAGCCCACTCAGCTCCTCTGTCCATGGGATTCTCCAGGCAAAATACTGGAGTGGGTTGCCATGCCCTTCTCCAGGGAATGTTCCCAACCCAGGGATCCAACTTGAGTCTCTTAAGTCTCCTGCATTGGCAGGTGGGTTCTTTACCACTAGAGCTACCTGGAAAGCCCCAGCAACCAGTCTAGGAAGCCAAATGATTGTAGAAACCAGCCCCAAATGGCTGGTACTTGATCAATAACTGATAGCCTCCCTAATTTTTATTCCACTTCCTATTTAGAACAAACTGGACAGAGAAAATATTTGCCCATAATCAATCACATAAGACAGGGTTCCCTGATGGCTCAGTGGTAAAGAATCTACCTACCAGTACAGGAGACTGGGGTTCGATCCCTGGGTTGGGAAAATCTCCTGGAGGAGGAAATGAAAACCCACTTCAGTGTTCTTACCTGGAGAACTCCATGGACAGAAGAGTCTGGCAGATTACAGTCCATGGGGTCACAAAGAGTTGGACATGACTGAGAGACTGAGCATGCAAGCAGGCAATCATGCCTGCCTCTTGTTAGCCTCCCTCACTTCCCCATGCCAAAAGCCTCCATACAGAAAACCTTCTTTTTTTTTTTTTCCCATTGTAAAGCGTTCCCAGTCTCTTGCCTGCCTTAGAGTCTCTGCCAAACATAAATGATGGTGGCCGACTCTTTTGCTATAGCAAGCTCTGGATAAATAGTCTTTGTTTGTTCTCATTTGGATGGTCCTCATTTATTTCTACATTGGGATTCATCTTTTTTAAACAAAACTGACTCCATAGTGTAGAATCAAATCTGCTGACAGACAAGCTTGAAACATTCAGCAAATTGGTCAACACAGTGGATGAAACACCAACTGAGGGTTAGCAGCTGCCATGCTGTGTCTACCAGCAGTGAAAAAGTGAAAAGTGTTAGTTGCTCAGTCATGTCTTCACTCTTTTTGACCCCAGGACTGTAGCCTACCAGGTTCCTTTGTCCATGGGACTTCCTAGGAAAGAATACTTGGGCAGCTTTCTTAATCACTCAGAATTTTACCTTTTCTTATCTGTAGAGTGGGTATTTTAATACTTATATCATTGGGACTCTGTGAGGATTAAGTGAAAGAAAGTATATAAATAATCATAAGAAGGGCCATATACAAGAGGAGATCAATAATTTTGGTACCTTCTTCCCTTTTCCCCTTGAGACAGATTCTATAGCATCCTCACTTAATTTTAAAAAATTAAAAAAACACATGGAAAGCTCCTACTATGTAGTTGAACCAGATAACACTGTAAACTTAAGTTCTAACTTGGTTATGGAAAATGGAGTTAAAACCTCACAGGCTGACGTTACAACACGTCTGAAATCGGGCAGGTTCCAATTTGTTCCATCACGTTGTGCCAAATTCTGAACTAGACTGCAGGGAGACAAGAGGAAGAAATAAGTCACGATTATGGTCATCAGACACGCGGCTATGAAAGGGCGGTGGAAGCCGAAGGAGAGGACACAGGAGGACAAAGTTAAATGGATTCTTGGAACAAGCTAGAATCCAACAACAAGAAAAAATATCCATCCATTCAGGAACCAGATAGAAATGATCTCCCATGAAAGTGAGTCTATATAATTTATGAATCTCCTTTTTTATTTTTCCTGGTTAAACAACAAAAACAGACTAATGCTGAATGTGTTTAAATCCCAATTGGGCTGAGAATGGGATGGAAGGTGGAGGCATCGAATAAACTTAATATGAGGTATTTTCAACCAAGGAAAGGGGCTGGAATATCTTCTGGCTGAAACCACCGATGTTTGTCATTTCTAACATTCTGATAAACATTCTAAGAAAAAAAAATTTTGGTAATGTTTTGCTTGGATTGGAAACACCTCACCATTAATTTATTTTTTATCTTACTTTTTTATGTTTACATAATTTGGATTAGTATGCGCTTTCCACTTATTACCTACTTTTCACTTCTCAATGAACAACCTTCTCTTATAATTGAAGTTCTATAATTTACTTTCAACTATTTCACTATTTGAATTGTGGTGCTGGAGGAGACTCGTGAGAGTCCCTTGGACAGCAAGGAGATCAAATAACTCAATCCTAAAGAAAATCAACCATGAATATTCATTGGAAGGACTGATGTTGGAGCTGAAGCTCCAGTACTATGGCCACCTGAGGCAAAGAGCTGACTCACTGAAAAAGACCCTGATGCTGGGAAAGATTGAAGGCAAAAGAAGAAGAGGGTGGCAGACAATAAGTTGGTTAGATAGCACCACCGATTCAATGGCCATGAGTTTGAGCAAACTCTGGGAGATCGTGAAGGGCAGAGGAGTAGTCTGGTGTGCTTCAGTCCATGGGGCCACAAAAAGTCAGATATGATTTAGCAACTGAACAATATTCCTCTCTTGAGAGGCACTTGGATAATTTCCCATTAGGAGATATACTAAACAGAAAGGAGTAATTATATGTTTGTCCATTTCTTTCTTATTTTATGACAGACAAACTCTAGGATGACCCCCAACCATCCTCACTTCCTGGTAATCTGGTAGTCATGACTTTGTGTAATGCTGTCCCCTTGAGTAACTTGCTTTTAACCAACAGATTGTATTAATCTGGAGGGATGTAATTTCTGTTATTAGGTTGCAAGAGATTCTGTCTCCTCTCTTGCTGGAAGACTCTTTATATTGCCTTTTCAGTTTGCAAGCTTTATTGAAGCATGACGTCACTGAAGAGGTCCACCCAGCAAGGAACTATGATCCTCAGTCCAATAGTCCTTGAGAAACAATGACACCCACTGAATTTGGAAGCAGATCCATCCACGGAAGAACCTTGGGATGAGACCTCAGTCCTGGCCAAGACATTGATTGCAGCTTAATGAGAGACTGTGAATCAGAGTATCCATTTAAGCCACACCCAGATGCCTGACTCACACTGAAATAGTAAATGTCTGTGGTTTTCTATGGTTTAAAGCCTTTTAGTTTAGAACTCACTTGTTACACAGCAGCAGATGACTCATACAAGCAACTAACAATTCAATAGAGAAACTGAGAAATGTAAACAAATATGTCTACTACATGAGAGGATGTTAGGAGGGCCAATAGAATCTCAGGTAATGGACTGTAGGGATGAAGAGTCACCTTTAGCTAAGAGCACTGAGAAATCTGCAAAGTCACTCAATCTCTTATTCAGAAACGATTTGTTAAATGTTTTCTGTGTGCCAAGTACTGTGCTAATGCTCACGGGTTCAAGTGGTGAAGATGACAAGGCTCTTTTTCTCTTGATGTTTATATACTCTAGGGACAGAGACAGACAATAAAGAGTAAATACGCAAGATCATCTGTGTACCCATTCCCTTCTCCACGGGATCTTCCCCACTGAGGGATTGAGCCTGGGGCCTCCTGTGTTGTGGGCAGATTCCTTATAGTCTGAGCCACCAGGGAAGCCCCTTTCTTTCAGATGCATGAAAAGTATCACCTGTGGAGACACAGGCAGAAGAGGGAACGTGATAAAGAGTGATCAGTAGAGCTAAGGTGAGGTCTTTGTTCCTGATGGTCAAGGCTGTGATAAATGCTGAAAACCGTCTTTGAGTTGTGCCCCAAACAGGTGGAGGTTTCCATAAACCCAGAGGGGCAGGGGCCCTGCCCTCCTACCCCAGCGTTGGCTGTTGTGCTGTCCCCACTCTGGGCAGTCCGTGACAACAGGAGGTGGGTTTAGCCCAGCAAAGGCTGTATATTGGCTCAGGCTTCTGTGGCTCCTAACGCCTGGATGATGGATGCCGCAGTGGAAAGGGGGACCCGCTTTGATGTACGCAACCTGGTTTGATTAATGAGTGGCTCTGCCGGGAGGCTACACTGGGAGTAAATTACTCTTTTCAGAAATGGCTAGATCGGCACTATTGTACTAATTATTTCACAAGCTTGGGGTCATTCCAAATTCCCTGACACACACAAGGGAACAAACACCCAGGCTAACTAAAGCCGACAGAGCTCTAATTAAAGCAGAAATAGTTTGTGACTCCCCTCTCCTTCTACCCTCCACCCCACTGGCCCTTTTTCCCAGGGGAGGAAGCTGTCAGACACATTTCCTTTCTGCCCCCAGCATGGCCCAGCATGAACCTCCAGAGTTCCAGGAAACAACCCCCAGCACCCCAGCATATATGCTGAGCACTGGCAAAGATCTCGATGTGGGGTTCAGTGTCTTGGTTTCTGATTTCTTTCTCCTAATCATCTGCACAGGTATTGTAATCACTCATTCATTCAATCCTCTGTTTGTTCATTTCATACACATTTATGGAATGCATTTTATGGGCCAGGCATGCTGAGAACTAGCAGGGTCCCAACCTTCAAGAGGCTTCTGCCTGGTGGGAGACACACATCCATCAGATAATCACACAGATTAATAAAAAATTGCAACTGTGACAAGAACTCTAGTACAAGGACTGTGGCTTTCAGGATGTGTTGCTGCCATTCAGTCACTAAATCATGTCTGACTCTTTGCAACCCCAAGGACTGCAGCACACCAGGGTTCCCTGTCCTTCACTGTCTCCCAGAAGTTGCTCAAACTCATGTCCACTGACTCGGTGATGCTGTCCAACCATCTCATCCTCTGTTGCCCCCTTCTCCTCCTGCCCTTAATCTTTCCCAGCATCAAGGCCTTTTCCAATGAGTCAGCTCTGTGCATCAGGTGGCCAAAGCATTGGAGCTTCAGCGTCAGTCCTTGCAATGACTATTCAGGGCTGATATCCTTTAGGAATGAATGGTTTGATCTCCTTGCTGTCAAAGGGACTCTCAAGAGTCTTCTCTAGCACCACAATTTGAAAGCATCAGTTCTTTGGTGTTCAGCCTTCTCTATGGTCCAACTCTCACATGACTATTGGGAAAACCCTAGGTTTTTTCCTGTATATCAAAGGACTATACAGACCTTTGCTGGCAAAGTGATGTCACTGCTTTTAAACATGCTGTCAAGATTTGTCATAGCATTTCTTACAAGGAGCAAGTATCTTTTAATTTCATGGCTGCAGTCACCAGGAGGATGTGTAAGAGGGGGATTTGCCTTGGCTGGGGGCTCAGATCCTTGAAGAAGTGGTGCTAGAGTTGACAGGGTTTAGTTAACTGAAGGATGTGAAGGGAAATAAGGAGGCATATCCAAGGGGTGGAGACCGCAGGTGCAAAGATCCTGTGGAAGGAGTAAGGGGCAGAAAGAAAGGCAGTGCGGCTATAACACCAGAACGGAAGTGGACTGACTTAGATTCAGGCCTTTGCTACAAGGGTGGCTCATATGGGTCCTTAGTATGTCTGCACTTCAGTCTCCTCACTTGAAAAATGAGGATAAAATTTGTTGTTTTCCATAAACATTTTGGTGGCTTCCCCAGCCAATTCTCGTAAACACTTCCCTTGACCTTCTTTGGCGGTCTTTTCTTCCACCCATGCCAGCCTTGGTGCTCCTGCTAAACAGTATTATTTGATTTTCCCTAAGGAGAAGGCAATGGCACCCTACTCCAGTATTCTTGCCTGGAGAATCCCATGGATGGAGGAGCCTGGTAGGCTACAGTCCATGGGGTCGTTAAGAGTCGGATACGACTGAGCGACTTCACTTTCACTTTTCACTTTCATGCATTGGAGAAGGAAATGGCAACCCACTCCGGTGTTCTTGCCTGGAGAATCCCAGGGACGGGGGAGCCTGGTGGGCTGCCGTCTATGGGGTCGCACAGAGTCAGACACGACTGATGCGACTTAGCAGCAGCAGTAGCAAGGATTTCATGGACTTCCCAGGAGGTGCTAGTGATAAAGAACCTGCCTGCCAATACAGGAGATGCCAGTCTCTGGGTTGAGAATATCCTCTGGAGAAGGAAATGGCAACCCACTCGAGTATTCTTGCCTGGAAAATCTCATGGACAGAGGAGCCCGGTGGACTATAGTCCATGGGTCACAAGGAGTCAGACATGACTCAAGCGACTTAGCAGCAGCAGCAAGGACTCCTCTGGGCTTCCTTGGTGGCTGAGCAGTAAAAAATCTGCCTGCAATGCAGGAGATGCAGGTTCTACTCCTGGGTGGGGAAGATTCCCTGGAGAAAGAAATGGCAACCCATTCCAGTATTCTTGCCTGGGAAATGCCATGGACAGAGGAGCCTGGCAGGCTACAGTCCATGGGGTTGCAAAGAGTCAGACACGACTGAGCTACACACAAGGACTCCTCACACTTTTCAGCCTCTGTGCCATCCTTGCCAATTTCTAAAAGGCCAGCTTCCTCCTAACCTACCTGTGGGGCAAAAGGAGGGATAAAACTTGCTCCTGCATTTGGGCATCTGCTCTACTCCCTGTAGACATTCACCAGGTCCTGCCCTGTGTCCTTCAAAGTTTATATCGCTTATTTAGGGGGTGGTTCCTTTGTAAAATGACTGAAGTTTAAAGCAATCTGTAAGCTTCACATAACTTCATATATTCCTAATGGGGGGAGCTCCCATTTCATGCATCTTAGCCAGAGCTTTTACCTGTGCTGTTTAATTCTCCTGATGATGTTTCCCAATAGGTATTACTCTATCATTGAATGAATGATCAAGTGATGTTGAATCAAATGAACGATCAGTGTTATATAACTTCCTCAGATAATAAGTATGCGTCAGAAGTGAGGCACCGTTTTCAATGACTTCTATTTCTATCCACTGGTTTATGTATTAGTAACATATTTATTTGTTTTAGGCATGATAACTGCTGGCATAGATTGAATGCTTAGTATAAGATAGACATTGTGCTTGACACTTGCCATGTATTAGCTTACGCCCACCCTATAAGGTAGAAACCATGGTTAGCCCCATTTTATAGATGACAAAACTGAGGCAGACAGGGATTCAGTCATTTTTCCAAGATTATACAGCTGGTCAGTAGGGAAGACTAGATTTATTGCTAGGCATGAGAGGCCAGGACCACCATCTGTGAGGGACTGTCACCTCCTTCTCAGTTTCAATTCCCAGGTAAGAAAGCACCTTTCTTTCTTTTTTCTTAATATTTATTTTTAATTGAAGGATAATTGCTTTACAATATTGTGCTGGTTTCTGCCATACAGCAACATGAATCACCCACAGGTATATAAATATCCCCTCCCTCTTGAAACTCCCTCCCACCCCTTCCCACCCCTCCAGGTTGTTACAGAGCCCCGCTTTGAGTTCCCTGAGTCACACAGTAGATTCCCACTGGGGACCTATTTTACATATGGCAGTGCATCTGTTTCTGTGTTACTCTCTCCATTCATCCCACCCTCTCCTTCCTCCTCCCTCCACTGCCTGTGCCCACAGGTCTGTTCTCTATGTCCTTTGATGGACCACAAAGCCACCTTCTAAAGGTGGTCAGTGTGGCTGGTTAAGGCAGGCCCAGAAAGGGTGAAAGAAGGCAGCATTCACTCAGATACCTTTACTTTAGGAATTGGAGGTTTTTCAGCTCGAGGCTCCTGTGCACCGTCTTAAAAGAATGGCCTAAATGAGGAAATCAATAATGCACACAGATGGTCCTGGAGATGTTTACACTATTTAAGAGAACAAATTATTCCAAAGCACCCGGGATTCATTCTTTTCCATACAAAGGGAGAAAAGCCAGGGAATTGCAGGTCATTCTTATCTATTCATTGAAGCTGATTCCCTAAGAGGCAATTATTCTAGGATTCTATTAGTTTGCATTGGTCATTTTCTACCACCTCCATTGATGCCAATTAAGAAAGTTCCACTTTACTGCAATTTCCAGTGCAGATAAAACGTGCAAAGAACAGAATTCATCCGACGGGCATTTACTGAATGACTACTATATCCCAGGTACCACACCAGGAGCTGGAGGTAAGGAGAAACAGCCATAAAAGAATAAACAATCATGACAAACACTTATAAAACTTATAAAACGTTTCCTCTGCACCAAGTTTCTGACTGAGAAGTCATTTAATCTTTACACAAGCCCAGGAGGTAAGTGGGCCTCCCCAGTGGCTTCAGTTTTAAAGAATCTGACTGCAATGAAGGAGCTGCAGGAGACACGAGTTCAATCCCTGGGTTGAGAAGATCCCGTGAAGGAGAGCACAGAAACCCACTCCAGTATTCTTGCCTGGAGAATCCTGTGCACAGAGGAGCCTGGGGGTTTACAGTCCATAGGGTCACAAAGAGCTGGACACGACTGAAGTGATTTGGCACAGGCACAGGACATAGATTCTATTACTATTGCCTTTTTCTAGAATAGGAAACTCAAGGTCACTCATTTAGGGTATGAAGAGGCAGGATTTGAACCCAGGAAGTCTGAAGACAACAAATAAAATCCCTTCTCTGGATTTGCCTATCCATGTAATGGGGGAGACAGACAGGAAAACACACACATGGACCAAACGAGCAGGCAAACAAAAAAAATACACACACGACACACCACAACCACAACAACACACACTGCAAAACGGTCGTGTATTGTAAACAAAGAGAGACGAGCCACGGTGACGGCAGAGAGTACTAAAAGGTAGGGATTTAAAGTACTCCTTAAAGTGTCATGGGCTTCCCTGGTGGCTCAGATGGTAAAGAATTTGCCTGCTAATGTAGGAGATCCGGGTTCAAATCCTGGGTCAGGAAGATCCCCTGGAGAAGGGCATGGCAACCCACTCCAGTATTCTTGCTTGGATAATTCCATGGACAGAGGAGCCTGGAGGGCTACAGGCCATGGGATTGCAAAGGGTTGGACATGACTGAGCAACTAACACTACATTACTATGCTTAAAGTGTCATAGAAAGTGGTGCTGAAAGTCCACTCAGATAGTTTATGTTGAAATCAAAGGGATGAGAAAGAGCAAGAGATGGGATGTCAGTGAAGATTTTCATGAGATGGAAAGTTCCGGAAGGAGAGATCCAGGTGAGTAAGGAGTCTGAGGTGGGAGTAAGCTTAGAGAGTCCAGGGAATGGAAAGAAAAATATATCACAGGGGTTAGGATTTAGTGACTCGAGGGAAGTAGCAGGGTGATGGGGGTGTGGGGTGGGGACAGTGGCACAGACCAGATTGTGTAATGAGACAAACTATGTAGTTTGCATGTTGCAGTGTTTGGAACTCAATAGACACCCAATCCGTGTTCATTTCTATGATCATTGTGTCCCATTGACTTGGATTTCTTTAATTAGATTATTTAAAGGAAGCCATCAAGATTTTTCTTAAAAATGCACCCCTCTGTCCACAGAGTTTATGCTTAGAGGATTTAGGAAGAATTCTCACCGGGAAAATTTGGGTCCATCCTGGGCATGCCAGATATGGTGCTAAGTGTCTGGAAACAACTTGAATATCCACGGATGGGTGGATGGGTAAAAGAAATGCGGTCAGCACACGAAATGGAATAGTATCCAGCCTTGAAAAGGAAGTAAATCTTGACATTTGCGACAAAGCAGATGAACTCTGAGGAGCTGGGGAAATAAGCCAGTCACAGAAGGACAAATACTGCATGATTCCACTTACATGAGAAATCCAAAGCAGTCAAAATTAGAGAGTCAAAGAGAGGAAGGAAGGTTGCCAGGGGATGGGGGAGGAGAAAATGAGGTGGTTACAAATCAGCAGGCATAACGCATGCACATTCAGTCGAGCAGTCACGCCCCACTCTTGGCAACCCTTGGGACTGTAGTCCCCAAGGCTCCTGGGTCCATGGGATTCTCTAGGCAAGAGTACTGGACTGGGTTGCCATGCCCCACTCCAGGGAATCTTCCTGACCCAGGGATCAAACCCATGTTTCCTGTGTCTCCTACACTGCAGGTGGATTCTTTATCCACTGAGCCATCAGGGAAGCCCAATCAATGGGCATAAAGTTTCAGTCAAACAAGGTGAGTAAGCACTGAAGATCTGCTGTACAGTATTGTATCCAGAGTCAACAGTCCTGTACTATGCATTTAAAAATATCTTAAGAGGGTAGATCTCATGTGAAGTGTTCCTTCCACGATAAAACAAAATGAAATATAAAATAGGGTCTCTGCTGGCAGTCCAGTGGTTAAGGCTTCACCTTCCAATGCAGGGCAATGTATGGGTTTGATTCCTGGTTGGGGAGCTGAAATCCCACATGCCTCTTGGCCCTCCTTCCCCCAAACAAATCAAAACATAAAACAGAAGCAATACTGTAACAAACTCAATGCTATGCTATGCTATGCTAAGTCACTTCAGTTGTGTCTGACTCTGTGCGACCCCATAGACGGCAGCCCACCAGGCTCCCCCGTCCCTGGGATTCTCCAGGCAAGAACACTGGAGTGGGTTGCCATTTCCTTCTCCAATGCATGAAAGTGAAAAGTGAAAGTGAAGTCGCTCAGTCGTATCTGACTCTTAGCGACCCTATAGACTGCAGCCCACCAGGCTCCTCCATCCATGGGATTTTCCAGGCAAGAGTACTGGAGTGAGATCTTAAAAATGGTCCACATCAAAAAAAATCTTTAAAAAAGTAAATTAAATAAGTGAATGGGCATTTCAAGTCTGCAGCTGAAGGACTAGAGGGCAAGGGCCACGGAGCCTGGCCAGGGACTGCTTCTCGCTCAGACGCCTGTCCTTATGCTGTCCACTAAGCCTCTCAGCAGAGATGACAAGAAGCTTGTGCCGAGAAAAAACCTAAAGGCTTTATTTTAAGCCCTTCTGTCAGGAAAGGCCCTTGGCGCAAATGCAACCATTCGACTGCGTTCTTGAAGGTCAAACAGCAGCGACGTGATCTGCTGGATTTGGGGAAACATTTAAAAAAGAAGAAGGGAATAAAAAAAATCATACCCTTCCCGAGGGATCATTTTTGTTTTTACTGAGAGACCAGGAAAGATGGGAGAAAACTCTGGAGGGAAGGAATTCAAGGAAGATGAAAACCTGCCTCTTCAGCGGCTGTTGAAATTGTTCTTAAATCAAGCAGCGGTTTCAGACAGGGCTGTGTAATTGATTATAAATGTTGGAATTTATTTCAATAAGTCCTGTCATTCCCTAGCAGCTGTTTTACTTTACAGCAAACCAACAAACAGAAGGAGGCGTTGAATGCAGCCTGTCTTCTGTCTTTGCCTTTGATGAGTCTGAATGGTTTTTTTGGAGAGGTGCTTCTGGCTGAGGTTGCAAAAAGCGAGGCCCCTGCTTTTCCCCTTTGGCAGAACAAACAGGGAGGAGACAGGGGTTGCCTTTGAGTAGCTTAGCTTCCCTGGTGGCTCAGACGGTAAAGAATCTTCCTGCAGTGCAGGAGACCCAGGTTTGATCCCTGGGTCAGGAAGATCTCCTGGAGAAGGGGATGGAAACCCATTCCAGTATTCTTGCCTGGGAAATTCCATGGACAGAGGAGCCTGGCAAGCTACAGTCCATGGGGCTGAAAAGAGTTGGATATGATGGAGCGACAACTTTTACACTTTGAGCAGCTTGTCTTTTCAGGGGACCAGAGACATCATGATTGGGGCTACTTCTTGTGAATCTTTTTCTAAAGCCAGAAGGAAGTGGCTGTGTCCTCACATTAATCAGCCCAGGGAAACCATCCATGGGTTCTGAGAGAAAGTCCATCTTTTATTCTCATAAAAGCAGGGAGAGACAGCGAGGAGGAGTTAAGTCTAGACTCCACTTAGGATGTCCCAGCGGAGGATTTTCTCACTCTAAGATGAGAACATCAGAGTGTTCTGCATCCAGAACTGTTGGGAAGATGGAATTCATTGACCTAGAGCTGAAGGCCCTTAGTGGGGTACCTGGCAAACAGCACGTGCTCAGTAAATGTCTAGCTGAACCTCAGTTTAAAAGCCATCTTCCACCTGTTCTGTCTCAGGTTGATCTCTCCATCCACTAAACCTATGTGCTGTCCACCTAGCTCACTCAGCATTTAGCATGGAGCACTAAAGAGATTTGGGTTCACGTCCTGAGTCTGACACCTGACTTTGGACCAATCAAATCACCTCCCACCTTTCTTTAACTGCAAAATGGAGAAACAGTGAAACAGACCACTCACCTCCCAGGATGGTTGTTACATTTATATGAGTTAATTGATGGGCAGTTGTTTTCCAGTCTTTCAAAACATATCAGACATAGAGGGGTTTATGGTGGTGGTTTAGGTGCTAAGTCATGTCTGACTCTTGCAACCCCATGGACTGTAGCCTGCCAATCTCCTCTGTTCATGGGATTCCCAGGCAAGAATACTGGAATGGGTTGCTATTTCCTTTTCCAGGGGATCTTTCCAACCTAAGGATTGAACTGGAGTCTCTCTCTCTCTTTATTTTTTTGAACTGGAGTCTCTTAAGTCTCCTGTTTTGGGAGGAGGATTCTTTATTGCTGAGCCACCAGGGAACCCAGAGAGGGTTACAGTATCTGCTATTTTCTGTGGCTACATTTTCTCCTCTTTCTTAAAAGTGGGCTTCCCATCTAGTTTGTAAGATTATGCAAGGCAGGCATCACTTCTTTGACCTTTTTTGTGCTCTGGATCCAGTGTATTGATTTAATCCTTTGGTGATGGTCATTATGGGAAGGTTCTAAAGGGCCTGGGGAATTATCAGCAGCAGGAAGCTCAGAAGTCAAGCATCTTCTAATGCCTCTTTCTCCATGGAATCCCAGACTTCTGTATTTCCTCGAACATCTCTGCTTTTCCCTCCCCTCCCTGCTCTGGCCACACATTCAGTGTTTTGAACAGGTTTGCCTAACTTCCTGCCTCAGGATCTTGGAACATACTGCTCTCTATTCTGGGATACTCTTCAGGTTTTTGCAGGGATGCTCCTTCTGGTCATTGAGTCTCATGAAAAGTATCCTTTCCGGTCATTTGCCACACTCTAATCTGCTGTTCTCAGTTGGTATACCATGCTAGTTTGTGATCTTATTGCTACATGAAATGATTTCTTATCCATTATTGTGTACATCTGTTTTTTTCCTTCTGTTTTCCACCTGAATGTAAGCTCCTTCTCCATGAGATCAGGAACTTCGGTGTTTTCATCACCACATCCTTTATGTCTAGAGCAGTCCCTGTATGTAGTAGGTATAAGAAAATGATTGATTAGTTAGCTTCCTTTTCTACATAATCCCACGTTTTCTTTCTCTCGGAAGCCTTCCAGGATTGTTTCAATACTTGTTGATTTCCCCCTTTCCAAGATTTTCTGCATTTAGAGTTAACTGTGCTACATTATCTGACTCAATTTTCTTTCTAATTCTTTCATATGTGATGGTCTGAGATGATCTTTGCTTTGAGATGGACATGGAGAAGTTCCTTGGAAAATGTCTGCTTGACTAAGAAATCTCTTTGCTGGATTTGGGTGGAGAATAGGAAACAGAGAACTCTGAAATCTCTAGAAGACAGAGAGGTAAGGGAGAAAGCAGGTGAGTTATCCTGCATTTATGCCTTTAGGCTTCCATTTCTGGGAAAATAATGAGTTAAAAGACATCTTCCAGACCAGTAAAATCTGGAATTTCACTAGAGGTAGTACAGAGTCCAAATCCTTATTCTTAAGATGAGAAAATAGGAAAAAAAAAGTGAGGAAAATGAAACCCATGGGAAGCAAACACCAATTACCACACATTTGTATTCCAGGTTATTTTCTCATCCATCATCCTGTTTAATTCTCATAATGTGTCAACAAGGTTGGTGACATTATTCTCATTTCACAGATGGGATAACTGAGGCTCAGAGAAGCTAAGCAACTGGCTGAAAACACAGAGCTAGCAAGAAGCATCACTGAAGTTTGAACCTGGGTCTTTTGTGCTTTTTTTCCTACCACATGTAGGGGTTCCAGGCTTCTCAGGTGGCGCTAGTGGTAAAGAACCCACCTGCCAATGCAGGAGACTAAGATATGTGGGTTCCATCCCTGGGTTGGGAAGATCCCCTAGAGGAGGAAATGGCAAACCACTCTAGTATTCTTGCCTGGAAAATCCCATGGACAGAGGAGCCTGAAGGGCTACAGTTCATGGGGTTGTAAAGAGTCAGACTCGACTAAAGTGACTTAGAACTCATGTAGGGTTTTGGAATAAATCCCCCACCTTCCCCAGTGGGGCCTCTATCTCTCAAGCCTCTATCTTTAATAATCCACTAGATTTCACAGGTGGTGGAATTAATATCTTTTTACCTTTTCTAGGTTGCTGAGATTCAGAAGAGGCACCTCTAGGCGCCATAGAGGTCAGTTGTAAAATCTGCCATTATAAAATTAATTAAATTAATATTCTGGTGTGAAGAGGCTGCTGGGAGCAGGGCTCCATGAGGCCCATTGACTTTCACATAGAGGGGAAATTTTTCTGCACTCCGCCCCTTGGGGCTGCATGAAAAATTCATGGCAGAAGTTGGCTCTCGAGTGCTTGCAGCAATGGCATCTTCATGCAATTAAACCTTTACAAAATTCAAAAGTCTTCCCCTGCTCTAGCTGCAAGCAGGAAACAATGCAAATAAAGGAGTTTTAAAGTGAGATAGGCAGAGTTTTAACTCACCGCTACCTGGTCAACAGTAAGAAACAGTAACAGACTTTATTTTCTTGGACTCCAAGATCACTGCAGATGGTGACTGCAACCATGAAATTAAAAGATGCTTGCTCCTTGGAAGAAAAGCTCTGACAAACCTAGACAGTGTATTAAAAAGCAGAGAGGTCACTTGCCGACCAAGGCCTGTATGGTCAAAGCTATGGTTTTTCCAGTAGTCATGTGTGAGCTGGACCATAAAGAAGGCTGAGCACTGAAGAATTGATGCTTTCGAATTGTGGTGCTGGAGAAGACTCTTGAGAGTCCCATGGACTGCCTTCAAGGAGATCCAACCAGTCCATCCTAAAGGAACCCTGAATATTCATTGGAAGGACTGATGCTGAAGCTCAATACTTTGGCCACTTGATGCGAAGAGCTAACTCATTGGCAAAGACCCTGATGCTGGGAAAGATCGAAGGCAGGAAGAGAAGGGGACGACAGAGGATGATATGGTTGGATGGCATCATCAACTCAATGGACATGAGTTTGAGTAAACTCTGGGAGATAGTGAAGGCCAGGGAAGCCTGACATGCTGTAGTCCATGGGGTTGCAAAGAGTCACACACAACTGAGTGACTGAACAACAACAACAGAAATGTGGTCAATAAAATGTCCTGGAGTTGAAATGAAGAACTCCCACTGTAGAAGCCTGGTGACTCCTTCCAAGGAAGAACAATGCTTGAGTGAAAAGGGGGATCCTGGATTCTTTGGGTGGATCCTAAGCCCCCAAACAGGTGTTCTTATAAGAAAAGATGAAGATACAGACAGAAGACAGACACAGAGGAGCTGGCAAGGCAAAGATGACCATCCAGTGGGAGAGACCTATGTGTCAACATGTCTACAACAATGCACCAATGTCATTGCTGACGCGGGCACAGAAGATCGTGAAGGCAAGGAAGAAAGAAGACCCCAGGGTGGGAGCTTCAAGGGAGGGGACTATCTTTTAAAAATTTTGTGTTTTACATTTGGCTGTGCTGGGTCTTATTTGCAACATGCAAACTCTTAATTGCAGCATATAAGATCTAGTTCCCTGACTAGGGATCAAACCCAGGTCCTCTGCATTGGGAGCCCAGAGTCTTAGCCACTGGACCACCACGGAAGTCCCAGGACTGCATTTTTGATATCAACATTATAGCTTTTACCCCAAGACAGTGCAGATCTCTGGACAGGATGGAAGCTCTCCAAGCTTTTGCTGAATAAACAAAGAATGCATTTTACCTGCTGGGCTCAGAGAAGTCTTCCCCTAAGAGCTGAGTTCTGAACTGACTCTGGAAAGATGAAAAAGACAGAAGACAAGAGTGAGCGGGGGCTCCGCCCAGGGAACATCCTTTTCAAAGGCTGGGCTGCAAGAGAGAGCACGAAGCTTTTGAGGACTTCCTTGTGGCTTGGATGGTCTCTATGGGATATCAGCGGGAAGAGATGAAAGATGAAATGGCCCCAAGGCAGATCCCAAAGGGCCTTGTCAGCTGTGTCAAAGACCTGGAACATTAGCCTAGAGGCTATGGGCACCACCAGAGGATCTGGCCCTTGCCTGTTCCTCAGACACTGTTTCTACCACTCTCCCATCCCCCACTCCGCTCTTCCCGCTCCATCCTCAGATAGGTTTGTATGAATGATCGCACTTCGTCCACCACTAGGCACTTTTCATGTGCTTTTCTCTACCCAGAGTTTTCTCCTCCACATATACACATCTTGCTGTTGTTGCTTTAGCTGTCATTTCCTTCTCCAGGGAATCTTCCTGACCCAGGGCTCGAACCCGCGTCTCCAGCATCGCAGTTGGATTCTTTACCACTGAGTCACCGGGGAAGCCCTATCCATTTTTAAAAACATTGATTTATTTTTAATCGATGGATGATTGCTTTACAATATGGGTTTGGTTTCTGTCATACATCAACATGCATTAACCATAGGTGTACATATGTCCCCTCCCTCTTAATCTCCCTCCTGCCTCCCACCCATTCCCACTCCTCTAGGTTATTACAGAACCCGGGTTTGAGTTCCCTAAGGCATACTGCAAATTCCCATTGGCATGTAGACCCAGCACAGGCAAAAATAAATACATAAATTTTATAAAAAGAATTGATTCTGTTTTGTTGTCACCACATGTGATCAGTTTGGGGATGGATGCTGGTTGTACCCACCCCGCTGTAAATGGGGAATTGAGAGGGGTTATCCGCCCCCTAGGTCTGAATCTTCGGGCAGTGCTCTACCAGTTTATCTGATTCCAGCAGAGCAAGTGCCCCTCTTCACTTACTCCTTTCTTTCGCCTCTCCAAGCTTCCTTTTCTTAAAACGAGAGACTATTACCTGCTGCTGGTAGTTCATCTGAAGTCACTGAGGGTGAAGCTGCTGGGCTCCAAAGCATTTTATTCTAGAACAGGAGGATAAAGGATGAATGCCAGGGAACAGGAGTTCCTGGAATTTAAGTAAGAAGTAACTAGACCCTAAAATTTAGACCTCAGAGCAGAGTCAGGAAATCTGAACTTGGAGGCTGTCACAGCCGACCTCAGACTTTCAGTCATATCTTGTTAGGCCTAATCTGACTTCCCCTGCTCACATTGGAGGCGACACGAGCTGACTCAGAAGTGTAGGCGCTGCGAGCTGCAGATTCGGCGTGGAGTTGAATGCCACATTCACCTTTCACAAGTTTTGCTGCTCCAGAAGCTTATAAAATAATTTTCGCCTTTATCTAAAGGCAGAAGGGCTTTTCTGCCCCCCACCCCCACCCCACATTCCCCCAGCTAATGTTCTGGCTTTTTCCTTCTTCTTTTTTTTTTTTTTTTGACTCCTCTTTCCACCTAATAAATCCTCAGTGCAGTGCCGGCCTGTGTAATCAGGGCTGTGCAGGCTGCTCTCGGAGCTCGCTTCCCAGGCTGCACCGCAGAAACTCATTGGAGGGAGGGATAAAACTTGGGGAAGTAATGATGTTTCCAACACCGGCCAGCTCCCGGAGGTCAGACCCTGATGGAGATCCTCCTGCCCTCCGCGCACCCCTGGAAAAGAAGTCTGGCTTATTTACCATTTTAGAAAGTTAGACCTTTTCAAAGAGATGCCCCAGGCAAAACATCCTGCCTCTCCCCGTCTCTGGGAAACTAATGACTTCTCAGAAAGTTTTGACAGTGAGAGTTGTTCCGACAGCTGGGGGCGGTTGCCGGGAGCTGGGCTGGCACGTGGCCTGCAGAAAGAGCCGGCCTGTGTGCTGTTGGCTCGGGGATGCCTGCTTCTAAAATGCATCGGGTTTGACTTTCTGGGATAGAAATGGGGGTGCAGGAACAACGCCAGGTGTTGGGCAAGTCTCTGGACCAGGGCCATGTTCTGAGAGTCAGATTATGGATGGGGTCTTAATTTTGAGGTTCCTGAAATACTTGAATTATTGCAACCATAAGAACAGTAATGATGAAGTCTGAGATTTGAAAGAAGACAAAACAATGTTACTTGCATGCACATCTCATCAGATCCCTAAAATGATGACAACAGATAAATGGTTTCATGCTTACTTTTATCTTTGAGGCAAAAAGAGGCTCACAAAGAATTATGTGAACAGGTTTTGGAGTTTATATCCCATCTGGAAGTCAGACTCAGGTCTTTCTAACTCTAGCTGTGTCAGGCTGTGTACTGTCGACTCCTGAGGGCGCTGTAGGCAGGGGCGGGATTCACTGGATGGGTTGGAGATGGAGATGGAGAACGTGATGCCAAGAAAACCCTGACCCCATCCTATGGACATAGTGATGACCACACACATGCTCCTAGAATAAAGAGAACAAGGAACTTGTAATCACACCGCTAAGGACCTACTCCATATACACTGTGTGTATATATATGTGTGTTCACATACCTGAGATGGCTTCAGTCAACCTTTGTAGACAAGTCAATGAAAAAATTTTTTACACGAACACAGGCTATGACTGTTGACAAAATACATTCAAACCTTCTTATCCTTCCATGAGAAAGTGTGAGTCACTCAGTTGTGTCTGACTCTTTGCCAGGCTCCTCTATCCATGGGATTCTCCAGGCAAGAATACTGGAGTGGGTTGCCATTTCTTACTCCAGGGGATCTTCTCAGCCCAGGAATCTAACCCACATCTCTTTGTATTTCCTGCACTGGCAGACAGATTCTTTACTGGGGAGAGGCTAGTTTTCACAAAAATCTGGTAAGTGAGGGAAGGTAGAGATTTACACTAATTCTCATTTTGAAGAAATTGAGTTTGGAGAGCTTATGAGACTCAAGTATGGTGGCTGGATCTGTAAAGAATCTGCCTGCAGTGCAGGAGACCTGGCAATCCCTGGGTTGGAAAGATCCCTGGGAGGCGGCATAGCAACTCACTCCAGTATTCTTGCCTGGAGAATCCCATGGACAGAGGAACCTAGTGGGCTACAGTTCATGGGGTTGCCAAGAGTCAACACGGCTGAGCAACTAAGCACAGCACATGAGACTCAAGTTAGATTATAATGCTGGTAAGCAGTGAAGCCACCAAATGTCTAAGATCTGTTGTAACAGAAAATAGAAGGTGCTATTGAACAGTCAAATTCCTGGGTCCCTACCAGACCAACTAAATCAGAATATCTGGATTTTGAAATCACTTCTCCAGGAGATCTTAAGGCAACTGGCCCATGGCTAGGTGGTTGAAACCAGTTCATCACACCATGCTTCTCACATCAAGTTCCAAATAAGGATGGTAGAGAGGTGGGGAAGGAGGAGAAAGAAGTGTCAAGAGATGTAACATCCTTCCTTACTAAATATGGTATAACTGTTCACACTCTCAGCTCCACTGGGGAGCCCCCAATGTCTCATGAGGTCTAGCCCTCATTTCTCTTGGTACCTATTCTGGTACCCGATACCCAAGATATCCTCAGTCAACCTTTGTAGACGTGAGTCAATGAAAAAAAATTTTTCCCTGAACACAGGTTGTGACTGTTGACAAAATACACTCAAGCCTTCTGATTCTTCCAAGAGAAAATGTGTCACTCAGTTGTGTCTGATTCTTTGCAACCCCATGGACTGTAGCCTGCCAGTCTCTTCAGTCCATCAGATTTCCCAGGCAAGCATACCAGAGTGGGTCATCATTTCCTGACCCAGAGATTGAACCCGGGTCTACTGCTTGGCAGGCAGATTCTTTACCCCTGAGCCACTTGGGAAGCCCTATCTCCTCCTCAATGGCATTGCCAATCATAACCACTCCCCTCTCAGTAGTGTTTAAGAATACCCATTTCTTCCACTCCACTGACATCTGATACTGCCAAACCTTTAAGTTTTGAATGCTATGATTTTAAGGGATGGTTGAGGGTTTTATAAAGGCTGCCCTGGGTCAGGACTGTCCACTTGTTTCTTGAGATCTTTCTGGAAATATGTCCAGAACATCTCCCCACCATGGCCTTGTCTCAGGCCATTATCACCTCCACGTGACTTACTGATACCATCTGAGTCAGGGATGAACTCCCTGCCCAGCGTGACTTGCTGATCTTATTTGACAAAGGTGGAAGGAAGGCATCCTTATATCCCACCTCTGCAAGAATATATGTGTTGCAGCCTAAGCCTGTGTTTGCTGCACCTGGCTGGCCTTGGCAATCACCCGAGAAGCTTAGAAGAAAAACAAATAACCTCCTCCATCTTCCCAGGCACAGATCCAGATAAACAGACTCAAAGTCTCAGAGATGGGGCAAGGGTATCTGCGCTTTTAAAAGCTTCCCTTGTGATTCTGATGCAGCTGGTTTGTGAACTGCCAGCTGGAGAGCCACTGCTATCAGAGAAAGTGCTATGTCAGTTAGGAGCTTCCCCGGTGGATCAGTGGTACAAATTCTGCCTGCAATGCAGAAGACGCAGGTTTGATCCCTGGGTTGGGAAGAAAGGCAATGGCAACCCACTCCAGTATTCTTGCCTGGAAAAATCCATGGGCAGAGGAGCCTGGTGGGCTATAGTCCATGGGGTTGCAATGAGTTGGGCATGCCTGAGTGTCTGAGCAAGCATGCTCTGTCAGTTACAGTCTATTATATAAAATACATGAAGCAGGCATGGTTTGCAGCTAGATTTCCTGAGTTTAATTGCCTGGTCAGCCTCTGCCCAAGTTGCTGACCTTGGGCAAATCCCTCTAAAGCTCCAGTGGTTGTTCCAAATAGTTGTGGGTGATGTCATATGGGAAGCACTGACTTATATCCAGCCATGGTTCAAGTCATCAAAACAGAACAAACCACGCAGTTCTGTCTTGTTTCCGTGGTATCTCTGTTCCAAAATGAGGCACCAGTAAGTTATCCCTCCCATTATCCTGCCATCTGTGAAATCCGAACCAGGATGAAAAAGCTCCCAGGTTTCCCAGTAACAGATGCAGATTCAGATCTGCTGAGTTGAGAGGTGATCAGTGGTGGGAGATGGGAAGGCGCAAAGGGAAGTGGGGACACAGTATAGGATATGCAGCTTAGGGGTTAATAAAAAAGACTTGGAGTCAAAAGACCAAAGATCTATCAAGTTCTCCATTTAGGGACTTGATGCTACAATTTTCCCTTCTGTGAGATGGGGTGATGATGATTACATGGAGCGTGGTTGTCAAGATTAAGGTAGACAATTCATATAAAATACAGTGTCCAGGCTTTCCAGGTGCTAAGTGGTAAAAGAATCTGCCTGCCAACGCAGGAGATGAGGGTCGATCCCTGGGTTGGAAAGATCCCCTACAGGAGGAAATGTCAACCCACTCCAGTATTCTTGCCTGGAGAGTTCCTTGGACAGAGTGTGGTGGGCTACAGTCCATGTGGTTGCAAAAAGTCAGACACAACTGAATGACTAAGTGTGTGAACACACACATCTGGCATTAAAAGTGTGATTATTATTATGACCACAGTGGGGTTGAGTTTTGACAATTATGGGGAGAAATCAAAAAGTGAAGGAAACCAACTCATCAGATGGCCTGGCTGAGTTTTGGGGAAAGTGTTAGAAAGGTATTTAGATGAAGTTTGGAAACAGGGCTGTATTAGTTCTTATCGCTGCTGTAGTAAATGACTACAAACTCAGTGGCCTAAAGGTTGGAAGTTCAAAATGGCCTTCCTGGGCTAAAATAAAGATGTTGGCCAGGCTGCATTCCATTTTTCTGCCTTTTCCAGCTACTAGGGGCTGCCTGCATGCTTTGGCTCATGGTCCCTTCTTCCATCTTCAAAGCCAGGAATGTGATAGACATCACCTCCATGAGCTTTCTTATGTCTCCCTCCTTTCCTTTTTATTCATCTTGATTGTGGTGATGATTTCACCCTACTTGCCTAAGTCCAAATGCATCAAAGAGTGTACATGAACGATGTGCAATTTTTATATACAAAATTGTACGTAAATAAAGCTCTTCATAAAGCAAATTCCGGCGGTGTAGCATCTTCACATCTCTCTCTGATTCTCCTGTCTCCCTCTTTGATTTTTTAAAATATTCTTTGTTCATTTGTTGGCTGCACTAGGCCTTCATTGCTGTGCACGGGCTTTCTCCAGTTGCAGTGTGCGGGCGTCTCATCGCTGTAGCTTTTTCTTGCAGTGACTCCTCTTGTTGCAAAGCACAAGCTCTAGGGTGTGTGGGTTTCAGTAGTCGTGGTCCACTGGCTTAGTTGTTCCATGACGCGTGGAATCTTCCTGGGCCAGGGATCAAACCTGTGTCCCCTGCACTGGCAGGCAGAGTCTTAACTCCTGGACTATCAGGAAAGTTCTTCCTCTTTGATTTATAAGGACCCCTGAGATTATACTAGACACTTCTGAATAATCCAGGATAATGTCCCCATCTCAAGACCCTTATGGTAAAGGACCTGCCTTCCAATTCAGGAGATGTGAGAGATGTGGGTTTGATCCTTGCGTTGGGAAGATCCCCTGGAGAAGGGCATGACAACCCACTGCAGTATTCTTGCCTGGGGAATCTCATGGACAGAGGAGCCTGGTGGGCTACAGTCCATAGGGTGGCAAAGAGTTGGACATGACCGAAGCGACTTAGCACACACACAAGACCCTTTGCCTGGAGAGCATGGGTCCAGATGATAATGTGGTGAGTAGGGAGACTTGATGATTACTGGGAGGTGTGGAGGAGTACCATTGTTTTCTTTTGTTTGTCTTGACCAAAGTACCTCCTTCTCATCTCTTGAGCTCAGCTAAATTTTTATCTTCCCTGGAAAGGTTTTGCCAAACCCTGACCCAGGCCCAAATAAACAATCTCTGTTCTGGTATATCCACAGCAAGCACACTGCTTCCTTATAAGAGCCACCATACTATGGCACCCACACTAGTCTGATCTCTTGTTCCCATGGAACTGTGAGGCCTGTGGTGCTTAGCTCAGTGCCTAGAACATAATAGGAACTTAATAGATATTTGTCAAGGAAAGCAATAAAGTAAAAACAAGTAAGAAAGTGCTTAGTTTTATTCAACTCTTATAAATGAATGAATGTTCAAATCGTGAAGAAAAATTTTCCTTGCAAGTGCTTTCTCTGTATATATGGGGCTTTCCTGGTGACTCAGTGGGTAAAGAATCTGCCTGCTAATGCAGCAGATGCAGGTTTGATCCCTTGGTTGGGAAGGTTCCTTGGAGAAGGAAATGGCAACCCGCTTCAGTATTCTTGCCTGGAGAATCCCCTGGACAGGGGAGCCTGATGGGTTATAGTCCCTGGGGTTGCAAAAGAGTCGGACATGACTGAAGTGACTGAGCACTTGCGCGTGGGCTCCAGAACCTGACGATGTGTGTTTAAATCCTCACTTGTCATTTACGAGTTGTGTCAAGGGGGCCCTTGCTTTGTCACTCTGTACTTCCTGCCTTCATATCCTTGCCTTCATGCTGAGGACAATGACAGTATGATCACCATTTGGTTACTGATGAGGCTTCATCAAGCCCAACTGTGTCAGTCACGGAGAACCATATTCCCCAAATATGATAAAACTCAATGTTCCACCATTTCTGCTACAAAATAGTGATGTCTGCTAAACGTGAAATGAGCGAAGTTTGTGTGTGGTGTTTGCTCATAGAGATTAAAAAAAATAATAGGATAAAAAAGGTAAGAAGATCATATAGCAAGGTGTTATTCTTCCTTCTTTTTACAGATATTGTGTGTATGTTAGTTGTTTAATCGTGTCTAACTCTTTGTGACCCCATGGACTGTAGCGTGCCAGGCTCCTCTATCCATGGAATTCTCCAGGCCAGAATATTGGAGTGGGTTGCCGTTTCCTCCTCCAGGGGATATTCCCAACCCAGGGATTGAACCGGGGTCTCCTGCATTTCAGATAGATTCTTGACCATCTGAGCCACCAGGGAAGCCCAGACTTAATGAGGTCAAGTGACTCATCTAAGGTGTCAGAAGGGCTTGATGCTGCTCAGCTTTAGAGCTGGAATTCACATCTAGACTTTTAGTCTAAGGGCTTCCCTGGTGGCACAAATAGTAAAGAATCTGCCTGCAATGCAGGGGACCTAGATTTGATCCCTGGGTTGGGAAGATCTCCTGGAGAGGGGAATGGCACCCCACTCCAGTATTCTTGCCTGGAGAATTCCATGGAGAGAGGAGCCTGGCTGGCTACAGTCCAAGGGGTCGAAAAGAGTTGGACACAACTGAGTAACTGTCTTATCTTCTATGCTAAAATGATCCAACCCAGAGAGAGTAAGGGGAGGACACTGGGGATGCTTTCCAGGGCTTGGGGGATGTGATTCTGGGGTCTGTGCAGCTTTCTGCCCATCTCCACACCAACACGAGAGCAGGCGCCAGACAGTCCACTACGCCTGGACACATGAGCCTCAGGAATCTAGATTCCCAACATCCCGTGACCTTGAGGAGTCTGACAAGGCTCTTTCCCAGGGCGCTCATCCTTTGCCTTAAGGAAAAACCCTTGAAACAAAGTGAGACTCCTTTTCAGAGCCCCAGATGGCTTGACGGGAAAAAAAAAAAAAAGGAAAATTTATGAAAGTCACAAGCAGTCCTTGGAATTTGGCCACGTGGCAGGACAGAGCATAAATGCTTTTTCTTCTCTTGACAAAGAAGAGAAGAAAAGCTTGTGGTCTACTCAGGGTAGGACACAGGGAAAGGTGAGTGACTAACTTCCTCGACTTGGACAGTCACCTGATTCAAGACTCCGTCTCCTAATTTCTGGGGTCTGGAGAAGAGCGCGTTCCCCCTCGACACCTCCCATAGCAGCAGAAACCTCCAGGAATTTGTATTTTTCAAGGTCATAGAGCCAGTCCTGGATGCCCCCAGGAAAAGGTCTTCAGAAGAGTAAATGAAAATATACTTTAGGAGTTTAAGAATCTAGAATTTCCCCAAGCTACCCAATTCTCCTTCCCTCTTAAGACCACATTGTTTGGGACTTTCCTGGTGGTCTGGTGGTTAAGACTGTGCCTTCAAATGTGTGGGCTGCAGGTTCGATTCCTAGTCGGGGAGCTACGATCCTACAGGAAAGTGAAAGCGTTAGTCGCTCAGTAGTGTCTGACCCCATGCATGTAGTCTGCCAGGCTCCTCTGTCCATGAAAATCTCCGGGCAAGAATACACATACCTTGCAGCCAAAAACGAAAACATAAAACAGAAACAACATTGTAACAAATTCAATAAAGACCTTAAAAATGGTCTGCATAAAAAATTTTTTTTTAAAATTAAAAAAAAGATAGCATTGTTCAACCATGATTTCTTGAGCTGCCAGAGATTTAAGCATTTTTATTCAGTCACCAAGTGCCTACCAAACTCCTTACCATGGTTTGGTAGCTCTGTGATTGACTTTAATTTTACCTGCAACCCAGAACCAGTCAATTACGGCACCCCATCCCCAGGCCACAGGAATTGGTGAAGGAGAGGGCCTCAAACAGAACCAGTAGAATCCTGCCTTGGGATTTTGGACTTTGAAAATTATGTCTTTTTTTTTTTTTCCTGCTTGACTTGATAAACTGGGATAATACGGATTTGGGGATCTGGGAGTGGTCTCCCCAAGGGTTTGTACACAGCTCTTCTGAAGAACAAAGTTAAGCAAAGATGAAAGATGGATGAGGGGAAAATGCATTGGGGCTTTGAGTCTTCCTTCCAGCCTTGGAGGCTCTGCTTCCTGAAGCTATTTCTTCTAGTTTTGCAGCTATCCAAGTATTTTTTCAGGCTAGGTAAACTTGTTTCTTCTTTTCTTGGATGTCTTTTTTTTTTTTTTTAATTTTTCATTGAAGGATAATTGCTTTACAATGTTGTACTGATTTCTGCTGTACAACAATGTGAATCATCCCTAAGTATACATATGTCTTGGCTTCCTTGGTGGCTCAGATGGTAAAGAATCTGCTAATGCAGGAGACCAAGGTTCCATCCCAGGGTCAGAAAGATCCCCTTGAAGAAGGGCATGGCAACCCACTCCAGTCTTCTTGCCTAGAGAATCCCATGGACAGAGGAGCCTGGCGGGCTACAGTCCACGGAGTCTCAGAGAGTCCTACATTACTGGGCAACTGAACACGAACTGCAAAATCCTGGAAGATGGGGAGTGACCCTACTTCAGCTCTGCATCCAGAGTACCCAGTATGATGTGTGATGTTTAATAGGAACAGGATGAGCAAAGTTCAGTGAATGGGGGACTGAGCCCCTTTCATCTGCAGGGCCGAGCGAGTGTCAAGCAAAGATGGGAGGGAATGAACTTTGATAGAACATCTGCTCTGTCAGTAATAATAGTAGATTAGTAGACACTCAGCAATTGATGGATATTTTTATTCACTGTATTCAACATGGCAACATTATGTAGTAGAGATGATCATCTCCATTAAGATTTTTATTATTTTTTTAATATTTATTTGGCTGCCTTCCGTGTTTGCTGTGTCATGTGGGATCTTTCATCATGGCTCTTGGATTCTCTAGCTGTGACGCTGGGGCTCACTTGGGCTCAGTAGATGTGGTGCATGGACCTAGTTACCCCAGTGAATGTGGGATCTTAGTGCCCTGATTAGGGATCAAATCCACATCCCTTGCTTTACAAGTCGGATTCCTAACCATTGGACTACCAGGGAAGTCCTTCATCTCCATTTTATAGACAAGAGAAGGACATAAAGAAATCAAGTCTCTTCTCTGGGTTATATAGCTGATGTGTAGAAGACCTAGAATTTGAACTCATATCTTTGAGGCCCTATAGTGTCTGTTGGTTTGTTTTGCTTTTTAAAAACAAAAAAAAACATTATTTAATGGAGCAACAGATGAAGAAGACATGGCCTCCACCTTCAAGAAGCTCAAAGTGTGCTAGAAGAAATAAGCTTGACAACATACACCAAGTAGTGTACTATGGGATGACTTGAGATAACTTGTGTTCCCAAATGAACACACCAAGGGATATACAGACACTGATCCGAGAGGCATTCCATTTCAGTCTCGGGTTTGTTTTGTTGGGACATAAATTTTAGGTGATTATGAAGAATTGCCTAATGCAAAGGAGGCCCTAAAGCTGGATGGATACACAGAACATGTGAAGAGTTCGCCTGCGAGAATCAGTGGGACTCGAATTTGCTGGGGAGTTTGCAGGAAGAACTGAAGGGCTCTTCTGACCTGCAGATTGATGATCCATTAACTGTGGCTGGTTGGAGGCATTTATTGGACCAAAAATTAAGCATTTAGCATCAGGACTTGGATAGAGATGTGCGTGGACCTCCTTGGTGGTCACCCCAGGGAGCTCAGATGATCACAGTTCTGTATCCTGGAGGGTAAGGCGGTGCCAGCTAGTAAGTAGAGTATGGCCTTGAGCTGGCTTCTGAGGGTGGGCTTGTGGAGGAAGGCAGTGGTCCTCAGGGTAGATGGCCTTCTAGGGGAGACATGCAAAACTTTGGGGGCTTTGGAAGCTTTTTAATAAGCTTTGCAGCTCTGTGCAAAGAGTGCTTGGTTGCTGCTAATGGCATGGTGCTTCAGTTCCCCTAATTCTTCAGGGTATAATTTAGCATGTCTGGCTGTCTATTAGGGGTGTGTCTGTATATGTATGTGTGTATTGAGTAGCCTGGTTGGCAGACAGGGTGGTAAGAGAGCTCCATTTGAGAAGAGCAGAGGGTACCCAGCAATAGAAAACCAAGCCCACCTTCTGGGTAAGGAGCTGCCTTTTAGAAATCCCACAGACCGTGGGAGATGACTAGCCTGGTGCCATATGCCCTCTGTCTCTTATCCTGTTTCATCTCCCATAATCTTTGGCCATTGCCATCTATATTTTACAGGTGAGGAAACTGTCACTTAGCCTAAGACATGCAGTCAAGAAGAGTGGTGAGAGATATGATGGATGAGATGATTCAAGAGTTTTAGGGTTAATGAAGGATTTTGGACTTACTGTTAAGTGCAGTGGGAAACTGTTGATGAGTCTTGAGCGGTGGGTTGACAAAGTATGGCCCTATATGGCAATGAAATGGAGCAGGGCAAGAGTGGAAGCAGAGACAGCAAAGAGCTATTTAGTGTTCCACTTGGAGCAAGAGGGGCTTGGGTTATTTAGCATGCTGTGCTAAGTCATTTTGGTCATGTCCAACTCTCTGTGACCTGATGGACTATAGCTCACCAGGCTCCCTTGTCCATGGGATTTTCCAGGCAAGAATATTGGAGTGGGTTTCTATTTCTGTCTCCAGGGGAGCTTCCTGACCCAGGGATTGAATCTGAATTTCTTGGGTCTCCTGCATTGGCAGGCAAATTCTTTACCACTATGCCACCTAGGAAGTCCCACGGTGGAATATTACTCAGCCATAAAAAGGAATGAAATTGGGTCCATTTGTAGAGCCATGGATGGACCTAGAGGCTGTCACACAGAGTGAAGTAACTCAGAAAGAGAAAAAAAATTTTTATCGTATATTAATGCATATGTGTGGAATCTGAAAAAATTGCTATAGATGATCTTATTTACAAAGCAGAAATAAAGACACAGAAGTAGAGAATAAATATATGGATACCAAGGGGGTGGGGAGGATGGGATGAATTGGAAGACTGGAATTGCTGTATGCACTATTGATATAATGTATAAAATAGATAAATAATGAGAACCTACTCTACAGCACAGGGAACTCTACTCAATATTCTGGTGACCTAAATGGGAAGGAAATTCAAAAAAGAGGGGATATATGTTTACATATAGCTGACTCACTTTGCTGTACAGTAGAAACTAACAGGACATTGTAAAGCAACATACTCCAATAAAAATTCTAAAAATATATGGACAGGGCAATTCTGGAGGCCTCTACTGGGGACACTCAAAGGAGGAAAGAAATAGAGATTTGACCAGAGTTCTCTCTGAGTTCAGAATCTCTCAGCAACAGCACCTGCTGGTTCTTGCAATCCTCCTGGGGACAAGGGTGGTTTGGGGTTTCTCAGAAGGACTGAGAAGGGGGTGCTGAGAGCAGGGTGGTCATAGGAGGTGGGGAGTGGGGTGGCCTGGGAGCAGAGCTGTAGCCGGTCTCCAATCAGACACCTGCCCTTTATTGCTTGCAACCCCTCTCTCCGGAATTACAGGTAATAAGGTAGAGCTGATGTTAATGGTTTATGACACGAACTCATTTTGAGAACTATATGCTTCACCCATCGCTTTTATTTTTCAATTTGGATCTGTTGGGTATTAATGGCTTTGGGGCTGTGTTTTCCATTTTAATCTTGCTTTTTTCTCATTTCCAAGTAGATTCCTTCTTTCAATTTACACAAACATTAAACCTCCATTTCCTGCAGCCCCACACTTTCCCCCACCCACCCCATTCTCTCTGCTGACCTTGTGATAAAACTTTTCTTGAACGTGTCAACTTTCCTTATACCAGGCCTGCCTTCCCATCCCCACCAGCCACTACTGCCTTATGCTTTAGCTGCTGCTGCTGCTAAGTCGCTTCAGTCGTGTCTGACTCTGTGCGACCCCCACCAGGCTCCCCCGTCCCTGGGATTCTCCAAGCAAGAACACTGGAGTGGGTTGCCATTTCCTTCTCCAATACATGAAAGTGAAAAGGGAAAGTGAAGTCGATTGGTCGTGTCTGACTCTTAGAGACCCCACAGACTGCAGCCTACCAGGCTCCTCTGTCCATGGGATTTTCCAGGAAGATTACTGGAGTGGGGTGCCATTGCCTTCACCACTTGGCTATTTATAGTCTCTCATAGACTTTGATGTTACTTTGGGCTTCAAGGGAGAGATAATCCAAACCAACAGAGGGTTAAAACACACAGGTCTTTCATAGCTCACATAGTAAAACATCCAGAGGTGGACAGTTCTTGGGCTCATGGCTTTGAAGGTGCATGCGTGCTAAGTCATTCAGTCGTGTCCGACTCTTTGTGACCCCATGGACTGTAGCCCACCAGGCTCCTCTGTCCATGGGATTCTCCAGGCAAGAATACTGGTGTGGGTTGCCATTTCCTCCTCCAGGGGATCTTCCTGACCCAGGGCTCGAACCCATGTCTCTTATGTCTCCTGCATTGGCAGGTGGGTTCTTTACCACTAGCGCCACCTGGGAAGCCCTGATTTGAAGGTGCTATCCTCTGGAGGAGGGCATGGCAACCCACTCCAGTATTCTTGCCTGGGGAAGCCCATGGACAGAGGAGCCTACCAGGCTACATTCCATAGCATCGCATAGAGTTGAACACGACTGAAGCGACTTAACACGCATGCGTGCACTCACATGACCTCAATAAGAATACAGGTTTTTTTCCATCTCTCTGTTCTATCCTTCTTAGGGACTAGGTCTTTCCCCTCCCCAACCTGTCTCCTTATCATTATAAGAAACTGAACAGCTTTAGGGATCCTGTTCTCCATGGCTCTATGCACAGGAAGGATGGAGATGTTTTTCTATGTCTATTTCTTTTTACAGGCAGAATGTTTTTTCCCCAAGTTCCCCCACTGGTTACCACTGGATCACATGTCTAAACCCATCACTGTATGGCATAACCATGGCCTTGATTGTTCCAGATGAATCATAATTCATGTCCTAGGACTGGGACCATCTTCCCTGAGCACCTTGTTGGCTGACACCTGAACCAGAGCTAAGGAGGAAATGCCTACTGGACCAGCAGAGGCTGCTACACAAGGCAGGTTTTATACACCTCTGCGTCTTTGCTTCTGCTTGTGCTTTTCTGCTGCATCTTCTTCTGTCACCCAGTGACCTCAGATGCAGGTAATACCAGTCTCACTCCCTGTTCAGACTTTAAGATGCCCTGGAACCACATTCTCAGGGTCACCCTGATTTTGTTACTTTACACCTGCAATTTCATAGTGCCCCAGGCATATGCCAAGCTCTGCATTTGCAATGTCATTCTTATGATAGTCTGCTTGTCCCAGTAGACTGGGAGCTCTTTGCAAGTAGATGCGTTCATGTGTGCCCAGTTGTGTCTGACTCCTTTTGATCCCCTGGACTGTAGCCCGCCAGGTTCCTAGGATGGGTCTCTTCCACTCTGACGTCTCAGAACCCGGCACACAGGAAACACCCAGTAAAATTGATGAAGAGGCCCTAGCCTGTTGGCAGAAATATACATTGGGGCAAGCACTATGGAGAACAGTATGGAGTTTCCTTTAAAAAGTTAAAAAAAAATAGAGGTATCATATGATTCAGCAATCCCTCTCCTAGGCATATATCTGGGAAAAAAAAATGAAAACTCTAATTTAAAAAGATAAATACACTCCAGGGTTCTTGGCAGTACTATTTACAGTATGCAGGACTTGGAAGCAACCTAAATGTCCATCAACAGATGAATGGATAAAGACGTGGTGTATATATACAATAGAATAAGACTCAGCCATAAAAAAGAATGAAATAATGCTATTTGCAGCAACATGGATGGATCTAGAGATTATCAGGTAAGTGAAGTAAGTCAGACAGAAAGACAAACATCCTACGGTATCACTTATATGTGGAATTTTAAAAATGATACAAATGAACTTGATTACAAAGCAGAAATAGACTTACGGATACAGAAAGCGAAGCTATGGTTACCAAAGGGGAAAGGAGCAGGAAGGGACAAATTAGGGTTTGGCATTAGCAGATACAAGCTACTACCTGTAAAACAGATCAACAAGGACCTACTGTATAGCACAGAGAACTACACTCAATATCTTGTAATAACCTATAATGGAAAAGAATCTGAAAAGGAACACACACACACATATATAAACATGAATTGCTTTTCTATACACTTGAGACTAATAAACACTGTGAATCAACTATACTTCAAAAAAACTGCGGAAAGGGCAAATGGCCCAGAGGAACGGGAAGCTGAGAGATGCCCTCGGCTTGCTCCTGCCTTGATACCTTCTCTTAAAGCATCAGCAGCATAAAGACGCTTGCAGTCCCCCAAACAAGCCATGTTCTTTTGTGTCCCAATGTCTTCCAGTTTTTTTGTATCTGCCATCTGCATGCCTTCATCTAGGCCTCCACTCCCACTGCTCAACTATTTTCTCGGCAAGCCATTTTTTAAAAAGGATCATCTCCAACATGAACAAGCTTTCTTTCTTTCTTTCTTCTGGAAATGCCTCCCAAATTTGGACACTTTCTTTCATGGTCCCGTTGCACTTGGCACACACTTCCATTAATTAAGGAACATTTTTAAAGCCTTTCTGTGCATTAATTTCCTCCTCAGACAAAAGAAATGATAAACTGCTTGGCTCTGGTTTTGAAGAGTCAATGGGTGAATGCATGTGTAACACTCAGACCAACATTTAGAGATGGAGCACTGCATGCAGGATTTGGTGGAAGTGGTTGCAGCCTGCACCCCTCTGAACTGCACATACCTGGTGATCTTTCTTTCTTCCTTAACCCTCTAAGGAAACTCTACCAATGACTATCATATTTTGTCCATCACTGACTCCCCAGCTCCCAGTTTAAGATGGGACACAAATTTGATGTTCAGTTTGCTAAAGACTGAGTGAGTGAACAAGAAAGTTTTCCTTTTGCAGGAAGGCACCAGCTACTCCCAATCTTTCTGGGGGGGGAAGAAGCAGTGAGGAAGAGGAGGTGGGGCTGCAGTGGAAAGAACGCAAGTTGGAAAAGAGGAAGTGATTCAAGACCTGCCACCGTTTCCCCCTCAAACTGCAAAAACCAACGCGCCAAATAAGTAAGCATCTTTGTAAAGGCTGGTTCTCTGCACGTTTTGGCAGTTGCAAATTAGGGAATCTGAGTTCTAATCCTGCTTTTGTTATAGATTCTCTGAATGGCCTTGGGAGTGCTCCTGAAACCAGATATTAGCTTCTCAGTTCATAACATCCCCAGAGGACAGGTTGAGTAATAGCTCAGGTTCTTAGCATCTCAGATATTTTAAAAAGGAATTAAATGATAGAATGAAAACAAAATATTCTGTGGTTCTAAGGACTTCAAAATCTTCCTTGGGACTAAGAAATGGGAGAGAGCAATCATTGAAGGTTATAATTTTTTGACTTCATTTTTTATTGCAGTAGAGTTGAATTACAGTGTTGTGTGAATTACTGCTGTGCAGCAAAGTGACTCAGTTATACATACATGCGTGCTAAGTCACTTCAGTCATGTCCCACTCTTTGCAATTCTATGGACTATAGCCCACTAGGCATCTCCAGGCAAGAATACTGGAGTGGGTTGCCACGCCCTCCTCCAGGGGATCTTCGCAACCCAGGGATTGAACCTGTGTCTCTTATGTCTCCTGCATTGGCAGAAAGGTTCCCAGCACCACCTGGAAGCCCTTATACACACACAGACACACACACACACAGTCTTTTTCATATTCTATTTCATTATGGTTTATCATAGGATATTGAATATAGTTCCCTGTGCTATATAGTAGGACCTTGTTGTTTCAAAGGTTGTAATTTGTGCCAAAGTTGCTGATCCTGGGGTAGGGTCTGCATATATCTGAGAGAAGTGGGGAGCAGACGGCTTTGGATCCAGGCAGGCCTCGCATCTAGCCTTCACCCTGTCACCATGAGTCCTTCACAAAGTTATTGGAACCCTCCAAGCCTCAACATTCTCATCTGTAAAAGGAGGGGATAGAATCCACCCTATAGCGTAGTTGCTGCTGCTGCTGCTAAGTCGCTTCAGTCGTGTCCGACTCTGTGCGACCCCATAGACGGCAGCCCACCAGGCTCCAAAGTGATATATGGACCTTCTACATAGTAGCCTCTGTCCCTATTGTGATTATTTATGGAGAGAAGAAGCCTTGTTGACTACAGTCATCAGGAGGTAAGATTTGAGATGAAATATGAAAAATGGCTACTGATCAACTAAGCACAGAGAGGTGAGGCATGAGGCATGCCTGTGGCTGGGAAATGATGATGATGTCATGATGATGGTGGTGGCTTGCTATGCATCACACAGTCCCCTGTGTGCATGCTTGCTAAATTGATTCAGGCGCATCTGACTCTTTGTGACCCTAAGGACTGTACCCGCCAGGCTCCTCTGTCTATGGATTCTCCAGGCAAGAATACTGGAGTGGGTTGCCATGCCCTTCTCGAGGGGATCGTCTCAACCTAGGGGTCAACACTGCATCTCTTGTGTCTCCTACATTGGCAGGCATGTTCTTTACCACCAGCACCACCTGGGAACACACACACTCCCATATGATTTGTAAAACAATCCTATAAAGCAAGTGCTTCAGATTGTCCCCTCCCACATGAGAGACCAAGGCTCAGAGAATCGAAGTAACTTGCTCAAGGTCACACAGCGAGCACATGGCTGAACTGAGACATTGCGTGTGGACCAGTAACTGGGCATATATATTCTCCCACCTCTATGAGAGTCTTAGAAAAGACTTGAACACCTAGGCTAACATCTTTGAACACTTGAAGGGACATGGTGGCCTTCAAAGGACAGCAGAGAATGCCCAGGCTAAGAACGGGGCTCCAGAACCCTCATCCGAGTGCAGGAAGGGCAGCTCTGCCGTCCCAGGTCACTCTCCACTTGGAGAAGCCTCCACCATACCCGGCTTGCCTGATGGCTGAGTCACAGCTCTCATGATCCCGGCTGGCAAATTGGAGACGCCCTTAATTGGATGCTGAAAAAAGTCCTCCTGCCGCACAATGGCTCCAACAGAAGAGTTATAGCTGTTTACTGTAACACACAGACAGTCCCATTAACAAGAATGATGGGAAGTTGCTGCCCAGCATTACTCTTAGCAAAAGACTTGACAAATATGCTTTGTAAATTAAGGCGCTCCAACAGAGAAAACATATAACACTCCCTCTCCCCGCCCCCACCCTCGCCCTCCCCTTCTGCTGCAGACTTTGCATGTTGAATCTTTATACATTATTCAAGGCTCCGGTATTCTGACGACGTTCATCAATAGCGGTGCCTATGGCAGGGAGAAGCTTGTATCCACTGACAAATGTAGACAAAGCAGGCTGCTTAACCCGGCAACAGCGGGTCAGAGAACAAACAGGGAAATTGATGGGGCCCGCCATATTTCTGCGGAGACGCGGGAGTAAATGAACCCCATACGTCACCGCTTATCACGGACAGTAGGAGGCGATCGTGAAGGGAGCAGCATGGTCTACTTCAGGGATGCTGATGGATCATTCCCAGACAGCTTTTGTTCTAGGCTGGGGTTTGTCTTGTCTGCTGAGGGTCACGGGCGTCCTCAGGGTGAGAGCCATAGGAAGCATGCCCACTCCAGGCCACTGGAGTGGTTTCTACTGATGGAGACTGGGGGAGATGCTCGAACTCTGTGGCCCGTGTTTACAAGGACGAGTATACCTCCTGGGCCACAAGAGGCAGAAGGGTGCAGTGGTTCTGAGTCTGGTCTTTGGCATCAATTAGGGTTCCGCTTTGTCACTTACTAGCTTATGGACACATGGGTAGACCAATCACTGATTCAATGGACTTTAACTTAGGCAAACTCCGGGAGATGGTGAGGGACAGGGAAGCCTGGCTGCTGCGGTCTATGGGGTTTGGAAGAGTCGGACACGACTTGGCGACTGAACAGCAAGCAACAGCGTTCTGCTTTGTCATGTATTAGCTTGTGGGCACGTTGGCGGACCAAGACTTGGACACCTCATCTGGCAAGTAGGACAATAATAGTACCTGCCTCACAGGAGTAGAGGGGCTCCCCTTGTGGTTCAGCGGTAAAGAATCCACCTGCCAAAAAAGGAGGTGCGGGTTTGATCCCTGGGTTGGGAAGTTCTCTGGAGTAGGAAATAGTAACCCACTCCAGTATTCTTGCCAGGTGAATCCCTCGGACAGAAGGGGCTACAGTCCATAGGGTCACAAAGAATCGGACACAACCAAAGTGACTGAGCACCCATGCACAGGAGTAGAATCAGGAGTGATTTGAATTAGGGTGCAGGGAGCTCTTAGAACAGAGTGCGGCATCCTGTTGTACACAGTGAATGCTAATTAATAATCTTGTGAGGTAGTGAGTTCCCATCACTGGAGGTTTTAAGCAGAGGACTAGCTGCCTTTCTGGAACAAGCCTGGGAGACAGTGATGGAATGTTTAGGAGGCTGTCTTTGGAGTCCTGTTTCTGCCCATTCACACTTCATGGGAGCTTGTCAAGTCTCATGAGCTATGAAATTTAGTTCCCTTCTGTCAAAAGAAGAAATACAGTGATAAGGTCTATAAAGCTCAGGGTGGAGGGTTCTCCCCATAGAAGGCTCTTGGAGACTGGTGGTCACTGATATTTTCCCAGTGAGGATGGGGCTTGGGGCAGAGTCATCCAAGTTGTCTTTAGGCCCAAGAGCCTGGGATGTTCTGGAAAAGAATTCAATTGATTCACCTGGAACAGCGGCAGAACTGTCAGAGATGGGTATCTCCTTCTTCCCAAGTCAGAGAAAATGATAATTATAAAATAAAATAAAATACAAATACAGTGCACTGAGGACCTATTGTTCATTAAACTCAGCTAGATATGGAGGCTACCTAGATGTCCATCAACAGATGAATGGATAAAGAAGCTGTGGTATGTATACAGAATGGAATATTACTCACCCATAAAAGGAACACCTCTGATTCAGTTCTAATGAGGTCGATGAACCTCGAACCTATTATATACAGAGTCTTCCTGACCCAGGAATTGAATCGGGGTCCCCTACATTGCAGGCAGATTCTTTACCCACTGAGCTAAATCTACTGTATGATGCAGGGAGCTCAAATCTGGTGCTCTGTGATAACCTAGACGGGTGGGATGGGGTGGGAGGTGGGAAGAAGGTTCAGAAGAGAGGGGACATATGTGTACCTGTGGCTGATTCAGATTGATATATGGCGGAAGCCAACACAGTATTGTAAAGCAATTATCATCTTTCAATGAAAGAAAAATAAAATTTAAAAAACTCACATCAACCTCATCAGTTGTTATCACAACCCCCATTTTACCAACTACCACAAACACCAAAAAGCTCTCCAGCAGAAAAAAGCAGGGGAGACCTAGTTGAGTTGGTTCTGAGTCCAAAAGGCACCATGGAAGGCCAATGGCCCCATCCCCAGCTCTGCCTCTGTGGAGAGAGATTAAAAGGCTCCATAGAAATGTCTTTTTTCCCCCTTCCATCAGCTGGTTCAGAATGGCCCACTTCAGTCAAGTTTGGATAACTTCATTCTGTTCCAGCCACTCATTGAAGTAAAATCTTCCCAAGTCTCTGCGATGAAATTTGACTTTTGTCTTTTTCATTGAGCTCACGTCTAGAAAGGGCTATCATGACTGCGAAACAGGTGCTGGTGTCAGAGGCAAGGCCCAGGGGATTAGCATAGTTCTGTTCCTGGCTGGAGTCAGGGCTGGGGTGAGGGTGTCTGTGAAGAGGATGCACACGCTCTCCCAGGTTGAGGGGGTGATGGGCTGACAGCCCAGAGAGATCTGTAGATTATGGAAGACTTGCTCTGACTCTGCAGAATTCTGGGGAGTGTGTGTCCATGGCCACAAAGACCGTCAGGAGGCCCACTGTATTTAATTATTAGTGGTAGGTGAGGCAAATTCCTTAATGCAAATGCATGATTGCACATATTTCTTTCAAAGTCCACTCAGGGACATCAACATCATTTTCACTGCCAAGGATGCTCCAAACTTCCCAAGTTCACATAACCAGCAAGCGGCCGACCCAGGACAAGGGCTCCTTCCTCTGTCGTCCCCATGTTTTGTGCCTGTTTGTCCCTCTGGATGGAGCTGCACCATCCATTGGAAATAGAATGTGACCCACAAATGGGAGCCACGAAGGCAATGTTTACAGAGACACGTGTACTCCAATGTTCACCACAGCACTGTTTATAATAGCCAGGACATGGAAGCAACCTAGATGCCCATTAGCAGATGAATGGATAAAGAAAGCTGTGGTACATATACACAATGGAGTATTACTCAGCCATTAAAAAGAATACATTTGAATCAGTTCTAATGAGGTGGATGAAACTGGAGCCTATTATACAGAGTGAAGTAAGCCAGAAAGAAAAACACCAATACAGTACACTAACGCGTATATATGGAATTTAGAAAGATGGTAACAATAACCCTGTGTACGAGACAGCAAAAGAGACACTGATGTATAGATCAGTCTTATGGACTCTGTGGGAGAGGGAGAGGGTGGGGAGATTTGGGAGAATGGCATTGAAACATGTATAATATCATGTATGAAACGAGTCGCCAGTCCAGGTTCGATGCACGATACTGGATGCTTGGGGCTGGTGCACTGGGATGACCCAGAGGGAGGGTATGGGGAGGGAGGAGGGAGGAGGGTTCAGGATGGGGAACACAGGTATACCTGTGGCAGATTCATTTCGATATTTGGCAAAACTAATACAATATTGTAAAGTTTAAAAAAAAAATAAATTGAATGCTAAAAAAAAAAACCAAAACAGAAAAATTCATTTTAGCCATATCTTTTTTTTTAGTTACTAAGTCTGTTTATTTAAATTTTTTTTTTTTTTTGCAACACCTGTGGCTTGCAGAAGGGCAGAAGGGCATGGCAACCAACTCCAGTAACCTTTCCCGGAGAATTCAATGGACAGAGGAGGCTGGTGGGCTACAGTCCATGGGGCTGCAAAGAGCTGGACATGACTGAGAGAATAACACTTTTGTTTTTGCAGCTGGTGGGATCCTAGTTCCCCAACCTGGGATTGAACCCATACTCCCCCTGCAGTGGACACACAGAGCCTTAACCACTGGACTGCCAGGGAAGTCCCAATCAATTATCTTTCATCTGGAATAGTTGCCCAGCTTTTCTCAGGTCTCTTATGACCTTAACCTTTTTATTTATTTATTTTTGAAGTATAGTTGATTTATAGTGCTTATCAATCTCTGCTGTACAGCTAAACTCAGTTATACACATACAGACATTCTATTTTTTAAATAGTCTTTTCCATTATGGTTTATCACAGGTATTGAACATAGTTCCCTGTGCTATATGGTAGGACCATGGTGTTTATCCATCCTCTATATAATAGTTGACATCTGCTAATCCCAAACTCTTAGTATTTCCCTCCCCAGTGATCCCAAATAGTACTGTCTCTATATCTGACCAGTATTAGAAATTATTAATGAGATATTTTACATTCTTTCCTGCATACATTGTCTCTGAGATCCAGTATGGATTCTACACTGATGGCCGCCTCCATTTGAACTGGCCATAGGTCGAGTGCTCATGGCCACACATGGCCAGACAGTTCAGGCCTGGAGGTTGGCCTCTCCACTCGTATGTCACCCCCTCAGAGAGGCTTCCCTGAACCCCCAACCAGAATGGCACCCCACACTCCTTCTGTGTCTTCCATCACATTATCCTATTTAATTGCCTACATGGTATGTAGCTGTATTTGCTGGTCTTGCTATTGTGGTATGTTCATTTTTCTTTTTACGATCTGTCTCTCTCAACAGGATGCAAATCCCAACAGGCATTTACTTCCATGTGACAGGCAAAGAGAATAGTGCGTGGGACCAAGGAGGTGCTCAGAAAATAAAACAACGTGTTGAGCAGGTGAGTGAATGGACAGCTGAATGAAAGGATGTTGAGTCCAAGACTAATCATCAGGGTTATGTCAGGACCCAAAAATTGTGGAGTACATCTCTCTTCTCCATGCCCACCCCACACCAGCCCTCCACCAGGTAGCATCTCCTCACTCCAGTAATTTATAAATTGGGGGTTCCCTCCCCCAGCCATCTTTCTTCATATTCCAAGAGTTTGATGGCCTGTTGCCTATTCTAAGTTCTCTCCATGCTGATACTTCAAGAAAAAGAAAGATCCTGGGTCTGTGTATATCTATTTTTCACTGATGCTAATTTGCCTATTCTTATGTAATTTGTAAGGTGGCAAAGGCCTGACATACTACCTCAGTCTGCAGAGCCAGGGCTCTTTATCAGCTGCTGTCTGCTGCAGCTGTTGAATAATTCTTGGCTGCCTGTAAACAGCAATCTACCAAATTCATTAAACATGATGTGCACAGTCATTCACCAGACAAATGAACCAAATTCATTAAACCTGATGTGCATAGTCCACCTGGTACAGCATCCTAGGATGAGGGACCCTACACATTACATATTCCTGGAGTCACTCTCTAACCCTCAGTCCACAACTGGGGAATGGCAACCCTCGATGGTCAGAACTTGAATTACAGACCTGTCCTACTGTGAATGCAAGTTGCCCAGAGTGGTGAGACATATATGATGTAAACTTCTCTCTGGGCTTCCTTCTAGCTTAGAAATCTGCGTCAGATATGCCTGTCTCGTTTATTGGACCCTGAACTCCTTGTGGGATCATCTCTGCCATCACAATTCCTATCCTTGGGTCTGACATATAGGATGTGTGTGTTGGAAGAATAAATGAACCCAGTGAGGCTTCAAACCATTCATTCATTCAAAGTTCTTAACTGAGCATCTACTATGTGCTGAATTCTAGTCTGGGCATCTGAGACAAGTTCCCTCCCTGTTCTCTTACAGCTTATCTGCTCCCAGAGAGCTCAATTAATTTTGTGAACTTTTTTTTCCCAAAGGATACCAAAAGGTTATTTTGTTCCTGTTAGTGTGATAACCCCCTATAGACATTTAGCCCAGTAGTGAGAACATGGACTCAGTAGTCCGACACCCCTGGAGTCAGATCCTTGCTCTGTCGTGTACCCTCTGGTTCACTTGTCCATCTGTAAAGGAAGATAATGATAAGCCTCACATCAAGTGTGGCTGGGGCATGGAAGGAGACAGTGCTTCTAAACGGCTTAATGTGGTTCCTAGCCTGGGCTTCACAAGCATGCGAGGCATGTTTTGACACTGGATAGGGTGCAGTTTGGTAGGAAATGAGGCTGAAGAGTGAGTTTGGGGTTGGGCCAGAAAAACCACAGACTGACCCAGGTGAGTGATTTCCAAAGGCTGGGATTTTACTGTGTGGGTCTTGGAAGACAGTGGGAAGGGGCCAAGAAGGTGCCATGGCACCAGTTGCAGGATTTCTGGTGTTAAGTAATTAACACTTAGATGCCATGAAGATTCAGAAATGCCAAGAATCAGGGCAGCAGGCCCTTGTGACCAGGAAGAGTCACAGGAAGAGCCCCTGCCTCCACGGTCTCAGAGATAGTTGTCCAGTGGCTTCTGGTAGGGGAAGGAGGGAGGACAGGACACCTCCGACCAGAGCTCATCCTTCTTTCCAGAAAAATACAGACTCCCAGAACCCCTTGGGACTAGGAGGGCTGCCCCAGGACAATAGGACAGCAAAGGTTTCAGAGCCTGTGCTCTGAGGTCAGATTATCCAGGTTAGATTTTTGATTCTGTCACTTATAACTGTGTGACATTGGCAAGTCTGTTCTCCATCAGCCTCAGTTTTCCCATATGTAAAATGCTGCTGCTGCTGCTAAGTCACTTCAGTCGTATGTGACTCTGTGTGACCCTATGAACAGCAGCCCACCAGGCTCCTCTGTCCATGGGATTCTCCAGGCAAGAATACTGGAGTGGGCTGCCATTTCCTTCTCAGGGACAATATTAATACCCATTCTGTGGTATTTTCGTGAGGTTAAAATGGGATAATTTGTGTACAGCATTTAGGACAGTGCACGGTATGTAGGAATTCCCCAGTGAATCCCCTTCAGAAGTCCTTTTCCCCCGGTCTCTCATCTTCTGTCTTTTGCATTCCCATCTCTCCAGGGTCCTCACTTCATGCTGATGTTCCTAGCTTGGATTCAGGCCAATGAGTCTCATTGCTGGGATCCTCAGAGTTTCTTCATAGAGATGCAAGAAGGATAAATCTTGTAATAATATTGATAACTTCTCATAGCATAACCAGAGTGCATGGGCTTCCCTGGTGGCTCAGACGGTAAAGAATCTGTCTGCAATGCAGGAGACATGGGTTTGATCACTGGGTTGGGAAGCTCTCTTGGAAAAGGGAAGGGCAATTCATTCTAGTATTCTTGCCTGGAGAATTCATGGACAGAGGAGCCTGGTGGGCTACAGTCCATGGGGTCACAAAGAGTCAGACACAATTGAACAATTAACGTACACACACACAACATAACCTGAGTGCATGGCTAGGTTATAAGCTCCCCCTAGCCCTGCCACCCCCAACTCTGATGGAAGTGGGGGCAGGGTGAAGGAGATAAAAGAAAGATCAGGGGAAAACGGGGAAAATGGATCCTCTATCTCAAATAAAAAATAGACAATTGGAATTATCTGTTTTTATTATATGCTTATTATTTAGTGCCATGTAGTTACTAACAGCTTTAGTCAAATTGGAATCACAAGTGATATTTGTGTTGGTACTCTTTTATCAGATTATTTTTGAAACATCCCAACAATCATATTTTAGGAAATAAAAAAATAATGTGTATTCGTGAAAGGTTCTCGTGAAGGAAGTTCAACTGAAGGGAATAAATTCACAATTAAAAAAATGTGAGTAGAGGCATTACTTCCAGGTAGAAGATTTTTTAATATTTACTTATTTATTTGGCTGCATCAGGTCATGGCATGTGACCTGACCAGGGATGGAACCTGGGCTGCCTGTATTAGGAACGTGAAGTCTCAGCCACTGGACCACCTGGCAAGTTCCATACACTGATTTTTTTTTTTTAATTAAGAGAAAACAGTAAAGGCCCTTAAAAAAAAAAAAAAAGTGAGCCTGGGACCTTAAAATAAAATGAGATGATAAACTCTTTGCTGGCAAAGTTGCAATTTCTCTGTTGGATTTTGGATCTGGCTTTTATTATTAAGGTTGGTGCTGAAAGCTGGCATTTTGACAGGAACATGGAGCGTTTGTCACTATCTGGGAAAGAGATAGATGTTGAATGACATTTCGGAAGAAATGTATACATTTTGGGTCTAAGTGCTTTCTCCTTACCAGGAAAATTCCACTAGCAGGTAACTGATTGGTTATCTTGAGTTTCCAATTCTCATGGCTATTTAAATGAAAACAGAATTAAAGTTTTTTCTTCTTTTTCTTCTCTTTTACCTTTGGGGAAAATAGAAATATTTCTCTATGGGCAGCATCCTTTGCAGATAAGGGCAAGGCTAGAAAAACCCAATGGAGCCTTCTCTATGCCCAGAGGTGAAGCAACTGGGGGGCCATGGAATACACCTCTCATGGGGCAGCTGAGATCCACGATCAGGACAGAGATAATTTCTGTCTCCAATTCCCACTTATTAATGCAAATAACTCAGGCGAGAAATGTGGCAACGAGATAGGATGTCAGGAACGTCACCCAGGAGACCTGGGTTTCTCTAGCTGTGGTATTTCCCAGCTGTGAGATGCATGGCGGGTCACTTCCCATACCTGGCTTCTCTGTGAAAACAGGTATAATGGACTAGACACCCCCGCCCCCTTCGCTTTGAGAATCAACTCTGATGAAAAGGTGGGAAAAGTCTAGCATGCTATGCAAATATATGCAGCTGTGATTACGGTGCTGTCTGTGGTCCTGAAGGGGCAAGAGAAAGCCTGCAATTAGAGGCAGGTGCTTCCCCCATGGATCAGATGGTAAGAATCCGTCTGCAGTGCAGAAAACCTGGGTTCAATCTCTGGATCAGGAAGATCCCCTGGAGAAGGACATGGCAACCCATGCCAGTACTCTTGCCTGGAGAATCCCATGGACAGAGGAGCCTGGCAGGCTACAGTCCATGGGGTCGCAAAGAGTCAGACACGACTGAAGCGACTGAGCACACAGCATGCCCAAACAAGAGGAAGATGGAGGCCAGCCGGGGGTGCGGGTTGACTGCACCAGTAGAGGGCTGGCTTATGCCTGTTACACTGAATTAAATTTAGGTGTAGTTTCTTTCCTTGGATTTTACTCTCCCCAAAGCTCAGACACTGCCTCCCTCATCTAGATTGCTGAATAGTTATAAAAGATTAGTGACCTGCCATAAGTAAGAGGTCAAGGTCTCTGTTCATGGCAGCCTAACTGTATGAGTTGTTTTGCATGATGGTCACTCTTGGTCTTCCACACCTGCTTTCTTTCTTCCTGCCCTGACTTTCCATTCAGCTATGTCCTTCTCTAGCTCCCAGGGAGACCAATAAAAGCCAAACCCAAAGCTACTGAAACTTGGGGAGGTCGTCCTTACCAAAACAAGACTCTCTAGGGGCAAAAAATCAAGTGATGACTCCAACTCTTCCCTAAGGATAGAGATTAGGCTGAGAAATCCCTTCTTTCCAATGCACAGCAGTGCTTTGGATGTTTAGATGTTAATATCAGCTTAATTGAGTATCCACAGCAAAAGTCCCTCAAGGTTTTTTGGTAATCATTTCCAACTTTCCGGGGCTAATTCCTGTGTCAAGTTTATGAAGATCCTGGTAGTGTTGAACTTTCCAAGAGCCCTGTAGTCCCTGGAAAACAATGATGCTTAAGAGGTGTGCTGTGCTGAGTTGCTTTAGTCATGTCTGATTCTTTGCGACTCCTTGGGCCACAGCCCGCCAGACCCCTCTGTCCATGGGATTCTTCAGGCAAGAATACTGGAGTAGGTTGCCATGTCCTCTTTCGGGGAATCTTCCCAACCCAGGGATCAAACCCGTGTCTTACGTCTCCTGCATTAGCAGGTAGGTTCTTAACCAGGAATGCCATCTGGGAAGCCCAAATATTTATTTATTTGGCTGCTCTGGGTCTTAGTTGAGGCACATAGGATCTTTTTTGTTGTTGATGTAGCATGCAGGCTTCTCTCTAGTTGTGGCTTAGTTGCCTCATGGCTTGTGGGATCTTAGTTCCAAGATCAGGTACTGAACCCCAGTCCTCTGTATTGCAAGGCAGATTCTTAACCACTGGACCACCAGGGAAGTATCCTCACTCTTTAGCTTCCCAGGGAAATGAATAAGCACACAGGACCACCTTGTTCTTGCACATCCCAAGATAAGACTCACCTCTACATCTCCCAATGACTCAAATATGGCAGTCCCCATCTTTTCTCATGATCCCCCGTAAGACTTGTCAATGACTTCCTTGCCTCCCTGCCTCTGTAAAACCTGAGACCCCTTCCTTTCAGTGGAGGCATTCTCATTAATGAATGTTCCTGCTATTGCAATAGCCTGACTGAAATCATCTCCTTTATTGTCTGGAGCATTTTATCTTTGACAACCCAAGTTGAATCATTTTTGTCAAACCAGAGGGAAATTCAGGTCCCCATCAAGGCCATAAAGGACTAGAAGCAAGAAGGTTATAGGGAATCAGCAGGCAAGTCCTTAACAAATGAGCTACAGCTAGGCTGAGGAAGGGACAAAAGGAAAATTTGTATGCAAATAGATCAGCATTCAAGCCTTTCCACTTTAAGGCAAGCATCGCATCCTTGGCAATGAGCAGAGAACGGATGTGAGGTAATAAAAGATGTCCTTGTTGGCAATACATTTTCTCTATTTTATTACAATCCTAAATCCTATAATCCATGTCAACCTTCTAGAGACCCTAGAAACTAACACGAACACAGGCAACGGCTGGGAGAAGAGAATCAGACTGGGAACTGTGGGATATATCCAAAATTTTTGACTTTGGGAGCCATATCCTTCAATGCTGGTGTTTCCCAAGATTCTATTTGAAAGCCAGAAATGTCTGGGAGTTTCACCTCTCACTCCAATGGCTCTTGACAATGACTAGCAAAAAAGTATGACATCTACTGTCTTTCCCTTAAGGTTTGGGGATAAGTTTTGGTCCAGAGACAGGTATGGGTTCAGGCTGAATTTGGAACTTCTCCCACAACTGCTCCTTGAAACTTCTTCCCCTTCCCTATCGTAATGTCTCCACTCCCTTACTGGACTGGTTCCTTAAAAAATCACATGTACCTGAATCCTTCATTTAGGGTCTGCTTCTGAGTGACCTGATCTAAGACAGTCCACTGAACCCCCATATTAAAGAAGATCAAACAAGTGGATCCTATAGGAAATCAACCCTGAATATTCATTGGAAGGACTGATGCTGAAGTTGAAGCTCCAATACCTTGGCTACCTCATGTGAAGAGCTGACTCATTAGAAAAGACTCTGATGATGGTAAAGATTAAAGGCAGGAGGAAAAGGTAGCAACAGAGGATTAGATGGTTTGATGGCATCATTGACTCAATGGACATGAGTTTGAGCAAACTCCAAGAGATAGTGAAGGACAGGGAAGCCTGATGTGCTGCAGTCCATGGGGTTGCAAAAAGTTGGACGTGACTTAGTTCTGGAACAGCAACACTGAAGGAAGAAAGCAAAGGGAAGAGGGAGGGAGGAAGGGAGGAAAGAAGACAGGGTGGGAGGGATAAATGCTTTCTTTGTAGGAAGACAGCTGAGGGGAAATAGCAAGAATCCTCGAATCATTGGCAGTCCTGTCTCTCAATTCTAGTTCTGCCACTTGGGAGTTGTTTAGTATGTTGCTCCTCTAACATGTGACTCAATTTCCTCTCAGTAAAGACTTCACTGACTTAAGGTTGGTGCAGTAATTAAGGCAATGCTATTGAGTGGACCCAACACATGGCTCCAAAATCACTGCAGATGGTGACTGCAGCCATGAAATTAAAAGACACTTACTCATTGGAAGGAGAGTTATGACCAACCTAGATAGCATATTCAAAAGCAGAGACATTACTCTGCCAACAAAGGTTCGTCTAGTCAAGGCTATGGTTTTTCCTGTGGTCATGTATGGATGTGAGAGTTGGACTGTGAAGAAGGCTGAGCACTGAAGAATTGATGCTTTTGAACTGTGGTGTTGGAGAAGACTCTTGAGAGTCCCTTGGACTGCAAGGAGATCCAACCAGTCCATTCTGAAGGAGATCAGTCCTGGGATTTCTTTGGAAGGAAAGATGTTAAAGCTGAAACTCCAGTACTTTGGCCACCTAATGTGAAGAGTTGACTCATTGGAAAAGACTCTGATGGTGGGAGGGATTGGGGGCAGGAGGAGAAGGGGACGACAGAGGATGAGATGGCTGGATGGTATCACTGACTTGATGGACGTGAGTGTGAGTGAACTCCAGGAGTTGGTGATGGACAGGGAGGCCTGGTGTGCTGCGATTCATGGGGTCGCAAAGAGTCGGACAGGACTGAGCAACTGAACTGAACTGAACTGAACACATGGCCAGACCGGCTCATTCAAACACACCATGTGAGGTCTATAGGTGAACTGTCTTCTTTAGTGTGAAGCTGATCCCTGAATTTTCCCTCTCCTGTTCCAAAGAGAGATGTTTACCTAAATCTTTCTCCTCCCTTAACTATGACCCGTGGGTCTAGGTAGTAGAAACTAAAACAGGAAAATAGTATGGACTTAGTTCAGAACATTTCAAAGCCTCAGGGGCACCCAAATCACCTGGAGTCTTTGTTAAAAATATAGAGTCTCAGATTCCCCCAAGAGATTCTGGTTCTGGGCGTGTGAGCTGGCCCCAGAAGCCCAAGCTTTTTATAAGCTCTACTAGCCCAAGGCTGGTGATTCTTAGTTTTTGAGGCATGGCCCTAAGTTCGGAGACCAATTCTTCATCACAGTCCTCTCTGCCTTTGATGTTCTGAGTTCTGTCTTCCTGTGTGCACTGCAGTCCCCACCAGTTCTTTCCAACATGGGCTGGACACTCAGTGTCACTCCACAGACCTCTGCTGCTTTGCCAAGCTCTCCAGTCCAGCTGCCTCTCAGTCTACAGGGCCCTGTTGGGTTGACGCTTTGCTCTGGACATTGATGAAGTCATTCATGGATGTCAAAGAGCCCTTGTCCATTTAGGGCAAAACAAATGAGCTGGTGTTTCTGAGAAGCCCTGAGATGACACAAATGATCAATCATAACATGCAGTGGGTCCACCTAGCCTTGGAAGGTGACAGATCCATTAGGGCTGATTAAGACCAAGAATGACAAGAAGCCAAGGTGTGGCTTCGGTCACAATAAGGCCAGAGTCTAGCTTCTGAATTTGACCTTGAATGCTATCATCTCTAGTCGTCACATGTTTGAGTACCTAGTCACTTACGCCTCAACCAAGGTATTAGGTAATTATATTCAGTGCTCACTGCAGCTTGGTCAACAGTGCCAAGTTCCTGAAACACAGCCTCCTTGCCCATCTACATCATTCTGCTGGACATAAAATGGATATGGGAGGAGAATGCATTTATGCTTCATAAGACTTTCTTGCTTTCAGATTATCCATTTTACCTCCCGAGAAGCACTGACATCTAGTCTAGGGATCAGCAGACTTTTTCTGCAAAGGGCTAAATAGTTTAGGCTTTGTGGACCAGACGGCCTGTGCAACAATGACTCAACTTTGCCATCATAACATCAAATTAGCCTCAGGCAATGAGGCAAACAGAAGTGGCTGTCACTGTATTGTAATCAAACTTCCGATGGTAGACTAGACTGGATTTGGTTCATGGGCCAGAGTTTGTAGACTATTCCATCTTTATTCAGCTTCACTCACTCCACACATATTTATTGAGCATCTCCACATGCCAGGCACCATCTCAGGCTCTGGGGTTATAGCAGTGGGGCAAGACCAATACTGTTTCTTCTCTCCTGGAGTCTATCATTGGATAGCGGGGAACAAGTAATCAATAACTAATCATGGGACTTCCCTGATTGTCCAGTGGTTAAGAATTTGCCTTGCAATGCAGGAGGCTCACGTTTGATCCCTGGTTGGGGGAACTAAGATCCCACATGCCTTAGTGCAGCTAAGCCCAATGAGAGAATCCGTGTGCCCCAACAAAAGATCCCACATGACACAATGGAGATCCCATGTGCCACAACTGAGACCCGTTGCAGCCAAATAAAGAAAGCAAAAAGGGCAAGCTGGGTTGGGAGTGAGTGACAGAGGTTTAGAAGTGATGGTAAAGGTGTGGGGCGGGGTGCGGTGAGGATGCGGAAGAACAAGAGAGGTCCTGAGGCGAAAGGAATTTGGCCCATCAAGAGATTCAGTGCAACTGTTGCCCCAAGAAGGAGGAAGAGAAGTAGCAGATTCAGAGTTTGGAGCTTCTAACTAAATATTTTTTACTTCCTCCTAGAAGTAATGGGAAGTCTCTGAAGTGTTTTAAAGCTGGAGAATGGCATGAGGAGAATAAGGTTTCAAAACAATTTATTTGGCCACAGTTTGGAGAACAGACAGGGGACAATCATAAATCCCAGGTGAAGGCTCCTGCAGCACTTGACCAATTTTGGTATAACACAAACTTTCACTTTGCTTCTCCTCTTTTTGCCAACCTCACTCATGAAACCTGGGTTGGGATGTCTATGTCTGAGGTCCCTTCATCGTGGCAAGCCAGGCCCCTCACTGTGAATGCACATCCCTGGGGATGCTTCTGGTCTTGAGGACCAGTGTTTCTGTTTCCAAGTTTGGGGAAGCATTGTTTCCATTGTGCATGGGGTTCCAGTAGGGAAGGGTGGGTGCTAAGGCTGGAGAGCTGGGCTGGAGTCAGATAGTGCAAGCCTGTTAATTAAGGGGTGTAGACTCATAGAAACCATAGCCCTTCCCTCATGACACTGTGAGGCACTGCATTTCAAGGCAACCTGGACCTTCTGAAGTTTTCCTTAAAGCCAATTCAAGTAATGATCATTTCGCTGATGTCTTTTGAAGATGGTATTGCATTGCTGAGCGTCTGCATCTACTAAGGCGTTTAATATCTCTACTTGCAATGCACTTATATGTAGATCATTCAGCAGAACAGACCTTCTCCCTGAAAGAACTAATTGCAGTTTTCAAATGCCATTTTCATTTGCTATTTGGCAGGGATACCACAGTCACGGTCTTCCTATTTCTATTAAGCACAAGGGCTGGGACAAAGTCATTCTGGTTTCTTGTTGGCAAGCCTGCATTTCAGACTGTCAGCAGTGGTACTTTTGAGGCAATCAAGAGGTGAAGCCAGCCTTTGAGATGGCCCCCAAGGATTACACTTCCTTCTGCTCATACAATTGTGGTTTACCTTCTCACACTGTACAGTAAGTCCCCTACATATGAATCTTCAAGTTGTGAACTTTCAAAGATGCAACCATCTGTTCCCTCAATAAAGATTTACCGTATAGCAGAGGGAACTATACTCAATAACTTAAAATCAACTATAATGGGAAAAAAATTTAAAGAAGACTCTAATTGGCCTGAGTTATATCCTTTTTGGATCCCAACTCCCTGCAGAAAGAAGTCCTCTGATTGGTCAACCTCAGTCACATGACCACTCTCTAGTGGAGGTAGGGGCAGAGAAGGATGCCATGATTCACAGCCTCCCAGGGACAATGTGGCGTTCCCAAAGTGTGGTCCCTGAAATAAGAGTTGGGCGCTGTTACCAAAAGGAGGAAGTGATGCTGGGCTGATAAGAACACTGGCTACACACAAAGCCAAGAGATCAAGCTCTTCAACCCTCTTCATTGGACGAAAAGGATGAATAAACACCTTTGAGTGTCTATGGAGACTTACCCTTACAATCATACAGAACTGAGAAAGAAACACATTTTTCATTCTTTCAATTCCTTAATTTTTAAATTTTTGGTTGCACCGTGCGGCATGTGGGATCTTAGATCCCTGGCCAAGGATTAACCCCTTATTCCTTGCATTGGGAGGTGAAGTCTTAGCCCCTAGACCACCGGGAAAGTCCCTGTCTTTCAATTCCTAAGCATTCAATTTGCTGAGCTGAGGGTGGGGACTGAAATGAACAAGCAGTGCCCTTCCCAGGGCTAATTATTTTGGAGACTTTGCAGATGAGTTCATTGCTGAGATTTAGATTCATTAAACTTATCTTAGCCCCTGGGGAAATTTCTCCATGGTATCCTAGGTTTTTAAATGAGCACAACTCCAGGCAAACAACAGGAACACACATTCTCTGTGTTATGGTGGCCTAACCCCAAGGAGCTAATACTACTTAATAGCATGGTTTGGAAAAGGTGGAAGATTTCCTTAGGATGGGACTAGCCTTTATTTTATGAGCATAACAATAAAGCAGTGGAGGAGTCTGCTGTAGAAGGCTGATGGCAAAGCTCAGGGTATGAAATCCTCTTTCACTGGGAGAGCATTCCCTCTGGAAAATGTCACTCACCCTTTACCCTAATTTCTGGGAAGCACCTCATTTCTATCTGTTAGCTTGTGTCTCTTTGCCTGTGTCTTGGTTTCCACTTTATCCAGATCACATGGGTACTGGATCACTTTGCCCTTGAGAGCTGCTCACCTCAATTGGGCTGCTTTTAAAGTTTTGCATGTAGGGACCTCTCTTAGAAAAAGAGCTCAGACCCCACCCAAATCTTGTCTGAGAAAGATTCAACAGTTGTGACAAGTCAGAGATCTTCCCATCTTTTGCTTCCACAGGGAGAGGAAAGTGGAACCACAGCCAACTTTCTATGAAATGTAATTTTCCAAAGGGGTGGCTCCATCTTGCAGCTAGACATGGAGGAAATATGCAATGGGAAACGCTGAGGTGTTCTAAGGACAGCCAGGGCTGACCTCTGCCTTGTTGATCATCCAAAGCTCACTGCCCTCCTTCATGGTTCAGGATGGGGAGCACATGTATACCTGTGATGGATTCATTTTGATATTTGGCAAAACTAATACAATTATGTAAAGTTTAAAAAAAAAAAAAAAAACAAAGCTCACTGCCCTCCTTCATGTCCTGTTGGGCTCACTCTCCCAAACCCACCTCACTGACCGCACCCCAAAGTCAGAGGAAACAAGTGTGGGTGGGGAAAAATCATACATGCAATTGACATGGGAAGATGTGAAAGAATAAACTGCTTTCTGCTAACATGCGGCTCCAATGAGTTTAATAGACTCATGAAGGCTTTTTCATAGTCCTTGGCATCATGGTCAGCAGCTTTTAAGTTGCCCCCCAACGACTTCCCCTTCCTGGTATTGATATCCTTGTGTAATCTCCTCTTCTCAACTATGGATGTAACCTAGGGACTCACTTCTAGCCAGTAGAACAGAGCAGAAGTGATGGGATGTTACTTTCTAGAAGAGGTTCCATGGAGACGGTGGCTTCCATCCTGAGCCCTTGTTATGGGCTCACGTGTCCACCTGCCAGGTGGTGAGCTGCCCTTGGGCAGCCAAGGAAGAGGTGATGGGCTCAATCCACCAGTCCAGGGACTGAGTCCTGACCACAATCCTGTTCGGGAATTTGGAAGCAAATCCTTCCTCAGGCTGAGACTGGTTTAGACCAAGACATTGATCTAAGTCCTGTGAGGGTAACTGGGGCAGAGATGCCCAGTTAACCTGTGGTCAGATTTCTGATCCACAGAGATGAAGAAAACATATGAGTGTTGTTGAAAGCCACTCAATTTTGGGTGCTTTGTTATGCAGATACAGATAATCTCTCTATAATCTATTATAGATTATGATTTATAATCTTTCACCTATAATCTATTATCTATAAATACCTATCATTTCTCATCTGTCTATCCATGTATAATCTATCTATCTAATATCTAGCTATCATTTCTCACCTATTTCTCATCTATCTCTCTTTTCTATCTATTTATCTATCTCCTATCTATCTATAATCTCTCTTTCTCTTTCTCAATCTACATACTTGTCAGGTAGCTATATGGCTTCTCTCTCATAGAAACTGAGGCTCAGAGAACTGAGTAACCTACTTCCTGTCTCCTTGGAAGGCAGGACTCCTATTAGTTGAGACTCTGCTCTTCACCTGACATTCTATTCTGTGTGGCCTCTATGTGCCCTTGTTGAATCCTCATCTCTTCCCTGAGAGGTGAAGTGAAAGTCGCTCAGTCATGTCCGACTCTTTGCAACCCCATGGACTATACAGTCCATGGAATTCCCCAGGCCAGAATTACTGCGGTGGGCAGCCTTTCCCTTCTCCAGGGGATCTTCCCAATCCAGGAATTGAACCAGGGTCTCCTGCACTGCAGGTGGATTCTTTACCAGCTGAGCTACCAGGGAAGCCCTCAAAAGGTTTGACCCGCTTTAATTTAAGGTTCCAGCGTGTGCTTCTTCCAGCCCAGTGTTTCTCATGATGTACTCTGCATATAAGTTAAATAAACAGGGTGACAATATACAGCCTTGATGTACTCTTTTTCCTATTTGGAACCAGTCTGTTGTTCCCTGTCCAGTTCTAACTGTTGCTTCCTGACCTGCATACAGGTTTCTCAAGAGGCAGGTCAGGTGGTCTGGTGTTCCCATCTCTTTCAGAATTTTCCACAGTGTATTGTGATCCACACAGTCAAAGGCTTTGGCATAGTCAATAAAGCAGAAATAGATGCTTTTCTGGAACTCTCTTGCTTTTTCCATGATCCAGCAGATGTTGGCAATTTGATCTCTGGTTCATCTGCCTTTTCTAAAACCAGCTTGAACATCTGGAAGTTCACAGTTCATGTATTGCTGAAGCCTGGCTTGGAGAATTTTGAGCATTACTTTACTAGTGTGTTAGATGAGTGCAATTGTGCGGTAGTTTGAGCATTCTTTGGTATTGCCTTTCTTTGCGATTGGAATGAAAACTGACTTTTCCAGTCCTGTGGCCACTGCTAAGTTTTCCAAATTTGCTGGCATATTGAGTGTAGCACTTTCACAGCATCATCTTTCAGGATTTGAAATAGCTCAACTGGAATTCCATCACCTCCACTAGCTTTGTTCATAGTGATGCTTTCTAAGGCCCACTTGACTTCACATTCCAGGATGTCTGGCTCTAGGTGAGTGATTGCACCATCATGATTATCTTGGTCGTGAAGATCTTTTTTGTACAGTTCTTCTGTGTATTCCTGCCACCTCTTCTTAATGTCTGCTGCTTCTGTTAGGTCTATACCATTTTTGTCCTTTATCGAGCCCATCTTTGCATGAAATGTTCCCTTAGTAGCTCTAATTTTCTTGAAGAGATCTCTAGTCTTTCCCATTCTGTTCTTTTCCTCTATTTCTTTGCATTGATCGCTGAGGAAGGCTTTCTTATCTCTCCTTGCTATTCTTTGGAACTCTGCATTCAGATGCTTATATCTTTCCTTTTCTCCTTTGCTTTTTGCTTCTCTTCTTTTTGCAGCTATTTGTAAGGCCTCCTCAGACAGCCATTTTGCTTTTTTGCATTTCTTTTCCATGGGGATGGTCTTGATCCCTGTCTCCTGTACAATGTCACGAACCTCCGTCCATAGTTCATCAGGCACTCTATCTATCAGATCTAGTCCTTTAAATCTATTTCTCACTTCCACTGTATAATCATAAAGGATTTGATTTAGGTCATACCTGAATGGTCTAATGGTTTTCCCTACTTTCTTCAATTCAAGCTGGAATCAAGATTGCCGGGAGAAATATCAATAACTTCAGATATGCAGATGACACAACCCTTATGGCAGAAAGTGAAGAGGAACTAAAAAGCCTCTTGATGAAAGTGAAAGTGGAGAGTGAAAAAGTTGGCTTAAAGCTCAACATTCAGAAAACAAAGATCATGGCATCTGGTCCCATCACTTCATGGGAAATAGATGGGGAAACAGTGGAAACCATCAGACTTTATTTTTTTGGGCTCCAAAATCACTGCAGATGGTGACTGCAGCCATGAAATTAAAAGACGCTTACTCCTTGGAAGGAAAGTTATGACCAACCTAGATAGCATATTCAAAAGCAGAGACATTACTTTGCCAACAAAAGTCTGTCTAGTCAAGGAAGGCTATGGTTTTTCCTGTGGTCATGTATGGATGTGAGAGTTGGACTGTGAAGAAGGCTGAGTGCCGAAGAATTGATGCTTTTGAACTGTGGTGTTGGAGAAGATTCTTGAGAGTCCCTTGGACTGCAAGGAGATCCAACCAGTCCATTCTGAAGGAGATCAGCCCTGGGATTTCTTTGGAAGGAATGATGCTAAAGCTGAAACTCCAGTACTTTGGCCACCTAATGTGAAGAGTTGACTCATTGGAAAAGACTCTGATGGTGGGAGGGATTGGGGGCAGGAGGAGAAGGGGATGACAGAGGATGAGATGGCTGGATGGCATCACTGACTCGATGGATGTCAGTCTGAGTGAACTCCAGGAGTTGGTGATGGACAGGGAGGCCTGGCATGCTGCAATTCATGGGGTCCCAAAGAGTGGGACACAACTGAGCGACTCTGAACTGAACTGAACTGAATTTCAGGTTCCAACTCTCACATAATCCAGTGAATATGTCCCATTCACTAGTTAACAAGCAATAAGGTATATCTTCCCATCTGGGAATAAAAACTTCATCAACCTTAATCTCTTCTAAAGAGTGGCATTTTATCTCACAAATCGAGGTAGCTCTTTTAAATCCTCCATTTAGAAATGAGAAACTAGATAAGAGAGGTTCAGCATCTTTTCTAATGACACATAATTCATCAATAGAGTAGCTGGGATTTATCATCTCTATTTCCTTATTGTGGAGGGGGTAGGGTGCTGTATCTATTTAATCCTTCCATAAAGAGACAGCCTTTTTAGTCACTTCTTTTTGATCATTTCCTTCCCTCCTCTTCATGCCATAAGTCAGAATTGGAAGGCATGAACATCTTTCATTGCAGAAAATGCTAAGAGGAGACATGGTGTCTTGAATCCCAATCCTCATCCTCTCTTCTAATGAAAAGTGAAGCTAGCATTTGGGCACTACCTGTGTACTTTGCCAACAAAGGTCTGTCTAGTCAAGGCTATGGTTTTTCCAGTGGTCATGTGTGGATGTGAGCGTTGGACTGTGAAGAAAGCTGAGCACCGAAGAATTGATGCTTTTGAACTGTGGTGTTGGAGAAGACTCTTGAGAGTCCCTTGGACTGCAAGGATATCCAACCAGTACATTCTAAAGGAGATCAGTCCTGGGTGTTCTTTGGAAGGAATGATGCTAAAGCTGAAACTCCAGTACTTTGGCCACCTGATGCGAAGAGTTGACTCATTGGAAAAGACTCTGATGCTGGGAGGGATTGGGGGCAGGAGGAAAAGGAGACGACAGAGGCTGAGATGGCTGGATGGCATCACCGACTCGATGGATGTGGGTTTGGGTGAACTCTGGGAGTTGGTGATGGACGGAGGCCTGGCGTGCTGCGATTCATGGGGTCGCAAAGAGTCAGACACGACTGAGCGACTGAACTGAACTGAACTGTGTGCTTAGGATTTGGGCTCAGGATTTGGGCACTACTTGTGGATGAAGCACAAGCTGGAATCAAGACTGCCGGGAGAAATATCAATAACCTCAGGTACACAGATGATACCACCCTTAGAGTAGAAAGTGAACAAGAACTAAAGAGCCTCTTGATGAATATGAAAGAGGAGAGTGAAAAAGTTGGCTTAAAACTCAACATTCAGAAAACTAAGAACATGGCATCTGGTCCCATTGCTTCATGGCAAATAGATGGGAAACAGTGGAAACAGTAGCAGACTTTATTTTTTTGGACTCCAAAATCACCGCAGATGGTGACTTCAGCTATGAAATTAAAAGATGCTTACCCCTTGGAAGAAAAGTTATGACCAACCTAGACAGCATATTAAAAATCAGAGACATTACTTTGCCAACAAAGTTCCGTCTAGTCAAGGCTATGGTTTTTTTTTTTTCCAGTAGTCATGTATGGATGTGAGAGTTGGACTATAAAAAAAGCTGAGTGCTGAAGAATTGATGCTTTTGAACTGTGGTGTTGGAGAAGACTCTTGAGAGTTCTTGGATTGCAAGGAAATCCAACTAGTCAATCCTAAAGGAAATCAGTCTTGGATATTCATTGGAAGGACTGATGCTGAAGCTGAAACCCCAAAACTTTGACCACCTGATGTGAAGAATGGACTCATTGGAAAAGACCCTGATGCTGGGAAAGATTGAAGACAGGAGGAGAAGGGAATGACAGAGGATGAGATGGTTGGATGGCATCACCGACTCAATGGACATGAGTTTGGGCAGGCTCCGGGAGTTGGTGATGGACAGGAAGGCTGGTGTGTGCAGTCCATGGGGTCACAAAGAGTCGGACACAACTGAGTGACTGAACTGAACTGAAATGAACTGTGTCCTCAGTACTATGGTTATCCCCAAATTGCAGATAAGAAAGCCGAGGCTAAGAGGTTAGAATGTTTCATGACTTACAGCTGGTAAGTGACAGATGTGGAAGCAAGCCAGACTCGAGAACTGCCATGCGATGTAGGCTCCTCCCTCCTCCTTCTTCCCTCTCCTGAGCATCCTGTTCCCAGTGTCCAAAAATGGGTGTGACTCTTAAAGAGGGGACCATGTGAGGACCCTCATTATTTACCCCCATCCTCTCTGTATGGATAAAAATTTACTACTTTAGACATCTGTGTTCAGGCAAGGGAGGCAGAGATCATGTATGAGAGTTGCGGTGAAGAATACTCATCCGGTACTGGTGTGAGCCCTGATGGAGACTACATTCAGGGAAGAGGAATTCCATGCTGATGCTTCTCAGACAGAAACAAAGTCAGAACTACAATAAATACAAGGTCCCTGCAGGCAAACACAGACCCAATTCCAGTTGACCAGACACAGGTAAACATAACATTCTCTAATGAATTTATTTCCAAATCTTGACACACATAAGGCCCTAAGTACCTACTGTGTATCCATCACTGGGATGGATGCCAGGATGGAGAGTGGGCAGTGAGTACCCTCTGGAAGATCAGAGGGTACTGGGCATCCAGCAGAGGCATGTATCTGCAATTTAACACGACACACTTAAAATAATTTGTAAGCAAAAGCTACAAAGTTAAGCATGTGGAGACTAATTTCTCCCCTTAAACCTTCCCTCTTCTTTTCTTCCTCTATGTAATTGGAACACTCTCTGTTGTACTAAATGGGATCCCGGGAGATATTGGGTCCACTTGTTGTGTAAGTGTTTGTTCTCACTCAGGAACTTGAGTTGGTTTGTGTTTTCCTAGTTCTAGGCTGTCTGGTTTCCCTGAATGGGCCCAGAGCTTGTAGGTGATGACCTGCATAAAGGGTGTAGTGAATTCCTTGGATAAAGAAGATGCACATATATTCAGTTCAGTTTCAGTTCAGTGGCTCAGTCGTGTCTGACTCTTTGAGACGCCATGGACTGCAGCATGCCAGGCTTCCATTTGCTATACTATCTCCTGGAGTTTGCTCAAACCCATGTCCATCGAGTCAGTGATGCCATCCAACCATCTCATCCTCTGTCATGTCTTTCTTCTCCTGCCTTCAATTTTTCCCAGCATCAGGTTCTTTCCCAATGAGTTGGTTCTTCACATCAGGCAGCCAGAGTATTGGAATTTCAGGTTTAGCATCAGTCCTTCCAATGTATATTCAAGACTGATTTCCCTTAGGATTGACTGGTTGGATCTCCTTGCAGTCCAAGGGACTCTCAAGAGTCTTCTCCAACACCACGGTTCAAAAGCTTCAATTCTTTGGCACTCAGCTTTCTTTATAGTCCAACTCTCACATCCATACATGACTACTGGAAAAACCATAGCTTTGACTAGATGGACCTTTGTTGGTAAAGTAATCTCTCTGCTTTTTAATATGCTGTCTAGGTTGGGCATAGCTTTTGGAATATTACTCAGCCATAAAAAGGAACTAAATTGGGTCATTTGTGGAGACATGGATGGGGCTAGAGACTGTCATAGAGTGAAGTAAGTCAGAAAGAGAAAAACGAATATCATACATTAATGCACATAGTGGAATCTAGAAATATGGTATAAGTGACTTATCTGCAAAGCAGAAGTAGAGATACAGATGTAGAAAACAAACAAAAGACACAAAGACAGAAAGAGGGGTGGGATGAATTGGGAGACTGGGATTGACTATTTATACGATGTATACTATATATAAAATAGATAGGACTTTCCAGGTGACTCAGTGGTAAAGAATCTGCCTACAATGAGGGAGCCAAAGCAGAAGTGGTTTTGATCACTGGGTCAGGAAGACCTCCTGCAAGAGGAAATGGCAACCCACTACAGTATTCTTGCCTGGACAATCCCATGGACAGAGAGGCTGGTGGGCTACAGTCCATGGGGTCACAAAGAGCAGGACATGACTGAAAGACTGAGCATGCATGTGTGAAATAGAGAAAATAACAAGAACCTGCTGTATAGCTCAGGGAACTCTACTCAGTGCACTATGGTGACTTAAATGGGAGGGAAATTCAAAAAAGAGGAGATATACATATACATATAACTGATTCACTTTGCTGTACAGTAGAAACTAACACAACATTGTAAAGCAACTTTACTCCAATAACAATTGATTTTAAAGAAAGGTATAGTGAATTCCTGATGTGGTGGTCATAGTGCTAAGTCTTCTTAATGGTTCTGTAACATTGATGGTGTGATCACTGACCTAGAGCCAGACATCCTGGAATGTGAAGTCAAGTGGGCCTTAGGAAGCATCACTACGAACAAAGCTAGTGGAGGTGATAGAATTCCAGTTGAGCTATTCCAAATCCTGAAAGATGATGCTGTGAAAGTGCTGCACTCAATATGCCAGCAAATTTGGAAAACTTAGCAGTGGCCACAGGACTGGAAAAGGTCAGTTTTCATTCCAATCGCAAAGAAAGGCAATGCCAAAGAATGCTCAAACTACCACACAATTGCACTCATCTCACACACTAGTAAAGTAATGCTCAAAATTCTCCAAGCCAGGCTTCAGCAATATGTGAACCGTGAATTTCCTGATGTTCAAGCTGGTTTTAGAAAAGGCAGAGGAACCAGAGATCAAATTGCCAACATCCGCTGGATCATGGAAAAAGCAAGAGAGTTCCAGAAAAACATCTATTTCTGCTTTATTGACTATGCCAAAGCCTTTGACTGTGTGGATCACAATACACTGTGGAAAATTCTGAAAGAGATGGGAATACCAGACCACCTGATCTGCCTCTTGAGAAATTTGTATGCAGGTCAGGAAGCAACAGTTAGAACTGGACATGGAACAACACACTGGTTCCAAATAGGAAAAGGAGTTCGTCAAGGCTGTATATTGTCACCCTGTTTATTTAACTTATATGCAGAGTACATTATGAGAAATGCTGGACTGGAAGAAACACAAACTGGAATCAAGATTGCTGGGAGAAATATCAATAACCTCAGATATGCGGATGACACCACCCTTATGGCAGAAAGTGAAGAGGAACTAAAAAGCCTCTTGATGAAAGTGAAAGTGGAGAGTGAAAAAGTTGGCTTAAAGCTCAACATTCAGAAAACGAAGATCATGGCATCTGGTCCCATCACTTCATGGGAAATAGATGGGGAAACAGTGGAAACAGTGTCAGACTTGATTTTTCTGGGCTCCAAAATCACTGCAGATGGTGACTGCAGCCATGAAATTAAAAGACGCTTACTCCTTGGAAGGAAAGTTATGACCAACCTAGATAGCATATTCAAAAGCAGAGACATTACTTTGCCAACAAAGGTTGGTCTAGTCAAGGCTATGGTTTTTCCTGTGGTCATGTATGGATGTGAGAGTTGGACTGTGAAGAAGGCTGAGTGCCGAAGAATTGATGCTTTTGAACTGTAATGTTGGAGAAGACTCTTGAGCATCCCTTGGACTGCAAGGAGATCCAACCAGTCCATTCTGAAGGAGATCAGCCCTGGGATTTCTTTGGAAGGAATGATGCTAAAGCTGAAACTCCAGTACTTTGGCCACCTCATGCACAGAGTTGACTCATTGGAAAAGACTCTGATTCTGGGAGGGATTGGGGGCAAGAGGAGAAGGGGACGACAGAGGCTGATATGGCTGGATGGCATCACTGACTTGATGGACATGAGTGTAAGTGAACTCTGGGAGTTGGTGATGGACAGGGAGGCCTGGCGTGCTGCAATTCATGGGGTTGCAAAGAGTCGGACATGACTGAGCGACTGATCTGATCTGAACATTGATTTCTGGAAAGAGCCTCATTGGTAACAGAGTTTTATAACAAAGAGGGAAATCTCAGGCTTGATGAAGAAGTAGGTGGGTATGAGAATTTCTAAGATATTCTCCCCAGGTTTCATCTTGAATGACCAGTTTCATTTTGAGTGACTCTCTACCAAAGATGCTGTGTAGATCTGCTTTCTTGGGAAAAGCCAGGCATCGAAGTGGGCTTGGGGAATACATGTCAGTGTGATACACTTTATACTGGAGTGAACCCAAGGTGCTGTGTTTAGAAAGGCATAATAGGAACACACAAGCAAACCTGATGGGGAGCAAAACTGGAGGAACAAAGAATGCTGACTCAATCTTGAAGACTGGAATCTGGTAATCATGGCGAGCCACGAAGGTGGTTTGAGGCAGATGGAGCAGTGTGGACAAAAGTTTGGGAGCCTGGTCTTTAGAGAGGCAGTGGGAAGCCACCAGTTGGCTTACAACAGTGGTGGTTCATGATCAAATTTCACGTGGCAGGAACATCACTGTGTTGTTTAGGGACTGGCTTGGGAGGAGACTGGAGAGGAAGAGGTGAGGAGACCAGAGATGCATCAGCTACAGGTGAGAGATGATATTGCTAAAGGATAAAGATAGTTGGGGTGGGAAGATGGGAGGAACAGAGAGATTTTGCTGGTGAATCATGAGGTCTTGATTACCGTATTTCTTTACATCATCCCATAGAGGTCAACACATTTGCCATAAATGAATGAAAGAATAAATGTTGGGGCCATGAACTGCTAGATCTTTAGACTGAAGATGGAGATATCAAGTTATCCTAGTTTAGTAACATAAAGCAGCTAAAATGACTTAAAAACATTAGTCCCGCCCCCCCCAAATCAGTCCTTCCTGGATGCCATGTTTATGGAATAATTTTCTGATTTGTAATTTTACTTATTAACTAGCATTTAGTGATGAGGTGTGGAAAGTCTTATTTCTTCCCTTTTTAAATTAATTATATTGGAGTATAATTGATTTACAAAGTTGTGTTAGTTTCTGCTGTATGGCAAAGTGAACTGGTTATCCATATACATATGTCCACTCTTTTCTAGATTCTTTTCCCTTATAGATCATTACAGAGTATGGAGTAGTGTTTCCTATGCTATACAGTTCTTATTTCTTCTTATATAAGAATGCCCTGACATCTGGTTTCCACATAGAACCTTTAAGGATCAGGTCATGGGGCATCTTTGTGTACCTCCACAGGTGAGTTGTTATACTTAAGAATATCAGACCTTCTTAAGATGACTAGTCAGGCTGTTTCTCCATAGTAAACTAGCTCTGCTATTTCTACAATATTCCAAGGAACTGACTGTAAGTTTTCCTTTGCAATCCTGAAACTGACTACGTCAAGGAAGAATCACTGTTGGGCCTGTCTTAGAAGAATAGACTTAAGGAACAGCAGAGACCAGCATTAAAGGACATACCCTAGGGAGTCCTCTCTCTGCATCTGTCCCAGTGGTTTTCCACTAGGGGCAATTCTGTGCCCTCCCCACCCCACTGCCCACTCCCACCAAAAGACGCCTGACAACGTATGGAGATCTTTTGTTGTTGTTACAACTGGTGGGAGAAGTGCCATCGGCTTCTAGTTGATAGAGGCCAGAGATGCCACTAAACTGTGTAAAGGACAGCCTCTCTCAGTCTAGAAAGATGGGACTGATGAACCTATCCACAGGGCAGGAACAGAGACTCAGACACAGAAAACAGAATTATGAACACAACAGGGGAAGGAGAGGGCGGGATGAATTGAGAGAGTGGTATTGAAGTATGTACATTATCATGTATAAAATAGATAGCTAATGGGAAGTTGCTGTATAACACAGGGAGCTCAGCCTGATGCTCCATGACAATCGAGAGGGGTGGGATGGGGGGTGATGGGAGGGAGGTTCAGGAGGGAGGGGACATGTGTATACCTATGGCTGATTCACATTGATGTATGGCAGAAACCAACACAGCATTGTAAAGCAATTATCCTCCAATTAAAAAAATTTTTTTAAAAAGGACAGCCTCTCTCAAGATGAAATTATAAGGCTTCAATGTCAATAGTGTCAAAGTTTGAGAAACCCTCATAGAGATCTACATTTGAGAAAGAGGAAATGGTATGCTAGAGAAAGAAGATCCCAAGACTGGATTTGAGTCCAACTCTGACCCTAACTCCCTGTGTGACCTCTTCTTAAGTCATCGAATGTCTCTGGACCTCAGGGTCCTCACCTATCACCTGGGAAGGCTGGAGTTTCTTCTAGATCCTCAATTCTGTCCCAGTTCTCAAACGTTATGAATCTGTGACTGCCCTCAGGGTCTCCTCATCATCTCTAAGAAATCTGCTTTCAGTCTGGATTATAGATTATTTTGAAGACAGATCATGTCAGGCACTTCCCTTACAGATGGCTTGACCCTCAAAATTATTTTGAAAAGTTTTCCATCGTGCAGAAGGACATTAAATGCAAGGGCAATAAGTTCTTTCTGTGGAGAAAGTATTGTTTCACATTTTTTCTTCTGAAATTCAATAGCCTGAACTCAACCTCACTACCCAGGAGAAAATGAGGGAAAAAGACTAGAAGCAAGAACAAAAACCCGAGAATCGAGGTTTAAAGAGCTAAGGATTCTCCAATCCATGTTTTCATGCAAAATAGGAAATTTAGCATTTGTTCTATTATTTCCTGCCACTCAGAGTTGCTGTTAAGAATAAATGAGATATTACTCAAATTGTTTCAATAAACATTTATTGATTGAGAGTGAGGTCTCAGATATGAGTTGTATATTGACAAACATTTTGGATAGTGTAAAATAACAAGTAAATATAGGAATCATTACTAGCAGCTTATAAAATAATCTTCAAGGTGTGAGGAAATGTCAACTGATGGGCAAATTAGTTTGGGTGTAATTTACAAAGTCCTCCCTTGTCCTCCTGGGTCACTTCACACTGGGATGTATGATCATTAAATATGACCCTCAAAGGCACTATGTCTAGAGGAGGGGAAATTACTCAATTTTAAGACAAGATTTTAAACAAGGGCCAAACTGTTTTATCTGCTTGGATTTGGGTCACTAATTACACCCACTGATCTTCAAGTAATGAATCTAATAATGACCTCATAAATCGTGCAGTGGCAATGAGTTTCCTTTCTGTCCTTTTTCATCATAAAATGAAGCTGATGCCTTTTCCAATTAGTTATGGCAATTCTATGTCTATCACGGAGATGAGACAAAGGAGGAGAATCAGGGCTGTGCTCCCAGGGGGACTTGGACTAGAGTTTCTGGTGTGCTGAGCCATGTGTTCCTAAACCTCCCTTTCTCCTCTGATTCTTGTTGGAAAAAGTACGAAGCTGCATCTGATAATTTCTCAAGTCTCTTCTAACACTCTAGTTCTGGGACTCAAAGTAAAATTCATTTGTGACATTGAAGTCAAGATATTTTTAAGATGGTCAAACCCTGTATTTCTCCCAAAGGAAGATTATTATTTTTTTTTATTGTTCCAAAATAAAGTGATACAATTGAGCTGCATCTAATTGCTGGTTATAATAAATAGTAAAGCAGGTTTATATCATAGCTTGGGAAATTTAGGATAGAGAAGAAAGGCTGTGTTCATGGTAATTGTAAGGATAAGCCACTGCATACCTTCCCAAAGATGTGGTGTGGGTTTTGCTAGTTGAGATCTTAAAGGGAAGCTAGATGTTTTTTTTATTATAATGTTACATGTTTGGCTAAGTGCATGTTGTGGACTGCATGTCTGTGTCCCCTTAAAATTTATATGTGGAAACCCTGACCCTCAATGAGTGGTAGTAGGATGTGAGGTCTTTGGGAGTGATTAGGTCATGAGGGTGGGGCTCACATGAATGGGATTAGTGCCCTTATCAGAAGAGACCCAAGGGTTTGCTTGCTATCTGCTTTCCATCATGTGAGGTCACAGCAAGGAGAAAGCCATCTGCAACCCTTCAAGTGGGTTCCTACAGGCACAAAATCTTCAGGCAGCTCATGAGAAACAATTTCTGTTAAGTCAGCAAGTTTGTGACATATTTTTGTTAGAACAGCCCTGAACTAACTAAGTGCATTCTTTCTAGAAGGAAGAAAATGGACCACAGAAAAGAATGTGGAAATTTTCAATTATGCAGCCCAGCCCAAGGGCCACTCAACCAGCTCATGATATCAGATGAGCTGAATTTGAGAACCAGACCTTGGTGGATCCCTGCTTGCTTTTATATTTTACCAAGAACTTGATGCTGTGGCTTCAATATCTGTTCCCGGCTTCCATCTTCTCCAGAATTGTCCCTCCTGAAATCCAGATCTTACCTTTCTACTATGGATGAAATCTTGCTCTTTCCACATTTTGAATCCCTACAATAACTAGACCAGCCTCGGTTTCCTAAATCCCACCACTGCTCCTGACATTAGGTTGAAAGGAATACATATAGTGCTTGGAACTGTTCTGGAGTTAAGGAAGTTTTGTACCACCAGTTTATCTCTTAATATAAACTATTTCTGTCTAGAAGTTTTCAACTCAGTCTTTTGAAGATTTCTCCCCCTATCTGGGAATTCCTCTTCAATTTCATAATAGAAAACAATGGAAAAATGGATTCATCAGCAGATATTTTCCCAGGAACCCTTCTATTCTGAAAAGCAGGATCTACACAATTCTAAAGTTGGGCATTTGTAGTAAGTAAAAATATCTAAAATTATTACACTAGGTTATAAGTCTGACTGATCGAAAGACAAGCAGGAAAGTGAACTGCCCACAACACTGCAACATGTTTATTGAAGGAAAATATGCATTTGGTTAAATAGGATAAATGGAGAGAAAGAACAAAACTGCAGGTAGAAGCTACCTCTTAAAATTCTTTTGCCAATCCTGTTGGTTTTCTTTTTTTTCCTCTTCCCTTCCTACCCATTTCCTGACCTTCTCTTCCCATCTCTTCTCAAGTTTATTCTGATTCTGTTGTGAGAAACTAATTGGAGTTGGGAGCAGGAAACAGGGAGATCAACTGAGAGCCCATCAAAGACATTCAGGTGAGGGAAGATGGCCGCCTAGACTGGGGAGGCAGATGTAAAGTGGGAGCGGAAAGTAGGAGGCGAAGCTGTGTTGAAGTCCAGTTGCTGCTACCCGCCCTGGGGGCTGCTCTCACTGCCATGTGCAGAGGACCTGGGACGAGTCTGGGCAACCCCCCACCCACCCTCCTGAGCAGCTCCTGAAAGTACAATATGAGGGACCCTCTGTAGCCCAGGGCTTCCCTGGTGGCTCAGATGGTAAGGATCTGCCTGCAATGCAGGAGACCTGGGTTTGATTCCTGGCTTGGGAAGATCCTGTGGAGAAGGGAACTGTGCTCTACTACAGTATTCTTGCCTGTAAAATCCCATGGACAGAGGAGCCTGGTGGGCTACAGTCCATGGGGGGTCACAAAGAGTCAGATATGAATGAGCGACTAACAATTTATGGAACACATACACACAAATCGTCCCAGAGAAAAACCTGATTAAAACCTTTTAATGACTTCTCAAAGGGTTTTCTATAACCCCTAAGACAATGCATTGAAAACTCAAAATTTGTTAGCTCTTCCAACAATTACCTAAGGGCATTTTGATTCATCGCATATGGATATTAACGTCAATGTTTTAGACAGTGGTACTACCTAGATGAAAAATGACATGACACATGCCCTGTAGGATGATAATCCAATAACATGAACAAATGTGTAAATGACTGATTGACACTGCAATTTAATACTTGCACAAAAATTTATATAAAGTAATGAGGTAGCTGAGTGGAAATAGTGATAAAGTCTGCCAATGGTATAGCCCTGGGGAAATCAAGGAGGGCTTTACAGAGGAGGTGATATCTGAATGGGTGTCTGAGGTTGAATGGAAGTTTTTATGTTAATCAAGGCTGCTGCAAGGTATGGTTTTTTATTTTAAAGATTTCCCCTTTGACCCTGAAATTTATTTAGGTGTTTTCCTCAATAAAACAAAAATTGCACAACTGTGCAAATGGTTGTCCACAGATGTTCTTTGCACTGTTGTTTATAATGAGAAATTAGACACAACCTAAAATGCTCATGAATGGGACTGAGAACTGTATAAATCATGGTATGTATGTAAATCAAATATTTACATTAAAATGAAACAGTTCTATACTTACCACAATAGAAAAATCACTGACAAATTTTTAACTGAAACACATGCAAAGAAATAACAAAAACCCAGCTAACTGAAGAGTGTGAGTGGTATAAGACCATTTATATAATGTTCTAGGCATTTCTTTGATATCTTATGCTATGGAGAGAGAGACTGACTCTTCCTGGGCAGGTATTTGGATTTTCCAAGGGGCTTCCCTGGTGGCTCAGATGGTAAAGAATCTGCCTGCAAATGCAGGAGACCTAGGTTCAAACACTGGGTTGGGAAGATGCTCTGGAGAAGAGAATGGTTACCTATGCCAGTATTCTCGCCTGGGAAATTCCATGGACAGAGGAGCTTAGTGGGGTACAAGTCCACGGGGTCACAAAGAGTCAGACACGACTGAGCAAGGACACACACACACCTCCTGAATTCCTAAAGACAGAGGGCAGGTACCCAGCACATATTCAAAAATTTAAGACAAAGGGATGCAAATAACTTGCAAAAATGGTATAATCTGAAAACAATTAAGTGGTTTTTGTTCTCAGGGCCTGGAGCTGCCCCAATTTGAGCCTGAGTAAACATAGACTTGGTTGACTTGGCACTTAATCGCAGATGAAGTCCTTCAAAGTGGAAAATTTCACTGTGATTTATTTTTTTTCCAGATGTAAATACATAACAATAATGCAGTTATAAAACTGGCATTGTATTAAACCATAAATTATATTTGACACATAATAATGTTGAATTACTATGGAAGTCCATCAACGTGCAGGGGTATTGCCAACACATGGACCGTTAGTGCTTGCACCAGTGTTACTGCTTGTTCCGCAATAAATAAAGTTCTGGGGATCTTTGCTGTTGGGGTCAAAATGGAATAAACTCAGTGAGGAAGAGAGATGTGTCAGAGTCAGGTTGGGGCCCAGAGCCCCAGATCATAGGGATTCATTCCTTTGCTTATTTACTCATTCAGTCCATCTTTAATGAAGACCAGACAGTGCAATGCTAGGCTCTGAGGGTGGAGAAGACAGACCTGGCTGGCCTCTGTCCTCCAGAAGAAAACACAGGGATTTGAAAATAGACTGCATGGTTCGTTAATTAATTCTGATAAATTCACGTCATTATTCCTTGGAGATCTGGTCTCTTCTCACCGGCAATATCACTGCTAGTGGTTAAGTGAGGTTAGGGACCAGTTGAGATGGAGAGAGAGAAATTAACCAGAGTGGAGGGAACTAGAATTCAAGAACAGGGATATTGTTTACATGGCTGCAGTTCAGATCAAAGAATCTGAACTGGCCAACAGATCGAGGCTTATTAAGAGATGCTTCCAGACTAAGAACCTTAAACCAGTCCATGACAGCAGGGGAGCCCGTGAATCCACACCTGCTTTCTTGTTTGGTTGGTTTGAATTGCTGATTCCTCATCATCAATGCCAATGCCTTGCTTAGGAAGCTTCCAGTGAAATAATGTGATAGCCTGGTGTGTGGAATATTGTTAATATTACAATGACGGTCACAGTGGGACTTAGCCTGGGTGGCTGGAATGCCTGGATTAATCATTCAGGGGTCTGTTTATGTAAGTATCTCAGGAGGCTTCTTGGGAAAGGGGTGCAGGGAGCTCTGGAGCCAACATCCAGCTTTCCTAGAAGGCTAATTAATTGCAGTCTTATAAAGAGGACCAGAGACCACCAAACTCCAGTCGATGATCATTTACTGTGAGTTGGGAACACAGTGACACTGGTCTGGTATCCTTTGTGGTCAGTGGAGTGTGTATTCATTGGAAGGACTGATGTTGAAGCTGAAGCTCCAATACTTGGGCCACCTGATGCGAAGAACTGACTCATTGGAAAAGACCCTGATGCTGGGAAAGACTGAAGGCAGGAGAAGGGGGCGACAGAGGATGAGATGTTTGGATGGCATCACTGACTCAATGGACATGAGTTTGAGAAAGCTCCAGGAGATAGTGAAGGACAGAGGAGCGTGGTGTGCTGCAGTCCATGGGTTGCAAATAGCTGGACACAACTGAGTGACTGAACAACAACAAAGTGGTCAGTGGAGAGGCAGAGGAAGTATTTCTAAGAGTTTTTGCTTTCTGAGCAAACCACTTCCTGTATCTTCTGAGAAAGAAAGGTACAACTTGGAAGGACCAGGGTAGGCTGCCCTTCAGAGGAGAATAAAAATAGAAATAATTAGAAAGGAAACGCAGAAGCAGAGCATTGAGACAGCAACTAAGGACAGTGGAGAAGTATTGCAAGGCCCCTAGGTGGGTTTGGAGCCCAGTGATGGGAACAGAGATCAGGACTGTTTATCAGATGCTGGGGAGACATAAATGGATAAGGCATGAGTGGCCCCAGCCCTCCAGCTGATTGCGGTCCCACACGGTCAGGCAGTTTTCAGTGTTGGGGAAGGAGAGGGGGGGTCTCCACTTCAATATGGAGCTATGCCCCTGGGGAGGGATGTTTAGGGAAACTTCCAGAAGAAGGTGATGATTGTGAATTAAGGGATAAGCAGATGCCAGCTGAAGAGGGGGGTAAGCACACTTCAGGCAGGAAGGTTACATGTATAAAATAGGGGGAGTGGGTGAGAACCAGTATGGCTCATGGGAGGAATGGTAAACACTTGGTGCTCCTGAGAATAAAACGATAAATAGAGAGAGGAGGAGGTCAGGCTGGAAAGAGAACAGGCTGATTTTATTTAGTCTGCAGGTCCTTCGGGCTGTGCACTTGTCTAGGAACTGGAGATCTCACGGAGCTCAGACGCCAAAGGGAGTTAGTTGACTGCCATGCTTAGGAGTTTGTATTTTCTCGCGGGGCAATAGGGAGCCATGGATGGTTTAAGAGGGAGAGCAGTGACATCATATTTGCGGTTTAGACTCATTTCTCTGGCCGCAGTATGAAAATGGGGACTCAAAGGTGAGATGGAGGTGGGAGGCATAGTCACGAGAAACCAGCAAGAGAGATGATGAGGGTTTGAGCTAGAAGGAAGATCTCCCCACAGTCCTGATTCCCCAAGGTGGTTGTGGGCCTGGGAAACAGGGCTGGGTGGCTGTGAGTGGAAGGATGAAGACCTGCCCTTCAGTTCTGTAGAAACAACAATTAGGTGCCAGGAGAAAGGAAAGCATTTATTTGCCCCATCTCCTTGGCAGTGCTTTTGTGCTGCAAAAATTATGAAGTCGATAAGTGGGAGGTGTGATTTATTTCACCTGGTGCTCCCCAAACCCAGGGTGGCCAGGGTGGCAATGCAGACTGCAAGCTGGCTAGGGGAGATGAGAAAACCAACCCCAATTTGGGAGGCTGGTCCTTTCTAATTGAACTGTTGAGGGAATTTTGATAAATGGCCCAGCCAAAGCAGCAAAATTAATGAATCAGGCTTGAGGCTGAAAGACTGCATCCAGAAGGATAAGGTAGGCAAACAAGCATCACTTCAGTTGCATCCGACTCTTTCATGACCCCATGGACTGTAGCCCGCCAAGCTCCTCTCCCCATGGGATTCTCCAGGCAAGAACACTGGAGTGGGTTGCCATGCCCTCCTCCAGGAGATCTTCCCGACCCAGGGATTGAACCAGCATATCTTACGTCTCCTGCTTTGGCAGGCAGGCTCTTTAACCACTAGGGCCACCTGGGAAGCCTGAGGAGGGCAATGACAGGGCTCAAATCCTGTTGATGCTGGAAGGTGGGTGGAGGGAAAGGAAGCTCAGACTCTCCTCGTTTTCCAGGTGGGCTGGAAGCACAGTAATCCTGGTTAACATGGTCACCATTTGGTTCTTCTAAAAAGCAGAGAAAGGTGTATTCTGTGAGCCAGAAAAAAACACCTAGCTGCTACCTAAGCCTGAAGGTTAAAGACATCCTTTTCAGACTTAGTGATGGGTGAATGGATTCTGATAGAGAAGACGAGAGCCTGCCAGGCGGCTCAAATCAAACGCCAGAGGGGAAAGGAGGGGCAGGGCACTTCGCTCTGCGTGATGATCTCTTTTTCTTCTAAGGGTTCGCACCCCTGGAACTCTGTCTTTTCAAATATCCTCCTCAGCCTCCTGGGCTCTGAGTTGGTGTACCCCTTCCCACTGAGTCAAAGCATTTGCAAGGGAAAAAAAAAATCAAATCCGACTTGGCATATAACCTTTCAAGGCACTAGGGGACCAATTCCAACTTCATGCACTCAGCATCTGTCTTTTTGTGAAGAAGAACAGAATGAGGACTCTGGGAAAAGGAAATGGATCTCAATCCTCATAAGGTTGGCATTATTGCCCCCACCGAGGAAACTGAGGCTGTGATATTGCGATTTATAATAAGAAATATGTGTATGGTCTTCTTCCCACATCTGGCACAGAGTTCCTAAAACCCCTGGAATTTCCTCCTGATAGAGAGCTTTAAAGATGACTCTTGTTATATTAATAAGGTGACTTTGGGGGACCTCACCCAAGGATGGGAAAAGTGAGCGGCAGAGGATGAGTTGGTTAGACAGCATCACCATCTCAATGGACACAAGTTTGAGTGAACTCTGGGAGATAGTGAAAGATAGGGAAGCCTGGTGCGCTGCAGTCTATGGGGTTGCAAAAGAGTTGGACATGACTTAGGATGGGAGCTGGTTGCCAGGAGAACAAGCCACATGATTAGAGGGTTTCAGTCCTCCGCCCACATACACCCCCATTTCTGGGCTGGAGGTTGAATCAGTTGCCAATGGCCAATAATTTAATCAATCATGCCTATGTAATGAAACCTCCATAAAAACTCAAAAGGATAGTGTTTGGAGAGTTTCTGAGCTGGAGAACACATGGAGATGGGAAAAGAGGGCATGGAAACTATACCTTTTCCCCACCCCTTGCTCTAGAGGTCCTTCCATCTGGCTGTCCAGAATTACATCTTTTTGTAATAAACTGGCAATCTAGTCAGTAAAATGTTTCTGTGAGTCCTGGGGCACTCAAGGAAATTAATCAAACCCAAGGGGAGGGTTACTGGAATCTCAGATCTATAGCTAGGTGGTCAGGAGTACAGGTGATAATCCCAACTTGAGCCCTTAACCTGTGGGATCTGATTCTGTCTCCATGATTCAGTTCCACTCCAGTTTCAGAATAGAGCTGAGTTGGAGGATACCCAGCTGGTGTCGGAGAACCTCTTGGGGGTATCCGGGAATCCTCCAATGCCCTGCTCATTCCCTGCCATTCACTGTAGTTGGTTCCAGAACCTTAGCTGGTGATCAGAAGTGGAATCAGGGTCAGAACCTTAGAGGCTAAGAGAGGTTAGTTAACTTACTTCATGTGCATTTGAGGCGCTGACAAAATCAAGGCATGGACTTCCCTGGTGGTTCAGTGGTTCAGAACTCACCTGCCAATGCAGGGGACATGGGTTCAGTCCCTGGTCCAGGAAGATTCCACACGTTGAGGGACAACGAAGCCCATGTGCCACAACTACTGAGCCCACCCGCCTAGAGCTGATGCTCCGCATCAAGGGAAGCCACAGCAATGAGTTCTCACACTGCAACTACAGAGTAGCCCCTGCTCGCCGCAACTAGTGAACACCTGTGTGCAGCAGTGAAGACCCAGTGTGGCCAAAAAATAAAAAAATAAATAAAATAAAAAACAGGGCATGGTAACTTCAGTCACGTTAGTATTGACTTTGGATTTTGGAAGGCAAAGGGGGTCTTTGTATGCCTGTTACTGTCCAGCCTAGAGAGCTTATTGCCTCTTTCACAAATAGGAATAGCATCTTTGACCATCACTTTTTGGCAACCCGTCAAGACCTCCAGGGCAAAGCAGACTCTAAAAGGAGTTTCCTTTCTTCCTTCCTTTCTTTTTTTAAACTTAAGTCTATGAGCTCTATATTTACTCAGAAAACTCCCTTGATGACTCCTGTTTGGAGCAGAAGGGACCTGCAAGCAGATGACCTGCCCTTCCAGCAAGGAAGACTTTCTCTTCATGCCAAGACAACAAGAAGGGGAAGAGAGAGTGGGGATGGAGAGGTGGGTTTGCTTATTACCAGGAGCACGGGTGATGACTCACAGAACACCCTGGGCAGCCCCACATCTTCCCTAGCTCCACCCGGTAGCTCGCCCGGGATGTTGGAAGCCTGTCACCAGAAAAGTGGCTGTGCTTTGTGCAGGATGGATGAAGAGACAGGACAGGTGGCAGGTTTGCATAGAAGCAGAGAGAATCTGCTTGAGCAAGTTTTCTCTGGAACTCCAAGAATCAAGGGGAGAACTGTGGGTGATCAAAGCTCGTGGTCCTGGGGATCCGTCCACACCAAAGCAAGTCCCTGGGATAAAGGGCAGGGAGACACAGCCCATGTTTGGGTTATGTCAATGATTAAATTCATGATTAGTTTGAAGCATGGCAGGCAGGTAAATTATATACAGTAAGGGATCAGACCCAGACTAGGAGTGGAGATCAGGAAAGTCTTTAGCTGAAATGCAATGAAGGAGTAGAAGCAGGGCAGGGCTCGGGAGAGGTGATCACCCCCCTCGCGGTGGGGTCGGGGTCTGAAGAGAAAGGTCCATTCTGAGAACTCTGAACATAAACACGGAAGCGAACAGCTTGCCTTTCTGCCTATATGCATTTTCTCCCTTTCTACAAATCACGTTCAATGGAAGGACAGACACATCTATGTTCAAGCTGGTGGAGACCGTCTGCCATCAGCTCCTCTGTGCTTAAGGAGAACAGGCAGGTGATTTATTGTGATTGCATAGTCTAAAGCCAGAGTAACTCTGTGTGTGTGTGTGTGTGTGTGTGTGTGTGACAGAGAGAGAGAGAGAGAGATAACAAATCTATGAATATATATTCATGGCTTGTATGTTCAGATTTCTCTGCAGCATTGGAAAGGGGACAAATAAAGCAGATGAACTGTATTCATATTGTCATTTTTAAGAACTAGTGAATATCCTGGGTCAGAAGTTTCCAGTTTTTTATTTTCTTGCTTGGGTAGGCATTTTCGATTCTCAGATGGGCATTGGGATAAAATGATGATTTGTTGGTTGCAACCATATAACTGCTCACAAAGCATTATCTTGTAAGATGCTCTCTATCTCCCTGAGAGGTAGAAACTTCTTTAATGCATGCATTCATTTACTTACTTGTTCAACAAGGATCCTTCAAGCTCCTATTGTCTGCCAGGCATATTTTTTTCAGTTCTGAGATAGGTGCACATATAATAGAAAAGCTTGTCATTGTGGAGCTAGAAATCTAGTGGGGAGGAGGGAAGGTAGATGCTTGAAGCATAAACAGATGAATAAAGGAAATAGATGATGTGAGATGATAGCTAGTGGGTAGTCAAGTGGGTGATTGGGGGTGGGAAGAGGTGAAACCAAGGAGGTGACATTTGAACTGATATTTGAAAAACAAGAAGGAGTTGCTTGGCCGGGAAGCTAGGAAGAGCTGGATTGTCCCAGTAAGAGCGATCTGGAGAGAGACAACGTCATTGGGAATCTCAGAGAAGTTGAATGGTTCTCCCAGGGTCATGCAGCTAAAGGATAGGTTTGCTGAAGATTCTACACAGAGACTTTAAGTCAAGGGATATTTTCCTGTTACCTTCTTAATGATCTCTGGCCCAGTATTGATATTGCAGGATTCCAGTATGCTATCATATTTATTCCATCTTTTGTTATTTAAACTTCAGCAGTTGTCATTTTGGGTAGTGATGAGGCTGATAGATGGAACATGTAATGTTCAAGCCATGGAAACTCATAAAGATGAGGATGTAGAGAAGGAGACCACAGCTTTTTCCCAGAGGGGCTAATGGTTTTTTAAGACCCTCAGTGTTCCCTGCAGGGGATTCTGGCAACTTGGGTAGGCATTTTCAATTCTCAAATAGGCATTGGGGTAAAATGACGATTTGTTGGTTGCAACCATATAACATCTCACAAAGCATTATTTTGTAAGATGCTCTCTACCTCCCTGAGAGGTAGATAATTCTTTAATGCATGCATTTATTTACTTTCTCCCTTGTCCATTCTCAGACAGTTTACTTTTATCCTTCCTTCTATCTCCTCTCACCCGACTGTTCTGGAAGGTCTGGATGCTTGTCTGTTGCAAGTTTCTAATGCAATAAATCTCTGGAATGTTCCTGAGGTTGCTGGGAGAATGGGTGATGCAAAGAGAAATTTCCTATAGCACCTTAAATCATAGGATAGCAAACTTTCTGTAAAGGGTCAGATATAAAATATTTTCAGCTTTGCAGGTCCTATAATCTTGGTCCTAAAGACTCAACTCGGCCACTGTAATGGGAAAGCAGCAATGGTCAGTGTGCAAATGATTGAGTCTGGCTGCGTTCCAATAAAACTTTATTATGAAACAGGTCGTCAGCTGGATTTGGCCTGTGGGCTATAGTTTGCTGACCTTTGCTGTTGTTCAGTCGTTAAGTCATGTCTGATTCTTTGCAACCCCATGGACTGCAGCATGCCAGGCTCCCCTGTTTTTCACTGTGTCCTTCGTTTGAGCATTTGCTCAAACTCTTGTCCATTGAGTTGGTAATGCTTTCTAACCATTTCATCCTCTGCCATGCCCTTCTCCTTTTGCCTTCAATCTTTCCCAGCCTCAGGGTCTTTTCTAATGAATTGGCTCTTCACATCAGACGGCCATACTATTGGAGCTTCAACTTCAGCATCAGTCCTTCCAATGAATATTCAGGGTTGATTTCCTTTAGGATTGACTGGTTTGATCTCCTTGCTGTCCAAGGGACTCTCAAGCATTTTCTCCAGCACCACAGTTTCAAAGCATCAATTCTTTGGCGCTCAGACTTCTTTATGGCCCAACTCTCACATTCATACATGACTACTGAAAAAAACATAGCTTTGACTAGAAGGACCTTTGTTGACGAAGTGATGTCTCTGCTTTTTAATATGCTGTCTAAGTTTGTCATAGCTTTCCAAGGAGCAAGCGTATTTTAATTTCATGGTTGCAGTTACCATCTATAGTGATTTCTGCAGCCCAAGAAAATAAAATCTGTCACTACCATTTTTATTCCTTCTATTTGCCATGAAGTGGTGAGATCGGATGCCATGATCTTAGTTTTTTGAATGTTGAGTTTCAAGCCAACTTTTTCATTCTCCTCTCTCACCCTGATCAGGAGGCTCTTTAGTTCATCTTCACTTTCTGCCATTAGAGTGGTATCATCTGGATATCTGAGGTTGTTATTTCCCCTGGCAATCTTGATTCTAGCTTGTGAGTCACCCATCATGAGATTTTCCCTGATGTACTCTGCATAGAAATTGTTGACCTTTGCCCTTAGGAATATAACAACTCCATGGGACCAGGAGGGATGAGGAAGATAGAGAGTTAGAGTTCTAAAATATGAGCTAATGATTTGATAAACTGTGATAAACAAGAATGTTTGAATTAGGAATTAGGAGACTAGCTTCCACCCTTTGGCATTAACTTACTAGATGGCCTTAAATAGGTCTTTTAACACCTCTGCGCCCAGTTATCTCCCCTGGCAACTTGGGCATTGGATTACCTAAATTCTAAAGTCCATTTTTGGCTACTGTATCTTTAGCCCATTCCAAATTGAGGGCAGCAGACCTCAGACAGACATCGGGGTAACTGGGCCATTTCCCAGAATTTATCTGCCTGATATCATGCATTGCAATCTCAGTGTCAGTTTAACTCCAGCAAGATATGTCACGTGGGTATCGGTATGCAGTTGTTGCTGTGATTAGCAAAATGCAAAGTCATTTAAACATTTGCAGAATTCGTAGCTTTTTTTTGTCCTGCCACAATGCATTTTCTCAATCAACAGACACTAAAAATGCAATTTCAGCTTCATAAGGGCCTGCTCAATTTTCAGTGTTCTCATACCCAAGTTTGGAAATGCTGCACTTGAAGTCAGGCAACCCTGGATTGGATATCTGGTGCTGTCCTTCACGTGCTCTGTGGCCTATGGTCAAGGTGTTCACCCCTTTTAACCCTCTATTTGTTATTAGTAATATAGGGTAATGGCTAAGTAGTTCCTGGTTTTATTTTTGGAATTAAATGAGGGAATATAGACAAGGCAATTAACATAGTGCCTGACACACAGGAAGCACATATTAATGTTAGCTATTATATTTGAAATGATGATTATTAATAGTTAGTACTATAGTACAGAAATAGGAGTAGGAATGGTAATAAAACTGAAATATCAAGAGCTATTGAAGGTAATGAGAGTAGCAGGATGTCACAGGTGAATATTCTGGACAATTGGTGACTTAATTGAGATACCACCAAACCACCGCAGTTTTCCTAAAGACCCGTTTTCTCCTAAGCACCCACACTCAGACCTCTAGGGTCATGAGATTTCTTGGAAAGTCCTTACCCATCATTCTGAACTTAGTGATTTGGAAAAGGACCGTTGGATGTCATTCCACTTGTGCAACACTGCTTTAACAGAAGAAAAGAGTAAGTGCAGCTGGTGTCAAACAAAAATGAATATATTACTTTATAGTCTAACACAAGACAAGTGGGAGACCCCAAAGGCTGCCTCTTGACTTCCTGAGCATACAAAGGAAATACATCATGGATGATGGTGACAAATAAAGCACCGAGGGCATCCATCCTGCCTGTGAGTGGTTAGGGTCGGGGGAGTGGCTCGGAGCCTCTCACTTAAGAGTCTGGAAGAATATATATTCAAGCCTTGGAAGATTTCCTTCATGAGTTTTTTCTTCCTCCATGAGTTTTTGCGTCTGTCAAGCATGAAGGCCATAGGATTTTGTTATATATTTTTAAATAAAATGTCTACTTAAATGGGGTTTGGAGTGGGCAGCTGCATTTACATGATAGAACACTGGAGTGCCTGGTATTCATTGTGTGTCTGTGTTAAGCACTTCATTTTACATCATTTTATATAACCCTTGCAACAAGCCTTCAAGCTGTTTCCATATCTCACCATTCAGATAAGGAATTGATCAGGAGGCAACTGGGCCACCTGATGTCACTGAGTCTAGATTTGACTGATCCCCAAAGCTGTCAACCTTCCCAGCATTCTTGAGTTTCTTAACATTGATCTGAAGACCATTTGTGCCCAATTCCCTGGACTTCTAGTAAAAAGGAAGATTATTACACCCCACCTGACATTTACTGATAAAGAATTTCTACCAGGAATCTGCATCAGTAGTGAACTCTCCAGGAGAGTCTTGTGTGCACAAACGTTTGAGAGTTACTGCACTACAATTTCTTATCTGTTAGGATATATCTTCCACCTAGTATTCTTACCCTGTGTTTAGGCACATGGGAACTGACAGGGTTCCTTAGGTTTTCAGTTGCTGTTAATCCTGCTCCAGCCAAGGAAATGGAAAACAGGACAGTTTTTCTTTTTCTCTATCCTGGTGGATGAGTAATCATATGATGTCAGTGACTTTATTACACAGTGGTCTCAAAATTTTTCTAAATTTTGATAGTATGTGGTTCTATAAGATATCTCCTATAAATCATTGAAAATATTACATCTGAAAGTAACTTCAAAATAGCAGAGAGGTCTTTAGGATTATCACAAAGCAAAATTGAGAAATCATAAATTTGGGGTGTTTTTAAGTTAAGATAATTCACTTAAAATGCTATGCTTGTAATTGAAGTAAGTTGTCACGAGGAGTCAGTGATGTCCTCTTTATATAAAATTTGATAATCAGATAATGAAGTTTTTCCACTGATAAGTTAGACTGAGAAGCATAATTGGAATAACAGAATAATAAATTGCAGTAATAGAATTGCAAATGGTTAGAGCTTGACGGGGTCAAGGAATCAAATACGAGAGTTGATAGAAATCTATGAACAACACATGATTAGTCAGCAGCACACCATTTTATGAGTCTTAAATAAAACTCTGAACAATGTTGCCTCATCCAACAAAAAAGTTGACAAAAATGTGGGACCCCCCAACTAAAAGTGGCCTCAAAATTTTTTCAAGAATTCTCCATTTAGTCTGCCTCCCTTTTCATCTTTCTCTCTCTGAGTGGTCTTATCTGTATGCCTTAGTTTTCTCTATCCTTTCCTTTGTCTTAGTATCTGTTTGGGGCTGAATTGTGTCTTTCTTTCCTGAATTCATATGCTGAAGTTCCAAGCCCTCGAACTTCACAATGTGGCTGTATTGGAAGGTAGAGTCCTTATTGGTAATTGAGTTAGCAAGAGGTCCTTAGGGTGGGTCTTAATCTTAGATGACAGATGTCTTTATAAGTAGAGAAAATTCAGACATCAGCAGGTCCAGAGGGAAGGCAACGTGAAGACACTGGGAGAAGACGCACATCTGGAGCCAAGGAGAGAGGGTGAGACCGGCCCTGCTGACACCGTGATCCTGCACTTTCAGCCTCCAGACTGAGCAAATACATTTCTGTGGTTTAAGCTGCCCAGTCTGGGGCTTCGTTACGGCAGCTGGAGCAAAATAACAGTGTTTCTGTGTACTGTCCTCTCTGGCTCTCTGTGACTCTCGCTTTCTCTCCGTGCCTCTCGGAGTTTCACTGGGTTATATTCTCTGACTCTGCATTTCAGATTCTCTCTTTCTGTGTTTCTCTCTCATCTGTTTATCACATGCTCTCTTTCATTCTCTATTTCTTCTCCTGTCTTTTTCTCTCTCTTGTTTCTCTACTTTATCATCCCCTGTCTTCCTTGGGTAATCCGTGGTACTTCATGTGAAATGTTTAGAACAGCACCTGTCTTATAGAAACTACTTGAAAAAGCTTCTTGTCCCTCACCCTCTCTCTTTTCTTTTCTTCTTCACTATTTCCTTTCCATTCCTTTTTCATTCACTCCCTAACTGGACACAAAGGAAAACTGGAATTTATTTTTCAGGATTTATTGTCTTTACTGAATGAGGTTTTACAGCCCCCCCATTCTAATTTTAAAGCAACTCACCTGACTGTTATACATTTCTCAAAGGGAGAGAGAAAGGGAGACTAAATTGAATTGCCTTTTGTAAGTGACCTTGGTTTGATTTTGTTTGTTTATCCCTTTTGAGTAAACATCTTTAAATCAGGTGATCTCACCTTTTACTGGATGCTGATTCACCCCGAGGGCTGGCTAAATATGCACATTTTTGCTCTCTCACCCCAAATTTTGAATCAGTGCACTTTGAATCTTTTATATAATTTTACAGATTTCTGGGCGGTTCTGATGCAGGGATTTCTTTCAGCATGCTCTGAGAATCACGGTCTTAGAAAATAAAAAAGGACAGCCCCTCTAAGCCCTGCCTAACCTTCGTTCATTCTAAATAAAGAATAAAATAAAGTCGAGTTTCATTTCAAGAAGAGGTTTGAAAATATTCCTTAAGAGGATCAAGTTGTGGACTTTTATTTTTTTTTTCCTTCTTCATTTATTTTTTCTGATGCAAGGAGCGCATAACATTTAATCTGGGGAGCAGAGAGCTGACGTTCACTTCCAAACAATTTAGGTAGGTGGAAAAGAAGAGTGAGACTTGAAAAATTAACAGTCATAGACTTACTTCTTTGGCACCTGTTTTGATTATTGAATTAAGAAAGTTCTGGCAGCTACAACTGGGTCTGCCAGATGTTGAAGAGCACATTTCAGGGAGGATGGAAAGGGATGTCAGGAGATGTGAGACTCATTCATTTAAAAAATAAACTGTCCGGATCAACTTCTGTTTAGGCTGTCAGAACTGATCGCCAGCGTAATGAAACATCAAGAACAAAGGGGGCGAGGAGACACTGATAAAGCCCAAATACATTGTGAAGTATAAAAACCTGCTGATTTTTAAATCAACACCCCCATGTGTCAGCTTACTGGTTTGTGGAAACCACCGACACATTGAAAGTAGGCCATTTTCCCCCAGTTTGGTGCATTTTCGTCCACTGCTTTTATGGAGGCTGTAAAAAAAATGCTGTCGAGGGACTGATCTTTTAGTCTCGGGATGACAGGAGGACCATGGCATCCAAGAGATCTTTGGGAGATAGATGGGGATGGAAGAAAAGGCAAGCCCTCTGTCAGAGGTGGAGTCACTTAGCATCGCTCTGGAAGAAGCAGGCGTCATCTTCCGTGAATTCTGAGTATCTGTTATACATACACACACACACTCAGAAACATACACTCCTGCCAATTGTTCATGCACACACATGGACACACATACACAAAATGTATGTGTACATATACACAGCTATACGTGGACACACACAAATGCTTCCACTATAGACAGGAAACAAAATCACATGTTTTTGCACAACCACATTCATGGGAAACCATATACTACATAGATCAAACACCTTTCGGGGCCCCTGGTCAAGCCTGCTGCTGAGATGAAAGCCTGGAAGCCATACAGATGGGATGGGCACATCTCCTTCCAGAACGCTGGGGAGTTACTCCATGAAAAATTCCTCTGGGAATTTCCCTGGTGGCCCAGTGGTTAAGACTCTGTACTTGCACTGCAGGGGGCACGGGTTTGACACCTGGTTGGGGAACTAAGATCCTGCATGCCACGTGATGAGGCCGAAAAATTTAAAAAAATTAAAAAATTGCTCTGCTATCACAGAGTTCCATTCATTCCTTGGACCCACCTTTCAGGATCCATCTGTCAGTCACATCCCACACAGGTGGATTCATATCCCTAGCATATGTGTTTTCGGATCATGAGGCTTGTCTGGGGCGCTTGGCAACGACCTGGCAAGGCTGAACTGGATGGAACTCCCCAATACCATCTATACTGCACCCTGATGGTGCTGGAGCTGTGTCCATGGAGGCTAAGTGGATGGTGTGTCTGAGATCATGTGAAACTTCAAAATAAGTACAACACATCTTCCTAAAGCATGAGCAACTCTAGGTGGAGTCAAACAATTCAAAACATTTTATTGCTTGCCAACCAGTTTAATCAACTGTATTCGTTTAGTCAACAATTTGTATTATAAAATTTACATGCATTTTTCAAGGGAAAAGAGCAGTGATCTGCAAATCAACTGGGCTTGGTGTATTTTTCAATGGAGAGGGTCTTGAACTATCATTTAAATTTTATGCTATGAGTTTTTCTGCTTCTTCCGGAATGAATTTTTCTCATTTATAACTTTAGAGCCAATGCTTTTTATCTAGTTTTCGAATTTGTTTATTTATATTTATTACTTATAGGACTGTCCTGGTGGCTCAGTGGTAAAGAATCCGCCTACAATGCAGGAGACCCAGGTTCGATCTCCGGGTCAGGAAGATCCCCTGGAGAAGGAAATGGCAACCCACTCCAGCAGAGTGGCATTCTCCATTCTTGCTTGGAGAATTCTGTGGACAGAGGAGCCTGGTGGGTTAAGTCTGTGGGGTCACAAAGAGTAGGACCCGACTTTACGACTGAGTATACACATGTTTACTTAAATAAAGACTTTATTGATTTAGAGTAGTTTTAGATTTACAACAAAACTGAGGTTTTCCATATTCCCCCTGCCTCTACACAATCAATAAAATGCATATATAATTACTCTTCAGTAATTTCTGGTCAATGTATACACCTATGTAACCATCATCCTATCAAGATAAATAATATTTCCGTCACTCAATAAAGTTCCCTTTTGAGTCTTTTCAGTCTTTCCACCCCTATTCCCCCCTAAACTACTGATCTGATTTCCATCAGCATAGTTTACTTTGCCTGTTCTGGATTTCATATCTGTAGCATCTGTATTTTTTCAATCAAGGTGTTTTTGACCTTCCTATGTGTTTTTTACATATGTATATATCTAGTTTAATTTCAAGGATATATAGCCCATAATACGTTTATCCACTCACTGATAGATGGGCATTTTGGTTTATGTTCAATTTTTTGACTATTACGAATAAAACTGCTAGGAAAAAAATCATAGTACAGGTCATTTTCAAAGATATATGGGTTTGTTTTTCTTGGATAAATACCCAGGACTATGGTTGTTGAGTCCTATTTATGTTTAGCTTTGTAAAACAAATGCCAAGGAGTTTCACAAAGTGGTCGCAAGATGTTGCACCCTAACCAGTAATGAATGAGAAGTCTATAGAGTCCTCACCCTTGCCAACACTTAATACAGTCAGTCATTCCAGTACAGTAAGTTCACTGCAAACAAGCAAAAGCACATTGGTAAGTCAAATTTGTTTGTAAGTCCAACAAAGTTAGCCTAGGTATCCATCCAACTAACGCAACTGGCCAAGTAGTCTGTACCTAATGGGCTTCCCTTGTAACTCTGCTGGTAAAGAATCTGCCTTTAATGCAGGAGACCTGGGTTCGATCCCTGAGTCAGGAAGATCCCCTGGAGAAGGAAATGGCAACTCACTCCCATATTCTTGCCTGGAGAGTCCCATGGACACAGGAGGGGGACAGGCTGCAGTCCTGTACCTGATGGGTTTATAATGTTTTTCACAGAAATAATACATAAAATACAAACACAATAAACAAAACATTTTAAATTTTACAGAACAGTCCCTGGAATAGTACAATAGTTCAATACAACAGCTGGCACACGGGGGCTGGCATCAAGTGAACAGGCAAGAAGAGTCCCTGCCTGGAGAAGGGAGAAGAGGAGCTGGGAGATGTTAGAGTTGAAAGACCACCAGCAGTAGGAGACGGAGGGGGGCTGCAGCTTCACTCATGGCTGACGTTGATGGAATGCACATTTGCATCTTTGAAAGTTTAAGACTTGAAGGTTCATATGTAGGCGACTTACTGTATAATGAATATGTAACCATCTCTCATTGCGGTACTAATCTGCATTTGCCTATGACTGGAACGTCGAACTTTTCATGTAATCAGGTATCTTGCTTAGGTCCATTCAAGTCTTTTGCCTGTTTAAAAAAGCCATGTTGTCTTTTTATTATGAGGTTATGCTTCTTTATATATTATGGATGCAAGGCCTTTTTCGGATGTAGCTATTGCAAATATTTCCTCAAAGTTTTTGGCTTGCTTTTTATATGTGTGTGTATATAGGTATATATTTTAAAGTGTCTTTTGATGAGAAGTTTGTAATGTTGATGAAGGCCAACTAACAATCTTTTTCTCTTATGGTTTGTGGTGCTTTTGGGGTGGTGGAGGGGCGGTGTCTGTGCTGCATGACTTGAGGGATCTCAGCTCCTGGAGCAGGGACTGGACTTGGGCCACAGCAGTGAAAGCCCAGAATCCTAGCCACTAGGTCACCAGGGAACTCCCTGATTGGTCTTTTCATGTTGTCTTCAACAAGTCTTTATCCTTCAGTTCTCAAACTATCTCAAGATATTTTCCTTTGTTTTCTTCTAGAAGTTGCAGAGCTTTAACTTACATGCTTGGATTTGTGGTTCATTTTAAATTAATTTTTATGTATGAAGTAAGACAGGAGTTGAGGTTCAATTGTTGATATTATTAATTAGTAGAATTAAAAAATATTTTCCAAGTTTTTCTTGACAGTCTGTGAAACATAACTTCTTGCCTCCTGCATGCTTGCGTGCTTGATCAGTCACTCAGTTGTGTCCAACTTTTCGTGACCCATGGACTGTACACTGCCAGGCTTCTTTGTCCATGGAGTTCTCCAGGCAAGAATATTGGAGTGGGTTGCTAGGCTCTCCTCCAGGGGATCTTCCTGACCCAGGGATCGAACCCCCATCTCCTCTGTCTCCTGCATTGCAGGCAGATTCTTTACCCACTGAGCCACCTGGGAATCCCCAACTTCTTGCATATTGACCTTGAAATCTGTGGGTTTGGAGGGTTTACTTCTTATCTCTTTTTGTTTATTCTGTATTATTATCATGTAAATAATCAAGTCTGTGGGAAAAAAACAGTTTTATTCAGTCCTTTCCAAACTTTATGATTTTTATTTCTTTCATGTATTGTTGCATTGGCGAGGACCTCTTATATGTTGAAACAGGCAGAAAGATTCAGTTTTCACCATTAAGAATGATGTTAATACTCAGGATTGTGTGTGTGTGGTTGTTATTTGTTGTTTTTGCAGATACCTTATATCAGACAGAAAAATTATCTTCTAGTCCCAGTTTACTGAGAATTTTTATCATAAAATGGACGATAGATTTTGTTAAATGCTTTTCTACATCTGTTGGGAGGTTCATATAATTTTTCTCTATAATTCTGCTAATATGATGTTACACTAATTGTTTTTCACATGTTAAATCAACCTTGAATTCCTAGGATAAATTTCACCTGATCAAGACATGTTATACTTTTTAAATTATTGCTGGATTTATGTTTATAATATTTCGTCGAGAATTTCTACCTTTATGTTCGTGAGGGATACTGGTGGGTAATTTTTTCCTGTTTAGGTAATGTTTTTCTGGAATTTTAGTATTTAAATTATATTGACCTCATAAAAGAAGGCAAGAACTGCTCCATCCTTTTCTACATTCTGAAAAAAAAGCTTTTGTATAATAGTACTGGTATTGTTTCTGCCTTAAATATTTGCTGTAATTCACCTGTAAAGTTATTTGGGCTTAGAGTTTTGTTTGTGGAAAAAGTGAAAGTATTAGTCACTTAGTCATGTCTGATTCTTTGCGACCCTGTGGACTGTAGCCTGCCAAGCTCCTCTCTCTATGGGATTGTCCAATCAAGAATACTGGAGTGGGTTGCTCTTCCCTTCTCCAGGGGATCTTTCCAACTGAGGGATGGAATCTGGGTCTCCTGCATTGCAGGCAGATTCTTTACTGGCTGAGCCACCAGGGAAGGAAGGTTGTTTATATTGCAAATCCAATTTCTGTGATAGATAAAGTACTATTCGAGCTTTAAAATTTCTTCTTAAATTGGTTTTGGCTATTTGGAGCTTTCAAGAAATGTATTTCTATCATCTAAATTGCTGAGCTTACATGCATAAAAATATTTATAACATTTCCTGATCATGCTTTTAATATCTGCAGGATTGTACTCATATCTTCTATTTCATTCCTGATATTGATTTGTTTTCTCTATTCTTGATCAGTATTGCTAGGAGCTTCCCTGGTAACTCAGGGGACTTGCCTGGTGGCCCAGTGGTAAAGGATCTGCCTGCAATGCAGGAGACCCGGGTTCAAACCCTTGGTCAGGAAGATCCCCTGGAGGAGGAAATGGCAACCCACTCCAGTATTCTTGCCTGGAGTATCCCATGGACAGAGGAGCCTGGTGGGCTGCATACAGTCCATAGGGTCGCAAAGAGTTGGATGCGACTGAAGAGACTCAGCATGTATGCATATAAATCAACTATACTTCAATAAAATAAAATAAAATAAAAAACAGTTCTCTGAAAACTTAATCAAGAGGGAATTAGGTAAGTTGCACCCAACCCATCCTGTTGGAGGCTTGTTTTTCACTTGAGAAAGAGCAGAGACTATAGAACAACCTCACAGCTGTTTATGTCTTCCAGTAACTTTTTCTAACCTTTTCCCCATCTGCTTTTGCAGTAGGAAAAATCATTTTCTCCATGTGATGGGTCTTCAACACCCCCTTCCCTACCTCCTAGATACTGTACTCCAAGATACTATCCTAAATTACAGTGATTCATTATTCCTATTAAAACAAACAGTATCCTCAAATTTCCTGGCAAACCAAACAATTGTGAACAGTAAATCCAAACAGTAAAACACGGGCACACATTGGGTAAATGTTATTTTCCCCGAACAAGAAAAGCTTTCGGCAAAGTGTTTAACTTGAATACAACAAAAGGCAATTTAATTTAGTAATACAGCTGGGTGAAAAATGGGGACCTCGGGTTTAATAAGAAGGGGAGAAAGACACGCATATATCATCCAAAAGGATAATTATGAGAAACTATTTTGTATGATCCAGCTAAATCAAAGCTTCTAATGCTTTTTTACTCCTGTCAAAATAGGGAGATTTAAGGCCTTAAAAATGGGAATTTTGCAGACTTCACTGCCAAGAAAAAAATGATTTGTCTCTTGATAAATTACTATTGGGCTTTATACCCAGGAAAAAATACACTTACACTGAAATAAATGCCAAGGAATGGCTAGAGAATTTATATTATTCGTTCATATCTGTCAGTGGATTGGTGGGGAGACAGCAGTCCCATTTAAAACGTCTCCCGGCTGGCTGACAGGATGCCACAGAGGCAAGATGAAAAACTCCGGTGATGGGGTGCAGGCGCAGACCCCCAGGAGGCTGTGTAGACCTGCCACTGTACTGTTTGACTTCTTTTTCTCCCCGGAACCCAAGCATCCTATTCCCTCTGGATTTCACACCTCAAGAAGAATCCCCAATTATGGACACATGTCTTTTTACAGATTCTGAATATTTCTGTGCTGCTTGTACATGTTCTAAACAAATCTGTCTTCCAAACAGAAGAGGAAACAGGAAAAAGAGAGAAAAACGTTGGCAACTGCAAAGCCACAATAAGTCAATGCCAAGGGTCTGGTGAGGACTGCGTACACCTGGCTCTTCATCGTCTCCATCAAAGTCTTGATAAGAGCACACTGGTCATTGCCCTAGGGACCCAGACTCCAACTGTCCTTCTTTCACAACCTGTGCAAACCTTTGGCAAAACAGGTCACGGCTTCGGGCCTCAGTCTTCCCATCTGTAAAATGGCTGGTTTGGATAAGCAATTTTTCCCTGTAAGTGTTTCTGCAACATACATCATTTGAGATACGTGGTATACCTGGCAGCTCAGATAGTAAAGAATCTGCCTGCAATGCAGGAGACCCAGGTTTGACCCCTGGGTCAGGAAGATCCCTTCAAAAGGGAATGGTAACCTACTCCTGTATTTTTGCCTGGGAAATTTCATGGACAGAGGAACCTGGTGGGCTACTGTCCATGAGGTCACAATGAGTCGGACACAACTGAGCAACTAACATTTCCACTTTTATACAAAATTGTATTCTATATCATAGACTAAAGCAGAATGGCTCCAGCCAAAGCAGAGAGCTTCTTCTTTTCTTACATTTTCCCACCTTCTGAAAATGAAAGTCACTCAGTCGTGTTCAACTCTTTGTGACCCCATGGACTGCAAAGTCCATGGAATTCTCCAGGCCAGAATACTGGAGTGGGTAGCCTTTCCCTTCTCCAGGGGATCTTCCCAACCCAGGGATCAAACCCAGGTATCCTGCATTGCAGGTGGATTCTTTACCAGCTGAGCCACAAGGGAAGCTCTAATTCTACAGAACTCTAGGGCTTCAGGAATACACTTTGAGAATTACTAACGTGAATATTTTCTAAGGATCCACCTGGTATGAATACACCTCGGTTCTGGGGCTGGTCTGCTCCTGAAACAATATAGGCTGTGAAATGGTCAGATAGCTCTGATGGCCTTCTTTCCTCCATGGTGATGATGTGCCTGCTGTGGGGAGGTAGGGGCAGATAGGGGTCTTTTCCACAACGCCAAGCTCCCAAGGTTTCATTGCCGCTGCTCACCAGGGGCAATTCTCCTGCTCCATGGATAAGGCAGAAACATACAGTAGAGTCTTGGGGGAGCTGTTCAAAAATTCACATGAGAATTATCATCCAAATATTTACCGTCAGAAATTTGAAAGCTTTCTTGCTTGCTAAAGGCTGGTGTTTATCAGTTCCATACTCCAGTAAATTCTGGAGCACTTTGTTTTTCAAACAAAATAATGTAAAGACGTTGTTGTTGTTCAGTTGCTCAGTAGTGTCCGACTCTTTGCGACCCCATGGACCACAGCACACCAGGCTTCCCTGTCCTTCAGTATCTCTTGGAGTTTGCTCAAACTCATGTCCATTAAGTCAGTGATGCCATCTAACCATCTCATCTTCTGTTGCCCTCTTCTCCTGCCCTCAATCTTTCCCAGCATCAGGGTCTTTTCCAATGAGTTGGCTCTTCGCCTCAGGTGACCAAAGTATTGGAGCTTCAGCTTCAGCATCAGTCCTTCCAATGAATATTCAGGACTGATTTCCTTTAGGATTGACTGGTTTGATCTCCTTGCAGTCCAAGGGACTCTTAAGAGTCTTCTCCAGCATCACATTTCCAAAGCATCAGTTCTCCGGCACTCAGCCTTCCTTATGGCCCAACTCTCACATCTGTACATGACTACTGGAAAAACCATAACTTTGACTAGATGGACCTTTGTTGGCAAAGTGATGTCTCTGCTTTTAAATATGCTAAATTAATTATAGCAAGCACACTGGAGTCTTCCAAAAGCTGGATGATAACTCATTTGCTATACAAATAAATAAATGAAAGAATGGAATACATGCTTCGGGAAAAGAAAATTCTGATGAGTTCTTTTTCCTTTTTTGGACTTTCTTGGTGCTAAAAAAAAAAGTGCATCTCTATTTTAAGTTGCAAATCTTTCTAAAATGTCTGGATTGATTTTCTGTCTGAGTAACACCAATTTAAAGTGTTTTCTTCCTAAATCTTTTTTGTAGTTTACAGAGCACTGCACGTTTCACAAATCACTTTTTAGTTTATAAGCATAGTTTACAGTAGACTTTATACTTTATATGGTGTACCTTTCCAGGGTACTTTACAGTTTACAAAGTCGTTTATGGCTTACACATTCCTTTGTATAAGCCACTTAATCGTTTTCAAAGTATTTGGCATCTTATAAAGCCCTATTATAATTACAAAGCGCTTTGTAGCTTACCAAATGCCTTGCAATTTGTGAAATGATTACAAGCCCATAACCATGTTTAGCTTTAGCAGATGTGAGTGACATAATCACATCTTTCTTTGATGATTACAGGGATCATGCTGGGCATAAGAGTCATAATTATGAACTTGTCTTTACTGAACACAGACCCAGTGTCCCACAGATGCTTATTATTGCCAGATTAATTAAGAATAGCATTGCTCTAAACTGATATAACTGATGAAGGCCAATAAGTTTGGTCTTGATCAGTGGTTCTCCTTGGGGGCGATTTTGCCCACCAGAGGACCTTTGGCAATATATGCAGACATGTGTGGTTGTCACAGCTAGGGGAAGGGATCTTACTGGCACCTAGTGGGTCGAGGCTGGGGACATTGTTAAACATCCCACAACGTGCATCACAATATCCCGTAATGTCAAAAACACCAAGGTTCAGAAGCCACAGTCTGGATAAAGGTCAGACCATCAGACAATGTCATACTACTTATCTCTTGCATTAGAAGGACGCTCTGTGGAACATCCCTGGTGGTCCAGCGGTTAGGACTCTGCACGTTCACTGCAGGGGGCTTGGGTTCGATCCCTGGTTGGGGAACTAAGATCCCAGAAGCTCTTGACACAGTCAAAAAAGAAAAAGATACCTTGAGTTGCAAGCAATAGGTAATAGCCTCAAGCTGGCTTAAATACTGCATCCATGTATTATCTCCCCTAACTGGAAATCAAGACGAAGGTCTGGCTGGGTGATTAAGATGCTGACCTGACTCTCTTCTTTTCTACACTTCCCCCCCCCGCCCGCCCAGCCTCAGCTCATGTTAAGGCTGATTCCTGGCTGTCATCAGTAATTGGGGCAAATGATCCTGTTCAGAGGGAAGAAAGCTGCCTTTTCTTTCCAGAACCCCAGAAAAACTCTTTGTGGGTGAATAAATACTCACGTCCTACTCTGACTTCCTTAACTGAAGAACATACACAAACTAGCATGGACATAGCCTTTTTATATCCCCTGTGCTTTCTCCACCTCTGTCATTCCTTGGCCATTAACTTTTGGCAGATGACTAGGGCTTTTGCAAGAACAAAAACATAATAAAATCACTTGTTCCCACTGGAAACGGTTCCCGTGGAACATCTGAGTAGATTTACTCACAGAAATTCACACTGTTTCCCAGCCTGGAATTCTGAACCATATAAATCTTTCCCCCACGCATTACACATGCACACATACACATACTCTCCCTCTTGCAAATTAAAAGCCATATATATCTTGCCAAAGCATTTCTGACATGCAGCTTCGGCATTCAGAGCCTCAGGCAAGCTTTGAGTCTACCATGTGATGTATAACTGGCCAGGGAGGTTGCAAAGCCCAGAATTCAATGACTAGTCAACAGGATTTGAGATATTTTGGGCAAAGCTCGCTCTCCTTTGTCTAAACAATCTTATCAGCAGGAGGTACCTTATCTAGGGACATACGCTGAGACCAAGCACTCTACATTAAAGGTGAAAAACGAGTTGTATTGCAGCATCTTCACGATCAAACAAATACTCTCATTTTCCTATTTAACTGTTTTCACATTTGCCTTGGGGTACTGCTCAGCTCCAAAGGTTAGCCTTTAGGTCATTTCTGTGAGGTGGAGTGGGGCTATTGGATACTCATCTACAAAAGTCTTCAGGATATGTGTCTGCTCAGTCATGTCTGACTCTTCGTGATCCCATGGACTGTAGCCCATCAGGCTCCTCTGTCCATGGGATTCTCTAGGCAAGAATACTGGAGTGAGTTGCCATTTCCTCCTTCAGGAGATCTTCCTGACCCAGGGATCAAACCCAGGTCTCTTGCTTGGCAGGCGGATTCTTTACCACTGAGCCACCTGGGAAGCCCTCAAATGCCTTCAAAGGCTACCAATTACATGTAGGACAGATTCAGACCTCTGAGCCTGACTTTCAGTCTGCCCCTCAAACACTGAACCCAGCACTTTCTTTCCAACTACTATTTCCCTACAAGTATCATCTACTCCATTTTGACCGATCTCTAAGTTACATTTCAAATAAGTTTTCTGTGTTTCTGAATTACAGAACCAGGAGGATAGCTGGCAATAAAAAGCAACATGCTGTATGATCCAGCAGTCTCATTCCTGGACATCTATCTGGAGAAAACCATAATTTGAAAAGATACATGTACCTCAATATTCAGTGCATCACTATTTACAGTAGCCAAGACACTGAAGCGACCTATTAATAAAAGCCCATCAACAAATGAATGGAAAAAGATGTGATCTATATACACAATGGAATACTACTCTGCCATAAAGAAGAATGAAATAGTGCCCTTTGCAGCAATATGGATGGATCTAGAGATTATCAGACTAGGTGAAGTTAAGTCAGAAAGAAAGGCAGATATCATATGACATCACTTACATGTAGAATCTAAAATCTGATACAAATGAACTTAGGTGCAAAACAGAAAAGACTCACAGACATAGAAAACAAACTTATGGTTACAAAGGGGAAAGAGGGTTGGGAAGGGATAAATTAGAAGTTTGGGATGAACAAACTACTATATATAAAACAGATAAAGAACAGGTCCTATTGTATAGCACAGGGAACTATATTCAGTACCCTGTAATAAACCATAATGGAAAAGAATCTAAAAAAGAATATATATATATATATGAGTCACCTTGCTGTACATTAGAAACTAGCACAACATTATAAATCAAGTATACTTAATTATAAAAAAGTAACTGACTTGGGTGTAAATTTTGACTCCCTCACATATAGGCCATACATTCCTGGAAAAATCACATATTTAGTGAGATTCAATTTTATTCATGCAGAAAATGATGATAGTATCACCTTGTGCCATAGATGGGAGTGTTAAATAAGATAATTATTCAAGAGAATGGTTATCCACTCCCACCCCTGGGCTTCCCGGGTGGCTCAGAAGGTAAAGAATCTGCAGTTGGGAGACCTGGGTTCGATCCCTAGGTTTCAAAGATCCCCTGGAGAAGGGGATGGCTACTGACTTCTTGCCTGGAGAATTCCAAGAACAGAGGAGTCTGGTGGGCTCCAGTCCATGGGCTTGCAAAGAGTCGGACATGAAATGAGTGACTAACACTTTCACTTTTATTTTCAATATGATAAGATCAGTGCCTGTCAGGAAGAAGGTGTTTAATAAAGTTATTATCTTTACTTTACTTTCTTACCTGCCTATATTGACTTCCCTTGTTCAGTTCAGTCGCTCAGTTGTGTCTGACTCCTTGCGACTCCATGGACTGCAGCACGCCAGGCTTCCCTGTCCATCACCAACTGCTGGAGCTTACTCAAACTCATGTCCATTAAGTTGGTGATGCCATCCAACCAACTAATCCTCTGTCATCCCCTTCTCTTCCCACCTTCAGTCTTTCCCAGTATCAGGGTCTTTTCCAATGAGTCAGTTCTTTGCATCAGGTGGGCAAAGTTTTGGAGTTTCAGCTTCAGCATCAGTCCTTCCAGTTAATATTCAGGACCTTTAGGATGGATTCGTTGGATCTCCTTCCAGTCCAAGGGACTCTCAAGAGTCTACTCCAACACCACAGTTCAAAATCATCAATTCTTCCTCGCTCAGCTTTTTTTATGGTCCAACTCTCACATCCATACATGACCACTGGAAAAACCATAGCTTCGACTAGACGGACCTGTTGGCAAAGTAATGTCTCTGTTTCTTAATATGCTGTCTAGGTTGGTCATAGCTTTTCTTCCAAGGAGCAAGCGTCTTTTAATTTCATGACTGGAGTCACCACCTGCAATGATTTTGGAGCGCCCCAAAATAAAGTCTCTCACTGTTTCCATTGTTTCCCCATCTATTTGCCACGAAGTGATGGGACCAGGTGCCATGATCTTAGTTTTCTGAATGTTGAGTTTTAAGCCAACTTTTTCACTCTCCTCTTTCACTTTCATCAAGAGGCTCTTTAGTTCTTCTTCACTTTCTGCCACAAGGGCATGTTTCTATTTCTGCTTTGACGTTTCTATTTCTGCTTTATTTTGAAGGAAGGTGAGCTTTACTTCTCCTGTCAATCCTTCAGTGTCTACAACATACACCGTTCTATATCCTCCTGGCTCACTGTATTCTTACCTTTAGCAGTTGTCACAATTTTAATTTATACTAATTTGTGGAAATAACTGGGTAGTATTTATTCCCCCCAGTAGAGTTGTTGCTGTTGTTCAGTTGCAAAGTTGTGTCTGACACTTTGTGACCCCAGGGACTGCAGCATGCCAGGCTTTCCTGCAGGTAGAGTAAGGTTGCTAAGAGCGGAGAGCATCTGTCTGGCTCATGTATATTGCACCTCTGTGTTCCTCATGCCTAGACAGTTTCTAACACCTAATAAGTGTTCAGTAAATATTGAATGAATGAATGATTGAACAGACAGTTAAGATGAATTGAGCACTAGGCAGGGTGCTAAATTCTTTATTTTTAGGCCATACCTCGAAGCAAGTGGGATCTTAGCTTCCTGACCAGGGATCACCCCTGTACGCCATGCAGTAGAAGCATAGAATCTTACCCACTGGACCACCAGGGAAATCCCCGTGTGCTAAGTTCTTTATATATGTAATACCCTAGGTTTATAACTATTATTCCTATTTCCTGACAAAGGAACTGGGGTGTAGTGGGATAAAGCATCATGAGGAAAGCACACCTCTAGGAAGAAAGAGTCAGGGTTTGGGATTTTGTCATCTGACTCCAAGCCCAAGCTCCTCCATTATACCTTTTCTGTAAGGATGACAGGTAATGGACACAGGGCTTGGGTGACTCGCATATTGTATAATCCTGCTTTACATCAGAGTGAGCTGCCCAAACAGGATGCAGAAAAATATGATTCCCTTTGATTCTTTTCAACAGCTTTTCCGGCCATGATGTCCTTTGATCTTCACATGAGATTTTGCTCTGTTGATGAAAAAATGGGACTCAGGGGGAGTAAGTGATTTGCTCAAGGTCACTCATCCAGTCACTGATGCGGAAACACAGAGTTGGAGATGCCTAGAACAATCAGTGGAGTAATCAGACCAGGTCACTGTCACTGATGCGGAAACACAGAGTTGGAGATGCCTAGAACAATCAGTGGAGTAATCAGACCAGGTCACTGCAGCCAGCAGGCTTTCCCTCCCTCCTCCTGAAGTTTTGGAGGGAGCTGGATACTGAGCCCCTTACAGAGAGCCAAGGAGGCTGGTGCTGTGGGAAAAATCATGGACCCAGAGTTGGGGGACTGGATTCTGGAGGAAGCCACGTTACCGGATCTGAGCTGCCAGACCTTATTTGGGAAATTCTGCATTTCAATCTGAACAGGAGAAGTTTAGGTTCAATGTTTTCTAAAAACTTCAGAGGGATGTATTCATTCAGCAGATATTTAATGAGTGCCTTCTAAGACCAGGGGCTTCCCTGGTGGTTCAGACAATGAAGAATCCGTCTGCAAAGCAGGAGACATGGGTTCAATCCCTGGGTTTCAAAGATCCTCTGGAGAAGGGAATGGCTACCTACTCCAGTATTCTTGCCTGGAGAATCCCATGGATAGAGGAGCCTGGCGGGCTATAGTCCATGGGGATGCAAAGAGTCGGACACTATTGAACGACTAATACTCACACATTCAGTCGGTCTACTAAGACCAGTGTCTGTCTTCCTCATTTCTATATTCTTTGTTTCTAGTACAGATTCTGATACATGGCAAGTGCTAAACAGCTATCGAGTGAGTGAGTGTGAATGAAGATGACAAGATAAAGCAGCCTTTAACACCTAGTATGTCCCTGCCCTCCAGGTGGGAGAGATGAGTAAGCCAACCGCTAATGGTTTTGCACTCTGCTGAGTACTTTAAAATATATATTTTATTTATTTGACTGTGTTGGGTGTTAGTTGCAATTGCAGCATGCAGGGTCTTGGTTGCAGCACACAAACTCCCTATTTGTGGGGTACAGGCTTAGTGGTCCCCTGGCATGTGGGATCTTATTTCCCCAGCCAGGGATGGAACCCGAGTCCAAGGCATTGTAAGGCAGATTCTCAACCACTGGACCAGGGAAGTCCCTCAGTTCAGTTCAGTTCAGTCACTCAGTCATGTCCGACTCTTTGCGACCCCATGGACTGCAGCACGCCAGGCCTCCCTGTCCATCACCAACTCCCGGAGTTCACTCAAACTCACGTCCATCAAGTCAGTGATGCCATCCAGCCATCTCATCCTCTGCCACCCCCGTCTCCTCCTGCCCTCAATCTTTCCCAGCATCAGGGTCTTTTCCAGTGAATCAGCTCTTTACATCAGGTGGCCAAAGTATTGGAGCTTCAGCTTCAGCATCAGTCCTTCCAGTGAATATTCAGGACTGATTTCCTTTAGGATGGACTGGTTTGATCTCTGCAGTCCAAGGGACTGTCAAGAGTCCTCAACACACCACAGTTCAAATGCATCAATTCTTTGATGCTTAGCTTTCTTTATGGTCTAACTCTCACATCCATACATGACTACTCGAAAAACCATAGTTTTGACTATATGGACCTTTGTCAGTAAGTCTCTGCCTTTTAATATGCTGTAGGGAAGTCCCTACTGAGTAGTTTAATTGGAGTAAATTCAGAATAGTTTGGTTGCTCTGAGGTGGTCCAGTTAATCCAGTTTGGGGGGTGGACAGAAACTTAGGGAGGAATTTAGGAATTTCCTGAAGGAAGTGATCTCTAAGGATGTTTTACCATATAGGACGCCCCCAGTGGCTCAGGAGTAAAGAATTGGCCTACAGTGGAGGAGCCACAGGAGATATGGTGTTGATCCTTGTGTTAGGGGAAGCACACTGATTGAAACCGCCCACCCTGGCCAGGCACCATAGTAACCATTTGCATGAGTTGTTTTATGACAGGAGATTCTGATAAGGAATACAGAACTAATAAGGCACCACCAACTGGAAGAGATCAGGAAAGGTCGAAAGGAGACACCACTTCCCAGAATCCCTCTCGCTAGCATCCATCTTGGCTGAGCTATGCGTGCGCCACCAGGAGAGACTCTGAATTAGAATGATTGGCCAAAGACCACCCAGAAACTAATCCCATCACCATGAAACCCAAGACTGCGAGCCATGTGGCAGAGCAGTTCTCCTGGGTTCCCTTACCCTACTGCTCTCCACCCAGGTACCCTTTCCCAATAATCTCTTTGTCAGCACATGTATCTCCTCAGACAATTCATTTCCGAGTGTTAGACAAGAGCCCAGATTCAGGCCCTGGAAGGGGTCCCCCTTCCTGCAACACTTGGGTCAGGAAGATTCCCTGGAGAAGAAAATGGCAACCCACTCAAGTATTCTTGCCTGGAGAATCCCATGGACAGAGGAGGCTGGTGGGCTACAGTCTGTGGGGTTGCAGAGACTCAGATATAACTAAGCGACTGAGCATGCACGCACTTTACCATATGTACTTGGCCAAAACGGAGAAGTGTAGAGGAAATCAGAAAGGCTGGTTGATCATCCCAGACAGAAGGGAAAGTACAGGAACTCACTGTAGGCCTGGGGTTTAAAGTTCAGTTGGGGCACAGAGGAGAGGAATCTGGAGAAGTAGGTAGAGGAAGATGAAGGTAAACTGCCTTATTGGGTTGAAATTGATCAGGACTTTGAGGGGCCCTCCTGGGCACAAAAGCCTTTCTGGGCCCCCCAGTTCCTATTTGCATGATATAGACTTCAGCCTCCTAGACCTCCCTCAGTCCCAGAGGGCAGATTCAAACAGTTGCTAATCAGAGAAGGGAGGGAATGCAGAAACAAAGGAGGGGCCTTTAAGAAACTGTAGTGTAGCCTTTAAAGCAGAATCCTGGTTCCTCCTCAGGAAATACACATAACAATATCTTTGAACTCTTCTGCGGGAGCTAAGGGGGCAAGATGGAAACCAGAAAATCTGGGGTGTAATTCGAATCCAAAGGCCCAAGGATGAGAGCACCAGTGTCTGAGGCAGGAGAGATGAATGTCTCAACAAACAGAGAAAGCAAATTTGCCCTTCCCCTGTCTTTTTGTTCTATTCAGATCCTCAGTGTGTAACCCTGCAGGACCTGATGGGGCCTTCCTGGGGACAGGCCTTCCCCTACATCCTAGCTTTAGCTACTCTCTACAGAATGATCTCTGTTTGTTTCCAAGGCAAACCATTCAATATCACAGTAATCCAAGTCTATGCCCCAACCAGTAACGCTGAAGAAGCTGAAGTGGAACGGTTCTATGAGGACCTACAAGACCTTTTAGAACTAACACCCAAAAAAGATGTCCTTTTCATTATAGGGGACTGGAATGCAAAAGTAGGAAGTCAAGAAAGACCTGGAGTAACAGGCAAATTTGGCCCTGGAATACAGAATGAAGCAGGGCAAAGACTAATAGAGTTTTGCCAAGAAAATGCACTGGTCATAGTAAATACCCTCTTCCAACAACACAAGAGAAAACTCTACACATGGACATCACCAGATTGTCAACACCGAAATCAGATTGATTATATTCTTTGCAGCCAAAGATGGAGAGGCTCTATACAATCAACAACCAAATTCAGACTTAGATTGAAGAAAGTAGGGAAAACCATTAGACCATTCAGGTATGACCTAAATCAAATCCCTTATGATTATACAGTGGAAGTGAGAAATATATTTAAGGGACTAGATCTGATAGAGTGCCTGATGAACTATGGATGGCGGTTCATGACATTGTACAGGAGACAGGGATCAAGACCATCCCCAAGGAAAAGAAATGCAAAAAAGTAAAATGGCTGTCTGGGAAGGCCTTACAAATAGCTGTGAAAAGAAGAGAAGTGAAAAGCAAAGGAGAAAAGGAAAGATATAAGCATCTGAATGCAGAGTTTCAGAGAATAGCAAGAAGAGATAAGAAAGCTTCCTCAGAGATCAATGCAAAGAAATAGAGGAAAAGAACAGAATGGGAAAGATGAGAGATCTCTTCAAGAAAATTAGAGATACCAAGGGAACATTTCATGCAAAGATGGGCTCAATAAAGGACAGAAATGGTGTGGACCTAACAGAAGCAGAAGGTATTAAGAAGAGGTGGCAAGAATACACAGAAGAACTGTACAAAAAGATCTTCATGACCCAGATAATCACGATGGTGTGATCACTGACCTAGAGCCAGACATCCTGGAATGTGAAATCAAGTGGGCCTTAGAAAGCATCACTATGAACAAAGCTAGCGGAGGTGATGGAATTCCAGTTGAGCTATTTCAAATCCTGAAAGATGATGCTGTGAAAGTGCTGCACTCAATATGCCAGCAAATTTGGAAAACTCAGCAGTGGCCACAGGACTGGAAAAGGTCAGTTTTCATTCCAATCCCAAAGAAAGGCAATGCCAAAGAATGCTCAAACTACACACAATGCACAATTGCACTCATCTCACATGCTAGTAAAGTAATGCTCAAAATTCTCCAAACCAGGCTTCAGCAATACGTGAACCATGAACTTCCTGATGTTCAATCTGGTTTTAGAAAAGGCAGAGGAACCAGAGATCATATTGCCAACATCCGCTGGATCATGGAAAAAGTAAGAGAGTTCCAGAAAAACATCTATTTCTGCTTTATTGACTATGCCAAAGCCTTTGACTGTGTGGATCACAATAAACTGTGGAAAATTCTGAAAGAGATGGGAATATCAGACCACTTGACCTGCCTCTTGAGAAATCTGTATGCAGGTCAGGAAACAACAGTTAGAACTGGACATAGAACAACACACTGGTTCCAAATAGGAAAAGGAGTACGTCAAGGCTGTATTTTGTCACCCCAGTTATTTAACTTATATGCAGAGTACATCATGAGAAACGCTGGACTGGAAGAAACACAAGCTGGAATCAAGAAGCCAGGAGAAATATCAATAACCTCAGATATGCAGATGACACCACCCTTATGGCAGAAAGTGAAGAGGAACTCAAAAGCCTCTTGATGAAAGTGAAAGTGGAGAGTGAAAAAGTTGGCTTAAAGCTCAACATTCAGAAAATGAAGATCATGGCATCCGGTCCCATCACTTCATGGGAAAAAGATGGGGGAAACAGTGGAAACAGTGTCAGACTTTATTTTTTTGGGCTCCAAAATCACTGCAGATGGTGACTGCAGCCATGAAATTAAAAGACGCTTACTCCTTGGAAGGAAAGTTATGACCAAACTAGATAGCATATTGAAAAGCAGAGACATTACTTTGCCAACAAAGCTCCATCTAGTCAAGGCTATGGTTTTTCCTGTGGTCATATATGGATGTGAGAGTTGGACTGTGAAGAAGGCTGAACGCTGAAGAATTGATGATTTTGAACTGTGTTGTTGGAGAAGACTCTTGAGAGTCCCTTGGACTGCAAGGAGATCCAACCTGTCCATTCTGAAGGAGATCAGCCCTGGGTGTTCTTTGGAAGGAATGATGCTAAAGCTGAAACTCCAGTTCTTTGGCCACCTCATGCGAAGAGTTGACTCCTTGGAAAAGACTTTGATGCTGGGAGGGATTGGGGGCAGGAGGAGAAGGGGACGACAGAGGATGAGATGGCTGGATGGCATCACTGACTCGATGGACGTGAGTCTGGGTGAACTCCGGGAGTTGGTGATGGACAGGGAGGCTTGGCGTGCTGCGATTCATGGGGTCGCAAAGAGTCGGACAGGACTGAGCGACTGAACTGAACTGAAAGTACCTAGATAATAGTATTCAGTGCCAATTTCCTGAATGGTTTTGCAGATGTGAAAATCCCCCACAAAAGAGAAGATGCTAACTACTTGGTTAACCTTAGTATACATCCCCAGGACCTCCTAGAGCCTAAGGACTGATAAGTTCACCCCTGTGACACCCCCTGCAGTCTTACCATCAGCCAATCAGAGAACTGTGCACTAGGTAATCACAGACCCTGTGAACCTTCCCCCCCTCCCCCACCCCAGCCCCACCCCCTCACCTGGCTTTAAAAAATGCTTTAAAAAAAAACCCTTTGAGGATCTTGGAGCCTTTTAGGGCGTGAGACACCTGTCTGCTTGCATGGTCCTGCAGTAAACCTTTCTCTGCTGCAAACTCGGAATTTTCATTTTGTTTGGCCTCACCGTGGGTCAGGCACATGAACTTGCATTAACAGATGGATTGGCTGAACTCCCTCTTCATTTATGAGTCGTGTGTATGTGTGTGTTAGTCACTTAGTCGACTCTTTATGACTCCTGGACCATAGCCTGCCAGGCTTCTCTGTCCATGGCATTCTCCAGGCAAGAATACTGGTGGGGGTTGCCATTCCCTTCTCCAAGGAGTCTTTCCTACCCAGGGATTACCACCAGGAAAGCCCAATGAGTCCAGTGATTAAATCTGAATTTCTTCTGAAAACACCTTCACAGACACACCCAGAAATAATGTTGGGACAGTTTTCCGGGGCATCTTCTAACCTGTCAAGTTGACACAGAAAATTAACCATCATGTTTTGTAAAGTGAATCCCACTGTAAAACTGGATGAGGCTCAGGGAAGGGTTGAGGGAGTGGCCCCACAGAGGAAAAAAAAAAAAAGAATCCCTTAGACTTTTTCCACTTCAGATTAGCCCCTTGGACAAGCACTTGAGTCTCCCCCCTGGAGCATCCCTCATTGTTATCGCAAATGACATACACATAGCAACGGGGAAGTCGAGAGAAACTTCTCGGTGGCTGACACATTTCACAGGGAGAAATGGATTTTAAAACTGTTTTCAACTAACAAATTGACAGTCTTAGCCTTCTCTCACCCAGGACGCACTCCCTGGAGTGCAGCGCGGGGAGGAGGTGGATGAGGACTGATAAGATCTAATCCACTGCTTACAGAAATTGAGAGAGAGTTTTTCTAATCACCCACCAGAGAGTTCTCCCTCCCGACCCAATTTCCTCCTAAATCACACACCAGAGGTCAGAGGAAGGGGTGATAAGCTGCCCACCACGAGGTGGGTTGGAAAGGCCCCATTCCGTTCCATCAGAGGAGTGTCAGAGTTTATAAATTGTTGTGTCTGTCTTCTCCAAAAGGGAGAAAGTCTACCATCTCACCCCAAAAATGTATGTTTTCAACTTAGATTTATCATCTTTAATATTCTTGAAGAGTGGGAGAGAGAGAAATGTGGGGGTGGGGTGGCAGGGGGAAAAGAGGGTACAACCAGTAAGGACAACTGACAGGTATAAATAAGAGCAGTCATTCCTACTGCAAAGCAAAGGGCTGGGGTGGGGGTGGGCAGGCAGGGGCAGGGAAGCAGGGAGCTTATAAGGGTCCTGAATGTGCCTTTTGGGTCTTCTGTGCTTGAATGTGTGGGTTCGGATTCAGGCTGTGCCACTGCGTGAATTTAGGTGTGTTATTTCAGCTCTCCGAAATTCCCCATCTTGGAAATGGGGATGATAACAAGATGGACAGACCGTTGTAGAGTTTTCTGAGACCTATATGAGTTAATGGGCTTCTCAGGTGGTGCTAGGGTTAAAGAGCCTGCCTGACAGTCTAGGAGACATAAGAGATGGGGCTCTGATCCCTGGGTCGGGAAGATCCCCTGGAGGAGGGCACAGCAACCCACTCCAGTATTCTTGCCTGGAGAATCCTATGGATAGGAGAGCCTGGCAAGCTACAGTTCATGGGCTTGCAAAGAGTTGGGCATGACTGAAGCGACTTAGCATGCACCTGTGGGTTAATATCATTAAGTGTGTAGAGCTCTGCTTGGCACATAGCAAGCACTTATTCAGGACTGGCTTCGGTGTACAAACCTGCTGAGTAAATGTCAGTGAACTGAGCATTGTCACAACGAATTGGGATTGAGGGGCTTCCATGGACAGAATTCAAGGGCAGGAAGTACCACCATGTTTTACTGAGAACTACTGATTCTGGGAACGGAAAAGCCATGCTGGAACCAAGCTGGTTTGGGCTCTCTCTCTCATCATTATCACTTTCATATCTGTTTCATCTGCTTTATTCTCCTTTCCTAGAAAATAGGCTATGCCCTCTCTACACCATTAAATGACCCATCATGATGGTTTAAAAATGACCCCCATAAGGTACAAGGTCAAGTGTCCCAGTCCAGATTTCTGGGAACAATAGTCTGATGGGCTCAGCTGAAATCAGACTGTCTGTGTTGAAATCAGACTCGGCTGTCCATCCCTGACTCATCTCTAATCCCAGAATGAGTATGGAGGTTTGAGGGCCATGGTTAAAAGATCAGGTTATACTCAGAGCTTGGGTAGTGACTCTTAGCACCCAATTCATCCTGCTGGAAATAGAACAGTGTGGTAGTTAGGATCACAGGCTCCAAAGTAGACTCTCTGGGTCCAAGTCCCAGCCCTACCACGTCCTAAATGCAGGTCTTTGGGAAGATGACTTAATTTCTCTGTGCATCGGTTTCCTTATGCTTAGAAGGCATGTGATAAAGAATTCCTATCCCACTGGTTCTTCTTCTGGTTAAATGGGACATAGGCGGCATGTAATAAGTGTTAGGTAGTTAGAATAGGAAACAGGAGTCCAGAATGGCAGTGGCTAAAAGATAAAGAAGGGAGGGATGGTATGGGGAGGGAGGAGGGAGGAGGGTTCAGGATGGGGAACACATGTATACCTATGGCAGATGCATTTTGATATATGGCAAAATCAATACAATATTGAAAGTTAAAAAAAAAAAAAAGATAAAGAAGGGAAAAGCCCGAGAAAATAGAACAAAGGAATGTGCGAGGACCAGAGTGAGGACCTCAGGTAGAACAAACAACACTCCTGGCTAGCCCAATTTACAGAGGCCAGGCCCAGGGGGAGAAAACACATAGAAAAAGAGGAGCCAAAGGGCCGGGGGTCTCTCACTCTCTCTCCCGCGTGCTGGGGCGCTCTTCTCTTCACGTCTTTGGGTGGATGTGCCCTCACGCCTCGAGGATGGATTTTCCTGCTATTTTCTAAATAAAATAGAGCTGTAACATGGAGCTGTAACACTGATTTGTCTAAAAGCTATAACACGATCTGTTCGAGACCTGAGATCTATAACATGGTCTGTCCGAGACCCGAGAGCTGTGACATGCCGAGGGCTTTAATGTCCGTCACTCCAAATCTTTGTTGTGACGAGACAGAACCGAGGAGCATACACTCGCCTGACATAAGTATGGAACAATAGTACACACTTTACAATTACTTTTATTTTTCTAGTTATATGTAAACAATATTGACAGGGACAAAATAGATGATTAAATAGTTAATCTCACTATGGGATTGTAAATAAATAAAAATATGGGAGACCCCTGTAAGTTAGGCTTCCCTGGTGGCTCAGTTGGTACAGATTACTTGAGAAAGCAGGTTTGCTTAATCACAGAACCAAAGCAGGCTTGCTTAGCAATGAAACCACGGAACAGAAGCAAGGTACATGCCCCCAGAACAATTAAACAATGGTGGCATGAGGCCCACATCCTTCCCAGGAGCTCAGTAAGTTAGTGATCCCTAGGATATGCTCTCTGCACACAAGAACAACAACAATTTGTGGACCCAGCTTGACCTCGGAGGGGCAAGAAAGCTCCCCTGCTCAACCAGGAGGAGGAGCTGATGATGAAAACATGATGTCTACTCAAGGAAGACCAAGAAGATCTTCTCCTCCTCTCCAGTTTCTTTGGAGGATAAAACTTTAGCCCAGTAAGTTTTCAGGGGGTGGCATTTCTCACCCATGTGTTTGGAAGCCTCACAAGCATTCTGTTCTTATAAATCACTTCCCACCTACCACTTTGCTCTCGTTGAGTTCTTCTCTGCACTGTGACATAAAGGAGTATGGTACGGGAGGTCTTCGGAGCTCCCCGTGAATTGACACCAGTCAGTTTCAGTATGGCTGGGAAAGGTGACTCTGTAGAACTCGTTTGGACTCTTACTGCCAAGAAGCGCCACGACACTTCAGAAGCCATCTTGTTTATCCTCCCGGGCAGGTTGCTCTCTGCATGAAATCTGAGTTTCCTGCAGCTATGCACCCAGAGTGCTTTTCCCTTCTGGGGGCACACGTGGAGCCAGGAAACCTCCCCAAGCCGTCCTAACCACACGCAGCCTCATGCCACCACCGCCCCCACCCCCTCCCAGTTCCCCTTCTTCTGCTGTGGTGTCAGTCATGGGGGGTGATGGAAAATCAGGAGAGAGGCAGAGCCCATTAGGCAGAACTGCAGGCAGAGAAGGTTTGCCAATTATATTTTGTTTCTTTCTGCTTTCCTCATGACTTTCAGGATATACAGATTCTTTCTGGCACTCCCCCTGGTTCTGTGCCTATAAAATAAGTTTAATGGCTGAATTTTCTTTAAGATAATCAGAGGCGGTATAATTTATGCATATGAAGAGTATTGTAGCCAGATGTAATTTTGCTCGAAGTTGTGGCGTTACAGTTAGAAATGGCTCTGCTGGCTGTGTTTTGTAGAATTTGCAATTTATTTAACAGTTGACTGAGCAGTGACCTCAGATAAAATAACCATAATCAAAAAGTAGCTTTTTAAAAAAGAGATATAAAAACAAAGGTGGGAGAGGGCTTTGGAGAAAGACTTGGCTCCAGTGCGAATGGGCAAGACGAGCAGGTGGCAAGAATTCCAAGGCAGGTGGATGCTGCTTAGTTAGTGCAAATGGCAGAAGGATCTTTGGGGGTGGTGGAGGGGTCGGTGCTGGCAGCTTTGATTTACAAATTCCTCCCGGACTCCAGGGCCTTCAGATTGGAGGTTTGTTTGTCTTTGGATGAAAAGCAACAGATTATTTTGGCATTGCTTCTGGAAGCTGGGATGTTTCTCATTTTTGGAGTCCCAGGATGGTACAGGAGAGATCTGAGGGTGGGGGAGTGTAGGTCTGAATGGGGACCTGGCGGGGTAAGACTGTGGCTTCATAAAGGAGCAACCCCAATGTTTTCAGAAAGTTGATACTTTCATATTTGGCATCATTCCACAGGGAGAGAAAAAGACTTCCTCTTTAGATATCTGTCTTGGTGGCTCAGATGGTAAAGAATCTGCCTGGAATGTGGGAGACCCTAGTTCGATCCCTGGGTCAGGACAATCCCCTGGAGAAGGGACCGGCTACTGACTCCAGTATTCTTGCCTGGAGAATATCATGGATCGAGCAGCCTGGGCGGCTACAGTAAATGGGGTCACAAAGAGTCAGATACGACTGAGTGACGAACAATTTCACTTTCTCTAGATACCAAGCCTGCTTCTGCCTACCTCACCCCCAGCACCCCCTGCACACCACACACACACACACACACACACACACACTGCCCTCACCTCCAAGCTTTTTAAAAATGGAAGAATGCTCGGGTAGTGTCCACCACAGACGGTGGATCTCATTCCACTAGGGCGTGATATTTGTGTTCCTGTATCCACGCTGCATCCTTTTTTACCTGCAATCCTGCCAGGGGCTGGTCCCTTGAAATAGATTATCCATCTTCCTTCCTCCTTCCTTCCTTTCTCCTTCTTTCTTTCTTTCCTTCCTTCTTTCTTTCTCTTCCTTTCTTTCCTTCTTCCGTACCACACAGCATGTGAGATTTTAGTTCCCTGACCAGGATGGGACCCGTGCACCGCCCCCCAAACCCCCCGCCCTCACCCACCATGGAAATACCACATCTTCACTGCTGGCCCACAAAAGAATTCCCAGATTGTCCATCCTTCTATGCTTCCTTCTCCCTGAATCCAGTGGGCCAGGGAGAGCTGAGGACCTACTCGTGCCTAAAGACTTCTTTAAAACCCCAGCTGTCTTCACCACTGAGATCTGTGCAGCTGGTATTAAGTGTTGATAAAGCCGAGTTGGTTTTCTGTTCCTCTGTGTCCAGCAGGAGCTTTGTGGGAATGGTGGGGAGAGATAGGGGTACTCACTAAAGGAAAAGGTTTTGTCTCTGGCTCTGTAACTATGAAAATACCCACTTCTCAACCTTCTGCCTTCATGTATTCCAAATCTCACTCTTAATCTGACCAGGTCACTTCTTTGCTTGGATCCTTCAGAAGCTTCCTCCGGCCCTTAGGATCAGGTTTAAAATATTTTATTCTGGCCTTTGAGATCTTTTGTGGTCTGGTTCTGGTTTATAACCTGTGTTTATTCCCTGTGAGCCCTGTACCAACATCCTCACCCCCAATATCATACTCCATTTCAGTGATCACAAAGTTCTTGGCCTCTTGTTTGTGCATAAAATATCTCAACATTTTCCACCTAGATAATCTCTAATCACTGCTCAAAGCTCAGTTCAGCTACACCCAGCTCTGGAATAGTGCTTCCTTCTCCTGAAGGTTCGGTGAAATTTCTTCCTCTGTGATTCCATTACCCCTCATGTCATCTTTCATGACAGGCATGTTCATATTATTAACTCCAGCATTGCTCCGTTACCTGCATGTGCTCCAAACCTGGGAGGTTGCCTTGCACATAGAAGATGCTCCATATGTTTGTTAAGTAAAGGCATAAAGAAATATTCTTTAAGGATGGTGATGAATGTAAAGAAGGAGGCAAGAAAGGTGTGGACATTTAGAAGGAAAAGAAGTAAAATCTCACTCCTGGAATGGAAATATTTTTAGGTTGAAGAAGATTAAAAATAAGTATGCTGGCTGGTCAAAATTGAGTGTGTCTTTAAGCATGGTATAGATTGCCTATCACAATGCTAAGGACATGTATCATCTCATTGAATCTGCAGTATGGTGTCTATCATTGTCCTTATTGAACTGATGAGGAAACAGAGGCTTAGAAAGGTTACATACGTAATAACTATGTGGCAGGGCTAAGTTTCAACCCTCTAGGTTCTGAAGTTTATACTTTTTTTCCCCTTATATATACATATAAAAATCTGGAATATTTTATATATTCAGAAAAGTACAGAGAATAAGGGAATGGCAACCCACTCCAGTATTCTTGCCTTGAGAATTCCATGGACAGAGAAGCCTGGCTGGCTTCAGTCCATGGGGTCACTAAGTGTCTAACATGCCTGAGGGACTTCCACTTTACTTTACCTATAAAGAGTAAGACCATACACAGTCATATACCCACCACGCAGACTTTGACAACTATTGACATTTTAAAAAATTTGAATTTTATTGGCTGTGCTGTGCAGCATGCAAGATCTCAGTTCCTCAACCAGGGATCAAATCCGTGCCCCCTGCAGTGGAAGTGTGGAGTCTGAACCACTGGACCACCAGGGAAGTCTTCTGACATATTTTTTTAAAAGTTAATTTTACATTCCATTTCTTTTGTGGCTTTGTAACTTGGTTATTCCTTTACTATATGATGAGCACATTTTTAAATAAAATTTATTTTATAGATAACTTTCTTTTTCAAGTTAGAAGAGTTTAGGTAAAGTTGAAATCTCCTTGACCACCACTTCTAATTCTGGTCCTCTCCCCTCTGCCTTGAGATAACTACTGTTTGGGGTCTTTATTTAAGTACCTTTATATCTACGTATGTGTACTTGTCCTGGAGGAAGAAATGGCAACTCATGGCAGTATTCTTGCCTGGAGAATCCCATGGACAGAGGAGCCTGGTGGGCTAGAGTCCATAGGGTTGCAAAGAGTCAGACACGACTGAAGTGCGACTGAGCACACAAGCACGCACCACTCTGATGGGCGGGTATTTTTGTTTTAATCTGCATGTTTCTGCTTACCTGGCAGGATGAGCTCTTTCCACAAATTTACTGGCCACTCAGAATTCCTCCTCTGTGAATTGCTTCTTCTCACATTGGGCTGTTCATCTTTCCTTATTGATCGGTTGGGCTTCTTTATATTCTGGGAACACATCTACTCTTGGCCTTCTGTGTTGTGAATATCTTCCCCAGCTGTGGCTGCTCTTTTAACTTTGCTTCTGGTCTTTTATTATTTTTTTTTGTCATACAAAATATTTTAAAGATTTTCTTTGGGCTCATAGGCCTTTAATCCACTCAGTATATAACTCTTTATATGGTGGGACTTAGGGATCTAATTTTGTCTTCCACAGTGTTTTTATTATATGTTATTGATTCCAAGATGTACTCTCTGCCCCCACACTTTGCCGTCTCTCAGATGGAGGTGCATATTATTATCAGTGTAATGTCATAATGGTTTTTTTCTCTCTTCATGGTATGTGAAATAGTATGTGTCTTACTATCAGTGGCAACTTAGATTCACTGAAAGGTGGAAATAGTCTAGGTTTATCCTAATTCTTCATACCTAAGTAAGATGAACCTTCTATTTCTCTTATTCAGGCACTTATTGGTCTGATAATATTTCATAGGAATATTACAATCACTTTGTCAAATTCTGAGAAGAACGCAGAGTTTTGATTTGCTCTTAAATTGGAATTACATTGACTACAGTTTCTTTGGGGGTGATCATCACGGTGAAAACACACCGTCAGGACCCCAGGCTGATGTCCCAGGTTAAGGACTTGGATCAAGTGACAAGGTGAGAGGCTACAGATTCAGGATTCTGTCCTCTACTCTCCTTCCCCAAAGTTGTAGTTCTTTTTAAGATCCTGCTTGCTGGAATAAGCCACCTCCTGGAACAGTGAGACCCTGGCCTGCTGAGGTGCTGGTGCTCCAGCTAAGTGGCCACTTGATGGAGACACGATTCTTCAGGCTAGTGGAAATGAACTCTTAGGCTCTTCTGAGTGTAAAACGCCATGAACATTGGACAGCACAGTGTGATCTGGAATGCTGAAATGTTAGGTGGAGGTGAGATGCTGCTGCTTTGTAATTTTGCCTGGGACCAGCCCTGAGCCAGGAGGAGCAGGAAGAAATGTGCCCACCTTCCATTCACTTGCTGTGGCTCCTGGGGAGGCCAGGGAATGTCCTGGTTTCCTCTTAGCCTTGGCTCTCTTTTCTTTCCATCTCTTCTTCTCACCCCAAGTATCAGAAAATATTTCAAGTGGAAGCTGGCAAACAATAGCCTGCAGGTCAACTCCATAAGCCTCTAGATTTTGCAAATGAAATTTTATTAGCACACAGCCCCAGCCACTCATTTACATACTGTCCAAGATTTTCGCAAATGAAAAGTTACTGAGTAGTTTGAACAGAGGTCATGTGACCTGTAACATCTAAAGTATTCACTATCTGACCTTTTATGGGGAAAAAACAAAAAAAGGTGTGAAATCCTTGTTTGAAGCAAGAGACAGCTGACCCAAAACCTATTTGTTTCCCGGATTCCGAAACTTAGATTGCCTCTGGGATTTGATTCTGTTCCTGGTATAGATTTTCCTTTTCTTTGGAAAAGGTTAGCTGGCCCCTGATAGCTCAGAACAAAAATATGAAAACATGGGTGAAATGGACCCCAGCAAAATGCAATCACTTTCTTCTGGTTTAAGGTGGTCCTTGAAAATGAAGCAGTGGATGCAGAGGCTGAAAACAGAATCAGGAGACAGAATTTCAGGGAAACTTCCCAGCAGAGTTAATTTTCCCTTCCCCAGGCTCAGTGGGGAGAGGACGCCAACGGAGGGTTATTACAGCCCTTTCTCAGAAACTCCTTTAGGCCAACTAAGTGAGCCGGTGAAAGGTGGCTCTTCAAATTGTTTGTGACCAAATTATTGGTTTTTGACAAGAACTCTCTTGGATCTGAAATTTCTGACTGCCTTTCTCTGCTGCTCTTCCTACCTCCATCCACTTCATCTCCATCTCTTCACACTATGCTTTTATATACCATCCGGCCCCTGCCCCTGAATGTGAAGTGTCTGAGAGCCAAAGCTTATGAACTGTGAATGTTTCCTTCTACTGTGAATAGCCACAGCCCAGAAGGATGTCCTCAACATACTGCAGGTGGACCATTAGCACGTGGACATGGGTCTGTTTTAGAGGACACGACAATAGACTTAAAAAATAATTCATTATTAATAAATTATCAATGACAGAAATAAAATTTTAGACTACCAGAAATTTGCAAAATCATTCTAGTACAGCAAACCCAAATTTCTTGAGTAGTTCTGCTTGGGTAAAACCCACAACTCAATAAAAATAACAACTGTTGTGGTAGGCTGAATAATGTCTTCACCTCAAATATATTCCTTCCTGTGGAACCTGTAAATATATTAGCTTATGTGGCAAAACGGACTTTGCAGCTGTGATTAAGGTCAGGATCTTGAGATGGAGAGATGATTCTGGACTATCCAGATGGACCCACCCTATCAAAAGGTTCTTATAAGAAGGAGGCAGAGTTCAAGGGAAGGAAATGTGATCGTGGAACCAGAGAGGAGGGACTGAGAGAGACAGAGAGAGAGAGAGAGAGAGAGAGACAGACAGACAGATTGTGAGGTTGATGCTATTACTAATAACTTTGACTCTGAAGATGGAAGGGGCTAGGAGCCAAGGAATGCAGGCAGCCTCTATGAACTAGAAAAGACAAAGAAATGGATTTTCCTCTAGAGTCTCTAGAAGGAAAACAGCCCTGCTCACACCTTGATTTCAGCTAAGCGAACCTCATTGCAGGCTTCTGACCTCCAGAGCTGTCAGATGATAGGTTTGTGCAGCTTTCAGCCAAGACATTTGTGGTTACTTGTCACAGCAGCTACAGAAAACTAATACAACAGATAGCAAGCATTTCCTAACTTCCTGGCACCGTGTTCAGGGTGTCATCTGATTTAGATTCACAACTGCCTGACAAGTGAGGAATTATGCTTCCTGCTTTTGGATGAGGAGGTTGAGATGCCAACAGAGAAGTTACAGAGCTATGCTTCAACCCGGGTCTGTCTCCCTGCCAAGTTTATATTTTCCCTAAGAAGCTACAGGTTTTATTTTCTTGGGTTCCAAAATCTCTGTGGACAGTGACTGCAGCCATGAAATCAAAAGACGCTAGCTCCTTTGAAGGAAAACTATGACTAACCTAGCTAGTGTATTAAAAAGCAGAGACATCACTTTGCTGACAAAGGTCTGTCTAGTCAAAGCTATGGTTTCTCTAATAGTCATGTATGGATGTGAGAGTTTGACCATAAAGAAGGCTGAGCGATGAAGAACTGATGCCTTTGAAATGTGCTGGAGAAGACTCTTGAGAGCCCCTTGGACAGCAAGGAGATCAAACCAGTCAATCCTAAAGGAAAGCAACCCTGAATATTCTTTGGAAGGATTGATGCTGAGGCTGAAGCTCCAATACTTTGGCCACCTGATGTGAAGAGCCAGCTTACTGGAAAAGACCCTTATGCTGGGAAAGATTGAGGGCAAGAGGAGAAGGGGGCGGCAGAGGATGAGATGGTTGGATAGCATCACCGACTCAATGGACATGAATTTGAGCAAACTCCGGGAGATAGTGAAGGAAAGGGGAGCCTGGTATGCTGCAGTCCACGGGATCACAAAGTCAGACACAACTTCAGAGACTGAACAACAAGGGGCTACACGGGATATCTCACTCCTGAGTGGTTTGCTCAGGACCTGATATTTACCAGGGGGTGGTCCCTCAGATATTTCTTTTGCTATTGACTCTCAGCATGGTGTGGAGATTGCAGGGGTGGTTGATGGATAATCAGGTATTGTCCTTGGTTGAGTGACCTTTCCCCATTTGTCTTTCTCTTGGCTCCAGTCTCTCTATCTACCTGGGTAGAGGGTGCAAATAATGTGACATTTATTCATTCATCCGTCTCTATGAGACTTCAGCATGATATTTCCAGTTCATCCAGATCTGTGGACACAAACACGGGACTGAGTCGCCACCTTCATCCCTCCCTTGGAGTTTGAACATCGAATGTAGGCTTTTCCACCAGAGGAAAATGGCTTTAAAATTTCAGCCATAAAGTGTTCAATTTAGAGGCAGAGAGTGAATAGGAACCTTCACAAATAAACCCGTGACTGAGAAAACTTGGTATCTCACAGAAATATATTTATCTTGTTAGTGTTCCTGGAGAATATTTGCATAGCAGGAAAAAGAGCTTTTAACTTGTTTCCTTATCTCGCCTTCTTACTGTAGAGAATATTTTCCCCCTGAAGGTGTATCTCGCTATTGAATCTGGCGTTTAAAGGAAATGTCATCAGGACCTGTGATGAAAATTGAATTTTTTCCCAATGCCTAAGGATGACTTTCTTTAACTAACTTAGCCGACTCCCAGCCTAAAATGGAGGCAGACATTCTGGTCTGCTTTGAATCTGCTCTTCTCTTCCTGTTTCAACTTCTTTTATGCCTCTTGCCTTCACCCTCTCCTCCTATGCTGTCTGTATGCTTCCCCCACCCTGCCTTTCTTCTCTGTTCATCTCTCTCCTTCTTGAATGGAAAAGTCCCTAATCTTTTTCCTCTTGTGCCCGCTTTGGTGCAGGGATTTCAAAGTCTGGGAAATTGGCAGGTCTTTTTCTCTTATTGACAGCATGATTCTGTATTCCATCCCAATTCCTGGATTTCCCTGAACTTTTCTGGGGAGAATGGCAGCTGCCTTCTGCACAGGTGAGAGAGTAGGGGTGGGGGGAGGTAGAAATGGAAGGGCTGGCATTTTTTTTTTAACCCTTAAGCAACCTAAACTTCCACTGAAACTTCTTCATATGACTGTTTCAAGAGACGTTCCCGATTGTGATCTGGGGAGATGTCAGCTTATCCAAGGAATAAATGTTAGAGGACATCAGATACACATAAAGTCCAAATATAGGGACCTGACATCTCTCCATTCTCAGAGGTGGAGCTTCGGATGGACCTGGCTCCATGTAGCTTCTCATCATCTAGGGAAAGAAGATGAGGAAGACAGGGCAGAGGGATGGGTTATGTCATCAGATGTATGTATGTTTGTGCTCAGTCATGTCTGATTCTTGAGACTCCATGAACTGTAGCCCACCAGGCTCTCTGTCCATGGACTTCTCCAGGCAACAATACTGGAGCGGGTTGTCATTTCCTACTCTTGGGGATCTTCCCGACCCAGAGATTGAACCCACGTCTCTGGTGTCTCCTAAATTAGCAGGTGGGTTCTTTACTGCTGTGCCACCTGGGAAGCCCGTATGTTATCAGATGCTTTGCCCTAAAGGAGAAAATGTAAAGTCTTTTCTGCAATATAAGTATTTGATCAAGCAAAAGGCTTCACACACAGATTTATATACCTGCTTGTTGAAATAACTTAAATGTAAAATTAGAGACTGTGAGTTGACAATGAGGACCTTATATATGGACCTTGGAAGCACTGCACAGTCCATAAAATAGAGAAAGGGGAAAAGTTTACCCTCTGGGCTGAACACACACCTAGGAAGTATGACATCTGCTCAGATTTCTGCTGAAAAAGAATCTCCTTTGAATAGAGTGACCACATAATTTATTGTCAAGCCAGAACACTCTGCATGAAGGTAAAATTTCTACAGTGGGGAGGTATAGTCTTAATTGTTCATCTTGATAGATTTCTGCATATGTATTCGCCCATGTAACTCCCACCCAGATGAGTACAGAAAACCTGCTCATCACCGCCCAAGAAAGCTCCACCACGACCGTTTCCAGGTACCAGCTACCTTCCCTAGCCCCCTAAGAGTCATTGCTTTTCTGATTTCTGTCACCATAACTTTATTTTGCTTGTTCACGTGTGCTAAGCTGCTTCAGTTGTGTCCAATGCTTTGCAACCCTGTGGACTGTAGCCCGCCAGGCTCCTCTGTCCCTGAGATGCTCCAGGCAAGAATACTGGAGTGGATTGCCGTGCCCTCCTCCAGAGGATCTTCCTGACCCAGGGATTGAACCCACATTGGCAGGTGGGTTCTGTACCACTTGTACAACCTTGCCTGCTCATGACCTCCACCTAAACCAGGGGGTGCCCCGTGTCTGGGATCTAATGATCTGAAGTGGAGCTGATGTGATCATAATAGAAATAAAGTGCACAATAAATTTAATGGACTCGAATCTTTCTGAAACCAACCCCCCAACCCTAGTCTGTGGGAAAATTGTCTTCCATGAAACCCGTCCGTGTGCCAAGAAGGCTGGGGACCGCTCATCTAAATGAAATCACGTCGAATGGACTGTTTGACTTCTACTCAACAATAGCAAAGAATGAATGACTTGCCACAAGGATGGATCATACAGTGTGTTGAGTGAAATAAACAGAACTCCGAGAGTGAAAGGCTAACCATTGTCATGTGTGGGGACAGCAGACATAAAAGCAGCCCTTCTGGGGAACCAGGTTGAAGGCTTACCTGATCATTATAAGACTGAAACCCTAAACCTGTACTAGGTAGAGCTCAGGTTTGTGTTTGTGCTATGCTTAGTTGTATCTGACTCTCTGCGACCCCATGGATGGTAGCCGGCCAGGCTCCTGTGTCCATGGGATTCTCTAGGCAAAAATACTGGAGTGGGTTGCCATACCCTCCTCCAGGGGATCATCCCCACCCAGGGGTCAAACCCTTGTCTCTTGTGCCTCCAGCATTGGCAGGCGGATTCTTTACCACTAGCGCCACCTGGGAAACCCAGAGCTCGGGCCTAGAGTCTGGGAAACACATCTCATGAAATAAACCTTTGTCTTCCCAGTGGACAACTTGAGTTCCATTCTCACTGTGGGTTGCCTGCCTTTTTAGTGATTCTCCCTTCTCTTGGAGATGCACCTCTGTGGCCAGGGAGCGGTGGTGATGAAAGTGGGAGTAAATACAGATGAGACCTCTTCACATCTTTGAAACATCTCCCCCCTGTGTCTCAGGCAGCCCACCCCTCACATTCAAGCGCCTTCTTCTCTTCTCAACGCCTACAGAATTAATCCAGGGTGAGCCGTGTTACCCACCCCTGTGTACCCTTTCAAAAGCCACTGTTTCTCACCAGCTTCCACGCCCCTAGCAGAATTCAGGAATCATTAGTGTTTGATGATCTTATGTTTCAAGACTTCAATCTCTTGTACTTTGAAATTGAAATTCCGGAGCCTGCAAGGGACCCTACGCTGACAGCTGACTTATTGAACGCTTGCCAGCTCCCACGGCTCAGAAAGTCAATTTCTCCACTTCGCCTCTTTGCAGAGCACGGGAGTGTGGCGTTAGGAAACTCAAAACCAGGCTGTATCTGTGAAACCGAGCACTGTGTCCATTTCCCCTACCTTCTCCTGGTGTCAGGGGAGAAGGTGACATTAACTTGCACGCTAATTAACAAATATCAGGATGGTGAAATGCCGACTCTGCTTCTGAGAGTGGCACCAGGGGTATCATTGTCCTTCCTGAAAATCCATTTTCAAATCCCTGCTCTGCAGAATAACTCATCCTGCTCTCAGGACGAGCGAGTTCCCATCCCTCCTACAGGGTGTGTGTTTGTTGCCTGTGCATTGCATTGTCTCGGTTTTTAAGATGTTTGTAAGAACTTAAATAGGAGGTGAGTATTAAATAAAATAATGTACCTGCTTAGCAGGGCCCCTGACATAGAGGCAGATTGGAATAAATGTTAGCAGTTGCTCTTAGAACATGTGGAAAACCAAGATCCTTTAAAATCTGCCCAGAGTGTGATGATCACCTCTGTTCCTAGCCTCTATTGTTCATGAGCATACTTACTTGAGCTTATATTTCCATCTTTCATAAATAGACTCACAGACATAGAAAACAGACTTACGGTTGCCACAGGGGAATGGGGGGAGAGGGGTAAATTAGAGATTTGGGATTAAGACATCTGTAAAACATAAATAACAATGACCTATTGTTTGACCCAGGGAACTATATGCAATATCTTATTGATAAGTGAAAGTGAAGTGAACATCACTCAGTTGTGTCTGACTCTTTGCGACACCATAGAGTCCATGGAATTCTCCAGGCCAGAATACTGGAGTGGGTAGCCTTTCCCTTTCTCCAGGGGACCTTCCCAACCCAGGGATTGAACCCAGGTCTCCCACACTGTAGGTGGTTTCTTTAACAGCTGAGCCACCAGGGAAGCCCAAGAATACTGGAGTGGGAGCCTATCCCTTCTCCAGCAGATCTTCAGGAATTGAACCTGGGTCTCCTGCATTGCAGGTGGATTCTTTACCAGCAGATCTACTGGGGAAGCCCTATAATGGAAAAAGATCTGAAAAAGGATACACACACACATATATATATATACGCTTTCCTTTTCCACATATATATATATATATATATGCTTTCCAGGTGGCTCAGTGGTAAAAGAATTCGCCTGCCAATACAGGAGGAACAAGAGATGTGGGTTTGATCCCTGGGTTGGGAAGATCCCTTGGAGAAGGAAATGGCAACCTGCTCCAGTATTCTTGCCTGGAAAATGCCATGGACAGAGGAGCCTAGAGGGCTTTAGTCCATTGGGTCAAAAAGAGTTGGTCACAACTCAGTGCATACACACACACACACACACACACACACACACACACATAACGGAATCACTTTGCTGTACACGTGAAACATTGTATTCAATAAATCAACGATACTTCAATTTTTTAAAAAGCCCTTTTCAGCTCCTTCTATCTGGCTAATTTTGACTGTAGAAATTCCTGCAGTGAGAAGATTCAGGTTCTCTAGTGGGAATCAATTGTCCCCCTTTCTGGGTGATTCTAGATGCACTGCTTCTGTATCTGTCTCCTATTTCTGTTTATGGGTCTGTCTCCACTGTGAGAGTTCTTTATGGACTGGGAATTCTGGCATCACTGGGAGAGGTGTCAGCCTTCCGTCCATAAATTAATCGTTGCTGTACTCACAGAGGGACCACTAGAGTTGCCTTAGTGTGAAGTAGCGAGTCATAAATCCGTTCTCAGGGTCTGAGTCCTCTTTTCTGCCACTTTTGATCTGGGGCTCATATTTGAGGTCCATGTTTGTTTTCTCTGTCTTTCCCTGATTGGAGCACTTCTCTTGATGGACACTCACACGCATTTCTTCTTGTACATCAGTTTCATCGAATGCCTCCCTCTTGCACTTCAAAGGAAAATTCATGTTGACCTAACATCTTATCAGTTCAGTCATTTCAGTCACTCAGTCGAGCCTGACACTTTGTGACTTCATGGACTGCAGCACACCAGGCTTCCCTGTCCACCACCAACTCCGGGAGTTTACTCAAACTCCTGTCCATAGAGTCGGTGATGCCATCCAACCGTCTCATCCTCTGTCATCCCCTCCTCCTCCTGCCCTCAATCTTTCCCAGCATCAGGGTCTTTTCCAATGAGGCAGTTCTATGCATCAGGTGGCCAAAGTATTGCAGTTTCAGCTTCAGCATCAGTCCTTCCAATGAATATTCAGGACTGATTTCCTTTGGGATGGACTGCTCGGATCTCCTTGCAGTCCAAGGGACTCTCAAGAGTCTTCTCCAACACCACAGTTCAAAAGCATCAATTCTTCAGTGCTCAGCTTTCTCTGTGGTCCAATTCTCACATCCATAAATGACTACTGGAAAAACCATAGTTTTGACTAGACTGAACTTTGTTGGCAAAGTAATGTCTCTGTTTTTTAATATGCTGTCTAGGTTGGTCATAGCTTTTCTTCCAAGGAACAAGCATCTTTTAATTTCATGGCTACAGTCACCATCTGTGATTTTGGAGCCCCTCACCCCAGAATAAAGTCTCTCACTGTTTCCACTGTTTCCCCATCTATTTCCCATGAAGTGATGGGACCAGATGCCATGATCTTAGTTTGCTGAATGTTGAGTTTTAAGCCAACTTTTTCACTGTCCTCTTTCACTTTTATCAAGAAGCTCTTTAGTTCTTCTTCACTTTCTGCCATAAGGGTGGTGTCATCTGCATGTCTGAGGTTATTGCTATTTCTCCTGGCAATCTTGATTCTAGCTTGTGCTTCATCTAGCCCAGGATTTCACATGATGTACTCTGTATGTAAGTTAAATAAGCAGGGTGACAATATACAGCCTTGACGTACTCCTTTTCCTATTTGGAACCAGTCTGTTGTTCCATGTCCAGTTCTAACTGTTGCTTCCTGACCTGCATACAGGTTTCTCAAGAGGCAGGTCAGGTGGTCTGGTATTCCCATCTCTTTCAGAATTTTCCACAGTTTGTTGTAATCTGAACTGTGGTGTTGGAGAAGACTCTTGAGAGTCCCTTGGACTGCAAGGAGATCCAACCAGTCCATTCTGAAGGAGATCAGCCCTGGGATATCTTTGGAAGGAATGATGCTAAAGCTGAAACTCCAGTACTTTGGCCACCTCATGCAAAGAGTTGACTCATTGGAAAAGACTCTGATGCTGGGAGGGATTGGGGGCAGGAGGAGAAGGGGATGACAGAGGATGAGATGGCTGGATGGCATCACTGACTCAATGGACGTGAGTCTGAGTGAACTCTGGGAGTTGGTGACGGACAGGGAGGCCTGGCGTGCTGCGAATCATGGGGTCACAAAGAGTCGGACACGACTGAGCGACTGATCTGATCTGACACAGTCAAAGGCTTTGGCATAGTCAATAAAGCAGAAATAGATGTTTTTCTGGAACTCTCTTGCTTTTTCCATGATCCAGCAGATGTTGGCAATTTGATCTCTGGTTCCTCTGCCTTTTCTAAAACCAGATTGAACATCAGGAAGTTCACAGTTCACATATTGCTGAAGCCTGGCTTGGAGAATTTTGAGCATTACTTTACTAGCATGTGAGATGAGTGCAATTGTGTGGTAGTTTGAGCATTCTTTGGCATTGCCTTTCTTTCAGACTGGAATGAAAACTGACCTTTTCCAGTGCTGTGGCCACTGCTGAGTTTTCCAAATTTGCTGGCATATTTAGTGCAGCACTTTGACAGCATCATCTTTCAGGATTTGAAATAGCTCCACTGGAATTCCATCACATCCACTAGCTTTGTTCGTAGTGATGCTTTCTAAGGCCCACTTGACTTCACATTCCAGGATGTCTGGCTCTAGGTCAGTGATCACACCATCGTGATTATCTGGGTCATGAAGATTTTTTTTGTAAAGTTCTTCTGTGTATTCTTGCCACCTCTTCTTAATATCTTCTGCTTTTGTTAGGTCCATACAATTTCTGTCCTTTATTGAGCCCATCTTTGCATGAAATGTTCCCTTAATATCTCTAATTTTCTTGAAGAGATCTCTAGTCTTTCCCAATCTATTGTTTTCCTCTATTTCTTTGCATTGATTGCTAAGGAAGGCTTTCTTATCTCTCCTTGCTGTTCTTTGGAACTCTGCATTCAAATGGGCATATCTTTCCTTTTCTCCTTTGGCTTTCGCTTTTCTTTTTTTCTCAGCTATTTGAAACACCTTCTAAGACAACCATTTTGCCTTTTTGCATTGATTTTTCTTGGGGATGGTCTTGATTACTACCTCCTGTACTATGTCATGAACCTCCGTCCATAATACTTCAGGCATTCTATCAGATCTAATCCCTTGAATTTATTTGTCACTTCCACTGTATAATCGTAAGGGATTTTTTTTAGGTCATACCTGAATGGTCTAGGTTTTCCCTACTTTCTTCAATATAAGTCTGAATTTGGCAAAAGGAGTTCATGATCTGAGCCACAGTCAGCTCCCAGTTTTGTTTTTGCTGACTGTATCCATCTTTGACTGCAAAGAATATAATCAATCTGATTTTGGTGTTGACCATCCGGTGATGTCCATGTATAGAGTCTTCTCTTGTGTTGTTGGAAGAGGGTGCTTGCTCTTGGCAAAACTCTCTTAGCCTTGCTTCATTTTGTACTCCAAGGCCAAATTTGCCTATTACTCCTGGTACCTCTTGACTTCCTACTTTTGCATTCCAGCCCCCTATAATGAAAAGGACATCTTTTTGGGTGTTAGTTCTAGAAGAAGGTCTTGTAGGTCTTCATAGAACTGTTTAATTTCAGCTTCTTCAGCACTACTGGTTGGGGCACAGACTTGGATTACTGTGATAGTGAATGGTTTGCCTTGGAAACAGAGATCATTCTGTTATTTTTGAGACTGCATCCAAGTACTGCATTTTGGACTCTTCTTGACTATAATGGCTACTCTCTTTCTTCTAAGGAATTCTTGCCCACAGTAGTAAATATAATGGTTATCTGAGTTAAATTCACCCATTCCAGTCCATTTTAGTTTGATAATTCCTAAAATGTCAATGTTCTTGCCATCTCCTGTTTGACCACTTCCAATTTGCCTTGATTCATGGCATTCCAGGCATTTCAACCTAACATTCCAGGTTCCTATGTAATATTGCTCTTTACAGCATCAGACTTTACATCTTGTATTTTTACTCAATCTCTTTAAAACTTTGTGGAAATACATTCAGATATTTTCATCTGGAGAGGCAAAGATAAATGAATAATAACCAATAAAAATAATAATTTCGTAACATTACAGTTGCATATAATTTAATAATATAACAGTATAGTCTAATTTCATTGATTAAAATGGCCCCTGATACATACTTCCCACCAATATGCCAACTGTAAACAATTTCAAGTGCTAAATCATAAAAACATGCAAAAAAAATGTCCATCAACAACCTCTTCTTGGTCTCTAGGCCTGAGGCACAGCTAACATCATCTGTCTTTTTTTTTTTTCTATACCTTGTGTTAAGTCTCTTATTTCATGGGCTTCATGTATTTCTCTTTCTTTATTTACTAGTCAGTTTTATTAAAGCTCCACTTCTAGAAGTTTTCTGAATAAGTGTGCAAAACCAGTTCTTTTTTTTTTCATCCTTGCAGCTCTCAAAATTTTTGTTTTCCCTTTTCCTTGATTGAGAGTTTGGCTAGGTATATAAAGTTAAGTTAAAATCATTTTTGTTCAAAATTTTGGTGACATGGATGCATGGTCTTCTAGTATTTAATGTTTCTGTTGTGATATCTAATGCCATTCTGTTTTTTTAATTCTTTGTGTGATCTTTTGTTGCTTTCTCCAGTTCTAACCCATTCCTAAAAATTTCCAGTGACCATTTTATGTCTCAGATGTCCTGAAATTCCACAAGGGTTTACCCTGGGGTGAATTCTTCTCTATCTTTTGATTCTTCCCTGATCTCCTTTTCTATCTTCCTTTCTTCCTCCCTTTCTTTTTTAGCTTAAGATGGAAACAGTTGATAGGAAACACACATCCTTTAGTTTTAGAAAGCATGCTTATTATTATTTCTGGACAATTCCCTCTCATTTTAATTTTTCTGTTCTTGATTTCTGGGACATCTATTATTTGGACATTAGAATTGCTTATGATTTTTTTTAAATATACCTAACTCAAGTTGTCTGTTTTTTTCTTTTTGTCTTTTTGTTTTGCATTCTGGAGATTTGACTATATTCTCCAAATAACTTTTTCATACTTAAAAAAATTGTAATAATATTATTTAAAATTTCAGGTTATCCATGTTATTTGATCCCCCACCTCCTCGTTTTCTCTTGTTTTACAACACATTCTGACTTCTTGCTTACCTTTTGGAGATGATTTTAGATTTCTTCTTCTTTTTAATAATTATCTTCTTCTCCCTGAAGTCTTTATTTCTTTTCTTTTTTTTTTTAATTTCTAGGTCTCATTTTTTTAGCTCTCACTCTTCGTTCTGAAGGCTTCCCTGCAATGTCTAGTGGTCCTTGATGGACATTTCATATTTCTAATAATGCACTTAAACACCTCTGTGCACATGATGGTGGCTGTTACCGTGTATGTTTCACTTAAAAATAATTATTCAATACTGATCCTTTTTATCAAAGGACCCAAAATGTTAGTTACAGAGATTTGGAATTTGCTCCCCTGGGATCTTCCAGAAATAAAGCTTCTTCTTCCTTCTGGGGGCTTCACCAGTGGCTCAAATGGTAAAGAATCCACCTACAATGCAGGAGACCCAAGTTTGATCCCTGGGTCAGGAAAATCCCCTGGAGAATGGCATGGCTACCCACTCCAGTATTTTTTCTGGAGAATTCCATGGACAGAGGAGCCTGGTGGGCTACAGTCCAAGGCAAAGAATCAGACATGACTGAACAACAAACACACACACTTCCTTCAGGGAAGATAAGTGCCTAGTTGCTGATATTCTGGGAGTACGCGTACCTCAGCCCTTGACTTTGCCCAATGTCCCTGAGTCTGTAGGCTCTCTGCTAAAATTTCATCAGAAAACAAGCCTTCAATGCTCTTGTAGTGGCCATGAGAGTCTATGAAGCAAAGAGTCTATTTTCTACAAAATACATCTCCTTTTAGCCTGGATACTTACTTTTCTCATCCTAGATAGCTGATCCTTCCCAGTGGGAAACACTCAGGAGTTCTGTAGGAGGAATTAGCTGCTGACGTATCATTCTTGCTGTTGCTGTTTAGTTGCTAAGTCATATCCAACTCTTTGTGACCCCATGGATGGGAGCAAGCCAGGCTTCCCTGTCCTTCACCGTCTCCCTGAGTTTGCTCAAATCCATGTCTATTGAGTCGGTGATGCTACCTAACCATCTCATCCTCTGCCACCCTCTTCTCCTTTTGCCCTCAATCTTTTCCAGCCTCAGGGTCTTTTCCAGTGAGTCGGCTCTTCACTTCAGGTGGCCAAAGTATTGGAGTTTCAGCTTCATTATCCTTATCTCTCTCCAAACACTTAGGTTGTAACTTCTTCCATTTTTATTTTCCATCTTCTATTGTCTTCCATCTCGTATTTTTTGTCCATTTTGTTAATATCTTGACATCTTTCACTGTCCTTTTATCACTTTTTTTGAGTGGAGAAAGGGGGTCTGTATGGTTATTTTCCACAAATAAATCTGAAGTATTCATCTTTCATCTTAGGAGAACTACTGGCTGTCCCCAGATGAAACATGAGTCAGCATTTGCAGTGCCGGCCTCAGGTCACTGTGCTGTCTTGCCTGGGTGCTGGATCACTTTTATGGTGACACAAAATCTTTTCCCATAAAGTCCTTTCTCCCAAAGGAGAACATAACCCAGAAGATCAAGTGTAGGAGAAAGCAACTGACTTAGACTGACTTATTGGTCTTTTCTCTCCTTCTTGAAGAGCATGATAAACGCTTGTCAGGTGGCTGAATGAATCATTGAATAAAGATCTTTCTGTTTGAAATGGTAGATAAAGAATATGAAGAAATAAGAAGCTTGCTTGGCAAAAATGATATTGAGAGTTGACCTGTAAAAAAAATAATGGACATCTTGTTTCCTCAGTTCAATAATAGTACATATTTCCTGGGTAATCTGATAAATTCCAGGGCTGTGCTAGGTGATTCTGTTGTCAAAGCATAAGATAAACAAGCTGATAATTTCAATATAGTTTGGTTTGTAATGCATGAGTATATAGGCAGGTATTTTCCTTTTGTAAGTGTATAATAATGCATATATGATTAAAATATATAGAAATATGTTCCTATAAAGTTAACAATGAAAAGTTCACCACTTAAATAAGACCCACTACCATTACTTTAAAAGAAAAGTAAGAAATGAATGTGGAAGGTTGAAAGTGAAAAGTAAAGAACCCCTTTCAGTCCCTTTCTAGAGTCCCTCTTAGTAAAATGGTCTTCCCAGGTAACTCAGTGGTAAAGATTCACCTGCCAGTGTAGGAGACACAGGTTTCATCACCGGGTTGGGAAGATCCCCTGGAGGACGAAATGGCAACCCACTCCAGTATTTTTGCCTAGAGAATCCCATGGACAGAGGACCTGGCAGGCTACAGCCCACGGGCTCGCTAAAGAGTCAGACATGACTGAGCGACTGAGCACAAACATACATGCACATTATCTTAATAAAATAGTTATTCTCAATAGGATTGTGCATATGCATGCATGTGTGTGTAGCTTCTTATACATAAGAAACATCTGGACACAGAGACTTGAATCTCCTTTCCACTTAGCAAATCAGCAATCTCACTCTTTTTTAACAGCTGCATATGACTTCAGTCTATATATGTGGCCTCTTTTAATCAATCTGTTCTTTCCAAAATTCAAATGTTAAAAAGTCAATGTAAGGATTTGCCAGGTGTTCCAGTGCCCAAGACCCCATGTTCCCAATGCAGGGGGCCAGGATTCAGTTCTCAGTCAGGGAACTAGATCCCACATGCCACAACTAAGAGTTCTCATGCCACAACTAAAAGTTCTATGTTTGGTTCAGTTTAAGTCACTCAGTCGTGTCCGACTCTTTGCGACCCCAGGGGCTGCAACACGCAAGGCTTCCCTGTTCATCACCAACTCCCAGAGCTCACTCAAACTCACGTCCATTGAGTCGGTGATGCCATCCAACCATCTCATCCTCTGTCATCCCCTTCTCCTCCCCCTTCAATCTTTCCCAGTATCAGGGTCTTTTCAAATGAGTCAGTTCTTCACATCAGGTGGCCAAAGGGTTGGAGTTTCAGCTTCAGCATCAGTCCTTCCAATGAATATTCAGGATTGATTTCCTTTGAGATGGACTGGTTGGACCTCCTTGCAGTCCAAGGGATGCTCAAGAGTTTTCTCCAACACCACAGTTCAAAAGCATCAATTCATTGGTGCTCAGCTTTCTTTATAGTCCAAATCTCACATCAATACATGACTTCGAAAAAACATAGCTTTGACTAGACAGAATTTTATTGGCAAAGTAATGTCTCTGCTTTTTAATATGCTGTCTAGGTTGGTCATAGCTTTTCTTCCAAGGAACAAACGTCTTTTAATTTCATGGCTGCAGTCACCATCTGCAGTGATTTTGGAGCCCCCCAAAATAAAGTCTCTCACTGTGTCCATTGTTTCCCCATCTATTTGCCATGAAGTGATGGGACCAGATGCCATGATCTTAGTTTTCTGAATGTTGAATTTTAAGCCAACTTTTTCCTCTCTTCTTTCACTTTCATCAAGAGGCTCTTTAGTTTTTCTTTGCTTTCTGCCATAAGGGTAGTGTCATCTGCATATCTGAGGTTATTGATATTTCTCCCGGCAATCTTGATTCCAGCTTGTGCTTCCTCCAGCCCAGCATTTCTCATGATGTACTCTGCATGTAAGTTAAATAAACAGGGTGACAAAATACAGCCTTGATGTACTTCTTTCCTGATTTGGAACCAGTCTGTTGTTCCATGTCCAGTTCTAACTGTTGCTTCCTGACCTGCATACAGGTTTCTCAAGAGGCAGGTCAGGTGGTCTGGTATTCCCATCTCTTTCAGAATTTTCCAGTTTCTTGTGATCCACACAGTCAAAGGCTTTGGCATAGTCAATAAAGCAGAAATAGATGTTTTTCTGGAACTCTCTTGCTTTTTTGATGATCCAATGGATGTTGGCAATTTGATCTCTGGTTCCTCTGCCTATTCTAAAACCAGCTTGAACATCTGGAAGTTCACGGTTCATGTATTGCTGAAGCCTGGCTTGGAGAATTTTGAGCATTACTTTACTAGCGTGTGAGATGAGTACAATTGTGCAGTAGTGTGAGCATTCTTTGGCATTGCCTTTCTTTGGGATTGAAATGAAAACTGACCTTTTCCAGTGCTGTGGCCACTGCTGAGTTTTCCAAATTTGCTGGCATATTGAGTGCAGCACTTTCACAGAATCTTCTTTTAGGATTTGAAATAGCTCAAGTGGAATTCCATCACCTCCACTGGCTTTGTTCATAGTGATGCTTCCTAAGGCCCACTTGACAAAGAATTCCAGCATGTCTGGCTCTGGGTGAGTGATCACACCATCGTGATTATCTGGGTCATGAAGATCTTTTTTGTATAGTTCTTCTGCATATTCTTGCCACCTCTTCTTAATATCTTCTGCTTCTGTTAGGTCCACCAGGGGCCTCCCTGGTGGCTCAGACAGTAAAGCGTCTGCCTGAAATGCGGGAGACCCGGGTTCTATCCCTGGGTCAGGAAGATCCCCTGGAGAAGGAAATGACAACCCACTCTAGTATTCTTGCCTGGAAAATCCCATGGATGGAGCCTGGTAGGCTACAGTCCATGGGGTCACAAGGAGTCGGACACGACTGAAGGACTTCACTTCACTTCACTACACTTCTGTTAGGTCCATACCGTTTCTGTCCTTTATTGAGCCCATCTTTGCAGGAAATGTTCCCTTTGGTATCTCTAATTTTCTTAAAGAGATCTCTAGTCTTTCCCATTCTATCATTTCCCTCTATTTCTTTACATTGATCACTGAGGAAGGCTTTCTTATCTCTCCCTGCTATTCCATGTGCTGCAACTAAAAAAAGATTCTGCACACTAGAACAAAGATAGATGATCTGACGTGCCACAAATAAGACCCAGTACAGCCACACACACACAAAAAAAGTCATTGCATTAAGTATGCTTGTTCTTATATGTTGCGCTGTGGGGAAAGTCAAGAAGGGTTGAGAAAATGACTCCAATAATCGCTTCAGTCTGGGTTGAGATTTGGTTCCCAGACAGTGTCTGCCCACCTCTGCCTTGCTCCTGATGGCATCTGAGCAGATGGCAGGAGTGGAAAAGTTGCAAAGAGCCCAGCTTTCAGAGAAGTCTGAATGCCCAGGATGGAACTCCACTTTCTTCCAAAGAAACTTTTCCACCCCAGCTCCCGGATTTTCTTCCAGTTTGTAGACAACAAAGCCTCCTTTCAATTAATAAAATGGTTCATTATCAACACGCCCCTTTCTGCCTCCTGGGAAGGAATCCTTCAGGTCCACAGTCCTCTTTTAGTTGAGTGACGACGAATGGCTCTTGCTACCTCCCAGTGAAGCAGAATGCACAAAATCCTCTTTTTTAATGTTGCTCCCACAACATTTATTCCTATCTGCTTGAGAGGCTAAGGGTATCTAGGGACATTGTCCACCCACAGCAGAAGGGCATAGGAGTGTGGTGTATTGACTGAGTGGGCCGAAAGTCTATCCTGTGTCAGCCAGGGTGAGACTTCAGAGCGGAAATTTCCAAATTGCCCCATAGATGAGAGTCCATGGTGATGGCTATGGAACCAGGGCTGAGGTGTGAGGCAAAGCTAGAAAGAGGCCACAGAATAGTGAAAATGGAAGCTGAGCAGTTTGGGGAGCAAGCGGGGGACGCAGAACACCTGTGGGCCATCTTTCTGTACAGCCAAGGCTGTCTGGTTGGCCTCAGAAGGTTGAGGAAGCTCAGTGTATTCCTCCTCACACATCATCATGGCCGCGTGTCAACATATTTGTCTTTATGACTGATCTGTGGGATCCCTGAGGCCAGGGGCTGTATCTTATGCTCTGTCTTAGCATTCAGCAGGAGGGTCTGACTCAGCCATAGGAACTGAAGCTTCACTGTTTCCAAGGAAATCAATGAATCTCACACCCGGTGCTCTTCTTGCAGCATCAGAGCTTTCCTCCAGATCGGAATCAGAATCTCAGGGATGAGTCATGAGAATCAGCTGGCTGGACAAGATGAAGGTTGAGTTAAAGTCATCCAGGCCTCTACTCCTCAGTGATGCCAGGTACCGGCAGGCATCACTTTTTGTATGCCTCAGTTCTCATCCTCCCAGCATCCTGTGAATGGAGAATTTGACTGTCATGGCCAGCTCCTCCTTGTTAAGGGGCTGCGGGAAGATTTGGTAACATTTTCTCCTGGGCAGCCAGAAGAGGTGTATATGTATGTATGTATATTCTTTCCCAACCATCCAAGCTCTGGACAGGCTGCCGCCTGAGTGTGCTTGCTTGGGTATATGCCTCCCCCCAAAGTCACATTCTTTCTGAGATATTTACAATGGCAGAGATAATGGGTTATTGATGAACCAATCAGTTGGGATGGCCCCTGGTGAATTAACTGGTGGCCACTGACCTGCCGGGGATAAAGAACTATTGCTGAATTCAGCAGAAGCCGGGAAAGGTCTAAATCATGCCCATCACCGCCTGCAAAGCTGGTAATCTCTGTTAAAGTTGGTACAACAGCCAATTCCTCATACAGGGGAAGCAACTTATTTAATTTATAGTTAATTGAAGGCTTGGGGCTTTGGAAGCAGAGGGGTGAGGGTTTTCCTCCTGGCTCCTCTCTCCATCTCTGTAACCAATTGTAACTGATTCAACCCACGCCAGTTGCAGCTTTCTGGGCTATGAAGTGATAATCTTGTTACCTTTGCAGCACTGCCATAAATAGTACATGAAATGATGAATGGAGAGCATTTCACAGTTTGCAAAGCACTTTCACACTCACCATCTCATTTAATTCTCACAATAATCCTCTGAAGTGGGTATTGTTAACTCATTTTTATACACAAACATCAAAAGTTTTGGGGCTTCCCAGGTGGCGATAGTGGTAAAGAACCTGCCTGCCAATGCAGGAGACTGCAGAAACATGGGTTCGATCCCTGGGTTGGCAAGACCTCCTGGAGAAGGAAATGGCAATCCACTCCAGTATTCTTGCCTGGAGAATCCCATGGACAGAGGAGCTTGGTGGGCTACGGTCCGTAGGGTTGCAAAGAGTTGTACATGACTGAAGCAACTCAGCACACATGCACACACATTACAAGGTTTAGAGGGTATCTTGTTCAAGAACCAATCCCTCCCCACCGCCATGACACACACATTTTGTAGATGAGAAAACCAATATTCAAGAGGGCACATGATTTGCCCAAAGACAGGTGACCAATAAAAGGTGAACTTAATAGTTTCCTAGAATCCTTAGAATTCAATCTAAACTATATATATTGGCCTTCATGACCCAATTGAACCAGTTTTTATCCATCTATTTCTCTATTTGTGGAAGTTCAAAAAAATGGTTCCAATTCTCCATGCTACCTGGTATTCAGGCCCTTGACTGTAATTTTGTAGCAGCTTTGCTCTCTGACTTGCTTGGGCCACTAAAATGATGGGATGACAGTGCTGAGACCAGGCTTCAACAAGCGTTGCGTCCCTCCATGCATACCTGTGCCTTTGCCGTTTGCCACGATGACCTGTCTGGGCTGGGATGCTGGGAGATGACAGACACACGGAGCAGAGTTTAGAGCTGATGCCAAGCTCCGCCGGTATGTGAGCAGTAGACACACTGTTGCATGCTACCGAAGTCTGTGTTTGTTTGTTACTCAATGGCACCCCACTCCAGTACCCTTGCCTGGAAAATCCTGTGGATGGAGGAGCCTGGGGCGCTGCAGTCCATGGGGTCGTGACTGAGCGACATCACTTTCACTTTTCACTTTCATGCATTGGAGAAGGAAATGGCAATCCACTCCAGTGTTCTTGCCTGGAGAATCCCAGGGACGGGGGAGCCTGGTGGGCTGCCATCTATGGGGTCGCACAGAGTCGGACACGACTGAAGTGAGTTAGCAGTTAGCAGTGTTGTGCCAAAGATAGCTGATACGCTAACCTCACCTTGGGGTGCTCTCTCCCTCCCTCACTGCTTTTTTTTCACATCCACACTGGCTTTTCTTCATCCCTTAGACACACCCGTCCTGCTCTCAGTCCCTGTGCAGATGTGCTGCTTGGCCTGCCATACTCCCACCTCATTCATCTTCATCTCTCATCCTTCAGTGATTAGCCTGACTGTTGCTTCCATAGAGAGAACTTACCTGATTGTTCTCCACCACAGCTTTTGTTACAATTCTCTGGTTGCCATAGCTCTGGTGGCTCAGACAGTAAAGAAACTACCTGCAGTACAGGAGATCCAGGTTCGATTCCTGGGTCAGGAAGATCCCCTGGAGAAGGAAATGGCAACCCACTCCAGTATTCTTGCCATGGACAGAGAAGCTTGGCAGGCTATAATCCATGGTGTTGCAAAGAGTCAGACACGACTGAGCAACTAACACTTTAATCATATATTAACTTTTTTAGCTTCATGAGGTCTGCAATGACAGAACTGGTGGCCAGATGTTTTATTCGTGTCTCTGGTCTCGGCACTTTACACAGTGCCCAGTACAGAGCACGCTGTCAGCACATAATTGGTGAATAAATGGATAAAAGAATGAATGAATTGGCTGAGCCAGGGTTTCAAGCCTTCACTCTTTCCTCTCTTCTTTCAATGCCACAATCCTGGCGTTGTTGGAGGTTTATCTTTTTTTTGAGAACCCTATCTAAAATGACACTTCCCTGATAATATTTAGTCTGTTTAGCTAGCATCTGCTTATCAGCCGACATACAAGTGAGCAACTTAACACTTTAAGGGATTAGCTGACAGTTGGCTAAGAGAAGACATGGGAAAACAACTCAGGGTAGATCATAGTATGAGGAAAGAAAGGGAAACAGGGCCAGTGGGAGGAACATTTCCTGGGTTCAGCCATGGTGGCCAATTCTGGCTTTTGTTGCAACAACTGGCTGCCATGGTGAGGTCTCCAGATTTATTCTGGAAGAGAGACACCTGGATGGAGGAGCAATTCCCATCTTCTTGCAGACCTGCATTTCCTCCTGGGCTACTAGTCACTACCCTCCAGGACCCAGAGTTTGACATACTTGGGATCTTGCTGCCCTAGATGCTTGGCCAGAGTCTCTATTCTGGGCTGATACCCAGGTACCCAGGAGGGCCAAAGCATTGGGAACTCAACTGTTTTGAGTTGATTGTACTACAAAGGGATGGAGACCAGGAAGGCGGATGCCCCCTGTGATGAAGTCAGAATCTAGAGCAAACAGCCTCTTAACACTTAGAGCCCTGGGATGGTGGTGGGTGGGCAGTGGGGAGGGTAGTGGAGAGGAAATCAGATACATTGAATGCTAAAGTCAAAGGGAAAAGCCAACCTTCTGAGGCAGGATCAGGGGAACGCTTAAAAAAAAATTAACAAAAGCAGACTATCTGGTGGTCCCTGAATTTATGTGGCTTTCTGGGGACTGAAAGATGTAGAGAAAGACATAATATAATTCACAGAATAGATTCTACTCATTGCCCTGGCTGTGTACATCATTGTTGCAAATGACCAGAAAGTTCTAGTGGAGAATCTCTGAGTTGCTATATATGTGTATAGCTATGTGTTAGTCACTCAGTGGTGTCTGACTCTTTGCGACCCCATGGACTGTAGCCCACCAGGCTCCTCTGTCCATGGGATTCTCCAGACAAGAATACTGGAGTGGGTTGCTGTGCCTTTCTCCAGGGGATCTTCCTGACCCAGGAATCGAACCTGGGTCTCCGGCGTTGCAGCCAGATTCTTTACCGTCTAAACCATCAGGGAAGCCTTATGTACCTAAAAGCAGTTTCCAATTAACACATTAACAAGAATTCCAGGGAAGGAAAAAAAAAGTGATAAAAACATTGCATACTTTGTCCTTCTCCTGAAGAGTCACAAGCACATTTGCATATTATAGGCTCTGAAAACTCCAGCGAAGAAAAGCAAAACATTAAAAAATTTTCATCGCTATCTAAATTTATTTCACTAAGGAAACAACTTCTCTCTTTCTTTCCCTCCCTTCCTCTCCCTTCCCTCCCTTCCTCTCTCCCTTCCCTCCATCCTTCCTTCCTGTCTTGTTCAATTGCCAGCTGTCATTATTCTGTAAGTCATAATTTGTGAAATACTGACTTTTGACACTTTTCCATTTTGTGTTTGTGATTAAAATAATACAAACACGAAGAAGCAGAAGGATTATTCATTGAGCCCCTCTTGCGTGTCAGTCATGGTGCCAAGCACTTTTTGTATACCGAGTTCATTTTGTTCTCAAAACCATAGTGAAGTAGAGAATATTATCCGTTTTTCAGATGAGGAAACTGAAGCTCATAGTGGCTGAGTTTCTTGTCCAGGGTCATACCAACAAGAAAAGGAATTGGCCAGGTTCAAACCCAGACACAGCTCATGGGATCCAAGACAGGGAAGCCTGGCATGCTGCAGTCCATGGAGTCGCAAAGGGTCAGACATAACTTTGCGGGTGAACAACAAACCCAGATAACCTATCTTAGCCACCAGGCTTTTACAGTCTGTAAGGGTGATCTGTGATTACTAAGTGCACTGATTCAAGTTCGAATCTCATCTGGAAACAGCCTCACAGACACAATAGGAAGTGATGCTTCATCTGGGCTCCCAGGAACCCAGTCAATTTGACACATAAAATTAACCATCACTGCAGAGAAAGGATTGCTCCCAGCTCCTCAGACACCTGGATCCTGAGAATTGATCAGTGATGCCTGTGAAAGAGATTTCCCAATGATCACATAGTGACAGGTGGCCAGGTGGGAATGAGGACCCAGGTCTTTTTTACTACAGCCCTTGGTTTTTAAACATGAGGATGAGAAAACCCTGGGTAGGGTGGGGAGCAAAGGGATGGACACACCATCCTGGTTGTTCTTTCCTGCGGTTCAGATGGTCTTCAAAGCCCTGAGATCTGGCCACAGTCATGATGGGTTACCCAGAGAGGAGCTAATGACATAATCGTGGACTCTCCACAGTCAATTATCACAATTACTGGAAGCCACTCTCTTGTCATATTTCATTTAGCACAAAAAGGCACTAGAGAGGCAAATGGCATTGAGGGTCCTGGGCCCATTGTCGCTGCCCTCACTGGAACAGGCATCTAAAAAGGGAAATGCCAACCCCAATAAACTGTTCCCGCAGAAGCCATTAGGCTGGGTGACATGTTCACTTAGGGTGACGTATATTGATCATGTAAAACACGCGCACTGTATAATATGATTAAATAAACTCAGCCGGTTTCAGAGAGAGCCAGCTGAATGGTGCATGGTTCCTGATCCTGCGGCAAGAGCCTCATGGCCCTGATCGGGAGCCCCTAGCTCAGGATAGGAACTATATATGGAGTGTTTCTGTTATCTGTTACTCATTCATTCATTCAACAGGTATTTCTTGAGTATCCAATATGTGAAGGAGAAAATGATGACTTTGGATTATCTCTGGAATGTCCAGTTATTAATAGTCAACACACAGTTGACATATGAGTTTGCTGTAAAGGGAAAATCTGCCTATTTGGGGTTCTCCCGTGCTCATCTCAGGGGTCTCCCCTCTATTTCAAACCCAGACTAAGCTATTGAAATCCAGTGGTACTTAGGACAGTGAAATGATGGGGCTCAAGCCCCATATTATATAGTCTACAGTCTCTGAGGAAAGTGGAAAAGGTAGGGGTCTGACAAGTCATTAGGTTCATCCACCTGACTACTGGTGGATATTTTGTTAGAGTGAAGGTAGTCACGAATCTGTAGGATTTGATGATTTGTAATCCCATACTTAGGGCTTCACTGATGGCTCAGTGGGAAAGAATCTGCCTGCAATGCAGGTGGGTTAATCCCTGGGTCAGGGAGATCCACCGGAGGAGGAAATGGCAACCCACTCCAGTATTCTTGCAGGGAAAATCCCATGAACGGAAGAGACTGACAGGCTACAATCTATGGGGTTGCAAAGAGCTGGACTCGACTGAGCACAACAGCGACCCGAAGGCTTCACTGCCTAGCATGGTCCATTCAATCATGGTGATAGGCGGCTGATTGGTTCAGCATCCAGCCCATCTCCTCTCCCTGGAGCTCTGGGGTGCCTTGAGGTGGGACAGAAAGCTCCAACCTTGTAACCACAAGGTTGGTTGTCCAGGCAACCAACCCCCATCCTCAGGTGAGGTCCAAAAGTCGCCTCATTCACAAAACAAAAGACACTTTGGTAGCTCTCCTCCTTTAGGAAATTCCAAGGGTTGTAGGAGCACTGTGCCAGAAAAGGGGACAAAGACACATAAATTGCCTTTTTAAGCATTTTTTATTGGAGTAGAGTTGCTTTACAATGTTGTTAGTTTCTGCTGTAAAGCCAAGTGCATCAGCTATACATATACATATAAGTATATGTATATACATATGTATATTATATATTATACGCATGTATAATCCCCTCTTTTTTGGATTTTCTTCCCATTTAAGTCATCAAAGAGCATTAGGTTCCTTAAAAAATTAAAAATAGAACGACCGTTCCACTTCTGGGCGGGGTACCAGGACAGAACCATAATTACAAGAGATACACCCACCCCCATGTTCATTTCAGCTCTACTGACAACAGCCAGGACATGGAAGCAACCTAAGTGTCCATCAACAGACGAACAGATAAAAAAGATGTGGCGCATATATATGATGGGATTTTACTCAGTCATAAAAAGAAATTTAAATTGTGCCATTTGCAGAGACTTAGATGGACCTAGAGACTGTCATCCCAAGTGAAATAAGTCAGAAAGAGAAGACATATACATTTCTGATTATGAATCGCAATATCACATTAGAGAACTTGACCTGTCAGATATAAAAGATGAAAAAAATGCACAGTGCAGGCAAGAACACATGAAGTTTAGGCTACTGGCTTGCCAACTTTGTATCTCACTTTCTAATCTGGGAGTGAGGATAATAAAAAGACTACCCTACTGGGTTGCTCTGAGGAGTAAACGAAATATTAGTGCAAAGCTTTTTTCACAGAGGCTGGAAGATAGTAGTTGCTCAATAAATGGCAGCTTTTACTTACATTTTAAATAATGGAGCACCGCCCCCCCCAGACAAATGTTACGGATTGTCATTTCAAATATTCTACTCACTGGTATTTTCCTGTAACATTACATTTGTATTGTGAGATCCATGAAAGCTGAGTGGGGGAGGGGGTGACTTCACCATCATCATTATAAGAATCATAACAAAAACAATAGTAACTACAATGATCCCAACAACAGCAGGCATGTATTGAGCACTTACTTATCAGAGAATACTCAGATGAGGGCTGTGCTTGCATTATCTCATTGAATCCAAGCCCAGTAGGATTGGCAGTATTTGGTCCATTTTCAGGTGCAGAAAGGACAAGGAGAGAGAGACGTCTACACTATTTAGACTGTGCTATTTATCTTAGTATTCCCAGGACCGCGAACAATCATTACCTAAATGGAGATCCTTGAAGGTCAGTGAGTTAATGATGGGATGAAGACATGGGGGAATGGGTGAATGAAGATAAAAAGAAATAAGCCGCAGGGGTCAAAACCCTGGCAGACGTGTGTCCTCACTCACTCTGGACATACTCGATTAATCCCCAGGGACCCGGCCATCTCTAGAGCATTCTTTGGGTTTTTATCCCCCTGCAAGAGCTGAATCAGGAAGTCACTGCACCATCTTTTTTTTTACTTTGTGGTGCTAATTACCTGCTCATTGCCATGCAAGGACTTCTCCAGCCCCGTTCCTGAGAGGGAGTGGAAATTTTGTGAGAACCGTACCCATTAAGGCCTTTTATGATCACCATTATGTAATAAAGAGCATCTGGAGTCTGAGGAATTATTGCAAGCTTTTATTTTGTTTTAAGTATAACTCCTCATCCCCTTCTTCCCTTGGATGGTTGCATTAATAGAGCTTTGCTCGCTGTCTCTCAGTGCAGAGCCTCTGGTGGACTGCAGCCATGCCCCCTTCCTCTTGCTCAACAGAAGCCCAGTTTGTGCGGGTACCTACCCTCCCGCCATCATCACATGATTCCAGATGAACTCGCTCTCAGTCTTAGCTAAATCTGACTTGTCTGAGGGCATCTCCATCTCTTCATAAGTGGTAGGTTTAGGGACAACCAGGTGGCATGATTCTAACTGACTGGATGCTGGGAAGAATGCGGAAGGTCCTTGGGGGTACATCTTCCTCTTTCCGGGGCTTCCCAGATGGTGCTAGTATAAAGAATCCACCTACTAATGCAGGAAAATGCAGGGGGAAATGGCAACCCACTCCAGTATTCTTGTCTGGAAAATCCGACAGAGAGAGAAACCTGGTGGGCTATGGTCCATGGGGTCACAGAGGGTTGGACACATCTGAGCACATACGCATTCATTCATTCCTCTCTTGAGAGAGAGAACCACAGGAAGAAAAGATCCCCTTCTTCCCTGGACATCATCCTATCAGGATGTGATGCCCTGAGCTAGTCAGCCATCCGGTCTTCATAGAAGATAACATATTCCTGTGTTGTTTAAGTCAGTTTCATGGGCGTTCCTAATATTTGCAGCTGAAAGCATGCTAATTATTAAAAGGCCTCAAGAACCCAGAAATCCCAGAAAGGACTAGCATCCTGAGATAAACTTATTTTCCAGATGGAGAGAATAGAGGTGACCTTCTTCAAATATGTTGGAGAAGGGCATGGCAGCCCACTCCAGTATTCTTGCCTGGAGAACCCCATGGACAGAAGAGCCTGGTGGGCTACAGTCTATGGGGTCACAAAGAGTAGACACAACTGAAGTGACTTAGCACATTTTGAACATGTAGGTTCTCTGCAAAGTGTCGAAAGTTCTTTTATCTTGAAGAGTTTTGAATCCTAGACACTCTGGCTGAGAAGGGACTTCAGAGATGATTTAGTAGAGTACTTCCTGAACTCAAACCCTTTGGGGGCGTGACATCAGTTTCACCTGGAGTGATTAAAAAAAAAAAAAAAATCATCCCCTACACAGTGCTCCAGGGCTTCCCTGTTGGTTCAGTGGGTAAAGAATCTGCTTTCACTGCAAGAGCCATAGCAGATGTGGGTTCTATCTCTGGGGCAGGAAGATCCCCTGGAGGAGGGTATGGCAACCCACTCCAGTGGTCTTGCCTGGAGAATCCCATGGACAGAGGAGCCTGGTGGGCTGCAGTCCATGGGGTTGCAAAGAGTCAGATGCAACTGAAGCAACTTAGCATGTGCACAGGCACACAGGGTTCTAGAGATACTAATTTCAGAGCTTTGGGGTGCACGCTGGATGTTTATATTTTTAAAAAGCTCCCTAGGTGATTCTGATGATAACCCAAGGATCATTGACCTCAGTCTGTGTTTTTCATCTCCCCCTCCACACAGCCATAGTACCTTTTTCTTTTCTAAACAAAACAATCATACAAACCCCCAAATCCAAGCCATTTTTCTATAGAGGCCCAGCTATTTTCTTTTCCCCCTTGGTTGAAGGAGCCAAAAGATTTCTGGAGTGGGAAAGAGCAAAGGCTGAGGAATGGGGTATGATTAATATCTCCAGCTATGTGAAAGAGAATTGTGTCAAAATAGAGCAAAAGGGTTTCCAATACTCTCATGGGGGTATGGTTTGGAAACAAGTAATCTTTCTGGGGAGAAGACTTCTCTTTCTTCTTTTTTTTTTCTTTCTTTCCTTCTATGCCTTGTTCAGTAGAACAATAGAAAGAAGAATTTTTCTTAAGGGTTAGAGCAGATCTATTTACAGAAAATGGAATAGTCAGTATAGGTAGGAAGCCCCCAACTTCTTGGATTCAATCTTATAGAGAAGAACCAAGTATCTGCCACTCTTGACAGAGATAGGAAAGTCTAGATACAATGTAAACAGCTCAGAGACAGGACAGGTCCAAGAGTCTCTTTCTTGAAACAAACAAACAAAAACAAAAATAAGCAAACAATTCAATATAAACACCAGTCTTATCAGCCCAGACAATAATCTTTTTGACAACTTTTTTGAAATATTAGGACTTTCTTTAGAGTTCCCACCTCTTCTTTCATGCCTGAAAATCTGATACTGTATGTGAAAGCGACTAAAACTAAAAGCCAAGAAGCCCTGTTATTTTCTCTTTAATTTTCTAGTTGATGTCTGCATTAGAAAGTTTGTGATGAGAAAGAAGCCCCAAATGAATGTGGTCCAGGAAAGGTAAGAATAAGTTCTCAGGGAATGTTGGCTTTTATTGATTTTATTCATTGATGGAGTCCAAGTCCCTTGGCTAGGGGGTGAGCCTTTCCCCAGCCATGGTCTTCTACTCGTCCTCCAGTCTTCATCTTGAATTTACTGGCTTCTAACTCAACTCCAACAGACTGGTTCCAAATAGGAAAAGGAGTACGTCAAGGCTGTATGTTGTCACCCTGCTTATTTAACTTATATGCAGAGTACATCATGAGAAACGCTGGACTGGAAGAAACACAAGCTGGAATCAAGATTGCCAGGAGAAATATCAATAACCTCAGATATGCAGATGACATCACCCTTATGGCAGGAAGTGAAGAGGAACTAAAAAGCCTCTTGATGAAAGTGAAAGTGGAGAGTGAAAAAGTTGGCTTAAAGCTCAACATTCAGAAAATGAAGATCATGGCATCCGGTACCATCACTTCATGGGAAATAGATGGGGAAACAGTGGAAACAGTGTCAGACTTTATTTTTCTGGGCTCCAAAATCACTGCAGATGGTGACTGCAGCCATGAAATTAAAAGACGCTTACTCCTTGGAAGGAAAGTTATGGCCAACCTAGATAGTATATTGAAAAGGAGAGGCATTACTTTGCCAACAAAGGTCTGTCTAGTCAAGGCTATGGTTTTTCCTGTGGTCATGTATGGATGTGAGAGTTGGACTGTGAAGAAGGCTGAATGCTGAAGAATTGATGCTTTTGAAACGTGGTGTTGGAGAAGACTCTTGAGAGTCCCTTGGACTGCAAGGAGATCCAATCAGTCCATTCTGAAGGAGATCAGCCCTGGGATTTCTTTGGAAGGAATGATGCTAAAGCTGAAACTCCAGTACTTTGGCCACCTCATGCAAAGAGCTGACTCATTGGAAAAGACTCTGATGCTGGGAGGGATTGGGGGCAGGGAGAGAAGGGGACGACAGAGGATGAGATGGCTGGATGGCATCACTGACTCGATGGACGTGAGTCTGGGTGAACTCCGGGAGTTGGTGATGGACAGGGAGGCTTGGCGTGCTGCGATTCATGGGGTCGCAAAGAGTCGGACACGACTGAGCGACTGAACTCAACTCAACTCAGGAACTCCTTTCTCAGGAGGAGTGAGAGGTTGTTAACTTTAAAGGTCGAAGTATAATAGGATTGCCTTTTGGAGGAAGCCTGCAGTACCGACTGGTGCCAGAGAGGGGCAGCATAGAGCCGCCAGCACCAAGGGTCTGGCAACTGTGGCCCAGAATTCTCTTTGCTTGCTAAGTCGCTTCAGTTGTGTCCAGACTCTGCGAGTCTATGGACGGTAGCCCGCCAGTCTCCTCTGTCTGTGTGATTATCCAAGCAAGAATACTGGAGTGGGTTGCCATGTCCACCTTCAGGGTATCTTCCCTACTCAGGGATTGAATCCTCATCTCTTAAGTCTCCTGCATTGGCAGGTGGGTTCTTTACCCCTAGTGCTACCTGGCCGGGAGGCTAGAGCCTCAAGAAAGTTAGTAAGAAGTCCCAGGTAAAATGGAAGCTAAGATGAAAACAGCAGAAGAGCTGGGACAGAAGCAAACACCACAAGAGACGAAGCGGAAATGTTTGTGGGTTTTGCCTCCTCCCTCCTCACACGGACATCATACGCTCCATGACTTGGACTTTGCGCAGTCTGGTATTTGTTCTACAAATCACGCATGCATGCATTCATTCACTGGCGGGGATAGAATAGCTGCCTTTTAGGGGCTTTGAATCTGACCAGGGGCTGGGCTCTCAGGAGACACACCACAGGTCAACCGGGTTTGAAGTCAGAGCCTTTCACTGGAAGGCGCGTCAGATGCAAGTGCTGGGGAGCAGGCGCGGGGGGCACCCCGCTGGTCGTGCTGTGGGGTGATGGGGACGGTGGCTTCTTTCTGATGGGACCACCTTCTCTGTTCCATCAGAAGCAGGTCCAGGGTTGTTGTAGGATTACACACTTCCAGTTGGGCCAGTTAGGCACAGCTCAACACCAGGGTCCCTCCCATTCACCCCAGAGTCTTTTTATTAACAGGTTCATATAGTTAATACAGCAGTTTCCAGGTGATGCAGTAGAGAGCATTTAAGGATGGGGTGCCGTTTTGTCATTACCCCGTGGGTCATGCCAAGACTTGGCGTGAGATTTTAGAGGAAGCAGCTGAACACTGTCAGGAAAGTGTCTGCCTTGATGGACAGCAGTCAGCATCCTCACGGGAATCAGGGTCCTCGCCATCAGTACAACTGGACCTGCGAGGAAGCAGTGACGACCCTCATGGGACATTGGAACTGAAAAAAGGAAAACCGGACATGTAGACATTTTCATCCTGTTTCTTAACCATGTGCCAGCAATGGATTCAGCAGAGAAAAGTTTAATACCGACATTTAAACCACTATGCAAGTATAGAATCATAAGCAGATGAAGGGCAAGGCAGTTTTATTTACTATTAAAATTTGTCATTGAATTTCATTGTCTTCAAAGTGAGTTTTCTGTTCCTTCTTTGCCTATGGTTGGTTCAATAAAAAGTGGTAGAAATTGCTTTATTTTTCCTGGGCGGGGGGTGGGAGGGAACCTCTGGGCTGGGTCTTTGCTGTGGTTCAGGAGCTTGCCTCTAATTGCTTTATGTATGGGCTTTGTTCGGAGAAGGCAATGGCACCCCACTCCAGCACTCTTGCCTGGAAAATCCCATGGATGGAGGAGCCTGGTGGGCTGCAGTCCATGGGGTCGCTAGGAGTCGGACAAGACTCAGCGACTTCACTTTCACTTTTCACTTTCCTGCATTGGAGAAGGCAATGGCAACCCACTCCAGTGTTCTTGCCTGGAGAATCCCAGGGATGGGGGAGCCTCATGGGCTGCCGTCTATGGGGTCGCACAGAGTCGGACATGACTGAGGTGACTTAGCAGCAGCAGCAGCATGGGCTTTGTTGCCCTGTGGCACATGGAATCTTAGTTCCCATAACCCACATCCCCTATTGGAAGGTGGAGTCTTTATTTTTTAAATGACTTTATTTATTTATTGGTTGTCCTGAGTCTTTTCTCTAGTTGTGGTGTGCTGGCTTCTTATGCGGTGGCGTCTCTTGGTGCAGAGCATGGCCGCTAGGGCACAGACTCAATAGTTGTTGTGTGCAGGCTTAATTGCTCTGCAACAAGTGGGATTGTCCCGAATCAGGGATGGAACCCATGTCTCCTGCATTTTCAGGTGAATTCTTTACCATTGAGCCACCAGGGAAGCCTTGGAAGATGGTCTTAACCACTGGACTCACAGGGAAGTCCTGAAACTGCTTGACTTTAGTTTTTAATGGAAGGGAAAATAGAAATCTTCCAAAATAGATCAAATGGCTAATTATTTGGGAGTGGGGGGTTATTTTTAAAGAAAGAGAAATAAGCTGTGATTATATTATTGTTATTTTAGAGAGAAGAAAGTCTCCAGGTTAATTGCTTCTTCCTAATGAATCATTTCCACAACACCCTTGTGTCTCTGAAATAAAGGTTGTCAAAAAATTCTAATAAGCTGATGGATTTCTGTGTTGTCAATAAACTCAGACTGCCAAAGGCAGCATTAGCTCGATGAAGTATGATTCAAATCAGCTTGATCTTAAAATATATGGGCCCATCATGAGGCCTCTGTCTGTCTCCCTCTCTCACAATTATATAAGCAGACATGCCATAATTCTCTCTGGAAGTAGGATGCTTGCATTGATGTATCACTGTATCCAGTTGTCTTCTTGAGGTGGACTTCTGTTGTCTCTACTTGCCTGTGTTAGATTTTGGTGCTTTTCATCAAAAATGTTTCCACTGTTCTTTCATTATCCTGTTGCCGTTGTTTAGTTGCTCAGTCGTGTATGACTCCTTGCAACCCCATGGACTGTAGCCCACCAAGCTCCTCTGTCCATGGAATTTCCCAGGCAAGAATACTAGAGTGGGTTGCCACTTCCTTCTCCAGGGGATCTTCCCTGCCTAGGGATTGAAACTGCATGCTTTTCTGCCCCATGAAGTTGGAGGTGGCCATGGGATTTGCTTTGGAAAAAAAGATAAAGTGGAGATGATAAGTGTGATTCCCAAGAAGAGGATTTTAACAGTCCATGTGAAATTCATCACATTCATTTTTTTCCCCCTAGCTCAGCATTCTCCTTCATTTTGAGTGAAGATGAGATGCTGTAAAATAGCCCCCTCCACTCAGTCACAGTGGACAGGTGTGATGCAGGATAAACAGGTGTTGTTTTAAGCTACTGAGGTTTGGGGATGATTTGTTACAGCAGCATAACCCATCCTATCTGACTAATACATTTTCTCTCCTTTATCTCCCTTCTAGAGAACCAAGCGCTGCCCTAATTCCTTTCTGTGTGGTTGGGGGACAGAGGTGGACTGACTACCTCTCCTCCTCCATTTCACAGGTGATTACTTGGCCCCATCCTGGCCAGACAAATCAGTCTCTCCTCCTGTCCTCAAAAACTGGCTCAAAAGCAAGCAAAATGATTCAAGCCAGAGACATGAGAATCAATCCCTAGACAGGAGAGATCTCTGTTTATACAGGAGATTCATTACGCAGGTAGAACATAAGGTTCTGGGGATCATTTTTATGGCCACTTTGGAAGATTCTCTGTGAGAATGAAGCCATTCCCAAAGAACTGAGGACTCAAACATGAAGAGGCAGATTCATGGTGATATTATCTAAGCACTCAGATTCAGAATACAAGTCTTGTTTTCTGGTGATGCTAACCAGTGCGGGGAAAAAATGTTTTTTTGCTAAATTTTTTTCACTTGCAGTAGAAAAATCTTTAATAGTCTTCCTAAACACACAGGATGAAGCACCTCAGGTTTTCAACCATATTCATCTACAGAATAAAGCTGAGATCTTGTAGCATGGCCTTCAGTGTCTTTCAGGCTTTAAGCTCAACATCCATTTCCAACTTTCCATCTGGGTCATATCCTCTACCCTGTTTCTCCTCCTCTGTCCCCCAGGGTTACCCAGGATCGCACACTGACCTTTCTCCAAGGACAACTTGGACTTCCCATGGTCTTGGGCTATGGTTACTCATGCTAGGGTCTGCTCTTCCTCCCCACTTGAACGTCAGCCCCATTAAACAAGGAGGGGGCAGTATTTCATTGCATTTTTGTTTTCTTCATCATGTTAAATGCTAATGCTTGCCCAGTAGTAGGTGCTAAGTAAACAGCTGCAGAACTGTACCAAATTCTGCATTCCAAGAAGTCTGTTCATCACATGCTGAGAGTACTTAGACCCCTGGTACAGAAACCTGGTACACAGATAGCATCACAGACTCAGAGGACATGAATTTGAGCAAACTCTGGGAGGTGCTGAAGGACAGGGGAGCCTGGTGTGCTGCAGTCCATGGGGTCACAAAAAGTCAGACATGACTTAGCGACTGAGCAACAACCACAACGACATACACCAACCCTGTGTGTGGTTGTGTATAAGAAAGCCCCGTTTGATCTGTTTTTATTCACTCAGATGTCATATTTCAGGGCTCCAGTGGAAACCCAATTTTTTGTTTAGGCTAGATCTTTAAATATGCATCTCCTTTCCAGAAGTCAAGAAGCTCTTGATTAATTAAAATTAGCAGCTTTTTGAAGAAAAAATTACGTATGCTGTTAAAAATGTACATTTAACACACACAGCAGTCCTGGATGGATTCTTTGGTTAACTCGGTTTTATAGACAGGAAATAAACTCCAGAGGCATTAAGTCAGTTGCATAATGTCACACAGCAAGGCTCAGATTAGCACCTGGACCATCTGATGCCAGAACCTTTGCTATCTCTTCCTTGTGTGCATCCCTCCATTCAACACCGAGGAATTAATGGTCACCCATCTTGGCTCTTCTAAAAGAGAGATGTGTACTATGTGCTGTGCTTAGTCGCTCAGTCGTGTCCGACTCTCTGCGACCCCACGGACTGTAACCTGCCAGGCTCCTCTGTCTGTGGGGATTCTCCAGGCAAGAATACTGGAGTGGGTTGCCATGCCCTCTTCCAGGGGATCTTCCCAACCCAGGGACTGAACCCAGGTTTTCTGCATTGAAAGGCAGATTCTTTACTGCTTGAGCCACCAGGGAAACCCAAAAGAGAGATACTGTTTCTGTAAGAAAGAGCTGTTTTGAAATGGTCTCGATCCCTCACAGTGAAAACTGGAACTTGACACTCCCTAGAGAAGAGGACTGGCTTCCCAGGTGGCACTGGTGGTAAAGAACCCTCCTGCCAATCCAGGAGACGTAAGGGGTGTGGGTTAGATCACTGGGTTGGGAAGATCCCCTGGAGAAGGGAAATGCAACCTACTCCAGTATGCTTGCCTGGAGAATCCCTTGGATTCATGGGATCCATGTAGCCTGGCAGGCTATAGTCCATGGGGTCACAAAGAGTCGGACACGACTGAGTGACTAAGCACGGAGGGCAATGTAGCCCATGGAGGAGAGCCTGAGCCGGGAGAGCATCCTCAAGTCATGACTTTGCCCCTTTCTAGCTCTGTGAATTTTGATCGGCGCCAAAGTAGTCCCCAGTCCTAGTCCACTCCCTTGCTAAATGGAGATAAGAACCACCACATGGTATTGTGAGGATTAAGAGTGAAAACAGATGAAATATTCCCAGTATAGGACCTGGCATGAAGGAACGCTGTGCAAACAGAGACCATAAATAGTGAGGCATGGTTCTCTAACTTTAGTAATGCATATGTCTTATGAGGGCTCAGCTCTCAGCTCTTGTCTATATCTAGATCCATGGTGCTTGGTAGAAGGCAAATGCTGCCATCTTTAGGAAAGTCTGTTTGCCTCCTACACTTCCTTTACTGGATTTTTAAAGTGGGGAGAGGGCTTCCCTGGTGGCTCAGTGGTAAAAGAATCTACCTGCCAAGCAAGAGACATGATTTCCATCCCTGGGTTGGGAAGATCCCCTGGAGAAGGAGAAATGGCTATCTACTCCAGTATTCTCGCCTGAGAAATCCCATGAACAGGGGATCCTGGTGGGCTACAGTCCATGGTGCCTGCAAAAGAGTCAGACATGACTTGGTGACTAAAGAACACAACAGCAAAAGCTGGGCAATTGTGTCTACCACGTGGGGTTGTTAGGATGAAACAAAGTCCTATGTAAAAAGTCCTAAGCATAGGGACAAACACCTAGAGAAATTGTTATTGTTTAACCGCTCAGTCGTGTCCAACTCTTCATGCCTCATGGACTGTAGCCCTCCAGGCTCCTCTGTCTATGGGCTTTTCCAGGCAAGAACACTGGAGTGGGTTGCCATTTCCTCCTCCAGGGGATCTTCGCCACCCCGGGATCATATTTGCAGCTCCATATCTCCTGCTGGATTGAGGTGACCATGAATACAGAGCCCATTAGAGAAGAGTTCCCCCAGTGCTTTCTAAACACCCTGGTGCTCACCACACCTTCTTGGGTCCTCCTCGATCTAGGAGCCATCAAGGAGGTAGATTTCGAGGATGCTCTCGAAGCCCTGCCTGCACCACCAGGCGGACGCAGCTGTGCCAGACAGGCAGGCACAGGCAGAAGGGGGAGAGGGGTCCTGGGAGGGACCCCAGGGACGCAGTGCAGAGGAGGCCCTTCTTATTAAACGTCGACTCCCATTCTGCAGAGCGGTGATGAGATGTACAATTTCCCTGGTCCCTCACCAAAGGCAACATCCAGGTCGTCGCTGTCTGCCGCACAGGCGCCGAAGCTCTGGTCATAAAGAGGACGTTTTATGAGGACATATGCTCCACGCCCAGCAGCACTGCCAGGCCTGAACGCTATTCCTCCGCGACACCGTGATTATATCTCCATAGGGTCCAGGGGAGCCTCGTAGGCCTGCAAGGCTGCAATTTGGAAATGGATTTCACAGCTGCAAACTCGAAGATGACCCAATTTGTCTTTTCCATTTCTGCCTCCTCTCCTATATACCTCTGGAAATCTGCATCCGAGGCTTGGTGATGGGCTGCATAAAATATGCAACAGGACTCAGTGTTCAGATTGGAGAGCTGCAAAATTGACGGACAGCTGTTCCAGTGATCTTGGGGTTTAGGTGGCGGAGGAGTGGGGAGCCGCCAGGGCCTCAAAGGGCAGCTGCAGATTTCTGCTCCCCCAGACACAAAGGCCTTTTTCTAAAAGGCTTGTCCCAAAGGCAGGGGATGGAGGGGATATATATGTGCCTCCTCCCCCCATCTTTTCCCAGGAACCCGGGGCTACCCATCCTCCCGGGAAGATCCCAGATGGCGAACGGAACTGAAGTTTGCCCATAAATTCTCCCCAGGGAATTGGTGGTTGGTGATAGCAGGCCTAATGAAATTTTTTATTGTGGTTATTACATACCATTTGTACAGTATATCATGCACGGAAATTTTTTTCTATTCCTATAAATCTGGAATTGCCAGCGTAAATGCCCAAGCTTACGAACTGCTACAGAACACAATTACCTCTCGATACAAACTCTCTTTAGGACATAAAAATCGTTGCTACTGAGAAGGCTGAATTGCACCGGCAATTTTGTAAATATTTGAGTGATATATTTCCTTTTGGATAAGTTTTCATAGCCTGGGAAAGCTGTCTCGATTCTTAATGCTTTTGTTGTTGTTGTGTGTGTGTGTGTGTGTGTGTGTGTGAGTGCATGCATGCACGCGAGTGTGTTTGTGTGTGTCTTCCTAGATATCACTTGTGGCCTGATTGTTGTCTTCAATCACGCTTAGGAAAACAGACGATCGGGCAAGTGTCATTTATAAAAGGCTCAGAAAGCCAAGGCCTTCTGTTGGCATTAAGAGGACTGTCTTTCTAGCATGTTTCTTAAAGACAGGAGAGGAAAGGAAAATGCCTAAACAAAAGTCAGGCACATCGTTGACTTTCTCCCCCTGGTATGGTCAGGTTTTCAAGTGAGAAGTTGCAGACGAGGTTTGCATTCTTAATGAGGGCTGAAACACAGCCTCTGCCTCTTAACGCTTCGATCAATGAGGGCGAATCCGTCCTGGAGAAACAGGGTTGATTTTCAGGCTGGCAAAACGCACCAGACAACACGGCATTTCTGCACATTTTCTAGTTAGGCTTTATTACCAAGTATGATGGTGAAGGATGTTATACCCTCGTATCGATTTGCTACAAGTTCTAATATTGGAGATAAGGAGAGTTTTTCCATCAGCTTCCAGCAAACAGAGAACGGGGACTGTTAAAACTCCTCATAACAGCTTCCAAAGGAAGACAACAGTGATGGATTGTAGACTGCCCTGGAAGTGAGGAACCACGCTCATTGAGCAAACAGGAAGTGTTCAAACACAAGCCATACTAACGGAAAGAGAAAGAAAATATACCTTCTTTTTCTCTCTCCCTCCCTCCCTTCTCTTCTTTTTTCTCTCTCCTTTTCTTTTTTTCCTTTGCTCCATCATATCACATTCAACCCTTATAACGACCCATGAATTGCCAATATTCTACATTTTACCAACAAGGAAAATTCCTTAGTTTCCTGCTGGTGTCGTACGGCTTGTGAAGGGCGGCTGGGATGGGAACCCAGGTCAAATCGAGGCCTGATGCACAGCCACAGGATGCAGCCATTTGCTTGTTTCTCCCAATTTTCTTTTTCCATGTTCATCCCAAGAATTTGACACTCACAGGACTATTGAACACAATCTGGCCCTGATTATGTTCCTTGAGTCGATCTACCATCATGAAATGGATATTTGAGAAACAAAAAGAGGTCTCATATACTTTTCCTGTGCCATTAGCCTGAGAGTTTATGCCTGCATCTTCTACATGGGAGTCTCAAAAGAGAATTTTATTCAAGGCACGATAGAGGAAAAGGGAGAGCTGTGACTCACTAAATGTGACTCGTGCATGCATGCTCAGTCACATCTGACTCTTGCAACCCCATGGACTGTAGCCTGCCAGGCTCCTCTGTCCATGGGATTCTCCAGGCAAGCATATTGAAGTGGGTTGCCATTTCCTCCTCCAGGGGATCTTCCCTACCCAGGCATCGAACCTGCATCTCTTGTGTTTCCTGCATTGGCAGATGGATTCTTTACCACTTCACCATGTGGGAAGCCCATACTGGTGAGAGGCATTAATCAAATAATTTTATTAGTACTAGGTATTAGTACTAGGATAAGGGGGGAATATATAATAGATGCCAGTTGTCCAATAATGATAAATGTAGAAGGATACTTGAAAATAAGAGTGGTAAGAAAAAAAAAAAAACATGTACCAAATGTGAATATAACAAAGAAATCTGGTGTAGTCCAGGTAAAATTTTATTAAAAATTAGAAACATTAAAAAGATAAAATTTTCCTGAGGAAGTAGTATTGTAGAAAGGAGTATTTTAAAATGTACTTTTCATTCAACTGTTCTAGTTTGATCAAGTTTTTTTGGAGATAATCATTGACTTATAGACATCTCCATGCACAAAGATTTTCATTATTGTGTTGTTTATAATAGCAGAAATTTGGGAACAATATTCATCACTGGGAGAATACTTAAGATTTGGCATCAGCACACAATGAGATTCCAGGTGGTATTTAGAAATCAGAATTTTGAAGACTTTCGTGACACAAAATCTCAGGCTAATATAATGCTAAGTGTAAAATGCAGGGTTCAAAAGTACACACATATCACATATATTATGTCTTCAATTTCATAAAACATAGAAAGGAAGTACAACAGCATAGGAGTAAAGTGAGTCATATCTTTGTTCTACTTAATCTGTGCTTTCCCAGATATTTGCAGTGAACTTGTATTAGCACATCATAAGGAAAAGTGATTGATTTTTTAACAGAGGAGAGCTTCAATTCTTGAGTAGTGATTGAGTGGGTGGGCTCCAGGCATATCTATGTAAACGTGAAAAATGAAGTGTCCCCCTCTGGTTGAGGGTAGTTTGGGCTTTAGGAGAGGATGGACCATTTTCTCTTTTGTATCTGACTCACTGGTGTCCCTAACATATACCTATTTTGTGAGCTTCTGTCTTGAGAATGGGATGGAATTGAACTTGGCAGCTAACCCTGGTGGCATGATCTACTTAATGAATTTAATTAACAATCCATAACACTATTTGCCAGGCACTGTTCTTAGTGTCCTACAAATGATAACTTATTTACCTGTCATAAAAATCCTACATGCTGGTAAAATAGTACAATCACAGTGGAAAACAGTTTGGTGGTTCTTCAGAAAGCTGCCCATAAAATTACCTAGTGCTGCTATGCTCAATCACATCTGACTCTTTGCAACCCCATGGACTGTAGCCCACCAGGCTCCTCTGTCCATGCAATTTTCGAGGCAAGAATACTGGAGTGGGTTGCCATTTCCTACTCCAGGGGATCTCCCCAATCCAGGGGTCAAACCTGCAGCTCTTGCATTGGCAGGTGAATTCTTTATCACTGCAGTACCTGGGAAGCCCCAAATCACCCTATAACTCAGCAGTTCTGCTCCTTGGTATAGCAGATCCTATTGTGGGTGGATTCTGTGTTTGCAAATCCACCTACTGGCTAAGGCTTATTTGTAATCCTCACATCAGCACTTGTAGCAGAGTAGGGGTTATTGACACAGACATGCAAAAAAAAAAAAAAATTGAGTTGCCAGGCTAGTCTATTCTCAGCTGAGGTCAAACAATGTGAGGCTCTGGTTTCTTGTTCTCATTCTCCTACAGAGGTGACCAAGGATGGAGACAGTGGGAGGTGGTGCCAGGTAGAACAAGAAACTTCATCTCTGAGGCCAGTTGGGTGAGTTTAGTGGGGGGTGGCATCAGACAACTCATTTGACTTTTCTGAACCTCATTTTGTCCTTTTGTAAAATAAAGAACACAGAATCTGCCAGGATAGGTTGCTTTTAGGATTTAAGATTATCATCTGTGTGATATATATCTAAGTATTTCCCTGAGGTGCTCCTCAGGGAAATACTTAGAATTTGCTAATTCAGTGTTTGATGTGGCTTTATGGAATATAACTACAGCAAATAATGAGAATTGATTGTATATCCCCCAAAAGAATGGAAAAGAAGTCTTCACAGCTTTATTTACAGCAGCCAAGACAGGGAGGCAATCTAAGTGTCCACTGATGGATGAAGAGGATGTAGTATATGGATGCGATGCAATATTATTCAGCCATTAAAAAAGCATGCTCGGTGGAAACCAACTAAATTCTGTAAAGCAATTATCCTTCAATTAAAAAATAAATAAATTAAAAAAACCATGAAATCCCATCATTTTTGACAACATAGATGAACCTAGAGGGTATTATGATAAATAAGTAAGATGGAGAAAGACACGCTGCATGATTTCATTCATATGTGGAATGTAAAATAAAACTAAAACAACAACAACAACAAAAAAAACCCAAGGGGCAAACAAAACAAAAATATACTCATAGATAGAGAATGGATTAAAGGTTACCAGAGGGGAATGGAGTTGAGGGGTAGGCAAAATGGGTCACTGGGGGCCACTCATTTGGGATGAATGGAAACCACGCTTATGGTAACGGACACTGGTTAGAGTACCCAGATGCTGAACTGTAATGCTGTACACCTGAAACTTACATAATAAAAACAGTTAATTATAATGTGAAAGCTGCTCAATCGTGTCCGACTCTTTGCGACCCCATGGACTATAGAGTCCATGGAATTCTCCAAGCCAGAATACCAGAGTGGGTATCCTTTCCCTTCTCCAGGGGATCTTCCCAACTCAGGGATCGAACCCAGGTTTCCCGCGTTGCAGGCAGATTCTTTACTGGCTGAGCCACAAGGGAAGCCCAAGAATACTGCAGTGGGTAGCCTATCCCTTCTCCCTCGGATCTTCCCGACCCAGGAATCAAACTGGGGTCTCCTATATTGCGGCAGATTCTTTACCAACTAAACTATGAGGGAAGCCCATAATTATAATAGAGCAATATTATTTATAATAGCAATAGCTAAAACTTGTAAAAACCCCAATATCCATAGTGTCTGGATGGATAGTTAAATGTGGTCTATTCACATAATGGAATATTCAGTTCAGTTCAGTTCAGTCACTCAGTCGTGTCCGACTCTTTGCGACCCCATGAATCGCAGCACGCCAGGCCTCCCTGTCCGTCACCAACTCCTGGAATTCACTCAGATTCACGTCCATCGAGTCAGTGATGCCATCCAGACATCTCACCCTCTGTCGTCCCCTTCTCCTTTTGCCCCCAATCCTTCCCAGCATCAGTCTTTTCCAATGAGTCAACTCTTCGCATGAGGTGGCCAAAGTACTGGAGTTTCAGCTTTAGCATCATTCCTTCCAAAGATATCCCAGGGCTGATCTCCTTCAGAATGGACTGATTGGATCTCCTTGCAGTCCACGGGACTCTCAAGAGTCTTCTCCAACACCACAGTTCAAAAGCATCAATTCTTTGGTGCTCAGCCTTCTTCACATCCATACATGACCACATTACTCAGCTATAAAAAGGAATAAAGTGCTGAGACATGCTACAGTGTATCAAAAAAGGCCACGTATTATATGATACTATCTATATGGAGTATAGGTTGGAGTTGAAAGTGTTAGTCGCTCAATGGTGTCCAACTCTTTGAGATCCCATGGACTGTAGCCTGCCAGGTTCCTCTGTCCATGGATTTTCTAGGCAAGAATACTGGAGTGGGTTGCCATTTCCTTCTCCAGGGAATCTTCCCACCCCAGGAGTTGAACCCAGGTCCCCTGCATTGCAAGCAGATTCTTTACCCTCTGAGGCACTAAAAGCCCTATGGACTTTCAGTAGGGAAGTCCATATGGAGTATGCAGAGTGGTAAACCCACTGCTGTGCTGCAGTCCATGGGGCTGCAAAGAGTTGGACACGACTGAGTGACTGAACTAAACTGAAACCCACAGAGGAAGAAAGCAGATTAGCGGTTTGTAGGGGCTGGGGCTGGGGAAATGGGAAACGATTTTTGAATGGATACAGAATTTCCTTTGGGGATGATTAAAAAGCTTTGTAACTGAATAGAGGTGATGGTTCCACCCCATCCTGAATGTCCTTGATACCACTTAATTGTACTTTTATAGATGGTTAAGTACATGTTGTATGAATTTCATCTTATTGAAAAAAAAGAACACCTGTGAGGTAGAAATTGTTATTATGCTGATTTTATAGGGGAAGAAGTCAAATCATTGGCTCAAGGCATCCGGTTGTCAGAGGAGGAGCTGGGATCTAAACCCGATGGAGATACACTTGAGCGACAAGTCATGCTTGAGCCTTTGTAGAACTAAGTGTGGATTTGGGCACATAGTAGGTTCTTTACAGACGTTGGCTCCGTTCCCTTCTGCTTCCTTTGCAAGCAGGAATTGTATGTGGTTCCATTGGACTTCCACACTGCCATTTGCAGAGGGAAATAAAAGTGTGTCTTTTAAAATAGTTTTTATTTTATATTGGAATACAGTTGCTTTATCATGCTGTGTTAGTTTCAGGTGGGCATCAAAACGATTCAGCTATACGTATATACACGTCTACTCTCTCAGATTCTTCCCCCATTTAGGTTATTACAGAATATTGAATAGCATTCCTGTGCTATACAGTAGGTCCTTGTTGGTTATCTATTTTATATAGAGTATATGTTAATCCCTAATTCCGAATTTGGGGTCGCAAAGAGTTGGACACAACTGAACAGCTGAACTGAACTGAACCGAATTCCCAATTTATGCCTCCCTTTCCCCTTTGATAACCAAACGTTTGTTTTCTAAGCCTGGGAGTCTGTTTCTGTTTTGTAAATAAGTTCTAAACGCATGTCTTTGTTCATTCTTTCCATCTTCTCTGGAGGCGGACTCTTAAAATGAGCTAGAAATTGAACGTGCAGAACAAAATATGGCAATGAGCTGAAGAACACACCCATGCACCAAAAAAGAAAAAAGAAAAGGTCCAGACCCACACTCTTCTAAATGATATAAGAGAAAAATAATGGCCCAGAAGAGAGAAGCCCATTGCATTCCCTCGAGTCCCTAAGATTTATCACCTGCACACGCAGGATGCTACAGAAAGGAGATCTGGGGACCAGGGCAATAACTCACACGGCAGCCACGCAGCCTGCAACTTGCTGATAGCACCTGCAACGTGTCCCCCGCACCCCGCTCCCCATCAGCTGGAACTGTCCGTGTGGGCTGGTCCTCATTACTAACACACACCCCCTCCCGGCCCCCTTCACTGCAGCCTTACTGTTGGTCGGCAACAGGAGTTCAGCACTTTGGGAACTGGGTGAAAATAAGTGTTTCGGCTGCAGATCTGATGGTCCGAAAAATGTATCCTCGATCACAACAGCGATTTGAGCAGGGGAGACAAAGCAAAGTTTACAAAATGAACCCAAACTGGGAACCTTCTGTTTGGGGAACTATTTCACTCTCCTCTGGGAAAGCAAAAAGGCTCACATAACAAAGAGGTTTGGGGGTGGAATATCCCTTTAAGATTTAGGCGCTGGATTTGCAAGCATTTTTTGAGGCATTTAGACATGTATCTAAAAATGACTTCAACCAAGGTGCCCATAGTATGAATGGATTATGGAGAATCAAACATATAAAGTAATACTTGGTTTTTAGTGGTAGAAGGACATTGGTATCATTTTACTGTAAACATCACTATATTAGCTTCAGCAAAATAATGTTTTATTGTAAATTTAACTGAATTCCTCTAAACCCATGGATGATGAAATGTATTCTGCCCTCCTTTCTTCCTTTCCCCGCCAAAGTCCTTATAAAATTAGAATTTTTTTCTGAACCTCTATTTCTTGTACATCAGCAAATGTGTGAGTTCAATTTCTTTTTTTTTTTTCCTTAATAGAAAATTATTTAATTAGTATACATGTGTTCCCCATCCTGAACCCTCCTCCCTCCTCCCTCCCCACACCATCCCTCTGGGTCGTCCCAGTGCACCAGCCCCAAGCATCCAGCATCGTGCATTGAACCTGGACTGGCATCTCGTTTCATACACGACGTTTCACATGTTTCAATGCCATTCTCCCAAATCTTCCCACCCTCTCCCTCTCCCACAGAGTCCATAAGACTGTTCTATACATCAGTGTCTCTTTTGCTGTTCAATTTCTGATCTGTTTTTTTGACTTGTCTTAATAATAATGTACTCTGTCTTCATTCACATGTTCATTCATTAACTCAGAACTTTGTTGTTGTTCAGTCACTAGGTCATGTCTGACTGTTTGTGACCCCATGGACTGCAGCATACAAGGCTCCCCTGTCCTCTGCTATCTCCCAGAGTTTGCTCAAATTCATGTCCATTGAGTTGGTGATGCTATCCAACCATCTCATCCTCTGCTGCCCTATTCTCCTTTTTGCCTTCAATCTTTCTGAGCATCTGGTCCTTTTCCAATGAGTTGGCTCCTTTGCATCAGTTGGCCAAAGTTTTGGAGCTTCAGCTTCAGAATCAGTCCTTCCAATGAATATTCAGGGTTGATTTCCTTTAGGATTGGCTGGCTTGATCTCCTTGCTATCCAAGGGACTCTCTAGAGTCTTCTCTAGCACCACAATTTGGAAGCATCAATTCTTGGATGCTCAGCCTTCTTAATGGGTTAACTGTCATACATGACTACTGGAAAAACTCAGAACTTACTATGTATTAACTAGGCTACTGGAGTTCCTGATTTAATGAGAGAGATGGATACTCACTGAGAACAAGTTTGGATATAGGCTGAGCTCCCTTACCTCGATTTTGTTGTTTTTCTCTAGCCAGTTTTGCCCCCTGGTCACAGAGACCATCACAGTTTGGAGTGGGTCGTGGGGAGGTCCTAGATTCTCAGCCTGCTGGCGACAGTGGCTATTCTATGCAATGGTAGCGTGTCTGGCCTTTTTAAGGGAGAATACAAATTCCCTTTACCGAGGATGTCTGTTGGAAAGGCTCTTTGCCTTTACCTGAAGCCCTTTTGAAGATTTGGAACAACTCCTAAAAGGGAATAAAGCCTCTGCTAACCTAATGGTCTGGTGGAATCACTAAATAATTACTTTTTAAACTTAGTTAATTTTAATTTTTTTATTTGGCTGTGCCGGATCTTAGCTGTGGCATGCGAGATCTTTAGTTGCAGCATGTGAACTCTTAGTTGCTACATGTGGATCTATTTCCCTGAGTAGGGATTGAACCTAGGCCCTCTGCACTGGGAGCAGGGAGGCTTACTACTGGACCACCAGGGAAACTCCAACAATTACTCTTGTGGTGTGACTTGAGAAACACAGTCAGGCTCCCCAAATATCACTCATGAGGACTTGTGCCTGAAATTCCCCACTCCCCCAAATGGATTTCTTTGGGATATATATACATATATATATAAAAATATATTTTTTGGTCTTTGTTTTTGAGAAGGGAAAATGAAGATGTGAAAAATATTCATTCTAGCCTTCTCACATTGCTATTGGTTAGCACTGGAAGCCAGGTAAATTGGAGGAGAACTTTTAGTGTGGGCTCAGACAGGCAGGATCCAAATTCCAGTCTGAGAATTCAAGTGTGGTAGGTAGGTGTGTGGCTCCAGGTAGGTTCCTTAACTGCTGAAATCAGGAGTGACCTATGGTGCCTATTTCCTAGAGTTGTCCTGTGTATCAAAGGAGCTTATGGACTCATGGACTTAGAGCCTGGAACAGAGATGTGAGGGTCTGTGTCCTTGGCTGGACATCTCAGCCTTGTCCCTGGGACCATCTTGGGCAAACAAACCTTTCTGTATTTCAGTCCAGCTGAATATGGGATGAATATGATGAATTCATATTCATAGGATGAATATGAAATGCGGGAGCCAGCTTATGATGGCTTGGTAGGGCTGATTGTTAAATATTCAGGAATTTTGCTAGCATGTTGTTAAATTATTGGTAACTAATATTGGCCATGATGGGGAGATTTGCAAAATGGAAATCAGCAAACACTGCAAAGCCAGGCTCCTCCCCTCTCCCCTAACTCAGCTGGTAACTGGTTTACCAGAACTCCCTCCTCACTTCCTTTGTAAATCTCTGGAAAAGATTACAATAAGAATTTATGGAAAGGGCTCAGCACAGCGCCTGGAATTTAAGAAGCTCCTCGTTAAAGGTTATTTACTAGTACTGCTATGACTACTCCAATTATCAGCAATAATTAAGTAATAATAATGGTATTCTAGTTCATGGGACATAATAGGTACTTGAAAAATCGTAATCTCTTTCTTATCTGTTCATTATCAGAGTTTCTACAAAGGGAATAGAAAGTGAAGCTATGCAAACGCCAAGATTTCAAGGGGACATTATGTCCCTAAGGGTCACTTTGGACCCTCCAGTAGAGTGAAAACGTCTTTCCTTCTCGATGACCAGAGTTCAAGGTAGACAGATAAGCATAGAGCCTATGAGTACACACCAACTATGGTTTCCACCCTCACTCCCTTCATCCCACTACATTTTCCTCTCTGGCTGCCACTGCAGCTGAGTGACTGGGGGTCTCCTAGCACCATCATGAAGCTGTCAACACCCATGGTGGGCGCTGCAAAGTATAAAGGACAGTTTATCCACACAGCAGTGGCAGCATCATTGTTTGTAAGATGATAACTGCTTCAGGTAGCAGCAAGTTCCAACATTAGCACAACAAAAGCTTTGAGCCGAACCATCTGTTGCCACGTGGACAATCTGGTGGGCTTGCCAAAGCCATTTATCCGCGTCGAGTGCATATCCACACTGGCCAGTCCTCATGCTGAGCAGAAAGGAAATTTAAAGAAAGGCCCATCATTTATCATTGTAGACAGCTGTGCTGGAGTGTGGGCAGAGAATACTTTTTTTTTTTTCCTTGAGAAAAACAAAGACCCTGAAGATGGTAATGCTCACTCAGCTCCAAGCGTTTTGCAAGCTACAGTCCCTCCAGCTCATTCCTTTCTTCTTGCTTTTCCAGGTTGCAAATGAGGAGTTGGAGGCATGGATGTTTGTTCTGTGTGTGCATGCTCAGTTGATTAGTCGTGTCTAACTCTTTGTAACCCCACGGACTGTAGCTTGCCAGGCTCCTTTCTCCATGGGGATTCTCCAGGCTAGAATACTGGAGTGGGTTGCTATGTCCTCCTTCAGGGGATCTTCCCAACCCATGGATTGAACTTGTGTCTCCTGAATCGCAGGTAGATTCTTTACCGTCTGAGCTACTAGGGAAGCCCATGGTTGGTTGTCATGCGAGGGCACCTGGAATTCTTTGGTTTTGAGCTGGGCTTGGCACCTTTGTTTGTGTCTCTAAAACGGAACCTCTCTGCCATGCTCAGGAAAAGGCCATTGATTTTGGAGCTCTCAACCCTCAACGAGGGTGCAGACTCCATCTGCTGTATGTGAAGAAAACAGGACATGGGAAGGGTCTCCCCACCTCAGCTCTTGACCCTGGGATCAGTTCTGCCTTGATTGTGCCTGTGAGGCCACACTGTGACTTTCATCGGCTCTCTCTCCTTCTAGAAAATGTTTAATAGTGTATTTTGGGACTGTGTTGGTATACAGAGAAAGACACGGATATTATAAATTCAGACATTTCCTTTAACCAAGAAGTTCTTTCTTCTCTTCTTCTTTTTCTTTAAAGAAATTAACACACGTTCACGGACCCTGAAAATCATCATGGGCCCTCGGCACGGTGTCTGCAGTGTCTAATGAATGAATTGGTCCCACATGTGTGTGTTTGAAATAAAATACCAGGGATGAAGGTGCCTGACATCATTGTTAGTGTCAATGTAAAAAAATGAACAATGTGAGAACTGTGAATTAAGTTGTATGTGGGGCAAAATAAAGACTATTGCCTGGGAGATGGCATTTCAGAAACCGATTCTGGGCTATCATCCTCATCTTGCCCCTCATAAAACTTAACTCACAACTCTCCTGTGCACAACTTTTTTTCAGTTGCCATTAACAATAGCTTAACAAAGGAGCTAAACTCACAGCTTAAGAACTGGAATTTCTGAGTTTCAATTCTGCTGGCCTCTATGCTTACAAATTAAATGAGTTTGGACAAGCTACTTAATTTTTCATACATATTTATTTTTCATGTGCATGTGTGTATGCTAAGTCACTTCATTCGTGTCTGACTCTTTGCGACCCCATGGACTGTAGTCCACCAGGCTCCTCTGTCCATGGCATTCTCCAGGAAGCATACTGGAGCCGGTTGCCATGCCCTCCTCCAGGGGATCTTCCTGACCCAGGGACCGAACTCAGGTCTCTTAGGTCTCCTGCCTTGGCAAGTGGATTCTTTACCACTAGCACCACTGGAAAGCCCCTATTTTTCATATACAAAAACATAAATAAGGAAACAAGAACATAAGTAAACAAATATATATAAAATATTAGTACACAACCACCTACCTCAAAGTGTGGTTGTAAATGTTCTATGAACTTACTCATTTAAAACTCTCAAGGCAGTTGCACAAAATAGAGCAAGACTTTGCTCACTGTCAGCTCATCATCTGCTCACGTTGCTAACTGTCTTATTTATAAGTCAGCAGACACATTGGGAGCAGTAGGAACACTGGCTAAGAGCAGACTTTCTTGAGTCAGAAGGTCTTTATGAATAAGAAATAGGAGCCTGGTGTGCTACAGTCTGGGTTTCCCTGGTGGCTCAGAGGTCAAAGAATCCACTTGCCAGTGAAGGAGAAGCAGGAGATGTGGGTTTAATCCCTGGGTTGGGACCATCCCCCGGAGAAGGAAAAGGCAACCTCCTATAGTATTTTTTCCTGGGAAATCCCATGGACAGAGGAGCCTGGTGGGCTATAGTCCATGGGGTCATAAAGAGTCAAGTGTGACTTAGCAATTGAACAACAAGAAGAAAACACCACCACTGCTCTGAGGACCAAGTCAAGCATTCCTCTCTGCAGCAATTTTTCTTTCTTTCTTTCTTTTTTTTTACCAAATCCCATTTAAATGACCAGCCCTGCACATATACAAAATTGGATAGGTGGTTAATGACGCATGAGCACATTTTATAGGAATCCACTTGACCTGCAAGGGATCAACTCTATGATTTGATGAAAGACTTAACCTTTCTGAGTCTGGTTCTGACCCCATGTTCATAGATAAATCTTCCAAGCTGATAGATTCTGACATTGAAGAGCCTGGCCCAAGGAAAGGTAATATTCCATTGTCCATTTTCCTAATAGAGATGAAATAGACCCAGCCATGCTATTCATTAGCTGCATCCCCTTGGACAATTCCCACATGCTGTCATGGCCTCAGACCATGCTAAGTCACTTCAGTCATGTCCAACTCTTTGCAACCCTGTGGACTGCAGCCTGCCAAGCTTCTCTGTCCATGGGATTCCCCCAGCAAGAATACTGGAGTGGGTTTCTATGACCTCCTCCAGGGGATCTTCCCAACCCAGGGATCGAACCCATGTCTCTTTTGTCTCCTGCACTGACAGTGAATTCTTTACCATAAGTGCCACCTGGGAAGCTCCCTTCTCCACTGGTAAAACAGAGTCAGGCTAGAGAAGCAGACTTAGAATGCTTCTTCTCAGATTGCAGGGATTTCTTGAAGTAATTCCCGTAGCTGCTGGGGAAGTTGAGTAGCCAAGACTCTGCCACCTTCTCTGTTTTCCAGAAAGCTCCATTGTCATTCCAATAGCTTCTTAGATTTCCACTTAAGAGTTTTATGTCTGAAAAACGAAGGTGTATAAAACACTGGACTAGTTCAGTTCAGTTCAGTCACTCAGTCGTGTCCGACTCTTTGCAACCCCATGAACCACAGCACAATAGGCCTCCCTGTCCATCACCAACTCCCAGAGTCCACCCAAACCCATGTCCAACGAGTTGGTGATGCCATCCAACCATCTCATCTTCTGTTGTCCCATTCTCCTCCTGCCCTCAATCTTTCCCAGCATCAGGGTCTTTTGAAATGAGTCAGCTCATCGCATAAGGTGGCCAAAGTATTAGAGTTTCAGCCTCAGCATCAGTCCTTCCAATGAACACCCGGGACTGATCTCCTTTAGGATGGACTGGTTGGATCTCCTTGCAGTCCAAGGGACTCTCAAGAGTCTTCTCCAACATCACAGTTCAAAAGCATCAATTCTTTGGCTCTCAGCTTTCTTTATAGTCTGACTCTCACATCCATACATGACCACTGGAAAAACCATAGCCTTGAATAGATGGACCTTTGTTGGCAAAGGAATGTCTCTGCTTTTTAGTATGCTGTCTAGGTTGGTCATAAGTTTCCTTCCAAGGAGCAAGCGTCTTTTAATTTCATGGCTGCAATCACCATCTGCAGTGATTTTGGAGCCCCCCAAAACAAAATCTATCACTGTTTCCACTTTTTCCTCATCTATTTGCCATGAAGTGATGGGACCAGATGCCACAATCTTAGTTTTCTGAATGTTGAGCTTTAAGCCAACTTTTTCACTCTTCTCTTTCACTTTCATCAAGAGGCTCTTTAGTTCTTCTTCACTTTCTGCCACAAGGGTGGTGTCATGTGCATATCTGAGGTTATTGATATTTCTCTTGGCAATCTTGATTCCCGCTTGTGCTTCCTCCAGCTAAGCATTTCTCATGATGTACTCTGCATAGGAGTTAAATAAGCAGGGTGGCAATTCCTATTTGGAACCAATCTGTTGTTCCATGTCCAGTTCTAACTGTTGCTTCCTGACCTGCATACAGGTTTCTCAAGAGGCAGGTCAGGTGGTCTGGTATTCCCATCTCTTTCAGAATTTTCCACAGTGTATTGTGATCCACACAGTCAAAGGCTTTGGCATAGTCAATAAAGCAGAAATAGATGCTTTTCTGGAACTCTCTTGCTTTTTCCATGATCCAGCAGATGTTGGCAATTTGATTTCTGGTTCCTCTGCCTTTTCTAAAGCCAGATTGAACATCTGGAAGTTCACGGTTCATGTATTGCTGAAGCCTGGCTTGGAGAATTTTGAGCATTACTTTACTAGCATGTGAGATGAGTGCAATTGTGCAGTAGTTTGAGCATTCTTTGGCATTGCCTTTCTTTGGGATTGGAATGAAAACTGACCTTTTCCAGTCCTGTGGCCACTGCTGCGTTTTCCAAATTTGCTGGCATATTGAGTGCAGCACTTTCACAGCATCATCTTTCAGGATTTGAAATAGCTCCACTGGAATTCCATCACCTCCACTAGCTTTGTTCATAGTGATGCTTCCTAAGGCCCACTTGACTTCACATTCCAGGATATCTGGTTCCAGGTGAGTGATCACACCATCATGATTATCTGGGTCGTGAAGATCTTTTTTGTATAGTTCTTCTGTGTATTCTGGACTAGATGACATCTTTATTTAGCAAGCTATAGTATTTGGAAGCAGTGGGCCAAATCCAAGATAAAATTAAATAGGAATACACAGAGGATTCCACATGAATCCCCTGAAGAATGGCATCCAACTATAGAACGAGGGGATTTGCTTAGGAAAACGTGAATGAAGTGACTTGGTTGTTCTGGCTGGTGGAAATCTCGGTGTGGGTTAAAACTGTTGTGTTATCATAAGACACCAAGCCACCGAAGTGACCACCACTACCCTGGTAGACTAATGTATGTGTACACGCTTATAGTTGCTAAGTTGCATTTGACTCTTTGTGACCCCACTGACTGTAGCCCACCAGGCTCCTCTGTCCATGGGATTTCCAAGGCAAGCATACTGGAGTGGGTTGCCATGACCTCTTCCAGGAGATCTTCCTTACCCAGGGATTGAACCCTCATCTCCTGCTTCTCCTGCACTGGCAGGCAGATTCTTAACCACTGAGCCAAATGGGAAGCCCTAAACTAATGTATGCTGGGACTAAATTAACAGAAAGGACATATTCCAGACCCAAAAGATGAATTTCCCCATCTATGTCTTGCTGGTCATATCACACTCTCTGTATTTTAATATTTTAGGGGTATTAGTGTCATTACAATGATATTTCATGGCTTCATGATTAGATTTCAGATTTATCATATCCTTCCCAAACATTTCTTTCCAAAGTTCCCTGTGAAGTTACAGCCAGTGGAAATATATCAAAATTAGAATCACCATAAGTGTTTATTTACAAGGTTAAGGGAGTTCAGAGAGATTCCTATGTATTATTATATCTCATTAAAAATTTCATAGCCATGCTGTGAAATATATTCAGTTAGATGCCATTTTTCTCCCAGAGGAGGACTTTAAGACAAAGGAATGTTGAATAATTGGTTTAATATCATATGGCAAAGTAGAGCAAATGAAAATCCAACACGATTTTGCCACAAGCTAGGTCAGTGCAAGGAACCTCTATGAAGGGGTTGTAGGAGAACTGTCTAGGAGCTTCTGGATTCAGATTGAACCCTGGGCCAGTACTCTATCTCCTCCTTCAAACATGATGTGAATCAATGGATCTTTCCACATCTAACCAGTCACATGGTATAGGAATTTAGAGCAATGACCTTGAAGTTGATATAAGACAAGAGCACCATTCTGAATGGCCCCTGTGAAATCTCTTACTTTCCATAAATATAATGGAAACAAAGCAAATGAGAGACTGATTCCTGGGTGCAACTCCAAAATGCCCTTGCCCAAATGGCAACGCACTCCAATATTCTTGCCTGGAGGCTGGCGGGCTACGGTCCATGGGGTAGCAAAAGAGTTGGACATGACTTAGCAACTAAACAATGGCAGACATGGCCAAGTAGGAGCTGCATCCTGAACCATCCAATCACTCTTCCCTGTTCTTCTAGAGGAAGAGAAACAAGCCAATGGGGTGGAAGCTTCCTGGACTGCTGTTTGCTGCAGTCAGTCCTCAAGGCTGGACCCTAAGTGGGCCGTTGCAAACTCAAGTGTGTAGAACCAGAGGAGGAGAACTCGGAATTCAGCTACCCTCATTTACTGGAAAAGCTGTGACTGGAAATTGGAAAGAGAGGCAAGTCTTGCTGAATGTGGGTCAGAGGTAAAACTCTGGCCAATCAATACAGAGAAGCAGACTTTTTCTCCCTGGTCATCAGGACAGTTCAGCAATGGATGGGCTGCCGTGGGAAATGGGCAGCCTGTGGAAGATGTTCTGAGACAGCATGATGGCTGGTTAAGATCATGTAGATCAGCTCCACTCAGTGTGATCTGAGGACCAGATCCAACTGATGCATTGTTAATGGTCTATGTGTTAGACGCTCAGTTGTGTCTGACTCTTTGTGACCTCATGGACTGTAGCCCACCAGGCGCCGCAGTTCAAGGAATTATCCAAGCAAGAATATTGGAGTGGGTTGCCATTTCCTTCTGCAGGGGATCTTCCTGACTCCAGGATGGAAGCCATGTCTCCCGCATTCAGGAAGATTTTTTAAACATCTGAGCCACTGGGGGCGGCAGTTAAGTAAATATGAAAATTGAGGATAAGCATTTAGAAAATTTATAGGAATCTGATGTAATAATTTTTATAGCTGTTGAATCTAATAATTAAAATAAATTTGAGGGCTTGTATATTGCACATTTTATTTTTCTTGTAACTTATTTTTTTAAATAAAAGCTTTGGTCTGTGGGTGCATAAAATGTTGAAAAAGCAAGTGCTTCTCCATAGATAGCTTGAAAAGCATCATTGTAGAGGTTTTTCTGGTTTGGGGTACAGCTTGGGTTGTACAGTCATTAAAGTCAGCTGAGTCATACACATTCTAACAAATGACATGTATAAATTTCCTAGCACAGTTCCAAGCCCATAATATGTACTCAACAGTCTTTCTTATCCTAGATCCATAATAGGTACTCAACACAGTCTTTCTTATCCTAGATTCATAATTATTACAGCACATACATTTGTGCAAAGAAGTAAAAAAATTTTTATTTATGTAGGCGGAATGCTGGAATGTCATTGCAACTACAAAGTCTTTGTGACTTCTGATGCATGCGTGCAAACACACACACACACACACGCGCGCATCCTTACACTTTCTTTGCACTGCGAGCCTCGAAAAACTAAGCCCTCCCTTTTTTCCACCATGGGTTTTGCTTTTCATTTGTACAGCATGCGTTAAGTGAGATGAGAGCAAGCAATCACTTATAGATATCCCCGGTTTTCTTTCTTCTTTTTAAACCTTTCTATTTGAACTTAAATGCTGTAAGCAAACACTGGTGTTTGAGCTCTGGCACTGTAATGACTCACGAATAGCCTGTTTTTCCAAACCCAGTTCCGGAGGACACAATGGAACCGCGAATACCCTTCTCTCTGGCCACTAGGTGGCGCACTCAAACTCTCACCGGACAACACACAAAAAAGAGCTTGGACGAAGAGGGAAGTATAGAAGGAGAAAGTTGGGAGGAAATTACCCTGAGCACACTCGACCAAGGACTTGGTCATTTCGTTCGTGGGGAGGCTGGTAAAGGACGTTTGAGTTAACCCCCAGTGTAAATGATTTCTGCATTCCATTCCACACTGTGGGTTACGGTATGTTTAGCCAAACCTGTTGTTTTTCCTTTTTGTCCCCCATAACACACTAAACTGAAGCGTCCCTCTGGATATTCTTACCCACCTGCGTATCTCCTGTTAGGAGATTAGCCACGACTCAGGTGACCACAGTGGGGAGTCAGGGGTCAGGCTACCTTGCAGAGGTCTGCCTTAATGAACAAGGACAGTTTCGATGAGAGATTGCATATGTGGCCAGTGGCTCAGATGCAGCAAAAATCAAAACGCGCGTGTGTCTGTGGCGTTCGGACAGATGAGACCCCAACCTGCCACGCTCTGCAGAATGACGCCTTTTAAGTTCTCAGGCAGCCGTTCCCCGCCATAAAACTGGAAGGCAGCAGTGAGCCAGCCCATCCGTTCTTGGCAGGTTTGAGGAGTCCAGATGTCCATCATGAAATGGGTTATTTAATGTATCTCTGGGCTGTTTGCAAAATGGGAAAGCTTCAGTTTTTGCAAGCACCGAGTGGGCAAATGCCAAATGCCCCTGCCATCCACATCCCCGTGTACACCAGTACCAAACACACAGAAAGGACCCTTTCTATTCAACCCAATGCAAATCAAACTTTGTGCATTTCAAATCCTATCTACTTAATTCTATTCCCTACACAGAAGCAGCTCCAAGACGTTCACCCTGCCAAACTCTGGTGTCGGAGGTATCTCTGGGGACCTCTTCCCTCTGGGGCGACTATCAAACTGATCTATCTATACAGTGCTTGGATGGGGCATGATGTTGACCCTGACTCACCTTGATCATCACTCAACAAAGTCCACTCACCCAAAAGGAAATGGAACCCCAGCCAAGATAAGATAATTCTGGAGCAAAGGATTCATTTTGGACAGAAACCAAAGCACAGGCAGTGTCAGGCTGCCAACATCAAATGCATGACTTAATCCCACCCCTCTCACTCTGTGGCTTCTAACCTTGTATGTATGTATGCGAACGTGTGTGTGTGTGCAAGACTTCACATCTTAGAGAACATGTCTATAGCCACTGATTCACTTCCCAGGGAGGAAAAGGTGTATATGTACATGTACTTCATCTAAACATTTTAGGAGATGCACGGACCTTCCGGAGGTCTATGGATTAAGAATGTGCTCTATATTTTCTACACATGACAAGATTACATTGCATTTTGTAAATTAAAGCCCCCTTAATGCTCATTTTCTGTTCTCACAACATGGTGGGCTGGATTTCACTAACCACACTTCTGTAGTTTAGAGTAATTATTGTTAACCGCCCTCCTCTAAAGGTCCTTGTGGAATGAACAAATACATTAAGAGTGTTGAACAGTCCAACTGAAACAGGAAGATTATTTTGATCCAATATGATGAGTCAGAATGTAGCCACTCTGTGGCATCTGTGACCCCTTAGGAGATCATTGCTCAATCTTTAGGACCTGTTAATTCAATGTGCCTAGTAATCTAACCATCTTCAAGCCAGCCCCTCCCAAGGGTTGGACATCTAAGGACAGTGGGATGGAATACACGGACCAGCTTGTCCCAGATCACACTGTCTTCTGGTCTGCACATAACCTGACCCATATAAAGACTAGCGTCTCACCTCAGTTACACCTGGCTCACCTTTGCTGACCATTGCTGCTGGCCGTTAGTCTCTCTGAGTCCTGCAGAAAGTGCTGTCCATGTAATTAGGCAATTATTACAGTTGCAGTATTTGAGAACTAAGGTTCTGTGTCTACGCTGGTTTGTAGGATGCTCTTCCTTTCCAAGTTTCCTCTCATGCGGGTTCACTGAGGCATCCCCTCCCCCTGCTGTCTGCCCTCCAGACACTTGGTGTCGGTCTTACTCCGGTACCCAAGCCAATTTTGGATGGGGCTAAAAATTTATATAAGCTGTGTTTCTACCATCTTGCAAAGGCTTTGACTTTATCTCTCTTTTTGCTCCCAGGCTAACTCCAATGGAAAAGTAGCAGTTCAAACATCACCTCTTCCAGGAAGCCTTTCTTAACTCACCTTGGCTGGGTTAGATGGGCTTCCTCTGTACGAGTATCTCCCTCTTGCATCTATTGTAGAGTGCAAAAGTGTGTGCTAAGTTGCTTCCGTCGTGTCTGACGCAACCTCATGAACTATAGCCCACCAGGCTCCTCTGTCCATGGGATTCTACAGGCAAGAATACTGGAGTGGGTTGCGATGCCCTCCTCCAGGGGATCTCCCAACCCAGGGATCGAACCTGGGCCTCTTACATCTTCTGCATTGGCAGGCAGGTTCTTTACCGCTAGTACCAACTGGGAAGTCCATCTGTATCACAGTGCTATGGAATCATGCTATGCTTGTCCATCTATATGTCTATGTTTATCCCTCGACTAAACTGTGGGTTCGGTGGGGACAAAGACCATACCTATTTTCTCTGAAACCCTAGCACACAGCACGGTGCTGGTCACACAGCAGCTACTCTGAAGTGATGATGGAATTCACAGGTGAAGGCTTCTCAGAAAGTCCTAACATCACGATGTCAATCATGCCTGCTTCCCTCATCACATGACCTTCCTTCCGGGCCACACCCTCTCTCTGCCTGCCTCCCACTGGTTGCTTACCTGCCTGACTTCCCTGGGCAGACCTCTTTCTCCCAGATCATTTCCGTATCTGAGTTATTCCCCACGTCTCTTGTTGTTCAGTCACTATGTCGTGTCTGACTCTTTGTGACCCAATAGACTGCAGCATGCCAGGCTTTCCCATCCTTTACCATCTTCTGGAGTTTGCTCAAACTCATGTCCATTGAGTTGGTGATGCCATCCAACCATCCAAAGTCTCTCTTTTGCCCAAATAGGCAGGCTTCCTCCTAATTCCATTGTCTCCCTCTCTCTATCCACTAGTTCAGTACCTGGGATCCTAGTTTATCACATTGTCAGTGACACTTGCTGCTGTTTTAACTCCAAGAGACTGATTCTTACGAGTTTCACAAATTGATACCCTCTTGAACCATGGATCTTTGTTTCTGTAACTCATTCCTGAGACTATATGGATTTATCTCACCAACTGGGAAGTTTCTCTTTACTTCATTGCCACCTATTTCTGGGGAGTCTGTTGAGGGGGAATTCCATTGGTTGCAGGGGATGTAGGGGTTCACAAACTCCTAACTCTGAAGTATTCTGCAAACCAGTTTAGACATGGAACATTGATTCTCAAACATCAGAGTGAACAAGAATCACCTGGAAATACTCAGCAAGACCAGATTCCCACAGTCCCCCTCAGAGATTCAAATTCAATGCTTCTTAGGTGGGGTTCAGGAATCTGTATGCTTGACGTGTGTTATTGCTCAGTCCTGTCTGACTCTTTGCAACCCCAGGGACTGTATTTCACCAGACTCCTCTGTCCATGAGATTCTCCAGGCAAGAATACTGGAGTGGCTTGTCATTTCCTTCTCCAGGAGGTCTTCCCAACCCAGGGATCAAATTCAGGTCTCCTGCATTGCAGGCAAAATTTTCACTGTCCGAATCCCTAGGGAAGCCCCATATAAAGACCCCCATATAAAGACCCCCAAATAATTCTGATGATGGTATTATGTAACCCCCAAGTTCAAAATGTCGCTATAGAATAGTGATATGCTTTCTATCTGGGTGAAGATAGGCCATAGCACCAGTGCCCAGAATAGCTCCATCTAAGTGGACTAAGAATGGTCCATCTTGGAAATGTACATTTCACGTGGGAGACAGCATGACATATTGGCATCAACATGGGTTTTAGAGATGGACAGATTCTCATTGCTGAGAATCCTGGCTGGACGACATACTGACATACTGGCTACCTGGTTGGCAAATATCACTTAATCTTTTTCAGCATCAAAAAGGATGCTTCCTGATGTGCAAACTTATCAGTGGCTTGGAAGGACCTAGAGACACTGTTAATGGGCAGTTTCCAGGGTGCCTAGTATGCGGCAGGCACTCAATAGTGGCAACTTTATTTTCATATTGTTATGATTAATATCCCTTTCAATTCCAATGACCAGATCCTTCTCAAAAACAAATCTGGGGCCTCCCTGGTGGCTCAGCGGTAAAGAATCCGCCTTCCAATGCAGGAGACACAGGTTCGATCCCTGATCCAGGAAGTTCCCACATGCCACAGAGCAGCTAAGCCTGTGCACCACAACTATTGAAACTGTGCTCCAGAGCGTGGGAGCCACAACCGCTGAGCCCGAGTGCCGCAGCTGCTGAGGCCTGTGAGTCCGTGAGCCCATGCTCTGCAGCAAGAGAAGCCACTGCAATGAGAAGCCCACGCATCGCAACTAGCGAGCAGCCCCCACCATCTGCAACTAGAGATAAGCTCCGCAGCAGTGAAGACCCAGCTTAGCCAAAATGAAATAAATAATTTTAAAAAAATCTCAATGACCCATTAAAAAAAAAGATGAATCTGAACAAAAAGAGTCTTCCACGGGGCCATTTCTCAGGTCCACTTCCTGCTTCTCTCTCCCAGTTTTGGTGGGAAGACTGGTCTCAGATGACAAGTTCCCTCATTTTATTTTAAATACCACAGGAAGGCAGGTTTTGACAGCTCCCGTCTGCTCGAAGGTGATGCTGGGAGATGGGATGAGGAGGAGGGCAAAGGGGGCTCTCTCTGGCTGCGTGGAGGTGTGCAAAGTGGTTGATTAGCCAGATATTTTTAAAGTTTCATAGGTGTGAGGCAGACTCCGCTAATGAGAGTTTTAGAGGATTTCTCAAATCTAAAGTGAAGGGTGCCAAGAGTGGAACATGACCTTGGGGCTTTCCTGTACATGTTAACTAATGTTGCAAAGCACTCTCAGAAAACCCTCTGAAGTCAGCTTCTGGGGGAGGAGCGGGGGGTGGCAGGTGAGGCTCTGGGGACCAGCAATGGAGAGTTAATGATGGCTGCTATAGATAGATTCGTTCTGAAGGCAGGGAGGGGGGTAGAGTCTCACCCGTGCTCCACCAAGAGCAGGGAATAGAGACTTTGGAGCCAGAAATCGGGTCAAGGGTCCCCACGAGGATGTTTCATTTGGAGGCGAAAGTTAAAGACAGCGTGGCATAGGGCCACCAAAGTGCACGGCTGGATGGGAGCTCCCGGGTCCTCCAGCCCTTCAGCTTCCCCCGGTTCACCCCACTGCTGGCTCTTTCGAGGATTCAAAGTGAAGATCTGGTGGGACCTCCGCTCACCCAGAGTGCGTGGGTTTGATGGGGACACTTGAGGCTTCCGGATGTCGATTGAAAAACTATGCGGAGCCTACAAGTCGAGAATTATGTTTATTCGGTGGGATGTTTTTGGGGACTTCAAGCCCAGGAGATAGCATCTCAAGTGACCCTGAAAGAACTGCTCTGAGGAGGTGGTGGAGGTGGGGAGAGATGTCAGGTAATATAGAAGTTTGCAGCAAAGGGCAGGTAGTCTGAACATCAGAAGATTATTGTTAATTAAGGAAAGGCAGATATCTCAAGGGGTTGAGCACTTTTTTATGTAAGGGAAGATGCAAGTGTCTTGGCTCACTGCACATGTTAACTAATATTACAAAGAACATTCCTGAATGCGTGTACATTCCTTTCACATGCATGTCAGCTATGAGGGGTCAGCATCCGGCTTCTTGACATTAACATCCTTAGCTCCCCAGAGGGAGTGGTTGACGGCTGGCAGGTAGCCCAGCATTGTTCTTCCCGGGCTCAGAAATTTACATTTGGAGGGCAGGCATCGAGGATGGCTGTGACATAACTTGTTTATTGAGATGGCAGAGATACTCCATTCCACACCGAGCACTTGGTGAAGTGCCAACCCCTGGACTTCACGGTCCATACGAACTGGTTCCATCCTTCCATTGACAGTGAGGAGAAGGCATCTCTGGCGATGGTGATGGTACGGTGGTTGCCTTGGAGAGGCTGAGAATGTTCCAAATTCACACACATACTCAGTGGTGGATAGACTCTGGATTCAGGCCTCCATATACTTGTTAGAACGCAGGGTGTGAATGGTGAGATGTAGGTGGGCTGTGATTATGGTCCTTCGGGAAACAAGCAAAGAAACAAACAGGATGCCATGGCCTCCAAACCGAAGGAAAGACAAAGCTGAGTCTTGTGGATGGGATGAGGAGAAACACAGATAAAAATAGTTACCCTGTGCATTGCAAATGGGAAGTCAGGGAGCTGGTGATGTACTAGGGGGAGGCGCAGGAAGGAGCGATTACTGCAGAGTTGGTTACAGCAGTGGAATTTATTGATATTCTTCTAGGCAAGGAGTTGCGCCTGAGCAAAGCCAATGAATGACAGCACTTAAAGGCTAGCAGAGAATTCTAGTATGGGGGCAGGCATAAAGATGAATGGACTGGATGATGATGGGATCCAGGAAGCGGGTATTAAAGACCACTGCTGTTGCTCAGTTGCTCAGTCGTGTCCGACTCTTTGCAGCCCCATAGACTGCAGCACGCGAGGCTTTCATGTCCCTCACCATCTCCCTGAGTTTGCTCCAGATCATGTCCGTTGAGTCGATGATGCCATCCAACCATCTCATCCTCTGTCGTCCCCTTCTCCTCCTGCCCTCAATCTTTCCCAGCGCCGGGGTCTTTTCCAATGAGTCGGCTCTTCGCATCAGGTGGCCAAAGTATTGGAGCTTCAGCTTCAGCATCAGTCCTCCCAGTGACTATTCAGGATTAATTTCCTTTAGGAATGACTAGTTGGATCTCCTTGCAGTCCAAGGGATTCTCAAGAGTCTGGGGCTAACCAGGTGCTGAGTTGACTCAATACCAAGTGTTTTTCCAGGCTGATCAGATGCTGACTCTGAGGGTTCTTACCACTTTCTGGACGCTGTCTTCACCTCCATAGTGTCTCCCCAGCACTCAGGGCAGCGCCTGGACCACCACATCGCTCAGGTTTCACCTCCGCTCCAGACCAGGAGCATCATTCACGCATGCGCAGAGGGAGCTGGGACGTCACACCTCCAAACGAACTCATCCTGTACCTGAGTTCTCGGTGGATGTGCGCACGACCGTCAGCTTCTTGGTGGAGTTTCTTCATTTGCAGAATTTGTAAAAATTCCTTTCTTTTCATGTGTTTGTTAGCCATCTGTATGTCTTCTTTGGAGAAATGTCTATTTAGTTCTTTGGCCCATTTTTTGATTGGGTCGTTTATTTTTCTGGAGTTGAGCTGTAGGAGTTGCTTGTATATTTTTGAGATTAGTAATGTTCTTTTATAACATTATTTAAAATTCGTGCATATTTTTTCCATGACATGGTCTGTAATTTATTTAAATGGCTTCCTAATGTTTGGTATTTAACATGGTCCTAATTTCTCACTATTATAAAAATCAGAGCAATAATTATCCTTTGTGCATAACTTTGATTATTTCAATTGGAAAATTCCAAGAACTAGAATTACTAGACCAAAAGTTATGATTAAGATTTAAGGCCTTTTACACATACTGTCAGATCACTCCTTAGAAGAATATATAAATTTATACTCCCTCCAGCAGGGCATGTGGTCATTTAAACTTATTTCTTTATTCATCAGTGAGATTGAAGAGTTTTTTCTTATACTTGCTGAACATTTTGATTTCTTCTTTTATGAGCTGCTTATTAATACTTTCTGTACTCTTTTCTTTTGAGAAATAGGCTTTTTTTTAACTTGTAAAAACACTTTACATGTTAATATTTTTAACATTCTATCACCATGTTACAATAACATATCCAAATTTGTTCTTAGGTATTATAGGTAGAAAGACCATCCCAGCCCCAAGATCTGGCAAATACGCACACACGTGGGTCAGGGGGTGTTTGTGTATACATAACTATAAATATATGAAATCTTTAGGTCTACCAGTAAAATGTGTACTGCTCACTATTTAGGTAGCAAGTTTTTTTGTTTTGCTATGTATTTCATTGTCTGTTGATTTTATTGTGAATATGATTACTCCCTCATCACATTTTCTACGAGTTTTACTAGCATCTAGAAAACTTTGGTTTTTATGTGTCTGCACAGGCAGTGTGTGAAGGGTAGTGTGTGGCAGTATATGGTATAGTCATTAAGAGAATCAGCTTTAGAGTCAAGTGGATTTTGGGTTTGAATCCAGCTCTAGCATTAATTTCTGTGAGCTTCTGTTTAAAATCTAGCTCATGGGTTTGCTGTCAAAATTAAATGAAACAGTGTATATCATGTTCCCAGTACAGTTCTTTGCAATAAAAGATTGTAACTAATGGTAACCCTTGAAAAAAAAAAATTCCTTTCTTACGCACTTGGCTGGTGGGTGGGGTGGTGCTGTACAGAAAAGACATTACTGTGCTCCTTACACTGCAGCCGTCTGGGACTCAGCTCAACGCAGGGGGGTTGCAACCTTGAAAAGTCTTTGAAGTTTCATACTTAATTTTTAAAAAAATCATACAATTCTGTATTCTGCTCCCTAACATATTCATTTGTTTTAATTTAAAAAAAAATCATGTTGTTTTCCCCCTAAATTAATGTAGTGGATACTCCAGGAAGACATCTGCCTCCACCCCACCCCATATGTATCATATGCCCCTTGGTACATGCATGCCCCAGTTTTAAAAACCCCTTTGAAAAGAATAAAGCAGAAATAAAAGAAAACTATAAAGCACTGAACAAGTGTGGGGCATCCTTAGAGTTCTGCGTTATTAATAAATAATTGCTTTGAATAATTAATGCCAACCAAGCCCGCATAAATGGCCCAAATCCTTTAGGAGTAAGAGGCAGCCTCAACTGCAGCGAATGAAAACACCATCTCCACTCCTGACTCTGCCCTGCCTGCTGAGTACTGTTTTCCTCCAGCGCTACTGACTTTCAGATTTGGGTTCATTTTCCAGCGCACCTGATGGAGACGGTGACAAAAATGAAACACACACTGGACAGCAGCCAGAGTCCAACAACCACCAGCCCAACTGTACTTACTATGTGTGTAACGGGGTGTTCAATGCTTTTCAAGCCTGACCTCATTCTTCTTGCCAAAAGTTCCATGGTAGGTGTCAGATGCCACTAGCAGAAGGGAGGTTAGTTGTTCTTCTGGGGTGCATAGTGAAGTGGAGGTGAGAGCCAGGCAGGTGTAAAGCAGAGATCTGCAAACTGAAAATTACACCCTGTGGGCCAAATCTGGCCCGTTGTCTGGTTTTGTAAATAAAGTTTTATTGGAACACAGCCATGCCCATTCACTTACCTATTGCCCAGGGCAACTTTCAGGCCATAATAGCTGTAATGATTTGTTGCAATAGAGATTATATGGTGCACCAAGTATAAAATATTTACCATCTGATCCCTTACAGGACAAGCTGGCAGACCCCCACCTAGAACTCTCACTATTCATCATCATCCTGAATTTTTAAAAATTGAAATATGGTTGATTTGATGCTTTTGAACTGTGGTGTTGGAGAAGACTCTTGAGAGTCCTTTGGACTGCAAGGAGATCCAATCAGTCCATTCTGAAGGAGATCAGCCCTGGGATTTCTTTGGAGGGAATGATGCTAAAGCTGAAACTCCAGTACTTTGGCCACCTCATGCAAAGAGTTGACTCATTGGAAAAGACTGTGATGCTGGGAGGGATTGGGGGCAGGAGGAGAAGGGGACGACAGAGGATGAGATGGCTGGATGGCATCACTGACTCCATGGACGTGAGTCTGGGTGAACTCCGGGAGTTGGTGATGGACAGGGAGGCCTGGCGTGCTGCGATTCATGGGGTCGCAAAGAGTCGGACACGACTGAGCGACTGAACTGAACTGAACTGAACAGCATTGTGTTAGTTTCAGGTGTACAGCACAGTGATTCAGTCATCTATATATACACTCACTCATATATTCTTTTTCATATTCTTCTCCCTTCAAGATTATTACAAGATATTGAGTACAGTTCCCTGTGCTATACAGTAGGTCCTTGTTTATCTATTTTAATTTTTAAATTATGAAAGCATGATAATGCATTTTATAGGAGACTTGGAAAATACAGGACAAAGTTACATATAGTTCCACTATATATTACAATTGTTTTTCTAAGTAGATAAATTAATATTTTTAGCTGGAGTTTCAATACCAAACTCTCAAAAATTAATAGAATGAAAATATATAAAAGTATTAAGAGAAGGATATAGTAGACCTGAAAATCACCATGAACCAATTCAACATAATTAAGATTCATATAATTTTCACACAACAGTAGGATACAAATTCTATTCTATTCAAGTTCCCATGGACTTATTTTACATGTACTATAGTAGTGTATATCTGTAAATCCTAGACTTCTAATTTATCCTCCCCCGCCTCAACCTTTCCCTTTCGGTAACCGTAAGTTTGTTTTCTATGTCTGTGAGTCTATTTCTATTTTGTAAATAATTTCATCTATATATATATATATACACTTTTTTTTAGTTTCTAGAAGCCACCAAGGTAACATGCCCTCTGCTAAACCAATCTCTAGAAAAGGGGAGGGCTTCCCTGGTAGCTTAGCTGGTAAAGAATCCACCTGCAATGCAGGAGACCCTGGTTCGATTCCTGGATCAGGAAGATCTGCTGGAGAAGGGATAGGTTACCCACTCCAGTATTCTTGGGCTTCCCTGTGGCTCAGCTGGTAAAGAAGTTGCCTTCAATGTGGGAGACCTGGATTCGATCCCTGGGTTGAGAAGATCCTCTGGAGAAAGGAAAGGCTTCCCACTCCAGTATTCTGGCCCGGAGAATTCCATGACCTGTATAATCCATGGGGTTGCAAAGAGTCAGAGACGGCTGAGCGATTTGCAAGAAAGGGAAATCTTTTGATGGTGATTGGCTTACAAGAGTACTAGCTTAGTGATGATAGATCCCAAATGTGTATTTGCTGCACAAATTCTGTACGTAGAGGGCAATTTATATTCAAAGAATCATTGTCATTAGTGGAAGATGTGGGCTTCTCTGACTCACTTTCACAAGGGGTTAATTTCCTAGTCAAAGGAAGGGGGAAAAGCTATATTACTCAATACTCCACCTTCACTCACCACATGGAGAGAGTATAAGAGAACATACCAGAACCACAGTCACTGCTTCAGCTACCACTGACCACATGGACAACCTGATGCTTCAAGACCAGACTTTAGTTCTCTTGTGCTCCATGACCAATTTCTGAGAACCATACTAAGCGCTATGGGCTTCCCTGGTGGCTCGGTGGTAAGGAACCCGCCTGCCAGTGCAGGAGACTTGGGTTTGATCCCTGGGTGGGGAAAACCCCCTGGAGAAGGAAATGACAACCCACTTCAGTATTCTTGCCTGGAGAACCCCACGGACAGAGGAGCCTGGAGTGCTGCAGTCCAGGGGGTCACAAAGTGTCAGATACAACTTAGTGACTCAAGAACACCAACAACACTAGGCATTATCCCCAGCTTCAGACACGGGTGGTTGGAGCTGCCACAGGACAGAGGGCTGCCCTTAATGAAACTTATGGTCCACAGTGGATCAAGAAGATGAAGGAACTTACCAACCATCATGGTTGTATTCTGTGACTCATTCACTCATTCATCAAATATTTATTGCACATCTACTATGTGCCAACCACAATTACCCATGTTGGCTGGATATCCAGCAAACAGAACAAAACAGAAAAAAAGCCCCTGCTTCCTTGATGTGTATGTTCTCCTTGGGGAGGCAGATGATAAAGATGGAAATATATAAAGAAGAAAAAAAGACATCTAGAAATAATTGCTGCTAATAAGCAGGGTAAGGGATGGAAAATGAGTGGAAGAAGATCCAGTTACAGGAAGGTGTGTGTGTGTGCACTCAGAGCAGATGGTAAAGAACAAGAGGGAGGGAATGATTTTGCTTCTTCAAGGCATGTCCAAGAGGACTAGTGCGGATGAGTCCGGGAGACAGTCCAGGGAGGAGGTGACATTCTGGAGGAAGTCAGGGCCTTTGGAGGTCATGCTAAGGAACTTTATAAAAATACATTTTCCCTGCCTAGTCTCCTGTTTGCATGAGCAACATAGATAAGAAATACATAAAATCCTTCAAATAGCAGCTGTGGGGCTTGCTTGAGCACATTATTTGTTATTATGTTATTTGAATTGTAGGATGCAGCGAGCATGAACACTGCTGTTTGCACAGCCTTATTTGCCTGTATACTGTGGTCCTGGTTAATGCAGGCATCTATGCAATCTTCCTGTGTTCTATGGCTTCCCCAGAGAAGCACCATCGTGGATTCAATAAAGCTAGCAATAAAGCCCATATTAATAATGTATGCAGAGCTATATATGTCTATTTATAAGGTGCAGAATTGCAGTCCAAATGCTTCCCTTCTCTCCCCTCAGATGAATGTAAGTGGCCCCAACTATGTTAGATGAGGTTTCTCTCTCAACCTGACACCCCTTTTTGCCACACTGCATATTAAGAGCTGAGCGAAGTGGTATGCCAGCCCCGGGACCACTGCATACACATTACCCTTTGGATCCAGGATGATTATTTATGCAGGAAATGGGAGATAAAGCATGCCTAGAAACATGCTATGATTCACCGCTGAAAAGAGGAATAAGTAACTGGGAAACCGTATGAATAAGGAGATGAATAAGCTTGCTTGGAAGGCACACTTTATAAGAGAGGCGCTTAGGGAGGCAGGAGAATGCAGGGAAAAAGCACCTGATGTGTGATGAGCACCTACTATGTGTCAGAGGACATGCTAGAGTATAAGCATGTGCATATGTGTTTCTGTGCATGTGTGTGTATGTCTGTGTTTGCACTATAGATTGAATGTTTATGTCTCCCAGAAATTTATACATTGAAACATAATCTCCAACATGATGGACATTGGAGATGGAGACTTTGGGATGTATTGGCTCAGCCACAAAGTTCGTTCAGGTGTTATAGTAGCGAAATAAACTTCTTGGCTAACCTAACAACCAGATTGTGAGGGTGGAGCCCTCGGGAATGAGATTAGTGAGGTTATAAAAGAGAGTTTCTCGTGCTTCCCACCAGGTGAGGACACAGGAAGAGGAGACAGCTCCCTATGAAACATGAAGTGAGTTCCCACTAGACACTAAATCTGCTGGTGTCTTATCTTGGACTTTCCAGCCTCCAGAAATGTGAGAAATAAACTTCCATTGTTTATAAGCCACCCTGTCTACTATATTCTTTTATGGCACCCCAAATGGACCAAGACAATATACATATAAAATTTTTTTCACATGGTGACAGAAACACTCAGGCCATTGACTTAAAGGGGGCAATTATCATTTATGGAAATCTATTCTGTGCTAGAGTTCTACATGAAAGTGAAAAAGTGAAAGTCGCTCAGTTGTGTCTGACTCTTTGGGACCCCATGGTCCATAGCCTGCCAGGCTCCTCTGTCCGTGGAACTCTCCAGGCAAGAATACTGGAGTGGGTAGCCATTCCCTTCTGCAGGGGACCTTCGACCCAGGGATGGAACCTGGGTCTGCTGCATTGCAGGCAGATTCTTTATTGTCTGAGCCATCAGGGAAGCCCACTGTTCCACTTCACTAACTCCTCAAACCCAGCCCATGCTGTCGTTGATCAGTCAGGATACACTAAGTACTTCTGCTGTAACAAGTGGCCCCATAGTCTCCCTGGCTTCTAATAACAGAGACTCGTCTCTCAACCAGGCTACATGCTCCCTGTGGGTCACCTGTCTCTCTGCTCCATAACAGTTTCACTCTGGGATCCAGACAACCGGAGCAAGGCTGGTCATTGTGGCTGAGGGAAGCCTACCTGGTGAGCCATACAGGGACTATGGAAGGTGACTACCTGGAGCTGACAAGCCTCTGTTCATATTTAATTGGTCAAGGAAAGTCACATGACCAAGCCTGAGCTGAATAAGACAAGCACGTGTGATCTTCAAAACAGCCTCCTCACAGATAGCCCTGCCTCTGGTCGGAATGATAACCTTTCCAAAGTGCAAGTCTAGCCCTTCCTCTTGTACTCAAACCCTTCATTCTGTCTCCCCTTCAATGATCCCATTCAGAAGCGATTTATGAAACACCTACTAAGTAGGTTTTAGGCTCAGGATACTCACCTTCACTACCATCATGGGGTTCATGGTCTGGACAGGGAGACCAAAGTTAGCCAGTAACATAGAACTGTGTTCTGTGGCTGTTGTGATAAATTATACAAAAGAGAGATATATAGTGCTATGGGATAACGTCCAAACTCACAAAGGTACATCATGATGGGTTGTTATTTTTGCACTGGGCTTTTCTCTCTTCATCATGAGTCTTAAAATTATGTAAAGGGAACTTCCGTTGCAGTCCAGTGGTTGAGACTCTGCCTTCCAATGCAGGGGGCATGGGTTTGATCCCTGGTCAGGGAATTAAGATCCTACATGTCTCACAGTGCAACCAAAGAAATAAATAAATAGAAAACTTTTGAAAAAAGATTCTGGTGAGCAGGAAGTGTGCCTTCTTCATAACTTCATATTCTGAGATGTCTCTGCTGCTGCTGCTGCTAAGTCACTTCAGTCATGTCCAACTCTGTGCGACCCCACAGACAGCAGCCCACCAGGCTCCCCTGTCCCTGGGATTCTCCAGGCAAGAACACTGGAATGGGTTGAGAGCCTGGTATATAATAGGAGCTCATGATTCCTTGTTGGTTGATTGAGTGAATAAACTATGTGCTTTATTTTGTGAATTATACTTGCTTGTGGTGAAATGGGTGAGCTATCAAGTAAGGTGGATGAAAAGAAAGGTAAATAATTTTCAACCCACGGGCACTGGTGCCACAACACCTCAGTCTGGGCCTCCACAATGGGGCTCACTAGTTAGAAGACTGAATAAATTACATTGATACTCTGTGATCCTTAACACTTACCCCCTTGGGGGTGGAAATTGAGTAAAAAGCATGTAAAACATTTGCCATGATGCCTGAGCAGTGAGAATCACACAGTGAGTGCTAGACCACATGAGCATTAGTATTATTTATGAAGGCTTCTCTGTGGCTCAGAAAATCGGTAAGGAATCCTCCTGCAGTGCAGAAGACCTGGGTTCGATTCTTGGGTTGGGAAGATCTCCTGGAGAAGGGAATGGGAACCCATTCCAGTTTTATTGCCATGGGAGTATCCCATGGACAGTGGAGCCTGGCAGGCTGTGGTATTACTTATGAGGCTATATGATGCTCTAAGCACTTGGGAAGGACTTAGCAGGCATCATCCATTGACAGTTTCACAGATCAACACATTGAACAGATGCACACACTGAGGCCCAGGGGATCAAAATAACTTTTGTTAAAGCTCACAGGGAGTAAACCTAATGTCCGGAAAATTACAAGTTTTTCCATGAGATTTTTTAAGGACAAGAGGAAAATGACAAAATAACTCATAGCTGGGGATTTATTTAAACATTGGTCTTTGGCAGTTTTTGTCTCTTTCCCAAGTCAGTATAGACCCTAGGGATTTGGTGTAACCTGTTAGCTTGCAGAAACCATGTTCTATCCCTACACAAGATCTCCCAAAAGAAAATTACTCTTAATATATTTTACCTTTAGGGTTTTTCATTGTGAAAGCAATCCCATTTTTTTTAGAATGTCTGTGAATATTTAATACACAGAAAATGCAGCAGACTTTCACTAAGGACATAAATTGATTTAGAAAAAATACCTGGCACATAGCAAGTACTAAAAAATGGGGCAATTATTATTAAGCAAATATAGTATAGGTATTAGTGAAGAAAAGGAAATAAAAGGCATCCAGATTGGGAAAGAAGATGTAAAATTATCTTTATTTTCAGGTGACACAATCTTATCTAGACAAAATATGAAGGAATCCACAGATACACACACACACACACTTATTAGAGCTAATGAATGAATTCAGTAGGTTCATAGGATACAATCTCTTTCTATAAAATCAGTTGTATTTCCATACGCTAACAATCTGAGAACAAAATTTAAAAACAAATGATTTTGTTAACAATAGCACCAAAAAGAATAAAATGCTTAGAAATAAAGGAACAAAAGAAGTGGGAAGCTTGAACACCCCAGACCAGAAATACTTGTGGAAAGAAATTAAAGATGAAAAAGAAAGAGAAAGATATTTGTGTCCATGGATTGGAAGACTTAATCAAAATTCCAGGTGCCCTTTTCTGCAGAAATTGGCAAGCTGATCCTAAATTAATATGGAAATGCAAGTGACCCAGAGGAATCAAAACCATCTGGAGAAAAGAACAAAGTTGGCGGACTCTCATTTCCTGCTGGAAATAATCCAACTATCTATCAACAGACAAATGGATAAACAAAATGTAGTCTATACATGCAATAGAATATTATTCAGTCATAAAAAGGAATGGAATACTGATACTAGCTATAACATGGATGAACCTTGAAAACATCTTAAATAAAAAAGCCAGACACAAAAGTCCACATATTTTATGATTCCTTTTGACATGTCCAGAAAGTAGATTGTTGCCAGGGGTTGAACTTTCCAGGTGGCGCTAATGGTAAAGAACCTACCTGCCAGTGCAAGAGACATAAGAGTGCTTGGTCCCTGAGTCGGGAAGATCCCCTGGAGGAGGGCATGGTAACCCCCTCCAGTGTTCTTGCCTGGAGAATCCCATGGACAGAGGAGCCTTGTGGGCTATAGTCCATGGGGTCGCAAAGAGTCAGACATGATTGAAGCAACTGAGCACAAATGCACACAGGGGCTGGAGAAAGTGAGGAACAGTGAGTGACTGCTAATTGGTATGGAGTTTTTTTTCTGTGTGTGGGGGGGTTGGATTGAAAATATTCTGGAATTAGAGAGTGCTGATGATTGTACAACTTCTTGACTATGCTGAAAGCCTCTCAATCATACACTTTAAAAGGGTGAATCTTGTGGTATACGAATTATATTTCATTAAAAAAGAAAGTTTAGTGTAGGGTGAGCAAACTGAATGTCCAGCAATGGATGAATGGATAAAGAAGATGTAGTATATACACACAATGGAATATTCAGTTCAGTTCAGTCGCTCAGGTGTGCCAGGCTTCCCTGTCCATCACCAACTCCCAGAGCTTGCTCAAACTCATGTCTATCAAGTTGGTGATGCCATCCAACCATTTCATCCTCTGTCCTCCCCTTCTCCAACTAAATGGAATATTACACAGCCATAAAAAAGAATGAAATAATGTTGTTGGCAGCAACACAGATGGCCCTAGAGATTATCGTATTAAGTGATGTAAGCCAGGCAGAGAAAGACAAATACCGTGTGATGTCATTCATATGTCGAATCTGAACTATGACAGAAATGAATTTATTTATGAAACAGAAGCAGACTCACAGACAGGGAAAGCAAACTTACGGCTACCAAAAGGGAGAAGGTGTGGAAGAAGGATAAATTAGCAGATACAAATCACTACTATATAAAGTAGACAGACAAGAACGTCCTATGGTATAGCACAGGGAATTATATTCAGCATCCTGTATAAAACCATAATGGAAAGAATCTGAAAAAGAACATGTATCTATGTATAACTGAATCATTATGCTGTACACCAGAAACTCACCCAACATTGTAGAGCAACTATGCTTCAATAAAAAGTGTATCGTGCAGAATGACCTATACTTGTCTGGAACCAACTGCCTTTGTCTAGATTTCAGCTCTGATGCTGACTGTCACATGACCTCCTTTTTAAGCAGATCCCTGTCCTGATCTGAATAAGGAAAAACAGGGTCTCTAAGTTGTAGGATACATGTGATGTGCCAAAGACAGCCCCTGGAACGTGAGGAAGAGCTCAGTAAATTGCTATCCCTGGCCTGGGACTCTGTAGACAATAATCAATAAACAAGGTTGACAATAACCAATAGACATAAAATGATCATGCAGCATTGTCAAGGGCTGTGATGGAGAGAAAGAGCAGGAATTTGGGGGGCAGTTGTGCAGACTGTCTCACCCAGCTGGGAAATCTTCCTGAAGGAGTCACTACCTTGCATAAGCTTAAAGATCAAGAAGGAATTGAGCAGGCAAAGCCGATTGTAGCAATTTCAGACAGAGCAGCCGCTCAAGGCTCAGATTTGAGAGAATGAGTGCAGTGCCTTCCAAGAAGAGAGAATGGGAGAGGAGGTAGGCCAGGATACAGGGGTGTGTGGCAAGGCGAGACCAAAGCAGGAGCATCATCATGAAATATATATATTTGTCAAGGCTTAGGTTTTATCTTGGGGACAATAGGGTGCCATTGAGGGATTTTTAAGTAAGGAATGAGAGAACTAGACTTGTGTTTTATAAAGATCCCTATGGCCAAGGGGTGAAAGTTATTTTAGGAATAAGCAAAAAGAAAAAAAAGGTAGAAAGATTGTTGGGAAGCTAGCTTGCCTTTGCAGTGAGTGTGTCAGGATGCAGAGAGAGTAAGTAGATTGAAACTAAAGATAACCAACATGGGTTGGGCAAGGAGTGAAGATGAGGCAGGGACCTGATTAAGGTGAGTTTTGGGTCCCCAGTCTGGCTGGGAGAGGAGGGTGGTAACTTCCACCCAGACAGGGATAGTGGGAGGAGCATGGGAGGAGGCTGTACTGGGCTCATTCGTGTCTGACTTTTCAGACTGTAGCTCACCAGTCCTCTGTCCATGGGATTCTCCAGGCAAGAATACTGGAATGGGTTGCCATTCTTCCTGCAGGGGATCTTCCCGACCCAGGGATTGAACCCACGGCTCTTGCATTGACAGGCAGATTCTTTACCACTGAGCCAGCAGGAAAACCCCTAGGAGCAACAAAATGATTCTGAGTTTGGGCAGGTTAGATTCAGGTGTGTGTGTGGACCTGCAGGTGCTGGGGCCAGTTTTGCAAGGTCCTTCATGGTCAACGGCTGTATCCTTAAATTCAGGCCTTCTTCATTTCTAAAAAGCTAGCATCTCCTGAGTGCTCATCTTCGAAGTTTCTATCACTCACAGGCACCTTCGTATGGCTTGGTTTAGCCAGCTGGTTCTCAGAACTCAGATTTTATTACCAGTAAATTTGGATACGTGGTGATCCTCCCTTATGTTGTTCAGAGTGATGACATGAAGTCTGTGTTGTAAAGTGTTGCATACACAGAAGGTACTACCATTATAACATATACAATGTAAATGTTATAACATATAATAATGTATATGTTAATTCTATGAAAAATGAAGAATTTGGAACCAGTCATCTTAGAGACTATAAATGCCTGGATTAAGTATAATAATGTTAATTAATACCTCATCTGTTTGACACTTCACTAACACATTGCTTCCATATCTATTATCTGAGCAGATACTCTCCTGTGTAGACAAGGCTGAGACCCTCATCTGATAGATGAGGAAATAAAGATGTCAAGCACTTAAATATATTTCCCAAGTTCGCTCAGTATCAGAGATGATCTGACCCCTAATTCATGATGCTGCCCTCCACACCACACATGCAAATGTGCTCAGTCACTTCAGTCGTGTCCGATTCTTTGCAACTCTGTGGATTGTAGCCCACCAGGCTCCTCTTACCTGGGATTCTCCAGGCAAGAATACTGGAGTAGGTTGCCATGCCCTCCTCCAGGAGATCTTCCCAACCCAGGGACTGAACCCGTGTCTCCTGCATCTCCTGCATTGCAGGTGGGTTCTTTACTGCTGAGCCACCAGGGAAGCCCCATCCACACCATCCATTTTTTAAAAAAGTCCCTTGAATATCTTGTCCTCTAGATTTCAGGTAACAGGTATTATGTTTATGGGAATTGTAGAGACAGCTGTTACCCGTCCAACATCTATTCTCCCTTTCGTTCCTTAGTGGCAAACTGTGATTATAATTGGGTGGGGCAAAGTGCTCAGCTGCCACAATATATATCTACCTTCCTCATGGCAAGATGTGACTATATGACCAGGTTTTCTTCAGTTATGCACTAGTGGAAATGTATGGGATTGTGAGACAGCTTTTTAGGAGGAGCCAACTCCATTGGGAAGTGGATTCTTTCTGACTTTCCCTCTTCCTGCTGTCTGGAAGAGGGTTGTGATGGCTGGAGTTCCAGCAGTTATTGAAAGCCTAAATTCCTAAGCGGCCCTATCAGCCCTGAACTGCCTACCTCTAAACTTTGTTTTCAGCTTTAATAAGGTATAATTGACACATGTAAATTTTATATTTCTAAGGTAGATAACTTAATGTTTCAATATACTTATATGTTATGAAATAACCACCACAATCAATCTAATTACTGTATCTATCATCTTATGAAGTTACCATTTTCCTTTCTTTCTCTCGTTTATTTTTTTGTGGTAAGAACTTTTAAGATATACCCTTTCAGCAAATTTCATGTATACAAATCTGCATTATTAACTATAGTCACATTGCTATACGTTATTCTCCAGAATGTATTCACCTTATAACTGACACTTTATACCTTTTGACCAGTATCTCCTCATTTTTCCCCAGCCCCAACCCTTTGTAATCACAACTCTACTCTCTGCTTATATGAGCTAAATTTTAACACCAGGGAGAAAAAAGACTATCTCCTGTAAAGCCCCATCCTCGGGGGAAGGGATAGTTAGGGAGTTCAGGATGGATATGTACACACTGGAAAGTTTAAAAATGTATAACCAACAGGGACCTACTGCAGAGCACAGGTAACTCTGCTCAATGTTATGTGGCAGCCTGGATGGGAGGGGAGTTTGGGGGAGAACCGATCCATGTATTTATATGTCTGAATCCCTTCTCTGCTCACCCGAAACTATAGTAACATTGTTAATTAGCTGTACTCCAATATAAAGTAAAAAGTTAAAAAAATAAAACCAATCCTCTTGGCTTTTCTGCTTAATGCACCCAATGACTGATCCAAGAAAATATCAACATATCTTTAACATCAGGTCCACAGCCAAGACTCTCCAGCTAGTAGGAAAGGCAGAGGTGGGGTTCCTTGCCACTGGCCACTGGCATTCAGAGCCCAGTGTGAAGTCAGTTTGCATTAGAGTTAATTTCACAGGACGGCGGCATTGGGAGGTTACAGCTCAGTCTGTGGCCTTCCCTTCTAATGTCCTCCGATCACGGAATCACTGTGCGTGTTTCCTCTATTGCCAAGAGTCGCATCTTTTTCTTACCCTGTCCTTCTCATGCCAGCCCGGTTGACCGCATCTAAATACACCCCATTATCATCAAGGCAAATGGGTGGCTGGAACCGCCTAGCTGGGGAAGTCAACGGGAGCAAACTGACATTGCTCTGGAACGAACTGGGGGCTTAGCGAGCAGTCTGGGTAAGTTTGGGGACGGCTGAGGCTGCTCCATGGCGTGGATTTCCAGAGACGGTTGAATGTCAGCATCAGTGGATTCTGCATTGGCAGCGTCCTACCCTCGGCTTCAACTCCACACCCGCTGACATTTTCCCTTCTTTCAAATTGGCAGCAGGAGCCAGGGAAAACCTAAATTTAACCTCCGGAGACTATACCACATGACATTTGTGGGCCTTGCATGTTCGGTTTAAGACTTTGAAAGCTAATTTAGCCATTCGATGCCTCCGTAAGTGATGGGGGCTGGTACACCTGAACTTCTGTCATTGTTAGCCACTGTGGCTTCACTCTGCCTCCGGAGACTTCATCCCTTAATAACTGCTACCTTAAACCCCAGAGGACAGTGCTAATGAGTATTTGAAAATGCCAGGTTCTTGGCACCGTGTGCTGATTAAAAAAAAAAAAAAAAACACGAAATAACACCCATCAGGGTAATGGTCACTCAGCGAGGGGTGGAGGGCGGTGTATTATGCATGACTTGCCTCGTCATTTCCATCTCTGCCTTGAATCCCCAAATCCTCAGCGTAAGCAATTAAGCGGCTCCTGGACCAAATCTTAATTAATTTGAGGTTCTGTGACCAAGGCCCTGAAATAAAATGCCATAGAAGCAATACACATTAAAAAAAATCACTAAGCCATGAAGGGGACAATAATACATGGATTAGCTTTGGGGAGATCAATGATACTTGCTTGGTGACAAATCTCTCTTCTTAGTCTGGGTTTCCCAGCATGGAATGTCACGCTGATCAAGTTTGGAATCCCCCTATGAGCTCTCAGAATCTACCCTAAAATATCTGAGACTAAACAATCCTGTTAGACAGCAATTCCTCTGGGTGGGGCCGGGGGAGGGAATGGGCTTTCTCATTTGCCTTTGTCTTTTCAACATCTAGCACTTAGTAGGTATTCAACAAGTTCTGGCTAACCTGAATGCAATTAAAAAACTCTGTGTCGTCTTTTTAAAAAAGTATTTAAGAGTGACTTATTTGCTATTGATTCTTTTTTTGTTCTTTTTTAATTTGACTTTTATTTTGTATTGGAGTAAGTTGGTTTACAAAGTTGCATTAGTTTTAAGTGGTCAGCAAAGTGGTTCAGTTATATGCACACATATATCCAGTCTTTTTCAGATTCTTTTCCCATATAGGTTATTACAGAGTATTGAGTAGAGTTCCCTGTGTCATATAGTAGGTCCTTGATGACTATCTATTTAAATATGAGTGAGTGAGTGAAAGTGTTAGTTGCTCAGTCATGACTGACTCTTTGCAACCCCATTGACTGTAGCCCACTAGGCGCCTCTGTCCATGGGATTCTCCAGGCAAGAATACTGGAGTGGGTTGCCATCCCCTTCTCCAGGTGATCTTCCCAATCCAGGGATCGAACCCACATCTCCTGCTTTGGCAGGCGAATTCTTTACCATCTGAACCACCAGGGAAGCCCCATTTTATATATTGTAGTCTGTATACATTGATTCCCAGCTTCTAACTCTCTGTACTCTTGACATTAGCAACGATGTTCCATGTTGTCTGGGGAAATCTTGACAAAGATGTGCTTATTATATGCTGTCCAATCCATTTGGTGCATGAAGCTGGAAACCCTGTTGGTTTGGAGATGGCTGCAATGAGAAAACGCTACCTTTGGAATTGTTAGAAACTCTCTCTGTTTGATTTGATCTTCATACAGTGCTCTGAAAAAATCACACTGACATTATTCTCTCCTCCATGGCATTTAAAATCCTTAAAGTGGCCAAGTAAATCTTGAGCACAAACAGTAGAATTGCCGTCTGGCAGGCATATGACCACTGCCTGCTCTTGGGCTGTGTCCGTCCACGGATGCCTCTGCTGGGCTTATTGACTTTTGTTTTTCAAAGCTGCCTAGTTAATGTCAACATTCGCCAGTGCCAGAAATTAACCAGAATAAACTCACAGGGCAGGTGCATCCGGTTCCCTCACCTCTTGCAGAGCGAAGCTTGACGCTTTATCCTTTCTGTTAGTGAAGAACAGTCCCTCTTTTCTCTGTGTTCTTTTGTGTTTGTTATGAGCATGGTTATTTTTGGGGTAGCAGAAAACCCTGGAAACCTTACCAAGGCTCCCTTCTTTTTTTTTTTTTCTAGACATAAATCTTCCCAGTTTAAAAAAAAAGAGCACTTTCAGGAAAAGACGGAATAAGAAAGAGGAGGAGGAGAAGAAAGAAGACGAGAAGCAGAAGGAGCAAACCTCCCAACATAAGAGCAATACAAAGGCATTAGAAAAAGTCACTATTGTTTTTTATCTCCAGTATATGGAGCACCAAAGTGTTAGTCGCCCAGTTGTGTCTAACTCTTTGCAACCCCATGGACTGTAGCCTGCCAGTCTCCTCTGACAAAGGAATTCTCCAGGCAAGAATACTGGAGTGGGTTGCCCTTCCCTTCTCCAGGGGACCATCCCAATCCAGGGATCGAACCCACGTCTCTGGCGTCTCCTGCATTGAGAGGCAGGTTCTTTACCACTAGCACTGGTAGTGGTAAAGAACTTACCACCTGGGAAGCCTGTCCTTGCATACTTGAAGCTTATGCGATGTTATATGTCAATTATATCTCAAGGCAGCTGGAAAGGAAAGAAAGAACATCCTTTCTCCAGGGAAATGGCTGCTCAAGAAGGAGACTTTGACTTTGGCATTTCAAAGACTTCTACTCAATACAGGAAATGAGCGAGGGTTTCCAGAAGCTGCAGCTGAGATGCCTTCAAGGTCACAGCGAAGAAGTGCAGAGGAGCAGCCCTGATGCCCAACTCCTGTTTTGAGGAAATCCACTCCCAGACTGCTCGGCCACTTGGTGTGAATTTCAGCTGATGGGCGTAATGTACAGTCGTAAGCAGGTTTTCAAGCAGCAGTTACTAAGCACTGGCCTCCTCTCCTTCTCATCAGCATGCCTTTGTCCTGGATGCAAGAGAGTTCTCGGAACCTGCAGCCACAATCAACAAATAAATCTTCTGAGGGAACAATATTGTGCCTCTGAAAGTTTCAAACATGGTAGACTGCTTCCTTTCCCCTGCACTTTATTGGCAACAACCCCAGCTGGCAGAGCGTTCTTCTGACTTCCATCTATCAACAACTCAAGAGAATTAATAATGTATTTATATCACATGCCAGTAGAGGCATAAAATTATTTATAAATGTTTAATAAATATTCTGTAATGCTTTCAGAACACATGTTATAAATGATAAATAAATAACAATGGACTCCTGGTGAAATATTTATCTTCAGCATGGTTATTGTTATGTTATAAGAGCTTGGGAAGGCCATTACTAACAAAAGGAATGGAGTTATCAGAGTTATAGATACATAGGGCACGCCATTCATAATGAAATGTACAACACTTAAAATGAAGTAAAGACCCCAGAAACAGTTGTTGACAAATTTTAACTGTCGGAGTCACCTGTCATACTTAGCAGTTCACAGACATAAAAGATTGGCAACTGTGTAATAATCTATGCCTCACAAAAAACTGGATCCTGGTGTCTTGTAAAATATTGTGGGGGTGCTGGGCTGTATAAAATAATACATAATTTCTTGTATAAGATAAATATTATTTAATTCTATTTTTATGAGATACCTAAAACAGTCAAATTCATGGAGATAGAAAGTAGAATAGCTGTTCCAGGGGCAGAGGAAAGGAGGAATGTGATGCTACTGTTCAACACAATTTCATTTTGGGAAGATGAAAACCTTCTGGAGATGGATGGTGGGGATGATTGCAAAATGATGTGAATGGTTTAATGTTGCTGAACTGTACACTTAACGGTAAATGATGGTCAATTTTATGTTATGTATATTTTACTACAATTTTTAAAATCCTCTAAAATGAGAAAGACTAGCATGTAAAGTTTAAAAGTGATTCACAGAGTTTCCCTTGTGGCTCAGTGGTAAAGAATCTGCCTGCCAATGCAGGAGACACGGGTTCGATCCCTGGTCTGGGAAGATCCCACACGCCATGGAGCAACCAAGCCCGTGTGCCATATATTGAGCCTGTGCTCTTGAACCTGGGAGCCGCAACTACTGAGCCCACAGGCTGGAACTACTGAAGCCTGCATGCCCTAGAGCCTGCACTCTGCATCAAGAGAACCCACAGCGGTGAGAAGCTTGTGTGCTGCAACTAGGGAAGAGCCCCTGCTTGCTACTATTAGAGAAAAGCCCTTGCAGTAACGAAGACCCAGCACAGCCAAAAATAAGATAATAGTAAAAAAGTGATTCACCGAGGGTCCCACGAAAAAGAAACAAAAATATAAAGCCTGAGGATGTTTGATGAAAAGAATCTCTAAAGATCAGAAGAGCAGAGTGTAAGTAGAAGGTTTCCCATGGGGCTCACAATACTTGCCAAGAACTTTTCACCTTCATATGATTTTCCAAAGGAAAATAATACCCACCCTGAAAAACGCCCAGAGTTAATATTTTCCTTCTATGATTTCAACCACTAGCCACTTTCTGAGGCCCAGTACTCACCAGCTTTTATAATTAAATGGGGACAGGTTGAAAAGATGACACATTAGTTAAGGATGAATTACCCTGGACCACTGCAGAGTTCCTCCCTTAAGAGTCACATTAATAGTAAAAAATCAGCTCCTCATTATGACGGACGAAAAGGAGAACTGAGAATGAGATCCTTATTTTCTGCTATATATTATTGCCGAGCTGATTTAACATCTCGGATCTTAAGCTCTTCTTGAGTTCATCGAAGCTTCATGACTGTTAAAATACTCAGGATTCAATGGGTACACCTAAAATAAAATGGAAACTCACCTGCATAACAAAGCCCAGAAGAAAGCAGGCCCTGCATCAGCCATTGCCAGATCTCGGCTTTCTCAACAAGTTCTGAGTCTTTCAGAATGAACACAACACCCTGAGCTGCATCATTTGAAGGTAAATGTGTGCTTTGGGAAACCAGGATGAAGTGATGTACATAAGGTACATCCATTCTAGTAGTAAGTGAGTATGTGTCTACGGGGGAGGGGAGGGATTGGGAAGGAATGAATGAGATGGTTTTTAGGGCTGTAGAGAGGAGATAAACTCATGTACTTGCCCTAGGGCTTCCCAGTTGGCTCAGTGGTAAAGAATCCACCTGCCAATGCAGGAGTTGCAGGAGACGCAGGTTTGATCCCTGATTTGGGAAGATCCCCTGAAGAAAGAAATGGCAACCCACTCCAGTATTCTTGCCTGGGAAATCCCATGGACAGAAGAGCCTGGCGTGCAACAGTCCACGGGGTTGCAAAGAGTTGGACACGACTTAGCGACTCGGCAACAAAAACAACAAATATTCCCCATAGAGTTAGCTCGCTGTCCTACTCATGTCCCTTTAAACCTAGGAAGATGTTTTCATCACACTTCTTTCAGCCCAGGCAATCAAATCTCAAACATTGTCTGACATCTAAGGTAGAGCTTAAAACTCCAATACTCTCAAGAGTCAGGGAGATCCTGTAAATTGGAGGCGTAAATCAGGTCTGAATGGTAAGTCTGATACATACTAAGCATTCTGTAAGTTAAATATTTTTTTTAAGAATTTTGATTTGGATAGCTCAATTACGATAAAGAGGACTGCTTTGCAAATCTCTTACTTTGTGTTCAATCTTGATTGACCTCATTAATATTCACATCTACTTTAAAAAAGAAATGAGTTATAGTAAAAGCACAGAGGCACATAGAATAAGAGAGAAAAGAAGACGATGAGCTGGTGATTGGACTGAGTAATGCGTCAGCTCCAAGCTTCCCGAGAGCCAAGAGAAAGTTGGGAAGTGATGCATGAAAAACTTCCCCTGTCTGATTGGTAATTGCTCTCATCAGATCTTTAGGAACATGAAACTTTTAACTGAAGTTTCAATATTAAGATGGAACCAAGACCCTACTGCTGGGAAAGATTGAAGGCAAAAGGAGAAGGGCACAGCAGAGGATGAGATGGTTGGATAGCACCACCAACACAGTGGTCATGAATTTCAGCCAACTCTGGGAGATAGTGAAGGACAGGGGAGCCTGACGTGCTACAGTCCACGGGGTCACAAAGAGTCGGACACACCTTAGTGACTGAACAACAACAACAAAAGTGTGTTCTGGAAAAGAGTATCATGCAGAAGGAATCAAGAGATCCTGAAGAGGTTACATCCTGGGCTGGTGATGACGACATTCATGCTGAAATGTACTCGATAGACATGCTCATATTTCATTCATTCAGCAAATACTTCTTGGGTGCCTGCTATGTGCTAGGGGCTGTTCTAGATAATTCAGATTAATGAGTCAAGTAAATAAAGACTTCTATATTCTTATTCTAGCAGAAGAGAGAAAATATGCAAACCATGTAATAAGCGAGCACATTGTTATGTGAAAAGTGATATATGCTATAGGAAAAAAAAAGCAAAGCAGGATACAGGGGATCAGGCATAAGATGGAAACTAATAACTGCTCTGCCTTTATCACAAGACTGAAATCAAATGAAATTATGTGGGTGAAAGAGTTTCATAACTTTAAAAAAAATTTATTTGGCCATGCCAGGTCTTAGTTACGACACTCAGGGTTTTAATTTTCATTGCCCCTTCAAGGGTCTTTGTGTGGCACATGGGATCTTCGCTTTTCATTGTGGCATTTGAGCTCTTAAGTTGCAGCATGCAGACTCTCAGCTGTGTCACATGGGATCGAGTTCCCTGACCATGGAGCAAACTTGGGCCCCCTGTGTTGGGAGTGTGGTGTCTTAGCCACTGGACCACCAGGGAAGTCCCAAGTTTCATAAGTTATGTTGTAAAAGTTCATAGATATAATCATTGGAAAGTTGTTTTCAAAAGCTTCATACACACACTCACACACACATACGTAGACACACAAAAATGTCTAGTTGTCAGAATACACCAAAGCACACATCTACCTGCTCTTTCTCCTAGTAAATAATCATCTGTTACCTTTGGAGAATATCCTTGGTCGTTAGGCAACAGCGATTAGGAGATGACATTTTGGAAGATGAAAGGGAGGCGACATAAGACCTCGTGCTTCTCCAGTTCCCCATCCACTGGCCACACTGCTAGGATCACAATGGCCAGTAAATGAATTACAGCCTCTCTGTGGTCCTCTAGTTGCTAATTTCTCCTTCTTTCACCTGCTGATGGCTGGAAGGGAAAGAGCAACCCCATTCCTTTCCGCTATTAAAACACACACATGATGGTTAAACACTCAATCTGGCTAACAGAGTGCTCATCAGAACTGAAACCAACAAGCAAAAGGCAAGTTACAGTTGTCTCTTGGAATCCATGGAGGCATCGGTTCAGAACCTCTACATGGATACCAAGATCCACAGATTCTCAAGCCTCTTAAATAAAATGGTGCAATATTTGCATATAAGCTATGCACCATCCTCTCAAATACTTATCTATCATTTTGGCTGTGAAGGGTCTTCACTGATGCACTGGCTTTCTTCACTTGTGGCAAGCGGGAGCTGTGTTCGGGCTTCCCATTGTGTGGTGGCTTTTCTTGTTACAGAGCAGACTCTAGGCACGTGGGCTTCAGTAGATGCAGCATGTGGGTTCAGAAGTTGGGGTGCATGGGCTTGGTTACTCCCTGGCATGTGGAATATTCCCAGACCAGGGATTGAACCCATGTCCCCTGAATTGGCAGGTGAATTCTTAACCACTGGGCCAGGAGGGAAGTCCCTCTCAAATACTTTAAATCATCTCTAGTACAATGGATGTGCTATTTAAATGGTTGCCAGTGTATGGCAATTTCAAGCTGTGCTTTTTAAAATTTTCTGGAGTTTTTTTTTTTTTCCTGAATATTTTCTACCCATGGTTGGTGGAACCCACTGAGGCAGAACCCGTGGATGTGAGGAGTGGGTCCACTGTCCATGATTAACTGTCAACAGAATTAACAACACAACCAAATACATTGAGTGAAGTTTCTTTTGAATTCTTTGTTTCTTTAGGGAGTTAACTAACCCTTATTCCACCAAGTTCTTGGTTGACAAGATGGTGGAGCCCATAGGATTTCCTGATGGGCTGGATGTGGGGTCCTTGAATAAGAAAGAAGTGAAGGGTGTTTTTGAGGGTTTTGTTGTGGGCTGTTACAAGGCTCAGGCTGCCTTCAGCTGAGATGGGGAAAGCTGTGGATGGAGAAGGATTTGTGGGAAGGATCTAGAATTTAGTCTTGGCTATATTGAGTTCGCAGTATCAATTAGACCTACAAGTAGAGATGTGGAGATGGGAGGCAAAGCTATGAGTCTTTACCACTAGCCTCATCTGGGAAGCAACTAGTCCCTCTCTACTTTTCTATTATTAAAAAAAAAGCCTCGCAATTCTGTGCCTATTATTTTACAGTGTAAAGTGATGAGGAATTAGGAAACTGCTAGATAGCAGGTGACAAATTGCAATCTGATGGGCCGACATGAACCTATAAAAATGTTATCAAGATGATATTAAACAAACTATTCCTTACTTAGCATCCAGGCAGGAAATTGGAGCCATTCTTGCTGGGATATCTCACACTTTGCTATTTTTCATTTAGATAATGCTATTTAAAGTTTAACAGGATTACTAGCAATTTGTCTTTCAAAATGAGGAACCTGATCGCTCGTCTCAGAACCCCCTCCTCCTAGTTTTCCGTGAAAGGTATTTGACGCTTTTTGAAATTTCTGCAGTATTTTTTTGGCAAAGATTTTTTTGTTTCGTCTACCCCAAAGCTGCTTAAAAAACCAAACAACAACAGTTTCACATTTGTCTATGTGGCAGTTGGACGTGAGGGACACTTGGTCTGCCTACCTCCTGTGGCATGATGTGTGTCAATGAGGTTTGTTGTTCTGTCCCAAAGCTCAGAGGAGTGCATGTCATATAGCAGGAACCCAAGTCACATTTGTTGAATGAATGTTTCGTTTGTTTGGGAAGATGCCCTGACACCCACTCCAGAACTCTTGCCTGGAGAATTCCATGGATAGAGGAGCCTGGTAGGCTACAGTCAGCCCCCGGAGTCGCAATGACATGATGAAGGGACTAACACCGTCTCTTTTGCCTTATTTGTCTATATTGAACTTGCACTTGGGATGATATCCAGCACAGAATAGGCGCAGAATTAACAACTCTTGCATCAGGCTGCTCAGGGTATAGGTAGATAAGAAACCTCTGCACAGAATCACATCAAAACAATTCACCAAATACCTTCTTTTTTCTCATAGATAATTTGGAGGCAGAGATGATTCTCTTTTCTAAGACTAGTTCAGTTCAGTTGCTCAGTCATGTCCTGCTCTTTACAACCCCATGGACTGCAGCACGCCAGGCTTCCCTGTCCATCACCAATTCCCAGAGCTTGCTCAAACTCATGTTCATCGAGTCGATGATGCCATCCAACCATTTCATCCTCTGTTGTCCCCTTCTCCTGCCTTCACTTCAGGTGGTCAAAGTATTGGAGCTTCAGCTTCAGCATCAGCCCTTTCAATGCATGTTCAGCACTGATTTCCTTTAGGATTGACTGGTTTGATCTCCTTGCAGTCCAAGGGACTCTTTTCCAGCACCACAATTCAAAAGCATCAATTATTCAGTGCTCAGCTTTCTTTATGGTCCAACTCCCACATCCATACTTGACTATTGGAAAAACCGTAGCTTTGACTACATGGATCTTTGTGGGATACATTATATTTAAGATCTCTGTAGAACTTCCAAAAAATGCATCAGTGTATTCATAAGGGATGAAAGGCAAAGCATATAGCAGCATTTTTAAAGGCACAAATGAGAGGTTAAAGATGGGAGAAGAGAAAACAGCTATTTTTAAGCACCTAGAATGTATCAGCAATTCAGCAAGGCTTTTCCCAAAATAAGCTATTCCATGTAAAACTCACAACAACTTGGATTATTTACCACTCACTCATTGAGTGCCTACTATGCCCAGTCTCTGCACTTAGATAAGTGAGACATAGCTGATGCCTTAAAGGACCCCAGTGCAGGATTGATTGTGGCCATTTGATGGGAGGGGTGAGTCAGTCTAGGAAAAGTGAAGTGACTTGCTTAATTGTCATACAGCTGGGAGATGCCATAATTGGACAGCACAGTCATAAATAGGTGACTTTGAAGCAACTCCTTTTAAAAAAATTTATTCATTTTTTCCCCCATGTTTTTTTTTTAAATTTTATTTTATTTTTAAACTTTACATAATTGTATTAGTTTTGCCAAATATCAAAATGAATCCACCACAGGTATACATGTGTTCCCCATCCTGAACCCTCCTCCCTCCTCCCTCCCCATACCCTCCCTCTGGGTCGTCCCAGTGCACTAGCCCCAAGCATCCAGTATCGTGCATCAAACCTGGACTGGCAACTCATTTCATACATGATATTTTACATGTTTCAATGCCATTCTCCCAAATCTTCCCACCCTCTCCATCTCCCACAGAGTCCATAAGACTGTTCTATACATCAGTGTCTCTTTTGCTGTCTCGTACACAGGGTTATTGTTGGAGGAAAATTACTTTACAATATTGTGTTGGTTTCTGCCATACATCAACATGAATCAGCCATAGGTATACATATGTGCCCTCCCTTTTGAACCTCCCTCCACCTCCCCCCACCCATCCACCCCTCCAGGTTTTCACGGAGCACCGGGTTTGAGCCACCTGCATCATACAGCAAATTCCCACCTGCTATCTATTCTACATACGGTCATGTGTATGTTTCCATGCTGCTCTCTCGATCCGTCCCACCCTCTCCTTCCCACACTGTGCTCACCAGTCTGTTCTCTATGTCTGCATCTCCATGTGCTTAGTCCCTTCAGTCATGTCTGACTCGCTGCAACCCTATGGACCATGGCCTGCCAGGCTCCTCTGTCCATGAGATTCTCCAGGCAAGAATACTGGAGTGGGTTGCCATTTCCTTCTCCAGCCACATCTCCATTGCTGCCCTGCAAATGGGTTCACCAGTATCATCTTTCTAGATTCCAGACATATGCATTAATATACAAAAGTTTTCTCTTTCTGATTTACTTCACTCTGTATAATAGCCTCTAGGTCCATCCACCTCATTAGAACTGACTCAAATGCATTCCTTTTTATGAGAGCCACTCCTTTTTAATCTTCTATCTTGTGTCTATCAACCCTCCTCTCTGCCTGGGAGAGGGGAATGCTGCCAACGTTACAGAAAAATGAGAAAGACAACCGACCCACATGCTCCCGAGTCTGCTTGCAATTTTTAATGTTTCTGAACAAACACTGATCATATTACAAATCAGTCTTGGCAATTATTTAAAGCAGGACTTCTAAAGAACTCGTATTCAGTCACATGTTATGTTATCTTCTCAATATAGCTCTGTTTCTACTGAAGAGCTGGAATTCCAAGTCCTCATCTTTTCCGAATGCCTTTGTCACACGTGAGTGGTGTGCTAAGAAGCCAGACCACACAGGTGTCCCAGGAAAGATCCAGATGTCCAGGGGCAGGCGATGAACAGCTGGCTTTCTCCTTTCTCCTCCCTCTCCGGATGACAGCCCAGAAATCCTGAGGTCTCTGCAGAGCAGGTACCAGGGTGTGTAATTTCCTCTTGGAAAAGGTTAGAGTGATTTTGGAGAATGCAGATCAGAGAAGGTTGGCCTTTAGAAATGAGGGCTTCTAGGTAATTTAACCTCTTAAAGTGAATGTTAATATTTACATTATCTTGTTAACATCTTTGTGCTTTCTTTTCCTCTTATCTATCCAAAGGTTCAATGTTCTAAACGGATGTTCCTTTGAGGGGAAACTGGTCTATGATGGCATCTCAGAAAAAAAAGAGCACAGTTTCTGCAAATCTTTCCATCTGAATTTGAATCCCGCCATAGCTACTTGTTTTGCTGGATAATCTTGAGAATTGGAGATACTCTGGGCCATCAGCCTCCCAGCTGTAAAATGGGAACATGTTCCCTGGAAGGATTAAACTGCGATCATTTGCTGAAACTATCTACTGCCTAGCTCATTGAGTACCCACTGGTACCCAACAGTGTGGAACTATCATAGTTATTTTTGTGGTTAGTACAGTTCATTAAAGATGACCTAGATGGGTGGGATGGGGGGGAGGGAGATCCAAAAGAGGGGATATACGTATACATATAGCTGATTCATCTCACTACACAGCAGAAACTAGCACACAGTCATAAAGCAACTATATGTCAATAATTTGAAAATAACCATCACATATAGAAGCAAATTCACTCTTTTGTTCACTCTCTCTTTTAAAGGAGTTCCAGGATTGTCCATGTTGTTGTTGTTCAGTTGCCAAGTCATGTCTGACTCTTTGCGACTCCCTGGGACTACCCATGAGATACTCCATCAACTGGCACCAGCCCTCTGGCATCCTCAAGAGAGGCCATCATGACGTGGCTATGAACTCAGACACCAGACCTGGGGGCTTCCCAGGTGGCGCCAGTGATAAAGAACCTGCCTGCCAATGCAGGAGACTTAAGAGACTTGGGTTTGATCCCTGGGTTGGGAAGAGCCCCTGGAGGAGGGTGTGGTAACCCACTCCAGTATTCTTGCCTGGGGAACTCTGTGGACAGAGGAGCCTGGTGGGCTCCATGGGGTCACAAAGAGTCAGAAAAGACTGAAGTTACTTAGCACTCACACACGCACCAGATCTGGGCTGAGTTCAGATCTTGGCAGTGCCACACGCCGGCTTTAGGACATTGAGAAGAACAGTTCACCTCTCCATGACTCTGTTCTCCCTTCTCTCAATAGTCATAATGATGGCACCATCTCATGGGGTTCTCCTGTGCTTTAAGTTAGTTAATTTGTGATGGTGCCCAGTATATGCCTGGCAAGCACTCATGTGCATCACAGTGATTTTTATTTCATTAGAATGTGATTTTATACAAGGCATTACTGTAATGGGGAAAAACAAATCTGACTCCACATTGGATCTGTTTCTCTTACTCTAACCTTTGTATTCTATTGTTTTATCTTAAGTTAATCACTAAAGGGATGTTACTTATAGCTTAAAGTATACATAAGGGCCCATCTCTGGGGACCCTGACTCCCAGACCTAAAATTAAGCTAAAATACCTTTGTGTAAGCTCCCAGGAAACATCTTGACCAGGCCCACCTGTAAATGGCTACAGGAAGAAAGAAATGAACACATCCCCTCCAAAGTCTGGTCTGAACTGGGAAATATTTGCAAAAACTTATTGCCATTTTGGGGCTTCCCTGGTAGCTCAGCTGGTAAAGAATCCACCTGCAATGCAGGAAACCCTGGTTCGATCCCTGGGTTGGGAAAATCCCCTGATCCCCTGGAGGAGGGCATGGCAACCCACTCCAGTATTCTTGTCTGGAGAATCCTATGGACACAGGAGCCTGGTGGGCTACAATCCATGGGGTCACAAAGAGTCAGACACAACTGAATGACTAAGTACAGCACAGCATTGCCTTTTTGGGCTTCCCAGGTAGCTCAGTGGTTTAGAAAAAAAAAAAATCCCACCTGTCAAGGCAGGAGATCCCCTGGAGAAGGAAATGGCAACCCACTCCAGTATTCCTGTCTGGGAAATCCCATTGACAGAGGAGCCTGGCAGGCTACAGTCCATGGGGTCTCGAGAGAATCGGACAAGACGTAGTGACTAAGCAACCACAACAAAATTGCCTTTTTGCTTTATCTCCTCCCCCTTGCCTCTTTGCCCTGTGAAAGAAACTAGCATCCAAATCCTGGCAAGGTGTTTCTTTGGGACACTGGTCTTCCATCTTCTCAGTCTGCTGGCTTTCCAGGTAAAGTCACTATTCTTTGTCCCAACACCTTGTCCCTTGATTGATTGCCCTGTTGTGCTGCAAGCGGTACAAGCTTGGACTCAGTAACACGATTATGAGCAACAATGCATCTGATATTATTCTCATTTGAAAGGTGGAGAAACAGAGGCATAAAGCAATTTGTAGGCACGGCCAACATCACACCATTAATGTGCATGCTCAATCTCTCAGACATGTCCGACTCTGCCTAACCCCATAGACTGTTGCCCACCAGGCTCCTCTGTGGGATTTCCCAGGCAAGAATACTGGAGTGGGTTGCCATTTCCTCCTCCAGGGGATCTTCCCAACCCAGGGATTCAACCTGTGTCTCCTGCATATCCTGCACTGGCTGGCGGGTTCTTTATTACTTGGCCACCTGGGAGGTGGCAGTCAATGTGCAGTCAGCCAGCACCAGCCCAGCATTCTTTTGGGCTTCCAAAGCAGTCTCAGCAGCTTGAGCTCCTGCTAGGATTTCTTTCCCAGGGAGCTTTTCTGCACCGACTCCTCCACCCCATCACCAGGAAATGATGCTGTGAGCCATGCATCTTCTCAGACACACTCTGCTCTTGAAGAAACACTCCCAATGACTGCGACTGTGTTCCTCATGATTGCAATGTGTCATGACATTTCCAAGATGTAAGTTTCTTCAGAAAAGGCATTAGCACCAGGCGAGTGAAGCAGCTCATTTTTCAAACTTGGGGACTGTCGTTTGCCCTGCTCGATGCCACTGAAGCTTGAACGTGCTGCTTAGTGAGCGACAGCAGGTGACCTAAGTTCACCCCCATGGGTACGTGTTGCTGCTCTGCCTCCAGAAGATCTGCAGCTAAGAATGTGCAAATGTGCATGCACGAGCATCCACGCTCAGGCATGCACATGCCTTACACATGCGTCCCCTTCTATTTCAGGCTCTCCCATATTCCCAATTCCTATCTTCTCCCCTAAAGCATGTGACACTCCCCTCCTCCTCCCCTTCCTGTCCACCACTCACCACTTCAGGGATGTATTACATCCTTCAGCCAGGTTTTCAATTGCAAGCAAAAAGAAAAACCAAACCTGCTGTTTACTAATTTAAGTAGCAATGGAATTTACTGGAAGACTCTCAGCATACAGAATCAGCAGCCTCAGGAAACAGGAGCAAACGAAGGCAATACGGTTGGGACCATGGGTTAATTCATCTGCAGCAGCGGTCCAGGATGGGGAACTTGGTGCTGGGTGGGTACCATTCTCACATTGAAGATAGATATAACCATGTGCCCCTTTGATGCACCTGATTGGCTGAATCTCAATTATCCTGGGTGCACCTGATTGGTTGAACCTCAGTTAGTCCTGAGTGGATGTATTTGATTGGTTGAACCTCAGTCCTGTGCCCCTAATACAGCCCTAAGGGAGGCTGAGAAAGTGGGTAATGGCTGTGTTCATTTCCTACAGCTGTTATAACAAAGTACCACAACTGAGTGGTTTAGAAAACAGAAGTTTATTGTCTCACAGTGTTGGAGGCTAGAAGTTTGAGATTAGGCTGCCAGCATGGTCAGGTTCTGATGAAGTCTTCTGGGTTACAGACCGGTGACTTCTTGCTGAATCTTCACATGGCAAAGAGGCAGAGAGAAGAAAACTCATGACTCTCTCTTTTTTTAGGAAGCAAACTCATGACTTTTTTTTCCAAAGATTTTTTTGATGTGGACCATTTTTAAAGTCTTTATTGAATTTGTTACAAGAGTGCTTCTTTTTATGGTTTGGTTTTATGGCCTCAAGGCATGTGGGATCTTAGCTGCCTGATCAGGGATCAAACCTGTACCCCCTGTGTTGTAAGGTGAGGTATTAACCACTGGGCCATCAGGGAAGTCCCTCTCTTCATGACTCTTAAATTGGCACTAATCCTATTTGTGAGGGCTCCAACCTCATGACCTCATTTAGTCTAAACTACATCCCAAAGACCCCACCTCCTAATACTGTTAGCTAGAGAGTAGGTGTCAACATATACATTCCAGGGGAACACTAGCATTCATTCCATAACACCACCTTTCACACGTAAAACATTAGCAGAGGGCCATAGGAAAATATCTATTTTAGCTAATTCATTTGACCCATCAAGGATGCTTAGCTTCTCTGATTCTGCTCACCTGTAGCACCTCCTACTAGCTTCAGGCTCAGGAGCAGCGTACAAGGGCAGCTACTTCTTTCTGTATCACTGCTTATCTCCTGGAGCCCAGGGGAAACCTTCTTTGGTGCTTACTTCTCAACTGTGCCCTTATTTAAATGTGATCGGCAACTCTGCCTCTGATCACCCAGGCTGGGATGAAGACATCGTTTGGCTTCTGTAGGATGAGTTTAGCAGATAAACCCAACACCTACATGGACATCCCCCACCGCTCATCTCATGAAAATCTTTCTCATGTCCGTGGGCTAAGACCACAGTACGTCCTGTATCCTTTTTGAAACCTAAAGAGTTTGTGGATCACCAGAAAAGGGCTGCATGTGAACTGCAAGCTCTAGTTCCAGATTTGATGGGGAAGGAGAAAAAAAAAAGAAGTGCTGTGTGAACGAGGAAGGATTTCCAGCATAGGTTGATGAACAGCAGGATGGGGAAAGAAAAACTAGGGGGACCCATTTGCGGTTCACAGGGGTCTCCATCTGGGGTGAACTTATGTTTAACATTAATAATTGTTAAATGATATATCAATCAGATTAATAAAGCTTACAATATTTAGGGCATTTCACTTGCTAGAATCACTGGCATCTGTGCCTATTAAAAATGACAGATGATTAGGATATTCTAAAGTTTGGTGGGATCTGCTAGCTAACAAGGTAGAATTAAAATTTACATCTTGTTCCAGCATAATGAAGATAATTAAAAAGAGTGATAAAACCCTTTGATTAACCCTCATCTCCTCTTGCATAGCATTTTATTATGCAAATGAAACCTCCAACACTGTAAACTTAATACCAGTTAAGAATATGAATCTGTTCTCAGTTTCAAAGTACAGAGATATATGCGTATGTTTAAAATATTTGATGGAGGTTGGAGATGGGGTCCATTTTTGCAATAAAGTGGAACTCAGGAGTGCACGTGGCAAGGGGCAAAGTTCCGTCTCCATTTGCTCCTGTCTCGAGTTCTGCCCCCCTGGGCCACCCACACTATTTTCTCAATAGCATCTGTTTGGTTGTTTAATTACCTGTTCTGCTGTGCTTTTGAAGATGCCCAGATCCCTGCCAAACCAGAATGGCTATGTCACCCCATGAAGGGTTGGTTTACAGCCTTTCTTTTTATTTCCTGAATTAAAAGACCCATGACAGTGACTTTAGAAAGCAGAAAATTCTACCATATGACCCTGCAATCCCACTCCTGGGCATATATTTGGAGAAAGCCATAATTCAGAAAGATACATGCACTCCAATGTTCACTGAAGCACTATATACAATAGCCAAGACATGAAAGTAATATAAATGTCCATCGACAGATGAATGAATAAAATATATATATATATATATATATATATATATATGTTTTATATATAGTTAAGCCATTCAAAGGAGGGAGACAGGGACTTATATTTGATATCCTGTGATAAACCATAATGGAAAAAATATGTAAAAGAATATACATATGTGTGTGTATATGTGTGTGTGTGTGTATATATATATATGTATATATCATTTTACTGTACAGTAGAAATTAACACAGCATTGTAAATCGAATAAACTTCAATAAAATTTAAAAAATAATAAAATGTTGCCACTTGCAGCATCATGGATTGATCTAGAGATTATCATACTAAGTGAATTAAGGCAAACAGAGAAAGACAAATACCATATGATATCGCTTATATGTGGAATCTAAAATACGACACAGATGAACTTATTTACAAAACAGAAACAGATCACAGACATAGAAACCAAACTTACATTTATCAAGGGGAAAGGCTGGTGGGGAGGGATAAATGAGGAGTTTGGGATTAGAATATCTGACTTTTTGCAACCTCATAGACTGTAGCCCACCAGCTTCCTCTGTCCATGGGATTTTCCAGGCAAGAATACTGGAGTGGGTCACCATTTCCTACTCCAGGATATCTTCCTGACCCAGGATTAAACCCCCACCTCCTGAATTGGCAGGTGGATTCTTTACCACTTCACCTTCTGGGAAGCCAGTAATGTATACACACTACTATTCTCTGGTGGCTCAGTGGTAAGGAATATGCCTGCCAATGCAGGGGACATGGGTTTGGTCCCTGAGTCAGCAAGATCCCCTGTAGTAGGAAATGGCAACCCACTCCAGTATTCTTGCCTGGAAAATCACATGGACACAGGAGCCTAGTGAGTTACAGCCCATGGGGTCGCAAAAGAGTTAGACATGACTTAGCAACTAAGCAAGAACAATATATATAAAATAGATAATCCATAAGAACTTACTACTGTATAGCACAGAGACCTCTACTCAATATTCTATAATAACCTATAATGGAAAAGAATCTGAAAGGAATGGATATATGTTAGGTACAGTGGAAGTGTTTTGCTGTACACGCAAAATATTGTGAATCAACTATACTCTAATATAACATATACATTCAGTTTTAAAAAGTGAGAAATCCCTTGTCTGGCGATATTTGAGGTTAGGGGAAAGAGAGATTAGGAAGCCCCGGGGAGAAAACTATTTTTTAAAGAGCTACTGTTTCACTGTGTAATCTCTCACCTCCCGAGGAAGCATTTCTCCCCCTCCAGTGGTGTTAAAGGGAAGCCTGGGATTGCAGAACCCTCCAAGAGGGGCTGGACTGGTTTAAGAAAGTCTACCTTGGTTAATTGAATCAATTAGTAGGAAAATAAGAATTTTTTTTTCCATTTGCCAGATTTCTCTGTACCCTTTTGCACATTTTGTTCACTGTTCTGCATCTTCACTCTGGAAAGTAAAAGAGCCTTTACTTTTACATGATGAGAAGTCACCAACATTAGCAGGAGGAATCTGAGTTAGCTTCTAGGAGCCATTCTTCAAAGATCGTTGACACCCAGAGACACCTGCAGAGATGACGTGGTTGGCAGTGTGGACGCCTGGGATAGGGCGTGCAGCCTTGCGGACTTGGGAGAGGAGGAAGCTGAGAAGCTAAAGAGGAGAAACTAGCCCTGCAGGAAGGAATGCTGAGGCAGGAAGGGAACCAGTGGAGAGATGTTTTAAAGGGAGCCGTAGAAACGAAGCCCGCACGAAAATGTAGCAGAGAGGCAGAGAGAGCTGGGCCACGAGCCCAGGAGTGTGGACAGCAGCAGAAGCTGGAAGAGGCAATGATGAAACTCTCCAGGGGAGAGGATGGCCCTGCGGACACCCTGATTTTTATGTCTAGCCTCCAGAATTAGAGAGAATACATTTCTGTAGTTTGAAGTTGCCCACGCAGTGGTCATTTATTATAGCAGCCACAGGAAACTAACATGGCCTCTGGAATTAGGAAGTAGATGAAGAGGGGACCAGGGCGAAGGGGAGGGTGCTCACATCTCCCAGAGCTCAGGTGCATTCCTGAGCTCAAGCAATGGACCTCGGGCCTTTCTGATGGTGGTCATGTTGCCTGCGTGTTCCCATCCTGAAAATGGGACTAACAGTAGGGGATGACAGAAGATGAGAAGGTTGGATGGCATCACTGACTCAATGCACGAGTTTGAGCAAACTCTGAGAAATAGTGAAGGATGGGGAAGCCTGGGGTGTTGCAGTCCATGGGTCACAAAGAGTCGGACTCAGCTGAGCGACTGAACAAGAACAACAGCAGTACCTACCTCACAAGGTTGCTGGGTGGATTAAATGAGTGTAAAGGTCTCAAAATATTTGGCACAAAAGCTGCACTTTTTCAGTATTGGCTTTTGTTTTCTGCTATTCTTGCTCCTGTTATTTCTTATTTTTATTATTCTTATTTGCCAGAATTTACGTGTCTTGATTATCACAGAGCCGATTTGAATAATTTCATTTGTGAATGTATTTATGGAAAAAAAAAGACTAGAAGTCCATTCTCTAAAATACTATAAACAGTTATTACTGGCTGATAAGTTTATCATATAATTTTATTTGCTTCTGTAGGCTTCTATTTTCTAAAATTTCAGCAATGAACACATATGACTTTGCTAATAAGAACTTTTCTCTTTGGTTTTTATGAGTGCTCTGTATGAACTCTTTTTTTTTTTTTTTTGTCTAGAAATTTCTGATGTGTTATCTCAAATCAACAAAACACAAAAATAGTTGCTTGCCCAGGTCTGTTCCCCACATGTTTGAACTTTTTACCAAAGTTAAGAAACCTCAATCCAGGCAACTGCAGTGTCAGTGAGTTGACAGAGAACACGATATATGCTATTTTTGATGAAAGTCTCAGATTTGTAAGAATTTGAAATTAATCACTGGAGAAAGAAGATGGAGTGGCAGGGTGCAGAGAACAGATGTGGAAATCAGTTTTAAAGGTTTGCCAGTGGACCTGAATAAGATTCTGGGCTCCTCAACTATCCTATTTCCCCAGTTTGTGCTTGAAATCCTGCCCTTGAGGACTGGGTCCTCTGGTTCAGTGCTTTCTTCTCCAGGGAGATGATGTCTGGGAAGAGAAAACCATGTTCACGATAGACTAGGGCTTATGAACCAGGAGATGACTGATGTTCGGGGCTGGTTAATTCTTTGTTCTGGGGGCTGCCCCTTGGCATCGCAGGCTGTTGAGCAGCCTCCCTGGTCTCTACTCACTTGATGCCAATAGCACCTCTTCTCTCAGATACGACAACTCAAGGTGTCTCTAGACATGGCTACGTGTCCCCTGGTGAGCAGAGTGGTGGCAAAATCACCCCCTCCTCCAGCTGAGAACTGTTCCCCAAAGCAATATCTAAGGCTTCTTCCTTCGAATTTTGTTTGTTTTTATTGGAGGATGATTGCTTTACGAAGTCGTGGTGTTCTCTGCTGTACATCAAGGTGGATCAATCACAATTACATGTATATACATATACATATATATACATATATATATATCTCCTCCCTCTTGAGTGCCCTTCTCCACCCATCCCACCCCTCTAGGTCATCACAGAGCAGCAGGCTGTTTCCTGTGTTATACAGCAGCTCCCCCTTAGGTACCTATTTTACACATGATAGTGTATATATGTTAAGGCTACTTTCTCAATTTTTCCTAGACTCATCCTGTGGATTCTGCTTAGGGAAAACCTGGGCTCAGACTCAGTTGCTACAGAGCATTTTAAAAAATATTTTTATTTATTTATTTTTTAATTTAAATTTATTTATTTTAATTAGAGGCTAATTACTTTAAAATATTGTATTGGTTTTGCCATACATCAACATGAATCCGCCACGGGTGTACACGTGTTCCCAATCCTGAACCCCCCTCCCACCTCCCTCCCCACTGTTTATAAAAAATATTTTTAAATGTAATTATTGTGTTGGGTCTCAGACGTGTCAAGCGAGATTTTTTTGCTTTAGTGTTCGGACTCTCTGGGTTTCCCAGGTGGCTCAGTGGATAAAGAATCCACCTGCAATTCAGGAGAGGCAGGAGACATGGGTTCAATTCCTGGGCCAGAAAGATCCCCTGGAGGAGGGCATGGCAACCCACTCCAGTATTCTTGCCTGGAGAATGCCATGGACAGAGGAGCCTGATGGGCTACAGTCCATAGTGTCAAAAAGAGTTGGATATGACTGAAGCGATTGGGCACGCACGCACACACAGACTCTCTAGTTGGGGTGCCTGGGCTCAGCAGTTGGGGCATGTGAGTTCAGAAGCTCTGAAGCACGTGGGATCCTAGTTCCCTGACCAGGGATTGAGCCCACGTCCCTGGCACTTCAAGGAGGATTCTTAACCACTGGATCACCAGGCAAGTCCCCTGAATATTTTCTCTAAGAGAGACATCAGTTAGATGAAATCCTGTGTGTTGTGGATTCAGAATGTCCAGGTTGCTTCACAAGTCTTATCATTCATGAGCCATGGGGCCTTTAACAAGATGTTCAACTCCTCCAGTATACAGTTTCTTCACTATAAAATAGGGTTAATGACATCAACCTTTACAAACTTTTCTGTAACTAAGAGATAATATCTAGGCCACATGTCTGGCATATATCAGGGCTTCATAAATACCCAGTCCTTTCCCTGCCAATTGGTTAATGTGTTTCAAAAAGAAAGAAATTAATTATGCTATAAAATTGACCCTTCTTATAAAAAACTCACCAGCCATATTATATACACAATCAGACCCAGGTTTTCCAAATCTATGGTGCCCCCTCCCTACAACTTCCAGTAAAAATAAAACATGGAAACTAAGCTGATGCAAAATGATGATTTATGTTTGTTCTTTTTGTAGAGTAGGAGGGTCTAAACAGAAAGTCCTTATCACGGAGCCTCAGCTGCAGAAGGAATCCTTTAATCAGGACCATCCTCCTGGAAGAATAATAGAGATTTAGGGCCAGACTCAAGTTACTGAGCAAGGAGAAAAATACTGCCAGGGGCTACTCTGCTTCTTCTTGTTGGCTGCCAGTGGCTGTAAGCTGCTTCCACTGTCTTTTTTTGAAGTCTGGAGATATATGAGTACAGCCTAATTAAGTAGTTGTGGGCTGAGAGAATTTATTTTGTCAAACTCATGGCAGAGAAGAAAATGTGTCAACAGTGGTGATGAAGAAAGCTCACCTCTTTAGCACCCACGGTCCCTCTGGCCATCCTGGGTTTTCCTTGTGGTGACACCCACTTAGCATCTATAGGAGGGATGGTCAATATGTCTGAGGGTATCTGTACTTCTGGTTTCCCTACCCTGTGGCAATAGAGAACTTAGGTCTAAAGTTAGAGTGAATTGGGTTTAAATCTGGGATCAGTTGGTTATCAGCTTGGCAACCTTGAGAAAGGGACAACTTCCTTGAGCCTCAGCTTTCCCAGCTGAACAGTGGGGAATATTGAGCTTAGCTAAATCAATTAAGTCAACATTTATAAAACACTTGCTATGTGCAAGGTGCTAATTTGGGTGCTAGGATGAAAAACAAAACAAGAGAAAACAAAACAAGCAATTATCACAGAGCTCATATTCAGTGATGCACAGGTAATGTTGAACAGATGAGTCACATACGCACACATCAAAAGGCCTTATTGGTAATATTTGCCCTTTCTGTAGTCTAAACATTCCCATTATGGCTGACTTCAAGCTACTAAGAACATTGCCAAATGAACAATTAGGAAGTGATGACCACACAAAGAGACGCGGGTTCAATCCCTGGGTCAGGAAGATCCTGTGGAGGAGAGCATGGCAACCCACTTCCATAGTCTTGCCTGGAGCATCCTCATGGACAGACGAGCCTGGTGGGCTACAGTCCATAGGGTAGCAAAGAATTGGACAAACTGAAGCACACACCCAACCACACATTACTAAGAGGCACCATGGGAAGACTATATTAGGAGCCATTATATCTTGGGTGTTGCATATGACTTGAGTTATGATAGAAAGAGTGGGATTTTTGAGTTCCAACTTTTCACCAATCAAACCATCAAAATAAACTGTTATAACAAAGGAATTTAGTAAAGCTGCATAATATGAAAACAACACATAAAAATCAGTCAAACTTCACTATACCGACAATGAAGCACCAGAAGGAAAAATTAAGAGAGCAATTCCATCCACACAGGCATCAAAAAGAACAAAACACCCAAGTACAAATCTCACCAAAGATGTGAACGATGGGCCCACAGAAAACCGTGTCACCAAACAAAGAAACTGAAGTCATGAATCAGTAGAAAAATATTCCATGGTCATGCACTGGAAGAATGGCATTTAAATGTTCATCTGAACAAAGCAGTGTACACATTCGATTCAATTCCTGCTGCTGCTAAGTCGCTTCAGTCACGTCCGACTCTGTGCAACCTCATAGACGGCAGCCCACCAGGCTCCCCCGTCCCTAAGCAACTTCAAATAGCATTTTTCGCAGGAACAGAAAAATCTATCCCATCATTTGTAGGGAACAACAAAGCACTCAGAGTAGCCAAGTGATCACAAGAAAGAAGAACACAGCTGGAGGCATCTGGATCCTTGATTTCAAACTACACCACAAAGCTACAGCAATCAAAAAAGTGTGATATTGGCACAAAAATTGGCACATGGACCAGAGGAACAGAGTAAAGAGCAACAAACCCACAGGTGTGTGGTCAGTTAACTTACAACAAAGCTGTCAAGGACACACACTGCTGGGAAGGACAGTCCCCCTTTAATAAATGGTGCCAGGGAAACTAGACACCATACACCAAAGGACGGTACTGGACACTGCCTATACCACACAGAAAACTGACTAAAATCCACAATGGTCCACATCAAGCCTTTCCTCTGCTGGCTTCTCTGAAAATGGACCTGCTCTGCAATAATCTGCACACAGGAAACTGCTCACTTTTTCCTTACCTTTTACTCCTGCGTAGATGCCTCCCACTAGGTCCTGAAGATACTGAGCTCCTGTCTGCATGTATGCTGCCCACCTTTGTCCAGAAGCTGAAGCTCCAGTCTGTCCTGAGGAAACTGACCTGTCAATGTTGACATGTCCTGGCATTGTCCGGAAGCCGAAGCCCTGGCAGATCCTGAGGAGGTCAAGCTCCTGACCACTGCATGAGGAGCTAAGTTCAAGTGCAGAATTAAGTCCTCCAGCTGAACATTGCAGGAACTGCAAAAATCAGAGGTTGGCTTGGTGATCCCTGTTGGCCACTTGGGAAGTGCAAGCCCCAGTTCAGTGCTGAGAAGCGCAAGCCTCAGTTCAAGTTCAGTTGAGTTGAGTTCAGTGGAGGCCATGCTCCCAGCTGGCAGGCATGCTGAATCCACTCAGTTAATTCAAACTGAAATGGAGCCCCAGATTCAAGACAAGCCACACACTAAGGATGGCCTGTAGCATCTTCAGTATTTAGACATGGGCTTTCCCTTGTAGCTCAGCTGGTAAAGAATCCACCTGCAATGTGGGAGACTTGGGTCTGACCCCTGGGTTGGAAGATCCCCTGGAGAAGGGAAAGGTTACCCACTCCAGTATTCTGGCCTGGAGAATTCCATGGACTGTATAGAGTCGTACACGACTCAGTGACTTTCACTTTTGAAGAACCAGATCCAGTTCTCACAAAAGCGTGATTCTAATCACCCTTGGAGGAGTCCATGTGTACTTCAGAGGCACTGAGATTGTGTCAGGAGTTACTCTGTCTTCGGTTTGGGGGATGACCTTTTCCTCCAGGTGGCACCTCCCAAAGCAGGTCCTGAGAAAACAGGCTCTTATCAGCGTGGACAGACCCCCTTGTGGTCCTGAAGCCAAAACCCTGGCAAGTCCTAAGGAGACTGAGGTCAGGTCAGCATGGATGCTGACCTGCTGTGTCCCAAAGCAGAGCCCTGGCAGTACCTGTGTCTGCTGCTGCTGTTCAGTCGCTCAATTGTGTCTGACTCTTTGCAAGCCCATGGACTGTAGCCCCCAGGATCCTCTGTCCATGGGATTTCCCAGGCAAGAATACTGGAGTGGCAACCTGTTTTCAAACAAACAAAAAAGACAAAAATTGTAATACATTGTCATTGTGTTTTGAGTACTTTTCTCACATTTTTATGCATATGTTTTTATTTGTATATATTTAAGCAAATATTTGTTTTCCTTCCTCTCTGAATCCCTTGTCATAAAACATAAAGACATATTAACTTTATATCACAGTGTCTGAGAGTTGTTAATTTTTTATGAGAGCATTAAAGTTTCAGCATGTCAAGGAGAAGAGTGAACATTATCTAAGGACTTTGCATCCTCTTTTGAAGAAAGGGTTAGTGCATTTTCGGCTTTCTGCAGGATAGTTGTATTTTGTGAGGGGGAAGTATGAAGTATGATTTTGCTATTGACCTTATCTGGAGGTGAAGGGTGGGTTCAGGAGATGTGTCTGGGTATTAAATTTGTGAAAGGTCTTAAGAGCGAAGACTGAGATTTCCAGAAGAGAAAGGTCTGCTTCCAGAGCTCAACGTAGAAATGCTGCCTGAGTTCCAGCTTTCAGACTCCAGCTCTCAAGTGAATCCCCAACCTTGCCTGTAGATTTCCAACTGGTCCTCATTATGGTGCATGCATGCTAAGTCACTTCAGTCATGTCTGACTCTTTGTGACCCCAGGCATTGTGACCTGTTGCTCCCTAGGCTCCTCTGTCCATGGGATTTTCCAGGCAAGAATACTGGAGTGGGTTGCCATGCTCTCCTCCAGGGGATCTTCCCAGCCCAGGGATTGAAGCCCTGTCTCTTATGTCTCCTGAATTGGCAGGCAGGATCTTTATTGCTAGTGCCACCTGGGAATCACCAACCCCCCCTCCCCACCATGATAAGTCAATTCCTTGAAATAAACTCTCTCTCTTTAGCTCCATTTGGTTTTGTTTCCCTGAAGAACTAATACAGATTTGGTATTTCCTGACACCAAGCAATGGAGTCAATGATCAGATTAAGAGAGTATATGCAAGGAACAGGGGTCTGGGGGGTTCTGAAGTTGATGCCCTCTGAGTGTTCTCATGCATCATGTGTGACAGGATCTGGGTAAAATTGTGGGTGTGCTGTGTCTCAACCCCAGGGCCCCTTGGAGCTCAGCACTTCGGCCTCCACCCGAGGACTCCTAATCTAGACGGGTTCCAATGGGGCCACTGGGTCTGTTATTGTGCTTCCCAGCAGGAGGTGGGGACCTGGCATGAAATGGAGCAGAGTGTCCACCCATTCCTCCCACTCCCCCCTCACGCTGGTGTCACCTAACCTTGACCTCAATGGATGCTGTCGTAAAGGGTGTGTTCATACTGCACAGACACAGGGAGCAGCAAGGGGGTGGGAAGGGGCTTGTGGGCAGAGGCGGCGGATGAGAGAAGCTGGATGTGGACCAAGAAAGGAGGGAGGAAAGAGAGCTCAGTGAGATGGCAGAGCAAGGAAGGAGGGGCACTGAGTCCGTCCTTCCCTGTGATCTGACTTACCTGATCATCCACTCCAGCATCTGCAAGGCAGTTTTTACCATTTCAAGTTTCTAAGATGAGCAAGTGATCTCAGATATGTTAACTGGTTTGTGCATGGCTACAGGGGTGCAGTGGTAAAGAATTCACCTGCCAATGCAGGAGATGCAAGAGATGCAGGTTTGATCCCCTGAAGAAGGAAATGGCAACATGCTCCAGTATTCTTGTTTGGAGAACCCCATGGACAGAGGAGCCTGGTGGGCTGCAGACCCCATGGGGTCACAACGAGTGGGGCATGCATACACCCCAAGATCAGGATGTATGGAAACAAGATTTGAACTTGTTTGGAACTCAAACAAGATTTGAACTCTCTGACTCCAGAATCCTTTCATCTTAGGGAAGAGGAGTAGAGACAGGCAGATGAGATATTGCAAAAACAAAGCTCTTTCTATGCACTTTTGGGCACTGGAGTTATTCTTTCAGTCAATATAGGTAAGTATCCTAAGATAGCAAAGGAAGAAAAAAGTGACAACTTCCCCCCAGGCCTCTGCTGTGTAAGGATCTGTGTCAGGGTCTGAGGATACAGTGGAGGGAAAAGCAGACCCTGTCCTTGACCCCTGACTCCAATTACACGTATGTTATACTGCTTTACAGTGTCCCAGAGATCTCTGCTGCTGGTTTTTTTTTTAATGAGTCAGTCTAGATAATTTTATTGAATTTGATTTTTCTATGATGTATTTTCACTACGACTAGCCTACAAATAAGCCCACTTGCTGTCTTCTTCCTCAAACATATTTTTTCGTTCTGACATCTCCATTTGTTTCTTTGGTCATGTTTTCCCTCTCTGTTGGAATGACTATTATTTCTTATGCATTGTCCACTTTTTTCACTAGACGCTTCAACAGGTGGAGAATAAACTACTTTTATGCTAATTCTCATGTTTGGGTCATCTGTGAGTTCACTGACCATTTCCCCCGTCCCCCTAGTTTCTGGGTCACATTGTCCTTTTAAAAAATATCTTGTAATTATGTCTAAGAGATATGGTATATAAAAGATGAGTAGATGTGGATTAAGTCCTGTCTAACCCTGGATGAAGGTTTGCCCCTTCCTCTCACCCAGAAGATTGGGGTGGAGGGGTGGTCATCCTCTTTCATCTCATCTCCGTGTTACAGGGTCAGGGTTGAGATGTAGCTTCAGGTCACTGTGGTTGTAAATGTTTTACTGGTGAGATGAAGACTCTCCCTTCAGCAGGGCTTGGGATCCAAGTCCAAGCAAAACTTCCTGGCTCTCTCTTTGCTTCACGAGCAAGGCTCCAGCTTCTGTGGACCCGTAGGGAGCACTCTCTTCTCCACTGTCCACCTGCCTGTTTTCAAGCTTCTGAAGCCATTTGCGTCCTCCAGCCTCCAGTGAGCCACACCTTAGACCCGTGGGACGCTCAGGTACTAGTAGCAGGTGGGCACGCCTCGGGTGACTGTGAGTCCTCCCAGCCTGTCCCCAGCCTCCTGTGAGCAGCTCTGCAGTTCAGACATCAATGGAAATGCTGGAGAGACAAGTCTCCGACAGTGAATCAAGAAGCAGTTGCTAAAATAGGGGAGAAACAGATGCTAAAAAGCCAGTGATTCCTCACTGCATCATGATGGTACCCCACGCATGTTAAAAAAAGTAACTTGGACTAATCTGGCTCAAGCTGATGTCTCCAGCTTCTTTTGCTTTTCTTTAGCTTCCATCTTACTTTCCAATCATGCTGAATCATATGCAATTCCCAAGACTTGTTTTTTTTTCTTTCCAAAAAGAAGCACTTTTAATATTTCTCTGCCATCACCCCATGGATGCCTCTTTATCCTTCAAAATTCCATTCCAAGAAGACCTCTTCAAGCACGCCATCCCTCGGTCTGATACAGAAGGCCAGCCTGTTTTATTCCTCTGCGCTCACCTTTCTCAGAGCCTTTCATCACACTTTACTTTGATTGCTGTACAAGCCCATCTCCTACCCTAGACTCTGTGTTGCATGTGGGGCTTCCCCCCGGTGGTGTGAAGAACCCGCCTGCCAATGCAGGAGATAGAAGAGACGTGGGTTCAATCCCTGGGCTGGAAAGATCCTTTGGAGGAGGACATGGCAACCCAATCCGGTGGAGAATTCCATGGACAGAGGAGCCTGGCGGGGTACAGTCCATGGGGTCACAAGGAGTCAGACATAACTGAAGCAACTTAGCATGCACACATGCATGGTGGTGGTGGGTGGGGGAGTGCGGGAAGCCATGCCCCATTTCAACTAGTATCCTTAGAATCTAACAGAGCACCAGAAACATGCCAAGGACTATTGACAAGAAAAAAGTACCGAGGTTCCTCTCTTTAACAGCCTCATCTGAGTACCTGCTTCTTTCCCAGCGATCATGACCACATTTATCATCTCTCAAGAGGACCCGTCCTCTCTCAGAGTCTATGCTACCATTACTGAGTACTTCCTGGCTGCAAGAACTTTCCAACGATTATTGCCTGCAATCCTCACCAGCCCTATGAAGTCAGTGCCACCGACATCTCTTTGTTCACAGATAAGGAGGCTGAGGATGTTCTGGTGTCTTGTGAGAAAGCTAAGATTCCATCCGCACATCTATGCTAAGCTCAATTCCAGATTCCACGCTTCCACGAACAGACCCCAGTCTTCCCTGTCTGCCCCCCACCCGCCCCTCCTCTTCTCTCTCCTCCTTCTCTTTCTGCCTCTGACTCTAAACTCAATGATCGGTTGATCAGCAGAGCTCATCCGTCTGGCGGTCGACAGGCAGCGCCTCGCAGCTCTGGTTTTCCCTATTCCGCTTCTGTATCATTCAGCAGCTCCTGTTTCCCCTCTGAGGTCACCCTTAAAGGTCTATGTGTCATGTCTCTCATTTCTGCCTTGTCGAGGAAATCTTGCCAGTGCATCTATCAAAGTAATCATCACAAGCCTGATGTAAGAGTATGGTTCCTCTCACATTTTTCATTACTAGATAATTTATTAATATCCTTCCCGAGGAGCACTAGATTTATCTTGATAAAACTGCTATCAGCAGAGACACAGGCAATGCCACTGGGATGTGCCAGGAAGAGCCGTGCATTCACCTCCTTCACCCCTTAATGCCTCGGGAAGCCCAACCTGGAGCCAGCCCAGGGGGCTGCCAAGACCCAAAACATTTTATCATTTTGATAAAGTTGACCCGGGGCAGCCTCGGAGGGATTGCTACCTATCTCCCCTTTCTTTTCTGCTTGTGGCAAACACAGAATGGTCTCTGTATTGGAAAGGCAGGTAGCAAGGGGTGGATAAATTACCTTCAGAAACTTCACTATTTATCTCGTTTTCATTCGCGCATCCGTGGTGAACAACTTCACCTCTCAGCTCAAGTGGGCTTTCTGGGAGGGTCTGTGTCTGCAGTGGGGGGTGGATCTCTGCCTTATCGCTGTGGCAGCCGCGGGGTGTGGGTTCTTTAGGTCCAGGAGGTAAAGCAGCCCCTGCTTCCCCCTCTGCATGCTCCCTTCCAGTCCTCCTCCCTCCAGGAAGAGAGAAGAACCGGCAGAGACAGCCCCTCTGGCTTGCCCTGCCAATCATTCACAAAAGTGAAAATGCAGGAAGCCTCCTGCATGTGGCAGCTGCCTTCAAAGGCTTCTGGCGGACATGGACGCAGGGGCGTATTCCAGAAGGGGAGCAGCGTCTCTGTTGTCCTGTATTTGCTGCAATTCAGAGCATCTCTTTTGTAAACTGGGTTGCATGGTTCATTTCTCTCAACATCACCCCTCTCCAAAAAGTAAATAAATTAAAACATGCATACATGCTCCAAGAGGAAAATGGGGGTGTCAGAGAATCATTTGGGTTCTTCGGGGTGCGAAAACAGATAACCCATGTGCATTATTGGTGGAAGAGCCAGTGGTTTGCCAACTGGGAAGAAGTGTCTGCTCCCCATTAGATACAAACCCTGTATCTAATAACTAATCTGTGTGTATGTGTGAAGGGCTTCCCAGGTAGCGCTAGTGGTAAAGAACCCACTTGCCAGTGCAGGAGACATAAAAGACTTGGGTCTGATCCCTGGGTCGGGAAGATCCCCTGGAGGAAGGCATGGCAATCCACTCCAGTAGTCTTGCCTGGAGAAGCCCACATAGACAAAGGAGCCTGGTAGGCTACAGTCCATAGTGTCACAAACAGTCAGACACAACTGAAGTGATTTAGCACACACGTGCATGAAAATTGGTCAGTTGTGTCCAGCTCTTCATGATCCCATGGATTGAAACCCACTGGGTTCCTCTGTCCCTGGGGATTCTCCAGGCAAGAATACTGGAATCAGTTGCCATGCCCTCTTCCAGGGGATCTTCCTTACCCAGGGATAGAACCTGGGTCTCCTGCATTGCAGGCAGATTCTTTACCATCTGAGCCCTGGAAATTGAGGAAGATATATTTATGATTAGGCATTCTGGCATCCTGTGTACAAATTGTCCCTGGTAATGCGTTACATTTTCAATTAAAAGTTGAAGCTCATCGTGTGACACTCACATGTGTCTCTATGAGTATGTCTGAGTCTCCTGATTTATGCTTTGTCATCTTTCCCCAAAGGAGCTTGGGCCACACCATCTGGTTCTGCCCCCTTTTCCCTCCATAAATAATAAAGTCTGTGTAGTGCAGGGGCCAAAACTGACAGTCCTCACCCCAACAAACCACTCACTGACTGGCAAAGCCAATTTCCTCCCCAATTCTCCCCTTCTGAAGGAAGAAGGAGTCTGTTGTGGTTTTCCAGATGCAGAAACTGAGTCCGTGGGAGAAGTGACTTGTCCAAGTTCATGCATCTCATAGGGGCTGGAACAGAGTCAAACGCAGATTTGACTGCATCCATCAAACTTGTCCTCTCCTCTTCGCTGTGTTCACGCTCACAGAAATCATTTCTCCCGCCTCTTCCTGGGGTGATGGCTGAGAACTCCTGTCGGTTTTGCATCACCCCCTCCTGCCACCTGCTGTTGATCTGGGGGCTTCCCAGCACCGCTGTGTAGCTGGTGAGGCTGTGTCTATGAGCCCGGGGCTCCAGGTGTCTGCCGGGGAAAAGCTGCCTCTTCCAATTGCTAATTTCCATGCCAGGGATGGCTGTGGCCTCCTGGACAGATGGCCAATGGCTCCAGAGCTCTCAGAGTGCACATATGTCTGCAGTGACAGGGAGTTTCAGCTGTGACCAGGACTGGGACCGCCATCCAAATGCGAGGCCATTCGTCACCGTGGTCGATTCCATAAAATCAGCAGTGAGGGGGCGGACGGGGGAGGCTGTCTCAGCTCTGTGGCTTGGCCATCCTCGGAGAACCAAGTGCACACCTGGCTTGTATGGATTCCAAGCCCATGGAGAACTGTTTTTCTTGACTTAACAGCCACATCCAGTGACCTCGTGATGGCTTTAAATACAAGCCAGAACTCCTACTATCATTACTGCTCTAACAACTAAACTTGACCAAGAAAGGACCTCTCCCAGCTTGCTGTCTTTTTTTAAATCAAATTTATTTACTTATTTTAATTGGATGATAGTTATTTTACAATATTGTGATGGGTTTTTTTTGCCATCCATCAATATGAATCGGCCATAGGCAAACATGTGTCCCCTCCATCCTGAATTTTTTTTTTTTTGATGTGGATGATTTTTTAAAAATGTCTTTATGGAATTTGCTTCAATATTGCTGCTGTTTTATTTACTTATTTATTTTGGGGACAGGAGGAATGTGGGATCTGAGTTCCCCGACCAGGGATCAAACTCACATCCCCTGCATTGAAAGGCAGAGTCTTAACCACTGGACTGTCAGGGAAGTTCCCCACTTGCTGTCTTAACCAAAGAGAGTTTGGGAAGAAAGAAGGAAGCCTTTATTCTGGGGCAACCCTCGCTTCCACTGATTGCTCTCCTTTCTTTCTTTGGGGTTTCACTTCATCTTCTAATCCTGGCTTCTCCGGGAACTGGAGGAAAAGTCCAGTGGATCAATGGAAGATGCAAAGTATTCAAGCTCCGGCTCCTCTGTTTCTTAGCTGGGTGGCCTAGGGGATGCTGCTGGTCACGTTCGAGTTTTAACCTGCTTTCTGAATCTTGTGAGGATTAAAGTGGGTGTCACAAGGCAGGTGACACCTTGGGGCCTCTTACAGAGCAGGTGACCCTGCCCACATAATACTCTCTTCTGCAGTTACCCCTGCGACCAGAAGCAGAGGTTTTCATATCATCTACAGCAGTGGTTTGAAAGCAGGGGTGATGTTGCCTGGACCAGCCCCACCTACAGAACAGTGTCTGGGGACATTTTCAGTTATGGTGAGTAAGGTGGAGGACCAGTCCTGTTAGTGGGTTGAAGCTTGGAAGAAGAGGAACCTTAAAGATATAAGGATCCAGGGACTTCCCTGGTGGTCCAGTGGTTAAGAAGCCACCTGCCAATGTGGGGGATACGGGTTCAACCCCTGGTCTGGGAAGATCTCACATGGTGGTGTGTAGTGTCAGATTTTTTTTGCCATATTTTGGGAATTTGCTTCCATTCTCAGGCTGTTCTATGCCAGCACAATCTTGCTGAATGCCACCCACCCCTAATCCTGCTTCCGTGAATGACTCCTTTGGTTGCCTGCAACCATACCTCATAGACCCAATTCTCTAGCAGCTCTGACATTCCTGGCTGGAAATGGTGGGTTTACAGCCAAGCATTCTTACCCAGACAGGTTCCAGGGTGATCTCTAGGAGGAAGAAGATTTATACTGATAATCTTCCCTCCAGTGTCACCTCTAGAATAACACAAGTACTGGAAAAAGTCTTTAAATCTACACTTTTACCAATCTATTTTTAAGGCATAGTGTCTTTAAACCACAGTGATTCACAGAATATTCAGGGGGAGTTTTAATGGATGGTGAGGGATTTAGGAGCTAGACCTTGAAATTATGCATCTATTACTCAGACATTAAAAGAGGGTGAATGTGAAGGTCATCTATGCATGTGCCTTTGAAACAGGAGAGGAATAGGAGCCCAACAGGAGAGTTAGGGGCATACACTCCAAACTTGAAAATAGAAAGTTTTTCTGTTTAGTCACTCAGTCATGTCCATCTCTTTGCACCCCATGGACTGCAGCCCGCCAGACTCCTCTGTCCATGGAATTCTCCAGCCAAGAATCCTGGAGTGGGTAGCCAATCCCTTCTCCAGGGGATCTTCCCAAGCCAGGGATCGAACTCACATCTCCTTCATTGTAGGCGTATTCTTAAATAACTAAGCCAGTAAATGCTTCATGTCCATATGATGCTATGCTCTCAGGAGACACCGGATGTCAGAGAATATAAACTCTCACCCCAGGTGGCTGAGGAGGTAGAGCAGTGAGTCAGGAAGTCAATAACTCAACTCTTTTCTCAAGGTTATTTAGCAGATGGAAAAGTCTCCATAAAACTCCAATGGTCCCCTCTGGAATCCTCTGACCGAGCTGATTCTGACAATGAGTCTTAAGTTCCAGCAGGGACTGTAAAAGAGACCAATAATGATGACAGAAGAGGCTCAACAAGGTTAGCCAAAGATTGAACCCCACTAGGGAGGTGGAAGTCTTCTGCGAATGACATCTACTGAGACTTTACCGCCCATTGTAGGGATAAGAGAATGGTGGAGAGGGCCAGAGGGACCTAGGGAACTCCCATGTTGACAGTTAAGTTTCTAACTAAACTTCTGCACTGCGTTCCTTGGTAATCAGAGAATCTCATTGGGGGCTAGAACCGGACTGGGTCTTAGACAACTCCATTGGGAGGTACCAAAGTGAGATGGGTTCAGCTTGTCCTTGGTTCTGTCCCCCATGGGTACAGGCTGATCCCAATGGGCAAATGCGAGACCAGAGATGGCCAAACAAAAGGCTGCAGGCCCTGGCTTCAAAAACAGAGAGGGCCTGGTAAACCAAAAAAATGTTTTTTACCATCAGACCCATTGACGTTGAACTCCAACCTTGATTCTCTGATGCCATATTTGCCTTTGTTCATTTCTGACAAACCTGGGCAGTAATACATCCTTTAGAGGGTCTTTGGGCTTCCCAGCTGGTGCTAGTGGTAAAGAATCTGCCTGCCAGTGCAGGAGACGCAGCAGATGAGGGTTTGATCCCTGGGTCGTGAGGATCCCCTAGAGTAGGAAATGACACCCTACTCTAGTATTCTAGCCGGGAAAATTCCATGGGCAGAGGAGCCTGGCAGGCTACAGTCCATGGGGTCGCAAAGAGTTGGACATGACTGAGCACACACACACACGCACGTGCACACAGCTCTGCTAGAAAGGATTTAAGAGAGTGTGTGTGGAAGTGTGTGTGGTGGGGTGTCAAGGTTGTTTGTGACCCCACTTCCATGCAGTCTGGGAGCCAGAATTTGGAACAGAAAGTCTTAGTTTCCATCTTGCAAGGAAGAAGAAAAAGGTTTATCTCACTTGTTCGAGTGCCCCAGAGCAGCGAGAGCAAAGAACAGACTCACATCTCAATAGATTATCTCAGGACAGGGAAAAAGTGTTATGAGCCGTCAGGCTTTCTGGTGAAGTGAGGTTTCCCTCTGAACGCTGACGGGTGAGTCTGCCTGGTGTGGTTGGGGAGAAAGGTCATTCCGTTCAGAAAGGACGAGATATACAAACACACAAAGACAGGCTCAAAACTGCTCTTTGTGGTTGAAGCAGAGAATGTATAATAGGAGATGAGACTGGCAAAGAAACATGATGCCCAATGGGAACGGTGGAAGAAAGGGGCTGAGAAAGAGGCAACAAGACTGCTCAGGAAATCATCGTGAATATTTACTGCATTATTCTGCAGGAATTTGAAGGGGGCCCTGTGCATGCCAAGTCACTTCAGTCATGTCTGACTCTTTGCAGTCTCAAGGACGGTAGCCTGCCAGGCTCCTCTGTCCATAGTATTCTCCAGGCAAAAACTCTGAAGTGGGTTGCTATGCCCTTCTCCAAGCCACAAGGTGTGGCCCCCCGATTTTTTTTTCCAAATAAACAGACTTGGTAGGAGGAGGCAAGAATACTGGGGTGGGTTGCCCTTTTCTCCTCCAGGGGAATCTTCCTGACTCAGGGATCAAACCCATGTCTCTTATGTCTCCTGTATTGGAGGCCCGTTCTTTACCACCAGTGCCACTGGGAAGCCCAAAGGACCCCCGAGAACATTTATTTAGTTATGCAAGAATCCAGGGACTTCCTTGCTGGTTCAACTTGTTAGGACTTCGCCTTCCAATGCAGGGGGTACGAGTTCCATCCCTGGTTGGAGAGCTAAGATCCCACATGCCTTGAGTCCAAAAAAATAAAAAAACATAAAACCAAACAATACCGTAGCAAATTCAAAAAAGACTTAAAAAAATGGTACATACCAAAACCAACTTTTAAAAGATAATAATTATGTCAGAGTCAGAGATAAGGACTCCTTTTAAACATAAACCTAAAACAGATGCATTGCTTCAGGACAGGGCTCCCTCAGGCACTCAGAAAAGAAAGGGGTGAAAATCTTGGAACATGTATTTTTGGCTAAGGGTATACCAAGCTGAATGGCTCAAGTTCTTACAGTACTGTTTAAAAGGCACAATTCACTGTAAGTTCAAAGCATTTTCACATTCAAGATGACAGCTCAACAGTGCATTCTCAGAGATATTAACAAGAAGAGTTATGGGGAACACAGGGAAGGGGTTAAATTTTGAAGGAAAAAAGGATTGAGGATTATATGGACTTGAACTATGGAAAAGGTTGAGATGCATTCAAGAAAGCAATAAAGACTAGTGAACCAGAAACTCCCTGCTCACTTATGATAAAATATCTAGTTAATACCAAATAAAAGATTCAAATAGACTTGTTATGGTTCTTAGAAAGACTCTCTAAAATAATGCTGATATCCCCCCGTCTTTTCAAAGCACTTTCACAAATAAAATGTTGCCTTTAGGAAGGAAGATTGGTTATGGGGAGTAAGCAGCTTAGTTCGAAGGGAAAAGATAGGAGAGAAACATAATTTCTGTACTTAGAATTGTTCTTAGACACTGTTTCAGGAACCCTTCCTTTAATATAAGGGCATTCTCAGTTTTTGCAACCCCAAGGACTGTAGCCTGCCAGGCTCCTCTGTCCATGGAATTTTCCAGGCAAGAACACTGGAATGAGTTGTCATTTCCTCTTCCATTTAATATAGATATATATGGGCTTTTGATCATAAACACACACCTTGAACACAAAAATACAGGCCATTTTAGTGAAAGAGATGAGAAATCAAAATGACAATTTCAGTAAAGGGTGAATTTGTTGTTGTTCAGTCGCTAAGTCGTGTCCAACTCTTTGGAACCCCATGGACTGCAGCCTGCCAGATTGCTCTGTCCATGGAATTTTCCAGGCTAGAATACTGGGTTACTATTTCCTTCTCCAGGGCATCTTCCCAACCCAGGGATCAAACCCAAGTCTCTTGTGTCTTCTGCATTAGAGGTAGATTCTTTACCACTGTGCCACCTGGGAAGCTCCACGTATTTGAAGAGAGCAAATAATACTTTGCTTGGCAATACAAAAAGTATGCAATGAAATGATATGTGTACCTCCCATCTGAATTATTCTTTACTTTTTATACTTAACAGAGAGAGAAGGAAGAGAGAAAAATAGCATCGACATACTGCAAGCTTTTTATTATTATTATTCTTAATGGCGAATCTTGCTAGAACCACAATGAAGCTCGGGAAGAAATAAAAACTTATGATCAGAACAAGCATTATAGACGTTTATGTAAAACTGGAAGTGAATAGTATTTTCCCATCTGTTACTAATTCATAAGTGGATTCTCTCTGGTATTGTGACTGAAGTACATTTTTATAATTCATTTCTTGGCTGCCACTGTCGGGGAGTTCTCGTCTTTGTTAATTTCACAACATCAGCTGTTCATGAGGAAGTTACCATTATGACTCTGAGTCAACACGTTATCAATTCCAAGAGGAGAGGATGGAGCCAGATAAAGTGGTGACTTGGAGGTTTTAAAATAGAGCTGTATTTCTGAACACTCGATGCTCCAGGAAACTATTAAGGGGAGTGGGAAACGGTTCAAGGGCTGGATCTGAGGATCTTACATGCATGATTACAGAACACCAGGACACCCCGGGATCCTACAACTCTGTTTATGCTTATGCCTTCAATGATGCCAGAACCCATTAACTACTCATTAGCAAAGGTGAGCATCTGATGGAAAGGGGGCGATCGGCTGCCTGGGTGAGAGAGAGAGAAAGAAACTTGCAGGGAGAACCAGGCTTAGACAGTCCCACCACCCTTTACATGCTAGTCTAGAAAAGCCTCATCACTATAAGCAAAGGAAAACCACTGTTCCTTAATAATAGCAATTATATGCGAACGTTTTCTTGATCCAAAACCTTTCAGCACAGAATATCATTTTGAGCAATCAACTCTTTGGCTGACATTTGTTAGGTACACAAAATTATACTCAATCTGATCAAGCTGTATTGTGTTTTAGCCCAATTCATGGAGCTTTTTAAAAAATGTTTAGCAAGGTAAAGTTCCTTTTCATTTATCACTGATTCAGTGAACATGAACTTGGGCAAACTCTGGGAGATGATAATGGACAGGGAAGCCTGGCATGCTGTAGCCCACGGGGTCGCCAAGAGTTGGACATGACTTGGCAACTGAACAACAATATCACTAGCTTAATTTTTGTCTTTCCTTGTAAGTTGTATAAGTGATAGTATTTTTATTATGGAAACAATATTTATTTGGCTATTTCATATGCAAGCATAGTCTGAAACAACAAGATGTAAAAAGAAATAGATATATTTCCCAGAATAGGAATCTTGTATCATTAATATTAGACTAGCTGAGTTTGTTTCTTCAAAGCTTTCTACCTTCTTTTTGCTCGTATTACAGAACCTGAGACAGTTTAGCAAGTATAAAAAATTTGTACAATACTTTAGAAAAACATCATTTCAAAACAAATCAAGTTTAAAATGTGTATATTGTCTGACACAGTAAGTTCAAATGCTGGAATTCTTCCCAACAAAATAATGCTATTTGAACAAAATGTTTTATACTCAAAGTTACTAATCATAATATTATTTACAGCAACTTCAAAACCATCTCAATGAATCACCACTTTTTCTGTGTGAAAGAATGTGAAATATCCATTCTTTGGGGCAAACTGCTGCTCTTTATTTTAAAGCTTATTTTTTAGGAATATTATGTAATGATATGGGAAGAAATCTCAGAGAAATATTTTTATGAAGAGTTAGGCAAAGACCCCCTAAAACTGGTCAATAGTCATCACAGTGCTCTCTACAATTATTTAAAAGGGGAGTGAGAAGAAAAGAAGCAGATGAATAAGCCAAAAAAGTTCTTTTTCTATTACAATTTTTAGATTCGATCCTATCCTCTCTGAGTCCAGACTTTTAAAGCTCTTCAAAGAAAAGAGTGATAAAAATGTTAAGAGTAACAGCGAAAGTTTTCTTGGAGTTTGCTGTAAAATAAACCTATAATGAAGGCAATGTTCTCATTTAGCCAATTGAAAGTTGTGTGCACTCAGCCGTGTCTGACTCTTTGCAAGCCCATGGACTGTAGCCCGCCAGGCTCGTCTGTCCGTGGAATCCTCCAGGCAAGAATACTGGAGTGGGTTGCCATGCTCTTCTCCAGGGGATCCTCCAGACTTAGGGACTGAACCCATATCTCTTGGGTCTTCTGCATTGGCAGGTGGATTCTTTACCACTGAGCCACTTGGGAAGCATTGAAAGCTAGAAATATTCAGTCACTTCTCTGAGTTCACGGAGCTACAAAGGGGTACACAGCATTTGAATTCAGGTTGGTTCGACTTCATATCTGTGTTATTGTACAAATGATTGCACATGGTTTTTAAGGTCAAGGCTAGAGAAAGGGAGTTTGTTATTGTTGCTGATTAGTCACTCAGTCATGTCTGACTCTTTGCAACCCCATGGACTGTAGCCCGCCAGATTCCTCTCTGTCCATGGGATTTCTAGTCAAGAATACTGGAGTGGTTGCCATTTCCTCCTCTAGGGGGATTGAACCAGCATCCCCTGCATTGGCAGGCCTTACAACTGAGCCACCATAGCTTCCCAGTGAAGGGGAGAATGGGAGAATTACAAAATTTTGAGAGGTAACCAATAGGTATGAATATTGAAAAAAGAAAATGATAATAGAGATTAAGGACATAGTGAGCTCTGAGGTAATCAAATGCTCTTTGGGGAAGGGAAAAATTGATGAAAAATTTTAATCAGACTTTCTATATTCACATCTTTTATTAGTCCTTGCAGCATTATTGCCAATGACAACAGTGGCAACAAAAACATAGAAATAGTTTAAAATGTCCATCCATAGGGGAATCATGAACTGAATGATCCTCCATCAATATGATAGGATATTTTGCAGATATTAAAAGTGATAATTATGAAAACTGGGTGGAAATATGCCAAATATTTTTGATCAATTACGAAATGAACAAAGCAGAACACAAAATGACCTGGGTAATATTAATGCCATGTTGTAAATATATGGGTCTATGGTCTTGGACTGGGGTAGGACATTTATTCAATAGATATGAAAATAATAATTGTGTTTTGGGTAATATTTCTATATTGAAGTATAACTGGCCTATTATTTCTTTCTTTCAATAGTAGACATAAACGTACACATGCATTTTAGGTATCATGAGTTTCATATCTTTGCTCGTTTTAATATATAGAGCTCAAGAGGTGGGGGCTTCCCAGGTGGTTCAGTGGTAAGGAACCTGCCTGCCAACGCAGGAGACGCAGGAGATGAGGGTTCAGTCTCTGGGAGAAGGAATATTCCTCTGGCAAAAGAAGTGGCAACCCACTCCAGTGTTCTTGCCTGAAAAATCCCATGGACAAAGGAGCCTTGTGGGCTACAGTCCATGGGGGTCACAAAAAGTCAGACATGACTGAGCAAGTAACGTTTTCACTTTTCACTTTCAAAGGGCTAAATACTTTCAGAAATGGGAAGGAAAGTTAATTTATTAATTGAGCTGTTCATCCATCTATCCACTCACTCTTCCATCCCTTCATCCTTCATTCATCCATCCACTCGTTCATCCATCCGTCTGTTCAGTCAGACAGTCAGCTCATAAGCCATATTTTTGCAGGAATTAAAAAGCCTTCAGAGTGTTTAGAACACATAGGATGGGGGAGTATTAACAGAGTCTCAAGTGTTAAGGAGGTGCTTCGTCTACAAGTTTAGACTGAGCATCATGGGAAACCACTGAAGAATTTTGAGCATCCTAGGAATAAGATGAGATTTACCTTTCAGAAGCAAGTGGCTAGTAATTAGCATGCTGTCACAGAAGAGTTGCAGACTTTGATTTCTGGAGAGACAGATAGAAAAGGGGAGTGTCTGAGCTGTCTGACAAAGCCTGGAGACAGACACTGTAGCAGGTTTTATGACACCGGGGCATCAGAACTTCCAATTATTCCAGGAAACCACGCCTTTCTTCTTTAATCATAAATATCCACCGTCTATAATCGGACATTTAATCTAGCAGGTTCTGCTGAGGTGAGCCTCTATTTTCTATAGTCAACCTTGTTGTTATTCAGTCACCAAGTCATGCCTGACCCTTTGAGACCCCATGGACTGCAGCACTCCAGGCCCTCCCTACCCTGTCCTGCACCATCTTCCAGAACCCGCTCAAACTCATTTCCACTGAGTCAATGATGCCATCCAACCATCTCATCCTCTCCCACCCCCTTCTCCTGCCCTCAATCTTTCCCAGCATCAGGATTTTTTCCAGTGAGTCAGGTCTTCGAATCAGGTGGCCAAAGTATTGGAGCTTCAGCTTTAGCACCAGTCCTTCTAATGAATATTCAGGGTTGATTTCCTTTAGGACTCACTGGTTTGATCCCCTTGCAGTTCAAGGGACTGTCAAGAGTCTTCTCAAGCACCAGTTTGAAAGCATCAATTCTTTGGTGCTCAAACTTCTTTATGGCCCAACTCTCACATCCATACATGACTACTGGAAAAACCATAGCTTTCACTAGATGGATCTTTGCTGGCAAAGAGATGTCTTTGCTTTTTAATATGCTATCTAAGTTTGTCATCTTAGCTACTATATTAGATTTACATCCAACTTATCACTAGGGGTAATATGACAGCATATAAGAACTGGAAAAATGCTAAGATGCAATCAAGTCCCAATCTTTCCCCTTTATTGACAGCATCATACCCCATCCAATGTATATCCGGTTAAGAAATGAGTTGGAAGAAAGGACAATTGATTGAATTTGAAGGTGGAGTCAAACTTTACAGACTTCTTTCAGACTGTGGAGGACAGTGTAGAAGATTCACCCTGTCCAAGTCTCTTTCCTCTCCAATCACCAAACCTTCTAGCAGTAACCCAAAAATATGACAGCCAAAAATCATCTATGTTAGATTACTTTTTCAATAGTAGATGATTTATAGTTGATTAGGTAATTAAATCAAATACAAGTGGCTGAAAGTAAATCTATTTTTATCATCCCTGTAAATTAAAAGTTCTGCATCATAAAAAATCATGACCATCTTGAAAATGACTAGTCAAGTACCTTTTAGAGGCAAGCAGGATTTATTGTCAATTAACGTATTGAACTGTAGAGTCAGCATAACCCTGTGCTTGAGACTTTTAAAATTATTGGCTTCCGCTTCTGAGCTGCTTCCTATCATGGTAATGAAATGTTTGTAGTTATCCTCATATTGAACAATTCTGTAGGTTGCGTTTATATCTCACTATAACAACATTTCATTTTATTATTATCTCCAATCCCCTGTAATGAATACAAATACATTCCTTTTCTCCATCATGAGTTTATCAATTTTCATTGATTTGCCTATAATGAATACAGTCAGGAAAAGAAAGGCAGACAGATCATATCCATTAAAGTGTCTTTGGCTTCAAAAGTTTGTCTGTGGTACTGTTTAATTAAAAAAGAAAAAGAAAGTCATCAGGAAACTAATTAAAAAGAGACATTTACTTTCAGGCCTGCTTATAAACATGAAGTCAATAATTATTACATAAAGGGGCTTGGGAGCTATCCCACTTAGAGAAATTGGGCATTTATATCCAGCCCACTTGAAGAATAAAATGATTAATGCTTATCAAATATTTAATGCATATGGATAATCCCATATTACTAGTTATGATGTTCTACATTTTAAAGTCCAAGTGGAACCGTAGAAGCTAAGGTGCATTCATGACAAATTCAATTTTTATAAACAGATGCGTTTGGTAGTTCATATGCATACTGATTTTGGGGCAAAGTCCTATAAACCCACACTAGCTGGGTGACATTGAGAAATTTGTGTGTGTTTCTAGCTGCACCAATCTTCCTCTGTAACAGTTTTCTGAGTTCGTTTCCAGAAAAATGATTTCCTGTTCTAAAGAATGTTTTCTGTAACACTGAATGGGGAGCTCAGTGAAGCAACTGGTTTTCCCAAAACCTCATTGGCTCATGGACGCTGAACCTAAATATTGTATTTCAAGGCAAACACTTGTTCCAATTCCATGGGAGGCATTTGAAAGGGAGCATCATCTTGAAAGAGTGAGAATACACATCCTACTTTCTTGAAACAGAGGGTTTGAAGCAAAAGCTTCAAGATTCCTCCAGACATGTTCCTCTCTAATTACTTTCCATCTTGCCTAAGAGAAGGACTACTTGAAGTCAAAGAAGGATTGGCTCATAGTGAAAAATTACCCTGTCTTTTGGGATGTGCCAAGCAAGCAGTCAGTGTATTAGAGATGAGTCTGTGCTCTTTTCAAAACAATTGAATCTAATTCTAACCATTATCATCAGAATTCAACCACTTTGTCTTCAGTAACATCACTGCCTCTCTTTCGGCTTAGCGTTTGTATGCCTATGTAGTGCTATCATTTGGTATAAAATTCAGCAATTCAGTAACATCTTAGAATGCTGAAGGAGGAAAATTTGTTAAACAGCTAAACACTCTAGATTTCCTTCTTGCTCCCTCACTATTTGGAGTTGACAGGAAGACACTGTTGAGAATAATACCTGAGGCTTCTTCTGATTTTTTCCTGAGAAAGATGGTGATGTCGAATCTAGTTCTGATGTCAAATCTAGTTCCGATGTCAAATCTAGTTTTGACGTCCAAGCTTTTTTCATAGGGTAGAGAGTTTCCCTTTCAGAAAGCTACTGATACCTTTAAGTTTCCCTAGTTAGAGCATAAGATGCAGAAACTGTGACCCATTTAGGGACAACCATGATATTTGTCACCCAACAGAGGCATCAAGATGCTAGGCAAAAATCTGTGACTATCTTCAACAAAAAGACTTGTCTCTTTACCATCTTATTCCTCCCCTCGTCTTCTGCCTTTTGTCCATAGTAAGTACCTAGCAAACTCTTTGGAAAGAATGAGCTTTTATTTTCATTTGCTAAAACTTGATAGCCAAAGTGTGGTCTATGCAGATCAGCACCAGTATTACCTGGGAGCTTGTTAGGAATTCCAAATATCACCCCAAATGTATGGAATCAGAATCTGCATTTTAGCAAGATCTCCAGGAAATTCATTTGTACTCTAGAATCTGAGAAGCCCTGAGGTGTAACAGTGGCTGAGTACCACTAGTGACTCAGTGGTAAAGAATCTGCCTGCAATTCAGGGGACCCAGGTTCAATCCTTGGGTCAGGAAGCTCCCATGGAGGAGGGCATGGCAACCGACTCCAGTATTCTTGCCTGGAAAATCCCATATACAGAGGAGCCTGGTGGGCTACAGTCCAGTGGATCACAAAGAGTCAGACATGACTGAAGCAACTAAGTGTGTACACATGCATCACTTAGGAGCTGTGTTTGGCTGTTAGGAGCAGAGATTCATTTGCAATGGCTTGAACACACAATAATTTTTTTTTTAATTAAAATAAGAGTATTCTCAAAGTAGCTAGTTCAAGATTTTTGTAGTGACTCTACTGGGTCTACTTGGACATAGAGTACATTTTATATATCTATTTTTCTATTTTTCACACTGATTTCTATCTACAAAGTCACCTCATAATCTAAGATAGCTGCTGGAGCTCCAGCCATTGCATCCATATTACAAGAAGCCAAAAGGAGACAAGGTGGTGATGATAGAAAAAGGAGTTACCTCCAATCTGAGGTAGTTCTTAGTAGAAACTTTTTTCAAAATCCCACAAAATACTTCTACATCTATGTCATTGATAGAACTATAAATGAGGCTGAAAAAATAATCTTTGAACTTGATACAACAGTGCTTTGAATAAAATCACATTCAGCTGCAAACTAAGAAAAGGAAAATGGATACAAAGTAGGCAGCTAATAATACATGTCAGTCTTTTCAAATCAGTGTGGACCCTCTTACTTTTGGCATACCTGAGTGGTCAAACTGTATCATCATCTTTGCAATCTTGAATTGGAAGTAAGTTTACAGAAGTGATTTTCCTCCATAATAAATGAAGAGGGATTTGAATGAGAGTGTGGGAGCACACAAGGAGTGGCCCTTGGCTTGGCCTCGTTGGGAGGGTTCAGGGGATACTTTCTGCAGGAGAACATGTCTGAGCTAAATCTCAAAGAAAGGTACCCACAGTGGATGGATTTCTGGCCCAGAGGCAACAAAGTAGGTTAAAGTCAATGAAACCAAGTTTCAGAGAAACTTTCTTAAATGTTCCCCTTCAGAGACTTGCCCTACAGCAGAGTTGACAAACTTTTTATGTAAAAGGGCCAGATCATGGCAAATAAATGAGGAAACAATGGAAACAGTGACAGACTTTATTTTTTGGGGTTTAAAAATCACTGCAGATGGTGACTGCAGCCATGAAATTAAAAGATGCTTGCTCCTTGGAAGAAAACTTATGACCAAACTAGACAGCATGTTAAAAAGCAGAATTACTTTGCCAACAAAGGTCCATCTAGTCAAAGCTGTGGTTTTTCCAGTAGTCATGTATGGATGTGAGAGTTGGACTATAAAAAAAGCTGAGCACCGAATAGATGCTTTTGAACTGTGGTGTTGGTAAAGACTCTTGAGAGTCCCTTGGACAGCAAGGAGATCCAATGAGTCTATCCTAAAGGAGATCAATCCTGAATATTCATTGGAAGGACTGATGCTGAAGCTGAAACTCCAATACTTTGGCCACCTTATGCAAAGAACTGACTCATTTGAAAAGACCCTGATGCTGGGAAAGATTGAAGGTGGGAGGAGAAGGGGATGACAGAGGTTGAGATGGTTGGATGGCATCACCGACTCAATGAACATGAGTTTGAGTAGGCTCTGGGAGTTGGTGATGGACAGGGAGGCCTGGCGTGTTACAGTCCATGGGGTTGCAAAGAGTCGGACACAACTGAGCAACTGAACTGAACTGAGTAGATATTTTAGGCCCTGTAATCATACCTTCTCTATCACTAGCACTCAACTCTATCTCCTTGTAGCAAGAAAGAAACCGTAGACAACAGAGGCAAACAAACAGGCATGAGTGTGTCTCAATAAAATTTTATTTACAAAAATAGCAATCAGCCTCAGGTATCAGTTTACTAACCTCTGCCCTTGGAGAAAGGCTGAATTATCTTTCCATCTTCCTTGTAGAAAATGACATCCCCAAATTTTGGGTATATGAAGTGATCTGTAAGTTTGAACTTAAAAAAGTAGGAGAATCATATGATAGACATATTTTTCAGAAAGAAAATGATAGAAATAGTGTTGGTTTTTTGACTTTTAAGAAAAAAGTTTCTGAGGTTTTTCAGCAATTTAAAATTGCAGTTTGCCATCTTTTTATTACTCAAGTATTCATATTTATACCTATTTTTTAATTTATTTTTTAATATTGAAGTATAGTTGATTTATAATGTTATGTTACTCTCAGGTATACAGCAAAATGATTTAATTATACATACATATGTATTTATTCTTTTTCAGATTCTTTTCCCTTATAAATACCTAAATTTTTTATTAGCTCTTTTTTCCTTTTCCTTAAAAAGGGCCTCCAAAACTGTATAAGCTTTAAGTCCTATGAAAACCAGATCCACTTCCGCCCAGAGGCAGGAGAGAATAGCATATTGGGCAAATTGCAAGTAATTTGGTATTGCTCATGCGAAATAGTGAAGTGATTAAAATCACAGACTGCCTGGGTTGAAATCCGAATCTTACTACTTATTAGCTGTAAGACTTGAGGAAGTTATTTTCTCTCTCTCTCTCTCTCTTTTTTTTATGTGTAGAATGGAGATAAAAACACTCCCAGCCTTGGAGGGTTGTTGGGAAGATGGGATAGGGTAATTCATGCCAAGGATAAGTACAGTATGTAATATCTCATAAGGATGCATTAATGCTAGTGGTGGGCAGGCGGATGTGAGGGACGTGGCTGGCGGGGAGGGATGTGGCTGGAATGGAGGGGCAAATAGGACCAGATGTGAAGGGTTGTGTTGACATCCGCAATTTGGAATCTACCCTGGAGACAATGGGGAATACACACGTTTCTGTCCAAGACGGGCCTGATCAGATTTTCATGAGCTCCAGAAGCTGTAAGTCACTGGCTCTAAGAAAGGAGGCAAAGCGGGCCCAGCTCAGCAAATACCTGCAACATCAGCGAAGTTGGAGGTTTAGTTTTCAAAATCCCTCCAGGAGAAGTCTTCTGTTGAGTTATATCACCCGGCACAAGGAGCCCCCAGCAGAAGAAAATGAAATGCCTCACTGCTGGTCTGGAAGTGTCCTTAAGGAAGGTTGTAATTAAAGCTATCTATCCATGTTGCCGGGCACCAGAAGGCAGATGTGGAGATTTGAATCAAAGAGCCATGTCGGGGCCAAGTTCTGGGTGCTTCTCCGTGCTCCAGGTAGGCCTGTCCGTCCCAGCAGTGACGGGGTAAGAGAGTCCAAGCACACACTGGCTGGCCCTACGTTCTAATCTGAAAGCTCGATTACAGATGAGCCTGTTTGCAGGGCAGGAATAGAGACACAGATGTAGAGAGCAGACATGCGAACACAGTCGGGGCAGGGTGGGGTGAATCGGATGATTAAGGATTGGCACATATACATGGCATGTGCGCCCAGTCGCTTCAGTCGTGTCCAACTCTTTGCAACTGTATGGACTGCAGCCCACCAGGCTCCTCTGTCCCTGGGATTCTGCAGGTGAGAATACTGGAATGGGTTGCCCTGCCCTCCTCCAAGGGATCTTCCTGATCCAGGGATCGAACCCGCGTCTCCTGCTTTGCAGGTGGATTCTTTACCGCTGAGCCACCGGGGAAGCCCCCATGTACACACTACCACGTGTAAAACAGACACCTAGTGGGAACCTGCTGTGTAGCACAGGGAGCTCAGCTCAGGGCTCTGTGATGACCCAGATGGGTGGGATGGGGGTGGGAGGAACACTCAAGAAGAAGGAGATATATGTATACTTATGGCTGATTCATGCTGTTGAACAGCAGAAACTAATACAACTTTGTAAACCAATTATACTCCAACTAGAAAAAAACCCCACTCCGTTTGTGAATAAACAGTATCAGGCAGAGTTAACAGAAAACATGCAAACACACAGGTGGTTTTAGGCATGAAAATTACTTGACTGTGGGGACCTCGTCCGGACCAGACAAGCAATATTCTTCAATGCTACTGGCGCTTTAGAAGTTTTCCTTTCCAGCTTTTAACAGAACTGAAAGAATAATAATAAATCTCTTTGGCTAATATTTTGTTAAATATCAGCAATTAGCGCTGTGATGGCACAGAATATTTCTATTCAGTTCATTCTTCAGTACTTGGTATGGTGAAGGCACACAACAGACTTGATGTTATTTGTAATATAAATAACTCAATAATTTAGGAGGGACCCTCTTGGCAGGTATGGGGAGTCAGGTGGGAGAGGCTTTTTACTCACTGAGATGCCCCATTAACCTGGATTAACCTGGTTCATGATTCACCCTTCTCTCACTCATTTTCACTTTCAATTCTTCAAGCAGCTTTATTGAGATATAACTCATGTATCAAGCAATTCACCCATTCAAATGCACGATTCAAGGACTTTTAGTATATTTACAGAGTGGTCCATCACCACCATCAATTTTTTTAGAACACCTTTATTTCCTCAAAAAACAATTCCATACCTTCATCCTCCCCAGCCCCAGAAACCCACTAATCTATTTTTGATATTAAGGATTTTCCTCTTCTGAACACTTCATGTAAATAAAATCACATAATAGGTGGACCCTTGTGACTGGCTTTTTTCACCAAAGCATCATGATTTTAAGGTTCATCCACATTGCAGCAGGTACAGACACTACATTTCTTTTATTGCCAAATGACATTCCATCGTATAGATATACCACATTTTATTCATCCATTCGTCAGCTGATGGATATTTGGACTGTTTACACTGGTGGGGGGCGCTTTTATGACACTCATTCATTTTTAAAGACTGACTGGCACTTAACGGTTTGCTGAGCACTGTTCTGGGCTCCTTATGTGAAGATCAGTAGGAGCTGGTTTTCGACCAGGTAGAACATGGCAGACTTTAGGGACGCGGTCATAGTTAAGAGCTAGATAACTTGAGAGGTGCTAAAGAAAACATTGAAAATAATCCAGAGAATGAACAAGCACTTGTGCAACCAAAGGGATAGTCAGTGATTAAGGCTGGATGGACAGGAATTTAGTGGAAGATCTGAGAAGGCTGCCTGAAGCCGAGGAAACTGAGCAGGTCTGTCCTGTTCTGGCCAGGCTCTCTGTGTTTGGAACAGGGTGAGTAGCTTGGAGTGGCTGGTGGTCAGAGTACATGGTTGGGAGATGGGAAATAGGCTGAGAGGAGCTTCTACACTCAAGGATATGTCGAGGGGGTGGTGGTTGGCTGGAATGAATGAAAAGCAAGTCTCTCCCACCCCAGACTCTCAGTGTTTTGTTTCAGGGAAAATTATGGTTAGAGACTGAGATTATTTGTGGCAATAGTTTCTTTAACACATGTTCACAGTGGGAATTATAATGATTTCACAAGTCAATAGCATATGAGATAATGTCTCTTAATAAACCAACAAAGAAATAACACTACTAAACCAACGAGAGATGAATTACACTGTTGTTCCAGGTAAGTGGACATGAAAGAAATGAAGTCCATATTTAGTTGAGGTGTACCTTTCTATGAGTTAGTTCTTGGGACAGTCAACCTAACCAACCACCAGCTGATGTCCAATCGCTGGGGAAAGGCAAGTGAAAGATCCCTGTTGCTAGGTAACAACGGCGCCACTGTCAATGGGGAAGATGCTCTTCTTCCATGAGAACTGCTGAGATCAGCAAAGGGGAGCCTTGCCCAGACAAACATTCTTGAATGGTTCTCACAAACTCTGAGCAATTACTGACTAAATATCCCCTCCCCATAGTTGCTTCTTTTATTTATATTATGGTAAAAGTGAAGTTGCTCAGTCGTGTCCGACTCTTTGTGACCCCATGGACTGTAGCCTACCAGGCTCTGTCCATGGGATTTTCCAGGCAATAGTACTGGATTGGATTGCCATTTCCTTCTCCAGGGGATCTTCCCAAATCAGGGATTGAACCCAGGTCTCCTGCATTGTAGACAGACACTTTACCATCTGAGCCACGAGGGAAGTCCCTATATATATATATAATATTTTTTTTCAGCCATCTTGGCATGGCAGGCAGGATCTTACTTCTCCAACCAGAGATCGAACCTGTGCCCCCTGCATTGGAAGCATGGTGTCTTAACCAGTGGAGCACCAGGGAAGTTCCTCCCCTCCCCATAGTTCTTATCGATAAGCCCCCCTGGGGTCCCTCAGCAGCTGAGCTACTGAGAGCTTATCAGCAAACACAGGTGTGGATAATGACATCCTGAAATATCATTTCCCTTTTATATCAAAATAATAGCTCCATTCTTGAAAATCACTTCACTCTCAAAAACAACTTCACTCTTGTCATGAACAAATGTATTCAAAATCCTAATCAAACCATGACACAACAGACCAGCATCCAGGCCCTTTTCTCTGATATATTAAACAACACATGTTTACTAAGCCCTTATTGTGCCCAGATTCAGAAGACAGAATGGATAAAACAGCAAAATCTTGGTACTCACAGAGGTCACATTTTAGTGTGCAAGACAGCTGATACATAAGTGAAGAAATGTCTATTTTTCTGTCACTTTTTTGAGACATATAAAGGACTATCGTATTTACAGTTTGACAACTTGGTTTTTATTTTTTCACTTAAAAAGACATCCTAGCAAACTGATCCATAAAAGCACTTAAGTGTCCACCTTATGCTTTAAAAGGGCTTCCCAGGTGGTGATAGTGGTAAAGAATCTGCCTATTAATGCAGGAGATGCTGGTTAGATGCCTGGCTTGGGAATATTCACTGGAGTAGGAAATGCAAAGCCACTGCAGTATTCTTGCCTGGAAAATTCCATGGACAGAGGAGCTTGACGGGCTACAGTCCATGGGGTCGCAAAGAGTTGGACATGACTGAAAGACTGAACACACACATATATGATTTAAAAAAAAAAAAAGCCACTTGGCATTCCTGCAAGAGTCAGCATAATTTATTTAAACAGCACCAGTTAATGATCACTCAGGCTTTTTCCAATCTGTATTTGAACAGTGTTGCAATGGATATTCTTCACTAGGATATCTGAAGGTAAATTAGTAGAACTGGAATTGCAGGATAAAGAGAAAGCACATTTTTTCATGGTGTATACCCGCAAAGGCATGATATATATTCACAAACTGTTCTGCGGGTGGTGGTGGGCTACACTATGTCTCTCCCTCCATAGGGGAAGTACCGATGTGCTGCCCTTAAGGCTGCAACATTTTAAACAGGGAAACTGCATGACCAAGTGTGTGTTTTAGAAAGATCACGCAGAAGCCAGTTTGACTTGGAGGGATGGGTTTGCGGCAGAAGAAGCTACACGAGAGAAATACTAGTTTGTGGTCACCCAGGGTGAGAGAGGCTGTGTCAGTGGCAAGGAGCTAGAGTAGAACGCAGGCAAGAGAAATCAGCCATGTTGGCCGTGGGGGTGAGGGAACGGAAGGTTTCAAATATGTTATGTTGAGGTGAAAGTGAAAGCGTTAGTTGTTCAGTCGTGTCTGACTCTTTGCCACCGCATGGGCTGTAGTCCGCCAGGCTCCTCTGTCCATGGAATTCTCAGGCAAAAATACTGGAGTGGGTTGCCATTCCCTTCTCCAGGGTATTGTCCCAACCCAGGGGTCGAACCCGGGTCTCTCACATTGCAGGCAGATTCTTTGCCACCTGAGCCACCAGGGAAGCTGAGGTGAGGTGAGGTGGGAGGTGCAAGTGTCTGGAAAGAAGAGGAAACAGACCCTGAGAGAGGAATCCACAGTTAACTCCTGGAGGCCAGCACTGTGCCTTCCAAAGGCACAGCCTTCAAGTGAGCTCACCTCGAATGACTCCCAGCGAAGCCTGAAGAAACAAAACTCCCAACGATCCATGTGGGAAATTGCGCTTGTCTTTGGAAAGAGGCCCTGGACTGAGCTTCCCGTCTCTGGGAACATATGGAAGGAGGCGTTCTCTCTGAAGAGGAAGGACTGCCGTGTGAAGCCTGCCAGGGGACCAGACGGCGTTCTTGAAAATCAGAGGCTTCGTCTGTCTCTGTTTCCATCACTGCCACCAAGCAGGGCTTCATCCAAGGGCTTCCCAAGTGAAACTTCGAGGGGCATTTCCTTCAAGTTTCTGAGGGGTGCCTGATCTCCCAGGGGCTAGGGAATTGGGCCACACAGCAGGAGGTGAGCAGTGGGCAAGAAAGCAGGTTCATCTGTATTTATAGCTGATCCCCAATGCGCTTGAATGATCCTGAAACCACCCCTCCACACTGTCCACAGAAAAACTGTCTTCCACGAAACCAGCCCCTGGTGTCAACAAGGTTGGGGACTGCTGTTCTAACAAATCCCGCAGTTTGAAATGTAGACCAAATATCCATTTCCAGTTCTGATGAACACATTTGTATTAGATCAGCACTTCCAGCAGGATCAACTAAAAATACTGTGTTATGATAGAAAGCATTTAATAGTTATCAGAGCAGCTATGACTTGGGATAGTGGTCAAAAAGCTCTAGGGAGAATGGAGACCACTGAGGTGAGCCCAATATACTTGAGAATCTGAGTAGAAAGCATCTACAAAGAGAGCCAGAGACATCGACTGGAACTTTCCTCAGTCTCATAGGGTTGAGGAGGCCAAAAAGCAAAGCAAATATGAAGTTCAGAATTATCCAGACATCCCAGACCCAAGTGGGCAAGATCCCAGAAAGAAGGTAAAGACAGGAATAGAGTCTGATAGTCTAAGCTAGTTTCCCCCTTCAGGTATTTATTTATACGTGGAGGACAGAACGAGAGACAAGAACATCAGGCAAAAAAGTCACCATTGGGAGACTGAGAACCCACCAAAAAATGCAGAGGAGATAAGGATTGGGGTTCAGGATTCAACAGAGTGGAGAAACTCTAGGAAAAATGACAGGAATTTCTTTGGGGGCAGGTGAAGGATAGCACCCAAGGAGGAGAGCTGAAATGAAATGCTTTGAATCATCTTGATGCTTGATTGTGTTTTGATAATCTGCTCCCATTCAAAATTCTGGCTAGAAGCTAAATTCTTCCAGGAGAAAGACAATAACATCCAAAGCCTCTACAATACATTTTTTCAAATATATGTTGCATGGCACTCATGCAATACTTCCCATGCATATCAAGATGTAAGGCCAACAGAAGAGAAGGGTCACAGAAACAGAGCTAGGGGTAAGCGGCCCATGTATTGAATTATACATCACACATGGGCTGAAAAACAACTGTGATTAATACCTTCAAAATATGAAAGACAAAATAGGCAATTTAGAAAGATAATTAAAGTGCAGAGAAATTAATTTAAGGAAAATTAGACTGGAAAAAAGAAATTAACATTGCAGTGGTGTGTAACTGATGCAGCAGTCATACACCAACAGAGTACTAATGAATCAGAGGGTAAATCAATAGCAAGCATTTAGACAGAAGCTCAGAGAGAAAAAAGTATGAGTAAAAAAACCCCAGAAAAGTGGCATGTGAGACACAGAATTTTGATTTAACATACATGAATCTAGGATATCAGAATTGGATGTCAAACAGAAAGGGACAGAAGCAGTTTTTGAAAAAACAGTGTCTGAGAATTTTCTAAAACTGATGAAAGATATAAAACCACAAATTCAAGAAGCACTACAAACTTAAGTAAGATGCATACAACGAAAACCATGCTCACTCACATTACAATATAACTATTGAAAACCAAAGAGAGAAAATCTTAAAAGAAGGTAAAGCAAATGAAATCCTGTCTTCAGAGAAATAACAATAAGTATGATGCTAATTCTCAGAGAAAAAGAAAACAAAACAAAAATATTGCATAAAAGTAACTGCCAACCTAGAATTCTTTACAGGAAAAAATATATTTAAAAACTGGGGGAAAAATAAGAACATTTCCAGAAAAACAAAACCTGAGATAGTTTAGAGCAGACCTACACTGAAAGAAGTATTTTTAAAATTAAAGTTCTTCAGGTTCAGGAAAAATTGTTCTAGACGGAAGCATGGAAATGTGGAAGAGAATGAAGAGCAATAGAAAAATCTGATTCAGTTCAGTTCAGTTCAGTTCAGTCGCTCAGTCGTGTCTGACTCTTTGCGACCCCATGAATCACAGCACACCAGGCATCCCTGTCCATCACCAACTCCTGGAGTTTACTCAAACTCATGTCCATTGAGTCGGTGATGCCATCCAGCCATCTCATCCTCTGGCGTCCCCTTCTCCTCCTGCCCCCAATTCCTCCCAGCATCAGAGTCTTTTCCAACGAGTCAATTCTTCACATGAGGTGGCCAAAGTACTGGAGTTTCAGCTTTAGCATCATTCCTTCCAAAGAAATCCCAGGGCTGATCTCCTTCAGAATGGACTGGTTGGATCTCCTTGAAGTCCAAGGAACTCTCAAGAGTCTTCTCCAACACCACAGTTCAAAAGCATCAATTCTCCAGCCTTCAGCTTTCTTCACAGTCCAACTCTCACATCCATACATGACCACTGGAAAAAACATAGCCTTGACTAGACGGACCTTTGTTGGCAAAGTAATGTCTCTGCTTTTCAATATGCTATCTAGGTTGGTCATATCTTTCCTTCCAAGGAGTAATTGTCTTTTAATTTCATGGCTGCAATCACCATCTGCAGTGATTTTGGAGCCCCCAAAATAGTCTGACACCGTTTCCACTGTTTCCCCATCTATTTGCCATGAAGTGATAGGACCAGATGCCATGATTTTAGTTTTCTGAATGTTGAGCTTTAAGCCAACTTTTTCACTCTCCACTTTCACTTTCATCAAGAGGCTTTTTAGTTCCTCTTCACTTTCTGCCATAAAGGTGGTGTCATCTGCATATCTGAGGTTTTTGATATTTCTCCTGGCAATCTTGATTCCAGCTTGTGCTTCTTCCAGCCCAGCATTTCTCATGATGTACTCTGCATAAAAGTTAAATAAGCAGGGTGACAATATACAGCCTTGACGTACTCCTTTTTCTATTTGGAACCAGTCTGTTGTTCCATGTCCAGTTCTAACTGTTGCTTCCTGACCTGCATACAGATTTCTCAAGAGGCAGGTCAGGTGGTCTGGTATTCCCAACTCTTTTAGAATTATCCACAGTTTATTGTGATCCACATAGTCAAAGGCTTTGGCATAGTCAATAAAGCAGAAATAGATGTTTTTCTGGAACTCTCTTGCTTTTTCCATGATCCAACGGATATTGGCAATTTCTGGTTCCTCTGCCTTTCCTAAAACCAGCTTGAACATCTGGAAGTTCATGGTTCACGTATTGCTGAAACCTGGCTTGGAGAATTTTGAGCATTACTTTACTAGCGTGTGAGATGAGTGCAATTGTGCGGTAGTTTGAGCATTCTTTGGCATTTGATTAGCTGCATGTATAAAATGTATTTGTGGATGGCTCCAAAAGATAATATTGTTCTGTACATTTAAAATACATGACAATTATATAACAAAAGGCAAGAGAGAGTGAATGGACCTAAACTATACTGAGGTTCTAAATGTCAGGAAAGGAGTGAATAGAGTAATTCATATTTTACTAGAGTTAAGGACATATGCTCTAATTTCTAACTATTGAAAGAACAGTAAAAGTATGCATAATTATTATTTCAGTAGAAGGAGTAGAAGGTATAACAAAATACCCCAATAGAAATCAAACAAGAGAGAGAGAGAAAATGGAATAAATGAGACAAATAGAGAAAACAGTAAAGTAATAGTTACATCTAAATATAAAATAAATTACAAAATATGTGAATAGATAAATTAGTCAAATTAAAAGGATTGTCAGAATCCTTGTCTTTTAATGTATCAGTTCAGTTCAGTTCAGTTGCTCAGTCGTGTCCGACTCTTTGCGACCCCATGAATTGCAGCACGCCAGGCCTCCCTGCCCATCACCATCTCCTGGAGTTCACTCAAACTCACGTCCATCGAGTCGGTGATGCCATCCAGCCATCTCATCCTCTGTTGTCCCCTTCTCCTCCTGCCCCCAAGCCCACCCAGCATCAGAGTCTTTTCCAATGAGTCAACTCTTCGCATGAGGTGGCCAAAGTACTTCAGCATCATTCCTTCCAAAGAAATCCCAGGGCTGATCTCCTTTAGAATGGATTGGTTGGATTTCCCTGCAGTCCAAGGGACTCTCAAGAGTCTTCTCCAACACCACAGTTCAAAAGCATCAATTCTTTGGCGCTCAGCCTTCTTCACAGTCCAACTCTCACATCCATACATGACCACTGGAAAAACCATAGCCTTGACTAGCAGGACCTCTGTTGGCAAAGTAATGTCTCTGCTTTTGAACATGCTCTCTAGGTTGGTCATAACTTTTCTTCCAAGGAGTAAGCGTCTTTTAATTTCATGGCTGCAGTCACCATCTGCAGTGATTTTGGAGCCCCAAAAGATAATTAAAGTATATATTAAAATACATATTATATTATATTTATATATTAATATCAGTTCAGTTCAGTCACACAGTCATGTCCAACTCTTTGTGACCCCATGGACTGCAGCATGCAAGATGCTAATTTTAAAATGCAGATATTTTGCATTTGATTTCTACCAAGAGTTGAAATGTTAAGAGATGATTTTAAAAAATAATAATCTTCTCCTCCTGCCTTCAGTCTTTCCCAGCATCAGGGTCTTTTCAAATGAGTCCATTCTTCCCATCAGGGGGCCAAAGGATTGGAGTTTCAGCTTCAGCATCAATCCTTCCAACGAATATTCAGGAATGATTTCCTTTAGAACTGACTGGTTGGATCTCCTTGCTGTCCAAGGGACTCTCAAGAGTCTTCTCCAACAGCACAGTTCAAAAGCATCAGTTCTTCAGCACTCAGCTTTCTTTGTTGTCCAACCCTCACATCCATACAAGACTAATGGAAAAATCATAGCTTTGACTAGATAGACTTCTGTTGGCAAAGTAATGTCTCTGCTTTTTAATATGCTGTCTAGGTTGGTCATAGCTTTTCTTCCAAGGAGCAGGCATCTTTTAATTTCATGGCTGTAGTCACCATCTGCAGGGATTTTGGAGCCCCCAAAATAAAGTCTGTCACTGTTTCCATTGTTTCCCCATCTATTTGCCATGAAGTGATGGGACTGGATGCCATGATCTTAGTTTTCTGGATGTTGAGTTTTAAGCCAACATTTTCATTCTCCTCTTTCACTTTCATCATGAGGCTCTTTAATTCTTTTTTGCTTTCTGCCATAAGGATGGTGTCATCTGCATATCTGAGGTTACTGATATTTCTCCCAGCAATCTTGATTCCAGGTTATGCTTCATCCAGCCCAGCATTTTGCATGATGTACTCTGCATATAAGTTAAATAAGTGGGGTCACAACCTAGAAAATGGTGGAGTAGAAAGACATGTGCTCATCTTTTCCTGCAAGAACTCCAAAACTACAACTTGCTGCTGAAGAAGCATTGACTGGAGACTGTTGGATCCCATTAAAAATATATATATTGATATATTTTATATCAATTTACAACACATTAATATATTATACATATTAATGTATATTATATAATGTATTGTAATATATATATATAATATTAAAGTATAATATATATTAAGATATAATATAAGACATATTAAAAGACAAGGATTTATATATATACACACCACTTTGCTGACAAAGGTTCCTATAATCAAAGCTTTGGTTTTTTCAGTAGTCATGTAGAGAAATGAGAGTTGGACCCCAAAGAAGGCTGAATGCTGAAGAACTGATGCTTTCTAACTGTAGTGCTGGAAAAGACTCTTAAGAGTCCCTTAAAAAAAAAAAAAAAGAGTCCCTTGGACGGCAAGGAGATCAAACCAGCTAGTCCTAAAGGAAATCAATCCTGAATATTCATTGGAAAGACTGATGCTGAAGCTGAAGCTCCAATACTTTGGCCACCTGATGTGAAGAACTGACTCATTGGAAGAGACCCTGATGCTGGGAAAGATTGAAGGTGGGAGGAGAAGTGGATGACAGAGGACGAGATGGTTGGATTTCATCATTGACTCAATAGACATGAGTCTGAGCAAACTCCAGGAGATAGTGAAGGACAGGTAGGCCTGGCATGCTGCAGTCCATGGGATCGCAGAGAGCTGGACATGACTGAATGACTGGACAACACAATATATATATTCTGCTTACAAAATCACTCCTTAGTTGTGAGAATAAATTAATACTGAAAATAAAAGCATGGAAGGATATACCAGGAAAACACTATTCAAAGGTACAGCTATGCTAATATATAATAGACGTGGCCTCAAGGGAGACTGAAGCTGGACACAGTGGATGGTGTGAGCCCAAAGAGGATCTGGGACTTAATCATTTATTTATCACATGGTTGCTGCACATTAACGTGGGGCAAGGAAGAAGGGCAGCTGTGAGAAGTGGGAATTTCAGTATCAGAGTAATGACCTGGGGGAGATACTTTCAAAGAGGAAGGGCGTTGCGACTATTCATCTCAGCCATGTTAGCCAGACTGGACTTCTCTTTAGTGCAGAAGTTCTTTCTTTTTTTTTAACTAAGAAAGGTTCAGATTAATAAACTGGGACACACATATGAATAAAAAAAGTGTATCTGGTTGTACTTTTATTTTTAATAGGACAAGCTTAAAAAGAAAGGGTTTTTTGTTGTTTCAGGGCACTTGGTCTTTCTTATTATGAATAAAGCATAAACCAGCCCACTTAGATCATTGTCTACTGTGACTGAATTTCTGTTTCTCTCTGGACAAGGCTCTTCTCTCTGGGCTAACTGAAGTGAAACAGAAATTTCCAGGATTCTATTATTTTAAAATTTCTGTCTCGGAAGCCTGACTTGAGAAGGGTTGGCCTTCGTATGTTCTAAATTTTAAGAAGAGTAATTATTACAATGATAATAAAAGAATAATAACTATTAATTTATATTAGCTATTAAAATAGATTGAGTGCTAACCCCTGTGTTAAACTCTTTAAATATTTTCTTTTATTTAATCCTTGTCACAACTCTGTACTTATCCCAAATAAGGAAACTGAATCTTAGACTAAGCAACCTGCCAAGGGGACCTGCTTTACTTGTGCCACGTGGGTGAACAAAGCTCTGTGTGGAAAGGACATCTCTCTTCATCTACGCCCATCTAGTCCTCAAAACCACAAGGAAATTAGGAGCCACCCCCGCCCCTATCTCCCTGCCAAGTCATCCTAACATGGAAGCAAAGCTGTATGTTTCATGGGGTTGAGTCTCTGCTTCCACGTGAGATTATAGCTTATTCTCCAATTAATTATGCATAGCCTCTTTGGCTAATAAAGTCTAAACAAAGAGCATTTAATCCAATTCATGGTTTTTTTTTCTCTCCATCGTGAGCAGCCTGTCAAACACAATCAGATTCCCCATGCAAAGCAGAGAGGAGGCAGGCGTCAGCCACACCTGCTTAGCGGGGTTGCAAGAGGGAAGCTCACAGTCAGGGAACAGTTGGCGGCGCAGATGGTAGAGATGGAAAGGCTTCGGGAAAAGCCACTCTAACTGCAGTTCAGCGCTGGGAGGGGGGACCATTTGGGGGTTTCAGGCAGAGAAACACTTCCTCGTCCCTCCTGACTTGGTCCAACCAATAGGGGGTGAGACCACTCAGAAACAAAAGGCACAGAAATTTACCAGGCTTCCCTGGTAGCTCGGTCAGTAAAGAGTCTCCCTGCAATGCAGGAGACCTGGCTTTGAGCCCTGGGTCGGGAAGATTCCCCTGGATAAGGAAATGGCAACCCACTCCAGTATCCTTGCCTGGGGAATTCCATGGAGAGAGGAGGCTTGCAGGCTATAGTCCATGGGGTTGCAAAGAGTCAGACAGGACTTAGCAACAAAACTACCACCACTCCAATAGTTTGGGCTTCTGTGGCGGCTCAGCGATAAGGAATCCACCTACAATTCAGGGGCCACAGGAGACCCAGGTTTGATCCATAGGTCAGGAAAATCCCCAGGAGAAGGGAATGGCTGCCCACTCCAGTATTCTTGCCTGGAGAATTTCATGGACAGAGGATCCTGGCATGCTACAGTCCATGGGGTCACAAAGAGTTGGACACAACTGAGAAGTTAACACTTTCAGTCTATCTTTCTTATGTGACAGATGCTTAATGCACAGTGATCTTTAATTATCAAACAATTGCCAAAGGCAGATTATTTTTCCAGGTTAGAAAAATGAAGCCTCGACAGGTAAGGTGACTTACTTAAGGCCCCACAGCTGGTAAGTAGAGCTGGGAGATGGGCATCAAATCTCTCTGACCTCCAGGCTCATTTTTCTGCACCAGTCTTATTGAAGAATGTTCAAAGAACTTCCACTAAGAAATTGCTCTTTGCCCATCCCTGGATGAAGTTCTGGGTAGAGATGCCAGAAATGTGGAAAGCATCATCCATGCCTTTCAGGGATGCTTGATACAAAAGAGGAGGTAGGAATTCATGTATATGTACTAATTTTATTTTTTTTATTATTTTAAAATTTTATTTATTTATTTAGCCACACTATATGGCATGTGGGATCTTAGTTCCCTGACCAGGGATCAAGCCCACACTCTGTGCAGTGGAAGAACAGAGGGTTAACCACTGGATGGCCAGGGAAGTCCCCATAGGAACTAATTTTAAAACGGTGATATGCAGAATCATGTGGCCATGACTCTGGGTAAGTTGGAAAAGGACAGATAACCACAGACTTCTGTAGACACTGCAGCCTGGAGATTCATAAAAATCTCAGAATTGGAGGGGACCATATCATAATGATATGTGAACATACTCTTGGGACCCTTGGAGGCAGAATCAGACCATACCTGGTTCATCCCTCTACCCAACGCTTTGATCACCATGAGAAAATAACTGCTGAATATGTAAACAAAAATTAACCTTAAAGAATAAACACAGACATTATCTACTATGTTTCCCCCCCACCCCCGGGTCATAGACTCCTTAGAGAAATTTATAAAAGCTATGATCTTGCCCCTAGGAAAAAAATACACATACAATTTCTAAGGATCCAGGTTTCCCTAGAAACATAACATCAAGGAAAATTACTTGGTTATAGTGGTGAAGGAAATAAAACCAGGATGCCTCATTTTTATATACCTGATGATCTCATCTGGGTATAAACTCCTGGTTAAGAGTTTTGGGTCTGGCGAGACTACTGGTCCATCCCTAGTTTCTCATCATCATTGCAGCCATGGGTGAGCTTCTAAATCTCTTGGTGCCTCAGCTTCCTCATCTCTAAAATGGTACTTTCTGCACAGGGTTATTGTGAGAATTAAGTGCTTAAAATATACCATAGATAAAGTGCTTAGCACAGTGTCTGGCACTGGGGTGAACTACCCAATCGTCATCATCACCATAATCATAATTATTGTACATTATTCAAAAATTACTCTGTAATTTAGTCTCATCATTTTATGTATCACACACACAATCATTTATAAAACTAACCTCTGCAGAGGGAATAGAGCTGATTTTGGAAAATGATGATGCCTCAATAAACAGGAACCTCTCACATTGTTTTCAGTAAGAACATATATGTTCAGTTCAGTCACTCAGTTGTGTCCGACTCTTTGCGACCCCATGAATTGCAATTCAGAGATCATTGCTTCCCTGGTGGCTCCAATGGTAAAGAGTCTTCCTGCAATTCGGGAGACCTGGGTTTGATCCCTAGGTCAGGGAGATCCCCCGGAGAAGGGATAGGCTACCCACTCCAGTATTCTTGGGCTTCCCTGGTGGCTCAGTTGGTAAAGAATCTGCCTGCAATGTGGGAGACCTGGAGAAGATCCCCTGGAGAAGGAAATGTTAACCCACTCCAGTATTCTTGCCTGGAAAATCCCATGGACAGAGGGGCCTGGTGGGCTACAGTCCACAGGTCACAAAGAGTCAGACACAACAGAGTGGAATACACATACATCCACACAGGAGAGAGTATCTAGATTGAATCCCAATGCCAACTTTAACTTCTTTAAGAAAAAAGAGGAAACAGGCAAATTCCAGTTGAATGTTGTAAAGGCCTCCCCAGAAGACAGATGCCTGAGGACCAATCGACTACTTTGAACCCCTTCATTTGTGCTGTTGACATCCAAAAGTGATGACTTTATCCAGTCCCAGGGAGGGGTTCAAGTCCTCCAAATGGGATTACCCTGTTGCCATTTAAGCAATGGGCAGAAAAGAAGAGCTACTAAATATCATCTTTGACTGCTAAGTTTTCCATTGCAAAATCTGCTTCATCTTTCAAAAAATAGTATTGTGGCCTGAAGTATTTTGTCTACTTTCCTCCATCGAGACTTGGCTGGGGGCAGTTAGCAAGCCCTGGCAAGCTGCCATTCGAAAGAGAATGAGAGGAAGCTGGATATTCTAGGAACCAAGTAGAAATTATTCAGAGAAGTCCATGTCAAGGATTAACTGCAGCAAAGTTTCAAAATTCACAAAGTTTAAATGATCCAAACAACAGAACTCCCATGAGAGTTTTTGTGACTGATGAGGTCAAGATGAAATCAGCAGAGAGGAGAGTGAATGTTTTCCAGTGAGGAGGAAATTTCAGAAACATCAGGAGAGAAAGGGGGGAAAGGATGTTTTTCTCAGAAAATAGAGTCATGGGAGTTCCCTCGGAGTCCAGTAGTTAAGAATCTGCCTTCTGTTGCAGGGGACCCAAGTTAGATCTGCGGTAGGGGACCTAAGATCCCACTTGCCACTTGGCAATGAAACCTGTACTTTGCAACTAGAGAGCTCTCATGCCAAAACAAAGACCTAGTGTAGCCAAAAGAAAGAAAGAAAATATAGCCATTACTGCTGTCTCAGACGATGAGCAGATGTAGGAAGTTGGGTATTTATGTAAAATAATAATCTCACAAAAGTTCTGATGTTCTACATGCCCAACGTCTTCTATCAAAGGTGGAGGGGATACTGACTCATCTTTATTAAATAATATTTATTGTGCATCTTCTGTCTGTCATCCCTGTTCTAAGGGAATTATCTTTTTCTAGCAGTGAACGAAATAGACAAAAGAGCTATCTTGTGTTTAGAAGGGAATACAGGTAATTAGCAAGCAAACATATATGTAAACAATACAAATGCAGTCAGTACTTAGTTCTATGAAGGGCATAAAACAGGGTGAAATGACAGACTGTTCCTCTCTCTCTGAGGAGGTGAACTAGGAGCAGAGGTTGAATAAGAGAAGAAGCCACCTAGTTCAAAATCTGAAGACTGCATGCTTCAGGGTGTCTAGAGGGAACAGCAAGTATGAAGGCTTAGAGGATGAGCTTGGTTTGTCAGAGGAGCTGAAAGAAGCCTGGAGTGACCATGTTTAAGAAGAATAGTAGATGACGAGGGTATCCCGTTGAGGAAAGAGATACTTGACTACATTTCTGTTATCTACTAATATATGCCATGATATAAAACAATCTGGAATAAGACAGTCAAATTTATACATAAAATGCTGATTACTGGAAAAGTTTTGAGGGTAAATTAAAAATTTCCCATAAGGCAAAAATGAGCTTAATTTAACTGAATTATAGAATATCAATTCACTAAAATCAGACTGATTTTATATATCAGTTAGGACGGATTGAGTTATGCTGCAGTAACAACCATCTCCTAATTCTCAGTAGCTTAAAAAGAGGAACAAGTTTTATTTCTTGCTCTCATTATATATTCACCACAACTCAGCAGAAGAACTTAGCTAATTATAGTGAGGTAGGAATTTGGGCCGGAGAAGGCAATGGCACCCCACTCCAGTACTCTTGCCTGGAAAATCCTATGGACGGAGGAGCCTGGTAGGCTGCAGTCCATGGGGTCGCTACAAGTCAGATACGACTGAGCGACTTCACTTTCACTTTTCACTTTAATGCGTTGGAGAAGGAAATGGCAACCCACTCCAGTGTTCTTGCCTGGAGAATCCCAGGGACGGTGGAGCCTGGTGGGCTGCTGTCTGTGGGGTCGCACAGAGTCGGACATGACTGAAGTGACTTAGCAGCAGCAGCAGCAGAATACTATTTAAGGCTCTCCAAATTCTGACCCCAATGTAAATCTTCCCCCCATCCCTGATAGCTGTTACCTACAGACACTACAACCCTGCCACCCAGACCATTTAATAGACAGCCATTGTTCATTTTGTTTCTTATTCTCTGCACATGCCATATTAACCCAATTAAGGGTTGAAAGGGAAGCTTCTGGTTGGTTTGGCTGGTTCATCCCTTCCCTGATCCAATCACTGGGTCCAGGTTGGGGAGGAGGATCCTGGCGGGCTGCAGTCTGTGAGGTTGCAAAGAGTTGGACATGACTAAGCGACTGAGCACACACACATGCAGGTTGAAGAGAGATGTATTTTAGCTATTGATCCAGAATGAGTCATTGATACTCTGGTGATATAGTGAATTGAGGCTCTAATTTTGAGCAATTAAATAAGTGAGCTCAAATCTAGATCCCACTACTGATCAATGCCATAATGCAGATCCCAGCTGGGGGGACTGTATCTGGAGGCATTTTTATCATCACAGCTGGAGGAGGGGCTGCTACTAGAAAGAGGCCAGCAACGCTGCTCAATGTCCCGCAATGTCCAGGAAAATTCAACCCGAGATGTTAATAGTGCCGGGACTGAGAAACCCAGTGATAAGAGGAGCACTGCTGAAGCGCTTTAGAACTAGGCTTCCTCAGCTGTAAAGCAGGCATGATGTTGATGTTTGCTTCCTGGCCATTTGGAGATTTAACATGTGCAAAGCGCAGGGCTTCCCAGGTGACTCAGTGGTAAAGAATTCGTCTGCCAATGCAGGAGCCACAGGAGATGCAGGTTTGATCCCTGGGTCAAGAACATCCCTTGGAGGAGGGCATGGGAACCCACTCCAGTATTCTTGTCTGGAGAATCCCCATGGACAGACGATCCTGGCAGACTAAAGTCAATGGGGTCACACAGAGTTGGACATGACTGAAGCAACTTAGCACGCACGCATGCACTATTTACATGCAGGCAAGCTCAAAGGCACATGCCGTGTCATAATCTATCCTCTATAAACACAGATTGCAGAGTGAGTGCCTGACTTCGCAAGCCAGGCTAAGCATCCCCTACACACATCACTGCTGTTCACACTTTGTCATCACATACTTAGAGCTCTTAGGAAGTGACCACAACTTGATACCTTGTGAAAGAAACGTCCTCCCGCCACCAGGAAGGTCCACTGCTTGTGCTGGGGATAGAAAGGATAAGAAATCGCAGAGATTTATTAATAGGAAGGTGGTGATTCTTAGGAATGTGCTTCCTGTGGAAATTTAGCTTTGTATTTACAGACTCATTCTTTTTCTACAGGAGCAATTGGCTTTCCTTCAGCCATGCTTTATTGCATTCATGAGGAATCTTGACTGCTGCGCTGGTTGCACTGGGGAACTTGAGGATTTGTGAAGGTCTTAGACCTTTCTAGGTCAAAGTCACAGAGCACTCAATGCATTTCAGAAAGCATGGACCTTAGGGTAGGACAGATTTCGGTTTGAGTTCTGGTCCTGATTTGGGGGATGGGGTTTTCCCTGGTGGCTTAGACAGTAAAGAATCTGCTTGCATGGTTGGAGACCTGGGTTCAACCCCTGGATCGGGAAGATCCCCTGGAGAAGGGAATGGCTACCCACTCCAGTATTCTTGCCTGGGAAATCCCATGGAGAGAGGAGCCTGGTTGGCCACAGTCCATGGGGCTGCAAAGACTGAGCGACTAACACTTTCTGATATTTGGGTGGTTGTTTTTCCTTTCTGTGACCTTGGGCAAACCATTTTGCATCGCTTATTCTCATTGTGCTCAACTGTGAAATGGGGAGAAAACCATGAGCTGGTGGTACTGTAGATGTGAAGGAAATGCGGCAGATGGATTACCCCGCTCAGGCAGTTACCATCATCCGCGTCATCTTCTTCATCTTCAGCCTCATAATCAGCAAGAGGCTATGTAGCTAATGCGAAGAGTGCATGCCTGGAAACTGCCTGCCTTGGTTTGAATCCTGGCTCTACTCTTTCCAAATATTCCCAAACATTCTTTATGCAAATTTCTTTATCTTTGCCTCAGTCTCCCCAACTGTGTCAGGGGATAAAAATAGCACCTCCCCTGTAGAATTGTTGTGAAGACTAACCGCATGCACATTTGGAAAACGCTTGCAACTAGAGCAGCCATTTTGATTTTTTTTTTTCATGTGGGAAGGAAGGAATATCTGTATGTGTTATTTGAAGCTGCCTTCACATGTTTTTTTATTTTTAAAAAATATTATTGAAATATAATTGCCTTAATTTCTGCTGTACAGCAACATGAATCAGTTATACATACATATATATATATACACACATATCTGTGTATATATATCTGACATCTGACTTAGCACACACACACACACACATATATACTTGTGTGTGTGTGTGTGTATTCATGTGTGCTATGTCGCTTCAGTCAAGTCCAACTCTTTGTGACCCAATGGACTATAACCCCCCCACCCCAGGTTATTCTGTCCATGGGATTCTCCAGGCAAGAATACTGAAGTGAGTTGCTATGCTCTCCTGCAGATCTTCCCAACCCAGGGGATTGAACCTGGATCTCTTTTGCCTCCTGCATTGGCAGGCGGGTTCTTTACCACTAGTACCACCTGGGAAACCTGTCCCATGCTGTGGTAAATCGCTTCGGTCATGTCCAGCTCTGTGTGACACTATGGACTGTAGCTTGCCAGGCTTCTCTGTCCTTGGGATTCTTCAAGCAAGGAGTGGATTGTCATTCCATTCTCCAGGGGATCTTCCTGACCCAGGGATCGAACTGGTGTCTCTTACAACTAATCTTCCTTGGCAGGCGGGTTCTTTACCACTTTTTCATATTCTTTTCCACTGTGGTATATTACAGGATATTAAATATAGTTCTCCATGCTGTACAGTAGGACCTTGTTGCTTATCCATCCTATATATAATACTTTGCAACTGCTAATCCCCAACTCCCAATCCTTCCCCCGCCGCCACTCTCCACCCGCTCAGCAATCACAGTCTGTTCTCTATATCTGCAGACCTCACAAGCTTTAATTCTAAAACTCTGCTCCTCAGCATTGACGCCAGATGTATCTGGACAGTCATCTACTAATGTCTGGCCTCTCATCATCAACAAAAAATGTGGAGCCCCAAATTCTCAGCTGCCCGCTGCCCAATGTCCTCTGACCCCTCCTGTGCAGGCCCAGGAGACAGCTCCCACAGGAGATGCTAAATCCACAGCCCTCCTGCTGTCTGCAGCAGGGAAGGGCATCCGATTCTAGCTGCAGCCTCCGGCCCCACCCTCCTCGCGCTCTGCTCCTCTGGGTGAACCTTCTAAGGTCTCAATAATTCACCGCAGTCACCGTGTTCAGACAGGTTGCTTGGGAAGGCGAGTTCTGAGCCAAGGGTTTTGGCAGGTCTTAAAATATTTCCTTCTGTGCTACTGCAATCACGTCTCCATCACAGGCACCTGGGAGTGCAGGGCGGCAGAAAGAGCGGGAGGGATGAGGAACATACGCAGCCCCGGGTTTATAATTCACACTTGTCACCGAGAGAACCAGGCACAGCCAATCTGGCTTGTACGTGAGATCTGGGGCAGAGGAAGCGATGGCTTTTTGGTTGCATCTAGTTTATTTTCCCCGCTAAACCAAGTGTAGGTCTGCTCTCAGAGGCAGCTCCCGATTGCTGCTACAATTCCAATGGCCAAAGCTCAGGAAATACATGCATCAGTGTCCACACTCAACTTGTTTAGACACTGTTTACTACTTTTTTTTTTTCCCTAGAAAATGCTGGAAGGGGAGAGATAAGCACAGATAAGCACTTGAGAAGAGCTCAGTCTGTATGCCCTGTAACAAAGGGAATTTCATATGGTGGTGGATCCAGGGCAAATTATCCGAGAAGTCTTATTAAATATTAAAGTCCAAGAGGAAAAGATCAGTGTACGATTTTGTTGATTTTATACATCACTCTTAGTAAAATGCTTGGTACTGTATGTGTTCAATAAACTGTTGAGTGAAAGGAGGGGAAAAAAGAAAGAGGAAAAGAAAAAGAGGAAGAGATAGAAAGGTCTGATCAAACAAAGATCACTCAGTGTCAGAGGTGGGACTTAGTATTCAATCTGTGTATTGTGAAGACACTAGACATGGCTGCCAACTCTTCTCTCTCTGTTATACACACACACACACACACACACACACACACACACACACACTGGCTGGGCTTATATATGTAACATCTGTGAAGTCTTGACTATTTATGATCCCCCCAAGTCTCAGTAAGGTAGTAATATTAACTTACATGTCCTGAGATTTACAATATGCCAGCCATCATGCTAAATGCTTTACATGAATTCTTTCATTCTTCATGAGATAGTTACTATCTTTATTTCTATAGATGAGGAATCTGAAACATGGCCTTCTTTGCTTCAGTGTCACTCGACTCCTTTTTTTCTAACCACTTTTAAAAACAGAAGTATGGCTAATTTACAATGTTGGTTAATTTCAGGTGTACAGCAAATTGATTCAGTTATTCATATACATATGCCTATTCTTTTCATATTCTTTTCCATTATAGGTTATTACAAGATATTGACTATAGTTCCCTGTGCTATACAGTAGGTCCTTGTTGTTTTTCTACTCTATATATAGTGGTGTGTATCTGTTTATCCCCAACTCCTAGCCTCTCTCTCTGCCCACCCTCCACTCCCTCTTTCTCCTTTATTAACCACAAATTTGTTTTCTATTTCTGTTTTATAAAGAAGTTCATTTGTATTATTCTTTCAGATTCCATATCTTAAGTGATATTATATGATATTTGCCTTCCAGTGTCACTCAACTCTTAAATGAAAGAGCCACACTTTAAAATAATACTGTCTGACTACCATTCCCACAATCACAATTCATGTACAAGTAAAAGTTGACCTGGAGGGGAATGGAGACCCAGAGAGGTACAGAGACACCCACAATAATACCTAGTAAGTCAGGAGCAGAGGGGAGTTAAGCTCTGCCCTCCGTTTCCAAACCTCGATCATGAGTCTTTGTTATTTGAGAGCAGAGGCAGCATCAGCCTCTCTCCAGCCTTGCAGTGAGACTTGGGGGAGGCCCATGACCACGCATGAACACAGACATTCTACAAATTCTGTTGGGGATAAAATCTTTTGAAAGGGATGACATTAAATGGTTTAGTTGCAGGATACAGAAAGAAACTAAGACTAGATTAAGCATCAGAAAATGGGAGGGGGAGTGGGAATGGGGTATTTTATTGATTCACGCAACTAAAATCTTTTTGTGTGATTCAGATTGTTACAGATTCAACTGTAACTTATTCCAAGGGCCCAAATGATGTCATCTCTCTCTCTCTCTGCCATCTCTTAGATCTCTTTTCCTCTCTGTTGGTTTATTACCTAGACTATCTCCAGGTGAGTGCAAAGTGCTAGACTTGCATAGTGTTTGTATGTGTATACTCAGTCGCTCAGTCGTGTCTGACTCTTTGTGACCCCAAGGACTGTAGCCCACCAGGCTCCTCTGTCCATGGGATTCTCCAGGCAAGAATACTGCAAAGAGTTGTGATTCCCTTTTCCAGGGAATCTTCCAGACCCAGAGACCTAACCTGCATCTCTTGCATCTCCTGCACTGGCAGGAGGATTCTTTATGTCTGTACTAGGACAGCCCATGGACTTGCATAGACCTAGCTGTATTTGAAGTGAAAGTATCTCTTTCCTTGTGACTGTAGCAATCCCTGATTAGTTCTTCTTAGGTCTCGTGTAGGCTCCTGCATCAACGGTTGTGTCCAAGAGGATAGGATGCTCTGATTAATTTGCTACCATTACACGGTCATTTCACTGGTTAAGAAGACAGGTGGGCCAAGGTAGGAAATTTTGCAAAGGAAAAAAGTTATTCTCTAACCAGAAGAAAGAGAAGCGCCTTTGGGTAAGACAAGTCTATTTGCCTATCACAGACCTGTGTTCACACTGTTCCTTGTCCATAAAAGGCTCAATAAAACCCTAAAGTCCTGCCCACATGGCTTGTGAAGAACTATGGGTTTGAATCACTCATGTGATAGGGGTATCAGAAAAAAAATACTGTACTGCCTACTGACCATTTCTCCCAGAATCCTCTCTTTATAGGAAGATTTCATCATTTAGCATTTGAAAATCACTTCCCAGAATCTGAAATACTAGTGGTAAGGGAAAGTGAAAAAGTATGTGATGTCAACTTGGCAGAAACGCAAGTAAGGAAGAGCACTGTTCTTGGTTCATCATACGATTCAGAGAGGTGATTTTTATTGGTGGCTTTCTCTAGCAGGATGGATGTCTTCATAAGCTTGACAAAGAAAAAAAGCAGCAGAAAATGACACAAAGAAGCTGAGGAGAAAATGCAACAAGAACTGAAGTGGGTAGGAAATTGTTTTAAAGAATCAGAAATCCATGGGGAATATCGAACCACTTTTGCCCAAAGATGAGCTGATGAGTGCAATTCCGCAGTGGGTTCCGAGGCTTGAACATGAACTTGGATATGCTGGATATGTTTTCATCATCATCTGAAGAATGATGGGCCTGTATGGACCAGGAGGATGTCATTAGAACCACAAACTAGGTCTTCTTCACACTAGGATGTGAAGCTCTAAGATTAATCCTCTCTCAGCCATGACACGATTTTGCGTTCATTCATGGTTCCTGCCGCCTCTCTTGGGCTTCCCAGTGGCTCAGCGGTAAAGAACTTACCTGCCAATGCAGGTGGATCGAGAAGATTCTGGGTCGGGAAGATCCCCTGGAGGAAGGCATAGCAACCCACTTCACTATTCTTGCCTGGAGAATCCCATGGACAGAGAGGAGTCTGGGAGGTTACAGTCCATGAGGTTGCAAAGAGTCAGACACGACTGAGCGACTGAGCAAGCACACTCATCACCTCTCTTCCACCTCTAAAAATGTTTGCACCTCAGAGTATGACCATGAAGGTCTTCAGCTGACCTCTCCATTCTCATCCTAGAACCTGTGCTTTGGCATTTTTCTTTAGATGACTTCTACCGGCGATTGGAAAAACAAAGAAGGATACATGATAAGTCAGTGAGAATGGTGGAATCTTTTGAAGGACTTGATCTTTGGATACATGAGTCCTTGACTGTCAACTGAGCAAGAAATTGTATCTTCTTTCACTGAGTTGGGTCTCTTCAAACACAGGGGGAAGAAGTCATGGAGCCCATTTTATCTGGCGATGGTCAGTGTTGCTATTAGTATAGACTGGAGGGGGTGGGGACCTATTTCCCACATAAGCAGGGGATTTTGCCTAAGGTATTATGTGATACCTTGGAGATACCACTGGATTTAAGTTGAGGAGATCACTTTAAGTGAATTTAAATGGTGTAATTACAGCCACAAGAACACCTATAACAACGCAGGTGCTACAATGCACGGGCATGATGCTTATCACATTTGTACATTGTCTCAAATGATCCTTATGACAGCCCTATGAGTTTGATAGAATGTCTTTCCCATTTTACAGATGGGGAAGTAGAGACTGAGGTAAAATAAGCCCCGTGCTCCAGCCTACAGGGCTAGTTAATGGATGAGCTGGGATTTCTGTCTAGCTGTTTCTTTCTCAAAGCCTACACTTAACAACACTTTTCTGTGTTGCTTGGGTGCTAACCTGTGTTCTCCTCTCATCTTATTTGCGATCCTGGCAAAGTCATTTCCTTTCTAAATCTCTAAAATGAGATTGATGTAAATCTGTATAAATAAAGTTTGGGGACGTGAGAGCTTTTCTTTTTAAGGCCAGAACATTTTGCTGGTGCTCAGACAATGTTAAAAATATAGTCAAGGAGAAAAAAAAGTCTAGCTTCTATCTTTTAAGTAGTTTTATTTACTTATAAGTAAGAGGAAACAGGCACTTGGCGTGGGCGGCTGCGATCAGCACACTTGGCATGGCCGAGGGGAGCTACTCCACGTCCGAGGTCGGGGGCAGAGGCCGGGAGGACCCCATGTTCTAGGGGAGGTGGCCAGGAGGAGTTGCCCCACGTCAGAGGTCAGGGGAAGCGGCCGGGAGGACCTACCCCGCGTCCTGAAAGATGATGCTGTGAAAGTGCTGCACTCAATATGCCAGCAAATTTGGAAAACTCAGCGGTGGCCACAGGACTGGAAAAGGTCAGTTTCCATTCCAATCCCAAAGAAAGGCAATGCCAAAGAATGCTCAAACTACCGCACAATTGCACTCATCTCACACGCTAGTAAAGTAATGCTCAAAATTCTCCAAGCCAGCCTTCAGCAATACGTGAACCGTGAACTTCCAGATGTTCAAGCTGTTTTAGAAAAGGCAGAGGAACCAGAGACCAAATTGCCAACATTGCTGGATCATCGAAAAAGCAAAAGAGTTCCAGAAAAACATCTATTTCTGCTTTATTGACTATGCCAAAGCCTTTGTGCGGATCACAACAAGCTGTGGAAAATTCTGAAAGAGATGGGAATACCAGACCACCTGACCTGCCTCTTGAGAAATGTGTATGCAGGTCAGGAAGCAACAGTTAGAACTGGACATGGAACAACAGACTGGTTCCAAATAGGAAAAGGAGTACGTCAAGGCTGTATATTGTCACGCTGCTTATTTAACTTATATGCAGAGTACATCATGAGAAATGTTGGACTGGAAGAAGCACAAGCTGGAATCAAGATTGCCGGGAGAAATATCAATAACCTCAGATATGTAGATGACACCACCCTTATTGCAGAAAGTGAAGAGGAACTAAAAAGCCTCTTGATGAAAGTGAAAGAGGAGAGTGAAAAAGTTGGCTTAAAGCTCAACATTCAGAAAACGAAGATCATGGAATCCAGTCCCATCACTTCATGGGAAATAGATGGGGAAACAGTGTCAGACTTTATTTTTTGGGGCTCCAAAATCACTGCAGATGGTGACTGCAGCCATGAAATTAAAAGACGCTTGCTCCTTGGAAGGAAAGTTATGACCAACCTAGATAGCATATTCAAAAGCAGAGACATTACTTTGCCAACAAAGGTCCATCTAGTCAAGGCTATGGTTTTTCCAGTGGTCATGTATGGATGTGAGAGTTGGACTGTGAAGAAGGCTGAATGCCGAAGAATTGATGCTCTTGAAGTGTGGTGTTGGAGAAGACTCCTGAGAGTCCCTTGGACTGCAAGGAGTTCCAACTAGTCCATTCGGAAGGAGATCAGCCCTGGGATTTCTTTGGAAGGAATGATGCTAAAGCTGAAACTCCAGTACTTTGGCCACCTCATGCGAAGAGTTGACTCATTGGAAAAGACTCTGATGCTGGGAGGGATTGGGGGCAGGAGGAGAAGGGGAGACAGAGGATGAGATGGCTGGATGGCATCACTGACTCGATGGACGTGAGTCTGAGTGAACTCCGGGAGTTGGTGATGGACAGGGAGGCCTGGTGTGCTGCAATTCATGGGGTTGCAAAGAGACGGACATGACTGACTGACTGAACTGAATTGAACTGAACTGAAATGCTATGTCTGACTTAGCTATTATTATTCACTTATATATTATTAGTCATAGTGATAGTAATTATATTTAATTATGTTTAATATGATCTCAGATCTACTAATTTTTCAGACAAGACTAGGGATCTATTCAGAAACTCTGGGAAGTCCACAGCATCCTGGAACACAAGGATAGGAGCCCAAAGACACACCTTTCTGAGCTTTCTTCCAATTTGAACATGTTGTGAAAAGGGAGACTCCCCCTTGCCCCCAGCCTCTTGATGGGTTGTATGTTTGTTAGTCACATATGCCGCTGCTGCTGTTGAGTCGCTCAGTCATGTCCGACTCTTTGTAGCCCCAGGGACTATAGTTGCCAGGCTCCTCTGTTCATGGAATTCTCCAGGCAAGAATACTGGAGTGGATTTCCATTTCCTTCTCCAAACCTCTTGATATTGCAGAGTAATTTCTCAAGACTTCTCTGATGGAAAAAAAAAAAAGTTTCTGGATAACTGTTGCTTTTTTTTTTCCTACTGGAATGCAGCCTTTTTGAGGAGGAAATCCATAGGTGATCCATGTTTATAACTAACAAAGCTGTCCCGTCATCCCTGCTCTAGCCTAAAAAACACATGATCTTTCTTTCAAAAAATTTATTTATTTATTTATTTGGCTGTACTGGGTCTTACTTGAGGCATGTGAGATCTAGTTCCCTGACCAGTGATCAAACCCTGGCCCCCTGCATTGAGAGTGCAGAGTCTTAGCCATTGGACCACCAGGGAAGTTCCAAAACCACATGGTCTTTTGAATCATGCTTTCCTCAGTGATGGGATTGCTGGGTCATATGGTAGCAATGGCAACCCGCTCCAGTACTCTTGCCTGGAAAATCCCATGGACAGAGAAGCCTGGTAGGCTGCAGTCCATAGGGTTGCAAAGAGTCGGACACGACTGAGAGACTTCACTTTCACTTTTCACTTTGATGCATTGGAGAAGGAAATGGCAACCCACTCCAGTGTTCTTGCCTGGAGAATCCCAGGGATGGGGGAGCCTGGTGGGCTGCCGTCTGTGGGGTCACACAGAGTCGGACACGACTGAAGCGACTTAGTAGTAGTAGTATGGTAGTTCTATTTTTAGTTTTTTAGGGAACCTCCAGTATGTTCTCCATAGTGGCTGTATCAATTATGTTCATTGCAGCACTATTCACAATAGCCAGGACATGGAAGCAACCTCAACATTCAACAGATGCATGTGATCCATACAGACAATGGAATATTACTCAGCTACAAAAGGGAACAATATTGGGTCATTTATAGAGATGTAGATGGACCTACAATCTGTCATACAGAGTGAAGTAAGTCAGAAAGAGAAAAACAAATGTCACATATTAATGTACATATATGGAATCTAGAAAAATGGTACAGATGAAACTATTTCCAGGGCAGGAACAGACATACAGATGCAGAGAACAGACATGTGAACCCAGGTTGGGGGAAGGGGAGGTGGGATGAACTGCGAGAGTAGGACTGGACATCTATACACTGTTGCTGCTGCTGCTGCTGCTGCTAAGTAGCTTCAGTCGAGTCTGACTCTGTGCGACCCCATAGATGGAAGCCCACCAGGCTCCCCCGTCCCTGGGATTCTCCAAGCAAGAACACTGGAGTGGGTTGCATGAAATTTCTCCAATGCATGAAAGTGAAAAGTGAAAGTGAAGTCATTCAGTAGCATCCGACTCTTTGCAACCCCATGGACTGCAGCCTACCAGCCTCCTCCATCCATGGGATTTTCCAGGCAAGAGTACTAGAGTGGGGTGCCACTGCCTTCTCCGGACATCTACACACTACTATGTGTAAAACAGATAGCTTGTGCGAAGCTGCTATACAGCACAGGGAACCTAGCTCAGTGCTCTGTGATGACCTAGATGGGTGGGATGGGGGTTAGGATGGAGGTTCAACAGGGAGGGGATATATGTATACATATAGCTGATTCACATCATTGTACAGCAGAAATTAACACAATATTGTAAAGCAATTATCTTCCAATTAAAAAAAAAAACACAAAACATGGTCTTGTAAATACTAGCTGTTCAACCAGTATGTGAAGAAGGAAGGGAAGATTTTGACATTTATACATTTATACAGTGCCTGCTCTAAACAGGGTTTCCTGGCAATTTTCCAGATGCCAAAAGTACAAAAACCAGCTGGGTATGCAGAGCGAGAAGTGAGAGAAACGAACAGGACTGGAGTCACCGCATCGAGGTGGAAGCTGAGGACCAGGACCAGAGGAGCATCGGCTGCAGCCCAGCCCAGCAGTGACCTCTGGACACTGTCTTTTGGCGCTCCCTCCCTTTCTTAGCATCCTCTTCCTGCCCATCCTCTGCTTCTCCAGGGTATCCATGGCACAGGCACTAAGACCTCCCTCCTTCCCTCCCCAGCCCCATTTTCTCACTCTCAGGATCTTCCTCCTGGACACTTTCACGCAGAAAACCTTCCTGAATCCTGAGTTGAAATACAGCCTCTGTCTGCACCTGTGCTGAGCCCTGTGCCGTGGCAGTGAGCTCTGATTTAGAACAGGAGTTGAGAGCGTGGTCCTTGAGCCATGCTGACAGGGCTCACTTCCTTGCTCACTCTGCTACTTACTGGGTGCATGACTCTAAGCTCTCTCTGCCTCACTTTACCCCTCCAGAAAATGGGCATAATAGCAATCACACTACCTGCCTTAGGGGATTGCTGTGAGGGGAATTTAAACTCAGGTCTGTGCTCAACATGTAGGAATCATCACGTTGAGCCCCAGTGGCAGAGAATGAAGAGGAACTAAAAAGCCTCTTGGTGAAGGTGAAAGAAGAGAATGAAAAAGCTGGCTTAAAACTCAACATTCAAAAAACAGATCATGACATCCAGTCCCATCACTTCATGGCAAACAGACATGAACAAAAATGGAAACAGTGGCAGATTTTATTTTCTTGGACTCCAAAATCACTGCGGACAGTGACTGCAGCCATGAAATTAAAAGATGCTTGCTCCTCAGAAGAAAAGTTGTGACAAATCTAGAAAGCATATTAAAAAGCAGAGACATTACTTTGCTGAAAAATGTCCATATAGTCAAGCTATGGTTATTCCAGTTGTCACATATGGATATGAGAGTTGGACCATAATGAAGGCTGAACACCAAAGAATTGATGCTTTCAAACTGTGGTGCTGGAGAAGACTCTTGAGAGTCCCCTGGAGAGCAAGGAGATCAAACCAGTCAATCCTAAAGGAAATCAACCCTGAATATTCACTGGAAGGACTGATGCTGAAGCTGAAGCTGAAACTCCAAAACTTTGGGCATCTAATGGGAAGAGCCGACTCATTAGAAAAGACCCTGATGCTGGGAAAGATTGAAGGCAAGAGGAGAAGGGAGCAAGAGAGGATGAGATGACTGGATGGCATCATCAACTCAATGGACATGAGTTTTAGCATGCTCCAGGAGATGGTGAAGGACAGGGAAGCCGGATGTGCTGCAATCCACGGGGTCGTAAAGAATTGGACATGACTTAACGACTCTTTACCACTGTGACACTTGGGAAACCCTGAGAACTACACTATTTTATCCCGATCATCGGGTCTCTCCATAAAGTGACCCTTGTCTCCCTGGACAGCACAGATGTAGCTTGGTGGGCAAGCAGAGGCTTTGGGCCAAGACAAACCCTCCCTGTATCAGCCGTGTTGATCTCATATGCGTATTACCTCCTAGTGTTCATCATCACTGCTTTCATTTGGACTTCTCCAGCCCCTAATCGGGTCCCTGCAATGCATCACAGACCTTCCTACTGAGATTCCTTGTCTCCAGTGACTCCTTCTGCTCATATGCCCTACATATTGCAAGATAAATCTCCCTAAAATGGAAATCCAGTGATTGCATACTTCACTGTCTCTCCCACTAGACTGGAAATGTATTATATTTTTCCTTCTGCCTGCAGTCCCAGAATAATACAAAACAGGTGTTTAAATGACTGAACTTTACTTTCCCCCTTTTTTCCCTATGTTTATATCCTTAACCCTTAGAAAAGAACAATCCATATGTCCACCAGGAGGGAAACAGACATATATATAGTGGCATATTCATAAAAGAGAATGGTGACTAGAAGATGAAATCCAAGAACTAGATCTCCTTGTATGAGCCTGGATGGATCCCCAAGTAGGATCTTGAGAGAACCAGGTCAATGTCAAAATGATATGCGTAATATATGCAATTTGTCCAAGTTTATAACACTGTTGCTGTTTAGTTGTTAAGTTGTGTTAGACTCTTGTGGCCCCATGAACTGTAGCCCATCAGGCACCTCTGTCCATGGGATTTCCTAGGCAAGAATATTGCAGTGGGTTGCTATTTCCTTCTGCATTATAATATTCTACAACTCTTTATATTTTGATGGTTAGCCAAAGTATATAAAATATGGGTTATATATACAAAAAATGTATTTGTATCCCTGAGAGGAGAGGTAGAAAAAGGTCTTTGAGGGAAGGCAGTATGTAAAATTTGGCTTTATTTACTATTTTATATATATATGTGTGTGTGTGTGTGTGTGTGTGTGTGTGTAAAGAGAGAGAGAAAGAGAGAGAGAGAGAGAAAACAGAGCCAGGCAAATGGTGTGGTATATATATGTGTGTGTGTATTTATATATATACATATCTCAGGAAATATTGTTGAATGAATGAAAGTCTTTGCTGTTTATCCATTTTCTGGGTCATCTCACAGGTAGAAAAATCCATTTGGAACCAAAACCTTTATTTAGTAAGAATGATTTGGCCCCTTCTCTACCTCTCTTGGCTGAGAAGGCAATGGCACCCCACTCCAGTACTCTTGCCTGGAAAATCCCATGGATGGAGAAGCCTGGTGGGCTGCAGTCCATGGGGTCGCTAAGAGTCAGACACGTCTGAGAGACTTCACTTTCACTTTTCACTTTCATGCATTGGAGAAGGAAATGGCAACCCACTCCAGTGTTCTTGCCTGGAGAATCCCAGGGACAGGGGAGCCTGGTGGGCTGCCATCTATGGGGTCGCAAAGAGTCGGACACGACTGAAGCGACTTAGCAGCAGCAGCAGCTACCTCTCTTGGAGAGCTTCCCTGGTGGCTCAGTAGTACAGAGTGTGACTGCAAAGCAGAAGATGCAGGTTCAATCCCTGGGTCAGGAAGATCCCCTGGAGGAGGAAATGGCAACCCACTCCAGTATTTTGCCTAAAAAAATCCCATGGACAGAGGAGACCGTGGGGCTACAGTCCAAGGGGCTGCAAAGAGTCAGACACAACTGAGCATGCACCATACCGCTCTTGGAAACCTACAATGGTCACAGACACAGTTTTAAATAAAAACACGCAAAACGAAGTAGCTATTTTATAACTGCGAATTTATTCAATTCAAAGGGCTGACATTAATCTAATATTGTCGCCTTATTTTCCTGGTGTTCAAATGTTCTTTTTTCCATGAAATTATGATATTCAATAGCTGCTTTAAAAGATGTACTCAATTAGCAAAATGAAAACTTGGCTACTCTTTGAGGGCCCCCTAGATGTGCCAAACTCATTCTTATTCCTCCAATGATCTGGCCTTTTCCTCTCTCCCCATGCCTTACCACTGAGATGAATGAATTCATTATTCAGGGCTTGGATTTAAAAAAATTGCTTGCTTCTAGAAATAGTTCCTGACTCTGCAGACTTTTTTTCATCTCCCTGGAAAAGATGTCACATTGTGTCCATCACTTTTCAGAACATTCATCAGTTGTGTATTTACTAAGTCAGAGTGAGTCTCCTCCATTCTAGTAAATTATAAGTTTCATGAGCACAAGAATGTTCCTTATCTGCGACATAAGCACCATTCTTGTGCTCATGAAGCTTATAATCTACTCAGTGCTCCGTGGTGAAGGAAATTCAAAATACAGGGGATATATGTACACGTATGGGCTTCCCAGATGGCTCAGTGGTAAAGAATCTAGCTGCAATGCAAGAGCCTGTGTTCGATTCCTGAGTCGGGAAGATCCCCTGGAAGAAGGCAAGGCAACCCACTCCAGTATTCTTGCCTGGATCTACACCAAGCACTCTTTTATTATTCCAGCCCCATTTTCCTGGGGAATGACAACAGGCAGGTGAGTGGATGACAAGGCAAGCTCATGGTTCCCTCCCGCCCATCCGTCTGCCTTGAAGCACCCACGCACTTTGAACGTTAAAAAGGAGCTAAACAGATGTTTTATGTGCATTTACTTTAAGTTATCTCAGCCGTTTCTCATAAGGAGCTCATGAGTTGTTATTTTATTAGATTCATTGTATTCATGAAGAAATTGGGGCTTAAAGAGATTAGATCACTTGTTCACCCAAGTTTATGGAACAGTACACAGCAGGGCTGGCATCAGAGCTCAGCTGTCTCTCATTGCCAAGACCACACCGTTTCGCAGGCTTTGTGGGTCATTGCACACCAAGTACCTCATTTCTCTCATTCCTCTCATTTCCCCACATAATATGACTCACAGTTATTACATTAAGGTCCTTGGTTTTGCTTTGTTTGCTTGTTGTCATCCCTAGCTCTGTTGATACTGCCACACAAATCAGTGTCTGTGAAAATTTCTGGATGCTCCCCCTTGTACCTACATATCTGTACCTGCATCTCTATCTCTATCATACTTACCTATCTCTATATTAGTATATCTATGTTCATCTATCCATCTATCCATCCAACCATCCATTTTCTCTATCTTATCTATCGATCCATTCATCCAACCATCTATCCATCCATTTTCTCTAGCTACCCATCTATCTATCTATTTATCTATCTATCTCTATGTCCATCCATTCATCTATCCATCCATTTCCCCTGTCTATCTGTTTAGTGTCTTGGCCATTTTGTTTAACACAGAATCACACAGCACTCAAGCTTCAAAGTCAGATTCAAAAAATGACTGTAGTCTTGACTCTGGCACTTGCCAGTCACAGATCTTGAGTCATGAACCTGTTGCCCATGGATCTCATTTGTTAATGATCTCCAAACATAGACTTACTCAACCTGGTGTTTAGGTATGTGAAAAAGGAAAAGTGCTAGTCGCTCAGTTGGGTCTGACTCTTTGCAATCATATGGACAGTAGCCTGCCAGGCTCCTCTGTCCATGGAACTCTCCAAGCAAGAATACTGGAGTGGGTTGCCATTCCCTTCTCCAGGGGATCTTCCTGACCCAGGGATTGAACCCAGGTCTCCTGCACTGCAGATAGATTCTTTACCAGCTGAACCACCATACCAAAATATTTATTTGTCCTTGGATCTGTGCAGGATTTTCACGGGGAGCTCTACTTTTAAAATCCGTCTACACTACAGATTTTAAGTAGAAGGAAGGCAGAGAGCACTAGCTATCTGGATCTGCAAGAGACCCAGGAATATTAAGCAAATGTAAAGTTTAGGACTTCCCTGGTGGGACAATGGGTAAGAATCCACCTGTCTTCCTGATGGTTCTATGGGTAAAGAATTCACCTGCAATGCAGGAGACACAGGAGATGTAGGTTCGATTCCTGGGTCTGGAAGATCCCCTGGAGGAGGAGATGGCAACCCACTCCAATATTCTTGCCTATAGAATTCCACGGACAGAGAAGCCTAGCGGGCTACAGTCCAAAGGGTCACAAAGAGTCAGACACAACTGAGCGACGTGGCATGCATGCATGCCAATAGAGGGGATGTGGGTTCAATCCTTGGTCTGGGAAGATTCCACATGTTGCAGAGCAAGTGAACCCCTGTGCACCCCAACTATGCCTGTGCCATAGAGCCCGTACTCCACAACAAGAGAAACTACAGCAAGGAGCCTGTACACCGCATCTAGAGAGTGGCCCCTGCTCACCACAACTAGAGTAAGCTGACACGCAGCAACAAAGACCCATCAGGGTCAGATAAAGAGTAAATAAATAAAAAATTAAAAGTAAAGTTTATATTCAACATTAGCAATAAATATCACCATGCTGTTATTCCACTTACCCCTTCAAATTCACTGAGTCACCATTCAACACAAGATGGAGTAGCATTGAGTCAAGGCAACACCTTTCCCATCTCAGCAGAATTAGGCAAGGATGAGGAAACCATGGAGGTGCTTGGCGTGGACAGAGCCAGGCGCCAAGAGAGGCCAGCCTGGCACTGGAAAGGTGTCGTTAGCTAAGGCTGGCTCTCCATTCTGGATGGTTCTACAGGACCTCTGCTCTGTCTCTCATGGTCCCTGTTTCTGCTACCTGTTTTATCTTGCTGTCTGAGCAGCCATATTCACCTTCACAGCTCCTTGGTCCCAAGTGATGATCTCTTTGAAACAGCAAGGGTTGACAATTCAACTGGTCCTGTTGGGTGAGGTTTTACTCCTAAGGTAGCCAACTCTGTGGGAGAAGGGAATGTGATATCACACATGTGACATATACACATCCATCCTTCCATACACATGTGATAACGGAAGTCTACCTGTGAATGGCAGAAAATCATTAGAAAAGGGGAACTCTGGGATGACCAGAACCCCCAAATTTTCTATGCTATCCCCCATCTTATGCTCGTTTGTGTTCAACTCTTTGTGACCCCATGGACTCTAGCCCACCAGGCTCCCCTGTCCGTGGAATTTTTACAGGGGGATATATAGAAGTATTGACTGTATTGCTCTGAGAGCTTCCTATATATATACAATCTCCTTGTAATAGAAAAGTGGGGATATGGCCATAGAAAAATGTTTGGTTACAGCTAAATGTCTTGTTTGTTATACAATCACTACCCAGGGTTCGAACTTCTATCTGTTTTCTGAGACGGTGATCTTTATATTCTAACTCTAGCCAGTCATATCTACACACAACTTCCCCGGCACGAAAATCCTCTCTTCACCCAATCCTGAAAAATATTATTTTACCAATCCAAATATGTCAGGGATTTTATTGCATTTGCATTTCAAACCTGATAAAATCATTTTCCGGGTGACACTTTTCCTTGAAGGCAACTTCAAATTGAATATTTTTTTCCCTTGTTATCTCTCTCTCCCTTTCCAGTCCAACTTCACTTTTAGATTGCAAATCACTCGCTATCAAGAGAGAGGCAGTGATGCACTGTTGCCATCGTTCCCTCCCTGGTCTGAGAAGAGGTTCAGCTTTGCATTTCCAACTCAGGGCTAGACTTACAGGAAATCTTTTGCAAGCACGTTGAGATATCTTCATCACCTGTATCTCACAAGGTGATCATGGCTTTTTGCCAAGTACCTAAAAGTGACATCTCCTATCATGCCCCAAAGAAATTAAGGCAAAAAACATATTCATACTTGGATTTCACAGATCCACCCTTTATCCATGATCCTTATTTTTGACTTCCTTTAAGCACTTGTAACAAGATAAAATACAGGCTCAGAGTCAGATAGGTCATTCCAGGTGATGCTAGTCATAAAGAACCTACCAGACAATGCAGGAGATATACAAGACGCAGGTTCAATTCCTGGGTCAGGAAGATCCCCTGGAGATAGGGCATGGCAACCCATTGGAAAAGACTCTGATGCTGGGAAAGATTGAAGGCAGGAAGAGAAGGGGATGACAGGGGATATGATGGTTGGATGGGATCACTGACTCGATGGGCATGAATTTGAGCAAGCTCTGGGAGTTGGTGATGGACAGGGAAGCCTGGCATGCTGCAGTCCATGGGGTTGCAAAGAGTCAGACACGATTGAGTGACAGAAATGAACCCACTTCATTATTCTCACCTGAAGAATCCCATGGACACAGGAGGCTTACGGGCTACAGTTCACAGGGTCACAAAGAGTCTGACATGACTAAAGTGACTTAGCACACACGCACAGAGTCAGACAGTTTTGCATGTGAAATTCTTTTCATAAATGACAAATGAGAAGACTGAAGACTAAAGCATATGGTATTTGAGACAATTCAATAAACTAACACCTCGTATGGTGCACACATGAATGTAAGTTATTGGGAGTTTTTTTTTGATCTGCTTACATCATCTTTTTCCAGAAAAGTTCTCAGGAAGATCTCTAATAGGAACTGTTTACATTGGAAAACTCCCAGTGTTCAGTAAGAGGAAAAAAAAAAAGTGAAAATGAAAGGTTGCTCAGTCATGTCCAACTCTTTGGGATCCCATGGACTATACTGTCCATGGAATTCTCCAAGCCAGAATACTGGAGTGGGTAGCTGTTCCCTTCTCCAGGTGATCTTCCCAACCCAGGGATTGAACCCTGGTCTCTCGCATTGCAGGCAGATTCTTTACCAGCTAAGCCATAAGGGAAGCCCAGCAATACCAGAGTGGGTAGCCTATCCCTTCTCCAGGGGATCTTCTCAACCCAGGAATTGAACTGGAGTCTCCTGCATAGCAGGTGGCTTCTTTACCAACTGAGCTATCAGAGAAGTCCAAGAGGAAAAAAAAATGGAGACTTAGAACACTGAGTGACACAGACTGCATGACTCAACCTCTTAGAGCTTCGTTTTCATCTCTGTCAAAGGAAGGCAGCTTGTAGGGTTGGTGTGAAGACGCGCATAGATGTGAACCCAAGGTGATCTCTACAATCTTCAAGACATTGTTCTTGCCATTGTTCCTAAGAGATGATTCATATAGAACTTCTCCTATGTGCTAGGCATGGAGCCAGAATGTGATAGGCTTTGTCCCATGGTACTTTTACTCTGCAGGGTGCATCGTATTCTACTTGACACATAAAGAAATGGAGACACCAAGAAGTCAAACTCTTACCTCTGTAGGTAACAGAGCCAGATTCATCCCCACATTGCTGTCTTTGCTGTTGCTGTCACCATATTCACTCTGCAAGAGGTACAGGTCTTCTAACCCCTAAAATTAAAAGGGAAAACAAATGGAAATTATTATGAAAGAAGCGCAAGGAACTGAACGCTCAGAGAAAAACGTTCTTGGCACTTCCTCAAAATACTAATTGAAAACTTGTTTAAACACCCAGGACTGTCAGCCAGATGGTGAAACATATAATTAAAATAATTACCCTAAATCTGGCAATCTAGAATTATCACTTATTATTATTAATATAGCACCTATTCAGACAGAATTAACTTTTTTTTTAACTTCAAATTTCTTCTGTAATATTTATTACAGCCCCGTAAGCATGAGAATTATCTGTCTTTGGGATAAAGACAGATTTTTTTAAATAATTTTATTTATTTATATTTTTTGGTTGTGCTGGGTCTTTTTTGCTGTGTGAGCTTTTCTCTAGTTGCAATGAGTGGAGGCTATTTTAGCTGTGACACAAGGGGTTTCTTATTGAAATGGCTTCTTTTCTTGCAGAGCATGGTCTCTAGGCCCATGGGCTTCAGTAGTCCATGTGGGCTCATTAGTAGCAGCGCCCTGGCTCTAGAGAACAGGCTCAGTAGTTGTGGAGCACAGGCTTAGTTGCTCCAAGGCATATGGGATCTTCCTGGGTCAGGGATCAAACCCTTGTCTCCTGCATTGGAGCTACCAGGGAAGCCCTGGGATAAAGTCTTTATAACTTTCCTTTACATTAACATTCACCTACACAGAGTGTTTCCTTCAGCATGAAGGTATTTACCCAGCAATTCTGCCATCATGTACAGTGTCATTCCCATTTCAAAGATGGGAATGTTAATGCCCTGTATAGTATATCAATGGCTACTAAATTATTGGGCAGGGAAGTAGTTTCTTAACACCTAACTCCATTCAGACATGAACTTTTTGAATTATGAAGGTCAAAAAAATAAAATGAAATTAATGTGCAAGGGTGTTCAGTGTCAGCCCACTTACTAGAACAAAACCTTGGAAAATCTCTAGATTCCCAATTTTAGGAAGAAGGTTATGTATCTTGTTTGCCAACTTCATGGCACATTATGCAGAGATTTGAAATGTTTTTGAAAAGTATGTGATATCATGTAATTATGTTCATTATCTATTTATCTGCTGAGTGCCTGCATGCTCAGTCACTCAGTCCTGTCTGATTCTTTGTGGACTGTAGCCCACCCAGCTCCTCTGTCTGTGTGGATTCTCTGGGCAAGAATATTGGAGTGGGTTGCAATTTACTCCTCCAGGGGACCTTCCCAACCCAGGGATCAAACTCACATCTGCATCTCCTGCATTGACAGGTAGGTTCTTTACCAGTGAGCCATCTGGAAAGCCCAGTACATACTACATAATGTTGAGTGAGAAAAAAAAAAAAAGAAAAAAAGAAAAGCCTACATGTCAAAATAATATATTTACAATGGGTGATTATAATACTCAGAAGATAAACAAGAACTTGTGCTTGATAAGAAAACAATTTTTTTTCTTTTCAAGTTCTTGTATATTTGCATTTTATGTGGTGATGATACTGATTTTATAATAACAATGATCATGGATGCATTTTACTTGTTTTTCTGAAGTTTCTTTTTTAAAATAAATTTATTTTTGCTGTGCTGGGTCTTCATTGCAGCATGCAGAATCTTTAGTTGTGGCATGAAAACTCTTAGTTTTGGCATGAAGGATCTACTTCCCTGACCAGGGATCGAACCCAGACTCTTGTATTGAGAGCACGAGTGTTAGCCTCTGGACTCCCAGGGAAGTCCTCACTGATGTATTTTGCAATGTTCATTTGTAAATACAGAAGTGAAACTAGAATGGTTACTTGATTCCAAGATAGCTTCTCTACTAGTGACTAAAAATCATAAATGGCAGCCCTTTGGGCAATTCTCCTTTTCTTTCTAAGATCCCTCACAGCTTAGGAAGCTGCATAATTTTGTGGATTTCACTGGCTGCTTTACCAGTGTATTAATTTTGCTTCATTGGCTGCTTTGCCAGCGTATTGATTTTGTTTCTGTCTGCCAGAGACACCCACTGCTGAGGGGTTGGGACTAATTGCCTATTTGCTCTGATTGGAGAGGACACTGTTATTACGTCATCTCAGATAATCAGGGTTGACTTCCTGGAGAAGGTCAATGAGTTGAGGGACATGATGGAATACCCACCCAGGGAGAAAATGATTTCAGGCACAAGGAGCCGTGTAGCAGAAGGGCAAACGAAGTGGGGAGATTCCTGCCCACCTTTGCCAGTTGAATTTTGCTTAAACACAAAAAGTGAAAAGCAACTAAAGACAAGAACATAAAATCCTTCTATCTGGCTCCTTCTTAGCTCAGCCACCATTGATATCTCCCCTATGAAGTCCAAATTCCTCAGCCTGGGGAGGGACATGATAGAGACAGAAGTAAAGGAAATGGGCTTTGGGAATGGGATGAAGATATTCAGAGCTCAGGTTGGTCTGTTACTAACGCAGGCAAGATGCTTAAGATTTCTGAATGTCAGAAGCCTTGTTAGTAAAATAATTGTGTGAACCTGAAAGGGAAGTTTGGGGATTAAGGGCTGAAGTTTAGATGTAGGATGGTCACTTCCTTTCCATGTGGGCCCCTCCCCCTTCCTATAAGGGCACCACCCACAGGGCCTGCTCTAAGTTTGCCCAGTATGCCACACTACTTCTTTTCTCTTGGAAAGTTGTCTGCTGTGTTGGAAATGACCCCAGCTTTTCTTCCCGCCCCTCAAGTTTTGTACACTCCCTCCTCCCTTCACTTAGATGTGTCTTTTGAGATTTCATATCAGTCTACCTTTTTCTGAGCCCCCAACCAGTTAAGAACCTTCCCCAATCATATACCCCATAACCCAGGTGTCATTCCACCAGAAGACTTACCACAGTTCATAAGGTTTTGTTTGTGCGATGATATGACTCAAGTCTTTCCGGAATGCAAGTTTGAAGAGGAATTGGGTCATTTGCTCCTAATTCGCTTTCTAATGTCTAGTACAGCACTCAATCCAGTAAGTTCTGAATAAATATTTATAAAATGAATGAACAAATAAAGAAGGTAAAAGTGAGATCTTTCTGTCTTCATAGTTCCCTTGATCCCAGAAGCAAGGTCTGAGGTGCAGGAAAGAGTGATCATCAAAAAAATAACAAATATATGAACAATATTGTCACTATAAAATGAATCAAGTAATATATTTTTGTAGAGTTAAAATGGACATGGAACAGCAGACTGGCTCCTAATTGGGAAAGGAGTACGTCAAGGCTGTATATTGTCACCCTGCTTATTTAACTTCTATGCAGAGTACATCATGCAAAATGCTGGGCTGGATGAAACACAAGCTGGAATCAAGATTTCTGGGAGAAATATCAAATACTTCGGATATGCAGATGACACCACCCTTGTGGCAGAAAGTGAAGAAGAACTAAAGAGCCTCTTAATGAAAGTGAAAGAAGAGAGTGAAGAAGTTGGCTTAAAACTCAGCATTCAGAAAACTAAGATCATGGCATCTGGTCCTATCACTTCATGGAAAATGATTGGAGAAACAATGGAAACAGAGATTTTATTTTGGGGGGCTCCAAAATCACTGCAGATGGTGACTGCAGCCATGAAATTAAAAGACGCTTGCTCTTTGGAAGAAAAGCTATGACCAATCTAGACAGCATATTAAAAAGCAGAGACATTACTTTGCTGACAAAGGTCCATCTAGTCAAAGCTATGGCTTTTTCAGGAGCCATGTATGGACCATAAACAAAGCTGAGCACCAAAGAAGTGATGCTTTTGAACTGTGGTGTTGGAGAAGACTCTTGAGAGTCCCTTGGACTGCAAGGAGATCCAACCAGTCCATCCTAAAGGAAATCAGTCCTGAATATTCATTGGAAGGACTGATGCTGAAGCTGAAACACCAATACTTTGGCCACCTGATGAAGAACTGACTCAATGTAAAAGACCCTGATGCTGGGAAAGATTGAAGGTGGGAGGAGAAGGGGATGACAGAGGATGAGATGGTTGGATGGCATCACTGACTCAATGGACATGAGTTTGAGTAAACTCTGGGAGTTGGTGGTGGACAGGGAAGCCTGGTGTGCGATGCAAAGAGTCAGACACGACTGAGTGGCTGAACTGAAATAAGAGTTAAAATATGAATACAATTGAACTAAAGTACTGGATAAAGACATACTAATGTACTATAAACTGAGAGGATGGTGATTAAAGTTAAAAAATTCTCAGTTTTGTGTAATATTTAGTCAGAAGTTAACGAGAGGTACACTTTAGACTTTATTAAGTATGTCTGCTCTGATTTTAGAGTAACTGCAAAAATATTTAAAATCTAAAATTTATAAGAAAGAAAGAAAGTGAAGTTGTTCAGTCGTGTCTGACTCTTTGGGACCTCATGGACTGTAGTCTACCAGGTTCCCCAGCCCATAGGATTTTCCAGGCAAGAATACTGGAATGGGTTGCCATTTCCTTCTCCAGGGGATCTTCCCAACCCAGGGATCAAACCCGGCCCTCCCACATTGCAGCAGATGGTTTACCTTTTGAGCCACCAGGGAAACCCTTATAGGAAAGAATGAGGGATCAAAAATAGCCAGAAAAATAGCTAGGAAAATGAAATGGTGGAATAACTGTCAAATCCAATTAGAGTTCATAAAAAAGTATAATAATCAAGACAGTGTGGGTGTGACACGGGGATGCACAGAGCAATGTATCAGAAGAAAGAAGAGAGAGAAACGTGTCTGTGGGAATGGCACATAGATAGGAGAATTTTGTTTCTGAAATAGAATAGAAAGGGAGGCTCTTTCATAAACCCTGTCAGCACAACAGTTTATACACCCAGAGGATGAATGAGAAAGGGGGGATATCTTTGCTTGTCATTTTTAAGAAGAATTAAATATTTAAATATGAGACTCCATTTTTAAGAGTAAAAAATAAAAAAGAAGGTCTCTATAACATCTGAATAAAGTAGAATTTCTTAAGACACAAAACCACAGAGAAAAAGATACATATGTTTGACTATGCCCAAATTTAGAACTTTTGATCTTCAAAATACAAAACCAACACAAAAATCTCAAAGCAAACCACAAGCGGGGCGAGGCTGTTAGCAGCACAGAACCCCGGCAGAAAGTTAGTACACATTAAACATTCCCCAAGACCAAGTAAAGAATGCACGCATGCTCAGTCACTCAGTCATTCCCGACTGTTTGTGACCCCACAGACTGTAGCCTGCCAGGCTCCTCTGTCCATGGAATTTTTCAGGCAAGAATACTGAAGTGGGTTGCCATTTCCTCCTCCAGGAGATCTTCCTAACCCAGAGACTGAACCCATGTCCAATCTTCCATCTTCTGCATTAGCAGAAGGATCCAACCCAAGTCTCCCACATTGCAGGCAGATTCTTTACCAGCTGAGTCACCAAGGAAGCCCAAGAATACTGAAGTGGGTTATCCCTTCTCCAGTGGATCTTCCTGACCTAGGAATCAAACCAGGGTCTCCTGCATTGCAGGTGGATTCTTTACCACTGAGCCACCCAGGAAGCCAAGACTACAGTAGTCATTATTTTATATACCAGGGACTCTTGAACGACATAGCTTTGAACTGCATGGGTCCACTTACAGGTGGGCTCTTCAATAGTCAATACTATCATCCTACATGATTCATCAGATCTGTGGATGTGGAGGAACCTTCAATGCTGCAGAACCAAGGGTATGGAGAGCTGACTAGAAGTTAAAAACTGATTTTCGATTGCACAGAGGGTCAGTACCCCCAACCCCTGAATTGTTCATGGATCAACTGTAGTTTAAAAAAATGTATAGCCTAGATAACCTCTTAAATATAGTTAGCAACTTTGTTTCCAGAAGAACATTAAAAAAAACACCTGAAAACATCCAACAAGTTTTTAATGTTCTTCTGGAAACAAAGTTGCTAACTATATTTAAGAGGTTATCTAGGCTATACATTTTTTAAACTACAGTTGATCTGTGAACAATTCAGGGGTTGGGGGTACTGATCCTCTGTGCAATAGAAAATCAGCGTTTAACTTCTAGTCAGCTTTCCATACCCTTAGTTCTGCAGCACTGAAGTTTCCTCCACATCCACAGATCTGACGAATCATGTAAGACCGCACAATTGCACTCATCTCACACGCTAGTAAAGTAATGCTCAAAATTCTCCAAGCCAGGCTTCAGCAATACGTGAACCATGAACTTCCTGATGTTCAAGCTGGTTTTAGAAAAGGCAGAGGAACCAGAGATCAAATTGCCAACATCCGCTGGATCATGGAAAAAGCAAGAGAGTTCCAGAAAAACATCTATTTCTGCTTTATTGACTATGCCAAAGCCTTTGACTGTGTGGATCACAATAAACTGTGGAAAACTCTGAAAGACATGGGATTACCAGACCACCTGATCTGCCTCTTGAGAAATCTGTATGCAGGTCAGGAAGCAAAAGTTAGAACTGGACATGGAACAACAGACTGGTTCCAAATAGGAAAAGGAGTACGTCAAGGCTGTATATTGTCACGCTGCTTATTTAACTTATATGCAGAGTACATCATGAGAAATGCTGGGCTGGAGGAAGCACAAGCTGGAATCAAGACTGCCGGGAGAAATATCAATAACATCAGATATGCAGATGACACCACCCTTATGGCAGAAAGTGAAGAGGAACTAAAAAGCTTCTTGATGAAAGTGAAAGAGGAGAGTGAAAAAGTTGGCTTAAAGCTCAACATTCAGAAAATGAAGATCATAGCATCCGGTCCCATCACTTCATGGGAAATAGATGGGGAAACAGTGGAAACAGTGTCAGACTTTATATTTTTGGGCTCCAAAATCACTGCAGATGGTGACTGCAGCCATGAAATTAAAAGTCACTTACTCCTTGGAAGGAAAGTTATGACCAACCTAGATAGCATATTCAAAAGCAGAGACATTACTTTGCCAACAAAGGTCTGTCTAATCAAGGCTATGGTTTTTCCAGTGGTCATGTATGGATGTGAGAGTTGGACTGTGAAGAAGGCTGAGCGCTGAAGAATTGATGCCTTTGAACTGTGCTGTTGGAGAAGACTCTTGAGAGTCCCTTGGATTGCAAGGAGGTCCAACCAGTCCATTCTGAAGGAGATCAGCCCTGGGATTTCTTTGGAAGGAATGATGCTAAAGCTGAAACTTTGGCCACCTCATGGGAAGAGTTGACTCATTGGAAAAGACTCTGATGCTGGGAGGGATTGGGAGCAGGAGGAGAAGAGGACAATGGAGGATGAGATGGCTGGATGGAATTACCAACTCGATGGACGTGAGTCTGAGTGAACTCTGGGAGTTGGTGATGGACAGGGAGGCCTGGCGTGCTGTGATTCATGGGGTTGCAAAGAGTCAGACATGACTGAGCAACTGAACTGAACTGATATAAGAGAATAGCATTCAAAGGCTAAATAAAGAAACAATATTTATATACAACATAGCTGTGCATTCATGCTCAATCACTCAGTCATGTCCAACTCTTTGTGACCCCATGGACTGTAACCCTCCAGGCTCCTCTGTCCACAGGATTTCCCAGGCAAGAATACTAGAATGGATTGCCATTTCCTCCTCCGGGGGATCTTCCCAACCCAAGGATCCAACCCAAGTCTTTTACAACTTCTGCACTGGCAGGCAGATTCTTTACCTCCAAGTCACCTGGGAAGCCCAAAAATCTCACAAAATACTTTGAGTGTAAAGTAAAATAAGAATAAATATGAAAAGAACATGTACAGTATGATTTTATTTATATAAAGCTCCCAAACCTGGAGAGTAAATGATACACTGGGTAAATAGTATTCAGTAAAACTTCATAGAACAGCTAAGAGATGATATCCACAGAATTCAGGAGATACTTATCTTTAGGCTTAATGTAGGTGGGATACAAGAAAGACTTCAGAAATATTGGTAACATCTTTTCCTCTTTGTTAATTGATTGGTGCACTTTTATACATTATTTCAGTAAATTAAAAATCCATGATATACTTTATTTTCTAATTTAATTTTTATCATATATTGAGGGATAGTTGATTTACTACATTGTGTTAATGTCAGTTGTATAGCAAAGCAGTTCAGGTATACATATAGTCTTATTCATTCTCTTTCAGATTCTTTTCCCATATAAGTCATTACAGAATATTGAGTAAATTTGCCTGTGCCTTACCGTAGGTCCTTGTTGGTTATCTCTTTTATATATAGCAATGTCATAATACAGCTTATTTATTCATGAAATATTACATAATTTTTTCAAGTGGAGGAGGGACTAATTAGGAATTCTGTTGCCTTCTCACAGTATTTCTTTTCTCATCAGTTACATTCTGGGTAAATGTTAGAACTTTGAAACCAAGTTAATTTTTCTATTCTGGCTTTCTGAGACTGTAGAATGCCTAACGAATGGACAACCGGACCACTTATCTTGTCATTTAGATATCTTTTATTTAGATTTAAATCTGCTTTAATCAAGACATGTTCTCCATGAATTAAAAATGTCTTGAAAGCCATGCTGGCTATAAAAGGAGGCAGTGAACAGTCGCTTTGAACAAAGTATCATTCATAATGATCTGCAGAACTGTCACTTTTCCTCAGCTGTCCTTTGATAATAAAGTAGACCTTTCTCCTTCAACTGATTAAAGCCTGGTGATGGAGCAATCTTGCAGACAGAGTATCTGCTGCGCCATAGAAATGGACACCTTACTAACCACGATGAAAGCGGAAGTGAAAGTCGCTCAGTCGTGTCTGACTCTTTCAACCCCGTGGACTGTAGTCTGCCAGGCTCCTCTGTCCGTGGAATTCTCCAGGTGAGAATACTAGAGTAGGTAGCTATTCCCTTCTCCTGGGGATCTTCCTGACCCAGGGATCCAACCCTGGTCTCCTGCATTGCAGGCAGATTCTTCACTAACTGAGCCACCCATGGTTAACCACAAAGGTTAATGCTAAAACTGTTCTGTTCCTCTGATGAGTCCCTTTGAATGACAGATTAATTATTTAACAGAGCTTATGGTTCAGCTTCTGGTGGCCTCTGCTTGTTCAAATACTGGGATGGAATTGGTGTGTTGTACTTTATTGGTATGGACAGGGAGGCCTGGTATGCTGCAGTCCATGGGGTTGCAAAGAGTCAGACACGACTGAGTGAAATGAACTGATTTTATCAGTGACAGGAAACATTTCTCTTGGCTACTTGGGTTGATCTTTCTGAATGTTGCCTGGAGGACTTCTGGATGGTACTGAAATATGAGATTAAGTATTCCTACTTTCTGCCTAAGTGGAAGACCAGAAGGAAGCCCACGGAGGAGTCAGAATCTTCCAATCCATATGTAAATTTTAACAGTCATGCTCTTTCACATCAACAGGCTTTCCTGAGAAATGAGGAGGCTTGGATGAACCCAAAAAGTTTGGTGGAAAGGTTCAACTGGCCCTGGCATGCTGCCAATCCAGACAGAAATCTTGCAAATATTTTATCTCTGAAAAGAAAAATCCAGTCAGTGGACCTGAAGATAATGTAGTATTCACAGATACGCTATTTTTCTTCCTACTTCATTCCCCCGATGCTGCTTAAGGGTTCAGTTGTCAGCAGTTAAGACGGACGAAGTGTTTTTTTTTTTTTTTTTCCCTGAGATAAATTATGAATTGGCTCCCACTCTGCCAACCCAGTGCTAATATGTCACCAGCCAGAAAGGTCAGGAGTAGCTTCAGTTCACTTACCCCCATGGTGATGGAATGGTTTATAGCACAAGATTTTGATTACAGAGGTTCAACTTCTGCTGTCCCCCAGCTTGATAATGTGAGAGATGGAGAGCCCCACGTCATCTCCTGGTGCTTCAGCTTTGTCATCTGTAAAATGGGGGGAATATTACCCACCACACAGGGTCTTTGTAAGGATTCAATGAAAGTAAAAAGGGTTTCCCTGGTGGCTCAGATGGTAAAGAATCTGCCTGCAATGCAGGAGACCCAGGTTCAATCCCTGGGTCAGGAAGACCCCCTGGAGAAGGGAATGGCAACCCACTCCAATATTCTTGCCTGGGAAATTCCGTGGACAGAGGAGCCTGGTGGGCTACAGTCAAAAGGGTCGCAGAAAGAATTCAATGAACCAAAGCTTTTTAAAGGTGTTTTTCCATCGTGTTTGGTATTTTAAAAGGACTCAGGGCATTGTTCCTATTAGGACAGTGTTAATGATTTTAAGAAAATATATATACACTACCACATGAAAAACAGAAAGTAGGAAGTTGCTGAATAGCACAGGGAGCTCAGCTTGGGGCTCTGTGATGACCTACCTAGAGGGGTGGAATGGGGGGTCAAGAGGGAAGAGATGTATGTATACAAATAGCTGGTTCACAATGTTGTACAGCAGAGATTAACACAATGTTGTAAGCAATTAAATTCCAATTAAAAAAATCAGATTTAAAGTTTTCTGTGTGTTCTAACCTGGGAAGCAGATAGGCATTGAAGCTCATTGAAGAAATATACCATAAATGGCAAATCAACCTGAGCCTAGTATGCAAGTGACTTTTTTTTTTTTTTTTCTGGCAACAAAGAATACAATGCCCACATCTCTATGTTTAAAGTCATAGTGAATAGGGTGCTGGCCAAGTGAGATTCAGTAAAACCAGTTCCAAACCTGATTCTCACAATAACTACCCACATGTTGTTACTGCTTAGTCACGTCTGATTCTTTGCGATTGCATGGACTGTAGCCCGCCAGGCTCCTCTGCCCATGGGATTTCCCACGCAAGAATCAACTACCTACATAATCGTAGGCAAATACTTTTTATTTTTCTCAGCCTGTTTCCATCTAGGTTGGAGGAGATGTGAGGTCAAACCTTGCTTGACTTCACTTTGAAAATGCTCATATTTGGGGAATCAATGTTGGTTATAGAATAGCACAAGAGAGATCCTTCCACACGTGGTTACTTGAGTGGTTGCTTATTGCCTTGTCATTTACTGTGGGACTGCAAAATCCAAGATTAGGGCCTTTGTTTGCTCCATTCTTGTTAACCTCCATTTGTCATCAAGAACCAGCCTCTTGCATCTCCATCTTGCTTTGTGCACTAAAATACAAAGAGTCTACAAGTATGAAGTATCTGCAGCAATTATATTTCCTTGCTTTCCAAACCCTCACTGAACTGAGCCCATGACAAGAACTAGGAGACTAGTAGGAGGTCCTGTGAGAAGAGGGGAGAGGAATCACAGTATTTACTCCCAGGTCTCCTTCTTGCTAGACTATGACATCATAGAGTCTAGTGCTCAGTGGTATGGCAGAGTCCCTCTGTTCAAGGTCATGTCGTCCATCAGGCTGTCTTACTATACAGCTATAGCTCTCACCAGGCTTGGCATCTACTTTCTTCACTTTTCCCAAGAGGAGTGGTTTAGGCATGAAAATGTCCATCCTCTTGTTGCTAGCTTTGGGGTACTTCTCAATTCTTTGTTGATTTCCCATACCTTTTAAGAAGTTCATTCATTAAACTCCCATTAGTCTTTTTTTTTAAATTTTTGGCCATGCCATTCAGCATGTGGGATCTTAGTTCCCCGACCAGGGATCGAACACATGCCCCCTGCCTCAGGATCATGGAGTCTTAACCACTGGGCAACCAGGGAAGTCCCAGTCATCTTTTTTTGAGTATGCCATCTCTATGCCAAGGCCATGCTCAATATATGATTTAACATCTGCAAACTTCCTTGCGTTTAGCAGACGTTCAGAATCTGATTTTTAAATGACTCCTGACATCATAAAATTACCATGCCTGAGTTTGAATGACATACTCTACGTTAGAATCAAAGTGGCCAAGACCATGTATTTTTTTCCCCTTCAGTGCAACTCTCCCTTCACCCACCCGCATTTTCTCATTCAACTCCCAATTATTAAGAATCTAAAAGTGTCAAGAATTACATAGAAGGCTGAATTGATATTTTTTAAATTAAAATTTTATTTTATAGTCACCCAAATATTCACCATTGACAATGTCCTTCTTCCTTCCTGAAGAATTGAGTTACCAACTGGTATCATTTTCCTCCGACCCGGGGCGCTTCCTTTAGCATTTCTTGTAGTGAACAGCTAGTCAATGAATTCTCTTAGCTTTCTTCTATTAAAAATGCATTTAATTAATCTTAATTTTTGAAAGGTATTTTTAAGGGATTCTGATTTGATAGCTTTTATTTTTTCTTTCAGTACTAAAATGCTTCACCGTCTTCTGAAATCCATTGTTTTTGAAAAGAAATCAACAATAATTTTCCTGCATGTCATGTGTGGCCTCCTCTGTCTGCTTTCAAGACTCTTTCTTTATCTTTCTGTTTATAGTTTGATTATGATATATTTGGATGTCTGGATGTGGTGTTCTTTATATTTACTTTGGATGAGTTTTACTGAACTCTAATCTGTAAGTATATATCTTTCTCCAAATTTAAAATGTTTGTTGGCATTATTTCTTAAAAAAAAAAAAAATGTCATGTCCCAGTCCTTCTTGCCTCTTCTCTTGGAACTCCAATTAAACATATATTAGGGCTTCCTCCCTGGTGGCTCAGACGGTAAAGAATCTTCCTGAAATGCAAGAGAGCTGAGTTTGATCCCTGGGTTGGGAAGATACACTGGAGAAGGAAATGGCAACTCACTCCGGTATTCCTGCTGGGAGAATTCTATGGACAGAGGAACCTAATCCATGGGGTTGCAAAGAATTGGACACAACAGTGACTAACACTTTCACTTCCTTCCAGATCTTTTGATATTTCCCCACAGATGTTTGAGGCTGTTTGTTTTTTCAGTCTTTCATTTGTCTGTTCTTCAGATTGGATCCTTTACACTGATATATATTCAAATTTACTGACTCTTTCCTCTGTTATTTGCAATATAACTTAAGTCCACCCAATGAATTTTCATTTCAAATGCTATGTGATTTCTTAATTCTAAAATATCAATTTCTTTTGCAGACTATTAATTTTTGTTGACATTTCTTATCTTTTCATTTATTATTAACATAACTTTCTTTATGTCACCATGCATAAATATAATAGATACCTTAAAATAATTTTCTGCTATTAGCCAATCTATTGGTCATTTCAACTTGGTCTCTATTGAGTGTCTTCTTTTTTAAGAACCAATCATATTTACCTTTTCAGTATGGGTATTGTGAATGCTATGTTGCTGAGACTCTAAATTCTGTTATATTCCTCCCAAGCATGTTGACTTATCTTTTGTTTTAGCAGAAAATTAATTTGGTTGAACTGAATCTACAAACTTTACCTTTTGAAATGCAACTCAAAGGTTGGTTCACTTCGTTCATCATTATCTTGGTTCTTTGCACCCTCTGCTAGGCATGGGTAGTTCAGTGATCAGTCAGGCATGGTTTATACACAGATCTAATGCCCTTCCTCTTATGTTCTCTCTTTTTCAGGAATCGCTCCCCTTCACTTTTTAGTAGCTGCCATTGTCTCAATCTCTATCCTCTAATTTGTTAAAGAAGACATACTGTGGGTTCAGCTACGCAAGATGGCACAGAAGGCTGCCTGCCATCAGCTAGAAGCTCTGAAAATGGGAAACTCACCCAGGGCAATTCTCTTTTCTTAAGTGATGGCTCCTTTCAATGTCTGCTTGCTTTTATGCTCCCGAAGTGCTTTAATGTAGTTGTGTTTTTATTTTGTTCTGAGTTCACAATTATTATTTGTGGGAAGGTTTGTATGGTAGAAGCTTTCTAAATCACACCAGAAGGCAAACTAAAGTACATTGTCTTTAAAATTTAATATAACTCTGCTTAGAGGTGCTAACACGGTAATGGATTGAGCCAAAATGCAAACTAAAAATCACAGCTTCACTTGACAAAGGCATGGGGCCTATCCAAAAAAACATACCTAAAGTAAAAGTGTAGCATTTAATTTTATTGCACATGTAATTTGGAAACCTAATGACAGCTCTTTCTCCATCTCTATCAACAATATGCCTCCAAATTTAAAGGAAATAAACTCATATCTCAACATCTCCAGCCTTTTCAAGTCAGATCAGAATATTCATCCAAAGGAGTTTCTTTATTGGAAAATTATTTTGGAGCTTTATGTTTTATCCGAAAACCTCAACAATTATTACACGAGTAGCCAGCACAGCATTGCTACCTCTGTGCTGCTTTCCAGAACCTCTGCTCTAGTAGATATTACAGTAAGACTTATCTTACAGGAAACTTCCCTCATGGCCCAGTGGCTAAGACTCCATACTCCCAATGCAGGGGGCCAGGGTTTGAGTCCTGTTGAGGGAACTAGATTTCACATGCCACAACTAAGCGTTTGCATGTTGCAACAAAAATCAAAGAGTCCATGTGTCACAACTAAGACCCAGGACAACCAAATAAATATTTTTTTTTAATTTACTTTTCAGAAAAGGGGATTAAAGCAAATGAAGGTAAACCACTTCCAAAATTCACCTGGCTTGTCTGTGTTGGAGCCCAGATTCAAAGCTATGTTCTGATATGGATTCTCATTTAAGATTTATATTTGTCTAACTTTTTAATGCTGGATGAACTAATGAACTTCTATCAGAGAAAGATCAATTGGCATTTGAACTCAGGAGAGTTACTGAATACACTGCTAATTTTCAGTCTTTTGACATGGGCCAAACTATAAACCTGTACATCCATGTAGCAGTAAGCAGAAGCTGATTGGCAGAAGGAGATTCGGTTCCCAGGAAGCAGGAGGAAGCTGCTGTTGAAAGTCTATCAGACCTTTTTGTAGACCTCATAAGAAATTCCATTATTCCAGAATTCTAACATGATTGAAAACCTAGGGCATCAGTTACTTTCAGAAGCTAATCATATTCTTAACAGCCAGAACAGTGTGACTTTGGCTCAAGATAGGTCAAACTTGTTTTTTTTTTTTCCCTTTTGGTGGGGGTCAGGGCAGGGCAGAGGGAGATTTAACTAGATTGAAAACAGATATGAATCTGAAACATACTTGAATAAAACTTTGCTACCAGCCTGACCTATGTCTTCATTAAGAAGGGTCATTTTCGAAGTTTCTACACATTTTGTTCTGGCCAGTATGAAGAGACAATAGGCTGTGGTCTGTCTCTAGCACCGTCTCATGTTAAAAATCACCTTGACATACACAAAGGGTATTTATTGAATCGAATTGAATATGTTGTTGAGAAAGGCCAACCCGGTCATCCAAAGGGAGCTGTCCAAGACCCAGGTGCTGAAACCAGGAGCGACAATATTAAGAAGTTCACAAATTATTAATATTCAGCTTATTTGTAGTTCTGGAATCACACTCCAGGCTAGATGCACACAAAACACATTATGTTGTTTATATAATAAATTGGCCTATTAAATACCCAGGTCATTTCTTGAGTCATTTCACTTTCTATGATGGCCAGAATGGGGTCACATGATGCTTTAAGGAGAGAATCAACTTTCAAACCCAGGAAATTTTACTTCAGAAACCATCCTTTTAACCCTCAATAATCATATGTCTCCTAGATTTAAACTCACATCCAATTAAAAACTTAACTATTATATTCTACTACTTCAGGTAAGATCAAAATATGGGCTGGAAGTTTTCTATACTTTTCAAGCATGCATGTATTTCTTGTCTTTCAGAATCAAAGAGGATAACATGCTGGCTTAATCTCTCAATGCTGTAGCACTGAGAAATCTCCAACCTCTTAAATGTCATCTCTTCAAGACTCTGGGAAGCTGATTGCAACGTGGGGATTCTTTGCTTTTGATTCGAGTGTTAAATTAATTCTTAGAGGAGTTCCTTGCAACTGCAAATGATTTCCAGCTGGAGAAAAATCCCAAACATCCTATTTTGTCCTTGACAAACCCAGCTGCAGAAAAGCAGAGGAAATGTGCAAACGTCCATGCTGACACTTGATCTCCAATATAGACAACAAAGAAATGTGTGGATGACAACAGTGACAACAGAGTGGAAACATTAGTCCATTACAGATCCACTTTCATCATAAAGCATTTTTTTTTCATATTCTTGGAAGTGCAGAGAATATCATCCTGACATTTCCTAGATAAAGGAAAATTTTGCATGGCTAAACTAGGACTCTTTTGAGAGTTAACAGAGCCATTCACTGGATAGGAAAACAGATATAAACCAAGACTATCCTGGAGAAGTCAGAATGCATGGATAACCAACTGATGTATGGTCATTGCTGCATTTGTGGTTACTGCACAGTTCCTGCCAGAAGACTTTGTCTTGAATTATCAGTATCAGAATCTTTCTTTTATGCTTGACATCTTCTAGACATAATCTCAAATGATTCATCTCCTCATCTAAGAGTAATTTTCTTCATCAGGTTAGGTAATATGTCATAATGACGGAGAGGCAAGAGACAGGTGAGTTGTAGAGGTGGATGGAAAAGTCTTAGGATGAAGAGTATAGGGTTTGAAGCCTGACAAACCTGTCTCAAACACCAGTTCAATCATTAATTTATTAGGTGATCTAAGTAAGACAGAGTACAGCTCAGTATCAAGTGACTTGTCTAAACTATACTCATGAACCCAGTTGTCTGATTGGAATGTTAAAGATGGAGAGTATAAAGCATCAGACGCTTAGAAGGTTCTCAATAGAGATGGATATTATTATTACCAGTCTTTCCTTCCTTTCTAGTGACAGTGATTAGATGTACATTATTTCCCTCTATTCATTGATATAAATTAAGATATCTAGTGCCAGGGTCCAACAAATATTGAGCTGTATATCAGTTAGCATTTTGTTGGTCTATCTGAAACAAAAGACTCCCACATCCCCAGTGGCTCAGACAGTAAAGAATCCACCTGCAGTGTGGGATACCTGGGTTTGATCCCTGGGTTGGGAAGATCCCCTGGAGTAGGACATGGCAACCCACTCCAATATTCTTGCCTAGAGAATCCCCATGGACAGAGAAGCCTGGAAGGCTACAGTCCATGCGATCACAAAGAGCTGGACATGACTGAGCGACTAAGCACAGCACAGCACAGCACAGCACAGCACAGCACAGCAAAAGCTTTAAGAAATATAGAATTATTTGTCCCATGAAACAAGAATTCTAAGACTGGGAAATTCAGGGCTGATACCCTGCCTCAGTGATGCTAAAGACCCATAACTTTCACAACAGTACCTCAAGGTACTGTTGCTGCTGTTCACTCGCTAAGTTGTGTCCAACTCTTTATGACCTAATTGACTACAGCATGCCAAGACCCCCTGTCCTCCACTATCTCCTGGAGTGCTCAAATTCATGTCCATTGAGTCGGTAATGCTATCTAATCACCTCATCCTCTGCCACCCCCTTCTTCTTTTGCCTTCAGCCCTTCCCATTTTAAATCTTACAGTACAGTACATGGGAAGGGCTGATGCTGAAGTTGAAGCCCCAAAACTTTGGCCACCTAATGTGAAGAACTGACTCATTGGAAGAAACCCTGATGCTGGGCATACACACTGAGGAAACCAGAAGGGAAAGAGACACGTGTACCCCAATGTTCATTGCAGCACTGTTTATAATAGCCAGGACATGGAAGCAACCTAGATGGCCATCAGCAGATGAATGGATAAGAAAGCTGTGGTACATATACACAATGGAGTATTACTCAGCCATTAAAAAGAATACATTTGAATCAGTTCTAATGAGGTGGATGAAACTGGAACCTATTATACAGAGTGAAGTAAGCCAGAAAGAAAAACACCAGTACAGTATACTAACGCATATATATGGAATTTAGAAAGATGGTAACAATAACTTTGTGTACGAGACAGCAAAAGAGACACTGATGTATAGAACAGTCTTATGGACTCTGTGGGAGAGGGAGGGGTGGGAAGATTTGGGAGAATGGCATTGAAACATGTAAAATATGTATGAAACTAGTCGCCAGTCCAGGTCTGATGCACGATACTGGATGCTTGGGGCTGGTGCACTGGGACGACCCAGAGGGATGGTATGGGGAGGGAGGAGGGAGGAGGGTTCAGGATGGGGAACACGTGTATACCTGTGGCAGATTCATTTCGATATTTGGCAAAACTAATACAATATTGTAAAGTTTAAAAATAAAGTAAAATTTAAAAAAATGTTTAGCCTTGGGGTTTGTTTCTTTACCTATTATTTGTGTACTATGTATTATTTGTCTGAAAAGTATTATAAACCTACTACAGTACAGTACTATATAGCTGATGGTGTTAGAGGATAGGATAGTTGGATGGCATCACCAACTCAATGGATATGAGTTTGAGCAAGTTCTGGGAGATGGTGAAGGACAGGGAAGCCTGGTGTGCTACAGTCCAAGGGGTCACAAAGAGTCAGACATGACTGAGCAACTGAACAACAACAACTATATAGCTGATTGTGTTAGAGGGGGACCTAGGCTAACTGTCTTGGATTTGTGAGCAAATTGGACTTTCAAACACACTCTTAGAATGGAATGTATTTGTATATAGGGGACTTTCCGTATATGCTACAGCAACAGATGAGTCACTTTCACTGCTGTTGCTGAAGGACCACGCTCTGAAAAGTGCCAGAGTCCTTGATCAAACACCTTGTCAGGTTTAATGCTGTTAAAGTGGCTCCAGGGAGACTCTCATAGAGCCCCGTGAACAGATATCACCCTCTTGTATTTAATTAAGTAGAGAGACTGACTTTACTCACCTGACTCCAGGAACATCTCTCCATGATCCTGGGTGTTTCTCTGCTTTGCAGCTTGCTCTGTTGGCTGTGGGCTTCCCTGGTGGCTCAGATGGTAAAGAATCTGCCTGCAATGTGGGAGACCTGGGTTCAATCCCTGGGCTGGGAGGATCCCCGGCTGAGAGTACTTCATAGGGTGATCATAGGGCTTCCTTGCTAGCTCAGCAGGTAAAGAATCCACCTGCAATGCTGGAGACTCCGGTTCGATCTTTCCTGGGTAGGGAAGATCCTTTGGAAAAGGGATAGGCTACCCACTCCAGTATTCTTGGGCTTCCCTGGTGGCTCAGATGGTAAAGAATCTGCCTGCAACGTGGGAGACCTGGGTTCAATTCCTGGGCTGAGAAGATCCCCTGGAGGAGGGCATGGCAACCCACACCAGGATTCTTGCCTAGAGAATCCCATGGACAGAGGAGCCTGTGGGCTACAGTCCATGGGATTGCAAAGAGTTAGACACAACTGAGCAACTAAGCACAGCACAGCACAGCACAGAGTGATCATAAATGTATTGTCTCAACCAGGACACTTTTGAGAGTAAAGGAGAATGCTATTGCAAGGCATACTGGGAAAACAGCTGTAAACTAGAACTAATGGGGGAAAGCAGAGCATATGGTTACCCTATGATAAATGTGGTTATATCACATCTTCCAGGGTTTATCTCACAGCTTTACCCACCAGCAGGCATTTCCAGGTCTTCCCACATGGCACTAGGGGTAAAGAATCTGCTTGCCAAGGCAGGAGATGGAAGAGTTGTGAGTTCGATCCCTGAGTCAGGAAGATTCCCTAGAGTAGGAAATGGCAACCCACTCCAGCATTCTTGCCTGGAGAATCCCATGGACAGAGGAGGTGGTGAACTACAGTCCATAGGGCTGCAAAGAGTCAGATATGCCTGAGCGAAGCAAGTCCTTAAGAAGGCTTTTCTATCCGTGGAAATGGCCAAGTCAGACCAGAAAGTCATTCCTAACCGTGTGATAGTTTTAGAGTTGATTGGCTGGAGGTCAAATAAGAAATTGAAGCAAGCAGAGGAAACAGCAACCCTCCTTCCATCTCAGAATCAAGGCTGGAAACTTCTGGTGCTCCTCACTCATGTCTTGAAGAAGAAGGAATTGCTCCTTTGATCCCTTATCCAGAAATACTCCAAGGAGTTTACTTTCTATTTTCATAATTGCAACCTTCAACTCATTCCACTCCTCTAATTCTCACCAGTTTTATGTTCTTGGATCCTAAACCATTGAGAAGAAGCATAATTAAATAAGGGCTTGGATTTGAAACTGGGGTGGAGGGGGTGGGGAACTCTGCTTTATCCTGGATGGAGCAAACATTTCTATTTCTCCTTCTCTCACAATTCATATTAAGACACACTCACAGGGGTGGGCTGGGGTGGGGGTGGGGGGAGGCCAGGCTTTGGAATATATCTCTTTGCTGAATAAGTGACAAAAGTTAAAAAGCAGTCATTTAGGAAACTTAAATGTGACAGTGGATGATAGATGGTAGCTGGCAAGGCTGCAAAATGAGAAACATTAAAATCATATATTAGAATAGATCAAGCTTGGTACTCCAGTTTGTGTCAGCAAGTTTCTTTTGATATGTCAAGTCTCTGTAGGCCTGGAACTCTGGTCTACTTTGAAGATGGATTTTAAAAGGAATATGTTTATGTTTAGGAACTTAATAATGCCATGTGCACCAAAAAGTCAGGGACAAAATCAAACTGAATGTGTTACTGTTTATTTGCTGTGAGATCCTCCCATGCCTGGTGCCCTGGAGCTCTGTGTCTGCTTAGAAATTCTGGAGAACCTTTCAGAACCGGATCAGGGGGCCCTTCTTCCAGGAAGGCCTTCTGATCTCCCCAGCTGGGTGCATTGCTGAATCCTCGAAACCCTCAGCTCCCTGTTTAAACCTTTCTTGTGGCTTTTGGCATTTTTCTCCCTTGATGTCAGTTTTCTTCAATCAGTGTTTATCATCGCTACTAACCTATGAGCAGGGTCTGCTAACCCTCCTCAAGGGCAGGGTCTGTGATGGTTGCATCTCTGTACGTGACCCAGAGGAGAGTGCTGTGGTCATTTGTCTTAAGGTTTCTCTGCTTTCCCATCAGTGCCAGCCTGCCAGGCTCCACTGCCCATGGGATTCTCCAGGCAAGAATACTGGAGTGGATTGCTGTTCCCTTCTGCAGGGGATTGTCCAGATCCAGGGATCGAACCCCAGCCTGCATTGCAGGCTGGATTGCAGGTGGATTCGTCACCATCTGAGCAATTGAGGAAGCCCCCAGGTGATCACAACACCTTGAATATATTTCTATTAGTATCTTTATTCATCATGAACAAGTTATGTATTTTTGTGCCTTTTTTCACTCTCCATACAGTGAGTTTCTTGTGGATAGAGAATAGGTACTACTCCTCTAGGGAATCCCCATGACCAGAGCAGGGTCTGGGCCATAGTGAGTATTTGTTAGATGCATGGATCCATCAAAGAATGGATCAATGAATTTCAGAGCTTCACCTCTTTGTAGCTTGAATGTCAATGGACCAGAATTTGGTCTCTAAGTTGTTCTGTATCTTAGAATAAACAACTTCTCTCTTTGAAAAAGCTGAATCATAAGACCTCCAAGATCCTTTCTACAACTATTAAATGTTCTATTTGCTGAATTCTTTGTCTCTACTAAAAGAAATAATTGCATTCTTACAGTAGTACAGTTTTGCCCTTTAATTTTTTTTGTTTATTTATTGGGGTATAGTTGCTTTACAATGTTGTGTTAGTTTCTGCTGTACAGTGAAGTGAATGAGCTATCAGTTCAGTTCAGTTCACTTCAGTTGCTCAGTCGTGCCCAACTGTTTGTGACCCCATGGACTGCAGCACACCAGGCATCCCTGTCCATCACCAACTCCCAGAGCTTGGGCAAACTCATGTCCATCGAGTTGGTAATGCAATCCAACCATCTTATCCTCTGTCATCCCCTTCTCCTCCTGCCTTCAATCTTCCCCAGCATTAGGGCCTTTTCCAATGAGTCAGTTTTTCATATCAGGCGGCCAAAGTAATGGAGTTTCAGCTTCAGCATCTGTCCTTCCAATGAATATTCAGGACTGATTTCCTTTAGGATGGACTGGTTGGATCTCCTTGCAGTCCAAGGGACTCTCAAGAGTCTTCAACACCACAGTTCAAAAGCATCAATTCTTCAGCACTCAGCTTTCTTTATAGTCCAACTCTCACATCCATACTTGACTACTGGAAAAATCATAGCTTTGACTAGATGGACCTTTGTTGGCAAAGTAATGTCTCTGCTTTTTAATATGCTGTCTAGGTCAGTCATAGCTTTTCTTTCAAGGAGCAAACATCTTTTAATTTCAAGGCTGCAGTCACCATCTGCAGTGATTTTGGAGCCCTCCAAAATAAAGTGTCTCACTGTTTTCATTGTTTCCCCACCTATTTGCCATGAAGTGATGGGACCAGATGCCATGGTCTTAGTTTTCTGAATGTCGAGTTTTAAGCCAGCTCTTTTCACTCTCCTCTTTCACTTTCATCAAGAGGCTCTTTAGTTCTTCTTCACTTTCTGCCATAATGGTGGTGTCACCTGCATATCTGAAGTATTTGATATTTCTCCCAGCAATCTTGATTCCAGCTTGTGCTTCATCCAGGCTGGCATTTCACATGATATACTCTGCATATAAGTTAAATAAGCAGGGTGATGTTATACAGCCTTGACATACTCCTTTCCCAATTTGGAACTAGTCTGTTGTTCTATGTCCAGTTCTAACTGTTGCTTCATGACCTACATACAGATTTCTCAGGAGGAAGGTAAGGTGGTCTGGTATTCCCATCTTTTGAAGAATTTTCCACAGTTAGTTGTGATCTACACAGTCAAAGGCTTTGGCCTAATCAATAAAGCAGAAGTATATGTTTGACTGGAATCCTCTTGCTTTTTTGATGATCCAATGGATGTTGGCAATTTGATCTCTCGTTCCTCTGCCTTTTCTAAATCCAGCTTGAACATCTGGAAGTTCATGGTTCACGTATTGCTGAAGTCTGGCTTGGAGAATTTTGAGCATTACTTTACTAGCGTGTGAGATGAGTGCAATTGTGCGGTAGTTTAAACATTCTTTGGCATTGCCCTTCTTTGGGACTGGAATGAAAACTGACCTTTTCCAGTCCTATGACCACTGCTGAGTTTTCCAAATTTGCTGGCATATTGAGTGCAGCACTTTCACAGCATCATCTTTCAGGATTTGAAATAGCTCAACTGGAATTCCATCACCTCCACTAGCTTTGTTTGTAGTGATGCTTTCTAAGGCCCACTTGACTTCACATTCCAGGATGTCTGACTCTAGGTGAGTGATCACATCATTGTGGTTATCTGGGTCATGAAGATCTTTTTTGTATAGTTTTTCTGTGTATTCTTGCCACCTCTTCTTAATATCTTCTGCTTCTATTAGGTTCATACCATTTCTGTCCTTTATTGAGCCCATCTTTGCATGAAATATTCCCTTGTATCTTTAATTTTCTTGAAGAGATCTCTAGTCTTTCCCCATTCTATTATTTTCCTCTGTTTCTTTGCATTGATCACTGAGGAAGGCTTTCTTATCTCTCCTTGCTATTTTTTAGAGCTCTGCATTCAAATGGGCATCTTTCCTTTTCTCCTTTGCCTTTCACTTCTCTTCTTTTCTCAGCTATTTGTAAGGCCTCCTCAGACAACCATTTTGCCTTCCTTTTTCTTGGGGATGGTCTTGATCCTTGTCTCCTGTACATTGTCAGGAACCTCCATCCATAGTTCGTCAGGCATTCTGTCTATGAGATTTAATCCCTTGTATCTATTTCTCACTTCTACTGTATAATCATAAGGGATTTGATTTAGGTCATAACTGAATGGTCTAGTGGTTTTCCCCACTTTCTTCAATTTAAGTTTGAATTTGGCAATAAGGAGTTCATGATCTGAGCCACAGTCAGCTCCCAGTCTTGTTTTGGCTGACTGTATAGAGCTTCTCCATCTTTGATTGCAAAGAATATAATCAATCTGATTTCAGCATTGACCATCTGGTGATGTCCATGTGTAGGGTCTTCTCTTGTGTTGTGGAAAGAGGGTGTTTGCTATGACCAGGGCATTCTCTTGGCAAAACTCTGTTAGCCTTTGCCCTGTTTCATTTTGTATTCCAAGGCCAAATTTGCCTGTTACTCCAGGTATCTCTTGACTTCCTACTTTTGCATTCCAGTCCCTTATGATGAAAAGGACATCTTTTGGGGGTATTAGTTCTAGAAAGTCTTATAGGTCTTTGTAGAACCATTCAATTTCAGCTTCTTCAGCATTACTGGTTGGGAAATAGACTTGGAGTAATGTGATATTGAGTGGTATACATACATTCAGCTATAGGTGTACATATATTCCCTTCCTCCTGAGCCTCCATCCCACACCACACATCTAGGTCATCACAGAACACAGAGCTGAGCTCCCTGTGCTATAGAGAAGTTCCCTTCAGCCATCCATTGTACACATGGTAGTGTATATTTGCCAATCCTTGTCTACTGATTCATCCCACCTCCCTCCCCAACCGTGATCCAGCCACTATGGAGAACAGTATGCAGGTTCCTTAAAAAACTAAGAATAGAGCTACCATATGACCCAGCAATCACACTATTGGGCATACAGCCTGCAAAAACCATAATTCAAAAAAATACAAGCACCCCAATATTCACTGCGGCAATATTTATGATAGCCAGGACATGGAAACAATTTAAATGTCCATCAGCAAAGTTGTTTTTTTTTTTTTTTTAATGTATGACTGACATGCACTAAAGTGTACTTATTTAATGTACCCAACTAAGTTTGGAGGTAACGATTCACCCATGAGACCATCACCACAATCTGTGCTATAAATAGATCCATAACTTTTAAAGGTTTCCTTCTTCTCTAGGAGATCTTATGTTAAACGGCCAATGTCTTCGGAAGTCAGGTTAAGAATTGAGCTATATACAATGGATTAAAGACAATCTCTTTAACAAGTGGTGCTGGGAAAACTGGTCAACCACTTGTAAAAGAATGAAACTAGACCACTTTCTAACACCATACACAAAAATAAACTCAAAATGGATTAAAGATCTAAACGTAAGACCAGAAACTATAAAACTCCTAGAGGAGAACATAGGCAAAACACTCTCTGACATACATCACAGCAGGATCCTCTATGACCCACCTCCCAGAATATTGGAAATAAAAGCAAAAATAAACAAATGGGACCTAATTAACCTTAAAAGCTTCTGCACATCAAAGGAAACTATTAGCAAGGTGAAAAGACAGCCTTCAGAATGGGAGAAAATAATAGCAAATGAAGCAACTGACAAACAACTAATCTCAAAAATATACAAGCAACTCCTACAGCTCAACTCTAGAAAAATAAATGACCCAATCAAAAAATGGGCCAAAGAACTAAATAGACATTTCTCCAAAGAAGACATACAGATGGCTAACAAACACATGAAAAGATGCTCAACATCACTCATTATCAGAGAAATGCAAATCAAAACCACTATGAGGTACCATTTCACACCAGTCAGAATGGCTGCGATCCAAAAGTCTACAAATAATAAATGCTGGAGAGGGTGTGGAGAAAAGGGAACCCTCTTACACTGTTGGTGGGAATGCAAACTAGTACAGCCACTATGGAGAACAATGTGGAGATTCCTTAAAAAACTGAAAATAGAACTGCCTTATGATCCAGCAATCCCACTGCTGGGCATACACACTGAGGAAACCAGAAGGGAAAGAGACACGTGTACCCCAATGTTCATCGCAGCACTGTTTATAATAGCCAGGACATGGAAGCAACCTAGATGGCCATCAGCAGATGAATGGATAAGAAAGCTGTGGTACATATACACAATGGAGTATTACTCAGCCATTAAAAAGAATACATTTGAATCAGTTCTAATGAGGTGGATGAAATTGGAGCCTATTATACAGAGTGAAGTAAGCCAGAAGGAAAAACATAAATACAGTATACTAACGCATATATATGGAATTTAGAAAGATGGTAACAATAACCTGGTGTACAAGATAGCAAAAGAGACACTGATGTATAGAACAGTCTTATGGACTCTGTGGGAGATGGAGAGGGTGGGAAGATTTGGGAGAGTGACATTGAAACATGTAGAATATCATGTAAGAAACGAGTTGCCAGTCCAGGTTCGATGCGCGATACTGGATGCTTGGGGCTGGTGCACTGGGACGACCCAGAGGGATGGTATGGGGAGGGAGGAGGGAGGAGGGTTCAGGATGGGGAACACATGTATGCCTGTGGCGGATTCATTTTGATATTTGGCAAAACTAATACAATTATGTAAAGTTTAAAAATAAAATAAAATTTAAAAGAAAAAAAAAAGAATTGAGCTATTGGGCATTGTGTTCTGGGGTTATTACTTCTTTAAAAGTCATTTCACTGTGCATTTTATAGAAGTACAGTTTACCTCCATGTGGAAATTCCACTAGAGTTCTAGGAGTGCATACAAGTAATGACACTATTCTAGGTAAACAGTTACCTTTTTTGAGTCTTAGCATTTTCTGCCCTGTTCATTGTGAGTATTGATACTTCAGAGTAGATGAGCCAGAGTCAGATTATCTAGACTTGAACCCACATACAAGCCAAGGAAGCCACTCAACCTCTTTTTAAAAGATGTTTTTTCTTGGCAGAGGCATGGATAAAGCAGACATAGTACATATGCACAAAATGGAATATTACTCAGCTGTAGAAAGAATGAAATGATGCCATTTGCAGCAACATGAGTAGACGTAGAGATCATCATACTAAGCGAAGTAAATCAGACAGAGAAAGACAAATATCATATGGTATCACTTATATGTGGAATCTAAAAAATAACAAATGAACTTATTCATAAAACAGAAACAGATTCACAGACTCCAAAAACAAGCTTTTGGTTATCAAAGAGGAAATGTGTATTGGATGAGGGAGGGATCAATTAGGAGGTTGGGATTAACAGATAGACAATATTGTATATAAAATAGATAATCAACAAGGACCTACTATATAGTTCAAGGAAATCTACTCAGTATTCTGTAACAACCTATATGGGTAAAGAATCTGAAAAAGAATGGATATATATATATGATTCAGTAAAACTGAATCACTTTATGGTACACCTGAAATGAATACAGTACTGTAAATCAACTATGCTTCGAAGCAAAAGAAAAAGTAAACAAATCAATAAAAGGTGTTTCCTCACCTTTTCAATGGAAATAATACTAATAGGCATCTCCTGGAGTTGCTGTGAGGACTAAGTAAAAATAAAGTAGGTGAAGTTTTCCCAACAATCCCAGGTGTATCAACTGTATTTCAATTGTTATTATCATCTATTTGATTTCCCACAGCAACTGTGCCCGGAAGATAGATAATGAATCTCTGCACATAATAGCTGAGGATATTGAGATTTGAAAAGGTGGTCTGCTGTGACACAGAAAGCAGGGACCTGATCCAAGGTTCAGAGTAAGATTTGCTTGTCCCCATATGGAGTTCTTGCCCTGCAACCCATCCGTTTGGTTCAGTTCAGTCACTCAGTCATGTCTGACTCTTTGTGGCCCCATGGACTGCAGCACACCAGGCTTCCCTATCCATCACCAACTCCTGGAACTTGGGCAAACTCATGTCCATCGAGTTGGTGATGCCATCCAACCATCTCATCCTCTGTCATCCCCTTCTCCTCCTGCCTTCAATCTTCCCCAGCATTAGGGCCTTTCCCAATGAGTCAGTTTTTCATATCAGGTGGCCCAAGTATTGGAGTTTCAGCTTCAGCATCTGTCTTTCCAGTGAATATTCAGGACTGATCTCCTTTAGGATGGACTGGTTGGATCTCCTTGTAGTACAAGGGACTCTCAAGAGTCTTCTCCATCACCACAGTTCAAAAGCATCACTTCTTTGGCGCTCAGCTTTCTTTATGGTCCAACTCTCACATCCATACATGACTACTGGAAAAACCGTAGCTTTGACTAGACGGACTTTTGTCCTGCAACCCATAGCAGACTTCTTCCAAGCTATTACATTCACACTGAGGCAACGTTGTGACACAGATGATTTGACAGAAGAGAACAAGAGTGGAATATCGGGGCGGGGCAGGGGAGGATATCAGTGGAGGAGAGATTGATGTCTGCGTACCATCTGTTTCAGGTCTGAATTAGGTCCCAGCGCATATCATGTTCAAATATGACCCTCTCTTAGAACTTCCCAGGTGGCTCAGTGGTAGAGTCTGCCTGCCATTGCAGGAGACGCAGGTTCAATCCCTGGGTTGGGAAGATCCCCTGGAGAAGGAAATGGCAACCCACTCCAGTATCCTTGCATGGGAAATGCCATGGACAGAGGAACCTTGTGGAATACAGTCCATGGGGTCACAAAAGAGTAGAATACAACTTAGCAATTAAACAACAACTTAAAACACAGCCCCAAATTCTGGGGTTCCAAATTCCATTCCAAGTGTGAGCCAGATATTCAGAAAAATCTGAATTCCAACCAGGCACCAGAGGTCCCTAATACTGGTGAACAGAAGGTCACTCAGCTATAAATGAATAGATTTGCTCATTGAAACTCTGCCACCACTTCATTTTAAACAGTGCCGGGTGGCCAATCTGAAGGCAGAAGCCGGAGGCATCAGTCTGTCTGAAATTCCATAATTAAAGTCTGAACAGAGACCTACTTCATCCAAATAGAATCCTGCGACCACACTTTCAGCCATGTCTGTTCTAAGGGTTCTAGTTCTTTCTGCCTGACTAATGTTCTGGGGTATCAGAAGGTAAACTCATATTTATGCTTGGGACCCCTCCCTAAAAAGTTTACCAAGTTTTAACTGAAGATGCAGACAAAATCACCCCCAGGCATATAGTTCTTAAGACCTATTTGTGTGTGTGTGTGTGTGTGTGTGTGAGTTTTGCTTTTGTTTTTATTTGTTTATCCCTGAAGAGGATGTAGTTTTATCCAGGGTTATCTAAAGAGCAGTAGTCTTTGTAAATGCTCAGGAGAAAACAAACTCTTGCCAGGACATGTCTCTGCAATTCACACATTACACCTCCCCACCCCTCAATGATGCAGAAGGCATTAAAGTCCTACTTTGGCCATCAGAAGCTCTAAAATATATGACACCGAGTCATAGGAGATGCACACAAAGAATTCATTTGCCTTGTCCTCTTTTTTGTTGTTGTTTGTTGTTGTTAAGGGGCAATCAGAGACACATAAAGTCTTCATGAAAAATAGATGGAGGAAAAAGCGTCCAAATGGAGAGAAAACCAGCCAATGACTGGGTCAAAGGTGAACCAACGAAAATGGGTCCTGGAGAGAGGGAGCCACTCAGAGCTCGTCAATCGCCAGGGAAACCCAGCTGCCTCTCTGCACACATGCAAGGGAGCATCAGCCAGGAAGCCAGATGCTGTGATGGGGAAACGGAGACTGAGTGCTTGGAATTCAGGGATGGCCTTGGCTGCCCAGGTAATAGATGAACAGGAGGACATGTTTCTTTTGCTTGATGATGCTTCCACTTACCAACACAATCTGCCACTTCCAGCCCGTTCACCGCCCCCATACATGTACACAAATACACATTGAAGGCTTTGTGAAAAGAAGCCAAGGGAAAAAGACAAAGGCAAAGTCAACAGACCAGAACCCCTCACTCTTCCCTTCGCCACAGAACCTTTTTGTGTGCGGCGTGTTCCCAAATCACAACACGCTTTGAGGACAGAGTCCTTTTCAGAGAAGCTAATTATAAAAACATGGTCTGGCTCACAAACGGTGAGATGCTTCCAAATCATCCCAAAGTAGGCGGCCAGGCTCCTTGTCGTTTTCCATGTGTCTATTAAAATTGCCAAGCCCCTTTTGCTCACCATTTTTATACTCTGGACCTTCCTGGCTGCAAAGAACCATGATTTTTGGAGAAAAGGGAAAAAAAGAAAGATTAAGGAGGTCGGGTGGGAAGGTCAGAGGAGGAGTGAAATTTGCCTACAGTGGAACTTGTTTTTCATGGAATCAAACAGGTTTCCTTATTTCTTTACATCATTCATCATTTTATTTTGTAGTCAACAAAATGACACCCATATGATGCGGACACAAAGGAATTTGTTGAATCAGAAATATCCTCTCTCTCTTTTTTTTTATTCTCTCCGTTGTATTAAATCCTACTACTGTTTTAATCTACCTGCGTTTTAACCAGGGCAACGAAAAGATGTCGGTTAAGCACTTTACCACTGTTTTTCCCCATCACTGCCTGTGAAAAGAGAGCGTGACATTAAGCATTGAATGTGTATGTTGGTTTCAACCAATAGAACTTTCAGTGATGGTGGAAATGTATTAAATATTCACACCTTTACTGACCAGCACGGTGTCTCCTAGGCCTAGGTGGCTTTTGAGACCTTGAAATGTGACTGGTATGACAAGGCACTGAAGTTTTCATTTTAATCCCACTCCTGCACATGTACCCAGAGAAAACCATAATTCCAAAAGACACATGCACTTCAGCATTCATGGCAGCACTGTTTACAATAGTCAGGACTTGGAAGCAACCTAGATGTCCATCAACAGAGGAATGGATAAAGAAGATGTGGTACATACATACAATGGAACATTAGCCATAAAAAGGAATGAAATTGTGCCATTTTCAGAGACATGGATGGACCAAGAGACTGTCACACAGAGTGAAGTAAGTCAGAAAGGGAAGGACAAATATTGTATATAACGCATAGGTGGAATCTAGAAAAATGGTACAGATGAACCTATTCACAAAGAAGAAATAAAGACACAGATGTAGAGAACAAACATATGCATACCAAGTGGGGGAAGGGAGGGTGGTGGGATGAATCGGGAGATTGGGATTGACATATATGCACTATTGATCCTACGAATAAAATAGATAACTTATGCAAACACACTGCAGAGCACAGGGAACTCTACTCAGTGCTCTGTGATGACCTAAATGGGAAGGAAATCCAATAAAGAGGGAATATATTATACATGTCGCTGACTCACTTTGCTATACAGCAGAAATGAACATGATATTGCAAAGCAGTTATACTTACTCCAATAAATTTTTTTTAAAAAAAGAAGTGAAGTTACTTTCTCAGAGTCACTCAGGTGGTGAGTGATAGGGTCGATATTCAAATGCAGACATTTGGGTTCTAAGTTCTTAGCCCTATAGTGACTCCCCAAAGCCCAGGCTGATTCCCGGGTGCCCTCTCCAGCACTCATTCTTCCTTACCTACTCTGATCCCTAAATGTTTGAACTAGAGATTTAGACTTATTGGCCTTAAACCCATCAGCACATCTCCTACTCCTGGTCATATAACATGGATGGTTACATGATACACTCAAGGTCAATGGGATTAAGCTATTTACTGGGGCCTTTGGGTTGAGACGTTTCATCTATGGTTTCAGTTCCGTTAAGTTCAGTTGCTCAGTCGGGTCCGACTCTTTGCGACCCCACTGACTGCAGCACACCAGGCCTCCCTGTCCATCACCAACTCTCAGAGTTTATCCAAACTCATGTCCACTGAGTCAGTGATGCCATCCAACCATCTCATCCTCTGTCGTCCCCTTCTCCTCCCGCCTTCAATCTTCCCCAGCATCAGGGTTTTTTCAAATGAGCCAGTTCTTTGAGTCAGAAACTCCAAAGTATTGGAGTTTCAGCTTCAGTATCAGTCCTTCCAATGAATATTCAGGACTGATTTCCTTTAGGCTGGACTGGCTGGATCTCCTTGCAGTCCAATGGACTCTCAAGAGTCTTCTCCAACACCACAGTTCAAAAGATCAAGTCTATGGTTTATCATTTGGCAAATTAATCATTCTGCTGACTGATGATAAATATTTTGTAACCAGCATTGGACCTATCTTAAGGATAGAACAAAAACTCTGAAAGGCAAAGTGAAGACATAGGAAAAAACCTTGGTCTTTGGTGATACAGGTGATCTGCTAGATCCAGTTTTACCTGAAGTCCCTTCTACAGCTGGACATATCAGTTAAATAGAATTATTTTTTTAAATGGTATATATTTTTGTTGTTCTTCTTGTTGTTATAACTAACAGTGGAAAGCATCTCAAACTAATAGTCATGTCTTACACAAACTCAAAACTCCACAATCCAGGAAAATACAACCATCATTTAAAAGTCAAAGTTTGAAACTGACAGATCCACAAAGAAAGTGTTGCTTTTAGCTCGGAAAGATGATTCTCTGCTCTGGCATTTGGAAAGAGGTCTCCATAACAAGGGATAACAGATTAACTCTGCAGCAAGCAACAGCAGTCCATTAAAAGAATATTAAGGTTGTGACAGGAAATGATATCAGTAAAAGCAATTCCTTGGGAAGGGAGAGGCACCATATGTGCAGCCAACACTTGAGATGCAAGGGTGGGGGCGGGGGAGCGGGTAGAAATAGGAAAGTCATTAAAGAGACTCCCCATCGTGCCCAGGAGTTAGAAGACATATGGTGCCTTTGCCCTGAGTTGGGAGGTTTCATTTCTCTTCGCTTCCCACTTTAGACTCATCCTATCTCACTCAGGAAGCAGGCAGGCATAATAGCTGAACAAGAATCAGAGATGGAGGTCCTTATGTGGTAGGGATCCAGACAGACTGGGGAGATGGGTGGTGCAGTGGAGACAACATTGGGTGATGCAATCTAAGGCCAAGGTTAGACCTGAGACCTTGATCAGTCGCTTGAACTTTCTAGCTCTGGTTGCTCCATCTAATAGACAGAGAAAGGATGATGCTTCGGCCACAGTGAAATGCTACCCTCTCCCCTAAAAATCACGCATAGTTCGCCTCTAGGATTTCACTGTTCTGTTCCTCTGTCTGCACACTTCCCCCACGATTCCTTCATTCATTTGTTTGGCTGTGTTGGGTCTTAGTTGCGGCACACAGAATCTTTGTTGCCTCCTGCGGGATCTTCCTTTGCAGCGCACAGGATCCAGAGCACTCGGGCTTCAGTAGTTGCAGCATGTGGGCTCTCTAGTTGTGGCACACAGGCTTAGTTTCTCTGCAGTATATGCGAGCTTAGTTCCCCAACCAGGGATCGAACCTGCGTCCCCTGCATTCGAAGCCAGACTGTTAGCCACTGGACCACCAGGGAAGCTGCCCACTCTCCCTTTTTCACTGTTATTTTCAAATGTCATCTCCAGTATGAAGTCCTCTCCGACCTGTACTGGATGTCCCCCCATTTACTCCTACCTGCCCTAAGACTCATCACAGACCCTGGGGTTGCTTCTTCATTATCAACAGAAGTTAAAGTGCTCATAGATCTCCACTTTCCTTCACACATACTAGGCAGTGAGTTCCTTGAAGTCAGGGACCATGTCTGTGAATTACTGTGTTTGAAAAGTAGTGAAAGTGTTAGTCGCTCAGTCGTATCTGACTCTTTGCCACCCCATGGACTATGGCCTGCTAGGCTCCTCTGTCACATGAAATTCTCCAGGCAAGAATACTGGAGTGGGTAGCCATTCCCTTCTCCAGAGGACCTTCCCTGACCCAGGGATCGAACCCAGGTCTCCTTCATGGCAGGTGGATTCTTTACCACTTGAGCCACCAGGGGAAACCACAGGACTGGCCTAGGCATGTGCTGAAATTCAGGTGCCACCATTAACCAGGCTGTGGCAGTATCTCAGTCCCTTTGCCAGCAGTCTGTCCCATTCTCAGGTGTGTAACTGGAAGGATCCTTGCCCCCTCCTTAGATTGCCCTGTGATCTTCCCCTTGACTCACAGCAGAGGTCTTTGGCTCCTTTGGTGCACCTGAGGGTAAAAATGCATTCTCTCATAATTCATTTTCAATGGGGAGAGATTGCAAAATGAAGCAGACTTTGCAGAAGCCTTTAGGTGTGTTACTAAGCAACTGCACTAGGAAATGTGGGGTGGGGGGTGTAGATAGAAGGAGACCTCTTATATACAGGTGTTAGAGGTATTCGCTGGTGGCTCAGATGGTAAAGAATTTGCCTGCCTAGCAGGAGACTCAGCATTGATCCCTGGGTCACGAAGATCCCCTGGAGTAGGGAGTGGCAACCTACTCCAGTATTCTTGCCTGGAGAATTCCATGGACAGAGGAGCCTGGCGGGCTACAGTCCATGGGGTTGCAAAGAGTCGGACACAACTGAGCAACTAAGCACACACACAGAGATGTATTTGCTCCATCCAATCAGGAAACGGATGTCTGTGGTCATGGGTATTTTACCCAATGGATCAGACAGACCTTTCCTCCTGCAAGATGCAGTGAGGACCTTCTGCACGTTTCCTTGTGGAAACACCATAAGGAAAACCACAGAGCCTCTCTTCCCATCCTATTTCACTGAGGAAGTACCTAGACTTGCATGAAGCCTTTCTTTCCCCTTCCTTATTTCCTTCTGTAACAAATGAAGGGAAAAGTCCCTTCTATACAGGGCCGTGAGCTCCTTCCCACCACCTCCAGGCCATTTTCCCTTCCTGCTTTCTTCTCACTTGATGCACATGGTGGGGGACACTTGCAAAATACAACGAAACTGGCGAGGCAAGACTCCCAGTGTCTCTGGAGATTCAGTTGCCACATTCAGTTGAGGAGCATCATTAAGTTCACAGAAGCTCTGTCGGGCCCACATTCCACTGATTCCGATTTTCAACTTTGTTGTCTCCACTTTTATGGATGAGTTGAAAGGCAGAGGACCATTCCAGCAGATGGTAACACAGTAATAATGAAGTGCGGCACGGCTGAGGGCTGGGGTCATGCATTTCCATTTGAGTTTCTCTTTGTCCAAATTTCTTAAAGTGCATTACCCACCAAAAGCTCTCCCTCCACAAACGCAAGCATTATTAAACAGGCAATTGCATCTGAAAAAAAAAATCGTGCTCTATGGCAAAGTGGTTTGATGCTCATCTTTCTGCTTTTAGAAGTGTTTTCACAGGGCTGTAGAATTTACCAGAAGTTTTAATCCAGACAAAATACTGATAAGTCTCAGATGTTCATCAAGAATTTGAAGAAGGATCTTCAAAGTATCCATTCACTGGAGATGTGAGTTATTAAAGTAATTGCTGGGTGTGTTATACGCAAGCACACCCAAGCTTCAGAGGAATGAGACAGTAGGTACATTTGAGCCTAAGATTCCACTGAATAAAATCCAATACTCCTATGGAGTATTACAATTCCCATTTTAAGGTGAGGAAACTGAAATCCCAAGAGGAGAAGTGATACACTTAAGAACTAAAGAGCAATGAAGATCTCTTTTAGGGATAAGGCAAAATTTACCCTATGAACAAGGGTTGGTACCCTGCCCAGTTCAGTTCAGTTGAGTCACTCAGTTGTGTCCGACCCTTTGTGACCCCATGGACTGCAGCACGCCAGGCCTCCCTGTCCATCACCAACTCCCAGAGCCTACTCAAACTCATGTTCATCATGTTGGTGATGCCACCCAACCCTACCCATATGCCCTCATCTTTAATGCTTCAGTAAAATTCGGTCAGGGAGTTCCTTGGTGGTCCGGTGGTATAGAATCCACCTGCCGATGCAGGGGACATGGGTTCTATGTGTGGTCTAGGAAGACCTCATATGCTGTGGAGCAACTAAGCCTGTGTGCCACAACTACTGAAGCCCGTGTGCCCTAGAGCCAGTGCTGTGCTAGAGGAGACAGAGCTATGAGAAGTTCTGGGAGCTCAACTAGAGAGTAGCCCCCCCGTGAAGTAACTGGAGAAAGCCCACACGCAGCATCGAAGATCCAGCAAAGCCTAAAATAAATAAAGTATTTAGAAAGTTGTCCAGGTCTCCAAGCACAGGCATATGATTGCCTGATGGCTTCCTTTAGCCAGTGACACCCACGTTGCCCACTGGATGGCAGGCTGGAAGACCTAGGAACTAACATCATGCCCAAGTATGCTTCAATCCATGGTGCAAGGGAGTTGGTGGAAGAATAACCCCAGGGCTTCACTCCTCTAATGGGATAACATTTGCATCATACACAGACTACCAGAGTCTCCAAAGGAATTAATCTCCAGTCACCCACAGGGATAAATGACTGGGACCTTTTATTGTCTGACTTCCTTTGTCTGTCTTTGTTTCTTACTTGCTGTCTGACACAGGGTCTTTTCTTCAACTTCTAACTAAATTAACTTGAACTTGATTTTTTTTTTCCTTAGAGTGCTTTTCAGAGTTTCCCAATCAAGAGAGTCCCATCTTCTTAGACTCTATGGACACAGCTACTGCACATGCTCCCTAAAGCAGTCAACAATTTCTATCTTATTGCTTTCCCCACTACCCCATCACCAAGAACTGGATTCTCAAATGGATCAGAAACCATGGAAAGACTTAGTCATGGTGCCCTCTGAACAGAAGGGCAAGGGTCTAGCCAAGGATAAAATCCTACATCCTATCACCTATTGGGGTATGGGTGGTACAAGATGACAGGAAAATGGGTGGGTTTGGGTATCTGCCTCCTTGCTCTCTTTAAGTCAATCCTACATGGGGATTTATAAAGGAATTCATCCAATGGCACATCACAAAGGATGCCAACCATTCACTAGAAGAAGACTGTTAGAGACTTAAGTCAACTAATTTTTTAAAATCCCACTGGAGATTTTATTTTCACAAAAGTAGAATTTTTGCTGTGCCCAGAGAATAAAATCCTTCCATGATTTTCTTTAGACGTTATGTGTACACATATCTGGAGAAAAACATGGTCCAAAAGGATGCATGCACCCTGAAGTTCACTGCAGCACTGTTTACAATAGGCAAGATGTGGAAGCCACCAAAAGGCCAACAGCAGAGGGATGGATAAAGAAGACGTCATACATATATATGGTGGAATATTACTCAGTCATTAAAAAGAGTGAAATAATGCCATTTGCAGCAACATGAATGGACCTAGAGATTGTCATACTGAATGAAGTCAGAGAAAGATAAATACCTTAGACATCTCTTATATGCAGAATCTAAAAAGAAATGATACAAATGAATGTATTTACAAAATGGAAACAGACTCAAAGACTTAGAGAACCAGCTTATGGTTACCAGGAGGGAAGGATGGGGGGAAGGGATAGTTAGGGAGTTTGGGATCAACACATACACTCTGCTGTATTTAGAATGGATAACCAACAAAGACCTACTACAGCACAGGAAACTCTGCTCAATGTTATGTGGCAGCCTGGGTGGGAAGGGAGTTTGGGGGAGAATGGATACATGTATATGGATGGCTGAGCCCCTTAGCTGTTCACCTGAAATTATCACAACATTGTTGACTGGCTATACTCCAGTATAAAATAAAAACTTAAAAAGTAACAAAAAAGAAGCTATATGTACAATTGAAAAGCCATGGAAGTATTTTTAATATCCTAGGTCCTAAAGCAAGTCTTTTTTGGGCTTCCCTGTGGCTCAGATGGTAAAGAATCTTCCTGCAATGCGAGAGACCTGGGCTCAATCCCTGGTTCTGGAAGATCTCTTGGAGAAGGGCATGACAACCCACTCCAGTATTCTTGCCTGGAAAATTCTATGGACAGAGGAGCCTGGCAGGCTACAGTCCATGGGATCACAAAGAATCTGACACGACTGAGTGACTAGCACTTTCACAAAGCAAGAATCAGAAGTTAAGCCAAGGATGTTACATGTCCTTCATGAACCTGTTCTGCAAGCACAGCTGAGCCGTGCTTTATGTTCGGTTGCTTTTCTTCAGAAAGTGTACTGCTAATCATTATTAGGTTTACAGTATTCAGGCCTAACTATTATCCTAGATTCCATGTTAGATTAGCCGAGTGGAAGTGATAATCCTGGTTGGTGGCATGTGCTTGAATATTTTCTGAAGGGAACACAACCCTTGGGAATCCAGATTGCTAGATAAAATCACTTGTGTGTGTGTGTGTGTGTGTGTGCGTGCACGCTCACGTGTATGCTTAGTCACAAAGTCATGTCTGACTCTCTACAACCCTATGGACTGTAGCCTGCCAGGCTGCTCTGTCCATTGGGATTCTCTAGGCAAGAATACTGGAGTGAGTTGCTGTGCCCTTCTCCAGGGGATCTTCCCAACTTGGGGATTGAACCCATGTCTCTTATGTGTCCTGCATTGACAGATGGGTTCTTTACCTTTAGCATCACCTGGGAAGCCAAAAGTCACTCTAATTCATGTATATAAACAATTTAGTGCAGGGTCAGACTCATCTTATGCGCTCAAGACATGTGGATGATTTTTCTTACTTTCAACCAAGTTCAGAAAAGAAACAGTGTCAACCACATATTCAGTGATGTCAGCAATAAATGCTGATATGCCTCCAAGAACTGCTAATAGGGCAGTTACCACATTATGAAAACCAGATAAAGCCATTGGCGAACAGAGGCTACTATGCATTTTCAGTTTTCTTGCTGATATTCTCAGGAGTGATCTGGAAAGCCACCCTTGAGAGGGTTTTCATTTGAGTCTGTGGTGTTATCCTTGTTTTGTTCTATTCCTTGGAATGGAACAATGTCACTCAGCTGACAAGAAAAACCTGATACTTGTCAGGTAGGTATTTGTAGAGGTTAAAAAACAATTTGCCAGTGGGGGAAAAAATAAAAGGGTAAAGGGAGATCGGGCTTCCCTGGTGGCTCAGATGGTAAGGAATCTGCCTGCGATGCAGGAGACCCAGGTTCAATCTCTGGGTTGGGAAGATCTCCTGGAGAAAGGAATGGCAACCCACTCCAGTATTATTGCCAGGAAAATCGCATGGACAGAGGAGCCTGGTGGGCTATAGGCCATGGGGTCACAAAGAGTTGGACATGACTGAAGTGGCTGAACCTACACCCTAATTTAACAGAATGGTTGTAAGAAGCCTTATAATTGACTAGTTCATCCTCACATTTGAGTCTTGGATATGTCCTGTGACTCTCCACCCAACGATCAAGACTTAAATGCTCTCCTTAAATGTCTACAGTGACAGGGAACTCAATTCTGCAAAAACCTCACTCATCTAACCATAGAGAGCTCTCCTGCTTACCATGGTCTTTTCTGGCTTGAGTATGTTGGTTTCACGCCTCAAATGGAGTGGGTAGAATTAAAGCAGGACTCAACCCCCTAAGTCTAAGGATAAAACCATGATAAGGAAAAAAAAAATGGGTAAGGAAAAAGAACAAATTCAAATAACCGGTAAACGTAAGAAGTCAAGTCACCCTTATTAGGAAAGATATACATACAAATTAAGCAAAAACAAGGTGTCATTTTCTTCTGTTCAAGTAGGTGAAGAAAAAAGCAAAATGCTGACAAAAATGCTCGCTAGATCAGAAAAATGGGTGCTTGCACACACAGCCAGCTTCTCCGAAAATTGACTTTAATCTCAGGAGGGAAGTTCGGCCAAATCTAATGCCTTAACCATGTATACATTTTCTGGTGTATCGTTTGTGCTTACTGACACAGAACTTAAAGGGCATACATGTGTAAAAACATTCAGCTATCCAGCAGTTCATTCTAGTTTTATTTGAAGTTACGAAGTGGCAAATATTGACATCCCTTATGGTTTATCCATACAATGACCACTTTTCCTTCATTAGGATGGTGATTAACTAATACTCATTGACATGGTCATATAGTCACAATATATTGCTACATTTAAAAAAAAACAGATTAAAAATGCTAAGGCTGGGGGTGGAAAGCTATAAAACACAATTATGGTACAATTGGGGAAATTTGACTAGATATCTGATGATGCTTAGGAATTATTTTACTATTTTGGCACAAATATGATATTGTATCGATTTTATTTAAAGTGTTATGTTAAGAGCTACTGATTAAATAGATTAAACGTGCCATATGTGAGTTTTCCTCTGAAAAGGCCATCCAGATGAGTTGAATGGAATACGTTAAAGGCTCACAGGAATAAAGGCATTGGAAGAGACCTCGTGAATGAAAGATTTTAACATTATATAGAAGATAGAAAGTAGATGGAACAGTGGCCCAGACAAGCAGGAGGGAGAAACAGGTTATTAATACTGACCACTGAGAGATGCATTAGTGACAAGTAAAGTATTACATCCCCAGACTTTGGGAGTCTTGGAAATTGGAAGCGCCAGGAAGACTAGGGAGGAGGGTGAGAAAATACACCAAAAATGGGGCACGTTATACATTTTGACAGTAATCAAGATGAGACAGGCTGGGACAGTGCTGTTTAGTTGCTGAGTTGTGTCCGACTCTTATGATCTCATGGACTGTACCCTGCCAGGCTCCTCTGTCCATGGGATTTCCCAGGCAAGAATACTGGAGTGGGCTGACATTTCCTTCTCCAGGAATTGAACCCACATCTCCTGCATTGGCAGGTGTATTCTTTACCACCAAGTCCCCAGGGAATCCCACATGGACAAAAGTCTCCTTGAGCAACAAAATCCAAAGAAACTATAAGGGACTAAAAATATCTGTGTGCACATTCAGTTGGGGGAAATTCTGGACAACAAGATACAAAAACACCAAAAACCTCAACCGTCACTTCTGAGGAGCTGGGAGCAAAAGTAGGGTACCACACATGCCCCCTGCACCTTCAAAGGGGTAGGCAAACCACCTAAGCCAGTGCCACAGCCTCGCCCCATCTAAGGAATCAGCTCTTCCCTCTCTTTCTTCTCAGGGAGCAAGCAGGGGAACCTGTTATGTGTTTTCGCTGCCTCCTGCAGCTGTAGGAACCCTGGTAAATCCTTGCCTGAATTCCTTGACTGGCCTCTCATCAACATCTACTGGTTGGGGAAGACCAAAAACCTCAGTTCAGTTCAGTTGCTCAGTCGTGTCCAACTCTTTGTGACCCCATGGACTGCAGCATGCCAGGCTTCCTTGCCCATCACCAACTCCCGGAGTTTACCCAAACTCATGTCCATTGAGTTGGTGATGCCATCCAGCCATCTCATCCTACGTCGTCCCCTTCTCCTCCTGCCTTCAATCTTTCCCAGCATCAGGGTCTTTTCAAATGAGTCAGCTCTTTGCATCAGGTGGCCAAAGTTTTGGTGTTTCAGCGTCAGCATCAGTCCCTCCAATGAATATTCAGGACTGATTTCCTTTAGGGTGGAATCAAATTCCCCCATAGCAAGGTGGTCACACCCCTTTGTCACCGAGTCTTAGTGTCTGTTTCTGGATTCTGCTTGATCAAAATGAAATTAGTCTTTGCTCTCTTTGGAGGGGTTTGCCCATCAATGTTATGGTGAGTTCATAACAAGAATTTGAGATGTTTCATTCCACGCCACCCCTCCTCTCCCAGGCTCTGGAAGAGATTAAATAGCATGAGAGTTATCTGAGCCTTTAACTTTGGGTAACATTTCTTTTTCAAATCATCTGCATCTACTGTTTCTGTGGATTGTTTTGGACTCTGTGACAGCATTCACTGATAGCCTGTTTGCTTAAATTTTCTGTCACTCTCAGCGTCACTTTTGTTAATTTATTCCTTTTTTAAAACCAGATAACCCAGATCAGTAACTGCAAAATTACTTCTGTTAGAGGGTTTCTCTCCTCACCTTGCCTCATTTACAGAGAGCTTCCTACAAAAATGGCGTGCATGTGTGAATGTGTGTATGCCTGTGTTCATGGGCCTATGAACATGTGTGTTTCAATGAAAAGAGGCAACACTGATTGCTATGTCTTTATGTACTATTCCTGATGCTATAAAATAAATTGTTGGTTGTGCCCCTTAGCATATACTCTATTTTTGAAAAACTTTGTTCTTCATTGAGAATCTCTGTCCTCTTCCTGCTCAGCCTTCAGCGTCTCTGTCTGTCTCTGAACGATGAACTAAAGGTTATTCCTGTGAAAAGTGAAGTGAAAGTCTCTCAGTCGTGTCCTACTCTTTGCGACCTCATGGACTGTAGCCTGCCAGGCTCCTCTGTCCATGGAATTCTTCAGACAAGAATACTGGAGTGGGTAGCTGTTCCCTTCTCCAGGGGATCTTCCCAACCCAGGGATCGAACCCACGTCTCCTGCATTGCAGGCGGATTCTTTACCATCTGAGCCACCAGGGAAGCCCTAGTGAAAAATGGAGTAGATATTTCAGTTTCTCTTTTTGTTGCTTTTGGGTGATGCCTGAGAGGAGACTGAGGTAGAATCTCTTTTTTTGGCCACTGCAGAACCACAGGTCTTCTGGATTTTTTAAAAAATATATGTCTTCTTTGCTAAATTTCCTCATGAGCTCACTGACAATATCTGTCTTGTTCAAGTCTGTATCCTAAGCATCTGATTCACAATAGGGGCTGAATAAATATTTGCTGAATGAATGCAAAAATAAGTTAATAAATAAAATATAATCTCGTATGGAGGAAAAAAGAAAATACCGAATGTGTTGGAGAGGCTGTGTACAAAGAAGTTAATGCTGGTTATCTCCAGATAGAATGGGTTGGATATTTCTTATCATTTTTGGCTTTGGGCTAGACATAAACATGTTTCTTTTGTAACAAGAGGGGAACACTTTAATAAAACACCACTTTAAGAGCATTTGAACAAGTGTTCATTTTTAAATATAGTGATCACTCATATGAGAGCCCCCAAGATAGTCTAGACTTCAGTGTTCTCTTATTCCTGTGAATAAACTGGATTTCCTGAATCAAGATTTCCAGTTTAGACCCAAAATGTGAAACCCAAGACCATTATCAGGGCTTCCCTGGTGACTCATTGGTAAAGAATCCTCCTGCAATGCAGGAGACACGGAAGACATGGATTCAATCCCTGGGTCGGGAAGATTTCCTGGAGGAGGAAATGGCAACCCACTTCAATATTCTTGCCTGGAAATCCCATAGACAGAGAAGCCTGGTGGGCTGCAGTCCATGAGGTTGCAAAGAATCGCACACAACTGAGCGTACACGCATGCACTTCGTACTCTAAGACTATTAACAGAGGAGAGGTGATCCCCTCTCAGGCACCCCGTACGTATTATAAGCTCTTGAGTCCATGTTCCAAAGGATGAATCAAATAAATACATCTTCAACTTCAGCTTCCAGTTGGGGGAAAGTTTTTGAGAAGAGGCTACCAAAGCAAATATCCAGTCCCTTAATTGCTTTCCCCTTTTCAGGCTTGATTTGTTGGTTTCAGAGGACTTAGGGAGGAATTTCAGTGTTCTTAGTCTCAACCCTTTGCACAAACAACTCTTCCAAAACACAGAAGCAAGGGTCTCCTTGGGATGCCAGCACCCCTTGCTTATTCTTCCTCTCCAGACATTCTGGTCTTCTCTCTGTTTTCCAACTGCATCAAATTTACTCCTGCCACCCACTCTGTTCCATCCTCTGCTTAAAATGCTGGGCTTTTTTTTCCCCCTGGATCCTTTTTTCATTAGGTCTTTCTTGGCTCAGGTGACAGAGAGAGAAACAGAGAAAGCGAGCAACTCAGAGAAAAACTGGAGAAGGGAGAGAGGATACAAGCTGCAAAGAGCTGAGAGGTTGGGAGCTAGAAGAAAGAAAATCTAGGAAAAAGCAAGGCTTATTGACTAGTTGACAAAACAGACTAAAAAATCAATAATGTTTTCTCTGACACTTTAGATAACTTCCCAATGATGCTAGGCAAGAGAGGGGTTCCTGTGGCTGACAGCTTCTCTCTAGAACAAGTTGAGTTTTCTTATTTCTACATCTCCCCAGGTGGGAAGCAGAGCAGGCTGTCACCTTCCAAAGGGATGAAAGTGTGTCTTCTTCACCATGAAGGGGACTTTGGAGCTGGGAGCAGGGGGTGGCAGAGATGGGTTTTTTGTGTGTGTTTTTTTTTTTTTTTTTGGTACCTAAGGGCTCTGTCAGTGACTGATCCTGCCTTCCTGGTGACAGGAAACTGATAATACAATATTACTTTTGAAGATCAGTGCCAAAGCTAGCTCCAAAGAGATAGAATTAACTTTCTTCAAGCCGTCTCTCTAACTTTAGTATTGTACAGATAACTTTTGGAGAGGAAAAGTCTTGCAAATCTTCAGGGTTGACCTATTGGAATTATGCGGCAGTACTCAGTAATCTATATATGTGGGTAACAGATATATAAATATACACACACATATATCCCCACCCTCTTGGACTTCCCTCCCACCCTCCTCCCTCTAGGTCATCACAGAGCAGCTGAGCTCCCTGTGCTGTAACAGCAGCTTCCCACTAGCCATCTGTTTCACGCAGGATAGTATATGCATGTCAGTGACACTCTCAGTTCATTCCACTCTACCCACCTCTCAGCCCCCATGTCCACACATCTGTTCTCTGTATCTGCATCTCTAGTCCTGCCCTGGAACTAGGCTCATCTGTACCACTCTTCCAGATTCCACATATACGCATTCATTTGAGAGAGGATTATTCATCCCATTTCACAGATGAAGAAGTGAAGCCCCAGAGAATGGAAACATTCAGCCCCATGCAACAAAGCTGGAGAGGGACCAGGTGGGATGCCAAATGCACCTTCTCTCCAGACTCAGGGTTTCGCTGGTGGCTCAGCAGTACAGAATCTGCCTGCCAATTCAAGAGACGCAGGTTCAATCCCTGGGTTGAGAAGATCCCCTGGAGAAGGAAATGGCAACCTACGGGAAATCCCATGGACAGAGGAGCCTGGTGGGCTACAGTCCATGGGGTCACAAAGAGTCGGACACAACTGAGCGACTAAGCAACCAGACTCAAAGCAGGAGTTCTTTTCACCCCATCCCTCAGTCTCTCAAGCTGCTTGCAGAAGTTTCTAGAGGACTTGGTGTTATTTTAACCTGATTTTAATTTTAGAGCAACATTGGGAGCACAAGGAACAGCTTCATAGGAATCACATCCCAGCCAACTGAATGGTTCAGAATACTTGTGCTTCAGTATATGATTTCAAAAAGTGGTATGAAAGCTATATAATTTGGTGAAGGAAAGAGAAACTGCAAACTGTATAGGTGTTAACTGTCATGTGGGTGAAGCAAAGATAGAAATGAACAACAGAAATCTATCCTGAGGAAACATTTGTGGATGGACATAGAGATTTAGCTGCAGAAGAGAAGGAAATGACCAAATGATTTTTTAAAAATAGGGACTTTTTTTTTTTTTAAATCACTATGTGTCTATTTGATGGAACACAGTACACTGACTCTTGGGTTCTTTCCATTCAGCTGTTATCTACAGAACATGAAATAGCCTCCATATGGGATAATTATTTTCTTTTTACTGCCTTGAGGAGTTATTTGGGATAAAGACCCTGATACTGGGAATGATTGAGGGCAAGAGGAGAAGGGGGCAACAGAGGATGAGATGGTTGGATGGCATCACAGACTCAATGGATGTGAGTTTGGGCAAACTCTGAGAGATAGTGAAGGACAGGGAAGCCTGGCGTGCTGCAGTCCATGGGGTCACACAGACTTGGACACGATTTAGTGACTAAACAGATCCTCACGCACAAAACAAATACATTCTCTATTCCAACCTCTAGCCTAGGTAAAAACCTGGTTTGAGTCAGCAAAACTTACCATGGAACTGAACAGAAGGAAGTGAACAACAAACTGACTTAGTCAAGTGATGGAGTCAAAAGTTCCTTGTAGCAAGGAATTCATAAGATACATGAACACCTTTTATCTATTGGTCAATATGCTTGAAAATACTGCCAAGCTGGACTTCCCTGGTGGCTCCATGGATAGGAATCTGCCTGCCAGTGCAGCGGACACTGGTTCAATCCTTGTTCTGGGAAGATTCCACAGGCCATGGAGCAGCTAAGCCCGTGTGCCATGTGCTGCAACTTCTGAAGTCTGCTCACCTAGAGCCTCCGCTCCACAAGAAGAGAAGCTAGGGCAATGAGAAGCCTGCAGAGCAACAAAGAGCAGCTGCTGCCGCCCCAAGGACAGAAAGCCTGAGGGCAGCAAGGAAGACCCAGTGCAGCCAAAAGCAAGTAAACAAATGTTAAATACTGCCAAGCCTTGCTTACTCAGATGTCATGTAAATGCTGATTTTTTTTTTTTTACTTTTTTTCCACTTTAAAAAAAATTATTTTTTAATTGAAGGATAATTGCTTTACAGAATTTTGTTGTTTTCTGTCAAATCTCAACATGAATCAGCCATAGGTATACATATATCCCCTCCTTTTTGAACCTCCCTCCCACCTCCCTCCCCATCCCACCCCTCTAGTCTGCTACAGAACCACTGTTTGAGTTTCCTTAGCCATACAGCAAATTTCCATTGGCTATCTGTTTTACATATGGTGATGTAAGTTTCTATGTTACTCTTTCCACGCATCTCATCCTCTCTTCCCCTCTCTCCATGTCCATAAGTCTATTCTCTATGTCTGTTTCTCCACTGCTGCCCTGTAAATAAATTCTTCAGTACCATTTTTCCAGATTATAGGCAAATAATCAGAATCTAAGTGGTGGAATAAAAAAGTCTTTGTGAAATCAAAAGGATGGTCCAGAAGATACCGATAAACTCCCATTCAACATTCTAGACACAGTTTTAATAATTGAGGTGGGGGCCAGCCTCCAAAGATAGTGTGAACCATGGGAATCATGTCTCCTTATATTTCACTCGTGTGGTCTCTTCCAAAATTTGACCAACAGAATGAGTAAGACGTAAGGCAGGGTCAATAATAAGAAGCCTTAAGGCTCCCACCTGGGTCTTTCAAGATGTGTGCTATTGGGCTAGTCTTTCTGAGAATCCAGCTGTGAGGAGCTCAAGCCACAAGGAGAAGCCATGTGTCTACACTCCCTTCCACAGCCCCAGCTCGGCATCAGCTGACAGCCTTGGGTTCATCAATCATCAGCCTTGGGCTGAGCTATTTTGGACACTGAGCTCAAAGTTGAGCCTTCAGGTGACTCCTGGCCCAACAGCTATCTGATTAGAACCGCAGGAGACAATCGCAGGTAAAAACCATCGAGCCCCATCCACCTACAGACCTGCAAGAGACATTAATCAACTGTTTCAAACCATGCATTTGGAATAGTTTCTTGTGCATTAATAGATACCTGAAACATGTGGGTACCAGGTTTTCAGTTCTACAATATCAATTAGGGGGACTCATGACAGGTAAGATCTGGCAGCAGTAGGAACGAAAAGTTAAGTTTGAGGAAAGCAACAAAAAACATTAAAATCAAAAGAAGACATCAAAACACAGTAATTGGAGACCATTTAGCAAGCAGAGCCTGGGGGAGCACACCGTCCACCCAAAACTAGACCCTTCACAACAATCATTACTAAATCATATCACTGGAAACTCACGAATTCATGAGAACTTGGAGTTAGGAAGAAAGACGACCTTCTTGTCAACATATCTGAGAACTCACCAAGGTGGACAAGAGTTTTTTTAAAAGGTTTTAATGGCCAAAGGTTAAATAGCCCAGGAATTTAAGGAGGTATTTGTGCTCAGTTGTGTTTGACTCTTTGAGGCCCCATGGACTGTAGCCCATCAGGCTTCTCTGTGTATGGACTTCTCCAGGCAAGAACACTGGAGGGGGTTGCCATTTCCTTCTCCAGGGTATCTTTCCAACCCAGGGATCAAACCTGGGTTTTCTGCATTGGCAGGTAGATTCTTTACCACTAGCAATACCTGGGAAGCCCAAGGAGGTAAGCTTTGGTTTTCTGCAAATTTATTAATGAGGACCACTTAATTTCTCTCCAGCAATCTCAAATATGCACATATTCTTGCCTCATATCTCTTTCTAACACTTGGACTTCCACAGTGGTTCTTAAAGTGAAGTAGCTCAGTTGTGTCCGACTCTTTGTGACCCCATGGACTGTAGCCTACCAGTCTCCTCAGTCCATGGAGTTTTTCAGGCAAGAATACTGGAGTGGGTTGCCATTCCATGGAAACACATGTATTGATTCATTGACTCATTCAACAAGGATGCATTCATACTGGTATAACCACTCATCCTTATCCAGGCATTATTCATAGAAAAATGAAGAGATATGGTCCATGTACCTTTTCATTCACTGCTGTTTATTCGCTCAGTCATGTCTGACTCTTTGTGACCCCATGGACTGTAGCCCACCAGGCTCCTCTGTCTGTGGGATTTCTCAGGCAAGAATACTGGAGTGGGTTGCCATTCTCTTCTCTAGTGGATCTTCCAGACCCAGGAACTGAACTTGCATTTCTTACAGGCAGATTCTTCACCACTGAGCCACCATAAGTCAGTTGCTAAAATGTTTTCATCCACTTAGGGAACTATAAAAAAAAGAGGCCAGAGTTAACACCCACTGAGGACCAGCACCTGGGCCAGGGAGGGTACTGGTTGTTTCCTCCATGTTCATTATTATTTTTAAATCCTCCCAGAAATTCTGTTACCAAAAGGAGGTGTGTGTGTTTGTAGGGGGTGGGGGAGGTCTGGCTGCTCACTGCTCAAAAGCCAATAAACAGGCCAGGTTGATGGAAAGGCAAGTTGCTTTATTTCATTGCCAGGAACTGAAGGAGGGAGGGTGGTGGACATCTGTCTAAAAGCAGGGCGTGAGAGCATTTATAGACAGAATTGGGGTGGGGGAGGCTACATGCAGAAACAGCACAGTCATCTCTCAGTCATCTTCAATTGGTCATGCGTGGTTTAACCAGCATCATCTTGGTTGTTTTAGATACAGTGAAGCCATGAAATTAAAAGACTCTTATTCCTTGGAAGGAAAGTTATGACCAACCTAGATAGCATATTCAAAAGCAGAGACATTACTTTGCCAACAAAGGTCCGTCTAGTCAAGGCTATGGTTTTTCCTGTGGTCATGTATGGATGTGAAAGTTGGACTGTGAAGAAGGCTGAGCGCCGAAGAATTGATGCTTTTGAACTGTGGTGTTGAAGAAGACTCTTGAGAGTCCCTTGGACTGCAAGGAGATCCAACCAGTCCATTCTGAAGGAGATCAGCCCTGGGATTTCTTTGGAAGGAATGATGCTAAAGCTGAAACTCCAGTACTTTGACCACCTCATGTGAAGAGTTGACTCATTGGAAAAGACTCTGATGCTGGGAGGAATTGGGGGCAGGAGGAGAAGGGGACCACAGAGGATGAGATGGCTGGATGGCATCACTGACTCAATGGACGTGAGTCTGGGTGAACTCCGGGAGTTGGTGATGGACAGGGAGGCCTGGCGTGTTGCGATTCATGGGGTCGCAAAGAGTTGGACACGACTGAGTGACTGAACTGAACTGAATCTTCAGTTCCGGGCTTCCCTGGTAACTCAGCTGGTAGAGTCTGCCTTCAATGAGGGAGACGTGGGTTTGATCCCTGGATTGGGAAGATCCCCTGGAGGAGGGCATGGCAGCCCACTCCAGTATTCTTGCCTGGAGAACCTAGTCCATGGGGTTGCAAAGAATTGGACACAACTGAGCAACTAAGCTCTTTAGTTCCGGGATACACTTGTTCCCATTTCTTTGCAGTCTATTCTCGGAATGATGGCAGCTCAAGTCCTGGGTACAGTCTAGTCATCATGTGGTTAACTTCTCCATCAAGTGTTTTAGGATCTATAAGACAACTCACAGGATGTGGCTCAGAATATTATCTATAGCCCTTGAGAAAGAACTAAAGATCCTGAACTGGGCTTAATGACTACATTATTATTATTTTTTAGTCTCCGTTGATTGTTTTCCTTTGTTTCAGCATTTCTCATGTCTCTGATTAAACTTGTTCTTTGACTCAAGTTTTCCAGAGGCAAAAGGCATGGTGGGGGGTGAGGGAGGGCCAGGATCATAGAGTCCTGCTCCGTTTCATGTCCAGTGAACCTGATTTGTCCCGTTTTCAGATGAAAGGACAGAGCCTCACAGTGACTGCACAGTCTTCACGAGGACTTAATAAGTGACAGGCTCTCCGCTTTTATCAATGGCAACTCTCCAACTTCCATAAACTTCCTACTAATCTTATGGAGAACAGCAATGTAGAAAGCCACCATCGACTTATTTTACTTATTTTGACCATTTTAAAGGCCCTGGCAATAATTTGAGGTCACAGCAGCATCAGAAAAATTCCTTCCCATCATCTTTCCTACTACAACTGAGCCAGCTCCTCGCTTCTCTCCCCTGCCGTTATTTAATTTGATGACTCCTGAGGTTTCCCCAGAGTGTTTGTCATTTTAACAACAGCCATTTTTCTTTGACTCAGGGGAAAAAAAAAATTAAATTAGCGCTTGCATTTGTGCCTGTTTCTTAAAGTGCTCCCAAATAAGTTGATTCCCAATGAACTTAAGATTTTAATTCATTTTACCCCATTGCCGGTGCAGAAGGAGTCACGATTTTAAATGTGTGATGACATATGGCCGTTCATTATTTATACATTCTGTAGCAGACTATAAATTTTACTTTGGACATATATCGCAGCACTGAAACCATTCTGGTTGCAAACACATAAATCACGGGTACAGTTATTAGTCTAAATGTAACACCGCTCAGGTTCTAGATCAAACCTTTAAAATCCACTGTAATTGATGTCTGCTGCATAACTTATGTCTGATTGCATTAAAGGTTCTCATTATTATTTATATATTTGGGAGCGTGAGACTGCTAGCTGTGCTCCTCCACCCAGAGTAAATTATCTCGAGGTGTAGGATGTAGGGGGTTGAAGTGTTAGGGGTCAGAGAGAGGCTCTTTGTGTCAGAAGTAGGAAAAAGAACAGGTGTTGAATTTCACGGTGTGAGTGTGCTCAGTTCTGTCCAACTCTTTGCGACCCCATGGGGTGTAGCCTGCTAGGCTCCCCATCTGTGGGATTTCCCAGGGATGAATACTAGAGTGGGGTGCCATTTCCTCTTTCAGGGTATCTTCCCAACCCAGGGATCAAACCCGCACCTCCTGCATTGGCAGGTGGATTCTTTAGCCAACAGCAAAGCCCAGAGAGATCTAAGTAATTCATGCAATGATGTCGTTAATATAGCTCCCAAATGCTTTGTCCTGTGTACCAACTGACATTCACTTGAGACAAATAAAACAGTGGCAGAGTGTGTCAGCTACATTATAAATTAGCAGAAGGGTCACCAAATGAGTTGGATTCCCAGGGCTGCCACTGGACTGAGCCTTTCAAAGACCAGAAGCACTTGGATTGATCCATACATCACGGCACTGAGAGAGCTCGGAGAAACGGGGACTGAGGTTGGATGACACTTCACAGGCTCATTAGAGAGCTTCAAGTTGATGAGTGGGTCTCTTGGAAAGCTTGGCTACAGAAAAGCTGGCAGGGTGACCCAGGGGGCCAGGCCATGTCAAGATGGCACAGAGGATGAAGAGAGAAGGGAACTTGCCACAGAGGAGAGCACTCCCTCAACAGGGAGACAGGAGGCCAGGAGAGAACAGAGTGAGACTGCGTGGGGACAGGAACAGGAGTTTCCAAACCTCGTGGACCAGGAGCCCTGTCCCTGTGATGTCCCTAGAAGCCATGTGTCCCCGAGAGTCTCACTTGCTTCCTCTGTAACAAGGAGCTAATGATGACCACCTGCAAGCCTTTGTTACACAATTTTCCTCTGAATGAATGGGCTTTAATTTTTTAGAGCAGTTTTAGATTTATAGACAAAAGAGCAGAAACTACAACATTTCCATCTGTTCTTCTCCCTCCCTGGACAGTTTCCTCTATAATTCTCATTTTGCTTTAGTGTATACATGTGTTAGGATCGATGAGCCACTATCAAGATATGAGTATTAACTGAAGTTCATGTTTTACATTAGGGCTTCTCTGGTGGCTCAGGCGTAAAGAATCTGCCTGCCAATGCAGGAGACCCGGGTTCAATTCTTGGGTAGGAAAGATCCACTGGAGGAGGAAATGGCAACCCTCTTCCTTATTCTTGCCTGAGAAATCCCATGAACAAAGGAACTTGGCAGGCTACAGTTCCACAAGGTCTCAAAGAGTTTGACACAACTGAGTGACTAACACTTTCACACGTGAAGTGTCCAGCAGGGTATTCTGGAAATGGCTGACTGTATTTACATGTGAATTTCAAGAGTCGCACATTTAAAAGGCAGATTTCAGACCGATCACCTGAAAAATGATGATGAGAAGTAACTACATATGCTATAAAGTCTCTGACTATGTTTTTCCCAGGTAAGAGCAACTGAAAGGAATGGTGAGTCTGGCCAAATCCAATTCTGCAGCTTTGGCTACAAGAGAGGTTGTTGTGGGGTCTGCTTTCCCCCTAAGGCCCTCCTTGAAGGCTTCCACAGGGGCGAAATTAGAAAGCTCAGTTGCATTTTGTGCAAAGCTCTGTCCTGGGGCCGATCAGTCTGGAGCAGGGATGGAGAAAGACTCTCCACGCCCAGAACTGAGTTCCCCACCCTCTTGCCTCTGCCAGCTCCTGGCCCAGCTGCTGGTGCTCATATGCTTTATGCTTTGTGCCCCCTCAAAGGGTGTGGGGACCCAGCGGACACAGCTGGGATGTGAGAGGTCACTGGTCAGCAGACTTGGCCATGTGCTTACGATGACATGTGTGGCAGACACATGTGCCCCGTCCTCTCCCTTGGCCTGTCCCAGTATCTAGCATGTCCACCATGATGGAAAGTGGCCTGCACACCATCAGCATCCCTCCCCAGGTCTCTGACCATGCCTCAAAGTTTACTCCAAAGACACATGCGCTGTTAGAGCCCTCAGTCTGGGTAGCCTGGAATCATGAGGAATGATGTGCCTGGATAAACCAGTAACCAGTAAGCAATGGGCACTGCTGGCTTATGTCTCAGCCTGTTGTCTTTAGAAGAGACAATTCTAGACTTCTATAGTGGTCCAGTGGTTAAGACTCTGCCCGCCAATGCAGGGAACACAGGTTCGATCCCTGGTCCGGGAAGGTCCCACTTGCTGTGGGGCAACTAAGCCCCTGTACCATAACTACAGAGCCCGAGGTCTGCAACAGGAAAGGCCACTGCAATGAGAATCCTGCGCACCACAGCTGGAGAGTAGTCCCTGCTTGCTGCAAATAGAGAAGACCCACTCAAAGCAACAAAGACCCAGCGCAGCCAAAAATAAATTTTTTTTTTAAGAGATAATTTCAGCTTCCCACAGTGGTACCTATTGGTGTTGTTCAGTCGCTCAGTCGTGTCTGACTCTTTGCAACTCAGGGACCTCAGCACATCAGGCTTCCCTGTCCTTCACAATCTCCAGGAATTTGCTCAAACTCATGTCCATTGAGTCAATGATGCCATGCAACCATCTCATTCTCTGTGCCTAAAGGGGAGCAAAATATGCCATCCCCAAATATGCCACTTTGGCACATTGATTATCTGGAATTAAAGTTACGCAAGAAACAGCTAGTGTGCAAGAAGGCACCCTGTCCATCTTTTCCTAAAAGAGAGCAAGAAGTAAATCTTCAGTGGAAGAGATTCCCTCCCTGGACGGGGAGGCAGAGAGACAAACTTAACCACCAGAGAGAGGAAATTCAAGGCAAACCTTGTGTAGGTTTGTTTACACAAACCTTGTGTAGGGGAGCAAAATTTGCCATTCCCATTGTGTCTCTTCGGTTCACAATTATGGATTATCTTTTTTGAGTTGAAAACAATCAAGACTCAAGAAGTACCTTTGACCTTCCTGCCTAAAAGAATACAGACAGAGGACCTGTTCACGGAAGGGAGCACCATGGGAGATCACCGTAGGGTGAACTGGCTGTGTAGACAGGGAGAAAGTAAGGCTGTTTGTTAAAATTCCTCTCTATGTTCCACCATCTCTGCGTGGCTTAGTAAACATTTGTTCACCAAATATTTGTTTTTCCATCTCTGTCAATTGCCTTGCTCCTCTTTGAAATCCCAAACCACCTCCCACTCCCCACCAACATCCTCTTTTGATTTTTAGCTGAAGATGGTATTTAAGGTGAGACTTCCCACCATTTTGATGAATTACTCCATTTTCCTGGGTCTCTCCCAGGTATGCATGTTATTAAACTTTTGTTTGGTTTTCTCCTGTTAATCTGTCTCGTGTCAATTTAATTTCTTAGACCAGCTAGAAGAACCTAGGAGGGTAAAGGAAAATTTCTTCCTCTCAGACACTTGTTACTTCCTAACTAATAAACTACCCCAAGCCCAGATTTCTTTGTCTTGTCAGTTCTTCATAAATTCACTGCTTGTCTAAAAGGTATAAAAGCTGCCTGCTTTGGTCACTTCTTTGAGCCTCATTATATCTGGAATTCCCATACATTTGAAATTAAATTTGCTTTGTTCCTATAAATTTGTCTTACATCAATGATTAAACCAGCAAAAGAGTCTAGAAGGGAAGAAAGAAAATGTTTTCCTCCCCTACACAGCCACATGGAATAAAAAAGCATCCTTTTCCTCTTTTCCTTTTTTCATGTCTCAACCTCTCTCTCCTTCTTCATCCCTGCTTCCAGGTATCAATTCTACAAAAACAACCTATTCCCAGTCTTGCCTCAGACTCTGCCTTATGAACACTCCAGCCAAGCCAGTGGGGAAGCAAGCAAACAGATGGCAGAAGGTAACATCATGTAAAGCTGAAAATTCCATTCAGCTAATGAATGAAAATGCAATTTACAGTGACAATTACAACAAGAGCTAACAACGCTATTCTGTTTACTGAATGCTAGATGCTGTGCATGGATTATGCCACTTAATCCTCATACAACCATATGAGGGAGGAATTATAACCATGTTATGGAGGAGCCAATGGAGGTTCAGAGATGTCAGGTGACTTGCCTGACTTCAAACACCTGATTAATAGAGCGGTCAGGAGACAAACCAGAGCAATCTAAATCACAGCTTACCTCTTAACCCTAGTTCTCCACTTCCTGACTCAGCACGGGTTACAGTCGTGTGTATGTTTAATAGAAGTAGAAATAGTGACAGGTTTTCTTTTCTTGGGCTCTAAAAAAACTGTGCATGGTGACTGCAGCCATGAAATTAGAAGACAATTGCCTCTTAGCAGGAAAGCTATGATGAACCAAGAAAGCATATTAAAAAGCAAAGACATCACTTTGTTAACAAAGGTCTGTCTAGTCAAAACTATGGTCTTGCTGGTAGTCATGTATGGATGTGACGGTTGGACCACAAACAAGGCTGAGCACAGAAGAATTGATGCCTTCAAATTCTGATACTGGAAAAGACTCTTGAGAGTCCTTTGGACTGAACAGAGATCAAAGCAGTCAATCCCAAAGGCTGAACATTCATTGGAAGGACTGATGTTGAAGCTGAACTCCAATACTCTGGTCACCTGATGCAAAGAACCAACTTACTGCAGAAGGCCCCGAAGCTGGGAAAGATTGAAGGCAGGAGGAGAAGGGGCCACAGAGGATGAGATGGTTGGATGGCATCACTGACTCAACGGACATGAATTTGAGCAAACTCCGGAGGATAGTGGAGGACAGGGAAGCATGGTGTACTCCAGTCCATAGGGTCCCAAACAGCTGGACAAGACCTAGAGACTGAATAGCAACAATGTTTAATATACAAGTTCTGAAGGGCACATTTTTTTATAAAGGTAAAAATCATGACTCATACGAGTGTAAAACAAATATCTACTAAGGATCCTATATTTATCATATCCACTAAAGTGAAAGTGAAAGTCACTCAGCCGTGTCCAACTCTTTGCGACCCCGTGGACTATACAGTCTATGGAATTCTCTAGGCCAGAATATCGGAGTGGGTAGCCTTTCCCTTCTCCAGGGGAATCTTCCCAACCCAGGGACAGAACCCAGGTCTCCCACATTGCAGGTGGATGCTTTACCAGCTGAGCCACAAGAAGCCCAAGAGGGAACAAATAAGATATTATAACCAGTTTGAAGGAGAACTCAAAATACTGTAATTTCATAGGCAATCAAGAATGCTGCAATGAATTTACAAATAGACTCAAGCATGGAAACAAAACTGCTCCGTACTCAGAAGGCAAAAATCAACTGCATTCTACCCAGCACAATTTATTTGCTTTCCTACAGTTAAGAGCTATTTGCATGAGTATCAGTTTCCTACAACTTACAGAACTGTAAAAGAGATCAAAGACCAGAAACCAGACTAACTCATGAGAAGACACTGCATACAATACCCAGTAATCTTTATTCATATCTTCATAAAATATATGGGTTGATGAGTCCAGCACTTTTACAATAACAACAATAATAGAACAGAACAGGGGTCAGCAAAAAATTGTCCTTGAAGATCAGATGGTAAATATTTTGGCTTCCCTGGTGGCTCTGTGGTAAAGAACCTGCCTGCCAATGCAGGAGATTCAGGTTCGATCCTTGGGCTGGGAAGAACCCCCGAGGAAGGAAATGACAGCCCCCTCCATTGTTCTTGCCTGGGAAATCGCATGGACAGAGGAGCCTGGCAGTCTACGGGCCACAGGGTGGCAAAGAGTCACACACGACTGAGTGACTAAACAACAATAATAGGCATATTGTCATACTCATTGTTGCATTTCCCTGACGATGTATGATGTCAAGGTGTCTGTTAAGGTTCTTAGTCCATTTTTAAATTGAGTCACTTTTTATACTGTGGACTTTGAAGAGTTCTTTATATATTTTGGATCCAGTGATTATTTATCAGATGCTTATTATGTTCTAGTGGATGGGGCTGGACAGTGAACAAATTAACCTTTTACCCCAGAATCTCTGCCCTCAAATAGTTGACATTCTGGTGGGAGAGAGAGTCAGATAAATTAAACAAGTAAAATATGAATGTGAAAGTGTCAGTCGCTCAGTCGTGTCTGACTCTTTGCAACCCCATGGACTGTAGCCTGCCAGGCTCCTCTGTCCATGGGGATTCTCCAGGCAAGAATACTTGAGTGAGTAACCCTGCCCTCCTCCAGGGGATCTAAAGTTTGATATGTATTTATAAACCCCTATGTGAAGAGCTCTCTCCCTCCACATCCTTAATGCACATCAAGGCAAGAAAAGATTTCTTAATTTTGTTCCCCAGAGCACCCAGAACAGTGTTTGGTGAGCATCAAATTTGAAGTCTATTTTGGCTGGATTGAAATGAATCCTCATCAGTTTCATCTTCCTACTCCCTCCTCCACATACTGCTCAGATTGGGGAGAAAAAAAAATCTGAAACCGAAATACCGCACTAGCCATCACCATTTGGGTTACAAGTTCTGCCAGCAGAGACTTGACCAATCTGATCCTATTTACCTGCTTGAATCACAGGGGTCTTAGATTTGCAGTATGCAAGTGAATTCATCTGTCCTCTCCCCGATGCTCAGCGTTCAAATACACCCAGGGCCAGAGGGTGAAAGGAAAGTGCAAAGCCTTCGTTTCCAGATGTTCTTTATTCCTTTAAACCCTGTTAATCTCTCTGCAAACTCCGAGGATACAGACCAGAGCTCTTTAAGACTCCCTGTCACGGAGCTGAACATTCATTACCAAACCGCATAAGGGAGATACTTGTGGCTTTTGGAGGCAAAAGGCAATGTATACATGTGGAGGCAGGGCTGGAGTGAGTTCTCTTTGCTTTCCCAAGAACATCCTAAAACTGTATTTGCTATTGGGTTTCCAACCATAATACACACTTGAATTTTCTCCCTAAGTGTCCCAGACAGAGTATGAATCAATTGCTATCTTGTGTGTGCCCTCATTTATGCTCCATGGGTCTAATTCTCCTTCTGTTTTATAATCTGAGGTGCTCTGCCTTTTGGACAATGTTAAACTCCACAGACTTTTGCCTCCCTTCCTGATGAAGCAGTATTTACTTACTGGGGTTATCATAGGAAACTGTATACTCCTGAAGTGAAAAAAAAAAAAAAAACCATTTTGCGAAAACAATATTTAATTGAGGAGGGAAAAAAGACTAGTGTTATTCTCCAAGGTAAGCTCCTTTGTAAAAATACAGCATCTTGTATAATTGGGAGCATAGCAATCCCTTCTTTATCTCTGAAGCCTGCCTGGCAAGGGTGATTTTCGTATTGAGAAAGCAAGGATTTCCTTTTAAAAATTGCCTTGAAGAGTGAGCTTTCTGAAAATCATTCACCCACCAAGGAATGCGAGGCGAGCATGCATTCATCTTAAGCTGTGGAATTAGCGTTTCAGAAAGCCCGCTTAGTAAGAAAGAAAGGGTATGGGGAGACAGAGAGAAACAAGGGGAATCAAAAGGAGGAGAAAATGAAAGAACAGAAAGAAATGCAGAGGAAAGAGAGGAGAGGGAGAAGAAGCAGTGAAGAAACGGGTGTCCTTCATCACATAAAAATCACTTCCCCTACAAAAATAATCGGGACCGTGCCTGTGTGCTAAGTTGATTCAGTCGTGTCCAACTCTTCGTGACCCCACAGACTGTAGCCCACCAGGCTCCTGTGTCCACCGGATTCTCTAGGCAAGCATATTGGAGTGGGTGGCAACCCACCCCTGAAGATCCTCCAGGGGATCTTCCCAACCCAGGGATCAAGCCCGTGTCCCTTATGTGTCCTGCATTGACAGGTGGGGTCTTTACCATTAGTACCACCTGGGAAGCCCTCCAGATTCCATATATATGCATTAATATACCATATTTGTTTTCCTCTTTTAATTTTTTATGTAGTATGATTAAGTCACCACGTTTAAAGTTAAGAATACTAAGATAACTTAAATAAAACATCAAGTGCTGTGCAATTTTCAACCTATTTAATTGCCATCATGTTCTTTTCAGGCGGGTTGAGGTTCATATTGCCATCTTCCAGGTAGGGCAGGACACTCAGAGAAGTTAAATGGCTTGCCTGAGGTCAAATAGCTGATAAGTGGCAGACTTTGAGTGTAAACTCCCTTATCTCTGCCCCAAAGCTCACTCCAGTTCAGCCAAGGTGAGCATTTATCCTTAGGGAAATTTATTTTAAATACGTGGGCAACTTCACTCAGAAATGCTCACACCACCAAGAACCAACAACCCCAAGTCCAATTTAGAAAATGTAAAAAACTTCAATTCCATCCGCATAATACCCAATGTGGTGGTATTTGGAAATGGGGCCAATCTCAATGCTAGGGTTTTAAGTTTAGATGAGGCTATGAGAGTAATGCTCTCAGGATGGGGTTTGAGAGCCCCTTGGACTGTATGGAGATCACAGCAGTCTGTCCTACAGGAAATCAACCCTGAATATTCATTGGAAAGACTGATGCTGAAGCTGAAGCTCCAATACTTTGGTCACCTGATGCAAAGAGCCGACTCACTGAAAAATACCCTGATGCTGGGAAAGACTGAGGGCAGGAGGAGAAGGGGGTGACAGAGGATGAGATGGTTGGATGGCATCACCGACTCAATGGACATGAACTTGGATAAACTCTGGGAGATGGTGAAGGGCAGGGGAGCCGATCATGCTGCAGTGCATGGGTCACAAAGAGTTGGACACGACTGAGCGACTGAACAACAACGAGAGAGGAAGAGAGATAGGATCATGCTCTGTCCATCATGGGATGACACGTGAGAAAGTGGCTGTCTGAAAGCCAGGAAGCGAGCCCTCCCCAGAGCCTGACCACGCTGGCACCCTGATTTCAAGACGTCTCAACCTCCAGGATTCTGAGAAAGAAATCTATGTTGTTTAAGCCACCCAGTTCATGATATGGGCTTCCCAGGTGATGCCGTGGTAAATAAAGAACCCCCCTGCCAATGCAGGAAACACAAGAGACTCAGGTTAGATCCCTGGGTCAGGAAGGTCCCCTGGAGTAGGAAATGGCAACCCACTCCAGTATTCTTGCTTGTGAAATCCCATGGACAGAGGAGCCTGGAAGGTTACCATCCATGGGACTGCAAAGAGCCGGATGTTGACTAAGTCGCTGAGCATGAATGCACGTGTCCACGATAGCTTTTTATAGCAGGCTGAACTGATCAGGACAGACATTAAGATTAAGAGGTTCCTGATTTCAAAAGAACATATTCACCTTCAAATAAAAGGGCACCTTATTTATCTATTCACTCAACATATATTAACTGTGCCTGTCCTATTTGAATGGCCCTGTTCTAGATACTGGGGGTGGATCAGTGAACAAAATACTCCTGGAGATCTCAGTTAGGGTTCGGGAACCAAAACAGAAACTGATAGAACACACATGTCAAAAAATTGATTCTGATGTTGATCAGTCTGAAGGGAACAGCAGAGCAGGGTAATATGATGGGCAGTGTGGACACCTTTGGATTCAGTGACTAGGGAAAGCCTCTCTGGGAAAGTGACTTCTGAGCCAGAATCTGAAGGATGAGCCAGAATCATTTATACAAGACCCAAAAGGCAGGCACTACAGAAAGAATAGTAGGGAAAATGCTCTGAGGGTGAAGGATTGTGTTGAACAAACAAAACAAGGCTATTGTGGTTTGGGAAAGTGAAAGTCACTCAGTTGTGTCCGACTCTTTGCAACCCCATGGACCATACAGTCCGTGGAACTCTCCAGGCCAGAATACTGGAGTGGGTAGCCTTTCCCTTCCAGGGGATCTTCCCAACCCAGGGATTGAATCTAGGTCTCCCACACTGCAGGGGGATTCTTTACCAGCTGAGCCACCAGGAAAGCCCGAGAATACTGGAGTGCGTAGCCTATCCCTTCTCCAGGGGATTTTCCCAACCCAAGGATCAAACCAGGGTCTTCTGCATTGCAGGCAGACCCAGCTGAGCTACCAGGGAAGCCCTGGGAGAGTGAACAAAGAGAAAAAAGGGTTAGAAGATGGAGAAGATGAGGCTAGGGGTGGGTGTGGACCAGAGCTTATTCAGAGCTGTGTACGTCTAAGGGTAAAACAGGAATCTTATTCAATTATCCAGACAAAGGCTCATAGAAACTGAAATGATGACTGCATGACTGATGTAAAAGGAGAGGATCACACGTGGGGCTTCTCTGGTGGTCCAATGGTTAAGATACTGCCTTACAATGCAGGGCATGCCGGTTTGATCCCTGGTCTGAAAAGATCCCACATGCCTCGGGGCAACTAAACCCGTGCTCCGCAACAAGAGAAGCCACTGTAGTGAGAAGCCTGAGCATGGAACCTAGAGAAAAGCCACACACCACAGCGAAGACCTAAAGCAGCCAAAATATATATACCACATAAATGACCTGAAAGCAGGGGAACCAGGTTTTCTCTCCCCTTCATGTGATTTTAGACAAAACCATTCTCCCTCTCAGGTTCTGGGGTTCACATTTGCCAAGGCAGACAGCTGGACACAGTCGTGAGGGGCATTTCATATTGACGGGTCACACCTGTTTCCTGCAGACAGTGAGGCCAGCAGGCACTTAAGTGTTCATTTATTTATCCAAGTTTGGAACCAGCATAGCTTCACCATATCCGCTACAGAGCAGAAGACTTTGGACTGGCCATGAAACACAAGACAAGTGAAGCTGAAGCCCATCACCCTAGGCTTGGTCTCACGATCACGAACTAGGGTCTGCAGCACACGTGCCGTAAAACAAGGTAAGACAGTATCTATGCAACCTAGCAGCCTGCTGCTTTCTTTTTATTTTTTCTTACTTTTTTAAAGATTTTTTTTTTCTTGATGTGGACCATTTTTGAAGCGTTTACTGAATTTGTTAAAAGATTGCTTCTGTTGTTTATGGTTGTTTGTTTGTTTGTTTGTTTTGGCTGCGAGGCATGTGGGATCCTAGCTCCTTGACCAGGGATCGAACCTGCATCCCCTGCACTGGAAAGTGAAATCTTAACCACTGGACCACCAGTGAAGTCCCAGCCTGCTGCTTTCTAGGGACTATTCCGCAGGTGCCTCTGACGACCTTCCTGAGAGGACAAAGAAAATCAGCACCACTGGATCCATCCTTCTCATGGGGCCACGGCTGAGGCAAGCGTTTCCTCCAGACCCGTTCATAAGCCAACCCTCAGACTCACCAGATATTGATGTCCCCGGGGTTGGAAGGAAAGGGAAAGGGGCCGTTCATCTTTGGAGCCCTGGTCACTGCAGTCAAACAGCTTAATTGACAGTGCCCTCTCTTCTTGTCCAGAACATCAACCAGGGCTTGGAAAAGGACAGCGTGGCAGCTCCTGGTGCTCACGTGCTCCTGTGGACAGGCTTGAAACCCAAGTGCCACCAGCGCTGTCCTCACTGTCACTCACTGTAGCCATTTCAAGGAGCCCTCTGGGCAGGCCAGGATCCCTTTTCAACAGCATCCCTTAAGGCGAAGCTCAGAAATCGAAGAAAACACAGGTGCCAGGAATATGCGAGGATCTAATCTTCTCTGAGAAAGTGGTGACCAGAGGCAGTAGAAAAAGATACAAAGTAACAGGCTATCCTTGTGGCCTTGGCTGTCACACCAAATAGTTCCGTGACTCCGCACTTCACGTACCAGAGCCCCACGTCCTTATCTCCAAAATGCTTCTACGATTACTCATTCTTTTCAGCCTCGGGAATGTTTCAAGGGTCAGAAGAGAGAACGAATATGGAAATATTTTCTGGGTAGTGGGGGAAGGAGAGGGAGGGATGAACTGAGAGGGGAACATTGAACTATATACATTATCACATGTGAAACAGATAGCTAATGGGAGGTTGTTGTATAACACAGGGAGCTCAACCTGGTGCTCTGTGACAACCTAGAGGGGTGGGATGGGAGTGGGGTGGGAGGAAGGTCCCGGAGGGAGGGGACATAGTATACAGAGAGCTGATTCACTTCCTTGCACAGCAGAAACTAAAACAACATTATAAAGCAACTAATAAAAAAAAGAAACTGCTCTCCTCTCTCTTCTCATCCTCCTGCCCCAAACATGAAATATCACAGGGAAAGCATGGCAGATATCTAAGAATAAGGTGATGGAGTTGTGTGTTTCCGTCATCATCATCTCATAGCTCAATTGGCTGCTTCTATGACCACTACTAAAGAATTGAAATGGTAGCCCTGCACTGAATCAGAATCTCTGGGAGAAGGGCTTGGGAACCTACATTTTCACAAGCATCTGGGGGATTCTCACATGTATACATACCCTAGGAGCACTGCCCTACATTTCCCCCTTTCTCCCCGCAGAGTGCTTCTCATTGAAAGATGGAAGGTGAGGGGAACTGAAACAGATTTGAATGGTTTCCCTTTGTCTCAAGTTTTAATTCCCCAGTGGAAAGATCCATCCATTCAGTAGACCCCATTCATCATTTTTGGGCTGAGTTTTCAAAGCTGACCATATTACAGGCTGCTTGGTTTATAGTCTTGCCTATTTCAGGGTATGCGTGCTAAGTTGCTTCAGTTGAGTCTGACTCTGTGTAACGCTAGGGACTGTAGCTTGCCTGGCTCTTTTGTCCATGGGATTCTCCAGGCAAGAATACTGGAGTGGGTTGCCATGCCCTCCTCCAGGGGATCTTCCTGACCCAGGGATTGAACCCATGGCTCTTGTGTCTCCTGCATTGGCAAGCGGATTTTTTACCACTAGCACCACCTGGCAAGCCCATATTTAAGGGCATTAGATGTCAAATCCATTTTGCTACACTGGTAAGAGTCACATAGCACCTGCATTAGGACCAATACAGTATGTGTCAATTTCCTTAAATGAATGTTTATAGATGGAAATGGCTCAGAATGCAACTGAGGTTGCAGTCTTGCTGTGTGTGGCCCCATTTGATAACTACTGACCCCATGTGTACCTGAAATACAATCAGATTAAATTAAGATCTACTGGGAGGGTACAATGCAGACCGGAATTCTCACAGCACAAGAAAAAAAAGTAAAATGTGTCATGATCATATTTATACTGAAATGATAATATTTTGGATAGGTTGGGTTAAACAAAACAAATTATTACAGATTAATTTTACCTGTTTTTTTTTTTTTTCAATGTGGCTACTAGGGAATTAAAAAGTACATGTGTTTCACATTGTATTTCTATTGGAGGGCACGAAACTTGCCTCTCCTGTAGTTGCAGAATATTTAAAACCTCAGGGCTAAGTGATCTAAATAGGATTTAAGTTTATATATTCTGTACAGTCTCAGCTTTTCTTTCACACATGCACACATGCACACACACACTGTATTCAAAATCAATACCTTTTGAGTTCTTTAAATCTTCCATTTAACCAGTACCACATTTTGATGTCAATGACGTCCATGCTCCAATCAAGGACATCTTAGATATATGCCTCAGGGAGATGACATATGACTAGCATAACACTCGATGCTTGTTGGTTACAGAACAGAGCATACTCTTTCTGAAAGTGTTCAGAGAACACTCTGAACCCAAGTGTCAATAGTGATCAACTCTGGATGGGGAGATATTCACTTTTAACAACAACAACAACAACAACAACAAATAAGTTCTTTTTATTCAAACTTTGTGGCCCCAAACTCGGTGTAATACGACAGCTTTCTTATACTCAGAAGAGGATACGGAAGGTCAGAGAAACTGGGATGCTTACATAAACTGAATTCCCTAGCCCAGCTCAAGTCAGAATGAGATGCTTAGTTTTAAGTAAATATGAGAGTTGAAACAGTAGCTGTACTATTGCCCTGAGCCCCAGGCATTAGTAAGACTCAGAATATTCCTTCCTTCTATGCCCCCTAGTCGTGCTTGTTTTCCTTTGAAGAATAATTAAGATTTAATGGCATATTTTCACAGTTTTTTGTCTGCCTGCTTTCTGACTGCCTACTGTGCAGAATGCTTGCGTTTGATCCCGGTCATTACAAGAACTGTACAGTAATTGCCTATCTGGTGACTGGCTAATGGAGGTCCCCAGAGAGCGGAGATGCTGCTCTTTTGAAGTTCATCTTGTTTACTGTTGGCCCTTCTGGTTTAATCTATATCATCAGAGAGCCTTGCTCAATTATTGGCAGCCCGATCTCTTCTCATTGGGATATGGACACTGGGTAAACAAGTTTCTGCTTCTTTTTCTTTCCTTTCATTCTATTCTCTTTTTTCCTTTTATTTTTTGTTTCTCCTTTGCTTACCCAGATGGGCCCACATAGATCAAGCATGAGATGACAGGATCGGGGATCAGTAGGCCTCTGAAGAAGCCCCCAAAAGCTATAGGTTGGAGAGCAACTAACCAGATGGAATGCTTCTGCTCTTCATTTAAACCCCGGGTTGACTTCTATTCATCTTGTAGGACCCAGATCATGGAGCAACTTCTCCACAAAAACTTCTCAGACTTTACAAACACAACTCCATCTGGCTTCTCTCTCCCTCCACTGACTGCCATCATAACACAGATCACAATTAACTTTGACTATGTATGTAACTTTTATCACTCTGGATATGGGAGACACACACAGCCAAATGTTATATCTCTTTCCCTCAATACCTAGCTCGGAATACCTCTCAGTCCACCTCAGATGGTTAAAATGTGTTTTCAGAATAAAGGGACATTCTTAGCTTTTATTAAAATTGCTGTTTTGCCTAAGGCAGGAAAAGTTCAACACTAGATACCAGAGTTCTACTCCCTTCCTAACTCAGAAAATATGGAATTAGAGAAATATTCTAAAAGAGGAATTTTCTGATCAGAAGAGTAGGGGACCCTGTTGCTGACTGACAGGCAAAGGTCACAAGCTAGGTGACAATTTAAAGATCTCTAGCCAGGATGCCTGTGAGGGTTTTCAGCACCACAGATGTGGACAGCAACTCCAGTTGACACAACAGCCCTTTTAAAAATGGATTTAAGCAGATCTAGTGACAGAATCTAGTGACAGAAACATAGAGAAGGCAATGGCACCCCACTCCAGTACTCCTGCCTGTAAAATCCATGGACAGAGGAGCCTGGTAGGCTGCAGTCCATGGGGTCACTAAGAGTCGGGAACGACTGAGCGACTTCACTTTCACTTTTCACTTTCATGCATTGGAGAAGGAAATGGCAACCCACTCCAGTGTTCTTGCCTGGAGAATCCCAGGGACGGGGAAGCCCGGTGGGCTGCTGTCTCTGGGGTCACACAGAGTCAGACACGACTGAAGCAACTTAGCAGCAGTAGCAGTGACAGAATCTGGGCTTCCCTGGTGGCTCAGACAGTAAAGAATTTGCCTGCAATGCAGGAAACCTGGGTTCGATTCCTGGGTCAGCAAGGTCCCCTGGAGAAGGGAATGGCAATCCCTCCAATATTCTTGCTGGGAGAATCTTATACAGATGGACCCTGGCCAGCTACCATCCATGGGGTTGCAAAGAGTCAGACACAACTGAGCAACTAATACAGACACACACACACAGAGTGAGGGTGTCTCCTGGGATTAATATCTGAGCATTAGAAGAGGAAATTTTTCTTTCCATTCCGAGCTCTAAAGTAATTTTAGAGATACAAAATCAAAGATAAAGATTGAAAAGAGGTGAAGAAAGAGATTTTTATTGATGAGATCTGAGCTCTGGGTTCAGATATATAAGAATCTAACTCTTTAAAAATGAGAATCTAACTTTAACTTTAGAGTTAATCATTATATGAGAAAAAACATTATTAAACTAATTTGATTTCATTGTTTCTAAATTAATATTAATTCACAGATTTACACAAAACCTGACTAGTTCTACAGTCCCAATGCAGACATGTTTTATATATTTAGACAACTTGGGATTGGAAAATCTGCACCACTAACAAACTTGAAGTTCAACTGAAATTAATTATCTCAGTAATATTTTGGTTCCATAAGTACCATGAAACTGTTTTCCTGAGGCAGGCAGTGTGGTAAACACTTTTTCCTTATTAGTTTTGCTTAATATTCACAACTATGTCACAAGACACAGCTACTTATTATTTTTATTCTTCACAGGCATCTTGGCTAGAGATCTCTAAGTCATCACCTAGCTGTGACCTTTGCCTCTGTTAATCAGCAACAGAGTCCCCTACTCTTCTGATCATAAAATTCCTCTTTTAGAATTTATATATATATAAAGAGAGAGACCAGGATTAAAATTAGTAAAATAAATAACCTATAATGGAAAAGATTGAAGGCAGGAGGAGAAGGGGATGACAGAGGATGATATGGTTGGATGGCATCACTGATTTGACAGACATGAGTTTGAGCAAGCTCTGGGAGTTGGTGATGGACAGGGAAGCCTGGTGTGCTGCAGTCCATGGGGTTGCAAAGAATCAGACGTGACTGAGTAACTGAACTGACTGACTGATAATGGAAAAGAATCTGAAAAATATATATATATATACGTGTGTGTGTGTATGAACAACTTTGCTGTATACCTAAAACTAACACATTATAAATCAACTTCAATTAAAAAAATAGTAATTGTAATTGTGCAGTGTGTTAGTCATGGTGAACCACCAGGAAAGCCCCCCAGAATAGTAAAATAGATGTCAATTTTGAGGCTGAACATCAAATTTAGGTCTTCCTACCTCTAAAACTCTCCAAGATTATGAGATATTTAGAAAAATAATAACATTGCATGTTAAGAATTTTTTAGGTAACATGGTTAAGTAACTACATCTAAAGTAAAGAATACTAAGATAACTTACATAAAACATAATGTCTTGTGCAGTTTTCAGTCTATTTAATTGCCATCATATTCTTTTCAGGTGGGCAGAGATTCATATTGCCACCTTCCAGACAGGCAGGACACTCAGAGAAGTTAAATGGCTTGCCTGAGGTCAAATAGCTGAAAGTGGCAGAGTTTTGAGCATGAACCCACTTATCTCTGCCCTAAAGCTCACTCCAGTTCAGTCAAGGTAAATATTTATCCTTAGGAAAGCTTATTTTAAATACTCGGACAACTGCTCTTAGAAATGTTCATCTCACCGAGAACCAAGAGACCCAAGTCCAATTTAGAAACCTTATTAGTCTAATAAGATTTCAGTTCCATCAGCATAATTGGCACCCACCTCAACTGCATACAGTCTAATTACTTTATACTGGATTCCTCACTACTGGGTTTTGAGGGGAGGCAGAAAGTGAGGGGAGAAGAGATGCATGTCGGGGGAATGCCAGTGGAGCCTGAGACTTCCCTGTGAGCCTAAGAGCAGTTGTCCAAGGTCACTGGGGTATTGGAGATCTAGAAGAGCAGGTTACTGTGCTGTCAGCCACCTAAATTTCTGTTGGTGAAGAGGTAAAACAGCTTAGAGAAGTTAATGTCCAATTTGTATTACAGGCATTAAAATTTTTTTTAAAGAACCTCCACAGCAAGGAAAACCTCAGAATTTGGTTGAACTGCTAATACTTAAATTACTTTATTTCTTCTTAAGACCACATTTGATTGGATGAGTCTGGATCTTAGCTGTTCTTTAGGACTAAGGATCAACAACAGTGGACAAACGCACAATTGGCACCATCTATATTTTTAAAAAGGAATCTCACTTTTTTCGCCTATAGAATCTCTTCTATGCTTTCTCTTCTACCTTCAAAACTAACACAACATTTGAAAGAATGTCCTTAGGATACATTTCCAGAAATAGGAATGATAATTCACAGGTTATGTATATTTTGAAGTCTTGAGTATTTCACTAGGCCTGGAACAAGGGCTATTATTTTTTATATTTGTGCCATTAAAAGATTGTTTTCAGCAATGCCATGTGGTGGCAGGTGCCAAGCAACATCTTGGGAGCTCATCAAAGCAAATGTTTTTCTCTAGTGAGCCGTATGTCATGGGATTAACTATATTCTCAAAAGTTTCCAAAGTGGATTTCTCAATACTTTCTCTGAGTCACATTTTAATCCTCCAGCTTTACTGATGGGTAATATTGCAAATATTTAAAATATGCAACATACTGTTTTGATATATGTATCTTTTGAGATAATTATCACAATCAAGTAAATTAACATATCCATCACCTCTCACAGTTATCTAATTTTTTTTTCTTTTGGTGGGAGAGCATTTAAGATCTATTCTCTTAAACTTATGCAAATATCAAGGCTTTTGACACATATTGCTAAATTGTCAACTGTGTCCCAATCTTAAGCCCTCTGAATCTCCTCTTACTTGTTTTATTTATTCATTGTCATTAGTTGGATAGGAAAAAAAAATCTAAATTTAAATTCTGTCTTTCATATTTACTTGGTATGTGACCTTAAGCAAGTCACTGGAAGATACCAACATTTGTAAAAGAGTGATCATAAAAAAAGGTAACAATAACAACAACAGCAGTAGCAATAACAATACCCAATACAATCCTGGTAGGTTGACTAGATAAAGCAGTTCTGATCCATGGAAAGGGTTTTGTCAATAATAGTGCATTTCTGGGCTTCACAGATGGCTTCTTTATCAAAAATTCCACCTACCAATACAGGAGACACAGGTCCAATCCCTGGTTGGGAAGATCCCCTGGGGAAGAAAATGGAAACCCACCTCAGTATTCCTGGGAAATTCCATGGACAGAGGAGCCTGGTGGGGTACAGTCCATGGGCTTGTAAAAGAATCAGACATGACTTAGCGACTAAACAATAACAGCTGTATCTCTACTTATAGCAAGTTTCTATGACATAATGCAATACGTGTTTTTACATAATAATATCTGAGGGCACCAGGGAAGGTCAGATAAACAAGATTTGCACATGTCAAGGTAGACTTTCTTAAAGAGATAACATCTTAGCAGAATGGGTTCCAATTCGCTCATCACTCTCCATGTTCCATGGAACTTTGGAGACTCAAACTGTAGTCCTTCAGTCCACATCTTAAGGCAATCAGAAGCTTGCTTCCCCAGGAAGATGTTTCAAACAGAGCCCTGACTCTAAAAAGATAACAAAACTCAGAAACAATTCCAATGCCTTTGACTGATTCACAGTAAGCCAATCAGAACAAAGTCCAATACTTTAGCCTCTTAGCCTTGACCACACCATCCTGGTCCCATTTTATAAACCATTCCATGCTCTAAAAAAATATTTAAACATGTAGGAAATGCCATCACTGCACAAAAAGAAGACCAGGTTCCATGTTCAGTCCTTAAATTATGTCTGCCTCTTTGCAACCCCATGGACTACAGCACGCCAGTCTTCCCTGTCCTTAACTGTCTCCTGGAGTTTGCTCAAACTCATGTCCATTGAGTCAGTGATGCCAACCAACCATCTCATCCTCTGTCACCCCTTCTCTTCATCCCCTTAATCTTTCCCAGCATCAGTGTCTTTTCCAATGAGTCGCTTCTTCCCGTCAGGTAGCCAAAGTATTGGAGTTTCAGCTTTAGCATCAGTCCTTCCAGTGAATATTCAGGGTTGCTTTCCCTTAGGATTGACTGGCTTTATCTCCTTGCAGTCCAACAGACTCTCAAGGGACTAGATCAGCAATAAAGTCACTTAGTTGGGCATACACATCCAAGAGGGGTACTGTGATCCTGCCTTCTCTAAGCCAAGCTTCTAAAGGAATTTCCTCTAAAAGCATGGTTATGAATTCAACCCAACTTTACCAACACAGGCAACTCTGGGACTCTAACAAAGCCAAGTTATTCCACTTCATCTCAACCTACGACTTTTTTTTCAACCAGTCGGTGGGTGTAATTGTTCCAGGCCAGCCACTTTCAAGAAAATCAGTATCGGCCGATGGATTAATCTCTCAATTTGTCTTATTTTATTCTTAGAAAAAAAAAGAAGAAAATCTACTAATTTCAGGGTAACCACTAGCTCCAGAATACCCATAGTACATTAGACACATTTCTTTGAAATTTCCTTCCTGTTGCCATTTGCTGGTGACTCTCTACTCATCTCAATGATATATATTTTACCACTGTCCAATAGTTCCCCTTTCACACATGACCCAGAATTAACAAGTGAAAGCTCGATGTTATTGGGAGAGATTCGGTCTTCAGGTCAGGAAAGCTGAATTTTACTCATAAACCTGTCACTGGGAACTTTGGTAAGCTGTATACCTTCTCTGCCACTATTTCTTCTTGTTTAAAGTAAGGATGTAGCGAGAGGTTCAGATACACTAATATGTATACAATAGATAACCAGTGGGGGAAAGAAAGGCACCATCCGTTCGTAGGACATATGTTAGTGTGAAAGTCGCTCAGTAGTGTCCCACTCTTTGAGACCCTGTGGACTATACAGTCCATGGAATTCCTCAGGCTAGAATACTGGAGTGGGTAGCCATTCCCTTCTCTAGAGGATCTTCCCAACCCAGGGATTGAACCCAGGTCTCCCACATAGCAGGCAGATTCTTTACCTGCTGATCCACAAGGACATACATTAAGTTAACCTTAAAAGGCATTCCAATAAACATTATGTGCAGGCAAATATTGTTTGATTCCACTTATATGAGGTACTTAGAATAGTCAAATTCATATAGTCAGAAAGTACTTTGTTAAATGTCAGGGGCTAGGGAGAGGTGTTGAGGGGTGGGGAGGGGGAGTGGGGACTTATTGTTTAATGTGGACAGAGTTTCAGTTTAGGAAGGTGAAAAATTCAGGAGATGAATGGTGGTGAGAGTTGCACAAGGTGAATGTACTTAAAGCTACTGAACTGTAGAGTTAAATATGGTTAAATTAGTACATTTTATATTATGTGACTTTTGTTGTTGTTTAGTCACTGAGTCATGTCTGACTCTTTTGCGACCCCATGGACTGTAGTCTGTCAGGCTCCTCTGTCCATGGGATTTTCCAGACAAGAATACTGGAGTGGGTTGCCATGCCCTCCTCCAGAGGATCTTCCCGACCCAGGGATCGAACCTGCATCTCCTTCATTGCTCCTGTATTGGCAGGTGGATTCTTTACTGCTGAGCCACCAGAGAAGCTTTGATGTGACTTTTAACACACACACACACACACACACACACGCAAAACAATAATAAAGAAAGGAAGAAGGAAAAAAAGAAATTAATTTATTTCTGTCTCATGGAGATACAGCACAGAAGTTGGTAAGTTAAGACTGGGACAGAGCTGCATGGTTCCAGATACCCAGGCTGTTCCTACCTTATTCATCTACTGTCCTTGTTATATAGACCTCATGGTGACAGAGAGCTTGCTCAGCTCCTGCCTTCTCAAGCATGTCCCAGCCAAGCAGAAGGAGGAAAGGCAGAGAAATGACATACCCCATTCCTTTAAGGGAGCATTCCAGAAGACCCTCAGGACTCTTTAACCCTCAGCTAGCATTTAGTCCCAGGCCACATCTGACAGCAATGGAAATTGGAGAAGGTAAACTTCCGAATCACTGAGATCAACGTGGTCTATTTTCTTATTTTCTTTCCATGCAAATCTACAAGAGGGAGTTACGACAGCTCCTCAAGTCTGTTTCTGAGTATGTATTTTGAACAAGACTCACAGAGTTCTCAAGAACACTCCCACTCATCAGAACTGTCATAGTTTTTCTCATTTCTATCTCTTTCCCAACTCTCTACATAATCACCCACATCCTACGGAAAGGGACTAGGATGAAGACATCAAGAGTCAGAGGAAGTGCTTCCCTTTTCCTCTAACGACTCCTACTTTACTTTTGGGGGAAAAAAAAAAAAAGCTTCTGGGGTAATAAAACCAACTTTTTGTGCATAACAAGTCTAAGAAATGCAAGATTTCATGGTCACCTGAGAGGGTAATCTACAAGGTCCAATTCACTGCCCCCAGGGCACAGAGCTTGTGTGTCAACCAAGAAGAAAAGGTAAGACCAACTCAGGACAAAGTAACAGAAACACCAGTTGGAGAAGAGATTGAAAAGACCACAACCAGCCTGACCCATCTCTCAGGAACTCCTACTGTGCTCTTGATTTTGTTTGAAATTGCCCCAGTAGGCTTGACTGCGCTGCATAGATGAGAAACGAGAGTCAAGGAAGTTAAGTAGCTTTGTTAAAAAGGAAACCCCTACCAGGAGCAGAGGCGGTGTTAGCACTCTGTGAAGACCGACCCTGTCATTCTGATCTGGCTTTGTAACCCTAGCACCGATCCGAGTGACCAGTGCATGGGATCAATAAGAATTGTCTGATTGAATGCACAAGTGAAGAGATCACTCCAAATGTCATGTCCTGTCCCCAAACGGGCCTCCCACTAAGATTAGAGTCTGTGCTCCCCCTGCTAGAAATACTTGGCACCTCAGAAGCTGCTAAAACCTACAAAGGAGCAGATCCCCACCGAGCTGCAGAATTGGAAACCACATCTTATCGCTGCATAATGGCCCTGGTTCTATTTCCCACATCACAGAGAATGCAGTCTAAAAGAGATTGAGTTATTCCACACAAAGACTTCACAGGAGGAAGGGGGAAAAAATGTTGTTTTGATTCACCGCCTTTTTTTTTTTTTTGGCGTTTTGAACACAATAATGCACATTTTCATCAGAAGCTAAATGATAGTGCTTGCAGTATTTAATATCTGAATTCAATTATGTTTTTGAAGGCTTATTACCATAGTAAAAGCAAAGTATTTCAGAAAATTTCCAAAGGCATCAGGGTACAATTGTTGGGGGAAAAAAGGATACACTGTTAAGGAAACTGTGTATCCAGATGCAAGAGAGACATTGAGAGGGACACAGAGAAACACATATATAGACACACAAAAGACAGACACACAGAGTAAAGATAAACACACACCTGGATAAGAAGAATAAAGAGATAAGAACCTCCAGCGTGACCTTCCAGCACTCTTGATTGATAACATTAGTTCCCTCATCTCTCCTTAAAAAGCATCTCCGCCCACCTATTCACCATGCCTCCGATGAAGTAATTTGTCAAAGAGCAAATCTGAGGAGGGGGCTTCCCTGGTGGTGTCCTGGGTAAGAATCCGTCCATGCAGGGGACTTGAGTTCTATCCCTGGTCTAGGAAGAGTCAGCCACCTGCATAGCAACTAAGCCTGTGTGCCACGACCACTGAGTCCACAGTCTAGAGACCACACTCTGCAGCCAGAGAGTAGCCCCCACTTGCCGCAACCAGAGAAAGCCCAAGCAACAGAAACCCAGCACGGCCCCCAAATTAATTCTTTAAAATAAAGGTTCTCTTGAAGGACTGTATAAAAAAAAGAAAGAAGCCAATGTGACCATTTTACTCATCTGCCTAACACCACGCTATATATATTCCATTGCCCATGAGATAAAAGTCCAAGTCCTTTGAATTGCTTCATACTGGTCAAATCTGGGACAATATGAGCATTAAGATATATAATGATAGCAACGGCTGACGACTCATAAAATAAAAACCTACAAGTCCATAATGATATCTATGAATTCATTAGGAAAAGAAATGGGGATGCTCTTTATCTGAAACTGACAATAAATACTGAAAGGATAACAGACTTAGAAAATCACCAGTGGCTGCTGAACTTAGTAGATCGAAGATTGATGGAGAACAAGATATTTATATTATCTCAAGGATTTTCTCTACCAATTTCTTATTAATTGCAATGAGAAAAATTTGAAAATACAAGGGAAAAAAGAAGATACAGCACTGCTCCATCACTGAGTAGTGACTTTTTTTTAAGATTATTTTTAAGTGGATTTTTTTTAAGTCTTTATTGAATTTGTTACAATATGGTTACTGTTTCTGGAGAAGGCAATGGCACCCCACTCCAGTACTCTTGCCTGTAAAATCCCATGGACGGAGGAGCCTGGTAGGCTGCAGTCCATGGCGTTGCTAGGAGTTGGACACGACTGAATGACTTCACTTTCACTTTTCACTTTCATGCATTGGAGAAGGAAATGGCAACCCACTCCAGTGTTCTTGCCTGGAGAATCCCAGGGACAGGGGAGCCTGGTGGGCTGCCATCTCTGGGGTCGCACAGAGTCAGACATGACTGAAGCGACTTAGCAGTAGCAGCAGCAGGTTACTGTTTCATGGTGTTTTGGGGGTTTTGTTTTTTGTTCTGTTCTGTTTTGCTAAGAGGCATATGGGATCTTAGCTTTCAGACCAGGGATCAACCCACACCCTCTGCATTAGAAGGTGAAGTCTTAACCACTGGACTGCCAAGGAAGTCCCTGTTAGTGACTATTATTAACATGTTTTCTTTGATATTTTTGGTGAGAGAGACCGAGAGGGAAGAAGCAGGAGGAAGATGAGAGAAAGGAGGAGGGTGGACTCAGTGATCATGCTGTGTGAATTATGTTGCATCTTTCCTTGTTGATTATATAATTATACATTATTCATAGGCCACCTCACCAAGTTGCATTGGGTCAAAAATATTATCTTTTCATCTGTGTTTAAATGTTGCTGAAATAACCTCCCTATAGTGTTTTCCTCTCTGCACGTCACACAAACCATGGGTCTGTTCATTACAAACCAAGAGGGAGCTGTGCGCCTTGGACACCTTAGCCTCAGCACAGCCCAGCATCAGCAGAATTTAACAGGCCACATCGATCATTTAATAGTAACAGACAGAGGCCAATTTTTCTCAAGATGTGAGCTAGCGCCCAATGATTAAGAAATTTGGGGGCTCAAGGCTCCTCTCCATCTTCCTTTGGCCCTGTGGATTTGGTCCGTTATTCAGTCTCCATCTCTTTGCTTTACCATGTTTATAATGGAAAGGAGAGATCTACTGTTATGCTCACATTTCCTCTTGCAATCTTTTGACCAAGCAACATTCATTGAGTACCTTTCCTAAGCCAGACACTCCGTTTTTGGGTAGAGCTACTGAGCAGAATAAAGCGTCTTTCTATTAGCTGTTCTCAGCCCATTGGGAGATAAATTATTTAAACCACAAATTATGGTACAAAACAGTGAGTTTCGTAGAAAGGGAATGTTCCTCATGGTAGAGGAGTTGAGAAGAGAATTCTATAATAATCATATAATATTACATCCAGTCTAAACAATGGTGGTGAAGAATCAATGGGGGAATCCCAGAGAATTGCAGAGAGTGGGACCAAGGGCTCTAGTCTGGTGATGGCAAACGGCTGCCACAAGATCTCCTCGTCTATGTCCTTTGCAGACATTACTAATCAATCCTTATTTCCCTTTGAACTCAGATTTCAAAACCCTCCTTAAAAGAGTGCCTCAAAATCCTGGAGCATGGAGGGTACAGAATACTTTAGAGTCAGTCCAATCTGGGTTAAAACTCAGCCTCTGCAACTAGGGGATGCATAATCGTGGGCAAGCCAATCCACCTCTCTTTTCTAATTGAACCCGTCCCTGACAGAGTGACATGATAAATAAAACTAAGGTAAGGAAAATTCTCTCTCAGACACTGCTGATGGGAATGCAACATGATGCGACCACTTTGGAAGATAGGCAATTTCTTTAATAGCTAAACGTAAGTTTATCATCTGTCCTAGCAATTCTACTCTTAAGCATGTACCCAAGAGAAATGAGAACATATATCCATATGAAAATTCATGCGTGAATATTCCTAGCAGCATGATTCTTAATAGCCAGAACTTGTTCATCAACTTACGGCTTGATAAAGACAATGTGGTCTATCTATAAAATAGACTATTATTCGAAAATAAAAAAAGGAGCAAAGCACAGAGACGTACAACATAGACAAAACTCAAAATCATTGTGTTCGCTAAAAAAAAAAAAAATAGATCCAAAGCAGTATATATTGTATGGTCTCATCTATATATTAACACAAGGCAAGAAAAGGCTACTTACAGGCAGAAAAAATTGGTTCCTGGTTGCCTGGGACTGGGGCGGGAACAATGATTAACAGAAAAAAGAGCTTCGGGCGGTATTTTAGGGTGATGGAAATGTTAGAAAATTGTAACATGGACACAACCTAAATGTCCATCAACAGAGGGATGAAGAAGATGTGGTATACATACACGATGGAATATTACTCAGCCATGAAAAATGAAACAATGCTATTTGGAACAACATGCATGGAGCTAGAAATCATTATACTAAGTAAAGTCAGTCAGACAGAGAAAGACAAATACTATATGATATCAATTATACATGGAATCTAAAAAATTGATACAAATGAACTTATTTACAAAACAGAAATAGATTTACCAACCTGGAAAACGAACTTATGGTTACCAAAGGGGAAAGCAGGGGGTGAGACAGACACATCCTACTATATGTAAATATATAAACAACAAGGACCTACTGTATACACTATATTTAATATCATACAATAACACAATGGAAAGGAATCTGAAAAATTATATCTATCTATAATCTGAAAAATTATATCTATCTATATACATCTCTCTCTCTATATATATATATATAACTCTCTATATATAACTGAATCACTTTCCTGTACACCTGAAATATTGTAAATCATCTATACTTCGATTAAAAATGTGCTATGGTGATGGCTTAACAGCTCTGTAAATTCATTAAAAAAAAATCACTGGACACTTAGAATGAGTAAATTTTTAATTAGATAAATAATACCTCAGTGCAGCTGTTATAAAAAGACATGTCAAGTTTTTGCATGGAACTTGGGACTCAGGACATATACCAAACTATCATTCCAATTCCTTTCTTTCCAAAATTCTTCTCTTTCACCCAAGAAGAATAGTTACTTCCACAGAGCTCAATAGTCATTGTTTCCTGGCAATGAAAACCGTCTTGCCTCATGGCATTGCTGGCTTAAATTATATAGTTTAACCTCTAGCATATATATTTTGAAAAGTGAAGTGAAAGTGTTAGTCTCTTAGTCTTGTCCCAACTCTTTGCAACCCCATGGACTGTAGCCCGCCAGGCTCCTCGGTCCATGAGATTTCCCAGACAAGAATACTGGAGTGGGTTGCCATTCCGTTCTCCAGGGGATCTCCCTGACCCAGGGATCAAACCTGGGTCTCCCGCATTGCAGACGTACTGTTTATCATCTACCAGGGAACACCACAAAAAAACATTAACGTCCTCAAGTATACAGATAATCTCTTATTTGTTATGTTCTCCTCATTGGCAGCTGGCTTTCACTTTGGCTCCTGACACAACATTCAAATTCCAGTACTTATTAGTGGATTAAAAAAAGGAAGAATTTCTTTCCAACTGTGAATTTCTGGAAAAGGAAGTAATAACAAGAGTGGCTACTTTCGAGGGGGAGCACATTTTAGAAAACAGAGCAGCATAAAAGCCAGATCAATTTAGAGACGCTGATTCAGGCTCAGCGTGGCTAATTAATTTACACAGCCATGATCACTGCAGACACATCTAAATTTTAGATTATTTTTATCTTGGCAAAGAAGCTCTTACCCAGGCCGGCCTCTTGTTGCTAAGCATCCAACAAAATAGACATTAAAGGAATTGGAGGGGGAAAAAAAAAAAAGCTACCAAACTTTTTTTTAATGACAAATTGATGTCTTTTAAAACAATCCAAATAGTAGCTGTTTCTGTGAGAACAACACTTAAGTCAATTTAAATTAATTGATGTGTGTGTTAAGATCAGCCAGTGCATTCATTGTCTTTCATCTAAACAGGAGAAAGAAGTTGGAATGGCTTTATAGAGCCTCACATGTGAAGGTTGCTTTGAGCTCACAAAGTGCTGCTCAAACTTTAATGCTAGTTTAAGCAGATGCTTGCATTAATGCTTCAGGGGTTTTGTTCTGCAATGAGGGGAAGTTAAGTGTAACCTAGACTACTGTTGTTTGCCTTTCAGCATCCTCTTCCTCTGATTCTGGTGATGGGACCTCAGTTTTATTTTAGAAACATCCTGCTCTTTGTTGCAAGAATGTAATGATTATCTAGATAATTTTGCTTACATTTATGATTGTTAATATTTGAACACTGCCATACTGTCTTTCAGAGAAGGCAATGGCACCCCACTCCAGTACTCTTGCCTGGAAAATCCCACAGACGGAGGAGCCTGGTAGGCTGCAGTCCATGGGGTCGCTAAGAGTCGGGAATGACTGAGCGACTTCACTTTCACTTTTCACTTTCATTCATTGGAGAAGGAAATGGCAACCCACTCCAGTGTTCTTGCCTGGAGAATCCCAGGGATGGGGGAGCCTGGTGGGCTGCCATCCATGGGGTCACATAGAGTCGGACACGACTGAAGTGACTTAGCAGCATACTGTCTTTCTCCCACTCTTATTTTCTCAATGTGTGTGTGTATGCATGGGTGCACACACATATACATGCATGCATGTATGTGTCTATATATACATTGTTTTCCTGCATCATCTGAGAGCAAATCATAGCTGCTGTGGCCCCTTAGTAACAATTTTTGGCCTGTATCTTCTAAGAAGGAAGACTCTCTGCTGTGGAATAGTAATGGAGACGGTGGCGGTGCTGGTTTAATCGATAAGTCATGTCCGACTCTGGTGACCCCATGGACTGTAGCCCACCAGGCTCCTCTGTCCATGGGACTTCCCAGGCAAGAATAGTGGAGTGGGTTGTCATTTCCTTCTTCAGGGGCTCTTCCTGACCCAGGGATCAAACCCAGGTCTCCCCCATTGCAGGCAGATTCTTTACCAATTGAGCCACCAGGGAAACAGTAATAGAATTATGAAATTCAAGGACTCTAAGTGTTGATACAATATCATTTTCTCAGCCCATAGTTAAATTTAGAAAATTTTCCTAATAATGTGCCTATAGCATTTTTCATGCAGGGTACAACCCATGGTCACACACTGCATTTAGCTGTTGTGTTAGTGACAGACTTCTAACAAAGTAATCAGAAAAAGGTAAACATAATGTTTCTCTACTGCAGGAGGATCTAGAAATATAAGTCATGGAGATAATACTGCTTTATTAGCCAGGAGAGGCTAGTCATCATGGGAGGAGCTAACTTTTCCTCTTAGAGTTTTTACTGGGTTCATTCATTGAATGAACAGCCAGAGTGAGATTCTGTCTTCTTGACCCAAGCAGGATTTGACTTAGTAACTTTAACTCCATAGCATCCTGTCAGCAAGACAGCCTTCTGCTGCTGCTGCTGCTGCTAAGTCGCTTCAGTCATGTCCGACTCTGTGGGACCCCATAGACGGCAGCCCACCAAGCTTCCCCGTCCCTGGGATTCTCCAGGCAATAACACTGGAGTGGGTTGCCATTTCCTTCTCCAATGCATGAAAGTAAAAAGTGAAAGTGAAGTCGCTCAGTCGTGTCTGACTCTTAGCGACCCAATGGACTGCAGCCTACCAGGCTCCTCCGTCCATGGATTTTCCAGGCAAGAGTACTGGAGTAGGGTGCCATTGCCTTCTCCGAGACAGCCTTCTAGTAAGAGGCAAAGGAGACGCCTACAAAACCAAGGCCACTTTTGAAAAATTGCAAAACATGGCAAAGTTGACTTTTATTTTCTCTGGTTTCCTGTTTCTAGGCCTTTTGTATTTCCTGTGATATATGCTCAACCACATAATCCTTTCTCTGCTGTTAAAAGGTACACAGAGCATGATTTGGAAGGACACTCGCACCCTTATGGTCACAGCAGCGCTATTCACAGTAGCCAAGACATGAAAGCAACCTAAACATCCATTGACAGAAGAATGGATGAAGGAGATGTGGTACTTACACTCAACGGAATATTACTCGGCCACAAAAAATGGTAAAATAATGCCATTTACAGCAACGTGGAATGACCTAGAGATCATCACATTAAGTAAATCAGAGAAAAGTAAATACCATATCATATCACTTTTGGGTTCTTCATTCAGGGACTTATCCTCCTAGAAGGATCTGCAAGATGGGCACCTGGGAAGCAGAATCATCCTTAAAGGAATTTTAGACCGATCTCAACCTGAGAGTCCCAGCAGGAAGGCCATCCCAGTGCCTTTCAAAGTAGTCTGCAGATGGCTTCTGCCCTCTCTACAAATATTCTGCAGTCATTAATTGTGGCCTTCTGGTAGATAACAATGGTCTCTTTATCACATGCCTTTTCTCTCTGACAGTAGAATTTCCTCTCCTGCCTTCCTACCATTTACGAGTCAGAGTCTGGATACTGACATGAATATAAATAAACAAACAACAAAAAAGTGAAGGACAAACAAACAGATTCAGCACATATTAAGGCTCCAGTGACACCTATTTGCCTGCCCATTTTGGTTCACTCTGAACAATGACTCTCAGGTCCTCAGTCCTCAAAAACATATAGTGAGGCTTCTGAGGGATAGAGACAATCTCACCAAAAAAGGTCTTCTGGAATTCAAGCACTTTGACCTAGGAGACTGCCCTGATACCTCTACTCAGCGTCTAATCACTTTTGCATTAGTCACAATTATCATAAGCCTTCACAACTGGTTTTATACTGGGAAGCAGATAAATAGCCATACATTGGGAGAAGAGAAAGAGTTCAGTGGAATTTGATGAGAATTGAAGGGAAATCAGATGCCAGCTTTAAGGGACTGAGGAGAGCAAAAATCTTAAAAATTACGTGAAAAGCAGACACCACAGATCAAAAAGCTAAGAGCGTGGGTGGGGGGCATTTAATGCAAAGACAAGCCTGCTTCTCCAACTGAATCAAGCCCAGGGCATCTGTGTTAACCACACTTGCACAAAGAGTGAGCAAGATATTTCTCCTCAAGGAGATGGTGAAGGACAGAGGAGCCTGGTGTACTGCAGTCCACGAGGTGGCAAAAGCTGGACATGACTTGGCAACTGAACAACATTACAGATAAGTCATATTGTGTTGGGTGAACTTTGCTTAAGGAATCAGAGGAGAACATAAAATACGTATTTAAAATGTTTCTGTTAAAAAAAAAAAAAACTGAACTAAAAACAAACAACTTGGGTGTTTAAGGGGCAAACTTAAGTTACTTGGAAATTTTTGGAGAATGGTTCATTCCCTCACTTTGCCTGATAAATGAATTATCTGGACAGAAGAGATTGTATGTGGCCAGATGCCATCATGGAAAGAAGGGAAATCTAACCATAGGGGAACAGAGAATTTTAGGACAGTTTTGTGAGACTTTCCCTGCCATCGAGACCTCTTCACCTGTTTATCTAAAACTTCTGAAATTAAAATTGGAAAAAAAAAACTAGCAACATTGGCATCAACTGCCCACGGAGGTATATTTGCCTCACAAGGAGAAGCCTGAGCATCACAACCAGAGAGTGGCTACAGACAAGCCCACGCAGCAGGGAAGACCCAGTACCACCAAAAACAAACAAATAAATAAAAATTTTTAAAAATACATTTTTCTCTCTTAGTGTCTGACTCTGTTTCTCTCTCTCTCTTACACACACACACACACACAACACCTTAGGCTATTACCAGCATGCCACAAATACTATAGGATGGGTAATGCTATTCTGATCTGGACAGACGAGAAAAAAATGAGAAAGCAAAAGGTTTCCTTACTTCTCTTTATCTACCGCCACCACATCAAACAAGCAAAAAACCCAAAAAACCCAGTGAACAGAAACAACATGCAAATCTATTACTGCCTAACCTCAAGCCAGCATTTTTCTCACTACATGATGTGCGTGAAGAATAAGTCCAAACAAGATGAGAGACTGGAAAGAAAGCACATGAGTGGCGAGTCAGATTATTGGTTACATATTCAGAGTCAGTGGTCCATGGTCCATGATCTGATGGCAGCATCTCCATCAGAAAGTGAAGCCCAAGATGAACTTCAAGACCTTGTTCCTAGAAATATCTGAGCCTGGATGTGAGAGGCTCTATCTGGAAGCTTTCTTACTATCTCATTCCTTTCTTTTTTGACATGATCTATCAAAGCTTCCCTGGTAGCTCAGCTGGTAATGAATCTGCCTATGATGCAGGAGACCAGGGTTCAATGCCTAGCTCAGGAAGATCCCCTGGAGGAAGAAATGGCAACCCACTCCAGTATTCTTGCTGGAAAATCCCATGGATAGAGGAACCTGGTGGGCTACAGTCCATGGGGTCGGAGAGTTAGACATGACTTGGCGACTAAACCATTACATGATCTATCAAGGCTTCTCTCCTTAAGCAGATCAAGTCTAACTTTTCTTAATAAAGCAGTATCAACCACCATCACCTTGACTCCACAACCATTAATTTGTGAGCCTCAGTAGCTGACGACACCTGACCAAGCACTTCACACACATCGTCATTCTTCAAGGCATCCATTGGGTTACTGGGAGGATTAAAGGCTATAAATGCTTTGTAAACTGAAAAGTGCAAAGGATACATGAACCAACGCCAGTCTCGGTGCTGTTTAGACTTACCTACTTCTGGCTCCTGTGAAAGTCCTAATTTACCTTTTCTCAAAAACCCTGCCAATCTTGTCTTGTACCTGCCTCCCAAGTCCACCCTCTTCCCCATGGCCACAACCTCTCACCTCATCAAGAGCCTTGTCCGTCTCACACCAGACTCCCTTCCAACTAATCTTTTTGCCTTCAGCCTCCCTCTGCCTCAATCCATTCCCCTACAAGAGCCAGGTTTATTTTTTGATATGAAAATCTGACCTCACTTCTTCCATGAATCCATGGGATAGATCACTGTAATTTATAAGATGCACCCCAATATCCACTGTGTCTACTCTAGAACTTTGCTGTTAATATAACCCTACAGACACATCGCATGTGGTTCCCCAATTTCCCAAACAAGCCAGGCTCGTTGAAAAGCCAGCGTTTTGGGACTTCCCTGGTGGTCCAGTGGTTAAGAATCCGCCTTCCATGCAGGGGATGTGAATTGGCTCCCTGGTCAAACAACTAAGATCTCTCATGCCTTGGGGGAACTAGGATCACATTCCACAACTCCTGAGCCTTCATGCCACAACTAGAGGAGCCCATACAAGGCAGCGAAGATCCTGAATGCCACAATTAAGACCCAACGCAGCCAAATAAATAAATATTAAAAATAAATACATATTTTAAAAAGCCAGTGCCTTAGCCAAGCACACTCTCCATCTGAATCATTCCACCTTTTCTTGTTGAACAATCATACAGCTATCCATTTCTTGTTGAACAATTATACAGCTATCCATAGTATACAATGAAGCTGAAATGCCACTGCCTCTGTGAGTGACATTCTGTTATCATCTTCTCTGTCTGTCCCAATCACAGCTCAGGGAGTCATTCTGAACTCAATGACCTCACAGCAACTTCTGTATTCTTTGATTACAAAATAATGATGACAATGACAATAATAATTGACAATAAATAATAACGGCTGGTATTTTATTAAAACTCTTTTAGACTTTGTGAAGAACTTTATATAGAATATCGCAACCACATGGGAATCCATCACTCTTTTATCATAACTAGCCTCATTTCACCGATGCCTACTTTGGGCTCAGAAAAGTTATTTAACTTTCCCAAGGTCACACAGACGCCAGCACCTCCTATAAACTCCAAGGCTACAGCCTTTGTCATCCTCCCTGGTTCCCCCCTCCCCCCACCTCATTATCCAGATCCGTGCTGCCAACAATGGTAGCCACTGGTCATACATGTCTCATTAGATTTAACATTCAAGTAATTAAATAAAAATGAAGCATTCAGGTCATCAATTACACAAGCCCTGTGTTAAGAGCTCCAGAGCTCTAGAGGAAAATGCAGATATAATACACTACCATCATCAGAGAAAATCCTATTCAGCACACTACCCCAGAATGTGAGCCTCCGAGATTAAGAACCTGGTTTCAATATTATATTTTCTTTAAAATTATCCTCTGAAGCTCATTGAAGCTATGTATGGATAACCAGGCCCTTGCTACGTTGACTAGATTTTCTTACACTTCATCTGCGATATAAATGATGTTTCTTTTGAGCAGAAGAGCAACACTGCTTTCGATCCGTCAATCCCCATCATTGCCGGCAGGTAGATGGCTCTTCTTAACCTTCCTGCCAAGACTAGGGAGAGGATTCAGTTCCTGAATCCCCCAGAGGATGTCCTCAGTCACATCATGGGTGCCCCGACCCAAGAGCTACCCACACAAATGCCCTTGACCATTTTATGCGCTTGGTTCTGAATTCCAATGTGAAATTTCCAAAACTCACAATCTGCTTTGTTTCTTTGCTGTTTGGATTGTGAATGGGATTTTTTCTTCCATAAACATTCCCTCCATACAGTTTCCATCTTTGGTAAACATTCCTTCCATCCAAGGAGTTCAGTGGGTCCTAAGGCTTCTGTTCCATCCTCCATCCCCTCTAACACTCATGGGAAAATTTTCCAAATATCATCATCACTTACTAACAGCAACAGGGCTTGGCATTTTACTTACAAGTGGAGTCTTTAACTTAGTCAGCTCTAGATCTGAATCCTGATTCAACTGGCCTTGTAAATCTATAGCCACGTACTTCTCTAAGCCTCTAGTTTTTAATTTTTTATTTATCTGTTTGGCTGTGTCGAGTCTTAGTCGTGACGTGTGATCTTAGTTGCCCCATGGTATGTGGGCATCCCCTGTCTTGGAAGGTGGATTCTTAAGCCCTGGACCACCAGGGAAGTCCCTGAACCTCTATTTTTATCTTCCCTGTAAAATGGGATAAATTATGTTACTTAAAGAACCACAGTGAGACGAAAATAAGAAAATGCTTATCAATTGTTCACGACCCAGCGTATGATAACAGAAAGGGCTTCATTTAACTTTTAATCACTTTTATCCTTCTACATTTTAATTTTGCTCCGGGCAATGTTTTGGAGACTTTATACTGAGATCTATCCTTTTTAATTTTTCCAAAGTCCTGATGAAGTAGGTATTAGTCCCTCGGCTTTGCAGATGAGGAAGAGGTTCAGAGCCACTGGGAGACCGAAGAACTGCATTCCAGGTCTGATGAACTGCGGAACCAAAGATCACTCCGCATCACCACGGTTCTAATTTACAGGAAGAGCTCAAAGGAGACACCACGTAAAGAACAGCCTTTTGGACTCAGTGGGAGAGGGAGAGGGTGGGGTGATTTGAGAGAATAGCATTGAAACATATACATTGCCACATGTAAAATAAGGAACCAATGGGACTTTGATATATGACGCAGGACACCCAAAGCCGGGGTCTGTGACAATCTGGATAGAAGGCGTGGCAGGGGGGGGGGTTTCAGTTTGGAGGGGACACATGTATGCCTACAGCCAATTTACGTTGATGTATGGCAAAACCATCACAATATTGTAAAGTGATTATCCTCCAATTAAAATAAATAAATAAATTAAAAACAAACAAACAAACAAAAGAACAGCTCTGAAACTCAGACTAGTCAGTGTGGCCCCCGGCGTCTGCAGAGAGCAGCTCGGCTTTGCAGAGAAAACGCCAGGCTCTCTGGCGCTTCTCTGATGCACAGCCTTCTACTAACACACTGTAGAGCCCACCAGGGAGTGTTAAACGGCAGGTCTTCCTGAAACAGGCTGAAAACCATTAGCCGAAAAGAGCATTCCATTCTCTGCTACCGGAGACATTTAGATGAACACTTTGGAAAGAAAGCAAGCTGCAAGCTGGCTTATAAGGGGAGAGGGCAGGGAGGACGTTCTCTCCTGGCAACTCAGAACAGGTGAAAACGAAACAACAAAAACCATAGTTGCCTCTTCACTCTTAGACCCTTTATGTGAGTGGTACCCAAACAGCACTGAAACAACATGATATTTACTACCAGATAAAGGTTTTCCCTCCCAGGACCCCGGAATTCATGATTCTAGCCATGCTCAGAATCACCCATTGTCTAAAACCGCATGTTACAAGAAAACACGCTGCAAGCTCCCACGCTTCGTGCACCCTTCACTGCATCTTTACTTCCAGAAATTCACACTGGGTTCGGCCTCAAGAAATCCACGTTGTTTTGTACGTCATTTAGAAATTTCAGTCGACTCTGCAGGTTAAAAAAAAAAAAAGAGTACAAAATTTTTTGGGGAGAAAAAAAACCCCAACTGCAACAGTACAGCTTGAGGAAGATAAAATTCTCTGCACATATTTAAATACATATTGAAATTATATCTATCTATGGATGTGTGTGTGTATACACATACATACATACACACCATCTTTTACCTGAAAGCGTGCCGGTTCGTTTCCATAAAAGACAAATTTGAGGTAGATGCTGATGAAGGCAGTTGCACATTTTATTACTAATCAGTGACACCAGGGGCCTTATTACAAAATATTTCTAAACAGACGAAATTCTGTAATGGGACCCCCAGGGGCCAGGCCCACAAAGTGTGAACTCGGCTCCACATCGGCCCAGCCACGTGTCTCCACGGTAACTAACTAAGGCGGCCTATGTGAGCGATTCAGAATTGCTGGCGTGCAGAAACCCTAAAGCCTGCCGAATTTATTTTTAGTCCAAGCAGTTAGACTTCACATTTCATCAGTGTTTAGCTCGCTTCTGTTTCCTAACAAACCCCACACACACAGGCACATGCCACCAGATGTCCATAGTTTATCATGCAAATATTACATAGAAACAATAATCATTATTAACGAATATAATCATCCAAAGTGGGGAGGGATATCGTTCACTGCCAGTTTGTGCTCAGTCCCTTATGCCCCAGAGCCTAAAGGGAAAAGAAGAGGAAGAAAAAGAATAAACTGTCAGCCATCAAATGCCTGCTTTAACAAAGAATAGAGCTCACGTCCTGCCAGGGGGCTGGTCTGTAATTTCTTTATGTTTTGACAACCTTTTTTTTTTTTTCCTCCCCAAGAGTGGAATCTACAAAGTCCAGAGTTGCCAGGATGGATCACTGATTATTCTTGGTCCACATGTTTGTGAAGATGTCCCTGGTTCGTCTTCAAGAGGCGATACCATCAAGCCTTTGGGTTGTAAGCTATAAAGTAGGAGAGAAATCCAGCAACCGTCTTCTTGATTCCTCCTTCACTTTGTTCTTCTCTGTCTCAGCAGTTGATCCTTTGCAGTCTGGCCACCTCTTGCCCTTTGGTTTTTCTGCAGCAGAGACCTTGAACCTCTGCAGCCTGTGGGGCACAGCAGGCTCACAAACAAGTTTGGCTCATCCTAGGTCATATTTTTTTTTTAAAAATAAGAGGACTTAGCTGTCAACTTTGAAAAATCGGGAGGTTGCACATAAAAGTCTTGACTGTCAGGGACATTTCTGGTGATCCAGCGCTTGAGACTCCGTGCTCCCACTACAAGGGGCACTGATTCCAGCCCTGGTTGGGGAACTAAAATCCCACAGGCCACGAGGTACAACCAGAAAGTAAAAATAAATAATGAATAATTTTTAAAAAAAATCCAGATTGTCAGTTTCTTAATAAAAGAGAATGAAAGGAAAGTCTAGCTGCAACAGTGGGCCCGAGTTTCCGTCCCTTGCAGTGGGCTCAGCAGAAGAGGATCTGTCTTCTCCGGGGGAGACAAGTCTGTCATCTGTTGTAGGGATCAGCTCCTTCCTTCAGATGCTTTTCCAGGTCCACATCACAGGTTTACCTGTTTGGATCCTTTTCAAAACCTGTGATTTTCGCCTCCACCCCACCTTGGAGCAAAGAGATGGCTTCATTGTCCCTCCTCCTTTGTCTTTGTCCCTCCTCAAAGACTTAAGGGGAATCTTTGTAGTTTAGTTGCTAAATCGTGTCCAACTCTGCAGCCCAATGAACTGCAGCACGCCAGTGCCCCCCCTCCCCCGTCCATCACCAATTCCCAGAGTTTGCTCAAACTCACGTCCATTGAGTTGGTGATGCCATCCAACCATCTCATCCTCTGTCACCCTCTTCTCCTTTTGCCTTCAATCTTTCCCAGAATTAGGGTCTTTTGCTAATGAGTCAGTTCTTTGTATCTGGTGGCCAAAGTATTGCAGCTTCAGCTTCAGCATCAGTCCCTCCGATGAATATTCAGGATTGATTTCCTTTAGGATTGACTGGTTTGATCTCCTTTCTGTCTAAGGGACTCTCAAGAGTCTTCTTCAGCACTGCAATTTGAAAGCACCAATTCATCGGTTCTCAACCTAATGTCTTAGGAGGATCTTAAGGGGAATTCTCCCTAAGTTTTTCTCCTTCCCTCCTTCCTCCCTTCCTTCCTTCCAGCCATCATTTTTTCCTTTCTTCCTTCATGTTTCCTTCCTCCCATAATCCCTAAAGACTTTGCATGCACCTAGCATATTTTGAATCACTGTGAACAACTTAGAAAAAGGTGATGTGTCTCAGTCATCTTAAGTATGTTGCAAGTTTCACTGTATGATCATATTTCCCCATCAACAATTAGGAGTATGAAACTTGCCTCTTATTTCCAATGCCATAGTATCCTTGTCTATACAATGACTTTCAGAGTAGCAAGGGTCAGATTGGATAATAAATGCCAATGATTTATTTCAGAGCTTGGCAAATAACCATGAACCATTTTAGCAGGAAAGTGATCAGGCATAGAAGTTAAGAGGATGGGCCGTTGACCCAGGCAGAGCTGGGTCTCAAGTCTGACTTCTCTCACCTCCTCCCTGGAACTTTAGCAACAGAGTCTCTCTGAGGCTCAATCTTCTCATCCGCAAGTGGTTTAATACCAGCTAACTTCCTAGGATCACAGTGAAGATTAACAAGAATGCCTAACAAACATGTAGCACAGTAGCGTATGGTAAGAAAATGAATGGCACTTTTAAAGACATTTTCTCAGCATCAGAAACTGAAACCGTTCCTTGAAATTCAGAACATGTTGTACCAATTACTGATGTTGAATAACAATATATTCCCAAAATCATAGTGATTCAAAAATGACAAACTATCATCTCTCACATTTTCTGTGAGTTGGGATTTTGAGAGTGGCTTAGGTGGGTGGTTCTCGCTTGGGGACTCCTTTGCGTTTTCAAAGCGTGAGTCATCTGATGGCTTGGCTGGAGATGGAGAAGTCACATTTAAGATGGCATCTTCATGTGGCTGGAAGGTGGCTTCACCCAGAACCAAGGACCTAAGAAACAAAGAAGAAGGCACTACACCTTTGATGACCTAGCCTTGGAAGTTATACACTATTATCTATGTTACCTTTCACTGGTCACACAAACAAGGCCTGATCCAATGTGGGAGGAGCTTACACAAGGGCACAGACAATAGGAAAGTTCACTGCGATCATCTCTCAAGCTAGGCATTCATGCTGTAATCTTCTCACTCACAGACATCAGCAGTCCAATAACGTCAAAGATGATTTACTATAGATGCGGTTATTTGATTATTGACAGAGACTGGAAGAAATAGACATATATACTTGAGACCTTAGGAAAAAGTTATAAATAGAGGTCAATTATTTCCAGAGACTACCTGAAACTTGCATTGAGTTTTAAAGAGGGGAACACACAATCTGCACTTGTAATTAGTGTCTGTGGACGAGGAAAACACTCAAGATTTTCTACCCTTGGGGGCACGGGAGAAAGAGAGCAGAGTAAAAGAGTTAAGATCACATCCTGGGTATATTATCATATGTGAAATAGATTTCCAGTCCAGGCTCGATGCATGAGACAGGGTGCCCAGGGCTGGTGCACTAGGATGACCCTGAGGGATGGGATGGGGAGGGACTTGGGAGGGAGGTTCAGGATGGGGAACACATGTACACCCATGGCTGATTCATGTGAATGTATGGCAAAAACCACCTCAATATTGTAAAGTAATTTGCCTCCAATTAAAATTAAAAAAAATTTTTTAATATTACAACTGTATTCAGCAGAAAAAAAAAAAAGAAGAAGCACTTGTATAAATTAAGACTAGTCATGGATTTCCCTGGTGGTCCAGTGGCTAAGATGCTGAGCTCCCAATGCAAGGGGTCCAGGTTCAGTGCCTGGCCTGGGAACTAGATCCCTCACGCCACAACTGAGACCTGCTGCCCCCAGATAACTGAATAAATATTAAAAAAAAAAATCACATCCTGGGAAACAATGCCATGCAGAAATGGGGGCTGTGCTAATTTAATTCACTTTTTCCAACTCTAGCCAAGATTTGGGCCTGAGGAAACATTCAGAGGTTGAATCCTCTTATAGGATGGAGCCTTCTTGATTTTTTATTTTTGGCCACACATGCAGTCTCTTAGTTCCCCAACCTGTGATCCCTGAAATGGAAGCTCAGAGTCATAACCTCTGAACCACTAGGGAAGTCCCTCAGCAATTTTGAGGGGAAACCTTTTTAGAGAAATAGACTCCATCATTCCCTTCCAAAATTCTGCCTGCATGCTTTGGTGGTATAGTGGTGAGGATAGCTGCTTTCCCAAAGTCTTCCTGCAATGTGTCCACTTTTTGGAAAATAAATATGAAATCAAGCAAACCTTGGAGACCTCCCCAAAGTTGCTTTCAATTCTTGAAATCACATCTTTTAGTTTTATTTAATCAACAAGTCAGTCTTTACCCCTTGGCCATGAATTCAGGATATAATTGGCCCTTTTTTTTTTAGAAAATACTGATATTAATACTTCCATGATGAAAGTGTAAATTTCCTTATTGTAAATCAACATACAGTACTTTGGCCACCTGACATGGAGACCTGACTCATTGGAAAAGTCCCTGATGATGGGAAAGATTGAGGGCAGGAGGAGAAGTAGGCGACAGACAACGAGATGGTTGGATGGCATCACTGACTCAATGGACATGAGCTTGAGCAAGCTCTGGGAGATAGCAAAGGACAGGGAAGCAGTCCACAGGGTCACAAAGAGTCCGACCAGACTTAGCAACTAAACCATAACAACATAGAACGTCATCCCCCAAATGGGCTATTCAGTTCAGCTCAGTTCAGTTCAGTCGCTCAGTCACGTCCAACTCTTTGTGACCCCATGAATCACAGCACACCAGGCCTCCCTGTCCATCACCAACTCCCGGAGTTCACTCACACTCACGTCCATCAAGTTGGTGATGCCATCCAGCCATCTCATCCTCTGCCATCCCCTTCTCCTCCTGCCCCCAATCCCTCCCAGCATCAGGGTCTTTTCCAATGAATCAACTCTTCACATGAGGTGGCCAAAGTACTGGAGTTTCAGCTTTAGCATCATTCCTTCCAAAGAACACCCAGGACTGATCTCCTTTAGGATGGACTGGTTGGATCTCCTTGCAGTCCAAGGGACTCTCAGGAGTCTTCTCCAACACCATAGTTCAAAAGCATCAATTCTTCAGTGCTCAGCCTTCTTTACAGTCCAACTCTCACATCCATACATGACCACTGGAAGAACCATAGCCTTGACTAGACGGACCTTTGTTGGCAAAGTAATGTCTCTGCTTTTCAATATGCTATCTAGGTTGGTCATAACTTTCCTTCCAAGGAGTAAGCATCTTTTGATTTCATGGCTGCAGTCACCATCTGCAGTGATTTTGGAGCCCCCAAAAATAAAGTCTGACACTGTTTCCACTGTTTCCTAGTCTATTATTTCCCACGAAGTGATGGGACCAGATGCCATGATCTTTGTTTTCTGAATGTTGAGCTTTAAGCCAACTCTTTCACTCTCCACTTTCACTTTCATCAAGAGGCTTTTTAGTTCCGCTTCACTTTCTGCCATACACAATAGCATGGGGGCAAAATGCAGGGACTCTGGGACAGATTTGTTTTTAATCCGAGCTCTACGATTTCACAGCTGTGTGGGACAGGTGACTTAGCACCCTGTTACTCAGTTCCCTCATCTGTAAAATGGGACTCTTAATAGTACCACGTCATATGAGAGTCATTAAGATTAAATGGGTTTATATCCACAAAGAACCACAAAGTGATCAGAGGAGCCTCAATACATGTTACATGGTTTTTATTACTTCTGAAATAAGTAAAAATTCACTCGGGAAATGAGACAAGACGGTAGGCGAGAAAACAATGTGCCGACGGAGCCGAGAGAGAGAGATTTTATTTTTTATTTTTTCTGAGTTGAAGGAAGAACAGAAAGATGTAGCACACACTTCCGTCTTAAACCAAGCTGGCATCTCTTGTTTTTATCTTTCATGTCTGGAGTCGGGAGTCTCCAAAGACAACTGAGAAGAGATTGTGTTTGACTGATCACTCAAAACCAGCCCCCTTGCCTGTCTTCTGAGACTCTGAATTAAAACCTCCAGGCGGAATGCGGTGGAGGACGGGCCGGAGAGAGGGCGGGCAGCTACTCAGCACTGAGTGGGCTTTGATGGCACTGAAGCAACCGAGATAAAAGAGCTCCTCCCAGCAGAGCGGAAATTAAAATGGGAAGCATTTCATTAGGACCCGTCCCAGGAAAGGAGCCCTGGGCGGGGAAGGAAAAGCAGAGAGGATTCAGAATGCCACCAGCCAGTCCTGGCCGCGGTGCAGAAGGGGACAGGTTCCCTGCAAGAACAACTGTCTCATCCTTAGGCTGTTGCGGTTACCGTCACTGCAGGCACCATGAGGCCCCTGTGCTGTAGCGACAACAGGAAGTCAGCAGCTGGCAGAATTAGGCATTTTAGGGCACATGGCAATCTGAGCCCCACCTACCTGGTTTTGTTTTGTTTTTTTTCTTTAATTCTTTTCCTGCCTCCGTGTCTATTTGTCCCTGTTGGGCTTCCCTGGTGGCTCAGATGGTAAAGAGTCTGCCTGCAGTGCAGGAGACCTGGGTTCAATCCCTGGGTTGGGAAGATCCCCCAGAGAAAGGAATGGCAACCCACTCCAATATTCTTGCCTACGAAATCCCATGGACAGAGGAGCCTGGAGGGCTACAGTCCATGGAGTCGAGAAAAGTAAGACACAGCTGAGCACAGCCCAGCCCAGCAGCAAGCCCAACATCTCTATGGGCTCCTATCAGTCCAGGCATTCAACATTATCAGACAGACGTCAGTTTCCTCAGCCTCTAGAAATGTTACTTCTTCTGCCTGAACTGAGTTTCCTCTGTCTCTGCCTGTCAGGATCCTATGCATCCTTCAAAACCCAGCTCAAATATCACTTCTTCTCATAGGCCTTAGAGCTTCTATCTCTGATCTGTCTAGAGTTACCCTCTCCACGGACTTGAATTTTAGAACTTCAGTGCACCTAGTCATTTATGCATAGATCAGAGTCGCACTAGCCTCCCACCACAGTTTATTAGCTGGGAGTAGGAAAATGCAATTTATCTTATTTCTCATATCAGATTGAATCAGAGAATGTTGGAGCTGAACATGACCTTAGGCTTCCTTTAGTTCAGAGATGGCAAATTTACAGTGCATGAATATTGCTTCTTTCATCTGAGCTCATGGCAGACACCATGAATCATTCAGAGCATCCTTTAGTTCTTTAGAAGCTGGCATCAGCACCCTTATCAACACAGTGTTTTAGGCAGTCACAATCAACATACATGATTTGATGTGCCAGCTCTGAATGAATTTAGTACCCTGCATTATATATGATGGAACCAAAATCCAGGTGAAAAATAAAGTGCTGTATGTCCAAGATCCAGGCTTCCATCTTTAAATTGCCTAGCTTGTCCATTCGTGGGTATACCATGTTGTTTCCCCGAACAGTGCTTTAGTCAGAATAGAAAATATTATGGGTGTGAGTGCAAAATTAAATTCCAAATTAAAAATAGAAAAGTTGTGAGAAAGCAACATTTTCAAAGATTGGCTTTAGTTAATTGTACAGAATATTGATACATGCAACGAAAGGACCAGATTCTTTCATCTAATTGGTTTCTTTAAGACTTTTCGTAGGCTTTAAAAATTCTAATAGGCATTGTGACTTTTCAGGAGGCAATTACAACAGTTAGAACTTCTCAAATGCTTTAGCTCATGGAGCTATTTGGGCTAGGAGCGGATCAAAGATGGAGAAGGAAATGGCAATCCACTCCAGGATTCTTGCCTGGGAAATCCCATAGAAGAGGAGCATGGTGGGCTATAGTCCACAGGGTCGCAAAGAGTCGGATACCACTGAGCGACTGAGCACGCATGCACACAGGCCACAGAAATATTATGAGACAAAGCCTGCTTTGAGAAATGCTGATGAAAAGGAAAGAGTGTAGGCTTCCAACTCTGTCTTTGATTTCTGCCCCAGCACTTTAACTTGTGAGCTGTGTGTGTGCACATTCTAGTAAATACGTTGAGGTCTGCCTCATCCATAAAACAGGTGTAATAGCCACCTCACAGGTGTAATGAACTAACACACTCCAAGTGACTGACGATGGTGGGTACTTAATAAATATTAATTCCACTGCCTGAATCCCAATGCACGGGCTTGAGAATGATTTTCTCAACTACAGTGCAAGACTCTTCAATTAAAATTATGTTTTGCCACTGTTTAATTGCTACATAAACATGTGGGCTCTTGTGTCTTATTTATTCAGCATTTATTCAAAATGAACTTTGTGTGTGTGTCAGAGACGATACAATGAGTTCATCAAAACATTCCCTTTTCCTTCTGAGAAAGCAGGAGAGTTATTCTCCAGTGCCCCTTTGAAGCTGGTTATGTCCCCAGTACTGAGTTCTGGCCATCAGAATTTATGTGGAAAGGACTTAGAGCTCTTCTGAGTCTCAAACCTAGAAGATCTGTGTAGCCAGTCATCCATTCTCTACAAGATGGAAGAAGCGTGGAAGCCGGCATCCTTTGGGTACCACTTGGAGGAATATTTCTCAGAAGGGCTGAAAACTACAAACATTCGCTTTAGATCTTGGGTAAATGGGCAAAATAACAAAAGCAAACATGTATGACTGTTCAGACTCTGAGACTGTAGGACTTAGGTGTTATCTCAGCACAGTTACTTAACTTCGGCACTATTGCAATTTCCGGCTAGATAATCACTTGCTGAGGGGAGGGAGGTGGGAGATTGTCCTGCACATTAAAGGATGCTGAGCTGTACTCACCAGATGTCCACAGCAAAGCTCCAAATTGCGGCAAGCACAGCTGTCGCCAAACACTGCTTAAGGTCCCCTGAGGGGCTCAATTGCTCACCTTGAAGACACGCGACTTAGCCTGGCCCAATTAGCACACTATGCACTGACAATCTTAATGGCTTGCAAGCTTGTTGAAACACTGAACACACAGACTACAGATTTCATACCATTGTTTCATAAGCAACCTAAATGTCCATTGACAGAGGAATGGATAAAGAAAATGTGGCATGGGTATGCAATGGAATATTACTCAGCAATAAAAAGGAACACAAAGATACCATTTGCAGAGATATGGATGGACCTAGAGACTATCATACAAAGTGAAGTAAGTCAGAAAGAGAAATTTCATATATCGTATATTAAGGCATTGTACTGTATATTAGCAAAAAGGACCGATGAACCTATTTGCAAAACAGAAACAGAGACATAGATGTAGAAAACGCATGTGTGTACACCAAGCAGGGAAACAGGGGATGAATTTGGAGATTTTGATAAAGAATCTGCCTGCAGTGTAGGAGACTTTGGTTCAATTCCTGGGTTGGGAAGATCCCTTGGAGAAGGGAACAGCTACCCAATCCAGTATTCTGACCTGAAGAAGTCCATGGACAGAGAAGCCTGGCAAGCTAGTCAGTCCGTGGGGTCACAAAGAGTTGGATATAACTGAGCGACTTTCACTTTCATATACACTACAATGTATAAAAATAGATAACTAATGGGGGAAAAAAGACAGATGTAGGTATAACTGCTTGAGCATCCCTCTAGATTCCAACTCTTCCTGAGCCATATAGCTTTCAGGATGAAACATCCATAGAAAGAAGGAAAATGCGTCCGGTCAATCTAAATCATTGTGACTTGATTTGCAAGGAAACTTACCTCCTGACATACCTGGAGCCTCATCTGTCTACATCAGGCCAAGTTGCCAACTGTATTACTGTCTGAGAGGTGGCAGGGGTGGGCGGATGGGGGGAGGGTGGATTCCAAAGACCAGATTATTCATTTCTGACACTCAGTATGTTAAATGTTGTTCTAGGAAGAAGCCAGCAGACACAGCCCACAAACTCAAAGGTCGGCTCCAGAACCAAATCATCTTGAAAGCATTTGTAAAATAAACTCAAGTTGGTTTCTTCCTTGCAGGTTATCTCAGAACCTTGAATAGGGTCATATGCTTGTGAATCCCAAAGAGAAGGGATAGAGTTTCCCAAGAGGCTCTAGTGGTAAAGAACCTGTCTACCAATGCAGGAGACATAAGAGACACAGGTTTCATCCCTGTGTCGGGAAGATCCCCTGGAGGAGGGCATGGCAACCCACTCCAGTTTTCTTGCCTGGAGAATCCCATGGACAGAGGAGCGTGGTGGGCTACATTTCAAGGGGCTACAGAGAGTCTGACACGACTGAAGCGATTTAGCACTCACATTAACGATACTTCCCCAGTTTATTTGATCCTGAAACATGAGGATGAGGTAACAGGGAGTAAGTGGAAGCGAAAAGAGCATTTGTTGAGAACACAGGCTTTGACGAGAAACAGACCCTGGTTGATCCTAACTCGGACTCTCTGAACCTCAGTTCCTCATCTATAAAATGGAGATAACAATGACTCCTTCGAGGAGTGGAAATAATGCACAGAAACCAGTTAGCACGGTTATTGACACTGGAAGGGTGAGATAAATGCGAGCTTTCATCATTATCAATGCCACTGCGGCATGGATTCTCGTACGGAAAGAGTTTTCTTATCTAATTTGCCTAGTAATCAATCAAAAATCCAAGGGGACTGTTGAGTAAAATGTTAAATAAATCCTGAGGAATCATGATGAAACATTCATAATATATGCTCTGCACTAAAATATCTTTACAACTCTCCAAGGGATTCGTCTTTTTAATGCAGTATGTGAGGCAGTGCTGGGGATGGGGGCGGGGGGACGTTATTGATCAGAAGGCCCTTTGGCAGTGACTTTTAAATCTGGGCCTTCTGTGTCACCGATCATGTTGGAGCTCTTTGCAGCTGAGTTTGAGGGGAAGGGAGCTGTGACTGAGCCCTGGGGAACACTTACAGGTTGCTGCCTTTTGCTGTCATGCTATGACCCGCGAAGTATTGAGAGCTTCCTGCATATAACAGTTTAAACCCCACAGAGCTGAAGAGCTATCAAGTGTTAAAAAGAAGTGCAAGTATCATCCGTGAAAGTGTGAGGCCCACTCCCCCTAAAGATGCTCCATATCCCAAATCCATTTGTTGTTGTTCTATTGCGAAGTTGTGTCTGACTCGCTGTGACCCCATGAACTGCAGCATGCCAGGTTCCTCTGCCCTTCACTATCTCCTGGAGTTTACTCAAACTCATATCTATTGAGTTGGTGATGCCATCCAACCATCTCATCCTCTGTTGCCCTCTTCTCCTTTTGCCTTCAATCTTTCCCAGAATCAGGGTCTTTTCTAACAAGTCAGCTCTTCATATCTGGTGGCCAAAGTATTGCAGCTTCAGCTTCAGCATCAGTCCTTCCAGTGAATATTCAAGGTTGATTTCCTTTAGGATGGACTGGTTTGATCTCCTTGCAGTCCCAGGGACTCTCAAGAGTCTTCTCCAGCACCACAGCTTGAAAGCCTCAATTCCCTGGTGCTCAGCCTTCTTTGTGGTCCAACTCGTACATCCATACATGACTACTAAGAAAACCATAGCTCTGAAAATACAAAACATGACGTCTCTGCCTTGACAAATGGAAATTCATCCCAACGTATCCTGAGTCTGTTCTACGCATTCATGTAATTTAACTCCAGTTCAACATGTGCCCATTGATACTTCCTGCATCAGTCTGCTTCAGGTACAGAGCCTAAAATGCTGATATCAAGATTGTGTTTCACTCTCTTCTTCTCTTTACTATTCTTTCCTCTTTATCTCTTTTTCCTCAGATTGATCCCTCCTCCTAGTGACAAGATGAATGCAGCACCCCAAGCTTATATTTATAGCTCTCAGAAAACATCATGGAATGGCTCTGACAGTAAAGAATCTGCCTGCAATGCAGGAGACTCAAGCTCGATCTCTGGGTTGGGAAGATCCCCTGGAGAAGGGAATGGCTACCCACCCTAGTATTATTGCCTGGATAGGAGGAGCTTGGCAGGCTACAGTCCATGGGGTTGCAGAGAGTTGGACACGACTTTTAGTGACTGACACTTTTCACTTTCTTCCTGTTGGCTTCAGCAAGTGTCTATATGTTGATTCTGATTAGATAGACTTCAGTTATGAGATTGCTCCTAAACCCATCACTTGTGGTCCATGATACAGAAACTGCTGACTAATAGGCTTGGGTCAATTTCCTAATCTAGAATTCAGGAGGTTGAAGCACCCCAATGAAACTATACACATTAAGGTAATTTCTTTAAGGAAGGAAAAAATGCATGATATAACAAACAACAAAGGAGAAATCGATGCTGAGCTGGTTAAAGACACAGCAAGACAGAGAGTTTTTGCAAAGTTCACCTCTACATGATTTTAATACTGGAAGCCTGGCCTGCATTTTGTACACAAGAAGACTGAAGGACCAAGCAGTTGAAATCCACCTGCTACCATGTGACTGGCTGGAAACTCAGGAAGTCAGCCTCCAAATGCACTCTTAAACACACAAGTTTTCCACGAAGATGGCCTAGGTACCATTTTTCTTCTGCATTTTCTAAAAGGTCAGAGATGGGGTGGGCTGGAGGGGAACAGGGAAGAAATTCCTGGAAATGTAGTTACTTCTAAGTCTCTTGGACCTCAGATCTGAATCCAACAAGATGCATCTTGTTGAGTCATGACCTCTGAATCAACCTCCCTTATCATCCTTGGATCTTCGTATTTTCTACGACAGTATAAGGGCTGATGTAACAGTAATAGTTCTTAGCTGAAACACCAGAAATGGGTCATCTCATTTAAGCACAAAAGCGATTTATTGAAAGATTATTTAGGTTGTTCACGGATTCACCAGAAAAGATGGAGAACTAGGCTTGAAAGATATCCAGGAAGAGGGGAAGTTGGGCAACTTGTGTTCCAGCCGAAATCATGCTCGGAACTAGTTTGGTGACATCACTGACTTTGAATTCTAACCTGCTCCACTCATCCTGGACACTGCTGGGTCTCCTGGCAAAGGCCTCCACAGCTTGTTATAACTTCAGAATTGGGTACTGCTGGTTCCAAGGGCGGTAGTGCTGTCCCTGTGAATTGGGGTGGTAACTCTCCCAGTGTTTGTTTCATAGACTCTCTATTCCCTGTTTGGGAGAACATACATCTGATTGGCTCAGTCTAGGTCTTAAATGGGTGGTTCTCAACTGGGGTGAGACACTTGGCAACGTCTGGGGACAGTTTGGGATGTCACAAACAAGGCGATGGGTTCTACTGACACCCCAGTCATAGGAGCCAGAGATGCTTCTAAAGATCCTACAATACACAGGACAGGATGCACTCTGGTTGAAAATGTCTGGTCGAAAATGACCATTCGGACATTGAGAACTTCTCTCCTACCTGAAGAAAAGGTTGGAAAAATGGAGTGTGTTGAAATTTCTGTATCCTATTAAAAGAGGTAAGCTCTGCTTCCCTCCAAAACTCATAAGATGGAAAATTCCTTATAGAAAGGAAGGAAGTAATGATGCTAAAAATAAGTCTCATTATAAATAGACATCTCAAGACTTCCCTGGTGGTCCAGTGGTTAAGAATCTGCCTTGCGATGCAAGGGACTCTGGGGTGGGTCAGGGAACTAAGATCCCACACGCCGTGGAGCAACTAAGCCCGTCTGCCACAACTACTGAGCCTGCGCACCACAACTAAAAAATCTGCTTCACAACAAAAAATCCCTCATTGATGCAACAAAGATTCCGTGTGCAGCAACTAAGACCCAATGCAGCAAATTTATTTGCCAACTCTTTGTAACCCCATGGTCTATAGAGTCCGTGGAATTCTCCAGGCCAGAATACTGGAATGGGTAGCCTTTCCCTTCTCCAGAGGATCTTCCCAACCCAGGGATCAAACCCCAGTCTCCTGCATTGCAGGCAGATTCTTTACCAACTGAGCTACCAGGAAAGCCAAATAAATAGATACACAACACAAAGCTATTTTTGGTAGTCTCTTAGAATCCTCCTTATATATCTATGATATCGACTTGCTCCAACCCCATCTCAGCCTTTCTCCAAATTCTTCACCGTGTACATCTGTCTTCAGATCTAGTAGTTTGGTTGCTTGATTCTTCTAGGTACTTTAATTTGATCATGCCAGCTCCATCTTCCTGCTTCTCAACCAAATCCTCAACCAAGCTCTTGAAATCCTACCCTTGGAACATCTTCCAAGAAAAGCCAAGTTCCAAGATCACTTTACCTTCCTTCATGGCTTCCTCAGCAAGGCTGCCAATTCCACAAGGAAAAAACACAACCTCATAACACTACACCAAGAGGCCTGATCCATTGTTTCCAGTTCTCAAAGTGTCTGTGTTGATGCCAACAAAGACATCCTTCAGTTCAGTTCAGTTCAGTCACTCAGTTGTGTCCGACTCTTTGTGACCCCATGAATCACAGCACACCAGGCCTCCCTGTCCATCACCAACTCCCAGAGTTCACTCAGACTCACATTCATCGAGTCAGTGATGCCATCCAGCCATCTCATCCTCTGTCGTCCCCTTCTCCTCCTGCCCCCAATCCCTCCCAGCATCAGAGTCTTTTCCAATGAGTCAACCCTTCAGATGAGGTGAACAAAGTACTGGAGTTTCAGCTTTAGCATCATTCCTTCCAAAGAAATCTCAGGGCTGATCTCCTTTAGAATGGACTGGTTGGATCTCCTTGAAGTCCAAAGGACTCTCAAGAGTTTTCTCCAACACCACAGTTCAAAGGCATCAATTCTTCATCACTCAGCCTTCTTCACAGTCCAACTCTCACATCCATACATGACCACAGGAAAAACCATAGCCTTGACTAGATGGACCTTTGTTGGCAAACTAATGTCTCTGCTTTTCAATATGCTATCTAGGTTGGTCATCACTTTCCTTCCAAGGAGTAGTGTCTTTTAATTTCATGGCTGCAGTCACCATCTGGAGTGATTTTTGAGCCCAAGAAAATAAAGTCTGACACTGTTTCCACTGTTTCCCCATCTATTTCCCATGAAGTGATGGGACTGGATGCCATGATCTTCGTTTTCTGAATGTTGAGCTTTAAGCCAACTTTTTCACTCTCCTCTTTCACTTTCATCAAGAGGCTTTTTAGTTCCTCTTCACTTTCTGCCATAAGAGTGATGTCATCTGCATATCTGAGGTTATTGATATTTCTCCTGGCAATCTTGATTCCAGCTTGTGTTTCTTCCAGCCCAGAGTTTCTCATGATGTACTCTGCATAGAAGTTAAATAAGCAGGGTGACAATATACAGCCTTGACGTACTCCTTTTCCTATTTGGAAGCAGTCTGTTGTTCCATGTCCAGTTCTAAATGTTGCTTCCTGACCTGCACACAAATTTCTCAAGAGGCAGATCAGGTGGTCTGATATTCCTATCTCTTTCAGAATTTCTCACAGTTTATTGTGATCCACACAGTCAAAGGCTTTGGCATAGTCAATAAAGCAGAAATAGATGTTTTTCTGGAACTCTCTTGCTTTTTCCATGATCCAGCGGATGTTGGCAATTTGATCTCTGGTTCTTCTGCCTTTTCTAAAACCAGCTTGAATATCAGGAAGTTCACGGTTCACATATTGCTGAAGCCTGGCTTGGAGAATTTTGAGCATTACTTTACTAGCGTGTGAGATGAGTGCAACTGTGAGGTAGTTTGAGCATTCTTTGGCATTGCCTTTCTTTGGGATTGGAACGAAAACTGACCTTTTCCAGTCCTGTGGCCAGTGTTGAGTTTTCCAAATTTGCTGGCATATTGAGTGCAGCACTTTCATAGAATCTTCTTTTAGGATTTGAAATAGCTCAACTGGAATTCCATCACCTCCACTAGCTTTGTTCGTAGTCATGCTTTCTAAGGCCCACTTGACAAAGAATTCCAGCATGTCTGGCTCTAGGTCAGTGATCACACCATCGTGATTATCCGGGTCGTGAAGATCTTTTTTGTACAGTTCTTCTGTGTATTCTTGACATCTCTTCTTAATATCTTCTGCTTCTGTTAGGTCCATACCATTTCTGTCCTTTATTGTGCCCATCTTTGCATGAAATGTTCCCTTGGTGTCTCTAATTTTCTTGAAGAGATCTCTAGTCTTTCCCATTCTGTTGTTTTCCTCTATTTCTTTGCATTGATCGCTGAAGAAGGCTTTCTTATCTCTCCTTGCTATTCTTTGGAACTTTGCATTCAGATGCTTATATCTTTCCTTTTCTCCTTTGTTTTTCGCTTCTCTTCTTTTCACAGCTATTTGTAAGGCCTCCCTAGACAGCCATTTTGCTTTTTTGCATTTCTTTTCCATGGGGATGGTCTTGATCCCTCTCTCCTGTACAATGTCATGAACCTCATTCCATAGTTCATCAGGCAGTCTATCTATCAGATCTAGGCCCTTAAATCTATTTCTCACTTCCACTGTATAATCATAAGGGATTTGATTTAGGTCATACCTGTATGTTCTAGTGGTTTTCCCTACTTTCTTCAATTTAAGTCTGAATTTGGCAATAAGGAGTTCATGATCTGAGCCACAGTTGGCTCCTGGTCTTGTTTTTGCTGACTGTATAGAGCTTCTCCATCTTTGGCTGCAAAGAATATAATCAATCTGATTTCAATGTTTACCATCTGATGATGTCCATGTGTAGAGTCTTCTCTTGTGTTGTTGGAAGAGGGTGTTTGTTATGATCAGTGCATTTTCTTGGCAAAACTCTATTAGTCTTTGCCCTGCTTCATTACATATTCCAAGGCCAAATTTGCCTGTTACTCCAGGTGTTTCTTGACTTCCTACTTTTGCATTCCAGTCCCCTATAATGAAAAGGACATCTTTTTTGGTTGTTAGTTCTAAAAGGTCTTGTAGGTCTTCCTAGAACCGTCCAACTTCAGCTTCTTCAGCATTACTGGTTGGGGCATAGACTTGGATTACTGTGATATTGAATGGTTTGCCTTGGAAATGAACAGAGATCATTCTGTCATTTTTGAGATTGCATCCAAGTACTGCATTTCGGACTCTTTTGTTGACCATGATGGCTACTCCATTTCTTCTAAGGGATTCCTGCCCGCAGTAGTAAATATACTGGTCATCTGAGTTAAATTCACCCATTCCAGTCCATTTTAGTTTGCTGATTCCTAGAATGTCGACATTCACTCTTGCCATCTCTTGTTTGACCACTTCCAATTTGCCTTGATTCATGGACCTGACATTCCAGGTTCCTATGCAATATTGCTCTTTACAGCATCGGACCTTGCTTCTATCACCAGTCACATCCACAGCTGGGTATTCTTTTTGCTTTGGCTCCATCCCTTCATTCTTTCTGGAGTTATTTCTCCACTGATCTCCAGTAGCATATTGGGCCCCTACTGACCTGGGGAGTTCCTCTTTCAGTATCCTATCATTTTGCCTTTTCATACTGTTCATGGGGTTCTCAAGGCAAGAATACTGAAGTGGTTTGCCATTCCCTTCTCCAGTGGACCACATTTCGTCAGATCTCTCCACCATGACCCGCCCATCTTGGGTTGCCCCAAGGGCATGGCTTAGTTTCACTGAGTTAGACAAGGCTGTGGTCCTAGTGTGATTAGATTGACTAGTTTTCTGTGAGTATGGTTTCAGTGTGTCTGCCCTTTGATGCCCTCTTGCAACACCTACCATCTTACTTGGGTTTCTCTTACCTTGGGCGTGGGATATCTCTTCACGGCTACTCCAGCAAAGCGCAGCTGCTGCTCCTTACCTTGGATGAGGGGTATCTCCTCACTGACGCCCTTCCTGACCTTCAACCTGGGATAGCTCCTCTAGGCCCTCCTGCACCTGTGCAGCTATGGCTCCTTGGACGTGGGGTTGGTCCTCCCGGCTGCTGCCCCTGGCCTTGGGTGTGGGGGCATGGGGTAGCTCCTCCCGTCCACCACCCTGATGTCCGACGCAGGGTAACTCCTCTAGTCACCACCCCTGACGTCGGACGCGGGGTAGCTCCTCTCGGCCACCCCCCCGACCTTGGACACCGGGTAGCTCCTCTCAGCTGTTCCTGCGCCATCGCAGCTTGGCACTCTCGGCCGCTGCCCCTGACCTCGGACGTGGGGTAACTCCTCTTGGCCGCCGCCCTTTGGGAATGGGGTCCTCCTGGCTTCTGCCCCTGACCTCAGACGTCCTACTCAGAGACAAATAGCCGTGTGTGTGTGCAAGTCTTAAGAGGTTGAATAGGTTTTTTAAAAAATATTTTAATATTTATTTTGTTACTTTGTTACACTTATCTCAAAATCTCAAGTTGAACGGTTTTAACTGGGGATTTTGATGACCCCAGGTGAGAGGAAGAACTTAAGCAACCCTCTTCTTGGCCCTTGGGAATTCCATGAAGAATGAGATGGCCAGTTAGGCAAAACAGTGCAGCTGGGGACATCAGGAAGGAATTCTAACTCCAACAAGAATGAGTGACTTCACTCTACCAGGCACATAAGAATGGGTTCCGGGAAGAGGCTATAAAGTCAGAGAGGAATTGGGAGAAAAATTAAAACCATCCCACGCCTGCCTCTCCACCTGCAAGAGAATATACAGCTCAGGCAACCCGCACCACAAAAATCATCCTTAGATGAAATTACAGTTCAGACAGCAAGGAAACCCAACAAATGAAGCAGTTTTTCAGCCCAGCAAGCCTCTTTGTGTCATTTCAAAATTGCAGCTGACACTTTAATATTTAAACAGAGCAGAAGAGATATGGATTATTTATTTTCTTTTACTTTAATTTTACTTCTGTACCGGCTCCCAACTTTTTTTTTTAACTTTAAAACAACAAAGCCCTACATTTTAACAGCAGTTTCTGCTCGATTCATCAGGTTGTGAATGTTAACCTGACATTTATAATCCACCAAAGCCTTTTTCAATGCCTTTGTCCCATTATCTGCTTCCATATTGCTATGAAATTACACTGAAAATATTTTTTGCTCTGGGCAAAACTAGTCATATAGAATTTGACTATGATCTATATATTTATGGAGGAAAATTAATCTTCAATGCTTCAAACTTTTTATGCCTCATAATTTTATCAAAAATGTCCAAATGCATCATAATGGAGCTGCCAGAGACATGAAAAATGTCCCACTTTCTTCCTAAGCTTTGGGAAAAAAAAAAACATGCTTTCAGGATGCCTTTTGAAGGCATTGTCTGGTTATACTGTTTTATGGGCAATGCAACAACTGTAGCAGAAGCCAGTGAAAATCTAACAATGTAGGAGAAACTATGTAATAGCCCATTTTAGATCAGTCATGGATCGCCCAACAAAACTGTTCTATTGGCCAAAGCAGTTGTAAAACACCACTTATCCAGTCCAAGAAATGTTTTAAATCCACATTAACATGAAATAAACCACAGATGTGTGAACAGTTGCAAGTGACAGAAACCCAACTCAAGCAAGACGAAAGAAAAATAGGCACTGAAGGATTCAAATAACAGAAGAGTCTTGGGGTGTTACTTGGTTTGGAACAAAGGCCCAGAGAATTCAATCAGGCATATATTTCTCATCATTTTCCCAAGTGTGTCCACCCATGTAGCAGACATGATACACACTGGTACACCCATATATTAGAGCCCACCCATCACAATAAAGGGCTTCCCAGGCAAGGTAGTGGTAAAGAACCCACTTGCCAATGCAGGAGATGCAGGTTTGATCCCTAGGTTGGAAAGATCCCCCCAAGAAGGAAATAGCAGCCCACTCCAGTATTCTGGCCTGGCAAGTTCCATGGACAGAGGAGCAGAGCGGGCCACAGTCCATAGGGTTGCAAAGAGTTGGACACAACTGAGCACATCACAGTAAGAGTGATTTCCTTCTTAGCTTTGGTAGAGAAGTCCATGAGAAGACTCTGATTGGCTCAACTCACATGTCCATCTCAGAACTAATGACTGTGACCAATAAGGGGAGCCCTCTGATCTGAGTTACACCTCCTGTGGTAGGTGGGAGGGCAAGGCCAATCCTATGGGATGAATCCCCATCAGGAAGAGCCACTGTTCCAGCAGAAAGAAAAGGTGCTCTGGGCAGGTGCTTATAGAGATGACCACCCCTAGTGGTGCTGAATTTGGGAAGTGGTATTTCCATGTGTAACTTACTAAGCTATTCCATTCTGGTTTCCACTGAAAATCCTAGAAACCATTGGGTCTTGCATGGATTTTACAGTGATCTAAAGATTTCTGTTTATACCCATAGTGAAACTCTAGTTTTTGCTCTTCTACATAGACAGTGGTGGTTGAAGTTCTCCATTGATCTGCTCTTTTTCTATCTTCTCTTGGACTCTGCTCCCTTCATCTCTGATTGTCTTCAACTCTTCTTTCTGAATAGTTTTTTAAAACAAACCAAAGTTGCCTGTGAGCTGGAAAGGTGTCACCCACTGCAACATTTTAGCCCCCACTTCCTACACATCACCAGGATTTGGGCTCATGTCTTCTCATTGCATTTGTTGTGAACAGAAACTTAGATTTGGCTCTGTGATTACCCTTTGGTATTTATGCATTTATGGACTCATTCATCCATTTAGCAAATATTTAGTGAGCTCCTATGATGTGCCGGGTACCATGCTGGGGGTCAAGGGTAAAACCAGGTTCAGTTCTATCCTCCTAGCACTGAGAACCTTGAAGAGAAGACAGACTGTTCCAATAGACAACTGCATAACTGTGATGTATGCTTATGCATGTACTGTGGGAGGTGGTGGTGATGGTGTTGACAATGGTGGTGATGATGGTGGTGGTGGTAATAGAAGGGACATAGTGTACTACTAAAGAAGCCTATTTGTAGTCAGGGAAGTCAAAAGGATTCTTTCCCAAAGAATCAATATTTGTCCTGTGGTCTGAAGGATTAAGTAAAGAACATGGGGCGGATAAAGGGATGAACAGACCATGAAGGCTGCCAAGAAGTCTTTCTCTGAACCTCATTTTCCCAGTCCCAATCTGGACAAGTGAGTTTTGGTCAATAATTCCAAATTCTCATCCACAATGTAGAACAGCCACTGAAAAATTTCAACCCGTGAAAAGCTCAAATATGTAGTTGAAAAATTCTGTATGTAAACATTTCATAGGTATTTTACATAAATCTTTTAAAAGAAAAGCATATTATGGAGCACTATAAGTAGTAGCCATAGACTTGTACTGTTGTGTTCAGTCGCCAAGTCGTGGTGAACTCATGGACTGTAGCCCGCCAGGCTCCTCTGTCCATGGGATTTCCCAGGCAAGAATACTGGAGTGGGCTGCCATTTCCTACTCCAGGGGATCTTCTCTACCCATGGATCGAACCTCCGGTATCTCCTACATTGGCAGGCAGATTCTTTACCACTGAGCCACCTGGGAAGCCTATATATTTAGTGGCCATTGATTGAGAAAATTCATAAAAACACTAGTATATGCTTGATGTTTTAAATGACTTTGCTTTACATTCTTCATAAGAGCATTATACAGATTTGAAAATTAGCTAGATATATATGCAGATATTAGTCACCTTCTCTACAGCAAGTGGATGGCGGGTTCATCTAAGGATTGACGAACTTACTGGGGCAAATTCATGTAGCTCACGCCCACCCCCGGCAGCCTGTGGCTCACAGGCTGTGAACAAGAGGAGACATCTGTTACTTGTTTGTGCCGCTCCTCATCTGTTCATTTTGTGAACTGCTCCCCACCCCCCTGTGATTCTGAGGTACCTATCCATCAAGGTCCCCTCTACTGCCCTCTCAGGTGTGGGCTGGACAATTTCTTTAGGGAAGTGACATGGGAAATGGACAGAGCACAGACTTGCCCTCTTCGATTTCCCCGGCTTCTCTTAGAAGCCAAGGGTCACCCTCCCATTGTGTAGAGGAGAGTTTCTTCTAGGAATAAAACCTGGAGACAAAGAATGAACCCCTGGCTTCAGGGGAGATAGAGGCCATTTAGTCTCTGGACTTCCTGTGTATGAGCTAATCATTTTGTCTTCCTTCTCCCACCATCTCAAACCAGTGCGAGCTGGTTTTCCATGACTGACTGCTGGGAATAAGCTTGACTATGATTACCATTTCTGCTAGTCCAAGCATTTACAGGTTTGTGCCTATAGTCAGAGAGTCCATTAGGACAAAGGAGCTCACGGCAACATGAAAAGTCAGTTATTACACAGAAATCATTACTACACTGAGAGTCAGTTTTTACATGGAGTCCACGATGGCACAAAGAGATCATTATTACATAAAGAGACCACAGAGTGAATTATTACAGGAGGAGTTTATTACACAGAGTCATTTGTTAAGCAGGGAATCTATTATTATACAATAGCCCACTCTTATACTCAATAGCCCACTCTTATACTGAAAATTGTTACACAGATTCCATCAGGACACAGGGAAATAATTACACAGTCATAATACATTGGAGAACCCTGTTTGTTTAACCACCATGTCCTATTACCCTATTTCTGGATTCCAGTCATTTCTGAGAGGCAACCCTTCTCTCTAAGAAAGATTCCACAGTCCCTACAGAGGAGTGAAGTGTCCAGGCACAAGTTGTGGGGATTGTTTCAAAGAAGGAAAATATACACCGAAAAGGCTAGCAATGTATAATGTGTGAGGGAGAAACAGGAAACAGAACTGCCTGTGGACCTGTGTCCAACACCACCATTTGTTAGCTATTTCACCTTGACCATTGGCCTAATGTCTCTGTACCTTGGTTTCTTTCTCCATAAAACAAAGTTCTTAATGGTTCCTACCTCACATACCACATCTCTGGCTTCTCCAGTGGTCAACTGTATTTTTCTTGTTGTTAGTAATAAAGACTGTATTAACTTCCTAGGACTACTATAACAAATAACCCAAACTTGGTAGCTTAAACAATAGAAGTTTTTACTTTCTTGAAGGTCTGGAGGCCAGAAGCTGGGAATCAAGCTATCATAAGACTGGTTTCTTTTGGATGTCCTAGGGCGAACATGCTCCATCCCTTTCTCTTCATTCCTATTGGCCACTGGGCATCCTTGTTGAACCGTAACCTGTAGACCCCCCACTCCAGTCTCTGCTCTGTCTTCCTATCACCTTCTCTGCATCTCTGTCTTAAATTTGTCTTCTACTGATCAATGTTTCCATGGAATCTACGAGTATAACCACTAATCTATACTCCATATCTCAAATCTTTCTCTTACAAGGATACCTGCCAAGATGGAGGGCCCACATTTCAAAATCCATAACTTAATGAAATCTGCAAAGACTCTTTCTCCAAACAGGGTCAAATTCAAAAGTTTTAAGGAATAGGATATCAGTGTGTGTGTGTGTGTGTGTGTGTGTATATAAGTGTGTGTATATATATATATATCAGTGTGTGTATATATATATATATGTGTGTGTGTGTGTGTGTGTATATATACATATCAGTGTGTGTATGTGTGTATATATATATATATATATATATATGTTAGTATCCTTATTCAACCCACTACATAGATGGTCATCTTCAATTGCAAAAATTAGTAAATCACTTTTATAAACAGAACTATATATATATGTATATATATGTGTGTGTGTGTATATGTGTGTGTGTATATGTGTGTGTGTGTATATATATATATATATATATATATATATATATATATCTTGCTCACACCTCTCATGTAACTACTTCTTATTTCAAAAAGCCCTAAAGGATCCATGTTTCTGCTTGTGGCAGGATATGTAAATCTATAGCAATTATTACCTTGATGAAAAGAGTACATGATAAGTCTTAATACAATTGCGAGCTCTGAAACCAAGGACTAATTTTAAGCAGTAAATGACATTAACCTGTGTTCCCAGGAGTACATTAGGATTTTCAAAATACAGCACTTTCTCCTTGCACTGCCTGCATACAAATGGGACTCAATTTATTGCAAATGGTATTCCTGAGCCCAGCGCCAGTGACATAATTAAGAAATGTATTCAGCCTATTACTAATTTAACAGTGTTCGGGGTTCTTATCAAAAAGCCGTGCGTCTCCCCACAGTGTCGCCATCAAATTTATGCATTGTAAATACAAATATATTTTATTCATAGTGGATTCTTGCAACTTCAATTATGCAATAAGTATTTATTTGGAATTCATTCTTTTCCCCCCATTTGATAGCCATCATTAATTCATGTGAAACTGATTAAGCCTCTTGTAAAGCTCCAGCAAACACCTTAGAAGACAAACTCAATTTGTAAGGATGTAGCTGTTGTCATGATTCTTTCAAATGAAGAAAAAGATAGCCCCTGGACCAAATAACTTCAGGGCTGGCTGGTGCTTAGCAAAATGGTAGAATAGGATAAGTTGATTTTTGTGGCACCAGTTTTATTGTTGATGGGGGTATCCTTCTCCCCTCCCACAGCATCCAACTCCCATATCCAACTGGTATCCAAGAGGCCTCTCTAACATCTCCCTGACATGTTCTTTCCCCAGTCTCCCTCAGCTCCTTAAATGGAAACACCATAGAGCCAAGTGTTGCAGGAAGGGGGACCTCTTTCAGGGCCTTTGTGGGCTCTTGTTTAACACTGGGAAATGAATTGTCCAAGGAGACATACACGCACTGACAAAGCAAGAGACATTGGGAAAGGGTGCTCAGGCGGAGAGCATTAGGGTAAGGGAACCCAGGAGAGTTGCTCTGCCAGATGGCTCAAAGTCTCGGGTTTTATGGTGATGGGGTTAGTTTCCAGGTTTCTGTGGCCAATCATTTGGACTCAGGGTCCTTCCTGGTGGTGCAGGCATTGCCCAGCCAAGATAGATGCCAGCCAGAAGGATTCTGGGAGGTGGAAGGACACGTGGCATTGCCTTTTGATGTTTCCTGAACTCTTCCGGTTGGTGGTGGCTTGTTAGTTCCGTGTTTCTTACTAGAACCTCCGCTCATAAAATAACTCATTAAAATAGTTACTATGGTGCCTGGCCAAGGTGGGTTGTTTCAGTCAGTGTGCTTCCCCTAACACATGTTCATGCCTTCCCCTTGCTTTCAGCAAAAATTTTCTTGGAAGAGGGGAGAATGTCTCCCAGAAGAAAGATGGCAACCACTGCTACTTTGGGGTTCTTGCCTGGAGAATCCTAGGGATGGGAGACCTGGTGGGCTGCCTTCTATGGGGTCACACAGTGTCGGACACAACTAAAGCGACTTAGCAGCAGCAGCAGCAGCTACTTTGGGGTAAAAATAGAAGAAATTAAAGGAGGGCTGCTATTTCAAATGGGCCCATCTGGCAGCTCTGAGAAGATGACCCTGGGATAGAGAAGTAAATGAAATGCAGGAATCAACAGATGCCTGGAGGAAGGGCGAGCTTGGTAAACTTGTATGCCCAGGAAAGCACCTAACACCAGGTGCCAGGATAATAATGGTTAGGAAACTGTGACAAGATGCTAATTAAATGCCCATGGGGGTTCATTGGAAATGGGTTTAAAGGCCTGTGCTGGTCACAGAGAAAAGCCAGATTCCTTCTGTCTTTAATGATGCTACCATTTTCTGAAATGAGGCCTCTTAGGCAGAGCCTGGAGTGAACGCATTTCAAAGGAGACGGTTTGACACATCATCAAAGCAAGTGGTTGGAACCCTCAATCCAGGGAAGGGAGGTGAGAGACAGCCAGCCCCCAGGTTCCAGGCCCCCATCTCTCCAAACCCCTGGCCCCATCCCATTTGAAGATGGCACACTGGCAGACTCTCTTATCACGAAGCACAGACAATGCTTCTGCCAAATCTTCCAGCTTCTCTGAATGATTGTCCAAAGCCCACTCTCTCCCAGGACCACAAATCTCCTTCTGGGAGAAATGATCTTGAGCGGCTTTCATGACAAGCTGACTTGCTGAGAATTCCTCTCTCCTCCTCCGCACACCTAGTTGTTGACTCAAATGTCACTTCCATGGGGGATTATGTCCTGATCAAATAGACAACATTAGGTCTCCTTGTCATGGACTCTCGGGGCTTCTTAAGAGCCTCCCAGTGCCTAGTTTGATGAGACAATGTGGTTAATGTCTAGTCAAGCTGTAACCTCCAGGAAACTCAGGTTGTATTGCTAAAAGGTAAAGGTTTAAAAAGGATAAAATTGTGAGTCTCTTACAAATGAACACATCTCAAAAATTTTTACTTAACTCTTTCATTTATAAAGGAACCAGGAAGACGTTAATACTCAGAGGAGGATCCAAAGGGCTGAGAAACATACAGGCATCAGGAATGTTGGGGGGGGGAAATGCTCAAATAGTGGCAAAACTAGCAACACTGGTCAATATCCACAGGGCAAGAATCAATTGCATTCCCTGGGACACAATTTGCATTTCTATGAACAAGAGTCATTTGCATTGCTATCAGCTTTCTACAATTTACAGAGCTGTAAAATAGCTCAAAGACAGGGAAAGAGTGAGATAGTGCAGAGAAGGCCAGATAGGACCCCCCAGTCATCTTTCTGGCTCTTGTCAAAGTGTTTCACAGGTTTTCTCAATTTTGCTCATCTTGTTTGCTCCCCACTGCTTTGCCAAGCGCTCACAACACAGCAGATCCTTGGTGAATATTTATTAAATGAAAGGCAGTGTGGTGAAACAGGAGGGAAAGGAGCAGGGCACAATCTTTAAAAAAAAAAATGACATAACCCGAGACAGGACATAAATCAATTAGAACCAAATAGGTCCAAGATGGCGAATAAGTTGACTTCCACTAGATCCTAAGCCTCAGTTTCTGCTCGCTGTTACATATCAGCAAGTTAAATAACAGACTTACAGGTGCCATGACAGTAAAGTCAACCACAAAGGTCAAAAAGTGGGCTGTGGCCCCATTCCTGGAAATCCTCACCCCCCCCCCCCCCCCCGCCAAAAAGCTAGAGTCCTCCTCCCACTTATTAGCCTATGGAATTACCCAATCCTATAAGAACTGACAACCCCCTACCCTGGTGCCACTCTTGCCTTCTGAGATGGCCCACACTCTTGTCTATGGAGTGTGTTTCTCTAAATAAATCCTCTTCTTACCTACCACTTTACCTCTCAGTGGATTCTTTCTGCAATGAGACATCAAGAACCTGATCCTCACTAAGTCCTGAGACCACGTGTGATCTCAGTTAAAAAACCCTTGAGTTCAGACCCATGGGTTCAGGTTCCAATTAGATTACACAGTTCCAAATGTATTTATTGAATACAAAATATATTTTGTATTCAGTGGGGGTGGTTCTCAATCTGAACCTATGTACATTTCCTCAGAAAGCATGTCTGCTCCTGTCTAACGGACAGGCGAAGAGGTTCCACCAAGATCTTGGGAGAAAACATTGTAAATAACACACTTGCTGCTACTGCTGCTGCTAAGTCACTTGAGTCGTGTCTGACTCTGTGCGACCCCATAGACGGCAGCCCACCAGGCTCCCCCGTCCCTGGGATTCTCCAGGCAAGAACACTGGAGTGGGTTGCCATTTCCTTCTCCAATGCATGAAAGTGAAAAGTGAAAGTGAAGTCGCTCAGTTGTGCCCAACTCTTAGCGACCCCATGGATTGCAGCCCACCAGGCTCCTCCATCCACGGGATTTTCCAGGCAAGAGTACTGGAGTAGGGTGCCATTGCTTTCTCCGCTGTTTTAATATATGGATGCCTTAAAAGAGGTTAGATGCTCCAGGCACACTTAGGAAAACAGTTTTCTAAGGAGATCATGAATGCAAAAACGTTTTGGAAATGGTAAAATGCTAAAGTATTGGAGGATGAGATAATAAAGCATTCATTCCAAATTTGTGTCACATGGATTTAGACTCAGGAAGATATTGACTCAGCCAAGAAAAAAATTTTGTACCCCCCACTTTCACTTTGGCACATAATTTAGGAAACAAAACCTTGCCCCCCTTTTCATCCCTTTGATCGCATCAATAAACACTTACCAGTTCCTGAATCTCATCTCTAGCTTCAAAGTGCCTCACTCATACTGGTTCTCTCTAAGACCCTGGAAGGAAGCTTGGCAATGTATTTGATTACACTTTTTTTCCCCCTAAAATATCAAAGGCTAACTATTCTACCTGGTATTGGTTAAAATTATTGATTGTATTTTATCAATACCTCCATCACATTTCCCCTTGTGTCGGGTGGCATCCCAAAGGCACAGGCATTCACAGGGAGGATCTATCAAAGAGAACTTGACTTGGGGATGCATTTAATTGGGATTTTTTTTCAGTCATTGCCATAGAGAATTAAATTACTGTTATATCCCAGTATAGGAATGGCTTCAAGGAATATGGGTATACTCATTCCATTGTGTACGGTCACTAGGAGTCATGATACAAAAATTATAGGAAGAAGTTATATCATGATATAATAGGAATGGCTTCAAGGAATATGGGTATACTCATTCCATTGTGTACGGTCACTAGGAGTCATGATACAAAAATTATAGGAAGAAGTTATATCATGATATAATAGGAATGGCTTCAAGGAATATGGGTATACTCATTCCATTGTGTACGGTCACTAGGAGTCATGATACAAAAATTATAGGAAGAAGTTATATCATGATATACCTGAATTCTATAGCCCCCAGATCTGGAAATACATAAATAGGGAGAGAAAAAAACATGATTTGAGGTTTAAGGAGGTAGATGCTAGTCTGTGGGAAATTCCTGCAGTCATTAAATGCGTAAAATTCTTATGTCACTGATTTGGTTCTCATTGATATATATGGTTCTCATTGATATTGACTCAAAATGGAATTGATTACCAACAGTGAAAGTGAAAGTGAAGGTCTCTCAGTCATGTCCAGCTCTTTGTGACCCCATGGACTATATAGTCCATGGAATTCTCCAGGCCAGAATACTGGAGTGGGTAGCCATTTGCTTCCCCAGGGGATCTTCCCAACCTATGGATCGAACCCAGGTCTTCTGCATTGCAGGTGGATTCTTTACCAGCTGAGCCACCAGGGAAGTCCAACTACCAACAGGGATACACTCAAAAAAGATACAGCTTATACAATTTTAAATGCTACATACTTTTTCCAATTTAAATTTTTAAAAATAAATATTTTAAGTAGATGTTATCAAAATTCATGTGGTTTTAGGGCATAAACCTACAAAACAGTGAGAATGTGGTCACATGTTTTATCAGGTATGGTCATCAATAATAATAGAAAAACATCTCAAATCAACAAAATAATTATCTTTCTTTTCTATGAAAAACATCCCCAAATGGTCATTCTAAGAAAAAGCAATCAAAGAATATGCAGCTAAAAGGTGTAAGAAAAAAGTATCCTGTAGGTGTGTCAGAAAGCTAATAAAGAGAAAATAGTACATCATTTCTCTGGATTCTGTGATGCTTTGTGCTTTTTGTTGGCTTGTAAAAATCTGTAATTTGCTGTGATTTATGTTCTCATTCTAAATAAATATCCACTTTCACAACATAATTTTTGCTCATGATTTTATAATTTTTTTTTCCCCCTTAAAGATGGCCTTGGATGAAGCATAACTGTCAGGTCCTACGCAGCTTGGACCTGGATGTTCTATTGGTATGGGAGAGTGGGGGTCATTCCTTGGCCCACTCCATCCCTTATTCTCACCCATCACTGATTCCCTCACTCCAAGAGTGGGAGAAGGAAAGGAAGTCAGAAACATCATATTATGGAACTTCCCTGGTGGTCCAGTGGTTAAATCTCCTTGATTCCACTGCAGGGGGCACAGGTTCAAATCCTAGGCGGGGAACTAAGATCCCACATACTGCCTGGCATGGCCAAATTTTTTTTTTTTATTAAGATTAAAAAAATTAATACTAATTACAAAAAAGAAACATCATATTATACAACACTTGATAATTCTAAAACCTTTTTAAAAATAGTATTTGCATAGCTGCCATAATGTAAATATGTCAAAATGGCAACATCAAAATATCAAACTTCATACAAAACAGACCCATGACACACTCCATCTGAGTCCAAAGCTCTACTAACACAAGCTTCCCTTTCCATCAACATGGGAGCAGCCTGTGTGTCGTGGAGGAAATTCCCAAATAATTTAGATTTGTTAGGTAGAAGGGGACTTTCCAGGTAGCACTAGTAGTAAAGAGCATGCCTGCCAATGCAGGAGAGGTAAGAAATGCAGGTTTGATCCTTGGGTTGGGAAGATCCCTGGAGGAGAAAATGGCAACCCACTCCAGTATTCTTACCTGGAGAACCCATGGACGAAGGAGGCTGGAGGGCTTCGGTCCACAGGGTCGCAGAGTTGGATATGACTGAAGCGACCTAGCATGCATGCACACAGGCAGAAGGTCTGCCCCCAAATACCCACATCCGGATCCCCAGAACTTGAGGATACATCACCTTCCATGACAAACGGGGAGGAGCGTTTCAGACAGAGTTGAGGTTGCTAACCACCTGACCTTGAGATGGAGTAGTTATCCTGGATGGGCTAGATGGGCTCAATATAATCACAGGAATCCTTCTACATGAAGGGGAAAGAAGTGAGTCAAAGAAAGAGATATGGCCACAGAAGCAGGGTCAGAAAGATGCTGTTACTGACTCTGAAAATGAAGGCGCCACAAGCCCAGGAACGCAAGTGGCCTCAAGAAGCAGGAAAAGTCAAGGAAATGGATTCTCCCCAAGAACTTACAGAAAGGAATGTGGCCCTGCCAAACCTGAATTTCAGCCCAGTGAGACAGGTGTCAGATCTCTAACCTACAGAAGTGTAAGATATTCAATTTGTACTGTTTTAAGCCACTAAGTTTTTAGTAATTTGTTACAGCAGCCATAGGAAATTAATACACTAAACATTTGAGTAATGGAGACCCTGAGATATGGATCAGATACATTAAATTTTTTTGGTTATAAATGATAGAAAACACATTGTTGGTGTTTAGTCACCCAGTCATGTCCAGCTTTCTTTTGCAACCCCATGGACTGTAGCCCATCAGGCTCCTCTGTTCATGGGATTTCCCAGGCAAGAACATTGGAAGAGGTTTCCATTTCCTCCTCCAGGGGATCTTCTTGAACCAGAGATCGAACCCATGTCTCCTGTGTCTCCTGCATTGGCAGGCAGATTCGTTACCACTGAGCCACCTGGGAAGCCCCAGAAAACCCATTAGAAGATCAAGCCTGCCAATTTTAAAGGATATCAACCCTGAATATTCTTGGGAAGGACTGATGCTACAGCTGAAGCTCCAATACTTTGGCCACCTGATGCGAAGAGTCAACTCACTGGAAAAGACCCTGATGCTGGGAAAGACTGAGGGCAGGAGGAGAAGGGGACGACAGAGGATGAGATGGTTGGACGGCATCATCGACTCAATGGACATGAATTTGAGCAAACTCCGGGAGATGGTGAAGGACAGGGAGGCCTGGCGTGCTGCAGTCCATGGGGTCCCAAAGTCAGACATGTCTTAGTGACTGAACAACAACAAGCAATAACGAGAGGAATGTATTGGTGGGCATAATAAAAAGAAATCCAATTCCACACCATGAATGAACCAGTAAGTGGAGCCAGAAGGGCTGGAAGAACCCCATTGGCTTGGCCAAAGTCACGTGCTGTGATGCACCCCACACCCTTCCAAACAGGGGCTAAGTCAGCATCACATGGGTCCCCAGATGGAAACCAGGTTTCTTTGGACAGGAAGGAGGAAAAGCCAATTCTGAGGTGACTGCCACCAACACAGTGTATCTTTTCATTTTCTTTTACCCAGTCTGTAAAAATAGGCATTAAATCTGACCACTGCAGACACATGAAAACAAAGCAAGAAAAAAAAAAAAATTGTTGACACTGGAACACCCATCTTCTGGGTGACTGATCGACTATTTTCTTAATTATTTGCTCTTACTTTCACTCCAGTTGAAATAGTCGGATATTCTGCCCGAGAGGTTGATTGATAAACCTTCAAAAGCTGGTTGTCTTTAAAGGATTCATCCGAGTCCTTTTCAGTGTTCTTTTGTTTGTTTCTGTAGCTTTAAAGGGCGCCAAGTCAGAGTTCCTTTTGGTTGATTCTCTCCACTAGATGTTTAGTCGCTATTGTTTTATTGCAATCTATTTATAAGAAATGGGCGATCCACCTCCCCCAACCGCCCCAGGATGCCAGGAGCCCTGGGCTGTGCTTGCTTATTGCTCCTTTGTGTACTGGAACCTGTCCTTGAGATTCCACTGCCAACGTAAGGGATTAAGGGGCTAAGTGAGTCTGACTAGAGTAGGAATCTTTCAAATATGCTTCTCTCGCCCAGCTCTTTTGCAGGCAATTTTTATTTAACACACACACACACACGCACAGAGAAGGCCGTTGTTACAGCCTGGTAACCAAACAATTACATTTCCCAAGATCCACTCAATTTCTTTTTATGCCATCTTGGAAAAATAGAAAAAGATACAGGTGTAACAAATGTAATTATCTAAATATACATATTTCCATTCGTTAGTAATCTGCTCCTCTCCTTTGATCAAAAGTCCCTCAAAGGAAGAGCTAGCCATCCGTTCTGCCACACAAACAATGCATTCTCAGCAGCAGTGGAACAGAATCTGCTCAATTGCCTGGAAACCATTTCTGTCAGAAGTGTTTTAGTTCCGACCCAGGTGACGGTCAGAACCACTTCTTACTCGGGAAGGACTCTACTGCAGGGAGAGATTCTATGCCTAAAGCCTGGACATCTGGGGATTTCTGGAGTGCAAGAAAAAGTGGACCCATCTCTAAAGGCAGCCTACTGTCCCTCCGGACTGCTCCCCACAAAGGAGGGCTCGGGAATCAAAGGCCCTGACACACAACCACTCAAACCACTAACGTCAAGCCAATGTCTTGGTCCATCACACAAAATGGTAAAAATGATGATGATGATGCTCCTAGGACTCTCAGTCATGGTGCACTTTGCACATGCATGCACGCTCACTCAGTCACGTCTGACTCTGTGACCCCATGGACTGTAGCCCGCCAGGCTCCTCTGTCCCTGGGATTCTCCAGGCAAGAATACTAGAGTGGGTTGCCATGCCCTCCTCCAGGGGATCTTTGTGACCCAGGGATCAAACCTGCATCTCCTGTGGCTCCTGCATTGGCAGGCGAATTCTTTACCACTGAGTCACCTGGGAAGCCCTGCGCTTTGCACATGTTAAATCTCCAAATGGCCAGGAAGCAAACATCAACATCATGCCTGCTTTACAGCTGAGGAAGCCTAGTTCTAAAGTGCTTCAGCAGTGCTCCTCTTATCACTGGGTTTCTCAGTCCCGGCACTATTAACATCTCGGGTTGAATTTTCCTGGACATTGCGGGACATTGAGCAGCGTTCCTGGCCTCTTTCTAGTAGCAGCCCCTCCTCCAGCTGTGATGATAAAAATGCCTCCAGATACAGTCCCCCCAGCTGGGATCTGCATTATGGCATTGATCAGTAGTGGGATCTAGATTTGAGCTCGCTTATTTAATTGCTCAAAATTAGAGCCTCAATTCACTATATCACCAGAGTATCAATGACTCATTCTGGATCAATAGCTAAAATACATCTCTCTTCAACCTGCATGTGTGTGTGCTCAGTCGCTTAGTCATGTCCAACTCTTTGCAACCTCACAGACTGCAGCCCGCCAGGATCCTCCTCCCCAACCTGGACCCAGTGATTGGATCAGGGAAGGGATGAACCAGCCAAACCAACCAGAAGCTTCCCTTTCAACCCTTAATTGGGTTAATATGGCATGTGCAGAGAATAAGAAACAAAATGAACAATGGCTGTCTATTAAATGGTCTGGGTGGCAGGGTTGTAGTGTCTGTAGGTAACAGCTATCAGGGATGGGGGGAAGATTTACATTGGGGTCAGAATTTGGAGAGCCTTAAATAGTATTCTGCTGCTGCTGCTGCTAAGTCACTTCAGTCATGTCTGACTCTGTGCGACCCCACAGACAGCAGCCCACCAGGCTCCACCGTCCCTGGGATTCTCCAGGCAAGAACACTGGAGGGGGTTGCCATTTCCTTCTCCAACGCATTAAAGTGAAAAGTGAAAGTGAAGTCGCTCAGTCGTATCTGACTTGTAGCGACCCCATGGACTGCAGCCTACCAGGCTCCTCCATCCATGGGAGTTTCCAGGCAAGAGTACTGGAGTGGGTTGCCATTGCCTTCTCCATAAATAGCATTCTAATGTAATTCAATTTGTAAAAATAGATATTGAAAGCCTGGTATGGAACAAACAGAGTTCTATAGGCTGAATTGAAAGGAGTAACACATACAGAGCTCCGACCCTCAAGAGAATGTGATCAAGTAGGATCACGTACAAGGTGCTAATTGCAGTATAATGTGTAATTAATTCTCTCACGCAGGTATATAAAGGAGGATTGGAGCAAATACCTAATATCCAGTGGGAAGTATAAAAAAATAGTGACAAACCAATGAGAAGCAGAGTAGAAAAATTTTCCAGGCACCAGGAATGGCATAAGCAAAGACTTGGACTCCTGATAGATTTTAGCCTGTTTGGGGAGTTCGGATAAATTCAGTATGGCCAAATTGTAAGACTAAATGGGGAAGAGTGATGGAGGTAAAGCCTAAAAAAGCAGTGGCTTAGTTTGAATGAAAAAAAAAAAAAAAAGGAATAAAAAGAATGCTTAACTTATTGGGAAGGGAATTACACATTTTTGAAAAATTGCAGTGTAGTGTTTGATCACAGTAATAGTGCCCATTTTATTTGTTGTTGTTGTTAACTGGAGGATACTTGCTTTACAATTTTGCGTTAGTTTCTGCTGTACAGTGTGAGTCAGTGCCCATTTTAAATGGTCCATGATGTGTAATGTATAATCAGCATTCTGCATGTATCATTCCTTATAAGTTTAAAGTCAGTACAGTTTCTGCTGCTGCTACTAAATCATGTCCAACTCTTTGTGACCCTATGGACTGTAGCCCACCAGGCTCCTCTGAATATGGGATTCTCCAGGCAAGAATACTGGAGTCAGTTGCCATGCCCTCCTCCAGGGGATCTTCCTGACCCAGGGATTGAACCTGTGTCTCTTATGTCTCCTGAATTGGCAGGCAGGTTCTTTACCACTAGCGCCACCTGGGAAGCCCAGTTAAGTTTCTACTTTCTATCAAAGGGCCATATGCATAGAATATACGTGTAACAAAATGAAATTTTATCTCTAATATAGAAACCTTTTGTAATCCATACTAGCTTGGTCTAATACAACTTACTGTGATGATGTAAAACTTCTGTACCATGTTATCTGATATGGCATCCTCAAGGCACAGATACAAACTCCAATACGCTGGCCACTTAACGTGAAGAACTGACTCATTGAAAAAGACCCTGATGCTGGGAAAGATTGAAGGTGGGAGGAGAGGTAGACAACAGAGGATGAGATGGTTGGATGGCATCACTGACTGTATGGATATGAGTTTGCACAAGCTCAGAGAGTTGGTGATGGACAGAGAAAACTGGTGTCCACGGGACTGCAAAGAGTCAGCCACAACTGAGCGACTGAACTGAACTGAGGCATACACAATCATAAAGTACTTGAAATGTGTCCAGGACAACAGAGGAATGGAGTGTCTTATTGTGCCTAATTTAATTTGCTCAATTTAAATTTAGGCTTAAATACTCAGAAGTGGTTAGTGGCTACCATCTTGGATAGCACAGGTCTAGACAAATCAAATACATGGATACAAGATATGAAATTTGACAGAAATTAATTAGAGCACCATCATAAGAATGAACAAGTGTGGCAACTTATTGGAAGGTGCTGTGTCAAATGGGAATGCCATTAACTCCTTCTTTCTGAAAGGGAGATAGAGAGAAAGAAAGAGCCTGGGAATTGTCTCTTCCTAGAATTAATTACCTTCTGACTACTTTCCTGGAAAATCCCATGGATGGAGGAGCCTGGTAGGCCGCAGTCCATGGGGTCGCAAAGAGTCGGACACGACTGCTCGACTTCACTTTCACTTTTCACTTTCATGCACTGGAGAAGGAAATGGCAACCCACTCCAGTGTTCTTGCCTGGAGAATCCCTGGGACGGGGGAGCCTGGTGGGCTGCCATCTATGGGGTCACATAGAGTCGGACATAGCTGAAGCGACTTAGCAGCAGCAGAATTAATTACCTTCTGGTTAGAGTCATTGAAAGAGTCAAGTTGAACACAGATAGGTTTTGAAAGCAATAGAAATGAAAAAGCAAATGTTAAGACAAAGCTTACACATCAAGCTTCTTGTAAGTGTATTGATCTCTTACAGAATAATCTTTTGGAAAGATGTACACAGTCCAGGGTACTTAAGGAATAAAAACCTGTATCTGAGATGAGCGCGTCTTCCTTTCGACTATCTGGCACCCCTTTCCTGTTCTTCTCATAACAGCACCGTTTGTTTTTTCCTATGGGGACCTGTCATTTCCATATTCCACGTGTGCCTAATAGAATTAAATCTCAACCCACAGTCTTGATACAAAGCCCCGACTGGTCAGTGAGAATACTTTCCCCATCTGGACCCAGTGATTGGTCAGAGAAGGGATGAACCAGCCAAGCCAACCAGAAACTTCCCTTTCAACCCTTTCTAGAGGCTAGAATTCGCTCTGAAGCCAAAAGTTAAAGATACTGTAGGTGTGACATTGCCAGTGATCATCTCCTTATTTGTCCAAGAGAGAAGCCAGTCAGAGGCAGAAACAGAGACACAGAAAGCCCTGGGGACACAGTTCAAATCCACTCATCCCCCATCCCCCATGCCTGAAGTGTCTGATTAGCCCCTGGGAATTCCTTTTTGTGTGAACTAATCATTCTCTTGAGAGTCCCTTGAACTGCAAGGAGATCCAACCAGTCCATTCTGAACGAGATCAGCCCTGGGATTTCTTTGGAAGGAATGATGCTAAAGCTGAAACTCCAGTACTTTGGCCACCTCATGCGAAGAGTTGACTCATTGGAAAAGACTCTGATGCTGGGAGGGATTGGGGGCAGGAGGAGAAGGGGGACGACAGAGGATGAGATGGCTGGATGGCATCACTGACTCGATGGACGTGAGTCTGAGTGAACTCTGGGAGTTGGTGATGGACAGGGAGGCCTGGTGTGCTGTGATTCATGGGGTCACAAAGAGTCAGACACGACTGAGCGACTGAACTGAACTGAATCATTCTCTCTTTTAAAAGAACTTGGATTGACCTGAGTTTCTGCCAGTTGCAAATGCAAGAGTAATACATTGGCCCACAGAAGGAACAGATCCTGAGACTTGATAGATGTATTTTCCCTTTGTGTGTACAAAGTCACTTCAGTCATGTCTGACTCTTTGGGACCCCATGGACTATAGCTCACCAGGCTCCTCTATCCATGGAATGTTTCAGGCAGGAATACTGGAGTGGGTTGCCATTTATCTTTCCGACCCAGGGATCGAACCACTGTCTCCTGTGTTTCCTGCACTGAGAGGAAGATTCTTTACCACGGAACCACTGGGGAAGCCCCCCTCTTCACCCTACTGCCCAAAGTACTGCTTCCCCTCTTTCCACACAGCCACCTTCACCAGATTTTTTTTTTTTCCCATTCCTTCACTCTCATTTGGCTCAGATGCTAAAGCATCTGCCTGTAATGCAGGAGACCTGGGTTCAATCCCTGGGTCGGGAAGATCCCCTGGAGGAGGAAATGGCAACCCACTCTAGTATTCCTGCCTGAACATGCAACATATTTTTGCATATAATGGGTCATTGTTGCGTGTATGCTCAGTCATGTCTGACTCTTAGTGGACTGCAGCCCACCAGGCTACCCTGTCCATGGAATTTTCTAGGCAAGAATACTGCAGTGGTTTGCCATTTCCTTCTCCCAGGGGTCTTCCCAACCCAGGGATCAAACCTGAGTCTCCTGCAACATCAGTGCATTTTTTACCACTCCACCACCTGGGGATGCGTTGGTTACTTTCACTGTAAGACCCTTTTTTTTTTTGCCCTCTCACATTCCTCCTTCACTGCCAAGCTCAAATAGCTTCTCTGGAAAGCAACCCAAAGCCTACTCATCCAGAACATGTTTTTCTCTGCTCCATTCTCTTATAGTATTCTGTTTTTGAATACCTCTTTTAATCTACTCATCACCATCTGATTTTTATTACCTCTAATTGTGTCCAAGTCTCTCTCCCTCACTCACTTGCGACCCTTCCAAGGACACAGACTCTGTCTTATTCATCTTTCTTTTTCTTTTGCACTTAGCACGGGAGTTGCCTGCAATTGACACTAGAAAGTGTTTGTTGAATGGCATTGCAGTGCAAAGAAGTGTCTTTCAAAGACGTAAAAGAGAAAGAACAGTGACAGCTTAGCTGAAGAGAGCACAATGGGCTGAAAAGCCACCAGCTTTGATCAAAATGTGGCCCCAGGAACTCTCCAGCTGCTCATACCCGATTTCCTGGCATCTGTGGGAGTAGTGGATTCTCAGTAACAGTGTGATCAGGGCTCAGGGAGAGGAAAGAAAAACAGCAGTTAAGCAAAGGCGGTGGTTACACATGCTGTAGAGTATTAACATACAGCACAGTTCACTAACCAGAACACACACCAGAGGGAGGCTGAAAACCTTAGCAAAGCTGTGTCCTTTGCTTTACACATATTCTGAGTTTTGACACCTGAAAGCAGCCTGTCATGCTGTCTTTTTGTAGAAGACTGATGTGGAATAACATTTAAAACGATTGGAAGAGGTTAAAAATAACTATCTAATCTCAAGCTTCAAGGAAAATATTAAAGTGTTTAGAATAACAGAATTTTCCTTATAGAAGGCATCACAGAAATCATCATTTTCAGGGATAGCAAATAAAAGAGATGTGCTGCTAACCTTCCTTTCCCAAGGTTATAGCAAATCATTTCAACTCAGTTGCCTAAGTATTTCTTGGAGAGTGAGGATATCTCAGAATCCTCAACGCAGTGTTAACACCATAATCGTTGACCAGTGAGATGACCTTATTTTCCATCCCTAATCTAGTCCAACTGCCTCCCCTAGTGAGATGAAAGTACAGCCCAGAGAGGGGAGGGAAATTCTCCCTGATGACTGACTCAGTGAACCCGTGCAAACTTAGAACTACATCCCAGTTTAGTTAACTTTCTCTACACCATGCCACCCACTTATTTATTCCTTTCTTGGTCATGGCTCCTACAATAATATATGCATTCCAAACAAATCACTTTATGGTACCTCATCTAACATCAAGTCCAGCAAAAAATCTCATGGTATGTATGTTCCTTCGAGTTGGGAAAACAGCATCTCTCTCACAGACATCACAAACCGTTTTCTGACCACCCCATGTTGCTGTTGTTGAGTTGCTAAGTCATGTCTGACTCTTTGCGACCCCATGGGCTGTAGCCCACCAGGGTCCTCTGTCCATGGGATTCTCCAGGCAAGAATATTAGAGTGGGTTGCCATTTCCTTCTCCAGGGGATCTTCCCAACCCAGGGACTGAACCTGTGTCTCCTGTATCTCCTGCACTGGCAAGCAGATTCTTTATCACTGAGTCACCTGAGAAGTCCGCATGACTTCATCCTCAGTTAAATCTTCATCCTCAATTAAATCAGTCGTTTCCTTGGCTATCAGCCTGCTTCTCAACATCTGATATGGCAGTGGTACAGGGCACTCCCTGGCAGGTATCTGATCAGAAATGAGCTTTGCCGAATGTCTCCAGGCCTCCAGCTTCCCTGCCTGCAGCTGGCACCTCAAGGTTGCCCAGATCAAGCCCGGGGCTGCTGGAAAGGGCACAGCCTGAGTTCCAAGCACTTTAGTGCTTCCTCCCCTTTCCTTTCAGTGCAGCTGTTTGTAGAGTTTCCCAGAGGGAGAACTTGAAAGGGCCTCTTAATAACCTTGTTCAGAGCTCCAGAGGAGAAATTAAATCTTTCTGCAAATTCAGCATGGAGCCGATATTGGCGAGACAAGATCTCAGATGGCCTTTCTGGCACCTGGGCTATTTGGAAATTAACCCTTTGGTTTCTGTGAGTTATGACACGCATCTGAGAGTGAAAGAGAGTGAAAGAGAAGAAGAGAGAGAGGCAAGAAAGAAGGAAGATGGAAATGGTCTTTAAAAAAATTGTGTTTTTTTGTATTGGTGTATAGGCAGGAGATTAAACCAGTCAATCATAAAGGAAATCAGTCCTGAATATTCATTGGAAGGACTGTTGCTGAAACTGAAGCTCCAATACTTTGGTCACCTGATGAGAAGAGCCAATTCATTGGAAAAAGACCCTGATGCTGGGAAAGACTGAGGGCAAAAAGAGAAGGAAGCAACAGAGGATGAGATGGTTGGATGCCATCACTGACTCAATGGACATGAGTTTGAGCAAACTCAGGGAGAGAGTGAAGGACAGGCTGCTGCAGTCCATAGGGTCGAAAAGAGTCAGACACGACTTGTCCACTAAACAACTGAATGAATAGCCAATCCTTGGTGGCTCAGTGATAAAAAGAAATCCGCCTGCTAATGCTGAAGATTTGGGTTCAGTCCCTGGGTCAGGAGGATTCCCTTGAGAAGGAAATGGCAATCCATTCCACTGTCCTTACCTGGAGAATCCCATGGACAGAGGAGCCCGGCGGACTACAGTTCAGGGGGTCACAAAGAGTTGGGCATGACTAAGCAACTAAATAACAACAAAGCACATTAACAAACAATATTTTGATAGTTTCAGGTGGACATCAAAGGTACTCAGTCATATAGTATACATGTGTCCATTCTCCCCCAAACTCCCCTCCCATCCAGGCTGCCACAGGTAATGATCTTTTTCAGCATCTATTCCTCTCTCATTTCTTGTGGGCACCATTCCCCTCCCCTCACTGCAAGGCTTCATGCTTCAAAAGAACATGCACCTACTTCAATTCCAGAGGTGAACATATGACCTGAGATGAACCAATAAAAATGCTTCATCGTTTCATCCATCTGGCTACAGTAATAGTGTCCAACCCAGGCTACTGAGAGGACCCTCTGACCCTTTGCTAAAATTGATTGAACTCATCTTCCTCTCTTCTGAGAATTTTCTATTCTCATAGAAATCTTAGAGTTGGTGTCATCTGTGTTTTAGCCACTTAGGGAGCACCTTCCTGAAAATGAACCACACTCAGAGAAAAGCACAGTCCGGAGAATGACAAATGTTATCTGGTCACTGAAGCCGACCACGCCTGTACTTCACCCTTGTTCAATGCAATTACTTGGTGCAATAAATCTGTTTATTTGATTAGGCATGTTAGAGTTGGGTTCCTGTTACTTGTCATTTCAAACACCTGATTAATAAATATGCATATGAAAGACGAGGGTTACGGAGCCAAAAGTAATTGGTTAACTTGGGTGCAACAAAATTAAACACTGGAATGTTTTACTCATGACAATACGATTTCTCAGAAAATTGATTATGCTAATACATTCTGTGCTTTTTCTAAGACAGGATACAGACAGAAGCCCTGCCTAGAACTCTGCTGCCATGGTCTCATTTATTTCCTTTCATTTTATTTTTTAGCATGCATGCTTAGGCACTCAGTCGTGTCCGACTCTTTGTGATCCTATGGACTGTAGCCTGCCTGGCTGCTCTGTCCATGGGATTCTCCAGGCAAGAATATTGCAGTGGGTTACCATTTCCTACTTCAGAGGATCTTCCCAACCCAGGGATCAAACCCACTTCTCTTGTATCTCCTGCATTGGCAGGTGGATTCTTTACCACTAGCACCACTTGGGAAGACCAGGACACCAAAAATTAGCTAAAGCTTGTATATAGCACAGCCTAGGGCGATTGTTTATGACAATGAAAACACATACACTTTCAGAGAGAAAAACCATCAGTAATGTTAAATCTTATGTCTGAAATATACATATAGTAAAACATATATATATATATATGTTTGTAAATATATGAAATAAATAAATGACTCATTTAATTAAACTTTGATGTATCAATTTTAAATGATATTTAGTACATGTGTTTGTTAGAAAGGGAAATCTGGTACTAATTTCAAATCTCTTCTTTTTAACAATTTGCATAACACCCACAGTCTAGAGTGAATTATACTATAATAACTAAAATTGATTGAGTGAATATTATATAACTAAACACAATGCTCAGCCCTTTAGTGGCATTTATTCATTTCATCTCCACAGCAATGCAGTGGCTCCATTTTTATCCCATTTTACATATCAAGAAACTGAGGCTTAGGGAAGTGAAATGACATCCTAGTCACGTGTTCATTATAAACCTAGGACTCGATCTCAAATTTGTATGATTCCGTTGCTCACGTTTTTATTCACCACAATTAAAGAGCCCTCTTTGATCTAAATCCTTCCTGTGTTCTTAACAGGACCCCTATATTTCTTATTCATGCTTGTCTGCTTGAGAATGGTATTTTTTTTATATAAATGTTCTCGTTATAATGAATAGAAATGTATTAGGTTATGACATGTTTAATTTATGACAGCCTCTCTACTGTTCCTGCATCCCTGAAGAATATTTGCCATTGGGCGGATGATAACCCTGAGAAACTTCCTTGTGTATTTCCTATTCCCTTTGTCTGCTCACTAATCTGAGTACCCCACTGAGATGGACACAGGAATGTACTTCCCAGATTCTGCTTCATGTCAGGGCTTGCTGCCCAGCTGTGAGAAGGGTGGTCAGCAGCTAGCTCCAGATGTCACATGTTTCAGGGTCTGCCTGTCCCTGTAGAGTGAAGTCACACCCTTTCCCAGGGCAGCCTGACCCCAATGTCTAAGCGAGGGAGTTATTGTTCAGTCACTAAGTCCTGTCTGACTCTTTGTGACCCCCACGGGCCACAGCACACCAGGCTCCTCTGTCCTTCACTGTCTCCTGGAGTTTGCTCAAATTCATGTCCATTGAGTCAGAGATGCTATTTAACCATCTCATCCTCTACTGTCCCCTTCTCCTTTTACCTTCAATCTTTCCCAGCATCAGGGTCATTTCCAATGAGTTGGCTCTTTGCATCAGGTGGCCAAAGTGTTGGAGCTTCAGCTTCAGCATCAGCCCTTCCAATGAATATTCAGGGTTGATTTCCTTTACGATTGACTGGTTGGATCTCCTTGCTGTCCAAGGGACTCTCAAGAGTCTTCTCCAGCACCACAATTTGAAAGGATATATTTTCTGGTACTCAGCATTCTTTATGGTTCAATTCTCGCATCCATATGTAATGGTGAGAGGGTGGGGAGGTATAAAGTCCTAACCATTTCAGCTCAACATGGACAGTTCATGGGTAGCATCACTTTAGTTTCTCTATCTCTTTGGCCAAGGCTCTTGCGGGAGCCTGCATTCAACATTTCTCTGTGTCCAATTAAGCTCCCACCTTTGCATTTCACAGATACTGATTTCTAATAAACACCATGTTCCTCAGACTCCACCTCCATGCCTGCTTCTAGAGAATCCCACCGGCAAGACCCAGGAGCCAGCTTGAAGGCTCTGTGCTCTTACCCAACCCCTGATGGGGGAAATTGAGTTCCTAGATCCATCTGCCCACTAGACAAAAATGCAGGGAGCATGTCTAGTGCACCAGGTACTAGGAAAGGCAAATCAGGGACTTCCCTGGTGGTTGAATCTGCCTTTCAATGCAGGGGACATGAGCTCGCTTCCTGGTTTGGGATCTACAGAGCCCAGGCACTGCAACTAGAGAAACCTGTGTGCCATGAAGAAGATCCAGCACAGCCAAAAAAAAAAAAAGAAAGAAAGAAAGAGAAAAGAAAGGCAAATCATTTGATTAATTGAGCATTGACTATGGGCCAGATGTTGCACCGTGGAATGGAAATATCTTGGGTCTGTCAATCTCCTGCAAGGATCATCAACAGGGTGTGTGTGTGTGCCCACCAGTGTCTGACTCTTTGCAATCCCATGGGCTGTAGCCCACCAGGCTGCCATGTCTATGGAATTTTCCAGGCGAAAATACTGGAGTGGATTGCCATTTCCTTCTCCAGCAGATCTTCCCAATCCAGGGATCCAAGCCGTATCTCTTGTGTCTGCTGCGTTTGGCAGGCAGATCCTTTACCGCTAGTGAGGCAGGCTCCATTAGAGTGCAGTCTTTGGCTCAGTTACCAGCGGAGTAAGAGCAGACTGAGCATTCAATCTCCATTATCTCCGACTCCAGCATGCCTGGGACTCTGGTCAGATAGACACACACACATCAGCTTCTGAGAGGCTTATGTTCCATCTACAGCTCTCCATGGAGCATCTGACTTACACGTGTGCCGAATAGATTCCTTAGAAATAAAAAGATATCAAATTCAGGGCTCTTGACTCAGAATCAGTCTGTATCATCCTTGATCTGAGGGGGCCTTTTTCTGCAAAACTGTATGGTCCCGACTCAGGCAAACACTTCAGGACCTTGAGGGGACATCTTCAGTTTCTGAGTTTGGGGGTCCCTGCAGTAGGATCCAGGGAAAAGCAACTCATCTCTTTAGACTCCATTGCTCAGAGGACACTCCAACTGCCTTTCTCACTCTAGGTTCCTTTTGGTAATCCAGGAGAAAGTGTAATTCCACTTTCTCCTCTATGAACACATAAAAACGTTGTCAGATTAACAGGAACTCAATAACATAAAGACGTATTAATAAATAAAAATGATGATTCCTAGAAATGGTGGCATTTTTTAATGGGTTTTTTAGAAAATGGGCTTCAATAACAATAAGAAATAAAATAATAAAAGCAGTAATGCCAATGATCGTAACACACAGGACTTTCCTTGAACACTTGCTCCAAGCCAGGTGCTGAGCTGAACACCGAACACAACTTATCTCACGGAGTCTTCACAAAGACCCTTAAAGATGGATGTTGTTACCTCTGTATTTTGCAGACAAAAGACAATGTTTTGAGTTGTACTATCCAATATGGCAGCCGCTCGTCATATGTGGTGACTTCATGGGAACTTAAATTGATCAAAACGGCATAAAACTGACAATTCAGCTCTTCATACTCGCTGCCTATATTTCAAGTACTCAAAAGCTAAAGGAGGGTGGTGGGTACAGACTGGATAGGGCAGAATGTGGACATGTCCACTATCACAGAAAGTCCCATTAGCACTGCTCTGGAGAGTGTAAACACTCATCTGTCTTTAACAGATGAGATGGGCTGAGATTGGAAACCATGGCTGCCCCTGACATTCACATGGTTAAAGGTTAAGCAATAGATCCTGATGGCAATAGGAGTGGATGTTGCAATGTATGTGAATACACTCCCCCCAAGTAAAACCCTAGACAGAGTGAGAGAACCAGTGGAAATCTCCTCTGAGGAATTCCATCTCAACAGTAGCCAAGTTTTGTCCCAGGATACACAAACAAATACCATCTGACATAGTGTTCCAAGCTGAGTACTCCAAGAAATGTGATACTTGAGAAAAATTTGATGAAGAACAAAGATTTTTTTTTTTAAACGTTTGAGGACCTATCGATTATTATAGTGAGTGAAGTAAGTGAAGACAAGGAGAAATAGTGGAGGCAATGCTTATACATGGAATTTAAAAAGAAATGATATAAATGAACTTGCAAAACAGAAAGAGATTCATAGACTTAGAGAACAAACTTACGGTTGCTGAAGGGAAAGGCTAGTTAGGGAGTTTGGGGTGGACATGTACATACTGCTGTGTTTAAAATAGATAACCTGCTGTGTTTAAAATGTGTTTAAAATGGATAACCTGCTGTATAGCACAGGGAACTCTGCTCAATGTTATGTGGCAACCTGGATGAGAGGGGAGTTTAGAGGTGAATGGATACATGTACATATATGGCTGAAGCCCTTTGTTATTCACCCGAAACTATTGTAACATTTTTAATCGGCTATACCCTAATATAAACTAAAAAGTTAAATAAAAAAAACAAGGAGTGGTGGGAGGTAGGGGTGTGTGTGTGTGTGTGTGTGTGTGTGTAAGAGGGTGGAGAAAGAGACAGGGCAAAGGGAGAGAGGGAGAATGAGACTCTCTTAAATTTAACTTGGAGTTATTAGTATACTGAAGTTGCTTTTTTAACTTTTTATCTTATACTGAAGTATAGTTGATTAACAGTGTGTAAGTTTCAGGTGTACAGCAAAGGGATTTGGTTATACATATATATATGTGTCTCTTCTTTTTCAAATTCTTTTCCCAATTAGGTTGTTACAGAAATTTGAGCAGAGTTCCCTGTGCTACACAGTAGGTTTTAAGGAAACTGAGAAGGATGAAAAGACTACATTCAGAATCAAAAGATTTGCATGTGGATGGGGGGATACGTTAATATATAAAGTAAGTCTTACAGAGATGAACAAAGAAGTGAATCTTTTTCTAGGACTTGTCTAGGACTGTGATGTGATTTCTGTCTTCTATCTTAAAGGTATCTCTCTTCCTTCCCAGGATTTCTCTTTGAGCCATTTCTCATTCTCTTGAAAATGGTGTTCAATGAGACGTGTCATGGGACACACTTTCCTTTTTCTTTCTTCTCCACCTTCCTTCCCTCTTGCCTCCTGGCTGCCTTTCTTTCTCACGTGTTCAGGATGCAAACAAACATCCTGCACCAAGAAAGATGATTTCATTCACTCATCGAGTGTGTAGTGAACGTCTGTGGTGTGTCAGACCCTAGAAAAATGGGAAGTGGGAAGGATTCAGACATACGTGAGATGAGCCTTCTGGCATCAAGGGACATGGAGGTAAAGGCTGGGGATGGGAATAAGAAGAAGGTTGTAAGATAACATGAGGGATGTACCTTCATGGACACAGCACGAGAGAGTGCTGTGTGGGTAAAGAATGGGGAAAATTCGGGATATTCCTCAGCCATAAAAAAAAAAAAAAAATGAAATAGTGACATTTGCAGAGACATGGATAGACCTAGAGACTGTTTTATGGTCAGAAAGAGAAAGTCAGAAAAGGAAAAACATAGGTATGTCTATATGGGGAATCTGGAAAAATGGTAGACACGAACTTATTTGAGAAGTAGAGATAGAGACACAGAAGTAGAGAACAACTGTATGGCTAACAAGAGGAAAAGGAGGATGGGATGGATTGGGAGACTGGGATTGACATACACACTACTATGTACAAAGCTTCCCTCAAAGCTCAGCTGGCAAGAATCCGCCTGCAACGCGGGAGACCCCAGTTCAATTCCTGGGTCAGGAAGATCTGCTGGAGAATGGATAGGCTACCCACTCCAGTATTCTTGGGCTTTCCTGGTAGCTCAGCTGGTAAAGAATCTGCCTGCAGTGTGGGAGACCTGGGTTTGATCCCTGGGTTGAAAAGATCCCCTGGAGAAGGGAAAGGCTACCCACTCCAGTATTCTGGCCTGGAGAATTCCATGGCCTGTACAGTCCATGGTGTTGCAAAGAGTCAGACACAACTGAGCAACTTTCACTTTCATGTTTCATGTATAAAATAGATAACTAATGAGAACCTACTGTATAGCAATGGGAATTCTACTCGGTGCTCTGTGGTGACCTAAATGAGAAGGAAATCTAACAAAGAGTGGATACTTACATACGTATGACTGAGTCACATTGTTGTATAGGAAGAAACTAACACAATGATGTAAATCAACTATACTCCAACAATTTTTTTTTATTTTAAGAAATGGGGAATATGCAATTCTCTCTCAGTGGAGTGGGCAGAAACAAAAATGGCTCCAGAGAAGCCATGCCAAAGCTGAGCTTCTCTGTATCAGTCAAGGATTCCCAGCACAATGTAGGGAAGGATGGAATTTCAATTATACATCAGGCTTCCACATAATTCCTTTAGTTAAAGAACTCTCAGCCTATTTCCCACAAAACATATCATCATCCCAAGCTTCCAGTGGAGTTAATAACACTGGTTCAGCTCCACCGATAATTTTCTCTCTTGCAACCCTTGACTGGAAGGTGATCATGAAGGGGTTAATGTAAAATAAGCCGGCAAGTGCTAAAGCCTGAGAAGTCTGAGGATGGAGGGAGAGGATCCATGAAATATTATTTAAATTTAAAAAGATGTTTGGGAAATGCAAAATAAATCTTGCTCCACAGTGACGACCAGATGAAACATCTTAGTGAGTGGATGGTGAACCCGCCGGTATTTCATGCTTGCACACAATGCTCTCTCTTTGGATTACCTGAAGGCCCTGAGTGTTACACTGATGAATGTTTTGTAGGCTCAAGTGATCATTTATCACCACTACAGCAAATGCCATTTTCTGAAACGTTATCTCAAAACACTTCCTGAAAGCGATTTGCGCCTGGAAGTGTCCCCACCACCATCATTTGGATGACTGGTGGGGACCACCTGACTTCTTGCTGCCTGATGGTTATGTGGCTGGATGTGGTTTTCTGCTGCTTTCCCTCTTTGTTTTGGATGAATTAGCATCATTGGTTCTGTGTCTCTTTCCTCCTTTCTTGAAATCCTCCTCCTCGCCCCAGGTGGGAATGGGGCTCACGAGCTATCATCATGGTCTATATGCCCAGAAGAGTTTAATGCCTTGGAAATTCTCTGACTTTTCTGGAAAGCTCCTTTTAGAAGACAAGTATAAGATGCAATCCCAATCCTAGGCATATATCTGGATAAAACATGATCAAAAAGGATACATGTACCCCAGTGTTCATTGAAGCACTGTTTCCAACAGGCAAGATATGGATGCAACTTAAAAATCCAATGACAGAGGAATGGATAAAGAAGATGTGGTACATATATTCAATGGAATATTACTCAGCCATAAAAAAGAATGAAACAATGTCATTTGCAGCAACATGCATGAATCTAGAGATGTTCATACTGAGTGAAGTAAGTCAGACAGAGATGGAGAAATATCGTATGACATCCTATATGTGGAATCCAAAAGGAAATGATACAAATGAACTTATAATACAGAAAGTGAGTCACAGACTTAGAGAATGAACTTATGGGTTGCCGGGGAAGGATGGGGAGGAAGGGATAGTTAGGGAGTTTGGGATCGACATCTACACATGACAATATTTAAAGTGGATAACCAACAAGGACTGCACTATAGCACGTGGAACTCCACTCGTTATGTGGCAACCTGGATGGAAAGAAAGTTTGGAGGAGAATGGAAACACGTACATGCATGGCTGAGACCCTTGGCTGTTCACCTGAAACTATCACAACTTTGTTAACTGGCTATACTCCAGTACAAAATAAAAAGTTTAAAAAGAAGAAGAACAGGTAAAAGGGAAGAGCAGTGAGTGAGTGAGGATGGTACTTTGTTCAGGTACAGGCAGAGGGGAGATGGAAAAGGAAGATGGAAAGACGTTGGAGGAGGAGGGGCCTTGTGGGCATCTACGTGGAGCTCAGTGCTGCCTGGGATGTAGAATCAGAGAGATTCATGTCATCCCCAGGGACCACCTTGCCAGAGATGGTTGATTCACTTCTACTTATTAAATCATTAAGAAGTTTCAATAATATGGGCAAAATTATTAGTCTCTTTAGGTAGAAAGACTAGTATCTTTAGGTAGATCAGGAAAGCCACTTGCCCAAGGTCAGTTCAGTTCAGTTCAGTTGCTCAGTTGTGTCCGACTCTTTGTGACCTCATGGACCGCAGCATGCCAGGCCTCCCTGTCCATCACCAACTCCTGGAGTCCACCCAAACCCGTGTCCATTGAGTCGGTGATGCCATCCAACCATCTCATCCTCTGTCGTCCCCTTCTCCTCCTGCCCTCAATCTTTTCCAGCATCAGGGTCTTTTCCAATGAGTCAGCTCTTCACATCAGGTGGCCAAAGTATTGGAGTTTCAGCTTCAACATCAGTCCCTCCAATGAACACCCAGGACTGATCTCCTTTAGGATGGACTGGTTGGATCTCCTTGCAGTCCAAGGGACTCTCAAGAGTCCTCTCCAATGCCACAGTTCAAAAGCATCAATTCTTCGGCACTCAGCTTTCTTTATAGTCCAACTCTCACATCCATACATGACCATTGGGCAAACCATAGCCTTGACTAGACAGACCTTTGTTGGCAAAGTAATGTCTCTGCTTTTTAATATGCTATCTAGGTTGGTCATAACTTTCCTTCCAAGGAGTAAGCATCTTTTAATTTCATTGCTGCAATCACAGACATAAATAAAATGGTGAGGCCAAGATTCAAAGTCAAGTCTACATGACTCCAGCTTCCTTGTTTTCATTCTGCTGTGGCTGTTTCATTTCCTTTCTCAGATCCCAACCCCTAAGAGGAACACTCAGGGAGAAGAGATCATATGGTTTTCCCAATTCCAACATGCTAAAATATAGATAAGCCTCATCTACTGGTTGACCAGACCCCAGAAGGGCCAGTCTGTCCCTTTCCATCTTCTCCCAGCCTGCTTTTCAATGCTGAATTAATCTCTTCTGCAGTTGATACTTCTGCTGAGCCAAATGTTTTTCTTCAACACATTTTTATAGTAAACTCAGGCAGAGATTGCTATCAGAGGGCATGTATGAGTGAGCTCTATCAGAAAATGAGCAATTACAGTGAAGAATTAATTGAATAACTACCATACGGAAAGTGGACATGAGTTTGAGCAAACTCCAGGAGATAATGAATGACAGGGAAGCCTGGTGTGCTACAGTTCATGGGGTTTCAAAGAGTCAGAACTGAACAACAACCACAATACTGAACAACAACAATAATCAAAGTGACTGAACAAAAATAATACTGAATGTAGTCCAATCTGTACCATTGACCATCTTTAGCTCTAACTGAAAATCTTAGTTAGCTATCAGGTTGGAATTGTAGTTTTTTAAGGGAAAAATCCAAAAGAGCCTGATATTTAAAAAAAAATTATATTATTAAGTATATATACATGCACACACATACATATATACATATATGAATGTATATGGATGTATTTATGATATACACACACATATATATATTTATGTATATTTGCTTACTTGTGTTCACATCAAAAACATATCTGCTGTATAAATTTCTCCCAGTAAACAAGGGAATTAGGAAGAATATATAAAAGTAGACTTAGGGTGTTTCTGACAAGGGTGTCAAAACTACTTATTGAGGAAAGAAAAGTCTCTTCAATGAATGTTTCTGGGACAACTGGATTATCCACATGCAGAAAAATGAAGCTAAACCCGTACCTCACACCATAAAAAATTAATCCAAAATGGATCAAAGTTCTAAATGTAAGAGTTAAAACAATAAAACCCTTTCAAAGAAGCAAAGGTATTTATCTTCATGATAAAAAGATAAATTGGACTTCATCAAAATTAAACATTTTGTGCATCAAAAGCTGCTACTAAGAAACTGAAATGTCACAAAATAGGAGAAAGTGTTTTCAAATCATTTATCTGACAAGGGTCTAGTATTCAAAATACATAAAGAACTCTTAAAACTCAACCCAAAAAATTAAATAATCAGCACAAAACTTGAATAGATATGTCTCAAAAGAAGATATGCAAATGATCAGAAACCATACGAGAAGATGCTCAACATTACCAGTCAATAAGCGAACGCAAATTAAGATCACAATGTGACGCTACTTCACATCCACTAAGACGACTATCATCGCAAGACACAATTACAGGTGCTGGCAAGAACGTGGAGACATTGGAACCCTCCTGCACTCCTGGTGGGAGTGTGAAATAGGAAAGCAGCTATGGAAATCAGTGTTGCAGTTTCTCAAAGAGTTCAACATAATTCCGCTCCTATGGGTATACCCAGGAGAATTGAAAACACATGTTCACATAAAAAAATTGCACACATATGTTCATAGCAGCATAATTCATAATAGCCAAAACGTATTAACAGAAACAATCCCAAAGTCCATCAACCGCTAAATGCATAAGCAGAATGTTTAGAGAGGAAATGGTTGACAGGAAGGAAAAGGTAGACTGAAGTATGTGATTTCTAAGTTCCTTTTTTATACCTAAGACCACAGGCTCTGAAGTCTGAAAGACCCACGTGAAGATTTATTAACCAGCTGTGTGTCATCGACCAAATTAGTCAAACCTCTGAGCCTCAGTTTCCTTCCCCTTTTGGATAATTCTATTAACCTGATAGCATCATTATGGGGATTAAGTAGATCTGCAGTAGAACTTCATCTGGTAAGTCTTTCCCAACGATGAGACCTCACTGATTCCATGGGCCCCAAGCCACCATCATCAATTAATGCAGATGTGCTCAAAGAGGTATCCCCTGAGAAGTAAATAACCAAGATGACAATGAGCCCCTTTCCACTTCTTTCTGCAGAATCAGTGTCTTTCTGCCTGTTCAACTATATCCTCTGTAGAGAGGACACAGACGGACAGCAAGGTGCCTTTCTGGTCAACTGACTCCGATGTGTCTCGTGCTACTCACAGTAACGTTCCCCATGTAGTGCCATTTCTTTAAGCATCTTCCCATAGTTCTTTTTTTTTAAAGTAGGGGGGAAAATACCTTCAGTAATCAGGTTTTCTCAAATTTTCCACTTTATGATCTTGATTGAGTACAACACTTGAAAATTACGTTAAGAGGCTTCGATCAAAGTGAGTCCAACTGAGTTGGATCTAATTCTATGTAACTTCTAGGCCACCATCACTAAATGCAGAGTCGTTTTGTGGCAGCCTACCAGGAGAAAAGTTATAGTCATTCCCATCCTAATGAGAAGTTGAGTGTTGAAGGGCCTTAATCTCAGAGGCTATAGATGTTTTTGATTTATTAAATAAGACATTGGTAAAAAAGAAACAGCCAAAGGAAGCCTACTCTTGTTAAACATAAAATCACATTAAAAGCAGAAAGCAAATTCATGATCTAAGGAGAAGAGAGTTGGACCAAACAGTTATGAAGATAAAAGAATAAAAGTAGAAACTATAACTGGATGGTGGAAGGAGGCTCTGGTCAAAGTGTTCCGTACACCAAAACGGTTACGGTTAATATCAAAGAAGAAAGGAAGAGAGCAAATACTCCTTTGAATACATATATGCGTGCGTGCTAAGTAGCTTCAGTTGTGTCCAGCATGTTGCGACCCTATGTACTATAGCCCACCAGGCTTCTCTGTCCCTGGGATTCTCTGGGCAAGAATACTGGAGTGGGTTACCATTTCCTCCTCCAGGGGATCTTCCTGACCCAGGGATCAAACCCACGTCTCTTGTGTCTCCTACATTGGCAGGCAGGTTCTTTACCACTGTGTCACCTGGAAAGCCCATATATAGATAGATAGATAGATAGATAGATAGATGTACATATGGAATTAAAATGCAACTGTGATTTCTTTCCCATATTATATTAAGAACATGTTCAAACATAAGGAAATATTGAAAGACTAGCACAGAGCATACCTATACCATTCCAAGACAACAATTGTTAAGATTTGGTCCAACTTGCTTCCTGTGTATCTTTCTCCATATCTGTTTCTGCACATGTGTTTTTTTGCTGACCTAGTGGAAAATAAGTTGCAGATATCATGACACTTCATTTCTAAACTCTCCAGCATGCATCTAAAAATCAGGACATTCTCCTACATAACTTAAATAGGCTTTTAAAGTCATGGTCCATAAATCTCTCAGATCATAAAACTAAAGGAAAAATATTCATTTCACTGTCTCTGAATTGTCTTTGGTCTAGAATGACTTTGGGCAAAATACATTTAGGCTTTGGCTTTGAAATCTCACTGGGTCTATTCAGTGTGTGTGATTTATTTATAGATGGGACAGAATGACAAGTCTGAGTGGCCCCCTCCCTGAAGGGACAGGAAATAAGGTCACCCTGTGGGGTTTAAAATATGGCATCAATACATGAAAAATTTGAGTGTGGAGTATAATATCGGTCTAATGAAACAGAATGATGGGGAGGCCTGCAAGGCTGGGCTTGAAGAGATACATGAGGTTAAAGTGCAAGTTCTTCCAGAGGGGTTGGTGATGGTTACAGAAGGTGGTAGAGGGGTTAAGAATCCTCCTGCCAAATGCAGGGGACACAGGTTTGATCACCAGTCTGGGAAGATTCCACTTGCCTTGGGGCAGCTAAGCCGAGCAATACAAATACTGAGGCCATGTGCCCAGAGCCTGTGCTCTGCAACAAGAGAAATCACTGAGAAGCCTTTGTACTACAATTGGAGGGTAGCCCTGCTTGCCACAACCAGAGAAAGCCTGCGTGTAGCAATGAAGACCCAGAGCAACCAAAGTAAATAACTGAGTTAAATTTAAAATATATATATAAATAAAAGTTTTCCAGACCCAAGGATTAGTGTCCAGACAGGCTCTGTGTCAAGGAGATGGAATGCTAGCAAGTCAAGCTAAGGAACTGGATATCTGAGTTCATTTAAACTGAATGTGCAAAAAAAAAAAAAAAAACTGAATGTGCAGAGTGATGTATCTGGAGATCACGGAAAGGTGACATGAAGCAATTTAATACAAATTCCTATGTTAAAACAAAACCAAAATATCCCCCTTAAGTTCAGAAACTTATGCTTCCCAAGCAACCTTTGGGAAAAAATTAGTGTATCCTATAGGGAGTTGGTGATGGACAGGGAGGCCTGGCGTGCTGCAATTCATGGGGTCGCAAAGAGTCAGACACGACTGAGTGACTGAACTGTGAACTGATAACTTTCTTAGTCAAGCCAAGATAATTATCCCAAGGACTCTGCAGTTCCAGTCCTCACATTTAATTCATAAATTGGTCTCTGATGTTATCATTCACTCATTGATTCATTCAGAGAGTTCCCTAGCCCACTACTATGTGTGACTCTTTTGAGGAATCATCACCACCACCACCTTCCTAAGTGACCTATAAAATGAGTATTTTCCAATATTCAGCATTATTAGAAAGGATTCACACAGAATTACCTCATTCAATCACCCCTTCTCCCAAAACATTCTAAGACACGGAGGTTTTCAGTAGTTAAAAACCTGGAAGTCGAGGTGCAGAGAGTTAGAATCAGGATCTGAATTCAGTCTGAATCTAGACTGCTGGGTCTCACCATGAATCAGACGAAACCTGCCTAAAATGTGTGTGCATATTCAGTTGTGTCCAACTCGTCAATGTCCCATGGACCGTAGCCCGCCAGGCTCCTCTGTCCATGGTATTTCTCAGGCAAGAATACTAGAGTGGGTTGTCATTTCCTTCTCTAGGGGATCTTCTTGACCCAGGGATTGAACTCTCATCTCTTGCATCTCTTGCATTGGCAGGTGGATTTTTTACCATCTTCACCACCTGGGAAGCCTAGAATACTAACAATAAAGAATTTCTAAACTTGGGAGATGAAAACTCCATCTCTGAACAGTAGCTAGAGAAAATTTCACCAAAGCAAATTCCAGAACCAGAGACCTGGTCAGTCATCTTCCCCTGAAAATACCTCCTTTTTGGTATTAAGTCACCATAACTTTATCTAGGATTCTAAAGTGAAATAAACTTTATTGGATTTGAATGACACACAATTGTGAATAGAGTCTGGTTCAACCAGTGTTAGTCATTATTTTAATAACAAACTAATATACTTGAGGGTCATTTAAAAAATATAGGTGGGGAGAGGGAAGGGTGATCTCTTTAACCAGATTGACTACAGTGATTATAAAAGAACCATACATATTCAGAAAAGTAACCTTGAAAGACCCCCCTGCTGGGGAATACTATGTCAACTGCTCATAGATTCACCATATACATTTAAAATGAAATTGCATCATTGCATTTTTTTAACATAAGATTTTGACTTAGATTTAGTTTCGTAGGCTTCTCACGTGGTGCTAGTGGCAAAGAATCTGCCTGTCATTATAGGAGATGTAAGAGAATTGGGTTCAATCCCTGGGTCAGGAAGATCCCCCGGAAAAGGAAATGGCAACTCACTTCAGTATCCTTGCTTGGGAAAGTCCATGGACAGAGGAGGCTGGGAGGCTATAGTCCACGGGTCAAAAAGAGTTGGAAATGACAGAGCACACATATACACAGGCTGATCATCCCTTAGTTAGACTGAACTTTTAGTAGTTTTCTACTGTTGTATAACAAATGACTATAAACTTTGCAGCTCAAAACAACTCTCATTAGTCATCTTCAGGAGGTCAAAAATCCAAGTGCTACTCCGGGTTTCCCAAAGCTAGAATCAAGGTATCTTCATGGGATGAAATATTATCTGAGCATTGGGCTCTGCTTCCAAATTCATGGACTATTAAATAATTCAGTTCCTTATGGCTGTAGGACTGTGGCCCTCAGCACCTAGAGGCTACCCCTCTGCATAGGCTACTCCTCTCACAATAGGGCTGCTTTTTTTAGCTTCCTTGACAACTTCAGAGGGAGTATCTCTGATGATACATTTTATTCAAATGACTCAACTAGTTAGACCAGGCTCACCCAGTATCATCTCTGCAATTCCCCCCAAATCAATGGATTAGTAACCTAGTGATGGAATTGGTATTTTATTATAGTCACAGATATCACCCACACTGAAGATGAGAGGATTATTATACAAGGCAGTGGGACATTGAAGGCTGGAATTTGGAAAGGGGGATCCTCTTGGAATTCTGCCCACTGCAATTTAATATGACTTGTGCCTGCTTCTCTCCCTTCCTTCCACCTGGTATTGTTCCAGCTGAAACCCGTATCATCTCACACTCACATTACTGAAGAAAGTGTTTCTTAACAGGTGTTCCAAGACATTTCTTTACAGTTTCTATAGTTTGTTTATTGATCCCCACTTTACCTTCTTAACATCAGCTCAGACTGTGCACTTAATTCAAGGTGCAGCTGATGTCCAAGGGAAAGGGTTTGCCAGAATCAATTCAAACAATATTTAAGTCATGGCCAGGTTACCTGCTTGCGTGAATTGTCAAATACATTGGATGCTGCAAACAACCTCGCAACAGAATCACATTTTAAGTGATAGAAGAAAGACCCAAACTCCCGAGCTGTTCTGAAAATCTGGCCTCATTAGCAGGTGCTCAGGGCATCCAGACAGCGTGTTGTGAGATGCATTCCCTCCAGGAACATGAGGGCCTAGGACTCCCAGAGGCAGCTTAACTTCCCCAATCTACTTCAAAAATTAGGTTTATTCAGTTGCAAATTATACACGTTAAATGAGCAAAACCATTAACCGAGGAGGACTTGCTGGGCCAAATAGCTGAGCATTTAATGGTTCACCATGGCATTACCATTGTTATGGTTTATTCAGGCAATTGGGAGGATATCAAAGGAATGAGGAATCAGATAATTTATGTACATGTTTTAGAAATTTCTGCGTTCCTGGGTAGAAAGTCAAGTCCCCTTCTCATGTAATAAAATCTGACACAGAGACACTAGAATGAAGTTTGCCTGCATTAGACACAGAGGACTTCTGCTCATGACCCTGCATGCAGAACTTTACTCTCTCCCTTTCCTGAGTCAGTGCTTTGGAGAATTAAAATATTCTGGGTCCCAGCCTACTGTTTTTTTTCCCCCCTCTGATCTATTTGCAATCAGATTGAGAAAGGCAGAGAGTCATTATTAAGAATTAGAAGAACCATTTTCTAAGTTGCTGCTTAACTTTTGCAATTTAAAACAGAAGTAAGGTAACTTCTAAATTGCTTCATCTCCTGATATCCCCTAATGAAGCTTGCAGCGTCGATTTCACCTTGGGCTGATTTTCCCCTGAATTGTAAAATCCAGTGACAGAAGACAAGTGATTCTGGTGTTGTTGTTCAGTCGCTCAGTCGTGTCTGCCTCTTTGTGAGCCCATGGACTGCAGCACGCCAGGCTTCCCTGTCCTTCATTATCTCCCAGAGTTTGCTCAGAGTCATGTCAATTGAGTTGGTGATGCTATCTAACCATCTCATCCTCTGTCATTCCCTTCTCCTCCTGCACTCAATCTTGCCCAGCATCAGGGTCTTTTCCAGTGAGTCAGCTGTTCGCATCAGGTGGCCAAAGTATTGGAGCTTTGGCTTCAGCATCAGTCCTTCCAATGAATATTCTGGGTTGATTTCCTTAAGGACTGACTGGTGTGATCTCCTTGAAGTCCAAGGGACTCTCAAGAGTCTTCTCTAACACCACAATTCAAATGCCAAATAAATAAGTAAATATTTTCAAAAGAATGAGTCTCTCTAGATGTAGGCTAATTATGTATAGAATAAAAAATGAGATCCTTCTGTACAGCACAGAGAACTATATTCAGTATTATATGACAAACTATCAGAGAATCAATCCATCAATTTTTTGGTGCTCGGCCCTGTGTTTGTCTGTTTGTTGTTATTTAGTCACTAAGTCATATCCAAAAGGATGCGACCCCGGGGACTGTAGCCCACCAGGTTCCTCCATCCATGGGATTTCCTAGGCAAGAATACTGGAGTGGGTTGCCATTTCCTTCTCCAGGGGATCTTTTTGACCCAGGGATTGAACCCGCATCTCCTGCGTTGGCAGATGGGTTCTTTACCGCTGAACCACCAGGGAAGCCCAGTCATGGGCTTTGTTGTTCTTGTTCAGTTGCTCAGTTGTGTCTGACTCTTTGCACGCCAGGCTTCCCTGTCCTTCACTATCTCCCTGAGCTTGCTCAAACTCATGCCCATTGAGTCGGTGATGCCATCCAACCATCTCATCCTCTGCTGCCACCTTCTCCTGCCCTCAATCTTTCCCAGCATCAGGGTCTTTTCTAAGGAGTTGGCTCTTCGCATCAGGTGGCCAAAGTATTGGAGTTTCAGCTTCAGCATCAGCCCTTCCAATGAATATTCAGGGTTGACTTCCTTTAGGATTGACTGGTTTGATCTCCTTGCTGTCCAAGGGACATTCAAGAGTCTCCTGCAACACCATAGCTCAAAAGCATCAATTTTTGGCACTCAGCCTTGTGTTTGTTTGTTGTTGTTTTTGTTTAGTCATTAAACTCATTCAACCCCAAACCTCTTGCGATCCCATGGACTACAGCCCGCCAGGTTCCTCTGTCCATGGGGTTCTCCAGGCAAGAATGATAGAGTGGGTTGCCATTTCCTCCTCCAGGGGATCTTCTCGAACCAGGGATCGAACCTGGGTCTCCTGCACTGGCCAGTGGATTCATTACCACTGAACCACTAGGGAAGCCCAGTCATGTGTCTGGGGTAGTTTAAAAGACACATAAAAGGGGAGGGAATGAAACAGTCCCCACACACCAAAATTGAGAGTCATTTAGAAACACCTAACTTTGTGAGTCGTCCTAGGAGTGTAAACTCTCTCTAGGTGGAAAAATTTTTCACGAAAGGTTTGGTTGATCATAACAGGGGATATACAGAAGATGCTACATGCAGAGTCACAGCACTGGATCCCAAAGTCCCCAAGAAGCTGTATTTAGCACGGCAGGGTCAGATGTTAGCATAGAGAGGGTAATTGGTATTACCACTTCCCAGATGTCAATGCTACATTTTCAGTTGGAGAATGCCACCCTGAGAATGGAGCCCTTGGGATTCAGAGTAAGAAAGAGATGAGGTTAGAGAATCCCAAGATCCCCCAACAAGAAGGCAGCCTCCCAGAATAAGGAAAACCAGGATTTCAACACATCTACAAATACAGAAAAATTTCTCTTTCGTGTGGACTGTGGTTTGAACAGATGCTGGAAAGATAAAAAATAATAAATAGACAGTCTGCTACAGAGAGACAAGTTCTCTTGGATTTTTAGTTTTGAAATTGAAGTATGGTTGATTTACAATGTTGTGTTCATTTCTGCTGTACAGCAAAGTGATACATTTTAAAAAATATTCTTTTCCATTAAGGTTTATCATAGAATACTGAATATAGTTCTCTGTGCTATACAGTAGGATTTTGTTGTTTATCTATTCTATATACAATTAGCCTACATCTAGAGAGACTCATTCTCTTTTAAAGTATGTATTTACTTATTTGGTTGCATCGGGTCTTAGTACAGCACACAGGATCTTTCATTGCAATGCACGGATCCTCTAGTTGTGATGCTGAGGCTCAGTCGTTGTGGCTCATGTCCCCCGCATTGCAAGGCAGAGTCTAAACTACGGGACCACTGGGGAAATCCCATGAGACTCATTCTTTACGGCTGAGCTCAACTGTCTGCTCCTTTGTGAAGACTCAGCCTGTCTCCACATAACAATGCCCTTTATCTTTGTGCCACCAGTGAAGGAGCTGGTGAAGTCACCAGCTCTACCCTGTGAAACAAACATTCCATCCAGTAATTAGTGTACAAGTCTTGTGGTTCCAGAGAGCAGGGTGTGTCCAATTGTTCACCTACAATCTGATTCATTGACTCTCCTAGTTCTTCACGGATGTGAATGCCCAGGTGATAGCTAAATCAAATGATGTGTGTGGGGATTAGTTGCTCAGTCGTGTCTGACTTTTTGCAACCCCACGGACTGTAGCCTGCCAGGCTCCTCTGTCTCTGGGATTCTCCAGGCAAGAATACTGGAGTGGATTGCCATTCCCTTCTCCAGAGTGTCTTCCTGACCCAGGGATCAAATCCTGGTGTCCTGCATTGCAGGCAGATTCTTTACCATTTGAGCTACAGGGAATCAAATGATACGACTATTTAAAATTATCTGTGTGCATGCTCCATCACTTCAACTGTGTCCGACTCTGTGAGACCCCATGGACTGTAGCCCACCAGGCTCCTCTGTCAATGGGATTTCCCAGGCAAGAATATTGCAGTGGGTTGCCATTTTCTCCTCCAGGGGATGTTCCTGACCCAGGGATTGAACCCACATCTCTTGCATGGGCAGGAAGATTCTTCACCACTGAGCCACCACTTACCATGAAATTCACCCATTCTAAGTGAACAGTTTGATGAGTTTTAGTAAATATACATAATAATAGTTGTGTGACCATCAACACAGTTCACTGGTAGATTTCCATCAACCAAAAAGTTCCCTCCTGCCCACCTGCAGTTAATCCCTGAACCTGCTCCCAGCCCCAGGCAACCACTAATCTGTTGTCTGTCTTTAGACTTTTATTTTTTCTAGAAATTTCTACTTTTTTCCCCCCTTTCTCTCAACCTCTGGTCCATTCATATGAAACACCTATGTATGTATGTGTGTTAGTCACTCAGTTCTGTTCGACTCTTGCAGATTCCATCGTTTGTCCATGAAGATTCTCAAGGCAAGAATATTGGCATAGGCTGCCATTCCCTTCTCCAGGGAATCTCCCCAACCCAGGGAATGAGCTGGGGTCTCCTGCATTGAAGGCGGATTCTTTACCATCTGAACCACCAGGGGAGCCCCATGAAACATCTAACCTGTATGTTAAACAAGCGAACTTCCCAGACTCCACCAGAGGCTTAGTCAACATGCAATAAGTTAGACCCAGAAATCTCCATAATTAACCACCAAAACAGGGGGCTTGCTGATATGGTAAAAATGGGAGAAGCCTCATCTGTAAATTCTAGGGTTGCTCCAGGCAGAACTGAGTAAGATCCTGGCTAACAGAGCCCACACATATGAATGGAGAGACAGAAGGGGAGGTTCATTTTCCCTGGAGAGCTTATCTTGGTGATGATTGGCATCATTGCTCTTCTGGGACTGGTCCCTCTGAGGAGGCAGCCTGGCAGCCCCTTCCTCGGGAGGCACTCCCCCTGGACCCTGAGGACAGACCTTCCTTGGCTCTCATTAATTCTTTGTCCCGGGAGAAAAAACAACCATGCCACACAAAAGGCTCGTCTCTCCTTGAGCCATCCCAGGAGACCAGAGCCTCAAGTCAGAGCTGTTCCTGCAGGATTTGCAAACCATCTTCTCAGATCAGTGTAGTCTGCTAAGGATGCAGAAACTCTTCACTGAATAAAGTGACAGTTTCAGACTCCAAGGGAGAATATACACTGGAAGAACTGATGCTGAAACTCCAATATGTTAGCCCCCTGATGTGAAGAGCTGACTCCTTGGAAAAGACCCTGATGTGGGAAAGATCGAAGGCAAAAAGAGAAGGGGGCAACAGAGGATGAGATGGTTGGATGGCATCATTGATTCAATGGACATGAGTTTGAGCAAAATCTGGGAAATGGTGAAGGACAGGGAAGCCTGGCGTGCTGCAGTCCATGGGGTCACAAAGAGTCGGATATGACTTAGTGACTAAACACCAGCAACAAAGGTAGAGCCTAAGAGATCCCAGGGGACAATGCTTGGTGTCAAGGAGGTCTCTGTGACCAGGCTCCAATCAGGATTGGGACCTCCTGAGGACCTGGAGTTTTCTCCAGCCACCAGGCCCCTACTCTGTGTATTGTCTGGAAGGGCACAGGGTTTGAGTCAAGTTTCATCTGGAAAGTGGAAGTGTGAGTCACTCAGTAGCTATTCCACTCTTTGCAACCCCCTGGACTGTGGCCTGCCAGGCTCCTCTGTCCAGGGAATAACAAATACCTCCAGGGGATAGAAAGGTGAAGGGGAGGAGAGGGCTTTGGGGACCTGCAGACAGCACATGTGGTCTAGAAGAGACAGTTGCTACCCTTTCATTGTCAACTGTCCCCGTGAAGGCTGCAGTTCCAATGTTATTAGAGCTTCTGCTCTTTAAGACACACTGCAACCCAGATTTGCACGTGTGTATTTTATAAGTGACAATTAAACTGTTCATTTATTTTTTAAAGTAAACTTTGAAATTATTTCTTAAAAGTAGTGCGTTTGTTGTTGTTGTTGTTTTTATTTTGGCCATGCTACCTGGCATGTGGGATCTTGGTTCCCCGACGAGGGACTGAACCCAAACCCCCTGTATTGGAAGCATGAAGTCTTAACCACTGAACAGCTGTGGAAGTCCGACAATTCAATTTTTTTTAAAGTACAGGGCAGGCTTGCCTGGTGGTCCAGTGGTTGAGGGTCTGTCTTGCAGTGCAGGGGACACCTGTCCAATCCAAGGTCCAGGAGGGTCTCACATGCCGCTAAGCAATTAAGCCTGTCTGCCACAACTACTGAGCCAGTGCTCTAGAGCCTGTGGGCCAAAACTACTGAGCCCACGTACTACAACCGAAGCCCGCAGGCCTAGAGCCTGTGCTCTGCAACAAGAGAAGCCATGGCAGTGACAAGCCTGTGCACTGCAACTAGAGCATAGCCCCCACTCACCACAAGTAGAGAAAGCCCAGCAGCAGCAAAGACTCACCACAGCCAAAATATAAAATAAATAAGTAAATCTTAAAAAAAAAGTACAGGGCATACAAAACATCTGTGGGCTGTACCTAGCACTTAGGCTATTCAGCATATGGCATATGAACTGGGTGGTCTTTTTGGCTGTTTTCATAAGTTATGACCAACCTAGACAGCATATTAAAAAGCAGAGACATTATTTTGTCCATAAAGGTCCATCTCGTCAAGGCTAACGTTTTTCCAGTTGTCATGTATGCATGTGAGAGTTGGACTATAAAGAAAGCTGCTGCTAAGTCGCTTGTCATGTCCGACTCTGTGTGACCCCATAGACGGCAGCCCACCAGGCTCCGCCATCCCTGGGATTCTCCAGGCAAGAACACTGGAGTGGGTTGCCATTTCCTTCTCCAATGCATGAAAGTGAAAAGTGAAAGTGAAGTCGCTCAGTCGCATCCGACTCTTAGCGACCCCATGGACTGCAGCCTACCAGGCTCCTCCGTCCGTGGGATTCTCCAGGCGAGAGTACTGGAGTGGGATGCCATCGCCTTCTCAGCCTGCATTGGCAGGCAAGTTCTTTACTACTAGCACCACCTAGGAAGCACAAAATAAAGCTAAGTTCAGACGATTCAGGGAAAGAATATTTTAGAAGAAAATGCGATACCAAATGACCTACATGAAGTATATTGTGTTTACATGATTGAATATTAAATATTTTTTAAAGCAATTTTTCTCCAAGTCCTTAAAGAGTCAAAGAAAATTGTCTATAAAGAGTGAAATTCTGGCTGGTCTCAATTTTCTCCCAAATCAAATTCAATGCTAGAAGAAAACAGAGTAATACATATACAAATGTGATTCAAGAATAATCCCAGTCAAGAGTTAGTTTGTCCTAAAGGTAACTCTCAGTAAGTAGTCAATAAAAATAAAACTTAGGAAAGAGAGCTCTTTAAAGATAATTAGCCCTCACTAGCTGGCAACTCACTCCAGTGTTCTTGCCTGGAAAATCCCATGGAAGGAGAAGCCTGGTAGGCTGCAGTCCATGGGGTCGCTAAGAGTCAGACACGACTGAACGACTTCACTTTCACTTTTCACCTTCATGCATTGGAGAAGGAAATGGCAACCCACTCCAGTGTTCTTGCCTGGAGAATCCCAGGGATGGGGGAGCCTGGTGGGCTGCCATCCATGGGGTCACACAGAGTCGGACACGACTGAAGCGACTTAGCAGCAGCAGCTATGTCTTTGCCAGTAGTCATGTACACATGTGAGAGCTGGACCATAAAGGAGGCTGAGCACCGAAGTATTGATGTTTTGAACTGTGTTGCTGGAGAAGACTCTAGAGAGTCCCTTGGACAGTAAGGAGACCAAACCAGTCAATTCTAAAGGAAATCGACCCTGAATATTCATTGGGAGGACTGATGCTGAAACTGAAGCTCCAATACATTGGCCACCTGATGCGAAGAGCTGACTCACTGGAAAAGACCCTGATGCTGGAAAACACGAAAGGCAAAAGGAGTAGTGGGGGGACAGAGGATGAGATGGTTGGATGGCATCACTGACTCAGTGGACGTGAGTTTGAGCAAACTCAGGGAGAGAGTGAAGGACAGGGAAGCCTGGCGTGTTTCTATGCACGGGGTCGCAAAGAGTCGGACACAAATTAGTGACTGAAAACAATGCCACGGTGGATCGGTGTCCCCTAGAAACAAAGGCAGAATATCAGGCCCCACCGCAAACCTACTGAGGCATAATCTTCATTTTTAACAAGCTCCCCAGATGGCTCACTTGTGCATCAGTGTTTGACAGCAGTTGTGAGAGGAGTTAAAACACAGAAGCTGGGAATGAAAAACTTGTGGTCAAAAGACTATGAACGTTGTCTCTCAATACAGTCCTAACAACTGGCAATTAGGAAAATCGTGGCTACAGAATAGAATGTAACTGTCATTATCCTTGGCGAAGTCAAAATTAATAATACTAGAACTAAAAAATTTAGCAATGGTGGAGAAGTAAGGTTGGGAGAAATTTGTGTTAAGAGCCTCCTCTTCATAGCAGAGAACCAAAAGATATCATCTAAAAAGCAAGTTTAAAACACGGTAATGACTCCAATTTTTTAATGTTTTTGTAACATTTTTTTCTTTACATTAGAGGAGCCTTTTAAGAAATTATGTCTCCTGCAACAAAAAGATATTTACTTGAATCTCACCTCTATCATTAAATTCACATGAGTGTATTTTTCCCTTTTTAACTCTAAGTTTTCATAGAATCACTATGAAATGTGATTCTTTTAATAAAAAATAGCATTTAGGTTAATGCGTTTCACTCTTTCTAAATCTATGTTAAATGAACAAAACAATATTGAGTATGATATTCACCTAATATCAACGATGGTTCTTGAGGATAATAATATATGGGTGATTTGCAAATGTCTTCTGTCCATTTCACTATTTTTAAAATGAGTGTCCATTTATTTTATAGAAACAATAAAGCTATAAGTAATCTTAAGGGCACACGTCCTATTTCTACTACAGTAAGCTGCACCCTTGGTTCAAAGTTCTCTTCTTAGAGGTTTCCAGAGAATCACACTTAAGTCCCTTCCATCTGTATCCAGCCTCTTGAAACTTCATTAAACAGCAGCAATGAAGAGACAGGAAGCTGACAGGCATTCATTATCCAATTACATCCCTTGTGTTTAATATACAAGGTGGCATAGCAGCTTAATACATATTTGTGAAACGAATGAATGCATCCTATTTGCTCCACAAAGTCTTCCTGACAAACCAGGTCTCCTTTTAAACGTTAGACCCTGGTCAATTTGGCCGCCTTGAATTTTAAGTAACAAAAGGACTGAAAAATCTGGTGACCTTTTCTCACCAAGAATCAGGAGGTGGCTAATTGAGACTAATCCACACCATCGAGGTGCTCAGCTGTTGTAAATCTGATCCTCAAGTTTGTATGAACATGACTTTTTCATGTTTGAATGTGGCTTAATTAAGCAAAATGTCTTCTGTGAGGATTCAAATCCCCGTGTAGATTAAACGAGTCTATTTAGGATCCACTAAGACTTTGAAAGTTTCTCTCGTACTGTAGCAGTATTCCCCCATACCTCAGGGGAATAAGAGAAAAGTTCAGAGAGAAACAGAGAATGACTATATATGAGAGCTGAGCCAGGCCATCAGCAACATCTCTCATTTTACTCATGAAATCAACTCACTGTCAAAGAAAAATAGGCCATGCAGAAGAAATTTCCTGTTTGGAAGGAGATGCCATGACAGCATCTTAGTGTCATGGAAGAAGGTAAGTCAGAACTGCAGCACTGCCCAGTCTAAGCTCCAGCTTTGCTCGACAATGTCACATGTCATCACAGGCAAGTCCACTTTTCTCTTTGGTTCATCAGTTTCCAAGCCTTTGAAAGTTACAGGATCACGTTAAAATTAAAATACACTAAATTAATAAATAAATTCAAAATAAATTCTAAGCCAAAAAAGAAAGGAAAATTAAAGGATTATGTTAAGTAGGTATTCATCAGACTTTATTATTCAAGACTTGGAATGCTGGTTTCCCAGGCGGCGCTAGTGCTAAAGAACCTACCTGTCAATGCAGAAGACGTAAGAGATGCAGGTTCTACCTCTGAGTCAGGAAGATCTCCTGGAGAGGGGCATGGCAAACTGCTCTGGTGTTCTTGCCTGGAAAGTTCCACAGACAGAGGAGCCTGGCTGGCTATGATCCGTAGGGTTGCAAAGAGTCAGACACTACTGAAGCAGGCTACCACACACAGCACAGCACTTACAGATTTAACAACAACATAATTAATTTTCTTGGAAATGGAGCATGTAAAACAAAGGAAGGCTGAGGTATTCAGGTTGATCCAGGGCAGGAACTCTGATTCCTGACCACTTGGCCCTGCCGTTTCCACCAACATCCCTCACAGTGTTGATGTTCAGGATGACTCCTAGGAAAAATCATTTTTCTAAAGTATCTAACTATTCACAGACATAGAAAACAAATTTATAGTTACCAAAGGGGATGGGGGTGAGGGAGGGATAAATTAGGAGTTTGGGATGAGCAGATGCACATTACTATATATAAAATAGACAAACAACGAGAGCCTACTGTATAGCACAGGTAACTATACTAAGTATCTGATAATAATGTATCATATGTATTTTTTATGTATTTTATGTATCATATATATACATATAGGGCTTCAGTAAAGAATTCACCTGCAATGCAGGAGACATGGATTCAATGCCTGGGTCAGGAAGATCCCCTGGAGAAGGAAATGGCAACTCACTCCAGTACTCTTGCCTGGGAAATCCCATGGACAGAGGAGCTTGGAGGGCCACAGTCAATGGAGTTACAAAGAGTCAGACATGACTTAGCAAGAATCACTTTGCTGCATACCTGAAACTAACACAACATTGTAAATCAACTACACTTCAACAAAAAAGAATAAAATACTTAATCATTATAACAAAAGTAACAGGAACCACAGAGCCATGACTGAAACATGCTATTTCTCTCTGAAAGAATAAGTCACAGGCTCTTGATCTGCTACAAGTCTGTGATAAGGTAGGGAAGACCCTTCACTGATAAAATTACTTTCTAGCAACTTTTCGGGGAGTGAAGCCTGGCCCAGTAAAACTGGTCAGTGTTGACCCGGGAAATGACAGTCAGAGAAGAGTAATGCACATAGGTGTGACATGATGGAAGCAAGTTGAGAGGTAACAGCAAAGAGTTGAGTCAGAGATGACGAGGTTATAACAAGAAGTATAACACAGAGCCTTAGACCAAGGGTTCTGGAGCCCAAGGATCCTGGAAAATCTTGCCTAACTTTTCTATTCCTAATTGAATAGACCTCTAATAATTAAGACTTTTCAGGGATCCCTTTTTTATTAGTTCCCCAAAGTAAGCACTGTTATTTCTTTTGCTTCACTTATAATATCATAGATCTGTTGACACAGGAAATCATGAAACCAACTAAACTTTTTAGAAGGTTCTTATAGTAGTTAATTTTTTAAAAATAATTGTATTTATTTTCATTTATTTTTTGCTGTGCTGGGTCCTCATTACTGTGCATGGGCTTTTCTCTAGTTGTGGCGAGCAGGGGCTACTTCTCCAGATGCACCACTGCTCATTGCAGTGGCCTCTCTCGCTGCGGAGCACCGGCTCCAGGGTACACAGGCTTCAGTGGTCGCAGCTCGTGGGCTCCGCAGCTGTGGCGTCCAGGCTCTAAAGCACAGGCTCAGCAGTCATGGTGCATGGGCTTAGTTGCTCTGTGGCATGTGGGATCTTCCTGGACCAGGGATCCAACCCCTATCTCCTGCATTGATAGGCAGATCCTCTACTGAGCCACCAGGGAAACCCCTTTTAGTAGAAGTTCTTGTTTTAAAAATTCTGACCTCTTTTGAGTTGACAAAGGGAAAAATGTAGTAAAGAACATATATTTTTTTTTTTTTTTGGCCATACTGTACAGCATGTGGCATCTTAGTTCCCCAAGCAGGGACTGAACCCGTGCCCCCTGCAGTGGAAGCACAGAGTCTTAACCACTGGACCACCAGGGAAGTCCAGAAGTCCACAGAACATGAAATATTTTTGTCTGATGATACTTTTTTATTTTCTAAGATTGAAGGTACAAGGAGAAGGGAGTGACAGAGGATGAGATGGTTGGATGGCATCACCAACTCAATGGACATCAGTTGGAGCAAACTCTAGGAGATGGTGAAGGACAGGGAAGTCTGGCGTGCTGCAGTCCATGGGGTCACAGAGAGTTGGACATAACAACTGAACAATAACGATTTCCTAAAAGTAGATCATGAAATTTTGAGGCAGTTATTTGAGTCTTGGACCAGTCCCATACCAGCCACATGACCTTGGATAAATCAAACCACCAATCTAAAATATCTTGTTGCTGAAAACAGGGCTACCTTTCATTAAGAAAAAAATTAAATAAATACTAGTTTCAGTGGTACATGGAATGGCAGAAGAGGTAACTATGGGACACACAAATAACTCAAATTTGGCAAACATTGGCTTTGTGGCTCTGGGGGAGGAAACCCAGATGTGACTATTAGCCATGTGAATTAGTTCTGGGACCTCAAGCAATTTCTGGTAACCCCTCCCTGACTCCTTTTCTTTAGATGATGGGTGACTAATAAAATCGACCTGGCTTCAGGGTTATAATAACATGTGTAAATGTCCTGGCAGACAACATAGTGATCAGGATGATCTGTAAATGAAAGCAATGCTGCGTTTTTGTTTACTGGTTTAATACCTATCTTCTCCCTCTTGACTTTAAGTACTTTGGGAGCATAGCTATTGCTTGTTTGTTTCTTCCTTAAAATAACTGTAATAGGAAGTACCTAATGGCAAATAGCAGGGGGAAAGGTGGAAAGAGAAACAAATTTCATTTTCTTGGGCTCCAAAATCACTGTGGACCGTGAATGCAGCCATGAAATTTAAAGATGCTTGCTCCTGGAATAAAAGCTATAACAAACCTAGATAGCATATTAAAAAGCAGAGACATTACTTTGCTGACATAGGTCTGTATAGTCAAAGCTATGGGTTTTCCAGTAGTCATGTACGGATGTCAGAGATGGACCATAAAGAAAGCCGAGCATCAAAAAACTGATGCATTTGTTCATACTACTGAGTTTTGCATAAGTCTATATATTCTTTTCCGCTGGTCAGGGACTCCTGTCCACTCTTAGCTGGTGCTCTACATGCACTTCTGTGTCTGAAGGTGCATTCCTGATGTATCCATGGGAAGAGATGTACTCCACGTCCACCTACTCCTCCGCCATCTTGTTCTCTACAAAAAATTGATGCATTTGAATTGTGGTGTTGGAGAAGACTCAAGAGTCCCTTGGACTGCAAGGAGATCAAACCAGTTAATCCTAAAGGAAATCAACCCTGATTATTCATTGGAAGTACTGATGCTGAAACTGAAACTCCAATACTTTGGTCACCTGATGTAAAGAACTGACTCATTGGAAAAGACCCTGATGTTAGGAAAGATTGAGGGCTGGAGGAGAAGGGGGCAACAGAGGATGAGATAGTTAGATAGCATCACTGACTCAACAGATGTGAATTTGAGCAAACTCTGGGAGATAGAGGACAAAGGAGCCTGGCATGCTGTAGTCCATGGAGTAACAAAGAGTCAGACATAAGAGACTGAGGAACAACACAAAGACCCATTTGTCAAATTATTTCATTAATTCAAAGAATATGCAAGTCCACCCCAGCACTCACCAGGAATAAATTCTCCTACTATGCAGCTGTTATTATTTTTCCCTAATGGTTGTGTGATGCCACGGTTACACTCTCAAGGAAAAGCCAACAGAGAGCTATTTTCAAGTCCTGAGTTACACTTGCTGGGGATGGATTGTGACAAAACATCCTCGCTGGTAACTACAGATGGTGCCTCTTTTGCCATAAAGGTGTCTCATCTGTTTTTCTTCCCACTTCTTAGGCTGTTTGCCACAATTAAGTACGGCAGCACAAAGTCCCACGAGCTGGTTTATGTTGTGTTTAAAAAGTTAATTAAATTGCCAAGTTGTTAAGTTGTTAAATTTAAAGTTAAAAAAAAAAATCTATTAGCAAGTTTCCTCCTGATTAAAGTCGTGAGACCCATGTGTTTGATTTTCAACTTGGTCCTCTCCTGCCATAAACATTAAAAATAAAACAATCCCATTTTATGACCAAGCCCTCTACGAGGCCTTTTGTGTGATGCATGAGGAGGGGGAAAAGGCAGTTAAATGACAATTCATCTACACACAAAACTTCCAAAGAACATGCTTCTCTTGGCAGGGTGGAATGAGGGAGGGAAAGAGGGAGATAAAACTAAACATCTGTCCAGAGTTACTGGATGCAGATTTCTAATTTATAATCTGATTTTGTGAGATAATAGGAAGCAAATGCCCTGTTTTTCTTAGGATGCTAGAGTATGTTGATAGGACTTTGAAATGGACGGGTAGCATCAGTCAGTGGATTTTCGAGGACAGACAGGACCAGTCTAATTCCTGGCCCTACCTACTTGTTGCTAGACTACCCTGGATTTCCACTTTCCCACTGGTTCAAAGAAGATATGATAATATATGTGTCATAGGATTGTAGAGAATCAGTGAAGAAGATGGGGGTATGGCAACTGCTCCAGTATTCTTGCCTGGAGAATTCCATGGACAGAGGAGCCTGGCAAGATGCAAGGAGTCAGACACAACTGAGTGACTGATACACACACACACACACACACACACACAACCTATGGTACTGATAAACCTATTTGCAGAGCTGCAATGGAGATACAGACATAGAGAACAAAATTTTGGACACAGTGTGGGAAGTTGAGGGTGAGACGAATTGTGAGAGTAGTGTGGAAACATGTACACCACCACATGTAAAACAGCCAGTGGAAATCTGCTGCGTGATGCAGGGAGCTCAACCCAGGGCTCTGTGACAACCTAGAGGGGTGGACAGGGTGGGAGGTGGGAGGGAGGCTGTAGAGGGAGGGGACATATGTATACCTATGGCTGATTCATGTTGATGTATGGCAGAAACCAACACAATATTGTAAAGCAATTATCCTTCAATTAAAAATAAATAAATAAATAAAAGAAGTATACACAGAAGAAAAAACAACAAAGAAACCAACAGCTATACCAAAACAGATTACACAGTATAGAATTTCACTGGGACCAAAGTTCCAATGTCAACTCGACCAAGAGGGTGAATTTGAATGAGTTATTCAGCTTCTCTGACACAGGTATCAGGCTGATGAAGTGGGTTTGATGACACTATGCAAGGCAGAGGGTTAACATGATGATTAAATGAAATAAAACACTACTTGAGACAAAGTAAATTGCTTAATAAATGATAGCTATTATTATCAGTAAGTCACATGGAAAATGCATTCCAGTCTACATTTATCTATCTATCATCTATCTATCCTCTCTCTCTTCTGATATAGTGTTATTTCTTAGAACATTATGCAATACAAACATATATGTGTGTGTACATGACCATGCATACGCTCAGTTGTGTCTGACTCTTTTGTGACCCCATGGACTGTAACCTGCCGGACTCCTCTGTTCTTGGGATTTCCCAGGCAAGAATATTGGAGTGGGTTGCCATTTCCTTCCCCAGGGGATCTTCCAAACCCAGGGATCGAACCTGCATCTCCTGCATTGGCAAACGAATTCTTTATCACTGAACCACCTGGGAAGGCCACACACATATATAAAACATAGGTGGATAATAGATAGAAAGATACAGGTATCCGGAAGAGCTAATTTGGATGTCCCAGGCGGTACTTGTGTTAAAGAATCTGTCTGCCAATGCAAGAGATGAATGAGACCTGGGTTCGATCCCTGGGTTGGGAAGATCCCCTAGAGGAGGCCATGGCAACCCACTCCAGTATTCTTGCCTGGAGAATCCCAGGAGAATCCCATGGATAGAGGAGCCTGGAAGGCTACAGTCCATGGGGTCTCAAAGAGTCAGACATGAATGAAGCGACCACGCATGCACTCACATAAGAGCTAATTTAAAGGGAAAATAGGAGGATAAATTTGAATCTTAAGAGATGCTTCAATGCAGCCAGTGCTAGAATAATCGAATCCACAAGTTGGAAGAGGTCTCAGAAATCATCAATTCTACCCTAACTGCTGAATGAATCTTCCCTGCCATCCACTGACAGGTTGTCATTGGAAATGTGATGTGGAACTCTACCTTCTGACAGCCTGTCCTAGGGCTGGACAGCTCTGATTTTTGGCAATCTTGTTCTTCTATTGATCTGAAGTCTGTCTCCCTTCCATATCGGGGTTATACGGAAGACATCTGCTCAGTCTTCTACATAATAGCTCTTGAAAGACATGAAGGCAACAGTGATGAATCCTAAGGCGTCTCTTCTCTCAGATAAAAAGCCTCCATCTTTAGCAAACACATACTCAAGATTCACTTCAAATGCCACTATCTCTTGAAAGTGTCCCTTGTTCTCTCTGAGAAGAGCCAAGTATGCCCCCTCTTCAAAGCCCCCACGCTGTCTGAGCCAGCCCTCCACTGACTCTTTCATCCCAAAGTACTGTTATTACAGATTTATATTCATTTCCCTCTGAAACTAAATGGTTATCTGGAGGGCTCATGGCTGATTCATCTCTGTATTCTGGTGGTGCACAATTACACCTGAAAAGCAACATGGACGACGCAACTAGAGATGATCCTACTAAGAGAAGCAAGTCAGAAAGAGAAAGACAAGTACTATACGACGTCACATGTGTGGGATCTAAGATATAACACTAGCAGACCTATCTATGGAGAAGGCAATGGCACCCCACTCCAGTACTCTTGCCTGGAAAATCCCATGGACGGAGGAGCCTGGTGGGCTGCAGTCCATGGGGTCGCACAGAGTCGGACACGACTGAAGCAACTTAGCAGCAGCAGCAGCAGACCTATCTATGAAACAGAATCATGGTCATAGAGAACAGACCTGTAGTTGCCAAAAGGGGAAGGCAGGTGAGAAAGGGGTTAGACATATATGACATGTAGAATGGATAAACAATAAGATCCTACTTGATGGCTCAGCCGGTAAAGAACCTGCCTGCAATGCAGGAGACTCAAGCGACGCAGGTTTGATCCCTGGGTCAGGAAGAACCCCTGGAGGAGGAAATGGCAACCCACTCCAGTATTCTTGCCTGGAAAACCCCATGAACAGAGGAGTCTGGCGGGTTATAGTTCCAAGGGTTGCAAAGAGTTGCATGCGACTGAGCAACTCAGCACACGGTATAGCATAGGGCACAATATTCAATATCCTGAGATAGACCATGATGGAGGAGAGTATAAAAAAGAATGCATTTGTGTATATGACGGAGGCACTTTACAGCAGAAATTAATAGAACATTGTAAATCAGCTATACTTCAATAAAAACAACATGGATATCCCTCAAAAAATTAAACATAGAATTGCCATATGACTCACTTTTAAGTATAAACCTACAAGAATTGAAAGCAGGGTCTCAAAACATGCATTTGTTCACCCGATTTCATAGCAGCATATAAATGTAATAAGAAACCAACCTTTAGTCCATCAGCCCATGGACGGATAAACAAAATGTAGTGTATGCACATAAGTAAATATTATTCAACCTTATAGAAGGAAATTCCCAATATCATTAGACCATTAAATTTTTTTGCACTTTGTTTGATGTCCCTGGATATGTTCCAGTATCTCCTAGTTTACAGACTATGGGAACTTGACTAGAATATGTATCCTGCTGCTGGGTGAAAATTGTATAAGTCTTAATTATGTTGAATTAGTTCTAGTGCTTTTCAGGTCTACTATATGCCTCTACTTTTTTGTCTATTCATTCTATTAATTTTTGAGAGTTTGGTATTGAAACTCCAACTAAAAATGTAATTTTTCTACTTAAAAAATAATTGCAATATTTAGTGGAACTATATGTAACTTTGTTCTGTATTTTCCAAGTTTCTTGTAAATGTGTTATCACACTTTCATAGTTTAAAAAGTAAAAAAGAAAGAAGAAAAAAAGGGAAGGAAATCCTGTCCCATGCTGCAGCATAGATGAATCTTGGTGACGTTATGTTGAGGGAAATAAACCAGTCACAAAAAGACAAATACTGCATGATTCTGCTTCTGTCCCACTAGAGAAGGCAAATTCATAGAGACAGAATGGAGAACGGAAGCTACCAAGGGCTTGGAGGAGTGGGAAATGGAGACTTCACACTTAATGGGTGTAGAGTTTCAGTTTTGTAAGATGAGAATTCCAGAGACGGATAGTGGTAATGGCTGTACAAAAGTACAAATATACTTACACCACTCAACAGCCCATTTAAAAAATGGTGAAGGTGACAAATTTTATTTTATGTACATTTTACCACAATGAAAAAATTTTAAACAAAACAAAATAATTCCCCCTGAATGGGTAAATGAATGAATATATTTTAACTAAGAGAAGTAATACCTCATAATCTTACAGATACTCTGGCTGGAAAGCAGAAGATAATTTAATGATGGCAAAACTGGTTCTGTTACTACTCAAACCACACCATTCAGACAGCTGCTTCTTTTGCTTCCACCTAACGCCTGCTTTAATAAGAACAGAGGTGCCTTAAGTTCCTCCAAGAGGTCTGTATCAGCCTGGCATTTTTTGTTCACGTTCTTTTGAAAGCCAAGTGATATAGATAACTCAACAATACTGCAGGTTTAAAGAGAAATGCAGCCAACTTTACCAATGGAGTGAAGAGCACTTCCTGTTGGACACACTTTCCCAGGGAATAATCAGCCCCATCTGTATATTCTTTTACAGAGAATAATTTTCACCAAATGGTCTAGGTTTCAACCTCAACTACTAAAAAGTCAATATGACATTTTCCTCTGAACTTTTTTGCTCTTACATCAAGGTCTGAGGACATAATTTGCTAATGACCACAAACAAACAATTTATCTAAAGTGACCTGAACTAAGGTAACTAAGCAACAAGGCCTCCAATTCCTTTACACTCTATCCTTCCCCAATATCACCTCATTCAATCTGTAGGCGTTTTGCCTATGCTAATTCCCCAGGGAGAAGAATTCTCCTTCCGAGGACTTGTTCCATGAAAACTGCCTTCCGGTCTCCATTTCACAAAACCCAGGAATGCGACACTATCCCAAATGCCACCAAGCTTCATGGAGTCAAACAGGAGGTAACATCACCCTCCAATGCAAGACTGGAGGGGAAAGGCCCCGGGCCGTCACAGGTAGGTGTCTCAGACCCTGCTTTGCTGGGGACTCTCACACGAAGGAAGCGTTCACTCTTCGTTTGTGTGAACAGTCAACTGTGGCAACATGGATGCTGTTAAGTGGATTTCATTATGGAAATGATGCGAAAGAGGGCCACGGGCTCCAAAATCCATTAAACTGTTTTCTATTGCTTTACATATTCTTCTATGATAAAAATAGCCTGATATTTGAATTTAAGAAGCCTCTGCCTAAAGGGTAACAGATGGATATTAAGAAGATTATAATAAAGAGGGGGATTATCAAAAGAGGAAATGGGGGCTGGGGGAAGGATCGTCCTTACACTGCAGGCAAATCAGTTTTGGGGAGTGACGGATTTTCCAGAATGTGACACTTTGCTCGTTGGCAGGAAAACTCCTCAGCACCTTGGTCACACTGAAGGGATTTGCAGCCATGGGTTGTTGGGTTTTATTTCACAGCCGCTTTTCTCTGACGCCTGGGGGGTATGTTTGTCACTTCCCTCTCGGAAAATGCAATTCATGTTCCAAGATCCACTCACCGTAGCTCTGGACACAACGAACCCTCTCCTTTTTCCCTGTGTCTGTTTTCTTCCTATGCCCCTTCCCCAAAGAAAACAAGGGGGACCACCCCCACATGTTACATTCCTGCGGTACATGTGCATTTTGGTCAACCTCAAAACTCTAAACTTTGGGCAACAACCTTGATTCAAAATACTGCAACCAACTCTTGCCTTTCTCTCCTTATTTGTTGTTACTATTCAGTCGCTAAGCCGTGTCTGACTCCTTGCCACCCTAAGGACTGCAGCATGCCAGGCTCCCCTGTCCTTCCTTATTTGCTCAAATTTGTATCCATTGAGTCGGTGACACTATCTAACCATCTCATCCTCTGCCACCCCGTTCTCCTTTGACTTTTGACCTTCCCCAGCATCAGTGACTTTTCCAATGAGTTGGCTTTTCATAATATGTGGCCAAAGTATTGGAGCTCCCACTTCAGCATCATCTATCCTTCTTAGTACTTTGGAATTGCTGCTCAGAAACTCCGTCCTCCAAATTCTTCTTTACTAAACAGCCATGTTGAAATCTATATTTTATACATCATACGAAGTACCCATAAACAAACCTCAGTTCAGTCACTCAGTCGTGTCCCACTCTTTGTGACCCCATGAATCACAGCATGCCAGGCCTCCCTGTCCGTCACCAACTCCTGGAGTTAACTCAAACTCATGTCCACTGAGTCGGTGATGCTATCCAGCCTCTCATCCTCCCTTCTCCTCCTGCCCCCAATCCCTCCCAGCATCAGAGTCTTTTCCAATGAGTCAGCTCCTCACATGAAGTGGCCAAAATATTGGAGTTTCAGCTTTAGCATCAGTCCTTCCAATGAACACCCAGGACTGATCTCCTTTAGGATGGACTGGTTGGATCTCCTTGCAGTCCAAGGGACTCGAAAGAGTCTTCTCCAACACCACAGTTCAAAAGCATCAATTCTTCGGCACTCAGCTTTCTTCACAGTCCAACTCTCACATCCATACATGACCACAGGAAAAACCACAGCCTTGACTAGACAGACCTTTGTTGGCAAAATAATGTCTCTGCTTTTCAATATGCTATCTAGGTTGGTCATAACTTTCCTTCCAAGGAGTAAGCGTCTTTTAATTTCATGGCTGCAGTCACCATCTGCAGTGATTTTGGAGCCCCAAAAATAAAGTCTGACACTGTTTCCAATGTTTCCCCATCTATTTCCCATGAAGTGATGGGACCAGATGCCATGACCTTCGTTTTCTGAATGTTGAGCTTTAAGCCAACCTTTTCACTCTCCTCTTTCACTTTCATCAAGAGGCTTTGTAGTTCCTCTTCACTTTCTGCCATAAGGGTGGTGTCATTAAAAAGCAGAGACATCACTTTGCCAACAAGGGTTCACACAGTCAAAGCTATGGTTTTTCTAGTGAGAGTTGGACCATTGGACCATCAACCTGAAGAATTGATGCTTTCAAACTGTGGCACTGGAGAAGACTCTTGAGAGTCTCTTGGACTGCAAGAAGATCAAACCAGTCAATCAGAAAGGAAATCAACCCGAATATTCACTGGAAGGACTAATGTTGAAGCTGGAGCTCCAATACTTTGGACACCTGATAGGAAGAGCCACCTCATTGGAAAAGACCCTGATGCTGGGAAGGATTGAAGGCCGGAGGAGAGGGGGTGACAGAGGAGGAGCTAGTTGAAATGGAGCTGAGTTTGAGCAAATTCCAGGAGATGGGGTTTGCCTGGGGGGCTAAGTTCCTAGGGTCATGAAGAGTTGGGCATGACTGAGGCAACTTAGCACATATGCGTGCAAAGTGCTTCCTCAATCAACCTCTTTAAACAAGTTTTCCTCTACCCTTGAACTAGAATTATATTTTGGCTAGATTGTAAAATATTTTAATCACTGTCCTTTTTGTCTTGTTTGGAGTCTTTTTTTTTCATCAGAAATGTGCAAAAAATTATTTTTATCTTTAAGATGTGGATATTTCACTACTATTGATAAGAAGTCTGTAAATCTGGGTATCGTATTTGAGACAATGTAAGTCCTTTTGCTCTGACAATTCATGGTTTTCTTTGGTTCCCTTAGCTTTCTTCTTGTATTTATATGATTTGTTTCTCCTTGGTCTGAGGTGTTTTTTCTTTTTTTTTAATCTCTTAATCCAAATCTTAGCACATTAAGACTTTTGGATCTGTCTCCAAGTCTCTTAATTTTTAAATTTAAATTTAAAGCCAGCTAGCCAAATAAATTGGAGAAGGCAATGGCAACCCACTCCAGTACTCTTGCCTGGAAAATCCCATGGGCAGAGGAGCCTGGTAGGCTGCAGTCCATGGGGTCGCTGAGGGTTGGATATGACTGAGCGACTTCACTTTCACTTTTCACTTTCATGCTTTGGAGAAGGAAATGGCAACCCACTCCAGTGTTCTTGCCTGGAGAATCCCAGGGATGGGGGAGCCTGGTGGGCTGCGGTCTATGGGGTCGCACAGAATCGGACATGACTGAAGTGACTTAGCAGTAGCAGTAGCCAAATAAGTGCAGCTATTATGAGTGTAAAGTTAAGATCAAGAAACAGAATATACCCAATACCCAAAAGCAAGCCCCATTCTCCCCATCACTAACTCCCATTCTTTTTCCTACCACCAGCACGATCGCCAATATTTTGATCTCTAACGGCGTAGGTTAGTTTTGTCTGTGTTTGTGTTTTACATAAATAAAAAGAATGGGTGTCCTATTTTGTGTCTGGCTTCTTCCATTCACATTATTTATACAGTTGCTGATCATTTTTTCTTATTGTTGTTTATTATTCCATTGCTTGAATATGCTACGATTTATTTACTCACCTACTGTTGATAAGCATGTGGATAATATCTCATTTTATCTTAGAATTTTGAAGACTCTGTTTCATTTTCTTCTGGTCTGCATTGAGGTGGATTAAACATTTGGTTTCTCCATATAGTACTACTTGGACATAGCTCCCTTTTCTTTATAGGGATTTAACATTTTTCTCTGAATATCTGCTATTTTGATTTTTCACCATAGTGTCTTGGTATGTATTTACCTGCATTGATCCTACTCACTCAGACCTTTTTATCAATAACCATGGATGTTATTGACATCATCTGCTCTTCCTTACAGGTAATCAAGCTTCATAATTACCTCATTTACTTCTCACAGCATTCCTGCAAGGAAGGGATCATTGTACACAATTTACAGGTGAGCAAACTCTAGCTCAAAATACAAAACTCCTCTGCCCCAATTTGGAAAGAATCCCAATTCTAATATCTGCAATATCCTAGTCATGATTTAATACATTCTAGAAATGATACATTCTTATGGGCTACCTGCTTCTACATGTTAATATGGCATTCTGATTGTGTAGTGTACCATAAAGAGCAGTAAAAAGCTAAACATGCAACACCAATACAAGCAAAAAATATAAATAAAACCAAGGGTTTCCTAACAAAATATGTTAAGGAAATATTAGACTAAACAAAGTTTACTTATTTTGTTTTAACTACAAGACTTAAAGCCTTTAATATGTTTCTGAGCTCTAAATGACCCCAAGGGAAAAATGTGAGGAATAAGCAGCATTCCGTATTTCCTAAATATAGAACCCTTTTTAAGATTATGACCAGTTTATTTTTACCCAACATTTTATCATGAAAATTTGCAAAAAAAGGAAAAGTTGAAACAACTGTATAGTGAATACCCATGTACTCATCTTTCAGCTTCTACAGTTAAGACTTTGATGTATTTATTTTATTATTTATCCATCTATTTATCCCTCCATTTGTCCCTTTATCCACTCATTTATCTATCTGTCTGTATATCTATCTATCTATTGATCTATTCATTCATCCATCCATCCATCTATCCATCCATTCAGCTATCCATCTATTTACTCTTTGATCCATTCATCAACCCATCATGTTAGGGGAAGCACACTGATTGAAACTGCCCACCCTGGCCAGGCACCATAGTAACCATTTGCATGAGTTGTTTTATGACAGGAGATCCTGATAAGGAATACGGAACTAATAAGCCACCACCAACCAGAAGAGTTCAGGAAAGGTCGAAAGGAGACACCATGTGTCAGTCCACTTCCCAGAATCCCTCTCACTAGCATCCATTTTGGCTGAGCGATGCGTGTACCACCAGGAAAGACTCTGAATTAGAATGATTGGCCAAAGACCACCCGGAAACTAATCCTATCACCATAAAACTGGAGACTGCGAGCCACATGGCAGAACAGTTCTCCTGGGTTCCCTTACCCTCCTGCTCTCCACCCCGGTGCCCTTTCCCAGTAAAATCTCTTGTTTTGTCAGCACATGTGTCTCCTCGGACAATTCATTTCTGAGTGTTAGACAAGAGCCCAGTTTTGGGCCCTGGAAGGGGTCCTCCTTCCTGCAACAATCACATTTGGAGGAATTTAAAAGTAAATTGCAGCACTCAGTAGTCTACAAATACTTCAGTGTGTATATCATTAACTAGACTTCAACATATTTTGTGACTATTTGTTATTGTAGTAGAAGTTAGATAAGGCAAAAGAAGAACATTTCAAAGATTTTAAGACTTGTTAAATTTAGAATTTAAATTTTTTAATATGAATTTGTAAAGAATTTTGAGAAATACAAAGATCTGTATGACCCAAGTTCATCACCCCAGAAAGTTTCTGGATTCCCCTTTTCAGTCATCCCTACTCCCACCCACTCAAACAGAGGAAATGATTTTTCTGGTGTTTTTTTCACTCCCGTCCCAGCAACTATCACTATTTGCTTATTTTCTCACCACAGATTAGTTTTGCTGTTGGAAAACGAATATGCAGTTTCTCCCATTTTGTTGTTTTGAGATTCATCTATGTCACTGCATGTACCTATAGTTAGCACAGAAGTTTTTTTCTTTTTTTCTGTAGCATCTTGCTGAAGGAGTATAGTACGAAAACCATTTTAGGGGATATTGGCCTACAGTTTGTGGAAGAGCAGAGAACTGATCTGAACTCAGAGAACTGATCTGACAGAACATGTGGTCTTCTCTACAGTACAAACAAGCAATAAGACACTCTTAAGTTCATATTTTTAAAAATATATCTTGCCTCTATTAAAATGTCTAAGATATGCAATGTTTGCTAACTGGGGTAGGCATGAAAAAGATGTCTATGTTTTTAACTTAAGACCTTGATTTAGTTTTAAGGCAATCACTTTAATAATCTTTCTATAAAAACTCTAAATTAATGAGTGTAACTTCTCTCAACAAAACACCCAAAAGCTTGCCTTCATCTGAAGGTTGTATAAAAATACAACTAAATAAAGCAAGATAAAATACTCTACAAATGAAAGTACTCTAAATCTGATCACTGTCATTCATGACAATGATTTAAATACTCCTTTTCCTTTCTTTTGGACTCCTAGGAATTTAAAGTTGCAAGAAAATGTAGAGATTCAAGCTCCTCTTCATCCGTCACTTCCATTTCTGCGTGAAGAGTGAAGACATTATAGGAAAAACAATGACTAATAAGCAGATAGAGGCAAATATGGGATAAAAATTCTGTTCACTCCAAATGTCATCTTTTTCTACATCCCTGCTGGTCAGTTATATCTTTCTTGAATGAAAGCTTGATTGAAACCTGTTTTGAAAATTCCACTTAAACGTAACTTGGGTTTTTAATCAAAGAGACCTGGAAAAAACTTTCATCTGTATCTGGGACTTCCCAGGTGGCTCAGTGGTAAAGAATCCACCTGCCAAGCAGGAGGTGTGGGTTCAATCCCTGGGTTGGGATGATTCCCTGGAGGAGAAAATGGCAACCCACACCAGTATTCTTGCCTGGGAAATCCCACAGACAGATAAGCCTGGTGGGCTACAGTCTATGGGGGTCCCAAAAGAGCTGGACACGACTTAGCGAGTAACCAAAAACAACAACAAATTCGGGTAAACAGCCATCCCAATTTGCCTAGGACTGTCTTGATTTCATCACTAAAATGCTGTCTATCCCAGGAAATACTTCAGACCTAGAAAACTGTACATCTGGCCATCCCAAATCTTCTCAGGAGTCAGAGCTTTATAAAAGAATCCCTATATTTACATTTCAATCACTCTTGAAAGTTGGGCCTTTGCAAGGGACCATCAGAAAACCAGTTAAACCTGTTTCCTACTTTTCTACTGGAAACAGGTTTCACATAAAGAAGGCTTCCTACTAAAACTAGAGTTACCATTTGATCCAGCAATCCAATTCCTGGGCATATATTTGGAGAAAACCATAATTCAAAAGGATGCAGGCACCCCAGTGTTCATTGCAGCACCCCAAAGTTCACTATAGCCAGGACATGGAAGCAACCTAAATGTTCATCAGTGAAGGAATAAAGAAGATGTAGAACAAATATACAGTGGGATACTAACCACAGAAATGAACAAAAGAATGCAATTTGCAGCAACATGGATGGATCTAGAGACTGTCCTACTAAGTCAAACACAAAGAGACAGATACCATGTGGTATCACTTGTACGTGCAGTCAAAAGAAAGGGTACAGTTCTATTTCCACTTTCTTAAGGAATCTCCACACTGTTCTCCATAGTGGCTGTACTAGTTTGCATTCCCACCAACAGTGTAAGAGCATCCAGCAATCCCACTGCTGGGCATACACACTGAGGAAACCAGAAGGGAAAGAGACACGTGTACCCCAATGTTCATCTCAGCACTGTTTATAATAGCCAGGACATGGAAGCAACCTAGATGCCCATCAGCAGATGAATGGATAAGAAAGCTGTGGTACATGTACACAATGGAGTATTACTCAGCCATTAAAAAGAAAACATTTGAATCAGTTCTAATGAGGTGGATGAAACTGGAGCCTATTATACAGAGTGAAGTAAGCCAGAAGGAAAAACACCAATACAGTATAATAACGCATATATATGGAATTTAGAAAGATGGTAACAATAACCCTGTGTACGAGACAGCAAAAGAGACACTGATGTATAGAACAGTCCTATGTATAGAACAGTCTTACGGACTCTATGGGAGAGGGAGAGGGTGGGAAGATTTGGGAGAATAGCATTGAAACATGTAAAATATCATGTATGAAACGAGTTGCCAGTCCAGGTTCGATGCACGATACTGGATACATGGGGCTAGTGCACTGGGACGACCCAGAGGGATGGTATGGGGAGGGAGGAGGGAGGAGGGTTCAGGATGGGGAACACATGCATACCAGTGGCGGATTCATTTTGATATTTGGCAAAACTAATACAATTATGTAAAGTTTAAAAATAAAATAAAATTTAAAAAAAAAGAAAGGGTACAAATGAACCTATTTACAAAACAATAGCTGAGTCACAGATGTAGAAAACAAACTTGTGATTACCAGAGGAAAGTGTAGGGAAGGATAAATTGGGAGATTGGGACTGGCATATGCACACTACTATTTATAGAATATGTAACTAATAAGACCCTACTGAATAGCACAGAGAACTTTATTCAATACTCTGTAATGACTTACATGGGAATAGAATCTAAACAAGAATAGATATATGTGTCTGTACAACTGACTCACTTTGCTGTACAGCAGAAACTAACCCAACTTATTCTCCAATGAAAAACTAATTAAAAAAAAATGTCTCCCTGTATCACTTGACAATTAAACTGTCCTTATTGGGGAGGGGGTGGATTTGATGCAATGATTATAAGTGAAACATTTAGAGTAAAAGCCCTGGATTTAACACTTAGATCCCCTCCCTGCGAGTTACATGACCTTGAGCAAGTCACTTTACCCCTTACGGCTTCAAATGTCTTGCCTTATAAATGGTGGCGAATAACTACCTATCTTGCAAGTTATTGTGTGGATAAAATGAGATCACACGTGTCAAGGGCTTGGCAGGGTGCCTGGCAGCTGGCTAGTACCCTGTAAGAAGTAATTCCTTTTATGATTTAATATGCAAGCGCTACAAGAAAGCTTAAAGACCAAGCTGGGAACAGCTTCCACAGGGACCTTATCCATGAACCTGCCTGTGGTTTGATGCACTCAGAAGGTTCACTTCCACTGAATGAAAAGCAGAAGAAATAGCTGAACAGCAGGCATTCACCTCAGCTCTAAGGGTTAAACAAAGAGGCAACTGCTTTTACATCGGAATGTTTTTGTCACCCTCTTTTAATGTGAAACCTTTTCATCTGCGCTAAAGCTTCAGAAGTCAGATTCACCGAACTCACTTTGAGACTTTTGCTAGCGATGGGACTTTAATTACCTTTCAGACACAGGGATGGCTCTTGTCTTGAAAAACAGAAAGAAAGAACTCTTTTTTTCCCCTCCTCTTCGCTCATTCTTCTTTTTTTTTTTCAGATTGAAATCTTTTGTTCCTGGCACTTTCCATATGCCACACTTTAATATTTAATCAGCCCCCACCTCATCAGAAGACTGCTGGCCTCATTAGATAATTAATGGTTGCTGGCACTGCATTTGCTCCAGTTAATACATCTGCAGCCAGCAATTAGCGTCTGAGTTTATTAGTTGCACTGGCTTCATTGACTGGGGAAGCAATTCGCCTTTGATTGAAGCCGCTGGGATGGGCATATGTGGACAGCTTGCCCCCTGTTCCTTGGGATTCTTTTGTTTACAAATTTTTTTTTTTTTTTGGCTACCGTTTTGCAACACGGCGCATCCTGGCCCTGCCACCAACAGTTGGTGGGGAAGATTTCCCTTTTATAATTTAGAAGATAATTGGGTAATTCTGTGCAGGAGAGAGGCGGCTGCAGGGTGGGGCAAAAGCCGGGAGGGAAAGGGATAAGTAATTTGTTCTTTTGGAAATGTCTATTTTTCAAAAAGGGGTAGAGTCAAGGCTGAGGAATTCAGGGGGAATCCAGGCTGCAAAATGCAATCCTACAGGATGGGCTGCTGCCTGGAGTTAAGATATTGCTTCTTAGAGCCCAGGAGGTACAGAGATGGGTCTTCTGCCATCTTTCATCCCTAAACTTGACTTCCTTGCTTTGGCTCAGTTCCTGCCTCCATTTTTGTTACTAAGTGAAATCGCATCATTTTCATGTACTTTTCGGGCGTCCTTCCCTGATGACTCTGATCATTGCCAGTTTCTTCCTGGTGATTAAAATCTTGGCCTCTCACCAGGATTATCCCCTTGTTTCCCACTTTCATTCCCATTGCTAGACATTGGGGGAGATGATCATTAAGAACACAATCGTGATGTGAAATATGAAGGAAATGAGGGTGATGGTGTCTAGGTATATCAGAGAAAAGAAGGAAACAAGGAAATATAGCTCAACCCATTGGGGGAGAAGGGAAGGACAAAGCAGAAAAGACCAAAAACAATAAGTTTCCAATTTTTGTCTGCCTTTAGGCCCAAATTCCTAAATCAAGACCCATCTTAAATACATACGCCATAAATGGAAGGAAGTGACAATGATGATGGTAATACTGATGAAGATAACAAATCTTTACTGAGCATTTTTCAAGTATCAGGCATCCTGCTAAAAAGTGTCTTGTCACATAATACTAAGGCATCTCTACCATCTTTCTTCCCATTTTAAGGATGAGAAAAAAGACCTCCACCAATTTTCAATGTTTTCCCCAGATTACACAACTTGTAGCATCTGAGCTACCATTCAATGAGCCTCTAGCCTGCATCAGTCAATTCACATGCATTAATTTATTTCACATGAACAGTGAAAAGTTCAGAGGTTATTTACCTAGGATCATGAAACAAGTAGTGTTCAGTTCAGTTGCTCAGTCATGTCCAACTCTTTGCAACCCCATGAACCACAGGAGGCCAGGCCTGCCTGTCCATCACCAACTCCCGGAGTTCACTCAAACTCATGTCCATCGAGTCAGTGATGCCATCCAGCCATCTCATCCTCTGTCGTCCCCTTCTCCTCCTGCCCTCAATCCCTCCCAGCATCAGGGTCTTTTCCAATGAGTCAACTCTTTGCATAAGGTGGCCAAAGTACTGGAGTTTCAGCTTTAGCATCAGTCCTTCCAATGAACACCCAGGACTGATCTCCTTTAGGATGGACTGGTTGGATCTCCTTGCAGTCCAAGGGACTCTCAAGAGTCTTCTCCAACACCACAGTTCAAAGGCATCAATTCTTCAGCACTCAGCTTTCTTTATAGTCTGACTCTCACATCCATACATGCCCACTGGAAAAACCATAGCCTTGATGAGATGACCTTTGTTGGCAAAGTAATATCTCTGCTTTTTAATATGCTATCTCGGTTGGTCACAACTTTCCTTCTAAGGAATAAGTGTCTTTTAATTTCATGGCTGCAATCATCATCTGCAGTGATTTTGGAGCCCCAAAAATAAAGTCTGCCACTGTTTCCACTGTTTCCCCATCTATTTCCCATGAAGTGATGGGACCAGATACCATGATCTTAGTTTTCTGAATGTTGAGCTTTAAGCCAACTTTTTCACTCTCCTCTTTCACTTTCATCAAGAGGCTTAATTCCCAAGCCTCTTTCCACTAAGACCATCTAACATTCAAGTTGAAGGAACAGTCTATATGGACCCCAGCCTACTCAATGTGCTAAATTTTGGATTGCTCTATCATGATACTCAGGGATTCCCAGGTAGCTCAGTGGTAAAGAATTCACCTGCCAATACAGGAGATAAGGGTTCTATCCCTGGGTCGAGAAGATCCCCCTGGAGGAGGAAATGGCAACCCCCTCCAGTATTTTTGCCTGGGAAATCCTGTGGACAGAGGAGCCAGGTGGGCTACAGTCCATGGGGTCACCAAGAGTTGGACACAAATGAGCAGCAGAAAAACTGTGACACTTCAGTCCTTTGGATGAGATCAAGGTGAAACATGACTCTTCAGGTCTAAATTGTAAGACTGATATATTGATTCACCTTTTAATTGTTTTTGTTCAGGGTCAGTTCAGTTCTCAACCTCAGGTAGAATGCTGTAACAGATAAACTACATCCCTAGTAAAAATGCACAAGGTAGACACCTGCCCTTATGGTGAAGTGCTTCGCAAATTTTAACACTCACACAAATAATATGGAGAGAATGTTACTGGGCAGATCTTGATTAAGAACAATAAGGGAAGCCTGGGATTCTAAATTTCTAACAAGATCCTGGGTTGTGTCAGTGATGGTAAAGCAGTGGTTCTCAAACCAAGAAGCACCTTAGAGTCACACGGAGTGCTTGTGTTTTTCAACATCAATTTCTAGGTACCACTCCATCAATAAAACTAGTATCTCTAGGGGGAGGGGGTGTTGCTCAGGATTCCATATAGTTTAAAAGCATCCCAAGTGTTTCTAATACATACTCAGAACCACCGGCTTAAAAAGAAAAATCTCAGCAGGACAAGTCAGCCGAGTGTTGCTTGATCCACACAAACCAAGAGAGCAGAGGGATGCAGATAGAAGACATTCCCGTAGACAAGACAAGAATGAAGACCTTCCTGGATGATACACCATCTGATTCTCCTACATCTCCTCAGTGACTTATGCAACACTGTTGGAGGAAAACATGACTTACCATCTCAGCTCCATCTCATTTTCTGGGCAAAGGTCCAAGGTCTGAGTGTCCTCATATGTAAAACGGAGCAAATGCATTACTTGCTGATGAAACAGGTCATCAACAGGAGGAGACTGCTGGCTGGCCCACGGAGTGGACCCCGGCAATCAGCAATCAGAGGGTCCCTACCGTTTCCTCTGTCCTTGAAGGATACTTCCTGTCCACCGTTCCTGCAGTAGGAGCTGCTCCAAGAATGTAGCCTTGAGAAAGCGAGGTGTTCAGATCACCTGGACCGGATATGAGCCTAAACCAAGTGATGGTGTCCGTATAAACTAAGATTCCAGCGGGCAGGTGCCGAGATCTCTCTGTCTTATGGCCTCTCAAGACCAGCCTCATAATTAAGTTGCTTCACTTATTAAAACCGCCACCTGCCGGCCAGGAGGGGTTTACCTCGCTCTGGGGTCTCTTCTTGTGCTCTGTGTTCCTGGCGGTTTGCAAAGCAAAGTGTGGCAAGCCATCCTGGAGACTGAAGTAATGGTTCTTGGGAAAGAGGCATTCGCAGAAGGGAAATCCCGGGCTGGCCATCGACCCCTGCGTGGGGAGAGGTGTCCTGAATGTCAGATGCGTGCAGACAGTTGCTGGAGTACAGGACGCCCTCAACATGCTGGCTGGTCCGATGCGCGTGTCTGCAGAGCCGCCCAGAGGGCGCTGCAGGCGGAGAAGCAAATCCCGGACGCACAGCCGGCTGACTTCCTCTTGGGGCGGAAGAGGCTGATGGCTGAAGTTTAAGTTAGAAAATGGGAAGAACTGGGGTCAGAGAAAAACTGCAGAGTCGCCTGTTCTGTTCATCCCGGGGCCGGCAGACAATCTGGGGGAACTGGATGGTTAAGAGACCTCGGAGAGGCCTTTTGCAAAGCGAGGAGGGCGCCCGTTGCCCAAGATTAGGGTCCAAGAGCTGGTGAGGAAGCCTGATTAAGATGCTAAGAGGTGGGATCGCTAGAAAAGAGGAGGTCTTGGAGAGGATGAGATCTCAGTCTGACCCCCGAGCTGAACCGCGGCAGGCCCCAGGCAATTTGAAGCTCCTCTGTCCTTGAAATGTACATTCCGCCCACTGTTTTCATATTGGAAGCTTTGCCCTGATGTATCTTTGAGAGAGTGAAGAGTTGAGCCTGTCTGGACAGGGTATCTGTTAAAACTAAGATTCTGGCAGACAGATGCCTGGATCTATTCATCTTAGAGCTGCCCAAGACAAATTTGTAGGTAAGTTCTTTTTTTTTTTTTTTTTAATGAGTAAAAGATGCTAAGACTTTTAAAAAAGAGAAAGAGATAAGCCTTATAAATTCCCTTGCTTATTAAACCTGCCACCTACGAATCTGGAGTGGCTGCCTCTTTCTTGGGTCTCATCTTGTCCCCCGTGTACGGGGTCAGTTTGCAAGCCAACACCTGCCTGAGGGTGAAGGAAGTGACCCATATATGGGTTCTCTGGGAAGCCTATAGTGAGCTGCAGGAAAGCAGGGCACAGTTGTTAATAACCCTGTACCCCTGCAGCAGTGCAGCCTTTTCCAAGCTGGAGAAGACTCCAGGGCAATTACTGTAATTATAATTCAGTTCTAAATACCTGTAAGTATGCAGTTTTGCTGAAAGCAAAAACCATGTTCATCAGATTTTTTTTTTTAAGTATTATAAATTGGGTGTTTTTTTTTTTTTTTTTTTTTGCTGCACCAGGTCTTCCACGGGCTTCCCAGGTGGCAGTGGTAAAGAGTCCTCCGACTAAGACAGGAAATGGAAGAGACATAGGTTCAATCCCTGGGTTGGGAAGATGCCCTGGAATAGGAAATGGCAACCCACTCCAGTATTATTGCCTGGAAAATTCCATGGACAGAGGAGCCTGGCAGGCGACAGTCCATGGGGTCGCAAAGAGTCGGACACGATTGAGCACACCATCCCTGTGGACTTAATTGCCCCATGGCATGTGGGAACTTCCCAGATCAGGCATCAAACCTGGGTCTTCCACATTAGCAGGCTGATTCTTTACCACTGGACTACCAGGGAAGTCCTCACCATATTTTTGCTTTTCCTACACATTGGGAGAATAAAAAGAGACCCGCGAATATCTTTGAATGTAGTGTTTATCGTGTTGTGCCGTGTCCCATTGGTAAATAGGATGATATTGGATGGCCCATGGATACACTTAAAAACGTCCTAATGGTTAAATACACATGAAAAAAATAGTGGATTTTTGGCGGTGATACAAAATTATGCTTTTGAATGCATTTGTTAAAATTAAAAGAGTGAAATATCCATAAGATCTTGTTACACATTCTTTGTACTGTAACAAGTAATAATTTTTACAAGTGAAGTGATACATTGATGAGGAAGGAATGTGATCAGCTGTTTGAACTTGGAAGAACCTCCTTCTGATCCCTCATCACAGAGGGATCCAACCATGCCCATTCTTCTCTGCCTTACTTGCCTGATGTTGATGACAAATGCCCATATTGTCTTTATCAGTTTTATCCTTAGAATTAGCAAGTTCAAGTTCAGGAATTTCCCTGAAGGAAATAACTATGCAAGTTTGCACATCTAAGTACAAAAATGAACATCACCATTGTTCTTACAGGAACTTTTATTAGCTTGGGACAGAAGCAAATATGTTATTAGATTGATTCATTTAAAACTTTCACATTTGTGGGTCAAAAATGGGTGAATATTAGCAATCAGATATCTGACAATAATGAAGCAAATTTGGGCATATTCTATGTAATAATACATTCCTCAGTCATCTGCAATAAAGCTGTGGAATACTACTTAATGACAGAGATGTTGTTTAAAATATTGAACAAAACAAACAAAAGAAATAGGTTGACACAGTTATGAAATGTTATTTGTTTAGAATATATTTATGCATAGAAAAAATAGCACATGGCATAGTTTAAATCAAAGTCTTACAAATTTTCCGTTTCTCATTTTCATCATCTGTGATTGTTTCTAGTTTATTTAGCTAAGATTTTTTTAATTTCATTTTAAATATGTGACAGGTCATCACAACTAATTCTTAGTTCTCTCATTTCTGGGTATGAAGTGATACATTGTTCTATTGTTTTCTTTCACTCTGTGAAGTTTATTATTCATGTTTCTTTTGTTAAATAGCCTCAGAGTACTTCTCAACACCTAACTCCAGGCAGCCATTTCAATCCACTGGCATTGACATGCAAGCCGATGTTAATTTTCCTTCCCTGGTCTGGAAACCCCATCAGTGAGAGGTTTTCCCTTCATCCACAGCCTCACTTCTGCACAAACAGTTCTGTGTCTATCTCAGTCCCTTGTTCTCTCCTCTGAACCTCACTCAGACTTGTACAGCTGATCACTGAATTTCTCTATCTCGGCCACTCCTGGTAATTCAGGGTCACTAGCGTTGTAATCAACAGTTCACGGTTGTTGGAAATTTTCTGGATTTAAAATGGAAAGTCCCATGTCCTAGGAAATCCCTCAGTCCTAGGAAAATTGGGAGGATTGGTTGATCTGATAACCCTGATGTGAGTTAGGAGGGATTGCTGTGAACAAGAGCGTGCGTGACTTACCAAAGCTACTTGTTACTAAGAAAGTCAGATAACTGAGCCAAGGCCAAGGGGGCTGGTCTCCAGCTTAGAGGCCATGGAAAGGCTTTAAGAAAATTGAGAGACTTTAAGTAGCGTCACAGGGCTTCTAGGAGTCCAGTTATAAGAGATCTATGACAAGGCAGGCTCTGATATCTGCCAAAACAGCTACTGATTTAACTGGAGGAACTTGACACATCTAACTTGGTGCAGACAATTCTACCCTGAGTGGCTCCAGGTTTCAATGGTGGCTCCAATGGTAAACAATCTGCCTGCAGTGCAAACCTGAGTTTGATCCCTGGGTCAGGAAGATCGCCTGGAGAAGGAATGGCTACCCATTCCAACATTCTTGCCTGGAGAATTCCATGGACAGAGGAGCCTGGTGGGCTACAGTCCAAGGGGTCACAAAGAGTAGGACACCACTGAACAACTAACACTTTGGTTTACTTTCTGGCCAGTTTCCTTGACACGTTCTAGGAAGTCAGCTGCAGATGGTCTCAGGCTTGAGAATGTGATGGGAAGCTGAACTCCTAGCCTCTGGAATGGATCCTCTTAGCTCTCAATCTTTGCAGGTTGATTTCAGCTCTCAGCCGATATCAAGCCACTGGTTCCTTCCATCAATTCAGAGCACCATATTTTCCACAGCTCTAAAAGTGAAAGAAAATTAGTTGCTCAGTCGTGTCCAACACTGCAACCCCTAGCATTGTAGCCCACCAGGCTCCTCTGTCCATGGGATTCTCCAGGCAAGAAGACTGGAGTGGGCTGTCATTCCCTTCTCCAGGGGATCTTCCCAACCCAGGGATTGAGCCCAGGTCTCCTACATCACAGGCGGATTCTTTACCATCTGAACCACCAGGGATGCCCTAAATAGGCACCAAAGTGAGTGATGATCATGATCTAAGTTAACGATGCTTCCCTCATGTTCCAAATGCAAAAAGTGAAAACTCTCTAATTTCTTCTTCTGAGAGGCCATTAATAGAAATCTTTAAAAAGACAGTTTCCTAGCACTGGAAATATTAAGCTGTTATTATGGCAAATGAGCTTATTTTTACTTTCAAATGAAAATATAAATAAGTAATAAGTAAATATCAGCAATTTCGGTTCCATAATGAATAAGGACAGAATTGGGAGCTAAAAGAGTATGTGCCCATTAGAGAGAGCGGGAAATTAACATTTGTTGACATTCTCCAGCTTTTAGTTTTAATGTAAACTAGAGGCAATTAAGCTATGTTCAACATTTTTCCCTTGTAAATATTTTCTGTTTCTCTATATAGTAACCAAGATGTCTTACAACAGGGCCATATTAGCAAGCCCCAAACTAGAGGGGCGGTCGTACCTGTCATCTGCCAATGTAACAAGAGAAAGCCCAGGTCCTTGAATAATTCAGTATTTCTCATCTATTTCTTATCCACGTCATGACTGTGCCATTCACCATTCAGGATGCCAACTGATTTTCTGTTTTCTGGTGGTTTTTCCTTTTTCCCCCACACTCACAATCTCTAGGTAAATCTATAAATCCCCACTCAGAAGAACATGAATTATCTGATGCTTGAATGAAATGAAGACAAAAACAAGCTTGAATATTTAAAACTTACAGCAAGTATCTTCCATGATAGATCCTTTCAGACTCCCACTCATTTTTTTCTTTGATATCTACTACTGCTATAAAGTCCCAGTTTATCATATAACATTACAATTTATGGTATAACCAGCTTGTGTACTGACTATAAACCCTTCATCAATGCCACTGTAAAGGGTTTATAGTCCATAAATAGAAGAGCAAGCCTATCTCGCCTGCTTGTTTTGCCCGCAACACAGCCCTTCAGACATGCCAGCCTGGTTATTTGTTTTACATGCTGGATGAGTTACGGGAAAATAAGTGGATACATTGTTTTGTCTCTCCAACATCCAGAGACAATTCAGGATCCCAGGAGGGGGGATGAACAATGGGATGTTGGCTAGAAAGATGTAAGAGAGTCAGCCTATCCTTGTCATTAATCTGTAGGTGAGCATTTTTTAAAATGTTTATTTCAGAGTACCGTTGGTTAGCAATGTCATGTTAGTTTCAGGTGTACAGCAGTGTGACTCAGTTATATATAGACATGTGTCCATTCTTGCTCAATTTCTTTTCCCATTTAGGTCTTTAGACAGTATTGAGCAGAGCCCCCAGGACTGTATGGTAGGTCCTTGCATGTGTGCGTGCTAAGTTGCTTCAGTTGTGTCTGACTCTTTATGACCCTGTGGACTGTAGCCCGCCAGGCTCCTCTGTGTGAGGGACTCTCCAGGCAAGAGTACTGGAGTGGGCTGCCGTGCCCTCGTCCAGGGGATCTTCCTGATCCAGGGATCGGACCTATGTCCCCTGGGACTCCTGCATTGCAGGCAGATTCTTTCCCACTGAGCCACCACAGAAGCCACTACAGCAGGTTGGTTATCTATTTTAAATATAGCAGTGTGTGCATGGAAATTTTTTTTAATCTCAAAATTCAAGTAATTAGGAATTCCACTCTTTGGACACCAACCGACCGTGTGATCTCACATGCATGTGTGCTAAGTTGCTTCAGTCATGTCCAGCTGTTTGCAACCCTGTGGACTGTAGCCCGCCAGGCTTCTCTGTCTATGGGATTCTCCAGGCAAGTGTCCTCCTCCAGGGGCTCCTCTTGGCCCAGGGATCAAACCCACTTCTCTTAAGTCTCCTGCATTGGCAGGCGGGTTCTTTACCTCTAGCGCCACCTGCAAAGCCAATACGATGTCACATCTTAAATTAATGGAAATATATAATCTGATTGTCTATCCTGTTGCTCACCTGTTTCTTAGGCTCTTTGCTCTGTATCAACCCACTTTTTGGAAAGACTGTTGGATTTTAGTATGTGTAAGAACTGGGTTCAAATGCTAGCCAAAGTCTTGAATAATTGTGGTCTTGAGCAAGCCAAGTAAAGTAGAGATGATAATAATGCCAGTGCAATTTTAATGTCCTCAGTCCTCATTATTCTGCAGGTGTGAATACTGATGATGTGGTGATGTCATGAGATGGGATGATGGTAACAATCATGATGACTGTGATAAAGATAATAAGGACGATGCTCATGGTGATGCTGATGGTGATGATGGTGATGATGGTGGTGATGCTGATGGTGACGATGCTGATGGTGACGATACTGATGGTGACGATGCTGATAGTGATGTTGATGGTGGTGATGGTGATGCTGATGGTGATGACTGATAGTGATGCTAATGGTGATGCTGATAGTGAAGATGCTAACAACACTGAAGTGATGATGATGATGGGGATTATAATGATGATAATGGATGATTATTTAGTTTCTTTATGGCCAGTTACAGTTTTAAGTGCATTGTGCATGTTATCTCACTTAATCACAACAACCTCATTTTACATGTGAGCATAATGAGATTTATGGTGGTTAACTAGCTTGCTCATCATCATATGACTTGGATAATAAAATAGGTTTTGAACCTAGCACTCTGATTCTGTATCCCTCAGTTTTAATCACACCATCATATCACCTTCCTTTAATGTTGGCTCAAATTAATGGTAATGATTCATATTCTGTTTACTCTTCCATGATCCACATAATGAAACTGTCAATCTCTCCAAAATCTTTTTTTCCCTCTTTTTTTTTTTTTAAATTGAACTGGCTCAGGTGGTAAGGAATCTGCCTGCAATGCAGGAGGCCTAGGCTCGATCACTGGGTTGGAAAGATATCCTAGAGAAGGTAATGGCAGCCCACTCCAATATTCTTGCCTGGAAAATTCCATGGACAGAGAAGTCTGGCAGGCTACAGTCCACGGGGTCGCACAGAGTCAGACAGGACTGAAGCAACTTAGCATGCACGTGCCCTGCAAAGTAGTTCTATTTTTCCTCTGTTTTGGTCACAAGGAAGAAGGGGCTTCAGTCCATGGGGTCCCAAAGAGTCACACACGGCTGAGCGACTACCACTGTTGCTTTCATAGTTGGTTTACAATGCGTTCGTTTAGGTGTCCAGCGAAATGATTCAGTTTTATACATACCTATAAGAAGTCGTGATGGGAGCCCCAGTCTGTGCTCCCTGAGTCACACGGAAAATTCCCATTGGCTATCTATTTTACGTATAGTAAAGTATGTTTCCATGTTACTCTCTCCATACCACCTACCCTCTCCTTTTGACATGGTCTCCTAGACCCCAGACCAATTCTGCTTCTGGGTCCCAATGTCCAGTTCCTTGTGCCAGCAATTTCTCACTGGAGCCCTTCTCTCCCTGGGCCATAGACACATCCATGGTGACCGCAAGGCCAAGGCCAGCTCTCCATCACGCCCAAGTTCACCGTCTTCGCTGTGGGCAGCAGCAAGGGCAGTGGAGACTGGAGATGCCCAATTCCATCTCCGGCAAGAATTTACTGTGGTGGGGGGTGGGGAGCTTTTAGGAATATTCCAGAAGTAACTGGAATTAGAGGGGAAAAAACCCTTCTGGTAAATGGAAAGACCGAGCAGAAAGTGTCCTGCCTTCATGGAATGTCAGAGGAGAGAGAAGGTCCCCACCTTAATTAGGGGTACATTTGAATATCTTCATTCTGAACAGACACAAAGAGGCTCAGGTGAGCCCAGAGGGATTTGCAGCCAAAAGCTGGCTAATCTCCAGTTAAACAGGCCCATTATCTCTCACTCCCTGGGAGAAAGTCAGGCAGAACTGATTTGATTAACAGTAGATTAACCTCTCTAACACAGCCATCCTGGGTTTTACACCTGTCACTTTAGTATGACAATTTATATTTATTCAAAAAGCCATGAGACAGTAAATTAAACATTGCCCTAATTAGAAAAGTGTCATATGTTACAGCGGGGAAGCCACCTGATCTAATTTTCCAACAGGCCTTGTGCAAAGAATGTGTTGGTGTGGCCTGAGCAGAAGCCCTACAAACACCAACACGCTGGGGAGGAGAAAATTCTGGACTGCAGATGCTATATCTTAGCTTCGGAGAGGAGAGATGCAGAATTCAGTCCTAGGAGCATCGCTTATGGTCCTGCAAGCTGCCTGGCAACGCATCCTACTCTGGGGCTCAGCTGGGAACCAGAGTGGGCCCTCTGCCCGAAGTGATTTCAGAATCCAGGAGGAGAGATGGCCTAGAACTCAGGCAGTTTCAATTTATGTTTGGGTTAAGAGTTAAATACGTGATGCTGCAAAGGCTCAGAGAAACCCACCTGGTTAATGCAGTCTTGGCGGAAAGGGGACCAACGGATTATCCTGGAGAGGAATGACATCTAAATGGTATCTGAAGATTACAGAGCAGTTTTCCAGGCTTTAAGGAGTAAGAAGGAAATAGAACTTGCAAAATCTTGATAGTGAAGCAATATTATATTTATCATGTTATATTCATTATATTATATTATATTTATTATACTATATTCAGGGACCCTTTGGTTAGTAGTAATAAGTAGCAAAATATGCATAGAGAAATATGAGCATCGAGGGAGGTAAAAAGTCATGAAAAGCTGTGATGCAACATTAAAAAAAAAAGAAAAGGACACACAAAAAACTGAGTTGCAACCTACATCTAGCAAACCATATGCATCTAGCCATATAGCTTGAAGAGTTTGGACAGATGGGTGCATGGATGTGTTCATGGAATTAACACTCTAATCAATATATGAAACTGTTTCAGTTCTTGATTCTAGCCTCATCCCCGTCACTATCTCCTCAAGGTTATTTCTCTGTTCTCTATCACTGAATATTGTGTTTACCTGTCTTGGAACTTTGTATACCTGGGATCATGCGACATATACATTTTGGATCTGACTTCTTTTATTCAATATTCTCTCTGTGCGGGCGTGCTCAGTCACTTAGTTATGTCTGACTCTTTGTGACACCTTAGACTGCAGCCCTCTTTGTCCATGGAGTTTTCCAGGCAAGAACACTGGAGTGGGTTGCCATTTCCTACTTCATGGTGTCTTATTATTGTGTGCGTGTTTATTTATTTGGTTGCGCCAGGTCTGAGTTGCAGCACACGGGATCTTTGATCTTTGTTGTGGCATGCAGGATCTTTAGTTATGGCATTTGAACTTGGAGTTGCTACTTGTGGGATCTAACTCCCTGACCAGGGATTGAACCCAGGCCTCTCTATTGGGAGTGCAGAGTCTTAGCCACTGGACCACCACAGAAGTCCCGTTTATTGTGTTTAGTTATGTCCTTATTGTTGTGTATCAGCCTATGTTTTGAATGCATCCCAATGTATGGACCCCTTTCTACTGAGGATGAACATTACAGTTATTAATAGTCTCATGTTATAAATAATGCTGTGATAAACATTCTTGCACATGTCTTTTGGAGGACACTAGTGTTCATTTCCGGAGAAGGCAATGGCACCCCACTCCAGTACTCTTACCTGGAAAATCCTATGGACGGAGGAGCCTGGTGGGCTGCAGTCCATGGGGTCGCTAAGAGTCAGACACAACTGAGTGACTTCACTTTCACTTTTCACTTTCATGCATTGGAGAAGGAAATGGCAACCCACTCCAGTGTTCTTGCCTGGAGAATCCCAGGGACAGGGGAGCCTGGTGGACTGCCATCTATGGGGTCGCACAGAGTCAGACACGACTGAAGTGACTTAGCAGCAGCAGCAGTATTCATTTCTGTTGGATGTTTACCCAGGAGGGAAGTTGTTGTGTTGGTGCTGTGGCTTAAGGCTACTATGAACCATGACATGCATTATCCCATTCACTCAACATTTCTAGAATACCTGCCATGTGCTGGGGGGTAGAGCAGCCAACAGAAAGCACCCTACCCTCTTGACACTTGCTTTTGGGTATAACCTCAACGGACTGTGTGTACATGTGTGTGTTAGTAGTTCAGTCGTGTCCGACTCTTTGCAATCCCATGGACTGTAGCCCACCAGGCTCCTCTGTCAATGGAATTCTCCAGGCAAGAATACTGGAGTGGGTTGCCATTTCATACTCCAGGGCATCTTTCCAACTCAGGGATAGAACCTGGGTCTCCTGCATAGCAGGCAGATTCTTTACTGTCGAGCCACCAGGGGAGGCACCAGTGGATGACATAAGCCCCAAATCATGACTGAAGTAAACCTGCTATCACAGTGCCTCCAAGAGTGGAGAATGATGCTGGAGATACTGACATTTTCCCTATCAGTCCGCCTGAATTCTTTTTTAAGGAAAGCTGAGATGTGGAGAACGTGTGATCTTTGACTCAGCAACAGCAGAGAAGGATTTTAGGAGGAAAACATCTGATGGAAACACATTGCCTACCACACTGCCTCTGGGTATGATGTGTGATGACCTTGTTTAGACTCCAGGGAGACTGTGACATACACAGTCCGTGATGGGAGGGACCCAGAGCAATTGGGAGGTGACTCTGAATGAGATGTAATTCCTGGAAACTGGAAGGGAAACCAGAGCATACAGCAAGATGTGAGCAAGCCATCTGGCCTTCCCATGATGGTCATGCCCTCAATTGGGGGCATCAGCTTCTCATAACTTTTAGACTTGTTTCCAAGCTGAAATCCTCTTGAGAAGGCAGGATGCTGGACCAAGCTTGATCCCTCTTCCCTGAGGAAGAAGCTGGCTTATCCACTGTACTTAGTTCCTTGGCTACATCTTCCTATATGTTATGTGTGTGCATGTTCAGTCATGTCTGACTCTTTGTGACCCTGTGAACTGTAGCCCACCAGTCTCCTCTGTCTATGGAATTCTCTAGGCAAGAATACTGGAGTGGATAGCCATTCGCTTCTCCAGGGCATCTTCCTGACCTGGGAATCGAACTCACAACTCTTGTGTCTCCTGTATTGGCAGGCAGACTCTTTACCTCTGTGCCCCCTGGAAAGCCCCACGTTTTCCTATGAGCACCCACAATAAAACCAAAACAAAGAGCTTTGAACTCTTTGGCCAGATTTTGAAGGCTATTTCTAGAGCTAGGAATTTACCAAAGGACAAAGAAACAAAGAAGGAATAATATTCTTCCCGTTTTAAGTGGGAAAACAAACAAAACAGTTGATTTTGCATGATAAAGCAAGCAAGAACTTCCAAGTGGAGGGGGGGCGGGGTGGCATTCACATAAATACAAGGGATTAAGAGAAACTTAAGAAAATGCTACAGTCTGTTTAGTATCTCAGGAAAAGTCTGAGTCATCATCACCAGCCTGAACCTCTATCCATCAGAAAAATGACCAAATAAAACATATCCTCTGAAAAGACCAGCAATGCATTGTGAGACTCCAAAACTTTTTACTCTTTCAATCCAATATTCTGCTTTTAGGATATACAAATGTATAGGATATTCACTCTAGTATCATTTATGATAGAAATAAATCAGTGGGGAACCATGTATTCAAAATAGGTGAACGGTTAAATTATGTCTTCATATGATAGACTATCACAGACTGTGAAAATTATTTTAGGAAAAAATGCTTAGTCCATACAGATGATATAAATTTAATTGATGAAAAGGCAATATGCAGACCTTTACATATTCAGCATGGTAAATCAGTTTCATCCTTCATCTCACCACCAATTGGTTGCTAACACCAATTGCTTGGAACTCTGCAATGGAAAAGATTCTGAGGTCCTGTGGACACCCAGCAGTAATGATTAGCAAGGACTGTGTGGGCAGAAGAAAGGAGGGCATCTCACCTGTGCCAGCAATTTGCCATGCCAGGTTTATTCAGAATAATTTAAACTATGACACATACAACATGTATTCACACACATGAGTATGTTCATGCAGATGAGAAGGGGAGAAAAACTGAGCCAATAAGAAGTAAACTCTGTTGATCAGCAGAAAACCATGACTTTGTTTACTTATGTGGTATGATGTGTAAGGATTTCTGAAGCTTCCATCTTACTGATTCTTTGGATTAAGTGAAATGGTTAGTCACTCTGTCGTGTCCAACTCTTTGCAACCCCATGGACAGTAACCCGCCAGGCTCTTCTGTCCATGGGATGCTCCAGGCAAGAATACTGGAGTGGGTAGCCTTTCCCTTCTCCAGGGGATCTTCCTGACCCAGGGATCGAACCCAGGTCTCCCACATTGTGGGCAGACTGTTTACCATCTGAGCCACCAAGGAAGCCCTGGATTAAGTAAAGTCACAGGGAATTACAAATAGATTTCATGCTCGTGAGAACATTCAAAGCCAAGCAAAACAAGTTTGTGGAGGTGGAGACATGAGGACTCATATGTTGCTGGTGTGGATGTAAAGTGATATACAGCTCCTTTGCAAAATGGTTTGGCTGTTTCAGAAAAGCTTCACCATAAATTTATCAGGTGACTCAGCAGCTTCATGCCTAGAGAAATGAAAGTATGTAACTGATACACAAATGTTCTTTAGGAGCATCAGTTCAGTTCAGTTGCTCAGCCGTGTCTGACTCTTTGCGATCGCATGAACTACAGCACGCCAGGCCTCCCTGTCCATCCCGGAGTTTACTCAAACTTAAGTCCATTGAGTTGGTGATGCCATCCAACCATCTCATCCTCTGTTGTCCCCTTCTCCTCCTGCCCGCAGTCTTTCCCAGCATTAGGGTCTTTTCAAATGAGTGAACTCTTCGCATGAGGTGGCCAAAATATTGGAGTTTCAGCTTCAACATCAGTCTTTCCAATGAACACTCAGGACTGATCTCCTTTAGGATGGACTGGTTGGATCTCCTTGCAGTCCAAGGGACTCTCAAGAGTCGTCTCCAACACCACAGTTCAAAAGCATCAATTCTTCAGCACTCAACTTTCTTTATAGTCCAACTCTCACATCCATACATGACCACTGGAAAAACCATAGCTTTGACTAGATGGACCTTTATTGACAAAGTAATGTCTCTGCTTTTTAATATGCTGTAGATTGGTCATAACTTTCCTTCCAAGGAGCAAGCATCTTTTAATTTCATGGCTGCAATCACCATCTGCAGTGATTTTGGAGCCCCCCCCCCAAATAAAGTCGGCCAGTTTCCACTGTTTCCCCATCTATTTGCCATGAAGTGATAGGACCAGATGCCATGATCTTAGTTTTCTGGACATTGAGGGTTAAGCCAACTTTTTCACTCTCCTCTTTCACTTTCATCAAGAGGCTCTTTAGTTCTTCACTTTCTGCCATAAGGGTGGTGTCATCTGTAGGGCCTCCTTCAGGAGCATAATGTGTGATAACTCCAAGTTGGAAACAGTTTGAATGTCTATCAGTGGGTGAATTGAGAAAGAAAATCGTGTCTCCATACAATGAACTATTATTCAGCCTTAAAAGGGGGATAAGGCTATGACACCTGCTGTAACATGGATGGGCCTTAGTAACACTTGGCAAAGCGAGAGGAGTCAGACACAAAAGCCCACATGTTGTATGTTTCCATTTGTATGAAAATCTTCATAAAAGTTAGTAATATCTACAGAGATAGGAAGGAAATCAGTGCTTACCTGAAGTTGGGAAGAAAATGGAGATTAATTACAAAAGAACATGAAGAATCTTATCAGGTGATGAAAATGGTCTGAAACTGGGTTATTGTGATGGTCATATAACTCAATAAATTTACTAAAATGCACTGAACTATTTATTTTATTCATTTTTTATTTTAAAATTATCACTTTGTTTAATTTTATTTTTTAGTTGGAGGAAAATTGCTTTACAATGTTGTGTATGTTGCTGCCGTACAGCAAGGCAAATCAGTCATAATTGTATATATATCCCCTCCCTCCTGAGTCTCCCTCCCACCTCTACCCCCATCCTACCCCTCCAGGTCATCACGGAGCACTGAGCTGAGCCCTCTGTGCTATAGAGCAGCTTCCCACTAGCTAGCTATTTTATACGTGGTGTATATATATGTCAATGTTACTTTCTCAATTCGTTTCACCGTCTCCTTCCCCCACTGTGTCCACAAGTCCCTTCTCTACATCTTTGTCTTCATTCATTCCCTACAGATAGGTTTGTCAGTACCATTTTTCTAGATTCCATATATATGCATTAATACACAATATTTGTTTTTCTCTTTCTGACTTACTTCACTCTGTATAACAGCTCTAGGTTCATCTCCCTCACTGAAAACTGACTTGAATTCATTCCTTTTATGGCTGAGTGATATTCCATTGTATATATGTACCACATCTTTATCCATTCATCAAGTTGATGGGCATCTAGGTTGCTTCCGTGTCCTGGCTATTGTAAATCGTGCTGCTGTGAACATTAGGGTACATGTGTCTTTTAGAATTGTGGTTTTCTCAGGGTGTATGCTCAGTAATGAGATTGCTGGGTCATATGGTAGATGTATTCCTAGTTTGTTAAAGGATCTCCATACTGGCTGTATCAGTTTACATCCCCATGAACAGTGTGAACCGTGCAAATTAATTTAAATAGGGGATAGTTTTGATGTATAAGTATGCCTCAATAATGTTGTTTAGAGAGAGAAAAATGGAAGGGGACAGAGTGTGTGCTAACACTAAGGTGCTATCACTGACCACCTCTTGCTAGCTTGTGGAATGTTATTTTCTTATTTAGGTCTCTCTATTTTTTTCCTTGTTTTCATCTGAATATGCCTTTTTATTTAAAAACAAAAAAAACAATCAGGGGAAAAACTACCATTGCCTACACCTCCCCCCCCCCAACCCCTTTCAGAATCAACAAATGTTTATGATGGAGCTCTCCTACCCTCATCTCCATTCCCACTGGGATGCAATTAGACCAGCGTGCAAGGGCACCTTTGTGAATGCACTAATCATATCCATGAGGATGTTGAAGGCCCTACTCTTAGCAAACATATTCTTCTCCTCCTCTAATACCTAGATGAAACATTTTCACCTTTCGAAAGCTTATTTTCCAGCTTCCAATTTCCTGGGGCCATGGCCTCCAGCACTTACATGAGGTGTGCCGTCATGCTTCAGGCTGGAGAAAAATCATGCCTTCGCGGTGTAAGGTCAAGACTGTGCACCTGTTCGAATCCTCGAGAGCCCCAAGAGAAATAGCCCTGCCAAGGTTTTCTAGACATCACAGATTTCTTGTGTTAGAATTGCTGGCAGTGTCTGGCACAATATTTTAAAGCCGTTCTGCAGGTGAAGGCCCTTTCTCAGAAGGAGACTATTTTTCTACCTGCGTTGGGAAAATGTCACACAACACACTAGATCCTCACCCCATTACATTACAGAGAGGAGTCACACATCACTGATATGGGTCAGACACAGCCCATTGTATTGTAGCAAATAATAACAAGTATTAGCACGGAGCTCTTAAACTGGGTGCCAGGGACTGTGTGAAACAGTTTTTTTTTTAACTTTTTATTTTGTATGGGGGTACAACAGATTAACAATGTTGTGATAGGTTCAGGTGAACAGCAGAGAGACCCAGCCATACATATACATGTATCCATTTTCCCCCCAAACACCCCTTCCACCCAGGCTGTCACATCCAGCATTGTTCCCTGTGCTACGCAGTAGGTCCTTGTTGGTTATCTAATTTAAATAGAGCATATCCATCCCAGATGAAGCATGGTAGATATGTTATTTCATTTAACCCTCACTAGAGCACTGTTAATTATTACCTATAATTTCCTATAGAGGAAATGGGGGTCAAAGAGAAGAAATGAGTCAGTTAGTGAGGTGCAGAGTCAAGGCACGTCTGTCGTATTTTGAATTGGGGACAGACAAGACACGAAGTGGCCTGAAACCAGGGGACAGATGGACAAATATTCGCTTGGCCAATAAATTTGCTCAGGTTTTCTAGAACAGCTTAGGGAAAAATCCGAACGAACTTTTTGGCCGACCTGATATACACTACTCATTCATCTGGAACTCGGGGTAGGTGCATACTGCAGGCACAAGTCGATGTATACAGCTGGCTTCAGTCACAGTAAAGCCCATCCCAGCAGATTCTAGCGTAGATCAACAATGATGAACAAGCCACCACAGTCTCCTCCACCCAAGTGATGTTAAAAATCTCCTCTGCAAGGCACATACAACCCTTCTGAAAATATATAGGAGCAACTCCCCAGCTATCAGAAAAACACTGATTTAACTCACGTTACCTTAAATTGATTCGGGCTCAGTTTGTCTCATCAGGCCATTTGGGGATGTTTGATAAAAATTCATACCTGTTGTTCAATACCAAGAATTAATACATTTCCTGCATATGAATTTGTGTCTGCTGACATGATTTAATTGCTACCCCAGTGAGATGATTTCCTTTCTGATTAAAGACCATCCTTGGATAAGCTTGCAGACAGTGTGACCAGATGGATGGAGCTTCTCAGAGGAAAGCGGGTCTGCAAAGTGTCCTGTTGAAAGGAGGTTTTGGGACATGAGTGAGAATGAAGGCTCAATTTTGAGTGGTGGATATCCTGAGAGCTCGTCCCCACCTGTCCATATATCCTGGGAAGGGGAGGGGGGCAGGCGCCTGCCCTCTCCCACATTTTTTGTCGTCTCTCTCCCTCTGCAGGAGCAGACAAATGGACCATGGCAGTGTGTTAGACGTTAGAAGGATTTTTCTCTTTGGATTTCTGCTTCTCACTCTTGTGTACAGGAAGGATAAATAATGTCGGAACATAATAAAAATGCTTTCAGTCCCCTGAAGCTAGGAAAGCATTTTAATGTAGTGAGTGATGTTGCAAAACCTTCTTTATCAAGAAACACGAAGGAAAAGCTTTTCAAATACCAGCTGCATACAAACAGGCCTGCAATGTTCAAGACACCTCCCCAGAGATGGTCAGGAAGGGGCTTGCTTAGAAAACAGCACCCTCATCCCATCCTGTACGTGAGGATTCAGGTTGATGGGGCATCAAGTTTTTCAAGAACTGGCTCTCACCCCCTCTTCAGCCTCTTGATGCCAATTTTACCCTCTAAGCAGGCTGATGAAATTTCTGGTCCCCAAACACGTTCTGCAGCTTCTTGTTTATGAGTCTTGTGTCCATGGGGTTCTTCCTGCCTCGTGTTCCTTTGTCTTCTTCTGATTTATACTCATGCTTCGAGACCCATTTCCCGTGTTCTCCCCTGAAGAAATTCATCCTGTAAGTCCTCAGCCACAGAGTGATGTCCTCTTTATATGCACCCATAATCTCCTTGCATTTTCTTCTGACAAATATCAGTCTATATCAGACAAATATCAGCTTTATATCAGTATGTCAATATATCTATGTCTGTCTTTGTATCTGAATCTAATCTACACTTCTCTCCCTCTCCATGAGTGGTGTGTGTGAGAGTCACTCAGTTATGTCCACCTTTTTGCGACCTCATGGACTGTAGTCTGCTAGGGTTTTCCATCCATGGAATTCTCCAGACAAGAAAACTGGAGTGGGCAGCCATTCCCTTCTCCAGCAGATCCTGGTCCAGGGATCGAACTCAGGTCTCCTGCATTGCAGACAGATTCTTTACCATCTGAACCACTAGGGAAGCCCTTCCTTATGTGGGGACAAGGCCAATTCATATACGTAAGAAAAGATGGGGATTTTAACCTGAAGTTATACCTTATACTTTCCCCAAAGAAAAACCACTCCAGTCAAGAAAGTTGCAAAAAAAATTGAAATTGATTGGTAGTAGAATGATGGTTGACAGGCATTGGGGGCTGGAGGAAATGTGGGGGTAAAGGTCAAAGGATGCAGCCTCTCAGTTATAAGATGAATAAGTTCGGGAGACCTAAGGTACCGCGCGGTGCCCACATTTAATAATGATGTATTGGATACTTGAAATTTGAAAAGGGAGTAGATCTGAAGCATTCTCCCTCCCACTCCCCAACACACACACGCAGAATAGTAACTTTGTGAGGTGATGGCCAGCTTAGTTCACTTGACTGTGGCAGTCATTTCACGATGCATACTTACATCATGTCATCATGTTGTATACTGTACCTAAGTGCAATTTTTATTTGTCAGACATCCCTCAATAAAGCTGGAAAAATTACGTGAAAATTTTAATTGAAGTTGATTTTAACCCTAACTGTGGAGTTCTGAAGCCTAGGGCAGCAGCATTTCTGAAATCAGGAAACCATGTTAGAAATCTAGATATCTGATACCTTCGCTGATCCTGGTGACAGGAGCATCAGGGCCCCTCAACTCCCCCATTGATGTGAGGTCTCATCCTTCTGTCCTTTAATGTTTAAATAAAATCATTTCCAACTCCCCATCCTATATAAGTTAGGGAACTTGGTCTTCAACCTCCTCTATTTCAAGAGACTCAGAGATGGAGTATTATACTTTTAAAAATTACTCTTGAAAATTTCTCCTCTAAGCCACATGTGCCTGCGTCTAACCTATAGACTGTAGCCTGCCAGGTTCCTCCATCCATGGCATTCTCCAGGCATGAATACTGGAGTGGGTTGCCATTTCCTCTTCCAGGGGATCTTCCCAACCCAGGGATTTGAAGCTGAGTCTCTTATGTCTCCTGCATTGGCAGGAGGGTTCTTTACCATTAGTGCCTCTTGGGAAGCCCATCCAAGCCACATATTTCCCACTAAATATGAATTCCCAACTCTTTAAATTATCCCACCATGGCTGTTTTCAGTGGGTGAAATGGTAAAATGGGAAGAGAATGAGTTGAAAGGTCAACATACTGACTGCAAGACAAGGCAATTAGATGAGGTGCAGGCTCATGAAACTGAACTAGAAATCAAGCAACAAAATGGAAAATGGAGCTAACGATGGTCTAATTGTCCCTCCCCTGTAATGTGGTTATAAAGATTAAATGAATCAATATATGTGAAATGTTTAGAACAGGCTTTGGGCATAGCAGGCACTGAATGCATATTATCTATTGTTGTTGTAAGTCAGTGCCAAGGGTGTGTTGGGTGTGGGAGAACTCAAGATGGAAAAACAGGAGATAATGGAGTTCTATTTACTATTTCTGTGTTTAAAGCTTAGCCTAAAGTGCTATTGATGAAGTGACTCCTGTATAATGAGAATAATAAATACTAAAAAGATAATGAGCTTAGAACATCCCTCAAAAAAAAAGCCAATTGTTTACTCAATTATGGTAAATTGCTTATGTAGTTCCCACAGATTGTGAATTAAGTCTCCTTTGTCAAGCAAAACGCCACATAGGTATGTGTGCTTGTATTTTTCTTTCAATTGTTGAAGATAATGATAGGGATATAAAACTTCTTGAATTAAAACTGTATTTCTGGACTAAGTGAAGCATACTTATGCAAAGTCCTACCTCATGACTTGAAACACAATAGGAACTTGATACAGTAAATCTCCTCCATTCGAACCGTCATGTTGCAAACTTTGGAACGATGCGAACGCGTGTTCCATCAGCATCAGGTATGAGTGAGACTGCAGCTTGTCCTCTGTCTCCTATTGCTGACGATCCTTCAGCTGTACCATCTCCCACCACCCCTCCCTCCTCCAGTCAGTAATTCTTCTTGCCTGTTCAGTCCATGCCAGCCCCCGGATGCCAGTTGTTGGACTGAATTACTGTACTTTTTAAGGTACTATACTGTAAGATTAAAAATGTTTTATTTTTTGTGTTTGCTTTTTATGTATTATTTTGTCTGAAAAGTATCATAAGTCTGCCCCAAAATAGTACCATATAGCCCCTTGTGTTAGTCGGATACCAAGCTAACTTTGTTGTTACGAACAATTTGAACACGCTTTCTCAGAATGAAACTGGTTCATATGTAGGGGACTTACCGTACCTATTTTTTTTTTCTTTTGATGTATTTCAGCTGTGAATCTTCTACACCTTGACTTTCCTTGCAGTGCACTAGCTGATGGTTTTGGGGTAGACAAGATTTCTTAGGATACAAAAAGTATGAAATGAACCAGAAGTGAAAAACAATCTGTGTTTTCTCAAGTCCTCCTGGTGACCCCAGTGAACACTCCAATGAAAGCCTGTATTCTGGGAAGGTGATACTGAAAATCATCTATTTATGGAGCTGAAGAAGTAATCAGCACTGGAAACAACAGAAATGGGAGGGGCTTTTAACATTGGTAAGTTTCATCAGTGACTGCTCTCATCCAAATCCTAAACTGGGTATAACCAGGAAGGGAATGTAAGATACCAACCATGAGATGCTATGACACAAACATGTTTATGAAACTAATTCTGTTGTTATTCCAACTTATGAAACCAACACCACTCATTGTAAAAAGAACTTAAAAGTATATATTCAAATACATTTCACATTTATTCCTTTATTTTGTAACTTGCCTTTTCATTCTCTTGTGTATTTAGTCACTCAGGTGTGTCTGACTTTTTGTGACCCCATGGACTGTAGCCCACCAGGTTCCTCTGTCCATGGAATTTTCCAGACAAAAATACTGGAGAGGGTTGCCATTTCCTCCCCCAGGGGATCTTCCTGACCCAGGGACCAAACCTGCATCTCTTGTGTCTCCTGCATTGACAGGTGGGCTCTTTACCACTGAGCCACCACCTGGAAGCCCTTCATTCATCCTCTTAAGTATCTATTAAAGAGCAGAAGATTTGAATTTTGATAAAGCCCAATTTCTCATTGTTTTTCACTTAAGGTGCAGCTTTTGAGTCCTAAGAAATCTTGTCTACCCCAAGACCATAAAAAATAATCCTATCTTCTAGAAAGTTCAAAATGCTAGCTTTTAGCTGCTGATGTATGATCCACTTTTAGTTAATTTCTATACAGTGTGAAGTTGATCTCTTTTCATATAAATATCCAGTTGTTCCAGTAACATTTATTGAAAATATTATCCATTCTCACACTGAATTACCTCAGCACAATTGTTGAAAATCAATTGATATGCACTGTATTTATGGATGCTCTATTGGGTTCCATTGACCTATATAGTCATCTTCATACCAGTTTCTATTCTATTTTTATTTCTATTCAATTCCTTGATTATTGTAGCTTACTCTGATCTTCATTTTCCAAATTATTTAGGTTATTCTAGTTTCTTTGACTTTCTACATATATTTTAGAATCAACTTGTCAATTTCTATGGAAAAAAAAATAACCCATGGGGCTAAATCTATAGATTCAAATCCCTTTAAATTTGTTGAGACTTATTTTGTGGTCCAACTTTTCTGGGGCAAGTATTGGAAAACCTTAGTTTAACTCAGCTTTATTCCTAAATCATGGTCTTTCTGCACCTTCATGGAATGCCTCAGATAATCATCAAGGATCCTCCATTTTTTCTGATTAAAATTTGAACATCTCCCAATACTGTCTGATCTCTGGTAATTGTTCTGTTTACAATTTCCTTGTTCTTTGAACAGTCTTTCATAATGTCCCTATGTTGCCTCATGTGAAGCAAAGGGATCCTTATGTAGATCTCAGGCATTCTTTTTCAGCACAAATCACTTCTTTTTCCTCTTCTTTCTTTAAGAGGATAAAAAGATTTTACTTCATACTTCCAGCAGTTTAATTTGTGGGGGGGGAATCTGTTTTAGAATAGACTTCTACTTCTAATATCGAAATATATTTATGTTTGATCATTTTTATAAATTTATATTAAGATATACAATATGATGTTTTGATATACATGTATATTATAAAATAATTATATTATCATTATTACTAGGGATATATATTTGATCTTTGTCCCTGGCACAGAACTCCAAAAACCCTTGGAATTTCCTGTATGATAAGAGTTCATGACAAATCCCTGTCAACCACACCTGAGTTTATGTTATTGAATAGATAGCCAGGGCTTCCCTGGTGGCTCAGCTGGTAAAGATCCCACTTGGCAATGCAGGAGATACAGGAGACATGGTTTTGATCTCTGGGTTGGGAAGACCCCCTGGAGAAGGGAATGGCAACGCACTCCAGTATTCTTGCCTGGGAAATCCCATGGACAGAGGGACCATGGGTCAAAAAGGGTCAGACATGACTGAGTGTATGCATACCAGCACACACACCTAAGGATGGGGGCTGGTTGTAAGGGAAACCAACCATGTGATTAGAGGGTTGGAAGTTTCAGTCCCACTCCCTTGACCTCCAAGGAGGAGGGGACTAGAAGTTGCATCGATCACCAATGGCTGATGACTATTATATTGATGGAATGAAGTCTCTATAAAAAAAATCAGGACAGGGTTTGGGGGGCTGCAGGTTGGCGAATATGTGGAGACTAGGGGAGAGTGTTAACTTTTCTTTATATCTCACCCTCTGCATCTCTGCCATCTGGACTTTCCTGAGTTATAACCTTTTGTAATAAACCAGGAATCCAGTAAGTAAAATGTTTCTCTGCATGTTGTGAGCTGAGCTAGCAAAGTAATGAAACCTAAGCTGGGGACAGTTATTGGCCTTAGATAGTATCACCAACACAGTGGACATTAATTGAGCAAACTCCGGAAGATAGTGGAAAATAGGGGAAGCCTGGCGTGCTGCAGTCCGTGGGGTCACAAAGAGTCAGACACGACTTCATGATTGAACAGCAACAACGACAACAAGGAGGGGACAATTGGAATCTCCCATCTGTGGGTCAGAAGCCCAAGTGACAACCGAGAATTGTGGCCTGGGAGGGGTGCAGTCTTTTAGGACTTTGTCATCCAATGCAATCGCTGGTAGACAGAGTCAGAGTTGAGTTAAATTGTAGGACGTCCAACTGGTATTGAAGAATCGCTTGGTACTGTGGTGGGGGAAGGGCTTCCCGGATGGTTCAGCAGTAAAGAATCTGCTTGCCAGGGCAGGAGCCGCAAGAGATGCAGGTTTGATCCCTGGGTCGAAAAGATCCCCTGGAGGAAGACATGGCAACCCCCTCCAGTATTCTTGCCTGGAGAATCCATGGACAGAGGAGCCTGGTGGGCTACAGTCCATGGGGTTGCAGAGTCTGACACACGCACCATGGTGCGGGTGGAAACCTCACACGTTGTAATTGAGTACAGAATCCTTACAAGGACATACCCTCAATATTTCAATTCTGCTTAGTCTACAAAAATGAGAGTGAAAATGCCTTAAGGACATTAGAAGAGGCTGCTCTAAATCTCAGAAAAGCCTAGAAAAAGAGGCGTGGCATTCCAAACTTCACCCCGCCCTCCTCCCAGCTGTCGCGGAGAAGCGGAGGCACTCTCTCCATCTTTTTTCTTCTGTCTGAGTGGAGTTTTGGCAGAAGTGCCTCCAATTTGTTTGTTTTTTAGATTTGCTGTCTTGCCTGAGTAAGCATTAAACAGAAGGCAACCTCTCTCTCAAGGTGAAAAATTACTTTTAAATTTTCCACTTAGGAAACCGCGTCTTGGTGCCTTCGTTGGAGAGGAACATGAAGGCTGACCTCAGGGGATCCGCAGGAAGCCCAGACAGATACAGGCAGAGGCTGTCTGCACACAAACCGTCTCTCCTGTTTCCACCCGCCTCTCCAACTTACCCTGTTTTTGTCTTTTTTTTTTTTTTTCCTTTTCCTTGAAGGTCTAAATGCCTTTGAAAGCCTCTGGATAAACATATATCTACCGCTATACCAATTTGCACGGTTCTTTCCTATTGATTTAGCTTGTAATTTATTTCTTTATTTCTGACAGATTTCACTTACATTCCCAGGTAAGGGCGAAGTGCTGAAGCTAGAAAACTGTAATTAAATAATCGGGCGGCTGGCAGGCTGGGAGAGGCTCTGAAGCTGCTCTTTGTGGGTCATCCAAAAGAAGGCAGAGACAGGAGTGGCAAGCGATGGGAAAGCCATGTGCTTGTAGGCATGGGTAGGCTTTATTTTTGTAAATAAGAATCAAAGCGGGTTTTCATGCTGAATTACGGCCGTTCCTTCAAAGTGCCATGAAATGGTATATTATTACCCATTGCATGCCTGATTCCCTCGGCCGGGAGCCGGGGAGGGAAAGGGCCCACTGTGTTATCCACTGCCAGCTCTTTAATGAGATGATGAGATGTGCAAACTGCATAGTGTGCAATATTTTTCTTCCCGACTCAATCTATAATAAGTCGATAGCCCGCTGAAACCCAGGGTTTGGTGCATTTTTCCAATTTACTTGCTGTCGATGACTCTGAAAGTGCTGATCCCATCAAACCGCCCCTCTCCCACACAGATTTCAATAACTTGGGAAAGAGAAATTCCATTAGCCTGCGATGGTGCTTTAAACAAACAGCGTGGTTTCCCTCTTCATCCACTTTACCTGGGATCGGCTTGTCTTCTCATCAGGAATTATTACAGTGTGTGAAGCCACCTTCCCCAGGAATGCTGTGAGAGCGCATTTATTTACTCATGAAACAGTGGGTGGAATAATAGATGATGGTGGCTATTTATGAAGCACACAAGCCATGCTATTTAAAAAATAAAAAAGCAAACACAAAACATGATAGATGAATGGATTGCTTCAGCTACTCCAAGTCAAGGAGGGGGCCAACTTTTCCCATAAAAGAGCAGGTAATAAATATTCCATGTTTTACAGGGCCACAAATATGTTTATTGCATAGTCTTTTTTGTTTGTTTGTTTGCTCTTATTGTTGGTGGTTTTGCTCTTTTTACAATCTATAAACACGAGGGGAAAAAATATCCTTACTTAGCTCAAGGGCTTTGAAAAGAGCCCTGCTCCAAACGATGTTTGTTTGGAAGATGAGCCCCCAAATTAATTTTCAGGATAGTGTAAAAAGCACTTGAGTGTCATTGAGAAATCTCACAGTTTGGGAAGAGTCAGCTCTGAGTTTCCCCTCTGCTGTGACTGCTCCTAGTTGGGGCTTCTTGGACTAGTGCTTGATTTCTCTCAGCCACAATTTTTCTCATCTGAAAAAAGGGAATAATACCTAAATAACAAAGGCAGAGGGCCTCCTGGGTGGTAAATAATCCACCTAGCAATAGAGGAGAGGCAAGAGACACAGCTTTGATCCTTGGGTTGGGAAGATCCCCTAGAGGAGGGCATGGCAGCCCACTCCAGTATTCTTGCCTGGGAAATCCCATGGACAGAGGAGCCTGGTGGGCTACAGTCCATGGGATTGCAAGAGTTGAACACGATTGAGTGACTAAGCACAGCAGAGCATGTATATATATGTACCATATGTATATATGCTTGAATACTTACATATAAGTATATGAGGCCATATGTTTCCCTCTGGATATCATTTTAACTTCATCCTTCACCTTTTGATATCCCATATTTTAATTATAATTCAGTTCCAAATATTTTGAAAACATCCAATATGTTTCTGTGAATCATGGGTTATCTAGAAGCAGTTTTAAAAATTTCTTTCTATATTAGTTATCTTTGGTAACACTTTTCTAACTTAATTCTATTATTGTCCAAAAAAATGTGATCCATATAAAACCAATTATTTGGAACTTGGTGATGCTTGCTTTATTAATGTCAGCTAGCCTCTGCAGCTGAAGGTGCATGCTATCTTCTGCAGGAGGGCTAACGTGTTTTTCTTCCCATAAACTATCCAGCTTTACCCCATTTGAAGCACAAGTGCATAGTTCTTTGGTCCTAAATGTTTCATGTTCCAGGAAAGAGTACTTACTGTCCAGGTGCTTTATGTATTAATATACCCATTAAATCAAAAGCCTGTTAGGAATCTAAGACTCATGACTCTTACTGACTTAGACCTTCATCTTAGATTAACACAAAGCTGGCTACCCTGGGGCTCAGTGGGAAAGAAACTGCCTGTCATTGTAGAAAACGCAGGTTTGATCCCTGAATTGGGAGAAAGAAATGATAACTGACTCCAACATTCTTGCCTGGGAAATCCCAGGGATGGACAAGCCTGGTGGGCTACAGTCTATGGTGTTACAAAGAGTTGGACTCTGCTGAACCACACCCCTCCCCTCACCAACACACACACCCTTATCTTCCTTGTTTTGTATCGATGGCTCATCACACAGTTAAGGGTGAAAAGCAGGTGCTCAACAACTATTTGCCCTGATCCGTTTTCATGTGTTATTTTGATAGATTGATTTCTTTTGGCTGTCTCTATTAGAAGGTGGATGTTTTGAGGTCAGGAGTGTCAGTACCTCCGTGCTGTCACGGATGCAACAGATGCTTAGTCGATGTTGGTAGAAATAAAGAAGGGTGACAGAGGCTTTCATTTTTTTTCCTGATAAGAAAAAAAACACATTGATTTAGGGAAAAAACAGAGAGATTGAAACTTCAGATGACTTTGTAGATAGGAAGACACGTTATGTTAGAATACTCCTAAAATCCCCTTTTACTGAATTTCTTTACATAAAGAAATCAATGAGCCATTCTCAGGTTTGATTTACCTGAGAACTGCCAGGTGGTACAGGGATGAGGAGGGGGCTTCTGGGAATATCCCATACCCTTTGGCATGCCTCTCAGATATGCCAGTATCTGATGGCCTAGCAAAGAAATGTTTTAGTCCTCAAAAAAATGGAATAAAGCATTTTACCCCCTATTGAAACTTAACCATCTTAAACTAATGATCAATAAATCTGATTAAACAAGATTAGAGGACTCCAAGTACTGAAAATCCCATGATGAGCGTGGAGCTCTCTCTGCCCATCCAGCTGTTGTCACAGTGAAGGATTCATCCAGCATTAAGCCTCATCCTTTCACAATTCAAGCTATTTTTTTTTCAACTTTTTTATTTTATATTGGAGTACAGCCGGTTAACAATGTTGTGACAGATTCAGGTGGACAGCAAAGGGACTCAGCCAGGCATGTACATGTATCCATGCTCCCCCAAACACGCCTCTCATCCAGGCTGCCACATAACTGAGCAGAGTTCCCTGCGCTATACAGTAGGTCCTTGTTGGTTATCCATTTTAAATATAGCAATGTGCATATGTCCATCCCAAGCTCCCTAACTATCCCTTCCCTCCATCCTTCCACCCAGCAACCATAAGCACAATTCAGAGCTGTCTTATTGGGAAGGATAAAGGGCAGAAGGAAACCCATGTGTTCTGCATGTATCTGCAACTTAGTGAGATGAAACGAATAGAGGATTGGGGGGTGAGATCACCCTGAATTTATCATGTTTCTCATTTGAGTTTTTAATGTTTATTTCTTTGGCCATGCTGGGTCTTCATTGCAACACTCAGGATCTTTTAGTTATAGCACATGGATCTAGTTCCCAGACCAGGGATCCAACCCGGGTTCCCTGCACTGGGAATGCAGCATCTTAGACACTAGGCCACAGAGGAAGTCCCCCTCATTTGAATTTTTAAAAATAATAATGATTTTATATATATATATATATATATATATAAAACTTTCAATTTAATCTAAATATCTTCATGTGGTAGCTATCGTCATTAGCCCTAGTTGGTAAATGAAAAAAACTGAATCCAGATGTTAAGTGACTTGCCAGTGGGTATGTTGTTGGTATTATTCAGTCGCTAAGTTGTGTCGGACTCTTTGCAACCCCATGGACCACGACACAGCAGACTTCTCTGTCCTTCACTCTCTTCCAGAGTTAGCTCAGATTCATGTGCATTGAGTTGGTGATGCCATCCAACCATCTCATCTTCTGTTTCCCCCTTCTTCTTTTGCCTTCAATCTTTCCAAGCATCAGAGTCTTTTTCAGTGAGTAGGCTCTTGGCATCAGGTGGCCAAAATATTGGAGCTTCAGCTTCAGTCACTTACTATGCATATTCAGGGTTGATTTCCTTTAGGATTGACTAGTTTGATCTCCAAGGGACTCTCAAAAGTCTTCTCTGGCACCACAATTTGAAAGCATCAGTTCTTCAGCATTCAGCCTTCTTTATGGTCCAACTCGCACATCCTTACATGACTACTGAAAAAACCATAGCTTTGACTAGATGGGACAATGGATAGAGTAGCTAATAAACAGTACTGTTATCCCTACAATTTTAGTCACTCTGATGCAACATTCTGGCTAGAGAAGCATCTCCTGGCTCTTGAGTGAAGGGGGGCGGGGTGTTGCTTTTTCCTTGAAAATTAGATAGATTCTGTAGCTGAAGATACTGTCCTAAGTAGCATGGCTAATGTATTTTTTCTCCCCATGAAATTTTGGGTTTTGCTGCACTTGGAACACAACACATTTTGTGTTGGACTGAGCTACTTCTCCTCATTTTATTGTTTTATTGGGATACTGTATTCCAAGGCCAAATTTGCCTGTTACTCCAGGTGTTTTTTGACTTCCTACTTTTGCATTCCAGTCCCCTATAATGAAAAGGACATCTTTTGGGGGTGTTAGTTCTAAAAGGTCTTGTAGGTCTTCATAGAACCATTCAACTTCAGTTTCTTTAGCATTACTGGTTGGGGCATAGACTTGGATTACTGTGGTATTGAATGGTTTGCCTTGGAAACGAACAGAGATCATTCTGTCATTTTTGAGATTGCATCCAAGTACTGCATTTCGGACTCTTGTTGACCATGATGGCTACTCCATTTCTTCTAAGGTATTCCTGCCCGCAGTAGTAAATATACTGGTCATCTGAGTTAAATTCACCCATTCCAGTCCATTTTAGTTTGCTGATTCCTAGAAAGTCAACGTTCACTCTTGCCATCTCCTGTTTGACCACTTCCAATTTGCCTTGATTCTTGGACCTAACATTCCAGGTTCCTATGCAATATTAGCTCTTACAGCATTGGACCTTACTTCTATCACCAATCACATCCGCAACTGGGTATTGTTTTTGCTTTGGCTCCATTGCTTCATTCTTTCTGGAGTTATTTCTCCACTGATCTCCAGTAGCATATTGGGCACCTACTGACCTGGGGAGTTCCTCTTTCAGTATCCTATCATTTTGCCTTTTCATACTGTTCATGGGGTTCTCAAGGCAAGAATACTGAAGTGGTTTGCCATTCCCTTCTCCAGTGGACCACATTCTGTCAGACTTCTCCACCATGACTCGGGAGAAATATCAATAACCTCAGATATGCAGATGACACCACCCTTATGGCAGAAAGTGAAGAGGAACTCAAAAGCCTCTTGATGAGAGTGAAAGAGGACAGTGAAAAAGTTGGCTTAAAGCTCAACATTCAGAAAATAAAGATCATGGCATCTGGTCCCATCACTTCATGGGAAATAGATGCAGAAACAGTGGAAACAGTGTCAGACTTTATTTTTGGGGGCTCCAAAATCACTGCAGATGGTGACTGCAGCCATGAAATTAGAAGACGCTTACTCCTTGGAAGCAAAGTTATGACCAACCTAGATAGCATATTGAAAAGCAGAGACATTACTTTGCCAACAAAGGTCCATCTAGTCAAGGCTATGGTTTTTCCAGTGGTCATGTATGGATGTGAGGGTTGGACTGTGAAGAAAGCTGAGTACCGAAGAATTGATGCTTTTGAACTGTGGTGTTGGAGAAGACTCTTGAGAGTCCCTGTGACTGCAAGGAGATCCAACCAGTCTATTCTGAAGGAGATCAGTCCTGGGATTTCTTTGGAGGAATGACGCTAAAGCTGAAACTCCAGTACTTTGGCCACCTCATGTGAAGAGTTGACTCACTGGAAAAGACTCTGATGCTGGGAGGGATTGGGGGCAGGAGGAAAAGGGGACGACAGAGGATGAGATGGCCGGATGGCATCACCGACTTGATGAACATGAGTTTGAGTGAACTCCTGGAGTTGTTGATGGACAGGGAGGCCTGGCATGCTGCAATTCATGGGATCGCAAAGAGTCGGACATGACTGAGCGACTGAACTGAATTGAACTGGGATACTGTCCTAGGATCTTGTATGTCTCCTCTCTTCTTACAGAACAACGTACCTATGGACTTGTAGACTGGCAGGGCATTTGGGGATCATCAAGCACACAGGTCTTAAGTCGTGGCTGCCCAGTGCTTTACTCATAAATGCACAGTAAGAGTCAGTCCATTGTTGGAGAACACAAGGATCAATCCAGGTGAAAACCATGAATCTACTCCACACAAATCCCATTTTAAATATGTGTCCAGGGAGATCCAGAGGGCGGGGAGTTATTTTCTCAAGGTCATTTTGTTGCTGCTGGCTCATACCAGAATCAGGAATGACACTCCAAGTCTGAATTTATGCTTCGCATATACATTCTCAATTCAACATCCTCTGTCAATGGTGCATCCCACTAAAAGCTGAATTTTTCAACTTCTAAAGAAAAAAGCACAGTAAAAGTAGTTGCTACTAACTTTGCTTCTGGATTTGTCTCTGTGATGTGAAGGTTTGTTTTTCAGTGTTTAGAAGTAGGGAGATAAAGAAGAAAGTTTGAAGTTTTCCTGAGAGGTTTAAGCCTCTTTGTAAGAGGTTTTCTGAAAGAACCTTGATTATTGGGTGAGAAAAAGGAGTTAGAGAAAGCAAGATTCAAGGTGGAAAAGTAGGTGGCTCAGGCCAATCTAGGGCTTCATTCTTTTCACACTTTGTTATAAGCTGTGAGGTGGATAAGTGTGTGTGTGTGTGTGCGTGTGCATGTGTGCACGTGTGTGTGCACACCTGCCACTGATTAGACAACAACAACAAAATCACAGAACAAAGCTGTTTGGCCAAGAGAAGCACATTTCTATGTTGACTTTTCAAAGTGCAAAATGAGACATGAAAATGACATTTAGAACAGAGCCATGTTGGGCTGGACAGACAAATATGGAAAGAAGTCAGCACCAACACCCAGCTAAGCATCACCACGGAGGAGAGAATGGATATGGGCAGCTCACCCCTCTTCTCTTCCCCAGTTCAAGGTGGGAGCATGTTTACTAAATGACAAGTAATTTGACAACAAGGAAGTTTAGTTGCCAAGACATTTAATGGGTCCTGAAATGTCATATTGATTTGAACCTTGCTCTAAATGGCACATTATGTTGTTAGAGGAGAAAATTAAAAATCAAAACATGGGCAAGATATTTAATTAAGAGCAATCGTTTGCATAAAAATGCTGCAATGAGTGGATTGCAGGCCGTGGTACCTGTTTCTTCACTGACTCCCTGGAAGCCTGCTGCCGAGCTACACTCATGTTTAATGGAGGCCTCTCTCCTCGTTTAAGGTTACAGGTCTAACTGCTTAAATGTCAGGTGGGGTGGGGGCTTCCAGGTACAATTCAAATCCATAAAAGAAGTTACTGGAAGGTCACACAACAATGGTTAAAAGAGACTCAGGAGTCAGAGACAACTGGCTTGATTTCTTAGTCTAAATCCGGTCAAGTTCTTAACCTTCCCTTAGCTGTAAAATAAAACCAATATTAGCTTCCTTTTTAAAAAAATGTTTTAAAAATTTTATTAGAGTATAGTTGCTTTACAATGCTGTGTTAGTTTCTGCTGTACAGCAAAGTGAATCAATCACATGTATACATATATCCCCCCTTCCTTGGATTTCCTTCCCATTTAAGTCACTGCAGAGCTTGAGAAGAAGTTTCTGTGCTTTACAGTAGGTTTTCATTAGTTATCTATTTTACACATAGTAGAGTATATACATCGATCCCAATCTCCCAATTCATCCCACCTCCCCTTTCCTCCTCGGTATCCATAAACCTGTTCTCTACATCTGTGTCTCTATTTCTGCCTTGCAAATAAATCCATCTATACCACTTTTCTACATTCCTTGAAGAATTGCTTGGATGAATATCATTTTAACTGTTGTTAATGGTAGACTCAATCACTGATGACTGTTCAGTTTGGTCCAGTTGCTCAGTCATGTCTGACTCTTTGCGACCCCATGAACTGCAGCACACCAGGCTTCCCTGTCCATCACCAACTCCTGGAGTCTACCCAAATCCATGTCCATTGAGTCAGTGATGCCATTCAACCATCTCATCCTCTGTCGTCCCCTTCTCCTCCTGCCCTCAATCTACCCAAAAGACCCCAGCATCAGGGTCTTTTCAAATGAGTCAGCTCTTTGCATCAGATGGCCAAAGTATTGGAGTTTCAGCTTCAAAATCAGTCTTTCCAATGAACAGTCAGGACTGATCTCCTTTAGGATGGACTAGTTGGATCTCCTTGCAGTCCAAGGGACTCTCAAGAGTCTTCTCCAACACCACAGTTCAAGAGCATCAATTCTTCGGTGCTCAGCTTTCCTTATAGTCCAATTCTCATATCCATACATGACCACTAGAAAAACCATAGCCTTGACTATACAGACCTTTGCTGACAAAGTAATATCTCTGCTTTTTAATATGCTAAGTTGGTCATAACTTTCCTTCCAAGGAGTAAGCATCTTTTAATTTCATGGCTGCAGTCACCATCTGCAGTGATTTTGGAGCCCCCCAAAATAAAGTCAGCCACTGTTTCCCCATCTATTTGCCATGAAGTGATGGGACCAGATGCCATAATCTTAGTTTTCTGAATGTTGAGCTTTAAGCCAACTTTTTCACTCTCCTCTTTCACTTTCATCAAGAGGCTCTTTAGTTCCTCTTCACTTTCTGCCATAAGGGTGGTGTCATCTGCATATCTGAGGTTATTGACATTTCTCCCGGCAATCTTGATTCTAGCTTGTTCTTCTTCCAGTCCAGCGTTTCTCATGATGTACTCTGCATAGAAGTTAAATAAGCAGGATGACAATATACAGCCTTGACGTACTCCTTTTCCTATTTGGAACCAGTCTGTTGTTCCATGTCCAGTTCTGTTGCTTCCTGACCTGCATGAAGGTTTCTCAAGAGGCAGGTCAGGTGGTCTGGTATGCCCATCTCTTTCAGAATTTTCCACAGTTTATTGTGATCCACACAGTCAAAGGCTTTGGCATAGTCAATAAAGCAGAAATAGATGTTTTTCTGGAACTCTCTTGCTTTTTCGATGATCCAGTGGATGTTGGCAATTTGATCTCTGGTTCCTCTGCCTTTTCTAAAACCAGCTTGAACATCTGGAAGTTCACGGTTCATGATGACTGTTAGTCCTGTCAATAGTAGTAGTGAAAGTGAAAGTAGCTAGTTGTGTCCGACTCTTTGCGGCCTCATGGACTATACAGTCCATGGAATTTTCCAGACCAGAATACTGGAGTGGGTTGCTTTCCCTTCTCCAGGGATCTCCAAACCCAGAGATGGAACCCAGGTCTCCTGTATTGCAGGCAGATTCTATACCAGGTGAGCCACAAGGGAAGCCCCAGTAGTAGTAATAGTAGTAAACAACATTTAAAAATAGCATTTCTGTTAAGTCTTATATTTTGTAATCTATCTTAACAGCTATAAATTCATGTATCAAATTGCTTCACTAATGTTGGTCCAATGTTGGAGGCTTTGAATCTTTTTGAGTCTCTGTCTTGGCCGCTCCTTACCGAGAGTCCCCTGTGTTGACAAGGAGACTGGCTCATCATTCTTTTCCTTGGAGTCTAACCTCAGGTGGATACACCACAGCCTACCGTGTGTGATGTTCTTAGAGGTTATGTTGCGTATCCCTGTTAATAAACACATTTGGGAGGTTAAGTAACTGGACCCTTGGAAAAGACTAAGAGAAAGCTTGAAGTTGAGATTGTTCCTGATGTAGGGAGAAACACTGCTGAACGACAAGCTTGGTCTCTGGGACTCAATCTTGAGAGTGGGGTCTTTATTTTGACTTCTCCCAGGAAGCGCTCTTTTGCTCTGTGTATCTATACAGCAGATCCATGTGTTTGAGAATAAATATACTAGATGGGAGGCTGATCAGAACTGCGAAATCTCTACATTTCTTCCACTCCAAAGATCCCTTGGTTTCTGACCAGTGAAAAATCCTGGAGAGGAGATTCATGCCACTTGTGAGTGATGTTACAAAAAGATGCAGTGAACCAGCCCCTCCCCGTCATCCATCCCTTGCTCTGGTTTTCTTATTTTCTATACGTTTTCCATACCAGCCTTGGCAATTGGCTTTCTTTGGTGAACTCTTTCAAATAAAGAAGCCAGGCCTGTAATCTGTGATAAACAGAGATAAGCAAAGCCATGGGGAAACAGGAAGCTGAGTGAAAGTTTTACTCACTGGCTACGTGAGTCACTTTCTCCTCCTGCAATCCAGGTTCTTTAAATCTCAGCAAAAGGGCAAATGACTGCGTTGACATGCCAAATACATGGGAGAATCTGGTAAGTTATTTCGTGAATGGAGTGAATTCTGCACAGGACAGAAAATCGGGGCTGTTTTTGCAATTAATCTATCATAGGCACCAGTCCAGCTCTGAGTAACTTGAAAGCTGTCACACACCTTTCCCTCATTTTAGGTTCTACTGCAAATTTGGATTACTGATGACCAACCTGGTCTGCTTATCTGAATCAGAATTCCCCATCTGGTTTAGTTCTAAGTGCTAAGCTAGTGCATACATGGAACAAGATAGCAAAGGTTTGCTGCTGTGACTTGCCAGAGGATAGGACTACACCCTAGGTAGGCAGGAGACTGGCTGCATTGGGAGAGAAGAGCTTTAGCAAAAAAGCCCCAGTTTCCAGGTAATGAGAGATTCTTGACAAGTAACTAGAGCCATGCAGCCATAATAGAATTTCAATGAGATAAATTCCACTTTCTGCCCAAGTTTAGCCACTCAGGGAAGAAACAATTACCTTGTGAAAATGCAGCACTCTCCCTATATTATCCTTTCATTAAAATATTCAAATGAAGGTAACAACACTGTTATAAGCTCATTTATAAAGAAAAATAACATTAATGCGTTTAACGCTAATGCATTTACCTTAGAGCACTTACCAGAGATGGTAAAATGTGAAGTTTATAAAATGTTCAGTGATGTTGAACTTGAATTGCAACCTAATGCTTGAATTGCTACATTTAACATTAAAAGCATGTTATTAATCTTCAATTTAAGGGAGAATAATTTTCACTCACTGTGCAGGAAAAAAAAAAAGCAGTTATGATGGGATTTCATTCAGATCAAATTTGCTTTAATTGCAATTCTATTAAATTAGAAATAGACATTTTATCCTGATATGGTTCTTTGATGTCTTTAGTTTTAATGCTAATAAAAGCATTATCACCACAGGTGTGAGTTGCATTATGTACAATAATTAGGACTTAAATTAAAGATGTGTCAAGCTACCCAAAAGTAATTTGGAAAATGAATGCAAAATAAATAAATCAGGTGAAACTTTGGGTGCAGTTTAGTTCTCTACATTTTTGCCAACATCAGTTTCTCATTATTGCTTTTTTCTTTTTTAAAGAACAGCTGTAATACCACTAAGAATAATACCTTCAAGACATGGTTAAACAAAGTACTGTAGAGCAATTGAGTGGAACATTTTGCCAACAAAGAAAGGCAGTGTAGAAGAATATTTAATAAAATGATGAAATGCAAACAATGCATAGTAAGTGATGAAAAGCCATAAATTAGTATGTGTTGTATACCATATTTATAAGATATGCATAGAAAAGTCTGGGAGGAAATACAACTGAATGTTAATTAGTTATTATTAATTTTTAAGTGTGGGATTATAGGAGATTCTTTTTTAAATGTTTTGATTAGTGATTTTTTTAATAATTAGCAAATATTATTTTGCATTATGGGAGAATCATAAAAGAACAAAATTTATTCAGTGTGATGAGCTTGCCATAATCAAATATTGTGTCATATTCCTTTGTCAGAAGATCTAAACACTGAGATGATTTTAGGAAGATAGCACCTGCTAGGGAGATAAATGTATAAATGAATGAATGAATATATGAATTAATGAAGAGTTGGAATTTATTATGTGGCTTATAAGAAGGTGGCCAGAAATTATGGTTTTGTCTTTTTTTTTCCTGTGAAGAACTCTTTTCAGAATCTAAATCTCTTCATTTTACTGAAATATATTAAAGGAAGGATGGTCAACATGACCTGATTACCCTCCTCTTCTGGATAAAATTTGGGGACAGAGTCAGAAGATATGGACCTAGCCTCAGTGCCTCTGGTAAGAGAAGGCAGTGTCTTTCTGTTTATACAGAAATAAATTCACCTTGAACTTCCCTGGTGGTCCAGTGAGTGGTTAAGAGTCCGCCTGCCAATGCAGGGGACACAGGTTCAATCCCTGCTCCAGGAAGAGCCCACATGCCCTGGAGCGGCCAAGCCTGTGCACCACAACTCCTGAGCTCATGCACCTGGAGCCCATGCTCTGCAACAAGAGAAGCCACTGCAATGAGAAGCCTACACACTGCAAATACAGAAAGCCCACAAGCAGCAACAAAGCCCCAGAGCCACCAAAAAGAAATAAATAGCTTGTAAAGTGAAAACAAAGAAAGAAGATGTTAAAGAAGAAGTAAATTGACCCTGTTATGGCAATGCAACATTGGACTTCTGGATTTCTTTCTTTTTTTTTTTTTTTGCTAATCTTTGTTAAATATTTTATTACTGTTTGCACCCTCTGTATGATAGGGAATGGACCATATGCTGTTGGGAAGACAAAGATAAATGAAGACAAGTTTCCTGCCCTCAGGGTGGTGTGGAATAGGGAGAAAAGGGAACAGGCTTTGAAATCCAACGTTCCTCAGGTCCACTCCAAGTGCCCCCAGCCACTGGCTGAGTAGCAAGTAGCTTACCATCCCTTGGCTCCCATATCTTCATCTAAAATCAGAAAAGTAAAAACACTCTGCTGGGTTTTCTAAGAAATTAAACCAGATATTTAAATTACTTTAAAAATCAGCTGGCACATAGTAAGCACTTGTATAAAAGGTAGCCATCCTCATGAAAGATAAAAATGCACAATAAAATACAGCAAAATACAAAGTAAAGACCTCCCTGGTGGTCCAGAGGTTAAGAATCCACCTGCTAATGCAAGGGACACATGTTTGAACCCTGATATGGGAAGATTTCATGTGCCATAGGGCAACTAAGCCCATCAATTCAGTTCAGTCACTTAGTCGTGTCCAACTCTTTGGAACCCCATGAACTGCAGCAGGCCAGGCTTCCCTGTCCATCACCAACTCCTGGAGCTTGCTCACACTTATGTCCATCGAGTCGGTGATGCCATCCAACCATCTCATCCTCTGTCATCCCCTCCTCATGCCTTCAATCTTTCCCAGCATCAAGGTCTTTTCCAATGAGTCAATTCTTCACATCAGCCAAAGTATTGGAGCTTCAGCTTCAGCATTGGTCCTCCCAATGAATATTCAAGACTGATTTCCTTTAGGATTAACTGGTTTGATCTCCTTGCTGTCCACGGGACTCTCAAGAGTCCTCTCCAACACCACAGTTCAAAAGCATCAATTCTTCGGTGCTCAGCTTTCTTTATGGTCCAACTCTCACATATATACATGACTATTGGAAAAACCATAGCTTTGTCTAGATGGACCTTTGTTGGCAAAGTAATGACTCTGCTTTTTAATATGCTGTCTAGGTTGGTCATAGTTTTTCTTCCAAGAAGCAAGCATCTTTTAGTTTCATGACTGCAGTCACCATCTGCAGTGATTTTGGAGACCCCAAAAAATAAAGTCTCTGACTGTTTCCATTATTTACCCATCTATTTGCCATGAAGTGATGGGACTGGATGCCATGATCTTAGTTTTTTGAAAGTTTAGTTTCAAGCCAGCTTTTTCACTCTCCTCTTTTACCTTCATCAAGAGACTCTTTAGTTCCTCTTCACTTTCTGCCATAGGGATGGTGTCATGTGCATATCTGAGGTTATTGATACTTCTCCTGGCAATCTTGATTTCAGCTTGTGCTTCATCCAGCCCAGCATTTCACATGATGTACTCTGCATATAAGTTAAATAAGCAGGGTGACAATATACAGCCTTGACGTACTCCTTTCCCAATTTGGAACCAGTCTGTTGTTCCATGTCCAGTTGTAATTGTTGCTTCTTGACCTGCATACAGATTTCTCAGGAGGCCAGTAAGGTGGTCTGATATTCTCATCTCTTGAATAATTTTCCACAGTTTATTGTGATCCACACAGTCAAAGGCTTTGGCATAGTCAATAAAGCAGAAGTAGATGTTTTTCTGGAAGTCTCTTGCCTTTTCTATGATCCAACAGATGTTGGTGATTTGATCTCTGGTTCCTCTGTCTTTTCTAAATCCAGCTTGAACATCTGGAAGTTCCCAGTTCACATACTGTTGAAGCCTGGCTTGGAGAATTTTGAGCGGTACTATGCTAGCGTGGGAGATGAGTGCAACTAAGCCCGTGGGCCATGACTATGGAGCCCGAGCTGCAGGGCCCATGAGCCACCACTACGGAGCCCTCATGCTGCAACACTGAAGGCTGTGTACCCGAGAGCCTGTGCTCTGCAGCAAAAGCCACCATGATGGGTAACCCAGGCACTGCAACTAGAGAGCAACCCCCACTCGCTGCAACTAGAGAAATCCCATGAGCAGCAATGAAGACCCAGTGCAGCTCCCCACACCCACTAAAAAGCAAATTAAATATATCACCTTGAACTGCACCTGATTAGGTTGTCTTCAACTGACTTTCACAACCAACTGGTTTTGTCTTCTGAGGACGAAGGGGATCTTCTGTATTTTTAGGAGTTTAATTATATCCAGCATGTGTGCTAAGTCGCTTGAGTCATGTCAGACTCTGTGACCCTATGAACTGAAGCCCGACAGGCTCCTCTGTCCTTGGGGTTCTCCAGGCAAGAATACTGGAGTGGGTTGCCGTACCCTCCTCCAAGGGATCTTCCTGACCCAGGGATTGAACCCGCATCTCTTATGTCTCCTGAATTGGCAGGCAGGTTCTTTACCACTAGTGCCACCTGGGCAGCCAGAGCAGTCACAATTACTTGCAGTGATGTTTGGTTGCTCTTGAGACTCATATATTTCTCATCACTGCTGTGCCCATTACCCCTTCTCCCTGAATCTCAAGATAAGTCTCTAATGATGGGGAAAAGGGTATTTGTTATCTATTGCTGTTTAACCAATTATTCCAAAACTCAGAGGCCGAAAACAACACACAGTTACTGTCTCACCATTTCTGTGGGTCAGGATTTAGGGCATAGCTGAGCTGGGCACTTGATTCAGTTCCTGCAAACTGTAAGCAGAAAGCTGGCCAAGGGCTGCTTAGTGTCACCTTAAGGTTTGCCTGGGCTGCATCTACCTCCAATGTCACTTACATGCCATGAATCTTGGGATTCCCATTCTTGTGGCTGGTGTTTGGAGGTCACGTGGATTTCTTGAGTCATGGGCTCACAGGGTAGCACTTTGTTTATCAGAGAGAGAGAGAGAGAAATAGAGACCAAGAGGGGACTCTCTTTGTAATCTAATCTTGCAAATGATATTTCATCATTGTATTCATATTCTATTCAATAGAAGCCAGAGTTTCAGTCTAGCCTAGACACAGGGGATGGAGAGATGGAGAGGTGGAGAGAGGGGATTATGCAAGGATGTGAATACTAGGAGGTGAGTACCGCTGTGGTCATCCTAGAGAACTGCTGTACCCAGTGAGGACTCAGAGAACCACTCCAGTAATATCTGAGCCAGTGCCTTAAAAGTCTTAGATTTGGAAGCTCAGGAAAGGCTGGGATCTAAAGATCTGGAAGTCTAAATGGGGACTCCTACCCTCTTCCCTGTGATTTGGAGTCTGGAGGCCAACATACTCAGATAAACTGAAAAAGAGGACAGAAAAGGAGCTAGGTTATCAAGGATGACGTTGACAAGTCAGCCCACCAGCTGCAAGTTCAAGAAAGTGTGGGAAAAGTGTGGAGGCCTGACCCTGGCTCAGTGTTCACAGTGTTGACAGATTGCCAGAACACACACGCACACACACACACACACACATACATGCTACGTGTCAGTCTGTGATCTATGCACTTTGCATCAATTATGTGACATCATTACTATTATTATCGCCATCTCTACCTTATGAATAAGGATGCTGATTCCCAGGGACAATAAGCCTCATGGTCCAAGGACACACAGCTAATAAAGTAGCTGGACTGGGATCCAAGCTGAAGCCCTTTCTTTTTTCTTTTTCTATTTATTTATTTGGCTGTGCCAAGTCTTAGATGCATCATGGAAGTTCACTGTAGCACGTGGCATCTATGATCTTCAGTTGCAGCATGTGAGTTCTAGTTCCCTGACCAGGGATTGAATTCAGGCCCCCTACATCGGGAGCAGAGAGTCTTAGCCGCTGGGCCACCACAGAAATCCCCCGAAGCTCTTTCTTGATTGCTCTGGTATAAAATTTCCCTAAAGCCCCATAATTCAACTCAGTGTCCACTGAAAGTGCTGGACTCTGATTCATAAAAATTAACTTGGAGGTAAAAAGTGTTAAATAGTGGCTGGGGGCAAAGGCAGAAGAAGCAACTGGGGAGCTGGAGGGGGGACACCATCTGCGTTTCCAAGCACCACCACTTCTACAGTCCTTAAATATTTTAGGAGTTCACCATGCTTCCTTTTCTCACCTTGTAATGCCTCGCATGGCACCTTGGATAAGGAAGCTCATTATATGACAGTTCCGTGGTTACGCTTTGCCACCCACATTGGCCTGAAGCTTAGGCTGGGCACATCTCAGCAGAGTACTGATCAGCAAGCCTCAACTTTGGCACCTGACACCTCAGTTCAAATTCTGGAGTTCCTCCCTAGTTTGTGTGACTTGATCTTCCTTATCAGTTCCTGAGTTTCCCAGGGCTGGAATGAAATGACAGTGTCTTCTCATGGGATTGTCACAAAGATGCCATCAAATTGTGTGTCAAGTGCCTATCATGGAGTCAGGCACTCCAGGTTTTATTCTTATCATCATCTAGGTTTAAAACAAGGGTTACTCTCTGAATTACCAGTATGATTTTCTTCCTTAAAAAAATTTATTGAAGTATAGTCAATTTACAATGTTGTGTTAGTATCAGGTAGACAGCAAAGTGATTCAGTTATACACACGCACACACACGTATGTATATCCCCTGGAGGAGGGCATGGCAACCCATTCCAGTATTCTTACCTGGAGAATCCCCACTGACAGAGGAGCCTGGCGGGCTACAGAATATATATACACTCTCCTTAGTTGCTCAGTCATGTCCTACTCTTTGTGACCCCATGGACTGTAGCCCACCACACTCCTCCGTCCGTGGGATTCTCCAGGCAAGAATACTGGAATGGGTTGCCATTTCCTCCTCCAGGGGATCTTCCCAACCCAGGGATCAAACCTGTGTCTCCTGCATTGGGGGCAGATTCTTTCCCATTTCAGTCCTATAGATAGTCTAGGCTGTGTTATAATTTGCTTACTCACTCCTTTATCATCAGGCAAACATGTAGGGTCTTTCTCATCCTCCTGCAGGAAATGTTACAGCTTCATCCTGTCAACATGGATAAGGGCAAAGCACCTGCCACCATTGTGGGTGCCTCGCTGTGCAGTTACAAGCCAGATTCCCAAATCAGCCGATGGGAAAACTATCATGCCTCCTTGAGCAAAAGAATATTCACAGTCCCAGAGGCCAGCCTGACAGTTCTTACCCTGGGTTCATTGCCTCTGAATTAGAAGAGGAGAGCTAGAGAGTGCCTGAGTCAAATTAGACTTGACTTGGATTATATTTTCTTGCATAGAAGCAAACCATCTCTATTAGAATGTTCAGTGGCCAGTGTCAGGGGGTAACGGCCGTGGTTTCATATGATCGCCTGGCTAAAAAAAAATCAGAGGACAGTCATGCCGATCAGCAAAAACTCGCCCCCTTCAGCAGTGTTGCACGCACCGTAACTGCAGTCCTTGATGGCGTGGGATTGCAGAGAGAGTGCAAATAAAATGCAGATTTGTTTCCATTTTATTCCATTCCAACAGCCGTTATTCATAACAGCTTAATGTGCAGCTGCTGCATTTCCCAAATGCAATGTGCTGAGGGTTTTGCACAGTTAAAATTGGTTTTATAGTCAAGGGAAATGCCACCAGCTCTGCAAAATTGCTGCTACCCTTTCACTCTCCTGGATTTCACTCTGTCGGATGAGTATTCACCTCCTGGAATAGTTGTTGCCTCCGTAAAGCAAACATCCGAACTACCAGAGTCAGGATTATGCTGGGAAATTTACACACACACATACACACACAGGGAGAGCAGCTTATATAACCCTATAAATTAAATATGAAGCCTCTTTGTGCTTTCAGAAAAAATCAGAGAGAATCAAAGGCTTGTACAAATTCTTCTCACTCTGCTTGGAGACATGGTTGCCCTTGTAAGCCTCTCTATTCCAGGTCCCGATGTGACTCACCTGGCTTCATAATACTTTGCCGGTTTTGGCATGCAAAGGGTTAATCACAAACCCACATGGCTTTTAATTCTGCTTTGTGGTTCGTTAAGAAAGACCTGTCCAAGGACTTCCCTGGTGGTCCGGTGGTTACGAATCCACCTGCCAATGCAGAGGATACAGATTTGATCCCTGGTCTGGGAAAATCGCACATGCTGTAGGGCAGCTAAGTCCCTGTGCCACAATTACTGAAGCCCGCATACCTAGAGCCCTTGTGCTGCAACAGAAGGGGCCATCGCAACGAGCAGCCCTCAAACAGCAACAAAGAGTAGCCCCTACTTGCTGCAACTAGAGAAAAGCAGTGTGCAGCAATGAAGGCTCAGCACAGCCAAAAATAAAAGTTAAAACAAGAGAAAGACCTGTCCAGCAAAAATTTAAAAGCATGGCAAGTATTGGCAAATGAATGATTAGAGGCAAGGTAACATCTTTATACAGGAAGAATACACACCTACACGCTCTTCTTCATATATAAAGATTATGTTCTGACCCATAGAGTTTTGCACTGGTTTTTAGGTTTGTACCCGGATTTGCTCTGATCCATTTTTACCAATCTCTACTCTTTTCCCCAGTGGCTCAGCAGTAAAGAATCTGCCTGCCAGTGCAGGAGACATGGCTTCAATCTCTGGGTCAGGAAGATACCCTGGAGAAGGAAATGGCAACCCACTCCAGTGTTCTTGCCTGGCAAATCTCATAAACAGAGGAGAGTAGCGGGCTACAGTCCATGGGGTTTCAAAGGGTCAGACACAACTGAGCGACTGAAAAGCAACAGCAGCTCTTTTGAGATCCATGGCCTCTGTTTACCTTCCATTGCTTTAGGAGTTTAGTTTTCAGACATTGGGATGTGTCTGTGTATTCCTGACATGGCCTCTACAATTCAGAAATGACTTCAGAATTCAATACTCTTTTGAACTAAAGTTTCCTGATGAAAGTTCTACACAAGATTGTTTGATGAGCACAGAGCATGGCCAAGGACCCCGACCTGGTGACATGACATGTATTTCTTTAGCATCCACATTGGGGAACATCGGTGAGGCTGGAGACAGACAAAGCTCAGATCCTTGAAGTTGCCACAAAGCCGGTTTTGCTGAAAGCAGCTCAGATGATCGTGACGGCTTTCCCATCATTCTCTGAGTGAGGCATTAAAGTGAGACATGCATCATCAAGTCATTTTGATTCATTTTTTGGGAAGCGATGGCATTTAGCGAAATCCAGTAAATTGTCCCTTTCAGCACTAATAACATGTTCTCAGCTTTCCCCACTAGATGCTGTGTAATGGTAATATAATAGGATTGCTATGGCAATTAAGTGATTGCATATTTTGGGGCAATGGAGGGCATCCACCAGGGCACAAACCATTAGTAAAATGGAAATGTTGTCCCAGGATTGAATGGGATCTAGCTCATGCATTGAGGACACATGCCATCAGCCACTTTATTTTTTCAAGAAATTCGGGGGTGGAATTAGAATATCTTTGGGCTCCACTGTTCACACTGGGATTGTACTGGGGAGGGTCCAAGGGAGCCTCTACCTAGTAAGTGATGATCAACATCATTAAAGTGTTTAACCAACATTTATCTGCACAGATGCTAGCCAAAGTGGATTATTAGGTATGTTTTTCTGATGGCTGAAGGGCCATTGGAGGAAGTCATTTAATATCTTGTATGCATCAGTGATTTCTTTGTTATCAGAATATTTTATGGTTTCCATACAGGCAAGTTTCCTGGGATTTCCTTGTCCGTCCCTCTTAATTTCCCTCTTCCAACATTCATACCAACTACCATGTGAGATTAATAAATAAGAAGGCATTCTCCTTGTTTCAGGCTTCCCTGATGGCTCAGAGGGAGAAGAATCCACCTGCAATGCAGGAGACCATGGTTTGATCCCTGGGTCAGGAAGATCCCTGGAGAACAAATGACAACCCACTCCAGTATTCTTGCCTGAGGAATTCCATGGACAGAGGAGCCTGGCAGGCTACAGTCCATGGGGTCTCAAAGAGTTGGACATGATTGAGCAACTAGTGCTTTCATTTCTTTCATCCCCATTTCACAGATGAGGATGCTGATTTCTGATGATCAGTCCCAGTTCAACTTAAGCCCACAGAGCTGTGCACTGCTGAAGAGATGACACTTGGGGGTGGAAGATAGGGACTGTTGGGTCCTCGTCTCCAATCTGAGAACCCGGCATAAGTGAGTCTGTTTTTTTTTGTTTTTTGTTTTTTGTTTTTATGGTCTTTCAACTGGCAGTACAAACATTAAGGCTGGATGTTGGTATGTGGATGACCACTGTCCATTGTTCTGTGCTCTTTGCTATGTTTGAGAATATTCCATGATGATCAATGACCAAAATCAAATGAATTTGTTGCCTAAAGTGGGGATAACCACCTCAAGTATCTATTAGGGGTACTGACTTTAGAATACAAATACTATATATCATGGCATTTAAGAAATGAGTGTTCTGTATTCCCATTTTTATTCTTGTTGCTGGTATTATGATCTTTGGAGGAGTGGCAGTAAGGCACGGGTCCTAGGGTCTTCCCAGCCTGCCTTTGAAGCTAAATCCAGTCTCAGTGCCCCTGTGTAGAATTAAATCTCAGAGACAGAGATTTGGGTGAAGTAGAAAAGAATAGCTTCATTGCTTTGCCAGGCAAAGGGTGCCACATCGGGCTAATGCTCTCAAAATTGTGTGTCCTGATCTGGAACCTGTAGTGAGGAGTTTTATAGTAATGGTTCTTTTCCATGGGGATGGTCTTGATCCCTGTCTCCTGTACAATGTCACGAACCTCCGTCCATAGTTCATCATGCACTCTGTCTATCAGATCTAGTCCCTTAAATCTATTTCTCACTTTCTCTGTATAATCATAAGGGATTTGATTTAGGTCATACCTGAATGGTCTAGTGGTTTTCCCTACTTTCTTCAATTTAAGTCTGAATTTGGCAATAAGGAGTTCATGATCTGAGCCACAGTCAGCTCCCGGTCTTGTTTTTGCTAACTGTATAGAGCTTCTCCATCTTTGGCTGCAAAGAATATGATCAATCTGATGTCAGTGTTGACCATCTGGTGATGTCCATGTGTAGAGGCTTCTCTTGTGTTGTTGGAAGAGGGTGTTTGCTAAATGGCTGTCTGGGGAGGCCTTACAAATAGCTGTTAAAAAAAAGAGAAGTGAAAAGCAAAGGAGAAAAGGAAAGATATAAGCATCTGAATGCAGAGTTCCAAAGAATAGCAAGGAAAGATAAGAAAGCCTTCCTCAGTGATCAATGCAAAGAAATAGAGGGAAAACAACAGAATGGGAAAGACTAGAGATCTCTTCAAGAAAATTAGAGATACCAAGGGAAAATTTCATGCAAAGATGGGCTCAATAAAGGACAGAAATGGTATGGACCTAACACAAGCAGAAAATAATAAGAAGAGGTGGCAAGAATACACAGGAGAACTGTACAAAAAAGATCTTCACTACCTAGATAATCATGATGGTGTGATCACTCACCTAGAGCCAGACATCCTGGAATGTGAAGTCAAGTGGGCCTTAGAAAGCATCACTACGAACAAAGCTAGTGGAGGTGGTGGAATTCCAGTTGAGCTCTTTCAAATCCTGGAAAATGATGCTGTGAAAGTGCTGCACTCAATATGCCAGCAAATTTGGAAAACTCAGCAGTGGCCCCAGGAGTGAAAAAGATCAGTTTTCATTCCAGTCTGAAAGAAAGGCAATGCCAAAGAATGCTCAAACTACCGCACAATTGCACTCATCTCACACACTAGTAAAATAATGCTCAAAATTCTCCAAGCCAGGCTTTAGCAATACATGAACCGTGAACTTCCTGATGTTCAAGCTGGTTTTAGAAAAGGCAGAGGAACAAGAGATCAAATTGCCAATATCCGCTGGATCATGGAAAAAGCAAGAGAGTTCCAGAAAAACATCTATTTCTGCTTTATTGACTATGCCAAAGCCTTTGACTGTGTGGATCACAAGAAACTGTGGAAAATTCTTAGAGATGGGAATACCAGACCACCTGACCTGCCTCTTGAGAAACCTTCATGCAGGTCAGGAAGCAACAGTTAGAACTGGACATGGAACAAAAGACTGGTTCCAAATAGGAAAAGGAGTATGTCAAGGCTGTATATTGTCACCCTGCTTATTTAACTTCTATGCAGAGTACATCATGAGAAACACTGGGCTGGAAGAAGCACAAGCTGGAATCAAGATTGCCGGGAGAAATATCAATAACCTCAGATATGCAGATGACACCACCCTTATGGCAGAAAGTGAAGAGGAACTCAAAAGCCTCTTGATGAAACTGAAAGAGGAGAGTGAAAAAGTTGGCTTAAAACTCAACATTCAGAAAACAAAGATCATGGCATCTGGTCCCATCACTTCATGGGAAATAGATGAGGAAACAGTGGAATCAGTGTCAGACTTTATTTTCTTGGGTTCCAAAATCACTGCAGATGGTGACTGCAGCCATGAAATTAAAAGACGCTTACTCCTTGGAAGGAAAGTTATGACCAACCTAGGTAGCATATTCAAAAGCAGAGACATTGCCAACAAAGGTCTGTCTAGTCAAGGCTATGGTTTTTCCAGTGGTCATGTATGGATGTGAGAGGTGGACTGTGAAGAAAGCTGAGTGCCGAAGAATTGATGCTTTTGAACTGTGTTGTTGGAGAAGACTCTTGAGAGTCTCTTGGACTGCAATGAGATCCAACCAGTCCATTCTAAAGGAGATCAGTCCTGGGTGTTCTTTGGAGGGACTGATGCTAAAGCTGAAACTCCAATTCTGTGGCCACCTCACGAGAAGAGTTGACTCATTGGAAAAGACTCTGATGCTGGGAGGGATTGGGGGCAGGAGGAGAAGGGGACAACAGAGGATGAGATGGCTGGATGGCATCACTGACTCAATGGTCAAGAGTTTGAGTGAACTCCGGGAGTTGTGATGGACAAGGAGGCCTGGTGTGCTGCAATTCATGGGGTTGTAAAGAGTCAGACATGACTGAGCGACTGAACTGAACTGAGTGGCTCCGATGGTAAAGAATCTGCCTGCAATTGCAGGAGACCTGGGTTCAATCCTTGGGTCAGGAAGATTCCCCTGGAGAAGGCAAGGGAGACCCGCTCTGTCATTCTTGTCTGGGAAATCCCATGGACAGAGGAGCCTGGAGGGCTACAGGCTGTGGGGTCATAAAGAGGCCGACATGACTTAGTGACTAAACAACCACAACAGATATTTCTATTTATTGTTGTAATCCTAGCTCAGTGCTTGACACATGATAAGCCTTCAGTAAATATTTGTCGAGTAAACAAAGGGATAGACAAGGAGAAACAAAGAGGTTTCAGAGATTGAAAAAGAGAATCCTGTCAATCTTTCAAATTTGAGAAATACTACCTGTAGCTGGTGGATGCCACCATTGTGTACAAGGAAACAGCATTTTTTTTTCTCTGACCTCCTTGCCTAGATCTCCAGATTATAAGGCTGCATAAGTTTGTTATTTTGTTGCTGTTGGTGAAGGTGTTGAACTACCCTGTGTTTATTCAATACTTCCAGTAAGGCATTGCACTAGATGCCAAGGATATGACCACAAACTAATACAGTTGTTGCAGGAAGGCGGACCCCTTCTAGGGCCCGAAACTGGGCTCCTGTCTCACACTCAGAAATGAATTGTCCAAAGAGACACACTTGCTGACAAAGCAAGAGATTTTATTGGGAAAGGGCACCCGGGTGGAGAGCAGGAGGGTAAGGGAACCCAGGAGAACTGCTCTGCCACATGGCTCGCAGTCTTGAGTTTCATGGTGATGGGATTTGTTTCTGGGAGGTCTTTGGCTAATCATTCTAATTCAGAGTCTTTCCTGGTGGGGCACGCATCACTCAGCCAAGATGGATGCTAGCGAGAGGGATTCTGGGAAGTCGACAGACACGCGGTGTCTCCTTTCGACCTTTCCCGAACTCTTCTGGTTGGTGGTGGCTTATTAGTTCCGTATTCCTTATCAGGATCTCCTGTCATAAAACAACTCATGCAAATAGTTACTATGGTGCCTGGCCAGGGTGGGCAGTTTCAATCAGTATGCTTCCCCTAGCACAGTCATGGCTTAAGCTTTACATAAACCCTTTCGCCCAGATCTCAGTCTCCTAGTTTGCTTATGAAGGAACGAGGCTCAGAAAATCCTTTAAAGAAGTGATTCAAGAACACTCAGACCAGAACTAAGAATCCGCACATGCCATCCATCTTACTTCATTCTTCCATGATCCTGGATCATTTCTCCACGACCTCTGCAGTCCTCGTATCAAACACAGGGCCAGAGGAATGGGAGATGTCAGAAGTTATTTGATAATGAACGGTTGGTGGTTATGAAGGAAGGGAGGGTAGGAAGGAAGAAACAAAAAACGATTTAAGTTTGGACCCATATTGCTTTTTAAGATAAATAAAATGATACCGATAGCTAATATGTATTGAATCCTTACTGAAATAGGAGGGAAGAGAGCAAGGCACAACCTTTAAAAGAATGACAGCCCCAGGACACAACATAAACTGTTTAGAACAAAATAGGTCCCAGGTGGCAGATGAGTTGACTTCCACTAGACCTGAGCCTCGGAGAAGGCGATGGCACCCCACTCCAGTACTCTTGCCTGGAAAATCCCATGGACTTTCCCTGGAAGGCTGCAGTCCATGGGGTCACGAAGAGTCGGACATGACTGAGCAACTTCACTTTCACTTTTCACTTTCCTGCATTGGAGAAGGAAATGGCAACCCATTCCACTGTTCTTGCCTGGAGAATTTCAGGGACGGGGGAGCCTGGTGGGCTGCCATCTATGGGATCGCACAGAGTCAGACACGACTGAAGCGACTTAGCAGCAGCAGCAGCAGCAGCAGACCTGCACCTCAGTATACACTCATTGAAACACATTACTTAGGCCACCTGATGCAAAAAGCTGACTCACTGGAAAAAACCCTGATGCTGGGAAGACTGAAGGCCAGAGGAGAAGGGGGCAACAGAGGATAAGATGGTTAGATAGCATCACTGACTCAATGGATGTGAATTTGAGCAAACTCCAGGAGATGGTGGAGGATAGAGGAGCCTGGTGTGATACAGTCCATGGGGTTGCAAAGAGTTGGGCACAAATTAGTGGCTGAACAGGGGGAGCAAAGAACAGTGCTTGACATATGCTGAGAAAAGTGAGGAAGGGAGGGAGGAAGGAAAGGAGAGAAATTTAGTGAGCCTTCTTTAGTTGGAGGAACCTGTTGTGGCACAGAGAGGTTGCCTAGCATGCCCAAAGGTGCACAGGAAGTGAAGGAGAGTCAAGGTTTAAACCCACGTGTGTTTGACTCTACAGCCTCTGCCTTTTCCTATGCTCTCTCACTTCCTTGCTGGTTATCATGCTTACATGGATTCTTCTACTTTCTGCACTAAATGGGAGCCAACCTCTCCTCTGTCTTCTACCCTCCTCTAGACATTTCCTTTGTTATATCAACTTGAACACTGTAGATCTTGGCTTTTTCTACAGTGCCTGAAACTTACAGAAGAGAGACATCTCTTGTTCCAACCCATCCTCCATCCCACATTTTGCCAAAGCAGTCTTTGAAAAAAAGATGGGTATCTTAGGTTCTCAGGCTTTCTGGGTAGCTCATTGGTAAAGAATCCCCCTGCCAATGCCAGAGATGCAAGAGATAGGGGTTCAATCCCTGGGTTGGGAGGACCCCCTGGAGAAGGAAATGGCAACCCACTTCAGTATCCTTGCCTGGGAAATCGCATGGTCAGAGGAGCCTGGAGTGCTGCAGTCCCTGGGGTGGCAAAGCGTTGGACACGACTTAGTGACTCAACCACAATATCAGGCTCTCACTCTGGACACCACTGCTGTTTCCTGTGTTTGTTTACCAACAGCACATTCATATTTTTATGATGAACACCTAAGGAGGAAAATCAAGGCATTTGAAGAAATTTACCATCTAGACAGTCTGTCTTTCTATTGGATGAGATTTTGCTTTATTCTAGACACCCAAAACACTCAAGTAAGGAAAGCATCCCACCTTTGATCATTTTAAAATACTCAGTAAAAAGAAAGAAAAACTTAATTGAAGAAGAAATGCAAAGCCCTCTTGATCTCTATGAAAACATAGGCAATTATCAAGACAATTTCCAAATAACCCCAAAGCTTGTATAAATGTCTTTCAGCACTGGGAGAGTAAAACTAAATATTTACTACATGCCAAACAAAATTAAGATTTGTCTGGCACCAAAGGAAAAAGCAAAAAAGAGAGAAAGCTCCTTCTGCATGCTGAAATCCCACCGCTACAAAGAGAAGCAGGGCCTTTTGAAAGGAAAACATTTTAACCGTGTTTACAAGGGTCATTTCCATGTTTTTGAAACCCTGCTATTAAATAATGCATGTTTCTCAAGTGAAAAAATAGAGCAGCTAAGTACTGTCTTCCTGAAAGCCTCAATGCCCAGGTGAAAGGGAAGGCTGAACCCACTGGGGAGGTCTGATCACTTGCTTCCCAGGAGAGGGTGCTGAGGGGCAGAGCAGAGGCATCAGGGTCTTGTACAAGATCTGAAGCTTTTTAAAAAAAAAAAACAAAAACAAGACAAAACAAAAAAACCCACTCTATTTATTTATTTTTGGCTGCGCTCGGTCTTTGTTGCTGCAGGAGGGCTTTGTCTAGTTGCAGCAATCAGGGGCTACTCTATAGTCATGGGGTGAGGGCTTCTCATTGTATTGTCTTCTCTTGTTGCAGAGCCCTGGCTCCAGAGTATGTGAGCATCAGTAGTTGTGGCACACAGGCTTGGTAGTTGCAGCTCATGGGCCCTAGAGGGTGGGCATCAGTATTTGTGGCATATAGGCTTTGTTGCCCCTTGGCATGTGGGATCTTCCCTCATCAGGGATAGAACCTGTAACCACTGTATTGGCAATTGGGTTCTTAACCACTGGACCACCAGAGAAATTCCATCTGCAGCTATTTTTTGTCTCATCAGGTAATTGGGCTGCAGGAAGGTAGGGATAGGCATTGGTGAACAGAGAGAGTGTTGGCTGGGGAATCAGACACTGTGAGACCCACTTCTTGCTCACTCATTTTCTTGCAGGCACATCCCTTAACTTTAGTTGCCAGGTAAATAGGGAGAGTTGCTTAGCTCTCAGAGTCTTTGGGGAAGATTACATGAAATAGCCTGTGTAAAGCACCGTGCCTTGGGCATAGCATGCACTCCATAAAGATGAACTATTTCATTTGTAGTAGTCATAGCAGCTGTGTAATATTGGCAGAAACAGCTAGTGGTCATCAAGTATCCCAGATGCTGCTCTGTGTTTCCCAGCATCCTTTGCAGGGAGGTCTGGGCCATGTGACCTGTTCTAGCCAATGGGCTACCAGTAAAGACAGGGAGGAGTGGGTGTGGGTTTCAAAGCCTTTCCTGGTAGGAGAGCCATGTTGATAAGGTGGCATCGTGAGGTGGTAGACCCTCCATGAGTCTGATTTCTGAGGGATTCTATAAAGAGAAGTCTCCCCACAGACCTGTGGGACACAGAACTTGAGAGGGAAATACATCTTTGCTATTAGGCTACTGGGATTCTGGGTTAGTTGGTCACTGCAGCAGTTAGCCAGTGCCTTATATGATTTATTATTATTTCTCTTATCATTTCTTTTTATTTTAAGGTTTTTTAAAGCCTTTATTGAATTTGTTACAACACTATTTTATGTTTTGGTTTTTTGGCCCCGAGGCATGTAGGATCTTAAGTCCCTGACTAGGGATCAAACCCTCGCCCCTTGCATCAGAAGGTGAAGTCTTCTTAACCACTGGACTACCAGAGAAGTCCCCTCTTATCATTTATCTCTTGATCAAAGTAGTTCAAGGGGACCAGAAACCCTCAGGGAGTTATAGGGAGGAAGGCATTCTGAAGTGAGTTTTCATGCTGCTCCTGCTGCTGAGTCACTTCAGTCGTGTCCAACTCTGTGTGACCCCATAGACGGCAGCCCACCAGGATGCCCTGTCCCTGGGATTCTCCAGTCAAGAACACTGGAGTGGGTTGCCATTTCCTTCTCCAATGCATGAAAGTGAAAAGTGAAAGTGAAGTCGCTCAGTCATGTCCAACCCTCAGCGACCCCATGGACTGCAGCCTTCCAGGCTCCTCCATCCATGGGATTTTCCAGGCAAGAGTTTTCATAGAGACAGATTTTTATTGACTGATACCTTCTGTGACATGTATATGTATTCTATATATCTTCCTTATATATATATATTCTATATATCTACATAATATCTATATTATCTATAGATATCACATATACTTTTACCCAGCTCTGAATTCCTATTGGCTTCTGGATTTTACCTTAAGGTTATGAAGGACCTTAAAGTTTTTCTGAAATTAGGAAGGAATATGTATTATACCCTTCCAATGCTTTCTTCTAACTGCTGTTTTCTTGTATTTCTAAAACACCGTTCTGCCTCCCAAACTTATTGGTCCCATTTCTGTGAAGATAAAATGCAGTCTCTTCACCTGATGATCAAGGCTCCCTGAGACCTGGCCCCTTCATTCACATCCCTTTCTAAACACTCCGCTATAATCAGGCCACACTTGACATTCCTCCCCCATCTCTGCAGGATTCAGAAACTCTGAGTGTCAACATCTTTGCTTTTATCTTTTAAAAACAGTAAACAAACGAACAAAACCAGAAAACAACAGTAAAAACCTCGTATCTCTTTTCCTTGAAGGAGGGAACCCAAATGAGGAAACCAACACTTAGCTGGTTTTTTAAATCACCCCAAAGATGCCATGGAGTTTGTCTTTGCCTTTTTTTTAAAAGAAAATAAAAAAGGAAGCTTTATTGAAATAGGTTTGAGATGCTAAACATTTGATCTATTTAAATCATGAATTTAAATGTTTTGATATAATTATAGAAAAGATCAGTACCACAATTTTGGAACATTTTCATCACCTGTCTGTTTCTAAAAATACCCATACCTATTAGCAGTCGCTCCATTTTTTCTCAACCCCCAGCCCCTAGAAACCACTCATCTGCTTTCTGTCTCTTTAAATTTTCCTATTCTGGACATTTCATATAAATGGAGTTACAATAAGTGGTCTTTTGTGAATGATTTAGATCATTTAGCCTAGTGTTTTCAAGGGTCATCTGTATTGTAACATATATCAGTACTTCATTCTTGTTTAATGCCAAATAATATTCCATTACATAAATATATTACATTTTATTTATCATCTGTCATTTGATGGGCATGTGGGTTTTTTTCCTTTTCCTTTTTTTTTTTTTACTATTTTGAATAATAATGATATACTGGCTTCCCCAGTGGCCCAGCAGGCAAAGAATCTGCTTGCAGTGTAGAAGACATTAGGTTCAATCCCTGAGTTGAGAAGAATCCTGGAGCACAAAATGGCAACCCACTCTAGTACTCTTGCCTGGATAATCCCATGGACAGAGGAGCCTGGTAAGCTACAGTCCATGGGGTCACAAAGAGTTGGACACAATTGAGCTATTGAGCACTACTACTACTAATACTACTACTACTACTACCACTACTACTACTACCGTTATGCTGATATGAAGACGCTTGTGTATAAGTTTTTTCATAGATGTACGTTTTCATTTTTCTTGGGCACATATCTAGGTGTGTAATTGCTAGGTTACAGGGTGATTTTGTTTGGTGGTCTTTTGGCTGTTGTTAAATTAAAGCACAACTTTTTCTCACCTCCTATGACCACATGGAGAAGAAGGGGGAGGGTCCCTAATACAGTGTTCATTAATACTGTGATTGTTAATGCCAGTTGAGAGGGGAGACACTTCTATCCCAGCAGCCTGAGGGCCCTCAGGGACCCCAGGATAGAAATGCAGATCCACTGGAGGGGTGGTCTGTTGCTGTCTTCCTCTGATTCCCCTCATGACTTCGCAGGACTCAAGCGGAGCAAGTGGGCACTCATTATTGAGAGAGGGAGGGATGTCTGCTGCTTGAGAGGTTGGTATTCACATCCACAGCCCACATGGAACTGCTCCCTTCACTTTGCACCAGGATGGTCACACTAAGGATGATCATGAATAACTGGCTTCATCACCATCATGTATGAACACCTTCTTGGTAACTAGCCTGTACAGTATTAACCCATTCGACCTTCCAAATGATCTTATTAGATGGATATAAATTTTCCTTTTTACATATGGGGAAGCTCAGCAATTTAAGGGCTTCCCAGGTGGCACTAGTGATAAAGAAGCCACCTGCCAATGCAGGAGACAAAAGAGACTCAGGTTTGATCTCTGGGTCACGAAGCTATCCTGGAGGACAGCATGGCAACCCACTCCAGTATTCTTGCCTGGAGAATCCCATGGACAGAGGAGCCTGGTGGGCTACAGTCCATGGGGTTGCAGAGTCAGACATGATTAAGCAACTTCGCACACAGGCAGCAATTTAAAAGAACGTGCTCAGGGACTTTGCTGGCAGTCCAATGGTTAAGATTCCATCCTTCCACTGCAGGGGGCAAGTGTTCAATCCCCAGTCTGGGAACGAACACCCTGCATGCCACAGGATGAGGCGAAAAAAAGAGAACATACTCGGAGTCACCCACCTGGCATGTGAACAGGAGTCTGCTGGTTGTAGAGCGAGGCTGCACCTTGCCATGTGCTCCTCAACAGCCAGGTGGAAGCTCCAAATATGACTGTCAATGGAATCAGAGTTCCATGTACATCCCAGAGTTAGGTGAGTGCCACATCTGTCCCTAAATAGGGCTCATTTGTTAAGTCTGTGCAGGAGACAACAGCTACAGCTAAGAGAATTGTTTATACATATGTTAAAGCACATCAATTATTTTTCAATTTATCAAATGGATGTGACCAAAATCACAAGTCACTGCTTTGCAGTCGATGATTGGAAGCATAAAATAACAGAAAGTAAGCGTTTTAAATCCAGCTTATTTTTCGATTCTCTGTAGTATCTTTCAGATCATTAAAAAAAAAATCTGTTCCCTATAGAATAGGGTTGTCAAGAAGAATGTAGGGCATTTGGGAAAACCACAGAATTAAAACCAAAATATCACCCTTAGCCCTACTATCCAGAAACAACCACTGTTCCCATCTCTTCCTATGTGTTTTAAATTCACTGAAAGTGAAATTGGGACTATTGGATGGGGATTAAAGTTCCCAGTTTTGGACTCAGACAGGCCTGAACTTGATTCACAGCAGCACCTCCACCTGCTGGCTGTTTGACCTTGGGCCAATTAATTAGCCCTCTGAAAATGCAGGGAAATCGCACCTACCTTCCTGGTTGTGAATTAAATGTTGTGATGCATCGACAGCGTGGAACAGAATGTCTGGCTCATGGCAAGGATTCGGTCACTGATGGCAATTATGTTTAATGACAGTGCTCTTTATTTTTATTTCACTGTGACCCTTTCTCCCCCAGATGATTCCATAGTTTTTAAGTACATGACTTTATTTTAGTTGTCTTGTCTCTCTTATTCATATACCATGATTTATTTAGCCAGTGTCCTAATTAGGTCATGGGTATTTTTGATCTCCAGTAAATTAAATAGTGCTATAATTTTGTCTTATCCTTTTTTCTTCAATTGAAATATAGTTGACTTATATGTTGTGTTCATTTCTGCTGTACAGCTACGTGATTCAGTTACACATATATATACATTCTTTTTTTAAAATATTTTTTTCTGTCTTTTTTTGTGTCTGTTTAAAAAAAATGTATTTATTTTAATTGGAGCAAAATTGCTTTACAATATTGTGATGGTTTTGGCAATACATCAATATGAATCATTACTACTATCGAGAATAGTATGGAGATTCCTTAAAAAACCAAAAATAAGACTACCATACTCTTTTTGTTGTTGTTTTCAGTTTAACTGCACAGGGTCTTTGTTATGGCCCGTGAGACCATCACTGTGGCACATGGACTTCTCTCTATTCGTGGCGAGGGCTCCAAGGTGTGCAGGCTCAAGTCCATGCAACACGTGGACTTAGTTGCCCTGTGGCATGCAGGATCTCAGTTCCGTGACCAAGAATTGAACCTGTGTCCCTGCACTGGAAGGTGGATTCTTAACTGCTGGACCTCTAGGGAAGTCCCTCTGTCTTACACTTAAGACAGCTGTCAATGCCAGGGACCTCTCACTCCCATCAGTGGCCATGTCTGGGATATCCCCATGCCATGTGGTCCATCCTGGAGAGGGAAGACAAGCTGCTTAAGCCCTAGACACAAACCCCACAGTGAGGATAAAATCAGCCAATTTCCCCCTGAGCAGCAGCCTCGGTGTGTGCTCACTTGGCTGTCTTTCAGGAGCATGGGGGTAATTTGTAGCCTGAACAATTGAGACAAACACTGGCGTGAGACGGGGAGAAGTAGGATGAGTCTGTAATTGGAATATTTTGTCTCATTTATTCTTGATGATGTGCCATATTCCACTCCATCAGCCAGAGGGGATTGTTCACAGAATGCCTCACACCTGGAATCGGTGCTTCTAGAAACCAGATGTGGGGCGTTGTTAGATGCTATTTGAAATCTAGGGTGAGGCAGCTTCCTCTAACCACCCACCTGCCCTTTCACATTCTGCTATATTTTTCCTAAGATTTTCTGTCCTTTCTGGGGTTCTAGTTATATTTATCTGGAGTCCAGGGCAGCTGGCCTGTTTTTCCAAGTCTCTGGATCATCTATTTGAATCCCCTGCAGGCAGTGATGGAAAGCTGGTTGCTGGGGAGAGGGCAGGGGAGTCTAGCAGCATCAGAAAGGATGGCACACTCACTCTGGTACCCACGCTGATTCAAGCATCTCTTTCTCATGTGACGAGAGCAGGCGCTAATCCGTAGCGTGGAGTTCAAGTTCAAATTCAGGAACCTGCTTCTGTTTTTGTTGTTTTACGAAGTGACACATGTATGTTTAAGAGCCTTTGCTCTCTTGGGTCTCTGCAGGTTACAGAAAGCTGGAAGGGACTGCATGGACTGGCTTCTTCAGGGAACTTTGTCAAGATGCAATCTGGCAACTTAGATATGAATAGGAACCAACAACTGAGGAGCTTGTAAAACAACAGTCCTATTCCCAGCTCCAAATACATAGACTCCGAATTTTCAGGGGAAGGGGTTGGACACCTGCATTTTTCACAAGACTCCTGATGACTCTAACAGGGCCAAATTGGAAAATCTTGATAGCGAGTGATATAGCTCAAGCTTCATGTGCCCCACCCAGGGGACCTTGATTAAATGCATGTGCTGATCCTACAAATCGGGGTGGTGGAAAGAGAGGGGCCTGAGACTCTGCTTTTTTCAGGTACTGATGCCACTGATGTGCGGACTACAGGATACATAGCAGAGATTAGCTAGCACCTGCCTGTCTGCTTATGTACTGCCCGTAGCTTAAGAATGACTACAGAAATCAAATAAATAAAAAGAACAGTATTTCATTATACAGGAGCATTTTATGAAATGTAAATGTCAATGTTCATAAATGAAGTTTTCTTGGAACATAGCTGTTACCTGAAACCTGGGTTCACCTCTTGGTGTGTGTCAATAGACACGAACAAGCCAAGATCAAGAGAAGTAAGGATTTATTATTATTGGCAGCAAGTAAGGAGAACACCGGACTGTTTCCCAAAGCAGGGTCATCTCCCTGAACAGCAAAATTGGAGAAGTTTTAAGCTAAGGGTACATGCCTCTTCCCAGGCGGTGCTAGCGGTAAAGAATCCGCTTGCCAGTGTATCAGACCCAGATTTGATCCTTGGGTTGGGAAGATTTCCTGAAGGAGGGCACAGCAACCCACTCCAGTGTTCTTGCCTGGAGAATCCCATGGACAGAGGAGCCTGGTGGGCTACAGTCCACGGGGTTGGGAAGAGTCAGACACGACTGAGTGGCAGTGCACACATGGGCATGTGCACACATACACACACACACGCGCGCGCGCGCGCACGCACGCCTACTCAGGAGGGCACTAGGACAGCGTGTGCATATTCAGGAGAGGATTTGAGAGAGGAGAATTCAGCATAGAATTGGGGCAAAGGTCGACAGTGTCCAAGCTTTAATTGACTGAACTCAAGAGGGTCAACACCATCATCCCATCTCCATTGGGAGGGGACCTTCAGTTCAGTCAGTTCAGTTGCTCAGTCATGTTCGACTCTTTGCAACCCCATGGACTGCAGCACGCCAGGCTTCCCTGTCCATCACTAACTCCCGGACACAAACTCATGTCCATACAGTCGATGATGCCATCCAAGCATCTCATCCTCTGTTGTCCCCTTCTCCTCCTGACTTCAGTCTTTCCCAGCATCAGGGTCTTTAGCTGCTGCAGAACTCAAAGATGTGTTATTATGTATATTCCTTGAGGAACCAGGATCCTGCCCCAAGGCTGTACTCTTGTTTTCTGACTACCCCTCTCTGGTTTCTGTGGGCTTCTCTGATAGCTCAGTTGGTAAAGAATCCACCTGCAATTCAGGAGACCCTGGTTTGATCCCTGGGTCAGGAAGATCTGCTGGAGAAGGGATAGGCTACCCACTCTAATATTCTTGGGCTTCCCTTGTGGCTCAGCTAGTAAAGAATCCACCTGCAATGTGGGAGACCTGGGTTTGATCCCTGGGTTGGGAACATCCCTTGGAGAAGGGAAAGGCTTCCCACTCCAGGATTCTGATTTGGGGAATTCCATTGACTGGAGAGTCCATGGGGTGGCAAAGAGTTGGACACGACTGAGTGACTTTCACTTCACTTCACTCTTGTTTCTGTAACCCCTCCCTTAAGATCATTAAGTACTGAGAACTGTTTGAAGGCAATCATTGTGGCCTGGCTCAGATCATATACAGACTCTTTAGGCCAAAATGAGTTCAATTATGTCAAGAAAGCTGGTTCTGGTTCTCTTTCTCCAAGGACCCTCTACTCTATCTGTTTACACAGCCACACCCAATGGGTGATCGAGATCATGTGTGTGCACTAAGTCGCTTCAGTCGTGTCCAACTCTGCCACCCCAGGGACTGTAGCCCGCCAGCCTCCTCTGTCCATGGTATTCTCCAGGCAAGAATACTGGAATGGGTTGCCCTTTTCTCCTCCAGAGGATCTTTCCAAACCAGGGATCCAACCTGTGTTTCTTGTGTCTCCTGCATCGGCAGGCAGGTTCGTTACCACTAGCACTACCATGACTCCCCAAACCTAAAATATTTACTATCTGAGTCTTTACAGAAATATTTGCCAGTCCCTGATCTATGGCAACCCATTCCAGTACTCTTGCCTGGAAAATCCCATGGACGGAGGAGCCTGGTAGGCTGCAATCCATGGGGTCGTGAAGAGTGGGACATGACTGAGCGACTTCACTTTCACTTTTCACTTTCATGCATCGGAGAAGGAAATGACAACCCACTCCAGTGTTCTTGCCTGGAGAATCCCAGGGACGGGGGAGCCTGGTGGGCTGCCATCTACGGGGTTGCATGAGTCGGACATGACTGAAGCGACTTAGCAGCAGTAGCAGCAGACCTAGATCCAGAAGCAAAATGCAGAGATGTCCTGTACGGAAATTTCTTACTTAGTGCAGCTGGGATGTGGGCAATAAGACAAACAATTCAGGACGTGGTGTTTGAATATCTGTAATGATTCAGAAAATGAACATTACAGTAAAACAAGAGGTGAACTCTGACAATAAAAAAATTCTCCAAACCTTTATTCTTCCCACTCTTCACCTCCAGACCTCAATTCCTGACTTCAGATGGCATGTATTTACATAACGGTTTTCTTTGCTTCTTTTTCTTGTCAACTAATTGAATTAGAATGGCTTAAAAAACATACCTTCAGGCTCCAACCCATTTCCAGATGCCTGCCAATGAGGGTATGCTGCTGTTGCGTCGCTTCAGTCGTGTCCGACTCTGTGCGACCCCATAGACGGCAGCCAACCAGGCTTCCCATCCCTGGGATTCTCCAGGCAAGAACACTGGAGTGGGTTGCCATTTTCTTCTCCAATGCAGGAAAGTGAAAAGTGAAAGTGAAGTTGCTCAGTCGTGTCTGACTCTAGCGACCCCATGAACTGCAGCCTACCAGGCTCCTCCGTCCATGGGATTTTCTAGGCAAAAGTACTGGAGTGGGGTGCCATTGCCTTCTCTGCAATGAGGGTATAGGTAAGCCCAAGGGAAGCAATTTTGCTTCTATTTTGCATTCGATTTTGTGGTTCAGAGGATAAAGAATCTGCCTTCAGTGCAGGAGTCGCAAATTTGATCCCTGGGTTGGGAAGATCCCTGGAGAAGGGAATGGCAACCCACTGCAGTACTCTTGCCTGGAGAATTCCATGGACGGAGGAGCCTGGCAGGCTATAGTCCATGGGATTGCAAAGAGTTGGAAACACTGAGTGATTAACACTTTGCTTTTTTATCTTTAGTCTATGGACATTAAGGAAATCAGTAATAGAATGTCAATGGGTCAGTCTTTTCAGATAATGGAGTGAAAATTCAGCTTGAACTTGCTTTTCTTGGAGAGACTCTTTCCATCTCTCTTCATCTATAGCTATAGAATCCAGTTAGTCAGGGCCTAAAATGGGTGGAGGAGATTCAGAAATTTTTGAAAACCTGCATGTTCGAAGGTATGAAGACTTCTCATTGAGAGGATGTAGAGTAGGGTTTTCTGCCTCGGTTCGATCCCTGGGTTGGGAAGATCCCCTGGAGAAGGGAAAGGCTACCCACTCCAGTATTCTGGCCTGGAGAATACGATGGACTATATGGTCCATGGGGTCACAAAGAGTCTTACATGACTGAGTGAATTTCACTTTCTGTTTCTGCCAGTACACTGATTCCTTCTTCTGTATGTTGTTCTAGGAACCCAGTACCAGAGTCTGGAGACACAGTCAAGTTGGGAGCTTTAGTTTTTCCTAAAAACAAAAAGGAAATGAATCTGCCTGCAGTACAGGAGACCTGGGTTCAATCCCTGGGTCAGGAAGATCCCCTGGAGAAGGAAATGGCAACCCACTCCAGTATTCTTGCCTGGAACATCCCATGGACAGAGGAGCCTAGTGGACTGCAGTCCATGGAGTCAAAAGTCAGACACGACTTAGCAACTAAACCACCACCACCAAGGAAATGGTGAACACTGACCAGGCGGTAGATGTGTGAGTGTACGCTCAGTCATGTCCAACTCTTTGCAACCCTATGGACTGCAGCCTGCCAGGCTCCTCTGTTCATAGGATTCTCCAGGCAAGAAGACTGGAGTGGGTTGTCATTTCCTACTCCAGGGGATCTTCCTGACTCAGGAATTGAAACCACATCTTCTGTGTCTCTTGCATTGCAGGCGGATCCTTTACCCATGGAGCCATGAATACAATGATTAGAATCCCTTTCCAGTTGTAACTCTTGCCTTCTGGACTATCAAAGCATGCTTGGAAAATATTTGGGCACTTTAAAATTTATTTGCCTTCCTATAGAACAAGCGGAGAAGGCAATGGCACCCCACTCCAGTACTCTTGCCTGGAAAATCCCATGGATGGAGGAGCCTGGTAGGCTGTAGTCCATGGGGTCACTAAGAGTCGGACACGACTGAGCAACTTCACTTTCACGCATTGGAGAAGGAAATGGCAACTCACTCCAGTGTTCTTGCCTGGAGACTCCCAGGGATGGGGGAGCCTGGTGGGCTTCCGTCAATGGGGTCGCACAGAGTTGGACACGACTGAAGCAACTTAGCAGCAGCAGCAGCAGCATAGAACAAGAGTATTCTTCTGTGTAAGATCTTTAGTCATTTCTTCAGCACACTAGGTTATATTTGCTTAACTCTACTCATATTCGATTTCATGCCAGAGTTCAGAACTCATGAAAGCCCAGACAAACACTGACCTTGTCTGCATCCTTACCGTAAACTCTGCTCCTTTCTCCAAGACAGGGATGTCACTCCTTGCTCTTTCCCGTTGCTCTCCTAAAAGACAAAAAAACAAAGATGAAAACAATCAGGAAAAAGAAAAATGAGAAGCAAACTTGCCCTGAGTTTTTTCCTTTATAATTATGACACTGAGCCTTTTTTGTGTTGTCCATTACGAATTGGCACTTACCATCTACTTCTACAAGGATTAACTCATGTGCTGCTGGCTTTCAACAGCCCCTAAAAGGAGTTCAGGGTAGAAAGCAGAAATAAGTCACTCTGTGCTCTGGGAAAAACTGGCAGCACATGTCTTCAGATAGTTAGATATATTCAGGAGCTGATTTTATGAGCCCAGCTCTTGTGTCTGCTCATATCTAGAAAAGCACTAAAATCCTTCGTGGTGATGACTGCTTCTTGACACTAGTAGAAAGCTTCTGCAAAAAATATTTGCTGGATTGCATGCATTCCCCTTTCACCAAAATTAGGTATGTGCTGACCTTCGCCTCTTCCTCTTTGGAGCAGTTTCTCAGAGCTATCTGAGGTGCTGTCTCCTGGGCTATAGTCCTCACTTTGCCCCAAATAAGACTTAACTCAACTCTCACAGTGTGTATTTTTTTTTTTGAGTTGACAGTGTCTTGTCTCTGAAGTTGGACGAGATGATCACCAAAGCTTTTTTCCATCTCTTCTTCGAAGGCTCCTCTTACTGCCCTTCACTTTGCCAGACTTGAGCCATGTCTGCCACCTCCTGCAAAGAGCTTGCAGCCCATGTTCCTTGTGTCGTTGAACCCAAGTTCATGTGCCTGACGCACAGTGAGGTCAAACAAACCAGAAAGTCAGAGTTTGGAGCAGAAGATGGTTTACTACTGGACCAAGCAAGGAGAACGTGTGGTTTCTGTTCAAAGGAATCCTTGATGGTTTTCAGGGAAGAGTTTTTAAAGGCAAAATTTTGGATGAGGATTGCAGGGTTGTGACTTTCTTCTGATTGGCTGGTGGTGACGTCACAGGGTGGTGCTCCAGGACTCTTGCACTTGGCATTACCATGCTCCATCCTGAAGGGGGACTTAGTTCCTGCAGGAGAACTCAAAGATATATTGTTACATACATCCCTTGAGGAGGAACTAGGACTCTGCTTTATGGCTACACTATTGTTTACTGACTGCTTTTCCTTTGTTTATACATTCCCTTACTTCCCAAATCAGTAATTGTTTATATCTGCTCCTTAGGACTCAGGGATGGTCTGGGAGCCTGAAAGCTTTTTCCTACAAACAGGAAATAGGGGACACAGAAAGATCTGGTACCCAGGAGGTTCCTGCAGGGTCCTGCTCAGTAGCACTTGCTCAGGCTACATAAGAGGCTCCAGCTAGCTATGAAGAAATAAGAGGCAAGAAGCCACTTATCTCAGCACATAGTCTTTAAAAAAAAAAAAAAGGTGACACGACTTAGCATGGATGGACTCTCTGCATTTCTCGATGTTCCTGACATCACGAACTGCACAGTATTGCTGAAAAGCATATTGCCTATCTCCTTCTCTCTCTCTCTCTCATCATCTAAGTCTCTCTCTGTTCTAGGAACAAAGAAAACTTTTAAAAGAGAGAGAGAGAGAAAGATCAAAAAGGTTCTTAATTTTTTTATATGTCTATGGATCCCAGAACTCTGATAACGGTAAGGTGAGGGGGGGCAGGGATGGCTGGAATAGGAAAGAGTGCCTGTGAGCAGCTGACATCGGATAAGATAGTGGTCCTTTTAGGAGGGGGGAAAAAAAAGACCTGTCACCTCTAATTACATTTCATGACTCTCGCTGAATGCTACCCCCAAAATGGAATACTTTGATGTGAAGAAATAACAACTTCACCTTCCCCATTTCCACCAATGCAATCACTAGGAAAGGAGGTTGTCAAATCTGAACTTGAATCATTTCATCAGTCCTCTAAGAAATTATGTGAAGACTTACTTGTTCTTTATTAGCCGTGGCTGGGGAAGGGACAATTTACCTCTTTCCCCTTCTTAAATTCTTTTGGTGGCTCTAATAATTAAGTTGATACAAAACAGATTAGTGGAAGAAAAAAATAATTTGTGAGCATGGAGGTCTCCCAAAGTGGGGCCCAAAAGAAGGGGTCAAAGTAGGCAGCTTTTGTACTTTTTTAGATGTAGAAACAATAAGTTTGTGAGATGTTGACAAGGTAAAGAAAATTTGGCTCGGGTGTGATACCATGCAGGACCCTGGGGGGCTCCTAGACACAGACCTTTGTGTTCCCCATTTATTTGATTACAGGGAACAGCCTTCATTCAGCCTCTATGACTTTCCCTGAGTTCCAATGCGGAGACCCAAGCAGGGAAGGGTGACTGCAGCCTTGAAATTAAAAAACGCTTGCTCCTTGGAAGAAAAGCAATGACAAACCTAGAGAGAGCATTGAAAAGCAGAGACATTACTTTGCCTCCAAAGGTCCATAGAGTCAAAGCTATGGTTTTTCTAGTAGTAATGTACAGATGTGAGAGCTGGACAATAAACAAGGCTGAACGCTGAAGGATTGATGCCTTTGATTTCTGGTTCTGGAGAAGACTCTTGAGAGTCCCTTGGACTAGAAGGAAAAAAAAAACCAGTCAATCCTAAAGGAAATCAACCTTGAATATTCATTGGAAGGACTGATGCTGAAGCTCCAATACTTTGGGCCCCTGCTGAGAAGGGCCACCTCATTGGAAAAGACCCTGATGCTGGGAAAAGCTGAAGGGAAAAGGAGGAGGGGGCAGCAGAGGATGAGATGGTTGGATGGCTTCACTGACTCAGTGGACATGAATCTGAGCAAATTCCAGGAGACAGGGAAGGACAGGGGAGCCTGGCATGCTGCAGTCCATAGGGCTGCAAAAAGTCAGGCACAACTTAGCAACTGAACCACAGCAACATCATAGTTAATTTACAATGTTGTTTTAGTTTCAAGTATGCAACAAGGTCATTCAGTTGTACATAGAAATATATTTTTTCAGATTCTTTTTTCCATTATAGGTTATTACAAGTTGTTGAATATTAGTTCTCTGTTGCTATATAGTATTTCCTTGATGTTTATCTATTTTATATATAGTAGTGTTTGTATGTTAATCTCAAACTCCTAACTTATCTCCCCCACACCCCTAGCTGATAATTTTTAAGGTTCAAAAGACTTGGGAAGTAACTTTGTCCTCCCCTAACTCCGTGAAGGAATGTAGATAGAGGGCCTGTTCTTGAAGGGAGCATCACCAGAGATTACTATAGTGAAGCAGGTGTGTGGACAGGGAAACCTAGCAAAGTCAATTTGCTAAAATTCCTCTCTGGGTCCCACTGTCTCCACTGGCCCAGCAAACATTTGTTTACCAAACAATTGCTTTTCCTACTCTATGTCAATTGCCTTTCTCCCCTTTGAAGTCTCAACCTCCCACCCCCAACTTTCTCTTTAGTCTTTCGCTGAAGATGGTATTAAAGGTGAGAGTTTCTGCCATTTTGGTGAATTATTCAATTTTCTTGGGTCTCTTCCATGTATGGTATAGTACATGTGCATGCTTGCTCAGTCATGTCCAACTCTTTTCGACCCCGCCGACTGTAGCCTGCCAGGCTCCTCTGTTCATGGGATTCTCCAGACAAGAATGCTGGAGTGGCTTGCCATGCCTTGCTCCAGGGGATCTTTCCGACCCAGGGATTGAACCTGCGTCTCTTATGTCTCCTGTGTTGTCAGGCAGGTTCTTTACCACAAGTGCCACCTGGGAAGCCCCCAACCATGTATGCAGTGTTATTAAACTGTCCTATTAACTCTGTCTCGTATCAATTTAATTGTTTTTTTACGGGGGGGCGGGGGCGGGGGACGGTTGGCCTCACCACTCGGCATGTAGGATCTTAGTTCGAAGATCAGGGTTCGAACCCCTGCCCCCTGCAGTGGAAATGCTATCTGAACCACTGGACCACCAGGGAAGTCCCCTCAATTTAATTCTTGGACCAGCTTGAAGAACCTGAAAGAATAGAGGGAAATGCTTTCCTCCCTGACACCTGACTTGCCCAAGACCACGGATAATGAATGTATACATACAAGACTCCTAATACATATCAGAGCTACACTAGGTGTGGGGGATATTATGGAGATATACTGGTGGCCCAAGCAAGTGTAGTCATTGGATTCCAGAAGCTTTTAAGACAAATGTAAGCAAACTATCAAACATATGGTTTATAGATGGCAATAAGTGCCTACAGTTACAAATTGGTGCTTGTAGTGGGCACTTAGGGCTTCTCAGATGGCACCAGTGGTAAAGAATCCGCCAGCTAATGCAAGAGACAGAAGAGATGCAGGTTTAGTCCCTGGGTCGGGAAGATCCCCTGGAGGAGGGAATGGCAACCTACTCCAGTATTCTTGCCTAGAAAATCTCATGGACAGAGGAGCCTGGCAGGTTACAGCCCATGGGACTGCAAAGAGTCAGACATGACTGAGCGACTGAGCACTTGCCGTCTACCTTGACAAGGATTGAATCATGTGCTGCTACAGCTGCTGACCTTCAGCAGCCCCTTGAAAGGAGTTCAAGGAGGAGATCAGGAATGAGGCACTCTGAGATTGGGAAAAGCCTGGCAAGACAGGTCTTCAGATAGTTAGATATTCTCAGGAGCTGGTTTTATGAGCCCAGCTCTTGTGTCTGCTCATATCTAGAAAAGCACTAAAATCCTTCATGGTAAAGACTGCACCTCGTGACCAGCAGCAACCTTCACGAGACCAGCAGAAACCTTCTGCAAAAAATATGTGCTTGATTGCATGTATTCCTGCTTCACCAAAATCATATATAAACTGACCTTCCCCATTGCCTGTTTGGAGCAGTTTCTCAGAGCTATCTGAAATGCTGTCTCTTGGGCTATAGTCCTTATTTTGCTCCAAATAAAACGTAACTCAACTGTAGTGCTTTTTTTTTTTTTTTTTAAAGTCTGCTTGCCATAAGGGGAAATAGCCAGGAAATGAGATTGGAGAGTCAAGAAACCTTTGTGAGAAAGTGATATTTAGTCTTGGACTCATTCTGTATGAGTGGCTCAGACAGTAAAGAAGCTGCCTGCAATGCAGGAAGCCCAGGTTCTATCCCTGGGTTTGGAATATCCCTTGGAGAAGGGAGTGGCTACCCACTGCAGTATTCTTGCCTGGAGAACTCCATGGAGAGAGGAGCCTGGCAGGCTACAGTCATGGGATGGCAAAGAGTTAGATACGACTGAGCACCTAAGGCACACAAGAATTAATAAGAAAGAGTAGAAAGGGAACAAGTCACTGGCAAAGGCTTAACAAGAACCATTTTCTAAGTTCAAGTTCAGCTGTGTTTTTCCCACTGCTTTCAACCAACCTTTCTCAGCACTCCTCGGTTAGCTCATTCCTCAGTAAATAACCCCCAAAGGGACCAGAGCCAATATCATCTCTAAGACTTTGGGTTGGTTTTGTTTTCCACCCTAAAGAGTCTATAAATCAATTTTCCCACAGGTGGTTCCTGAAAATATATGAGTGGGGAAAATCCAAATAAATGCCTTTTGCTTTATTATTAGAAAAACAGATGAACAATAGCAACAAGAAAACCCCAATATGCCTGGAACATGGCTCAAGGAGTCTCTCCTTTCATTTTCTGAGAACCAATCTCCCCATTTCTATTGACCTCCAGACCCCCGAGTGGGTACCCTAGAGCTCTATCCACTCCTGAATGCATACAATTGTTTACACCCAAGGTCAATAGAACACATTCACATGTTGGTTACTGTCTACTTTAAAATTGTCTTTAATCTCTATTTTTTATTTTAAAAAATGACTGCCTCAGGCATTAAAGAATGAAATAATGCCATTTGCAGCCACATGGTTGGACCACAGATGATCATACTAAGTGCAGTAAGTCAGACAAAGACAAATATCACATGGTATCACTTGCATGTGAAATCTAAAAAAATCCTACAAATGAACTTACTTACAAAACAGAAATAGACTCACAGACATAGGAAAACAAACTTTGGTTACTAAAGGGGACAAATTTGTTCAGTAGCTCAGTCGTCTCCCACTCTTTGTGAGCCCATGGATTGCAGCACGCTAGGCTTCCCTGTCCATCACCAACTCCCGGAGCTTGCTCAAACTCAAGTCTATCAAGTCAGTGATGCCATCCAACCATCTCATTCTCATCCAACCTTCTCCTCCTGCCTTCAATCTTTCCCAGCATCAGGGTCTTTTCCAAGAAGTCAGCTCCTCACATCAGGTGGCCAAAGTATTTGAGCCTCACTTCAGGATCAGTCCTTCCAATGAATATCCAGGATTGATTTCCTTTAGGATGGACTGGTTGGATCTCCTTGCAGCCCAAGGGACACTCAAGAGTCTTCTCCAACACCACAGTTCAAAAGCATCAATTCTTCGGTGCTCAACCTTCTTTATGGCCCAGCTCTCACATCAATACATGACTACTGGAAACACCATAGCTTTGATTATGTGGACTTTTATTGGCAAAATAATGTCTCTGCTTTTTAATACGCTGTCTAGGTTTGTCATAGCTTTTCTTCAAGGGGCAAGTGTCTTTTTTAATTTCATGGCTGCAGTCACCATCTGCAGTGATTTTGGAGCCCAAGAAAATAAAGTCTGTCACTGTTTCCATTGTTTCTCCATCTATTTTCCATGAAGTGATGGGACTAGATGCCATGATCTTAGTTTTTTGAATGTTGAGTTTTAAGCCAACTTTTTCACTCTCCTCTTTTACCTTCTTCAAGAGGCTGTTTAGTTTCTCTTCACTTTCTGCCATAAGGGTGGTGTCATCTGTTTATCTGAAGTTATTAATATTTCTCCCATCATTCTTGATTCCAGCTTGTGAGTCATCCAGCCCAGCATTTCACATAATGTACTCTGTGTATAAGTTAAATAAGCAGGATGACAATATTCAGCCTTGATGTACTCCTTTCCCAATTTGGAACCAGTCTGTTGTTCCATGTCTGGTTCTAAATTTTGCTTATTGACCTGCATACAGGTTATGCAGGAGGCAGGTAAGGTAGTCTGGTATTCCCATCTCTTTAAAAATTAGGGATAAGTTAGGAATTTGGAATTAACAGATGCACACTACTATATATAAAATAAATAACAAAGACATATTTTAGGACTTCCCTGGTGGTACAGTGGGGGTAAGAACCCATCTGCCAATGCAGAGGACACAGGTTCTATCCCTGGTCCCAGAAGATTCCACACGCTGCAGAACAACTAAACCTGAGGGTTGTAACTGCTGAGTCTGAGTGCCTGAGAGCCTGTGCTCCACAGCAGGAGGAGCCACTGCAATGAGAAGCCAGAGCACCGCAAGGAAGAGTAGCCCCGGCTCACCGCAACTAGAGATAGCTCTCACAAAGCAGCAAAGACCCAGCACAGCTAAAATAAGAACAAATGAATAAAAATTTTAAAACAAGCCAGAAAGAAAAACACCAATACAGTATACTAATGCATATATATGGAATTTAGAAAGATGGTAACGATAACCCTGTATGCGAGACAGCAAAAAAGACACAGATGTATAGAACAGTCTTTTGGACTCTGTGGGAGAGGGCGAGAGTGGGATGATTTGGGAGAATGGCATTGAAACATATATAATATCATATGTGAAATGAATCACCAGTCCAGTTCGATGCAGGATACAGGATGCTTGGGGCTGTTGCACTGGGATGACCCAGAGGGATGGTATGGGGAGGGAGGTGGGAGGGGGGTTCAGGATGGGGAGCACGTGTATACCTGTGGCGGATTCATGTTGATGTATGGCAAAACCAATACAATACTGTAAAGTAATTAGCCTCCAATTAAAATAAATAAATTTAAAAAAAATTTAAAGGCCTACTGTATAGCACAATCAGAGAAGGTAATGGCACCCCACTCCAGTACTCTTGCCTGGAAAATCCCATGGACAGAGGAGCCTGGTAGGCTGCAGTCCATGGGGTAGCTAGGAGTCGGACACGACTGAGCGACTTCACTTTCACTTTTCACTTTCATACATTGGAGAAGGAAATGGCGACCCACTCCAGTGTTCTTGCCTGGAGAATCCCAGGGACGGGGGAGCCTGGTGGGCTGCCGTCTATGGGGTCGCACAGAGTCGGACAGGACTGAAGCGACTTAGCAGCAGCAGCAGTATAGCACAATGAACTCTATTCAACACTGTGTAGTAACTTCTAATTTAAAAATATCTGAAAAAGAATACATATATAATATATCCATGTATAACTGAATCATTTTGCTGTACACCTGAAATGAACACCGCCTTGTAAATCAACTATGCATGCTGCGTGCTAAGTCACTTCAGTCATGTCTGACTCTCTACACCTCTGTGTACTGCAGTCTGCCAGACTCTTCTGTCCATGGGATTCTCCAGGCAAGAATACTGGAGAGGGTTGTCATGCCTTCCTCCAGGGGATTCTTCTCCACCCAGGGACCATACCTGCATGTCTTAGGTCTCCTGCATTGACAGGTGGGTTCTTTATTGCTGAAGCCACCAGCCCTTGGTTTCTCTTGAATCATCCAGCCAGACTTCTGAACTCCCCTCCGATTGCTGACACTGATTCCCCTCTCCCTGCTTCTTGCGTGTTGTTGTAGGTTCTATAATCCTGGTTTTCCTCATCAACTCCACTGTACTTGAATCCATACAAGTCAATCCACGGGAGCCAGGGCAGGCAACCCCCAAATGTCCCTCAAGGGCATATTGGTTATTTTGAATTACAGTTACTTGAAGAAGAGCTGATGCAAGAATTACACTCTGACCCTCCTCTCTGTCTCCCAGAAAGCAGGTAATAAATCTCTCATATGAAACGTCCCCTCCCCATATCTGGAGGGAGAATGACACCCTTATCACCAAAGATATGGAATATGGGGGCAAGACGCATGTATAAACAGACCTTGTTATTTCTCTCTTTTTTTAAAACAATTTATTTATTTATTTTTGGCGGTGCTGAGTCCTCACTGCAGCGCGAGCTTTTCTCTAGCCACAGTGCATGGGCTCTCATTGCAGTATCCTCTCTTGTTGCGGAGCACAGGATCTAGGGTGCTCAGGTTTCCGTAATTGTGGTGCATGGTCTCAATAGTTGTGGCTTCTGGGTTTCTAGAGCACAGGCTCAATAGATGTGGTGCACGGGCACAGCTGCCCCTGCAGCATGTGGGATCTTCCTGGCTCGGGGATTGAACCCATGTCTCCTGCATTGGCAGGCAGATTCTTTATCACTGAGCCACCAAGAAGTCCTAGGATTTTTATGTTGTAATGTGGATCAGCACTTTATTCATTTTTACACTCAAATACTATCCCAATTGTCCATATTTATCCCATTTTGCTTATTCAGTCATCACTCATGGGCATTTGGATTGTTTCCTTCATTTGGTGATTGTGAACAGTGCAGTTATGAATGTTCATAGATTTTTTTTTAATTTTATTTTATTTTTAAACTTTACAATATTCTATTAGTTTTGCCAAATATCGAAATGAATCCACCACAGGTATACCTGTGTTCCCTATCCTGAACCCTTCTCCCTCCTCCCTCCCCATACCCTCCCTCTGGGTCGTTCCAGTGCACCAGCCCCAAGCATCCAGTATTGTGCATCGAACCTGGACTGGTGACTCGTTTCATACATGATATTATACATGTTTCAATGCCATTCTCCCAAATCTCCCCACCCTCTCCCTCTCCCACAGAGTCCATAAGACTGATCTATACATCAGTGTCTCTTTTGCTGTCTCGTACACAGGGTTATTGTTACCATCTTTCTAAATTCCATATATATGCGTTAGTATATTGTATTGGTAGATTTTTGTTTGAATATCTATTTTCCAATTTTTGGAGTATGAACCTAAGGGTAGAATTCCAGGATCATGTGGTAATTCTGGGACCCCCCAGGTGGTGCTACTGATAAAGAACTAGCCTGCCGATGCAAGAGAGATAAGAGATGTGGGTTTGATCCCTGGGTTGGGAAGATCCCCTGGAGGAGGAGAGCATGGCAACCCACTCTAGTATTCTTGCCTGGAGAATCCCATGGGCAGTGAAGCTTGGCGGGCTACAGTCCCTGTGATCACAACGAGTCAGACACAACTGAAATGAGCTAGCACACAGGCATGCATGGGAATTCTGTGTTTCGCCTGTTGAGTAATTGCTAAACTGCTTTCCACAGCAGTTGTATCATTCTACATTCCCACTAGCAGGGGTTTCAATTTATCCCCAACCTCATCAGTACTTGTTATTTTCCATTTTTATGTCATTGTTTTGATTCTTAACTTATAGCTGTGTTAGTTTTCTAGGCTTGCCATCAGGAAGGATCACGGACTTGATGACTTGTGACTCTGAGCAGACCCTTTTCCTCTTACAAACCTACATTTCTCTTTGGGCTAAAGGGGGACCATGGATGGAATCATCCTTAAGTCTTTTTTGAGATTCACAGTCTATGCTTCTAAGGCCACAAAGTTAGTTGTCCTATCCTTGAAGTGATCAGGTAGACACACACACACACACACACACACACACACTGCTTATTGTTGTTTAGTTGCTAAGTCATGTCCAACTCTTTGCAACCCCATGGACTGCACTATGCCAGGCCTCCCTGTCCCTCACTGTCTCCCAGAGTATCTGCCACCCTCTGCTTGTAATGAGATAAAAATTTCCATCCAGGGTGCTGGTAGTAATCCCTTTGAGGCAAAGCGATGTGACTTGGGGACACCAGAGCCCTCAGGCCAAGTCACCTCTGGATAAAAGCAACTTCATCCATTTATCCTAGCGTATGAGGAGCTGACTCATTGGAAAAGACCCTGATATGGGAAAGGTTGAAGGCAATAAGAGAAGAGGGTGGCAGAGGATGAGATGGTTAGATAGCATCACTGACTCAATGGACATAAATCTGAGCAAAGTCTGGGAGACAGTGAAGGACCAGGGAGCCTTACATGCTGCAGTCCATGGGGTCACAAAAAATCAGACATGACTGAGTAACAACAACATAGGTATACACAGATCATTTTTCTCATGATCATGTGCCATATGTAAGAAGTCTGGGAAGCCTTTGCTATTAGAAGGCAGTATGATCAATTTGGGGAAACCCAGGAGGCTCAGTGGTAAAGAATTTACTTGCCAATGCAAGAGAGGCAGGAGTCTCAGATTCAATCCCTGGGTTGGGAAGATCCCCTGGAAGAAGAAATGGCAACCCACTCCAGTATTCTTGCCTGGAGAATCTCACGGACAGAGGAGCCTGGTGGACTGCATTCCATCGGATTGCCAAGAGTTGACACAAATAAGCAGGAGATGTTCTCTAAGTTTTATGGTCAATATGAAAAACAATCCTTCTGGAGTCAAACCGCATCCTAGCCATGCATACTATCTTTCCTTTAAAAATGTTGGTTTAAGCCATTGTCCTTGTTTGGAGATACCTCTGTAATCCTTTAGAACTCTGTTAAGCCAAACTTCCTTTGGAAGCTGTTTCAGTAGGGTCTGGCCAGGAGACAGAACTCACACTAGTTCTTTTAACAGGAAAGACTTAATATAAAGAATTATTAACTAGGTATCGAACTAAAAAAGCAAAAAGAACACTGAGATACCACAGGTGGAACGTAGCTACCACCCCTCGGGCTGGGGGAACAAAGGGAAGAGGTTGGGATTATTAAAATTTAAAGGCTTGGAGGAGGAGTCCTGCCAAGCCAAGATACACACAGCTGTCTGAGTGTGATGCTCGGCTGGGATGAAGTCTCTGAACTCAGAGGAGGGCATGGGGTGGCCAACTGGGGCTTGTGTCTCTGAGTGGGTATAATTAGGCTAGTTCTGTGAGTCTTGGAGAATCTGAAAAGTGGAATTAATCGCTGGTCCTAGGGCATCCAGCCAGCGTGCAGGAGCCAGGCTGGGAGGACGCTGATAGAAACAGAAAGGAAAGAGAAAATCAGTGGTGACCTAAAAGGCAAGAGCAAGTCCTTTCTCCCTCCTCCAGCTTTGCAGGCTTCCCGGGGCACCCCATTTTCAGAGCCAAAGCAGCAACCACTTGGCAGAGCAGAAATGTGGGTTTCCCAGCCTCAGCACCACAGAGTATCAAAAAAAAAAAAATAAAAAGTAAGTTTGAAGCTAAGAGGCTGTAACTTATTAACTGGAACCAAAGCTTTGTAAGTACCTTTTCCTTGATGAAATCAGTGAGCATCTCCGCTGCTCCCGCAGCCCCTTGTATCCTGCTGTTCATTGATAATCTTCTTGGCTCTCTCTTTCTTTTTAGACAATGAGCTACCTTGAGAGCAAGGGTAGCATTTTGCTTGCCTCTGTGTCCTCAAATTTTCCAGCATTCACATCACAATAGATGTTCACTCAGTGTTTGTTGAATGATGCCTGGGTGAATGGATGGACCGAGCAAGCCAGGTGCCAAGGGAGCCCCAGAGAATGGCCCTTATCAGAGCCTGGAAAGGAACCACTGGGGTGAAGCCAAGAGAAAAGATGGCAAGCGAGACCCATGACAACATCATTTGACATCTTGGGTCCGCCCTTGTTTTTCTCAGTTGGGTTTTTGTAAGGAATTGTATTCTTTCAGCAAGCAATCGGCCATGCAGAGAAGGCAGAGATGCACAAAGAAGTCCATTGTGTGTGTGGGGTGGAGGATAGTCAGATACCCTTTAGGTCCAAGGTGCTGAGAAAACGATTAGCAACACTGAAGTACATTATCAGAACCATAGACAGAGGCATTGGAATGAATGGCAGAAGGGGCACCTAGTAGACTGGAATGCAAAGCTCTTTGCAGCCAGGGTCCTGCTTATTCCTCCAACTCCATTCCTCAACAGTCAAATCTCATCCAGCTCAGTCCATGAATCATTCCCTGTAGCCTTTCTCTACGTGAAACTCCAGCCTCTGCCCACCCAACCATCCAGAGAAACTCAACCTAGTTGCCTCTTCTAGTAATTTTGCCTCCCAAGCTGTTCCTTATCTTATACGCCCGTGGCTCCCTATTCTTTTCCCCCAAGACAACCGACTGCAGGGATTCACCCAGTTTCTGGAATCTGGTTGCAAAACCTGACACCATTACTTGCCATCTGGGCATATTTCTTAAGCCTGCTGCGGTTTCCTTATTTGTAAAAGAGCGCTAATGGTGCTCCCTCCTAAACAGTGACCATAACACCGCGTAAGCCATTTTCATTGTTTAGAACGTGGGCTAGTATAGAGAACGTGAGCATAAGCATGGATGGTTAGTGTTATTATCACACTGTATTGTAATTGTTGCTTTAAATAAAATCTCAGTTACTAAGTCCTGGCAGGGATTAAGTAGCTTGCCCAAGGCACCTCAGGTTTCCTTAGTGGAACTGCCTGTCTAATAAGAAATTCACAGAAAATTCTCTTTGCTGCTGAAAATGCTTCTACTTTGGAGAAAGAAGCACATTTTCCTGTAAGAAAATGTAGTTGTGGTAAACATCATTAAGACTTTCTTGAGAAACTGCCTCCAGGTCGACACAATAAGCATCAGAGCCCCGATAGGACCATAAATGCAGATGATATGAAACACGGCTCTTTCGTTTGACAGGGAGAGAAACTCCACTGGAAAAAAAATTAGAAGAAAATACAACTTATTGACGTTACTGGGATAGGACTGAATACCTGCAAGGAAATAGCTGGATCTGGGCATCAGTTGGAACCAGGGGTTTTTACTTTCTCCATCTCTTATGCCAGTTCATCAGTCTCTGGATTTCTAGTCTCATGTCCATTGATTTGGTGATGCCACCCAGCCATCTCATCCTCTGTCGCCCCCTTCTCCTCCCGCCCTCAACCTTTCCCAGCATCGGGGTCTTTTCCAATGAGTTGGCTCATCTGGTATATAACAGAATGAAAAGTGTCATTGATTGAGTAAGTTAATGAGAATGAAGGCCTCTCTCTGTATATCATGTTCAATCTTTCCTTTCAAATAGGTGTCCTCTCTATGCAGGAAAAAATGCTGTCAATCGTTCCTGAAACTTGGAAATCCCCCCTCCACCACAACTCCTGGAAAAATGCTTAATTTGTTTCTTCATCTCCTTTGAAAACTCCTAGAGAGTGAGTCTGATCAGTCCTAGTTGACTCGGGCTCATGTGCAAGCCAATGTGCAGGAAAGAGTGGCTATTCATGGTGGTTCTCAAATCCTACTGGGGCTTCCCTGGTGACTCAGAAGTAAAGGTTCTTCCTGCAATGCAGGAGACCTGGCTTCTATCCCTAAGTTGGAAAGATCGCTGGAGGAGGGCATGCAACCCACTCCAGTATTCTTGCCTGGAGAATCCAATGGGCAGAGGAGCCTGGCGGGCTGCAGTCCATGGGGTCACAAAGAGTTGGACACAACTGAGTGACTCATACTAACTCAAACCTCATTAGAGTAAAAATAGAAGTAGCCCCTCAAATACAGGGAATATTCTTCCTTAGCATTTGGAGGTGATTTTTAGACAGCCAGTGAGTCTATATCCACAAACCTGATCCAGGAACTGGTGAGAGAGCTGTTCCTATCTGAAACTTATTTCTATTTCTGTCCCAGTTAATATGTTCTTTCCTTTTTTAAAAAATTATTTATTTATTTGGATGTGTGGGGTGTTAGTTGCAGCATGCGGGATCTTTCATTTTGGTGCCTGGACTCTGGTTGAGGTGCTTGGGCTCAGTAGTTGTGGCACACCAGCTTAGTTGTCCTGTGGCAAGTGGGATCTTATTTCCCCAACCAGGAATCGAACCTGCGTCCCCTGGAATGCAAGGCAGATTTTTAACCACTGGGCCACCAGGCGAGTCCCTGTTCTGACTTTCAGATCAAGTACCAAATGTCCTCCTTTCATTTTTCATAAGATTAACTTAGTGTGTAACAGGCTACCAACTGAAGTTTAGGTGTGACCCAATGAATTAATTGATTTTAAAAATCTGAAAATTGCTACTTGAAATCTGTGCGCATCATTCCGTGTAGAAACTTACTAATATTTTCTAATGATTCATCACTTTTGCCTAAAAATAGATCACTGCACTGCAATGCCAAGTACATTAAGATTCTGGTTATGAGAGTTTTAGATCAGTGATTTTTAATCTTATCAAATTCAGTGCCCCCTTTTATTAAAAATTATGTCTAACTTCTGTTTTATGAGACTAAAGTGCAAGTCATAAGTAATAGATACACCCGTACAATTTTGGATACCATCAATTCTCAAGATCTAATACGTGTGCATGTGGGCTCAGTCATGTCCAACTCTTTGCAACCCCATGGACTGTAGCCTGCCAGGCTCCCCAGTCCATAGGATTTCCTAGGCAAGAATACTGCAGTGAGTTGCCATTTCCTCCTCCAGCGGATCTTCCTGACCCAGGGAGCAAACCCATGTCTCCTGAACTGGCAAGCGGCTTCTTTACCATGGTGCCACTTACGAAGCCTGAAATGTAAAATAAAAGAGAGTAAAAGTGTAATTCATAGTAAAATAATTTGTGTTGCAATGTGTCAGTTGCGTAGCATAACTACACTTATAAAATAATGAACTCACTTGCAAAATTCCAAAGTTTCAATAGGCGGTACTACCAGCCCTGTAAAAGACACCTCTCTTGGTAGTTAGGTATTGCAAACCCAACCTCTACCCTTTCCCACGCCAATTAATTTCTATATGATTTCTATCCAATCATAGAGTTATGACCCTTCATGGCCCTTACTCCCACCTAAAGCCTTCTTCTTCTTCTTATTTGCTGAGCCATTTATTGGCTCTCTCCTCTACTTGAGCATAAGCTTCATGATATTGGAAATCTTCTCTTTTGCAGTACCCAGCCCATAGTAGAATTCAATATATATAAATGCTGAACACACGAACAAATCAATGTTCCTTTTGACAAACCAAAGCATTTCAGAATTGGGAAGGTCCTTCCTGATTATCTGACTTGATGACACCAAGACCAGACAATGGTGGAACTGACTCGCCCATTGTTACAGAACTAGTAAGTGGATGGGCCGAGGTCTCCTGATCCATACTCTTGCATCCAAGCATCACGCATGTATGGCTGAAGTTTATCCCTCAATAACTAAACAGATTTTTATTTAAGGACACTGGTATTTCTTCCCTTGTTCTTAATTAATCAGGCAGTGGGAATTTAAATAAAATCATTTTTAATGATGAGAAATATTTAATATATCCTAGCTGGCATGTGATAGCTTCCATTTTTTCCCCTTACTTTCCATATCTCTCTCCCATGTCTATCCTGTATAACCCTCAAAATGGTCCCTCCCAGGATGCTAAGGTAGCATTTTTCTATAGTCATTAACCAAGCCAGCAAGCACTTTCTGTATTTTTTTTTTCTGATCAACCTTCCAGAAAGACAAATTTCTTATTGAGAAGAAAGCCAGAGTGTGCTTTACAGATGGCATGAAAAAGGAAATAGTGACGGAGAGTACAAATTGCTGAAAATAGCATGTGCCAAGGGCTACTTTGCGATATTAGTTTATGAATTTTGCCAGCTCAGTAATGCTTTAGCAGCAGCAAACCACTTGGAGGTTTTCCTTGTTTATTCCATTCAAAGAGATATAGCATCTTAGCATACAAAGCACTATCGAAGAGCAGTTGGGTCTGCTTAGATTTAGAAGTAAGCTGAGAGAGCAGTTTATATTGGCTTTTGATTTCTCTGTGTGAGAGGAGTGCAGTGATTACTTCCAGCCACTTTGAAAGTCATATTCTCAAAACTAGAGACATACAAGTGAGAGAGAAACAGAGGTGCATTTAAGAAAGAACAAGGGCAAGACAGAGTCTGTGATTCGTTTCTGGGAGCCGGTGACCCACTTGCAGTTTACTTCAAGATCAGAAATAAAGCCTGTTAAACTCACCCCCGAGCCAATGTGGATGTGCGTTAGTAAAGGGAATATTCCAGGTGTAGCTTCAGCCTCGGAGAAGGCAATGGCACCCCACTCCAGTACTCTTGCCTGGAGAATCCCATGGATGGAGGAACCTGGTAGGCTGCAGTCCATGGGGTCGCTAGGAGTCGGACACGACTGAGCAACTTCACTTTCACTTTTCACTTTCGTGCATTGGAGAAGGAAATGGCAACCCACTCCAGTGTTCTTGCCTGGAGAATCCCAGGGACAGGGGAGCCTGGTGGGCTGCCGCCCATGGGGTCGCACAGAGTCGGACACGACTGAAGCAACTTAGCAGCAGCAGCAGCAGCAGCAGCTTCAACCTGGGTGTTGGTTTCTCCCCAATCTGATTGTATTCACATCAAGTCATGCAAAGCTCCAGGCTTCTCTCTTGATTCAAAAGGAAAGCGTCCTGTACTGGAAACTAGCACCACACCCCATATGCTTTTCCATATGGTGAGGGAATCCAAATTTTTAAAATAATGGATTGTTTCCTAACATCTAACGGGTACTCTGGATCCGGGTGACTGAAAACATTTAAGCTTGGTGACAGCCCACTTAAATCGCATCGCAGAAGCTGAAAGAAACTCTAAATCATTATTTATCACAGGTGGAAGGGACATTCACCATCTGGTAGCCCAAAGGCTTCTTTTCACATGTGGTGGTGGAGGTGGTGGTTTAGTCGCTAAGTTGTATCCGATTTTTGCAACCCTACGGACTATAGCCTGCCAGACTCCTCTGTCCATGGGATTTTTGCAGGCAAGAATACTGGACTGGATTGCCATTTCCTTCTCCAGGGGATCTTCCTGACCCAGAGATTGAACCCACATCTCCTGCATTACAGGCAGTCTCTTGTATTGCAAGCAGATTCTTTATACCTACAGAGCCACTACATATGGGGAAGAAACCAAAGTCTAAAGAGGAGAGGTGACCTGTCTAAAGCCCTGAAATGAGCTGAGGGCAAGTCTGATGCCCAAAATTGATGTAGAGGTTTCATTATTCTTCCCTGTTAGCCTTATGGGGCTTCCCTGATGGCTCAGCTGGTAAAGAATCTGCCTGCAATGGGGGAGACCTGGGTTCAATCCCTGGGTTGGGAAGATCCCCTGGAGAAGGGAAAGGCTACCCACTCCAGGATTCTGGCCTGGAGAATTCCATAGACCGTATGTTAGCCTTATGAGCAGCTTTCTCTTGAATCACTTAATTGATGTCTTTGTGAATCAGTTTTCTCATCTGCAAACTGAAGGTAATCATATAATGCCAATCCCAAGGCTGGTGAGGGGGACAGAACACTGTAAAGTTTCTTGCTGTGCTCTTTCTCTGGTAGAATGCGCTTGATAAATATCAGCTTTTTATTATCTTTAGAGTTGCTATCTCTATCATCAATCCTACCATCATGACTATGTGTATTCCTAGTTCCTTGTATGGATCTTCACCTGGCTGCAAACCAATCACTCTAAAATCTGAAACCCAGAGGAGTCCTAATAGGGAAAAAGACTGAAAACTGAAGTCTTTTCAGTTGTCTCCATGACTTGCCATCACTACATCACAATGTAGCCAAAATTTATTTCTTTAGTTAGGGATCATGCATGGAAAACTTCACTTTAATCTTTTAAGAACCAAACAGAGGTGGTTTTTTTCTTTTTTCTTTTTCATGTTTAAACAACAAAAATGAGAGGAGAGGCACCGTTGGATCCCATTGACCCAGATGGTTTGGTCTCTTTTCTTTTGTAATTATTAGAAGAAACGTCAAGGGGAAACTACCCTCTTGGCTGTCTGGGACTAAATTGTCAAAATTAAGAACCTGCGTCCCTTATGTCTCCTGCGTTGGCAGGCAGATTCTTCACCATTAGCACCACCTGGGACACACAGACCCATCCAACCGTGTTGCTATGATGACAGAAATGCACCTCCGTAGACAGAACTTCAGAGCATAGTCTGCCTCGGAAAGCAGTGAATGCTGTATCATTGGATCCCTACTGGCAGAGGGTAAATTAAGAGGCGGCTTTGGAGGCTGGGGAAGGAGGAGACTTGGACCGGAGTCATTTCTATTCAAGTATAGTTGATTCACAGTATTATATTAGTTTCAGGTGTACAGCATAGTGAGTCAAGATTTTTACAAATTATGCACCATTAAATGTCATGTCATTACAAGGATGACTTTTAATGGCTTTGCCATCTATGACACATCAATTGCTTATTCCTTCATTCATTCATACTTTAATTCAGTTTCCTCTTGATAAGCATGAACAATTTTTAAAATATACATGCAATTATTTCTTTATTTGGCTGCACCAGGTCTGTGCTGTGGCATGCAGGACTCTTAATTGTCGCATGCAGGATCTAGTTCCCTGACCAGGGTTTGAACCTGGCCCCCCTGCGTTGGGTGTGCAGATTCTTAGCCACAGGACCACCAGGGAAGTCCCAGCATGCACTTTTTTTTTTAAATGGTGTCAATCATTAGGACCAGAAGAAACTGTGTTTCTCCTAACAGCTCTCTTGGTTCATCCAGCGAATGATATAAATCATGAACATATATAAGCATGTGTGTATTAATATTTCCATGTTCACTAGCAAGATTAGAGCAAAATTTGCAGTCCACCTCTAAAAAGTGATTCAGCCACACACTTGGAGCTATATTTTATTAATCAGTCAAAATTATTTCTCTCTTGTGCTCTATCTGATCTCAATTTCGTCAAGTTTTCCATCTTATGTTTCTGTGTTTATTCATACAATGTATCAGATCCTTTATTCTGAGAAAATGATGTAAATGTGTATGTGTCTTTGTGGGTATCTACAAAAATACCTGTGCACTCCTCTTTGCTATTCAATCTTGAGCCTTTGAACTTGAGCCAGTGCAAAGGAGTAGAAATATTGCTGGCGCTGACTTCAATTAGAGCCAGCCAAAACAAGCGGGCATTGCGAGTGTCTGTTTTCTCCGTCTCTGACTCCAAGAGCAGCTCATCACAGGATCTGAGCCCAACCTCACCCTGCATGGAACAAGGGCCATTTCTCTCGAGCGAGCTCTCAGGCCCTAAATCTGACTTCCTTGGAAGGGAGGACAGTTTTCGTCTGCCAAGGGTAACCGAGGCCCTTGCATCTGTCACGTTGATCCTTCCAGAACCCTTGCCAGATCTAGTATGCTGATCAATTACACTGACCTGATAATACCAACATTAGTGTGAGCACATCTCACGCCAAAGGCTGGAAATCAAATCGACAGCAAGGAGCTGCCTCAGACCAGCCAAAATGAACCAGGACTTATTCTATTAGAGAGAATATTCCGTTTGCTCCAATAATGAGAACTCTATTGAGATTGGTTAATTCAATTCTGCCCATCTTATCAGATTTATTTTTAATGAAACTGAACAATAGTTTCATTTGTTATGTTATTAGTTTTCCCAGTAGAAGCAACGAGACTGTAACGCTGAAAGCAAAGCAGACAAGCTTTGCCAATGTCTTTGGCTTATCAAGGGTGTAAGCCAGTTTGGATATTACACAGTGAAACGCTCCGTCCTCTCCTGGGTCTGCTCTCTTGGTCATGGGACTCAGAGCTGCGAGGCCATCTTTTCTCTCCTGTAGCCTCTCTGTGCCTCATCTAATCTCATCATTCCCTTGTTAATAAACCTGCCAGGGCTTTTGATTGCCACATTCCCAACAGGTGCTAGTTGAGTGGCATTGGCAGAGTGACTTAACCTCTGTAAACCTCACTTATTTTTTTTTTTTTTTTGCAAAATGGTGATCATATACATCACTCCAGAACCTTCTCAGAAGAATTAAATTCAATAATGTCTTACAAATGTTGTGTATTAATAATATTTGGCATGTAGTAGATGCTCAATGGGCTTCGCTGGTGACTCAGATGGGAAAGAATCTGCCTGCAATGCAGGAGACCCAGATTCGATCCCTGGTTTGGGAAGATCCCCTGGAGAAGGGAATGGCAACCCACTCCAGTATTCTTGCCTGGAGAATCCCATGAGCAGAGGATCCTGGCAGGCTGTGGTACGTGGGGTTACATAGAATCAGACATGACTGAGTGACTAACACTTTTGCTTTTTCAGATGCTCAATAAATGTTGGTGTCATTTTATTTCTTTGTGTGTCTGTCTACCTTAAGACAATTGACCCTATCAGGGGCAGAAACTACATTTGGGATGCCTGCTTCTTACATGCCTGTCTTGACTTGCCTGAAGCACTGAATAAATACTTGCTGGGTTGAGCTGACCGCTGCATCCCCAAACGTGGAGTTCTAGTCCTCAGCCAACTTTATCATTTTTCTTTCCCTCTGAAACTTCTTGTATCACTTTCTGTTGCACGTTTGGGGTGTCCACCTCGATGAAAAGCCGAGCAAAATGAAGAAGTCTACCATACTTAGTTCATACCTCAGATATATGATAGAAGGCAATGGCACCCCACTCCAGTACTCTTCCCTGGAGAATCCCATGGACAGAGGAGCCTCGTGGGCTGCAGTCCGTGGGGTCGCTAAGGGTCAGACACGGCTGAGTGACTTCACTTTCACTTTTCACTTTCATGCATTGGAGAAGGAAATGGCAACCCACTCCAGTGTTCTTGCCTGGAGAATCCCAGGGACGGGGGAGCCTGGTGGGCTGCCGTCTATGGGGTTGCACAGAGTTGGACATGACTGAAGCGACTTAGCAGTAGTAGTAGCAGTTTCTCCCTGGGCAAGTGAGTTTTTATTTTTAATATGTATATTTTTAAATGCTTTGGCCACCAGATACAAAGAGGCAACTCATTGAGAAAGATCCTGATGCTGGGAAAGATTGAGGGCAAGACGAGGAAGGGGAAGTAGAAGAAGAGATGGCTAGATAGCATCACTGACTCAATGGACATGAGTTTAAGCAAACTCCAGGAGATAGGGAAGGACTAGGAAGCCTGGCATGCTGCAGTCTGTGGGGTTGCAAAGGATCAGACATGACCTAGTGTCTGAACAACAGAAACAAATGTTTTAAAGTATTTATTTATTTAGGCTGTGTTGGGTCTCAGTTTCAGCATGTGGGAGCTTCATTGGCTCACGTGGGATCTTTCACTGTGGTGCACGGATCCTCTAGCAGTGGCACCTGGGCTCACTGGTTGTGGCACATGGGTTCTCTAGTTGTGCCAAGTGGGCTTAGTTGCCCTGCAGCATGTGGGATCTTAGTTCCCTGACGAGGGATTGAACCTGTGTCCCCTGCTTTGCAAGGCAGATTCTTAACCACCAGAGAAGTCCTGGCAAATGAGTTATTGAGTGAAGGAATGCAGAGAAACATCTGAAAGAACAAGGGAAGAAGAACAGGGCAAGGCGAAAGATTAGACAAAGAGTGGAGCCACCACCTGACCCCACGAGGATCTCTAGAGCATTGGTTGTATCACAAGTTTTCCCAGCACCAGGAAAGGAGGCTGGGCACTGGACTCACACATCACTCAGGCATCAGGTGAGCATCACTCTGGTGGGAAATCTTGCTGTTCTCTGAGCATCCTCAAGGTGGGGGTTCCTGCCAGTCAAGGTCATTTTTCAGGGAGGGATATAGCTGTGAGTGACAATCAGCCAAAACCTGCAGAAGCTGGGTCATGGGGCTGCGACCTGGTGAGAATGAATACGAGCAAGGCCTCCCATAATAGATGCTACAGGAGCCAATGGAGACATCGGGTCTGGAATATATTTAAGAAGCTTTTGGTCCAGCAACTCAGAACTTCCCAGAAACAGTGGCAGCCTCGGGCCTGGAGCCAAGGGATGCTGGGAAACAGCTTGGTGACATTCAGGAGTGGTGGAGTCATTTATTATTTCTTAGAGGAAAAAAAAAATAGGGAGGATGTTGGCAGTGCGGCTCCGATACCTTCTCCCCACCCCCATTTTCATTTTGAACATGTTTAATTGGAGTGTTGGGTAATTAATTGCGTGTCTATTGCAATATGGTGTTTACTTACAAAGCACTGTGGGCCATGTCAGCGATTAGCCATTTTCTCTGACGCCTGTCCTAGTGCTAATTACAAGCGGACATAGAACGCTTCCTCTGACAAAGACACGGGAGCCTGGCACCAAGGTTTCTCCCACATCCCTGTGTGTTCACCACGTCTGGATGGAGCTCTGGTCAACCTTTGCAAAGCCGATGTACCCGCTCCAAAGAAGGTTTGCCAGGAGTCAGACAAAGATGGTGGAAGTTTCTAACCAGCGTCCAACTGTATTGTCATGTCAGGGGCGCCACCCCCAGAATGAGTGCCTGGCCCAGGGGCTTCTGAAAAGTCAGACCTGTGAGCAATAAATCATAGTGCTGGAAATCCTTCGCTTCCTCACAGGCCCTGCCAAACAATTACGCAGTGAAATGTTCTAATTGTACTCTGATTTTAATGCTAATACCCATTTCCATAATTTCTCTGGATCTTTACGGTGCTGTTTAATACTTGCCAATGCAGCAAATGAACTAGAAGGAACACCCACAGATGGCTCACGCTTCCCATTAAGCTGGAGCACGGAGATGGGCTTTGTTTTACGTTTGGTTTGGGCAGCCAAGCTGAAAGCTTGCCCAGCTCCCTAAACTGCCACCTTGAAACCAAGTCATCCCCAAGGAGAGATTGACAAGGGGGCAGTATGGAATGTTTTCTCAGTGGTCAGATGCGGGCCTCTAGGGCTCAGTTCCTGCTTCCGGGGCCTCCCCCTTTATGCCCAGGGATGACTCTGACCACCATATACGGATGCTCTTCTTCAGACTTGCCCCATGCCTCTACCTAGGCAAGAGCTGCATGGGACCATGGGTGTATCTTCCTGGCAGAATCCACCTGCCAATGCAGGAGACAAGGGTTCAGTCCCTGGGTCAGGAAGATCCCCTGGAGAAGGGAATGGCTACCCACTCCAGTATTCGTGCCTGGAGAATCCCATGGAAAGAGGAGCCTGGCAGGCTACACAGGGTCTCAAAGAGTCAGGACACAATTTAGCTACTAAACCACAACAGAACAACAACTTCCTTGTAAGGGCACAGGGTGTATTCTCTGTGAGAACCCAGAAATGAAGCACAGAGTGGGTGCTTATACCCAAAGGGGCATAGTCACAGCAACCTGGGCTTATAGCAATGGGAACACATCACACCACCAGGGTCTGCTTGCCTTCTCCCCCAGCAGATGCAGAAGTCCCAAAGTGTGTATCTGAGCCCTCTCGTTCTCTTTCATGGTGTTAGTTTCCTCTGCTTCTTCTAAGCACTTTTTTGATTGGAGTATATGATGTATTAGTTTCTGCTGTACAGCAAAGTAAATCAGCTATGTATATACATATATCCCCCCAGCACATCCCACCTGTCTAGGTTGTCACAAGAGTACTGAGCTGAGCTCCCTGTGCTATACAGCAGATTCCCACTAGCTACCCATTTTACATATGCAAGTGTATTTATGTCAGTCTCAATCTCCCAGTTCATCACACCTCCTCTTACCCCTAACCACCTGTCTGTTCCACACATCTGCGTCTCTATTCCCACCCTGCAACTAGGTTCATCTATACCACTTTTCTAGATTAACATATATGCAATAATATATGATATTTGTCTTTTTCTTTCTGACTCACTTCATTCTGTTCTGTATGACAGATTCTAGGTCCATCCACATCTCTACAAATGACCCACTTTCATTTCTTCTCATGGCTGAGTACTATTCTTACACACACCATATCTTCTTTATCCATTTATCTGTCAATAGACATTTTGGTTGTTTCTATGTCCTGGCTATTGTAATTATTAGTAAAACACATGCACATTGGTAGAAGCCTAATTTTAGCTAGATCCAGTTAAAAGGAGAAGGCCCTGGCACCCCACTCCAGTACTCTTGCCTGGAAACTCCCATGGGCAGAGGAGCCTGGTAGGCTGCAGTCCATGGGGTCGTGAAGAGTCGGACATGACTGAGCGACTTCACTTTCACTTTTCACTTTCATGCATTGGAGAAGGAAATGGCAACCCACTCCAGTGTTCTTGCCTGGAGAATCCCAGGGAAGGCGGAGCCTAGTGGGTTACCGTCTATGGGGTCGCACAGAGTCAGACACGACTGAAGTGACTTAGTTAAAAGGAAGGTTGAGTGGCTCAGTGTAATAAGAGAAACCTGATAGGAAACAAGATACAATAGTATCATTTATTCTCTCTTTATTTTTCATCCTTCACCTCTCTGTATGTGAGCACTTGGCCTCTCCAGGAAGCTTTCTACTTGGGCTGGAACCATGGCTGGGTCTGGACTCTTAGCTGCGTAGTTCTCAGATAGAAAAAGGAAGAACCATCTTTTCAAGCTCCAGCTCCCAAAACCGCAGGAAAGGACCATGAGCCCGCCTACATTGGGGTCACATGACCACCTCTGGGCCAGTCACTGGCCTCCAGAGCATGGAGCATTCTGATTGGCCAGCTTGTGTCAGGTGTTTGGACTTGAGTCGGGAGGTGATGCTGTTCCATTTGATCTTACGACAGAGCTTTCTGCTCCAACAAGGAAGCAAAACAAACACATCCCTGGGGAACATTGATGAGCCAGGCTGTCCTCCCCAACACAGTTTCTACCTCAAGTATCCAGCATGGATTCTAATTCTTGTTTTTACATTTATTTGTTTACTACCTGTCTCTTCCATCAGATGGAAAGCTGGTTATTACCACAACTTGTCCACAATGAACACTGACTAGGTGGATGTATGAGTTAATCTCAGTAGTTTCCTGAGAAGTTATTCATCTTAGGCACTTAGGAATAAGAAGATGAAATTCCTGGAAATCCTCAGGAATTTCCCCAAAGTCCTTCTGTGCATTTTATAACCCAATTATTTATGTGGTATTTTTTTTAAACAGCAATATAAGACCATCATGATAAAAAGTGAATAATCTGTTTCACTGATAATGTCATAAGAGATTTAGAGATTTTATTGTAACAAACATGCTTTACTATGCATTTTTGGGAACTGATATATTGTGACAAGATTAGATATTTCAATAACAGGTAAGAATTATTTCTTCCTGATACAGACATTTGATCATAGAAATCATCACCAGAAATAAATTTTAAATGAAAATCAATTTTAAAATGGAAAGATAATTCCACCGATGTGTAGTAGTTTAGAGTTATCATTCTTAAATTGCAGTTTTAAAACACAAGACTTTCAGTGCTCAGCTCAATATCCTTGTCTTTCTTTTGTGACAAAATTGTCCAGACATGGAAAAATGCCTTTCCTTTTGCATGGTCATTGGTTGAATTGTTAAGGAAGAGAGCAAAAATATTCTAGGTTGGTTTTAATACCAAAAGTTGGGTGTTAGAGCTTATGTTGTTTCATATAAGTTCCCCTTCACTTTTTTAAGATTAATCTTTTTAATTGTCTATCATCTCTATCGATCATTTATCTGTATCTATTTTTCTGTCTCTTCTATCTCTAAATATCTATCCAATATATTTTGTCCTACAAACTTCCTCAGCCTACAGTGGATATTCAAACCCCGAATACACAAGTGCACAATATTGGGTAGTATTTGAATAATGCTAATGTTTGTATCTCCTAGCAAGATTCACAACCCTACGTAGAATTACATGTTGAAATTAACTATTTAATGACTTATTTTCCTTCCAAAATTTGCTGTTTCTTGGAACACCACTCATAGTATTCACATGCACTATGCATATAAACTCATTAGTGCTTATTTCAAGAATGACTTTCAGTGAGCAGCAGAAAGGGCCATGAACACACCCTTGTAATGTGGCCACCACAGCCAGCAAGACTAATTTATTCATAATCCCTTGTCTCCTATACACTCCTGTCCCCACTCAAGAAATGCTACTGATGCTACATGTCAGTTTTTCCTGCTGTTGCTGTTCACCTGTGTCAGTGGATCTTTCGGGAATGTCTCTATGCCAGGAAGACAGTCCCACATGGAGACCCTAAGGCAAACTCCGAACGGGACTGACCACAGTGGACTGGGGTACATCCTTGAGCCTGACTGTGTCAGTTTCCAGGTAGCTCATGCCTCCTACATGGGAAGTACCTGATGCTTGCAGCAGGTGACACTGTATACATTTTTTTTGGCTGTGCTGGTTCTTTGTTGTGGCATGCAGTCTGTATCCAGCTGCAGAGCATGGCTCTCAAGCAAGCCAGCTTCTCTAGATACTGTGCCTGGACTCAGTTGCCCCATGGCATGTGGGATCTTAGTTCCCTGGTCAGGGATCAAACCCATGTTCCCTGCATTGGAAGGCAGATTCTTAACCACCAGGCCGCCAGGGAAGTCTGACATCATATAAAGTATTTGCCCAAGGTCACAAAGCTACAGAGTGGCAGAACTGGGTTCAATTTGACTCTACTATATTATACACCTGGGGCTTCCCAGGTGGCACTCAGTTCAGTTCAGTCACTCAGTCGTGTCCGACTCTTTGTGACCCCATGGACTGCAGCACACCAGGCTTCCCTGTCCATCACCAACCCCTGGAGTTTGCTCAAACTCATGACCATTGAGTTGGTGATGTCATCCAACTATCTCATCCTCAGTCATCCCCTTCTCCTCCTGCCTTCAATCTTTCCCAGCATCAGGGTCTTTTCCAGTTAGTCAGTCCTTCATATCAGGTGGCTAAAGTATTGGAGTTTTAGCTTGAGCATCAGTCTTACCAATGAATATTCAGGACTGAAGAAACCACCAGCCAATATAGGAGACATGGGTTCGATCCCTGGGTAGCAAGGATCCCCTGGAGGAAGAAATGGCATCCCACTCCAGTATTCTTACCTAGAAAATTCCATGAACAGAGGAGCTTGGAGGGCTACAGTCCATGGGGTCTCAAGGCTGAGCACATCCCTTGAAGCATCCGTGTTTCTATAATGTATATGTTTTTATTTCTGTCTGGAGTGCATGAATACTTACTTCTTTTGGCAGTGCTACCACTGCTATTATGATGTATTTTTAAAATACTTATGGATTGCTTAAAATGCACTGTGCCAAATCTTTCCTACATTCACATGTAGAAAACATAGTCCTTCCAATAGTACTTGGATGCCAGAACTCTTATCATCTCCGTTTAACCAACTCTGAGGCTCTGAGGTGTCTTCCCGAAGTCTCTTGAGAAGTGATAAGCCTGATAAATGAATACAGTTCTGTCTCATTGCAAATCTTATTAATTTTTTTTAAACAAAACTTCCTGAGATCAGGAAATGATACCAGTGTATCCTGGAAGTAGCTAGAGTGACATTTGACCCAGAAAAGCGGACTCCTGTAAGTTTCCAGGTGTGAATTTAGGAGGGGAGGTGGTGTGGGGTGGATGTCAATGCAATGAATGTCCCAGTGGTCCTGGGATGCTCGAGCTGGGGAATCTTCTAGAGACCAAGTAGATTACAGAACAGATGAGGAGTTGGGTTTTCCCAGGTGGTGCTAGTGGTAAAGAACCCACCCACCAATGCAGGAGACTAAGAGACGTGGGTTCGATTCCTGGGTTGGGAAGATCCCCTGGAGGAGGGCATGGCAACCTACTCCAGTATCCTTGCCTGGAGAATCCCATGGACAGAGGAGCCTGGTGGGCTACAGTCCATAGCGTCACAGAGAGTTGTACATGACTGAAGCAACTTAGCACAAGGCATTCAGGACTGAAGAAGCTAAGAAGGTTTTAGCCCTGTGTGCTAGGAGGTTCTGAGCACTTCGCAGGTATTGACTCATATAATCCTCACAACAGTCTCAGTTACAGATGAATAAACCAGGCACAGGGAGATGAACTAGTTTATTTAAAGCCATTCAACAAGGATGTGACAAAGAGATGCAGAAACTAGTGACTCTGCCCTGTCCAGCCCCATCTCTGGGGTCTTCTTCCCTCTGTCCTCCTTGAGTGAGGGGTACATTTTTACTGCAAAGGATGATTCTTGACAATCCAGTTGCCTGATCAACTTCTTTTTAGATGGAGAGAGTAGTAAGGAATGATTATTGACCTTTGTTCTTTGTCTTGCAGCTTCTTAAACTCAAGTCATGAGTGTTTGCCCTGGATGGGCTGGAGGGTTTGGTGTGCACCGAGATTTCATTTAGGACATTCAGTTTTGCTTTCCTTGGAGAGGTGGTGAGGACAGGTGACAGACTCATTTCTACAAACCCAGGTTAAACCTAAAATCTAAAGCAAATGTTCACCCTAGTGCCAGACGCATAAAGTGCTTTTCGACCCAGAGACACAAGCCTATCATTGTGTTATTATTTGCAGAAGTGTTTGGCTCAGCTGTGAAGGGATTGTTTCAGTTCTCTATAAATATCATGTAGGCAGGAACTAAAAAAGCATTTGGCTCTAGGAAAGAGGACTTTTAGTAATTTACACCCTGCCATTATTAAAAGGCTCTGTGAGTGTGTGTGTGTGTGTGTGTGTGTGTGTTGTGTATACATCACATTCCTTTTGGCAAGTAACGCATTTAATTAATCTGCATGGAGTTTTAGTACAGCATAGTTGATTAGCATAGTAGACACAGTGCCTTTTTAATGTAACAAATCTACTGAGAAATATCCTTAGTTAATGAGCTGTGTCATTTTTGGAAAGTTTGTCTTATAACTAATGCATGAAAATAACACTGTATTTTTTTACATTGTATGTTCAAAGCCAAATAAGTTATCCTGGGTATGAATAGAGTTCTAAATCTTTGACAGTCTCTACCCTCAGTCTATTGTATGTTTTTTTTCAACTTTATGGGTTGATTCCTCTTCTATACAATTGCTTGGCAAAGAGGCAAAGCCAGAAGAGGATCATAAACTTTCAATAAAGGTTTGTTATGGGTCATCTAAAGGTAGAAGGAATATTTACAACAAACAAGACACATGAATTTTCTTCAACCCATTTGTGAACATGGAGTAAATTGAGTTCATTTATATTTTAACAAGAAGTTCCCATTGATGGGCTCAACTTCTAACCCTCTTCCTGAGACTGGAGACCCTTGTTTGATCCCTGGATCAGGAAGATCCCCTGCAGAAGGGAATGTTTACACACTCCAGTATTCTTGCCTGGAGAATCCCAAGGACAGAGGAGCCCGGTAGGTTACAGACCATGGGGTCACAAAGAATCAGACATGACTGGGTAACTAACACTTTCTTTTTTTATATATATTTCAGCGAGAGTTAGCTCAACACCTAACCCTCTTCCTGAGACTAAAACAGAATGACTGCCAGCTTCAAAAGAGGAATCTCTTTCCCTACTTATCCTATTGCAGAAATGACATTCTGACCCACTGACTTAAGTCTTCCTTGACTTATGATGTGGTTGCACGTGTGCATGCTCAGTTGCTTCAGTTGGGTCTGACTCTTTGCAACCCCATGGACTGTAGCCCACCAGGCTCCTCTGTCCATGAGATTCTCCAGGCAAGAATATTGGAGTGGGTTGCCATTCCCTCCTCCAGGGAATCTTCCTGATCCAGGGATCAAACCCAAGTCTCTTGCGGCTCCTGCATTGCAGGCAGATTCTTTACCACTGAGCCACCAGGGAAGTCCTTTGATGTGGTTACATCCTGGCACACCCATATTAAGTTGAAACTGTCAGAAACCAAAAATGCATTTAATACACCTAACCTACGGGACACCAGCACTTAATCCAGCCTAAGTTAACCATGCTCAGAACACTTACATTACCCTACGATTTGGAAAGATTATCCAACACAAAGCTTTCTTTGTGATAAAGTGTAGAATATCTTATGGAACTAACTGAATCCTGTACTGAAAGTGGAAACCAGAATGGTTGTATGGGTGCAGCATGGTCCTAAGGATGTGTGTGCATGCTCACTCAGTCAATCGTATCCGACTCTTTGCGACCCCCTGGGCTGTAGCCCGCCAGGCTCCTCTGTCCATGGGATTTTACAGGCAAGAATACTGGAGTGTGTTGTCATTCCCTTCTCTGGGGATATTCCCAAACCAGGGACTGAACCTTAGTCTCCTGCATTGGCAGGCAGATTGTTTACCATATCACCACTGGGAAGCATATTGTAAGGGTAGCAGTTGTTTATTTAAAAAAATAAACTCTATTTTATTTATTTATTGGCCAAACAGCATGTGGAATCTTAGTTCCCCAACCAGGGATCGACCCCATGCCACCTGCATTGGGAGCTCTTGAAGTCGATTGGCTGACTGGGAGCTGGGGCCCACTGCCACTGCCCAGCTTCACAAGAGAAAATAGGGCTGCATGTCGCTAGCAGGGGAAAAGAGCAAAATTTAAAATCTTTGAAATATGATTTCTACAGAATGTACATTGTATTTGTGAAGTCAAAAAATACTGGGTTGAACCATTAATTTGGGGACTATATTTCATTATTCTAAGCACCAATGGTGTTGTTCAGACCTTCAGCTAGAAGAGATTAGTAATGGGAACCAATGCTCAGAAATTCCATTTTGTTTCTTCTGAGAGTTGATAACCTGATGACCTGTAGATCACTGAAATGCCTCTTAAATATATACCCATGTCTTTTTAATTTTTTTTTCTGTTGTACCAGGTTTTAGTTGTGGCACCTGGGGTCTTGAATCTTTGCTGTGGCATACAGAATCTTTTTAGTTGCAGCATTAAAACTCTGAGTTGTGGCACATGCAATCTAGTTCCCTGACAGGGATCAAACCTTGGTCCCCTGCACTGGACCACCAGGAAAGTCCCCAAGAGCTTTTTTTGGGGGCAAAGTATAATTTATACACAGTGAAATATACAGTTTTTAATCACGTAGATCAATCACGTTTGACAAATTCACATACTGTTTAACCCATAAAGATACAAAATATGCTCATCCTTCTAGAGGTCCTCATATTTATTTTAATTTGCATTTCTCTCTTGACTAATGATGTTCAACACTGTCTTGAGTCGATTGAACTTTGGTATACCTTCTTTTGGGATTCCCTGGTGGCTCAGTGGTAAAGAATCTGCCTGCCTTCAATCCCTCAGTTGGGAAGGTGCCCTGGAGAAGGAAATGGCTACCCACTCCAGTATTCTTGCCTGGAGAATTCCATGGACAGAGGAGCCTGGTGAGCCACAGTCCATGGGAAGTATGTATGATTAAATCTATTGCAGTTTTTAAAAAAAATTGAGTTGTATGAGCTTCTTTTTCATCACATAAGTTCTTTGTCACATACATTTATTTTGAATATTTTATCTCAGTCTATATTTTGCCTATTTATGGTATGTTTAGCACCCTTTGATAAACAGCTATTTCAATTTTTATAAGGTTTCATTTATTTTTTTCCTTTATATTTAGTATTTCTCTAGTATTTACAGTTGGAGACGGCAATGGCACCCCACTCCAGTACTCTTGCCTGGAGAATCCCATGGATGGAGGAGCCTGGAAGGCTGCAGTCCATGGAGTCGCTAGGAGTCGGACACGACTGAGCGACTTCACTTTCACTTTTCACTTTCATGCATTGGAGAAGGAAATGGCAACCCACTCCAGTATTCTTGCCTGGAGAATCCCAGGGACGGGGGAGCCTGGTGGGCTGCTGTCTATGGGGTCGCACAGAGTCGGCCACAACTGAAGCGACTTAGCAGCAGCAGCAGCATTTACAGTTAGGGTTTCCTTCAGGGGCAGCGAGCAGGACTACTCTAGTTGTGGTGTGCAGGCTGTGTGTTGCACAGCCTGTGGCAGCTCACAGGCTCTAGACCTCTGATTAAGGAAGGAAAAACCGAAGAACAGCCCTTTCAACCAGCTTGGGCGCCTTCTTGGGTCTGTTCCTGAGCTCTATCAGTTCAGTTCAGTTGCTCAGTTGTGTCCGACTCTCTTTGATCCCATGGACTTCAGCAAGCCAGGCCTCCCTGTCCATCACCAACTCCCGGAGCTTACTCAAATTCATGTCCATCGAGTCAGTGATGCCATCCAACCACCTCAGCCTCTGTCGTCCACTTCTCCTCCTGCCTTCAATCTTTCCCAGCATCAGGGTCTTTTCAAATGAGTCAGCTTTTCACATCAGATTGCCAAAGTATTGGAGTTCACCTTTAACATCAGTCTTTCCCATGAATATTCAGGATTGATTTCCTTTAGGACTGCTTGGATTTCCTTGTCATCCAAGGGACTCTCAAGAGTCTTCTCCAACACCGCAGTTCAAAAGCATCAGTTCTTTAGTGCTCAGCTTTCTTCACAGTCCAACTCTCACATCCATACATGACTACTGGAAAAACCATAGCTTTGACTAGATGGACTTTTGTTGGCAAAGTAATGTCTCTGCTTTTTAATATGCTGTCTAGGTTGGTCATAACTTTTCTTCCAAGGAGCAAGCATCTATTAATTTCATGGCTGCAGTGATTTTGGAACCCCCCCAAAATAAAGTCTGTCCCTGTTTCCATTGTTTCCCCCTCTATTTGCCATGAAGTGATGGGACCAGATGCAATGATCTTAGTTTTCCGAATGTTGAGTTTTAAGCCAGCTTTTTCACTCTCCTCTTTCACTTTCATCAAGAGACTCTTTAGTTGTTCGCTTTCTCCCATAGGGTGGTGTCATCTGCATATCTGAGGTTATTGATATTATCTCCCAGCAATCTTGATTCCAGCTTGTGTTTCATCCAATCAGGCATTTCACATGATGTACTCTGCATATAAGTTAAATAAACAGGTAACAATATACAGCCTTGACGTACTCCTTTCCCAATTTGGAACCAGTCTGTTGTTCCATGTCCAGTTCTAACTGTTGCTTCTTGACTTGCATACAGATTTCTCAGGAGACAGGTCAGGTGGTCTGGTATTCCCATCTCTAAGAATTTTCCACAGTTTGTTGTGATCCATATAGTCAAAGACTTTGGTGTGGTCAATAAAGCAGAAGTAGATGTTTTTCTGGAATTCTTTTGCTTTTTCAATGACCCAATGGATGTTGACAATTTGATGTCTGGTTCCTCTGCCTTTCCTAAATCCAGCTGGAACACCTGGAATTTCACGGTTCACATATTGTTGAAGCCTGGCTTGGAGAATTTTGAGCATTACTTTCCTAGCATGTGAGATGAGTGCAATTGTGCAATAGTTTGAACATTCTTTGGCAATACCTTTCTTTGGGATTGGAATGAAAACTGACCTTTTCCAGTCCTGTGGCCACTGCTGAGTTTACCAAATTTTCTGGCATATTGAGTGCAGCACTTTAACATCCCTGTAATCTTGTTTTGTCTCCTATCCCATTTGATCAACAATGAAAGGTGTTCAACTTAACCAAGAGGAGGACTGTAAAACAAAATAGACTTGATAAAGCAAGATTCTGTAAGATCATGGCATCCAGTCCCTTCATATCATGGCAAATAGAAGGGGGAAAAGTGGAAACAGTGACAAATTTTCTTTCTTGGGCTTAAAAATCACTGCAGATGGTGACTGCAGCCACAAAATTAAAAGACACTTGCTTCTTGGAAGAGACGCCATGACAAATGTAGACAGTGTATTAAAAAGCAGAGACTTTGCTTTGCTGACAAAGGTCCATTTAGTCAAAGCTATGGTTTTTCCAGTAGTCATGTATGGAAGTGAGAGTTGGACCATAAAGAAGACTGAGCACTGAAGAACTGATGATTTCGAGTTGTGGTGCTTGAGAGAAGACTCTTGAGAATCCCTTGGACAACAAGATCAAACCAGGGATTGAACCCAGGTCTCCTGTATTGGAGGTAGATTCTTTACCATCTGAGCCACCAGGGAAGCCCTATGAGAGGTGAGGAAGGCATTAAATAGAGCCATGTTATTAAGAGGCAGGAGAACCATATTGGACTTTTAGTTGTAGATGCTTCATTAAAAGAATTATTGAATGAATGCATATTTATAAGACAAGGACTGGAGAGTGTCATCTGGAATAATGGATAATGTTCATTTGGAAGAAATCTTAGTCACAGAGAGCTTTGCTTATTTAATTAATTTACTTGCATATTCTTTATTTAGATGCTTAGTAAGTAAATTAAATTTGAGAAAATGGTCAAGATATTAGAAGCTGAACACAATATCCAGTTTCAGTTTGATTTGTAGAATATGGCAGTTGATTTCACTGTAGGAGTTTGGGAAATTATTTGGGTTGAGTTTTAATTCAGTCATACCTGGTGTGTGAAATATCTCTGTCTCACTTTCTCTCTCCACACACACATTCACACACATTTTTAGTTATATTTATCTATCAGTAAGGGACTTCCCAGGTGGCTCAGCAGTAAAGAATCTGCCTACCAATGCAGGAGCCAGGGGTTTGATCCCTGGGTGAGGAAGATCCCCTGGAGGAGGAAATGGCAAACCACTCCAGTATTCTTGCCTGGGAAATCACTTGGACAGAGGAGCCTGGCAGGCTACAGTCCATGGAGTCACAAAAGTCGTACATGACTGAGCATACACGTATTTCCATTAGTAAAATAACAGATATCTTTGAGCAAACTAGTTTGGAAAGTTTGTGCTTCTTATTCTTAAATTTGGCTCTGGTCTCTATTGGAGTCTCATCAAAATGGGTTCTGAGAAGTAGATTCTTTTATTCCCTCACTTAAAAATTCTTTATCATTATAGTTTATTACAGGATATTGAATATAGTTCCCGGTGCTATACGGTAGGACCTTATTGTTTACCCATTCTATGTAAAAGAGTTTGCAGCTGCTAATCCCAAACCCCCATCCAACCCTCCTGCACTCCCCACCCTTGGTAGCCACAAACCTGTTCTGTGTATCTGCTTCTGTGTAAATGAGTTCATTTGTATCACTTTGGGGGGGATTTGCATATAAACTATGCCATATACTATTTTTCCTTCTCTGTCTGAATTCCTTCATTTAGTATGATAATCTCCAGGTCCATTCATGTAGTTGCAAATGGCATTATTTCATTCTTTTTAAAGGCTTAATAGCATTCCATTGTGTATATGTACCACATCCTTTTTATCCATTCATCCAGATGGATAAAGCCATGCCGTGGCTACTGTGAATAGCACTGCTATGAACATAGGGGTGCATGGATCTTTTTGAATTATGAGTTTATTTGGATATATGCCCAAGAGCGGGATAGCTAGACTGTATGGCAACTCTATTTTTAGTTTTTTAAGGAACCTCCATAATGTTGTTGTTTAGTCACTAAGTCGTGTCCCTGTTCAACTCTTTGTGACCCCATGGTCTGTAGCCCACCAGACTCTGCTGTCCATGAGATTTCCCCAGTAAGAATACTGGAGTACATTGCCATTTCCTTCTCCAGGGGAATCTTTCCCACCCAGAGATTGAACCCGAGTCTCCTGTGTCTCCTGCATTGGCAGATGGATTCTTTACCGCTGAGCCGCCAGGGAAACCCATAATGTCTGCACCAATTTACATTCCCATTGACAGTGTAGGAAGGTTCTCTTTCTGAGAAGTAAATTCTTTTGTCATGTGACTTATCCTGAGATTATTTTTCTCCCTCCCAACAGTGATAATGGTGAGGCATATGGTCTTGTGTCAAGCACAACCTAGCTTTGCCTAGGCAGGGTCTCAGTCCCTTCCCTAAACAACCGTATAAGGTAGGTTTCATTTCTCTGCCCATTTTTCAGACAAAGAAACTGAGCATCATGGGGGCAAATGGCAGATCAGGTGTGGTGAGTTTATGTAAATGACTTTTATCCTCATTGGTCAGTTGGGCATTAAGCAGTCAGTACCATTCTAGTGAAGTGTCAGGCAAGCAGAGAGGTCCAGAAAAATGTGGCGCCCTGGGATTTAAGGAGAATGCCTCAAGAATGTGGTTAAGTGCTTAAGAATCCACCTTCCAATGCAGGGGACACAGGTTCAATCCCTGATCGGGGGACTAAGATCCCACAGGCAGTGGGGCAACTAAGCCCATGAGACACAACTACTGAGCCTGTGTACCGAAACTAGAGAAAAGCCCACCATAACGAAGACCCAACACAGCCAAAGTTTAAAAAAAAAATAAAGCGGGAATCGGAGCCACGAAAGTAGTGCAAGAAAATAGTACACATACCTCTGAGTTCACAGGGTGTTTTTCTCTGTCTACATTCCCACCAACCCCACCCACAGCATCTCAGACGCTCTCATCTTCAAGCAGAGACCTGAATTTGATTACATTAGTTCTGAAATGCCTCCAGGCTTTCAATGATGTCTTTCATTTTTTTAATCAACAAAATATACTTTTTTTTCCCATTATATTTGGAAATTTGTCAGTAGAGAAATACTATCCCAGTGGAGAGCCATGCCAGGGAGTCAGACAAATGTACCTATTAGATCACTTAAAGGTCTTATTTAAAAAAAAAATTATTTGTTTGTACAAGTCTTAGTTGCAGCTCACAGGATCTCGTTGTGCCGTGCAGCGTCTTCAGCTGCAGTGTGAGAAATCTTAGTTGTGGCACATGCGCTCTGGTTCTCTGACCAGGGATCCAACCCACGTCTCCTGCATTGGGAGCATGATGTCTTAGCCACTGGACCACCAAGTGCCAGTGACAGTGAAGTCGCTCAGTCGTGTCCGACTCTTTGCAACCCCATAGACTGCAGCCTACCAGGCTCCTCTGTCCGTGGGATTTTCCAGGCAATAGTCCTGGAGTGGGTTGCCATTTCCTTCTCAAGGAAGTCCCCAAACCACTCAATAGTTCTGAACCTACCCTTTCCCCCTCTGAAGTCAGGAATGCCAAGACCACCTCTTTCCTGTAGGAATCCTTTCCCTAAAGTCTACCAAATGTATCAGACTGTAGAAAGTACCTGGAACGAGAAGAATCATAACAGTGATAACACAGATAGGTTTTATTGTACCTGGATGCATGTGAGGCACAACACTAAGGACTTTACTTCTTGTATCGTTTACTTCTGTCCAGAGCCTGTGGGGTGTGTAGTCTCATTTGTCCCATTTATCATATGAGGAAACTTTGGTTTCTGAATGTCAAGTGGCATTCCTAGGGTCACCCACAGATATAATGGGAGACCCAGGATTTGACACCAGATTAGTAAGACTCTAAACAAATGCCACGGATTCTGATAGATTACAAATCCAGTTATCATTCATCAGGTATTAGGCAAACAATCAGTACTTGCAGAAAACAGGTGAAAGCTTCGTAGTGGTAGGTCATTTGCAGAGCATTTAAAAAATTATTTTGAGAGTCCTCTTTTTTACCTATAATGGTCATTCTGGCTTACGCATGGTAATGGGACTGTGGAGGGTCCTGGTTTGCCATTGTGGGATCACCACATCTGTAAACAAAGAAACACTGACTCTAAAGGCTGTGTTTCCTGTGTTGAGAAGGAAACATTTTCTTCCTTCCCTTCCAGGTTCTAAGGGTAGTCTACCAATAAAAATGACCTGGGCTTCCTTGGTAGCTCAGTGGTAAAGCATCCGCCTGCCAATGTAGGAGACACAGGTTCGATCCCTGGGTTGGTAAGATTCCCTGGAGAAGGGAATGGCAACCCATTCCAGTATTCTTGCCTGAAAAATTCCATGGACAGAGGAGTCTGGCAGGATACAGTCCGTGGGGTTGCAAAGATTCAGCCTCGACTAACACTTTCACTTTCATATTTAACTGAAATCATCACCAAAATATAGTGAACTCCCAAGGCTTTCCTAGTTCCTTCTGAATTCCCTCCCTGTTCCACCCCCAGGCCGGCCCCTGGTGATCACTGGGGTCTGCTTCTTATTCTTATAGTCAGTCAATCCCACATCCTGCTGGGTCTTTATTCATTCAACTGTACTTTATTTACTATATTTTATTTTTCCCACTATGTGTGTGGAAGATGCATAAACAGCATCCAGAAGTTTGGATGAATGCACTCCTGGCCTTCTGAGCAGCCCCTGGGTGCAAGGCTTCCTTTGAATGGCATCTGGACCCCACTCCCAAGGTCTCCACGTGGCACCGTCTCCTGTTGATAGTTTCCAAATACCCAAGAGTAAACTGATCAGACTTACAGGGCAGAGAGGAGAGTGATGGAGAGAGAGAGTCTCTGAGAGCAGCCCCTCCTGAGGTAGGGAGCACAGCTGTTCCGTGGACATGTTCCTGGAACTCACATGATATACGGTGCACAGTTTCACATGAATAATTTATCGCCATGCTTGCAAAAGGCTTAAAAAAAAAAAAAGTAGAACATGCATATGGCATGTCACTCTTTCCCCATAGTACCATCCTCCTTTATTTCAGAGCGTGATGTCTACAGAAGTGAAGCGGTCTTGGAGGTAGTGAATTTAAACAGTTTGGCATTGGATTAGGTCCTGATTTAAAGTTTTATTTTTAATATTAAAAAGAGGAGTGTTACTTTTATATCCCAGAGAAGCAATGAGTAAACAAATAAAAAATTCATTTGAGACAGGCTGCTATCTCTGAGATGAAAGTTTGATGTGAGAACTCGGCTTTCAAAAAGCCTAAAACCCAGTCAGTGGGTCATTAGCACAGCAGGCAACCGGGCTAAAAAAGAACGATTTCGGGATGGGCAATATCTGTGGTCTTCATTTCTTCAAGGTTTCAAAAATTAGCTTAGCACTTTCCCAGATGGGGAGAATACTTACTCTTAACGGCTACGGTCATGGTTATGTTGAGAAAATTAAATTTCAACTATGCTTTGGAGTCTTACATGTGGTGTTTCTTCCTCAATTTTACTTGCACAGACTTGGAAGAGAAAATTTTGTAGAGGAAATGAAGTGTTCTAATATTACTCAGCTCATATCTGGGGTGAAACTTTCATTTTAATAACGCCATCAAGCCCCACGGCTGAAATTCAAGGTCATGGCTTACAGCATGCATACACGTGTAGTTTTCATTTACGTGGGGATGTTTTCCTTTTTCAGCAATGCCACACTTCTTTGCTCAGATGGAGCACTCCTTGTCTTATAAGAATGGAAATCTCTATGAGGATGCTTATCCAAATCCGGCCAATCAGAGTGCCTCATCTGTCTCAGGCACAGTGATTGGTCCAAAAAGGACCAATCAGAATCTTTCCCTGGCTTGCGCTAGGTTTTCAATCCATGGTCTTGCTATATAATAAGCAAGAAGCCATCACATGAGCTGTTTTTTCTAGGCTGAAGCAATATATTAATACAAGTAGGCACAAAGCTACCAGATGGCAACTACCCCACGAAATGGAGGAAGTCAATTTGAAGTATGAAAAAATATACGAGGACTAAACATAATTGCAGGGTAGGAATAGAGATACAGATGTAGAGAAGAGACTAGTGAACACAGTGGGGGAAGGAGAGGGTGGGACGAATTGAGAGAGCATCATTGACACACACACACACATAAATGTGTGTGTGTGTGTGTGTGTGTGTGTGTGTATACTACCATGTGCAAAATAGATAGCTGGTGGAAAGCCTCTGTATAGCACAGAAAGCTCAGCCTCGTGCACAGAAAGGTCAGCTCTGATGACCTAGAGGGGTGGGATGGGAAGGTGTAAGGGCGGCTCAAGAGGGAGGGGATATGTGTCTACTTATAGCTGATTCATGTTGTTGTACAGCAGAAACCAACACAACACTATGCAGCAATTGCTGCTGTTCAGTCAACAAGCTGTGTCTGACTCTTTGCAACCCCATGGACTGCAGCATACCAGACCTCCCTGTCCCTCACTATCTCTCCAAGCTTGCCCAAGTTCATGTCTATTGAATCAGTGATGCCATCCAACCATCTCATCCTCTGCTGCCCCCTTCTCTTTCTGTCTTGAATCTTTCCTGGCATTAGTGTATTTTCCAGTGAGCCAGCTCTTCCCATCAGGTGGCCAAAATATTGGCACTTCAGCACCAGTCCTTCCAATGAATATTCAGGGTTGATTTCCTTTAGGATTGACTCGTTTTATCTCCTTGCTGTCCAAGGGACTCTCAAGAGTCTTTTCCAGCATCACAGTTTGAAAGCGTCAATTCTTAGGTGCTCTGCCTACTTTATGGTCCAACTCTCACATTCATTCATGACTACCAGGAAGACCATAGTCTCGACTATATGGACCTTTTACAAAGCAATTATCTTCCCATTAAAAATTTAAAACATTAAAAAGAAAGGATAATGTGAAAAGGAGCCAAGGGATGGAGAAAGAGAGAGCTCTGAGAGTGTTGCATACTAGTGGAGCCAGGCATGCCTAAAGCTGGGGCCCAGTAAGTCCCTCTTCACATTGCTTGTTGCTGTTGTTGAGCCAACTTGAGTCAGGTTTCTGCCCTGCAATGGAAAGAACCTTTGCTAATCTCACGCTTTATGGAAAGTTGTTCCCTCAGATCATCTGATTATAGGATAGAAGACTGACCACCTGAGGAAAATCATCTCCACATTTTAGTAGTTGAGCCTCCCCAACTTCAGAGTTCTTTTGGAGATTGAAAAGAGCCTTTTGGCATCATGTTGGGTTTCCAGGGCAGTTGAAATGGTATAGATTTTGGAATCCTTTAGGCCTGGTTTGGAATCCTGGATTTTTCAGCTAACTGCTTGGGCAGGTGGCTTCCTCTTTTTGAGCCTCAGTTTCCTTGTATATAAAATGAGGATGGGTTAGTAACAGTTCACAGAGTATGGCAGTCTGGACCACCTAGATAAACTACATCAGAATCACTGGAGATGACATTTGCTGTTTTTGTTGTTTAGACACTAAGTCATGTCTGACTTTGTGACCCCATGAATGTAGCCCACCAGGCTCCTTGGTCCATGGGATTTCCTAGGCAAGAATTCTGGAGTAGGTTGCCATTTCCTTCTCTGAGGTATCTTCCTGACCCAGGAATCAAAGTTGTGTCTCCTGCCTTGGCAGGCGGATTCTTTACCACTGAGCCACCAGGGAAGCCTGGAGAAGAAGTTTTTAGGTGTAGACTTTTGGCAAAAGTATTCCACCTGATTCTGCTGTGCGGCTGGGTGTAAGAACCTCTGGAGCTGGTGAGATCTAAGGCAGGAGTTCTCAAAGTCTAGCTGCCTGCCAGTTCCCCAGACTCAACACTAGCACCCAAAACTCCAAAGCTCTGTGGAGGGGCTCAGAGGTCTGCCTCATAAACAGGCTTTCTAGCTGATTTTGATGCATGCCGTTGATGGAACACAGGTTGAGAGGGGGGAAAAAAAGAGCCTTAAGCTCTCTTTCATCTTTGATATGCTAAGAATCTGCTGGGTCAGGTATTGACTAGGCAGTATTGATCAGAAAGGGAATCTTCATTGGAGCAGTGAAACGTCTAAGAGTTAGTTTTCAGAAATATTAGAATGAAGTCAGGAGGACTGTAGGTCCATAGGACACTGTTGAGATGACTACAAGGAGGAGGAAGTACTGAAAATATGTGTGCTTGAGACCACAGGAGTGGGAGAAGCCAAGAGCACAGAGTTAGAAAGAGAAGATTTGAGGTCCTATTCAAGTTCCTAACTGCTTAACCACACTCACCTTTCCTCCAGGAGTTCCGATGCCTCCTCATGAAAGTTGCAAGGGAAAAGCCTTATAAAAAGGAAGCAAAAGCTCTTTCAGACTTCCCTGGCGGTACAGTGGGTAAGAATCTGCCTGCCAATGGAGGGGACACAGGTTCGATCCTTGATCTGGGAAGATTCCACATGCTTTGGGGCAACTAAGCCTGTGCACCACCACTGCTGAAGCCTGTGTTCCCTGGAGCCTGTAAGAGAAGCCGCCACACTGAGAAGTCGAGCAGAGCAACTACAGAGAAGCGCTGCTCGCTGCAGCTAGAGAAAGGCTCGCACAGCAATGATGACCCAGTACGGCCAGAAATAAATAATTGTTTCTTAAGCTTTAGACGTGGGAAGATTCCCTGAGAAATGTTTTAGGGAGCAGTTTGGGAGAATCTGGGGGGAAAGGGATGAAAGATGAGACTGTGAGAAACAAAATTTGGATTATAAATGGAAGCATGAACCAAGGTATTTATTGACTTTTTATTTTATTTTAGTTTGGTTGCTCAGTTATGTCCTCTTGGCAGCCATAGGGACTGTAACCTGCCAGGCTCCTCTATCCATGGGATTCTCCAGGCAATATTGGAGTGGGTAGCCATTTCCTCCTCCCAGGGATCTTCCTAATCCAGGGATCGAACCTGAGTCTCCCTCATTGCAGGCAGATTCTTTACTATCTGATGCACCAGGGAATCCCCTATGGGCTTTGGTAAAGGTAATTGTACACAAACAGAATGTTCCATCCCTAGCCCGTTGCATCCTCGACATTGGCATCTCATGGAAACTGGAAACTGGGACCTGCTGGGCTCATCCTCCTGGACTGTGTAGGGCAGGCTGGAGAGCCCAGTGATCACAACTGTCAGCATAGCTTGCTTCCTGCCTGAGTCTATCACCCTGAGCTAAGTTTGACTGTGGCCCCAGGAACCAAGAGGCTTTCTGACTTTCCTATGTACCACTCTGGGACAGAAGGGTTTCCTCAGTTGCTTCATTGAATTGGGTTTCTGTGTGTCCAGCATGGTTTAGTACGACACCCCTTAATTTACTGAGAAAATGGGAAAATAGAATCCATGGAGAGCCTCACAAGGTGGGTGACCCTACATTGATTTGGAGGATCCCAGCTTTGTGAGGGGGTGGTGATTAGCAGCTTCTTACACACCACCCACACTCATGAGCCTTGCCTTCTGAGATTCACACCTGGTGTCCGCCCCTCCTCTGGGGTATGCGGGTTGAACCTACTGATTTTCTTCTGAGACTAGACCTTGTCAGATCTGAGAAGTGAAAGTGAAAGTCACTCAGTCATGTCTGACTCTTTGCAGCCCCATGGACTGTAGCCTGCCAGGCTCCTCTGTCCATGGAATTCTCCAGGCCAGAATACTGCAGTGGCCTGCTGTTCCCTTCTCCAGGGGTTCTTCCCAACACAGGGATCAAACCCAGGTCTCCCACATTACAGGCAGATTCTTTACCAGCTGAGCCACCAGGAAAGCCCAAGAATACTGGTGTGTGTAGCCTATCCCTTCTCCAGGGGATCTTCCCAACCTGGGGTCTCCTGCACTACAGGCAGATTCTTTGAGAAGACGTTATAAAATATTGTAGTTTCCATCTTGCAGATGCTCTGAGGGCTCTTTCCCCTCAGTTCAGTTCAGTTCAGTTCAGTCCCTCAGTCATGTCTGATTCTTTGTGACCCCATGGACTGCAGCACACCAGGCCTCCTTGTCCATCACCAACTCCCAGAGTTTGCTCAAACTCAAGTCCATTGAGTCGGTGATGCCATCCAACCATCTCATCCTCTGTCGTCCCCTTCTCCTCCCGTCTTCAATCTTTCCCAGCATCAGGGTCTTTTCAAATGAGTCAGTTCTTCACATCAGGTGGCCAAAGTATTGGAGTTTCATCTTCAGCATCAGTCCTTCCAATGAATATTCAGGATTGATTTCTTTTAATATGGACTGGTTGAATTTCCTTGCAATCCAAGGGATTCTCAAGAGTCTTTCCCAACACCACAGTTCAAAAGCATCAATTCTTTGGCACTCAGCTTTCTTTATAGTCCAACTCTCATATACATGACTACTGGAGAAACCATAGCTTTGACTAGATGGATATTTTTTGGCAAAGTAATATCTCTGGTTTTTAATATGCTGTCTAGGTTGGTCATAACTTTTCCTCCACAGAAAACTAACCAATCTGATCACATGGACCATAGCCTTGTCTAACTCAATGAGACTATGAGTCATGCCGTGTAGGGCCACCCTATTTGGACAGGTCATGGTGGAGAATTCTGACAAAACGTGGTCCACTGGAGAAAGGAATGGCAAACCACTTCAGTATTCTTGCCTTGAGAACCCCATGAACAGTATGAAAAGGCTCTTTCCCCTAGTTTTCTGTAATGAGGAAGACTGCTAAGCTTCCCTGTGGATAGATCCACATGATGGGAACTGAGGAAGTTCTCTGGGCCATAGCCAGCAAGAACCTCAAGCCTTTAATGCAACTGTCCACAAGGAAGTGAATGTTGCTAATAACCTTGGCAGTGAGCTGACATGTGGATCCTTCCCCCTCCCCCCAATCCTTGAGGACAATGGTGGCTCCATCAAGCCCTGTGATTGGAGACTTGGAAGAGACCCTGAGCCAGAGACCCTGGCAAACTGTATCTGGATTCCTGGCCCACAAGCTGTGACAGTAAATGTTTGTTTTTTTAAGCTGCTAAATGTTGGGGTAACTTGTTATGTGGCAACAGATAACTAGTACATGGGTTTATAGGCTTCTCAGGTGGCACTAGTGGTAAAGAGCTGGCGTGCCAATGCAGGAGATACAAGAGACCTGGGTTCAGTCCCTGGATTGGCAAGGTCACCTGGAGAAGGGGATGGCTACCCACTCCAGTATTCTTGCCTGGAGAATCCCATGGACAGAAGAGCCTGGAGACATACAGTCCACGGGTTCACAAAGAGCTGAACACTACTGAAGTGACTTAACACACACAGTTGTTGTGTCTGTAAAAGTCCGGGAACCCATTTCGAAAGTTCTGGAAACACGATCTCAGTGACAGGTCCATGTGGCATGGGGAGCACTTCCAAGGCTCTGCTGTTGGAAAAAGACCAAGCTTCTAATCTGGCTCCACCAAGTTTTAAAAATATTTCTTATTTATTTATTTGGCTGCACCAGCTCTTAGTTGTGGCACATGGGATCTCCAATCTTCTTGCAGAATGTAGAATCTTTAATTATGGCATCTGAACTCTTAATTGCAGCATGTGGCATTTAGCTCCCTGACCAGGGATCGAACCATGGCTCCTTGCTTTGGGAGCATGGAGACTTAGCCACTGGACCAGCAGGGAAGTCCCTGGCTTTGCCAATTCTATTAGCTGTACAATCTCCTCTCACTTCTCAGTGTTTTGATTTTCTCATTTGGAAAAGAGAGTACCTTGAAAGGTCAAAATTATAGATAAAGTGGTTCTTATTACAGAGCTGATGATGCTTTCATGGGCTTTCATGGTGGCTTAGTGATAAAGAATCCTCCTGTAATGCAGGAGACGCAGGAGATGCTGGTTCAATCCCTGGGTCAGGAAGATCCCCTGGAGAAGGGCATGGCAACCCACTCCAGTATTCTTGCCTGGAGAATCCCATGGACAGAGGAGCCTGGTGGGCCATGGTCCATAGGCTCACAGAAGCGACTTAGCATGCACGCAAGATACGTTCATATTGTTGATATAAACAAGCAGATTTACAAGATGTGGTTGGCAGGATTATAAGATGGCCCCCTTGCTCTGTATAATTGAGAGTCCCCTTGGTTAACATGCTGTGAGTAATTTCCTTCCCTGGAGTGTGGGGGAAGCCTGTGACTATGATATCAGCCCCCTGAATAAGTTTCTTTTTTAATATATATATATTTTATTGGCTGTGTTGGATCTTCATTGCTGCACGGGGTTTTCTGTAGTTGCAGGACCATCAGGGAAGTCCCAGAGTGGGACATTGTTAATGAGTAAAGAGACAGTGAAAAAACAAAGATGTTGGGCTTCTATGCCTTGAGGGTTGAGGATGGGGCTGGGTCAGGGGAGAAGGAAGGCCTTTGGTTATTCCAAATTGCTGCTTCTGAACCACCCTCTTGGAGGAGAAGGGGACGACAGAGGATGAGGTGGTTGGATGGCATCACTGACTTGATGGACATGAGTTTAAGTAAACTCTGGGAGATGGTGATGGACAGGGAGGCCTGGCGTGCAGCCATCCCTGGGGTCGCAAAGAGTCGGACACGACTGAGCGACTGAACTGAACTGAACCACGCTCTTGGATCCACCCTCTGGATTCACAGTCCACCTCCTTTGGGATTTAGAACTTGGTGACTCAGCCAGTACAATACCCCAAAGACAAGCTTTTAGTTTGTGTCAAGTTTTTTCTCTAGAAACTGGGTGTCTGTGGCAAAAAGTAGAAGAAAAATAACTAAATGCTTGGGTTCCTTGGAGGATCAAGGCAAGCCTGTGCTTGCCTTCCTGAGAAGCACGGGGGTCTCCACTCTGGCTGAGCACTAGGATCCCGGTGACAAAGCTGGTGACATTTCTGCATCACCCCTGGGATCTCACCTCAGAGGCTTAGCTTACAGGAGATTTGGAAATAGGGAGGGGCAGGAGGGTCACACAGAGTCGGACACGACTGAAGTGACTTAGCAGCAGCAGCAGGAGGGTCACCTGTGGTCTGAAGCATCATTGTCTCTTACGGGAGCCACGTGTGGCTGTTGAGCCCCTGAAATATGACTGATCCAGATGGCAATGATGGGCCATGAGTATAAATTTCCCGACAGACAATAGGCTTAGTACAAGGAAGAGAATGCAAAGCATCGCTGTAATAGATTTTTGTATCGATAACACATCAAAATGATCATACTTTATATACTCATTTAAATGAAAATAAATCATTAAAACATGTAAGGAATATATGATGATATATTATTATGAAATTAACTTCATCTCTTTAAAAACTTTTTGTCATGGTTGCTAGATCATTTAAAATTACATATATATCTTGCCTGATATTTTGATTGAGCAGAGCCCATGTAAAGCATGAAGAAATCTATACCAGAGAAGGTAAGACGGAGAAAAAAACTGCAACCTTGAATTAAAAAATACAGTGAAAAGAAATCTATATAAAAATCACTAGAGAAGGAGTAAATTACTAGGGCCTTCTCTGGTGGCTCAGCAGTAAAGAAGCTGTCTGCAAAACAGGAGATGAAGGGTCAATCTCTGTGTGGGGAAGAGGAATTGGCCACCCACTCCAGTATTCTTGCCTGGAGAATTCCATGGAGTGAGGAGCCTGGGGGGTTACAATCCAGGGAGTCGCAAGATATGATGGAGCACAGGCTACAGCGAGTGAGAGCTGTAAATGATGCATTTGTTATGCACTCAGATTTGTAACAATCAGTGGGAAGAGGTTCCCAGTCTTTCACTCCCTCCCTCTCTCCCTGCTTCTTTGCTTCCTTCCTTTCCTCCTCCTCCTCCTTCCTCCTCTCTCTCTCTCCCTCTTTATCTCTCTCCTTTCAACTTTCCAGGCAGCACATCTTCCCTTGATCCCTTCCTCTCCCAGCCAGTGGCACTGACCATCTCTGTCCAGTAACCCTGCTCCAAACCAGAGGTCTCTCACCTCAGTGCCTAGCTGAGCTCCTTCCTGGCTGGCTGGCAGTAAGGGAGCGGGGTTTGGGGAGAATTGGAGAGTTATTGCCCCGTTTTACGGAGGCTTCAGCTCGCTGTTCCCTGGGCTTTTCTGGTTGCTCAGATCATAAAGAATCTGCCCGCAATGCAGGAGACCCAGGTTCAATTCCTGGGTCAGGAAGATCCTCTGGAGAAGAGTATGGCAACCCACTCCAGTCTTCTTGCCTGGAGAATTTCATGGGCAGAAGAGCCTGGTGGGCTACAGTCCATGGGGTCACAAAGAATCAGATACGACGGAGTGAGTAACACACACGAGGGGGCTTCAGCTCACTGTTACCAGGAGAGAATGTGGACTTGCTTCTGCCCCACCTTCCAGTTTCTCAAGGGAAGAATTCTGTGAAATCTCCCAATTCTCAAACTTTGGACATGAGCTCGTTTCTTGCAAAGACCTTCACAGACCCAGCAATACAGTCTTAGAGAACAGATGTAACCCCTTCAGCCACCGCTACCAGCCTGCAGCTGGGACTCAGCCACAATATCCTGGTTTTTGATGTAGGACAGACAGAATATTTGCTTCCTTCCTGAACCTACCTCAAGGATTTGGAGGTTGAAGCTGAGAAATTAACACCAGGAAAAATGGTGGCTAGACTTCCCTGATAATCCAGTGGCTAAGAATCCGCCTGCCAGCACAGGGACATGGGTTCGATCCCTGACCCGGGCAGATCCCACATACCGCAGGACATGTAAGCCTGTGGGCCACAAGTACTGAGCCCGTGTGCCCTGGAGCCCCTGCTCTGCAACAAGAGAAGCCGCTGCAGTGAGAATCCTTCTCACCTCAACTAGAGCAAAGCCCTCGCCCAGCAATGAAGACCCAGCATGGACAAAACTAAAATAAATGAATGAAGGAAAAAATGGGGGTACCCTATTGGAAGGGCTAAGAGATGAGCCGTGGCCTCTTGCCCAAGGGTCAGGTTGCAGCTGCAAACTGCCCACACGGATGACCTCTCTCCATTCCAATCTCAACGCACCCACCTGGGTGGAGACAGTGTTCTGTTAGGGAGAAACCAATTTTGTTGCAGGGGACGCAGAGACTCACTGGCATTTTGAGCTTATCAAATGTCCTTGCAAGTTCTCTCAGTCCAGGTTGTTTGGGATTTGGCCCATTGTCTGCATTGCCAACTCCGTGGACATGGGTCTGAGCAAATTCCAAGGGACAGTGAAGCACAGGGACGCCTGAGGTGCTGCAATCCATGGGGTCACAAAAAGTCGCACCCAACTTGGCGACTGAACAACTGTGGCCTGAGGGATCCCTCTGGTCCATCCTAGTTTATCTAACTGTGTCTCTGGGGCAAAGGGTGGATCTTGGTATCTATAACAGTTTTTTGGGGTAGGGGGAAAGTTGGCATTGTTTTCAGTTCATTTCAGTTGCTCAGTCATGTCTGACTCTTTTCGACCCCAAGAATCGCAGCACGCCAGGCCTCCCTGTCCATCACCAACTCCCGGAGTTCACTCAGACTCACATCCATCGAGTCAGTGATGCCATCCAGCCATCTCATCCTCTGGCGTCCCCTTCTCCTCCTGCCCCCAATCCCTCCCAGCATCAGAGTCTTTTCCAATGAGTCAACTCTTTGCATGAAGTGGCCAAAGTACTGGAGTTTCAGCTTTAGCATCATTCCTTCCAAAGAAATCCCAGGGCTGATCTCCTTCAGAATGGACTGGTTGGATCTCCTTGCAGTCCAAGGGACTCTCAAGAGTCTTCTCCAACACCACAGTTCAAAAGCATCAATTCTTTGGTGCTCAGCTTTCTTCACAGTCCAACTCTTACATCCATACATGACCACAGGAAAAACCATAGTCTTGACTAGACGGACCTTTGTTGGCAAAGTAATGTCTCTGGTTTTCAATATGCATTGCTTTGCTTTACTTTAAATCCTCTAAACCAGGAAGGAATGGAATTTTTTAGGGCAGCTGTCCCCAATCTTTTTGACCCCAGGGACCGGTTTCACGGAAAACAATTTTTCCATGAACTGCGGTGGGTTGAGGGGACGGTTTTGGTGTGATTCAAGCCCACTACACTTATGGTGCAATTTATTTCTACTGTCTTCCCTGGTGGCTCAGACATTAGAGAATCTACCTGAAATGTGGGAGACCCGGGTTAGATCCCTGTGTTGGGAAGATCCCCTGGAGAAGAGAATGACAACCTATTCCAGTATTCTTGCATGGAGAATCTCATGGACAGAGGTGCCTGGTGGGTGATAGTCCATGGGGTCGCACAGAGTCGGACAGGACTGAAGCAACTTAGCTTGCAGGTGCCCTTCAAAGTAATTCTATTTTTCTCGGTTTTAGTAACAAGGAAGAGGAGGCTTCATGGGGTTAAATACCTTGACCTGGAACAACATGATGGTGCTGAAATTCACACTTGGGGCAGAGTAGCTCTAATGCTGTGTTGCCTGGCAATGGGGGGGAAGGGAGGCGTGGCTACACTTTTGTGGATCTGCAAACCCAAAGCAGAGACACACTGCCGGCCCCACCCCCAGCACTGGGCTGTTTCCTGGGTAGGGAGCATGCAGACTCCAAACACTACAATGGGTTCTCATCTAAAAACCGTTTCATTAATTGAGCAGCCTCCCTGGTTTCCCAAATTCAACCAAGCTTGGAACTCCTTCCTGCTATTAAAAAATCCAATGTCTCCCTCTCTCTTTTTTATGGCCATGCTGTGCGGCATGCGGGAACCTAGTTCCCCAACCAGGGATCGAACCCATGTCCCCTGCATTGGGAGCATGGAGTTGTAACCACTGGACCATCAGGGAAGTCCCCAGTATCTCACTTTTTAACCTAGGGTCCGGGGACTTCCCTGGTGGTCCAGCAGTTAAGAATCAGCCTTCCAATGCGGGGAACATGGGTTCAATCCCTGGTCGGGGAACTAAACTCTCACATACCTCAGGTCCTGGGTGCTGCAACAAAGACTCAGGATAGCAAAGAAAAACAAGACAAAACACACACACACACACAGAGAAAAACACCTGGGGTCTGATTTTTGCTGCCCAGTGGGAGGTGAGTGACTTTTCCAGAACCAAACTTCTCATGCCACAAAATGTCATGAAATTCTAACCAAAACCCTGTGAAGCATTTCACCGACATGAAAACCGAGCACCAGAGAGGCTGATTAAGTTACCTAAGGTTGCACAGTTGAGCAGAAGGTAGATGGTAGCAGGGGTGTGTGTCAGTCACTCAGTCACGTCTGACTCTTTGCCACCCCAGGGACTGTAGCCCACCAGGCTCATCTGTCCATGGAATTCTCCAGGCAAGAATACTGGAGTGGGTTGCCATTTCCATCTCCAGGGGATCTTCCTGACCCAGGGATTGAACCTGGGTCTCCAGTATTGCAGGCAGATTCCTTACCAGTCTGAGCCACCAGGAAGCCCAACGCAGAGGAAGGGTCAAAACCCAGGTTCACCTACAGGCATTTTTAAAAAGAGGCAAAAGACCTCTAACCACTGAAATTTGTGGTCCTTTTTTCCATTCTGTCTAGTGCATGTTCAAGTCTTTGACAAAACTTGGAAATTACAACGATCTGTTGTCTGTATCCACTTGCACGAGTCATTCTTTTCTGTTTCTAAGTGATGGGAAAAATGAGAAAAAGAAAGGAGGATTTTATGCTTTCTTCTACCATAAACAGTTTTGAATTTCAGCACAAGGTTGCAACTGACTTTGAAAGTTTTTGTGTCTTTTAAAAGATTTTTTCCTTCTTACCTCCTTTTCTCACAAAGCAAAAGCTTGTGCATTCTCTCTCTCTCTAGGTCTTTAGGGGGAAAGGGGAAGAGCAGGGCTTGGGCAAAAAGGGAAATAGTCCAAAGACCTGTACATCATCTAGTCACGCAGTTTAGGAAAATAAAAAAGGAAGCAGCAGCAAGCCAGTTACGCTGACAGCCCTGTCCAGCTGAGCTGCCGTTTCCGCTGGTGCTGAAACCCTCCTTCCAGTAATGAATGTCCCTGCCTGGAGTGTTTGGGGGAGATAAAAGTGGAGCTGTGCGAGGTGCCTCTGACCTGCTTTTCAGTTCCAGACAACTTCCTGGTGTGGCTGCAGAAAGTGTGACTTTCCAGATGCGAGCATGGGGCTTTCGTGCGTTGGTCTGCAAACTGCTGTCTGCTCTTTTTAAACTCTAATTCTCCTTGTTAGGTTTGCTGGAGTCTGCATGCTGCAAGGCTGCCAATTTGCCTGCCCTCCAATCATCACCAGTCTGCAGCTTCCCTCCCGACCCTGCATCTCAGGTCTCTGCTCTTCTGTTTTTCTACCCTCGGCTGTGCTGTTTCTTCTTTCTTAGAGACTGGGGGATTCTCTCACTCTCCCCGGCTTTTTGCCTCACACAGACAATCATACCATCCGCCTCAGTCAGAAAGCTAAGATGGCCAAGTCGCAGGCATGGGCCGGAGGGGCCCCTGGGGATAATCACAGGGGGGTGGTCTGTGCTCTCAGAGGTGGACGCTGGGACCCACCTGACTTCCACCTTTTGAACAAGCGTTTGCCAGGCAGTGGAGGAAGTCAAGGGTGAGCTACTTACCTGGGCTGCCACGAGGATTAAGCGCCAGCAGTGTGCAGTGATGTGTTCAGTACGGAGCAGCAGGAACTCTGGAGCCAGACAGCTCACGTCCAGGGCTCAGCTCCACCACCTAAAGCCGCATTTCTTGGGCATCACCCACCAGGCTTGCACCGTAAGCTTCTGCCTCCCAATGGGTAGGGGAGTAATGAGAGTACCTACTTTGCCAGTTTGTGAGGATTAAATGAGATAATACTAACGATGATGATGATAAGCTGCATTTGCTGACCATTTCCTCTGTCAGAATTAAGACTGTTGTGCTTTTCCACAGGGGCTTCCCTGGTGGCTCAGCAGTAAAGAATCTGCCTGCAATGCAGGAGCTGCAGGAGACACAGGTTCGATCCCTGGGTCAGGAAGATCTCCTGGAGAAGGAAATGGCAACCCATTCCAGTATTCTTGCCTGGAGAATCCCACAGACAGAGGAGCTTGGTGGGCTGCAGTCCACGGGGTCACAAAGAGTCAGACATGACTGAGCGACGAACATTTTCACTTTCAATGGGTCTTTTTAAGTTATGCTAATACCTGAAAATGAACATATTATATATTAGCACAGGAAGCTCAGCTCAGTGCTCTGTGGTGACCTACATGAGCCGGATTTGGGGAAGGGGGGAGGGTCCAAGATGGAAGAGAGATACATATGACTGATTTGCTTTGTTGTACAGCAGAAACTAACATAACATTTTAAGGTATGGTTGTGAGAGTTGGACTGTGAAGAAAGCTGAGCACCAAAGAATTGATGCTTTTGTACTGTGGTGTTGGAGAAGACTCTTGAGAGTCCCTTGGACTGCAAGGAGATCCAATCAGTCCATCCTAAAGGAGATCAGTCCTGGGTGTTCTTTGGAAGGAATGATGCTAAAGCTGAAACTTCAGTACTTTGGCCACCTCATGTGAAGAGTTGACTCATTGGAAAAGACTGATGCTGGGAGGGATTGGGGACAGGAGGAGAAGGGGACGACAGAGGATGAGATGGCTGGATGGCATCACTGACTCAATGGACGTGAGTTTGAGTTAATTCCGGGAGTTGGTGATGGACAGGGAGGCCTGGTGTGCTGTGATTCATGTCACAAAGAGTCGGACATGACTGAGCGACTGAACTGAACTGATACCCCAATAAAAATAAAATTTAAAATAAAAAGAAGCTTTTGCTCCCCATGTGTGTATACAGATTCATTTTAGATGCATAAACTGCATAGACCTGTATGTATAATCAATTGTGTTATGTAATGTATATCATATCAATAGGGTATATGATTTGAATCTTGAATCTATATGGACACCAATAAATTATACAGATAGATAGAAATGATTTATTGGTAAAAAGAAAAAACGCTATATGCCAGACTAAGTGCTTCACATGTTTGAACACATTTCATTCTTGTAAGAACCCTCCATGGTAGGTATTATCTATTATCTGCATTTTTTAGAAAATGTAACTGAAGTACAGAGAGGCTGAGGCTTTCTGAATGCCTCTCTTAAACATGTTCATATATAGACAGCTACGTGTTGATAGTGTAAAGATTACGTGTTTTGTAGACCGGCTGAGATGGTATTCAAACAATGTTAGCTGGTCTCATTATTTTGCTGTTGTTCAGTTGCTAAGTCATGTCTGACTCTTGGTGAGGGTATGGACCCTAACCCTAACCCTGCCAGGCTCCTCTGCCCCTGGGATTCTCCAGGCAAGAATACTGGAGTGGGTTGCCATGCCCTCCTCCAAGGGATCCTCCCGACCCAGGGACTGAACTCACGTCTCATGCATTGGCATGCAGGGTTTTTAGCAGTGAGCCACCTGGGAAGCCTAATCTCACTATTTTTTGTTCTCAAGACAACCTACAGCATTTGCTCCCTCAACACCATTAGTTTAAAAGACCCTGGGGTGTTTTCATCACAGTACTACTTTGCTGCCCAAAATATATTTCCCCCGTGAGGAAAAAAAAAAAATTTTAGTCGCTCTGTAGTGTCTATCTCTTTATGGACACCATGGACCTTAGCCCACCAGGCTTCTCTGTCCATGAAAATCTCCAGGCAAGAATACTGGTGTGGGTAGCTATTCTCTTTTCTAGGGAATCTTCCTGACTCAGGGATCGAACCCCAGTCTCCTGCATTGCAGGCAGAGTCTTTACCATCTGAGCCACCAGGGAAGCCATTCTGCAGTCCAAATACCAGCAATCAAAGCAGGTCAGAATCAGAGACACATCCTGGTTCCACTACCCTAACTTTCCAGGAGGGTGACTAGGCCACACTATATCAGATGAGACTGGGTCTCCTAGGAGATGCTTCAAAAATGCCCTGGGGCCAGCTGCTCCTAGTCAAGCCCAAATTGCTATCCCTTAGCACTGCAAAACAGCAGTGAGAAATGGCTGCCTTTGGTCTGACATCAAACATCAGGTTGAATCTTGAGTGATTGTACAATGAGAGTTTCATATCCTTCAGAAAAGATTGTGTCTTGTGAATTTACATACAAATCTGTCAAATATATAATATATATAATATGAAGTATATAGTATATATGTGTGCACACACACGTATCATCCAGCAGTGAATAAAAACCAAAAATAACCAAAAAAAGTGCTGTTTTTCATTCTTGAACAAAAATACCTATTTTATCTCTATCCTAGAGAGACTATTTTTTCAGTCTTAACTCTTTACGTGTGAAAAAATAATCACAGGTTGTCATGAGAAAGTGTGAGAATATGCATGGATATTCCCAGGTGGTTCAGTAGTAAAGACTCTGCCTGCAATGCTGGAGACTCAGGTTCAATCCCTGGGTCGGGAAGATCCCCTAGAGAAGGAAATGGCAACCCACTCCAGTGTTCTTGCCTGGAACGTCCCATGGACAGAGGAGCCTGGAGGGCTACAGTCCCTGGGGTCGCAAAGAGTTGGACATGACTGAGCACGTAGCTGACTGCAGCTGGCAAGGGGCCAAATCAGGACTCAAACTCAGGACACCAGCCTGCCCTGGTGGTCCAGTGGCTAGGGGACCCCAGTTTGATCCCTGGTCTGGGAACTAGATCCCACAGGCCATGACTAAAAGACCTGTGGCAGGTAAATAAATAAATAATACTGTTTTAAGAAGAGAAATTACAGATGAGATGAGGTTCTGACCACCTCCCAGGCAATGTCCATAGGTATAAAGCCTGTGTACCATGCCTGGTATCACCTCATCACCTTCTCTTGGCTGGTGAGCTCACCTCTGCCCACACTCCAGGTGGACAAGGGGAGTGGTTGCCAAACATGGGGATCCATTGGTCAGGTCTTCTAAGAAACCGTTTCACGTCTGCCATCCATTTCTATTTTCTTGACACGTCACATTAAATATATGTGCTTATTTCCATTTTAGAGAAGAACCTGATTTGGGAGATTCTGATGTAAATGACAGTTTTTATTACCACTACTTGCTGTTCAGTCATGAGCAACTCTTTGCGACCCCATGGACCAGGTAAGCGGGTTCTTTACCACCGAACCACCAGGGAAGCCCCCATCTCTACTTATATCCTCCTATTTGGACTTGGCAGGAACTCAGCTATAAACCAGCATTTGCAAAGATGGCTATTCTGGGGGAATGGTGAAAGACAGGGAAGCCTGGTGTGCTGCAGTCCATGGGGTTGCAAAGAGTCAGACACGACTTACCAACTGAACAACATCATTTCCCCCTTCACCATGTGCCAGGATAAAGCTGGGGACTTCTTTTTTAAATTAATATAACCTTACATATTTCATAAGGACAGTACTAGAAGCCCAAGTTCACCACAACCATCACCACCAACATCATCAATAATGAGAGAATTTCTGGAAGAAGATGCAAGCTTCCAGGCCAACAGTTGCTAGACATGACTTTAGGCAAATCATTGGACCTATCACACCATACTGTCTTCATTTGTAAAATCAGGGTAGTACTGTCTTCAGAGGTCAGTGGACATAGACCAGTGGAAGCTGATGTAACTTGCACAGTCCCCTGTATAAGGAGTTTCCAGAGAAGGGCACTGGATATACTTGAAATGGTATAATCCATGCTATGAAGACAACTGCCTTACTCAAATCAGCTTTTGGCTCTTAGAGTTAAGACTTCTTGGTTCTACAGTCGAATGCTGAAAGTTCCCATTGGGCCAGGAGAGCAAGGATGCCCGTTTTGGACTGTCGGACCTGCCACTTGCCTGATGTGTGGTTTAAGACACATTCACCTCCTTGGTCTCAGGGTCCTCACCCGTGAATGGTAAGCTTGCAAGTGACAAAGTGTTGCCGTAAGCCCGTTCCATAGGTTGTTTTGTTTATTCCATGTGTTTGTGTGTTAAGTCACGTCAGTCGTGTCTGATTCTTTGCAACACTATGGACCTTAGCCCGCCAGGCTCCTCTGTCCATGGGATTCTCCAGGCAAGAATACTGCACTGGGTTGCCATGCCCTTCTCCAGGGGATCTTCCCAACCCAGGGATCCAACCCGCATCTCTTAGGTCTCCTGTATTTGCAGGTGGAATCTTTACCACTAGAGCCACCTGGGAAACCCTATTTATTCCACATAACAGTATTAAAAGGCAAGTAGGCTTCTCATCATGAATTATGGAGGGGGAGCCTAAGGCACAGAGCTTTGGGTTAAGTTACCCTTGACTGCAGGGCTTCATAGTGGTGCAGACGAATCTGCCTGCAATGCAGGAGACGCAAGTTCAATCCCTGGGTTGGTAGGATCCCCTGGAGAAGGGCACGGCAACCCAGTGCTGTATTCTTGCCGGGAGAATCCCATGGAAAGAGAAGGCTGACGGGCGATAGTCCATGGGATCACAGAGTCGGACACGACTTACCAGCTGAGCATGTGGGCACCTTGACTGCATCTGGCAAGGGACCGAATCAGGATTCAAAGTCAGAACACCTGTGTCCACACTCCATATTTTAAAAACTTTTGTATGTATTACCAATTTGACAGCAGTGTTAACTAAATGAGATAGGATTAAGATGCTATTAAGAAGGACTTCCTTGGTGGCTTCGTGGTAAGAATCCACCTGCCCGTGCAGGAAACACGTGTTTGATCCCTGGTCCAGGAAGATTCCACATATGGCGAAGCAACTGAGCCCGTGTGCCACAACTACTGAGCCTGTGCTCTAGTGCCCAGGAACTGCAACTACTGAAGCCCGTGCAGCCTAGAGCCCGTGCTCTGCCAACAAGAGAAGCCACCACCATGACAAGCCTGTGTACCACAACTCAAGAGTAGCCCCTGCTTGCCGCAAATGGAGAAAAGCCCATGCAGCAACAAAGACCCAGCACAGCCAAAACTAAATTAATTTAAAATATATATATATTGTTAAGTAAATGGAGTAGACAATCCCACCCTGGTGAGAGCATTAAATTATTAAAGGAAATAAGTGTGTGTGCTCAGTTATGTCTGACTCTTTGTGACCCCATGGACTGTAGCCCACCAGGCTCCTCTGCACATGGGATTTCCCAGGCAAGAATACTGGAGTGGGTTGCCATTTCCTTCTCCAGGGGACCTTCCCATCCCAGGGATCAAACCAACATCTCCTGCATTGCAGGCGGATTGTTCATCACTGCACCACTTGGGAAGCACTTGATAAACATCAACTCTGCCACTTACTATGATGATTTTTTTCATCTTCTTCCTACAAGCCTCCCTCATTGTTCTCTGGATTATTAACCGCTTTGCATGGGTGCGTGCATATGTACTAAGTCGCTTCAGTCGTGTCCGACTCTTTGCGACCCCCTGGACTGTAGCCTGCCAGGCTTCTCTGTCCATGGGGTTCTCTAGGCAAGAATACTGAAATAGGTTGCCATGCCCTCCTCCAGGGGATCTTTCCCACCCAGGGATTGAACTCACCTCTCCTGCATTGGCATGTGGATTCTTTACTTTTAGCGCCACCTGGGAAGCCAGTTAACAGATGTACTAAAAGCTTAATAGGCGTTAGTAGCTGTTTTCATTTGAAACATAAGGTTGTTTTCTGATTGTTGTTTTGTTTTAAACCAAAGGCTGAGGTTTCCATGATGGGGAAATAATTCAGCTTAGTTCTGTTTCTTTCTTAGACATCTGTAGTTGTTCCACTGACTTCTTGGGAATGATGGGTGAGGAAGAGGAGTCATGTGACCCAGACAGTCGGGTCCCTTGCAGGGACAAAGCCTGCTGCTTACCTGGGCAGCTGCACCGCCCGCCCCGGTGGGCACAAGAGCAGCCTCGTGTGGGCGTGACGAATCCACTCTCCCAGGAAACACACAGAGGCCAAAGAATCAGAACACCAACTCACGTAGACCTTTTCAGACTAAGCTTTTATTTTTTTGATATTACAAACCAGTTTTCTTTATTCACAAACCACTGTAAGTGATATAAACACTAATTTCTAAAGACAGATATACACATTTTCTGGGTTTGCAGATTGCGTGAGGTGTGTGTTAAGTCACTATATACCACACATGATAGTAATCTTTTTTTTTCCATAATTCATAATAGCAATAGTTATTTAGATAAATGAAAACATTCCAAATAAATACCGTTTAAAAAAATCCAAAATGTCTGTTTACATCTCTGACATACATTTTAAAATGACTTATTGGCCTCTTGGAGGAGTGCCTGACAAAAGAGTCTGTAACATCAGTTGGCACCCACTTGCTCTAAATGATTTTATTAAAACTACATACAGTCATGGGGGAAAGTACAGCTCATCGATGAAAATCAAAACTGCAAATTAATTTTACTTGAACCAACACAGTAAGAATTCTATGTTTGTGATTCCAAATACAGTGCAAATTCTGGATTTTGAAATCTAAGACACATGGGAGACTTCGCTTGATTCTCCCAAAAGCCCTGTTCCTTCCACCTCACCCCACTTTGGGGTTGGATGCCATAGCATCTCAATATGTCCTTTCCCTCAAAAACATCAACCAGGCACCCGTTGTCATAACACCTTCTTCCACGTGGGGGAAGATGAGAATGTCTCAGGAATGCTATCAAGCACCCTCTCCCCTCTTCCCTCCCCGACTGGCGAAAAGAAATATTTTTCTCTGTTTTTGGCCGCCAAGCAGCAGTTTTTTCCCCCGTTTCTCTCTCTCTCTCTGTTTTTTTTTTTTTGTTTTTGTTTTTTTTTTGTTTGCAAGATCACGGTGATCTTAGATAGCAAAGCTACAGAAACTCGGTTTTCAAATCTTGTGAAACTTTATTGATGGTTTAATATCCAACCGATCTTACTGCATGCACATTGGATGACAAGAGAAAAGCTGGATCACAAACACTTTTTTTTTTTTTTTAAGTTTTGTCTGGTTTTGTCTTAAAGCAGAGTTGTTACAGCGGATTGGCAGGTTCACAGCAGTGAGTTGAGAGCTTTACTAAAGTGCGTGCCATATGAAGGCCTGCACTGCACACATGGAAATTGTTAACTATGGCAGCAAAACTACTGGGGACCACTTGCTGCAGGATATATATATTTTTTTTATTTAAATACAAAAACAGGAAGATCCGTGACAGATACCCCAACTGAGATTAACTTTGTAAACAGAACAACATGAAGAGACTTCGAACAGAAGAAGCATACAGACAAACTGCAATTTTTCGGATGCGTCATTTTGGCCCTGCTTCCGAGGTGGGGGGGAGGGGGTCGTTCTTTAGGGGATGTTGAGGGTGGACCTACTTTTTTTGCTTCCTTTTGACAAGTGTCCTGGGCCTTGGAGACAAAAAAAAGAAAACTAAAGATATTGATTTGAGAGAATCCTTGGGGATCGGGAAAAAAATGGGAGGGCGGGCTCTCACGGACTGAAAAATTGCAGGTTGCTTACACAACACGGTCATGTTTCAAAAAGTACCAAGCGGATGAAAATACCATGATTATCTCTACCCAATGATTGCAATACTTGTAAAATGCTTCTATAAATCCGAATATGATTATCATGTAATTCCATAAAAATTATACGTCTTGTCTGTAACAGTTGTTCTACGAGGCTAAAACTAAAGCTTCGAAAGACTGTTTCTAGAACTTAACAACGCCACTGCACAGATGTAAATTTTATACATTTTTTTTTCACTGGTACAAAGAATTTAAGTTTTTATTACTTTCTTTTTTTTGGAAAAAAAGAAAAAAATAGAAACAGTGCTTTTTATCACCTTTTTATTAATGTTATTTTTTCCCTCCCATAATATAAAAGTCAGCAATGATATCAATAATTTATTATACTGGAAGAAATATAAAAAGAATGCTTGCAGATGGCCTAACTAGCAGTCTTTTGCCTAGATAACTAGTGGCTGGTTAAGAAGCTGAATACTGCCAGGTGGAATGGTTGTAAAGGGTGGGTTTGCACAGCTGCATTCAGCTTGGATGTACAAGTGTTTCTAGAAGCATCCTCTTAACAACCTAACCTTTGGCTTGAACTGACAGTGAGTAACTTAGAACCGTTGCTATATGGACGTTGGTGCAGTGGGTCGTTTAGATTCATCAGTTACTTTTTTTTTTTTCCCTTTCAGCCAAACCCCAGTCCCCACCCCCTAGGTCCCTCCCACCCTTCCCGTTTCATAAAATAAAATAATGCAGATGCAGAAAAGAACATGACTCCTGTAGTCACTTACACTCTTCCCCAACAGCTGATAACCCCAGTAGCTTAATATTCAGCATATATAATTTCATTTACAGAATACAGCACTCTGGATATGGCCCTATACCAGTGTTTAGTCATAGCTAGCATCTCTCTAGATCAACCACAAAAAAAAAACCAAAAAACTTCCTACAGCCAGCAACCAAACTACAGAACCTTCGGAAATGAAAGACCCACAATATTAAAATACACAGAACAAAATATCTGAGGTATAAGATAAAAAATGTAATTTTTTTCCTCTTTTTAATTTAATTTTTTTTTTTTTTAGATGCTAAAATGATGCACTACTGCATGTATTGCAATACCCAGGCCTCGGAAAGCTTCCTTTTTCCCCACGTTGGAAGGTTGTTTTTTTTTTTTTTTTTTAATGGTTTTTGTCATTTAGTATGGAGCAAAACGGTTGTATCCCCCTCGGTATATACTAGCCTGCAATGAAGAAAGAACGAGACCCACATCGTCAGCATGGCTCCTAGTCTTGGCATCAGTCAAGGGTGCAAAAGCATTCTGAAACAAAGCAATTTAAGGGGTGTGTTTTTTACATTTTCCTTTTGCAACACGTGGATCATCAAAAAAGACTACTATGTGAAAAAATAGACACTCGGAAACAACCAATATGGAGGCGTCCCCTACCCATCCCGGGTCCACCTTTTAGAGAATTGAAGATACTGCCAAGCCTGACCTCTCCCCACCCGCCAGTCGCTCCTTACAACGAAAAATCCCTGTAGAACCAACTTCGGGCGGCCAGTCCTGGGAGCTCTAAAGGACTCTGAAACAAATGGGCCGCTGAAGGATTGATGCTGTCTCTTATTGTTGGCTTGTTTGAGTTACTAACAATACTGTGTGTCAAGGATGCAAAAGCATTCTGAAACAAAGCAATGTAAGGGGTGTGTTTTTTACATTTTCCTTTTAGAACATGTGGATCATCAAAAAAAAAGGACTAGTGTTTGAAAAAATAGACACTCAGAAACAACCAATATGGAGGCGTCCCCTACCCATCCTGGGTCCACTTATTAGAGAATTGAAGATAGGACCAATCCTGACCTCCTCCCCCCATAGCTCCTTATAACAAAAATTCTCTGTAGAACCAAATTCGGGTGGCCAGCCCCAGCAGCTAAAAAGGACTCTGAAACAAATGGGCTGCTGAAGGATTGATGCTGTCTCTTAGGGTTGGCCGTCTGAGTCACTGATAATAATGTGCTCTGTTGGGAAAGGCTCTGTCTACACTCAAGATGTTGCATGCAGAGGACTTATTGAATGTCATCACTCAACCCTCTTGGTCAACACTTTCCCCCAGCGAACTGGGTGTTGAAGTGGAGTGGCTGAATAGCGAAACCAGGACGAACATGTAAGTCCACTCTTTACTTGACTCAGCTGAACAATCTGTATGGAAGGTGCTCTTGAGAGGGGAGTTGTGCAGATGAATTACTGGATGTCATTGAGCTTGTGCAAAAAATGATAGGTTTCCCAATTATGGCGGAATGTCTACCGCCAAGCTCCAGGGAATTGCCTAGCCGTGGTTTTAGACGGCACTTAACTATCTCCTTTTGTGAAAAGTTTTGGCGATGCCAATGAATGCCTCTGGGGCTTTATCTTTAGGAGAAGAACTGATCATCTTGATCTCAAGCAGAAATCTGCATGCCAAAAAGCTTTGTAATGATTGCATACGCTCTCACGTGATGGGCACGTCTTACTGTACGCTTTTAGTGCATAGAAGTTTGAACAAGTACAGGCAAATTCACCATCCCCCCCTTCAACTCCCAGTGTTGCCCTCCCCCCAAACCCCTCCCAAAACAAAAACCCAGCCCCACTCCCACCAAAAAAAAAAAAGAAAGAAAAGACAACTCCCAAACTGCTTCCTTCTAATTCCTTATGTACTAGGCACACACACAAAGCGTGCCTCTCTCTCTATTTTCTTTCCTGGGCGACTATGACTTTAAACATGAATTGTAATAGGGGAGGAGAGGCAGTCAGATTCTCAGCTGCCTGACAGCAGAGGCCTGGAACTGTGCAGCTTAGCTCCTCTGAGGTCTGTGGTGGGGCTGGAACCTTGGGGCTATGTGAATGAGCGGCAAGGGAGGGAGGGAAAAAAAAAAGAAAACAAAAAGTTCTGCATTGACACTGCATTCCGTTAGTGATGGATTTCATTATCAACATGACTAATTATTCCATTAAGGTAAGTGCTTGGCTAGGTGAGACTTGCAAAATGAGAAATATAATAACTTACATGCACGACATTGCCAAGAAATTAAGACATTTATCAAGTTTACTGGGAGGATTAATGTGGCATTTTTTAGCTGCTGTTAGCACAAGAGACAAATTCAATTAAGGGAAAGTGAGAGGACGTCAGCCGTCAACCCATCCTGAGATCCCAGCTTGGGGGAGGGGCGGCCGGGGGCCGGGGGAGGGGGGCAAGGAGGAAGCTAGGAAGAGGAGGAAGTGGTACTCACCATGGCACCAACGCCGTAGGTGGGGGCTGGAGCAAGTGTGTGGTGGTAGGGGTCGGTAGCATAAACTCGTCCGTAACTAGAAGGAAGACAGAGGGGAAGATTAAGCCATAATATGTGATTAACGAAGTAACAATAACAACCGTAAAACACAAAATACCAAGACAGTGTGGAGGGGCCCTATCCATCTCGAGAAATAAGAAACACATTCCAATTGGCCACGAAACATAAGAAAAGTCCATCCTATACAAGCATTTCTGTGTCCACTTAACATCGCTGGTGATAAAAGTACGTGGTGTGTGTGTGTGTGTGTGTGTGTTTCCTCTCTCTCTCAAACAACCCTTTCTACACTGGGTTGGAGGCAGGCAACAGCTTGAAAGAGTGGTTTTAAGAAAGCCAGGAACCACAGAGGACCCATTATAATCAAGATAGATTGTCCTCTTTTCCTAACAAAGTTGTCACCAATCAATTGAGACAGGGTGGGCCAAAAAGGACCCAGTCTTTACAGTTAGGGCCGAACATGTCAGAATGGGGAAGAACAGATGTATTCAAACAGAAGCCTCCTTGAAGGCTTTGTGGGACCTCCCTCCCCACTCAAGAATTAGAGCCTGATTTGATTTTTGAGTCTATCACCCCAGAACTTCTATCTCATCAATCTCTAGCCAGGTTCCAGGAAGTGATACATTTTAAACAATAGTTCTCTTTTTTTTTTAATAGATTTTTTTATATGGATCATTTTTAAAGTCTTTATTGAATTTGTTACAATATTGCTTTTGTATTATGTTTTGGTTTTTTGGCCAGGAGGCATGTGGGATCTTAACTCCCTGACCAGGAATGGAACCTGCATTGGAAGGCAAAGTCTTAACCACTGGACCACCAGGAAGTCCCTTGAACAATATTTCTTGATGACATTTCCTTATATCTGAGGATTTTTTCCTCCTGTCTCTACCATCCTCCTTCCACTGCCCTAATGCCCAGCACAGGCTTTAGAAGAAAAATGTAGAAGAGATGGACACCTAATACATTGGATGAACAATGCAACTCATCAGATATTAGAGCTTGGAGAGACTGGGTCATTTGCTCAAAGTCACAGAGCTAGACAGAGTCAGAGCTAATCCTTGAATGTCTCAGGGCAACTCTCATGCTCTTTCCATGGTTCCAGATACCCTTCCTTGAACGGCCTGCCAGATATCTTGTTAGAGTTTGAACGCTGCTGTTTTGGTAATGATCACAGCTGAGATGCAGGCGAGGTTAGGTGAGGGTCTCTGGAAGCAAAGCCTGAAATGGAGATTCTTCCACCCCTGATTTGTTGGGGGCGGTACGTTTAAGAGGAGGGAGAGGCAAGCAGCTCAGAGAAAGGGAAAATAGAGAACCAAGGGTGTATCAGTTCTGAGCTGAAAACTAACTTCTCCCTAATCCTGAGTTGCACCCCAAAGTTGATCCCAGCTGGAGGCAAGTGGGTTGGCTTTTTTAATGCTCTTGTTAGTTAAGCATTAGCTGTAGACTTCCTAGAAGGGCAGAGGATAAACTTCCTAGTTGCAGTGATTCTTCGGGAGAGGGTAAGTCTCTGCAGAAAGAGGCAGTTGGGTACCATTGGTGACCAACATTCACAGTGGCTAGGGGAGGGGTAAACCAGCCACTAGATGGGGTAGGTGTGAATTATCAATGGCTTTTGAATCTTGAACACTCCTTTAAAGGAGGAAGGAACAAGCCAGGAAGAAGTCATTGGTCTATACTATCAACCTTGGGGTTGAATTTGCATTGACTTTATTCTTCTCCTCCCCTCTTTCCCTACTTGTCTTCTAATCTTCCTTCTCATACTTGATGGATAAGAATGCACTAGATGGATCTCACATCATAAAGCCTGAGAAGGAAGAACCAGGGGGAAAACCTTCTAACTCTCAGGCTCTGAGTTAGACTCCAGATTGGGGGGAAAAAAATGATTATACTAACCTCCTGATTCTGGGAAAGATTGAGACAGGAGGAGAAGGGGAGCAACAGAGAAAATGAGATGGCTGGATGGCATCATCAAATCAATGGACATGAGTTTGAGCAAACTCTGGGAGATAGTGAAGGACAGGGAAGCCTGGTGTGCTGCAGTCCATGGGATCGCAAGGAGTCAGACACGACTTAGTGCCTGGACAACAAAATACTAAGCTTTCATTGGACATGCTTTACTCCCAAGCCCTCTGCTTGTTTCAAAGGTCACTGAGCTCAAATCATCTACACGAGTCTTCCGCCTGATCCTCAAAAGCGTCAACATTCAGCATTCTCCTGATACCCAAAAATGAACAGGAGTTTCTTTTCTGAGATGAATCTCTCAGTGAAACTAACAAATAGGCAAGCCCTTCTTGCTTTCATTCCTTGGGACATCCTTTATGACTTTGACTCACTGAAACTGCCTTTAATCAAAGATTCCCCCTCTCTCTGGGAGTTAAAAAAAAGCAGATGTATGTCCAAGACAGGGTGTGTTAAAGCAAGAAGAATGATGACTTTTTGAAATAAATCTTTTATTCATGGAGGTTACTCATGAAACTGGGGCGTTTACCCCTAATTAGAAGCAGCTACTAATAGGGAGAAAAGAACATGCTGGATGACTTTGGTGTTGATTTTCATTTCATGAGAAAATAAAGTCTGTCATGGATCTGGAGGGAAAAAAAAAAGTAATAGGATTATTTTTAATGTATTTTCGACTGGCAAAGCTGGTTATAGGAACTGGCTATAAATTGCAAAAGTGAACTAAAAATGCTTGGATATTTACTAAATGATGCCACAGCGTGGTGTTCCTCCAAATCAAGCGGTGAAGATGCTAATTCAGAGCAATGATTAGTAGTTTTATTTTTTTTTTAATTTGGGGACTGATTTTGCTGTGGCAAAAATGTCCCATTTTGAGGAGACAACAGAGTGGTGGTCTGAATGTGAAAAGGTAACCCCCCACTTTTCCTCTCACATCCTTTAATGGTCATTCATCGATAACTCTGGGCTGGGCGTCAGCCTCCGAAGAAAAATCAAGCTAGCAGTTTGGCAGCGTTCCCTTCCAGGGCAGAAGAAAAGGAGAGCAGCGTCGAACTGGTCCTCATAAATGAGCAAGCTCCTTTTTGCTCCTCAGGGTGACCTCTACCTTCAGAATCCGATGGTTTTATTATGATTAATAAATTTCATCTCCACAGAGGAAAAGGGACCATGTCAGCTCAAACTGAAAGCAAGGAGGCTTCTTTTCAAATGCTAATCCCGAAACACGCCCTTCTGTGACACCACCATTTAGTCACAAGGTTATCAGGGAAGATGTGGACTGGAGCTCCACCGAGGCTGCGGGGATGCTGGCCACACCGGTGACCTCTGGCAGCGGAGCCCAGAGGAAGAGGGGTGGTTCCCAGGGACCTCGGCGGGAAGGATGGGGAATGCCCGGTGGACACCACGTGGGGACAGACCCGCGCCTGGCATCACCCTGCGGACCAGCCATCCCTGCCGAAGCGGACAGGTGTACAATTGGGCCCCGATGCTCACCGTGGCCCCAGAGCCCACCGGTCAGAAATCAAGGATGAAATGTGAGACATGTCCACGTCACTCACACCATCACCACCCTGACATAAACCGCCAGTATTTCATCAGAACCAAATCAGAAACAGTCATTTATATCTCTATCTGTCATCTATCTGTCTATCTGTCTCTCTATCATCTATCACTTGTGTCTATGATCTATCATTTATCACTGTCTCTATCATCTATCAATCATCTCTGTCTCTCCATCATCTGTCTACCTCTATCTATGTATCATCTGTCTATCTACCAATTATCTATCTATCTATAATCTGTCTATTATCTATCTGTCTATCTGCCTAGCTGCCTGTCACCTATCTTTCCATCTATTTAAATATAAATCTGTATCAGCCTGCTGCTGCTGCTGCTAAGTTGCTTCAGTCGTGTCCGATTCTGTGCGACCCCAGAGATGGCAGCCCACCAGGCTCCCCGTCCCTGGGATTCTCCAGGCAAGAACACTGGAGTGGGTTGCCATTTCCTTCTCCAATGCATGAAAGTGAAAAGTGAAAGTAAAGTCGCTTAGTCGTGTCCGACTCCTATCGACCCCATGGACTGCAGCCTAGCAGGCTCCTCCGTCCATGGGATTTTCCAGGCAAGAGTACTGGAGCCTAATCATACTTAATGCCCTTGCTTAAAATCCTTCGATGATTTCCCACTTATCGTAGAATAAAATCCAACTTGCCTGAGTCACCCCTGCCCTGCTCTCACCCCCATCTTACCCCCAACCCCACCCCTTGCTCATCAGGACTCCCAGGACGCGAGCAAATTCGTTCTCCCCTTAGGACCCTGGCCAGCTCATCTGAGCTGCTCCCTTTCATCCTTGACCTCTCAGCTCAAACGTCAGCTCCCCAGTGCTGCCTGCCTCCTTGACCGCTCTTTCTTAAGTGCACTTTCCAACCACATCCCCATCCTTCACCTAATGGAGCAGATCTCCATTCATTTTGGTGACTTACTTCCTGACTTGACTGTGTATCTGTGCCCCTTCTGGAATGCCAGCCCCACCCCCACCCCCAGGGGCTGGGCTGAGTCTATCTTGTTTCCTGCTTTCTCTCCAGGGTCTAGCACAGCACTAACTAGGGGGCAGGTGAACGAGGGAGCAAGCCAATGCCACTTGTTGAGTGAAGGAGGACTAAGGAGAGACAAGAGGCCTGGGAAGACCTTGGTATCTACCATAACCTTTCTGTCAGTAGCCACGATCCTAGGAGCTATGCTTTCTGAAGATTCTACATCACTTGCTCCCAGAGACAATCAAAACACTTCAAGATGCTCAGAAGAAAAGCTCCTTGAGTCTCAAAATACACGGTGTGTTATTTCCCATCACCCCTGAGAGTTCACAGAGGCCAAGTTGCCGTTAAGTTCATCACTCCCTTCTCCAGGGGATCTTCCTGACCCAGAGATTGAAACCGGGTCTCCTGTACTGCAAGCAGATTCTTGAGTGTCTGAACCACCAGGGAAGCCCAAGTTCATCAAAGGGAAAAAAACAAACAGTCAAAGTGAGACATGATAACTGCTCTGCTGTCTAGTTTGCTGTAGCTCAAGGCCATCATGAACCCTCGTCTGTTTTTGACCTTTGTGACAAGAAAACCAAGAGGCTGGCCTGCCCCGCAGAGGACAAAGGCTTGGAGCCAGAAGATCCCGGTTCAGGTTCTCCCTTTGCAATGTCCTTGATCAGTGATGCAGGGAACTCCCTGAACCTCATCTTCCTTGTTTGTAAAATGATTTCTGCTCGGTCTGAGCTCTGCTTAATTCACAGATAAAGTGCATGAAAGGAAACCAGGGGCATTTAAAAGCCATCTACAGAGAGGGGAGATTATGTTACAAGGGTTCTTCTACAGAATTTCATAAGCCGACCTCTCCTGCTCAGCCGTTTGGTCTGCAGAAGCACCCGAAGGATCAGCATCGCATGTAGTTCTAGCGATCAATTCACGGATGCTTTCGGAAGTGAAGCTCTGTCTCATTTATGAGTTACACATGTAGTTTCAATGGCTATATCTGAACTTGATATGCCGGAGTCAAATGAATACATAAGCTGCCTGCTGAATGGGGAATATGAACCTGTGTTTGTGAAAGAGCTTTGTCAACTCAACTGAGGAATGTAAATACTACTTATTATTAACATCTTCTAAGTCCAGCTGCCACAAGCTGGGTGTGAATGAAATACAGTAGGGCCATGTGGGTACCATGCCCCCAGGTTCTAACAGTCAAGTGATTTTCTTATAGGGGCATAGGAAGAACACTGTCATTAACTTCACTCCATAGAGTTTGCTCTGTATATTTGAAGTCATAGTCTTTATGCTCCTGAGACCTTTTATTCTTATTTCAGCATCACCTCCCCACGCCTTCTGTCCCAAAGATAGCTGGGGGGCGGGGGGGGGGGGTGTCCCTGGGGGCAGAAAGATGAATAAAATAGGCTCAGTCCTCCAATGAGGCTCCCAGTGTGGTGGAGCTCTCCTAGACGGTCCCAAGGCAGCAACAAGGTGCCAACGCTCGAGTCCCCACCATGATGAGAAGCACTACAGAGTATGCATTCAAACCAGGATCCCTGACAAAGGGTCAAAATGCGCACTACCAGAATCTGCAATGCCGTTAGAGCTATAGTGCCTTCATAATCAGATCTAAGACAGAGTCTGGAAGCTATTGGGAGCTTAATACACACCAGCCACACACCTCCCACAGAGTGTACAAGGAGGGCCCTAAACACGGCCCCATGGTCCTCATGACCTGCGATTTGGAGAGTGATGGTTTAGCCAGGAAATGCTCCCCTTCCTGCCCCTGTGGTCTCAGACCTCAATGCTCAGCTGGCATTGGTGAAGGCACTCACTAGGGAATATTCCTCTATGACAACTGCAGCTTTCTCCTAGTCTCATCTAGGCAATGACTTCTATAATTGTAGACCACGCAGGTGACCAGGGCTTTTCTAAAAGCTTCCCAAGACATGCAAGTCAGAAAGCAGAATCAATCCCATAACTCAAAACCTCCAAGAAGGACAGAGTAGAGGCAGAAGACATTCTCCAAGAGGAGCTAAAGAGTTACCGCAACCCGACGCTGACATTTCTGAACTCTCCTGTGGCTCACTTCCTTAGCTTGGATTTGAAATGATTATCTTCGCAGACTGCCTTTTTCAGTCTCATGATTCTTTTCCTCCAAAGTAGCGGGGATGGACTTCCCTGGTGGTTTAGTGGTTAAGAGCCCGCCTGCCAATGCACGGGACACGGGTTTGATTCCATGGGTTCGAGGCCCAAGATTCCACATGCCATGGGGCACCTACTGAATTCCAGGCACCGAGAGCCGGAGCTCCGCAACAAGATAAGTCACCCTGATGAGAAGCCCGCACATCGCGACTAGAAAAAGCCCGCACAGCAACAAAGACCCAGTGTATCCAAATAAATAAATACATTTGTTTTAAAAGACTAAGAGAATTTTGGCTCCTGCCCTCTCTCTGTTCCACGTGGGGTTCCTCCAGTAAAACCCTTGGAATACCTGTGTCAGAACTACTCCCAAACTGAGTTCTCCTTCTGAAGCCCTGGGTACAGTAACCTCCAAGCCCTATCTATGTAAGCAGATCAATGGTTTTAATGGGATGAGAGGGAGACAGATTCTGGGCCTGTGCCCTAGAGATGTCCCGCTACAGTGCGTATAGACACACACACACACACTCAGAGGCAAAATTAAAACATAAAGTCAAAACACATTGGAAGAACTGATGCTGAAGCTGAAGTTCCACTACTTTGGCCAGTTGACGCAAAGAGCTGACCCACTGGAAAAGACCCTGATGCTGGGGAAGATTGAGGGCAGGAGGAGAAGAGGGTGACAAAGGATGAGATGGCTGGACGGCATCACTGGACATGAGTCTGAGCGAACTCCAGAAGATAGCGGAGGACAGGGAAGCCTGGCGTGCTGCAGTCCATGGGGTTGCAAAGAGGCAGATACAACAGTGACTGAACAACACGACACACTACCAATGTTCAGGTTAACTGTCGAAATATTTTAATTTCAGGTGAGCATCCTTGCTGCTAAGAGACCCATTCCTGGGGCACACATACTCTTTCAATATTCACTGGAGCAAAATGAATGAAAACGTGGCTCTCTGATAGAAATATGGTAAGAGCCAGAAAGACAAGCTACATAGGACATTGTAAGTTTCCCAGTAGCCACATTAAAAAAAAAATAAATGGAAAATAGGTGTCATTTATTTTTATATTTTAATTTGATCCAACAGATTAAAAATAGTATCATTCCAATGTGTCACTGACATAAAGATAATGCGTGACATACTTTACATTATGTTCATACTATTGTTCATACAACAATTTTCATTGTTGAAATCTACTGTGTATTGTACGCTGAGAGCTCACGTCTACATGGACCAAGCACGTTCCAGAGGGCTCCATGGCCACATGGTAATCGGTCACCATGTTGCAGAGAACGACTCCAGAAAAATCTACAGAATGTTCTCCTCACTGAAAGACAAAAGATTCCTGATGGGTCAAGTCAATGTTTCCTGGAGTGTGAGCTGAGGTCTCCTCTGTGAGAACGGTCTGGGGAAACTCCTAAGAACTTTGATTGTCAGGCTCCATCTCCTGATCTAGGAACTGGAATTTCTGAGGCATGGAGAAGGCAGGATGGAGTGGAATCTGTATTTTTTTTTTCAGTTTTAGTACTTTTCAACTGAAATATAGTTGATTTACAATGTTTGTTAATTTCTTCTGTAAAGCAAAGGGATTCAGTTACAGATATATACACATTTTAAACTATTCTTTTCCATTATGCAGATAAGTTCATCTGTACCATTTTTCTAGATGCCACATATAAGTGATATTCTATGATATTTGCTTTTCTCTTTCTGACTTACTTCACTAGCAGAAATAGGGACACAGATGTAGAGAACAAACGTAAGAATACCAAGGAAGGAAGGAAGGGGTGGGATGAACTGGGAGACTGGAAATGACATATATACACTCTGTATGTAAAATAGATAGCTAAGAAGGACCTACTATACAGCACAGGGCAAACATGCTGAAAGTTGCTCAGTCGTGTCTGACTCTTTGCAACCCCATGGATTGTACCCCAGCAGGTTCTTCTGTCCATGGGATTCTTCAGGCAAGAATACTGCCATGCCCTCCTCCAGGGGATCTTCCTGACCCAGGGAACGAACCCATATCTCCTGCATCTCCTGCACTGCAGGGGGATTCTTTACCACTGAGTCACCGGGGAAGCCCACAACACAGAGAACTCTCCTCAATACTGTATAAAGACCTAAATGGCAAGAAAATCTAAAAAAGAGGGGATATATGTATAACTGATTCACTTTGTTGTACAGCAGAAACTAATGCAACATTGTAAAGCAACTCTACTCTGATAAAATTTTTCAAAATAAAAAAATAAAAATATTCTTTTCCATTACGGTTTATCATGGGATATAATTCTCCATGCTGTACAGTAGGACCTTGTTGTTTGTGCATGTGTGATAAATTCTGCAGGTGATCATCACCCAGTCTGACATTTGACACCTGCTGTTGTATATTTTTTTTAAAAAAAATCTGCCCTGATTAACCCTCCCTTACTCAGGCTAATTCAGAGCTCTCTAGACATCGTTAATGTTCTTAAGTAAACTGATAAAGACATTTCATTTTTAGGAGGTATTATTATTGCATGTAACAGGCTCTGAACTGTGTCTGGTCCACTGTCAGCACTCAGTCAACACTCGGAAGATCTTCACTAAATTCCTTTCCCTGCATGTTCCCTTAGCACCCTGCGCTTCCCCTATTAGAACACACATCACACTTTACTGGAAACAGACCAATTAACTACCGATCGATTTGCTGCATGACAACTTTGCTGAATAATCAGATCGCCAAAATGGAAAGGAGAGACCCTTAGATGAAATTTGCTGAAGGATCGATTAGAGGAATGGTCAATTTAGAAGTTTCTTCTAAACGGTATCTGAAGCCTTAGTGCGGCTGCCTGGGTGTGCAAGTATCCGTGTGTGTGTTCAGGTTAGTGGGGAAAAAAAGATGGAAGGGGGTAGTGATACTCCCCACTGTGGCCCCAAGCTTGATAAATAATGTCTCTAATAAAAGTGGACAGCAACCCACTGCCCCAAGGAGACTGGTTTCAGCAGCGTTTGCAGGAGTGTTGGTCCAGGCTTCTTCCCAGGCCCCACGTGTCTGTATCGAGTGCTCAGAAAGCACTGAGAGTCTGTCCCTGGGCTGGCTTCCCAACCAACATGATGGTACCTGGCATGGTAGAAGGTGTGAAACTTGCTGCCAGATGGAGACCCAGCCTCACCTGCATCCCAGAGACACATAAACATGTGCACAAGCTGCCCAAAGCAGGGGGCAACTGGTAGCCAAAACAACAAGCTCAAAGTGTCTGGTACTTTCCAGGGCATGGTTTATCTTCTCTGTTGATTTTTAGCCACTGCTTTTCAGCAAAGGAAAGATTTCTGGAGAACTGCTCTAAAACACCATTGGCTGGTGTCCCCCTCTGTCCCCCTGGATGTGCAGAATTTTCTCTTTGCCACTCAGTCCTGCGCCCCTAGGCCTGGGCCCCACACATCATGTGCTCAGCACACACGAGCTGTATGAAGGAGACGGGGCCAAGGCAAATAAACTCCCACTGGACCATCTGTTTAGAGAATCATTTAGTTCCCTGGTGGTGGTGATCAGTTGCTTCAGTTGTGTCATAATAATCTATTGTTTAATGATATTATATTTTAATCTATCTACCCACTGCATTGTTGGGTACTCAGGTTGACAGCAATTTTTCAAAAATACTGAAGAAAATAAATATCCTTGTATATACCTGGTTATAATTGCTTTAAAGAAAACAATTAATAAATAGCTAATCCTACTGCATGTGTGTTCAGTCACTCAGTTATGTCCAACTCTTTGCAACCCGCCAAGCTCCTCCATCCATGGGATTCTCCAGGCAAGAATACTGGAGTGGATTGCCATTTCCTTCTCTAGAGGATATTCCCAACCCAGGGATCCAACCCGTGTCTCCTGAGTCTCCTGCATTGCAGAAGGATTCGTTACCCTCTGAACCACCTGGGTCCCTCCAAATTTGAACAACTATGCCCACTCCCCAGTTCACAAATACTAGTTTTCTAGAAGCAAGACAGCACGACTGAAGGATGCAGAATTCCACCTGGAGGTGAAGACCAAGCATCCAAGGTCAAGATGAAAGGAGCACTTGGAGGCAGTGCAGTTCAGTGGAAGGAACAGTGGCATCAGATAGACTCCTGTGTAACCATGGTAACCATGGCCAAGTTACCAAACCTCTCTGGGTTTGAGCATATTGTTCTTTTGAAATTTGCAAATAACAGTGATAGTAATGTCTGCCCCACTCAGATACTGTAATGAATTTTATACACATGTATACATACATACATATATATATATACATACATGCATATATGTATATACTGTATATAATTTATCATACTTGCTAGTACATGGACTATGCACAATAAATGACAGCAAGTTATGACTACAACCTGGGGAATTCAACAAAGTTTATCTGAAAGTGAAAGTGAAGCTCTCAGTCATGTCTGGACTCTTTGCAACTCTATGGGCTGTAGCCAGCCAGGCTCCTTTGTCCATGGGATTTTCCAGGCAAGAATACTGGAGTGGGTTGCCATTTTCTTCCTCAGGGGATCTTCCCCACCCAGGGATCAAAGCCAGGTCTCCCACAGTGGAGGCAGACTCATTACCCTCTGAGCCACCAGGGAAGCTTATCCGGGGGACAGTTATTTACTGCAGGGGTGAAGGGCTTGTCTTCTTTGCTCTCAAAAGGTCTTAACTCTTCAATGAAATGACCGATACACCGTGGGAGGAAGAGGGAAGGTGCGGGCATCTAACACAAATTGGTCCTTGCACATCTCTCTAATCTGCTGGTACATTCTGTTTGTTCTCTTGTCAAAATGCAGCCTAATAAACCAGTTTTCAGCTCTTCTACAGCCATCATCCTAAACCAGGTCAGCATCACCCCTCCTTGGGTTGCTTCAAGACTCCGTATTTTTCTGCTCTGGCCATACTGCAAATCCAAAAACCAGTCCAACTCATCATTTAAAAAAAAAAAAAAAAGACCACTGTCGACCCTCCAGTGTCTTCCTATCACACTTAAAATCTTAAATGATTTCTGTAACCTCCAAGTCCTAATTTGTGTGGACCCCTGGCTGTCTTTCTGATGTTATCTCTGAAAATTTCCCTGTACTCATATTCTGTACAGGCTCCGAGCCTCAACATTTCACGCATGCGTCGACCACAGCGCCTCCGGACGTGCTACTGCTGTAGCCTGAAATGCTTCCGGTTCCACGGTTACTCACCTGACTCTCACCCTGGCTCGACTCAGGTCCCAGCTTAAGTGTCACCCTCTCAGAGAGGCCATCTCTGATCGGTGAATATAAAGGAGCATTGCGACTTACTTTCTACCCTATCCTTGCTTTATGATTCATTATAGCTATTGCATAACTCCACATGCGTGCATGCTAAGTCGTTTCAGTTGTGTCCCACTCTTTGTGACCCCGTGGACTGTAGTCTGCCAGGCTCCTCTGTCCATGGGATTCCCCAGGCAAGAATACTGGAGTGGGTTTCCATGCTCTCCTCCTGGGGATCTTCCCAACCCAGGGATTGAACCAGCGTCTCTTAGGACTCCTGCATTGGCCGGCAGGTTCTTTACCACTAGCGCCACCCGGGAAGCCCATAACTTGACATGCAAGTACATTATATGCTCATTCATGGGGTCTGCTGCAAGATTCCCTTTCTTCTGCTCTGGTCACACTGCAATCCACGAAGCAGTCCAATTTATCATAAAAAAAAGAAGTCAGACCACAGCTGATCCTCCAGTATCATCCTATCACTTGAGGTCTGGTCTGCACTAGGATGGAGGCTCTTGGAAGGAAAGCCTTCTCTGGACTTATTTAATGTGATATATGGAACAGTGAAGACCCAACATGTACAAATTAACTGACATGAACTTCCAGCAGTTCTATCAAAATAAGTCACGTACTTTTCAACCTCTGTTTTTGTATAAGACTCACACATTCTGCTACAACTACAACCCCTGACCAGTCTTAAAGAAAGTTCCAATGAACCCCAGTGACAGGAAGGACTTGGATGGAAGAGGAGGAAAAACCACTGCCCTTTTTTCCATCTTTTGCAGAATCCAGCTCATCAAAGGTTCTTGATGTTACAGAATGTGAAAGCCATGGGTGTGTTCAAGGTGGATGAGACAGCCACGTAAACACATGTCTTTCAGAAACAAAATTAAGAAGAAAACAACCAATACCACTAACAACAAAAATACATTCCCATGTGAATAGAATCGCATAAACAACACATGCAAGTTTCTTCTATGTGTCTAACAAAGGAGAATCAATATTTGATATTTTGGCTCTACCAAAATAACTTGGGTGTCTCTATCAAAGACCCAAGGAAGCATCTTCACTTTTCCTTTGGGAACAGAAAGAAAAGCTCTTCAGAGTTCCTGTTGTTCCTATTGGATGATCTGTAATTCACCACCTCTGCCCCAAGCCAAGACAAAACTGTCTGGCCATCTCTGCCCCCATAGGCAGCCACATAAAGTAATGCATACTTATAAGAAATTCAGGTATCAAATCAATCAGGCCCTCCAAACAGATTTTAAGCATCTTATCAATCACTTTTTCCCCCCATTTAAATAGGATAAGTTGCCTCTTGAGGTCAAATACTGAAATCCAGGAGACATGAGGATTCAACAGACCCACCCTAAGGAGTGTGAGCGTCGAAGAATTGATGCTTTCAAATTGTGGTGTTGGAGAAGACTCTTGAGAGTCCCTTGGACAGTAAGGAGATCAGACCAGTCTATCCTAAAGGAAATCAACCCTGAATATTCATTGGAAGGACTGATGCTGAAGCTGAAGCTCCAACACTTTGGCCACCTGATGCAAAGAGCTGATTCACTAGAAGAGATCATGATGTTGGGAAAGACTGAGGGTAGGAGGAGAAGGGGGCAATAGAGAATGAGATATTTGGATGGCATCACCAACTTAATGGACATGAGTTTTGAGCAAACTCCAGGAGATAGTGAGGGAAGCCTGGTGTGCTGCAGTCCACAGGGTCACAAAGAATCAGGCATGACAGCAGCTGAACAACAAGAAGTGTTATTCTATATAGAGAGGGGAGAATTCCAGATGGTTGGGTTGCTTAGGGTGTGGGTGCCCTGGGTTTTTTCCCAGCCTGTGAGCAAGACTTCATTGAAACCATGAGTCACAACCTTTGTTGACTGCACAGTTCTGATTTTTCATTTTCATTCTGTGAGGAGAGTGATCTGGCTAGGAGATAATTCACATTTGATGGATATGGGTGTCTCCTTTTTCACGCTTGATTCAAAATTCAGAGTTCAAATTGAACTTTATGAAGCATACAACATATTATTAATATGACCATCAAAGCCACAGGGATATCTCTCTCAATTTGAAATTTGATCAATAGCAATTCATTAAGAATTTACGGAGCAGCCATCCTAAATTAGACAAGGTAGGCGAAGACACTCTCTCGATTCGGGCAAACTTTCATTATCTGCAGCTTCTCCTCGATGTATTATGTGCAGACCACTTGCTTACAAGGCAGGGTTTGTTAAGTCACAGGGCAAAATCGAGATCTACCTCTTAGGTGGTAACTTCGCAGTGTTTGACTTATGATGTCAAAATAGAGCCTAAGATACACTGGAACATGCATTCAGGCTCACTGGGAGGATGGAGGCTCTGGATGACCAGCATAGCCACAAAAGATGCTCATTAACATTTTAAACCGACATTCCTCCCCACCCCAAGCTGATTTCCCCTTCAGTTGCGTGCTCCATTCTCTCTGTAGGTTCTGCAAAGGTTAAGTGACTCTTTTCCTATAGTCCCCCCCAACCACCTCCAGTAATAGGACTCCCTACATTCTACCATTAGGCATTAGTGAATTCACCATCTCTCACAGTAGAAATAGAGATACTTGAGGCTAGGGGTTAGAAGGGAAAGAGCAGGGTTTTCTAGGAAGGTTGTAAGCTAGCGCTTTATCATGTGAGCATGTATATTTCAGGCTCTCTCAGGGGAACACTGTAACCCATTAAAAATATTGAGACTGAAACTATCAGTGAAATAGATCAGGGAGGGCTGGGTGCCTGTTTCTAGTTCTCCCTGCTCCCCTGATGTCTTTCTCTCCAAAGACCCTAAGCAGGGGATGAAGTGCTGCAAACATGCCTTTTGTTCACTGTGCTATTGATAACATGTAATTGGTGACAGATGAATGTCTATATGTTGGGCTCTGTTTAATGTATGCTTTTGAAGGTCATGGCACACTCAATGACATGGGGATGAGCTGTCATTTCCTCCCTTCTTGGCTAAAAGCAACACATGGGTAAGATCTCCTAGTCATTGTTTGGGTCACAGTTTAGGCTTAAAAGCAAAATAAATAAATAAATAAAAGAATTCTGTTGTTAGTTAAGGCAACTCACCTATCTTGACATTTAATCAAGTAATTCCATGCTAATGAAAGTCCAAACACAACTGTTCTGAACCACATCAAAGTAAAAAGACAGGCGTTATTTTGATGGACACACCATGCAACTGGGCAATTTCCACTTGCTAATTGACTGATTTTAAAAACAGAAGACTCTGTCTCTCTCATGCCTTACTACTTATAATATGTGTTAAAAGAAAGGAAATAGATCTTTAACTAATGGAATGAAGATCCTCTTCTTATAAGACAGAGATTATTATATTCCCCAATGCCTCCCGCTTTATAGAGTCAGTCTTTTAGGGCCTATAATATAAAACAGTCATTCCATAAAGATCCCAAATAATCCCACAGAAACCCATATGAACCCAGACATAATACGTCCCAAAACATAGAAGTCCCATGCCTGTGTGCCTAAATCTCCCCTATTCAGTATTTTAATGTTAAGAGCACTGATTATACTGTAATATTTTATTGTGGCTTCATTCAATATAGTCTTACTTTTCTGGATCATGTATTATTAAAACCGGAAATAAAACATCCAAGTTAGCAAAATGCCTACTGTCTTTTTAGACAGCAGAGCCTAAAAGCTCCAGCTATACTGCAAAGATATGACTTTTTTTTTTTTTAAACTCAACCTTCTAGCATGACCGACTGCAGCATGTGAAGGGAAAAAAAGAAAAACAAAGGATACTGAGAGTCGGATGGATGCACCAAGAAGTAGCGATGTTTGTTACCTGCAGAGGTGTTACAAGAAATTTCATCTGCTGCAACGAAGACGAACTGATTTCTGGAAGAGAAGATAAAATTCACAATACTGCTCGCTCACGGGGAAATGCACTCTCTGCCAATTGGTTCGATGTAGTCAGATGAGGTAAGGGAAGGGTGCTGAGTTTGAATGGATGTTGCAAGGAAATGTGTTGCTATTGTGGGCTTGGAGAGTTGAGGAAGATCATGAAACAGGCATGCGAGGGAACCCTTCCACAAAATCATGGTGATGTCAGAACATGGACCATGTATAGCTGTTGCATGAGATATTAATACTATGTGTTACTAACATGTTATCATGCCAGGGTGGGTTTCTAAGGCTTAGGGTTTTTCAAACTGAGCTTCTATGGATTTCTTACACTCAAAGGAGACTATGCTAAAAAGAAAAAAATAGACATTAGAAAAAGAGTATACTGCAACTAGCTAGGAAAATCATACAATTCCAGACTTTATTACTATTATAGTATAATATTAAAAAAATTTTTAAAGGAAAGAAAAAGCAATGCCATCATTTCTGAAGAGAACGTTAAATGGTATTGTGTTATGGATAATAATTTTCTCACCAAATGAGGCTTGCTACATAAAGAAGGTAAGAGAACTCATCAGTTGAAATAAACCCTGTCTTGCCAAATTATTTTTAACGATGCAGTATTAAAAAAGAAAATAAAAATGGAAAACGCTATTTCACTTTGATTTAATAAATCCAGAAAGATGATAAAAGTCTCTTAAGATGTTTCCAACTGTGGCATTTCCACAAGGTAATGTATTATAATCCAGGGGTACTGTCTGTTTCTCTAGAAATAAGAACATCTGTGTCAGGCAGATTACAAAAATGTCCCAATGAGATCGGCAAGGCTCTTAAATGCCTCAGAGGCAGGAGTACTAAGGCTTCTAATTCTTATTTGTTAGAGTCTTCTGTGCATGGGAATCATCTAGAACCAAGACAAATGCATTTCAGTTTGATTGGTCTAGTGATCGAGCATCTCTTAAAACATCTTAAGAAAGTTTTCCTGTTGCAGAAGGTAACTCCCTGAAATATACATGGAGCTACCACTTGGAAATTCACTAGAATCTAACATTCAGCTGAAGATTCTCATCATTGCCATGACAATGAAATCTTAACAAAACTCATATGTGATCTGAGGACAGCATTTTTTATGTTTCTCATCCACTGTAATAAAAGTCATAACTAAGTTCATTTATTACCTCTCTTAAAACAAAGTCAGTGTCTTTAGATGTTGGCTATCTTTCAGCTCTGACACAAACTTTTCGGGCCCCATCAGTACCTGGCATCAAACTTTCAAGGTTTGAGGAGCACTAAACTTAATATCCCTGAAAATGAAGATGCTTGAGTTGAATATCTGTTTTGACTTGCTCACCTTGGACTGCCTCTAGAGGCATAAGACATAGATAGCTCAAATTACAAATATATTATTGGGTGGATCAAACAAGCACTTTGGAAGGACCTCTGTTTCTAGCACACCCATAAGAACAACCTACAGTAACCAAGAAGGGTCATCTGGTTTATCCAAAGAGACAAGCTCTTTGGAACAGCTATGCACTTATCAACGAGGCAGGGCCTCGTTCATGAGGTGGCTCCATCGCATCCCTACTCACTCATCCTAAAGACAGTACTACCTTGAATCTCTCCTCTGAATTTTCCCTAAGGGACTGTCAAGCATGCTAGATTCCGGGAAAATCATGGGAGGCAACCAACAGAAATAATAAAAAAATAAATGGTCCAATGAAGAGAGAACCTTTGTAAAAATATAGCCTACAAGTATGATTATAAAGAAACTAGACCCTTTTCTTGAATTGTACCAGGTTTTTAGAAAATGTGATGATTGTCCTTCATAGCCCTCTTCTTTTTGACATGATATATTTGCTCTTTAAAAAAAATGCTACTCTTTCTCCATATTCTTCTTATTTTTTTGTTTTTTTGTTTGTTTTTTTAATAATCCGTTTGGCTTTTTCAGTGCCTTTGATTCCTGAGTAAATTTCCAAACAAAGGCAACTACTCCTGTTGATGACTCACTGTCTTCAGAAGAGTTGCCTCAGATGATCTCTGACTATCAAATCAAGCCTATATCAAACTTTAGAGTTATCATCAACAGTGATATTTAAAGGAATGTGCCATGGACTCTGCAGCAATGCCAAAAAAAGATATATAAACATATTTCTAAAAAACAGTAGACATTCAGATGTATTAATTCTGTACTGACTTTTATTTTTTTAATCCACACAAGCAATCTCCCTCCATCCCAGGAAGTCTATCCTAACATCTCAGAAAAGTATGGTTTTTACAGAGCTCATTAATTCCCTGGAGTCAGCCTGTGTGATCACGTCTCCCTCTAAACTACACTTTCTTTCATCAGTTGATTATGAGTACAGTTAATAGAAAATGCCTGTCAAATAAGAGCCTGGCAAGGGATACCCCACAGATCAGGTCAAGAGAGGAATGAGGAGAAGAAGGGGCGGGTTTCACTGTGGTGTCTATGTCCCCTCTGATGCTGTTGTTTAATTGCTAAGTCATGTCCAACTCTTTTGTAATCCCATGGACTATAGCCTGCCAGTCTCCTCTGTCCATGGGGTTTTCCAGGCAAGAATACTGGAGCAGGTTGCCACTTCCTTCCCCAGGGGATCTTCCTGACCCAGGGATTGGGTCTCCTGCATTGGCAGGGGGGTTCTTTACCACTGAACCACCCGGGAAGCCCTGCCTCCTCTGTTAGGACATTTTTATGTGGTTCTGTTTCTCCCTGCTTTAACTTGAAGATAAACTATTTATCTTAGATTGCCCATAAATGATCCAACCCTCTCCATGAAATCATTTACTCCAAATGACCAGAGAGAGGTGTGATCAAAGAGATTAACAATGTAGCAAAGCAGTCTGCTGTGCCCTAAGTGACAGGAAAACTCAGTGATCAGAGCAACCCAGGTGTGCTCTGGACATCCGGGTCAACTCTTAAGAGGGGAAAGGAGGCTGGCCTGGGCCCTGTCCCCTTTTGCTAATCCTAGTCTGCTCCTCACTCTCGACTCAGACCTGAGGATGTAAACTTCAAACGCAGTTAGATCTGATTTTTTAGCCAACTGGTTTGTTCAATGATTGTCAATGATTAAGTCTGGCAGAATCTTTCTCAACCTTGGCCAGACAGAGTAAACACCCAGTGAGCTTCTAGAAAACCTAGTGACCAATTAAATGGGTAGCTCTGGGAGTGGGTCTCAGGCATCAATAGTTTCTAAAGACCTCCAGGTGAGTGTATTACACAGCCAAGAGAGAAGCACCTGTCTAGTTGACTGGTTCTCACCTTGGCAGCTCCTAGATTCATGGTGATGTTAAGTAGCAATTCTAAGTCTAAGACATGACTGACTCTTTGTGACCACATGGACTGCAGCATGCCAGGCTCCTCTGACCATGGGATTCTCCAGGCAAGAACACTGGCATGTGTTGCCATTTCCCTTCTCCAGGGGATCTTCTTGACCCAGGGATTGAACCCATGTCTCCTGCTTGGCAGGCAGATTCTTTACCACTGAGCCACCAGGGAAGCCCTCCTAGATTTACGTGTGCTAAGTTGCTTCAGTCGTGACCTACTCTTTTCGACCCTATGGATTGAAATCCACCAGGCTCCTCTGTCCATGGGATTTTCCAGACAAGGATACTAGAGTGGGTTGCCATGCCCTCCTCCAGGGGATCTTCCTGACCCAGGGATTTGACCCCTTTCCTGAACTGGCAGGTGGGTTCTTTACCACTAGCACCACCTGGGATAGCTGAACTCTGCTCTGGTGGGTCCTGACTTCATGGGTCTGGGAGTGAGTCTGAAAAGAGGCAGCAGTTGCTCAGCCATGGCCACAAAGCACTGGGGATGCTACAAATGCAGAGTGGAAAGGGGGTTGGAACACGGAATTGGTTATAGATTTTGCTTCTCTTGCAACTTCCATTTTGCCACCTTCTGTGCTGGTCTCTGAGACAACCTAGTTACATGGTTTCTGAGGCTGGATCATAGAAAACCACACATGACCCAGGACTGGTTACTTTTACTTTCTGAAAGCCTTCTCAGAGAATGAACTTTAAACCCCATTTCTGCAGGAGAAGCTGATGAAACGTGGCCATAATATCATGCTCTCTGTTTTTGCTTCCTCCTCTGATCCTCTTCTTCCCGATGGGTTTACTCAAGCTCATCTTGGCGGGGTCTTGCCATTTTTTTCCTAGTAAGTCTGCATCTAATTCTCTTTTCCATGTTGTTGTTTTTTTTAACCTATAATTCGTCCCCATTTTTGACCCCTCCCTCTACTCCAGAATGTCTCAAACTTCCCTGAAGACAATTACTTAGAATGCTTGTTAAAAAATATGGATGTCTGGGTTTCAGCCCTGACCACCTGCATGAGAATTTCCAGGAGAGAAGTCTGATTATCTGGACAAGACCTCCAGGGAGGGAATTGTGGTCCTGGGTAATTTTTTTTACCATGGAGAAATTTGGGAAAACTTGCTGAGACATCTCTTGCAAATTCATTTTCATTTTCGCTTCAAAGCCTGCCTTTCCCAGAAGACTGCTGGATAGAGGGAGGCTTTGTGGAAGAAGAGAGGATGACTAATTTAAGAAAAATGAGGATATAGTCAATTACTGAGCACAAGACAGAAGGCTGTGTTCCTTTCAATCCTTTGGAATGTGGACACCAAAGGGCCACTAGCTAACAGTGATGGAGCACTTATCCATGACAGGTGGTTGCTGAGTGCTGTATGTATGTATTCATTCATTTATTTTTCCTGACAATCTCTCTTATCCTCCCCATCTTCACAGTTAAGGTAACAGAGACAGAGAAAGGTCATGTAATGTGAATGAGATGTTAACGGATGGAGGTAAACTCGAGATAGCTGCATTGAGTGAAGACTCTTGTGTTTTTTTGTTTTTCGCTTAAATATAAAAATCATAATCAAGATATTTTGATATTTTATTCTGTTATTTATAACTAAAGTATAGCTGATTTACAATATTATATTAGTTTAGGGTGTACAACATAGTGATTCAGTATTTTTCTAGATTGGACTCCATATACAGTTATTATAAAATAATGGCTAAGTATCCCATACTTTATAATATATCCTTGTTCTTATTTCTTTTTATACATTGTAGTTTGTATCTATTAGTCCCATATCCCTATGTTACCCCTCCTCTCTTCCTTTCCCCACGATTCCCTAGACCTGTGAGTCTGTTTATTATATACATTCATCTGTTCTATTTTTTTAGGTTCCAAGACCCCAAGTCTCATTCACTCTCTAAGATTCTTCTCAGGGATGCTCCCACAAAGGGTATGGAGCCCATAATGGGTGTGGCTTGTCTATGGAGGAATTTTCATAGTCTTTTTCTCTTTTAATCTATTACCAAACTTCATGATGTTTTATGATGATTTCCATAGATCAGGGATCCCAAACCTCTGGGATCTAAGGCCTGATGATCTGAGGTGGAACTGATGTCATAACAATAGAAAAAAGTGCAATAAATGTGACGCACTTGAATCATCCCCAAAGGATCCCCCAACTCTACCCCCATCCATGGAGAAACTCTTCCACAAAACCAGTCTCCGGTGCCAGAAAGGTTGGGCACCTCTGCACAGACCGGCCACCTAGACACTGGATCTGACTCTGCTGGTGGGAACACTTAAATGAGTCCTGGAACTTGCTATATTTTCCTTAATATCTTGCTTTTCATCTTAGGCTAAATCTCATCTCTCGGCAATTTTCTTTTCTTCGACAAACCACCCACGGCTGAATTCTAAGAGTCAAATGAAAATAATAGCCAGCCAGGGTTGCTGGAGGAGATGTGAGGGATTAGGTATGAATAAGATACAGAGAAATCTTCCCACCCAGGTGGGGGTGGAGGGAAAGGCCAGACCGGAGATGTCCTTCCATCAAATAATACTGGTCTTAAATTGTACTGTTAAAGGTGCTAGTCATTTACCCTTCTTTGGCCTTTTAGTTAATCTTTGTCTCTATTGTTACACAAAATGCAGGCTTGATGCCACTCACAGTGAGTTTCTTCTTGTAGCCAATGCTATGAATATTCACTCTAACACACAGACACACAGGTATGTGATTAAAATCCTTCAAGGGTATCTTCTAAAGTATTCCTTCAGCCTGAGAAGGGAGTCTTCTGGTCTGACAGATGTCAGCCCCAAAATGGCAATGGACAAAATTAATTTAATTCTAGCTATAAGTTCCAGGGTATCTGTTAGTTATAGAGGTTCTCATTATAGTACTCTAAGATTCTTTTAAAAAATATAAAATACCAATGACCAGGGCTCCCCAGGTGGCTCAGATGGTAAAGAATCTGCCTGCAATGCAGCAGGCTTGGGTTTGATCCCTGGGTTGGGAAGGTCCCCTGGAGAAGGGAATGGCAACCCACTTGAGTATTCTTGCCTGGAGAATTCCAAGACAGAGGAGGCTGGTGGGCTATACAGTCCATGGGGTTGCTAAGAGTCGGACATGACTGAGTGACTAACACTTTTTCTTTCAATGATCAGACCATCTTTTAAAATATAACATATTCATGACCAGATCCAGTCATTTAAATCAGAATTCTGGAGAGTGGTACCCAGGTAGGTCCAAAAAGCCACACAGGTGTTTCTAATATGTCTGCCAGCACTGAGAACTAATTTCTCACATATGTTCTCTGAACATAGGTACCTGCCTTTACAGGAAATAAGAATTGCATGTTCTTTTGTTTTTTAAATTAAATTGTGCTACTGTTGATTTCCATCATTTATAGTTCTTGATATTTTAATTATTGGCATTTGTAATTAATACATTGTTCAATATATTTCTCACTTTTTAAATAACTATGTTTACCAGATGATTCTTTTTAGACACATAAAATTCAGGTAGAAAGGTACACTAATCAGGTCGTTGGTCAGATTTAAAAAGTTGCTGGACTCTCGGGGAATCCAGCCATGATGGATTCCTGCATAAATACAACATGCAGACAAAGATGCTCCTATTACAGTTCTACTGGGTGCCTTTGCTAAACAGTTTACTGATGTGATTCATTCACTCCTCACATGCTTAAGGAGGGCTTGCAATGGGCCAGCAACCCCTGCTGCTGCTGCTGCTAAGTCCCTTCAGTCGTTTCCGACTCTGTGCGACCCTATGGACAGCAGCCCACCAGGCTCTTCTGTCCACAGGATTCTCTAGACAAGAATACTAGAGTGGGTTGCCATTTCCTTCTCCAAGGCAACCAGCTAAGCTTAAGGAATTTGAGGCCATGCTCATGGTCTTTAAACCACTGAGGAGGGTCTATTACTGGGCTTGGCTGTCTCGAAGCTCATAATCTAATTTATATTTCAGTTTTATCACCTTGAAAGGAAGACTGATTTGCTTGTGATCAGTATTTTACCTCTCCCTCCCGCCGACTCAGTTCTAAAGTTCTAGAACTGTACAAATTCCAATCAGATTCATATTTTTCCCTGCCCTGTTGTTTTATATATATATAAAATCATATGTACGTCATGTAGAATCAAGATGAAGTACAAAAAACAAGCGAATAAGTAGATTAACTATAGACTCCTTTGAAATGGCTATCCTGATATTTTTTAAAAGAGGAATGCATTCACACCCATTCAAAACTATTTCATGGAGCAACAGTTCCTACACTAACATTGCATACGTTAAAAAGTTTAATGCGAAAGGAGTTAAAGCCTGCGAATCTGTCCCCAGTTTGAATCTTCCTCACCAAACCTCTGAGTTGTAGACCCTCAAACGCAAGTGCACCTCCATTTCCTGGAGACCTTGGCACAGCCCTCTTCTGTAATGTTAGTTTCTCCAAAATGTAATACTCTCCCTTGTTCCCACTGCGCTGCTTTTCTCAGCTAAAGTGAAAGAGAACTAGCAGAGTCTGGAAGCTGGACCCTGCCACGCACAAGCTGTGTTCCAACAGAAAAATCATTTCATCTTTCTGGCCCTCAGTTTTCTCATCTGGAAAATGGGAACAAACAGCACACTTGCACACACGTGTGCACACACACAGCCCTCTCTTGGGCTTTTTTTTTTTTTGGTATATGTATGTGCAGATCAATGAGAACATGAATGGGAAAGCAATTTCTTTGGGGAATACATTATTGTTCAGTCATGTCTGACTCTTTGCAACACTATGGACTATAGCCCGCCAGACTCTTCTGTCCAATGGATTTCCCAGGCAGGAATACTGGAGTGGGTAGCCTTTCCCTTCTCCAGGGGATCTTTCCAACCCAGGGGTCAAAACTGGGTTTCCTGCATTGCAGGCAGATTCTTAACTGTCTGACCCACTAGGGAAGCCCATTTGGGGGAAGACATTAATTTTTTTGGCTGCATGGACTCATGAACACTGTAAGCTTCTCTCCCTCCACAAAGACATTGGCTGTTTGTGTTAAGTCCTGGGCTGCTGTGGGTTTAGGGCAAGAGGGGATAGTTAAGAGTCTTTTGAGGTTGTAGGTCATTTTCAGGTGGCTGCAACCTTCAGGAAGGTAAAATTCTACCTCAGCTTTCATTGGGCAGGCAAACGAGGGCACAGTGGGGTACCAATCACAGGTTGGAGATGGGTCTGGGTGATTCTCTGAACAGCATATATTATTCTCTAGAGCAGGAGTCCCCAACCTCCAGGATCTAATGCTTGATGATCTGAGGTGGAGCTGATGTAATAACAAGAGAAATAAAGTACACAATAAATGCAATGCACTTGAGTCATCCCAAAACCATCCACTCCCACCCCAGGACGTGGGAAAACTGTCTACCATGAGATCAGTCCCTGGTGCCCAAAAGGTTGGGGACCGCTGTTCTAGGGGAAACCACCTCATATTGAGGAGGGGGTCTCCGAGCTCCTGGAGGCTCAGGAGAAGCACAGGGTGTCCAGGTTGAGCCTCTGGATGGTGGAGAGGCCACACTGAGATGGTCTGGGTCCACCTAGGAGTTGTGTGCAAAACAAAGGGAGCTGATGGTGGAAAGTTCCAGAAACGTCCTAATCCCTGGGGATTCCGAAAACCCACTACCACCACAGCATTGGACTTCTCATCAAGTATGACGGGAAAAGGGCAACATAGGCAGGTTTGGGGTTTTTTTTTTTTCTTGACTCTTTGAAGTCATGTTGGTTTGGGGGCAGGGTCTACACTGGGGGAATCGATTGTGTTTTCCTACGAACTTGATGCGCCCCTGGCAGCCTGACAGCTCCTCCTTGGACATGAAAAAAGAAGAAATAATCCAGGAGAAAGATGAACAGAAGTACAGGCTGTTTGATCACAAGGTTCCCAGGTGCTTCTTCCTTCAAAACATTTTTGCCCAACCTATTTTTTTCCCCAATTTTGAGATATGATTGACAAATTAACATTGTTTATAACCAGGCTGTACAGCGTGCCTTTTTTTTTTAAAGGTGCGCAAATTGATGACTTAATACCCATGTATATTGTGAAACGAGTATGACAATCAAGGTAATTAACATATCCATCATTACACCGCGTCACCTTTCTTTGCCTGCGGTGAGAACATTTAAGTTCTATTCTCTTGGCCAATTTCAGGTCAATGTGTTTTCATGTTTCTAGGATGAAAGTCAAGACTGAAAAACCAACAAAAAATCTTCTAGAGGCAAAAATTTTTGACTCAGAGAACCTGCTGCCACAGGAAGGGACTCATTTTTGAGTCAACAAAACAAATTATGCTCCTAGTTTAGTGATGCTGCTGAAAATAATAATAATAAGGATGATGATATTGATGACAATATCCTGAGTGCTACTGAGCATCAGTGCTATGCAAGGAGCTTTCTCTTCATGAACACAATTAATTCTCACAACCACTCAGGAAGGCAGGCATCACTCATTAACCCCCCACCCCTTTAATGATGAGACAGTGGAGGGTCAATTAGCTTGCCAGTATTATCTTGTGTAATAAGGAACTTAGGAACTGAGATTCAGGTTCTAAATCTCATTCTCTGATTGCAATCTGTAGGCGAATCAGCAGACTGGCCAATGCATGTACCAGTCAAAGAGTAGGCACAAGGAGTGTGAGAGACCCCGCTTTACATCCCAACCAGGGCAATGACAAGTTGAGGAAGCACAGGTTCCCGCATGTTAGTGTTACAGTGGGTCCTGAAAGACTGCCTCGTCTAAAAACGATCTGTCCTTTCAGATGGATTTAATTTGCTTGATTTTGTCCATATATATTCAATGCTTTCTTCTTCTGATTTGGACCATTTTTAAAGTCTTTATTGAATTTGTTACAATACTGCTTCTGTTTTATGTTTTGGTTTTTTTTTTGGCCACAAGGCATGTGGGATCCCAGCTCCCTGCACAGGGATCAAACCCACACTCCCAGCATTAGAAGGTGAAATCTTAACCATTGGAACACCAGGGAAGTTCCTCAATAATTTCAAATAATTGTGTGTGTGTGCATGCACGTGTGTGTGTGTGTATGTGTGTGCGTGTGTGCTTAATCACTCAGATGTGTCCGACTCTGCATCCCCATGGACTGTAGCCCGCCAAGGTCCTCTGTCCATGGGATTTTCCAGGCAAGAATACTGGAGTGGGGTGCCATGTCCTACTCTGGGGATCTTCCTGACCCAGGAATTGAAGCCGCATCTCCTGCATTGCAGGTGGATTCTTGACTGCTGAGCCAACAGGGAAGCCCTCAACCATATATGCTCTAAAAATTATTGATGACACCATGCTTTTCACCACCTTTTTGCAGTTTATAAAACAGTGAGTGTTCACCTTTGCCTCTTTCTGATTCTAACTGGTATATTTTCTCCCTTTAGCAGATGGTAAAACAGGGACTCCAAAAAGGTAAGAGGAGTCTGATATGACTTTTCCAGGGTAAGTTTTATAACAGGGAGAGTCTACAGTTATTCACAACCCATGAGGAGATATTGTTAACAGCACAGGATCATTCTGATTAGCTTTGGATCTTTGGGGTAAAGAAAATGATGATCGGTGGCCCTAGGCTAGCTGAGGGAGGAAGTCACAACAAAATGGATTGTGAGGGACAACCAGCCTCGGGCAACTCTGACCTTCTCCTTGAAGAAGGGAGAGAGCAGAGGAGACAGTCACTAGTCAGCAAGTTACAAACTCTCTTACACGTGCAAGACGTGTGGCGGGAGAACCCAGAGTGAACGCTGTTTACTGACCGTGTGCGTGCTAAGTCGCTTCAGTCATGTCCAACTCCCCTGCGACCCTATGGACTGTAGCCCGCCAGGTTCCTCTGTCCATGGGATGTTCCAGGTAAGAGTTCCTGAGTGGGCTACCATTTCCTCCTTCAGGGCATCTTCCTTACCCAGGGATCGAACCTGCATCTCTTATATCTCCTGCACTGGCAGGTGGGTTCTTTACCACTGGTGCCACCTGGGAAGCCCCATTGACTGCCTACCGGGGTAGAACTGAAGCACCTCAAGAATGGTGCTTCTCATAAATCGCCTACAAATCTCCCTGGGATCTTAAAAGTGTAGATTCTGGTCCAAGCGGGGCTTGATAGACTGCATGTCTCACAAGTTCCTGGTGAGGCCAATTTGGAATTTGCTTGGTCAAGGAACCACGCTTTGCAGTGCAAGTGTCTAAGGACCCTAAGTGTGAACCCCTCTAACCTTGAAAGTAGAACAGAATAAGGGAAGCACTTCTTTCCCCGCTGTTTGTTAATTTTAAGTTCAAGTCAAAGACGTTAAAGAAAACAATTGGAAAAAAATAACAGCAGAGAAATTATCATTCTAAGAAAGCAATGGAACTAACATTTTCCAGGACACTTTTTTTGATGTGTCCCCAGCCCCACCACGTGGGCTCCTATTCTAGTTTCTAGAAGTGATCCACAAACCCTTTAACCATGTAGAAATGGTGTGTGTGTGGGGGAAGTCTCTCATCGTTTAATGCAATCAAATTTCAAATGACAACATTGGCCCATGAAAGTAGGGATTAAAAGGATGCTAGAGGGATTATAAGGATGTTAGGAGCATCCAGAGATCCTAGTTTTCTTTTTAAAGAAATTCCACAGCTGCAAAAACACTGGGAACCACTGATCCAGGTTATCAGACATGTGATGCATTTCTAGACTCTCAGGCCAAGGCATTTCAATCTAAGTGATTACAATAATGAAGGGAAAAGGCTGTTTGGTTTTGATTCTGAATCTTCTCTCCCAAATCTACTGATTGATCCAAACATTCACACATCATAATGTAGCAAGAATAAGCTGGGAACAAAGACAGCATGGACAAGTTAGCTATTGCAATTTCCTCTCCTACCCAACTGGTGATGGTGGTTTAGTCGCTAAGTCATGTCCAACTCTCCTGACCCCATAGACTGTAGCCCGCCAGGCTTCTCTGTCCATGGGATTTCCCAGGAAAGAATACTGGAGTGGGTTGCCATTTCCTCCTCCAGGAGATCTTCCCAACAAAGGATTCGAACCCATGTCTCCTGCATTGCAGGCTGATTCTTTACCATTGAGCCACTTGGGAAGCCCCTCCTACCCAACTACCATCCCCCTAAATTCTGATAGCAGTCCCTACTCTAAATGTTTTGGATGTTAATTGAAGATGAAATGCACTATGGTTTGGAGGAGAATCTAATTCCAGAAGAGTCAATCACTGTGATCTACCCTAGGGAGAAAATCATAAGTTATTTATTTCTGTCCAATGACTGTTAACAGGCGTGTATTACACACAAATATGAAAATAAAATAAAGCCTACATATAAACAGAAGTCAGTTCTTCTGGAAGAGAATTCAAGTTCTCTTCATGGGTATAAGAGCCAGAACTTGCTTTGATAACGTTAAAAGAAATACTAGAAGTTTTTAATAAAAAATTCCTTCTTACCTGCAAAGATAGATCTTCTAGGATATGTGATAGTGACCAAAAGTAAAAGGCATAGGGGAGCGGGTTTAATTTTTGTCACATTCTTGAATGCTTCATGAGCTCAGAGCTTATCTGTGTGTGTGTGTGCTAAGTCCCTTCCAGTTTTGGTTCACTCTTTGTGACCCTGTGGACTGCAGGGTCCTGCCAGGCTCCTCAGTCCATGGGATTCTCCAGGCAGAATACTGGAGTGGGTTGCCATGCCCTCTTCCAGGGAATCTTCCTGACCCAGGGATCGAACCTGTGTTTCTGTATCTCCTGCATTGGCAGGCAGATTCTTTACCACTAGCGCCATCTGAGAAGCCCCAGAGTCTATCTACGGCCTGTCTGTTCCCTTCCACTTGACTGGAATACTGTCTTCTATGAGGAAAGGTCTTTATTTGCAATGGAAATGGCTGATCCAGAGCCTTCTGTGTACAGTTTCTCATCAGAGGTGTCTGACCGGCCTCTGGAAAGCACTGGGCTTTCTCACCTGCCTCTAAACCCTTCACAGTTGAAGGGTCTTGATGATATTTGAGAGGTTTTATTTGCTTTTTTGTGGCCCATCAAGTCAATGATCTGCAACCCGAAAAGTATGTAATTAGGCCATGACATGACCAAAGGAGTTGTTATATCTTGTCTTGTCACTGGCAAACATAGCTCCCCACATGGCTGTGACAGCCATGGTCTATTGGGTTTGGAATTTCCTTTAATATCTCCCCAACTCCTTCTTGGTCCAGTCTGTTGACTATTACAGGCTTGCTTCTTTTTCTAACGGCTTCAATTAAATTATATATTCAACTGACAGTGCCTAACACCAGTTAAGAAACCATTACAGATTATGGACCCAAGGCAACTGGTTCTTGAAACAAAAATTTGAGCACTTTTTCTCTCAATGTGTGTGCGTGTGTGTGTGTGTGTATGCATATGTGTAAATTAAAAATGAGAAACTCAGGGAATACATCAATCAGTAACAGACATATTACTTTTCATCACTGAGGGCTCTGTGTCCGTAAACACAAGTTCCCCAAATCACACTGATGCTACCATCAAGAACTACATACTCCCTCCTTCACTCTTCCCAGGCCATCTCAGTCCTCATCAAATAGAATCATTGTCCATCTGCAGAGCAGGCTGGCAGAAAATATAATTATCGTAGTTACTGTAATTTGTTTGGTGAATGCTCAATCAGAATTATTGATCCATAGGGAAAATAAATAAATGAGAGCATGAAATTCCACTCACTTTTTAATCACTAAGTTGCATCTTCGTTATGACTATTTGAAGCGGCAAACGTGCCTTAGCTCTGACTTTGTAAGAACAGCATAACAGCCAGGACCTAGGCTGACAGACACTGGACTTGAACCCCAATAGCGGGATTTCCCGGGGTGTACATCACCGTGCCTGGACCTGCTTCTCCCGCCCGGGCCTGGGAGTTCCACTGAGGATGGCTATGTGTGCCCTCCTCGTCCTTTGATAGTCCTAGGGGAAGCCTGTGGTCCTAGCGTCGTTACTGACAGGGCGTCCCTTGTCTGATGCATTATCCCGTCTTAAACAATCACTTAAGTGGCCTATTTAAAATGATCCATCTTAAATGATCATTACACGGCTGCCCTCACTAAACTGCTTCCCTGATCAGATCATTTGTTCCAATGTGGTACTACCACCTGACAGACAGGAGTCAACTGCTGAAAAATTAACTTCAAAAGAGGAACCTACATGGTGCAAAGATTTAAAAAGTGGCAGGAAATGTCACCTAAGACTGCTCACTTTAAGAAAACCTGATTTATCAAAATCTGAACTTTTGAGGACTGATCAATTAAAGGACCTATGTAGCCCCTGAATACATGGTTTTCCATTAAAAAAAGAAAGAAAGAAACAAAGGAAAACAAACAAATTATTCCAGAACTCAGTGGATTCAAAAGGATTAGATTTGCACAGAATCCTACCTAGTCTATTTAAAAGTCATGTCTACAGCATAATCAGCTGAGTAGATTTGATGCTTACCTTCCTTAAACTTTGGCTCTGGAATGGGCTAAAGAAAACAGATTCAAACCCTCAGATTCAAATTCTCAGATTAAAACGCTCAGATTCAAATGCTCAGATTCAAACTCTCAGATTCAGGTGGAACTAAAATAACCTAGATAGTCTTGGTTTCCTCCAAGCTCACTCTTGCTCTCCAGATTTAAAACTCTTAGTGGATAATGTTGTTGCTGCTGCTAAGTCATTTCAGTCGTGTTCAACTCTGTGCAACCCCATAGACGGCAGCCCACCAGGCTCCCCCGTCCCTGGGATTCTCCAGGCAAGAACACTGGAGTGGGTTGCCATTTCCTTCTCCAATGCATGAAAGTGAAAAGTGAAAGTGAAGTTGCTTAGTCGTGTCTGACTCCTAGCGACCCCATGGACTGCAGCCTACCAGGCCCCTCTGTCCATGGGATTTTCCAGGCAAGAGTACTGGAGTGGGGTGCCATTGCCTTCTCCAAGTGGATAATGTTACGGGAATATAAAATAAAATATGAATAATTGGAATTGAGGATTATGGAAATAAGAACATGAAAATAAAAACGAGAACATTTTATATAGTCCCCTTGATGTGCTGAATATTTCATAGGCAGTATCTTGAAACTTCCGAACCACTCTGTGAGGTGGAATCAATAAACCCATCACACATGATGTGATGGAAGACCGAGAAATGACTCCTCAAGGTTGCTCTACTAAGATGCTCAGAGCCTGGGGACTAAGGGCATGGACTTCACTCTCAAGCTGAACTGAGCTTCTTCTTCATCCTTCCCCAGTCTTGACTTCCCCATCTGTGAAATGGAGGTGGCAACATCAATTTAATAGGGTTGGTATGCCAAGTCCATGACTGTCTTTATAAAGCACCTTGGACAGTGCCAATCATAGAGCAAGGGCTCCATACATAGCCACTGTTGCTATCACTGTTATTATCATAATTATTATAATTATCACAGAGAGGTGATCTGAATCAAAGTTTGCCCAGCTACTATATTAAACTTCAAGAAGTCTTAGGAAACAGTAAGAGTACCAAAGTCCTCTGTTTCCACCTAATGAACATTTTCACAGGAGCATTTTCATATATATGGCAAATTTTATTGATAAATTTTTTTTTGATCTGGCTTGTGTATCTTGGAAAATGAAATTTACAGACAGTACCTGTTTCCTTCTAGTTACCCTAAAGCTGTCTAGATTAATCAGCTTCACTTTCTCTTCCTGAGGGGACCCTGAGTCACTGGGGGGAAAAAACGAACCAGTTAAGAAAGTAAACTTTAAACCAAAAAGAAGGACAAGAATATAAATAAAAAATAAGAATAGATTATATACACTACTATGTATGAATGCATATTTTCAACCCAGTGTTCTAATTGAAAGCTGTACGTGCTATTCTGGGCACTGCAGTAAAAACGATATAAATACAGACATTAGTGACTCATTCCTATTACAAGTTCACAGAGCAACTTTTTCTTTTTTAAATTGCAGGACCCAGAAGAGCTCATCAGGATGAGTGAAAGTGTCGGTCACTCAGTTGGGTCTGACTCTGTGCGACCCCATGAACTGTAGCCCACCAGGTTCCTCCGTCCCTGGAATTCTCCAGGCAAGAAGACTGGAGTGGGTTTGCCATTCCCTTCTCCAAGGAATCTTCCCGACCCAGGGATCAAATCCAGGTCTCCTGCATGGCAGGCAGATTCTTTACAGTCTGAGCCACCAGGAAAGTCCAATGGATGAGTGAGAACAGTGGAAAAGATTAAAAGCTAAAACCAATAACAACTTCAACAGAGCACTATCAATAAAAGATACAGAGGAGTAACCACTGCTTGCTGCTACGCTTTAACTCAACATGTTGGGATGTGTTTTGACTCTGGGTCCTGGTCTTAATTGTGGCTCTATCCTCTCTGGACACCCATGAACTAAGCCCTCAGGTCCTCGTCCATCTGAGAATTCCACTGTTGGCGTCACCAAGTTTTACAACACCCTCACTCTATTTTTCCACCAGTGGATTTCTCAAAAAGGATTGAAAATGTAAATAAAATATAATATGGAGTCTATCATAGAGTTGCCAACTTTTGCTTTGCTGAGGAAGAACATTCAAAACAAAACTGGATAAAAAAGGAGAAAGCAAAGCTGTTGTCATCCTTTCATACAAGAAAAGCTATTTTCACAGCATATGGGAAAGAAGCCTGGTTAAAGTCTGGCCATTCTCCGGACAAGAGAGTTGGTCACCATATTACACGGTCCATGGTTTTCTCCTGTCCTGGAAAACTAGTAAATATGTCATCAGAAGCAGTCACCTGGTCTTGAACTGGCCATGGGAGAGAGTATTAAGTCACTTCAGTGTGTCCGACTCCTTGCGATCCTATGCCAGGCTCCTCTGTCCATGGGATTCTCCAGGCAAGAATACTGGAGTGGGTTGCCGTTTCCTTCTCCAGCGTTTCTTCCTGACCCAAGGATTGAACCCATGTCTCTCACATCTCCTGCACTAGCAGGAGGGTTCTTTACCTCTAGCACCACCTGGGAAACCCAGAGGAGATAGTGCTTCACACAAAGCACGAGTCCAAGGTCCTGAAATCCCTCATCGCACACATCACAGAGAATGGGTGCTTTTTAACCAGAAACAGTTTCAACCTTGATCTAACTCTGTTCACACAAGAGGAACAGGGAAAACTAGGAAACCTCCCTCCTATCTCTGCTTTTGCATGGTCTACCCTCGTTCAGGAATCCACAGGATCCAGAGATGAAGCTTTCAACAGAAAGAGTAAAACTGTGAAGTCCCTGAAGTATTACAATATTTAAAAATTAACCCTTCTACCAAAAAAAATTTGAAGGGTAAATTAAATTTTTCATTTCACGGTGCTCGTATATATGCTTTGTAGCCTGGCAACCCCTTAGTTTTTAGCCTATATGATTCGATAAATACTCCACAAAAAATGGTATATCATTTTAAATGCAATTATTAGCCTTATTTTAATGACATTTCTCTATTATTTAATTAAATCCAGGAAGTAAAACATTCTAAAATAGTAGTGAGTACCCACAGGAACGGAAATCAACTCAAACCCCTTTAGTTTTTCAGTTTAGATCAAACTAAGGCTATATACATAAGAGTTTAGTTCTATGTCCTGGCATGAAGCTTATTATGAGAGCATAGAGAGATAGTCTTTTCCTATCTGTCCATACTTCCTTCCTTCTTGCTTTCTTTCCTTTTTTCTTCCCTCTTTCTCTCTTCTCTTTTTCTTTCCATTCATCTACCTAACCACTTATGTACCTATCATCTATCTACCTTTCCATCCATCCATCCATCCATCCACCTACCCATCTATGTATGTAGGTACCTATCTATCTCTGTGCTGTGCTGTGCTACGTCATTTCAGTCGTGTCCAACTCTTTGTGACCCCATGGACTGTAGTCCGCCAGGCTCCTTTGTCCATGGGGATTCTCCAGGCCAAAATACTGGAGTGGGTAGCCATTCCCTCCTCCAAGAGATCTTCCCAACCCAAGGATCGAACCCAGATCTCCCGCATTGTAGGCAGATTCTTTACCATCTGAGCCACCAAGGAAGCCCACGAATACTGGAGTGGGTAGCCTATCCCTTCTCCAGCAGCTCTTCCCAACCCAGATATCAAACCAGGGTCTCCTGCATTGCAGGCAGATTCTTTACCAATTGAGCTATCAGGGAAGCCCCTATCTATCTCTACCACCATATAATTTTAAATAGGTGATCTATAGATCAACCGCTCCATGACCCCAAAGACATGACTACTTATTGCTATTGAGTTTTAGGAAAGGCTATTAATCTATTTCTCTCTGACATAGAACCTATTATTTATAGGTTATGAGTATCACATTTAAAAGATGTTCTAGCATGGGGCTCATGAGTGGCACAACTTGGCATATCCTGACCTCCTTGTATTAAGATTTATTTATCTAGACACGCATATAAGTCCTCCATGAGGTCCTAAGGCAGAAGTGTGTGTATGTGTTGTGTATACATATATTTTTCACATGTATATGTGAGCAATATATATATACAACATACATATATGTATATGTATGAATAGGCAGAGAGCAAGATTATTGATATTGATATTATGGCATTTTAATTGGGCTTCTATTAAGCTGTGATTAGTCAGTTGCTCAGTCCAACTGAGACACTCATGTCCAACTCTGTGACCCCATGGATTGTAGCCCACCAGGCTCCTCTCCATGGGATTTTTTCCAGGCAAGAATACTGGAGTAGGTTGCCATTTCCTCCTCCAGGGGATCTTCCTGACCCAGGGATCGAACCTGTGCCTCCTGAATTACAGTCAGATTCCTTACCACTGAGTCATTGGGGAAGCTCCTCTATTAAGCTGAGCTATATGAAATTGCCAATATTCTACCATTTGGGGCCCACAAAAATAGCGGTTTCATATGGTAGAGTCTAATGTTGCTGAAAAACTTAAAGGTCTCAAAAGAACAAAAACAAAAAAAGGTAGAAAATAAAACAACAAACAGAAGCCTGTTGCTTGCTGTCTCTTTTGCTCAGTCTAGAGGCACCTGTATGGCTGGGACTACTGCTGTAGGTCAAAAGCTGCTAACTTTTAAGGATCTTTATGGAAATGCAAGTGTCCATGAAAACAGTGGCCCAGGGTAACTAGCAGGATACCTGGGTCGTCATGAAGTCTCAGAGCGAATGCCTCTACTAGTTTCTCCTCTAGCTGGTCTGAATTGAGTTCCCTTCTGCCCTAATGTGGAGGGCTGTTTCCATGCACTGTGTGTTAGGGGATGTTAGGATGTTCGGCAAGCAGGGCAAGCATGACGGATGTCTGCCTTTTTGGCGTGGTAACATTGTCATCAAAGCTGTGTACACATCAGACACGTTTACCCAAATACCTGTAGAGTGATTCATCGAAAAGGAAATCTTCCCCTCTCCCTCCCTGCCTCCCAGTTTGGCTGCTCAAAGATGCAACAAGGACCAGGTGAGAAGACACAAAGAAACCGAAAGCCAGTCAATCAAGAGAAGCCTGCCCCCAGGCTTCATTCAAGCAAGCCATTCATCGAGCTAATGTGGTGATGGACCTGTCCAATCCAGAACATACCACAAACACATCAGCAACACCAAGTAACATGCAATGACCAGATGATCATCGGCCCCACTGCCATGCTTTGATCGGTTCAAGCTCAGAAAACCATCTCCCTTGAGAGTCCAGATAGTTGGCTTTCCACAAATCAAAGTGAGATTAGAAGATTTGAGGTGAAGTCAAAGGCTTACCAAATCTTTCCTGAATGCCCAAGAAAGACATCTGCCTATTGCCACTCAATTCGTCAATGAGCCTGCAAAATTACCTAGTCTAGTCAGGTCTTTTTCTTTGGGGGGAAATCACTGCCCACACCAGATGGTCTTCCTTCCAGAGGTCGGCATTCAAGAAACTCTCAGGGTACTCCGAGATAATCATGGTGTGATCATTTAACCGAGAAGCTGATGGGAAGGGAGTTAACGAGGTGGCCATCAACGAACTTCTGGCCAGTCCTGAGGTTACTGGAGTTCAAGATTTTCCAAAAGACCCCTGAATCTTTAATTTGATGAGGGCTTAATTTGTGCTGATAAAAGGTAAAATTCTACCAACTGGGGACATCAAACTTCTTTCCCTTTCAAGATGTTTGAGAAGTGAATCTCATGATTAGAAAGCTTGTTGTGGTTTCTCCTTGGATCAGGTTGACAGCCAGTGAGTGTGACCCAACAGTCTCTGTTCCTTCTGATTTTATTTCCTATTTTGAAGGCATTTCTTTGGGTTAAGAAGCTTTTCTCTTTGTCATCCTGCCTGTCTTGTAGAAAGTAGGTACTAAGAGTCTCTCCCTACTGATATTATCCTGTGATGGAGTAAAAATAAGTGATTACACAACTTCCCTGAGATAACTCTAGATTCTTGCCATCTCTAACTGACTGGAAAGCTCTTCTGATAATTTCACATTTTCCCCTAAACATGTGTCTTCTCTTGAAGGGTCTTCCTCCTCTTTACCTGCTTACTAACAATAAACGGAAGTACCACCGTTTCATAGATACATTTTACAAATCAAACCAGAAACATAATCTTTAAGATTGTTTTCTGGTAATTTTATCTATGTGTGCATTTCTCTCGATGCAATATTTCCATAAGTAGCAAGTGAAAGAGGACTAGTAATCAATTTCCACAGCAACCAAAAAGACCTAATGTGCAAATTTCTTTAATGAACAGCAAGAGGCCAATTATATGGACAAGAGTAGGTTTAGTTGGTCTCTTCAACTGAAACTATTACACCAAAGTGGGAATTGCAGAGTTAGTCAAGATTTACCAAACCAAGAATGAGGGCAATTTTTCAGTAGAACAGGTTGCCAGTGAAAAATCTTAATAATATTAAAATAACAGATTTCATACATATATTTGCATATATGGTGCCCCCAAGAGTAGCAAAATTTTAACTTATTTTGTAAGGCAAATGCAAATGGAGATGGCCAGATCCTCAAGTAATTCTATCTAAGAATAGTACTAAACACTGTTGGTTTTTTTTCAAATGTCTATTTTGGTCATATTAAAGAAAGTAATTTAAATTATATTTTTGTAATTAACCTTATTTCCAGCTTGGGGATAGATGCACTTATACCAAGCAGCAAGATTAAAAAAAAAAATCAAAGACATAAATCTGTTTAAGATTCTTATAATTATGCAGCAGGCTAAAGTTACTATGATTATAATTATATACAAAGTGGGTGTTGCAGAATTTAGCATCGAGAGATATTTTCATAAAAATAATTAAGGGTTGTAGATGAACCACATTACAATTGACACTCTGTGAATATGCAGTGTGCAGAATTTAATAGAATTAAGCCTTTTCATTTGTAGAATGATCTTGAGAATTTCAAGACTGTCATCATTTTTATTAGCTTTTTTGACCCTCTCAATTTCCCTAATTTAGTGTCAAAGTGTATTGAAGATAGCAACTTTCATAAAACATATTTTGCATCCTAGCAACGGATGATTGGGTAACTGGATAATTTAAGTATTTAGAACTGTGTGCTGACAATTGTTTGGGTTTCTCTGGAAGCTCCCTCCAGACTTGAGAGCTCTCGATGGCTGTTTATAAGAATAATAGGAAGTTATAGGAATAATACCTGCATACAATCAGATAACAGATCTCAACTCTGTCTTGCCAAAGAGCTATTTGATCATGAGTTTTTAATGCCTGGGGTTTTCAAAGTGTGACATTGAGGGTTCAGGAATTTCTTTTGCTTTCGTATACCTCCGAAGAAGTCTGTAGTTACAAAGAACTAAGGATACATCTTGTGAGAAATGGAATGGAACTGCAGAGAAAGCATACCACAGCAAACTAAGAGAGGAACTGAGTCACAAGAGATCCGAGGGGAGACCCAGAGTCTGCCAACACTCCCCATTCACGAGTCCAAGACACCGCCTGCTTACCTGTCGAACCCAGCATGCCTCAGCCACACATGCAAACTGTTACCATTACTGTTTTATTCATGAAACATAGTTTTAAATTAAAGGAGTCATTACCCAAAATAAGCACCCTCCATGACATTTGTGCATGCAGAGCATCTGAACATTCACATTTATGTCCTCTGAAAACAGAGCCAACAATTTGCATTCAATATGGAAACGCACACTTTCTTTTTTTTTCCAAAGCACTTATACGAAAATAGCTGTGGCTTGCCATTTCAGAAACCGAGTCATCTGTTAAGCCTGGGTAATGGGTAATAGAGCTCCTCCAACCCCCAGCCCTCACCCCCCCGCCATCCAGTCCTGACTTCTGCGTTTCTTAAACCTACTTCAGTCCCTTCCGCTGCCAGTCTTCACATGTGGTGTGCATTACAAATAAATGTTGGCTTATGTTCATAGGCACAGGGTCTGGGCATTGCCAAAAAGAAAGACTCTCCTGATGAATGCCAGACACACTGCCCATATTCCTTCAGGCAGGATCTTAAAAGGCAATAAAGGAGAATGGTTTCCTGAATGTACAAAGGTGTAAAGAAGGGAACTGAGGTGTTGAAAATTGAGGTAAACCCTGTGGGATCCTCTCTTGGCTTTCGTCCTATGAGTTACATGAATCCAGGATTTTACAGAGAAGTCCAGGAGAAGGTTGTACAACGGGTGTATTTTGTGCATGCAGGGCGTGCTGTCAGAGGAACTGTCAGAGGAAAAGCAACTTTGCACGGACCCACCGTCTTTGTGTCTTAGCAGAGAGGGCGAGCGATCAGAGCGAGCTAGGCGTCACTGCGTCCTGGCGGCCCCGTGCTGACCTTCACCGTGAGACCTAACTTTGGGGGCACTGCCTTCCCCAGCAGTCATGCATTTGCACCGAGACCACACGAGAGGCTCGCCTCCCACCAGCTAAGTTCATTTCCAGGTAATAGTCAAGCGTGAGAAGGAAAGCCCTTACCTGTCACTGTAGGCAGCGGCAGTGGCAGGGGTGGGCTGGGCGTAGCGGTATGCAGCATAACCACCCTAAAACACAAGGAGAAAGCAGGCTTAGGAACTCAGAGGGGGCTGACTCAGGGTGCCTGATGGTGAGACCCCAGCAGAACAGCAGTGACCCACATCTAGCGAACTCAAGTGGAGGTTAATGAAAGCTTAGTACCAAAACACGCGAGAAAGATGTGGGGTGGACTACCAGCCCCAGCTGGATGTTAAAGATTAGCAGTTGTAAGCAGGAACCCAGAGACCCTCTGAAGGAGATGTACCTACATGTTAATTAATGGTAATCATTTTGGGGTGCAGAGGATTATGGGAGATTATTTAAATGCTTTTTCTACTTTGCTGAACTTTCCAGATTTTCCAAAGTGAGTATGCTTTACCTTGGTTTATCAGTTCTCAACTTACATCTTATTCAAACCATCTTTGATTACGTCCTTAAAAATCCAATACAGGTCAAGCTAATGCCCTGCTATCTTTGATATTTATTAATGTTAATGTCTTTGATATTTACTTACAAAAATAAGATAATCCTTTGATTGAAACTGTGTTAGGAGTCTCTTGCATATGTAGTTGTTCAACCACTAAAGCAACGAAAGAAGATTGTCTCTAGCTTTTTAAATGTCACATAATGATTAAAAAAAAGGAATCTTGAGCATTGCTTAAAAATTCTATCTTTTCAGCTCAAGATATCACACTGGTTCAAATGGGGAATTTGTTTGTTGTGGAAAATATGATAAAGCCTTCCAATTTGTAAATGAAATCATTAGGAGAGAGAAAAAAATTGGAGAAAAATAATTAACATTTAGTTGTATGTACCAGTAATTGCAATTGTTCAATTAAGCAGAGGACAAGCAAATGGGCATATTCGAAAGGAACTGTGTTCAGTGGAGCACTGATTATCAAACTGTGAAAATAACAGAACTCCTTGCTCAGCAGACCACAGTGATACATCAACCACTGTTGAATGATCTTAGTACAGTTAAAGGGATCCAGTCTCCACTGATAACACGGGGGCCATTCAGGTTCTAAATAGAATATACAGTCCTACGATCCTCTGGGAGAAGGGTTCTCACCCTTGCTGTGAAGCGGCAATTCAGGACACAACCATGTCAGAGGGCTTCTAATAGCAAAATAACTGCATGTTGGGGGGATTTACTGGTAGTATCTTGAGTAAAGCAGTTCATTATTCTTGGCTCCACATACAGCATAGAAGACAGATGAATGAGAAAACTGCAAGAAGCATCTATCAGAACAGTGATAGGTACAGTGGTCTCTGCAATTTATTTCTACTCTTTGCCAATCATAACCAACTTTCAAAGCAAATTTTCTATCACTTACGTGGGCATTCCAAAAAGCTAGTTTCTCCTTAATCAAGCTCCTTCTTTGGATCACTCTGGAGAAGACACCTCCAAGACATTCTGACAGATAATCACGCATAATTTGGAGCCAGTATTTTTACTTTTTAAAAAGTCTCCCTTGAAAAACAATGTGAAAGTTAAAAAAAAAAAAAAAAAAGAGGTCTTAGCCAGAAACCACCTGGTGTTCCAAACACCATGTTCTCTAATTAGGACGGAGAAACTCATTAAATGTGCCGAGGAGCTGGGAAACCAAAGCATTTGTCACACGGAGCACCGAGCTCCAGGTACAGACTGATGGGCTGAGGGGAAATCGGCTCACCCGATTTCTGGAGCCAGTCTTTTCATCAGCTTGCCCATCTCCTCGCCTTTCATCAGGCATCCGCAGAAACACAGGTGTGCACGCACGCACGTGTACTGAACTTAATGAGGTAGGGAGGGGCTGGCACTGACTTCCTGATGGCTCAGAGGCATTAGCTGCCACCAGCTGAAAACTCTGAGTGGAGAATGTGAGCATGCGCGTGCGCGTGCGCGTCTGTGCGAGTGTGCGTCTGTGCGTGTGTGTGTGTGCGCGCGCGCACGCGCGTGTGTGTGTTTTCTGTCACTCTCAGACTGAAAAACAAAAGTTACTGTAAAGCGCATTGCATCAAGGGCCATGTCAATCAATCATGATGTGCCGACTGTAAATTTGGTTCCCGGAAAGACTTATAGCAACATCCTACTTGCAAAACCTCTTTGTTTGAATTCTGGAGGACTCCCTCAACTTCTGCAATGGTTTCTGTCAATGGAAGTAGGTAGCAATTTTGATAAGTGGGGAAAACTATGGCAGTGCAAACAGAATATGCCTAAAATGAACCTCACTGACTGCGATGGTTTAGTCACTAAGTCCTGTCCGACTCTTTTTGACCCCATGGACTGTAGCTCACCAGGCTTCTCTGTTCATGGGATCTTCCAGGCAAGAATACTGGAGTGAGTTGCCATTTCCTTCTCCAGGGGATGTTCCCAACCCAGGGATCAAAAAGCCTGGGTCTACCTGCATTGCAGGTGGATTCTTTCCTGACCCAGCCAGCAGCAGCCCCTCACTGACCACTAGGTTGGCGCTTATTGCATTGATATAAAATGGAGGAGTGTACACCTGGGATCCTTCTGAACAACTGAGGGGCTTGTCTATGAAGCTTTGGGAAGGATCCATTCTCTATTTGCACATGTATTAACCATTTAGAGAAAACAAGTATGGGCTTCCATTTAAGACAGGCACAAGAGGTCAAAGTCCTGACATTTATCTTTGCTATTTGAGTATGTTTACAAGTATTCCTGATTCATGAGTCAAGGTCATAGTTTGGTAAAGTCTGTGGAACCGGTGGAGAGATTTTGACCTTGGTCAGTGATCTCCTAGGTGTCCAGAAGACTTGATGATGAACACAAATGTTCTATACTTGCACTGTCCAATATGGTAGCCACTTGTCCTAAATGTCTACAGAAATCTTGAAATGCGGGGGCTACAACAAATGGCTTTTTAAATTTATTTAATGTTGAATTCATTTGAATTAAAATGTAAGCCACCACATGGAGCTGGTGGCTACAGTACTGGACAGCCCAGGTCCAAGTGATCCCTGGAATTTGTAGTAATTGGACAGAGAAAAAGGGGTAGATGGCTTGACGCCTCTGCTCCTATATACTGCATCATCTTCCTTTGCGATTCTTCTTCGGCATGGAATCCATTTAAGGGGAAAACCAGAGTTGCATACTGACTTGGTGCATGCATGCACACACTGTAAAATGATAAAAAAAAACTACAAATTGCTTTAATTTGCCTTTCTAACAGGTGATTTTAATCAATTTTATTGCCCATATTTTGCAGCTTGCGAGTATAACCAAAGCTTCAGCAAGGTTCTGGGGTAATGTTTGAAAAAGAAGTGCTCACTTTCATTTGTGGTCATCAAAACACAGTCTACCTTAAAACTGATCCTTCCAGACCTTAGGACAAAAACAAAAATGCGTCCTTGACAGATTTTTCCCACCACCAAAGTAAAGGTGAAAAAGAAAGAAAAGGAATGACAAGCACACAATAGTTCTATGCTCCCTACTCACAAAATATAATTTCACATGCTGGGCATCAAAATAGACATGTGATCTTATAGAAAATGTGTATTTTAAATGGTCATTATGGATTTCCCCCTCCCACCCCTGCCCCCACCACCAGAGGCAACCATCAAAGATATTGATTCACAGGCTTGGGAATACTTCCTTTGTTAGCAAGACCTCTGGAGGTCCACGGGGGGAAGTTATCAATTACATACTTTAACGATGCTCCAATGAAACATTTTCAAAACTGTGCTTGGTGGGATCTTCATCAAGGGAAAGGCAAGGTTTCAAGACCACATAGGTTTCATGACCACATAGGTTTGGGAGATGTTGAGTTAAATGAAATGAAACTGGTTACTCACTTGTGGAACTTTGTAAAGCAGTATTAATGAGCTCTGTGGATCTCCACTGCATCACCAAGTGGTTTGATGATGGAAATCACATTTTTAACTTGAAAGCATACTTTTGGAAAAAAAAAGTTCAAATATCCAAATGGCAAACTGCTGAGGAAGTGAGATGAAATTTTTGTACATCTGTGGGGACACGGGACTTCCTCCTTTCTGAGAATATTCAAGGATCTCACTTTGTCTAAAACAGGTGGATTAATGATATACGTAAAATTTATTCACTCTAATGACACTTGCTGCTGCTGCTGCTGCTGCTGCATCGCTTCAGTCATGTCCGACTCTGTGTGACCCCATAGATGGCAGCCCACCAGGCTCCCCTGTCCCTGGGATTCTCCAGGCAAGAACACTGGAGTGGGTTGCCATTTCCTTCTCCAATGCATGAAAGTGAAAAGTGAAAGTGAAGTCGCTCAGTCGTGTCCAACTCTTTGCGACCCCATGGACTGCAGCCCACCAGGCTCCTCCGTCCATGGGATTTTCCAGGCAAGAGTACTGGAGTGGGGCCATCGCCTTCTCCGCTAATGACACTTACAAGAGCATTATTTCCAAACTATAAAATCCTTCATATAAATCACTACTCTTTAACTTATCTGCATAATACATACAGCTGTTTTTGAAGTCCAGCTTTTCTTAAAAGGTGAAAATAAAAGCTTATCTCAGAAATTTTAATTATTTGGTTCTCTCCTTAGTCCAAATACCCATTTGTTTCATATTAGATTTCTTATTAAAACTTGATTAATCTCACTGGAAAAAAAAATGTACTTTCTTAATTGACTTAATACTGAACAAAAGGGACAATCTCAGGTTAAAGGGAAACCTGTGTAATAAAATTCCCACTGATCATTTTAGTTTTACATTCTTCTTTCATTTTATTTGACAGTTTTTGTGTTGGTTATAGACAAAATTTGGAACTTAGCCAGCTACATGCCAATGCAGGTGTTGGTTTTTGCTTTCCTCAAGTTTGAACAAGTTTGTTCATTTGGGGTTGTTTCATCAGTGAGAAATAGGTTTGAGAGTTATGGCAGAAAATGTGAAATAAATTTATAAGAAGCTACAGTGTATACTGATCCTTGATGCTTAATTACAAAAGGGTTTTGGTTTAACCATCCCCGTTGACTCCAGGAAATTACTAAAATTTTTTTCAGACAATTGGTTCAATGAAAGCCTTGGATTTTTTTTCACTGAGTTTATGTTCACTGAAGCCAGATACATTTTAAGCCAAGAAAGAAACAGCCAAGCCCAATCTCAATTCTGATACACACATAATCTAGCAAAGAGGGGAAAAAAAGATTTCAAGATGAGTGTCTCTCTTCTAGAAGAATTGATATCAAAACTGGAAAATTCAGTTCAGTCTTCCCTCCTTCTATGTTAGAGAATGTCTCCCCTCCCTCCCCAGAATTGTCTTGTTAGTAGGATTTCACAGCAAACCCACAATCAATAGTGATGAGTTTTTCCACCAGCCAGGATTTCATACCTGCAGCAATTTATTGCCATACACAGGCTCTTGATACACTACTCTATAAGGAAACAGAAATGTAATGTTTTCAATGCAAAAATGAAATAAATAAAGAAAATGCATAAGTCAGACAGAAATTCCAGAGCACTTCATTTCCAAGTTTGCTTCTCTTTTGTCACTAAGACCTAGCATGACCCATTAAACCAAAAGAAGGACCAAGGAATGCCGAACATTTTTGAGCCACGAATCTCTGTAACTGAGAGTATCAAGCAGATGGGGGTGGGGATCAAACCACCCTCATTGCATTTGTGTTATAATCTGCGTGTATTTTTAAAGAAGGAAAAAGGATACTTTCATGGCTTTTTTCCCTTCCAAGCATATTGCATGCGTGCTAAGTGGCTTCAGTCGTGTCCAGCTCTTTGCGACCCCATGGACCACAGCCCACCAGGCTCCTCTGTCCATGGGATTCTCCAGGCAAGAATATTGGAGGGGGGTGCCATTTCCAAGAGTTCAAATTAACTCGCTCTCTCATTTCTCTCTTTATCTCATGGTTGGATTGCTTGGGCACACCTGAGGATTTAACTTTGATGCCAAATGATGGAGGCAGTTAAGATGACAGTAACTGTATCAACACCTTTTAAAAAAATACCTTATAATTTTATCTGTCAATTATACTTCAGTAAAGCTATAATTTAAAACAAACAAACATGACCTATGGTGACTACAAATTATTCTTTTTTTCTTTTTAATGCCTTTATTTTTTTCTTAATTTAATTTCAAATAATAATAGATAGAGCAATTGTACTTCAAGAAACAATGAATCAGATCAAAGCTACTAAAGCTAATTTTAACATATGTGACTGGAAACATTACTTGTGTGCATGTGTGTGTGTGTGTTTGTGTGAGAGCATGGGGGCGTGAGTACGCATGGGTCTGGAAAAGCTTCTTTGAAGATGGATGTCATTAACCCACCATCACTTCATTCAGGTCCAAATACTCACAAGGTCTCAGCAGAACCCTTGGACAGACTGGGGAGCAGTTTGGGATGTGACAGTGATTCGTGAATGAGGCTGATTTTTTCCCGTGAGTGGTTCTAGTTGGAAGTGAAGTGTTCCAGTTCCAAGGCAGACATCAAGGTGATTGAACAGTTTAACAGATGTAGGGACCTGCCTGATAAAGGCGTGTGTGTGTGTATACATATAGTGTGTATATTTTAAGGAACTTCTTTGTGGTCCAGTGGTTAAAATTCTGCACTTCCAATGCAGGGAGCATGGGTTAAATCCCTGGTCAGGGAGGTGTGGTGGGGGGAAATATATGTGCATGAGTGTGTGTGTGTGTGTGTGTGCAGCTTTCCTGGTAGCTCAGCGGTAAAGAATCCGCCTGCCAAGCATGAGACCCAGGTTCGATCCCTGGGTCAGAAAGATTGCCTAGAGAAGGAAATGGCAACCCACTCCAGTATTCTTGCTTGGAAAATTCTATGGACAGAGGAGCCTGGTAAGCTACAGACCATGGGATTGCAAAGAATCGGACATGACTGAGCAACTAAACAAACAACAATGAAGAATATGGGATTGGTTAGCCCATCCCTTCTCCAGGAGTTCTTCCTGACCCAGGAATCGAACCAGGGAAGCTCCTAGTTCTACTGAGCCTTCCCTTTTAATTTAGAATTCTACGTCTGAGGAACTATGCCTATAGAAGTTCCCCCATCTCTCTCTGTCATTTGAATATTTCAAGTACAGATATTATTCCCTGTGACCGGTCCAGCTTACACGCTCTCCATTATCCTCTCATTTCTCACCCTCCTCCTTGCCTGTCTTTCACCACATTCTCAAGTTTGCTCAGTGGAGGCAATGATGTCCTTCTGTTGGCCTAGGGCATAAGGGTTGAACTTTGCAATTTGATCCATTTCATGGGCTCAAACCACAGTGTCAGTGAAGATGTCTGGGCAAAAGATTTCATCTCTTTTCTGAAAGAAAATGTCTCCTCCTCTGGGGAAAAAACAATGGAGGTGATGGGTAATAAGACTGCTCCTTGATTAGGACCAGGACACAGATGGTAAAGAATTTGCCTGCAATGCATGAGATCCAAGTTTTATCCCCAAGTCAGAAAGATCCCCTGGAGGAGGGCATGGCAACCCACTCTAGTATTCTTGCCTGGAGAATCCCATGGACAGAGGAGCCTGGTGAGCTACAGTCCATGGGGTTGCAAAAAATCAGACAGGACTGAGCAACTAACACACTTGATAGAACCCTGTGCACAGAGAGTGAGGTGATGTGGAGTGTGAATATCATGTTTCTTACACAGGAGACACTTAACTTCCGGATGAGCTGTTGCCTTGCCACCTGGTGACTGACCAGAACCCCCAAGCTGGCCCACACAGAAAGTAAAGTCTCAGGAATAAACACTTGGGGGTTTTATCTGGAGAATTTCCATTTTCCATGTTCCAAAAACTACTGACACCTCTGTCCTGAGCTCAAACATCACTGAAATGAGGTTGCCTCTTGAAGATCCATGGATGGCAGAGTGACATGAATTCAGAAATAATGTATAGAAGTCACGGTGTCACCCAGAACCTCTTTATAATGGGATCTAGGCATGATACAAAAGTGCCCTGGAATCTTATCCAGACATATTTGCTAGATAGCCTCACAGTTGCATTAAGTGTAAGAAAGCTTTGTTGTGGTTGTAGCCCACCAGGCTCCTCTGTCCATGAGATCCTCCAGGCAAGAATACTGGAGTGGGTTGCCATTTCCTGACCCAGGGAACTAACCCACGTCTCCTGCATTGGCAAACGGATTCTTTACCACTGAGTCACCAGAGAAGTCCTGTTAGGAAGCTTAGGGCTTTTTCAATAAAAGGGAGTAAGGTTAATATTTATATTCTGTATCATCTCTCTCCCTTTTTCCTATCCTTTCTTTCCTTTCTCCTAGTGCTCAGAACTCTGTTATCTTACTCTAGTTTCTACTGAGAGCTTGTCGGGTCTTTTTTTTATATCTAGTTCTATTATCATGTCCTTTCCTCCATTTTCAATAGTTATCTTTTGATCTAATTCCATATTCTTTGCTATCTCCCTGAGTGGGTGAAGACACATGTCCTGGCTAAGTTTGGTTCAGCAACCCTTATTTTCAGCTCCTCGATCAAGGTTGGCCTTATGAAATCTCTAGCTTCACCCTTCAATCTAATGGATTGCTTTGCAAGTCCAAGGATCGTGGTTCTTCAACTTTCAAACAGTTGATCCTATCCATGTGTTGCCTCTCCTATTATTTCTATATTTCTTCATTAACCTAGTCTACTTTTTCTTCTTTTTCTATTAAAGTATGGTTGATTTGGGCTTCCCTGGTGGCTCAGTGGTAAAGAATCTGCCTGCAGTGCAGCAGACACAGGTTAGATCTCTGAGTCGGGAATATCCCCTGGAGGAGGGCATGGTAACCCACTCTAGTATTCTTGCCTGGAAAATCCCATAGACAGAGAAGCCTGATTGGTACAGTCCATAGGGTCGCAAAGAGTTGGACATGAGGGCTGAGCAACTGAGCACAGCACAGAGCTGATTTACAATTCTGTGCCATGGCCTGCTTTTTAATTCAAAGGAGTTTATGGAAATATGTGCCACTTAGCAATGACTGAATGTGTAGGTTTGATAGGCTAGTTATGGAAGCTCAATTGCTACCTTTTCAAATAAGTGTGTGTGTGTGTGTGTTATGCCCCAGGTAGAAGAGACCCAGGTACTGACCTCTGTGACCCTCCTTGCTGACTTAGAAGACCTCTTTGTCCTCTGGTGAGTAGCCATATGCACTGGGTCAGAGCAGGGCAGGCAGCCTTTTTCCTGCAGAGCTGGGCTTCCCAGCAAGATGATTTTTCTTTGCACTCAGCCCAAAGGAGCATCCCTGGTTTTTAACCTTCGTTTCTGGCTCACAGCATCTTATAACACATCCACTGCCTCCAGGTCCGTCAGGGTATCTATGATCATCACTGTCTTTTTCTCTCTCTCTCTCCTCAATCCTCTCTTCCCTGCAAAGTTTAAGAGGAGCTATTTCTACAGAGGAGGTTCTGACTTACTAGTTACAGGGATCCGTGCAGGTCTTTCAAATGCTATTTGCTTCAGCAGGGCTGGGAGATGCCTGAGGGCTCCACCATGATGTGGGAGGGGTGGGGACCTTGGGCAACAAAGAGGAGCATGTGCTGGAGAAAGTGGGGTGTGTACAAAAGGTCAGTGGTCCTGGCTCCCATGCTGTTGTCTGGGTTGCTCTGATCTACTGTCAAGACAGAACTATCTGAATAGGAAGAAGTGGAGAGCAGACTCCCATTATCTCCCTTAAAAGTAACTGAAGCCAGAAGCTTACAACTCTGCCCAGTAAAATGAAAAAAGAAACAACTGATTTAGACCCAGTAGAGGTGACCAGTTTGTCTAAGACATGTCCCAGATCCCCTCAGGATGGCCCTAGACCTACTCACTGCGCATTATTTTTAATGAGATTGAACGAGCCAGCCACAAACTTCCTTTAAATAAAAACAGAACCTTGTGTGTCTTTTTATGAACCTCTTTAGTCATCATTTCTTTTTTTTAAAAAAGGGAGCAGGGAGGACATTTCCAGTTATCTGAACATAGCTGTATCTCAAAGGAGATGTAGCTGTATCTCAAGTGCTTGTTGCTGCTGTTTAGTCGCTAAGTCATGTTCGATTCTTTGCAACCCCTTGGACTGTAGCCCACCAGGCTCCTCCATCTGTGGAATTTCCCAGGCAAGAACAATGGAGAGGGTTGCCGTTTCCTTTTCCAGGGGATCTTCTTGACGTGGGGATCAAACCCGTGTCTACTGAACTGGAGGCAGATTCTTTACTGTCTGAGCCACCAGGGAAGCACCAACTAAGTCCTTACTTCCTCCATATGCATGCTCCATCCAGAAGCTACCCTAGGGGAAGGGGATAGATTGATGTTTGTGATCAGTGGATATCTGAGGATATGGAGGAGGGCCAGACTCTTTAGCCCCTGCCTGTTTCTCTATTTAAAATGGTACAAACTCAAAGCTTGGAAAAAGAGGACTTGAGAAGGAGTGGATGAAGGTAGACCCACAAAAAGGAAACTGGTTGTTCCCTGGGTGAATAAAAGACAGGTAGGTTGTTCTTTCATTTTATTAAGGGGAAAAAAAAAAAAAACTAACCCACAGATTATAATAAATATACTTAATATAATAATAATAAAACCCAAGTTTATCATTGATGGAGATTAATACTCTGGCTCAAAATTGTAATTATTTGAAATTCAAAGGGAAGAAAATTAAATAACTAGCATCTTTCCTATTTTCTAGTAAATTGCCTCAATTTGATCAGGAATATGGCTATATTTTTCTTTGTTATCTAGTCTATAAAACAACAAATACGATTCCACTGAATTTATCTGAGGTCACTCATAATGAAAATAATGATGTGATTTAGAAGATATCCCCCATTTCTTTTAAGTTGTGTTTATTCCAAGTCATTTTCATAACACTGATGCTAATATCATACCATCAGTGAATAACTACCTCTAGATCAAGTTAGATAAATTTAATTATGGCCCCATAATGAGAAACATCCTCCTTTTCTCTAAAAGTGAGAAGCTTAATAAAGTGGTACCATTTAACAAACAATCCTAAATAGGCCTAATAATTCTAAGTCAGGTAACTGTTCTGGGGAAATAGAGGGAAATCAGGGGTTGAAAAACATAAGAGTTGAATGCTCAAATGGATCTATATCTTGTTAGGAGATGTTTCTTACTAAAACCATCAATGTGGGGAAAGAAAGAGAGAAACAGGGACTTGAGGGGAATCTTTCTAGGGCTGTCGTGATAAATAATTCAATGTATACAAGAAAACATTAAAAACATTAGCCATGAAAATATCTTTTCACCCTCTACAGCTGGTAACTACAGCTGTCATCTTAAATATTAGACTGAAAACACAGAGACCCCAATTGGGCATTTGGGAGAGAATTTCTTTTCGCAGCAAAGTCTTTAATTGGACACGGGGAAAAAAGTCAGTATTTTATTTATTTTGAATAAATACAACTCTTTTATTCTGAAATGAATCAAGGAGTTCATTCCACTCACTCAATAGCATGACGGCTACCGTGAGCAGAAGGCCGTCTGTCCTCCGAGACTTTGACTCTTTCCCACGGGAAGCGGAAATAGGTGACACCCAGCTGAGAAATCGCAGCAAACTTGTAAAAAGAATGACTCCGGCGAGAAACAAGGGTGGCATGCATGTTAATGGATACTTACATAAATGTCTGCACCATAAAATCCATCCTGGTAAACAACACTGCAAGGGTGCACACACAAAGAAAAACATTCATATTAGTGCGCTTCCCCATGCACACACACCAACCCCTGCACCGGCCAAGTTAGTCTGGTCACAAGGGCCAGCCGAGACGCAGGAACCGGGGATCGTTTCCACACTGGTTAAGGAGGCTGGAGACAACGGCAGTCTGTCAGACTGAGAAAAAATGAAGCTGGGGTTCGGTGGGGGCCCAGAATCAGGACACAGAGGCAATGCTGTGCTGGGTAGTGGACTTTCCAGAGGGGTGCAGATGCAGAGAGGAGTCACGCATGTTTCAAGTGGCCCACGCTGATACGAGGATCGTATTTGCATTCAGCCAAACCCCTAGCTCCTTCCCAGAAAAACAAATCATCTGCTTAAAATATATGATTGATAAATAAAGGGGTACGGATGTCATGCTTTCAATATGGATTACAGCTGAATGATCTCAGGGGAGCTGAGATCCAAAGGATTTCAGAGATTTTCTTCTATATTCTTTCACACTCTAGTATTTCATACTCTAATATTTGGTAATTCCATGTGCCCCTCCATTATGGGAAAGGGAGGTGACTATCTCTAGTTATATGGTCTGTGAACAGGTATACAGATGTGTGCAATGACACAGGTGGGCATTTGTGTATGTGTGTGACTCATGTACATGTATGCATGTATGCTTGCTCAGTGGCATAGTCGTGTCCAACTTGTGACCCCATGGACTGCAGCCCACCAGGCTCCTCTGTCCATGGGATTCTCCAGGCAAGAATACTGGAATGGGTTGCCATTTCCTTCTCCAGAGAATCTTCCCGATCGAGGGATCGAACCCTAGTCTCCTGCATTGAAAGGTGGATTCTTTCACCATGGGGCCACCCAGGAAGCCCCCAGATTTTTGCGTATATGTATGTTTGTTAGTTTGTACATGTAAATGCACGTGTGTGCATATGTTTATGAATGCAGATAGTGTGCATATGATGCATGTAGTAATACGTGTTTGCACATCTGTGTGTCTGTGTACTCACATGTCACCAGTGTGTACATGCCTATGTCTGTGTGTAGATTCACATAAATTATATCCAGACTGAGCAGAACCGCACGTGATGGCTGAACGAGCCAAGCCTCACAGCGGCTCTCTGATCCCTGTCCACAGAGTCATGCCAGAGAGAAGGGACTTCACAGGAGGGGTAAATAAAAGATCCTGGACTTCTACAGAAGTCTCATGGTTTACCTTGAGCGAAACAGCCAGAGAAAGAAGCTCTGTAACCCTGGGAAACCGACGTACAATTCCTAAGCATTGAAACGGGTTCAGTGAGGACCCCACATAGCCTTCACACCTCACAGGCTTTTGCCAAGATCCCAAGACGTCTCAAATATAAAAATGCAAGTTTCTAAAGGCATGTTTTCCAAAGGGTAACTGTTGTTATTACAACCTTCCCATGGAGTTTACAGATGATTTATGATTCTGGCAAAGGACCCATGTGCCCCACTGTGGAATGGAGCTGGGGTCCTAACCGAAAACATGATGTCGATTACCCAAGGATTTCAGCAGATTTCAGGAGCAGAGCAGACCCACAGGAAGGCTGAGCACACTGAGAGCCGAGGGAGGCACCGACAACACGCACATGCACACACACATACGGCAGTGACACTGCTTTGCTGGAGAACACCGCATGGGCTTCTCAGAGCTTTTCCGAGTTGAAGGGCTAAACCCCAAGTACCATTGTCTTTAAACAGGGTGCAGAGATTTCACACACTAAGGAGGCTGGTAGGCATGGCTTTCAGCTGTCTTCATTTGGATCGAAAAGGGCTCCTGTTCACAAGAGCCCTTGTCAAGCAGCATCAAACCCTGATCTCAGATACTGAGTGTGTGGCATCCTGAGCTAGGCTTTGATTTTGTTTTCAACACTTCTAGCATAAAAGGATACTGTCTGCCGGGGGTCAGAAGGCAGGGCCGGCCTCTGCCAACAAGACTGCGCCCAGCGCTGATCATTCAGCCAGATCAGAGCAGCTCTGACTGCTCCTTCATGCTGGCACACCTTTTGCACATGCTGATCCTGGTGTCGGGACAGCCTCATCTCCCCATAACCTCCTCCAAAAGCACAGCACCATATGAGAGCCAAATTAGACGGGAAACACATGGGCCTCTGGATCACAGCCTCAGCAGTCAGCAGCTAGGGGCCCTGGAACTAATGATCTGAGCAACCTGAGCGCCCCTTCTTTGGCTGCAAAATGGGGAAAGAGGTGAGTAAGTGCCCATGTCAAGGGAGGATTATGCAAAGAAGGTGAAAGTGTCAGTCTCTCAGTAGTGTCTGACTCTTTGTGACCCCATGGACTGTAGCCTGCCAGGCTCCTCCATCCAGGGAATTCTCCAGACAAGAATACTGGAGTAGGTTGCCATTCTCTTCTCCAGGGGATCTCCCTGACCCAGGGATTCAACTGGGTCTCTTGCATTGCAGGCAGACTCTTATACTGTTTGAGCTACCTGGGAAGCCCAAGGTATCTGCAGTCATAGCTCTAGTCAAAGATTACATTGCTATGAGCTTTATCCAGTGTCATCTCCCACCACCAAACGGATTTCTTCCTCCCTCCTGTGAACACCAGCATCACGTTTTCTGACCCTCTGATCCTCGCTTGGTCCAATAATTTTAAATATCAGTCAAATATGAAAGGCATTTGTGAATGGGGCTCATTTCACCCTGACAGTTGTATCCAATAGCTTCCTCAACATTATATCTCACTTGATAGCTAACATACCACTTTCCACCCTGAAGAGGTAAATAAGTATCTGTTGAGTGACTACTGCCCATCAAGGGGGAGGGCTGGCCATTAGGAGGTGACAGAGGTGACCCAGAGCAATTCTAGGTAGAATCCTCTTCTAGTTATTCAACATCAGTGACTACTGTCAAAGGGGGAGGGGGAGGGAGATCAAATTAAAAAATTGGACCTTGGGAATACCCTGGAAGTCCAGTGGTTGCTGCTGGCTGCTGCTAAGTCACTTCAGTTGTTTCTGACTCTGTGCGACCCCATAGATGGCAGCCTACCAGGCTCCCCAGTCCCTGGGATTCTCCAGGCAAGAACACTGGAGTGGGTTGCCATTTCCTTCTCCAATGCATGAAAGTGAAAAGTGAAAGTGAAGTTGCTCGGTCGTGTCTGACTCCTAGCGACCCCATGGACTGCAGGCCACTAGGCCCCTCTGTTCATGGGATTTAAGACTCAGTATTTCCATTGCAGGAGGTATAGGTTCAGTCCCTCTCCAGGGAACTAAGATCTCCCAGACAAACACAACTCCTCACAACTAGACTCTGACTTAGAAGCTCCAGTACAAGAGGCTAGATAGACAGTGATGTAAGAGTGAACAATATAATAATATTTAACCAAATATTAATATAGATTTGAGTATGGGAAGGGATGCATGCGTGCTCAGTGACTTCAGTCGTGTCCTACTCTTTGTGACCCTTTGAACTATAGCCTACCAGGTTCCTCTGTCCATGGGATTTTCACCCCTTTCCAGGGGATCTTCCCCACCCAGGGATCGAACTCAAGTCTCTTGTGTTTCCTCTACTGGCAGGTAGGTTCTTTACTGCTGAGCCATCTGGGAAGCCCTGTCTGTCCTTTAGGTCTGACCTAGTTATCATGACCCCACCGAGTCCTCAAAATACCCTTATGAGATGGATAATGCTATTATAGCCTGTTCTGACATCAGAAAAGTGAGACAGAGAGAGCTAGGTATTGACAAAACTGGGATTGTAGCCTGGCTGGTATTGTATTGGCTTCACAGCCCAAACTTTTAATTGCTATGGCAGGCAGCAGTGGTCAGACTTCAGCCGGCATCAGCACCACCTCGAGGGCCCATCAAAACACAGATGGCTGGGCCCCACGCCCAGCCCAGAGGTTCTGAATCAACAGAGCTGGATGCAGAGGGAGGGGGAGGTTGGGTTTAAGGATTTGCATTTTTAACAAGTTCCAGGGGAAGCTGAGGCTGCTGGTCCAAGAGCTAAAAAACGTACTGCCCTACAGAGCGCCACCCTCCACGTGTCATCTTACATGACATTTGAGAGAATGCTGGAGGCCAGCCTCCTAGCGTGTGTGTGTGCTCAGTGGTTTCAGTCGTCTCGGACTCTTTGTGAACCTATGGGCCATAGCCTGCCAGGCTGCTGTGTCCGTGGGATTCTCCAAGCAAGAATACTGGAGTGGGGTGCCATGCCCTTCTCCAGGGGATCCTCTCCACCCAGGGTTCAAAACCATTCTCTTATGTCTCCTGCATCAGCAGGCGGGTTCTTAACCACTAGCGCCACCTGGGAAGCCCAGGTCCTATTCTAAACAGGAACTGGTTTCAAGCAAGCTCTTACAAAGACTCATGATGGTTTCCAAGAATGTATTCAAACATTTTTAAAAACCTCACTAAACAGGTGCACTCGAAATAACATAAACGAAGAGAGAGGAGGGCGGGGGATGATGTCTAATATGGAGCTCTCGATAAATGAGCCATGGCCCCATACAAGAGAAGAGAGCTACCATCACGCATAGAGCAGGTGCAGCCCCATTTTAATGCAGAGGCGGTCGGTCTAGCCTGCAAAGGTAATTGTATTGCTTGTCAATCACTTCGGGACCGCAATATGCTTTTGCAAGAATGTAATGCGAATGCACATCTCATTTTCTTAGAAAGGTAATAACAGTAGTTAAATATTTGGATGAATGCAAGAAGGGGATGATTGCACTACAGCAAATTAGTTTACGGAAAAGGAAAGAAAGTATGGGATACCCAGACTATACAATCTGTTTGAATAATGTAATATATCCCATCCACCAATATATTCTTAAAGAAAAGTTTATTTAATGATGGCATATCTTGCTGCCCCTTCCAAATGAAAAAAAAAAAAATTTGTAATGCATTCAAATGCATTAAACCATAGCTGGATTAGAATGGATATCAGGTGGGTCCATAAACTCACTGGCATTTGTACAGCATTGTGTGGTGTGAGGACACTGACATTTTCCCAGGGAAAAATGTATATTTTTAATTAGATTATCAAAGACATCTGTGACATTCCACCTTCTCCCCCCAAATTTAAGAACTACTCATTTATGGTGTTTGTCTCATAATGCACTCAATGAAGAGGCTTTCTCTTTAATGTGAGAAGTTACATTTTAGAACTGGCTGAGAATTTAAACAAGAACTCACAGCAAAACCAAAAATAAAGCCAAACAGCTAGAGAGAATTCTGGAAAGTACTCTGAGAATAGGTGACAATGACTATCGTTCCAAGTGTTTATGTTAATTGAGAAAGTTCCTGAGCATCAGATAATAACATCTGAGCATGAGATATTTATCAATTAAAACCAGAAAGCATGGTTGACTCACAGAAAGAAAGGTTCACCCACATAGTTCCATAGGTTTCTTCAGGACCTAGCCTGAAAGCACCCCCCATGGTGCTATGTTTGGGCTTCATTCTTGTACTGGCAACTGTATAAAGTTTCTCCCAGGGATATCACCATATCATTTTGCATTCAGAGGAGCATAGTCTCCTCAAAACTCTCCAAAAGAGTTACCTTCACGAGGTAACTCTAAGAAGTTTCACATATATGTGTCATAACAGGGCTCCCCAGGTGGCTCAGTGGTAAAGAATCTGCCTGCTAAGACAGGAACCACAAGAGACGTGGGTTCAATCCCTGGGTTGGGAAGATCCCCAGGAGGAGGAAATGGCAACATACTCCAGCATTCTTGCCTGGAAAATTGCATGGAGAGAGGAGACTGGCAGGCTACAGCCCATGTGGTCACAAAGAGTTGGACACGACTGAGCAACTGACCACACGTGTGTCATAATTAATGACCTGAGAAAGTGCAGAATACCTTGGTCAAAAATATCCCGAGAGCCAAGATGAAAACCTGTCACAAAATGCTGGATGTTTCACTTAGAATAAAGATAATAATTTAAAAATCTCCTATGGTTCTTTATATTTCTATCCTCATAAAAGATGCCTGTTACATAGTAGGACTGGATACATATGTGCGTGCTAAGTCGATTCAGTCATGTCTGATTCTTTGGGACCCCAGGGACTGTAGCCTGCCAGGCTCCTCTGTCCAGGGGATTCTCCAGGCAAGAATACTGGAGTGGGTTGCCATGCCCTCTTCCAGAGGACCTTCCCAACCCAGAGATCACACCCACTCTTATGTCTCCTGCATTGGCAGGTGGGTTCTTTACCTTAGCGTTGCCTGGAAAACCCAAAACTTAATAAGGTGCTGTTTATTAATTAACCAAGAACGAGAACTTGATGAAACCAATCTCTTAGGGTTTTGTGGGGGAGAGGATTATGGTTTAACCGCTGTCCTGTAACATCTGGTGTTGTACTGAGTCTGGAGTATGTGTTTCTGATGCTTCCACCTGCCATCTTTATCCACAGAGCATCAGCCTACAAGCTCCCTCAGATGACAATCACCCAATGGGTAATTTCTCCCCAATGTGAGTCCTGGGAAGACAGACTGGACATGGTGTCTGACACTGACTTCGGGATCAAATGCAAGAAGAAATATGGATGACATGGTCCCTTCAACTCTCTTTGACACTGTTCACTAGTTAATATTTTGTTTCCAATCTACAGATTCCATTAGCCACTTGAAGTACCTCTGTCTAAAGCCATCTCTGTGGCTTACATGGGATGGAGGTCAATTAACAGCAAGCGCCCCACCCCACCCACCACAGTCCAGGGGTAAGTAACTCATGGATGCAGAAATGTGGGTGTTCAACTCAAGCAAAAGGGGACCTTGAGAAAGAGAGGAGTATGGGCAGCTAATAAAAAGTCAATTCCTATCTCAACAGCAACTACAGTAGCCACAGTTCACTTAACACCTGTCATCTGATGGAATGGATGAAGCTGTAACCTCACACTCATTTCCCTACTTCATCCTCTATCAACACTTCAGAGGCAGGTACTGTCTTTACCCAGCTGCTAAGGCAATTGTGCCTACAGAGATTAAGTCAGCTACCAAGGGCAGTATGAGATAGAACAGCAGGAGGCAATCTTATCTGTCTGGTAGTTTGTGTCTTTATAGGAGTACAACAATCCTACTGACTGTGTAGGTATTAGCTTTCTAACTTATCACCCATTCTCACTCAGTTAATGTTGACAATCAATAAGGAGTTAGCTAACGCAATCTAAGGCTTTCCTCTCATTCCTGTGATCCTGGTCCAGGCAGAATTACCCTCCCCAGGGATGATCATGCATTAATGTCACAATAACTTTCTGTTCAGCTATGTGAGAAAGAGAAGATAAGGCTCTTCATAACCTGTGTTTTTTATTCTCTGGGAGGAACTTCAGAAAATGTCAGGATGTGGAGGAAAAAACCAAATCAATAAAAGGAAATGAATGAATGCCAGGGCACCCTGAGTGAATCTTCCTGGGTGACTGCCATGATGTTGGATACTTCCAGGGGTCACCCAAGGTTCCACAAAAGTGGCCATGGAGGTTCTGTGGATGTTTTCCAAACTCTCCCCCGGCCCCCCCCACCCCCCCACAAAAAAAGAAGCTATATATGGACACAGGATAAATGGCACATTTTTGGTTGAGATTTTAGTAACAGTGTTTTCAGGTTTGATTCTTTACAATAAACAGAAGTTTAGGATGTGTCTTCAATTGGTGACAAGGGGAATAATAAAGTCTCCCCCCAAAATGCAGTTTGCTAGATGATGGCTTATAAAAAAGGGGATCTCTGAATGTGAAGGAAAATCACAGAATGAGATTTTAACAGGACAACTTAGGAAATGACTGGAATTTTTCCTGATTGGGTTTTCTTTCCTTTTTTGATTTTAATTTTTTTTTAATTATAAAAAATTTTAATTGAAGTGTAATTGATTTAGAAGAAGGGGGCGACAGAGGATGAGATGTTTGGATGGCATCAACAATTCAATGGACATGAGTTTGAGCAAACTCTGGGAGATAGTGAAGGACAAGGGAAGCCTGGCGTGCTGCAGTCCATGGGGTCACAAAGAGTCGGACACGACAGAGAGACTGAACAACAACACTCCCTCAAAAGCCTATCTTACCACGTCCACATGTGTTAAAACTGTTAGCATCTATGGTGTTCCCTGTGCCTGCCTGTAAGAAACTCCTTCAAAGGTGCCATCTGCCTTAGCATCCTCAGCTCATGGAGCTGAGAGAGGCAATGTTAAGCTGAACTGGACTGCAAGAAAGAGAGTCAAATCTAGAAACTGGGAAACCAAAGGACCCTGAAGATGAAAAACTGCAGGAAACCCACACCATCCCCGGGAACACCTGAATCCTGATGACGTCACTTCCTGGAAAGAGACGTGGGTTTTGCAACCTCTCTGCTACTTGCTTCAGTCAACACAGATCAGGGCTCTCCACTCCAGCCAAGGTCTGCTCTGTGTCCTCCTTGGTGCTCTTTTTTTAAGGATAAACTGCTCCTTCTGCCCCTCCTCCTATGGACTCCTTCAGCTTAAAACAATGAAGGAAAAGGAGCCTTCACGGAAGATGCTGAGTTCACACTTTTTCACTTGGTACCAATGTACTCCAGGCAATTTATAATCAGTGCACTCCAGGCAGTTTATAATCCAGCAAAACACCCAGGCAACTGGCTGAATTTCCTTCTTTTGACCAGTACTCTGCTCTAATAAAACATGCAGACACGAGCATACACATCCCTAGCCTTTCTAAATGTTCTAGTCCTCCTGTCTTGAGAATTTTATCTTTCTACTAAGTATGATTTCAGAATTCCAGCCATAATATTGCCAGCAAAGAGGTACAATCTACCATTACAACCAAAATGATTAGGAAGATGGCTGGAACATTAAAATGAAATCATGTACAAAGCAGTCACCAACAATGTGTTTTATCGCTTGGAGTCACCTAAGTCCCTGGCAAACGTGGCATTCATTAGTTATGCCTGGTTATTCCTAGCAAAGAGCAAGTTCATTACAAGTTAGCAAATTTCAATTTTACAGCAGGTGTGTTATTCAGAGATTTTTAAAAATAAATTGCTCATATGAGGATAAGCCATATAATTTTATTTTATTTTTCTGTCTGATATAGTAATGAGATATCAAGGGTACATAGACCGAAAGCGACAATTTCCATCTTCTGAGGTAAGAAAATGATTTTCAGACAAACTAATATGATATAAATATGCAATTTTACATGTATGGCTTATGAATCTTGCTTCAGTCATCACATGAGCCCAGAGGGTAATTCTTTCTTTTCTTCATTACTCATTATGTGACCTTGGCAATGATAAATCTTAGTTTCTGCCTTTCTGGATCTATAAAGTGGGCTCAATACCGTGGACGGGAGATAATCACTATATAACCAATGATTCCTCACAACACATGGTCAGATATAAAAGGCTTAGGAAGCGCAGATGTATTATTTTGGAGGACTGTGAGAATTTAAGGTCAATTCATCCTTGGTTTGTTATGATCCTCCACCTTTTCAGTAAAAAAAACCCAACAAAAAAAAACACTTTTTTGCAGTAGCAGCTCAGAGTTGCCCTAAGAAGCTCAGAATTAATCTAAGTCTAATGATTATTTAAGAAATGATGGACATTGCCTTATTTCTCTGTTTTTATTTCCCCTTCCTGATGATTTCATTGGGTCTCATTTCTTAATATCCTTAACTTTATTTCTGAGCATTTGTTTTTAAAACACTTCAAATGCTCTATGCTAGAATGGGTGAGATATGAATAAATAATGAACAAAGAGTGTCTCCCTTTGTCATCAACATAATAGACATGATCTAGGCTTATTCAGGTTTTCTAAAAGACAGATAAGCTGAAGAGCTATAGAAAATGCATTTAACCCTTTTACACAATCCTGAATATAACTAGATTCTTTCTAGAGACCAGAAAGCCTAGTCCTTGACCAGAGAAGACTTGTGCCAGACTGTGCTGGGTATTGCTGAGCTTTCCTTGTGTGTGTGTATGCTCAGTCATTTCAGTTGTGTCCAGATCTTTGCAATCGCATGGACTGTAGCCCTCCAGGCTCCTCTGTGGGATTTTCCAGGCAAAAATCCTGGAGTGGGTTGCCATGTCCTCCTCCAGGGGCTCTTCCCAACCCAGGGATCAAACCTGAGTCTTCTGCATTGGCAGGCAGGTTCTTTACCACTGAGCCGCTGGGAAAGCCACATTTGGGTCCTGGTTACTTTTTGTGTTGGGGGCTGGACAGGGGGCCATCCTGTGTTTTGTAGGATTTTTAGCAGCATCCCCAGCCTCCACCCAGTAGATGCTATCACAACATCCACCCAGTAGATGCTATCACAACAACCCAAAAGGTCTCCAGACTTTCCCAGTGTCCTGTGAGGACTACTGCTTTAGGGACTTCCCTCTCTCCGACTCCAGGGGGCCAGAATATTCTAATATTCTAGAAGGATTCCTAACAGCACGCCAGGGACCCAGAATGTACCAGGAAGATTCCTAATAGCAAAGCAGAAAGGGTAGCACTTCGAAACTGCAGCCCATTATACCAGTACCATTTTTTTTTTTTTTAAATAGCATTCACCACCATTCCTTGAGATTCACTTGGCAACAGCAGAGTCCATGCAGAGAAAGACCAAATGGGCCATGGGGAACAAATTAATCTACAAACAACTTCTCAAAGAGGGAAAAAGGAAAGCAAACTATTTTGGAAAAATCCCATGCAATGAGTCAATTGCAATTTCTTTGAGCTTCAAGAGTACACCTCCTCACCTAATTTTCTCTTCTGGGCCAAAGATTCATACACTTTGAAGCACAGGATATCTTTGGGGAGGGGGACAAGGCCACCCTGGTGATTTTTCAGTCTTAAACCCTCCCGGTACCCCCAACAGAGAGACTCAAGGGGAGTATGTGATCCAACCTCCTTAATCACCAGATGTTTGCAATCATCAGAAAGACGTCTTGGGCTGTGACCATTTCTCTGTTCTCCAGCATTCAGTCTCAGAGAGAATTTCCATAACAACATGTGACATGTAGAATGCTTAAAGGCACCAAGCATGACAAGACAAATTACACTCATTTTTCAAGACTCTGCAAGGTGCTGTACTGCAAGCGGGCGGGCTGCATGCTGGGCGGTTCCGGAGGGGCGGTCAAGGCGGGCATGCACTCCATCGCACGCAGGGATCGGGGCGAGGGCTGGCGTGCTGGAGCGGGAGGTCCGCCCGCGGTGGGGGGCTCCCCACTTACCCGCCGTAGGCTGGGATTGGGGGCGGGGGCGCCGCGGCCCGGAAGGTGTTGTACACGGTGCGGCCACGGCCACGCAGGTGCGCCCCTCGGTAGGCGGCCGCGGCCGTGGCGGCTGGATACGGGAAGCCAGGCACTGTGGGTGAGAGGAGAGAACAGAAGGTTCAGATCGCGCCTGCCTCTGGGGGAACCGTCCCCACTCAACACACACACTCAGGACCCTGCTCCCGGTAGGCCAGGGCCGGACACCCACACCCCTTCCTTCCAGGAGTCAGACTTCTAAAGGCAGGCTGGAGGGATGAGACCAAGGTTCAATTCCACAGAGGATGGATTAACGCAGTCAGTGATCCCTGGGACCAATATCTAGGACAAACACCCACAAACGATTCTTACTAACAGGGGAAATGCTCACTGCATAAACTTAACTTTTTAAAAAGGTAGACTGCAAGATGTGTGTGTGCTGGGTTCTCACATCTGCCTATTAACATGCATACCTGACCAATATAGGTACTGTGCATGATACATATGTGGATGAACATGCAATATGCATAGGTGTATGTGTACACATACACATAAGTATGTGTACATGTGTAAGTGATTATGTAGAGTGAAGTGAAAGTTGCCCAGTTGTGTCCGGCTCTTTGTGACCCTGTGGACTATTCAGTCCATGGAATTCTACAGGCCTGAATACTGGAGAGGGTAGCCGTTCCCTTCTCCAGACGATCTTCCCAACCCAGGGATCAAACTCAGGTCGGATTCACCAGCTGAGCCACAAGGGAAGCCTGATTATGTATATATGTGTATATAAAATATTCGTGGGCGTTAGTGTGCATATCACACGTATGTGTGCATGTGTGCGGGAATATGTATACATGCCTATTTATATATACGTGCATATGTATATAATGTACAAATACATACATACTTCAATGTGTTCTTAGTTATCTCTGAGGCTAAACTTCATGAGAAAATGTTACTTGTCTACTCATAGCTTTTCTCCACTCTGTTTTACTTTTTTCCCCATATTTTCCTTTAGGTATCTAGGGTTGCTTCTTGTTCAGTTGAATAAGTCATGTCTGACTCTTTTGTGACCCCACAGACTGTAGCCTGCCAGGCTCCTCTGTCCATGAGATTACCCACGCAAGAATACTGGAAGAGTTGCCATTTCCTTCTCCAGGGGATCTTCCCGACTGAGGGATAGAACTCGAGTTTCCTGTGGCTCTTGTATTGGCAGATGGATTCTTTACTGCTGAGCCATGGAGGGGAGTCTTTATGAGCCTATATTGCTGGTTAAAATGTTTTAATTGAAATATACTGTACCTACAGACAAGTGTATGCATCAGACGTGTACAGACCCCTCATGCTCCTATGGACAAATCACTACTAAGATCCCATCAGCCCCCTATCCATTTACATAGCTTATAAAACCATTTATACAACAACCATAACTACAGAGAAGTATGAGGACTCAACTCTGAAAAAGAAAGTGTGGGCAGGGTTATCTTCCCAGGGGTGGTGGTGCGGAAATTCTCTGAGCCAAGTGACTTGGTCAAGAGTCAGGAGGGAAAGTAAGCCTGATGCTCGAGACCCATTATAATTAACACAGCTTTCTCTGCCTGGGATGCGCTTCCTCCTAGGATGTCTGCAAATCCTAATGCATCAGGTCCATGAAACCTGAGGACATCACCCCGCCTTGCTGCTCTTTCTAGTCGCTGAATCACAGGCTCTCACCATGCTGGTCATGCCAGTCCCATCCCACTCTCAGTAGGCACTGTTACCTGCAGTGAATCCCATGGAGGGGATGCTCTTTTAGGAAAATACATTTGGAAAGCCACTGTCCCAGGAGATCTATTAATATATTAGAGGCTCGAAAGTCTTAAGGTAAGGGAAGTGCGTGCACGCGTGCTAAGTTGCTTCAGCTGTGTCTGACTCTTTTCAACTATAGCCTGCCAGGCTCCTCTGTCCATGAGACTTCCTAGGCAAGAATACTGGAGTAAGTCCAGGTTCAATGCATGATACAGGATGCTCGGGGCTGGTGCACTGGGATGACCCAGAGGGATGGTATGGGGAGGGAGTTGAGAGGGGGGTTCAGGATGGGGAACCCGTGTACACCCATGGCAGATTCATGTTGATATATGGCAAAACCAATACAATATTATACAGTAATTAGCCTCCATTAAAATAAATAAATTTATATTAAAAATAATAATAAAATGGAAAAAAAAGAAATCTAACAAAGAGAGACTCACAATCAGTCCTTAAGATTTGATGTGAGCAAAAAAATAGTCATTTTTTAAAACTGAGCCTAACTAAAATACTCTGTTAATTGAAAATAAACATAGATAAACTATATAAAAAAAAAAAGAATACTGGAGTAGTTGCCATTTCCTTCTACGGGGGGGGGGTCTTCCCAAACCAAGGATCAAACCCACATCTCTTCTGTCTCCTATATTGGCAAGCAGGTTCTTTCCCACTAGCGCCACCTGGGAAACCCAAGGGAAGTGCATTAACACCATTAATGCAGCAACCCCAGACTTCATTTCTCCCGGAACTCTAGTTCAAAGAATACCCAGCCTCTCGTGGGTACTGGTCTGGAGAAGAAAATCACTTATTTATTATGTTTACTTCTTCTATTCATCAGCCAGCTTCTTGAGGGGCCCCACCGTATCCCATTCATCCTTGCATTTCCCCATGCATCCCCCCCATGTCAGCAGAAGCCCCCTGATTTTGTCCACAGTAGGTTCTAGATATTGGACACAGTTGATTCTAGATGACTTAAAGACCAGTGAATGAAGCCCTGGGATGTGGTCCAACCAAATGACTGACAGACTATCCATTCTCTCCTTGATCCTTTTTCTCCTCTCACCCTGTTTGCCTAACAGGAGCTTGAAGTATCTCCCATTAGAGAGGGAGACAGGTGGAATGAACAAGAACCAGGATGGGTTTCCTCGTGTCCACAGCCCTGTCTCCCCTGTTCAGTCTCTCTTGGGATTTTAGACAGTGTTGGTAGCAATGTGCAAGGCTGGGAAGGACCCAGCTTCTCTTGGTCAGATAGGAAGATAAAGGCTCAGAGAGGCCTCAGCCCAGGAGGCTCTTTCCCAGAGGCAAGGCAACACATCCAAGCTGCCCTCTCCCAGAGCATGTATTTTGCAGAATTCCTAACCTCTCACAGGGTGTTGTGTGTCATATTATCTTAAAGTTGCCTCTGTCTACATCCAAACAGCCTTCCTCCCTGCCATCATGTTCAAGAGTGGAAGCCCTCCACATAGAGAACAGAACAGACAGGTGCTTGCCCAGGGGGAAGGGGTTCAGAAAGGGATGGACAGGGAGGTGGGAGTTAGGAGATGTAAGGTTTTATATAAAGAATGAATAAACACCAAGGTCCTCTGTATAGCACAGGGAACTATATTCAGTATCCTGTGATAAGTCATAATGGAAAAAAAATTTAAAAAGAATATCAGAAAACAGACTCTGTAGGACTCCAATTACTTTACACCATGAAATTTTTTTGCACATTGTTTTAGGTCCCTGGATATGTTCCAATGTCTCCTAGTTTATAGTCTATGGGAACTTGAATAGAATTTGTATCCTGGTGTTGTGTGAAAATTGTATAAATCTTCATTATGTTGAATTGGTTCATGGTGCTTTTCAGGTCTACTGTATCCTTCTACTCTTTTGTCTATTCATTCTACCAATTTTTGAGTTTGATATGGAAACTCCAAATAAAAATATTAATTTATCTACTTTAAAAAATAATCGTAACATATAGTGGAACTATATGTAATTTTGTTCCGTATTTTCCAAGTCTCTTGTAATTGTGTTATCACGCTTTCATAGTTTAAAAAAAATAAAAGGAAAGAGAAAAAATATTTGTAAAATATATGAAAAAGAATACGTGTGTAACTGAGTAACTTTGCTGTACAGCATAAATTACCACAATATTGTAAATCAGCACTTCAATAAAAAGAGAAAAAATAAAGAAAAAGAGTAGAAGCCTTTCACTCCATCAGCTCCCCTTAGTTCCAGAGTTCTTGGACAGTAGGTTTGTAACTGCATGTCAGTGGCAGGAGGCTGGGGAGGGAAGAAAGTGGAATTTCCCACAGCAGTTATTCCCAATCCTATATTCATGGGATTGCACAGACTGGACTATAACTCTTGACCTGGAAGCTGAAGACAGACTGACTACCCTCTGGAATTCTTCGTGTGTTCTTGAACAGCCAATAGCCAGCCTGTTTCTTGGATTCTACCATATCCTTCTCTGATGATGCTAGTAAAATGCCAGGATGGTAGAACAAAGCCAGAATGATTTTATCTTTCTCTTTATGTCCTTTATGTCCCAGAAGACCATCCAGGTTATTTCTTAATCTTTTTAAAAAAATTGTCAGTCAAGACAAATCATATAGCATTACTTAACTCTCAGCTTGCCAGCCCCTCCACATCCATGTTTCTTAGCTGGTGTTTCAGCTGTGCTCAGTCGCTCAGTTGAGTGTGACTCTTCGCGACCCCATGGACTGTAGCCCTCCAGGCTCCTCTGTCCATGGGATTCTCCAGGCAAGAATACTGGAGTGGGCTGCCACTACCTCCTCCAGGGGATCTTCCCAACACAGAGACAGAACCCGCGTCTGTTGCATCTCTTGCACTGGCGGGTGGATTCTTCACCCCTGTGCCACCTGGGAAGCCCAACTACTATCCTTGAAATTGCCAAGAGGTATCAACCTCAATGGGGAAAGCGGAGCAATCCAAATATCCTAAAAGGCCTAGAGTTGTGAGATAGGAGATGTTGGCTTCAACACTGGGGAGAAAAGGAACGAGTGAGCCTTTGATTCTAACGCGATCTTGCCACAGTTCAAATATTAAGTTTGCGGAGGAACACCCTGGATTTTGAAATAAAGCAAATGAAAAATTCACAATCTGGCAGAGCAGCTGGTTGCCTGTGTGAGGAAACGCAGTAATTATGCTGACCCATTCATTATCGTTGGCTGCGGCACGGAGTGAGCCAGACAAGATCCCTCTCAGCGACAAGCAGGTTTTACAATAATTCTTGGAGGATTTAGATGTTGAGATAGAACATGAAACAGAAGCTCAGCAGTAGAGCGAGGGGAATGCAAGCTGCTAGAAGGGGAAAGCCAGGATGCCGCTGCGTACCCCTCTTTGCTGCAGGGAGAAAATAGCCTTCTCAATGCAGGATAAGGGATTTGCAGGTCTTCATACCAAGCTCTTTGGGCTACTCCAAGCAGGGCACATTAAAGAGATTCTGGTTGTTAAAGGAGCAAGGGAAGGACCGCACATCAACTTCCTGGGAGGCCAAGTGCCCTCAGGTAAGATAAGGAGCCACTTGATGCGAAGAGCTGACTCAATGGAAAAAGACCCTGATGCAGGGAAAAATTGAAGGCAAAAGGAGAAGGGGGCAGCAGAGGGGGAAATGGTTGGATGGCATCACCAACTCAATGGACATGTTGTCACTGTTCATATGCTCAGTCATCTCTGACTCTTTGCGACCTCATGGACTGCAGCACACCAGGCTTCTCTGTCCTCCACCGTCTCCTGGAGTTTGCTCAAACTCATGTCCATTGAGTCAGTGATGCCATCCAACCATCTCATCCTCTGTGTCCCCTTCTCCTGCCTTCAATCTTTCCCAGCATCAAGGTCTTTTCTAATGAGTCAGTTCTTTGCATCAGGTGGCCAAAGTGTTGGAGCTTCAGCTTCAGCATCAGTCCTTCCAATGAATATTCAGGAATGAATTTGAGCAAACTCCAGGAGACAGTTAAGGACAGGGGAGCCGGCAGTCCATGGGGTTGCAAAGAGTTGGACATGACTTAGTGACTGAGCAACCACAACAAATTTTAACAGGGGCTTCCTGTTACTGGAGCAGGCATGTAAGCCTCCCAGGTGGATGTCTGCTCAGCTATCCCTTCTTGTTGCCTTTTAGAGCTGGCCAAGGGGTCTCTTCATGAAGTCTCTAGTTAATCACTGTCGTTGATGAATATTCCCTTCTCTTCCCCTCTTCTCTCCCTCCCTCCCTCATTCCTGAAACCAAACAGGACCCAGTGGGGCTCCTGGGCACAAAAGCCTTTCTGTGTTTCCCGTTCCTTGATTACAGGAAATCGGCTTCATTCAGCCTCCAAGACTTTCCCTGAGTTCCAACAGGCAGGTTCAAACAGTTGCTAATTAGGGAAGGGAGGGGATGCAGAGACAAAGCAGCAGCAGCCAAGAAACAGCAGTGTAGCCTTGCGGGGGTAGGGTCTCGGCTCCTCCTTAAGGGGTACACTTAATAATATCCTTGAGTTGTTTTGCAGATTCTGAAACCCCCACCAGGTGGGAGAAGTTAACTGCATGCTGCCCACCAGCACACAGACCCCAGACCAGTTGGAAATAGAAGATTGGTGATGCTGACTTCCACTTGCTTCACCACCAATCAGAAGAATGTCCAGGAGCTAGTCAGGCTTTCCTCCTCTTTGAACCATTACCATAAAACTCCTCACCACCCCCTCCGGGTCAGGACACACAGTTTTGAAGGCAAAACGCTGTGGCCCTCTTTGCCTGACAAAGCAATAAAGCTATTCTTTTCTATTTCATCCAAAACTCTCTGAGATTGAATTCAGTGTCAAGGTACACAGAATGGATTAGGCATCCATTCCTCCCTCCCTCCCTTTTATTTTGTAATCTCTTTCTGAAGAAGCCTACCCAAAATCTTCCTGGGTGTACTAGCAATCAAGTAACTTGGATCACAGATATGAAGGGAAAAAAATACTCTCTCCATAGCTAAAATGCAAGCTCCATGCGGGCAGTGTTTTCCATCTGTTCTGCTCTTTGATTTAGGAAATTGCCTAGCACAGCAAGGTATCAGCTACCTAATACTATGCCTGGACATGCTTTGATGATGAACCCATGTTTGTCTCTTTTAAAAGGACCATAACCCTGTCCTTTATAAAAAGCATGCTGCCCAAGATTTGCAGAAATACAGTGTGCAAATAATATATGAGATCTCAGTCATCTTTATAAAAACTGCTACACTCCTGACCCAAAAATAGCAACCAGACTTGGAATATGTGTGATTCTGATGAAAAGGGAGATGATTTGGGTAAATGCTCTGCGCTGGGAATTATTGCCCACCCTCATTCACTTAAATTCACCTTTATTGCTGCACAGCATTAGGGTTTGGAGATTGGTTTCTTGTTCTCAGAGAAGTTGAGCTCAAACTCCCCCCACAGCCAGACAGGTGGTACCCATCTGGTCAGTAAAAGGTATTTGGTCACGTTGCTTCTTGCACACAGCCCCACGTGGAGCTCCCTAGCAACCCAGCAAATCTGAGTCTTTATGCAATGAATGTGTGCAACAAGGAACACTGGAAAACAGCAATCCTTATAATCCCTGCCTTGCCTGACTGACAGCTGTGCCTTCTGTGTTTCTTCCTGTCTCCATGAGAGGACATCCCCCCTATGGCTGGCTCAGGACAGTGTGGCTCTCTTGTCTTGCAACTAAGATAAATGGTCAAATTCAAGGGCAAAACACCACAACTGTTTGTCAAGCTTCCTTTAGACCCTGGTGGGATGGTAGGAGCTGATCTATTTATTTTTACTTGCCTACCGGGTCTCCTGGCTTATAGAGCATGGTTAACTGCATATGTGAAATGTATACTTAGGTGATTTGGATATAGGTTAAACAAAACTAAAATGGCTTTATCCTTGAACCATGTAAAAAGAATGTACTGCGCTGTGCTAAGTCGCTCAGTTGTGTCTGACTCTTTGTGACTCCATGAACTGCCGCCCGCCAGGCTCCTCTCTGTCCATGGGATTTCCCAGGCAAGAATACTGGAATGGGTTGCCATTTCCTCCTCCAGGGGATCTTCCAGACCCAGGGATCAAACTCAAATCCTGTGTTTCCTGCATTGCAAGCAGATTCTCTTATCCGCTGAGCCATCAGACTTTCCTATATGTTGCCTATAGCCTGAAATAGGATTGCCCATTCTCAAGGCTCTCATCTTTAAGGGTATAACACTTTTCCATTCACATGGAGATAAAAAGTTGCAAAACAGAGAGTAACATTTGTCTTGTTGGAGGTTTACAGGAATATAGTGATCAGACCTACATGGTGAGTTACAAGAACAAAGGATTCTGACATCAAGAAGCTTGCAACAACCGACCAAGCGCCTCCCTTGCCTTGACTTTAAAAATGCTTTGCTGAAGCCCTTCAGAGAATTCGGGGTGTTTTGAGTCATCCCTCTCCTTGCATCACCCTGCAGGCCAATAAACCTTTCCTGTACCCAAACTCTGACATTTAGGTATTGTTTGGTCTCACTGTGCTTTGGTCACATGAACTTGGGTTTGGTAATAAGAAGACATCTTAATTATGTGTTTACATTGCAGCATGACTTGTCTCTTTTGCTGAAAGTTATGTCATCTATCAATATCCCAGTTCAGGAGTTTTCATGTAGGAAGTGGGCAACACGTGTTTAATAAATCCAATGCAAAAAGCCAAGGGGAAATGCACAATGTCCTCTCCACTACCAAAACAGAGTAAATCGATGCTAATAAAAGTCATTCACCTGTCACCCTGTCCAATATTTGTAAATGCCTCTTTGTTAATTAAAGAACAATGTTTGAAAGAAAAGACACCAAATTAGAGGCATTTCTGAACCCCAACGCTGGAGTTTGATTTTTTTTTTTCTAGTTGAACTTCAAGTTAATAAGCATGTAAACAGACCATCAATGGCAAACAATGGAAAGTATTCAGGCTTCTTCGTGGGTACCAAATAAATCCTTAGTTCTTGGCATGAGGGAGACAAGGGAGGGGGAAAAAAAAGCACAGGTTCATTATACTGGAAACGTTCCTTCTTTAACCTGCTCCAGCATGAATCAAAGTGAAAAATCTGGTATCACTGCAATGAAAATTGGATTTAGCTCATAAGCTAAAAATGAGTTTCTCTCCAAGAAAACAGGGCCTGAGCTTCTGGAGCAAATGCCAATTGCACATCTTGTTGACACCTCGACATCCGCAGCCCACCCACTCCCAACCTTCAGCTAGATTTATATCCAGAGCAGAGAGGGACGAGGTTAGCAGAGCAACCGTCTCAGCTCTTAGGAATAAGGAGTTCTCCACCGCTGAACTCAATGAAATGGAAACTTCAGGGATGTAACCAGAGGCATGCTGTGATGTGCTCAAGTATCAAGGCAAATCAACATTTTTAAAGGGAAGATGTGTGGGTGTATCAACCAGACAAATGGGCCATTTACCAAAGTGTCAACTGCTTATTGCCTGTCTCCCCCGCAAGACAGACGCCCCCACCTCCCACCTCCGAGCAGCTTCGAGTTCAATGTATTTACAGCGACGAACGCGTGAGCCCTTCCCTCTGTCTCTTTTACGAATGTGGTGCTTACCTTCGAAAATAAACACAAATGAGATCATCTCAGCAAGCCCGGAAATCCCAAGAGAAGGAACACAACAAAACCCATGGAAAATACTTGAGGGTTATAAACTGCATATTAAAGTTTTAGAGCTCTGGGAGAGATGGAAGAACAGCAGATGCAAAACCCGACGGGGGGGCAGACTCTGCATCAAAACCATAAAAATATACAACTGCTTTAACGGGCAATTATTCTTTGCATTTGTGCATGGGTTTGAATTTGCATGAGGTTGCCAGATGCCCTGAAAAGGTGTGCTGTTTAGGATGGATGGGGGTGGGGGAAGCTCTCTCTTTGTCTGTTCTTCCTCTTTTTTGCTTCGTGAATGCCACCTTCCCCCTCCCCCACCCCTGAAATGTTTTAAGACAGAGATGTTCCTGCTCATTTGGGGGTTGAATTATTCCGCGGGTAATTTATGGTAGGAAATATTCACTTACACAATTCTGGGGGTACAGATGCGGTTTCAGCAGCAGGTTCACGGTTCTGCAGGATTCCCCTCGAGGGAACTCCCGTTCCATGAGCTGGACCATAAATTAAGAAGTGGCATAATAGGTAACATACCGAGGTGAAATAAACAACCAGAGATGGCTCAATTTCACAGGCAGAGCACTGTGTGATAAACATCACAACGCATCGTCCAAAAAAGCCCACATAAAAACCTGATGACTTATTTTCCACATGGCGAAAAAATGTTTGCAATTTGCAGGACAGATCTCAAAGAAAGATACATCAAATTGGTTTGTAACACAAAATGTATACACAGTAAGGTCACTGTCTTTAAATAAGACCAAATGGAAAACTTAATATGATGGACCACATTTGGTTCTAGGTCAAAGTAAAAATGGAAAGGCTTTCAGTTTTGTTAAAATTCAGTCATTTCCAGGTTTAGGAGTAAGAAGGGAGTCTTGCATTCAGGCAGTCATTGACAAAAAGACCAAAATGGCCACTTAATTTGTTGGACTCCCTGGTTTTCATACGCACATCTATTCATCCCTGAAACTCACATTTGGGATCGGCTCTTGTTTCATTTTAAAATGCATGTTGATATTAAACACTGCTGTTTAGAAGTGAATAAATCTACGTTTTGGACAAACAGTTTCTTACAGGACATCCTCATTTGAAATGCATTGAATAGGAAAACAAAAATTTCTAATTAATGTACAAGTCTAATCACCATTCTCCACATGGAAGAGTAATTTTTCACTGTTCATTTGCTCGGTTTAATCTCAAAACTGACATAACAGAAACGCAATGTCCTATAAATCTCCGCTCATTTGTTTCTTTAATATTCATATTCCATTGAACTGCAGCTGCTTGTTGGTGCAGTCTATTACAACTTGCAAAAGTGTCGATAAAATTATTATGAAAGGCAAGATGTGTTTCTTGCCGGCTGCACGTGCCATTTATTTGGAGAAAGACAATAAATGGCTCGAGGATGCTTCCCCCCACCCCCGCCTGCTGTTTGGTGGGTGATTAGTGATTAATTACCTGGCAGCAAATTGACATGGCACAAGGAAATTGACACAGCCCTGATTAATTAACTTTTTATGGGCGGCAGTTACTCACAAAACATTGCGCACCATAATTGAATCTCTTTACATAACGTCATGGTACAAAAGTTTTAGTCAAATCCAAATTACCCAGAAGTTTCTAGGCCGTTACAGGTCCGAGGAGGATGTGTGGAAAGAACTGGCAAGAACTTGGAGAGAGATGTACATTTTTGAAAGGGAAAAAAAAATGATGGGGATATTGTGCTGGCTTGATTGCCAAAGATGAATTTATTGACCTAAATCTTCGCTGTCTGAGACCGACAGACCTCATTTCCTCCAGCCACCTCTGACCACCGCCTCTTAGTGATAAAGATTCTCGCCTTTGTCCAGTCTCTAAACGTCGACTCCCTAATCTAATTCTTGGTTCCAACATCACCTCCTCCTTCCAAGGTTTTTCCTCTCAATTTTACCCCACATTTCTTGATGCCACCACGGCCACCACCATACCACTCCTTTTTCCCTCTTCACCTACCATCTCCTTCCTACCATTTCATATGATTGCACTCTCCTTATCGAGCTCTCTCTTGAGGTGTCCTGAGGACTTTATCTTTGTCCAGACTGTGTCTCTAGTACCCAGAGGATGATCTGGCCCCAGGTACACGCTGAGATGTTTATTGATTATATCGTCAGATAAACTCAGAATGCCACAGTAGTTCTGTTACGGAGGAAAGATGAGCGACAGTCCTTGACCCTGTGAGAGCTGCTGCTTCAGAAGGGTGTCTATTTTAAGAGAAATTTAATGAGGACATCAGTGATGAGAGACTCTGGACCTCACGTGTCTCAAAGTTCAGGCAGTGATAACTGGGATCGTTAAAAGTGGCGATTACGGTTGGCATAATTCCATGCTCTCGGACTCCATGATCAGACAGATGAGATTTTACTGCATGATGAAACATACAGTAAACAGCTACTAGTCACTAACCCTTGCTAATGGCCAGACCCACAGATGAACTCACAGAACTCTTCACAGAACCACACGAATCAGGTCTTAACTGTAATCTTCCCTCTCCTGGGGTGGAAAGGTAGACAGAGAGCAGCTCAGAAACTCTCCAGTGATCTGAACCCAGACAACTTGACACCAGACCCTGACGTCTTATTTATTGCAGGAGGCCCTGGAACGAAGGGATCCTTTGTCAGTTTTAGGTAAAACCTTTCCACTTCCACTTTCTCCATGTACAGCTTGCATGTGTGCATGCTAAGTCACTTCAGTCGTGCCTGACTCTTTGCGGCCCCATGGACTGTAGCCCGCCAGGGTCCTCTGTCCATGGGATTTCCCAGGCAAGAATACTGGAGTGGATTGCCATACCCTCCTCCAGGAGATCTTCCCCACCCAGGGACTGAACCCATGTCTCCATCTCCTGCACTGGCAGGCAGGATCTTTACCACTAGTGCCACCTGGGAAGCCCCTCTAAGCTGCTTCCAGGCCGTGAGTTTTCACTTCCCTCCTATTGTCTGGACAAGCTGCTCCATCACCTCCCTTAATCCATAACACATCCAAGAGAACCAGCCCTGATTCATCATGGACTGAATTAATTTGCAGGGGGATCTGTCTACAAGCCTCCCTGAGACCTTGCTGCAAGCCAGGGCATGGAAAAGAGCAGGGCAGGTGACATTTCTTCCATTCTATATTTATGTTCAAGTTTCCCTGATAGCTCAGTTGGTAAAGAATCTGTCTGCAATGCAGGAGACCCTGGTTTGATCCCTGGGTCAAGAAGATCCACCAGAGAAGGGATAGGCTACCCACTCCAGTATCTTGGGCTTCCCTTGTGACTCAGCTGGTAAAGAATCCACCTGCAATGCAGAAGACCTGGGTTCGATCCCTAGGTTGGGAAGATCCCCTGGAGAAGGGAAAGGCTTCCCACTCCAGTATTCTGGCCTGGAGAATTCCATGGACTGTACCATCCATGGGGTCGCAAAGAGTCAGACACGACTGAGCAACTCACTTTCTCGAATGTCACTAGATTCACAGCTTGGTTAGAAATAGTCTCTTCCTTGGAAAGAAATGAGTCATCTAGGTAAAAAATATACATTAAAGCATGTAATGCCGATACAGGGATGCATTCTGAGCAGTGAGTTTGGTGTTCCCAAAGTAGACATGTTTCTGAACTTAATAAATTTAAGAAGTCTCAACAAACCGCCTCACAACCCCACAATGCTCACACACCTGAATATTATTTCAACACTTAGGAGTTTGAATGATGACAGCAGCCTTCGATATTATCTAATTACCCCCTGATTCCTGCTTACCCCCTGAAGTTAGGGGCTGGTCGTCTCTTTTCTCCCAGGTTACAAATGGGCAGATTAATCCAACAGACATGGGGGGAGGGCCAAGGCTGCGAAAATGTGCAGTGAGAATCTTTTTCTGTGCTAAAGACCTTTTTGTGTTCCATCTCCTTATATGTATTGACATCGGCCCCCTGGGCAGGGTTTCTGTAACATTTCATTCAGTGAAAAAAAAAACAAAAACAAAACAAGAATGCATCTCCATCTTGGAGGGTTTGACTCGGCAGGACCTCAGAAGGCATCTGCAAAAGTGCTTTCTGTCCTTAGAAGGAACCTGGGGAGACAAAGACCTGAGATGCTGAGACCTACTGTAACTCGGACGAAGCGATTTACCAGCATCTATTCCTCTGACAGTACCTGTATTGGTGTCAATGTAGCATTTTGCGGGCAGCCGTGGAGGGAGAAAAAAAGGCTAATAATTTATATAAATAATTACTTTATCGAGTGCATACACACAGTAAAGCTTCAATTGTTAAATCATTCATGATCTAGCTAACAGCTGGCTGAAACAGCAAGCTCGGTGAATTGCCTCTCCAGGTAGGAAGCGGGGCAAGTGAGATAAATGAGCTCCCTTATGCTGGGCTGAATTTCCCATGGTTCTCTGGGGCTGCTGCAGCTCCATGAACCCGAGGCCCTAGATGGGGGTTGATGGGGACTCACGGGATGGAAATGCGATGCAAAAGCATTGTTCATTTCACTGCCAGCCGTCACTGTGATGTCAAACCCCACCTGATTTTGAGAACCAGCTCCAGACTTGAAAACTGAGTCCTGATCCTCTGGGCAATGTCCCCAAACAAACCCAGAGGTTTACAGGTGCTTTCTGGACCTGGGATCACCTGTCTGATTTCCCAGCTGGAGACCTCCCCAACATGCCCACCTAGACCAGGTCGAAGGAGGGCCATTCAGACATGGTTCAGTTGTCCAGGCACTAGATAACATAAACCTTCCAAGCCAGCTTTGTTGGTGAACTTTCAAAAGCACCTGGGAAAGATCACATCTAAGAATGAAAAAGAAAGAAGAGCCATTTGTTTGAGGAGTTACAATGCCTCAAGCAGCCTGAAAACTTTTAAAACAAGGATGTCACTTAATGCTCACAGGTAACCGGGTATTTGGGCTTCCCCAATGGCTCAGCAGTAAAGAATCCACCTGCAATACAGGAGACCCAGAAGACATGGTTTCGGAGACACGGGCTCGATCCCTGGGTTGGGAAGATCCCCTGGAGGAGGAAATGGCAACCCACTCCAGTATTCTTGTCTGGAGAATTCCATGGCCTGAGGAGCCTGTAGGGTCACAGTCCATGGGGTCGAAGTGGCTTAGCACACAAGCCACACCAAGTTCTCCAGTAGCAATAAAAGAGCTCTTGGCAGGTCACTGCTTTTACATGAATGAAAACATGATTTCAGACAATGGTGTTTTGGAGTTCTTCATGATACAAGTGTTAAAACAACTGTATTTAAAGGAACTATGCCAGGTTCGGTTTCCTTTCATGCATCTTTACCGTGTGTGGGGGAATCTGCTTTTGAAGAGAAATAACGCAGGGGAAATGAGGGGACCACCTCTCTGGGGTTGGACATATTTCTATGCAAGAAATACCAAGCATCCCACTGCAGGGCTTGAGTGTCTTTGGGGGTCCTTGTTGCTTAGGGGCTGAGTGTGTTTGACTCTCTGCGACCCCATGGTCTGTAGCCTGTCAGGCTCCTCTGTCTATGGGATTCTCCAAGCAAGAATACTGCAGTGGCTTGCCATGCCCTCATCCAGGGGATCTTCTCGACCCAGGGATCGAACCCACTTCTCTTACATTTACCTGCACTGGCAGGAGGGTTCACTGCCACTAGCGCCACCTGGGAAGGTCCCCTCGGGGTTCTTACTTCCCTCCTAAGCTGTTCACTCCCAGCTCTGCAGATGGGGAGGGCTTGGCTTCACTTACAAAACCAGGTTCCCTAAACCATGAACACCTGCACCAGTCTATCAGGCTGCTCCACTTTACTTTCCAGGAATCAAACAAGATCCCAGCTCTGAACTCAGTATAAGGTTTTTGTTTTTTTTTTTCCCATTTTAAATCCACATTAGAGAAAGACAAAGATCATATGATATCATTTATATGTGGAATCTAAAAAAAAATATGTAAATGAATTTATTTACAAAACAGAAACAGATGCGCAGACATAGAAAATAAACTTACAGCCACCAGAGTGGCAAGGTGGGGTATAAAACAGGGGTTCGGGATTAATATATACACACTACTATACATGGTTCCCTGGTGGCTCAGAGGGTGAAGAACCTGCCTGCAATGCAGGGACCTGTGTTTGATCCCTGCGTCGGGAAGATCCCCTGGAGAAGGGAATGGCTACCCACTCCAGTATTCTTGTCTGGAAAATTCCATGGATAGAAGAGCCTGGTGAGGTACAGTCCATGGGGTCACAAAGAGTTGGACATGACGGAGTGACTAACACTTTCACTTTCACCAGTCAACAAGGAGCCTCTGGCCTCTGCTCAGGGCTGGGGGAAGGAGAACACAGTCATGATCAAGGATTTCCATGTGGGCTCTGCACCAGGCTGTGTGTGGATGCGCATAAGAAAAAATACTGTCGGTGCTATCCCAGGACTTGGGGTTTCCAGGGAATTCCCCTGGAATGACTACCTCCCTGTCTTTCAGAAACATCTCATCTCAGCCTCATTCTCTGGCTGTGCATGCAGGAGGATCCCAGGGCAACGTAGTTTATTGTTTTAATATTTGTCTGACACAAAGCAAACCATTCTCCAGTGATTCCTTATCTGTCACATGTATTTCTGTGCAAGAAATATCAAGACAAATAAGATGTTTGGGGGCACACCACAGGATGGTAGTTTTCTTTTTTGCAACTGGCAGCCTATTGCAGAAGTGAGACCCCTGTCTGAAAAAGACAAAAGCCCTCTTCTGCATGGAGATTAATAAGCAAAGCGCTGGGAGAGCAGTTGCCTGAATCCTGGCTTCTCCTTTGCTGAGTTTTCCCTGTGAACAACTGAGGGTGTTCAACTAGTGTGTTTTAAGACTTTTCTTGAAACTGGTAAAGAAAAAAAAAAAAAGTAAAAATTGGACATAACAGTAACAACCAAGAGGCCTGTGATCACAGATGTCAGTAAAGGAGCTAACCTGGTTGGGGTTCAGGGGTGGAGGCAAGGATCAAAAATACAAGTGAATTACTGTGTATGTCTGCGCACTTGTGCTCAGCCATGTCCAACTCTTTGCAACCTCATGGACTGCAGCCTGCCAGGCTCCTCTGTCCATGGGATTTCCCAGGCAAGAATTTTGCAGTGGGTTGCCATTTCCTCTTCCAGGGTATCTTCCTGACCCAGGAATTGAACCTGTGTCTCCTGCATGACAGGCAGATTCTTTACCATCTGAGCCACCAGGGAAGCCCTAGAGAAGGTCAAAGCTCCAAATCAGGGCTCCAAATCCAGATGTGTTTCTTTATTGTTTATTATGAGGGCAGAACTAGGTCAATGCATTGTATCTAGACTGAATGTATGCACGGATCTTACCTTACTGTGGATCAGGAGAAGGGGATTCTCTTTCTGTGCCTACCTAACATTATTTGTTATAAAATGTGATCAAATGGTACAAAAGGCAAAAGAGACACAAGAATTCAAAAGGAAGTCTCCTTTTACCTCCACCCCAGCAGCCAGCTGCCCTGGGCCCTGCCATATCAGAGGAGAATGATGGCCTGATGAAGGAGATGATAAACTATGGCCCTCTGGGCCATCTGGCACAAAGACTGTTTCTGTAAATAAACTGTTATGGGAAGCCCAGTCACACCCATTCATTTATGTATTGTCCGTGGCTACTTTCAAGCTATGAGGACTGAACTGAGTAGTTGCAATGGAGACTAGATAAGCCACAAAGATGGAAATATTGACTATCTGACTTTTCAAAGAATAGTTTTGCCAAAGAACAGACAGAGAAAAAAGGGCTCTCCAGGGATCTTGGGATGGAAAGGAGAGAGCCCAGCCTCAGAGCTTGAATGCTGAAGATGGAGAGCTGTCTAGAAGGTCCATCTGACCTCTCTCTGCTCAGACTTTTCCAGGAACAGAACAAGGAATCTCTGGTGTGTAAGTTTAGAGTGGGAAAGATGGAAAACTCAGGATTCAGTCAGACTGGTTCATCCTTGATCCAGCTGAATGACCACAGCCAAGTTCTTCAATCTCTTGAAGCCTACATTTTCTCATGTGAGAAAATAGGCATAATAATCACGCCTAGAGCATAGATTTCCTGTATTAAGTGAGAATGTTCATATGAAGGGCTTAGGCGGCACTAGTGGTCAAGAACCCGCATGCCAATGCAGGAGATGTAAGAGATGCAGATTCAATACCTAGGTAGGGAAGGTCCTCTGGAGGAGGGCATGGCAACCCAATCCAGTATTCTTGCCTGAAGAATCCCATGGATAGAGGAGCCTGGCAGACTACAGTCTATGGGGTCTCAAAGAATCAGACACGACTGAAGTGACTTAGCACAGCAAGCAAAATGCCTAACATATAGTAAGTGCTCAAAAACCATTGATCGTTACCATTATAATTATTATCTTTTATTTCGGAGCTGGAACTAGGACTCACTTTGAGCTTAAAAATGTAACGGGGACACAGCACCAAAAACTCAGTAATTAGGATCGATCATATTTTCATGCAACTTTTAAAAAAAATTAAATGATTATTAATGAATTGGTGATAAACCAACTCAAAATTTAAATAAAGAAGTGCTTGGCTGTGCCATATTGGATCCTACATGGAAAGAAAACAATAATATTCATCTTGTTTTTATGGAAAATTTTGATATTTTGCTGATCGTGGATCTTTTCCCATTCATTTCCTTTTTTTCAAAAAAAAAAAAAAAACTATTGCTTTAAAATGTTATTTACCTTGATGATTGAGTTTTGTGTTGCTTTTAATGTTTATTAATTTGGCTGCACTGGGTCTCAATTGCAGCATGTGAAATTTCAGTTGTGGCATGTGGGATCTAGTTCCCTGACCGGGGATAGAACCCAGGACTCCTGCATTGGGAGCAAGGAGTCTTAACAATTGGACCCACCAGGGAAGTCCTTGATGACTGAGTTTCTTTGCGCTTCTTTAAATTTTGTCCAAAGACAAAATTCACTGGCCTCACCCCAGTACTGTTTATTATTTGAAGCGACTCCTCCAGAAAACATTAGAAAAAGCCTCTCAGACGTCACCAGGAAGGTGTGAGTTACTGAAAAGAGAGAAAGAAGGGCATGGTTCATTAAACCAATGTTATCAGTAGCACAGAGACCTGTTCCGGCACCTTCTATTAACTGAACTCCACCTACTCTCATTTTCTATGTTGGGCAGAAGAAAGAGGAAGTCATCAATGAATTTAGGCTGTTACTTTAATTACAGAGAGCAATGGAAATTTTATCAATTACCTGAAAGTAGAACAGGGCAGGCCTGATTGACGTTTGTTTCTGCCACTTAAGCCACTGCTTTATGAATTCCACATAACTACTGCCATAAAATCTGCAATCGATACATCAATTAAAACTTTGCCACTCCCACTTGCCCTTGAATTTCATAAAAGTTAATCAAGGAGGAGATGCCTTTGCATTTTGATAACATTTAGGTCCTTGAGCTTTTGCCTGGGATATAAAAAATTTTTTTTTCCTGTTGCCAGGGATGAAAATTTCAGCATGCAGATTCCTTAACAAACTAGGAACAAAGCTACCATATGACCCATCAATCCCACTACTGAGCATATATCCTGAGGAAACCATAATTGAAAAAGACACATGTACCCCAATGTTCATTTTAGCACTGTTTACAATAGCCAGTCATGGAAGCAATCTAGATGTCCATACACAGAGTAATGGATAAGGAAGTTGTGGTACAGAAACACAATGGAATATTACTCAGCTATAAAAAGGAACACATTGAATTCAGTTCTGATGAGGTGGATGAACCCAGAGCCTATTATACAGAGTGAAGTAAGTCAGAAAGAGAAAGATAAGTATTGCATATTAATGCATATGGATATTCCATACCAAAATATGGAATTTAGAAAGATGGTACTCAAATCCTACTAGCAGGGCAGCAAAACAGACCCAGACTTTAAAGAACAGACTTTTGGAGACAGTGGAAAGAAAGGTTGGGATGATTTGAGAGAACAGCACTGAAACATTTACATTGCCATATGTAAAACAGATAGTCAGTGGGAGTTTGATGTGTGATGCAGTGAGCCCAAAGTCAAGGCTCTAGTCATCTAATATGATGTCTAAGCTGGTAAAAAAGGACAGGACAAATTCATTGACTTACAGAACTAAAAATGTAGGGTGGAATGCAAGCAGAATCAACTGGCCAACACAGGAATTAATTTTGTAACATTTACATTATTCACAGGTAATGTACTTCACAAATAATTACTTCTTGGGTCTCCCTGGTAGTCTAGTGGTTAAGTCTCTGTGCTTCCAATGCAGGGTCTGTGGGTCCAATCCCTGATCAGGGGATCTAAGATCCCATATACCAAATAAATAAATAAATAAATAATAATTACCACTTGATGTGAATTAAAAATAAAATGAGGAAAACTTGGAAGAGAAGCGAGCAGATGTGCATTGGAAATCCACAAGAGGTAACATCCGAATGACAATTAAGTATGTGAAAGATGATGTTCCTCACTAAAAGACAGGCACAGGCAACTAGAGGAAGCTTGATGGTATTTTTCACCCACCTGGTTTGCAAAATTATAGAAAAGAGCAAACGATGCAGGTGCTGGCAAGAATGTGGGATGAAGCTCACAACTGTATTTGGGGATCTCCATGTGGATTCGGAACACGGACAGGTATGCTGGAGTATAGGTAACGATACGTGCTGCAGCCTTCAGAGAGAGGCTGGAAAAGACATAGCTTTAAAGTTTGTGGACAGAGATGACTGCATGAACTCTGGACCACTCACATCATGGAACAGCATGAAACTATCAAAAACGCTTAATGGGAGATAGTGAAAATGTGTTATTGTGTGTGTGTGCTCAGTTGTGTCCGACCCTTTGTGACCCCATAGACAGTAGCCTGCCAGGTTCCTCTGATCAGGGGATTTTCCAGGCAAGAATACTGGAGTGGGTTGCCATTTCCTCCAACAAGGGATCTTCCCAACCCAGGGACTGAACCCAGGTCTCCTGTATTACAAATGGATTCTTCACCCCTTGAGCCATGGGAGAAGCCCAAATGTGATATTAAGTGACACAAAATGTGATCAACATGTGTAATGTGGATTTAATATGGATGTTACTGACTTCCTTCTGGGTGAAAACAAACTGCTCACACCCGCATTTCACTGGTGTATGTCCTATTTGCATTGTTATGGAGAAAATGTGGAAAGATAACTTACCAGGGAGTCAGATTACAGATTACTTGAAAGGCATGTGTTTGGGGACAAAGTGGGGGGATATTACTGGATCATTCCATACAGATATGTGTGTGTGTGTTCGCCTGCTTCCCTCATTACAGTGAATACATGCTACTTTTGTAATTTAAAATCTATTTATGAAACTGGAAAGACAAAATAAAGCAAGTGACATTGACCTGCTTCTGCACACATCTACCCCATGGGGAAATAAGAATCCGTGAGAGCTGACTTTGCTAATCCATACTGGAGTGGATGTTCCATTAGTCCCATTCACGGAACTAACGACTTACCTCAATATTTCAACTGGGAAAAATGGAAATAACGTCTTAATTTGGAAGAAAAGGTGATAGAATTTTTACCTTGCTATTTCTGCCTGAAGCCATTTTTTTTTTCTTTCTTTCTTCAGGTCAGGATTAAGGATGCCCGAAGGTACGCTAAATCAAAAGTAAATAAATTTAAGAGCTCCCAAGAGCTGTTGAGCTGCAGTCTGTGGGGTCGCAAATAGTTGGACACGACTTTGCGACTGAACAACAACTGTTGAATAATTACTTGGAGAACTTTAGAAGAGGGAGAAATTTACCTCTCACAAATGTTGGTGCTTGATTTACGCAGAGGGTTTGTAAATAGTTGACGTTACACGATTTTAGATTCAGGCATTTTCTTGGATCAGATTTGTATATATAAATTATCTCCAATTTTCTCAAGTGTATAACTATTTAACAGAGAAATACTTGGCTGTCAGTATATTTGATTTCGTTAATTTTTAATACATCTACTCAAATATAATTTATCTCTGTATACCATTAGGAATGAGAGTGAGTGAATGTCACTCAGTTGTGTCCGACTCTTTGGGACCACATGGACTCTAGCCCACCAGACTCTTCTGTTCATGGGATTTCCCAGGCAAGAATACTGGAGTGGGTTGCCATTTCCTCCTCCAGGGAATCTTCCAGGGCATCAGGAATGGAACTTGAGTCGCCTGCATCGCAGGCAGATTCTATTCTGTCTGAAAATCCACCAAGGAAGCCCCATATTTACCAATACTTTGGATTATTTGATAAAGACTAATGAAGACTCAGCCTAAAGCTGTTTTTGATGTAAGCAACCATATGCAGAGAGGATAATAATATACTTAGTGCCAACAGAAGGAGCCTCCAGACCCCCAGCCCTAGGAAGAGGGTACCCTGAGCAGGCCCTCAGCCCTGCCCCTACTTCCCCAAAGCTCTCTGTTGAGGGGTTGCATGGTTTGTTACACAAAGCAAAGCACAATGTTAATGAATTAATTAGTTACTTGAAAGTCACTAAAATAATTTTATGTAATTAAACTTAGTTGATTAAAGGTTATTTTTTTTGAACTTTTAATTTTATATTAGGGTATAGCCGATTAACAATGTTGTGATGGTTTCCAGTGGACACAGCAAAGGGACTCGGCCATACATATGCATGTATCCATGCTCCCTCACATTCCCCTCCCATCCAGGCTGCCACTTAACACTGAGCAGAGTTCTCTGTGCTACAGTAGGTCCTTGTTGATTATCCACTTTAAAAATAGCAGTGTGTTTATGTCCATCCCAAACTCCCTAACTATCCCTTCCTTCCCAGCAACCATAAGTTCGTTCTCTAAGTCCATGAGTCTCTTTCTGATTTGTGAGTAGGAAAGGTTAATATTTTAAGACAAAAATACTGACATTAAATGTTTTCCATTTGGTCCAAGGTAGTCTTACCTAATTCTCCAGACTTTTGATCAGACTTCACTTAAGTCTGATACGCTATGGATGGAAGTGGTTTATTAGGACATGAAAAAGGATGCCTGATGTTCTGGGACACAGCTTGAAGTGGGTTTCACAGGAGGCTCAAGTTTGGGGGAAAGGAGGAAATGCTGGACTCAGTGGGAGTGCGATGGGAGAAAATGTGGGATTGGATTGTGTGGACATTGAGCTCCGAGTGAAAATCGTTCTCTTAATGCTTTCAACGTCCTGGGACATATTATGAGGAGGGGGGTGGGGGAGGAAACCCATTATGCATAAATGCATCATAAAAAACAGATAACTTCGGTAGAATTGTTTTCATTACAGATTAATTCAGCAGGGTTCCTTTAAAAACCATCTCTCCTACTGCATTTATGGGTGTTATTTACAGATGATTAGCTATTGGGCTAGGCAGAAGGACAATTTAAGCCTAAAACATCCAAGGCCAGCTGAAGATCCATAGAAAAAAGTACAAACTTGGGTGTAATCTTGGAAGTCCTAACACACAGCATCCCATTGATAAAAGTGCCATTTACACACATCTTGCTTCAGGAGCACAACTGTTAGATAAAAATGAGAAACACATGCATTTTCAAGTTGAAACACTGGTGTACCCTTAAAAAAAAAAAGCTGCTAAGACCTAAGGGAGCCTCAGCTTTGGGGAAGAAGGCTGGATTCTTAGAGAAAGAAAGGCCACACTGTTCAGATCTCCAAGATGAGGCCCCTGACTCTCAGCCCTGTGGATGTCAGACCTGGAGTCAGGAAAAGTCTTAGGTGATGGTGCTTGGGTCCCCAGACTGTGTGTGCACACCTGTAAGAATGAACCCTTAGTTTCTGGCTGAATTATTTATAGAAAATAGGGTGTGACTTTGTAACTAGAATGGACACCTTGATCTGGAAAAGAAGTCAGCTAACTCCAAACAGTCCAGCTCCAAAAGGCATTGTTGATTCTGAGAACTAGAACAGAAAGGAAACCTCAGCAACATGTCTTAGGGAGGGATGGAACATCTTTATATACTCAGAGCCACTGCCTCAAGATGAAACTTGGAACTCAAGTGGAAAGGAGGGGTCTCAGGGTTGGCTGTCCTTACAAAGTATCAACCGAAAAAAAAAAAAAATTGAGCTTGTTGATCTGAATACTTTCGCTGAAGAGATTGACAAATGAAGATGCTTAATGCAAGAAACTAGTTTTTGTTTGGCTTTGTTATGGGGCAGTAGGATTAGCTGGGCTTCCCAGGTGGCTCAGTGGTAAAGAATCCACCTGTCAATGCAGGAGACCTGGGTTTGATACCTGGTCAGGAAGATCTGCTCGGAGAAGGCAATGGCAACCCACTCTAGTACTCTTGCCTGGAAAATCCCATGGACGGAGGAGCCTGGTGGGCTGCAGTCTATGGGGTTGCTAAGAGTCGGACACGACTGAGTGACTTCACTTTCACTTTTCACTTTCATGCACTGGAGAAGGAAATGGCAACCCACTCCAGTGTTCTTGCCTGGAGAATCCCAGGGACAGGGGAGCCTGGTGGGCTGCTGTCTATGGGGTCCCACAGAGTTGGACACGACTAAAGTGACTTAGCAGCAGCAGCAGGAAGATCTGCTGGAGGAGGAAATGGCAACCTGTTCCAGTATTCTTGCCTGGAGAATCCCATGGATGGAGGAGCCTGGCACGCTACAGTCTATGGGGTCAGAAAGAGTCGGACACGACTGAGTGACTGAGCCCACATGCAGTAGGATTAGTTATTTATTAATTGTTTTCTTTAAAATGATTATATACTAGGTGTATGCAAGGACATTTATTTTCTTTTAATGTTTTTGAAAAATTGCCATCAATGTGAGTACCCAACAATGCAGTGGGTGGATAGATTAAAATATAATATCATTAAACAATAGATTATTATGAGGCCATTAACATATTTTCATAAAGTGCATCTGACATGATAATAAGTGAAAATAATAGGATGAAAAATGTGTAGGTAATATGACGGATCGTGCAATTTAAAACTGAAGGGCCTTGGACACACATGATGCAGTTTCTATAATTATTATAAATTTTTACTTTGAAACTCCAGGGGAAAAAAGTCTCATTATAACCAGTGACATGATATTGCCGTTTTGTATTTTCAATAATAAAACTGACCATTTAAATCAGAGATCAGCACACTTTTTTGTAAAGAGCCAGGCGGTCAATATTTTAGGCTTTTGTGGGACATCTGTGTCTATCATCATATGGGCTCCCCAGGTGGTGCTAATGGTAAAGAATCCGCCTGCCAAAACAGGAGACATAAGAGATGGGGGTTTGATCCCTGGGTTGGGAATCACCCCTGGAGGAGGAAATGACAACCCACTCCAGTATTCTTGCCTGGAAACTCCCATGGACAAAGGAGCCAGGCAGGTTACAGTTCATAGCATTGCAGAGAGTCGGACACAACTGAGCTATCTTTTGTTTTTATGTCTGTCATATACTATTTTTTGGTTTTGCTTTTTTTTTTTTAGTCCTTTGAAAAATCTAGTAAGTCATTCTTGGTTTACCAGCATTACAAAACCAGGACGGGGGTTGGATTTGACCTGGAGGGTGTGGTTTGCCGATCCCCGATTTAGAGGATTTTATGTCCCCTGTATTTGCTACCCATTTATTAATTCAGAGAATTTGTGACATATTTTCATGTTTAACTTTTATGACACACATTTTCCTCAAGTCACTTTAGAAGAGCTATACTAATTCAAACTAGACCTTTCTTGGAGTAAATTTGTTTGTTTTTCATATCTATAAAGGAAAGTGAAATATACATATTACATAGAGAGCCACATTCCCCAAAATGGTAGCCGTCAGCCCATGAGGCTAGAGTAACATTAATTAAAATTTAATGAAATTTAAAATTCTATGCCTTGGGCCCACCCACACCATGTACTGAGCCATGCAGGTCTAGAACACTTCATTCTAGACAGTCCTTCATTCTATAGGACAATGTTAGAGAAAACCCCAAATAATATACCATATCCTATGGTGAGTTTTGGGTCACCCTCTTTACTATAGAAAATAAAATTCATACAGAAGGAGAAACAGGTTCCATGGAAAGATGATAAAATTTAGCGTCAAATGGAGCCAGGAAAACAGACAATGATTGAAAAATCTCCCCAAGTTCAAAAAAACCACATCCTGGCTGTGTGATATCCTGGCTGTATGATCCTGGGCAAATCACTCCACTTCTCATTGCCCTCCATCTCCTCAGCTGAAAAGCAAATAGGGTAATACCTACCTGGTGCAGACTATGAGGATTAAACAGGCTTGAGCCTGTGAAAAGGTGCAGTAGCTTTCTAATTCTAGGAGACAGATGCAATTTACACTGGCCATGGGGCAATGTTCATAAATTCAGGAAGAACCATTTCTTGCCAATATGGTTAGATTTGGGCTTCTCGGGGAACACAGAAAAATACCTTGCATTTAAGGACTGTCAAAGCTTCTGCTGAAGATTACACTCTGCTTGGGAGAAACAACTGGGACGTCCCCATGACCCGATGCCTTCAGGGTTTGGCTTCCCGGTGACTGTTTCTAACCTTTGCCCCAACAGCAAAGAGTTTGGTTTGTCTCAGCCTTTGGGAATTGAGATGCTTGACCTTGGTAGCTGGTAAAGATTCCCCTCAGTCTCTTATCCTAATTACTCTGAGCTGTTGCCTCTGACCCCCACCCACCCCCTCCTCTAGCTGATCTCAGAAGCAGCCCACCTCCCCTCTGGCCCCCAGACTCACTCTTGATCATCTATCCCAGCAGGGACCCATTGGGAAGTTACAGAGATTCCATAGGGTGTAGACACATTGTATGAAAGAGATGGGAAGGTCTTTCTTGGCTGTGCCAAGGGACTGTGAGGAGGGGCCAACCAGCTGGAGAACCATGGTGGACTCAGCGAGACCTTGAATTCTTCAACCTGCTCTGGGAGTTGGGGTGGGAGTGGGGTACTACATCTCCACCCTAGAGGACCCATCCCCAGCAGAGGAATCCTTGGTCTTTTCTTGCCAACACTGTGATCTCTTCTTCCACATTGATTTTTCGGTCTCCTCCTTCTAGGAATTTGTGGCTATAATCATACCTATTAAAGTGCTTTAAAACTATTATTTCTTCCCCCCACCCCCAGTTAAATGGGGGAGAACCACACATTCCTCTCATTTCCTCCTCTTCAATGGAATCACAAAGGATAATACAGCCTTGCAAACGAGTCTCCGGCCACAGGCTAGTGATATTTCCCACCATGAGAACACCATGCCCACAACCAAGCACCTTTTGTGAGGCTAGGGTGCCACTTGGATGGCCTGCATATTTTATGTAAGTTATTTTCACATACATTTGCAAAGCTGTGACAGAAGGCAGGCAACCACCTGTGCCCTCCCTCCCACCCCTGTGCCCCCAACCCAAAGCCCAGCGTCCCATCCATTGGCCCCCCGTCCTGACAACGGTCTAACAGAGAATGGCTGGGGCAAGGATTCAGAGGTAATGAGCAGAGGGGTTAGATGCTAAGGCAACAGGGAAAGATGGAGACATGCTTGTGAAGATCAGCTTCACCTCGCAGAAAGCCAGAAGGGAGGGGGGTGTGGAGGGAGGGGGAGAGCACTTACATGGGAGGGAAGGTGATTAGACTCAGGTTTATATCACAAAACAAAAAAGAGCCACGCGAACTGGCTTACTTGCGGAAGTATATACAAGTGAACTGGGGGCACTGTACATGGAAGATCCCTCCTGGTTTGCCTGGCACAACAGCACGGTGCCTACGGAAGAGAGAGAGAGAGATGGTATCTGGTTTGGGAACAGGCACGCTTGCTACACCTGGGGACTCATGGCAACACAAACGAGAAAGGCAGAGAAATGAAAACACAGCCACACCCCCGAGCGCAGGATGGGGACACCCAGGGAAGCCCCCTGCCTTAGTCAGAGGGGGTTGGTAGGAGCCCACCACCCAGCCCATCACATGCTCATCTTTTCTTTTTCCAATGGGGTTTGGTAGTGGAGCCTGGTTTCAGATCAGGAATGGAGGCAGCACGGCATACTCAAAAGGGAGCTTTAGAAATATCGGAGATGGGACTTTTCTGGTAGTCCAGTGGTTAGGACTTTGCTTTCTAGTGCAGGGGGTATAGATTCAATCCCTGGTCAGGGAGTTAAGATCCCACATGGCTCAGGGCCAAAAAAATCCAAAACATAAACAACAGAAGCAATATTGCAACAAATTCAATAAAGACTTTAGAAATGGTCCACATCAAAAAAAAAAAAGAGAAAGAAATACCAGAGAGACATGGCCAACAAGCTTGATGCAGATATTAGTTAGCTGTGTGATCTCAGTAAGTCACTGTACCTCTCTGTGCCTTGGGATTCCCATCTGGAAAATGAGGGTGAATATACCTACCTCCAGGAAAGGTTATGAATCGTACGTACTATTGGAGATGTGCTCAACTGAATAAGTGGTAAGCACATGCGTTGATTTATTTCAGGAAAATTTTTCCTCTTTCCCCCATTTTAGTTTTTTCGGAATCATTTCTTCAGGGGAAAAGCATACGTAAGGCAGGGGAAGAAAATAAATGCAACTTGGCCATCCCTGGGACCCACCCTGGACCCATCGCGGACTCCGGTGAAACCACCTTTGGCTTCTGCATTTTCAGTTTCTTCCCTAAAGCTCTGTGCCTTGCAGTGTCTGAGGCGGCTTCCTAAGCCTGTGGACCATGGTACGTGGCAGTGATGCCTCTCCTGGCCCTGATCTAGACAAAGGACCCTCGGATCTTCCTTGAAAAGTGGAATGTTGCAGCGGGGCGGAGCAGTGGCATCCTACGGTATCTTCTCGATCTATGACTTCCTGTGGAACGACCACCTGCTCCAAGGATGACCAGGGTCAGGAATCTTTTGAGTTATCGGTCCTGCAATCCTGGACCTGCAATTCTCAAACTCAGATTTTGAGAAGAATGAGAGAGACTTTTGAGGACCTGTAAGCCCCTTGCTCATGACGGATAAGGGCTCCCGTGGTTTCTGTTCTCTTCCTTGGCTGGGCAAGGTCAGTTGGCTCCGCTTGTTCCTCTTTTCTGCTGTCATCCTTACCACTGGGAAGCCATCTCCCAGGAGAAGCAGCCCTGACTTCCCAACTCACCTATATCCTTGGAGACCTGCCCTCGGAAGGGCTTCGGAATCCTTTGCTGTCTTTTCCAACGTCAACGAGAGGGGGTGAGAACCTCTAGAGTGAGTGGTGTGTGTTTGCCTGTGTGCTCAGTCATGTCTGACTCTTTGTGACCCCGTGGACTGTAGCCTGCCAGGCTCCTCTGTCCATGGGACTCCCCAGGCAAGAATACTGGAGTGGGTTGCCATTTCCTCCTCCTTTGGTGCTCAGGTTTCCAAAGAAAAATATTATAATGGTGGCAAAAACATATCCAGAAGGGCATTTCAGTATCATGCAGTTAAGGACTTAGGGACAGTTTTCAATACTGTGCTCTGTGACAGAGCGAAGCCCTCTGGAACACCACACAGATTCTCTCTGGAAAGCTAAATTCTGGAAGTGCATAATGATGTTTTCCTCATTTTCTTATGCTGTGGATCCTTAGAAAAAGATAGAAATAACTCTGGATGTTCTCTTTGTAGCAAAAAAAAAAAAAATCTTTATGCGATGATTTTGACCTTTGTAAAACAAAATCCATACTGTCACAGGACTTGGTTTTTATTTTATCTGAAAACATTCTCCAATTTAATTTGCAAAGTATTTATTGTAGGTTCTCTTAGTACTTTGTGACCTTTTCTTACAAGAAAGTTTTGAAGTAAAGAAAACCAAAGGAGCATAGAAGAACACTACCACTTCCATGTATTTTTAGGTGCGGGCAGCTAACATGTGTTTATTCAAAAAGTCAAACAGAGAACAGGGTATAAACAGCAGTATAAAGAGTGTGTACCATATGTATACCTATGACTGATTCATGTTGATGTGTGGCAGAAGTCAACATAATATGGACAAGCAATTATCCTTCAATAAAAATATATTTTTCTAAAAAAAAGTGTTTATAAGGTCATCAAGGCAGTTTGAGATAACCTATATGGGAAGAGAAACTAAAAAGAGTGGATGTACGTATGTATATAACTGAATCACTTTGCTAAACAGTAGAGAGCAATCAGATCAGATCAGATCAGATCAGTTGCTCAGTCGTGTCTGACTTTTTGCGACCCCATGAATTGCAGCACACCAGGCCTCCCTGTCCATCACCAACTCCCGGAGTTCACTCAGACTCACGTCCATCGAGTCAGTGATGCCATCCAGCCATCTCATCCTCTGTTGTCCCCTTCTCCTCCTGCCCCCAATCCCTCCCAGCATCAGTCTTTTCCAATGAGATACAATGATGTAAATCAACTATACTCCAATAAAAGTTTTTTTTTTTTTTAAAGCACTTTTTGATATAGCGTTGACTGAGCTTTCTAACGAGTCTCTCGAACTGAGTCTCTAATCTGCCCCTGCCATCACCCCCAAATATAGATCCACCACTTCCAACTACCAAGAACTAATTATTGTGCTGATACTGGTATTTCTCAGACTTCTATGCTTCTGCTTATAAATTCCTTAGAATTTAAGGGTGGCAGGTATGTTCAATTTATACCAGTATCTACCCATTCCACTATCCATCTATTCCAGTATCCATCCACCCATTAGTCAGGAGAAACCTTTCATCAAATTTCAATAGTATCTTTTTCTATTAGCCTGGGATCCTCTGGGTCATTCTTGACAGTTTCCAGGCAGTTACTACCACTAGGTCAGCCTCAGCAGATGAGATGAAACTTCTATTCCTTCTCTTCTTGTTGTTGTTTAGTGGATAAGTCGTGTCCAACTCTCTGAGACCCTGTGGACTGTAAGCTGCCAGGCTCCTCTGTCCGTGGGATTTCCCAGGCAAGAATACTGGAGTGGTTGTCATTTCCTCTTCCAGGGGATTTAGGTTAAACCATATGAAATTGACTTTTCTTATGTCAAAGATGGTTGAACATTAGCAATTACATGTGGTTCAATTGAAAAAAAAAAAGAAAAGAAAGGCTGTCCACCTCGACCCTTCATTGTTTAAAAGTCGCTTCTCTTCCCAGTCCCCAGGGGTTAATTAATTACTCCATCTTCTATGCTTCTATCACACTTCAAAATCTCCCTAGTAGATCCTTTGATATGCTGAATTACAGCTTTTTATTTACATATTGTCCTCAGCTACAGATAATCCCCCTGGATCAGAGCCAAATCATACTCATCCTTTTATCCCCGTGTGTGCATGTTAAGTCACTTCAGTTGTGTCCGACTCTTTGTGACCCTGTGGACTGCAGCCCGCCAGGCTCCTCGTCCATGGGATTCTCCAGGCAAGAATACTGGAGTGGATTGCCATGCCCACCAAAGTACCTGGCTCTCAGAGGGACTCATGAATGTGATTAAACGATAATTTTTTAAAGACTTCCTCATTTCTGTTTTCTTTGATAAAAACAGTGCTTTTCCCAGCCAACCTTTCTGTCTCTTGTTGATAGCTGGGGATTTGCATGCCTACAGGTCTCACTTGTCTCCTCCTCGTTTCTGGTTCTTTGAAGGTTGACTCATCCAGTTTAAGTGGAACTTGGGCGGCTTGCTCATCTGTTTCCTGCAATGTTGATGACTCTATCAGCAACTGGCAGGGACCGGGCTCCGTGTGACCGACCATGATCTTGGGATCACTGGAGCCTTTGGCAAAGCCTATCACTTTATACTCAGAGTGCTACAACCACCAGCATCCCAAAGTCTGGCAAGAAGTACATCCCCAGGGCCACTCTCAGGCAGGATTTGGCATCTCCCGCAGGGGCCGGTGAGCCAGGATCCAGACCTCAGATGGGGTAGCTCAATTCTGCTTCTCACCTGGAGATTCCCCACTGTGCAGAGGACCATTTCTGGCCCTTGGAAGGGCAAGAAGCAGCCTAGCGGGAGTGTCTCCTAGCACAGACAGGAAAGAGAAAGTGTCTACATTTTTTTTTTCTTTCTCTGCTGCCAACCCTTAGGTGATGAAATTGGACACAAGCCAACTGGAACAAGGGCGCAGTTTCACACCTCCAGGTCATCACACAGGCTGGTCCTTCTCCCTGGAAGTTTCCCTCCCCTGAGGTAACTCCCTTCCCTTCCCACTCACTTTTCCTCCTCCTAGAAACTGGATCTATTTGTCTCCATCTGGCAGGTGGTAAAGAACTCGCCTGCCAAGCAGGAGACATGGGTTCAATCACTGGGTCAGGAAGATCCCCTGGAGAAGGAAATGGCAACCCGCTTCAGTATTCTTGTCTGGAGAATCTCATGGACAGAGGAGCCTGGCGGGCTATAGTCCATGGGGTCACAAAGAGTCAGACATGACTTAGTGACTGAACAACAATCAGCAGCCCAGGAGAGCAATGCAAGGCTCTGCAGATGAGCTCAGAGTAAACCAGGCCCTGGGTCATCTCCATATATTTAGAAGAAAAATGAAAATGGTTACATATCTTTGGTCTGAATACTTCTGTGGGCAGAGGCAGAATTGATTTACTTTTCATCCCGACCCTATGGTCCGTTGACCAATTTTGTCTTTGCTTGGGAGCATTTCAACATCAAAGTGTACCTCACTTCTAGTTTGAGCTAGTCCTGTCAAGTTCTGCGGAGACTGGCTGTGGAAGAAGGCATGCAGTCATCAATTACACAGTCCTAGAGAGGTCACCCTTGGTTTCTCATCCAAAAAAAAGACACACACACTCTTTGCTCTACTGTAACAGACTGAGTGGTGGTCTCTTAAAATTCATACACTGAAGTCCTACACCTAGTAGCTCAGGAGAAAGCATCTTTAAAGAGGTGATTAAGGTAAAATGAACTTAATTCCAACAACCGATGTCCCCAAAAAAGAGGAATTAGGACACAGACTCAGAGGGCGGACCGAGGGAAGACACGAGTCAGGAGAAGATGGCCATCTACAAGTCAGGGAGAGAGGTCTCAGAAGAAGTCAAATCCTGCCAACTCCCAAATCTCAGACTTCTAGCCCCCAGAACTGTGAGAAAATAAATGTCTGTTTTTGAAGAGATGATACCCAGTCAATGGTATTTTGTCATAATAACCCTACCTTAGCCTTAAGGATCAATAATGAGCTATCGTGAGGGTTCCCTATGAAGGGTCATATAAGCATCAAACTTCGGTTCTCTTTAGATACCGGGGAGATAGCCATGTGGTTCCTGCCAATGGAGGTAACTGCTTCCAATTGACAAATTTATCCAAAGCCCCAAAGGGCTGTGGACGATTTTGGCTTTTATAGTTATGCATTTTTGAACATAGACTAGCATTGAGCTAATCCATGTAAGCATATTTTCACAGCTAATACCTAAAGCTTTTATATATGCCTGAAAGATGAGCTTCTCTGAAGGGTTATGGGAGCATTTTACGTACCGAGGTATTTCCATTTAGGCACAGAGGCTGCAGAAAATGCAGCATGTATGTTTAATTCTTATAAATCAAATCATGTTTTAATTGTGCCAAGGGATTTCCATATTTAAAGGAGCCCTGGAGTGAATCTGCCTATAGTCTAAATAATCCCTCATTCCAATTTATTTAAGAAGTTTTGATTTTCCTATTTAGAAACACATCGCTTTTTTCTTTTCACTTTTTATTTTGACAAAATTGCAGAGAAAAAGGATAGTACATCAGATATCTGTACAATTTTCTCCCTGATTCTTTATTGTTTAAAAAATGTAATGACTCGCTTCACTTTATTCTCCTGCCTCCCAAATTTAGGCTAATAGAGGATTCTACAGAAAATATTTAATTGACTCAATAAGATAATAAATATACTGGATCCTCATATGTTACAGTAACAGTTCCAAAAACTGCGTATTGAAGATTTGCTATGTGCCAGGCAAACCCTCTCAATGTTTCCTTTGGATTATCCCCTAATTTACCCTATAAGACAAGTACTACTGTTATACCCATTTAACAGATGGGGATACTGAGACATTGAGAGTTTTAGCATTTTGCCCAAGGTTACACAGACAGAATTACTGTGGTGCTAAATGCAAAATAAACCAATGGGATTTCTGGACCCATGGACTTAAGGCTAATCTTTTTTAAAAAACTTTTTATTTTGTTTTGGGGCATAGCTGATTAGCAATGTTGTGATAGTTTCAGGTGAACAGTTCAGGGATTCAAAACTAATCTTTTAAATTAGGTGAAGGCAAGCTACAGATTTTTAGCCAAATCTGGCCATACCTTAGCCATGAGCTAAGGATGAAGATTTTTAGCCAAATCTGGCCTACACCTTTTTGTATGGCCATGAGCTAAGAATGATTACATGTTTATGACTGAGGGGAAAATAAAATCAGTAGAAGAATAATATTTGGTGACAGGCAAAAATTATATAAAATTCAAATTTTAGTATTAATAAAGTTTTATTGGAACACAACTATACTCATTCACTTGCATCTTATTTATGGCTGCTTTATGCCACAATGACAGAGCTAAGTAATTGCAGCAGAGAACATATGGCCCACAAAGACTAAAATATTTGCTACCTGGACCCCTGTAGGGCTTCCCTGGTGGCTCAGATGGTAAAGAATCTACCTGCAATGCAGCAGACCCAGGTTTGATCCCTGGGTCAGGAAGATCCCCTGCAGAAGGGAATGGCTACCTACCCTACTATTCTTGCCTGGAGAATTCCATGAGCAGAGGAGCCTTGAGGGACCTTTATGGAACATGTTTAGGGACCCTTGTTCTAAGGTCTACTTTCTATTTGGAACAATACTACAAATAATTGTCTTTCAGGACAGCCTTAGCCCCTTCCCAGGAAGTGGGCACTAAAAATTTCAGAAGGTATCATTTTATCAATATTTGCCAAAATTTTTAAATGTTCTTTGTTTTGTTAAAAATGAATATCCCCCAAAGAGTTTGAAGACATGTTCTTTTTTTCTAACTCTTCACCCAAATTTCTTTATAATTCATTGTTGTTTGAATGGAACAAGGAGAAATATGGTCCCATAAGGCATTTGTGGAAGGATAACAATTCAAATACAAGAAAAACAATGAAAATAAGCTTTATTGCCTAAGGCATTTGGCCTTCTGGATCACAGGCATCAGTATATAGATAAGGGCCATCTTAGAGCCTTGCTTCTCAAAGGCTAATATGCACTGAATCAATGGGCTGGGCCAGGATACTTTTTAAATGAACTTTCTGATCTAGTAGGTATGAAAGAAAGTAGTTGCTCCACCATGTCCCACTCTTTGAGACCCCATGGGGTGGGGCCTGAGAGTCTGCATTTCTACAAGCTCTCAGGGGATTCCAGGATTACCAGCAATGGTAACATGGTAACGAAGCGACTATAGGGTGTACATGTGTGCTCAGCTGCTCAGTCGTGTTTAATTCTCTGCAACCCCATGGACTGCAGACCACCAGGCTCCTGTGTGTATGGGATTCTCCAGGCAAGAATACTGGAGTGGGTTGCCATTTCTTCCTACAGGGGATCTTCCTGACCCAGGGATCGAACCCCAGTCTCCTGCATTGGAAGGCAGGTTCTTTATCGCTGTGTCACCTGGGAAATCCAAGAACTATATAAACAATCTTAAATACAGCTGGTATTAATAAGACTGATAAGATGACACTGAGTTTCTGCTCCTGGTCCAAGTATGTTCTACAAGCACTAGAACTTTTTTTTCTTATTAAACCCACAAGGAATCTAAGGCTGAGAGGCAGAAAAACATCAGACAAAATCGAAATCTGAGCCAGCCTGGCATGACTCTGAAGCTCAGACTCTCTCATGAAACTTACCAACAGTGATACTTGGTTTAGAGTTGATAAAATATCCTCTCCAACCTTGGAATGATAAATAACCCGTGCCTGTGTGCATGTGTATAACTCGATTCATTCGTGTCTGACTCTTTGCAACCCTATGGGCTGTAGCCTACCAGGCTCCTCTGTCCATGCAATTTTCCAGGCAAGGCCTGATAAATATTCACCAAACTCATTTCAACAAAACTATGTCTAAAGATTCTGCAGTCATCTTCTGGCTGAAAACATCTGACTCTTCCAGGCTAAAGATGTTATTTACATCTAGAAGCTCCTGATCAACTTGAAGAATCTGCGGTAGGGTTTTAAATCCAACCAAGGAAGTCTGTGGGGAGGTTGTATCTTCTGTAGATAAGAAAAAATCCCACTCGCAAAATAGAAACAAGACAAGGAGGACGGAAACAGAGGAGAAATAGTGAATCCTTAAGCTCAGATAGAGTAGCTGGCAAAGCATGGTTTTAGGAAACTTTCAGGCTTAGTCTTGATCTCTAGCTTTGCTCAGTTTCTTTGGACCTCATCATTTAATAACCTTGAGCCTCCAGTTTTCATATCTGCCAAACAGGGACAAACTATCAATTTCATTGAGTCCTGTCGTAAGGATTAAAATTATCACACGAAAGGGTTTGGCAAATAGTAGCTAATCAGTAAGTGATCTCAGTAATAATAACAGAAATAGTAATCACTACTATTTGGAATCTCAAAATATGATCCATTGGGGACTTATTTTGTTCTCTTGGTTTTGTTTGTTTAATACAGTAGTAGCAAATTGGTAACTACTATTCTATTTTGATTGGGGGCTTCCCTGGTGGCTCAGTGGTAAAGAATCTGCCTGCCAATGCAAAAGACATGGGTTCCATCCCTTCGTTGAGAAGATCCCCTGGAGAAGGATATGGCAGCCCACTCCAGTATCCTTGCCTGGGAAATTCCATGGACAATGGAGCCTGGTGTGCTACAGTCCATGGGGTCGCAAGGAATCTGACATGACTTAGTGATTAAACCACAAAAACATACTGTTTTGATTGACCAACAACATAATGCTAAATGTAACAGAATTAATGGAAAACATCTTAAGAGTGGGAAGTGCAAAACACTTAGTATCTCTTTCAATTTGCACATTTCATTTACCTATCTCACAGCCTCCTCCTGAAGATATTTTAGGGTGCAGTCTCTGCTCCTGAGGATATTTTAGAGTGCAATCTCTGCTTGGGGTTAAACACAAATTACAAATTGTGCTTTGGCTGGAAACAGTGGCGTCTCTGCAAAGGAGTCAGATGGGTTTTCTCTCTCTCTGCCTCTCATCTTCTGGGGTAAGAACCTCTACGATGCTATAAGAGTCCAAAACACCCAAAAGCTCTCCCTGGTGCCCCCTTCTTATACTTGACTTCCTATTACAGGACTGGATTTTAGGAGGAACTGGGTGTACTCATGGGATGGTTGTAGAGATTCATCTTGAATTTCCTTCTTATCCCAGATTAGGTTTAAATCCTGATCTCTTTCTTTTGGTGAGAATAAAAAATACTTCAACTTTGAATCTCTCAAAGAGCACATGCAGGCTAAGTTGCTCAGTTGTATCCGACTCTTTGTGACCCAAAGGACTGTAGCCCACCAGGCTCCTCTGTCCATGGGATTTCCCAGGAAAGAATTCTGGAGTGGGTTGCCATGCCTTCCTCCAGGGGATCTTCCCGACCCAGGGATTGAACCCACATCTATGCCCACCCCCACCTTTACCACTAGCACCACCTGGGAAGCCCCTTTCAAAGAGTAGTAAGATAAATTTATATAAATATGCCTGTCACACTACACACACACACACACACACACACACAGAAGCTGACAGCAAGGACAATATTTCACCTGGTGAAAATTGGTTTTGAAATGACAGAGAACTAATACAGTAGGTTTCAGTCTTTACAATACCGCATGTATCAATATATCAAACAAACACTAGAGACATACAAATAAACTCATATTTTTCTTCAGAGGAAATATCAGTGATATTGGGGTGTTCTTGTTTCTCAAATGATATTGAGTTTAATACAATTATGAGTGTACATCGATTAACCTTTGCATCAGATTTAAATGTATAACCCATTAACTAATTTAATCTCTCAAAAAAAAAAAAAAAATAACAGCCGTTGGCATTATTCTTTGAATAATCCTTGTTTAGTTTCCATAATGGTATACAGCTTAATGAAAAACTCATTAGAATGTATCATGCAGCATAATTAATTCTGGCTGATTCTTTTGGTGTTAATAGCTAATGCAGATGCTGGATTCCATTTTCCATTGGCTTTATTAATTTTTCATAAACCAATATTTTGACTGTAATGGGTTGTAACAGTTCCATAGAAGTTCTGGAATTGCATTAACTGTCATCAATGCAGTTAGTCTAAGTAGGGTTTTGCCATTTGCATGTTGGTTCTTCAACACTACATTTTTTAAAAAGAAAAAGGGACCACTTCATTTTATGCTTAGAGAATAAGTATATACATATAATTAACATAAAGTATATTAAACAATATTTGGCCAATATGTCTCTATTTACACAACAACTTCATTGCCTGGGCTAATAACAGTGAACCATAAATTTTGAAGAGAACACTAAAAGTGGAAAGCAAAAAAAAACACACAAAACTTAGAAACAAAATGGTTTATGACAGAATGGCAGCTCAAGTTAAAACTTAAAGAGAAAAATGAATCCATATAATTTTTTAAAATCTCTGGTAATTTGCTTTCTTTCCTAAGAAAAGTCTTTAGATTAAAACTAGGAGACTTTTTATCAGTGTAACAGCTTTGGTTATTGAACAGTATTTTGCTATCCTGGGGTCTAACCCTAACTCTAACCCTAACGCTAACCCTAACCCTAATTTTTCTAACCAATGTGTTCTTACATCTTTCAGTCTTTCAGGGTTAATCCACATATATTCCTCATGATTAGACTCCTATTTGTTCTGAATATAGATCTGGGTACTAACTCATCACTAAGTGTTCTTCTTCTTCTTATTTTTTTAATCAGAGCTTTCAATAGGTGTGTGTCTGTCTGTGTGTTAGTCACTCAGTTGTGTCAGACTCTTTGTGACTCCATGGACTGTAGCCCGCCAGGCTCCTCTGTCCATGGGATTCTCTGGACAAGAAGACTGGAGTGGGTTGCCGAGCCCTCCTCCAGGGGATCCTCCCCACCCAGGGATCGAACACAGGTCTCCTACATTGCAGGCAGATTCTTTACTGTCTGAGCCACCAGGGAAGCCTTTGTCAACCATCAGAAGATAAACCAGAATCCAGATTATGGTATTATCAAGTCTTTTGCAACTTTTCTCTAGAAGGTCCTCTTTGATCTTAGTCAATACTTTGCAGCCTTTGGAGAAACCTGATTTTGCCCCAGTAATTCCCATCTCAGATGAACATCAAGCATTTGTATTATTTTTATTTCTTTTTAGAATTTTCTCAATGGATTCTGAAGATAAAGGTTGAAAAACTCCTTTGTACACTACCAAATTCCTTCTTACTCAGCAGTAAAATGCCTTTCTCTCTGCCTTCTTTCCTGGCAAACACTTACTTATCCTTTCACAACTAATTTATGGCACCCCTTTTAAGGCAGAGAGCCTGGCTATTTTCCAGTCTTCCAGGAGGTACCATTATTTATTATGTGTGTGCAAGCCTGCTCATTCGCTTCAGTCATGCCCAACTCTTTGCAACCCTATGGACTGTAGCCTGCCAGTCTCCTTGTCCATGGGATTCTCCAGGCAAGAATATTGGAGTGGGTTGCCATGCCCTCCTCCAGGGGATCTTCCTGACCCAGGGATTGAACCCATGTCTCCTGCGCCTCCTGCACTGCAGGCAGATTCTTTACCACTGAGCCACTGGGGAAGCCCATTATTTATTATACCTGAGTTTATTTGCCTGAATCCTTTATTGCTCTGCCAAATTCTGGAGGGAATCACTGCTACCCCAGCGCCTACCACAGTGCTTGATGCTTCCCAGGTCCTCGATCCTGCTACTCTGATATAAAGGATGAGTTAAAGGAAGCCAGTGGTATGTGTGAATTTACTCACAGCCTCTCTCTGTGGCCCTCCCTTGATGGACATCATGTAACTGAGTGACAGCCAGCTGACCCCATGGATTCGTGCAGTATTGTGTAATTGCTACCAAGTGCAATGCTAAACAGAAACACAAAACCTCCCCAGGGAATAAGCTTTGTGTTTATTTTTGCAGGGGATCTTCCCGACCTACGGATCGAACCCAAGTCTCCTGCATCATAGGCAAATTCTTAACTGTCTGAGCCACCAGGGAGGCCCAGAAAAGGGTTATGCTCATACGATATACAGATTCTTCACATACTAGTTCTGTGATTTAAATGAATGAGAGAAACTCTCTGTGAAACCTTGGTTTCATAATTTCTATAATGAAGACAAGGCTATAACATTTTTATAAGAACGGGAGGAGAGGCAGAATTTGGCACAGAGAAAGTGCCCAAAGTTGTCTTATGTTGCTGATGTTTCAAATTGCTGAGTATGTTGATGAGGACAGCCTAGAACTTTCCCTGTGAAGTTTATCCAGAGTCACATACCTGAACCTCATCATCCTCCCATGGCCTAAAGGTGGGGCATCTCCTACAAGGACCATCTTGACACTCCTCACTTTGGGGGTAGCTCGCCTTGATGGCCTTTCCATTCAATAGAATGGGGACACATTTATTTAGGAAATGCTGTTTCCAGCACATAAGCAAGTTCTAATCCTATCTGAAGATCAAAAACGCCCACAGGGCCCCATCAAAGCTGAGCTGCAGTCCCTCTGTGGGACAGGGAAGGACGCAGATAAAAATTAAGGCCAAATGTGGGCTGGGCTGGGATGAAATCTGATAAGACAGATGCAGAGTGCAGAGGGGAGAAGCACAGTGAATTGCAACTGAAAGGGGAGGCAAAGGTAAACAGATGTACAAGATAAACTCTTTGAAGTGGAACATTTCCAGGCTGAAAATCCTTTGCTTGGGGACTTCAATCTGGACTCTTCTGTTCCAGTTCACTGGAGTGCATTGCACTGGAATCTGGCAGATGTGTAAATTATACAAAATATCACTGAGCCAAAGGTCACTGTGCATGTGGAGCAGCTCCTCACCGCCATGGCTCTGAGGCCAGGCAGGGTTGGTCCTCCGGGTGGCTACAAGGAAGTGCAGAGCTGTAGAGGGGCATTCCTGGTGGCTCAGCAGTAAAGAATCTGCCTGCCAATGCAGGAGATTCGAGTTCAATCCCTGGGTCGGGAAGATCCCCTGGAGAAGGGAACAGCAACCCACTCCAGGATTCTTGCCTGGAGAATCCCATGGACAAAGAGCCTGGCAGGTTACTGTCCACGGGATCACAAAGAGTCGGACATAACCGAGCAACTAAGCGCATACTATTTCAGGATGCTAAGACCATCACCCCAGATGGGGCATGCTTGGTACCCAGGCTTTTGGTAGATTACCCCAAGCCCAACCCAAAGTCTAGGACTGTGACCAAATTTTTCAACAGCAACAAATGTCAGGCTAACCCAGATTCTGGACAAATCTTACTTTTGTCAGAAGCTACTGTATCCAAATTTCAGGAATGGAATTAGAAAGAAGTCCATCCAAAAGTGTGGCTAAAGGTCATTCTATTAGTTGTAATGGACTCAGCAAACTCAAGTGGGGGTAGAGGAGCAGCTGGCAGGGAGACCTACATCTAACCTTCTTCTGACCCAATTCTTAGATGAATCATGGTTCACAGTGGCCAAGAGCTCACAGAAAACCAATACCTTGCTTCAGGTAATCCAAGGTCAAATACAGCTGCCCTTTTGAGATGTGCAATCTCACAGTGCTCATCCATCCTCTTCATTTGATCCCAATCCTCTTTCCCATCACCTAGCCTGGTATCAAGTCACGTGGTCTGTGGCCAGCTTTGTGCTGACGTGGACACAATCAATCCAGGCGACTTCAGAGATCACACTAATCTCTTATATTTCTATCTTACCTTATAGTCTGTGAAGTTTTATTATACTCATTATGGTATCTGATCCTCCCTATAACCCCAGGATAACCTGGTTTTAAGACCTGGCCACTTTTCAAATGTGACTTTGCAGCCATGTATGCCCTTTTTGGAGTATGTGTCATTCTGTTTCACACCCCCACAAAACCAGAAATATTTATTTTCAGAAGAAAGATCCACTCAGGACCCCCTTCTTTCCCCCTCTCCCCACCGCCAAATCCACTAATGATAATAGCGTCACCCCACCCAGACTATTGTTCATCATCGTCTTCAAGGTCTCCAAGTTAACTGGCTCTGTATCTCTCTCCTTTTGATTTTGTGTGTTTCCCATCATCAAAACCTAACCCTATCTTAGATCTGCACTGCATTGGAAGAGCTTTTCCTTTCTCCATTGATCATGACTTGTGGAGTAATTTAACTCCGTTCCAATTTTCCTCTGCAGGCGGGGTGCTCCCCATCCATGGAAGTGAGTTATGCATGTTCAAGTGGAGCATCTTATGAATCTTGTTAAGCTCTGCTGCCTTATAGCCCCACTGATGGAATATTTAATCACAGAAATGAGTTGGCAGATATGATAAACAGTGTGTGTGAGCTCTGTAGCCATCTTACCAGCAACTAAGAAATGGATGAATTTGCCATTTGTCAGCACCATGTCGACAACTGTGTATAGCCTTCTGTTATTTATTTTTATTTTGTTTCACTTATGTGTGAAGATTAAAAGTGCTTTCCATCAACAGTTTTGTTGGCTTGATATCATGATTATCCCTTAAGGATATAATTTTTTTTTAAAAATCTCTTGTCACAATGACAGGGAAAGTGTTGAGATCTCCTCTTAAAAATCCTGTTTCTAATTACACTAAGTAACTTGAGAAATGCTATTGTGGGCTTCTCAGGTGGTGCTAATGGTAAAGAACCTACCTGTCAATTCGTGAGACTCAGGTTTGATCCCTGAGTCAGGTAGATCCCCTGGAGGAGGGTATGGCAACCCACTCCAGTCTTCTTGCCTGGAGAATCCCATGGACAGAGAATTCTGGGGGCTACATCCCTAGGGTTTCATATAGTCAGACACGACTGAAATGACTTAGCATGCGCACACTGGCAACGGACATTTGCAGATATTCTTCTTCTATTTAGTACCTTCAATTTTATTTTGACTCTAAAATGGAATGCCCATAGAAGCTGACTGGAGTCTTTGAAACTCACCTGGGCTTTTTTTTTTTTCTATTGACTTATCAATCATTTGTCATGAGAATACGCCTCAAGGAGTCTGAAGATCATTAGGCTTAGAAAAAAATCATCAATGCTGCTGCTTAGTTTTATAGGAAAACATCCACTTGTCTTTGGAGGAGATTTATGTATGTTCATAGAATATGCTGATTTAGGTATATCTGCTTCTGGAGACTGGGACTGGATAAGCATTTAAAAGAGTCCTTACAGGCATAACTTGATGAGAGTTCAGAAAAACCACTCCCAGTGAAAGACCTTTCATAACAGGTTTCTAAATGGTTCCCCTGGAATGTGTGTGTGAGGGAGAGTGTGTGTCATAATTTATCAAAGCAAATTAATACTGTTCAGCTAGTAATTAAAGATCCTCATTAAGAGGTGTAACTGTTCTCCCCACCCCCACCCTGCATTAGCAATAAAAATGCACTCAGGGCGTCAAGAGGGTATAGACGAAAATCAATAACCTGCCATTTTATAATTAAAGAGAAAATAAATGTTAGGGAAAAGTCCACTAAATTAGGAAAATTACCTTAAGGAGAAATTGAAAATATTGATTTTAATTTACAAAATATGTGGACTTTTCCTGCCCATTCTGGGAGACAATTGGAGGCTGGGTTGTTAATTCTGTATAAGCTTCAGAAAATCAATGATTATACTATGGGGATATGGTGATCTTTGTCATTAATGCAAAAATCTTATATATAGAAATGACTAATAAAATAAGGCTGGTTCTCTATCTCAGGTAGATACAGTGCTGACCTATGAAATACCCACAGCAAATCAATGACATGGTCTTCATTTCAGCTCTGGGGCACATTCAAAATTCCAAGATAAATCCTGACTATTTTTATACTTGGGGAAATTTCGAATGCCCCCTAGATTCTTAGTCATGGGTATTTAAACGGATAACATAAGGCATTATACCTGGTTATGGAAATGAATAAGTTCTACGGCTCTGTTTTGCATATATGCATCCCACACACACAGGTGCCTGAAATTTCAAATGGAAGCTAGCAGGATTCTCAGGGTTTATGGGTCTTCAAGTATTTCAAAGGAATTGTTCTGGAGTGTTGAGGTTGCAGCAGCATTTTCCCAGATTTCTGAATATCATGAACTCTGGCAACCCACTCCAGTCTTCTTAACTGGAGAATCCCATGGACAGAAGAGCCTGGCGGGCTACAGTCTATGGGGTCACAAATAGTTGGACACGACTGAGCGACTGAGCAGCTGAGCACACACCCACACTGCCTACCTACACAGACAAACGTACGGGCAAAAAAAGACAGCCTCTGGTTCTGAAGGACGGCCCAGGTACTGGCCACACCAAACACAAATACTCAGATTCCTCAAGTAACATTTACTTATCTGTCTCCAGCCGCCACCTTTTTTTTAGATTCAAGTTTATTGGAGCAGCCCATAGAAATAATTATCCAGTTGTCCAGGCTCCTGAAAACTTCCCCTGACACAACCAGTTAATACATCTAAATATGATGGTGGATTCCCTGGAGGAGGAAATGGCAACCCACTCCAGTACTGTTGCCTGGAGAATCCCATGGACAGAAGAGCCTAGAGGGCTACAATCCGTGGGCTTGCAAACAGCTGGATGTGACTGAGCGACTGAGCATAAGCAGCATGCATGGTGGTTGGAATAATCCAAAATGATCATTTCATTTCTCTCTTTAATTTGCCTTATTTGGACAGAGTAGTAATGTGATCTCCTATTAGAAGGCATGCTCAGTAAGAATGATGACTTCCAACATTCATAAAAAATAAAGCAGAATAAGCTGGTTGCAAAGAACACAGGCTCTTAACTTCAACTCTAGCTGGCTTCTTACCAGCTGTGAAATCTTAATCCCGTGATGCAAACCCTTTGGACTTTAGTTTCCACATTTGGGAAACTGCTGTGAGGATTCAAATACATTCATTTAGGTAAAGTGCTTAAAACAGGGCCTGACCAAAAAATTCTCAGTCAATAGTAACCCTTGTAATAACATTCTTTCCCTGGAGTCCAGAGACCTGACTTTTGAGGCTGGGCCCAGGGCTCATTTCAATGGTTGCTCTAACACTCTAAGAGTTATACAGATTCATCTATTCTTGTATGTGTAAGTCATTCTGGATGGTTTCTTCTGAATTAACAACCTCTTAGACACTCACATACATGCAAAGAGGTTTGAAGTCACTTGTAAGGGAGATAATTTGGTGTTTTCCTGGCTGCATGAGCCAAAGGTGAACAGTAATTATATTGCATGGGGCTAAAAAAATGTACTGTCTTCTCTCTGATTCAACTCACACATTCATACTCTACCTCCTCATAGGACAGTGTCAAGCTTCCTGTTCTTGATCTCATTATTTTGGGGGGGAAGACATGCACATTGGCACACACACAGAGAGAAAATCTGTCACCTTTCTATTCTAGCAACTCCATCTTACCGGGCACCACCTGCAAATACACAGAAGCTGCTTTCCAACTTCCACCTTGCCCTTTCGGGAGATTTCGTTTCTTTGGAGATTTGGGCAACCCCAGCAATGTCTGTGCCCCCTGGATTGGATACCCTAAGCCCTGAAGCACTAGTCTCTCACATTGAGAAGAGAATCTTTTAGTCTAGTGGGTCACCCAGAATTCAGCAGAATCAGCTCTCAGTTAACTTTCCCCTTATGGCAGAGAGGTGGGGCATTAACTTATTTATCTGTATTTCCCCAACATTTATATGGTGCCGGTTATGCACCAATACTCTTCATATATCAACCCATGTAATTCTTATAAATACTTGTGAGTTTGTTACTACCACCATCTCCCACGGAACAGATGAAGACGCTGAGGCACAGAGAGGTTAAGCAACTTGCCTAGAGTCACACATCTGGTAAGCAGAGAAACCAGGGTTCCATCCCAGGGTGCCTGAGAGTAACAGCCACGTTTCTCACTCCGTGATATGTCCTCGTGGGAAGTGGATCCCACCACATAATCATAGAAAGTCTCAAAGCTAGGTCCTTCCCCACCCCCTCACATAGGAGTCAGCACAACTACTTCACTATTAGAGTCCCTTGATGTAGCCCAGGCTTGTAATAAAATTCACACATGAAGAACAACTCCAAACACTGTCTATCTAAAATCTGGAACTCAGCTATCATGTTGGGCCTTTCCAGATTTACCATCTTTTAAAATCAAGTTGGTTTTTGTGCTAGAGCAGATATTAAAGTTTCCTATATTCCTTTGTCATCCACTAAGGTCAGTGTTGACTTTCAGGAAAATGACCGATGTAGAGCATCACAGAAGAGAGAAAGCAAGGGGAGTGGCTTACCATCAAGAGATTACAAAAGAGTGGATATAGACCAATGGGTCGTTGATTTCTCCTTATTAAAAAGCAAGGGCCACATCGAAGCAAGACTTCTTCTCAACCCTCTACATGGCAAATCTACTGAGGTTGATTAGGTTGAACATCCCAGATGTTCAATGCAGCTTTGTTCATGAGCAGGAAAAATAATTGGTAGAAGTTTAACGGGCAAAGCCGAGCAAAAAAATAAAAAACCAGTCTCAGCTGCTGTTGCTTCCAGGTTACTCTCTCCCCAAATTTGATGACCAAGTTTTCTGGGACAGAGGATTTGAGTGGTCGTTGGTGAGCAGCAAGGAAGGGACGAGGAAAAAGATATAGACCCTTGAAGGCAAAGCAGAGAGAAAGGGAACCACTACGGAACATTGATTAATGGAGAAAGAAGGAGAACTTAACTTTCCTAGTTTCCTAAATAATTCTCTTTGCAATTCCAACTCACTGCCACATCATTGAGATAATTAATCCAATTCTCTGCTTTGCCAAGGGGAAAAAAAAAAAAAATGCAACTCCAAATGGAAAGGTATGGCTCAAAAACACATTCAGGCACATTGAAAGAAAACCTGTGTGAACAGCCGAACATTTGTTCAAAGGCTCTTGAACAAAATCTCAATGCTTTTTTTGAGGCAAAATCTATGTGAAACATCACAAGGGGCTGTGGCCCCATGCTTATATCACAATGTAACTTACACGATTCCCCTTTATTTTTTTTTTAAGATTTTTTGAACACTTTTGGTTTTGCCTTAAAAAAAATCATTCAGAACTTGGGAGGACAGGAATTTATTGGTTCAGATTATTTGATGAAACCCACTCTTTATAGGCAGGCAAAGCACATGTAGGAAAGACAAAGAAAATATCATGCAAAGAGAAACTCTTTACCTGCATAGAATTCAGGACTGTACACTGCACCCACAACTGGATTCAATTTCCAGCCTTAAAACAAATACACAAAAATGTTATCACGTTTGATTCAACAACTCATATCATTGCAAGTTAACCACAAGTCAAATGGGTTGGCTTTTTTTTTTTTTTTTTTTTATGGATTTATGGCCTTCTTTGATTTTCTGCCTACATAATAGTACAGAAACTACTGACCAGCTACAGATGAACCTTTTGAAAAGGATATGGTGATTGATTTTGCCCCATATCCATATTTTCTAAAGCCCCTATAATAACTTAAGTATTTTGTTCTTCTTTCATGTATCACTGCTAGATAATCCATCACATCTCTTTGTATTAAGTTTGCAAAAATTTGGAAGCACACATAAAACAGAATTCTTTTAGAAACATTCTTCAGTTCAGTTCAGTAGCTCAGTCATGTCTGACTCTCTGTGACCCCATGGATTGCAACATGCCAGGCCTCCCTGTCCATTGCCAACTCCCAGAGTTTACTCAAACTCACATCCATTGAGTCAGTGATGCCATTCAACCATCTCGTCCTCTGTTGTCCCCTTCTCTTCCTGCCTTCAATCTTTCCCAGCATCAGGGTCTTTTTTAATGAGTCAGCTCTTCGCATCAGGTGGCCAAAGGATTGGAGTTTCAGCTTCAGCATCAGTCCTTCCAATGAACACCCAGGACTGATTGCCTTTAGGATGGACTGGTTGGGTCTCCTTGCAGTCCAAGGGACTCTCAAGACTCTTCTCCAACACCACAATTCAAAAGCATCAATTCTTCCACGCTCAGCTTTCTTTATAGTCCAACTCTCACATCCACACATGACTATGGAAAAACCATAGCTTTGAGTAGATGGACCTTTGTTGGCAAAGTAATGTCTCTGCTTTTTAATATGCTGTCTAGGTTGGTCATAACTTTTCTTCCAAGGAGCAAGCGTCTATATTCTAATAATTGTCATTCCTAATTGCGACCCAGAGACCCCATAGAATTCCAAAGTGCTTTCTAAAACCCAAATAAAATGACATTCATTCACTATAGATTGTGTGGAATACATTTCAAAGAATTCAAAAACCATACAAATTCTTAGTCAATGCATGATATCTAAGAGAACTTTCAAATAACCTGTATATAGGATTAACAGAATTTTGTAATTTTCCAAATGTTCTGCATGGTGCATTTTCTGTAAAATAAATCCTGGCCCTTTAGAAACTTCTACTTAAGAAAATAGCAAACAAGATTATCTGCAAATCAGGAAGCTATCTGCACTACACAAGCACTGCACACTATTTAGGGAACAATCTATGGGCTTCCCTGGTGGCTCAGTGCTAAAGAATCCACCTGCAATGCAGGTGACACAGGTTCAGTCCCGGGGTTGGGAAGATCCCCTGGAGAAGGAAATGGCAGCCCACTCCAGTATTCTTGCCAGGGAAATTCCATGGACAGAGGAGCTTAGCAGGCTATGGTCCATGGGTTCTCAAGACACGACTTGGTGACTAAACCACCAGCTCAAAAAATGATCATACTTTAGGGTTTAGTGATTAATTCCTGTTTCTTCTGTTTTGTGTGTGTGTGTGTGTGTGTGTGTGTGTGTGTGTGTGAAAGCATCTATTATAGAACTGCTGAAAGACAGGGGACAGGTATGGGAAACCCTGTGTCCTTGGGCTGAAGGTTAAACACCAGAGGTCCTTTACTAAATGCTCCTGAGAAAAAGCAATGGTGAGAGTTGTGATGTGAGAGAAGGTATTTCTGACAAGTACTCTCAGAGCTTTTTCTGGAAGGGAGAGGTGTGCCATCCCATTGCCTGGTACAAGTGATGCACCTATAAGAACAGCTGAGAGGTAGCCACAACCTACTGAGCCACTAAGGAAGCGTGTGTGTGTGTGTGTGTGTGCTCAATCATGTCTGACTCTTTGTGACCCCATGGACTGTAGCCACTGAGGAAGACAGATAGAGTAACTCCCCTACATATGAACAAGTTCCATTCTGAGAGCATGTGCATATGTCCAGTTTGTTTGTAAGTCCAACAAAGTTAGCTTAGATACCCAACTGACACAATTGGCTATATAGGTTTATAATACTTTGCACACAAATAACACATAAAAACAAAAAATAAAGAAGACATTTTTAATCTTACACCTTGAAAAGGATAGCAGTATAACGGCTGGCATCCAGGAGCTGGCATCAAAGGAACACGCAAGAAGAGAAGGGAGAGGGGGTGGGAGATGGTAGAACTGAAGGATCGTCAGCAATAGGAGATGGAGGGTGAGCTGCAACTTCATTCATGCCAGATGCATCTATCTATCATCTATCTGTCCGTCCATCCATTCATCCATCCATCTGTATCATTTCTATTATGTCTTTTGATTGATCAATCAACTTATCAGCTCTTATCAAAGCTGACCTGACATCTTCTTAGGCACACAGCTTCATGGCATTATCTATCTACCAATGATCTACCAGTTTACTATATCTCCCTATAGAAAACTTTCAATTAATATAAACATAAACGAAACAAAACAATACTCTCCCTCCTCAGGAAATCCGTGCCATCTTACAGTCACAAGCATTAATTGAGAGCGATAACTGAGTAGGTCTCCTCTACAAGAAGCCAGCTAGGATCTGGGAGCAGCAAAATCCAATGATACTGCTCAGGGAGCCCTGGAAACATCAGAAGAGGGTTTTCCCTTCTTCCCATCACTGGTCCTGACTCTTACATAAAGCTACTCTGCTCCCACCGGAGGAGAAACAAAGGCACATCTGAACCACACCTCAGGCATGGAGACCTAACTTCTCATTCCCTCCTCCCTCTGAAGTGGATTTCTCACCAAGACACCCCCCTTCAGCAAATGGCATCTCCATCCGCTTCATTCCTCAAAACAAAATTCTTGATCAATAATGCCTTGATGCTCCCTTAATCCTCACATATCCTGTACCATCCATTAAAAAATCCTATAGGTTAGACTTTGAAAAGGTACTTCTACTCTCTCTACATCCCTCTCTTACCAATGCCATCATGCTAGCCTAGACATTTCTATTTCTTAAGTACATGGCAACAAACAAGTCCACATAATCTAACTCCAGTCCCTTTATATGGTACCACTGTTTCCCTCCCTCCAATCTATGGTGATATTGGCCTATTAAATCTTTTCTAAAGAACCAAAGATCCTTCTAGAGCATTCTGAATTGTACCCACTGCTTGCTCTGCTTGGACAAATCTGCCCAGTACTCAAAGTTTACCAGCTATGACAAACCCAGACAGCATATTAAAAAGCAAAGAAAAACTTCCCTCTAGTCAAAGCTATGGTTTTTCCAGCAGTCATGTACGCATGTGAGAGTTGGACCAAAAAGAAGGCTGAGCACCGAAGAACTGATGCCTTCAAAATGTGGTGCTGGAGAACTCTTGAGAGTCCTTTGGACTGCAAGGTCAAACCAGTCAATTCTAAAGGAAATCAACCCTGGATATTCATTGGAGGGACTGATGCTGTAGCTGAAGCTCCAATACTTTGGCTACTTGATGCATTGGAGAAGACCCTGATGCTGGGAAAAACTGAAGGCAAAAGGAGAAGGGTGTGACAGAGAATGAAATGATTGGATGGCATCACCGACTCAATGGATGAGTTTGTGCAAACTCTGGAAGACAACAAAGGACAGGGAAGCCTGGCGTGCTGCAGTCCATGGGTTGCAAAGAGTCAGACTCAATTGAGCAACTGAACAACAACGTCTTCTCCAGGGCAGGCTGCCTAATGTCTCTCCCTTCCCCAGTCTTCAGGCTGTTCCCTGATGCAATTCCCAGCTTTGTTTTCTGCAAAGCAGTTAACACCACTTAGATTTCTCTTTTTTCTTTCTTCACTTGCTCTTAATTGTTTCTATAACCACCCTCCCTCATTAAAATTGATGGTAAAGCAAGTGGGACTGACTGCTGTCCGAAGTGAATTCCCAACATACAAAACTGTGTGTTTGGATCCATAAATATTTACTTAGTTTTGCTCTAAAGGAACTGAAAGAATAAAGAGCTTTTTTCTAATGGACTCATTCCTTTTTGGCTGTGCTCTCCTTCCAACCATCGATGACCTGCTTCCTTATACACATTTACAAAAAAAGGGGAGGCACCATTAGGGGTGACTATCTTCAAGGGAAAGGCAATAAGAATCCAGCTCTTGAAAATCACCTCTGCTCATACTTAACAGGGCTCTTGCAGGCTTATGTAAATGCATGCAAATCACATGCAAATGGTCTCCTAGTCCCTTCCACTCCTTCTAGTACCTGGAAGGGACCCTTGGGATCACCCTGCTGGAGACAGGAGCCTGCACTGTCAGGAAGACGGACAAAATGATCCCAGTTTTAATTTCTAAGGCAGTTTGTGTTTGTCCCCAGGCCTCACGAATTCAGAGATTTTGATCAAGGACATTAAACCGAACAATGAGGCTTACAGCAAAGGGAGAATTGCTGATAAAAACCCATGGCTCCCAGCCTCCCAGAGCCCCCATACAAGAAGGCAATGGAGCAGACACCAGACACATGGGGGTCTCACTCCACATCAGACGTAAGAGCTGTTTAGAGGGACCCTTCTGCAGCCCTGCTTCAAGGGGCTGCCTCCAAATCAGTGCTCCCCTCCTTAAATTCAGCTTCTTAAAGGTCATCTGCCAGCCTTCTGTAGAAAACACTGGCTGAGGTCCTCCGTGTTAACTATGGCTATATAGGGTGTTAAAAGACAGGTCTGAATGTGCACACAAACAAATCAACACATGTCTTCTCCAGGGCTTTGCTGAGTTGAATTTCAAGGAAAACCCATTCAAGAAAGCACCCTTAAACGCCCGACAGGCATTTCCAAAACTGTCCTGAGGCTTTCTAAAGACATATACTGCAGATGCCAGGAATCTGGTATTTGAAATGCTGCAGAAGGCAATGCCCAAAATGAAAAGTCATTTGCACATTGCATCCAGTTCACTCAGTAACTTTTTCTTTTTTTGAAATACATGTTTATTGTCAACATTTAAATTTCATCTATGATACAAGATTTCTGCTTCTTTTCAAATATGAGCAGAAATGGCACCTTCAGGAATTCCCTACAGACCAATTTGCTGGGGTGACCAGGGACCACCCTCACTTAAGCCCCCAGTTTGTCTGTTCCCTGTTACATGCTTGGCTTGGGGGCCAAAAATCAGCGATCTTTTGGCTACCCTGTGCTGTTTTTTCCTTCTGCTGCTGCTGATGCTAAGTCGCTTCAGTCGTGTCCGACTCTGTGCGACCCCATAGATGGCAGCCCACCAGGCTCCGCCGCCCTTGGGATTCTCTAGGCAAGAACACTGGAGTGGGTTGCCATTGCCTTCTCTGGTTTTTTCCTTCCAGAAAACTATTTTGCTTTGCTCAGTATGAAAACAAAAGAGAGTCAAAAAGGCTGCAAGTTTCTCAGACCTTCTCTGTTTATTTTACCTGGCCAGCCTCTGTTGGCATCCGAATATTTTATCCTTAAACTAGTATATCTATCTGCTTACTATCATAGCAAGAAATGGAACAAGATGGCTATTTATTATTGATATTATCATGTCATTACATTTTTAGGGCACTTTGTGCCTGCCACTGTGTTGAGTATTTCATCTCCTGTGTGTGTGTGTGTGTGTGTGTGTGTGCACACGCACGTGCGCTTGTGAGAGTTTGTGCGCACTCCATCACTCAGTTATGTCTGACTCTTTGTGACCCCATGGACTGTACCCTGCCCGTCTCCTCTGTCCATCAAATTTTCCAGGCAAGAACACTGGAGTGGGTTGCCATTTCCTCCTTCAGGGGATCTTCCCCACCCCAAGGATTGAACCCGAATCTCTTTCCGTCTCCTATGGAGACAGGTGGATTCTTTACCGCTGAGCCACCAAGGAAGCTTCATGTCCCGTAATAACCTCAAACATCCTATATAGTAGGTCCCATTATATCTACAGGTCCCACTTGAGAAAGCTCTTATGCAGAACGTTTCAACAGCCCCCCTGCAGGTCAACCATCCCTAAAAAACAGAGGTGATATAAAATCCACCTCTATACAGTTTTGGATCTTTTTGTTCAGTTTTCACCCTTCTTGTGAACGCTGAAAAAATAGAAGAGCTACATCCAACACTCACACTTCTCCAACACTGAAGAAATTCCTGGGATTATGGTTGTCCACTTATTTTACAGAGCAAATATTTGATTGCCAATGAGCACAGTAAACCCTAACTCTTCTCTGAGGCTTGATGTCCTTAGGAAAACCCAGCAATATGGAAGTAGCCCACTCAACTCCCTCTTGATGGAGCTTTCAGATCGGGAGGGTTTTCCAGACCCTTCTATGTCATTCCACAGTCTTTTAGAGGCAAGCTCAAAGGTCCTGGGAAAGGACCTCTACAGTATTATTAATCTACCTCCTCCATAGTATTATTAACTGTGCTCCTCTAGAGCAGAGAGTCCTAGTAACGTGTCTATCATGTTTCGGATCCTGTCTTACTCATCACTGGAAATTCTGCAGCTGCTTAACACTTTGTTGGATGATTGACTGATATCCAAAAGGAACGCATGAAATGTGATGATGGCACTGACAGTTAGATTCTTTTCCATTTGGGGATGACCTCAAAAGTCGATGACTTGAGTAAATCCATAATTTTGCTGAAGCCTAAGTTTGATGGTTTGTGAGGATGAATGAGGTAGCTCACAAATGAATCCCCCAAATCACTTAATTTTCTCATTGCTGTGTGACTTCATTGATCCTCACTTTTCTATTTTTCCCTCCAACTTTATTGAGGTATAATTGGTATCTATATTGAAAGTGTACCATTTGTGGATTTGCTATACATACACATTGTAAAATTCTTTCCATAATCAAGCTAATCAACATATCCATCATCTCACACAGCTACCACTTTCTTGTTTCTTTCTTTTTTGTGTGGTGATAAAATTTTCCATTAACACAGTCATGCTTGTTAAGGATCTAAGTGAAAGTGAAAAGTGAAAATGAAGTCGCTCAATGATGTCCGACTCTTTGTGACCCCATGGACTGCAGCCTGCCAGGCTCCTCTGTCCATGGGATTTTCCAGGCAAGAATACTGGAGTGGGCTGCCATTTCCTTCTCCAGGGGATCTTCCCAACCCAAGGATTGAACCTGGGTCTGTCGCATTGTAGGCAGATGCTTTTACTGTCTGAGGCACCAGGGAAGTCCAAGGATCTAAGAGGGCCCCTATCTTTCCAGAATGTTGTATTGCATTTTATGGGAAATTTTATTTGTAGTGATGGCACTCACGAATTAAGGATTGATAAAGTTTTGAGAATCCTTTACTTGAATAGTAAAATTCTTCATGATCTCCTCTACAGAAACCAACTGTCTCTATACAGTTAGAATTTTCTTTTTTTTAAAGTCAATTCTACTGTGATTATCCTTCCTCATTTAGGTAACATACACAGTCTATGTAACAGGATAACCCCTTGAGTGTCCCCTTTCAGGTATACAGGTGAGAGACCCACGCGATTTATTTCCAGAAACTAAGAATGCAGAGTCCTCTGTAATGGGATAAGAGATACTTATGCCAACACATGGGCTTCCCAGGTGGCACAGTGGGAAAGAATCCACCTGCCAATGCAGGAGACAAAGGAGATGCGGGTTTGATCTCTGGGTTGCGAAGGTCTCCTGGAGTAGGAAATGGCAACCTACTCCAGTATTCTTGCTTGGAGAATTCCCTGGACAGAGGAGCCTGGGGGGGCTACAGTTCATGAGGGCGCAAAGAGTAGGGCATGACTGAGCAAACAAGCACTTGCCAAGGTGGCAGGAGTTTGGGGCTGCACGTTGAATAATCTTTTTGTTCTTGTAGCCGGTTGCCTGAGTGCAGTTCTGCAAAGTGACAGGTGAAAGTGATGCACTCGTAACACCTGGCATGGCCATAGGATTTTGTTATGTCATAATAAAAGGAAAAGACGTCACTAATTACTTCATCTCCACTAGCCTCAGATTTTACATCTTTACCACAGGAATAACTATGTCTTCTTTATAAGACACTATGTGGACCCACTGCATTTAAAATGTTTAACATAATGCCATACAGTCAGTATTCCAGAAATGTTGAGTATTCATTGTGGCTTGAACTGTGTCTCCAAGGACCACAGGTCCAGTTTTCAGCCACTGGATATGACATTGATCAGTAACCCTCTCTTTAAAATAAATATGCCTACATATGGCTTAAGGAATATTTGGCTTCCTTTGCCTTATTTTCTCACATCAGCAGCATACATGAACACCTATGCCTAGGCATGTGCGGTGCAAACACACACACACACAATTGCTACTTCATCATTAGAGAAAATGCCCCACAGTCAGATTGGTGCCAGCATGTACTAACTCTGGCAAGTTGCAGAGTTATAATTTTTACCCAAGTAGAAAGACTCCATGACGCATTAAATCAGAGGTTTGCTTCATTTCAGCACTGGGCGTGCAAAGCCTGTTGCAGAATTTTTCTATATACCATTTCAGGATTTGTCTTGGGTTGTTGAAAGCTGAAAAAATGGGTTAGCAGAACAAGTAACTCTTCCAGTCTTGCACCTTAGAGTTCTATCACATTGAGGGGATATTTTTGTTTAACGGTGCACCTTTAAAATATCAGAACAAACAAATTAATTAAGAAAGAAGAAAAACAAAAACAAAACTACCAAATGATAGTAGTATTGTCTACAACAGAAAAAAAAATGTCAATCAGTATGTAAGGTGGGAATAAACCCTTTGTATGGGATGTTATGCAACCACTAGAAAGAACGAATGTAGTCTGTATGTATTTACACTGAAAGAACTCCATATTGATTTGTAAAAGTCAATCAGAAATGATGTGTATACCATGACACCATTCATATAAAAATCACACACACGCCACTGTATTATAAATATATACTTATTACACATGTACACAAGAAAGTGTAAAATAAAATATAGATAATAATGTGTAATAGTGGCACCTTCCAAGGGGATAGGTGGGAAATCAACATGGCAGTGGTGTCATTCAAAATGCATTTTAGCCTTGTCTTCCTCCCTTCCTCCCTCCCTCCCTCCCTCTCTTTTCTAAATGTCTGTTTTTTTCATGTTTCATGTGTAATTAAAATGTTTAAAATAAAAATTCCATAAATTTTTCCTTAAGATTGTAATGAAATTGCTATTTTTTTAAAATCCATAAAACAGAGGAAAAACACCTTCCATTCTCACAATGCAACTCAACCATAAACATTTTGGGGGTAATGCCTACCTTCATTCAAATCATGCTATTTACATACAATTTCTTTTATTTTAAAACTTTTCATTCATTATGAGCCCCTTTGTAGTCTTCATCCTACTCATTTTAATGGGCATTGTATCCCACGAAACTCTAACTTTAACTTACTACATTACATTCTTTCTAACTTTGGTACAATTAAGCATGTGATTAGCATATGACATCTTCTCCCGCCCCACCCCCTCCCACCATATATCTTAAGAGACATTTCTTCTGAGGATTAAAACATCAAAATGTGTGAATATTTTAATCATTTTTCATATTTTGTAAGTCCTTATTATGAAGTGTTTTGAGATGTTTTCCTCTTGAGCAAGGGCAGAGATGCATTGTCCTGAAGGGGTCTGCAATACACAATGAACATCCTCCCTTGCCCCAAATGCCACTTGGTAACCCAGAGAGAAGTGTGTAACACACTCATACATTCTGTTCTCAGTGTGCAAGTCATCATGAGGGACCCTCCAAGGGACTTCAGAAGTCTAATAGCTCCAGAGAAGATTCAAAGCCAGAACCAAATGCTGCAGTCCCACTTCTGGGAATGATTAGTGATCAGCGAGCAGGTGATGCTTAAGGGAGAAACAAACAAAATGTCCATCCTCCATCAACTCATTCTAATTACAATAAATTAAACCACCCATGTAATTCTCAAATAATTCATATGCATCTCACCCACATGGGAGTTATTCCAGAGAGAATGAAAGAAGAACATTCACTCTTCACTTGAAAACTAAATTTGCCTTTGTCATGAAATTTATCTTACTGATTCAAGCGGTCCACTGTAGCAGGTCAGCAGCAAAGACACAGGAGCCATGCTGTGCAAATATGGCTTGTTGACACAGATTCCCCAGTTAAATTCCTTAATAGATTCTGAGGTGGAGACATTTTCTTGTAAGAGGCCAAACTCTACTTACCATTTGTATAAGGGTTGACAGTCTTTTTATTTGTCATTACACGTGCTGTGGCATTATTTACCTATGTACATAGAAAACTCAAATCAGCACATATTCCAAGGCCAGTCCACAGTTCAATTAGTTGCATGCATTATGACTGTGATTACTTATTAAAAAACAAAAAACAAAAACTAAAATGCATTTTAATTTATAAAAGGCAGTAGGTGCATAACAAAATCATACATTTTTATAATTACATTTACTTCATAACCGTTTTAACTTAACAAATCATTTCAATAAAGCAATGTCATATCATTTAAAAGTTTAATAAGGAGACAGTAAAAGCAAATTAAAAGGAACTGCATAATTGAAGATTGAAAAGCATGCGTGTACTCCATGGTAACACAGAAACAATAAATATTTTTTTAAACATAAAATAAGGTTCATATGAAGGAACATGCAGTGGAGGAGAAGAGGGGAGAGACAAGGTACAAGGGAACATAAATGTCAAAAAAAGGACAAACAAGTTTTAGCCGTATGCAACACTTTAAGGGGGAAGAACCATCGGGGAAGCAACATCTAGCATTCAACACTTGGAACAAGAGCCTTTTACATCGCAAGAATTAACAAAATCATTCAAGCTTTAAAGTCACAGCTAACAAAAGGATAAAAGAGAGGGTGCATTGTTTAACACAATATGGAGTTAACAATCTGAGTAAGATGTGCACTGGTCATATCTCAATCCAGTCAGTGCCTCCCAGGCTAGCTTAGAACGTACACTCAGTTACAGGCGTACCAATATCCAAAAAAATAGAGCATCAAGAAAACTTAATACAACAAGTCAAAAAAATTCACGTGGTATATATATGTATAGAGATATATCAGCACTAAATACGTGAAACGGCAGATGGATTTCACCACTTACCATTCACCACCATCGCCAGCATGGGTTTGTATACAGTTACCATGGTTACTGAGAGTTTGGTGAGGGGCCTAAGGATTATCGTCGAGGGTGGGGGGAAATGAAAGGCAAAATATGCAACATCTTACTCCAAAGACTAAAGCATTTTTAACTGGTATTTTTTTTTTTTAAGCTTTAACAAATACGACCCTATGGTCATTTTGAGGGAGAGCCAGTGGTAGAAAGAGTAGATTCTGAGTATAGGAATTTCAGTGTTTTCTTTTTTTTTTTTTTCATGAAGAAGGACCAGATATTGAACAGGAAATCCTGTTTGGTTCACGTTGTTAGCAAAAGAATACAAAGATTGAAACTGGCTTCTTAAAAAGGAAAAAAAAATGAAAGGTTTCATGACAAAGACCTCTCATTTTTTTTTTCCCCCAACAACTGTTCTCTTAAATGCTATTCATTTCACAATTTGGTTTAATTTGCACACCACTGTGGATCCCTCATCAGCCCTGCAGTGGAAAGAAAAAGAAAGGAAAAGAAAAGGAAAACAAACACAGAAAACTGCTCTATAATTTGTTTTGCAACACTCTCTCCACTGCTTGGAATCTACTGCACCCATTGGTTATAAGACATGAAAAATAAAATAAGAATTAAAAAAAAAAAACTTTCAGATTAACCTTTCTTTTGTCTCACTTTTGCCATCCACCTTTCAGCAGTAATAAGAGTAACATAATAAAGGAAAATTAAAAAAAAAAAAGTAAGGCCAGTTTTCCTTTTTATATATAAATATATATATAAACAATGAGAAGGGAATAGGGTCACATACAAGACACAATGATGCATCTGAAACAACAAATGAGCGTGAGGCAGACACTTATCAAAAAGATGAAAAGGAAAATATTTTGGACATGCACCTCGATTTTACGGCCCTCTACCACGGTGCCGTGTAATTTCTCCCTCGCCCTGTCCGCATCGGCACTATTTTCGAAAGTTACGAAACCAAATCCCTACATGCAGGAGGGAGAAGGGAAAACAACATGCAGATTATTATTTTCAGTCAACGACCACTGCGGAACGTTCTCTCGCTTTAATTTCTATTTCTTGTCCTGGCTTCCGTTCTGTAACATGCAAATTAGAGAAATTATAAGAGTACTAAAATGTGCAATAAGTAAGCGACAAATGTGAACAAGATTTTTGTTTTCTGTCACCCCGTTAGCTGTCACCCCTGAAGAATTCAAAGAATGATACCCAAAATACCTTTCTAAATGTCACTACAGAAGAAAAGAAATCTAACGGAAAGAAAATGAGATCAAAATAAATGTACAGTGTCTTCACAGAGAAGAAAATGAAATAACGAGGGAGAAAAAAAAAAGGGAATCACTTTCTTGACATGCAAATTAAGAAGGAAAGAAAAGAAAACGTGTGCACAGAATTCAACAATGAACGCCAGAGTCTTCTAACATCGCCTACAGAGTCATGCCGTGTGGTTTTAAGACCATCTCTTCTCCATGCAGTTTTAGGGTTATTCAAATTTGTCAAGTCTACAGCCTTTATGTCTCAAAAAATAAAAATTAGAAGCCTAAAAAAAAAAAAAAAAAGGGAAAGACCTTTTTTTTTTAATAAATCTGAAACTCTTGGCTCTAAATCAACAAAATAATCCCATGAAATGAATAGAAATAAACACCCATTGATTGCTAATGCAAACAGGTCAAGTAACATTTTTATATCCCCTCCCTCACCCTTCAAATGACATAGGTACTTCGGAAACTGTCAGCTTTCTGGACTGCTTTACTAATCCCAAACAGAAATGTGTATACATATGGTAAAGTTCTAAGACATTATCCTGATACCCATTTATCAAATCAACAGGTAGAAAATTCAAAACCTCCTTTAATAGAATAGTATTTACAGTAACACTCCAGGTACTTCTTTTACTGATCAGTAACAAATGCACTCTTTTCTGCACCACTGGTATATTTTGCTTTAATATTTCAGCCTCAAAAAAAAAAAAAAAAAAAAAAACAACCCCCCTACACATCACATTGTCAAAATCCATCCTTTTTCTTCACTGACACTGTTCCTAAGAAGAGTACAGAAATTATGACATTATTTTTAAAACCCCTAAAAATATTTGTACATCTTGTTCCGAAATATACACCAACCGTTTGAAACCATTCCAGTGTAAATCTGCCCAGCTCTTTCTGGTCTTCACAGTATAAACAGGGTAAAATAATGCAATGTGCCAAGATTGCTCTTTGTGTTAGGTAATCTTTACATAAAGGAAAATGTTGGTGTTAAACTTAGCTGGAACGGTAGGACAGTCAGTCTTATTAATAAAACAAACAATTACAAATCTCAGCTGCTCATAACCAACTTGTTAACTCTCAATTCCTCACTAGGTCATGAAAGAAATCTCCGAAATTCAGGGTTTTGGAGAGCTGTTTCAGTTTCAGAGAGCTGTTACCCAGGGTTCCAACAAGGGAGAACTTTCCAATATTATGATGGGCTCCTCCATAGAGCATAACAGCTATGGATGTAGTCAAGTTAGATTAGAGATGGCGATCTGATAGACGGAAAAAAAAAATTCTTTACTTGGGGGATTAGATTGAATTACCTATTTCCCGTAGTAAGGATCTGTGATAAGGACAGATCTGAATTATCTGACTAATCTAAGATTATAAGCTTAGGAAGACCCTACTTAGTCCTGCTCATCACTGATGGGATTAGCCACATTTGGTACACAAACATACATGCTGACTCATTTTGAAATAATAGCACTTCAATAGACAAAAAATAAAATCTGGAGGGTTGGTACCATTTGATGCCTCTGATTTGGCCACTGGGTCTCAGATTCAGTTATACATCAGAAAGAACAGGGGGGCATATGAAACATTCAGATTTCTAAGCCCTGACACATGTTTCTTGGATCAGAATCCCAGAGCGGAGCCCAGAAATCTGTTTGCCGAAAAAGTTACCTGTGTGGTCCAGCAATTGGGTCTCCATGGCTTCTTCTGTCACTAAGCAGTGTCTGACTCTTTGCAACTCCACGGGCTGCACCATGCCAGGCTCCCCTATCTGTCACCATTTCCCAGAGTTCAATCAAATTCATGTCCATTGAACTGGTAATGCTATCTAAACATCTCATCCTCTGGCGCCCCCTTCTCCTTTGGCCTTCAACCTTTCCCAGCATCAGGGTCTTTTCCAATGAGTTGGCTCTTTGCATCAAGTGGCCAGACTATTGGGCCTTCAGCTTCAGGGTTAATTTCCCTTAGGATTGACTGGATTGATCTCCTTGCAGTCCAAGGGATTCTCAAGAATCTTCTCTAGTACCACAGTTGGAAAGTATCAATTCTTTGGTGCTCAGCCTTCTTTATGGTCCAACTCTCACATCTGTACATAACTACTGGAAAAACCATAGCTTTGACTATACAGAATTACATTGCCAGTTTCTATAGAGCAGTTTAGGGAGTGGAGTGGGTTTTTGTGGTGAATATCTATTTGACTTGGTGATTCAGATCTTAAATGTAGGAATCAGCCAAAATGACACAAAAATATTCTCCTCCTGACCTCTAAGACCAAGGCTTTAGCATGCTGAGCCATGTCATACATTTAATAATAATTAGGGAAACGAGGACTGTGACTCTATCTGGGACAATTCTCTCACTTGCCTAAGAAAGGAAATTCACAGTCCAATGTGACATACCAATGGAGGACTTGGTGGCATCATTGCTGCTAATGGGTCCTAACAGTCTTTGTCACCGCAGTGCTGGGAAGAACCGAACACTCAACCCACTTGAATAACACAATCCCCACAAATGGAGTCAGAATGATTCCAATCTAAATCCTAGGCAAACCACACCGGCCTAAAATCTGCATCCTGTATATGAGGGAGAGATGAAAGCAGAAACAGAAATCTTTTCTGAATCCCAAGTTCATAAACTAAAGAGGAATCCTACTCCATTTTCACTTTGCTTTCAAGTAAAAATAATACATTGATTCTTTTTTATTCTTATTCTTTTCTGCTAAACATTTTTTTTTTTTTTTCTGAGTGGTTCAATACATCTCATTTCAGCCTGCTGAGAAGCCTAGCTGAAATTTGGCAAAGCTGGGTTCATGAAGACCCTGCTGTAGAAACAGTCACCCAAATGCCAAAGGGCAGTTCCTACCTGTCCCATGGGACCATCCTACCTCCACCCAGCCAAGAAGGGATGTGACATCCCTGGATCAGAAGATAGCCAGGTGCTTATCTGGGGAGCCACACTGTGGCCAGGCAGACTGCCACCTGGCCATTTTCAGGCACCCACTCCAGCAGGCATAGGTGCTGGCAACTTTGAAAGTAGGTGGCAACGAAGCTTGTATCTTTTGCCCTGCTTCTTGGTCAGTGGGCTTCCTTGGTGACTCAGATGGTAAAGAATCTGCCTGCAATGTGGAAGACCTAGGTTCGATCCCTGGGTTGGGAAGGTCCCCTGGAGAAGGGAATGACTACCCACTCCAGTATTCTTGCTTGGAGAATTCCATGGACAGAGGCTACAGTCCATGGGATTGCAGAATCAGACACGACTGAGAGACTAACACTTTCACTTCATGGTCAGTATTCTGTCTTTGGCAAAATGCAATACTTAGAATATTCTGATAAGTACCCTGAATATTTTTTTTTTAATCTCAGTTCAAAAAGAAGCACCTTTTGGATTTGGCTTGGAGAACACAGGATCTGAGTACGCTGTAAGGAGCCCATATAAAGATCAAGGATTCAGGGGAGGCTACAGTGGGCAGGGAGGAGCCAGTTGGAAGACAGATGCTACTTCCCAAGGTTTGTCTCAGGTGGTGGTGGTGGGGAGGTGGCTGAGAGAAGGCATAGTCCTGCAGAAGACATCTGTGATGTTTGTGCCCTGTGATGGGAAGGCGTGACCCCTAGGCAGACAATGGCAACCCTAACGTGGATCAGCCATGACATTTATTTTTCCATCTTTTTGTGAAACATACATTCTGGCCTTTCTGTATCCCAGTTATTTTTCTCTTTTAGTCTTGTGGGCTATATTTTTGTAGTAACACACATACAACATTTAGCGTGCAAATCAAAGCTTTGAAGCACCCAGGATGGATGCTGTGCTGACTTTTCATCTTACATGAAAACTCAATTCCTCCAGTTTCTAGTACGGAGAGCTCCTATCACCTAGAAGAGGAGGAGCTGTTGATTAAGGGTCTGAAGACTCAATTTCCTGTGGGACTAAGGGCTTTACAGCACACTTGTTCCCAATCACCTTTCTCCACATAGCCCCTTCTCCCTGGAAAACCATCTTTCTTCCTTCCCTCCCCTGGGGCATGTCTTACTTATCTTTCTCTCCAAGCTGAAATGCCCCTTCTTCCCAGAAGCCCTCTCGGCTTTCAACAAGATGGGTCTGCCTGCTTGGAGTCTCAGCAGCCTCTCATTCACCAGGGAACATAGCAAACTGTATCACACTTGTTTGTCTTAAGGATCTGTCTCTCAGAGACTTAGGGAAGTCTGAGGACAGGAAGCACTTCTGTCTGTCTCACATCCGATTCACTAACCTGGTACCAGAGTGAAACCAAGACTGTGTTTCTTGTCTTAGTCGCCAAGTCCTGTCTGATGCTTCTGCAACCCCATGGACTGTAGCTCGCCAGGCTCCTCTGTCCTTGGAGTTTCCCAGGCAAGGATACTGGGAATGGGTTGCCATTCCCTTCTCCAGGCAATCTTTCTGACCCAGGGATCAAACCCTCGACTCTTGCATTGGCAGGAGGATTCTTTACCACTGGGCCACCAGGGAAGCCCAAGCCAGTACTATAGATACCACTGAATCAAAGAGCAGACTGCACATTTCCCAGGTCTATGAAGACACAGCCATCTCTGTCTATCCCGCCAGATAAAATGTTTCAGAGGTAAACACAATGTTTTACTCCTAAAAGGAAACTTGAATGGTAGGATCTCTCACCCCCCGAAATGCCAGCTCATTGCATTTTCAAAGTCTGGCCAGATCCTTTTAAAATGTGATTTCCTTGCTTACTTGTTATCCATATACACATGAACTTGTACATTATATATTCTCAGGATAATATAGATATTGCCTGTGTATGGACAGGTGTACATGCACGCATGCACACAAACACAAACACACACACACACCAACCACCCCCAGACCACACAGCCATCCTCAGTTTACATTGAGTGACTGTCCCGGGGAAGGTCCCCAAAGACGATGGCCCGAAGGTGAGCTCCTAGCTCGTAAGGGCTCTCCCATTTCCTGGCTGCTTCTCCACCATCAAACGATGAAAATGAGGTCATTCCGACGGTGGAGGCATAAGACTTTTCCCATTGAGGATAACATCAAGTCCCGGACAAGAGCATGGCAACCCACTCCAGTATTCTTGCCTGGAGAATTCCACAGACAGAGAAATCTGCAGGCTACAGTCCAGGGGGGTCACAAAGAGCTCGAGATGATTGAGCGACTTAACACTTCCCCTTTCAATTATGAAAGATATTCCTGTGTGGGCTGCTACCTTCATTCAGCAGTTCCCAATTGCAGTGTCTCCAGGACACTCCAGTGGTACCAGTCAGCTCCGACACCTGCAAGACTGGTTCTTTCCGCAAACCCACTGAGAGAGGCTATTTTTAAGGTTCCTTCATGAAAAAAAAAAAAAAAAAAGCAGCTTCACAAAATCAGTCTCTGGATGTGGCAAACTTAAATGGTCTTATTCCTAAAGCCCCAGAGACAGGCTCATCACAGGAATGACGGAAGAAATCTTAAAAATAGCATCACCATTGTACTTTCAGAATAACAAATGATATTCTTCTAATGTCCTCAAACAACCCTGGGAAAAAAAATTAAACAGTTTCCTCCAACTGGCAAGTCACAAAACAAAATATATGTGAAATATGAATTTAGAAAAGAAAACTTTAAAGGCAGTAGCACTTTGGACTCAGGATTAAAAGAAAGTTGGCCAACTTTCCACGTCCTCTTCTACAATTTCACCCAGAATACACCTGTCATAAGTGAAAACGATTGGGCACATTTTTCTCTTAATGTACGTAGCTTTGTACATGTAGAAAAAGTCCCTGTAATGGTTTTTCATACCACAGCAGAAAAAGAGTTAACTTATTTTCCCCCAGCCTGGAGGTCAAACTACTGACATATTATAAGGATTACTGTAAATATCTGAAATTACAGCAGAAAGACAAGGCCCTTAAAGTAGCAGAACTTCAGAGTCTAATGAATTGATTTTTTTTTTCTTTTTTTCTACTCATCCAGCATATCACAACACCATTTTGGCTGTGGCAAAGAGAATACTGGCATTTTCTTTCCTCAATTCAATCAGCATTCTCCTATTCAGTTAATACAATTCAGTTACCATTAAGTCAGTGAATACAAAACCTATGCAGGCTGCCCAAGGAATCATAAATGATTGTTTTGTGGGGAGGTGGTGGTTCCTATACCCAGAAGACTGGCTTTTGCACCCCCCCTCCCTTAGGTAAAACCCATTCTTCTTTATTATACCACATGACGTATGAAACCTTAGCGTCCTGACCAGGAATGAAACCCGCAGCCCCTGCAGTGGAAGTGCAGAGTCGTAACCACTGGACAGCCTGGGAAGTCCCAAAACGTGTTCCTCTAAGCAACACTTCTGGATACTGGCTTGTCCCAAACAGTCTCTGTAAGGAAAGCTCTGGGGCTAAACCTGCGATCTCTCTGTGTTTGGGAATGAATTTCTCTCCATTTTTACTTTCACAGTCTGGGGAAGTGAGAAGGAAGCTGAGCGTTCCTGGGGGACCAGAAGCCAGGCGGAGTTACTGGATGTGGTCACTTCCTAGGCTCTGATGTCAATATCCAAGTCTTTGGCAGCACCCCTGTGGCTCAGCTGGTAAATGAGCCTGCAGTGGGGGAGACATGGGTTCAATCCCTGGGTTGGGAAGACTCCCTGGGGAAGGGAAAGGCTAACCACTCCAGCATTCAGGCCTGGAGAATTCCATGGACTGTATAGTCCATGGGGTCGCAAAGAGTCGGACACAACTGAGTGACTTTCACTTCTCTTCACCTTCCTCACAGCATCTGCTGCTCTGCCCAGTGCACCACTTTGGTCCAGGGAGAGTAGGATGGCTTCTGCATTTTCCGTGAGTGCAAATAAAAAGAGGACACTTGAGCCACCATGAAATCCCAGCGGGCAAAGGCGTAGTCTGCATTCAAATGAAGCCTGGGTGTGTGTTGAGAATAAGGAGACACAGGATGTGTAACTTTAACCATAGCCTGGGAGGCTTGTTACAACACAGACTGCTGGGCCCCAATATCAGAGGATCTGATTCAATAGGTCTGGGTTGGACCCTGACACTCTGCATTTCTGCTAAATTTGCAGATGTTGCTGGTGGTGTGAGCGCTGGTCTTAGATGATCACTGACACAGAAGATACTTTAGAAGAGTTTGGTGGCTTTTTTTTTTTGCTTTCTATTAATATGTTTGTATTTTGACGATGCTGGAGTTCACCCATATAGCCTCTGATTTTAAAAAAAAAAAAAAGAATTTTTTTTTTAATGTGGACCATTCTTAAAGTCTTTATTGAATTTGCTACAATATTGCTTCTGTTTTATGCTTTGTTTTTTCTTGGCCATGAGGCATGGTGGGATCTTAGTTCCCTGATCAGGGATCGAACCCCACACCCCCTGCCTTGGAAGGTGAAGTCTTAACCACTGGAGCACCAAGGAAATCCCTAACCTCTGATTTTTACTAACACTGTTACTTGTAAGAAAAATCTACTTAAAAATTGGTTTCCTAGGAAAAGCTAACTCAGAGCAATGGCAAATTGCAAAATGGGGTTGGGTACACAGACTAATGGATTAAATTTCATTCAAAAGGTTGGTGTATATGAGATTTTCTCCCCTACAACCCAGGAAAATAACTGCACTTTATTAATACAGAATAATCACATATTTACCTGCTCATGAGACTATGAACTCACTTTTTAATATAAAGAACATAATTATCACTGAAAAACAAAAATGTAGCAACAACATTATTTTTTTAAGCATGGGTAGTTTTCCTCTGGAAACTTGATATATAGACATCTATAAAACAGCAATTTTCAAATACCCCCTTATACATTTTAAATTGAATCCAGTGTATTCCCCACCATTTTGGAAATGGGGGTGGGGTGGGGGGGATGGTCCCTAAAGGAATTCCCACCGAAGTGTATTTTCACAACGTGCTGATTAAAACAGTGCAGTTGTTTCCCCGTATTTATAACAAGCATTTCAAAATAAAGCTAAACAATTCTAAAGTGAATTAACTTGCTTACCTTTGAGCCTCGCTCATTAAAAATAATTTCAACATCTAAGATTTTACCAAATTGCTGCAAAAAAATAGAAATAGTTTATAAGCAAGAAGAGAAACAGAGGCAATCAGATTATGCATGGGTAATTGTTCCCCAAGTCAGAATTTTTCTCTCTTTTAATATCAAGGCTATTCATTTGATGTTTTCCTATCATTAAATGATGCACTTGAACCAAGAGAAAATACAACTGCATGTTTTATTTCCATATTGTGGCATAACCCATCATATGAGATATCGTAATTAGGGACCCAGTACCAAGTATGTAAACAAGAGGTTAATTCTAGTTTTCTTTCTTGATGTATGATTGATTGCTTTCCAAGGCACTGAGCAGCAAACATTAAAAACAGCTAATATATACAACAGTCCTTCTAGGCTGTGTCACTAGCCACTGGATGAAGCATCCTTAGTGAAGTGGGATTTTGATAACTTAAAATATCCAACTAAAATCAGACGTTTAGGATTTTGGACCTTGGCTTCATAAAAGCCAGGAGTAGCCAGGCCATATAAGAGAAGTAAAGCTAAAAGGAATATCCATTACACAGACACCCTTTACAAGCAAGAAACCACTGTAGCTGTCTGTCCTCAGGTTGAAATGTCCTTCTTGCAAGATGATTCTCCCTATTGTTAAACAAACATAAAGATTTTAGACGATTAGCCTGAATAGGCTTTTTGAACAATGCAAGAAACTCAACGTATTCAAACCTAGAAACAACATTTCAGATGACAAAGTTTCCCCAATAAACTATAGCTGTTCCATTAAATTTCAGGTTTTTCAGGATAAGCATACCCTACACAATGGTACTTTAATTGATGGCTCAGCCAGTAAAGAATATTTCTGCAAGGCAGGGGGCACACCCAAACTCAGTTCCTGGGTCGGGAAGATGCCCTGGAGAAGGAAATGGCAACCCAGTCCAGTATTCTTGCCTGGGAAATCCCGTGGACAGAGGAACCTGGCAGACGATAGTTATGGGGCCGCAAGAGTTGGATATAACTTAGAGACTAAACCACCACCACCGCACAATGTTTGGGTCATACTTAAATTTACTAAAATATTTGCTATCTGAAATCACATGCAACTACTGTGTTTTATATTTTGTAACTTAATACAACTGCTGCTACTGCTGCTAAGTCGCTTCAGTCGTGTCCGACTCTGTGCGACCCCAGAGACGGCAGCCCACCAGGCTCCCCCGTCCCTGGGATTCTCCAGGCAAGAACACTGGAGTGGGTTGCCATTTCCTTCCCCAACTAGTCACTGACTATTTCCTGTAGTCCTCCTGACAAATACACACCAAGAAATCTGTGATTCATACTTTAAAAAAAAATGAGAACAAGGGCCCTGAACCAGAAGCATCTGATAATCCAAAATCCTGTCCCCTGAGGCTGGAATTCTTTCTGTTTTCTTAGATTGCATGAAGTTGAGTGGGCATTTTCTGAGTGTGGTGTGTTCTACATAAAGGTAGGTAAGAGAGGGTGGCATAAAAGTAAGTGACGAGGCCCAGGGGAAAATCAGATAGAAATTTTACCCTGATGCAGAATTAAGAGCAAATGCCTGTTTTAGGGATTAAAATACACGTAAAGAACTACAGAAAGTAATATTTCCAGGCTCTTTTCCTCTGATTTGGAACTTTCCTTAAAAAGCAGAGACATCACTTTGCCAACGAAGGTCCATTTAGTCAAAGCTATATAGCTAGATAGCATCGCCGGCTCAATGGACATGAATTTGAGCATGGTCTGGGAGACAGTGAAGAACAGGGGTGCCTGGCATGCTGCAGTCCATGGGGTCGCAAAGAGCTGGACATGACTGAGCAACTGAACAACAGCAACGTTTTTGCTTTTTGCTTTTGCAGCCTGGGTATTTTTATTACATCTTTTATTACCCTAGGAAATTCTGTATTCTGTCTCTCTCCCCTGGGTGGAAAGCCTTACGCAGCTTCTGTGTCACAGAGGACAGGGTGATGGGGTGGGAGGGGCAGGAGAGAAAGGGAACAAGCAATTAGAATCCAGAGAACTGGGGGCAGCTTGCCTGACTGATGTGCCCCACTCAGAGGATACTGAGACACCCAGACTATAAGTGCCAAGAAGATCTTACTGAGATTCAAAAAAAAAAAAAAAAGGAAGAATATATAGATACTATCCTCTGGAACATACAAATAAATCTACGTTCCCTCGGAAAGAGAAGAACGCAGACTCCAGTTGAGTATAAATAGCTTAAAACCTTGAAATGAAAGTAGTTCTGACTATGAGAAAAAGAAATCCAAAGCTTAAGTCATCCTGGGCCACAGAAAGGTGCCCATCCCTCAGGATATGTACTCAGCCTGGGGATTACAGACTTGAATTTTTCTTACTGAGCTTCTTCTTGTGCTTCTCGACTTCAGGGAGAAGGAGAGAAAGAAACCAAGAAGAGAAGGCTCAACCAGGAGAGAAGACAGAAGGTCTCCATGGCTAGCATGCTCTATGGACATACCAGGAAACACACAACTCCCTCACCCTGTGATCAGTGGACACTTAGGAATTCTTTTGGTGAAGACAAGATGGTTCTATTGCTTTTTCCATGCCCTAGATTTGGGCAGAGAAAACTGTTAAAAAGAGAAGATGATTTTCAGATTTGAGAAATGCAAGATTTGCGTTGAAAGGCGAAGTGAGTTCCATGGTTTAAAAAAAAAAAAAATCCTCTAGCTTTCTGATTCTCTCAGAAGCCATCATTCTGCTATAACCCCCTTACGATATTCAGTTCCACACAGATGCTACCATGTATATTTCAGGCCTAAGAGACAGGAAGCCCACATATTTATGGTTAGAGAAACTTGGAAAGGACTTCCTCTAAAACCAACAAGCAAATGTCATCCACGGAACCTTCTCAAAGCAGTCAACACAAACGCACTTCCTTTAAAATAAGATCTGGTTGAAGAGATCGCTTGGTCTCAGGTGGTGATGGGCGAACTGTGACTTTCTCTGGAATGAGGAGTCCTGCATCAAATAGTTAACATCTTCCATGTGTTGGAGGTTATAGTTCTGCTGATGAGCTCAAAGATACTGCTCTGTGCTTCCCTTATAAGGAAACCAAGACCTGCCCCAAGGCTGCACTGCTGTTTCTTGACTGCTCCTCCCTTTTTTCGGCCTCCCCTCCCTTCCCTGATGAGCAACTGTTTGAACCTGCCCATCGGAGAAGGGGACACAGAAATACGTTTGTGGCTAGAAACCTCATGGGGTCCTGATTGGTTTCCACCATGCTCCTTACACATGGGAAATATCCACCTCATAACTATATTAAGTCAACGCCAGTAAACAGGGATTGGGAATACATGGATGAGTGGAATAAACATGAGAAAGAAAGAAAGAAAAAAGATCTGACTGAGATACACATGTGCTCAATTGCTCAGTTGTGTCTGATTCTTTGCGACCCCATGGACTGTAGCCCACCTGCCTCCTCTGTCCATGGAGTTCTCCAGGCAAGATTCCTGGACTGGGCTGTCATGCCCTCCTCCAAGAGATCTTTCTGATTCAGGGATTGAACCCAAGTCTCCTGTGTCTCCCATGCTGGCAGGCAGATTCTTTAACACTGAGCCACCTGGGAAGCTGCCGGTTGAGACAGCACCAATCAAAAAGTAATCTTCACATGTCTGATTCCCTAAATGGAGCAATGGCACCACATGCCCTGAAATGGTCTCCATTGTTTGTTTCTTTGGCAGTTGCCACGGGGTGGAAGTTTCTCAAAGCCAGTGAAACAAGCCGTAAGAAGAATGCTGATGTAAGCCCCCTTTCTAAGGCAGTTGTGTACTATATTTATAGTATCAACAGTTTAATTGGGAAGTTTGGTACTAATGATGTAAACACAGCTGGCACATTTTCAAGTTAAATAGACACGACTCATTCGCAGACATAACTAGGATCTATTTGCCCAACACCGGCATTCAGCTGTGTTCAACAAAATCTCAGTTTCCACTGGAGGGGTCTCGACAGATGCGACAAGGTTAAAATCCTGGAGCTTATAGGCACACACTCGGGCAAGAGGTACCGCCCATGTTTAGACCGGCTCAGATCAAATAATATTTCTCTGAAAACCTCTGAAAGGTGTTCAGTGGATACAGTATAAAACAGGAAAGTAAGCTTAGTTCACAGAATGTTCATGGAAGCTAAGAAAAGGCAACATCCTAGTTTTCTTAGGGCTGTTTTCACGTTTTGGATGTGGGAACAGGAGGAGGCACCCTGCCATGTCTGAAAACATCTCTGTTTTGTCATTTAAAAAGTCATCGTGAAAGCCCCTTCTTCTTCTACTTTTAATGAAAGTGTCTTCTGCATGTTCTGAAAGCCATGTAATCTGTCTTTGGTGACAATAGAGACTTCGGTGGGTCATATTCATGCCCAGAAGGCCTGTAGTTTGATAAGAAAAGCATGGCTGTCACATGGACAAGCATGAGGTAAAATCTGGACCCAGTACTCCCTGAGTAGCTGTTACTGAAGACCACTCTAGGATACAATGGCTTGTCTCAGTGGTCTAAATCTAGAACTACCTCTGTGTACAAGCAGCGTGCTCAATCGCTTCAATCATGTCTGACTCTTTGTGACCCCATGGATTATAGCCCTCCAGGCTCCTCTTGTCCATGGGATTCTCCAGTCAAGAATACTAGAATGGGTTGCCACACCCTCCTCCAGGGGATCTTCCCAACCCAGGGATCGAACTCGCATCTCCTATGTCTCCTGCATTGCCAGCAGATTCTTGACCCACTGAGCTACCTGGGAAGCCCATAACTATCTCTCTCACTTCACAAATGCTTACTTTTAAATGTTAGGTTCAACTGAGCTTTTTATTCAAGACCAAGACATTGTGACTAATTTGATGGCAATCCATACAATGTTTGCATGGGCCCATGGAGAATTCAAATGGAAAGGAAACACGCTCTTTGCGACCTCTGACATGTTTAAGAGGAAGGTAGCAGGGCCAGAATCCACATTCTTTCCAGTGAAACCTCCAGCACCAAGGCCCCTGATAATATAAGAGATCCATTCATTCACATGCCAATTGATCTTTTAAAAAAGACTCTGGATTCTGGACTTCCCTGGTGGTCCAGTGGTTAAGAATCTGCCTGCCAATGCAGGGGACATGGGTTCGATCCGTAGTCAGGGAAGACCTCAGATGCCACGGGGCAACTAAGCCCATGTGCCACAGCTACTGAAGCCCACATGCCCTACAGCCCATGCTCTGCAACAGGAGAGGCCACCAGAAGGAGATACCTTTGCACCATGACAAAGAGTAGCCCCTGGTTGCCACAGCTGGAGAAAGCCCACGCGCAGCCATGAAGACCCAGAGTAGCCAAAAATAAATAATGAAAAATGCTCTGGCCTCTGCTTTGGATGTAGTGGCCACAGGATTTTTGACCAAGGGATGTTCCATCTGAAAGGGAAACCATAGGAAATCTAAGATGATCTGGATGGTTTCATGCCAAATACTGCAACACATTCATCATAAAGGATACAAAGTGAATTGTGGAAGAAGGGAAATGAGGATTGTGACAAGGAGGCACCAAAGCCACAGTTTAAAAGGAAATGTTGAGGCACCTGCGGTAACCGATAGGCGTGTAGGGTTTGCAAACATCACGGCTGAATGATGCATGGATACAGAACCTGTTCAGAGCACTGCCAGGTGTCAGGGACTTTGGGAAAGAAAGTCTCTTTACTCTTGTGCTGTGGTTTTGGCTTGCAGTCCCCACAGCCATACTGAACAAAAGGGACCAAGAAGAAAACTGCAGAAAATCTTTGTGAGAGTTTTTCTCTGCTGTCTCTCCCTTTGTAGCCCCTGCTACAAGGAACCAGGGCAAAACACGGGAAGAAAAGGAGAAATGACATCTCACATCCCAGTGATGTGGAAAACAGCTGATTGGGATTAAAATGCAATTTCTTAGAGTAACTGTGACCTGAAACAGGAAACCACGCTTAATTCTCTCAGCTGGAGTGCAGAGCCAGTCCGAATGTTACAGATGACTTTTCACGTGATTCATGTCAGTAAATGTAGCACACAACCAGAGTGGGGTGGCCACCACTGACGTCTGCCCAGGAAGAATAGATTCTGCAGGATTAAAATTCCATGTCTTCAGAATGGTGGTTGTAAACCAAGAAGGCCGGAGTTATCGCAGAGTCCAGGAATTTGTAGCTGCTGGATGATTTTTACAGATGTGTGTGCGCAGAAGCATGCTCAGTCGTGTCTGACTCTTTGCAACCCTGTGGACTGTAGCCTACCAGGCTTCTCTGTCCATGGAATTTTCCCAGCAAGAATACTGGAGTGGATGGTCACAAAGCCCACCAAAAAATCTTGCATACTTTTAAAAATGGACACACAGGCAGCTTGTGATGAACTGAATTAATTTCAGGATGACTGACTGTGTGCTGCGTTTTCTGAACGTATAGATGGATCCTAAGTGTCTCTATCATCTTGTCAAATTGACATCTTGTCAGTTGCTTGAAAATTCTGACTTTTACAAACAGTGGCTCTGAAACTAGTAGATTCTGACCAAGGTTTGACAACTGGTAGCACGACCGATTTTGGCAAGACTTTGCTCTCTACCACCTCTCCTGTACCGCCCAGTAAGAACAGACAGGTTCGAATATTCATGCAAGTAGGATCCGTTTTTGGCATCTAGCTCTGAATATTTTGAATACCTTTGCAGTGGAGCCCTCTGGTCACTTTCAAGATAATCAAGAAGACCAGAGAGCACACAGCCATCCTCAGGGGTGGGAGTCCGGGTCTACTGCAATGAGTGACACCCGAAAAGAGCACAGGATGGTCATTAAGAGGACCAAATTCCAAGTCAACATCCCAGTGACACTTGATGAGTTAAGACAGATTGAAGAGCGAGATGACTTTCGAACCAGACCTGACAAAAGCGATCTAATTCCTCAGGCTGCCCATCATTCAAACCTGGTCTCCTCACTTCACACACACTTAACCTCGACTTTAACTCTGAATGCTCTGCACTTTTCAAAGTCATCTTTGACCTGAAATTGCCCGAGGGTATCTCTGCTCTGCAAGACTTAGAGGCTCAACTCAAGGTTATTACCAAATGAGAGAGATAAAAGAGCACAAGCTGACCTTTTCCACTGAAATGTCAGGATTCAGGCCTGGGTATCTTAGCTATGACACTTCGTTGGCTTTTGTGTCCAATGCATACTTGATAAACATCATGCATGCTAAAGAAAACATGTGCATTCACCCCACCATTGCAGAATGATGACACAGAGCTGGTGTTTTCATACGGAGAATGAGCTCTACCTGGCCCAGACCTAGACTTGGAAAGTTGAGCCTCTTCTTATTCCTTTTGTCATCTCTGCACCCATCCAGAAGCTCTTAGAAGGGGACTCTCTGGGCAGCCAATTGAGTGTTAAGAATGTAATTTTGTTCATTGAATCCACAGACATTTCCCACCAGCGCTGGGCTGACATAGACAAAGGGACTGTGACTCTATTTGTAAAAAATGAATGATATCCAAGCTGTCATAGCTTTGTCCTTTGGTGGAACTGAGCCCAAAGAGATGGCAAGCTCATCCCTTCCCAAGGTGGATGGTGCAAAGGTCATTCCAAAAGAGAATCAGGGTCACAATGTCCCCCAGTCAAGTGACTCTACCATTTCTTCTCTCTGGGTTGGTGGTGTCTTCTGTCTTGCTCCCTGTTCCATCATGGTGCTTGGGCAAGACTGTCATTTGTGGCATATAATCTTATAAGTTAAATCTCTGAATCCTCACCACAGATTCCAGAAGAACATATATGGCAGGATACAAGTCAGACTCTGAAATCTGCAGTGGTTTTGTTTTAACAAGGCTTTATGCAGAACTAATTATTCTCTACAATCACCTCTGAGATATAGATGCTCAGTACCCGGGAAAGAGCAAGGTCTGCAGAAATATGTTATGAGTCACTCTTCCCAATAATTTGGCAACCACTATAGCGAGAAAAACCAAGATGACCCATAACTATGTTAGCTGTCACATGGGTCCCCAGGCTCTTGACAAGGGATCAGCAATGAGCTTGTTTCAAGCACCTGGGAGCCTATTTTCCATTCGACATTCAAGTTACTAACTTGAAGAAGTACCGTTGGTCCAAGTGCAAACATGGTGAACACAGCAGAAAAGTTTATCCTAAAATCATGGAGATCCTGGCCAAAGAATACCCTCAGATAGGATCTAAAATGCCTTCCCCCCACCCCTGCTCACTTTGTATTATGAATACCAAGAAATTACATGAGGAGGGGAGGACTCTGGGGACCCCGGAGCGGCCACTGCAGAGGAGAAGAAAGGCAGTACTTACACCAAACATTTGTCGGAGGTCCGGATCCCGGAACCGGAAGGGGATGTTGGAGACATGCAGCCTCTTGGGCTGGGACTTGTTTTCCGTGTTTTCAGAAGGCTGTGTCTGGGGCTGGCCATCCGTGGGTGCCGCGTCATCTGTCTGCTAAAAGAACAAGAGCAAAGCAAAGAGGCTCAGAGTGGACCTGAACGTGCTTTTCATAAATATATATATATATATATATATATATATATATATATATAGGCGTATAGTAGCTTTAGTGTCGTGTTAGTTTCTACTGTACAACAAAGTAAATCAGTTATACATATACATATATCCCCACTTTTTAGGATTTCCTTCCCATTTAGGTCACCACAGAGCGCTGAGTAGAGTTCCCTGAGCTATACAGTAGGTTCTCATTAGTTATCTAGGTTATGCATAGCATCAATAGTGTATTACGATGCAGAGCATCAATAGTGCATATATGTCAATTCCAATCTCCCAATTCACCCCACGCCCACACCATCCCCCCTTGGTATGCATACAATTTGTTCTCTACCTCTGTGTCCCTATTCCTGCTTTGCAAATAGGTTCATCTATACCATTTGTTCTAGATTCCACATATATCCAATGTGCTTTTGCTTCCTCAAAATGGTAGAAAAATGCCAGAACAAAGGAATAATGCAGGAAGAAACTGCTGAATCATTCATTCATCCAGCAAAGATTTATTGAAAGACCACTGAGTGCCCATCACAGATCCAGGATTCAGCCACGAGCAAAGGAGCAGAGATCCTTACTATCATGGATCTAATTCTTACGGGGGAAGAACTAGACAATAAACTCAAGAAATACAGAGCTGGAGGATGGAGATAAGAGGGAGGGGGATAAAGTAAGGGCAAGGACTCGCTGGAACTGGGGGGCAGGGAGTTTCAGTAGGTAATTAGAGAAAGCTTCATCTAGAAAGGAGACTCTTTCTTTCATCCAGGCTGTTCAAAATCTTAAAATATGCCTACCTAATTGCCAAGGCTGTACAGATAAAAACGTTAGTAAATCTCATAAAACATTTGAAAAGGCTGTTTGGTATTCTGAAGTCCAAGTAACCATCTGATGGACTTAAATTTTTTCAAGGTTTTAATTTTTCCTTTCTTGATTTTGCAGACCTGTGCTGTTCATGACAGTTGACCCCATGTGGCTCTTTAAACGGAAATGAATTAAAATTAAATCAAATGGGAAATTCAGTCCCTTCCTCACAGTAGCCACATTTTTGAGTGCTCAGTGGCCACACATGGCTGTGGCTTCCGTGTTGGACAATGAAGACACAGAGCGCCTATGTTAGAAAGTTATATTGACCCAAGTTGGTGTTGACAATGTTACATTACTGGTATAGTTTGTTACTCTGCCTCCTACTCAGTCCCATCCTCCAAGGAAAAGCCCGGATAACATGATATAACAATGATACCCCCATTGAGGCAGGAACCAGGAGAAAAGTCACAGTAACATTTGATTCAATCATCTAGGCCACTTCCAAATGCTCAGTTCTGGAGTTTTAACATTTCAGAGATGCTTCTAGATGCTTTCTCTGCAATTAGCATGTACTGCCTCTAGGTGGCAGTAGACACCATTCACATGAAATGTCTACTTCGCTAAAACATGATGGAAAACCCATGAAAAAGGCCATCAAGCTTATGAAGGAGAAATCGTCCGCTCGTTCAGTTCAGTTCAGTTCAGTCGCTCAGTTCTATCTGACTCTTTGCGACCCCATGAATTGCAGCATGCCAGGCCTCCCTGTCCATCAACAACTCCCGGAGTTCACTCACACTCACGTCCATCGAGTCGGTGATGCCATCCAACCATCTCATCCTCTGTCGTCCCCTTCTCCTCCTGCCCCCAATCCCTCCCAGCATCAGAGTCTTTTCCAATGAGTCAACTCTTCCCATCAGGTGGCCAAAGTACTGGAGTTTCAGCTTTAGCATCATTCCTTCCAAAGAACACCCAGGACTGATCTCCTTTAGAATGGACTGGTTGGATCTCCTTGCAGTCCAAGGGACTCTCAAGAGTCTTCTCCAATACCACAGTTCAAAAGCATCAATTCTTCGGCACTCAGCTTTCTTCACAGTCCACCTCTCACATCCATACATGACCACTGGGTAAACCATAGCCTTGACTAGATGGACCTTTGTTGGCAAAGTAATGTCTCTGCTTTTCCTTACAAGCAATCTAGAAGCATATAACTAGGACAAAACTAATAACATGGACATAATCAGTGACTTTCTCATCAACCCTTGTCCTTATCGACAGGTTTCACTGAAATTTCCTTCCTAACACACACTGAATTGTATTTGTAAGGTAAGACATTCTGGTAGCTGGCGTACTACACTTCCAAGCTTCTTTGGTATCCAAAGCCCTACCAGATACTTTCTTCAACTTCCAAGGGTTGTGTCAAGAAGATAATACACTTGGTTATATTCCTAATGCTGCTGGATCTAATAAAAAGGCTGGTGATAGTTCTCTACCCTGAAAAATGAGTAGTAACAATGCTGTTGTTCAGTCGCTAAGTCATGTCTGACTCTTTGGGACCCCATGGACCGCTGATCCCAGACTCCTCTGTCCTCCACTGTCTCCCAGAGTTTGTGCAAATTTATATCCATTGAGTTAGACAATAACAATGGTGCATACCATATAAGGCTCTGTGATGACCAAACACCATAACACATGAGGCATCGTGCCACTGTTCCCAGCACAAGACACAATCAATAAGTGGAAGGCAAGGCATTTTTTAGAATGATGGTGATTTTTACCAAAAATGTCAAAGTGAGAGTGAAAAAGTCGCTCAGTTGTGTCCGCCTCTTTGCGACCCCATGGAATAGTCCATGGAGTTTTCCAGGCCAGAATACTCAAGTGGGTAGCTGTTCCCTTCTCCAGGAGATGCTCCCAACCCAGGGATCGAATCCAGGTCTCCTGCATTGCAGGCGGATTCTTTACCAGCTGAGCCACCAGGGAAGCCCTAAAAATGTCAAAGGAGAGGTGTAAAAAGCCTCATTAAGGAAATACGAAGAGAAGGTTCCCATTTGCTTGGTAAACACATCTTTCCTGAGCAACTACTATCCACGAAGCACGTAAGTTCATCCCCCAAAGCATACACAGTGTCTAGCTTAGCAGAAGAGAAAGAGGCAGAAAAGACAATGGTTAGACAGACTATTAAGAGGGGTCAGAGTGACCCTCAGGGGGTTGAGTCACTCTAAATCAGGGACACACCGTATGGCTGGTGGTTCCTCAGGCTTGCTGAGTCTGGAGGTTACATTTTTACCGGGACATGTCTAAGAGAAAAGGTGGCGCTGCACCAGTGGTGAGCAAAGTATGTACCAAGATGCAGAGAGGTGAATTCTGGATTTAGGGGACTGAGGCAGGAGACAGACAGGCTCCAAGCTAGGCATGTACAACTAGCCTCCTTTTTACATTTCCTGAGGAAGGGGGCAGGTGGGCTCCAGGCTAGATATTTACAATCAGCCTCCTGTGTGCACTTTGAAATAGAAAACAGCAATAGAAACAGGGTAAATAGCCAAACTTTGTCTCCTGGGGATATTAACAGCTATGGCAAGGACAGAGAGGGATGAAACCGAATTTGAGTAAAGGATCAAGAGGTCATATATTTTCCATCCTTGGGGCAAGGGAGACACTACACATGCCCAGAAAGGCTCCTTGGAGGTCAAAATGGAGGGGGCACCACCCTATAATATATGATGCCAAGCACCCCTCACCACCCCTGCCCCGCACTGGCCTCTGGGAAAAATCCATCTTGGGAAAAAGTTTCACAGGCATGTTAGGGAGGGTCCTAGGGCAGGTCAGGAGTGGGAAAAGAAATGAGATAATTGGCCAAAGGTAAACAAAGATCTGGGCTTCCCCAATGGCTCAGCAGTTAAGTATCTAATTGCAATGCAGGGGTTCGATCCGTGGGGTGGGAATATCTCCTGGAGAAGGCCATGAGATTCTCTTGCCTAGAGAATCCCATGGACTCAGGAGTCTGGCGGGCTCTATACTCCACAGGGTCACAAAAAGTCGGACACGATTGAAGCGACTGAGCATGCAGGTAAACAAAGATCTGGCAGAAATGCCCTACATAAATGACTTAACTGCCTCTTTAATGCACGCTTCCTCATTAGGGGGACGCTGACACCCTTTCCCTTTGGGTGTGTGTCTCTGCCTGGCTTCTGTCTTAACAAACTGCTTCTCTGTGTGCTCTCCAACTTGGTTGTGCTGTGTCTCTAATCATAAATTTTGTACCTCTTTCTACAGTTTTTGCCTCCTTGAGAAATGCATTTTTCAATGGGGCAAGGGCCCAGGGAATTTTGCTTCCAGCCTCTAGCCCCTGGGGAACTAGTGGCTAGGATTCGTGGTTTTCATCCAGGCTACCCAGCTCACTTCCTGGGCAGGGCACTAGGATCTCACTTTAACTCACACCTCACTGGCACCCCTTTGAGATTGGGACTACAGGCAGACCTCTATGTCACTGGTCAGAGGGAGCGTGCATGAAGGAAGGGTGGGAGAGGACCCAGCAGAGGGAGGCAGGGGGTGGACCTAAAGAACCCTACGGGTAGATCAAGAAGATACAATTTTTCCTTAAGGACCATAGCAGCGTGGTGACATGACCAGCATGAGACACAGGCTGAGCCATGCTAGACAAATGACAAATGTCTGCCTCCTGGCTGGTTGACTCACCGACTGAATCGGTGAATGCGTTAGGAGTAAAGGAAGAAACGAATGAATGAATGAGTGAACGGTCTCCTTTGCTACCCCCAAGTGAGAGGAAGAACAATATTACAACTTTGACACTTGTAAACTGGATATTTATATATTTATTTGTAGTTTTTGGCTGTGCCGGTCTTCCTGGGGCTTCCTAGGTGGTGCAATGGTAAAGAATCTGCCTGCTGACGCAGGAGACACAAGAGACGTGGGTTCAATAACCTGAGTTAAGAAGATCCCCTGGAGGAGGAACTAGCGACCCATTCTAATATTCTTGCCTGGAGAATCCCATGGACAGAGGAGCTGTAGCCCGCCAGGCGCCTTTGTCCATGGGGCCACAAAGATTCAGACAGGACTAAGCAATTGAGCACACACACGTGCACAATATGAGGCCTGGAGACACATCCACGAGACGGAAATGACCTTGAAGCATGAGACTGTCACTTTCCGAGGGGTTGGGGGTCCTACTGCTCAAACACAAGACTCTTCAGTTTGCAGAAGCAGCAGGGTAGTTCTTAGGCCTTCAAGCCACTTTTCCCCTTCAGTCAGAAGTTGCTGTTCAAATGCAAATGAAAACCTGCTCCTTCTCCTCCCAAGAAGGAAACTTAAGATTTGGATTTGTGTGTAACTGCTGGATGTTTCAGTTTAATAAACCTAATTAGGAATTACAGAGATTACGATTAAACATATTAAATGATTAATAGCATTATGCTGCTCATGTGAAAATTTAAATTAATCATCTTTAGTCAAACAGGACTTTGGAGAAATCTTTGTGTTGTTTCCTTTGATAAAAACACGCAACGCTCAATTGATCACTGCGCACTGGGCACAAATACAAAAAATGCTCAGAAACGGCTGCACTGAATACCTGTGTGTTAAAAGTAATTTTTAAAGATAACACGGAAAAAAGAAAAAACTAAACCAAAAAGTTATTTCAGACATCGTCGGGAGCTTCTCTGGTGGCTCAGTGGTAAAAGAAGCTGCCTTCATGCGACATGGCTTCGATCCCTGGGTTGGGAAGATCCCCTGCAGAAGGAAATGGCAACCCACCCCAGGATTCTTGCCTGGAGAATCTCACAGGACAGAGGAGCCTGGTGGTCTGCAGTCCATGGTGTTGCAAAGAGTTGGACATGACTTATCGACGCAACAACAACAGAGGAATGGAAAAGGAAAGGGAAGAGGGAGGGTATCAGTATCCAGAGGCTGACAAAGAAGCATAAGGAAGCAATCTAGAAGATTGAGTGTGCTCGCTTGTATGTTGCGATGTGATGAGGACCATATGGAGCACAAGGCAAACAAAAGAAGCTGCGACAAAGCCGCGATCTCGCGAGGGGTCAGAGCTAAGGGAATGACCCTTAATGACCCCTCATCTTGAGTATTTCAGGCTGTGAGGTTTCCTTTTTGCTGGGAACTTTCAGGGAAAACATATTCAGCACATACTCAGGGTTTCATATCCCTCTATTAGTCTCCTAAGAAATTACCAAAAACATAGCGACTTAAAGCAACAGAAATCGATTCTCTCTCAGTGGCAAGGGCCAGAAAAGTTCAGTGAAGATGCCCTCAGGGTCCCGCTCTGGCCAGAGACTCCCAGGAGGACGTCCTTCCTTGTTCTTCCAGCCACTGGTGGTTTCTTGGCTCGCCTGAGCTGCACTGCTAGAGTCTCTCATCTCTGTTTGGCTTTCTTCCCTCTGAGTGTCTGAGATTCAAGTCTCCCTCGGCCTTTTTTCTTCTTATAAGGACATTAAGGACACTGGATTTAGAGCTCACACTAAATTGAGGCTGATCTAGTCTTGAGATCCTTAACCTAATTGCATCTGTAAAGACCTTTTATTTTATTTTTTTTCCAAATAAGGTCACATCCCCAGGTTTACGAAGGTCAGAACACGGACACATATTTGAAGGCCTTCGTTCAACCCACGAAGTCCCCTGCTAAGCAAACAGATGGGAAATGCTTGGAAAATGAGTAACTGTTATCAAGAATTATCAAGGAACAGTTGCACTTTTTAACCAGTCCTGGTGGTATGAGGCTTTCAAAACAGTTGGCCTCAACCCAGATGCAGAAGAAGGGAGAATGCCCCCACTAGAGCTGTCCCCAGGTTCTCAGCCATCACACTGGTCACTCTGATGAGTTCTCACTTCTCAGATGGCTCAGTAGTAAAGAATCTGCCTGTCAATGCAGGAGACGTGGGTTTGATCCCTGGGTGAGGAAGATCCCCTGAAGAAGGAAATGGCAACCCACTCCAGTATTCTTGCCTGGGAAATCTCACGGACAGAGGAGCCTGGAGGGCTACAGTACATGGGATTGCAAAAGTCAGACATGATTTATGACTAAATACTTTGGCCACCTGATGTGAAGAACTGACTCATTTGAAAAGACCCTGATGCTGGGAAAGACTGAAGGCAGGAGGAGAAGGGGATGACAGAGGATGAGATGATTGGATGGCATCACGACTCAGTGAGTTTGAATAAACTCTGGGAATTGGTGATGGACAGGGAGGCCCAGCCTGCTGCAGTCCATGGGGTCACAAAGAGTTGGACATGACTGAGTGACTAAACTGAACTGAACAGCAAAATGAGAAGAGATTTGAGCCTTCCCTTCAAACACAGGCTCCAAGACCCCTTTCTGTACTTGCCCCTGAATGCAGTGATGACCTTCAGCTGGGCTGAAGCCTCCAGAAAGGCCACCAGCACTTGAAAGACCAAGACCTGCCTGCAGGTTCCTCACACAGATGGACAAGCATCCCTGAGGAGTCCACTAAAGCCTATGGCAAAAGCACAGGGTGAGATTTCTAAAGATAAAAATAAAACAATGTGAAAAAGCTACAAGACTTACTAACAGAAGGAACCATCTAGAACATGTCTTTTTGAAAGGCAGGATCTACCAGGTTTGCGATTACATTCCCTAAGGCTGGTGCATGTCAAAGCTTAGTGGGAATTAATCATTGAAAGAAGAACTCTTGATTTATCCGTGTCTGATTTTTTTTAAGTCACTTTGGCTCTAAAGTGAGACCCAGCTGAATTAGAAATGTACCTTGTAACCACGTCTGGAAGATCAGAAGGTGGAACTTAAAAACCAAGCAAATTAATACTGTTCCACTTGCTCAGAGATGGAAGGAAATTGAGATGAGTACGGATGTTAGCGGTGTAGGCAGAATGGCTGGGGTGTTGTCCCTCCCAGAACCTTCCAGGCCAGACCCTCACCCTGGTCTAGGAGATGCTGCCTTGATCCCCGTCTCCTGGTTTTCCCCCGTTTTGCTCACGAGCCCCTTGGCTCTCCCTTCAACACTCAGCACATTCCTTAGTCTTCACACCTGTTTATCTGTCCCCCTTGTCTGGATAATTCTCTCCCCACAACACTGTGGGTCAACTATCCTTTGGTAAAAAATAAATAAATAAATAAAACAGCTGCATCAGCATCTCCTCCCTTCATGCCTGTTGTTCTTGCACAGCACACATCACTTCTTGCTTTTGCATTATATGCTTCTGTTAATTTCTATCATCTGTCTTCTCTACCAGAAGGCACAGTACATGAGAACAGGGAAGGCAGAACCTCTATGCACTTACCTCTTACCTCTTAGAGCAGAGTTTCTCTACAACAGAACTGTTGGCACTGGGGGTTCCTTAATTCTGTGATGTGGGGATCACCTGGTGAACCATAAGATGTCCAGTAGCATCCCTGACCTCCACCCACTAGATGTCAGTGGCCTTCTCTGGGGCTAGGACAACTGAAAATCTCTTTGAGGCTTCAAAGGTCCTGGTGGAGCAAAACTGCACCAATTAAAACCACTCACCTAGTACACGTGGTAAGTTCTCTGTAAATATCTGTGGCATACATGAACAAACCTGGTTTTGCCACAAGTGAGTTGCATGAATCCTGACTTCATGTCTCTGGGTCTTAGTTCCAACTTGGATAAAATGATAAACCCTGAATGTTCCTTGGAAGAACTGAGCTGATGCTGAAGCTCCAATACTCTGGCCACCTGATGAGAAGAGCCAACTCATTGGAAAAGACCCCGATGCTGGGAAAGATTGAAGGCAGGAGGAGAAGGGGGCAACAGAGGATGAGATGGTTGGATGGCATAAGCAACTCAATGGACCTGACTTTGAGCAAACTCTGGGAGATGGTGAAGGACAGGGAAGCCTGGTGAGCTGCAGTCCATGGGGTCCCAAAGAGTCAGATGCAACTTAGTGACTAAACAACAAAAATGATAAATGCATCTCTGTCTAGATCCTTTAGTGTAGGGTCATGAAATCAAAGCACCATGAAGAAATGGGATCATCATCATCCTATTACAAACAGGATTAATAATCATCAGCTTTGTTCTTTATTTCTCAGGCCCATGGACGTCAATGACTCTGAAGTGCAGCTTCCTCATCATTGCAGGAAAGGTTGAAGGACCCTGTGTGTTCATCCCTCAGTCCTGTCTGACTCTTTGCAACACCATAGACTGTAGCCCACCAGGTTCCTCTGTCCATGGAATTCTCCAAGCAAGAATACTGGCATGGGTTGCCATTCCCTTCTCCAGGGGATCCTCCTGACCCAGAGATTGAACTCAAGTCTCCAGCATTGCAGGTGGATTCTCTACCATCTGAGCCACCAGGGAACCTACATGATGCAAAGCCCATTAACTCCAGAGGTAGGTTTCCAGGAAGCTCTTGGCAGAGGTTCCCAAATACACTCATTAGAACGGCAAAGCCCGCTCCTGCTCTGGTCCAGTTCGAGGGCTCTATTAGGAGGCAGAATGTGTGCCTCAGAATTTTTCCTAATAAACAAACTCCCCAGATATCAGCGCAGGTTATAAATGTTAAGAAAACACCACCAGCTCTTTAATCTCCTGATCGCTTAGTGCTTCCATTAAAAAAAAAAAAAAAAGAAAACCTTAATAAAGAACCGTGGGGCTCCCTCTGCTATAATTGTTCCTAAGTCAATGAATAGCTCTGAGCAACCCAAGGCTAATCCTGGTGAAATTGGATTTTGATATCGACCAATCCAGGGACGACAGTTGGAGAGAGCAGGCATGGTCATGCATGAATCCGCGCCTTTCAGATTGTGGCCCCGCCGCCCATGGTCTCCTCTCTCTCAGCCCAGGGACTCTCTGCTGAGTTCACCTGTATACCAGGGGATGACCAGATCTCTGGGAGGAGAAGCACAGGAAAAGGGCTTTCCCCAGGTGGCACTAGTGGTAAAGAACCCCAATGCAAAAGATAACAGGGACGTAAGTTCAATCCCTGGGTCGGGAAGATCCCTTGCAGGAGGGCATGGCAACCCACTCCAGTATTCTTGCCTGGAGAATCCCACGGACAGAGGAGCCTGGAGGGCTACAGTCCAAGGGGGTCCCAAAGAGTCGGACATGACCAAGGTACTGAGCATGCACTGTGTGGTCAGTTGCTCAACTGGGTCCAATTCTGAGACCCCCTGGACCCAAGGGTCAAACTTGCCATCTCTTGAATCTCCTGCATTGACAGGTGGATTCTTTACCACTGGCACCACCTGGGAAACCCACATTATATAATAGGTACTTTTTGAGTCATTCCAGGAACATTCTCTGGGTCCATCTTCTTTCCTGCTGAGCATCTCTCACTCTGCCATGAAGGTATCAAAAGAGACCATCCAAGACTCAACCCTGAGGCAGTTAGATTCCCCACCCTGCCCCACCTCCCGGTCAGCCCACTGAATATTCAGCATCTTCCCTCTGCTAAGGGCATCCCCCACCTCCACACACAAGGCTCTCAGTGGTGATAAATAAAAAGTGTACTTTTGAATAGCCAGCTGCTTCTCCCTCCTCCACCAATCAAGCTATTTCTCTGAGATAAAAGCTGAGTGTCTTGGAGGTATTATTTGATTAAGTTGACAATATTATTGGGAGAGATAGTTGAGTAGCCACTGCGATGTACTTGGGACCAAATTGATTTGTGTTACGAACACTTGGCCTGTCTCTTCTCGCAGCCTGAAGAGCAGTCTTGATTTAGCCAGGAATGCCGGGTGAATTTAGAGGATCCGCAGACTCTCTCTCTCAATCCATGGAGAACAGCAGGGCCAGAGCACAGACTAGCGTAATTCAATACATTGCACTATAAGCTCCGAAAATAATATCACAGAGCTTTGCAATATACCTATTTGATTTGATTTGTAAACTTGATAAAAAAGCAATCGAGAAAAGTTCAGGGGGAAAATATATATGTTCTAAGCAAAAATGTAACTATATTGAATGTGTACAAAGGACCACGGAAAGGAGCGAAGAGGTGAGAAAAGCATGCATACTAAATCGACTTCCTACCCTGGCGTTAGACAATATTACACACTCTCCATTTAAAACGAAGCAAGATGGTGCAAAGTGATTTTCCATTAAAAGTAATAATCGTGGTAAGCCCAGGGAATGTGCATTAAAACCCTCATCTCGGGTTCTCTAGAAATCCAACTTCAAAACGGGGCCTGTGCGGATTCACTCGGCTTCCTGCTTTTTTTTTTTTTCTTTCCATTTTAGCTCTGTAGGCAAACAAATAAGTTAATCACACAGCTTTGGATGGAGTTAATGCCTCCTTCCTGATTCAGCTGGGCTGATTCTGTAGCCAGGTGACACAGAATTAAGAAACATGTTGCATTTCTTTCAACTCAAATTCAGTGCTCTGCCAGAATGATGAAATTCCTAGGAAAGGAGAAGGACTGGAGGACAGAGACAGGACAACTAAATATATTTTGGCTTTTGGTTTTTTTTTTTTTTTAGGTCTTTGAAAGAATAGGATGAGCGCGCAAGGGCCAAGCACTGCACACATCTGTAATGGAGATGAGCTGCCAAGGTGTCTGTATTAGTCAGTGCTGGCTGCTGTAACAAAATATCCCAGACTGGATGGGTGAACCCACAGACACTCATTTCTCATGCTTCTGCAGCCTGCAAAGCCCACGATCAAGGTGCCAGCATGTTAGGTTTCTTGTGAGAGCACTCTTTTCTGGCTTGCCACCTTCTGGCTATGTCCTCATACAATGGAGGGGGGTGAGCACATGTGCACTCAGTCATGTCCAACTCTTTGCAACCCCGTGGACTGTAGCTTCTCTGTCCAAGTGATTTTCCAGGCAAAAGTACTGGAGGTGGTGGCTATTTCCTCCTATAGGGGATCTTCCTGACCCAGAAATCAAACCCATGGCATCTCTTGTGTCTTCTGCATTAGCAGGTGGATTCTTTACCACTAATGCAATCTGGGGAGCCCCAGAGAGGGGATGGCCTCTCTCAATTCCTCTTCTAAGGATACTTACCCAATCAGGAGGATCCCACCCTCATGATGTCACCTAAACTCAACAACTCCCTGAAGCCCCCACCTCCCAATAACATCAGTGGGTTAGGGTTTGAACATAGAAATTTGGGTGGGAGGCAAGGGGATGGGGGCAGGGGTGGGGAGAACCAATTCAGTCCATAGCAATGTTTAGCAGAATCTGCAAATACCTAGGAATAAGAAAAAGTGTTTTGCCCTAAAGGACTTCTCTGGTGGCTCAAACGGTAAAGAACATGCCTGCAATGCAGGAGACATGTGTTTGATCCCTGGGTCAGGAAGACTCCCTGGAGAAGAGAATGGCAACCCACTCCAGTATTCTTGCCTGGAAAATCCCAAGGACAGAGGAACCTGGCAGAGGGTGGGGCTATAGTCTGTGGGTTAGCAAAGAGTTAGACATGACTGAGCAATTAACACACATAATTATTATGGTGATGCACAGCTAGAACAGTGCCTGACTCCTGACAGTCATTTGATAAAGATTAGTTGAATGACTGGCACTCTGTTAAGCTCACTGCATCACCTGATGACTCAGAGAAGATTCTACTGTTTGGCCCCATTTTATGATCAAGGAATTTGAGGTTCAGAGAGCTCAGAGCTTCTTCGGGATGCTCAGTAATTACATGGGAGGCACAGTGGCAGGGTGGGTGGGACTGATTTCCTGGGTCAAACCCCTGAATGGCACATGAAGACCATGGGGCAGCTTTCTGATCACCTGGTGATTAAAAACAGCCAGGTCCACTTTCAAGGACCTCCAAAGTCCATGAGATGCAAACCCACTTCCAAGTGCTGCAAACCTGCCCTGATGGACCTGCAGTAGCAGGGTGTGTTCCCTGCCTCTCCACCCCTCCTATTCCAGCACTTGCGAGAGGAGGTCCACCCTGGGACCCTCTTCTTCCCCTGTTAGGGCTTGTCCTTTGGGGCAGGGATTGGAAAAAAGGATGTGGGAGGTGAGGGACATTCAAAGAACCAAGATGCTTCCCGATGGGGAGAAACAGGTGCCCTGCTGGGCTTTCTCTGTCATTCAGCCAGAACGCATGTGTGGCTTTGCTGAGGGTGGTGGGGCCTGAGGGGTCAGCACGTTTGGGTTACTTGGAGCCATGATCAGCCACCTTCCCCCTGCCGCCCCCATTCAACTTCTACTGTTGCCCAGAGCCCTGTGTCTTCAACGCTCCCAACTCTCCTTATAAGCAGGGTCCCCTCCTTGAGCACTAGGCTTTCTGGACAGCCTCAGAACCCCTTCCCATCCTTCCTCTGAACTTCAGGCTCTTCCAGGAGCCAGGGGAACCACAGGGAGCAGAGGACAGGCAGCCGGATGCGTTCTCCATGACAGTCCTTTCCCATCCTACTGTTTCTAACTATGCCAGCACACCTCTACCTTTATAAATCCCCAGGTAAGAAGCAGGCAGGAATCCTCTGTTAATGACATCCCGGGGCCCAACTGATTCAAGAAGCATGTCAAGTTCTTGCATAAACTGTTCTGCCTTCTCCTGTTTTGACGGCATCATGAAGATCAGGCTTCTTCTTTAGCCCAGCAAGCACATAGCCTGTAAGAGACAGCAACCCCCACCCTCCCCCTCCAGGAGAGACTCTCCTACGGCTCTCCTCTCATCCCACCTGAGTCCCCGTGTTGTCTTTAATCCTCCGTCTCACTCAGAAATCAAGGTCAGCTTAAACATCGATTTAAAAAGAAAAAAAGTGTTGCTATTTTGCAAAGAATCTTCAAATCCTCAAAGATTCCTCCCCTACATGTATTTAATTTAACCAAATGGCAGACCTGTGCATGGTGTTCATTCCCCAGGCCTAAGAAGACTGCTGACAGCACAATCTGGCTGCAGAAAATGAGTGATGAATTTAAGATGAAACTGATCTCAGCTAAAATCCCTGGATTTGCCTTATTAATGACCTTTCTTTGTATAAATGCTTGAAACAAAGAGACAAGCATGCCGAGGGTTTTGTTCTAGGACTACTTGAGTTTTCTCAGTGTCTCAGACATATGTGGATGTGTTTCCAAGACATAGGTGGATGTGGTTGTGTGTGTGCATGTGTGTGTGTGTGAACATGGATCTGTCTATTCCGACACTTGAGAGCTAAAGAATTTTGTCTCATAATGTATGTGATTTCTGCAAATGGACACAGTTCCGGTTACTTCTGAGTTCCAAATCTTATTCATAAGTAGGCTAATTTCTAGTGCACTGGTAGATGGGGAGGAGTTTAAATATATATTAGGAAATAAAAATACTAAGAAGTGCACTCTGAAAGTAGACATGCCTGCATCTCCATTAGAGTTTGCTCTTTACCTAGACAGAGAGCAAACTTTTCCTTAAAGGTCTGTTTAGTAAATTGATGGCTGATCTGCCTCTGTTGAGTCCCTGGGACAGCAAGGAGATCAATCCAGTCAATCCTGAAGGAAGTCAACCCTGAATATTCACTGGAAGGACTGAGGCTGAAGCTCCAATATTTTGGCCACCTGATGCGAAGAACCAATTCATTGGAAAAGACCCTGATGCTGGGAAAGGTTGAGGGCAGGAGGAGAAGGGGAGAGACAGAGAATGAGATAGATGGATGGCATCGTCGACTCAATGGACATGAGTCTGAGCAAACTCCAGGAGATAGTGAGGGACAGGGAAGCCTGGTGTGCTGCAGTGCATGGGGTGACAAAGAGTGGACATAACTGAACGACTGAACAACAGCTGCCTCTGTCGCCCATGAAAGCAGCCAAAGGCAGTGAGAAGAAGGAGAAAGAGCTGCCAGTCCTGGGCCATCTCTCATCTAATTATGCCATTCGTAGCTCTAATAAGAATAGGGTGAGGCTGCAAGAGATAAGATTTTGGTGGTAGATGTGATGCTGCATGACCTAGGGCAAGTTACCTGCCTTCTCAGAGTCTCCAACTCTTCATCTGTTTAAGGAAAATGATACCACCTCCCTCCTGGGTCAGAGAGAAGCAAATGGAATTATGTCCCAGAAAGTGCTTTGACTACTTCAAGATGTTCTGTATCTATGAGCAACAATTTCCATTTTTGTGGGTTAAAGGGAAAAGCAAGATGTTCCCACATAGCAGATGAGAATATGGAAACCAACGTAGAGACTAGAAAGCTTGTTTATTCATTGGTAGTAGTAGCGTTAGTCGCTCAGTCATGTCCAACTCTTTGGGATCCCACGGATTGTAGCCCACCAGGCTTCTCTGTCCATGGGATTCTCCAGGCAAAAATACTGGAGTAGATTGCCATTCCCTTCTCCAGAGGATCTTCCCGACCCAGGGATCAAACCCAGGTCTCGGGCAACAGGCAGATTCTTTCCTGTTTGAGCTACACAGGAGACCTGTAGTCACTGGACTACAGCCATTGAACCCTTAGTCATCTGAGGTCCTTCAACTTAAGAGACTTGGATTCAAGCCCAAGTTTTGTCCATCTCTCACTGTGTCCTGTCTCTGGATTGAAATTTAAGGCACCTGAAAACATGAAAGCATTGAATTTTGTGGCTTCCAGGTACCTATAAAGTTGACTAGTCAAGGCTCTGAGACTCGGGAAGGGTGAGTGGGGAGACCGGCATGAGAGACCCAGGGGGCTGTTCTTGTTGGTCCTCCTAGCAAAATGCAGGTTTTGTGTTCTGAAAGGTAGACAGCTTCGCCTGTGGTTGGAGAGGTGGAGAGTGCTGTGTGAATGACATCAATCTATCTACAGGCATATTCAGACCACGTCTAAGTGACCTGGGGAAGTTAGTTGAAAATGCAGGTTTCTGGGCCCTACCCCACAACCGATTACTCACAATCCTGGACCCAAGATGAATCATTTATAATCATTCCTCGTTGGCGACTCTGATGTATCTCAGAGTCACTGTTTCATTCTTTAGGGAGGCAGCAGTGCTGAGCTTTTGTGTCGGGACTAAGAAACCAAATGAAAGTGGAGCTCCAATCCCAGTTATCCGACCTTGGACTTGTTACACGGCCCCTCTACACCTCACCTCCTATGAATTCATTCCTCCAACGAGCACTGATGGACTGCCTTCCATGTAAAGAACCAGAAGATGGGGAGCATTAGGACCACAATGCAGGCACAGTGATGACCGGTGACTTAAGGTGTTTTTGTGAGCACTGAGTAAACATTAGTCACGGCACAGCAACCCTCTTGAGACACCTTCAATAAGCAAAAGCACCATTTAGAGGACACACCCCAAGCACTGGGTTGGATCTTGTGTGTATCTGGGTTTGCACACAGCTATTGGATTACCCTTGATTTTGGGGGGTACCCTGTCTCTCTGAATTAATTCCTCTACCTAAAAAGGAGACATGTATTTTTAAGGCTGATGGGGGTGGGGATAGGGTGGGGTAGGGTGGAGGCAGGTGATGTTTCAAAAGGTTTCTCAAATGGTTTCAAACGATTAGTCATACAGAATTTCTTATGGATCTCAGATGCACCTAGCTTTCTCTATGAGGTCATATTTAGAGAGAGAGGGGCTTGCCTGGTAGCTCAGCTGGTAAAGAAGCCTCCTGGAATGCAGAGACCCCAGTTCTATTCCTGGGTCAGGAAAATACCCTGGAGAAGGGACAGGCTATCCACTCCAGTATTCTTGGGCTTCCCTGGTGACTCAGATGGTAAAGAATCTGCCTGGAACATGGGAGACCTGAGCTTGCTCCCTGGGTTGGGAAGATCCCCTTGAGGAGGGCATGGTAACCCACTCCAGTATTCTGGCCTGGAGAATTCCATGGACAAACGAGCCTGGAGGGCTACAGTCTATGGGGTCACAAAGAGTCGGACACGACTTAGCAGCCAAGCACAGCATACACACACACACACACAAACACACACATACGTATATGAGAGAGAGAAAGAGAGAGAGAAAGAGCAAGAGAGAAAGGGAGTTGTATAATGTATACATCCTAATACAATCACAAGGTTGAATTCCAAGGCTGATGGAACATTCTGATGGGGAGGCTCACCTCTGACTGATTATTTGATGCTTTTGATCTTTTTCTATTGAATCTGAGATTACCAGCCTCCTTTTCCATTCAGCCCTGCCCTGCAGCTTTCCTGACATTTTGTTATCTTTGCCTAAACCTTTCAGGAGAGGCCTCTGAACCTTTCTCCTCTGCTGACTGGGAGGGGAACACGATTTACTGCCTGTGCTTTCACAGAGAGCAACCATCCTTCACTGAAGGGCAAAATAAAATAAAGCTCTGCAATATTTTTATGCAATTTTTAGAAAAATCTTTTAAGATGAGTAAGAGTGGAGTTCATTTCACTGAACTGCAGAGCATCAGCTAGGAATATGGATCCCCAACTACTCTTTCTATCCTGTTACAGGTTATTTTCATCCACTTACTCCAAAGATGCTCTGAAAGAGGCTTAGGGCACCGGCTCTGGAATCTGAGCCCAGAGCAGGATCACCTGGGGAACTCCTAGGAAATGCAGATTCCAGGGTCCTAGCCATTGCACTGCTGATTTTCGTTAGTCTGAAGCCAAGGGGTGCTGTGGGCTTCCCAAGTGGTGCTAGTGGTAAAGAATTCGCCTGTCAATGCAGGAGATGCAAGAGACGAGGGTTTGATCCCTGGGTCAGGAAGATCCCCTGGTGGAGGGCATGGCAACCCACTCCAGTATTCTTGCCTGGAACATTCCATGGACAAAGGAGCCTGGTAGGCTACAGTCCATAGGGTGGCAAAGAGATGGACACGGCTGAGCAGTTAAGCACACATACGCAAAAGGATAAGGCAGCCTATCCCTACGGAATGGTGAGAACCAATGGTTCATTTGTCAGGGCTACTGTGAGCCTGTTGTTGAACGCAGCCTTGAAAAAAATTAAATAAGAGGGTGGGATGAATTGAGCGAGTAGCACTAACATATATACACTGCTGTGTGCAAAACAGTTAGCTAGTGGGAAGCTGCTGGGTAGTGCAGGGAGCTCAGCTCGGTGCTCTGTGATGACCTAGGGGTGGGATGGGGTGGGTGGGACAGAAGCTCAAGAGGGAGCAGATGCATGTATACATAGGACTCATTCACTCTGTTGTGCAGCAGAAACTAACACAACATTCTAAAGCAATTGTACTTCAATTAAAAAATAAAACAATTAAATGATATAAATTCACCCTTAAATAAAATATATAAAAAGGTCATAAGTATTCAAACTCTGCTTCCTAATTTTTTTTTACTACACTTTACTAGTTTACAATATGGTAATATGGTAATACGATAATATGTAAATATGATAATTTATGATAATTTACGAGGTGCCTTTGAAATTTCTTTCTGTTTCTTTAATACCTGAATGGTAGAAATTCTACATAATGTTTTGCTACTGCGCATCTTCAGCCAACTCTGCATTCAGTGACAAGGCACTAGTAGCTTGAAATCGGCCATGGGGGAAGTATTTACACCACCAAAACTGGTAAAGTGTCCTGAACCCCTCCTGCTCTGTCAGTGGCCGAGGACAGTTGTTAAACATTTACTACCCCATCACTGGTGGAAGCCAGGGATGCGCGTTTGTGACAAGCATACCAGGCAATTCTAATAAAAGTGGTTTCTGGTCCACAGTTTAAGAAATGCTGACAAAGTTTGAGAACAGCCAGTCCGTGGAAGAGTTGCTTTCTGATCACTTTGTTGGTTGCTTTAAAATTCTCTTTGGCGATAAGACAGTGCTGAGAACTGATGAAGAGCTAGAGTCTAGGATCAGAACCACGTGGGTTCCAGACCTCGGCCCCAGGACAACTGTGCACCATGGAGCAAATTAGTTCTCCACGCAACCTCCATTGCCTTATCTGCAAAATGGGTTTTTAATAATTGTTTTGCAGACTCACAGTAAACAACGGATATATATGCGCTTAGTTGTGTCCAACTCTTTTACGACCCCATGGACTGCAGCCCACCAGGCTCTGCTGTTCATGGGATTCTCCAGACATGAATACTGGAGTAGGTAGCCATTCCCTCCTCCAGAGGATCTTCCTGACCCAGGGAACGAACCCAAGTCTGCTGTGTCTCCTGCAATGCAGGCAGAGTGTTTACCCCCTGAGCCATCAGGGAAGTCCTAGTAAACAATAAAGTACATAATTCTTATTAGAATGCAGCACCAAGACCCAGGGATCTAACCCGCGTCTCCTGTGTCTCCTGCATTGGCAAGTGGTTTCTTTACCACTAGAACCGCCTGGGAAGCCGCACCCTTCACCCAGCTTCCCCTGAAGTTAGCATCTTTCCTAATCACATGCATTTCTCCAAACTAAGAAGTTAACTTTGGTATTCTATTATCAACTGCGGATTTTATTTAAATTTCCACGTATGCTTTTCTTCTCTTGCAGGATCCAATCAACTTGCATTTGTGGGATTTGGGTTTTTACTCTGAGAGAAATGAGGGAGCCACTGGAGGGCTTTGAACCAAGAAGAGGGATAAAATAATTTACATTTCAGCAGGATTTCTGGGTGTTTTCTTTCTTTACTTAAATCTGAGTTGAGCAGGAGGATAGGAAGATTACTTGAAAAGTAATTTAATGAGCTCTTCCTTAAAGGCCCCGAACGCTGCCCACTAGAATAGCAAATGTCCTTTATTGGAGTTATAACTGAAAGAAACAGACAAGAACAATTATCAGGCATTTAATAAATGCAAAATGCTATGTAAATGCTAAATAATAAACATAATATCCATTTCCTTAGTGTTCTCCTTGATTTTTATGACAACAAGTGCTAATTGTCACAACCTCTTGGATTTATTAATATGCTATTCCTTTCTCCCTAATAACCAAGTATTCTCAACTTGTATTTCCTTAATTGTCTGAGCTAATAAGCTTGCCTGGTTAGGACATGGTGATAATGTGGCTGAAATTACAGGTTTGCTGTCATGCATTTGGCTTTGCATGAGAAAATGAAACCAACCAGGAGCTTGGCAGCCAGAAAAAAGTTGGAATTCTCCAGGCAAGAATACTGGAGTGGGTTGCCAAGATCCAGGGAATCTTCCCTACCTAGGGATCAAACCCAGAACTTCTGCAATGCATGCAGGTTCTTTTACCATCTGAGCCAGCAGGGAAAACCCCAAGCTATACATGCAGGATGTTTTGTTTTTAAAAGGGTGAGGGCTGAAAGTGCCTGAACCTGGCCTCTGAATTCATTTACATTCAAAGTCAGCTGCTCAGTTTTAGAGTTACAATGCCATGAACATGCCCATATTTCCAGAGAGGAAACTGAGATCCAGAGGGCTAAATCTGGGTTACTCCAGCTACATGTTAGAACAGCTAATGACCAAGAGGCTGAACTCAAGAATTCAATTTTCTTGGTTTGAATCTTTTTTCGACTACATGCTGTGCAACCATGAATGTGTTGGTTAACCTTTCTGGGCTCAGATTGCTAGTCAATAAAATGGACTTTCTTATAAGAGGATATAAAATACAGGATTGCTATAAGGATCACAGAATGCATGGAAAGCATTTAGTACAGGGTTTGGAAGACATCAGTGAATGACTTATCATCCCTGGGTTGCCTTGGGAGGTTTTATGCTGCTGGCCCTTTTGCTGCTCCTAGCATGCTCTTGGAGAAGGCAATGGCACCCCACTCCAGTACTCTTGCCTGGAAAATCCCATGGACGGAGGAGCCTGGTAGGCTGAAGTCCATGGGGTCACTAGGAGTCGGACATAACTGAGCAACTTCACTTTCACTTTTCACTTTCATACATTGGAGAAGGAAATGGCAACCCACTCCAGTGTTCTTGCCTGGAGAATCCCAGGGACGGGGGAGCCTGGTGGGCTGCCGTCTATGGGGTCGCACAGAGTCGGACACAACTGAAGTGACTTAGCAGCAGCAGCAGCAGCAGCTCTTAGACAATGTTGCTGTTGTGCAGTTGCTAAATCGTGTGCAACTTTTTGCAACCCCATGGACTGCAGCACACTAGGCTCCTCTGTCCTCCACTATCTGCTGCAGCTCAAATTCATGTCCATTGAGTCAGTGATGTTATCCAAACATCTCATCCTCTGTCGCCCCCTTCTCTTGCCCTCAGTCTTTTCCAGCATCAGGGTCTTTTCCAGTGAGTTGGCTCTTTGCATCAGGTAGCGAGTGTATTGGAGCTTCAGCTTCAGCGTCAGTCCTTTCAATGAAGATTCAGGGTTGATTCAATATTCAACCGAAACTGTCAGTTTGTCTTTTATCCCAACTAAGCCATGGGCCCTGAAAGAATAAGAACTGGGTGGCTATTCTTTATCCTTAATGCCTAGAACAGAGCCTGGTACACATTGATGGCTTCAGAGCAGAACAAAAAGAACTCTATGCATACAGGCTCAGCTACCTCTGAGGTTAGATGACACCATCTACCAGCCTCTTCTTAGCCTCCAGAAGCAGCCTTCTCAGCTCACGAATTCTTCAAGGTTGTTACTGCCCTAGCATTCAGACTATCCTTCAGTTCAGTTCAGTTCAGTTCAGTAGCTCAGTCGTGTCTGACTCTTTGTGACCCCATGAATCACAGCATGCCAGGCCTCCCTGTCCATCACCAACTCCCAGAGTTCACTCAGACTCACGTCCATTGAGTCAGTGATGCCAGCTGACTCCATTCTGCTATAAGTATTCCCCTGCAGCTGGGGCTTACCACAGTGCTTCATCTGAGCAACACCCAGTACCTTCTGGAATGAACTGTGCATCTTAGCCCCAAGGTATGGCCACTTGGAGGTCTTCATCTGAACTGTGACTTTCACTACATGCACCTTCCTGCCCTATGAGTGTTTGTGGATCAGTGTTTAGCATGGCCTCACTGCCCTGTAAGTCTAACATCCCTTCTGAATTGTCGGGTAAAATTTTAAGCTACCTACCTTTGGGCTTCCCAGGTGGTAAAGAATTTGCCTGCTAATGCAGGAGAGGTGGGTTTGATCCCTGGGTCGGAACGATTTCCTAGAGTAGGAACTGGCAACCCACTCCAGTATTCTTGCCTGGAAAATCCCCTGGACAGAGGAGCCTGGCAGGCTACAGTCCACGGGGTCGAAAAGAGTCGGACACGACTGAACAAATGAACACACACAGATCCTGGTCTTTAAAAATTGCAGACACTAAAAATGCAAAAATAAAAGAAAGAAAGGAAAGACAGAAGGGCAGAAGGGAGGAAGGCATGACCTTGCTCCTCCTGGAAGATCGCATTTGCTTATTGAGAGGACGGAGGGGTTATATCAGAGGATGTTTGAAAGTAGTGAACAAATCAGGCAAAAGCAAAACAGAAGGATGGAGCCTTGGAAAGGCTTGAGACATGAATCTTACAGGGTCATGAACTATGGATTTCTCCTCTCCGCTGTTGCTGTGCATATTAAGAATGGAACGGAGGGTCAGTTCAGCTTTTGCCATAAAAAGCATCATTATCAATTAACATTGACCTGGCGGTGACTCAGGGCATGGCTCCAGTCTGGTCATTCCTTCAGGGTCAACGCTGCAAATTCTCTGAAGACACCCTGGTGCTCAAGAAAATACTTCTGGAAAATGTCTTCCGAAGTCTCTTTCCCCTTCCCAGGCTGCAGTCCTAACACCTCTAGAGGTAAAAGGAACAGTCCGGTTTTCGTTTTTAAATCTGCTGTAACGACAAATGAATGTCACAGACTGTGTAAGAAACTGGAGCATTCTCCCCTGACAAGGAAATAAAGAAACATTCCTGGGAATGAGTGGTAAAATTCCACTATGGAATAATAAAAAAGAAGAAGAAGAAGAAGAAAAGATACAGACTCAGAATGTCCGAGACAGTCTGAAAACAAACATGAGGATCCAGGTATGAGATTCTACAGGGATATTTTCCACTATGCTGGTGTGGAAGAAGGATGGCTGATACACCAGTGGAACACAAGTCTCATTAAAAGATCATCAGGAAGGCTGAAGCTTCTGTCTTGATATCAGCATGGATGCACGAGTGGAGGACGTGGATGTGGGGTGTTTGCACGTGCGATGGTCTCTGCTGGACCATTCCTCCTAGGGCTAGCCTCATGAATGACTGGCTCATGTTTTGACAGAAATGACACTCCTATAAAGCCTTCCCTGACCACACTATCTGAAAATAAAACAAAGGGGGTTGAAAAAAAAAAAACAACCCAGAAGACAAAACAGCAACAACAACAAGAAAAACCAAGCCCTGCCAACTTCTGCAGTAAAAATACTCTCCTACTGACATGACATCACTGAATACAGAGTTGGGAAGAAAAGCTTACAGTTGGTTCTTGCCAGCTGCTCAGGCTTCAGCTGAAATTACCCCATTTATTTAGTCTCTTCCCAAATCATGTAAGTGCAGTCGGGAAGATACCTTGTCTATCTCACTTGCTACTGTGTCCTGTCCCCAGTATCTTGTAGCTGATACCCAGCAAGTACACTCCAAATATTCCTTATGTGGGTTCCCCCTTCCTGCCCTGTGGCATGGGAGCCCTCTCCATGCCATAAGCCATGGAGCGGGGCCTCTGGAGGGTTGGATGGCATTATTGACTCAATGGACATGAGTTTGAGCAAACTCTGGGACCTGGTGAAGGACAGGGAAGCCTGGCATGCTGCAGTCCATGGGGTTGCAAAGAGTCAGACATAACTTAGTGATTGTAACAACTGTAGGGTTCAGCTGTAGGGTTCGGCTCATTTATTTTTCCTTCTGCTGGTTCTTTTTCTTATCCACTATGTGTCTCCATCATTCCTTATACATTGATCTTTTTTTTTTTTTTCCCAGTTTATGGTCTGAATGTAAACCCAGTAAACCTATATGAACCTATTTCTAATGTAAACCTATTTCTCCATTATAGCTGAAAGTAGAAGTCCCACGAGTATTTCTTGTTTGGATGAATGAAGGTGTCTGTGTTTGGGTGAACCAGGCTGTCGCTGGGGTAACTGGGAATTTTAAAACGCAGGGCAGTACCTGAAAACTCACCACCTGTGCCCTCCAGTGAGTCGAGGGGCACTGTGCCTCTTGTAGAAATTTCTAAGTCTTCCTACTTCTGTTAGGTCTAAATTAAACATGGGAATCCTTTTTCTTTTTTTGAGCACTGTTTGTAACTATGAAAAACATCATTTAATTAGGACTAATATAAGATGCCCCGTAGAGTGATAATTTAATAATTTGGCCGTTTTATTTATACAGTGCCTCCAGGCTCCTCATTAAAAATGGAAGAGACGTTCCATGGGACAACGTGGCTTTGCTGCTACAAACATTCCAAGGGCTCTGAGATCATAGAGTTCTCCCTCCGGGTATCATAAGAGCCATCTCCCCAGCCTGGGAGCAGATATTTGTGTTGCCAAATTAATCTTCATGGGCAGTGGAGTCCGGGAGACCACTCATTTCCCCTGGTCCTTAAGGGTGTCCTCAAGCCTCGATGGAAAAAAATCTGGAGGAATCTGCCCAAGAGAACAGTGCTCTTTTACTGCTTCAAAAGTCTCTGGGAACTTCCCCTTGCATCTTCCAATTAGATCTGAGTCCCTGGCTTGTCTAGCCAAGGCTCCACCCTGACAATTTCACTTCAAGCCCTTCTTTGCTTTTTCACATCCTTAGAGTCTCCTGCCTTTCATGCCTTCAGCACCTGCAGGATCTTTCCTACCCCAAAACCTCTGCATACAGTGGCTCCTCTCCCCAGAACCCCTTCCTTCTACAAAACAGGGTTCCTTCTCATCCTGTTGCTCAATCTCTCAGCTGTATCAGACTCTTTGCAACCCCCATGGACTGCAGCATGCCAGGCTTCCCAGTCCTTCACTATCTCCCAGAGTTTACACAAATTCATGTCCATGGAGTCGGCGATGCCATTTAACAATCTTATCATCTGTAGTCCCCTTCTCCTCCTGCCCTCAATCTTTTCCAGCATCAGGGTCTTTCCCCATGAGTTGGCTCTTTGCATCAGGTGGCCAGAGTATTGCAGCTTCAGCTTCAGCCTCAGTCCTTCCAATGAATACTCAGGGTTGATTTCCTTTAAGACTGACCGGTTTGATCTCCTTGTTGTCCAAGGGACTCTTAAAGAGTCTTCTCCAGCGCCACAGTTTGAAAACATCAATTCTTTGGTGCTCAGCCTTCTTTACTCATCCTGAGTCATCAGCTTAAACGTCATCTCTGCAGATAACCCTCCCCATCCACCCAGCATCACTCTTGCCAGTTTCTCTCCTATCACCATCAAGGCCAGAAAGTATTTGAGAGTGTGTTTGATCCTCTGGACTGTAAGGAGATCAAACCAGTCCATCCTAAAGGAGATCAACATGAATATTCATTGGAAGGACTGAGACTGAAGCTGAAGCTCTAATACTTCGGCCACCTGATGCAAAGGGCTGACTCATTGGAAAAGACCCTGATGCTGGGAAAGATTGAGGGCTGGAGGAGAAGGGGACAACAGAGGATGAGATGGTTGGATGGCATCACTGACTCAACGGACATGAATTTGGGCAAACTCCAGGAGATAGTGGAGAACACAGGAGCCTGGCAGGCTGCAGTTCAAGGGGTCAAAAAGAGTCAGACACAACTGTGTTCAATCTCTGAACAACTGCATTGATCCCCTGTAAGATAAACGCTGTGTTGGCAGCATCTTCGTGGTTCTGTTCAACATACTTCCAGTGCTCAGAGACATTGGTTCTGAACAGTGATGACTTCATTAATAATTAACACACATACACACAAAAATTATTAACACCGAATGAATGAAGTAATAACCAACACACGACTAATTAATAGCTGTGCCATGAAAGTGCCGTCATGCCTGAAATTTCCTCTCTGTTTCCTGCCAGGTTGATGACTCAGGATATAGATGAACATGGGGGTGTCAGGAGCAAAACAAACCACACAGGGAAACGCTCCTCTCCGCGTGATGCATCAGGCAGTGGGGGAGCCAGACAAACAGAAACTAAGACTGAAGAAAAGAAGTTCTGTGCCTCACTGGTCTGAACTCCAGTAACATCCTCTTCACCAGCCCTGGGAATGCGTTTGCCATTCACTTTGGTCTACACTGCCAGACCACCAGACTAGGTCAAGTTCCATGCGGGCATGATGCAAGTTTCATTCATCTCTATATCATGGGTGCTCAGGGCCAGATTTAAAAGTTGCTTTATAAATGAACAGCCAAGGGACTTCCCCGACGGTCCAGTGGTTGAGATGCTGTGCTTCCAATGCAGGGGGCAAGGGTTCGATCTCTGGTTGGGGAACTAGGATCCCACATGACTCGAGGCCAGAAAACCCTCCAAAACAAAATGAAACAAAGAGCCCCGTGATAACAAAAATAAAAACTCTATGAGAAATTAATAGCCATGCATGTGCCTGTGCATGTGTGTTTAAAGGAGAATTAAACCTCGGCCTGTTTCAGAATAATTTACATGGTGAAGTGTCACTGAGAATGAATGGAATAAATTACTCAAAATGCAGATGTCCAGCTTACAGTATCACACACAGCAATTCTCTTCTACAAAAAAACCCCAAGAGCAAAGGCACCCATGAGTGAATGCTCAGATGGGCTGAGGGAAGCTTGTCTCTGACGTCTGAGATATACCCCAAACGAGCAAAATCAAACAGTCACGTGGTCGGTGGGATCATCCATTCTCTTGTGTCCCCACCAGGATAGATTGCCCTTCTGCTTTAAATACACACAAGCCTCACGTTCATTCATCACAGTCACAGGTTCCCACCTCACACCAGCCAATCTCAGAACAACAGCAGAGAACTGTGACACCTGTTTCCACCCGCCTAAAAAATGGAGCGAGCAAGGTATCTGAATCAAAAACTTCAGAACACCAACTAAATCACCGAGAAGCCACATTTCTAAAAATCCTCACTGTCTAGTGGTCCAGCGGTTTGTCACACCTGCCTCCATTCTGAGTCCGACACAGCTAGTCCCGTGGTAAGCTCACTGCTCCTCTAGGGAAAGGATTACTTGCTTTATTCCTCATCAGTCAGTGATGTCCGTCTGGTAAGCATCTTCAGCTTGCAAAAGGAAATCAGCACAGAGTGAGATCCACTCATCATTTCCTTCTCCACTTTTCTCCCCTCTCCTTTGCATGTTTGGCAGATAACGGAAGGCAAGGTGCTCCCTTCATAAATTATGTTTGCAGAAACGGTGGGGCCAACCGACACAATTATGCACTTGTTGAGTTAGTGGCCACTTATAAACAGACTTTGTAAGTCAGCGCACTTCATACTGAAAGGCGCTAATGCATCACGGTGATCTAGCTGGCTGCCTGCTGAATTTTACAGCATTGCACACTACATTAACCTTTGGTACCACTGATATTTATGACCTTATAAGAAAGTATTTATCAAGCTGAAAGCCAATATGCAGTTCCCGTGTTTTAGCTGGTGCTGTTTAGAAACCCTTATCACTCCTTTCTTCAGGCATTTTAAATCACTCCGAGATAATGCTGGATACCGGCGAGAGTTCGGAAAAACAGGGCGCTCTGGTGCCTTCTTGGTGGGAGTTTAAATTGGTATCATCTTTCTGGAGGGTGATTTTTCAGTTTTATCTGACTATCAAAAGCCTTAAAAAATGTGCATTTTTACTCTTTGACCCAACAGTTCTACTTCTGGGAATTTCTTCTAAAGGAGAAATTTCTTCTACAGAAACAATCACGAAAGTGCACAAAGATTTGGACTACAGGAAATTCATCACGGTGAATATTTGCCACTGTGAAAAATGGGAAAGAACCTAAGTATCCAACTTTAAGGGACTGGTTAGATAAACTAGGTCCAATCAAAACGATTTCAGGAACTAAAATGCCCAGAGGCCATCAGAGGCAAAAAGAGAGGTTAAAATACAGAAAATGACTAGGAAAGATATGCATATAAATGATATATTTTAAATTACAGAGCCAACTCACTAAACAGTATGGCATGTACCATCTTTGCATGTTTACTTATATATATATATATATATATATATATATATTTTTTTTTTTTTTAATTTGGAACATACTGCAAAAGCTTGCAGACGATAAACAACCAGGTAACCAATGAAAGAGTAGAACTGTTGTGATTATTATTACTTACTTACTTGGGTTTTTTATCTTTTTTATAGCTTTCCAGGTGGCTCAGTGGTAAAGCGTCTCCTGCAATGCAGGAGACGTGAGTTTAGTCTCTGGGCCTGGAAGATCCCCTGGAGAAGGAAATGGCAACCCACTCCAGTATTCTTGCTTGGGAAATCCCATGGACAGAGGAGCCTGGTCAGCTACAGTCTATGGGGTCTCACAGAGTCAGACACGCCTTAGAGACCAGCAAGAAATCTTCTTTATAATGAATAGGATTTATTTGCATAATTTTAAAAAGTCAAAAGGAACTAGTCTTTTTTTTTCTTAATCTACAACACAGAATAAATGGTCAGTGACTGGTTTTTTTTTTTTTTTTTGGCTGCACCACAAGGCATGTGGGATATCAATTTCCTGATCATGAATCAGACCCAAGCACTCTGCATTGGAAGCATGGATTACTAGGCACTGGGCCATCAGGGAAATCCCTATTTTTTTTTCTTTTTTTCAAAATGAATGCAGAGGCACAGAATAATGGTAACAATTGGCTTCTATTTTTTTTTTTTAATAAGTGCTTCTGGATTTCTAAAGCATATACCCATTTGATATCTCATCTGAGTCTCAAACCGTCCTGTTGGGCAGGCAGGGCTGATGTTTCTGTTTTTGCTCCCAGTTTCTGAGAAGGAGGCTCAGATGGTGCAAGTGACTTGCTGAGCATCGCACAGCTTCAGAAGGCAGTGCTAAGACCTTTCACCAAGTTGTCCAATTCCCCATCCTATGGTTTCTTCCCCTCCACTGTTTGCCTCTATGTGGCAAGAAAACCACAGCAGCCAGAGGTCAACCAAGTTACTGTGAAGGTCAGATCCTCCATTCGGGGCACTTGGCCTAACTCTAAATTCACTGGGTCGGAGGCAGACAGGAGTGGAGGCATGACTGTTGTTCAGTTGCTAAGTCATGTTCAACTCTTTGCAACCCGATGGAGACTGCAGCACACCAGGCTTCTCTGTCCTTCCCTATCTCCCAGAGTTTGCACAAACTCATGTCCATTGAGTTGATGACGCCATCCAACCATCTCATCCTCTGTCGCCCCCTTCTCCTCCCGCCTTCAATCTTTCCTAGAATCAGGGTCTTTTCTAATGAGTCAGCCCTCCGTATCAGGTGGCTGAAGCATTGGAGCTTCAGCTTTAGTATCAGTCCTTTCAATGAATATTCAGGACTGATTTCCTTCAGGATTGACTGGTTTGATCTCCTTGCAGTCCAAGGGACTCTCAAGAGTCTTCTCCAGCAGTACAGTTCAAAAGCATCAATTCTTCAGCACTCAGCCTTCTTTATGATACCACTCACACATCTTTACATGACTACTGGAAAAACCATAACTTTGACTACAGGGACCTTTGTCTACAAAGCGATGTCTCTGCTTTTTTAATACGCTGCCTAGGTTTGTCACAGCTTTCCTTCCTGGGAGCAAGCATCTTTGAATTTCATGGCTGCAGTCTGGGGATGACTTAAACGGGGAGCAGCATCACCCTAAACCCCAGGATATAGAACAGGCCTGTCCAGAGCCCATTAATATGGCTCACAACTCCTGGAGGCTGCAGGGGGCGGAGGGGATGGTGCTGAGGTTTTGATGTCTCCGAGAATTATCGACTAATGTGTGTCTGCTGGACAGAGAGGTGAGATCAAAGCTTTCCAGGGAGGGGAAAGGCGGGGGCCCGGCTGTGAGCAAGGGGGTCACAGGGCTGCAAACACTGCCTTCCCTGCCCCCCACAGCCTGGATCCTGCCTCTCTCACTGGTGGGCTTGTTCCCCGAAGGGAAACTGCTGGTCAAGAAAGGGAAGGCAGGGGCCTCTCATCTTGTCAGTTTCTGCAGAAACAACCTTTGCTGTAAGTGTTCTCTGACTCCATGTAGCTCCTTAAGCTCCCCTTGGCTCTCAGTGAGGCAGACAGAGGGGCTCCAGGAAAAATAATCCCTGTCTCGAATGATCATCGTAGCAGCTTTCAGTCTGCACACCTGTTCTTGGCCAAACACTCTTTGATGCAATTTTGGTATATCACCTGGCTTCATCCTCATGACAACCCTATTCATTCATTCGTTCATTTGTTCGTCCATTCGTTCGTCCATTCAATCACTCAGCCCTTCTTCCTGAGCATCTACTTTGAGCAAAACATCGGAGAATCAGGGATGCTGAACAGAAAGCTCCAGGGAACTGATCCTCCAGGAAGCTGATGGGTCCACATGAGGAAATCAACTAATAAGAAAACTGACTCTGAGCTGCAGTATGTGCTACGTGCTTAGTCGCTCAGTTGTGTCGGAATCCATGGGGATGCCCTCCTCCAGGGGATCTTCCCGAGCCAGGCATCGAACCCAGGTCTCCTATGTCTCCTGCACTGCAGGTGGATTCTTTATCCGCTGAGCCATTTAACTAATAATATCTGCAAGAACTGTACATCCAGACAAGGTCACACTCTACGGTTCCTGGTGGACAAGAATTTTGGACCAGGCACTACTCAAGTTAATAAATAGCATGAAGTCCATTTTGCAAACTGGGCAACACAGTCAGCCTGTGTTTGAATATACGTTGGTCTTACTCCAAAACCCACTCTCCCTTAGTTATTCTCCCTTTCCAGTAATCATCACGAAGCCATTTTTTACCCCCAAAGGACAGGAACAAGACATAAAATATAGCAACTCGGAGCCCAGGCTTAAGAGTTAGTTTTGGGTCCAATTTAGGCTTTTTTTAGTCTCATTTTCCTCTTCCATAGAGTGAGAAGATTCTCTCCTGCTTCACAGAGTCACTGAGAAGATAAATGGAAATAAGTAATTTAGGACACGTAGATGGTGGTGATGGTTTTAGTTGCTAAGTGTCTGACTCTTTGAGACCCCATGGACTGTAACCCACCAGGCTCCTCTGCCCACGGGGATTCTCCAGGCAAGAATACTGGAGTGGGTTGCCATTTCCTTCTTCAGGGGAGCTTCCCAATTCAGGGATTGAACTTGCATCTCCTGCACTGGCAGGCGGAGTCTTTACCATCTGAGCCATCAGGGAAATGGGACACATAGACACTGCCCAGCAAATATCAGGTACCCTGTAAATTACAGTTGTTAAGAAATCCTCCAGAAATGGTTCTCAATTTTAACATGCATAAGGCTATGTTGAACAGGCTATGTTACCAGGGCCCACAGAACCATTTAACCCCTCCAATATTCAGTTGTCTCATCTGAAAAAGACAGCTTTATCCAGAGGATTTTGAGGTTGGGTGATAAGACAGAGAAGGTCTGGCATTTGATGGATCCTGGGCCATGGCAGCTGCTGGCCTCGGCATCATCATTATCAGGAGCTGTAAAAAGAGTCTTGTATTTTGCATCAGATCCCTAATGTCTCCTGCCATTTGACACTCTTGGGTAAGTGAGCAGGGAATTATCACGGAACACCAGATCTTAACCCCTTGTGTGTAGAGATGTGTCCCTGGGCTGCATAAGCCTCACCCAGGGAATGTGTGAAAACTAGATTCTCACTGGCCTCCTATCCATGCCCTCCACCTCCCCCAGCTGCAGATTCAGTAGCTCAGGGGATGTGTCCCTTAAACACCATCCCTGGGGGATTCCTGGGTACTGCTCGGAGCAGAAACAGCAAAGGGAGAGATGCTTAGGGAGCTCAATGCTTCATCTGCCTACACTCATCTCTTCCTCCGGAGGAAAGACAAGGGCCAATATGACTATCAAAACTTGGGACATTCACTGGGACTCAGCTCATAGCAGGCAGAGTCACCAAGCCCTGGATGTCAGTATCTGCAATAGTGATGTCGATGAATTCTCTGCTGCTTGTCTTTTTTGTTTGTTGTAAGAAGACAAAAATTAGGAGGGTGAGCCCAGCTTCTCTCCCTTGCTCTTTCTCTCCTCCTGTGCCCCTCACGCCTCCCCTTTTTGTCTTATTCTGTCCCTGTTCCCCATCTTGGAATTTGACCTGTTGACCTAGAGGATCTGCAATCCAGGAGGGGGGATGTGCTGGGAAGCTGGGAGAAAGTGACCTGCCTTCCTGATGCTTTCTTCTGCCCTTAAGTTGCATCCTTCAAGTCTGTCTTTGTCATAGGTCCCTGGACCAGAGGATATGTGTGGTCCAGCTAGATTTTTTTTAATTTTTTAAAAAATTTAGTTTTAATTGGAGGATAATTCCTTTAGGTTGGTTTCTGCCGTACATCACCATGAAGGAGCCACAAGTATACATAGGTCCCCTCCCTCTTGGACCTCCCAGCCACCTCCCATCCTGTCCACCCCTCCAGACTGTCACCAGGGTTGAGCTCCCTGTTGTCTAGATATTGAAAAGGGAGGATGCGATCTCCTCTTTGGTAAGTCTTCCTGGTGTATACCTCCTTGGGCTGTCTACCTCACGGGGTCGGAGGCGGGTGACGTACTAGATTCAGAAGATTTGAGTTTCAGCCTTTGTGACACTTAATGCTGAAATCTCAGCTGTCACTTCTATCAGTGATCTGCTGCTCTAGGTAGCTCAGAGGCATCCCTGGGGAACCTCCTGATGCCTATAGTCCTCTCCAGTTCAAGGAAAGAAGGAACGAAGGAAAACCTTAGATGCCAGCCAGTCCTGCTTTCTGATCTCAAGCAGCTGCAGTGTGCCTCAGGGATCTCGGTTTCAGGGGAAATGGAGTTTTTGTCCACCCAAAAACATCTTTGCAAGCACCTACTCTAGGATGCCCCAGGAGATTCCTTCAGCACCTCAAATCACTCATGTTATTTCACACAATCCTCATGGCAGCCAACAAGATCATTTGCTGAATAAAAGAACTGAGACTCAGAATGAAAGTCGGGTTCAAGGCCACGTGTTAAGTGAGAAGGAGAGCATGGCTGTTTGGACCACACAGTCTGTGGTCTCCCATTCCAACGGGCCAACCCTTTGGAGTATTCCAGAAAATCCATCACTAAACCTCTATGTCAGAAAGCGATTAAAGGGCAAATCCCAAACCTCCATCAACACCAGAGTATCTGAGACATTCTTGCTGGAATGAATAGGATTTTAACAGCAAATTGAGATGTATTCCCTAATACCCTAAATGATAGTGAACATTTGATGCTAAGTAAGATACAAGGTACTAGAAAAAAAAAAAAAAAGACACACCTGACGTAAAGCAAACACTAATAGTATCATCTGATGAGGGTGATGGACCACAGGGGGCGGGGACCTCCACGAGCTACAGTGGGAGACACGCCAGGTATACTCGGTCTAACATTTAAATTTTAGGACTGCCAGTGATGAACTCTTCTTTCTGAGGGAATTTGCCTCCGGAGATTTTCCTGAATTGTTAATGTTTTAACTGCAGGTAGTGTTCTCTGGGGGCTTTCCTGGTAGAGTAGTTGGTAAAGAATCCACTTGCAATGCAGGAGACCCCAGTTTGATGCCTGTGTTGGGAAGATCCCCTGGAGAAGGGATAAGCTACCCACTCCAGTATTCTTGGACTTCCCTGGTAGCTCAGATGGTAAAGAATCCACCTGCAATGCAGGAGACCTGGGTTCGATCTCTGGGCTGGGAAGATCCCTTGGAGGAGGGTATGGCAACTCACTCCATTATTCTTGCCTGGAGAATCCTCATGGGCAGAGAAGCCTGGAGGGCTTCAGTCCATGGGGTCACAGAGAGTCAGACATGAAGGACTAAGCACACGGCACAGTGTCCTCTGTACTTGTCCTTCTTCTGGGTTGTTGTCATTCAGTCGCTCAGTAATGTCTGACTCTTTGCAACTCCATGGGCTGCAGCGTGCCAGGCTTCCCTGTCCTTCACTATCTCCTGGAGTTTGCTCAAACTCAAGTCCATTGAATCAGTGATGCCATCCAACCAACTCAACCCTGTCCTGGGTCATTAGGGTAAATTACCTTTCTGCTGAACTCACTGACACTTCTGGTCAGCCTTTCCAGGTGGCACTAGTGGTAAAGCACCCGCCTGCCAATGCAGGAGACGTAAGAGATGCAGTTCGTATCCCTAGGCTGGGAAGATCCCCTGGAGAAGAAACGGGAACCCACTCCAGTGTTCTTGCTTCAGGAATTCCAAGGACACAGGAGCCTGGAGGGCTATAGTCCATGGAGTCACGAAGAGTTGGACACGACTGAAGCAACTTAGCGCGCACGCACCTTTCTGCTCAAGGTGGGTACAGTGGTAGAGGGTAGAAAGGGACTTGAATGAATGCTGGAGCCTTGGATTCCCAGGGAGGGGGCTTGGGCAAGGTCAGCTGCACTGTCCCTCTCATCAGACCCGGTTAACTCTACTGTTGTTGCTATTTAATCACCAAGTTGTGTCTGACTCTTTGTGACCCCATGGACTATATAGCTTGCCAGGCTCCTCTGTCCATGGGATTTCCCAGGCAAGAATACTGGAGTGGGTTGCCATTTCTGCCTTCAGGGGAATCTTCCTAACCCAGGGACTGAACCTGTGTCTCTCGCATTTGGCAGGTGGATTCTTTACCACTGAGCAACCAGAGAAGACCAGTTGGAAGTACACAAGGAAAAAAAATCACCATTTATGGAGCCTCCAGTGGGGTGATTGGATTTATGTACATTATATCTTGCCTGAGATCACACAGCTAAAAAGCAACAGGGACAGGTTTTCACTCGGGGCTCTCAGATGTCCAAAAGCACACTCCTTATACTCTGTGTTACTACCACTTCCAAGTGAGAGAAATAAAGACTGCCCTGGGCATTCAGAGATCCAACCAGTCCATTCTGAAGGAGATCAGCCCTGGGATTTCTTTGGAAGGAATGATGATAAAGCTGAAACTCCAGTACTTTGGCCACCTCATGCGAAGAGTTGACTCATTGGAAAAGACTCTGATGCTGGGAGGGATTGGGGGCAGGAGGAGAAGGGGACGACAGAGGATGAGATGGCTGGATGGCATCACTGATTCGATGGATGTGAGTCTGAGTGAACTCTGGGAGCTGGTGATGGACAGGGAGGCCTGGCATGCTGCGATTCATGGGGTTGCAAAGAGTCAGACATGACTGAGTGACTGAACTGAACTGGGCATTCAGAGATGCAGCATGTGGCTTTGCACATGCTCTTCCCTCTTTCTTGAACGTTGTTCCGTTATCTTCTCATGCTTGAATCAGTCTCATCCTTCAGAATACAGCTTAACTGTCACTTCCTCCAAGAAGGCTTCCAGGACTTCATGTCCCTCCACTCTTATCCTCTTCCTCAACCTTGCTGTTGTGGTTCAGTCACCTGGTAGTGTCCACCTCTTTGCGATCCCATGGACTCTTTGTGACCCCATGCACTACAGCATACCAGGCCTCCCTGTCCCTCACCATCTCCTGAAATTTACCCAAGTTCATGTCCATTGCATTGGTGATGCCACTGGACATCACCCTTCTCAACCTATTACGTGTTTATTTTCAAAGACATGATGGAAGATGGCTGCACATTCCTTGACATTCCTCCTGATCAAAGGTGAACCTCCTTCTCTCTCCTTGGATGTGGGCTGAACAGACTGGGCAGAGGGGCCAAGTGTGCCAATGTCGAGGTGAAGCTTTAGGGGGTAGGCGGCTTACATTTCCATTCTTAATCCCCTCCCTTTTGGAATCCAGCCACGACATCAGCGTTCTTCGGCTAAGAGGATGCTTCTACAAGAAGTCTGCTTCGCTCGAGACCACCATGCTGTGAGGAAGCCCAATGCAGTCACGCATACTTGACCGTGCACACGGCTTAGAGACGCTCACCAAGGTTCAGACGTCTAAGGGGAACCATGGTTCTCCCTGCCCGACCCAACCACCAGCAGAATATGAGGGAATGAACCCAACGGATCTGTCTAGCTGAGCCTTATCCAAACTCATAAAGCATAGAAGCAAGAGCAAATAAAATGTTGATCATTTTAAGTCCCTATTTTGGCAGGCAGCTTCTTGGGCGGCCACTCATCACCAAAGCAAACATTACAATTTGTAATTATTTAGTTATGCTGTTTACTTGTTTTCATCTCTGTTCTATATCAACACAATCACCCTGAGGGCAGAAACCAAGCCTGTGTTGACTTGACCCTGAATCCCCAGTGTCTGTTACACACAGTAAGCACTCAACAAATAATTTTGAATGAACCTCTGCACAATCTAGCTAATGATAACAGCAACCATGTAAGTAGGAATAGCGGTAACAACAGAGTAGGGGTACCTGCAGTGGTCATAAGGTGTGTGTGTGTTCGGCTGCTCAGTTGTCTGAACTGAATTCAGTTAAGTTGCTCAGCTCTTTGCTACCCCATGGACTGTAGCCTGCCAGGCTCCTCTGTCCATGGGATTCTCCAGGCAAGAATACTGGAGTGGGTTGCCATTTCCTCTTTCAAGTGATCTTCCTGACCCAGGGATTGAGCCTGAGTCTCCTGAGGCTCCTGCGTTGGCAGGGGGATTCTTTACCACTGAGCCACCAGGGAAGTCCAGTTCTCATAACAGCGGAAGTCAAAGACATAGTCACATCATAGTAGTGTTAACTGCTACCCTTTTGAGTTAAAGAAGCAACACACAGGACACTTCTTTCAAAAGAACCATCATTTTCAAGGTGACTGTCATCACAGCAACTCCCTTCAGTCCATGAGTATCATATACAAGATATCGTAATAGAGGCTTCTGTACATTATCTCTGTCCTCCACTGACAATAACCCCAGAATATAGTGAAGGTAGTTTATTCTCAGGAAACTCAAGTGACGTTCATGATCTGAGATACACAAAGACTTGGGAAGCTTCTTGGTGGGTTTTGGGGAAGCTGGTGGATCCTGGTTTCAAAGGTGCTAGAAGCTAGAAGGTTTGAAAGAAGGATCTTATTGATGGGGAAAAGGATAAGTAGAAGAAACCATCCAACTGCAACCATGGGCAGAAGCTCCTTCCTCAGATCCCCTGGGTCCCCCTGCTAGGACAGGTGTTCTGACAGCTCATCCTGACACCCCATCTCAAGGTCTAAGCCAGTGCTGAGGGCTCAGCGGTACCTCTATGATTTCTCACTCTTCCTGGGCACAGACAAGGTCTGACTCATCTCTGTTTCCCATCAAGGACCTGGCACACAGTAGGTGTTGATAAATGTTTTCTGCACTAAATGCAATTGGGATCAATGCCCGAAAGGCAGATTCTCTCATTTCCATTGTTTAAAAATATCACAGATTCCCCCTCATGCATTATGTAGCACAGAAATTAATTTATCCGGAACTGTTTTCCAATGCAGTTTCCAAAGGCTCTAGTCTGCATCCAGCTGGAAATCTGCACTGGGGTGGGGGCTTGTCTGGCTGGTCTCTGACACCCTCTGTCAGTTTCAAACACTATTCCTTAGGTAAGTACAACGATAAGGATCTGGGTGAAAGAGTCAGGTGAGAACTGATGTTTCCTGACTCCCACCTCCCTTGGCAAGGTAAAGATGGATGGATCTCCCAGGACCAGGTACATCTTTTATGAGTATCTGCATCCCAAATCCAGTGGGTGTGGCTTCTCTACTCTTCCTTCCTTAGGGAGAGGGCTGCAGAAAAGTTGTTGTTATTAGCACAGGTTGTAGCTACAAATGTGCCACGTTCTAGTGACGTGACCTTGGGATAACCATCAAGTCATGTCAACTCTCCAAGCCTTCATTTCCTCATCTGTAAAAAGAGCATCGTTACATTTACACTTGATGGTCAATCTGACGATGAAATGACAAGGGACTATAGCACTCCAAACTAGTAACGGACATTCTGTTGTTTTTGTTTAGTCATTAAGTCATGTCTGACTCTGCAACTCCATGGACTGTCGCCTGCCAGGCTCCTCTGTCCATGGAATTCTCCAGGCAAGAATACTAGAGTGGGTTGCCATTTTCTTCTCCAGGGGATCTTCCTGACCCAAGGGATCTTCCTGTCTCCTGCTTTTCAGGCAGATTCTTTTCCACTGAGCCACCAGGGAAGCCCAACAGAACTTCACACCTGTGCACACTGCATATTACACAGAGTTTTAGCAGATTCTTCAGTCATTTGAGAATTACTCCAGCTCTGTGAGTCAAGCAGGCTGTAGATTACTATTGTGTCCATTTAGAAGATGGGAAAACCAGAACTTAAGATGCTGTCTAATCGTAGCCCCCACGGACTGAGTGTCAATTACGTGCCCCACAGGGTCCTAAATAGCTGTGCCTGAAATATCTTGTGCTCATAAAAGTTACAAAGTTAAAACAATGATATTCTGAAAAATAGAGGATCAAGGAGATTAAGTAAGTTGCTTAAGTTGTTAAGAGGTGGTCAAGCAGGGTTTGAACCAAGACAGCCTGACACTATCACTGGCGATCACTGCCCTAAGTGACCTACTTAAGTGAATCCCCAAAGGCTCAGACAGTAAAGACTCCACCTGCAATGCAGGAGATGTGGGTTTGATCCCTGAGTTGGGAAGATCCCCTGGAGGAGGCCAGAACCCACTCCAGTATTCATGCCTGGAGAATCCCCATGGACAGAGGAGCCTGGTGGGCTACAGTCCACGGGATCACAAAGAGTCGGACACGAATGAGCGATTAAGCACAGCACAGCAAACCGAAACTAGAGCTGATGACTTGAAGCTTTTTTCTCCCCATGACTCTAGACACTGAAACTCAATCTGTACCAGTCTGTGTTTCAGACCAAACCTAAAACTTGATCAATTAACACCAGTCTGGCTGTCCTATTTTTAAAAGAACACAGATTAAATGTGTCAGAAAATCAGCTTCATCTATATTTTATTGTTTGTTTCCTATATGCCATGTGCTTCCCCATAAATCAGTGCACTTAAGAATCATAGCCAATAAGACAGGCATTATTCTTTCCACTTAGAGAGAGAAAAGTAGAGCCTTGATTAATGATATAGTTAGGTGTCTCACAAAGTTCATTCACACACATTGAAATTTTGATCTCAACTCTTTCTGTTCTTGGGAAGGTGATCCTTATGGCCACCAAAATTCAGCTTTATCACGTATCATATCATATAAGAAACGAATCGCCAGTCCAGGTTTGATGCAGGATACAGGATGCTTGGGGCTGGTGCACTGGGATGACCCAGAGGGATGGTACGGGGAGGGAGGTTGGAGGGGGGTTCAGGATGGGGAACACGTGTACACCTGTGGCGGATTCATGTTGATGTATGGCAAAACCAATACAATACTGTAAAGTAGTTAGCCTCCAATTAAAATAAATAAATTTAAATTAAAAAAAAAAAAGAGTTGGCATTTGTTCAGGCCCAAGCTTAAGAGTCACCCTGGACCCCGTTCTCTTTCTTACATCCTACAGTCAACTGATTGTCCAATCACATGCGTTCACGTGGTCGTCTCACATGCGTTCACGTGGTCGTCTCTTCTCCAGACCACTGCAAGAGCTTCCTAACTGCTCTTTCAGTCGCTCCTACTCCATGCCATCTCTGTGTCCCTCCCATTCATTTTTCCTTACTGCCATTAGATCAATCCTAAAATCAGAACCAATCCCTGTTGTCCTCTTGCTTAAAATCCTCCAATGGCTTTCCAGTGCAAAGGATAGACAGAGACTACTCCCACCTCCAGGATGGCTCACAGGGCCATGTGTGAGCATACCCTGACCACTTCTTTTAAAAATTTTTTTTTTATTGGCGTCTAATTGCTTCACAATGTTGTGTTAGTTTCTACTGTACAACAAGTGAATCACCTACGCATATACATATAGTCCCTCCCTCTTGAACCTCCCTTCCACCCCACCCCCATCTAGATCATCACAGAGCAACACGCTGAACTCCCCGTGTTACACAGCAGCTTCCCACGAGCTATCTATTTTATATATGATAGTTCTATATGTTGGGAGAAGGCAATGGCAACCCACTCCAGTACTCTTGCCTGGAAAATCCCATGGGAGGAGCTTCGTAGGCTGCAGACCATGGGGTCGCTAAAAGTCGGACATGACTGAGCAGCTTCACTTTCACTTTTCACTTTCATGCATTGGAGAAGGAAATGGCAACCCACTCCAGTGTTCCTGCCTGGAGAATCCCAGAGATGGGGGAGCCTGGTGGGCTGCCGTCTGTGGGGTCGCAGAGTCGGACACGACTGAAGTGACTTAGCAGCAGCAGTTATATATGTTAATCCCACTCTCCCAATTCGTCCAACCCTCGTCTTCTCCTACCGTGTCCACATCTTTTCTCTATGTCTGTGTCTCTATGTGTGCCCTGCAAATAGGTTCATCAGTGGCATTTTTCTAGATTCCATATATGTGCATTCATACATGATGATTGCTTTTCTCTTTCTGACTTACTTTACTTCATAGGACAGATTTGGGGTCTATCCACATCATTATGAATGACTCCATTTCACTCCTTTTTGTGAGTAATATTTCACAGTACATATGTACCACATCTTCTTTATTCATTCATCTACTGGAGGATGCTTAGGTTGCTTCCATGTCCTGGCTATTGTAAATAGTGCTGCAATGAACATTGGGGTACACATGTCTCTTTGAGTTATGATTTTCTCAGGGTACATGGCCAGTACTGGGACTGCTGCCTGATCACTTCTTTATCCTCATCTTGGGCCAACTTTCTCTCCTCCCCAGTCCAGCCACGCTGACATTGTTCTGTTTGAATACCAGGAGTGAGGTGGTAAGTGGTTAACAACCAGCTTTACAGAAAATAAAACCCCCAAAGCCCTGTTTTGTATCACTGCCAATTTCTGTGGTGTAAATACTCTCAAGGCTATTTCAAGCTACAAACATGGCATTTCTGTCTCCTGGGTAGAAATGTGCACTCAAACCTTTTCTTTGGACTTCCCTGGCAGCTCAGATGGTAAAGAATCTGCGTGCAATGCAGGAGACCCTGGTTCAATTGCTGGGTTGGGAAGATCCCCTGGAGAAGGGATAGGTTACCCATTCCAGTATTCTTGGGCTTCCCTGGTGGCTCAGGTAGTAAAGAATCCACCTGCAATGCAGGAGACCTGGGTTCAGTCCCTGGGCTGGGAAGATCCTTCCCCTGGAGGAGGGCATGGCAACCCACTCCAGTATTCTTGCCTGGAGAATCCCCTTTGACAGACAAGCCTGATGGGCTACAATTCATGGGGTCACAAAGAATCGGATGTCACTGAGCGACTAAGCACAGCATGGCATACTTTTTCTTTACGTCATTTTCCACAAACATAATTATTCAATCATACATGTGATTTTTGTCTATTTGTTTATATTCTATGTTTTAAGCTAGAATCTAATTTCCTAAAGGACAATCCACATCTATCCTTCACTCTTATACCTCCAAGGCTAAGCACTGTACCTCCCAAATAGTAGAAACTCCAGACATCTTTATGAATTGATGAACGACACACGCTTGTTGAGTATCTATTTTATCTCGGAACTGAGAATAAAATAGATGAGTAAGGTACCATGGTGTCCTCAAGGACTTTCCAGCTGTATGGCAAAAAAGAAAGTTTTAAATTACTGTAAAGCTGTTGGGTGGGCATTTAGTAGATGAATGTGTATTGTGATCTATTGCAGGAGGTCAAGAAACAATTTTTTTTTTTTTTTTGGATGCCACAGGGGTGAATTCTCAAGGCACATCTAGCATGTAAAGGGAATACCAATTCTGGATTGGAGATGGTATCACAGAAAAAGGTTTACAGATGAACAAAGCCTGGGAGTAAGTAAAGATTTGATAGGATCTCCAGCAAAGGCAGTTACCAATACTTCAGAATTTAATTCCAACATGCAAGGTCTCCTTTCTGCCTAGCAAAGTTCCTTCTTGATGCCTTCTAACCCAGTTCATTTTTAAACTGTACTGAGGTATCAAAAACTGCTTACATTTCTGAGCCATGACAAACAGCAAGATGTCTGGAAACAGGGCTTGCCAACATCCCTACCATGAATAGAAATGATGTGGACCAATTGCCTACTTGAAAACCTAAGGGACTGTAGACTCCAGGTTCCCAACCCCAAAAAGGACCTGTGAGCCCAGAAGCCTTGAGCTGGCCCAGGGAAATGATGGGAAATTCAATTTCAGAAGAGCTGTTTGCAAAGTAATCCAATACATTACAGTGTGTGCATTATTATTGTATTATATTGAGTAATATCACATTTAAGAAGATTTCATAGCATCATAGCCATGCACGAGGGAATATAAAAGCGGTTAATAAAATAGAGAAGTACAATTTCCCTTCAGTGTTAGTTATGCTCCTATTATACTCAGAATAATAATCAGAGGTCCACTTAGCTTGACTTGGGAAGTAGCGGATCTGTAATTATCTCATGTCTACAGTGTCATTATTAAGGATTCAGCCCCAATGTCAGGCCACTGTGAATTCTCAGAAAGCCTGCGGAACTCACTACCCAAGCAGCAGAAGGAAAAGCATAAGGCTTCCAGGACTTCCTCGGTGGTCCAGTGGGCAAGGCTCCTCACTTCCAATGCAGGGGGCATGGGTTCGATCCCTGGTCAGGGAACTAAGATCCCATATGCAACAGGATGCAGTTAAGAAAAAACAAATACAAGCCTTCCTAAAGCCCCCGCCACACACACATCCCCACACCATACCACACCACACCAGGGTAAGTCTCGATGCCTCCCAGGCTGGGCTCGCTGCAAGAACTAAGCTACCCAACAAACGCTGGATCCTGTTTACTAGGGTTTCTGTCTACCAGGGCAAGTCTCCTGCCCTATAACCACCTGACTCCCTCATTTACGCTCAACCTCAGTTCTCCTTCTGCTGAGCTTGCTAAAGACCATGGAAAAAACATTCGCTGCAGATTTGTTGCGAGCAATGAAAGATGGTCACCAAAAACTCACATCAGTGGCCCCAACCAAGCCTTTTGAGGCTCTTCTGGGTGTCAGCTTTTCTAGCTATAGGAGAAGTGATGTCTTAGGACTCTTTTTATATATATATATATATACACACCACATTCTCATGTCAATCCCAGAGCTGGGCACCAGTTGCCTATTTTAGTTAAGAGCTATTGATATTTCTCTTGTCTGTGCCAGTGAGTGTAAAGACCTGCCCTGTTGTATTAGAAAGAACAGTGCCTTTGGTATCAGCCAGGTCTGGATTGGAGTTCCGTGCCCATCACTTCCTGCTGATGCAAACTCTGGCAGTATGCATCACCTCTGAGGCTCTGTTTTCCTTATCAGTGAAATGAGGGTAACAGAGCCTGGCGGGCTACAGTCCACGGGGTTTCAAAGAGTCGGACGTGACTGAGCAACTAACGCTGTCACTTTAATTTCCTATACATGCCACTAGGTTTCAAATAACGTACTTAAAGCCTGAAAACATTACCCCAGACTACTAACACTTATCTATCAGTAATAACTGTGATATTCATTTCATGATCTATTTTATTTTTTTTACAAATATTTATTTGGCTGTACCAGGTTTTAGTCGTGGCACGCAGGTCCTTTAGATGAAGCAAGCAAACTCTTAGTTGTGGCACCCTTGACCAGGGAGGGAACCTGGTTCCCCTTCACTGTGAGTGCAAAGTCTTGGCCACTGGACCACAGGGAAGTCCTTCATTTTATGATCTCAGATGAAGGTAACACTTACTAACCCTGTTTTGATTTAAGTCAGTCAATGGTGATACAGATTTCAATTTCAAAGAAGGTTTTTTTTTTTTTTTTTGAAAATGTGGACACTACATGTATGTATGGATGCGTTTAGAGGTAGAAGGAGATGCTACATTTCTGATAGAACTATGAAATTCACTAAATCCTGGCATGGCACAAACATTTATTTCCTTGCCAGAGTTCCATAGGAAAGCCCAGTTTGATGGAGAAGAAAGAATAAAATAAATGCAATTTTGGTCAAGGGAGAAATTAGAATTATTTCATTAAAAAATAATCCAGAAAACCGAGATGCCCTAGTCAAACTCAAACGCCTATGAGGACCAGTCCATGTGGATGGAAGAGGTAAGCTTGGTGAAACACTATAGGAATGTTGGTGACCACGGCATACTGTCTGGAGGGACAGCCCATCCTGAACATTTCTACATCATTATCATGGTTTGTAAGACTTTTGCACTTTTTAATCAAAACCAGATTATACCGTAAAATCACCCATTTTTAAATGTAGGCAGTAAATTCCTTTGGGATGGTTGAGGTATGGAGTCAAGTTCAGCAGGCCAATAATACATAAGCTAGTATCCTAGTTCAGGGATCAACCAATTTTCTGCAGAGAGGCAAAGGGTAAGAATTTTGAGTTTTGCAGGCCTGTGTCTCTTTGCACTTACTCTGCTCTGTTATTGTAATGCAAAGGTAGCCATGGACAATACATGAAAGGACTGGTATGGCTGTGTGCCAATAAAACTTTATTGACAAAAAGGGGCAGTGGGCCAGAACTGACTCATTGGGTCAGTTTGCCAAGCCTTGGCTTAGCTAATTAATGCTGATACAAAAGGCCTGGGAGAGGTGAAGGCTGGAGAGAAGAGGGAGCAGCCTGACTGGAGTGAGGTCTGGGGGCTGCTGGACCAGGCAGAAGGACATCCAAGGCTCTAATGTCTATGCCCTACTTCTTTTTGCAACCTTTGATCAGGTCCCCTCCATTCTTCAATGCCACAGGCTTCCAAGATTTAAACGGAGAAGGCAATGGCACCCTACTCCAGTACTCTTGCCTGGAAAATCCCATGGATGGAGGAGCCTGGTAGGCTGCAGTCCATGGGGTCACTAAGAGTCAGACATGACTGAGCAACTTCACTTTCACTTTCTAAGATTCAAAACAAAAGACTTTCAACTCCCAGGACTAAGCTGCCTTGCCTCTCTCCTTCTCTGAACTTCCACCTCCGGGAGTCAAGGAGACTTCGAGGCTCGTCGCCCCAGCCTGCCCCACCCCCAGGATCTCTTTCCCTTTTGTGAACTCACCAGATGAGTGTCACCCAGAGACACTGCCTGGAACCCTAGGCAACTCCTCACATAATTGCTAACCTGACTCCCACTTGCAAGCCAATTAGAGGGAAAAGGGGGGGGACAAGACCCACCTCCTGTCATTCGGGTACTGCTGCTACCACTGCTTTTCTAAGTATGAAAAAAAAAAAGGTAGTTAATTTCTTCCCCTAAAAAAAGGCCAGGGAACAATCTCTTTAAATTACAGTGTGATAACGTGAAGCAGAGATGCAGAAGTCAAATACAATTTGGGTTATAATTAGCGATTTCCTTGTAGCAAGTTTCTCTGGGAGATCCAGGCTTCCTGTAAGTCAGCTTGCCAAGGGGTCTGAGGGTCCCTTTCACACCGTGGGGGTCACTGGATGCCATGGGGGGAGGTGGTGATTGGGAGATGGAAGAGTGTGTGTGTGTAAATGGAGGCGGTTTAGAGCTAAAGTAAGAATTACGGGCAAGATTGTTAAGATACTTGTTTGCTACATTGTTATCATGTTTAAAATAGGAGGGAATGTCATTTTGGTCAAATAAACGATTTCTGATGGGGGAAGTCACACATTTTGGGTTTAGGAATCTACCGGGCTTTTGTTGGCATTTACTCCCCTCCTTTTATTAGTTGTACGGCCTGGGGGCAAGTTACTGAACATCTGTGCTGTTTCCTTACCTGTCATTCTGGCATCGTCACAACCATCCCATGATGGGTTACGGAATGTGAGTAAAATTTGCAGCAGAGTGCGTGGCTCATGACTGAGTTAGGAAGCAAACCCTGAGGTGAACTGACTTCCTCTGAATCCCAGCTCTGCCCTTAGCGGCTTTGTGATGTGACCTGAGCCCTCTCCTTGATTTCTCTCTGCTCTGGTTTTTTTACCTCGGTAACAAGGGGTTAATTATGGTACCCACCTCCTCTGGATGCTGTAAGCTTCCATCAGATCATGTCCAGAGCGCTGGGAGCATCGCTGCACTGGGCATTTAACATGCACTCACTACCTGCTAGATACTGTTATTTAGACATTAAGGATTGGAAAAGGCAATGGCATCCCACTCCAGTACTCTTGCCTGGAAAATCCCATGGACAGAGGAGCCTGGTGGGCTGCAGTCCATGGGGTCGCTAAGAGTCGGACACGACTGAGCGACTTCACTTTCACTTTTCACTTTCATGCATTGGAGAAGGAAATGGCAACCCACTCCAGTGTTCTTGCCTGCAGAATCCCAGGGACGGGAGAGCCTGGTGGGCTGCCGTCTATGGGGTCGCACAGAGTTGGACATGACTGAAGCGACTTAGCAGCAGTAGCAGCAGCACACAGGATACTTGACTCTTTTTTTAATGTTTTTCTTTCAGTTTCCCAAATTTCTATTTGTTTCTCACCATCTACCGATCCAGATGACCCCTGGAGGAGGGCATGGCACCCCACTCTAGTACTCTCACCAGGAAAATTCTGTGGACAGAGAGGCCTGGCGGGTTATAGTCCATCATGGGGTTGTAGGATCAGATGCAAATGATGCAACTAGGCACACACACACAATCAAGATGCACATCAACGTTTCCCCCTTTTAAAAGACAAGGCAGCTCAAACTTGTTGAATTGTATTATTTGCAACTAATTCCATGATTTTTCTGAAAAGCCTTTTTGCTTCCAAAATAAGTCTGCACAGATTTGAGTCAGTTCTAATGAGGTGGCTGAACCCAGAGCCTATTTTATAGAGTGAAGTAAGTCAGAAAGAGAAAAACAAATACATATAAACACAGAGAAAGAGATATATATATCTGTGGAATCTAGAAAAAAAATGGTACTGATGAACATATCTGCAGGGCAGGAATAGAGACGCAGGCTTAGAGAACAGACTTACGGACCTAGTAGGGGAAGGAGAGGGTGAGAAGAACCGAGACAGTAGCACTGACCTATATACACTTTTATGCGTAAAACAGATAGCTGGTTGGAAGCTGCTGTATAACACAGGGAGCTCAGCTCGGAGCTCTGTGACAACCTTGACGGGTGGGATGGGGGAGTGGCAGGGAGGCCCGAGAGGGAGGGGACATATGTGTGATCACGGCTGATTCACATTGTTGTATGGCAGAAACCAACAATGAATTAGCCGTAAGTACATACATGTCCCTTCCCTCTTGGACCTCCCTGCCACTCTCCCATCCCACCCCTCTAGGGTATAGCGCAACATATATATATATATACACACACACACACTATCTCAGGATCTGCCTGAATCACACAGTGAATATTTCAGCAAAAACTAGAACAGGGACTTAAAAAAAAAAAATCATTTCTTATTGGAGAATAATTGCTTTTTTTAAAAAAAAGTCTGCAACACTTAAGCCTTAAAATGACTTTGGTCCTGAGGGCCTGGCTTGTTTTGGACTGTACAGTCTGCAAATTTTGTTTTATTGGGGAACAAACTTGCCCATGTAGCTTTGTTCCAAGGACATAGAGAGCACATAAAAGTCAGGGCCTCTAGACAGGCTACATTCGGACATTCCCGGTGTCAGAGGACTGAGTTAGAGTCTGTATTATAGTGGTCTTCTCTCCTAAGTCCAAGAGTTGGAGAACCCATGAGCATTTCTGTGGGGTCTCCACTCTGGTTGGCTCATCTGCCAGACTGACTTGTCTCGCAAGGGTCTGGGGACTCTGCTGAGGTGGGCAGAACCCACCGTTTGACCTTCTGCCCTTCGGGGAGCTAGGACGATGGGCTGGACTGAGCTCTACATCAAAGGCTATCACTTGACAATCTGACAGCCTCCATGCTCTTCAGAGATGCAAAGATAAAATCCACGACTCCCTGGTTAGAGTGTTCTGGCCCAGGAGAAATTGAGACTAGAGCCGGTTGGAATACGGAACACTACTGAATGAGCAGTACAACCATCATGATCAGCAGGAGAGAGAACAAGATAAAATCACCTCCTTTCAGAACTCCAGAAGCCTTTACAGAAGCAGGGTCTACTGCTGGCTGAAACCTCTGACTAGGAACCAAAATGGAATATCAAAGAGAAATGGAACCTTAAATCATATAGCCTGACTTGCTCCTACAGGCAGGGTTAGTGGGCTTTGTCTATTTTTATGCAGACATAACCCTAAGTACGTGGACTTTGAAAGCTACTACAGAATCCAGGAGACAGAAAAAAAGCATGGTCATAGCCAGTAGGATGCACAGGGAGGGCCACGGTACAGTGGAAATTTTCTTGTCCCTGCTCTAGTTTTTGCTGAGATATTCACTGTGTGACTCAGGCAGGTCCCATTCCCTCTCTGAGCCTTGGCATCATTTGTAAACAAAGCCGGTAGACCAGATGGTCACTTCAAGCTCTCACATTCTATGAACCTCTGCATTGTCATGCAGAAGTAGCCAAGCTGCCTTTTTTTATAAACCTGAAATAGAGTCTCACTCAAAGAGTTAAGCTTCCTTATTTCACCTCTTATTAAAAAAGAATAAATGAAGGTTCAAAGACTAGTCAGGGGTTATAAACTTGGTATCTTCAGAGGCTGCGCAGATAACAAAAAGGAACAAAACAGAAGCGAATGGGAGAGCACAGAAAAAATCCAAAATGCTGCTCGCTCTTGAAAAAAAATCAAGATATTGCAATGCCGGGCTAGCAATTCAATATGGCAGAGATTGAATGGAATGATAGGAAAGGGAGGAAGGGCCATGAGCCCTCTAGACTACCAACAGGGTTTTATCAAGGGGTCACACAGCATCATGTGTGCATGCGTTCTAAGTCGCTTCAGTCACGTCCGACTCTTGTGACCCTGTGGACTGTAGCCTGCCAGGCTCCTCTATCCATGGGTTTCTCCAGGCAAGAATACTGGACTGGGTTGCCATACCCTGCTCCAGGGGATCTGCCTGACTTAGGGATTGAACCCGAGTTTCCCATGGCTCCTGCACTGCAGGCGGATCTTTTACCACTAAGTCACCAGGGAAGCCTCACATAGCATAATGCCTAAGGTTTTATCATTCTTATCTTAATGGAGAAAATTATTTCTTTTACTGATGTCTCCAGTATAAATCGGAGAAGGCAATGGCACCCCACTCTAGTGCTCTTGCCTGGAAAATCCCGTGGACAGAGGAGCCTGGTAGGCTGCAGTCCATGGGGTCGCTAGGAGTCAGGCATGACTGAGCGACTTCACTTTCACTTTTCACTTTCATGCATTGGAGAAGGAAATGGTAACCCACTCGAGTATTCTTGCCTGGAGAATCCCAGGGACAGAGGAGCCTGGTGGGCTGCCATCTGTGGGGTTGCCCAGAGTCGGACACGACTGAAGTGACCTAGCAGCAGCAGCCAGCATAAACCAAACCCTTTCATATATGTACGTTACTTGCCTGAGCCTGAAAGTATCTGGGTTTCAGCCCTTATGTGATCACCTAACACCCATACAATGAGGAGATTGCAACAGGTGGTTCCTTCGAACTCTAATACTCCAAGAGTCTGACTGGAAGCCCCCAGGAACCCTCAATTAACAGCACAGCCAACTTCTTTCTCCTGCCTAAAATCCAACACAGCACAGATTTTATAGGAATTCACCATCAACTTGCAAAAATATATGGCCACGAATTAAAAGCATGAGCTGATGGCTGGCTAATGAGTGATTCAAATGCTGCCCACAAAACAGATTAATCTCTGAATGAAAACAAACAAGAGGAATGAAACCACTGCATGAGGCCATGGGGTATGCAAAGGTTCCTCCAGCACCTAAAAGTCGTTTGTGTAGCTCATAGACAGTCCACTTCATCTTCGAATTATCCAGTCATTATCCCAACCCTTTACAATGACACTGCGCAAACACTTGCTCAAAGACTAACATCTTCATCAAGGATACAGACTGCTTAGTCATACTGAGAGGGTAAAATTGATGACAACGAATATAGGTATGAACAAGCACAAAACACCAAATGAAGACAAAGTCACAAAGAAACATTTCTGGTGACTTAACACTCCCAGTGGAAATTCGACAATAAAGTCTCCCTAAAGAAATAGAATAGGTCTGTTCTTCCCTAGTTCAGCAAAAGCAAGATGGCTTCAGCCATGTGGGCTAAACATTAAGTCATATATCCCTTTAATAAACCCTAACCTTGCTCTCTCTGACCCAGACTTAGGTCAATGACTTGCTTGTACCCATCAGCTGAACTCAGGCATGAGTGATTGAAAACAATTTGTATGGAAATCATTACATACAAGAATTCCTTTAAAAATAAATGTGGGAAATTGAATCTTTGTTTCCCCCTTAACCCAGGAAATTTCACAATTCTTAGGATGGATTTATGGTCCTGAAAAAAAAATTTAGAAAGAAGAATTCAGGACAAAGGAGAATGCTCTGATTTCCCATGGAGAATGATGTAATTATTTCCTGATTACGATAGCTCATCTGGTAGAATATTTACTATGTGCCCATCTCTGTGCTAAGCCCTTCATCAGCATTATCTCATCAAGATGTCACAGCCTCGTGTACTCAAAGGGAGAAAGTGAGGCTCAGAGAGTTTCCATCCCATGCCAGTGGTCCCACCCAGGGTCAGAACTGGGATGGGAGCTCCATGCTCTTTATCTTGATGCTTCACTACCTGTCCTGATAATGTGTTGATAATGTGTGTGTGGGTGTCTGTGGCTGTCGGATTCCCTGGTGGCTTAGATGATAAAGAATCTGCCTGCAATGCAGGAGACTAGAGTTCCATCCCTGGGTCAGGAAGATCCCCTAGAGAAGGGAATGGCAACTCACTCCAGTCTTCTTGCCTGGAGAATTCCATGGACAGAGGAGCCTGGCAGTCTATAGTCCATGGGATCGCAAAGAGTCAGACATGACTGAGCAACTGTTGTGTCCAGCTCTCTGCGACACCATGGACTGTAGCCCTCCAGGCTTCTAGGTCCATGGGATTCTCCAGGTAAGAATACTAGAGCTGGTTGTCATTTCCTACCCCAGGGTATCTTCTAGACCCAGGGATGGAACCCACATCTCTTGCATCTCCTTCACTGGGAGGGGTATTCCTTACCACTGTGCCACCTGGGAAGCCCCTTCTCCTGAAAATACCTAAGGGTTTTTATTTATCCCAAACCATTTTTCCTGACTTGTCATGAGAACCTTCAATTCTTCCAAACTTCCAGGCAGCAGCCCTGGAAGCCTGTCCTTCCTAGACATTAGACTTGGGTCGCATCAGCTCATGGCTTTAGAATTATCTTAAGTTGGGCTCCAAAATTGAGTGCCAAAGAGTTGATGTTTTTGAACTGTGGTGTTGGAGAAGACTCTTGAGAGTCCCTTGGACTGCAAGGAGATCCAACCAGTCCATCCTAAAGGAAATCAGTCCTGAACATTCATTGGAAGGACTGATGCTGAAGCTGAAACTCCAATACTTTGGCCACCTGATGTGAAGAACTGACTCATTAGAAAAGACCCTGATGCTGGGAAAGATTGAAAGCAGGAGGAGAAGGGGATGACAGAGGATGAGATGGCTGGATGGCGTCACCAACTCGATGGACATGAGTTGGAGCAAGCTCTGGGAGTTGGTGATGGACAGGGAGGCCTGGTGTGCTGCAGTCCATGGGTTGAAGAAAGAGTTGGACACGACTGAGCGACTGAACTGAACTGAACTTGGACTCAATGATACACACTGGACCCCCAGGACTGGGTGATCTTTGGTCAACTGGTGCTTTGGAATGGTAAAAATGGCCCTGGAATTGGGTAACACAGGCTTTTAATTCATCCTGAAAGCCACAGACCATTTATTCTAAAGCGTAGACAGCAAGCAAACGCATAATACTCAGCCTCAAGAGGGAACTAGAGGCAGTACCTGTGTCCTTAAAGCAAATGTGAACCTTAGGAAAGCGGAACTGGTATTGACAAAACAGCTCAGCTACACTGTCATCTGAAAAGACAATTTTGAAGCCACTGAAACATGTTATTGGAGTTTGCTCAAGGCACTGGTCTCAAATAAGAGCCGGCGCTAAGCCTGTAATATTGCACATGCCTGGATCTGCCAGGGCCCTCCCCAGGGTGGATGGAGGAATTCCTGGGCAAAGCATTCTTCTTTGCTGTGGCTGTGGATGGAGAGACGAGCCCCAGGTGTGTGCCCCAACCTGCCTGGGGGTGCCTTCTGGGCTCCAAGCCCTAAAGAGTTTTGGTCTGACACACCTGGTTTGGAGCCCTGGCTCCCATCTGTTGGCTTCAATGACCTTCAGAAAGTTACTTGCCTCGGGTTTTTCAACTGGAGGATGACAATGCCTCCTATATACTTCTATTCTTTTCTCTTTTTTTGATGATGGAGGGTCAAGATTGTATATGTACAGTGATCACAACATGGCCTGAGACTCGATGAGCAAACACTGTTATTTCTGAGACTGGATGCTCTGCCTCCTGTTTCTTAAAATATTTATTTTTCTTTATTTATTTGGCTGCATCAGGTCTGAGTTGTGGCATGCAGGATCTTCTGTTATGTTGTGCAAACTTAGTTGCCCCATGGCATGTGGGATCTTAGTTCCCCAACCAGGGATCGAACTCACATCCCCTGTACTGCAAGGCAGATTGTTCGCCACTGGACCACCAGGGAAGTCCCTGCCTTCTGTTTTGATGGAGCTACTTACCCTATTTTTAGATTGGCATCCTTTAGCGATTTTGCTAAACTTTAAACGGAAGCAGGGAATACCAAAGTTTTCCGACAGGAAGGGAGGCTTCAGGTATTTTTCTACAATTTTTCTCTGGTGACGTTTAGAAGGGAAGAGGAAGGGTGTTTGCAGAATGGCAGAACCACCATGCAGGAAGGAAACAGTAGGACCCTAAGAGCAGAGAGGTCAAACCACCAGTCCAACAGCCTTCAGCACCACTTGGAAATGGTGAAGCCGAGAGGTTAACCCTGGCAAATCCTGATTTCAGCTTCTTAGCTGACCTGCTTCTCTAAACTGGAGAGCAGGCTGAAGAAACCAGCCTTGGGTGGAACTGTAGATTGTTCTGCCTGGTCCCGGGCACTGGTCATCTTAGCTGCTGGCCAGGAGACCTTGTAGGGAAGAGCCTGGAGATTGAGGAAAGTCTGAACTTCGACATGAGACCTAGCTGGTGAGGGTCTCTACTCTGCCTCACAACTCCTCCATACTCATGGCATCTTGAACCTCGGGCTCTCAGTGTAACATGGGGAGCACTAACAGCATTTAAAAGCTTTGCTATTGTTATTTCCTCGCCAAGTCATGTCTGGCTCTTTTGTGACTCTTTGGACTGCAGCCCGCCAGGCTCCTCCGTCCATGGGGTTTTCCAGGCAAGAATACTCCTGGTTTTCCAGGAGTGGGTTGCCATTGCCTTCTCCAGGGGATCTTCCTGACCCAGGGATCAAAGACACATCTCTTGCATTGTAGGTGGATTCTTTATTGCTGAGCCATCGGGGAAGCCCCGTAAAAGGTTTGGTGAGGACAAAATGAGATGAAGGATGAAAGTGTATCCAGTAGGGTCTGTGACCGTAACAGGTCTCATTCAGTGGGAGCACGTCTTTCCTTTTCTTCTCCCTGACACCAGACAGCTCTCAAGTTACTTTCTTTTGTTAAAGAGAGGTATAGCCCCAGACACACGGGGGAATGGCTGTGAACTGAATTGGATGGCACAATGTCCTGGGCAAGGGGGAGGGTGGCAGGCCTTCTTAAGACTGTCTGCGGGCTGCACGTGGCTCCCTGGAGGGTCTACATTTAAACCCAGGCACCTTTAACCATTCATAGAGATACCGGAAGTGGGCAGTGCTATTTGCTCTCAGCTGCTCACTATAGCCTATTGAGAATACAGACCCTGCAAAATGAACCCCAGGAACAACCCAGTTTAATCACTGGCAGACCTCTCTATGTCAGACAGCACACAAAATGAAAAAAAAAAAAAAGAATGCAAAGCTTGATACAGAACGATCTCCAAGATATAAAAGGTGCCAAAGCAGGTGATTAATAGACTTTAATTCTGTCCTTTTGGGAATGGAACTAGTGAGAAGTTAGAAGATGTGAAGATTGAATAAGAGACAGAGAGAGAAACAGACAATCAGACTGCTATAAACCAAGAGTCTGTGTCTCCTCAAAATTCATATGCTGAAATCCTAGATTCCAAGGCGATGGTATTAGGAGGTGGGGCCTTTGGAAGGTGATCAGGTCATGAGGGTGGAGTCCTCATGAATGAGACTGTGCATGCGTGCTCAGTCACTTCAGTCGTGTCTGATTCTTTGCAACCCCATGGACAGTAGCCCACCGGGCTTCTCTGTCCATGGAATTCTCAGGCAAGAATACTGGAGTGGGTAGCCATTCCCTGCTCCAGGGGATCTTCCCAACCCAGGATCGAACGCACGTTTTTCTACGTCTCCTGCATTGGCAGGCAGGTTCTTTACCACTAGTGTCGCCATAAATGAGATCAGTGGCTTTGTAAAGGAGATTCCAGAAGGGAAGGGGAGGGTGGGACAAAGTGGGAGATTTGGATTGACACATATATACTGCCATGTGTAAAACAGCTAGCTAGTGAGAAGCTGATATAAAGTACAGAGAGCTCAGCTCAGTGCTCTGTGATGACCTAGGTGGCTGGGTTGGGGGTGAGGTGGGAGAGAGATCAACGAGGGAGGGAATATATGGTTGCATATGGTTGAGTCACTTTGTCATACAGCAGAAACTAACACAATGTTGTAAAGCAATTATATTCCAATAAAAATAAAATAAAGGAGACTCCCAAGAGCCCCCTCGCTCCTTCTGCTAAGTGAGGACTCAGCGACAAGATGGCTCTTCATGAAGCAGGAGGTGGATTCTCACCAGACACCACACGTGTTGATGCCACTATGTTGGACTTCCCACCCTCCAAACTGCAAGAGATAAATACTTATTGTTTATGAGTCAGCCAATTTATAAGATTTTTGTTATAGCAGCCTGAACAGACCAAGACACAGGCATATGTTTGTGTTTGCATAGAGCATTTCTGGAAGGAAATATGAAGAATTGGTGACTCTTGTTTCTAAGAAAATTTTAGTTTACATTTTACACACTTTTCTAGTGTGTGATTTTTTTTTTAGCCACAAACATTAATTGCCAGAATAATTAATAGTAATAATAATAATTGCCAGTTAACAAAAAGGAGTGCATTGAACGGTTTTCTCCAAACCTTACCTATATAATCAGCTTCCAAAGAAGAGCCATCATGTAAAGGGTTAAGGACAGGAAGTTATCACCAACCCAAGTCTTATCTTCTCAAAGGTATTGATGAAAACTGGGGACACAGTTAGCACTCCAGTTAGAAGGAGCTGAAGATCAAGTGAAAGTTGGCTTCTTAAACAGCTCCTCTCTCTGTTGACGGAGCCCAGAGCTCAGAGACCAAGCTCTAAGTCCCACGTTCTTTTTCCCATTAGTTCCTGGAGCTGGTGGGAAACTGTTAGACAGACTGCAGAGGTGTTAAAAATAGAAGTTAAGTTGCTATTGGAGATACATGGAGAAATTCACCACTTGCAAATCTCTAATTATAATATGTCAAGAGTAAAATACCTTGTCAGGAGCAGTCTCTAATATAATACAGCATTGGCTCTGTCAGCACAGTGATCCATGATGTGTTTGGAGGCCTGCATTAAATAGGCATTCAGCAGAAAAATGTCCTGCGGGGACTCATCTCAGCCCTTGGGGAGCTGAAAGGATGACCTGGTAGTTCTTTTCTGTCTGTACTTTCCTCGACTCTGGCTGGGAACTCTGGGTGCAGTCTGCTTCCCTTTTACAGATCCTGCACTTTGTGTGAAATGATGTGCATATATTAGATGTTCTTGGAGCCTACCAGATGGATCGATCTTTTCTCTATAACGGCCCCTCGAGTGACCTCAGACTGGCAATAAGCACTTTGTGCACCGGTCAAAGGACAGTTGGAGTTATTCTGGGTACAACTCTACCCTGTGGGTAATAAATGAGGTGTCTGATACAGGGCTGTGTATTCCAGGGTTGGCAGAAGCATGGCTCTGACCCACTTTGAGGTTAAGTAAAGAGATGGTGCACTTGGTAAACGCATGAGGATGCAGAGATAGTTTGAAGAAACTCGTCATAGACTATGTTCTGCTCAGTCAGGCCAGGTTACTACAACTCAAAAGTAGGTCACGGACAAACAGAAGCATCTTCCCTTTTGGCAGAAGGGAGAAAAGCACAAGTATGTAATTGCAGCAGAAAACAAGATGGCACCTGTTAGGATGACTGCTCCTTCCTCAAAACCAGCTAAGAGGCTACGTTCTAAGACTCCCTTCAGGATCAGACACAAATCCCTCCTGGTTCACCTCATCATGGTCCTCTTTCCTGGAAGAGCTCCTGTAAGCAGTGTGTACCATCCAAACATCGCTAGAATAGACACAGTCACCAAACAACCATGTCCCACCACAACTCCACAGTCTCCAAAGTCAGAGAGGCTGTCCATGCCCTTCAAAAACCCTAGGGATTCTCTGAGCCAGATTCCTGGCAGATGTGCCCAATTTTAGGACTCATTCTGTTGCTTCCAATTTTTTCCCTTTCTCACTCTGTCAGTTGACGATGAGCTTGAAGGTCGAATACAAGGACCTTCTCAGGTTGTCTCTTGACCTCAGGATTCATCCGTTTCCTCACACACTTACTCTTCCTTCTTGCTAGGCTGTGAATGCTTGTGTCCCCCAATCACTGCCCCAGACTCACATGTTAGAATCCTCAAGTCTCACGTGATGGCGTTAGAGGATGGGGCTTTGGCAAGGTGATTAGGTCATGAGGGTGCAACCCTCACAAATAGGATTAGTGCCCTCATAAAACAGACTTCAGAGAGCCCCTCACCCCTCTCATCATGTGAAAAGGCAGAGAGGCTCTGAACCAGGAATCGGACCCTCCCCTGACCATCTGGCACTCTGATCTTAGACTTCCAGCCTCGTGAACTGTGAGCAATAAATTTCTGCTGTCTAGTCTTGTTACAGCAGCCAGAATGGACAGTGACAGGTTTTTTTTTGCCTCAAAACTGAAATGTTTTCAGGCATCCATGGCAGTCCCTATTTGTAAGCTGGTCATTTCTTTGTGGCCAAAAATGGAAAACAACCAGATGCCCATCCACAGGTAAATGAATCAACAAATTGTGGCACATTCTACAAAGCGGTATATAAGGAGTAGGCTACTGATGCATGCCAACAACCAGAGATCAAATTGCCAATATCCATTGGATCATCAAAAAACAAGAGAGTTCCAGAAAAACATCTACTTCTGCTTTATTGACTATGCCAAAGCTTTTGACTGTGTACAGCACAACAAAATGTGGAAAATTCTTAAAGAGAAGGTAATATCAGACCACCTTACTTTGTGCCTGTAAAATCTGTATGTAGGTCAAGAAGCAACAGTTAGAACTGGACATGGAAAAACAGACTGGTTCCAAATCGGGAAAGGAGTATGTCAAGGCTGATTACTGTCACCCTGCTTATTTAACTTATATGCAGAGTACATCCGGAGAAGGCAATGGCACCCCACTCCAGTACCTTTGCCTAGAAGATCCCATGGACGGAGGAGCCTGGTAGGCTGCAGTCCATGGGGTCGATAGAGTCGGACACGACTGAGCGACTTCACTTTCACTTTTCACTTTCATGCATTGGAGAAGGAAATGGCAACCCACTCCAGTGTTCTTGCCTGGAGAATCCCAGGGACGGGGAAGCCTGGTGGGCTGCTGTCTATGGGGTCACACAGAGTCGGACACGACTGAAGTGACTTAGCAGCAGCAGCAGCAGCAGCAGAGTACATCATGAGAAATGCTGGGCTGGATGAAGCACAAGCTGGAATCAAGACTGCCGGGAGAAACATCAATAACCTTAGATATGCAGATGATACCACTCTTATGGCAGAAAGCAAAGAAGAACTAAAGAACCTCTTGATGAAAGTGAAAGAGGAGAGTGAAAAAGTTGGCTTAAAACTCAACTTTCAAAAAACTAAGATCATGGTATCCAGTCCCATCACTTCATGGCAAATAGATGGGGAAACAATGGAAACAGTGACAGATTTTATTTTTGGGGGCTCCAAAATCACTGCAGATGGTGACTGCAGCCATAAAATTAAAAGACGCCTGCTCCTTGGAAGGAAAGTTATGACCAACCTAGACAGTATATTAAAAAGCAGAGACATTGCTTTGTCAACAACGGTCTGTCTAGTCAAGGCTATGGTTTTTCCAGTAGTCATGTATGGATGTGAGACTGGACTATAAAGAAAGCTGAGTGCTGAAGACTTGATGCTTTTGAACTGTGCTGTTGGAGAAGACTCTTGAGAATCCCTTGGACTGCAAGGAGATCAAATCAGTCAATGCTAAAGGAAATCAGTCCTGAATATTCTTTGGAAGGACTGATGCTGAAGCTGGAACTCCAACACTTTGGCCATCTGACATGAAGAGGTGACTCATTGGAAAAGACCTTGCTGCTGGGAAAGATTGAGGGCAGGAGGAGAAGGGGACAACAGAGGATGAGATGGCTGGATGGCATCACTGACCTGATGGACATGAGTTTGACCAAGCTCCAGGAGTTGGTGATGGACAGTGAAGCCTGGTGTGCCTACAGTCCATGGGGTCACTAAGAGTTGGACACGACTGAGTGACTGAACTGACTGAACGGACTGATGCATGCAACAAGGTGGACAAATCTGTGAACAATGATGCTGAGTGAGAGTGGAGCCAGAAGAAGTGGGAAAAAACATGCAATGCTTGCTGTCACTTATAGAAAATTCTAGAAACTGAAAACTAAACTACAGGAGCAGATCAGTTGATTCCTGGGAATGGGGGAGAGGAGAATGGAGAGGGAAGATTACAGAGGGGTTATGAGTAAACTCCAGGGTGCATGTATCTTTTCAAGTTATAGTTTTCTTTTTCTAGATAGATACCCAGGAGTGGGGTCACTGGATCATATGACAAGTCTATTTTTAGTTTTTTAAGGAACTTCTTTGCTGTTACATATAAATATACAGTGGAATATAACTCAACCATAAAAAAGAATGAAATAATGCCATTTGCAGTGACATGGATAGACCTAGAGATGATCATCAAGGTGTAGTGAGTCATGAAGAGAAAGACAAATATTATATGATCTGACTTATACGTGGGATTTAAAATATGGAGCAAATGAATTTGCAGAATAGAAACAGATTCACAGATATACAAAACAAGGGAAAAGGCAGGGGAGGGATAAATTTGGAATCTAGGATTAAGAGATACAAATGACTATATATAAAATGAAAAAGAATATATATATACACACACACATATGTATGCACATATATATGTATATATAACTGAATATATGTACAACTGTATTTATGTACTTCTGAAAGTAATACAACATTGTAAATCAACTACACTTCAATATAAATAAACAAATGAATAAATAAGTAAACAAAAATAAAGTGATTACCAGGTGGAAAAAAAAGAACACTTTGAAGATGATGGATATATCTATTATCATGAGAGTTGAAATGGTTCCATACATATGTACTTATTGACACTAAATAATTACAAAATTATTAAGTATGCACAGCTTATTGTATGTCATTTATATGTCAATGGAGCTGTAAAAAATAAAGCACATCTTCTCCTTTCCCAGACTACCTACTGAATCTGTGTGCTCACGGTCAGATTCCTTCCTATTTCCTCCAAAATACTCTGCTGCTTTCTCCCTGAGTCATTCCCTATCTCTGATTCCCTGTCCTTCCTCCATCTCTCTTCTCTGTGGTGTAAAATATTGAGTCAAAATCCACTCTCCTACAAACCAGTTCCTCAGACCTCTGTGCTCTTCCGTTGCTATCTTTTCTTTCTCCTCTTTACTCCAAAGGTTTATGAGGGTACTGTGCACACCCATTCTGGTATTTCCCATTTATTCCTCAACTCTTGGCCCCCTGGAATTGCTCCCCAATACTTTACTTTCTCCTGGGTCTTTGGTGATGTCCAGTATGCCAGCTTCAATCATGTCCTCAGTTCATGCCTGCCAGGCTGCCATGACAGCACTCTCTGGTTCAACCCTCCATCCAGGTACCCTCTTTATGTCTCATTAATAGCGCCTTTTCTTCCAAACCTCACCACCCATGAGCTCTCTAGTGATCAGTCCTTGACTTTCTCTCCATTGCCTACACTTCACAAAGGTATCAATTCAAGCTCTCTATGCAAATGGCTCACCATACTGCCTTTAGCACTGACCATTTTCTGTTCGTTCAACACCTTTAATGAGAAGTCTCAGGAACTTCTCTGGTAGTCCAGTGGCTAAGACTCCAAGCTCGAAATGCAGGGAGCCCAGGTGCCATCCCTGGTTGGGGAACTAGATGCCAAAACTAAGAGCACACATGCCTAAACTATGGATCCAGCATGCCACGACAGGACTGAAGATCCATATGCCACAGCCAAGACCTGGCACGGCCAAAGTAAAAATAAACACTGAGAAAAGGAGTTCACATTGACCCTGGTGGAACCATCTTTGACCTATGTATTTGGCTCTCTGCGTAAAAGCTCTTTGATCGAGGGAGCCTGTTTGCTCACCATGTCACCTCGCTGTAGTGCCAGGGGCACTGTGGACACACAAGATGCAATTTAAAAGTCGCCGGGTTGATCTCTTAAGAGTTCTTTATGTGAGAAAAGGATATTGAGCCTGCTGGCTTAATATTTCCTTTAAAGTAAGCTTCCCTGGTGGCTCAAATGGTAAAGAATTTGCCTGCAGTGTGGGAGAAATGGGTTTGATCCCTGGGTCTGGAAGATCCCCTGGAGGAGGGCATGGCCACCCACTCCAGTATCCTTGCCTGGAGAATCCTTATGGAGTGAGGAGCCTGGTGGGGGCTGCAGTCCATAGAGTCTCAAAGAGTTGGACATGACTGAGCGACTAAGCACAGCATAGGCATAATTAATTCTACCCTTCGAAATGTCATTTTTTAAACTTTTCTGGCTTAAACTCTTTTCAATGGCTTCCCATAGCTTTCAACTGGGAATCCCACCCTCTTATAGAACACACCGTAGGATCCCTGTGGCTGCTTCTTGTTCTCCTTTGCCACTGTGCATCCCTACACCCTCTTCACAAGCCCTTAGACACGCTGCCTCGGTATTTTTTCTTTTTCAAGTCTTTGAATAAGCCCAGCTCTTTCCAACCTTGGGACCCATGACCTTGGTATTCCTTTTACCTGGAAGCTTTTTCTTTTCCCCTTAAATATCATGTCCTTGAAGAAATGTCCTCCGGCTACTCATTTGCAGGTGGTACCTCTCCTCTCTTTTTTAATCCTCCATAGCACTGGTCTTTTCCTTAAGAGCATGACTCACCATGTCTGTTTATAGAGCTATTTGATTCCTACATTTTTACTCCGTCTCCCACATTTAGTTCTAAGAGGGAATGAGCTGGACTTCCATGGTGGTCCAGAGGTTAAGAATCCACCTGCCAGTGCAAGGGTCATGGGTTCAATCCCTGGTCTGGGAAGAGTCCACGTGCCACGGGGCAACAAAGCCGATGTGCCACAACTACTGAGCCCATGCAAGAGAAGCCACCGCAGTGAGAAGCCTGTGCACCGCAGCTGGAAAGGAGCCCCACTCTCCGCAACTGGAGGAAGCCCATGCACACAGCAAAGAAGACCCAGTGCAGCCAAAATACAATTTTTTTCAAAAAAGATGGAAAAGATCATTTCCGTGTGGCTCCCTCACATCATCAAGTATGAGTCCTGGCCTAAGTAGATGTTTAATAAATCTCTGTGAGTGAAGGAATGAATCTTCCACAGCAGTGTGTATGGTTGGTCCATGTGGAAGTTTAATAAATGATGCCTGATGGGAACTTTTTTAGTCCTAAAATAACAAGCCCTATCATTGGTTATCACACACACAAAAAAAAACCAACACACAAATGAACAACAGTCCCATCACTACCACTGGTAGTCAATACTTATTGTCGACAATAAGCACCTACGACATTTGCAAGCCTACTTAATAAATCCGTCTCTAAGTTACAGCAAACAATGACAAACAAGCCGGTGGCAGCACTATTGACAATAGCCCAGAGGTAGAAACAAGCCAAATGCCCATCAATGGATGGACAGATAAACAAAATAGGACCTATCCATACAGTGGAACAGGATTCAGTCATAGAAAAAGAATGACGTGCTGGTCCATGCTACAACGTGGATGAACCTTGAAAACATTCTAAGTGAAAGGAGACAGACACAAAAGGTCATATACTGTACGACTGAGTCTTTTGAAAAAGCCAGAAGAGGCAAATGTATACAGAAAGAAAGCAGACTGGTGACTCCCAGGGGCTGTGGGGAGGGAGGAATGGAAGACGTCTGCCTGATGGATACTAGGTTTCCTGTTGGGGAGATGGGGATGTCTGGGGCTCTGTAGTGGTGATGGATGTGCTACACTGTGAATGTACTTAATGCCACTGGACTGTACATGATAAAATGGTTAAAATTTTTATATGTATTTTGGCACAATAAAAAAGGGAAGGCAATAGAAAACTTTCCAATTTACATTATTTTGAAAAATCTCCAAACTGAACTTCCAAGTGAATGAGGTACCAGGTAGCAAAGTTAGATGGTTGCCTTGGTTATAAGAAGGGGATGACAGAGGATGAGATGGTTGGACGGCATCACCCACTTGATGGACATGAGTTTGAGCAAGCTCCAGGAGTTGGTGATGGACAGGGAAGCCTGAGGTACTACAGTCCATGGGGTTGCAAAGAGCTGGACACAAGTGAGCAATTGAATTGAACTGAACTTGGTTCCAAGAAGACAGATGACGTTTCAAACCAATACACTTCTTCACAAATACTAGTTTTTCAGAGGTTAGGAGAAAGAGGCCTAAGTGCCTTGCACCTATAAAGTGTTCTGGAAAGAAGCTGCATGTGTCCAGGCTTCTCAAGAATTCCATAGAACAAGGTTTCCTAAATGTTTACATATACCTCTCCTGAGATGCACATTGCATGGCTACTTCCGGTGGTATGCAGATAAATGTGGTGTACTTTTAATCATCATTTTTGTTTAGAGTGACTAGCTTTTATGAATAGCCAGCAATATTGGTTTCCATTGGTAGTGGTGATAGACTGTTTCTTTTCTGTTTGTTTGCTTGTTTTTAATCCATTCCATCCATTCATAGGCAAGAAAGTTGACTTTTGGGTGCACAGAGGTATGTTACCACCACCATCAAAATGCAAAACAGTTCTACAAAATTCTCTTGCTGCCTTTTGGCAGCCCAGGTCACCCATACCTCGGGGGCTATGCAATAAAGAAGACGCTAAGGACATAAGCCACAATGTGGGTGCAACTTGAATGAATTTGGCTAAGATATGGAGGGCTGGGGCGGGAACCCGGCAGAGGGTGGCTGCAAAGGACAGATGGATTGGGGGGTGATGGAAATATTCCTAAAATAGACTGTGGCAGTGGTTGTACAGTTCTGTAAATACCATAATGATCCCTGAATTGTATACCTTGAATACGTGGATTTTACGGTATGTAAATGGCATCTCCAAAAAGGCAATTAAAAAAAAAAAAAAAGATTACATAGTGTATAATTCCACACAGACGACATAATCCCAGAAAAAGCGAAACTGCAGAAGCAGAAAAGAGATTAACATTCCCCTTTAACAAAACACGCGGTTAATGGGAAAATGTATTGATTTAAACCAGCGTCTCGAGAGGATGTGCGCAGGTGAGTGAGGTGAACCTGGAGAGGCTGGGACTCCAAAGATGAGCTTAGGGATCGCTTTTCAGGATGGGGCCCCCCTAGTTGCATAGAGGTGTGCCCCGCAGTCTTTCCAGGAATCCTGGGGTCCCGCCCTGCCCCCCGAAACCAGCGCACACTTACTGTGGCCGTGCCCGAGACGGTGTGCGCGCTCGTGTCTGCGGCGCTCTGCTCCGAGTGCGACTGCGCGGGAGGGTACAGGTTTAACGTGTGCTCCGGGACGGTGGTCTGGCCAGTGTACTCCGGTGCGGGGTGGGGGTGAGGGGCCGTGTATTCCGCGGGGATGCCGTTCTGAGGGGGGGCAAACTGGGCCGAAGCGTAAGGCTGAGCCATTGTGTCAGGGGCAGCTGCTGCTTCCTGATTACCCTGGAAAATCAGAGAGAGGGAGAGAAACCATGAGCGAGCACCAGGCAGAACCTTCTCCCCAGACCCAGGAACAACAGCTCCCCAGATGTCGCGTGGGTACCAGGGTGGTGCCCAGAGCCTGAGATGGGTACCGTCTTCATCAGACCGTATAAGGATGAAGTAACCATCACCAGGGCCTCCCTGGTGGCTCAGTGGTAAAGAACCCGCCTGCCAATGCAGGAGACATGGGTTCCATCCCTGGGTGGGGAAGATCCCCTGGAGAAGGAAATGGCAACCCACTCCAGTATTCGTGCCTGGGAAATTCCACAGACAGAGAAGCCTGGCAGGTTACAGTTCAGGCGGCTGCAAAGAGTCAGACAGGACTTAGCAACTAAAGGACAGAACAGTTATCACTGAGACAGGCCCACTGTACAGATGCAGAAATCGAGGCTCTGAAAGGTGGAAGACCCTTTCGCATGTCATGCAGCCCAAGAGCTACACAATGTGAGAGTCTGTGTTCTTCTGCACTGGATTTTTCTGGCAGGTCTTTCTAATTTCATTCCCATTTTGGAACATGTGAGCCTGTAGTCGTCGCCAGTGACAGCGGAGCCTTGATTTGATACTTAAAATGCCAAGAGAGATTAAATTGAACGTGTGTGTTCTTGAGAGGAGAGACAATTCGTGTAAGCATTAGAATTTAATCAACATTTTATGTGCTTTGGCTCACATAATGGGATGGGGGTGGTGGTCCTTGCAAGGGTCAGTGTGTGTGTGTGTGTGTGTGTGTGTGTGTGTGTGTGATGTTCTCAGAGCCAACATGAAGTGGCTGATGAAAATTCAAGACCTAATTTGGACAACGATGACCCTCTACGATAGTCTCATTTTAAGTGTCTCTGCAAAACATGGATTTGACTCTTAGCCTCGTTAATCAATGCCTCCCCCCGATTCCCTATTTTTTTTTTTATAAGTAGAGCATTATATAACAATTCGCCCTTCAGATCTAGGCAAAACATGCAATGTGATAATTACAGTCAAGTCAAAAGAATAAAAAAAGAAGTGTTCAAATGCTTCCCTTTCAGGAAACCTCTCTTTCCACCCCCACAACTTTACTACCCTACACACACACACACACACACACACGTACACACACAGACGGCATCAGGGACTGTAACCCAGAGGTCTAAATTTTCCATGGTCTTAAGAAATGGGATTGCACAGTCAGAGAGAGAGAGGGAAAGCTTAGCAATTAAGCCCACCCAATAGTTCCCTCTCCCATTGTCTATGGCCAATTAGATGTGACTTCATCCCTCCTGTAATGATACCAGGGCAACAATGTCAGAATCTCTCCCATCTCCAGAGTCCCTGCCACTGACATTTGAGAGCATCTTCAGCCCAAGCAACTTGAATACAGCAAAACCCATTATGACAGAGAGGCTAGAAAAAAAGTTTATTCTCAAGAGCGGTGCCAAGAGCTGGTGCATTTGTTTAGAAGGAACCTTAATTAGAATGTTAAAGATGACACTTGGAAGAGAACAGCACTTAGGATAAGTTTAAAACATTTTACAAGTGAAAACACCCCCAGCAGGCCCTTTCCTCCCCTGGACTAATTTCTCCAAATGTCTGTGCCATCGGAAGCAAAAATGCACAGCCGTGGCTTTCTTGGCAACATGTTTTCACGGCACTGGGGGGCTGTGAGGGTCCGACTGTGCTGGGGTTGGATCGCTTGAGGTGCAAAGTTAACTATCTGTCCTTGGGAAACCACATTCACCATCACTGTCGCTCACTGTTCAGCCTCTTCAAGGATAAGCCCAGTTCCCTCTCAGGGGACACGTCCACTCCCAGCCCATGACCTGCAGATGTGGCCGAACCTTCCTCTGGGTCACGTGATCCAGTCTGGCTGACCAGAGGGCTCTCCTCTCACGGCCACAGTGATGGGGGCTCATGCTCATCCCTCTAAGCCGGTTAGCAAGTTGACCCCTTGCCACTCCTGTGAGGCTTTATCCTGGGACCCGACTGGCGTTCAGGGAGGAAGTTCCTTCACTACGATGATTGGTAACTGGAAAACATAATACCAGCTTGGAGCTACCAAGAAATGCCTCTTGAAAGGGGGCCTCCCTAAAGCAGAAGCCGACCCGGAGGAAAACGGAGCCCAGAAATGGAAACGCAGACCCACTGAGTCCCCCTGACATCATCTGAAGTCTTGGATCCAGCTCTTTCTGCAGTCAGTAATGCTGCTGTTTAAATTCCATAACTCAGTAAATGTCTGTGTAAGTCCGATTTTCCATTACATGCAACCAAAAAGGTCTTGACTAATACAAAAAAAAAAAAATACTGTATATCAGCCAACTAGTATTCTTTTCTTCTACAGGGCTGCTCAATAGACTTGTGCACAGAAATTCCATGTGATGCAACTTCTTTCTGGCTCATGAGAAGTCCTAGAAGCTTTGGGACCTTGAGAATCCTCCAAAGGGAAATTCTCTGAGACAGATTTCACTTCTGCCCAAAGATCTATTTCAGCCTCTCCTGCCCCTTCCCTCGCTTGTCTCTGAAAGACGGTCTTGTAAAAAACACCAAGGGAGCCTGAAATGCTCACAGCATCAGGGGTAGAGAGAGATGGTCAATATAGACACGGCTTTCCTTGCTCCACATTCAGTAGAGATGCTTTCACAGGAACGTATACGCCCACCTAGCCTTTCTGCATGGCAGAGCCATCTCAGGAAGACAGAGCCAGTCCCACGTGCTTCTGCAAAGCAGCAGCTGCTCCGTGCTAGGATCTGACCCCTCTTGGCACTGCCCAGGGAAGGGCCTGACCTCAGGAAGCGTATGGTCTCTTTATCCTCTCAACAACATCATGTCTTCCTGTTTGCTGCCTCCTGTGCTTGGGGAGTTCTCTCCTACTCCCTTGCCTGGCTAGTCTCAGCTTCTCTCTCTCTTTTAAAATATTTATTTATTTACTTTTGGCTCTGCTGGGTCTTCATTGCTGTGCAGGCTCTTCTCTAGTTCAAAGAGCGGGGGCTACTCTCAACTTGTGGTGTGTGAGTATCTCACTGTGGTGGTTTTTCTTTGGGACCTCGGGCTTTAGGCACATGGGCTTCCATGTTGTGGCTCCTGGGCTCAAGAGCACAGGCTCAGTAGTCATGGTGAATGGGCTTTGTTGCCCTCTGGCACGTGGGATCTTCCCGGACCAGGGATTGAACCCGTGTCTCCTGCATTGGCAGGCAGATTCTTTACCACTGAGCCACCAGGGGAGCCCTTGGCTTCTCTTTGAGGTTCCAGATCCCCCAGCCAGTCTCCTTGACAATAATATCACATCAGCTGTCTGTCCTCTATGCTCTACTTCAGCTTTGCTCACTTCCCATGTAACTCGAGGTACTGCCATTGCCTGATGATTTGCCTGTGAACATCCAGATGGTAGAAGGCTGCATCACATTCTCTGCTCTATCTCCAGGTTTCCAAAGCACACTGGCTGCAAAGTCAACAGACCCCAGTGTCTGTTAAGTGAGTGCATGCTTAGCCAGTGAACTCTGGGCTCTGTTAGGCTTCATTTGGCAACAGGATGGAGGGGAGGGGATAGGAGAGGGATGCGCAAATGAATTCTGGAAGAAATCTGGCCCATGACTTGTGTTTGTAAATAAAGTTTTATTGGGACACACCATGCTCATTGTGCCCCAGTGGCAGACTTGAGTCACTATGATAAGAGACCATATAGGCCACAGAGCCTAAACTATTGAACTATTGGGCCCTTTGCAGAAAAGGTTTTCTCATCGTTGTGGCAGACTTATCATGAATCACGGGGACATCAGTTAAGAAGCTGTGTTTGCACAAATACTTTGGGCAGGAAATACAGTCAGTGGTGAAGCAGGGATAGAAAAGGGGGTGCCTTCTCCCTAAACCAAGGAGGGGGTGGCTCAGCCAGACTTGAAGATCAACAGTGTTAAGCATGGTGGGAGAGGGATGCCATAGAATCTTTTCCAGAATGTTCTTTGTATCACCAGACATCTACACTGTACACACAAGTTCGTCAAACCCAGCAAAAGTGGGCTTATGAGAAGACCAGTGATGGTGTCACATTTCTCTGCTCCATCTGAAAGACATCCTCTTCAAACCAGAGCCCAGAAGACAAAGCGAGTGACACTCACATGTAGTGGGCATCAGGTATGGTGCTGAGCATTTTTACAGCAAAAGTCCTTAAGCAAGGATGATTTCTTCCCAGGAGACATGAAGCAATGACTAGAGACACTCTCGTTTGTCACAACTGGGGATTAAGTGGCATCACAACTGGGGATTAAGTGGCACCAGCGTCTAGAGCTTCTAGGAGGCCAGAGATGCTACTGAACACCCTACGATGCACAGGATCACCCCACCACCACCAGGATTATCCAGCTCCGAAGGTTAATAGTGCCAAGGTCTAGACTCTGCTTTACATCTGGAATCCCACTTTATTTCATTGTAAAGGATACTGTGGCCCAGAGCTGATAAATAATATTGTGAGGTCACAGCCACAGGTATTTCTGAGGAAAGCCAGGAGCTGAACCAGAGCCCATGTTTATCCCATGCCAAGGTATCTCTCATCTGGCAAGAAGATCCCCTGGTGGGGAGATACGTTTCTGATTTTAAATAAATAAGCCACTCTCTGTCACATATACAGTGACTCTGAGACCCGTTTTCCATCAGGAGGCATGTCAGGTGCTAGGGTCAGTCAGTCAGTTGCTCAGTCATGTCCAACTCTTTGTGACCCTGTGGACTATAGCCCTCCAGGCTCCTCTGTCCGTGGTTTTTTTCCAGGAGAGAGTACTGGAGTGGGTTGCCATTTCCTTCTCCAGGGCATCTTCCCGACCTGGGGATGGAACCTTCGTCTCTTTCATCTCCTGCACTGGCAGGCAGATTCTTTACCACTAGTGCCACATGGGGAGCCCGCAGGTGCTGGGATATTTGATTCAAAGAGGCCAGGCTTCTGATTGCCAAACTGCAGAGGGACAAGGGGTATCCTCTGCAAGTGTTAGAATAGCAGCTTGGGAAATTTCCGCCACCTCAAGCCTGAAGCCTGGCTTCTGAAGGCTCTGAGGTTCCAAGGGCCACGGGCAAGGACCAAGTAGGACCACCACTGGAGCCAGGACAAATCCTAACCTCCACCCAAACCTGCACCAATCTGGCAAAACCAGGGTTCAGTTCAGTTCAGTCACTCAGTCGTGTCCGACTCTTTGCGACCCCATGAACTGCAGCACGCCAGGCCTCCCTGTCCATCACCAACTCCCAGAGTCCACCCAAACCCATGTCCATCAAGTCGGTGATGCCATCCAGCCATTTCATCCTCTGTCGTCCCCTTCTCCTCCTGCCCCTAATCTCTCCCAGCATCAGAGTCTTTTCCAATGAGTCAACTCTTCGCATCAGGTGGCCAAACTATTGGAGTTTCAGCTTTAGCATCAGTCCTTCCAAAGAACACCCGGGGCTGATCTCCTTTAGAATGGACTGGTTGGATCTCCTTTCAGTCCAAGGGACTCTCAAGAGTCTTCTCCAACACCACAGTTCAAAAGCATCAATTCTTCAGCACTCAGCTTTCTTTATAGTCCAACTCTCACATCCATACATGACCACTGGAAAAACTATAGCCTTGACTAGATGGATTTTTGTTGGCAAAGTAATGTCTCTGCTTTTTAATATGCTGTCTAGGTTGGTCATAACTTTCCTTCCAAGGAGTAAGCGTCTTTTCATTTCATGGCTGCAATCACCATCTGCAGTGATTTTGGAGCCCAGAAAAATAAAGCCAGGGTACTCAACTCTAACAGACAGTGTCCACGGTAGCCAAGGAGCCTACAGGTAGCACTCAAGTCCTTGGAACCAGAGATGCACTCCCATGCCTGGAGTTCTCAGACAGATGTTGGTGGGACCCCTGCGGTTTCTTATTAACACTGACAACCATTCCAAAGAGACCCTAATTAATATTCCCAACATTTACACTTTGGGCTAATTACATCTAATATTTAATTAAGATCATCGTTCTTCCTATGGAATTATTTTTCACCTTCAAAGGGCTTCGGAGATGTCTTTCTTTCCTCCCTAGTGATGCTCCCGGATTCTTAGCATGGTTGAAATGAATTTTCTGGAAAAAAATATATTCACCTTGTGCTTGCATGCTAAGTCACTTGGGTCATATCTGATTCTTTGCAACCCTATGGACTGTAGCCCACCAGGCTCCTCTGTCCATGAGATTTTCCAGGCAAGAGTACTGGAATGGGTTGTTGTGCCCTCCTCCAGGGGGATCTTCCCAACCCAGGGATTGAACCTGTGTTTCTTATATCTCTGGCTTTGGCAGGTAGGTTCTTTACCACTAGTAAAGTCTTTACCACTTGGGAAGTCCATATTCACATTAAGGGCATCTTTTCCACTCTGGGTCAAGACAAGTCTTAAGTCACATAAACATGCTCTGGGGCGGGGGGTGGGGGGAAATGAGGGGAAGCTGAAGTCAATTTCATGTTGGTGGTAGGGATAGGCAACAATTATCCAGAGCATGCTGACTAGACACTCCCTGATTTGCAGAAGCTCCCTTCATCCCTCTGTGCTATGCTTACCCGCTCAGTTGTGTGTGACTCTTTGCAACCCCATGGACTGCAGCCCACCAGGCTCCTCTGTCCATGGGATTCTCCAGGCAAGAATACTGGAGTGGGTTGCCATGCCCTCCTCCAGGGGATCTTCCCAATCCAGGGATTGAACCCAGGTCTCCAAAATTGCAGGCAGATTCTTTACTGTCTGAGGATCATCCCTCTTCTCTAATGCCAAATGCCTGCTTTTCCCAAATAAGTGGAATGATCATGGAGATGCTGATGTTTCCTAAGTCAGGGTGCTTGTGGGGGTATTGAGTTGACAGTGGAGGGTGATTCTGCCTTGCATGCACCTCCACATCATCCCTGAGGCTGGGAAAGATTGAGGGCAGGAGAAGAAGGGGACAACAGAAGATGAGATGGTTGGATGGCATCACCGACTCAATGGACATGAGTTTGAGCAAACTCTGGGAGACAGTGAAGGTCAGGGAAGCCCGGCGTGCTGCAGTCCACGGGGTTGCAACTCAGCAACTGAACAACCACATCATCGGGGTGGGGGCTTCAAAAGATTTTGCAATCCTAGCATCTGATTTTCAATGCCTGGACTTCCCTGGGTTACTGCTGAATACACAAAAGGGAAGAAAAAGAAGCCAAGACCTCGTGTTTTCCAATCCACCCTTGGTTGCTGCAGAACTGGGTAGAAATTTGAAATCAAGAGCATCTATTAGGATAAGTGGAAAAGAAACTTTGTCCTCCTGGGCCAAACCTCAATTAGAACAGCAACTCAACAGCAGCCAGATGACGTGGGAACCACCCCCCTCCCTTCATTCCCCGAAACACCCCGGTGGGTAGTTTGCACTCCAGTTACAGAGAGAAAAACGGGTTATTAAAATGCAACCAAGTCTGATTCACCAAAGGAAAAAAAAATGCCATTTCAATTTAAATATTTTACTGAAGCATGAAATAGCCGGGATATTATTGCTATTTTAAGACAAATACCGTAATCTGACCATTAGCACAGTGTGTGGACTTCGCTGCTTGCAGGCATTCAGTGAGACGCCCCTCAAATACAAGGAGAATTTCCTTGGTCGCTGAAACATCCCACACCCTTAATTTTCCCAGGAGGCAGAGCCAGAGAGGAAACGGGAGGTGCTCTTTTTAATATTTTGGTGGGGTTTTGTTGTTGTTGTTGTTGTTGTTAGACGTCTCCTTCTCCTGGGCACAGCCCTGACTGGTTTAATAAAGTAGTTTTGGGAAACTAACAAATGAACCAAGACTGGCAGCCCATCAGACTTGGCAAAATGTTTTGGCTCACCATCTAATGCAAAGCACATTTCAACTGCAGAAGAGAGTCCTTACGTGGCAGAGCACGGAACGGATTTATTCTTTTCACCGTGAACTGTCTGACTTTTACTGAGGGGGGAAAAGTGCCTGCCAAGGTGGACTTTAAGTATCTTTCTTTCTCGTCTCTGTGTGTGTTTTCCCAGCTCTAATCATCAAACTTCTAGAGCATCCCTTCTCCTTTTGCGTCTGAAATTTATCTGTTCCCAGTCCATTTTCTTGTCCCCTCAAACCTCTTCTGGCCTAAACACAGCCCCCCCCACCCAGTAAAGAAATGCATGGGAATGGTTCAGTCCTCCTAAACCAACTGATTACACCTCTCCACACTGCCTAGAAAAGCGGTGTCTCCTGCCCTGGGACCCACCCCTCCCACCAACTCTGACTAGAGAAAGGAGACTGTCCCTTCTCAGCTGCCTGCAGTTCTCCGTCCTGCTGACAGTTTGGTCGACTTGAGTTTCTCAGCCTGGTCTGTTCTACTTCTCTGGCAAGAAATTGCGCATATTCAGAGAAAAGCCTCCAGTGCTGGACCGAAAAGAACTCAAACTGCATCATACCCCATGGGGGCACTGAAACCAAAGAAGGGAAATGCAAAATTACATCATTAACCTGCGGGTTCGAAGACCAGCTCAGTTCTTACACATCAAGCAGAAAAGCTCATGCACACGCACACACGCACACGCACACACACACACACACACACACACTTGGCTGAATTCCTCTGCTTTCCCTCCCGGCATGATTCAAGGAGCAAAATCCACATCACACAGAGAGTAACAGAGACTTCATACCAAGAAAGGCTTCCGCTCCATTCAAAGCACAGTTTCGAGTGAAACAGAAAAATGGGGGAAATGTACCTGCTGTACCATCCTGCTTCCTTTCTCCTCCATAAACTTAGCAGCTGTGCCAGTGCCACGCCACAGAGCATCTGGCAGTAGAGAGCCTCGATGAGGAGCGAGGGTGTGTGCGCTGTGCAACGTGGGGACGGCGGGGGTGCGGGAGGAGGGGGTGCCGGGGCCGCCCGGCTGACCTCCTCCTCAACATCTGACTGCTCCCCAAACCAGCCCCAGAGGGGACTCCTTCCTGGAGCTGATCCATCAATCACAGCCCGCCCCTCCTCTGGCCCCTGCTCTCCCTTTCCGAGTGTACACTGAGCAGATGATTATATAGACGAGGAAGGGGAAAAAAAAAAAAAAGAAAGAAAGAAAACCCACACAGCGCTCGACTACATTAATAGCTGTTTAAAAAACATTAGAAATGCTATCCTCTGCACCGCCCGGAGCTGGAATTTTTCATTACTAAACTAAATATATGGTATGCAAGCAAACTCAGGAATTTCACCGGGAAGCTCGCGCGACTCTCCTATTTTTGTTTTATATTTTCAAGAGGGTACAGGCAGGGGTGGGGGGAATGCCAAAAGGAGAAGGGGAGGAGAGGGAAGAGGGATGAAGACAGAGCTTGAAGAGATAAGAGAGATGGTGATGGATACGTTTTTTAAAAACACACCCTGAGAATACTGCAGATAAATGTATAACAAAGCTGAGTGGTTAATTGTAAATTGATCTTAAAATACTGTCAGGGGCGAGTGTGTGGAAGATGCTCAGGCCTGGCTCCTCGGCAGACTCTCTGTGTGATCTCAGGCAAGTTGTTGCAATGCCCCGGGCTCCAGTATTTTTTTTTTTTTTTTTTTTGCTTCTGTTTAATGGGGAACATGATGAGTGACTTCACAGGGTAATTGTGAGAAGATCATGATAAAAATCAAATCACGGGAAAACAAACACGCACGGTGCCCTGCCTCAGAGGATGCGCTAGATAAACAGCTTCATTCATCACATTCAATAACGTGGTGAGCGAAATCCAAAACCATCTTTGTCCCCGAGGACCCAACAGGAAGGACCTGCAGTAGGTTCTGAAGAAAAGGAACCCACCCTTGACCACAGAACCCCAGTAATGATCAAGGGCATGAAGGAAAATCAGAGTCTCTTGTTTTTCTCTTGTCTTGAACTTCTGTCTCTTCTAAGTCCATTTTTTTCTTGTTTCCCAATGAGCAAAAATAAAACCTCGTACAAAATCCCCTGTGATTTCAATGCCAAATGCTGCCTCTTTATTTAAAGCTGCAAATACTTTGTTCTTCCTTTATTATTAAAACTACAACCACCGCAGTGAAATGTCAACACAATCTCAGTTTTTATTTAGTCATGTCTTTCTGGCTCGCCCAAGGAGAGGTTTCAAGAGACCCATCCACTCTTTGCATGGACAGCCGCTTATCACTGAGACGCCTGCTTGGAAAGGAGAGATCTCGCTACACTGGAGGGAATGGATGAGGTTTCTGAAGTGATTAAACTTGTAATTAAATTGTATAACAGAGGAGGAGGTGAGGGCGGAGAAGGCTGCCCGGAAGAATTCCACTTTCCTGCTGATCTGTTGGTGGTGCTAGTTCAGGGAGCCCCTGGGTGATTTTTTTTTTTTTTTAATTCCCAGCTTCCCAGGGTTGGAAAGAAAATCTGGATAAACAGTATTTGTGCCATTCTTACAGTCCTATTTCCAATCATAGTCTGGGGATGTGATTATTAATTAATTAATTAATGCAGGATGAAATTAAGCAGCTCTCTCAGGTTCCTTGGGATTCCCTGGTAGCTCAGTTGGTAAAGAATCCAATCTGCAATGTAGGAGATCCAGGTTCAATTCCTGGGTCGGGAAGATATGCTGGAAAAGGGATAGGCTACCCACTCCAGTATTCTTGGGCTTCCCTGGTGGCTCAGCTGGTAACGAATCCATCTGCAATGCAGGAGACCAATGTTCAATCCCTGGGTCGGGAAGATCCCCTGGAGAAGGGAAAGGCTACCCACTCCAGTATTCTGGTCTGGAGAATTCCATGGACTAGACAGTCCATTGGGTTGCAAAGAGTTGGACACGACTGAGCACTTTTCACTTTCACTCAGGTTCCTTAAAGAGATGCGTCTGCTCCCCTCTCAAAATCGCATCACCAGAGGACCAGAGCCCCTCCTCAAAGGACTCGCTCAACAGGTGGGCTCAGCAGTCATTCTTACGAGCCACAAGCTCCTTGTCCAACTAATAACTGAAGAGCTAAACTTCAGTTCTTCAATCAAAGGGGTCTTGCTTTCTCCTAGAAAGCAAAAAGTATGAGACCAAGACAGAAAGATTCCCTGGTGTTCTGGGGAGTGACAGAGAAAATGCAAAAACCCAAAACACAAAAAAGTCAAAACACCCAATAGCGGAGAATGTTTCAGGTGGAGACAATCAGAGTGAGGTAATAGGACATTACTCTTTAGCCCACAGGCCATCGGGTCACCTAGGGGTGGTCCTACAGAGCCAGATGCTAGAACTCCACCCCAGACCCACCGGCTTAAAATCTCTGAGGGTGGGTGGGATCCAGCCTCGGATGCTGTGTAAAGGTGTCTCAGACTATTCTTATACACAATTTTGGGGTGAAATGTATTGTTTTCAAATTACAGGTGTGATCCCTTGGGATGTAAAACTCTGGTGGCAGGTTATTGCATCAACATTCTCTAAATGAAATAAACTATACCGCACTGGGAAAGAATAGAATAGAGTAAGAGAAATGTTTCATGAAACTTTTATGCGGGTGAATTGGGTTGTGATGTAAAATCTTTTATGGGTCGCAATAAAATAAGTAAAATAAAAAACTCTATGCTGGGTAATTTCCCTGTTGGTTGCCATCTAACTTTTTATTGGTGCTGTGACTACGGGGTTGGAGACAAATGCTGAAAAATCAGAAACTCAATGGAACTATTGTGTATCCCATTTCCTCGTTTATTAACATAAATCAAAAATATTTTCCTTCCTAAAAAAAAAACAAAAACAAATATTCTCCTTTCTGATGAGGCTCTTGTGATGCTCTAGGGATCAAATCTATGGGAATGTGTTTCATAATCTAGAAAGACCTTGAGCATATATACCCACTGTAGGGATGAAATCAGTCCCCTTTCTAGTCCAGGAAAGTTCTTTCTTCTCTGAAAAACACATGGGCAGATGCGCTGGATTCATTCTACTCTGTGCCAGGCACTTTAATCCCCATAAGCACCCCCAAGAGATAGAAATTCTGGTCTTTTTAAAGGTAAGAACACTGAGGCTCCAAACAGGTGAAAAAATATTTCCCACTATGGGAGTTTGTAAATTTGGTAAGTGGTGGAACCCAGAACTTGAACCTGATGTGGTGTTATTGAAGAGTTCCTGTCACTGAATCCATGCTAAGACGAAGATGGAGATGATATTGATGATAAAGAGGATGGAGATGATGATGGTGGGGATGAAGCTGATGGTGATATAGTGATGATGAAAATGATAAAGATGGAGATGACGGTGGTGATGAAGATGATGGTGATGATAAGAAAACTTTTCTCGAGTACTAACTAGTAGTACTAACAGTGACTACTAGTCACTGTTCTAAGCACCAAAGATACAAAATTCAACAAAGCAGCTTAGCCTATATTATCATATTTGATAAGAACCCAGTGTAGCACCTACCATCATTCTCTTTTTAAGCTAGGTGGAGTTATCGGGTGGGCCATAAGGTTCATTCAGGTTTTTCATAACACCTTACAGAAGAACCCAAATGAACCTTCTGGTCAATCCAGTACTTCCTGCCATTCACACAACTAGAAAAAACTAGTTAACCAAATCCATCAGACTCCTAAGCCCCAAGCCCCACATCCTTAAACACCTGGAGATGGGTTCAAAGCTGACCTCCAGGTCAGCTTACAAACTGATCTTGTAGTTTGTAAGGTGAGTATACAAACCTTGGTTTCCTAACTACATGAGCTTACTAAAAAAAAAAATCTCTGGAACAAAGAGCTCTGCAATTGCTCTGGGACCATAATTCACAAAAAACCAACAAACAACCACGATAACAGGAATCCATGTCACAGATTGGAGAAAAAGCAATTTGTTTCATTTCACTTTCCCAGCCTCCGCAGGGAGGCACAGAGGAGAGAGAGGCCAGGAGCCACCTTGCCGTGGCTGAAAACCCCAGCCCCAGAAACACGAAGCAGGGGAGGCGGGGCAGATTTGCGACAGTGAGGTGTCACGCTTACGAAATGTTCCATCCTGACTTTCCATGTGGAGCCACAGAAGGCAACGGAGAGGCTGTTTTTCTCAACTCCTTAAAAGTTAGGGACAATCAGATATTTATGGCACTTGGTGTTAATCAGTAGCCTTGACATGGTGGCTTATGAGGTGGTATTTCCAAAGAGAAACGTGCTTGTGTCAAAAACAAACAAAAACAATTATTAGCCTCGAGCAAGTGAAGTTCCCAGCCAACAGTCTCAGGCACTTAAGAACAGGGGCTTTCTTATCTTGCTCACTGCATCCACAGGGTCTTAGAGGACCCTGACTTGTCCTTTAAAATCCTGGTCAAAGTCTGACATGATGTACACTTTGATTTTGACATTATGTGTATTTTTACATTACATATATTGGGTTGGCCAAAAACTTCATTTGGGTTTTCCTGTAAGACTGCAGTCCTCACCAAGGACTGGTTTCATGAAAGACAATTTTTCCAGGGACCAGGGAGGGAGAGGGGTATGGTTTTGGGATGATTCAAGAGCATTCCATTTATGGTGCACTTTATTTCTGTTGAGCTTCCCTGATGGCTCAAATGGTGAAGAATCTGCCTGCAATGCAAGAGACTTGGGTTCGATCCCTGGGTCGGGAAGAACCCCTGGAGAAGGGAATGGCTATACCCACTTCAGTATTCTTGCCTAGAGAATTCCATGGACAGAACAGCCTGGCACACCATAAGGTCACAAAGGGTTGGACACGACTAAGTGACTAATGCTCACTCACTCACTTATTTCTAGTACTATACATCAGCTCCTCCTCAGATCATTAGGCATTAGATTCTGGAGGTTGGGGGACCCTTCTGTAAGATATTACGGTAAAATCTGCAGTTTGAGGTCTGTCTCCAACTAGACTGTAAACTTCCTGAGGGCAGGAACCCCTGGTGATTTTTTTCTCACCACTGGTGCCTGGAGCATCTTAAAGAGTGGTATGCACATGCCCAGAGTCCGAATGTTTTGTGCCTTGAAAAATTCTCAGGTCCCGATGAGGACTAAGATACTCTCTGACTCACCCAGTAACTCAGGGAGCCGGGAAACAAAGTCAAACCATCAAGTGTTGCCCTGCACTCTTGGAAAAAAAAAATTTTCCCTATTGAAATATCCCAACATCATACTGAAAGATTTCTTGTTGGAAAGCCAGGCAGCATAGGGCTTCACTTCTCTGTCTGTGAAATAGCTGGAAATGCCTTATTATTGCCCATTATAAATAGAAAAAAAAGTACCAGGCAGAATAGCAGCTTGTCACTGAGTTCATTCTCAGCATTAGATAATGGTAGCTACTTGATATACATGTCTAATTTCATCTTTACAGGAAGTGTGTTTTTACTAAACTTATTTGTTACCAAACCCATTTCACAGATAGAGAAGCAAAAGGTTTCTGGAAGCTAGTAAGTGGCAGATGTGTGCTCACTCACTCACTCTTGCCCAGCTCTTTGTGGCCCCATGGACTGTAGCCCACCAGGCTCCTTTGGCCATGGACTTTTCCAGGCAAGAATACTGGAGAGGGTTGCCATTTCCTCCTCCAGGGGATCCTCTTGACCCAAGGATCAAACCCGTGGCTCTTGTGTCTCCTGTATTGGCAGGCGGGTTCCTTACCAGTGAGCCACCAAATGTCAGAGGCAGACCTCAAATCCACATCTTTCTCCAAAGCTGAGGTTCCTTCAAGGATGCTATCATTGGCCTCTGTTGGCTAAGATGAGCGTGGATAACTGTAAGGGCTATAGTAGAACTATTCAATCACGAAATATTTTCTGAAGTATTCTAGCCAAAGTCGGAAGTTACCAAAAAGGCATGAGATCTTGTTCTTGTCATCTCAAGATCCAGAACCCAAGAGGGGTTAGTAGTGTTAATGATGATGATGGTGATTATAACATTATTAATAACAACAAGAATATAATTAGAAGTGCTTCCCTGGTGGCTCAGTGGTAAAGAATCCACCTGCCAATGCAGGCGACACGGTTTTGATCCCTGATCTGGGAAGACCCCACGTGCCACGGAGCAACTGAGCCTGTGCGCCACAGCTATTGAGCCTGTGCTCTAGAGCCTCGGAGTTGCAAGTACTGAAACCCACGTGCCCTAGAGCCCAAGCTCTGCAACAAGGGAAGCCACTGGAATGAGGAGCTTGCTCACTGCAACTAGAGAGTCGCCCCTGCTTGCCCCTAGAGAAAAGTCTGTGCAGCAACAAAGACCCAGGACAGCCAAAAATAAAAATAAATAAATAAGGATATAATTAGAATGGCTCTCAACATATGCATTCTATTGCCCTAAGTGTTGTATAAATGTAACTCCCTCAATGCACTCCACAGCCTCCATCATTATCTTCATTTTATAGATGGGCAGCTTTGAAAGACTATGCAAATAATCTGAGGTCACCCCAAGAGGCAGGATGAAAAATCATAGTTTGACCAATCTAATTCTGACTGCAAAGCAAGAAGTTGAAAAAGAAAAAAGTCAGGACAGTTGCTGTGTGTCCTTCATCCAATTTCCCCCAACGTAATCTCTCGTATGACTATAGGAAACTGTCAAAACCAGAAACTGACATTGGAGGGCCACGTTCATGGCTGCAAACACAAAGGGAATTTAGGGAAGCAGCAGTTCAGCCATCCTCTTTTGCATCAATAGCATGGCCTCACTGTCACTGCCACGCATCCCTGAGTGCTAGCTGGAGCTGCCCACCACCATCCCAAATAGAGTGGTGCAGACAGTAGGGCAGATGAACTAATTGACAATTGAACCAAGCAAATAAATATTAGCAGAAACTGTTTCCATAATGGAAGGAACAGATCAACACGTTTTAACTCATCATTCCACAAAGACCCTTCATCTCCTGGGTATGGAGGAAACCTTCAATCCACAATCCACCTCCTTTTACAAGGAGCTAAAGAAGGTGGAAGGGGGGAGTTCTTGCCACCACCACCAGGGTAACATCAGCGTCAAATTTCTATCCAAGGTGAATTTCAAAGACTTGCACCATTGCTAATATTACTACATTTAACCATATCCACAACAAGAAAAGAATGGCGTGTGTTCCCCTAAACAGCTTGCTTACAGTTACCCTGCAGATATGACTTGGGATAATATTGCTGTGCTACTTACTCCATCGTAGCTATCCAGGGGATTCTCTGCCTGCATCTAAAATAGGAAACTAATAGATTTGGTGTAAGACAACTTTCTCTGTAAGAGAGGGGGTTGCTGCACACACAGCAAGCACCAAGTAACCCAGAGTAGTGCCAGCTCCACCGTGAATGTTGCTAATTGAAGCAACCTCACTCACATCACATTATGAAAACTGAATTTTCTACCTATCAGGAAAGTTTATTTCCCAAGGACACTAATCGACATTTCTTCCTTGGTCCTCTCTCAAAGGTGGATCCTAAACATAGCTGAGACAACCCAAGACCTTGAGGAGACATGACATTGTTAAGATACAGAAGCTATGTACCACCTCCACATAACTTATCATGAATTTCCAGAACCAAACCTTTGAGGTTTCATTTTTTTTTTTTTTTTTTGGTGTTTTCAGTTATCCAATCTCCCTTGTTGTTGTTCAGTCACTAAGTCATGTCCGACTCTGTGACCCCATGGACTGCAGCACGCCAGGCTTTCCTGTCCTTTACTATCTCCCAGATAGTGAAGAGTTTGCTCAAACTCATGTCCATTGAGTCAGTGATGCTATCCAACCATCCCATCCTCTGTCACACCCTTCTCATCCTGCCCTCAATCTTTTCCAGCATCAGAATCTTTTCCAATGAGTCTTTTCCAATCTCCCTACGTGGCTATTATGAGCCTCTCCTAAGAATGTAAATTCCTTCAAGGCAGGGACTTGCCATCTTCATCTTTAACACTTCCCTCTTTTTCTTCCGTCCTTTGTAATCAGGTGTTTGACATGATAAATATCTGTTGGCTTGCATTCACCTTACTTGTAGAAAGATGTCTAATCTGGTTAAGGCAACAGGCAAAGATGATAAAATATGACCTTGTCTTTCATTGTGTGTTGCATAAGTTTTAGCCTCTAATAGTTTGCCAACTTGAAAAAAAGGCTGTCACAAAATGAATTATACTTGGATTTGGAAGAAATGAAATTAGGAGAGACTGCCAGAAAGCAAGGGCAATGAACTATTCAAATAGGCAAGAACTTGATATTCATGCCATTGTTTCAGTAGCAAAGTCCTGGGCATCTTTGGTATGGCAGGTCCTCTGCTAGCTTCAGGGGCCACAGTGGTGACAAGGATTCACGAAGCCCAGAAACCTCTGCAGCTCTAAGTTGGCAGAAGTCACAGAATAACCCGGGAATGTACAGTTTAATGGGGTATGTGCCACGAGAAGAGAAATATACAGAGCTAAGAGAGCTCGCCAATCCCCTATGGTTTATCAAAGAGGGCTTTCCAGAAGAATTGATGTCTAAACCTTGAGCTGAAGGGTGAGTAGAAAATAGCCAGATAGTATGAAACAGGTTGACAACATCATGTGTGGAAAGGCCAGTTTAATGCTGCAGAAGGAGGAAATAGCTCATACCTGGGGTGGCAGAATCAATGAAAACGAAGTAAAAGAAAGTGGTGAGGTTATTTTCAGAGCCATGGGAGAGCTGAGATAGAGACCTGGAGGCTACTGGATTGTAAGGCCCTTGAGGGAAGAGACCTGAATTATCTGGGCCCTTGAGGGAAGGTCTGCATTACTGAGTACTATCTTCCCAGGAGTATTTGAATGGCATGCATAGAGTAGATGCTCAAAAACATCTTGGTTAGTCACAGAGTAAATGCAATGATGGTAAATAAAGTCAAGGGAAGAGTGAAGAAAAAGAAAAGAGAGGGATCTGATCTTTTAAACTACACTCTTTGATGATACCTTTTCTCTTGAGGAAACTCAAATGTTTGAAACTGAAGAAATAAATCAGTAAATCAGGTAGTCAGTTTAGGTAAATAAATAGGACAGAGTTGATCACTCCCACCATAGACATCATCACAGTTGCTTGGCCAAGGATACAATGTAAAGGCTTCTGGGAGCATTCAAACAGGGTCTGTTTGAACCTCCCTACCACATTGGAAAGTAGGTAGGATGGGTACCGTATATACCCATTTAACAGAAGAGAAAGTTGAGGTCAAGTAACTCAGTGACATGTCCAAGTTCAGACAGCAAACACATTCTAGCTGAGATCTGAACTCTAGATATACTCCACTGCATTACACGGCTTCCTAAATTTTCCATCCATATGATGCAAATGTCTGGCTATATCAACAGACTTGACTGCATGATGCATTTCTGGGTTTCCTCCATCCTCATTTCATAAACTTTTATACAGAGAATAAGAGAAATAAACAGGGCCAGTATGACAATTGAAATTCCCATCAGAACAAAGGGGAGATAAAACTTTATTGGCTTTACAAATTCAACACAATCCAACTTGGCATGAACATGCCAGTATTGAAGTTATTGCTATTTGTAAAACAGTAAGCCAAGAGAGATTGAAAACAAAGAACTCCATTTTCCTAAGTGAAGAACCAAGTTCAGTAACTGGTGCTGCCCCAACACAAGGGTCTCTTGAGCCCTGGACCTTCAAACAAAGCACCACTGGAAACTGGAAAACCTTGAATTCTTTACATATGTTTGGTCAGTGCACAAGTATTTTCCTGTAGCTAAAGATGTGTGATGTTTTAAGGATATCTGCCTCCATGAATTGGAGAAGAAATGGCACCCCACTCCAGTACTCTTGCCTGGAGAATCCCATGGATGGAGGAGCCTGGTAGGCTGCAGTCCATGGGGTCGCTAAGAGTCGGACACGATTGAACGACTTCACTTTCTTTTCACTTTCATGCATTGGAGGCGGAAATGGCAACCCACTCCAGTGTTCTTGCCTGGAGAATCCCAGGGACGGAGGAGCCTGGTGGGCTGTTGTCTATGGAGTCGCACAGAGTCGGACATGACTGAAGCGACTTAGCAGCAGCAGCAGCAGCCTCCATGAATGCTGAGTTGAGAACAGCGCACAGTTTGGAGTAAAACAGGGCTGGACTGACTTAAAGAAGAGGTTTTGCAAAATGTCAAGGTGGATCCAAGGAGGAGAGTGAAATTTGGGAAAAATGGAAGAAGTCCACTTTATTTGTGTATAAGATAGAATTTGCCTAATGACAAGATATTTTATTTAGATACAACAGCATGTAAGTGTGGCCAAATAAAATGTGTGATCACTCTGTGTACAAATGAAGATACTGAAGTTAATTTATCTGAACAGTTCTGAGGCAGTTTTAGCTAGGACACTGAGGCTGATGGAAGTTAAGTACGTTTAATTCAAAAGACCTTCAAAGCAGCATATGTAAATATTTTCAAATGCGATCACTGCAAAGCAGGTGCCTTTGCAGAGTGGAACTGCCCATCAATAACATTCATCCTCTTCACATCCAGTTTTCCTAGTTTGATTTTTAACCTGCCTATCTTTTTCAGACAAAATGGAATATTCTTGGGACCCACCCGGAGTAAACAAAAAACGGTCCTTATAGTCGAGTATTATTAATTCATGGATCCAATTTAGGTTTAATGAACATATGCTGTTATAATGAACACGTGCTGTTAGAGGTTGAATTGTGCTCCCCCCATTAACTTTTTGAAGTTCTCACCCCCTCTATCTCTCAATGTGACCTTACTTGGGAATGGAGTCACTCATCATAAATGTAATTAACACGTGTTAACACGAGGTCATGCCAGAGGAGGGTTGGCCCCTAATTTGATACAACTGTTCTTATAAAACGGGGGTACTTTGAACATAGACACACACACAAGGAGAACATCATGTGAAGATGAAGGCAGAGACCAAAGTGATGCTTCTACAGCCCAAGGACACCAAAGAAAGCCAGCCACTCACCAGAAGCCAGGACAGAGGCATGGACCAGGATCATCCTCACAGCCTCCGAAAGGAACCAACCCAGCTGACACTTTAGATCTTGGACCTCTGGCCTCCAGAACTCTGACAAGACATTCCTGCTGTTGAAGACTCCTGGTTTGTGGTACTTTGTTATCCGAGCCCTAGGAAACTCATATACTTAGTCATGTACTCTAGTACTAGTACTGTCCAGAGACACGTGTTAAATGAAATCTCTCCCTACCACGTAGAGCTTAAGATGCAATGACAGAACTACAACAACCAAGGAAACCCCCTGAAAATAATCCAATATCTTGTCTTCTTATTCCATCCTTTACAATGCAAAGAAGGAAGTTTGGACACATGATCATTTTCATGCAATCTTATCTCATCTCTGGGAAGCACATCTTGGGATCTGGATAGGAAAAGTTTAAGAACTTGAGAGATCTGTCCAGGCATTGTGGCCCCACCTCAGGCTGTCCTATTGTATGGCCGTGAGCCACGTGTGGTCACTGAGCAGCTGGAATGTGGTTAATCAGATATAATGCATGTTGCAAGCACAAAATGCACACTGAATTTCAGAGACGAGGTACAAGGAAAAGAATGCAAAGTATCTAATAGTTTTATTTTGATTCCAGGTTGAAATGATAATACTTTGGAGACACTGGATTAAATAAAACATTTTCAGTTATTGTTGAGACGTACTGGGTTGAATAAAACCTTGAAATTAAATTTACCTGTTTCTTTTTACTGAGTTTAATGTGACTACCAGAATAACAACAACAACAAAAAGTCTATGTGTGGCTTATATTACCTTTCTGCTGGTCCATGGTGCTGATACCCATTGGTCCAAGTGGTATATAGAGCTGGGTTGGATTCATATTTGTCATTGACTAACTCATGGGCATAGTGGCTCAGCAGTAAAGAATCCGCCTGCAGTGCAGGGGACGTGAGTTCGATCCCTGGGTTGGAAAGATCCCCTGGAGAAGGAAATGGCAACCCGCTCCAGTATTTTGCCTGAAGAAATCCCATGGACAGAGGAGCCTGGTGGGCTCCAGTCCATGGGGTTGCAAGAGTCAGACACAACTTAGTGATTAAGCCACCACCAATTGACGGACAGAACTAGGAATGAACTAACACCATTGAAATATTAAGCCCTTGCGCCTCCACAATACCAAGCTACCTTCTTGGCACCAAAGGAAAACGGCTTCAGAAACAACCTTGTTGAGAGGAATCCAGAAGAGGAAAGTCTGATGCCTACACCACTGCCCCCCCACCCCATCTTTGTGATGTTAAAATCCTTCACTTTCCCTGACCCTTTCTGCACAATTTCAGCATCAACCCCAAGACAGCCTTCACAGAGGCTGCGTCTGAATAGAACATAACTTTCACTTTACCAAATCCGACAAAGCTTCCCAAGGCTCTTGAGAATCTGTCTAAAGTACCTGTTTGGGGACAGGCGAGGTAAAAGCCTTTTAAAAGCTTGTTTTAACTCTGTGTGAAATCAACTGACTAATATTTATACTGGGCAGCTTTCTGCAAAGATGAAATAAACTCTTTACAAATAGCCTACAGAGCTCAGACATTCACTGTGTGTGTGAGGTCAGGAAAGAACCTTGAACATGCTCCAGTATGCAACATGCTTAAGGCATGAGCAGACAGTCTGAGTTAGTTCTTGTTCTGCAAGGTTATCCACTGGATTTGATCAGAAAGGAACTAGCTCGTCTTTAAATCTCATAGACACATAGTAGGACGTCTTGCTTTCATTCATTCATTCATTCAGTCACTCAAGATGTATTTCCTGCCTGTGTCTTTGGCACAGAGAGATGCCCAAGGACACTTTGATTCAGTGTGCCTGGCTCCTGGTGGGCTCAGGATCAGCATTTGTGTTTGTATGAATGTAAAATGGGCTTCCCAAGTGGCGCTAATGGTAAAGAACTCATCTGCCAAGGCAGGAGATATAAGAGCTGTGGGTTCAATCCCTGGGTAGGGTAGATCTCCTGGAGAAGGCAATGGCAACCCACTCCAGTATTCTTGCCTGGAGAATCCCATGGAAAGAGGAGCCTGCTGGGCTACAGTCCATGGGGTCGCACAGAGTCAGACACGACTGAAATGACTAAACATGCACATGAATGTAAAATACATTCAGGCATGAGAAAACTGTCTCTTCTCAAGTGGAGATTTAAAAGATGGATAAAGATAGATGCAGGAAAATCAACAATCAGAGCAAGTTTCATGGATTTTTAAGAGTCTACATGCATATTATTATGGGAGCCAGAGTGGAAGCATCCCAGTTCAGAGATGGAAGGTGTAGCAAATGCTTCTCGAAGGATATGATGGAGATGAGTCTTAAAGGAGAAGTTGGAGTGAATTAGGGGGAATCTAAAACAGAGGGAAAGCATGGAGATCAGGGAAAGAAAGAACACAGAGAAGACTCCTTTGAGTGAACTATGTGGGTGGTGGGGATTCAACAGAAACTGGAGCTAGAAATGAGGTTGCAGATATACAGACAAGAAAAGGGAATGTCAGGTAAAATAGCTTGGATTTGATTCCTTAAGGAATGAGAAGCCATTGAAGCCATTCCAGGAATGGGGATGAAACGGTCAAATCTGGGCTCTACAAAGAGTATTCTGACCACTGAACAGCAAATGCATGGGAGAGAAATGATGGAGACGGGGAAGAGCAAAGATGACCGCAGACAACCACAAATGAGATGACAAAGCAGGGAAGACAAAGCAGAGATGCAGCAGGGCAGACGGACTCAGGGACCCACTCCTCAAGCTACTTTTCTGCATCAGTAAGGATGCTAACGGTTCTAATCTTCATGTGTGCCATATTTCTCGGGTCCAGTGCAAACTCATTGATGTTTACATTTTTATTTTAATAGGACTCTAAAGACCACACTCTCTCCTCACCATGAGAAAGAGATGAGTAATTATATGAAAGATGGAAACTGTTTTTGTGTCTGGAGAAGGCAATGGCACCCCACTCCAGTACTCTTGCCTGGAAAATCCCATGGATGGAGGAGCCTGGAAGGCTGCAGTCCATGGGGTCGCTGAGGGTCGGACACGACTGAGCAACTTCACTTTCTCTTTTCACTTTCATGCAATGGAGAAGGAAATGGCAACCCACTCCAATGTTCTTGCCTGGAGAATCCCAGGGACAGGGAAGCCTGGTGGGCTGCCGTCTATGGGGTCACACAGAGTCGGACACGACTGAAGCGACTTAGCAGCAGCAGCAGCAGCCCTCTTTGTCATGAGAATGCTGAAGTGGTCAAATTAAAGAAGCAAAACTTCTATCTAGGATTATACTGTTGGACTAGAAATACATTCAAGCAAAACAAGGCCTACTATGAACTTCATATGTGCCAAGCTCTTGAGTCCAGGTTATGGGAAAAAATGTTAATGATGATGATGATGACCATTAATAAAGCCCTTTGTATTGCACACCCACTAAATCCTTATAAGGACTCTGAGTACTATATTATTATCTCCATTTGCCAGATGAGAAAACTGAGGCTCAATCAAGGAATGACTTATTCACAGCCACACTGCTCTTAAGAGCTACAGCCAGAATGTGACTCCAGCCTGGGGTCTTTCTACTACCCCATATTCTATAGGCTTTCTCTGGGGCATCATCTTTAGTGGTCTCCCCTTTCTATGGGATCCCTTATTAATCATCTAAAGGATTCAAAAATAAATTTCAACGAACAGTATCAATGAGCTTCTGCTGGTTTTCCAAGAAATTGTCTGCTGTCTTTGAGGGAACAGAGAAAGAATGAAAGAAGGAGATAGCATGATTCCCAATACTAACCAGCCTAAAGTCTGGGAAGGGGGACCGTTTGCTGAGTTCTAAAATGCAAGCCCAGGATGTCCCTGGTGGCCCAGTGGCTAAGATTTTGAGCTCCCAATGCAGGGGACCTGAGTTTGATCCCTGGTCAGGGAACCAGATCCCACATGCCACAACGAAGGGTTCACATGCTACAACGAAAGATCCTGTGTGCCACAACTAAGACTCGGCACAGCCAAATAAATAAGTGAAAAAATAATAAGTATTTTTTTTAAAAAAGAGTCCTCCTCTTCCTCGTACAAGAGAGGGAGACACCTTTTAAAAATTCAACCCACCTCTGAAGCCAAAAGGCCTGCTGTGTAAATTCTGATTCCCCCTCTTTAATAAAAAAAATTTTAATTCAATGTAATTTTAAAGGTTACATTCCATTTTCAATTATTACAAATTTTTGGCTATTTTTCCCGTGTTGCACAATACATCCTTGAGCCTGTCCTATATCCAGTAGCTTGTACCTCTCACACCTCCAGGCCTTTTTGCCCATCACGCCCTCCCCACTGGTAGCTACTGGTTCGTTCTCTCTGTTGTCCCCTTCTTTTTCGCTGTATTCACTAGTTTGTTGTATTCTTTAGATTCCACATGTAAGTGATACCACGCCGCATTTGTCTTTTCTTCCATTTGACTTATTTCAGCTATCATAATACCCTCCAAACTCACTGAATCCTGTGTCTCCTTCTTACTAGGTGCTTGCTCTTGAGTAAATAACATTAACTCTGTGCTTTGCCACTCTCTGGTAAAATGGGGATACTAATAGTGCATCCATATGGAGCTGTCTCAGAGAAGGCAATGGCACCCCACTCCAGTACTCTTGCCTGGAAAATCCCATGGACAGAGAAGCCTGGTAGGCTGCAGTCCATGGGGTCGCTAAGAGTCGGGCACGACTGAGCGACTTCACTGTCACTTTTCACTTTCATGCATTGGAGAAGGAAATGGCAACCCACTCCAGTGTTCTTGCCTGGAGAATCCCAGGGACAGAGGAGCCTAGTGGGCTGCCGTCTATGGGGTCACACAGAGTCGGACATGACTGAAGCAACTTAGCAGCAGCAGCAGCATGGAGTTATCTGTGGAATAAATTAGGCAAAGCATATAAAGTTCCTATCACCATCCTGAAAATACATATCCAATTATATTTGTTATAACAGTTATGGTATATGGGCTATTATTACCGTTACTGTTATTTGAAAGAGACGTAACTTGCATGAGAGTGTACAGTGGATGAAGGGACATTTTCCAGAAAAAAAAGCAAAGAGTCAAAATCTAGCCTGGGAGGAGACAAGCAGGCTGAGGGAGCAGAGAAGAAACTTGACTCATCACACCCACAATCACACACTAGGCTTGGAAAATAACACACTGGTCCGGGGGGGTAGGAAGGGCACAAAGGATTTCTCGCTGAACTGCGTCTTCCAAGTCTTGAACTGAGCTTTTTTTTTGGGATAAAATGTTGTCTTTTTCTATTTGCATATTGTCTTTCTTTAAATTTATTTTTAATTGGAGGATAATTGCTTTACAATATTGTGTTGGCTCCTGCCATACAATAACTTGAATCCTCCATAAGTATGCATATGTCCCCTCCCTCTTGAACCTCCTCCCCACCCCTCCCACCCCTCGAGGTTGTCACAGAGCACCGGATTGAGCTCCCTGTGTTCTAAAGAAACTTCCCAGTAGCTAGCTATTTTACATAGGTGAGGTAAATGTTTCAATGCTATTCCCTCAGTTCGTCCCACCCTCTCCTTCCCCTGCTGTCTCCAAAGTCCGTTCTCTATTCCTGCCTTGCAAATAGGTTCCTTAGTACCCTTTTTCTAGATTCCATATATATGCATTAAGATACAAAATTGGTTTTTCTCTTTCTAACTTCACTGTATAACAGGCTCTAAGTTCATCCATGTCACTAGAACCAACTCAACTGCATTCCTTTTCATGGCTGAATAATATTCTACTGCTCATACGTACTACAAATTCTTTATCCATTCATCTATTGGATTGAACTTTGCTACTGATTTGTCTGAAGTCGCTCAGTAGGATAGTCACTTATGTTTTCAGCTCAGCCAATCACATACAAACACACTGCTCAAAGCCAGAACTGGAGTCAACAACCACCTGAGTCAGAGAAAATAGAAAGCCAGGCCACAGAGATCACCTCTTGTCCCTTTCAACTATCACAGCCCCCCTCCACTCCCTGTTGACACAGCTAACTCATGATTCACTGAACTCTCGTTACCCACTCGCAGAGCAGAAATCATTTCTGAGTCAATATGAATATCTCAGATGAAAAAGGGAACTGTTGCTTGTGAGCTTGGTTCTGCAAATACCCCAGGGGTTGACTGGGCTCTCTCCTAGAGGAGACTGCAAAACTGTAAGAATCCAAATGAAATGCAAGAATCGAGTGTGACTTTGATCATGATAATCATGATGATGATGATGATGAATGTGCTTCCTTCTGCTGCTGTAATAACTCACCAGCGACTTTGTGACTTAAAGTAACGCAGCTGTGCTCTCTTACAGTCCTGGAGGTCAGAAGTCTAAAACCAGTGCCACTGACCTAAAGGCAAGGTGTCAGCAGGGCTGGCTCTTTCTGCAGCCTCTGGCGGGCAATCTGGCCCCTTGTTGTTTTCAGCATCCAATGGTCACTTGAATCCATGGCCTTGTGGGCTGTTTCTCCACCTTTGAAATGCATCACTCCAGTTTCTGCTTCTGCTATCACACTGGTTTTTCCTCTGACTCTGACACGTCTGCCTCCCTTATATGATAAGGACTCTTGCGACTATGTTGGGCCCATTGGGATAATGCTGGATAATCCTTCTCGGTCAACATCCATCACCTAAGCACATCTGTAAAGTCCCTTTTGTCATACAACATTAACACAGCAGTGACAGGTCCCAAGGACTAGGATATGGATATATTGGGGGGAATAATGTTGAGTCTACCACAGTGATGATATTCTAAGCAAACACTGTCCATTAAAACTTTCCAAGATGATGGGAACATTTCATATCTGTGCCATCTAATACAGTAACCACCAGCCACATGCAGCTCTTGGGCACCTGAAAGGTGGATAGTGTCCTTGGAAAATTGAATTTTAATTTTACTTCATTTAAATTGATTCAAATAGCTACTATTTAAATAGTAGTGACTATTATATGCAGCAGAGCAGTACTGGGGTCAGCATTAGTCAGCTTCCATGGCACCTTCTGGAGGAGGAAATGGCTACCGACTCCGGTATTCTTGCCTGGAGAATCCCATGGACAGATGAGCCTGGCAGGCTACAGTCAATAGTGTCGCACAGGGTCAGACAGGACTGAAGTGACTTAGCAATAGCAGCAGCATGGCACCAATAGAATCTCTTCTCTTAGGAAAATAAGACTAAATAATGATTATTTTAAATGGATGATCTCTCATACATTTACAAACAGTCACATCATTACAGTTACTAAAGCAGAGAAGTTGACCTAAGATTTTTTTTTTTTTTTTTCCTTTTCCTTTTTCAGCACCAAGGACAGAAATACAAAGACTTTTCTGCTTTGACTCCTCTCTGTGAATCTACATTCCTCTTGAATTTTTTACAGATGACTTTTCCAGTATTCTGATTGGTGAATGAATACCAAAGAACTGAATTTTATGCCTTTTTAGATTACGTTGGGAATCAGTGCTAAATGCAGAATGCAGACAAAATCATGCAAAGTAGTCAGTTTATTGTTGAGCTTTTTCCCACCTTTCAGCATGGTAAGTTTAATGCTGAAAATTGAGCTGGTTCCATGATATACAAGCATGAAACCCACGGTTCCAACACTAGAAAAGTAAAATAAGTGCACCGAGGAGAATTTTTAGCCTAGGAATTTCTGTGTTGTCAGTCTCTCAGTCACATCCAACTCTTTGCAACCCTGTGGACTATAGCCCACAAGGCTCCTCTGTCCATGGAATTCTCCAGGCAAGAATAGGGCATGAGTAGTCATTTCTTACTCTAGGGAATCTTCCCAACCCAGGGATTGGAGCTGTATCTCCTGCCTCTCTTGCATTGGCAGGCAGATTCTTTACCACTGTGCCATCTGGGAAGCCCAGGAATTAGTAGTATAGATGATATTCATCAATATTCAGGATGATAAAGAGAGACACAAGAGTGGTGGCTAGATATAGGAATTGACTGGATATAGAAAACTGGATAGGAAATTATTGAAATCAAATTACTGAAATTCTTCTTGAAACTTTTGTTGGGTAGGAGTCAATAAGACCCAGTTTCTTCTAAAAATTTGAATGGGAATAAACACTATGGCTAAAAGACTGTTACCTATTAGGATATGTCAGTTTCAGGCGGGGGGGGGGGGGGCAAGGACTTAGTGGGCCACAGACTCAAATATAGTAGTAATGAAATTACTTTTTAAGAATAAAGAGTCAAACAAAAATATTTTAATACCATATTAAGCAAAAAACTTTAGAGAGACCATTTAAAAACTTACCTTGACCCCAACCCAGTGATCAATAAGGAAAGCTAATGTGATCTCTCAGAAGAATTCTGAAAGTCAGAGAGACCACACCACCAGTCTGTCTGACGTTTGGTGTGTCCAGTCCGGCCCTCCAGGGCCATATCCACTTATGTAGAGACGTATCCCATGAACAGACTGAATCCTAAAGTAAAACCCAAGAATCCCTTTCTAAGGCCATGGACAGGATGACAAGTTATCACAAAGGAAAAATGAAGGATTTGGAGTCAACCAAATGGTCACAGACAGGGAACGGTGGAGTGGACTGGACTCTAAGGTAGAGGGATGCAGCATCAGCAGACAAGGAGAGATGGGGTGGTAGAAGCTTTAGGAACTGACTTCAGAGGAAATCTAATGATGCACATGTCTTGTTACAGCAAATTTGGAAAACTCAGCAGTGGCCACAGGACTGGAAAAGGTCAGTTTTCATGCCAATCCCAAAGAAAGGCAATGCCAAAGAATGTTCAAACTACCACACAATTGCACTCATCTCACACGCTAGTAAAATAATGCTCAAAATTCTCCAAGCCAGGCTTCAGCAATATGTGAACCGTGAACTTCCTGATGTTCAAGCTGGTTTTAGAAAAGGCAGAGGAACCAGAGATCAAATTGCCAACATCCACTGGATCATGGAAAAAGCAAGAGAGTTCCAGAAAAACATCTATTTCTGCTTTATTGACTATGCCAAAGCCTTTGACTGTGTGGACTACAATAAACTGTGGAAAATTCTGAAAGAGATGGGAATACCAGACCACCTGATCTGCCTCTTGAGAAATCTGTATGCAGGTCAGGAAGCAACAGTTAGAACTGGACATGGAACAACAGACTGGTTCCAAATAGGAAAAGGAGTTCGTCAAGGCTGTATATTGTCACCCTGTTTATTTAACTTATATGCAGAGTACATCATGAGAAACACTGGACTGGAAGAAACACAAGCTGGAATCAAGATTGCCAGGAGAAATATCAATAACCTCAGATATGCAGATGACACCATCCTTATGGCAGAAAGTGAAGACGAACTCAAAAGCCTCTTGATGAAAGTGAAAGTGGAGAGTGAAAAAGTTGGCTTAAAGCTCAACATTCAGAAAACGAAGATCATGGCATCCAATCCCATCACTTTATGGGAAATAGATGGGGAAACAGTGGAAACAGTGTCAGACTTTATTTTTCTGGGTTCCAAAATCACTGCAGATGGTGATTGCAGCCATGAAATTAAAAGACGCTTACTCCTTGGAAGGAAAGTTATGACCAACCTAGATAGCATATTCAAAAGCAGAGACATTACTTTGCCAACAAAGGTCCGTCTAGTCAAGGCTATGGTTTTTCCTATGGTCATGTATGGATGTGAGAGTTGGACTGTGAAGAAGGCTGAGCCCCGAAGAATTGATGCTTTTGAACTGTGGTGTTGGAGAAAACTCTTGAGAGTCCCTTGGACTGAAAGGAGATCCAACCAGTCCGTTCTGAAGGAGATCAGCCCTAGGATTTCTTTGGAAGGTATGATGCTACTTTGGCCACCTGATGCGAAGAGTTGACTCATTGGAAAAGACTCTGATGCTGGGAGGGATTGGGGGCAGGAGGAAAAGGGGACGACAGAGGATGAGATGGCTGGATGGCATCACTGACTCGATGGATGTGAGTCTGAGTGAACTCCGGGAGTTGGTGATAGACAGGGAGGCCTGGCGTGCTTCGATTCATGGGGTCGCAAAGAGTTGGACATGACTGAACGACTGATTTGATCTGATCACTTTATTTCAGATACAGATGAGGAGAAGGGGAGATAAGAAGTGTGGGTCACTTTTTGGTCTCCCCAGATCTCTAACTGATGGGTCTCTAAACCAGGGGTAGGAAAGTAATTCAACTCATCTTACTGAATCCTTAAACACTCAAATATATCTTATCTTCACTGTCTATTAAAGTACTTCAGCAGAATATTTTTAGACACTTTTCAAAATGTGTGATGATGAAGAGATTGGCAGTAGGTTTTTTCAGGCCACTTCAAGGAAAAAAAGGATACTGAAATGGTGGTCTACATTTCCACAAGTTGTCAGGACAGCAAAGATGCCTAGGTGTCAGAGCAAAACCACCCAAGGAAAAAAATGCAGAGCTGCTTCTGCAAAAATGTGGGATCAGATTTTTATTTACCATGGTTTCCTCTCTTTGAGACTATGGGAAAGCTCCTTTTACCAAGGCTAGAAGCTCACGAATGAGTCAGGTGTCAAGGCTATCAGAACTCTACCTTTGGCCATGAGTTCTAATAGACACTCTGCAAACCTACTTTTGCCAGTGGTAGCACTCAATAGAGCACTGCAGCCTCCCCAACCCACCCGAGCTAGCACATCCAAGATCAGAAGCTGCATGGCTATTACCATGAATGTCTGGGCCCTTAGACAAAGCGTCATCCTGTTTTCAGTAATGAGAAAAGCATCTGCGTTGAAGAAGGAGAAAAAGTCCAATCAGACATCTCTGCCAATTTATTCTGGCTCGTATGACTGACTGAAACTCTGTAACCCTCTGTGTTCCAGAACTAGCCCCTTGGTCACATGGTAGGGATGTTCCGGTAAACACAACTGGGACACAGATTTTACAGGGGGAGAGAAAACAGAGAAACACTGGCAGGCACAAACCCACCTTCTAGTCTATTCCAAGGAGCATTTGGGGGAGAGACAGGTCTGCAGTAAGACCCCAAGAGTCTTACCCTTTACGCTCTCTGACCTTGGACAATATATTGTGTGCTGAGTGTGCCTAGTTGCTCAGTCGTGTCTGACTCTTTGCAACCCCATGGACTGTGGCCTGACAGACTCCTCTGTCCATGGGATTTCCCAGGCAAGAATACTGGAATGGGTGGCTACTTCCCCCTTTCAAAACACTGCACACATATATATCATCAAAAGATGGAAATAACATCTCTATTTTGATGTGATAAAGAACAGATTAAGGAAATGTGCATAATTCTGTCTCTAAACCTCAGATTTTCCATTTCCAAAATGGGAATATGAGGGTAGCTACTACATTGGATTATTTTGAAGATTAAATGGGATTAGGTATACAAAGTGCTTAGCATTGCCACCTGGCACATATTAAGAGATTAGTCAATGTTAGCAATCTTAAGAACAAATATTAAACAACTGTTCAACAGGATCTCAGGCAGCTCTTGGCATTCAGTAGATGCTTAACGAAAGGCAGGTTCTATATTACTCAGACATTAATATTGCTGAATAATAAAAGATTTCAGCCAGAGACTCCCTAATATTACCTCATAGGGCAGCCTTCGTAGAGACAGGACACAGAGTAAGATGAGACAGGTAGAGGCAGTTGATCAGAGAAATCTGGACAGAGTGAGGAAAGCAGACCCAGGAAAAGCAGACACAAACACGGAAGTGAAATTCACAGCGCAAGATCTCAGGCGGACAGACACAGATAGAGACATAGCTGCATAGATATAGATAGACAGATATACACACACACATAGAGTGTGTGTATATATTCCCTTGTGGCTCAGATGGTAATGAAATCTGCCTGCAATGCGGAAACCTGGGGTTCAATCCCTGGGTGGGGAAGATCCTCTGAAGAAGGGAATGGAAATACTGCAGTATTCCTGCCTGGAGAATTCCAAGGACAGAGGAGCCTGGCGGGCCACAGTCCATGGGGTTGCAATGAGTCAACAAGACTGAGCAACTAATGCTTTCGCTTTCATATCTATATATAGCTATGTGTTTCTATCTATTTAAACATTCATCCATTCATCCACTTGCCCCTTTACACATCCATCCATCTATCCATCTGTCTATCACTCTTTCTATCAAACTATGAATCTTAGGAGAGAAAGGAAAAGGCAAAAAAAGAGAGAGAGAGAGAGAGAGAGAGAGGAAAAGGAATTGCACAGCCAGCTCTTGGGCCAGCTCAGAGCTCCATCGAGCTAAGTGCACGCACTGCGAACCAGCACCCCTTCTGCCTGAGGGTATTAGCGCTACCGCAGATGAAGATGTAAGGGCGACCAGCTCATCAATCACAGTCACGCGGGGACACGGGAGCCAGGCAAGAGGATTAGCGGTGCAGCCCGCCCAGACCTCTTCCTCTCACAGCTTCCCTTTAATTAAACATCACCTCCAGTGCTTACTTCTGGCCGAGATGCCCCCGCACCCCCACCCCTCCATTCCCAAGGCCGGCCTCCTGTAATCTAGGCTTCAGAGTTAATTAGAAAAGAGGTTCTGGGAAAAAACCACACAGACACACACACATATCCATTCCAAAGGGTGGGAATCCCTGAAGAGAAATGATTGGATGCTGGTAATAAAGATTTGCTTTTCCTTGGAATTGAGATTGACTATTAAATGGCCTTCATTAAGCTGCAGCTTTTTTTCTACCCAGGACCTCTCCAATAAAGCTATGTGAAGTCTTACTGAAGAAGCTTTTAGCTTGAGAGTGGGGAACGAAGGGGGCCCTTTGAAAGGCTGTGTCCAGATCACCCAGGAGAACGTTTGTGTCTGCCTTGAGAGGGCTGAGGGGAGGCGAGTGCAGGGGAGGGTTCCTGTGTGTGCTGTGCAGTCTGGGCGTGAGTTTCCACATGTGTGAATATGAGTGGATTTTCCTGGATGGTTTGTCTTTGTGCAGGGGAAGGGGGAGGGAGGGAGAGACGGCTCCTAGAGGGAGGGAGCTGACACTCCTAGAGCACGGAAGCCGATGCTTCCTTTCAGGAATGTTCATCCATTCATTCATTTATTCAGCCAGTATGCATCGGTCTCCTATCTCATGCCAGGCCAAGGACTCTGTGCTGGGCACAGAACAGGATAAATTCCTCAGCTGCCTGTGGAGTGCCTGTGAGGAAAGCAGGCAAGTAACTGACCCACAAACGCATAGATGGAGAATATGATGAGCTAGAAGTGTGATGAGGACAGGCACAGAACGGGAGTGATGGGGGCTGCTCTCTGAGATGAGGGAGTCAGAGGAGGAGAAGCCACATGGAATGTGGTAGTGTTAGTCACTCAGCCGTGTCCGACTCTTTGTGACCCCATGGATGGAGCCCACCAGGCTCCTCTGTCCTTGGAATTCTCCAAGCAAGAATACTGGAGTGGGTTGCCATTCCCTTCTCCGGGAAATCTTCCCAACCCAAGGATCGAACCCAGGTCTCCTGCATTGCAGGCAGATTCTTTACCGGAAGCCATGGGCAAATCTAGGGAAAATAAGGCCCAGGGAACTGCAAGATCAATGCCTTGAAGTGAGGTGTGTATTTGGAAGGATTTAGGGGCAGCAGTGAGGAGGCAGAATGAGGCTTATGGGGCAGCCAAGGACCTGCATGTTGGAATTCTGACTCTTGGCTGGTTTGTCTCTTAGAAACAAGAGGCAAGTATCTGTGCAGCCCCCGATGCCTCAGCTTGAGGTTCTCCTTCCTAGCCTCTGCAGGGAATCCCACCCAGAACACGATGGATGACTTCACTTCTATACTAATATTGGCCTGGCTTCCATGCAATGAACTCACCTTATGTGAACTGGACACCATGTGTGCCAAGCATACCACTTTCCCCCCAAATCTTCAAATGACTACTCTACAGGAGAAATGCGGTCCACTTACAGTTCTGGACATGAATCTCAAAGAATTCAGATGGCTAGCTCTAGGTTACTAAACACCGATAAACTGCCAGCACAAAAAAAGAGAAGGACACACAGTGCAATGAAAGTACAAACAAGCCAAGCATGCTAGAAAGCAGAAGTTGGCAGCATTTTTCTGTGATGAGCCCAAGGTAAATAGACACCTATAAACTTTCAGTTTTGCCAGACTTAGAGCACCTCTGTTGCAACCACTCAAGTTGGCCGTTATAGCCAGAAAGCACCATAGATGTGTGAGTGAATGAGTGTGGTTGAGGATCAATAAAACTTTATTTGCAAAAGTAGATACAATTGTATGAGTGTGGCTGAGTATCAATAAAGCTTTATTTGCAAAAGTAGGCAGCGGGCCAGATGTGGCCCACAGGCTGACATTTGCTGTTGACTATCTGTAAGTTCAGAGGCAAACTGATTTGGGGAAACACAAACGATAGTCAAGGGATTTCATGTTCACATAATAATAAAAAAAAGTAGATATTAGTTAGATATATGCAAATGTAGTCTTCTATTTCCAGCCTCTCCTTATAATCCCTTGCCTGGGGGAGTGGGGACACCCCATTTGGGAGCTGTGAGATTCTTCTCCCTGAGTTCATTCACCTCATTCCCTGTCATGTCTTAAAACTAAAAAAAGCATACGTGGGAGGCTGAGGCATCCAGTTGGATTCCGGGAAAGCCTATTAGGCGTGTTAATCCATTTGTAATTCAACAAGAAGAAGATGAAAGCACAAGGCAAAGAGCAGAAGGTGGGAATATGTCTTCCAGAAACATGTGAGCAACCGTGCGGGGCAAGGCAGACCATTAGAGGCCACACTCAGTCCGCCTCGAAAACAGTGAGGGGAAGAGGACACGTGGGTGTGCAGTTCAGTGTGCCTGTGTGTATACAGAATTAGTCACTGCAGCTGTAAACAGATCACAGTGGCCATCACAAGCAACAGTGAATATACACGTCAATGGCATGTAACAAACACACATGCAATGAGCATATATGTCAAAGGATATGTGTTGAACAAATGTTCATTAACCGGCCTGAGTACAGGGGGTGAGAACTCCTTTCTACAGGGGTGAGTATGACTTATCTTTATATATCTAAGGTGAATTCTCTGATATTTTAAAAGTATGACGATTTAATGCTAGGAAACTTAAACTTGCATACAAATTTTGATGTGTAAGACATATAAAAATTCACCTTGAATGTGGAAATCCAGACAGTATCTCACTCCTCAACAGTTTTGAGCAAGTCAAAAGATATTAGTTGGGACACATGTCTTGCTTAGGACACTAACATCATCATCACTCATCTGAGTGTCCGAAAGTTGCCATTAAACCAGAAAAAGCAAAGGTCAGAAGGTCTTATGCTGAATTGATATTGGGGACACTGTTAAAAACAAAGCCAAACAAAATATTACACATGTTGCCCCATGGCTGGTGGGCAGTGCAGCCACCGATCACTCTAGAAAACAGTACTGCCATATCTTATAAGGTTAAACCTATACTTGTCATGTGACCCAGCAGTGCCCTTCCAAGGATTTACCTAAGAAAAATGAAAACTCATGTCCACACAGAGGTGTATGCTGAAATCTCATTGCATTCATACCCGCCAGAACCTGGAAACCAATGTCCATCAACTGCAGAATGGATAAACAGATGGTGGTATATCCATGTCACGGAATATTACTCAGCAGTGAAAAGGACTGTTGATAAACATTTCATGGATGCATATCAAAAATATTATGTTAAGTGAAAAAAGTCAAACATAAAAAGCTTTGTACAGTATTATTCCCTTTATACGAAATTCAAAATGATAGAGAGAGAATAGATCAGTGGTTGCCAGGGGTTGGGAATTTGGGGGTAAAATAGACTAAAAATGAGCTTAAGGAAACTTTTAAAATGAAGGACTATTCTCTCTCTTGATTAAAGTGAAGGTCACAAGATTGTATAGAATTACCAAGAATCCTCAAGCTGTACATGTAAATAAATAAATCTTATTGCATATAAATACTAACTTAAAAAAAAAAAAAAAAACCCTAATGTGTGGTCTCCACTGCAAACCAGTTTAAGAAGAATTGCTCAGAATGAAAAGCAACTGGTTTTACTATTCCCACGTCTGTTTCTCAATCCTGGCACACAACCATCTGACCCCAGTAACCTGTTATCCTGGGTTGGATGTAAATCCAACACCAGGATTTCCCTGACGGTAGAGTGGATAAGAATTCACCTGCCCATGCAGGGGACATGGGTTTAATCTCTGGTCTGGGAAGATCCTACATGCCTTGGAGCAACTAAGCCCACGCGTCATAACTACTGAGCCCGCCTGCTGCAGCTACTGGAGCCTGTGGGTCTAGAGCCTGTGCTCTGCAACAAGACAAGCCAACGGGACTCCAGCTCACCACAACGCAAGAGTAGCCCCTACCTGCTGCAACTGGCAAAAGCCCCTCTCAAAGCAACGAAGACCCAGTACAACCAAAAAACTTATAAATAAATCATAAATCCAACTCCAGAAAAACATCTTTGAAATATCAGCATTTCCCCAAACGTATGGCACTAAAGTAATACCCTGGTAGCAGTCATTCCCAAGACCACTGCCCTTCTACTGGGTGGGCCAAACAGTTTCTTTGGGTTTTTCCTTTACATCCATCCAACCTGACACATCCCTAACCCAGGGAATGTATAAGGAGGTGACAAAGTTGGCATCACAGGCTTGGGGATAAATGGTATGAACACAACATCTACTGCCTACTGAGTGCTTACTGGATCCTAGGCACTGCACTAAGTGCTTACTTAATATCACAGCCTTTTATGTTCATGAGAACTCTATGAATAGATATACATTACTGTCCTCCTTGTATAGATGAAGGAATTAAAGCTCACATATATTCTTTATGTATGAAGAATATACATAACCTGTCCAAGTTCACATACCCAGTAAGGCTGAGCTGGGACAGAGTTAGGTGTGCCGGATTCTAAAATCACCACTTTTAGGACTTCAAGTCTCCAGCAGAGCTCCGGAGGGACTCAAAAGAGTTCAGCAAGTCTAGATACACAAACACATCACAGCTAATCAGTGAGGGCTGTGCATAACATCCTGTGGAGAAGGAAATGGCAACCCACTCCAGTATTCTTGCCTGGGAAATCCCTAGGACACAGGGGCCTGCAGGGGGTGGGGGGTGGGCTACAGTCCTGGGGTCACAAAGAGTCAGACATAACTTAGCGACTAAACAAGAAACTGCTTCTGTAATTACAACGCAGCCCCATTACACTTGGGGGAACTCAGGTAGAGTGGCTTCCCTTTCCTTCCATCATCGGGCAGGCCGCGGTGCCCAGGAGATGCACTATTTTGGAAGCCAGTTTGGAAGTTAACCCTTCCTTCAAATAATTATAAACGGTTCAATCCCTGAATGAGATCCCGCATACAGCAACAACAGCAAATACCTCCTACTGAAAAGCGATCAGTGCTTCCTCATACCACACTTACAAGACTGCTCTGACTATTATAAGAAATAGGACTTGGAGGTCACTTGGCTCTGTGTCTTCACATAGCAAGGACTAGTAATAGTCATGATAGCTACAAGTCTTCCTGCTTTCTGGTAAGAAAAATAATATTTTAGCACCTACCCTGTAGGTAGTGGGCTTCCCAGGTGGTGCTAGGGGTAAAGAACCTGCCTGCCAATGCAGGAGATGCAAAGAGACGTGGGTTTGATCCCTGAGTCCAGAAGATCCCCTGGAGGAGAGCATGGCAACCCACTCCATTCTTGCCTGGAGAATCCCATGGACGGAGGAGGCTGGCAGGCTATAGTCAATAGCACTGCAAACAGTTGGAGACGATTAAAGGGATTTAGCATGCATGCAAACTGTAGTGTAGCAGAAGGAATTTTTTTCCCCAGGTGCATCTGAGATCTGGGAAAGCCGATACATGGGGCTAAACACCTTACTAGACCTCACCTCCAGGGGCAGGCCTCTTCCAACCCAGGATAAAGTCTACAAAGAGATCACTGCAGGCAAATCCGTCCTCCTCTCAGATCTTGTTTCTGCAACAGCTGAGCCCATCCCCTGTGCATGATGTTCAGGATTTGGGGACAGAACATCCCGAGTGTGTGGGAGGACACATTTGCATAGAGGTGGGTGGGCAGGGGCTTAGCAGAACATCCAAGAACACAAGCAAACACACCCAGGAAGGAAAATTCCTTCATTGCTCTGGGCTCTCACCCCCAGCAGGGATGCCTGTAGGGAGTGACCAAGGTCGCCTGGCCCGACATCCTCTCCCCACTGGGTTCTCTAGTGAAGCGGATCCAGAAATTGTGTCTCTGAGTCTCAGCAGTGTCTTTAATGATTGCTTCCCAAAACAAACCCCAGGCAATCAGAAGAAAGAGAAGAGCAATGCTAGTAGCTGACTCTTGATAAAATAAAGAACCAGAAGGAAGTTAATGGGGACTGAAGAGACGCAAAGAGAAGATGAGGAATAACTCTCTACTGCTTACTACATAATAGTGATGCTGTGTGGGCCAGACACGTCCCTTTGGGCCCTGTATTCCTCACCTGTAAGGTGAGACTGGAACTCTCACCTAATGCCCCTGGAAAGTGTGCAGGTGAGTTAGTCGCTCAGTTGTGTCTGACTCTTTGTGATCTCATGGACTGCAGCCAGCCAGGCTTCTCTGTCCATGGGATTCTCCAGGCAAGAATACTGGAGTGGGTTGCCATGCCCTCTTCCAGGGGATCTTCCCAGCCCAAGGATCGAACCCACGTCTCTTATGTCTCCCACACGGCCACCTGGGAAGCCCTTTTATCTAAGAGGTTGCCCCAGTTCCCAGTGGCTTTGTGTTTCCTCAAATAAGTGCCAAGACCCAGCAGATCATTAATTACAACTTCTACAAATGGTTTCCCACATCGCCTTGCAGGCACGCATGTGCCCTGGGAGGGAAGATTTCTCAGCAGCAGAAAGTGGCCCGTGCTTCTGGCTCTACACAGGGCTCTCGGAGAGGATGCAGCTCATGTGGCACAGAGGCCTTCAGGCAAGAGAGAATCTGCAGCTGAAAATGAGTCTGTGCTGGAAACAAGGAGGGTGATGAAAACAGGGCTTGCAGCTTTGAAGAAGTAAATAGCATAGGAGAGGGGGGAAAAGTATGAGCTGGTGATCATTAGAACACAAAACCTCATGCTTGTTGCACATTTATTTTTCCCAAAGAATTACTGTATCCACTTTCTCATTTGTGGGATTAGGATAAATATTTGCTGAGCATCTATTATGTTCTGGGTCAAGAAGATTCCCCTGGAGGAGGGCATGGCGACCCACTCCAGTGTTCCTGCCTGGAGAATCCCATGGACAGAGGAACCTGGTGGGCTACAGTCCATGAGGTCACAAAGAGTCAGACACAACTGAAGCAACTTAGCACACACGTACGCACTATATTCTAGGGGCTTCCCAGGAGGCGACTCATGGACTGTAGCCTGGTAGGCTCCTCTGTCCCTGGAATTCTCCAGGCAAGAATACTGGAGTGGGTAGCCATGCCCTCCTCCAGGGGTTTTTCCTGACCCAGGGATTGAACCCACATCTCCTGCATTGGCAGGTGGGTTCTTTACCGGCTGAGCCACCTCTGAAGCCCTTTTGAGACATTCCAGTAGCAACAATCCCTAACCCTCTGCCTTTCCAAGATATAAGACTGTTGGAGTGATGAGATAAAAAATAACTATATGCAAAGTATTTTTCTCAGTATTTGGCTTATAGCAAGCACTGGTAAAATTAAAATGATATTTTCATTATCCTGATTACCTTGATCCATCTACAATCCAAGCTCTAGGAGAAAGTCATTGACATTTTGAAAAAAGGTAGTATCAAGAAATTGAAAGCATGAATGGACATCTCTTCTGCATTCACACAATATATTGTCCTCTGGATACCTCAGTTAAGGTCTGAGCCTGTGAATCCTAGGACAATGTTGGTTGGGGGAAAAAAGCCCTTCTGCTGAAATTTAAGAAGAGCTCCTCACTGTTTAAATTAGGTGGATTTACATGAACGATACTATTTGCTGCCTACCCAGCATCTGCCCCATTGTTAACTTATTAATAGACTTTCAGTTTATTCAGGTAAAGAGATAATACTATTTAATCTCAGCAAGGTGGGTCCACTTATCCAGATCCAGGTAATGAATAATGATCAATCTAAACTGGTCAGGGTCATCCAATGACTTTTTGCATGTGTGCCATCCAGTTTGTGGAGAAGGCAATGGCAATCCACTCCAGTACTCTTGCCTGGAAAATCCCATGGACAGAGGAGCCTGATAGGCTGCAGTCCATGGGGTCACTAAGAGTCGGACACGACTGAGTGACTTCACTTTCACTTTTCACTTTCATGCATTGGAGAAGGAAATGGCAACCCACTCCAGTGTTCTTGCCTGGAGAATCCCAGGGATGGGGGAGCCTGGTGGGCTGCCATCTATGGGGTCGCACAGAGTCGGACATGACAGAAGCGACTTAGCAGCAGCAGCAGCACCCAGTTTGGGCAAATAAGACATAATTTCATGTCTCCTTGAAGGCTTTCCTTCTCAGAAAAAAAGGCAAATCCTTGCAAAAGATAGTAAGTGCTTTACCCCTGTCCTTTTACACTTGAGGCACTGGAGTGAGGACATGAGGCTTGGAACTTCAACGGCTATTTTGTTACAGTGAGCAGAAAAGTAAAGGCTAGATGCAACCAGAGTGGGTAATGATGAGACTAAACCACTTACTTTAAGGCCTCTTGCTAAAGTTTTTTTCAAAAATTCTTTTTTAGTTAAGTCATTCACTGGTAGTCAGTTTTTAATTACCCTCGGGTAAAAGAAATGCAAAATGCTTCAATTCCTCAAATTCAGAGCTTTAGGTTTTTGTTGCATTTACTGAGAAGCTGGAAAAATGGCTTCCCAAATCACCTGAATCATTCGTGACTACAATCACTTCAGCTTCCACTGGAAGTCTTCTCATCACATCTCTCTGTGGGTGTGCCAATGCCCAGAATCTGGAGACCTCAGACCTGGAAGGAACTTCATACAAGAGATGTCCACTCTCCATCCACTGCAAGGGTCACCCCCATGATGAACATTTCAGGATTTCTCCAGCTGGGCAGCTCCGATCCCTAGACCATTTCTGCCTTTAACTTCCCTGACTTCCCCATCCCCTCCCCACCAAATAGCCTTCCTTTTGGATACAATTTTCCCTTTGGGCTCCACTGAGAAGGAGTTCCATTTGTTTGCCTATGGTTATGTCTTGTTGTTCTTTAGTCACTAACTCATGTCCAGCTCTTTGTGACCCCACGGACTGTAGCCCCCCAGGCTCCTCTGTCTGTGGCATTTCCCAGGCAAGAGTACTGGAGTGGGTTGCCATTTCCTTCTCCAGGGGATCTTCCCGACCCAGGGATTGAACCTACATCTCCCTTTTATCTGTTTTAATAAGACGATACTCTGTCCTCCTAGTATTCTCCATTCTATGTAGCAATCATGCTCTCAGAATATAGAAAACTATTTATATAAAGGTAGTGACACTTTCTATAGATCCTGGGTGAAGTAAAACGCCATCAAAGAATTCTGCTTTACCGATTTATTCTAACAAATTTCTATTATTAAAATAAATGTGCAGGGATTCAACCCCAAACTTTAATCACTGAATTGCCAAGTGCTCACCCACTTGAAAGGCAACTTTTTCATGTTTTCCATGTCTTTAAATCCACGTGGGGAGAGGGAGGGGTGCAAATTATAGACTTACGAATCAACGTCGAAGTCTCAATTATGTGTAGGAGTCAGAGGTTCAGAAAGTACAGATCTAGGACTAAACAAGGACACAATACCTAAAAGTCTCTGTTAGTCTCTGCTGACGACCCTAAGAAAGACCCTGAACCACCCCTTCACGTTTTTCTAACATCCTTCTGACTGCTGGGTCCATTTTTTCACCTACCTGCCTCCCAGCCGTGGCTTCGGGAAGAGAAGGGAAAAGTCAGATTTGCAGTGGGTGATGCTCTGTCCAATTCCACCTTGAAGTCCGAGGCTAGTCTCCAGGGCTCAGAGAATTAAAACGGATGCAGTGAACTTGACTTGCATGTAGTTACTGCCATCTTAATAAGGTGAGAGCAGCTGGGAGATCCCAGGAACATGTAAGTTGGGCCTTGCCATATGCAGCCAGCCTGGAATCTGTCAAGTTCACTTAGCACATTTTGTCTTTGGGGAGTCAGCCAGGCAATCACGTTCAAGGGGGCAGGAGGGAGAGGCAAGAACATGGGGAGTAAGGGCTGTTGAAATATTGAAGCTCCTGCTGATGTAAAGCCAGATGCATAATCACCCTCCCGCCCCCCACTGGGAAATACTCCTCTCACAGACCCCGGCTAGAGCTGAACACTGACAATGATTTAGGGCTGTTTGGGGGGAAAGAACTGAAATAGCTGGTATGAATATATGTATTTCAGAAGGAAGTAATGAGCACGTTTCTCATGGTCGGTGGATGAAGCTCATTTGCATCCATGTCTTATTTCTGCCCTGAACAACCCAAGAGACAGATATACCAATTTCAGCATCCACAAGAATGCCTTTTTTTTTTTTTTTTTTTTTGAGGTTGGTTTTGTGATCCTCCTGTGCGAGAGATCTTAAGAAAAAAAGGTCCTGGGGAAAAAAAGGGCATGAATTTGGGAAGGAGAGGAATAAAGTAACTGGCTGTTAAAAAGAGTGTTACCCATGGCTGCAGTCTGATAGCAAGGGTGAGATATGCTTCTTGGAAGGGAAGGTGAGCCTGGGACTCCACCCCAGCACAAGTCTACCCTGATGGATGGGGATGAGGGCATCTCGGCAGAGCTTTGGGAGAAAAAGCCAGAATTGAAAATGTAATCTCCATTTCATACTTTCTGCTGATATTCAGCATAAAAGCAAGGCTAGCCCATGGCCAGCCAAATTCAATGCAATTTATATGCAGCCTCATACATCTTTGAGGGGATTTTGTAGGGAGACCAAATCCTACCGACATCCCCTCGTACAGATTTGCTGGGAGGGGTTCCGAGTGATGCTTTGGAGGAGCCTTTCTGGGGAAATGAAGTGAGGGATTTAATTTGGTCCAGTTTACAGAATGTGCCCCAACGGTGACATTTCCAGGGGTAACGGGGCATCGTTATCCCTTGGAGATGAGGAGGACTTCGTTTTCAAGACGCTGCTCATTTAGCCTTCACTCCAGCAGAGGAACCAACAAAAGCAGCTCAGGCTTGCTTCTAGCATCTTCCAAGTCACGTGAACCTGGGCAGGTTCCTTCACTGCTCTGACTTACTAAGGTTAACGCCATCTAGCAGCTCTGATCCTTTCAGATGGTAAAGAATAATCAACACGTATTCAGTACCCCTGCCAATGCCGGAGATGCAAGAGACGTGGGCTCAGTCCCTGTGTCAGGAAGATTCTCTGGAGGGGGAAATGGCACCCTACTCCAGCATTCTTGCCTGCAAAGTTCCTTGGACAGAGGAGCCTGGCAGGCTACAGTCCATGGGGTCACAGTCAGACATGATGGAACACATGCATATATATTCAGAGCTCCACACCTGTCAGACATTTCAAAAGTGTTTTACATACACCATCTCCTTGAATTCAGAAAAGAAAGGGTTAAGGAGACTAAAATCACACCTTATAATCGTTGCAGTGAAGATCTAAACTCAAACAGTCTGACCCCAGAACTTTGTTCATGAGTTACTACATAGCAGCTAACTCTTTGAAGAGAAGCTCTTCACTCAGTTCCTGGCATATACTAGGTGCTCAATAAATGCTACCTCTTAACTGATGGACACTCCTGAGTCTCTTGGACAGCAACAGATCAATCCAGTTAATCGTAAAGGACATCAATCCTGAATATTCATTGGAAGGACTGATGCTGAAGCTCCAATACTTTGGCCACCTGATGTGAAGAGGAGGCTGATTGGAAAAGACCCTGATGCTGGGAAAGATTGATGCAAGAGGAGAAGGGGACTACAGAGGATGAGATGGCTGGATGGCATCACCGACTCAATGGACATGGGTTTGGGTGGACTCTGGGAGTTGGTGATGGACAGGGAGGCCTGGTGTGCTGCTGGCCTTGGGGTCACAAGAGTTGGACATGACCGAGCGACTGGACAACAACAATAAACTGGAGGAAGTCACAGACATTTGAATGTTGCAGGTGCTGTATTAGCCACCTGCTCTGCAGGCATGCATGTTCAGTCATGGCCAACTCTTTGCAAACCTGTGGACTGTAGACCGCCAGGCTCCTCTGTCCATGGAAATTCTCAGGACAGAATACTGGAATGGGTTGCCGTTTCTTCCTCCAGGGGATCTTCCCAACCCAGGAATCGAACCCAAGTCTCTTGTGTCTCCTGCATTGGCAGGCAGATTCTTACCACTGGGCCGCCTGGGAAGTCCCTTTAACGCTTTAGGATCACCCAGTTCTCAATTTCACATGGGGAAACTGAGAATCAAACAGGTGGAGTAGCAGCCCCTGGTCACTCGCAGTGAGCAGCCAAGCCAGGATTCTAACCCAGGTTTTAGACCCCTGAAGCATGATCTTAGTTACGTCTACATGTACCAGAGTGCCCACCCATGGGGAATTCTGTAAATCTGTGAATCGCTTGGCCCACCCAGCACAGAAAATGGGGTCACAGGGTTTTCCTTCTTCTCTTGCATTATCCCCCTCCTCAGCTCCCACGAGCCGGCAGACCACGACAGAGAGGAATGAGATACCCCTCCTGGGTCTCCACATGAAACACAACCTCTTGAGAGGAGCCTCCAGTCATTAAAAAGACACCCATCTGTCTTTCCTAAGCTTCTACAAACTCTCAAAGGACTCCCTGGCTGAGTGAACACTCACTCACTGCACCAAACACCTGGAGAGGGTGGCGATCGTTTGGAGAACAATCGTTAAGACATGCAAGAATCACCAAGGAGGACGATGGTAACTCGGCAGTGGTATCCAGAATTTCTGGAGCCCAAAATAAAGTGTCAGTCACTCAGGCATGTCTGACTATTTGCGACCCTATGGACTGTAGCCCACCAGGCTCCTCTGCCCATGGGATTCTCCAGACAAGAATACTGGAGTGGGTTGACATGCCCTTCTCCAGGGGATCTTCCCCACCCAGGGATCGAACCTGGATCTTCTGCATTGCATGCAGATTCTTAACCCTGTGAGCCACTAGGAAAGCATGCAACATAGTAAATAACAGATGAATGAATGAGGGGAAATGGATGAACGGATTTGGCTAACTGAACAGCATTCACAGTAAGAGGTGATCCAGAAAGAGTGCTTCCTGGGCTCAGTAACTAGGGCCCCCTTCCTAACATCTTCAGAGTCATCCTCTCATCTCAACCTCTCCAGAAATCTTAGGAGTTCATTTCTGCTCTCACCTCCATTTCATAGAAATGAAAATTAAGTCTTGGAAAGGCAAAGCACTGCAACTCATCCAAAAACGCACAAGTAATAAGGAGAGAAGCCCATCTGACTCGAGAGAGCCAGACTCCTCTGAAGCTGGCTGTGCACCAGCTGACGGAAAGCACTGTCGGAATTGCATTAAAATAGCCTAAAGGGAGAGTCCACCCTTAATTGTTGAGAATTAGAGGCTTGGATAGATTATCTTTATAGTGGAGCTGAAGTGCACGAGGAAACCCTAAGAGGTAAGCAGAGGCCATTTGTTCAAAGGCGTGAGAGCTGGGAAGATGGGGGTGGGAGGTGGCTTTAATGAAAAGATAACATTGATTTCTCATTAGCATCTCAATTGTTTGCCAGCTAATAGATGGTTCAAACAGTGCTTGAGGTGGTTTAGAAAAAGTTGGAGAGCTACAGGGTGCTTGGGCATTTGACACATACTCTGAAATCACTGTTTTAATCACTGGAGTTGCCTAGGAAGAAAGTCACTGGGAGACCAGAATGAATGTCCAGATTTGACAGATACACACTGCTCGACACAAAATAAACAACCAGGGACTGCTGTATAGCACAGGGAACTATGCTCTATATCTTGTAATAACCGACAATGGAAAATAATCTGAAAAATATATATATATATATAAATGAATCACTGTGTATACTTGAAACTAACACAACATTGTAAACTAAGTATATTTCAATTAAAAAAAAAAAGAATGAATGTCCACATGCTCCATTCATGTATGAGGGCAGCAAAGAAGTGGGGGTGGGAGGGATTGATAAATAAGAAAGCACTCTTGGGTTACCTACTGATTCCTTTCTGTCTCTGTCTCTCTCTCTTTTTGGCTCACTCTCTAGTGATTCTGGGCTTAGTTGCTCAGTTGTGTCCGACCTTTGTGACTCCATGGACTGTAGCCTGCCAGGCTTCTCTGTCCATGAGAATACTCTAGGCAAGAGTACTGGAGTGGGTTGCCATACCCTCCTCCAGGGGATCTTCTCAACCCAGGAATCAGACTCAGATCTCCCACACTGCAGGTGATTCTTTATGGTCTAAGCCACCAGAGAAGCCCAGGAATACTGGAGTGGGTAGCCACTATCACTTCTCCAGGGGATCTTCCCAACCAGGAATCGAACCAAGGTCTCCTGCATTGCAGGCAGATTCTTCACCATCCGAGCTACCCGGGAAACCCATTAAATGTAGCCAAATAGAGCATAAAAATATATTACTGTCTGAGAAGTTGTCCCAGTAAATTATAATATAGGCAGGCAAAGAGGAAAATAAGTAAATCACTTTTATTACTTACTATATTCCAGGTCCTTTTAAGACTGTGCTTGCTGTAAATAAAACAATATATACTTAAAAGAAGTACCAGCCATGGTATTCATGAATTCATGAATATTCATGGTTTCACTATTGTTCTTATATTTTTATCTAATAATATTTATAGCTAACAAACTGTGGAACGAGTATTCCTCTCTCTGTCTATTGTTTTTAAGGAAATCATGGTTTCATCTCCCTGGACTTGGATCTAATGTAATGTGACCACATACTATTATTTACATGACTGTGCTTATGTATTAATTGATTGTCTCTCAGAAGATGCATAAAACGGTAACAGTGGAACCTCCAGGGAATAGAACTGACTTAGGGGAGTGGGGTGGGGAGGAAGCATTTCACAGTAAACCTTATATTACATTGTGTGATAGTCTAAAAATATTTTACATCAAAATAATGTAATGTTTTCTCTGCAAGTTTCATAACACCGCTTTCTAGACTTTACAGTGCGGCAGTAGTGAAGAAAATTGACTTCCAAATGAGTTAACCCACAAAGAATCAAGTGTGACAGTTGCAAGAAGGTGCTGTGTTAATGGAAAGTTCCTGTCGCTTACGTACGTTCTCCCCTCACAGCACCATGGATTTGGGTTGAAATTCTGTAGACGACTAGCTATGTCTTGTCCTAAAGGAGGAAATGGCCTGTGTCTATCATTCTCTCTCTCTTAAGTATAGTTGATTTACAATGTTATGTGAGTTTCTTGTGTACAAGAAAGTGATTCCGTTTTTTTTTTTAAACTTTCTATTTTATACAGGAGTATAGCTGATTACAATGTTGTGACAGCTTCAGGTAGACAGCAAAAGGACTCAGCCACACACATACATGGCTTGATTCTCCCCCAAACTCCCCTCCCATCCAGGCTGCCACATAACATTGAGCAGAGTTCCCTGTGCTACACAGTAGGTCCTTGTTGGTTATCCATTTTAAATATACCAGTGTGTTCATGTCCATCCCAAATTCCCCGACTAGCCTTCCCCCTCATCCTTCCCCTGCTGGCAACCATAAGTTTGTTCTCTAAGTCTGTGAGTCTCTTTCTATTTTGTAGATAAGCTCATTTGTATCGTTTCTTTTTAGATTCTGCATATAAGGGATGTCATACAACATTTCTTCTCCTCTGTCAAACTGAGTGAAGTAAGTCAGTGATTCAGTTATATACATGGGTGTGTGTGTGTGTATTTGTAAATATATGTGTATATGTATCCCATGGACAGAGGAGCCTGGTAGGCTGCAGTCCATGGGGTCACTAAGAGTCAGGCACGACTGAGTGACTTCACTTTCACTTTCCACTTTCATGCATTGGAGAAGAAAATGGCAACCCACTCCAGTGTTCTTGCCTGGAGAATCCCAGGGACAGAGGAGCCTAGGGGGCTGCCGTCTATGGGGTTGCACAGAGTCGGACACGACTGAAGCGACTTAGTAGCAGCAGCAGTGTACATGTGTATATAAAGAGTATGTAGGGCTTCCCTGGTGGCTCAATGGTAAAGAATCTGCCTGTGAACACAGGAGACATGAGAGATGCAGGTTCAATCCCAGGGTTGGTAAGATCCCCTAGAGAAGGAAGTGGCAACCCACTCCAGCATTCTTGCCTGGAGAATCCCATGGACAGAGGAGCCTGGTGGGCTACAGTCCACGGGGTCTCAAATAGTCAGACATGACCGAGTGACTCACTGACAACAATGAAGAGTATATATGTATATATATCTCATATTCTTTCCATTATGGTTTATTACAAGATACTGAGTATAGTTCCCTGAGCTATATAGTAGGGCCTTGCGGTTTATCTATTATATATATAGTAGTTTGTATCTGCTAATCCCAAACCCCTAATTTATCCCACCTTGGTTCCCTTCTGGTAACACTAAATTTGTTTTCTGCATCTGTGAGTATCTCTGTATCTTTTTATCTCTGAATTAAAAGACAAGCAACTTTTTTTCCTACTGCATGATGGAGAAAAAGAAGATAACTCTTTTGATTTTTTTTGTTCCTAGTGTCAGACATCAGGCTGGGTGTGTTGAAGCTGAGATGCTGGTCACAGCAGTTAAGTTGTGTCAAACACACGCTAAATGGGTTTTGCCACTTTTTCACCTCCTGTCTCCTCTGTACCCTGGGACACAGCCAGCCCCACACTCCTTTTGATAGGCTGTTTGAGCCCTTACTGAACGGGGCCGACACTTGACCTGAGGAAGCAGGAAATAACACAAAATATAGGGCATGCCAAACTGGTGACATCCCTTCTCAGCTGGAGTGACAGCCACGCTGCGGGGTAGACCCTGGAGCTCCCAGACAGAAGAGAATCACCCATCACTTTTAAGGGGAGGCGACTGAGGTCTTAACCTCATCTGTCTCTTCCACTTTAAATACATCCATCGAGGACAAGAAACTTCAAATCACGGATGGAACTTCAAATCATGTTTGAGTTCGACCTCTCTGGATTTTCCCCATTCTTGATACAATATGCACAGCTCTAAGTGTAAAAGAGTCATCTCTGCCCCCTTCCAGAATTTATTATAAATTAGGGAATATCATGACTCATTCCTTGAAGAGTCTGAGTAAGGTCTGGCTATAAACTGGATCAAAGGCTCCAAACTTGTGTGTTTTAATGAGCACAGTTCACGCACGTTAACAGGACTAACAGCAATAAAACAAGTCACAGTACATAAGCCAGTTCCAACTCTTGAGAGAGGCACTGGGTCAGTATCTACCCAAATGCAAAGTGTTTGTACCATCTGGGCTTCCCAATGGCACAGTGGTAAAGAACCTGCCTGGCAATGCAGGAGACACAAGAGACACAGGTTTGATCCCAGGGTTGGGAAGATCCCCCGGAGAAAGAAATGGCAACCCACTGCAGTATTCTTGCCTGGAGAATCCCATGGACAGAGGAGCCTGGTGGGTTCAGTCCATGGGGTCACAAAAAAAAGTAGGACAAGACTGAGTGATTAAGCACACACACACATATAATATCTACCAAAATGCAAAGTGCTTTAAAAATTTTAGCCCAGAAGTTCTCCTTCAAAGAATTTATCTCATGGATATGCTCACAAAAGTACTCTAAGACACTGCAGCTCTGTTGGTAATGATCAAAGCTAAACATCCTCCCCAATGAAGAGCAGTTAAATAATGCTATCTCCACGCTACGGATGAATAGGCACCATTAAAGAGTGTGGCCATGTACATTCACTGATTATAGAAAGTTCCCCCAAGAATGGTTGCAAACACTTAAGATGAAGTTAATGGGGTTACCTCTGCAAAGAGGAATTTTTAATTTTCATTTTATTCCTCCCTTTCCCCTGTGAGCTGTTTGTGTATTATTTTTATATTTACAAGGTCAACAGTATCCATTTTGGCAGTAAGACCTTAGGAAAGTTTTGCATTGATTTATTTTGCTAAAATACTAAGCATAACTTTTTAAAGCACAAAAATGTCAAGCAAAATATACTCCCCGATGCCCCGCCCTTGGCTCCATTCCTACTCTCTGCTCTGTATCAGTTTAACCCTGTGTTTTCCCTCTGCCCTGAACTCCTGCTCTATAATCACATGCTCACCAACTGGACTTGATGCTGTTGTTGTTTAGTCACGAAGTCATGTCTCTTTGCGACCCCGTGGACTATAGCCCACCAGGCTCCTCTGTCCATGGGATTTCCCAGGCAAGAATACTGGAGTGGGTTGCCATTTCCTCCTCCACGGGATCTTCCTGACACAGGGATTGAACTCGCAACTCCTGCATTGCCAGGTGGGTTCTTTACCACTGAGCCATCAGGGAAGCCCATTGGAATCAATAGTAGGAATCAAATTGTATTCCTTGAGACATCTGTTCAGGCCCATCCTCATCTTTTTATATATCCACTCACTCTCCATCCATCCATCCATCCATCCACCTATCCACCCATCCATCCATCCATCCATCCACCCATCCATTCATCCATCCATCTATCCATCCATCCACCCATCCATCCATCCATCCATCCACCCACCCATCCATCCATCCATCCATCCATCCACCCATCCACCCATCCACCCACCCATCCATCCATCCATCCATTCACCCATCCATTCATCTATCTACCCATCCATTCATCCATCCATCCATCCACCCATCCATTCATCTATCCATCCATCCATCCATTCATCCATCTATCCTATGAATCATTCATTACAAATATTGTGTGTCCTGTGAGCCAGGCACAGTTCTAGATCATGGAGAAACAAGGGTGAACCACTTACTGTCATGGAACCTGTACTTAAGAAGCTGAGAGTCTAGTATGAAAGGTGGATGGGAACATAAGTTTTCACACTTCTGTGGGATAAGCACACTTTGACAGAGGGGACCCCCAGACACTCCTGGGTGATACAATCGTGTCAAGAAAGACCTTGTGAAACCAAAGGAGGAAGAAACACAAGTGTCCATGAACAGACAAACAGATGAACAAAATGTAGTATAAACAAGTTGTCCCAAAAGTGTCTTGGGAGGATTACTGATACCCAACTGCAGAACTGACCACAGAGACCAACATCCAAGGATGCCCAAATCCCTCACAGTTGGTTTCAGTTTCCATGGGTCCCACATCCACAGATGGGAAGGGTCTACTGGATACACATTGGAATATTACTCAGCCTTGAAAAAGAAGGAAATCCTGGCACATGCTTCCATCTAGATGAATCTTGACGACATCATGCTGAGCAAAATAAGCCACTTCTAAAAGGACAAATCATGTGTGAGTCCAGTTTCATGAGGTACTTAGAGCAGACAGATTCACAGAAACAGGAATGGTAGTTGCCAAGGTCTGGCAGACTGGGAGCCAGGAAACTCGTGTTTGATGGATATAGAATTTCCATTTGGGAAGATGAAAAAGTTCTGGAGATGGGTGGTGGTGTTGGTTGCCCAACAATGTGAGTACACCTCATGTGTATTAACTGTACACTTAAAAAGATCTAAGAGGGCAAATTTGAATATTGGTTCAATATTGGTTCATTAATTGTGAGTGATGTCTCACAATAATGTAAGATATTGACAACAGAAGAAACTGGGTTGAGAGTACACAGGATTTCTGTACCATGCTGGCAACATTTTTTTAAATCTAAGTAAGTAAGTGAAGTCGCTCAGTCGCGTCTGACTCTTTGCGACCCCATGGACTGTAGCCTACCAGGCTCCTCTGTTCATGGGATTGTCCAGGCAATAGTACTGGAGTGGATTGCCATTTCCTTCTCCAGCAGATCTTCCTGACCCAGGGATCGGACCTGGGTCTCCCGCATTGTAGACAGACGCTTTACCATCTGAGCCACCAGGGAAGTCCTTTTAAATCTAAAACTACTCTCAAATGAAATGTTTATTTAAAATAGAGGAAGTTAATACTAAGCTGAGGTGTGAAGAATGAACTGGGGTTGCCCAAGGGAATGGTGAAGGGTAAGACAAAACAACCTCCACACGCAAAAGTCCAAGAATGAGACAAATTTAGCATGGTCTGGGCTTAGTCGCTCAGTCGTGCCCAGCTCTTTGCAACCCCAAGGACTATAGCCCATCAGGCTTCTCTGTCCATGAGGATTCTCCAGGCAAGAATACTGGAGTGTGTTGCCATGGCCTCCTCCAGAGGATCTTCCCACCCAGAGATCAAACCCAGGTCTCCCACACTGTGGTGGATTCTTTACCATCTGAGCCACTAGGGAAGCCCATAGTGTATTAAAGTTTGGGAACTAAAAATGACCCAGTCTGGCTGGGACAGTGTTCCCAAGGTCCCAGATTCCTGAATGAGATCATTCGGCTGGGACCCTATGGTTCTAGCAATGTCCTAACCTTTGCTGGTGGCTTGACTACCAGTGGGATCCCCCACAGGAAAGCCCAGGAAGCCTCGAGAAACAGAGATGAGGAAGCAGTGTGTGCACACGTGTGTGTGTGCTCAGTCGTATCTGACTCTGCAACCCTGTAAACTGTAGCCCAACGGGTTCCTCTAGCCATAGAATTTTCCAGGCAAGGATTCTGGAGTAGATTGCTGTTTCCTCCTCCAGGGGATCTTCCTCACCCAGGTATTGAACCTAGGTCTCTTGTGTCTCCTGCATCAGGAAGATCCCCGTGGAGGAGGGCATGACAACCCACTCCAGTATTCTTGCCTGGAGAATCCCCATGGACAGAGGAGACTTAGCCCATGGAGTCCTAAGAGTCAGACACGACTGAACGACTAATAGTTCCACCTTCCTGTACCATTGGATATTTTTCCTGACCAACAAGTTCCCTGGATTCCTCAATGACTCATGCCAGGGCCTCCATCACACATTAGGATGAAAGCTCTCACACCCTGAAAGTTCCCTGAGTATCAGTGTCAATAGCGTGATAGAGAAATCAAAGGAAAGAAACTCCAAGGTGTTATTTGCAACTTGTCATAAAAAAAAAAAAAACCAACAAAAACCACCATCAGAGGATCTCAAAAATAAGCAGTGTGGTGAGTATGAGAAGCAGCGAGAGTTTATCTCCCCAGCTGCTTGACACAGTATCAACTTTCTAATCGGGAGACACGCAAGGGAGAAGAATTTATTGTTTTAATTATAATCTACAGCGCAGCCTTATTTTTTGATAAGGCGCCAAAGCACATGCTCTTCAGGGTGTTCCTGCTGGGAAAGGTCGGGCGGGCGTGCAGAAGGGAGCCAGTGCATTGTCTCACTCCCCTTGTAGCGCTTTTGATCCTGAGTACCGAGCAATTTGGCTATGGAGATTTAATCCCAAGGTTTTCATACACAGCTTGTTATATTCCCGCCAGCTCAACCAACTTCTCCGATGCTTGCTTATTTGCAAGCGGCTAAGCTGATGCTGTCCTCAGAAGCTCAGCGGCTAACAAGCCGGAATTAGGCATTTTACTCCTGCTTCGCTTGCTGCGAATGCGTCGGATTCAGTGCAAGTTTTTCCTCTTAGCCAGAACCTGTTATTCAAAATGTATGAATTATTGGACACACTAAGTCAAGTTCAATGGCCAGGATCCTTGGGCTGAGTCAGATCAGGCTCATTACTTCGGCGGTAGACTGAGCTCTCAGAAAACAAAGGAGGATTCTTTTAAGAGACTCAAGTCAGGCTGGACAACAGTGGTTCCCAAAGGGATAAAGTCAGGGCAGGAAGGATGCTGCCCACAAGTTGTCTGGAGGATGTGGGGTTTCAGCACAGACAGACCGGAGTTCCTGTCTCCACTTTTCTGTAGGTACACAATGCCATTTAATCCTCAAACACCCTAGCAAGGTCACTCTTTTTATCACACCACATTTTTACTGTTGAATTATCTTGCCCAAGATCCCACCGCTAGTTAAGGACAGAACTGGGATTTGAACCAGCGTTGATTTGATTCCAAAATCCATGTTCTCACCCATTATATTATACTGCCTTCTCTAATATTCTAGGGGTTGAATGTCCTCTCTGGGCATTTGGGGTTTCCCCACCACTGTGGTGGTTATGCTCTATCATCCTCTCCATCCAAAGTGCTTGCCTTTAAGAAAGCGCCAGAAGGCAGACACACAAAATCTCCAGACTCGAGGGCTGACCTTGGAGATCATGCAACCTATGAGCCTTGGGTACAAGGGGGCCCCTGTGATGAGTGTGCACAGCAGCAGTCTGTCTTTAGACTGTGATCTCTACTTCAGGGTCACCTGGCAGGTCGGACTGGGGGGTTGCTTAGAAAGTTCTCCCTGCTTTTCTAATTGTGCTTGAGCTATAACCCTACTTTGAGCACTTTGGGGCTTGAAGAAGTCTGATTTCTTTTTTAAGAAACAATTCTGTGGCCGACTCTGTTATATACTCATGTGACTTATCCTTCACATCACAATTTTAAATAATCTACATAGTGATGTTCACTGTTTGTGAAATATTAATGAATAGAAACCCTCTTTGTTCACTTCTGCTTTTCTAATGCCTTTCCTAACTGTCCTAACTTCCTGCTTTCTGTCCTGTCTGCTTTCCTAAATGTCCTGGGAGCACCAGGAGTTGCTGTGTATAATATCTGCAGATCAGATGAGTCACTTTTGGGGTCAAGGAGCATCAGTGTCTCCAGCCCTGCTTAGGTGCACATACACCCAGCTCATTCCACCATCTTGGTCATTCCCTGTTCTAATCCATTCTCATTCCTCCAGAAGGGTGGTGTCCCCAAGTGAATACTCTGTGTACAACCAGATAATAATACAGTTCCCTTGATGGAGAGTGCATACCTCATGGCTCAGACAGTAAAGAATCTGCCTGCAATGCAGAAGATGCGGGATTGATCTCTGGGTTGGGAAGATACCCTGGAGTAGGAAAAGGCAACTCGCTCCAGTATTCTTGCCTGGAGAATCCAGAGGTAGAGGAGCCTGGAGGGCTGTAGTCCATGGGATCGCAAACAGGATTGAGCGACTTTCACCTTACTTTTCTTGATAGAGAACCTCTGCCCATGCCTCACAAAGATGCTCATTTTCCTGTCCTGCCTGTGAGGGCAGGTAAGGTTCACCGTTGCCGTTTTGCAGATCTGCATGGCCAGTGTGTGCAGAGCGAAAATCCAAGGCAATGATCCATCCCAAATAATCTGAACCCTGCCTTCTTTGTGAAGTTCAGAGGAACACAAGAGGGCCTAAGATTTAGCAAACTTCACATCTAGACTCCCCTACCCACTGGATGACCTGGGGCGACTGTCCTTAAACTAAGCTCCTCTTTTCCTACCAGGAAAATGCAAACATTAGTATGTGCCTCACAGGGCTGTGAGTGAATTAAATGAGATAATGCACTCAGAAAGGTTAGCCTGGCACAGAATAAGCGCTCACTTAATTTAACCTTTATTACCATTATTAGATAGCAGAGGTCTGGCAAAAAAAGCAGAAACCAACAGCATTATTTCCATACACAACGCTGTAGAGTAATGCTGGTAGGGATTTTGTTCCACAAAAATGACTTTTATTAGAGGCAAATGACAATCGGGCTAGCTTTTTGGCAGCTTAAGTCTATGGCTGACCCAGACAACCCTCCCTGTTTAAAACCAGGAGCCTTTTGCTCCCTGTCTGCTCAGCCCAGGGCTGGAAAAAAAAAGTCCCCGAGGAGGTTAACTCCAACCTAAGCCCAGGATCAGAAAATGGAGCTGATACATTTTCCACTTAAAATTGGAATGATGAGATTTGTTAGAGAGATATCTGTTCTCTGTTATTCAGTCTGTCATGTTTTAAAAAATAATAAAACTGCTTAGTTGACTACCCAGAGAGACTCTTGTTGTGCAAGAAGACACCTTTATGAGTAGATAACAGGTAACACTGAACACTCCAGGCCCGGGATTCTCATATCTCTGTGTAGATCAGAGTTGTCTGGGTTACCTTTTGCAAATTACAGTCCCATGGTTCATCATTAGGGATTCTGATTCACTGGGCTGAAGAGCAACCCAATCACCTTTTGAGGGACCCAAACCAAGATGCCGATGTGTCCTGTATCTCAGCTCTTTATCTTTAATATGTAAGATGAGAATACCTAGACAGTGTATGAAAAGGTAGAGACATCACTTTGCTGACAAAAGTCTGGATCGTCAAAGCTATGAGTTTTTCCAGTTGTCATATATGGATGTGAGAGTTGGATCATAAAGAAGGCTGAGTGCCGAACAATTGATGCGTTGGAACTGAAGACTCACTTCGGTCTTGGACCACTTGCTCCTCTCCGAAGGCTGTGGGGGAACCCTCCACATTCTTGGGTGTATGACGGACCCAAAGGAGTCCCTAAGAGAAGACGTCCATGCTTCTATCTTGCTCATGGCTCACTGGCATGTCCACGAGTGTGTAAGTGGAAAAAGTCATCACGGGTCCTTTCCCTAATCCTCTTGGCCATGTGTCCACCTCACAGGTGGGCTGAAGAAGCTAATGAGAAGATCAGAAGGAAGAAGGAGACCCTCTGGGGAGGCGTCTGAGCATACTTACAAACTGCCAAATGCTTGTGTCCTCTGGAGCTCAGAGATTAAGAGACATTAAGAGAGCCTAGATATAGATCTAACACCAGACTTATTACTGACAAGGATGTAGGTAAACTCTTAACCACTGTGTGTCCCAATTTCTCACCTTCTATTCATGCATTATCACACCAGCATCTGAAATATCTGTTCAACCCAATGAATGCAATGAAACTTACAGTTCTCGGAAAAATAAGCACACACAAATCAAATGGAACTACTACGGTGAGTTGAATATAAGTAAGCCTTCGAATGGTGGCAGGTCCACATTTAGACAAAATTCAATCTCCAAATTCAAGTTCACCCTCAGCCAGCTCTTACTAACTAACCACGTGAAATATCAGGTTACTGCTGTAAGACGTCAATTATGTCAGATGCTTTTGGGTAACTAAACGAGAGGTAATTTTCTGGCTGACAGATACCCAAATATTTCACTCACCTCCTGACATCCACACCCTTCAAGGAAGCTGAACTTCTCCCCAATGCCAAAGGGGATAAATCTGGATTGCTCTGTGTCTATGGGTCTCAAAATGTTGCTCTGCGACCAGCAGCATCAGCATCATGTGGGAACTTAAACATGCAGAATCTTGGGCCCCACCCCAAACCTACTGAATTCAGAAATTCTGAGAGTCAGGTCCAGTATTCGAGGTTTTCTCAGGCTCTCCAGGGAATTGTGAAGGATGTTCAAGTATGAGAAACACTGCTTTAAGTCATTACTCTTAAGGGTCTCATTTCTTTTGTTAAGTGATAAAACCAAACAATAATCTGGCCAATATGATGTCAGGGGAAAAATATTTCTGGAATGTGATGTCAGGGGGAAAAAAATCTCCGGAAGAGGTGAAAGGGCTGCTAGGGAGCTTTTCATAAGAAGAAAAATCCAAAAGGGTCATTTCCTACTCTCCTCTGAAGTGTTATCATCTTGTGTGATGTCTTTAGCAGTAGCAGCTATCTTGGGACCAGGAGGAATGTCCATCTAAGAGGGTAGACACAATGAGAGTAGCAGAATGGCAGAGTAGAAATATAGCAAAAATTTGAAACATTACTGATGCTGAATTGCTAAACTGTCTAAATTAGCTTTGGGCTTCCCTGGCGGCTCAAGTGGTAAAGAATTTGCCTGCAATGCAGGAGACCCGGGTTCGATTCCTGACTCAGGAAGATTCCCTGGGGAAGGGGAATGGCTACCCACTCTAGTATTCTTGCCTGGAGAATTCCATGGACAGAAGAGCCTGGCGGGCTACAATTCACGGGGTCACAAAAACTCAGACAGGACTGAGCAACTAACACACACACAACACAGCTTCGCCTCCTGAATTCCTAAGTGAGATCACACATACCTTTCTTCAAAAACTATTTTCAGTTGACTTTTCAATTACTTACTCAACAGGATTCAACCAATACACCATTTAAACATGATTCTTCCCTTTAACAAGTTTTCAGGAGAAAACAAAAGCCATTCAGTAGGGTGATAAAAGTTACAAATAAATGTGACTATATTGTGGCCTATAATGGTTTGAAAGAAAATGGACTCGAATAAGAGATATGTCTGAAAACTATGCTGATTATATTTTCGAAACCAATTTGGATTTGGGAAAGATTTTTTTCTGTTGTTTGTGTTATTTCCAGGTGCAAGCAATAATTTGGAATGCCAAAATATTGCAATTTCTAGGTCATTTACTTGATTTACAGACACAACACAGTAGAATATTTGAAACTAGAATTGTCCTTCCGAATCCAAGCTGAACGGCTGCCATATCAATAACTTTTCCAATTAACAGCTGAAATTTTAAATGCTTCCACAACCTAGATGAAATGCTTTCATCTGGCAACATGAAATGTATAATAATCTGTGGCTTGGTTTTTATATGTATCCACTCCAGCAGATCTTGGGGAATTCTTACTTCACCCACAATATTCAAGTTGCCAGAGAAGAAAGGGAGAACAGAAACAAATATCTTTTTTGCACAGAATGGCAAGCGCCAGGTAATTGCTCACACCAAGTGAAGCAAAATGGTATCTTGGACTTGCCCCAGAAAGTCTGTCTCAAAATATAATAATGATTGGTGTTTATCCACAAATCTAGAATCTAGAAATTAGAGATGACTACTGATATTAAAACTCAAGGCCAAATGTATCCATTCTCCCACTCACTTATCTATCCATCCACTCATTTGTCCATCCATCCATTCATCCATCTATCCATCTACACACTCACCCATCCATTCATTTGTCCATACATACATACATACATACATACTCTCATACATCCATTCATCTGTCTGTCCATCCGCCCAAAGAAGCATCCATTCATTTGTCCATCCATCCATCCACCTACCCATCCTTCCATCCATCCATCCATTCATCTGTCCACCCGTGTACCCATCCATGCATCCACTGTTTTAATTATTCAAGAAACAATTAATGCCTACTCTGTCACATACCGCGATAGTCAAAACAGACTAAAATATCTGCCCTGATGGAGCTGACATCTAGTGGGGAAAGACAAACACAAACAAAAAAAAAAGCATAACTATATAGTGCATCAGATAAGTGAGTGATACGACAGCATGTCAGATGAAGGGGAATGGGGTATACAGGAATGTGCAGAGGGTCTGATTTTAATGGAGGGGTCAAGGAGGTCTGGTCTGAAAAGATGATGAACAAATAAATTTGAAAGGGAAGTAAGGGAGCAAACATCAATATAAGACACTTACTTTTTCAGAAAATGGACAAGGGGAGCTTTGAGAAATGGATGCTCCCCATTGTGAGGAAGCGAGCATCTGGGCACAGCATAGACTGAACCAGTGACCCAGCCAACCCCGGGGGAAGGTGGCAAGCCCTGGAATCAGACAATCCCTGCATTCGTGACTGTTAGAGGTAGGTTCCAAGGATGCACTGGGGTGCTGAAGACACAATATCTCTACCTTTAAAATACCCATGACCTGGTGGGAGAGATGCATTGGGTACAACAGGAAGAAAAGTACAGAAAGTTAGTTAGAACCTAGAACAAGAAGTCTTATTCTGGTTTGAAGAGTTAAATCAGAGGGTATATCCTTAGTGCAGTGATGTCTGATCCAAAGAAGGTTGACTATAAGAATGAGTCAAGGGTTAGGGTGGGGACTGGGGACTGAGCATCGCAGGCAGCCAGAAAGGCATGTGCAGATGCCCTGTGGCAGCGACATCATGATTATTGGGGGGACCTAGGGGCGTCTGCGTGGCTGGCCATGAGAAAGGAGGAGGGAGGTACTGAAGCCATAGAGGTCTTCGGATCATAGCAACGATGTCAGTCTTCCTCCAGCCACCTTCAAGATTTCATCTTCTTCCTGTGCAGGTACATGTGCTCAGGTGTGTCCGACTCTTCGTGACCCCATGGACTGCAGCCCGCCAAGCTCCTCTGTCCACGGAGTCCTCCAGGCAAGAATACTGGAGTGGGTAGCCATTCCCTTCTCCAGGGGATCTTCCTGACCCAGTGATTGAACCTAGGTCTCTTGTGTGTCCTGCATTGGCAGGCAGATTCTTTACCACTAGGGCCACCTGGGAAGCCTTAAAGATGTTGATCTTAACCACTGAAAGTTTTTTATTTCTTTTAATTGAAATCATTGTGACTGCTGGGTGGGAGGCCATGTACTCATTAGGATAACCAACTTGACTGCAGCCACCCAGGGAGGAATTTGCTTCCAGATGTTTCTGGGAAAACCAGGAAGGGCCCTTGTCAGGCTGAGGATATGAAGAAAGGGGAGAGGAAGAGGGCAACAGAGACAAGTTCCTTGAACCACGGAAAGGAGATTTCATCTCTGCTATGAGATGAAAACACTTTGCAAAGAATATTCACAATGAAAACCAGATTGAAGGCCAACAAACAGAGGCCCAGAGCCCCAGGGACATCCTCAAGTTCACAGCATCAGGAAATCAGGCCCCTTTTCCATTTAAGTAAACAGGAGGGAAGAATATAAGGTGAGGTATATTTGTACTTGAATAAATGTGTGTCTGCCCGTGTGTTTTCCACTCATGCGATCCTAATGCCATGACAATGAGACTGACAACCTTTATTTTGATGTTGTCATTTGGGAAGTAAGAATTAGGTCGCTGTTGTCAGGGGGCCAGGGGCCCAGGACACGGACATGAAGATGATGTTTGCTACTTGATGATCCGTAGGTCTGTTGCTGACCCCCTGAATAGCCGTAGGCATGATGCCACTGTTTGCATTATATTATAAAAAGGCATCTCTCTCAGAAGATGAATTACCAGTGGTTAAAAGGACCAAATGCTGAAGCTGAAGTTCCAATACTTTGGCCATCTGATGTGAAGAGCTGACTCACTGGAAAAGACCCTGACACCGGGAAAGATTGAAGGCAGGAGGAGAAGGGGGTGACAGAGGACAAGATGGCTAGATGGCATCATTTCTCAAGGACAGGAGTTGGAGCAAACTCTGGGAGATAGCGAAGGACAGAGGAGCCTGGCGTGCTGCAGTCCATGGCGTGGCAAAGACTTGGCCATGACTTAGCGACTGAACAACAACAACCCCTTCCTCCAGGCCAATGTAGCCATGCCCTGGCACAGGGGACTTAAACAGAAGGCCCAGAGCCAATTTCTGCTCCCTGCTCATGATCTCTAAGGCCCTCCATGAGCAGAGAACTTCACGGTGGTCTGTAGATCTGCATCACTCTCAAGAGGTAGAGCATCCCAGGGTGATCAGCCAGTGGTACCCAGACAGGTGGAGGAGGGGAAGGAATGCAAGTCGAGGTGTGTTCTCCCAGCCACCTTGCCCCGCCTCCAGATCCTAAAACCAATTAGGAAATCTCTACTCTGAGCAGACAAGACCAGGGTTTTCTGACACCAAACAGGATCACGTGTGGAGGGAGTCGGGCCCTTGGCAGACGCTACTGGGAGTTGGAGATGCACGCCGGCGTGTTTTCTGTTTACAGTTTTTCAGCTGAGTACTTTGTGTTTACACTGGAATTAATCCAGGCCCATAAAACAAGTGCTATATCAACACAACAGATGTACTGACGATACATTCAAAGGTGATTCCCGTCACAATGAGAATCCACCCACTAGCTGGAGACCGAAGCAGGTATCTTCTGGATTTCTCTAGGAGAGGCCCTTCCATGATATGAAATATTGGGGTTGGGGGGCAAGCCCTCATGTAGGGGAGCTCTTAAAGGAACAGATTCTGGGGTTGGATCAACCCTGCATGGACCTCTGCCTCTGCCCCTGCCCCTTAATCAGGACCAGCTATAGAATTCCCAGGGCTGGTGCAAGAAGGAAATGCGGGGCACCATATTAAAAATGTATTAAGCATATTCAAATTCTTTGAATTATTAAGAATAATTTAAAAATCATTAAGAACCCCAAGCAGAGATTTAGACAACATCTGGGGTCCTTCAAAGCACGGGGACCCACGTGAACATACAGGGAACATGCCCATGAAGCTGAACTTGCCCTCAATAAAAGGGATTCGGTTTGACATTTCCAAAACAGGGATGTTAATGATATTGACTTAATAGGGTTGTTGTAAGAATCAAAGAAGGAAATGAATCTTAGACTGCACACTGGCCCATACTCTCAATAATGTTAATTATTAGCATGCGTTAAAGTGTGAATACGATCTCTTATATCATCCAAACAAAATGCCCATCTGTATAAATATTTAATATTTCCTCGCCAACAGCTCTGAGGTCTGTTAAATTCCTGCAGAGAAAACAAAGCTAGATTAAAAAAAAAACAAAAGACATTCCAAAGAGCTGGAAGAAGAAAGCTATTCAAAAGATGTGACATATCAAAATACAAAGAGGGTGAAGGATGGGAGGAAAGCATCTTTGGATGTTCCAAAGCGGGGGGAAAAACAAACAAAATGTATTTTAGCTAAAACCTAATGCTTTGGTAGATGGGGGGCTCAGAATAGAGATTTTCCAATTAAAATCTAACTGTTCCTGGGTTTCCTTGGTGGCTCAATGCTACAGAATCCGCCTGCCAATGCAGGAGACAGGGGTTCGATCCCTGATCCAGGAAGATCCCAGATGCCGCAGAGCAACTAAGCCCAGGCACCACAACTACTGAGCCTGTGTGCCACAACTACTGAAGCCCCTCTCTCTGGAGTCTGTCCTCCACAAGAGAAGCCGCCACAGTGAGAAGGCTGGGCACCACAGCTAGAGTCTTCCCTGCGCGCTACAACTAGAGAAAAGGCCGTGCTACAACAAAGACCCAGGACAGCCACAGATCAATCGATTAAATTATTTAAAAATCTAGGCTAGGCTAAGTCACTTCAGTTGTGTCCGACTCTGTGTGACCCCATAGACGGCAGCCTCCCAGGCTCCCCCGTCCCTGGGATTCTCCAGGCAAGAACACTGGAGTGGGTTGCCATTTCCTTCTCCAATGCATGAAAGTGAAAAGTGAAAATGAAGTCGCTCAGTCGTGTCCGACCCTCAGCGACCCCATGGACTGCAGCCTTCCAGGCTCCTCCATCCATGGGATTCTCCAGGCAAGAGTACTGGAGTGGGGTGCCATTGCCTTCTAACTGCTCCTAATACTTGACTGCAGCTATTCATTTGAAAGATATAGTCCCATTTCAATTCAAAGCTAAAACATAGCCCTTCTAGATATATAGCTCTAAGATGGTGGAGACAACATCTGTCTTGTTCACTGTATCACATCTGTCACATAATTTGTGCCCCACAAATCACTACTGAATAAATTAATGAATCTGTGAGCAAAACACAGAAACAAGGACTTTTCTATGGGAAAGGGGTTGGCCAAGGGCTGACCCCATACAGAGAGGACAGTCATCAACACGGCAGTCCCTGGTGGAACTGTCCTGGGTCCATCCTTGTCTGGAGGACTTCCCTGGGACCCAGAAGGTCAAAAGGAAGGTCAGAAAGAAGAAAATACAGATTGGCAATTGCATGTGTTCCTGGTGGAAATGCATGGGTGCGGCAATGACTGGATCAGCTGAGGCAGAACCTCATTCCTCTATCGTATCTCAAGCTCCACCCACATACTTGTTTTTGAGTAGACGTTTGAGTTATGGATGGTATTCTGTCTTTTTAGTTTCTTGATCTAACCAGTCAGTTTCCCGCATCTCTGTGTAGCTTGCCTTCACACATCAAGGCAGAGAGTATAATCCAAAAGGTGGCTTTCATTCACTCTTCCTCAAATGCATGGCAATTCTGGATGTATGAATTCAACTTGATTATATGTATAAGAGCCTATAATACACACATATGATTGGGAAATAGGGTGAGGGGAAAAGGATAAAACATGAATTTGGATGTAAAAGCATGGGAGGCTACCTTCTAGTGAAAAGATACAGTTTTAGGAGACTCTGGGAAGACACTGATCACGGAGGTCCACCCTGGGAGCAGGCGCCCCATCTCCGTCACCAGCATTCCGTCTACCGACCCCAGCGGCCTTCCCCACTTGCCACTGACTGCGGTTTTCTTAATCATAACATTCTCCCTGCTGAGACAGCAACGCTTCCTCCCTGCCTTTTTTGAGGGACAACTTCTATCCCTCTTCTGAAGATTCTGTTCAGAGAACTTCCACTCTAGGAAGTGATCCATAAGGTTATAGGCCCTCCTCTGTGCATTCTAATTTCACCAAAATGCTTGATATTTAAATCACTGGTTACAGATGACCTCTACCTCATTGAAAGTGAAAGTCTTAGGCGCTCAGTCGTGTCTGACTCTCTGCACCCACCAGGCTCCTCTGTCCATGGAATTCTCCCATTAGCCTTCAAATTTCTCAAGGGCAAGGATGCTCCCTTGTGTGTGTGTGTGTGTGTGTGTGTGTGTGTGAGCGGCTTGACTAGTGATTCGTATAAAATGGATGCTTATGTTTATGAAAGCGTATGTGGTATCTATAGAGCAAAGCAGCTTCTGCCTTCCTAGAGCTCCCAGGTGACTACAGTATGAACACAATGGCTCCGAGGAAATCTGGTCCCAGCTCCCTCCTCAGTCCTAGGTCTATATGTAATGTTTAATGGCCCTTTCATGGATCACAGCCTCAACACAAAGAGGCTTGCGTAACTCAATGATGCTATGAGTCATGTGATGTGGGGCCAACCAAGAAAGTCAGGTCATAGTAAAGAGTTCTGACAAAACACAGTCCCACTGAGGAGGGAATGGCAACTCACTCCAGTATTCTTGTCGCTGGAACCCCATGGACAGTATAAAAAGACAAAAAGACATGACCCCGGAAGATGCCTCCCACCTCCTCGGAAGGTGTCCAACATGCTACTGGAGAACAGTGGAGAAACAGCTCCAGTAAGAATGAAGTGGCTAAGCTGAAGCAGAAAGGACACTCAGCTGCGGATGTGTCTGGTGGTGAGAAGTCTGACACTATAAAGCCACCCTAAAGGAAATCAACCCTGAATATTCATTAGAAGGACAGTTGCTAAAGCTGAAGCTCCAATACTTTGGCCACCTGATGGGAAGAGCCGACTCACTGGAAAAGACCCTGATGCTGGGAAATATTGAAGGCAGGAAGAGAAGGAGAAGGCAGAGGATGAGATGGTTAGATAGCATCACCAACTCAATGGACATGAACTTGAGCAATCTAAGGGAGATAGTGGAGGACAGAGGAGCCTGCTGTGCTACAGTCCATGGGCTTGCAAAGATTCGGACATGACTTGAGCTACTGAACAATAGCAACAATGCCCTCCGATGAACTCTCATTCTTGGATCAAAGTCATAACTCATGATCACAATCTGTGACACCCTGTCTGCCCCCTACAAGTTTTAAACGGACTTGGACCACTTTTCAGCTCCAGTTTAAGGACCTCTCTCACACTTCCCTCCCTACCACAGGCCCTTTGCACATGCCAGTCTTACCATCTGGAATGCTTTTCTCACCCCTCTTTGCTTAATACCTTTTCACCTTTTGATGTCAACTCAAACATCACCTCCTTCAGAAAGCCCTCCCTGACCAACCCAAATGGAACTTGTCGCTTGTATGACTACTACAATTGTACATTTATTTTTGAGATTATTTCATCAGGTTTTTTTTTTTTCCCACTAGACCTTCTGTAATCTTATAAAAAAGAGTATACATATTTTGCTCTCTTTTAGATCCTCAGCAACATAGAAAGGGCTCAAAACATTTAGTTGAGTGAATGCATAAAGAAATTGAGTGGCACCTTCTACAGGGATGACCCCAGGTCTAGGACATCAGCTACTTATCGCTTGTATGTGTTACTGATAATAGAGTAACAGGGAAAGCAAACATTTGCATTCCATTGCCAGAAAACCAAGATAACCTCTCTTCCCAGGTGGCTCTGTGGTATAGAATCTGCCTGCCAACACAGAAGACCTAAGAAACATAGGTTCGAGCCCTGGGTCAGGAGGATCCCCTAGAGGAGGAAATGGCAACCCATTCCAGTGTTCTTGCCTGGAGAATCCCATGCACAGAGGAGCCTGGCAGGCTACAATCCATGGGGTCCCAAAGAGTCAGACACAACTGAGCGACTGAGCATGCACACAAGTTAACTTCACGCGATATGAAGCAATCAGCTGTTCTAGGTAAGACGAGGACCAATCAGGCACCCTTTCTTGTTCTAAGAACTCAATTCAGGTTACCTACCTACTAATGTGGGCTGATTCATTCTCAGATGATGTGTTTTTCGTGGAAATTGTCAAGCCACATTGTTACCCTAAATAGAATATTACTAAAGTGCTTTAACCAAGCCAGCTGGAAGGCCTGACATTTTATCCATATTGTTATTTATATACATATTTATGGCTGCCACCTGCCTGTGACTTGGCTGTGTCATAAAGCAGTGCTGTTCTCCTGTTTCATTATACTTTGACATTTTACTGTAAGTGCATTGCTTCCCATTCCTTAGTTTCCAATTGCTCTGCAGCCACTCTTGAATTATATTGTCTTGGTAATAGAATAAAAGTCTTTCTCTGTGCTTATACTACTCATCTCTCTCTCTCTCTCTCTCCCCACTCCCTCCTATACCCAGACAGTACAAGTCGTGGCTAGCACATGTAACAATGATAGCCCAGCTTCTGGTGCTTAAATGAACCCCCACAAACTCCATCAAGTTAGATTAGGGAATTGGGAAGCGAGTAGGAGGGCTGGCCAGTGGTCTCCATGGAAGCCAATGGATATTTGATTATGCCCCCACAAGATGTGAGAGTTGGACCATAAGGAAGGCTGAACACCAAAGAATTGATGCTTTCGAACTATGGTGTTGGAGAAGACTCCTGAGAGTCCCTTGGACACTAAGGAGATCAAACCAGTCAATCCTAAAGGAAATCATCCTTGAATATTCATAGGAAGGACTGATGGTAAAGTTTAAGCTCCAACACTTTGGCCACCTGATGAGAAAAGCTGACTCATTAGAAAAGACCCTGATGCTGGGAAAGACTGAGGGCAGGAGGAGAAGGGGACGACAGAGAAAGAGAGGGTTGGATGGCATCACCGATTCAATGGACATGAGTTTGAACAAACTCTGCGAGATGGTGGAGGACAGGGAAGCCTGGTGTGCTGTGGTCCGTGGGGTAACGAAGAGTCAGACATGACTTAGCGACTGAACAGCAACTGCAAGATGGGGAAGAGATATTTCCTAGCTCAAAATGGGTCTGCAAGAAGACAGGCATGAAGGAAAAGCCAACCATTCAGTGAAAGCATTTCCAAATGTGGGCATTGTCCAGTCTCAGAAAGTATGTGCTGCTCATCGGGAGTGGAAATGCTGGATTCTGAGAGCAAGGGAGAAGCAGGGGTGTGGAGATCTCATGAGTTAATGTGTTGCGCTGTGCTGTGTAGCACAGGGTACTGGCCCTGTGGTCTGAAGCCTGTGATGGATGCAGTCAAGGGCCAGCCCACCCAAGTCAACTTCACCATCACCCAAGTCAACCAGGTTGAGGGTAATAGGGCTTTCACTTCAGTTTCCTAAACTATGACATCCTCTCTTGTTCTAAGAGCTCTGTGCAGTTCAGATCATCCTACCTACTAATGTGGGCCAATTCATTCTCAAATGATGTGCTTTTCATGGAAATCATGAAGCTACATTGTTACCCTAAATGTCAAAAGAAATGACATTTTGTGTTCATTGCAAGGAAGAAACATGCTTTCAGGTCATTCCCTGCAGGGTTTGCACAGAATCAGTGAAGAAGAAAAGCTCACAGGACGAAGTGGAATTCAATCCAATTTTAATATCTAAAGTGAAGTGAAAGTCACTCAGTCATGTCCGACTCTTTATGACCTCATGGACTATACAGTCCGTGGAATTCTCCAGGCCAAAATCCTGTAGACTTTCCGTTCTCCAGGGGATCTTCCCCACCCAGGGATCAAACCCAGGTCTCCCGCATTGCAGGTGGATTCTTTATTAGCTCAGCCACAAGGGAAGCCCTTTGATATCTAAAGTCCTGCCCAAAATGCCTCCACAGAAATCCTAGGAAAGCAATGTCTCTGTCCTGCTGCTCCACACCCCACCCCCGAAGTGTGTGCGCCCCCTCCCTCCGGAAGCTGGCTGCCCTGTTCAGGATTCCCCTCCCTTCAGACTTTAACCAGCCACCTGTGTGTCCTGGTGGGCCAGTCCCCTCCTTGTCACTCAGGGACTCTCAGCAGCCTCTGAGTTCACTGCTCAGGAGCAAAGTCCAGGTCAGATCTCATCAGAGCAGTGATTGAAGGAGGCGGTCTCCTCTCAGTTTCACAGGCTGGCCTTCAAGCTACCAACCCAACCTGCCCCGAAACCCACCCGCTCTCCTGTTCTCTCACTGCTGCTGTTGAATTCCATCAGATGGTTTCCCCTTCCTCCCAGACTGGATCCCTGGATTCTACCTGCTGTCACAGAACCCCATCAATGTCCAGTGGGATCACCAGTCTTTCCCCTTAAACCTTTCTCCTGCAGCCTGAAGACCTAATTAATCATTGGCATTCATGTCTGGAGGGCTTCCCAGGTGACACAGTGGTAAAGAATTTACCTGTTGATGCAGGAAATGCCAGAGACACTGGTTTGATCCCTGGGTTGGGAAGATGCCCTGGAGAAGGAAATGGCAACCCACTCCAGTACCCTTGTCTGGAAAATTCCACGGACAGAGAAGCCTGGTGCACTGCAGTCCATGAGGTCTCAAAGAGTCAAGACATGACTGTATGACTGAGCATGCACTCATATATCCATGCCTGGCACCTGGTAGGCATTAATTGATGCCAATGCTCTTCCACCCACTTTAAAGGCACAAGGAGAAGGGGAAAAGGTGAGGGTTCTGGGGACAAGCACTTAAGTCCCAGATATGCCAGCAAATCTCTTTTTCTCCTTAAGAAACTCACCCAGGCTCTGCTGCAGTCTAAATGTTTGTGTTCCCACCACCAAATTCATAGGCTGAAATTCTGACCTATGTGGTGGTGTTAGGAGGTGGGGTCTTTGTGGGGTGATTCAGTCACAAGGATGGAGCACCTGTGAATAGGATTAGTGCCCTCCTAAAAGAGATCCTCCCCCTCCCCACAATGCCTCCCACCATGTGAAGACACAGAAAAGAAATAGTCATCTGTGAACCAGGTTGAACCAGGTAGCAGATCCTCAGCAGGGCTGAACCTGCCAGCACCTTGACCTTGGACCTCTAGCTTCTAGATCTGTGAGAAACAAGTTTTTGTTGTACATAAACCACCCAAACATGGGATTCTGTGACAGTCACCAAGAAACCAAAACAGGCTCCTGGGGCCATTCTTTCTTCCTCTGTAATTTAACAGGGGGTTAACTTCAAGCCCTCACAGAGTTAACATTCTCCAAGGGGCAAGACTTAATCTCCATAGGTGCTTCTTTTTGAACTGGTTCTCTGTAATTCTCTCCTGTATTTACACTTTAGCCTGGGTGTCTTCCTTCCTTCCTCCCGCCCTCCTATCAGCCACAAATCGGCTCTTGCCAATAGCATTGCCAGCAACTGAACAACAGGAGCATTTGCCATCTGTCTCTGCCGAGATTGAACCCTGTGCTGCTGCAGCTGGTGACTTTCAACACCCCCCTGAAGGGCATTCAGGGTGGAGAGGGAGGCACTCTGTGCTCCACTGGTGGAACAGGTCTTTAGATAGTCAGGTGTTTGCAGAACTGATTCCATAATCCCAATCCTTGCCTCTCTTCATGTCTAGAAAGTCACTCAATGCTTCATGGTGACATCAGCTCCTTGTGACTAGCAGAAAACCATCTATGAAATAAGCGCTTGATTGCACTGAACTTCCCCTTCACGAAAGTCTTACATTTCCACATTCCCCTGCTGCCTCTTCAAAGCAGTGTCTCAGAGCTATCCGAGGTACTGTCTCCCAGGCTGCAGTCCTCATTTGCCCCAAATAAAACTTTACCCACAACTCTCACATCATGCATCTTTTTAGTCAACACTGCCTTCCTTCCATCTTTTCTTTCTTCCCTATCTATCTTTGATATAATATATATATATATATATATATTTTTTTTTTTTCCTGAACTCCAGGGCATGTAGGATCTTCGTTCCCTGACTAGGGATCGAACCCATGCCCCCTGAAGTGGAAGTTCAGAGTCTCAGCCAGGGAAGCCCCACCCCCATCTTTGGCAGTTCCCTCTGGGTTCTCCAAACACAATCATCTCTGCTGTCAATCTCCATCTTCCATCTTTCCCCTGATCCTCCCACATCAGCAGCAAGGATGAGAAACAGGCTCTGAAGGCTGCACCCAGAAAGGCTCTGGGGAGACTGCTGCCCTGGCTGGCTCTCCCACCGTGTCTCCTCTCCCCTCTGATGTAGCACCATCCTCATGAGAGAGCCAGGGACACAGTTCTCCATCTCTCCCTGCTCCCATGTTTCAACAGCTTTCCTCCTCGCATGCCTTCAAATGCCTTACGCTTCATACTTATAGCGTCAGACGTCATCAGAGCAAGCCCCCTGAAGCATTTCTCTTTATGGTACAGAGGCAGTGCTTCCACTCACTGGAAGAAGCAAACACATTCCTTTCTCTCCAGCTAAAAGCATCCATGACACAAGCTAGCCCTGAGATCCTGCTGGGTACCAGTCCCTGTTCCAGGCATGATGAGGGGGCAGGGAGTACACAGGCCTGAATGTGATAGAGCTTTTTTTTTTCTTCAGATTTTTTTAATATGTATCATTTTTAAAGTATTTATTGAATCTGTTACAATATTGCTTCTGTTCAACTTTTTAAATTTATTTTTAATCAAAGGATAATTGCTTTACAATACTGTGTTGGTTTCTGCCATACATCAACATGAATCAGCCCTAAGTATATACATGTCCCCTCCCTCTTGAACCTCTCTCCCATCTCCCATCCCATCCCAGTCCTCTAGGTTGTTACAGAGCCCTGGTTTGGCTTTCCTGAATCACACAGCAAATTCCCAGTCTCTATTTTACATATGGTCATGTATGTTTCCATTTGGCCATGAAACATGTGAGATCTCAGCTCCCCAACCAGGGATCAAACGCACGCCCCCTGTACTGGGAGGTGAAATCTTAACCACTGGATCACCAGGGCAGCCCCCGGAGTGTGAGGTGAAGAGACGGTACTAAACAAGGAAACAGAGCAATCACAGAACACGGCAAGACTATGGCAGAAGGTGATGGACCAGCTCGTGACTCACGGAGCCGTGCACTCCTGACAAGGGTGCATTTCCGCAAGACCCAGGTGGACACTGAGCAAACTCCATGTTTGGAAGATCTGAGTGGAGAGTGCTCCAGGCAGGGAAAAAAAAAAAAAAAAACAGCCAAAGTGCAAAGCACAAAGCATTAATTGCAGGAAAATGAAGGAATAAAAAATCCCAACACTCTTCACGCCAAAGATCTTAAGAGTAAGCAGAGAGGACCTGGGTCTGTCCAGAAATATGGAATTTAGGGGGGGAAAAAAAAGCATTTTCCTCCAATGATGGAATTCCATGCCTTCCAGAACACAGCCAGTGCTTTCTGATCAGTAAGCTGACAGGGGAAGACAGAAGTGCGAGTCCCTCCAGGACGATCTCCAGATCTCAGGATTCTTCTCCTTTTGGAAATCTGCAAATACCTTCTGCTCCAGCCTCATCTTAGACCATCTCCCCAAATGCCTGGCTCGGGACTCTTCCTTCTTTCTCAGTGCATTCTCCAAAACTGAATGGAAACCCTGGGGATTAGCAACTGAATCTATCGTTCATTGGGCTAGTCCTCCTCTGGCCTCCTGACCAATATCTCAAGCATGGCCCCCTGAGAATGCCCTCCACACTGCACAACCACAGCCCACCCATCCGCTGATGCCAAGATCCTGCCCATGCACAGGGGTTCCTTTCTCCAGGCACTGATACATGGTGGAGTGCTAGAAAGAGTAGGGGAACAAGCCATCTGTCCACTGCATCAACTCCTTGAGCTTTTAATCCATTCTAAGCTCATCCCTCTCTTTTCATTGCCTTTTTCCACACTGGCTACCTTTGCTTGGAGTCCTGGGTTGAAGAGGACTTCAACATCTCCTGTCTATCTTGCAGCGTGACCTTATTTGAAAACAGGGTCTTTGCAGAGGTAATTAAGATGAAGTCACACTGGATTAGGGTAGGCTCTCAATTCAATGACTAGTGTCTTTATAAAGGACTTCCCTGGTTGTCCAGTGGTTAAGAATCCACCTTGCAATGCAGGGGACATGGGTTCGACCCCTGGTCAGGGAACTAAGATACGACATGCCTTGGAACAACTAAGCCCACATGCCACAACTTCTGAGCCTGTGTACCACAACCAAGGAGTCCATGGGCCGTGATGAAAGCCCCTACACGATGCAATGAAGGTCCGTGTGTTGCAACTAAGACTCAATGAAGTCAAATAAATAAACAAATACTTTAAAAAGAAAGCTGCATGATAACACAGACACACAGAGAGGAAAGAAGGTCATGCGAAGACAGATGCAGAGTCACAAGTCACGGTGGATGGAGGGGCGCTGGGCACCGTGAGAAGCTGGGCGAGAGGAATGGGCATATACTCCCTCAGAAGCCTCCGAAAGAACCGATCCAGGGCACACTTTAATTTCAGGCTTCAGACTTGCAGAACTGAGTGAGAATATGGTTCTGTGTTTCTCAGCCACTCCACGTGTACTCATTTGTTACGCAGCCTAGCAAACTGATACACTCGGACACCTCTGTTCATCTTTCGATTCTCAGGGAAACAGCCCATCTTAAGAGCAGCCTTCAGGGGCCTAGACAGCAGTAGTTTTCACACTTTTCTGTGCCCAGATCATGGGAGGTGGATGGCTCTTAAGACACAAAGCCCTGCATTCTAACCCCAGAGGTGCTAATTCAGCAGTTCTGCAAGGAGAGGGCCCAGGAAACTGCATGATGAACAAGCTGAATGCTGACTCCTCCCCAGCTGATGCAATCACAGGTAATACACGGAATACAGTGAGGAATCTGCTGTAAATGAGGTCAACTCAACTACAATGCCCACTTGTCTTTCCCCTACAAGCTCCAAGACCTTGAGCCAATGCATTAAACTCTCACTAAACTTGACTCTTCACCAAGAGAAGATTTGTCCAACTGAGGCAGAGGCTCATAGAGAGGAAGAGCAGGAGACTCAAGGTGAAGTCTGGAGTCCGGTTGACCACTTCATAAAATTAGCTTCGTGGCTGCAAGATTTCATTGTGAAACAGAGGTGGGCAAACAGAGATGGACAGAGGAGGGGAACAGGAAGATGATGGACATTCAGCCTCAGAGACCACCACTTAGGGCACTTGTCACAGCCACACCTCACTCTGCACTATTCATTTTGTATCTTTTTTTAAAAGGGGGAATCTCAAACTGTGTAAATCTCATGTTTTATAATACCTAGATCTGCCTCCACTGGGACGTGTGTTTATGAAAAGGTGAGTTCTGGCTGACAGGGGAGAGTCTTGATTATGAAAATAAGAATTCTGGGGTTTCTGGAGTCTGTCCTGGGGGGATTACTCAAGAGGGAGGTTTCTGGTGTAAAGGGAAGGTCTGGTCATGTGCTTCCAGAGGCTTGGTCTGATGGGAAAGGGCAGCACTGAATAGTCTAGGTAAAGAGGTGTTTGGATGACAGTTCGTATTAACGTCTACACAGACTGGTGTCTGGTTGAAATGCAGTATCAGTTTCCCCTCCCCAACTCAATTATGTCAATAGCTCAATGACGGGCCAGTGCGGGTACCTATCTCACACCGTGTATGGGAGAACCTGCTGACATCTTTGGTTGTACCAGAAAAACATAGGCTCATTGCGTCTACGCCTCATGAACTTCCGAAACTATAATCATGCAACTTGTTCATTCCAGGACAGCTTGAATGAAGGGGCTCCCAAGTTTACTAACTCAAGTGACAACTAGCTCAATCACAGAAGGGATGACAAAGGTCATCCTTCATGTAAATTCACATGGGTCTAGGGAGACTCGCGGGCCGACCAGACACTTCCAGGAGAACCGCTGGTTACTAACAGCCCTATTTGTCAATGACAATTCTGTGTCCATGTGTGCTGTTAATTAATCATCTCACACAGTACCTTTGACAAGGAGTTAGGTCCCAGTTAACCCAGCTTTCAGACGAGATGGAGTAGCAAAGAAGGAAAATGGCTTTAGTATCGTAGGTATATGCATACACGCATGTGTGCTCAAGTCAAGTCTGACTCTGAGCGACCCCATGGACTATAGCCCACGAGGTTCCTCTGTCCATGGGATTATCCAGGCAAGCATACTAGAGTGGACTGTCATTCTCTTCTCCAGAGGATCTTCCCGACCCAGGAATCAAACCTGTGTCTCCTGCATTGGCAGGCAGATTCCTTACCACTGATCCAGTAAGACCACCCTGCAAATTGTTTGCCAGGTTGAGGTTAAAACCAGAAGATTCCTTCCTCTTTAGATGGTCTTGTTCAGCCAAGAAAAGGAAAGATGTGGGAAGGAAAATGAAGCTTAGCAGCTTAGCAATACAGTAAATTAAAGTGGACAGTAGCTATCTACCACCCGATTGAGAGCATTCACCTAAGGAAGGTTTATTAAACAACTTTCATAAGTGAGAGCATGTGCATGTGATCAAGTGTTCAAGAAATATTTGTGGTTATAGACTAGGTACTTTGGGGATACCAGTCTTTGAGCATTTTAGACATCATCCCATATACAAGGGCAGGGAAGAGAACTGTGGCACTATGCAGGAGATGTCCTGGTGTGCTGAATTTCTAAGAGACCGGAGGAAGACACCCTCTGTACTCCGCGAAGGGCTTCCTGGAGATGAGGTTGTTGGGGAGAAGACAATTTGTTACATTCTGAATCTGATGGCTGCAGTCTCGATTTATGGACCTGTCATTGCTATTTGATGCCGTATCAAATGCATTTTGAGAAGTTCATTTGATGAGCCTCTTCAACTCTCAAAAGCTTGTCCTAATTATGCAGATCCGGGGCCAATATTGTGATCCCAGCTTTCATTTATTCTAATGGAGCTGGTGCATGGGGAGATCAGGGACCCGCTGGGCCTCTAGATTAGTGACAGAGAAGTAGGGAATTGGATGGCTAACAGGGTATGGTTACAGAGCCCCCATCCACACTGAAGCACTCTGCCTTCCATTGTTTGTAATACTCATCATTATCCAGGGGGCTTCCCTGGTGGCTCAGCAGTAAAGAATCCGCCTGCCAATGCAGGAGATGCAAATTCGATCCCTGGGTCAGGAAGATGCCCTGGAGAAGGAAATGGCAACCCACTCCAGGATTCTTTCCTGAGAAATCCATGGACAGAGGAGCCTGGCAGGCTACAGTTCATGGAGTTGCAAAAGAGTCGGACACGACTGAGCAACAAAACAACAACAATCTAGGCAGTAGCACTAAGATGTGTCTTTTGTTTAATTCTTGGTGACCGCCCGGCACTATCCTTCACCCTGCTCTCTCCCCCAGCAAATTTCTCAAGCCCAGCACCAGCATCACCAGGTAATCTTTCTCCGGGCAGGAAAGACTTCTGTTCGTTTTCGCTCCTGGTAAAATGGAGCAGAGACCTATGGTCCTCCCGTGCCCAACCATGCTCTCCACCTGCCTTTCATCTGTAGAAAATCTTTAGCCAAAAAATAAACTTAATTAGAGGAATGAGAAAATGCAGAAACAAAGGAAAACAGTCCGATAAGACCAAATAATAATAGTTTAGTCATTAAGCAAAGTCAAGCACTTTCACTTCTCCTTCAAGGTCTACAGATAATATTCTAAGCCACCTCCTGTGAACTGACTTGTAGACACTGAAACCCCTACCAGGCGGGGAAGCTAACTACACGATGACCAGAATGTAGCCGTGACATAAGCCTCCACAGTTCCAAGGACTGGCCTCAAAGAAATGGGAACAGACCGACCCTGGAACTGAAGGTTAACTATTCCTAAAACAATCAAGATGATGCTGGTCAGACCACTGCAGGGCCAAATTTAAGATGACCATCAGAGCTCACCGTGCTGTTTCTACAAGTACCCCTCCCTCTCTCTACAGAAGCTCTAGCCCATTGCCTGTCAGTGGGGAGGGGGCAGTCAGTCATTAGACAGGAGTCCACCACCCCCACCCCAGCTGCCAGCCTCCAGAATAAAGCAAACTTCCCTTTCCGCCAATACTGCCTCTTCATTGGCTTTTGAGTGGCGAGCAGCCAGACCCCACTTTGAGAACCACAATGGAACATTTCCATGAGGCTTCACACTGGATAGCCGCGTTAACTGTAATCTGAAATAAGAACCCCCGCCAATGTTGCTTTAGTATTACATGCTTTATCGTGTATTTTATGCATGTATGGTCTTGTTTGACTTAAACCTATATATTAACACATTGGAGAAGGCAATGGCACCCCACTCCAGTACTCTTGCCTGGAAAATCCCACGGATGGAGGAGCCTGGAAGGCTGCAGTCCATGGGGTCGCTGAGGGTCAGACATGACTGAGAGACTTCACTTTCACTTTTCACTTTCATGCATTGGAGAAGGAAATGGCAACCCACTCCAGTGTTCTTGCCTGGAGAATCCCAGGGACGGGGGAGCCTGGTGGGCTGCCATCTACGGGGTCGCACAGAGTCGGACACAACTGAAGTGACTTAGTAGTAGTAGTAGTAACTTAAGGCAACCACAGAAAACAACCCCAGCTATTTCCTGATCACAAACTAGAAGTATTCTCTTGAAGATAAATATGTATAGCTTTTGTTTCAGCCCAGCAAAAAGGATGCCTTAAGCAATATAGGAATATGAAAAACAGCAATGTCTTGTTGCAACGATTTTGGAAGTCAACATTTCTACCCCATGCACATCCCTCACTAGGTTTAAGACATGAAACAAGGCAGTTCACTTCACTGTACATCGGTTTGCTTGTTTATAAAAGAGGAGTCCAGATCTTTCCTGGCTAATTCTCAGGGCTTTGAGTTGTGTCAACAAAGATACCAAATATGAAATGCTTACAAGTGTATGAAGTACTACCCCTCAAAATTAGATGAATTCAGAAATAAGTCGTGCATTTTGTGATGCTTAAACTTTATCAAATAGCTTTAGCAAAAGAAGTATAAGAGAAGATATTTATTACAAAAAGATGAGAATGTTCATTACATGAACCCAGTTGCTGGATTTCATGCCTGGCAAAATCCAAGAGCCTCAGCCTTCCAGTCAGTTGTGAAACTGAAACCTTATGCGGAGAAGGGAAAGAGCGGAGTTAAAAAAAAAAAAAAAGCTCTTAAAGCCAGAGCTTATTAAATCAATTACATGATTAATGCGAAAGAGAGTGTGAGCAGGAGGAGGAGAGACACTTGTTCACTCAGCCCAGCAAAGAATGCTGATTAAGCATCTTTTGTAACCTCCTAAGCCACCAAGAAAATTGCCTCTTGGAGGATGAATCAAACCAGAGAAATATATTTGTTGGCAGCTTCTCATATTTAAAAAAAAAAATGTGGTTGTATATGAAATCTATACCACTCAATCCCAGAATTGACAAATATTAGAAACATTAGTAGCATCCCCCTATGAATCAAAAATGATATTTTATCCTTGATCAGGGTTTCCTCATGCACTAGAAGGGTGAGGCTTGTGATTTTGAGAGGAAAGGGGTTGCCTCCTCCCCAAGAAAAAAAATGCTGATTAGGGTCTTTGATGGAACTTTCTTCCCAGTACATCCTGGGAGAAATGTGACTTGAGTTTCACTATAGATCATTCATCAGAAACAGGCAATGAGTCAAGTCATCTCCTTGATGGAGTTGGAAGATGAATTCTTTTTGGAGGCCATGGACCAGGTCTTGAATCAGGGAAAAAAAAAAAAAAAAATTACCCAGCCACCTGGACCAAGTGAGCCGATCTGGTGGGTGACGATGGGAGGGCTTGAGACCATGGTTTCTACTAGCAACCAGGTCTTTCCTGTTCCGGTTGACAAGATGGACAACCATCCACCCTCGTGAAAGATTCATGATCCCACTTTTGCACTCTCCACTGCTCGCTTTCTCATAAAACCAGTGCAAATCCTATCAAAAATTTAGCAGAAACCCTGCCTCATCTGTTTAGGCCTGAAGCTAGTTGCAGGAACAACTCATTAGGGACAGGCTCATTAAAACCAGCCCTTGGGCAAAAGTGGTTTGCGAGCCTCCTCATTTTTATTCAATCTCACCTTCCTGCCCAACCTCCGTGAGCCCTCAGACACGGGGCTTCTAATGATTTTGTACAGTGTGCAGGTCTATTTGCACAGTTGCAGGGCCCAGGGTTTGACAAATGCGGCCCCTTACGTCTGCCAGAGAGGATCTGCTGCTTCTCCTTTGTGTGTGTCTGGAGGGCCGCGCGGGAGAGAGAAGGGAGGAGAGGATGCTGAAGGCTGGCTCCTCACCTGGGGATGGAGGGGACAGCACCTGGCATCGCAGCGGTCACGGGAGCCCCAAGGACCAAGCCAGAGCTAAGGCAGAACCAGGGCCAAAAGGTAAAATCCTTGGGGTCTCATTCATGCTTCCTGCTCAGCCCAAACACTCAGACCCTTGGGCACCTGCAGCCTGCGCAACAGCCGGGCTAATGGATTCATTACCAGATGTTTTCTGCTCCGTGCCAAGGATGCCATTCTCTACAGGAACTCAGGAAGAAGCTTATTTGTGTTGTTGAGAAAGAGCTGCTGGATTCTCCAGGCATGGCTGCAAAAAACAGGCAGCCCGAAACGCAAATGCAAAACCTTCCTGTTGCCAATTTCTCCGGGCGAGCTTATTTTTCCAGGGGCGGGAGGACAGAGCCGCAAACCCGAATGCTGGGGGCAGCCCTGGATAGCTAAGTCAAGGCTGAGTCAAGGTCAAGAGTGAGTTCCAGGGGTGGACCATCTTGAACTAGAAAGCTCACGCCCCTCTTCAGCGAGGAGATGCTGCAGAGTTTGAGCTGATGGTTGACGCATGGGGAAGTTACCCCATGTGGCGACAGTCTGATTTTTCACAGAAGCCCGGGATGTGGATTTGAAGTGAGAGCTCTATTATTTCAGTATTGGTAGCCAAGAACAGAAAAAAAGCAAAAACAAGTCTATGGGTGAAAGAAAAGTACAGAGTTCAGGTTCACAACACCTGACCGGAGAAAGATGTTGAATGAGGAGGGGCGTGGGTACCAGCCTTACCGCACCTGGTGACGACGGCAATACATCAGTGGACCCCTACTGGTTCCTCTTCACAAGTCTATAAAGTGAGGGGCCAGCAGATGCCATGTCTCAGGCCCAAATTCTACGGCTCTAATACTTTTACAAGAAACTTTATTAGGTAGGGCTTATAGAGTCCAAAAGCATTTAACCATCTCAAATGGAACTAATATGCTAATAGCCCCACCACTGCCAAAGCCATTGACGCTGACTGTTCTTAAAAACATAGATTATTAGCCTAATAGAGCTTTCAGAATTGCCAAGTCATGTGCATACAGCATCGATTCTCTAACCGCAATGGGCTTCAATAGAACTAGGGAGATTGGTTTCAGGGGGCCAGTGGTAGAGGTGGAGAGTCTGGGTGTAGCCGAATCTCCTGACCTGCCAGGGGGTCACGTCCCCCTCCCAAGCTCTCCCATAAGATCACGTAGCTTAACTTGGGTAGAAGTTGGCAGACCAGGCCATGATGGACCCCAAGGGGGTCTCTGAAACCCCACGTCTTGTCTTGTGCCTGCTCAGCTGTGTCTGACCCTTTGCAACTCCATGGACTGTAGCCCACCAGGCTCCTTTGTCCGTGAGATTCTCCAGGCAAGAATACTGGAGTGGGTTGCCATGCTCTCCTTCAGGGGATGTTCCCAGCCCAGGGATCGAACCCGCATCTCTTGTGTGTCCAGCATTGGCAGGCAGATTCTTTACCACTGACGCCACCTGGGAGGGCCTATGCAACCCCATGGGGGCTGCTAAAGGTGAGTAACAGAGAAAAGGGTGGCAGTGAGGAGGCAAACCCTGGTTCCATTTCTCTTTTTTTTCTTTCCTCCCACCTGGCCTCCAACAGAGAAGCTTCATTGGAGCAGTACTATTTTGCACCTTCGCCTGAGACTTGGAGCAAAATATGTGAAACATACAAACAAAAATAAATAAATGAAAGATGGTATAAGAGTGGGAGGCTGGGGTTTGCAGATGTAAGCTTTTATATACAGGACGAATAAACAGCAAACAACAAGGTCCTACTGTATAGAACAGGGAACTATACTCAATGTCCTACGATAAACCACAATGAAAAATAATATCTTTAAAATATATATATATATATATATATATATATATATATATATATATATGTTGTTGTTCAGTCACTCAGTCATGTCTGACTCTTTGCAACCCCATGGACTGCAGCACGCCAGGCTTCCTTGTCCTTCACTATCTCCCAGAGTTTGCTCCAACTCATGTCCATTGAGTCATCCAACCATCTCTGCAAGTATAACTGAGTCACTTTGCTGTGCAGCAGAAAGTAACATGGTAAATCAGCTATCCTTCAATAAAAATATTGAAAAAATGAATGAATTAAAACAAAACCTCTCCAAATGAAAAGGACAAAGACAGCAGGATCTTGAAGCGCTCAGTTTTTAGAAGCCTGAAATGTGCTGACCCCACTCAGCCACTAACATCTAACTCTGGCCATGTCACCCTGGTTCCCTGTATCTCCATCATCTAACTGGGATTGGGGACATCCGAGGGGAAATTTAGGGAAGGCTAAACTGGGAAGAGAGAGTTCCTTTCCTAAAAATCACCATATTCATTTTCTCTCCATTTTCCCCACCCGGAAAGGCTACTGCCGGAGCAACCTTGCTTTGGCTCACTGTTAATTCTCCAATGCCCATCTCTCCGCACCCCAAAGCCCATGACTGGGGTGAAACAAACTCAGTGTGACTCATCTCAGGAGACCACAGGGCCCCATGGCATGAGTGACCTGATCAGAAATGATTCGCTTGTTCTGTGGTTAAGGAAAGCGGGAATTCAACACCAGAAATCTATTCCAGTACAACTATTTTCCATTAGCTTTTAACACATCACTGCTCCTCTTTTTCATCTACATTATTGCCATCGCTTCCACAAACCCCGATTTGACGAGCAGGAAATCTGTAAATTTGGGGGTGGCTGCTCTGAAAAGACTGCATGAGGAAAAGACATGTCCATTAGCAATGCAAATACAGTCACAAATGAGACCTGAGCTTGTATGAAGAGTGCCTTTAAAACAGTTATTTAATCCAGCTAAAATTTATCTTTAGGAGTGGGGTGGGAAACAGGCAGCATGGGGATTCAAGACATTCTGCATTTAAAATATGGATAAAGCACTCTCCTACAGCCCTTTGGAGGGGAGAGACTTGCACATCTTGTTCACAACTTTTCAAGATGGCAGGGGCTAGATGGCTACTTCTGGATTACAGAACCATGGCCAGACTGCATGCATGCTCGCTAAGTCGCTTCAGTCACATCTGACTCTTTGCGACCCCATGGTCTGTACCCTGCCAGGCTCCTCTGTCCATGGAACTCTCCAGGCAAGAATACTTGAGTGGGTTGCCATGCCCTCCTCCTGGTGATCTTCCTGACTCAGGGATGGTACCCTATCTCTTAAGTCTCGGGCATTGGCAGGTGAGCTCTTTACCGCTAGCGCCAGCTATCCAGACTGGAAGAATACAAACGCTTTGTTCTATCTTTACAACCAATGGGTGCATTTTCCTCCATCCCAGAAGAAAAGCGAGGATGTAGTTCTTACCTGCTTTTCACGTATGCGTGCTTGCCTGCTAGGTCACTTCAGTCATGTCCAACTCTTTACGACCCCATGGATTGTAGCCCACCAGGCTCCTCTGTCCATGGGATTCTTCAGGCAAGAATACTGGAGTGGGTTGCCATGGCCTCCTCCAGGGGATCTTCCCGACCCAGGGATTGAACCCATATCTTTTATGTCTCCTGCATTGGCAGGTGGGTTCTGTATCACTAACACCACCTGGGAAGCCCCTCTGTTTTTCATAGAATCCTTCGACCTGCACAGACGCATGATGTTCCACAAGAAGATGGAACCAGAAATGTCAAAGTGCCGCCCTGGTGATGCAGGAAAGGTCACGCCATTGGTATGATTGTGTGGTTTGTATGTTTTGTTCCCCCACTGGACCTGCATGCACAAGGTCTCCAAGAACAGTCAAAGTGAGCCACTCAGTTGTGTCTGACTCTTTGAGACCCGTTGGACTGGAGCTTCTGTCCATGTAATTCTCCAAGTATGGAGTGGGTAGCCATTTCCTTCTCCAGGGGATCTTCCCCACCCAGAGATCGAACCCAGTCTCCCACACTGCAGCTAAATTCTTTATGGTCTGAGTGGCTAGGGAAGCCAGAATGGTGAAACCAAGAACAATGCAAAGACGTGCATCAGAGAGAGTCAACCAGAAGGACATCCATCCATGCCCTTGTGCCAAGAACACACTCCTCTGCTTGCCCTGGGTGCCACCTGGAAAGCCCACGCATTGGCTCAATAAAACACGACATGGAGGCTTGCGCCGAACTCTACTTCACTGCGGTACAACCTGCCCTCATTAAAGATTCCCTACAAACAGGTGCTTCTCACTGGGCTGACTTCTGAAATGGCTTTCTTTTTATTCCCAGGGCCACATCAAGAGCTGAGGGGGGGATTCATGCAGTATAGATCAGTCGGCCATTGACAGCACCTCACGCTTTGACAAGCTGCTTGGCTGGGTTGAAAGTCTAGGTTGGGCTTGGGCCCGTCAAGGCCACGCTATTGAATTATTGACAGGCGTTCACCGTGGTGCAAGGGGAGAGCGAACCACAGCCTCGGCTCAATAAAGATGAAATGGAAACCCTCTCTGAAGCCGACTTTAGCACGTTAAAGGAGTTTTAATGGGCTGGTTTAAAATTCAGTAAGAGAATGCATTAGGCTGATTATAGTTTCAATGGCTAAATGCAGGCACGCACATGAGTTTGGGATGCCGAAGGGTTTACAAATGAGTGGGGAGCCTGTCAGGACGAATTACGCCCTCTGAAAGGCAAGCATGTGTCCGGGTGTGTTCTAGTCTGGTTTCCAGAATGGTTAACTTCCAGGCCCTCTATCCTTGATCCCCTTCTGTCCTGTCAGCTAAACCTGCTGGTCTGGATGTCATAGAAGCCTGCAGTGTTATCCTCACCACTTGGGCTTTAAAAGACCAAACCATGGAGTGCACCTAGCCCTCCGTGGCTTTTCCTCCTTGCAATCTCACTCATAACCTCCATCCCCACTCCAGGCAAGAGTAAGGTGTCTCTCCTATCAGCCTCCTATGAGAGCTTGAAGAACCGTCGCCAGCTGGTGTCCCCCGGTTAGCAAATTAATATTAACAATCCCGAATTTTTCGTATATAATCTCCTTTCTTCTTCAAATTTCCACCTGCCAAGACTTACTTGTATTTTAATAGCTGATGTCAGACAAGCCTCGTAGACCGGGGCCCATCTCAGAACTATAATTTTAAATACAATGAGACGCGCACGCATCAACTGTCGCCTTGACGTGCAGGAATGATTCCACGTGGACTTGTAAAGTGCATCCTAAGAGCTTCAAAGACCGAGCACATTTTAAAAGAATTTAAATGGATGATCATGGTTTGCTTTCCTTTATAAAAAAAATTTTTTTAAAGCAATTTGTCTAATGTGACCCTCTGTTCATCTTTCTTCTCCGACTTTGCTTCCAAGGGGTTGCCTCCTGTCAAACTGCAGAAAGGGCCAAACAGCACATCTAAATCTGTGTTCATTTGCCTTTTGCGGGATTATCTTTGCCACGGTGAGCAGTATAAGTAAGTCAGAGATGCTTCTCAGGGCTGCAGGAGGCGGCTAATCTCCAGACAAATATTTAGAAGGCAGCTTTGCCGATTCCGGCCCTTAATCGTTTCCAACTGATTTGACTTATTCTAATTACAGCCTTTATGTTATAAAAGCCATTTTTGTGTTGCCGGGGAGCAGTTTCATTGCAAATACATGAAATTTTGCTGAGTTTCCCGTTCCCATGTTGATTATGGAAATGGTACTCTGCAGCTTGGCTCTAATTAGAAAAACACACTGCGTGGAATGTCAACAATTTTTAACATTAATAACGCATTGGCAATGTCCTTTTGTCTCTCTTCATGGCCTTTCCACAAAGGCTAACACCTGAGAGCCTAGGCTCCACTCTGCTGGAGGAGGAAGAGGAGGAGGAGGAGGACATGTTTTCCCCAGAGAGGATGCACCGGGACTACCCCCTCCATCCCCTAAAGTGGGGACAGCTTATTTGAAGAAGTGGAATACTAATTTAATATAATAAAAGCAAGGGGGGGGAGAAAATTAAATTCTAGCGTCCACGTGCTTGCTAAGTCATTTCAGTCAAGCTCAACTCCTTGCAACCCCATGGACTGTAGCCCACCAGGCTCCTCTGTCCATGGGATTCTCCAGGCAAGAATGACTGGAGTGGGCTGCCATTCCCCCTCCAGGGGATCTTCCCCACCCAGGAATCGAACCCACGTCTCTTATGTCTCCTACATTGGCAGGTGGGTTCTTGACCACTAGGGCCACCTGGGAAGCCCCAGATTCTAGCACAGTTGAGGGTAATGCATTTGTTTCACAACCATGAACTTGAAACAGTCTAGGCCAGCATCTGTAAAAAAGCAGATTAAATTGGTGTGATGTATGTGTTTCAGGGAGTCTTTTGGTGTCACGAGGCTTTATGTGTTGGGAGCATCTCAGCAAAGAGATCTCAGTGTGATTGTCTAGATGCCACACTAAGAGTGGAGGAAAAACAGGGCTAGACCTTTAACCTCACTGAGCCTCAGTTTTCTCATCTTTAAAATGGGGATGATCAGGCCTGACTTTGCAGGGTTATAGTTAGGATGAGGTATAATGCAGTCCTCTTGCACCATGTCATAAATGCATATCCATCCAGTTGTTTTGGAAAGTGAACTGCTGGATATTATATAAATTGCAAATGTGCCTAGCTCCAGAATAGGCCATTCTACCTCTTGTAAAATATCTGACAGGAAGCCATACACGTAGGTTTAAACACATTCATTTAAGTTTGCCTACTGAAACACTTAGAGATACAAATAAAGAGTAGGGAGAAACAAATTGAAAATCACATAAACATCGACTAAAGGAAAAGCTGTCTATGGTCCATTGTTCAAAAAAAAAATAAGAAAAATAATGCCACTGGAAAAATGTATATGGCTTGGCCAAACTACAGGAGCATTTTAAATTGGAAAGGTTCTGCCAATTTTCCCTCCAAAAAGGTGGTCTTGAGTTATGCTCCCATCAACAGAGTTGTCTGTACACTTGGAGAGAAGGTTTCATGAGATAGGAGGGTTCAGGCCATCCCCTCCCCAGAAAAAATGTACCAGAGAGGGAAAAAGAAAATGTTACAACTGACAATCATAGGGGAGAGAGAAGAAAAGAGGTTGCTGTGTGATAGAAGAAAATAGCTTGCTATGATGATAGTGAAGCATTGCGCCAAGGAGTGCCTTCTTTGGTTATATTCATGGGGAAACACACACACACACACATGCGCACGCACACACATACTCCATAAAGCGGCAACTCCTGAGGTTAAAACCCAAACTTCTGCATGCCAGAGTAGAACTCAGACTTTCTTTCAGACAGGATCTGAAGCTGTGGCTAATGTTCGCTGGACGATGGAGACCTTTAAAGAATCTTACTTATCCTTACACTGAACCCACAGTCCAACATTTTTAAAGGGGCAGGCACTCTTTCTGGTCGTGAGTTCAATATGCTTTAAGGTGGCTTTTGCAAAAGTTCTGGTATTTTCTAATCAGTGGCCCTTAAACCAGGTCCCTCTTGTGCTTCAAGATCACCAGGGATGCCTACACTGCCCTCTCTCAGAGGTGGAGCCTAACTTCCCAGTCCTTAAGCATGGACTGGACACGGTGACTTCCTTTCAAAGAACACAGTATCTGTTGATCAGTTGCTCAGTCATGTCCGACTCTCTGCGCCACCATGGACTGCAGCACGCCAGTCTTCCCTGTCCTTCAGCATCTCCCAGAGTTTTGCTCAAACTCAGGGCCATTGAGTTGGTGATGCCATCCAACCATCTCATCCTCTGTCATCTTCACAGTATGGAACACATACCATGAACACAGTATGGAAGGGGAGAGGAAAAAAAGAGTAAGTCCACAGTGGGGGAGTCTGACAAACTGCACCTCATCCAGGTGATCAAGCCGAACATCTCAACAACGATAATCTGATAGTACATGCCCTTGATAGGATGTGATGAAAATGGTACTTGACCTCTGTGATCTTCCTCCCCCAGCCCATGACCTCAGTCTAACCATGAGAAAAAACATCAGACAAACCTACCTTGAAAGACATTCTATACAATACCTGACCAGAATTCATCAAAACCATTAAGATCATCATAAAAAAAAAAAAAGAAAAAATAGCCCAAGAGATTGTCACAGTCAGAGGGGAGTTAAAAGACATGATTACCAGGGGTTTTCCCTGGTGGTCCACTGGTAAAAAGAATCCATCTGCCAATGTCAGGGACATGGGTTCGATCCCTGGTCTGAGAATATTCCATATACTGCGAAGCAACTGAACCCATATGCCAAAAGGACTGAGCCTGCACACTAGAGCCCGGGAGGAGCAACTATGACCCTGCACACCCCAGAGCCTGTGCTGCCCCATGAGAGAAGCCACCTCAATGAGAAACCTGCTCTCTGCAACTAGAGAAAAGCCCGCACAGCAACCAAGAGCTCGTGTGCCCTAATGGAGACCCAGCGCAGCCTTAAGAATAAATGACATGGTGACCAAATGTACGGATGGGGCCCATGAACAGAAAAGGGACACCAGATTAGAACTTAAGGAAATCTGAATAAAATATGGACTTTAGTTAGCAATAATGCATCAGACTTGGTTCATTAGCTGTGATAAATGTACCATCGCCATATAAGACATCCAGGGCAGGGAAAGCTGTGTGCAGGGTCCGTGGGAACTCTCCGTATCAGCTTTGCAACCTGTCTGGAACTCTCAAACTCTTCTGAGACAAAAATTGATTCAAACATGCCAAACTTCAGGGGGCTCCTGAGAATCTCTGAGAGATGCAGGCCCGCAAGGCAGGCTGCGTGCGTGCTGGCTAAGTCACTTTGGTTGTGTCTGACTCTTCACGACCCCTATGGACTATAGCCCGCCAGGCTCCCCTGTCCATGGGATTCTCCAGGCAGGAATACTGCAGTGGGTTGCCATGCCCTCCTCCAGGAGATCTTCCCAATCCAGGGATCCAACCTGCATCTCTTGCGTCTGCGTCTCCTGTGTTGGCAGGAGGGTTCTTTACCACTAGCTCCACCGGGACCCTTGCTTTTTGGCCCTTTCCTCATTTCCCAAGTTCATCTCCTGCCTTATCTTCTCCAACACCGAGATTCAGCGTATCCCGTGCGCTCCTTTACCACAAGGCACCCCTGATCTTTCTTCCTTTATACCTGGTTAATCCCTTTCAGTGTCTCTAAGATCATTCAGCCTTGACCTCTCCAAGAGCAGCTTCCAACAGTATTAATTGTTCATCCTCCACACTCTCATTAATACCCTGTCCAAAATTCTACCTCTTCAGTTCATAATTAATTGACTAACATAGCTGTCTACCACACTTCTCTGAGCGCCTTCACAATTGGTCTCCTTTATCTTTTTCTGTCACTGGGCTTAGCGCATGGTACCCAGCAGATCTGAAATAAGTGTTTTTAGGCTGAATGGATGAAAGGAGAAACAGAGGAGTGGACGGATGGGTGGATGAATTAGTCTGTCTCTGCTCCCTGTGTGCTGTGCATGTTCAGTCACTCAGTCGTATCTGACCTTTGTGACCCTATGGACCCGCCAGGCTCCTCTGTCCATGGGATTCTTTACACAAGAATACTGGAGTGGGTTGCCATTTCCTCCTCTGGGGGATCAGCCCAACCCAGGGATTGAACCCATGTCTGCTGTGTCTTCTGCACTGGCAGGCAGGTTCTTTACCACTGACCCACCTGGGAAGCCCCCAACCAGGAAGCAAACCCGTCGGTGCCCCCTGAGGTGGAAGTGTGGCGCTTTAACCACTGGACTGCCAGTGAAGTGCCAGGAAAGAGCTACTTTTGATGGGCTGACCAGGGAAGGCTTCTTCGAGGATACGATATTTAAATTAACAGCTGAGGAATGAAGAGGGCGTGAGGGAAGGGGAGGCAGCCTGGCTGGTGCAAAGTCTGTGGGATCCCAGAGGGCTGCAGCGTGAGAAAGAAGCCAGGGTGGCTGAGGATGGGCGAACAGGACACAGAGCCTCCAGGGACAGGAAACGACTGGGCCTCCGTCCACCGGAAGCTGTGCCTGCCAGTGGCTCCAATTCACAGGGCTATGTTGATAATGTTAACACCAAGGGACACCAGGGAAAAGCCTGGCCCTGCTCAGCTGCCTTCCTCCCGCCGTGTGGACCCCATCCTCCAGCACCTACTCCCTCTGCTGTCACGCACTCCTCTCCACGCATCCGATCCTCTATTCTACCAGTGTGGACGTCCCACAGTAGGAAAGAGAAAAGAAAAGAAACGTCAGTACGACTTGAATTGTTGTTATGGGTCAGGCGTTGTTCTGGGCCTTTTTAAAAAATTATTGATTTGGCTGTGCCAGGTCTCAGCTGTGGCACACAGCATCTTCAGTCTTCACTGTGGCACGTGAAATCTTTTAGTGGTGCCATGTGAACACTTCGTTGAGGCGTGTGGGATCTAGTTCCCTGACCAGGGATCGAACCTTGGCCCCCTGCATTAGGAGCTCAGAGTCTTAGCCATGGGACCACCAGGCAAGTCCATGTCCTGTGCATTTTATTACCTGTGTGGGGATGTTATTAATGTTACTGTTACTAGTATTATAACAATGCTTATGAATATCCCCATTATAAAGATGGGTAAGACTGAGGCTCAGAGAGCAGAATTAACCTCCAGAACAAAAAGCCACAATACAGTTGCATGAAAATTCAAAGACAAATCATATGACCCCAAAGGTTGGTCCTTATCATTAGATAACAATTTCCATAAGACAGATTTGTCTGAGGCAAGTGTTTACTCAACAGCAAATTTTACAGAGCAATGACCACGAGCCAGGGACAATGCTAGGTGTTGGCCCAATAAACTGAACAAAAGAGATCCCTGATTTTAAGGAAAAAGAAACCCAGTCATATTAATACAAAATGATACGAACATCTGGCAGGTGTGTATACGACGGAGATTCAGATTGGGAGAAAGTGACAAACTCAGTCTGAGGCCACCCAGGAGAGGCGATAGTTGAGCACCAGCTTAGCCAAGCGGTGATAACCTTACAGACGAGAGAATGGAAGAAAGGACATTCTTGAAACGTAAAAACACATTTGCCGTGAGTGCCCCTGGCATGTTCCCAGTTAAATAACTTGGGCAGCGGGATGAAAGGCCAGAGGCAAGTAGCCAGATGATAAAGGGTCTCAGGAATCTGCTAAGGATTAGGGACTTCCTCCTGAATATGGTGAGAGCAGACTTCATCACTGGTGGTCCAGTGTTTAAGAATCCAGCTGCCAATGCAGGGGACATGAGTTCAATCCCTGGTCCGGGAAGATTCCACATCCCGCGGGGCAACTAAGCCTGTGTACCACAACTAGTGAGATGAGACCGCTCGCCCTAGAGCCCATGCTCCACGAGAAGAGAAGCCACCGCAGTGAAAAGCCCACGCCCCGCAGCTAGAGAGTAGCCCCTACTCGCCGCGACAAAGACACAGCATGGCCAAAAATAAATAAACTTAAAAAGATGCTGAGAGCCACTTGTGGGTGTCAGGCAAGGAGGCTGGGGCTCGATTCACACTAGCAAGGGGCTCGCCAGTGAGTGCCAACCACGTGTGATTTGGACCAACCGCAGCAGCGTCTCTTGGAATCTGTTACGATGCAAGTCCTCTGGCTCCACCCAGACCTACTGAGTGTGAAACTCCTGAGGTTTTAACAAGACCCCCAGGGGAAGCTGATGTGATGCTAGATGCTCACCTATGGGAACCATAGACCTACCCTGCTCTCTGCCAGCTTCTCCCTCCTCCTCCACAGCTCACAGGATTGGCTTCATCCCTGCTGCCTCTCCCAGGTCCTTACAGAAGACAGGAAAGCATGAAGCTTGTCTTGTCCCTGCCTTGCAGTCAACCCACAGCCCCCCAGGCGGCCCTCCAGCCCAGGGACCACCTAACTTTCTGGGGAGAGGCCCTCACTCTTGACCCATCTCTTTGGTTTTGCTGTAAAGATTTACAAATCTCTCTCCCTCCTCCCTGGTTTTCCTTGCTGCTCAGGGAGCCGGAGGGCAGATGACGGATGCCGTTCGGGAACTCTGGCTGGTGCTGGAAATGATCATTTGCTAAGTGCCTTGCTAATGCATTCAGAGGTGGCGAGTTAATAGGAAAACTGGTCTGATTCGGCAGGCTGTGCCCACCGTGACCTAGAGCTGGGTGTTAAGTGGTGACGGGCAACTCCCCCCTAATCACCTCTTGTTAGCTGCAACTATAGGCAAATTGCTAGCGAGGATTAAGTGGGGAGACTATGCCAGGATCACTGTCAAGCAGAAAAAAAAAGACTCAATTTGTCGAGCAATCACGACTCTGTAATCACTTCCTGAAGAGCTCTTTCTGGAGATGTTTGCCTTTGGAAGGTGAGGACCCTCCCTAGAGGAAGGTGGGCTGAGAATTGCAAGCTGGCTTTTTCTGGAGCATTCTGAAAATAATTTCTTCCCCCATCCACCCACACAAGGAGATAAGCCTCACCTTGAATAGCGCTCTGCCCCCAGGGTTCTCTGGCTTCAAGAATGAACACCAAATGTGCATAAACAACTGATGGGAGCTCTCCCATAGTGAAAGGGAACGTCATTCAGTCCTGTCCTACTCTCTGAGACTCCCAGAGACTATACAGTCCAAGGAATTCTCCAGGCCAGAATACTGGAGTGGGTAGCCGTTCCCTTCTCCTGGGGATCTTCCCAACCCAGGGATGTTGAAACCCAGGTCTCCCGCATTGAAGGTGGATTCTTTACCAGCTGAGCCACCAGGGAAGCCCCTCAAACATAGCACCTTTCTGTAAACGGAGTGTCTGGGAGGAAGCTTTGGGAAGAATGGGGGGAAGCAGATATATAGTTTAACACTTTGCATCACATCCCTGTAACATAGAAACAAATTAACCATGTAATACAGTCATCCTCCTACATCTGGTTCCACCATCCAGCAACCTGGTGGAACCCCAAATTCATGGATGCCCAAATCCTTTCTATAAAATGGTGTAGTATTTGCATACAACCTAAACACATTCCCCTTTATCCTTTAAATCATCTCTGGATTACTTAAAATACCGAAAACAATGTAAATGCTATGTAAACAGTTCCCTGAGTGTGGCAAATTCAACTTTTGCTTTTTGGAACATTCTGGAATTTTTTTTTTCCCAAATATTTTTGGCCCATGATTGGTTGAATCCACGGATGCAAAATCAGGGCTAGGAAGGGTCGACTGCACTTTAGGAAGCATTAGACAACACTAGAGAGAGGGGAAAAAAAATGTGCTGGAAGAGTATCCTGTCCCTCCCTAGTTCAAGGGAGATTTTTAAAAAAAGCAGTGCTAGACAGGACTAGACATCTTTTCTAAATGTTTGGAGTCTTTACCAGGTTGGAAAACAGCTCTTTTCAACCTTATTCTTGGGGCTTAATGCCTTCATTATTTTCATACATCTGGAGAAGTTTGGTAACGGAATAAACTAGAGGGATCCGTGTGATCTGAGATGAAATATTCTGAAACTTGGAGAAAAAAAGAGATTGCCAGAAATGAGTGGATATGTGAAACTAAAATGTGATTCATTCAGATAGCAATGTTAAAGTCCTTCGAAGAAGGGGTCCAATCCTTTGCAATTTCCCAAGTAGAAACATGTTTTGAGGAAGCTTCCTGAAACTGGATTCACTGGCAGGCTGCTGTCAAGAAAGGCAGGGGGAACGAGAAATGGGGAGGGTGGGGGGGACAGATGGGGGATGGGGTGAAAAGCCAGCCCATCTATTACTCATCATGTATTACTCTTCCCCTCAGAGATTTCTGAAAAGTCATAGTAAAAGGAAAACTAAACCCCACTCATTAAACATGCGTTGTGTGAATCTGCATGTTCCAAATGAAGCAGAACCTCTGTTGGGGTGCCAGCTTGTGTTTCAAACCATAATTTTCAAAATTTTCTCTTAATTGTCCAGATGAAATGATATCCCACCCAGACAAGCCTTTCCCAGACCAAAAACAAAAAAAAAATCAGCATTTACCATAAACAATACACTAATTTTAAAAAAAGTTCCCTTGTGTATTTCAAAATAATCAGAACGGGAGAGTTATATCTCTGTCAAGTATCATGCACCCAAACTTATAAACATCCCATCTGCTTTGGAGTATAATTTATCTGAGTTCATCTCTAAATTTCACCTCTCAATGGACATGGTCAAAATAATACCTGTCATTCCCTGAGAAAGGAAACCGAAGACAAATTCATCAGGGCTTCAACGTGATAATCTGGGTGGTGGCTCCAGCTGACACTATTTTCGGCTTATCCGTTTACCTGCTTGTTTGTTTCTGATTGGCTACAAATGGTCAGACTTAAGATATTCCTTAAGATACTCCTTCCCTATGGAGTTCTGAGTTCTTTCTGATGCTGTGTGCCCTGCCACAGACTAGATATACGTATACTCAGGTGGTCAACCGAAGCTTGTGGGTGGGGAAATGAGTTGAACATACAGGTCTTAACAGCGATCTTAAATTGGATCAAACAGAAGTGAGTGTACATTCAGCACTGTTTCAAAACACTGTGATAAACCCCGTCCCTGAAACTGAAGTCATTAAAACACTGCATCCTTCTTTTTAACCGAAATTCACTACTTAAAAAGCTCCAGATGCTTAAAAAGAGAGAGGGGAAAAAAAAAAAAGACTCAGAATAAACCAAAGGAATAATCAGCTTGGAGGATTTTTCCTGCCTCGTGCTTAAGTTATATAAATAAAGAGAACAATTAATGTCAACTGCCTTTTATTCTCCATTCTATTAGCTTTGGGGAGCTTCAAGCTAATCTCTCCACAAAGAGGGGACATCCTGGGATTAAAACACAAGGTTTTCTGCAGAAAAATGGGCCCGCCAGTCAAGACAGCTCAGGGAAATAAGACATAGCGCTTCCTCCACTCTTCTGCGACTGAATCAAATGGATTTCTAGGAGGGCAGAAATTCAGAGAGAAGGAAAGAGATCCCCCAAGCAGGTGAGGAGAGATCTGGGCAGAACCTCGGGACGTGGAATGCGGAAGGCCGCCCCTTTCTGCTCCTTTTATACCAACCAGGCACATGAGTAGGTCAGCGAATCAAAACCCAGAAGTCCCCCCAAATCACAGGCACAGGATCAACCCCCCCACCCCCAAATCACAGCTGCAAACTCTCCTGGGTTCACAATCAGCAGGAAGCACTCCTTCCCAAGGGGGTGAAGGTCTAGGCAGCAAACCAGGGGTCTAGACTGTGATGGGAGCTTGGGTGCAAGTCTCCCCGATGCACAACCTACCCCCCGCCCCCAGCAATCTCCCAACTCCCTCCTTGACTCCATTCCAGAGTTCTGCCATCAGATAAAAGCTTCATTCTCAATACCTTTTAGCACGAGAGCCTGCATCACCTGTCATTATTCCCCCCTTTCGTTTGTTTTGCAACATGCACACTCTTTGCCTCTAGAAGTGGTGAGCGAGGCCATTAGTTAACTAAAAGGAACCACAGCTCTCAAGGCAGCCGAAGCTGGGGCGGGCTGGGAGGCAGTCTCTCGGTAACCTGGTCTTGCTTTTTTGGGAGGGTCACTGCTCACCGAAGGCCAAGGTTGTGCTGATAATTCAGCAGTGTTCAAACTCCCCAGGATCCGTTTCCTTTCTCCCTCTGTCTCTCTCTCCTGCTTTCACAGACAGAATCCCCTGTGGGAGGCGATAAACTCACCCCAGGTGTGAAGCCAGCCGCACAGGTGGGGTGGCCAGGCGTCAGTGGGCAATGCTAGTAGTGAGCTCCATGAGAGGAAAGGTGAGCCAGAGGGCAGAAAAGCAGGGATGGAGAAGCTTGGCAAAAAGCACAGTGGAAAAAGGCAGGAGGAAAAGCATCAGGAATGTGTGTAAAGGGGGGAAAAAATAAGGCAAAGGGGACGAGAAATTAATAATCCAACAAGCAGGTTTCCTGCGTGTTATTAATCACACCGGTTCGCCCAAGCTGCAGAGAAACCTAGCGCTGCACATGGGAGGGGAGGGTTTTCAACACCATTGGCCGCCTCTGCTCACTCCTATACATCTCAGCCAATCCTTCCCGTGCCTTAAGGTACAGATCTATCCAGGACTGCAGTTCCAAACCCCTGGAAGATGAGAAATCGGGCTCCGTGGGTGAGGCACTGCTCCGGCCGGTTAATGCACTATAAACTTTATTTGAGCTGACTTCTCATCCGATCCCCCAGTGACGAGGTCAGGGAGCGCGAGCAATTCCACCCCAAATCATACCATAATCGAATTGCTGCCTATTTCCCGAACCTATAATGAAAAAGGCAACCGAAATAATGCAGGTAATGTCGGCGGCCTCCCCTGCCTGTCGGACGTTATTACCTCCGATTGCTTGCCACCATTTCCCCGGGACTCTAACAATGAATATATTTCACAGCTCACTTGCTCTCCTGTGTGGGTGGCATGGTATAGACACCTACATGATCTGAAAGGGAATCTAAGACAATACTGCTGTTTCTGAGCACCGCGCCTAACAGCCTGTTGGTGGGAGAGGCATTTTTATCAAAGCACTTCACACACACACACATATACACACCCTGACCTGATGGGGTCCGGAGTCCCAGACTCTGCCCAAACCAACTCAATCTCTGTCTCTTTAAGTCCCCAGCTTCATCACCTACAGCATAATAACCCAGAGTGTGACTCCTTTATCACGCAGATGCTCTGAAGGTTTTTATTCTATTTTCTCCCTCTGAATAAAATGGGACAGAAAATGGCTTTAGGGACTGGACAGGAGACAAAATAATGTGTGCGTGCACCCTACCTGAAAAACGCCTCTTAAGCACTGACAGCTCCTTAGAAAAAGAACACTTAAAAAAAAAAAAATCAACACTCTATTTGCATGCCCTTAAAAAGCAGAATTCAGCACCCCATCATCTTTTTGCTTCTCAGAGAAGTGCTGACCGCAGCACGACACAACAGTCCAGATTCAGAGACTCCGAAGGAACCATCCAGACAGCCTACTCAGCTGTGATTTGTAGGGCTGCCCTTTGGAGAATGAAGGCCACCTCCAGACCGGTGGAAATGTGACATGGGATACCAAGTGTGCCTGATTTCTGGAGATGCTCTCTAACAGCGCCCCGGTAGGCTCCCAGCCCTAGCATTTATTCAAACCAAACTTGTGGGTTTGGTTGAACCAGAGCAGTGGCTTTGAAACTTAGAAAAGCCATTTATACCTTGGAGATATTCCATGTGTCAAGCCATCATCATCAAATGCTGGGCAGGCACCTTGGAAATATTTACGGGAGGCGGTGGCTCAGCTGGTAAAGAACCCATCTGCCAACGCAGGAGATTTGCAAGAGACGTGGGTTCGAGCCCTCGGTCAGGAAGATCCCCTGGAGAAGGAAATGGCAACCCACTCCAGTATTCTTGCCTGGAAAATTCCATGGACAGGGAAGCCTTGGTAGGCTTACAGTCCATGGGGTGGCAGAGTCGGACACAACTGAGTGTACATGCACAGGTTACATGACTCTGGACACTTGGACTCGTGAAAGCGTGCCTTCAGGTAGCAAACAAAGAGACTACAAATACATCTGGTTTAAGCGTCGTACAGGGACCGCAATAGATCAAGTCAGAAACAGGGTCCGTGAACAACATTTTCTTAAGCTTGAATTACAATACAGACACTCTCCTTTATATTTCTTCACTTTGTTTTTCTCCTTCTTTTTCCATTTTTTTAAAAGGGAACTACCCCCTACACAATTGCCATTATACACACATTTATTTCCTCATCTATAAGATCACCTTCCTTACCTTGGCCCTACCTATAACAAGGAAAACCAGACCAAAAAAACTAAGTGCTGCCAGAGGAGGTAAGAGTCAGGTGAGAAGAGTCTATAAGAGTTCATCAGGTGAAGGTCTCCAGTTTTCCCCCTGCAGGTCAGTCCAGACTGATGAAAGGGCAGCACCACATTTTTAAAAAAGATACATGGGTTCAAGAGTGCACGCTGACACACGGACAAAGAATATTTCTTAAAACTACTCAGCACTGTGGGCCATAGAGAACACATCTTATAAGAAGTGGTGGGGGGGGGGCAGAGGGAAATCAATATAAAGGAAAAACATGCTCCAGATGTAATTGAAGTCATACATTTGTACATGACTTCTGCTATACGCCCAATTACTGCTATTTATCAAAAAGCAGACAACATTGAACCTGGCAGCATGAAAAACAAATTTTACTAAGTCAGAGGGGGAAAAAAAATCATCTGAAAGAGAAAGGGTGGGGGGAGATACAAATAATAAATAATTCAATATTCTCAAGGAAAGCTCTTGGAGAAGAGGCTTGGTTGATTCGAACATCAGACATGGGTCTGACAAGAGATGTATCGATTGAGACAATTCTATCATTATTATTCCAGCCGGAGTCCTTCACAAAAGCTGCTCTTTTTGCTCCTGTTTTTACTGCCGTAACTACCAGCCTCCTTCTTCTACCTCGGCCTCTTTGAACTGGTATTCATTACAGCTTAAATCTTAAGCCTAAGCATAAGATCATAAACAGATTCTGCGTCTCATGTTTGGTGCCGGCAAAGGGCTCAGCTTTCCTAAAATCTAATAGGACGGCAGGCTATTCACAATCTGCGGAGGATTTCCACACTCGATGAAATAAGTCGGCCGCCCCATCTGTATAATTACCAAGGCAGAATATTTAGATTCGAGCGGGAGCATATATCCGAAGCAAATATGACCCATATCTAACAAAGAGTTTGCCAAACGCTGAACAGAAGAGCTGACAACAAATGTATTCCTCGTTTGTTACTTTCAAGGCTATGAAAAGCAACACTGACAACACAGATCCGTAATGATTTCCTTCTCTTCTGCCCCAACTGAGTTCCAAAAATGTACTTGTTCTCCCAACCAAAACATTTTTTTTTTTTTTTAAAAAAGAGCCTTTTGGGTCAATGCAGATCACGAACATACAGCGGTATAATTAGTGAAGGAGGAATACACGTCCGTTAGGCATCTGTGAAACGTGGAACTATGTCTTCAGCGTTCGATGTGTTAATTACAACCAGATAGGAGGTGCCACGGAAAATTAACAGTCTGGCGCAGGCATGAGATGTAAACAGACAAAATAGAGGCTGCTGGAGGGTCGCGAGAGCAAGTCAATTTTGAAGAAAGATAAAAGGGCTGCCATGTCTGTGACGGCTGCGGGGAGGGGAAAGGGCAGTGAACCTTGTTACCATCAGTTAATTAAGCAGGAGGTCCGGGCTTGCATACACCACCACATTTGCCATGGTAATCAGATGTATTATTCAAATGTGCGGGAAAACAAAACGCCATGGCAGGCCTGACAAGGAGCAGCCACCGACGTCGGCTCACCCCAAGGTGCCAGATGCATAAAGGCAGAGGCGCCAGCGGGGTTCTGTTCCTGGATGTCTGACCCGTGGGATGGCTTCCTGAAACTCAGGTGGGAGAATGGAGCTGGGCGAGGGGTGAGGAGACACTCTTAAAACTAAATACGTGTCCCCGCCCCAAGGTCTGTTTTCTGGCCAGCCAAAGTGAGAGGCATTGCAGGAAAGGCTGGGCAGGAGCATCAGCTGGTGGAAGACAGGATGGCAACCAATTAGACTGAGCCTACAGTGTAAATGGGGGCTTCCCGGGTGGCTCAGTGGTAAAGAATGTGCCTGCCAACGCAGGAGACGCAGGTTTGATCCCTGGGTTGGGAAGATGCCCTGGAGAAGGAAACGGCAACGCACTCCACTATTCTTGCCTGGAAAATCCCAGGGACAGAGGAACCTACTGGGCTACAGTCCATGGGGTCGCAAAAGAGTCGGACGTGACTTAGCAACTAAAGGACAACAATGTAAATGAGACTTAATGGGTCTGAGAAGGGGTCTCTGGATGACTCATGCCTTAGTTTACAGGGGAGAGAGACAGAGAGAATATAAGTGTGACCTTGATTCAACATGGTTATCCCCGTTCCTGGGCTTGCAAAATGCAGGGGTAAACCCCCAGCCAATCTCAGATTCAATCTACTGTAGTTAACAGTCTGTGGCCAAGGATAGCTCAGTTTAGCTCATCTGGTCTTTCATCCCCAGTGCATATTGGCCATTGACAGACAATGATCTCAACAGTATCACTACAACTACAAGGAAAGTGAGACATTCCTTGTCCCGGGCAGTGACCTGTGATGCCCCATCTCCACCTCTGAGGTCTGACTCACACCCAGAAGGGGCAGTGGTCATTTAAGTGGGTGGAAAGGTTTCTGGACACTCTGCAACACAGGTGAGAGGCAAGGTTGCTTGCCATGCACAATTTTAGGAAACGCCATATCTAGTGAAAACTGGGGGTGAAGCCTTTCCCGCCCCACGCCCCCACCAGCCATGGACAATACAAAATGCAGTCTGATAGACTCCGAAAGACCTGCTTTACTCCTGGCAAACCTCTTCCTCCGCTATAACTTTTTAACCAGGATGGGGCCTGGAGGTTTTTCGGGACTGGACATCATATATCAACCCGGTATCCTCAGGCTCAGTACGGCTATTGGATCTGGGTTGGCCTGGGAGGAGCGGTGAGAGTGGGCGTGGGAACTGATAGGAAATACTGATACAAGTGTCTCGGCCTCCAGCAGCTGAGTTGGAGCTGGAACTCTTGCAGTTCCAGCTGATCAGGAGACCGTCAGGAGACAAGGAGACAATGATCCGGAGACTGTCCCCCGGGGTGAGAGAAGAGGTGCTGGGTGGGGGTGGACTGTGTATGGGTTACACTCTGGTGTCAAAAGTGTATCTCATCGCAGTAAATCTGCAGCAAAAGGAAGTGGGAGATGCCAGAGGAACAGAAGGGGAGCAGGAAGCCAAATGGACATCGAGTTCATGAGTTCAGTCATACTGGACTGACTCAGTAACCATTACAAATGCACAGATGTGGAGGAGCAGAAACGCACGTTCCTCACATACTTTTGACAGACGTTCTTGAAATGACAAAATCATAGAGATGGGGAACAGACGAGCGATTGCCTGGCTTTGGGGGCGGGGGGCAAGGCTTCTTGTGATGGAGCTGCTCTGTGTACTGACTGTGGAGGCTGTTGTGGGAACACGCGGGCGATCCAGTGACAAAAGAAAGCGCAGGAATGTCACTGACTCCGTGGAGAATCCGCGTTCTCTGAGGTGGGTGCGTTGGGTCAGGGTCAGTTTCCCAGCTCTGATATTGTTTAATGATTATGCAAGATGCTACCCCTGAAGGCACTGTGTGAAGGGAATAGGAGATCTTTCCTCTATGTTATTTCTTACGACTGCGTGTGAATCAACAATTATCTCCAAATTAAAAAAAAAAAAATGTTTTCAGCAAAATGCAAGTTTAGGACTCAGGCATGGGATTCTCAGGGTCCCTACCTACCAGCCATGAGTTCTTGCACAAATTACTTCTATAAGCACCAGTTTTCTTCTGTCAAATATGGATAAGAATAACGTGTCCTTTGAAGAATCATTGTGGAGGATTGATGAAGTAGTATGTTCTCTATGGTTAGAGAGTCCTTGGTACTTAGTAAGGGTTTGGTAGGTGTTAGTTATTACATTTTTTTTTTTAAACCTGCTTTCTTTTAAACTTTTTATTTTGCACTGGGGTATGTGAAAGTGAAGTTGCTCAGTCGTATCCAACTCTTTGCGACCCCATGGACACAGCCTACCAGGCTCCTCCGTCCATGGGATTTTCCAGGCTAGAATACGGAGTGGGTTGCCATTTCCTTCTCCAGGATATCTTTCCAACCCAGGGATTGAACCTGGGTCTCCTGCATTGTAGGCAGATGCTTCACCGTCTGAGCTACCAGGGAAGTCTCTTGGCTTTGGGGAATAGCCAATTAATAATGTTGTGATAGTTTCCAGTGGACAGCACAGGGACTCAGCCATACGTATACACGTATCCATCCTCCCCCAAACTCCCCTCTCATCCAGGCTGCCACTGAACATTGAGCAGAGTTCCCTGTGCTACACAGTAGGTCCATTATAAATACAGCGGTGTGAACATGTCCATCCCCAACTCCCAAACTACCCCTTCCCCCGTCCATAAGTCTGTGAGCCCATTTCTGTTTTGTAAGTTCATCTGTATCATTTCTTTTCGGTTCCATATATGAAGGATGTCACACGATAGTTTTCCTTTCTCTTTCTCTGTCTGACTTACTTCCGTCAGTATGACAATCTCCAGTAACTGCACATGGCATTACTTCATTTCTTTAATTTTAAGGTCAGCGTGACCATTCGTATTTACAAGTAGTATCCATATCTATATGGATAAATAAGGACACATCTAAGCTCTGAGTTGCCTTTACTCAGAGACTAAGAGTGTACCTCTTACCACTAGATTCTCTGATTTTCAACGATTGGGAATGGCGGGTGCTTTCCATAATTCATCACTGACAAAAAAGGATAAGAAGCCTGTTCCGCAGAAGGGCTCTTGCACTACCGACTCCCCAGCATCATCCACTTATAACTTTCCCATCTGATGCAGAGGACACCCCTGCCTCCCCAGTGCAGACCCAGGGTCTCCTGCATCCTTTATAGCAGCCAAAAGAGGTCAAGGTCCACTCCTGGGCACTCAATCACATCTGCTAAGAGCCACTGAAAGGAGCAACGGGGAATAGAAGTCTCTATTCTGATCAAATTAGTTGGACGTGGATCAATAGGAAGCCTTGGTGTGTCCGTAAGCTCGGAGCCGGCTGATTCCCGGCATAGAGTGAGAGAAAGAGAGAGTGAGGGGGAGAAATAATATCTGTTTCCTTGGCACAGAGATTTCCTTATATTGAGTCTGTCACTTCCCATTTCTGTTAACAAACTGCTGAATGGAGCTCATCGTTGGGCAAATATTACAGCTCCCCGGAATACAAAGTGGGGGCAATTGTTTCCGACTGGGGGTTTAATAACAAAGAAAAGGCCAGGCGAGAAGGAAGAGATCTGGGGGCAGGGGGACTCTGTCTGCAAGAGGGGGAGACCAGCTCAACAGAGACAAGGTTCAGGAAAGAAGAGAGAAGGCAGGCTTCAGCTTCACTTGCGTCCTCTCTCTTAAACCGCCACTAGCCCAAGATTCATAGCAAGCGTTACTGGGTTCAAAGTTATCATCTCAAATGCATAAAAAGGATGGTTCTATCTTTCCCAGGAGAGACTGCTAGATTTGGAATCGAATAAGTTTGGAAAGAAAGGCCTGGAAAAAGAAAAAAATTGAATGCATTCTCCTTATTTTCTACATTCGTCTACTGGAAAAAGGAATATAGTCATTGCTGGGTGGAGAGGAAATTGTGGCCGTCTTCTTGGTATGCAACAAATCTCCTTGGTGGGGGTTGTCGACTACAAATTGGCACTTGCTGTGCCCACTTACCATCTACCTCTATATGTATATACGTGTTAGCCCCTCAGTCGCGTCTGACTCTTTGCGACCCCGTGGGCTGTAGCCCGCCAGGCTCCTCTGTCCATGGGATTCTCCAGGCAAGAATACTGGAGTGGGTTGCCATTCCCTTCTCCAGGGGATCTTCCAAACTCAGGGATCGAACATGGTCTACCGTATTGCAGGCACATCCTTTACTGTCTGAGCCACCAGGGAAGCCCATCCACCTCTACAAGAATTCAATCACGTGCTGCTGCAGCTGCTGATTTTCAACATCTCCTGAAGAGAGTTCAGGGAGGAGAGCAGAAATGAGGCACTCTGTGCTCCAGGAGGGGAAAACTGGCAGGACGGGTCTTCAGATAGTTAGATATTTTCAGAAGCCAATTTCGAGAGCCCAATTCGTGTATCTCCCCACATCTAGAAAAAGCACTAAAATCCTTCGTGGGGACGAATGTTTCTCGTGATTAGAAGAAACCTTCTGGGAAAATGTGTGCTTGATTGCATGTATTCCCCTTCATCAAAATCAAATATTTACTGAACTTGCCCCCTGCATCTTTGCAGCAGTTTCTCAGAGCTATCTCCCAGGCTGCAGTCCTCATTTTGCCCCAAATAAAAAACTTTAACTGGCAACTCTCACGCTGTGCACTTTTTTAGTTGATAGGGTAGGGTGCTGGCTTCCCAGGTGGTGTCTGTCAATGCAGCAGACATAAGAGACTCAGTTCTATTCCTGGGTCAGGAAGATCCCCTGGAGGAGGGCATGGCAACCCACTCCAGTATTCTTGCCTGGAGAATCCTATGGACAGAGGAGCCGGGTGGGCTACAGTCCATGGGGTCACAGAGTCAGACACGACTGAAGCATCATAGATGCAGCATGCATGCATGGGTGGTGTATTAGAGAGAGAAAAAAGAATACCAGGTGGAGACCCCCTGTATTCTTCACAATATCAGGGAAGGAAGAACTAGGAACAGTCAGGCTACATACATCACCCAAAGCCTGGAGCCAGAAAAGAGCAGAACCGGGTGTCAAGCCCTGCATGGACCCCAAATTCTGTGCTGATTCCACAGTGCCACTCTGTCTGCCCACTCCAGGGGACTGAGCTGTCTCTGGTTTCGCAAAGATTTATCACCCTGGTGATTATGGACCTCAGTGTGTTGGCTCATGGCTACCCTCTGGATCTGCATTCTGAACCAGGGCTCCATTGGTCATACAGCCAGAAATTACTTATTAGTCTCGGACTGTCATGCTAGCCAGCGATGCCCGCCAGTAGCTGCACATCAGATTCATCTGAGATTTTAAAATCCCAAATACCCAGCCCCCCCCGCCCCCCCCCACTCCCAGAGAATTTGCATGGGCAGCCAGGACTGTAAACTGCTGGGCACAGTGATGTAACAAATTTGAAAAATGGAGGCAAAGTGGTGCTTTGAGAGGATTATGACAACAGGGTTGGTAGCAGCATGAATACTGAGAATAACTAAAGTTCAGAATTTTATACGTTAGAGGCTGCAGGGTGTAGCAGAAAGAGCCAGCGTCAGCCTTTTACTAGTGATGTGACCATGTAACGCCTTTAAAACTTTTTGATCTATAATATGGAGATGCAAGTCTGGAAACCATGACAGACTTTATTTTCTTAGATTTCAAAATCACTTGCAGACGGTGATTGCAGTCATGAAGTTAAAAGACTCTTGCTCCTTGGAAGAATAACTATGACAAACCTAGATTGCGTATTAAAAAGCAGAGACATCACTTTACTGACAAAGGTCTGTATAGTCAAAGCTACTGGTTTTTCCAGTAGTCATGTATGGATGTGAGAGTTGAACCATAAAGAAGGTTGAACACTGAAGAACTGATGCTTTCTAACTGTGGAGAGTCCCTTGGACTGCAAGGAGATCAAGCTGGCCAATCCTACAGGAAATCAACCCTGACTATTCACTGGAATATCTGATGCTGAAGCTCCAATACTTTGGCCACCTGATATGAAGAGTCGACTCTTTGGAAAAGACCCTGATGCTAGGAAAGTTTGAAGGCAGGAGGAGAAGGAGATGACAGAGGATGAGACAGTTGGATGGCATCAGTGACTCAATGGACATGAATTTGAGAAAATTCTGGGAGATAGTAAAGGACAGGGAAGTCTAGCGTGCTGCAGTCCATGGGGTCGCTAAGAGTCAGATGTGACTTAGTGACTGAACAACAACAAAAGCTTCTCTGGGCAGAGCTGTTATGGAAATTAGAGAAAAAAAAAATGGAGAAACGTTGAGCATTGTGCCCAGAATACAGTGGGCATTCAACAAGGTCTACCATATTGGCTGGGAAGTCCATGATTTCTATTAAAAAAAAAGACTACAAATTAAACATGACTACATTTGTGTTAAATTGCGTGATTTCCATTGGGGAAGACCACATTTGAATTGGAGATCGTTTTACAATTTCTCTTTTTATGTAGTCTTTCCAATAATGTCATCTGCTCAGAAAGACCTCCTCTGACTGTGTTATATATTTATCTTCTCACAAGGCTGTACTTCTACTCTGTATCACTTCCTAGGACCCAGGTATTCATTATGCACTCACTCACCCATCTGTTTAGTCCATGGATCTATCCTTAGCACCAAAAAGCCTACTGGCACATGGAGAGCTGCTACAAACGCTTGTTGACTAACCAAGTAAGTGGATGTGAATGGATGAATTCCTGTAGATCACTGGAATTGGAGTCATTCAAATATCTTTTCCCTTCTTAAAATTAAAAAAAGAAATTCAGCTGCAAGATTTCTGGCATGTGGCATCTTAGGTCCCTGACTAGCCATTGAACCTGCACCCCCCAGCTGCAGGGGAAGCACAGGGTGTTAACCACTGACTGCCAGGGAAGCCCCACAGACTTTGCTTCTCAATCCATTCCAGCCATGAGTCAGAATCTTCATGGGCCAAGGGCTGGGACTCTGCATTTTGACATGCCGTGCAGGTGATTCTGGACACCAAAGCTCGAGAATCACTTTTCTGGTGCTAGAGAAGAAATTGTCACTGAGTTGCAGAGGTTCTCTTGCTCACGTGTGTGTAACCGATGAATCCTTACAGAAGCTGAAGAGGTGAACACTAACCCCATTTTACAGTAGAGAAACCAAGCTCTTGGATTTTACGAAACACACCTGAGGTCACTCAGCTAGTAACTCATGGCACTGACCGTGGGACCCAGATCTATAGTTACAAAGAGAAACACTTCTTCTGATAAATGGTGCTATTCTCAAACCGAATACTCCCAATCCCCTATTGGAATCCCAGTCGTTTCTGAATCCCACAGTCACTGGGGAAGACTTCACTGATACTTATTTTAAGTATTAGGTCGCCAGTGCATGAGGAACAGCAAGAACAAACATATGGTAGCCAGACAGAGACGAGACTCTACGGAGAACTGCAAGGCGACTTCACAACCAGAGAGAAGGGGCCTCAGTGGTGTTCGCAGCATGGCATCACCTGGGATCTTTCAAGAAATGCAGATTCTCCCCACCTCATCCCAGAGTCAGGATGGGGAATGATGGAACCCTAGGCCACCTCGGTTTCAACAAGTTCCCCTGGGAAGAGGAAGACCCACTTCCTCAGAGAGTGGGAGGGAAAAGAGGGCATTTCAAGGAGGCTGGAATTGTCAGGGGAGAGAAATGGTTTGAGGGTGAGGATTCCTGTTGAGGCAATAAGGAGTCACTAGGCAGAGCTCTAATGTGAAAGTGGTCCAGCTCTGCTTCCTGGAAAAGCTGATGCTAAGAAGCTGCTCAGGATCAGGGAAGCTTGTGACCCAAGTCTGTCTTCCCCATTGTTGCTCAGTCACTCAGTCGTGTCCAACTCTTTGAGACCCCATGGACTGCAGCCCACCAGGCTTCCCTGTCCTTCACCATCTCTTGGAGTTCGATCAAACTTAGGTCCATTGAGTCATCTTCCCTATAGTTTTTATATATATATATTTTTTTTTTCGATAAAAGGACCCCATGATTAAATCAGTCTGGGAAACCTGTTTCAAAGCAATGGCACAATTACTTTGATGTTTATGGTGGGACCTTTCAAAGCCATTAACTGACTGATAGAAACCATGAAAATAGTAAATAGAACATTTTATAGTGCTCAGTAAAAACTTAGCAGAAAAACGCTTATTAACAGGAAACATTGGGACTTTTTGGTTATTCCATACTTTTTCTGTATGCTTGTGTGTCTTTTTTTAAAAAAATAAACTTTACTGTAAAATAGCTTTGGATTTACAGAAATGTTGTAAAAATAGTACAGAGGATTTTCTCTGTACATGCTCAACACCCAACTCCTCCTATTATTAATATATCTTAATAGTACGATACATCTTGCATAACTGATGAACCAGTGTTAACGCATGTGGAAGTTTGGCTAACCTGATGAGGATAAAAATCTGACTCTTATGCATACCCTTCAATACAACAACGTGTGTGGGTGATTGTTAAAATTCCAATTTGATGGCAACTAACCCATTCTTGGGTGGTGAGCAGTTCCTTGGAGCCTATTAGAACTCTCATGATCAGGGAAATTTGCATACAAATAAAAAAATCTTATTGTCTGAAATCTGAGGAAAATACAGGAACCTCTGTGTAAAGTATCAATATCTCTATAAAACTGTTATCCAACCAAGGGTGTAGGCTGAGGGTTAACAACACAGATCGTAGTATTAGCTGTGTATATGTGTGCGTACTCAGATGTGTCCAACTCTTTGTGACCCCATGGACTCTAGCCCGCCAGGCTCCTCTGTCCATGGGATTTTCCAGGCAAGAATACTGGAGTGGGTTGCCATGTCCTCCTCCAGGGGATCTTCCCGACCCAGGGATGGAACCCACGTCTCCGTCTCCTGCGGCCCCTGCACTGGCAAGCAGAGTCTTTATCACTGCGCCACCTGGGTACTTCGTGGGTTTAAGTCTAAGTTTTGTTATTCATACGTAGAGGACTTGGGCAAGATATTCCCACAGCATCAGCATCTTCCTTTGTCAAATGGGGGTCAGAGCAATATCTCCAACAGAGAGTTATTATGTTGGGCCAAAGAGCTGATGCCAGGCAAGAATCACAGCACTGTTACTGGACGAAATGAGTCTAACCAATATAGATTAGCCGTTATTTTTACAGAGATGAAGTCGAACACAGGGAATATAACATTTCAGTAGGTCAACAACTGTCAGAAGCCAGCGATTTCATAGATTTCCATCTGTCCCTCTCGCCATCATCACCATCTTCATCAAGATCACCGAAGAGGCCAAAATACGACGGAGCTTTCACTAAATGAAGTGACCCCAGAACTGGAGCCAGCCAGCTGTGCCCTGGTGATCTTCCAGGACCCCCCGCATTTGAGAACTGTCAGCATCCCCCCTCATTTCTAACCAGGTTGGGTTGGGCGGACCCCGGACCCCCTCCTCCCATTGACGTCATCGTCTTAAGTCCATTTTTCCACCCTTCATTCCGTCCAGTGGCTGGGACTAAAGAGGACTATCAAAGGTATGGGACCAAAGGGGAATTTCACAGCACCAGGCTCTCAGCGGGGAATGTCCGGGAGCAAAGAATGAATGAAACATAATGAAATTTCCTGAATTTTTCCAGAAAATCGAACTTCCAATGAAATCGGAGATGGGAATCCAGGAACAGCCAGAGAGAGAGAGAGGAGAGAGAGAGAGAGAGAGCCAGTCCAGCCGTGATTGGATTATATCCACTGGCAAGTGGCTCCTTATTAAGACCATTCAAACGGATGTAATAGATATCACGCACGCATATGTATTCAGTGCACGCACATATAGACTCAGGATCCTGGGAAATAATTGAAACAAGAAACAATAGGCGAGGTCTCTTCCACGGAATCGTGTTCAGAAAGAGTCTCCCTATTTGTTTTCTGTTTACCGCCTTCCGTGACAAGGCTGGGGGGCGAAGGGTGGGGGTGGATGGAATGGAAAGAAGTGCCATTCTCCAATCACTAAAAATAAATACTTGTGTTATATTCTGTTCGCTCTGCAACGAATAAAACAGGCACGAGGGTTTATAATATCAATTCGCCGGGCTCTTTCTGCTCCAGTGAACTGTTACTGAACGGTTCAGAACAAAGCTACAGGCAGATCGGACAAAGCTCTTCTAACAGGGCTGACATTAGGCTCAGCCTGATAAGACGACATCAGAGAGATGCTTGTGTCCCAGACCCTCAGATCACAGCAGCCCGAGACGGAGAGGTGGTCCGGCTGCGGGAATCTGATCACAGAGCCGGTTCCGCTGATCTGGCTTAGAGCAGGAGCGCGGCTCAGGGTTATCGGGTGAAGCTGGATGAGTTCAAGGCGATCTTGTCCTGGCGGTGCATTTAGACATTAATAAGAGCCCAGCCTTGGAAGAAGGGGAGGGGGGAAGGACTGGGGGTGTGGGGCTGCAAAAGGAAAAGAATAAAAGTTCATCTGATAGAACAGCGTGCTGTGTTTCACACGCCCGGATGCCAAGCACCTCCTAAGCCCCTTCTAAAGCCATCCCTGGCATAGAACAACAGTTCTCAACTGGGGACCAGTATCGTTCCGGTTCCTCAGAGACATTTAGCAATGTCTGGAGACAGTTTTGATTGTCATACTTGGAGGGGCTTTTTTTTTTTAAAGATTTATTTATTGGCTGTGGTGGATCTTGGTTGCTCTAAGGGCTTTCTCGAGTTACAGCAAACGGGGGCTCCTCTCTAGTTTGCAGCATGCAGGCTTCTCATTGCCGGTAGCTTCTCTTGTTTTGAGCATGGGTTCCAGGTGGGTGCGCTCAGTAGCTGTGGCTCCGGGGCTCAGCTGCCCCGTGGCATGTGGAATCTTCCTGGAGTAGGGCTCAAATGGGTGTCCTTAGCACTGCACGGTGAATTCTTAACCACTGGACCAGCAAGGAAGCCCCTGGCAGGGGCACTTTTGACTGGCATTCAGTGGGTAGAAGCCAGGAAAACATAATACAATGCGTAGGATGGCTCCCTCACAACGAACACACATTTGGTGCAAAACGTCAATGACGGGGAAACCTGCTCTAGGAGATAGCGACCCTGATTGCCCAGCTAGACGGAGATAAAGCCTTATTAAATTAGATTATCAAGTTAGTTATCGGCAACAACGATCTCAGTCCTCAGTGCAATCGATGGACAGTCTGGACAGGAAAAAGGGTCCGGAATTAGTTGCTTCTCTTCAGCAGATCAAACAGATGGTTATAATTTAAGGATATTTACAGGATATTTTTGGAGACATACTGTTTACTCCCATTCACCCCAGCATGGTGACACTCTCCAATCGTTTGCAGTATTCGACTTCCCAAAGAAGACTCATTTTAACTTTTTTTTTTTTTCCAAAATGAACAGAGTCACTTTATAGAATTTCTTCTGCTTTACTGGTATCTATGAGTCACCATGGTGAAGTGCAATTTATCTCCCTGAAACTGTTGGGGAGGGAAAAAAAAATCTAAACAATTTGAGCATCCACCCCAATTGAGATTTTTATTCGTTGCAATAACAAGGGCATTCACTGGATGCTGCTCAAATACCATGATCTGGTGGTGCCCAACTTTTTTGGCAACAGGGATCGGTTTTGTGGAAGTCAGTTTTTCCACGGACCAGGCTGGGGTTGGGGGGAGGATGGTTTGGGGACGATTCAAGTGCATTACATTTATTGTGTACTTTATTATTATTACATCAGCTCCACCTCAGATCATCAGGTATCAGATTCTGGAGGTCGAGGACCTGTGCTATAACCCATGGGCTTCCTTGATGTCTTAGCAGGTAAAGAATCAGCTTGCAATGCAGGAGACACAAGAGACCCACATTTGATCCCTGGAGAAGGAAATGGCAGCCCACACTAGTATTCTTGCCTGAAAACTCCCATGGACAGAGAGGCCTGGTAGGCTATAGTCCGAAGGGTCGCAAAGAGTTGGACATGACTGAGTGACTAAGGACTCACGCATGCTCTAATCCAAAGAATGGGAAAGGCCTGACACTCAAAAGTAGCTGGGCGGTGGTATGCTAGGCGAATCACATTTTCTGAGCTGTCATGGGGAAGTTTGTCAATGTCCCACTGTCTAAAGCCAGTTTCTGAACTTTTATCCATGAATGGCCAGAGAGTAAATATTTTTACGTAAGCGGGTCGTACGTTCTGTTGAAATTACTCAAATCTGCCACGGCAGTGCAAAAGTAGCCATCAACCGTTTGTAAATAAATACGTGCATGGCTGCGTTCCAAAGAAATTCTGTTTAAGAAAACGGATTCAGCTGTTGGGCCGTGATCTGTCCACCTCCAGTGAAAGAGAAAACCCTAGAGCTTAACTGGAGTCACTGAATCTGCAGTGGGTGTGGACAGCACTTGAAAGTGAGGAGAGTCTCAAGGTCATGACTGTGCCTACTCGTCACCAGTGTATTAAGGTGCATTTCAGCAGCAATGAGCATAATGAAAATGCTGTCATCTTGGGGTCGCTGTAACAGACAGTGCTTCTGCTATATTTCTACTGAACCCTATACATGCATTTCTTAGAAACACTAATGCCTGAAACTAACTGGGCCCCTACCATGCCACACCCCAGGCACCATCATAGCTTCTGAGGATCCAGAGATGAATCAGAGCTACAGTAATTGTCCTTGTCCAAGAGTGATGGTACGGGCGTCATGTTTTCTTTTCTACACCAGGCTTCTCTACAACACACATGCATGCGGGTACCCACGCACACGCACACCCCATACCAGTCGCTTGAAGCTAACATCGCGATTTTTTTTTTCTCATTCCTTTTTCCCGCCACTAACTCTAGCAGGAGTAGCTGTAAAGCAGGTGGACAGCATAATCCCCTCTTCCTCCAAAACTGTTCTGGTCCCAATTCCCAGAATGAAAATGTCACCTTCCACTGCAAAAGGGATGTTGCCGAAGTGATGAAGTTAAGGAACTTGAGATGGGGCGATTATCCTGAATTATCTGGGTGGACCCAATGGGATCACAAGGGTCCTCTGAAGAGCAGAGAAGGAGCTACGACCACATAGGTAGAGTCAGAGAGCACAGCAGATGCTACACTACAGGTTCTGAAGATGGAGGAAGGGGTCATGAGCCCAGGAATGCGAGCGGCCTTGAGATCTGGACGAGGCCAGGGAACACAGAGGAACACAGAGGGAGCACCGCCCTGCCAACACCCTGTGAGAACCACCTGGGACTCCTGAGCTGTAGAAATGCAAGATAATGGATTCCATGTTGGTTTAAACACACTTGTTCGCTGTCATCGCTTACAGCAGCCACAGGACGTGCAAGGATGCTAAGTCACTTCAGTCATGTCCGACTCTTTTGTGACCCTATGGACTGTAGACCGCCAGGCTCCTCTGTACATGGGATTCTCCAGGTGAGAATACTGGAGTGGATTGCCATGCCCTGCTCCAGGGGATCTTCCCGACCCAGAGATCGAATATGCGTCTCCTATGTTGGCAGGTGGGCTCTTTACCACTAGCGCCACCTACCGAGGCTGTAGGTGTTGAGCGACAATTGACTGCAAGGTGGAAGGGTCACTTTGGGACACAGGAAGCTTTTAGGGAGGGCAACTCTGGACTCTAGAAACATTTGAATTTTATTTTCTTTTTTTTCCTTCTAAGCACTTTTGCATCACTCTTTAGTTTATTGTTGACTCAAAAACTAGATTCAAAAGTGGGTTTCCTTTGGGGTTCAGACCTCCTTATGAGTACAAATCCAGCACGGATGCCTAAGCCCTCTACCCTAAAGCATCTGCAGGGTTCTCATTGAGACAGGCTGGGACCTGGGACCCTCTGCTGCAGTGTATGCACCTGGCCAAACGTCTCCTCCAGCAACAAAAGACGAAAAACTATAAGAGACTAGAAAGAACTATGGGCATGCAGAGTTGGGGAAAATTCTGGATGAAAGATACAAGGAGACCAAAAAAAAAAAAAAAAGAAAAGAAAACCCCTCAACTGCTTCAAGAGCCTGGAGAAAATCACGGGGGTCAGGAGCAAACATAGGGTACTGTGTGCATGACCCCTGTGGCCAGCACAAAGGGGTGGGCAAAACACCTAAGCCCCCTCCCCCGACATGACCCCGGGACACACCCCTGATGTTGTTTAGCCCCTAAGTCATGTCCGACTCTTTGCGACTCCATGGAGTGTAGCCCACCAGGCTCCTCTGTCCATGGGATTCTCCAGGCAAGAACACTGCAGCGGGTCACTATTTCCCCCTCCAGGGGATCTTTCAGATCCAAGGGTTAAACTGTGTCTGTTGCATTGGCAAGAGGATTCTTGATCACTGAGCCACCTGGGAAGCCTGGACACACCGCTACATTCATCCCACAAAGGAACAAGCTAACCATCCCCCACCCACACCGCCAACGGGTCAGGGAGGGCACAAGGGAACCTACTGTTTGTTCTTATTCCTCCCACCCAGCTGCAGCAGGGGCCCCAGTAAAGCCCTGCCTGAATTTCTTGTCTGGCCTCGTCATTTTCGAAACTTTGAGGAAGGCCAAGCACCCTGGGTGGCAAACTATGGGGACAAGTGTAAGGAGATGCCAGCCTCAGCATGTGCCCACAGAATAAGCCCAGTGATCGAGTTGCTGGTGCGCAATTACCGTGGATGTCCTGGGTGCCTGGGAACTGACCGCCCCTCAGTCATCGGCGACGGGACGAATCAGGAAGTGTCGTTTATGGAGCATTAAGCCCTCTCTGTTTGAAACCAGCAGACGAGCAATGAAGAGAAGGTACCTCTTCCAGTTGGGGGGCTGGGGCCCAACTCAGCATGTTTTGCCCCACAATGTGTGCACAAAGCGTTGAAGTCCACTCCTGCCTTCTTGGACACAGGGAGGGACCGCACGTCACAGAAATAGAGACTATGTCCCCAAAGGAATGGGATCTGGGTTCACAACTGGACACCCTGCTCGGTAGCTGGGTAATTCAGAGCAGGGAGCACAAGCTCTCTGAGCCTCAGTTTCCCTTTCTATACAACGAGGCAAGAATCCCGCCCTGAACATCACTTCTGTGCTGTGTGCTTAGTCGCTCTGTCGTGTCCAGCTCTTGTGATGCCATTGACTGTAGCCTGCCAGGCTCCTCTGTCCACAGGATTCTCCAGGCAAAAATTCTGAAGTGGGTTGCCATTTCCTGCTCCAGCAGATCTTCCCAATCCAGGAATCGAACCCGGTGCATTGCAGGCAGATTCTTAACCGACGGAACTACGAGGGAAGCCCCAACATCATTTCTACGAGGCTGAAAATGACAGGCATGAAGTACTTGGCACATAGTAGGTGGCCAACACGTGGCATCTCTTTCGCACTCCTCCATGGGCCGTAGTCTTGGCATAATTCAGAACTGCAGTGATACAGAGGAGCTTTCTGGGACAATCGCAACTGGAGAGACTTCTCTCCATGTGTGTTTTGGAGAATGCAATCATCTTGCCAGTAAAGCCTTTGTGTCTAGAGCAGGATTTCACAAACCTGGCAGTTTGGGCAATTCTTTTCCTGTGGGGTCGGTTCTGTCCTGCGCATGAAGGATGCTCAGCAGCATCGCTGGCCTCTGGCCCATGGATGTCCATGGCAACTCTCCTTTCCTCCCTAGTCAGCACAGCCAAAAGCGTCTCTGGATGTGGTTGATGGCCTCTGGGCACTCTGTCCACCTGCCTGAGAATCACTGATCGGGGATGTAACCTCATTGCTCCCGATGTCCAAGAATAGAAAGGGCCCAGGGAACAGGTGCTGAGACAATGGCTCTGCGTTAAGAGACAAAATCCCTGGTAGAGAGAACCAGGGGACCATCCACTTCCTGGTAAAAATGCAGGTTGACCACAGGGACCAGTGGGACTCAGGGCGGTGACCTGAATCAGCACAAGCCTGAGAGGTCTCCCACCTCTGGTATGAGAATGTGTTGTTGTTTAGTTACTAGGTCGTGTCTGACTCCTGCGACCCCATGGACTATAGGCCACCAGGTTGCTCTGTCCGTGGGATTTCCCAGGCAAGCATACTAGACTGGGTTGCCATTTCCTTCTCTGGGGAAGCTTCCTGATCCAGGGATCCAACCCTCGTCTCTGGCATTGGCAGATGGATTCTTTCCCACTGAGCCACCTGGGAAGCCCAGAATGTGTAGACGGGTCCAGATGTGCCACACAAGGTGTGGATTTGAAAGGCGAGGCAAGAAGCAGACAGGGAGCCATATCACAAAGTGCAGAGGGCTGCGGGCGTTGGGATCATGTTTAATGGCTGCCTTCCGAGCAGCCCCCGAGTTCCAGGGCAGCTGCGAACACACTTTGCCCGGAGCTCGTTTCTGCTCAATGTTCTCTGGCAACACCTGGTGGAACAGAGAAAAAACTGCACAGCGCCCTGGCGTGAGATGCTGCTTCTGCTAATCTCATCGCTGCCAAAGGCTCTCCAGCGGCAAAGGTTTACGGGGGAGCGGGGCGGGGTCCCATCAGAGGCCCAGCCTCCAGGCTGCCAGCAAGGCTGTACTGGGTCCATTTCTACTGTTTTCAAGCAGAAAACACACACTGCTGTACCAGCAAGAGCTCTCTCACTGGGACAAGGAAATAAATTGCAACTGCAGCCTCACTGGAGGTTTTTCTCTAGGTTGTGCCCAGAAAGCTGCCTCAGTGATCCTCCCTGCAATCAAGCAAGCATTTCCTGAACGCTTCTGGGTTATTACGGTACCCTAAAGGATTACCTTCCTGGCTTGGCAGGCATCTCTCCAGCTGTAGAGTCAGCTCTACTTGGAGAAGCAGAGATGAGAAAGGGGAGCAGAACCCCAAACATCTACTCCCTGGGCACAAGATGGAATGACCAAGGAACTCCATTTGGTTGCCACCCCTCCTGCCCTCACATCAGCCTCCCAGGGGAGATCATATGTGTTTCTTCACTGATGAGACAGGAAGGCTAACTTGTCATGCATTCTACCTGATAAAGGTGTGGCAGGAGGGAATTGGAGGCTTCAAAAGCACCTTCAGGATTCCCTTTCTTTTTAAAGGCTGAATACTATTTCGTTGTGTGTGGATATATACATATTTCCACACAGACATTGCATTTTCTTTATCCGTTCATCTGCCAAAAGACAGTGAAGTTGTTTCCGTATCTTGGCTATTGTGAGTAAAGCTGCAATAAACATGGACGCAGAGACAGCTCTTTGCAATACTAATTTGGTTTCCGTTGGATATATATCCAGAAGCAATATGGCTAGATCATCAGGGAGTCCTATGTTTAGGACTGTGTTTTGTGGAACATCCATACAGTTTACTGGTGCAGCTGCATCGATTTATATTCCCACCACTGTGGACCCTTTTCTCAACATATGTACCAGATTATTTCACAGTTTATACATATATCAAAACATCAAGATATCAAAATATCTTAACACATATACAATTTTTATTTGTCAACAAAAATGTACTCAACTTTTTCAAAGAACATTCTCTTGAAATCCATAGATTCACTACATATTTCCAAGAGAGCATTCTAGCGTGGTTGGAAGGCAGACTGGTCTCAGAGCTTGAGGTCTTATTTACTCATGTGTTAGGTATGTGAGCGCCAAAGAACTGATGCTTTCTGATTGTGCTGCTGGAGAAAACTCTTGAGAGTCCTTTGGACTACAAGGAGATCAAACTAGTCAATCCTAAAGGATATCAGTCCTGAATATTCATTGGAAGGACTGATGCTGAAGCTCCAATACTTTGGCCACCTGATGTGAAGAATTAACTCACTGAAAAAGATCCTGATGCTGAGAGAGACTGAGGGCAGGAGGAGAAGGGGATGACAGAGGATGAGATGGTTAGATGACATCACTGACTCGATGGACATGAATTTGAGTAAGTTGCAGGAGATGGTGAAGGACAGGTGATCCTGGCTTGCTGTAGCCCATGAGGTCGCAAAGAACTGAGCAACAACAACAATCTACGCTCCAGAAGTCTTTTACCCTTCAGTTGCAAAACAGGGAAGGTATGAGTACCTGTCCATGGATGTCACACATGCCAACTACTTCACATGGTGTGATACCTAGGAATGCTCAGAAAATACTAGCTAAGTCACAGGAGTTAACCTATATGACATTATCCTTAGATGTCAGAAGTTGTGGGACCCATCCCAGGTAAGTCAGTGGCTTGCAGTGTAACCGTAAATAAATTTCCATCTCTCTGTGTTAATCTTTCTTATCTGCCAAAACAGAAAGGATACCACTTGCTTTTAAAAATTATTTCACTCTAAATATTGTCAGCATAGGAGGTGTTAGGACATATCACTGCTTTTTAAAAAGACTTAGTGTACAGACATGCAGCATTGTTCTGTATTTGTTGCTCACATCCATGTAAGACATACACAGCCAACGTGACTAATTCGGCATCTTTTAGAAGACACTGGAGACCTGTTTGGAAGTGTCTGAAAATGTATGTGCCTCAGTTACTGCCTGAGAAGGGCTCTTCTAGAAGGTAGTTCTACCCAGTCAAATGGGGAGTGGGTGTTGTCAGAAGCAGTCAGATAATCCAAGGGAAACCAAGCCCCATTTCAGAGCAAAAAAGGCACCATGAATGTGGAACTCCACTTCCTTCAAGATCAGGCCATCTGCAATGTTTCCAGAACTTACTGTGTCTGTGGACCATGGTCTCTACTTTGGGTAGCATCAAATCAAAGAAAGATTTTTTTTTTTCTGCAGTTGAGCTGTCCCGATTGTTGATGTTGAGATTCTAAGTCATAACGTCTCACCCAGTGGGATTCTCAAGGCAGGGGGCTCCCTTCTCAAAGTCACATCCTATGAAATATTTAGCATGCTGTTTGCCAGTGGCTGTCAATTTAGGCTCATCAAAAATACTATCAGTTAAGAGGGGAGCCTCACTTACCTAGCCTTGGAAGTCAGTTATATTCAAATTATGCATAAGAGTCTGGAAGTCAAAGAACATCTTTCTAGGACTGTAGTTCAAGTACTTTGAAGTATCCTGCCACCAACCATGACCCGCTAAGAGCAGCAAGGAGTCTTGATTCACTCCTAGAAATTCTCAGTTCGGGAAGCTGGGATATTACTATTATTCTTTAATTTTAGGACAACATTCAAAAAATGATATTCATGGGTATCCAGTGATAATGCCTTAATCTGAAATGATTAAAGATTGATGATGGGCTCAAGAATATGCTATTTTTCACTTCAAAAGGAAATGATTAACTACCACTTTCAGGACATTTAACAACATCTCTAACTGAATAAGTTAGCTCACTCTTCCTTACAGGTGAGCCTTCAGACAAGACTCACTGAATTTTTAAACATACTTTCAAAGGGTTGCTCATCACGGCTAGAGTTCTGAAATCTGTTTATTTGGCAAAAAGAAATGTTTGAGTTAAACTTTTCCTTTAGAATACGGTCTGGTCACATGCACTCTGCCACTCTGTATTTTTTTTTAAATATGTTTATTTATTTATCAGCATGCACACTCTTAATTGCAGCATGTGTAATCTTGTTCCCAGACCCGGGATCCAGCCCAGGCCCTCTGCATTGGGTGTGCAGAATCTTAGCCACTGGACCACCAGGTAAGTCCCAGCACTCTGCACTTGTAAAGTCTAAAATAAAATAAACTCTTCAAAGCAAAGGAAAAAGAACACCCACTTGCTGTAGGCTTGATAGCTTATTAACAACGACATCCTTCTTTGTGAGACTGAACCTCATTGAGATAGATATTCGTGAATCTGGAGGTGAAGTTCCTCAAGAGCCATCCTTATAGGACACTCTAGTTTCCTTTATGCAATTTACAAACTCTTTTGGCTGCTGCTAAGTAGTAACCTGTGAAAGGAACTGAATGTGTTCTAGCTCCCAGTGGTGTCACTATTATCTGTAGAGGCTATGACAGCCTCTTCCTGAACTGAGAATTTCTAGGAGCGAATAGAGACTCCTTGCTACTCTTAGTGGGTCATGGTTGGGGGCAGGATACTTCAAAGTACCTGAACTGCAGTTGTAGAAAGGCGTTCTTTGACTTCCAGACTCTTAACGCATAATGTGAATACACCTGGCTTCCAAACTACAGCCTCTATTTGCAAATACATTTTATTATGGAAGCTTTACTCTCATCCTTCACCTTAACACATAACGAAAGTTTGGATCAAAGAAGTTAAACAAGGGATTTGCTAATCCCACAATCATAGAGGGAGTAACCAACGAACTCAAAACTGTCTCCCTGCAGACTTCCCTGGTGGTCCAGTGGTTAAGAATCTGCCTTGCAATGCAGGGGATGTGCGGGTTCCATCCCTGGTCAGGGAACTAAGATGCTCCATGCGACAGAGAAACTAACACCACGTGTTACTACTGAGCCCACGGGCCACAAGTAGAGAATTTGTGTATTGCAGCAAGAGATTCCGAATGATTCAACAAAAATCCCTCATGCCACAACGCGGACCTGAGGCAGTCATATAAATAAATACAAATTGAAAGTGTTAGTCACTAAGCTGTGTATGACTCTCTGTGACCCCATGGACTGCAGCCCGCCAGGCTCCTCTGTCCACGGGATTCTTCAGGCAAGAATACTGGAGTGGGTTGCCATTCCCTTCTCCACAGGATCTTCCCAACCCAGGGATCAAACCCAGCTCTCCTGCATTGCAGGCAGATTCTTTACCACCTGAGCCACCAGGGAAGCCCAATTAAGTAAATACATATGAAAACAAACAAAAACTTCTGCCTGCCCTCATTTGGGATTCTAAAGTATTTTTCTGTATTCTTTTCTGTTTTTCAACCTGCCCAGTCTGTCTGCCTATCTATCACTATGTTTGACTATCTTATCTATTCATCAACCTGTCAACCTGTCTACAGTCTCACCCGAGCACCTGCAACTATTTTAAACTGAGTTTGAGAGTTTAGCAGAGAAATGCCTGAAATAACTGCTAAGTATTTACAGCAGTTCCCTCCTTGAGGAATGCAAGGTGATTTGGAGGCTCTTTAAATTTTGGAAACCTTCACTTTTTACTCTGTTTTTGCCTATCTGTGTATTGTGTGAGTCGTTTTGCAGAGAGAATGGATTTATGCCAATCACTGTGTGATTAAAAATAAATGCTCTGAAGATAATAGTTCTTTAAAATAACTCTATCAAGCAGCTTAACTCTTCTTGATTTTCAAATATCGCTTGTTTCTTCTATTCAGGCAGGTTCTCCTGAGATGTCTTGGGGCTGTACTTTGGGGGAAAAAACCCTCTCCAATCAGCTCCATTGAGCCAGAGTTCACACTTCTGTCCCTTCCCATTTCTGGGTTTCACGCATGGCTCCAAGGTTGGCAGGGCAACATATTAGAAATAAAATGCAATCGTGGTAGGTGACACTTCAATTTTGCTTCTTCAGCAGCAAAGATCATCAACTGCACTGTTTTCTGCTATGACGGAAGGTCCTGTAAATTTCGCTTAACAGGCCTGTACAACAGGGCAGCATGGATGACTCCCCACTACTGCCACCACCGTGCTGGTTTCTGAAATCGAATTTTCACTCACTAGAACTGTTGTAGGATTATGGCTCCTCTGCTGTGCTTTGCTGAAAGACTTCCCTCTCTACCTCTGTGGACATCCTCCACGTGGAAAACGTCAGATGCTTAAAGAGTGCATGCTTAGCCGCTCAGTTGTTTCTAAGACCCCATGGACTGTAACCTGCCAGGCTCCTCTGTCCATGGGATTTTTCCAGGCAAGAATACTGGAGTGGGTTGCCATTTCCTTCTCCAGGGGCTCTTCTTGACCCAGGGATGGAACCTACGTCTCCTGCATTGGCAGGTGGGTTCTTTATCACTGAGCCTTCAAGGAAGCCCTTGAAGAGTAAGGAAACTTAAATCTGGGAAGGTACTAAGAGCACCACCATCAGTGCCCACACTGCAGCTGGATGATAACACAAGTGTGTGTTTGAGCAAACAGGCAAGGCAAGTGTTGGGGGAAAGCTCCAGACACAGAGAGCTGTAGCAAACAATAATGAAAAAAGGATCAATCCTACAGTCCATCCTCAAGGACATCAACCCTGAATATTCACTGGAAGGACTGATGCTGAAACGGAAGTTCCAGTACTTTCTTTGGCCACCTGATGTGAAGAACCGACTCATTGGAGAAGACCTTCATGCTGGGAAAGATTAAAGGCAGGAGAAGGGGGCAACAGAGGATGAGATGGTTGGATGGAACCACCAACTCGATGGACATGAGTCTGTGCAAACTCCAGGAGATAGTGAAGGACAGGGGAGCATGGGTGCTACAGTCCATTGGATCGCAAAGAGCCGGACATTATTAGTGACTGAACAACAACAATAAAAAAGGAACTTGGCGTCTCTTATGAGTGCAGTTTCCCTTTGAAGGATTTCTCTCTTTGGGGATATTCTGAATGTCTGCTAGACCCTAGGCTGAGGTTGCAATGACCTGAGAGATGGGTTGCGATGGGGCGGGGTGGATTACATAATGCAGTTATTTTCCATGTAAATCGTTACCCTTACCCCACTCTTACAGAATCAAAATTTCTGGAGATGGAGCTTGAGGGATGGTGAAGTGTTAACAATCCCCAGAAGATTCCTACACATGGCATTGGCATGAATGTTCAAAGCAAGGATTTTGGAATTACAAAAACCTAGCTTAGAATATAAACTTTGCTACTTTGCTGGTTGGCTGATCAAGGAAAAATGAGCTTCTGCTAAAGCTCAGTTTTCTCATTCATAAATTGAGGAGGAGCATACTACCTGTCTCAGAGGATTGAGATGAATAAAAAAAGATGCATATGTTATCAGATCAGATCAGATCAGTCGCTCAGTCGTGTCCAACTCTTTGCGACCCCATGACCCCACACCAGGCCTCCCTGTCCATCACCAACTCCCGGAGTTCACCCAGACTCATGTCCATCGAGTCAGTGATGCCATCCAGCCATCTCATCCTCTGTTGTCCACTTCTCCTCCTGCCCCCAATCCCTCCCAGCATCAGAGTCTTTTCCAATGAGTCAACTCTTCGCATGAGGTGGCCAAAGTACTGGAGTTTCAGCTTTAGCATCATTCCTTCCAAAGAAATCCCAGGGCTGATCTCCTTCAGAATGGACTGGTTGGATCTCCTTGCAGTCCAAGGGACTCTCAAGAGTCTTCTCCAACACCACAGTTCAAAAGCATCAATTCTTCGGCGCTCAGCCTTCTTCACAGTCCAACTCTCACATCCATACATGACCACAGGAAAAACCATAGTCTTGACTAGACGAACCTTTGTTGGCAAATAATGTCTCTGCTTTTGAATATGCTATCTAGGTTGGTCATAACTTTCCTTCCAAGGAGTAAGCGTCTTTTAATTTCATGGCTGCAGTCACCATCTGCAGTGATTTTGGAGCCCAGAAAAATAAAGTCTGACACTGTTTCCACTGTTTCCCCATCTATTTCCCATGAAGTGGTGGGACTGGATGCCATGATCTTTGTTTTCTGAATGTTGAGCTTTAAGCCAACTTTTTCACTCTTCTCTTTCACTTTCATCAAGAGGCTTTGAGTTCCTCTTCACTTTCTGCCATAAGGGTGGTGTCATCTGCATATCTGAGGTTATTGATATTTCTCCCGGCAATCTTGATTCCAGTTTGTGTTTCTTCCAGTCCAGTGTTTCTCACAATGTACTCTGCATATAAGTTAAATAAACAGGGTGACAATATACAGCCTTGACGAACTCCTTTTCCTATTTGGAACCAGTCTGTTGTTCCATGTCCAGTTCTAACTGTTGCTTCCTGACCTGCATACAGATTTCTCAAGAGGCAGATCAGGTGGTCTGGTATTCCCATCTCTTTCAGAATTTTCCACAGTTTATTGTGATCCACACAGTCAAAGGCTTTGGCATAGTCAAGAAAGCAGAAATAGATGTTTTTCTGGAACTCTCTTGCTTTTTCTATGATCCAGCAGATGTTGGCAATTTGATCTCTGGTTCCTCTGCCTTTTCTAAAACTAGCTTGAACATCAGGAAGTTCATGGTTCACATATTGCTGAAGCCTGGCTTGGAGAATTTTGAGCATTACTTTACTAATGTGTGAGATGAGTGCAACTGTGTGGTAGTTTGAGCATTCTTTGGCATTGCCTTTCTTTGGGATTGGAATGAAAACCGACCTTTTCCAGTCCTGTGGCCACTGCTGAGTTTTCCAAATTTGCTGGCATATTGAGTGCAGCACTTTCACAGCATCATCTTTCAGGATTTGGAATAGCTCAACTGGAATTCATCACCTCCACTAGCTTTGTTCGTAGTGATGCTTTCTAAGGCCCACTTGACTTCACATTCCAGGATGTCTGGCTCTAGGTCAGTGATCACACCATCGTGATTATCTGGGTCATGAAGATCTTTTTTGTACAGTTGTGGACCTAGTAAGTGCCTGAGGATATTATCTCTTTTTATTAAGAAGTTGTCCTTGAGTGGTCTTGTTAAATCCAACTGTTTCTCCATACAAAAGTGTTACACACACACACACACACAATGACAGTGATGAAGTGTGCATCCTCAAAAGATATGTCTCAGCCTTAAGCCCACACACCTGCAAATGTGATGTTAACTGGAAAAAAAGGGGAGTGGTTTGCAGATATAATTAAAGACTTTAACATAAGATACTTTCAAATTGTGGTGCTGGAAAAGACTCTTGAGAGTCCCTTGGACAGCAAAGAGATCAAACCAGTAAATCCTAAAGGAAATCAACCCTGAGTTTACATTGAAAGGACTGATGCTGAAGCTGAAGCTCCAATACTTTGGCCACCTAATGTGACATGTTGGAAAAGACCCTGATACTGGGAAAGATTGAAGGCAAAACGAGAAGGAGGTGGCAGAGGATGAGATGGTTAGATAGCTTCAACGACAACTCAAGGACATGAATCTGAGTAAACTCGGGGAGATAGTGAAGGACAGGGAGCCTGAAGTGCTGCAGTCCATGGGGTCACAAACAGCCAGATGTGACTTAGCGACTGAACAACAACATCCTGTTATAGGGGGAACCCTGTATCCAAAGACAAGAAACAGAAGAGGAAAAGGCACAGGAAAGAAGGCTGTGAAGATGGAGGGAAAAATTGAAGCCACGTGTCTACAAGTCAAAAGATGTCATGGATTACCAGATGCCAGCAGAAACTGGCAGAGGGGCATGGCATGGATATTCTCTGTCTCCAGAAGGATCCAAGCATGCTGACATCTTGATTCCAGGCTTCTAGCCTCTAGAATTTCTGAGGCTGAATGTCAATAAGTTTGAGAATGTTGTAGTGGCCCTAGCCATTAAAGGGAGCCTTTGAGCTCCACGGTAGTCTAAGACTCTTGTTTGGAAAGGGTGATCTTTCCAATGTTCTCCAAGGGAACGGGCTTGGGACTCTCCCTCTCCCCTATAGTGGGGGGACCAGAGCATAGACTCTGCTTGGTCTCCACACTTGTCAGTGACTGCAGGAGCCCCTGGCCACCGCCAACCACGTCGGCACGTTCCAAGCTCAAATTTCACTCCTTGGCAGGCTCTCGAAAGAATAAGGAGTTTCCAGTTTAGCGAGCAACTTGGGTACAGAGGTTCGAAGGTGGCGCAAGTCAGAGAGTGGCCAAGAGCCAGCATCTGGGTAAGCTGCTCAGGATGGCCGTGAGCTTGCAGTTCTGCCCTCAGCTCTGGACTGGGCTGAGAATTCACCCATGGATCTCACTCCCCAATAAAAGTAATATAATGCTGGTGACAGCCACCACACATTGAGACCCTTTAACACACAGAAATTAAAGGACCTCCTTGGCAGTCCAGTGCCTAGGACTCCATGCTTCCCCTGAAGGGGGCACGGATCAATACTGTTGGGGCACTAAGATCCTACATGCCACACAGCATGCCCCTGTTGACTTAGAAAACAGTGACAACCTACAAGTTGAGAGTTAGGCTTTATTTGGTGGGAATTTTTAGGACTTCAAGCCCAGGAGACAGCATCTCAAGTAACGCAGAGAACTGGTCGTAGGAAGTAGGGGGAGAGGGAGCACCAGGTTATTTAGACACTTGCAACAGGGAGCAGACAGTCTGAACATCAAAAGGTTATTGTTAATTAAGGAAAATCAGATCTCTGAAGTATGTATGGGAAGATGCAAGAACTGGCTCACTGAAATCATTCCTTTCATATGCATCTCAGTTATCGGGGGCCAGCATCCTGTGACTTGACTTTTCACAGCCTTTAGTTCCTCTCACCCTAGGGAGTGGCAGCAACGTGACAACTGCTGGATCGCAGGCATTGTTCTTTTCAGGAACCCTCTGGGCTCAGAAATTCACATTTGGAGGGTGGGAATCCCTGGTGGCTATGAGACCCTTGCTTATTGATATGGCAGGCAATACTTAATTGCTCACTCCCCCTCCTCAAAAAAAAAAAAAAAAAAAGAGGGAGCAAAAAAATTCAATTAAATGCTTCACCATCATCATCTTTAAAACTTGTGTGACATTGAGATGATTCTTTGTCCCATTTTACAGATGAAGAAACTACGGCTTAGCAAGCTTAAGGATCCTGTCACTGATGCCGAGTGGGGAAGGAAAGCAGACAGCATCCAACCCTGTGATTCTCCAGTGGCTACAGTCTGCCTGGCGACACTGACTGTGCTTTGAGTACAAACAGCTGAGACAGTTCCTTCAACGCCCTAGCTGATTTGAGACGGGCCCATAAAAGGCATTTTCTGCCTCACGTCATCATGAGTGGTATCAGAAATGGGACACTTTAGAGCTGACTATCCTCGTAACACTGGGGTAGCTTCATAGTGCCATTTTACAGAAAAGAAAACTGAGGCTCAAAGAGACTAACAGGCTTATCCACAGTTGTATAGCTCCTGACACAGGATTTCAACCAGAACCCTTGACACATGTGTTCACTCTATCACACATCCAGTACATAAACACTCAGGGCCAAAAATGGGGGTAAAAATAAATGTCCAAATCTCTGCAGGTGCCCAGACACTTTCCCCACGTAAGTGCTGCTTCCCTTTTGGATTATTCACCATACGTTCATGTTCTGTAGAATCGGAACACTACACTGAAAAATGCTGATTTTCATCTTTCTCTATTCACCACTATTACTCTTTGATACCAACTTCAATGTTCACTGCAGCCCTATTTACAATAGCTAGGACATTGAAGCAACCTACATGTCCATGAAGGGATGAACAGACAGAAAATAATTGGTATCGAATATTACTCAGCCATAAAAAAGAACAAAAAATGCCATTTGCAGCAACATGGGTGGACGTAGAGATTTCCATACTGAGCAAAGGAAGTTAGACAGAGAAGACAGAATATTACAGGATATCACTTTTATATGGAATCTAAAAAAAATCGTACAAATTTACAAAATAGAAGTAGAGCCACAGATGTGGAAAACAAACTTATGATTGCCAAGGTGGCAAGGGAAGGAGTGATAAATTGGGAGATTGGGATTGACATATACACACTTTTATATATATAATAGATAACCAGTAAGAATCTACTGCATAGCATAGGGAACTCTATTCAATACTCTGTAATGACCTACAGGGGAAAAATACTCTAAAAAAGAGTATATATATGTATATGCATAACTGATTCACTTTGCTGAACAGCAGAAACTATAACAGAACATTGTAATTCAACTATACTCAAATGGAAAATTGACTTGAAAACATGTTCACAGGGGGATGCAAAGCCCTGAGGCTCCCCTCTGTCACCAGAGGGCTTGATTCACCTCCACATGGACCTCTGTTTCTACTCATCTCAAGAAGACTCAATGCCCTCCACACGACAGTCATAAGACATTAGCTCAATGCTTGGAGCTCCTATGAACCAGTGTTGACAGGCAGCTGTCCTATAGCTTGTGGATAAGTGGTCCTGAAAAGTCACTGGCTCAATGAATGACAGGGTAAAGAGGCTGTGATCTGAATCATGTTTTAAATACATGCTGAATTTCAATGTGATGCAGACAATTATTCTATCTTCACTACAGATCAAGAATTTTTTCCTGGTACTGGATTGCATGCCAGAGATAGAAGACCAAAGAAGATGCCATTTCTTGGTGGAACATCTTCCAATTCAGTGCCTTTTGAAATAAATTATAGTTGTTTATTTGCAGCTTTAAAAAATAATCTTCATACACAGAATTTTCCCAAAGTAAATCCAACTTTGTTGTTTTTCCATAGCTCACGTGAGTGTACATTATGTGTCTGTCCGCTGCTAGTTCCTCACTGTGATTTGAAAGATGTTGTCACTGTTTTGGGGCTTCCCTAGTGGCTCAGTGATAAATAACCTGCCTGCCAATGTAAGAGCCACAGGAGACGCAGGTTCGAACCCTGAGTTGGGAACATCCCCTGGAGAAGAAAATGGCAACCCACTCCAGTATTCTTGCCTGGGACATCCCGTGGACAGAGGAGCCCGGCAAGCTCTAGTCCTTGGCAGTCACTAAAGAGTGGGACACAACATGTGCACACATGCATGCACACCCTTGTTTTTGTAGAAACAACCAAGAAAAGAGACGGTGAGCTGGAACTACTGGTGGGTCCAGAGTATGAACTGAACGATGCTCCTGGTGACAAGTCCTGGGCGCCCACCTGTGCTGTGGGGCATGTTGGGGGGCAGGGAGGCAGAAATGGCATGGAGAGCTATCAGGGTGGGTGTCTGTGAAGAGATGCTGTGAATCATTCAGAGAGAAAAAAAAAAAAAAAGAAAAACTGCAGAGCCATGAAACTGCTCTCAAGAAATCCCCATCTGCTTGCAAGTGAGGTGTGGCTGTTGATACTGTTCCCCACCTGATTTCTCAGGTGCGACACCTCCAGGGCCATCTTCCTCCCAAAAGCTCCAAAGAGCAACAAGTCCAGGCAGTCAAGGAGTCAGAACATGCAGCCTTGCTCCTGGGGATGCAGCCAAAGGGGCTGCCACGTCCAGGGAAGAGATGGAGCTGTCTTCCTGCCACCTTCCTCCTTCCGCCCTGCTTCCCTGCAATGGATCATCCCCGAGTCGTAAGTGTGCCTCCTCTGACACTTACAAGCAGGGGGTCACCCCACAGGACCCCACACCCCACGACCACTCACAACTCTGGAGCCGCACCCCCCATCCTGGGAAAACGCCCCTCCCTTCCAAGCCTTGTTGATCCCCACTCTCAATGCATAATGTTTTTCATTTAGGTGTGTGTTTTGCGACAACGTTTTAGATCACCCTGGCATTCCGTCTTCTCTATTACAAACATTTATGTAACCATGCCAGCCGATTAATCTGAAGGATGTGGCAAAGAGACAGGCAAATTTCACCCACAGGAAACAAAAACCCAGTCTTTGAGGATAAATATGTACTCCGGAATTCATAACTTATTGCAGATTCCTATTGATATTTCAGCAATGTATTTGTCCCTTGGACATATTCACAGAGTGTTTCCAAGTCTATAGACACAGCTCTTTAATAACTGCACTGAATAATTATTCCATGCTAGATACATGAGAACCTGCAAACACCCCCAATCCCCACAACAAAGGTAATAAGCTTTTGTCTCGCCTTTTTTTTCCTCCTGCTTTAAGCATCCCCCTTAATGAGCTCTGCTTCTTTGTAACTCAAGAGATTTAGTATTCTGTCCAACAAAACAATTTATTGCCCAAAATGTTCCTACTGCAGATAAAATCTTTGCTTCCCCAATACTTCTGGCTCCTCCGTTAATACCCTAATGTTTCATTTACAGCCGAACAAAGCGGCTTATCTCCACTAAAAGGGGAATTAGTGGTAAGAAATAATTTCAGTCATCTGCTGAGTTTCTAAGTAAAGTGATGACTTCTGCATTCTAGCTTCTATCTGATGACAGGTGTGTCTGGGGCTCCCAGAAAATAGAGCAGTTCTGTCACCTAAGCTTTGTAATTTGAACAATGCGGCTACATAGATCAGGCAGGAGTTAGGTCTTAGCTGTCAGGGGGAAAAAAAAAAAATCTACACTCAGAAATATGCTGTCGTCAGCAGTTCTTAGCTACAGATTGGGTACTAACTCAAGGGAGCGGGGAAAAATTGGTTTGAATCAACAAATGGCTCCATTTCTCCCCGCCCCTGGTCTGCGGCAAACTTATTATACACCTACACACACACAGCCACAGTCTATTACATTTCCTCTGCACGTCCACATGCCCACACGGTACCGTGATGGCTATATATCGTCACACGCGTGCATGCAGCCTTATTTATGCGCGCGCAGACATGAAGGCTGCTGGAGAGCGTAGTTACGGGGATGGAGGGGGGCATCACCCTGAAACACAGCGAGCCATGAACGATCGTGGGCGAGTCTGCAGCGTGGGTCCGATCCTTCATATCAGAGGGAGAGGAGCGGAGCGTGCCTTCCTGAGATGGCAAGGGGGAATTCAATCTGCCATCGCTCCTGTCACAACCGGGGCACCCCAAAACCTGACACTGGCCCCCGAAACTGCCTAATCAGTAAACTGCAAGGGAGGCAGCCAAAAACCCAGAGGCTGGACTGAGCCCGTTTGTAGAAGAGCAGAGACGTCATGACGCACAACCTGTACGTAAGAGGATGGGAGGTCAGGTCAATTTCTCTCCCTGTATATCTAAAGATGGTTTACCTCTTATAAGGTTTCCTTAAATTTCTTAGAAATAGTGACTTTACTCTTAACGGGCTTCCCTGGTGGCTCAGACGGTAAAGAATCTGCAATGCAGAAGACACAGGTTCGATCCCTGGGTCAGGAAGATCCCCTGGAAAAGGGAATGGAAACCCACTAAAGTACACTTGCCTGGAGAATTCCATGGACAGAGGAGCCTGGTGGGCTACAGTCCATGGGGTCGAAAAGAGTCAGACACGACTGAGCAACTAACACTTCCTTAAATCTGGAAGGCTCTTGTGGTCACCAGGGAGGCTTAGGTCAGGGACAGGGGAGGGAAGAGAGCAGGCAGAATTGAGACTGATCAGAAAATAAAAACTATCGGCTACTATTTATACAAGGATCCCTGTCATTTCAGATTTCTCATTATTCTGTTTCTTTAAAGCTCAAGCCTCACAAATCCTCCCCAGTTTGGTGAACCATCTCCCGGCTGATGTGTGTATTGGCTGAAAACTGCTACCAACCTGATTTTTTCTCTGAAAGGTTGAACGTGACCGATAGGGGCTGCCCTTGTCAGAGATGCCCAGGGTGGAGGGAGAGGGTAAGGAAGGTAGGAGGGCTGGTATCCTTCCCGAGAGCGGACAGCCTGAGCCTGTGGCCAAAGACAGACTGATGTTAAGAGGTGGGAGGAAGACCCTGGGTGAAATCATCTCTGGTCCAGTTAATACTCCAGAGCTGCCACAGGGTCAGGCTGAGGCTGGGGTTTCCCCTGAAACTACACCTCTGTCTGTCTCTCCCACCCTACTCTGATTCTTTACTGTGTCACCCAGATGGTCTCCTGAGACCATCCTGCCAGTGAATGACTTGATTGGCAATTCCCAGCTCAGGTGTAATCCCTAGGGAATCTGCCCTAAGATAGATGGGAGTGAGGGGGTGGGGGTGGGGGGTAGAAACACTGTTTCTAAATCTCGATCAAAAGTACACTCCTATAGGGCTTCCCTCATGGCCTGTTGGTGAAGGATCTGCATACCCAGTACAGGAGACACGGGTTTGATCCCCAGTCAGGGAAGATCCACATGCTATGGAGCAACTAAGCCCATTCGCCATAAATACTGAGGGGCTTCACTGGTGGCTCGGTTGGTAAAGAATCCGCCTGCAATGCAAGAGACGTGGGTTTGATCCCCGAATTTGGGAGATCCCCTGCAGAAGGAAATGGCAACCCACTCCAGTATTCCAGCCTGGGAAATCCCATGGTCAGAGGAGCCTGGTGGGCTATACCCCATGGGGTTACAAGGGTCAAACGTGACTTAGCACCTAAACCACCACCGCCACAAATATTGGACTGTGCTCTAGAGCCCGGGAGTCACAACTACTGAAGCCCGCACACCCTAGGGCCCATGTTTTGGAGCAGGAGAAGCTGCTACAATGAGAAGGCTGTGCATCATGACTGGAGAGCAGCCCCGCTCGCCACAGCAACCAAGACCCAGCGCAGCCAAAAGTAAATCACAAAATTATAAAACAAAAACTGCACTCCTATAAATAAACACCTGAGTACAATAGTTGGGTTTCACATGCAGTGGGAATGCTAAGGAAAACATGTTTACTGACATCCAGAGATGGGCAAGAAGTGATGGACGTCTTGCCTCTCAAAGCCTCCATCCTCCTGGCCACAGAATTCAGGTTTAAGGATGACCCACCGTGCGCTGCTCCCCACCCACTCACCCCTAGGCACTTGGCGTCGGATCTGAAGTCGTAAGAGCCACTGACAACATACCAGACGCCACAGCTAATGAAACAAAAACAAAACCCAAAAAACTCCAAAGTGAGGCTGGCTTAGCAGTGGAAAGGAGAGACCCCTGTCACGAGGACTTAAACCCTTATCCTCAGCAATGACTGATGGCAGCCAGAACTACGCCTGGACTTCTCCGTTTCTCGAGATAATCAATCTTTCTTTGGCTTATGCTAGTGTAGGTTAGGATTTATAACCTATTCAGCTGAATCTACGGCGCAGCAGGAGAACGAGGTCCCGGCCCCAGCCCAGAGAGAGATGAGGATCCATATATCACAGGAGGTGGGTGAATATATGAACACGCACAGCCCCTTTTCCACCTTGACCCCAAGTGTCTCCCATCAAGGTCACAGGCTCTGTTAGGACTGCAAAGGGTGTGGTGTCTGAGCTTTACACTTTCAGCTGACAGTCACTTATGGAGTACCTACTAAGAGCTGGATGCTTAGTGATGGTTAAGACCATGATGGTCAAGACTTAATGCATTTCCTCAAGCAGCTCACTCCTAAATAGAAGAAACAAGCCATTGTCTAAACACACACAGCATCATCTCTTTAAAGGGAAATGCAAGATTCTACGTATGAAAGGGGATTCCAAGGGGACCTGGTCTTACAGGACTTCATGAAGCATCCATTCAAAAAGTGGCATGCAGGCAGAGGTCTAAAACCAGTGCTGAAAAACCAACTTGAAGAGGTAGAATAAAACATTTTTGCTGAATGAAACACATGGGCAGAAGTGCCTAAGAATTCAGAAGGTGGGCAAGTTTCAAAATCTGGAAATCATTCCAACCCAGCTGAGGAATGGTGGTAGACACTGAGCAAGGTGTCACGTGGGATTGCAGAGGGCAGGAGGGGTCGGGGGGAGGCGGTGTATGGAGCTTACATTCTGTGGACATTCAGGATGGAGGAAGAGGTTCCAAGTTAGGATGGAGTGCAGTGAGAAAGCTAGTGCAAGGTCCCACCTTATCCCTTCTGTCATGGATCTCAGCTTTCCTGAGGTCTTGTCCTGTAACCCATTCATTCACTCATTCATTCACTTATCCATCCAGTCACTGACAAAAACCTGCTGTATATGAGGCAGGCAGAAAAACCGCATAGGGTTCTCCTCCCATAGGACTGACAGTCTTTCAGGAATGAATTAAGTCATTATATCAAAAGATGAAAAGCCAAAATGACCCTACAAGCTGCCCACGCAGGCACATGAAATTAAGAAATAACAGTAGAGGCACTTAGTCAATGACATCAAGGACATTTTCCTTGAGGAAGGGACCAATTGACTAGGTTTGAAAGCGGACCTGAGAGTGTTAACTAGGCAAAGACGGGAGAGACAAAGATGCGGAAGTCTAGGAGGAGAGGCTATCCTGACACAGTTCCTTTGATGAGAACAGGAGCGGGAGCAGCTACCCCACACCTGGTACCCTTGGAGCTCTTGTGTGTGTGCTCAGTTGCATCCAACTCTCTGACTCTTTGTGACCCCCTGGACTGTAGCCCGCCAGGCTCCTCTGTCCACAGGATTTCCCAGGCAAGAATACTGGAGCAGGTTGCCATTTCCTCCTCCAGGGGATCTTCGTGACCCAGGGATCGAACCCTTGTCTCCTTCATCTCCTGCACTGGCAGGTGGACTTTTTACTGCTAGTGCCACCCGGGAAGCCCTGGAGCTCTTAGGACGCGGAGCTTTCCCCCCGACCTGCACGAGGGCCCCGTTTTCAGATCAGTGCACATAATCCCACAAGCCCACTTACAGCGATGTCAGCAGACGCCATTCTAAAAAGAGACTAGAAAATTCATGCCACGGATCAACACGCTGGTGGATCTGAGATAGTGGACGGAGGTCACGCCCCAGAGAGACGAGGCCTGGCACACTGCCCTACCCAGAACCTCACAGTGAATCGACTTTCACAAATTTAGTTCAGAAGGTCAATCGAGGATAGGAGGTATGATAATAAGGACTGGGAGCAGAAAAAAGAGCCACAACCAGGAGAGCCAACAAGCCCGCAGAAGACACACACACACACACACACACACACACAGGTCTGAAAGGTCCCGGGGACTCAGGAAGGTCTGGCTCCAAGCCGCACAACTGAAGCAGGTAGTAAAAAAAAAAAACAAAAAACTTATTTCTAGATCTTTTCTTCCATATTTGCAATTTTCATACATTCCTGCCTTTCTGTATCCCCAGGGCATACAAATCATAGTAAACAACCCGACTGTTGAAGCTGTCCTCCCAGTAGCACAAACAAATTCTTATAAATGGAAAGAAAATGGTCTCATTGCCTGCTATTGAGATACACAAATCTCTAAATGGATTGTCAGTTCTTTTAACCACTAATTCCTTTTTAAAGAGACAGCGTATTGATTCTTTTCATCCGAAGTTGCCAACCTTGTAAATTCGCAATCCCAAACACAATCCGAAAATGATCTCTTGGCTGAGGATGATGCAAAACAGGACACTTTACGCTGGCATAATCTTTGTGAGGTGCAAAGACCTTTTAGATGCCTTTTCTCATTCCATCTTTACAATGTTGTCAACAAGGTTTTATTATTCCCTTCTGCAGACAAGAGAAAAGCAAGGTTCGGAGAAGTTAGGGGATGTGGATGAAGGCCCGACAAGCCACAATTTGAATTCAAATATTTTGACTCCAAGCCCCAACACCTCGTAGTGGACAACGTGACCCTGGGTGTCATATTGATTGGGTCAAGTCCTGGTTCTGGAAATTTATCATTTCTATAATTATTTGCTCAGTCGTGTCTGACTTTTTGTGACCCCATGGACTGTCGCCTGCCAGGCTCCTCTTTCCGTGGGATTCTCCAGGCAAGAATACTGGAGTGGGTTGCCATTTCCTTCTCTAGGGGATCTTCCCGACACAGGAGTAGAACCTGGATCTTCTGCATTGCAGGTGGATTCTTCACCAATTGAGCTGCAAGAGAAGCTCTTTTCTCTCTACAGCCTGAACATATTTGGATGACAGTTCTGCTTACTAACTATTTTAGGCAATGCTTTGCCCTACTCCTGATTTGGCTAATGTAAGTCACCATCCAAAGCTAGTCCAGAGTTATTCATAAGATTAAACAACATTGTCCTAGGACCTGAAGAATGAAGGTCAAGAGCCAACATTTAGTGGGGCATATGTGTGCAAGTAAATGTGTTAGTTGCTCGGTTGTGTCCGATTCTTTGTGACCCCATGGACTGTAGCCTGCCAGGCTCCTCTGTCCATGGGATTCTCCAGGCAAGAATACTGGAGTGGGTAGCCATTCCCTTCTTCAGGGGATCTTCCTGACCCAGTGACTGAACCTGAATCTCCTGCATTGCAGGCAGATTCTTTATTATCAGAACCACCAGGGAAGCCCTTAGGGGGACACAGGTATGCCCCAATTAACATTTCATTAAATAGTTATGCTGACTTTTAATTTATCAAAGAATGGTACTGTGCTCTGCACATTACCTATTTCCCCACCTCCACTTCACTCAGGTTTTCCTAGAGAACTTACAGCCTGGCATTAAACAATCTTTTAAAAGCACTTATTCCGTATCAAGCACTGAACGAGCTCTACCTGAGCCTCCCTAGAACCACATGGGGTGAGGGCTATTACTATCATCTATAGTTGAGGGGACTTAAGCTCAGGGGCGTGGTACAAGTTGAGGATAAAGAGAGAGAACTTGAACCCCAAATCTGTCAAATTTCAAGGGTCACGTTTCACACTCCAGTTTCGTAATCACACACCCCGGCAATAATGAAGTCAATACAATGTCAGTTTTAGATTGTTTTCATAGATGCCACTTCACCTCCATTTGCGTTCAAAATCTGCACAGTGTCTGCGTTGCCCCAGAAGGAGGCAAAATCTGCATGGGAACTGATCCCAGGCACATCTTGAATACAGAGTACAGATTCACACCTTATCTGTGTGTTCCATAGAATCTTTCCGGGTCAGGAACGACAGGGTTAATCTCCTCTACTGCTGCTGCTGCTAACTCGCTTCAGTCGTGTCCGACTCTGTGCGACCCCATAGTCGGCAGCCCACCAGGCTCCCCTGTCCCTGGGATTCTCCAGGCAAGAACACTGGAGTGGGGTGCCATTTACTTCTCCAGTGTATGAAAGTGAAAAGTGAAAGTGGAGTCGCTCAGTCGTGTCTGACTCTTAACGACCCCATGGGACTGCAGCCCACCCCTGTCCCTGGGATTCTCCAGGCAAGAACACTGGAGTGGGGTGCCATTTACTTCTCCAATGCATGAAAGTGAAAAGTGAAAATGAAGTTGCTCAGTCCTGTCCAACTCTTAGCGACCCCATGGGACTGCAGCCCACCAGGCTCCTCTAGCTCCATACAATTTGGGATCAGAGGCCAGTCCTTTTCAGTCTTAAAATTATCAGCCTCCTCATGCCTTTTTCTTGATCTTGATAAAAGGCAACGGAAATGATTTCTTGGGCAAAACGAGGATATTGTGTTTTGGGTCATTTGTTTGCTTTGCATTTTTTCCCCTCTGACAGCTAAAGAACAAGAATACTCTTAAGTTCTGGGAGACTTTCACCCTTGCAACAAAGGCATAAAATAAGAGACCAAGAGACAGAAACAAAGCTCGTGAAATAAACGCGTTAAAGCAAACAAGGTCCACCGACAGATGAATGGATAAAGAAGATGTGGTGTGTGTATATAACACACACACACACACAACAGAATACTAGTCAACCATAAAAAAGAATGAAATAATCCCATTTGCAGCAACATAGATGCAACGAGAGATTACCATACTAAGTGAAGCAAGTCAGAAAGAGAAAGAAAGATGCCATGCAATGTCACTTACCTGTAGACTCTACAATATGGTACAAATGAATCTACTAAAACAGAAACAGACTCATGGACACAGAGAACTGACTACTGTTTGCCAAGGGGAGGGGGGAGGGGGAAGGGTGGAGTGAGAGGTGAGGAGTGTATATAAGGTAATGCAAACTGTTATATATAAAATGGATTATAAATAAGGTCCCACTGTACAGCATGGGTAAATCATGAGAAACGCTGGGCTGGAGGGAGCACAAGCTGGAATCAAGATTTCCGTGAGAAATATCAGTAACCTCAGATATGCAGAGGACACCACCCTTATGGCAGAAAGTGAAGAAGAACTAAAGAGCCTTTTGATGAAAGTGAAAGAGGAGAGTGAAAAAGTTGGCTTAAAGCTCAACATTCAGAAAACGAAGATCATGGCATCCGGTCCCATCACTGCATAGCAGATAGATGGGGAAACAGTGGAAACAGTGTCAGACTTTATTTTTCTGGGCTCCTAAATCACTGCAGATGGTGATTGCAGCAATGAAATTAAAAGATGCTTACTCCTTGGAAGGAAAGTTATGACCAACCTAGATAGCATATTAAAAAGCAGAGACATTACTTTGCCAACAAAGGTCCATCTAGTCAAGGCTATGGTTTGTCCAGTGGTCATGTATGGATGTGAGAGTTGGACTGTGAAGAAGACTGAGCGCCGAAGAATTGATGCTTTTGAACTGTGGTGTTGGAGAAGACTCTTGAGTGTCCCTTGGACTGCAAGGAGACCCAACCAGTCCATCCTAAAGGAGATCAGTCCTGAGTGTTCATTGGAAGGAATGATGCTAAAGCTGAAACTCCAACACTTTGGCCACCTGATGCGAAGAGCTGACTCATTGGAAAAGACCCTGATGCTGGGAAAGATTGAGGGCAGAAGGAGAAGGGGACAACAGAGGATGAGATGGCTGGATGGCATCATCGACTCGGTGCACATGAGTTTGGGTGAACTCTGGGAGTTGGTGATGGACAGGGAGGCCTGGCACGCTGCGGTTCATGGGGTTGCAAAGAGTCAGACACGACTGAGCAACTGAACTGAACTGAACTGTATAGCATGGGGAACGGTATTCAACATCCTATAATAAAAAGAATGGACTCTGATGCTGGGAAAGATTAAAGGGAGGAGGAGGACATGACAGAGGATGAGATGGTTGGATGGCATCACCGACTCAATGGACATGAGTTTGAGCAAACTCCGGGAGATAGTGAAGGAAGAGAAGCCTGGTGGGCTGCAGTCCATGGGGTCACAAAGAGTCAGACATGACTTAGCAACTGGACAATGACAAATCCAAATAGAAAAGAATTTTTTAAAAGGAAATATACACACACACACACACACACACATATATACTTCAGCATCAACAAAAACAGTATACTATATACACTATACAACAATATATTACATTTCAGTTAAAAACAAAGGAAGGATTCCAGAGACCTCCCCTACTGACAGGGAAGCCCAGTATGCCCTCTGTTCTCTTGATCATTCAGGAGATGAGGGGCTCTGCCGTCCCTGAAGTTGTGTAGAGCCTGGAGTAGACACATGGTGTGTAACACAGCCGCCTGCACCTGCCACGGATCCCGCTCCTAATGGTACCCTGTGTTAAAGACCCAGCAGATCCAGCTTCCTTCCAAACACATAACTGTTTCCATGGTGTCTAACCACAGATTCCAAGAGCCTCTCTCAAGGTGTGCGTTTATTTCACAGTTTGGGATCAACCAACACACCGCTCTCTTCTTGTCAGAGAAGAAAACAAGATTTTGATAGGAAACACGATTGGGAAGATACATTCTGACAGCTGTCAGAGATCTACTGATCCAGAAGACAGGAATATCTGAATGATACCATGTATGTCAGTCTGGCAGAGCGACTAAAGGCACCAGCTCTGGAATTGGAGATTCCAGCTCCCTTCTTTACAAAGCCTTGGTTTTCTTACCTATAAAATGGGGGGTAATGATGAAACCTATCTCATACAATCATTATACTAATTTAGCAAGAGAATGCATGTGGGGGATGCTTTGCACAATGTCTGGTGTATGACAAGCATTAAAAAAAAAAAATGCTGACGATTTCCCTGGTGGTACAGCGGTTAAGACTCCATGTTTCCAATGTAGGGGGAGTGAGTTTGATCCCCGGCCAGGGCACTATGATCCCACATGTCACACAGCACAGTCAAAACATAAAAATAAATAAGTAAATAAAAAATTTAAAACTAACTCTGCCTGTTTCTCCCTTCTTCTTCTCTACTTTCTGTTTTATTACCACTGGCCTCTATTCCTCTCTATACAACTTTTTCATTATTTACCATTGGCCACTGAAGGTTGGGACAGAGATGTGAGAAGTCAAAACCACCTTGGTTGCATTGACCTGTACTTGAGGGAGTTATCTTACAAATACCCATGTGTAGGCACCACAGTCCTACAATATAGCCTCATGAGATGCAGTTCCTTCTCAGTCAGTGATTTTACAGAACTCAGAGTACATGGCAAGGCAACTGAGAGATGCAAAGTGCCTGTAATAATACACACCTCTCTGTTAATATCTCCAAATTCCAAGAAGGTATGATACATATATCCAATGGAATGTTACTCAGCCATAAAAAAGAACCAAACTGGGTCATCTGTAGAGATGTGGATGGACCTTGAGGCTGTCAAATAGAGTGAATACGTCAGAAAGAGAAAAACAAGTATCATATATTAATGCATATATGTGGAATCTGAAAAAAAATTGGTATAGATGATTTTACTTGCAAAACAAAGACACAGATGAAGAGAACAGATGTATGGATATCAAGGGGGAAGGGGGAGTGAGATGAACTGAGAGACTGGAATTGACACAAATACACTACTGATACATGTGTAAAATAGATAACTAATGAGAACCTATTGTATGTAACACAGGGAAATCTACTCAACGCTCTGGGGTGACCTAAATTGGGAAGGAAATCCCAAGGGGATTTATATACGTACAGCTGATTCACTTTGGTGTACAGTGCAAATGAACACAATATTGTAAAGCAATATACTCCAATAAAAATTAATATATAAAAATCCCCAAATTCCCTTGTCAGAGGTGCTCAGCTCGAGAGTGGGGCTGGTGTGTCTGATAGGATGGGTGGGTGTTGCTGAGTTTGACTTGGTGGAGAGTTTGCAGAAGTCATGGATGAGGGCTTTATCTTTAATGACTGGATTAGTTACTTACTGGTTAATCAATTAATTCATGATGAATAAACTAAGCAAACATATACTGAGCAAAAGATTATGTCAGGTATGATCCTAGGGAGTCTATGGGACTCTACAGAAGACAGGCAAGTCAGTTTAAAACTTGAAGGAGTGTCAGACTCCCCTGGGAGCCTGATAAAATGAAAATTCCCCAGCTACAGAGGTTAATGATTCGGACTGGGTTGATATGGGGTGGCACTGGAGTGTCTGGGATCTATTTGCTAAGGGTGATCCAGAATGTGTGCTGGTGTTGGAGAAGACTCTTGAGAGTCCCTTGGATTGCAAGGAGATCAAACCAGTCCATCCTAAAGGAAATCAACCCTGAATATTCACTGGAAGGACTGATGCTGAAGCTCCAATACTTTGGCCATCTGATGCGAAGAGCAGACTCATTGGAAAAGAACCTGATGCTGGGAAACATTGAGGGCAGGAGGAGAAGGGGGAAACAGAGGATGGGATGGTGGGATGGCATCATCGACTCAATGGACATGAGTTTGAGCAAACTCAGGGAGATAGTGAGGGACAGGGAAGCCCGGCGTGCTGCAGTCCATTGAGTTACAAAGTGTCAGACATGACTTAGTGACCGAACAACAACAGAATCTGTATTTTCAAAGGTTTTGCTTTAGAGAACCAGAGATGTGGAGTCTGGCTCCCTCTGACCCACAGAGAGCCAGCCCGGGTCCTCCTTACCCTACACAAAGGCAGTCAGGGAGAGGACCCTGTCCTGGCTCCGCCCCGTCCTAACTCACTCTGTGACTTTGGACAAGTCAGGTGTCCTCTCTGACCTTTGGTTTCCTCCTCTGACAATAGACAGCATCCCTCAAGTCTCTCTTGGCAAGAACACTGGTGGATTTGATGGAGAGATGCCCAGTTCACATGTGCAATTCTGCAGAGTACCAAGAACTCTCCTAATGCCTTCTTGGGGGAGAGGCAAGAACCAAAAACTCAAAGTCTGACACAAAATACGCAACACAACAGATCTACTGACTGAGGTCTCTTCTAACTGCTATATTCCTCTCTAGGATGAACTCCATCCAGTTCCAATGCCTGAGATGACCCCCATACAATCCATCTTTTATCTCAGTTGATAATCACTGCCTTCACCATTTCTCCTGGAACTTCTGAGCAGTGATTCCAGCTCTGCCCTGAGCCTTCAGTGTGCAATTTCTGTGTCGCTGACACCACCAGCTCCAGGCTTCAACCTCAGCACCCAGAGTCACCTATCCCCACTTCCTCTCATTTCACATCAGTTTCCAAAGCCCCGCCTCTTTTTCTTCTACAACTTCCAATGCATGACCACCACAGTCCAAGCCACCCTCTCCCTTGGCCCAAATTCCCAGGTGACTTCAAGCTTATGTCCTAGCTTCCTGCCCTGGGCCCTTGTTGGTCAGTGTTCCACACAGCAGTCACCTTTGTGAAGGAAACTTGTGCATTGCCACAGAAGTGTCACAAACCCCTCACCCTGGTTTTCAAAGTTCTATACGATCTGACTTCAGTCCATTTTTCAGAGCTTGCTGTGTTGCTGTGCCATGCTCCCATTGTATGGGGGTCTCTTTTTTAAAAAGATAATTTATTATTAGTATAAATAATAATTTATAATATTATGTGCTGAGTCTCCATTGTTGTGAGGACTGTTCTCTAGTCGCAACAAGCAGGCTTCTCATTGCAGTGGCTTCTCTTCTTGCAGAGCATAGGCTTTAGGCACTTGGGCTTCAGTAGTCGTGGCTCGTGGGCTTAGACGCTCCATGACATATGGGATCTTCAAGGATCAGGGATCGAACCTGGCCTCCTGCATTGGCAAGTGGATTCTGAGCCACCAGGGAAGCCCTTCTGGGGGTCTTTTCATCCTTCACACGTTGCAAGTTCTTCCCCTCTGAGAACATTTGCCTGGAATGCTCTTCCTGTCCATCTTGGCATTTGTCATTAACAGCTCAACTTAAATTTCACGTCTTCATAAGAACCTTCCTTAAACATCCACCAGTCTCTATTTGAATTGACCTGACCAGCGTCTATCATGACCATTTTCTTATTTTACTTATCCTCTCAAGGAGAAGGTAAGCTCCATGAGAACAGCATTCTCTTTGTTCTGTTCAGCACAAAGTCCCCCGTGGCTCAGCAGAGTGGCTGTTCAGCAGAGATTTGCTGAGTGAATGAGAAAATCATTCTGACCAATCAGTCTCCACTTGCTTCACATTTAAGCCTAGGTGGTGACGGTCTTACTTTCTTCACTAATTCCAGACGTGGCACGACTTGCAAAATAGTTCACCCCCATCTCGTTTATTTCCCCACAGGATAAGGAGAAGATAGATAAATGACACTGCCCCAGGTTCTACAGTCAGGGAGTTGTGGAGCTGGTGTTCAGACTCAGTTATGTCTGACATCAAAACCCGCTGCAAATGATTCAGCTCTTCACATTCAGCTCCAGGTCTAAATTTGAGAACCAAAATAAACAGAACAGCCGTGTGTTTGCAATCATCTGCATACACAGGTAGACTAATTAACTGGTAACATGTTTTCCCCTTGTTTTGGGATATCAAAGTTTCTATCAGGAATATCCAAGTGACTGCTTCATTTTACTTGCTTTTCATATATATATGTATATAATTATATATATATATATAATTTGTACATATTTATTTTCACTGCATGAACTGATGCTTCCTTCCCTTGATTACGACATGCTTTGTAAATTCTTGCTTGCATCTGAGTATCTCTTGAATAAGAGTGTAATGTGCATGATGGAGACTGAGTGTAATTCCAGATTAATGTGTCACTGCTAAGTTTCTTTCTACTGAAGGTGTCACACCCTCAGAGCTCAAATATTAGACAAAATGGTTTTCAATATGGAGAATGGGGAGGAATGAGGCCAATGAGTCAGGGAAAGCATTTACGGATGCTTGCTGGAAGCTCCAAAGATGAATGATAAGGGCATTAATTCAGTTGGCACTTTGGCCCTGGCGAGCATAAAACCCAGATCATTCTAGAGACGATTTCAATGTCAAGGGTCTATGACCCCAAACATTCAAAATGATGTCACTTACATATTCGCCATCAGCATTTTTTTTCTTTTTTTTGCCCTCTGAGGAATCTGATTCTGCCATAAGCAGAACAGTTATATCATTTTATAAAATGGATTTAGTATTGTTGCATTTTTTTTAAGTTAACAATTTTCAGTTCTTGAACTAAGCATAAAACAAGACACTGGACCAGGAACCCCTGTTAGAATCAGAGGAAACGTTTCCTAATGATGGTTATCCTGAGATCATCTTGAATGCTGCCTTTTTTTTTTCTTTCGATGCCAAAGAAAATTCTCTATTCCTTAGGCGTTTTCTGGCCTTGCTTACCATATGTCAACTCTAATGAACAGCTCTTTGGCTGGATGTCCATTCTTTTCTCTTCAGCATGGAGATGTCTAAAGAGAGATGTCTAAAGACAAATATCTAAACTAAACTTACTTGATTTCGGCAGCTTACAGCTCCTCGATTTAATTGCATTACACGTCTATAAGTGGGGAGCAATTTACTCTGAAGTGATACTTAAGCATCATTCCTCTTGGCTTCTCCAGGAAGCACTCGGGCTAAATTTCTACTTAATGTATGCTGGCTTTGGAACCTAAGTACGGAAGGAGGATGTGTATTAACGCTTTAATTATGCGGCGATCCTCTGTTAGAAAACGAATCTGGGATGGACACGGGCTTTAATTCCTTCTAACTATGAAAAACACTCTTCTGGCAATCTTGTGCATTAATCAGCCTCCTGAAATGTGCATCTCTGTCAGCTTGTAGCAAGAAAATAGAATCAATTCTGCGCGTTATGCCGTTTCCTGTGCTGTGTGATCGTTTTAAGGTTCTCAGCGTTTAATAAGGGCTAACAAGAAGAAGAGCACTTTCGTTTAATTAAAGTAATATATCATTTTTAATAATTAGTCATAATTAAGGTGAATGATTAGCTAGGAGAGATTATGAAAAATATACATTCTAGATAAAGCTTTGAGTTGCATTTAAAAAGTCCAAAATAAACTCTCGAGGGCTGTGCGGAGCTTTAAGTATGATATAATTTATGGAATGAAATAAATCTTGAGTGTTAAAATATTTAGTGGAACTGAGAATAATGAGTTGAGATAGGATTAGTTTAATTAGTTTACTGAAATGGAGTCTTCATAGTGGCTAAGTGTGATATATTGGCTTTTGTCACTTGAAATAAAAAAGAGGTAATTAGTCCCTACTCAGATATATTGTTTTCTCAGAATAGGTTGAATTTTATTTTAGGCGCTAATCCAGGGCCAACTTGCAATTGATTTACACAGGCTCCAAGAGACAGTCACCCTTCAGACAACTCAAGAACCCCGTCACTTGAAAGCCATGGTTCTCAAAGTGGGGGTGGGGAGGGGAGGTTATCCCCTCCCTAGGGAATATTTAGCAAGTCTAAAGACATTTTGTCGTGCTGGAGAAGACTCTTGAGAGTCCCCTTAGACAGCAAGGAGATCAAACCAGTCAAGCCTAAAGGAAATCAACCCTGAATATTCATTGGAAGGACTGAGGCTGATGCTGAAGCTCCAATATTCTGGTCACCTGATGTGAAGAACCAATTCATTGGAAAAGACCCTGACGCTGAGAAAGATTGAGGGAAGGAGGAGAAGGGGGCAATAAAGGATAAGATGGCTGGATGGCTCAATGGACATGAGGTTGAACAAACTCCGGGAGATAGTGAGGGACAGGGAAGCCTGGCGTGCTGCAGTTCATGGGGTCGCAAAGAGCCAGACATGACTTACCAACTGAACAGTTACAACAAAAGACATTTTGGGGTGTCACAATGGATCAGAGAGTGCTTCTGGCATCTAGTGGGTGAGGGCCAACACTGATGCTGCTGAATACCCAACAGAACACAGGACAGTTATCCAAGAGAATTATGCATTCCGAAGTCAGTACTGCCAAGATGGAAAAGGACTGCTGTGAACAGTCAATTCACTAGCTACCTGTCCATGCCATTGGTGGGAAAATGTGTCCACTGTCCATAATCTGCAACTCTCAAATCTGCATTGTATGACACTTGCATTTTTCCAGTGAAGAGAAGAAAAATTTACTCAATAGTATAGAAGTTTCAAAATAATAGTATTCAATAAAAGCAACCCTCGAATAATGAATAACAGTGAGAAAAATTGGGGGTTGACACCAAAATCCACATCCTCTACTTAATGATTCATTCATGCCATACAATGCAATGAAGCTGTTAAAAATATCTATTAAAAAAGTTTAATGAAATAGAATAGGTTTTTATGTATCATTTTATGGCTAAAGCAAAAGTTACAAAACACAGTGCATGGCATGGACCCATCCTGATAACTATGTCTTTTACAAGAATGTATATTTGTTGAAAAAAGAGTCAAATTTTAGAAAGGAGAGTAGGAATTACTTTTATGGGAGTTCAAAGACTTTTTATTTCAAATATTGATTTTTTTTCTAATTGCTTCTCCTATTTTACAACTTTTCTCACAAGTTAGATGCATTACTTGCATAATAAAGCAATAATAAAGATGGAAAAGGAAGAGGGGCAGGAGAGGAAACAGGAAACAGAAACCAGGAAGACTGCCTTCCACTTGCATTTGAGTTCAAAGGAAGTGACCTCAGTGCCTTGAAGGAAGTGCCTTGACACGAGAATCCCCTATAAAGACTATGAGGTGGGAGGTCAGGTTGCCATAACGACTCAATTTGATGCGAAGCCAAAACACAGAGCTTGTTTGATGACATGCTCAAAGTGTCCATGAACTGGGACCTACACGTTAAACAGTCAGAGAAAATACCTGGAAAGCAGATAAGACTGGGAAGTGTGGAAATTCACACCGCCTCATTCAAAACACCAGAGAAGGCAATGTCACCCCACTCCAGTACTCTTGCCTGGCAAATCCCATGGATGGAGGAGCCTGGAAGGCTGAAGTCCATGGGTCGCTGAGGGTCGGACACAACTGAGCGACTTCACTTTCACTTTTCATGCACTGGAGAAGGAAATGGCAACCCACTCCAGTGTTCTTGCCTGGAGAATCTCAGGGACGGGGGAGCCTGGTGGGCTGCCGTCTATGGGGTCGCACAGAGTCAGACACGACTGAAGCGGCTTAGCAGCAGCAGCATTCAAAATACTGTTCCTTCTCACTCGTCCCCTGCGCCCTTTAGTGATAACATTTACCGAGCATGTGATTCCTGAAAAGTACTCACATCCTGAAAGATGAGAGGGAGGAGACCCGGTGCTACCCCTAAATCTGAAATTCTTATTGGGTATTTTTAGGGGTTATTATTGTTTTTCATTTTTTCTCCCAGAAAATGAATTTCTGTCACACAATAGTTAAACACTCAGATGAAAACCAGAACATCTGGGTGTTTGTCCTCCACTTGACAACCCGTTGTCACTCATTTGGGAGTGAACTGAAGCCACCATACTTGACTCTATTTGAAAACAGCCCAGGGTTTGTAAAGAGTGTTTGTTTTGTTTTTTTTTTAATATACACATCTATCAATAAGGAGGTCTATTTAAACAAATTACAGTACATGGGGGTATGATTACTAGGCAGGTGTTAGTAGACTGAGGTAGATAATTTATATGTACTGACACTGAAGATTTAGTCACTATTTTTACGTGGTGACAGAAAGTCACAGTTTATTATATTGTGTATCTTTCTCAACACGTGCATTTGAATGTGCATGGAAAATATTTGGAAAGACACACTGCCAATCATTAAATGATGGAGGGTGGAAGGGAGAGAGGCTAAGAGGGAAGGGAAAAGAGAGATGCTTATTTTTACTTTATACAATTCTATGCTATAAATGTGATATGTATGTATGCGTTTAACTCAGAGCATATGTTACTTCAAAAGAAAAGTACAATATAGTTCAGACATTCCAAAAGGTATGTAGAAAACACAAGCATCCATGTAAATGCTACCCAGCTTAGAAAACAGAACATTTTAGGGCCACTGAATTCCGCATCTGCAAACCTCCTTGAGTGTGTATTTATTGGTAATTGCTATTGGCAATCAATATTCTGTACCCTGGTTTTCTTTCTCATCTGTATATGTTTACCATATGTGTTTTGCAAAGAGCACATATATTGCATATATTTGCAAAGAGCACCGAAACTATGGTGAGCTAAATTTCTGAGTAAATTATTTTTGTTAGAAGCATTATTCACCCAGGGTCACATCGGCTAGAGCCACTCTTCTTGTGACGTGTGTCTCCCAGTCATTTCCATTGCTCCAGACTGTCCTTTGTACATTATTCTCTTCAATTAGATCATTTCCTGTTTTTTTTTTCCTTGCACCATGAAGCATTACCTTTATTATTTAAAACCAACCTAAGAATAAGAAAAATTGGGGTAGGAAGAGGTAAGCCACCATTGTTTACCGAAGCTCTTTAGTTCTACCATGAAACAGGGAAGAATCACCTCACTCAGCCTCAGTGTCTCCTCTCTTCCAAACACAAAGAAGCAGAGAGCCGACTCACGGGAAAAGACCCTGATGCCAGGAAAGATTGAGCGCAGGAGGAGAAGGGGGCAACAGAGGATAAGATGGTTGGATGGCATCGCCAATTCAATGGACATGAGTTTGAGCCAACTCTGAGAGATCGTGGAGGACAGGGCAGCCTGGCATGCTGTAGTCCCTGGGGTCGCAAAGAGCCGGACATGACTTACCAACTAAACAACAACAACCTTGGGGAACTTACTACTGCTACGACTATTACCAAAAACATTACTACCATTTTCCCAATGCTTATGATGTGCCAGGATCACACCCGATGCTACACTTCCAAGTGACAAGTATGGTTCATATTTCCGTTTCACCGATGAGGCCACTGGGTTTACAAATTAAACAGTTCGCAGTCTGAGTCTAAGTATTCATGGCGAGCTTTTTCCAGTGTCTGCTCCTCTCTTATCTCTCAGGATGACGTGAACCCACGGACGCCCACCATTACGACCACGTGACCACACACCACATCACTGCTTTAGAAAGGTCTTTCATGCCCACCAAGAAGATTGGCCAGGAATGAGGCTGAATTAGCAATTCTCACATCACCTGTGTCCATGCGCCACTGTACGAATTGGCCACTGAGAAAAGCAGCAAAAAGCTTATCAGAAAATGACTGGGTGTTGACAGGAGAGGAACTATTTGAAAGATAAAAAGGCTAGAGCACTGGGGAGTCAGAGCAGAACTTCTACCGAGCATTCTTCAAGAAAATGAAGACAGAGAACTCTGTCCCAGATTAAACACACCCCCAGGCTGGAATGGCCACCGTCTTGGTAAAATTCCATATCCAGTTGGAAAATTACCCAAGAGAGAAATGTTACACAAGTACCAGCTGGCTTAGAAAGCTTGACAAGCAGCAGCTTCAGGAATCAATCTGGACTCAGACATGATTGTCAACCTCTCCCTTGTCAAGGACTCTCCAGTGAACTTCAAGGTATGGCCGGCCAACCTGGGTCCCCATTGCCTAAACCTTAGAACCTGAACGATGGAGCCTCCTCATCACCCATACATTCTCCTCATAGCCCCCAGCTGCGGAGATGTTTTGTGCCCACTCATCAACTCTTATCTCATGACACAACAAATTCCTACTCTCTTAGCAGAAAGTTCACCTTCTTACCTTACCAACAATGCTCTTCTTGATCTGGCATATCTATGTCTCAACTGTTCTTTCCTACCACTTCCCTCGAAACCCAATTCTCTGCCCGCCCCACCCCACCCCAAACTTCTTTCGTCTTCTTCAGACTTGTCAAGTTCCAAATTTAGGGTCTTCGCGTGTTCTTTTTCCTGTATCTGCAGTGTTCTTCCTCTACATGTTCACCTGGGCTGGTTCCCTCGTGACATTCGCGTCTCAGCTGAAATGTCACCTTCTTAGATGAGTCCCCTAGCTGATCTTTTACCACCTAGCAGTATTTCTCTGGGCTGATCTTGTCACTCTCTGCCCCTTCTCTCTCTCCTCCTCCACCAGAAAATATAAGTTCCATGGGAGCAGGAAACCTGGATTTCTCATTGACCACTGAATTCCCTGGACACAGTTCCCAGAGCACAGAAAGAGTCTCAATAAACATGCCTGGAACAAATGAGTAAATATACAGATCCGTGAATGCATTGCCTTTCATACAGTTGAGTGCTCCAAAGGTCTACTAACCATGCCACAGATAGTCCTAAAACACTTTTTCCTACTCTGCAAACATGGATTCCGAGCAAAGGGGTCCATCTCCTCCTTAGGCTGTGACTATAGTCTTTTCCCCAAAATGACTGATTTGCAAGCACTGCTGTCATATTCAATATATCTTAGTGACGAAATGATTCTTCAGAAACTCTTTCCTGTGCGTCACCTCCAGTGAGAAGCACAGAATGTAAACAGGCCTGATTTCTGTAAATGAGATGTCTGGCGATGGGTTTAGCCCTAAAATGCAAGGCACCACCTCACTTGTGTGATATCACTTGCCCCAGAATCCACTGGAGGTCACTGATACATACAAGAGCATTTCATATAGAGGAGTTCTCCATGCGTGGAGCAGAACAAAGCCAAGAAAGAAATTTTAACATTTCAGCTGGTATTAAAAAAAAAGGTAATTCCTTGAGTATTATATTATCCTCATTAAAAAAAAAAAAAGTGGAATTTGGAAGTTACTTATTGGACATTTAAGTTGCTTCCATGTCCCGGCTGTTGTAAACAGTGCTGTAATGAATACTGGGGTATATGTGTCCTTTTGAATTACGGTTTTCTCTGGATATATGCCCAGAAGTGGGATTGCTGGGTCATATGGTACTTCTATTTTTAGTTTTTAAGGAAACTCCATACTGTTCTCCGTAGTGGCCATATCAATTCACACTCCCACCAACAGGGGGTGAGGGTTTCCTCTTCTCCACACCCTCTCCAGCATTTATTGTTTGTAGATTTTTTCATGATATGGCCATTCTGGTCAGTGTGAGATAACACATTATTGTGGTTTCGACTTGCAGAATAACTTTAAATATTATGTATCTTCCATCACTTCTGTAGAAGCCTTTATGTGGTCCTATGGACATCACTCTTGCCTGCAAAATTCCATGGACAGAGGAGCCTGGTGGGCTACAATCCATGGGGTTGCAAAGACTCGGACATGACTGGAGCAACTGAGCATGCATGGACATCACTGGTTTTGCAAGCAATCGCATGATGTCAGGGATCTAAGGAATACTACCTATGTCTGTGGTGTGGACACAGGTATATGTGCTGGGGACTCTTTGTACCTGTGCCTGCCCCTCAAAGAAGCTCAAAGCCTAGTCAGGAAGTTTTACGTTCCCAGAAAGATGACAGCTACTTTCAACGGTTCTGAAGTCTCCACACACCCTTCTGAAAGGCAAGGCACATCAGCAAAGATGAACTGTCTTTAAACTGATCTTTGAACTTTTCTGTTATTTAAGAGTCGAAAAACTGGATTAATTATACTGGTACTTCAGAAACAAAACTTCCTTTGCTGCAAGAACCGTGAAAACAAAACGCACTGATGATCTTTAAATGACCCAGAAACCAAGATAATTATAGTTGTAATTAATTACATAACATGACGTCCCGTGGTAGTCAGCCAGAGGTCTAACCCAGAAAATTCCGAGGGTGGAAAATTTGAATTTCGGGACTTATCACAGACAGAGGACCTCAGTGAACACTCACCAGTTCCTAATCTTTCTCTCTGCATGCTGGACCTCAGGCAGCAATCACTTAACCTGTTCTTATCTCCCCTGCTCATCTGTAAAATGGGGGTGAGAGTCCTGGATCACCTCGAAAGGGAAGCTGGGTTGAGCCATATAGTAATGATTTGAAATAAAATGACTTCCCATAGAACACATTCAAGGAATTTTAATGAAGCTGAGTTGCTAATATTATATAATAAGCAGTAAGAGCCAGGAAGTTAGCACTAATATGATGCCTTGTTTATCGAAATTTCGTCTAAATCAGTTTCTGTTTTACCACATCAACTGGCTGGATTTCTTTTTTTTTTTACTATAACTAATTTTACTTCAATATAATTATACAGACATTGTTGATTTCCCTTTGTGTGGCCATGCCACATGGCATGTGGGATCTTAGTTCCCAGACCAGGGATGAAACCCACATCCCTACAGTGAAAGCTTGGTATCTTAACCATTGGGCCACCAGGGAAGTCCCAACTGGCTGTATTTCTGGACAACTTAGAGAAGGCTTCAAGCTTTATACACATATATATTCCAAAAAGATTGCTTGCTTACTCTTTGTATGACCTCATATTATTTTAGAAAATGCTTTAGAAACACCCCAGATTTTGCAATGCACTTTTTGACAACAACAAAAAATAAAACCAAGCTTCATGTCTGAGTCTAGCATGGGGTCTCTGGATCATGGGATGAATAGTTTGCTCCTTCATGCCTCTAGGTCTTGGCCCCACCTATCGAATGCTTACTCTTCCCTTTGTTTTTCAGCCAAGACACATTTTAGCCCGAGATCTTCTCTTTGCGAAGTTACCTATATCAGAGAATACTTGCCCAACATGGTATTAGACAATAATAAAATTGCTGCCAGTGTCATAGTTAATAAGTGGGTTGGAAATCATTCATAAAAGCATGGGTAGATTGGACTTCCCTTGTAGTCCAATGGCTAAGAATCTGCCTTGCAATGCAGGGGATGCAGGTTTGATGTCTGGTCAGGAAACTACGATCCCACGTGCCACAGGGCCAAAAAAAAAATTTTTTTTTTTAAAAAGCATAAGTCAACAGAGTAGGGAGTAAAAGAAGGATAGGGAGAGATACCATTCATTTTATGTGTCACTTTCTGTCCTTGTAGGTAAGAAGGTCTCAAGACAAACTTTACCAGACCAACAAGGACTACCGAATTTTAACCCAGAACGGTTCTCCATCACTGTTTATGCTGGGCATCTCTTGACTTTTGGAGGGAACGGGGGATCTAGCAGGGTATCAACATCTTTCATGAATGCAAGCAAGAATGGATCAGCACATCCCATGCTGTTGTTGGTGTGGTTTTGTTGCTCAGTCATGTCCAGCTCTTTTGCAACCCCATGGACTGTAGCCTGCCAGGCTCCTCTGTCCATGGGATTTCCCAGGTAAGAACACTGGAGTGGGTTGCCATTCCCTTCTCCAGGGGATCTTCTCCACCTAGGGGTCAAACCTGTGTCTCCTGTATTGGCAGGCGGATTCTTTACCACTGAGTCACTAGGGAAGCCAAGAACATTTCATGTCCTAAAGAAAACTCCCATAACAGTGGAGCCTGAAGCAAGTATCCTTTTTATGGGGTAAACTTTCAAGGGCTACTGAAGACATCTTCGTACTCTTATCAGCAAGATAGGGTTCCTGGATCTTCTGCTTTAATCTATCCTAAGAAGACACTGCTTTAATCACCAGAGCTAAAAATATATTAGACCCATTGCATCCTGAGATTGACACCGGGGGCAATGGATTAGCCCAAGACTTCACATTTTGGAATGAAAAAGTGCTGGCTTGAACACTGACTCAGTGATTCAATAGTTGGCAATTTGGTCATAGAAGCAATTTTATTTCTGAGTTTCAGTGTCTTTATCTTAAGAGTATGGATGATGATATTAATCTTCCAAGGTTATTGAAATGATTAAATAGGATAATACATGCAAAAGGTCTGGCAGGATGCCTGAAACATGGTGGAAACCAAGCGTTCCTTCTTCTCCTGGAACATATACAAATACCCATCGACTCTACAAAGAAGACATGGGTGTGCCTTGAGATTACTTTTACACTTCCTTCCACCAATAGCTGTGTTGTACATGTTAATTTCAATTAAAGTGACAGTTCCTCAGTTGTGTCCAACTCTGTGCAACCTTCCAGGTTCCTCTCTCCATGAAATTCTCCAGGCAAGAATACTGGAGTGGGTTGCGATTTCCTTCTCCAGGAGATCTTCCTGACCCAGGGAGTGAACCCAGCTCTCTTACATTGCAGGCAGATTCTTTACCATCTGAGACCAAGGAAATCTAATTTCTATTAACCACACCATATTTAGATACCTGAATGCTGAGGGCTTCAAGTGCAAGTCTCGGCAAGTTACAGAGGGAGACGCATTTTGGACGGAATGGAAAGAATGCTATTCTGCTATTTCAAAATACCCAACTGCTTGAGATCAGATGAGCAAAACTTTATGGTGACAACTGCATAGATCTCCAGGATATCTGATACTGCGCAAACAAAGACATGAAAACATTGCTGGGAGTACAAGAAGAGGACTGAGTACATACTGGAGATAAAAGAGGGAATTTGTAGGTATTTCTAGAAGATTCCCAGGGTTTTTGTTATTATTTTTTTAAAAATTGTAGTTTGGGCCTAACAATCGCCCCTTTGTCCCATGCAAACTCATCTTCCTGTCAGGTTATTGTTATAGCAATCACGTGGAGGTGGGATTAGGGTGGGTAAGAGCCAGGTATATTCCATGGGTAAAAAGCATTAATATACATATTAGCTTAAGGCTAGAGGCTGTTGGCTACAGTTGCGCCATATCTCAGAACCCAAACCCTCATGAATTATTCAGCTCAGTAGAATAATCCAAAATAGATAGGAATAAGCAATGCTTCCATTGAGGGGAACTGTATGGAAGACAAACAGGAATATTTGATGGTCATCTTTTTTGCACCAAATGCTGTTCCAAATTAATTCCTAGAAGCACCTCATGAAGGAGGTGCCCCTTTACAGAGGGGTTTTACAGAGGTTCTGAAAAAAAGATAAAGCAATTTGATTTCATAGGGTGGTAAATGTTTAAGCTGGTATTGAAACCCAGCTCTACCTGAGCCTGCAAACCCATGCTCCGAGCTATTTCCTCCACCCCCGATCCCAGGCAAATCCCAATGCTACGATAAAGTGCCAGGTAGTGGTCCTTCTCCCCACTCCATTAGAGCGGCAGAAAAATCTCACGCCATGTCTGGGTCTGTATCTGCCTCTCCATGTGTGTCTCAGAAAGATACTTTATCTTTCAAGTTTTATGGCTCATATCTGTGACTAAAATATCATTTATGACAATTCCCATCTGCTAAGCTTCAGAAGTGATATAATTTCATCGCAAAGGGCTGGTACCGGGCGCCTAAGTGACAAGCCAAGAGTTGAGTGGAATCAGAATTTACCTGAACTTGATTTTCACAGGAAACTGAGCCTCTTTACAGCGTCCATTTCCTTGGCACAGGGTGCTCTGGGAATGGGTCATGGTCCCAAAGCGTGGGGCCTCCCAGCCTCTCCCAGATCAGAGCGAAGAGCTCGGTTCCTGCAAGCTTCGCAGGTTGGACCCTGTTTCTCATTCCAAGCAGGAAAGTGGAAGGCCGGCTTCCTCCATCACTCCCTGACAGTTATAGACTAGCTGGGAACCTTATTAAAGAATACAGCTTGCTTGGGCACTCTCTTTTGGCCATCTCCTGCTCATGGTCTGGCATTTATTACAAAGGGACTGCAGATTAACACCATCCGTCCTGCAAGGAGAGAATGCCCACTGCTCGCTGGTCCCACAAAACCAAGAAAATCCAGAACAATGCAGACGTTCCTTCCGTCTCCCATCCCAGGATCTCCGTGCATTTTAATTTTACCTCGTAGCTCTGCTTTAAGACCATCTTTATTTTATCCTAACAACATTTACAGGAGTCTTTTCCCTTCATTTTAAATGCAATGTTCCCCATAGTAAATTTCAAAAATATAGAAAAGGTAATACAGAGATAAGCTTAGACTTGGGATATTCTTCATATTTTTGAGATCTTTCTGTTCTCTCTTTCTCTTCCCTCTTCTTTCTTCCCTTCCTCTCTTTCTTGCTCCTTTCCTCAAAGTTGTTTTCATATATTGGTATATAAGTTTTCTATAAGTCCCAAATAACCCTAATACCTAACTCTCATTTATTATAGAACAATGGGGAAGGACACCGAGTTCACTGGTTGCCCTTCCTCTGTTCACTGTCCACAGCAGACATCACCAATCGATTATGAACCATCTCCTTCCTGAGTCAGACTTCTTCGCCAAACAGAGTTCCAAGCAGCCACTACTAATCAATCAGGATTGGTGCAAGATGCAAATTCTCCTTCTTATATAGCTCTTGCCCTCAAGGAACGGACACTCTAACCTGGTCATGCATGCATGCTAAGTCACTTCAGTCCTGTCCAACTCTGCAACCCTATGGACTGTAGCCCACCAGGCTTCTCTGTCCATGGGGATTCTCCAGGCAAGAATACTGGAGTGGGTTGCCAGGCTCTTCTCCAAGGGATCTTCCAACTCAGGAATCAAACCCACAGAATAGATAAAGAGGCAAATTTCAAGCAAAACTGTATTATAAGGTACATATTAGATGTCTGACACAGACTCAGTGGCTATCTCCTAAGGAGAGGAAACACTGGGTCCCTATGAGTCAGCCCACACCTGGATACTCTTTCTATTATGGGACTCAGAGCCCATGGTAGTTACTTGTCCTCCCATGAACTTCAGGGCCAAGACCCTGCCTTCAACCCTGCAGGGAACCCAGCACACAGTCAGAGGTCTAGGCGAGGACAAACACATCTCTGCACAGTGGATGTTCAGTAGACGCCCTTCTTTTCTTTCTTTCCTTGTATCTTAAAACAAGATGTCTGTATCAATGGTGGGAAAGTGATGGGATCTAGGCACCACTATAAATGTTGCTGTTGTTGTTTATTCATTCAGTCATATCCGACCCTTTGTGACCCCACGGACTATAGCCCCGCCAGGCTCCTCTGTCCATGGGATTTCCCAGGCAAGAATATTGGAGTGGGTTGTCATTTCGTTCCCCAGGGGATCTCCCTGACCCAGGGATGGAACCCGGGTCTCCTGCACTGCTAGGAGGATTCTTCACCACTGTGCCACTGGGAAGCATACCACTCATCTATAGTTCAGTTCAGTCCAGTCGCTCAGTCGTGTCCGACTCTTTGCGACCCCATGAATCACAGCACACCAGGCCTCCCTGTCCATCACCATCTCCTGGAGTTCACTCAAACTCATGTCCATCAAGTCGGTGATGCCATCCAGCCATCTCATCCTCTGTCGTCCCTTCTTCCTCCTGCCCCCAATCCCTCCCAGCATCAGGGTCTTTTCCAATGAGTCAACTCTTCGCATGAGGTGGCCTATAGTAGTTGGTAAGTTTTGAGTCACATCATTAAAAAGTAAGTTCTAGATACCACCTTTTGACCCAGCAATCACACTGCTATGAAAAAACATGCCTGTAAATATTAACCAAGGCCTCTCTATCTATGTTTTATGTGTATCTCTCTGTCTACACAGATAACTCAGTGTGTGTACCTGGGATTAGTGTCCGTAATAGAATAAAACAAACACCCGAAGAGTTCATTAAGTGAACTGATTAAATGAGATGTGTTACAAGCATACAATGGAGGACAATTGAGTGATAGAAACCAGTATGTGCTAATATGAGAAGCTGTCCATGATGTGTCTGTAAGTCAACGAAAGCAAAAGGAAAATAGGACATACAATCTGTTGGTTTCTTTGTGGAAATAAAGCACCTCTGTACACATGCACATATACATCACACATGTACACAGGTACACATACTGTGTCCTTCTCCACCCCAAAGGGTATTTACAAGAAACCATTGATAATGACTAGCTCTAGTTAAAACAGACTCAGAAATGAGCTTTATTTTACACTTTCCTTTGCTAGTGTTGGCGCCATCTGGATGATTAATCGTGGGCTTGTCGCCCTTTAACTTAAAACAAAAATGTTTCCCAGTTGGTCTAGTTGATGAGACTGTGGTCTATGGGTTTATGTCTTCATCTTCCATGAAAGACATGTAACACATAAATGTTATGTTAAAGAAGAGAAGGATGAGCTTCCAGAGATAGCGTGTGATGGGGGCAGGAGAAGGACTGAGGAAGAGGAATAAGACAGGTCTTGGCATTTATTAAAACATCAGAAAGGCTTCTGAGAACCTGCATGAAACTAAAGGTTTTTGGAGGCAGGGAGAATAAAATACAGGCAAGTCAAAATTACAGAGACATCTGTCACATTAGAATACCTATCCTGCTGATGCAAAAATTCCCCTTTGGGGGTCTGCTTCTAGGGTCACTGTGCATTAGTATTCCACTCACCAGTGATGTAGTCACCATTTCTCTCCATTTCTTTTTGACCTCAAGCATTTTATGCATAAATGTCAGTGTTCCTTGCAATTAATCATGCCTACCACAGACTAATTGTGGACAACAGTCATGCAATTAGCCAAAATGTGTCTCCAATATGCATGAATGTTCCGAAAGCACTCACTTTCCAAAACCTCCGGTACCTAAACAGGAAGACTGGTCTCTCTTTCCCAAGTCCCTTTCAGATTCAATGTGAGCTAGCAAGATAATCAGATCATAGCTGATGGCACCCATGCCTAGGGTCGGCTAATGAGAAAATGGTATCCTAAAATGCATGCAATGAATTCAGCAAAGCGGCACCTCTGAAAATACCAAGGATGCTCTTTAGAGAAGGTACAGAGAGGAGACAGAGCGGAGGAGGGGAGAGAGGGAGATGGAGAGAAAGAGAACACCTAACAGAGTAGCTCAAAGCAAACATGCCTTATGCAACTGAAAGATTCACATACAACAGGATTTATCTCCCAAGAGTCAAAAAAGGTTGCTGCTGCTGCTGCTGCTGCTGCTAAGTTGCTTCAGTCGTGTCTGACTCTGTGCAACCCCATAGAGGGCAGCCCACCAGGCTTCCCCGTCCCTATGATTCTCCAGGCAAGAACACTGGAGTGGGTTGCCATTTCCTTCTCCAATGCATGGAAGTGAAAAGTGAAAGTGAAGTCGCTCAGTCGTGTCTGACTCTTCGCGACCCCATGGGCTGCCATCATGCTGGTTTAAACACAGCTCGTTATTCAGCTCATGCAATGGACAGGAATTTGGGCAAACTCCAGGAGATGGTGAGGGACAGAGAAGTCTGGCATGAGGCAGTCTTATGGGGTCTCGAAGTGTTGCACACAGCAACAGTTACTCATTACCAGTGGACCAACCTGCACAACACATTTGCCCAGGAGCATTTTGTCCTCATATATGAAAAGGTAACCTAGAGTAGCAGTTCTCAACCAAGGGCAACTTTACGGCCCAGGGGACATCTAGCACCGTCCAAAGATATTTTGGACTGCAGCTATTGTCAGCAGTGATTATTAACGTATTAACGTATTTTGCAATCCCGTCACCAAATAGAAACCAAAACAAACTTCTTGGAGAATCCTGCTATTGCTCATTGGGCACCAGGGCAAACATCCACCCCCATCCTCCGAGGAATAAACTAGTCTCACTTCAAACAATTGTTACAGTTTGAATCCAATTGACTCCAGACAAAAGTATTGAGATAATCAGCATATTAAAGCCAACACTATAACCATATGTTAATTATGTAAATGATTCATTTTAATCAGCTAGAACCATGTAAAGAGTAACAAGGAATGCAAATGCAGGGAGTTATTAAAAAGCTCATTATTATTCATCTCGGTTCCATGCGTGAACCTATCCATCCAAACAGATGAATTAATAGTGAGAGGGGAGATGAAAGTGCTGGAGGGAGAAACCGCGGGACACCATCTGTCCGCCTCTGCGGCTCAGGCCTCCGCGTTCCAGGGAAGCTGCAAGAGGCGAGGAGGAGGCTTTGAGCTTCCTCCCCGGGGCCCAGTCTGCACCCCCACCACCCCAGAGCTGAGGGAGCATGATGGTCACTGTTGATTTGGGAACCTTTGCTTGTTTTTGAAGGTGGAGACTGAAGTGCGTGGGTGGCATGGAACCCTCTCTGCTGTTTCAGCAGACAAGGAGTTTGAAATGGACAGGGTCCTCCATCCAGTCATGGGTTGTGAAAACCTCCTTCCTCAATCCTTTTTCTTTCTCTCCCACCTTCATTATGATTTCCACCACCAGTGTGTTATTTTTCCCTTATCAAGAGGAAGAGGATTAGGTAAGAATACTGGAGGGGGTTACCATTTCGTTCTCCAGGGGATCTTCCCGACCCAGGGATCGAACCCAGGTCTCCTGCATTGCAGGCAGACACTTTACCATCTGAGCCACCAGGGAAGCCCATATATATACATGTATTATATTATGATATTACTACTAATAATTGATAATGATTATGCTTTTCTCATTTTTGTTGTTGTTTAGTTGCTAAATCATGTCCAACTCTTTTGTGACTCCATGGACTGTAGCAAGCCAGGCTCTTCTGTCCATGGGATTCTCTAGACAAGAATCCTGTTTCCTCATTCAGGGCATCATCTCAACCCAGGAATCGAACCCACGTCTCCTGCATTGGTAGGTGGATTGTATGTTTATCGTTGAGACATCTGGGAAGCCCTCATTTTTCCTTTTTTTTTTTTTTTAATGGAAGTATAGAAGTATAGTTACATGCAACGTTTTGTTTGTTTGAAGTATACAACAGAGTGATTCGTTTTATATATTCTTTTTTCACATTCTTTCCCATTAGAAGTTGATGATATCAATACTTTTCTTACTATTAATAGATACATAGATATTAGCTCTATGTCCAAGTCCATTTGCTCTTTTGTTTTCAATTTCTTTTTTTTAATTTCATTTTACATCAGAGTATAGTTGATGAACAATATCCTGTTAGTTTCAGGTATGGTTTTCACCAAGGTCACTGGACTTATTATAAGTCATCATATGCTTGCCTCTCCTAGTAACTGTGTCCTCAGCTCAGCTCATTGGCTAATGAGATGCTTCCAGTAGAAATTTATTTCTGAAACTTTGAGAAGGAGGAGGTGTAGATTCCTGGAATATCTATAGTTTGCATATCGGGGGTGGAGGCATTAAGGACAAAGCTCTGCATGTCTTAGCCACTGACTCATCTCATTTTTCCCCAGAATTTCATGATGTAGTTCATTACTCCATTTTAAAAAGATGAGAAACTCAGCATGAAGCAGCCTGATGACCTCATAAGGAACTGGAACTTGAACCTAGATCTGACTCCACCACTGGCAATTTTCCCTGCTTCAATCCTGATGAACAAAGTATTAACAGGTCTCTGTGTATCCGTGAGGAAATCATGACTCAGAGAGGTTTGATGACTTGCCTGGCATCCAGTTGGTGCTCTGGATTTGAACCCAGGTCTGCCCTGCTTCCACTGTTTGCCTTACTTCTCTGAGGGTAAGATCCTTGTTGATCCCATAACACCATCACCACATTCTACCTGCCAATGTAATCAGTGCAGGTCAACAGAACTTTCTGGGATGATGGACATGGCCCATATCTGTACTGTGCAACACTGTCGTGAGCCAAGTGGTAGCTGTGACTACCGACCACTTGCAATGTGGCAAATGCGACTAAGAACCTGCATTTCTAAAGCTGGATGTAATTGTAATCAATTTAAATGGAAATAATGCTGCATGGCTGGCGGCTGCCCTACTGGACAGCACGACTCTAGATTTTCACAAATGCTGTCACGTCATTTCATGCTCACAATCTCTCACATATGTTAGGAAAGGCCCTTCACAGATAACACCAGGTTTGTCGTTGTTGTTCAGTCGCTAAGCAACAACAGGATTCTCCAAGCAAGAATACTGGAATGGGTTGCCATTTCCCTCTCCAGAGGATTTTCCCAACCCAGGGATTGAACCCCCACATCTCCTGCATTGGCAGGCAGACTCTTAACCCCTGAGCCACCTGGGAAGCCCGATAAGATCAGAAGGGCAACTCTATTAAATGTGCGATGGAAGCTTGCATGCGTCAGCGATGCCTGAGCCAGGACCATCATCTGGCACATCTTCCTCAGCTCCAATATCTTGTGTTGAAAAGAATAAAAATTCACCACCCTTCTCATTCCAATAAAGAATGGGGATCATTGGGATACCCCTTCTTTGTAGAGGATAATGGTGCAAGAGAGAACTTCTTTTCTCACCATCAAGTTCCTACACTATGCTAGGACGTTGGTTCCATGTTAAAATAAAGGGAACTGAAATAAATGATGTTTTGAGACCTTTGTGAAACCTTTTTAAGTATAAAAAGACTTTTGATCAATGATGCTGGTAATCCTTAAGCATGAGTCTTCTCAAGATAAATGGGGAAAAAACTGATGGAATATAAGCCACTAGTTTGGGAAATACTTGTGGCTTTTCTTCTCTCTAGAGTAGAAAGATATTAAAAATTGGTGACACTTGGGCTCATGATGTATTTATGTGTAACACACACATATATCTTTGGTTATGTGCAATATGCATAAGCATGTTAAGTGTAATACATATGTGTATGTGTTGTGTGTATATACATATATCTGTGAAGTGTTGTTGTTCAGTCTCTTGGTCACACTGGACTCTTTGTGACCCCATGGACTGTAGCTCGCCAGGATCCTCTGTCCATGGGATTTCCCAGGCAAGATTATTGGAGTGGGTTGTCATTTCCTCCTCCAGGGGATCATCCCAACCCAGGGACTGAACCTGTGTCTCCTGCACTGCAGGCAGATTCTTCACCACTGAACTATCTGGGAAGCTCACATCTGTGAAAACATATGTTCAAATTAGTTACTATCATTTGAAAACCATGAGGAATATTCCCCTAAAAATCTAGAGTTTTAATTTTGCTTCTTTTGAACTGTATCAGAAAATTTGGTAACACAGAGCTTATAGCACTGCACGGGGTGGGCGGGGCCAGGGAATGACTCTGGTTAAGTAGAAGCTGCCTCCTCTCGATGGAACATGAGACAGGATATTAGTTTTCCATTTCCTCACAGTTCCCATTGTCCTGTCTGATATAGCTTATGTGGAATTATGCGGGTATCTGAGTCTGGAGTTGGAAACTATCATGAGCCAAGTAGATTTCCATCTCTTCCAACAGCTTTACTACATAAACCTAGAAAAGATACTTTACAACACTTTAGGTGAAGGAATCTCTTCTCGTCTTCATATGAGGTTGCATACATATGGGGTGGGCTCAAAAATTCATTTCGGTTTTTCCGTAACATCTTATGGAAAAACTGAACCATTTTGGTTTTGCCAAGCCTACATTTCCTTTGCAAGCAAATGTAGGCCAATGAAATATCTGGATAAGAATTTGTCAGAGAATCCACTGAAGGCAGATAGACCAGAGGCAACACCACGTCTATTTACACCTGGCTCTCTGCAGTTCTGCCATGGTAAGACCCTTTCAGGGCTGACAAGATGATGGCTACATTCAGAATGACAACTTTGTATCTCAAAAAGAAAACCCCAAAAGTCCAGTCTGCACTGCCTCATCTCTGCCAAATGTCAAACCAGAGGCCAGGGTAGGGTGGGCCTCGACCACTCCCCAGAGTGTAGCTGCCAACATTAACCCACCCGGGAGCATCTTTATCGACTAAAATAAACAAGTTCATCAGCAGTGATTTCATGACTCACCGACACCAGATTGTCTAAGACCAGGAGGAGAAAAAAAGATCAAGCCAGAAAACCCCATCTGCAATTCATTTCACACCAGACTTTAAAAACATGTCCACCTGACAAAAGTACAATTGATCATTTCATTTCATTTCTAAGAGTAAACATGCTCGAAATTAAATGATGGGGGGGGAGGGGGATGCGAAGTGAGGACATCCACAAAGCTCTGTGTGGCTTTGTTCTTCATATTCTAATTCTTTCATGTTTCCTCGCCTGATGTTTCCTAATGTACTTTCACTAGAATCTGATTTTTGATCTTTAATCCCTTTATGTGTTTTTCCGTGCTTACTCTTGAATGCCTTTGTAGCTGCCATAATTGGGTCTCTGGCACCATTTTAATAGGGCTTAGCACAATGCAGGCTTGACAAATTTCATCTAAGTGGAAAAAAAAAACACTATCAATATCATCTGAGAAACTGACCAGAGTTTCAAACACACTGCGATGAAGGTGTCAAACAGGCCAAAGAAGGCAACCTCTGTGGCGGGACCAGAAAGAGATGAGAGAAAACATTCTAAGATTGAGATAGAACAGCCTGTGTGTCCTTTTTTAGTTTCCCTCATGGCTCAGATGGTAAAGAATCCACCTGCCAATGCAGGAGACTCAGTTTCCATCCCTGGGTCGGGAAGATCCTTTGGAGTAGGAAATGGCAACCCACTCCAGTGTTTTTACCTGGGAAATCCCATGGACTGAGGAGCCTGGAGGGCTACAGTCCATGGGGTCACAAAGATTAGGACAGGACTTAGTGACTAAACAAATAACAAAAACAAAAAGGGCGTGTTGTCATTGTTTAGTCTCCAAGTCATGTTCAACTCTTTGCAACCCCATGTACTGTAGCCCGCCAGACTCCTCTGTCCTGAATACTAGAGTGGGTTGCCGTTTTCTTCTCCAGGGGATCTTCCTGATCCAGTGATCGAACCCATGTCTCCTGCATTGGCAGGTAGATTCTTTACCATTGCATGTCCCAGAGGTTTATAAATTCACAAGTCTGGAGGCAGGAGGTTGCACCGGATTATTTTTACACAATAAATGTCAGGGCGTGGCTTCCCTGGAAACACACACAAATGTTGTTTTCTCTACAGGTGCCCATGTCTTTGTGATTTTCGGCCAAGGTGCTCAACAATCTGGCAATGCCTAAGTGACATTCTCCTCCAACACAGGCCGGCAGGCAACAATGTCAGATTTACAAATGTCCTGGCAATCAGGGAATGCACAATGGAAGCAGACATTGTCAACAGGGGTGGTAGCCTGGCTCAAAATAATCCCCTTTCCTCTGCGAGAGGCCTCAGTATATTTCAGTGGAGAGTCAGTGGTCATGTTTGTGTCACATGACCTAGTCCTGCACACAGGCCATAGCTGATTGGTTCAGTGGTGTGCACCTGACCTGTGCCAGGCCAATCAAAACCTTCCTTGGGATTTTCTGATGTGGAACCAGGAAAAAGGCTCAAGCATTCTCTAATGTCCGAACTTAGAGGCTCAGGAGCTAATAGCAGGGCTCCTTAGGTGGTTCAGTGGTTTAAAAAAAAAAAAAAGCAAAAATCACCTGCCAGTACAGGAAACTTGGGTTAGATCTCTGGGTCTGGAAGATCCTCTGGAGGACAGCATGGCAATCCACTCCAGTATTTTTGCCTGGAGAATCCCATGGACAGAAGAGAATGGCAAGCTACAGTCCATAGGGTCGCAAAAAGTTAGACATGACTTAGTGACTAAACAAACAATAACAAGCTCCTCATGTCAGCCACATTTTCCACCATGTGCTGGAAGCAGGTTTGTGGAAGTGAATCTGGCACAAAGAAAGGACCCAAAGAACATGGTCCAAACTCTTCTGGTGATAATCATATGAGACAGACCTGTGTGCTCCTGATAGAGGCATCATTTTGCATAAATCGGTTTGTGTGGCATTTCCACCTCTTACACTAACACAGTGTCTCGGTCTCCAGACATGATGTTTTGGGTGCTGTCGTTCTCTGTTATGGAGGGTTTTTCTGTGCACTGCAGAGTGGATAGCAGTGTTTCTGGTCTCCACCCACTAGACACCAGGACTGACACTGCTACCCCGCAAGTTGTAACAAAAATCTCTCCAGACATCATTAAAGGTCCCCCATGGGGGAAAAAAATTGCTCCCAGTTGAGAGCTGCTGCACTAGAAGAATTATAATCCAGCAATTCAACATCAATAACCAGCAAGGTTCTCTGTCCCTGCCCATACAACTAAGGTTCAGTGCTGTGTGTGTGTGCTCGGTAGTTCAGTTGGGTCCAACTCCTTGTGACCGCATTAACAATAGTGAGCCCGGTTCCTCTGTCCATGAAATTTTCGAGGCAGGAATACTGGAGTGGATTGCCATTTCCTACTTCAGGGGATCTTCTTGACCCAGGGATCAAACCCACATCTCTTGTGTCTCCTGCATTGGCAGGCGGATTCTTTACCGAGTTGAGACTATAAAACAGTGAGTCCCAATTTAGGCTCTCTGTCTTTGATATGCTCTAAATTCTTCCTTGCTACAAAAAAATCTGGCAAGGTTCTTCATATATTTATTACCCTGTGGAGTGTTTCATCTGTTTCTCTGGTTTCTGGTGACATTTATATCTCACAAAGATGTTTATGGTTATAAAGAGGAAAAAAGATCTCTTGTATTCATGGCATTGTTTTTGAGACATAGTCCATCATGAGATTGTATATGTATCACTCTGGGGTGGACAATACACATAGATTTATGGAAAAATTGTACTACATTACTTATATATTATGTATATCCCACTAGAGCCCTCTGATCATTGCAGATCTGTTATGAAATATTTTTTTTAATTCTTACTGGAGTATAGTTGATTTAGAATGTTGAGTGAGTTTCAGGTATACAGCAAAGTGAATCAGTTATACATACACATATATCTACTCTTTTTTAGATTATTTTTCCATGCAGACCATTACAGAGTATTGAGTAGAGTTCCCTGTGCTATACAGTAGGTCCTTATTAGTCATCTGTTTTATATAGGGCAGTGTGTATATGTCAATCCCCAAATGTTCTAATATATTAATGTTTGGCATCTAATGTGCAGTCAGTAGTAGCTACTGCATCTTCTTAAGAGAATCTTGATATCCTTTTACATAAACTGCCTCTTCCTCATTTACATGGAGAATAACAAATAGATGCCCTTACTAAGGGTGCCCCAATGATTTCTCCAGACTTCTTCCAAAAGATTCTCTCAGGCAAGAACACAGCCAACAAGTATGTTACCTCCTAAGACTTGGGATTTCAACTAGGGCAGGTGCAATGAGAGAAGATACGGCTGGAGGGTCATGTGGACGAAAGAAAGGACACTCATTCTTGAGCTAGCTCCCAGTAGTTTACAATCCTCTGGGTATCTTCCTTAGGTTAGAGCCCCTTTCTCTGGCTTACCTGTCAACGCTGTGGGCTACTCAACACCCACCCAATAGGTGTTCTGTCTTGTCTAGGGCAGTCCACATAGATTTCTAGTACTTGAAACAAAGGAATTCAACCTGGTACGACCAGGAAAGGCCAACTAAAATGGTGTATGCCAAAAGCACAGGCTACTCAACGTCTACAAATCAGCCCCAGGAATGCAGTCCATTTTTTTTTCTATTAAAAATGTCAGATTCGCTAGAAAAATGGCACTGAAGAACCTATTTGCAGGGCAGGAATAGAGACACAGAGAGCACAGACTTGTGGACACAGTGGGGGAAGGAAAAGATGGGGTGAATTGACAGAGTAGCATATTATAAGGCGTAAAATAGATAGCCAGTGGGGAGCACAGGGAGCTCAGCTTGGTGCTCTGTGATGACCTAGTAAGGTGGCATGGGAGGATGGGGGGGAGGGAGGCTCAAGAGGGAAGGGATATGTATAAACTTATAGCTGATCCGTGTTGCTGTATGGCACAAACCAACACAGCATTGTAAAGCAATTATCCTCCAATTAAAAATAAAAAATTAATAAAAACACATCAGATTCAATATCCTACATTTAATTCCAAGACCTCTTCTCTATAGTAATTACAAGAGAAATAGATCTCACACTTAAAAGGGCATTTTCTTTGCTGGCAATCCAGGGTTTGGAAAACAGGGACACAGCAAAACCAGCCCAGCCCAGCTCGTCAGATATAACCTCCTGCGAATTCCTGATCCCACAATCACCAGCACGTAGTGAAATTCCTCATCTTTGAAAATGCCTTGAAAAGACGTGGGCTTTACACCAGACCTAGGAGTTCTAAAGTTGACCGGCTGTTTGACTTTTCCAGCGCACAGACAAATGCGATCTTGCTCTGCCTTCCTGTTCCAAAACAATTCGCCTCAAATGTCCTCTTTTCTTCCCCACGAGATACCAGGAGGGCCATATGCCTCCTCCCACTTCTACTGAAGTGTCAACAATGAAATGCAGAAGCTGACATGTGCTAACTTGGCCCCGTCCCTCCCCCTCCACCAGATGATAAATAGCAAGAAAGACACGGGAACTTCTGGGCACTTGTTTGTTCCCCTGAAACCAAAACACAGCCACTCTGACTTCTAGGGGAGAGTCATTAAATGCTCCATAAAATGTATTTTGCCTTAGGCAAAAAAGGGTTTTGTCCTCCAACAAAACAACCTAAACGGTGCCATCAGAAAGGATCCAGTGGCATCAAGTCCCCGTGTGTTGAAAGGTTCCATGAACTCATGGTGACCTTTCTCCAGCTGCTAGGCACACTGCCTTAAAAGACATGCGACCCATTTTCTGCCAGGCACTTTGCCCGGATGAGAGGCCTAAAAGAGACCAGTCTTTATTTATTTATTTTTTTATAACTAGCTCCCGGGGTGACCTCTTAGGAAGAATTTAGTCTGGACCAGACACTCTCCTAAGTGCTTCACGCTTGTCATTTCACTGGCTGCATGGAGGCGAGGTGCAGAACTGGATCTGTTTCACTTCCCCTTTCCTGAAGAAGTCAGAGTGTCACTAACTACAAAGAACACAAAGGTGTTTAGAATGCAGGCAAGATTTCTCAACTACTTGATGTATTCATTTGAAGGTTTCTCTCCGATATTACAGCGTGAAATCAAGATGGAGGCTTTTGGCAATCTCTGTGGTTCTATTTCTGGCAATGCCCCTAATAATAATAACAACAATACTAATAACAATAATAGCAGCAGCAGTAGAAAGTGAAAGTGTTAAGTCACTCGGCTGTGTCCAACTCTGCAACCCCATGGGCTGTGGCTCGCTAGGCTCCTCTGTTCATGGGATTTTCCAGGCATGAATATTGGAGTGGGTTGCCATTCCCTTCTCCAGGACATCTTTCTGACCCAGGGATTGAACCTGGGTCTCCTGCACTGCGGGCAGATTCTTTACCTTCTGAGCCATCAAGGAAGCCCATCATAGTAATAATAATAATAATGACAATAATAATCATAATAAGAGCAGCAACAGCAGAGGCAATAGTAACCACTAGCATCAACAAATCTAGTTATCTCAAGTGTGTTAGTCACTCAGTCGTGCCCGACTCTTTGTGACCCCATGGACTGCAGCCCAGGGCTCCTCTGTCCCTGAAATTTTCCAGGCAAGGATACTGGAGTGGGTTGCCACTTCCTTCTCCAGGGCATCTTCCCAACCCAGGGATCTAACCCTGGTCTCCTGCACTGTAGGCAGATTCTTTACTGAGTGAGCTACAAGGGAAGCCCAAGGAACTGGCAAATCCCAGGCTAGGTGATTTATGAGGTATCCTGTTTAAGGTTCTGGAAATACTCCATGTGGGTCTTATCTATTTTCTCTTCTTTTTTCTTTTTTTACAGATTATGAAACTAAGGTTCATGAGAGAGGCTGAGTGACTTGCCCAAGACCACACAGCCACTGCATAGCTGAGTTAGAAATTAACTGCAGGGCTTCCCTGGTGACTCAGTGGTAAAGAAACCAACCTGGCAATTCAGGAGACACGGGTTAGATCCCTGATCCAGGAAGATCCCACATGCCGGGGTGGGGGGGCAACTAAGACCATGTCCCACAACTAATGAGACTCTTTTCTAGAGCCTGGGAGCCGAAACTACTGATGCCCACGTGCCTAGAGCCCATGGTCTGCACCAAGAGAAGCCACCGCAATGAGAAGCTCAGCACCACAACTTGAGTAGCCCGTATTCATCGTGACTAGAGAAAAGCAATGAAGATCCAGTACAGGCAAAGATAAACAAAAATTATTTTTGAAAATTGGTTAAAAAAAAAAAAGAAATGAACTCCAGTTGCATCTGATTCACGCCTCTGGGTTCTTAACTGATAACATTATAAAATACACATGCTGTCACCAGCAATTTTCGTACTTCATGTTAAGTCACTTCACAGTAAGTGTGGAGAACGCACACATGCACACTCGCATGTGCACACAATTTACCCTCCAGTTTAGCCTCTAGAGTCCCTACACGCTTCCCACTACTGTCATGAGAACATGGGCATGATCGGATCCAGGAATCCTGCCTCCCACCTCCCCAGGGTGTGGAAGACTCACGTGGTCTGGTCGCTTTAATCACTCTCCTGAGCAGAAACGAGGCCAGAGCAGCTGCAGAGGAGACAGTCCCCTCTGTCACCCGCTTCCCTTAGACTCACCTGGTCTCCCTTGGACAGAGTCCATTTCAAGGAGCACGAAGGTGCCAAGCAGAGGATGGAGTGAGTCTCAGTTGAGCCAAAGGAATGATTCTTTCCTGCTTTGGGACAGTGCCACTGCCTTGTTCTTTGATGCAAAATGGTTTTCATCTTTCCCAAGAGTAAACATCTGCTTAATGCAAAGCTTTCTAAGTCAATTTAGGCCCCCCGTAAGTGCTGCCTAGAAGCTCTGCTGCTATTACGGGCAGGCCCAATGAGATGGGACTGCAATAAAATGTGCAGTGACACAAATGGGTCTTTCAGGCCCAGAACCTGCATGAAACAGAAGTGGTCTCACTGCACAGGCTCGTGGTGGGCAGCTTAGAGAGACGCGGAGAGAGGGCATCCGGGGGAGGAACGAGAGCTTTCTCCATCCGTGAGCATGTCACCCTTCTCCACGTGGTCAAGGACCCCCAGCAGGTGGACAGCCTGCAAATGTGGCTGCAGACTCATTTTCATTGTTTGCTTTTGGTTCCTTCTCCGGATGGCTCCCAGGGGCTGGGGACTGAGGTCGCCCTTGGAAGGAGGGAAGAGAAATTCACATCCCGTGGATGTGACGCTCTGCAGATGAAGATAAATTAAGGGACTGTAAATATCTACTCAAAGACTTCAAGGTGACCTGGGTGACATCTCTGGGAGGCGAGGCAGGAACCTGGAAGCCTAATTAATGGTCTGAAGGAAGGCCACATTAAAAGAAGGGACTTGGCCAACGTAGGGAGGAAAAAAGGAAGCCCAGAGTGTCAGACATTGGCAGCGTGGCCACAGCAGCATCCAAAAAAGATTTACAATAGATCCCGGGGACACCAGCGTTTCAAATAATAGAGAAGCTGATGGTGTCGTGGGAGGAGAGCTCCTCTAGCCTCATGGTGGCCTCATGAAAAGTCCTTCAGAAAAACCCATGTCCCTGTGAAGAGGGCCTATGCTGGCTCCTGCAGCCGGGTTTCCTTCAAACACACACACACACTCACACTCTAAACCACTTCATTCATTTCAGCCACACGAGAGCTAACAGAGCCACTGTTTTCAGATCTTTCCAGATCAGTTAACTGATGGCAGTTTTGCTACGATCGGCAGCATTTCCTCTTTCTTCCAACAACTCCGGGTCTTCTTATTTTAACTGCATCAGTCTAAGAAACCCTCATCAGCAACACAGGCTAACATTTGTAGGTTCATGACACAGAGTGTCCAGCAGAACACCACACTATATAGTGTGAAGCATCTAACAGGTGGAATATACTTAGTGCTTTAGATAATATATAAAGTTATGTCCCTCTGTCTATTGGCCTGATTACCTTGTCATCATATTTGGAGGAACTATCTAAGATAGCTCAATCCTATCAAGATGAAAAGAAAAACAGATTTTCCAGAGTGGCTGAACTGGAGGTTCACCATAAAGTTCTTGAGATTGCTGATGGAGAGGCAGGTCACATACGGCGAAGCACCGTGGACACGGACAACACAGATGGTTCCACATCTGAGCCCCGAATCAAGACAAGGGGACAGAGACTTCAAAATGCAGGGCACCATTTTCTATCAAGTTACTGCTCCTTTTGTGTGTTAGTTCTTCATTCACGTCTGACTCTTTGCAACCCCTTAGACTGTAGCCTGCCAGGCTCCTCTGTCCATGGATTTCCCAGGCAAAAATACTGGAGTGGGTAGCCATTCCCTTCTCCAGGGGATCTTCCCAACCCAGGGATCAAACCTGGGCCTCACGCATTGCAGGCAGATTCTTTACCAGCTGCGCCATGTAGGTAGTTCTATATATCAAGTTCCAGGGGGAGTATTAGCAAGAATTTAGTTCTTTATTGAAGGCTAATTATTTTCCCAAGTAACTATCACAAACATACAGACACACACAATTAGCTGGCATCTATCAGATACTTACTATAGGGTGAGCATTTTACACATTAATTCTGTTAATTCTCACAACCACTCTATTGGGTCAAGGATAGGAACTGAGGTTCCTGAGACTTGCCCAAGGTCACACAGCATGCACACAGATGACTCGGAGCTGGATCCAGAGCTTATGAGCTTAACTAACACTTCTTTTTCTGTACTTCCTCAGGTGACAACACTGTAGCTGACAATTCCCATGAACATCAGGGTTGAAGAAAAGCAGAGCCTGCAAAGAGCTCATCCATAGTCATACTTCCTAGCCCTCAAACATAATTAATCTAGTTTTTTTTTCTTTTTCTTTTTTAAATTTTATTTTATTTTTAAACTTTACATAATTGTATTAGTTTTGCCAAATATCAAAATGAATCCGCCACAGGTATACATGTGTTCCCCATCCTGAACCCTCCTCCCTCCTCCTCCCCATACCATCCCTCTGGGTCATCCCAGTGCACTAGCCCCAAGCATCCAGTATCGTGCATCGAACCTGTTTTATATTAAATTTTTTTTTTTTGCTTTGTAGATCTGAAATTCTAATCGTTAAGAATTAAGGAACAGGGATGAAGGGCAGAATTCTCCCATGTCCTGTGGTTTTCTCTGGCCATGTGCATACATGAGTGCTCAGTCGCTTCCGTTATGTCCAATTCTTTGCAACCCCATGGACTGTAGCCCACCACACTCCTCTGGCCATGGGGATTCTCCAGGCAAGAATATGGAGTGAACTGTCATGCCCTCCTCCAGGGGATCTTCCTGACCCAGAGATCAAACCCACATCTCCTGCGTTACAGGTGGATTATTTACCGCTGAATCACCAGGGAAGCCCCTTCTCTGGCCACGCAGACACTCTAACTTATGTACACGTAACCTTCTTTCTCTCTGCTTCTCTCTGGGTTCTGTCATATTAACATAGGTGTACTTTGGCTCTCCTCTTCCTATTGAAAAAATACAGAAGGGGCATCTTATCTTTCCTTTGGAAAAATGCAGGTGCCAATGAGAGAATTACTTGTTATTCTATATCAAATAATTTGCCAAGGCTTCGCTCTGATGCTGCTGCTACTTGCCTCATTCAGGAACAAGGCCATCCCTCTGCTCAATCATGGTTTATTTGTAGAAGAAGCTGACTTGGCTCTGAATTCTTCCAAAGGTTTATCAACCCTCTCAGGACAGTTTGTGCATCTCCGATGAGATGACAACAGATGCATAATTTATTTTCTGGAGTGAGTTATGAAAGTTAATCAATAAGAAGTGGAAGTCTTATAAATTATCTATCGAAGATCAGCCTATTAAATGTTCGACTTAGACGAGGCTGCTCTGAGTCGAGGTCTCAGACTGTGCTATTTATTAGCCTGCATGCAAGATAATGTGATTCTCCAGCGGATGGAGGCAGACCTTGCTATTAAGACAGAGACAGTAAAAAATAAAAATGAAATGTGTTTTGCTACGACAGCAAATCCTGCTCTCATGATTGCCAGGAAAAAAATTAATAAATAAATATGGAAATAAATGGGAATCAAAAGTAGGCTGAGAAAACATCTCTCTCCATGAATAGAGTAGAAAGCTTACAGCAGAGTAGAAAGCTAATGGGCAAGAATATATATATGTTGTTAAAGGTAAAAGTGGTGTTACCATATTAAAAAAATATACTTTTTTAAAGACCAAAAAAAAAACCCAAGCAAATAGAAAACTAAGAGGGTGCGGCAGAAGTTGCATTGGCAAGCTCCCTCAAATTCATCTCAAAACCAAGCTGTTAAAGCACCACCCTGCATGGGAAGCATCTCCAAGGGCCTGTTCTATCAGGCTGCCTGTTGAAACAAGATGAGCGCCTTTTACATCCCCAGGACTGCACACAAGTCCTGGGCAAGAGACAGAAAGTGGTGCCAGGATGGTTCCAAACCCAGGAACATCGTTCAAAGACTGCCAGGCACATTTAGGGGTCAGGTTACAAGGCAGAACAAGGTAGGTCATGATGAAGAGAGAGCCATGTGGCTGGACTTCCTGCCCTCCCTTCGTGGGAATCAGGAGATTTGCAGGGGACATGGGCCACAGAGAATGAGAAAAACCAAGATGGCCCTGCCTGTGACATCTCTGCCCACCACCATCCTGTGCTCTCTCAGTACACAGATATTGTCATAGCAGTGGATTGCTATTAAGTGGATAAATAATTGGAGGGACATATTCCACATTGTAACTGATCAGAATGCGCGGATCCATGCATTGGGGTGTTGGGGGTTGAGACACACACCTTGGTGGGGGCTCTTCAGACCTTGCTTCTTCACCTTTCAAACCAAGGAGACACTTCACTTGGACTGTCTTTACCCAAGTAAACACCCTTATACTGAAAGGCAATAGCTTTCGGCCTTGACCTCATTTTGCCTGCGGCTGAATGCCTTTGGCTGTCAGCAGCCAGGAGCCTGAGCGAAGCAGGTGGAGGGAGGTGTAAATGACCCTGAAGGTTGAGAGGAAAAGAAATTATCACCCGACAGATTGGCAAAAATGTAAAAGATTGATGATGTCCAGTTTGGGCACTGCCGCAGGGAAGTTGGTCTCTCACACAGTCTTTGAGGATGGAAGAATTGGCAGAGCCACTTTCTGGTTTTCTGGAGGGCATCGGGCAGCATTGATCAGCAGGTCAAGTGTGCAAACCCTCAGAACCAGCAAACTCAATTCTAGGCTGCTACCCTAAGCGTGTCTTCACACCAGCGCACAAACACAGATGTGCATGGGCATTTACACAGCAGCATCATTGTAAGAGGCAAAGAAAATCAGAAGTTACAAAAATGTGTAAAAAGGGGATAATGGCTAAACAAATTGTTGTTGTCAGTCGTTAAGTTGTACCCGACTCTTTGCAACCCCATGAACTGCAGCACACCAGGCTTCCCTGTCCTTCACTGTCTCCCTGAATTTGGTCAAACTTATGCCCATTGAATTGGTGATGCCATCCAACCATCTCATCCTCTGTCACCTCCTTCTTCTCCTCTTGCCCTCAATCTTTCCCAGCATCAGGTGCCAAAGTACTGTGGTACCACCGTACCTGGGATTTCGTGTAGTCCCTCACAATGAACAGGGTAGACCAATACGTACTCACACAGGAAGATGGCCAGAATGTGTTTTTAGGGGAATAAGATCAAGTTGTGGGGACTTCCCTGGTGGTCCAGTGATCAAGATTCCACCTTCCAATGTAGGGGATGCAGGTTGGATCCCTGATCAAGGAACTAAGATCCTACCTGCTTACCACAACTAGGGAGAAGTCTGCATGCTGTAACTAGAGGAGCCTGCACACCGCGATGAAAGAGCCTGCGTGCCACCACCAAGACCCGACGCAGCCAAAGAAGTAAATAAATATCTTAAAAAATAAATCAAGTTGCAGAATAATGTGAGTGGAGCGATCCCATTTACCTAAAACATGAATTGTGTCCAGTACACATGGCTATACGTGTCACTACCTGGAAAAGGTATGGGAGGACTTCAAACTAACCAACTCTCCACACTGTCCATGGGCATCACCTCTTGGGGAGGAGACAGGAGAAGAGGGAAGATCTGGCAGGCAGACTCAGTGTTTTACTCTGCTTTCTTGTTTATTTCTTGAAACTCTTCTAGGATAAACATTGCCATTGCATTGCAATTTGCAAAGGAAAAGGGCTGAGAGACCTTGAAAGACTCCTAGACGGGCCCAGGAAGGGAATTTGTGCCTCAGTGAGGGGCTCCGAGCCCTGGGAGAGGTAGATGAAAAGGGTGGCGCAGACAGGACCTTGGCTCTGCAACTTTGAACAAGTGACTTCACTTCTCGGAAGCTCAGTTTTCTCATCCGTGAAGCTGGGATAATGACAGTGCCTGCCTGTGAGAATTTTCGTGAGGAATAACTCAGATAATGCCTGGTAAATGCTTGGCACACCACCGGGCACAGAGCAAGTGTAAATTATTAATTTGGTTATAATGGCATTATCCGTGTCTCAACTCCCACATCTGCTGAAAGGAGGGAAAGGCAAAGGAGAAAAATGAAGCCAAACATCGCAATGGAACTAATGCAATCTTCTAAAGCTGTGATGGCCTACGGAACTTTAAGGAATGGAAGATGTGTTCTATTTCATGTTGTCCAATCCAATAAACACCAACCACACGTGGCTACTGAGTGCTGGACACACCAGTGATGTGACCTGACTTTGAATTCAAATATTTACAGGTAATGAGTGGCTCTTATACTCCACAGTGAGTTTCTAGGAAATTTTAGTTTCCCAGCTAAAATATCTTTATTCTCTCCTGATCATCAGGTACAAAAGTTTGGCACGGGCAATCACAGAACCTAAAATCTTGTGAGATCCTAAGCACTTTGTCTCACTTGTGGGAGAACAGATGGGTTTAGAAGGATTTAGAAGGCCATTGCCTTTTCAATGTCATTCAGTTTTTCTGGTCGCTTGAAGAAAAAGTTTCTGTTTGTGATGTCCTGCTTTTAACACCATTTACTCTACACTTTCTTCTTCTTTTCAAAGAGAACTTTTGCTATCGTATTGGAGTACGTTGTTGTTCAGTCGCTAAGTTGTGTCCAGCTCTTCGTGGTCCCATGGACTGCAGGCATGCCAGGCCTCCCTGCCCTTCACTACCTACCAGAGTTTGCTCACACTCATGACCGCTGAGTCGGTAACGCCATCCAACCATCTCATCCTCTGCCACCCTCTTCTCCTCTTGCCCTCAATCTTTCCCTGCATCGGGGTCTTTTCCAATGTATTGGACTATAGCTGGATTAATAATGCTGTGACAGTTTTAGGTGAACAGCAAAGGGATTCAGCCATACATATACATGGATCCATTCTCCCCAAACTCCCCTCCCATCAGGGCTGCCAGATAACATTGAGCAGAGTTCCCTGTGCCATACAGCAGGGCCTTGTTGGCTGTCCATTTTAAATACAACAGTGTGTGCATGTCCATCCCAAATTCCCTAACTATCCCTTCCCTTCATCGAACACTTTCAAGTCTCTCTTTTTTCCTAGGAGAGAACGTGCATCAGATGCCACAAATGCCTTCGGCAAACACAAGTAATTGAGGATTTGATCACACTGTTTTGTTTTCAGTGCATTTTTGAATTGAGATAGAATTCACATACCATAAAATATACTCTTTGAAAGTGTACAATTCACTGTTTTTTTAATATAGTTATAAAGTTTTGCAACTATTACCAGTGTCTAATTTCAGACCATCTTCACCCCACCCCCAAGAAACCCTGTATATACTAGCTGTCAGTCATTTCCCTGACCTCCTCCCCCAGACTCTGGCTACCAGTAATCTAGTTTCTGTCTCCATAGACTTGTTTATTCTGAACATTTCCTATAAATGAAATCATACAACATGTGATCTTTTGTGTCTTCTTTCAGTTAGAATAATATTTTCAAAGTTCATCCATGTTGCAACAGGTATTAGCATTTCCTTCCATTCCATGGCTGAATAACTTCCCAGTGTATGAAATATACCATCTCTATTTAGCCATTTATTACTTGATGGATATTTGGGCTATTTCTGTTGTTTGCCACTATGAACGGTGCTTCTGTAAATATCTGTGCACAAGATTATTTTGCTGGTATAGGAAAATTTCAGTTATCCTGTATACCTAGGAGTGCAGTTGCTAGGTCATATGGTAACCCTATATGTCATTTTGGAAAAAAACTACTAAACTGTCTTCCAAAGGGGCTTCAGAATTTTACATTTCCATCAGCAAAGCATGTAAGTTCCCATCTCTCCACATTCTTGCTGCTGCTACTGCTGCTGCTGCTAAGTCCCTTCAGTCGTGTCCGACTCTGTGCGACCCCATAGACGGCAGCCCACCAGGCTCCTCCATCCCTGGGATTCTCCAGGCAAGAACACTGGAGTGGGTTGCCATTTCCTTCTCCAATGCATGAAAGAAAGTGCAAAGTGAAAGTGAAGTCGCTCAGTCCTGTTTGACTCTTAGTGACCCCATGGACTGCAGCCTACCAGGCTCCTCCGTCCATGAGATTTTCCAGGCAAGAGTACTGGAGTGGGGTGCCATCGCCTTCTCCAACATTCTTGCTAACACTTGTTATTACCAACCATTCTTGTTGCTGTTCAATCGCTAAGTCATGTCCCACTCTTGGTGACCCCATGAACTGCAGCAGGCCAGGCTCCTCTCTCCTCCCCTATCTTCCATAGTTTGCTCAAATTCACCTCCACTGAGTCAGTGATGCTATCTAACCATCTCATCCTCTGTCATCCCCTTTTCCTCCTGCCTTCAATCTTTCCCAGCATCAGGGTCTTTTCTAATGAGTCAGCTCTTCACATCAGGTGGCCAAAGCATTGGAGCTGGAGCTTCAGCTTCAGCAAGAGTCCTTCCAATGAATATTCAGGGTTGATTTCCTTTAGGATTGACTGCTTTGATCTTGCAGTCCAAGGGACTCTCAAGAGTCTTCTCCAGCACCACAGTCCAAAAGCATCAATTCTTGGGCGCTCAGCCTTCTTAATGGTTGAACTTTCACATCCGTACATGACTACTGAAAAAACCATAACTTTGACTATAGGGACCTTTATTGGCATGTGATGTCTCTGCTTTTTACCATTTTAGTTGGTACCATCAATGTATGTTTAGCACATACCACTTATTTATACATAGTGAAGGTGAATATTGGTTGGAAGTTGAGGTGGTCCTTCTGTGAATTATTTTACATTAGTTATGAAAGCTAAATCAATTGAAGTAAAAGTATGTAGTAGTACTTGTGTTACAAACCATTTGAATGTCTGAAGTTTAGGAACTATAGTCAAAGACAAGGCTCTGGCTTCCCCTTTTGGGGGGTCCATGCATAGATCTGACATCTGAAATGATGTACAAAAGCACCGTGTATACATCTGTGTACTCACACTCAGATGTGTGTGTGCCTGGGTTTCAAACTTCTGCTTTGACCTTCTCCTTCACTTTACATACAGAAATGAGAAACAGAGAAGCCAGGGGCCCAAACAACCAGGGGCAGATCTGGACCAAGTAGTGCAGTCTTCAGAGCTCCTGCATCAGGGTCTTTCTAGAACCGCCATGGAAAATGCAGAAGCATCACTCAGCCAGTTTTTGCAGGTGGAACCACAACCACTCTTTGACTGGAGAAAGACCATGACTTCTGGCCTTCTTGGTCATTCTGTTCTCATCTTACCTTTCTTTGGAATTTGGACACCAAGAACTTTGGAAGAGCAGAACAGACCAGACAACAGAGGTGGAGAATCTGAAGCAAAACTTGGTGGGAAGATGGATCTCTGTCCATTTTACTGTTCCCCAGCTGATGTGTACGAGACTCTGTGTCCTGATCTTTTGAATTAAAATGCTGACTCAAGGGTTAATGGCTCAGTGGTAAGGAATCTGCCTGCCAATGCAGGAGACATGGGTTTGATCCCTGGGTCGGCAAGAAAATGGCAACCCATTCCAGTATTCTTGCCTGGGAAATCCCATGGATTAGAGAAGCCTGGAGGGCTACAGTCCAGGGGATCCCAAAGAATTAGACATGACTTAGTGACTAAACAAAAGCCAATGATGGGAAACGTGAAGATGCAAAAATGAAGACTAGCTGTTGAGCTAAGGAACTGGTAACAATTTAAACTATAATTCTGCCCCTTAGCAGAATCACTGAACTCCCAGTTCCCTGAAAGCTACAGATAAAGACCTGGCACGCATTTCTGAGTTGTTTTGTAGGAAGCAGATCCCCTCCAGATGGAAACTGCTGACCACAAGAACACAGACCCTAGACTGGTTGCAAGCAGAAGGCTGATGATGCTTGAAACTTCACCTTGATGCCAACCAATCCAAGAAATGTCCACAGGCTGATCACGCCCTGCTCAATGAACAAGATACAACTCCTCACTACTACCTCCAGGGTGGGTCACACAGTCTTAAGAGAATTAGCCCACTGTGGCCCCTTTAGCCTGCAGAGCAATAAAAGTTACTCTTTTCTACTTGATCCAAAACACTGTCTCTGCATTTCGGCACCGGTGAACAGGGGCCAAGTTTCAGCAACACTACTGCTCAACAGCTGACAGTCTCTTGTGAAAGAGAATGGCCAGCTATTCCTAAAGAGGACACACAACCACATCCAGGATGGGATGAGGCAAGCTCAGGCTCCTCCTACACAGCCCCAGAGTGAGGGGCCAGTCCTCTCTGCTCTGTTTGGGGACAGGTGAAAGATTTAGGTAACACGGTATTGCAGTATCCAGTTGACCGCCTCTGAAAGGCTGGATGACTTTCCCCCCCAGAAGCCACAAAGCCACAGAGCCATGGCTATCTCTGCTGCAGAGATTCTTAAGGATGATTCTGTCATGGGGTATTATGACAACCAATTAGATGTTTAAAATCCCTCCATGGCAAGACCATATGCTCCTAGTCTGACACACAGTTGGAGGGGAGATTTTTCAGGCACCCCAATTAAAAACCTATGCCCACACATCACTCGGAAGGAACCCCTGTTTCCTGCTCAGCGCCAGAGAGAGGTGACAAAATCACTAGTGAGGGTCACGATGAGCTTTTCATGGGACTGGAAACTCCTCGGCAGTGGATCAGAAGGGACAGCTGCTGACAGCTGAACATTTCCTGCCTGGGTCTCAAGATCAAGGGACGGAATGTGCGTTTCCATGGCACTCCCAGAAACAGGTGGCTCCCACAGTCTGGAAAAGCACATTCCCCGGCTCCTGCAATTTCAGCTGCACCCATGGCCACGTGCATTTCAGGCCCGGAAGAGGGCAGTATCAAGTGTCCCCAAGACAAACCCAGGAAGTGCAGAAAAGCCAAGGCGTGAGCCTACAGAAGGAGGATCTCAAGACATGGCAGTGGAGATACGGTAACCCCTCTCCCTTCCCCATCGTTAACTCTTCCTTCCTACATCATTTCCTTCATAGCACTTACTCCACCCGGAATTAGTCAGTTCCTGCACTGTGCTAGCTGTTCTGCTCTTTGTTTTATCTCGTTCCCCCATGAGACTGTGAACTGGGCTTAGGAAGGGACCATACCCGACTCCTTGGGCTTCTTGTTCTTGTCTAGTCGCTAAGTCACGTCCAACTCTTTGCAACACCATGGACTTAGTCTGCCAGGCTCCTTTGTCCAATGGGGCTTTTCCAGGCAAGAATACTGCAGTGGGTTGCCATTTCCTCCTCCAGAGGAATCTTCCAGACCCAGGGATTGAACTCACGTCTCCTGCATTGGCAGGTGGATTCTTTACCACTGAGTTACCAGGGAAGCCCAATACGTTGGGCCTCTTTATGCTAACATCCAGCATGGCCTATTACATGGAGCAAGTGCTCAATAAGTGTCTAAAGAGTTCTCAACGGAATCAATGAACCAGTCACGCATCCTAATCTTTTCTGCTGCTCTCTGACACACGAACGTTTCATTATGTTTTGGATGAGTAAACTTAGACTCAGAGACACAAAATAATCTATTCCAGATAGAATCTAGGAAGGGATACAGCTGGTTCTGGAATCCAGTTCTGTCTGAATCCAGACTCTCAAATTGTTCCTGTTGTCACAAATGACACAGGTGAGACATCTAGCCCCAAGGTGCCTTCCCTACTTCTGCTGAAATAAAAGAAAGGGAAAATCACGCAGCCCCAAGAGAGAATTGGGACTTCTCCAGTGGCTCAGCAGTGAAGAATCCACCTGCCAATGAAGGAGATGCGTGGGTTTGATCCCTGGGTCAGGAAGATCCCCTGGTGGAAGAAACGGTAACCCACTCCAGTATTCTTGCCTGGAAAATTCCATGGACCAAGGAGCCTGGTGGGCTACAGTCCATGTGGTTGAAAAGAGTCAGACATGACTGAGCATGCATGCGTGCAAGACAGAACTGTCCTGTGATGGAAAAATCCATTCCATGGGCATGTGGGTCAACAGATGCGGCTCACAGCTTTGGTACAGCAAGACTGAATAACACACCAAGACTGATCTCCCACGCTGAAGCAGGTCTGCTTATAGCCCTTAGATGCATAGCCCTGGGGTCATTAACAATTAAACATATGTGCTGCAATCCCCTGCAGCAGCAGGAGCCACCAGACCCGTAGACACACTTCCATAAGTCCCAGTCATCTCCATAAGCATTGTGATTCCCTGTTCTACCCCACCCCCTGAAAACTGGCCTTCCTTTCTGGTCAGAATTCTCTAGTCAAAGGAAATGAAAGACGAACAGTATGGAGGTTCCTTAAAAAGCTAAAAATAGAGCAATCATATGATCCTGCAATTCCACTCATGGGCATACATCTGTGTAAAACCGAAATTCAAAAAACTATCTGCACCTCAATGTTTACCGTAGAACTATTTACAAGAGCCAAGACAAGGATCAACCTTAACATCCATCAACAGATAGATGGACAAAGATGATATATATACACACACTAGCATACTACTCAACCATACAAAGAATAAAATAATGCCATTTGCAGCAACATGGACGGACTCAGAGATTATTATACTAAGTGAAGTGAGCCAGGCAGAGACACACAGACATCATATGATTGTGTTCATCCGTGGAATCTTAAAAAGAATGATAAAAAATGAACCTACATACAGCACAGAAGTAGAACCACACACATAGAAAACAAACATGGCTACCAAGAGGAAAGGGGGGGTAAGGATAAAGTAGGAGTTCGGAATTAACATATAAAAACTACTATATAGTTTGTAGTAGTTTGCATTCTTCAGTTCATGGGGTCTTAGAGGGTTGGATGCAACTTAGCGACTGAACAACAACAACAATATATAAAATAAATAACCAACAGGGACCTACTATATACCACAGGGAACTATACTCAGCATTTTGTAATAATCCTGTGAGGGAAGAGAATCTGGAAATATATATATATATACATATGTATGTATAACTGAATCGCTTTGCTATACTCCTGGAAATAGCACAATGTTGTGAATTAACTATACTTAAGTCAGAAAAAAATAAATTTAAAAAGTGGAAAAGATGAAGGTGGGAGAAACGGTGGCCTGAGGAATAGACACCCATTTGTCAACCGTGGCTGTCATGCTGTTGGCGTCTCCACTTGAGTGCACACGGGCTGTCCTCCCTGGCTCCCATCTTGTCTCCCGAAAGACCATCTGTCCATCTCCCATCCAACTTCCAGAGGAATTCTGTAAAAATGTAAAACCAGACCACGGTGTTCCTCTACTTGAAACTCTCCAGGGGTTTTCCATCTCTCGTAGTCCAGAATCTAAACTCCTCTGGTGTCCCAGAAGGTTGCAGACTACACAGGTGACTTGATGCCTGCTTCGTACCCCTTCATCCACTGGGCCCCAGGCATACTGACCGACCTGTGAGCCGCACAACTGCCCACCTCATTCCCTCTTCAAGTTTCTGCGCGTTGCTTTTGCCTGAACTTGGTTCCCCGCACCAGGTCATCACACAGCTGGCCCCTAATGTCAATCAGATGTGAGCTCAAATTCCACACCTTCCCTCCTTCAACCATCCAAAATAGCCCTCTATCACATAACCTGTCTTATGTTATATGATATCTGATCGCTCTCACATAATCTGTCTTATTTTCTTCCTAGCACGTAACGCCATTTTATGTTCTCCTGCTCACTGCCTGTTTCTCCCTATTAAGTCTAAGTGATCTTATTCACCCCTGTAAACCTGTTGTCATGCACACACTGCAGTTCAACAGATATTTACTAAGTTAACGAACACACACAGAAACCACTGGAGAGCAATCTGACTTCCCAAACCAACTACTTTTTTCAACCTCTGAAATGCACATAATATGTCATCACCCTCACTTTGATTTTGAGGGTCAGTTACAGAGATGGACAGGGAAGAACATTCCCAGGTAAGCGATTGATGGAGAAAAAGGTCTGCACTTCGTGTGCACCTTCTAACAAGGGCTTATCTCATCCCAACACCATGGGCAAGCCCGGTGTGAGAATTCTTTCTGCAAACTATAATGGGAAGATGTTATACTTTTAGGATGTAAGGGAATTAGCAGACAGACTTAGTCTTTTAAGACTGAAAGCAAGATCATTATAATGGAAATTCAATCTCGTGTCTCAAACATACATTTGGTTTGTAAAAGAAATACTCAGACAGGAGTGATGAGAACTGACAAATCTCTGTCTCCAGTCTCAGCTCCTGGGAGAAGGCTGCCCACGAAGACAGTCTGATGTCTTAAGCAGCTTAGTAGTTTTGAACCCAAGTTATAGTTCTAAAATGAGCATGGACTTTGGCCAGGTGCTCAGAGAGACTTTTGTATTCCACGAGTCTCAAGGACACTCTTGCCTTCCTGATGGTGATGGAATTTTCTTTGCTCAAAGGGAAGCATATCTTTAAGTGTCTCCATTTCATGGAACTCAGAAGGAACCCTAGAAAGAGACACCTCCGCTTGGCTGGAGCCAGCCCACCTGTGCCTCTTTCTCTCCTGGAATTCTCTAAACCCTGGCCGATTCCTCTCCTTTAGCCCAAACTACCTCCTCCCCTCTGACTTAAGGACCATAATTTTCAGATCATTCATTTACTAGGATCCCCAGCTAGTAAATGTCATGGGTGAAGGCAAAGAAAAGAACACAGGATATTCACTTAGGATGCCATCCTAGTTTTTACGCCCCTAACAGAAAAGACATTCCTAAGTTGAAAAAAAAAAAAAAGATTCTATTTTTTAAAGCTTCTTTTTAGGGGAAAAAAAAAAGCACTAGCTGCAAGTGATACAAATGTTTATGTGTAAGATAAGGGTATGAGAACTTTTTTTGGAAGAGAATATGTGTATAGAGTTTCCCAGGGAGTACAGTGCTAAAGAATCTGCCTGTAATAACAGGAGACACAAGAGACATGGGTTTGATCTCAGGGGTCAGGAAAATGCCCCGGAGAAGTAAATGGCAACCTACGCCAGTATTCTTGCCTGGGAAATCCCATGGACAGATGGGCCTGGCGGGCTACAGTCCATGGAGTCACGAAGGGTTGGAGGTGACGGAGCAGATGGACAAACGTGTATAGAAAAAAAAGTGGTTTGAAGTGATTGTTTTTGGGTGGTGAATTACAATGTCTGCGTGTATGTGGTGTGTGTGTGCGAGTGAGTATGTGTGTGCTTCTCTTTGCCCCAACTTGCTTAGCATTTATCCTGAATTAATTTCATAATTAGAAAATTAGGTGACAATTATTTTTTAATGAATCTGCTTTTGGAAAGGGGCCCAAGAAGGATGCCACAGGGTTAAATCAAAGCGCAAACCAATCCGCCGCTTGCTGAGACTGGCACCAAGGTGTGACGTGCTGCCTGAAGGCAGACAGATGTGCGTGAAAAACCCGAGGAGGACTGGACGCAGCCACAGGTGAGGACAGCTGAAGGCTATCCCAAACCCTGTGAGACCCATCTCTTGAGAAGGCTCCTGGCTTTCAAGTCTAAACCCACCTCCGTTTCCTTTTGTTTCAGTACTGGCTCCAAGTACCTGGGGTCTGGGAGGTACCTAGCTCATCGATTCAAAGATGGAGACAGATTCCGAGCTGGATCTGAGACAGGCTGGAACCCGGGACCCTTGGCTGCAGTGTGTGTACCTGGACAAACGTCTCCTCAGGCCACAAAATACAAAGAAACTCTAAGGGACCAAAAATAACTGTGCGCATGTGCAGATGGGGCAAATTCAGGACAACAGATAGAAAAACACACACACATTCAAACAAAAAGATACAAATAATATTTCTGAAGAGCCCGAAACAAAAGCCAAGGGTTTGGGAGCAAAAGCAGGATACTGCCCTGGCCCATGCACTCAACACCACCAAAGCGGTGGGCAAACCACATAAGCCACTCTCCCTGCCCGACCTTTGGACACGCCCCTCCATGCACCTCATATTAGGAACCAGCTTGCCCCTCCTCCGGGAGCGAACAAGGGAATCTGTGACTTGCTTTAGCTCTCTCCTAACGCAGTCGTGGACTGCCAAGCAGACATGGGTTCTACCCCTGGGTCGGGAAGATCTCCTGGAGAAAGAAATGGCAATCCACTCCAGTATTCTTGCCTGAGAAATCCCAAGGACAGAGGAGCCTGGTGGGCTACCGACCTGGGGGTTGCAAAAGAGTCGGAAATGACTTGGCAACTAAACCACCACAACCACCACCACCACCGTAGCCAGGATTGGGTTCTTTTCCTTTCACCAAAGGGGATCTGAACAAAAACACCCACTTTCAAGAATCATGTTCGGTTTCTTGGCATTCAAAATGGTGGATCATCTGTCATCTTTCAACCCACAGAAAGCCAAACAGGCCTGAACTCATCTCTGATATCTGGGGTAGATCTGCGCACAGAGGCATGAATGAAGCGGAGGACCCCGGGCCACAGAGAGGCTGGGAACATACCACTGTGTGTCAGTTACAAGACCTCTAGGGAGTAAACCAAGATGGCCAAGGAGCATTCGCCTAGCGAGGGCCCAGGGAGGGGTAGTGGGGGTGGTACCCTGGATTGTTATTGGAAGTTTAGTGCCAGCACGTGGGGAAGTCGGGAAGCCAGGAAGCAGAGATGACTTTGGACACACACCTTGAGCATCCCCCCAGGAGAGGACTCTACAGAGTGGTATTCTTAGCGAGGCTCTGACCTTGCAAGAATCAGACACTAAAGAAAATATACATGCAGACAGCATCGCACACTCAAACCCCACCACTGTTTAGACAGAGAAGAATCCCATATGTTCCGCGTTACCCTCAGCAATGGGAGGCTTTTCATCCATCCCCAGGCCACCCCATCACCATGCAGCAGGTGGGAGCTTGGGTCCCTACAATGGAGACCAGACCGGGACTCAGCGGCCGATGACGGGCGGACCGTATGCTGCGTCAATGCGTGCAACACCTGCTCAGTGCCCCGCACAGATCTTAGACCCTCTGGCAGGCAGTACCCAGTCCCTGGGCTAAATCACAACGGGAGACGCCTGCCAACGCGCCAGGTGTGAAACAAGCTCCAGCTCTTTAGAGTCCTTACGCTCCCACCCAAATCCCCAGTAAGGGCTCCAGGCAAAGGCAGGGCTGCCTGCGTGGCCAGTCTCTACAAAGCGGGAGGAGTCGCCTTATTAAGACGGTCGGTGGACGGTCCCTGTCAATTTCACATCTCCTGTCAAAATTGCCCAGTGAGCAGGCACCTCAGTGTTCGCGCCTCTCGCCAGAACAAATGCAGAGCTGTTGAAGGGAGAAATAACACACCAGCACAATAACAATAGGAGACGCCGCTTGCAAGCTGTCCCTGGCCCCCGGAGGGACTGACATGTTTGACAGAGAATGTGTGTCGCTAACACCGCTTGATGCGTGTTTAAAGGGAGAATGGAGAGTGTGTTTCGGGGAGGTTTAGACACTGAAAACCAAAAGGAAGGTCTTGTCAACAAAACCACAAGGACCCCGTCCCAGCAGTCCCCTCCTCGCCCTCTGTCACCCCCGACCTTCCGTTTTGATCTTCTCCCCGAGGAACGAGGCTTCCAGGGGGAACGAGACCTTTTGACCGAAAGCTGGCAGGCAGAGGGAGGAACTCTGATCAGAAATGACAGGAGCACAAAACCACGTTAGCCTTCTGCTCAGAAGAGGCTGTACAGGGCAGAGACAAGGCCAGAGGACGGGGAGATGACACCAGAGTCACAGAGCAGGGCAGGGTCCCGGCTGGCGTGGCTTGGGGCCCCCCGGCTGCAAGGGCAGAAACCCCAGGTCTGCCGTATTCCAATCCTGAGAGCCGCAGCAGGCATTTCACTTAGCTGAGCCTCAGCTTCCCTCTTTCCAGGATGGTCTCGAGCAGTAATAGAAATGTTCTGGTAGAAACATTCTATGCCAAGTAACCAATGCAGTGACTAGCAGCTGCAGCAATAGTAGAAATATTAAGGACAGGATTATTATCAGGTGAGTATATAAGATAATGAAGGCTTCCCAGGTGGCTCTGGGAAGAATCTGCCTGCTAATGCAGGAGATGTGGGTTCGATCCCTGGGTCAGGGAGAGCCCCTGGAGGAGGAAATGGCACTCCAGTATTCTTGCCTGAGAAATCCCATGGAGAGAGGAGCCTGGCAGGCTACAGTCCATGCGGTTGCAAAGAGATGGACATGAGTTAGTAACTAAACAACAACAACAACAAATATAATAGCTATAATAATGTAATTATATGTGTTCTATGGGGTTATACATTATATAAAAATTATATATTATATAATACATAATGATATATAATGACGTGTAACATTAATATATATTAATATATGTGATAATTTTATATTAAATGATGCACAATATTCTATATACTTATATTTCTCTTGAAGAAGTGAAGTGAAGTGAAGTCGCTTAGTCGTGTCTGACTCTTTACGACCCCATGGACTGTAGCCTACCACGCTCCTCTGTCCATGGGATTTTCCAGGCAAGAGTACTGGAGTGGGTTGCCATTTCCTTCTCTAGAGGATCTTCCCAACCCAGGGATTGAACCTGGGTCTCCCACATTGTAGGCAGACGCTTTAGCATCTGAGCCACCAGGGAAGTCCAATTTGTTACAATATTGCTTATGTTGTTTATGTCCTGGTTTCTGGGCTACGGGGCATATGGGATCTTAGCTCCCCGACCAGGGACGGAACCTGCACCCTCTGCATTGGAAGGTGAAGTGTTAACCACTGGACCAGCAGGGAAGTCCCATATTTCTCTTAGGTTTTATTATATAATCAATAATATATCACTGTGTGTATGGAATTCTAAGTCATTTCAGTCCTGTCCGACAGTCTATAGACTGTAGCCTGTCAAGCTCCTCTATCCGTGGGATTTGCCAGACAAGAACACTGCAGTGGGTTGCCATGCCCTCCTCTAGGGGATCTTCCTGATCTAGTATCAAACCCACGTCTCTCACAGTGTCCTGCACTGGTAGGCAGGTTTTTTACGACTGGTGGCACCTGGGAAGTCCTATGTCACTATACAATCATATTAAATAGTATAATCTAAAATCATTATGTAATTATGTGATAATTACATGTAATATGTATTTATACATGTATTATGTCTATGCATATTGTCAGACACAAACACAATCCATAGTATTACTAATTATATAATCCTTATTATATAATTATTTCCATTCTTTACTGAGCCCTTACTGTATACCAAGCACAATTAGAGTGCCTTACAAGTATTAACTCGTGCGATTCTCAACGGCAACTCTGGTGTGGTCCTCATCCAATACAGGAGGATCGTATACCATGGTTTCAGGTGCTTTTGATGTGTCCATTTTACAGATGGAAAAACTGTAGAACAGCATAGTTTTCCCCCAGCAGGCAAAGCTGAGATTCTAGCTCAGCAGTCTGCAGTCTGGCTCAAGAGCTCACACTCTTAGCTCATATATATTACACTACATATACATTTATATGGCTTCCCTGGTGGCTCAGATGGTAAAGAATCTGCCTGCAATGCGGGAGACTCGGGTTCGATCTCTGGGTTGGGAAGATCCCCTGGAGGAGGGAATAGCAACCCACTCTGATATTCGTGCCTGGAGAACCCCACAAACAGAGGAGACTGGCAGACTACAGTTCATGCGGTCGCAGAGTCGAACACGCCCAAGGGACTAACACACACATGCATTTATATATATGTGTGTGTGTGCGGGTATCTCAAACACTCAATATCGTCTCTCTTACACAGTTTGGTCGTGGTGGTGTTGCAGTGCCCTTGGAAATAAACTGGGTGATACATGCACTGAGTCCTTTGCAAGCACTAGGCGCTGGGTTATGAACTTTATACGCTTTGGTTCCTTTCACTGCCGTCCAACGAGGTGACTGCTGCCCAGAGACGTGATGATCCCTGCCTGAGGTCACACAGGGAGTAAGTAATGCCCAAGGTCACACAGCTGAAGGAAGGAGATGAACCAGGTCACCTGCCACAGATTCCACATCCTGACAGCACCCTGTCCACCTGCTTTTTCCTCTCCAAACCACAATGCTTCAGTCAGATGCTGTAGGTGAAATGCCTTACACATGGCCTGGTACGTAGTACACGCCTGAAAACAAGCAGCTGCTGTTGTTTTTATTGTAACTAAATGCGCAAAGCCCAGTAGGCATTTTCTTCCAAGAAAATGACGGAAGTATGAATTTATGACGCCGTCTGTTCAGAGGGCAGATCCAGGGCCCCTTTTAAACCCTAACAAAGCCCCTGCCTTGTCGGTCGACACCAGTTCCTGCATCCAGCCACACGTGGAAACCCGAGATTGCCTGGGAGGCACACAGTTCACTGGGTTCTGCTCCCTGCCTTCTGATGGAGACGATCTGGGGTTCAGAGTGGACACTTGCATGCTTAATGAACTTGCCCAGGTTCTGATGAGTCACAGGGTCAGCTGACCCCTGGGTACAAGAAGCCCTCTGAGTGACTCAGAGCTGCGTCTTTCCCTGAAGGCTTCTCACAAGCTGCCCGGTGCCAGTCGGCCGTCCTGTGCTCAAACATCTTCTCCACCACCGGGCACCAACAGATGGGAGCTATTCTTATTATTTAGCATTTATTAAGCGCCCACAGTGTGCCAGGAGCCGCATGGAACAGGGGTGTAGGTGGTCCCCAAGAGTCTGTCCCCAGAAGGCTGTGGCCACATGGAGGAGAGGGGACGAGCTTCTTTCTTCTCCTTCAAAGCCCACCCTCCCCCTCCTTCCACCCAGCCCCAGGTCCAGCCCCAGCTGTTCTACTAGAGCAAATGGACAAAGATTTGGGCCAGGTTTCCACAGGGCTGAAATCTGGCCCTCCTCCTGCCTGGGTGTCCAACGTGCAGGGCCCTGCGGGGCTGGTGGACACAAGGCTTTTGTGAGGCCCCCATTTCTTAGATTACAGGAAACAGCCTTCCTTCAGCCTCCAAGACCTGAGTTCCAATGGGCAGATTCAAACAGCTGTTAACTAGGGAAGGGAGCATGCCAGACCAGCGAGAAACAGTCAAGAGAAGCCTCGGGGCAGAGTCCCGCTTCCTCATCAAGGGATCTGTACAACAATATCTTTCAGTTGTTTTGCAGATACTGAAACCCCCTCCAGGTGGGAGAAGTTAACGGTTAATGATGATATGCCACCCACAGGCATGCAGACCCCAGACCAGTTAAACCTGAAGGTTGATAATGCTGACTATTACTTACCTTACCACCAACCACGAGCTGATCACACCCTCTTTTACTGTAAGACTTGTCACTGTCTCCCCCGAGCTGAGACACTTGGTTTCTAGGGCATGATTCCACTGCGCCCCCCTTAGCCTGGCAAAGTAATAAAGACCCCTTTTCTACTTCACCCAAAACTCCATCTTTGAGGTTTAATTCAACACCTGTGTACAGAGAAGCTGAGCTTTTGGCATCAGGTGTCTAGTAGTTCCAGTTCCCCAGGCTAACAGTTGAGAAAGTGGGAGGGGATATGTGTCTCATGCCCCCCAAAGCCATGGGCTAAGGCGTGGTGTATCCCTGATTGCACCGTGCTCTGTTCAGCTGCACCTAAAACCTATGCGTCTGGTTCACAGGAATCTCCATGGACAGCAGAAGGAGAGAGCTGCACACAGGCCACCCACCTCCAAACCGAGAGCATCTTCATATGCAAAGGAAACCGCAGCCACCCAGGATAGGATGAAAAAACCATGACAACAGCGACGCTGGCCAACTGCGATGGAGTTCGTACCATGAGCAGGTGCTGCTATGGCTGCTTCACAAACATTATCGCATCAAAGCCTCAGGGCTCCCTTGCGAAGTGGGTGTGACTGTCCCTGCCACCAAGCTGAGACAGTGGAAGCTCAGAGAGGTGAAACCCCCAGGACACAGGACCAAGGGCCAGCTCCAGTTCAGCCCTTGGCATTACGTCCTCTTGGCTGGATGACAAGGGCCCCAGGCGTGGTCATCTTTGAGTTCTTTTATTCCTGATATTGACTCCAGGAGGCAGAAGTCCATGGAATGTTACTCCCACTTTCTAGATGAGAAAGCGGAGGCTCTGAGAGGTCAGGCAGCTTTCCCAGAATCACCCAGAGAAGGTCATGGCCAGCCTCAGGTTTCCCTGGTCTAAGCTCCACACTCTCAATCCTCTGGTCTAAATCTTTAATTGTGCTGCCTCATGAAACGAGAAGAAATAGCTCTTCGGAGAGTGGTTGGTGAGAACACTGTGAGAAAGCACATGACAGCTGCCTCCGCGGTCGCTGAATCTCGCCCCCCTGTCTGAGAGCCAGTGCGGATTAGCGGGGGAACGAAAGGTAACGGCTGAGGGAAGACACCCTCTCCCAGGCCAGCAATGCACCGGACCCACCACGCTTCCTGGAGCCAGATGTAGGGTAGGTAAATCAAGAGAGCATGGTAAATCAACTATACGTCAATAAAATAAATAAAATTTTAAAAATTAAAAAAAAATCAGGCTTTGCAGAAGACCACGGACCCACAGAATATTGAGTTCATTGCTTCTGGACAGTATTCAGGGTTCAGTAGTTAATCAAGCGAAGGAGCTGGCTGCTTGAATGCTGGTGGGATGCAAGTGTGATGGATCTATCTTTAGATGGGAGAGAAACATAAATAGGGGCGAGTATCTCCATCCTAAGTCAGCCCGGGAAAGCACTTACCCAAAACAACCTTTCAAAGACAGGGAGGGGGGTTCCGCTTCACCATCAAAGGCTCAGATCGCGGAACACTAAAGCAGCAAAGTGGAGTGTGAAATCCAGAAGTCCCTCCAGCCCCGCCTGCCCCATGCCAGTGTATTATAAAAAGCATACTTGCTGATATAGTATGCCTTTAAAACGATCAGAATGACAGATGGCTGCGGCAGGAACACATCCTTTTTATAGGACTGCTATTAATCAGAAGAGATTGACAGTGTCCTTTTAATCTTTTAATTAAAAAAAAAAGCACACCTCTATACAGCTGAAGGGGGAAAGTTGCTGGCGTCTCCGAGCGCATTGAGACACCTGGAATGATGTGCAAGGTCCACATGATTTCAAACTTCGTAAAAGGAGGGCTTTAGTTTCCCTTTATTTCTAGATTTATTGACATTGGTATTGCTAATATAAAAAGAAGGTATGGCTTTGCATGATGTGGGTAACTCCTGTCTTGCCTCAATTATAAGTGTTACCTGTTGTCCTCGTCAGGCTATCTGTATGTTCCTAGATTGTGGTGGTTTCACTTGCAAAAGACTGGGGATGTCCCAAACATACTGTGGTGGGAGACACTACTGTAATTACTTTAGGTGGGAAAATACTGCATAAAATTGCCATATTTGCCTTTGATTCATCTGATCAGGTATGGAGAAGCAAGATACACTGGGTCATTGTGAATGTCTGGTAATTATGATCACTGGCAAAAAAAAAAAAAAAAAAGGTAACTGGATAAGTAAGATCAGAAACCCACTAATTTCTTCCCTGGTGGAGTACGGGCAAGGTTTGGGGGAGAAGAGACATGTTTAGACGTTTGTAATAGCTTGAACAATTGAGACAACTGTAATACCTCTCAAGGAATTGAGAACTTTGTTTTTCATCTGTTGAGCACCCAAATTGAGCTTCCCTGGTGGCTCAGTGGTAAAGAACCTGCCTGCCAATGTAGGGGGCTTCCCTGATAGCTCAGTTGGTAAAGAATCCCGCTGCGATGCAGGAGACCCCGGTTCGACTCCTGGGTAAGGAAGATCCGCTGAAGAAGGGATAGGCTACCCGCTCCAGTATTCTTGGGCTTCCCTTGTGGCTCAGCTGGTAAAGAATCTGCCTGCAACGTGGGAGACCCAGGTTCAATCCCTGGGTTGGGAAAATCGCCTGGAGAAGGGAAAGGCTGCCCACTTGTGCATTTGATCCTTGGGTCTGGAGGATCCCCTGGAGAAGGAAATGGTAACCTACTCCAGTATTCTTGCCTGGGCAATCCCAGGGACAGAGGTGTAGCAGGAAGGAAAGGGGCAGGGCACAACTTTTGAAAGAATGACATAGCCCAAGGATACAACGTAAATCAATTAGAATCAAATGGAACCAAGATGGCAGACAAGACTAGCCCCTGATCCTCAATCGGCAAGTGAAATGACCCATCCAGAGGTGCCATGACAGTTCCAAGGCACTGTTAAAAGACCAAGGAGTGGGGGGTAGCCCAAATCCTTGAACTCTCCATCCGTTCCCCAAAATAGTTGGAATAATCCTCCCACTCATTAGGTTAAGGTTAAGTCACTTTAGTCATGTTCGACTCTGTGCAACCCCATAGACAGCAGCCCACCAGGCTCCCCTGTCCCTGGGATTCTCCAGGCAAGAACACTGGGGTGGGTTGCATTTCCTTTCACTCATTCGCATATGAAATTACCCAGCCTATAAAAACTAACCACACCACATTTCGCAGCCACACTCACCCTCTGTGAAGGCACACACTCTGCCTGTGGAGTGTGTTTCTCTCTGAATCTGAATAAATCCATTTCTTACCTATAACTTTGTCTCTCACTGAATTCTTTCTGGGATGAGACATCAAGAACCTGAGCTTTATTAGGCCCTGAAACCAGGAAATGTGGGTTTTGGCTGGCTTCAAGTCCCAGTCACATGGGTTCAAGTCCCAATCTGAGGTAAACGGTTTCAGTGGGACCTGGCAGGCTACAGTCCATGGTATGGCAGAGTCAGACATGACTTAGACCTGCGTTTGATCCCTGGCTCGGGAAGATGCCCTGGAGAAGGAAATGGCAACCTACTCCAGCACTCTTGCCTGGAAAATCCCATGGACGGAGGAGCCTGGTAGGCTACAGTCCATGGGGTTGCAAAGAGTCGGACACAAGTAAGCGACTTCACTTTCACTTTGGCAACTCAACAACAAGAATGCCTAAACTGGATAAGTGAGCTCTGACTGCTCCTTCACTCCCTGCTTGGCTGGATCTAACCCCAGCTTCCAGCTTGACTCTGGAATTTTTGCAGTTGGGGAAGAGTTGGGGATGGGTTGGGGTGTCAGCCTGGAGTTTCTGGGGATCACTAAAATCCGGCTGGACCCAATGGGGCTCATGGGCACAAAAGCCCCTTTCCCTGAGTTCCAAAGGGCAGGTTGCTAGTCAGGGAAGAGAGAGGATGCAGGGACAAGGGAGGAACAGTCCAGAAACAATTGTGCAGCCTTGGGGGCAGTCCGAGATCCCCCTCAAGGGATACACGTAACAGTATCCTTGAGCTGTTTTGCAGATACTGAAACTCCCACCAAATGGAAAGATGTTAATGTCTGATAAAGCACTCTTCATTCCAGAGAGAAGGTCACTGTTAGGCCAGAAGATCTCTGGATTGAAGGAATGCAGCCTCTTCAGGCACTCTGATCCTCATCAGCAACCCCATCCGTGGACTAGAAGACTCCACACAGGGCTCACTGTACCCTCCCTCCAGGTCTGGACACACAGCCTTGAGAGCATTAGCCCACTGTGGCCTTCTTTGCCTGGCAAACAATAAAGCTATTCTTTTCTACTTCACCCAAAACTCTGCAAAAGTCGCTCAGTCATTTCCAACTCTTTGTAATCCCATGGACTATACAGTTCATGGAATTCTCCAGGCCAGAATACTGGAGTGGGTAGCCTTTCCCTTCTCCAGGGGATCTTCCCACCCAGGGATGGAACCCAGGTCTCCCACATTGCAGGCGGATTCTTTACCAGCTGAGCCACAAGGGAAGCCTAAGAATACTAGAGTGGGTAGCCTATCCCTTCACCAGAGGATCTTCCTGACCCAGGAATAGAACCAGGGTCTCCTGCATTACAGGCAGATTCACTTTCTTACAGGCAGATTCTTTACCAGCTGAGCTACCAACTCTGTGTCTGAGAGTTAATTCAGGGTTAGTGTACAGAGGCCAGAATTTACTTCACCGTCTTTGCCACCAGTTGGATGTGGTGCATTTGTGAATGAAGATCAAGTTCAGATAACTACTGTGGAGTCATGGGGTGACTTGACTTGAGTCATTGGAGCCTCTGAATTCAACTGTGCCTGAAGGTGGAGGTTTTCTGTTTCCCCTCTAAACAATTATGAATTAGATCTTGTCACTAAAAGATAAGAGTCCTGAGTAAATGCCTATCCTCTTTCAGAATAACACAGGATAAGAATTATGAGGTGGCCAGCCCATCCTGAAGTGTGGCTCAGACGGTAAAACATCTGTCTGCAATGAAGGAGACCCAGGTTCGATCCCTGGGTTGGGAAGATCCCCTGGAGAAGGAAATGGCAGCCCACTCCAGTATTCTTGCCTGGAAAATCCCATGGACGGCGTAGCCTAGTAGGCTACTGTCCATGGGGTCGCAAAGAGTCAGACACGACTGAGCGACTTTACTTTAGTCACTAAGTTGTGTCCAACTCTTGCAACCCCATGGACTGTAGTCCGCCAGGCTCTTTACCAATTGAGAACAAATATTATATATACATATAAATGGGCTTCTCAGGTGGTCCTAGGGGTAAAGTCTCTGCCTGCCAATGCAGGAGACACAGGTTTAATCCCTGGATCAGGAAGATCCCTTGGAGAAGGAAATGGCAAGATACTCAAGTATTCTTGCCCGGAAAATTCCATGGACAGAGAAGCCTGGTGGGGTACAGTCCATGGGGTTGCAAGAGTCGGACATGACTGAGTGACTAAGCACATACATATAAATGCCACCTTTTCCATATATTAGGATGTAAATTTTAGGTTGAAAAGAATCTTGTGTGTTTCCTATTCTGCCTCATCACCTATACCCACTTCTCACTCCACTTCTCACAGCCTGGCATACAGTAGGTGCTCAATAAGTAACTGTTGAACAAAGAGATGAATCCCACGTAAACTCACAACCACTCTTCAAGAGAGGTGTTCCTGTTTCCATTTTGTAGCTGAGAAAACAGCCTTGGAGAGGTTAATTGACAAGCTCAAGGCCACATGCTTAGTAAATGCCAGGGCCAATATATCAACACAGACCTGTTTGACTCCAAATTCTCTTTGCCGCCTCCCTGACTCTTTAATTTAGTCTGCTGTTGACACGGCCTGTTTGGCAGTACAGAAAAGTCACTCGGTGACTAAGATGGAGCAGCCACAAAGTAAATGACGCCACCAACACTCACATTATGCAGGCGGGCCTTCTGCTTTCTTTCCCAATCAGCAGATATTCCACACATGTAAATAACTCTGCAGGGCAGCAATATCAAGATCTGAAAATGGCTCCACCAGCCGCTGAGCAACACAAGCTTATTCCCTTCAGGTTTACACCAGTGCCTTGCACATTCCTCATACATCTCTCTACCTTTCTGCAGGGGCCAGTTACTTTTGGTCCACTGCTAAAACCAGAAGTTTGATAATTCTTGGTGTCACTGTGAGGGGACCCACTGACCAAACTAGGCCACTCTAACTAGGCCTGAGAGTAACCACTTGCATGAGTTACCTTCCAACAGGAAGTCCTGGTAAGGAACTTGGAACTAACATGCTACTACCAACCGGAAGAATTCGGCAAAGGTCAAAAGGAGAGAGGAGACTCCATATGTCCTACCAACCTCCCAGAATCCTCCTTGCCGGAATCCATCTTGGCTAAGTGATGCATGTACCAGCAGGAAGGACCCTGAGTCACAATGATTGGCCAGAAAATCCAGAGACTAACCCATCACCATAAAACCCAAGAATGCGAGCCACATGGCAGAGCAGTTCTCCTGGGTTTCCTTCCCCTGCAGCTCTCCACTTGGGCACCCCTTCTCCAAAAAGTCTCTGGCTTTGCCAGCAAGTGTGTCTCCTGGGATATTCATTTTCAAGTGTTAGACAAGAGGGTCCAGGGGGAGGGGGGGTGTTCCTTCTTCCTGTGACCTCACTACACAGGTGTATACAGATCTCTCATTAGATAAATCACCCAATTCAATGATGCTGATTTCTTCTTCAAAATCCAGAGCTGAGGGGTTTGCCTCTACCACTGCTACCCACGTCAGGGAGGCGGTCCTCATTTCTCTGCTGCCATCTAATTCTGTGGGGTACGGGTTGGAGAGCACAGCCTTCAGAGAGCTTACTGCTTCAGAGAGAAAGGATAGCAAATAGCGATCCGGACTCAAAATCCAGGGAATTCAACATTCACCTGCTGGATTCAGAGAAGGGCAGTAGAGAGCCCATTCCTGTGTGGGCACAGAGAGATTCGGGGTTCAGAAGCTCCATTTCTGAGCTCCATTTCTCCCAGCTCCTCTGGAGCCCTGTCTTTTGAGACCTAAATTTACGCAATGCCAAGACACACAGTGCCAATGGGTTGGGGAAGATACTGAAGCTCCGTCTTGATATGTCAACCCAAGCATCGTGAGCTCACCCACGTTCTCTGCTCTGATAGGAAGGGCTTTCTCCTCTGTTTGCCCAGAGAATGTCTGGTGATGCTCTACAGCCCGACTTGAATGCCACCTTTCCCCTCTGAGTGTATGCATGCTACATTGATTCAATCGTGTTTGACTCTTTGCTACCTGATGGACTGTAGCCGGCCAGGCTCCTCTATACTTGGGATTCTCCAGGCAAGAATACTGGAGTGGGTTTCCAGGCCCTTTTGTAGGGGACCTTCCTGACCCAGAGATTGAACCCGCATCTCTTGCATTTCCTGCATTGGTAGGCGGGTTCTTTACCTGGGAAACCCTCATTCCCCTCTGAACAACCCTCTTTCCTACTCCAAGAGGCATCCACCGTCTCCCTCTCCTATATCTCCATATACACCTCAACAGTGGATCTGTGACAAAGAACAAAGGTCTCAGTCCACCAGACATGGTCCACATCTCAGCTCTGGCACTGACAATCCTTGTGACCTTGGGCAAGTGACCTTTCTCTAAATGTCAGTTTCAGGTCCTCCATATGCAGAAAAGGCATCGTAATACATGACTGTGATTTCTCATCCAATACCCATGGGGTCACCTCTCTATCTTGAAATTCAGATTTGGGGAGATTTTTCTTTTTCAGAAAGGGAATCCATCAGAAACAGATTATGTAACTTTCTCAGCAGGGCCTGGGACAACACTCTGAAATCAAACACAGAAAAATTCCCGTAGCAAAATATATGAATATTCACACTGAGTGGGATAAAGACAGTCTATAAATAGCGGCACATCATTTCAGGTCAAGTTTTCTTCCGAGAGGCATTTTAGTGCCAACACTCCCCCCACCCCCCAAAAAAAGCTGATTTTCAGAGCTTTGGGAGATTTACAATTACAGATAATGGTGGGACAAACAGAACCCAACTTTCGGGTTATGGTAACCACCATTATCCACAGGTTTGCTCTCCCAGCTTTACCTGAGGGCAACCACAGCCTGAAGATATTAAACAGGAAATTCCAGAAGTAAACAATTCATACATTTTAAACTGTGTGTTGTTCGGGGTGGTCCAGTCCCATTCTGTCCTGTCCAGGATGTGGCCCATCCCTGTGTTCAGAAGATCTCACACAGTTAGTTGCTTAGTAACTATCTCAGGTATCAGATCAACTACCGAGTTATCGCGATGCTCGGGTGCAACTGATCCTTATTTTCCTGAATACCAGCCCCAAAGGACAAGAGTTAGTGATACTGGTAGTTCTGATGGAGAAGCCGTCAAGTGCTTCCTTGAAATGAAAACATTCTCAACCTAATAAGGAAGGCAACAAAACCATATGCTGAAATTGCTAAGATCTATGTTAAGAATGAATCTTCTCTGAGACACTTCAAGGAAGGAAAAAAAAAAAAGTGTGTGCTTTGTATAGTAAGATATCCAGAGCCACATTCACAACTTTTTATTGCAGTAAACTGTTATAATAGTTCTATTTTATTATTAATTATTAGTAGTCTCTGTGTCTAATTTATAAATTAAACTGGACTACATGTATGTACCCACTCCAGTGTTTTTGCCTGGAAAATTCCATGGACAGAGGACCTGGTAGGCTACAGTCCACAGGGCTGCAGAGAGTCAGACATGACTGAGTAACACACACACACACACACAGGTATGTGTGTACAGGGAAAAACACAATCCATCTTGGGTCCAGTACTATCTAAAGCATCCACTGGGGGTCTAGGCCATATCCCTGGGAAATGGAGCATTTCCTGCCCTGCCAGTAAACAAGGACGTCACAGACATCAGTGGCTGGTGACCCTGGGGGAAGGAGAAGAATGCCTGCCATCTAGCAGCCAGCAGACTGCAGCCACTCCCTACAGTGAGCCCTGAGGAAGCTCAGGATGTGAAAACACAGGCCCATGGCCCGAAGGCTGAGATGCTTATTAAAGGAATGATTTCAGTGAGCCTGGACTCTTGCATCTTCCTATAATAGAGAAGTGCTAAATTCCTTAACTTGGGATATCTGTTTTTCTTTCAATAAGAATAATCTCTTTGATGCTCAGACTACCTGCTCTTTGTTACAAAACTTCTATATAACCAGGCTCATCCCCTCACCTCCTTGGAGCAGTTTGCTTAGGCTTACTTGAGAGGCCCAGGCTTGAAGTCCTAAAACTTAGCTCTCAACTTTTAGGTTGCTGAATATTTTTTAAGTCAACATCCCCCACAGATAAGGGGGGGACAACTGCATTGTTAGGATAAATTGAGATAAAATATATAAGTATTTAGCACCATACCTGGTACACGCGTGCATACAAGTCACTTCACTCAAGTCCGACTCTTTGTGATCCCATCGACCATAGTCAGCCAAGCTCCTCTGCCCATGGGATTCTCCAGGCAAGAATCCTGGAGTGGGTTGCCAGGCCCTCCTCCAGGGGCTCTTCCTGATCCAGGGATCAAACCCAAGTCTCTTATGTCTCCTGCACTGGCAGGCAGGTTCTTTACCGCTAGCGCCACCTGGGAAGCCCTGCCTGGTACAAAGCACGTGTAAAATACTTATCACCTATCATGCTTTCCTGATGTTTTTCCTATCGTATTGGATTTTATATTTATCTAAGGTTCTCTTCCACCAGGCTGTGAACCTAACAGTCAGTAGCTGTACTGGCTGCTTCTGTTTTCCAGGCGCATGTAACTTGCCTGATATGGAATATGTGGGTAGCAACTGAATAACTAAAGTAAAAAAGTGCATGGTGAGGTGGATGTGGCCATGTCTACACCATCCTCTGTCTAGGAAAATAGTCTCCAGACCTGATCTGCAATATCCGGAGGAGATGAGAATGGAACTGTCTTGGTGTGGAAAATAATCTAGCAGTGATGGTCAACGGCTATATCTGGCAGATAAATATCTACAGTGAGGGGCTCAAGTCTGAACTTGAACCCAGAGCCGAGGGCTTATCAGACCCAAACACCACCCAGACTGATCAGTTACAAAGCTGAGGTTTAGATGATATCATCCGACGCTGTGCGGCTGGCTATTGGTCCACGGCTCGGGTAAGTTCTCCTGGTAGCTTCTTTGACTCAAGACTGACGGACAATTTACTCGTCAAATCTCCTGTTCTCAGGTCAGATAATTCATTGATCATTCAAGGTCTTGTTGGAAATTGAGACATGAATAAAGGAGTTCAATGGGAAGACATGTTCGTTCTTCTTAACCAGAGACACCAGCAGTCCGCTCTATGCCAAGGGGAATGGAACAGTGTTTATATACTGTTAATATTTGATACTTGATAGTATTTCTCCTCTTCTGCTTCTTACTATGCATGAAAACTGTCCAAACCGCTTCAGCCCAATCCTCCACGGTCACTCTGGAGTACTTTACATGGCTGGAAGGAAAAACTATTCACCTTGCTATCTATTCAACAAGTTCAGACATTAAAGATGGGTTCAGGATATTCAATATGGTAAAGCATCTAGCTTTCTTTGGGGATGGCCCATGAGGTCAGCAGTCACTATTGAATCTACTCCTGAGACAAAAGATACTACTGAGTCACGTCCTCGGAATTATTAGGAAACATGTTTGCTCACTGCCTTTGCAGGATAAGGTGATGCTCTCTTAAAAGCCTCTTATGCTGTCCAATCAATTATTGTTTGTTTTCTTGGACTGAGCAGACAAAAACAGAGCAATAGGAAAAAAAAAAGTGGCACTTGATAGGGTTACGAAAAGGAAATTCGTAGGCCACAGAATCACTGGTTCTTCACGTTGAAAAGACTGTGAGATGAATCTCGAATTCTGATAAGACAACCCTGCCCAGTGGCCCCTACCGCTGTTTCATACCTCCAGTCACAGGGAACTTACTACTGCGGAAGGAACACACTATTTGGGATCATGGAACTGTCTCACTGATCACATTATGAGGATGTGGGTGGCACCTTAATTCCCTCTAGGAAAGCCCTGGCATCTTTTTTTAAACTTCTATTTTGTATTAGGGTAGAGCAGATTAACAATGCTGTGACAGTTTCAGGTGGACAGCATACATACACATGTATCCATTCCCCCACAAAGCCCCTTCTTATACAGGCTGGCACATAACATTGAGCAGAGTTCCCTGTGCTATACAATAGGCCCTTATTGGTTATCCATTTTAAATACAGCAGTGTGTACAGGTCCAACCCAAACTTCCTAACTCTCCCTCCCCCCGGCAACCATAAGTTCGTTCTCTAAGTCTGTGAGTTTGGGAAAGCCTGAGTTGGGAAGATCCCCAGGAGGAGGGCATGGCAACCCACTCCAGTATTCTTGCCTGGAGAATCCCCATGGACAGAGGAGCGTGGTGAGCTACAGTCCATGGGGTTGCAGAGTTGGACATGACTGAGCGACAAATCACCCACACACACATTTGCATCTTGAAGAGTCTGGGAAGAAACCCACATGATCAACGAATTGGTCAGCAAGCTGATAGAGTCTGCGGGAATACAGGGCACCTAGTATCACCTGAAGCATCAGCTGAGAGGCGAGTGTGTGGATGTATGTCTTACAGTTCTTTCTTTGAATTGCCTTTCCTTCACTTGCAAATGTTACCGCATGGAGTGTCTGAGTTGCTTGATGCCGCTGGATAAATAACAGGCTGTCTCAGAAAACTGGAAAGAAGGCCAGTCTATCCCCACTCAGAGCATTTCCGTGTGATCCACGGCGGGTGCGAGAGGAAGAAGATGAAGGCTGTCACAGCATCTGGGCTAAGACCCCCTGCCGCACCACTCCCTGACTTCTGGGTAACCAGTTACCAGAGGTGTCACTTGGGAAAACAAAGCATGATCCCAGCAATGATCTGCAAGTAAAATCTCTTGTTTCTTTCCCCCAGAAACCAGATCCATTTCTCAAAGGCTCTGCACAGGAGGAAGGAATGGGAACCAGGCCTCCCCAATTTCTCAGCTCGCCCATGTGTCTTCTCATCTATCACGCGGGTAATACGTCCAGAGTGGCATTTTGTAATGACAGCAGCATTCCAGCGGATCGATAGTTATTTAATTCCCAACAAGCTCTCGAGTCCATTAAGCCTGATTACATTCACCCATTTCAGTGGGTGCTGTTATTTTTCCTACACCGGCACTTAATCTATAACAGGAACTTATGAGAACTTTCAAAAGCAATTTCAGCATCAATCAGCACAGAGTGAAGGGCACGATTTGCTTGTAATTATTTATCGGATGGGGCGGTCCAGGGTCTGACAAAACTCTAACCGCTAACCTTCACCCTGAATGTCCAACGGAAGTAAAATGTTTTCCGGTGTATCACCAAGCCTAACTTCAGATCCCAGTGGCTCACTGGCCTGCGTATGCCTGGAAGGATGGAACTGTTTCCACGTTGTTGAGGACCACTCTCCAGGTAGTCCATTATTTCTCATGCATAATATAGAAGCCTCCCAAAAGAGCAAGGACCATAAATCTGGCATGATAAGATGTTTCGCAATGTTTTGGACTCCCCCCTAATGGCTCAAATTGCCAAGATTCTTACAGTTTACAAGAGGTAACAACAACATTCAGAAAAGTAGACATTGGAGGTTTGATCAGAACCCCCCTCAGAAATTTGAATTAATGAGCTAGTGTTGCAGAATTTTGAAAGATCGTGGAGGGAGGAGCACAGAACTGAAGGTAAAAAGGACGTACCAACTACATGTAGCTTTTCTTTCCTGTAGAAAGGAGATACAGAATGTATTACAAAAAGATGACTGCTCTCAAACAAACCACAAAAGAAGACATCCGGGTTTCCTCTGACACTCAGCCTCTGTCGTTAGTCAGTTCTCCACAGAGAAATTCAGACACATACCCAGAAGCCAACTTTTGCTTAAAAAGCCACACTTACAATGAAAAAAAAAAAAAAAAAAGGCCCCAAATATCTTATTTGATGACTCTCCCAACACAGAATGAAAAGCCTTAAAAGTGAAACCAACTTGTATTTCAATCATCTCCTTTCTTGCCATCATTCAGATGTAAACAACTGGTAAGGGATTCCTAGTATCATCTCTGAACTTCATAAATTAACCATCAATAAAGCATTCCTTTTGCCTCTCTGCCACTGGTCAATTTCAGGTTTGGGAAGGCAGGGGTACCCTTCATGAAAACAGACAAGCCCTGGGAAGCAGAACCTAAGGATTAATGTGTATTTCATGCTCCTTCTGTTTCCTGGGTGAAAGCTCTTAACCAAGTTACCTCATGACCAGTTAGTCCGTCTCAGGATCTGCTGTGGGAGACTGAGTCCCTCCGAGAGCCCAGAAGGAGAACAAATCCTTTGCCCCGTGGTCAACCTCCCGAAGCAAAGGCATGAATGTTAAACAGCAGCCCGATCAATACAAGCAAATATAGCTCAACTACACCATTTATTCAACCATGAGAGATGTCAATAGCCAGATTAGGGTGATCCATCTTTTTGATTTCCTACTGTCTTCCCTCAGACTACACGAGGGCTTTTTCCTGTATTAAAAGTGTTTGCTTTCTCAACCATAAAAATTCCAATTATTACTCTGCGCGCTCTGGAGTTAAGTTGCTGGCTGGCAGTGGCCTTGAATTACCTGGATCAGTCCTGGGAAGTAGGGGGCGGCTGGAACGATCATAGGTACGCCATAGGGATGCAAGAGGACTCCTTGAGAAGGCAACATGCTTTACGGGCAGGTGGGATCCCCTCGGAAGCTCAACGCATCAATGGAGAGTTGGGGGAAAAAAAAGAAAGAAAAAAAAGATCTATAGACCCAACTTCTTCCGAACCACAGAGCTGAGAGCCAGATCGCCGCTGTCAGGAGCGCAGAGCTCATCAACACTCAGAGGGGAGAGAAAGAAAATCCAGCATCAGCAACTCTTAATGTGAAAGTTTTCTTCACAGACGAGGGAGAGACACAGCAGCTGCAGGGTTGAAGCTACCAAAATGGAAGGTTCTATTTTGGGAACGGCTTGCCTAACATGACTAACCAAATACTCTTCATTAATTTAGTTCTCAGAGAGAGTGAGAGAGACCCAGAGATGGGGAGCAAGGTGGTCAGGCTGACAGATTTGGGCTCTTTCCGAAGGAATTTGGGCAAAAAAAAAAAAAAGCAAAAACTGGAGTCTGTGTGGGATGGTTAGAGAGGAAAGCTGAGAAATGTCAATTGATATGATTATCAGCTGCCACTTAAAAGCTCAGTAGAGGAACGCAGACAGCCTCTGGTACTGATCACAGAGAAAGGAAGAAGATGCTATCTTGTTATCTGATGTCTGTTTCTCTCTTTCTTTCTCTCTCCCAGATTTTAGTTTTAAAGGGGCAACTTGTGCCCAAAATATAATTATAGCACCAGCGAGTATCTGTAGTGTGTGCTATGGCACACAGAACTATAGCTAAATTATTTACACATGTTTTGTAATTTCATTCTCAAAACTCTCGAAAGTAGGTACTATTACTAGTTCCTGGTCCACACGGGAAATGAGGCTCACGCTAGTTGAATTGCACGCTCACAGCCCTCCACACATGAGAGGCAGTGCCAGGCTCCTAATTCCTAATTGGCCACCGTATCCATTACAGTACTTCGTTCTGTAATATAATTTCATATGCCTTAAAAATAAAACTTTAACATTCTTTGTCTTTGAGCTTTCAGTTGTTATATTTTAATGTGTAATCGATTAATAAGATGACTCCCTGCTCCGAGAGTTTAAAGGCAGACCTAACGCACACCAAAACCACAGACGAGAAATACATTCCAGTATTTCAGATCTTTCTGATGTTTGAAAACACCCAAGTGATGGTCCAGCATGCGTTACATGGCCACAGATACTCTCAGATGGGATTGCAGGAGGTGGAATTACACTGACTTGGGTGTCCCAACTTGGCAGCTGTGTGATGTTGAACATGTTGCTCAGTGTCTCTGAACCTTCGTTTCTTCATTTGGAAAACTGAGATAGTAACAGACCCTACCTCATAGGGTTGTGTGACGAGAAAAGCGCTTGGCATCCTCTCGTGATGTGTACAAGACATGTATTTGGCATTCTTGCCCTGTGTTCCTCTACGGACGCCTGGTACAGACACGCCTTTGACTTCAGGTGGAAGGCAGACAGCCTTCAGACTGTCACTCTTCTAGTATGTATCCCAGGACAGCACCTGCTAGTGGGGAGAATTTCCCAATTTTGAGAGCACAGACTGAGTCCACTCAAGCCATGCTAAAGGCCCTGGGGATCATTGAAAATCACCTTCAAGCCCAACATCTGCTTGCCACCTCCCACCTCGAACTCGAAACCTGACACTGGATATAGATTTTTGTTGAAACTTGGAGAGCATCAGACACCGCGAAACGTATTCAACTATTGGCTTTTTCTAAATCCAAATGTCAATGCCTCCACTTTTAGATCGCCAAGGTGTTTTTACACTACACTAATTTTAGCTGCTTGATTTAGTTGCATAATTACATTTCTAGATAACAAAAGTGGACAGCGTTTGGCAGAGAACGCAATGATTTAAGGCTGAATTGGGGCCATCTTGACAAGGTTTCTCTATAATTGATTCTCATGTATCCAAGTGGCCACCTTGTTACGATTCAGAAAGCTCCAGGAACAGCTGCGAGTTGACCCCCTCTTACTTAACAGCCTGATACTGTTTCTAACTTTAGCTTTTGACGCTGACTTTCAACACTGCTCTTCTGAGAAGTTACCAGTGAGAACAGTAGCTTTACCATGAGACCGCTTCCTGGGGGCGGGGAGAGCTCTTCCTGACTTTGGAAAGCCCTGGGGTCAGATCATGTTATGTCTCTGGTGGAAAGATCACTGGACCAGGAGGCAGGAATTCAGGAAGGCCAGAAATGTATACATTTAGACTTTGTTTCCCGAATCTCCTATGTAAGTGACAATACTCACTTCCTCTTCACCAAGAGGGCAAAATTGTGGAAGTGTTTTGGAAACTTGTTCAGTTGCTAAGTTGTGTCTGATTCTTTGCGACCCCGTGGACTGCGGCACAGCTGGGCTTCCCTGTCCTTCACCATCTCCTGGAGTTTGCTCAAACTCATGTCCATTGAGTTGGTATGCTCAATGAAATACGGCATGGAATGGAATGGAAACTGTAGACTTACGTAAATATAAGAGACTTCTATATATTACTATGTGTGTTGTTTTTTTTTAAGAACTTGATGATACATTTCAGAAATATAGGTAGACCTTGAAGACATCGTGGTTGAATTCCAGACCCCCACGATTAAGAGAACATCGCAATAAAGCCAGTTGCACGTGTTTCTGCTTTCGCGGTGCATATAAAAGATATGGTTACACTATACTATAGTCTAGTAAGTGTGTGATAGCCTTATGTCTAAAAGAAGTATATGCCTTAATTAAAAAAATACTTTCTTGTTAAAACAGGCTAACCACCATCTGAATCCTCAGCGAGCTGTAATCGTAACCTTGAAGATCAGTTATTACAGACACAGACGAATAGAAAAATAATGAAAAAGTCTGAAACAGTGAGAGAGTTACCACAATATGACAGAGATGTGAGGTGAGCCAATGCTGTTGGAAGAATGGTGTCCGCCGACTTGCTTGACTCAGGGTTGTCATAAACGTTCAGTCTGTTAAACAACAACAAACACGGTATCTGCGAAGCACATTAAATTGAGGCGCGCCTATACAACCAGAACTATAGATATACACCGTTTCCTTTGCAAAAGGTGCTTTCTCTTTTCTTTGTAAGAACTCCAAGCCACAAAAGCTTTTCTGCTCCTGAGCATTTAGCACGCCTTTCCCTGTCTCTGAAAATAAAGGCCTGTTGTCTGGTGACCCTTTTTCACTTTGGCTGCGAGGTGAGAGCCCAATAAGAGTTTCAACTCCGTCCATTCCTTTGACCCGTACTACGGGCGGATCTGTGTTTTCATCTTCCTGTTCTTGCCACCTCCAGTCCTGTTATTCACATCTCTGATTCTGATTTTATATTTAGATATGACTGTCATCTATGATTGTAGTAGTTATATTTGTGAAGCGGTGTGAATTGAATGTTTCCTTTTTAAAACCCATCCACCAAACGTTAGGAAATAATACAACACGGAAATAAATAATGATCACTAACCAGAACCTCTTGTTTTCTAACATGCGTTCTGTTTTCCCAAACGCGAAGCATCCAATATGACTGGACCACAGTTCTTTCCTCTTGGGTCCATTTCTTCCACTAAAAGGTGGGCTTCCCTGGTGGCTCAGATGGTAAAGAATCCGCCTGCAATGCAGGAGACCTGGGTTCGATCCCTGGGTTGGGAAGATCTTTCGAAGGGAATGTCTACTCATGCCAGTATTCTTGCCAGGAAAAGTTCCATGGACAGAGAAGCAGGCACTACATTCTGCGTATCTTCACTTCCCATTGGCTGACAGTAAATAGGTAGCTACAGTGTCTAGTCTTGGTGTCTTAAGCTCATAGTATCTTGCAAGAATTCAAATAGAGAGAGAGAAAAAAAGAAAAAAAAATAAGGCAAAGGACAAGAGATATAGTCCTGGCAGTGGGTAGGAAACTTGGGTCGGAATGAATGGTAGACTGAATTCAAACCAAGAGCCCTGTACCATTAGCGCACTTACCATGGCGGTCGCAAGCAGGGAAGAGCAAACTTTTTTTCTGAAAATGGGCAGGTGACAAATATTTCAGATGTCGTGAACCTTCAACTCTCTGTTACAACTACTCAAAACTGAGCCATTTTCATATGAACATGATTACAGTACGTAAGTGGATTCTGAAATTTGAATTTCCTGTCATTTTCACCTGTCACAAAATATTCTTTTTAGTTTTTCTCAACCATTTAAAATTATATAAACCAATCGGAGCTTAAGGGTCATACAAAAACAGTCAAAGCCAGGTTTGGCTCACAGGCCATGGTTTTTCCCATCTTTATCCAAATCCCTTCTTTTTTTATTTTATTTTTTTAAGTTAGAGTATAATATTCTTTGGAAGTACTGATGCTGAAGCTCCAATACTTTGGCCACCCGATGCAAAGAGCAGACTCACTGGAAAAGACCCTGATGCTGGGAAAGATCAAAGGCAAAAGGAGAAGGGGACGACAGAGGATAAGATGGCTAGATAGCATCGCTGACTCAATGGACATGAGTTTGAGCAAACTCTGGGAGATGGTGAAGGACAGGGAAGACTGGTGTGCTGCAGTCCATGGGGTCACAGAGTCAAGTCAGATATGACTTAGCGACTGAACAACAAAAATAATTGCTTTGCAATCTTGTGTTCATTTCTGCGGTGCAACAAGACACTCGTGTCATGGTTACCTCTCTTATCCAAGTGCTTCTTCTTTTTTTTTTTTTTTAATAGTTTTTCTATTTAAAACATTTTTTATTTATTTTATTTAGTTGACTGCACTGGGTCTTAGCTGTGACCCATGGCCTCTAGTTCCCTGACCAGGGAATGAACCTGGGCCCCCTGCATGGGGGGGGCAAGGAGTCTTAGCCACTGGACTATGAGGGAACCTCCAAATGGTTTTTCTTATGCTGTCACATAGTATAACTCTTTCCCTGGATCCTGAGAGCCAACATGAGGGTGACCAGCCAGCACCAACCCTTCCGAGAAGCAGCTACCCCGAGTTTCAACACTCATATAAGAGATGGAAAAAGGACAGGAAGCACAAGGATCGGCTGGAGGACGGGATCAGGGAGCACTCAGTGAAGACCGGCTTACGGTTGCTATTGGCCAACAGAGCCAACTGCTGCCTCGTGGACCAAATCCAGTTTATAGGTGATGATGATGATGAACGTGCTAACAGGGATGATGACAACAACAGTGATGATGCTTTGACGTCATGGCACGAAAAGGAGCGGGCATTTTTAAACAGAAGTACGGTCTATAAAATGTAGATCTGCAAGATCTCTTGAGAGCCTGGAAGATCTAGAACCTTTGGCACAGACTTCCTTGGCTCAACAATCCCTGAAGTCTGGGAGGGAGCCACCTCCCCCCCACAAACACACACACCCCCTGATCAGGAGCCCTCTAGACCATCCCCATCAGCCTTTACCTGCTTCCTGAAAAATGACCATCAGAACAGGACAAAACAGAATGCACAGGGAATGGCGTGTTTCTCTGACAATAATCATACTCTTTATTTTGCGGGTATTGACAGTCGTTATCTCCTGAGGAAGATCTATGCAGATTAATGACCCACGCCTCCCCATTCCCAGGTGGCGCTAGTGGTAAAGAACCCGCCTGGCAATGCAGGAGACTTAAAAGACTCTGGTCCGATCCCTGGGTGGGGAAGATCCCCTGGAGGAGGGCATGGCAACCCACTCCAGTGTTCTTGCCTGGAGAATCCCATGGACAGAGGAGCCCGGTGGGCTATACAGCCCATGTGGCCACAAAGGGGTGGACACAACTGAAGCCGCTTAGCACATACCCCATTTCCAGGCCAAGCTGGGTGACGGAGAATCTTGTACCATTTTTCAAGGTCGTTCGCCATATCCCTCAGCTTTCCTTTCCCAGCTGCATCCTCTAATACACACTGTCCTTCCTTGTACCAATCACTTCTCTGCAAACCACACTGAGCTGCCTTTGCCAAACACCTTCATGAATCCACCACTCCTTACAAATTTGCCTGCTATGCAGAACTATCCTCTTTCCCTCCCTTCTTTCCTTCCTTTCTCCCTCCCTGTCTCCCTTCCTTCTTCGTAATTTAACATTACTGGCCTTAGTCAAAGGCACATTTTCTGCAAAACCTTTCGCATCACCCCAGGCAGAACTAACTATACCATCACCCGTGTCCTAAAATCATGTTATATTGTATAATAATGATTCTTTTACATGTGATGATTCCTTCAAATAGGTAGACTGGCTCACATAAGGAAGCGTGTTATTCATTCCTGTTCGTGCCATGCTAAGTCCTTTCAGCATGTCCGATTCTTTGTGACTCCATGGCCTATAGCCCACCAAGCTCCTCTGCCCATGAGACTCTCCAGAAAAGAATACTGGAGTGGGTTGCCATGCCCTCCTCCAGGGGGTCTTTCTGACCCAGGGATCAAACCCACATCTCTCACGTCTCTTAGGCCTCCTGCATTGGTGGGTGGTTTTTTTATTTTTATTTTTTTTTTACTATTAGGGCTGCCTGGGAAGTGTCCCCATGCTTATTTACCCAATGACTAAAAGGCTGAGTAGACACATGAAGCTCCTAAAATGCTTCCAGAGAGAATGAATGACTGAACAGTGGTTTTGGACCTAATACAAGCGAAGCTGTATTTACATATTGCATTCGCCCGGGGGTCTCCACATCATTGAGAGCTTCAGCTTTCCAAGGTCATCTCAACTCACCTGGAAGGGTCTGGGCACCATGAGAAAGCATGAGCTCCATACCTGTAGAGGCCAAGCTGGGATCCTGGCTCTGTCATCCTTTTCAACATTTGATCTGGGACGAGAAGACACTTAGCTCTGAGCTCCAGTCTCCTCGGGGTGAAGGGACAACATCTGGCCTGTTGCACAGGTACGCTGCTGCTGTGAAATGATACGCTGCGTACAGGTGCTCCTGGCACTCGGAAAGTGTTCAAAAAGGGCTAGTTCATTCGATGTTTTCTTCTTCAGCAATGTCTTTCATGTGCCCAAGTCAAGGGTTTCCTAGTCCTCCCAGTCTTCCAGTCAAGTCTGCCTCCTCAATGCCCTACCTGTACCCCACAATGATGTCTCTGTAGGAGCCTTCAGGCTCTCTGATTCCTCCCAGGACCAATGAACGCTCCCTTCTTCAACAAGCAAACACACGTCCGATGCCCCAGGCAGCTTTCCCACCCTCTCCAGAACTTACAACCCTACCGCTCTAAACCCCTGGAAGACCAGCAGTGGTTTTCTCCCACATGGTAAAGAGCTGACTGGTGACTGTTTCAGGGTACGCTTCTATTTCATGCCCTCCACCTCCTGCTCCATCATTTTGTTTTCCCATCTTTCTCACAGGACTGGGCACAGAGTAGATGTTCAGGAGGCACTTGAGAATTATCTGCGGTAGCCCCACGATGCTCTGGAGGTTCAGAGAGGTTAAGTGACCTGTTCAATGTTAGACAGCAAAACAGGTGCTTTCTTAATTCTCAAGGGCCAGTTTTCCCTTCTGCTGCTGCAGCTGCTAAGTCGCTTCAGTTGTGTCCGACTCTGTGCGACCCCATAGACGGCAGCCCATCAGGCTTCCCCGTCCCTGGGATTCTCCAGGCAAGAACACTGGAGTGGGTTGCCATTTCCTTCTCCAGTGCATGAAAGTGAAAAGTGAAAGTGAAGTCGCTCAGTCGTGTCCGACTCTTAGTGATCCCATGGACTGCAGCCTACCAGGCTCCTCCGTCCATGGGATTTTCCAGGCAAGAGTACTGGAGTGGGGTGCCATTGCCTTCTCCGTTTTCCCTTCTACACGCCCCTAATCTCTGCAAAAGCATGATAAACAACCACTCTAGAGCAACAACTTGAACCAAAATGGATAAACGCCACTCAAGATCACCTAGAGAAGGGAATGGCAACCCACTCCAGGATTCTGGCCTGGAAAAGCCCATGGACAGGCAAGCTGCAGTCCATGGGGTCAGAAAGAGTAGGACACAACCGAGCAACTGAGCACACACATGCACAGGCATGCATTCTAACCCCATCCCACGCAGGTAAGATCAAAGCATGGAAGGGCTTTGTCTCAAAGGGAAATGGACCTCAAAGAAAAAGTTTCTGAAATGCTACATAATGCTTACAGTCCTGAGGCAGAGGGTTGACATGTGAGCTCCCAGAAGAGGGGAGGCTGGGAGCATCATGTCAATGACCAGGGAGGCAAGACCTTCCATAGGAGAAGCTTCCACCAACTGCCTGTTCTCTAGGTTATAGTCACTTCCTTTGTAACCTCAGCCAAGGATCAGTCCAGCCAGGAGAGTCACATCCTGGGAAGAGAAGACACATCCCCAGCCCACTGGGATCAGTTAACAAGTGTGAATCAGGTGATGCATGGAGAGCTCTTACACAAATACTTACAAAGCTCTTACATAAGTACTAAGTAAGCATCAGTTCTCACTGCGGCATTGCTATATTCTCTCATTGCCTGACACTTCCACCCGATGCTCGCTGTGTGTTCTTGTGCCAAAATCTTAACATCTCTGTGCCTCAGATTTATTATCTGTAAAACATGAACTTGGACAAACTCCAGAAGATGGTGCGGGACAGGGAAGCCTGGCCTGCTGCAAACCATGGGGTCACAAAGAGCCAGACACGACTTAGTGACTGAACAACAACAACAAAACAAGAATACGATGAGCAACCACACCTCACGGGGTGTCGAGAGACTCAAAAAAGAGTCACATACAGACACGGTTAGCTGAGGCCCTGGCTCAGAGCTGATAGTGGGTGCACAGTTGTCATAGGAATGAGGCATTAGCAGCATCTAGTTGCAAGGATCAAACCAGTACAACACCCAGGTTCGATCCCTGGGTCGGAAAGATTCCCCTGGAGAAGGGAAATGCAACCCACTCCAGTCTTCTTGCCTGGAGAATCCCATGGACAGAGAGGAGTCTGGCGGGTTATAGTCCATGGGGTCGCACAGAGTCAGACACGACTGAGCGACTAACACAAACCAGGAGTATCAAAACCCTCCCTCCCTTCAAATGCGAACTGGTCAGATAGTTTTTACAGATGCCAGCAGGGAGGTGCATTTCTGTTGGAAGAACTTACCTTCTTCTTCCAGGCTCTAAACCAAAAAATTAAGACAGAGAGTCTAATGAATATGTGGGCATTGCTACTGTCCATGGAAGACCAGTTTGGAAAACAAAATACGAAAATTTCAAATTCACCTGGGGATTTATGGGGATGAGGAAGTGCCTCTGAAACAAGAATAACGCAAAAAATCCAGGACACTGGGTCACCCCCACCCAGTAACGTCACACACCCCCCTCTCAATAAAATTGGTTATGAACACACACAAAGAAAATTCCAGTAGGTCTTATGAGTGAGGAAGCTGCTGATCAGCATTAGAAACCCCAGCCCCCAGTGGTGGAGGCAGCGCCTCCTCTCGGATCATTAAGCACTTCTTGACCTGATTCTCCTCTGAAAGCCAGACTGACCGGCTGAATGAGCAAATCTAAGAATATCAACCTCGCACACCATCTCTGCTGAGATCAACAATGCTTCAGGAACCAACCCCTGACCTGTCTGGGGATGAATGGCAACTGGGTTTGAGAACGTATTGACCTTGTTCTCCGCAAACAAATACTCCCTGGGGTCTCTGGGGATAGGGGAATGAATAATCAGCTGCTCGGCTAGATTGTGCTTCCTGCCCTCCCAGCATCTTCGGTTGTGTGTGTTTGTGTGTGTGTGTATGCGCGCACACATGCATGCACTGCAGGGCCCTGCGGGAGCCAGGTACAGAGTCCACTCCAAATAGCCTGAGGCCCCAGGACTCAGAACTGGTCTTTCTGTCCTGACCCCATGCATGCTCTGTCCTCCCTGGGAACAGGCTGAACCACCTGAACTCCAGGCATCCTTTTCCCCTGAGAGACTACATCTGCACTGGCCTCTACCAAAGTGAACTCAGTATCAAAGATGCCTCGTGAGATGCTTCATTTGTAAAAAGAACCCTAAGGATAGAGAAGTAGGAGAGATTCAGCTTGTTCTCTCTCCCACTGGGGGTTCATGGTGCATAGCCTAGTACAGCACCCGAGAAGTCCTGTAAAGGAAGAAAAATAGAGACCTGTTTGACCATGTTTGATGCAGACATTCCCAAACTTGTTTGATGACTGACTGGCCATCCATCCATCCACCCACCTATCCATCCATCTATCCACACCCACTCATCCATCCATCCATCTATCCATCCAATCAGGTATCCATCCATCCATCCATCCATCTATCCACCCACCTATCCATCCATCCATCCATACCCACTCATCCATCCATTCATTCATCCATCCATCCATCCATCCATCCATCCATCCATGCATCTATCCATCTATCCATCCAATCATCTATCCATCCATCCATCCATCTTGCTATCTATATGAATATCTGGTTATTGAGAGTAAATAATTATGTCAGTCCCTGGGCAAAGTTCTTTACTGTTTCTCCCAATTCTCCTCCTCCTATTTCTTCACTTTCATCAGAATCTTTGTGACCATCACCACCACCACCATCATCATCATCACAGTTGCTGTGAATTCAGTGCTTATTTTGTGCCAGGCCCTGCCCTGTACTAATTTCAACAGATGTGTTATCTCAGGTGATCCCCTCTAAATCCCTATGAAGGAGATTCTGTTACATTTATTGCATCAGAGACAAGAACACAGAGCCACTGAGAGGGGAAGTAAATTGGCCAAGAAAACAGAGCTACTAAATGCAGACCTGTACAATGGGCCAGAAGTCCTAGTGCGTAAAACCTAAGAGAAACCCTTTAGTGCCTGCGACAGTCATGGACACATTCTGAGAAATGCTGGCCTGGACTAAATTCAAGCCGAGTAGACCCCTCATCTCCTTTGCCCTCAATCTCTCACTCATTCTCAAGTACCCTAATTGCCATTAAAGCAAAGCCAGACAAAACCATAGCCCGGAAAGACAGATCGACAAGACTTGAAGGCTTGGAGAAGGGCTGGCCTCCGGCCCCTCCCACTCCACCCCACTGAGTCATCAGGAAGCAAAAAAATACCTCTTGAGGAAGAGGAGGTCTAAGGCAATAGAAATGGGCTGATACATGGGAACACCAGCCAAGAGTAACCACGGGAAGAAAAGAAAAATAAGATGACAGAGTGATCCAAGAGAAAAAGCCCTAAAGAGATGACCCCGTGTCACCATCTCAACCTCCAGCGCTCCTTATCTCCTCAGGCCATCTTGTCCTTGGCTCTTTCTTCTATAAATGCCTCTTCTCGAGGTGAAGAGATGGTTCTTCACTCTTATTTTTGATGCATGGACCACTCTGAGAATTTTGTCCTCATCCCAGAAAACTGCACATAACTCACAAAATGTTCCGTATCATGGCAGGGAGCTGGTGGGTCCTCTGACATCCATCTGTGGACCCCTGTGGGGCCTCTGAACATCCATCAGATTTTGATATATGCGGCCAATATGTGCTGTGCCTTTCAGAAGGAAAAGCATGGAGAGTCAGAATCCCTTTAGTCAGGCTCCCAGTGACAGATCAGGTGATCTTGCCTGGAAGCACGTTGCCCAGCCCTGTGGATGTACTGAAAGAACTCTCACCACAGTTCAGCAGGAGTGAGAGTTTCAAGACGGGCAAGAAAATCGAACAATGTGGAGAGATGCTAAGACACTGCATATTGTACAATCAAGGAGTATGTGTGCTCAGGCGTGTCTGACTCTTTGCGACCCCATGGACTGTAGCCCACCAGACTCCCCTGTCCATGGGATCTTCCAGGCAAGAATACTGGAGGGGGTTGCCATTTCCTTCTCCAGAGATCTTCCCAACTCAGGGACTGAACCCACGTCTCCTGCGTCTCCTGCTTGGTAGGTGGATTCTTTACCCCTGGGTCATTCGGGAAGCCCCAAATCTAGGCAGACACTAAGAAATTCGAACATACACCCTTAGCCCTTTTGTCTGACAATGAACAATCGTCTTAAGATAAGGTCTGCCTTCTCCAAGCGGAAGCTTTCACTTCCCATTTCAGGCCAAGAAACAGACGCTATCAAACCAAAGAGTAGGGGACTTCCTGATGGTTCAGTGGTTGAGAATCTGCCTTCTAACGAAGCGGACACTGGTTTAATCCCAGGTCGGGGTACTAAGGTGTCACATGCCGAAGGGCAACTGAGCCCGCACACCACAACTACTGAGTCCTCACTTTAGGCAACACACAACAACAAAAGATCCAGCGTGCTGCAACTAAGACTCAGAGCAGAAATTAAAACAAACAAACACCAAAGAGTGTGTATTAGGCACAGAATGTCACCCACCAAACCCATCGCCAAGCGCTGGGGGAGAATGGAGACAAGACATGCACATTTGTGTTTTCAGAGACTACGAAGTCTGGTCCTTGCAGCCAAGAGAGAGGAGGGACCCAAGACCAAGCCATGCAGCTGAGCATCTGAAAGTCGGAGCCAAGGTGCTGACCACTGCAGATAGTTTCTCCGCGATGTCACGGCCTGGCAGCTGGTGGCAAGAGAGAGCCTCTGACAGGTGGGCTTCTCAGCTTCCCGGATTAGCAGTGCCCTTCTGGGGCACACTGGGGACATCAAAAGAGGAACCACCCGGAGTGACCTCATTTCCTTTCTGACTCGACATTACCATCTATTTTTAAATATTTTGGGAACAAACCATATATATCATTTACTATTTGCCAGGCACCTTCTAACCCCTTTATGTACTGACTTGTGTAACCTCTCTTTTTTTGGATGGTAAAGAATCTGCCTGCAATGCAGGATACATGGATTCGATCTCTGGGTTGGGAAGATCTCCTGGAGAAAGAAATGGCAACCCACTCCAGCATTCTTTTCTGGCGAATCCCATGGACAGAGGAGCCTGGCGGGCTACAGTCCATGGGGTCTCAAAGAGTGGGACATGATTAAGCACCTAACACTTTCTTTCACTTGATTTATAATATTGTGTTAGTTTCAGGTGTACAGCTTCAGATCCATTATAGGTTATTACAAGATATTGACTGTAGTTTTCTGTGCTACCCAGTAGGAATATTCTATCTATTTTATACATAGCAGTGTGTATCCATCAATCCCACGCTGTCCGTTCCCCTCCCCTTCCGCCTTTGGTAACCATAAGTTCGTTTTCTTTGTGAGTCTATTTTGTGAATAAGTTGACTTGTATTATTATTTTTTTTATATTCCACATATGCATGATATAATATTTGCCTGAGTGAAATAAGTGACTTATGTCACTTCGTATAATAATCTCCAGGTTGATCCATGTTGCTATAAATGGCAATCTCACACTCATCTTTATGGCTGAGTAGTGCTCCATCATGTGTACGTATATATACCATATCTTCTTTATCCATTCACCTGCTGATGGGTGTTTACACTGTTTCCACGTCTTGGCTATTGTGAATAGCGCTGCTATGAACACTGGTGTACATGTAACTTTCCAAATTAGATTAACTCGTATAATTTTTACAACAACTCTGAAAGGCAAGTGTTGCTCCTACTATCACTGTACGACTGACAGGGAAACTGAGGCACAGAAAAGTTAAGCAACCTGCCCAGGATCACAGAACATGTGGGTGTGGTCCCAGCCTCAGGCAGCCCCCTGTGTATCTTCCAAAGACACATTTTTGGAAAATATATTTCTGCAGGTCTCCAACTGACTAATATAAAACAGAATTTTCTTTTTATTATAATATGTACCATACTGGCTAAGAACTCAGATATCAAGCCCCTACTGAGCTTAGGTTCAGAATCTGGCTCTAACTATTCCTGGCTCTGTTGACCTGGGTGAGTTGCTGAATGTCAAATAATTCACTTATAAATTTGGAGGTTATAATACTCTCCTTACAAGGTTGTTGTGGGCAGTGCTCTAAATAACGTAGCAATGCACTTGAAAAATTCCCTGGGCTCGAGTCCAGTTTTGTGAGTGTGGGGCTGATTCATGGTGGTTGGTTACATGGTAGCCTGATCATCTCCATTTATACAAAGGCCAGCATTTAAGGGACTGCTCACTTCTAGCTGGTTGACCCCAAACATCCCAGCTCCATGAATAAACAAAACCCCATATTGCTTAAGCTAGTTCCTGAGTTAGTTTTCTGTCCCTTGCAACTAACAGATTCTGGGTTAATTCAAGAGTAACCATGGGAAGAGCAGATATACATACATGCATGCTTTTAAAAAGTCATATAAGATACTTTTTGCTTATCTGTATCAGCAAGCATTTTATAGAACTTTCAAGTGCCAAACACCCTTCTAAGCACTTTAGAAACTTTAACTGATTCAATCTTTTAACAAGTCTCTGATTTTGGTGCCTGTATTAGCCCCATTATACAGATGAGGAAGTATCATTCAGAAAGCTCAAATCATTCATGGCTAAGTTGAATGGGAGGGCCGTAGTCAAAATCAGGTCTGTTTGATTCCTCTTCTCACTTTCCATTCCTGAGGATGCTGATGTATTTGCTAAATAAGGCATCCTAGAAATCTATGAAGGAGCCAACACCAGCTCTCAGGTGTGCATGCATGCATGAATGCATGCTCAGTCGTGTCTGACTCTTTGCAACCGCATGGACCTCAGTCCACCAGGCTCCTGTGTCCACGGAATTTCCCAGACAAGAATATTCAAGTGGGTTGCTGTTTCCTCCTCCAGAGGATCTTCCTGACCCAGGGACTGAACCTGCGTCTCCTGCATTGGCAAGAGGATTCTTTACCACTGAACCACCTGGTACCTACATCATAAACCTTGTCTCCATGCTGAAATCTCCTGTAAGTGAGCCCTAGGAAAACCTGCATGAATGGCAAGCAAGAACTGAAATATTTCCTTCCAGAGAAATCCCACTGCTGCAGAGCCATGACAACACAGATCAAGCTATATTCAGACCAGGACCCAAAAACAGCAACCTGACATCAACCCACCACCATCCACATCTTCTTTCTAAATAATGTTTGGCAGAGAGTGCTGTTTGCCCCTTCTCTAAATAAAACTCACTGGGCTGGGTCGTTTTGAGGAGCGGATTTTTATGCACACCCACCTATCACAGATCTGAACTCAACAAGTTGGCATTCCATAACATAATTACTGTGTTCGTTCACATCGCCCCCCAACGATATTGGATAGAGCTCAGGGTGGAAATTCGCAGATTTCAGGGTGGATGGCTGTGTTAGGGTTACAACCCAGACCTCACTTCCTTGGAGACTCCATGTCTGACCTCAAAGCTGAATACTTCTTTTAGGACCGAAATAGAACAAAGGGACAAAAGGGAACGGAAAGATTTAAAATTAGGATTAAAAAAAAAAAGAAGAAGAAAAAAAGAAAAGGAAGCTTGGCACTGGAGTGGCCTTCGTTAAACCGCTTGAAACTTACCAAGGATGCCCAACTTTTGCTGTGGTTTATCCCCATATGTTCCCACACTCCCTCTGAGACCTAACTTTTGCAGGCGCTATTTATCATTCTGGCTAGCGGTGTGCTCATCTGCCTACCATGCTAAGCAGCCCTCGTTGTTATTTTTATAATTACTGGGAGTCTTTTTCATGTTGCACTCCGCCAGAATCCCAGCTCACCACACACCTGCTATACTCAGAACACATGGAGAGCAGTCGGGGAGGGTCTCACAGTAAAGAAAAGGGGAAGATGGCCTTCCTGCTCACAATGAAAAGCAAAATCAAGAATAAAGAAGCCCCTGGGTACCATTTTTTTTTAAGGCTATACTCGGGGCCAGCTTGTTCTTTATCAAACACTCTATGCTCATTGAAGATAATGTTTATTAGAATAAATGCTGCACTTTTTTTAACAAATATAAATTCCTTTTGTCATTGCAGTGACCACAGCGCATATCATCATCCCCGTTTTATAGATGAGAAAACTAAAACAAAGAAAGGCAACTTGCTAGTGGGTATACGTGACGGCAAGGGGCAGATCTGGACCTGTGCAACTGTTCTACTAGACTGCGTTCTCATCAGCATCACCACCATCACCAAAATCAGCATCCTTGCCATCCCTATTGTCACCACCATCACCACCACCAGCACCTTCACCACCATCAACACGACCACCATCATCACCCAGAGCATCACACTCCCCCCACTACACCGCCATCACCATCAGTTCCTCCACTGCTATCACTACCAGCATCAGAACCAGCACCACCAGCACCATCACCACCCTCACCACTATCACGACCAGCATTAGGACCACCACCACCATCACCACCTCCATCACCACCATCAGGACCAGCATCTCCACCACCAGCACCACCTCCATCACCACCATCAGGACCAGCATCTCCACCACCAGCACCATCACCACCTCCATCACCACCATCAGGACCAGCATCAGCACCATCACCACCGCCGCCACCGGTAAAATCATTCCTGAGCTCTCATTTGCCAGGGGCTGTTGTGGGTGCTGTACAGATCACCTCAGGCCGTGATCATGACAACCCCACGCTACTGGCCCTGCTATTACCTCTATTTCACAAATGTAGAAATGAAGCCCCAGAGAGGTTAAGAGACATGCCCACTTAGCTGGTCAGAGGCCCGTAAGATTCATAATGGTTTAAAGATCCAGAGCCACTTCTGCCGGACACCAACAGGAATGCACGTAACTCCCGAGCTCCCCTGACCAGACGTGGGGGACAGAGGCATTGCTCCTGGGACATTTCATCCAACTAGCTCTCCACTCCTCACTCAGTTATTTCAGAAGTCTGCTGCTAAGAGGGGAGAGGTCACACTGTCAATGTGGGTGCCATTCTGTGTGGTAACTGCTACCAAACCAGGTGTGGGCCCAGCCGCTGAGACTCGGAGCCCTGGCCAAGTAGACTCCAGGGAGCACAGGCTGGAACTGGCTTGTAACTCTCTTCGGTGAAGCCCCCTGTATTCAAGGGCGGTGCCTCTTGAGACATTACCATCCTCCCCCAGCTCTCAGATGCCCCGCCCTGCAGGATATTACACATGCTCGCCTTTGGCTGAATACTTGCAGCAGGGGGTGGAGAATGTCACAAGGAATATCAGGCTTATTTTTCAAACTTTTCTCTCCTGTCCATCTCTTGTATCAACTCCCAGGGACCGTCATCTTGCGTCTGAATTATTGCAGCAGCTTCCCACCTGAGCCTCTGCTTTCAATCTCCTCCCCTGCTAGTCTTGACTCCACAGAACAGCCCAACTGGTCTTTTTAAAGGCTAAATTCAATCATACTTGCCCCCTGCTTAAAGACCCTCTGTGGGGAAGGAGAGGGTGAGACAAATTCAGACAGTAGCACTGAAACATATCCATTACCATATGTAAAATAGGTAGCTATCGGGAAGCTAGCGCAAGGGAGCTCAGCCTAGTGCCCTGTGATGACCTAGAGGGGTGGGTGGAAAGCTCAAGAGAAAGGGGATATGTACACATTTATGGCTGATTCATGTTGTTGTCAGGCAGAAACCAACAAAACATTGTAAAGCTATTATCCTCCAATTAAAAGTACATTTTTAAAAAAGACCCTCTGCGTTCGTCTTTTTTATTTTTTCTTTGTATTTCTCTTGGATTAAAATCCACCCCCACATGGATGCTTCTAAACCCCTGTGGCTTCTGGCCCCTGTCTGTCTCTTCTGCCCTAACTCATTGTTCTGCAGGCTCCCTGGCCTTCCTCGGCGTCCCCTGAGATCACCCAGCTCGGGACACACACACTCTGTGTGCATGGTCTCCCCACGCACCTCTCTGTCCACTTCCTACTTGGTCTCAGCCTGAATGCAGCTTCCTTAGAAGGAACACTCTTCACCTTTGAATCCAGCCCTTTTTGTTTTCTGTGACCCTTCTTTCAGACCCCAAAACTTGCGATACCGATGTATACAGTGATCGCTAACCTCAACACACTGTGAGCTCCATGAAGGAAAAAATGACGTGGGTTGTTCCTTCCTGTGTCTCTTTAGGGACTGACCTCATTTCTGAGGCAGCGCAGAGGCTATGTAAACATTTGTTGAATGAGTGAGCAATTGAATTAATTATTAACCAATTACTTAAGTGAGAGAATGAGGTCTGAGCCAGTCATTATGGGTGACACACGCTTTCTTATAGATGACTCGGTGAGTCTCCGCAATAGATCATGAAGTGTGAGGAACAGTCTACAAATGGCCAGTCTTCTCCGAGAGTCTGGGATAAACTTTGATAAGTCTGTCTCACGTGTCAGGCAAGAGTTGTCTTATGTAATATAGTAATTGCTGGCTTGAATTAAAGACAGCATTATTTTGGAGAGTTGTTGTTTTTCTGATTTTAAAAATGAAGGATCCATCTCTTATATGAACACATCTCTTTTATATCATCTTCTTGGCATGCTACACGATTAAGGAGGAAATGTGATTTGACTTGGAGGTGGGGGGTGGGGATTGGACATTTCCACAAAGCCAAGAAAAGCTATCAGAATAAAGGGCTGTTTATTTGGGTGAATCACCAGCTTTGCACAAATCCCAAGTGCTAATTGCATAATGGGTCTTTACAAAATGCCATAATACGGGTTCGGCTGGTGCCTCTGTTTTTGGTTTGAAAAATAGATTGTTTAATAACCCATCAAAGCTATATGTAAACCGGGTAAACAATGGAGCAGATGTTGACTCCTGTCTTGTGCCTCGTAGACATAATTAAAGACAATGAGACACTCACGAATGCAGAGAACGGAGGGCAAACACAAACACAAAAATCAGTACAATATGAATGGAAGCTGTGTGTGCTGGACACCTGCTTGCTTAGTGCAAACGCTGTATCATATTTCCTGTGATGGCAAACGGCTATACCGTCTTTTATTTACTTATGTAAATATGTACTCTCTGTTCTCCACTTCTCAAGAAGATGAGAATGGGAAAGGTAGTCTTTGCAATTGAATATTTGTGTCCATTTCATGACTGCTGACTAAGACCCTGGACAGTTTCAAAAAATGTTTTCTCATTTCCTCATAAGCCTCAATGTGAAAAAGAACCAGTTAGCCAAAACGTTCCCATCTCTAAAAGAAATTAAAGCCCCGGTTTGAGTGGGGGTTGGTTGCAGCTTTATTCATTTGTCTCTGCGTTCAATCTTTCATGCATTATTTAGGGAATCTACTAAACTGACATGTTTATTTCCTAAAATCCTTACATCTCTTTGTTGTTTTTTTAAAGTCAGGTGCATTTCTATAAAATCAAACTTTCATCTTATGGTAAAAAGAAGCCTGTTGGATAGCATATGTAAAGTATGATCCTAATTTTCTTAGTATTCTGTTTTCCCCTCAAACTCCTACTCAGATCTCTGTTAGTTGTTATCAATCAGTTCTATAGGGGAAGAAATAAAACCACATGCAAAATGAAATGAATGATACAATGAAGAGAACATACATGCAATATCCCCTCTACCCCTTCCCCCCAGAAATTCAGGACTTTTCTCTATGGATACCTTGAAAAAGGAATGGACGGTGGTAAATACACCATGTGACTATACCATTTTTCCCCCTTTAATTAGGAACAAACACACACACACACAAAGGAGGGATTAAAATTCGCTTTTTGTGGCTCACTAGAGAGGAGAAAGTTTCCAAGATCCAGAATTCTCAATTCAGAAAATAAATATCTTCCCTCAGCTTTAAAATGAAGCCAAGTCCTTTTTCTGTGAATAATTTAAGAAAAAAAAAGTAAAGCCTCAAAAATCCCATTGTTTAAAGAACACAGGTTGTCCTGTTGACTTGTAGTGAAGGAGGATTCTGTCTTTAGCACACTCGCCATCTCCCTGGCCTGTCATCTTTGAGGGCATGAAGGAAGCAGGTGGTTCTAGTGTGGCCTGCATCTCTTTATGCTAATAAAACGGTGTCAGCCCATTTTCACAGACAACACCATAAAGCTCAAACGCCAAATGGTAAACAAATAGGACCCTGACACCACTGCGAAACAAACGAATCAACCCAGAAACACCTTAGATGGCACCCCCTCCTTCATTCATTCTTCCTAGGAAGGCAGTGGAGATGCCCCGAGGTGGACTTGATTACATCCACTACACACACACACACACACACACACACACACACACACACAGGCAGAAGCTCAGGAAGGTTGTAAAGCACTAAATTCTTCTGATTGATGAAGCAGTCTCCACTGCATTGAGGAAAACAGCCTGGTGAGCCCAGATCCCACCTCCAGAAATTCCTTTATTAACAAGACCGGCCCCGCACGTGAACAAAAGCAGTGGCTTGGGGTGTATAAATCATTAATACGGTGCCGGGCAGTGACTGCATCTCCTGGTTGGAGAGCTGCTCAGCACAGGGGGGATCTGGGGATCGGAACTGGCAGTAGAGACAGGCAGGCCACTCTTCTCCCAGCGCTCACCATCAGCTCTCTCCCCCCGGCTCACCGGCTCCCCAGCTCAGCCCCCACCCCTGGGTGACAGCCTCCACGTGTGCTGTCATTGTTTCAACAATCATCAGAACGACTTAAAATGGCAAAAAGCTTCCAAGTCGAGACATCTCTGGACTCTTTGCCTTTTTGACACATTTTGCCTTGAAAAGGAAAAAGAAACAAGGGTGTGGTTAGGTGCAGAGGGATGGCCTAACTGAAGTGGAGGTGTATCGGGGGGACCAGTGCCCTGCAGGGCAAGTGGGCGGTCAAGGAGACAGCACAAACCCCAGAGCTCAGAAGCCTGGTTCTGGAGGGAGACGTGTGTGAGAGAGTCTGTGTGTGTGTGTGTGTGTGTGTGTGTGTGTGTGTGTGTGGCACGTGCCTTAGTTACTCAGTCCTGTCTGACTCTTTGCACCCTATGGACTGTAGCCTTCCAGGCTCCTCTGTCCATGGGATTCTCTGGGCAAGAATACTCGAGTGGGTTGCCATGCCCTCCTCCAGGGGATCTTTCCGACCCAGAGATCGAACCCGGGTCTCCCACACTGCGGGCAGATTCTTTACCTTCTGAACAACCTGGCAAGCCCCTGGAGAGAGCCAGTCTGGTTTTAAGTATGGGCTCTTCAGCACACACACACACACACACATACACACACACACACAACCTTTCATCTAGGCCTCCCATCTTAAAAATAAAAAAAAGAAAGAAAAAATATTTCATATTCCTATCAATTCCCCTGGAGGCCTTTTGTGGGGGATTAAAAGACATAATCCATGTAAAAGGGCTTAGTTTCACGTGCTTGTCATAAAGCACAGAAAAGTTACTATTTCATTATTTTTTATCATTTTTTCATCATCATCCTCTGCCTTGAAACTGGCTGGATGCTCTGCTTATCCACAAGACCTAACAAGCCGCATCTCCAGCTTTTAGGGGAGTCTCACTCTTTGAATGGAACCGAAAGGAGACTGAAAAAAGAAAAAAAGAGTTCTCAAGAATCCTGAGTACTGTGTTCTAAACGGAGACCCCTAGTGGAAGGTTGTGCCATCGCACCCTGAAGAGAAGGACTTTTCCACTTGGCTGTTCATTGCTAACACTTGGGGCTTTGGGAGGGGGGATGGTGAGGCAGAAGGGAGGAAGCAAAAAAGCTTTACACAGATTATTTGGATGAGAGAACCTGTCAGAGGGTTTAAGTGGAGACGATCGATAAACCCAAAGCCCAGGCTTTTACACGAGGTGCTTTTGCATTTCCAGAAATTCCAGGAGTGGTTCAGATGAGAGGGATGTGAGGCTGGGAACCCCTAAGCTCTGTCCTTTTGCTTCAGAACAAACAGGACACACAATGGGAAAGACTAGACATCTGTTTAAGGAAACTGGAGAAAGCAAGGGAACATTTCATGCAAAGATGGGCATGATAAAGGACAGAAACAGTAGGGACCTAACAGAAGCCAAAGAGATTAAGAAGATGTGGCAAGAATACACAGAAGAAGAACTGTAAAAGAAAAAATGGTCTTAATGACTGGATAACCACAATGGTGTGGTCACTCACCTAAAGCCAGACATCCTGAAGTGCAAAGTCAAGTGGGCCTTAGGAAGCATTACTATGAACAAAGCTAGTGGAGGTGATGGAATTCCAGCTGAGCTACTTAAAATCCTAAAAGATAATGCTGTTAAAGTGTGGCACTTAATATGTCAGCAAATTTGGAAAACTCAGCAGGGGCCACAGGACTGGAAAAGGTCAGTTTTCATTCCAATCCCAAAGAAAGGCAATGCCAAAGAATGCTCAAACTATAGTACAACTGCACTCATTTCACATGCTACCAAGGTTATGCTCAATATCCTTCAAGCTAGGCTTCAAAGTATGTGAACAGAGAACTTCCAGATGTACAAGCTGGATTTAGAAAAGGCAGAGGAAACAGATATCAAATTGCCAACATCCGTTGGATCATAGAAAAAGCAAGGGATTCCAGAAAAAACATCACTTCTGCTTCACTGACTACACTAAAGCCTTTTACTATTTGTATCACGAAAAACTGAAAAACTCTGCAAGAGATGGGAATATCAGACTACCTTACCTATCTCCTGAGAAGGTCAAGAAGCAACAATTAGAACCTGACATGGAACAACTGACTGGTCCAAAATTGGGAAAGGAGTAAGACAAGACTGTGTATAGACACCTTGTTTATTTAACTTATATGCAGAGTACATCATGCGAAATGCTGGGTTGTGTGAATCACAGGCTGGAATTAAGACTGCCGGGAGAAATATCAACAACCTCAGATATGCAGATAATACGACTCTAATGGCAGAAAGTGAAGAGGAACTAAAGAGCCTCTTGATGAGGGTGAAAGAGGAGAGTGAAAAAGCTGGCTTAAAACAGCATTCAGAAAACTAAGATCATGGCATCCAGTCCCATCACTTCACGGCAAATAGACGGGGAAAAAGTGGAAACAGTAACAGATTTTCTTTTCTTCAGCTCCAAAATCACTGTGGACATTGACTGCAATCACAAAATTAAAAGACACTTGCTCCTTGGAAGAAAACCTATGACAAACCTAGACAGCATATTAAAACAGAGACATCACTTTGCCAACAAAGGTCCGTACAGTCAAAGCTATGATTTTTCCAGTAATCATGTATGGATATGAGAGTGGGATCATAAAGAAAGCTGAGCGCTACAGAATTTATACTTTCAAATTGTGTTGGAGAAGGCTCTTAGAGTCCCTTGGACTGCAAGGAGAACCAGCCAATCGTAAAGGAAATCAACCCTGGATATTCATTGGAAGGACTGATGCTGAAGCTGAAGCTCCGATCCTCTGGCCACCTGATGCGAAGAGTTAACTCATTAGAGAAGACCCTGATGTTGGAAAAGATCGAAGGCAGGAGGAGAAGAGGGTGACAGAGGATGAGATAGTTGGATATCTATCCTCAGATAGTCAAGACAGCATCACTGACTCAATGGACACGAGTGTGAGCAAACTCCAGGAGACAGGGGAGGACAGGGAAGCTGGTGTGTTGCCGTCTACAGGGTCACAAAGAGTCGGGCAAGACTTAGCAACTGAACAACAGCAAAGAGGACACGATGACACATATGCCCTCTGGCAGGACAGATCCAGGATCTAAAAATGCACATGTCAGCTGGACCGTCCATCCCCAGACTGGGACATTTGCCCAGGCATCAGTCAAGGACCCGGCCATCACCAAGCCCCGGAGGGACTCCCTGGACTCTCCCAGGGACCATCTTCACTTTAGCGAGCTCCCACCCAAGGGAAGCTTATGGGAATTAACTTGAAAGAGTGGCTCAGGTTTCCTGCATCCAGAACAAGGACATTCTGAATAGAAATAAGTGAAGCCCCTGCAGTGCGATTCTGTCAGTTTTTGAAAGTAAATAGCTTTGCTACCGACAAGAGCAAGACGATGTTTATTTCCCCTCCTCCTGTCACAGAGCATTAATTGAGTTGTGCAGCCACTTTACAAGGCGGTACCACCAGCAGGACTTCCAGGGGTCGGGAGAAAAAAGTGGAAGAAAGCCAGGACAGGTAGGAGGAACCAAGGGACCCGAGAGAGACCCCTACTCCCTACATGCCTCGTGTGCGTCCTTGTCAAGCCACTGGGGCATGTATCATGTTGACGTGGGAGAAATGGAAAACAAAAAATGATGTTGGATAAACAGATGCTACTTCTTTTAACACAGGTATTCATTCATTCTTTCATTCACTTTTTAATAAACAGCCATTGGCCGCTCACCCTGTCCCAGATGCTGTGCTAAGGATTCGATTTAATCTTGCAAAGAGCAGTATGAAATAGTTATTCTTACCCCTATTTTTTTTCACAGAAGGCAATTAAAGCCCCTGAATCACGTTAAGCAACTTGCTCGATCCAGTTGGATCAGCTAATTGAGTAACAGAGCTGGGATAAGCCTTCCGCTCACCACTTCTGTCCTACATACAGCTCCGGAGACACCAGTTCTTTCAAAGTAGGCTTTGCAAAAGAGCTGACACCAACTGGTTCTAAAATAATGTCGGTTCCTCAACTGAATTTTGGAAGGATCTTGAGATGGGCACTTGGAGACTGCGACGTGTCCACCCCATCATTCCTTCTGCTTCTTTGGACCCAGATGTTGTTCACTGTGTGGGAGAAGGACCCATCCGTTGGGGAGGGGGTACCTCTCACCTCTCACTCTTGCCTAAGGGCAGAGCTCACCCCATGCCTGGAGAAAGCAGAACCATCTAAAGGAACAGCTGGGGTATTCACTGCTGTTTTCGATAAGGAGCATCTAGTCCTCGAGGTGAGTCCCGGGCAAACATCAGATGCCAAAAAAGAAAATGCTCATTAAGACTGAAACTTTTGTGCATTTACTCATCAGGGCTGGGAAATGTGAGGCTCCGAAATCCTACGGCTGCCTGTACTTTGTTCCACGGCTGCAAAGGTAAAAAAAAAGAAAAAGTCATTACCTCCCTAGGAACACATACTCACCTTCTGAATGCCTTTTTTTTTTTTTTTTAACTCTGGCTCCAGTTCCTAATTTTGATTCTGTGTGTGTTTAACCACAACATAAAGAACAGGATGAAAAGAGGGGGAGGCTTTTCCTCACCAGTTAGAGTGTCAGAGGCCCAAGCACCACATTCTGCCCAGTCCCACCAACTCAAAGCCCCCCGTGTTAAATATATGGCTACAGACATTAAATACGGGCTTCCCAGGGGGTGCAGTGGTAAAGAATCCACTTGCTAATGCAGGAGACACAAGAGAATTGGGTTTGATCCCTGGGTTGGGAAGATCCCCTGAGAAGGAAGTGACAACCCACTCCAGTATGCTTGCCTAGGAAACCCCATGGGCAGAGGAGCCTGGCATGCTACAATCCATAGGGTCGCAAGAGTCAGACACGACTGAGCACCCAGGATAGCATAGAGTTGCTAAATATATGACTATATATTTCTTCTACTGTGGACTCTTGACTACTGTTCTGGCAAAGAGGATAAGAGGTGACGCAGAGAAAACTAGAATTTTGCTTTTTGCAAATTGGGTCGGGAGGAATGAGCCATTCCAGGCCAGGCATGGAAGGGGATTCCTAGGAAAGCCAATGGACCAAGACAGTGTTAAGCAAAGCGTGGCACTGCATGAATAGTTCACAAGATGGCACCGGGATGGACAACTGAATGAACCCTCTGTGAGGATGGGGTTGTGGTGGGGGGGCTTTTTTGTTCTAGAAACAATCGAGATCAGCTGGCCCCTAACAGGAGCTCAAAGACTGAATGAATGAACAGATACTTCAATGTACAAGTATTTCAATGTCTATTGGGAAAAATACTATCACAGCTGTGATATGATGGGATGTCTTGATTCATTTATTAGTGTGTTTATTTGGGGTTTGGACAGTCTACTTTGAAGTTCAACACATAAGTGAATACTAAGTAGATATCAACTGTTGTTGATGAGTGAATTGGCAAAAATTAGGAAAGGGATGCTTGAATAACATTTGAGAAACTCTGGGCCACATTCATTGTTTTTGATGTAACAAGGCCACTCACTGTCTAAGTACCATGATAGGGTCTTGACAGAAGACACCAGCAAGACTCTTGGAGCTCCACAACGAATGTCTTACTTAGGGCTTCCGTCAAAACCTGTCTCCACTTGCAATCGCAAAACCTGTCTCCAAGGGTCCCACAGAACAACTCAGGAGTGGTTTTGTCTTGATTGTTCACTGGACACTCATTTCTGTCTTTTCTCCTTTTTTCAATGTGGCCCAAGAGGGTAACAGGCTTCCCTGATGGCTCAGATGGTAAAGAATCTGCCTGCAGTACAAGAGACCTGGGTTTGATCCCCAAGTCAGGAAGATCCCCTAGAGAAGGGAATGGCAACCCACTCCAGTATTCTTGCCTACAGAATTCCTTGGACAGAGGAGCCTGGTGGGCTACAGTCCGTGGGGTCGCAAAGAGTCAGACACAACTGAAGGGACTAACACACACACACTCATACACACACACACACACACTCATACACACACACACACTCATACACACACACACACTCATACACACACACACACTCACACACACACACACACACACACACACACATCTTTTACATACAGGCTTCCCAGGCGGTGGTGCCATTGGTAAAGAATCCTCTTGCCAATGCAGGAGACACAAGAAACCCAGTTTTGATCTCTGGGTTGGGAAGATCGAATGGAGAAGGAAACAGCAACCCAGTGTTCTTGAAGGGAAATCCCATGGACAGAGGACCTGGAGGGCTACCGTCCATGGGGTCGCACAGAGTTGGACATGATGGAGCAACTAACACTTTCCAGAGGGTAACAGAAGCCGCCTGCTATCCACAGAGACCACCGCACTGGCAGCTGACCCAATTCCACCACTTACTGTCTCCCTCAGTCGCTTACATCCTCTTTTGCAGACAAGGCAGGTGGACTTGCTCTTCTCCATTCATTCCTGAAACACCTTTCTCAACAACTCACACATCCCCAAATCCCTTATCCTCGGGTCAGGAAAATCATCACTTTCCTCCTGGGATTCACACTGACCCAGCCATCAGCTAAAGCCCAACAACCAATAACTGCTGCTGATCCTCACCCATCACCCCGTTTATTTCCTGCACAGCACTCTCCATGATCTGAAAACACCTCTTGATCCACTTACTTCTGCACCATCTACTCTTTTACTAGAATGTCAGCTCCAGGGTGGCAGAGATCTTCCCTAACCATTGCGCGGTATCATCCTTGATGCTTGGAAACCATGTTTTGCGTGGACAGATGAAAGATTGGATGATTGGATTTACACACATGTAAATGTGTGTAAATCATGTGTAAATCATGATTTACACACGTGTAAAAAGCATGGACAGTCGCTGCCTCCTCTGGCTTATAAATACATTCCTCCTCTCGCTTCTCAGGTTCAAATGCATTCACTCATTCATCCATTGCACATTTTATTTTAGTTGGACAACTACTATGTCTCAGACTTTCTTCTAGGCATGGTAGGTAGAAGAGAACAGAAATGGAGGCATCTCTGCCACCATCTTGCGTGCAGTCTAACAGGTCAGGACAAGCCGAGCAAAACTCCTTCTAAACCATCTGATGCTTAACAAATATTACAAGTAAAACTAACACGATATTTACTTTAACAAATATTAAAAGTAAATTAACAAGAGAGCACTCAGAAGTAGGGTCCCGGGCAATAACAGAACATCATCATCTTTTGCCCTTTTCAGCCGAGATCCATCAGTCAGGGCCACAGTATGCCAGGAAGAGCAGAAACAGCAATGAAACCTTTTTTTCCCCAAGCTGTTTCAGGAACCAGAAAGTTTTAACCACAGAAGCACTTTCCCAAGCCTATAACAGGCTCGAGAATGGAACTGAGGGTCCTTTGGAAAAACCCTTCTCTAGGAGTTTCTTCCTACAGGAGGTCTGCTTGTTGCCCCCAGCTCGCCTGCACTCAGCGTGGTTGAAGGGCCGAAGCAAAGGCCCTCCTGAGCTATTGTGTCTGAGAGCTCACCCCACTGACGCAGCCCCTCTGGACTGGGCCAGGCCAGGCCAGCCACATCAGGTAGACAGTCCCAGAGGAAACGCCCAGCCCTGCCAAGTTCTCGTGGGGCAGCGCACAGGGAAGAGGATAACTTTACTGATGAATGGAATTTTCTTTGCCTTTCTTCAATGAATTAAACAGCACACTGGGACACCTCTCCCCGTCCATCAAAAAGGTCTCTACAGAAGGGGCGATTACGCCCACACTTTGTAATCTCTGCTCATTCACAGGACAACCTCCTCTGCGTGTCGCGCCGACGAACCAACCTGATTTTGTTTACAAGGCAGCAATTTCTCTTCCAGAAGACTATTATTTGCCTGACAAACGACACTGTTTTCATCCGGCCAAATATGAATAAACAAGCATTACGTTTTCTCTTGGGGGCAGAGAGCCTGGTTAAATGAATCAGAAAACCCTAAAAAAAATATTGTCTACCCTCCGTCCATCAGTTACTGGACAATTACTCAAGGGCCGGCTGCAAGGAAAACAGATGGCGTGAGTGTTAATAGGATGGGCTTTCTGGACTCGGGTAAAGGCAGAAGCCGCCGGGTGTCTGTTCTGACACGGGGAACCGCCACGACATGGCAGACAGAGCTGCCGAACGGCGCAGGACTCGGGTCTCTGGACTGACGGACGCTTACGGTTTTCAGGAGTGAATGCTGGATGAAATATTCTCCAGGCTGACATGGCCCAAGGAACCCTGTCGTGCTTCCCCACCCTGCTTCACCACAGATCCCTAAAAAAGGAGGAAAACAGAGGGTGAGCCTCGGCCCACCTGAGATATGGGTCTTTTACATGGCAGACAAGAGCCCAGTACTTCATGTCTTTCCCCCTTCATTGGAAAAATCGGAGAAACTAGGAAAATTGGTTAATTAGCCAGTTTATGACACGCGATCTCTCTACAAAGAGACACGAGGTCCTCGGTTCTATCAGAGAGCCACCCAGGCTTGGGCAGAAGCTCATTCCAGCCACTTAAATTCCTTAAACAATTCAGACATGAAGATAATCTATCCTAATTCTTTTCTGCATTATTGACACTATTGACTCCCCCCGATCCACAGCACGATCTAATAAATCAACACGGGATTAAGCCGAGAAGAAAGAAGGTGATAAAATGCCATTTGGTCCTCTATAAATCATCAGACGAAGCAGCACAAGGTAAGTAACTAGAATGAGAATTGAACTTCTCTGCACACCATCATTGTTACAGCCTCCCTAGCGTGTCCCAAATTTATAACCGCGGCAGGTGCATGGGGGTGAGCGCCCCCCACCCCCCACCCCGTCCCCACTGCCTTGGTGTAAGAGCCATCTTCCTGGCGACTCGGAGCTGAGATCTGCTTTCTAATTAAAGACAGAAAGGGTTGATATGCAGGTTTCAGTTCAATCGCTTTCGATCTGAAGGTGTCCATGGTGAGCAATGACTTCATTTACCAGGAATTACCCTTTGTACAAACCACTTCACTATTTAAAACAAACCACATGGATCATCATTAAGTGGGGAAAAATGACCGATCGGATATTGACAGTGGCACCGTCCACTTCAGGGGACCCCCCCGCCCCCTCCCTTTTAATGTAGAATTTAAGCATTTGACTTGTTTTCACATTGAAGCTGATAAAAAGGTTCTCAGTGAAAAGGATCTGACAGATGAGAAGCTTTCTTAGAACAGGACTGGGAGACACTGATGGGGGTTTAGGAAGTGGGGAAAATGAAGTTAATATGCTACTGGTCCTCTCCCAGAGAGTTAGTACTGAGTGTAAAACAGCTCTAGGGGAAGTGTGGCATGCAGTGTGAGTCAGGCAACAGCCCTTGTCCATTCTGTCCATACGCTTACCATACCTAACCATGCAATGCTCTTTGGCGCACACCCTGTGACTTTAGGATAGACATCAAGCATCTCTTGGTGTTTTTTTTTTTTTTTTGGTTGTTGCTATGATGAATGTGTGTGTGTGTGTGTGTGTGTGGTTGTTTTCTATTTCTCTGTGAAAAACACTACCTATTCTCTTTTGACCCAGCTTGTAGTAAGCCCCTGAAAATTCTGAATCTGTATTCAGAATTTTCCCTCCAAGTCAGACTGTTGAAATGGCTACCTGCTTTGGAAAGCTGGACAGATTCTGTACTGGGGAGGTGTGAGTTTGAAGTTCACTTGGGAGAAGTAGATTCACCATCAACGAAGACACCAGATAAAGATGCTGCAGTGTGTCAAGAATGGAGGCTGAAACAGAAACTTGCCCTAGAGGGCAAGACCAAACCCAAAACTGTTACAAAGCTCGCCTGTCCCTTCCACCTTAAAAATGGTCCAGGGCCCCAAGATTGCCGCTCCACCCTAGAGGAATACAGATGTGGGTACATCTGTATGTGATGACATCATTGGCCTCGAGATCTAGATGCCAAAGGACCACTTGACATGATCCCAACCGTAGTAACATCTCTAATGTGAAAAGAGAGGAGAAAAAGGAAAAAAGAAACAAATTGTAACTGTAGGAAAATCCCACCTAAAGCAGAGTCACTGGGGAATAGCAATCAATGAAATGGAATAAGTCAAATAATTTCGACACCAAAGTTGCCTCTTCTTTGGCCTGAATAAACAAGTTTGTTTTCTTTTTTGTTTTTTTGTGGCAAAATGGTTATGTCGTTTTCACTTGGTCATTCAGGCTAAACACGATGCTGAGGTATCCAGATTGATTTTTGCTTTTATGAGTTGTCTTAGGAACAAATCTGGGAGGGTTTAGGAAGAGAGGTGAGATGTCAAGGCTAAGGCAAAGAAAACGGATGACGAAGTCATTTTCCTTCAATACTGGATGAGAAATAAGCCCCATCAGAAGCTTCATTCCAGGAAAATGTATTTTAAGGAGGACTCAGGGGCCCCTAATTAGAGTGTGTGCCTTTAGAAAACAGAATGATAATGCTTCCAAAATAAGAGTCGTGTTTTAATTATGTTCTTATGTAACTGATGATCTGAATGATCAAGACTCCTGAAATATGTTTATTTCTAAATAATAATAAAAGAAAAATGTCTCCAATGAAAGTGTCATTTATCATCAATATGGCCCCATCCAGCCATCTGATCAGCTTTGAAAATACAGATTTAGCCCTCCGGTCATCAAAATTAAATAGAGATACAGTGATAGTTATAGATTAATAGCAGATAGAAAACACTGTAGAGTCGTACAATAGGAGATGTATAGATGGTGACAGTAAGTGGTTCGTGGAGACTGACGTGAACTCTTTCACACCCTTCATCAGCCAACTGTCCGGACTGCTAAATAAAAGCAATGACAGGAGACGTGTCCACAGACTATCACGCCAGCTGTGGTGAGGAGAGGTGACCTGAAGATAAAGCTCTCCCACCCTGAGAGGGAGCCTTTAGCGAGGTGGAATGTATGGCTGGAAAACCTGGTTCTCAACCTGACAGGCAAAAATACATGTCTGCCTGACCATACTTCAGGCATGAAATGAAACTCAGGAAAAATGCACACACACAGACACACACACAGATACACACACCGCATTCCGATGCATGTCGGCATCACCTTATCAGGGCTTTCATAGAAAGCATTATAAGCCCTGTCAGAGATTGGCAAGAGGGTGCCTTCCACGGTGCGTGTCAAAGCCCACCTTCATCTACTGCCATATGGAACCACAATGCTGATTCGGTCACTTCTAAACATGTGTGATGGCTGCCAAGATCCCCCTTGAACCACCCTTTTCTAGAGCAGGAATGTTTCTCCCCCTCCTCCATAGACACTGCCTGACTGATGTTAAAAACCCCTGCCTTCCTCCTAGATAACTTGTCCTTTTCAAGGCAAGAATAACCTCTCATTCAAAGTCACTGTCTTCTTTCCTAAGTTGTGCCCCCCAAAGCAAAGCCATTTAACAATCAGAAGGAAGAAACATGAATTTATTCTTAAAAACAAAAAAGAAACATGCATAAAGAAACCGTGAGCACACTGAACACTTTGTAGTATTTTACTTGCTAGGTAATGCTTCTCAAATTGATTAATAAACAACAGGAAAGAAGTGAGTACGGTAGGCAAAAGATCAGCTCATATTAATAATTTGATTAAATTCAGCTGAGGTTTAGCATTTGTAGAAACCTCCTTAGGAGACTCTTCTGGTGGGTAACTGGTATAAAACACACACACCCAACACACACACACACACACACACACACACTCACAGCAAAGGCACAGAAATGGTAGAAGCAGATGAATCACATCATATGTTACCAATAACCTCTTGGGAAATGTTTCCTGGCACAACTTACTTAATGACAAACGGGATAAAACACTATTTAAAAGGATAAACCAGTTTGGCCCTAAGATAGTAAAACAACGAGAAAAATAAAAAAAGGTTGTTCTCCAAAAGACATGAAAGAGAAAATGCGACCAAGAAATATTTTTTTCTGGAGGCAACCAACTTGATGACAAATTACCCAGATGTTCAAAGCAGAATCTTGACATTTTATGAATACGCAGGGTCTTTGGAGCACGAGGCCCCTTGGAACACTTGTAAAGGAAGTTTAGTCAACCACAACCACACACATTTAACACATGAGACTCTTGAAGGGAGTCAGTGGAAAAACAGATTAAAAGACTCCAAGCAGGTTAACTCTTCCTAGAGCAGGATCCGTGATCCTAGGAAGGGAAAAGGATTTCTTCAACTCTGCCAGTTCACATCCACAAGCCCTGTCCAGTGAGACAGAGCTGGGCTACTCACCCCACAAGGCAATACTGAGCCTGTTTCCCAAACCTTGGAACCAAGTTAAGCGGTCACCCTACTAGTGAAAAAAGGGGGGGGGGAAAAGAAGGTCAGAGGGAAACACCCAGAGAAAGACAAGAGAGTGAAAGATTCTGAAATAGACACAGAATGGAAAATAAAACGCAGAACTCATCAACAAGACCGTTAAGGGAGCGTGGGGGGCGGGGGGAGCCTTTTTCCATGCCAACAAAGACTGCATCCTAAACCACTAGCCTTCATCACAGCATCCCCTGTGAGTTTACACGCAGGTTCCGGGGGCTGACACGCTCCAGAAAGCCGAAGGCTTGGGTCCCCCGCGGGCGGAACATAGCACAACCCAGACAAACTTAAGGAAACAAAAATACTCAGCACCTACCCACCGACATATATGTTTTTTGCACTCCTTATTAAAGCGGCTGAATGAAAACTCCAGACACCCAAATGCCTCCGCAAAGACCCAAACTCTTAGCATCAAAGAGGTCTTAGGCTCATATCGCCACTGGACGCACGGACACGAGAAAGAATGCGAGTGATTTAAAAAAAAAAAAAATGCAGTTTGCAATTTTAAACTCCCGATACCCAGGTTCAGAATCAGGCGTTCAAAGTACCCAGAAAGCAGCAAACACAGCCAGGCGCGGGGTGTCCGGGCTCCACGGAGAACTAGGGGCTCCGATTCCCACCCCTCCGGTCCACACGCAAGCATTCCCCGTTCCCCAAACCCATCCAAGGTACCAGAGCGCTTCCCAACGACTCGGGTACCCAGGCCGCCGCCGCCGCCGAGCCCCAGGGAAGCAGCCACCGAGGGAAGAAACGCGCGCCTTACCTGCTGTAAGTACATAAAAGTCAAGGCACACGAGAGCTGGGGACACATGCCCACGTTGGGGAGCGCCACGCAGGTGGCCCCCGTCAGAGGATGCTGCATACTGGCGCCCGCCGAGCACGAGTGGGCACGCTCGCATGCAATCGCCGCTGCTCTTTGCCTGGCCGCTACAATTTTTTTTTTTTTTAATTTTGCTGATTATCTAAGTCAAAACCCGGCGCCTGTCTCCCTTCTCTCTCTCTCTCTCTCTCCCTCTCTCTCCCTCCCCCCCCGCCGCACCCCGCGCGTCGGTCCGTCCCTCCTCCCTTGCGTTCCTTCCCGTAGGTTGTGCTAGATCCCGGCGGCGTTCATCTCTTGCCTCCAACTAAGACACTTGAGAGGGCCGGGCAACTATTTTGTTCCTTTCGTGGCTGTGGCTGGTTTTTTTTTTTTTTTTTTTTTCCCTTTCTGGTTGTTGGGCCTGCTTTCTGAGGCCCCGCAAAGTGGAGGGTGTCTCCTGGCCCCCCGCCCCCGCGAAGATGGGAAAACCAGCAAAGGCAACTTCTATTGAAGGTAGAGGGGGCGGAGGCCCTCCGGGAGATGCTGAGTAGTGGCGGGGGGCCGTGGGGGTGGGGGGAGAATGGAGCTAAGGGCGACAGAGACGAGGGGAGAGAGAGAAAAAGAGAGAGAGGGCGAGATTTCGACTCACACCGAGGCTCAAGCCGCTGATGCTGAAGCCGCGTCTCCTCATTTGTCAAATGGGCCCAGGGGCAGGGTTGTTTTTTTTTTTTTTTCCCCTCCCCTTTGCTTTTTTTTTCTTTCTTAACGACTCACCAAAATTCAAATTGTGTCTGCTAAAAATCTCCGCGGGGCGGGCGAGGAAGCGATCGAGCGCCCCACACCGCCAGCATCCAGGCAGGCTGGACAATTCGTGCGATGGGAGCTGGGACCCAGAGTCTAGATGTGGGGTGGCGGCGGGGTGTTTGCCCTGCTCGGTTGGCAAATAAACACAGAAATGGGATTCCCCCTCGTGGGAGTGCTGGGAGGACGCCTAGGGGCTGGGGGGCGGGAGGGGGCGGCCAGGGGGAGCTGGGGGCTGTTGCGGGCGCTCGAGGCAGGGAGGTTGGTGGGGGTCCCCGCACCCCGGGCAGGGCGGCCCAGGTGGCGCTGCACCCCCCGGGCCTTCGGGGCGCCGCTTTTTGCTCTGCGCCTCCCCTTGGCTGAGCCAGCAGCGGGGCGCACACCACCCAGCCCGAGACTGGGATGGGAGAAACCGCCCTGAACGGGGCTGGGGGCTGGCGTGGAAATCAAGCCCCTCTTCGAAGACCACCTCCAGCCCTACGGCCAATTCAAGGGGGCTTATCTCTCTCTAGGATCCCCGCTCTTTTCAAATTAATAAACGCGCAGGGTGGGCAAGTCCGGATTTGATCAGCGATGACTCTGGGCTGCAGCCCCGAATAACCCCCGATCAGGGGTTATTTATTTTATTTTCCTGCCTGGCCAGCCCTCCTCGGGCCAGCATTAGCATTCCACTCTTGCAAAGGGGCTCCCCCCCTCCCCTCTATTTTATGAAGTAATAATTATTCATTAGTAGATTTCGTTAGTCTTTATGCAATAAAATAGGATGTGATCTGCAAATCAAAAGAAAATATTAAGACTCTAAGGAGTCCTTGGTCCCCCATGCGGTGGGTGCGAGGTGGGGTGGGGAGGAGGGGAAGCACGTTCTGGGCGGCAGGAAAACGATCAGAAATAGTAGTCCTATTTTGTGATATAGATTTGGATCCAGCAATTGGGATTTTCTTTTTCAGAGCAAGAGGCTGTCTGAACAGTATCTCTTTTGATTGCTGGGTTCCTTGCAAGAAGCCTTGCAGGGGTAGTGGGTGCCATCACCCTGAAGGACAGGGCAGGGGACTCGCCACCAGGGGCAACCCCACTGACCTTTCTGGGAGGCTCATGGGGATGTTCGGCCAAATGATAGTTTCCCAGGCATCAGCTTCACGAGGCACAACTCACTCTGCAGGCTAATCAAAATGGTTTCTGAAGAAAAGGCAATTAATTACGCCACAGCTCCATTTTTTGTTGTTGTTGTTCTGTTGAGACACCATCAGTAACCAAGTCTTCACTCGGCCAAACACTAGGCCCCGACCTGGCTGTTTTCTTTCTATCCCTCACCTTGCAAAACCAGTTTCTCCAACACCCTGGGACTCTCACATTCCCCCTCAGTTTAAAGGGGGCACCCTAGGATGCTAAACCCTAAACAGAAGTTTGTCTGAAGGATTAAGGGAGAAGAGACTGGTATCTTACACTGTTTTTTGGGGAGTGGGGGCGGGGGTGGGGTGGTGTAGTGATTGAAAAATCCTTGCTATACTTTGTCTCAGTTCATCAGACAAGGTCTGATTTACCAATAAACTGATTCAATTTTTTTTAACTGTCTTTTCTTACTCTCTGCCTGTCTTGTTTTTTTTTTTTTTTTTGGTAAAATTTTGCAATTCTCAAAATCAGAGGGAAAACCATCCCACAAAACACAATCTGGAATGAAAGGTCAAAGATTCTGCCTATCCCATCCTTCCCATCGCCTTCCCATTCTCTCCTTTTGCCTTAAGCAATCTGCTGTACTGACAGGGGTTGGTCCTGCCTGTCTTTTTTTTTTTTTTAATCCCTTGCTGGCACTGGAAAAACCTGCAAAGGCCCCAAGAAGAGGACAGAATTTCCCCCTCAGCTCATTTTCATAAGAAACACGATAAATAATACATGGCACTTTAATAAGACCTTATCTGAATGGTTTAATGAAAAACAAATACATTATGTAAGGAACCAATAACTGCTCTCAGCTGCACTGAGCCAACACTGGTTTGCCCGTCCGTTTTTCTCCCCAAAGTTGAAAACTCTCCGTGGTGATTGGATTCCTACAGACCCTTTTTGCAATAATGGCTCCCAGTTTCCCCCTTAGACTTAGGTCTCGCAGCCGGGGAACTGGAAGCCGGCAAAGGGAAACCGTAGAATCCAGACCATATAAACGCGTCTCAAGATGATCCGGGGCCAGGCTGCATTCCCTGGATAACCAAGTCAGAACGTCCCTGCACAAGTGCATGCAAACAAATTCATGCAAACCTGACTACGCACACAGCCAAGTACACAGCCCATCAACACAGATACAAGACAGGGCAGGAAAGATTCTGCAGTGACCGAGAAACGCACACAGCATCGGGTGACCCCAAATCAAACGGTAACTCCCCAGCTGCAACTATGGCTCAGTGGAAAAAAACTCTGCTAGCCTTTTAAGCAGTGTCTGGGGATGCTGAATTTGAATTCCATCTCAACAGAGACTGAGAGAGAGCCACATCAATGCTACTAGCTCCCAAATGATTCTTCTATTATACATGAATAAATGGGAGACGCGGGGGAAAGAAAATACTCTTCTCTCTCCCTACAAAGAATGTCCGGGCACTCAGTGTCACTTGGGTGTATATTCTGAGTTACGTTCAAGGGCCGCCCTCCTGCTTTCTCAACTACAAGGAGCCGTCATGGAATGCTTACCCCGTAGGAAGCAGAGAGTGTGCAGGAAGATAATGAATAATGCCGTCTTCAGATGGAACTTGACCCACACAACAGTGCTGGAACTTTTTCCTTCGCTCAAATTTGCCATCTCTTCAGAATAATAAAATAAACATTTTTTTTTCTTTACTCTCTTTCATAATCCCTTATTCTAACTTTCTAAGACTGTCAAAAAGCAGGTATTCAGCTAAAGAAAGATTTTCTATGGAAGTTGCCCTGCCTCAAAGCAAAAAAAAAAAAAAACTTCAGTTAAACAGAAAGAAGGCCTTCTTGATCTTAAATGCAATTTTCTGTTCGAAGGCTAGGCATAAAGTGACTGAGAAGTATTTTATTCTCACTTCCAAATTTTGATACAGCAACAACAATCTTCAGGAGAGTGAGAGTGAAGTCTCTGTAGGGAACTGGTTGTTGTTATCTCTATCACAAGCAGGTTAAGTCACCTACTTGTGCAAACATTTGAACGCTATTTAGTGGGCGTTGGTTACACTCAGGCACTGATCTAGTCCCTAAGGCTGCATCAGTGGGAGAAAGCAAAGATCCCTGACATCGCATGGTTTACATTCTGGTGGGAGTGTCATCAAGCACAGAACAAAGGTTAGAGTATGTCGATTGTACAGAATACAGAAGGTGACGAGTGCTGTGCAAAAAAATAAAAGAACAGGATCACAGCATCAGGGACACCAAAGATAAGGAAGTTTGGGCAGGTGGCAGTAAATACTGTATAAATTGGTGCTCACTCTGCAAATGCAGTTTCAGCTTGACAGGTACACACTGCTATGTTTAAAATGGATAACTGACAAGGACCTCCTGTACAGCACAGGGGACTCTGCTCAATATTCTGTAACAACCCAAAAGGGAAAAGCATTTGAAAAAGAACAGATACATGTATAACTGAATCACTTTGCTGTGCACTTGAAACTAACAGAACATTGTTAATCAAGTATGCTCCCATGTACAATACGAAGTTAAAAAGAAAAAAAGAAAAACCTTGCATCCTTACCCTTTCCACTCTGATTGCCAAGCCCCAAGTTTGCTAAAATATCAGTTCTGGAGTTCTCATGGGTCAGTCCACCGAGAGTGGCGGTGGGAGAGTTTGACCCTATCAATGCATAAACATGGGGAAGATTCCCACCTGCAATGTTGTCCATTTGAAGTGCAGGGTTTAATACAGTGTCTGATATATTGTAGGGACTCAGAAAATACTGCATTAGGGGATAGGTGGATGGATATATGGGTAGACTGATGGATGGATGGATGAATGAATGACCACAACAGCAATTTGGAGCAAATGACCTCTAGCTATCTCTTTCTTTTCAAGAAACACACAGATTCTAAGTTTTATTTACTTTTTAGCTCTCTCTATATTAAGCTGGCTTCTTGGCCTCTAGAATGAGGTCTCAGCCCCTGATGGTCCCTCGGGGCTACCCTGGTGAAGCCCTACTCCCCAGACAGCTCTTTTGGAAAAGTGTCCCCACTCCGTGGTGCAGAGTTGGAGAACCAGGGTTCAGCAGGGCTCAGATGATGAGCACGGCGTTCTTTCAGAGTAAAGGGCTGTGTCTCAGACAGACTGGATTCCAACCATTCAGACACAATTGCTCTGCATGTAATGACAGGATTGAGGCTGGAGATCAGAGTCCACTTCTGAGTCAAGGACCCTCGAACTCCACGAGCTTCCCTGCCTGGGTATTCGGTGTCAACGAGTTCAAGTTGAAAAGAGCAGAAACACAAGTGCAAGGATGCTCAGTTCATGACTAGCTCGCATCACACAAGCTCTTTTCAAAATTATACTGGCTGTTTAGAAGAGTTAACTATGATCCTTTGTCCATAAGATGGGCATCAATTAATCAATAAAATCAGCTAGTTTAAAATAAAAAGCCTACTACCTAGAAATGATATCTCTGTGGAGAAATGGGGCATCTTCGGCACAGGTGATGAGAGTTAAAATTGGTACAGTACCAGAGATGACAGGCAGCATTCACTCTCAACACTTCAAATATACTTATCCTTCAACCTAATTATTCGAGCTGTACGTATGGTCCTGTAAGACATTCCTGAGATGGGCACAGAGATACACATACTGGGATCATTTTTCCAGCGTTGCTTGTAAAAGCAAATGAACAGAAGCAATGGAAGCGCGGTTTAGTAGAGTGTGACACACACATACAAAAAAGCTGTTAGAACGAGGGACATCTATGTGTCTCTCCTTGGAAAGATTTCTAAGAAAGATCTTTAAGAAGTTTCACGGCATAGATGATTAATTTCACAAATGAAGGGTCTTCCCTGGTGGTCCAGTGGTGAGGAATGCGCCTTCCAAGGCAGGGGACACAAGTTCAGTCCCTGGCTAGGGAACTAAGATCCACACTGTTGGTTTTGTTCAGTCACTCAGTCGTGCCCAACTCGTTGTGATCGCATGGATGCTATCACGCCAGGCTTCCCTGTCCATCAGCGTGCTTCAGAGCAGCTAAGCTGTCGCTCTGCAACTACTGAGCCCCAGAACCACAGCTAGAGAGACTGTGCACTGCAGTGAAAGATCCCGCATGAAAGTAAACTTTAAGTCATCAAACCTAAGAAATTCGGAAGTCCAAGTTCATTTTCCTGGCACAACACATCTCATTACAAGTACCTCGAAAACATTAAGTAGGTAGGTAGATAGATGTTGATATACTGATATATATGTATACCTCAGATGAAAAAGAAAACCAAACTCAAAGTCATTTTAATCACGATCATGAATATAATGCTCATTTTAAAGACAAATAGTAATTTTGTAGGTGATCATTTCTGTCCAGTGAATACTGCAAAGCAATGTGGACTTAAACAGCTTTAAGGTCTTTGTATTTATTCAGAAAGACGAGATGGATACCAACTATTTATTAAGTAAAGTCACCAAAAATGATAATAAGGCAGAGATTTTCATGTTAAAAAAAAAAGAGAAGAAAAGATCCCGCGTGATGCAACTGAGACCTGACATAGTCAAATAATAAATAAATGTGCTAAGATGTTTCAGTCGTGTCCAACTCTGTGCGACCCCATGGACTGTACCCGCCAGGCTCCTCTGCCCATGGGATTCTCCAGGCAAGAATACTGGAGTGGGTTGCCATTCTCTTCTCCAAATTAATAAATAAATATTTTTTAAACTTTCATATGTGAAAACCAAAGTAACCAGATAGCAACAAAAACCCCACCATCTCCTTATGCACATGTGTGTGTGTATGTGTGCGCAGTGCACAGACAGACGTGCACACAGGCATCTGTGGATGTCTGGCTATAAATACACATGTATATACACACGTGAAATGCATACAAAAGGATCTGAAAAGGCACAAGGGGTAAATTCAGTTACAGCTAGAGTAATGAGGTGGAAAAGGGAGGTTGGGGGCTTCCAAATTTTACTCTCTCTGTATGTTTCTGTTTGAATTTTCACAACATTGGATTTGTGCAGGACTTCTATAATAAAATGAAAAAATAAATTCTACTGGTACACTGCTGGTTCAATGGGTAAAGAATCTGCCTGCAATGCAGGAGACATGGGAAGATGCAGGTCAGATCCCTGGGTCAGGAAGATTCCCTGGAGGAAGAAAATGGCCACCCCTCCAGTACCTTGCCTGGAAAATCCCATGGGCAGAGCCTGATGGGCTACAGTCCAAAGGGGCACAAAAAGTCAGACGTGACTGAGCGACTACACTCGCGTGGTACAACGACTAACACTACTTCTATTATCTTTGTTGTCACTGTGAAGAACTCGGGTTACACGTTCCTAAGGAATACTTTTCTAAATGGTGGTAAATTTCCCTGGCTAGGCCACAAAAACCTGCTTAAACACACTACCAACCAAGAATAGTCTAGATAAATAGGCTAAGTTGCTTCAGTCATGTCTGACTCTTTGCAAGACTACGGACTGTAGGTCACCAGGCTCCTGTGTCCATGAGATTCTCCAGGCAAGAATACTGGATTGGGTCACCTAGGTATACATGGCCACAACAAAAATGAGAAGCACATGTATCTTGGGTGTTGTACAGGGTTCCAGCAACTTAGAACCTCACCTCTGTTTACTACCTTGCTTCTTAGCAACCAGGTCTGCAGCTGACCCGGACAAAAACGAAAACAAAAGCACCAGCCCCACCACCGCCTCAAGTGCCAGTGATGCTGAGAAACAGACCAGTGAACAGGAAGCCTGACGATGCTGCTGTAGATGGTAAGGGCCAGAATCGGTGTGTAACCCCAGGAGGGACTGATTTGCAATCCCCCACTTCCTAGGGCAAGAGATGGTTTGTCTTGGTACCACGCTCAACATAACAGTTCAGGGAGATCTTTATGACGTACAGAACGAGTTGCTTGTTTTCTGTTCTGTTCAAACACCTCTTCCCGCAGGCCCCTTCCTCTCACTGCGTAGTTGCCTCCCTGGCTGCTAGCTGGTGTCCTCAGAGGGCAAGCCTGCAGCAATGGACAAGCCTTCCCCACTGTGTTGATCTGCTCTGTGCCAGCCACCAGAGCTTCTTCCTCTGCCTCTACTGCATCAAGAATCTCTGTAAACTGTCCTGGATTTCAGCCTGCACCCCAGAGAAAGACCCGGAGAGTCCCAGGGCTCGGAAAATAACTGCATGACCCTATCTGACCCTATCCTGGCCAGGGGAAGACTAGGGAGTTTACTGCCATCGAAGTGCGGCGATGCCCATGGTGGATGTATTAACAGTATTCCAGCTCCCAGAAACATACAAGCTGGGTCTATATTCAAGATGTGCTACTTACAGGGTCTGTACAGAGGGCATGCAAAGGAACCACTCTATGGCTCAGTTCTTTTATCTGTAAAACTGTTAGTTGCTCTGTCGTGTCTGACTATTTTGCAACTTCATGGACTGTAGCCTGCCAGTCTCCTCTGTTCATGGGTTTCTCCAGCCAAGAATACTGGAGTGGGTTACTATTCCCTCCTCCAGGGGATCTTCCCGACACAAGGGTCTGGGGTTGACTCGGGGTCTCCCACATTGCAGGCATATTCTTTACCATCTGAGCCACCAGGGAAGCCTCGTATCTTTAATAGGCGGCTAATAATAGCCCCCTCACAGAACTACAATGATTCTCAGATTTTTTTTCCTGCCTAATTCATGTAATAACTTTTATTGCAATAAAAGTTTGAAAACAATGAAGGGGGTTGCATGAAATTAATGGATAATTTTTTTTTTTTGGTTCAAGTTAGTATATTTGCACACAGGCACAAACGCACACACACATACAAACTCACACACACCATCTGTTCTCATCATCATCTCATAAAGGAAAGGGCATTTTGTACCCAAAAGTAAGAAGGACAGATCCTCAAAATAAAGGACAGCCTTTCAAATGGATTAAATTTAGGTCTATTAAAAATTTCACTAAATTGCCCTTAATTTTCTCATTTAGCTGCAGTCTGCTGAGAATGTCATTATGGAATCAGATGAATGGGTGGATCCATTTGGGAACCACTTAGAAAATGAGTATAAAGTGCCTCTTAGCAAGGGCATAAGCACCCCAAAAATCAACAATACACATTACCTATTAAGGGGATGCTTGGAAATGATGAACAGTGAGAGACACAAGTTGGCATCACTAACCTCTTCACCCCCACAGACTCCCTGCAGTAGACCCAGCCAAATACCTTTCTCATTTCCGAGTTCCCTGAGCTACAGAGCAGCATGCCTTTCACATGGGAGAAGCTTAATCAAGGTCATACGGATTGGATTGCTGGTTTCCCTTTCCCCAATGACACAAGGATTGCAGCCTGCTCATTCAAGGCCACCGGAAATGATGGCTCTGATGGGGGGGTTGGGCGCTTCTTCTGGACCATATGGGGCTTCCCTGGGGGCTCAGATGGTAAAAATCCGCCTGCAAGGCAAGAGACCTGGGTCTGATCCCTGGGTTGGGAAGATTCCCTGGAGAAGGGAATGGCTACCCATTCTAGTATTCTTGCCTGGGAAATCCCATGGCCCACAAAGAATCAGACAGGACTGAGTGACTAACCCTTTCACTCTTTAAAAAAAAACTCTCTGGCTCATATGAGGGTGTGTGGTGTAGTACAGAGGGCGGAATCCACCTTTTGGAGTCTCTCTTTTTGGGTGTGAAGTTCTGGTTCTCCCTCATTCTCCTATGGCTGCTATGAAATGTTGATGGAGTTATAATAAGTTCAGTTTCATTCAAAGAGGCGAAGAATAAATGTTAAATCACTCAGTCATGTCCAGCTGTTTGCGATTCCATGGACTGTAGGCCACCAGGCTTCTCTGTCCATGGGATTCTCCAGGTAAAAATACTGGAGTGGGTGGCCATTCCCTTTTCCAGGGGATCTTCCCATCCTAGGGATCGAATTGGGGTATCCTGAATTGCAGGCAGATTCTCTACTGTCTGAGCCACCAGGTAAGCCTCATTCAAAGAGGGAATGATGCTAATTTGGCCTTCCTAAATAAGTTGTTAAAACATAAATTAACATAGTACCTGTAAGTTCTGAGGTTGGTGCCTACCATCTAATAACCACTCGTACAAACTAGTGACTATAATTATGACTTATTTTTCTACTCAGTCCCCAACCAGCTGCTGAAAGAGGCATTCCTCTTTTTTGCCAAAACTTACACAAACAAGACCAACAATATCAATACATTCATGGACTGAGTAACTTCAGATGCAATTGTTTTTGAGAATTTTTTTCAAATGACATGACATTCATATGAAAATGTATAGACATCACCTTTCTGCCCTGGTCCTCTGTACACACATTTTATTTAACCTTGCTAATGAATCAAATGAACACAAACTTTCACATTAGTCCTTGTCAACTAAATTCCTCAACGGCTGAATCTCACAAAATGTCAGGTCAAGTTCTTTTACTGTTTTTGTGGAAACTGACTATGGTTAACACTTGTAATGAGATTGCTTATGGCCAGAGCAATAGATCTCTGTATCTATATAAACGTATATCTATTTATCTGCCAATCCTTATTTACCCTATCTGTCTATCTATCTCCTCACAAAACCTTGTAAAGTAGGTTTTACAGCTCGAGCTTACAGAAGAAGAAACTGAAGTTGCAAGAACTATGCTCTTGTCTCTGTAATAAAGAACGAGGGGTAGTGTTTTCAGAAAGGTCTGTTGAATTAAAAAGGCAGGAAGTTTTCTTTCCATCGGCATGCTATACCAGTAGTGGAAGAAATGCTGCATACAAAATCATGATTGCCATCATCATCATCATCTTATTTGTCATCATTTGCAATACCTAAACTTAGCAAGCACTTCTCCAAAGCATTATTCTTTGTCAATTTGGCTGCAAGATTTCCTCTTCCAGGAATCTATCCTAGAGACCAGCTACCGAATTTTATGATGGGAGTTTCCTAGATTTCTAGTCCCTATTTACTAGAGGGTGGGAGAAGTAAGTCCCGCCCTGACTTCCCTGTTGGCTCAGTGGTAAAGAATCCACCTGCCAATGCAGGAGATCCAGGTTCAATTCCTGGGTCAGGAAGATCCCCTGGAGAAGGAAATGGCAACTCACTCCAGTATTCTTGCCTGGAAAATCCCATTGACAGAGGAGCCTGGTGGGCTACAGTCCATGGGGGTCTCAAAGAGTTGGATGCATTTGAGCATGTGTACATGGAGAGACTGTTCTATCAGAGCAGCCAACTGACATTGAGTCAGGAGTGTCCCCAGACACATCAGGCAGAGCCCCCAATTGAAAAAGACCCAGAGCAAGCGAATACCTTAAGTGTCCAGAGGAGGTTTCCCGAAATGATCGGTTCCAGGAGGTGGTGCTGAAGGAGAGTGCAGAGTTTAGCACTTGAGAGGGTGGGAGTCTCGTTTCCAGTGCACAGGACAGAATGTAAGCGCGTGGGACAAGGGACCGTAGGCAGCAGAGACAAAAACGGCTAAGCGGTGATTTCTCCTAATGAACAAGTGGGTGGAGAGGTCTACTTTGGGAAGCCTCCACACCCCACCCACTCTCTGTGTTTCGACTTGCTGCAAACCTGAGGGCAAACAAAGCCTGCAGAAGATTCTGCTTTTCCTCTGCAGCAAGCTTGGCTGCAAGGTCCTTTGACCCCACCGATGCTCAGAAAGATTTATCTTTATGTAACCAGAGTCACCCTCAAGCCTATCCTACGAGAAATGATTTTGCCTCTATCATCTCAAGCTCTGGAATCATCCCTTTTGACCTTAACCCCCCGCCCAAGGTCCTATCTTGGCACAAGGTAAGAACTTCCACAGGGATCCCCAGCGATATTGGCACAGCTTCAAAGCCTGGCGGTTTCTGGCGGCGAGCTAGGAAGGATGTAAAGATTGGAGACAAAACTAGGTTAGTCTGCAAAAAAGTCACGTTGCAAATGGACCAGATATGAGCTAGAAGAGCTTCTTGGTTCTCAAGATCTCACTTCAACAGATACAAGTCTCTGGAATTTCAACTCTTAGTCCCCAGACTGCAATTCCTAATTATGGGAAACTCACACTCTTACAACCTCATCTGACCTTTCCACTCAGGTTTTTATATTATATGGAGTCTCTGAGTTCCATCCCAAGAACTCACAGTGAAGCTCAGCCTCTTGCTGTGTTCCACAGTACATCTACTCACGGAAGGCACATTTGAGTTTAGCAGATATCAAGACTGGGGATAGATATAAGGAAGAGAGAAAATAGGGGGAAACACGACTCTAGAGGGATCAGCATGAATCACCTTCTCTCAAAGGACACTTGGCTATTCGGCCACCATCCACTGCAATTAGACTCTCCTGGTTCCAGAATTTCTAGGCCATGCTTCTATTTCCTCTTTCCCTTCCCACTGAGAGCCCAAGAGCAAATTCCCATGCCCACCCTTTTGTCTCAAGTTTCCTTTTCCTTGAAATGTTGACATCTGATTCCCTAGAGGGAATCACCTTCTCACTCAAGTTTGTGTCTGTGGGTGCTCAGTCACTCAGCTGTGCCTAACTCTATGCGACTCTATGGACTGTAGCCTGCTAGGGCCCTCTGTCCATGGAATTTTCCAGGCAAGAATACTGCAGTGGGTTGCCATTTCTTCTTCCAGCGGATCTTCCCAACCCAGGGATCGAACCCGTGTCTCTTGCCTCTCCTCCACTGGCAGGTGGATTCTTTACCACCAACACCATCTGGGAAGCTCAAGTGTGCATCAAGCCATTTTTTCCAAACTCAAACAGAATTCTGCAGAAGATGACTTATTGTGCCCACTGTTAAAAGAAGCGTATCCTTTGCACTTGGTTTCAGATAGAACAATCTGACACTCTAGCAGGCACGGGGACACGTTAAGAGGAAAACTACGTATTTCCCCGGCCGCACCTTTTTATACAGGTCTGTGGCAGAATTCTTACGCGCTCCATAAACTTGAGATCTCCGTCAGAATCATCTTGTGCTTTGTTAGGTCTCTTAACACTTGTACCCCGATTGCCATCACCCTGAATGACCTACTTACTACGGTGCTCTTTGCGTGTGGGAGAAGGGTTTGCAGCATTGGTGGGAATCCACTGCATCCCTCTCTCCAAGAATCCTCAGCTCCCCTGCAGCCCTCAGGAAGGATCACGCACCTCAAACTGCTTTCTGCACGTCTCAGTATAAAGGTCCTGTCCTCCTGGCTGTTTCCACACCACCCAAACAAAATGTTGTGTACATCCCACTCTCTGCCTTTATGGACTTGCCTTTCCTTGTGGAAGCACCTCCCTCTCATTTACATAACCCTGAAACCCTAACATCTGCCCTTCATACTTCCCTCTGCAGCTTGGACTAGTCAATCCATCCCCACATTATATCACTCTGAGCTCTCCCATCTCTTGACTATAAAGTCTCTCCATTTTCCATTGCCCTGTCCCGATGCATCCTATTATTCTGTGTGTGTGTGTGTGTGTGTGTGTTAGTCATTCAGTCATGTCCGACTCTTTGTGACACCATGGACTGTAGCCCATCAGGCTCCTCCGTCAATGGGATTCTCCAGGCAAGAGTACTGGTGCAGGTAGCCATTCCCTTCTCCAGAGGATCTTACTGACCTAGAGATCGAACCTGGGCCTTCAGCATTGCAAGCAGATTTTCTACCATCTGAGCCACCAGGGAAGCCCCTGCTCCTGCTGCTGCTACTAAGTCGCTTCAGTCGTGTCCGACTGTGTGTGACCCCATAGATGGCAGCCCACCAGGCTCCCCAGTCCCTGGGATTCTCCAGGCAAGAACACTGGAGTGGGTTGCCATTTCCTTCTCCAGTGCATGAAAGTGAAAAGTGAAGTTGCTCAGTCATGTCTGACTCTTAGTGACCCCATGGACTGCAGCCTACCAGGCTCCTCCGTCCATGGGATTTTCTAGGCAAGAGTACTGGAGTGGGGTGCCACTGCCCCTCGCCTAGACTAAAACCACAACAAACAAAACAACAACAAAAGCTATGCTCTCCTAACTGGTTCCTTTGCTCAGCTTCAGATCTTCCCAACTCACACTCTACACTGATTTCACAGGAGAATTTTAAATACACAAAAACAGGGTTTCCCTGTTTTGGCTTAGCGGTAAAGAATCCCCTGCCAATGCAGGAGACCCAGGTTCAATCCCTGGTCCGGGAAGACCCCATGTGCTACTACGGGGCAACAAAGGCAGTGCCAGTAACAACTGAAGCCTGTGAGCCCTAGAGCCCAGGCACCTCAAGGACAGAAACCACCACCGTGAGAAACGGGCACACCACAACCAGAGAGGAGCCCCTGGTCGCTGCGACTAGGGAAGAGCCCAAGGAGCAACGGAGACCCAGCGCAGACAAAAATGAATCAGCAACTATATAAATAAATAACATTATTAAAAAGATATATAGAATAAGCACACCCATCTTCCACTCAGAAGACATCAGAGACCCTTCCCACCGAGGATGACCCGATAGCACACACTTTGATGAGGCTCTTCACCTCTTATCTGGCAACAGAACAGGCACTTTCTTGAATGTGCCTCCCTCCCCTCTGGATTCTGGTCACTGCATACCTAGTCTTGTAATTGCGTATGCCCAGCGCATATTAAAACCTCTCCAAATATATGTTCCTTGGCTGAAACTGCTTTAATGATATGAAAGTACAAATCCCAGAATACCCAGGGTGTAATTAAATAAATAAGCCCGGAATGAAACATGCATCTTTGTATGTCGTGCAATGTCGAGATGGAGATGAAAGCTCCTGTGTGCGTTTCACTTTATTCTTCACAGGGGCAGAGCTGGGTACATACTGATAGCGCTGTTACCCGCAAGGATGCTGAAACCCAGAGGGGTTATGTAAGCTTCCTGCATATAAATGGGACAGCCAGTGTGGAAGCGAGGTCCTTGTCTGTTTACTGTCTATCTCCTGCTTCCCCCCTGGCACTCACCTAGTCCCCCAGAACTTTATGTTCCCTCTTAATGTTGCAATCAGAACAGCACCTGACCTACTGATGCAGAGGCTTGTTAACCATTGGTCAAATCAATGAGACAACGTGGAAATGACAAGTCCTCCTCTACTTGGAGAAGGGAATGGCACCCCACTCCAGTATTCTTGCCTGGAGAATCCCATGGACAGAGGAGCCTGGCAGGCTACAGTCCATGGGGTCGCAAGAGTTGGACATGACTTAGTGACTAAACCACCAAACCACCTCTACTTGTACACCTCTGATTTCCATTAGATGCTCACTAATTGAAAGATTGATTGATGCAGTCATTCATTCATTCATCAGATACAGCTTTTTTTACCTTTTTATTTTGCACTGGGGTCAGATCAGATCAGATCAGTCGCTCAGTCGTGTCCGACTCTTTGCGACCCCATGAATCACAGCACGCCAGGCCTCCCTGTCCATCACCAACTCCCGGAGTTCACTCAGACTCACATCCATTGAGTCAGTGATGCCATCCAGCCATCTCATCCTCTGTCGTCCCCTTCTCCTCCTGTCCCCAATCCCTCCCAGCATCAGAGTCTTTTCCAATGAGTCAACTCTTCGCATGAGGTGGCCAAAATGTGATAGTTTCATGTGGACAGTGGAGGGACTCAGCCATACATATAGATACATCCATTCTCCCCCAAACTTCCCTTTCATCCAGGCTGCCACATAACACTGAGCAGAGTTCCCTGTGCTTTACAGTAGGTCCCTTTTAGTTATCCATTTTAAATACAGCAGTGTGTACATGTCCATCCCAAACTCCCTAACTATCCCTTCCCCCTGGCCACCATAAGATTGCTCTCTAAGTCTCATCAGGCATATGTTGAATGAATTCACTCTGCTAAGCGCAGTGCTGGAGATACAATGATCAATAAACAGGAGATGGAATTTACATTCTAGATGAACCTGATATTTGGGGATCATCTGGATTTTAAAAAATAAGGCTTTGCAACTCTGTGTCAGCTTATGAATCAGCATTTTCTCAACTTTCTGCAACAAGTTAGAATACCAAAGTGAATTGGATTGTGAGGCTAATTGAAAACAATATTAATTATCCATACTCCTAACTTCAATATTTGGTATTCATCAAAACAGCCTCATTTTCTCACTGATTGGCTTTATAATAAATGTTTTACATTTGAATTGATAAAATTCATCTCCACTCTGCTCCTTTCATCTCTTTTACAAATGTAGTTTCATGTAGAACTTATTTGTTAATGTGTTTTTACTGGGGTAAAAGCATATATATATACACAAATACATATATACATTTGAGAATCTATTTTCCTGGGTGACACTAACACCCTGGTATGAGGCTCTGATTATAGGCTCACTCTCCTATGGGAAAAAAATAAAGAATTTTTAATTTTTTAGTCCATGTTCTGAGGCCATAGAGTTTCATCTGTCCATTTCCTGTCTTCTTGAGGGTAAGTGGATGATAATAAGAACAGGGGAGTCAGATCACCTGGTCCTGAATCTTGGGTCTCTTTTGTCCAGCTGGGTGACTTTTGGCAAGTTATTTATACCTTCTGGGTCATGGGGTTTTCATTTACAAATAAAAAGGGCATGAACACATTTTTCACAGTCTGGATAACGTGGATGACATAATATGTGTAACTTGCTTAGTGAAATGCTTGGCATCTAGAAAAGTGCTGTGTGTATTAGAGCCATAGCTACGATGACAGTGATGATATAGCGTTGGTGATGGTGATCTTGTTATTAACTGTGAACACAGGAACTGTTGTTGTCATTCATCTCTCAGTCATCTCCGACTCTTCGTGACCACATGGGCTGCAGCACACCAGGCTTCCCTGTCCTTCACTGTGTCCTGGAGTTTGCTCCAATTCATGTCCATTGAGTCAGTGTTGCCATCCACCCATCTTATCCTCTATTGCCTCCTTCTCCTCCTGCCCTCAATCTTGTCCAGCACCAGAGTCTTACCCAGTGAGCTGGCTCTTTGTATTGCATTGAGTGACCAATGCAATTGGCTTCTGTTGAAAAGACAACCGTATTCTCTTTGGTGGGAAAGGATGAGGGCCATCCTGTTCCTCATTTCCAGGAGAACCCTTTGCTAGTTCACTGTCCTGCCCTTCTCTCTTAACTCGAGTTTCCAGCTAAGGAAGCAATTGGAATCTCTGTCGCCACCTGGACTCCCCCTACTTTCTCACCTCATATCTGGGCCACAGACATCTCTGAGGAGCCTCTCTCCTGCATCACACAGGAGCTGACACCACTGTTCTGCTGGGGAACTCTGGGGGACGTTAATATTTTATGACCTCTTTAGTGAAACACCAAACTCCAGGGTGCAGATACTTCCTCTAATTCAGATTCTCAGCAGGCTTCCACCCTCCCTTTCTCCACCCCCGCCTCTCACCATCCAAGCCATTCCAAGATTGCTTTCCCCCCACGCATAGCCACTGTCCTGTCAAGAGGCACACCATTCCAAGAAATGTCATAAAAAGAAAATAAGAGCAAAGTTAAGAATTATTGAGCTTTTACTGTGTGCTGGGTGCTACGCCAAGTATTTTACATTGGTTATCACATTTTTTGTCTTCCCAGAAACCCAACCAGAAAGGTAGTCTGACTCCTCCCTTTTGAAAGGCGAGGAAACTGCAAATTGGGGAAGACAAATAACCCTTTGAATCCACACACTCAGCCTCTAACTTGAATCGGTGTGATTTCTTTGGCTCTGATATTCTACTTTATTGCATAATTCATTCCTGAAAATGGATTTTTAAATCAAAATGTCTGAAAGTGGAACAACTGATATAAGAGTCCTCTGAGAGGTAGGTCTCTCCCCATAAAGTAAATGGGATTGCAAAATTCCAAACTATGGTGGAGGCAGACGCTGCCTCCCCCAGGTTCCTGTGAGGATTGTAAACTACCCACAGGGTCTCCCCGTTGTTATGGAAACCCTGGACCAGGGCAGGGAAAGCTCAAGCTTTGACCCAATGCCCAACGGAGGTCTGGGTGTGTGTGCTTCTCCTTACATCCACAGAGCTTGAGTAAAATGGATCTCAGCCAGCAAACATCCTCGGGATTCGATTTTGATTTTCTGGTCAAACAAACAACCAGACACGACAGCTAATCTACTGCCCATTCCATTGGGACTACATCCCCTGGATTTGGAAATACAGCTAGGAAAGAATATTTTGAAAAGCAAAAAAAAAACAAACACTTATGAAATGAGGGGGCAGGGATAGAATGAGATATACATGTATATTTATATAGTATGATTCCACATATGTAGTCAGTTTGGGTCTACAATTTACATTCTCGATTTCCATGTGTATCTCCTTCTAGACTGAAATCTATATGGAGACTACTGGTGACTTTTATCACTTTTTTATTGTTAATCTGTATTAACTGCAGCCATAAAATTACCTTGGCAGGTAAACTATGACAAACCTAGACAGTGTATTAAAAGCAGAGACATCACTTTGCCAGCAAAGGTCCATATAGTCAAAGCCATGGTTTTTCCAGTAGACAGGTATGGATGTGAGAGCTGGACCATAAAGAAGGCTGAGCACTGAAGAACTGACACTTTTGAATTGCTATCCTGGAAAAGATTCTTGAGAGTCCCTTGGACAGCAAGATCAAATCAGTCAACCCTAAAGGAAATCCACCCTTAATACTCACTGGAAGGACTGATGCTGAAGCTGAAGTTCCAATACTTTGGCGACAGAGGATGAGATGGTTGGATAACGTCACTGACTCAATGGACATGAGTTTGAGCAACTCCAGGAGACAGTGAGGGACAGGGAAGCCTGGTGTGCTGCCCTCCATGGGGTTGGAAAGAATCAGACACCACTTTGTGACTGAACAATTAGCCACGTTTTCTCTAACGATCACAGAGCAGTCTTTTTAATAAGGAAAAGAGAGATTTCCACTTCTTTCCCTTTTGTTGCCTCTATTTAAGTGGCCCAGGTCACAGAGTGAAAACACCTGCTTCCCCATCACAGGCATGGTCAGAATCTCACCAAGCCTTAAGGAAAAACAGGGATGTCATCTACCAGGAATAAACTTGGACATTCTCACTGTCCTGGCCCATCAGAGACAGTTTAATAGTGACTCTAGAAAGAGGCGAAGAGCCCTCATGCGCAGCTCCTGAGCACCGCAGCTCTCCATGGGAGCCTAATTATAGTCACCAAAGAAGTTTCTTTCCCGTCTCTCCAGGTCCTCTGCAACAGCTCATCATTCCGGTGGCACTTTTGTGGGGAGAACCTCATTTCTATTTTTATGATGAGGACTGCTTGTCTTTACCAGCTCTTTGTACATAGATCAAGACATTAGGATAACCTGCACTTTCCCCGGGCAAATGAGAATTACTAATTTTCTCTCTCTATTAAGGGCTGTGCCACCTCCATCTGCGTCATCAATATTTATTTCACAGGCTAAGACCCCAAGGATTCTGGTACGAGGTTAACCAGTTCAGCACTACGCGGCCTCACGCTCCTCATGCTTATTTATTGCCTGTGCCCATTTTCAACAAAGAGAGGAGCCATGCAGCTTTACCCTGACCTATGGAAGCAGGATCTTCTTTCAAATATGAAACCCAAAGTCCCACCCTGATATTTTGAGTACATTCACGAGATGACTTTTCTGTAAAAGAAGGAAGTGAAGTCAGAGCTCAGACCTTTGGAATCCTATAAAGCCACATGATGTTTGTATAACAATGAAGGTGGAAGAATTTGAAAGTTATATCATGTCACCCCCAGCCAACAATCACATCTGATAATGCTGATGCTGATTAAAAATATCACTTAATATTAGAGGTTCCTCCATGTTACGCATTCTAAAAACTGATTTGCATACATGATTTTACTTAATCCCCATGCTAAAGTTTTTATTCATGCACCCACTCATTCATTCCTTATTTAATTCATATATAAATATTTATAGATTAGTAAATTATGTTCTCAGCTTTGTGAGATGTCCCCAGCATACAGTGATGAGACACATAAACAAGCAAACAAACAAACAAAACTCAATCTATTTACTCTGATGAAACTTAAACTCTACCGGAAGAGAATTTCCAAAATCAATTCAATCAGTTTTTTGTAAAACAAATGTCCCAGCAATTTTGTTCCTGAGCACTTATCCTGGAGAAGGGAAACTTATGTTTACACAAAAATCCTTCGGTGAAGTTCTATTTATAATAGCTAACAATAGGAATCCATTCAGATATTCTGCAACAGATGACCAGTTAGAGAAACAGTGGTTCACACCATGGAATACTACTCAGCAATGAAAAGGAACAAAGGATTGATATACACAATGACAGCTTGGCTGAATCTTCAAAGAATTACACTGGGTTAAAGCAAAAATCAACTTCAAAAGGTTAGTTATTAGTATATGGCTCCATTTGTGAAATGACTAAATTTTAAAGATGAAGAACAGACCAATGGTTGTCAGGTGTTAAGAACTGGAGGAGGGCTGGTGCGGTTATAAAAGGACAAGAGAAAGAATCCTGTATTGACAGAATTTTCCTGGAAGGTGACTATGGTGATGAACCCGTAAACCCACACATGTGATAAATACACCTCCTCCTGCAAACACACACACACACCAAGTAAAACTGGGGAGAACTGAAATAAGATCAGCAGGTCATTTCAATGCCAACATCTTGGTTGTGGCATTGAAGCACAACTCTGCCAAGTGTTACCTTTGGGAAAAACTGGGTAAAAAGCACATGGGACTCTCTCGGCATTATTTCTTACAGCTGTATGTGACTTGACCATGATCTCAATAAATATTTCTATTAAAAATAAATTACACAGTGAGTGTGATAAAGGCCAGTTGCGGTCAATGCTATAACAGAAAAGAACAGGGCTTTCACATTTTTAGAAAGGGAACTAACTATACATAGCGGGGGCTGGATTTAGACTAAGGGCGAGAGAAGACTTTTTTTTTTGGGAAGAGGTGGCATTTCATTGGGCGACAGAGAGATGCAGAGTTGGTGAGGAGAAAGGTGGGTGGTGAAGAGTTCTAGGAAAAGAAACAGAGTGTGACGGGCTTGGAGAAGGGGCGTGCTTGCTCAGGGAGCAGAAACAGGAGTGCTATGGTAAGAGGGGGTCCAGTCTCCAGAGGCCAATACCCAAGAAGAGGGGGCCGCAGTTGAGCAACTGACCTAATTCTGCATAAGAGCTATAATTCTACCCTTTCTTCTGTTGCCAGAAAAAGAGGCTCAGTCTGTGTGAGGTCCTACATCTAGGCAGCATCAGACCTAGGAATCAACATCAAAGCTACACCAAGTCCACTGTCTCCTGTAAAAAAAAAAGACCTTTAAATACACCCTTGCTGTTCAACCCAGCAACACCACTTCATAGGGATTTACCAAAGAGAATTAAAAATGTATATTCATAGAAAGGCCTGTACGCAAATGTGTACAGCAGCTCTCATAATCGGCAAAAACTGGAAAGGACCCAAAGATCCTTCAGCTGTTGAATAAACAAGCCTATTTGCATCCACTCTAGGGTGATATTCAGAATAAACAGGAAAGAAGAGACCACTGGTGGACACCACAGATAAATCTCAAATTCACTCTATAGAAAGAAAGAAGTTGGACTCAATGGCTGTCTACTTCAGTTCAGTTCAGTTCAGTTCAGTCACTCAGTCGTGTCCGACTCTTTGTGACCCCATGAATCGCAGCACACCAGGCTTCCCTGTCCATCACCAACTCCCAGAGTCCACCCAAACTCATGTCCATCAAGTTAGTAATGCCATCCAGCCATCTCATCCTCTATCGTCCCCTTCTCTCCTGCCCCCAATCCCTCCCAGCATCAGGGTCTTTTTCAATGAGTCAGCTCTTCGCATCAGGTGGCCAAAGTACTGGAGTTTCAGCTTCAGCATCAGTCCTTCCAATGAAAACCCAGGACTGATCTCCTTTAGAATGGACTGGTTGGATCTCCTTGCAGTCCAAGGGACTCTCAAGAGTCTTCTCCAACACCACAGTACAAAAAGCATCAATTCTTCGGCGCTCAGCTTTCTTCACAGTCCAACTCTCACATCCATACATGACCACAGGAAAAACCATAGCCTTGACTAGACGGACCTTTGTTGGCAAGGACTATTTATATGGTGTTCTAGAAAAAGCAAACCAGAAGGACTGGGAAAAGATTGGTGACTGTCAGGGTTGGGGCTGGGAGTTGGCTACAAACAGACCCTGGGGAAGTTTTTTGGAATGATGGGTATGTTTGATATCCTGATGGTGGTGCTGGTGACATTGCTGTTATGTCTTTGTTGAAACCTGCAGAACTGTATGCTGAGAAGGGCAAGCTTTACTCCATGTAAATTATACCTTGGGGACTTCTCTGGTGGTCCAGCAGTTAAGAATCCGCCTTCCAATGCAAGGGACCTGAGCTTGACCCCTGGTTGGAGAACTATGATCCCACAGACCTTGGGGCAGCTAAGTCCATGCACTGCAGCGAGAGAACTCATAACCCCCAAAGAAGAGCCTACATGGGGGAGGATCCCACTTGCTGCAAGTAGGGCCTGATGCAGCCAGATAAATAAATACTAAAATTATACCTTGATAAACCTGACTTTGATCGAATGTGTGGGATAGCTTAAATCCAGGGAAGAGTCCTCTTCTCAGGTCTAGAAATTTCTGGGTAACCTCAGGAGGCAGTGAGATGAATAAGAATTTTAGTTTCAGAAGCTGTAATGAAGAAAAACGGAATGAGGATACCGCTTCCTGTCAGGTAGGGCAGGGAAGACCCACTCTAACCATTCTTAGGACCCAGAGAAGGAGCAGAGAGAGTCTGTTCTGCAAGGCAGAACGCCAAACCTAAGTAGTCACTGGTCTTGCCAAGCTGGGAAGATGACCTCAATTCTCTGAAATGTGACTTTGCTCACTTCACAAGGATGGCCAGGATGGACGCAATGGAGGAAAAGCTAAACCAAGTCAAAGTACGTGTTTGGATTGTCTTCATCTTTGAAGAGAACCAAAACTTTGTGCTCTGTGGCCAAAGTAAACAAAATTCAGGGCTAGGATTCAAGTCCTGCTCCAAGTATAGTAAGTCTACTGTGGAGGGAACACACACCTTCAAACAGCTAACCCAGGGCCGGAACACACTCCAACGTCTGCTAATCTGGCCCATTTGCTGTCAGGACCTGCTGCTCTCATTTAGCCCCTGGGCTTCTCAAAGTGCCTCTCCCTTGGGGACCATCAAGAGCCAATGATCAATTTCCCTTTCAGCTGCATGAGTCACTGGGAGCTGGCTTTGAGACAAGGCTACGTAGGTTTGGCCATTTCTGGAGGTTGCCTTTCCTCCTGGGGTTCTACCTTCGAGAAAGATGAACTCTGAGCCATCTCCAGGGAAGAATTGGTTCAGGTCAGGCACTATTAGGGTGAGCTGGCAAGCTACATCCTGTCTGGCCTGTTAGCTAAGCCAGCGCATCTGATCACAGTCAGTCTGACTCTTTCAACCTGCCTCTATGCCAGACTGCCCTTCTTCTCTCTTCCCCAAACCCTTTATTTTTGTTTCTTAGTGTTGTCCTTATCAGAACAGATATTCATCAAGCCTTCTGTCATCTATTCTTAACTGCCCATGTACCCAAAGCCTGCAGACACCCTAGGGCAGGGCTGGGGGTCTTGGTGACTGCAACGTGAACCCTTGACTCAGGCCTGAGAGTGACAAGAACTCAGTAAATGCCTGCCAAATAAAGGAACCACAGAAAGCTCGGGGCATGCGCAGAGAAATGAATTCACGAATCAACCCCCAAAGAGACCACCTGGTGCAAAGCAGAAAATATCATTAACTGAAAACAAGACATTTTTGAGAAATCTGCATTTCAGCTTTACCAAAGAGACATTGTAGCACTTGGCCCAAGTGGCATGTTCTATACAGAGAAAATGCAGCACTTATTTCTATTATTCTGAGGTTTACTCTGTAAGTTAAGAAAAGTTAGATGCTCAGCACAGGGTCCCCCACAGCTAAAGACCCATTTTTTTTTTAAAGAGAGAGAAAGAAAGAAAACAAAATATATATATATATATATATATTTTTTAAGTTACCAGAAACCTATGTCACTTTTATAATCTAATAGGCCTTCTTATCATCTCTCATCAGTATTTACATTTTAAAATCCAGCTCCTAAGAGAACTACAACTGAGTGTCTTCTAAAGAAAAGAAACACACAAACAAAAACCCAAGAAGAAAGCTTTTGAACAATGAAACTTTAACTGTTTTCGTTCTCTAACACCAATGAGAATAATTCCCTTTTGATGAGATAAATTTAGTCTGAGAGCAAGACAGCCTTAACCCAGCTGCATAATTCATTGGCAGCTTTAATCTTCAGGATGAATATTAGTGTACATTTCAGGTTTTATTGCATTTTTTAAACAAATGATATTTTAAGTTCAAAGCGAATATATCAAGAGCTGGCAATTTGTCATAGGGTTTTCCCTAAAAAAGAAAATCAAAATAACATTCCTTTGGACATTCTGATGTCAACTGGAGACTTCAGAACAAACGGAGTACAGAAAATGTTAGGTCAGGAAGGCAGATAAACAGAAGTCAACATGATGCAGACACATTGAACAGACAGTCATGATCAACTTTTAATGAGCTGTAAAAGCATGGATGAAACCACTACAACATTTGTGATTGGCTCCACTTCAATATAAAATAAAAAGTTTTTTTTTTTTTTTTTAAAGAAAAAAAAAAGTATGGATGAACTTCCTTCAAAGGATATGCTAATTAATACAGGACACATCTACATGATGCAAAGGGATATATTTAGTCAATCACTGAAACGGTTTGCCTTCAACATGTCCAACACCCCATGTAAATGTCAAATATATATGGGAGTCTTTAGGCCGATATTTTGATCTCCGGCAAATTTAAGGCTTAGTTGTCTAGAGACAGAGATTTAATCTCTCTTTGAGTATTAGTCTGGAATCTTTGTCTATTTAGCTGGTATATTTGCATATTTAGTCAAAAGGTGTGAAGACAGGCATACCTTCACAATAGGGCATTGGTTGAATCAGTATACCAAAAATTCCCACATCAACCAGCTCCAACTTAAAACCATGTGCTTTTACCTCAGGGCTTCCTTTGTGGCTCAGCTGGTAAAAAATCCACCTGCAGTGCATGAGCCCTGGGTTCCATTCCCTGGGTGGGAAGATCCCCTGGAGAAGGGAAAGGCTACCCACTCCAGGATTCTGGCCTGGAGAATTCCATGGACTCTATAGTCCATGGGGTCACAAAGAGTTGGGCACAATTGAGCGACTTTCACTCATTCACTTTAGAAATCTATCAGAACCAAACACCTCTTAATACACTAAGGAATCTTTTTAGCTGACCTACACGATGAGTTTGCATGACAGCTAAGTCTTATGTTAATCTGTCTTGACCACCAATAAGGAACTGGCAAAGAATTTTTGCTTCTTAGTCACTGAAATCTTCATCTCCATTTTAATCATGGTTCTTTACTATCATCTTCTTCTCCTAGCATTTTACTTCCTTTTCCCCCAAGTGAGGCTTCCCTGGTGGCTCAGACAGTAAAGAATTTGCTTGCAAGGCAGTAGACAGGTGTTCAGTCCCTGGGTTGGGAGCATCCTCTGGAGAAGTGAATGGCCACCCACTCCAGTATTCTTGCCTGGAGAATTCCACGGACAGAGGAACTGGGCGAGTTATAGTCCATGGGATGGCAAAGAGTCATACAGGACGGAGTGACTAACACATTCACTTTCCCTTAAGTGGGACATCTTTTGAAATAGAAATGGTTCTAGAAGGAGAACAGCGGCAAAGGATTCTCAGATTCCAAGAGGGGATGATTTTGATCTTAACTAATACCAATTGCATCTGAACTTACATTCCTATCTACTCTATAACGGATTCCACGTCCTTATATGAATTTGCTATCTTGACTCTTCTTTGGCTAATAAAGTCTGAAGACTATCATTTTTGGATGGTGCCCATTCTGGCAGACCATTCTCAAGCTTCTTGGGTATGTAATGGACCCTGGTGTCAAGGTTAAGAACTAATGACCTCCCAGATTCAAACACTTGTATTTTCATGACCATCCAGATTGGAGAAGGAAATGGCAACCCACTCCAGTATTCTTGCCTGGAGAATCCCAGGGACAGCAGAGCCTGGTGGGCTTGCCGTCTATGGGGTTGCACAGAGTTGGACACGACGGAAGCAACTTAGCAGTAGATTGTGTTGGTTACAATAGCCACCAGCTGTATCGACTATTATGGCCTCTTCCTAATGGTCTAGCCTTCAATTAGCCTTCATCCGTAAAACAGCATCCTCCTGGTGGCTCAGAGGTTTGATTATCCCACCCAGGGAAGGGGAAGCTTTCAGGAGAGATTTCTGAAAGGAGAGACCATCAGAGAGCAAACCAGTAGGGATTGTCTCTGAGTAACTATATATGCATTGCAGTTGAATATCATCATATTTGGCTTCTTAATAATCCATCCTCATCTTTGTTAATAACCAACAGATACCATTCCTCAGGATGAATAACTTGCAAAAAAAAATCATTAAATAAAAGTCAGTTAATTGCATTTCTTAAGAAATCCAACTTTTTAATGTTTCTTCTGAGAGCAGAGCTGTAGTATAGTCAAAGGATCAATTATCTTTTTTTTCCTCCTTTTTAAAAAAAACTTGCAGAATACAACATTTTCTTTCCTTAAAGGGCTGCAGACACATTCCCATTTCTTTCCATAAGAATAACTTGAAAAGGATGCAAAGTTATACAATCGACAATTCACTGCACACAGGCTGCTTTTGATTATATTGCCTCACAAACTAGATACTTTTCTGGGAAGCATAAAAACTGTTTATCACTAAACATTTGAGATTCCACTCAGATAATTTACACATAATTAGACAGAAGCCCACACTTCCGAGCGGCGGCATCACCTCCTCTTTCACAGACTATTCTTTAAGAACATTTTTGGTAGCATAATGAGTATTTTATGAGGATTTGTAATCAGTCGCAACGTAGGTGGGAACAAAGGTGAATTACTCCTCAACACGATCAAATCATTACATAACTCAGTGTGGAATAATGATGAGCTGAGGTTGGCAGAGGTAACCTGCCCAGGTATTTGGAGGTATTAGTAAATTCCAGTCTTTTCCAGAAGCATAGAATCAATTAAGTGATCCCTTGCATGCTCAGTCACTTCAGCCATGTCTGATTCTTTGCAACCCTATGGACTGTAGCCTGCCAGGCTCCTATGTCCATGGGGATTATTCAGGCAAGATTGCTGCAGTGGGTTGCGACGCTCTCCTCCAGGGGATCTTCCCCACCCAGGGATTGAACCCAGTTCTCCTGCATCGTAGGCAGATTCTTTACCGCTGAGCCACTGGGGAAGCCCAAGTGATTCTTTGGGCAGAAAAAATTTTTTTAAAAAGGAGTCAGCCAAGGAGAGGTAACTCCTACTTAGACTTCCCTACCCTTTGCTCTCCATCAGAGAAAGAGGTTAAAAAAAAAAAATCAGAATATTGAGAAGGGAGAGAAAGTGAATGGTATTTTCTAGTCACAGAGTCTCTCTTAGTCCTCACTGATGCCTAAGCTCTTTTGTGGCCTAGTACTGTATTTTTCAGACATCTTCTGTCCTAAGACATGATCAAACCTTTGGTAGGAAAAACAGAGCCAACTGCCTGCAAACCGACTATCCATCGCTCAAATATAAAGAGTCACCAGGGAGATAAGAAACAGTAGGGGGTGGGGACAGTATCATCAATTCATTTTAACACAAAGACCAAAGCTGGAGATAGCTCCATCTCTGAATACTGCATCACTCTGCATCCACACTTAAGAGGTGGCACTGTGTCTCCCGGTGGTGGTGTCACCTTTCCTGGCCCCTCTGGGGCTTCCCAGGTGGCTCAATGGTAAAGAATCCACCTGCCAATGCAGGAGACACGTGTTCGATCCCTGGGTCAGGAAGATCCCCTGGAGAAGGAAATGAAAACCCACTCCAGTATTGTAGTCTGGAAAATCCCATGGATAGGGAAGCCTGGTGGGCTACAGTCCATGGGGTCACAAACAGTCAGACACAACTGAGCGACTGAGCACACACACACGCACTTGTATCCACAAAGCTGAGTTGTCTGGCTTCCATTCGTGGGCAAAGAATTATGTTTTGATTTCTCTTTATGTTGCCTTTCCAAAAAGAGAGGTTCTGTATCATGTGTTTATGCATGAAATGTAAGCAGCTTATAATCTCAGCTATATCCAGTTTATACCATGACACAGCTGTGGATTTATTTTCCCCAGATTATTTACCAGGAGCGTCATCAAGGCCAAGTCTGTAGCAATTCCTGGAGCTGATGCTGATTCTCGGCTTCTGGACCAACAAGACAGCATTCTCTGAGGACTCACCCAGCTCTAAACTAGGCAGTGTGGAAAGATACAGCCTCAGGATGGTCCCTGTGAGGCTGGAGACAGATAAATGGATCGGGATGCTGGTGGCATAAGGAATCAAGACAATGTCTATTAATTTTATAACTACTGTCTTGGGAGACAGTGTGTCCAGAACTCCAACCGCATTCCCTGTGTCAGCGAAGCTCAACATTTGTACAAATTCAGCAGGCTTTCCAGATCGGGTTCTCCCTCACTCAAGACAGCCAAAAATTAACAACGAAATCCAAAATAATAACTTCCATGTAGTTATGGAAGCGAACGTGTGCGAGTATGTCAAAAACGTATTTATAAGAACATCTGTGCTACACTTGTTTATGTTAATGCCTGCAAATGATGGTTCCCAATAAAAAATCTGATGAATAAATGAAAGATAAAGAACCAGAAGCAATGTACACGTCTAAAATAGGGAAGTGGCTACGTACAGGGTAAACTGTTTGTATATCTGAATATTATGTAGCCGTTTGAAATCAAGTTTTAAGGCACATTTAACAGTATACATGGGGAAAAACTACGGTAGAATGCTATTTGGGGACAGGTTAGTAATGGATTGTGCAACTTCAGTTGTGTGTCTGTTTTCTTCCCTCTGTCCTTCCCTCCCCCTGGCCCTCTTTCCCTTCCCTCCTTCCCTCCTCTCCCTCCCTTCCTTCCTTCCGTCCTCTGTCCATCTGTCCATCCATTCATCTATCTATCCATCCATCCGAGGTATAAGTCCAAGCACACTGGTTAACGGAAGTCCAGAGTTCTACCTGCTCATCAGCACTGCTCTCCCAGCCCCCTTCACTCCTCCGGGACCACTTACGCAGATTCTTGAGCTTCTTGAAATAGATTAGAAGCCAATAATCTCATACAACCCTCCAAATCTGGACCATAAGGAAACTCAGTCCCATATAGAAGCTGGGATTCAGTTCACGTTCATGTCAGTACCAAGTTCAGAACACAGAGGTCCCTAATTCTCAGGCATTCAGTGAGTATTTGCATCCTCCGAGCTGAGGAAGAAAATCAGTCTCTTAAGAGAGTAGAGTAGTGTGTGTGTGTTGTGTATGTGTGTGTGTGTACACTTTGTCGTTGGATTAAATGTGTGTCCCTGAGCTAGACAGTTAAGTTTGCTGAATTTCAGTTCCCTCAACTGTAAAATGGGGACCAAAAAAAAAAATCACACCTTCTTTTATGAGGTTGTTGTGAAGATGAAATGACTTAATGTAAGTAGAGTTTATAATATTGCAGTACCTGGAACATAGCAAGCCTTCAATAAGCATTAGTTAATTTTATATTTTTTATCAATGTTGCTTCTATCTGAAAGCCTGCTTACATCTGTTAGATAGACAAAGATGGTATCAGCAAAGATCTCAATTGGTTTCTGGAATTTCATAAAGCCAGTGGGAAAATTCCACACTTGGCGTCTTTTCCAGCGCTTGGTGTCATTTCAGAGTGCCGAGATTTAGTTGGTGGAGAGGAGGATCCATCCAGTGTGCAGAAACACTCCTTGGAGATTTAATCAAAAGTATGATGGACTTAAGTAATACTACAGAAAAACAGAAACAATCGATGATATACTGAGGGAATTACATAATACATTTATGTATGGCAGATAATGAAATTAGGCAGTCGCAAAGAAAGAGAGAGAGAAAGCAAACGTGACGCTGGGAAATATAAACAGTTTTACGAACAAGACAATGAAATGGATGTGGCAAAAGCCTTCTGACGCATCTGTGCCCCCAGTGATGGGAGAGTTTTGACAAGACAACCACCATCCTGTATTTAGAGAGAATGCTCACCTTGCATCAGAACCAAGCCTCACAAGTTGCAAAGCAATTTCTCTGACACTATCTCACTCTTCCTCATGAAAATCCTGGAAGGATAAGTGCCTCCTTTGCAGTTTCTCAGTTGAGGAAACAAGGAAGAAAGAGATGAGGCATCTTGTTCTAAGTCACCAGGCTTCACTGAGGGGGAGCTGGGGTTTGTCCTCCCATCAAAGCCAAATCCCCGGGACTGTTTAGGCACCCAAGGACACCTCAAATGGACCCATTCTTGTTCAGAATGTATGAAAGTGGAATGCTTAGAGAGGAGACCCCACCAAAGCCATCATTCAGATCATCAGTTCCAACCTGAGGGCTGGCCGGGGTATTTGGAGCTAGTAACTAGTAACACAAAGACGGAAGTAGTGGTAGATTTCCTCCTCGTGGGCTCTAAAATCACTGCGGATGGTGACTGTAGCCATGAAATGAGGACGCTTGCTTTTTGGCATGAAAGCTATGACAAACCCAGACAGTGTGTTGAAAAGCAGAGATAGGACTCTGCTGACAAAGGTCCGTATAGTCGAGGCTACGGTCTTCCTGGTGGTCGTGTATGGTTGTAAGAGCTGGAGCATAAAGAAGGTGAGCACCAAAGAACTGATGCCTTCGAACTGTGGTGTTGGAGAAGACTCCTGAGGGTCCCTTGGATAGCAAGACGCTCAAGAGAAATTTTCTTAAGGGAAATCAACCCTGAATACTCGTTGGAAGGACTGATGCTGAAGCTGAAACTCCAGTATTTTGGTCATCTGATGTGAACAGCTGACTCATTGGAAAAGTCCCTGATGCTGGGAAAGATTGAAGGCAGAAGGAGCAGAGGGCATCAGAGGATGAGATGGCTGGATGGCATCACCGATGCCAGGGGCATGAGCTTGGGCAAACTTTGAGAGATGGTGAGAGACAGAGAGGCCTGGAGTGCCGCAGTCCATGGGGTTGCAGAGTTGGACGCGACTGGGAGCCTGAACAACAGCAACCCAAAGATGCAACAAAGAATGGTGTCTCCATCAGCACCACAGTCTGGGTCACTGATGAGGGTAAACGGGGAGGGGAAGGAAGGAAGGAAGGAATGGAGGGAAGGAGGGAAGAAGGGGGAAGGAAGGAAGGACGGAGGGAAGGAAGGGAGAAAAGAAAAGCAAGAGCTGGACCACAGCCCACACATCCCCCGTGTTGGAGTCTGTAAGCTCCCCACATGCTCCCTGAAACGTCTTAGGATGAGGCTTTTGCCACATCCATTTCATTGGCTTGTTTCTAATACATTTGTGTATGGCTGATAATGAAATTGGGCAGAAGCATCGAGAGAGAGAACAAATGTGACGCTGGGAAAATGAACAGTGGGGGGCATAGGCTGTGACCACAAGCCCCCATCCCCCTTTCTGCCCAGGAGTTTCTCCATTGGCAAGAAGAGCATGAGAATTCCCAGGAAGCCAAAGCAGCAGGAGTGTTAGAAGAGAGGAGGGAGTTTCTGAAAGGTGGAGGCACCCTGGGGGGCCCAGGGGTCAGAGGGAGAGGGGGGCTCCCAGGAGGAGTCCTGCGATTTTTCCTGAATGAAACCACTTCCCTGTTCAGAAGAAGATCCTAGGAGATGGTTAGTTATGGGAACTTAACTCTTCTCTCTCTAAAAACATGATTGCTTAACCCCCACCCCTGTGAAATACTTTCTCTTAAATCGGTGTTTCCCAGCATCTGGCATGGGAACCCTGGGTGATACGTCAGATGGTCTTAGTTGGTAGTCACAGATTTATTTTTAATCTTAAGTTACTTGCATGGTTAACGCTTCTGTTTATAACATCAGGTTTCTATTTACTGCGGTGCCATAAATACATTCAGATAAAAGCAAATTAATCAGATACTCAGTAAATAATAAAGCAAGCGATATTAAGAAGATGGCCAATGTTATAATGGGGGAATGGGGGTGACTGAAGTGCCAGGAGCCTGCTTTAGAGTAATTTCTATTTGTTTTTAATTTTTTAAATTAGTTTGTATTAGAACACAGTTGCTTTAAAATGCCGTGCTTCTATTGCACAGCAAAATGAATCAGCCCTACATATACATGTATCTGCTCCCTTTTGAATTTCCCTCCCATTCAAGTCACCCCACAGATCATTAAGTAGAGTTCCCTGAGCTATACAGTCGGGTCTCATGGCCTTGCCTGGTGGGCGTGCTTAGTCATCCCCAGCTCCTTGCAACCCCATGGACTGCAGACAGTCAAGCTCCTCTGTCCCTGGAATTTCCCAGGCAGGAAGATCAGGCTCCTCTGTCCCTGGAATTTCCCAGGCAAGAAGACTGGAGTGGGTTGCCATTTCCTCCTCCAAGCTATCTTTCCAACCCAGGGATTGAACCTGTGTCTCCTGCGTTGGGCAGGTGGAATCTTTTACCACTGAGCCACCAGGGAAACCCATACTTCAGTACGCTGAGTCTAACTACACCTTTTAAAAGTAATCATGCTGTAGTAGAGCAATCATTTCACAGTGCTCCCAGGAGATGAAGAGCTCAAAAATGGAAAAGAGAAAAAAAAAAAGGACCTCAAAAAGTTTCCCACTGATTTTCTATTTTACACATAGTATTGATAGTATATACGTCTCAATCTCAGTCTCCCAGTTCATCCCACCCTCCTTTCCCCTTTGGTGTTCATATACTTGTTCTCTATGCCTGTGCCTCTGTTTCTGCTTTGCCAATAAGATCATGTGTACCAGTTTTCTAGATTCCACATATATGCGTTAATATGTGTGTGTGCTTAGTCGCTCAGTCGTGTCCAACTCTTTGCGACCCCATGGACCCCACCAGGCTCCTCTGTCCATGGGGATTCTCCAGGCAAGAATAATGCAGTGGGTTGCCACGCCCAGTATAGGTTATTCAATCTTTGCTTTTTTTTTTTTTTTTTACTTACTTCACCCTCTGTGACACTCTTTAGGTCCAGCATTCCTGTACACTAAAGGGTAAATTTTAAATGGGGAAGAAAAGGCATTCTGCTTGGAGGGTGTTCAAGTTGACTTATCCTCTCCAATGTTCCAGTGTTTCCTAGTTAAGCCTGTCTCTTTGAAGCTAAGAAGATGCTTGTGAACATTCCCACAAAGGATGGAGATCAGACATGACGAAGCACATGCAGATAAGAATGGGGATGGTGGGGCAGAATGTTCAAGGGCCTCCCTCCCCATTTAGGTGAAAAGCACACTCGGAATATGGGCTTGAATCTTATATTTAGCCTCCACTCATGATCCTTCAAAAATGTGCACAATGTAATGCTCTCTATTTCAGGTCTTCTTTGGAACTATGATGCAATGCAGCGAAATAAGGCAAGCTTAAATTACCTTGCTGCTTCGGCAGGGCTAATAAAGACACAGGCCGTGACTCACAAACATCTATGTTTTCCGAATGGCCTAGGGCCTAGCCCCACCAGGACCCTCAAGCTCCTGCTACCTAACAGGATAGGGAGGGGCTTCCCAGATGTGGAGTTAATTTTAGTTAAAAAAATAATAATGGTGATGATATTGAAAGGAAGGTTCTAGAGAACTGGCCCAGGAGGAGGAGAAAGTGAAGTGGTTGACAAGGAGGGAGAAAGAAGTCCAGCAACTTAACAGTAGATGCAAACTCAAGCATCCTTTGGGACCACCAGGATCTGAAAATTATTGAAAATGACAGCAGTGAATGTTTCCAGAGCTTCTGTTTATAAAGAGATGGTGGAACCCAGATATTTGTGTGATGGCAACAGATTCAGCATTTCAAGAACAATGTGCATGTGCTCACTTGGCTCAGTCGTGTCTGATCCTTTGCGACCCCACGGATTGTACATTGCCAGGCTCCTCTGTCCATGGGATTTCCCAGCCAAAAATACTGCATTGGGTTGCCATTTCCTTCTCCAGGGCATCTTCCCATCCCAGGGATGGAACCCGAGTCTCCTTCATTGGAAGGTGGATTCTCTACCACTGACCCACCAGGAAAGCCCATTCTAAGCACTATTTATATGAAATAAAATAAAGGTGGGCTTTAGGTTGCTTCAAGATGGGCTAGAACTGAGCAACCACTGAATTGAAGGTAGATGAGACTTTGCCCTTGTCTATCTCCCTTATCATTCCCAGATGTTTTCATTTCTAGTATATTTCTGAACATTCCTTGCGTAAGGGAGAGATTTACTTAGAAAAACTAGGGGAGCTTCTACTTATCGTTTATTTTTCACTCTAAAGCCAGATAGATGTACCCATTGGTCAATCACACATTCATGTGAATTGTTTTAATCAGGTGGCTTTCCTGAGTCACAGCCAGGTGAGAGGGCCTGTCTCTCCCTGGAGGTAAAGAAGAGCTGGAGTTCAGGGAACATGTTTCCTGGGCTAGATTCCAGTAATACCTCCAAATAATTACCAGGTAGCATTCATTCTCAACTTGTAAAATGAAGTTAATAGTACCTACCTCCTAGGATGGCTGCTATGCATGGTAAGGGCTTCACATATAGTTTGCAAGGAGATCAAACCAGTCCATCCTAAAGGAAATCAACCCTGAATATTCACTGGAAGGACTGATGCTGAAGCTGGAGCTCCAATATGTTGGCCACCTGATGGGAAAAGCCATCTTATTGGAAAAGGTCCTGTTGCTGGCAAAGGCTGAAGGCAGGGGGAGAAGTGGGCAGCAGAGGATGAGATGGTTGCATGGCATCAGTAACTCAATGGACACGAGTTTGAGCAAACTCTGGGAGATAGTGAAAGACAGGGAAGCCTGGTGTGCTGTAGTCCATGAGGCTTCAAAGAGATAGACATGACTCAGCAACTGAACAACAAACAGACAAATTTAAAAGCTGGGGGGGTGGCAGGGGTTAAGGAAGAAGGTAAGAATTTTCACCAGATGGCTCAGAAGTAAAGAATCTACTTTCAGGGAAGGAGACTTGCAGGAGATCTGGGTTCAATCCCTGGTTTGGGAAGATCCCCTGGAGAAGAAAATGGCAACCCACTCCTGTATTCTTGTCTGAGAAATCCCATGGACAGAGGAACGTGGTGGGTTACAGTGCATGAAGTTGCAAAGAGTCAGACACAAATGAGTGACTAAGCAATAAGAAATAAAAGAATACAGGCAGATCTCATTTTATTGCACTTCCCAAGTATCACATTTTTCACAAAGTAAAAGTCTATGGCCACCCAGCGTTAAGCAAGTCTATGGGAGTTGCTTAGCATTTGTTCACTTCCGTCTCCCTGTCCCATTTTGGCAATTCTCATGATACATTTTTCATTGTTTTTATATTTGATGGTGATGGTGATCAGTGATTTTTGATGTGACCGTTGCAAAGAAGATTATGACTCGCTGGAGATTCAGGCTATGGTTAGCAGCTTTTAGCAATGAATTACTTTCTAATTAACATACATGCATTTGTGGCCCTAGTGGTAAAGAACCTGCCTGCCAATGCAGGAGACTCAGGTTCGATCCCTGAGTCAGGAAGATATCCTGGAGAAGGAAATGGCGACCCACTCCAGTATTCTTTCTCGGGAAATCTCATAGACAGAGGAGCCTGGTGGTCTACAGTCCATGGGGTTAAAAGGAGTCTGACATGACTAAGTGACTAAGCAACAACAGCTTTTTAATTAAGGTATGTGCATTGTTTTTATATATAGTGCTATTGTACATTTAATAGAGTGCAGAATAGTATAAACAGTATAAATGTAACTTTTGTATGCACCAGAAACCAAAAATGTTGTGTGACTTGCTTTATTGTGATGTTTGCTTTATTGCGGTAGCCTGGAACTGAACCCATAATATCTGTGAGTATCTGTATCAAATAATATGGGCGACGATGATATGAAATGGCATCTTTATAGACTAGCATGATGGGATGTGCACGGTATAAGTGGTTTAACCAGCAATTGCATGAAATCTATTCACATGGTAAAAGGATGCCCATGTCATCAACCCCGAATAACACTTTTTAGAATTTAGTCCAAGAAAGGAATCAGGAATATAAACAAAGGCTTGCGTAAGAGAATGTTCTCTGCAGCATTATTCATAATAATAGTAAGAGAGAGCTAGACCAAAGAACACATTCTTAAATGTCAACGGCGGTGACAAACACTGGTACTGTAGAAAGTTATGGAATCATTAAATATAATTTTGAAACATGATTAATGACACAGGAAAGTGTTTTAAAGCCAAGGTAAAAATGTAGGATAAGTTTTGAAAATAGAGTCTAATATTGCAAAGATACACACACACACACACACAAAACAAACCAACAAGAGAAACATTAAAATGTTAAGCGGGTGATTCCAACTGGATGACATCCTGGACATGGCAAAACTATGGGCACACTAAGAAGATCAACCCTGGCAAGGGTTCGGGAAGGGAAGAACAGGCAGGGCTGCTTTTGTTTAGTCGCTGTGTCCTGTTGGCCTCCTTTGCCACCCCGCGGGCTGTATGTAACCTGCCAGCCTCCTCTGTCCTTGAGGTTCTCCAGGCAAGAATACAGGCATGGGTTGCCATTTCCTTCTCCAGGAGATCTTCCCGGATAAGGGATGGAACCCGCATCTCCTGCATTGGCAAGCAGATTCTTTACCACTGAGCCACCTGGGAAACCCAACAGGTGGCAGACAGAAGGTTTTTAGGGCAGTGAAAATACTCTGCATGATACTCTAATGGTGCAGACATGTCATGATACATTTGTCCAACAAACCCAGAGAATCCACAAGATGAAGAGTGAGCCACAATGTGAACTATGGACTTTGGGTGATAATGATGTGTCAGTGGGGATTCATCAATTCTAACAAATATACCAAAGTGGTGGGGGTGTCAATAGTCAGGGAGGCTATGCATATGCGGGGGAGAGGGATGCATGAGCTAAATGGGGAATTTCTGTACCTTTCTCTCAATTTTGCTGTCATTTTAAAATTGCTCTAATAAGCTAAAATCATAAAAAAAAAAAAAAAAGAGGGATTACTTCCGGGCAACAGGCATCTGAGAAGTGATTTTTGCTTTTGCCTGTGTTTTTAAACGTTTTTCAAATGAACATATGTTGTTTTTCTAAGCTGAACATTATTAAAAATGGGTTTAAAGGGTGTGCATGTGTGGAGTGGGAAGCTCTAAGAAGTAAAAGAAGAAAATATGGAATACAGAACCAAAATGCTATATAGTCTATTAGCTTTGGATGAGAAAAATGTGAGATTTGAGGCTGGGGTATTCATTCCCAAATAAAAGGTGGATAGGATGGAGCTACAGTTATACAAGCTCAAGTAACATGACTTACTATAGGCACGAGATACCTCCAAACCATGAGTGTAATTTAGTCTTTATTAGCTGCAAAGCACAAGGCCATTGGCAATTCAAACTCCGCTTTAGAATGTGCTGCTTCACAGAGTCTTTGGAAAGAGATGGAGGCACTCCTGAGAATGGGGCAATTTGGTTTGAGGAAGACCCACTGGGTCCTCCCAGGCTGCATGTAACTCCCAAGGCTTTGTTGCCCCAAAAGCCACCAGAGAGAGCACTCAGGAGAAAGACAGCGACCCCTAGCTGTCGTCACTTGCATTTTCACAATATGCCCTCCCCACATAGCACCAAGAGCATACTGTGGAAATACAAATTGCTCCACTGCTCCAATACTTTGGCCACCTGATGCTAAGAACCAACTCATTGTAAAAGACCCCGATGCTGGGAAAGACTGAGGGCAAGAGGAGAAGGGGGTGGCAGAGGATGAGATGGTTGGATGGCATTACCAACTCAACAGACATGAGTTTGAGCAAACTTTGGGAGATAGTGAAGGATAGGGAAGCCTGGCACGCTGCAGTCCACCGGGTCTCACAGTCAGACATGACAGCTACTGAACAGCAAAGAAGTATTTGTTGGGGCTGATTTGGGGAAGAAAAATTTCGACCTCTTCTTGGCCTGATGGATCTTCCTATGCAAACCTGAACCAGGGACGTAAGTTTCAAATGGACATATATTAACTTAAAAAGAATACATATATTTTATTTATTTTTGGCTGCACCACGCAGTATGTGAGATTTCAGTTCCTTGACCAAGGATCGACCGTGCACCCCCTGCAGTGGGAGTATAGTCTCAACCACTGGACTGTCAGAGAAGTCCCCCAAATTTTTATTTTATATTCGACTATAGTTGCAACCCACTCCAGTATTCTTGCCTGGAGAATCCCAGGGATGGGGGAGCCTGGTGGGCTGCTGTTTACGGGGTCGCACAGAGTCAGACACGACTGAAGCGACTTAGCAGCAGCAGCAGCAGCATAGTTGATTAACAATATTGTGTTAGTTCCAGTTATACATATACATGGGCTTCCCTGGTGGCTCAGACAGTAAAGAATCTACCTGCAATGTGGGAGACCTGGGTTCAATCCCTGGGTCAGGAAAATCCCCTAGAAGAGGGCTTGGCAACCCACTCCAGTATTCTTGCCTGGAGAATCCCATGCACAGAGGAGCCTGGTGGGTACAGTTCACAGGGTCTCAAAGAGTCGGCCACGATTGAGCGAGTAACACACAAACACAGGCGAATTATGGCCCAGGAGCCATATCTGTCCTCATGACTGTATTTGTGCAGCCAATGAGCTAAGCTGTTTTCACACTTTTAAAAAAGATCTTTGATAATTTTATTAGTTCCTCTGAAGAATGAGGAAGGAGTAAAATTTTAGAAGGAAACAGAAAGAGAAGTAGATGAGGAAATCAAAACTTCTATACTTTTTGTGACTATTAACTCTTTTCAAATTTTACCTCAGCTCTGTCTCCTGAATGTCCATGCTCCATCAATTATCTTTTATCCCTTTCCTCCCTTAACAAGAGTTTTAATAATTCTTTAGCAGTTACAAGTGTTAAGTATATAGTAAGAGGTTAAAAGAAAGATCTTCACAAAATGAAAATATTTGTTTAAAAAACCCAAGAGACTAAAATAGAGAGCTCATAAAGGAGTTTTAAATTAAAAAAGTTATTAATGATAATATTTACAAAATTCTAGAAGAAGAAACACATATACATAATTTTAAAGTGCAAATATAAATTTCTGTATGTACTTGGGCAGAAATATAGTCAAAATATATCATGATACCTGCATATTGTTACAGTCAGAAATAAAAAAATAATAAAAACATAATGTCAAATAGCAGACTCATTGAATCCAAATAGAAACCCCTTAATTAGTTAAGAAAAATCAAAAGGAAAAAAAAGCCTTATGTCATGAAAATCATATGAACTTTCAATTTCGGTGTCCATGAATCAATTTTTCTGGGGATTCAACCATATATATATTTGCTCACATATTCTCCATGCTGCTTTCTTTCATGCTGCAATTGCAAATCTGAATCATCGTGGCAGGGAATGCAAGCTTGGGAACACCTGGAAAGTTTCCTTTTGGGACTTGACAAAAAAAAAATCAGCTCAGATATTTAATAGCTGTGTGACTTTCGGCAAGACACCTGACTCCTCTGAGCCTCAGGTCTCCTTTTGTAAGCTGGGAGTCATGGGTTTTGTCTTAGGTAGCTGCTGTGAGTTTATTGCAATGCCCTGAAGAAACATGAAATCTGTTTCTCATTTGCTGTGTCATTTGTTTGTACTTTAATGCCCACTGGCTCGCTTTGGGTTTATCGATCTTGTTTTTTTCTCCTGCCTGGTCCTCTCCTACCTTCCTTCACATTTACCTTGTCTTTTTGAAGGAACACAGCCTAGTGGATCAGTGTTTGGGGTCTGGAGTCCAGTAGCCTGACTCTTAGCCTGCCTCTTTAGTTTCTAAGCTTCCTTTCTTTTGCTGGAAAGGGGACAACAACTTTGCTTAGGGTTGCTGTGAATATAAAAGGAGGTAACAGTCATCTGGGCCTGTGCCTGGCTGGGTGGGTGTGAGCTTTTGACAATAAGGAATTAACCAGATCCTCAAGTTCCCTCAGTGTGAATTTCACCCTTTCTGTTTCTTCATTCCTTCTGCTCTCGGCCACTGCTTCTAGCTCAGCCATCCTTGGCAGTCTTGGAGCCTAGACTCAGATCATCCAAGGAATGCTTTATACCACCCCCTAGAGACTCTGGTTTAAACTGGGCTGTTCTGGGGCCAGGCATCAAGAGTAGTTACAGACCCTGAACTGTTCTTACACCAAGTGTGGGTTGGGGATGATGCCTATTGTTATCAGTAGGGAAAATGATGCCCAGATTAGTTGTTAGACAACTAGTGAATACCAGAGTGGACAGTAAGTCCTGAGCTTGAATTCCTAAGTATGGTGCTATACTTCTCTCTAGAAAGAGGGGCCTTTAAACTTCATCTACTTCAGGAAGGTGCCACGGCTCTGAGTTGGGAGTTACTGCCTTTACAGATTAAGCTTTCCTGTTGGCAGGGAGATAACAAGGGACGCATCCATTCACTTTCCCGCAGCATCTAATTTTTAGCTGCTGCTGCTGCTGCTGCTAAGTCTCTTCAGTCATGTCTGACTCTGTGCAACCCCATAGATGGAAGCCCACCAGGCTCCCCCGTCCCTGGGATTCTCCAGGCATGAACACTGGAGTGGGTTGCCATTTCCTTCTCCTTTTAGCTACTAGGTACCAAACAGACTAGGCTGGAAAATAGGCTACCAATTATAGAGTTTGCTGCCCTAAAGTCTAGGCATCATTGTGTTGGTGGTGGTGATGATGGTGAAACCACAAGCCAAGATCTCTTGAGGGCCCACCATGTATCAGTTCCACTTTATACATCACACACTGCTTCCTTTAATACTCAGCACTCTTTGACAATAGAAGGTGAAGGCTCAGAGTTGCCGAGTGACTCACCCAAATTCACACAGCCGAAACAAGCTAGGGCTAGACTGGAAATCCTGGCAGGCTGACTCTGTCGGAAAATTTATCTTGAGGAGAAGTGGTGACATGATGCCGTTGTCTCTTTCAATTTCTATTTTCCTCCATTCCTTGGGTTGAGTTGTACAAGCCCTGTTGGTCTTGGGGAAAACTTTCTCTGTCCCCCAAAGAGACTCAGATCCTCGTGGTGAACTTTCCTGACCCTTGGAGGGACAGTGAGACACTTAACCAGAGCCCAGCACTTATCCTAATCATGGGACCAACCCCAGCGACTGCATCAGAATTCCCCCTGGGCCTTAATTAGATAGGGGTTCCATAACTCTCAGGCTGGGGTCGATAGAAAAGCAATTTTCCCATTTGGGCTCTCTGAGGACCCTGCTTTTTTGCCAGCCCAGGGAGGTAGCCCATGCATGTGATATACCCCGAGGTCAATAAAAAGCTTTAGAATCCTTCAGGATTGAGTAGAAAATATTCTCATTATAACATTAGAGAAACTTGAAAAAAAAATAAATCAATGGAGTAATGGGATATAACACCAATTGAGCCCTTTAGCTAGACGCAATTGTTTTACCCACATAGACCCTCTGGATGATGCATAATGGAGATGCAATGAGTTATTCCCTGAAGATGCAGCCTGGGAGATCCAAGGGGAGGTGCAGCAGTTAAACGAGGAGGGGCATGTCAACAGGCATGAAAAAAAAAAAAAATCAAAGATGATCTTATCCCCAAAGTCAGAACTCTTTAGGAGCTTCATGGGCGATCTGGAGAGTGGTGGATTTTGTTTATTCCTCTAACTATGGTTGCTGTCATGTTTTAGAGAAATTGTTCGTGGAATTTTAATAACATACACATTGCATTATTTCACCTGTTAATTAAGATCCAGAATGAAGCCTGTCTGGATTACTGAGAAGTCTGAATTGGCAGCTAAAAGGCAAGGCATCTCTGTTTTAAAGATAGCACTGTGTACATGTGGGTCCCCAACTCCCTAACTTTCTCTCCTGCTCAGCCTCTCCCCTCCCTATCTCAGCAACCCTAAGTTCATTCTCTGAGTCAGGGAGTCTTTTGCTGCTTTGTAAATAAGTTCATTAGTATAATTTCTTTTTAGATTCCACATGTAAGGAATGTCATACGATCCAAGGCCCTACTGTGTGGCACAGGGAACTCTGCTCAGTGGTAAGAGGCAGCCTGGATGGGACGGGAGTTTGGGGGAGAATGGATATGTGTATATGTATGGTTGAGTCCCTTTGCTGGCCACCTGAAACTCTCACAATATTGTTAATGGGCTGTACTCCAGTATAAAGTAAAGAAGTTAAAAAAATGAAATTAAAATTTTTAAAAAGGCAATGTAGTCCTATTTCTCCTAAATGCAACAGTGTTCATTAAGCTAACAGCATGTCATTCATTCCATGGTGATCTCGAAAGCAGTTTGATTTGATTGGGGGATAAAAATATTATTCCTTCTCTCTCAAAGCACAATGCTTTGAGGACCTATGTCCCAGGTGTCTGGCTAGGTACCTGCAGAAACAAAACAGAGAATAGTTTTTATTTTTGTGGATCTCGTAAACTATGATAAAAGATAAGCCACACTTTGCAGAAAAACATGACACATCTGGAGAGCGCATTAAAAAGCAGAGTCATCACTTCGCCAACAAAGGTCTATAGCGTCAAGGTTATGGTTTTTCCGGTAGTCAGGTATGGATGACTGGACCATAAAGAAGGCTGAGTGCTGAAGAACAGATGCTTTTGATTTGTGGTGCTGGACAAGACTCTTGAGAGTCCCTTTGAAGGAGGAAACGACAGAACAGGCTCTGTCTTGAAAGCAGGACTCCATCTTGGGCCGGACTGTGGACTTTGAGCTATACGCCCAGTATCTGTGGAAACAGCATAGCAACTGGAAAACCAGGCCCCCCGATGGAAGAGCCCCAGGGCTCGTACCTAGACTCTCTGTCGCCTAAAATAATACCCTAATTATCTGTGTAACCGAATAGAATCATAAATTCTATTATGCTTATTGGGGTATGACCACAGGCCTATTTATAATTGTCCACTGTTAACTGCCTAGGCTTAAGGCATATGAATCACAGGTCAACTTTGATTGTATCTTTCTTTTCCTTTGTTCAGACTAGTTTCAGGGAATTTGGGGAGGTGGGTTTGGGCTCATACACTTAGGATATATAAGCTTTTCATAAAAACTGGTCAGGTCCTTGGCCAAGAGGAGACTCTGCCTTGGGCCCGCTGGTGTAATAAACTGCACTCCACTATCTGCATTGACCTTCTGAGTGAGTCTGTTTCCCCGAACGCGCGGCTACAACACCTTGGACTTCAAGGAGATCCAACCAGTCAATCCTAAAGGAAATCAACCCTGAATGTTCATTGGAAGGACTGATGCTGAAGCTGAAGCTCCAGTACTTTGGGCACCTGATGCAAAGAGCCAACTCACTGGGAAAGACCCTGATGCTGGGAAAGACTGAGGGCAGGAGGAAAAGGGGAAGACAGAGGATGAGATGGCTGGATGGCATCACCAACTCAATGGACATGAATTTGAGCAAACTCTGGAAGACAGTGAAGGACAGGGAAGCCTGGTGTGCTGCAGTCCATGGGGTGGCAAAGAGTTGGACACGACTTAGCGACTGAACAACAAACAACAAATTTGGAACAAGTAGCTGAGAGTTGGAAATTAGTAAACCAGAGAGGGAATGGGTAATGCCAGTGTACACTGACAGGCAGTCACTTCTAGAATTGCTTGCCAAGCGTCTCATATGCATTAGGCATTTAATACACCAGTATATGAGATTCTTGTTACACAGACATACAATTATGCTTTCTGGGAAAAGGCTGTACTTTAGAAGAACTTTCCTTCCTCCTCATTAACTCACCAGCTCTCGATAAAACATGTGGCACTGTTACTACGAGCTAGCCCCTTGGCTATGGGAGTGATTCATCAACATCAGAAAATGGTCACCTCTCAAGTAAGTGATACAATTTCAGAAACTATAGGCTTGTTGATTAGCGGGGGGAAAACACAGAGTGAAAATGCTGAAATTTAAATTGGGAGATTGGGATTGACATGTACACACGACTAGATATAAAAGAGATTGGAGAAGGCAATGGCACCCCACTCCAGTACTCTTGCCTGGAGAATTCCATGGGCGGAGGAGCCTGGTGGGCTGCCGTCTATGGGGTTGCACAGAGTCCGACACGACTGAAGTGACTTAGCAGTAGATATAGAAGAGATAACTGGCAAGAGTGTACTGTGCAGCAGGGGGAACTCTGCTCGATATTCTGCCATGGCCTATATGGGAAAAGAATCTGAAAAAGGAGTGGACACATGTACACGTCTAACTGATTCACTTTGCTGATAGCAAAATCACAACACAGTGGATCAACTACACTCTAATAAAAACCAACTTCAAAAATGACACATTGCTTTTTATTTTAGTTTCCCCATACTGTGGACTTACACTGGCATTTCTTGTTCCTCTCAGTAAACGATGGTTCAAAGGAATATTTGCATCACCAAACTCAGTGCAAATGGTTGCAGGAATTTGTGCAAAGGCATGTGCTTTGCGGGTGGGGTGGGTCTGACTCTTTTCAAAAATAAACAAAAGGAAACACAATCCTAGGACTGTGTTATGAACAATTGAAACTCACTCCCTTCTGGTTCAGATCTTTTCAACATTTGTGTTTGGGAGGTGGCGGTGTTTTGGTTGGATTTAAGCCTCTCTTTTGGTTTCCTTCCAGCAAAATGGTGCTAGGGGTAAAGAGCCCACCTGCCAATGCAGGAACTATAAAAGACACAGGTTCGATCCCTGGGTTGGGAAGATCCCCTGGAAGAGGGCATGGCAACCCACTCCAGTATTCTTGCCTGGAGAGTCCCGTGGGCAGAGGAGCCTGGGGGGTTCTAGTCCATAGAATCGCAGAGTTGGACACAACTGAATGACTGAGCAGAGCATGCCACAAGCCTCTCTCTGCGATTGGTTTCCTTTCAGCAAAAGAGTTCCACCTTTTGGTGGAACTGTATGGCATCAGAAAGCTTCTTGCCCCACTCATAATTCCAGTGTGATGGTGGGAGAGAGGTCTCCCAGTGTCAACAGTTCCTCTCCAGGTGACAGATTGATAGCTCTGGGCAACGGGTTCAATTGCTTCTCGGGAACTTTTCATAAAGCAGCGTTGCTTCATTTTAGCTACTGGCTTTCTCAAAGATGGAGGTGAGCCCTGGTTTGAAGAGGGGCAAGCCATGAAGGGATACACACACTTGGAAAGATAGGTATTATGTCACCAGGGAAACAGGTCCTGTATTTCCACCACCTGAAAACTTCACCTGAGGTGAAGCCAGAGTACAATCTGATGAACGTTAAATCAGAGTCCCTTATTGTCAAGTCCAAGGCGGCAATGCCATCTGTTGGAGGAACCCATTCTTTAAAATACGCAGTCATTGCAGCCACTAACGAAGCTGAGGTCAGTAATGGGGGGATGAATGAGATTAAATGTCCCTAGTAGAATAGCGATCATGACCTCTGCATTTCACTTGAAATTCAGCCATCATGTTAATAAAATAATATAGTACAGGGTAGATCATGCTTTGAGGAGGGCGTGGCAACCCACTCCACTGTTCTTGCTTGGAGAATCCAGTGGATAGAGGAGCCTGGCAGTCCATGGGGTCGCCAAGACTTGGCCACTGAAGTAGCTTAGCACACAAACATGCAGATCCTGTTTTGCTAACACGATATGTAGATCTCTGATAGAAATCTCATACTTACAAGTGAATTACAAACACATCAGGTCTGACATATTTTTACATGTATGTACTATAGTATTTTATAATATACCTACAGTAATCCCTCACCTTGACAAAGAGAGAAACAGAGAGAAAGTCAGAGAGAAAGAAGGTTGAAAAAGACCCATATTGGACATAAGTTAAATAGCATCTCTCAGCTCCCCAAGTTGAGTGTATTTGGACATGAATCTCAAATGTCCAGTCAATAATTTATGGCCATTAACATTTTTCCCTATTATTTTTTGCTATTTTAATATTCAAAATATGGAGACTCAGTAAATTAAAGTGACTAGAATACTTAATCAGAAATGTCCTGGATTGAAAATGCAATTAAGATTTCTAAGGTGTGTATATGGACACTTCTGTTGGTTTCCCACTTTTAACTGCACATTCCTAAAGCCTCCCACCAGAAAATAGCTAAGAAATTATGGCTGGCACCTATATGAAAGCTGTGAATTATAAACAGACATTTTCACGAAGAGAATATGGCCAACTGAATTTTTATTTTTCAGCGCAGTGATCTTCGCCTAAAGCTACCAGTTCTGCTGATTACATTAAACATTTCAAATGTCAGGTTTTTGCCGATACAGAATTCCTTCATTAGGGACAGCTCAGCTCTCTCTCCCCGCCCCCTGCTCCGCGAATCTTCAAAGTGGGAGACACGGTGATGGAGTCTCCTTGTAACCAAGTCATCCCCAGCCCAACAAGCAACAGAATCCAGCCAGAATAGAGGGCCTTCATATTTAATTTCCTTAGCTAAATGCTTGCTATCAGCAGCAAGAGCCCCCGCAGCCCTCAAATCTTTCCTTCAGATCTACAGAGTTCCACTGAAATTCAGACAGAGGCGACATCTCTGCAGATTGGGAATTTCCAGACGGTAGAGAAATAACTGTGGTTCCCAAGTAATCAAGGACAGGGCCAAGATGAGAGTCTGGAGTGAAATCTCACCTTGACCCAGAAGTAGTCCTCTTGGTGGATGTGCTGGGGGGACGGAGGTGGACCATGGCTTGGTATGGCAACGGGGAGGCAGAGGTTTCTAGGTGATCAAGCTCACAGAACTGATGAAGGACATGAAAACCAGGGCGGGCATGGCTTGCTGACAGAGTTAAATCCAGCTCTCTATGGCTGCTATTTCACAGTTTCTGATCAGTGCCTTTTCAATCTGGTGATCTAAGAAATAAAAAAGGGAGTGGCCGAGGGGTAGCAGGTTTCACGAGGTGGCACCATAATTTTACCCCCAGGTGGTGACCTGGGGGTGGTGAGAACCATGCAGGAAAGGTGTGGGTTCCAGAGGTGGAAACGGATGAAGGCTGCTCTGGCTTCCTCAGTCGGGGACCACAGCATGATCCCCGGGAGGGGAAGATGCTCCCGGTGAAATCTTAATGAGATTTTCTGATCGAGAAACAGTTGGACCGGAAAGGGTTTTCTGAAGGCAATTTTGTTCAGTTTCACAAGTGTTTACATAGGGACTATAGTGTGTGAAGGCAGAGCGATGCGAAGCTCCAGACGCCACAGAGAACATAATCATGAATGATGCCCTGTCCTCAAGGAGAGTCAGGTCATGGTGGAAAGGAGGCAGGACCCGAAGGAGTGAGAGAGGACAAGCCTAGCATGGGAAGGGCCAAGAGAAAGGGGTAGAGGACCTTCCCCAGGAAGTCAGGGAGAAGAGGAGACTTGGGCTTCTAGAGGTCGTGGTTTTTTCAGATCAATAAGACCTGCTGTGGTTGGAACGGAGAAGATGAAAGGACCTACAAGAGCAAGACACCCATGGGTCGGAAGTTTCTGGAGGTGGGTGATGGTTGGCCCAAGATGCTAGGTAGAACGTGAGTCCCAAAGCAACCCCTGTCGCTGACATTTCCATCAGACGACAGCCCTGCATTCTCAGTGGGGCATGGGGTGATTTGGCCCCTCTAGGGGGTGACGGCTGGCTCTTGGGAGAAGGGCAAAAAAATCTTACGTGTGACAGTGGTTTGAGATTCTCCAAAGAGCCACTGTTCACAATCAGATACCCAGCACACCCGTGGCATTGAACTGAAGGAGGGAGAGGGGCGACGGGGAAAAAATATAGTCTAGAAAGACTTGTTGGTGAGACGTGTGCATGGGATCATTTCTCAGTCATATCTGACTCTGCAACCCCATGGACTGTAGCCCGCCAGGCTCCTCTGTCCATGGGGATTCTCCAGGCAAGAAGACTGGAGTGGGTTGCATGCCCTTCTCCAGGGGATCTTCCTGACCCGGGGATGGAACCCGGGTCTCCCACATTGTGGTGAGATTTTTTACCAGCTGAGCCACCAGGGCAGCCCTGTTGGTGTGGGGACAGCATTGATAACGAAAGATGGAGAAAGACTGGCCGAGTCTTCTCCCGTGACAGCCGCCTCGGTCCATCCAAGAGACTGAAAACGGATTCTGAGGCAAAGCCTCATTGCTCTGGGACGCAAGGTGGCTTCTCCAGAGACGCATGTCCTGACTGTGAAGGTGAGACTTAACATTTATCTTCTCTGAGGCTCTGAGGGCGAGCCGTTTGGGAGACAGAGAGAGGGGGCAGGAAGTCAGGGGAACACAGAGGAGAGCCGAGATCAGACCGCCCCCAGCTCCTCTCCACCCCTGAAAATAGGTCATGGATTTACATCTTGTGTATTTATTTTTTAAAGTGTATTTTAGACGCTCACCACTCTCTATTAAAAATGAATGATGGCCTTAATAGCTTATTTTAATTCCAAATTACAAAGGCGGTATGTATCCACTGCGGAAATTTGGGAAAGGCGGAAAGGACAGAAGGAGACAATAAAATGACACCAATGCATATAATCCCCTCATCCTGAAAAGAAAGCGAAAAAGTCGCTCAGTCATGTCCGACTCTTCGCTACCCCATGGAATTCTCCAGGCCGGAATACTGGAGTGGGTAGCCTTTCCCTTCTCCAGGGGATCCTCCCAACCCAGGGATCAAACCCAGGTCTTCCACATTGCAGGTGGATTCTTTACCAGCTGAGTCACCAGGGAAGCCAAGAGTACTGGAGTGGGTAGCCTATCCCTGCTCCAGTGGATCTTCCTGACCCAGGAATTGAACCGGGGTCGCCTGCATTGCAGGCGGATTTTTTACCAACTGCGCTATCAGGGGAGCCTCATCCTGAAGAAACACTTTATGATCTTATGATATTTCTGCTAGACCAATAGGGGGACGGTGGACCACACGTGGCTGCTGAACATTCAAAGTGTAGTTTGTGTGCATCAAGATATACTATCAGTATGTAATGCACATTAGATTTTGAAGGCTGAAAAAAAAATTAAAATATCTCATTAATATTTTGTATATTGACCATCTTTTCATACTGTTCATGGGGGTTCTCAAGGCAAGAATACTGACGTGGTTTGCCATCCCCTTCACCAGGGGTCCACATTTTGGCCTCACAGACTTGAGCAAACTCTGGGAGATAGTGACGGACAGGGAATCCCCATGCTGCAGTCCATGGGGTTGCAAGGAGTTGGACACAACTTCGTGACTGATCAACAACAAATACTGACCTCATAGTGAAACGATACTATATGGAATATGTCATTTTAAATAAAATACAGTAAAATGACCTCAACTGGTTTCCTTTTACTTTGTTTAATGCAATTACTAAAAACCTAATTTTGTTTGGTCTTTTATTTTGGTCCCACAGTGCAGCATGTGGGATTGATCTCAGCTCCCCGACCAGAGATCGAGCCCGTGCCCCCTGCACTACGCAGTGGGGAGCATTAACCACTGGACCACAGGGAAGTCCCCTAAAAACTTTAATACTTACCTATATGGCATGTACTGCATTTCCACCGGACAGCACTGGTCTAGACCTTACCTATGAATGCATATATGTATGAATGTGTATATATATACACACACACACACACACACACACACACACACATTGGCTTCCCTGGTGGCTCAGAGGGCAAAGCATCTGCCTGCAATGTGGGAGACCTGGGTTCGATCCCTGGGTTGGGAAGATCCCCTGGAGAAGGAAATGGCAACCCACTCCAGGATTCTTGCCTGGAGAATCCCATGGATAGAGCAGCCTGGGAGGCTACAGTCCATGGGGTCACAGAGTCGGACACGACTGAGCGACTTCACTTCTTCTTCATACCTTAGCCAATAGATATGCCATGTGCTTAGTCATGTCCCACCCACTGTGACCTGTGGATTGTAGCCTGCCAGGCTCTCTGTCCATGGAACTTTCCAGCAAGAATACTGGAGTGGGTAGTCATGCCCTCCTCCAGGGGATCTTCCCGAATCAGGGATAGAACCCGTGTCTCCTTTGTCTCCTTCATTGCTGGCAGATTCTTTGGCTGAGCCATCGGGGTAGCAACAGATACCGAAGGGCAAATTCTTTTGTAGTTTCTTTTCTACTAAATATAATAAGCTGGACATCTGTCACAACAATACACGTTTCACTTATGTTTACAGTGAAGACTTAAATGTTAAACAATGCTGCACGGCATGCATGCTAAGTTGCTTTAGTCATGTCCCACCCACTGTGATCCCATGGACTGGAGCCCGCTGGGCTCCACTGTCCATGGAATTTTCCAGGCAAGAATACTGGGGTAGGATGCCATGTCCTCTTCCAGGGATCTTCCAGACCTAGGGATCAAACTCGTGTCTCCTTTGTCTCCTGTACTGCAGGTGAATTCTTTACCACTAGTGCCACCTGGGAAGCCCTTACAGGACTATTAAACCGATCCCCTGTCAGTGAATACTTGGATCATTACCAATTATTCCCATCACCAAGACTGCAATCAACATCCTGGTAACCATATCTTTGCACACAAAGCTTTCACATCAGGGTGGTAATGCAGAAATAGCACTGAGTTTAAGGTCAGGCAATTCCTGACTCAAATCAGTCTTAGCCTTTAACTAACTGGTGAAGCAAACTGTATCTCCAACCTCAAGCGCATTTGCATAAAACAGGAGCAGATTTGTACTTTTCAGCCTGTTGGAGAATCAGAAATGGTATTATTTGGGGCACACTTGAGACAAGCAGTAAATAATAGCTAATACTTTTCAACATTCTAAATAATTTATGAAAAAACACCGTCCCTAGAAAGTTATGGACCTGCAGACCCTCACATCACAGCAAATAAAGAAACTATAGAAAATGACTTCATATCAGTGAGTACCTGAGTTGAAATCTGAAATGTCTAGACTGTTTGTACAGGCTTCTCTGGCGGCTCAGGTGATAAAGAATCTGCCTGCCAGTGCAGGAGACCCGGGTTTGACCCCTGGGTTGGGAAGATCCCCTGGAGAAGGGAATGGAAACCTTCTCCAATGATCCTGGTACTGGTGGTGGAGGAAAAGGCATCTGAGTTGCTGAGAAGCTGGCCAGAGAGGGGTGATGCTAAAGATTAGGCAAAACGGGCAAGGACAAATTGGCAGGTGATAAAAGAAATGGATAGGATATAAGAGCAGTCAGACAGGGGAAAAAAAAAAAAAAACCTTCCAGAAAAGACCTGGAGGTGAGAGTACCTTTCAGGTCTGGGGGGAGCCATGTGGTTAGAAGGGGAGGGATGGTGAGAGTTAAGGCTGGAGAAGTGGGTAGAGTCCGATTCTGAATACCTTGAGGGAGCTTAGACTTGACACTGAAAGCCGAGAAGAGCCTTGCCTGGATGCTAAACAAGAGGGCGCCGTGCAAAGCACCCAGAGGAGAAGAATGAGCCAGAAGCCAGAGCCTGACACTTTCTACTTTTTCAGCCTCGAGGCCACAGGTATTGACATGAGTGTCTGAGCAGCTTCTCACAACAGAACCGACTGAATCATTTGTCCATTTCACCCACAGGGATGAACCTGCAGATGGGGAGGCTGCTGTGAACCACACTCTCTTTGGTCCTGTTCCTTGCTCCTCCCAAAGAAACAAGGCAAGCGGAGGACAGACTGTGCCCAACAGAACTGTCACAGTGCGAACAGACTGACCTGGATATGTTTGCTGAGTCCAGCAACAACACGGAGTTTAACAAGTAATTATAAGAGAGTAAGCAGAGAAGAGGGGGAGGACGCAGAGCACTTATTTACCCAGAGCACTTATTATCAGAGGTTAAGATGGTGAACTTCTTCTAAAATGTGTGCATGCATATTTATAACATTTACCAAATGTGTACACACACACACACACACACACACACACACACACCCAGCGAGGGCTCTAAGAGTATGGCTCTGCCAAATATGGGAACAAAGTTACAACAGTGAAGAAAGTTGCTTGATCTGAGGCCAGAGACATGGGTTCAAATTTCTGATCAGACACTTCCTACTATGACACTTCCTATTACATAACTTTAGTGCAAAATGACTTAATTTCATCTAAAATGGAAATAATACTAGCTAACCTAAATACCTCTTGGGTTTGCTATGTGACCCAAATTAAAGAAAGGAGTTCAGTGGAAAAGATCAGCTCTGGTACGTATACACAAGCTGATTCACGTACACATAGCTGACTCACTTTGCTGCACGATGGAAACTAACGCAACATTGAAAAGCAATTATTTTCCAAAAAAAAAAAAAAAAAAAGATCAGCTCTGAAACAATTTCATCATTGAGTCAGGTGGGCAACTAAAGAGCTCACACCACACCCAAAGCATCTAACAATTACCAAAGCCTAACAGTTCATTGTGATGTTGGAGTCAGCCCTGCTTTGCCAGATCTAATCTTTAATAGGGGCTTCCCAGGTGGTCCTAGTGGTAAAGAATCCGCCTGGCAATACAGGAGACATGAGATGCGGGTTCAATCCCTGGGTCAGGAAGATCTCCTGGAGAAGGAAATGGCAACCCACTCTAGTATTCTTGCTTGGAGAATCCCATGGACAGAGGAGCCTGGTGGTCTATAGTCCACGGGTTCACAGAAGAGTCAGATATGACCAGAAATCTAAATCTACAGATTTCTGATTTTTCAACATTGACACCACACTCAAATGTGAAGCCACCAGAAGGCAACAGAGCACAAAAATAAAGTCTGCTTTCAGCCTGAGATCTCTGCTCTAGTCAAAGGCACAACTTTTTCTTTCAATTATCAAACACTGAATGGTGAATGTTTTCCAGTTAGCTCATGAGTTCTATTCACACTTACTTTCAAGTTAGTAGAGGGAGGGATTAAAATTCCAAATTCCAAATGAATGAAAAGCAATAAAAAAGAAAAAGAAAAAAAAACTTTCAAGGGAGAACCAGTGCCTTCCTTCTTTTTAGTTAATAAAGGGAAGTTCTCATATCTGGTCTCTGAGCTAGAAAATAAATTCCCTTCTCTTTCTGTTCTAAATTCCAAATCCAGTGGCCATGTCTCCAGCATCTTAGAAAACACAATCCTCCACTTTATTTATCACCACCCAATATTGTACGGGTTTTGTATTTTCCTTTAGGAGTCTCTTAAAAAAAACAGAAAGCACAATCTGTTTGTAGAGCATATACTAAGTTAACCTTAAAATGCATTCTGATGTACATTAGGTACCAACAAATACTGTTTGATTCTACTTAAATGAAGTACCTGGAATAGTGAAATTCACAGAGTCAGAATCTACATTGGTGGATGCCTGGTTGAGGGGTGAGGAAGTGGGGAGGGGGAGTGGGGAATTAGTGTTTAAGGGGGACAGAGTTTAGGCTAGGAAGGTGAAAAATCCGAGTGATGGATGATGGTGAGAGTTGTACAACAAGGTGAATGTACTTAGTGCCACTAAACTGTAGAGTTAAAAATACTATGTTTAATTTTATATGACTTTTACCACACACACACAAAAAAAATTGCAAAAAAAAAAAAAAAAAGAGAAAGAATCACTCAATGCTCCTGGTTCATTAAAGGCAGAAGAAGAAGAACTCCAACCCCTTGAAGCTTGATTCTTTGGCAGAATGACATAAAAGATGAGGCCCAGCGTGATTCTTCCTGGTAAAGGCTTTCATACACAAGTGCCCTGGCTGCATAAACATTCTGAGAAACACAGGGTGATATTCTTTCACAGCCAACTGGTAAAAGGTATTATCTCAGCGTACTCAGAATCAGCTCAGAGTCTGGGAGGCTGGGGTATAGAATCTGAGTCTTTGCCTTCAGGCAGCTGACTCTCTTGGAGGGAAGGGAGGAAAACCAATTAAGTAGAAGAACATGTAAGTACAAGCAACCTTGGCTGGGGGCGGGAGCTGAGGAAATAAAACAGCTTCCTGGAGAGGCTCAACCGGGAAGATTTTCACTGAGAAGACACACACGAAGAAAAGCTTTAATCATCATGTCTCCAGAGCATGGATGAGCCATCACCCGCGCATGCTCAGTTGCTATGTCCGACTCTTTACGACCCCATGGACTGTAGCCCGCCAGGCTCCTCTGTCCCTGGGATTCTCCAGGCAAGAATACTAGAGCGGGTTCCCATTTCCTCCTCCCTGGGATCTTCCCAACCCAGGGATCGAACCCATGTCTCCTGCCATCTCCTGCATTGGCAGGTGGAATCTTTTCCACCGAGACACCTGGGAAGCCCTGATGGCCATCACTATATGATAAACATACGCATCTCTTTCTCTCAGGTGATTCTGTAGGATTGTGCCCTAATAGCTAATCCACAAATGTCTGCTAAGTGAAATCATACTTTTTCTTGCCATTCAGAAACATCCCATTTGCATTTTAAAAATTAAAAATAGAGACACAACTCTTGAAAAAAGAAATTAATGTAAGACATGAAGAGGATTTTCCCAGAAGAAGAAACATGATTGGTGTGAGAACATCCAGAAGGGGAAACAAAGGCAAACTAATAGTTATTAAATAAATGTAGAGCAAATAGGTTCTCTATTTTGCCAAACTGGCAACTGGAAAGGATTTCTGTAACACTGCTCTTCATGATTAAAAGAGATTTGGGGACACAGTCTCTCTGAAACACTCCTGTTGAGAGTGTAAATTGGTTTAACCTTTCTGAAAAGACAATTTAACAATGTGTACCAAAAGGCTTAAACATTTGCATAACCTTTATTCAAGTATTTCCACTTGTAGGGACTGGATTCAGGGGAATTCCTAGGTGTGATTAAGAGATAGACACAGAGCTGCCCAGCACTGTTCATTGTCTGTGGTGTTACACCAGAGCATGAGATCTCAGCGATCGGGGACTGTGAGGGAAAAAATGAGATCTGGTACCCGTTCAGTGGTTTACCCTTCAGCCCTTATGTTACTCTAAGCACCTTATTTTTGTAGAAAGAAGCTTTATGTAAAGAACAAATTTTCACACTATATATATATATATATATATCTCCATGCTTACACTAAAAGTTTGCATACATATGTACAATTGATACACAATGTGTGGAACAGTAGGGGAGAGAGAGAGGGAGGGGAACTGCAATATTAGAGAAATCCTTTCTCCTTGGGGATGTCGGTAAAATTGACCCAGAACTCCTATTTCTTTGACCTTGGGGAGTCTTAGGACCTCTCCAGGTTTCTGCAAATTCCCAAGTGGCTTTTGTTTCCACTGTCTTGTCTGCGCTCCGAGCTCTTCCTATCATATTTGTTACCTATTTACTGCACCCTTTACAGGGTCTATCAAAAAACAAACAAACCAAAAAAAAAAAAAAAGAAGCAAAGGAAAAAGAAATAAAGGAAAAGGAAAAAGAAAAATAGAAACAGGCCCACCCTTGAAAAACATTTGAGAGCACAGCAAACTTGCCTGAAGGTTTAGAGTCACAGGCGAAGGTTGGCCCTGGAACTGTCCTCTTCAGCTTCAATTCCGTCTGTTGTCTCTCCCACCTCTCTCACCCTCTCCGCATCTCCTGTCAGTCCAGATCCTGGAACTCTTCACTTCCCTCCTTCTATTATACAGAGCTCTGTGCTCTCTGGCTCCCACTCCAGAACACGCAAACTCACAAAATCAAACCTATCCACAGATAAAGGGCCTTTCTCTGAACAGGATACAAACCTCCTCTCTCTTCTGGAGGCAGCTATACATAGCAACCCCGCCTTGTTCCATACAGGTAGATGAGACACATATATTATAAATAGATGACAACTGAGCTGTTACAAAGACCACTGTCATAAATAGCATTTTCTTGGTACATCTATATCTAGATATATAGAAAAATAAATGAACTATAATGTCAACACCCATTATCTTTGGATGATGACTGCCAAGTAATTCTAATTTTCTTCTCTGTGCATATCTGCAGGGTTTCCAGATTTTCTATTCTACCAATATAATACATGGGTATTGCCTTTGTAGGATGGAAGGAGGGGTGTCGAAAAGAAGTTAGCTCTCCAGAAAGGAGACATGCCTGGTTCTGGTGGGGAGATTGGGCCATGACTGAAATGACAGATAAAACTGTTGATGGTGGCTGAAACTAAGTCAAGCTGCTTCTAACTCAGCCATGGAAGCCAGCAACTGTGAGCATGGAAGTCCCTGTTGATTCAGACCACGTTTTCTCCCCAAAGCTGAGAAGATGCTGATCGAATGTATTTTGATGCCCACATATGACGTCCTGCTAAAAAGTGCCTATAACTGTGAGGAGTCACCGACACCATCCTTTATGAGCAGGGAAGGGAGGCAGCATTGAATAGGAAAGGGGGCATGGATTTGGGGAACCATCCACGTGTCAGACACCAAGTTAATGCACTGTAGGTCTTCATTTCTAATGGTCACAAGGACCCTCCAACAGAACTAGTGTGATCATCAAATGACAGATGAGGAAACCAGGGCTCAAAATTGAGAGTTCATCTCTCTCTGATTAATTCACCTTTTCTCCAAATCAGGAGTCATTCTTTCCTCAAGAACCACATTCAAAACACTTAGACAGCTCTGAGTTTGCCCCCACCACATGATGAAGACGTTCAATATCCTGAATTTAAAGACTACATTTGCCACAGTCTGTGACAACTAAATTAGAGATTCATAATAATAGCCAGTCCCTGATGTGTTCCTGTGCTCAGTCACTTCAGTCATGTCTGACTCTTTGTGATCCCATGGACCATAGCCTGCCAGGCTCCTCTGTCCATAGAATTTTCCCAGCAAGAATACTAGAGCGGGTTGCCATTTCCTTCTTCAGGGGATCTTCCTGACCCAGAGATTGAACCTGGCTCTCCTGTATTGCAGGTGGATTCTTTACCAGCTGAGCCATTGTAGGAATTACACAATTGCTATGTCAGGATAAAATTCATTTCAGTATGACTCATGAGCGTAGAGCTGTTTTAACATAAAACTAATTTTTAGGTTCATATAATCTTGAAAGTGTCATGCATTTGATTTTATAGAAAAAGTAATGTTATCGTTGTTAGTAATTTCAGGTAACAATTGTTGAACATCTATTAATGTACCTAGCTCTTAAAACCCATTATATTGTTCAATTCTTAGCTGATGGTAGAAAAACTCATTCCTGTCCCACCTTCAGAGTGTTCTTCCCCATCCTTGGCTGTGGGTGTGTCTGTGTGACTGACTGTGGCTAAGATGGGCCAGCTGGTAGCCAGTGTGATGTGGCCAAAGGCTTGCAGGTACTTGTACAATTGGGTTTGTTCTCATATGCTTCTCCCGTCACCACGAGAACACTCCTGAGCTGGCCTACTGCTTCTGGGAGGAGGTGTGGCACATATGGGCCAGAGCCCTTCCCAAGCAGAGCCCCCTAGATTAGCAGCTGTTAGGTCATCTGCAGATAGAAAACTAAGTCCAGCCTAAACCAAAGTTCCGGCGGTACTCCAGACACATGAGCTAAAAAAAAAATGCTTACTGTTGCCTGACAGTCGGATTTTGTGATTATGAGGTAGCAAAGGACACACGCTGTTTCCTAATGAGGAGGCATTGTTCTCATTCTTAGTTTAAAATAGGAAACCAAAGTTTGGGGGAGGTTATGTAACTTGCACATCTAGTGGATGGCGGAACTGGAGTTCTGTTTTGACTCGGAAATAAAGCCTTCATGCCGAAGCCCACTTTGATTAATCAGACAGCCAGGCACTGAACCTAATATTTAATGAGCACTTACTGTGTGTGAGGCACTGTCCGTGGTGCTGAGAACACAGTGGCCACCACAACAAAAACCCATGAACTTCAAGGATTGTATTGTACCGGGGAGGACAGAAAAGGGACCAATGATTTTAATCTGAGTGAAGAGGGAGAAGCAGGTGACCATACAGGCTGACACCAAATAAATGAGCAAGAGTGAAGGTTCTTGGGTGCAAATAAATGTGTTAGGTTTATGGAAAAGGAAGCAGACCATGGTGGAGAGTGTAATTACTCTGGAGAGAAATGAGATCAAGGCTCAGAACCTGTGGACATTAAAAAAGGAGTCTTGATTCAATTCTGATTACAATGGGAAGCCACCAAAAACTTACAGATACAAGGGAAAAAAAATACATTGGTTATCATTTCAGAACAATCTCCATGGCTGCTATACCATAGACAGACTCTGGGCAGCAAGGCTGGAGATGGGGAGATGGGGAGATGGGGGAGGGGGACTGCTGAAACTGTCCAGGTGGGGGATGGTTGGTTTGCATGGATGGTGGCTATGGAGAAGCTGAGGATTCTTTACAAATCGCATCTCAAATTCAAAAAAGCCATCCTAACTTCCCTAAATCTAAAATAGACTTGGCTTCAGCACGCCTGAGCAAAACATTTACCAGTTTAGGGACCGAACCAAATTGTGAAAAAATCTCTCAAAATATTTGCTTAGAGTAAAACGTAAAAACACACTTAGCAGTTGTGAATTAGTCATTTGCCAAAGGTGGGTGATAATTTATGCCACACTTGTAGTCGAAAAAGAAATTTACATTTACACTGAAATCTATACATTTTTCTTTTTTTTTCCCCCAAGGATGGGCTAATTGTGTTTGCTGAATTGTTTCAAGTTGCAATGGGCTGGGAGATTGGAGTATCAATTTGCAAGGCTATAGGGATTAAATTAGATAAACCCAAAGGGAAAGTAATTGGTGAATTGGGAAGCATTGCCTGAGTGTATGAAGTATTGTCTAAGGCGCTATAAAAGATTAATGGACAGTCAACTTGAAGTTTAAAAAAAACAAACAAACGCCAACTTAACTTTGATCCTGAATATCCTTAAACTAGTAAGCAAATGACTTGCAACACACAAATAAAAATATAAGACTCTACACATGTGTCTACCTGCTTCAGCCTTGGGATAACACGCCAAAAAATTAATGTGCTACCACCATTCAAAAAAATTATAAAGACCAGATTTTAAAATATTGTTTCTTTTTTCTGATTTTTTTTTGGAATGTGAAAACCTGTTTTTAATCAAAGTGTTCTCTCGTGATCTCTAATCAGTGACCCAAAAGCACACGGACTCCCTACAGGCGTGCTTTGCTTGGCCCAGGTAAGGTATAAAGAATTACATCAGAAGTTGAATTTTTACATGAATAGGTTAAAAGAAACATTTTTAGACTTTCTTGGGGGGAAAAAATCAGAAAATCTGGTGTATTTCTGTGTCAAAGTGCATGCTGGAGCTAAACATCAGCCTTCAGGGTCAAATGAACCTGATTTCTCCTCTCTGTAGTCATCCCTCTAGACCCCTCCTGTGACCGCAACCTGAAGGCTTGGAACTTTCCGGTTAGCTTCCCACGTGATACAACATTTTTCTTACTATAAAGGAATGTCTAGCCTTACCCCTATCATGGAAACTAGGCCGGGACAGCCACATGCTTTATGACACCCAGGCTGTCTCCTTCAGATAAAGTCACTTCCCAGCTCCCAGGAGGAAAGTGCCTGAGAAGCGGAGAGAACCCCTGAATAACAAGCCAGAGATCTGCAGTGTTCAGCGGTGACTTCCGCTGAATATTCACGACAACCAGAGCCCGAGGCCAGCCCAGTTGTGTGCTGATTAAAGTACCCTGTAGCAACGCAACCCAAAGCGGCGGTTGGCCCTGATTCTCATGGAAGCATGCCAAAAATACACTCCCACTTAAGAAAATTGAATATGATCTGTGCAAAGAGGATGGCCCAACTCAATCTCAATATGACAAGGAGTAACAGAGCTGTGCGCCGAAGCGGCTTGCTCAAGGAAAAGGTTCAGCCTGACCTGAGGAGGTGTATCTTCGGGATTTGAAGACCCAGAAACTTTGCAAATCAAGATGATTATAAAGACTAAAGCATAGTTAATATAAAACAGTAGGATTTGGGGGTTTCCCTGGTGGCTCAGCAGTAAAGAATCTGTTTGCAATGCAGGAACCGAAGGAGATGGAGGTTCAGTTCCTGGGTCAGGAAGATCCCCTGGAGGAGAGCATGTCAACCGACTCCAGTATTCTTGCCTGGAGAATCCCATGGACAGAGAAGCCTGGGGGGCTGTAGCTCATAGGATTGCAAAGAGTCGGACATGACTAAGGCGCCTGAGCACACATACATATACCATATTTAATTCTTGTGACTATTCCGGCATCTTGCTAGAACACATTCTGAAAAAGAGATGAGAGCTACATTTCCACAGATGTGTGCTTACTCTTACATTTTTTTTTCCCCTAAAGGAGACACCCATTGATAATAATGTTGCTGTCTCAAATTGAGCCAGAGAATGATGGATGAAACAGAAAACAGTTTTAATATACAGAATTCCTCGAAGACAGTGTGGGTTTGGTTCTGGTCCATCGAAATAAAGCAAGGCGTGTGACGTTTTTTAGTTTGCCAGTACATATAAAACTCAAGTTTACACAATGCCATAGTGTATTAAGTGTGTAATAGTATTGTGTCTAAAATTACAATGTGCATATCTTAATTTGAAATGCTTTATTGCTAAAAAGGCCTAACCATCATCTCAGTCTTTCGCAAGTCATAATCTTTTTTGCTGATGGAGGTTTTAAAACATTGTGAGCATAACCAAAATGTGGCACAGACATATGAAGTAAGCAAATGTTGTTGAAAAAAATGGCACCCATAGGCTTGCCTGATGCAGTGTTGCCACAGACCTTCAGCGTGTAAAAACTACAATATCTGTGAAGCACAATAAAGCAAAGCATAGTAATACAAGGTATGCGTGGATAATTTTTTTTTTTTAATTTTTGCTTTTCTGGGCATACCATGTGGCATGTGGGAGCTTCGTTTTCCCAATCAGGGATCAAACCCTCCACCCTCTGCATTGGAAGCATGGAGTCTTAACCACTGGACTGTTGGGGAAGTCCCTAATGATTACTTTTAATCTTGTTGAGAATGCGAAGACCACTTTGAGACATCGACTTAAAAGCTATGAATAGTCTGAACAAGAAGAAGGAAAAGCACATTAGGCACTCAGAGTTTTTTAACCTGACTTCAGAGGGTCTCCTGATTCTAACATTGAAATTACAACCTTTGATCACGTGAAATCCAAGAACAGAGCATTATCGCTAAAAATAAAGTATATGGAGTCAGTTGCCTGCCATTGCCTCTGGCTCAGCTGCACTGTGTGTGAACAATCTGAGCCTCGATTTTCCTCATCTGCAAAGCAAGGAAAATGTCAACCCATAACTCATGGGCTTATCTGGAGGATAATTTGAAACTTGAATTCAAACCAAGGGCTGGCATGGTTGCGGGTACGTGGCAAGAGATTGACAAATGTTTGCTGAGCATTCACTTTCTGATTTAGCAATGGCTGTGTGAAATTTTTCATGAAAGTCTTCAAGTGTATTTTATATTGGCATTCCTAACATTTTAAGCTCACCACAAAGACAATACATCATTTTACTATCTATTTATATTTAAAAAAGATTGCCAGAGCTTGACATTCTCAAAATCAAGTCACAAGAAGAGGAGGAAGACAACAGAAGAAGGAATAAGTTAAAGGTGGTAGAGAGGAGGGGAAGTTATAGCCCCACAGGCAGGACAAGAAGCATCCTTTGCACCTGACCACAGACCCCCAACGATCTCAGCGGCACTTTCCATAACTGGCCAAGACAATCAGGTCTGAATCAACAGATCAACCATTTGGCTGAGCTCTTCAGTTAGTTCTATCAGACAATGAGTCGGTCCAACCATATCAGCCATACACGTGGCCAAAGCCTCAATCAGAAATCCGGTCCAACTGGCCGTGGGGAGGCCAATCAAGAAGTGTTAATTTCTGAGTGAATTGACTGAGTGCTGAGCATCCTCTCAGATGTTGCTTCTGATGGTTTGTTCGGCTTTTTTCCAACCCGAGGCCAGGGGACCTTCGGATGCCCAAGCTGTGATGCAATTCAGAGCATCCTATTTCTCCAGTGTATGCGGATTGAGGCACACGCTATCCGTGGATTCAGCAACTGGTAAGATGGGAGAGCTCATGTTTCCTGTACCAGGCAGTCCTTCAACCCAGATGGGCAGCCTCTCTTTCATGGGCAGTGAGTTCTAGAGCTTCCTGTGGCCAGTGAGCCTTTAAAGAAATGTGACGGGACAGGGTTCTGTTTGGGGGAGTAGGGTACATCCAGGAAAAGGGGATTAGGAAGCTCTCCAGCATTCCAGTCATTCTTTTCATGTCCAGATGCTGGGAATGCTTTTCCCTGTCTGCATTTTGACACATCTCTTAGCCGCTTTCTGCCTTCTGCATCAGTTTGCAATACATTTTGCAAAATAATCAATATGTCATAGATGAGAAAACTAAGGCTCAGAAAGTTCTAGTTAATTGCCCAAGGACACACAGCTGTTGCATGGCACAGCCCTTGTGTCAGCTGCAAAGGTATCTGCTTTTCCCATGATAATATGCCATGCTTGTTATTAGTATTCATTTTTTCATTTATTTTATTCAGCCATTGGTGTGCAATCATGTCCCTGAAAGCTGGGTGAATGTTTTGGTCAGTCTATTGATAAACCCATCCTCTGTCATCCCCTTTTCCTCCTGCCTTCAGTCTTTCCCTCAGAAAAGTTCTTCAGTCTTTTCTTAAGGACTTCCCTGGTGGCTCAGACGGTATGGCTCAGACGGTAAAGCGTCTGTCTACAATGCGGGAGACCCGGGTTCGATCCCTGGGTCGGGAAGGTCCCCTGGAGAAGGAAATGGCAATCCACTCCAGTAATATTGCCTGGAAAATCCCATGGACAGAGGAGCCTGGTAGGCTACAGTCCAAGGGGTTGCAAAGAGTTGGACACAACTGAGCGACTTCACTTTCACTTTCAGTCTTTCCCAGCAACAGAGGATGAGATGGTTCAGTCATCACCAACTCAATGGACATGAGTTTGAGTAAACTCGGGGAGATGGTGAAGGACAGGGAAGCCTGGTGTGCTGCACTCCATGGGGATGCAAAGAGTCAGACACAACTTAGCAACCAAACAATTGATAAACTACTTAAAAAACCACAGTTTGTCTGTTAGAGTATATATATATAATATACACGTACATGAGTGTGTTTGTATGTGGGTAGCAGTGAAGGAACAGTGGTTCTCATGTTGCTGGGGCAGGGGGATTCCTTCCCCTGACATTTGGCAGTGCCTGGAGGGACTTTTCTATTGTTATAACTGGGTTATATGTGATAATAATAATAGCATACAATGGGTAGAGGCCAGGCATGTTGCTAAACATTCTACAATGTGCAAGACAGACTCTGCTCAAAAAAGAGTTCTTAATACAAAGTATCAATAGTGCAAAGGTTGAGGAATTCTAAATATATATACGTATATATACACAGAGAGAGATACACATTTTCGTATATATACACTTGTGTATTTGTAGAGTTACACATCACATATATTTTATATACATATAACCCACCAATATAACTGTGTACATTATATATATGTATTTTATGTACACATGTATTGTCTATCAATATCTCAATATCCATATCTATCTGTCCATATTAGGAGAGAGAGAGGAGGAATGTGGAGATGAACATAGGCATGCATAGTGTGTATAAATATATATCGTTGTTGTTTAGCTGCTAAGTTGTGTCCAAGTTTTGCAACCCCATGGACTTTATAGCCCACCAGGCTCCTCTGTCCATGGGATTTCCCAGGCAAGAATACTGGAGTGAGTTGCCATTTCCTTCTCCAGGGGATCTTCCTGACCCAAAGACTGAACCCATGTCTCCTGCATTGCAGGCAGATTTTACAGTACCCAGTCACCAGGGATGCTCATAAATGTGTGCGTGTGTGTGTGCGCATGCTCAGTCACGTCTGTGACTCTTTGTGATCCCATAGTCTGTAGCCTGCCAGACTCCTCTGTTCATAGAATATTCTCTCTATATATATAAATGTATGGTGTATGTGTGTTTGTGTGTAGGTGTACATACAATTCAGTCTACCCATTTGTACTGTTTTCCAGGTGTGGATTTATTCATAATGCAGTCTTTCTGAAGACATGATGGAAGTAAAGAACAGACATACATTTTCTTTACTATAACTTCCAGATACAACAAAACATTGTAAAGAACCCTCTTGCAATGCCCCAACCCAAACCAAATCCATCAAGATCCCTGGCATACAAGTTTTTGCTATGAAATTGTACTAACTTTTGAAACATCCTGCTCAAAAATATGTTAGTCATCTGGAATGAAACAAAGGCTTTAATTAAACAACTGCATGTAGAAACTGGAATGCATAACCTGCCCAGTGAACTTCAAATTCCCTAATGCTACAGGGAATCACTGGCTTTTTCCAAAATAGTTCAAGGGGCCAGGAGGTGATTCGATCCTTAACTGGGCCACACTCAAGCTGAGAGGAATTAAAATAAATACCAGCATTGAAACAGAAGTGCCCAGACTCAGTTAATGAGTATGAGAACTCTGTTGCTCTTTGTGTTAGAGCTGGGGTGATTTGTTTTGGAATTCTGAACCATCAGTCCTCTAGTGGGTTTCTCGTGTTCAAAATGCAACAGATACTTCTTTCTTGGCCCCTTTAATGTGAAAAGGCAAACTGATATAAATACTAAAAACTCTACTTCGTGATAAAAAAAATAAATTCTTTCTCCAACCCAAACCTCATGGCTTCATTTTCATCATAGCCAAAACTGATATTGCTATACATTAAGGCAATTCTGAGACAAGGTGTGAAAAAAAGCAAAAATGTCACATGAAGAAAAATATTTTTGCCTCTTAAAAACATTTAAAGTAACTTCTTTATCAGAATAAAAACCTTAAGAAAACAATATTCTTATAGAGAAATTAATATAACATAACATACTTAGGTTTTAACATACATGTTTCACACACATAACATGTATCAAATGGAGATTTAAAAATAAAATGCCAGTGCTTTAGCTTCCCTGGCTCCAAAATATGAATGATGATTTATAAGTATGACTAAATATTTTATGGAGATCACTGAATTAATATATGTAAAGCAGTTGTCTGATATATAATGTTCCACAAATTTTTATTATTATTATCATTATTATTATTAATATTAAACCTTGCAGTTTCAATAAGGAGGGAGCTTTGGAATTCCATGAAAATTAAAATACTAGTCGACACCGAGAAATTTTTCCTTTTAGCACATTGAGCCATATGGACTCAGTTCAAGTCATAGTTTCAAGTAGTCAGATGAATATAAATGACATTTATTTCCTTCCTGCAAGCCATAGGCCCCATTTTTATTCTTAAATGAATTATTGCTGATTCAAAGGAACACACATAAAACCTCAGCACGTTTTAATAAGCTAACCATCTATATCAAGGGTTCAGGATAGTAAAACACTCAAATCTAAGACAAATACATTGTCACAGTCTTAAAAGAGGGTAATAGTGCCTCTAAACAATGTTTTCTGATTTCATCTTTTCTTTCACACACACAGAATGAGCTTGACTGGCCACTGAAGGCATTTTTTTAAGGCTTCACCCAGATGATCTTCTTTTCCAGAGATCATCCCAAAGTCCCTACATAAAAGAAAAAGTTGCCCCATGGTGGTAGCAAACCATGTGTTTTGGGAATGCCAAGAAAGAAGAAAGGGTGGTGGAAGGAAATGCATATATATCTTTGAGAGATTTAGAATTTGGAAGATGAGGAAGGTGGGGAGAACACAGAAATGGGGTTCCCTAACAATGTGATTCTTGGGCCAAGGTTAGAAGGACACGTGCACACGTGTGTGTGTGTGTGTGTGTGCACTTGATTGCTTCAGTCGTGTCTGACTCTTGGCGACCCCAGGAGCCCGCCAGGCTCCTCTGTCCATGGGATTCTCTAGGCAAGAGTACTGGAGTGGGCTGCCATACCCTCCTCCAAAGGATCTTCCCCACCCAGGGATAGAACCTAGGTCTCCTGCATGGACAGGTGGATTCTTTACCACTGAGCCACCAGGGAAGCCTAGAAGGATGAGGGAGGTTCATCTAAAAAAGAACAGTGTAAGTGTTCTGGGCAGAGGAAACAGCCTGTGCAAAGGCCATGTGGAGGGCAGGAGCAGGTCTCTTTCAAGAACTTACAGAAGGGTAGTTGGTGCCAGGGCAGAGAGCAGGCTTTCTTTTCCAAAGTCACACACATGAAAACAGGCAGAACCAGGATATTAAGCAAGTGAGTCCAACTCTGGAGTCTGAATTATTTGCTTTTTTTTTTTTTTTAACTTTTCTTATTCTATCCTGCTTTAGGCTAATGAGACTTGTAGATAGAAAACAAATATGTAAATGAGTTATAATCTGTGCAGTATTTAGAGCAGTGCCCAGTCCATAGACTGAGTTACATAAGGATCCATTTATATTGTATTATTAATTATCAATGTTGTGTACAGAACAGGAGTTTTCCAGGTAGCTCAGCAGTAAAGACTCCACCTGCCAATTCAGGAGACTTAGGTTGGATCCTTGGGTTGGGAAGATCCCCTGGAGTAGGAAATGTCACCTCACTCCAGTGTTCTTGACTAGAAAATTCCATGGACAGAGGATCCTGGTGGGCTACAGTCCATGGGGTCGCAGAGTCAGACACGACTGAGCATGCCCACATGTACAGAACACTTGATGAAGGGCATGGCCAAAGTTTATTCTGTTCTCTGTTAATCCATCCAAATGCTGAGTAGATGTGGAGGAAGGAAGGGCAGAGGGGCTCATGGTCCCAGCTGGACCTGAAGACCAGTGTACCACTGTCTTCTGCAGGACAGGGCAAGTACCCAGATACCAGATGGGGGGAAGCTATTTTCAGTGATGGCGTCTGGCACACTGGCTACCCCTCTGACATTTGTGTTGGCTGCTGTGTGGCTGTCCCTGGAAAGTCTGGGGAGCAGCTGGCCCTCCCCAAACCCCACCTCTCCGGAATCTGGCTGATGAGTGAGACAAGAACCTCTTCTATGGAAAGTGGGCTTGCCTCTCCCCAAGCCAGCCCTTCCTAGGTCCACCTGGTATCAAAACCACAATTCAGAAAACACCTTTCCCAATAAATACTGAAATTGGCTGTCCTTAAGAGAGAGCATTTACAGGAGGGCCATGAGACAGGCGATTGGCTCGTGTATGGTGCTGTTCTACCAACAACAGGCGTACGAGAGAAAGAAACTTAGACTTTTCACCACCCCTCTCGTTCCTGTGTGCTTCCGATGGCCCTGCTGTTTGCCAAGAAACAGATATGGGGACAAATCCAGATATGACGGCCAGAGCCTTCCTTAGCCCCGACTGTCTTTTCAATAGACGGCTGAGTAATTCAGGGCACTGAACACCGTGCCGTGCCTGCTGTGGCCGAGGGTTTTAAAAATAGAAAGTCACTCTATCAGTTCTACAAACGACAACCAAAATCCACATAGAAGATCAGTACTGGGGAAGCAGACTGCAATAAGCTGCCTTACAAAGGGGAAGATACTCCCACTTTAAAGATAGCAGCTCATGAGATTACAAAAACAGATGGGCAAAATGCCAACAGTGGTATTTTAAGGGTGATGGGGTGGCTGCATCTGGGAGCTCCAGAGCAGAAAGACATTCTGCCAGATATTACAGCAACTGAGAGAGGAGCTGGTGGCTGCATGCCATGCAGTCTTGGAACCACTGCAAAGAGGTTATACGACTTCAGACACTACAAGAAGCGGGGAATTGCTATACTTATTGCATATGTGACAGTCCCCTCTCCCAAAATCGAGTTAAAGCAATATGGTGTTAAATAGGTCCTATTAACTCTGGTTCACCCTGAATATGGACTATCTGGGCTCCTGATTAGATATCCCTGATGGCTCAGATGGTAAAGAACCTGCCTACAATGCAGGGTTCGATCCCTGGGTTGGGAAGATCCCCTGGAGAAGGGAAAGGCTACCCACTCCAGTATTCTTGCCTGAGAAATACCATGGAAAGTCACAGGAGCCTGGTGGACTACAGCCCATGGGGTCGCAATTCAGACACAGCTGAGCGACTAACACTGTCACACACAGAGATCTAAAGTACAACACTTGAGTTTGTGCTTTGATTTTTGAGTTATTAAATCTGAGAAAATGAAGGCTTAAGAGGAGCGTTGTTTAGCTGTCCAATATAAATCACAAACAAGAAAAGGCTTGAGTTTCTGAGATGCTGAAGAGTGGAGCTGAGTCCAGATAGACAAAAGCCAGGCTCTTTCTGATCTGAGGGTTTATTTAAACAAGATGCTCACATTCTACCTAAATCCTTGCTGTTACTAATCAGCTGCGGTGCAATTCAGAAAACACCCTTCCCAATGAATATTGAAACTGGCTGTCATTAAGGGAGAGCATTCACAAGAGGGCCGTGAGACAGTGATCGATATTCATATGGATCCGCGCTGCCTCATTGATTAATAGCCTTCAAGTGTAAAAACTGGAATGGTGATAATAAAGCATTATTTTTAGTGCAGGGTGACATAGGGCATTGCTTAGATCTAAATTTTCTTTTTAATTGAGCAATTTTTAATAAATAAATTGCCAGGAAGGAAAATGGGAGGGCTTCTCTCCATCCTGAAACAGGATATTCTTTTTTTTTTTTTTAACCTTTTTTTTTTTTTTGCCACACTGTGCAGCTTATGGGAATCTTAGTTCCCGGACAACCCAGACTGGGGATCAAACACGTGCCTCCTGCAATAGAAGCAAGGAATCTTAACCATTCAACCACCAGGGAAATCCCAATAGGATATTGGCATCTTAATGCCACATGAAGGGGCCGCATCGTATTCATTTCAAAAAAGGTTTGTTCATCAGCTCAAAGAGCGAAAGGCAGTCTAGTAGGCAGTCCCCACCCCTTACTATGCACGTTTCCATTCCTAATATGTAAGTGCAAAGCTACAAAAGTTCAAATAGTGTTGCAAATGACTAGCTTCTCCTTGTTAGTTCACAACGTCTGCATTTCAGAAATGAAGATCTTCCAACCGAAACGGGTTGCTCCTGCATTTTTCTATCCTCTCCTTTCAGCTCACTCTGCCAGAAGCTGTTCCCTTGGCCTCTTGGGTGCAAAGCCTGATCTAAGCCAAGAGCCAGAAATTCCACCGAGGATGGTCAGGCTGGTTCCTCCCCTTTGCTGAACTTGAACAAGTTGCTGACTTCCTGTATCGCCCATCTTTTAAATGGGAAATGAAAATGTGTATCCCAGAACTCTCCTCTCCTAAGGAATGCCAACACTTTAAAGCACTTTGAAAATATATGACGCCAAATGAATGTTTATTATTAGTGTGACTGCTACCGATGTGTAGATTTATATGCCTCTTAAAGAACCTTTCCTGCTTTACATTCTTCCTTCCAGTGAAGCATGTCTTGTGAAGAAGAATTCCACCCTGACACTTTGACTCGCCTAGCAAAAACTCATTAGACATTCCCTTTTTCAGACTGCAGCGGGAGAAATAAATTTCTTGGATCCAAGCTATAGCTATAAAAGCAAGTCTACAATAGGTCTCTGAAAATGGAATTGGGAGATGTTCGTGAATAATTCTCATGGGATGTATAAATTTTCTCTCTATTAAATGCTAAAAAACATCCATGTACCAAAATTGGGTGCCTTGCTTTTTTTTTTTGGAAATTGAAAATGCCTTTGAATGCAGTCTATTACTGGCTTCTGATTTCTCCATTCAGGTCAAGGTATTTGGCAGGGTTTGGTGAGATAGCAAGTTTGCTGTTTTTCTTTCTGCATTATTATTATTATTATTTTACAATATGCATCTAGAAAACTTCATTTTAAGTGCTGACTATGACCCAGAACATGATGTATATCATGTATATATCAGGTCGAGAACAAAGGCTTGATTGAGGCTGTGTGTGTGCTCAGTCCTGTCTGACTCTTTGTGACTCTATGGATTGTAGCCGGCCAGGCCCCTCTGTCTGTGGAATTTTCCAGGCAAGAATACTGGAGTGGGTAGCCATTCCCTTCTCCAGGGGATCTTCCTGACCCAGGGATTGATTCCAAGTCTCTTGTGTCTCTGGCATCATTGGCACGTGGATTCTTTACCCCTGCGCCATCTGGGAAGGGGCAAGCTTGAGGCCATCCCCCTTCTTTTCTGGGGATTGGACTTAGCACTTGCTCTACCTTTCACTATCCGAAGATAGCTAGTCTTTCTCGTCTTGTGGTTTTGCTGGCAAATGGGTAGAACCAAAAGCAAGTGAATTTCCTGTCCTAGTTCACTCTTACACTTCCATGCTATATGTACCATGTTTTATATATATATATATATATATATACACACATATGTTATATGTAGTTTAGCTTGCTAGAAGCTAAACCATCAAGGAGTTAGTCCCCCCCCCCCTTCAGAAGGGTCATCTTTTATTGATCTGGGAAGGCTTTCCTTCAGCATAGGAAAACTTGTGGCATGTCACAACTTCATTACCATGACCCACATATCTGACAAGAGCATGTATAGTTTTTAGCCACTCAGTCACATTTGACTCTTTGTGACTCCATGGGACTATAGTCCACCAGGCTCCTCTGTCCATGGGATTTTCCTGGCAAGAATACTGGAGTGGGTTGCCAGTCCCTTCTCCAGGGGATCTTCCCGACCTGGGGATCGGACCCAGGTCTCCTGCATTGGCAGGCAGATTCTTCACCATCTGAGCCACTAGGAAAGCCCAACAAGGGTATAGGGCAACAGAAAATCCTCTTCTGAACAGAGCTGAATGCCATGGAAACAGAATAAGCATACTCATGGACTAATTTCCACACTGCTCCTTTCTTCATGATCCTCTGCCTCCTTGGGGGTAGTCTCAGTTTTGCTGAAACTGGAATGTATCAAAATAGAATTCAGCACGTTCCCATCTATTCTCTTAGGACCAGCCAAGCCAGTCAAGATGGAAATTTGTCCATTGGCTAAACAGTCAGGAGAGCTCCCGTTGAGCAGTGATTGACTTTTTGGCTAAGCTCAGCAGAAAGGAAGCTTGTGGTCAATTAGCTTTTCCCTTAATAGGATTGTGTTGGGCAAAATAAACTAGAATAAGAAGTGGAAGGGGAAACTGTCATTTAATAAATTCTCAAATATTGCCAAGTCTGCCTGAGACATACATAATAAGTAAAAGAAGGGTTCAAAGTTCATCAGGCTGTCACCTTGTGCTAAAGTCACTCCCTGTTGAAAAGACACAGCCTGGAGAAAAAGAGGGATATCCAAAAGGCAAAGCATATGTGTATACCTTTAAGCATTCCACCAGTGCATACTTAAAGGCAAAGCAGAGTTTGTAGAAATTTCAGGACTATAATAATGATAATTTCTACACATGGATCTCATTTACCAAGCTCTGATGGGGGGGCTTACTCTATATCAAGCACTGTGTTAGTCAGCAGAGCTGTATTCATGAATAAGACAAAGAAAAAATAATAAATCAGTTAGAGAACAAACTTATAGTTGCCAGGGGGGAAGGACAGGAGGAAGGGATAGTTAGGAAGGGAGTTTGGGATGGCCATGTACACACTGCTATATTTAAAACAGATAACCAACAAAGATCTATTGTATAGAACATGGAATTCTGCTCAATGTGACAGCCTGGACGGGAGGGGAGTTTGGGGGAGAATGGATACATGTATATGCAAGGCTGAGTCTCTTTGCTGTTCACCTGAATCTATCACACCATTGTTAATTGGCTATAGTTCAATATAAAAGTCTTTTTTTTTTTAATTACAAGTGGTAAGAAAAGTTTTGAAGCAATAAACAGGGTGCCCTGGCAAACAATACAGAAGTTGTAGTCACTAGCTTGAAAAGGGTGGTTAGAGAAGGACTAATTTTTTCTATTTCCCAAAGTTCCTTTTTCTTTAAAATTTTTATTTACTAGGCATTTACTCAGATGATCATAATTCAAAAAGACAGATGTACCCTGATGTTCATCACAGCACTGTTTACATGGAAGCAAATGTTCACTGATAGATGAACGCATAAAGAGAATGTGGTACATCTATACAATGGAATATTATTCAGCTGTAGAGGAGATCTTCGGAGAGGTGACTTACAGCTGGACCATGGCCAGCTTGGGACAGTCACCACCAACAGGATGAGAATGAGGAAAAAAAGAGATTAATTTAGGGAGGTTGGCAGTAGCCAGACTTTGAGGGTTTTATATGAAGGTGGTTGGAATTAACTTTAAGTGCAGGGGGGATTTTAGGCATACATGCATTCTGGGATGGACTCTTTGGCTGCTGGGAGAAGAATCAAGTGGAAGCAAAGGGAATAGAAGTAGGAAACATACATATTACCATATGTCAAACAGCCAGTGGGAATCTGCTGAATGACTCAGGGACCTCAAACTGGTGCTCTATGGACAACCTAGAGGGGTGGGAAGAGGTGGGAGGGAGATTCAAGAGGGAGGGGACATAGGTACACCTATGGCTGACTCATGTTGATGCAGAAACCAATACAATATGGTAAAGTCACTGTCATCCAATTAAAAATAAATAAATTCTTGAAAAAAAAAAAAAGAGTAAACAAACAGAAACAAGTAGTAGAGAATGCAGCTCTTCACAGCTGTCCAGGAAAGGGCAGTGGCACCCTGACTGATGCGGAGATGAAAAGAATAATAATTGTTGAGAAACAGGGGACTAGATCTGATAAATTTGCTCAACATGTGGCAGCTAAGTTCCTTATATATGTTATCTCAATCTTCAAAGTAACTCTATTGAGTAGGAATTATTTGAGTGCCAATGTGCATACGGGTGTCTTGGAAAGTGCATGGGGTTATATGTTCCTTATTTATTAAGCCACTAGCAGCTTCCAGGAACTATTAGCTTGTCTGAACCTTGCCATCACACAAAGACATAGGCAACTCTTGCCCTTCTGGCAAAAAAAAAAAAAAAATGTGGCTCATGCAAGTTATATATTTCATATATTTCTCCTTTGGCTGCACCCTAGGTCTCTTTGCTTTTGTTTTTTAAATAACTATTTAACTATTATTTAATTTAATTATTGGGGCTTCCCTGATAGCTCAGCTGGTAAAGAATCTGCCTGCAATGCAGGAGACCCTAGTTCGATTCCTAGGTCAAGAGGATCTGCTGGAGAAGGGATAAGCTACCCACTCCAGTATTCTTGGCCTTCCCTTGTGGCTCAGCTGGTAAAGAATCCGCCTGCAGTGTGGGAGACCTGGGTTCAATCCTGGGTTGGGAAGATTCTCTGGAGAAGGGAAAGGCTACCCACTCCAGTATTCTGGCCTGGAGAATTCCATGGACTCTATAGCCCATGGGGACGTAAAGAGTCAGACATGACTGAGCAACTTTCACTTCACAATTTAATAATTAACTTTTTATTTTAATTAACATGAACAATTCAGTGTCGGAGCCTTCACAATGCTGTGCAACCACCACCTCTGTCTAGTTGCAAAATATTTCATCATCCCAGATGAAAACCCCCTAGGCGTTAAGCAGTTTCTCCTCACCCCCATTCCCATTGTCCCGGGCAACCACTAATCAGCTTTCTATTTCTATGGCTTTATCTAGTTTGCCCATTTCATATAAGTGGGATCATACAACGTGTGACTTCTCATGTTTGGCCTCTTTCACGCAACATCATGGTTTTGAAGTTCACCCATGTGGTAGCGTGTCAGTACTTTATTCCTTCTTAATGACTGATTCATATCCCATTGTGTGTATAAACACAGTTGGCTTTTCCATTCATTCATTGATGGACATATGGATTGCTCCCAGCTCTTGAGTGATGCTGCTGTGAACATTCACGGACAAGTATTTGTATGACTTTCTGTTTTCAGTTCTTCAGGGGTATCTACCTAGCACTGAAATTGCTGATTCATAGGATAATGCTAAAATGGCATATTAAACTTCTTGAGGAACCCCTTTTTACCTTTTGAGTTCAGCTAGGATGATGAGTGATCTGGATAAACTACTTGCCCCTAGAGGCTGCAGAGTAGTGGGCATAGATATTATCCCATCAGTATCCTTATGAATTCACTAATACTGTAGTCACACTAATCACCATAGTCCATTTCTGACTCATTCTGCACGTGCCTAGGTACAAGACCTCCTATCACTCTTTGTCCAGAAAACAAACACTTTCTCACTCCCTGGGTCGTTCTGTTGACTGGATGGGAGGTGGACCTATGGGAGTCTCTTTGCTACTACATGGACAAAACCCACGTGACCCAGATAACCACACTTAGCCCATACTGAATTCTGAAAAAGGAGATCATGAAGAACATTTTCTGTTTTCTCAAAAGGCCCCTGGTGCTCAGAGTGTTTGCTCAGCTTTCACGGGAGGTAAATCCTGATTCTGCAACTCAGAACCAAGTCTTTTGGAACCCGTATCTCCAAAGACCAGGACTGGTTGCCTGGGGTCTCAGAGGGAAAGCAACTTTGGCAAGAGCAAACTCGTTTTCCTAAAGTGAAGAACTATCAGGTAGGTCTAGGAATAAAATGACCTGCCCTGTGCAGTATCGATTCTGCTGGGTATAAATAGACTGAAGAAAAATTGGGGAGAAAGTTTTAAGTCCAGAGAGCAACACTGCAACAGTTCAGACTCATGCTGGCTGACTTCAGGGATCTTAAGGTCACTTTTTACTCCAAGGGGCTCTCTCCTCTATCTCCAGAGCCTTGACTGATTTTCAGGAAAAAGTTCCTGAGTGAACACAGCAGAAGCCGCTAGGAGAATTCCAACTTCATCGCTTGGTTTGGGTAATAAAACCAACCCAGCCTTCCTGTCCTACTGACGGGGGGCCGAATCTGCCACGCCGCACTTCGCTATGGCCTGCTGGGTCACCTCTTCTCCGTAACAAGCTGATCCAGTACTGATCTGTGGATCTGAAAGTCAGGCTGGTAAATCGGTTCACTGTGAAAGCGGAAATGTTGAGCCAGAACGAGGTGTGAATGCAGAAATACAGACCTGTCTCCAGCACACATAAGAGTAATTACTGTATTATTTTCTGCCTTGTCCTCTAGGTCATGAGCCCCAAGGGAAGAGGCTTTGTGCTTCTTTTTGCTTACTTCTTATTTCTCAAGTGGCTCATACATTGCCTGATACAATGACTGATTCCCAGCGGGGGAGGGAAAAAATAGCGGAGTAAATGAACGAACGGAGGAGAAAAGAAAGGCATGAAGAGGATATTTTCTCTTAATTTCTCTTCCATTCTTTCCTTTTCATCTCATGACACTAATATTTTCAAATATCTGTCTCTGAATAATGGAGTCACCTACAAAAGATAAGAAAGTGTAACCGGGCCATCTCCATACGTCCTTTATAGGGCAAGTTCCAACACATCATTATCTTTAAGGTTAATGTACAGAAAGCTTAGCAGTTTCATTTCATTTTTGAGGAAATTTGGACCATCTTAGGGATTCATCAGTTTAGGGGGAAAAAAGTACATCTTTGTGAACTACTTTAGTATCTTGCAGGAGATTGCAATGAATTATTGGGACATTGCAAGGTTTAAGACTAATGCTTTCTGAAGCATGAAAGAAGTAGCTGCAGCCTTTTTTTCCCTTTTTATGTTTAAATTACTTTGCTTCTTACTTGACTACTTTTTCTGACCTTTTAGAGTGCTTCCTTCTTTATATTTCTCCTTGAGCTCCTTAACCATTTCTTAAAATAGTTTAGATACATCTCTCATGAGTTCTTCTTTCTTAGCCTTCTGTTTCCCATCCTTCCCACTCAGCTTCTCCTGACTTGACCCTTCCATATAAAACCTTGCAATATTATTATACTCTTTGCCCCACTCCATCCATCTTTTTCTTTGTCTCCCAATGCAGTAGGTAATATGAAACTATGGATCTATAAAACACTCACTTCTCATTTTCAAGTGAACATGAAGTTACAACCAAGGGGTTCTTTTTTTTTAATCCATTTTCCCCCAAAATGAATATAATGGGAAATTTGGTCACTTCTACTTAACCTTTTGAACATTAAACCTTTGGATTAATGTTATTCATGTTGCTCTGCTCTGAGCTTTGACAGAATCAGTCAGTTCAGTTCAGTCGCTCAGTTGTGTCTGATTCTTTGCGACCCCATGGACTGCAGCACGCCAGGCTTCCCTGTCCATCACCAACTCCCAGAGCTTGCTCAAACTCATGTCCATCAGGGAACAGAACACAGGGAACCAATAAAGTGCAGAGAGAAAAGAAGATTCTGAGGATCCTTGCACATTAGGATCTGCATCAAGTCTCCACTACTTTATAGCTGTGTGGTCTTGGACAAATTACTTAAAATTACCTCTCTGCTTTCCACTTTCCCCATTGGTGAAATCTGGTTGCTATTACCTACTTCAATGAGTCATCAGGGAACTTAAATTAAATGATAGCACCTATTTAGAACTCCCACACAGCAGATACTCAGTTAAGAGAGTCCTAATGATGATTTAGGCTTTGAATCAGCAAACTTTTATTGAACTCTTTTGATAATGATGGTGGGAGAGGGAAATGAGAAGGAGCCCTTGATTTCCATCCTAATATGTGAGTTGAAGAAGGCTGAGTGTCAAAGAATTGATGCTTTTGAACTGTGGTGCTGGAGAAGACTCTTGAGAGTCCCTTGGACTGCAAGGAGATCAAACAGGTCAATCCTAAAGGAAACCAGCCATGAATATTCATTGGAAGGACTGAGCCTGAAGCTGAAGCTCCAATACTTTGGTCACCTGATGCAAAGAGCCGACTCATTGGAAAAGCCCCTGATGCTGGGAAAGATTGAGTGCAAGAGGAGAAGAGGGCGGCAGAGGAAGAGATGGTTAGATATCATCACTGACTTAATGGATATGAATTTGAGCAAACTCAGGGAGATAGTAGAGGACGGTGGGGGGAGCTGGTATGCTACATTCCTGGGGTAGCACAGAGTCAGACACGACTTAGCAACTGAACAACAAATGTGAGTTACAATCACCAGTGAGTTTTCCATTTTATTTTGAGGATGACTAAAATCTCCAGCTCTAACTGGTTATAAAGTGTTGTCTGGTTATAAAGTATCATTCATCTATAAAGTATTTAATGGGAAGTTACTTTGTGTTCACAAACAACAGTGAGCCAAACGAGATGCAATGCTTGCTCTTCTAACTCATCTGTGCTGTGTCCCCATAAGGCAGTGATTCTCAACAAGGTAAATTTGCCACCAGGGCACATAGGTCAATACTGGTTTTCACAACTGTATGGTATCCGCATCTAACGGCTTGAGTCCAGGGATGCTGCTAAACATCTGTTCAAAAGAACCCCACAACAAGAAATCATCTCACTGTGGAGAAACCCTGCTATAAGGGGAGGATCAGGAATGTGAACTAATCCATCATTAAGGCAAGGAGTGAAAACACCCAAGACGGACTTCATTGCTTTGGGCTCTCCCAAACGCTAAGCTGTAATTATGAGATTAGAGTTCCTGCAACAGCCATGGGTAGGAAAGGATTCCTGGGCATGGAGGCTAGGGGGTGTGGCTCAGCCTGGGGGCAGGGGGATGGACCAAATGCCCTCTGTGAGTGCCCTGTCTGTGCCCCCTGCTGCAATGACTAGCCTGGGAACACTTGGGTGTGCAGCTGGCAGCCTTGGCTGTGCAGTTCAGTCAGTGTTGTCGGACTCCCAAAGCTGCCCCCAGGGAACCCGCTGTGTGTAGAGAGCTGCAGAAGTAGCACTTCAGTAGAGATAGTTAGATAAATAATCCTGAATGAAATTGCATGTTTTTAAGTGCTTTATTAATACGGTTGGGTAGAGAGCATGCTAAATTCCTACATTGTGGAGATGAAGGTTACAAGAAAGGGATTATGTGAAGAGAGCCAAATGAGAGGGGGCAGGGGAAGAGAGGAACAAGCAAAGGCAAATTTCTCCATCATGTGTGTGTGTGTGTGAGAGAGAAAGAGAGATACATAGTGAGGATGGAGATGCATGGATGTAGATCTCATGGTATATTTAGAGACAGTCCAGGGGATGCACTGACACAGTGTTTAGGCTGCAATGTACAAGTAAGTGACAGGATACTATTACACCAGGATTTGGAAACTCAAATGCTTCCAGTGCTGAATAGTTTCCATAAAAGACTAAAGCTGGCCAGGTGGAAATCCAGAAAGCATGCATTGCCAGAGGGGACAACCATATCTCAACTCCAAGTTATTCGTTATCTTGGCGGGATGGGGGAGAAGCCAGAAATTCATATTTTGATGTGAAATGCTATTTGTTAATCACATACATGCACACATCACATGAGCAAAAAAAAAAAAATTTTTTTTTTAAAGATTCTGTCTGTAAGTCATTAAGTCCATTTGCCTGTCTGTGAGCCTGAGTTTGTAATCTCCTCAGTTCAGTTCAGTTCAGTCTGACTCTTTGTGACCCCATGGACTGCAGCATGCCAGGCTTCCCTGTCCATCACCAACTCCCACAGCTTGCTCAAACTCATGTCCATAAAGTCAGTGATGCCATCCACCATCTCATCCTCTGTCGTCCCCTTCTCCTCCTGCCTTCAATCTTTCCCAGCATCAGGGTCTTTTCCAGTGACTCAGTTCTTTGCATCAGGTGGCCAAAGTATTGGAGTTTCAGCTTCAGCATCAGTCCTTCCAATGAATATTCAGGACCGATTTCCTTTAGGATGGACTGGTTGGATCTGCTACTTGGGTCTTATTTTAATGATGTAATTTGTGTATTTATTTATTTACAGAGAGGAATATATTAGACGAGAGCAACGGTTCTGAAGTAAATATAAGTAGTCCTCTCAGTTAGCTGGGACCTTAGACTCATCATTGAATTTCCTTGTGTTTCCTTTTCTGGTTTGGGAGTTTGAGTCTGAAAGATCTATTTTACAAAGTCATTGTTAGCAGAAAATGTTTAACTATGTAAGCACTTAGCACTGTTCCAATATCAGACAGAGCCAACATATGTTGGCTCCTTTCTCCCCAAGGAAGCAAAGCTGAAATAAGTTGTTATGGCAGGCAGGGGAAAAATACAGAATTTTGTCCCTGGAATGTTCAGGCAGGCAGCTGGACAGTCGGTCTAGGTCCCCCCCACTCCCCACCACCCCCCTCCACCTCTTTCTACTTAATTCTCTTAACTGAGGCCCTAGAGTGGACATTTGTCCCCTGCATCTGCTAACAATGCCTGCCTCCTTCTGATAAGAAAAATATCCTGCATTTCTTTAAAGAAAAACTCATTCTACAACTTTAGTCTTATATAGTATCAAACCATCAATATATACGGGGTCTTATACATCCTTAGTGGAGAAAGCAATGGCATCCCACTCCAGTACTCTTGCCTGGAAAATCCCATGGATGGCGGAGCCTGCTGGGCTGCAGTCCATGGGGTCACTAACAGTCGGACAGGACTGAGCGACTTCCCTTTCACTTTTCACTTTCACACATTAGAGAAGGAAATGGCAATCCACTCCAGTGCTCTTGCCTGGAGAATCCCAGGGATGGGGGAGCCTGGTGGGCTGCCGTCTGTGGGGTCGCACAGAGTCGGACACGACTGAAGCAACTTAGCAGCAGCAGCAGCAGCATACATCCTTGGTTCCAAATCTGTCTAATCAGGATATTCTATGCTCCTGATCAAAGTAATGGGTTCAAGGATGAGTATGGGATACAGAAAAGTTAGTCCTGGAATGTTGCCTTGCACTGTTGGGGGAAAAGGTACTCTTTTATGCCGATCTTGATAACCTGAGAGGGTCTCAGTCCAGAGTGTTGAGTGAACACCTTTTTACCATTTATGGAGCATGTGTCATAGAATAAAGTCAACACCAAGAAAAGGAGAGCCTAGAGATATACCAATGCACATTTGGTCACCTTGATCCAGCCATGCCTGAAACCTATATGTTCATTAAATTGCAGGTTTTAAAAGAACAATATTTACTGTTTTTTTTTTACTAAAGTCAGTCTATTTGGATTTTCATCACTTATAAACTAGAGTTTGGAGAAAAAAAAAACACTATCTGCTCGGATTGGTTAATCTTTAACACAAGGTTCAATCACATCATGTCATGGGGTCCATGGAAGGGAGATAGCCTGCAAACTTACATTGAGATTTGTACTTCTGTTGATGATACAACAAATAGGCTAAGTGCAGAGCCTTGAGGAAAGACCTTAGATGGCCATCTAGCACCTCTATCTACTATCTGGGGACTTTGAACAACTTACTTACAGTTTTCTTACTTTATTAGGATACTATATAACCTTCCATAGAAAGTCATTGTAAGGACGAAAGGAAGTGATAATAACCTATTTTTGGAACTCTGTCTAAATATCAGATGGGCTTCCCAGGTGGCGCAGTGGTAAAGTATCTGCCTGCCAAGGCAGGAGATGCAGGAGGCCCAGGTTTGATCCCTGACTTGGGAAGAATTCCTAGAGAAGGAAATGGCAACCCACTCCAGTATTCTTGCTTTGAAAATTCCATGGACAGAGGAGCCTGGTGGGCTACAGTCCACGGGGTTCGCAAAGAGTCAGACATGACTGAGCGACTGAGCATGCGTGTTGGGTATCTGACCCTTGGCTCACTGCTTTTTATGCGTCATCTAATTCCTATAGCAATTTAAAGAGAAGCATGTCACAAAAACGCCTTAGCCTAGTGCCTGACATTTTGCAGATGCTCAATAAAAAGGATTTTGTTGGAGGGAAAGACTGGCAGTGTGGAACTAGCAGATGTAAACTATTATAAATAGGATAGATACACAACAAGGTCCTACTGTATAGCATAGGGAACGGTATTCAATATGCTGTGATAAACCAGAATGGAAAACATTTTCAAAAATAATGTCTATACGTGTGTAATCAAGTCACTGCGCTGTATAGTAGAGACTGACACATTGTAAATCAAGTATACTTCAATACAAAATAAAATAAAGCCTATAAATGAAAAAGAAAAAAAGAATCCTGTCGTCATCATCACTGTCTTCATCACTGAGGTGGAGTGCAATGCTGCTCTAACTCAAAGTCCCTCAGTCACCTAGGGATCGTGTGAAACTTCAGATTCTGAACTTCACGTGTACAAGGGAGCCCAGAATTCTGAATTGCCAACCAGTCCCTAAGTGATGCTGATGGTGCTGGTCTTCAGACGATGTTCTGAATAACAAGGATCCAGGGCCCCCACAGCCAGGAGAGCCCAAAATGAGAAGCCCAGTTGACTGGGACTTAATTATTGAATTTTAATCAAGCAATCATTCCATTCAGAGACCTGACCTCCCCCACATCCCAACACACACTAGACTGAGAAATCTGAATATATGATGCTCAAACTTTTCTGATGCTAATTAAATCAGAAGCTCTGAGGGAGAGGCCCAGACAGCAGTATTTTTACAGCTTCATAATTTGCAGGCAAGATTAAGAACCTCTGGACTAGAGGTCCCTGGGGAGGAACAGCATAGACCAAGGGTGATGACCACTTCCACTAATTCACAAAGGCAGAGTTCAAATGTCTCTTTTGATAGAGTAAGTATACTGACATAAAATCTGTTACACTTTATTACTAACATGTAGCCAAACATATTATTTTTGCTTAAACATGACCAAAATAAGGCATTTTGTAATTGAAATCCTGGTATTGTGGATATCTTCCCATTAAGTGATTGTATTAAGCCAGTTCTTCAACTGAGATTTTTGTAGACAAGGGAGGAATCAGGGTAGCAAATGTTATTTGAAAATCTAGTTCCTGCAAAGCCTAGAAAAATCAACTTAAGCAGTCAACTGTTCATCCCAATGGTCATAAATTAAAAATACATATTAATAATATATAATATATTTAAGCATGTACTTATTATTCATATTATCTCAGAAGTGCATGAGGACTCTGAAAAGTAATTAGCTGTTCCTATCCTGATATATGTCTACATTCAATGTGGGACTTTTAAATTATAAGATGTGCTGACCCATCAGCCATGAGAGACACACGGATTTTAATAAAGAAATTGCTATTTCTAGGGGAAAGACTGTCCTTTAGGTTCGGGAAGTGTCCCCATTTCTATCAGACAATATGTATGACCAGGGATAATTCTCTGCCTCTGCCCACCTTGCTCATTTCCTTCTACACAGAAGGCTGCATTGAGGGAAGAAATTGCATATTCTACCTTTTTGTGTTCCATAACATCCAACACTCTTCCCACATAGTGGGGAATTGAGTCAATACTTCTATTACTATATCTCACAGGCATGAGACAGTGAAATGGATAAACCTGTAAGAACATGGCTTGGGAGTTATGCTGACCTGTTGCGGGCTTGACCACCTGGAAAATTCTTGGCTGAGTGAATTCACCTGTAAAACGGGAGTTTTGCCAAGTATTGTACCTCCTACCGGTAAAACACTTATATCCAATCTATCGTGTTATATTCCTAACATTCAGTTCAGTCACTCAGTCGTGTCCGACTTTTTGCGACCCCATGAATCGCAGCATGCCAGGCCTCCCTGTCCATCACCAACTCCCGGAGTTCACCCAGACTCACGTCCATCGAGTCAGTGATGCCATCCAGCCATCTCATCCTCTGTCGTCCCCTTTTCCTCCTGCCCCCAATCCCTCCCAGCACCAGAGTCTTTTCCAATGAGTCAACTCTTCGCATGAGGTGGCCAAAGTACTGGAGTTTCAGCTTTAGCATCATTCCTTCCAAAGAAATCCCTCCCAAAGATCTCCTTCAGAATGGACTGGTTGGATCTCCTTGCAGTCCAAGGGACTCGCAAGAGTCTTCTCCAACACCACAGTTCAAAAGCATCAATTCTTCGGCACTCAGCCTTCTTCACAGTCGAACTCTCACATCCATACATGACCATAGGAAAAACCATAGCCTTGACTAGATGGACCTTTGTTGGCAAAGTAATGTCTCTGCTTTTGAATATGCTATCTAGGTTGGTCATAACTTTCCTTCCAAGGAGTAAGTGTCTTTTAATTTCATGGCTGCAGTCACCATCTGCAGTGATTTTGGAGCCCAGAAAAATAAAGTCTGACACTGTTTCCACTGTTTCCCCATCTATTTACCATGAAGTGATGGGACCAGGTGCCATGATCTTAGTTTTCTGAATGTTGAGCTTCAAGCCAACTTTTTCACTCTCCACTTTCACTTTCATCAAGAGGCTTTTTAGTTCTTCTTTGCTTTCTGCTATAAGGGTGGTATCATCTGCATATCTGAGGCTATTGATATTTCTTCCAGCAATCTTGATTCCAGCTTGTGTTTCTTCCAGTCCAGTGTTTCTCATGATGTACTCTGCATATAAGTTAAATAAGCAGGGTGACAATATACAACCTTGATGTACTCCTTTTCCTATTTGGAACCAGTCTGTTGTTCCATGTCCAGTTCTAACTGTTGCTTCCTGACCTGCATACAAATTTCTCAAGAGGCAGATCAGGTGGTCTGGTATTCCCATCTCTTTCAGAATTTTCCACAGTTTATTGTGATCCACACAGTCAAAGGCTTTGGCATAGTCAATAAAGCAGAAATAGATGTTTTTCTGGAACTCTCTTGCTTTTTCTATGATCCAGCGGATGTTGGCAATTTGATCTCTGGTTCCTTTGCCTTTTCTAAAACCAGCTTGAACATCAGGAAGTTCACGGTTCACATATTGCTGAAGCCTGGCTTGGAGAATTTTCAGCATTACTTTACTAGCGTGTGAGATGAGTGCAATTGTGCAATAGTTTGAGCATTCTTTGGCATTGCCTTTCTTTGGGATTGGAATGAAAACTGCCCTTTTCCAGTTCTGTGGGCACTGCTGAGTTTTCCAAATGTGCTGGCATATTGAGTGTAGCACTTTTACAGCATCATCTTTCAGGATTTGAAGTAGCTCAACTGGAATTCCATCACCTCCACTAGCTTTGTTCGTAGTGATGCTTTCTAAGGCCCACTGGACTTCACATTCCAGGATGTCTGGCTCTAGGTCAGTGATCCCACCACCATGATTATCTGAGTCGTGAAGATCTTTTTTGTACAGTTCTTCTGTGTATTCTTGCCATCTCTTCTTAATATCTTCTGCTTCTGTTAGGTCCATACCATTTCTGTCTTTTATCGAGCCCATCTTTGCATGAAATGTTCCCTTGGTGTCTCTAATTTTCTTGAAGAGATCTCTAGTCTTTCCCATTCTGTTGTTTTCCTCTATTCCTAACAATACTATTTCACCATGGTTGAATAAAAAAACCTTTGGCTTTTTCATGAAGATGGCACTAAAGGTGAAGAAGGAAGTCCCTGCCCCTTTCAAAGCTGAAGTCAAAGCAAAGGCTTTGAAGACCAAGAAAGCAGTGTTGAAAGGTGTCCACAGCCACAAAAATAGCAGGTCTGGATGTCACCCACCTTCCAGCACCCCCAAACACTGAGGCTCAGGAAGCAGCCCAAATATCCTCGGAAGAGCACCCCAGGAGAAACAAACCTGACCACTGTGTCATCGTCAAATTGCCCCTCACCACCGCGTCAGCCATGAAGAAAACAGAAGACCACACCACACTGGCATTCACTGTGGGTGTCAAGGCCAACAGGCACCAGATGAAACTGGCTATGCAGAAGCTCTGTGACATTGACAATGGCTAAGGTCAACACCCTCATCAGGCCTGATGGAGAGAAGAAGCCATACATTTGACTGGTTCCTGACTGTGATGTTTCAGATGTTGCCAACAAAATTGGGATCAGCTAAACTGAGTCGCTTACTCCTTGGAAGGAAAGTTATGACCAACCTAGATAGCATATTGAAAAGCAGAGACATTACTTTGCCAACAAAGGTCCATCTAGTCAAGGCTATGGTTTTACCAGTGGTCACGTATGGATGTGAGAGTTGGACTGTGAAGAAGGCTGAGCATCGAAGAATTGATGCTTTTGAACTGTGGTGTTGGAGAAGACTCTTGAGAGTCCTTTGGACTGCAAGGAGATCCAACCAGTACATTCTAAAGGAGATCAGTCCTGGATGTTCTTTGGAAGGAATGATGCTAAAGCTGAAACTCCAGTAACTTTGGCCACCTCATGCGAAGAGTTGACTCATTGGAAAAGACTCTGATGCTGGAAGGGATTGGGGGCAGGAGGAGAAGGGGACGACAGAGGATGAGATGACTGGATGGCATCACTGACTCGATGGACGTGAGTCTGAGTGAACTCCGGGAGTTGCTGATGGACAAGGAGGCCTGGCGTGCTGCGATTCATGGGGTCGCAAAGAGTCAGACACGACTGAGTGACTGAATTGAACCAAAACTGAGTCCAGCTGGCTAATTCTAAATATAAAAGTTTTCTGTGTTAAAAAAAAAAAAAAAAAAAAAGACACCTTGGTTTGGTTTCTTTTTTCATATCTATCGGTAAAGCCCACCAAGAACACCCATCAAACCACTGACTGTCAAATTCTGGATTCAGAGAAAAATCCTCTCACCTGCTCTGAACATAGGAGGCATACATTGTTCCACTTAGACCTGTGACGACCCCCCTGGAGGTCTTACCTGTTTATAACTCTGATCTCAAACTTGAGTTCTTAGGCTGACCTGGCCATGATCTGCTCTGTATTCCAGCCTCTAACCCTTGGAGAAGCAAGGGCCCTGCCCTCAGAGAGCTTGGTAACTAACCTCTCAGGTTGCTGCTGATATCTAAACAGAAATCTGTCCTTCCATCAGACTTTAACTCACCAGAGTCTCCCAGGAAGCTGAATGGATACAGGAAGGCACAGTGCCGTGGGCACACACCAAAGGAGTCTATGCTGAGTAAGCAGGACCCTCATAGAAATAAAGTCACCACAAAACTTAAAGAGCAAGGATCCTGGACACATGCCCTTCTTAGTAAACCACTGAACAATGCCGTTATGTGGAACACTGCAGTCTTTTCCTGGCCAGTACCTTGGAGAGCTCCTTGCAGCTTGCATTGCTTCCTGCTTCCTAGTGGAATAACAATTGCGTCTCTATTCCAGCTCACAAACAGGTTCACCAGAACCATTTTCCTAGATTCTATATATATGCATTACTCTATGATAATTGTTTTTTTCCCTCTAACTTACTTCAGTCTGTATAACAGGCTCTAGGTTCATCCACCTCACTACAATTGACTCAAATTCATTCCTTTTTTATGGTTGAGTAGTTGACTCATTGGAAGAGACCCTGATGCTGGGAGGGATTGGGGGCAGGAGGAGAAGGGGACAACAGAGGATGAGATGGCTGGATGGCATCACTGACTTGATGGACATGAGTTTGGGTAAATTGCGGGAGTTGGTGATGGACAGGGAGGCCTGGCATGCTGCGATTCATGGGGTCCCAAAGACTGAGCTACTGAACTGAACTGAATATTACATTGTATACATGTACCACAACTTCTTTATCCATTCATCTGTCAGTGGATAAAACAGATAGCTAGCAGGAAGATGCTGAATGGCACAAGGAGCTCAAATGGGTGCTTTGTGATGACTTAGAGGGGTGGGATAAGGGGGGTGGGAGTGAGGCTCAAGAGGGAGAGGATATAGGCATACTTAAAGCTAGTTCATGTTGTATGCCAGAATTCAACACAACAATGTAAAGAAATTACTTTCCAATTAAAAAAAAAAAAAAAAAGGACTGCCCAGCAGAGCCAAGACTAAATCATTGACCTTGACCTGCAGGCTTGTGAGCTAAATAAATTCTTATTACTTTCATGGGTGGTGCTAGCAGTAAAGAACCCGCCTGCCAATGCAGAGGATATAGGAGACATGGGTTCGATCCCTGGGTCAGGAAGATCCCCTGGAGAAGGATATGGGAACCCACTGCAATATTTTTGCCTGGGAAATCCCATGGACAGAGGAACCTGGCGGGCTACAGTCTATGGGGTCACAAAGAGTCAGACAGGACTGATGCCACTTAGCACGTGCGCATTAAAAAAGAAAGAAAGAAAACAATTGGTTAGAGTACATATTGTGTGTCAGTCATCAGGCTAAACCTGATACTTCATCTAATTTAACCAGAATAACAACCCTATAAGGAAGAAAGACTTATAAGTACTCAAAACTTGCAGAAAGCACACAGCTCACAAGTGACAGAGGGGGGATTTGAACTCGGGCAATAGAACGTCGATCGCCAGCAGCAGGATGAGTAACCACCCCAGGTGCTGCCTTGCCGCCTCCCTGGGGTCCCATTACTGAGAGAGCTTTAGTATGCATTAGGCTGTCATTTCTCTGCACTGCCAACTTTTCGAGGGGGGCAACTCATTTTGACAGAGCTCGGGGCTGCTGCTGCATGCCCTAACAGTTGGGTAAGAATGAAGGGAAAAGCCCTCATCGCTGAGGAATGTATTAATAATTGGGACTGACACAGAAACTGCCTACACGACCACCCTGAGACTCGGTACGTGAGACCCGCTGGCCGTCAAACGCCACTGCACACTGTCACTTTAATTGCGGGCTCACCGCCCTCACGTGAAATAAACAAGCGCAAGGAGGGATGCAGAGTTCCGTGGGACCCACCTCTCTTCTGCTGTGGTCACGTCTGTGGCACTCGCTTGCCTCCAGCTGGGCTTTTGAAATGAGGAATCTTTTTTTAGCTGGAATATTCACCGCCGCCTTTCATAATATCAGCTGGAAGGGGTGACACACAGCATTCAAACCTCAGCTTTATGTCTTCATGAGGAGATGATAAATGACTGACAGGTCGGCTAATAATGGGGGGAAAAAAAAAAACAATGACTAAAATGCCACCTCTCTGCATTTCCGTCAGAGAAGAGAACCAGGACTTAGAAACCTTTTCTGCCTTTCATCATTCTCTACCCATTTTGTAGTCTGGCATGCTGAGACGTCAGTTCTTGCGGATTATTAAGTTAAATCAGGGACTCCTCTGAGAAGAGCAATCAGTCTTTTGGTTCTCAGCATCTTTGCTTTCTCAGATCTCAGTTCCAAAGGATGTGACCATTCTGGCGGAATAACAAATGTCAATGAGCAATGAATAACCGCTGAAATTTTAAAGTTATGTATATAGGGCAGAGGATAATTTAGAAAGAAAAGAGAAGTTAGAATGCTCCTTTTATAATTTGGCCACCTTGCACTCTGAGACTTGCCGCATGGCTGTGTGGTCCTTATTCTGACAGGTTCAAAACTTTTTCTTAAGCCCCCATTATGTGCAAAGCATCTGTTTTAAAGCACACTCTCTAAAGGGTAAAGGGGGCTCTCATGGAGACAACAAGCATATGAGCCACGATATGAAACTGCACTTTTGTGAGTAGTTGGTCAGTCATGTCTGACTCTTTGGTACGCTTTGGACTGTAGCTTGCCTGGCTCCTCTGGGATTTCCCAGGCAAGAATACTGGAGTGGGTTATCATTTTCCTTCTCCCAATCTTCCCGACAGATGGACTGAACCTGTGTCTCCTGCACTGCAGTCAGATTCTTTACCTATATCATGGGTAAGCCCATGATATAAAATGCATCATTCAAATCGAACTCAGTCAACACTATACTGGCCTCATCCTCAGGGACACAGTGAACACACATCTGACCGTCAGGTAACATACCTGATGAGCCAGGCTCTCCACTGGTGGAGTTAGAAAATAATAGACTACACAGTTCCCTGGACACGTGCCTTTTTGTTATCAGCCCTTGAAATACAAACTTGTTTAGATTTCCTATGCACACAACCAACAGGACAGTCCCGGAAGTGTACCGGGCCATGAGTGATGGAAAGTAGAATGGAATGTAAACGTTCTTTACACCAGCTGCTGTAGTTCAGTTGCTAAGTCACGTCTTGACTCTTTGTGACCCCACAGACTGCAGCACACCAGCCTTCCTCATCCTTCACTATCTCCCGGAGTTTGCTCAAACTTATGTCCATTGAGTCGATGATGCTATCTAACCATCTCACCCCCTGCCACCCCCTTCTCCTTTTGCCTTCAATCTTTCCCAGCATCAGAGTCTTTTCCAATGAGTCAGCAGACTGCCCATTAAAAATGTGGATGCTAGGGTCACTCCGGATACACTAGATCAGAAGTGGAACTGGGGACTCCCCTCAAAACTAGCATTCAAGATGATTCTGAGGCAGGCCCTGAGGCTATGATCTGAAAAATGCTGCCTAAAAGCATTTACAAAGCAGACCATTGAAAAGGATAGGTAATCATCTGCAAAGAGTTGGATACGACTAAGCAACTGAATGAATTGACTGAATCATCTGCCATTAGAATGCAGATGAAGCAATGGTACCTGTGTAACTGGGAATGGTGCAATGGATGCATTTGACATAAGGGTCACGTCCAAAGTGGGCACACAGAGCAGAAATCACACATGATCGAATCTTGCCAAATTCCTTGGGAAGGTACCATGTTGATGACAACATGCCACCCTTCAGAAACTAGAGAGTTTCTTCACTATTATTCTAATACACTGGTCTTTTTTGAGTAACAACAGATCAAGCTATTGGCATGGGCTTAGGGCTATGTTGCATGAATGATACAGAATTTGAAAATGGAGTCACAGTAGGCATGATAAGATGCAAGAGGCAGCAGAGACGGGCAGGAACTAAGGTCCCCTGAGGGCGCCATATTGAATCATCTCTCCCATTCATTCAGAAAATGCTCTCGACTATGTCAGAGAAATTCCCTCCTGCACTTGTGTTGTTAAAGTTGTTGAGGAGGAGGAGTTGTAGGGTGTGTAAAATGGTTGGTTTTTATTGACTCAACACACACAATTGAATTATCTTACGTTAAGTATGTGAAAGAGGCCACTCCATTCTAAGGCACTTGATTTTTAAAATGAGGCTTAATTGGACCAGATACACCACATTAATGAAAACCAACTGAACTCAGGTTTTATAAAACAGCTACTGAAACCTATTGGGTTTCTATTTTTTGATCAAATGGATTTCTCTTTGGTCAGAAAGCCTCTCTGTACAAAAGCACTCCGTCTTTCAGAAACAATTAAAGGAAAAAAAAAACCCTTCAGTGGAAGGTCATGTTTTAATCTTACAAACACAGAGAAAAATAATTAAATTATCCCTCTGGCTCTCAGAAAGGAATGGAACAGTTCCAGCATGACTTTTATAAACTCTCTTCCTCCCATTTCCAGGGTGTAGTCAGAGCAGGGTAGATCTATAGCTGAAGAGCCTTTGAGTTTGACGAAGACAATCCCATCAAGTGTGAAAAATCCACCACACTATTTGTTCAGGCGCTCAGATTTTCTGGGCATCACAAAATGCCTAGTCCATCATATTTGTTTCTATAGGCACATTACATTCTTTAAGATACCTAACAGTCACTTTCAGGGGAGAATGCATTTATAAATGAACCTGGTTGCAGCATCCGATGCTCAAACTTTTTAACTATGCTCATCAATTACTCGTAACAATGCAAAGAGTTGGCAGTGTTTACCTACCATTCTTTCTGACTTACTCGGCTCGATCTTGTGGCTCATTAAAAGCATCTCTATTTATTTGCTGTGTGTTCCAGTCTTTAATTTTGGCACAAGACGCCCAAAGTAAGCCCATTTTACTTTTCCCTGCAGTGTTAATTGGTGGAGCATGCTGCCTGCCTTTTCATTAATTATGTCAATGCGTATGAAACTTCCATTTTCATGGGGGTGAATTAACAAGCCTTTTCCAAACGGGGCTGACAAAAAGCCAGCCTGAGAGGCTGTGATGAGGAGAATCACGAAGGCTGCTGCTGATGGTCAAGGCCACCTTCAGTTGCATAGACTGGCTTTGTCCAGCCCCGAAGCCCTTCTCGCCTCTCCTTTTGTGACCATCAGCAGGAAAGGCACTTTTGTGAAGCTGGAGACAGTCCCTCTGCCCGCCCACACCCCAGAGATCAGACTGTGCTGAACACACTGACCGCCTGGGGGTGATGAAGGCAGGGGAGGTGGGCTGGTCCAAGCCCACTCTTTATGTCCCCAGACAGGTTCTCGATTACCTCGCTGCAGGGGAAGTGAGAAAATAAAAGGCCATCCCTGCTGAAAACTCCTTTTTTTAAAAAAATTTTTTATATCACTCAGAGAGAGAGATGACTTGCGAAAAATTCTCGCTGTTAGAGCCAAAAGAAACACACACTTTGAATAACCTTAAGAACCTTAAACCAAATCACATCTTCTGGTTAAACAAGATCATTCTCTCTCCCTCTCCCTTTGCCTGTGACTCTGCTCGATTACAGTGAAGGTTGGTAAAAGAGTGACACCTAGTTACTGTCGTACTGTTTTTGGTCTCAGACTCGCCTCCTCCTCCACGGGCTCGCGGACGAGGGTCAGATACTGATTTCCATCTTGCGCTCGCTCGCCCTCCCTCTGGCTTTCTCGCTCGTTTGCTGTCTCTCCAGCTCTCTCTCCATCTCTGTCTGGGGGCCTCGCACGACACGCAGATTGAAGGAGAGGGAGAGAAAGAACATGCAGACTGAGGAAGGCCGAGTTAGCATGTATTTCTTAATTGCTACTCCCAAAGACATCCGTGGGGCTAGAGAACAGTGATTTGCAGAGGATTTAGCCAGAATTAGGAAGAGAAAGAAAATGTAAGGTTTAAGCTCGCTTCCCCAAAGGATCATAGGGTTAGAAAGAGTTGGCAAGATGGAAAGCCTGGTTTCTGAAAAGGGCAGATCCATTCAGATATATGGATATATCAGATATATCCACACACAAACATCTGAATACACACAAAGACACACACATGCAGGCATATACATACACATATATACAAATGCACACACACATGCACATAAACACATATGCACCATACACACACAACACAAACACACATATACACACACTTATGCACACAGACACATGTGCATATATACACACACATACAAACATATATGCATGCATGTGCATTTAAGCACATATTAATATATACCATACACACAAAAAACACAAATGCACACATATATACATGCAAACACACACACATATACCTACATACGTATGCATGCACACAAGCACACACATATATATACCATACACACACAAAATACAGACATAGTCACACACACACATATACACACATACCTGCATATGCATACATGTATACATATACACACAAACACAAATATACGCACACACACACATACAAACACACACATGCATACATGTGCATATACATACATATACATACAAACACAAATATATATACAAACACATGCATATAAGCACATATTAGTATATACCACACACACACAAAACACAGACATATTCACACACATATACACAAATACATATCCACATATGCATATGTATACACACATATACATACAAACACAAATACATACACACATACATACACAAATACACACACATGCATACTAGCACTTATATACATACACACATGGAATATAAACACACAAATACATATGCATACACATATATACATACAAACACACATATATACATACAAACGCACATATCTATGAGTGACAGTTGCTCAGTCATGTCTGACTCTGAGACCCCATGGACTATACAGTCCATGGAATTCTCCAGGCCAGAATACTGGAGTGGGAAGCTTTTCCTTTCTCCAGGGTATCTTCCTGACCCAGGGATCAAACCCAGGTCTCCCCCATTGCACGTGGATTCTTTACCAGCTGAGCCATAAGGGAAGCCCTTGGTATATATATGCTTTTGTGTATATGTGTATTTGTGTATGTGTGTATTTGTATATCACAGCTCAGTTGGTAAAGAATCTGCCTGCAATGCAGGAGATCTGGGTTTGATCCCTGGATTGGGAAGATCCCCTGGAGAAGGGAAAGGCTACCCACTCCAGTATTCTGGCCTGGAGAATTCCATGGACTGTAGTCCATTGGGTCACAAAGAGTCAGACACAACTGAGCGACTTTCACTGTCATATATATACCAAACACACACACACAACACACACACACACACACACAGATATATATATATATATATATATATATATACACACACACACACACACACACACATATACACTCACACATGCATAGACAAACACACACAAAGTCAGTGGAGACAGTGCCACAGGCTCCTCTGAGATGAGCTTGCCAAGACGTCAGACTTGACTATTAGGAAGTTCTTCCTGATGTCTCACTGCAGTCTTTGTTGCTGTGACTAAAGCTGTTTCTCAGAAGAACATGGACATCTACCATCTGCCAAAGTCCCCTTCCTATGGTTAAGAAGTGGGTGTCCATTTTCTCTTTGAAGCCAAGCCCTGACTACGCTCCTAGGAAGGCTGCCTTGTGATTCCTTTTCTGAGGGATAAAACCCAGAGTAGCAGCTGTAGGGTAGGAGGATGAGAAGCAACTGGATTACAGATTCACACACACCATGGAATGCAGGTTCTGAACAGTCAGTATGGAGTTTCACTCACAAACCCTACGGTACTTTTTCTTACCTGTGTGCAATGGGCACATTTCTGAGTCCCGTGAGACTTAGACTCTTCAAAATATAAAATGTGAAAATACTGACTGCATTTCAGGTTTATGAAAAAAGAAGCAAAAGACGAGGATGTAGTAAAAATGAAATATTTGTGAAAAAATAACAGCTGTCAACAATGGCTTTCCTTTAGCATTTTGGCCCAACCCAAAGCGGACGTGCAGGAGAACAGCACAGATGTATGGAGTGCTTGTTATATATTAAATGCTGGGCTAGACTCCTTACTCACATCATTACATTTAATTATCATGATAACCCATGAGGTCAATGTTATCATCATTCCTATGGCATGCAAGAAAAAACTGAGGCTTAGGTAAGTTAAATGGCTGGTGGAATTCTTCTTCTTTTTTTTTTTTTTTTTGGCTTGCTCTTTTTTATTGAAGTATAATTGGAAGGACTGATGTTGAAGCGGAAACTCCAATACTTTGGCCACCTGATGCGAAGAGCTGACTCATTTGAAAAGACCCTGTTGCTGGGAAAGATTGAGGGCAGGAGGAGAAGGGGACGACAGAGGATGAGATGGTTGGAAGGCATCACTCACCCAATGGACATGAGTTTGGGTAAACCCCGGGAGTTGGTGATGGACAGGGAGGCCTGGCATGCTGCGGTTCATAGAGTTGCAAAAAGTCGGACACGACTGAGCGACTGAACTGAACTGAATTGCTTTGAAATGTTCTGTTAGTTTCTGCTGTCTAACGAAGTGAATCAACTCTAAGTACACATACATCTCCTTCTTCTTGCACCTCCCTCCTGCCCTCTGGCCCATTCCGCCCAACTAGGTCATCACAGCGCACCAAACTGAGCTCCCTGTGTGTTACAGCAGCTTCCCACTAGCTATGTGTTTTACACATGGTAGTAAATGGGGGGATCTGGGCTTACTGATGCTCTTAATGATAAGCAGAGAGTGGTGTGATTTGCAACACCAAACAGTGGAAACGACCCGCATGTACAGCAACTGGTGAAGAGATAAATAAAACTACATCTATCTATGCAACAGGATGTTCTCTGACAACATCTGCTGTGACGTGGATGAATCTGGTAAAGATGATGCTCAGGGAAAGAACCCAGACTCCAAAGGCCACCTGTGATGTGATTCCACGGATGTCAAAAGTCCAGGATAAGCAAACCTGCAGAGATAGAAAGTAAATGAGCAATTGCCTCAAGTTGAGAGGAGGGGGTGGATGAAAGCTAATGTGTTCCTGGATCTTTTGGCGGGAGATGATGAAAATGTTCTTCCCTCCATCTTCAACTTTAATGAGGTGTAATTCACAAATAAAAATCATTTGTACTTAAGGTATACAACATGATGATTTAATATATGCAAACATCGTGAAATGAAAATGATCTCAAATTAGATTATGGTGATGACTGCACACCTCAGCAAATATATTTTTTAAAAAAATTGGATTGAGCACTGAAAGTAGGTGAATTTTATGGTAGGTGAATTATATCTCAATAAAGCTGTGTAGAGAACAAAACTCCTTTCTTGCTCTAAGACAAGCTGCCCAGAACACCCGACTTATAATCTCTTGTGGAATATTTATCTACTTATTTTGCAGAGATGGGAACCACCAGGAAAAAGAAACAATGGAGAAATATGAGGCTGGGAAGCCGAAAGGAAGATCATGAAGCACACAGTAGGTCCTGTGAGGGACCCTGGACTTTACTTTCAGAGCTCAAAGAAGTGTGTGCCTCGTGTAGGAACGTGTTTGTATGTACCTGTGTATATGTGAGTGTGTGTATTCACGTCTGTGTGTTGTGTGTTTATATGTGCGTGTTTGTGTATATGTGTGTATGTGTTAAGTCACTTCAGTTGTGTCCCACTCTTTGCGGCCTCATGGACTGTAGCCCTCCAGGCCCCTCCGTCTATGGGATTCTCCAGGCAAGAATACTGGAGTCGGTTGCCAATTCCTTCTCCAGTTTGTGTATATATTTATGTGCATTTACATGTATACATTTGTATATATAGGCATGTTTATGTGTATTTCTGTATATGTGTTTGTGAGTGTATATATACATGCATGTGCGTATTTATATGTTTTTACACACATGTGAGAAGAGGGCATGGCAACCCATTCCAGTATTCATGCCTGGAGAATCCCCATGGACAGGGGAGCCTGGTGGACTATGGTCCATAGGGTCACAATGAGTCAGACACGACTGAAGCGAATTAGCACACATATATATGAGTATTTGTGTACATGGGTATGTTGTGTGTGTATATTTATGGATATGTGTTTGTGAGTGTTTGTGTGTATTTGCATATATGTTTGTGAGTGTGTGTATGTATTGATATTTGTATGTACATATCGGTGTTTGCATGTATGTTTATGTGTATTTATACGTATGTGAGTAATTGTGTGTATGGATATGCCTGTGTTTGTGTATATTTGTGTGTATGCGAGTGTTTGCATGTGTTAGTGGGTGTTTGTGTGTATGTTCATGTGTGTTTATACATATGCGAGTGATTGTGTATATGCACACGTTGTATGTGTACATATGTGTATTGGCACTCAAAGCAGAATTTGAAGCAATGCAGAGACATGATCGGATTTGTATTAGAAGGTACGACTCTGGCTGCATGGGCTGGAGAGGAGGTGTGAGCGAAGGGATGAGGAAGGAGAAGCCACGGTGGCTTCCTGTCTGAGAGTGAGATGAGCTCTGGGCCAGAGACGGGGTGGAGATGGTGAGAATGGACTGCCCTGAGAGGCACGGCAGGATGCGGCGATTTACTGAATGTGGAGACGAAGCGGGGCCCGGGTAGAAGGAGAGGGAGGGGGTGCCGAGCTAGAGCAACTGGGTCACGCCATTTGCTGACATAGGGTTCGATGTGGAGGAATGTATTTGCTGGGTAAGATCAGTGTGTCATTGTGACGATCACCCTTGTCCCAGACACAGAAGAAATCCAACCTCAGAAGTCCTTCAGGGAAGAAAGAGGTGAGAAGCCACTCTTCTCAGGAAGATATACTCTTGATTAAATGAACGGTCTACACCTATGTTATTAGACACAGAGCCCTTCTTTGCTTGAGATACATGGTCAGGGACCAAGAAAATGAGGGTGATGGAGGAAAGAAATGAAAAAAAAAGTACATTCCTCATACCAAGCTTAGAAGCTTCCAGAAGGGATCAGGTTCCAGGCAAGTGAGGTAAATGTCAAATTCCTTTCCACCTGCTCCTCAGAACAGTGGAGATCAATCCTGAGCTAGACAGTGCAAACATGGAATGGTTTATTTTTTTTTTTTAACAATGCACTACTTCGAGTTCCTTCATGCCCTCTGGCTGGCAAAGCCCTCCAGCTATCTTTGAGCCTGTTCCCCTATTTCTGGGCAGGACTTTTTCAACTCTCATCCATCAGGGAAGTCTATTAGGAAGAACTGGATTTGGCATTACACAGTGTAGGGTTGGTTTATGACTCTATCCTTTATTCAGGGTGATGTCTTGGGTATGCTCCCTGGCTTTCTGGAACCTCAGCTTTCTTATATAAATGTATAGGATAATACCAGGGCTGTTAAGATGATTAAATGATACAGTCTATCTTGAGAGCCTGTTCCAGTGCCTGGTATGTGGTTGGCTTTCATTAAAGGTATGATAACCATATTCCTGCAAGGCAACAATTTTCCATCTTTTTTGGTTTGTTGCCATTAAGGGATCACTTTGAGAATTAGGAAAAGCCATGCCCCACATTCTTAATTCTCATGGGTGAAATCTGTGGACAGACCTATTTTTTAAGCTAATTTTTATTGGTGAAGGCAGGAGGAGAAGGGGACAACAGGCTGAGATGGTTGGATGGCATCACTGATTCAATGGACATGAGTTTGAGCAAACTCTGGGAGATGGTGAAGGACAGGGAAGCCCGGCGTGCTGCAGTCCATGGGGTCGCAAAGAGTTGGACACGACTTGGCGACTAAACATCATAGTTGCTTTACAACGTTGGGTTAGTTTCTGCATATACACATATCCCCTCTTTTTTGGATTTCCCTCCTTTAGGTCACTGGGCAGACCTACTGAAGTCTTACCCGTGGACCACATTTTAAGAATCTTTGATCTCAGACACTGGTTCTCAACTGTGGCTGCTCATTAAAATTACCTGGGAAAAAAAGAATTCTGATGATAAAGCCCTTCTTCCTTCAAATTATCTTTACTTGGTCTGGGACTGGACACAGACAGCATTAGTTCTTCAGATATCCCAGAGGACCCTAACCTGAATGGAGAACCATTGATACAGGGGGACACACAGGTGCCTGCTTTCCTCTGCTCGAGATAGTGCACTGAGCATCCTGGATTGCCCTGGATTCTGGCAATATTTAGAGATTATTAGGAGCTCAGTCTGTGGGCTCCAAATGACCCATAAGGATCCACCCTGGACGCCCCTACCCCTACCCCTTAGCAGCATAATCTTGGCAAGCTATTCGACTCTCTGACTTATTTATTTCCTCCATCTATAACAGCAGGAATGGGACGATCATACTCCTCTTTCAGGATTTTTGGGAGAATCGAATGACATGTCCCATGTACGGTTCACAAAACATGGCGGCACGGCTCCAGCTCAGTAATGGGTCATGTGTAACCATCACTGCTTCTGTTATATTAAGGCCACCACCACCATCATTCCCGGGTGGTTCAGACGGTAAAGAAGCTTCCTGCAATGTGGGAGACCTGGGTTCAATCTCGGGTCAGGAAGACCCCCAGGAGAAGGGAATGGCTACCCACTCCAGTATTCCTGCCTGGACAAGTCCATGGGCAGAAGAGCCTGGTATGCCACAGTCTGCTGGAACACAAAGAGCCAGATATGACTGAGAGACTGACAGCTTTACTTTCTTTCAGCCATTACTGCTTTCATTATATTAAGGCCACCACCATCATCATCATGTTAGCATACTATCCCCTTTTCCTCAATAACTAGAAATATTGATGAAATTGTTTTTTTTTTTCTTTCTTACACAGCTGGCAAGATGCCTTATGCCAGAGTCTGCCACCTCCCAGGGCACGAGACTCCTCTGTTTGGACACTCTTCTGCCCGTGTCCAGGACCTATCCCCAATGGTACAAGTTCCCTGAGATCAGGCTGTGGCTGATAATCCAAGTTTTTAGGGGTCCTGACAAGGCTGAGAAACCCCACTCCAGAGTGTACCCAGATTTTGAATCCCCTACTTCCTAAAGCAACTTTTGCATAGATTCAAGTATGCCCAAACACTTAACATTGTGTGTGGGTGGAGGCTGCTCATCAAATAGGTGCTCCTCGGTCACCAGACTCCAGGATCATGGGGACTCTCCCCAACCATAAGGAACTGTCCTAAAGTCCCTGGAGAAATATCAGTAACCTCAGATATGCAGATGATACCACTCCAGTGACAGAAAGTGAAAAGGAACTAAACAGCCTCTTAATGAGGCTGAGAGAGAAGAATGAAAAAGCTGGCTTGAAATTCAACATTAAAAAAAAAAAAAAAAACTAAGATGGTGGTATCTAGTCCCATCACTTCATGGCAAAAAGAACAAAAAAGAAGGGGAAACAGTGACAGATTTTCTTTTCTTGGGCTCCAAAATCACCGTGGACGGTGACTGCAGCCGTGAAATTAAAAGATGCTTGCTCCTTGGAGGGAAAGCTATGGCATAACCTAGATGGCATATTAAAAAGCAGAGACATCCCTTTGCCAACAAAGGTCCATACAGTCAATACTATGGTTTTTCCAGTAGTCATGTATGGATGTGAGAGTAGGACCATAAAGAAGGTTGAGTACTGAAGAATTGATGCTTTTGAATTGTGGTGCTGGAGAAGACTCTTGAGAGCCCCTTGGACTGCAAGGAGATCAAACCAGTCAATCCTAAAGGAAATCAGTCCTGAATATTCATTGGAAGGACTGAGGCTAAAGCCGAAGCTCCAATCCTTTGGCCGCCTGATGCAAAGAGCCACCTCACTTGACAAGACCCTGATGCTGGGAATGATTGAAGGCAAAAGGAGAAGGGGACGGCAGAGGATAAGACAGTTAGGTAGCATCACTGAATCAACGGACATGAATCAGAGCAAACTCCAGAAGATAGTGAAGGACACAGGAGCCTGGCGTGCTACAGTCCACAGAGTCACAAAGAGTCAGACATGACTTAGCAACTAAACAACCACAGAGGAGGCGCAAGCAAAGGGACCATATGCCAAGGCGGCCAATGTGAGGACACGACTCAGCAGCTTTTCTCACTCCTGGTTCCTCTCCCTGATCCTAAACGACAAGTGCTGTGGCTTGCAGCAGCTCTCCTGGACAAGTCACCCACACCAGGTCATCATACTGTCTTTTTCTGGGGACACTGTCTTTTCATGGCTGATCATCAGCTAATCACCATTCCCTTGACTTGTCTGGACCCCTGGCCTTGTTTTTCTAGAAACAGTGACTCAGCCGGCAGGGCGGGTTATTCGGGGTGGCTGGATGGGGGTGAGAGGGGGTGGGCAGAAGGGAGGAGGGGTGAGAGGGGAAGGCCATTTACGGCGCCCGTGGGTAGCTGGCTTCCCTACTAGCACACTGCTAATTTTATTTTGCCTGCATTTATATTAGGAAACGCCGCAGTCACTGGTGCTAAGGGAGGAGGATGGGCTGGAGGAAGATGTGGAGCTCAGAGCAGCTTAGACACAAGGGGCCTGGGAACCCCCTCTGCAGCTTTCCTGTTCAGACTCCTGCCCACCTGGCCTGGGAGCCAAAGAGGAAGCACCCTCCATTTTCCCCAGTGCGGGAATTACTGTACTGTAATTACTGTACCGTAATTACTGTCTGTAAATTCTCGTTCATTCCCCCCTCCCCACCCACAAATGGAAGGAGGTAACTTCATTTACCAGGTGTGGCTCTAGATCCAACAACACTCTTTCTCTCTCACTTCAGATTCATGGGGTGCTTTTTACACGGAAGTTACTCCCTGGATCCTTTACCATTTCCTGTATTTTGTAAAGAATGAAGCTCTTAAGCATGGGTCCCCAACGTCCTGAGTTCTAATGCCTGATGATCTGAGAGGTGGAGCTGATGTAATAATAATAGAAATAAAGTGCACAATGAATGCAATGCACTGGAATCACCTGGAAACCATCCTTCCCACCCCTTCACCCCTCAGTTCATGGGGAAATATTATCTTCCACGAAACTGGTCCCTGGTGCCAAAAGGGTTGGGGACCACCGCCCTAAAGCCTAGAAATTCTGTCCTTCTGACAGCTTCCAGCCCCATGGTTAAAGCTGGATTTGCAGATCACACTGACCTAAGTTTTGATCCAATGTGACCTTGGACATGGCATTTAACCTCTCTGAACCTTCTTGTATATAATAGGAAGATAATAATTGAAATTCAAATGCTGTAACTTATGTATGCAAGCATCTTAGCGGCATGCCTGACACCTACCCAGAGTACAATAAGGAACAGCAATCGTTGTCACTGTTACCATCATGATGGTCAATTTTAGGTGTCACCCTAGTTAGGCACCTAGCTAATTTGATCAGTCATTTCAGCTTTCCTTGAAGATATTGTGTTGATAGGATTAACATCTACCCTTGACTGTGTTTAGGTAAAAGAGATTGTGCTATTGTTGAGTCACTCAGGGGTGTTTGACTCTTTTGCTGCCTTGTGGACTTTAGCCCGCCAGGCTCCTCTGTCCATGGGATTCTCCAGGCAAGAATACTGGAGTGGGCTGCCATGCCCTTCTCCAGGGGATCTTCCCAATGCAGGGATCAAACCTGCATCTCCTGCATTGGCAGGTGGATTCTTTACCACTGAGCCATCTGGGAAATCCATAGAAGAGATTATCCTGGGAACTTTGCATTGGCCTGATCTAACCTCTGAAAAGCCTTAAGAGCAGAACTGATCCTGCTCTGAAGAAGAAATTTCACCTGATGACTAAAGGATCGGCTCCTGCCTGAGTGTTCACAGTCTGCTAGTCCTGGCGGCCTGTCTTATGGCTTTCAGACTTGCCTGGCCAGTGCCCACAATCATGTGAGCAATTCCTGGCAATGCATCTCTCTCTGTACATCTCTCTATGCAAAGCAGCTGTGTTTTCATTCTGTGGGGTTGCATGCTCAGTTGCTCAGTTGTGTCTGACTTCTTGTGACCCCACGGACTGTAGCCCACCAGGCTCTTCTGCCCATGGGATTCTCCAGGCAAGAATACTGGAGTGGGTTGCCATTTCCTCCTCCGGGGGATCTTCCTGACCCAGGAATCAAACACAGGTCTCCTGCATTGGCAGGTGGATTCTTTACCACTGAGCCACCAGGGAAGTCCCTAATGATCTCATTCTACCTTAATAATTTCTTTAAAGGCCCCATTTCCAAATGCAGTTGCATTCTGAGATAATGGAATTAGGACTCTGACATATGAATTTTGGAGGCAGGTACAGTTCAGCCAGAACAGATGGTGAGAAGATTGGTGACTATCTCATACCTTAGCTCCAGTAAGACCTGGCCTCCAGAACCCAAACTCCAGAGCTAAATAGAGATTCTCAGTTTACCTGGAGCCACTCAACTCCCTCTTGGCTGTCTGCTGCAGGACTGGCGATTTCTAAAGTTCCAGGTTGCTAGAGGGGATGGCAGGTACCAAATTCAGTAGGTGATGGTTGAGATACCATCCACTTACAAGAGACCAAGTTAGAGATAATCTATAAACTTCCCTAAGACTAAGACAGAGAGGTGGGAGAAGGGGCATGGGTAAGCTGCCTTGGACTTGAACTCCCACTGCGGCAGTTTATCTTCTTTCGGTTCTGCCCCCTCCCGGAAAAAGGTAAGATGTTCTCCGGTGACAGATGGTGCTGGGTGACAGATGGTGGCTGACTGATCTCCATCAGTGAAGGTTCTAGCACAAAGCCACCTGAACTGGGTCCAACAGACAAACTAGCCCTGGATGGGCTTGAAGAAACTGCCGCATAGAGAGCCCCAAGTCTCTGCTCAATTTTTGGGCTCTGTTAAGAAAGACAAGAACTGTCTTCATTCCCATTCATCTTTAGGAGGCAGAAACCATTCTTGTCACTAAGCACGGTTTTGTTACAAGACTTTATAGTGAGGGTTTTGCACCTCCTAGTAAAATCACAAATAACCCATCTGGCCCCAAACCTGAATGGCTCTATTTCCAAGTCATTACTTTTTGTAGCGAGATCAGTAATTAAATCAACCATTTCATCACCCAAGCAGTATTCACTGGAGCAGCTATTGTATACCAGGCACGGTAAGGACCAATTTGGGGATGTGTTTGACTTGGTTTTTATAAAGTTTATGTTTTGGCTCTTTCATGCTGTAGAGTTCCTCTCTCTGTCATTCATGTGAATCGAATGAGAGGAGAAGCAAAGATTCTTAGAAGGGACAGGGGAGAAATAATGAAAGGTGTCTTTCATCTGGTTGGAAACATACACGGTTGATCAACTTGAAGCCAGCAGAATGAAGGGACAGAGTGTGACCAGAGGAGCCACCCTAAAGCCTGGTTGATGGTGCAATATACATGGAAAGAGACAAGCTATGTATGAGACAAAGGTAATGAAGATGCTATAAAAGAAAATACAGCGTGAACCTCTTGCTGATCAGGTAAGAAATGCCATGAAGATGGATGGGGTTATTTGAAGACACTCTGAAAGCACTTACACAGCTGTATGGTATTTCCATAAAGCCCTTGAAGTTGCTGGGATGAAGAATGAGATTATGATGAGCAGGAAAGGGATAAGTTGGCTGCAAAGGACCAGTAAATTCTGTGCACTGTTAAGTGGAATGGACACACAGAAAGGGAATGGACCACAACACTAGGAAGAAATAAGCTAATGTTTCTTCTGTCTCCTTCATACCTTTTCCAGATAAGGTTATTGTTTGATTCTTTATAAATCCCAACCTTAAATATATATATATATATATATATATATATATATATATATAAAAGAACTACCTGTGTTCCAAGAGGTGTCTGAGCTAAAATGTTGCCTTTCAGACTCCTCCATTGCATATTTCTTCTTGGCCAAGAGCGGGGAATTCAATGATGAGAAATCTTACAGTAAATGCCATGGACATGTGTTTGTCACTTCATAAATCCTCACTCTGTGCTTGACAGGACTCCAGGATCACCTTTTAAAGCTAATCTGGCTGAGGGATAAGACAGCATTCTTAGCACTTCAACTCGAGTACAATATGACTGGCAATAAAATCTGCCTTCACCCGCAGGACTGGCGGAGCGTTATGGTAGGGTAGGCAACTAGCGTTTGAAAGCTATGCAAGTTTCTTACAAAAAAAAAAAAAAAAAATACCTGTAAGCAAATACCCCAACTGCTGAAAATGCATGCAAGGTATTTGTAAAGGACCTGTGAGTTTTATTTGCCAATGTCAAGTCAGACAAAGCACATAATCTCAAATCTCCTACCTTCTACCCACCTTTAACTTAGCCAGATCCTTGCAATGTAAACAGCAAATATAAAGGCATTATTTCCTATTAGAAAATTTATTTTACCTACAAAGTCTCTCTAGAATGATAATCAGTCTATATTGCATGACTTACCCTGACAATAAATATTACTGTAAGAGGGGGTTGTTTTTCTGAATTAGACTCTAACTAAGTGCTTGCCTAAATCTGCTAAACATGTTACTGAGTTTAGTCAGTTCAACTAAAATGAAACATTCTGCTGTCCTCTGGGTGACCAAGCCATAACAGTGTTGAAAGAACACCCTCTGGGACTTCCCTGATGGCTCAGGCGTGAAGAATCCGCCTTGTGATGCAGGTTCGATCCCTGATCGAGGAACTAAGAGTCCACATGTCATGGAGCAACTAAGCCTGCATCCCAGCTAGAGTCTGTATGCTGCAAGGAAAGAGCCCTCAGGATGGAATGAAGATCCCATGTGCTGCAATAAGACTCAACGCAGACTGGAAAAAGAAAAGAACAATGTCTGGCATGACCGACCATGCTGTTGACCAAATCCAACAAGGAAGCCAGACCGTCTTCCTGCATCCCACCGTGAATGTTGAGGAGCCAGCTCAAACGGCTGCCTTGGTTCGGGGTGTGAGGTGGAGTGAAAGGCGCTCAGTCGTGGACTATGCAGTCCCTGGAATTCTCCAGGCCAGGATACTGGAGTGGGTAGCCTTTCCCTTCTCCGGGGGATTTTCCCAACCCAAGGATCGAACCCAGGTCTCCTGCATTGCGGGCGGATTCTTTACCAGCTGAGCCACCAGGGAAGTCCCTTGGGGTGTGTAAGCAGAACAATTTGCTCTTCAGTAATTGCTTCACACAGTTCCTTCTTGCAAGAGGTGTCACCTCAGCTCCCAGAGATAATCATTACTGTCCATGTACTTCCCTTTACCCTTTTAAAAGACTCAGGAGTCTGCTTTTCTTTTTCATCTGTCTCCCCACCACCAAAGACGGTAGACTGAAGGACCAGGTTTATGTCACCGCTATTCATGATCAGAAAGGCATGAAGATCTGGTTTTCAAAATGCATCACATGCTGTAAACAGTGGGCAGAGACATGTTATTGAAAGGTTTGCATTTCTCTCTGTAAGTTCCCACTCAATGGGAATTTCCCCAAATATTCACCTGGCCGACCCTCATCTCTTTTACTATTTTCCCCATTTCAGCCTCTGTCTTTTTTTTTATTTCCAATTTTGAACTTTTTATTTTGTACTGGGGTACAGCCGATCAACAATTTGGTGATAGCTTCAGGTGAACAGTAGAGACAGCAGAGACTCAGTCATCTATTCTGCCCCAAACCCCCCTCCTATCTAGGCTCTGTCTTAATATCAGAGATGGGGTGAGTAAGAGGAAGCACATATAAAGAAGTAAAATATTCCCACATATAGTTTCTATCTCTCCCTCACACAGGAGTGGCATAACTCCACTCTCTCTCTCTCTCCGCGTCTCTCTTTCACAAACACACACATACACACACTGCATTAGAAGGAGAATAAAGTGATAAGGGGGGGAAAATGCATTCTTCTTGTTAAGAGAGGAGTTTGTAGTTCTTGCAGTTCTGCAGTTCTGGCTCCTGGAGAGAGCAGAAGCCGAGGAAAACTGAGAAATAGGGCAAATATGAGAAAAGTAGTAGCTTTCTACTGAGCCATCAGTGACATGCTTTCACAAACCTCACACCATGTTATACACTCACAGTAAACTCCATACCCAGCAGGGGATCAGAAGTGCCACACGGCACAGCCACTGGCCTGTCTCTTCCTCCTCCTTTATATCTCCTCCACCCCCACCACCCACACTGGCCTCCTGTGTCTTTCTTGAGCACATTGATGAACCTCCTTTGGCTTTGCTGTGGTTCAGATGCTAAGTCCTGTTGGACTCTCTGCGACCCCATGGACTGTAGCCTGCCAGGCCCCTCGGTCCATGGGGTTTTTCCAGGCAATGATACTACAGTGGGTTGCCATTCCCTTCTCCAGGGGATCTTCCCAACCCAGGGATTGAACTCAGGTTTCCTGTATTGGCAGGCAGGTTTTTTACCATCTGAGCCACCAGGGAGGTCCTCCTTTGGCTTTAGGGCTTCAGATTTCTATTCTGCCACTTAGAACTTTCTTCACCCTGACGGTCACATGGAGACGATTTTCCACTCTTCAGTCTCGGCTGGCAGCCCTTCATAATTCCTTGAATCCACACCATTATCTCTCATCATGGTGAGGATAATGTATTCACTGATTTTATTTCATTTTTTTTGGGTGGGGGATATCTCTGTCATCACAGCACTGCAAGCCTCAGGCATATAGGGATTTGTACATCTTGATTACTAGCTCACTAGCTCCAAAGGCATTTCTGTTAATAACATGAATGGCTCACCCATCATCCACAGAGAGAGAAGACAAGAAAGGAAAAGCGAAGAAGAGTCTGGAGGTCAAGAGGAAAGGGGAAAACAAACAAATGAAAAAAACAAAACAAAACAAAACAACTGCTAGTGAACAATCCCTGGTGTCTGAGAAGACCAAGAAGCTTTAAAAACCAAGGACGTCAATATTGGATTCTCACCGGTCTGCAGTGCTGTGATCCGTCTACCAGGTCCAACCGCACATTAAAAGTTGCTACACATAATGGTCTTGGATGAAGACCATTCTCAGGGGAAGGATCTGAGAAAGGAGCAATAGACTGGAGGTGGGAGGAGATCACAGGGAACAGAAAAGTGGGATGAGGGACTTCCCTGGCTGTCCAGTGGCTAAGACTCTGTGCTCCCAGTACAGTGGCCCCAGGTTTGATCCCTGGTCAGGAAACTAGCTCCCACATGCTGCAACTAAGAGTTCACATGCTGCAACAGAAGACACTCCACACCCCCCATGCCACAACAAAGATCTGCTGCTGCTGCTGCTGCTAAGTCACTTCAGTCGTGTCCAACTCTGTGCGACCCCATAGACGGCAGCCCACCAGGCTCCCCCCTCCCTGGGATTCTCCAGGCAAGAACATTGGAGTGGGTTGCCATTTCCTTCTCCAATGCATGAAAGTGAAAAGTGAAAGTGAAGTCGCTCAGTCGTGTCCGACTCTTAGCGACCCCCTGGACTGCAGCCTGCCAGGCTCCTCCATCCATGGGATTTTCCAGGCAAGAGTACTGGAGTGGGATGCCATTGCCTTCTCCTAAGATTTGATGCAGACAAAGAAATAAAACATTAAAAAAATATATTGGAATAAGCAGTAACTGAGAAATTAAGGAATCCCACCAGGTGTGAGAGGATACCCAAGAGAAGGAATGAACTTCCCAGCACCCATGGGGATGGACTGTAGCCATTTTAAATATAGAAAGCTGCAGAAGTTTGAGATACCCCTGCCGCTGATCTAAATGTTAATCAAAGATTGCGACAGTCTTAAAATACGACGTGAGTGATGTCTGAGAATGTGGGCACAGCTTGTGCGGTCCTATGCAAAGCAGATGCAAACCACATGCAAATGTGGACGCGTCCTGCTTGCTGAGTTCTGACGACAGGCCCCTTCGGAGGATTCGCTTGCTGGACATACTTTGAGCTCTAGTTAAACCAGTGTATGGGGAACCACTCCGTCCCTTTGCAAAGCAGAGGACTGCCTTGGCTGGGTTTTGAGGGGCTTTGGAGAAAGAGTTGCTAATAAGTTGATATTTGCAGAGGGAAATGGGAAACTCAAGAGACACCAGCTGTCAACAAGGTGGTGGCCTGGGACTTATATTTATAAAGGGACTCATTTCTGAACTGTGAGAAGGATAAGCAAGATTGTGCTGGCTGAGAACTCACTGCAGTCCCAGAGGCAACCTGTATTGATCACCCCCCTGCCGCTTTTTTTTTATTGTGGTAAAATACACATAACATAAAATGTACCATTTTGACTACTTTAAAATGTAGAATTCAGTGGTCTTAAATAGATTCGTATTGTTGTTTGACCATCATCACCGCCTGGCCATCCCCAGAACTCTGTTCATTTGCAAAATTGAGACTCTATCCCCATTAAAATGCTTGCTCCCCACCCCCGTCCCCCAGCCCTTGTCCCCCACCATTCTGCTTTTTAAAAATGTTATGATTTTGATGACTCTAGGCCACTCATATAAATGGAACACAGAGTATTTGCCAGTTTTGTGACTGGCTTATTTCACTAAGCATGATGTCGCCAAGATTCATTCATATTGCAGACAATACGTTAGAGTGCCCTTCCTTTTGAAGGCTGAGTAATATTCCATGGTATAGATATACCACATTTTTCTTAGTCACTCATCTGTCAGTGGACACTTAGGTTGCTTCTACATTTTAGCTATTGTGAATAATGCTGCTGTGACCATGGGTGTACAAATATCTCTTCAACATCCTTCTTTCAATTCTTTTGAATATATAACCAGAAGCTGAATCACTAAATCATACAGGAATTTTATTTTTAATTTTTTGGAGGCACCATGGTTCTGTTTTCCAGAGCAGCTACACAGTTAACATTCCCACCAACAGCACATAAGAGTTCCAATTTCTCTACATCCTTGCCAGCAGATATTATTTTCTGGTTTTTGGTAGTAGCCATGCTAAGGAATGCAAAGTGGAATCTCACGGTCATTTTGACTTGCTCTTCCCTAGTGATTTGCGTTGCTGAGTATCTTTTCATGTGCTTATCGATCATGTGCAGAATGTCTATTCAAGTCCTTGGCTCCTTTTTGAATTACATTGATTTGTTGTTGTTGAGTAATCTATGTTGATTTTTTCTCTCTTTCTTTTTTTTTTTTTGCACAGTTAAATGACTAGCAGAAAGACTGCATGAAATTCTTCCAAAGGTAAAGCAGATACTACATCTATGCTCCATTTCCTAACACAGGTTGTGAGTGTGTGTGTGTACTCAGTTGTTTCTGACTCTTTGTGACCCCATGGACTGTAGCCCGCCAGATTCCCCTGTCCATGGGATTCTCCAGGCAAGACAACTGGAGTGGGTAGCCATTCCCTTCTCCAGGGGATCTTCCTGACCCAGGGACTGGGTCTTCTATATTACAGATGATCTGTTTACCCTCTGAGCCACCAGGGGGGAAAAATCATTTTATATTTGTGTTTTCTGCCTTGATCTCATAAACTTGGGTTTGGTTGCCATTTACCTAGTATCCAAATAATAATAGGGCTTCCCTGGTGGCTCAGAAGGTAAATAATCTGTCTTCAATGAGAAAACCTGGGTTCCATCCCTGAGTTGGGATGATTCCCTGGAGAAGGAAATGGCTCCCCACGCTAGTCCTCTTGCCTGGACAATTCCATGGACAGAGGAGCCTGGTGGGCTACAGTCCATGGGGTTGAAAAGATATCATAAGCTCTGGTTTGGTTGTCACTTACTTAGTCCCAAAATAACTGTGGCTTCCACAAAATAGAGATTTATTTTCTCTCCCATTAAATAAGTTCAGGACAAGACAGTCAATCATGTATCTCGTTGCTCCCTTCACTCTTTCGTTCCACCATCCTTAGGACGCAGAATCCACCCTCAAACACCCTCCAAGTTACCTCAGCATCCCCTAGTTTTGTACAGCAGGAGGCAGAAAGGAAGAGAGGGTGCGTGGGTGTGGTTTACATGTGAGTCACCCCTGGGAAAGGGTCTTCCCAGAAACCACACCTAATAATTTTCATTGTCATCTTGTCGGCGATCCTGCTCTGCTAGGAAAGCTGGAGAACACAGTATAATTTTCCTTTAATTTGAGCAACTTGGCTATGACTAAGGGACCTATCACCAAAGGGTTGATTACTAAGGAAGAAGGGAATAAACGGCTGTTGGTAGGTGGCAAGCAGCTTCCCTCAGAAATCCTTCTAAAAAATATTTTTTTTGTTTTAATTTTTTTCTCTACCAGAAAAATAGGAGCTCCATGCAAGCAGGGGTTCGTCTGTGTGGTGCAGTGCTGTGTCCCCAGCGAGGGCTGCAGTGTCTGGTGGATGCATCCTAAACAGAGATGCAATCAACATTTGCTCAACAGGGATGAAGCACAGCAGTGGCTTTTAATTTCCAATTGATGTTGAAGAACACGGGAGGCTCCTTTCTGCCCGTTCAGATTCTCCCGTGAGACAAGGCCCCCTCTTCCCTGCTCCTCCTGGGAAGAACTAACTCCCTTTCATCTGAGAGTCATAGGATCATTCTTCCTCTACAAGGACAGTGGGGCTTCCTGTCTAAAAATCACTGCTGCCTAGAGATGAGCATTTTGTTCTCCTTGGAGCCCAAGTGGCAGGCCAGAACAATTAGAACCTCCTTTCAGTGACCCCAAGTGTTCATGTCCCTGACCGTAAAATGTAGCTATGATCTGACTTTTAGATTTTTCTCCAGAATGTGCCAGGAATCTGGCTCTCTGACGGTTACTATCCACATTCTGAGCATGTTCAAGAATGGGTAGTTGCATCTGTGGCCCCCAGTGCTTTTCTGTCTAGCTTTGTTCCAACCCCACTCAGAAAACTGACCGATGCCATGCGTGGAAGCTGGCGCCATCCTTCCAGATAGGAGGGTGCAATGGCGTGACAAGCATCTGCTTGTCTTAAAACTTCCAAACCTTCAGGTATCCACATCCTAGGACATGCAGACATCCATTTCCAAAGACGTTTTAAAGTGCCTGGATTCAGGGCTCATCTTGAAAACATTTCTCATCTACTACTTTTTAACCGATTACCATTCAATTTTTCAAATGATAAAACAGAAAAAAAAAAAAGAAAAAACCTTTAAACACTCAGTGGATCCTGAATTATTAAACATAAAAGGGCACTTTGGTGTATTTATTATCGCACTGGAGGAAATCTTGTCTGGTTTAAGCTCTTAGCTCCTTAAAATGTCCCCCTCTACACTGAAGTGGAGTTAAAAATGCATTGCCATAAAACTCCATCCATTTCCAATTTTCTCATCATCGCTTTCTGACATTATGAGCTGTCACCTTCTTAGGCTGCAGCCTCCTCTGGGGAGGAGGGTGGTCACATGATGCTGGTGGTCATACTTCACTGGCCCCCTGGAACTGAAACTGAGCCCTGGTGTCTAGACCCGCCTCCTTTCCCACTCTCGGGATGGACTTTGTTTCTCCAGGGGTCGATCATGGGGGCTTCTTGAACCACGGTTTATACTGTGTAAACTGAGTGCAGTGTAGCAAACTGGTATCCATGGGACCTACCTGGAGTTGTATTTGCACTCCTGCCTTTTTCTTTTTTTAAACCGAGGTGAAATTCACATAGCATGAAATTAACCATTTTGAAGGACAACAGCAGTGGCATTTAGTACATTCACATGTTGTATAACCAGCACCTGTATTTAGTTTCAAAACATTCTATCATCCTCCAAGAAAACCCCATGGGTTTCCCTGGTGACTCAGTGGTAGAGAACCCGCCTGCCAATGCAGGCAATGTAGGTTCGATCCCTGGGTTGGGAAGATCCCCTGCAGAAGGAAATGGCAACCCACTCCAGTATTCTTGCCTGGGAAATCCCACGGACAGAGGAGCCTGTTGGGCTGCCAACAAAGCAAACCCCATATCTGGTAGGCAGTCGATTTCTATTTCTCCTTCCCTAGAACTTTGCCATTCTGCTTTCTGGCTCTACGGTTTTCCTATTCTAGGAATTGCATATAAATACAATCATATATACATGATTGTCTGTGTCTGACTTGTTTCATTGAGCAAGGTGTTTTCAAGCTTCACCCATGTTATAGCACCTGTCAGTATGGCAGTACTTTTTATGGATATATAATATTTCATTGCATGGATGGACCATATTTTGTTTATTTTTCCTTCCATTGAGAGGCATCAGTGTTGTTTCCAGAGTTTGCTTATTGTGACCAAGGTATGAACCTTTATGAACAACATTTTATTTGATAAGCTGGCTTCAGTTCTCTTCAGTGGATACCTATGAGTGCAATTCTGGGTACTATGGCAATTCTATGCTTAACTTTCTGAGGAACCACACAGATTGTTTTCTACAGTGTGATGGTAGTTTTTTGTTTACAGGTATCTAGGCTCTCTCCTACTGAAGCCTTTAAAAATATTTTTAAATTAATTAATCAAATTACAGTGGTTTGTCCTATTGAGCATGGGCTCTAGGCACAGGGCCTTCTGTAGTTGCGAAAAGTGGGCTCAGCAGTCGCAGCTCCTGGGCTCTAGAGTGCAGGTTCAATAGTTGTGGTACAGGAGCTCAATTGCTCTGCAGCATGTGGGATCTTCCCACCCCAGGGATTGAACCAGTGTCTCCTGCATTGGCAGGCAGATTCTTTAGCACTGAGCCACCAAGGAAGCCTGGGATGCAGTCTTTTGAACTCTTCTAAAAATTGCCTAAACTTGCATTTTAAGATGATACTGCTGGCTTTATATATTTCAGATAATTCAACTTCCCCTCTGCACACCACTCTAGCTATATTTAGCGGGGCATATTTATCTTTGGCTCAGAATTCTACTTCCCTTTCCCTTTGCAAATGCTGTCCTTTTTGCCTGAAACATTCTTCCACATATCATTCATTTGAAAAAAGCCCACCCACCCTCAAAACCCTGTCCAGGGATCACCTCTCTCCTCCCGCCTTCCAAGACTTCCTTCTCAGCACAACTCTTGCCTCCACAGACACATATGTCATTCAATTTTGTTCACTTTTACACGTGCCTGTCTCCCCTTCCTAACTATGCCTTCTTCGAAGGCAGGGATTCTCGCTTACTCTGAAAATTAGGATAAAAATATTCACTTCTCAGGGCTCATGGATTCAAAGCATGCAATCATAGGTATTTAAGGCTTGGACCTTTAGATACTAACAGTATCAGAGTTGGCAATGGTCTGAACAAAAGTTGTTTCTTAATTGTGTACGGTGAAACCAGTCTGGTCAATGAAGCTATGGAGAGACAAGAAGAGTGTAGGAAAAGATGGGCAAAAGAAGATTCATTGAGAGACCTTCAGAGAGGAACACGAGAATGAATATTACATGGTCAACACCAGCAGTGATTTTACAAAACATACACTCGCTAAATTGATTAAGTCATTGTAACTATTATTATTATTGCCACTCTGACTATGGAACATACTGATTTATACTTCAGAATCACTGGACCAAGCCTGTACCTTCTCATTCCTTGGAGGAATAAAAGGAGGAGGAGAAAGAAGAGGGGAAAAGAGGAGGATGGTGAGAGGGGAGGGAGCCAGACCAAAACAAAAACAGGCATCAATGAAGCTTCAGAACTCCCTCTGGGAGGCTGAGAAAGATGATACCCGCATTCTTTAGATTCTCAAAGCCTAGAAGAAAGTCCTCAGATCCTGTTACAAACAGCAATGTGACCAAGATTAAAAGAAAAAGCACACTGCGTGTGCTAAGCTGCATTCAGTAATCCATTGATAAGAGATACAAGCCGGGTCGCTTTCTTTCGCTTGTGAGCATTTTAGCTACCAATTAATTCTTCTAAACCTGCACTGTTGAGTCATTGCCTTTTTCCGCCATGTCGTGTTCCAGATGAGGGACTGGATGTCCGACATCCGTCTGTCCACTAATGCTCATCTCCTTGACCTGTAATTGGCATGGTGGACAAACAATTTGCCCTCCAGTTCATTGGTAGAATCAGGTAGGGTTGACCACACAGCCAAAATCCTAGCAAGGAGCCATATCCTACAAGCCTTCGAGATATACGTAATGTAAGAGGAGGGCCTCAGTAAGAGACATCCTTTCCTGTCATCAAAAAAAAAGGTGACATTCCCGGAAAGCTGGACCATTCTCAAGAGCACACACTCAGCTCCCAATATGATGAGTCCAAGGAAAGACTGGATCCCAGGAATAAAGCACAGTGAGGTGAACAGACAGGACGAGCTTCTTCATAAAGTTCAGGGGATTCCCTGGTGGCTCAGTGGTAAAGAACCCGCCTGCCAGTGCAAGAGACATGGGTGTGATCCCTGAACCAGGAAGACCCCACATGCTGAGAAGCGACTAAATTCCTGGGCCATGACTACTGAGTCCACAGTCTAGAGCCCAGGAACCTCGACTACTGAGCCCACAAGCTGGAACTACTGAAGCCTGTGTGCCAGAGAACCTGTGCCCCTCAAGAGAAGCCACCTCAAGGGGAAGCCTGGGCGACACAGAGAGTTGCCCCGACTCGCTGCAACTAGAGAAAAGCCCTCGCAGCAACGAAGACCCAGCACAGCCAACAATAAGTCGATAAAATTATTTTTACAAAGTTCAGAAAACATATATTTTAGATACTTTGTTGCTAGAATTAGCAAGACAATCAACATCTGATTAAGGTCCAATGGATTGAGTTAATCCCAATCAGATTTTAATGTTGCAGAAACGTTTTGTTGGTCTTGAGGTCTCCTCTTTCTGCTTTCAGTGGAATTACTTATTTCTGGTGAAGAGGTAGATAACAAAATGGATTCAGAGGTTGCTGTGGGCCTTGGTCATGAACACCTCTTTAGCAATTAGGGTCGACATCTTGAAATCTTCAACTGCAAAGAACCAGATGTTTCCAAACCTAAGCCATTCTTCTGCCCTGTCACTAGATGGCTGCCATGTGTCATAATGACAGACTATCAGATGCTTAAAATATCTTTACACTCATGTACTTTGCTTCCACTGATATACATTATTTTTAAAAGGCAACTTTATATCAATACTATAAATGGGAAAGAAAAAAAAAATCACTTATTCCGAATAGACAGTAACTATAAAATACGGTGCAATCATAAGTTATTAACATTTTGCTATCATTACCTACAGACACTGAGCCTCAAGTGTCCACTTAATTATTAAAAATGGTGATCTTCAAATATTAAATGCTTAAGGAGAGCCCGCACGAAACAGAGACTTTCCCAGGGATGTAAACAGGGGCTTGGAAAGAAAACTAGAGAGGGAATAAGTCCTTTGCCAAATAATTTTATTTTATTTAACAGTATCTTTATGTCACCTAAGCCTATAATAACTGGATGGAATTTATAACTTGTGAAAGACATATTTTAGGCAGCACTTTTTAAAAAGAAAAGATAGAGACTATTGTCTTTTCAACTGCTATTAGAATATTTTATCTTTCTAAAATACAGTTACCTCTCCAAGATAATTTGTCTCTCACCCTCACCGTCTCATGATTTTCTTCCAATTTTAAGTTATTTAAACATAACTAGGAATAGAACTACCATGTAACCCAGCAATCCCACTACTGGGAATATACCCTAAGAAATATCGAATTCTAAAAGACACATGTATCTCAATGTTCATTGCAGCACTGTTTATAATTGCCAGGACATAGAAACCACCTAGATGTCCATCAACAGAGGAATGGATAAAGTCATGGTACATATATATACAGTGGAATGTTACTCAGCCTTTAAAAGGAACAAATTTGAGTCAGTTGAAATGAGGTGGAAGCCTGTTATACAGAGTGAAGTAAGTCAGAAAGAGAAAAACAAATTATCATATGGGCTTCCCAGGTGGCTTAGTGGTAAAGCATACACCTGCCAATTCAGGAGACTTGGGTTCTATCTCTGGGTCAGGAAGATCCCCTGGAGGAGGAAATGGCAACCCACTCCAGTATTCTTGCCTGGAAAATTTCATGGACAGAGGAGCCTGGTAAGACCCCAGTCCATGGAGGTCACAAAGAGTCGGACACGACTGACTGCATGCATGCAAGTATGCAATGCATATATACATGGAATCTAGAAGAATGGTACAGATGAACTTCTTTGCAGGGCAGGAATAGAGATGCAGACATGGAGGAATTGAGACAGTAACACTGATATACATACGTTACCGTATATACAGCAGATAGCAAAAAACTGCTATATAATACAAGGAACTCAGTTCAGTGCTCTGTGAGGATCTAGAGGGGTGGGATTGTTGGGGTAGAAGGCAGGCTCAGGAGGCAGGGGATATATGTATACTTATAGCTGTTTCACATTATTGTACAGCAGAAACTAGCCATTGTCAAGCAATTATACTCCAATTTAAAAAATTAAAAAAATAACACATGTAAGTGAATTAAAACAAAAACAAAAACAAAACAAAACTGTACTACCACCAATTCCACTAGCACTCACTATGTTAGGGCATAGCGCTAATACACCCAGCTGCCTGCCCCTGGTGACTGTTTCAGAACACAGACTCTGTATCTCTAATTCTTTGCCCTGTTACACACCAGCTGTGCCACTGGACAAGCTGATATCTGCCTAGTCTCCTCATTTTAAAAAGCAGAGACATTACTTTGTCAACAAAGGCCCATCTAGTCAAGGCTATGGTTTTTCCAGTGGTCATGTATGGATGTGAGAGTTGGACTATAAAGAAAGCTGAGCGCCGAAGAATTGATGCTTTTGAAGTGTGGTGTTGGAGAAGACTCTTGAGAGTCCCTTGGACTGCAAGGAGATCCAACCAGTCCATCCTAAGGGAGATCAGTCCTGGGTGTTCATTGGAAGGACTGATGTTGAAGCTGAAACTCCAATACTTTGGCCACTTCATGCGAAGAGCTGACTCATTTGGAAAGACCCTGATGCTGGGAAAGATTGAGGGCAGGAGGAGAAGGGGACGACAGAGGATGAGTGGTTGGATGGCATCATCAACTCAATGGACATGGGTTTGGGTGGACTCCGGGAGTTGGTGATGGACAGGGAGGCCTGGCATGCTGCAGTCCATGGGGTTGCAGAGTCGGACACGACTGAGCGACTGAACTGAACTGAACTGAACTGAGTCTCCTCATCTCTAAAGCAGGGTACTACTAACACTACCTATTGGATCCGGGAGGTAATACATGTAAATTGCTAATAAACCTTAAGGACCACATGCTGGTAAAGACTAAAGGCAGAAGGAGAAGGGGGCAGCAGAGAATGAAATGGTTAGATAGCATCCCCGGCTCAATGGACATGACGAGTCAACTCCACGAGACAGTGGAGGACAGAGGAGCCTGGCGTGTTGTAGTCCACATGTCTCAAAGACTCACAAGACTTAGCGACTGAACAACAATAGCAACAAAACAAGCCTATAAGCATTTGCTACTCTATTGACTCCTTGTCTGAATTTGTTTCCTGTTGCTATTGTAACAAATCACCACAAACATAAGGGCTTAAAACAACACACATTTATTATCTCACACTCTGTAGTTCAGAAATCTGATGCAGGTCTGGCTGAGCTATAATTAAGATTGTCGCTGGGGCTGTGTTCCTTCCTGCAGCCTCCAGGGTTGAGCCTGTGATCTTGCCTTTTCCAGATTCTAGAGGCTGTCTGCACTTCTTGGCATGTGTCTCCCTTCCATTTTAAAGACAGTGATGGCCTGTCAAGTTTTTCTCAAAAAGCTTCACTCTGACAGTCTTCTCCTGCCTCCCTATTCTACTCACAGACTCAGTAAGCCTACTGGTTCCGTCCACATAATACAGGATAATCTTCCCATCTTGAGGCCATCTGATCTGCAAGATTAATTCTGTTTGCATTCCTAATGACCCTCTGGCGTTTAATCTAACATATCCACAGGTTCCATGGACCAGGAGGTGGATGTATTCAGGGTGAGGTGTTATGTTGCCTACTGCGCCGTCAGTCTGTGAGACAGCTATCATCACAAAAGAGAGCGGCTGAGACTCCCTTCTCCCGGCTTTTATGTTGAAACTGGGAAGTTTTAAGCAGGTGACCCTTGACCTCAATCTCTTTTATTAGCATGTTTTGTATGTCCCACACTTTGCTTTCATTGCTTATAAATGTATTTTTGTTTAGATTTAGAAATAACTTCAGGCAGTTCCCTGGTGGTCCAAGTGGTTAGGACTCGGCTCTTTCACTGCTGAGGCTTTAATCCCTGCTTGGGGAACTAAGATCCCACAAGCTTCAAGGTGTAGCCGCGCCCCCACCCACCCTGCCAAAAAAAAGAAAGCATTTCAGATTTGTACTAAGACTTAAAAAATAATACAGAGAATGTCTGTGTATCTCTCACCCAGCTTCCCCAGTGTCACCACCTTATCATAATCATAGTACAGTGATCTGAAACCGGAAGTTAATGTTGGTACAAAACTGTTAAATAAACCATAGTCCATACTGAGATTTCAGTAGTTTGTTTTTTTTTCCCCCCCATCCACATATTTCCCTTTTATGGGCCAGAATCCCATCCAGATCTCACCTTGCATTTTGTCATCATTTGTCTTTAGGTTCCTGCCAGATAATTCTAGAATGTCAATATCTGGTTGAGCTGGTGAGCTCAATGGTTGACATTCTAGAATCATCTGGGAAGAGCCTAAAGACAAATGGCCAAGAAATGCAAGGTGAGATCCCAGGTGGCTAAGTAAAGAATCCACCTGCCAAGCAGGAGATGCAGGAGATGTGGGTTTAATCCCTGGGTTGGGAAGATCCTCTGGAGGAGGAAATGGCAACCCACTCCAGTCTTCTTGCCTGGAGAATCCCATGGACAGAGGAGCCTGGTGGTTTACAGTCCATGGGGTCACAAAGAGTCAGACACGACTTAGCGACTAAACCACCACCACCTGGCCTCTGTAAGCATTAGGGTCTGCAGCCTCCACTAGCTCTACTAGGCTCTACTAGGACTCTGAGAAGCCCCCAGTTCAGCAACTTTCTTACCCCAACCTTCTCAGATCAACACTCTCCCCAGTCATTGTGTTTTCCCTAAACTTATTATTTTTTAAATGTATTCATCTGGCTGCTGCAGCATGCGAACTCTTAGGTATAGCGTGTGGGATCTAGTTCCCTGACCAGTCACTGAACCTAGGCCCCCTGCACTGGGAGCTGGAGTCTTCGCCACTGGACCACCAGGGGAGTCCCTCTCCTAACTTCAGATTCCAAGAAAACTCCTGCAAAATACCAACAAGCTACCCTGAAGTGAGAACAATAAAATGCCATCAAAGCACAGGAGAGTCTGAGATGCTTGATTTCAATCTAGAGCTGCTGGTCAACTTTCTCTTTTCTCCCCCTTCTCCATTTTTTTCCCCCTTCTTCCCTCTGGTTTTGAAAACAGCTCATGGAATTGTACAGAAAGGGCATCAATAGATTAAAAACTGCTTCCCTCTAATAAAATGTTAAACGGTGTTGAAAATTAATCACCAGGGCTGCTGAGCTGCCCTCCTCAGAGGGAGACGGCTCGGGAAATTTAATAAATTATTATCACAATGATGTTCCTATTATATAATTTGCATTTCATTCCCAAGGCTTGTGTTCAGCCTCAAAGTTGCCCGATGATGGTTAATAAAACCAAACGGGACTCTTGTCTCAATGGTTAGAGGGCGACGCTTGGACTGGTCCGTCAAAGGGTATTCTTTGGACTTCAAACTTAATTATTTCAGCTTCTGCTCTCACCCCTTCTTTGTAATTTTTGTTTCTTTAAGACAACTAAAGATAGTATTTAATCGTGAGAGTGCCCTCTTGCTGGAAACACTCGCTGTAATGATATGCCTAGCTTAAAAGCAAATCTAATCTACTTGCTTATTAAATTTAAATGTGTTTTAGGCTGATATGGTTTGAAGATGATATGTAGAATAACAGCCTCCATGGTTATAAATGTCAACTCTAAAAATTATATGCAATATAACATACAAAATAAATGCTGCTTCATCTTTACATTCCACTGTGATCAATTCATTAAACGATGTATTACAAGCCAAGAGGACGATTGTAAAACGCAAGACGCCATTTGTCACAGCGTATTCTAAAGCACTCAGGAAATGCTATAGCGATTTTTTTTTTTTGGCAACAGATGATGGTTCTTATTAGAAAGGGGGGGGGCAGCTTTCTGATGTATCAATACCATGAACCGAAATTAGTTCTTCAATCAAACATTAAAGACTGTGGACAACCATTCTTATGACAAAGTTCCATATTAAAACTCGGAGTGGGTAACAGGGGTTTCCTTAGGAAGAGAGCACCGTTAAGTGCAATGGTAAAGAATTAAGATGGATTTCCTTCTGTGTTGAGAATCACAGTTCCATAATGTCCTAATCACACCACATTCATACCCTAGGCGTCCGCAAGCTGAATGGATCCTCTGGATGCTCTGCAGGTGGGAGGAGGTGGACATGCAATATACAAGCCTGGGCCCCTTCCTCTAAGTTTTAATTGAGAAGATTGAGGAGAAACTTGAAAATCCCCATGTATTTTCTTTCCCTTAAAAGCTTTGTTCATGTTTCTCTGAACAGTGAACACCCTCTTGAAGCATAGCCAAGTTTTGTTTCGTGTGTGTGTGTGTGTGTGCATGCATGTAGAAGAGTCTGTTTGAACTGTTAAATGTGTGACACGGCAAATATGAGGAACTTGATTTGCCCCAATGGATCTCCCAGGTGGTTCAGTGGTAAAGAATCCACCTGCCAATGCAGGAGACATGAGTTCAATCCGTGGGTCGGGAAGATCCCCTGGAGGAGGAAATGGCAACCCACACCAGTATTCTTAACTGGGAAATCCCACGGACAGAGGAGCCTGGTGGGCTACAGTCCATGCAGTTACAAAGAGTCCGACACAACTGAGCAACTGAGCCAGCACACATTTGCCCCAATAAACAACGTACTCCACCCAGTTAGAAAACAGAGTAGAGTAAGTCCGAGAGATAAAAATAAGTATTGTATGGAAGTGGAAGTGAAGTTGCTCAGTCGTGTCCGACTCTTTGCGACCCCAAGGACTGTAGCCTACCAGGTCCTCCGTCCAAGGGGTTTTCCAGGCAAGAGTACTAGAGTGGGTTATTAATGCATATATGTGGAATCTAGAGAGATGGTATCGATGAACCTGTGTCCAGGCAGGAACAGAACCTCAGATGCAGAGGACCAGATATGCAGACGTTGGGGAGGGAATGAATTGAAAGAGTAGCGCTGACCTACACACGTGACCGTGCGTAATCCGGATCACTAGTGGGAGCCTGCCGTGTAGCACAGGGAGCTCGGCTTAGTGCTCTGTGATGACCTACAGGGGTGGGATGAGGGGTGGAAGGGAGGCTCAAGGGAGAGGGGAAACATGTCTACACATAGCTGATTCACCTTGTAGTACAGCAGAAACTAACACAACATTGCAAACAATTATCCTCCAATTAAAAAGAACAAAAACAAAAACACAATGGCCAGAAGAGCCTCACTTGCTTTCTCATGGCTGCTGGGTTTCTTCAAGTGGTGCTGACTTCTGGGTTGCTCTACATGCCTAACCATCTCCATTTTCCCTTCTAACTTAGGTCACTTCTTATCTCCCCTTAGTTCATCATTTAGAGATCAGAATTTCATTCAGAAAAGCAAGTGCATGGCTGGGAAGTTAAGAATCTCAGTTGGGAATGCACTGAAGAGCGAGAAACATCGATGCATACACAACCAATAAGGACAGTTAATTCTGGCTGCAAGGATTTTTACTTTAAATTAAAATGAGAAAAAAAAATTAAATCTGTGCTAAACATGCCAGTTTACAATGGTTTTCTGTTCTTTGGTGACCTTCTAAGAAGTCTTGGGATTTTGTTCTAACTCAGTGGAGAACTCTGCATTTGCCTCACTCACTGATGTGCTGCCTGTTGGTCTTCAATGTCAATTAGACTAACCGTCCTCTTTGCTTCTATATTTGGGCTGGGCTCATTCCAGACACACAGGTAATCGGGATGCAGACTGGCTAGAACAGATTCCTCCAGAAAGCTGGAGGAAAGAAAGGAAACTTTATTCATTGGATGTCTTCAGAAAGTTATGCCGGAGATTGCCTGCAGGCATCTGAGAGTCATGGAGACTGCTGATCTGTAACTTCTTAGAAATTTACAACCTACAGCACCTTTCTCCCAGTGAGAGGGTAGTTTATAAATTAAGAGATAATGAGATACAGATAGTCATGACTCACCGAGTGCCTTGTGTTCTCTGGTGTATGTGTGTGTGTGTGTGTGTGTGTGGTAGGGGGAGGTGTTTAGGAATGAGGCAATACATTCCCCTCAAACTAATTGAACCAGTGTGAGCCTTTATAGCAGGGTCCCTATGGAGATACCATTCTTCTAGGCTTCATCAACTAGAAGTCAGTCAACTTTTCCTTCAAATGCCCTGCAGTCTCCGAGCACCTCTGGCCAGAGCTTCCTGAGCCTACCCTTTCCTGGATGGTTTATCCTGCATCCCTGGCTGCAGTCATGACCTTCACAGTGTCAGAGAACATCCTCCCATCGTAACTGCCTGCCACTGGTCTCTACTTTGTTTCTACAGCCTGTGTCTGGAAGGCTCCCCAAACTCTTAACATTTATTTTCATCTGATCAGACACTATACTTCCCTCTCTGTTCCCACACCATGCTCTGACCCCATCCATTCTTTCCCAGGTCCAGAGACATCCTGTTGTCAAACAGCAGCTTAACTCCTACTTGTTCTGAGAGAAGTGAGCTGACAAAGGAGAGAATAGTTCAGGTGAGGAAAAATTCCAAGCAATGCATTTGATCACCTCAAGCCAGACATCTACCTGGGTGAGGCTGTACATGGGGTAGACCAGTTAGCCTGTCTACTCCCAACTTGTGGGAATCTGCAAGGAAAAGGGGCAAAAGAGACCCTTTCCAGGTGGCAAAATTTGCCTTCAAACATCCAGAGTCCTCAATCTCAAAGACACACGTCCCACCCCTGGGACCACCAGAGCGGAGGACCCCTTGACGTGTGTATCTTAAACAGTCAACTCAATTCCATTCTTTTGTTCCCTTGTAGAATGCCTTGCACCATCTCTCGTGGTCATACTGTCTGTGACTATGAGAAAATTGTGCATCTGAGTCTCAAGTACACTTGGGCAGGTGCAACTCAGGATGGCAACAGTGAAAAGGGTAAATGAGCCAGTGCTCCTTGGACAAGTCTTCAGTGGGATGTGCTCTTATTTTGCTTGGAACATAAAAGCATTCAGGAAATGGGGTGGGAGAAAACCACACACACACACACACACACACACACACATGCACACACAGGGCAAAACAGTCCACTTCAGTTTAGGGTCCATATCAGACCTTTGTAGAAGTAATGAAAGTGAAAGTGATAGTCACTCAGCCATGTCCAACTCCTTGGGATCTCATGGTCTGGAGCCCACCAGGCTCTTCTGTCCATGGAATTTTCCAGGCAAGAATACTGGAGTGGATGGACATTCCCATCTCCAGGGGATCTTCCTGATCCAGACCTTGTAACATGCAGTTAAAAGCTTCCTCCAATTTTGAAACTAATTGCAATATAAATGTCAACTTTAGGATTTTTACTGAAACCCCACTCAGACAATGTCAGAGTGTTTTAATGCAAGGCTTGCAAGGCCAAAGGAAATGCAGGAGTGTGTGCTCCGCTTCTTTATTTTACCTAGAGCACTTATGTCAGCTTCCCCAGCTTTGCAGTTGTGGTCTATCTCTAGGAACCTACGCTGAGCACATGGCAAGAGGGTGTTTATTTCCCATCACATGTATGCTTCACTTTCCTTTCTGGTCAGACAATAGATCTCTTGCTGAGCAGGTAGATTCACCAAATTTTTTAACTCAATCATCAACATAGTCCACATTCCATGCTAAAAGTGTAAAGATGAAAGAAAAAAAAGTAAACCAAAATAAGATGATCTACAACCCAACTATCTAGATAAAACTATGGCTAACACATCAAAAACATTTTTTCAAGGGTTTTTTTTTTTCCTCTGTGTAAGCTAATTCTTAAAGGGCTCTGATTCTTTCCATACAGTTGTGGAATTTGCTTTGTTGACAATACATTGTAAACATTTTCTAATATGATCACCATAAATTAGCCAATTCTCTATGTCAAAAATTTGGTTGTTTTCAATTTTTCACCATTAGAGAAAACGCTGACACATATTATTTTTTTTTTCTGGAGCCATATTTGTTTCTATAATTTTGAAAAGGGCTTTTCCAGAGTGCCAAATTATAGATATACTCCTTCTTAAGACTTTGCATGATTTTTTTAAGTGACTGATAATCTCTCAGAAGGAAGGACAGATGCCCTATAAAGGAACATATACTTTAAATGAAAAAAGTGAAGGTGAAGTCATTCAGTGGTGTCTGACTCTTTGCAACCCCATGGACTGTAGTCCCCTAAGCTCCTCCATCCATGGGATTTTCCAGGCAAGAATACTTTAAATATCTACGTCCTATTTTATACCACCTGTACAATGTCAGGTGTTCAAAATGACTAGACAACTATATTTCATTTATTTATTTACTTGGCCACATCATGCAGTGTGCGGGATCTTGGTACCTCAACCAGGGATTGAACCCATGTCCCCTGCATTGAAAGTGCAGAATCTTAACTGCTGGACTGCTAGGGAAGTCCCTGACAGCTCTGTTTTAAAAATAAGTTATAAAGGATATTTGGGGGAGAGGTGTATAGCAAATTTGAATATAGACTGGGTATCTGACAATAGGGTTTCCCTGGTGACTCAGTGGTAAAGAATTCTCCTGACAAATAGGAGATGCAGGTTCCATCCCTGGGTCAGGAAGATCCCCTGAAGCAGGAAATGGCAACCCACTCCAGTATTCTTGCCTGGGAAATCCCATGGACACAGGAGCCTGGAGGGCTACAGTCCATGCGTTTGCAAAGAGCTGGACACGATTTAGTGACTAAACAACACCAATCTGATGATTGGATTAAGGTTAATGCTCTTAGTTGCAATAATGTCATCAAGGTTTTTCACAGAATGGAATTTCTTTCATATTTATTTCTTTTGTATTTAGAGGCAAGTTTCACTGTGTGGAAATGTCCTTTCAAGTGGTTCTGCATGTCAGGTCAATTCTTAAATCCCAGTGTTAGTATACAAGGCCCACTGTATTTCTCTTTCTCCTTTTCTACACATCTGACATTTTTTGTAACAAAAAATACTCTTTAAAAAGAAACCAGAACATTTTTCTCAGTGGAAATGGAAATACACAGTGGAGTCCAGGTGGTTCAAGCATGAAAACACTACCAAAAAATTGGAAGCAACAGAATCTCTGGTTTTGATATACCATGATGCTACTCGGGAGTCTGTCTGCTGACAGGCAGTGACATAAATAGCCTAAAGGGTATTCTGTGAAACAGCAGCACTTGCGTTTCCCACAGGTACCAGAGATCCTCAACCCTAACTCTCTGGCCCCCTTGATCTATACTAGCACGCACTAACAAACCATGGGGGTTCCCAGCCAATAAGTCCTTGAGAGGAGCAGCATCAAGGGTCACAAAGCAAGTCTCCACTGGGCATTTGCATCTGTGCCTGAGAATGGATTAAGTTTGTTAGCACCTAGGGATGCAATGCCATGAACCATGAGTCGCTGTTCCTCACCATGTACCTGTGAGCCTTGCCGATGCTCAGATCTTTACAAGCCAAGGTAGAGACTTTACAATCTAAAAAGTAATCCAATCGCTTGACATTTGTGATCATCATTTAACACTTTCAGTCAGAGGAGAAGAAAAGAAAAGAAAAAAGTGTATGTGAAGGTAAACTGCCTAACCAGGACTATCTCTGAGAACTACATTGATTTATGATTCTGACACACACTTATCAGCCCAGATGTTTCTCAAGATATAATAACAGTGGCAGGCGTCTCTTGCAAACTGGTGTCTCCCATTTGGCCAAGAATGTGTGTGTCCACAGATTGATCCATATTATCATGGGGATTACTAGGATGCAATATCATCGGAGCCAGTAGACCCAGATAGTGCAAATCTAGCCTCATCGCTTGCAGACAAAAGCATGGAATACAATGGACTTCCACGTAATCCGTCTCTGTCAAATGCATTAAGGAAATTACCCGTCAGAAGCATCATGGCTGAGATGCTGTGATTAAGTACAAACATGGAAATGCTCAAGGGTAGGGGGGAATCATTAGGGGAAAACATTACACACAAACACCGCCTTCAATTTACTTTCTTTAGAATTAGTTCTGTGGTCATAGATATTTGAAATCTGCAGAGAGACCCATAACATGAAAGTTGTCAAGCATCCACTCTAGCTGAAGCTATGCTAGGTGTTTCCACCAGCTACCCCACAATATCGCAGTTAGGTGGATGCAGTCAGATTAACTCCACAGACATTCCTCCACTGACTGTACAATCTCAAATGAGTTACTTAATCTAAGGCTCATCCCCTTATCTCAGCAGTGGTGCATTAATATGCATATTAGGTGGTCATTGTAACGCTTCAAAGAAATAATGTTTATGAAGTTTTAAGCATACATTTAGTGCAACATGACCATTCTTATACATAGCACTAATTGACAATTATGAGTAAGCATTATTGCTGTTGTTCATTAGTATCCCCTTGAACACACACACATGCTTGTGGGTCAATAATCTTGTTGAAGGTTTCAAGCTGATAAGCAGAGGTACCGGAATTTAGAAAGAAGGTTGCTCTGTCTGTAAAAGCTCAAGCACTGTCTACAGCTCCATATTGCTCATGTTCTTAAAAAAAAAAAAAAAAGTTTCACAAGAGTTCACAAAGAGCTCAGGTATGGGAGTGCATATGTCTTTATGCACATCCAAGGGATTACAACCTTATATTTTGAATCCCTTGTGATTCTGAGTTATCCTGCTGTTGCTCACCCAACAAGGATTGCCTTCACAGGCATTCTAGAGAAACCAAACTTAAATAACTAAGTGAATTTTTGACCATAAGAGTGTGTCTGTGGGTAACTATAAAGAGGTCAAAAACCTACACACATGGTGATGAATTAACGCCCTGTGTCATGTGGTGAGTTTGTGGATGTATCATAACCACCATCATCTCGCCCCTCCACTTCTGCTAACACCTCCTAGCTCTCCCCTCTGCTTCCACTGTTCCCATCTCTGGCCCACAAAATTCCTGCAAATTGTAATGTAGATGATGTCCCCTCTCTCAGGTCAAAGACTTCCATTGGTCTGCCTGAAATTCCAGCTCCTTGCCACAAACAAAAAAGATTTTCTCAATCTACTTCTCCAGTTCTCCTTTCTCCTCTTTCCCTTGTTCTTAGAACTCATTCCAGCCATATGCTTCCCCTTCTTTGCACTTCAAATACACCATGCCCTTCCCTGGCAATGACCAGGTAGATGCCTTCATAACCCCAGACTGCCCTCACAGATCCTGGCTTCCTTCTGCCCACAAGGCTGCCTGCCACCTCTAGTCCCCTGCACTAGCCCCAGGATTTCAGTTCTCAGCATCCATTTCATTTTCTCAATGACACCATCACAACTGAAACCGTATCCTCTCTTTACTGGTTTACTTATTGTTTGTCTCTTTTAAACTATTTCCCAAATTAGAATGGCAATTTCATATGAGCAGAGACCTAACATTCTTCATACTTAAACCTATGCCTGAAAATAGAAAAATTGTGGGGAGAAATATCAACAGCCTCTGATATGCAGATGACACCACCCTAATGGCAGAAAGTGAAGAGGAACTAAAGAGCCTCTTGATGAGGGTGAAAGAAGAGAGTGAAAAAGCTGGCTTAAAACTCAACATTCAAAAGACGAAGGTCATGGCATCCAGCCCCATCACTTCATGGCAAATAGATGGAGAAAAAGTGGAAACAGTGACAGATTTTATTTTCTTGGGCTCCAAAATCACTGTGCCTGGTCACTGCAGCCATGAAATTAAAAGATGCTTACTCCTTGGAAGAAAAGCTATGACAAACCTAGACAGCATATTAAAAAGCAGAGACATCACTTTGCTGACAAAAGTCTTTACAATCAAAGCTATCGTTTTTCCAGTAGTCATGTATGGTGTGAGAGTTGGACCTTTAGGAGGGCTGAGAGCTGAAGAATTGATGTTTTTGAATTGTGGTGCTGGAGATGACTCTTGAGAGTCCCTTGGACAGCAAAGAGATCAAATCAATCAATCCTAAAGGAAATCAACCGTGGATATTTATTGGAAGGACTGATGCAGAAGCTGAAGCTCCAATACTTTGGCCACCAGATGTGAAGAGCTGACTCAATGGAAAACACCCTGATTCTGGGAAAGAAGGGTGAAGAGGGAGAAGAGGGTGACAGAGGATGTGATGATTGGATGGCATCACAGACTCAGGGACATGAGTTTGGGTAAACTCCATGAGATAGTAAAGGACAGGGAAGCCTGGCCTGCTGCAGTCCATGGGGTTGCAAAGAGTCTGACATGGCTGAGTTACTGAAGAACAAACAACAGAGTACTTTCTTGCCAAACACAAACTGAATGAAGATGAAAAGGTCTCCATAAACTGTGTACATTTCATTCTAACAGAAAGGCTAAGCTCTAGCTTGCTTTCTGGGTGTCATCTATTCCATGATTCCTGCCTGGAGACTACCATTTGGCCCTGTATCCTGAGTACATCTTCCTGCTTCAGGACCTAGGAGATCATTAACATAGGCTTCTGGAAACTTGGAAGTAAAATACACACACCTGTGCGTGGGCACACAAACACACACATTTTATTCAGAAGTATTGAAAAAACAAAGGAGGAAGACACAATGCATCCACGGTATCAAAACTTTAGATTGACCTCTCAAGGTTTTCTTAACAACAATAAATAAGGAAAAGTTTTGGTTCAGGATACTTCTGTAGTGTCTAATGGGCCGCCACTGATGGTACAAAAACTCCAAACAACAACAACAAAATTACCCCTGTTCCTTCTGCCACATTTAAAGAGACCAATCACTTACCCTCACCTTCCTCTGTAAACTCACATACCTGCAGACTTATAGTCATTTGGGGATACATTTTCCTAGTCCATGATGACTTCCCCAAACAAGTCTATCTCCCCACCAGTATAGGCACCCTTAAGAAGTGGCTGTCCCGTGGGAACTAACTCACTGTGCCTCAATTAATAGGACCAAGGCTCAATGCTAGGCCCAATGGGGCCAATTTAATTCTCTCTCCTAGAGAATTAAGGACGCCATTCTCTTATTTATAATTTTTGATATTCAAAACACACTGCTGTGTGCCCAGTATGCATAAAGAACTGTTTTTCTTTTGGCACCTTTAAAGCATTGTTTTAAATATGCCTTTGCTCTCAGGAACGCAGGTCCTCAGAGGGGAGGCACATGGTAAATGAATGAACAAAGAGCATAATGCAATTTATGATCACAGCATGCGACTGGTCTGGCCAGCGAAGACCTTAGGAAGAGGTAACATGTGTTCAAATGTAATTAATATAAAGAAACTAGCAACACAGGGATCTGAAGGAGAGCACTCAAAAAAGACTATCTGCAATGTGCAAAGTGGGGAAGAAGGGCAAACAGGGTGGGTTGGCCATGAATCAGAGAAAAGGCTGGGTTGCTGTCCAGGGTGCTGATACTTTTCCTGGTGTGTCCTGCTCCTCTCCCTCTTGGAATCCGCTTGGCATCTATGGAATATTTTCAGACTAAATTCTCGCTTTTCACTTAAGTGAGTCTGAAATAAGTTTCTGTTCTTTTCACCAAGAAGAATTAGGACTCCTTCTTGTTCTCAGATTTTAGACTCACAGTTCACCATAGAATATCTGTAAAAAGGCAAAAAGCTTGAAGAACAAGAAAAGAGAACAGACATTTAGCTGTCTCTAAGTCTTTGGGGAGTTAAGAAAATGAGAGATTTTGCCACGTTTCTTTGTGAGGTCATTTCATGAAGAAATCAGGCTTCGGGGTGGGAGGCAGATACTTTTCACTCGTTGCTTTTTTATTTGTGGCCTCGGAATGCAAGCTAAGGTTCCTAAAGAAGCAGATCACTGCTCATAAAACAGGGGAAAATGGCAACTCTTCAAGAGCTTCAAGTAACTTGTAATTTGAGGAGTGTTTCAAATTCGGACTCTCAAAACTAATTATCTACAACAAAGACATTTAATAAATTTCATCTTATGAGACAACTACAAACCATTGGTAGTGACTAAAAAATTGCTGCTAACACACTTCTGAATCCATAATCAGTTCATCAGCGAAGAAGGTTGTGATCACCTAGTGATGTGTGCCATGGGTGGTGCATGAACTAATGGAATTGCTCATGTCCTCTTCACCCACTGCTTCTGGTCCAAAGGAATTAACCCTTTCCCTGTTAAAATCATGATGGCTAAGGCATTTCTTTTCCTAGCAACTATTTCAGAACCACTTCACAGGCAATTATCCAGAAAGCTCTCCGCTACAATAAGTACTTTTCTAATACTGGCATAACCAAAAAATGTGTGTTCTATGTGCTTAGTTGCTCAGTTGTGTCTGGCTCTTTGCAATCCCACAGACTGTAGCCCACCAGGTTCTCTGTCCATGGAGATTCTCCAGGCAAGAATACTGGAGTGGGTTGCCACAGTTTCCTCCAAGGCATCTTCCCAATACAGGGATCAAACCCAGGTCTCCCACATTGCAGGTGGATTTTTACCCTCTGAGCCACCAGGGAAGCCAAAAATAAGAGCAATCAAAACTTCTCAGGCAGCCATAATTCCTACCACTTATTAACCAATGAGCAGAAGGTAGAGAGAGACAGAAGGAAAAGGAGTTTGGAGAGGGCAGAGAGGAATAGAATGGCATTTCTTTTACTGAATCTTGTCCTTTGGTCTTTCTGTGCTCATTAATTTAGTCCTCATGACCATGCTAATAAGGTAAGTAACCATTTCTCCACTTAGCAGCTGAGAAATGGTGGCTCAGAGAGGGTCAATGACTCATCCAACGCCATTCAGCTGACAAATGGCCGGCCAGGATAGAAACTCTATCACCAAACCCCAACCTTTCCATTACATCAGAGGGGTCATTAAAGCATGACCTGAGGGCAAAATCTGTCTTGACATCTGTTGTTGAAAATACAGAATTACTGTAACATAGCCACACTCATTTGTGCATGGCCTGTGACTTCTTTGGCTGCAAAGTTAAGTAGCTGTGATAGAGATGATATGGTGCACAAGTGTGAACATTAACTATGTTCCCATTTATAGAAAAAAAGTTTGCCAGCCAATGCTTTATGGCATTATGGTGAACTTAAAGCATAAAATTCTAAGCCTGACACATCCTTCTTTGTAACCATGATGCTTAAAATTAGCCTTCCCTGTGGTAATATTTTGCCTAAATATTTTCACCTTGAAGCAAGTATTCTGGCTTTTTTTTTTTTTAATCATAATAACTCACAGTAGAAATGGAGTGGAGGAGTGTAGGGAAAGATACTTTTCCCCAAGCAAATCTCTTGCAGTCCCTGCTAACACCACAGGGAACCATCTCACCTTTTTACAGGAAAGGGAAAAAAACAGTGTCACTATACTTAGCTCCATGTCGTCTCTTAGCCGGCAAAGTGCTATCTGATAAAATCAAAGAGCTCTACCAGATAAATCAATAGCAGTACATAAACATGTTTACGGCTGGGCTTTCCAAAAGCATGACTTTAGAATGTAGATATACATAGCCCTGCCCTGTATATCTATGAGAAGAGTACCCCATGGTGAGGAGACAAGCTTAGAGAAACTCTGCTCCTTTCTGACTGTGTGACATCAGTCATTTACCTAACCTCTCTGAGCCTCAGTTTCCTATCTTGAAAGAAAATGAGAACAAGAATTGTATCTTGCCCCACTTACAGAATTACATTAGAATTTCTGAATTTTAATCTATATGTTATTATATTACATTAGTGTATAGATATAAAGTACATTAAAAGATTATGTAGCATTCAGTAAATGCTACATGAACGATGGCTATTATCATCTGGATATTATTATTATCACATTATAATAACAGGGCTGCAAAGCAGAACATGGGCAGCAAGAACTGTCACCACGGTATTGAGGATGTTATGGACAAAACCCCACAATTTATTCTCTAAAAAAAGTAATCCCTGTGTAAAATTTCTGGGGAACCTGTGAATTTTTCAAAGATTCTGGATACAAATGAACGATAATTCACCTCCAATGACCTTTTGTTTTTATTGTTATTGGAATCATCCTTGGGTGGTCAGCCTGGTACTTAAGGAAAACAAAAGTGAAATATGTGTGCACATTACATTTAAAACGTTTGACCAAAAAAAAAAAAAAAAAAGTTTGACAAAATGGAAACCCCACCACCTAACAGACAAGTCCAACAGCAAACATAATTAATTGGTCTACAGCTTGGCAAATTCTCCTACGGATTTTGGTGAATCATAAATCAGTTCAAGAGGGAGCCAGACAAATTGTGGAGACTGAGCAAATCATCGAGAGAGATGGAAGGCAGAGAAAATTATTCTCCAAGGAGAAAATTTTTAGAATAGTGTTCTCTTAAGTAAATGGGGGAGGTGCTTTGAGAGAGTCTGAACATAGAATCACTTTATATATTTCAATGGAAATGAGCTCAGAAAGCAAAGGTAATTTAAGTGTCTTCCTTTCCAAAAAAAAAAAAAAAATCCTGGTTAAGCATCTTTCAATATAAAAAACTGTAGCTTTATTCCACTCACTTTACCTACAAATACATCAAGAAAATGAACACCTCAACATGTATCAAATAAACTGGGATCTGACCCCCTCCAAAGTAGTTGAACTTTGTACATTAATTATATATCAGATTAAAAAAATGGCCATAAAAATAAAAGCAGACCTACCCTCCATGTGGCAGTTTTATTAGCTAGTTTATTACCTACCATATGGGCTTCCATAGAAAATTATAATGGACCAGTATTGTTAACCATAAACAAAGTGAGACTGGATTATTATTTATGGTCTTGTTAACCAAATTAGTCAAGTCAACCCAACTGGATCAGTATGGGAGGTGCAGATGAGTGTTCACCAAGCATAACTTAGAGAATAAATAGGTGACAGCGAATGTCAAGAGACATCTGCTCAGTATGAATGCGCTTGACTCTTGCAGGACGGAGGTGCATGCTAAGGTCAGGCCTGGGCGTAACAACACTGATGATGGCTTTTAACATCAAACACAAGAATGTGCTTCAGAGAAACGTGTCTGACCCTGGATATAGTAGGCATTTTCTTTCCGATTCCCCCCAGTGGAAAACTGATGTGAAAAATACATTCTCATAAATTCCACACAGTTTCTTCACCGGTGGATGCGTCAGAGTGTTTATGTACCACCTGGATGTCCCTTTACAAATGATTACCAATCAGTTTCTCAATCAGGACTTCCCTGGGGGCACAGTGGGTAAGAATGTGCCTGCCAGTGTGGGCGACGCAGGTTCTATCCCTGGTCCAAGAGGATGCCACAAGGGGCGGAACACCTAAGCCCCTGCAACAAAACTACTGAAGCCTGCACGCCTAGACCCGTGCTCTGCAACGAGAGAAGCCCATGGGCCACAAGGGTGAGTAGCCCCGGACTGCCGCAACTAGAGAAAACCTGTTTGCAGAAACGAAGACCCAGAGCAGCCAAAAGATAATAGATCGATAAATAAAATTCTTTTAAAAATCCCTCAGTCCAGTCAACTGATTGAACAAAAATTTGTCATGCTTACCCAGATCTAGTTCCCCTCTTTTGCTAGGCACACAGGAACATGACATTTGATATCTCCTTGAAGCTGATTAGGGGCTTCCCTGGTGGCTCAGATGGTAAAGAATCTGCCTTCAATACAGAAGACCTGGGTTTGATCTCTGGGAAGGGAAGATCTCTTTGAGAAGGAAATGGCAACCCACTCCAGTATCCTTGCCTGGGAAATCCCGTGGACAGAGGAGCCTAGACTGTATCCCATATAGTCCACGGGGTGACAGAGTCGGACCTGATTGAACAACTAACACTTTCACTTTTTCACTGAAGCTCATTAGGACTGTGGGACTAGCTATGGTGAAACTGTTTGTGACCCAGTCATTGAATTGCTGTTACAAGATCTTCCACTCTTGGTTCTTTCTCAACCACACCAATGTAGGAGGCTGTGTGTTTCAGAAAGTGAAGCTACACGTTGATGGTGCCTGAGTCATATCAAATCACCGTGTCACCCCATGGAGCTGAGCAGCCTGGACTCGTGTGATAGACACATGAACAAAAGACACACTTCTGTGTTCCTATCACTGAATTCTATGGGTTATTCCCACCACCTGGCATATATGCATATGGTAAGACGCCATCACTCAGTCGTGTCCAACTCTTTGCGACCCCATGGACTGTAGCCCGCCAGGCTCCTCTGTTCATGGGATTTTCCAGGCAAGAGTACTGGAGTGGGTTGCCATTTCCTCTTCCAGGGAATCTTCCTGACCCAGGGATCAAACCTGAGTCTCCTGTGGCTCCTGCATTGCAGGCGGATTCTTTACTCGCTGAGCCACCATGGAAACAACATATACGCAGGTTCTGAGTAACTGTGGGAGCTTGTGTACGTGTGCACATGACTGCCAGGAGTCACTAAGTCAGAAGGGAGGAGACAAGGACTGTGTGTGCTGCTAATGCTCCCCAGATGATCTGATGAGCACACGTGCAGAGGAAAAAGTGCACTGGAGAGGTTCTCTGGTGGCTCAGCTGCAAAGAATCTGCCTGCTGATGCAGGAGACAGGGGTTCGATCCCTGACCCAGGAAGATCACACATGCCACAGAGCAATTAAGCCTGTGTACCACAACTACTGAGCCTGTGCTCTAGAGCCAGGAGCTGCAACTACTGGAGCCCTTGAAGCTGGGAGCCCACGTTCTGCAACAAGAGAAGCCACCACAACCAGGCAGTCCCCATTTGCAGTTCCCCACTCCAGCACTCTTGCCTGGAAAATCCCACGGACGGAGGAGCCTGGTAGGCCCCAGTCCACGGGGTCGCTAAGAGTCGGACACGACTGAGCGACTTCCCTTTCACTTTTTACTTTCAAGCATTGGAGAAGGAAATGGCAAGCCACTCCAGTGTTCTTGCCTGGAGAATCCCAGGGATGGGGGAGCCTGGTGGGCTGCCATCTATGGGGTCGCACAGAGTCAGACACGACTGAAGCGACTTAGCAGCAGCAGCAGCAGCAGAGAAAATACCCAAGCAGCACTGAAGACCCAACACAACTGGATACATATATGTGTGTGTGTGTGTGTGTGTACATAAATATATATATATAAGGTGCATTAGAAAAGAGGTCAGCAAATCACACTCACAGGTCCAATCCTCTCCAGTTGTGGAAATAAAGTTTTATTGGAACACAGCCATGCTCATTCATTAATGTATCATCCATGGCTGTTGAAATGCTACACCAGAAGACTTCGAATATCTGCAGCAGAGGTCGTTAAGACCTGCAAAATCTAAAATATTTATGACCTGGCTTTTTACAGAAAAGGTTTGCTGACCCTTGTGCTAGAATTTTGTGGAGGTGCCCTGCTTCCCGCTACAGCCTTGTTAATAATGCAGCCTGCTTGCAGAGCAGCACCGGAGCAAGCACACTGGCCAACAAAAGGTAGGCGCTGAAAACGCTACTGAAAATAAGACACGGGGTAGAAGACCTTCTGGTGCATCTCTGACCTACTTCTCACTCTTCTTTTCATCAACTCTTGAGGCCCCAAGGGCTTCTACTTTTTTGTTTGTTTGTAGAATGGACATTTTTTTCAGTTTAGTCTTGTCCACAGATAACCAGGCTGAAAGAGGACCTCAGCGGCAGTTCCTATTTTGCTGGAAGCACCGATGTGGGAAAAAATACAGACCAGTCAACAAAACGGCAAGCGGTCTCCTGTTAGTTTTATGACGCTGTCTGTGAGGTCTCTCCAAACCAGATTTCTTTTTGTAGGTCACATCTGGATTTATTTGCAACTCGGGGTGGGTTTTGAATGTCAATGAGGCAGTGAGTATTTGTTTTGCTATCGAAAATCATCCTGTAAATAGTGAGTCAGCCAAAAATTTCATTTGAGTTTTTCTGCATATGCACCCATGGCTGGTTCATGTCGATGTATGGCAAAAACCACCACAATATTGTAATGTAATTAGCCTTTGATTAGAACTAGTAAACTAATGTTTAATATAATTTAAAAAATGTTATGGCAAAACCGAACGAACTTTGTAACCAACCCAATAAATTACTAGAGAGAAACTCTGAACTTCTAATCTGATAATAGAGACATTTAAATGACAAACTTAAAAAAAAAATTCCTCTTACCCCTACCTTTGACTCTTCTCTATTCTTTATATTGCCTTCTAAAAATTTCTGATTGTATTTCTCACTACAAATAGTCTTCCCAGGTGGCTCAGTGGTAAAGAGCCCACCTGCCAGTGCAGGAGACCCAGTGACACGGGTTCAATTCCTGGGTCGGGAAGATCTCCTAGAAGAGGGCACAGCAACCCACTCCAGTATTCTTGCCTGGAGAATCCCATGGACAGAGGAGTCTGGTGGGTTACAGTCCACAGCTTGGCAAAGAGTCGAACACGACTGAAGTGACTTAGCGTAGCACATGTAAGTATGAACGGATTTCTTTATTCATGTGTTTACTGTCTGTCTTGTCCTGACCCTGTTGAGAACAGGAATATCACCTAATTCTGTTTACTGATCTTTGGGATTTAAACCAAGGATTGAAAAACTCGTCCTGTAAAAGGCCAAACAGTCCGTAATTTAGGCTTTGGGAGTCATTTAATCTCTATTAAAGTTATTCAACTCTGCTGTGGTAGCACAAAGAAGCCATACATAGACAGTATGCAAATAAGTGGGTGTGGCTGTGTTCCAATAAAACTTTATTTACAAAAACCGGTGGATGGCTGGGCTTGTCCTGAGTGCTCTTAGTTTTTCCCAAGATCCAGAACACTGCTTCACTCGGAGCAGACACCTCCTAAATATGTACTGTATGAGTGATACACAGAATGAATTCATTACAGCACCATCAAATGGAGGGATGAAATATATGAAGAAACAAATGAATGAAAAGCCATGTCAACTGAATATGGTTAGATAATAGTCACTGCTGCTGCTGCTAAGTCGCTTCAGTCGTGTCTGACTCTGTGGGACCCCATGGACTGCAGCCCACCAGGCTCTGCTGTGCTGGGGATTCTCCAGGCAAGAACAGTGGAGTGGGTTGCCATTTCCTTCTCCAATGCATGAAAGGGAAAAGTGAAAGTGAAGTCGCTTAGTCGTGTCCGACTCTTAGCGACCCCATGGACTACAGCCCACCAGGCTCCTCCATCCATGGGATTCTCCAGGCAAGAGTACTGGAGTGGGGTGCCATCGCCTTCTCTGAATAGTCACTGAGTACATACTCTCTGTCAGGCTTCCTTCCAAGTCCCAACAATTTGAAATCAAATAAAAGATTGTATAAAAATGTGTAAAAAAAAAAAAAAATTCTAACAGCTAAAGAAATCCAGAATGTTGCTAAGCAGTTTATATGCATTATCTCATTTAATCCTATCAATGATTTTAAGAAGGGAGTATTCTTATTAATCCCATTTTACAATTGAGTTAACCCAAGCTTAACATGGTTAAGTAGATCATCCAAAATCACACAGGCACACACACACACACACACACACACACACGCACACACACGACGTGTATTGCCAGGAGGCTAACTGAAGAAATCTGATGTTAAGGACATGCTCTTAACCATCCCAGTGGTGTTTAGGAGGGACTTCAGTTGGCTGAAATCCACCTTGGTCATGTGTCAACATACAGGGACGCTGATATGGGTGACTGCTGTGCACTCCCTTCCCAGGCGCTCACTCTTTTGTTTTCAGAGCTTTCAAGGTTTGAAAAACTTAGCAACAGAGGAACCTGTATCTGGGGCTCGAACAGGCTCAGGGGGGCCAATGTATGGCCTCTGAGTCTTTTCAGCTCCTCCAAGAAGTGACCTTTTCCTAGAAAGCACAGATTACCACAACCCAACTGAGAAACATGGGCAGAGCCTTGCTTTGCCCTGAGAGGAAGAGAGTCATTTTATCAAAAGATAAAAGAAATAACACCAACTACTGTGTGGATGGAAGAGTTAACCTCAGAAAGTTTGCACTTAGAGGGTCATGTATTACTTCCAAGCTCTACTGCAGAGGTACATAGCCGCAAGGCTGGGATGATCAACCCAGATACTATCTTTTCTAAAGCAGAGTTCTCAAAGTGTGTCTTACCCAACCCATCATATCATTTGCATATGAGGTCAGTGCCCCCACTGATGCTGAGTTGCCAAAACTAACATCTAAGCTATGACTATAACAGAACAAGAAAAGTTCAGTTCTCTGCCCTATATTTCTGCATAAAAGGAGGGAATTCTCCCCCCACCATTTAATCCCCTCCACACAGCTCCTTGCTGACTTATTCACAAAAGAAAGGGAATTACAGATAGAGATGCAAGACTCCTTCATGGACTTCTATTTCACAGGTGAATAAGGTTATTTCATTAAAAGGTCAGTACTTTCCTGGTGGCTCAGTTGGTAAAGAATCTGCCTGCAATGGAGAAGGCAATGGTACCCCACTCCAGTACTCTTGCCTGGAAAATCCCATGGACGGAGGAGTCTGGTGGGCTGCAGTCCATGGGGTTGCTGAGTCGGACACGACTGAGCTACTTCACTTTCACTTTTCACTTTCATGCATTGAGAAGGAAATGGCAACCCACTCCAGTGTTCTTGCCTGGAGAATCCCAGGGACGAGGGAGCCTGATGGGCTGACGTCTATGGGGTCGCATAGAATCGGACACGACTGAAGTGACTTAGCAGCAGCAGCAGCTGCCTGCAATGTGGGAGAACGGGGTTCGATCCCTGGGTTGGGAAGATCCCCTAGAGAAGGGAAAGGCTACCCACTCCAGTATTTTGCCCTGGGGAATTCCAAGGACTGTATAGTCCAGGGGGTCACAGAGTAGGACACAACTGAGCGACTTTCACTTTCACTTTGGCAGTTTAACTTCAACATACAGTCCAGCAGTTCCAGGGCTAAATACCCACTCAAGAGAAATATGAAAGCACATGTTGACAGAAAGACATGGAAGCAAATGCTTGAAGCAGCGTTAGACATGAAATCCTAAACCTGGAAACAATCCCAGTACTCATCAGTTGATGAAAAGATAACATGTAGGCCACCTACACGATGGGCCACTGCTGTCGTTTGCCTGCTAAGTCGTGTTCGACCGTTTTGCAACCCTGTGAAATTTAGCCCACTAGGCTCCTCTGTCCATGGGATTTCCCAGGCAAGAATTACTGCAGTGGGGAGTCATTTCTATCCCCAGGGGAATCTTCCCGACCCAGGGATTGAACCCGAGCCTTCTCCACTGCAGGCGGCTTCTTTACCACTGAGACACCTGGTAAGGCCTACAATCGATTATTACTCAACAATAAAAAGACATTACTGATATATCAATCAATACTGATGAGCCTCAAGAACATTCTGCTAAAGCAGCTAGGTGCAGAAGATTATGTGATGTATGGTTTTATTTATCTGAATTGGAAAGACAAATCTATATGGATAGAAAGTGAAGGACAGTTCTCACATGGAGGGTCAAAGTGGAACTGATCATAAACAAGCACAGGGTAACTCATTGGGGTGATGGAATTATTCTAAATCAGAACTGTGGCTATCTCACATGCGCATGGCTCCCCACCCCAGTATTCTTGCCCAGAGAATCCTGTGCATGGAGAAGCCTGGTGGGCTACTGTCCATGCGGTCAGATATGACTGAGCAGCTGACACTTTCACTACTACTACTGCATGTGTATAAGTTCATTTAAAATTGAACTGTATGTTTATGATGGATGGGTTTTATGATATAAAACTACACCTCAATAAGCAGTAAACAAATAAAAATTTCATGTGTGAGATTATTCTCTTTCAGTTTCTCAAGCCCTGCTCTTGAGTTATGTTTTGTGCCAAGATTCACTACATGCCTGGGTTTTGGGGGCGACTCAATGGCACCCCGCTCCAGTACTCTTGCCTGGAAAATCCCATGGACGGAGGAGCCTGGTAGGCTGCAGTCCGTGGGGTCGCTAGGAGTCAGACACAACTGAGCGACTTTACTTTCACTTTTCACTTTTATGCATTGGAGAAGGAAATGGCAACCCACTCCAGTGTTCTTGCCTGGAGAATCCCAGGGATGGGGGAGCCTGGTGGGCTGCCGTCTATGGGGTCGCACAGAGTCAGACACGACTGAAGTGACTTAGCAGTAGCAGCCTTAGCAGCTAAATGACAACAACGGGACAGATCATAAGCACAGAGGTGGGCTTCTCTGACTCGGCCCTGGAGGATACAGCACTCTATTTCCTCGCACAGGACTCAAGCACAGCCAAACAATGCTTTTCCTAAGGGTTTTGCTAAATGGAGTCAGCCAAGGAGAACTCCATTCTCTCTGTTGTTCTGAGGTGCTGATCAATTAGAATGCTTTTGGTTGCATACAACACAAATCCAGGTTGAAACCACCTTAAACCGTAGAGGAATTAAGTAGTTTTACATCACAATAATTCAAGAACCGAGATGAAACATAACTTGCTTTCCCTCTAATTGAGCCTTATAAGATCAAATACCCAACTATCAACCAGTTGGGTTTTTGTCTGATGAAAGTCTGAAGCCTGGCTCCCAGAGGGAAATGTTGACAAGAGATTATCATGCCTGCCATAGATCAGTTAAGTCCCTGTTTCATTCCAACTCCAAAAGGGGAATGGTCTCAGATTCTCCAATGTCATGGGAACTTCATGGAGAGAAAGATGGATATGTGAGTACCCATTCTCTGGTGGTTCAGACGGTTAAAAATCTGCCTTCAATGCAGGAGACCCAGGTTCAATCCCTAGATGGGGAAGAACCGCTGGAAGAGGTCATGGTAATCCACTCTAGTATTCTTGCCTGGAGAATCTCATGGACAGAGGAGTCTGGCGGGCTACAGTCCATGTGGCGGGGTCACAAAGAGTTGAACATGACTGAGTGACAAGCACACACACATGTGAAGACATGAACAAAAGCAGTACTCTGTTAGGAAGGGGAAGAAAGTTCTGGAATCTGGATAAACAACCAACTGGATTCAAAACCAAGCTATGAGAATAAAATCCCAAATCTGCCCTTGTTTTGCCACCTGCATAATAGACAAATCCTGTCTTTACTGGAAAGGAATGAAGTCAATATCACATCAGATCAGATCAGTCGCTCAGTCGTGTCTGACTCTTTGTGACCCCATGAATCGCAAGAGGTGAAGGTTCATACTTTACTTAATTCCTGTCATGCCATGACTTAATTCCAGTCACCTCTCACTTTTTCTGATTATAGGGCCCAAGAAATAGCCTTCATTTTTAACTCAGTTCAAATGGTGTTTCTATCATTAATACTGCAATAGAGTCCAGGTTAATCCAATTATAAAGACATCAACTCTGCATGAGGAAGGAAAGAGTAAATTCCTTGCGTGTCATGCAAGCTTCATTGACTGTCTATCACAGAACATAACAGAAAAGTGAAAGGGAGCGTGTTAGACACTCAGTCATGTCCAATTCTTTCTGACCCCATGGATTGTACCCCACCAGGCTCCTCTGTCTATGGGATTTCCCAGGCAAGAATACTGGAATGGGTAGCCATTCCCTTCTCCAGGGGATCTTCCCAACCTAGGGATTGAACCTATGCCTCCTGCATTGAAGGCAGATTTTTTACCATCTGAGCCACCAGGGAAACCCATAACACAACACCGGTGTTCAATAAATATTTGTTGATTGAATAAACCTTCAGCAACCAGCTCATAGTTTTGGATCAAACTCTTGCTTGGGGAAAAGACTGAATGATTTGTCTTTTATTCCATTTCTCAGTGTGACCCAGGGTGGGAAGTGTGTTATCTCACCCTCAACCATCAGAGAAGTGAATGGGCACAGTAAGTTATTAAACTGGTATCATATAACAGTTATGACACCGGGCTGGAGAATATAACTCTATTCAATTTTATGATGCTTTGTGCTGTAAGTGGAACTGAACTGCAGATGAGTCTACGGAATTATTTTCTCCATAGATGATTAAAATAAAAAAGTCCTAAATTTGTTCCACCCTCTCGAAGCCATTTTCAATCTTAACTACCACCTCCTAATATCTTTACTGCTCTTTCCCCAGTGTTTCTGAAAATTGCATTCAAAGTGTAAAAATAGTTTGCAGTACTGTAATTGAAATGACAAATGCTGAAATACAAGGAAGGAAGCAAGAAGTAAAGAGACAAAATGGCTTCCAAGAAGGGGGGGAAAATGCCTGTCAAATTGAACTCAGTTCTGCAGGAAACGTGAAAATAACATCCTCCTTTCTGAACCTTTTCGCACAGATATGCGCATATATCTGGTTGCTTCTGAATTCTGTTTATAGCACTGAAGTGAATGGGGCTTGGGAGGACATGTGTTTTTGGCAGTGGCATTGTGCTTTAGCTAAAAATCCCTTATGATACCAGCTTCTCTATGCAGGTTTGCTTTGACCAAACTGCCATACCCTCGGGTGAAATAAAAGAGGATTAAAAGTAGTGGTTGTTTTTCTTTTTTATATTAGCTACACAATAATTCTGTAACTTTATGATAATGAAATACACAAAACAATATTTCTATGTATTGACGTGTATGCATGCTTAGTCGCTCAGTCCTGTCTGACTCTCGGTCGTGTCTGACTCCCGGTCATGTCGGACTGTAGCCCACCAGGTTCCTCTGCCTATGGAATATGCTAGGCAAGAATACTAGAGTGGGGTGCCATTTCTCACTCCAGAGGACCTTCCCAATCCAAGGATCGAACCTGCTTCTCTGGTGTCTTCTGCTTTGTCAGGAGGATTCTTTACCACTGGCGCCACCTTGGAAGTCCCTATGTATCAAAAATCATTATTAATAAAATGTGTCTAGTGTTAAGCACTGTTCTTTATTTTGAGCTTGTATCGTTTCTTCTTGTTGGGCATGAAAGTGTCAATTCTATCATGAGATTCCAGGGAAAGTAGATTTTTAATTGTTTCGTTTGCCATTCTTCTGTATGGAAACCTCATGGGGTGGCTCCCCAAATTTGGTTTTGAAACATTGCTGTAGGGTATGTGAGTCTTTTGCTTCAAAACTCCACCAGCAGGTCAGTTTTATATTGAGGGAGGTAATTATCTTCCCATGTTCCCCAAGCCTTCACTTCAGAAGGCAGTATGCCAGTTGTTTAACTCCACGTCGTGAAGCCAACCTTTCCTTTGAAAAGCCAAAAATGAAGACTTCTGATCCTGCCACTTTTGACCCCATGAAGGTGAACTCCTAGTTGGGTGTCAAGATCTTTTTTAGTCTCCTGTTTCCAGCTTCATGCAGACACTGTTGGTATAACGTGGGATAATGTGTGTTTCCTCAGAAGGAGATTTTTTTTCTTTTTCTTTTTTTGTTATTTGCAACACGCAGGAAACAACGGGAATGCTAATTACATTTAATAGAACTTGGCACAATTTCTCAGGAGGTGGTGCTAATTTGCAGAAGGTAGCACTTCTGATTTGCTGATAAAAGGCTGAGGATCAAAGCGTGGTTTCGGGAGAGAGAGGAGTATGTATTTTTTATCCACCACTGCCATGGTGGGAATAACAATGTCTTCCACATTCTAAACACTCCAGTGGGAAGATTTAGTTTTATTATACACTTTATTAAGAAAATGTGTAGGGCACTGGGGAATAAAAAAACACGAGTGTGTGTACGAGGGGAACAGATTTTCTAAATGGGATTTGGAAGCCCTAGTGTGGATAAACTTACTTCGAGGAATGTGGATTTTAAGGAAATGAGGCAAAATATGAAATTACTGATTCCTACCAATTAACTTCAATTGTGGGATGCAGAATTATAGAAATGAAAGGTAATTCATAATTTATCTGATTTGGATGCCTTGCTTTACAGATGAGAGCATTAAGGCATACAAAGATTTCTTCCCCCCACCTCCACCCCAAATAGTCCAACCTCATGCGAATCCTGAGAAAACTGGAACTAGAAACCAGCTCTTTGTGAACAGTGTAGTCTACTTACTGCTCCACACAGCCTCAGACACAGGATCTGGAATCTGAGTCCACCAGTCTTTCTGGAAACTGGTGATATATTCCCCCTTAAGAGCCACTCACGGATTTCCCAGGCAGCGCTAACGGTGAAGAACCTGCCTCCCAATGCAGGAGACTCAAGAGATGCAAGTTTGATCTCTGAGTCAGGATAATTCCCTGGAGAAGGGCATGGCAACCCACTCCAGTATTCTTGCCTGGAGAATCCCATAGACAGAGGAGACGGGCAGGCTACAGTCCATAGGGTAAAGAGTCAGACACGACTGAAGCAACTCGGCACACGGACACACAAGAGGCATGCCTAACTGGAGATGTGTCTCATTAATCATCCCACTTTAAGTTCTATGTTATGCAAAATTTTACAGATAAAAAAGACCCTGGCAAAACCAAAGTCCAAAGAACGATGAAACTTCATTGAAGCATTGAGACAGACTGAACGAGTTATTGCAATTCTGATGCCTGTAAGCTCTGAAAACCGTGGCTGATGGCTCACCATACAGATAAACCCATTTGTGATGGCCTGTCTGGTATGGTGGAGTAAATGGAAATGGCCGTTTCCATGTTATTGAGAAAGACACCAGAGCTCAGAATGTAAAGACAGAAAATCATGTTTTGAACACTGAGGAGGCCTCCTGGTCACAGTTTTATCTGTTGTGCTGAATTCTGTAGTACATTAAAGACCTATGTGTGTGTGCCTAGTCGTTCAGTTGTGTCCGACTCTTTGGACCCCGTGGATTGTAGCCCGCCAGACTTCTCTGTCCTTAGGATTTCCCAGGCAAGAATACTGGAGTGGATTGCCATTTCCTTCTCCAGGGGATCTTTCTGACCCAAGGATGCAACCAGAATCTCCTTAAGTTTCCTGCATTGGCAGGCAAGTCCTTTACCACTGAGTCACCTGGGAAAATCTACTCTGAAAGAAACGTCTTGCTATACTCCTACAATTCCATTGCGGAGATTAGACAAAGTCATATAAATCAATCATAGAATAGATAACAGAGGGTCAAAGGGACATCAATGATGAGTAATTTACTAAAGCTCAACATTCAGAAAATGAAGATCATGGCATCCGGTCCCACCACTTCATGGGAAATAGATGGGGAAACAGTGGAAACAGTGTCAGACTTTATTTTTCTGGGCTCCAAAATCACTGCAGATGGTGACTGCAGCCATGAAATTAAAAGATGCTTACTCCTTGGAAGGAAAGTTATGACCAACCTAGACAGCATATTCAAAAGCAGAGACATTACTTTGCCAACAAAGGTCCGTCTAGTCAAGGCTATGGTTTTCCCTGTGGTCATGAATGGATGTGAGAGTTGGACTGTGAAGAAGGCTGAGCACCAAAGAATTGATGCTTTTGAACTGTGGTGTTGGAGAAGGCTCTTGAGAGTCCCTTGGACTGCAAGGAGGTCCAACCACTCCATTCTGAAGGAGATCAGCCCTGGGATTTCTTTAGAAGGAATGATGCTAAAGCTGAAACTCCAGTACTTTGGCCACCTCATGCGAAGAGTTGACTCATTGGAAAAGACTCTGATGCTGGGAGGGATTGGGGGCAGGAGGAGAAGGGGACGACAGAGGATGAGATAGCTGGATAGCATCACTGACTCAATGGACATGAGTCTGAGTGAACTCCGGGAGTTGGTGATGGACAGGGGGCCTGGCGTGCTGCGATACATGGGGTCACAAAGAGTCGGACAGGACTGAGCGACTGATCTGATCTGATCTGATCTGAATTTATTAAGAACACTATATGTCGAGGGCTATGCTAAGTATTGTCTCATTGAATTCTCAGCAAGCTGTGAGGCACAACAATACTACCGTTCTCATCACACTGTGGGGGGCGTCGGGATTCCAAAGACTTTACGTTGCTTGCCCAAGCTCACGCCTCTTGGAAGGATAGAGCTGAGATTTGACCCCAGATGTTTTGCACTGTGTTTCATCAATCATTGGCAGGCAACGGCGGTGGGATTCCTGAGAGACCCTGAGAGTTCAAGAACACAGAGGGAATATTCTAGAAGAAAGTGGGGATTGAGCTGGCCTTCAAAAATTAAATAAGGTATAGACAAAGAGAAATAAAGAGAGGCCCTCGTGGAAGGCAGAGAAAGGAAGTGGAGAAAGATGGGAGAAGGTGTTTGTTGCCATCACCAGTGACAGAAACCTGGGGGAAAACTGGACATGAAGTTCGTCAAGAAAGAAAGACCCATTCGTTCTAAGGAGCAGGTCGGAGACATAGATATAGTAGATATAGCTACTGAACAGGGATACCACGGGGAGCAGGTGGGCTCTGAGATCAGATGGAGGCTCTGAGTTGAAGCTCTATTACCACCTGTGTGTGTGGGCTCAGTCGTGTCCGACTCTTTACTACACCCATGGACTGTAGCCCGCCAGGCTCCCCTGTCCATGGGGTTTTCCAGGCAAGGATACTGGAGTGGGTTGCCATGCCCTCCTCCAGGGATCTTCCCGATCCAGGGACTAAACCCGAGTCTCCTGGCCTCCTGCACTGGCAGGCAGACTCTACCACTGCACCGCCCAAGTTTCACTTCAGTAAAATGATTGCCACTTTAGCAATCTTTGTACTTTCTCTAAGATCCCATCTCCTCATAACTCCTCATTCAACCAGCATCCATGCAGCTCTGACTATGTGCAAGGCTCTGTTTTAAATGCTTAAGATACAACAGAGAACAAGACAAACCTTAGCCACACGGCCTTGGGTTAAAGGCTAACGGAAGTAGGTACCTCTCAGATAATGTGGGAATGAAACAGGAAATCCAGGTTGATTTCTCAGCCTGCCACATCTCAAGTGGCCAATCAGTAGTGATGGGAAGGATGAAGCAGAATCACTATCGTTATTGCTATTCTTGTTACGATAATTATTAATTTTGTCCTCATGTTATCTGTACGGCCTATGCAAGAGGTTTAAGGAATTTGAAGTTATCTCTGTGCCACGTGTAAAATAATATTAATTATCCAGTGCATGTGCACCGAAATGCTAATTATATCAATTATGTATTTTTTGAACCTGAAAATATCACCCATGTAAACAGAGAAGGCAGATCAATTGATGTTCTGAATCATCACAGGCAACAAAACCGCCTAAAGATCGATGCGGCAGTAAATGCTGCACCAAATTTTGGCTCTGTCACTGACTCTGAGCTTTCGTTTCTTCATTTATAAATGGGACTAATAACGCATTTGTTGTGTAAGAATGTTATGAAGATAGTCACGCATATTGTGTGTGCTCAGTCGCTCAGTCGTGTCTGACTCCTTGCAGCCCCTTGGATTGTAGCCCATCGGGCTCTGCTGCCCATGGGATTCTCCAAGCAAGAACACTGGAGTTGGATACCATTTCCTCCTCTAGGGCATCTTCCCCACCCAGAGACTGACTCTTCTCTCTTGTGACTCCTGCATTGGCAGGCGGGTTCTTTACCACTAGTGCCACCTGGGAAGTTCAGTCACGTACACTAGAGTTCTCAACTGGGGAGACTTCTGTCCTCCAGCAGACCTTTGGCTGTGTTGAGAGTCGTTTTTGGTTGTCACTTGGAGGAAGATGTCGCTGCTGGATGGAGTGGGTGCAGCAGATTTGTAGGATGCTACTAAACGTTCTACAAATCCACAGAGCAACTCGCCCTTTCCCACAGAGACTTTTCTGACCCAAAACACCAGTAGTGCCCAGGTAAAGGAAACTCTAATACATGGAAAGAATACTTAGCATGATGTCTAGCCCTTCATAGGAACTCAAAAGTGATGATGATAATAATTATTGTTACTACAATTAACATTTTCATCATCCCAGCATACTGTATCCTGTCCATGGATATAGAAGGAAACTATAGCTGTGGATGGTGGCCGAATTTGAAACAACGATTGGTGATGTCTTCTTATTAGGAGAGAGCTTCACATTTTTCCTACCCTGAAACACTGGCTGATTTATTTCCTTTTTCCTTCCACATCCAAACACCTTATTGTCAGTGTAACAAACACTGTATATAAATCCAGTTATGATTCCGTGCAATGGTTTGTTTCTTTTAATTAGACTATTAGAATTATTCCCCATGGAGTTCACCCAAGGAAGGACATCACAAAACCTTTAAATATATACATATATATACACATACATATATATACATAAAGTTAAAAAAAATGGAGTCAAGACTAAAATAGAGCCACACTCTTCCCATTTGAAAGTATATTTGTTCATGTCAGGAGAATGAAGGCTGCATGCATTATTCATTAGAATAACAGTTTATTGGCAAAATTGTTGTCTTTGGATGGTGTGCATTATGGAGTGAATAAATAATGTGGGATGGATATTTTTAGAGACTGGAGAGTAAATCTAGGAAGAAAATTCGCAACAGGAAGGAAAGGAAGTTATGGCTAGAAGTGGCTGAGGCTTCTCAGTGAAATATGCAAAGGACATAAAAATTGCCTCGACCAAGACGTAAAGCAGAAAAACAAGTGAAGGTCTTCTAAACAGCTTTTCCTTTGTGTGGGTGTGTGGCTTTTTCTATTAGCTCTCAACTGAACGCTTTCTGTACCAGGATGAGTGAAATTAATTAGGTTTTCTATGGCTATCTTCCTGAGCTGGCCGATGAAGTTCACAAATCCACAGTGACTGAGAACTAGAAGACAGTTTGATCATTAGTATGTGTTTGTCTTGTTTTCTCATGAGACATAATTGACACATACCATTGTGTAAGTTTAAAGTGAATGGGTAGTACATCTATACAATGGAATATTACTCAACCATAAAAAGGAATGACATTTGGCCATTTGAAGAGATGTAGATGGACCTAGAGTCTGCCAATCAGAGTGAATTAAATCAGAAAGAGAAAAACAGATTGCATATTAATGCATATGTGTGGAATCTAGAAAAATGGTACAGATGAACCTATTTGCTGGGCAGGGACAGAGTCACAGATATAGAGAGTGGATATGTGGACACTGGGGGTGGAGAAGGGGAGGGTGGGACAGACTGGGAGATTGTGACAGACCTGCACACACTCCCATGTGTATCACAGAGGGGAAGCTTCTGTATAGCACAGGGAGCTCAGCTTTGTGCTCTGTGATGACTTAGATGAGTGTGATGGGGGGTGGGTAGGTGGGAGGGAGGTCCAAGAAGGAGGGCGTATATGTAGACATATAAAGAATTCACTTCACTATACAGCAGAAACTAATACAACTTTGTAAAGAAATTATACTCCAATTTTAAAAAAAGTCCTTGTATGATATTGAAAAGAAAAAAATGAACATGTTGATTTGTTACATTCATATACTGCAACATGATAACAATATATCATAGTTGTTAGGTAGCTAACAACTCTACTAGGTCACTAGTAGATCATTTCTTCTTTGTGCTGAGAACATTTAAGAGCCAGGCTCTTAGCAAATTTGGAATATATAATACAGTACTGTTGACCATGGGCTTCCCTGGTGGCTCAGTGGTAAAGAATCTGTCTACCAATTCAGGAGACGCAGGTTTGACCCCTGGGTTGGGAAGATCCCCTGGAGAAGGAAATGGCAACCCAGTATTCTTGCCTGGGAAATCCCATGGATGGAGGGACCTGGTGGTCCATGGGATTGCACGAACACGACTTTGTGACTAAACAACAATTGCTGATTGTAATCACAGTCTCATATATTGGACCCCCCAGAACTTATTCATCTTCTAGCTGCCAGTTTGTACCTCTTGCCCAGCATCTTTCCAATTCCCCCATCTCTTATTCCCTGAAAACCACCATTCTGCTCTCTTTCTATGAGCTCAGTCTTTTTCAGATTCCACATGTACAGTATTTAACATTGTCTGCTTACTTAGCATAACGCCCTCAAGACCTATCCCTGTTGACACAAACAGCAGAGTTTCCTTTTTCCTCACTAGCATGGGTTATCTCTTGTCTTCTTGAAGATCGCCAGCTTAACTGGTGTGAGGTGGTTCTGATTCCAATGTGCATTTCCCCAGGGATTTGTGCTGTTGAGTATCTTTTCATGAACTTGATGTCCATTTGGATGTCTTCCTTGGAAACAATGTTTATTCAGTACCTTTGCCCATTTTAACACCAGATGGTTAGTTTTTTGGTTATTGAGTTGTATGAGTTCTTGGTATATTTTCCATATTAACTCCTTATTGGATATATGGTTTTCAGATATTTTCTCCCATTCGGTAGGCTGCCCCTTTCATTTTGTCACTGGGATCACTAAGGTTTGTTGTTCTTCACCTGCTCAGTTTGACTCCCTTGCTGTTGTTCAGTCACTCACTAGTGTCTGACTCTTTGTGACCCCATGGACTACATGCAGCTTGCCAGTCTTCCCTGTCTTTCACCATCTCCTGGAGTTTGCTCAAAATCATGCCCATTGAGTTGTTGATGCCTTCCAACCATCTCATTGTCTATCACCCCCTTCTCTTCCTGCCCTCAATCTTTCCCAGCAATCTTTCCCAAAAGCCAATGAGCTGGCTTTTTGCATCAGATGACCAAAGCCTTGGAGCTTCAGCTTCAGCATCAGTCCTTCCAATTAATATTCAGGGTTGATTTCCTTTAGGATTGACTGGTTTGATCTCCTTGCAGTCCAAGGGACTCTCCAGAGTCTTCTCCAGCACCACAGTTCGAAAGCATCAATTCTTTGGTGCTCAACCTTCTTTATGGTCCAACTCTTACATCTGTACATGACTCAGCAAACAAAACTCTTCTTCCTTCACTCTCTGGCCAGCTGCATATCAGACCTTGGTTCATTTCCTGCTCAGAGTGAAGAAAGCTCACTCACACTCTCCAAACCTTCCAGATCAACCCTCGGCTAGCTATGGGAACCACACCCCCATCAGCAATATTAATACAAACCTGCTTCTCATATAAAAGCTGTCACTGGTAAGTGAACTTTAATGCTGATTGATTCAACAGAGAGGAGACCCTTTTGCTTCATTGAATCCCTTAAAGGCAGCTAATGCTGTAAACTATTCCAGAGCATTTTATGTTTTTCCTCTGAGGAGGAAAAACCTGCTTCATAAAAAATTGAAATCTAACTTAAAAAAAAAAATCCCCACATAGTGTGGTTCTACAGTGTTAAGAAGAGTCTCTTATGATCTCCCAGCATCACTAGACAAGCACACAAATTAAACACTTCCCTAGAAGTGGGGTTGGCTCCCTTTCTCTGTAAGGGCCAGAGAGAAAATATTTTAGGCTTTGCTGGCTATATGGTCTCTGTGCCACTCAGCACTGTAGCTTAAAAGCCACTATAGGCAATATGTCAATGAATGGGTGATGCTCTGCTTTTGCAAATATTAAAGCAGGCTGACTACAGTCCTCAGGCCTTAGTTTGCAGACCATTAGTTTCCTGGGGCTGCAGAAACAAATGACTGTAAATGTGGTGCCTGAAAACAACAGAACCTTTCTTTTTTTTCCTCTCTCTCTAAAAGTTTTGGAGGGTGGAAGACCAATATCAAGGTGTCAGCAGGGTTATGCCCCCTCTGATGGGTCTCAGGTAGAATCTCTGTTGCCCTTTTCAGCTTCCAGTGGCTCCTGGCATTCCTTGGCTGGTGGCAGCATTGCCCAATTTCTGATTCTGTCTTCACATGACCTCCGCTCTGTGCCTCTGTGTGTCCCAATCTCCCTCTGTTTCATTTATAAAGACACAAGTCATTGGCTTGTGAGTTACTCTGACTCCAGATGAATTTTGCCTCAAGATTCTTAACTAATTATATCTGCAAAGACCCTATTTCTAAATTAGATCACAGTCTGAGACTCCAGGTAGATGTAAATGTGTCTTGGTTCTTGCCAGCCCTGATCCCTTATTCTAGTTTGTGATTTGGGGTTAATTCAAGAAGCAGACCTGGGCTTCCCCAGTGGCACTAGTGGTAAAGAACCTGCCTGCCAGTGTCGGAGACATGGGTTCGATCTCTGGGTCAGGAAGTTCCCCTGGAGAAGGAAATGGAAACCTACTTCAGTATTCTTGCCTGGAGAATCCCACGGACAGAAAAGCCTGGTGGGCTGCAGTCTATGGGATCACAAAGAGTCAGACAGGACTGAGCGACTGAGCACTCACACATACAAGAAGCAGACTATTTATTTTATAGCTCACTTAAAAGTTTCCCTTCCTCTCCTGCAGTTACTTGAAAATGTCTGCAAAGAGGTGCAGCAGTGCTGTTAAAAGCAAATAATAATAAGGATGATGATGCTGTAAAACAACCTACTGAATGGAAGAAGACTTTTGCAAATGACAAATCTGTAAAGGAATTAATATCCAAAACAGACAAAGAATTTATACAACTCAACATCAAAAAAGAAAAAAAAAAAAACCCTCCAATTTAAAAATGAGCAGAGGGTCTGAATAGGCATTCTTCCAAAGAAGATACACAAATGGCCAACGGGCACCTGAAGAGATGCTCAGCATCACTATTAGGGCAAAACACATCAAAACCATGGTGAGACTTCACCTCACACTTTTCAGAAGAACTGTTTTCAAAAGGACGACAGATATCAAGTGTTGGTAAGGTTGTGGAGATAAAGAAACTCTCATGTATTGCTGGTGGGAAGGAAAATTGGTACAGTCACTATGGAGAATGTTGTAGAGGTACCCTAAAAAAAACTGAAAATAGTGCTACCATACAATCCAGCAATTCCATAAATTGTCTTAGTTTATCAGAAAAAAATGAAAACACTCATTTGCAAAAATATATGCACCCCAGTGTTCACAGCAGCATTACTTACAATAGCCAAGATCTGGAAGCAATCCAAGTGCCCATCGACAGAAGAATGGATAAAGAAGATGCAATATATATTTCTCTGTATATAGATATAGACACACACATATGCAGTATTACTCAGTAATAAAAAAAATAAGAAAGAAATTCTGCCATTTGCAATAACATGGATGGACTTGGAGGTACTGGGCTTAGTGAAATAAGTCAGATGGAGAAATACAAATACCATACAATTTCATTTATATGTGGAATCTAACAAAAGTAACGGAACAAACAGTCAAAGACACAGAGGTGAGGGGGTGGGGGCGGGAGGAGAGAAACAGGTGAGGGAGCGGAAGAGGCACAGACTTCCAGTTGCAAAATAAATGAGTCAGGAGTACGAACTGTACAGTGTGGGGAACCTAGTCAATCATTATGTAGTATCTTCACATGGTGACATAGGGTAACTCGACTTAATCGTGGTGATCATTTTGAAATGTATAGAAACACCAAATCACCATGTTATACCAGGGAAACTGACAGAGTGTTATAGGTCGGTGACATTTCAAAGATGAACAAATTCAGGGAAAAAAAAAAAAAAATCAGATGTGTGGTTGCCAGAGGCAGGGGATTGGGGGAGAGGGAATTGGATGAAGGCAATCAAAAGGTACAATCTTGTAGTTATAAGAAAAGTAAGTACTGGGGATGTAACATACAACATGATAACTATAATGAACACTGCTGGGTTTATACATGAAAGCTGTTAAGAGAGTAAATCCTGATGGTTCTCATCACAAGGAAACTTTTTTTTTTTTTTTTTTTGCTACTTCTTCAATTTGTTTCTATATGAGGCGATGGACATTCAACTTACTATGGGGATTATTTCATATTGTAAGTAAGTCAAATCATTATGCAGTATACCTTAAATTTACATAGTCATGTCCAACTCTTTTGTGACCCCACAATGGACTGTAGCCCGCCAGCTCCTCTATCCATGGGATTTCCCAGGCAAGAATACTGGAGTGGGTTGCCATTTCCTTTTCCAGGGGATCTTCCTGACTCAGGGATGGAACTTGTATCTCCTGCCTTGGGAGGCGGATTCTTTTCCACTGAACCACCAGGAAAGCCCAAATTTATTTGTCAATTTAATCTCAATAAAAGGAACAAAAGTAAAAAAATCAATGAGAATAATCCAGGAGTCCATCAGAAGGGGAAATTTTGGATTAAATTATGGAGCAACACTTAACAAAAGATTCTATAAAGGCAACAAGTAGGGAGGAAAATAAGCTAAAGCATAATAAGCATAATACTCAGATGATTTTGAAATATGGTTGCATATGTGTGTGCACGTGTACAGGATAAATGATAAACTATTAGGTTAAAACCATTATGTCTAGAGTGTAGGATTTGGAAGGGGAATTTCCTATATTTCATGTGTTCTTCTTCTTTTGTGCTTTGGATTTTTGCAACAGACATGGATTATTTCTGCCATGCAGGGGAGAAAAACACTCAATAAAAATAAACTTAAAAAAAACCCAAAAACTCCTCAAACTGTTTTGCTGCTTACAACCTGAGATCATGAGGGAATTTATTTAGACTCTGAGTGGGGGAAGGGAGAGGAAGACTGAGCTTCTAGGGATAATAAAGGGAACAGAAGAACCAGGGGGTGACAGGAACAGGTCAGATTGTGAATGATGCCAGTCACCCATTTGCCAAAGCAAAACATCACCAGAGCAGGCACTTCATACATAGTCATAAAATTCCCTCATCCGTGTGCCATCGTCCAAAGCAAAATCCCTGAACATGCGCCTTTGCTCTGAATTGATAAGGTTACTAATTACCAGGGGACAAGGGCTCTCTGTGGTGACATTTATACAATTCCCTGCCCTTCCATCCAATTCAAACAAGGTAATACTCAAAGGAAATTGGCCAGTAGATTCCTTGTGCTTCAACTCAGGCAAGTCAAAATCTTTCCAAAGCTCGACTGACTGGTATTAAAATAAGAAAATTAAAATTTAAGAGTCTCAAGTTGCAGATGCTTTCACTAGTTTGGGAGTTATTCATACGGGCGCCACTCTGCTTGGCAGATAAATAAGATGGACCTAACGCGTTCTGTGAGGTCTTACGTGCAATATAAAAAAAGCCTGCATTCACATACAATGTAACAGAAAAGTAAAGACCCTAGGTCATCTATCCAAGACCGTAATGCCAGCTGGCGACCAAAATTATCTCCATTTCAACCTGCCTTTTGAGGGGAAGGACTAGAGAATACCTTACATTATTCGTTCAGTTTGCATTTAAATATATGTATACTTTAACTTTTGTAATGCTCTGCTGGTTCCCACCATTCAACAGCATGAACCAGCCATAACTATTCACACATCCCCTCGGCCCGGAGCCTCCCTCTCCCTTCCCCCGGTCCCATCCATCCAGGTCGTCACAGAGAGCCAGACTGGCTCCCTGTGCTGCACACCAAATTCTCACCAGCTGTCCATCCAGTTTTCCAGTCTATGATTGCTTAATAAGAAAGAAAGAGGAGGGGGAGGAAGAAGGAGGAAGATAAGAAGGAAGAAGAAGGGAGGGGCTTTAAAGTGACCTTTGCTTATTCTTTATCTGGGAATCAAGACACCTGGATTCTTAATATTGGTTTCATCAGTGTTATCATCTGCATAACAGGGTTTAAAGAAACTTGCTCATTTATATTGATAGAATTATGGTAATAGTAAAATGAATATCTAAATAAATGGGGCTACATATATTCATTTTAACCATCCTATAATCACACATATGGAGAAATCAGTTCAGTCGTTCAGAAATGTCTGACTCTTTGTGACCCTATTGACTGCAGCACAGTAGGCCTCCCTGTCCATTGCCAACTCCTGGAGTTTACTCAGACTCATGTCCATTGAGTCAGTGATGCCATCCAACCATCTCATCCTCTGTTGTCCCCTTCTCCTCCTGCCCTCAATCTTTCCTAGCATCAGGGTCTTTTCAAATGAGTTAGTTCTCCTCATCAAGTGGCCAAAGTATTGGAGTTCCAGCTTCAACATTAGTCCTTCCAATGAATGTTCAGGACTGATTTCCTTCATGATGGACTGGTTGGATAGGGAGAGACAGACAGAATAGGTAGATGATAGTGAAATGAAAGTCCATCAGTCACGTCTGACACTTTGTGACCCAATGAACTGTACATAAGAGATACAGGTTTGATCCTTAGGTCCGGAAGATCCCCTGGAGGAGGGCATGGCAAACCACTCCAGTATTCTTGCCTGGAGAGTCTCATGGACAGGGGAGCCTGGTGGGCTACAGTCCACGGGCTTGCAAAGAGTCAGACACGACTGAAGTGACTTAGCACTCACGCACTAACTGTAGCCCACCAGGCTCCCCTGTCCTTGGGATTCTCTAAGGCAAAAATACTGGAGTGGCTACCCTCTCCCTTCTCCGGGGGATCCTCCCAACCTAGGGATTGAACCCTGGTCTCCTGCATTGCAGGCATATTCTTTACAGTTCTGAGCCACCAGGGAATAGATGATCCATAGACACTATTGTAATGTATTTTGAAAACTAGACATCATCCTATCATTACCGGCACAACACAGGGGAAAGTGTTGGCTTCCCTGGCATCTTTGCTGGAGATTGAAGGGGTTTCTCTGGCAAGACACCAACTTCCTTGTGAGAAGCTGGCTGCAGGTCTGAGAGAAGGAAACTGACTCTTGTTACTGTAAATGTCAGCACCAGTGGGACAATCTTACTGGCTGGCTGTGTTCTGGGAACAAATATGCTGTTACTGCTTTTTGACCTGGAAAACTCCACCTGGGGAGCCCCGCCCCAAACTCTGAGCCTGTTCAGAGGGAGAGTGAGCCCTGAGACTCTCATTTTGACCCTCCATATGCAGATCATTAGATATGTGAGTACCTAGAAACTTCTCAGCATCCAGCATTCATTCTGGCCTCACTTCTACAAATGCTGCCTTATATTCTTGAAAGTATCTAGAAAGATGATTTTCATGAGTAATATATGCATGCTTAGTCACTCAATCATATCTGACTCTTTGCCACCCCATGGACTGTAGCCCACCAGGCTCCTTTGTCCATGGGATTCTCCAGGGAAGAATACTGGAGTGGGTTGCCATGCCTTTCTTCAGGGGATCTTTCCAACCCAGGGATCAAACCTGAGTTTCTTATATATCCTGCATTGGCAAACAGGTTATTTACCACTAGTGCCTGGGAAGCCCTATAATTGACATACAGCAGTGTATAAATTTAAATTGAACTTAATCTTCAGTATCTCAGCATAGAAATCTCTAGAATTAGATTGTCTGTATGCAAACACTGGTTTTGATATTTACTAGGTATATAGTTACTTAGCCAGTGACTTTATTGTTATGTCCTTAGTTTTTGTATCTGTACAATGGGAGTAATAATATTCCTTAATTCCTAGAGTGACCTAAGCCTTAAAAGAAACAAAGATTGGAAGAGTGCATCTACTGTTTCACTTAGAGGGGAATGATACTGTTAACAAATGCATAGTAAATTTAGTTATATATTCTAAAGCAACATGCACACACAATCATTTCAAAAAGAATATCCATTTACAATAGTTAGGTTTAAGTACAATGTAGTGGGAGAATGTGGTACTTTATTTCTAGCTTGTGATGAGCTATAGATAAATATGATTAGACTGATTAGTTGCTCAGTCATATCTGACTCTTTGGGACCCTTGTGGACTGTAGCCTACCAGGCTCCTCTGTCCATGGGATTCTCCAGGCAAGAATACTGGAGTGGGTAGCCATTCCCTTCTCCAGTGATGGTCCCGACCCAGGGATTGAACCAGGGTCTCCTGCACTGTAGGCAGATTCTTTACTCTCTGAGCCACCAGAGGGTATGGCTGCTGCTGCTAAGTCACTTCAGTCGTGTCTGACTCTGTGCGACCCCATAGATGGCAGCCCACCAGGCTCCCCCATCCCTGGGATTCTCCAGGCAAGAACACTGGAGTGGGTTGCCATTTCCTTCTCCAATGCATGAAAGTGAAAAGTGAAAGTGAAGTAGCTCAGTCGTGTCTGACCCTCAGCGACCCCATGGACTGCAGCCTTCCAGGCTTCTCCGTCCATGGGATTTTCCAAGCAAGAGTACTGGAGTGGGGTGCCATTGCCTTCTCTGAGAGGGTATGGCAATCCACTCCAATATTCTTGCCTGAAAAATCCCATGGGCAGAGGAGCCTGGTGGGCTACAGTCCATAGGGTCACAAAGCGTTGGACATGACTGAAGTGACTTAGCATGCACATGGATAAATTGGAGAGAAAAGGCTTATTGTAGATATAAAGTTCCTAATCATTAATCTTAAACAAAATCCCCAGCCTCCAGTGACTCCTTTCTGCAGAAGGAGGAAGATGAATCATTATGTTGCAACCTACATGACTAACAGTGTCAGGAAACCATTGCTGTGAAGTTCACTTCCTCTGTTCATGCCAAATTCTACTCGACATTTCTATTTATTGCAATAATATTCTCTTGAAAGATGGAGGGGAGAGGGGTTTAGGTGAGCACATGATCTGCTGAGGGAATACGATATAAACGAGAAATAAGCTGTAGAGACAGAAATGAGTGCGGAGATGAAGCTAAGCAAATATATACCATGTGTACTATCTTTTCCTATCCCATAACCACAGCAGACATCATTAATCGATCATAGCACTCTTTCCCCATGAACCTGTCTATGACCCCATAATCCTCCACATAGTGCTGCTGCAGACAGACACTACCAATCACCCAGAGACACAAAGTGGCATGAAACCATTTCATAATCTCAGACGCTGGTCTTGATAGTAACAATAAATAAAAGTCTGCAAACATGATGAGGGTAGGCATAAATAGCTGGGAACAACTTGGGTCAAAAAATATAGCAAAAAGGAGCAAAAAGTTTACAGGGAAGAGTGAAGAGCTGGCGTCTTTCTTCCTAAGCCTCAAAGGTTTTGGGCTGACAAAACATGAAATTGGCTGGAGCGAAGTAAAAGTCAGGCTGAAGGATTCAGAGTGGAATTGGGGAATTTAAGAGAGCTTCCAAATTTAAAACCTGCAGCATTCATCAATTTAAAATTAAAAAAAAAAAGATTGACTCAGCTATCTATGCTAAGAAACTGCCTGAAAATGCAGCATAGGGATTATGAAAAGCCCTTTAATAAAATTAAGATGAGGATTATACCTCAGAAAGGCCTGACTGAACTGTGTGAATCATACCAAAGAAAGTGGTAGGATAATTACTTGTGCTGTGACTTTCCAGTTAGCAAAAGAAGGAAACTGACAACTAAAGATAACAAATGAATGGCGATTAGAAAAATATAACAATATATAGCAAAAGACCTATATCCATGGGTCAGGAAGATCCATGAAGAAGGAAATGGCTACCCACTCCAGAATTCTTGCCTGGAAAACTCCATGGACAGAGGAGACTGGTGGGCTACAGTCCTGCTGCTGCTGCTAAGTCGCTTCAGTTGTGTCTGACTCTGTGCGACCCCAGAGATGGCAGCCCACCAGGCTCCCCCATCCCTGGGATTCTCCAGGCAAGAACACTGGAGTGGGTTGCCATTTCCTTCTCCAATGCATGAAAGTGAAAAGTGAAAGTGAAGTCGCTCAGTCGTGTCTGACTCCTAGCGACCCCATGGACTGCAGCCTACCAGGCTCCTCCATCCATGGGATTTTCCAGGCAAGAGTACTGGAGTGGGGTGCCATTGCCTTCTCCGAGGCTACAGTCCATGGGGTCACAAAGAGTCAGACACGACTAAGTGACTCATCCTTTCATTGGTTTTCACTTTACATGTAATGGTCATGAAACCATATTTATTTAGTAAGTAAAGCCACCCATGAATTCCAGCCCTTGTGAAGATTCCACTCTAGGGGAAGAAGATTCATGAGAAACAAGACACAGTTTAAAAGCACATAATACGTTAAGTGGTGATCACTATAAAGGCAAGAAGAAAGGTAGTTGAGAAAGTCAGGGTAGAATGTGCAACTTTTTAAAAAGATTTCTCTTTTGATGTGGACCATTTTTTAAAGTCTCTGTTGAGTTTGTTGCAATATTGCTTCTGTTTCATGTTTTGTTTTTTTTTTTGGCTGTGAGGCATGTGGGATCTTACCTCCCTGACCAGGTACTGAACCCACACCCTCTTCATTAGGAGTCTAAATCTTAACCACTGGACTGCCAGGGAAGTCCCCTGTGCCCTTTTAGAAATGGTGGTTTATTCAAGGAAAGAAACAAAAACGAGTATGACTGGAGAGGAAAGAGAGAGACACTCTGGTAGAAGATGAAGTTGTGCAAGTGGTCAAGAGGCCAGGCATGCAAATCCTTAGAGACTAGGTTGTGGATTGGGGTCTTTATCTCAGTTGGTAAAGAATTTCCCTGCAATGCGGGAGACCTGGCTTCGATCCCTGGGTTGGGAAGATCCCCTGGAGAAGGGAAAGGCTACCCACTCCAGTATTCTGGCCTGGAGAATTCCAGGGACTACATAGTCCATGGGGTTGCAAACAGTCAGACCTGACTGAGCGACTTTCGCCAGGGAAAAACAGGAAGCCACCAAATCAAATAAGTAGGACAGGGGCATGGCCATGTCTGCATTTGAAAAGATCTATGGAAGAAAGCCCTAGGGGGATGCACGCTGGCAGCAGGAAGACCACTTAGGATGTTCTTATAGGAGAAGTCAGCACAGATGGAGGCTTGGACCAAGGGAGACATTTTGGAAGGATTTGGTAAATCATGAAGGGGAAAAAGTCAACAGGACTTGGTCATAGGTCAGATGTGAGCAGTGGTGAACTAGTTTTTTCCTTGGGAAAAAAAAAAAAAAGAAATAGTCTAGGAACCCAGTCTGGGATGTGATCCATCTCTATACCAATCATTTTGGGGATTCTTGATTAGGTGCTGAGCCTGTTCTTGAATGTCAGAGAAGGGGTGAGGATACAAAAGTGAAATCAGTTTTAGTTTTATGATGAACTGAAAGTCTAAAAAAAAAAAAAAGAGTCCATAGAAGGAAAGTGAGAATAACATTACAGCAATCCAAATATGAGATCAGAGAAGACACTAAACTTTAAAAAAAAAAAAAAAAGGAAGGATTTCTCTGGTGGTCCCATGGTTAAAGAATTGGCATTCCAGTGCAGGTGACTTGGGTTCGATTCCTGGTTGGGGAACTAAGATTCCACACGCTGCAGGACAACTAGGCCTGCAAGACTCAACAGAAAGATTCCACATGCTGCAACTAAGGCTCAAAAATTAATCTTTTTTAAAAGAATCTTTTTTTTTAAAAAAAAGGAGAGAATCTGACCAAAGACACAAAAATGAGACTTAAGAAATGACTTCTCATGTGACCAAAATTGACATAAAGCCAAAGGTTACATGAAGTTTGGAAACACAGAAGCATCAGAATTCCCTTGAAAGGCATGGAAAATTGGAAAAGGATCATGTTTTAGTTGTGTGGAAAAATTAGCTCCATTATTGCTATAAATGCCTTAAACATTTAGAATAGACACATGGCCACAACTGCACAGACAGTGCTGAGATATGTCAAGAAAAACAGAAAACAATTAATTAGTATGACAACATTCCCCAAGGAAGTCATTCAAACATTCAGTGGAAAACAGAGATATAATAAAATGCAATCATCTGGTGTCTATATTAGCAATAATTAGAATATATAATCAAAGCCAAGCCAAAGATTATTTTTCCATTCCAAGTGTGCAAACTAGAAACATTCTCTTGGTACAGATGGGAGGTTCGCACTGGAGTCTGGTTATTTGTTGGGACAGAGAAAAGACATGCTGGTCAGTCTTCCCAACAGACGAGACAACCTGATCTGTAGCTGGCAGATCAGAGAAAATCACCTCCTGCAAATTGTGTGCTCTCCGAAATAAAGTGAGAGGAACCTACAGAGAGGATGGAGGGCAGAGAGCCCTGGACAAGTGGCTGGACACATTTGATCAAATCCTTCCCTCCCTCACTTGAGCTACATATCTAACTCTTGAAATTGGAGTTCAAACCATCACCCGTTTCGTTAGTGATAGTCCTCACAAGGCTTCTGAATTCTTTCTTGGGCAGGAGATAAATATCAATCATCTCTCTTTCCTGATTCTCTTTCAAATATCAGCACTGACATCTAAGTCCGGTTAGTTTCACACGCTTACCACCACTCTCCACCTCCATCTCTGTGACAGACATTACTAGATGATCATGGCACTCTTTCCCACTCAGCTTCAGTATCTTTACCCAAGAAGCAACTTGGGTGGTAAATTCATATCATAAAATACTACTCAATAAGAAAAGGGAGCAGACTATTGATATTTGCAGTTCAGTTCAGTTCAGTTCAGTAGCTCAGTCATGTCCGACTCTTTGCGACTCCATGAATCGCAGAACGCCAGGCCTCCCTGTTCATCACCAACTCCCAGAGTTCACTCAAACTCACATCCATCGAGTCGGTGATGCCATCCAGCCATCTCATCCTCTGTCGTCCCCTTTTCCTCCTGCTCCCAATCCATCCCAGAGTCTTTTCCAATGAGTCAACTCTTTGCATGAGGTGGCCAAAGTACTGGAGTTTCAGCTTTAGCATCATTCCTTCCAAAGAACACCCAGGGCTGATGTCCTTCAGAATGGACTGGTTGGATGTCCTTGCAGAAACCTGAGTAAATTTCTGGGGCATTATGTTGAGTGAGAGAAGTTGAACCTATAATATTACATACCATACATTCCCTGTATGTGATATTCTTGAAATTGTAACATGTAAGAGATGAAGAACAGGTTGGTGGTTGTCAGGGGTTGGGGACAGGAGTAGGGTGGGAGAAAATGGAGCAATGTGAGGGATACTTGTGATCAAACTGCTGCGTCTTGACTGTGGTGTGGACATATAAAGTGATACAGGGGTATAGAACTAAATACACACACACAGGATTACAAATAAAACAGGGAGCCAAAATAATATCAGTAGATGACATCAATGTCTAGGTAAAAGCCATAGATCTTACTGCATCAATAAAATCAATCAATAATTGTTTTATTATACTACAGTATTTTTTTTAAGATTTCCTTGGAGAAATCTGAGTAAAGGGTACCCAGGATCTCTGTGTATTATTTTGTAAGCTTTCTGTGCATCTACAAATCTGTAATTATCTCCAAATGCAAAGTTTAGAAACAAACAAACAATAAAAACACAGCCCTTTGTGAACCTACCAATGACCAAAGTGATAAAGTGATCACATTATGTTCAAGATTATTTGTCCTCCCTCAGATCAGTTCAGTTGCTCAGTCCTGTCTGACTCTTTGCAACCCCATGAATCACAGCACGCCAGGCCTCCCTGTCCATCACCAACTCCCAGAGTTCACTCAAACTCATGTCCATCGAGTCAGTGATCCCGTCCAGCCATCTCATTCTCTGTTGTCCCCTTCTCCTCCTACCCCCAATCCCTCCCAGCATCAGTCTTTTCCAATGAGTCAACTCTTCTCATGAGGTGGCCAAAGTACTGGAGTTTCAGCTTTAGCATCCGTCCTTCCAAAGAACACCTAGGGCTGATCTCCTTCAGAATGGACTGGTTGGATCTCCTTGAAGTCCAAGGGACTCTCAAGAGTCCTCCCTAAAGTAGACCATTAGGCTTTTATCCATATTTGCTTTCAACAACAAAGGGGGAAAAAATATAAGAAGTCTAATTTCCTGCCTAGATTCTGATTTTCATAAAAGTGCTTCCATTCTCTCAATATAGGCTGCAGTGACCACAAAATGACGTGACATGTGCAAGTGCTTTGGGCTGTAGAGATGTTGCCAACTGCACTATCTCCAACTGGTATCAGCTCAGGAGTACTGGCAGAAATTGGGATCACCTAGACCCAGTCCTGGGGTTCCCTTGTGGCCAGGTGGTAAAGAATCCACCTACCAGTTCAGGAGATACGGGTTTGATCTGTGGGTCAGGAAGTTCCTCTGGAGAAGGAAATGACAACCCACTCCAGCATTCTTGTCTGGGAAATCCCATGGACAGAGGAGCCTGGCGGGCTACAGTTCCTGGGGTCACTAAGTCGGCCATGACTTAGCGACTAAAGAGCAACAACAACAAACCCAGTCCTGGCACTGACACGTGTCTGGAGTTTGGAGCTAAGCTACCTGAGCCCCGGTGGTTTGTGTTGACTCGGATTCCAAATGGCTCTGTCAGCCCCCATCCAAAGCCAAGGTACCAACATCCCAAAGCGGAATCGCATCTCACTGCTGGCAAAACAGCTCTTTTGATTCCATGGCAACCCTGCATCCTAACTGCATTTTGCATAGGCATTTACCCTACATTCATTTCCAAATTGAAATGGTATCTTGTACTACACATGTTTCTTGTGATAGTTTGTCCTGTGAATTCATTTAATAATGAAGCATATGGTCTGTCTTCCCATTTTAAGAACCGGGGTCGTGTTCACAACAGCCAACTGCCAAGCGTTGCACATACGCAAGGAGGAGCTTTTCAGCCTGCGATTTTGAGGATGAAAAGAGGCTCAGGTGAGCTTGCTTCCATTAACCTGTGCCAATGAGAAAATGATTGTATTCTCCCACACTCAATGGCACGGAAGTTGGTGAATATTTAGTAGCATAATCAAGGATAACAAGTGCAGAATGGGAGCACTCTGTTCAAACTTCCTCCAGCTTTTCACAGTCTGACAGCAGAGGATGTGTGTTTATTATAAGGAAAATGTTGTTTAAAGGGCCCTTTGTGTGTGTGTGTGTGTGTGTGTGTGTGTGTGTGTGTATGTGTGTGTAGAAAACAGGTTACCACATACGCTGTAGGGATGTAAATGAATGAATTCTTTCGGGAGGCAAATTTTAGCAACATTTATGAAAAGTGAATTGATCCAGCCCTTGCCGGACTAAGAAATTATCCTATAAATATACATGCACAAGAGACAGATGTATAGATAAATGCAATGCTTGAAATAGGAAAAAAAAAGAAACTTAAGCCAAACTATTTCTATTGGCATTAATAAGGAATCTATTAAATAAATACCACTTCATTCATAAAACAGGATACAATGAAACTATTAAAAATAAATTAGTTGTATACATCCAGTATGAAATTATTATACGTGGCATATTCATTTATAAATATTAGCACTAGCCAGTTGGTTAATTTCTTTCTTTCTTTCTTTGGTGGCTAGCTGATGAATCTTTCATGGACCAATTCTGAGAATATTGCTACGTCTCTTATCTATGGTTCTTTTTTTTGTTTTAACTGGAATAAGGTTGCATTACAATGTTGTGATAGCTTCTGTTGTACAACAAAATGAATCAGCTATATGCGTACATATATCCCCTCCCTCTTAGATTTCCCTGCCCACCCCCATCCCGTCCCTCTCAGGCATCAAAGGGCACCAAACCGAGCTCCCTGTGCTATATATACAGCAGGCTCTCACTAGCTCTCTGATCTACACGTGGCAGAGCACATATATCAATACCAGTTTCCCAGTTCAGCCCCCACCACGCCCACAGGCCCATTCTCTACATCTGCATCTCTGTCACTGCCCTGCACAGAAGTCCATTTGTACTGCTTGTCTAGATTCCACACGTTCACTGTGACACTATTTTCAATCGCCAGGACACAGAAGCAAACTAAGTGTCTATCAACAGACGAATGGGTTAGGAAAATGTGGTAGATATGCGCAATGCAATACTACTCAGCCATACAATGGAATGAAATTGGGTCATTTGTTCATGGATGGACCTAGAGTCTAGACATGGGTGGACCTAGAGTCTGTCCTGCACAGTGAAGTATGTCAGAAAGAGAAAAAAAAATTCCATGGTTATTGATTCCTTTCTCAAGATCTGCTTCTCTAAGGAGATCTGAAGATGCCTATGGACTGGGGTAAACAGGGAGTGATCATTCCAAGGGTATAAAGTTTCAGTCACGTTAGATGAACAAGTTTTAGAGATCTGATTCACTCGAGGTACAACATAGTACCCGGAGTTATGCTATCCTGTTGGGTGCTTCAAAATTTGTCAAGAAGGTGTGTGTATGAGCTCAGGCATGCCCAATTCTTTACGACCCCATGGACTGCTGCCTAGCAGGCTCTTCTGTTCATGGAATTTTCCAGGCAAGAACACTGGAGTAGACTGCCATTTCCTTCTCCAGGGATCTTCCTGCCCCAGGGATGGAACACGCGTCTCTTACGTCTCCTGTACTGACAGGCGGGTTCTTTACCACTAGTGTTACCAGGGAGTTAAGAGGGCAGATCTCCTGTTAAGTGTTCTTACACACACACACACAGCGAAGAGACACAAGGATACTCTGCGAGGTGCTGAATATGTCCGTCACCTTAATGACGGTGATGATATCACGGGCTTATGCACATATCTGAACTCATCAAACTGTACATATTGAATATATATCATTCCCTGTGTTTCAGTGACACTAAAATACAGCACTTTAATTTTTTTTAAGCTCACCCTTTCAGAATCGAAAGGGAAAACATCCTCAAACCTTGCTTCATCTTTGATTTTTCAAAAGACATATTTCATGATGCTACTTAGCCTCTCCAAAGATGTGCATGCTGAGGAGGGCATGGCAACCCACTCCAGTATGCTCACATGGAGAATCCCTATGGACAGAGGAGCCTGGCAGGCTATAGTCCATAGGGTTGCAAAGAGTCAGACACCACTGAAGCAACTTAGCACACATACGCTATTCAATAATAATATGCAATTCATATATTATATATGTATACATATACATATGTATATGGCATATGTAAACACACACAGTTAAAGGTAGGGGTCCAGCTAGTCCCCAAACTAAGCTTTACAATCCTCTATTACCATTTTCTTACAAGTATCCATTATCTTTAACATTTTCTAAATGCCTTCTTTAAGAGTAGGCATTTAGCCCACTCTAACATAACGAAGAACTTCTAACAGTTCAAGTCATGTAAAAGGAGCTGCTGTGTGCGACAGTCCCAACACTGAGTGCCCTCAAGCACACGGGCTCTCGTGGGATGAATCGTAAGATCCAAGGGTCTCTCTGTGACGGAGCTGTCTCTCAGGCTCTCTTTTACGAGCATGGAATGCTTGAAGTTGTTCTAATCTCCTGGGTGTAGATACATGACTGGTTCTCACCCCTCCACCTGTAACATCTTTTGCCTGCCTCCTCGACAGCACAATAGCATGTGACTGATGCCGAAAGCTCAGCTTCTCGTACTCAAGTGTTGAATCGAATCTCAGAGACAGTGGAGATTCAGTGGAGACACAGCGGGGCTTCTGCCTTGAAAAACTTTTGTGTCTCAACCCGGAGAAGATAGTGGGAAGTTTTATAGTAATGGTTCAAAGAAAGTGTGATCAGCTCGTGGTTGGTGGTGAGGTAGGTAGGAGTCTGCATTATCACCCTTCAGGTCCAAGTGGTCTGGGGTCTACGGGACTGTGGGCAGCCATCCCATCATTAATCTTTGCCTTCTCCCACCTGGAGGGGGTTCCAGAATCTGCAAAACAGCTCAAAGATATTGTAATGCGGATCCTTTGATGAGATAGCAAGACTTTGCCCCGAGGCTGCTCTTGACTGTTGCCTCCCTTCCCTCTCTGTCCCTTCCTAATTAACAATTCCTAGAATCTGCTCCTAGGAACTCTGGAAAGGACATGGAGGCGGAATGAAAGCTGTTCTCTGTAATCAAAGAAATGGGGGACACAGGCTTTGTGCCTAGGGCCCCCACAGGGTCCTGCTCGGTATCATAACTGCTTCTGTATTAATATCATGTCTTGCTCTGATGGGAAATCCTTCAGGGCAGTGAGTGACTTGATCCTGTTTATTTCTTCATCTCACAACACTAGCCACAAAGTAGGTATGCAGTGCGTGACTCTGGGATAATAAAAGCAACCCTGCAAAGCAACCTTGAGTGCATGTCTATCTACAAAGTGTTCCTTATGAATTCTAGACTTTTAAATATTCCGTCAGAATATTTAAAGCAATCTGCGGTTAAAATAGTCATAAAGGAGGCAGCAGCAGTGATGGCAATAATGTATAAATTGAAAAGTAAATCCATAGAGATGTCAATAGAATGTTTTTGTGTTTCTTTATTTCCATTTTCCCTTATTTGAGAAGGGGTGTTTTCATCAGCTTGAATGCCTAACTAGAGTAATTTACATTCCCCTGGTTATCAAGAGCCAAATCATGTGATGGCTGCCTTCTTTGGGGATCCCTCCTCGTGGTATTTCTCCTCTCAAAATGACTAGTTGCTAACAAGCACAGCAATAAAGTAGATGCTTCTTCCATCCAATAAATGTCCTCTTTTCTTGAGTCAAAATTTTCTGGAAGGTGGGACAGGGAGGAAAGGTAAAATAAAAGATTGCATTTATAGTTTGGCCACAGAGACTAAATCAGATCATGTTTATTGATTTCTTTCAATCAATAGACATGGAAAAGTTCAAGAGATTCTGACCCATGCCTCTAGGTATGCATCTGAGAGAGGTTTTTACTCAGCCCTGAAGTTGAGTTATTGCAAAATGAAAAAACAAAACAAAACAAAGCAAAACATTTGTGTACACCCAGTGGTGCAGATATATTCCTAACAAGAGGGAAGGAGGAAATTCAGCTCCTATTATTTTTTTCTGCAGCCAGATTATAATATTAAAAGATAGGTTTTACACAAATTATTAAGCTATGTCCTGGTTCTCTGTTATTAACTGTAAGAAATAAAGACTTAAAGTGGTCTATTTTCAAGGACAGCCAGCTTTGAGTGACAGCTTGCTGATGTAGCAGCTGTAAGGGTTACAAAACTAGAAAGTCTGGGCAATCAGGGAGAGTGGAATGCTTAGGATTTTCCACGTGGGCTCAGTCTACTGATGAATTCAAAACATAAGAATGGGAATAAGTGTACAGAAAAGGGGGAAATAAGATGTCAGGGGCCAGCCCATAAACAGGAAGGGGATGAACTTAGCTGATGTCCTGGGAAGTGTGTTCACCCTGAGAACTTGGGGAGGGACCTGTGTGCTAAGGGAACACACGGCTCCTTGTAATGGCTCTCTGGGTGCGCCTGCCCACCAAACACCCCATCTCAAAAGACCGCAGTTAGAGCCTCTCTTCTCGTCTCATTAAAGTCTCACTTCAAGTCTCCAAGTCCATTCTTTGAGTTTGGGCTTTAATGCCCACATTAACCAAAAGATAGCCTCCCCAAAACATAACAGAATCACAGATGGATGCACTGTGGATCACAAAATTAAACAGGATTCACGCAGAAACAATGGCCATCCATCATTTATGTTTTTGCACAGATTACATTTGTTCTCAGAAACCGTCCCTGTCTGTTGGATGCTCACGTCCCCTGAAGTCTTCCAGGAATTTAAGTTCCTCCGTGCCAGGCTCTGTACCACTCATTGGGTACAGCCTCTTCTGGAGAGGGAACATGGTCCACCATGATTGGAAGTCTCATGTTTATACCTATAAAGGACCAATCTATCTAAATTATTTTTTGCAGGAGCTGAACTAACCTGGATACACCTGCTTTTCTCATGCTGTATTTCCAGGTGTATTAGTTGCTCAGTCCTGTCCGACTCTTTGTGACCTCATGGACTATACAGTCTGTGGCATTCTCCAGGCCAGAATACTGTAGTGGGTACCCTTTCCCTTCTCCAGGGGATCTTCCCAACCCAGGGATTGAACCCAGGTCTCCCACATTGCAGGCGGATTCTTTACCAGCTGAGCCACCAGGGAAGCCTTTATTTCCAAAGGGAAACTAAATCCTTCTTCCTGACATGTACACACATCAGACTCAGGTATTTTTCTTTTTTTCCCAACATCATTGACACATTAGAGAGACCGCTGACTATGAGGCAAATGGAACCAGAGACCTTAGATAAGATACGCTTATCTTTACCAAGACAGCCCAGCCAGTTGTTCGGTAGCACCAGATCTTACCGGCACCATTTTTAAAGTAGCCTGAATTCAAGTTGAAATTAAAGTTTTAATGGGGTTTGGGGACTTCCCAGGTGGCTCAGTGATAAAGAATCTACCTGCCAATGCAGGAGACATGGGTTCGATCCCCGGTCGGAGATCCCACCTGCCGCAGAGCAACTAAGCCAGCTGGCCACAGCTACTGACGCCTGGTCTCTAGGGCCCGTGCTCTGCAACAAGAGAAACCACTGTCATGAGAAATCTGCACACCACAACTAGATACTAGCTCCCGCTCGCCACAACTAGAGAAAGCCCACGCAGCAGTGAAGACCCAGCACAGCCAAAAATAGATAGATAATGAGGTTTTGAACTGTGATCAGATAAAGGCGATAAAAGCAACATTCCCTGGCTACCAGGGCAGCTCCTGGGTGGAATGAGGTAGACATTGGATACACCTAGTATGAACAAATTCACAGTTTGTTCCTGGTCAATCATCTTTCCCCGCCCCCCCCCCCTTTTTTCGTAGCAATATTTCTCTTTCCACTGATAGAATGCTTTCCACATGGTGGTTTTACTAAGTTATGTAAACCCCACCTCACTGACTGCTATTGATAAGTGGTCTTTATGGGATCAAATTCCTTTATGCTTCTACCCCCAGGGGTCAGTTCGGGATAAGAATGTGATGCAAACAGAGCTGGTATCTCTCTTAGTTTATATATGGAAGCTAGAGGAGAGAGGATCATGTCTTGGTTCAAAACATGAGCTGTTAAGAATATAGCCTGAAGGCTACAACTAGCCTCATGAAGAAAACCTGCTGAAGAATGAAACCAATGCTCAGAAAGAAGCTAAAAGATGGAGAGGAGACGTAACATCGGTGACATATATTCAAACCCCTGGACCCAGCCCTGCCTGAAGACATCTTTTTTTTGAGCCATAATTTTATGAGCCAATACATCTCATTGTTATGAAGCAAGATTAAACTTGTTGGAATTTTGTTTTTGTCACTTACAATGAAAACTTTACTGATGAATCCAAGTGAAGGCAGCAAAAGTGTGACCTACCATCCATTCTGTGGCTGATTTTTCAAAATCCTCTTTCTCAGAGAGAGCTCTGATTTGGGCCAAGGTGGCTTCTAGATAAGGTTTCACTGGTGGCTCAGATGGTAAAGAATCCATATGTAATGCAAGAGACTGCCTTCAATCCCTGGGTGGGCAAGAGCTCCTAGAGAAGAGCACGGCAACCCACTCCAGTATTCTTGCCTGGAGAATCCCACTGGGCGGAGGAGCCTGGTGGGCTACAGTCCCTGGAGTCACAAAGAGTCAGACAAGAGTGATCAGTGACTAAGCACCCTCATGCAGCTTTTGGATCAACAGTTATCTTTCTTTCCTTTGGACAGCTTCACAGACGATGAGGCTGGAGTCCTGGATGGAGCTTAACAAACTTGTTCCTGAAAATGGAACACGCTTCACAGCCTCTTTCATCTGAGGGAGAGAATTCCTGTGCTACCATAAAAATAATTTTGGAAAGAAATGCATCTGCTCTCAGAAAGTGTCTGCCAAGATGTGGCCCGATGTAATTTAAAATGGCTAAGACAATCAGCTTGAAAATTAAGGTTTCTAATGGGAACACCTACTCAGCCCTAATAATAGGGGAACTACCATCATAATTATAATGTGGTGGAAGCAGGCACATCATTAACTAACTTTTCTCAGCTACTGCAATTAACGAGCATCAATAGATTGAGTAAATTATTAATAACCCACACATGCTCCAATGCACACTGCTGGCTGTTTTTTTTTTTTTTTTTTTCCTCCAAGTAAGAAGCAAAAGTTAACAGCTGATATCCAAACAACCTTTGATTTATCTCTTTCACAACAGTACTGTACTTTTCAGTAATTCCTTCTGGAGGAGATAACAGTTGTAGAGAATGGAGTAGTGAATAGAGACGTGAGCAATGCCATCCACAGATGAAGCATCTTTTATGAGTTGATCAAACAGTCCCATTCCTTAAGTTTTTCATGGTGCAATCATTTATGGAACTGTTGTTCTCACTGAGTGCTAGTAATGGGCCAAGTTGTTATGGCTGTTACTTTATACAGTAGGATGTGAATCAGCAGTTCTCAAAGACAGCCTAGGGACCAATTTAGTTTATGCTCTTCACAAATAACCTCCTCAAATCACAGGGCATTAACACAAGGTGGCCCAGTCCACTGTATAAGTGAGAAAGAAGACAAAAAAAAGGAGAGGGAGAGATCCAGAAAGAGTGAAGGGGCACAGTCAAGGTTGCACAAAGAGGTCTGCAAGTCTCTTCCATCTCTTGCATTTAAGTTGTTGACAGCACTGGGTAAATGAAGCATATTCCTTGGCTTTAAGGTGTGCATGTTCTAAGGCAAGGAGGCTACTGAATAAGAAACATCAATATACTGTGAAAGCCCTATGGTTGGAATAAATAAGGGGAGGCGGGAGGGAAGAGTAGGCAACCCAGCCTAGGGCAGGACGTTCACAGATTCCCCTAAGGTTTAAAATCTCTGGGTTCTTTAGGGACAAAGGGCAGGGGAAGTGGGGGCTGGGAAGTGGTGGGGAGGGAAGGAGTGGGGAGGGAAGGGAAGGGAAGAGAATAAAGTAAAACATTGCTGTACAGTACAAACTAACACAACATCGTAAAGCAATGAAACACCAATAATAATTAAAATAATAAATAGTAAATTCTGAAAAGCACCAAAAAATTATAATAAAGACTGTATACTTTAAAAGGATGAACTTTATTATATGATATCCCTTATATGTGGAATCTGAAAAACAGAGGGTACAAATGAATTTCTTTACAAAACAGAAGTAAAGACATAGGTGTAGAAAATAAACTTACTGTTACCAGGGGGTAAGGAGGGGACAGTAAATGGGGAGACTGGGATTGATATATACACACTCTGTGTGTGTGTGTGTGTGTGTGTGTGTGTGTGTGTTAGTCGCTCAGTCCTGTCCAACTCTGCAATCCCGTGCTCTGTGGCCCACCAGGCTCCTCTGTCCATGGGATTCTCCAGGCAAGAACACGGGAGTGGGTTGCCATGCCCTCCTCCAGGGGATCTTCCTGACCCAGGGATTGAACCTGGTTCTCCTGAACTGCAGGCAGATTCTTTGCCATGTGAGTTATGAGGAAAATCCCATATACGCGCTACTAGATATAAAATAGAGAGTGAATAAGGACCTGCTGTACAGTACAAGAAACTCTACTCTCAATATCTGTAACGGCCTGTATGGGAAAGATTATGAAAAAGAGTGGATATATGTATATGGATAACTGATTCACTTTGCTGTAGATCTGAAACTAACACAACATTGCAAATGAACTATACTCCAAATAAAAAATAAATTATTAAAAAAGAAAAGAAAATAGAATAGAATGAAATAAAGAAGTGATGAGGTAAAACAGAGGTAGAAAAGGTCCCCACAGAGGAAACACTGTATATAAAGGTCTGGGTGCAAGAAAGGCATGGAACATACTTAGAAAAAGAGGCCACCTGATATAGTTTGAGTACAGATAAGACGGTGGGCAGGGGCCAGGTGAGAAGGGCGGTCTTCAGGATCAGATGCTCACCACTGAGAGCAGTGGCCAGCCTGTGTGGAGTCTCCAGGAAGGGACTGCACTCATGAGAAGATCACTGGGGCAGCAGCTGGTAGAACAGAGTGGAGATGGGATGTGATTAGGGGAAGAAAGAATCCAGAGAATTTTCACCAATCTGTGGGATGACTGTGGCCTTAACCATAGGCTCAGCAGTGTAGACACAGCAGGGAATCAATCGGAGCCTTTTCATGATTGTGTGTGTGTGTGTGTGTGTGTGTGTGTGTGTGTGTATGCTTGCATGCTTAGTCACCATCAGTTGTCTCTGACTCTTTGTGACCCCATGGACTATAGCCTGCCAGGCTCCTCTGTCCATGGGATTCTCCAGGCAAGAACACTGGAGTGGTTATCATTCCCTTCTCCAGGGGATCTTCCCCAACTATGGATCAAACCTGGTCTTCTGCATTGCAGGCAGATTCTTTACCATCTAAGCCACCAGGGAAACTCACCTTTTCATGATTATCAGGAGGTAAAACTCAAAGTCTGGACTCTTGAGTCTGAGACTCCAGCCAAGTCCTTAACAGGCGAGCCACCATATTGTACCTGCTGCTTCTACCAGATTCAAACAGCACCAGGAAGTCCAGCAACCTTGGCTCTGAGTCAAAAACACAAAGGTGGAGATTCCAGAAGCCTGGGCTGCAGGTGATGATTTCCAAAACCTGGGTTTCCCTCTTCCATCTCTCTCAACCTGCATTTTCAAAGACCAAATCCTACCGGAAGGTTGTTGTCATTCAGTGGCTAAGTCGTGTCTGGCTCTTTACGACTTCATGCACTGAAGCACACCAGGCTTCCCTGTCCTTCACCATTTCCTGGTGTTTGCACACAAACTCATCCATTGAGTCAGTGATGCCACCTAACCATCTCATCCTTAGTCATTCCCTTCTCCTCCTGCCTTCACTGGGATGTGGAGAGTCTTTTAGAAAGAAAAAACAAGTGTAGGATAGGTAGACCAGAAGGCCCCTTCCCTCGAAGAACTTTATAGACAGAAGTAGCAGAATATGACGACTCCAGGTGTTTCTATCTTGACGTCTCCATCCATGAAAAGGCATCAGCCTGAACTGATTTTAGGCACATGCAGAGTCATCTGGCTGAATACTGTGAGCAGGAGGAGGAAAGGAAAAGTGACCCATGGGTCATTCGGCTACAAACATACTCAGAGCCTGTCTGCGGGCAAGCGCCTGGGGCTGCTGAATTCAGGATCAGTCTTAGGCAGTCTCTGCCTTCCAGGTCTCATTGGGTTTCTGCTCAAACGATTGCCTCATTTTGAGATCATTCAAGCATGTTAAAACTGTAGACAGCAGAGCAGCACATCTATTCAATGACCATTTAAACTATACAACTGGAATTTATCACGAGTACAAGGAGAGGGTGAGTCGTTAGAAAATCAAACTTGGAAAATCTCCACTTGTGATCAAACAGCTCTGTTTTCCGCTCAGGGAACTGGGCACTGCAGCCTTCAAACATTAAACAGATACAGCCTCTGCTTGTTGGAGAAAAGGGATCCGAGGTCGAGATGCATACAGCAAAATAGGTCTTAAAATAGAAAGGAAAAGATGTAAAAAACATAAAGGATGAACTTGAGACAAGGTGAAAATAAAAGACGGGGGCAGTATAGGTGAGCTTCCCCATGGCTCAAGCAGAAAAGAATCTGTCTGCAATGCAGGAGACCCAGGAGGCATGTATTCATTCCCTGGGTTAGGAAGATCCCCTGGAGAAGGGCATGGCAACCCACTCCAGTATTCTTGCCTAGAGAATCCCACGAACAGAGAAGCCTGGCAGGCTGCAGTTCACGGCATTGCAAAGAGTCAGACACGACTGAGCACACGCATGACGACATACATATAGGTAAATACAAAAAAAACCCACCAACATTCTGTAATAGCCTGTATGTTTGCTGAAATCTGCCTTCTTGGAGGTTTTTTGTTTTTTTTTTTTTGTAATGATCATTAAAGAGGAAACTCCTCTATAGACCAGTGGTTCCCAACCCATTTGGCAATCAAGGACCACGTTCACAGAAGACAAATTTTTCCAAGAACACAGGGTTGGGGTGATGGTTTCTGGATGATTCAAGAGCTCCTATGAGAATCTACTGTCACCACTGATGTGATAGGAGGTGGCGCTCAGGCAATAATGTGAGTGATGGGGAGTGACTACAAATACAGATGAAGCTTCTACCCCTCTGCCCACTGCTCACCTCCTGCTGTTCCACCCAGTTTCTAACCAGCCAGGAGGTCACATTACTGGTCCCTGGCCTGGCGATTGGGAAACCCTGCTACAGACAACATCTGTGATACTTTTAAATCTCATCTGTTTATATGGGCATGTTCTTTCCATCATAACTATTGGTCTGACAGAGACCAGGCACCGTAAGGTCTAAAGGTCTGGGATCCTACGAGTTAGGATTGAGAAGCAGCATTTTTTTGGGTCCTCTAAGAAGGCTGAGTGCCAAAGAATTGAGCCTTCAAGCTGTGGTGCTGGAAAAGACTCTTGAGAGTCCCTTGGATGGCAAGGAGATCAAAACAGTCCATCCTAAAGGAAATCAACCCTGAATATTCATTGGAAGGACTGATGCTGAAGCTGAAGCTCCAATCCTTTGGCCACCTGATGTGAAGAGCTGACTCACTGGAAAAGACCCTGATGCTGGGAAAGACTGAGGGTAGGAAGAGAAGGGAGGGTGTGAGAAAGGATGAGCTGGTTGGATGGCATCACTGACTCAATGGACATGAGTTTGAGCAAACTCTGGGATATGGTGAAGGACCAGGAAGCCTGCTGCTCTGCAGTCCATGGGGTCACAGAGAGGTGGACACAACTTAATAACTGAACAATGACAACAAGGGGGATTGTGCCTCATTTCCTTGAGACAGGTCTGATCGAGTTAGTCCATCCATCTTTGGCCATTTGCTAAAGAGCAGCCTTTTCACTTAGGGTCTGATTTTATGGTGGCCTTTGTAATCTTTGTAAACCTCATTGGAAAGCCACTCAGAAAACAATCCCCATAGTTTCAGCTCCTAGGCCCACAGTAGCTTTATTCCAAAAGTGGGTTCCACGGAAGCTCCTTAACAAGTCACCTACCTGGGGTACTTCGTGTTTGCTGTCAAACTCAACATGCTGTTGGATCCTATTTCTTCTCAAGAACAAACTACATAATCACCCATATTATTGTTGTTGAGGTTTAATCACTAAGTTGTGTTTGACCCTTTTGCAAGCCCATGGACTGAAGCCCACCAGGCTCCTCCATCCATGGGATTTCCCAGGCAAGAACACTGGTGTGGGTTGCCATTCCCTTCTCCTGGGGCTCTTCTCAACACAGGGATCGAACCCACGGCTCCTGCATTGGCAGGTGGATTCTTTATATCACTGAGCCACCTGAGAAGCCCCAGAGCAACAAGGTTGATGGCAAAGTAGAGGCAATGCAATTAAACAAGAGTCACACATAAGGTGGCGGGAGGGGGGCTCTGGCTTCAACAGTAGCCACTTTGTGGCTCTTGGCTGGTAAACTCACACAATAATGTGCTTTAGGTGATATGACTCACAGTGGACATCTCTGGGCAGGATTTCAGATAACATGACGATGCATGGGAACGTAGCATGCAAACATACACCAGGACCACCTGCAACTGCCGTCTCAGAGTTTCTAAAGTGGAACAAGCTATATGCCACAGGCATATGGCTCTTGCTTGGTTCCAATACGGAACTCAAGAAGTGCTGAATGAAATGCAAAAGTGAACCCCAACAACCGGCCCTCCCTAATACCAGAAAGCTGAAAACCACTTCTGGTCACCATCCCTAGCAAGCCCAGCCTTTTTGGAAGGTGGGGTTAAGGGCTGGTGGGTAGGTGAAAGGTCTGACTGGTTCAGCCAAGTGTGTGGATGCTGCAACTCCCTCTCTGCCCCAGCTTGAGAAAGACCATTACTGCAAGTACATTTTCAAAGGCAAGATATATTACTAGCAAGCAGAGGTATTGTTTTCAGCGCCAGAGACATTTGGAATTTCAATGTTACATCTGCAGTTACTAGATGGAGTCTTTGGCTCTGGTCTCGCAGGGGAAGGAGAAGTGGTTTGAAGTAGGATCTGCAGTTGGTACCCAAGAGTGCCTTATGTGGTGCCACTCCCCTCCCCAATATAGATGTATTGAAACATACAAATCTCATTTAAAAACTCATCTTTCCCCCCTTTGGAAGAAAATGAAAAATAGGGGAGTTAGCAGTTTTCAGCAGAGTACCCTTAGCCTCCAGTCAGGTAATCAAATGGCAAGAGAAGGTGGGATGAGAGCTTCCCTAGGAGGGGTGAAGGAAGGAGTGGATGCCCAAGAGTGATGGAGGATGCACACGGCCGCCACTGCTGCTTCTCAGGGGGTCGGCGGACGGGAAGGGACACAGCCCTTCAAGGAGCAGACTGCCCCAAAACAAAGAGGACTGACCATGTGCAGGCATCATGGAGAGGCATAATGGGTTGGGGGGAGAGAGAAAAAGAAATTGATTTAGAAATTGCATGTCTTCCCAACACGGGGCCCTGCCCAAAGATACGTTTCTGTTCCTTTGTTTCAAGATCTGCATCAGCACCTAGATGAGGCCAAGCTCAACTTTTAAGCAAGAATCCATGAGATGAACCTGCCTGCTAAATACTCTCAATTAACATCACTCGGGAAAATTGGAAACATGGCAGTTGTCTGCAGGTCATACTATGAGAACCTGAACTCCCTTTAAAGTGCAAAATAAAACAAACAAAAAGGCATATGGCAGAAGGAGGGGAGCTGTGAGTCCTCGACTATAAAGTGAAGTGTTAGTCCCTCAGTCGTGTCTGACTCTCTGTGATGCCATGGACTGTAGCCCACAGGGCTCCTCTGTCCATGGAATTCTCCAGGCAAGAATACTGGAGTGGGTAACCATTCCCTTCTCCAGGGGATCCTTTCTGATCCAGGGATCGAATCCGGATCTCCTGCATTGAAGGGAGATTCTTTACCATCTGAGCCACCAGGGAAGCCCATTCTTGACTGTAGTCCATTCTGAAATCCAGGATCACTGTCAAACAAGCTAACCAGCCTTACCTAGGATTTGGTGAGAAGAAAAACTCAGCAAAACATGCAAACATGGCAGCTAACCCATTTAGAACTCATGTATTTCCCTTCCCTCCACTGGAGGAGGTAGGAAGGTGATGACTTTTGAGTAGGCAAAGGCATCTCGGATCACAGACGCTGTAAGGCTGGAGACCCCCAGGGAGACACAAACCCAACGCTGCCAAATAGCAACCTTCAGAAATCACCTTCTCGGGCCATAAAGACTCCTTTATTCCGTGGCTTGATTTGCTATTGATTTAAGGCTCTTCTTCATACTGATGCAGGAAAACATTTTATTTTCTCAGATGTAAGTAGGAGGAAGCCTGTCTGGGAAAAGTAAGGGGAGTCTGTCATGCAGAGCGATGCCACCATCCAAAGGGAGCTGAAAGGAAGGGCTTTCTCTTGCATCCCTAAATACCTACAGGGAAAATTTCTTTTTCGCCATGGCCCCATGGCATGTGGGATCATAGTTCCTTGACCAGGGATAAATGTGTGCCACCTGCACCTCCTGCCAAGCAGGAGATACACAGGAGATGCAGGTTTAATCCCTGGGTTGGGAAGATCCCCTGGAGAAGGGAATGGAAACCCACTCCAGTAATTCTTGCCTGGGAAATCCCACGAACAGAGGAGCCTGGTGGGCTACATTCCAAGGAATCATAAATGAGTTGGACATGACTGAGCGACTAAACGGTAACAACCCCTGTCACGGATGCTCAGTGGATCGCCAAGGAAGTCCCTACAATTTCTAAATATGTCTAGCTTCCTCTATATCAGGAACTTATCATCAGGCAACTCTAGATCCATAATGGGCATCAGCAACATAGACTCCATGTAATGAAGCAAGAAGCTATGTTTAAATGTGTATCCTCTCCTCTGGGGACAAGTCGCTTCACTTTCATTATACTCCGAGGATTCTGAGACTCTCCAAATGAAGATATATTCAAGATATCTTAAATCATCATCTTAGCAAACCACAGAGATCTTCTGTACGTCCCACAGGGGTGAATCTTATGCAGACCTGTTTCCCCCAAGGAGAAAGCTTACAGACACGTCAACCCTGAACTCAGACTTTAAAACATTCAAGGACACCCAGGAACCAGAATAAGAATGTTCTGAAGACAATACCAAGGTTTTTTTTTTTTTTTTCTCTTTTGGCATGTGGGATGTTAGTTCCCCAACCAGGGGTTGAACCTGCACCCTCTGTAGTGGAAGCACAGTCTTAACCCCTGGGCTGCCAGGGTTTCAGGAGTCATGATCCTTCCCACATCTATGAACACACATTCTTGTGTAAGATCTGGAGTCAAGGGGCTTTCACTAACACACAAAGGACAGAATGCACTGCTCTCTTCCACGCTTTTCACAGGGTTTGACACACAACAGACGCTCAATAAACCCTGTTGGTTAATATTCATGAATAAAACCCTGTTGATTAATAAACACAAATAAACGAGTGAATGAATGAGTGAATGTGAGGCCCAATGAAGCGCTTCTAAGAAGCCTTCATGGTAAAGAAGTATCTCTGGAGCTGACTTCCCAGCCTCTGGGTCCTTGCTGGCCTCCAAGGACACAGAAAAGATAAAAAGGGTGAGTGAGGAGAAGCCCTGGGAGAAAGCTACCCCATAAATACAAGGTATTGTTATTTTTATTTTTATTGGTGCCTCTCCTGCCTTCAGGGGAGGAGGGAACGTATGTGAATACGGCTAATTTTCTGCTTGACTCCAGACACATTCTAAATTACTGAGCCACATTTTGTTTTAAATTGACTAATAAAGAAATCTCACACCCCACACCATTTCCCGTTTTCTTGGGTCGTTTAATGTTCCCACCCTTCTCCAGGGGCTCAGTGATTTTTCCCCCCTGGGATCTGGGTTGGGTAAAGGCTGAATGGGGGTTTGATACATTACCACCTTTGTCTCTTTTCTCTCTGCCTCTCTTTCTGTCTGTCTGTCTGCTTCTCTTTGTCTCTCTTTCTCTCTTAATTGCCCTGATCACAGCACAAATATTATCCTGATTCAGATACCTTGCCTTTATGCTCACTTACAAAAAAAAATTGTCCAGCTTTTTGCTTTCCCCTACATAAAAATAAATGGAAAACATTTTGCAAATGTCAAATGCTATATAAAAGGAAAAATATGAAGGACACTGGACACATAAACAATAATACTAATGACAAATTTTGCCTCTCCGAAAGCATTCTCTGCCACCCAGTTCCAATTCTGGAGTTTTATCTCAAGGGTCAGAAACCAGTTATATCATAAGTAGAAATGGATTCTCACAGAAAAAATACTCTCCCAATGTGTCAGCAGATGATGTTAAAGAGGAAAAAAGAAAAACAAAAGAAAATTACTCAGGAGTGAGCATTTTTTTACATGCATGCATTCATTCAACACTTTTTTTTTACCTCCAAACTTTAAACTGTTTATTTTGAATTGGGGTACAGACGATTAACAATGTTGTGATTATTCCAGATGAACAGCAAAGGGACTCAGCTATACATATACAAATATCCATTCTCCCCCAAACCCCTTTCCCATCCAGGCTGGCATATAGCACTGAGCAGAGTTCCATGTGCTATACAGTAGGTCCTTGTTGGTTATCCATTTTAAATACAGCAGTGTATATATGACCTTCCCAGATTCCCTAACTATCCCTTTCCCCTCGTAACCATAAGTTCGCTTTCTAAGTCTGTGAAACTCTTTCTATTTTATAAGTAAGTTCATTTGCATCATTTCATTTTAGATTTCACATTTAAGGGATATCATATGATATTTCTCCTTCTTTATCTGACTTCCTCTAGGTTCACTCATGTTGCTGCAAATGGCATTATTTCATTCATTTTAAATGGCTGAGAATTTAGCCATTTAACAAAGAATGTTCAAACTATTGCACAACCCTACGCATCTCACAAGCTAGCAAAGTAAAGTTCAAAATTCTCCAAGCCAGGCTTCAACAGTACGTGAACCGTGAACTTCCGGATGTTCAAGCTGGTTTTACAAAAGGCAGAGGAACCAGAGAACAAATTGCTAACATCCGCTGGATCATCGAAAAAGCAAGAGAGTTCCAGAAAAACATCTACTTCTGCTTTACTGACTATGCTAAAGTCTTTGACTGTGTGGATCACAACTGTGGAAAATTCTGAAAGAGATGGGAATACCAGACCACCTGACCTGCCTCCTGAGAAATCTGTATGCAGGTCAAGAAGCAACAGTTAGAGCTGGACGTGGAACAACAGAACGGTTTCAAATTGGGACAGGAGTACATCAAGGCTGTATATTGTCACCGTGCTTATTTAATTTATATGCAGAGTACCTCATGCAAAATGCTGGGCTAGATGAAGCACAAGTTGAAATCAAGATTTCCAGGAAAAATATCAATAACCTCAGATACGCAGATGACACCACCCTTATAGCAGAAAGTGAAGAACTAAAGAGCCTCTTGATGAAAGTGAAAGAAGAGAGTGAAAATGTTGGCTTAAAACTCAACATTCAGAAAACTAAGATCATGGCATCTGGTCCCATCACTTCATGGCAATTAGACAGGGAAACAATGGAAACAGTGAGAGACTTTATTTTTCTGGGCTCCAAAATCACTGCAGATGATGACTGCAGCCATGAAATTAAAAGATGTTTGCTCCTTGGAAGAAAAGCTATGATCAACCTAGACAGCATATTAAAAAGCAAAGACATTACTTTGCCAACAAAAGTCCATCTAGTCAAAGCTATGTTTTTCCAGTAGTCAGGTATGGATGTGAGAGTTGCACTATAAAGAAAGCTGAGAGCCAAAGAATTGATGCTTTTTTTTGCCTTTTTTTAATTTTATTTTTTAATTTTACAATATTGTATTGGTTTTGCCATATATAAACATGAATCCACCACAGGTATACACGTGTTCCCCATCCTGCACCCTCCTCCCTCCTTCCTCCCCATACCATCCCTCTGGGTTGTCCCAGTGCTTTTGAACTGTGGTGTTGGAGAAAACTCTTGAGAATTCCTTGGACTGCAAAGAGATCAAACCAGTCAATTCTAAAAGAAATCAGACCTGAATATTCATTGGAAGAACTAATGCTGAAGCTGAAACTCCAATACTTTGGCCACCTGATGCGAAGAACAGACTCATTTGAAAAGACCCTGATGCTGGGTAATATTGAAAGCAGAAGGAGAAGGGGATGACAGAGGATGAGACGGTTGGATAGTGTCAATAACTCGATGGACATGAGTTTGAGCAAGCTCCGGGTGTTGGTGATGGACAGGGAAGCCTGGTTTGCTGTAGTCCATGGGGTCGCAAAGAGTAGGGCACGACTGAGTAACTGAACTGAACTGAAATGGCTGAGTAATATTCCATTGTATACATGTACCACGTCTTTTTAATACACTCCTGTGTTGATGGACATTTAGCATTCAACACTTTTGAATGTGTTGTGCCCCAGGCGGCATGGCTGTTGGGAATACAATGTACAAAACCATGGATGTTTTGGTCTCTGCCCAGATGCAAAGGGCTAAGTGAGGGAAACAGACAGTAAGTTCACAGGATTGTAAAATAAGAGGACAGCCTATCGTGGGTCCTGAATCACAGTGTTCCATTGATAGCAGAGCAGGTAAGGGAAAGGCTAAAGTCCAGGAAAGAGCCAGTCACATGGAGGATAGCATTGGGAAAAGCACACACAAATTCTTGGAGGTTAAAACAAAGCAAAACAAAACAAAACAACAACAACAACAACAAACCTTGAGGTGTTCCAAGAACAGTCAGGAAGCAAGAATGAGGAACCGGAACTGGTGGAGACAGATACTGATATCACAGAGGAACCTCAGAACTGTTCTTGCCACACGGGCATGGCAACAAGTCTGGATTTCTTCCTCAGTGAAATGGATATCCAGTGAAGCATTTTAAGGGAGCGGGGAGGACCTGATGGGATTTATTACTTTAAAAGGTCACTCTGGCTGCAATATGAAGCGTAGAAAGGAGAGAACAGAAGTGCCAGCAGAGTGTCCAGTTAGGAGCCTAGTACCATCACCCAGGGGAAGGCTGATGGAGGCTCTGCCCAGGTAGGTGGCAGAGGGGATGAGGGCGACCTGGACCAGGACTTGCTGGTGAGTTGGGCATTGAGAAAGGGGAAGAAGGGGACCAGAGGGACGACAGTAACACCTCTCTTTGAAACATCTGGAAGCCTTAGATCACTTTAAACGTATCCATAGCGCAGATGGCATTGATCTTTATTACCACATGGTCCTTTACCAGGTGAGGGAGAGTCATAAATCTCTCTTTGGCCCCTAAAAGGATTCCTGACTCCTTCTAGCAAAATTATGGGCTTCCCAGGCTGCTCAGTGGAAAAGAATCCACCTGCCAGTGCAGGAGATGTGGGTTTGATCCCTGGGTCAGGAAGATTTCCTGGAGAAGGAAATGGCAACCCACTGCAGTATTCTTACCTGGGAAATCCCATGGACAGAGGAGCCTGGTGGGATACAGTCCATGGGGGTCACAAAAGAGTCAGATATGGCTTAGTGACTAGACAACAACTATTTATATCTCCATGCTCTTTGCTTTCACTGAAGCCTGCATACTTCTCCCTTGTATTCTCTCTCACAAAGTTCATTAAAGAAGTGTCTGGTAAGTTCTCTTGGCTGTCTCCCTAGCTGGCTTCTGAAAGTCCCTCAGAGATGGAGCTGTCCCTATCTTGGTTGACAAATATTCCCGGAACCAAGCACTGTGTCATGCCTCCCGCGGGTGCATTGAAACAAACAAATCTTGGATGTGAAGAGGAGCCCTGAAATTAATTCTCTGAGTCTTCAGAAGATGAAGGACAGGAAGCAATTCAAACCCAGACCGAACACCCACCGATGGTTTCCCTGTCTCCTCACAAGGATCCTCCCACTCCTCCCTCAGCCGACTGCAAGTCTAGACCCAGCATCCGCAGAAAGCCGGAGCCACGGGATGCGATGACTCACCATCAGGAAGCCACTCACTGGGAGTCCCCAGGGTGAGCTGAGGGTGGCTTCCCGCAGGGCCCTGCCAGGCAAGGGAGGTCTCACCCTCCCTCCCAACTGCAGTTCATCTTCTCTCTCCCTCCCACTTCCACCTCGGGCTCCAAGACACTTAGAAACCGCGCTTGAGCTTCTTCTGGAAATCTCCATCTCCACGCTTCTACCTCCATCTCTTTCTCCCTGTTTACCTCTATCCCTCCCATCCATTGAATGGTGGGGCCCTTCCCAGTTTTACAACTGAGGCCAAGGTCCCCTGCGGCCCTTTTGAAAACACATTTCACAAAAGAGGTCCATGAAACCCTGCTGCTGGCAATCCTTCAAGATATATGGCTCTTCAGGAAACCCAGGCACTAGTGGGAAAGAACATGCCTGCCAATGCAGGAGACATAAGAGACACAAGTTCGATCCTTGGGTTGGGGAGATCCCCTGGAGGAGGGCAGGGCAACCCACTCCAGTATTCTTGCCTGGAGAATCCCATGGACAGAGGAGCCTGGAGGGCTACAGTTCATGGGGTCACCAAGAGTTGGACACGACTGAAGTGAGCCAACCAGGCTTTTATGGTCATACAAAGTAAACACGTTGGACAGTTCAAGACTACCTTTCCTTAAATACCTGCCAATCCACGTCCCCATCATCCACTCCTAATTTTAATCATTATTGTATGGGATATGACTCTGAGAAATTCTATTCTACGGGTTTTAGATGGGCACTGTTAATTTAGATGTTTTCCCAAAAATGCCTAAAAAGATACCACAAGCTTCATCTTTTCATTAAAAAAATAGGATACCCTCCCCCAATGAATGAGTGGTGAATAAGAGAAGGTGAAGAGGAGATGGCATTTAAGCTAAGTTGTAAAACTGAGAAGAAACCCACCTTTCAGTGAATGCCAGGAATAGAGAGCGAGAGGGAAAAGCGATGGAGAGAGAGATGGAGATGGAGATGGAGATGAAGGTGGGGATGGAGGAGGTGCAGCTGGCGCTGACACTGGAGATGACCAACCTTTCCAACGCCCTGAAGACCTGGTGGTGATCTTCTCCCAGGTGCTTCGTGTCCCTCTGCCATCTCCACTGGCACATTTAATCACAGCCACACTCATTTCAGCCCTTCTTTTCAGGATGCTGTCTTTATCTTTCCCTTTCTCCATATCCAAAACCTTTACAGGCTGATCCCATCCTTAGCATCTCATTTCCTTATCACCTGCTCACTCCTTAATACCTGGACATGTGTCTCCCTCCACACTCAACTGAAGAAGCCCCCTCAAAGGTCAACACCAAACTCTTTACTTTCAAATCCAATCAAGTTATGCCTCACCCTTTGACATCTTCACAGCTGTTGACTGTCACCATCTCAACATCTTAAAACTTTCTCCCTTCCTTGGCTGCTTTGCCCAAGCCTTCTCCTGAAACTGACCCTGGTTTACACATGTTGCAGCTCCTCCCCTTACCAGAGCTAATAAAAATAGCAGTGGTAGAAGTCATCTTACTTTACTCAGCATATGTAATATGCCAGGCACTGTGCTGAGTCTCTTACAAATCTGGCTGCAAACTCTTTGGATCTACTGATTTAGGACTTTTGTCCCAGTGTTTTTCTCTTGCTTTCATCACTCAGGACATAGGAAAGACCATCATTGTCTTTGGTCTCAAGATGAGGAAGAGAGAGTAGGGGAGGTGGTCATCGAGGGGTACTGAGAGCCAGGGCAGAAAGGCAATGCTTCCTGGAAGAACCTTTAGCTTTTGTTCTGCAGGGAGAGTGGGGATGTCTCTACTGGAAATTGAAAGATTGGAAGAGAAAGAAAAGAGGGATGGAGGGAAGGAAAGAGAGAGATGTATTTCACACAGATTATAACAGAGATTCCCAGACACTTGTAAGAGGATTGAAGTCTCTGGGTTTCACAAGCAGCAGAGACCTCCAAAAGGAAATGGACATATGGTCCCACCTCCCACCAAATATTTAAACACAAGTTTATGCCCTGAAGAAATGCAATCTGTGTGTTGAGAAGATAAGCACAGTGATGTTCAGGAAATGTATCCCTCTCTTCCTCACCTCTAACCATGTGAGAGTCTGGACCCTTTGCTTCATAAAGATTATAGTTCCTGCCCATGAAGTGGAAATGAGGATGGGGATAAAATGACTTTTATTTGAAAACAACACAGAAATATGCCCCCTCGTGCACAATTGACTTTATGAGCATGGATTCACACAGGCATTCAGTCTCTCCTTTAATCCTTACAACATCCTGTACTTTCAGCATCCTTGCCTCCGTGTTGCCAACATGAGAATGCTGTCTCAGAAAGGTTCCCTGATTTGCCCATGTGACAAAGTGGCAAAGTCAAGATACACAGATTATCTGCCGCCAACATCCTTGACCTGAGTCACTACGTCTTAAGAGTCAAAGACCCCGTGTGCACCCTCTCGCTTTTTTCCCCCTATATCTTCTCTCTCAGTAATCTTTCTGTCTCTCATGACTCCAGGTACTCATTTCGCTATGATCTTGCCAAGTCTCATCCTCATATCTTACTCTTTCCATTAGCATTATCTGATGACCTATGTGAGTCAACGGTGTCTCCCCACTGCCAGGCCATGCTTCAAACTTCTTGAGTCATCCTTCTCTCAAAACATCACTTCTTGACTAAGACGAAGGCTTTGGAGGCAAACTTCGTTGTTATTATTTAGTTGCTAAGTCATGTCTGACTCTTTTGCAACCCCATGGACTGTAGTCCACCAGACTCCTCTATCCAGGGATTTTCCAGGCAAGAATACTGCAGTGGGTTGCCATTTCCTTCTCCAGGAGATTCTCCCAACCCAGGGATCGAATCTGCATCTCCTGCATTGGCAGGCGGATTCTTTACCACCTGGGAAACCCTGGAGATAATCTACTAGTGAAAATTTCAGCTCTTCTGCTGTGATGTTGGGCAAGTTACTTAGCCTCTTTCTGCCCGCATGTCCTCATTTTTAAAACCACAAACACAGCAGCTACTGCACTGGCACATTTACATATTAAATTAGGTAATGCATAATGACCTAATTATGTATTAGAAAGCAAAACATTTAGAAATCGACCTGGCAAATGATAGATATGCGGGGGGAGTAGCTCAGTGGTAAAACACATGCCTAGCATGCATGAGGCTCTGGGTTCAGTCCCCAGCACCTCCACCAGGCTTCCATAGATGAAACTCAGTAAAGATGCTCAGTAAAAAATAGCCAGAAGTGTCTCTGCAAAATAGCTTTTGAGCCCCTGCATATTAATTTGGAAATGGAATAGATCCTTACTCTTTTCACTCTAAATCTTCACAGGGAATTGTCCATCTTGTCACTTGCCTTGGTTTTGTACTGTTATTCCTTTGGGTTAAGTTGCTTTTGTCAAATATCAGGGTTTTACCATGAAACCTATCCCTGAACTTCCTCCCAATTCTTTGTGGTGATCATAATAGGTTTCCCAAAGCCATAACCCCCCCACCCTGATTACTTCCCAGTGTGAACCAGAGGCATCAGCATAGCTGAGTAAAGATGAGACTTTGCAGCTGGACTCAGATGTACTTGGAGCCCTGCTCAGTCAGGCTTCAGCTACTTAATCTTGAGTGCATGCTCAGTCACTTAGTCATATCTGACTCTTTCACAACCCCAGGGACTGTAGCCCACCAGGTTCCTCTGTCCATGGGATTTTCCAGGCAAGATTACTGGAGTGGGTTCCCCTTTCCTACTATAGGGGATCTTCGTGACCCAGGGGTCGAACCCAAGTCTCCTGCATCTTTTGTATTGGCAGCCAAAGACTTCGTCGCTGAGCCACCTGGGTGGCCCTATTTAATCTCAGACACATTATTTAACCTTTCTGGATCTAACCTTCTTGTTTGTAAAACAGGGGTAATACTAGTATGGCGTAGTAAAAATACTAAGTTTATCTTCAGTTTCCACAAGGAGATCAAACTAGTCAATCCTAAAGGAAATCAACCCTGAATATTCATTGGAAGGACTGATGCTGAAACTGAAGCTCTAATATTTTGGCCACCTGATGCAAAAAGCCGACTCACTGGAAAAGACCCTGATGCTGGGAGAGACTGAGGGCAGGGGGAGAAAGAGATGACAGAGGATGAGATGGTTGGATTGCCTCACTGACTCAATGGACACGAGATTGAGCAAACTCTGGGGGATAGTAAAGGACAGGGGAGCCTAGCATGCTGCAGTCCATGAGGTCACAAAGAGTTGGACATGACTTAGTGATTGAACAACAACAATGTTCAGCTTCTACCGAGAAGACTGAATTGTAAGCCTTTTTCAGGGAACTAGGACTGTGGTGACCAGTTCTGGCCAGTGGATCATGAGGGGAAGCAAAAAGCATCAGAGCAGGTCTGTCCCCGGCAATAAACTTTGCACAAGAGAGAAATAAGCTTTTGCAGCATTAACCCCTGTAGTCATAGACTGCTGCCTCCATTTCAGAATTTAGGATATCCAGACTAGCACTAACTACTTCCCTACTTGATAATGATCCTCCTCTCCAGGATGGTCCAAGAGACATTTCCCTAATGATGGAACCGTTTGACATCTGCAGGATCCAATATGGCAGCCACCAGTCACATGGGGCCATTGAAGGCTGGCTAGTGTGACTGACAAATTTAATTTTGAAGTTTATTTCATTTTAATTAATTTAGATGCAAATAGCCCCCATGGCTGCTGGCTACCACACTGGCCAGCTCAGCAGAACTGTATTCTGTTCCTTGGAAATGCCAAGCTCTCCAGAGTCCTGAGGTTTTTCCGCTGGCCATGGAAAACCATTTAGAGCCAGCCTCTACCTTTTCAATTCTCACTTTGCAGGCATTCAGTCTCTCCCTCAGTTCAGTCGCAAATATTGCTTCAGCAACACCATGTTACTTCTTCAGGCTTAAAAGGAACAGAGCTACAATTTATAGAAAGTGCACATAAGCAAGAAAAGGCATGCAATTGCTACTGATGCTTATTTCCAGATCGAACGGCAATTCCAAAAGCCTAACGCAGATGAACATGTGTGCTAGATATGAAACAGAACAAATAGAACTTTCTTGGGGCTATTCTAGAGTCAAACTACCTGAAAAGGCAAAGCCACAGTTCAGAAGTCCAGACTAAGCGGAATGAGGCCTTTGGAATAATTACATGCTGTTAATTGAAAAATGTTAATCATGTCATATTAGGAAGAAGACAGGGTTAAATTGGTAAAATTTCAATTCACTTAGGCCTTATCTCTTGTTGGAATGAACCAGATGATTAATCCTCAATATTCTTCCGGGATGTGGAGAACAGCAGCAATTAAATTAACAACTACAAAGTTTATGCTCAGAGATTCAAAAATGAAAGAGGGAAATGCTTTCATTTTTCACAAGTTGTTACCTTAATTATCTTCTTATTGCTCTGTCTCTTTTTCCTCATTACAAAAACACACCCCTTCGTACTCACAGATCCCTTTAATTTGCTGTAGCTCAGTAACAGTATAAGAAATGTCATCAGAGATACAAACTCATAAATCTTACTTTGTGCCTGCTCCTTGAAAATAAATTGTTTTGCTGTGCCTAGTCTCAGGGTTCATTCCAGAAAGTGCTGACAAGTTTCCACTTCCCTACAAATAACCAATAATCTGAGTGTCTGTAAACGTTATGTACATGCGGAGTTACTTTATCACTTTAATCCAACGGCACCCCCACCACCAACAAAAATTCCTTAGGAAAATAGGCTGCAACTTAATTGGTCAACTGGAAAATAGGCTGCAACTTAATTGGTCAACTTTATGAAAGATGATATGGAAAGAGAACAAGGTGGTAATTCAGGAAATAAAAACTCAGATCGAAACTTCTGACTCCCCTGGTGGCTCAGTATTAAAGAATCCACCTGTCAGTGCAGGAGACATGGGTTCAATCCCTGATCCAGGGAGATTCACATGACACGGACCAAGTAAGCCCATGCACTGCAACTCCCGAGGCTGTTTTTAGAGCCCCCAAGCCCTAAAGCCCATGCTCTGCAACAACAGAAGCCATGGCCGAAAAGCCCCTGACTAGAGAGCAGCCCCTGCTAGCCACAACTAGAGAAAAGCCCTTGCAGCAACTAAGACCCAGCACAGCCAAAAACAAATAAGTAAATAAATAAAATAATTTAAAAACCCTGAAACTTCATTTTCTATCATGCTCACTGTACAGACATGAAAATGGGCATACAGGAAGTCTATATTACAAATGCAAACCTCTAAAATCTTCTTTCTTTATTTATTTCTGCACGCATCTCCCCCCAAATGAGCACTCTCCTTTGTCAGTGGAGGAATCCAACTTTGTGAAGATCAGAGAATTCAAATCCCTTGGAATGCAGCTAATGAAAATTGGAAAAAAAAAAAAAAGATAAATGCAACTGCAACCATCATAAAGCAAGCATGCTGTCTCATGGTGATTGAACAGGTCCCCTGACATACGTGCATTCAACCTGTAACAATCACAAACCCTACCTGCATGTCACGTGTTCTTTCAAATCAGAAGCCCCATTTGCCAGTTTAGCACAGCCTACCAGCCCTGGATACCAGACAACACAATAAGGAAAGTGGTTTTAATGGTCAGGATTTCCAAGTAGGGTCTTTTCTTTTCTTCAAAAAAAAAAAAAAAAAAAAAAAATCATTTTCTGGCCAGAGCAGGAGAAGCGGTGAGGAATTAATGACATAATTAAGAAAATTAGTGATTTGGAAACTGTGAATGAGATGGAAAAAAAAAAAAAGCAACCCTACCACAAAACCCTGGGCTGAAAAAGCAATGCAATCAAATGATCGTGAGTCCAAAATGGGAAATGCATGAGAACGTATCAATAATTGAGGGCACCACATCCTCAATGCCTGAAGAAGTAACCGCCATCACTGTAAATCCTCTCTCAGACTGATGTTAAAGTCTTTGACGGTTATATATACTAGGGCAGTATCATCATTTAGTCTACTTTCTGAATTTCCGAAGTTTCATAGCAAAATGTCACATCCCCAGAGAACATCCTCACAACAAATTATTAGCCTGGCTCTATTGATCATCACCCAAATGGCAAAAATCTCAATAAATTTCATCTGGACCTTTACTGAAACCTCAAAAATGTATTACACACTCTCTGCTGACCACCGTTTTTATGATCGCTATTGTATTTGCAGGGCAGTCAATTTTATACAGCATAACAAACTGCCAAGTGGTAACGCGATTCCCTCCATTACGGAGGCCCGTGTATTAAATTTAGTGAGGCACAATATCAGACTTCAAATATTGCAAGGCTTAGAATTGAATGCCGCAGAGCCTAATGTGATCAATCCGACAAATACACTGACATATTAAGTAGCAGCTCATGTATTCATATTGGGAACTGATGCTGTTTTTTCTTTTTTCTGTTTAGCTGTATATTTTTTCGGATTAGCCATGATATTTCAAAATGAGCATTCTGCTTGGCAGTACAAGGGAACTGACAGCCAAGCAGCTGAGTGAGTGGGTCCCTACATTTCTTTCACGGCAGATCAATTATTACTTTTCTTAATGATGTGCTATTATAGGTAGAATGAAAGTGCAAGCATGATGGTGAAAAATACCATTTTTAAAATGATATTTATCCATTCTCTTGTGCCTTCCACCAACGTAAGTAAACTTTAAAAAAATATTTTTAGGGCTTGAGTTGTATGGAAGGTTTCTTAGGCTTTCATCAGATGAATCCCTTCTGGCTTTAAATTAAGATAAGAGTTGCTTTCTCTGCTCTCTTTTGTCATTGATTTTATTGCAACAGGAACAGTCAAAAGTACCGGGTTTTGTTTAAAAATCTCACTCTTATTCTAAGGATAAGAATCTTAACCACTTAATCGTAACCATCTTAACCACTTCTTTTTTGGAAAACATGAGTTGCAGTATTCTTCACCCGAATTTGTGTGGTGGGAGAAGACTCTTGAGAGTACCTTGGACAGCAAGGAGATCCAACCAGTCCATCTTAAAGGAAATCAGTCCTGAATATTCATTGGAAGGACTGATGCTGAAGCTGAAACTCCAATACTTTGGCCACCTGATAAGAAGAGCCGATTCATGGGAAAAAGACCCTGATGCTGGGGAAAAAATGAAGGCAAAAGGAGAAAGGGGCAGCAGAGGATAAGATGGTTAGATAGAATCACCAATGAAATGGACATGAATTTGAGCAAACTCTGGGAGATAATGAAGGATAGGGGAGCCTGGTGTGCTGTAGTCCATGGGGTCGCAGAGAGTGGGACACGACTTAGTGACTGAACAACAGTGACAGCAAATTTCACAGAAACATGGAAACCAGAGCCTGAAAACTGAATATCTCAACAGCCAAAACTTGTCAAGTTTACTGTCCATGGCTTAGAGATAAAACAATATTTTTGCCAAAAAAATATTTGGCAATACTAATACAATATTGTAAAGTTTAAAAATTAAATTAAATTAAAAAAAAAAAAAGCAAATAAAAGAAAACAGCTAGGAAAAAAAAATACATTTCTTGCCTGAGTTACCTAGAATTTTAAAAAATGCATGTTCTTTCTTCTCCTCTGCCCTCTAACACCACGAGAATACGGATGGTTCTAAACCCTCCTCCAGGTCATGAATTCATGGATCAAAAGTTGTCTATTTCCTTCATCCAGATTATAATATCAAAAACTACTTTTGCAATAATGAGGTCACTCTTGAGAGCCAAGAAAATACCAGGGTGCAGAAGAACTAAGTGTTTTTTTTTTTTCTTTCTTTTTTTTCTTCTGACTCTAGTCTGCAAATTCAACAGAATCACCAGAAAAAAAAGATCTCATGTTAAAAATTGAGATGCTGGGGCTCATTCCAAGATTTCTGATTTGCAGTGTCTTAGGTGGGGCTCAGGGATTCGGATGTCTTGCCTGTATTCTGAGATTCTGCTAAGATAACTGCTGTAAGGGTGTGGTCCTTAGCCTTGGTGGTTTATTTCATTAATACAGTTTATCAGTTCAGTCGCTCAGTGGTATATAACTCTTTGTGACACCATGGACTGCAGCATGCCAGGCTTTCCTGTCCATCACCAACTCGTGGAGCTTGCTCAAACCTACATCCATCCAACCATCTCATCCTCTGTCGTCCCCTTCTCCTCCTGCCTTCAATCTTTCCCAGCATCAGGGTCTTTTCCAATGAGTCAGGTCTTTGCATCAGGTGGCCATACAATTTATGAATGGGGTGAATCCAGATACCACACTAAAGGACTTTCATTTAGTTGTTCTGGTGAGGGGTTGAGCATCTGTATTTTTTTTTATTATGATGACAAAAATCACATAAAATGGACCATGTTAAGCATCATTCAGTGTCCAATACAGTAATGCTATTAATAATTTAGAAGTGAAAGTGTTGGTTGCTCAGTCGTGTCCGACTCTTTGCAGCCCCACAGACTATAGTCCTCCAGGCTCCTGTGTCCATGGAATTCTCCAGGCAAGAATACTGAAGTGGGTTGCTGTTCCCTCCTTTAGGGGATCTTCCTGACCCAGAGATCAAACCCGGGTCTCCTGCATTGCAGGCAGAAGTCCGAGACACCTGGGAAGCCCTATCAATAATAACTACATGAACATTATCGTGAAGCAGCTCTGTTGCCCTTTCTTTCAAGAATCTGAAACTATCGTCACGACACAGTAACTCTCCATGCCCACCTGCCCCAGCCCCTGGCCACCACTCTTCTAAGCTTTCTGTGTCCATGAATTTGATGGATCTAAGTACCTCAGATAAGTGGCATCACGCAGTACTTGTCTCTGGCTTACTTTTGTGACTGGCTTATTCTACTTAGCACAATGTCCTCATGATTTGGCCATGTTGTAGAGTATTACAGGATTTCCTTCTTTTTTAAAGGTGGGATAATACTCCAGTGTATGTGTATCCCACATTGGCCTTATTCATACGTCTATTCACGGTCATTTATGTGGCTTCCACCTCTTGGCTATTGTGAATAAGGCTGCTATGAACACAGGCATGCTGGGCATCAGACTTTTTAAAGGTCCTCAAGTGATTCTGATGTGTAGGCATGGTTAGGAAAGACTTTCCTAAAGTACTGTGAAGCCCCTAATCTCTAGAAATAAGACATGCCCTCTGAAAGTCATGGCATTTGGAAGCTTAGCAGTAGGGAAAACTTACATACCATGAATTGATAATTTGTTTATTTATTATTTTTTACTGGGGGATAACTGCTTTAAAATGTTGTGTTGGTTTCTGCTGTACAAGAAAGTGCATCAGCTCCATGTATACATATATCCCCTCCCTCTTGAACCTCTTTCCCATCACACCCCCGATCCCACCGCACCCCCAATCCCACCCCTCCAGGTCATTACAGAGCACTGAGCTGAGTGCTCTGTGCTATACAACAGCCTCCCACCAGCGATCTGTTTTATACCTGGTAGTGTATATACATCAGTGCTACTCTCCCAATTTGTCCCACCTTCCTCTTTCCCTTCCTTCATCCACACATTCCTTCTCTATGCCTGTATCTCTATTCCGCCCTGCAAATAGATTCATCTGAATCATTTTTCTACAAGCATTTTCCCCCCAGAAATCCTACAAATAAAGGTAGTAGACCACCATGGTTTCCATCCAGCCCAAGTTACTTGATGTGTCCCAGTATACACAAGACAATTAACAGACTTCAGATAAAGCTTGATCCTTCCCAGGTGTGCTAGCAGTAAAGAACCCGCCTGCCAAGGCAGGGGACAAAAGAGACGTGGGTTTGATCCCTGGGTCGGGAAGATCCTTTGGAGGAGGAAATGGCAACCCACTCCAGTATTTTTGCCTGGAGAATCCCATGGGCAGAAGAGCCTGGCGGGCTACAGTCCATAGGGTTACAAAGAGTCAGACACAACTGAAGCGACTTAGCAAGCAAGACATTAAAAGGTCAATTTGTACAAGAGCCTCTCCTCCAGTGTAGGAGAGACTGCTTTGCTTAGTGTTTGCCAGAAAGAGAAGACCGATCAGATCCAAAGCAGACTCTTTCCAGCCCTCTGTTGCTAGGATGGTACACAGGAAAGATTGCAATGTTCAGAGTCAAGTGAACCTGGGTTCACATCTCAGCTCCAATCACTTACCAGACACGGGCCTGGCACTGAGTGTCTTCAGCCCTCCCTGTCCATTTCCTCAACTAAAAATCAGAGATTATAAAACCTGCCTGAGCAGAAGAGATAAAGTAGCCAGCAGAACTTGACACATGAGTAGCTACTGTCTAAGCAGAAGCTATTATTCTTATGATAAAAAAGAGAATATAATGTCATAGATTTCTACCCTTTAAAATACCCACCTAGTTAGAAATAACTCCAGTGGCTCAGTAGAAAAGAATCTACCAACCAATGCAGGAGATGCAAGAGAGGTGGGCTCAAACCCAGGGTCAGAAAAACCCCCTGGAGAAGGAAATAGCAGCCTACTCCAGAATTCTTGCCTGGGAAATCCAATGGACAGAGGAGCCTGGCAGGCCGTAGTCCATGGGGTTGCAAAGGGCTGGATATGACTGAGCAACTACACAACAGCAATTATAGGCACTGTGTCTTCTCCATACAGGACCAACCATAAAACTGAAGGCACTCTTGCTGTACTACTGTCTCCTAATGATCTCTTCTGGGTGACATCCCAGAATTACCTGACAGGTTATTAGTAAGGTGAGGAGACTGGCATGGCTCTTGGGCTCCCCTCTGACTTTCTCCTACTCTTTTAAAATGCACTGACAAAGTAGGGGCACAGGATTCAAAGGGGAGAATTTTGTCAAGAATGGGCTTCTAGAACATTATTATTTTTGTATTAAGCTGTATTTATCAAGGAAAAGAGCACTGGGAATGTCATTGGCTATCCAATCTACATTTCTGTGTTAGACACTACATATTTTTATCAATGTACATTACTTGTACATTAGTGAATAACACTTATTCATGTAATCATTGACCTACACTTATTATGCATACACTTATTATGCATACACATACGTACTCTTTCTGAATCAGGTCTATGCTAGGCTTTGGGTTACAGAAATGAATAAGACATAGATGCTGGCTTTGAGGAGCTCATACATACACAAAAGGGTGATTATCGTAAAAAAAAGCATGGTTGATAATATAAATATGCTCAGAGAATTACAGGAGCAATGTGGAAGGGCACCTAATCCATTCAACTAGCTTCAGAATTATGAATCCTCAGAAAATGAAGAAGATTAGAGGAAAAAATGAAAACATTCAGAGTAGATTACATTCCAAACAGAAGGGACCATATGGCCTAAGGCATGGAGGCCAGGTATAAATGGAAGTAGAAGAATGTATATCCAATTTGGTATTGTTGGCAAATAAAATTTGAGGCGTGAAGTGGAAAACAGTGCAAGTTTCAACTTGCCTTCCAGACATTCATTCATTGTTAATTTATTCATCTATCACCTATCCATCTATGCAACCATCCTTCCATCCATACATCCACTATCTCTCTATTAATCCATCCATCCATTATCCATCCATCCATCTCACTATTTACCTCTTTTATTCAAAGTGTGATAAATGTCTCCTTTAAGCTTGGAGTTGTGATAGTCCCTGACAATTAAAAAATAATAATAATACTGAAGTAAGTCGAAAAAACAAATATGTATTAACATATATATATGGAATCCAGAAAGATGGTATTGATGAATCTATTTTCCAGGGCAGCAATGGAGATGCAGACATAGAGAAGAAGTTGTGGACACAGCAGGGGAAGGAGAAGGTGGGAGAAACTGAGAGAGCAGCATGGAAACATATACGTTACCATGCATAAAATAGACAGCCAGAGGGACTCAGGGAGCTCAAACCAGTCCTCTGTGACAACCTAGAGGGGTGAGATGGGGTGGGAGGTGGGAGGGAGGTTCAAAAGGGAAGGGACATAAGTATACCTATGGCCGATTCATGTTGATGTATGGCAGAAACCAACACAATATTGTAAAGCAATCATCTTCCAATTAAAAATTAATTAATAAAACAGTAATGCAGACAACTCCGTTGGGACATTCCAAGGCATTTGAAGTTTGATATGCCTGCCCCATATCAATGAGCCATCTCTTCCTAATTCTCATAGCATCCTTATTATCCAGCTATCCACTGGACGCATCAACTTAAAGCCAATTGAAACTCCTCAATTGCCTCTCCCAGTCAACAGAGCAAATGCAGCATCTCTCCATGTGTGATCTAAGAGTCTGAAGATGCGGCTTTCCCCTCGAACTTTACCCCCATTTCCTATCATCCCAGCCCTCTCAGTGGGGGACAATATATTGGCAGCCTGATCTCTATCCATCTCTTCTTCTAAAAGTGATTTTCCATTATGGCATCTCACCCTACACTGCTTCCGGTTCAGGTGGGGCTGCTTTCTCCCTCCCATCTCAGGGGTACAGACATGATCCAAGTAAAACCAATGAGAATACTTCATTGCCCTAACCGGCATGATTAGTCCCCTGTGGACTGAGTCAACCTAAAGAAGATCTAACCTAGAAAACTGTAAGAGGAATTTGGATACTGCAGTCAGATCGATTTGGTCTGATTCCTGCCAGACATGTAACTCTGAACAAGTTTAATTGTCACTATCACAGACTGATTACAAAAAACGGTCCCAGTTCTTCACCCTATTATCCATCATTGCCATTTTTCTACATGACTCTCAGTATCCTCCCACAAAGCAGTAATCTATTTCCCCAACCTTTGGATCTGGACTGGACTTGTGTCTGCTCTGGCAAAAAGAATGTGGCAGAAGTGAGAGTGTTTCAGTTCCAAGCATAAGCCTCAAAAAGCCTTGAGCAATTAGGCAAGAGAAACAAATTAAAGGCATCAAAATAAGAAAAGAGGGGATAAAATTGTTTCTGTTTGCAGATGGCATGATCTTATACATAAAGCACTCTAAAAACACCATCAAAAACTGTTAGAACTAATAAACAAATTCAGTTGACTTACAGGATACAAAATTAACATACAAAAATCAGTTGCAATTCTATATGCTAACAATAAACTAGCTGAGAAATAAACACGGAAAATAATCCTGTTTACAATGGCATCAAAAAGAATAAAATACTCAGGAACAAATTTAACTGAGGAGAAAGAGCTGTACACTGAAAATTATAAGAATGATGTAAGAAATAGAAGAAACAAATAAATAAAAAGATACATGTTCATGGGTTGGAAGAATTAATATCAGAATGTCCATACTACTCAAAGCCATGTATAGATTCTATCAATGCCTTTTCAACTTTGGACGGAGTTTTTCACAGAATTAGAAAAATACAATCCCAAATTTGATATGGAATCACAGATGACCTCAAATAGCCAAAATAACCTTCAGAAAAAAAAAAAGCAAAGCTGAAGTTATCACAATTTCTGATCAAGCTATACTACAAAACTATAGTAATCAAAAACAATATACAATGTTTCTATTAAAAAAAAAACACATAGACTGATGGAACAGAATCTAGAGCCTAGAAATAAACCCTCAAAATGCACAGTCAACTAATACTTGATAAGGGAGCCAAGGATACTCACCGGAAAAGTGAATCTCTTTTCAAAAAATGGTGTTGGAAAAAGTGTATATCCAGAAGCAAAATAACTTGTATCACTATATTATACAACTCACAAAACATTAACTTGACATTAATTAATGCCTTAAATATAAGATCTGAAACTATAAAACTCCTGGAATAAAACATAAACAGAAGGCTACCTGATATCTGTCTTGACAATATTTTTTTTTTTTTTTGATATGAGACTAAAAGCGTGGGCACTGAGAGCAAAATAAACACATAGGAGCACTCAAGCTTCTGCAAAGCAAATTGCACTATCGTATTAAGTCACTTCAGTTGTGTCCCGACTCTTTTGCAAACCTATGGACCATAGCCCGCCAGGCTCCTCTGTCCATGGGATTCTCCAGGCAGGAATACTGGAGTGGGTCGCCATGCCCTCCTCCAGGGGATCTTCCCCACCCAAGGACACAGGGATCAAACGCGTGGGTCTTTTGTCTCCTGCATTGGCAGGTGGGTTTTTGTTTTTTTGGTTTTTTTTTTACCACTAATGAAACCTGGGAAGCAAAGCTAAAGAAACAATCAATAAGATGAAGAACAGAAAAAAGTATTTACAAACTATATATTGTAAAAGAAGTTAACATCTAAGTGTATAAGAAAGTCACATTAGAGAAAGACAGAACTGTGATATCACTTATATGCAGAATCTAAAAAATATGATACAAATGGACTTATTTACAAAGCAGAAACAGACTCAGAAACATATAATACAAACTTGTGGTTACAAAGGTGAAAGGGAGGGAGAGGGATACATTTGGAATTTGTAAGTAACAGATATGGAAGAAGGCAATGGCACCCCACTCCAGTACTCTTGCCTGGAAAATCCCATGGATGGAGGAGCCCGGTAGGTTGCAGTCCATGGGGTGGCGAAGAGTTGGACACGACTGAGCGACTTCACTTTCACTTTCCACTTTCATGCATTGGAGAAGGAAATGGCAACCCACTCCAATGTTCTTGCCTGGAGAATCCCAGGGATGGACAGAGAAGCCTGGTAGGCTGCAGTCCATGGGATCGCACAGAATCGGACACGACTGAAGCAACTTAGCACCAGCAGCAGCAGCAAGTAACAGATATACATTACTCTATATTAAATAGATAAACAAAAGTGACCTACTGTGTTAGCACAGGTAAATATAGTCAGTGTCTTATAATAACCTATAATGGAAAGGAATCTGAAAATGAAATACATGGAGTATTATAAATCAACTGTATTGAAAGAAAAATTATAAAAAGAAAGTCATACAACGCAGTAGCAAGGAGGCTAATAATCCAATTTAAAAAGGCAGAGGAACTGAAAAGACGTTTTCTGAAGAAGACATACAAACGGCCAATTCATCAAGGAGATGCAAATCAAAACCGTAATGAGAGATCACCTCCCACCTGTTAGAATGACTATTATTTACACAGGTAACAAGTCACTGGCCAGGATGTGGAGAAAAGGGAATTCCTGTGCGCCATTGGCGAGAATGGGAATTGGCATAGCCACTGCGGAAAATGGGGCTTCCTCGGTGGCTCAGAGGTGAAGGCTCCGCCTACCAAGGCAGGAGCCGAGAAGATGCGGGTTCAGTCCCTGGGTCGAGAAGATCCTCTGGAGGAGTGCACGGCAACCCACTCCAGTATTCTTGCCTGGAGGGCTACAGTCCATGGGATCACATAGAGTTGGACACGACTGCAGCAACTTACCACACGTGCACAAACCACAGAGAATATGAAAGTTCTTCAAAAAATAAAAAATAGAACTACTTATAATCCAGCAGCACCACTTCTCGGTTTATATCTGACGGAAATAAAATCACTGTCTCAAAGAAATATATGCCGTATTCATTGCAGCATTATTCACAATAGACAAGATGTAGAAATATGTACTACACACACACACACACACACACACACACACACACAGAGTAAACACTAGATCCTGGAAGACTGGCAAGTAAAACCCCGATGATCAGAAATAGCTCTGTTTATTGTTTAAAAATAAAACACTTACTTTTCCACACCTCGGTATTACCTCAACATCTATAAATTGGGGTTGATAGTATGTATTCAATTTCATTCAGTGATAGTAAGTATCAAATAAGTTATTATTTATAAAATGCTTATAACCAGATCTGATATATAGCAAACACTATTAGTCACTCTTACTGGCATTGCTGTTATTATCATTATATTTAACACTATCTCCTCTCTTGCAATCAAACACAGGGTGTTACATACTGTGAAAGATACTCCATATTGCTGATAACACCAGGAGTAAAAGAAAGTGTGGAAAATGCTGAATAATAATTGTGTGCTTTTGAAAGACATCTGTACTCAATTCACAGAGACTTTCTTTCTCTGAAACTGCAATCCAGACACTGGCCACTATATATGATTACATGACCCATTCTCATAGCTGTTTAGACCAAAGGAGTCCAGTAAGGACTAACTAGATTCTCTCTACCAAGTATTTGGAATTAAAAATCTAAGGTCAGCCCTTTACAGCTATTTGAGGCTAAAACTGTGATAAAAAAATATTTAAAAGAGCAATTTATATTGAGTTCTGGAGCAAATAATTCATCATCTATCACTATAGGTCAATATCCTCCATAAAGTAGAGTTAATGATATCCATCTTTTCAGTTTATAGTGAGGATTAAATGAGAAAGTGAAAGTGTTAGTCAGTCGTGTCTGACTCTGTGGCCCCATGGACTGTAGTCCGCCAGGCTCCTCTGTCCATGAAATTCTCCAGGCAGGAATACTGGAGTGGGTTGCCATGCCCTTTTCCTGGGCATCTTCCCAACCCAGGGATTGAACCCAGGTCTCCCACATTGCAGGCAGATTCTTTACCATCTGAGCCAAATGAGAGTGCATATAGAGTGCTTGAACACTACCTAACTCAGCACATAGTAAGTCCAAAAAGAAGGTGCTATTTTCCAAGGAAGTAAAACATTTTGTATTGAAAAACTGCTTATAAGCCAATGGGCTGTAAACTTCCAAAAGAAAAACTGGACATATACACATGACTTCATGAGAATAAAACAGCTGGGGCTAGTCGCCTAACATTTATTGAGTAACTGTTTGCTTGGCACACTGCTAATGGTCTAAATACACAACTTCTGTTAACACTCATGTCCTCGTGAGGAGGATGGTCTTTCTATGCTCATTGTATGCATGGAGATGCTGAGGTTTAGAAAGACAGCAATGAACCCAAAGTCCTACAACTGCTAAGTGACAGAGCTGGGATTTGAACCCAACTATCTGACCCCCACGGCTTCCCTGGTGGCTCAGTCGGTAAAGAATCCACTTGTCAATGCAGGAGATGCAGGGTCCTCCCTGCGTCAGGAAGATCCCTTTGAGAGGAAAACGGCAGCCCACTCCAGTATTCTTGACTGGGAAATCCCAGGGACAGAAGAGTCTGGTGGGCTACAGCCCATGGGGTTGCAAAGAGTTGGACACGACTTAATGACGAAATAACAACAAATCTGACCCCCAAGGTTATGTATTTAACCAATAAGTGGCTCTGCCTCTCTCTTCCCAAGAGCAGAAGAACCTCTGTGTTGTCACTTTAGGTTTTCTTGAAATATCTCAGCTTCAGCAGAGACCTTCCTTTGTCCAAAGCCAAGTGTTGATCTTAATAAGCCAGGCCCCTCCTTTCTGCACCCAAGCGTCTTCTCTGAGCCAAGGAGTAGCCATGCACTTTCCAGCCATGTGAATCCAGCTGATGGCACTCTTTCTTCCAGGGTTCAGATTTTAATTAGCTCATAAGTCTGCCACTGGTGAGTGAAATATTTATTTCTCAGGAAAACACTTTAGTAATTTATGAATCAGAGTCATACAGTAGAAATGAGATACGGACTGTTTGTACACCGGCTGTCTATTTTCACTGCAAAGTGTGATTTCCCCTTTGGCAACCTCGATACCAAAGCCCGCTGCCTTTTCTGTGGGTTTGTTTGTTTGCCTTTGGGTAGTGGGGGTTAGAAGATTGTAATGTTAACATGTTGGGATGGGTTGGGAAGGAGAACTGGAAAGTCAGGGGTATGATACTCTGTTGGAGAAGACGTTATCAGAAGTCATTTAAAGAGCCACAAGTTATTATTATGAGAAAGTTTAAAAAGCCACAAGTTACTATTATTATGAAAAAGAAATGTATACAGTATATACTGAGGAATACAGTACAGAGGCTACAGTGTTATAGACACGACTTGGATATATTGTATCTTCAAGTCTATTAAAATTCTCCTGATACTGGGTGAAAGTATAAAACACTACCGCCATTTTGAAGGGTCCTGCAGTTATATCTATAATATCCGTAAATATGCACATCCTTTGCCCTATTCATTCCACTTTTAGAATCAGATAGAGCAATAGATATACATGTGCAAAGAAGTACGTAATGTTCGCTGATATCATATTGATTAAAACAGGAAGAGTCCATCCTGTCCCTCTCCTTTCCACTCTCCACTGCAAACTGTGTGATCTTAAAGCAGAAACTGGGTCAGGTGACCAACTCCAGTTTCCCACCCCCTGCTGCTGTGAAAAACCCACCAGGGGACGCCTCATATTGAAAAATTTAAATATAAAATAGTGCATCTTATTAGCCAGGAGACATCTATTATTATTGCAAAGTACTATAATGTAAATATAAATATATATGTTTAGGTACACCCTGTATTCCCCTGGGGCTAGTTCCTAATATGTGATTTTTTAAAAATAATTCTCCATTCTTCCATTTATGCAATCCTCATATATTTTGAAGTGTGCAACTTTTGCCAGGAACTATGCCAGGGGCTGGAGATAGAATGATAATAATGTATATAAAGACTCTATTCTGATGGAAATCAAAACTACCATGAGATATCAGTCTCACACTAGTCAGAATGGCCATCATCAAAAAATCTACAAACAATAATGCTGGAGAGGGTGTGGAGAAGAGGGAACCCTTCTACACTATTGATAGGAATGTAACTTGTTATGGCAGAAAGTGAAGAGGAACTAAAAAGCCTCTTGATGAAAGTGAAAGAGGAGAGTGAAAAAGTTGGCTTAAAGCTCAACATTCAGAAAGCGAAGATCATGGTATCTGGTCGCATCACTTCATGGGAAATAGATGAGAAAACAGTGGAAACAGGGTCAGACTTTATTTTGGGGGGCTCCATAATCACTGCAGATGGTGACTGCAACCATGAAATTAAAAGACGCTTACTCCTTGGAAGAAAAGTTATGACCAACCTAGACAGCATATTTAAAAGCAGAGACATTACTTTGCCAACAAAGGTCCATCTAGTCAAGGCTATGGTTTTTCCTGTAGTCATGTATGGATGTGAGAGTGGACTGTGAAGAAAGCTGAGCACTGAAGAATTGATGTTTTGAACTGTGGTATTGGGGAAGACTCTTGAGAGTCCCTTGGACTGCAAGGAGATCCAACCATTCCATTCTAAAGGAGAGCAGCCCTGGGATTTCTTTGGAAGGAATGATGCTAAAGCTGAAACTCCAGTACTTTGGCCACCTCATGCAAAGAGTTGACTCATTGGAAAAGACTCTGACGCTGGGAGGGATTGGGGGCAGGAGGAGAAGGGGACGACAGAGGATGAGATGGCTGGATGGCATCACTGACTCGATGGACGTGAGTCTGAGTGAACTCTGGGAGTTGGTGATGGACAGGGAGGCCTGGTGTGCTGCGATTCATGGGATCGCAAAGAGTCAGACACGACTGAGCGACTAAACTGACTGACTAACTGACAGCTACTATGGAGAATAGTAGGAAGGGTCCTTAAAAATACTGAAAATAGAGCTACCATATGATCCAGCAATCCCACTCCTGGGCGTATATTCAGAGAAAACCACAATTCAAAAAGGTGCATGTCCCCCAATGCAATGTTCATAGCAGCACTATTTGCAGTAGTCAAGACATGGAAGCAACCTAAATGTCCATCGGCAGAGGAGTGGATAAAGAAGACGTGGTGCATATACACAGTGGGCTGTTGGCCATAAAAAAAAAAAAAGAAATCCATTTGCAGCAACACGGAGAAATCTAGAGATTGTCATACGGAGTGAAGTCAGAGAGAGAAGTCAGAAAGACAAATACATGATATCGCTTATATGTGGAATCTAAAGATGGGTACAAATGAACTTTTTTACAAAACAGAAATAGAGTTTCAGATGTAGAAAACAAACTTATGGTTCGCAGGGGGGAAATGGAGAAGAGGGATAAATTGGGAGATTGGGACTGACATATACACACTGCTGTAAGTAAAATAGATAACTAATATGGACCTACTGTGTAGCACAGGGAACTCTACTCAACATTCTGCAGTGATCTATATGGGAAAAGATCTAAAAACGTTCATGTATGTATAACTGGTTCACTTTGATATATACCAGAAACTAACACAAAGTTGGAGAAGGCGATGGCACCCCACTCCAGTACTCTTGCCTGGAAAATCCCATGGATGGAGGAGCCTGGTAGGCTGCGGTCCATGGGGTTGCTAGGAGTCGGACACGACGGAGCGACTTCACTTTCACTTTTCACTTTCATGCATTGGAGAAGGAAATGGCAACCCACTCCAGTGTTCTTGCCTGGAGAATGCCAGGGACGGGGGAGCCTGGTGGGCTGCTGTCTATGGGGTCGCACAGAGTCAGACGTGACTGAAGCGACTTAGCAGCAGCAGCAGCAACACAGTTATAAATCAATTATACTCCAATAAATTAAAAAACAAATGAGACTCTAGTCTCATATAGCTTATTATTGTGAAGTGAAGTTGCTCAGTCGTCCAACTCTTTGCGACCCCATGGACTGTAGCCCACCAGGCTCTTCTATCCATGGGATTTTCTAGGCAAGAGAACTTATTATTAGGGGCTTATATTTACTTTATTTTATTGTTTAACATATTATAAACTTGATAGTTTGAGTGTACAGTTCTATAAATTTAAACACAGCATATTGATTTTTGTAATTGCTAACACAATTAGGAAACAGAATAGTTTCAGCACCCAAAAAACTCTCTTGTGTGCTTTTGGTATAAGGTTAGTGCTGGCTTCGTAAAATGAACTTGGATGAATTCCCTCGTTTTCTCTATTTGGAAGACACTGTATATAATTGGTAATTTTTTCAATATTAGACATGTGTTAGAATAACCAGTGATACCATCTGAGTGTGTATAAAGTTTTGTTTTTGTAGGGTATTTGAAGCAAATTTCTTTAAAAGTTTTTGAACTATTTAAACTATCTAGTTCATCCAGGTGACTTTTGCTAATGATTTTAGGGAATTAACCACCAGCTTCCCTGGTGGCTCAGACGGTAAAGCGTCTGCCTGCAATGCGGGAAACCCAGGTTTGATTCCTGGGTTGGGAAGATCCCCTGGAGAAGGAAATGGCAACCCACCCCAGCACTCTTGCTTGGAAAATCCCATGGATGGAGGAGCCTGATAGGCGACAGTCCATGGGGTCACAAAGAGTCGGACACGACTGAGCGATTTCACTTAGGGAATTAGTCTGTTTCATCTGAGTTATTAAATAAATGTGCATAGGCTGTAATAAGGGCTTCCCTGGTGACTCAGACAGGAGAGAATCTGCCTGCCGTGTAGGAGACCTGGGTCTGATCCCTGGGTTGGGAAGATGCCCTGGAGAAGGGGATGGCTCCGCACTTCAGTATTCTTGCCTGGAGAACTGCATGGACAGAGGGTGGGCTACAGACTGTGGGGTCACACGGTTGCAAAAGTTCCTTATCATCTTATTAATGTATGTGGTATTTACCATTTTTGTCATTTCACCTTTTCTATCAGTCTTTCTAGATTTTTTTTTTTATATACTTTGAAAGAAGTAATTTTGGTTTGATGGGTGTTCTCTGTTTTCAATGTCACTAATTTCTGTTCTTCTCTTTAGTACTTCCCTCTTTCTATTTGCTTTTGGTTCCCATTTGCTTTGCTCATCACTTTCTAGCATAAGTTTTACTACTGTACCCACGGTGCTAGAGGATAAGAGTATTTGAGCTACTTTTCCGGGGTGGCTTATTCTTAAAGATGATGGGCTTTATTCCACCTACAAGATGTCCATCACCTGAGAAAGGCAATCTTGACTTCTCCCTCACTAGCATCTGACCAGTAGCACTGACCAGTCTAGAGCATCTAACGCCCAACCCGCAGAAATGGTCTGTCGCATTGTCCTCAAATCATCAGCTGACTGAGCGATAATGGCCATAGATTTGGGAAAGTTGCCTGTGTGCCAGGCAGCAGGCTAAACTCCTTCTGTCTTTCTTTATGTGCTTACATCTACTGGATCCTTGAGTTGTACAGATTATAGAGTGCTTCCCACCATGACCCTTACCCTCCTGGTATTCAGACCTTTGGGTCATCTCCTCCTGTGGAGTGTGGGCAGGATCTGGGACTTGCTCCCATCCAGAGGCAAAGGTGATAGGCTTTGTGACGACATGTACATAAGATTTGGGACTTCCCAGGTGGTCCTAGTGGTAAAGAACCCATCTGCCAATACAGGAGACATAAGATACGTGAATTTGATCCTTGGTTTGGGGAAGATCCCCTGGAGGAGGGCATGGCTACCTGCTCCAGTATTCTAGCCTGGGGAATCCCCATGGATAGAGGAGCTTGGCGGGCTACAGTCCATGGGGCCACAGAAAGTTGGACAAGACTGAGCGACTAAGCAAGCACACACGTGCGTAAGATTATAACATCTCTCTTGCTGGAGTCTCTCTCCTTCCCTACTTCTTTCCTCTCCATTTCTGGCTTTGAGGAAGCAAGTTGCCATGAATCTTAATGCCACAAAGAGATGCTTTTTGCTGACAATCTAAGGAAGTTTGGAAGCAGATCCAGGCAAGCCTTTGATGAGAACCCAATCCTAGCCAACACTCTGTGAGGTCCTATGCAGGGGACCCAACTAAGCTATGTCCAAATCTGTGAGATAATAAATGTGTGTTGCCTAAGCCTCTATGTCTGTGGTAATTTTCTCTGCAGCATAGAAAATGAATACAAAATTTCCACAAGGCCAAAGTTCCACAAGGTGATATTACTATCATCTATTTTTTTTTCAGATGAAATGGAGATTCTTAGAGGCAGAACAATTTTTCCAAAGTCATACACTAAGCAGATGATTGAGCTAGAATTCCCATTTATATACAGTTAAGTCCCCTACGTAGGAATCTTCAAGTTGTGAACTTACAAAGATGTGACTGTGTGTTTGTATGTTCGTTCATGTACGTTAGTTCACATGTCTGGCAAACATTGTCACATGAGTGCATCCTCTCCAAGTGGCTGTGCTTTTGTGTATCTTACTGTATAGAGTGGGCTTCCCTGGTGGCTCAGTGGTAAAGAGTCTGCCTGCCAATGCGGGAGACACAAGTTCAATCTCTGGGTTGGGAAGACCCCCTGGAGAAGAAAACGGTAACCCATTCCAGTATTCTTGCCTGGGAGCGCCGATGGACAGAGGAGCCTGGCAGGCCACAGTCCATGGAGTTGCAAAAGAGTCGGACACGACTTAACGCTTAAACAACAACAGCAACGACCGTATAGAATACTGTAGTGCAGTATCTGTATTTCAAGCCCAGGCTTCCAGAAGGAAATGTAAAAGCAGAGCTGATGCAGCTGGTACTACTGTGCTTTTCAAGGAACTATGAAGTCAAGTGAAGATTGCTCAGTCCTGTCCGACTCTGCGACTTCATGGAATACAATCCATGGAATTTTCAATATACAATCCATGGAATTTTCCAGGCCAGAATACTGGGGTGTATAGCCTTTCCCTTCTCCAGGGGATCTTCCCAACCCAGGGATCGAACCCAGGTCTCCCATATTGCAAGCGGATTCTTTACCAGCTGTTCTTTATGAGTATAGTTCAAGGAACTATACTGTAAGATTAAAAATATTTTCTTTATTTTTGTGTTTTTTTTTAATGAATTATTTGTGTGAAAAGTATTATAAACCTATTACAGTACAGTACTATATAGCTAATTGTGCTAGTTGGGTACTGAGGCTAACATTAACGGACTTACAAACAAATTGGACTTACAGACATGCTTGGAACAGAACTTGTTCATACATAGGGAACTTACTGTAATTCTGATTCCAGAAACTGTACTCGTAATAACCATGTCATACTGCCTCCATGCGTTTCCCCATGGCTTAGAGAAATATAGAATATTTGGGTTGTTAATACCTTATCATTGATTCAAAGTTATTCCTCAAACTCCACAAAAATGAGCTAGGCCATTCATTGAGAGGATAGCTTTTCCCACTGGTTTTAAATACATAAATGCACTTGCTGCAAACCCCAAATACTTAATATGGCATAGAAGTCCCATCCTGATCTGAACCTAGGCTACTTTTCCAACCTGTCACCTCTCCACCTTCTCTTTCCCACCTCACTTTGCTGTATTTTCTTCAATATACCGAATTCCGTGCAGTTGTGCAAATGTTTCATGATTTCAGTTGACTTTGGGTATTTTTATTTAATCTTTGGCCAAATGTCCTCTCTTTTGTCGCGACTTGTCTAACTCTTTCTTGGCCTCGCCTCTCAGCTTAAGACAATACCTCCTCCACGAAGGCTCCCTGCCTTATTCCCTTCAAGTCTATTTGCCCCCCTAGAATCCTAAACTTCCCCTGCCTAGCACACGCCACATTATCTATATCATCCACTGACTAATCCCAGAAGACTGTAAAGACCTTGAGGACACGGTCTGTATCCTGTGTGCGTCATACATCAATGCCAAGCACGGCGGCTGCTACAGAGGATGTGGTCATAACCAGCAGCCAAATGGATGCTGAGCATCCCCAGGGACCTCTCTGTCTCATTTACCTTAAAACTGAGTAGCGTACCGCTGAAGGAATCATCGAATGGTGGCTCCACTGGCGTTCCACCAAGGCACATGAATTGCACTTTCTTATCCGCATAGCCCTTGCCTTTGGTATCATCGGTTTTCATTTTCTTTTCTAAAAGGTTCTGTTTTAAGCTTTAATAAACTCATTGAGTGGAAATGTACAGTCGGCGAGAGCAGCAACCCATCCACAGCTTGACTATTTATGGACGATTTACTTGCTTCCAAAGTGAGGCTTCATTCTCATAAATTGGTTTAGGAGGGGAGGTTGGGACAAGCAGAGATGTTGGTGTGCGGGACTGCAATAGTACTAGACCCCTGGGAACCGTAGCCTTAAAACAGAATACCCTGGCCTCAAAACTACTTGGGTGACTCCTCATGACCTGCTTAGGCATTTTCCTTTACCCCTAGGCTTTTAGAGGCAGATAGAGCAGTGGGAGTAGTGAAAATTGATTGCCTGGTCATCTGAGTTTTCTCCCTGTTTGCATATTCACAAAAGTGGTGAAAATGACTTTAGACCTAATACGTGGTTGGTTGAGTAAGACAAAACTGTGACCCTAACTAAGGCGTATCACATGGAAAAGGGAATTTCAGAGATCACTGCTATCTGTGCCTCAGTTTCCACATCTGTAAAATGGGCACATGATAAAACACGGCTCCCTGGTGGCTCATTAGGTAAAGAATCCACCTGCAATTCAGGAGGCCCAGATTCAATCCCTGGGTCAGGAAGATCCCCTGGAGAAGGGAATGGCAACCCACTCCAGTATTCCTGCCTGGGAAATCCCATGGACAGAGGAGCCTGGAGGGCTACAGTCCATGGAGTTGCAAGAGGCGGACACCACTGAGTGACTAAATCCCCACTAGTACTTCTGAACTGAGGAGCATTGTAAGGATTACATAAAAAGAGGCACATGAGTCTTAGAGCTCAGTGTTTGACACTTAGTGTTTGCTTAACAAAGTGAGCTTTTCTTCTCAATGTTACATGGCAGCCTGGATGGGAGGGAAATTTGGGAGAGGATGGATACATGTACATGTATGGCTGAGTCCCTTTGCTGCTCACCTGAAGCTATCACAACACTGTTTAATTGGTTATACCCCCATACAAAATAAAAAGCTTAAAAAATTTGAATTTCTATTGCTATCACTTTTAATACTGGATATTTAATTCAATATCGAGTCCTCAATAAATGTCATTGGCCATGATGACCATCCTTGCTGTTTTCATGCTTTGTTCTCAGTGCTTCCCAGGGTAAGGTTTTAATAAATGTATAGGAATCTCCTCAAGATGGTTCTCAAAGATCTCTGACCTTGTATGACTCACTCCCCTTGTAGGGAGGTTAGGTTAATGGACTCACAAATGGGGTAGAGCAGGAGTGATGAGACATCACCTCCAAGATGAGCTCATAAAATGACTGTTTTCCGTGTGGGGTGAACTCTCCCACTCTCCCTGGAAGTCCTCATTTTGGGGAAACCAGGGAACTTGAGCAGCAGACTTTCTGAAGCCAACTGGGAGCCACAGGAGAGCCACCCAAGAAAGCTCAGTGGTGCATCTTACTCCCCTAGAGACTTAACAATGCTTTTGGCCCCAACAACCTACCAAAACTATTGAACAAAGACTGGTCCAAATTATGCTGCAGCTGAAGCATCCCTGACCCAAAGAATCTATGAGATGATAAGTCTATGTTGTTTTCAGGCACTAAGTTTAGGCACCATGCTTTATACAACAATAGATAACTAGAACGGTAGTATTAGCAAGTATTTTCCATTTGAATGGAAGCTCTATGAGCAAGACATTTGAATATGCTATCCACCAATTTATGTCAAATATCTGTCAACATTTCTGGCACACAGCAAGTGCTCCAAAAATATTTTTTCTATGAAGGATGGAATGTGAAAGTGTTAGTTGCTCAGTTGTGTCTGACTCTTTGTGACCCCATGGACTGACTGTAGCTCTCCTGGTTCCTCTATCCATGGGATTCTTCAGTCAAGAATACTGGAGTGGGTAGCCAATCCCTTCTGTAGGGAATCTTCCTGAACCCAGAGATGGAACCGGGTCTCCTGCATTGCAGGCAGATTCTTTACCATCTGAGCCACCAGGGAAGCCCCATGAAGGATGGGAACTTATCTAAGGATTCATTTAACATGGGAATGCCCAATCCTCATCAGGAACTTTTCATCATTAATGTGAAAGAAACATACCCATTTCTTCAAGAAAGGCATGGAAACATATCTTTTGCTAAAAGAAATATATCTTAGTAAAATGCTTTTAAAAAGAAATATCTTTTGAACCTATACTTAAGGAACAACATATGCTTAGTCGCTCAGTTGGGTCTGACTCTTTGAGATCCCACGGACTGCAGCCCACCAGGCTCCTCTGTTTGTGGGGATTCTCCAGGCAAGAATACTAGAGTGGGTTGCTATGTCCTCCTCCAAGGAACATGGAGGAACACATGATTTTTAAGCAAATACTTTCGTAAGCCCTCAAACCTTGTTCTGTTTGTAATCTTAAATTCCTTCTCCACGTCCCCAAGAGCATTAGCTTCATAGCCAAGAGAGCTTTTCCTGCTCAGACAATTTTCCGACCAACAAATGTTGTGTATTTATCAGTCAGTTCTGGCTGTTTGCAAACCACAATAGTCATCACACATAAAACTAAAAACAGCAGTAAAGAAAGAGAGAGGTGGCTGGGCACAGAAAGAGAAAGAAAGCAGTTGCCAGACAGATATATACCAGGGATGCATGTGGCTAAACCCAAATGACAGTGGAAAGAGGAGAGGAAAAAACCACAGGGGCTCTTATTTTCAGCCAGGCAGGGGAAGGGAGGGAAGACACTCAGCCTTGAAGAGACTTGTGTCCAGGAGGAGTCAGCGCTTCAGAACCATTCAGATGACATAAGAGAAAGATCTTGAACTAGAGGAGATGGATATATGGTATTCAGTTCTCATTAGGCTCATGGTGTCAATTTCATTTGGAACCATGTTCCAGTGCTAATTTTCAGAGTGCTTGAGTGCTTCTTAAAATGAAGAGCGCTTACTCATGCTTTAATGCAGACTACATGGCCCATTTCTGCGCCTTTATTAAAGGATATAGTGAGCATATACATCCTGTTTGGGGTAGAAATTTAGAGCTGTTAGATACATGACTTTGGACCTCCAGAGCAAAATGGCAGCTGCTCCAACTATTTCTATCTTTTCATACTGACTTGGATGCAAAATGTCCAAAATGTGTGTATGCACACACACACACACACACACCACACACACATCACATTCCTAGTTGCTTTGCATTTTGCAGCTTTTTGAATATCATATAAGGAAGGCTTTGCCTCTGCAAACTAACTCATAGCTTAGGTGCTGTTAAGAGTTAATAACTCAAAAGGTTTCAACCATTTCCTTCTCCACTGTCTTTTTTAGGTGGCCCAAATTTGAAGTAAGAGACCGTTTCACCAAATTTTAGGTGAGCACTTTCTTGCTCATGAAGCTCACTGTACATCTATTACTGGTCATATAATTACAAAATAAGCCCTCACCATGTGAAAGGCAAAAATGGGTGATCTTTTTAAAGCCTCAAGGCTTCTGCCTCTAGGAATATATTCTGTTAAAAAAGTTCACCCCTATATACAGAGGTACCTATCCTAAGATGGTCATGAGCATTGCTAATGGTAGTGAAAATTGGCTGTGGAGAGGGACTTCATTTCCATCAACAAGGGGGTGAATATTCAAATAAGTGCGGGCACATCCATAACCTAAGGGACTATGTAGCCTTTTAAAAAAGAACAAAATTGATCTTCACATTTTGACATGCAAAGATCTCCAAAAGGTACTGAGTGGAAGGATATTGAATCAGGGGAGACCATAGTATGTTCCTCCAGGCTAAAATAATATGAATGTATATATTTATAAGGGCTTTCCTGGTGGCTCAGATGGTAAAGAATCGGCCTGCAATACAGGAGACCCTGATTTGATCCCTGGGTTGGAGAGATCCCCTGGAGAAGGGCATGACAATCCACTCCAGTATTCTTGCCTGGAGAAGGACTGGACAGAAGAGCCTGGTGAGCTACCGATCACAGGGTCACAGAGTACGACATGACTGGGCAAGTAACACATATATTTATAACATGGATGTGCATTCAGTTGAATTATATGATACATTGCTATTTTTATAACTAAAAACACCATATGACAGCAATTCCACTCCTGGGTATTTATGAAAAACAAAAACACTAATTTGAAAAGATTCACCCTGATATTCATAGCAGCATTATTTACAATAGCTAAGAGGTGGAAGCAACCTAACTGTCCATCAACAGAGAAATGGATAAAGAAGATATGATATACATAGATGGATACACACAATGGAACACTGCTCAGCCATAAAGAAGGAAATTCCGCCATCTGCAACAACATAGATGGGCTTGGCGGGTACTAGTGCAGCTCAAACGGTAAACAATCTGCCTGCAGTGCGGGAGACCTGGGTTCGATCCCTGGGTCAGGAAGATCCCCTGGAGAAGGAAATGGCAACCTACTCCAGTATTCTTGCCTGGAGAATCCCATGGACAGAGGAGCCTGGTGGGCTACAGTCCACGGGGTCATAAAGAGCTGGACACAACTGAGTGACTAACACATGCTCAGTGAAATATATCAGATGGAGAAAGACAAATACTGCATAACCTCACATATGTGGAATTTAAAAAATAAAACAAACTAGTGAATATAACCAACAAACAAAAAAAGAAATAGACTCACAGATATTGAGAACTAACTATTAGTTACCAGCAGGGAGAGGCAAGGGGAGGGACACAAGACGGCTAGGGGATTAACACGTACAAACTACTCATGTAAAATAATAAGCTGCAAGGATATACTGTACAACACAGGGAATAAAACTAATATTTTCTAATAACTATACTTGAACTATAAGCTTTAAACATTTTCACTCACTATGTTGTACATCAAATATACCTCAATTAAAAAAAAAATGTGACTTGATGGGCAAAGTACTTCAGGAGGATTCTTTTGTTGGCTGTGTACAAAATAAATGGCCCGTAGGATATAGGCAAAACTTCGATGATTCTGATCTCTTGTCATCAGGAACTTTGGTAATTGAGGATTTACTCTAAGGCATAAAACCACACTGTATTTTTGTCTTTAATGAAATCTCTGGCTCTTCGTGTTTGTCTCTCTCTCTCCCTTGCTCCCTCCCTCGTTCTCTTTCCTTGTCTCATGCGATGTACACTTTGTGACGGTCAAGCTGTCTGTGTCCTTCAAGGATTAAAGCTCCAAGAATTCAGGGTGAGAAGTCACTGTATCAGCTGTGAATGAGACCACATGCAGCATCTGCTAAGTCAAAAAGCACCTGATCTACGTACACATGTGGATGTTTTCCCTGGGATTATAAAGCTTATTTCCCTTCCACAGGGGTGAAAAATCAAATAAATTTTCTAGTACCTTGAAGATACAAAAGGTACAAAATAACCACCAGAATAGCGTTCGACTCTTTGCGACCCCATGGACTGAAGCCCACCAGGCTCCTCCATCCATGGAATTCTCGAGGCAAGAATGCTGGAGTGGGCTGCCATTTCCTTCTCCAGGGGATCTCCCCGACCCAGGGATCGAACCCGGGTCTCCTGCATTTCAGGCAGATTCTTCACCGTCTGAGCCACTAGGGTAGCCCACAAAGACCAAGTCCTTTCAGATGAATCTAATCTTCTTCAGTAGGAAAAAAAAAAAAAAAGTTTTACCCCCAGGCACAGGTATGAACCATTTTCATCCAAGCAAATACTTAGTAATTTACTCCTAAAGCCCCCAGGACTCCCAGATATTTCTTCATCCTGTTTAAAACACAGGGGATATGATGGTAAAGCTGATCTATTCAGTAACTCTTCCGTCCCTCACTATCCCCCTCCTCTCGACAGCAGAATTGTATTACACACAGCACACATTTAAAAATGTAATATAATCAAAGGAAGCATTATTCTTACAAAGGCTATTAAAAGAGCTAAGTAAATTCATACAGTATAATAAAAATGATTTATTTACTAGGAGAAAAAAAATGGAAGGGAAAACAGTGCTGTGCAGCTCCATCTGCAAAATCAGGTTCCCATAGAATATTAATCTTCATTGATTAGCTTGGAAGAAAAGCAAAGCTTTACACTTTCGCTTTTACGGTGTCAGTTAATTCAAATACTTCAATTTGACAAAGCCCCATCTGATCACACTGAACTCCTTAATACCGAGCATTGCAGAATATTCTATTTGCTTCTTGAAATCATCAATTTATGTCCAACAACATCTGTAGGAAAATGAGATTTGCCAAATGTCTCAAGATAGGGAACCACCATTACTGGTTTTTTGAGGTGAGCAGTTTTTCTTAACCTTTCTTTTCCACCATGTCCTTCTAGCAAAATAAGGAAGGAATGAAGACCCAATCCCCACCCCACCCCCACCCACCCCCCATGCTTCCCTGGTGGCTCAAAAGGTAAAGAATCCACCTGCAATGCAGGAGACCCAGGTTCAATCCCTGGATCGGGAAGATCCCCTGGGGAAGGGAATGGCAACCCACTCCAGTATCCTTGCCTGGGAAATCCCATGGACAGAGGAGCCTGGCAGGCTACAGACCATGGGATCACAAAGAGTCAGACACAACAGAGAGACTGAGCACACACAAAGAACTCCCCCACAACCCCATCCAGAAATATTGTTTAATGCCCCATTCCAGGGGTACAGGGATACCTTCGTGTTCATCCACAAGCAAAGACTAAGAAACTTAATTTTATATCGCCAGTGGCCCTGGTGAAAATCACACATTCTTTGCCACCCATTACTGCTTTGGTGGCTAGAAGAAATACAGCCTTTAGTCACTGATATTTCTCCTGCGACACAATCATTTTGGCACATTCTTTTCACCATCATAACAAAAAATAATGAGTCATGTGTCTAGACTATTAATGCCAGTTTTTATCTTGTAGGGCCTATGCCTCATTTAACCGTGCAGAGGGGATATGGTTTAGGGTCATTTGTGGCCCCAATTAATGCTCCAAATGTCACGCAAGTCACTAGACTAATCCACATGCCAGAGATCTCTGCTTGCTGTAACCGCCGAGCACACGAAGGTCTCAGATTTTACAACCAAGATAATCAGCAGTGTTCAGTCTCTCTCTCTAAGCCTGAGTGTATGTGTGCTCAGTTGCTTCAGTCGTGTCCGTCTCTTTGTGACCCCATAGACTGTAGCCCCTCAGGGTCCTCTGTCCATGGGCTTCTTCAGGCAAGAATACTGGAGTGGGTTGCCATGCGCTCCTCCAGGGGATCTTCCTGACCCAGGGATTGTACCCATGTCTCTTACATCTCCTGCATTGGCAGGCGGGTTCTTTACCACTAGTTTCACCTCGGAAGCTTGTGGTTGTTGCTCAGGCACTCAGTCGTGTCCAACTCTTCATGACACGTTAACCCGCTCAAGCTTAACTCCATTCAGACTTGCAGAGATAGGCAAGCGGCTTCCTCTCTCTGCGCCTCAATGTAAAGTGGAGATGGTGTTATTAATTGTCAATGGTAGTAGACCTCTAAATACCTAGGTGAATGAGAAGGTCTCTGTTTTGTCACAGGATCAGGGCCGTCCTTTTTATTCTGCTAGCTTCTTCCATAATCTTGATCGTGGTTTATCAGGATAGATTTGTCTGTGAGACGATCTGACATGAGGCTCTCTCACTAGCATGAAATAAAAGCTCAGGGAAGGCAGTGACTTGGTCTCAGTGTCTCATCATCTCATGACTGGCAGATAGTGAAGAAAGCATCCGTCCCAAAGAAAATGTCAGTTTGTATTTATTAAACGAATGAACGGAAGAATGAATGAATGAAATGACCCAGGCGGCTCAGCTCAAAGTTTTTCTGTTTGGAATCAGTTCTTTTTTTTTTTTTTTCTTCAGCAGAGACGCTTCACTCCTTGAACTTAACAGTGTTATTAAATAGAGGCGGAGATTCTATCCCTCTGTGGCTGCCTTTATTCTTAGAGTCCTGTTTCTCATAGCTCAGTTGGTAAAGAATCCGCCTGCAATGCAGGAGACCCTGGTTTGATTCCTGGGTTGGGAAAAACCGCTGGAGAAGGGATAGGCTACCCACTCGTGTATTCTTGGGCTTCCCTTGTGGCTCAGCTGGTAAAGAATATACCTGCAGTGCAGGAGACCTGGGTCTGATTCCTAGGTTGGGAAGACCCCTTGGAGAAGGGAAAGGCTACCCACTCCAGTATTCTGGCCTGGAGAATTTCATGGACTATATAGTCCATGGGGCCACAAAGAGTCGGACACGACAAAGTGACTCTCACTTCACTTCGCTTTCCTAAATCTGGGCTTGGGATCCCTAGGTTCTGTGAGGTCGGACCACCACCTTTTCCAGCCTCCAACCACAGAGACCCTCCTCTTCTGAGCTGAGATGTTCGTGCCACACCTGGTCACAGATGCCCACCATCCCTGGCCTGGAGGAGCATCATCTTCATCTTCCAGGTGGGATGTATTCACCTGAGGACACCTTCCTTCAAGGCTCCATATTGCTTTAGGGTTCTGAGAGGCAGCTAATGAGTCATTTCATTAGCAGGAGGGAAACCCAAAAAAGAGGGCCTGCCTGCAGGGATATCCCTCTTCCATGATTTTGTTTCAGGGCACAGTAAAGCCAAACAGAATAGAAACCTGGAGACTGATGCACCAAATAATTATAAGACACTCCAAGCTAAGTATTAGAAAATCTATGTGTATCCTTTACTTATTTTATCTCTTTATCTACTTTACAAACTAGTTTTACAAAACTGTAAAGCCAACACATGCATGCTACAAAATATTTAAAATAATGCAAAGAGGCCATCCACCCTTTGCCCAGTAGGTTTTCAAAAGTGTCTCAATTGATTATACACTACTATGTGTAAAATAGCTAGCTAGTGGGAAGCTGCTCTACAGCACAGGGAGCTAAGCTCGGTGCTCTGTGATAACCTAGATGGGTAGGATGAGGGGCTAGGGGTGGGAGGCTCACGAGGGAGAGGGTATATGCATATGCCTAGCTGACATCTTGCGAAATGCCGGGTTGGATGAAGCACAAGCTGGAATCAAGATTGCCGGGAGAAATATCAATAACCTCAGATATGCAGATGACACCACCCTTATGGCAGAAAGCGAAGAGGAACTAAAGAGCCTCTTGAAAGTGAAAGAGGAGAGTGGAAAAGCTGGCTTAAAACTCAACCTTCAAAAAACGAAGATCGTGGCACCTGGGAGATGGTGACGGATGTGCTGCAGTCCATGGGGTCGCAGAGTCAGACCCGACTGAGCCACTGAACAACACCAACAGCAGCTGATTCACCACTGAACAGCAGAAACTAACACAATGCTATGAAGCAATTATACTCCAATTGTTTTTTAAAAAAGCAAAATTTCAAAGCAGTTCAGTTCACTTTTTTGTGACCCCATGGACTGCAGCATGCCAGGCTTCCCTGTCCATCACCAACTCCTGGAGTTTGCTCAAACTCATGTCCATCGAGTCGGTGATGCCCTCCAACCATCTCAAAGCAGTTATCTTTAGCCAAAGACTGGCAGCTGGTGTAGAGTTGTATAGGATTCTACTCTTTTGTATTATACGTATTTTTAGTGCTATTTGATTTAATTATGTATATAATTTAATTTAAAAAAATTAAGGTAAACTTTTAATTATAAGGACTAACTAATTGGCAGATCATTGTTTTACAGTATTGTGTTGGTTTCTGCGTACATTATTGTGAATCAGCTATAAGCACACACATATCTCCTCTCTCTTGAGACTCCCTCCCTCCCATCTCCCCATCCCACCCTTCTAGGTTGTGAGAGAACCCCAAGCTGAGCTCTCTGGGCTATGTAGCAGCTTCCTGCTAGCCATCGATTTCACAAATGACAGTTTACATACATCAAGGCTACTCTCTCAATCCATCCCACCCTCTCTCCTTCCCGCATTGTGTCCACAAGTCTGTTCCTTACATCTGCAGAAGTTAACAGTATCTGGCATCATTTTACACAGTACATATATGGTCCCTTTTCCAGCCCACTGACAAATGAAAGCCTATCACAGTGCTTCTTGCTTTTCTCCCCCTTAATCACATGTCTAAGAGTTAGCTCAATGTCAGTGCAGATGAATCAACCTTATTCTTCTCCTAAATGCACAGTATTCAATCATAAGTGTGTGACCTGACTTGTTTAATCGGTCTCTACCTTGATGGGCATTTAGAAACAACAGGCAAGGCGATGTGAGTCTTTGTGCTCATGGCTGAGTGTATCTCTAAGATAGATTCCTCCTAGTGCAAACAGAGGACCAAGCAGGATGGGTATTTTTAATTGCCACGGCTGTTGCTAAGCTCTGGTATGTATTTAAACTTCTATGTACAGGGTCGGCTTTTATATTTTATAATAATCAATTAATAATATATTTAACAACTCCCAGTGAACCATGCTCAAACACGCAAACACACGCGGGCAAATACAGGGAGTAATGTAATTATCTCGTTCACTACCATAGACCCAGTACCTAGAAAAATATCTTGGAGCTAGCCCATGGGGAATAAGTGTTTATGAGATAAATGGATGGATGGATACATTTTATACCTGTCCTTTGTATAGTTTAACATCTAATAGTCATACATTACATTGCTCTGCAAGTTGTGAGCATTTTAAAATTCTTTGGGAAGCAAGCAAAGAACACCTTGTATGTAAATGAGATGAAATGAAGAGGCTCTTTATTGTTACCGAAAGGACCAGGAACCTATCTGTGTAAGTGCAAACATGTACTCCCTGAATGTGAGTTCTCAATTAATCCCTTTTTCCCCACACTTCTGATTGCAGAGTTGATGTTCACGATGACCCCAAGGCCGTTCTGAATCATCAGAGATTAAATTATGTCAAGCACAATTTTTAGCGAAGTGTATTTTATTTCCTTCTAATTAGCTGAAAATCGGTCATCCCCACATCTTATTTCTAGGATCAGAATGATTAAGCAGGAGCATCTTCCTTTGCTTCATCGATCGCTCTGCCCCCACTTCCTCAACCTTTGGTCATGTCCATCTCCTTTATCTTTTCTAGGTCGACTGTGTAGTCCAAGATTAAAACAGAAAGAAGAAAAGGAAGAGTAAACTTGATATTTTTTAAGTCAGAAAACCCCTTCACTCTTCAGAGTCAAGCAAACACATGTTCTGGACTTCAACTACAGAAAAAGAGGTTATTGTTAAATGAGTTTTAGGATTCTTTTCAAACACAAAAGACATACGGGGTAAAAAAAAAATGATTAGAAGACTTGAATTCTGTGTAGGCTTAATGACTATAAAAAGTAACCCCACCTACTCTAGGATTCCATTTATATAAAATCCTAGAGTAGGCAAACTAACATGTATAGGCGCAGAAAGCAGATCGGTGGTTACCTTGGGGAAGGCAGGAGGGCAGGAGTCAGAGCAAGAGAAGTCAAAGCGGCAGGAGGAATCCTGGGGGATGGAGAGATTCCCTATCTGGATTGTAGTGATGCTTTGCTAGTGTGTTTATACATCACAATTTATCAAAGTGCACACTTTGAATATAGGCAGTTTGTTACACATTATTCCTTAATAAAGCTGTTTTATTTTATTTTTTTAATATAAATTTATTTATTTTAATTGGAGGCTACTTACTTTACAATACTGTATTGGTTTTGCCATACATTGACATGAATCCGCCATGGGTGTACACATGTTCCCCATCCTGAACCCCCCTCCCACCTCCCTCCCCATCCCATCCCTCAAGCTGTTTTAAAAAACAAAATAATATGTATGAACAAGGAGGAAGATGTAACAAGAGTCAAGAAGTTCTAAGTTGAGGTCTAGCTCTCACCCGGGCGTGGTCCCCTTCCTAACGGTTTCTGAGCTAGTGATATCTCCAGGATGCGCTAAGCTTTGGTTCATTCCCCTGTCTGCCCATCTGCCCGTGGAAAGTCTTCTTTTTCTTTTTCTTTTTTTTAATTAGCTTTCATTGTAGTATAGCTGCTTTACAATATTGTGTTAGTTTCTACTGTACAGCAAAGCGAATCAGCTGTGTGTGCACATTTATCCCCTTGCTTTTGGGTTTCCTTCCCATTCAGGCCACCACAGAGCACTGAGTAGAGTTCCCTGTGCTATACAGCATAACCTCCTTAGTTATCTACTTCGTACTGGTATCAGTGCATAATAAAACAGTTATCCATTTTTATACCCAGTAGCAATAGTGTTAGAATAGTAGAGGATAAGATACTTAGATAGCATCACCGACTCAATGGACATGAATCTGAGCAAACTCTGAGAGATAGTGAAGGACAGGAGAGCCTGGCATACTGCAGTCCATGGGGTCACGAAGAGTCAGCCACGACAGCAAATGAACAGCCACCATCAATCGTGTATCTGTGTCAATCCTAATCTCCCTACTCCTTCTACACCTGCCTTCCCGCTTCGTATCCATACGTCAGTAATGAACAGCCACCATCAATCTGTATCTGTGTCAATCCTAATCTCCCTACTCCTTCTACACCTGCCTTCCCGCTTCGTATCCATACGTCAGTCCCCTATGTCTGTGCCTCTATTTTTGCTTTCAATCCCCAAGGAAAGCCTCAGTCTTGCTCTCCGTCCTCATCATGTGTTTCTCTCCCTCTTGCTTACTACCTTCCAGACATCCTGACTTTGAACCTAAATCATCTCCTTTGACCTTGGAGACTTTGTACCTCCTGCTCTGCTCTGCCTAGAATGTCTTTCCGTTGGTTCTTTGCATGGCCGGTCCCCCTCACTTTGGGAATTGGCTTCAATATCCTTCTCCTCCAAGAGTCCTTACTTGACGGCCCCATCTCCAAATCCCACTTACATCCTGCAGAGCATCGCACGTTCTCGTGTTCCGTTTGCCTGTTCACTGTCTGTCTCTTACAGTGGGATGCAAGCGCTATCTCATCAGGGATCTCATCCCAGTTCTTGTTCATACACGTCCACTGCCAAGAAGAGGGTCTGGCGCGTGAGAAGCACTGGCTCAGTTGTTTCATTGTTGTTGTTCAGTGGCTAAGTCACGTCTGACTCATTGCGACGCCATGGCCAATGGTTTCATTAGTATCCAATTTTTTTTTTGCTTGTGTATCTGTTGAACACTGTTCACCAGACACCCTTTGGGGCATTTGGTCACCTCACTCCCTACAAAATTCATGTTAATGAATTTGGTGCTTCAGGGCAGCAGAGATCATGTGTTATGAATTTGTATCTCACGTATCTATTACGGGACCTGCACACAGTAGATTTTCAATAAATGTCTGTTGAATTAAATGAAATCATTATGCCAAAAACCAAATAATTATTATGATGCTACAGCTTTGATACAGACTAATTTCCAAAAGAAAAAAAAAATCTTGAACCATATAGAAAACCCAAACACTAAAGAATAAAGGCCATGAGTAATCCTGAATCGATGACGTATTGAATGTAAGGGATTTCAAAGACTTGTGACTTAAATCATCACTAAAAATCACAGAAGGTGTTTGCTCTTCTGTTGATTTTATCACCAGAAATGTGTAACAAACAATGTTAAGTTGTAAAACACTTTTCAATCTGATTCTAGCATTTGCCAATTCTCAACTAATGTTACTATGTAATTAGCCTACACTGCTTATTCTTTGACCAGGATGGATCAAATCAGATAACAGAGTTATCTCAAGAGATAGAAACCAAAACTAAAACAAAACAAAACAGAAAAAAAAAAACCCAAAAAAACATTCACACACACACACACACACACACAGAGCCATAATGTACTTGGAAGTTAAGAACACAGTGGAACACACAGGTGTACTAGACGCAAAGACATGAAACATGCCTTCACGGTTCATGGTGCTATTACAGATCCACAGCAAAAGTAGTTTCAAGGAGTAAGGAAGAATTCAACTAAGAGATACTAAATAGTCTCATGTATTCTAGAACTTTATCTCAAAACCAGAGCTCTTGTGTCCTAAGCAGTCCTTCTAGACGGGGTCATTCCAGAGAGCTGTCACTAGCAAAAGTGAAGGCTAGGAGTTGCTTTCCTTGCCTGCATCCATTGCCCACCTTCACCTGTGTTGAGCAGAACTGCACCTCCTCCACCCTGAGGGTCCTCCACCCTCAGATCAAATGTTGCAGAGAAGAAGATGAAAGCTCTTGCCTCCATTGGGTGGTCATGAGGCCCAGAGCTGGCCAATCACCATATACTACCCCCAACCACTGAGATTGGCTAATGGACTGGCTCATACCTAAGATGAACCAATGAGAGGCAGCTCTGGGACTTTTGCTTTGACTTAAAGACTTTGGGAACTGAGCTGTTCTCTTTTAGCTATAATCGCTTAGCTAGAAGAACAGAAGCGTGAAGTTGCCACGTTACCAGGAAGAAAGTTTTGTCTGTGACCAAAGCCTTCATCAAAGGAAACAGATGAGAGAAGGAAAGAAAGATTTCTGAGACTATTGTCTGAATTTCTGGGTGCAGCTATGTCTGGGATCTATCTCTTAGACCTTTCTGTTTTGTATGCCAGTATACTCTCCATTTAGGTGTGATTTTGTCTATTTGAAGTGGTTATTTTTGCTACTCTCAACTGAAAGAAGGCAGAGAAATACTCAATCAAAGAACAAGTATTTGAAGAGTATTAGATTCCCTGTGTTTACTGCCCTTGTCTCAATTGACCACAAACTGAAACCAACATGAAACCTACTTGTCTTTTGGTGTCATAGTTTAAATATCCACACAAAGCAGTCAGTGATCTAAGAGCAAGAGATCTTGACTGTAGAAACCCAACATCCTCATATCATTTTACCATTTAAGGTCAGGAAAACCGAGTCTTGAGCCAGATTTTTACTTTGCTAAATCTCACTTTCCTCAGCTATGACTTAAGTATAATTTCCCTCCATCTCAGATTTCAGATAGTCTTTTCTTCTTCTTCTTTTTTAATTGGAGTATAACTGCTTTGCACTGTTATGTGAGTTTCTGCTGTACAAGGAAGTGAATCAGCCATGTGTACACATATATCTCCTCCCTCTGAAGCCTCCTTCCCATGCCCTCCATCCCACCCCTCTACGTCATCAGAGAGCAGCAAGTGGAGCTCCCTGTGCTACACAACAGATTCCCACTAGCTCTCTGTTTGAGAGGGGCAAGTTCTCCTGATGGGGATGAGGTGAGGTGCCAGATTCATTTGGAAGCTTTTTCAAACTGCACTAATTCTCTCTCATGAGAAGCCATAATAACTATTGGCAACACATCTACCTTCAGTTCTGCTGGAGGATGAGGGAAGGGAGATGGGGACCAAATTTAGAGGTCAATAAATTTATAAATAAATAAATTTAGAGGTCAATAAATAGCTTCAGTATAGCACCTGAAAGTCAATATATGAGTACTGTTTTTATTATTTAATTTGGCTTTAATTTATATAGAAATTTAAGAAGCACATCTATATAATCCTAAAACTGCTAGTCTCTTATCATATGGAATGGCTTTAACAAATCATTTTAGATTTTATAGATGAAAAACATAAAAGGAAGGCTAAATTCTGTTTTCACTCTTGTCATTACAGAATAGGGGGCAAAGTTGTCTTAAGCGGGTTGACAGATTCCAAGTGTCCATGCATATCTCAGAGAGTGACCCAGGTCAGCAAACAGAAAGAGCTGTTTGAGTTCCTACACTTGTGAAGGAGCTTCTCTGATGGCTCGGTGTGTAAAGAATCTGCCTGTAATGCAGGAGACACAGGGGACGTGGGTTCGACTCCTGGGTCAGGAAGATTCCCTGGAGGAGGAAAATGGGAACCCACTCCAGTATTCTTGCATTATAAATCCTATGGACAGAGGAGCTTGGCGGGCTTAGCAAAAAGTGGGACATGACTGAAGAACTAAGTACTGAACACTTGCAAACAGTACCACTAGGCTCTGGCAGTTTTCATGGCTTAGAGTAAAATGCATTTTAGGTCACAGGACTGGAGATTTCTGAAACCGCTCAGCTCCTTGGAGATGTTTTTATACCAATTTTGCTATCACTATGCTTGCTGGTGAGTATACCCTGTACAAGGCATATTCATTTATTTATATTACAGAAAATTTACTTACAGAAAATTATTTTTATTATGTAAATATCACATAAAAATGATGATACAATTAGAAACTGCAGAGAGGCAAAAAAGAAGAAAATAACAATCAGTCGTGCTAACCACTGTTACCATCATGGTGCATGTACACACTTTTAGAAGTGAATTACTGCAAGATTAATCTGGAGATTAACTTTCTGGGTTCAAATCCTAACTTTCTGCCACTTATTAGCTCATAAATTTAAGGAGCTTAAATCTCTCTGATTGAAGGCAAAAGAAGAAGGGAGCAGCAGAGGATGAGATGGTTAGATAGCATCACCAACACAATGGACATGAATTTGAGCAAACTGGGAGAGATAGTGAAGGTCAGAGGAGCCTGGAGTGCCGCAGTTTATGGGGTTACAAAGAGTTGGACAAGACTTAGCAATGGAACACAACACAAACCTCTCTGGTCCTCAGTGTCATAACATGCACAGTAGAAATAATAATAATACCTTCCTTCATTTCATTATTATTTTCAACATATTTCAAATGGGACCTTATTGTATATACCTTTTTTTTTTTCATCTGTCATTGCTTAATGTAGCAATGAATCTCTTTCACATCAATTATACTGCATTTCTAAATTTAGCAGGACTGAAGAGGGGCCACTTCCTTCTTAGAATGTAAGTTTCATATGAAAAATGGCCCAGTCAATTATATTTAGTGCTCTATCCTCAGCATCAGACCTGACGCCTGGCCCTTTATAAGCAATTTTATAAATACATATTCATTGCTAAACTGGCTTGAGATGGAGGACGTCAGAAACTGAAGATAGTTTAAGTTCTGGAAATCAAAACTGCTATAAATGCAGGAGAATGAGGTCATTGGTTTTCCATCCCCCCCTTTTAAAAAAAAATCACATCTTGGAAGGTGATGGATGACTCTTCCAATTATGTAACATACAATAATATCTTATGCAGAAGATTCAGGAAGCACCCATGCTTTTGAGAAACAGAGTTTTCCATTATCTTTTTTGATGCAGAGAGAATTAGGACGAGAGTTGGACATAGAAAGAGAAAGAAAGAGAGGGAGGGAGAAAATAAGGAAGGAAGGAAAAAAAGAGGGAGGGAGGGATGGAAGGAGGGGGGAAGGAAGGGAAGAAGGGAGGGAGGAAGAAAGAAGTTAGATGTGTGTGTGTGTGTGTGTGTGTGTGTGTCTACGGTGTGTGTGTGTGTGTGTGCTCAGTCGTGTCTGACACTTTGCGACCCCAAGGACTGCAGCTGGCCAGACTCCTCTGTCCATGGAATTTTCCAGGCAAGAATACTGGAGTGGGTTGCTATTTCCTACTCCAGGGGATATTCCCAACCCAGGGATCAAACCCACATCTCTTGCGTCTCCTGCAGTGGCAGATGGGTTCTGTAGGACTGTACCACCTGGGACACAGGCAGAGTTAGGCTCAAGCTTGCAATCATATCATCCATGCTTCCTGTGAAGGTTCAGTCAACACCAGAACTGACAATATACTTGCAGCGCTCAATAGAAGTATTAATGCATGTATCTTCGGCTTGAAAAGTTCTTTCAAAATTAGACTGTGTTTTCTAATCTCAAAAAAATTGCTGGTTGGATGATTTTCATTTCTTTGTAAAATGACAAGTGATACTTCATTTTTTAGCAAAAGGTTAATGTTAAGTCTCCAAACTTTATAAATTGTACTTTCTCCATAAAATAAACTATTGCATGCTGGTGTGCAAGATTAGCGAGAAATGTTCATACTGTTGAAAATAGATGAATTTTGCATTTCAAGGTGACAAGTGCAATGTCAGACCCAATCAATCGATCACTGCATAATTATTATTGTAAATGATCCATATCCATGCTGCAAACCTTAAGGGGAATTTAATGAAGCAGTAAGCACATCAATAATAAGATCTACTCTGGTCTCTATTAAATCTCATGATTCATAAATATCCTGGCATGTTTTATTCTTCCTTTAAATCCTGTGAAGACATCTAAAAAAGTGAACGCTTGAGGGCTACTATTTAACACTTCACTAAAGGCAATTCTAAGGCTTTCAGTAAGATTTAGGCTCAAAATTGGATCCCTTTTTACCTAAAGGCTAATGGAATCCCATAGTCTATGGATGCATATGGAACAGCATTCCTCTACAAAGTTAGCATTGAGGTAGGTGCAAATTACCTAGCAACTGAAATTTGAATTGCCGAAGCAAAAACCCCTGCAAATAGCAGGTGAATTAGGATCCTGAATCAGAGGAGTATTTCTTTCTGAAGAGAGAAAGGGTAGAGTCTGGCAGGACTTACACTATTTTGTTGTGAGGTGGATAAAGGCATGCTCTGGGCAGGACTAGCTCAATTTGAGTTATAAGAGGTGGTTCAGATGGTAAAGAATCTGCCTGCAATGTGGGAGATCCAGGTTCAATTCCTGGGTTGGGAAGATGCCCTGGAGTAGGAAATGGCAACCCACTCCAATGTTCTTGCCTGGAAAAGTCCATGGACACAGCAGCCTGATGGGCTGAGGTCCATGGGGTTGCAAAGAGTCAGACACGACTGTGCAATGAAACCAGCACCATTGGCAGCTGATGGAATCTCTGTGCAAAGAAAACGGCACAGGGTGGATGCAGCTCCAGGCTATGGCGTGCAGCTTGGTGAGGGCAGCAAAGTCTGGATTTCATCCTTATCTTGATGCCTTGGTGCAGTTCACCAACTGTACAATCCCTGGGCATGAGACACAGATGAGCCAGTATTGGTCCAGAAGTCACACACTCCAACTTGTTGACTTTTGAGCATCAGTCAAGTTCTGACATCAAGAGAGGCTAGAGGCAGGCTTGGGAACTATCCTTGCATTTGTCTTTGGTGGCAAGCAAACATGTTTTAAGGGGCTTCCCTAGTAGCTCAGCTGGTGAAGAATCCACCCGCAATGCAGGAAACCCCAGTTCGATTCCTGGGTCGGGAAAAGCCACTGGAGAAGGGATAGGCTACCCACTCAGTATTCTGGCCTGGAGAATTCCATGAACTGTATAGTCCATGGGGTCACAAAGAGTTGGACACGACTGAGCGACTTTCAAAAACATGTTTTAAAAATATACCATATGTTGAAGACCGAGACTCTATATATCTTCAAGTTTGTGCTCAGACACTTCAATTGAGTCTGACCCTTTGCGACCCTGTGGACTGTAGTCCACAACGCTCCTCTGTCCATGAGATTCTCCAGGCAAGAATACTGGAGTGGGTTGCCATTTCCTTCTCCAAGGGATCTTCCCAACCTGAGGATTGAACCCACATCTCATGCACTGGCAGGAGGGTGCTTTACAGCAGAGCCACCTGAGAAGATAGTTAGTATATTTAAATAACTCAATATCAGATATTCCTGTCCATATTTTCCCTGTGCCAATATTTACTTCCTCAGTATATAATCCTTTCTCAGATCATAAAGTACACATTTCTGTCTTTTAAAAACAAGCTTTTTACCTACAAACTAACCTCTAAAAAGACTTAGCAGTTTAGATTCCCAGCAAAATTGTCTGAGAATGAGTGCTCTCACATTCTGGCAAACACTCAGTATATTATCCTTCTCCATCTCTCGCAATTTAACAAAACCCTTGTTTTAGTTTGCATTTGTCTGACATTGGGGAGGATGAATATAATGTCCTATACTTATGTCCTATACTATTTTATTTTTTCTGTCTGAATTATCTGTTCACTCTCCTTTGCTCCCTTTGTACATTTTAAAAGTTGTTGTTGCTCATTTCATTAATATTTATCATGAGCTATGTTAAAATGAAATTTGAAAAACTTATGTCCAATAATAAGAAAATGGGTAAGTAAATTATGGTACATCCAAATGGTTAAAAAAAAGATACAATCTTTAAAAACTCATATTCTCAAATAAATGTAGTAACATCAGAAAATATTCCTAAAGTAATTTGTATGAAAGTATATTTCTAGTGTGACTCCAATTTTGGGGAAAAAAGGATATCCAAGCAAATTCAGATATATGGATATTTTAAAACAGGGAGCAATTTATCAAAATATTAAAAGTGGGAGTAATAAGTTGGGGGAATAGTGTTTCTATTCATATTTTGAATTCTTTATAATGTTCAAACACCATTTTTATTTTCATAAAGAAAGTAACCATTCTTTTTTTAAAAGAACACTTTTCCAGGGCATTTTCTTCTACTCATTTTTCAGAACACAGATACTAAGACCAAAATCTATTCATTTCATTAGAGCCCAGAGTTAAAGACTGCTTGTATCTTCTTCTATTTTCTTTCTTCATCTCTCTCTGAAGAGTTTTTTCCCTCAATATGAGAGTTAATTAGTAGTAATAGGCAAAAAAGGAGCAGAAGTTGGGCATCCCTGGTGGTCCAGTGGTTAAGAATCTGCCTGCCAGTGCAGGGGACACACAGGTTCAAGCCTGGGTTGGGGAAGATTCCACACGCCACGGGGCAACTAAGCCCAAGTACCACAAGTACTAAGCCCATGTGCTACAGATACTGAGCCCAGGTGCCCTAGAACCAGTGCTCTGCAACAGGAGAAGCCGCTGCCATGAGAAGCCCTTTCATCACAAGGAAGGCTAGCCCCAGCTCATTGCAACTAGAGAAAACCTGCTCACAGCAAGGAAGACCCGGTGCAGCCAAAATCAAATAAATAATTTCAAAAAATGTTCATAGATCTGTCAACATAACATAGCATATACATGCAAGCAAAACGGAGTTTAAAAAATTACTACTTTTGTAACTTGCACTTCCTTTTCCATCATTACCCAGGCAAAGCTTTTGTTTGCTTGTTTGTTAAGCAGTGATAGGAAAGGCTTTAAAAATAAATCTCTATGATCCAGATTTTAAAAACCATGATTTTCAGATTCCATGTACACTCCTAATTTCTAGGTATGGTACCTGTAAGTTAGTTGCCAGTGTAGGAAGAAATTAAACAATACTTTTATAACACGGTTATGTTTGATTCTTTGGGACCCTTTGGACTGGAGCCCACCAGGCTCCTCTGTCCATGGGATTTTTTTCAGGCAAGAACACATTGGAATGGGTTGCCATTTCCCTTCTCCAGTGTATCATCCCTACCCAGGGATTGAGCCTGTATCTCCTGCATTGTAGGCAGATTCTTTACCTGCTGAGCCAATAGGGAAGCCCTTTATAAAACTCACACACAAACACACACACACACACACACACACACACACAATGGCTGTATATGTTGTAAGAGCATCAATGTGAGTGCATTTGTCTGTTTATGAAATCCCCTTGTGTTCACAAAGAATGCTACGCCTTTGGCTTTGGCTTAATTTTATAAATGAGAGAAAGATATAAGAGTTTTGGCCCATTTCATTGGTTGAAAACATCGAGGGCTTCAGCGAAAATGTGAAGCGATCATGCATATGAAAAAAAAAAAGTCCTTCTGTCTCTCAATCCTCCTTTAACTAATTGTGTTCCTGTTCTCATTTGTAGCACTTGCCTCTTTGATTAGCCTTTTAATTTAGCACATTAACAACACTCTCTTTACTTGAACACTCCATCACTGAGCTCATTGAAGTCAAATGCCCTTGAAGATACTTGAAATTCCTAACAACACTCACTATTATTAAACTGTTTTATATTTCTGATTGTCAACCAAAAGTGCTGGGTTATTGGACAGAGTCAGCCATTGTGCAAAGCGCTGTGCTTTATTCAAGAATCTCTCAGCCCATTCCTGCTGGCTCTGCAGGAGAGCAGAGAGTTTCAATACACTCTACATTTCTCTTTTTTCCCCCCTTTTACCCTTTATTCCTTGCGCACCTCACCTTCATCACAGTTTTTGGGTAAATAAGAAGGGAAGCCTGCTGATTCAGCACTCGGGAAGGAATCATTGGAAAGGTCTGAGAATAAGGTTTCTTTGAAAATCAGGGCTGGATGCAAAGGTTTCCTGTGTCTGTGTACTTGCTTGTAATTGATTAACACAGACACATAGCGGGGAATTTGGTGGTTTGTAGCAGATGGAGAGTTGCTTCAAATCCTGAGAGAAGGATGACTGGTCAATTCTCTGCATGTGTGTGTGCCCCATTGCTTCAGTTGCTTCTTTGAGCTTGGCTGAGCTCCTCTATCTGTGGAATTTCTCAGGCAAGAATACTGGAGTGAGTTGCCATTTCCTCCTCCCGGGGATCTTCCCAACTCAGGTCTCCTGCATTGGCAGGTGGATTCTTTACCACTGAGCCACCTGGCAGCCTGCTAACCCCCATGTCCCAGCTGAGAGTCCTTCTTGGAAAAGTCTTGATTGATGACACCATTCCTAATACCCCTCCTTTTTTCTACTACTCCAGTTCTCTTTTTGTTTTGTCTTAGACGCTGCTGCAAGCTGTAATTATAATGTTTATTTATTTGTATCTCAGGCATCTATTGTTTTTAACCTAACCAGGACTTATTTCTCCTTCTGCTAACAGCTCTTTAATATTTCTTGAGAAACCACCTCTCCCCAACTCTCAGTTCATGCTTAAAAAAAAAAAAAAAAGACTGTGCCTATTCTCAGATTCCAAGCAGTATTTTACCCAAGTGTGGACATAGTCCGGAGATGGTTCTGGATGCATAGGTGACCCAATCTAAGAGCAACAGAATGGGCTTCAGAACTTTTCTGAGAACTGAGTACTTCTTGGATGAGTGGGGTTCATCTGATGGGGCTGCCCTCATCATAGCACTCACAGCAGACATCAGCTTGGAGCTACTAGAGGTACTGTTATGGAACTGTTGACTGAAACCACTTGCATTGGCCATATCACTTGCCTGAGTTGTCTCGATTGACAGCATGGTGCTGTCGCCAAAAACTAAGCAGGAGAATTTGGGATGAGCCAAAAGAGGGAGGAGATGACCAACCTCCCAGAGGCCTTCTCACTAGAATCCATCTTGGCTGAGAGATGTGCCATCAGGAAGGATCCTGAGTCAGACTATGGGCCAAGCAAGATGACTGGCCAGAGACAACCTGGAAACTAACGCCATCTCCATAAACCCTGAGACTGCGAGCCACATGGGAGAGCAGTTCTCCTGGGTTCCCTTAACTCTCCTGCTCCCTGCCCAGGGATGCATGTCCAACTCTGTGGGACCCTGTAGACTGTAGCCTGCCAGGCACCTCTGTCCATGGGATTCTCCAGGCAAGAATACTGAAATGGATAGCCATTCCCTTTCTCCAGGGAATCTTCCCGACCCAGGGATCGAACCTCCATCGCTGACATCTCCTGCATTGGCAGGCAGGTTCTTTAGCACCATCTGGGGAGACCCCTCTGCCTGGGCGCCCCTTCCCAATAAAGTCTCTTGCTTTGTTAGCACGTGTGTCTCCTTGGACAATTCATTTCCGAGTGTTAGACCAGAGCCCACTCTCAGCCCTGGAAGGTGCCCGCTTTCCTGCAACTAAACTTCAGCCACCCTGTGGGAGGGGTACAAAGGAAAGTGGATCTGAGAAGCAGAGTTAAACATCCAAGGATAAGCCTTGATCAACTGCGTCCATCTGGCCTTCAAAGTGCACCTCTGAGTTTCTTGGATATGTGACCCCACATCGTCCCTTTTGAAACTACCTTAGTTCTGCAACCATGAAGTGAAGTGAAGTGAACTCGCTCAGTCGTGTCCGACTTTTGCGACCCCATGGACTGTAGTCTACCATGCTCCTCCGTCCATGGGATTTTCCAGGCAAGCGTACTGGAGTGGGTTGCCATTTCCTTCTCCAGGGGATCTTCCCGACCCAGGGATCGAACCCGGGTCTCCCGCATTGTAGGCAGATGCTTTACTACCTGCGCCACTAGGGAAGTCTGCAACCATGAGCCTCAGTTAAAACCCTTTGTCTGCTGGCTTTATTCCTGCATTACCACGTGAGCTTTGTTGTGTTGTGTTTCATCAGTGTCCTCAACTACATATACATTCCACAAGGATTGAGCCCAGATCATGTTCTCCATGTCCTCAATACAACACAGACAATATCTGACACACTGGAAACTCTCAGTGATTAGTTTTGAACAAATACACAGATTTAAAAAAATTCTAATTGTTTAGTGATGCACCCAGACCTTGTACACATGCTCGCCATCAATAAACTTGCCTTGAGTTCCCACCAAGTGTGCATCTTGACTTCCATGTATACAGAAAGGCACTTTGTCACATGAAAGGATTAACAGGGTGATTCAGAGAAATAGAGAAGAAATGGCCAAATATAAGTGAGCATACAATTCTGCATCGCTGACAAACATTTAGCCAAATTTTTGTTTTGTCACGGGTTCTACTGAGATAGAACATTCTAGCTAGAACTGCATACTTTGCCAAATAGACAGACTAGCAAATAACAGAATTGCAAGTCACTCCTTAATAGTACAGAGTTTTCATCAGTGAACAGTGGTCTTTGATGTACTGGAAAAGCAAAGTCTATTCTTAGGGTATTAAGAGATTGGGACAACATTCTGAGGTAATCAGAGAGAGCAGATAATTCAGAAGTTATCCATAGCAGGTTATTTAAATGTAAACAGAAATTGCTCACTTGCCCTCTCTCTCTCATAATCTGTAGTCATCTAAGGCCAGACATTGGGGTACAATAAATAATATGTCTAGAATAAAAAGTTGCAAAAGGAATACAAAAATCCTCATGTCAGGGTGCCTAGGAGTGTCGATCCAATACAGAAAATTTGTAAGATTGAATCTAAGTACAAAACCATGGGGAATATTAGATTCAGAATGTAGAGACATGACGTGTCTTATCCAGCCCACATCACCACTTGAATAGCATTAAATTTCCCCTATTGGGCTTCCCAGGTGGCTCAGCAGTAAAGAATCTACCTGCCAAGGCAGGAGACATGGGTTCGATTTCTGGCTGTGGAAGATCCCCTGGAGAAGGAAATGGCAACCCACTCCAGTACTCTATCCTACGGACAGAGGAGCTTGGTGGGCTATAGATCATGGGGTCACTAACAGCTGGACATGACTGAAGCGACTAAACAACCACAACAAATCCTTTCCAAATCTTTTTCCCACACCTGCCTCTCCTTCCCAATCGTTTACTTGAATTTCTGCCTAAGATGTCTTGGGATAATAAACAGAAAACCCAATGTCCAATTCTCTCTCTACTTGTCCTAAAAGCTTCATGTTCCTTAGTTGTCAAAACAATGCTCTGTTTCTTCCCGAAATTATCTTGTTGGTATTGAATATCAATTTTTCAATTTGCTCTTCTCTGAATGGGGACATAAAGTTTTGTATAGAAACTAATTTGGTTTTGTCATTCAAACCTGCATCATTTGATCAAGTATTTATCTGAAGGTTTGTGAAATTTTTCCAAAGGTATATGAAACACCACTCAAAATGTAAAATGAAGAATAAGACTGATTCACATTAAATCAGGTTTCTTTTTTCTGATCCTCTGGAGCTAAATAACCTGCAGAGTTGGCTAAAGACTGTGTTTAAAACTTAAACATAAAGCCTTCGTAAGCCTTTTATATTTATACTCATTGGGCTTTGCTTTATACGCACACACGCGCACATACCTCAGGAAGGAACACAATCCTAGTGCCTAGAATTTCCTACTGAGAGAAAACGTTGGCTCACTTCTTGTTTCCTTCGATGCAATGCTATGGATTTGCTGCCCTATATGGCTGGCCCATTATTTTTACAGGAATCTTTAGACACAAAAATTCAATGAGTTTAGTGTCATTATTAGATCGGAAAGAAAAATGGATGGGGCTTTATGATACAAATCACTTTACAGACAAAGAGGGATGTGCATGCAAACAGAATTTCAGACAAATACCCCAAAAAAGTACCGATCAATTTACATCAATGGCTTCTGGGTGCTCAAGCGGAAAATAACATATTACTCCTTCTGCCAGACAGAGTCGGCAGTAAGTAGAGGCCATGAATGGTTAAGCCAGAGGGGGAGAAGATGTAAGTCATAAAGGAGCTTTCATTCATTACTGTTCGGGCCAACCACACTCCCGCTCATCAACCAGAAGGTTGGTTGGGGTGTTACTGAGTGCCCACCATTCTTCTTCTGCCTGAAGACGATATGAACACTGGGTCCCTCTGACTTAAAGATGCTAGGACGTTAGCCCTTTACAAATGTTTAAGCCATATCTTTAAGCAACATTACAGATGCTCCTTTGCTGGGATGCAAAAGAGGAAGTGGGCTGGGTTTGGCAAAAAAGGATGGTCATTAGAGTGTTTGAGAGAGTGGAGTCTGTTTGGAGCTCTGAGTTGTCCCTGGTGATATACAGAAAACGGCAAGAATTCTGGTATAAGCTATAGGTAAGGAAACTAAGAGATGAGAAAAGATGAACACTTTTATGGCAGTAATCAGAGTCGACGGGGTCCGTTTTTCTGAGCCCCTAACTAAGATCTACAGTGACGGTATCAGTGCTCAATGAACTTGCCAGGTCAGTAGAAATGAATTTCTGAATCAGAATTCACAGGGGAAAAGGATTCATCTTTGTATTCCTGAGGCATTTTGCTACAAAGCAGTCCAGTCAGAGAAAACATAGGAATTCTCAGCTTTGGGATAAAGCTGAAATCTTTCCCCCACAACAACAGCAAAAAAAAAATCCCCTTTGGTTACTGCCTGCAGTCTCTAGCACAGATTCCCACAACAAAGAACCATTTAATTAACTAGCCAACTAAGTTGGAGAAAAAAAGACCACACTCCCGTGTTAACAAAGCAGAACTAGGAATCACAATGAAAAGGAAGTTCCTTGATGGTTAGATTTGGCCCAAAGGAGCAAATATCTGAAGCAGAAACAAAGAATTAGCAGGTGTGTGAATTGCAGTCAACAGGTGATTGATGCTAACAATCAACTCTCCATTCTCAGCTCTTCCTGATTTTCAGACCATCTTTTTGCTGTTGTTCAGTCCCTCAGCTGTGTCTGACTCCTTGCGACCCCATGGACTGCAGCACGCTAGGCTCCCCTGTCCTTCACTACCTCCTGGACTTTGCGCAAACTCATGTCCATTGAACTGATGATGCCTTCCAACCATCTCATCCTCTGTTGTCTCCTTCTCCTCCTGCCCTCAATCTTTCCCAGCATCAGGGTCTTTTCAAATGAGTCAGCTTTTTGCATCAGGTGGCCAAAGTACTAGAGCTTCAGCATCAGTCCTCCTAATGAATATTCAGGGTTGATCTCCTTTAGAATTGACTGGTTTATCACCTTGCTGTCCAAGGGACTCTCAAGAGTCTTTTCCAGCACCATAATTCGAAAGCATCAATTCTTTGGCACTCAGCCTTCTTTATGGTCCAACTCTCACATCTGTAAATGACCACTGGAAAGACATCTTTTACATAATGATGTATTTCCCAAGGCCTGGTAGAATGTTTGGCATTGAGTCTATGCTCAGTAAAGGCTTAATAAATAATCAGCAAACTGGATGAGTGTTTGCTTAATGAATATATTCATACCACGCTAGGTACTAGCAAAGATTTTTATAAGCAGCAGCAACCAACAGTTAAAGAATTGGTTAAATTATGGAGCATCCATAAGCAGGATGATCATGTAGCATGTAGTCATTAACGACGCTGGTGTGGGAAATATCTAATGGCACAAACTGCTGAGTGATAAAAGCAGGTTACAAAACAGTTAAGTTCTCAGACTATGATCTCATTTTTTTCCAACAGAATATTCCCTCTCAGAGACTTTGTTTCCTTTCTTATTTCAGCGTACCTGAACTTGAGATGTGTTTTACCATTGATGCAGTACTTTAATGTCATAGCATTTTGGCCTCTACAAATAAACCCACACGTACACTCAGAGCAGAAACAAACAAGCAAACAGCAACAAAACACAAACAAACAACAAAGTCAATGGCATGCCTTTTAATCCTTAAATCAATGCTGTCTCCAAATTGAAAACAAGAAGTGCAGGTGTCCAGATGTGTGTGTGAGAGAAATATCCATAAGAAATTGAGCAGGGTTAGTATTTATACACATATCTTAGGTAGTAGAGAGTTTGGGTTCTTCTTCTAGAGTAATTTTACTACAAAGGGCCTGTGTGTTGTTTGTTTGAAATGAAAGCTGAAGACAACCATCAAATAAAAGGAAGAGATGCTTTTGTCCTAAAAGGGTTGACATATAGTTAGCACAATGGCCCTAGAACATAAAATAACTATAGTTTATAATTTATGCATGATTTCTACTCCATATTGAGTATATAAGTCAAGCAATGTGAAATCAGTTTATAAACAAAGGCTAGAATGTGAGGCATGGAACAGAAAAAGCTTTAGGCATTTGGGAAAGAAAATGGAGAATTCAGAGGAGGGTCCCCCGGTACCCAGAATGAGCTGGAAAATGTGAAAGACTGCAGGTATGTTCAGTTACTTCATCAGTTTGCTTAGAGCAGGCTGAGGGTAGAATTTTCTGGATAGTGGAGTTCTAGCCAAGGGAAACACACAGTGAAAGATACAGGACTCTCAGGATGCTGGAGAAAGAATGATGAGGTTTTGTTTCTTCTTCTTTTTTTAAGTGATTGAACTGCATTGGCAAGAACAGTAATGTTGCCTACTGGGGTGACTGCATCTGTCTTTACAAAGTTACTCAGAAATTCGCTAATTGTTGTTCTTTTCTCCACCCATTTTAGCCCAGGATATGGATGTATAAGCCACTGTTTATAAAAGGATGCGGGCGGGAAACGAAAACATGATAAGAAAGTTAAAAATCAAGATCACAGCATTTCATCTAGAAGTTAAAGGAACAGAGAATGTCTATCTAGAAATAATAAAATGGAAATGGTTCTGTTGTGGACAGACAGTAAAAGGTTCTAGAGTCAAAAAACAAACACTCATTGCCGTGGAGTTTAACCTGGGGGACCATCTGGTCCAGGACATGAGAAATGAGGGTAAATGGTGTCTTAGGCCTGAACTGGATGAGCGAGTGTCAATTGCCAGCATGTCCCAACCCTGAGAAGACACAGGTCAACCGTATCCCACGAAACACTGATGCTGGAGGAACGAAATAACCATAGTAGTGCTGCCCGAGGGGGGCTTCATCTCACATGAGGCATGTGTAGCCTGGTACCCACACAGGTTAGGACCTTGGTAAAAGTGATTCCTCTCCCTTTTCTGGGAGTCCTCAGGGAAAACTGTCTCTTTCTTCTATTGAAGTTGAATTTGGTGAATCAAAACTGCCCAGAAGATAACAAAGAGTACCAAAGAACATAACTTTTTTTTTTTTTTTTCCCCTCCCTGTATAGCAGCCTGTCTTCCCCCAGGGGAAATGAAGCAACAGGGACATTACCAATCTTGTTTTTCATAGGAAAAACTTCCAAAGGAAATTTCAGGAAAGACATATACAAACGTTAGATGGGAGCAAAAAGATTTCAAGTGTATGTGTTTGCAATGATATCATGAGACTGCCTTCCGGGAGCTATACTGTGTTTTTAACTAGGATGGGCTTCCCTGGTGGCTCAAACCGTAAAGAATCCGCCTGCAATGCAGGAGACCCAGGTTCGATCCCTGGGTCAGGAAAGTCCCCTGGAGTAAGAGAATGGCTACCCATTTCAGTATTCTTGCCTGGGAAATCACATGGACAGAGAAGCCTGGTGGGCTACAGCCCGTGGGGTCACAGAGTTGGACACGACTGAGCGACAATCACGTTCACTTCTAAAGCATCTCATTGCCTTTCGCATCCAGAGAAGACAGTTCTGATTGACTACAACTGAGTGGGGATCCAAGGAGAGAATGTGCTCCCCCCATGGGCCCCTGTAATTCCCTCCAACAAAAAGTTTCCAATCAATAAAAATATTCTCACTGAAATCATGTGCCATTAACACAGGTGCATATAAAGAAACTACTTGACAAATTTCATAAATAACGATGAGAACAAACCAAATACGGATTAGGTTTTACTCTATCTCCAAGTCACTTCACTTTCATTTGTGCATCTACAAGAGAATAGCAAACATTCTCATCACACATGGACCTGAGACTCATTTTCCTAAAGCAAGACAAGCTCTTAAGAGAGATATCAACCACATTTAGAATATTTTTATTCACAGACTAGAAGGCAACAACAGTGCATCTGTATTTAAAAAAAGAAAAAGTGAGGAATGGAACTCCATCCCTCATAGTGTTAATGTTAGCTCACCACTTCATATCTCCTTAAACAACATGGATCCAACTGTTCCAACTTAAAGTTTCTGCCATTTTTTGAATGCAACGCCCCCAACCCCAAACTCGGAATTAAGCAGAATACTTGAACACTGGGCAAAGAGGTAGTAACCGTTTTTTTTTTTCAATTTGATAAATACAGTGAATAAAACTGGCAACACTGAAAATCATTGGTCAGGAAGAATAACACAGAAATTGAGGCAGGCAGGATTTACTAGTCAAGGGATAATTACCACGGATCGGGTTAGCAAGCTTTGAGGGTCCAGGACACAGTGTTTCGCCCCTGTGCTCTGAAATGCAAAGACGCACGTGTCTAAGAGCCAGTAAACCCCACAAATAAAATCAACAACTCCACTTAGCAACTGAGAAAAACTGCAACCTGTAAAATGTTACTCACCACAGCCTAAAAAAGAAAAAAAAAAGGAAATTTGTTTACAATTAGCCAGACTCCACTTACAAAAGAAAAAGCCAAATAGACCCCTTTCCCATAAAGACCAGCAGAGTTATTTCCTTAATCATCGATGCCATGATCCCATGTGACACATTTTCTTAGTGCTTAAAAACCAACATTTGTAAACACTCAGCATGTGAATCATTTTCCACCTCCACTGTCAAAAATAAATGGCATGACGATTCAGTGTTTTTAGGTAAAATTATATTAAGTTTATGCTAAGTTTGTGCTAGTTAGTGATTTGCTATTTCCAAACACTTCTCTCACGACAGGCAACTTTAAAGGTACAACTTGCCCTAAAATGAAAACAAAATAATAATAGAGACAGCCTGTCCCCAGCTGGCGGGATTCATTGTGTTGAGTCGTGCAGAAATAAACCAGGTGTAAATGGAGCTAAAAGCACTATAAAAGAAAATGTATAAAAGACAGAGGGAGGGGGATAAGAAGAAAGTCTACATCCCAAAGCTCAGTGAGGGGTAAGACAGGCTGAGTTCAAAGAACAGGGGTGATTAACAATGAGGCTTTCTCCCCTATGGCAAAGACAAGTTCAGGGACCTGAGTTGAACTAGGAGGGAGGGAGAGAAAGAGAGATTTCTCTAAGTATGCTGAACAATTAAAAAAAAAAAAATGATGTTGCTGCTGCTGAAACTGAAGTACTACTGTGTTGTTTTTTTTTCTACTTTCCCCCCTTGGAAGTGCCTTTCTCCCTTGAAAACTCGAGAGCATCCTGTCTTTAACCTGAAATCACATAGCCTGTCTTTGGTTGACAGATGCATACAACTCCTGCAGTGCCCAAACTCAACTAGGATCTACCTGTGTCCCCCAACACATGACTGATCCATTTTTCTAAGCCTGTCCTGCTATATGACTATTTTTTAAATTGCCTCGACAGTTAAACGGTGGAATTCATAACTGCAGGTTAATATTTCCATGCTTTTATTTCCATGCCACCTCCCAAAAGAAGAAATAATATATTAAAAAACCCAATAACTATATAATATTTATCAGTCAGCCAGAACAAATACAGGGAGGTCCACCTTTTGCCAGACAGATCCTTGTAAAACACACACATACAAACACACACCTGGTGAAGGCAAATAAGACACCCTGCTCACATCTCCAACCCTCAGCCCCCAGATGACAAATACGTAGTCACTTGTGAGAGAAAAACCAAACCACACCAAACAAACAAAAAGCCACCACGACTCGGAACAGTTCATTCTTAGCAATTACATGAAATCCTACACAGCTACAAGTGATGCAGAATCCGCCCCACGCCTGAACTGGCTTTTTCGGACCTTTTCTTTTTATTAAAAAAATAAATAATTTTTTTTTCCGAATTCCTCATCACACTGTTCCGAGAAAAAGAAGCCAGCCATGCATTCCCCCCCCACCACCTCCTTTCATTTTTCTTTTTTTTTTTTTGGTTTCCTTTCTGTAACTGAAAATAAAATTGCAGCTTAATGCTAATGAACCAGGGCTTCCTAAGGTCCCACTGGAAACATGAGCACATGTACTGTAGCAAGGCAAGATTATTCTGCCACAAGCATAATCACCTTACACAAAATGTGATTACTCTGGGCTGCAATCTTTATCCCCAAAGTCAATTTATTAATCAAAGAGAAAGAGAGAGCGAGACAGGAGAGAAAGAGGCTACCTACCCACAAATACATCATCATCTTGAAAGAGAAATCAAGGGTTCTCTGTCAGCAAACAGAAGTCTCCTTACTTCACCAAGAGTGTCTGGAAGAAAAACTGAAACCAGTGGGTAGAAAATCTTGCCTTGTCTGTCGGGTCCTTAAGGTTTGGTGTGCTTGTTTATGAGTTTACGAGCATAGCATTCCTTCAGTGGCACTGTGTGCGATGCGACTTGTTTCACACTGCCTTCCTCTCTCTCTCTCTTTCCTTTCTAACTCTTGCCTTTCCTCTCTTTCCTGTCAAGGCTGCTTTTGGTAACAAATTTCCCGATGTGGTTCCTTAATGAGCAAAAAGAAAAAAAAAAAAAAAATCCGGACACTTTAGGCGGCCAGCAAGAGTGGGGACCACAAACCCTGACGATGCTTGTAGTATTAATAATAATAGCGATGGTGTAAACCATAAACAAGCGGGCGCTACACCATCTCCTGACGGCTGGTGGGAGGTTCGCGAGGTCCCCACTGGTGGAATCTACAGGAAGACGGCCGATCCTCTGGAGGCAAACACATCTGCACGGAGCCGCTGAGTCTGGGTGGCCAGCATCTGTAATTTTTTTTTTTTTTTTTTTTGGTTTGTTTCTTGTTTTGTTTTAAACTCAAAGGAAAGCTCCAGCCGCAGAGAAAAGAACATGAGCAGCAAGCCGGCTTCCCCTTTATCTCTTTAAATGTACTTCAGATAAAAAGCGGCATCCAGTCCCGGTCAAGGCCTCCCCAGACTCATCGCTCGCCTAGCACCGGGCTCAGCACACTTGACTACAGCCATCTACCGACCCCGCTGTGTCATTGCGGGCTCCGAGGCTGCCGGCTGTCCAGGCTGCAGCTGCCGGCCTGCCCATCGCGGTTCCCGGGGCAGCGGCTTCCCCGCGCAGGGCTCTCCGCCAGGGTGTGTACCGGGAAGAGTGGGGTGGGGGTGGGGGGGAATGGAGGATGGGCCGTGGAAGCTTCGGTGCCAATTCAGCAAATCAAAAGCCAAAGCAAGCCCCACCAACTCAACCCAGCAAATGGAAAGCCTCAAAAAGGTTTGCACACATGTTTAGCCTTCCTAATCTAAGGATGGAGATCCTACACATGCCCTCATTAGGAGACCAGATGTGCGTGCGAGTGTGTGTGTGTGTGTGTGTGTGTGTGTGTGTGTGTGTTTCTCCTTCTCCCTCCTCCTTTGCAATTGCAGACCTGAGCAATTCTGCAGTATGCATAAAACTTGATCATTTCGACAGGCTCTCCTTACAAAATCCACATGCTCGGATAGTACAGCTAAGATTTCCTGAAATTATCCAAAAAAAAAAAAATTTTTCCCCCTTTCCCTAAATCGATTCTCCTTTATTAGTTGTCCTTTTTTAATCCCTTTTAAATTGTATACTTTATCTTGAAAATTATCTCCATTACTGAAATACATCACAAACGAGAGGATGGGGAATGCAATTTGCCTGGCATATTCATTGATGCAGTGCTCAATTATTGATATATGGATAAAGGAGGAATTAATATTAAAATGCATCTTGTACATTAGGGGAGAAGGAGGGGAAAAAATATCTCTTGCTTGGGCTTGAGTTCTGACATTAGTTATATATATTTACACATCACACAGAGGGGCTGGCTGAGCCCCGAGTTGACTTACATTTCTTCCTAAAATCGTACAAGGCAAAATGTCACCTAAATTATTAAAAGGCATTAGCTAAATTATGGAATCATCTGCAGGACTGGGCAGGTGTCAGGGCACCCGTTATAAGAGACCATAGGCCATCAAGATGCTTATGGCCAAACGGTTTGGGGAGAACCAACACCAAGACAGGCTTTTAAACAAACGGTGATGGAGAAACGCCTATATCCAAGCAGCAAGAAAAGAACCACACAGTCAACAACTGGTAAAGTCTCCATCATGCATGTGGACTGACCTACAGCATTTTAGGGGCCTTTGAGTCACAGAATAGCATTCAGAGGCAGGTGACTGTCCTGGTTTGACAGTGGTCATGGGTTTCCTGAGATGCAGGACTTTCAGGGCTAAAACCAAGACAGCCTCAAACTAGAAGCGTTACTCATCCTCCTTAGGAGAGGTCCTGGGCACATGTGGTCATTACAGTGAACAAAAATAGGAAATTCATCTTCTTCATTATTTGGGGTGATGGGTATCACCTGTACACGTGACCTTCACTAATTCTAGGAGCCTGGCAGACTACTACAGTCCATGGGGTTGCACTGAGTCAGACACACTGAAGCGACTTAGCACACACACAAAGACCCTGAAGATGCATTTCTTTGGACCACTCCAGTTTTTAACAGTGTAACTTATTTGCCTTGACTACAGAGTTGGACTGTGAAGAAGGCTAAGAGCCGAAGAATTGATGCCTTTGAACTGTGGTGTCGGAGAAGACTCTTGAGAGTCCCTTGGACTGCAAGGAGATCCAACCATTCCATTCTGAAGGAGATCAGCCCTGGGTTTTCTTTGGAAGGAATGACGCTAAAGCTGAAACTCCAGTACTTTGGCCACCTCATGCGAAGAGTTGACTCATTGGAAAAGACTCTGATGCTGGGAGGGATTGGGGGCAGGAGGTGAAGGGGACGACAGAGGATGAGATGGCTGGATGGCATCACGGACTCGATGGACGTGAGTCTGAGTGAACTCTGGGAGTTGGTGATGGACAGGGAGGCCTGGCGTGCTGCGATTCATGGGGTCGCAGAGTCGGACACGACTGAGCGACTGAACTGAACTTATTTGCCAATATTTAAAAAGCAGGAGATCTCAAATGAAAAGCTGAAAGTACCACTTTTTTTTAGAACTATCAGAGGATCCAGCAAGATAAGGTTGGCATTTGTACAGCAGTGACAATGGGCTCGTGCTGAGTAGCAGCTGCTTCATCAGGTGTAAACATTTCCCATTTCTCCACAGTCTCCACCCCTCCCAGTTGTCCCTGAGATGAGATGCTACATGGCGTGTGGATTCATTGTCTCATGGGTCTGGCCCTTGTGGACATGCATGTTTATAAATGCCTCTGATGTGACCTGGGATATAAGAACACACACTCACCACTGCACTTCAGATACAGAGTTCATATAGAATGTTTACAACTAGACCTAACATTTATTTTATCCACAGTGTCTCCTAATCTGAATTAAAATATTGGTACATTAGTATAAATAAATAGGTAGGTAGATAGAGAAGATGATAGATGAGATTGATGATTGATAGATGATGGAGATAGAGGAGAGAAACTATATCCTGTATGTGTATATTTTATATTCATTAAATGCTCATTTTCCACAGAGAGAGTTATAAGGCACCGATCCCACATAAAAGAGAAATCTCATTTCAACTTAAGGCAAGGGAGCCCTGGAAACCGACTGAGCTCTGGTCTTTGAATTTCAACTTATAGAAATGTATCGCACCCTTCAAAGTCCCCTTGCCTTCTCACATGGTCATTAAAAACAGTTCATCATGGTGTGGGGATCTATTTTATACCAGTGGTTCCACTGCAATGGACTAAAGGAAAGATTAAGTCTCTTTAAGATAGAGGTTACTAGATCAATGCAAATTCACACCTTCTTTTTCATCTTCAATATGTGCATAACAAGACAAAACTTTCAAGTATTAATATGCTTTTTCCTCTCCATATTTTTTCCTTTCTTCCCTCTCACTTTCACCCACAACTTACTCCCCCCAAGTCCATTTCTTGGTTCAAATCAATACAAAGATATGGTCTGAAATTAATATTTTTTTTCTTGTTTGCTTGTTTTCTTTCCTTTAGCTAAAGCCTAAGTCAAGGAATACAAATATAGAGATATAGATATGAATACAGATATAGATATAGATAGATACAGATATAGAGGTGGTTCATTGGACCGGAAGAGTGTGTGTTTTATTTCTTTGTGTCTGAGTATCTTTAAAACTGAATTATGTTTTTCTGTTTACCATGATCGCCACGTGTCTTAATTGTATTATATACCAGGTCTGCCTCCTTCATTCACTTGTCTAAGTTTGGATTTTGTTGGTATTTGAGTTCATAACTTTTGGAACAGAAACCCACTTGAGAGATTACAGCAGGTGACCTTAAGGGTGACTGAGAGAGTGGGAATGACTTTAAGAGGTATCAGAAGACAAGGAGCTCCAAAGACTGCAAGTGGGTCAGACATCTCAAGCCCCAAGAAGACAGTTTGCATAGTGACCCTAGGAAAGCTGGATTCTAAGTGGCAGGGTTTCCAGCTTCACTACAGAGCCATCACTCTTAAGGATGGTGAAGAAGTGACTGAGCCACCAGGCCAAGGGAACCCATGGGCACCACACAACAGATGTTGCCTTGGTAACCATATCAACTGGTGGTCCAGGAACCATCCCCAGTAGTCTCCCTGCTGCTGCAATCTGCACCTCCTAGGCCTCTGCACCTGCCTAGGAAAAGGGAGGGTTTTATGATGGCTGACAATAAATGTTTTCCTGAAGAGTAGGATACGAGACTGGATTCAAGATTAAGTCGATTCCAAGTAAAGGATGAAATAAATCATCTTACACATTTGAGTTAATGAACAGATTTCTCACACAAGCCCTAAGAAAGCTAACAAAGGGGACATCCCTGGTGGTCCAGCGATTAAGAATCAGCCTTCCAATGCAGGGGATGTGAGTTCTATCCTTGGTTGGGGAACTAGGACCCCCACATGCCATGAAGCAACTCAGCCCTCACGTTGTAACTACTCAGCCTGTGCGTCACGACTAGAGAGAAGCCTGCACCCAGCAAGGAAAGATGCTGTGAGCCTCAGGGAAGATTCCATGTGCCACAACTCAAACCTGATATAGTCAGACATAAATAAATGAGTGAATGTATATATTTATATTTATAAATAAATATTTAAACAGAAAGCTAACAAAGAAACACATCTGAGCCCTGGAGAGGTGGACACAGTCTAGACTTGACAGTCTCTACAAGATTAAGGGAGTGGTACCTGGTGCTTTCAACTTTTGTTAGCATCAAGGACTCCCCTGATTGTGTTTTCTCTCCCTCTTTTCAGCCTGTGTACCCTCTTATCGTCCCACCTGCTTGAACACATGGCCCCTCTGCCAGGAATGAGATTCGCCCAAGACGATGAGACATTTTATCACTGTGACACAAACAGGAGACAGCTGTTTCCCGTAAATCAAGTTTGGGAGGTGTTACGATTTCTCTTCACTGGAGTCCAGAGGTTAAACAGACAGAATGGAACATTCAGGGGGCTGCCCCCTCGGGGTGGGGGGTGTCAGCAAATTATTTCTACGTTTGAAATTCTGCTCATAACCAGATTGATTATTCAATCAATTCCTCAAACCTTGTTACTTAAAATGAGCACACTGACATTTTCTATTTATTACCACCCCGAAAGCTTCCATTTTAAATCATTTTAATATCAAAGTAAACATACTCAAATATTCAAATTCAAAACCAATTTTCCCCCCATTTGCAACCTGGCCAATGTTCCAGGAGCTGCCTTCACAGTGGATATATTTAAAGCTCCTTGTTCTCATATTCAAAGCAGAATTATTTTAAAATAATCAATCCATTTGTCAATTATCAGCTCAACATCATAATTAATCAATTGCAAAGCAATGGCCACAAACAACACTGATGAAGCTCCTGGTGACCTATCTGTTTCTAATCTGCTACAGAAATCGAATATCGCTGTGAAAGATTAGATAATATAGGACAGGCAGCACTGGACTTTCAGCTTTATGAAAGCAAGTCTTCATTAAAAAGCCGAGTTACTAAACACTAAACTGAATGTGAAAAATGACTTGAGAAACCCAACCTAATTAGTGCTGGGACCTTTATTTTATATGATATTACTGTGCCCTCGCTTGACACTATTATCTGTAAGAATAGAAGTCTTGAGTAGGTTGATCCATTTTGAGCCAGAAGTCTTCATTTTTGTAATAGCTACAATATCCAGCCATAAAGCCACTGTTCCACTCAGACAGTCCACACGGCACAAAGACGCCAGTGGGTGACCTCCAGTAAGGGTCTTCAGCATTCCATAGAGACAGTTAACCACAGTCTCTATTAGCCAGGTAGCATGGGAAAATCTAATAATTTCTTCTTCCCCTTAAAACCACATAGCTGTCCATGTCCAGTTTTTCTCTCTCTGGCGGTAGAAGTTGCAGCAAATCCAACCACATTATCCTGAATGCTAGTGTCTTCAAAGAATATTTAGGCCACCAAAAAGACTGACTTGGACAGGGAGATGCTTAGATTTATATGAATTAATCAATAAGGGCCATTCAATTGCTGCATTGTTCAGGCAGGTATTGCTAAAATCGTCCATGTTAATGAGGCCAAGGTCACTGACATGATTATTTTAATTTAAATGCATAATTATAATAAAAGCAACACTCAATTACCCAGCCACTAGCTTGAAATATAGAACATGGGTGTAGTGAAGTGTTCAATATGTATTGAATCAATGAACAGATTAATTAATAAGCACATGAATATTGCCTTCCATGTAAAAACCACTGCTACTTCTATTTCCATAAATAGTGAGAAATCAAGGCTTTTATTTTTCCAACCTTGGAGATGAATTTTCTAAAGTCAGACTCACCTTTCCTTTGGTTTTCCCACGAGGAATAGCCAAAGGCATAGTGGCCAAGGTTTAGGACATAGACTGTGGTAATAGACTGGAAGGGATACCCATGTTCTGTATGGTAATAAGGCCAGTGGGGCAAGAGCTGAGATTGGAAAGCTAGGTAAGAACCAGCTTAATATGTACTGTGTCTTCTTTACTCCATTTATGTGTCAATGGACATTTAGATTGCGTCCATGTCCTGGCTGTTGTAAATAGAACTGCAGAAGAATGAATAAAGAAGATGTGGTATGCATATAAATGGAATACTACCCAGCCATTTAAAAAGAATGCTATATTGCCATTTGCAGCAACCTGGATGGACTTAGAGATTCTCACACTAAGTGAAGTAAGTCAGACAGAATAAGACAAATATCGTGTGATATCACTTATATGTGGAATCTATATAAAAAAGTGATACACACTGAACTTATTACCAAATAGAAACAGGCTCGCAGACTAAGAAAACAAAGTTATGGTTACCCAAGGGGAAAGGTGGGGAAGAAGGATAAATTGAGTTTGGGATTAACATGTACATACTACTATATATATAATAGATAATCAACAAGGGTGTACTGAATACAAACATGGTTACCAGGGGGTGAGGGAGGGATAAATTGGGACATTGGGATGGACATATACACACTACTATATATAAAATAGATAACTAATAAGGACCCCCTGTATAGCACAGGGAATTCTACCCAATACTCTCTAATGGCATATATGGAAAAAGGATCTAAAAAAGGAGTGGGTATATGTATACGTATAATTGGTTCACTTTGCTTTACACCTGAAACTAATACAACATTGTAATCAAGTATACTTCAATTAAAAAGAAAAAAAACAAACAAGAATGTACTGAATAGCACATGGAAGTCTACTCAATACTCTGTAATAATCTACATGGGGAATGAATTTGAAAAAGAAATATATATGCATATGTATAAATTAACCACTTTGTTGCACACCTGAAACTCACACAAGATTGTAAGTCATCTATACTCCAGTATAATATAAAATTTAAAAAGAGAAGCAGTTTAAAGCAGAGCCTCGGTCATCACAGGGTGGCGCCTGGGTTTTGCTCCAAGAGCAATGAAAAGCCACCCACCAAGGGAATCCACTGGGGACAGCTTGTGTCCCTTGGCTGCTGACAATGGGGAAGGCAGGTCAGGAATTTTTGCAACCCTCTGGGCAGTAAACGATGCTGGTCTGGACCAGGTGGTGATGGAGTGGGTTGAACTATACCGTGTAAGCACTGATGCAAAGTCTATCCTAACACTGACAGTTTGCATGGCAGCTGATTCCAAAATGCTGACATGCAGCTGGGCAAGATCAAGTTGTGAGTGCACCCTAAGAGAATGTGGACTGGGATAAGAGGACATCAAGAGAGCAAGCCACTGAGAAATCTCTGAATAGTCCAGAGAGTTTAAGTAATCAGAGAAACAGTGACCTGCAAACTAGAACAAACACAAAGGAGAAAGATACACATTTCCTGGGGACTAAGGCTTGGCTGGAGAATCCCAGGGATGGGGAGCCTGGTGGGTTGCTGTCTATGGGGTCGCACAGAGTCAGACATGACTGAAGCGCCTTAGCAGCAGCAGCAAGGCTCTGTTGGATTTATTCAACAAAAACAATCATTTCCCTGACATCAAAATCATAGTGAAGGCAGTTCCATGAGGATAAAGACAGGTTACTCATAGGACCTGGGTGGCAGAAGAAGCTACAGAAAGATGGGCAAAGCGCTGGAGGGAAATTATGGGGTTGGCCAAAAACTGGTCTGGGTATGGAAAAATCTGAATGAAAATTTCAGCCAAACCAATATGGGTTCAACCCCCGGGTCTAGGAAGGTCCCACATGCTGCAGAGCAGCTAAGCCTGTATGCCAAACTACTGAGCCCACAAGCCGTAGAGCCCGAGCTCTGCAAAAAGAGAAGCCACTGGAATCAGAAGCCCATGAACCTCCATGAAGAGCAGCCCTTGCTTGTTGCAACTGGAGAAAGCCCGCATGCAGCAGTGACGATCCAGAGCAACCAGAAATAAAATAATTAATTTTAAAAATCCACTGGTATACTGCAGTCAGAAGCTCTGCAATTGCCTGTCCACTCTGCATAAAATTATTGAAGATCAGTGCAACCCTTCTAGGGGCTCCACCAAGATTAAAGGAAAGTAGAACATTTTTTTTTTTTTAATTTACTTCACTCTTATTTTGTGATTGAGATATAACATCGGTACAGTAAAGGATGTTGATTTTTTAAGGTTGTGTAAACAACCTATGACAACATTTAAAATTTTAACCATTTTTAAGTATACAGTTGAGCTACATTAAGTGCATTCACCTTGTTGCCCAAACCTCATCAGTATCTGTCCACAGAACCTTTTCATCTTGTGAAACTGAAATGCTGGACCCTTAGATAATAACTCCTAGGGATGTCCCTGGTGGTCCAGGGGTTAAGAATCCACCTTCCAATGCAGGGGACACAGGTTCAATCCCTGGTCAGGGAACTAAGATCCCACATGCTGTGGGGCAACTAAGCCTCTCCACCGCAATGAGAGAAGCTTCCATGGTGCAGGTAGAGAAGAGTTCAAGAGCCGTGATGAAGATCCAGTGCAGCCAAAATAAAAATAATTAATAAAAAAAAAAAAATAGCTCCTACAACTTCTCCCTCCAGCCCTTGCCAACCACCATTCCATGAAGTTCACTAATCCTAAGTACACTGCTTCACATACACAACATACACACACATGCACACATACCCCTGTGAAACCACCCCCTGCCTCCCAGATCAAGAGTTTGAATGCATCAAGCTATCCAGAAGACTCTCTCCTGTCAAACAGCAAAGTTTATTTTCCTTTCTCATCCTCCTGGTTCTCTCTCCATCAGGATGCAAAAGCCTTTACGAGGTACTTATTCACAATGGCATTTTATTTTTCTTTATACAGAGGGAGAGAAACAGATGTGACGCCACCTCTATATTTCCCAAGAATTTACAACTTTGACTTTGACAAGGAAGGACTCTAACCTGCTGAATCTCTCCTGTGCCTGGGGCTTGGGCTCCAAGATGGAGCGCAGGGGTTGCAAGCTTAAAGTCCCTTCTGCCTGTGCAAAACGTCCCACAGGAAGCAGATGAGTGCCGTTTTCATTGCCTGCCCCCGACCCCCAGTGCCGACCTCCTAGGCTTCTTCTAGGAATATATGCTGGTCTTCCTTAGAATAGCTCCCCCTAACAACCCACAGTGTGCAGGGGCCGGGCAGAGCTGAGCCAGATGTGAGAGGGGGTGAGGGATAGTGGACTTTGCCAAGGACCACAGGCGGCCCCTGGACATAGAGGGTTTTGTAGAGATGGGAAGAAGAGTCAGCAAATCCAGTTTGGTCCCACTCCCAATCTGTGCAGTCTTGGGTGTGTTAGAGCAGCGGTCTCCAACCTTTTTGACAGCAGGGACTGGTTTCATGGGAGACAATTTTTCCATGGACTTGGGTGAGGGATGGGAGGGAGGCAGGGGTGATGGTTTCAGGATGATTCAAGTGCATTATACTTACTGTGCACTGTATTTCTATTCCTATGAGATCAGTTCCACCTCAGATCGTCAGGAAATCCTAGAGGTTGGGGACCCCTGTGTGTTAGACAACCCTGCTGGCTATCAGTGATAAAATGGGGAAGAGAAAACCCACATCACTGAACTGTGCTAAGGCTTAATGAGCTAACAGAAGTCATGTCATGAGCGTGCCACATAGCACAGTGTAAGTGCTAAATAAACAGTAGTGTTACGATTTACACCAATGAGAACATAATCACTATTGTAATGTTTCTTTAAGACACCCATTGAGCTAGCCAGTGAATTCATGGAAGACATAATTTCACTGTGAACACTGTTTATTTCTATATTCTGGCATTTGACACATGATAGATCTTTCAGAAACACGTTGGGCAGATTAAAAAAGATGCACTCCTTTTTTAATGTAGAAATTGATCACATGTTTAATTTAACATTTAATGGCTATCTCATCTTCAATTTTGTTTATTTATTATTTTTTTAAATTTTTGGGGGGTATATCTATACTTGGGGCTTCCCTTGTGACTCAAAGAGTAAAAAAAAAAAATCTGCAATGCAGGAGATCTGGGTTCCATGATCCCTGGGTCTGGAAGATCCCCTGGAGTAGGGAATGGCAACACACTCAAGTATTCTTTCCAGGGAAATTCCATGGACAGAGGAGCCTGGTGGGCTTTAGTCCATGGGGTCGCAAAGAGTCAGACACGACTGAGCAACTAACCCACACGTATGTATACCTGTAGCTTATTCACTTTGCTGTACAGTAGAAACCATCACAACTTTGTAAAGCAACTATACTCCAATAAAAATTTTTAAGTAATCCCTGTTCTAATAATGCAATCCTGTCCCTATCTTTTCATCCTGTTTCTCTTCATTTTCTCTATACATTTGTTTGCTATAAATAAAATAAATAAGGTGCTGATTTAGAATTCTGATTACTCCATGTTCCCTCTGTGCTGCTGCTCAAGAGTGGTCTGAAGCTCTCTGGAACTCAGACAACTGTGTCCCCAGCTGAATAGTGCTGTTCTCTGGGGACAAATGATGGCTAAGCATCCTAGGTGGCTGCACGGCTCCAAGGCTGTGGCTGTGGCACTCTGGGTGTAGAAACATACAAGAAGCAAGAACTGTGATGGGCTTAATTGTACCCCTCCTCCAAAGGAAGTGTTACAACCCCAATGCCTGGAATCTCAGAACAGGACCTTACTGGGAAACAGGACGCCGATGGAGACAGTCAACTTAGAAGGGAATCAGTGGAGTGAGTTCTAATACAACTCGACTGGTGAACTTTTCAAAAGAGAAAATCTGCACACAAAAATAGACATACACAAGAGGGAAAACAATATGAATATAGTGAGAGAAGATGGTCATCCAACTAGAATGGATGGTCACCCATTTCCAAAGCCAAGGGACCCCAAATATTAGGGACATGTTATACCAACAGATGCGCTTCCCTGGTGGCTCAGCGGTGAAGAATCCACCTGCAATGCAGGAGACTTGGGTTGGATCCCTGGGTTGGGAAGATCCCCTGGAGAAGTAAATAGCAACCCACTCTAGTACTCTTGCCTGGGAAATGCCATGGACAGAGGAGCCTGCTGGGCTACAGTCCATGGGGTCGCAAAGAGTCAGGCACGACTGAAGAGACTGTGCAGCAGCAGCAGGGGACGCAAAGACAGACTGTCCCCCTAGGAACTTTAGAGGGAGATGACTCTGCTGACACCTGGTCTCAGACGTCTAGCTCCACTCTGAGACAACAAATACCTGGTGATTGCGGCCACCCAGTTTTGGTATTTTGTCTGGCAGTCCTAGGAAATGAACACACAAACTCTTGGCACAGTTTGAAGCTCTTTTTAACAACAATGTCCATGTGGTGGGTTATAAATGGGAGAAAAGGCCATGGTACAAAGCCAACCCTGGGTTAGGTCATTTCATAAATTGGTTCCTAAATCAGCTTCATACCGTCTATGACAAACCTAGACAGCATATTTAAAAGCAGTGGCATCGCTTGCCAACAGAGGCTTGAATAGTTAAAGCTATGATCCTTCCAGTAGTCATGTATGGATGTGAGAGTTGGACCATAAAGACGGCTGAGTGCCAAAAAATTGATGCCTTCGAATTGTGGTGCTGGAGAAAACTCTCGAGAGTCCCTTGGACTGCAAGGAGATCAAACCAGTCAATCCTAGAGGAAATCAGTCCTGAATGTTCATTGGAAGGACTGATGCTGAAGCTCCAATACTTTGGCCACCTGATGTGAAGAGCCGACTCATTGGAAAAGAGACCCTGATGCTAGGAAAGATGGAGGGTAGAAGGAGAAGGGGGCAAACAGAGGATGAGACAGTTGGATGGCATCACCAACTCAATGGACATCAGTTCAGTCACTCAGTCGTGTCTGACTCTTTGCAACCCCATGGACTGCAGCACACCAGGCCTCCCTGTCCATCACCAACTCCCAGAGTTTACTCAAACTCATGTCCATTGAGTTGGCCATCCAACCATCTCATCCTCTGTCATCCCCTCCTTCTTCTCTTGCCTTCAACCTTTTTCAGCATCAGGGTCTTTTCAGATGAGTCAGGTCTTCGCATCAGGTGGCCAAAGTATTGGAGTTTCAGCTTCAGCATCAATCCTTCCAATGAACATTCAGGACTGATTTCCTTTAGGATGGACTGGCTGGATCTCCTTGCAGTCCAAGGGACTCTCAAGAGTCTTCTCCAACACCACAGTTTAAAGGCATCAATTCTTCAGTGCTGAGCCTTCTTTACAGTCCAACTCTCACATCCATACATGAGTACTGGAAAAACCATAGCCTTGACTAGACGGACCTTTGTTGGCAAAGTAATGTCTCTGTTCTTTAATATGCTGTCTAGGTTGGTCATAACTTTTCTTCTAAGGAGTAAGCGTCTTTTAATTTCATGGCTGCAATCACCATCTGCAGTGATTTTGGAGCCCAGAAAAATAAAATCTGCCACTGTTTCCACTGTTTCTCCATCCATTTGCCATGAAGTGATCGGACCAGATGCCATGATCTTTGTTTTCTGAATGCTGAGCTTTAAGCCAACTTTTTCACTCTCTCCTTTCACTTTCATCAAGAGGCTCTTTAGTTCTTCACTTTCTGCCATAAGGGTGGTGTAATCCACATATCTGACGTTATTGATATTTCTCCCAACAATCTTGATTCCAGCTTGTGCTTCTTCCAGCCCAGTGTTTCTTATGATGAACTCTGCATATAAGTTAAGTAAGCAGGGTGACAATATACAGCCTTGACATTCTCCTTTCCTGATTAGGAACTAGTCTGTTGTTCCAAGTCCAGTTCTAACTGTTGCATTCTGACCTGCATACAGATTTCTCAAGAGGCAGGTCAGGTGGTCTGGTATTCCCATCTCTTTCAGAATTTTTCACAGTTTGTTGTGATCCACACAGTCAAAGTCAATGGACATGAGTTTGAGTCAACTCTGAGAGATAGTGGGAGATGGAGGAGCCTGGCATTCCACAGCCCATGCTGTCGCAAAGAGTGGAACATGACTTAAGGACTGAGTGATACTGTAAAACCCTGTGTTGTGGATCTGGGAGGCTTTGACAATTCAGTGCTCCTTATGCCTTTGTCTATAAGAAAATTATGACTGTTGAAATCCAAAGAGCATGACAATGTGAAAGCAGGAATAGCAGTCACCAACGTTTTGTAGGAGACTAAAGGAAGGGTGGCTAAAGGCTTGGGTGGCTAAAGGGAGACTAAAGGCTTCCTTTGTGGCTTAGAGGTTAAACCGTCTGCCTGCAATGCAGGAGACCTGGGTTCGATCCCTGGGTTGGGAAGATCCCCTGGCGAAGGAAATGGCAACCCACTCCAGTATTCTTGCCTGGAGAATCCCATGGACGGAGGAGCCTGGTGGGCTACAGTCCACGGGGTCACAAAGAGTCAGACACAACTGAGCGACTTCACTCACTCACTCACTCACTCAAAGGAAGGGTGGTAAGTGGTACAGAGAGGTTCACACAGAGAAATCTGAACAGATGCTTGTCTGTCTTAGGAGTGAGGGTGGTAATATGGCAACTATGGGACCCAGAGAAAATGGGCACTTGCGGTCACCTGCTCACTGCTGGAATTCATGAACTGAGCAAATACTTTGGCTCCTCAATAACAGCACAATCTCAAGTTTCAGGAAAAGGAGGCAAAGTGGCTAATGGACTGGGAGAAATGGATTATAGCTAGAAGCACATTTCAAAAGTACATTTTGTTTATATTAAAACCTCACTGAAGTATCAGTTTAAGAGAAAGCTGCTAACAGGGCACGTTTAATATGACTAATACTCCCACAACCTCAGAACATTCCATTTCCATCCACCCAAGAGACATAATTTTAAAAACATTTTAATGTCACTAATATGGTGAGATGCTACTAATATGGTACAAATTATAACAAGAAGACGCAAACATGATACCGAGTATTTGCTGAGGAACTGAGTAGCAAATTCGATCCTTGTACTAATAGGATGACAGGTTGCAAATACTTGCAATCCTAAGCAGTGTGTCCCCATTGGTCCCTGTTGATGATGTTACAAACAGCGCAGTTATTCACAGATTAGGTAACTGTTGAGACTTTGCATCCTCAATGGTACTAAATGCACTGACTTTATTAGCCTCCATGCACCTAAAATTCTCATTTTATTTTTCTCAAGGAAACTCTTGTAAAACTCATTGCAGCTTGCAAAATAACACTGACACAGGTCAGTTCAACAGGAAAGAAAGAAAGAAAGTGAAAGTGTTAGTCACTCAGTTGTGCCTGACTCTTTGCTACCCATGGAGTGCAGTGCAGCAGGCTCCTCTGTCCACGGAATTCTCCAGGCAAGAATACTGGAGTGGGTTGCCATTCTCTTCTCCAGGGCATCTTCCTGATCCAAGGATCAAACCTGGGTCTCCCACATTGCAGGCGGATTCTTTACCTTCTAAGCCACATTGACTTGATGGTACCTTGGTGCTCCAATGACGAGATTCCCCCCTCATGGATTGTCTGAAAGAGGACTAGCCTGATAGCAGCCTGATGTGTTGCTGATAAGCTGCTTCCTCAGAGTTATCATTCCCCCAGGGTTAAGACTTGAAGAGATTTCTGAGCAGGAAATTATAGGTATACCAGAAGTCTGGATGAGGAAAATCTCTGGGATCTAATCCATGAAAATGGCCCTGTTCCAAGAAATCAGACTGCTGTCTCGCCCACCCCACCCACCCAACCTACTAATAGCACATACTTCCAAGCTGTTCTAGAAATGCAATGTTAGAAAATTGTTAGAAAGTGTGTAAGATAACAACCAGAAGAAACCTGTTTTGTGGTCTCAAGAGAGGTGACACTGCTGTAGAATGACCTACATCATTATCCCAGGGTCTCATGAGAAGTATATGAGTGGGCTTGTAAACCATGACATTGAAACAGGGATTTACAGCTGTAAATCCTGAATATGTACAAACTATTACAAGTATGTATTTGGTTGGTAATGGAAAAGTGGCATTTAGAACTGTTTACACATCCTCTGTGCTGTTCGTTCCACTGCAAACATTTAAAGAAAGTCAAATATTTGCAAGGAGACACCCAGTTGATGCATTTGAGTGAAACTGGGATGGTATATAATTATTTAGGTTTTGCATATGAAAACATTCTACATCTGCACAAATAAATTTAGCATATTTTATTTAGTTTTAATAGATCACGTGACTCTTCTTCCATTTTCAACACTGGTAGGCGTGCTAAGTCATTTCAGTACGTCCAACTCTGCAGCCCTATAGACTGTAGCCCTCCAGGCTCCTCTTTCCATGGGATTCTCCAGGCAAGAATCCTGGAGTGGGTTTCCATTTCCTTCCCTAGGGGATCTTCCCGACCCAGGGATCAAAACCACATCTCTTACATCTCTTGCACTGGCAGGAGGGTTCTTAACCATGAGCATCACCTAGGAAGCCCTTTTAACACTTGGGTAAAGGCAATTTTTCCTTTCCACTTAACTCTGCGAAAAATGAAAGCAGCACAGGTGTGACGATGAATACTGATAACAAGTAGCAAACTGTAGTATTCACGTTATCTAAATAAAGCAACAGTTCTCAGTTTCAAAAATTTGTCTCCCTGTAAGCCCAACATTTCATGGATTTTTATTTATTTAAAAAATTGTCTTTTAAAGAAAAAGCTAAACTTCTGGACATTTATGTGAAAACTTTCAAATTTTTTAAGTATTGGCAAACATTATTTACTTTTTTATTCCATCATTGTATGTGCCAAACCAACACAGTAGCCATACGTTGTCCACTTCACAACCCTCTTCCAGCATTCACTGGGGACCTTTGGTGCTGTAGTTTTTAAAAAGTTCCCTAAAATTAATAACTGGGAGCATCTGAGGACCTTGGTTATCAACAAGCAATGAAGCACTTTTATTGCTGGTGTCCAGGAGAGGGGTTTATATTACAGTGGTTCTCACTATTTTATCCAACCCCAACTGTTCCCTATATATGCAGAATCACCGTAGTCTGCACTTTTGCAATCGGATGAGACTGTCTATCCTAGTGAGATCAGCCCCCCAGCTTCAGCTCCATTAGTCATGTCCTTCCAATAACGTTGGCTCTCTATCTCAGCTACTATAGAGTTTACCATATATGCCCTCTTCATTTTTGTGGATCTCTTCGCCTTTTCTCTCTTTTTCTTTAATTCCCAATCTTTGACTTCCCTTTGATGCTGCTATCAATGGGTCCTTTTTCTATCTCTCACTGATTTTCATCCCCAGAAGTCTGCACAATGTTTCACTGGGATGGCCCTATGGTTATAGTCATCTAGACTCAGATTCTACAATAGACACAATCAAGACTGTCTTTCCAAAAGAAGATGTACTCTGTGTATCTTTGCTTTTGAACAGTTTCTTTATAATGTCCTGGGTATGTTATTTCTTTGCATTTAGATTGCTTATATATGTTTTTCCTATACTCTCAGGATTTATAGGCTGATGTTTTCACTGTAGTTGGAAAGTTTTTGGTCATGACTGCTTTAAATATATTTTCTGTCCAATTTTCTGTCTCTATCTTCCATTTGGAACATCAATTACATGTATTTAAATGTCTGATATCTCCCACAGGTCACTGAGGCTTTGTTCAACTATTTTTCAATATTTTTTTCTTCTCTCCATTCCTCAAAGCTATTATTCTATTCTGTCTTCAGGTTTACTGATTTCTTTATTCAGCATTTTCTAACCTGCTGTTTACATTTCAGATCGTATATACCACCTGAGTTCTAGAATTCAATTTAGTTCCTACTTACAGGTATCATTCCACTCCTGAGATTTTCATTAATGAACTTACTGTGTCAATCTTTTTCTTTAAATTCTTCAGTGTGTATAATAGTTATTTTTAGAATAATTTGTCTACTAATCTAAACATTTGATTCACCTTGTAGTCACTTTCTATTGACGGTTTTTTTGTTGTTGTTGTTTGTTTGTTTGTTTTCCTCCTAATCAGTGGCCAGAAAATGTTTTCTTAAAGGGCCAGAGAAGAAATATTTCAGGCATTGTGGACTTTCCGGTCTCTGATGAAACTACTCAACTCTACCATTGGCTGCATCCCAGTGAAACTTTATTTATAAAAGCAGGTGGCTGTCTCACAGGCTGTAATTTGCGAGTCCCTGACCTAGATGATTGTTCTTTTTTTTTTTTTTTCCTCTTCTACACATGACTAGTGTAGTTGTTGTTTTGTGGTGAACATTTTAATTGACACATGATAGAGGGTCTAAATTTTGTTTTTTTGTTTTTTCCTTTAAGCTACAGTTCAGATTTTGTTTTGCTTTTTTGTTGTTGTTGTTGTTGTTCTTTTTCTCCCCAGAAACCCTTAAATAATTGATAAATGCTCTTGACCTCTTCAAGTTCATTTTCATAATTGGTTAGGGCAAATCTGCTTTGAATTTGTCCATAGTCTTAAGGCATAGCTCTTATTAAAGGGCTGGGATTGGCTGACATTTTCAACAAAGGCCAGATAATGAAAATTTTAGGCTTTGCAGATGACATATGATTTTAATCACCTATTCTTATTTTTAACCATTTAAAGACATTTAAAAAATATTCATAGGCCATGGGCTATGCAAAAACAATCCACAGGCCAGATATGGCCTGTGAGGCATAGTTAGTTAACCCTTGGACAAAATCAGAGGACACACTGGTACATTATAATCTCTTGTCGTAGGGCAGCTCTCTGGGATATAGGTTATCATACAGGTGAAATTATATACTTGCCTTCATCCTGCTTTCTTTCACTATATTAATAATAAAAAGCAATATTCAGCTTGTATTTTCAAACATTTATGTAGATACTATTATGTTATAGGCATTAGAGAACAGAAAAATAAGTAAAATTAGCTCTAGGGGATTAACTCTAAGGGTAGTAGGAAGGTAGGAAAAAGAGACCTTGAACTAGTTAATCGGTAAATAAACTAGACAATTACAGATTACATGTATGAGGGCATGGCAAACCACTCCAGTCTTTGCCTAGAGAATCCCACGGACAGAGGAACTTAGTAGGGGTTTGCAAAGAGTTGGATATAACTGAAGCGACTTAGTATGCATGCAAGCATAAAGAAGGTGAGAAGCATAGTAACAAAATAAAGAGTAAGAGTAGTATTAAGCTTCTGCAAGGTCCTTCTGGCCCAGAAGAGTGAATGGAATGTTGAGAAATCATGATCAGTTGTTCAAAACAGTGGTTTATTGGACGGGATGGAAGGACGATTCATAATTACACCAGAACAACAGTGGTAATTGGGACTGTTCCAAGCAACCCTGAATACATATTCACCCTAAAAGGGAACAAGAACCAGAAAGCTGGTCAAGTTGTTTGAAAGCTCTGGGGGTAATCCGTATGAGAAATCATGGTGGCCTCAACTCTGTTTGCAAAAATGGATTTGGAGAGGCACTGACAGATTTGAGAGATCGTACGGATCTCAAGTCTGAAGGAGATTGTAGAGATGAGGAAGATGTAAGAGCCAAGAGTGACACCTTAGTTTTATGGCCTCAGCAAATGAATCAGAATCTCTTATGAGGAGATAGAAGAGGAAAGAAAGACTAGATTGATGGATATGTGTGGAACGGGAAGATGGAGGAACGTGGATTTGGGTATATTGAGTTTGAGATGCTTAAGTAATACTTAAGTTGAAATAAACAGTAGTCTTTGGTTATTAAAACCCAGAACTCAGGCAAGATTTCAAAGTTGGGGGACAGGTGGGGGATTATCCTTTAAAAGATCTGTCTCAGGGGCGTCCCTGGTGGCTCAGTGGTAAATAACATGCCTGTCAATGCAGGAGACACGGGTTCCGTCCCTGGTCGAGGATGGTCCACATGCCGCAGAGTAACTAACCCCACGTGCCACAACTACTGAGCCTGTGTTCTGGAGCCTGGGATCCACCACTGCTGAGCCTACGTGCTGCAGCTACTGAAACCCGTATGCCCTAGAGCCCGTCCTCCACAGCAAGAGAAGCCACCGCAATGAGAAGCCCATGCATCCCAACTAGAGAAATAGCCCCCACTCACAGCAACTAAAGAAAAGCATGCACAGCAACAAAGACCCAGAATGGCCAAAAATAGATAGGTAAATAAATAAAATTATTAAAAAAAAATTCTGTCCAGCCTTGGCATCTAGGGTGAGCAATACTATTCTCCTTTGAGCTCTCACAGCACCTCATTTCATACCTACTAAATGGGATTTTCTTCTGCCGTATTTTATCATTGCTTATTTCCACATTTCACACCTTCGAGAAGACTGCATACCCAAGGGCAAGATACCTACTTACTTTGCCTTAAAGGTTAGATAGCTACTTTCCTGGTGGTGTACAGATGCTCAGTAGAAACTATTGAATAACGTCATTGTTCTAAGATGCCTAAGGATCAAGGCTTCTTAAGATGACAGGTTTATAGTAGCAGCAGAGAAGCTGAGCCTTTGAAGAATCTACAGTGTGTCAAACCAGATGGGACCCACCTTTTTCAAGCTTGGGGTGAGGACGTGCCCATGAAGCGCCAGCCTGTTTATTAGGAGTTAATTTCTCTTAATGACAAATGTATCCAGAAGGACACATGACCACATGCCTCTCTGGGCAAAACTGAATGCACTAAAGACTTTGCAAATTCAGACCTGATCCCTGCTCACTGGTTCATCAACCCTCCTAACCGCAGTCTTGTCAGCTTTGGTTTTTGTTGACCTTAATCAGTCTGGTATCTATAAATTTAGGTTGGGGCTTCCCTGGTAGTTCGGTGGTAAATAATTCGCCTGCCAATGCAGGAGACACCAGAGATGTGGGTTCAATCCCTGGGTCAGGAAGATCCCCTGGAGAAGAAAATGTCAACTCAATCCTGTGTCCTTGCCTGGAGGATCCCATGGGTGGAGGAGCCTGGCAGGCTACAGTTCATGGGGTCGCTAAAGAAGAAGACACGATTAGCGAATGAACAGCAACAACGACAGTTTTGTTGCAATTTCCCAAACTGCATCACCTGATTAGCCGAGGGGAGAAAATGGCTAAGTCTCAAGTTTTTAGTTTGAGGCAACTTTGCAAAAATATTCTGGACATGATGCTCTTGGCTATTTAGCAAATTATGCTTCCTGGGGCTGTGTTCCCAAATCACTTTATGCAAAGGGAAATGACTCTGCTTAGGAATACGTAGGAGCAAATAAGCAAAACCAGGTTAATCAAAACCACTTAAAGATCAACTCAGCTATCTTGGAAACTGTCCTATGTTTAATTCAGACATCTATAAAAACATGCCTTTGGCTTAAAAGTGTCGAACCATAAATGCAGTCAAGATCAAGTGTATATAACCATAGAAAATAACACTGTAAAACTCGCTGAAAATGTTTAATCTCTGACTTATTCTTGGCAGAATAGTCTGTGAGTATTACTCTCTGTGTATACATGCACTGCATCTTAGACAACGAGCTCACAGAAATGATGACTCTAAGCTTTCTATCCAGGAAGCTTGCTATACTCTTCACCACAACCTGTGAATTAGAAATACCATCAGAGCAAACACAAACGTGCAAAAGGTAGCAGCAAAGGCGTTGGTTTCCCCACATGCTTGAAGGACATTGTGCTGTCAAAATTGAGTGTGCCAATGACCCCGTCAGCTCAACACAAGTTGCCCAAATGTTGGGAAATGTAATCTCAATGAAAGATCAAGCTTGAATCTACTCAAAAATCCAAGACTTCCATCAAGAATAGCACTGATTCGTCCATTTGATGTGTTGTACCCTCAGGTAACACAGAAGGAGTCTAGGAAATAATTCTTGCCCTTCAAGAGAGGGCATATATATATATATATATATATAATTTTTTTTTAAATCACCTATCATCAGGGCTTCCCTGGTGACTCAGATGGTAAAGAATATGTCTGCAATGCAGGAGACCCAGATTCAATCCCTGGGTTGGGAAGATCTCCTGGAGAAGGGAATGGCTACCCACTCCATTATTCTTGCCTAGAGAATCCCTTGAATGGAGGAGCCTGGTGAGATACTGTTCTTGGAGTCAGACACAAAGAGTCAGATACGCTAAACAGGGCACAAAAATCAAAGGTACCAAAACACATCAAAATCAACTACACCATCTTGCATCTGTTTAGTAGTAATGTCTTGGAGACTCACAGGACATGCGTGAATCTTCCAGGGGTACCGTAACACATACACTGTGAAAGTTAGATGATAAAGAAGGCTGAGCGCTAAAGAACTGATGCTTTCAAACTGTGGTGCTAGAGAACTCTTGAGAGTCTGTTGGACTGCAGGAGCTCAAACCAGTCAATCTTAAAGGAAATCAGTGCTGAATATCCATTGGAAGGACTGATGCTGAAGCTAAAATGCCAATACTTTGGCCACCTGGTGTGAAGAGTGACTCATTGGAAAAGACCCTGATACTGTGGAGGATTGAAGGCAGGAGGAGAAGGGGATGACAGAGGATGAGATGATTGGATGGCATCACTGACTCAATGGACATGAGTTTGAGCAAACTCTGGGAGACAGTGGAGGACAGAGAAAGCTGACCTGCTGCAGCCCATGGGCTCACAAAGAGACACAACTTAGGGACTGAACAACGAACAACAAACCAGAACACAGTGCTGCAGCCTAGGTGGCTTAAACACTAGAAATTTATTTTTTCACAGCTCTGGAGGTCAAGAGTCTGAGATCAAGGTGTCAGGCAAGTTGGTTTCTTCTGAGGCCTATACTTCTGACTTGAAGATGGCCATGTTCTCCCTGTGTCTTCACATGGCTTTTCCTCTGTGTGTGTCTGTGTTCTCATCTCTTCTTATAAAGACACCAGTCCTATTGGAGTAGAGCCCACCCATTTGAACTCATTGTAACTCAATTACTTCTTTAAAGACCCATCTCTAAATACTGTCACATTCTGTTGTATGGGGGGCGGGGCAGTTAGAATTTCAACATATGAATTTGACGACATGATTCAGCCCATAATAATATGATAATTTGGTATCTCTAGGGTGAGGTTAGGGAATCAGAATGTTTTACCAACTAAGTTTGACAAAAAAAGAAAAAAAATGGTAGTTTTCATTAATACTCTAGGTGGCCTCTGGGGTGTATGGTGAGAAGTACTGCGCTTTCCAAGTGGCTCAGTGGCAAAGAATCCACCTGCCAATGCAGGAGACGTGGGTTTAATCTCTGGGTCAGGAAGATTCCTTTGGAGAAGGAAATGGCAACCCACTTCAGTAGTCTTGCCTGGGAAATCCCATGGACAGAGGAGCCTGGTGGGCTACAATCCATGGGGCCACAAAGAGTTTGACACAACTAAGTGACTGAGCACACACACACACATTGAGAAGCATTAACTGAGTGACATGTGATGATCTTGTATCAGCTCTCCTCTATCTGCAGGGATCTGGGTGATTCCTTGTGGCTGAAAGAGAATATCTTACTTATCCAAAAAAGGAATAAGCTCTGACATGCCTCTCAGGCTCATGGCAACTCAATGAAATAAACAAATGTAGGTAAAACATCTGGCCCTATGTCCTCTGTGGATGGAAACTGATAGCTGCCTTCCCTTGGTCTATGAATCCAAGGTCTACCAATGCCAAAAGGTAGTGCTGATCCACACAGCCATCAGGGAAGCATTTTGGAAAATGCTACAAGACTTGGCTTTTAGCAAACCTTTAACCAAGCTCGTGGCTCTGCAATTCTCCCAAGTTTAGCATATGTCCCCCGTGTATCACTAAAGGTTCTTTGATCACAGGCCAAAGGAATGAATTCTGACTAACTTCAGCAGAAAAAGAGATCACTGGAAGGGTATGCGATAACTCCAGGGAGAGCTGGATAACCAAGCTTAAGTATAAAAAGAGGAAGCAGGGTGGATCTGCAAGGCTAACTTTAGGAAGTGGCTTCCTCCTTCAGTCTTATCAGGATGTCACCCCTGAAATGAATCAACTCCAGCTTGTTGTAAGTTTTTTCTCCCCTATTGTGTATCACTGCCATCCACATCTGCTGCAGTTTCAATGAGCATTTTTTTTCCTTCTTCTTTCATGTATTGATTTTTAGTTGCTCAGTCATGTCCAGCTTTTGGCAACCCCATGGCTCCTCTGTCCACAGAATTCTCTAGGCAAGAATACTGGACAGAAAGTGAAAGTCACTCAGCCATGTCTGACTCTTTGTGACTGCATGAACTATACAGTCCATGGAATTCTCCAGGCCAGAATACTGGAGTGGGTAGCCATTCCCTTCTCCAGGGGATCTTCCCAACCCAAGGATCAAACCCAGGTCTCCCACATTGCAGCTGAGCCACCAGGAAAGTTATTCCCTTCTCTAGGGGATGTTCCTGACCCAGGGACCTAACCTCAGTCTCCCGCATTTCAGACAGATTCTTTACCATCTGAGCCACCAGGGAAGTCCTTCAGTGAGAGTGTCCTCCTAAATTTCATACTCAAATCCTAATGCCCAATGTGATAGTTGTTGGAGGTGGGGCCTTTGGGGGGGTGATTAGGTCATGAGGGTAGGACCCTCACAAATGGGATTAGTGGCCATATTATAAAAAGACCCCAGAGAGATCCTCTGCCCTTTCCACTATGTCAGGCTATAATGAGAAATCAGCTCTTCACAAAACATCCTGGCACCCTGACCTCAAACTTCCAGCCTTCAGAACAGTGAGAAATACATTTCTGTTGTTGATAAGTCACCCAGTTGTGGTATTTTGTTACAACAGCCTGAATGGACTAAGACCCCCATCAACATCTCCGTAGAAGGAATCCCATTGGCTGCCTGGGCCATATCTATATTATTTGGCTTATTTATTGCCTCTGTAAGAATGAACATGGGGCTTCCCAAGTGTCTCAGTGGTAAGGAATTCACCTGTCAAGCAGGAGAGGAGGATTTGAACCCTGAGTCAGGAAGATTCCCTGGAGAAGGAAATGGCAACGCACCTCAGTATTCTCGCCTGGGAAATCCCATGGACAGAGGAGTTTGATGGGTTACAATCCATGGGGTCACAAAGAGTCAGACATGACTGAGCGACTGAACCACCACAAGCAATGAACATGTGAGGGAATAGAATTAACCCCGAGAGCACACAGAATGCTGTTCTCTGAGAGCAGGGATGCTTGCTGGACACCAACAGTAAACAAGCATGTGTCCACTCCACCTGCTATGTACTTGCAAACAGCACAGCCTGAGTAAGGGCTCTCTAAAGAGAGAGCTAATGATGAGCTTATGATGCTCTCATGATGAAGAATAGGAGGCCTTGTTGTCTGATGAAAACTTGCCTCTTTCTTCACTCAAGTACAGGAAAGTACACATACTTATTTATCTGATTCCTGCCCCATTCTCCCTGTTCCCTATCAAGTTTTTTTTTTTTTTTTCCTGGAATGGTATTTAGATCTCAGAAGTACACTGCAGGAGGGTAAGTCTTCACTGAGACATCAGTCATAGGAATGAGGAATGCTGATGACAAATTGAAATGTCAGCATTATTAGCAGTTTTGTTGGAAGCTGTTTGATACTGATTTAACGATAAAACAAGAAATAGGACAAGTGTGCCCTGGAAAGGTGGGGATGCTGACTTGGGAAACTAGGCTGAAATGAAAGCAAAGGAAAAGGAAAATAAATATTAGGCCAAGTGTGCGAAATGTAATAACTCTGGAGTCTTCCCTAGAGGAAACGATGAAATGCCTCAGCAGATGCAAAGGAGGACAGATGTATTATCACACATGTGAGTGCCAGGATTCAGCATCTAAGATGCAGGGAGGTGGCTACCTGTACATCTCTCTATGTAACTGCACCTCACTATGAAGCTGGGAAAACTAGTGTCTGTAACTAGTCAGCTGGTTTCTTGATCCATTATCCTTCTAGCTCATCTGTTATTGATCTTTTGAATATTGGAGAACCCATGAGATTTGGAAAGAAGGGTGTGCAAAAATGAAGGCAACATTTTTTTTTTTAATTTAAATGTATTTACGAATTTCTTATTTTAGTAGGGAAGCTGCCCTTGGAGATTTTTCTGGTGGTCTGAATTACAGTCAATTCTACAAGTAGAGAGCTAATGACTTTGCTGAAACAGAACCTCCAATACTTTGGCCACCTGATGCAAGGAGCCAACTTATTGGAAAAGACCCTGATGCTGGGAAAGATTGAGGGCAGGAGGAGAAGGGAACGACAGAGGTTGAGATGGTTGGATGGCATCATCGACTCCACAGACATGAATTTGAGCAAATTCTGGGAGATGGTGAAGGACAGGGAAGCCTGGTGTGTTGCAGTCCATGGGGTCGCAGACAGTCAGACACACTTCGGGACTAAACAGCAAGAAACTCTCTTTGGTTGGGAAAAATCTCTAAGATGGGACCATTAGTTTTATAAGATTAAAGCAAGAATCAATCTTTTTTTTCCTTGTGTGTGCACACCTGAATATACATGGAAGCAAAGAACCAGGTAGGGGCAATGATGGTGAGTCATCTAAGTCATGCACACTGGATTTCTGTCATCTCTTGAGTATGTGGCAAACATGTTTTGTTGTTCAACAAATTTGGTGTTTGCCAATCACCAAAGCCTGACTTTAACAGAGTTTTGGGGATGTTAACATAGACGATAATGTTCATGCCTCCAGAGAAGTAGTTCTGAAGACAGAGTGATCTAGACAGGCAAGTTACCAGATACTTGTTGAGAAAAGAGAATATTCTGGAGCAGCTGAACATCAGTTTGCATGGGACAAGCCCCGTGATACATATGTGGACAATGTCACTCTCGATGTGGAGTTCCAGAAATTACTTGCTGGGGGATCCCAAGAAAGAGAATAAACTTTTCCCTCCATTCTAGACTGATGGGTTAGCACATAAAAATAAGCATAATTTTATTTTGGTTTCAAGGCCCTATATCAGCTCTCTAGAAGGCATCTCATTTGGGAATGGAAGAAGGTAGTTCATTAGAAGCCTTTGAAAAGAAGGAATCACTTTTAAAGAGATACAGAGGCTTCTTAAATTTTTTACTTTAATGTAAAATATATTAATGTGCATTAATTTATTGACCTTTGATGTTGAGTCCAAGGCCTTTGAGTGTCGAATGGAATCCCTCATCATCTTTCCCACACAAACCTCATCTTCATTTCTCAGTCTCCAGTGGAAGTCAGCCAACCATGGTTTGGGGGCCAAACCGGACCCAACCCTTGTTCTTGTAAATAAAGTTTTATTGGAGCAAAGCCGTGCTCATTCATTTTGTCCATGGCTGTTTAAGTGCTACAAAGACAATTTTGAATAATAGCAGTAGAAACTGTATAGCTGTGAAGCTTAAAAGACTCATTATCTGGCCCTTCACAGCAAAAGTTTGCCAAGCTCTGATCTATACTATCAGCTCTGGCTTTGTTTAATGCTACGCAAGAATTCCAAGATGCATTTGAAAAATTCTGAATGCAGAATCTTTCCAGATTTTTGAGGGTTCTTTTTCGGCTAACATGTTACCATCCTCTTACAGCTAAGCCAAATAATGTTTGAGGCTTGCTTTCATAGAATGTTTCTAAAGCGTTAACTGTTTTCAGAGAAACAGCTCTTTTTCTTATTGCACTCATTTTTCACCAGTTTACATAATATTCCACTAAATAATGTAATTACAATAACAAGTGCAGCTGGCAGAAGCAGGTCTGGGAATAAATACAACTGACTCTTGGCAAGCAGACACCTCAACGGGTGAAGAGAAAGGTGAGGTTGCACAAAACAGTCAGTTCACAGGCTGCACAGACATCTGTCAATATGTTTTATAAAGGGATAGGATGGTGTGTGTGTTACTCTGGCTGGTTTGATAAGTGGAGGCCATTTAGGTATGTTTTTCCATCCGGGTCCTTTTACACAGCATCTCTCATTTCAGAAAATTATCATTTTCCCCTGTATCATTTTGTGCTGGTCTTTTGACAAATGCTCATCTTCTCCACTAACCTGTAAGGTTTAGGAGAATGGGAGCCATGTAGGCTTTGCTATACCCGTCTGTCTCCAACACTTGGCACAGTGATGGGCATATGGTACATGATCCAGAAACACTTCTTAGGCTTCCCTGGTGGCTCAGTGGTAAAGAACCCGCCTGCCAATGCAGGAGACACGGGTTAGACCCCTGATCCAGGAAGATCCCATGGGCCGAGAAGCAACTAAGCCCTTGTCCCACAACTACTAAGTCCGAGCTCTAGACCAAGGAGCCGCAACTACTGAAGCCTGCGCGCCCTAGATTCTACAATATTAACATTAATGTAGTTAATATTTATTTTTAAAGCAACTCATTTTTAACCTAAATAGATGGACTTGCCAAGGAAACTTCGTGCTGCGTCTGCAAAAGAAAACCGTATCTACAGTCATGAATGTAAGAGAATGCAGTGAGAAGCCTGGGCACTTTAGCTAAAGAGTAACCCCCTGCTTGCCGCAACAAAAGAAAAGTCTGCAGCGATGAAGAGCAGTACAGACAAAAATAAGTAAGTAAAATTATATTAAAAAAAAAAAAAAAAACAGAGCTATGTTGATTTGCATGTAGGTCCTTTCCCTTATCTATACACCCCTAAAACAAACAAACAAACAAACGAACGAACTTCTTGAATAAATAGCTAAAGGGAAGCAGGCAATCTTACTTAAAATGTGCCATTCTAAACCTGTAATCCCAAAACTATGAGTCTTGTGAGGTCATTTCAAGGAGTAGGGAGCTGACGTTTCTTTCCCTGCTCTCCTAAGACCCATCGAGGATGGGTTGGCCTTTTGGAGGGTAGGGGGCAGAGAAACAGGGAAAGATGGCTTTGCTGTTGACAGCTCACTTCCCAGGAGGTTGGGAACATTTCATTTTCTGATGCCCGGATGAAGGCAATGGGTTTAAGCCAAGAGGATCATTAGCCATTTGCATTCTGCAATCCACATCACTCTTGCATTGAGTAGAAATGAGAAACTTGCTTCTAACTGGCAAATTAAATATTGATAAGGCAGATCTGCTCAACAACATCTTTCACAAGGCTGGCACCATCATTTTAGTGTTTCTAAAACTTCCGTCATTTGCATTCCAGTGTCACGATTTCTGTCATAACTGCAGGCAATCTGTAACATTATGTAGTTAATATTTATCTTTAAAGCAACTCGTTTTTAACCTAAATAGATGTACTTGCTGAAGAAACTTTGTGTTGACGCTTCAAACAGAAAACCGTATCTACAGTCATGAATGTAAGTTAATAGAAAAAAATTAATACCTAATAATTACCAACCTTTACCAGACACTGTTCTAAGACACTAATGCACCTCATGTGCATTAATTATTTTAATCTTTGTTTGCTGGCATGCACACACACACACCTTATTAAATGCATGCAGCTATAATCTCCATTAAAAGAGGAGGAATTGGAGGAAGAGAAGATTTAAGTAACAGGCTTAAGTACTAAATCGCAGAGTCTAGATTTTTATCTCAGTAGGCCTAGCTCCAGGCCCCTTGTTCTTAACTACGATATTTTGCAAACAGTGTTTTTAAAGTCTGGATAGATGCCTTGGCTGCTGTAGGCTTTAAGCCTGAGGCATGCTCCGTCTCTGTTATAAAAAGAGCTTAGAAATTGGTAGAGACTTGTTAAAGATTCCTCTCTTAAACAGGGTTTCTCATTGACATAAAGAGGATCCAAAGAGAATTGAAAAGGGAGTAACTTCCTAAGTGATTCTTCATTTCCTTTTGACTTGAAGCTCACCACCTGGAGGCTGGATCATGCAGGGTAAGTGTCTCACACTTTGGGAAACACTGAGCTATGAGTGGGATGATATCGTTTAGTCACTAAGTCATGTCTGACTCTTGAGGCCCCCTGGACTGTAGCCCGCCGGGCTCCTCTGTCCATGGGATTCTCCAGGCAAGAATACTGGAGTGAGTTGCCATTTCCTTCTCCAACGGATCTTCCTGACCCAAGGATTGAACTCGCAGTGGCAGGCAGATTCTCTACCACTGAACCACCCGGGAAGCCCTTAAGTAGGGTGTCGCATACTTATATTTCCCAGTAGTATGCTACTGTGGCATACTTATTTTGCTCAGCTCTGGCCTCCAAGTTTGGAAAGTATAGCAAACATCCTTGGGGATATTTACTCACTGGCAATGATCTTCTTTCTCAGATTATTCAGTCATCTCTCAATAGTTGACCCTGGGCAACTGGCTTTATTTACACTGCCCCTTTAACACAGCTGATTGGACCAGAGTGAGGAACTGACCGAAGGCTGGGCCAACCAGATTCCTTTTCCAGGAAATCTATAATCAGGATTCATGAAGACTCAGTCCCTGTACCTGTAGGAACAAATGCTGCATAAATCATAGCAGCTGGAAAGTGCAATGTGCCTAAAGAAGGTGAAGAGAGTCTTCAAAATGCAAAGCAAAAGAGTGGACCCACAGGATAACCAAACAGAAGAGGTAGGAAAAAGCTGCCTGAATCCTGATAGCTTTCAGCTTCTAAGCTTTGTTCCTTGTGAGGCCTGATTGCTTGCCTTTTCTGCCTAGGCTGGCCCAAGCCAGTTTCTTTCATCTGTTAATGAAGTGAGGGGTGGTTTTCTTCTGAAGACATTACCACTCCATCAGGTACAGAACCCATCCTCTGAATTATTTTTTTTTTAGTTTGGGGGTAGTGTGAGGACAGACAGACTCTGAACACACTTTCTGGCATGCTAATCCTAGTGGGACGGCTTCCTTGATGGCTCAGAGGGTAAGGAATCCGACTGCAATGCAGGAGATACAGGAGACTCGGGTTCAATGCCTGGGTCAGGAAGATCCCCTGGAGAAGGATATGGTAACCCACGCCAGTATTTGTCCCTGAAAAATCCCATAGACAAAGGAGCCTGGTGGGCTACATGGGGTCGCAAAGAGTAGGACATGACTGAGCAACTAACCACACTCAACACACCTTCCTAGTGGGAAGAGGGATGAGAGGACCAGTTGGAAGAATGTAAGATCAATAATTCAGAAGATCATTGATGATGAGTATATACTTTTTGGGGGAAGAGCTTTATAAAAGTCATTTAATTCAATCAACAATCCTTTGAGAAAATCTCCCTATTTTGCACTAGAGAAACTCAAGCATAGAGAGACAGGAATCTAAGACTGTCACCAGAGCTCCTAACCGCCCCTAATCACTCAAACTATGCTGCCTCCCGTGATATTCATCTGCCATGTTACAGGTAAAATTTAAGCCCACAGATGATTCTGATCCACCTGGGAACCAAACCTTCACCTGCCCAGTAATGACTTGACCAAACTTCTTCAACAGTCGCTCATCCAAATCCACCAGCTGAGAGCCACAGCACAAAGGATCCCTTTGTAACCAAGTATTTTATATGAATGCAAATAAAAATGATTTTTGGATTCTATGACCATACAATCTTTCCCACTGGGAGACTGATGAGAGCAACAATAATGTACTAAAATCATACAATTTCTCTCTTAGTTGTTTGTTTCTTTGTTGGCTTCCCTTTTGGGGGGCTTCCCTTTTGGGGGGCTTCCCTTGTGGCTCAGCTGGTAAAGAATCCGTCTGCAATACGGGAGACCTGGGTTCGATCCCTGGGTTGGGAAGATCCCCTGGAGAAGGGAAAGTCTACCCACTCCAGTATTCTGTCCTGGAGAATTCCATGGACTGTACAGTCCATGGGGTTGCAAATAGTTGGACGTGATTGAGCAACTGTCACTCACTTTGTTGGTTTCAGGTGCTGGAGAGGTAAATATTGATGGGTGGGTTATGACAACTGTCCAACTGGCATTGTTGGCCATCGGTTGGCAGCAAACCTGAGTAATTGCAGCCCTACAGTGTCAAGAGAACTTTCAATGCACAGATTTTGTGATGAGCCCTGTGAGCTACCACCCCAAAGGGATCCAGCAACAGTCTGAATAGATAAACTAGAAGAAGGCTTAGCCTACTCTAGATTGACAAAATTTAGGATGGAGGAATGAACAGGTTTTCTGTTCTGTTGTTTGCTCACTGGAAATGAGAGTAATTCCAATAGCCTTCCGAGAAGGGTGAGTCATCACTCAGAATGACTGGCTGGAGGCCTTCTCTTGGGAGGAGTAGAGGCCAGGAACTCATGGATGATATGTCTGGGGCTGAGCTAGGTCCTGGAGTGAGGTCTTTGGTCTGCTGCCCATACCCAATGATGAGGGAAAATCAGCAAAGATAGGATCCAGGATGGTTCCAAAGAACATAAGGTAAAATACAAAGAGAGGGCCAAGCTGGGTAGAAAAGGCGGTTAGGATGGGGAGATGCGATCCCTGAGACTGGCAGAGAAAGCATCTGTTTCAGATTCCACGACCCAGAGTTTGGGCATAGCTGAGGCTGTAAGTGTGGTTCCCAGAGTCCTACGTGCAGGGTTGAAGGGGTTGACAGGAAACCAGCAACACGAGGGACAGAGAGGACTCGTGGGGATTCCTTTCATGGCCTACGCTAGTGGGAAATTCCACTAACCAACATGCTCCTCTCCTTCCTTTTTAAGCAAATCTTATCGTCTTCCGGTGACAATGTGCCTGTCCCTTGGGGACAGGGGGAGGGAGCGGAAATCATGGCCATTGTGGCCAATCACTGATCTCCCCAGTCGCTCTGGCAGTGATTGGCATGGTGATTGGCCAATGAGATGAAAAAGAACATCTGCCTAGAAGGTTTCTGGGAACGATTTTCCTCCAATCACAATCAAAAGAAAAAGCTCCTCTTAGCTTTCAGTCCTGATGAGAATGTTGTACCCAGCATGTGATGCTCCTTCTTCCTCTGGGAAGAAGGAAAGAAAGACTGAGAGGCACAAAGATTCTAGATTACTGCTTCCTACCCCCAAATCCACCAAATAAACGCTGAAATTGGGAGGTGACCAGATAGTTTTATGTTTTAAAGAATGCTTAGCTTTGCTGTAACTTTCAGACAGTAACATTCTGACTGGAAAAACAAAAACAAAACTGCAATAATTTTCCAAGTGTTTCTCCGAGTATTCCGCATCCCCAAGTGGTCTGTAATCAGATGAGTTTGCAAAAAATTGCATAAAGAGAGGAGAGGGAGGCTCATGAGGAGGTGATACATGTATAATTATGGCTAATTTGCGTTCCTGTATGGCAGAAACCATCACATTGTAAAGCAATTTTCCTCCAATTAAAAAAATAAATTAATTTTAATAATGTGTATATCACCATCTCTGTATTTTGTTTTTGCACATTAAAGGCTCTGAGAAGTCCTGCAGCTTAAAAGAAAGTAAGTTTAACTCTTTAACATAATGAATTGAGTAAAGAATATTTTTGATTTATAATATCTTTTAGAATAAGTACCTCACAGAATGCATTTTTGGGGGGGGGGGATAGGATTTGTGAGAAAAGGAGAATAAGAGGGGTTTTGGATGTACCAATACCTACAGGTGTCTACATGCACTAAATATGGTTGAGTAGCTGGATCTTTTTGTGTTATCTGCTGTTCCAGGAGGCTAAGATAAAGGGGGTGCATTGTATAACCGTCCAATTGCCTCCTTGAAATCTGACAACTTAACAGAATGTACTGGTGAAGGGATATAAACTTGGCAACATGGCCGTGGTCCAATAATCCTGGACTACAAATGAAGTTTGCTGTATTTAAAAAATGTTTTAAGAAGTGAGGCTGGCAGATAGACATCCTTCAATGATGCTGGTAAGTAAACCACTATCTGTTTTTCTCCCACTGCCTCTTTTTCTAAGGAAAAAAGAAATACCGCATTTCATTAAAATAGCCAGGTATTTCAGATGAGAGCCAGATTTCTTTTCAGGAACACCCCAAAAGTGTGTCTTCCTAACAAAAAAGCAATCACCTTCCTCAAGAAAGTTTTCTTTTCAGGTAATAGGAGGGCAGAGTATAAACGCAAGAGAGGACTCAAAGGAAAGGAGGGATCAGGTAGGGAGAAAAAGGGGGAGAAGGAAAACAGAAAAGATGGAGAAAATATCCATATACAAGACACAGCTGTCAAAGATGAGACAGAGTCTAATAACAGTTGGGTGTCTCCCAGGAGGGAACTGGATGCCTAAGATTCAAATAGGAAGGGAAATTTTCACTGCATTCCCTTGGGCATCATTTAAATTTCAAACCCCATAAATGTGTTTCCTATCGATTGGAATGTATCTATCGATTCAAAACATAAATTACTTTACAATGTAAAAGCAGACTACAACAGCAACAACAAAGCTTCAGTCCCTGGTATCAGGGATGGTCTTATACAGGGCTTTTGGAGCACCAGGTTAGAGTTAACTGTATGACTCCTCATATCAAATCACAGCTTGAAATGTATTCAACAGAGTGTGTGTGTGTGGGGGGGTGTGCTCCATTCTTGTTCTTCAACCACACCCCTGTTGACAGTGCCCCCATCAGTGCAAAATAATAAAGCCCTCCAACTGCACACAAGTACTTCATTACCTCCTGCGTCCTTAATTTGCCGGGGGAATCTCATTTGCCATAGAGATTTGAATTTTTTCTTAATTCTGAGGAATTTATCAAGGCCTCCTGGAGACAAAAAAAAAAAAAAAGCACGCATTCCTCTTTATCTAGCTCTGACCTAGTTCTGGCCACATCGTCCCCATCTAAACAGGAAGAGAAATCTGAAGTTGCAATACATTATTTACTAGGATGAACCAGTAATTCAGACTGCAGGGAAAAGCAATAAGAGACTTCAGGAAAGCTTAAAACATCTTGAAGGCTGTTTCATGAAGAAGTCACAGCTAATGCAGGCACAGGTACTTAGGAGTGAAGTGGGGAGAGATGAGAGGTTAATCCATAGGGCCGTGCTGGGACGCCACATACAATAAATATGCATAAAAGCAGAAAGCTTCAACCCACCAGCTCTCCGTTCCACACAACTGGATTTTGTTGTTTGTTTTACATAAGGATTTAACACACCTGATGCCAAAAGCTATTGTAAAATGGAAATAACTCTGCAAATCATTGTCATCTTGAGACTGGCAGGAAGTAAAGGCTCTGAAAAGTTACAAGGCAGAGAGTATAAGCAACATGAGAACACTTCAATAAACTAGGCGGCTGTAAGCTCCCTTCAAGCACAAGGCTTAACCCCTAACCTTGCTGTTATGCTTTTAAAAGTAACAGATCCCTTTCGTTTTTATAACAAACATGACTATACAGCACACAGTCCAGTAAAAATTGCCAATTTCCACCAGTGACATTAAAGACAGGCCAACTATGACTTCACATTCATCCATCCAAAACATGATGCATTTTTTTAAAAACACAAATTGGGGGTGGAGGAGGCAATCCAGACGTTTCTTAAGATACCATACCCAGGCCATCAAGGATCTCAACCATGACACCTTCACGGCAGAACAAAGCAGAACCAAGCTACACTGATACGCAGACTGTTCTCTGCTCTCATCGAGGCAACACTGTTTACAACCAATGCACTTCAGCACTGGGAGAGTTTCATTTTTAGGAAGGTAAATAGCATTTGAGTTTTAAAATTGTGTCTCCTCCTAGATACACATGCCACCAAAACTAAAAGGTCTAGGGAGGACTCAAATTCTCCTAGAAAATGTCCTTGACTTAGTAGCGGCTCACCCACCCCAGCCAGTTAACAGCCATGTAGCATTTGAGCCACTCAGCAAAGAGCCTGGCGTTCACATTAAGGAGGCAGCTAGGCGTTCTTTTGACCTTTGTTATTACTTAGACCTCGTATCGTCCATAAAAAGAGTACAATGATGTCAAACAAATTCCAGAAAAAAAGTATTTATTGCTGAATCTAAATCAAAAAATCCATATCTACTATAATGGCACTTCAAAAGAAGATATACTGTATTTACCAACTCAATCAATACTAAATTAGCCGGGATAAATATTTTCAACTCAACTGGTCTTAAGATGAAGCCCGTTATTTAGATCCTGCGTCTGGGGAGAGACAGGGAAATTTTTGCTTATCACACAGAAACGAGACCCAGGAAGAATTTTACAAGCACATACACCTACCCTTAGCTGCTCTCTTTCACAATTCATCTGTTGTCTTGAAACCTACAAAGAGAAGAAAAAGAGGGGGGGGAAATCAGACGGTTCTGCAAGAAAACAGCATGAAAGAAAATGGAAAATTACTTCTAATCACTTGGTTCAAAGTAGACCCAGAATTAATTAATTATGCATTTAATGTTTTCTTTAGGTCCAAATAGCTTCCAGTTCTTTTGGAGTTTCAATTGTGTCATCCAGAAACACCGCTAGAATGAGCTACAGTCTTGAAGGTAGATAAAGAGAGGGATGTGAATGAGGGCGCGGGAGGTAGAATCTGACCAGGGTGAAGCTTTCCCTCTTGCCCCAACAAGTTCAGGCATTCCTCATGGAAGGTCCACTTACTCAACCATTACACAGAATGAAGCAATGTCATCTGCAGCAGCATGAATGGGCCTAGAGATGGTCACACTGAGTGAAGTTAAGTCAGATAGAGAAGGAGAAATATATGACATCCCTGATAGGTGGAATCTAAAGATAAATGATACACAAGAGCTTATTTACAAAACAGAAAGAGACTAACAGACTCAGAGAATGAACTTCTGGTTGCCAGAGGGGAAGGGATAGTTAGGGAGTTTGGGATCGACTCGTACACTCTGCTGTATTTAAAATGGATAACCGGCAAGGACCTACTACAGAACAGGGAAGTCTGCTCGATACTGTGTGGCAGCCTGGGTGGGAGGAGGGTTTGGGGGAGAATGGATGTACATGTATGTGTATGACTGAGTCCCTCTGCTGTTCCCCTGAAACTGCCACAGCATTGTTAGTTGGCTATACTCCAATATAAAATGAAAAGTAAAAAATAAAAAAGATGATCAGGGATAAGCACTGGTCAGCACACAGCATCTTTGCTGATGCTAAGGGCCCACAGTATCACTTATCACCTGGCAAATGGGTTACATTTTATGGTCCAGTTCTAATCAGATAGCAGTATGTCCCTGAGGACTGCGTTGGGGGAAATTCTGAGGTCAGTGCTTGTATCAGAGAAGGGAACTCTGATCAACTTGTGATATCTCCCACAAGCTCAAAAAAGGAAAAGATTAGTGATACCTATGCCATGCCCTAGGACTTCCCTGGTGGCTCAGACAGTAAAGTGTCTGTCTACAATGTGGGAGACCCAGGTTCGACCCCTGGGTCGGGAAGATCCCCTGGAGAAGGAAATGGCAATCCACTCCAGTACTATTGCCTGGAAAATCCCATGGACAGAGGAGCCTGGTAGGCTACAGTCCATGGGGTCGCAAAGAGTAGGACAGGACTGAGCGACTTCACTCTCACTATGCCATGCCCTACCAAAATGTGCTTCTTAAAAGCAAGGAGTTGACTCATTGGAAAAGACTCTGATGCTGGGAGGGATTGGGGGCAAGAGGAGAAGGGGACGACAGAGGATGAGATGGCTGGATGGCATCACTGACTCGATGGACGTGAGTCTGAGTGAACTCTGGGAGTTGGTGATGGACAGGGAGGCCTGGCGTGCTGCGATTCATGGGGTCGCAAAGAGTCGGACATGACTGAGCGACTGAGCTGATCTGAAAAGCAAGGATGTGTCTTTAGAATAACGATATAATTTGTTGACCAGACAGAAAAAAAAAATATATATATATATATATATACACTCCATCCCTTCCCTGCAAATATGTTCACAGAGTGGGAAGGAGAGGGTAGGAGAAATTGAGTGGGTAGCACTGACATATATACACTGCTGCTGCTGCTGTTAAGTCGCTTCAGTCATCTCCGACTCTGCGACCCCATAGACTACCAGGTGTGAAACAGATAGCTAGTGGGAAGCTGCTGTATAACACGGGGAGCTCAGCTTGGTGCTCTATGATGACCTAGAGAAGTGGAGTGGGTGGTAGGAAGGGGAGGAGGCTCAAGAGGGAGGGGATACATGTATACATGTGGCTGATTCATGCTGCTATACAGCAGAAACTAACACAACATTGGAAAGCAATTATTCTCCAATTTAAAAAAATTAAAAAATATATATGGGCATTAAAGGAGTGTGTGGGGTATTAGTAGTGATTATCCTGGGGTCAGCAGATGTGATATGGAGGTGACAAGGCAACCTGGGACCTGTGGTCACGCTCCCTCTATGGGGAGTGGTCTTCCCTGGTGGGTCAGATGGTAAAGAATCCACCTGCAATGTGGGAAACCTGCGTTCGATCCCTGCATTGGGAAGATCCCGTGGAGCAGGGAACAGATACCCACCCCAGTATTCTTGCCTGGAGAATTCCATGGACAGAGGAGCTTGGCAGGCTGCGGTCCATGGGGTCACAAAGAGTCAGAGATGACTGAGTGACTAGCCGACTCCACCTTCAACTCCAGCAACAAAACCAAAAGGAAATTTGGGTATGCGTTCACAATTTATTCTGTTTATTTCTAGTTTTTTTTTTTTTTTTCCCACCAATGAGGCAATCCCTGATACCTAACATATGACAATATATGGAGAGTTTTTGAAACATACTAAAGGAGAAGAAGGTTTTGGAGCTGACTTTTGATGTATATTTTACGTATTTTATATTGAAGGTTTCTTTTTGACTTTCTCTAAAACAAAAACAGGAATCATTACTTAGGCTATGCCAGAGCCCCAAATCTAGAAATCAGTGCTTTGCTGTGTCCTTTAACCCAGAAGTATCACCTCTAAGAATAGCTCTTAAGAAAACAGAGTTACACACAAATGTTTATTTATGTGTCAATTAATTGCAGCATTATTTAAAAGCTGTAAATATTACCATGTGTAATAATAGAAAAAAATTAAAAGTAAATTTTAGTACTACTGTGCATGAGTGCTCAGTTGCTTCAATCATGTCCAACTCTCTGAGACCATATGGACTACAGGCCACCAGGCTCCTCTGTCTGTGGGATTCTCCAGGCAAGAGCACTGGAGTGGGTTGCCATGCCCTCCTCCAGGGGATCTTCCTGACCCAGGGATCGAACCCAGGTCTCCTGCAGCTCTTGCACTGCAGGTGGATTCTTTCCCACTGAGCCACCAGGGAAGCCCCATAATGCATTGATAAGATGGCAAAATGGGCAGCATTTACAACGATCGTTTTAAAAAACAGAGATGGGAAATGCTTAAAATGTGCGATTTGCTGCTGCTGCTGCTAAGTCGCTTCAGTTGTGTCCGACTCTGTGCGACACCATAGACGGCAGCCCACCAGGCTCCCCCGTCCCTGGGATTCTCCAGGCAAGAACACTGGAGTGGGTTGCCATTTCCTTCTCCAGTACATGAAAGTGAAAACTGAAAGTGAAGTCACTCAGTCGTGTCTGACTCCTAGAGACCCCATGGACTGCAGCCCACCAGGCTCCTCCGTCCATGGGATTTTCCAGGCAAGAGTACTGGAGTGAGTTGCCATTGCCTTCTCTGAAAAGGTGTGATTTAGTCTTTAGTAAAAGCAGCTATAAAAGTGATCCTTGTTTTGTGTTAAAAAATATAGTGAAATTGACTAGTAAAGAAAAAAAAAGACAAGAGGAAAGGACTGGGAGGAAATATTCCAAAATATTAAAAAGGAAGAAAGGACTTCTCTGGTGGTCCAGTGGTTAAGAACCCAGGCTTCCACCACAGGGAGCCAGAGTTCAATCCCTGGTTGGGGAACTAAGATCCTACATGCTGCATGGGTCACCAAAAAAATTTTTTTTTAAATTACAATTTTAAAATTATAAATAGGAAATGGGTACAACTGTCTAAATATACAAAACACACGGTGAGTCATATACTTGAAATAGGTAATGTTATGGTGTGCAAAGTACATATGATAAGTAAAGCTTGTATCTCCACAAACTGTTAGGTGGGACAAATCCATAGAGACAGAAGGCAGGTTAATGGTTGCCAGGGGAAGGGGGTAAAGAGCGGTAATAGGGCTTCCCAGGTGGTGGTAAAGACTCCACCTGCCAATGTAGGAGACGTGAGTTTGATCCCTGGGCGGGGAAGATCCCTTGGAGAAGGAAATGGCAACTCACTCCAGTATTCTTGCCTGGGAAATCCCACAGACAGAGGAGCCTGGAGGGTTACAGTCCATGCGGTAGCAAAAGAGTCGGACATGACTTAGTGACTTAAAAAACAAGGACAACAAACAAAGCGGGGTGAGTGAGTGCCTTGTGGGTTTGGAGTTTCTATATTTGGAGTGATGAGAAAGTTCTGAAACTAGACAGCAATGGGCGCATAATATTGTGTATGTAGTTAATCCTCTTATACTGTGCACTCTGAAGCGGCTACAATGGGAACTCTCATTTTGAGCGCTTCTTTCTCACAATCACATAAAGTGAAGCAGGTAATGAGGTTCTGGTTCTAGCTAAGATGGAGCAAGCCTACATTACCCTGTCTCCCTTGTTCAGTGTCGCTATAAAATCTGAATAGAATACATACGTAAAATCTCTGAAAATTAAACAGTAGCAGATGGAGGGGGGAAGCAGACCAGAATAAAGAAAAATGGTAATTTGGGATTATCAAATACACATTATAAGCAGCTATTATAAAAATACTCCAACAAACAAAGGAAAACATGGTTAACACTAAGGAAAAAAAAATAGTACTGGCAAAAAAAAAAAAAATGAAGAAGACATAAAGAGGAACCAAATGGAAATTTTAGAACTATAAAATCAATAACCTAAATTTAAAAAAAAATTAAAATCACTGAAAGAGTTCAAATGTAGAACAGAGACAGCAGGAGAAAACTCAGCGAATTTGAGTCAGTCAGTCAGTCAGTTCAGTCGCTCAGTCGTGTCCGACTCTTTGCGATCCCATGAATCACAGCACACCAGGCCTCCCTGTCCATCACCAACTCCCGGAGTTCACTCAGGCTCACGTCCATCGAGTCAGTGATGCCATCCAGCCATCTCATCCTCTGGCGTCCCCTTCTCCTCCTGCCCCCAATCCCTCCCAGCATCAGAGTCTTTTCCAATAAGTCAACTCTTCGCATGAGGTGGCCAAAGTACTGGAGTTTCAGCTTACATGTCAGTAAAAAGTATCCAAACTAAACAAAGTGAGGAAAAGAAAAGAAAAAGAAATCCAGGGATGTGTAACAACAGAAGAAAATTATAACATTCATGTCACTGGAATCCTAGAATAAAGATAATTCTAGGACAAAGGAGTCTAGAATAAAGATAATTCTAGGATAAAGGAGTCTAGAATAAAGATAATGCTAGGATAAAGGGTTCTAGCATAAAGATAATTCTAGGACAAAGGAATCTAGAATAAAGATAATTCTAGGACAAAGGAGTCTAGAATAAAGATAATTCTAGGATAAAGGGTTCTAGAATAAAGATAATTCTAGGACAAAGGGTTCTAGAATAAAGATAATTCTAGGACAAAGGAGTCTAGAATAAAGATAATTCTAGGACAAAGGAGTCTAGAATAAAGATAATTCTAGGACAAAGGAGTCTAGAATAAAGATAATTCTAGGACAAAGGAGTCTAGAATAAAGATAATTCTAGGACAAAGGAGTCTAGAATAAAGATAATTCTAGGACAAAGGAGTCTAGAATAAAGATAATGCTAGGATAAAGGGTTCTAGAATAAAGATAATTCTAGGATAAAGGGTTCTAGAATAAAGATAATGCTAGGATAAAGGATTCTAGAATAAAGTTCACCGCAGAAAAATTATTTGAGGAAATAATGGCTTAAAACTCTCCACATTTGACAAAAGATATAAACACACAAATTCAACAAGTTCAGCAAACCCTAAAGAGGTAAACCCAAAGAAATATAATCAAATGTCTAAAACCTAAGATGGGGGGAGGACTTTGAAAACAGCCAGACAAATAATGCTCTCTTTGTAAGAAGGCAACAATTCAAATAACTGTGGATTTCTCATTGAACAAGCAAACAAAAACCAGGGAGTCAGGAAAGAGGTGGCACATAATTTTCTAAGTGCTAAATTCAATTCAGAATTCTAATTCCAATGAAAATATCCCTTAGAAATGAATATGAAATATTAAGGAAACTAAGTAAATTCTCTGCCAACAGAACTGCTCTGAAATAACTGCTATAGGAATTGCCAGACAAATGGAATATGAAACCAGAAGGAAAGTTGGAACATAAAGAATAAATGGAGAGCAAAGAAATGGTAAATATAAGGGTAAATGAGAATACAATAGACCAGTCTACTCCTTTGAGTTCTTTCAAATATGTTTAATTGTTGAAAACCAACAAATTACAAAATTGTCTAATTTGGTTTTCAATGTACATATGGGGTTTCCCTGGTGGCTCAGTGGTAAAAAATCTACCTGCCAAGGCAGGAAACGCAGGTTCGATCCCTGGGTCAGGAAGATCCCCTGGAGAAGGAAATAGCAACCCATTGAAATATTCTTGCCTCAGAAATCCAGTGGACAGAGGAGCCTGGTGGGCTATAGTCCATGGGTTCAAAAAAGAGTCGGACATGACTTAGCAACTAAACAACAACATGTGCAATATATAAGATAAACACAGCATCAAGAGAGGAGGGTAAGAAGCATATATGTCAATAAGTGTTCCACATCCCAATCAAAATAGTAAAAAAAAAAAAACACCTGATTCTAGGTACACTAAGGGAAGTTAAATATATGTATTATAATCTCTAGACTAACCACTTAAAAATTAATACTATGGAAACTGATATGCCCCAAAACAGATGGTGTTAGAGTAACTGAATGTCTGTATGCAAAGCAAAAAACAAAAAAGCAAAAACAAATGAAACACCTTGATTTAAACCTCACACGTTATACAAAAAATTAACTCAAAATGGATCACATATTTATCTACATGTAAAACATAAACTAAACGGGAGATGCAATTAAAGAGTGATGGTATTACTTTTTCCTGGGCAGCATCTACATTCTAGTAACATTCCTCATATTCTAGTAACAATAACCAGCTTCTCCTTTGGTGGCGTTCCTGCCCATGCCATAAATTCTTTGTGAGTTGGATGTCATCTCCACCAAACACCTCTGTGCTGTGCTAAGTCGCTTCAGTCGTGTCTGATTCTTCACGACCCCATGGACTGCAGCCCGCCAGGCTCCTCTGTCCATGGGATTCTCCAGGCAAGAATGCTGGAGAGGGTTGCTATGCCCTCCTCCAGGGGATCTTCCTGACCCAGGGATCAAACCTGTGTTTCTTATGTCTCCTGAATTGGCAGGGAGGTTCTTTACCACCAGCGCTACCTGGGAAGCCCACCATACATTCTACTGTTGCCTAATAGAACCTACACCTGCCATCAGCTCTTTGTTTAGAAATCAACTTGGTAACACCCACATCTTCTGGCTCTGGTGGCAGGTGACCTCCTGTTTGTCACCTAGAGGTCATCAAGTGCAAATTGCCAGTTGACGATCTGAGTCCCATCACAGGTCTGTGTTTCTGCTGCAGCGGTGGTCATCACACAGAACTCGAAGCAGAGTGTGATGATGCTCTGAAGCATTAATAAGTTATCACTATTGCTCAGTTGGTAAAGAATCCACCTGCAATGCAGGAGACCTGAGTTCGATCCTTGGGTTGGGAAGATCCCCTGGAGAAGGGAAAGGCTACCCACTCCAGTATTCTAGCCTGGAGAATTCCATGGACTGTGTATAGTCCATGGGGTCGCAAACAGTTGGACACGACTGAGAGACTTTCTCTTTCATATCTAATGAGGTTCTCAAAAAAAAATTCTCAAACACCATTATGGGAGAGGTTCAGGAGAAGAGACACCTGTATTATAACACTTTATCATCAGTTATGAAGAAATACCCTTCCCATGCACTTTTTAAAAGCCAGCCCTGAAAAATACCTTAAATGTACACTTTACTAAATGCCATTTCATCTGGAAACTAGCATGTGATTTTTTTTTTCCTCCCATGGGACTAATGCACAAAACCAATATAGTTTATAGCCTAAATGGAAAAAAAAAAAAAAAAGTGGGAGGTCTGGTACTGTTCCTTTAAGATGCTTCCAGAGAAGCAAATACCATTTTCGATAGGGCTGCCAAGTAAGCACTTATGAAAGGTTAGAAACTGAAGCAATAAACTCCAGCATGAGACCCTATGCTCTCCTGGTTGAACAAGATGTTTAATAGCGAGGATTCATCTTCCCCCATCTCCTATCTTCATCTAGTCAACAGGGCTCAGAACCTTTCTCAGATTCAGCCTTTTTCATCTTCTCCTGACTTGGAGCTCTCCCTTATCAGTTCCTCCTACTTTATCCTGACCTTATTACCAGTCAAATTTCCCCTCCCACACATCAGACAGGATCTGCAAGGGAAAGAACTGTCTTATTCTGTTTCCTTTTTCTAGAGATCAGGATAATGTTTGAAATCTATTTGTTTTTCCACCCTTTCATCCCTCCATATACTCAACAAATATAAATATGTATGTATATGCATATGTGTGTATATATATATATGCATATAGTAGCTCAGACAGTAAAGAATCTGCCTGCAATGCAGGAGACCCAGGTTTGATTTCTGGGTTGGGAAGATCCCATGGAGAAGGGAATGGCAACCCACTCCAGTATTCTGGCCTAGAGAATCCCAGGGACAGATGAGCCTGGTGGCCCACAGTCCATGGGTTGCAAAGAGTCGGACATGACTGAACAATATTATAAGCAACTATAAATCTCATCAATAGTTCTGGCTGTTGTTTCTTTTTGGTCTAAAGGAGGAAAAAAATAGTGTGGGAAAGTAGTAAGTCCTTAGGCTTCAAAAAAGGAAGTGAGGAATAATCAATTAAAAAAATAGTGAAAAGTAAAAGCCACAATGAGTGAGGTCAGCCATGATGAATTAACTCGATTTTTGGCTCAGGTTGTATTATTGAAGAAAATGCATTTGAGAGAACTTGGGGATCCACTCATCTCTCCTCCACTATTTTCATTTTAACCTCAGGGAGAACCACAATCTGTTGATAAAATCTCATCTGATTTTGTAAAGGTGCCAGCTTCCAGCTTCCGAGAGGAGCTGAAGGGGGTCAGGAGAATGAGAAAGAACGTGGCAAGGCTAAATCCTAATTGGAAAAAAAAAAAAAATTGGTTGGTGTTACATGTAAACATGAATTGATAAACTCAAAGACTGAAGGTTCTAACATATTTAATTGATAGCCAACAGTGCTTAGGGGTAATTTATTAAGCATGTCCTGAAAATCTCAAATGCCTTAGGATTTTTAGCCCTTAAATGACTTGAGTATGGTATACACCAGCACTACACACCTCCGAGTGAGCACCGCTTCTCCTGCTGGGCCCCGTAAAACCATACCGCTTGATGATGTTGGTACGGATCACAAGAGACCCATTGCTCCTGATATGAGTCACCAGGGAGAGTCAAGTGTTGGTTATCTGATTAAAGGGGTGTCAGAGGTCAGGATGCCTGCAGAACTTGAGAGAGCCTCAAATAACAGGTTTTAAAGAGCTGTTTTCTTTGGAGGAAATGCTTTTTGCACTTGGTGTGCCATGAACCCACTTGTTAAATACCCCATTAGCAACAGAACACGTTCCCCAGATCTGGGACGAGGCTGTGCAGGCAGACAGATTCGACAGACAAGCACCCAGCAAGAGGTGGCAGTCACAAGCGGCCCCTGGCGCGGATCCCGTTCTGCTTCCTGCAGCCACCCCGCTTCCTGCAAAGATGCGACCTCTTGGAGCTGTTGATTTCAGGCTTGATGCTGGTCTTGAAGTGAGAGGGCGGCCCCTGGCCATCAAGAGCCAGGCTGGCCTGACACATGTACGCACGGTTACCAGCGAAACCAGAAAAGTGTCTTCGCATCTGATAACTTGCAAGGTGGGGGGAGCCCTGGTGCCTATTATTTATTCTAATAATCAACCATTACCCCAGGCATATTCTTATTCTCCAGATTTAATAAGGTATTTTGTGAACCGAGGCAGAGGACGGTGAGAGAAAACAATTGTGGTTATTATGAAGATGATTTCTATTTGTTTCAGATGCAGAAGCAATCACCACTTTTCCCTTCATAATCAAGGGTTATAATTGCTCCCCCAACTCCACCCCAATCCCTTGCTTGGTCCAAGAAAATCTGAACACTCACCGAAATGTCCTGAGGAGCTAAAAGGGCTTGGCATATGGCCCTGAACCAGTCCCCTGGGACCATCATTACCTTATAGCCAGAGAACTCTGATTATATAGCACAGGGCTCTCAACTCAGATTTTCCAATCATCCCCCTCTCCACATCCAGAGGTGAGAAAGAGTGGGGAGGGCCAGGTGGGTGATTTACATACTATTTGCATACCTCTGCTTAGATGAAATACAGTTTTCAAGACATTTTTAAATTGAGATGTTTTAACTAGACTTTTTTTTTCCCCCTTCTGGTTAAATGTTGCAAAATGTGATGATGATTTCTTGAGAAGTTGATATTTTTATCATCTACATCCCAATTAAACAGATTCAGCAGAAATACACAGGCCACGGCCTTATCTGGGCAGTCATCCTGATCCTGTTAATTGAAAGACATTTGAGAGGCATCTGATGTTCAGAGGATAAACTCTAGAAGCCAGACTTGCAAGGTTCAAATCTTAATGCTGCTACTTATTAGCTTGGGAACCTTGAACAAATTTCGCAGCTGGGCCTCACCCCTAAGCGTCATCCTAGGATTTGAAAGAGTTCGTATTTGCAAAGCAACCAAAAAAGCAACCTACAGAAAGCACTGCTAAAGTGCCTTTTGAAAAATATGTGTGTGTTTATTTATTTTTGGTGGTGCTGAGTGTTTGTCGAGGCTCGGGGTCTTTCTCTAGGTGCGGTGAGTGGGGGCTACTCTCTAGCTGTGGTGTGCAGGCTACTCATTGCAGTCGCCTCTCCTGTTGCAGAGCATGGGGCTCTAGGCCCTCGGACTTCAGTAGCTGTGGTGCATGGGCTTAGTTGCCCCATGACACGTGGCATCTTCCAGGACCAGGGATTGAACCCGTGTCCCCTGCATTGGCGGGCAGATTCTTATCCACAGGACCACCGTGGAAGTCCTAAAGTGCCTTCTCAATGTCAAAAACTGAATTGTCATCCAAGTCTGTTTGCCGTTGTTATCTGTTCTTTTTATAAACTGAGAATGGCCTGAATCGGCTCAGCTCTGTGCTTAGATGCTGGGTGGAAAATACCCCAGTGGTAGAAAGATCAAGGTTATAAAAAGTGGCTGATACCTCTGAAAGTTTTTTGCTGTGACATTAAAAGTTCACGCTGTAGATCGTAGAGTGTGTCAACAGAAATAAATCATGTAACAACCACTCTACTATTAGAAAGAGAAAAACAAAACAAAACAAAAGTGAGGTGAACTAAGTCCCATTGAACCAATTCTCAAGACAAAGAAATAGGAACGGAAGTGACTTTCCAGTGGAAGGCAGCTCTGGCTGGCTTTCTAAGCCAGAGCTGCCTTCTGCATCTGAAGAAATCTTTACACAGTCTTAAGAGGTCTTTTCCCTTTCTGATCTGTGACTTTACAAAATGTCATCGTTTAAGAAATGGAAACAATTGTGTAGCTGGAGAAGCTTGAGGAGTATTCATTTTCTAATTTTCCAGTTCAGTTGTCCGAAAGGGTTGCTTGGGTGGTGGTGGCTATTGTTGCTGTGTGTGTGTGTGTGTGTGTGTGTGTTCACACCCTTTCTGGAAAGCTTAATGGAAGGAGAGCTGGAAGACGAATGCTTCAGGAAAAAAATGAGCTCTTCAAACCCTAAACTTAAAGAATCGTTACTGAAAGAACTAGGTTCACAAAAGTTCAAAAGCAACAAGGAGCCATTCATGGAAACTGCAAGCAATTGAAAATCTAGGTCATCTGGCTGTTTGCTTTGTCACCATTAGTATTAATTAGACACTGGAAGTAATGAGTAAACTCCGCGAGCTCTTCAGATTTAAAATAATAATAGTAATAATAAACCAGCAGAGCACAGCTTTACCTTCGGAAAGAAAATATTTTCACAAGTGGCGTTCTTAAAGAACCTGAGTGGTAAACACATACACACACACACACACACACACACACAACACAACAACAACAACAAAACCTTGCAATTAAATTCTGCAAATGTGCCTTGAGATAATCCCAGGGGAGGTCTTATTTGTACTTAATATTCAAATAAATATTCTTTCTGTGTGCAGTGCATTTGATAGGGTACATTTTATTTGAGTGTATAAGGTAATCAGCATCATGAGGGATAATCACCGGGCACGGTAGAACCCCTTAACTAGGATAAATGGGGCAGCTCCGCAGTGGAGGGGTGATCGTGGGCCAGCAAGGAGACGCAACAAGCAGAAGCCCGGTGTGGTTTCCCCCGGGAGTGCCCTGCGGGTCCCTGATGTTCAAAGTGGCTCCCGTGGGACCAGCATCGGCATTAACTGGAAGCCAATTAGAAATGCAACATCTCAAACTCTGCCCTCCGGAGCAAGTGAATCACAATCTGGGTTTTCCACGACCCTGGGTGAACCCCAGGTAGTTCCTCAGGTGATTAAATCTAGAGGAGTCACTAGGTCGGGGTCCTCACTGTTCCTATGTATACCGACAAGAAGGCCCCTTTTGCAGCTCTGCTCCGGTATCTTACATATGCATGCGTGTGTGCTAGGTCGCTTCAGTCATGTCCGACTCTTTGCCACCCTGTGGACTGCAGCCCACTAGGATCCTCTGTCCATGAGGTTCTCCAGGCATGAATCCTGGAGTGGGTTGCCCTGTCCTCCTCTGGGAGATCATTCCTGACCCAGGGATCAAATCCTCACCTCTCTTACATCTCCTGCATTGGCAGGCAGGTTCTTTACCACTAGCGCCCCCTAGGAAGCCCCGTATCATACATGTGTCGGGTACCAAAAGGATGGCCGAAGAACTCTCCAGATATTTCCTGGAAGGTAAAGCCATAGAGCTCCCCCTGCAGCCTCATCCGCTCCGCCCTCTTTTCCTGGGCCTTTCCGAGATGCCCTGGAGGTGGTCTCATTCTTCTGTTCAGCTGAAGCCCAGCAAGGAGGCGGGGAGAAGAGGAGGGCTTCAGCCTCCCACCTTCACCCCCGGACTCCTAGAGGGTTGATTACTCCTGACCTCAGTCCCTCCCCTCCGGCATCAGGTACGACCTCGCTTTCCACCTGTTTCATCCCACATTCACTGCCTTTTCTGTTAGGCAGTCTCATTATTAGGATCCCTTTGAATAAGTGAAAGAATGGAGGTTTAGAGAAGCTAAACTACATTCTCCGGGTTAGGAAAAGGCTGAGCCAGGAGTTGAACCCAGACCCACCTGAATCCAGAGCCCTCTCATCCACTGTGTACCTCCCACAGAACTCCCTGGCCATCCTATCTCATCTGCACAATGGAGAGAAATCAATGAAGTCATAAAAGTCTAATGCAGCCCCTTTCAATGGATCAATACTGACCCAACTCCCATCCCAACCTCCCTTCCTTGGTTCTAACCGGGACCAAGCGGAGGAGACATCGTGGCCATCCAGAGCTTGCCAGAATCCACTGGAGGACTAAAGCACACACACAGGAGAGTCAGTGTCCTTCCCTGTACTTGAGCGAGTCTAGGAAGCCATGCTAACCACAATAATGAGCGCCTGAAATAATGAGGAAGTCCGTCCAGTCAACTTGGCTGCAAGCTTGCTTAGCAGCCACTGGCAGTGCTCCTGGAAGAGGGGAAGGTCTCTGTAATTACACTAATGAGGAGGAGATGAACTGCAGGTCATCACGGATGAGGTGGTAGGGTTCCGTGGGCGTGAGGCAGGCAAGCGAGGACCGCCACGGCCAGATGGGACATGGGTGTCTGCATTCTCCAAGCCTTGGGTTACACCTGGGATGATGTTTGGGAGCCCAGAGAATAATTTAAATAATCACAACAACCAGCGTTTATTCAGTGAGGTGCTAAATCCCAGGCATTGCACACACGGTCTCATCAGAATGAATCATCCCATATGGCTGATGAAGCCGATAATATTTTTTTTTTTAAGATTATTTACCTATTTTATTTTTTGGTCATGGTGCATCCTCGTTACTGCACATGGGCTTTCTCTAGTTATGACCAGCCGGGGGCCACTCTTGATCACACTGCCTGAGCTTCTTATTGCAGGGGCTTCTCTTGTTGCGAGGCACAGGTTCCAGGTGGGTTGCAGTAGTTGCAAGGCGTGAGCTCAGTCGTTGTGGCACATGGGCTTAGTTGCTCCATGGCATGTGGGACCTTCTGGGACCAGGGATCGAACCAGTGTCCCCTGCATTGTGAGGCTGATTCTTAACCACTGAACCACCAAGGAAGCCCAAGGCTCATACTGTTTTTTATCCCTAGTTTGTGCACAGAGAGGTTAAGCCATCTGCCCAAACTGACGCAGCAAATAAACAGCAGAGTCAGGATTCGAGGCCAAGCAGTAAGGCTTAGGGCCCATTTTCTTAACCACTAGTTCTTCCTGCTTCCCTGTCCTTAAAGTTCAAGCCACATGCTTGAAGCACACCCGCCACTCACTTCCTCTCTGCCCACTCTGGCAATAAGGCCCTACCCTGGCTGCAGGTCTGAGAGAGGCAACCTCATAGACCATAGACCACGTGAGCTGGATTCTGTTCCCACCAGACAAGCTGGACCCAATGGGTACTCTCTCTAGGGTACCACTCTGCTCCATTTCCATGATTCCTTCCATGAGCATTTTTTTCAAGGACAGATACCCACATTTCCTTGATTCTTCATCAGATGACAAGCACCGGGCTTCCCTGGTGATCCAATGGTCAGGAATCCACCTGCCAACGCAGGGGACACAGGGCCAATCCCTGGTCGGGGAAGATTCCACGTGCCACAGAGCAGCTAAGTCCAGGTGCCACAACTCCTGAAACCTGCGCACCCTAGAGCCTGTTCTCTGCAACAAGAGGTGAGAGGCCCATGCTCTCTGCAAGTAGGGAAAACCCAGGTACAGCAAATGAAGACCCAACACAGCTTAGAATTAAAAATAAACACATTAAAAAAAAATGACAAGGGCTGGAGTCCTTTTCCTATTCTGATCTTGTCTTCTTCAATGAAGGGGAAACTGCCCTCTGTAAAGTCAGGCAGAGGGTGAGCTTGAGTCCCAGACCTGCTCCTTGGCCCTTTGACTTTGAATAAGCCTGTAACTTCCTGCAGTGAGTTGAAGAGTGTGCCTGAGTGCTAAGTCTCTTCAGTCGTGTCCGGCTCTTTGCAACCCTATGAACTGTAGCCACCAGGCTCCTCTGCCCATGGGATTCTCCAGGCAAGAATACTGCAGTGGGTTGCCATGCCCTCCTCCAGATCTTCCCGACCCAGGGATCAGACCCATATCTCCCTCACTGCAGGCAGATTCTTTACCGCTGAGCTACCAGGGAAGCCCCTAGTGACCCTTAGTTAAGCTCATTTGGAGGTCGGGCTTCCAAACAGCAGGCTGGTTGATGGGATTTAGACTTGTGGATAAGGAAACCAAGGTGTATCAAATGTTTTTCTGCAGATACACAGCTAAGGGTTAGAGCTGTGATCGTACTGGTACTAGAACCCGCTCTCATTAGCCTCTGCCATATGGCCTTCTTTGTTAATGGCAAACTTTGGTATAGTCTAAGTGTTCTGTGATGGCATCACCAAGCCCCACACTCCTCTCAGATTTTCTAGGTAGACCAAGTGCTCTGATATTTCACAGATGGTTCACATTTTCAAAAAAAACACAGGAGCACAAAACATCCTTAGGGAGTCTTTGATGAATAGAAGTCATAAGGATGTTTGGTTGAATTTTCTAAAAGGTGGGAGCTCCTTATTGTGATTAAATGAAGAGCTTAAGATGATCAAGCAGCAGTGAGAAAGATTCCACCCCATCCAATGCCAGCCGAACACCATAGGCAGAGCAATTTTACAGCAGTCCATTTCCACCCAGAGAGAGCGCAGACCGTGCGCCAATTTGATTAGAGAATGGCTAAGACGCAGGGCCAGCCCTGTCTATTAGACGGAGAGCTGGACTAATGAATCTCGGAAATGGAAAAATCTGTCTATCCTTCTTCAAATCTGTAAGCCAATTATTATATTGGATCTTGACTTCCAATATTTCTGCAGGCTTCAAGGCAGTGAAACCATGCCAAGCAACAGGCAAATGAGAAGTCAGGGCTGTGAACACCGTTTTTGTGCTGGAGATTAAATAAAGTTTGTTTTTTTCCCCTTCCTTGCTTCCTCCCTCCAGCCCTTCCTCTTTCCCGCCCTCTCTTTCCTTCCTTTCTCTTTCTCCTCTCCCTCCTTCTCTCTTTTTCCTTTCCTCCTTTATTTTCTTCTTCTTCTGCAACTTTAACACCCCAAACACAATTATAGGTTACAGATATGAAAGGAAAGGAATCTATTCATTTTCCTGGTAAAATCAAATAATTTCACTATTCTTTTTTCATCTGGAAACCTGCCTGCCATGTCCTTTGAAAGCTAAATTCTGCAAGGTGGGCTTCAGGGATTAAATTCTATGCATGCTTGTTCCCTGCCTGGGTTCAATATAAGTACATTAGTCTTGGTCAGAGGAGAAAAAGACTAAGGATAAGAGGAAGTTGAGTGGAGACATTTAGAGAAGAAAGAAGAAAACAAAACTCTGGAGTCACACTGCTTGGGTTTGAAACCCACTTACTCATTATCTCACCTTGGATAAGTTACTTAACCAATTTCCACCTCTACTATTGCACCTGAATAAAAAAAAAGGGGGGGTGGGGGGAATATCGACAGTATCTATTATTGGTTTCTATTGGGCATATACAAGTTTATATGTAAAAATCACTTTGAGTAGTTCCTGGCACAGACTATATTATATTAAGTTTGCCAAACAAACTTTGGCACCATTGACTCAATGGACATGAGTTTGAGCAAACTCCAGGAGATGGTGAAGGACAGGGAAGCCTGGTGAGCTGCAGTCCATGGGGTTGCAAAGAGTTGGATATGACTGAGTGACTGAACAACAGTTAACTTATTCAGAAAGATGATTCATCCTCTCTATTAATTTCCTTGATTATTAACTGAACAGATACTTATTAAAGCTGCTTCAGGCACATAAGTTGGAGAGGCAGGACCTAGAAACCCTTGGGCTATCTCAGCACGGGTCCTGCTGCCCAGAGAGAACAGGGCCATGTGGACTGAGGCTGAGGGGCTGCCAGACCTCTGGTCCCACTCCCTCTGAGGGGTCCCGCTCAGACACCAGGGCCAAGTAGGGCTAGAAGCTGACCCAGCTGCCCCTGTATCCCCAGGCACAGCACAGGCCGCTCTAGGCAAATCCTTCCCTCCCAACTAGAAGACTGTAACTTCTGGAACAGGAGGAGCCATGGGTCAACTTTCTCTAAATTTGATTTAAAGGTGATGCTAATGGAAATCCACCTGAATATTCATTGGAAGGACCGATGCTGAAGCTCAAGCTCAAACTCTAATACTTTGGCCACCTGATATGAAAAGACCCTGATGCTGGGGAAGATTGAAGGTAGGAGGAGAAGGGGGCAACAGAGGATGAGATGGTTGCATGGCATCACCATGAGTTGAGCAAATGCTGGGAGACAGCGATGGACATGACTTTGAGCAAGCTCCGGGAGTTGGTGATGGACAGGAAAGCCTGGCGTGCTGCAGTCCACGGGATCGCAAAGAGTCGGACACGACTGAAGGACTGAACAATAACAGGTGATGAAGCTCGCACCTGGAAGGTGGAGCCTGAGAATAAAGGGGGCAGGGAGAGAGCTCATAGGCATAGGGGCCACTTTATTTGAGACATGAAGGGAGAGTATGTGATGGGTCAGCCTGCCCTAGCCAGGGGATCCAGGCTTTTCCATCTTCTCTGCATCTGGTGCAGAAATACCACAGCTTCAAAGAGAAGGAGAGGGGAGAGGTTTATAAGAGCTACTGCTGCCGCATGTGTGTGTGTGTGTTAAGAGGAAGAGAGAGAGGGAAGATTGAGAATTCTGCTGGGGGTGGGGGAAAGAGGCAAGAACAGAAGAGAGTCAAGGTATTTGAAAATACAAGGGCTGCCCCACACTGTCCTTTAGTCATTTAATTCTGCAGTTTTGAAAAGCAAATCAAACTCCTTTGCAAAACCGTATTGTCATGGGCACACAAATGAAATTGTTAATTAAAACACATCAAACACAGGCTGGTGGCAAGGCCCAGGCCTGAGAGTCAGGAAAGCGGAAGAGGAAACATCAGCCTTTTAAACGCTGGCCTCACCTCCCTGGAAAGGAGGGTGTTCACGTTCCTTAGAGAGATTCCGCAGAAGGTGGATTTTAGGAAGACCCAACGCGGAGGGAGGGCGCCGGGCTGACACCTCCACCCTGGGCCCTGGCTGAGTCCTGCCAGAAGAGCAAGCTCCCTGGACCGCTCACGGGGAACCGAATCTGAGCCCCAGTGTGCGCGTCCGCCGGTGCCTGCACCAGCTCACCCTAGTCCTGACTCCCTCTCCCAGGTAAGGCTGGCAATCCCCACAGGAGTTCGGGGGTCCACCGGTCCCTGCAGGCGGTAGGAAGCGCCTTTTTCCAAACAGCCCCTGTTGCAGGTCCAAAGCATCCCGGCCCAGGCCCGGGTCGCCGTAGGATGCGGGCGCTGCAGTTCCAATCCCTGCAGCGCCATCTGCTGGCCAACTCCTCTTAGTACGGAGGAGCCCGCAGATACTCGTGGTCCAGGCGCGGCTGGTACTTTGGGGTCAGAGACTCTGGTCCTGAAGTCAGGCACTGCCCAGGACCTCCGAGGAGGCGGTGCCACCTTCGACCCCAATGCCCCTCCAAGTACAGGCCATTTCTCCTAGGCTGCGGGTGTGGGAAACACGGGACTGCCCATCTCAGGCCCTGGGATCGGGTCCCATCTAGGCTTTTCCTTTACTGTGTGGCCAGGTCCGGATGGCCCATCCCCTCTCTGGGCCTGTTTCCTCCTCTCCAAAGAGTGGAGGTGGACAGGCCGATTTCCAAGGGTCCTTTCCGGCTGTGGATTTCTCTGAGCTGTGACTTCAGGTATGAAAACCAGCTTGGCTGAGAGCCAGCAAGATCCAGAGGAAATTGCAGGGGAGGGCTCTGAACTCAACCTTGAATCCGCTGCTTCAAAAGCTTAACAGCCAGGGAGGGACAGGGCGCTGGCCAACTTGTCCGGGAGTCTTTGCACGAGGGGCTCTAATTATTGCCTATTATTTCTTTTTTTAAATGCATGAGAGAGAAGCTATGGATTATAAATTCATGGTAGATTATGTTTTAATGTTCCCCAAACAGAATAATAATTGCTAAAACTGCTTTGGGTATCAAGCTTCATTGCACTGAACTGCACTCCAAGAATTATTATTTTTAAAAAATCACTTATGCTACCAAGATGGCGCAATGACACAGAACTAGACTCTCTATGGCGGTCCCTGTCAGAGCCGCCATGTCCCCGTGTGTTAATGTCCGGGGAAGAATACGAAAGCCAGTGTTGTAAATTAAGGTGCAATTGGTAAATGCTTCATTAATATTTATTAAATGATTATTAGATGCTCTTATAATCTTTAATAAGATATTATAAAGCATGTCATTAAAATGCATTAGAAGCACATTCTTAGCAAGTCACGCCATCACCCGCTGTTAGGCAATGCCTGGTTTTATGATCCTCTTCCTAAAGGCTTTCCTAAGATATGTGATTATCATGAAGATACAGAAACGTAAGTGGTTGCCTGATCGAACCATCCCCTGGGATGATAGCGGATCTCACCCCCATGGGCATCAGAAACGGCAAGTCTTCCTTGTTGTCAACTCCTTTCCTAAATGCTATGGCTTAGCTCTGCCAGAAACCACCAGAAAACACCTGCAGTGATGACCAGTTTCACCTTTGGTTGATTAAAAATGGCAGCCTACAGCTCTGTGTTGGGAAGGAGTCTGAGGTTCTCTTTGAAAGCTAAGTGGAAAAGAACACAGTGATTAATAAGTGATGCCTTTTGTGTGCATTGTACTTGCAAGTGTCATGGCAGAGTTGGTAACACCCACCTCTGATCTAGGAAAAGGGAGAGGATCTAGTCAGAAGGCTTCCAAGATGTGCTAGTATTGCAGTGAAAAGGAAAAAAAAAAATAGAGGAATGAGGTTTTTTCTTTCCTTTTCCTTAGAATAAGGAAAATAAACAGAACAGTGAACAAGCCTGAATATTCCTATTTTTTTTCCACGTTAACTGCTCCTAACTCTGTATGTCTCTAAGTTTGCTTTTTCTGCCCCCTAACTCTGAATGATGCTAAAGCCAAAGCTCCAATACTTCAGCCACCTGATGCAAAGAGATGACTCACTGGAAAAGATCCTGATGCTGGGAAAGATTGAGGGCAGGAAAGATTGAATGGCAGAGGATGAGATGGTTGGATGGCATTACTAACTCAATGGACATCAGTTTGAGCAAACTCTGGGAGATGGTGAAGTGAGGAACACAGAGAAAGGACAGGGAGGCCTGGAGTGCTGCAGTTAAGGGGTCGAAAAGAGTCAGACATAACTGAGCAACTGAATGACAAGAACAACTCTGAAGGTCTGTAACTGACTTTGCTTTCCTGTCCCCTAACTCTGCAGGAGTTACACTCCACACCTGTTCTCCTTTGACCCCATGATAAATACATCCCATATCTGGTGTTCACCCTTAACAACACTCTTCCCCTTGTATATCTTCACTTTACATATCAGAAAGAAGGCCACAGAGTCACCAAACTTCCAGACTCAATTACTGGGGTACTGGCACCAGTCTATAACTGTCTTTGAAATAGTGCAGAAGGAAGAAATTAAGATCCTAACACCTTTGTTCCTCATCACCACCTCCTGCCTGTGAGCCCTCATCTTATACAAGCCCCTAGATTCCTCGTGGGGAGGGGACACAGTTCTTGAGGCATGAGGCTACTGCGTTCCTGTCTCCACCAGCTGAGAATTAAGCCACCTTTTCTCTTCCAAACTCTATCTCCATATTTTTTTATTCAGCTTCGGTGGGCAGAGAAAGTCAAGATTTTGGCCAGCAACACTGGGAGATGCCCCTTCTGAAGGCCATTATTTCTATTCTGCTTGCCTCACATCCACAAGTCCACGAAAGAAGGCATCAAAGAGGAAAGCAGTTTTTAAGATCTTGTATGGAAAGAGGCACAGAGAAAAGAACTCCATTCCCTCAGCACTAAGAGGTCTTCCTTCCGTGGCCCAGCAGATCTCTCATTCACTTCCTGAAGATCATCAGCGCCTTTCTTCAGCAGTTGCCCATCTCGTGTTTCTTTTCTTGGACTCCCCCAGGTCTTCCCACCTCAGTGGTTTTGCACAGGCTACTTTCTTTGCTCAGAGGTCCTTGACCTTTATTTTTTGATTAGAATCCCTTCTTTGTTTTCTCGTGTCGGAGGGAATACCACTTCCTGCCTGTGTATTTCACTCTCTACCTTGCCTCTGTGCTGCTGTATTTATTTCATGACAAAGAGTTGTGAGTCAAGGGTCTGATGGTGCGGTTCCAGTTCTAGTTCTTCAGCTTCCTAGCCATGTGCATTCTGGAACCAGTTCTTCTCCTTCTCTGCACTATACCCTCCGGGGGTGTAAATAGGGATGATAAGAATGGGATCCGAGAAGGAAATGGCAATCCACTCCAGTATTCTTGTCTGGGAAATCCCATGGACAGAGGAGCCTGATGGACTACAGTCCATGGGGTCGCAAAGAGTTGGACACGACTTAGCGACTCAATAACAAAAATATATTGGTATATATTCCTATTGACACACTATATTAATGTAACTTATTGTATGGATCCTCAAACTATGATACAAAAGTCTTTCTTAAAATTTCACTCCACACTTTCAATTATAAAATTATACCCCCAAAGAATAATTACTGAATTCATGTTAAACTGTTCTTTTTTTTTTTTTTAACACATTCTGTCAAGTTACCCTTATGAACACTCCAAGATAGTATTGATTGATTCTTAGGCTAAAATGACTTACTCAAATAGTACTAATTTGTATTCAAGATTAAATATATAAGAGAATATTCTGTAATATGAAAGACTTGTTGGGTTCTAATAAAACCCATCATTTTATTTATATATACATATATAGAATGGGACCATCTCATGGGTTAAGTGAACTGATATGTAAAGAGTACCAAGAAAGTGCTCAGCACAGAGTAAGTGGTGGTTTAATTGCTAAGTCGTGTCTGACTCTTTGAGACCCCATGGACTGTAGCCCAACCAGCTCCTCTGTCCATGGGATTTCACAGGCAAGAATACTGGAGTGGGTTGCCATTCCCTTCTCCAGGGGATCTGTCTGACCCAGGGATCGAACCCAGGTCTCCTGCATTGCAGGCAGGTTCTTTACCAACTGAGCCATCAGGGAAGCTACAGAGTAAGTACTCAGTGACTATTCAATTTTCTCATTTTGCCTACTTAATGATGTGGGGTTTTTTTTCTGCTTTTTTCTGCAAGATATCAGCCCTATGGGGGCATGGGCCCTATACATCCAGAAACTACTATAGTGTCTGGCTCATAATAGTTGCCCAATAAATACTAGCTGAATTTGTCATGAGAAGCTTCTTTTGGGTTATAAGGAGCGAGGCATCGTTTCTGCCCTCTTGGGGGAGCCAGGCTATGAAGAAAGAAAAAGAAGTCTAGACAGTTCAGTTCAACCTCTTAAGGCAAAAGAGAGAGGGTGGCCTCCTGGGACAAAAACATCCTGTGGGTCAGGGCAACCTGAGTTTGAAAGCTGTCTCTGCCATCTCTAAGAATATGACCTGGACCAAGTTTCTTCATCTCTGCAGCTTCTGTTTGGATAATAACATCTACCTTCAAGAATTAGAATAGATAGGTGACAAAGGTCTGTACAGTTAAAGGTATGGTTTTTTTCAGTAGTCATGTATGGATATGAGAGCTGGTCCATAAAGAAGGCTGAGTGCTGAAGAACTGATGCCTTCAAACTGTGATGCTGGAGAAGACTCTTGAGAGTCCCTTGAATAAACAGCAAGGAGCTCAAACCTGTCAATCCTAAAGGAAATCAACACTAAATATCATTGAAAGGACTGATGCTGCAGCTGAAGCTGCAGTACTTTGGCCACCTGATGCGAAGGGCTGACTCACTGGAAAAGACCCTGATGCTTGAAAAGATTGAAGGCAAAAGGAGAAAGCGGCAGAAATGAGATGGTTAGATAGCATCACTTACCCAATGGACTGATTTGGGGAAACTCCAGGAGCTAGTGGAGGACAGAGGAGCCTGGTGTGCTGCAGTCCATGGGGTTGTAGAGTCAGATACTACTTAGCAACTTAACAACAACAAATATGTATTATATCACCAATATACATGCAGTAAGCACGTGCCTGAAATGTCTCCTAGCAATTACCATATTGACCATTTTTTATTGAGGTGGTGCACATTTGATCAAAACAATCATTCATTCACATGACAAATCATGGTTGGATCCACTAGCCCCCATCACAGCAAAATGAAACAAGACATATTGCTGTGGTCATTGCTGTTAACCGACTATGACAAAGTGGTAAGTATTTTCTTTTGTTTTGCTTTGTGATTTTGTGATTCTAGGAACTCAAGCCCCAGAAGGAAAATCCAATATACTAAAGGAATCTGAGTATAGGACAAAAGGGAAGAACGGAGAAGCCTTTAAGTGCATTAAGCTTGCGTGTGTGCTAAGTCGCTTCAGTCATGTCTGCCTCTTCACGACCCTATGGATGGTAGCCAGCCGGGCTCCTCTGTCCATGGGGGTTTCCAGGCAAGAATACCGGGGTGGGGTGCCATTTCCTCCTCCAGGGGAATCTCCCTGACCCAGGGATTGAACCTGCATCTCTGACAACTCCTGCACTGCAGGCAGATTCTTTACTGCTCAGCCACCAGGGAAGCCCTGTGTTAAGCATACCCATCACTTTTTCATCTCATTCATCATGGATCATCCCTTCTTATACCTTCCTTCCCACATGGATGACACTCTGAAGCTGGACAGGCATTTGGGGAAGTCCCCTGCCAGGGTTGGCAGAAGAAGAGAGACCAATGATGTGACCAGGTCTCTGTAGCCTTAGCCAGAGATATACTAGGGTGAAATTCAAAGCAAAAGCTAAACCAAGGGGCCCCAGATGGTAACTTAGAAAGATGGGAGCCAGAGCAGTACCTGCTGGGAAAGAAAAGCCATTCAGCTTGCATCCAACCAATAATAATAATGATGATGATAATCTGCTGTCCATTCATGGACTTGTCTACACATTTGTTCTACAAATATTAAGCTCTCACTAAAATGAGGCAGTGGAGTAGATATTGGAGAACAATAACAATACAGTTAGAAGGTGTACTTTATACAGCTATGGTTCTGGGAAAGATGGATATTTTCCCCTCCTCTGCCTCTTCCTTTTTTAATATGACCACATAGGCTGTATCTCATTCCATGTCCTTTTCTTGAATGATTATGTTTTAGGTGGATATTTCTGATCTTCTGTGTACTTTGATAAAACACAGATAAATTCTCCAACATGCCTTTATCTTTTTATTCATATATGTATGTATATACCTATAACTCGCCTAAGAAATGACAATGTGTGGCAAATATTCTGGCAGGAGAAGTGGGGATTCTAGAAGAAGACATCGAAGGTTCATCTAGCCTAGTCTAGAAAACATCATGGGGGGGCTTCCTGGAGGAAGAAGTATTTCGTCAGCGACAAGAAAGAAGAGAAGCTCCCAGCCAGAGGAAAGGGAAGGCTGTTGCAGGTGGAGACAGCAAAATATGTGACTCCTGGGAGGTGAGAGAGAGCAAGGCTTGTTTGGGACTGCTGAGAGAAGGTCAGTCTAGCTGGACCACAGACTGGGAGATGGAGGTGGCAGTTGAATGGACTACAGGGATCCGGGATGAATGGGATAAAGGTGTGAGGGTTCCCTTTGATGAGCTGCATTGGCTGGGCAAAACCTACAAAGATGTGGCATTTGGAGCTGGGCATCCATTTTTTGTATAAGATCCACTTTCTGGATAATGGCATGCCCTTCCCAGAAATGAGTGAGCTTGAGCTCAAAGGTCTGACTATGTAATTCAAACTCTAAAGTGACTGAGTATTCACTCCACAGGCTGCAGAAGCAGGAGAGCTGAGGGTCAGGATGGCACACAGGGTGCTTCTCAAACCCTGACAAAAGCTCAGAAATCTCTCAGCAGTGGAAATAGAGCATGAATTTTCTCAGTCTCTCTTTCTCTCTCCCTCTCTCCTTCCCCGCCTCACCCAATACACTTTCAGGAAGTTCAGGAAGCTCAGTTAAAAGATCCCACCCCAAAAAGTTCGTTTCATATGAAAACTTAGGTCCCTTTTCACCCAAGCATCAACATCTCCTCAGTTTACTTGCCTTTTCCTCAGGCAACAACATAAGAAAACTGAAATGAAGTAAATGCACCAAATTACAGTATTTCAGAGCTTTCTTCCATGCAGGAAAAGGAAATGCATATGAGAGGAAAGTGTTTATAACAACAGTTTTCTATAAAACAACACCATGTGCACTAAAAAATTCTGAGAGTCTTCCACACTAACCGAGTGGTTAAGATTTTCAAGCTTATCAAGTATTATCACTTCTTGTTCTTCATACCCAACCACACCCCCCACCTACACACACACACACACACACACACACACACACACACATGTAAAAATCCAGGAAACCAAGAACAGTCTTTCCAGTTCTGAACAAGAATAAGTTTCCATTTATAGGCATTGTCCAAATCTCCGAAACAGGATCAGTTAAGAAAGACATGCAAACATACACACAGAGGAACACAATCATATATACACATATATTCAGAGATGTATCCAGAAAGGAGATGCTCGCTCTCATTGGGATTAACATCAAGCCATCCTGGAGTCAGGGTGTCCACAGAAAATAAAAATCTCACCTGGAATGTTAGAAATCACCTTGCAAGAAGTTGTAGCCAAGCAAACATCTAGGGGGAGGGCCAGTAAGAGAGAGCCCCCTTCTGTGACTTTAGCATGAGCCACCAAGGCTAGGGTTAAAGAATCTGCCTGCCAGCACAGGAGATGCAAGAGACACGGGTTCGATTCCTGGGTCGGGAAGATTCCCTGGAGTAGGAAATGGCAAATCATTCCAGTATTCTTGCCTGGAGAATTCCACGGACAAGAGAGGAGCTTGGAGGGGTTACAGCCCATGGGGTCACAAAGAGGCGGACATAACTGCACACACACACACACACACCCTAAAGGATGGAAATGCTTCCAAGGTTCAGGTGGATTCCCAAGCAAGTGGGGCTCCACTCCATGAGTCATATACGCTCAGAGAGACAGGCGGGTGTCCGCGTAGACTGGCTGGATGAGCTGAAAGGACCTGCCTTCAAACCAGAACGCCCACCCCTGAATGGAACTTGGTAAAACCTCACTCTCTGAATGTGCAATGTGCCTGAAGGCGGGCGGGATGCACAGCTAGTTCTCCCATCACGGGTGGTTTGCAAACATGGCATTTTGGCAAATTTATTTCCTGTCTCACTTTCTCCTTACACAGCCTCTGAGACTCCAAATCATAAATAAATAAATAAAACACACTTTAAAAAAAAAAGAGAAGAAGACAACGGCAACATTCCTCTCCCAGAGGGTTATAATTCATCGGTATTTGTTTGGAAGTCAGCCTGTCGCAGGGCTGTGAAAAGGTAAAGAGACAGCGATGGAGCATACAGAGAAGGGAAATGCTTTTCCCACCAAGGTCAAGTATATATCAGCCGTGAGACAAAGCAACAGTCATTTCAACCCGAGGCCACAATGTACCTTGACCCCAGCCTCATGAAAACAACAATTTGCAGTCGTCTATAAAACACTTCCTTTGCTTTCTCTGTTCCGTTGGCTTCTTCGGCCGACCTCCATACCATCTGAGTTAGCAGTATCTGGCTGTATTTTACAAGCATGTGTGTGCACGGGAGTGTGTGCCTTGCATCCTAAGATTTGGGGCCAAGATTTATCTCATTCTCTGATGGCATTTTATCGTTATTAGAGAGCAATAAATTTCAGCTCCGTTAGCACTGCATTTAAATATGCACCTGCCAAGACAGAAAGGTGCTGGATCTATCGCAGGCTATAAATTTCCATTCTTTGCCATCATTCTATACTTGGACCTTGGCAGAGCCCAGCCAAGGCTGCACATTTTGTTTAGCTAGCTCCTCTTCCCTAAAGGGAGACTTCGCCAACACTTGAAGCAGATACGATTTGCTGGCCACAACTCTGTTTGCACCTTAACAGCTGTTTTGCTTTTTTATTTAGAGAGAATAGGGTTGCCACCATCTGTCTTTTGAAAAATGAGTTCTGCTCACACCAACATGGAACCATAAAAAAGAGAGAGAGAAAGGCTGAAGGATGAAGCCAAATGTCATGAGAGACAGAGAGGGAGAGAGAGGGTCAGCTCCAAGAGGAGACAAAAATAATGATGAAACATTTACCACTTGAAAAAGAAAACAAGTCGGGGATTTCAAGGTTGGTAAATGAGGTGCCAGGGACAAACCCAGAGAAAACATGCACATTCTTTCCAACAAGTGCTGGCAGAAACCAAATAATGAATCACCTTACCTACTCAGCGTTCAGATCTTCCGTTACATAAGCTGCTCATCGGATCTTCAAACTGCCCAGGAAGGGCGATATTTTAATCAACCCCACTTCAGAGGTGAGCAAAACACAGTCACAGGCATCAGTCAGATCTGGTGCAAGTCCAGCATGTCTGCTGCTTAGATCTGCATCCAGTATTAAGCCTGTTTCTGCACCCACTAGGCGATGTGTTTACCCAAGGGAAGGAGAATCTGGAAGGATCCGATGGGACGATGCCTGAGAAAACCCTGTGTGTGGTGCTTGGCACGCAGACACATTGAATACATTTCAGCTATATCTGTTATCCCAGCAGCTAAGTGATGCTGGTTAGGTCTTAAGGCTGCTATGAAGTGTGTGTTCATCACTCAGTCCTGTCCAACTCTTTGTGACCCCATAGACTGTAGCCCTCCAGGCTCCTCTGTCCATGGAATTCTCCAGGCAAGAAGATTGGAATGGGTTGCTGTGCCCTTCTCCAGGGGGATCTTCCTGACTCAGGGATTGAACCCAGGTCTCCTGCACTGCAGAGAAGTGTAAGCTTGGAGTTAAATCCAGTCTATACAATTCAAGTCCACCATGTTTTATATATATGTATGCAAGATCATGGCATCCGGTCCCATCACTTCATGGCAAATAGATGGGGAAACAGTGGCAGACTTTATTTTTCTGGGCTCCAAAATCTGCAGATGGTGATTGCAGCAATGAAATTAAAAGATACTTACTCCTTGGAAGGAAAGTTATGACCAACCTAGACAGCATATTCAAAAGCAGAGACATTACTTTGCAAAGGTCCATCTCGTCAAGGCTATGGTTTTTCCAGTGGTCATGTATGGATGTGAGAGTTGGACTATAAAGAAAGCTGAGTGACAAAGAGTTGATGCTTTTGAACTGTGGTGTTGGAGAAGACTCTTGAGAGTCCCTTGGACTGCAAGGCAATCCAACCAGTCCATCCTAAAGGAGATCAGTCCTGGGTGTTCAATGGAAGGGCTGATGTTGAAGCTGAAATGCCAATACTTTGGCCACCTGATGCGAAGAGCTGACTCATTTGAAAAGACCCTGATGCTGGGAAAGATTGAGGGCAGGAGGAGAAGGGGATGACAGAGGATGAGATGGTTGGATGGCATCACCGACTCAATGGACATGGGTTTGGGTGGACTCCGGCAGTTGGTGATGAACAGGGAGGCCTGGCATGCTGCGGTTCATGGGGTCACAAAGATTCGGACTGGACTGAGTGACTGAACTGAAATGAACTGATGTGTGTATGTATTTTACAGCCACTCAAGCTTCCTTGAGTGGGGCTTCCTTGGTGGTGCAGTGATAAAGAATCCGCCTGCTATGCAGGAGACATGGGTTGGATTCCTGTATCAGGAAGATCCCCTGGAGAAGGAAATGGCAACCAACTCCAGTATTCTTGCTTGGGAAATCCCATGGGCAGAGGAGCCTGGTGGGCTATAGTCCATGTGGTTGCAAAGAGCTGGACATGACTGAGCAAATGAGCACACACACACACACTGGTAATGAAATGTAACAGAGTAGAATTGACTGGCCAGAGAAGGCAATGGCACCCCACTCCAGTACTTTTGCCTAGAAAATCCCATGGACGGAAGAGCTTGGTAGGCTGCCGTCCATGGGGTCTCGAAGAGTCGGACACGACTGAACGACTTCACTTTCACTTTTCACTTTCACGCACTGGAGAAGGAAATGGCAACCCACTCCAGTGTTCTTGCCTGGAGAATCCCAGGGACGGGGGAGCCTGGTGGGCTGCCGTCTATGGGGTCACACAGAGTCAGACACGACTGAAGTGACTTAGCAGCAGCAGCAGCAGAATTGACTGGCGATGTGAAATAGGAGACTTCCAATAATCAAAGAAAAATTCATATATAATCACTCTTCCTTGTTTACTTAAACGGACCTTTTTAACAAGAGAAGATGAATCACAAATGTGTGTCTAATTAAGCTCTTACGTTAGCCAGAAACCCAGAATACTGTAAACAGCCTCTATCCAAAGCAGTCTTGAAAATTAAGATGATGTTTGATACAGGAAAAGAAGAATGTCTGTTCCTCTTCCCAGTCTCTCTGTGTATAAGCTGTTTACAAAAACCTTCTGCTCTGTGCTTATATACCAGGGCATTTTATTCCCACAGGTCTGGAGTAGCACTCAGGTCTCTGAATTTTTGCCAGCTCTGTGGGCTCGTTCTATACCCAGTGAGGGCTGGGAAACCAGGCTCTAGATCCACTCTACAGCCTATGAGAGCAAATTCAGGAATGTTCGGAATTCTTGGTTTCCAGTCCCAAACCATATACTCACTCAAAGCCTTGGTGTCCTTTTCCACAATGATACAACGTCCTTACTACATCATCTGATTGTGAAAATGATATTAGAAAATATGTGAACACTTTCAACATGCGTGGGCTCCCCAGGTGGCACTGGAGGTAAAGAATCCACGTGCTAATATAGGAGACTCAAGAGACACAGGTTCAATTCCTGGTCAGGAAGATCCTCTGGAGTAGGAAATGGCAAGCCACTCCATATTCTTGCCTGGAACATTCCGTCGACAGAGGAGCCTGGTTGGCTACAGTCTGTTGGGCCATGCAAAGTTGGACACAACTGAGCAACTGAGTACTTTCGACACCTGTGGCATGATACATATGTTATTACTGCAACCGCCATGACAAATCCGGACCACTGATGGTGGGTAAGGTGAGAGAAGCAAGAATATTATCTACTCTATCCTAGACTCCAAGTCTGTGCTGTCCAGTGAAGACAGAAACATATACACAAAATGCGGTTTATATCACGTGGGACACGATTCAGCCTTAAAAAAAAATTAAGAAAATTCTGCAATATAGGACAACATGAATGGACTTTGAGGACATTTGCTAAGTGAAATAAGCCAGTCACAAAAATACTGCAGGATTCCACTTACATGAGATATCTAAACTAGTCAAACTAATGGCATCAGTGAGTGAAACGGTGGTGAGAGTTGGACGGTGAAGAAAGCTGAGCGCAAAAGAATTGATGCTTTTGAACTGTGGTGTTGGAGAAGACTCCTGAGAGTCCCTTGGACTGCAAGGAGATCCAGCCAGTCCATTCTAAAGGAGACCAGCCCTGGGTGTTTTTTGGAAGGAATGATGCTAAAGCTGAAACTCCAGTACTTTGGCCACCTCATGCGAAGAGTTGACTCATTGGAAAAGACCCTGATGCTGGGAGGGATTGGGGGCAGGAGGAGAAGGGTCGACAGAGGATGAGATGGCTGGATGGCATCACTGACTCGATGGACGTAAGTTTGAGTGAACTCTGGGAGTTGGTGATGGACAGGGAGGCCTGGCGTGCTGCGATTTATGGGGTCGCAGAGAGTCGGACACGACTGAGTGACTGAACTGAACTGAACTGAACTGAAGAGGAGAAGCAAATGGGGAGTTACTGACGAATTGGGATAAAGTTTCAGTTCAGCAAAATGAATGTATTCTGCAGATCTGCTGTGTAATATTGTACATGGAGCCAATAATAATGTATTGTATATGTCAAAATATGTTAAGAGGGTATATCTTATGTTAAGTGTTCTACTACAAAAAGATTTTTTAAAAAAAGTCCATACCCCTAAAAAATTAATCATGGGTCTTGCAAGAGAAAAAGGATAAAGACAATTCCTGATTTCATGAAGCTTACAGTTTGGTAATAAACTTTGTCTTTAGCCTATTATCCACTCTCTCCTGCCCAAGATACAATTGTCATCACCTTAAGCTAGAACAGATTTCCCAAAACTTTGAAAATAAAAATTTTCATTGGAGTATAAACTGTTAGTTGCTCAGTCGTGTCCAACTCTTTGTGACCCCATGGACTGTAGCCTGTCAGGCTCCTCTGTCCATGAAATTCTCCAGGCAAGCATACTGGAGTGAGTACTCCCTTCTCCAAGGGATCTTCTTGATTCAGGGATCAAACTCAGGTTTCCTGCATTGCAGGCGGATTCTTTACCATCTGAGCCACTGAAGGAAGCCCTGATTGGAGTATAGTTGCTTGATAACATTATTTCCAAAAGGTTTTGATGCGTTCGTTTTTTGATGCATTTTTGCAAAGACTGTAGTCCATCCGAGACTTCAGTCCACCTGCCATTCTGAATATGTGTCAGCCAAAGTTTCAACACTTTGAACGGTTCTTTTCATTTATTCTGCATACAAAGTTTGCTATCGTAAAACTCTGCCAATTTAATACCTTATGCATTTGTTTTTACTCTATTGAATGAAAACTGGTACTTGCCTCTGCAGTCCCCTGAAAGCGCCCCTTCCTTCTTTTAGAGAGAACCTTAATGTGAGGGATAGAAAATATAGGATTTGTTAAGATCATTGTCCCTTCTCTCCAGTTTCAAGGAACATCAATAGTGATGCCGCCATAATAGATTGCATCAGGGCTCCTTAGCCTGCCACTATTGACATTTACAGAGAGAGAGTTCTTTGTTGTTGGGGAGCTACCCTGCGCACTCCTCAGTGTTTAGCAGTCTCTCTTAACTCTACCCACCAGATGCCAATAACATCCCTCTCCCAGTTGTAGCATCCAAAAACATCTCCAGCCATTGGCACATGTCCTCTGGGAGGGGTTGGGGAAAAAGTCACTTTCAGGTAAGAGAGACTGACTTTTGTTTCGTGTGCATATCCTATGAGCAAAACACTGAGTTAGGTTTTTAACACACCTGACTTCTTTTAGGGCTTCCCAAGTGATGCTAGTGGTAAAGAACCCACCTGCCAATGCAGGAGACACATGAGATGTGGGTGGGTTTGATCCCTGGGTCAGGAAGATCCCCTGGAGGAGGAAATGGCAACCCACTCCAGTATTCCTGGCTGGAGAACCCCATGGATGGAGGAGCCTGGTGGGCCACAGTCCACGGGGGTCACAAAAGAATCAGACATGACTGAAGCACACACACTTAATTCTTTCAACAGTCCTGTGTGAGTAGGAACTATTTGTATATCAACGTTTAGGTAAAATAATGAAGCCAGTGGGTGCCAGGGCTCGATCCCAAAGTTCACACCCTTTCCTTGGCTCTGCACTGCTCCCAAAGGTAATTCTGCTTTCCATTCATCTTGTTTTCAACAGAGCAATTGATGTAGAAATGAACTGCAAAATATATTCGATATCTTAGCAAGAGAACTAATCCACTAGAAAGTTATGCATTCCCCATGTCCCATTCAGACCTCACCAAGTGCTGGGTCTCCAAGAAATGCAAAGTCAACCCATCAGGTAAGGACTGTGGCTCAAGCTTTGGTGGCACCAAAATAGGAAAGTGTCAGCTTCTCACCTGCCTTTTCAAGATGGCAGCACAAGATTTTGGCCACCAGCCAGTGTCCAACAGTTGATTCTCTTTGGGGAAACAAGTCTGCATCTATGAGATACTGAGAACATCTTTGCAAGGACTGCCAATGCAGGAGACGAGGGTTTAGTTCCTGGGTTAGGAAGATTTCTTGGAGAAGGAAAAGGCAACCCACTCCAGTATTCTCTCCTGGCAAATCCCATGGACAGAGGTGCCTGGTGGGCTACAGTCCATGGGGTCACAAAAGAGTCAGACACCACTTAGAGACTAAACAACATCAATGCCCCTGAAAAGCAGTTTCCTCTTGGTCCTGGAAAATCTGCCATTTAGTCCCAGGTTGTCAGTGGACTTGTGCTATAGGACTTAACAACGAAGCATGCGTGTAAGATATACTAGTGGAACCCGCAGCTTATTAAGCCTCAACCCTCCTGGAATGATCACGTGCTTTTCAGCGAAGAATAGAGTTGATGCCCTTAGGCAAAATGTTATAGAAGTTAACTAAATTTGAATTCTCCCAGGGTTTCTTGAATGCATTCTTCTTCTTTTTTTTTTCTTAAGAGTTCTCTGAGCTTGTATCAAATCTAATTGATTTTTAGCACAGAAAGCCTTACCTCCCTGTACAGCACAGGTCCCTTTTTCCTTGTAGCTAATGGCAAAAGATTCATTTATAAATTGTTAAACGTGTTCACAGCTAAACGACACCCAAATAGCCCAGGAATAGCTTCATATTCATAGTTGGCTTTGATTAAAATACAAACTTTTCACGTGAGCACCAGGATTATTTTTCATAATGCCGGCAGGTTACCAAGCTGAGTGCCACTTAATTTAGTGTTTAATCAGGAGAACTACGGTGGCATTGGGCTGATTAGGTTGCCTCAACTGCTGCCTGCTCAATTTTTCCCCATAATTGTGGGATATTTTTTATGGTGACAAGTGCCCAGACGGTAGGATCCCAATATGCCATACATCAGCTTCTCCATTATTGGATTAGCTCGATGTGGCATGGTTCCCGCAGCACCTCACTCCCACCATTGATCGCACCGTCCCTTCTATTTCACAATTAATGCAAGTCTCCTGGATTGATCAATCTTCTCATGAGCTTGGGCCACAGTCAATATATTCTTCTAGCTGTGTGTGAGTAAGCCCTGGAGTTTCTCACGAGATCTGTAGATTTGTCACGGGGGCAGAGGGTTTTCTCATTTGAAGATGGTCCTGGTCCCATCAGGCCACCTTTCTGTGGTGTTTTCAGATGACACATGTATGTATGAAAGAAAGAGAGAAAGAAAGAAAGGAGGGAGGAAGCAAAGAAAGAGAGAGAGAAAGCAAGCAAGAAAGCTAGAATCACGTTTCATTGGCACAGCTGACGTGCTGGAATTAGTGCTTCGTTAACTGAACTCTACTTTCTAAAACTTTATGGTGTCCATGCGACACCCACAGACACCAGCTCCCTTTGAATATCATCCTCAAGGTGAAGAGGATAAGAAACAGAGTTTGCCCACAAAGCATTTGCTGGTAAAGAATGTTTAAAAAAAGAAAGTGTATATGTGTATAACTGAGACACTTTGCTGTACAGCAGAGATGGGCACTTGTAAATCAACTACATGTCAATTAAAAAATATATTGCCTAAACAGATTTTTCCTTTCTCCATTTCTTAGATTGTGTTTCTGTATATTGGAGCAGAATGGCCACAACATGAGACTCACTCACCTCTGACCAGTCTAACAAGCCGTTAGGAGAGGCAGGTTTCTCCATAGAGTTTAACTGCCACCGGGCACAGGGAACTCTGGGTGATCCACCTGGATCACAAACCCACCTGTGGATGAACTGTTATGCTCAGAACTCTTGAGTGTCTCAATGTCCCCGAATCCTCAGCCCTGCTTATAAGAACCCAATGGAACTGCTCTTAGAAGACAGGACCCCTCCTGTTAGAAGAAGGTGGAATGGGTAGAGAGTGAACATAACTAAAGACATTCACTAACTCCCAAACTAAGCCACCTACTGGCTCTGAAAGCTTTCATGGAAAAGAAAAAAGAAAATATTGAGTCCACGTCAGAGGTTGGAAATGTACAGGTTGATCCAGGAACACCTTGTCATCTCATAAAGCAAGAAAATTCTGGGCTCAGACAAGAAGAAGCCAGCCAGAAGTAGCTCCCAGTGGCCACAACTGAGTTCAAAACAGAACTCAGGAAAAACCACTGGTCACTTGTGGGAGACTCAAGCAAACAAATCCTGTCATTTGAAAAGTGGAAGAATACAAAGAAAGATGCGTGAATCCTACATTTCTTTTGTGAAAATGTACTTCAGGGTAAGCAAAAATAAACACAAATTAATGAGAGGGGTTTTCTCTCTGCAGAAGGGTCCCGTGTAATAGACGGGGAGGAGTGATGGCCACACTCGGCAATCACTTGGCAATAGCCGCGAAAAATCCCCCGAAAGACTGCCAGCTGGACAGGTCATGCTTCCTAAGGGAAGCCCACAGTGACATTTATGATGTGGTTTTGCTTTAAAAAAAATGAGCCAACATTTCATCAAATGGCTGAATCTAACCACCACTTTGCAGAAAACAGAGGACAGAGAACACAGTGAGCAAAGCTGGATGGTGGAGAGACCCTTCAATAACAAGGAGCAAGTGTCCTGGGCAAACAGAGTGCCAGGGTCCAGCAACAATGACCGTGAAAGAGACTTTCGCCATGTGTCAACAAGTTTCCATTTGATCCACGATCAGCCCTCCATCTTCCAGATGCAGAAACCTCAGGTACAGACGGCCAGTCTTACTATGCCATTTTTTTTTTTTTTAAGTCTACTCCCGTTTTGTTTTGTTTTGGCCATGCAGCTTGACATGGGAGATCTTAGTTCCCCGACCAGAGATGGAACCCGAGTCCCCTGTGCTGGGAGCCTGGAGTCTTCACCACTGGACCGCTGGGAAAGTCCTATGCCATTTTACGGAAGGGACTTGGGCATCTGAAGTTTGGATCCGTAGGAGGTCCTGGAACCAGCCCTTCATGGATACTGAGTCGGGACTGTATGTCAATTTTCCTTTAACCTTTTTTTTCCCCCTCTTTTTTTCAGAATGCAGTATTTTAATATTTATTTATTTCTAATTGAAGGATAATTCTTTTACAGTATTGTGTTGGTGTCTATCAAACATCAACATGAATCAGCCATAGGTTTACCCATATGCAGATGACAACCATGTAAACTTGAACACCAATAGAATATTAGACTATATTAAGGACGGCAGGTTAATTTTAAGGCCTAATAATGTTAATAAACTCAGTTTTCTTTCTTAAAAGTCTTCACCTTTTTAATGCATGCATACATATTTAAATAATATGATGTGTGAGTAGTTGATCTTATTAAGGAATTATTGCTAGTTTTTAATATGTAATAATGCTAATATTTTTCCTAAGAAGTCCTCATCTTTTGAAAACACATATTCAAATAATGTAAGAATATATATTATATATAAAATTATGTATAATAATACAGTGTTTGGGATTTGCTTCAAAATACTCATGGGGTAAAGAGAGGTAGATTAAACTATTCATACAAAAGAAATAAGCTTAGCAACCTCCCTGGTAGTCCAGTGGTTAGGAATCTGTCTGCCAATGCAAGGGACACACGCTTGATCCCAGGTCTGGGAATATTCCACGTATCACCACAACTACTGAACCTGTAAGCCCTAGAAATCAATCAATCAATCAGTCAATTAAAAAAAAAAAGCTCAGCCATGAGTTGGCAATTGCTGGCAATGGGTATGCATACTACTATACTAATTATTCCTACATTTATGTTTGAAATTTTTTATCATCAAAAGAATTTAAAATCACCATTAAAGGAAAAAAAAAAGAGTGAGTTCAGGTAGCATCAAATCACCTTGGTCCACTGATGAATTTGGAATAAAAAACACAGCTTCAGGATTTCTGAGGATCTTGAGGAGAACTCTGGAGCCATTCCAGAACTGAGACCATAACTAAAATGTCCTTCCTAGTTTTCCGAAGGAGTTTGATGTGTTAAGTCTTCTGTACAAATAGCCTGTATCCGCCCATCAACTGTCCTGCATCACTGGAACAGTCTCGGAGGGAACACCACCAGCTGGGAAAGGGGACTGGCATTGTGAGACACTAAAGAGAAATGCCATTCTTCTATCATAACAACATAAGCTAAACCAAACCTCCTTTGGTTTTCCAATGCACTGAGCTTGTTCCCACCTAGACATTTGCAATTGTCCCGTTTCCAGAACTTTCTGTTTCTCACTCTTCCAGAGTCAGCCCTTTACCATGAGCTCAGACATCACCTCTTCCATGTCTTCCTTGACCACCACCGCCCCCAACTCCAAGTCACACTGTAGCCTACTGACTTTATTTCCCAGCCCCCTTCCAATCATGGATCACCATTTATAACCTCTTGTTTATTTCTTGGTTTCATGTTTAAACACTTGATCACAATGATAGCAACCAGTAAATATGGTTCAACACTAAATACACATATCTAAGATAACTCCTGGGGTCCAGTCGGTAATCAAAAAACAGTTGAAAATTAAATGTTTAATAGGATTATGTGCATGCTAAGTCCCTTCAGTTTTCTCTGACTCTTTGTGACCATATGGGCTGTAGCCCATTAGGCTCCTCTGTCCCTGGGATTCTCCAGGCAAGAATACTGGAGTGGGTTGTCATGCCCTTCTCCAGGGGATCTTCCCAATCCAGGGACTGACTGAACCTGCGTCTCTTACATCTCCTGCATTGGCAGGTGGGTTCTTTACCATTAGTGCTACCTGGGAAGTCCACTTAATATATTGATCACTGCTATTCCACCAAATCCATTGGTTTAGCTACTGCCATTTTACACGAAATATCATATATATATATATATATATGATACACTAAATATCATATATACTATATATATGATACACTAAATATCATATATATATATATATATATATATATATATACATCACCCTAAATCTAGACATTTCCTAACTTGAGTGTTAACAGTAGAACAGCATCTGCCTTCTTCACTGATATCTTTTTCCTTTATTTTGCTTGGTCTGATCACTGATAAGTCTAATTGGAACTAATAGGAAATGCAGTATTAAAATAGATGTGAAAGTTGTTTTTACCTTTCTGTAACAGCTTGTATGAGAGTGCAGAGCCTTCAGACAATTAAAAGGATGTTCTGATAATTCTTTCCTGCTATTATTAGCAGATGAGTTATTTGTGCTAAGAGAGCAAGAAACCCTACCTCAGAGAAATAGGGAATTGAGTAGCTTGCAGTTGTGAGAACAACAAAGTTAGTGTTCAATTAAGTTCCATCACAAGATTTATACTAATCATTAACCAAAAGTTGTCTTCTGCTCAGTTTCAGGAAATTGAACAATACCCTGACGAAGAGAAAGAACCTTTAAAAATTAAGCAATAATTATGGTATGTTTGCAAAACGCAGTCTATCTTTTGTATCTTGAATTTCTTGGCTGCGTAATTTGCATACACATTAAACTCGGTGGGAAATTGGAAAGCAATTCAGAATTCAACAATTAAAAGATACAAATTAAAATTGTTAACATTAACTTAAAGTTTATTGCTGATGCAGTGCTCTTGGTTATAACTGAACTCTGATCAAGCAGCCCATTTCTCTCTTGGAAGTTCAGCACATTTTCCACTATGATCTCCAACTGTGCCTCTCAGTCACTGGTTTGCTGATGCCACTCGGTATTCATAAGCAGGTTCTTTTAATAAATATAAACATGTATTGGCTGCAGATCTGTCTTTTTCATTAGAAAAAGAAGTTGAGTGCAGTCTCTCTGGCATTCAAAAGGACTTTCTATCTCTTCAAACACCTTCAGATTTGGTGGGAGAAACGCTCAGACAATTCTATATCGAAGCTAATAGTGCACAAAAGACACTTCTTTACAGAGGTGTGGGTTTGAGAGCCAAAACACAAGTTGTTTTTGTCTTTTCACTTCCTGCATGCATCAGTATTTTACTTATTAGAAATACATGTATATATGGAAAGAGACATGCATGCATCTATATGTATGATGTTTTCCGTATAAAATATTGAGAGCTTTCTAATCTAATTGTCTTGATGTGACACTCGACCCCACCCCTTCGAGCTGTATGATCAAAAATGTGATCATACACATTCAGCTTCTGAATCTGGCTCTGCAAAGTAAGTATAACAGTAATCAACTCATAAGTTTGTTGTGGAGATTGAGAAAAAATTAAAGTCCTCATCTGAAATGTAGAAAGTACTGGATAATCACAGGTTATTATTTTTTATTATAAACAGTGGGATATGGGGTCCCTGGGACTGAATTCCAGCTCTACCGCTTATTAGTGCTGTGACCCTAGACAAATGTACTTGCCTCACAGGGCCCATCCGTAAAGTGGGGATGTAGTGCCTACACCAAAGTGTTGTAAGGTGATAAATTATTTGTAAAGCACTTAAAATAGTGCCTGGAGTAAGCCCTACACAAGTGTTTATTAAGTAACAATGTGCGGATAGATAGATAGACTAAGAGATATTCATATTTTATATCTGTTTCTACACATAGACACCACGTAGAGAAAGAGAGCTGATTTAATATACAATGGGAAAAGTTCCAGTATTTTCCAATGCTGTTCTAAACTAGAGACACTGATTATCAATGGATTTACGTTCACTGGAAAAGCAGGTTGAAATAAGCTTTTATATTCACTATGCACAAGAAATGCAAGAACTACAGTTCATCAGAAGCTGCCATGTATCTTACAAGACCAGTGTTGAAAGAATTAGGATACAATAAAATTCCCTTGATATTATCACTAGCTGAATACACTTGGATCATTGGGCATCCTTCCACATGCCCCAGGGCCATCAACATGGGGACCAATTATCAAGGTAAGTCTTTAGATTTTTTATACTATAAATATAGTTCCAATGGGAAAGAGTGGATAGGGGCTAGAAAGTTTTAGACCCACAGGAACTAGATTCTTTTTCATATATATATATTCTAATGATTTGGAGGGTCATAATAGGAGGATGGGAAAAAAAAGCAGACAGTTATGTGTTGAATTATTACACCTGAACCAGTCTAAAGTGTGAGCATGTCTAGCTTTTACTCTAAACCTAACTCTTCTGTCTTCACCAGCTAGATTATTCGCTTGGGAATTTTGAAACAACCTTATCAGGACTGTCACACATCACAACCGTAAGGTACAAAATTCCTCCCAAAGTCTGCCATACACAGGACTAGAAACATCACCTCCAACACACACACACACACACACACACACACACACACACACATGTCACCACAAACATACACACAGACACACACACACAAGACACATGGGCTTCTTTTAGATCCCAATTACTTTGCAATCAATGTAGGCTTAAATAATGCAAATTATACCCTCTAATTAATTGAGCACATTATATTCAACTCCTCAGCAATTTTAGATTTCACCAATAAAAATGATGACAAGAAGAGTGAAACCTTAGGAGAAATGGCCTTAACAATGAACTGAGACATTAGCCTAAATCACAGAAGTTACGTAACAGACTATGGTTGTTCTGAAATTTTAATTCTCCACTTAATTAAGCAAAGTTTTAATCATAATTATCTGGTACCATATATGTGGCTTTTATGTATGTGTGTGTGTCTGTGTGTGTGTGTGTATACACGGAAGTAAAAGTGTTAGTTGCTCAGTTGTGTCCGACTCTGTGATCCCATGGACTCTAGCCATAACCCACCAGGCTCCTCTGTCCATGGGATTCTCCAGGCAAGAATACTGGAGTGGGTTGCCATTTCCTTCTCTAGGGGATCTTCTGGACCCAGGGATCGAACACAGGTCTTCAACATTGCAGGCAACTTCTTTCCTGGGTGGCTCAGACAGTAAAGAAATCGCCTGCAATGTAGGAGACCTGTGTTTGATCCATATATATATATATATATATATATAGGCTTCCCAGGTGGCTCAACAGTAAAGAATGCACCTGCAAAGCAGGAGATGGTGTGCAATGCAGGAAACGTGGGTTCCATCCCTTGGTTGGGAAGATCCCCTGGAGGAGGAAATGGCAACCCACTCCAGTATTCTTGCCTGAGATATCCCAGGGACAGAGGAGCCTGGCAAGCTACGTGGGTAGTAAAGAGCTGGACACGACTAAGCGACTAAACCACATCACCATATATATACACACACAAATATATGGATATATTTATACTTTTTTTAAGAATGGCGAATATATACAAAGTATTAAGTTCCCAATCAGGGACATAGACCAATAAAGACATTTCCAAGTTGAATCTGGAATTTCGCTTTGATAACATCTCATCTCACATGGATGTTTATCAGGTCTCTGAAAACAAATGACTTGCATGTAATTTGGTCTGTAACATACACGAATGTCTCAAGCATGAAAAACAAATACATATCTCAGAAAGACCTGAGGTAAATGGCTTTAGGACTTTCAGAATAAAACCAGGATCCTTTCTGAGAGAGAGGAGTAAAAGAGATTAAGTGGATGGTACTTTCTTTGAATTATTGATGTAATCAAAACACTCTCAGATTCACACCATCAGTCTTCCCAGTGCTGGGGTCGACATAGAATTATAGTTGGGCTTTGGCTTCCCTCTCTCTCTCTTTTTCCACTTAGAAAAGAAAGAAAGAAAACAGCCGTCATCTCTCGTTTACCTAAAAGATAAAGAGAATTTCCTAACGATCCATACCATGCCATTAAAGGGAGGGGTTTTCAAAACCAGGTGCTAAAGTGTTTAGCCATCCACCATCCAGTTTTCAGGCTCAATTCTGTGTGTGGGCTGGCACCGGTGCTTTTCAGCGCCAAGGAATACAGACATATACGTCTAACCCCGTGCTGAAGATGGAAGATGGCTTCATTAAACTGGGGGCAGGATTCTATTCCATAAACCTCTGCTCTCCGCGGCTTAACCTTAGAGTGCGAATGCGGTTATTTTCCACCTTCTCATTCTGCAGGCTGAAAGGGAACTTCCTGCGGCTGGCTGATCTTACCAATACCCCAAGCCCAATTCCCAGACCCCCCTCGTGGCGGGCAGATATCATTTCAACAGATGTCAAGAACAGCGAAAGTGCACTTAGGCTTATTTGTTAAACTCCGGAGGGAGGAGGTAGATTGGCGAAATTCAGCCAGTAATTAAACCACATACTTCTTCTCAAGCTGCCTCTCGCCCCTCTTCCCCGCATAATCTTGCTGCCTTCCATCAAATCATGCAGGCACTTATTGGCTCCAATCAATACAATATGAGATACATTAATTTCGTCCCTGAGAGACTTTCGGGGAAGAAGTGGGATTGCTTCACCAGCATTTTGGAGGGTTCACGCAAGCACACTATCAAACCCAGCAATATCACCTCTGTACTCAACCCTGGCAGATTCATGGTCTCCGTGGCCCCTGACTCCCCCCGCCCCCCATGCCCCCTGCCCATGGAACTGGACTGCTGCCAAACACATGGCAAATTGGATTGGAGCGAGAAATACTGACTATATTACCTAATGCACACAAATGCTAAACAGTGAACATCGTGGGGAAGAAGTGGCCTGGCTGAGCAGAATTTTAACAATTAAACTTAAATCCTTCCATATGTTCCTGAGCCCTTGTGGCTCACAGTGTAGAATAACATTAGGAGGAGGAAAAGAACTCTACCAGGTTCCCCAGGAATGGAGTCCATCTCTTCCATGAAATGTGACTGCTTCTCTCAACCATTCATTCCACACACACACACCCCCGCCCCCGGTTGATCCTTTGATTTGCAGTTTATTTAGAAAAGCTGGAGGAATTCCCAACAAACCAGAGGAAATACATTCATTAGGAGAGGTGTTGAAACAAGGTTTGCCCTATTCACTGTTTTTTTAGAGTCCAAATGTGCTGTTTTTGTGAGCTTGGAGATCTGGATTATGGGAAGGAGCCATTGAACAGAAGGCATGACTCCCAGGAAGGTGTGTGTCTCTGGCCTGTCATTCCTGACAGGACACCAGACATCTTTTAGGTTTCTATACCAGCCAGCCTCCAGTGATTTTACTCGACAAGTGAGACAAAGAAAGGAAAAATCAAGGTACAGTTCAGTCCATCAATGGACCCTATGGTAGAACCAAAGTTGAATGCAGTGGACTAACAAAGAAAACCAAAGAATACCCATGGGGGCCCGACGGCAGCTGTAAAATGAAAACCTACTGAAAATTCAGACAGGAAAACACTCCCAGATCTGGGCTCTCAGCCTCACACTTAAAGAAAAGAAGTACTGCATCACACAGGGAAGACTACTCAATACTCTGTAATGACCTATATGAGCAAAGAATCTAAAAAAGAGTGGTGTAGTGTGTGTGGCTCAGATGTTCAGTTGTGTCCGACTCTTTGTGAGCCCACCAGGCTCCTGTGTCCATGGGATTCTTCCGGCAAGAATAGTAGAGGAAGGTGCCATTTCCTCCTCCAAGGGATATTTACAACCCAGGGATCAAACCCTTATCTCTTAAGTCTCCTGCATCGAGGTGGATTCTTTACCATGAGTACCACCTGGGAAGCCCAAGAATGATACACATATCCACTGGGCTTCCCAGCCCACTCTAGTATGCTTGCTTGGAGAATCCCATGGATAGAGGAGCCTAGCAGGCTTACAGTCCGTGGGGTTGCAAAGAGTCGGTAGGCCTCAAGTGACCTAGCATGCATGCGTGTATATGTATAATTGGTTCACTCTGCTGTACAACAGAAGCGAACACAACATTGTTCATCAACTACACTCCAATACATTTTTTTAAAAAAAAGGAAGAAAATAAGTAATCGAGGAAGCAGGACTCTGTGAGTTACCAAAAAAAAAAAAAAATGTAATTTTCTCATTAACGACATCCCACTTGGACAATGGGTAATGACTCTTTGATGAAATATAAGAAATGTTTTGTCTGTGTTCGAGAAGGAAGGAAATAGGCTTTCTGGTCAATGGCCATCAGTCATGACAGGATACACCATGAAATCCAGATACCAGAGAGTGAGAAAAACTGGCCTGGGGGCCGGCTGCCTGTGTGGACTTGGATCACTCCGGAGACCTCAGTGGACCTGCCTCTTCATGTGCAAAATCATTAGCTGGTTTCCCGAGCCATTTTGCAGCTCCAACAGCATATGGTTCCCATTATATAGCTTTTATCCTTAACTGCCCTCTTCCCTAGTCTTTATGGCAGGCCTTTCTCTGCTTTCAACACCACGGAGAAATGCCACGGCTGACTTTCTGAAGAGTGGTGAGAAATTTGCTTCCCCGCCCTGATGATTCTCAATTTCCTATGGGGTGGAGAGAAAAGGCAAACGCACCTGCTCCCCCTGAGGAATGGCTGAGATTCTGAACAACAGAGAAGACACGGGCTGATATTTTTTCTTTTTTAAAGAGCTAAGTTTCACTCTCTGCCAATAGTTATTAAGGGATGGTGGATTGGACGATCAGCATTGGAATCCTGGGAGTTTTGTTAACAAAACAGGTTCTAGGATACCCAGGGGGCAACAGAGGAGGAGATGGTTGGATGGCATCACTGACTCAATGGACATAAGTTTGAGCAAACTCAGGGAGATGGTGAAGGACAGGGAAGCCTGGTGTGCTGCAGTCCATGGGGTCATAAAGAGTCAGACTTGACTTAGCAACTGAACAATACTGTTGATTGAATCAGAAACTCTGTGGGTGAACCCTGAATTTGGAGCAAAATCCCCAAGTAAATCTTATGCACATTAATGTTATAGAAATGGGTAGATGAGGATTGTCAGCCAAAGGGCCTCTCTGAGTATCCCAGATGAACTTCCAGTTGTTCAAGCTAGTTTGAGAAAAGGCAGAGGAACCAGTGATCAAATTGCCAACATACACTGGATCATCAAAAAAGCAAGAGAGTTCTAGAAAAACATCTATTTCTGCTTTATTGACTATGCCAAAGCCTTTGACTGTGTGGATCACAATAAACTGTGGAAAATTCTGAGAGATGGGAACATCAGACCACCTGACCTGCCTCTTGAGGAATCTGTATGCAGGTCAGGAAGCAACAGTTAGAACTGCACATGGAACAATAGACTTGTTCCAGAAGAAGGAGTATGTCAAGGCTGTATATTGTCACCCTGCTTATTTAACTTATATGCAGAGTACGTCATGAGAAACACTGGGCTGGAGGAAGAATAAGCTGGAATCAAGATTGCCAGGAGAAATATTAATAACCTCAGATATGCAGATGACACTGCCCTTATGGCAGAAAGTGAAGAAGAACTAAAGAGCCTCCTGATGAAAGTGAAAGTGGAGAGTGAAAAAGTTGGCTTAAAGCTCAACATTCAGAAAACTAAGATCGATCACTTCTTGGCATATAGACGGGGAAACGATGGAAACAGTGGCAGATTTTATTTCTTTAGGGGCTCCAAAATCACTGCAGATGGTAACTGCAGCCATGAAATTAAAAGAAGTTTACTCCTTGGAAGGAAAGTTATGACCAACCTAGATAGCATATTAAAAAGCAGAGATACTACTTTGCCAACAAAGGTCCGTCTAGTCAAGGCTATAGTTTTTCCAGTGGTCATGTATGGATGTGAGAGTTGGACTATAAAGAAAGCTGAGTGCCAAAGAATCGATGCTTTTGAACTGTGGTGTTGCAGAAGACTCTTGAGAGTCCCTTGGACTGCAAGGAGATCCAACCAGTCCATCCTAAAGGAGATCAGTCTTGAGTGTTCACTGGAAGGACTGTTGTTGAAGCTGAAACTCCAATACCTTGGCTACCTGATGTGAAGAACTGACTCATTGGAAAAGACCCTGATGCTGGGAAAGATTGAAGGCAGGAGGAGAAGGGGACGACAGAGGATGAGATTGTTGGATGGCATCACCGACTCAATGGACGTGAGTTTGGGTAAACTCCGGGAGTTGGTGATGGACAAGGAGGCCTGGCATGCTGCAGTCCATGAGGTCACAAAGAGTCGGACAAGGCTGAGCAACTGAACGGAACTGAACTGAGTATCCCAAGGTACGGAGGGTATCTTGCCCAGTGATTTATCTTAGCATCCCGTTCCGTGCCTGTACATGCAGTTACAGGTACCTTGGTAAATGATTACTGAATTAAACTGAAGAAATACTGATGACCAAAGGTCACTGTAGGTCTAAGGCATTAGAATATCCAGGGACAATGCTTGGAAGGAGCAGTTGATGAGCACCTCGATGACTCTCATTCACCATAAATTGGGAGAACCAGCTTTCTCTACTTAACTGTCCATGGTGGAAAATGAAAGCCTTGTTTTATCAAAAATCATGCCAAATAGGTGAACCACGGTTTTCCATTTCAAAGCCCATTGGTGTATATTCTTTCCCTGGCTCTTTCTAAGCAGGTTGGGCTGGAATTATCCTGATATGGAAACAGCAGATCAGTTGGCACCCAAGGTCACATTCACCAATATATGATGATATTTTGATCCGGTAAACCTAGACAATGTTTATGGGCAGAGTGTGCTCTTTCTATTACTATCAGAATACAGAAAAGGGAAGGCCAGGGAATCCGAAATCAAGAGTTCTAATATGATTCATTGATTCAGCAAATGTTCACTGAATATTCACTGTATGCCAGGCACTTTGTTAGTTGTTAGAGATATACATTGAGCCAAAAGCATACAGACTCTGCCCTCCTGAAGTGTAAATTCTACTTTAGGAGGAAACAAACAAACAAACAAAACTGCATTCTATACAGTTGCAGACATGTTCCCAGTTTGCCTTTTTCTTTTGGTTTTATTCATAGTACATTTTTAAATACCGAAAGTGTAAGCATTTATATGATCATTTCTATCTTTTATTATACTTTCTGGCCTAAGTTTCATTTTCTGAAGCATCCTCAACAATGTAAGGTGCTGTAAAGATTCTATAGGGTTCCAGAATGAAGAAGAAGTCTACATTCATAATGCCTCTATTGCTTCACTTTCCAGCTAATCCTCAGCCAGTGTTATTTCAGATGCCCTCTGCTCCCTTCTTGGATGAGCAGTCACTTCTTTAGTTCCTAAATCTGGAGCCCAGCCTCCAGAAGGTTTCTGGTTTGACCTCTCCGTTATCAATGCCCACTGGCCCTGCTAGCTCTCGGTTTCCATCAATACCTTTGTCCGGGATGTCCTGTCATTCTGTCCTTCTATTCTTATACCAGTCTGAAGGACTGACTTCTGCCCACCTCTTAAAAGCTTGTGTTCTCCACAACTGCAAACCTGCTTCTCTTCTTATGCTTGATATTCACCCATGCAGGTACTTTGTATAAATGGATGAGCAACTCATGAATCAATGTAGACACTGCTATATAGTAATTAAAGACAGTGATGTTGATTTATATATACCTATACTGAGGGGAAAATCATAATTACACTGTTAAATGATAACAAATTATAAGTCATTATATACTATATGATATTGTCTCTATTAAAAGTAAAATGACTTTCAATAGATAGAGGCTACATGCAGACATACATACACACATACAAGCAGAGACATATATTATTGTAAATACATAGGCATATTCATAGACACACTACATAGGCATATCATACAAACAATGTATGTAATTCTAAATATTCTAGTACGTGTGTGCATGCTTGTGTGCTGCATCTCTCAGTCACATCTGACTCTTTGGGACCCCATGGACTGTAGCCCACCAGGCTACTCTGTCCATGGGATTCTCCCCAAGAATGCTGGAGTGGGTACCATTCCCTTCTCCAGGAGATCTTCCAGACTCAGAGATCGAACCCAGATCTTCTGCATTGCAGGTGTTTTCTTTACCATCTGAGCTCAGGGAAGTCCAAATATTCTTTTATCCACGTTCAAAAAGTAAAAGAAAAAGTTAAAACATATTAACTTTTAGCCAAATAGATTATCATTTCAAAATTCAATCAACTTCTTACAAAAATATCAATGAGTTATTTTACCCTCTGTCATTCTGTGAAGACTCTGAAATCCCATGCGTATATTACACTTACTCAGTAGCTACCATATTAGACAGCAAGATTATAGAACATTTTCTTCATCACAGAAAATCTGATTGGACAGCAGTGGTTCATAGGGCTTTGGGGGGAAGAGATTGCACTCTTACCAAAGAAACAAATGGGAAAACGGTAAGTTTATTTCCCAAAATTTAGGAGGAGATTTACGGTTAGGACAACATGAACCCTTTGGGGTGTTTTTGTCTGAAATTTGTTTTCTTCCTCAGATACTCTGTTCTCACTGTTCTGACAACCAGGAGGCTGTGACCTAAGAAAAAGGAACTCGATGCACATTTAATTCTTGGCCCCACCATTTACTGGCTGTGTGATTTAGAGTAGGTAATAGACTTTCCATACTTAATTTTTTTTTTAACTGGTCATATAGTCATCATGAGGATTAAATAAAATAATGCAGGTACCAGAGTGTGGAGTTGGCACTCAGTAAACTCAAATTTCCTTTGGGGTCTCTCTCTAGCCATCATAAATATTTCAGACCTGGCCTGAATAAGGATAACATGTGACTACTATGAGCTACCCTCTCAGTAACACTGAATTTCTGTATCTCTTCTGCCATTTCACTGACCAGACGGTCATCCCAGCAGCCTTGTGAAGTTTACCTTTATCCCAACTCCGTCTGTGAGCTGTAAGAGGGGCTAAAGCTACTGAATGAAGTAAGTCCATGTATTTGGCAGAGTTTCTATTACTAAGTTCACAGTTCTAGATTGCCAACAAGAGGATGTATAGGCACTTCCCTGGTGGTCTGGTGGTTAAGAACCCATCTGCCAGTACAGGGGACACGAGACATGAGTTTGATCTCTGGTCCAGGAAGATCCCACATGCCTTGGGACAACTAGGCCCGCAGGCGACACCCACTGAGTCCATGTGCCTAAAGCCTGGGCTCTGCAACAAGAGAAGCCACTGCAATGAGGAACCCATGCACCACAGAGAAAGCCCATGTGCAGAAACAAGCAGTGCAGACTAAGTTACTTATTTCTTTTTAAAGAGGACTTACAGCCTCATATCATGGAGGAGACAGAAACTCCATCCGTAAATGAGGCAGCACATAAGTCTGAGCACCCGCGTCCATGTGCGCCTCTGTGTGAATGCAGGGGTGTGTGTGAACCTCTGTCTTAAACACTGTGACTGTTCCAAGATCGGCTTGCTGGCTTGGGAAACAACCTGGCCCCCGAATCAGAAACCATGGCGGCCACGGGATTTCACATAACGTGTTACATTCTCTCTTGTTCTCTGCTTCCTTGTCTGAAAAATGCAGGGGCTGTATCCGATGATCTTAAGACTCTGTCCGGCACGGATAGTTCAAGATCCAGTGAATCGGTGGGCAGCCGGGGCCAAGGTTCTCATTCTTGTTATCACGGGTAATCAAGAGTTGGCAAAACACTTTAGACCTCCCTCAAAATGCTGTTCTTTTCCTGAGCTTTTATTATTAGGCTTCCTACACCCACACGAGACTTTGATATATGGAAGCAGCTAATAGACCACTTGGATGGTGCCCAGGAAGAGGGCAGAATCTCAGTAAGGCTTCATTTGCAAGTTTCACACCACTTAGAACTAACTCACCAGCCCTGGAAAAAAAAGATAAATGGCATTGGAAGGCATAAAATACGGGTCTGGAATGCAGAGGGGGTGGGTAGGCGCTTGGATAGGATGCCTTTTCAGATCCCTCCACACCTTGAGATTCTAGGATTCTGTTGGGATGGGATTTAATAAATCAACAAAGACGTGTGAAACATACAGGTATCTGCCTTCTGGAGTGTTCAGTTATTTTCTTAAAGGCGAGAATAGAAGTAAATCCTAGTGGCACACAGAAGATGACCTGCCTCATTGTCAGGAAAAAGATGTCCAAAAAGAATTTGAACAGAGAGAGAGTGAAGGAAGGACAGAATAAGTACAAGTGGTAAAATGTTAAAAATTTGTAATTCTGGTACAGTTGTGTGTGTGTGAGTCACTCAGTCATGTCCGATTCTTTGCAACCCCGAGGACTGTAGCCTGCCAGGCTCCTCTGTCCATGGGATTCTCTAGGCAAGGAACCTAGTGTGTGTTGCCATTCCCTTCTCCAGGGGATCTTCCCGACCCAGGAATCGAACCTGGGTCTTCCTGCATTGCAGTCAGACTGTTTATCATCTGAGCCATCACAGAAGCTCTCTGGTAGATACATAGGTGTTATAATCACAGTCCCTTACTTTAACATAACAGAATTTTTCAGAGGGGAAAAAAAGTTAGAAAAATGTTGCAAAGTTTCAAAAAGAAGAAAGCAAAATTAAAAAAAAAATAGAACTCAGTACAGCCTTTAAACTGAGTTTCTGCAAGACATTCTTTATTTAAAAAAATATAGTTACTTATTAGGCTGTGTCAGTTTTAGCTGTGGCATGTGGGTTCTTTTGTTGCAGCACGTGGATTTCTCTCTAGCTGTGGCCCTGTGGGCTCTGTAGTATTGGCACACAGGCTTAGTTGCCCCGAGGCATGTGGGATTTTAGTTCCCTGACAAGGGATTGAACTCACATCCCCTGCATTGCTAGGCAGATTCTTTTTTTTTTTTTTTTGCAAGGCAGATTCTTAACCACTCGATCACCAGGGAAGTCCCAAGATATTCTTTAACAAAAGACTTCTTTGGTCTAGTGAATTTGGAAGCTGCTTCATTCTATACCATCCTGCTGGAGATTTACAGTTCATATTAGTGGCATATTACAGGTACAAAGAAGACTTGCACAAAGAAATCTGTTTAATCTTTCTCACCAAATGTATCCTACATTTGTTTCTAAAACCATGGAACTCTGTGTGTGTGTGTGTGTGGAGCATCTATCAACCTACCCAAGGAATTAACATTCCAGCAACACACACTAGCTCCTTCTCTGATTCATTCATTCCTCTCTGAGTGTTTGCTATGTGCCAGATGTACAAATATAAAATAAGAAGATACATCTCCTATTCACAAGTAGCACACATCTTAGAATAGAGGAAACAGAAAACAAATATGACTAAAATAGAAAGAATTATGTATTTGAAACCACAGGGAAGTGCAAAGATAAATATTGTAATTAAAATCCATGGCTAATAAAAGATGGGCTTCCTGGGTGGCATAGTGGGAAAGAGCCCACTGCCAATGCAGGAGACACAGAGGATGCAGGTTTGATCCCTGGATCGGGAAGATTCCCTGGAGGAGGAAATGGCAACCGGTTCCAGGATTCTTGCCTGGAGAATTTCATGGACAGAGGAGGCTGGAGGGTTACAGTTCACAGGGTTCCAAAGAGTTAGACATGACTCAGCACACATGCTTATCCTAACTGGGTGCCTGAAAAGGGCCTGGGACTAGAAAAGAACGGACCAAAGAAAATAATTCACTGGAAATCATCCAACTTTGTTCAGAAAATAAATAATTGTATCACTGCATATTTTCCCATGGATTTTTCAAAAACCTCCCCCCCCAGTTTCCACGTTCCTGAAAAAGTACGTACAGGTGAGAAAGAAGAAGTTATATAGAAAAATTCAGTGGAAAGACCTAAGATTCTGTCCAGCATGGGTATTCTATGATTCAGTGAATCTAGAATGCATTGAACTGCTGCTCATACAGAGAAGCAACCTACTAAAAGTGAGGTTGCTCTAGGATGCAAGTCACAAAAAACCTGGCCAGCAATGGCTTCATCCATAAGCATATTTGTGGTTTGCCTGGTTGGAAGTCTGGTAGGAGATGGTCCCAAGTCTGTTTGATGGCTCAGAAGTGCCAGGAGCACTCAGGCTTTTTCATACAACTTCCACATGACATAAATGCCATCGCAAATTCCATTATTAAAGAGGAAGGAGCTCCTTTTCTTCAGGTAAAGGAGGGGCCAGGATTTTAAACCCAGGCAATCAAACTGCAGACATAGATGCCGTGCACATACCCATGACACCACAGTGCCATTAAACAGCTAGGCAAGCCTAGACTGCATATTAAAAAGCAGAGACATCTCTTTGAAGGCAAAGATCTATACAGCCAAAAGCTGTGGTTTTTCCAGTAGTCATGTATGGATGTGAGAGGTGGACTGTAAAGAAAGTTGAGTGCCAAAGAATTGATGCTTCTAAACTGTGGTGTTGGAGAAGACTCTTGAGAGTACCTTGGACTGCAAGGAGATCCAACCAGTCAAACCTAAAGGAGATCAACCCTGGATATTCATTGGAAGGACTGATGCTGAAGCTGAAGCTCCAATCCTTTGGCCACCTGATGTGAAGGGCCAACTCGTTGGAAAAGACCCTGATGCTGGGAAAGATGGAAGGCATAAGGAGAAGGGGGTGGTAGAGGGTGAGATGGCTAGATAGCATCACTGATTCAGTGGACACAGATTTGAGCAAACTCCAGGAGATAGTGGAGGACAGAGGAGCCTGGTGTGCTGCAGTCCATGGGGTCGCGAAGAGTCAGACACGACTTAGCAGTTGAACGACAACAACAACAGTTAATACTGAGCACCACAGCTAGACCTCCGCAACCTGATGGTTTGGTCCCCTGGGCGTCACTGGCCGTCAGCCAGGAGGAGTGCCTGCATCCCAGGGTATCCACAAAGCCCACAGCACTGCACACATACCTCTCAGCAGAGGACCAGACCCCTACACCTAGGAATGCGACACTCTCCTCCAGAAACCCAGAGACCTCGCCTCTCCCCTCTCGAGATTTATAATTAAGCCTCTGAAAAATTAAGAAATTAATATAAAAGTTGCTGGGTTGCCAACGCTTTTATTATACTTTAATTTACTAGAAACATTTTCACACCACCCCTGAGGAGTAAATGCAATGCAAAATTGCTTACATCGCTCTTAAAAGCTGAAGTAAGCATTTCCTTTTCATCTTCCATAATCCTATATATAATAAAAAATAAATAAAAAAGCCAGTAAGTCTGTGGACCAGAAGCAGCAAATAGATAATTCTATCACGCTGGATATTTTCCCCCCTGGCTTTTTGGAGGAGTCCCCCCGCTACCCCCGCCCTGCTGACCTCATAATTCTCCACTTTCCTCATAATTTATTTACAGGTAAAGAAGTGATGAACTAAACTCACTGGGCAGACAACTGCACATCACTTTAATTAAGTTACTAGTGATTTCAAATGGCTCTGCAATCACCTCCCGGATAAAGCAGGTGACAAGGCTACACAATGGCAATGTGAGAGGCAGCAATGGAGCAGGTGGGAGCTCAGTGTGCCCTGGGGGCTAGGAAACTGCAGAGTGACTGGCTAAGAGCTTGGGTATCAGAAATCCAAGTTCAAGTCCATCCCTAGCCACATCCCAGCAGTGTGATGTTAAGCCAATTCCCCAAATACTGTGAGCCTAGGTTCCTACTCTCAGAATGGGATGCTAGCAAGCCCATCTCTTGTGTTTATTGTGAATATCAAATGTGGCAACATAAGTGAAAAACAAATGTTTGACTCTTGGTAACTACAGTTTGGAGCTATTAACTTGGAGAGCCATTCCATGGGCTGATGGATGGAGGGGCAAGGTGACCTCTGGGACATCCCAGGGCCAGTCCTGTTAATGATGCTCATTTAATGAATGAGAAGCACCCTGCTGAAGAGTAAGGACTTAAGGATGGACAATCAATGATCCAAGATCTGAGCCCTGACTCTGAAATGAGACTCAGTTTTCCCGCTAATGGTGCCCACAGAAATCAAACTACATATGTGAGAGGGATGACCATAGGTTTCCATAAATATCAAAATGGGTCTTCCCTGGTGGTGTATTGGTACAGAATCTGCCTACTAATTCAGGAGACATGAGTTTAATCCCTGATCCAGGAAGATCCCACATGCCCTGGAGCAAATAAACCACAGTTATTGAGCCTTTTCTCTAGAGCTCCTGCTCTGCAACAAGAGAAGCCACTGCCAATGAGAAATGCTCGCATCACAACTAGAGAGAAGCCCCCACTCACCACAGCTACAGAAAAGCCTGCACAGCAAGGAAGGCCCAGCACAGACAAAAATAAATAAATGAATGACTTTTTAAAAAGATCAAAATGAGCTCATACCTGTGAGTGATATTCCTCACCTGGATAAAGCTTTTCAAATTGAAAGTGATTAAACTTGTTTCTCAAGGGTACATGCATTCTGGCTACAGAATGGTTTCCAGTGTTCTCGAATTGGATGCCGCATAAAACACAACCCAATAAGATAAACATGGACATCTCTCTGCCTCATTAATTTGGTTCAATGAATGGGCGAGGGGGTCCCATCACGTTGTACCAACCAGCACAGCTCTACGATGGGAAACAGTGAAAAATCTTACATGGATCTGTAAGGTAGAGCACAAGCCTTCAGAAAATGATATGATGCACCATTCAGGGCTATATATGTATATGCTCTTCTGCCATTAAAGGGTTGACATGGGACTTCCTTGGTGGTCTAATAGCTAAGACTGTACTCCCAATGCAGAGGGCCCAGGTTTGATCCCTGGCCAGAGAATTTAGATCCCACATGCCCCAACTAAGAGTTCACATGCCACAATTAAGACCCAGCACAGCCAAATAAGTAAATAAATAGACCTTCTTTTTTAATTAAAGGGTTGACTTAAGTGGAAAGACACCAAATACCTTCACTGTTGAACTTTTCCTCCCCTTGCAGGAATCCGCCCCTCTTTAATTCCATGGTTCTCTCCAAATTCTCTACAGGAGAGTTGGAACCTTGATTTTTTTCTTCCTGGAGAAATATCAATATCTCTTGATAATTGGAATTTGTCAGCAAAAACTTGCCACCTCAAATTTATTAAAGCTGTTTCAAAACTCTGTTCTGATCCCTATGTCAGATGTCAGCTTGGTAAAGACTCTTCAGGTAGCCAGTGGGCCAAAGAATGCAAGCAAAGATGGAGGGTTTTGAAAGCGAGAAGGCAACTTGGTGCTTTTCCTAATAGACCTTTCTCTGTTTGAAAACGGCAACAGAGGTTTTGGAGGAAAAGAAAATGAAAGACAAGGCAAATTGTTACATGATCATAGGTTCTTGTGCCTGGATTTCCAGGTAAAAGAGTCCAATGCAGGAGACTTGGGTTTGATCCCTGGGTCTGGAGTATCACCCAGAGGAGGATATGGCAACCTACTCCTTTATTCTGGCCTGAGAAATCCCATAGACAGAGGAACCTGGTGGACTACAGTCCATGGGGTCACAAAGAGTGAGACACGACTGCATGACTGAGTGCGTACCAATGGAATAGGTCTATGTCACTTCAGTTCAGTCACTCAGTCGTGTCTGACTCCTTGCGACCCCATGAATCGCAGCACGGCAGGCCTCCCTGTCCATCACCAACTCCCGGAGTTCACTCAGACTCACGTCCATCGAGTCAGTGACGCCATCCAGCCATCTCATCCTCTCGTCCCCTTCTTCTCCTGCCCCCAATCCCTCCCAGCATCAGAGTCTTTTCCAGTGAGTCAACTCTTCGCATGAGGTGGCCAAAGTATTGGAGTTTCAGCTTCAGCATCAGTCCTTCCAATGAACACCCAGGGCTGACCTCCTTCAGAATGGACTGGTTGGATCTCCTTGCAGTCCAAGGGACTCTCAAGAGTCTTCTCCAACACCACAGTTCAAAAGCATCAATTCTTTGGTGCTCAGTCTTCTTCATAGGTCTGTGTAACTAACCCCAAATCAAACAAGCAGTATATATGGAAAAGCTATCCCATATCACACACACACACACACACACACACACACACACACACACCACTCTTACATATGAAATAAATTTTTGCAGTAACTCTTTAGTTTGTTTCAGTTGGGACTGTTTTTGGTGGCAAATAATAGAAATTCTAATGGCAGAGGTATACATGAATAAGGGATTAATGTTCTCACAAGATGTGAGTTCAGAGGTGGCCTATCCTATCTCTGATTCAGCTGCGCTATGTCACACCAGTGTCCCATGAGGTTGTCAATCAGCGGCTGGAGTCCCACCACATGCGTGCTGTTAGTCTCCCAGTTGTATCCGACTCTTTGTGACCCCATGGACTGTAGCCCGCCAGGCTCCTCTGTCCATGGGATCCTCCAGGCAAGAATACTGGAGTGGAGAGCCATTCCCTTCTCCAGGGGATCTTCCCAACCGAGGGATCGAACCCAGGTCTCCTGCATTGTAGGCAGATTGTTTACCATCTGAGCCACCAGGGAAGCCCACAGCTGCACCATGGACACCATAAAAGATGAAGGAAAAGGGCAGGAGAGGGAAAGAGCGCCCCCTGCAGGCTCCCCCTTCCACAAGGAAAAGAAGAGCTGCCCCTGGCACCCACAGCAAACCTGGGGTGACACCTCTCTGACCAGACATGTCACATGGCCACCCTTAGCTGCACAAGAGGCTGGCGAAGCAAAGCTGGCTTTTTTTTTTTTCCCCTGACCAGAAAAACAGTGAAATACCAAGATAATCCTGCATTTCTAGAAAATGTCCAGCCACTGCTATGATAAGTGATTGGAGCCCTCAACACCTAACCGACATGATCGTGCCTTATGTTCTGTTGAGACCTGAGTTATTTCTACAGCCCCTTGAAGTGGTGAGTGCCTCAAAGTGTCATCTAAATGGTCACACCCCTTTCTAGCGAGCCACAGACCCACTGTCTCCTTTTTCATAAAAAGCATCGCTGTGTCCGTTTGAGGGTATTGATTTTAATTAATCACAACATATAGCCCCCTCAGTCAATAGAGAGGTAGGTACAGGGGGTTGAAAAGAAGCTGTAAAATCACCGTTATTTCTTCTCTTCAGAGAACTTTCTTTCAACTGGAATTCAGTGGTTCTACTGTGCTCAGATTCAAGCAATGTGTTCATAATTACACTAATCGCTACTCTTGACTGAATGCTGTTATACCCCGCTGCGTAATCATAGAATCCTGCGTTGTTTTTACTATTTTACTGGATTTTCCTGTTATTCACACTTTAAAGAGGGGCAGACTGAGACTTGAAAAATGTAAAGAACCATGTCCCCAACACTGTTGATCCGAGAGCCTCGGTCTGAATTCATCCCTGCTTCTTGAAACAACTGTATTTGTCTCCACAGTCATTTTACATAGATGATCTCTGACGTTCATCATGACCTTTATATGATTTCCTTTTCTCAGAAGTTACACCTGAAAGTCAGAGAAAGTAAATGATTTGCCTGAGATCACTTAGGGGTGGGGGTGGGTGGGATGACTGAGCTGGAATTCCCACAAAGATGCGTCTGGTCCCCAGGTATATAACTTCCAGTGCAGCCCACAGCCTCCTGTAGCATTACCGGGGTGTAACCCAACAAAGCAGCATCGTGTGAAGCCATTTCTTACCTGACAAAGGGAGAAGTGTGTAGCCACAGAGAGCAAGAGCTCCAGATCCAGGCTGCTGGAGTTCATACCCTGCGTCTAAACTCAGTCTGTGATGTATGGCATCCTACTTATATTCACAAAACCTCAGCTGCCAAATTTATAGAGACTACGAGAACATGAGCATACTGAGAGGGGTACGAGAGATTACACCTTGGAAAACATCTGCTAGTTCCTAGAATAAAGACAAAAAGGAGCTATATCATCATGAGGAGTTCTCCAAGCCTCAGTTGCCCCTTCTGCAAAATGGGGATAATAATACAGCCTACTTGTTATGGGACTATAATGAGTCCATATCCGTCAAGGCTTGCAAACCATCTCTGGATATATCTTGTGCTCAATAAATGTTAGCTGTCATCATCACCATCATGATATTTATATCAGCAGTAACATCTAATTTCAAAGACCGGCTGAATAGAACATTAGAAAGAAAAAAAATAGAGCGTCAGAAAAAAATAGAGCGTCAAAAAATATACAGAGCATCAGGAAAAAAAAATCTCACTTCTTTTCTTCTTTTTTTTTGCATAAAATGAGACTGCTAGTCACACAATGGAGACATTTTAGAACATCTAGAAAGTACAAAGCAATGCACTCCAATGCCAGAAACTTGTTTTTCAAGCTTTTCAAGCTGAAGCAGAGGGCACAGCCAAACCTGGCTAATTAGCTGCACTGCCTTATGCCACGGGGCCCAAGACATCGCGCCGGCTGTTGTGTCGGGGGCCGGAGCCTGCGAAGTCAGCTGTAATTGACACCCAGGTGCAGGGGGAGTAGGGAAGGTTAAGGGGAGGGTGGCATTCAGAAGAACCGAGAAAGAAAGACACTAGGCAGTCCTGAGCGCCTTGCAAGGAACACTTGGCCATGTTGGGCTGGGCGGAAGTTAGTCTTCCTTTTATTTATTTATTTTTTTTCCTGGGCAGGCTGGGAAGTGACCCCTTTCTCTCATTCTCTCCCTCTTTTTTCCTCTGGACAGCTCCCCCTACTCACGTGATGTTCTCGGGCCATACTGGGAAGTAGGTTTTTTGGGTACTATAAACAAGCCTTGTGTGCACAGTCATTCAGTCATATAGGATTTTTGGTGATCCCCTGGACTGTAACCCACCAGGCTCCTTCTCTGTCCACGGAGTTTTCCAGGCAAGAATACTGGAGTGGGTTGCCATTTCCTCCTCCACGGGATATTCCCAACCCAGGGATTGAACCCACGTCTCCCGCGTTGGCAGTAGGACACCACTGAGTCACCTGGACTCACTTCCCTGGCCCTCTCCTAATCCAACTCTGGATACTTTATGTATTAGACTTTGATGTGAATCCTGATGATTTGCATGAAAATAGGATTCAACTTGGTTACTGACTATCTAGGGTCCCTCTTAAACTGTTTGCCTGGGGTGAGCGTCCTCCCTCTTCCGACCTTAATCCCACCGCAGGGATCAACAAAGTAGTGCCGAGTCCTGAGCAGAACGAACCCCTGCCGCCCCGAGTCTGCTCTGAGCCCAGAAGGGTTGCTGAGATGGCTTTCTGTTCCCCTTGTCCTCCACATTTTCTTATAGAATGGGGGCAAAAAGAAAAAGTGTTAACAGGTGAGCAGGTCTGGCTCCACCCTTCCTGCCAGAATGAAGGGCAAAAAGAGAACAAGACTCTTTTAAAGTGATGCTTAAAAAAAAAAAAAAAATGAAGATGAAGCTGCATTTCCTATGTAGCTGTGCTGGAAAAGTAGGGTGTCTGGGGAGCGTTAACTATGAAGATGGTGTGGATATAAAAGAATAGGAGACAAGGGAGTGGCCAGAAAGCCCTGAGGAAGAATGGGAACTTTTCTGAGGTGTGTGGGGTGCAGTCTCTGGGGAATGTGAGAGTTGGGATATAGAGAAAGAGTGCAAAGGGCATTTCAGCAGGTGGTGTCCGTCCCCACCTTGATGACCTTCCAGAATATAAACAAAGGAGGTGATTATATCACCACATACTGGACTATTACTTCTTGAAGTGGTATCAAACCCAGAGTGGACCACATGAGAACCTGCATGCAGCTGGTTTATAACCATCCCCATTAATAAGTGCAGTTAAGCTCCCTGAAACCTACAAGTGACTATCACACATAACTCAACACGCTTGACTCAAAAATCCCAAATGGGTTTATTTTTCAGTCTATTGGCCCAGCTCTTTTAAAAAAAAATGTTTCTTTGATAACTGTCAAAAACAATAAAAAGTCCTCACCATTTACAATATCTATCTCCCCATCCCCTTGGGAAGAAAAGAAATAAACAGACTCTCCAAATAGAAGCTGGAAAAAAAATCATCGTTAAGTTTCTGCTATAAAGGGGAGTATTTCAGTGAAAGAAAATTCCTGGTTGTGTCCAGAGCAGACTATTACTCAAATATTATACTGTGGGTATTGCTGGGCAAAATGTTTCCTGACTGATTGATATGTTATTATCTCTTAGGGCTGAATTATCTCTGCAATGCCAACCATTGTAATAACAGCTGCTTTTGTCTGACAACAGAGCTGAGCTTTATTTTGTCTGCATGGCACATAAGGGGGTGCATCAACTTGACTTCAAGTACTAACTGTTAATCATTCATTCTATTAATGGGAAGGCAACTCTGATGCCCCGTCTCATCCCCCTCAATAAACACACACACACACACACACACACACACACAGAGCTGATGGTCTGATCTCTAACTTCGTTAGGGAACAGAAGCATTTAAATGGGAGTTTCCTCACCCACCTGCCAACTAATCTAGCAGCTTCCCTGTGTATCTGCTCCCTCGTTTCCCACCTGCTCTTGTGAAAGAGGCATCCTTGCCCCCACTCCCCTCAGCCTCTCCGCGAAGACTCGTGAGTTCTCAAGGGATTTGCTCTTGCAATTTTCTGCTTGTTCCCCTGAATCCTCAGTCTCTCCCCTTCCCCTGGATCACTCCAGGAAGAAGAAAAGTAGGCTGTGATGTATGTGCGAGGCCATGCCTCAGAGCAGCACTACTCAGAATAGCCACAGGGTAGAGGCAATGCTGGTGTCCATCAACTGATGAATGGATGGGGACTTCCCTGGTGGCCCAGTCGCTAAGAGCGAGCCCACAGGCCTCAGCTAAGACCCAGTGCGGCCAAAAATAAATAAGTAAATATTTTTTAAAACTGTTCAGTGGTTTACATACACATACACTTGCTTATGTTCCCTATCACAGCCTAAAGGGCTCTAGGTAAGCATCCACCGCCCCGGCTCCAAGCCCATCTGGTACCCCCTTTACTCCCTGACAAGCAAACCCCTCCCTGACTACAAGGTGTGAGAACCTGATCCTTCTGCCTGGACCACTGCTCTCCTGGTGCTCCTCAGGAGCAGGAGGCTTTGGGGCCAGTCTTGCCATCTCTCCATGTGACGACTGGAACTGAGGTGACTATCCTGACACGGAGAAGGGACAAGCTTAGGGGGCCACACAATTGTGCTCATACAACAAAAGAAAATAAACGTCTCTGGACAGAAATGATCCTGGCGACTCTTGAGGACAATATGGAGTCTCTGAACCTACCCTGTCTTATCCCAGAAGGAATCTTGTTATCTGAAACAACCGATGCCCTTTCTAGGTTCAGGCATCCCTGGTGGCTCAGACAGTAAAGAATCCGTCTGCAAGGCAGGAAACCTGGGTTTGATTCTCGGGTCAGGAAGCTCTTCTGAAGAAGGGAATGGCTACCCACTCAAGTGTTCTTGCCTGGAGAATCCCATGGACAGAGGAGCCTGGCGAGGTACAGTTCATGGGGGTCCCAAAGAGTCGCACATGACCGACTGACAAACACTTACTAGCTTCTGCCCATTTCCTCAGGAAATCTATTCCAGGCCACTCAAGGCATCTCACGGACACACCACTGTAAATCCACTGACTATCCTCGGGCCTCACACATGGTTGATGCTCAAAATTAGAGCCCAGAGTTGGGGGAGGTACAAAACTTCAGGGGCACCAGAAAACTCAGGCATCAAGATGCACCACTTCGATGCAATAGTTCACAAAATCAAAATAAACGTGAAAATCGCATAGTGGGCAAAATATCAACATTTTAAATAAAGACAGGATCTAACCCTGGGGAAGATAGAAGGCAAAAGGAGAGGTGAGTGGTAGAGGATGAGATGCTTACATAGCATTACTGACTCAAAGGACATGAATTGAAGCAAACTCCAGGAGACAGGGGAGGACAAATGAGCCTGGTGTGGTCCAGTCCACAGGGTCGCAGAGAGTAGGACTTAACTTGGCAGCTGAACAATAACAACAACGAACCTTATACTTGCAGGGCCCTGTCTCAGGTGCTGCACCCTAGGCCCTGCTCTGAATCATATCTGTGGGATATTGCCCAAACCTTTTAACTCAAGATCTCCAAGTTCCACACAGGAACTTAATTGTCATTCTCACTTGACAGGTGAGGGCCCTTGGGACTCAAAGAAGTTAAGTAACTTATTTGGGGATCACACAGCTGAGAGTGGTCTGAATGACTCTGAAAGCAATGCTCTTAACCAATGCCTTAGTTAGAAGGTCTTTGTGAGATGCGATCTTGGTACCTCTCAGATGGGGATGAAGTGGAGGGGTCAGGGGGGCAAGAACGGCCAACATCCAGGCTTTGCTCTGTCATCTTCTGTCTTCAAAGCACATTTCCTGAGCACCCACCAATCTAGCCTTTGAGGGGCTTTCCTCTAATGAGCTTATTGTGTGTGTGTTTTAGTCGCTCAGTCGTGTCTGACTCTTTTGTGACCCCATGGACTGTAGCCCACCAGGCTCCTCTGTCCATGGGATTCTCCAGGCAAGAATACTGAAGTGGGTTGCCATTCCCTTCTCCAGGGGATCTTCCGACCCAGCGATTGAACCGGGGTCTCCTGCATTGCAGGCAGATTCTTTACTGTCTGAGCCACCAGGGATGCCCAATGAGCTTATTATGTGAATGTTTGCTATGTGAATGGAGCCAAGAGTCAAGAATGGCCTCCAGCAGCCAGAAAACCCACAGATTTTGCTAAAAAGCCAGCCACTTGGATGGACACATTTTGGCGTAATCAAGGTATCACCCAGGTCTGCACAGTAACAGGCAGTGAGGAGGGAGAGGAAGCCAGCGGCTGTGAGAAAGGAAATCGGGATGTATCGATCGCAGGCAGGTTCCTGTGGGTTTTTTCCATTCCTCTGGGATGCAGCACCTTATGTAAATCCAAAGTGATACTGACAGGGTGGAAGGAATCCATCACTCACACCCTCACATCCTTCTGAGAAGGCTCCTACCAGACTCGCTCTTCTGAATCCCCACAACCGCTCTCGAAAAACGCCCCTGGAGAACTTAACACAAAGTCAGGGAGAAGTCTTGAGTCCTCAGTTAGGATTGGGATGGCCAGAGGTCCTCCCAGCTTCCAGCTGCATGAGATGGGAGCAGGCCAAAAAAAAGTTAGATGCCTGATGAAGGCGGAACATATAAACATATAAAGAGAAAGAAAAGCAATGAGAGATCTCGTCGTTGGCATCACTGCTAATTTCACCAGGCGGCTTTGCAACGTTCCTCTCTCCGAGTGACAGCCTGCCTGGGGGGCTTGGCTGAGTTAAAGGCTTCCTGGAGCAGAGGCTGTCAGTCACTCATAACGAAAAGAGGAGCTGAAGCAGAGGTTCCGACCCCAAGGCCGAGGCAGGCGGCCCTTCATGAGTGGGGGCGTGCAGGCCAGCAAGCACAGAGGAAGGGATCTTGCCGCAGTGGCTCTTTCAAGAATCCCAGGGTTGCGCCCCCCCCCCCCCCACCTCCCCGAGCCCTGGGAGCCTGCGCTTCTTCCTTCCCAGAGCAGAAGCTGTGACTTTGTGCTGTCATCAGCCGAACCCTCTCTGCCTCCCTCCTAGAGCACGTTCCTCCTTCTAGCACCCGGGGGCAGCTGAACAGTTGGTGGGAGGAATCGAAGCAGTGAGAAGCGGTGTCTTTTTTCAGACTGACAGCCCCGTTCCTCAGAAAGTGTGCCGGATGGAGTCTAATCGCTCTCTCCTTCAATTCTGAGTTTCACAGTTCAGTCACCTGCTGCCGCTCACCACTCCCCGGGGACTCACAGCTCTACGGGCAGACAGGCACAGACTATTTCAGAAGGCCCGTTGTAACCAAAAATCTACCGTGTCCTACGTCTTGGCCCCAGCCCTTGGAAAGAGACACAGGATTCCTGGGCAAATGCTTTGCTCTTTGGTCAACAGTGATCTGCGCTGAGCAGGGGCAGGGAGGGCAAATGGGGCTGCGGATGAAACAGAGCCCAGCAGGGACACACACAGGTGGTGGGGTCCTTCACCTGGGTCGTGTTTCTAGTCTCCTTCCTAATGGCTCCCACACAACTCCAGGGCTACCGTCCCAGCTCAAATACATCACTTGTTGGAACCCCTATCTGACCTTTACACGGTCTCCTTACTCCCTCTGTCTCTCTGTTCGTAGACAATGATACCCTGACCTATTGCTGACAGATGATAGACTGTTGTTCAGCAACTCAGTCCTGTCCCACTCTCTGCGACCCCATGGGCGGCAGCACGCCAGGCTTCCCTGTGCTTCACTATCTCCCAGAGCTTGCTCAAACTCATGTCCATTAAGCCGGTGATGCCATCCAACCATCTCGTGCTCTGTTGCCCCCTTCTCTTCCTGCCCTCAATCTTTCCCAGCATCAGGGTCTTTTCCCATGAGTCGGCTCTTCACATCAGGTGGCCAAATTATAGCAGCTTCAGTATCAGTTCTTCCAATGAATATGCAGGGTTGATTTCCTTTAGGATTGAGGTAGGTATTAGCCTGGCTTAACTTTTCAGAGGAGAAAATAAGCTTTGAGAGGTTAAGTTGTGAATTACCCAGCATCACCCGCCAAGGAGTTGGTGGGCAAGGATTTCAACCTGTCTTTTTCAAAGCCCCTATTAGCTTTTTAAACTTTCCAAACAGCCCTGCTGAGAGGTTCTTAAGCTCTGCTCAACAGGAATTTTGTCAACCAAAATGTAAGTTTTAAGCTTCTGTCAAGCCATTTGCTTCTTTGCCAGCAGATCATCTAAGATGTACCCAATTATGGACCAGTGGTTCAGATGAACATGGGGTAACTTATGTTACCACCACCTGCTTGGTTGAAGTCCAGCTGAAAGCAAAGCATTGTGAGTTCTCATGAGGTTTTTTAAAATTCTGAAAATGGTGCTGGGATCTCATTTCTGCAAAGTGGAGAGGCTCAGTCATAAAAGAAAAACAGTCACTGTGGAATGATGCTGGGATGTGTTCGCTTTATGGCCACAGAACGTCTGCTTCTGATGCTACCTCTTGACATGATTATCTAGTAAGTGACATTAAAACATGTAGGTGGGGTGTGCTAGGCTGGAGACCCATCAGGGACCAGAGCCCAAGTTTGCCCTGCAGCCAGGGGTGGACGTTGATGTCCTCGATGAAGGAGGGGAGAGAATCATGCCTGGATCAACTGCTCAGGCAGTCATACAATGATGATGTTTCAAACCCAGCTTTTATAGAACTGAAATCCTGGCTGGGAGTCAATATTGCTTTATTTCCTAGATCTTGCACATTGCCATGCGGTCTGGGCAAAATCTCCCCTTGCACCCCAAGCTTTATTTTGAGGTGTCACCTGAATTATTTTCATGATGCTTTTGAGCACTGGATTTCTGAAATTAAGAGACCAAGGCTGCAGACATAGGAGCTACATTTGAAATGGGAGATAAGAGGGCAGGGCACAACCACTGAAAGAATGACATAGCCACAGGACATGACAAAAACTGGTTAGAACCAACCAGGTCCAAGATGGCAGAAGATTCTACTTCTAGTAGACTTTGAGCCTCATTGTATGCTTGTTGGAATGCATTAGCTAAACGACACACCCAAAGGCACCATGACAGTTCTGAGGCTAATCGTAAAAGGTCGGAAAGTACAGTGACACAATTTCTGGAAATCTTCACTCCTTCCCACAAAACAGTTGGAATAATCCTTCCACTCATTAACCTATGAAATTTCCCAGCCCATAAAAACTAATCACCCCATATTTGGGGCCCTCTTGCCTTCTGAGACAGCCCACATGTTTCTAAGTAAATCTATTTCTTCCCAATCATTTTGTCTCTCACGAAATTCTTTCTGTGATGAGACATAAAGGATTAAGCCTAAGTCTAGGTACCAGGTGATTGATTCTAATTAAAAGACCATGGGTTCAAGCCCCAGTCTGAGGTACACAGCTTCAATAGGAGCTGTGTTAACCTGGGGTCTAATATGTGGGGGAGGAAGGGATGAATTCACATCTAAGTTACATTGGAGAAAAACTTACACAGGTTGTGGTGAATTGAATTCTGCCCTCCAGCTGCCAAGGATATGTACAATTTCTCACTCCCAGTATCATGGATGTGGCTTTTCTAGAAATAGAGTCTGCAGGTGTAATCAAGTCAAGGATGTCTAGATGAGACTATATTTAGGGTGAGCCCTAAATCGAATGGCTTTCCCGGTGGTTCAGCGGTTAAAGAATCCATCTGCAATGGAGAAGACCTGGGTTCGATCCCTGGGTTAGGAAGATACCCTGGAGGAGGGCATGGCAACCCACTCCAATATTCTTGCCTGGAGAATCCCATGGACAGAGGAGCCTGGTGGCCAATAGTCCATGTGGTTGCAAAGAGTCGGACACACTGAAGCAAGCGACTTCGCACATAGGCACACATGCGCTAAATCCAATAAGCGTTCTTTAAAGAGAAAGTAATACCAAACAGGACCCTGTGGGGCTTCTGGGCAGAAAAACCTTTCTGTGTCCCCCATGTTTATATTCTTCTTTGTAGGAGGATAATTGCTTTAAGATGTTGTGTTACTTTCTGCTCTACCACAAAGTGAATCAGCTGTATTCACACATATCCCTCCCTCGTGGTCCTCCCCTCCCCTATCACTCTACCCATTGCAGTCATCACAGAGCTCCCGGGGGAGGAGAGGAGTTGGATACTGAGTTCAGTCACTAGTGGCCAAGGATTTCATGAATCACGCCTGTGTAATGAAGTCTCCGTAAAAACTTCAAAGCACAGGGTTTACGGAGCATCTAAGCTGCTAAGCAGGTGCAGATCTGGGGAGAGGGAGGTGGTGGAGAGAGCTTAGAAGCCCTGCACCCCCTTCCCGTAGGCCTAGCCCTGTGCAACTCTTCTATCAGGCTGTTCCTGAGTCACCTTTTGCAATAAACCGGTGATAGAGTAGTTAATGTGTCTGAGTTCTGGGAGCTAGCAAACTAATTGAACCCAAGGAGGAGCTCGTCAGAACCTCCCTTCTACAATCAGTGGGTCGGATGCACAGGTGACAAGCACAGGTGACTTGGGACGGGGGGAGGGGAGAGTCTTATGGGACTGAGCCCTTAACCTGTGGCATCTGATGCTACCTCTGAGTCAGAACTGCCATGAACTGTGGGACAACCAGGGGTGTCAGAAAAAGACAAATGCACTTTGTACTTTATTATCACTAAGTCACTAAGTTGTGTCCCACTCTCTGTGACCCCAGGCTCCTGCAGTCCGCCAGGCTCCTCTGTCCATGAGATTTCCCAGGCAAGAATGCTGGAGTGAGTAGCCATTTCCTACCCCAGGGGATCTTCCAGACCCGGGAATCAAACCCGCCATCTCCAGCATTGGCAGGCAGAGTCACTTGGTTGGTGGTGGTGTTCAGTCGCTCAGTTGTATTTGACTCTCTGTGACCCCATGGACTGCAGCACACCAGGTTTCCCTGTCCTTCACCATCTCCCGGAGTTTGCTCAAACTCACGTCCATTGAGTCAGTGATGCCATCCAACCATCTCATCCTCTGCTATCCCCTTCTCCTCCTGTCCTCAATCCTTCCCAGCATCAGGGTCTTGGTACTGGAATCATTTTAAAGAAAAAGAGAGAGACGGGGAAGGAGGGCAGAGTGGTAAGAAGGCAGGAAGGGAGAAAGAAGTGGGTCTCCCCTGCAGACAAGAGTCCTAAGTTTGGATGGAGCTGGAAAAGACCCAGAGGAAGGAGGTGGCATTTGAGGAGCTGCTAAAGCCCTGGGTCTGATGTTCCTGGAATTAGTGAGAGAGAAAGAAACCATACTCTAGAGATGAGCCTAGAAATGGGATTTTATTCTGACTTCTGTGCTCATCTCTGCCGTGATAAGTTTCAGAGATAATTCTTAGAAACTCGAAATGTGCTTTGCTGAAAATCTATTCAAATATGACAGTTATCAGATGTATTGAAAACAATAGTTTCTGAGAGATTAAAAACAAAGTAAGTTTAATATACCCAAGTTCCTTCCCCTCCTCATAAACACGGCAGCTGCTCATGAAGTCTGCCGGTCCCGGTCCCCCGAGCTCAGCAAGCAGAGACACTTTTAAAATACAATGTGAAACCGAGTGACTATTTCACAGAAGGAACGGCATGTGCCTTCCCGTCCACAGGTTTCTGAAAAGGTGGATTTTAATTTCCGAAAAGACAAAGCCAAGAGAAAAAGAAAATGCCTATCTCCATGCACTTAAGAACTATGATATTACTTAGCTGGGGACATTTTATTCTGGAAAAAAAAAATGACTGTCAATGGTGATTAATATTCTCCTTATAATTAATTCAAAATCTTATTAAAATCAAACTTTTATAACTATACATATAACCAGGCTGTCTATGTCAGGATGGAGGATAAGTCTTGCCATTAATTTTACCTGTATCATTTCTCTCGTTCTCCAAAAAGGCAATAAAAGATACCTCCTTGAAAGTCAGTAATGCCGGGCCACCCTCATCTCCATAATGACACAATTTCCAATTCACGCCTCATTTTCATTAATGTTTCTGGCCATAAATTTTTAAGCATATGATAAAAAATTTCTGAAGCGGCATAAAACTAACATGAAGAGGGAGTTCATTAGCATGTGACCCTAATTAGAAATTCCATATTAACTTCCCATTTCTACTTGTGCATTTCCAAGAACGTCACATCTCTATTCTTGATGTGCATTCACATCATTGGGAGGAAATATCCCTTTTGGCTGTTTTCATCCCTTGGCTTTATTTTTTAAATGATCCATGTGTTTCCTCTGTTATGTGAATAAGCCAACAGACAATTGTATCACAGGACGCCTTTCATGTTGCAAATTATCTGGAAGAATTGTGAGAAGGTCCTTACCCAATGCTTTATTAATGATACCAGATCATAAAAGGGGGGGAGGAAATATGCTGACTCTGTCTCTTTTCTAATGTTGGGTGATAAAAATGCTACTTCAGGATTCAGAAGGTTAAGTTCTAATGTGTATTTTGAATAGAGTGTGTTGGAATAATTGCCTCATAAAGCAAAGCATTGGCCGCCTGCTAATGGCTGCATAGTGCAGGGCTCAGCAAAGACGGCCAAGCTTACTGGAAAAAATGCTGTGCCTCAACTTTTGGAGCCTCCAAGATGAAGTTAACTTTCCCCTCCCCTTGCTTTGCAGAAAAGGTATAAAATCTCATCACCTGGTTGGTTTTGCAGCTCAGAGGAGCTGCTGCCGCTCACGTCACTGAGAGCTGGTCTCCAAAGATGCCCCTTCCATGGACTGTGCCTCCATCTGTCTTCACCCCTGCTTTGGCCCCCTTCCCGTATTGTGCAACCAATGGAATGTGCTGGAAGGGATGCTACATGACTTCAGAGTCTAGGTCTTCAGTAAGAAGTCTCTCAGCTTCCCCTGAAGTCCCTTGGAATCTGCACTCCAGAGAAAACTAGGTACCATTTAAGGAAGCTAAGGCGTCTGAGACAGCCATGACATGAGGAAGCCCAAGCTATCTACATAGAGAGGCTCTAAGAAAAGACAGGTGCCTGGCCCTCCAGGAGCTGTTTCAGCTAACCTGACTCAGATGCCAGGCAAGTGAGAAAAGAAGTCTCCTTTGATGTCCGGCCCTTTCAAGCCATTCAGTGACTCCAGTCTGAACCGTTCTCTTATTGCAACTGAAACAGGAGGGGAGGGGGCAGGGAACAGCACTTAAAAGAATGATATGGCCATAGGATATAATGAAAACTGGTTAAAGCCAACTAGGTCCAAGATGGCAGAATATCTGACTTCCACTGGGGCTTTGGCTTCATCACACACTCACTGTAAACATTAGCATAAGCCAAGTGACACAACCAGCAGCGCCATGATGGTTCCAAGTGTGTGTGCGTGATAAGTCCCTTCAGTTATGCCTGACTCTCTGCGACGCTATGGACTGTAGCCCACCAGGCTCCTCTGTCCATGGGATTCTCCAGGCAAGAATATTGGAGTGGGTTTCCATTCCCTTCTCCAGGATAGTTCCAAGACCAACCATCAAAGATGAAAAATTGGGCAGTTATATCAATTCCTAGGAATCTTCATTCTTTCCTCCAAATAGTTGGAATAATCCTCCCACTCGTTAGCCTATGAAATTACCCAACCCATAAGAACTAATCACACCATATTTCAAGGCCACTCTCACGTTCTGAGATGGCCTGCACTCTGTGGGGTGTGTTTCTCTCTAAATAAGTCCATTTCTTACCTGTCACTTTGTCCTTCACTGAATTCTTTCTGTGATGAGACATCAAGAACCTGAGCTTCACTACGTCCTGAAACTCAGTGTGATTTCAAATACAAGACCAATGAAAAGATTTCAATTCAAATCCCAATTGGATTTTTGCTGACTTTGAGTCTCCACCCATGAGTTCAAGTCCCAATCTGAGTTACACAGTTTTGCACATGGAGGCTCCCAGAGGGAATTGCCTGCCTGAACCCACTCAACACACAGGACCATGAAAGATTCATGAAATTGGCTTTGAAAGCCTTTAGGTTTGGCAAGACTTTGATATGATGAGGTAGAACTGGAAGAACACTTCTTCCCTAAATAGCAGGTAAGGAACAGAGGCAATGGATTTAAACCACTCCCTGAGCAGAGCCAAGAGTCAACACTGACCCATCAGTTCCAAGTCTTCCCTACTCCTTGTTTCCTCTTCAGTGAGAGTCCTTAATACCACCTCTTGAGGAGTATGTGAGAAAGTCCAGCGTGAGTCTTTCCCTTGACAAATGTAAGTGCAACTAGAAGAAAATTAAGCCTGCTGTTTCATCCTTTCAGACCAGGCTTCACACAGAAGCAGTTCAATGCCAATGGTCCCAACAGGGATAATTAATGTTGATGATGATAAATGAGGAACCACAGCAAGACTCAAAAAATTCATCACCCACTTAAAGTCCTCACTATGCACCGGAAAGTCTCTGCTCCCCCAACCTCCCCAAACTCCACAGGTGGGTCCTGCCACTTCCCCAGTTCTCTAGTGCTTAACCCCTAGCCCTGTCTTCACTTTCTCTGTATGCTCCCCGAAGCCAGCTCCCTCTTCCATCCAAGGCCTTTAGGGCCTTCACTCAGATTTGCAAAGCAAAGTGAAGGTAATCTGCTTAGTCTAAAAGGTGTTCTCATTCTCATTAAGTCAATTGATATATATATACAGATAGATAGATAGATAGATAGATATAGTGAAGTGAAAGTGAAGTCGCTCAATTGTGTCCGACTCTTTTCGACCCCAGGGACTGTAGCCTATCAGGCTCCTCCGTCCATGGGATTTTCCAGGCAAGAGTACTGGAGTGGATTGGCATTTCCTTCTCCAGGGGATCTTCCCGACCCAGGAATCAAACCCTGGTCTCCCGAATTGCAGGCAGATGCTTTTACCGTCTGACCCAAAGGATGACAAATACTATTATGTTTCTCTCTTGTTGCTGCCATGAAAGGAATAGAAGGTGCTGGTTTATACAACCACCAATATTTCATGGACACACTCACAGAGAAGCAAGAACTGCCCTTTACAAAAGCGAGCACTGAACTGAGTTAATGCCACAATGTTCGCATTTTGCTTGAGTGTGATCATTTTAAAGACCTCTGACCCGTGAGACGTAGAACAAAAATCTCACAATCAATTAGTCCAGGACACAGATGTGTGTGTGTGTGCGTATGTATGTGTGTCTGTGTTTGTGTGTCTATGTGTGCACATCTGCATTTGTGCACATGTATGTGTTGGTTTGTGCACGTCTATGTGTATGTGTGCATGCACACAATAGGAGGGTTTAAAGGTCAAGAAGAGACAAAGAATGATTTATAGACAATTGACTATGGTATGACAGGGATGTTCTCCCATACAAAATTTCATCCTTGGGACTTCCCTGGCAGTCCAGTGGTTAAGAATCCACCTTCCAATGCAGGAGGTACAGGTTCAATCCCTCATCAGGGAGCTAAGATTCCACATGCCTCAAGGTAAAAAAACAAAACAAAACAAAAAACCCACCATACAACAGAAGAAATATTGTAGCAAATTCAATAAAGACTTTAAAAACGGTCCACATCAAAAACTCTGTAAATAAATAAAATGCATCCTTATAATAGCCTTATAAGTTTGCTATAGCATCACTGACTCAGTGGACATGAGTTAGAGCAAACTCCAGGAGATAGTGAAGGACAGGGAAGCCTGGTGTGCTGCAGTCCATGGGGTCACAGAGTCAGACATGGCTTAGTGACTGAACAACAACAGGTGGGTATAATTATCCTTCCTGACCTTATAGATGAGGACCCCAGGATTCGGAGAGAAGAGATGACTTGCCCCGGGTTCTAAAGCTGGGAAGCGACAGACATGGGGTTTGCACTTCTCCTATGTGTCTCTGACTTTGGTTTCTAAATCAGGCCAAGTTTCAAGAGCCTCTGGAGAACCTGCCTCCTGGGACTCAGCACACACCTGAGTCGACTTGAGAATCATCACTTGTATAATAGCAAACTTCCCAGATGAAGCAGACTTATGTCAGAGAGCCATCCTAAAAAAAGCCCTTCCTCGCTGAGCCTCAGTCTCCCCATGAGCAAAGAAGGTGGTCGTGAGAGGCTGTTTCTCGGTAGTTCAAACACTCCTCGGTTATAATTAATGTTGCACGAAGAAGGACAAAGAGGGAAGAGACGAGTGAGGTATTTTATCTTAACTATCATGTTTTTATTAAACAAATGTTTCAACAAAATCATGATGTAAATGGAGGCTTGTTCCCACCTGATAATTTATAGTCATGCAATTTAAAAAATGCCAATCATCAAATGCAAAAGAGTGGTACTCAGAAGCATGCCGGTGTCACTAATGGAAAGGGACATGTTATTGCAAATCTAAATCAACTCCTCAGACCTAAAAACGCCATAAATAAGCCCATCCCTGGGGCAAAATTGGGGAGACGGCCAGAATCACTACCCTGATTTATTACACAGCGACTTCGTAATCAACACCCTGTTGATCTGCCACTTTCTTTCTATGTAAACGTGTGAATAACTTTTTGACATCAAAATAAATCTCAACTCCTCGATCTAAAATCTGACTTCAAAAACTGCCTGCGAAGGTGACTGACACTTCAGGTGTTGTCTGTTATTTTATGTGGGAGTCTTGTTGACAGAGAAGTTTTATGTCTCTATTGTCACCATTTGAGTGATATGTGGACTTAGCTCCAGATCCTACCTTCAATGCTCAGTAAGACCTAGGAGATTTGTGAAGATGTAAACACTTTTATAAATTACAGGTTACTCCTCTATCATAAGAGGGATGTCATTATGAGAGAGAGAGAGAGAAATAAAACTTTACATAATCAACAGGCTTTGGCCACCACTGCAAGGGCAGATTTAATTAATCCATCCAGCAACTCTTCTTTTCTAGTGTGAATACTAATTGCAAACTTGTTTGAAATCTTGATGTTCAAATACAAAGGTATAAAATTAATCCCCACCATATATATAAATATATGTGTGTGTATGTGTGTGTGTGTGTGCACATGAATGTGTGTGTGTGTGTGTGTGTGTGTGTGTGTAATGTCCATGAAAAACAGTATAGTCTCTATGCCAAAATTTATTCTTGAGAAAACCTCCTTGGATGGCCTGTCTCAGAGTAGTTCTGCTTTATTTTCCTTGTATTTGTTTAAACTTAAGTAAGATTTCATATGAAGAAAGTTCCATGGGTAACAAAAGTCTGAGGGCATTTGACACACATATCCAGCTTACCAAAGTATCAAGAAATTATCACAGTTTTGCTTTCTTCAATGAAATGAAGCAAACACCTTAGTGTTTATTTATTGGAAAGCCTTCAAAGGCAGTTTAATATTTGCAGCTTGGCTTCTTCAAAGTGGAAAAAATAATGCTTAATATACACGATGAGCCTTGGTAAAGATGCAGAGTTTTACCAAAGCTACCCTTTCTGACTTAAGTTTCCAATCAGCCTAAATTAACTCCTTTGTCAACAGTCTGACGTTTTTGCACATGTAACAAGAGAATTTTCTTCAGACACCTTCGAGGATCAAGAGAGCCTTATTTTTAAGGTGCTCTTATAGAACTAGGTCTGTATAGTCAAATCTATGGTTCTTCCAGTAGTCATGAATAGATGTGAGAGCTGGGCCATAAAGAAGGTTGAGCATCGAAGAATTGATGCTTTCACAATGTGGTGCTGGAGAAGACTGTTGAGAGTCCCGTGGAGAGTAAAGAGATCAAACCAGTCAATCCTAAAGGAAATCAACCCTGGATATTCACTGGAAGAACTTTGGCCACCTGATGCAAAGAGCTGACTCATTGGAAAAGATCTTGACGCTGGGAAAGATGGAAGGCAAAAGGAGAAGGGGGTGCCAGAGGATGAGATGGTTGGATGACATTGTGGACTCAGTGGACATGAATCTGAGCAAACTCTGGGAGATAGTGAAGGATGAGGAGCCTGGCGTGCTGCAGCCCAAGGCAAAGAATCAAATATGACTTAGCAACTGATCAACAACAAGAGCAGAATCAGGAATCTACAGAAATCAAAGCTCCTATTCTTTCCTGTAAAGACAGAAGGGAAGAATTTCTCTATCAGAGTTGCCATGTTGATCCTTGACCAAAGTTATGTGCTCTGCAGAGATGTCAGGGGAAATGTCAAATGAAGGCACTCAAGGACAATTTCCAGGAAGAAAACTGTGCGTGTCTGTTATCGACCACCTGTGGGGACTGCATTCTTCTGCAGCAGCCATGCATTCCCTTCCCATGTGCTGGTCCATAACGCTGGCCCTCCTCCATCAAGAGATGGCGTCTACAGTGCCTTGAACTTGAGTGAACCTATTCCTGCTTCAGTGGATCCACATAGTGGAAGTGATGCCATATGTAAGATGTCTGGCCACCCTCCCTGTCATTCCTCCACCATGAAACAGATCTTGTCAAGAGATGACACAAGAGACAGAGAGAGAGAGACAGAGAGAGAGAGAAAGAGAGAGAGAGATCTGAGCAGCTCCAGCTATATGCTTAAATTCCCCCTAAATTCAGATATTGAAACCCAATTCTCAATGTGATGGCATTAGGAGATGGAACCTCCTTTGGGATGTGATTAGGTCCTGAGAGTGGAGCCCTTGTGAATGGAATTAATACCCTCATAATGAATGGGACTAATGCCCTTATAAAAGAGTCCCCCAAAAGCTCACTCACCTCTTCTGCCATATGAGGACACAGTGAGAGCCAAGAAATTGGCTCTTACATGACAATGAATCTATTGGCACCTTGACCTTGGACTTCCTAGACTCCAGAATGATGAGAACAAATTTCTGATGTCTTTAAGCCACCCAGTGTGATATTTTTGTTACAGCAGCTCAAATGGACTAAGACAAGCCTCTAACTCTCTGAGTTTACCCAGCTCAGAAGAGTGGGTGAAGAAGTGTTTTTCCAAACAACCCCAGACTGAGCTCCTCTCTCTGGAACCACATGAAAAGTCCTGAATAAGAACTGTCTACCTGAGCAGACTCAGTTGCCAGGTTCTGGAGCAAAATAAATGAATATTATTTTAAGCCACTACATTAGGGCAGTTTGTCAAGCAGCATCAGTTAGGTGGAACACCCCAGAGTAATCATGAAAGATCGCCCCAGTTTCCAGCCAACAGGCAGCTGAGCTGGACCCCCTCAGAAAGATGAGTGACTCTCCCATGCTTCATTTATTCCCGTGGTTCTTCTCTACTGGCACAAATGAAAAAGTTGAGGTAGGTAATAGACCCGTTGACATCTGCTGTGATGGAGACCTTCTGTTCTGTATTAAACGGAAGTCCTCTACCCAAGTTTCATGGATCCACGTCTCTTTCCCATCCTGCACAATGGCTGCTCCCCACGGTAGTTTTCCCAGGCCACCCTCTTTTCTCATTCCTCAATTCAGCCTTCATCTCCCCTCTTTCTACATCATTGGGAGAGACTGAGTTTCTACATCAGCACACAGCACCTGGATGTACATTGTCATACCTTTTTTGTATTTATTTTCAGCTGCACTGGATCTTTCACTGCTGTGTGCAGGCTTTCTCTAGCTGTGGTGAGCAGGGGCTACACTCTAGCTGTGGTGTGCAGGCTTCTCACTGGAGCTTCTTCTGCTGCAGAGCACAGGCTCTAGAGTGCATGGGCTTCAGTAGCCACAGCACACAGGCTTACTTGCTCTGTGGTACATGGAATCTTCCTGGACCAGGGATCAAACCCTGCATTAGCAGGCAGATTCTTATCCACTGTGCAACTAGGGAAACCTTATTGTTTTAATGTTACAGAAATAAGTCCCTAACTCACATATAACTTCTGAGCCAGGGGAAAAATTGCCCAATGCATTTTCTGTTTGTCCGGCTTTGATCCAAGTCACAGATCCAGTGCAGATGAAAATAAATACACAAAAAGATATAACAATATACATCCAGGTGCTGTGTGCTGATGTAGAAAGAGGGGAGGTGCAGGCTGAATTGTGGGATGAGAAAAGAGGGTCACATTGAAAGTCAACTCTGAGCCAAGTACTGGGATACCAAACACTTGAGTCATTGTCCTCATTCTCAGGATACAAAAGGTGTAGAGGGTAGTGTGATGGGTAGGGGGCCAGACATCTAAATAAATAGGTGTGGGATGCTACAGTGAATCCATGCATGAACCTGTGAGATGCAGAGGACTGGGTGGTTATGCTTTGGTAAAGATGAGAGCTCAGGGAAAAGAGCTTTACAGCTAGAACAGTTCAGCAGGCAGAGGAGGTGAGAATGTCATTCCTTCCAGGTGTGGCTTGAGCACAGACAGAAGAATGCAGAAGGAACTAAAAATCCTGTGTTAAAGACTGAACTGAGTCCCCCCAAAAATTCACGTTGAAGTGCTAATGTCCCATGTGACTGTATTTGAACACGAGCCCTTTAAGGAGGTAATTAAGGTTGTGCATGCTAAGTCATGGAGAAGGCAATGGCACCCCACTCCAGTACTCTTGCCTGGAAAATCCCATGGACGGAGGAGCCTGGTGGGCTGCAGTCCATGGGGTCGCTAGGAGTCAGAAACAACTGAGCGACTTCACTTTGACTTTTCACTTTCATGCATTGGAGAAGGAAATGGCAACTCACTCCAGTGTTCTTGCCTGGAGAATCCCATGGATGGGGGAGCCTGGTGGGCTGCTGTCTATGGGGTCGCACAGAGTCAGACACCACTGAAGCTACTTAGCAGCAGCAGCAGCAGTGCTAAGTCACTTACAGTAGTGTTTGACTCTTTGCAACCCCATGGACTGTAGCCTGCCAGGCTCCTCTGTCCATGGAATTCTCCAGGCAAGAATACTGGAGTAGGTTGCCATTTCTTCCTCCAGGGGATCTTTCCAACCCCTGGATCAAACCCACATCTCCTATGGCTCCTGCAGTGCAGGCAGATCCTTTACTGTTGGGCCACTGGGGAAGCCCAAATGAGGTCATGGGGTGAGGCCATTATCCCACAGGATTGGTGTCCTTATAAGAAGAAGAAGAGATGCCAGGGATGCATACAGAGAAAAGGCAATGTGATGAGATGGCAGGAAGGTGGTCGTCTGCAAGCCAAGGAGAGAGGCCTCAGCAGAAAACAAACCTTTGAGACCACAATCTTGGATGTCCAACCTCCAGAACTATGAGAAAACATATTTCCGGTGCATAAGTCATCTAGTCTCCAGTATTTGTCATGGAAACTTTAGCAGACTAGTACACTCTGAAATAAGTAATAATTATCTGTAATAATTATCCACAGAACCTGTTTCAATAAAGGGAGGAAAAACTAACCGGTGAATTTTTTTTTCTTCCCTACTTTATGGTTCTGCGTTGGGTGTGTCTCTTGATGAAGCTTCTTCCAAGAGCCCTTGTTTCTATATGCTGGACTTTCACTTGTAGTTTCTGTTATAGACCTTAGGCTTTTTTGGAGTAAAAGTTATTGCTTACATATTGCTGTACATATCAAAGAGAGAAAAATCATTGAATTTCAGAGGAAAGGGGAACTTTAAAGATCTCTTAGTCCTTAGCCTCTATTTTACAAATCACATTCCATACAGCTGAGTTTCTTTTCTGGCCAGAATCCTTTCCTTGGGGAAACTAATCCCATTCCACAGCCCGGCTCAGTCTGTACAAGTTAGGATAGTGGACTTTGCTCTCCCCTTACCCTCCTTATTGGCAGTGCCTACTCACTCTGATCAGTTCATAGCTGGATAGATAACTTGGTTGGCCAGTTAAACACCTCCCTGGGATTTAAGCCTCAGTTATCAGAAACAACGTTTCCGCTTCCAGATTGTAAGGGCTGTCCCTGCTGTATGGAGAAGCCAACAAACAAAAATCGAACACCCAATGATACAGAAGGGAGTCTCTAATAACATGTGACACCATCCGTTTCCATATAGTACATGACTTTATGTGTGCGTGCTAAGTCACCTCAGTTGTGTCCAATTCTTTCCAACCCTATAAACCATAGCCCTCCAGGCTCCTCTGTCCATGGGATTCTCTAGGCAAGAATACTGGAGTGGGTTGCCATGCCCTCCTCCAGGGGATCTTCCCAACCCAGGGATCCAACCTGAGTCTCCTGTGACTCCTGCATTGCAGGTAGATTCTTTACCACTGAGCCACCAGGGAAGCTCCACATGACTTCATATAGGTATGCAAATACAGAGTTGACCAAAAAGTCTGTTTGGGTTTTCTTCATGTTACAGAAAAAGCTAAATGAACTTTTTTTGCCAACCCAAGATTTGTTTTTGTTTAAGATATATTTTTGACTTTGCACGTGGCCCTAGTGGTAAAGAACCTGCCTGCCAATGAAGAAGATGCAAGAGATGTGGGTTTGATCCCTGGGTTGGGAAGATTCCCTGGAGGAGGGAATGGCAACCCACTCCAGTATTCTTGCCTGGAGAATTCCATGGACAGAGGAGCCTGGTGGGCTACAGTCCATGGGGTAAAAGTTGGACACAACTGAGCACACACATACATATTTACTATGTATTGAGGCTGGCCAGTTTAAGAATTATAGAAATACTGCCCAGATTTCTTTTTCAGTCTCTCAGCAGGTTTATACCCCATGATGCTGCTGCTAAGTCACTTCAGTCATGTCCGACTCTGTGTGACCCCATAGACGGCAGCCCACCAGGCTCTGCCATCCCTGGGATTCTCCAGGCAAGAACACTGGAGTGGGTAGGTCAAACATAAATGGCATACCTACCTTCTCCACGTCGACCATGCCTATGTCAGACATTTCTAATCAATCCTAGCAAGATTTCCCATCGATTTCCCTACCCTTTTCTTTTTTTTTTTTCCTACCCTTTTTATAAGCACAGTCCTCACGACAGCAGCTTTTAATCAATGGAGTTTGGCCTACTGATGAAACCCTTTAGCCATCTTGCTGGCTATTCTTGCTTTCCCATGCTGGCTGCCTGACTTCCCGATGGTCAAACAAAGCTGTCTCCAAAGCAGATGGGTGGTTTTCTTAAAGCACAAGGCACATGGCAAACAGAAGCTGGTTCACTTCCTCCATCAGCTGGCTTCACAATGAAAAAGCACAGTTGAGCTTTTTATGGGTTTGTAGTCCTTTCCCTCTTGAGCCCACAGAAGAAGGGAATGAGAAAATGTGATAAAGCAAGGGAAGAAAATCACCTAATTAAACTCAAACAGGTCCTAGGAAACAGAGGCTTAGAGAGGTGACAGAGCTGGTCCCAGGTGACAACGACAGAGCAGAATTCAAATCCAGTTCTGTTTCCAGGAACCGTTTTCATGCCTCAAAAGACAGCAGCTAACCAGGAGGAAGGACAATGAGGACCCGGGTCCATCCCCATGCTGGAGGCTTCCTCTCCCCTCTCATCTCCTTCAGCTTTATTGAAGTGCATCCCTACATCCTCCGTAAGAACATATGTTTACAGCCAGTTGAAATAAGGCCAGTGGAAGACAGAAGCTCAATTCTCCCATCTGTTCCTTCTCTTCAGGAACCAGCAAGCGTGATTAAGATTCAAAGGTTCAGGTTGCAAGCCCACACCCAGGTGTCTTTGTAATCTTATCTTTTAAAGACAGTTAAATCCCATCCCACCAGTGTGAAGGGTGACTTTATTTCAAAAGAAACACGAAACATAGGAAAAAGTAAATACAAGAGCCTTTGATTCAACATTTTGGCAGATCCCTAAAAAATAGCTGCAGAGCTAGTACAGGGAGTCTGAACTTCTTTCCTCCATGCTGAGAATTACAAGCACAGCTGGTGCTTGTTGAAATTTTACCATGGGCCTGGTGATATGCTAGGAGTTGGACAGACACCATCTCATTAAATCTCCGGAACTATTTCTTAAATGGACACTAACATCACCTCAAATGAGGAGCCAGAGACAAAAAACAGTGAAATCACTTGTTCAGGACAGGTAGAAAGCAGTAGGAATGAAATGAAAGATGACTCAAATGACTCCAAAACCCATACTCAAATAATAACATTTATGGTTTTAGCAGACCAAGTTTCAAACACAAGGAGCTTATAGAGAAGAGGGTTTTCAAGAAGCACTAGCAGGCAGGGTGAAATGGAACACGGATGGAAGGTAGGTTATACCAAGTTCATTACCAACTAGTTGACACTGTAGGTAGACTTCATTTCTATCAGGGAATCCAGGGCGTAAGCTCAGAATGCATGTTTTATAGCCTGAATAAGCAATGTAGGGCCAGTATAGGGCCAGTCAGCCAAATCCGGCCCACTGCTTATTTTTATAAATAAAGTTTTATTGGAACACAGCCATGCCCATATGTTACTGTCTCTGGCTGCTTTCCAGCTAAAATGGCAGCTTTTGGTACTTGCAACAAAGACCATATGGACCCTTTATCCTAAAATATTTACTATATTTGGTCCTTAGTTGGAAAATACTTGCCAACCCTGATCTCAAGACATTCTTGAGAGGCAATAATGATGGCATATTTGCACACCAAATCCTAAGTCACACATTGAAGATTGCTGGGGGAAGGGCACACTTCCAACCTGGCATCAGTGTGGGCAGAGTTGGCTCTAGAGGCTCCACAAAGACACCTGGCAAAGACAAGACAATTCAAAATGGTAACTACTCCCAGGAGTCAGGGAGGGTGGGCACCAACAGCCTCGGCTACAAAAGCAAACTTGTAAGTTGCCAGCTGGGAGCCAACAAGCCACAGATTTTCTTTGTTTTAGCCATCCAGTGTTTTCCAAAACTGAAATAGTAGAAAATTTTTTATTTAAAAAATCAAAATAACCATCCTTTCCTTAAAAGTCAGAAAATCTGAGGACTTTCCTGTTGCTCCAGTGGTTAAGAATCCTCTATGCAATGCAGGGGACATGGGTTCGATCCCTAGGTGGAGAACTAAGATTCCATGTGCTGCAGGGTGACTAAGCCTTAGCACTACAATTAGAGAGTCCCCCAAAAGTGAAAGTGTTAGTAGTTCAGTCATGTCCAACTCTTTGCGACCCTAGGGACTGTAGCCCACCAGGCTCCTCTGTGCATGGGATTTCCCAGACAAGAATACTGGAGTGAGTTGCCATTTCCTCCTCCAAGGGATCTTCCTGGCTCAGAGATTGAACCCGTGTGTCCTGCATTGCAAGCAGATTTACCACTGAGCCACCAGGGAAGCCCATATGCAGCAATAAAAGATTCCACATGATGCAATGAAGACCCTGCATGCTGAGACTAAGAGCCCACAAGCCAAAAACAACAACGGCAACAAAAATCAGAAAATCTGACACTATTGGGTCTCCATCCGTGTAGGACCTTTTAGAAATGGCATGTGTTGTCCAGGGGATTAATTGACCAGCTCTGATGGATTATGGGGCTTCCCAGGTGGCTCTAGTGGTGAAGAACCCATCTGCCAATGCAGGAGACATAAGAGATGAGGGTTCGATCCTTGGGTCGGGAAGATCCCCTGGAGGAGGGCATGGCAATGCACTCTAGTACGCTTGCCTGCAGAATCTCACTGACAGCAGAGCCTGGCAGGCTACAGTCCCTGGGATTGCAAAGAGTCGGACATGACTGAAGTGACTTAGCATGCACAATGGATTAAATTAACTGCCTGGCCCTAGGTAAGCATCAGAGTTTGAACATAACACCACCATGATAATAGGCTAAAAGAGGTTACATGACTCTCCCGAAGGATATGTGACAAGTCAGTGACTGAGACGACTTGCTGCCCGGGAACTTTGCTGCCTGTTTCCTGTCCCAAGCAGTCTAAGGTCACAGCTCCCTTTTGTCCACACGCTCATTTCCATGTCCTATGCCCCCACCTGTGGGTGACCTCAGTAAAAGGTCTCTGAGTGGAGAGCTGGCCTCTGCTCTGTCCTCACAAACTCTGAATAATGTATTAGTGAACATGAGATGAGGAATGTTAAGAAAAGAATGAATGTTGCTAAAAGTCGTGACCCTTCTCACCCAGGAGGAACAAAGAGTGCTTAATACAGCATTCAGCCACCTCTCTGTTGGCCTTCAGGCTCACAGACAGAAGAGCTGAGAGCTGCAAATTTGTACCCACCCGGGGATCCATCATTGCCAATCAATTGGATTTGCTAATTGGAGTCTGACAAATCATATCCATAGTCCTCTATCTCTCTCTCTCTTTTTTTTTCCGCTAGTTTGCATGGATGAGACACACCCATACAAGGGAACTATGGTGATGAGGGTTTATCTGAGTATATGAAGGACAGAAAGCTTGCACAAGAAACCACATACTGAGCCTTGGAAATATTTTGGGTTTTAGCACTCTTGAGACTGGAATGTGTAGGCACAATGCCAGACTAAGGTCTAGGAAACCCAATCTCTTAATGCATACATCTCCTAAAAGAAGATTTCCAAAATACATCAGAAACTGCACACTTGTTGCTACCACTCTGATCCAAGCCCTCATTATCCACAAGGAGGGTGAGGGTGACACCAAGCAGGAGTGTGGCCTTAAATAGGGTCTAGCTTTGCCCTGATCCAAAAGCTCGGATAGGTTTGGGGCTCTGTAGAGTAAAATGTTCTGTAGGATTTCCAACCACACTGCCCCCCACCACAAACACACACACACATACAGAGCTTTCCAGGTGGTTCAGACAGTAAAGAATATGCCTGCGATGCAGGAGACATGGTTCAATCCCTGGGTCATGAAGATCCCCTGGAGAAGAGAATGTCTACCCCACTCCAGTATTCTTGCCTGGAGAATTCCATTGACAGAGGAGGAGCCTGGAAGGCTACAGTCCATGGGGTTGCAAAGAGTCAGACATGACTGAGTGATTAACACTTTGAAGGCAAAAGGGAACTAGATCAGTCATGGACTTCTGGTTGTTCTGCTGCAAGGGCAGTGTCATCTCTTAGGCAAGGTGGGTCAAACTCATTTTGCCAGGGGCAGTTTGCCACAAAGCAGGCCGCTGGAAACCACTGGCAACCAACAAGCATGAAATCTGGAGATTGGATGAGCCAGATCAGTAAAGGGGCTCTAGTCTGGTTACCAGAGCATCCAGTAGAAAGACAATGATGGACTTCCCGCTTCTTCTGTAGGGTGCTGGGTAAGAAGAGCTTCGGGGAATCCAGTTTGCTTTGTTCAGCCATGAAACACATCACAAAAGTGGATGGCAATTTTTGAGCTTCCACCTTGAACTTGTGAATTTTAAAGGAAATCAGTCTTGAATACTCATTGGAAGGACCAACGCTGAAGCTGAAGCTCTGATACATTGGCCACCTGATGCGAAGAGCTGACTCATTGGAAAAGGCCCTGATGCTTGGAAAGATTGAAGTCAGAAGGAGAAGGAAATGACAGAGGATGAGATGGTTGGATGGCATCACCGACTCAATGCACATGAGTTTGAGCAAGCTCCAGGAGTTGGTGATGGACAGGGAGGCCTGGCGTGCTGCAGTCCATGGGGTCACAAAGAGTCAGACACAACTGAGTGACTGAGCTGACCTGAACCTTGAACTTGACAGTAAGCCAGGGTTGCGTCCGCTGGCATGCTTCAGACTGTTGGCACCACACGGTGACCACCCAGAAAGACTGTCCTCGTCAAAAGCCACTGAAAGTCAGCCATCACCCTTGATTGTGGCTTGGAGGCATTATCTAGGGACTATTTGATTTTTTTTTTTTTCCCTCTGTAGAGAGGCTTTGCCTCTCAAGAGAATCCCTAACTGGTCATTAGTTCTCTTGAGAATCCCTAGTCTTAAGCTTATACATAATTCAGACATCACATCCTCCTCTTCATCTCATCCAGCCTTCAACACTGCCCTGTCATCCCCCGCAGCCCTAAAATGTCTACTGTATCTTGATCACCAAATAGCCTTGAGACGAGGGTGCTGCTAAAACACTAAAGCTTATTTGGTCCATTAAACCCTCCTTCATACTGGATGGGTATGAAGGCTTTTACCTCTTGGTAACAATTACCACTTTTCTCACACCTACCAGACCAATCTCATTGTCCACATCCATCCACCCTTCCTTGCCATCAGCTCTATCTCTATGATAGAGCCACTTTCTGGAAAAGTCTGCTCTTAGAACACCTGACAGGTATGGAGGGAAACAAAAGGGGGTCATTGAACAGGATAGCAGAGTTCTTGCCCAAATTTCAAGTCTACTGGGGGAAGAGAGGCAAGAACTTTCAAGAAATTCACTAGCCCCAACCTATACTGGCAAGGGAGAATGAATCTAATGACATTTCTATCATATGAGAGAGGCTTTTCATGCAGAGGTTAAACTTTTCTAATTTTACAAAGGGGAAAACTGAATTTCCACATGGCTGCGTTTCTTGTTAGAAGCCATACAACGTTAAATAAATAAATAAGGCTCATCTGAATCCAGCTCTCTCTGCCTCTGTAAACTGGGAGCTTCATGTTACATCGAATAATGATGGCACTGATTAGACAGCTGCTGCAGACACCCTTCAAAAGACAGAAAAAAAAAGGACAGGAGGGAGACTCCCCTGGCAGTACAATGGTTGAGCCTCTGTGCTTCTTCTGCAAGGAACATGGGTTCAATCCCTAGTCTGGGAACTAAGATCCCGAATGCTGCACACTGTAGCCAAAAGAAAAGAACGAGAAAAAAAAGGGGGAATACATAAAATGAGAGAATATTTCAAAGAAGATTTGATTTTATATTTAATATTGATATAAAAATTCTTGATTTAAATACATGGCTACACACACACATAGAAGGTCTCTGAGTATTCCCCCCCCCCACTTTTTTTTGCCTCTCTCCAAGAGAATGGATGAGATTTAGGGGAATTTCATTAAAGGTTGGAAGAATTATTCTTCCTCTCATCAATGTTTACCTTCATCAGTTTTTGCTGTGTGGACAGAGAGGAGATTAGGGGAGCTTTAGCGGTTCCTGAGTCATTAAGTTCTGGGAATTGTCTGAGGAAGAGATGGACAGCATCACTTTTGAGCCTTGGCTTTGAAAGACATCAGAGATTTCAGCTTGGCCACAGCAACTCATAGCAGCCCCTTCCCCCAAAAGGCAATAGGGACCCCAGCCCTCAAACTTTTCCCCTTGTTCTACCTTTAAAAAAAATGCTACGTAAGGTAAAAATTATGCCAACTTTAAATATTACCCATGCCATTTTTACTGTCTCATTTAAACAGGAGTTTTGATTAAATAATATATTTATGGAGTGGAATTCAGTAATAGGCAGTAAATTACCAGGACCCTTGACGTTTATCTTCTACCACGTACATGAAATCCTCTTAATGAAAAACTCTAAAACCTGGTTTAAATTCCACGCAGAGCAGAGCACATTCGTTAATCTAGATAAAGATAGATGTTTATGATTTATATAGTAAACATCTATTTTATACATATATAAGAAGCTAAGTAAAACTCTGGACAAAGTTCTGCATTATGTTGTGACTCTGGCTGATTTAGTTTGTTGTCATTTGAAACAAAACTGGCCCAGAATAACGGCAGTATCCTTGCCTGGGAAATCGCATGGACAGAGGAGCCTGGAAGGCTATCATCCATGGGGTCTCCAAGAGTCAGACATGACTGAACCACTAAACAACAACATTGGCTCAAGTTACACTCAAGATCAGGATATTTGATCATGAAATGAAGAAAAAGCTATGCTTTTCATATATCAAGAATCAAAATTTAATATTTAAGCTAGATTTACTTCCCATGAAAAGAGCATGCCGGTGGTAAGGAGGTCTGAATTTTCCTTTCAGCTATGCCATCTGCCAGTGGTGTGGGGCTTGCAGGTGGCTAAATATCTCTGGACCATCGTTTCCTCGGCAATCAGAGGGTGGGAAAAGGACAAAATCCCTTCGAGCACCAATGATCCAGAGCTCACACGTGTCGAGATAGACCTTCAAGAAAAGTAACTGTGAGCAAAGTAACAGCGCATCCCAGGACAGAATCCCCATTCCCCACTGCCTGTCCTCCAACTCAGGACCCAACTGAGTATTCAGGTAAACAGTCCCACTGAACATCCACACATAAGCAGGAGAAAAACAGAGAAGAAACAAAGCAACATTAACTGACTGTCCAGTAATTCCAGAGGGTTGGGCGTGTATCTCAGTCAATCTTTACAGTATATCCCTATATCATGGGTGAGACTCAGCGATGTTAGGAGCCACCAGTAAAAATGATGACAAGAAGAGCAAAAGAAATCACAATAGTAACAGTAGTAATAGGTATATTGTCTGGCGCCTTAGTATTATCTGGGATTAACAGATACATACAACTATATATAAAACAGAGAAACAACAAGGACCTAATGCATAGCACAGGAAACTATATTCAATATCTCATAATAAGCTATAATGGAAAAGCATCTGAAGAAGAATACATAGATGTTTATATATAACTGAATCAGGCTTTCCCAGTGGCCCAGTGGTAAAGAATCCACTTGAAATGCAGGAGACAGGGGTTCAATCCCTGGGTCGGGAAGATCCCCTGGAAGATAGGCTACCTACTCCAATATTCTTGCCTGAAGAATCCCATGGACAGGGGAGTTTAGTTGGCTGTGGTCCACAGGGTCACAAAGAGTCAGACATGACTGAAGCAACTTAACATGCGCACATAACTGAATTAAGCTGCTCTAAGCCGAAACTCCAGTACTTTGGCCACCTCATGCGAAGAGTTGACTCATTGGAAAAGACTCTGATGCTGGGAGGGATTGGGCGCAGGAGGAGAAGGGGACGACAGAGGATGAGATGGCTGGATGGCATCACTGACTCAATGGACGTGAGTCTGAGTGAACTCCAGGAGTTGGTGAGGGACAGGGAGGCCTGGTGTGCTGCGATTCATGGGGTCGCAAAGAGTCGGACACGACTGAGCGACTGAACTGAACTGAACTGAACTGATACCTGAAGTAAACTCAACATTGTAAATTAACTTTTTTTCAATTAAGAAAAAGATACAGCATAGAGTTCAGAATTTAGGATTCATCAGATTCATACCCTATCTCTAGCTGCTTGTCTTTTTTTTTTTTTTAATTATTAATGTGATGTTATCCTCTCTCTGGAACTTAGTTACTGTATTGATAAAATGAGAGGTAAAAGTCATATTTGCCTAACGGTGCTACTTACTGTGTATACTATCTATGCATGTCAAGTGCTTAGACCACAGCGTGTGGGAAACAATAAAGCATAAAGATAATATAGCTCTTAATATCCCCAAATCATTTCACATTGCAGCACACAGAGTAGGGAGTCAATCAGTCAATGTTGAATGAAGGAAACATAGGATAGTAAAAGGAGGAACTCTAACAAAATTGAATCCAATTAGATATTACTGAAATTTCACAAAGCCACAAACAAGTTATTTTTTTTTTGTTTGCATTCATGCATCCTCTCGTTAAGAGTCAGTTCAACAACTTGGTAATTAAAACAAATATCTTGCATTTCCAATGAACTTAGTGGCACAAAACGGAAGGCAATTACTCAATTCTGATTCAGGCTGAATATGTAGCGTGCCTTAATTTATTCTAATTTAATATTCAGAAGAATATCCTTAAGGTGATATCCTTCCATAGCTCACAATGACTGCAACACACCAAATTAAGGCCAGCATCCATCAAGTGCAGGGGAGCTGAACCCCCAGAGCAGAAAGCAAACCTCAGATCTGAGGAAACGCCCGGAGTCAGCCTGGCACGGGCAGAACACCCTTGTGCATTGAGAAGACACCCTCCTGCCTTCATCCAAACTGAGCTCATTAACCCCTCAATATGCAATCATGCCCGAGTGTAAGCAAAGCAGACATATTTACACATCGACCAGATTGGTCCCCAGTCACACAAACCCAAGGGCTCCATTAGGAGCTGATGTACAGAATAGCATCCTTCCTGTCTAGGATCCAGACCAGATATACCCTGGCCCATTGGATCCTGCACACACTTGTAGAATGCCCTGGAGACAAGCCCGCTCCCTGCTTGCCAACCCTCCTAGCCTCCTCTATGGGCATTTTACATTCTTCCCATTAAAATAAGGCTGACATTTCACTTGGCTGCCACTTTCTCAGAACTGCTGAAGATCCTTTGAATACAGTGGGTCAAATTCAAGAATAAAGTGTCCTCAAAGAGTGTGTGTGTATGTGTGTGTGTGTGTGTGTGTGTGTGTATGTGTGTGTGTGTGAGATGGGGATAAGGTGTGTGTGTATACTAAGTTGGTTCAGTTGTGTCTGACTCTTTGCAACCCCATGGACTGTAGCCCACCAGGCTCCTCTGCCCATGGGATTCTCCAGGCAAGAATACTGGAGTGGGTTGCCATGCCCTCCTCCAGGGGATCTTCCTGACCCAGGGATTGAATTCACTTCTCTTTCGTCTCCTGCATTGGCCGGCAGGTTCTTTACCACTAGCACCACCTGGGAAGCCTTGGGGATAAGGCAGGCATTGCCAAATATTCAAAGATGGCAGGTGATTGCAAATATTGATCAACTGTCTGCATGCTCAGTCACTCAGTTGTGTCCAACTCTGAGGGACCTCATGGACTGCAGCCCACCAGGCTCTTCTGTTTGTGGAATTTTCCAGCCAAGAAGACTGGAGTGATTTGCCATTTCCTTCTCCAGAGGATCTTCCCAACCCAGGGATTGAATCCAGTCTTCTGTGTCTCCTGCAGTGGCAGGCAGATTCTTTACCACTGAGCCACTTGGGAAGCATATATGATGAGTTACCTATGACTGTGAGACAAATTACTCTAATACTCTGAGTGGCTTAAAAGAACAATAATCATTTATTATCTCATGGTTCCTGTGGGTCAGGAATTCAGAAAGAACATAGTAGACAGATGGACTTGAACCTTGCTTTAACCTGTTAGGGATCTCAGGTGGAAGACTTAAGGCTTGTGGCAGAGAACTGGAATCCCCTGGAGGTTTGGTTGAGCTCAGAGGACTTATTTCTAAGGTATCTTACATGAGGGCAAGTTGGGGCTGGCTGTTGGCAGGAGGCCACAACTCCCCCTCACAAGCTCTCTCCACAAGCTGCCTGAGGACCCAGGTACCACACATCTTTCTCTGAGATTTTTGCTGGATACCAAGGTAATGAGGGCACTTTCCAGGTGGTGCTAGTGGTAAAGAATGCGCCCTGCCACGCAAGAAATGTAAGAGACATGGGTTCGATCCCTGGGTCAGGAAGATGCCCTGGAGGAGGGCACAGTAATCCACTCCAGTATTCTTGCCTGGAAACTCCTATGGACAGAGGAGCCCAGGGGGACTACAGTCCACGGGGTCGCGAGGAGTCGCACCGAAGCGACTTAGGACTCAGGCAAGGTGATGATACATAGCATTTCTCAATTTCTCCTAATATTGTTTTTTTTTTTTTTTAGCTTACTTTTAGAATTGTGTAACGTGTACACAATCCAAATTTACCATTTTCTCCATTTTTAAGTGCACAGTCCTATGGCATTAAGTAAATGCACATTGGTGTACAACCATCACCATCATCCATCCCAGAACTTTTTTTTTTTGATTTTGCAACACTTAAACTCTGTACCTACTTAACAGTAACTCCCACCCCCGCTTCTCCTGGTCCCTGACAGTCACCATTCCACTTTCGACTATTAACTTGACTACTCTATGTCCCTCATATAAATGCACTCATACAGTATCTTATCTTTTTGTGACTGGCTTATTTCCCTCAGCACAAGGTCTTGATGGGTCTTACCTGCTGGAAGATGTGTCAGAATCACCTCCTTTTTTAAAAGCTGAATAAGATCCCATGGTATGAATACAACAGTTTGTTCCTCCACTGATGAACACGAGCTGTTTGACCTTGTAACTACTGTGAATAATTCTATTATGCACAGGGGATCTCTTTGAGATGCTGATTTCAGTTCTTTGGGGTATGTATCCAGAAGTGGAATCACTGGATCATACAATAATTTTTTTTTTCTTTTTTCCTTTTTCTTTTTTTTTGAGGGGCAACCATACTGTTGATATTCCCACCAGCAATGCGCAGGTATTTCAATTTCCCCACGTCTTTGCCAACGCTTATTTTCAGTTTGTCTCTGTTTTTGTTTTATAATGGCCATCCTAATGAGTATTAAGGGATGTCTCACTGTGGTTTTGATTTGCATTTTCCTAAGTTAGTGAAGTTAGTGATGTTGAGCATCTTTTCAGGTGCTCAACATTATAAAACAAAAACAGAGACAAACTGAAAATAAGCGTTGGCAAAGACGTGGGGAAATTTGCATATTTTCTTTGAGAAAGGTCTATTCAAATTCATTGCCCATTTTTGATTCAAGTCGTCTGCCGATGTTGCAGTATTTTAGTTCTCTATTGTAAGGGGCATTAATTCTTGGTCAGATATGCGATGCTATCTCTTTTCCCCTCTTCATCTCTTTCATTCAGAGTAAGAGACAGATGGTGAGACTCTTATTACTCAAGAGCAGGCAGTTAACCAGGATGACTGCCTGAGGGAGATTTCCTTTGGGAGAAAGGGGACTGAGCAAGTGATATCCATCCCGTGGGGCTCCTGGGAACCAGGTCTTTGTATCCCTGGTTTCTGCGATTACAGGAAACAGCCTTTATTCAGCCCCCATGACCTTCCCTGAGTTCTGATGGGCAGATTCAAGTAGCGATTAGAGACTTAGGGACAGGAGGGGATATGAGACTGGGGAGAAACAGTCCAGAGCAGCCTTGGGGCAAGGTCCTGTCTCCCCATCAACAGATACAGGATCTTTGAGCTGTTCTGCAGGTATGGAAACCCCCTCCAGGTGGGAGAAGTTAATGAGGGTATGGCTGCCCACAAGCATGCAGACCCCCAGATGAGCTGGACCTGAAGGTCGATGATGCTGACTCCTTACCTCACCACCAACCCATCAGAAGAATGTGCACAAGTCGATCATGCCCTCTTTGAACAACTGCTATAAACCTTCTCACTAGCCTCCCCTCCTTGGGACATGTGGTTTTGAGGGCATTAGCCTGCTGGGTCGCCCTCTACCTGGCAAAGTAACACAGCTATCCTCTTCTACTTCACCAACACCTTGTCTCTGAGATTTGATTCAGCACCGATGTGCAGAGAAGCTGAGCTTTCGGCATCAGAAGGATGCTGACGGAACCAGAGAGAGATCTCACGTTCTGCTCCACACCGTCCCCACCCCCACCCCCCTTCCTGGACAGATCGGCAAGAATCAGCTTGATTACCTACAAAGCACAAGCTAAGAAACACACAGTGAGTGTTTTTTTTTTTTTATTCCATTTTCCATTCCCCATAATAAGGACTTAAAGCAGTGTTTTAAAAATGTAGGTCAGAATAAAAAGAGATTTAACTTTCAATGTTTGAATTAAAACAGCATGAACAACTTCTTTGAATACAATAAAAAAAGAAAAAAAAACCTATAGGATATTCCCTGAAACAATCATTTCTAACTATTTTCCTCTGCATTTCATAAATAATAAATGTGTTAAAAAATAACCCCGTAGTAACACATTCTCTAATATACTAGTTATGCAAGCTAGATATAACTCTAAGAATCCCTAAATGTGAGAAAAATTGAATTTGGTGGGACTTTTTTTAAGCTAAAAATTAAATTTCCCTGGCACCACGCAGACCTTTTCCCTCACAGCTATAGTCATAACTGGATTTTTAAGCCTTCTGAAAACATTGTGGTTTGCAATAAAGCAAAACACTGTCTCAAAAACTGCTTAGAATACAGAAAGCACACGTTTTGATGTATACCAGAGGGTCACCGTTTACCCGGTGGAGGCAGGGAAAAGGCTTGTGGTTGACATCTTGAGAAGTGTGACTGACTTGCCTCGGGACTCAGACTACACCCCCTTAATTCATATGAATTAAAAATATGAGCTTCATATTTTCAAGTTACCAGTAAAGTGGTTTTCTCAGCATTCTACCCCTATTTCCACCCTTAGCACCACTTCTCTATGATGAAAATGAGGAGCCATGCAGTGGTAAGAACACACTTGGCTTCCAAGCATGGGATGTGCTGGCGCTGAAGGTAGTGGGGTGTCCAGGAGAGGAGATGCTTAATAAAGTATTGAAGGGCTACAGTGTGCTCATGGATAAAACACTAGACTGGGGACAGGGGGAAGCAAACTGCTTTCCTGGCTGCCCCCTTCCTGTCCGCTCGCTTGGAATTCAGTCATGTGTATGCAGGCAAGTCTGCTGCTCTGTGAACATCTTTCCTTCACAATGACATGAGGTGACATCTGCTTGGGGGACTTGATGCCTCATTGTCTGGCAACAGATGCTCCACTGGGCTACACTTCCAAGCTTCAGGTGTGATTATGGCGGCAGCAATGGTGATGATGGTGGTGTAGTAGTGATGATGATGGTGGTGACGATGGTGATGATGACGGTGATGCTGGTGATGATGATGGTGGTAGTGATGGTGGTGACGATGGTGATGCTGGTGATGATGATGGTGGTGGTGATGGTGGTGACAATGAGGATGGTGGTGATGATGATGGTGTGGTGGTAATGATGGTGGTGGTGACAGTGATGATGGTGGTGATGATGATGGTGTGGTAGTGATGATGGTGGTGATAATGATGGTAGTGATGGTGATGATGATGGTGATGGTAGTGATGGTAGAGATAATGGTGGTGACGATGGTGGTGACGATGGTGATGATGGAGATAATGGTGGTGATGATGGTGGTGACAATGGTGATGGTGGTGATGATGGTGTGGTGGTAATGATGGTGGTGGTGATGATGATGGTGGTGATGATGGTGGTGACAATGGTGATGATGGTGATGATGATGGTGTGGTAGTGATGATGGTGGTGATAATGATGGTAGTGACAGTGATGATGATGGTGATGTATTGATGGTAGAGATAATGGTGGTGACGATGGGTGACGATGGTGATGATGGAGATAATGGTGGTGATGATGGTGGTGATGATGGTAATGGTGGTGATGACGATAGTGTGGTAGTGATGATGGTGGTTATAATGATGGTAGTGACGGTGATGATGGTGGTGACAATGGTGATGGTGGTGATGATGATGGTGGTGATGATGATGGTGTGGTGGTAATGGTGGTGGTGATGGTGATGATGGTGGTGACAATGGTGATGGTGGTGATGATGATGATGGTGTGGTAGTGATGATGATGGTGTGGTAGTGATGGTAGTGACGGTGATGATGATGGTGATGGTAGTGATGGTAGAGATAATGGTGGTGATGATGGTGATGATGGAGATAATGGTGGTAATGGTAGTAGTGATGGTGATGATGATGGTGGTGATGATGGTGGTGACGATGGTGATGGTGGTGATGATGATGGTGTGGTAGTGATGATGGTGGTGATAATGATGTTAGTGACGGTGATGATGATGGTGATGGTGGAGATAATGGTGGTGATGATGGTGATAAAGGTGGTGGTGGTGGTCAATGGCTGATGTTTTTTTTATTATTTGTTATTGCTTCGTTCTGTTTGAGTGTATGTGTGTGTTCATACTGGATAAAAAAATAAGAAAAGCAAATAATTTGAAATGATGACATACACACACACACAACTGTTACTGATTGGTGGTCTTTACAGGTTTTTTACTTCCCATTTTGACCTCATGCTTCCTTAATCATTTGGGGGCTATTTTCTGAAGACTCTTGAAATGAAGGCAATTTCACTAGAGATCCTGGAAGCTACAGGTAACTGTCCAACACATCACTGATTCCAAGGAATTTATGATCTCCTTGGGCCAACAAGGTTGCCCTAGATAAAATGATTAGGGAAGACAAGAGTGTGCATAATTAACCCATTAAAGCAGTCTTGTTTCTGCATTCAAGGTTCTCTCTTCAAGTGTGCTCTGAGTTCTATGCTTCAGCTCACTTTTCATTATCTGACAACAATCTCTGCTCTAGAAGTGTCCCCTGCTATGTCACTTCAGTCGTGTCTGACTCTGTGTGACCCCATAGATGGCAGCTCACCAGGCTCCCCCATCCCTGGGATTCTCCAGGCAAGAACACTGGAGTGGGTTGCCATTTCCTTCTCCAATTCATGAAAGCGAAAAGTGAAAGTGAAGTCGCTCAGTCGTGTCTGACTCTTCGCGACCCCATGGACTGCAGCCTACCAGGCTCCTCCATCCATGGGATTTTCCAGGCAAGAGTACTGGAGCGGGGTGCCATTGCCTTCTCCAGAAGTATCCCCTGCTGGCTGCAAAAATCAAGACTACTTCTTTCTCTTTTCCTCCCTCCCTCTTCCAGGCCACCTCCACCCCAATCCAATCCTTCATGACCTGGGCTGTGAGCTTTTTAAAATCCTCATGCCCAGGGATACTCTGACGAATTAAATCACAATCTTTGGGGGACAGCAGCCAGGGATCAATCTCTTTGAACACTCCCCATGCGATGTCAGTGTACAGTCAATGCTGAGAACCCTATCTGCACATGTGAAGAATGATGCCATCTGCTAAAGGGAGTGAAAGCCACAGAGTAAAGAGCAACTCCCCATGAGCTGGGGGTTCCAGTGAAGAGGGGAAAATCATAAATCTAGAGTTTGGGGTGGTGGTGAGGCGCCACAGCAGGAAACAAGGGCTCAGCAGGACGCTATAGGAAACTACATGTATTGTATATTAGCATTACACAGTGAGTCATGTCATTCATAGCATTAGACAGTCTGTTTCAGAATCTACACAGATCTATCAAATATATATGGAAATATACAATTATATGTACAGTAATAAAAACTTTATAAAAATAAAAACTATCAAATATTTATAAAATATAAATTTATTTTTTATAAATATAAAATACAATATGTTGTGGAATTACACAAACCTATCAAATATAGATAATATAAAAATATAAAATAAATTTTGATCATACCTCACAGATCTTACTTCCCCAACCAGGGGATCAAACCCATGACCTCTGCGTCAGGAGCATAGAGTCCTAACCCTGGGCTGCCAGGGAAGTCCCTCTATATCCTCTGGAATTAAGTTTCTGGCTCTCCAATTTGGGCCAATTCAGAACAAGCTTTCACCTTGAAACTTCGATCTCCCAAGTCTTATGAGGGCTATGAGTTACAAACATCACTAGTATTTCATAGGCAAATGAGGTTGTTTATCCAGTCCTCCTCTCAACACACACCAGGAAGTCAGGCACCATCCAAGGAAGCAAGGACACAGAAGTGAACAAAGCAGAAAGGAAGGAAAAACAGAAACCTCTGTGCTGGCTTTGGTCCTTTCAGAAAGGAAAAGGAAAAACATTTTTGCAAGAGATCAACCTACTAACATGAGGCTGAGATAAATAACTGCCTTTCACTGGACCTTGGTGGACTGGCAACATCAGTTAGACTGGAGAGTCTGTGTGTGTGTGTGTGTGTGTGTGTGTGTGTATTAGTTGCTCAGTTGTGTCTGACTTTGTGAACTCATGGACTACAGCCCACCAGGCTCATCTGTCCATGGGATTTTCCAGGCAAGAACACTGGAGTAGGTAGCCATTCCCTGCTCCAGGGCATCTTCCTGACCCAGGGATCAAAGCCGGGTCTCCTGCAATTCCAGGCAGATTCTTTACCACCTGAGCTACCAGAAATTCAAACTCTTGAGCCCCACCCAGCCCTAGGGATGCAGAAATTCTCAGGGTGGGTCCACCAAGTCTTTTAGGTGATGCTCCAGCAAACTGGACTTTGAGAGTCCTTGGGATGGGAAGAGAGAAAGGGTTCCGGGGAATTAGGTATTCAAGGGTTAATAACCAGGAGTGGTGGATTAGCATCTGCTTGGAAAGCTGGCTAAGTAGCTGAGAGAGGCCTGGGGGAGGGAAGAGGAGGGGGAACAATTGCATTCCAGCAACAACCAAAAGCACAGATTAGCACATCCTGGGGGAATACCTGCTGGGAGGAAGCACGTAGTCTAAATGAAAAACAAAAATAAAAAAGGGCCACGTGGGTTTTTATTTATTTATCTGTTTATTTTTTTGTATCGGCCTGGAATAAGGAGCTTCAGCTTGAAATGCTACTTTTAAGAACACAAGGGACCCAGAAGAAGCGTTTAAACTGTGAGTCCCTGGGATATGTATTCTCTTTTACCGGTTTTGAAAAGGAAGAAGAGCTAAGTGGCATCTTTATCTTAAATATGCACAGATGTTCCTTCAGACCACAAAGCTGTCCACTTTCAAGACAAAGAGAGCCCTGGGCTGCCTGCTGGAGAAGAGTACAGGCAAACACGACTCCATTATTTTTCGAATCCTCAGCATTGTCCCCTCCCCCCCCCGCCCCCCTCCTCTCCCCCTGTGCAATTTTCCAAAAAGCCTCCCAGGCTTGCAGCCTCTCCAGTCACCGCAAGTGTCATCAACTTTATTTACCTACTGAACCTAATGTCTACATCTGACCAGGAGCCAAGGAAATTCTGACACATGCCCAGTGATGAGGACCCCAAAAGAAAGTTGCTGCCTACAGGGTCCCCCATGACAAATCTCAGTACACAGAGGCATTGGCAATTCTGAATTAGGAGACTGTTTTGCTTTTGGTTTATAGACAAGGCAGAGAGATCTGACGTCCAGAATTTAAAGCTGTCTTTAGGAGGACCTCCCTGGAGGCCCACTGGTTGGGGCTTCATCTTTCAATGCAGGGGTTGTGTGGGTTTGATCCCTGGTTTGGAGAACTAAGATCCCACATGCCTCTTGGCCAAGAAACCAAAATATAAAGCATAATCAATACTGTAACAAATTAAATAAAGACTTTTTTCTAAAAAGAGTCTTTTGGTTATTTATGCAAAAATGAATGAATGAATGAAAATAAAATTACTTAGAGAAATAGAATTACAGATTTTTAAAAATTATACAGCTTCATGAGTTCAGCACAAATCATTTGACCAGGCTTTATTTTATTCACATTTGCAAAGAATCATGCCTACGGGAGAATATTCCCCATTCTTTGCTTGTCTGCCTGTGTTGGTGTGTATAAAATGAACTTTGATATACTTACTAAAAATACTTGATTATATACAAGCCCTTAATACATTCGAAAAGTGAAGTTGCTCAGTCGTGTCCTTTGCAACTCTTTGTGATCTAATGGACTATATAGCCCGCCAGGCTCCTCCATCTATGGGATTTTCCAGGCAAGAATACTGGAGTGGGTTGCCATTTTCTTCTCCAGGGGATCTTCCCCACCCAGGGATCTAACCCAGGTCTCCCGCATTGCAGGCAGACGTTTTAGTGTCTGAACCACCAGGGAAATCCGAATACATCCTAGGCTCTGTACTAAGCCTTCTGTGACCCCTATCTCATTCACAGAATAAAAACCAGTCGCTCAGTTGTGTCCAATTCTTTGCAATTCCATGGACTGTAACCCACTAGGTTCCTCTGTCCATGGAATTCTCTAGGCAAGAATACTGGAGTGGGTTGCCATTCCCTTCTCCAGAGGATCTTCCCAACACATGGATCAAACCCAGGTCTCCTGCATTGCAGGAGGATTCTTTGCTGTCTGAGCCACCAGGGAAGCCCACCTCATTACTGATGCCCCCAAATACTTCTTGACAGTTACTCCTTGTCAGTGATGGCTTCTCATCTGAAGATCTGTCAGTGAATAAGACATCCACGTCCCTGACTTCGCGAAACTCATACTCAAGTTGGAAAGTGGAGGGGCTGAAGCAATGAAAAAGTACAGAGCACAGTCAGTGAAAAGTGCTAATGAGAAAAAGAACCTAGGGGAGGGGAATGGAGATGGGAATATTTATCATAGTAAGGCCAGGATGTTAGTACTTATGTTACATCTTTTTTTTTTTTTTTTTCTGGAAAGTCTTTTGCCTAGAGCCATGTGGCTTGGAGGTGATGGAACCTTTATTTGAATCCAAAGCAAGATGCTTAATTATAGCGCTCTGATGTCTGTGATACTGGCTCTTTCCCTGGTCCTCTAGTGCTTAAAAGCCTGGAAGGGAAGCCACACAGGGATGATGGGCAGAGGGTGTGCTGTCCTCTTTAGGCCCCTGCAGGCCCGCCCTCCATCCTCTGCACGCTGCTCCCTGCCCTGGAGAATGTTCTGCAGACATCGTACGGTGACCAGCTCCTTCCTGCCTGTTGGTTTGGATCAATGGGGAGTTCAGGGAAGTGAGGAGAGAGGAAGAGGAGGCCAGGGTATTTATTCCAAAGCTCATTTTAGGTCAGAGATTTTAGGCTGTCTCTTCTTGATTTCTGGGAACCAGGAACCACTCTCTCTCATTGTCCCCTAGGCTTATGGATGATAGCATCTTTTATTTGAATAGCTCAGGGTACTCACTCTTTCTGGTTTCCTTATACCCATAGATATATAAGCAGTCTATGTATTTAACTCTCCTTACATCATCTGATTTGTGAGTGGTATGGTTAGCCATCACCGACAATGGCCAAAAGGAAATACGGATGCATTGTTTAACATCACAGACACACACCCGGAGACGTGGATGTTCACATCTGGCTTTTATGTCACCTTTATCACATCATCCCTGTTGAGATGAAGGCTGCCTTCTTAATCTGTCTACAGTCACCCTGAAAAAAGTAAAAGTGTTAGTCACTCAGCCATGTCCTACTCTTTGTGACCCCATGAACTGTAGCCTGCCAGGCTCCTCTGTACATGGAATTTTTCAGGCAACAATACTGGAGTGGGTTGCCGTTTCCTTCCCCAGGGGATCTTCTTGACCCAGGGATTGAACCTGGGTTTTCTACATTGCAGGCAGTTTCTTTACTGCCTGAACCACCAGGGAAGCCCACAAGAGGGCAATTAGGGGAAAATGTGTCTACCTTCTCAGTGGCTTTCATATTTTCAGAGTGGTAGATGCTCTAAGGTTAACGTGGTCTGAGTTCACTCAACACTCTCCTGGCCCAGAGGGGCTATAAAATTTCCAAAAAAAAAAAAAACCAGCCCACAGGTAAAAGAATCACAGGTTCATTTATCTCTTGTAATACAAGACAACTCTTTGCTGGGAATCCTAACACAGATGTGAGAAAATAAAGGATGTTAATTGTGGAAAAATAGTGTAAAGAAAAACAAAAATATTGGCAACCAGCCTGACATTCAGGAAGGGAGTTCTGCAGGCTGTTAGTGCAGACAGCAGAAGACGGCATTCACTGCCCTGTGATGGATGGATGGATAGATGGATGGATGAATAGATAGATACATGGGTGAATGGATGGATAGATGGATATATGGATGGGTGGATAGATAGATGCATGCATGGATGGATAGATAGACAGATAGACAGATAATTAGTTTCTTTTTCCAGTGCAAGGCTTGATGAAGCAAGCTACCATGACTTGTGAGATCTGAGTACCCCAACCAACCAGGGATTGAACCTAAGCCCTGGCCAGTAAAAGAAGTATGGAGTCTTAACCACTGGATTACCAGGGAATTCCCTTAAGTAAAGGATCATGTGATGAGGTCATCCTGCACTTCGGTGGGCCCTAAATTCAATGATGGGTGTTCTCAGAAGAAGAGGAGAAGATACACAGAGATGCAGAAGAAAAGGCCATGTGAAGATGGAGACTGGAGTAATGCGACCACAAGCCAAGGAATGCCAAGGATCAGTGGGAGCCACCAGGACCTAAGAGAGAGGATTAGAGCAGATCCTTCCTCAAGCTTCCAGAAGAAACTGACCATGATGACATCTAGATTTTGAACAAGTTGCCTCCAAGCCTGTGATGGAAGGCATTCCTTCTGCCCCATGCCACTCAGTTTGTGGCAGTTTGTTACAGCACCTCCAGGAAAAGATACAAGCGGTCTGTTGGCCTTGCTGGACTTCCTCGAAGGCTCAGCAGTAAAGAACCCTCCTGCAATGGGGGAGCCTGTTGGGCTGGCGTCTATGGGGTCACAGAGTCGGACATGACTGAAGCGACTTAGCAGCAGCAGCAGCAGCAGCAGCAACGCCAAAGCAGCAGGAGACTTAGTTTCCATCCCTGTTGGAAAGATCCCCGGGGGAGGAAATGGTAACCCACTCCAGTATTCTGGCCTGGAGAATTCTATGGACAGAGGAGCCTGGCAGGCTACAGTCCATGGGGTTGCAAAGAGTCAGACACGACTGAGTGACTTTCACAAGCTGTGTGATGTTGGGAAGTTTGCTATAACTTTCTGTGCATCATTTTTTTTTTTTTTTTTTTGTCTTCTATAAAATGCATCTAATAATCAGACTAACCCCACAGGGGCTATTCTGAGGAATTGCTTTGAAGAAATTAATACACAGAAACTTAATGATAAATAGGAATCACTCAATAAGCATTTGTTGTTCATTTTAGAAGTCGTGTCCGACTCTTTGCGACCCCATGGACTGCAGCACACCAGGCTCCTCTGTTCTCCACTATCTCCCAGAGTCATAAAGTTGAGAAATGGTGTTTAAAACAGGACCCCTTTGAGCCAGTTAGAGTGTGTTCCTCCCTCTTTCCTTCCATCCCCTTCCCCTTCTTTTCACCACCTCTTACTTAAGAAAAGGACAAGTCTGCATTTGCTGCAATGAAAATACTTGTTTATTGACGGAGAATGACTATAGTCAATGCCCACACGTAACTGTGCCTGTGATTACTTAGTAAGCATTATATAAACGGGAAATTGCTGCTTCATCTTCTCTGCATTTGGAGGGCAGGGAGTAATTCCTTTGTCAAGAAGGGCCACAGAAGGTGGGATTCTCACTGAGAGCAAAAGAGGGTTTGGGAAAATAAATAAGTGCTTCATGCTCATGTCCCTGGTTACTCATTCATTAAATGATGCCTCTGGATGTCGGGAGGGAGTTACAACATGAAAGTTATGAACTGGGGTCCAGGAGACATTTATTTAATTAACAATTAATTTGATTGGATTTAAGATGGTTTTGCCCAGCATTTCGGAGAAGGCAATGGCACCCCACTCCAGTACTCTTGCCTGGAAAATCCTATGGACAGGGGAGCCTGGTGGGCTGCCGTCTATAGGGTCGCACAGAGTCGGACACGACTGAAGAGCCGCAGCAGCAGCAGCAGCAGCAGCAGCAGCCTGGCATTTATGAAGTCATCCTATGGCCATAGTTTATCAGCATTAGCAGCTATTGGAATCACTTGGACAGCTTGATAAAGCTGCAGCTGTTTGTTAAGTCTCTTCAGTCATGAGCGACTCTTTGTGACCCTATGGGCTGCAGTCCATGGACAGGCTCCTCTGTCCATGGGATTCTCCAGGCAAGAATACTGGAGTGGGTTGCCCTGCCCTCCTCCAGGGGATCTTCCCATCCCAGGGATTGAACTCACGTTGCCTGCAGCTCCCGCATCACAGCTGGAGTCCTTACCACTGAGCCACCAAGCCCACAACTGCACCAGCCCCAAAGTCAAATAATCTAATTCAGTAGGTCTGGAGTCCCCAGATCTCCAAGTTTGAAAGAATTTCTAGGTGGGTCTCCTGCAGATTACCCTGAGTCCTGCCTTGGGGAACAAAGCACTAGAACAGGGGTCCCCAGCCTCTGGGATCTAGTGCCTGATGACCTGAGGTAGAACAGATGTAATAATAATAACAACAGGAAAAAAAGGACCCAATAAATGTAATACGCTTGAGTCATCCTGAAACTGCCCTCCAATCCCCGCCTTGGTACATGGAAAATGGTCTTCCATGAAACTGACCTAAAAGGTTGGGGACCACAGCCCTAGGAGGATACCCAGGATGCCTGCATCCCTCTGAAGACTTGTGCCAGCTTCCTTTCTTCCCTGGTATTTTTCAAGGATTTCTGATAAAGGATGAAGCAAGGATGCTCTGCTGTGAGAAGCAGCTGATTGTCTGCAGCTCGGGGAAGGAGTGCACTGAGGTTGTGAAATATTTCCACCTGGGACGCGGAGGTTCCCAGCAAAGCAATAGAGAGAGTCTATTCATCAAATTGTGTACAGTCCCTACTTCCAGAAGAGCAAATTCAATCTGGGCTATCTTAGCCCTCGCCTGCATGCAGAAGACAGGGAGGGAGCCTGTGTTAGCTCTCTCTCACTTTAATTCCAGGAGAGGGCTGCACTTAGGAAAATGAACATTATTAGCATTGATCTTCCTTTGGGGCAAAATATTTCTACTGTCGTGCTTCCTTCCTTTCAGATTTCAAAGAGGAGGAGACAGAAATGGATGTATTCCCCAAATGGAAGGCATCAAGGACGAGAGCATTTTTTAAATGTCTTTATACAATACAGAGTACATTCACATTCAGAAACTCTGTTTCATGTAGGATCCCCTATACTAGTTTTACCCAGACTGGGTTAGTTTCCAGGTACAATGCCCTCTGTTGAGTTTGCTTGTGACAAATGAATACCCTAAAGATACCTTAACACAATGGAACAGGAGTCAGGATAGGCTCTTGGCAGCAAGAATAGGAACCAAAGCTATGACTGGGCTTTCCTATTCAAATACAAATCAAGAGAGAGATTCAGTCCTTCCTTAACTTGGGACCTTGAAAACTAAGAATCAAAAAATATTCACTTGCAAAAAAATAAATTAGTTGTTGGAAAGACAGAGAATATTCACTTGCCAAAAAAAAATTAGTTGTTGGGAAGATAGTCAGAATGCTAGTTTCTGGAGCTGCTGGTGGGTCAAACATGAGATGATGTACAACAGAAGTGACTGAATAGAATTCATCATGTGTCATGGAGAGGTAACGTCTAGAACTAGCAAGAAGCCCGTTCAGAATCTGGGAGTTGTCTTAAAGACTCGTGGAGGTTCTTGGAAAGAAATATTCAGTGGAAATTAACTTTTTCACCATGGGATGAGAGACGAAGGGGGTGATACTTACATTCTTTTTGCAGGCTGTTGCTGTTCGGTCACTAAGTTGAGTCCAACACTTTCTCAGCCCCGTGGGCTGTAGTCTGACAGGATTTCCCAGGCAAGAATACTTCCTTCTCCAGGGGATCTTCCTCACCCAGGGATCAAACCTGCATCTCTTGCATTGGCAGGTGGATTCTTTAACCACTGAGCCACCAGGGAAGCCCCTTTGTGGGCTGTATTTACTAATAATCAATCAATCAGCCACAAAGGATATATTGAATATAGACAATAAAAATTTGGCAAATCTGGCTTGGAATCTTGGGTCTACTCTTTATAATGACCTGGGAGAACCAAACCTCAATTTTTTTGATCTGTGAATTGGAGACAATATATATTCTCCAGTAGAAATACAACGTGAGGCACAGACACAATTTTACATTTCCAGTAGTCACAGCAATAAAAAAGTAAATAAGGAACAGGTAAAATTAAATTTAATGGTGTGCTTCATTTAGCCAGATATTATCAAAATTTTATCATTTCAACATTTAGTTAATATGAACATGGTTCATAGATATTTTTCTTTTTTATATTAGGTTTTGAAATCTGGTTTGTAGTTTACACAAATAGCACATCTCAGTTTGGAACAGTTTCAGTTCAAAGTGCTCAAGAGCCCCAAGGGGCTGGTGGCTCCTATATGGGACAGTGTAGATTAACTGCATTACTCTGCATACTAAAAGAAATTGGGCATATAAAATATTTTTATCAGTATAGCAGGTATGTGATAAATAGTTGCAATTATTTATTATTATTATTATTAGCACTCATGTGTGCAGCAAAAGTGGAGAGAACTATAAAGCTTTCTCAAAGCACGATATCAATATGGGATTGACAAAATGTTTAGTGGTCCAAGCCAAAATAATGGCCACAAAGGCAATGGATTGAGTTTCGGTGAAACTATATATTTTCAGCTTTTAACTTTAATAGACTCTATTAGTGTCTATATCTTCATTTATACTGCTATATTATACCATACAACATAACTATGAAAATTATCAGTATGCACATAATTTATCCCTTTCATTTTTCAACTGAAAGTGCGACAGTCAAAGGAGGGCAAAATCATGAGCCAGATACAAACCTAAACTCAGTTTTCAAGGATGGGAAAGATTTGAGTGGGCAGAAAAGAAGCTGGAAGGAAATACAGTATAAGTGGTGGTCTGTAAGTAGGAATTGGCATAACTGAGGCAGCTGAGAATTGTGGCAGGTTGTATTCCAGGTCACAATCAGGAAACATTGTAATGAAAGTGCTGCTGCTGCTGCTGCTGCTGCTAAGTCGCTCAGTCGTGTCCGACTCTGTGCGATCCCATAGGCGGCAGCCCACCAGGCTCCCCCGTCCCTGGGATTCTCCAGGCAAGAACACTGGAGTGGGTTGCCATTTCCTTCTCCAATGCATGAAAGTGAAAAGTGAAAGTGAAGTTGCTCAGTTGTGCCCGACTCCTTGCGACCCCATGGACTGCATGCAGCCCACCAGGCTGCTTCATCCATGGGATTTTCCAGGCAAGAGTACTGGAATGGGTCGCCATTGCCTTCTCCAGTGATGAAAGTACAAGAAAATAAAAGCCAGGCTGGTTCATGGTGTTACAAAACAGAACGGCTTAAAAGAATGCAGAGTTCCAAAGAATAGCTAGGAAAGAAAGCCTTCCTCAGTGATCAATGCAAAGAAATAGAGGAAAACAACAGAATGGGAAAGACTAGAGATCTCTTCAAGAAAATTAGAAATACCAAGGGAACATTTCATGCAAAGATGGGCTTGATAAAGGACAGAAATGGTATGGACCTAACAGAAGCAGAAGATATTAAGAAGAGGTGACAAGAATACACAGAAGAACTGTACAAAAAAGATCTTCATGACCCAGATAATCACGATGGTGTGATCACTCACCTAGACCTAGACATCCTGGAATGTGAAGTCAAGTGGGCCTTAGGAAGCATCACTATGAACAAAGCTAGTGGTGATGGAATTCCAGCTGAGCTATTTCAAATCCTGAAAGATGACGCTGTGAAAGTGCTGCACTCAATATGCCAGCACATTGGGAAAACTCAGCAGTGGCCACAGGAATGGAAAAGGTCAGTTTTCATTCCAATCCCAAAGGAAGGCAATGCCAAAGAATGCTCAAACTACTACACAATTGCACTCACCTCACATGCTAGTAAAGTAATGCTCAAAATTCTCCAAGCCAGGCTTCAGCAATACATGAACGGTAAACTTCCAGATTTTCAAGCTGTTTTAGAAAAGGCAAAGGAACCAGCGATCAAATTGCCAACATCTGCTGGATCATGGAAAAAGCAAGAGAGTTCCAGAAAAACATCTAATTCTGCTTTATTGACTATGCCAAAGCCTTTGACTGTGTGGATCACAATAAACTGTGGAAAATTCTGAAAGAGATGGGAATACCAGACCACCTGACCTGCTTCTTGAGAAATCTGTATGCAGGTCAGGAAGCAACAGTTAGGACTGGACATGGAACAACAGACTGGTTCCAAATAGGAAAAGGAGTACGTCAAGTCTGCATATTTTCACCCTGCTTATTTAACTTAAATGCAGAGTACATCATGAGAAACCCTGGGCTGGAAGAAGCACAAGCTGGAATCAAGATTGCCAGGAGAAATATCAAATACCTCAGATATGCAGATGACACCACACTTATGGCAGAAAGCAAAGAAGAACTAAAAAGCCTCTTGATGAAAGTGAAACAGAAGAGTGAAAAAGTTGGCTTAAAGCTCAACATCCAGAAAACTAAGATCATGGCATCTGGTCCCATCACTTCATGGCAAATAGATGAGGAAACAGTGGAAACAGTGGCTGACTTTATTTTGGGGGGCTCCAAAATCACTGCAAATGGTGACTGCAGCTATGAAATTAAAAGACACTTGCTTCTTGGAATAAAAGTTATGACCAACCTAGACAGCATATTAAAAAGCAAAGACAATACTTTGCCAACAAATGTCCACCTAGTCAAGGCTATGGTTTTTCCAGTAGTCATGTACGAATGTGAAAGTTGGACTATAAAGAAAGCTGAGTGCCAAAGAATCCATGCTTTTGAAATGTGGTGTTGGAGAAGACTCTTGCGAGTTCCTTGGACTGCAAGGAGATCCAGCCCATCAATCCTAAAGGAAATCAGTCCTGAGTGTTCATTGGAAGGACTGATGTTGAAGCTGAAACTGCAATACTTTGGCCACCTGATGCGAAGAGCTGACTTATTTGAAAAGACCCTGATGGTGGGAAAGATTGAGGGTGGGAGGAGAAGGGGATGACAGAGGATGAGATGGTTGGATGGCATCACCGACTCTGTGGACATGAGTTTGAGTGAACTCCGGGAGTTGGTGATGGACAGGGAGGCCTGGCGTGCTTCAGTGCACAGGGTTGCAAAGAGTTGGACACAACTGAGCGACAGAACTGAGGGAGTCAACTGTTTCTCTGAGAGTTGTGAGCTGCTCTCACAAATTCACTGAACCCAAGGCTACTGGCACTGCCTTCCAGCCAATCAGTGAAATCCAGGTGACAGCCTGGACTTGAGATCAGTGTCTGAAGTGTGTGTGTTTGCAGGCTGAGGGGGCGGGGGATGGGGGGCAGCCTTAGCCTGTGGAATCTGACATTAGCTCCAGGTTTCAGGCATCAAAGAAAGTGAAAGTCGCTCAGTCGTGTCCAATTCTTTATGGCACCATGGACTGTAGCCCTCCATGCTCCTTAGTCCATGGGATATCCCAAGCAAGAATACTGGAGTGGGTTGCCATTCCCTTCTCCAGGGGATCTTCCCAACCCAGGGATCAAACCCAAGTCTCCTGCACTGCAGATGGATTCCTTACCACTGAGGCACCAGGGAAGCCCAGAAACCATCAAGAGTTGAATCAAACAGTAGGGGTAGAAAAATCCTCCTGCCCCACGTTAGGATTGGGTGCAGAAGCTTAACCTTCTTTTTGCTGAGCAGAAAACTGAAGTCTTCAGAGATTCCCTGACTTATCAAAGGTAGCCAGGTAGCAGATAGATGCGGGACTCACACCTGGATCTGCCTGTTCATCACCAAGGTAATATATCAAAGAAGCCACATAGCCTCTGTAATGACTTTTCTCCTTCCTCTTCCACTTGTCTCTGTCTTCCAGCTTCCAAATCATGAAAGCCAGACCATTTACCAGTCAAAACCCTCATGTGCGTTGGGACACCCTATTCTAGAAAACCACTAAGGTTCCTCTTAGCCCTGAAATGGCTACTATTACTATTTTCTTTTGTACTGCAATACACAGCCAACATTCCACTGAGGAATAAATATGCTAAACTCAGTGAGGTATTTTACAAGGAAATTACGATCTGGTCTGAGATCAGAAATGCACTTATTATGTCCGTATTTCCTTCACAGCAGCGAGCAGACACATCCTTCCAAATATTTTAGCTCTGGATAAGATGAGACACAAAACAAAAGACGGGTTTCTAACCCAGGCCACACGGTGTTTTCACTTAATATTTCTGGCCACGTCAAGTAGAACAGGCTCATAAAAGGCAATGTATACATTAGCTGGGGAGTATAAATCATCCATAATTATAATATCCTTCACTGTGAGAGGCCTTTAGTGTTTCCTTTATAAAAGTTACACAGTTGAGACCTACACCTGGCTAATAGATCAGCCCTCCCTGAAAACACAATTATGCCACATGCAGGGCAGAGAAGTAGTTTTGCATGCCTGCTGTGGCCGTGTGCTTCACACACAGTGGACTTAACCACTGGCTGCCCAGAAGCTCCGGGCAGGAGCGGATGGCAGGGAGGAGAGGCATGGAGTCAAGTCCACAAAGGGCCTCTTGAGACTGAGCCAGCTCCTGCAGGGATCCTGGGCACAAAGCCTTTCTGGGTCCCCCATTTCTTTGATTCTGGGAAACAGCCTTCATTCATTCTCCGAGACCCTCCCAGAGTTTCAATGGGCAGATTCAAGTGTTTGTTAACTAAGAAGGGAGGGGATGCGAGACCAGGGAGAAACAGTCAAGAGCAGCCTTGGGGCAAGGTCCTGTTTCCCCATCAATGGATATGCACAACAATGTCTTTACGTTGCAGATACTGAAACCCCCTTCAGGTGGGAGAAATTAGCAATTGATGACGGTATGGCTGTCCACAAGCATGTAGACCCCAGACCAGCTGGACATAAAGACTGATGATGCTTACTCCTAACTACCTCACCATCAACCCACCAGAAGAATGTCCATGCCCTCTTTGGACAATTAACATAAAATTTCTCAGAATCTTTCCCAAGTTGGGGACACATGGTTTTGAGTGCCTGAGCCTGCTGAGCCTCCCTTTGCCTGGCAAAGCAATAAAGCTCCCCTTTTCTACTTTACCTGAAACTCTGTCTCTGAGATTCGATTTGGCACCTCTGTACAGAGAAGCTAAGCTTTTAGTATCGCTCTCAGAGAAAGGACCATGGGGTACCCTGAGGGGCCTCTGAATGGTAGTCACACAAGGCATCTCAGGATCTCAGGGTCTAGCGTCAGTGGGGAGGACCCAAGGATGCTGCTGACTCAGAACGTCTCCCTCTAAGGATGGGCAGAGGGCCAGGCACTGTGCCAGGCACTGGGTGTGCAGAGTCTCAGAATGCTATTGTGGGCAGGACGGCCAGAGGAGCTTGATGTCAACGTGCTCTGGGCTTGTGGTGGTACCAAGAGAAAACACACCATCACAGAGCACCGAGGGTTTGTCATGACAGGCAGAGGGAGTGTGGACACAGCAGGCACTGGTCCGGGCCTCACTTTCCCCGGGAGGGTTGAGTTGACCACTGGCCTTGTGCAAAAGTGAAGCTTTGATAGAGCAACCTACAGCCTGTAACTATGGAAATGAATGTCAAGTGCCTATTTATTCCATTGAAACAGGTGGATGGAGAGCAATTTCTGAAACACTGCTTTTGTGTTTATTTACATCACCAGGCTTCCTAGGTGGCTCAGTGGTAAGGAATTTGCCTGTCAATGCAGGAGACATGAGTTCGATCCTCAAGTTGAGAAGATCCCCTGGAGAAGGAAACAGAAGTCCACTCTAATAGTCTTGCCTGGGAAATCCCATGGACAGAGAAGCCTGGTAGGCTACAGTGTCGCAAAAGAGTCGGACACAATCTAGTGACTAAACAATAACAACAAATTTACATAACCAGGCAGGAGACTTGAGAGTAAACAGGCATTGTTTTCCACCATGGTCCTTCCACTGGGGGCTCTTTCCAGCGTCCCCTCCAACTTTCAGAATCCCATCCCTCACCTGGCAGAGATTGCTGGCTGTCTGCCCAATGCCGACTCTTCTTTCTAACTTGTGATGTCGCCTGCAGAAAAAGGACTTCACTTCCCAGCATCCTTTGCAGCTAGCTTGGTCATGTGACTCCATATACTGGATAATGAGATCTTAGCAGTGGCTTATTCTGGATGCACAGAAAGTCTGCCCAGTAAAGGGAGATTTCTCCACTGGAAAGAGCACACACTCCTGGTCCTCCTAGACTCCTGGCTCAGCTTATCATCCTCACCACTCATTTGGCCCTTAATGCATTCATGCACATCTCAGGCATTTATGTTGTTCTTGTTGTTTAGTTGCTAAGCTGTGTCTGACTCTGTGACCCCATAGACTGAAGCATGTCAGGCTCCTCTGTCCTCCACTATCTCCCAGAGTTTGCTCAAACTCATGTCCAGTGAGTCCGTGATGCCATCCAACCATCTCATCCTCTGTCGCCCCCTTCTCCTGGCCTCAATCTTTCCCAGCATCAGGGTCTTTCCCAATGAGTCAGCTCTTTGCATCAGGTGGCCAAAGTATTGGAGCTTCAGCTTCAGCATCAGTCCTCCCAATGAGTATTCAGGGTTGCCCCTTACTGTATGTGACTAGGATGAATAGCATGAGCTCCTGGACCTCAGGCACCCACAGTCTAATGGAGGAGAGAAGTGGAAAGTGCATGATTTCATACATGGTGTCCGACAAGGGCCAGAGGAAGAGGACATCTGCCCAAGACACAGTGAGGATACAAGAGAGAAGGTTTGGGTTGCAATGGGTCAAAGCTCAGAGAGTGACACTTTTGTGTCTGGAGTCTTTCTAGGATGTGACCTTTCCATCCACTTTCCTGGCATGTGTTTTCAGTTCTCTGATTTGACTATAAACTTTTTTTTTAATGTTTATTTATTTATTTTTGGCTACGCTGGGTCTTCGTTGCTGTGTAGGCCTTTTTCTAGTTGTGGCGAGCTGGGGCTACTCTCCAGCGGTGGTGTGTGGGCTTCTCATTTGGGTGGCTTCTCTTGTGGCAGAGCATGGGCTCTAGGGGCAGTGGGCTTCAGTAGCTGTGGCTCTAGAGCACAGACTCGATAGTTGTGGCACACGGGTTTAGTTGCTCCATGGCATGTGGGATCTTCCTGGACTAGAGATTGTATCTCCTGTACTGGCAGGTGGATTCTTTACCTCTGAGCCAGCAGGGAAGACTTTGACTAGAAACTATTTGCAAGTAAGTGAAGTGAAGTGAAAGTCACTCAGTTGTGTCTGACTCTTTATGATCACATGGACTATATAGTCCATGGAATTCTCAAGGCCAGAATACTGGAGTGGGTAGCTGTTCTGTTCTCCAGGGGATATTCCCAACCCAGGGATTGAAGCCAGGTCTCCCTCATTGCAGGCGGATTCTTTACCAGCTGAGCCACAATGGAACCAAAAGTGGGGAAAGCATTTAGCATAGATATCCAAACATTCCCAGCACACTGAAATCTGATCTGTTGGAGCCCTGGGGGCTGGAAAGGATCCCAGGATATCTTTACTCACACAGGATAGACATCTCACCTCACTAACCCAGCGGTCCTCAAAATGCAATGCCCCCAGCAGAGGGTCAGCATCACCTGGGAACTTGCTAGAAAGGTATATTATAGAGCTTCACCCCAATGCTGGTGAATCAGAATATCCAGGGGTCACTCTCTTGCCCTTCAAAAGATGCTCTGAGCCCAATTCCCAAAATGACTGAGGGTGTGGTGAAAAGGCGTGTACCGCAGATGTGATTTACCATCCCATGAGAGTCTGCTTTTCCCATCTTCTGTTTGAGTCTGCTTTTCCTCCTTCTGGAGTTCCACCAGAAGCCCGCCACAGTATTAAGTCTCTCCTCACACCCCCCAGGGTTTCAAGCTGCCCTGGGTACCATCTCCGTGCTTGGCAGTCCCTCTTTGGAGACCAGGTGTCTCCAGAGGCAAGACTAGCCAACAGAAGGTAAACAAAGGAAACGAACAGCATCCTTGCTTGAAGAGGGATCGACCTGTGGCGCGCTAAGAGAGATTCAAAAATGCCTCACAAAGTTTGCTAAGCAAACAAAAAGTAAATCCTGCCCAAACATAATTAGCCAAGGCGCCAAGATTAAGGCAAAGGCAGCTGGTTGCACGCAGCGGGTGGTGCTCGGGGCAGACGGCGGAAATTGCATACCTAGCTTCAGACAAGCAGAAGGCTGTTGTCTGCAGGCAACAAGGGAAGGGATACGCTTGGGGGAAAATAACACGAATAAAAGTAAAGACAGGGCTTCCCTGGGGGCTCAGTGGTAAAGAATCCGCCTACTGATGCAGCAGACACAGGTTCCATTCCTGGTCCTGGAAGATCCCACATGCCTTGGAGCAACTAAGGCCATGTGCCACAGCTACTGAGCCTGTGCTCTAGAGCCCAGGAGCCACGAGCCCCGAGCCCACGTGCCCCAACTACTGAAGCTGGTATGCCTACAGCCTGCGCTCTGCAACGACAGAACCCACCGCGATGAGAAGCCTGCGCACCGCAACTAAAGCGTAGCCCCTGCTTGCTGCAACTAAAGAAAGTCAGCGCAAAGCAATGAAGACTCAGCACAGCCAAAATAAAGAAATGAATAAATCAAAAAAAAAAAATTCAAATCCATCTTTTAAAAAGGTGAAGGACAGGCAGCCTTGCCCTTGAGCTCCAAGTCTAGCCGGATGGCTTTCGATCCACAGCAAATGCTACTGACAGAAACTTAAAGAAAAGTTCCTGGAGATTACAGTGTGGTTAGGTAAGCTGTGGAGAAGGCAATGGCACCCCACTCCAGTACTGGAAAATCCATGGACAGAGGAGCCTGATGGGCTGCAGTCCATGGGGTCGCTAAGAGTCCGACACGACTGAGCGACTTCACTTTCACTTTCATGCATTGGAGAAGGAAATGGCAACCCACTCCAGTGTTCTTGCCTGGAGAATCCCAGGGACGGGGGAGCCTGGTGGGCTGCCATCTATGGGGTCACACAGAGTCGGACACAACTGAAGCGACTTAGCAGCAGCAGCAGGTAAGCTGACTTGATTTTTTTCATGCGCGTGCCAATATTTCAAATTATTTCAAAATAAAGCCACATTTCCACAGGCCGGAGGTGATTTTCCATACTTTCCTTCCAGCATTGTTTATCCTGTATTTTTCAAGAGTTTCAGGGTTATTAGCGAGTATTTGCAATCATGAGGTTGTGACATAACTGAATACAATTTTATCACCCCAGGGAACAGATACCAATATTTAACGCGGATGCTTCCCCATGACACCATGTATCTTTTTTTGAAGGGGAGGGGTAATAAATTACTTTTAGGGGTTGCCAAAAGGCTGAAGACCTGCTGTGAATTTGCCTCGACATTTTCTCTGATGGGCTGTTTGGTCCATCAACACCGTTCGCGGTCCTAAGTGGGGCATTTAAAAACATGAGAAAGTGTTCCATCCAAGATGGAGTAGCAGATGGAGCTCTGCTCCTCTCAGTTCTGGTTCTGCTGGGTGCTTGGGATGACAAGTGGAAAGGACAGGCTTTTTTCCAGAATGCTGCAGAGGCAAACGGCAGCCTCAGGCTCCTGACAAAGCTTGTCTTGGAAGCATCGGTGTCACTTCAGAAGAAGCCTGTGGACACTGACCTCACTTCTAGAGAAGCGTAGAGGCCCGGAGAATAAACAGATAGCCCTCAGCTATTAATAACACCATGTGCAAACAGCATGTTTCTTAGGTAGGGCTGGCTCTGTTTCCGATTCGAGGTACTATTTCTCTCCTGGCATGTGAATTTGCCTCCGGCATTTCTGAAATTCTTTCTAATATGATGCTTAACTGCTGCCTGCCTCTTCCCCGTTTTCTGGTGGTTATGGGGGACCAGGGGAATCATTGTTAAAGGAGAAAGAATTTGAATACATAGAAAGTTCAGTGTGCGAGCTGTATCATTTGAAAGGGTAACCAACCTTTTTTTTTTTTTTTCCAAGTTATAGTTGTATCAGTTACTTGGGGAAGGAAATGGCAACCCACGCCAGTATTCTTGCCCAGAAAATCCTATGGACAGAAGAGCCTAGCAGGTTGCAGTCCACAGGGTCGCAGAGAGTCGGACACGACTGTGTACAAACGCACACATCAGTTACTTAGGAAGCACTGGCTAAGGAACAGTTGTCACTGAGCAAATAAGTGTTGTCTTGAGAAACAGGGTTTGAACAGTCTGCCCTGATGCAAAAATGCTAATGCTGCAAAATAACCTGATTGGATTTTTTTAACAGCACTGACTCCCAGGGAAGAAAGTTCCACCAAGTTTATTAAGTAATTCAATTTTGTACAACTTGAAGGAAACCTCTAAGTCTTTTTTACCATGCTAACAAGCACAGCGCCTCTGACAGACTGGCTGCCAGGGAAGTTTCATTCCCCACTGTTTTTGTTTATCCGGCAAATTGTAGTTTTGTTGTCTGAGGGAATTGGGAACGGGGGAATTTGTAGAAAAGTGTAATAGAGAGAAACTTCACTGCACACAGAACAAAACAATTCTCCTCTAACAGAATTAACTGCTCTGACTTCATCCTCTTTTCAAGCTTCCCGCAGAACTAGTAGCCTCCAGCGAGAGAGCTGGTCTCCCCAGCAGGTGCAAAGCAGAGGGCGCCGGTGAACAGAAACACCCAGAAAAACCATAGAGATGAAAGGAGATGCTTCCCCAAAGAGTAAACGGACCCAGGATGGATGGGTTTCATAAGCTTACCCCTCCAGCCTCGCCAAGAAGGGTTCAATAGCAGATATCCTAGAAATACTAGTCTAGGACACACACAGGTATGCATAAGCCATGCAAGGTAGCAAGAAAGATGCTCACACACACACACACACACTCACAAAGCTTTCATTTAGTCTTTTAAAAATTATCTGATAATTAAATGGATAAAGAAATGTGGCTTATTCAGTAGGATACTATTCAGCCTTAAATAAAAAGGAGGTGTTAACCTTTTTGACAACATGGGTAAACTTGGAGGTCATTATGCTCAGTTAAATAAGCAAGCAACAGAAGGACAGATACTGTATGATTCTACTTAGATATAGAATATAAAATCGGCAACTCGTGGAAGCAGAGAGAAGCATGGTGGTTGCCAAGGGATGAGGGGAGAGAGAAATGGAAAGGTGGCACTACTGGGCAAGAACCCTCCTGCCAATGCAGGAGACCTGGGTTTGATTTCTGGCTTGGGAAGATCCCCTGGAGGAGGGCATGACAACCCACTCCAGTATTCTTGCCTGGAGAATCCCATGGACAGAGGAGGCTGGCTGATGGGGTCACAAAGAGTTGGATAAATCCGAGGCTGAGCACACATGTAGATAAAGACAACACCAGGTTACTTAAAGGATTGGTCCCCAGGATCATGCATGCTGGTTGACTGAACCCTCCCACCAGTTCCTGGGGTAAGTCAGCTGGGAGCCCCTCTCTGGAATACCCATGGACATCTCAGCAAAGCGGGCACCCTGCACCGTGTGTTTATGCCACAAACATTCACTGACCCCTAGACATTAGGGAATTCAAAGGCAAATAAGAAATGAGGGTAAACTTTAGGGATATTTTGAAAGTCAGAAGGGGATTGTGTCACCCTCCTCTTTGTTGGAATCTGAGCAATGGTTTCCCCATTGTCCTTGTTTCGTAAGCACTAGCTGCCTAACCTCAGCCTGTAAGGCCCTGGGGACCTCTCCAGACGCGGTCAGCTCTTCTCACCACTGAGCCTCCCTAACTCCAACCAAACTGGTCACTAAGTAGTTCATGGAACACGGCATGAGCCCTCTAGTGTCCAGACACTGACATGTGGCTTCACTCACATCTGAAAACCCCTTTCTCCCCTTCTTTGACAAGACAGATTCTTGTTTATCCTTTTTATGGTGGTTTCAGGGTCACTTCCTCCAAGAAGTCCTCTGAATTTCTGGGCCAGTTTCCTTCAACAAAGACTTTCATAATCCCCTGTGTTGTTGTTATTGTTGTTTGATGTTTGTTTGTTTTTTGGTAAGAACCCTCAGCTCAGTTTGAATTTATGCATTAATCACAGTTACTCTTTTCTTTGTGTCCTTCTTGTCTGCTCCCCTGTAAGCTCCATGACATTATGGCATAGATGGATGTCCTTAATACTTGGCACACAGTAGGTGCTCTCAGTTAAATGTCAGATGAGGGAAGGAGGGAATGAATGGAATATGTGATCCTGCAGGCATCACAAAAGCCGACACTAGATACCCACTCTTGCTGCAGTGTCCTGATGGCTCAGGGTCTGCATGGAAACCACTTCTTCTTGAGTCTTGTCTTTACTTCCAGGAATCCTTCCCTGGTGGTTAAGAATCTGCCTGCCACGCAGAAGACCTGGGTTTAATCCTTGGGGGGAGAAGATCCCTTGGAGAGGGAATGGCTACCCACTCCAGTATTTTTGCCTGGAGAACTCCATGAACAGAGGAGCCTGGTGGGCTATAGTCCGTGGGGTTGCAAAGAGTCAGACATGACTGCAAAACTAACACTTGTACTTCACTTCATCCTTCCCTCCAATAATGTTTGTTTGAGAAACAAGGAACTACCCATGGAGTTTTACCATGAAAGTCATACTAAAAATAGGTTTCCAATGGGACTTCCCTGGTGGTTCCATGCTCAAGAATCCACCTTGCAGGGGGACTTCCTTGGTGGCTCAGTGGCAAAGAATCCGCCTGCCAATGCAGGGGACATGGGTTTGGCCCCTGGTTGGGGAACTAAGATCCCACGGGCAGCAGAGCAACTAAGCTCCACAAGCTGTGACTACTGAAGCCCGTGTGCTGCAACTAGAGAGCTCACACGCTACAACGGAAGAACTAAGACCCAAAACATCCAAATACATAAAATTAAAAAAAAAAAAAGCAGTTTTCCACCGTGTCGTGAAAGACATACTGGGAACCAAAAGGAACACCCATACAAAACACTGGAATCACATGGGATTCTGCAGTTTGATTTCCAAAAATGAAGACATCAAGAACCACAAAGGGCAGAACAATTAATATCCCAAGTACTAAAAGCGCCACCTACCAGGTTGCAACACTGGGTTTCGAGTATGACATCTGATTTTGTGTAGACAGATATATGCCGACGTTGAGCATGCAGCTTTAGATTTCCATATGTCAGGTAAAGTACAACCTTAAGCATATTCTGAATAATTCATCCAGGCAAAGGTCTGATAAACAGATGTCTGAAACTCAATAGTTCTGAAGGTGCCATTTTTCTGACATGAAAAAAATAAAAAATAAAAATCCCTGCTTAAAAGCCAGATGGCAAATAAACCCCAGTTCATCACTTAGGCTCACGCGGGGAACTCCAGCACATTTTTCATCAATTCCCACTCTATATTTAACACAGTAAATATAACAGTGAAGCATTATGTCTCTTCCTTCTCAATCCATCTCAACTGCGACTGTTAATCTCTACTGGGTCTGAAGCCGTGTTGACTACGAAAAAGCAAACGAGCTTCCTTGTAACAAATTATCCCTTTGCAGAAACAACAGAAAATTCTGTATGCTCAACTGTTTTCGTTTATTAAGATTGCCAGAAACAGACTTTGCAAAAATGTCTATTTTCTCCCCCCTCAGCCTCTCACAGTATAATTGAGAAGCTGAATGTTACATTACATAACCACGAGTCATATCTGGATTTGCTTAAGGAGATACGAACTTACTGCCAGGCTGGGCCAGGAATTACGCAATAGGGGTCAGCCCCATGCCAGGCCCCATCTGACGCCTTGGGCTCTGGCTGCAGTCTTCGTCAACTGCAATAGATACGTCCTGTTTAGACATGCCTATTGCAGTCTACGAAGGAAATGGCAACCCACGCCAGTATTCTTGTCTGGGGAATCCCATGGACAGAGGAGCCTGGCGGGCTACAGTCCACTGGGTCACAAAGAGTCAGAGGTGACTGAGCACATGATGGAGTGGATTGCAGTCTATTGCAGACTGTAACAGACAAAGTTCTGTAGGCTTTGTCCCACCAGGTGGGGCATTCCCAGGATGAAACGTCTCTTGACTCGCCATGTTGGGACACTGCACACCAGGAGGAGGGGAGGACTTAGCTCCAAGAGGTCAAGAAGTGATTCTACTCTTAGTGGACGGGTCTGATCTTTCCTCCCTTCCTTTCTTCTTCTCTTATTTCCTTCCTTCTGAACTTATTCATTGAATATCTATGTTACATACTCATATGAGAGACAGGAAAGAGACAGTCTAATAGGGAACATGGGACCTGGTGATAGATATTTTATAAAACAGGGAGGTAAGCATAGTTTAGAAGTATACAATGGACATGCTGGGACCACAACACCCAGCCGTGCATGATGTAAGCAGATGAGAAGGATAACAGAAAGTCTTCCTAGTTCTAATGAGCCTTATGGGAACCTCTTCAACTGCATTCATGAAATAAGCAAATATTTTCCATGCAAGATACTGGGGATGCATCAGTGAACAAGACACTGACTCACTCATGAAGCTCACATGTTAGCAAGCGAACAAAAAATCAAAATAATGACACAAGTGGCTAATCATGAACTGCACTGTGGGCAGTGAAGGAAGAGAGGGGTCTTCTAAGAGAGGGGACAGGATCCTAGGCTGCACAATAGATGGGACAGTCAACTGAAGAAAGGGATTTTCATTTTGAGACCTGAAGAATGAACACTGCTGTTGGACAGGTGAGATAAAGAGAGCGGGTCACTCCAGGTGGACAGACCAGCACATGCTGTGATGCTTAGCACATTGGTAGAACTGGAAGAAGACCAAAAGGGATCAAAATCAATGAGCGGGAGCAGCAGAGGACTGTGCAGAGAAGGGCAGAGGCCAGACATGCAGGGCCATGTACAGGAGTTTGCTTTATTTCTTAAGAGCATCAGGAAATCAATGAAGAGTTTTAATTGGGAGAGTGGGCAGTGGCAATATGGCCAGATTTGTATTTGAAAAGATTCCTCTCCCTACTGGGAGTGTAGCAAGAAAGCATCCAGAAAGATCCATAGAGGCCACAGAAAGATCCATAGAGGACTTGATGGCATTCAGGTGGGAGATGATGGCAATTTGGACTAGAATACTGGTGGAAGAACTGGTAATAAATAGACAAATGGAGTGTGTATTTGATAATGAGATGTCTGAACCTGCTTAAACAATAATATTTACTCGGTGATATGTTTCAAGTCACCACATAGGCTCATTATAACAATATCAACAACATCAATAATAATAACAAAACAAAAATCGACCCCTATTGACCTTTGATGTGCAAGGGACTACTCTAATAATTTCATGAGTATCAACTGAATTAATCTTCCTAACAAGTCAAAACCATAAATAAGAAATAAAAAACAAGAGGAAGCAACCTAAATGTCCATCAACAGAAGGATGGATAAAGATGCGGTACATATATACAAAGGAATATTACTCAGCCATAAAAAGGAATGAAATTGTGCCATTTGCAGAAATGTGGATGTACCTAGAGATTGTCATACAGGCTAAAGTAAGTCAGAGAAAAACAAATACTGTATATTAACACACACATACACATATGTATATGGAATTTAGAAAAATGATATACATGAACATTTTTGCAAAGCAGGAATAGAGACACAGACATGGAGGACAAATGTATGGACCAAGAGAGGAAGGGAGGCGGGACGAACTGGGAGAATGGGATCGACACATATACACTACTGCATATAAAATCCATAACTAATGAGGACCTATTGTATAGCACAGAGAATTCTATTCAGTGCTCTGTGATGACCTAAATGGGAAGGAAATCCAAAAAAGAGGGGATATACTCTTTTTTATTGATTTACTCTGCTATACAGCAGAAACTAACAACATTGTAAAGCAACTATAGTCCAATAAAAATCAAATAAATATTACACTATTAAAAAAGAAATAAGGAAATGGAAGCATGGTGAAGTTAAAGAGCCTCTCCCAAGTTCTCCCGGCTATTAAGGTTAAACATAATTTGGATGCCTGGGGCCAGAACAGGGCAAAGGACTCTTTCCTGTTGCTAATTTCCCATTTGGATGCTAGTGTAATTTTCTTACAAGAGGCCAGTGCCTGCTTTTGGTTCCCTATTGCAATGAAAGGGTGCATATACTTCAAAGATATAAATATAATGTAATTTATTCATATAAAAGTCATGGGGCTTATAGGCACTTAGTACTACGGTAGCTCAAAATGAAACACCCATGCAATGAACACGCATGTGCAATTTGCAGCTCTACTTCCATGTAGGACTCTGTGAATTTTTTATTCTCCCCACTTGACAGATGGAAAAAATGAGGCTCATGGTGTTTAATACCTGTGCCCAAAGTGTCACAGCAGGGACGAGATGGAGGGAGCCAAGACTGACACCCAGGTGTCTGCCTGCAAACCCTTCCCATCCAAGATGGTAAAGCAGGCAGCCAACTCAGCCCTCCCAACAGACCAGCAAATAGACATGAACCACTGATTGAAGATTGAAAAATTATAATGTGTCCAGTCCTGTTGAGAAGTCTGAACCAAGAAGAAATCAATGCCCGGGGCGGGAGAAAGTGCCTGCTGTCAAATTGAAAAAGGAACCCTAAAACATACACAGGAATTCACATGTACACACACACACAGTTGAATAACCTCTTCCAGAAATTCTTGAGGGTGTGTTTTTTTTTTCAAATAGTCTGTTTCTCTTAACGTGACTTCCACTGACACAAACAATTTATACACTGCGTAACTCCGATGGCAGAATCCGTGTTCCCTGTTTCTTTTGTGTCTGTACTTTGTGTTTCAGTTTGTTGCAATAAATCTTTAATATGGACTGAATTATGGATTTTAAATAATTAATAGGGCTGATTTCAAATGCTGCCTACCACAGTCATATAACAGACGGAATCTTCGGGGACTGAGGTGCACTCAACAGCCTCATCGTTTCCAACCTTCACCCCTCTCTCCTGACCCCCAAATCCAAGGGGAAGTGAAACTCTGAGAGGTCATGGAGGGGCAGGGAGCAGACGGCAGCTCGACGGTGGTCAGTGAGCACAGCTGGATACTGAGCCCGATGCCAAGGTGTTGGTCGTGTCTTCAAACCCCACAACAAGCTGCGAGCATTCTTAATAGACTCAGCTGCAACCTCAATTATTATGTATGATTTGGCAACACAGTGGCAGGTTGCAAGCGTGGTGTAGGATTTATTCATTCAACTCATCTTTACTGAATAGCCACGAAGCATCAGGCACAGAATAAGCATTGGAGAGAGCACCAACCAAAAGCAGATAGGGTCTCTTGACCATGTGAAACCCATAGTTGAGGAAGGTTTTGTTATTGTTGTTGCTCAGTTGCTAAGTCGTCTCTGACTCTTTGTGACTCCGTGGACTGCAGCACACCAGGCTCCCCTGTCCTTCAGCACCTCCTGGAGTTTGCTCAAACTCATGTCCATTGAGTCAGTGATCCCATCCAATCATCTCATCCTCTGCTACCCCCTGCTCCTTTTGCCTTCCATCTTTCCCAGCCTCAGGGTCTTTTCTAATGAGTTAGTTCTTCGCATCAGGTGGCCAAAGTATTGGAGCTTCAGTTTGGCATCAGTCCTTCCAATGAATATTCAGGGTTGATTTCCTTTAGGATGGACTGGTTTGATCTCCTTGCAGTCCAAGGGACTCTCAAGAGTCTTATCCAACACCACAATTAGAAAGGATCAATTCTTCAGTGCTCAGCCTTCTTTATGGTCCATCTCTCACATCCACACATGACTACTGGAAAAAACTATAGCTTTGACTACGTAGGGTTACAGATATTAAATTAAAAAAAAAATCAAAACATGCAGCACCTACATAGAACAGGAACTGTGTTAAATGCTACAAAAGAGAGAGGTGGTGCTGTAATTCACACATAACAAGGGGATCCAACTTAGTCAGATGGGTAGGGTGGGAGGATGACTGAAAGGACACCGGAGGGTCTGGGATGCAGGATGCTTGGGCTGCAAGTAGGTGATAAATTGCAGGGCTAAGTCCCATTCAGCATTTGTTCATTTTCGTAAATGCATTGAGAAGCCACATCATGTTTTCGTCTGTGTTCAGGGACAAGACCCAATCAATACAAATGTTCTCTACTCTAGCTTAGTGGAAGAAGTGGGCTTTTGGAAAGAGCCAACCTGGGTTCAAATTTCCACTGTACTGCATATCGGCTGTTTCAGCCTGGGGGAGCTATCGTTCAGCTTCGGTTTCCTTTTATGTCAAATAGGAATAGTTTCCACTCTCTCTTCCTTATTTGGTGCTGCCAGCAAGCAGAAAGCAAGCGCACAGAAGGAACACGGTACTCCACACTCTACGCTGCTGCCGCCATTGCTATGGCCACCGTTATCAGGGTGATTCCCTCTAGATGGCTGTCAGCTGCTCTCCTGTTGTAGCACCCTTCCCTCACTTCCTTAACTGGATACATTTCTGAAAATGTAGGCTAAAGTCTCTTCCCATTTCTCACCACTCATTACCTCTATTCGCCAGGCCCTTTTCTAACATGGCCATGGCAATAGCAAGTTACGCAGTGTCGCTTATCTCCAAGCATTGCTCTAAGTGCTTTAGATACACCATCTCAGAATGACATGGAGGAAAAGCACTAGGATGATCTTCATTTTGCTGATGAGAAAGAACGCTGATCCTAGGAGATAACGCACACCAGCCAAAGTCATACATCTAGGAAGGGGCAGATGAGACGTCAACCTGTACTTGAACTTGAAACTTCATGGAACTAGAAGTGCCATAATGCTCACCGTGAGAACTGTACAGGAGGGCTCTCAATAGCACTTACCCTCCTTTGCACTGTGCATGTTCTCACGGGTCTTCTTTAACCATCTTTTATTTCCTTGATCAATTCTACCTTTCGTCTCCTTGCCACCAAGCATTGGTACTCGGGGATCTACAACTCTGGATCTTTGTCATATTCTCTTCCTTGTTCTTCTGTAAGCTTTTCTGAACATAGATCCCTCCCCTTATCAATCTCATACAGATGCCTCATAAAAGCCATCAGAGGAATGGGCAGTTGAGTTTTATGAACTCTTGTTTATCTGGCAGGGAGACAGACATTTAGATCAACTAATAGTATAGGCCAAGAAACAGGGTAGACCAGTTGGCCCTTCCACTCCCTGAATCTTTTTCCATACTTATTAAACCAAGATATTGAGGGGGGAGGAAGCCTGGTTCTGTATTTTCTTTACAGCTACCAGGAGATTCTGGTAATTAGGAACCACTGGGATATATAATCTCAAAGGTTTGGACTTGTTCTTTGATTCCTATAACATTATAAAAGTAGAAAGTTTCACTAACATATTTTATATACTTTGATATGGGTGAAAGAACTGGAGTTTTTTTAATTTTAATTAATTGATTACTTTGTTAATGACTTAGGTTATAAACTATAGGGGCTTTTGTTGTTGTTTTTTATATTACTGATAGCCAAAATTTAAAGATGGTGAAAAGTCTGAAATAAATGAATATTTTTAAGTGGTCATTTTCAAGGTCTTTTTTTGTTCTGGAAGGGTATATATGTTGCAAATTCTAGATGGAAAACATTTGGAAACACTGAGACATTTAATTTTAGCTGAGCGAGCCACATGTTACTTATGAAACATCTATTTTGAGAACTGCAGCAGAGAATTAAACCTGACACTTCTTATTCTGGTCTACTACCTTCACTGATAAACAAAATAAAATTACAAACACACAGGGAAAATGGCTTTAAAGGATACTAGAGGAAAAAATGAGGTAAAGGGAGATTCATCTAGACGGAGGCAATCTGGCTGTGACTGCCTTTTTTATATAAAAATCTTTAGTTAATTCATAAATATTTCAGTGGGATTGAGGGTGTCAGTTTAAAGTTTCATGAGAATGCATTCAGAACCCCATACAGGGCCACTCCTTGGAACTGGATTCCTGAAACACTTTTTTGTCTTGGGCATGTTTTGAGATAACGTCTAGTTGAGATAGATAGATGGGTAAGATAGAGCCCCCGGCTCAAGATAAGAGATGACACAGGCATAGATTCAGGAAGGAACTATCCAGAGCTCAGTGTTGGATAAGAAGTCAGCCCACCTGCACTGCAGCTAGAGACACCCTTTGCTTCACAAACTCAAGGGCTTGACTCTCAAAGTCACCTGGAGCCCAGTGGCATTGGGTGTATCTCAAGGGAATTTAGTCTCTCTCTTTACATGAGCAGTCTCCTTTGTAGACAGGAAGGAGAGCAGGGGTACACAGACACAAAAGACCATGAGGGGAGGTGGAGACAGAGGTGGACGGAGGTGGAAACAGAGGTGGAGGTGTGGGGGGAAGAGGGAGGGGAGTGGGAGGCAAGGAGACTTTGGGAACGCACAGTTCTACCATTGCCATTTCTAAACCAAACCCTACAAAGCCCATGGGACTTCACTTTCAGTCTTGGGATATTTAAAACATTGTCTCTGTCTCTCTGTCTCCTTATAATAACCCCACATCTGACTGAGCTATTTTTAGAGAGATTCTCTTCCTTACCATCAAACAGCCTTGTCTAACATACAGCCAATTACAAAGTTTTCTTGCTAAAATCTCAAAGATTTGCAGGCGCTCTCAGAGAGTTTTCACTGGCCCAAAGCCATGGATTTTGCATGCAACTGCAACGGGAGGGGTCACAAGGAGAGCCCCTAACTACCAGCCATGTGTGTTAGGGACATGAATAACATTTCATTTGATTCAAAGGCAATGAAATGTGATGTATTCTGTCCACCTGGGCAAATTCACATTGGCACAAAGGAAAATTCCAAGTAGACATCATGGAAGATGACTTTCCCCCCCCCCTCAGTGTATTAGGAAGCAGGATTAAAATGCAAATGGTAAATGTGACCAGCCGTGGTTGCTTCTCAGAAAATCAACCTGCTGGGAAGAAAAACAAAAACAACAGAGAAGAACCTGGAACTCTCTTCACAGTCCTTCCTGCCATGCTGTCCACTGAATGGCCATCACAGTGTGGTACAACACCTTTGGGCTGGTTCAACTTCCACTCTATTTTGGGCAGTGCGATCTTGCTGAGACGCTGGCTTGGAAATACATTGCACGTTCATGCGGTACTGCCTTTCACGTTCAGATGAATAAAAGTAAACATTAAGTGCCGGGGACCAGTCCCAGCTGATCCAGGGTATTCGAAGGAGAGACGGCATAGGCGAAGATCAGGAAACAATTGCTTAATTAAATGTTAATTAAGGATATAAAGAGTAATAGAATGAGGATAGCTCAGTGAGGAAATTCAGTGGAGAAAAGAGGCTGAATAATTCAGCCAGAAGGTAAGAGAAAGAATGACATGGTGAGACCAAGTTTCGGTGAACAAGGCCCGTACTTTATTTTCCAAAGTAGTTTTTATACCTTAAGTTATGCATAGAGGATAAAGGGGGAAGGGGTAGAGTCATGCAGCAAGCCATGCTTTCTTCCTGCAAACTTATCATATGCAAACGCTTAGGTGATTTGCATCATCTTCTGGCCCGGAGGCCTGTTAACATTTTAAGACCTTTTCTTCAGAAATCTTATTTTTCTCTAAAGGTGATTGGTCAGGAGCCACCCTCCAAAAGCATTAGATAAAGTTGCATTCCTACAGAGCAAAGGTGTGGTGGGCTATAACAAGAAAAAGAATGAACTCAAGGGTCCCAGGTTACAAACATTAAAGCTACTACTTACACCAATTATATTAATCAATACACTGCCAGGGACACAGCAGGTAAGGGATATGGAAACTTAGCAGCAAACATTGGCCCAACAAGTGAAAATCCCTTCACCAATACAATTTCTAATCAATCTTTTAACTACTCAAAAGAATCTGTGTTTAGACAGTTTAGAACATCTCCTGCCTCTCACAGTTGGGAGGCTCTGAACAATCACGTGTGGCGGGAAAAACCTATTCAGGCAGGCTAGAGGATTTACAAAGGAGCTTGTAGGTTAAACACTGTCACACCCAGGAATTATTAACTGGAGCTGTAAGCTAACTCTTTTTCAGAGAGAGGTAGTGGGGGACAGCCCCCCGTAAAGTCAGAGGTGTAGGTGAAAGCACAAAGCAGAAAGTAGGCAGACTCTGGTTTGGGGGCTAGATGCTCGAGAATTTCCAGGGGGACTCCTGAGGCTCGATCCCGCCTTTGTGTATGCCGAGCCTCCTTCCTCATGACCTTTGTCATGGGCGGAGTTCCTCACACTGGCTCCCAGCAGTGATAGAATTCCAGTTGAGCTATTCCAGATCCTGAAAGATGATGCTGTGGAAAGTGCTGCACTCAATATGCAATATGCACTCAATATGCAATATGCCGGCTCCCGGCAATTAAGTATGTTCGAGGAAAATAGTGTGTTAACAGTTGGTTAAAACTTGTGGAGATTAAGCAGGGAAAGTCATGCTGCCAGCTTCAGTGATTTTGGAACAAGGGTATTGAGTAATACTATGCTGGAGACACTGGAAAATTAATCATCAAAGGTAAAGAAATAAGAAACTAGAACGTAAGAGTGAATTCAGAATGCTATATAGTTGGCATCACCAACTCAATGGACATAAGTCTGAGCAAATTCTGGGAGATGGTGAATGACAGGGAAGCTTGGCGTGCTGTAGTCCATGCAGTCTCAGAGTCAGACACGACTTACTAATCGAACAGAAAAGTTGGCCTTTGTCTCTGTCTATCTCTCTGCCTCTGTGTGTGTGTGTGTGTGTGTGTGTGTCTCTCTCACACACACATACACACACACACACAATCCCTCTCTATTTCTCAATCTCCCCTTACCAACATGGTAGTGCTAAGGGGAAGCGGCAAGTGGATTTTTGGGTTTGGAAATTAGGCAAACCTGCACGTGGTTTCTACTTCTAGTATCAGTTGGCAAGTTGATTAACTACTGGAAGTTTCACTTTCCTTAGTTAGTTAGTATTAGTCACTCAGTTGTGTCTGACTCTTTGAGACCCCATGGACTGTAGCCCACCAGGCTTCTCTGTCCATGGCATTCTCCACACAAGAATACTGGAGTGGGCTGCCATTCCCTTCTCCAGAGGAATCTTCCCAACCCAGGGATCGAATCCAGGTCTCCTGCATTGCAGGCAGATTCTTTACCATCTGAATGACCAGGTCAATTTCGTTACTAAGGATGTTATCACTCATCTTGCTAGGTTGCTGTAAGATGAAGTTCTCGGAGACATAAAGTCCCTAGCTGAGCTCCCGGTTCATATTCTATCACTTGTAGCTGCTACGAATATTGTGCGACCTTTATTATTAATAATAAAAATGGATGTATTGGCATCTGGAGTGGAACGCATTATCCAGCTTTAATTGAAAGCTGTTAATGAATGGATAGATGTTGGAACAACTCCTAGCAGACAAAACATTTATTGAGTGACATAACTGTGAACTAGACACAGTTGTTGTCTTCAAAAAGTTCACAGTCTTGAAGCGTCAGAGACAAATAATCAAGCGCATTGGACCAATTTGAGGCAATACTTAAACACAGATACAGGCAGGCAAAAAGAGTCTGTTCTAGGATTTTCAACTTTATGCTTCCCTGCGCTCACATGCTTTATTTAAAACTCCACTGAATCTGTTAATTGTTCTTTTCACTCACACCAGTGGTTCCAGTAACTTCTGCAATTGGACAGGAAGTGGGTGTAGAGGGTGAAAACATTTTAAATCAGAGGGTGACAATGAATCTATGCACCAGCCTTATTCTCCACTTGGAACAGGCTAATAATAGAGGACTCAGTTGAGAGGTGATATGGAGGGAAAAGTCCCTGAATGGGAAAGAAAAGCTCTGCTACTATCGCCAAACCATCAGTAATCACCACGGTGATGAGGCCTTACGTCCTCATTTTACCATCCAATCTCACTTCATCTGTTTTGGCTTTTATGACAAATCACCAAGGGTCCAAAAGAGCTTATAAGGTGTTTTTTTGTTTGTTTGTTTTTTTCTCCCCCCAGATTTCAATCCCTTGCCATACTTTTAATGTTTGCCATATCACCTTGCTGCCTATGTTATATTTGCTTGATGTTTTTATTTATCTCACTTTTTACACAACACACAATATTTTAATTCTGTGAAAATATTCCTAGTATAAATAGGAAACTATAGTATAAATAGGAAATAAATAGTATAATAGGAAACTTGCACAAATACACACAACACACAATTTTTTAATCCTGTGAAAATATTCCTAGTATAAATATTCCTAGTATAAATAGGAAACTATTTATAAATAGTTTAATAGTATAAATAAATAGTTTAATAGTATAAATAGGAAATAAATAGTATAAATAGGAAACTATTGCACAAATATACACAGATCAATCTTATTATAGTTATTACTGTTTCTGACTCAAGTCTATGGATATGATACTTCTTTGTTTTAAACATTGATTAATTAAATCAATGTGTTTATCTGGCTGCATCAAGTCCTAGTGGTGCACATGGGCTCGCCCACACCTCATGCAGGAGCTTTCCCGGCAGCACACAGGGGTCTCCAGTTGCAGTGTGAGGGCTCAGTAGCCGCAGGTGTACAGACTTCCTTGTCCTGCAGCATGTGGAATCTCAGTTCCTCGACCAGGGGTCGAATCCATACCCCCTGCACTGGAAGGCAGATTCTTAACCATTGGATCCCCAGGGAAGTCCCCCCTATTTGTTCTGAAGGCCTTCAGAGGTATTACAAGGGAGTTGAAAAGGGAATAACTTTCTCACGATGGGATCTGATGCTATTTTCTGCAGTGTCTGTGGGCCACCTGAAACAGACACACAGAACTTCTGAAAGTTCAAACTCCCTTTGGCAAAGGCTGGGTTTGAGAACTGAAAAAGCTGGCCTAAAATGACCCAAACGAACTTCACACAGCTCACCAGGCACTTAACAAGCAGGCGGTAGGTGTGAAGCAACACAGCGGGTGCTGGTGGGGTAAGAGTGAGCTTGCAGATACCCATCAGAACTCCTCCAGTCCTCCAAAGGCTCAGAGACAGTGTGGGAATTAGACAAGGGAAGGCAGCAGACACAACACTGTAAAACCATCTCCTACAAACAACTGATCCTAGCGAAGGGCTTCCAGTAAATGATCACTTCTCTCTTGAGCATGCCCACTCCACCCAGGTCATCTCCCATTCTGCCCCCAGCCCTCTTCTCTCTGGGATGCCACACTGATAGAGTACCCCCTACCTACGGCATCACTGGCCTTACCGCAGAAGGAAAAGAGACCCAGGGAGGCTCACACTGATCCTTACATTCTTCCACTTGGAAATGACATATGCATTTTCCACTCACAGTTCATGGGCTGAAGTGAGTCTTGTAGCCATGGATGGCAGCAACAGGGTGGGAGAATGGAGCCCCCAGCCAGGAAAGGCAGGCAGGAAGGGCCACTCAGGAGGGAGCAGTGAAAATTGTGTGAGATACTGCAACCCACCGCATGTTGCAGGAATGAAGTTGAGATCTTTAAAAAAAATAGTCATTTCTTTGGCTGCCTCAGTTCTTACTTGCAGCATGAGGAGTCCTTGTTGAGTCAGTGTGATCTTCTGCTTTGGGGCACGGACTCTCTACTTGAACTTGGGCTCCAGGGCATGTGGGCTCAGTAGCTGCAGTGGGCAGGCTTAGTTGCCCTGGCACGTGGGATCTTAGTTCCCCAAACGGATCGAACCTGCGTCCCCTGCATTGCAAGGCGGATTCTTAACCACTGGGCCACCAGGGAAGTCCCTGAACTTGATATTTGAACCCAGATTTGCTGGAATTCCAGTGACAGCCCCATAACCAACCCTCCTCTGTGAGAAAAAAAAAAAAAACTACAATGGAATCTGAGCACACACACCTCTCAGCTGAATTGCTTGCATCAGATAGAAAGACAGAGCTGGATCCGCTCATATACCTACTGTAAGTTACTTCTGTGCTTGACATGGGAAGGAACTCAGATGCTAAAACGATTCTTATAACTAAAGAATGAGATTGTAGAATCACACTGCAGATATTCTCAGGAGGCTATACTCCCCCTTGGCTTCTCTACAGAATCTCTGGATATTAGAATATAAGGGACTTCTGGGTCAGGAATAATTTAACTACTGACCTGCAAGGAAGAACAGAATGAACCAGAAGACCTCTAAAAGGCACTTTCAACCCTGTGGATCTGTGGTATTTTACCCAGAGGACAGATAGCAAATAAAAACTATGTGGAGATAAAATTTCTCGGGTAGACAGATAGTACAATTGCCAGGGAATTTAATTTCCCCCTGAACCAAAAATGAAACCCAAGACAATAAGTGACTATATAAAGAGAACATTGCTTTCTAAATGTTGACATCAGTAAGCTCTTTCCCCTCCAAGTTTGGATTTTTACAGAAAAATGAAAAAAAAGTTTTCAAACAGCTTCAGCCCTTTGGTTTATGGTGCCCATCGGGTGAATGCACTGAGAGTGTGGGATTTGGGCTGTCAGAACCATAAATCTATAAAGCTTTGTTGTCCCTGATTTTCTTTTGATTTCTTTTTATTGGTTTTTCCAAACGTTAATTATTTTTTCAGTAAAGAAATGAAATGTTCAAAATGTCACAACCACGGCCGAACTTGCCTGCATGCTAAATAAAACTTGTTCTCCGGGGAAATGATCCAGAAGCTTAGGAGACTCATTGAAAATGTTATAATTACTAGAGAACATCAAATCAAACACGCAAGCAAATGTCCCAAATGGAGTGAGGACTGGTGATGAAATGATGATTCCAGAGAGAGAGCGAGAAAAGAAAATCCATCAAAAACTACTTGTACTAACGTGGTGAAGGCTTCTATGGTGATTTGGCCAAACTACAGAAAATAAAAAAATAAGATAAAAAGAGAGAGTGTGTGTGTGAGAAAGACAGAGAAAGAAAGAAAGAAGGAAAAAAGAGAAAAGAATGAATCGTTTACTACATGTGATAAAAAAATTTTAAAAAGATTATGAAAATTCTAGGGAATGGTCACTCTTTCAGGGAGGCTTCTGTTGATGTTACTCTATTTTGGCTTCTCAAAATTAAAGCAGAACCTGTAAAATTAGGGTCAACTTCTCAATGTAATGTATCAGACGCCATCTTGTTTTTATCATCAGAGCCTTTTTCATCATCCAACCTCACTTTGAAACATCATCCACAATAAGATTTCAAAGCGCAGGTATCAGCCACTTTGTAGTCTCCTGTCAAGTTAAAAGCACTGTAGATGCATGAGAAAGAATACATGAAATTTTATGAAAACAGTGTTTCCCTGGTGTTTCCTTGGTTAAGAATCCACCTTCCAATCCACCCACCAGGGGACGTAGGTGAGACCCCTGGTTGGGGAACTAAGCTCCTACATGCCACAGGGCAACTTAGCCCACATGTCAGGCAGCAAAGATCTAGTGCAGCCAAAATAAAAAAATAAAGATGCCTTAAAAAATAAAACAATAAGAGCAAGAAAAGTAAAGTCGACAATAAAAATGGGAGGGAAGACCGTAAGTTTGGTGTGAGGCATGATAATTTTAAAACTGCAGGAAAGAGGCAACTCAGAGAATATGGCAAAGGTTCATCAGCGAATTGATGGCGATCAAAGCTTTAGGCGTGGATAAAACTGTCGCAAGCAAGAAAACACTATTTCTTTGTTTTGTTTTAAACTGACTGGAACAGAACAGTCTTGCTTCAACAGACACCTGGCTAACAGGCCCAAAGGGAGGGGTTTTCCAAGATTTCTTTAACTCTCATTTCTTCCACACCAGCTTTCACCAGTTCCAAGATAGTTGCTTTTTTTTTTTTTTGCATTTCAATGTCTTGCAAATTTGGATGCCATTTACAATGAACGCTGCTGTTGCTGTTTCCTCACTAAAAATCCTGTCTGATTCTTTGAGACTCCCAGAAACTAGAGCCTGCCAGGCTCCTCTGATCCTGGGATTTCCCAGGCAAGAATACAGGAATGGGTTGCCATTTCTTCCTCCATGGGATCTTCCTGACCCAGGGCCACCTGGGAAGCCCTTATAAGGAATGGTGAGGCATAATTTACTTTGTAGCATTTGTTTCTTTTCTCAGTGGTAACACACACATTCACATACATGCACATCAACAACAGACACATTAAAATCAACAGCATCTTTGACCCATGCTGCTAAGTCACTTCAGTTGTGTCCGACTCTGTGTGATCCCAGAGACGGCAGCCCACCAGGCTCCCCCGTCCCTGGGATCCTCCAGGAAAGAACACTGGAGTGGGTTGCCATTTCCTTCTCCAATGCATGAAAGTGAAAAGTCAAAGTGAAGTTGCTCAGTCGTATCAGACTCTTAGTGACCCCATAGACTGCAGCCTACCAGGCTCCTTCATCCATGGGATTTTCCAGGCAAGAGTACTGGAGTGGGGTGCCATTGCCTTCTCTGTTGACCCATGAAATCCAGGTAAATATTTCACTTTCTTCAAATAAGTGTAGTTTTTAATTCTTAACCACAAGTGGTCAAGAGTAATTTTTATTTTATGATGGGCTCAATAATGTCAATATTTGTTCTTCAATGGTGCATTGAGTAAATAGGACCCATTCCTTGTGGGTTGCCATTTCCTACTTCAGGGGATTTTCCCAACCCAGGAATTGAACCTGGGTCTCCTGCACTGCAGGCAGATCTTTATCATCTGAGCCACCAGAGAAGCCCTTAAAAATAAGACTGGACCTAATTCATCACTTTTGCAGTGAAAGCCTGAGCATCAACATGAGGCATCCCATGGACCAAAAGGCAGGATTGAACCTAGCTGATATCAAAATTTGTTTTGAAGACTCTAGGCCAGTGGTTTTCACACTGGAACACACATCAGCATCACTTGGAGGGCTTATTCAGATTCCCGCCCCTGGTCCTAGAGTTTCTGATTCAGTCTGTCTGGGGTGGAACACACGCGCATGTACTGAGTTCCCAGGGGAGGCTGATGCTGCTGGTCTGGGGACCACACTTGGAGAACCACAGCTCTCGTTTGCTGGAGTGATGGCTATATGGTCCCTTAAACATCAGAAAGGATAAAGAGGCCAACCCGGACCTTTGAATCATTCTCTCTCTGCTTCAGTCAAAGCTTTAATCTCCATGGGGTTTCCTACCAAATATAAGTTTGGCTGCTTAAGTTGTTTAAACGAAAACCATTATTGAAATAAAAAGAACTACAGTCTTAAGGTAAGATGTGTCTGGGCTAGAATCCCAGTTGCACCATTTAGTCCTCAAATAAGTCTGTACTTCATTTTATCATCTCTCCAAAAGGGGGTCATAAGACATATTTGGGGTCTGGAACTAAGAAGAACAGAGCATGTGGTAGACAGAGGGTCTTACATACTGTGTGCGTGTGTTTGTGCTCAGATGCTCAGTCATGTCTGACTCTGCAATTCCATGGACTGCAGCCCACCAGGCTCCTCTGTCCATGGGATTCTCCAGGCAAGAATATGGAGTGGGTTGCCATTTACGACTCCAAGGGATCTTCCCCAACCAGGGATAGAACCCATGCCTCTTGGGTCTCCAGCATTTGCAAGTGGATTATTTATCACTGAGCCACCAAGGAAGCCCTTACATATTGTAGATGCTTAATATCCAGTTGATCAAAAAGTTTGTTCAGGTTTTTCATAGCATCACATGGACCACTTTGGCCACCCCAATACTTTGTAGCCACTGACAACAAGAAACAAAGAGTTCTGATCCTTGAAGGCAGAGAGTCTGCTGCCTGCATCCCATCTGTAAACTTGTGTTTTCTTGCAGTGACCCAGGACAGAGCGTCTGTCATCTGCTCACTTTGGAAGAGACTGCTGGTTCCCTAGCCCCGGTTAATCAAGGCTCAGAGCTGTAGCAGGGTCAAAGTACCCAGAGTTTGGAAAGCTGGACGCCCACTCACTGCCTGGTTGCCTCTGGGCCTCTGGCATCTGGAACATGGCTGATTGTCAACCAGCCAACCATCGTGCCCTGTGGGCAGAGGGAGCCTCCGAACCAGCTCCTGTCTGCCGCAGCTCGGCTCCGTTCAGTACCAGACGCCTCTTCCTCTGCAGTTCATTACAGGTACTTGCAAAACACAGCTGCCAGAAGCTCAGCAGTGAATGCTGAAGAGGATCCGCTTGTCACCGGCATAAAAAGCACCCCCTCCTCGTGTGTGACTCCCCAGTTTTCCCTCTTCCCCCATCTGCTCGGTGCTTCGGAACTCAGCAAGCGGCAACATTGACACCTGGGGTAAAAGTGTTCCCTTCTAACTTACGTCTAATCTTTTATTAAAAACATTTCACATGCTGGATACTACCAGGAACAACATTTTTTTTTTTTTTCTAAAGAATAAAGGTGGAGGGGAAGACAAGAAAGGAAATCAAAAGAAATCTCTCCGTTTAAACACGTGTTTTTAGCTCATAGGATCAACAAAGGACGATAGAAACCATTTGGACACTATCACTCTAAGAAAGGATTTCATCTCCTATCTGAACAGCCTGGATGTAGGAGGCAAGGTTTCGATACTCACTACAAAGATAGAAATCTAGCTCCGAGTTCTCAACACAGAACAGAACAGCTCGAGGGTGTTACTTCAATATTTTCCCTTAAAGGTAAGCTGCAGAGTTACATATGGTGTCTGCTTGAGGAAGATTCTTCCACACAATAAATTATAAGTAAATCTTCTTGCAGCTGAATGTCTGTGGGAGAGAGACCAGTGAAATCAAATAAAACTTTTTCCCATGTCTATGAAGTAACACATAATTAAATCAGTTGGTCTTTGAAATTTGTGACATTAAAGGCTGTGATTTAGCTGATTATATACTTCTATTAAAAACCTACCCTATTAACTCATTCAGATTCCCAGAGGTTTTGACAGTGGAGCATTAAGCAAGCGTGAAAAGGGTCTCCAGCAACTTAAAATAATTCCAAAGTGTAGCAAAGTGAGATTTCTAACCTAAGTGCTTTCTATGTTTTGGCTTCAGAACATAAAATGTAAATGTATCTTTAATATAAATGGCTGCATCTCCACCTCTGCCTTAACGACCCACTTGATATATACCATAGTCATTCATATTAATTACAGCATTAATAATGGTTTTCCTAGAGAAGCCATCTATGAATACAGTGATGTCAGGAGATGTAGGGGTCACTGAGAATATCTACAGATTGGCCTTAAGGAACCAGATGCTCACAGTTAGAGCTGGCCAGGAACTGACCACTAAAACAAAATAGGAATCTGTTTAAGACGTTCAGTTCTTAACTCCAGGTGGGAGCTCACGGAAGAGAAAACAAAGAGAGAAAGGGGGAGCTTTGTCACATCTGGGGGATGGACATTTCATGAAGCAAAGAGACAAAGGATGAATGCCCCCAAGAATGTCACCTGCATCCCCGTCTTGTGTCTACCTGTCTGGCTGTTACCGGTTACTTTGGACTCCAAGTTTTCCAAACTGAACGGTTACTATGGGTGTCTAGTCACCCTAGTAAATGGGTGACTAGTGTCTAGTCACGTGCTAGACACTGAACTGAGCTCTCTACATACGTTATCTTATTTAATCTCCATGGATATTCCTATAAATGTATGGGATGAGATCATTTCTACTTTATCTGACAAGGTGGGAAGCTAGAGAATCAGAGAGTTTAAGTAACTTATCTGTGGTCACACAGCTGGTAAGTATGAAAGTGAAAGTGAAGTTGCTCAGTCGTGTCTGACTCTTAGCGACCCCATGGACTGCAGCCCACCAGGCTCCTCCATCCATGGGATTTTCCAGGCAAGAGTTCTGGAGTGGGGTGCCATTGCCTTCTCCGACTGGTAAGTGTAGCTGGTAATAAACACAAGGATGAGATGAAGTGTTCATTCTGTTCTCACTCGAGGCCCTTCGTACCCTCCAAGCCCCTTTTCATTTCCCTTCCCTGAAATAGAGAGACTGTAAATTGTTTAGTTTTGCGGGACTGAAGAGGTCAGGAAATAGTTAGAGACAGAATTAATGAGGCATCTAGGATCATGAGCAGCTTTGATCATCCTGCTAAATAATTTAGGTCTTAACCTGCAGAGAATAGGGAGCCACTGAAATATTAAGAAGAACTGACATCACCATTTCCCCAGAAACCAAGTCCAAAGATAGCTGAGGATTCTGTTTGTTTGTTTTCACCTTTACAGGCAATACATAACCAAGTTCCCCTCTTTTTGTGTCAAAGAACCAGTCAGGAGCCTGGGTCTGAATCCTGGCCTCACCAACAATCCTGGTTGTGTGACTCCATACATTTCTTTGAGTCGCAGTTTTCTGTTCTGTAGGATGGGGACAATAAAACACTCATCATGTTGGTCGCTTTCAGGGTCAGGTGGATGATAGTACATCAACTCGTGTCTATGTCTGACCCATGGTAAGCACCATGGTGGTGTTACAAGCTGTCCTAACTCCTAAGACCTCGGAATCTGACCTTATATGGGAGAGGCTCTTCACAGTGGGGATCAGGTGAAAAGTGGGCTAATTAGAGTAGGCTCCAGTCTAATAGAACTGGTGTCCTTCTAAGAAGAAGGAATTTAAGGCACAGACGCATTCAGAGAGAAGACACTGTGAAGAGACAGGAGGAGATGATGGTCACCGATCAGCCGAGGAGAGAAGCCTGGAGCAGCATCTCTTCCCACAGCCCTCAGGAGGAACCAGGCCTGCCAACATGCTGATTTTGGACTCCCATCCTCTGTAACTGTGAAGCAATAACATTTTGTTCAAGTAACCCAGTTGTGGCATCTGTGGTAGTCTCAGTCAACTATTACAAGTGTCAGGCATTTATTCCTTCCATTACTCCCTCTCTATTTAGATACAGTCTTGAGAACCTTGCGTGTGTGCATGCTCAGTTGCTTTAGTCGTGTCCAGCTCTTTGCGACCCTGTGGACCGTAGCCTGCCAGGCTCCTCTGTCAATGGGATTCTCCAAGCAAGAATACTGGAGTGGGTTGACATGCCCTCCTCCAGGGGATCTTCCCGACCCGGGGACGAAACCTGTGCCTCTTATGTATCTAGCATTGGCAGGCGGGTTCTTTACCATTAGCACCATCCGGGAAGCCCCTTGAGAACCTTACATCTAATTATTGTTTTGACTCCTACTGTTCTGCCTGCCCCTGAGCTCAGAAGAGCAAATGGATTTCATTCTGGAACCAGCTCTGCTCATCGGCAGTCTCTGCCGGCAGCACTGCATTGAGATGCATATGACTCGGTAGGTAGAGGTGCCCAGATTGATTAGTAATGTCTGCCACAGGCACAGATGTGGAAGGGTAGGGGATATGCTATGCATTTGTTAACCCCGTCCCAGGCTTGGTGTATTCGGCTCGAAAAACCATTAAAATTGAGCCTCTTAATGTAGCATTTATATCTTTTTATCTCTCTGCTCCAGAGCTTAGAGTGGCTTATTTCTGCCAATCATATAAAATGTATATACTTTGGTCTCTAGCAGCTCCAAAAACATGTGGGCATTGACTCATTCATCCAGTACAAGAAATTATAATAACTGGAATACATGGAGCCTACAGTGACCTTTGTCTCCATGTGGTTTCACCATGGCTAGCTTTTGGAGGGAAAGGGTATTCATTTCTTTCCCCACTCTGCCTTTTCAGTTTGTATTTCAAACACTCTAGAAAGGAAAAAAAAAAAAAAAACAGCTACTGGAATATTCCAGTTCATGTTTCTGAGGCTTTCAAAGCCAACGTTCATCTACCATTTGAAAAATCTCTAAGAAGGGACTTTCCTGATGGTCCAGTGTTTAAGATTCATGCTTCTAATGCAGAGGGTGCTCCCTGGTCTGGGGGCTAAGATCCCACATGCCTCTTGGACACACACACACACAAAACAGAATACAGACAACAGAAGCAATATTATAACAAATCCAATAAAGACTTTAAAAATGGCCCACATTAAAAAAAAAAAAAAGAAAGAAAGAAAATCTCCAGGAAAGCTATCTAGCAAGATTAGGTCACATGCCCACCCTGGACCAGTCACCAATGCAGGAAAAAAGCCAATGCTGATTGGCTGGGCCTGGGTCACATGTTCATCCCTGCAGCTAGAGCAGTGGGTCATGGTGGCTGGAGTCAGGAAGAATGTGACTGCAGATCCCAGAGTGGTTAAAAATCCCAGAGATTCTCTCTCCTCCTTTAACTGCCCAGCCAACCTTACATCCTGTTTATTCCCAATTTCCTATAGTCTTCCATCCTATCCTTACTGTCCGGTGTTGGCCCAGGTGCAAACATGTGCCCTCTTTGTTCTCTAACAGACCACGCAAGCTCAGCTGAAACATCCCATCACCGATAGCTGTGAACCTACCACACACCACTGGTGGTCCAGTGGTTAAGAATCCTCTCGCCAATACAGGGGACATGGGTTCAATCCCTGATCTGGAAGGATTCCACATTCTGTAGGGCAGCTAAGTCCATGCACCACCACTACTGAGCCCGTGCGCCTAGAGCTCGTGATCCACAAGAGAAGCTGCTCTAGTAAGAAGCCTGAGCACTGCAATGAAGAATAGCCCCTGCTCGCCACAACTGGAGAAAAGCCCATGCACAGCAATGGAGAATTAGTGTGGCCAAAAATAAATAAATAAATTAATTAATTAACAGATATAGTTAGAAAGAACTACAGATGGGACTAGGCAGATAGTAGGACTGATTCAATGAAATTTGAAGTGATAGTCTTTTAGAAAACCATCAGATCTGAGTATGAGGCAGAACTGTACATTTACAGAGAACTCAATATATCTCAAGTCTCTTTGCAAACACACCACTAAATAGAATTGAGAGGGCAAACAAGCTTCTAGTCCATGGTCAACAGAGAAATTGCTAGTGGTTGCCTGGAACACTGTGTTAAGAAGGGTTCAGAGGTTGCATTTGCTTGCCCAGAAAAGCATGGTATGATTACATTGAGATGTACAATGTGGATCAGTGCAATGATATAGTTGGGCCTGACTAATGCTTCTAAAACCACTGTTGACAACACACTGTTTTGTAGATAATAGCTATTAGAAAAATGACTGGAGTGTGGAGTGTGTGTGCGTGTGCTGTTGCTCAGGCTTTTCTGATTCTTTGTTACCCCATGGACTACAGCCCACCAGGATCCTCTGTCCATGGGATTCTCCAGGCAAGAATACTGGAGTGGGTAGCCATTCCCTTCTCCAGGGGGTCTTCCCCATTCATACTTAAACCCAGGGATTGAATCCACATTCTTGTGTCTCCTACATTGCAGGGGGATTCTTTACTTGCAGAGTCATCAGGGAAGATCTCTGTCTAAACAGTCATTTTATAGTTTGTGAAAATCCAAATCTTTCTTAAGATTTCTGTGGATTGCCAGGGTGTGACGGGGCTTATTGGGGTTCCATCTCTTGTCCTCACTGTCTTTGTTCTTTCCTCTGTCTCTTGCTGTGGTTAAGTAATGTCTGAATTAAAATTGGCCCTAACATGAAATGCAGTGCCTTTCCTTCACAACAAACATATAAGGGAAATGTTCACATGAGGGCTTTTCGTATATAGTGGATTGTATCAGTCAGGATGAGCCAAGGAATGCTGCAGTAACAAAAAATAAACTCCAAAAATCACAGGGGCTGAGGAATAACAGAAGCTTTTTTCTCACTCATATGACAGGTCCATTATGGATGTGGTTGGATGGAGTGGGTTGTGGTCCTCAAAACCTCTCAGGGACCTAGGAAGAGCCATGATCTCAAATGTTTCTAGTCACTATGTCAGAGGGAAAAATATATTTACAAAGTACTTTATCAACAACCAAATGTCCCACCACCTGTCACTTTTATTTATAGCTCAGTGGCCAGAACTAGTCACATGGTTCCACTCAAACCAAGAAGACCAGGAAATGCCTAGCAGAGAGGGAAGCAGAAGGTGGCGGGAGTGGTGGTGGTTGAGGAGTTGACACTGCAGAAACACACATCTCAAACATCAGGCATCACCACTCCAGAAGTACGTCGACAGACACACTGCCATCCAGCAATTTTTCTCTCCTGTCCCTCCCACCCCGATGGGCCCTGGAGCCCTAATCCCTTTTAAAAACAAAGCATCCTTGAATTCCTCTTCTCTGCTTCTACAGAACAACTCAGCTCTCTGCAACTCTGATCCTCCAACTCAGCTCTGGACTGCTCTTGGCTAAGCCAAGGCTCTGTGTACGTTTTGAAACTACCATTTGCGAAAGCCTGTTTAAGCTTCTAGTCTGAAGCCAACCCTCTCCCTATGCTCTTGGAGTGGGTATCTCGGGACCTGGAAGAAAATCGAGGTGGATTATTCTCCCCCTTACACAACGTGATGTGATTGTGTGGGTGAAAGCAATTTATACTGTTTGAAGTCTTATGGAAAGAATTTGTACCATTTGTGTGACTTCTCTGAACCTTATTTTCTCATTGCAGAAAGGGAATAACAATTCCTGTTCTGATTATATCACTGTGGCCCTGGGTGTGAAAAAGCAGTGTAAAAACATAAGGCATGAATATAATTGCACACAAACAAGACTCTGGTGCAGTTAGTTTAGAAGTTATCCCAAATTCCAGGCACTGGGCTCTGTGGTTCATTTCCTTCTGGTTACAGTAAGTAGGCATTTTACAGTCTGATATCAAGTGGAAGTTAAGCTTCCCTACTACTCTGGTTTTGTCTGTCTCTGTGATTTAATAATGCTGTCTGTATTGGAAGATGATGCAGTTATATCAGTTATTAGAGAATCATATTTTTGTGTTCCGCTAAAGGGAAGTAAAGATGAACTCTGCAGATGCACACACAAAGCTAGATAGAGGCGTACTTCCAAGTCAACCCATCCATCTTCCTCTAGGACATGTCAACATGTGGGATTTATGAAATATGGACTGTATTAAAAATGTTAAATGCACTTTTTAAACATAACCAGTACAGAAACAAGCTCCCCTTGGTTCATCTGTTTGTTTTCGGTTATTGTTGGTTGGTATTATTTTTCCTCAACTGGACTATCTGTGCTTGTTAAGCATCAGTAAATGGGCAGTTATGAAGCAAGCACAAAATACACATATAAATATTTAATAAGAAACGATAGTAGAAATATAGTGTGCGTTTGTTGCTCCACTGGAAAGCTATATTCATTATTCTACGAATTATTCTCACATAAATATTTCAGAAACTTGGGGGAAAAAAAGGTTAGAAGAGTGTACCCAGAGCTTGGAGGGTTGAAAGCACTTTTGCATTTACGGGATGATGAATTCCAACACAGCTTTCATTGCGGAGGTCTGAAATTTATCTTTAGGTTGGTTTTAGGAGATGGAGTTATTTCATGTTTTGTCATAATGCACACATAAATAAGAAAAGATTACCAATTAGTAAGCAGGCGCTATGAGTTCTTTCTTGATCAGATGGCAGACCAATGACTTTCTTGGTACCAGCCAAGCTTAAGGAACAGAACTCTTACTGTGAAAGACAGCTTGAGAAAGAAGAAAAATCACAAGCCATCTTTTTATGCCAGCATAGTGCATTATTCAATCCAAGCCTCCTCAGTCTATTGATCAGGGGTATTTATATTCTATTCAGCAAATATTTATTAAGTGCCTACTATGTGCTAGGGGTTTCCCTGGTAGATCAGCTGGTAAAGAATCCGCCTGCAATGCAGGAGACCCCAGTTCGATTCCTGGGCTAGGAAGATCCCCTGGAGGAGGGCATGGCAATCCACTCCAGTATTCCTGCCTGGAGAATCCCCATGGACAGAGGATCCTGGTGGGCTAAAGTCCATGGGGCTGCAAAGAGTTGGACACGACTGAGCAACTAGGCACACACATGTGGTAGGAGACATAAGACATAAGAGATATGAGTTCAATCCCCAGATTGGGAAGATCCCTTGGAGAAGGGAATGGCTACCCACTCCAGTATTCTTGCCTGGAAAATTCCATGAACAAGGACCCTGGCAGGCTACAGTCCATGATGTCCCAGAGTCGGACATGACTGAGCAACTACCACACACACACACACATACACACACACACATGTTCTACATACTACACTATGTAATTAATATAAATAATGACCAAGAAGAATATAGTTATATTTGATATCATAAAATTTCTGAAGAGTGGCTTTATTCCAGTTGGTTAATTTGCAGAGAATATAGATTCATTCATGGAGGCTGAATTGTGTTAATATTATTTTCCTTTAATGGTGGAAGAGCCAACAAATTGTTCATTGTGCATTGAATATGGTGACCAGGAAGTAATCAGATGATTCTGTGAACACAAGGAAGAGTGGAGGTGAAGAGTCTAAGATGAATTGTGTCGGTGGCTCTTTAAAGGTATCCATACCAGGGAGCTTATAATCATCAAAATTGGTGCTTAGAATCAGTCAGATGTGGACTGATTCCAATCTTCTGAAAAGCAGCAAGGTCTTAACAAGGCTATTTTCTTTAACCACAGCCTTGCTTTAGCCATAAACATAATTCACAGCCCTTGTCAGAGCACTGATTTGATGGATGCTGTAGCTACTGGTGACTCAAAGGATTTTGATGCTCTAGGTTTTCATGTGAGTCATATGGAGTGGCCAGGCGCACAGCTGGCACCTCAAGGACCCCTTTCAACTTGAGAGACATGGGTCTTGTTGGAGAGGAAAGGTCAAAGCCCTCGGTATAAAAGGCAGATCCAAACAGATAAACTTCTCTAAGGAACTGCTCCCTCCACAATGTGCTGCATTTCTTAGACAATTCCAAAGTGGTCAGAGATGTTGAAAGTTTCTGAGTAACAATAATGGTAGCACCATCATCATCATCATCACCACCATGACAGCAATATAATTTGTTTTTCAAGTACTACCTTTATTTTATGTTATCACACACACACACACACACACACACACACAATGATATTAGGGTTATAACATACTGATATCCAATAAGGCAAGTGCTTTCACTATTCTTTTTCATAATGTCCCTGCCTGTTCTTTTATATTTATTTTTTTTACAAATAAAATCTGATTATTTTATAAAATTCCAACAAAGTAAATCCTGTGTATTCTAGTTTAATTTTGGAAGATTTGCTTCTTTGAGCAACACAGTAGCAGTGCCGATGAATTCCATTACGTGCAAAAGCATCGTAGGCATTATATGATTAAGTGTTCATAAGTCACTTGCCCAGGGTCAAACTGTCAACTGATGATGAGATTACAACTTAGATTTTGAGTCCTTCTGCTCCGTTCTTTCAATTCCCTGATCACTTCTCATTCCTACTCACCACTCCTCTTCATTATCTGGCCAACTCCGAAGCACCCTTAGGATTAACAGAATGAGCTGGGAAGGCAGTCTTCTTGGTTTCCTGTCTTAGTTACTATACTTCCCAGCTCTGTGGCTTTCTGCAAATCACTGAAACTTTCAAAGTCCCCTCATCTGGAAAATGGGATTAATAAAGATCACAGAGTTACTGATAAGATAAACAAAATGCCTATATTAAATTTTTACGGTGAAAATGACAATAATGGTGAAGATGGTGATAATGACTGAGTTGATGTCATAACATCCAAGACTTTTTTCTACTCTAGCCTAGGACTGGAGAGAATCCCATAGGTGGCATCAAGTCTCACAGCATCCTAATGCAAACTAGCTGTTTAATGTGTTTAACTTAATAGTTTATGCAACAAATAGTTTTTTTTTTTTCTTTTTTGTAAACTGAAGATAATTACAAGAACATAGTTATAATTCAATGTCGTAGCCTTGAGGAAGTCTCATGCATTTGAAGAAGATACACATAAAACTGTGATAAATTGAAAGCCTGTTTGAAATATGTTGACATAGTGAGCACTTCTTGTTTAATTGCATTCTGCTTACATAACTAAAAGACCTAAATTAAAACATAATCATGTTTCTAATGATTTTGCACTCTTTTCCCTGCACCAATGTAAGAAAGCTCAAGGTGTTAAAACAGTTGTGCTTTGGGACCGTGATAACTAATGTATGAATTAAACATACATTTTGTACATTGATTTCCATAAATGAAAAAAGAGGCAAAAATCCCCACTCTTGAGTGGTTTATTCCTTCTTCATGCTTCAGGAGATAGACTTACTATTATATATTTTTTTCCATTGCATAAAAAAACTGAAAGTTTCTCAAGAAAGTAATGCCAGGTATATATTTCAAAAGTTAGGGTGGCTTTGCATAGCCTCTGAAATGCTGAGAATATAGAACACGCTCCAGTATATCTAATTATCTTTATGAAATCTCTTAAAATCAATGGCATTATACTCAAAACCAGCTGCAGCCAGGGAAGTCAAACAGAGCAGAGTGTCGCTGAGGTTACCGAGAAGTATAGCTTTCTTCTTAATAGCACTATTTTTATGGAACATGGAATTTTTGAATCATCATATTCTGTTAACTCTTTTAAGGACTGAAACACAATTCAACCACTATGGTTGAAGAAATGAATTCAATTCTATCTCTATTTCGTGGGGGCACTTTTAACTCCTTAAAGACAAAGAACTTTGGTTTTGAGACACAACCCTAGATCCAGCTCATGAAAGTGAAAGTGTCAGTCGCTCAGTCGTGTCTGACTCTTTGCGACACCATGGACTGTAGCCCACCAGGCTCCTCTGTCCATGGAATTCTCCAGGCAAGAATACTGAAGTGGGTAGCCATTCCCTTCTCCAGGGGATCTTCCTGACCTATGGATCCAACCCAGGTCTCCTGCTTTGCAGGCAGATTCTTTACCATCTGAGCCACCAGGGAAGCCAACATTTATCTGGATAGGGGTGGTTTATTCATTTATCCAATGAATATTAAGTGTCTACCATGTGCTAGTCACCATGCTAAGTGTTGAGCATAAAATGGTGACCAAGATAGACTTGGCCCTGTTCTAGTAGAGTTTGTCATCTGGTGGAGGAATTAGGAACTCATATGAAGACAAAACAGATGCTTTGAAGGGGTACTCCAATATGGCCATGAAAATATCAGGCTGGCCAAAGAGTTCCTTCTGGTTTTCCCATGACATCTTATGGAAAAACTAGAAAGAACTTTTGGGCCAACCCAATAAAAAGAGGGATATTTAACTGAGAAGGTTTCCCAGAAGAAATGACATCCACAGTGTTGAGGAACATTGGGAATAACTTCCCAAAGTGGTTTTAGAGCCTTCACAGTTGCAGAGAGAAACACATACACACTCACACACTCACACACACACACACACACACACACACACTTTCACAGAGCATGGATGTGTGAGAGAGTGGTATGGTGTGGGGATACAAGGCAGGAGAGACCAAGCAAGGACTCAAGGGCCAGTGATAGAAGTTTCAGACTTGAACCTAAAATCAGTGGAAGTGGTGGCAGGAATTTCAGCAAGAGGGAAGAATGATTAGCTTCGTGTTTTAGAAAATATTATTCTGGCTGGTATATGGGGAAGAGGGGCTTCCCAGTGGGCACTGGAGGTAAAAAATCTGCCTGCCAATGCAGGAGATGCAAAAGACACAGGTTCAATCCCTGTTGGAGGGAAGATCCCCTGGTGGAGAAAATGGCAACCCACTCTAGTATTCTTGCCTGGAATATTCCATGGGCAGAGGAGCCTGGAGGGCTGCTGTCCATGTGGTCACAAAGAGTTAGACGTGATTGATCAACTGAGCACACATATGGGGAAGAGACCTGTGAAGGTAAGGCTGGAGAAAGGAAGGCCAGTTAGGATGAGATCATAAAACTCAAAGAAAGAAGCCAGAAAAGAGGGAGAGACAAGTATAAAGAGTCAAGAAATATTTAGGACAAGGGCAGTCTGCTGGACACAATCACTGGATGTGGTGAATGAGCATAAGGGAGAGTCAAGAGTGACTTCCAAATCTATAAAATAAAACTTTGGTTAGTTCATTAAAAACAAACAAGCAAAATGCTCCCTCAAAGTCTCAATCAAAAGAATACAAGGACAATTATGTAAAATTTAAAAATAAAATAAAAAAAAAAAAGAACACAAGGAGAAAAGTAAAAAAGTCAACTGGTCTACCCGTAAGTGTGCACCTTCTTCATATGTTAATTCATTCATTTATTTTTCCAACATTTCAGGATTACCTAGTATGTTCCTGGTACTGAGCTTTACCCACTTACAGCCAAGTCTATAAGCATATGGACCTCTCTGAACAGAAGTAGAAAAAAAAATCCTAAATTTTTCCTCTTTATAAATGAGTTTTAATTCATGCCTCTCGAAGTTAGGGCCTTTTATTAGTGACTGTAAATCTCAGAGAGACAAGAAGTCATGAGATTCTGAAATTGCCTTATAAATTAGCTGCTGGTAGTGAAACAGTTGTTTAGTTTGTTGAGGGGCTGGGGTGGGAGGGATTTTGGTGTTGAAATAATTATTGAACATTACTGAACCAAATAATTAAACTGTGCTGTAAAATTATGGTTATGGTAATATTCCCATCATCATTTGTTTTGTTTCTCCTAATCTAAATTATGACTTTTTTGTTATTGCTTTGCAAAGCTACACTATAACAGTCAAACCTGAAATTAAAACCAGACTGCAAAAGTTATACAAGGTGATCCAATATGCTCCGCTAGCAATTACTCATGGCAAATACCGTCATGGAGCTCTTAAATCCTTGTTGTAAAGCTACCTGGATGTGCATCAACTAAAACCTTAGATATTTATAGGCATCAGAAGTGAGGGATGACTAGCTGAAACAATCAAAATGCAAAGGAGATATCTGAAAGTCCGAGGGGAGCTTCTTGGAATGTCAGATTTCTGTTTCCTAACAGTCTTAAATCTCAGTAGTGCCGACAAGGGAAAGGTGCGGATACTTTCAAGCAACTAAAGGGAACACCATATTCTTTCCTTCACTGCCCCATTCCAGGCTGCTAACTCTCTTGGTCTTGCCTGTTAAATTCTGAACAGAACAATATATTCCAGCCAAACCATGAATGCATTTCTTCGGGCCTTATGCGAACACAGAACTGGGTGGTTCATGAGCCCCATACAAAACCCAGCATCATCACCAAAAAGAAAAGAACTCCACTTAATACACTGAGGTGACCTGAACAGGAAGGGGCCCCAAAAGGGAGGGGATCTATGTATGTGTGTGACTGATTCATTTTGCTTTACAGTTGGTTGGATGACCTCATTGATTCAATGCATGTCAGTTTGAACACACTCTGGGGGATAGTGAAGGACAGGGAAGCCTGATGTGCTGCAGTCCATAGGGTCACAAAGAGTCAGGCATGACCGAGCAACTGAACAACACCAAGGAACTAACACTACATTGTAAAGCAACTATACTCCGAGAATTAAAAGAGAGAGAGAGAGGTAAATTATCCATTTAACAATTTTCAAATTTGTGTAGCTAACTCAGAGAATGATATACCTAAATCTCACAGCCTCAACTTGTTCAATGTTGCTCTTGGCTCCTTATTTTGCAACAGTGAGCAGACTCCCAGATATTGAGATGATGTAAGTCACTTCTGGGTGAATGTGTGCTTTGGATTGTTAGTGGGGGCAGGGGAACAGTCACATTCAGAACCGACTGCAATCCAATTCCTCTGATTTCCATGGAGAAGTTGGCTCATGTGTCTTCAAAACACACCAGAATGAAGTATTTGGAAATTCAACACACAGATGGTGCTATTTAGGATTTTCTCCATTTCTAAGCATTCAAGATGGACCTCTAAAGATTCATAAAGTTTTGATAATCTGATGAATGTGTGTGTAAGAACTTGTTTTAGAATTCAGGTAAGACCTGTGAAGGTAAGGCTGGAGAAGGGGAGGAGAGTTAGGATATGATCATAAAACTCCAAGAAAGAAGCCAGAAAAGGGTAAGGAGAATGGGGACAACTATAAACAGTCAAGAAATATTTAGGAGGAGGGCAATGTGCTGGACACAATAAAACCCTAATCCTAAGAAGTGAGAGTTAAGATAAGAGATTCTGATGATAGTTTCCCTCTTTACCCTTTTTCTAAGCCCTTCTTTGCCTGTACACAAAAGACCATGATAATCTCCATTTCTTATATGGCCCAATACATGCCCACAGATCAGTTCCAAGGCAGAGTTCTCTTACTGGCTTGCAGACAGACAGACAGCCCTCTTTGTTGTGTCTTCACATCACAGAAAGAAAAAAAGTTCTGCTGTCTGTTCTTCCTCTTGTAAGAGCACTAATCAGTTATGTCTGACTCTTGGGGACCCCATGGACTGTAGCCCACCAGACTCCTCTGTCCATGGAATTCTCCAGGCAAGAATACTGGAGTGGGTTGCCATGTCTTCCTCCGGGGATCTTCCCAACCCAGGGATCAAACTTGTGTCTCCTGTGACTCTTCCACTGCAGGCGGATTCTTTACTGCTGAGCTACAGGGGAAGTCCACCCTCACGGTCTTATCTAAACCTAATTACTTCCCAAAGGACCACTTCTGAAAATCATCATACAGGGGGTTTCAAAGTGAATTTTCAGGGGAATGTATTCAGTCTGGGGCTTTCCTGCTGACTCAGATGGTAAAGAATCCACCCACAATGCAGGAGTCCCAGGTTTGATCCCTGTATGGGGAAGGTCCCCTGAAGAAGGGGACCCACTCTACTATCCTCGCCTGGAGAATTCCATGGACAGAGGAGCCTGGCAGTCTACAGACCATGGGATTCCAAGAGTCAGACACGATTGAGCGACTAAATCACAACCACCAAAGGTATAAATAGGACCTCTCCTGAGTGTGCTTAAAGATAATGACATCCTGGTAATTGATACATATGTATTGGATATATTTCCTGATAGGTCCTTCCTTCTCTCCTATTTATTTAGCTATTTTGATGCACCATGCAGCTTGCAGGATCTTAGTTCCCTGACCCTTGCTCCCTTCAGTGGAAGCTCGGAGTCCTAACCACTGGACCACCAGGCTAGTCTCGGTAAGTACCTTCCTTCTCTTATGGGTCAGTCGTTTCTCAGAAATGGAAAACTTAGCAGCTGGCCCAAAGCTCTGGATTGTGGGACTCACGAAAGAAAATAACTACTTTAAGAGAGGGATTCCTTGTATACAAACACAGCCTGGAGCCAATGACATTTCAGAAGGAGCTCCCTCCCCAGGCCCAGTGCCCACCAGGAAGCAAAGGCTCAAGCAGCTGAAAACAGATTCTTTACAAGACCAAGAAAACTTCTTTAAGTGAGTATATCCTTTGAGTTGAAACTGACTGCTTTGTGGGGAATTCCCTTCGGACTTGTTCCTGCTGGTTAGAATGCAATCATTAAATACAAGTTCATAGTAAGAGCAAGTCCTGAAAAAAAAAAAAATTAAGGCTAGATAATACAGCCTCTAAAGGTTTTTGTTTTGTCTCTTTTTCTTTTTTTGGTAACTTTAGAACAGTGTGACTTTTAGATAGCTTTCTAAAGCTAATGATCTTTGAGGGCCTTCCTCATCTTGATGGTTTGCATGCCAAGCAGTATGTACACAAAAGTCAGCCTCTTAGAAATTCCTAGCCTTTTGACAAAGCCCTTCAAAAAAGACATTTTTGGCTTCATTTATTTTCTCTTTAACCCAAAGATGCAGATGAAAGATAGCAGCAGACACAGAGATGATGGGCAGGGTTTGGATTCTTTTTCCCTCCTTCCAACACCCATCCATAGCTGTCTATGATTACAGAACAACCATTGTTATATTTTATTATTGTTTCATCATAGCTTGAAACCTAAAGTCCATCAGCCATCCCATGCACAAAATCAAACTAGTAGAAAGTAGCTTGCATTTCATGAAACACGAAAAAACAATGAGAAGAGATGGCAATCATAAAGAACCACCAGAGATAAGGTGAGCAAAGTCATTTCTTAAGATAAAGAAAAATGCAAATTACACAGAAAAAGACTGGGGGAAAGAAGAGGAGGGATGGGTTATTTTATACAAAAATATCACCCATTAGCTTCTATTTCAATTCTTCCATTTCCATATTTACCCAAAGATGTTGTACTAGTCAACAGTGCTTCCTTTTATTCCTTTTTTTTTTTCAATGTCTTCCTTATTTTAGACATTTCTGGAGGAGAACAAAATAAGTTAGCCTTATCAAGCAATATACTGATACTAAGTTACTTAAAAGAGTAACAGGAGAACAGTCAGAAATACTACACACATGAGAGAGAAAACTTAATTGTACCTGAAAATTTTAGAGTACCATGGTGATCAACACCACTTATCAACCAAGCAAAACAAACTCATTTGTGAAAACTGATAAAATAACACATAAGAGGGAAACCTCAAGAAGAAAGAGAGAGCTTATAAGTTAGAGATTAGGGAGTACTTTGCTGTCAGTGTGCAACATGAGGAAGAATAATAAATCTCCTAGCCCATAATAGTTTGCTAAATTAAAAAAAAAACTGGAATACAAAATATTATCTACAGAATCATATAAATTGTATCTCTAACACCTAACACAATTCCTGAATTGTAATAGCAGATTGCTAAGCATGTGTTACTTAAATAGGTCTATGCTAGGGTATGTGCCAAGAGCTGACTCATAGGAAAAGACCCTGATGTTGAGAAAGATTGAGGGCGGGAGGAGAAGGGAGTGACAGAGGATGAGATGGTTGGATGGCATCACCGACTCGACGGACATAAGTTTAAGCAAACTCTAGGGGACAGTGAAGGATAGGGAAGCCTGGTGTGCTGCAGTCCATGGGGTCCCAAAGAGTTGGACATGACTCAGCCACTAAACAACAAGAACAAAGGGTATGTGCAGATGCAAAGAAAAGACCAGAATGGTGTATGCTAAATATAAGCTGATAACAGTACAAGTGCTTTTTCTTCATTGTGTTTTTCTGCAATTTTCACAGTATCTGCAATGAACATATATTAAATTAATTATTGTAAGTATTTGTAAGACTTATCCCCACCATCAACATTCACTGGGGCTGAGGAAGAAGGTTAACTTTGGACTGTAATTTTTTGAATTTATTAAAAAAAAAAAAACCCTCAACATGTCCCTTCTATTTCAATTAACATCTTTTTACACAGCATCAGAAAAAAGCAATGAGGTCCCAACCACAGACTCAGAGTCCCAAATGCCTCTGTCTACTGTTCTCAACCTTGCCTTACAGGAAAAGTATATATATATATAAAATAAGTTAGGTTGAATATAGCAAATATGCTAGGAAGCAGCCTCTTCTTCAGGATTCCATGTATTATCTAAAGGTTTTTAAAGCCAGTTTGGAATTTTCCATTGTGAGCAATTAAAGTGCATTCATTAGATCATTGATTCTGTAATGTGCTCCTTTGATCCATACAGTCTGTGATGACATGTATTTGAGTCCATGATAAAAATATGAGAATACGGGATTTTAAGACTAAAGCTAAATGTTTAATGATTTTTATTTTCCTTTTATTCTGAGATGATGTCATTTTTCCTCTTTTGAGCAATGACCACGTCACTTCTTTTCTGAAATGCTGATGAATTTGTAAAATGTCTGAACCTCATAAAGTAAGACAGTCTCCCTATAGTGCACTCTGTTAGTATTTACAGTATCACTGCATTATTAATTTGTTTGTTTAAATGTCTTCATGCCTTCAAATTACTGAATTGGATGAGTAAAGAATGAAGGGTCATGTTGACTTTCTTTATATATGTGTGTGTGTGTGTGTGTGTGTGTGTGTGTGTGTGCCTGCGTGTTCTTCATGTGCTTCATCACTCAGTCATATCCAACTCTTTGCAACCCCATGAACTGTAGCCCACCAGGCTCCTCTGTCCATGGGGATATATATATCCCCTATACATACACACACACAGATACATATAAGCTTTTATTAAAAAAAAATTCGACTTTCTTATTTTTCAATGCATCTCAAAGTGGAAGAGTTATATATTTGGAGAAAAGTCTGGGTGTCTAGCAATTTGAAAAGAAAAAAAATGATGAATTATTTATGAAATAGGATAAGAATTATTAAAATAATTTTCCTGAAATGACCTGTGCCTCTGTCTGTTAAAGACAATCCTGGCTTTTCTTGTTTGCTGGTTTTGTTTTCTACCCACCCTGCACTCCGATGCAGGTTCAGCCTTTGCAAGGGAAATTAATTGGAGGCTTTGCAAGGTATACATCTGGGCATGAGGAGGAAATATAGAAACAGCAGAATCTGTGAGCCTTTTGCAAGAGAGCGAGGAACAGAGGAATACAAGGTGTGAAGGAAAGAGATAGAAATGGATAGGCAATTTTTACATAAATATTCAAAGTACCAGTAAAGAACTCGGTATTTCATTTTGGTTATGAGACTTGGTTCCTTCAGTTACACACCCTCCTGAGACTATACCACGTGGCTCATTATCTCCCTATGGTTATATTTGGCATTGACAAAGAGAGGAGCAGACCTCCAATTTGTGCCAAGACTCACTTTTTAAACCCAATTATTGATATTTTGACGCCATCCTCTCTGCCTCCAACATTATCTTCATCTGACAAAGAAGATGACGAGGGTCATCCAGAAACAGGCTACATCTTTATTTTTTAAGTTTTTTTTTATATGGATCAATTTTAAAGTCTTTATCAAATCCATTACTATATTGCTTCTGCTTTATGTTTTGGGTTTTTGGCTGCAAGGTATATGGGACTTTAGCTTTCCAACCAGGGATCAAACCCTCATCCCTGCATTGAAGCCTGTCCTCTTAACCACTGGACTGCCAGGGAAGTCCCCAGGCTACATCTTTATTGACCATTATATTTATCTCCACAACTAAGAAATAATAGTAATAGATATTTAAACACAATCCTCACTGTGTATTCTACCTGCTGTTGTTGTTTCTTAGTCCCTAAATCGTGTCCAACACTTTCCAACCCCATGGACTGTAGCCCACCAGGCTCCTCTGTCCATGGGATTTCCCAGGCAAGAATACTGGAGTAGGTTGTCATTTCCTTCTCCAGGGAATCTCTCTAACCTAGGGATCAAACCTGTGTCTCTTGCGTCTACTGCATTGGCAGGCAGATTCTTTACCTCTAGCACCAGCTGGGAAGCCCCTCTTCCCCATCTACCCTTGTCTCCTGCATTGGCAGGTAGATTCTTGACCACTGAGCCACTGTACAAGTAACATAATGAATCAAGAGGTGGTAGAAGGCAGAGCTAGCTCAGATTCTTTTCTGCTGCTGCTGCTGCTGCTGCTGCCAAGTCACTTAAGTCATGTCCGACTCTGTGTGACCCCATAGACAGCAGCCTACCAGGCTCCCCCGTCCCTGGGATTCTCCAGGCATGAACACTGGAGTGGGTTGCCATTTCCTTCTCCAAAGCACGAAAGTGAAAAGTGAAAATCAAGTCGCTCAGTCGTGTCTAACTCTTAGCGACCTCATGGACTGCAGCCTACCAGGCTCCTCCATCCATGGGATTTTCCAGATAAGAGTACTGGAGTGGGGTGCCATTGCCTTCTCCTCTTTTCTGATGGGTCTGTCCTAAATTCCAGTAACAAACTTGGACATGTTAGCCATAGAGTCTTACAGTTAAAGAGTCCCTACTTTCTTGGTTGCTGGTATGCATTTCCATAAATTCACCTTGACCATTTGCTTTTGGCTATTTTCTCTAATTTACACCCAGCAGATGCTGTGTTTCCAACCTTGAGGGCTTTGCCTCCAGGCTAGAATGTTTTGTGCAATGCGCTTCTTACCCCAAGAACAAATTCAGGTGAGTCCTCCTCACTCACTCCTCCCCACCCTCATCCCCTGCTAACTGGCTTCCTTTTCATCCACTCACCACAAGTAATCTTGTGAAAACACCTTTGCTCCCCACTAGAGAACAATGTATCAAATCCTTTATAAGCCTTCTACATATTCTTTCAGAGCCAGCTGCCGCCAATTTTTTAACACTATCTGTGATCACCCTTTCACCTCCACGTCTGTTCATCCTAAATTATTCCCTAATTCTCAAATCTATCTCACACCTTATTCATGTTTATTTCATTTTTCTGAGATACTAGCGCTCTTTCCCACCTCAAAATCTCTTCATTCTTCAAGAATGAAGGTCCAGGTTAAATACCACCTCCTCTCTGCAGGCTGCCTGTGCAAGGCTGAACTGTTTGTTCCTACAGTATTGCTAATAGGTCTGCCACGACATCTCCCGATAGCATTGAATGAAAGTGTTTCAGTTTTGTTTTGTGTTGTTGTTGTCATTTGTTACTTTCTTCCTCCATTTCATCAAAACCCACTCTAGGGTCTTGCTATTCAGAATGTGCTTCTGTGAAACAGCAGGATCACCATCACCTTTGAGCTTGCAAAAAAGAAAAACTCTAAGCCCCACTCTAGACTTCCTGAAATACAATTACCGGGGGTAGTCCAGGAATCTGTGTCTTCATGAGATTTCAAGGGAATTATGCCCAGAGCAGAGGCCAGTACTCATTTAACTTTATGTTCCTAAACACGCCACGCACACAGCAAGCAAGCCCTTGATAAAAGTGAAATTTAAAAATCACTTTTATTTTCTGTTGAGTGCATCCTTTTCCAAGCCTCCCCTGCAGTTCAATGACACGTTCTCATCAAAATTAGTTTTGCCCTGCTTTTTCCCGTCAGTATTGACTGGAGCTTATTGAGTTTGCCTGACACACTCCACAATCTACATCGCAGCCCCTTGTCTGATTCAAGTCTCACCATTGTCCATTCCAAGACTGTTCCCTTGGCAGACCCCCTGCTGGTGCCAAGGGGAACACTTGTTAATTTTAATGGTATTTCTGGGCAGAGAGAAAGTGCAGGCTAGACAAAAACAGGTCTCTGGCTAGGAGAGGGGTAGAGAGCTTGAATGTGAAAAACACTCTCGCCAAATAAGTTTATTATCGATGTGTGTTCTTCAACTAGCTGCGAATCTGGAAGACCTCAGGGCCTTCCAAAACACATCTGACCTCATCACATGCTCTGTGGAATCCGGGAGGATGCATGCCAAGTCAGTAATATCGCAACAGGAAGTCCCAACAGAAGTGTTTACTGGAACCACTGGGCAGTATAATGTGAAATGAGAGCCTTAGGTGTTGACATTGGATCTGCCCAGTTAAAGGAATATTGAGAGCTGAAGCAATTATCCCAGTAATTGAGTTGGGGAGAGATTCATTCCTTTTGGAAAAGAGAGTCATGCCTTTCAATTAGCGGTTTGCATTGATCAAAGACATCAGGAAACTGCTTCACTCATCCAGCTTTTGTCTTGTGGACCCAGGGTACTTTGTCCTTCTGCCTACGTGCCCCAACAATCTCGATGAGCTATCACACTTAAAATGAGCATTGCTTTTGGACAATGCTTTTTTGCAGACCTGAGAATGATTAGAGAATAGTCATATATACAAAAAAACCCCAGCAATCTGATGCTCAAGAAACAGACAACAGAGCAATGGTTGCAGCTTCTTAAATGTGCTCTTTTTTTAATGTAATACATCAGGCAAATAAAAAAATTTAGAAGATGCTAACATGCATGCCATATGTCCACTCTGCAGCGTGCATCATAAATGCAACACATATAATTGAATCTCTCTCAGCTGCCATTTCTGATTGCAACTCTTTTCCCCACTCCCCCAAAGAGACAGCCACACTGCAGATCTCAGTATTTCTCATTCCTATTTGTATGTCTCTGGTTTCCTAGACATACCTGTATCCCAAGAGAATATATAGTATTTTCCATGTTCAAAAAACTGTACATAATTGAGGTTACACTGCATGTCTCCGTCTGCAGATTACTTTTTGTTGTAGTTCAGTATTACGGTTTTGAGATGAATCCATGTTGACACATAGAGATCTAATGTATTAATTTTAACTACAGCATGGCATTCCAGAGGTTAATTTTGCTACAATTTATTTACTCTTTCTCTATTGATGGGCAATTAATGTACATATGGTTGACTGTTCTTTTCCCAATGTCATGCTTCCACAATAGTAAAATTGATATTTTCATGTAGGTCTCTTAGGGATAAAGTAGCTAAGAGAACTTTATGGGCATCTTGAACTTTTCATAATGTTGCTGAATTAATGTCTAAAGCAGTTATATCCAGTTAGAGGGACCACTGATCCCACATCCTGGCAAACATGTGGTACTAACTTTTGCTGCTGTTGTTTAGTCCTGTCTGACTCTTTGGTGACCGGATGGACTGTAGCACCCCAGGCTCTTCTGTCCATGGGATTCTCCAGGCAAGAATGCTGGAGTGGGTTGCTATTTGCTCCTCTAGGGGATCTTCCCAACCCAGGGATCAAACCCAGGTCTCTCACATTGCAGGCAGATTCTTTACCATCTCAGCCAGGCGGGAAGCCTATTGTCTTAACTTTTAGCATTTGCCAAATAACTGCTTTTCAGAGATACTGTTCAGGGATGAATATTTAGCAAATCTAGCAAACGGCACATGGTTCTATTAGAATTGAGAATATTCAGTAATCAGACGTATTAAGTCATATCTTTCTACCAGGAGCCTTACCTGCCTAATGCTATGTCTGGAACACAATGGACATTCAATACACATTGGTCAAATGAATTCATCTGAGCCGTTGAAGATGACTCAGAAAATGAGGCAAAGAAAACATGTGCAAAAATAAAGGCAGTGAATAGCCAGCATATGACTATTCTTTTAAAAGAGAAAAAAAATAATGCAATTCCAAATATTCTTTCTTCACTTACCTCAGCAATATAGCTTGTTCTATCAGGCACCCTTGCGGTTTTAACTCATACATTTACAGTCAATGAGCAAAAACCAATTCCACTGCTCAAATTCTGCTCACTTACTATTCAGCTGTCTCAATTCATTAATTTGCTTAATCAGCCCTCATCAATAACACTTCTCTCCACTGCATTCCTCTAACTGAAAGGAAAAGCAAGCTCTGAATACTCAAAAATGTGAATCTATAAAGCAACAAAAATGGTAGTTAAAAAAAATACTTGTATAATGTCTTTGGGGGGATTGAAATAACTTCATATTAACATGTCTGCTATTATCAGAGGTCAAGGCTGGAAGACGCTTTCTCATTTTACTGATGCTGTAGTCACTTTTGAAATTTGAATGAAATGGTTACAACAGTTAGAGACTAGAAAATGACAATTCTATGGAGGTTAGGTATCAACACAGAAGGATCATCCCCCCACCTTGGAAGATGTCTGAAATGTATCTGACAAAGTGGAGCTCATTTTAATTCATATTTTTACAGGCAGCACGGAAAAAGACTTACATTTGGGAAATTTGCCGGTCTATTGCCATTAGATCTACACACCTGCATAAGAACGAACAGCCATTGTTAGAATCATCCAGTTTTCTGCCGAACAGATGGCTGACACGTACAAGAAATTATGATCTTAGGGTTATCGTAAACCCCAAGGATGGGCTAAAGGGTCATAAAATATAAGTTCCCTCATTTGTTTGAGGAGGGGAGGAGAGAATTGTGTATGGAATCCTTGACCCTTTATTATAAAAAGATAACAGGTAACAGACCAATGGATGAGATGAGCACAAATTAAATGCAGAAGATGGCATTTTTATGAAGAATAAATAGCATCTTCTCATCAGATAGAGGAAATCATCTGTATTCCTACCATTTTTAAAGAATGATCTGCTAGCATTGGTGGTATTAAGGATACATAATCTATTTCCTTCTCCCAACCTCATTTGTGACCCCATGCATAAATGGATGTACATCATTGTGACTCAGTTAAACTGTCAGGAATGAATGTGTTTTTACCCACTTTTGACTGATAAGGGAAAAAAAAAGTCTTCTTTTGGGGACTGTAGGGGTTACCGCTCACATGATACTTCAGTTACAACTATGCTTCAGAAACTTCATGAATAGGAAGAGTTATTCTGACAAGATGAAGCCTTATTCTGACATGCCATTCCATACAATCACTGTTCTTTTTCTTTGATGGAGATACCTAATGGGTTCTCAATCTCATATGAAGTGAATGGAATCCTCCTTGGAAAAGGATGTAACCATACAAGTCCAAGTGAAAGGAAGATGCCTGTTATACAAATGTCCCTCCAAGATTTGTCCCTTCTACCTCTGCCCTGAAACCAAATTGCTATGCCAAAGTCCTCCCCATATACAGACTGTAGAGTGACTACAAGCTCACGACGAAAGAAAGAACCACACAGAGACTAACAGCACAAAAGAATGAATCCTGGGACTTCCCTGGTGGTCTAGTGATTAAGAATCTGCCTTCCAATGCAGGGGGTTTGGGTTCAGTCCCTGGTTGGGGAACTAAGATCCCACAAGCCACAGAGCAACTAAGCCCATGCCTCTCTAGAGAGCCCATGCACTGCAACTAGGGAAGCCAGCACACCACAACTAAGTCCCGGCACAGCCAAAAAATAGAAAAGAATCGCGTCCTCGATGGACTCTAGTTTTTCCCATAATCGGGATGAAAATTCCAGTCCAGGGATGATGGTCACCACCCTGTTAACAAGGGCATTTATGAGGGACCTCTCATCCTTCAAGTATTAAATCATAATTACAACAGTCTTCAAGATACTCCTGCATCTGGTTTATTAGACAAAAGCCAATGTGAAGCTCTAAGCAAGCTCTTTCTTGGCATGCCTATGTGTGACTAGCAGATAAAAGCCTTTTCTTCCCCATAAAGGGGTGCAGAATCTCCCTCTTAACTTCATCTGACCTAAGAAAAACCAGGATCGTCCTGATGCTTAAAAAATAAAATCAAATAAATGCATTGGAGTCTATGGGCTAGGCTCATTAGCTGGGGACTTTGACAGGTTGCTAAATGATAACTCGGAATGAAGAGCTACAAACACACTATAATTAATTACCCAAACAGGCTCTCTACTTGGGCTAAGCTGGGGCAAGAAAGTGCTGACAGAACAGAATTCGCATTCCACTGCTCTCACTGCCTCTCCCAATTTACTGGAGATGGGAAATCATGAACAATTGATACACTCCGTTAGCTGCGATCACTGGGAGTAACTTTCCATGTAGCCTTAGGGGTATCTTACACAGTTTAACACTGAAAATAAAAGGTAATGTTCTCGGCAAAGAGCTAGGGGGATTAAATTTGGGAGGCTTGAAGCAGCCTTGAATTGTAGTCAATAAAAAAGAGACCAAATAGTAATTTTGTAATTTAACTGTGCTGGTTATGCCCAATGAGTCAGACACTTGTGAAATAAACCATGTAAATAGAAAAATGGCTTAACTCTTTCCGTCGGCACACATGGTGTTTGCTTTCCCCCATGCTTCCTGGGAGTGGGTTCTCTGATTCAATACAAATAACGTGATTATTTTGAAGTGACCAATAAATCTTTCTAAATAGTTCTTCGGTAAAGGTGTTGACGTCGTCTTTGGGACTCATCCTAATAAGATCTGAACATATTTAGAGAACAGGAAGGCCATCAATATGGCAGGACGCAGCTCTGGAAATCAACCTTATGAAGAGCCAGAGTCTCGAATCAGCAAGAACTAGAGTTTTTTTAAAATCCCAGTGTTCTTGACCACATCAAAGATCACTGTACAGGGGTCTGTGTCCAGGTTGTTGCAGCACCCACTTCACAAACAAACTAAATAAGGTGAGCAGCCAAAAGAGAAATGCCACTCACGGCTATGTGCAATGATTTATTCAAAAACTAACCGTAGGAGATACCCAATATCTATCCAATCCCCTCCCTTCATCCCTCCCTCCCTTTCGCCTTTCTTCTCGTTTTTCCTCTCCTCTTCCTTCTTCTTTTCTTTTTTGAGGGCTATTTTGCAGCTTAATTAATAGTATTCAAATTGACTGCTTTAGGGGTCTGTCAGTTAATGGATTGAGAATCAAAATGCTTAAGATGCAAACTGTTACAAATGTCTCCCTAATGCTGTCTGTCATTGATGAGATCCGTTTTGTTTTTTGATGGATAGAATCATTATAATTGCTTCATGGTAGGAAGTTATTGAGATCATTATTTGCTTTTTAAATGGAATGTGTGACCACATCCGACCTTTTGAAGAGTCAGGATCATATAAATATTCCCATTTCCTTGATTTGAAACAGTCTTTGAAGAACATCCATAAAGGAATATTTCTGTGTCTTACATTGGAAGGACTGAGGCTGAAGCTGAAGCTCCAATACTTTGGCCACCTGATGCGAAGAGCCGACTCATTGGAAAAGACCCTGATGCTGGAAAAGATTGAAGGCAGAAGGAGAAGGGGACAACAGAGGATGAGATGGTTGGATGGCATCATTAACTCAACGGACATGAGTTTGAGCAAACTCCAGGAGATGGTGAAGGAAAGGGAAGACTGGTGTGCTGCAGTCCATGGGGTCACAAAGACAGGGACATGACTTAGTGACTAAACAACAACAACAGCCCATCTGTTATTTTCAGGGGACTTTCATGACGTTTATATCCTGGGTACAGACGGCAGAGGTTCAAGTGGTGACACTGTGGTCACCTTTGTAGGATCAGGGTTTTTTCACCCAGATCCTAACCTCAAATAATAACCCTAAGATTCAGCATCCATAATCACAAGGGTTATGATGATTTCAAAATAATACTTATTGGGAATAAAACTCCTATATCATCACACTCAACAATAAAATAGCTAACTAAAGAAAATCTGCCTTGATCATTCAGAAGTTTCTCCTGGCCAGTACAGTAGCTGGTTGCCAATGCATATCTGAGGAAGCAAGCAAGCAAGGAAGGAAGGAAGAGGGAAGGGAAGGAAAGGAGGGAGGAAGGGAAGGGAAGAGAGACAGGGAGGGAGGAAGGAAAGATGGATGGAAGGAAATTCTTTGCTCACTCAGTATTCTCCAAAGATAAAATTCCCCAGAGCTAATGAATCAGAGGACTCCAGCAGTATAGGAGATGTAATCTGGGCTTCCATCACTGAGATCTCTCTCCAGATTTAAAGATCTCTTATTCTTCTTTCCGTTTTGTGTGATTGCCTATTGCAAATGCTGCTTACCTTAGTTTGGCTACATCAGACCCATGCCCAGAAGTTTAACCCCCTTCCCCGTCTCTCCCGCCCTCCTTCACATGCTCACCATGGGCTCATTTTTGCATCAGGCTCTGTGCTGTGTCCTGGGGATTGCAGATTAGGCATGATGGGCATAGTTACTGCCTTCAGGACTTCAGTGGAATCTGTTATTTTGTCTACACAGCATCCTTCCTTTCTTTTAGGACCACCCCTCTCTCCATCCAGGGCCTGCTCATCCCCTTCCCACCATAGTATGACCCTGTTCTCAGCTTTCATGGGTTAGTCCAAGCACTGGTGTCAGATTCCAATCTCAGTGACCAGCATCTTCCCCTGTCATGTATGAACCAGGGCAAGGAAAAAGAAAGCTTTTTCTTGGCTGCAGGAAGGTGGGATGTTAGTTTCAGGGGATGTTGGTGGCCAGGTGAAAAAGGTAAGCTGTGTCGGAAAAGGGGGAGAGGAAGTCCCAACTTCGCTGAATTTCCTATTTCTCGTGGTCTCAGAGGTCTGGATACACCCTTGGGTCTCCAAGAGTTTGCCTCCTCAGATCTTCCCATATTTATATAACACATTCCTTATTTATATGAGCCTTTTAATAACTAACCCCTTTCCTCTCCACAGGTTCTGCCATTGGTATCCAAAGACACCTGCCTATGTTAGACATATCCATCTTCCATCATCCTTAAGTTCTCTAACTAGAAAACAATGCTAATGGTATATGTCCCTCCTCGCATTAATGGAACCAGTGGAGATGAGTAAGATGAATAACCTGACTATCATCAAACGCAGGCTCCACTGAAACCCCAGAAACCATTATCGAAACAAATAAAAGTCAGACCCTCATATTTTGAGTTGCTTTTACAGTACAGAGCAATGGAGTTTTTGTAAAAGGCAACATGATCACATTTGGCTTCAAAGAAATCAGGGTTTCTGGAAGGAACAAAGACTTCACTGCCTGAGGTCTTTCCTTCTTTCTCCCTTTCTTTCTTTCTGCCCTGCAGACTAATAGCTCATTATGGAGATGACTGTCTGTAAAAATTAAAGTTACCTAGACATGCAGGTCACTACCCAGGAAGAGCTAATTATCTGCATAAATCCTATGGATCCTGACCCTGGCTACCTTAACCATTTACTGTACTGGTCATTTGTCACCGCATTACCTGTCTGAGGTCGGGGAGGAAACTGCCCCATGGCGGTTTCTTCAAGTGAGGTTAAGATGCAGGTCCTCTCTTTGCACAGTGAGTCCCAGTGTCCCAATGATATGTGTCCTGGTAAACAAATCCAACCAGGGTGCTAAGCTGTCACAGGTCTACAATTAATACAAATTAGCCACTGTGCAAATTGAGAGTATTTCCTGCTGGTCATGCAAATTAATTCCATCCAATTGCTTCATCTAATGCAAAGAGGTGAGCTTCCCTGGGGGCTCAGGGGTAAAGAATCCACCTGCCAATGCATGAGATGTGGGTTCGATTCCTGAGTTGGGAAGATTCCCCCAGAGGAGGGTCTGGCAACCCACTCCAGTGTTCTTGCCTGGAGAATTCCACGGACAGAGGAGCCTGGCAGGCTGCAGTGCATGGAGCTGCAAAGAGCCAGACATGACTGAAGCAACTGAGCATGCAACAGGTAGGAATTCACATGCTACCATCCCTTAACCACTCTTAACTCAAATCCTGGGAGCATTTACCACCATTAGATTCTCAAGTAGGGACTGACTTCAGGTACCATGTCATGGACACTTTCCACCTTCAGAACTATTTTCCTTTTAAATGAGGAAGTCCACATCTTCTTTATCCGTTCATCTGTCGATAGGCACTTAGGTTGTTTCCATGTCCTGGTGATTGTAAATAGTACTGCAAATAACATTAGGGCACATGTGTCTTTTTGAATCATGGTTTTCTTAGCATATACCTTCCATAGTGGGGTGGGGTTGGGAGGGAGGTCAAAGAGAGAGGGGATATATGTATACATATATCTGATTCATTTTGTTGTACAGTAGAAACTAACACACCATTGTAAAGCAACTATAATCCAATGAAACATAAATTACTTAATTAAAAAGTCAGAAGTCCAATGATTAAGGAAAGGGGCAACTGAACCGACATTGGTAAATACTTTCCCTTCCTGAACTAAAATTCAATGTGCTGCAGCCAATGCTTGAGGTATTTCTACAACATGCATGGTTACATCATCATCACCATCATCATTACTGTCATTAAAACAACATCAACAATAACATAGCCAACATTTGTTTGCCAGTTGCTGTGATAAAATCTATAGATGTGATCACTAATGCTCACAAAAGCCCTAAGGGTTGGATACTAGAAGTATTCCCCTTTGGGGAAGGAGGAAACTGAGGTTCAGAAGGAGTTAAGCAATTTCCCCAAGTTCACTTGGTCATTAAGTGATGGATTGAGAGGGACAGGGTTGTCTGAGGGATGGTCCCAGAGGCTTTTTCTGGGTTGCTTGGCAACAAGCTAGCTATTTCCCCTTCCTCCAATGGGAGAGACCACATGTGATGCCATCTTCTGATATCATCCATCAACACTGTTCCCAGCATGCACTTCACCTGAACAGCTAGTTCCTGAGACATAGGGATGTGTCCGCTGCTTGCAAGGCTGATTTCACACTTACTGCAGGAGGCTAGATGATTGGCCACTCAAATATATCAGGTCCTAATTCCTGGAAGCTGTAAATGATGTGAGGGAAAAGATTCTTTGCAGATGTGACTAAATTAAGGATCTTGAGATGAGAGATGAATCTGAATTATCTGAATGGCCCTACATCCAAGCTCAAGTGTCCTTCTAGGGGAGGGGCAGAGACACACACAGAGGAAAAGACCATGTGCCTGCAGTCTGGAGCCATGTGGCCACCTGTCTGGGACTGCAGGAAGTCTCTTGAAGCTAGAAAAGGCAAGAACACAATGCACCCTAGACCCTCTTGGAGAGAGTGATTTCAGCCCCTTGACATTACTTTGGCCCACTAGACTGTGAGAGAACAAATTTCTGTTGTTTAAAGTCACCAAGTTTGGGACATCCCTGGTGGTCCAGAGGTTATGATTTCACTTGGCAATGCAGGGGGTGCAGATTCCATCATCGGTCAGTAACCTAAGATTCCACATGCCTTCTGGCCAAAATGACAACAACATAAAGAACAGAAGTGATATTATAACAAATTCGGTTTTGCACACTAAGTCACTTCAGTCATGTCCGACTCTGTGTGACCCCATGGACTGTATCCTGCCAGGCTCCTTTGTCCATGGGATTCTCCAGGCAAGAATACCAGAGTGGGTCACTATGCCCTCCTCTAGGGGATCTTCCTGACCAGGGATTGAACCCACATCTCTTACATCTCCAGCACTGGGAAGCGGGTGCTGCTACTGCCACTTGGGAAGTCCAACAAATTCAATAAAGACTTAAAAAATAGTCCACATCAAAAAAAATTATTTTAAATAGTCACTAAGTTTATGATAATCATCGATAGCAGTTACAGGAAAGTAATACACTCACCTTGCCTCTCCCCAAAAACAAAAACAAAAAACCATAAAGCAAAGGAGAGTAGTGAAGTCCTTCTCACAGAGCAAAGACACCTACATCCTTCCATGCCTGGTCCATGATGCTTCCTCATAGGAAGCCCAGGGCATGAAGGGTGGGGTGTGTTGGTGGGGTGCAGCCTGCTGGCCCTTTGCTCTTTGAAGTCCAGTAATGCTCTCGGTTTGCCACAGCCTTGTGCCTGACCTTGGATCTGGGATTCTGCTCATGTTTTCCTGACCCCAGGGCTCTGTTCCTGCCTCGGCAATAAATAGGAGGATTGTTGAGAGGAGGTATGCAAAGATATTTAAGACAAGATCTCTGGAGTGAAAGCTCTCACAATCTGAAAGAGGGGATAGACATTTAAATAAAAACATTTAATATGCTAATAGATGGGGAAAAAAACAGCTCAGAACACTAATTTGTTATACTGATAGATTTTTAAAATTAAGCTTCCTGTTTTGCGATCATTGTAAATTCATATGTAGTTGTAAGAAAGAATACAGAGATAGATCACGTACTCCTAACCTAATTGCCCCAATGGTAACATCTTGCAAACCTGTAGATGATACCACAGCCAGGAGAGTGATGTTGAAACAGTCAAGACACAGTCCATAAATTCAAGGATCTCTTGCACTGCCCTTTTACAACCATACCTACCAAATCTTCTGGGATATCCTATGGACAGACAAGCCTGGTGGGCTACAGTCTATGAGGTTGCAAAGGAGTCAGACACGACTGACTTAGTGACAGCTGCTGCTGCATCGCTTCGGTCATGTCCGACTCTGTGCGACCCCATAGACGGCAGCCCACCAGGCTCCCCCATCCCTGGGATTCTCCAGGCAAGAACACTGGAGTGGGTTGCCATTTCCTTCTCCACTAAACAACAACAAAACACCAACTCTACACCTTACTCCTGACTTCTGCAACCACTCATCTGTTCTCCATTTCCATACTTTCATCATTTCAAGAATACTATATAAATAGGATCACATGTATGTAACCTTCCAGGACTGGCTTTTTTTTTTTTTTCCATTTCACTCAGTATAATTCCTCAGAGTTTCAGTGAAGTCACTGCATGTGTCAATATGTTCCTTTTCATTGCTGAATAGTATTCCATGGTGGGGACATACCATGGTTTATTTAACCACTCACCCATTGAAGGACCTCTGGGTTGTTTCTCATTTTTCATTATTAAATAAAATTTTTATGAACTTTTGTGTGAATATGCTTTCATTTTCCTAGCATAAACGCTCAAGAGCACAATTGCTGAGTTATATGGTAGTGGCACGTTTAGTTTTACAAGAAAAGGACAAACTATCATTGAGAATAGCTGTGCCATTTTGAATTACCACCAGCAATGTATGAGGGAGCCTTTCCAACACTTGGTATTGTCACTATTTATTTATTTATTTTTTTGCCAATAGATGATTTTTATCTGGGCATAGCTGTATCAGAACGAGGGAATGTGGAAATAATGCAAAATTGTGAATCAGGGATAAACTCATGGAAAACATGGAAAGAAGAATATGGATTAGTTGAGGCCAGTAAGGGTGCCTCAACAAAGGAGAGACTTTCAGCTGGGTGGGCATTGATCTGGTATTGCTTATTCTTGCAATGTCTTCCATCTCTTCTTTCTCACTCAGTATATCTGGCCTTGTTTCAGGTTCTCTACTCAAACCCGTTCTTTACAGCCAGCTCTTTGCCATCTGTTATTTATTAGCTTACTCATCACTTCCTCAGAGAAGCCCTCCAGGACCACCTTATCTCAGTAGATTTTTCTTCCACCCACCCCCATCATTATCTCTTTTGTGGGATGCCCTATTTGATCCTTTCATCATGCCTGTCCCCATTTGTAAGTATGTAATAATTTATTTACTTTTTTAAAGCTTCAAGCCTAAGAACAGGCTTTATTCCCAAGAGATCATCAGAATCCAACTAAGTCCTTGGCTTCTAAAAGACCTCAACAAACAACTGTTGAATGAGTGATTGAATTATGGGAAGACAGGCACTCCAAATTGAGGAACTTACCATTTTCACTTTACAATTCAAGAGACTAAATGTGTAAAGGGTCCTTTTCTGTTAGCCCAGTTTAGAAGGTGTGTATGGATGTGGAGGTAGAGGGTGGATTTCTCTGTTCATTTGAGATTTTAAAAAGTCACTCATCTCTTGTTCACCTTCTAAAATCTATATCTTTAATAAAGATAAAGTCCAAGGTTCCTAAAACCTAAAGCAACTTCCTATTCTAGTGGGGAAATGAGTAACTATAATACAAGGTAGAGAGAATTGGGCTTCCCAGGTAGGACTAATGGTAAAGAACCTGCCTGCCAATGCAGGAAACATAAGAGATGTGGGTTCAGACCCTGAGTTAGGAAGATCCTCTGCAGCAGGAAACGGCAACCCATGCCAGCATTCTTGCCTAGAAAATTTCATGAACAGAAGAGCCTGGTGGGCTACAGTCCATGGGGTCACAAAGAGTTGGACAGAACTTAAGAGACTTAGCAGGTACATGTGCACATTAAGAATTAAGACACACACACAAAAACAAAATAAAAAATCAGTCCTAAAATAAATAAATAAATAAATAAAATTCCACTGTTTTCATATCTGAAAAAAAAAAAAAAAGAATTAAGACACAAGACAGGGCTAAAAACAAAGAACCATGGTCAGAGAAGAGAAACAGTGAAGGCTTCCTGTGCTAGAAACTGGGGTGGCTTCTTGGAGGAGGTAGCATTTGAACTGGATTTGAAGAACTCATGGGATTTAGACATTTAGTCATGGCAAAGCAGCATTTTGGTTCTATATAAAGCATTTGGATACATTTTTCTTTTTTTGTCACAATCTATTTCTCTTAAAAATGAATCTAATTCCTGTCAACGAGCAGTGTTGCAGAAGCTGACTTTAGGTACAACAGAAATGAATTCTTCAATACCAAACCTCAGTACCATCAACACATGTCTCTGATACTTGGACATTTGTTCCCCCTATACATTTAGGAATTTTCAGTAAGTTTTTCGGTTCCTTTGTTTCATCCTCTAGGGATAGTTATATCTGAACCAGACAAGAAGAATCTGCAGAGGGTCCCATTAATACCCAAAGACAGCTGTTTAATTTTCTTTAAGTCCTCCTAAGGTTCAGGAGGACACAAGCCTAAGCAAGGTGGGTACTGCCTAAATGTGGTTTGAGAGCAGGGCAGTCAAGATGCCTAAAATGTGTGCACAGGGCAAGGTGGCGTTAGCCAGGGTAGGCAATGCTTTGGCTTTTCCTTGCCATTCTCTTGTTTTCTGTTCCTCTCCACATGCAAGGGAATGAGACTGTGAATTCAGGTCATTGTCTCTGACAAGGACCTCTGACCCTCTTTCTCTGAGTCTAGAACTTGCTGTTTAAATGCTGGCTATTGTGTTTCTGCCACTTTGCAATGTTATTTAGGCTATCACATGCAACCCCACACTTCTATCTATTAACTGATCTTTCTACTACCTATTTACCATCCTATTTATCTCTCTCTTGGGCTTCCCTGATAGCTCAGTTGGTTAAGAATCCATCTGCAATGCAGGAGACCTGGGTTCAATTCCTGGGTTGGGGAGATCCCCTTGGAGAAGGGAAAGGCTACCCACTCCTGTATTCTGGCCTAGAGAATTCCAGGGACTGTATAGTCCATGGGTTGCAAATAGTCAGACACAACTGAGCGACTTTCACTTTCTTTCTCTCTCAGCTATCTATTCGGAAATCTTTCTCTCTCAGCTATCTATTTGGAGAGGGCAATGGCAACCTACTCCAGTACTCTTGCCTGGAAAATCCCATGGATGGAGGAGCCTGGTAGGCTGCAGTCCATGGGGTCGCTAAGAGTCGGACATGACTGAGCAACTTCACTTTCACTTTTCACTTTCATGCATTGGAAAAGGAAATGGCAACCCACTCCAGTGTTCTTGCCTGGAGAATCCCAGGGACGGGGGAGCCTGGTGGGCTGCCATCTATGGGGTCGTACAGAGTTGGACACGACTGAAGTGTCTTAGCAGCAGCAGCTATCTATTTAACTAGATGTGACCAACAGTGCTGAAAATAGCAGATACTGCCTTAAACCTAGAATTGGCTATCTGTTGTCTGCTGGCCATGTGTAGTCAACAAATGCACGGGTCTTTTTTTTTTTTTTTTTTTGGTGGACATGAAAAATGTTTTTATATAGTGTGTATTAGTGGCCAACATTTAAAAAAGGGGGGGAGGGGCGGTCCTAAGATGGTGGAAGAATAGGATGGGGAGACCACTTTCTCCCCCACAAATTCATCAAAAGAACATTTGAAAGCTGAGCAAATTCCACAAAACAACTTTTGAATGCTGGCAGGGGACATCAGGCACCCAGAAAGGCAGCCCATTGTCTTTGAAAGGAGGTAGGAAAATATATAAAAGATAAAAAGAGAGACAAAAGAGGTAGGGATGGAGATTTGTCCCGGGAAGGGAGTCTTAAAAAAGAAAGAAGTTTCCAAACACCAGGAAACACTCTCACTGGCCAATCTGTGGCAAGCCTTGGAACCTCAGAGGGCAACATAACCGCGAGGAAAACTAAATAATTAAAATCCACAGATTATGTGCCTAAAGGCAACTCCCAGGGGAGAAGCAGCGCTGACGCTTGCATCCGCCACTAGCAAGCTGGGACTGGACAGGAAAGCGCAGGCTGCATTGCTTAGAGTAAGGACCGGGCCTGAATCCCCCGAGGGCAATCTGAGGGAATTAACTAGAGATAGCAACCCAGTCTGGGATAGCTGTCCCTAGAAAAGCCCTAACCTAAGACACCACCAGCCCCGCTCGCAGAACAAAGGACTGAGCAGAGCTAGCTGGCTGGGGACTGGCCCATCCCCCATCAAAGACAGGCAGGTGGGAGCAGCCAGAGCCGGAAGGGGGCATTTGTGGCCCCAGAGAGGTATCATTTACCAAACTGCAAGCAGACTTAGTTGCTAACCAAGATTCCTTGGGATTCTGGACAGTCGACATCTGCCCGGAGGGTCACAGCCAGAGATCCGCTCCCCAGAAGAGACACACGGCACACCTGAAAAGGTGTGCCAGTTGTACACCCAGAAAGCCGAGCGGCTGGGATGGGGGAGGCGATAACTCAGCAACTGAACTCGCCAAGCACCTGGTCACCTGAGCTTCTCAGACGGGGGAAGGGCACAAAACGCAGACCCATTCAAGTCTGAGCCTTTGTAGAGTACCTGAGAACCTGAACTGAATGGCTTAGACCTGGGAAGTGCACTCAAACCAGGGCCTGCCTCAGACAGTTCCCGGCAGAGCAACCTAGAGTCTGAGCAGTGTAGACTAGGAAAGCACACACGCAATGAGGTGAAGCAAACCCAGTGTGGCGAGGCACTGGGAGCACTCCCTACAGATGCCAGTGATATTTGTTTGCAGTGTTCCTCCCTCCCCACAGCATGACTGAACAAGCGAGCCTAAAAAAGTGACCACCACAGCCCCCTTATGTCAGGGCAGAAATTAGACACTGAAGAGACCAGCAAACAGAAGAAGCTAAAATAAACAGAGGGAACGGCTTTGGAAGTGACAGGTGCAATAGATTAAAACCCTGCAGTTAGTACTGACTACATAGGAAGCGGCCTATAGATCCATATTGCCCACAGCAACACCAGAGAAAGTCCTAGATACATTTTTACTACTATCATTTTTTTAATTTAAAATTAAAAAAAAATTAAGTCCTCTATTACTCCTTTAATTTTCATTTTTATATCCTACTATTACTTTGCAAAAAAAAGACCCAATTTTTAAAGCAAACTTCATATATACATATTTTATAATTTTTGTGACTTTGTTTTTTCCTTTAATATTGTATTTTTGAGAATCTAACCTCTATATTTTTAATCTTTGCTTCTTGGTATTTATTATCAATTTTTTTACCTTTAAGAACCCAATCTTCAGTACCCATTTTTACTTGGAAGCGAGATTACTGGCTGGATTCCTCTCTCCCTCTTTGGACTTTCCTTTTTCTCCACCAGGTTGCCTCTATCTCCTCCCTCCCGCTTTTCTTCTCTACCCAACTCTGTGAATCTCTTTGTGTGTTCTGGGTTGTGGAGAACACCTAAGGAACTGATTACTGGCTGGATCTGTCTCTCTCCTTTTGATTCCCCCTTTTATCTTCCTGGCCACCTCTGTCTCCTTCCTCCCTCTTCTCTTTGTGTAACTCTGTGAACATCTCTGAGTGGTCCAGACTGTGGAGAGCACCTAGGAAAGTGATTACTGGCTAGCTTGCTCATGCCCCTTTTGATTCCCCCTCTTCTCCTCCTGGTCACCTCTATCTCCCACCTCCCTCTTCTCTTCCCCCATGTAACTCTGTGTACCTCTCTGGGTGTCCCCCACTGTGGAGAAACTTTTCATCTTTAACCTAGATGTTTTATCATCAGTGCTGTATAGATGGAGAAGTCTTGAGGCTACTGTAAGAATAAGACTGAAAACCAGAGGCAAGAGGCTTAAGTCCAAATCCCGAGAGCACCAGAGAACTCTTGACTTCAGGGAACATTAATCTATAGGAGCTCATCAAATGCCTCCATACCTACACTGAAACCAAGCATCACCCAAGGGGCAACAAGTTCTAGAGAAAGACATACCATACAAATTCTCCAACAACACAGGAACATAGCCCTAAGTTTCAATATACAGGCTGCCCAAAGTCACACCAAACCCACTGGCATCTCAAAACTCATTACTGGACACTTCATTGCACTCCAGGGAGAAGAAATCCAGCTCCACCCACCAGAATACCGACACAAGCTTCCCTAACCAGGAAACCTTGATAAGCCACACATCCAGCCCCACCCACAGCAAGGAACCTCCACAATAAAGAGGAACTACAAACTGCCAGAATACAGAAAGGCCATCCCAAACACAGCAATATAAACAAGATGAAAAGGCAGAGAAATATCCAGCAGGTAAAGGAACAGGATAAATGCCCACCAAACCAAACAAAAGAGGAAGAGATAGGGAATCTACCTGATAAAGAATTATGAATAATGATAGTGAAAATGATCCAAAATCTTGAAAACAAAATGGAGTTACAGATAAATAGACTAGAGACAAGGATCGAGAAGATGCAAGAAATGTTTAAGAAAGACCTTGAAGAAATAAAAAAAAAGAGTCAATATATAATGAATAATGCAATAAATGAGATAAAAAACACTTTGGAGGGAACCACCAGTAGAATAACAGAGGCAGAGGATAGGATTAATGAGATAGAAGATAGAATGGTAGAAATAAATGAAACAGAGAGGAAAAAAGAATGAAAAGAAATGAGGACAACCTCAGAGACCTCTGGGACAATGTTAAACACCCCAACATTTGAATCATAGGAGTCCCAGAAGAAGAAGACAAAAAGAAAGATCATGAGAAAATACTTGAGGAGATAATAGTTGAAAACTTTCCTAAAATGGGAAAGGACATAATTACCCAAGTCCAAGAAACCCAGAAAGTCCTAAACAGGATAAACCCAAGGTGAAACACTGTAAGACACATATTGATCAAATTAACAAAGATCAAACACAAAGAACAAATATTAAAAGCAGCAAGGGAAAAACAACAAATAACACACAAGGGGATTCCCATAAGGATAACAGCTGATCTTTCAATAGAAACTCTTCAGGCCAGAAGGTAATGGCAAAACATACTTAAAGTGATGAAAGAAAATAACCTACAGCCCAGATTACTGTACCCACCAAGGATCTCATTCACATATGAAGGAGAAATCAAAAGCTTTATAGACAAGCAAAAGCTGAGAGAATTCAGCACCACCAAACCAGCTCTCCAAAAAATGCTAAAGGATCTTCTCTAGACAGGAAACACAGAAAGGGTGTATAAACTCGAGCCCAAAACAATAAAGTAAATGGCAATGGGATCATACTTATCAATAATTACCTTAAATGTAAATGGGTCGAATGCCCCAACCAAAAGACAAAGGCTGGCTGAATGGATAAAAAAACAAGACCCCTATATATGTTGTCTACAAGAGACCCACCTTGAAACAAGGGACACATACAGACTGAAAGTGAAGGGCTGGAAAAAGATATTCCACGCAAATAGATACCAAAAGAAAGCAGGAGTAGCAATACTCATATCAGATAAAATAGATTTTAGAACAAAGGTTGTGAAAAGAGACAAAAATGGATACATAATGATCAAAGGATCAATCCAAGAAGGAGATATAACAATTATAAATATATATGCACCCAACATAGGAGCACTGCAATATGTAAGACAAATGCTAACAAGTATGAAAGGGGAAATTAATAATAACACAACAATAGTGGGAGACTTTAATACTCCACTTACACCTATGGATAGATCAACTAAACAGAAAATTAACAAGGAAACACAAACTTTAAATGATACAATAGACCAGTTAGATCTACTTGATATCTATAGGACATTTCATCCTAAAACAATGAATTTCACCTTTTTCTCAAGTGCACGTGGAACCTTCTCCAGGATAGATCACATCCTGGCCATAAATCTAGCCTTGGTAAATTCAAAAAAATTGAAATCATTCCAAACATCTTTTCTGACCACAATGCAGTAAGATTAGATGTCAATTATAGGAGAAAAACTACTAAAAATTCCAACATATGGAGGCTGAACAAAACACTGTTGAACAACCAACAAAGAAGAAATCAAAAAAGAAATAAAAATATGAACAGAAATGAAAGAAAATGAAAACACAACAACCCAAAACTTATGGCACACTGTAAAAGCAGTGCGAAGGGGAAGGTTCATAGCAATACAGGCTTACCTCAAGAACCAAGAAAAAAGTCAAATAAATAACCTAACTGTACACCTAAAGCAATTAGAAAAGGAAGACATTAAGAACCCCAGGGTTAGTAGAAGGAAAGAAATCTTAAAAATTAGGGCAGAAATAAATGCAAAAGAAACAAAAGAGACCATAGCAAAAATAAACAAAGCCAAAAGCTGGTTCTTTGAGAAGTTAAATAAAATTGACAAACCATTAGCCAGACTCATCAAGAAACAAAGGGAGGAAAATCAAATCAACAAAATTAGAAATGAAAATGGAGAGATAACAATAGACAACACAGAAATACAAAGGATCATAAGAGACTACTATCAGCAACTATATGCAAATAAAATGGACAACTTGGAAGATATGGACAAATTCTTAGAAAAGTACAACTTTCCAAAACTGAACCAGGAAGAAATGGAAAATCTTAACAGACCCATCACAAGCACAAAAATTGAAACTGTAATCAGAAATCTTCCAGCAAACAAAAGCCCAGGACCAGACGGCTTCACAGCTGAATTCTACCAAAAATTTAGAGAAGAGCTAACACCTATCCTACTCAAACTCTTCCAGAAATTTGCAGAGGAAGGTAAACTTCCAAACTCATTCTATGAGGCCACCATCACCCTAATACCAAAACCTGACAAAGATGCCACAAAAAAAGAAAACTACAGGCCACTATCACTGATGAACATAGATGCAAAAATCCTTAACAAAATTCTAGCAAACAGAATCCAACAACATATTTAAAAGATCATACATCATGACCAAGTGGGCTTTATCCCAGGGATGCAAGGATTCTTCCAATATCTGCAAATCAATCAATGTAATACACCACATTAACAAATTGAAAAATAAAAGCCATACGATTATCTCAATAGATGCAGAGAAAGGCTTTGACAAAATTCAACATCCATTTATGATAAAACCCTCCAGAAAGCAGGAATAGAAGGAACACACCTCAACATAATAAAAGCTATATATGACAAACCCACAGCAAACATTATCCTCAATGGTGAAAAATTTAAAGCATTTCCCCTAAAGTCAGGAACAAGACAAGGGTGCCCCCTCTCACCACTACTATTCAACATAGTTTTGGAAGTTTTGGCCATAGCAATCAGAGCGGAAAAAGAAATAAAAGGAATCCATATTTGAAAAGAAGAAGTAAAACTCTCACTGTTTGCAGATGACATGATCCTATATGTAGAAAACCCTAAAGACTCCACCAGAAAATTATTAGAGCTAATTAATGAATACAGTAAAGTTGCAGGATATAAAATCAACACACAAAAATCCCTTGCATTCCTATACACTAACAATGAGAAAACAGAAAGAGAAATTAAGGAAACAATTCCACTCACCATTGCAACAAAAAGAATAAAATACTTAGGAATATATCTACCTAAAGAAACAAAAGACCTATATATAGAAAACTATAAAACACTGGTGAAAGAAATCAAAGAGGACACAAATAAATGGAGAAATATACCATGTTCATGGAGCAGAAGAATCAGTATAGTGAAAATGAATATACTACCCAAAGCAATCTATAGGTTCAATGCAATCCCTATCAAGCTATCAGTGGTATTTTTCACAGAACTAGAACAAATAATTTCACAATTTGTATGCAAATACAAAAAACCTTGAATAGCCAAAGCAATCTTGAGAAAGAAGAATGGAACTGGAGGAATCAACCTGCCTGACTTCAGGTTCTACTACAAAGCCACAGTCATCGAGACAGTATGGTACTGGCACAAAGACAGAAATATAGATCAATGGAACAAAATAGAAAGCCCAGAGATAAATCCATGTACCTATGGACACCTTATCTTTGACAAAGGAAGCAAGAATATACAATGGAGAAAAGACAATCTCTTTAACAAGTGGTGATGGGAAAACTGGTCAACGACTTGTAAAAAAAAATGAAACTAGAACATTTTCTAACACCATACACAAAAATAAACTCGAAATGGATTAAAGTTCTAAATGTAAGGCCAGAAAGTATAAAACTCCTAGAGGAAAACATAGGCAAAACACTCTCAGACATAAATCACAGCAGGATCCTCTATGACCCACCTCCCAGAATATTGGAAATAAAAGCAAAAATAAACAAATGGGACCTAATTAAAATTAAAAGCTTTGTACAACAAAGGAAACTATAAGCAAGGTGAAAAGACAGCCTAATTCCAGAAAAATAAATGACCCAATCAAAAAATGGGTCAAAGAACTAAACAGACATTTCTCCAAAGAAGACATACAGATGGCTAACAAACACGTGAAAAGATGCTCAACATCACTCATTATCAGAGAAATGCAAATCAAAACCACAATAAGGTACCATTTCACGCCAGTCAGAATGGCTGCTATCCAAAAGTTTACAAGCAATAAATTCTGGAGAGCATGTTGAGAAAATGGAACCCTCTTACACTGTTGGTGGGAATGCGAACTAGTACAGCCACTATGGAGAACAGTGTGGAGATTCCTTAAAAAATTGGAAATAGAACTGCCATACGACCCAGCAATCCCACTGCTGGGCATACACACCGAGGAAACCAGAACTGAAAGAGACACATGTACTCCAATGTTCATTGCAGCACTGTTTATAATAGCCAGGACATGGAAGCAACCTAGATGTTCATTAGCAGACAAATGGATAAGAAAGCTGTGGTACATATACACAGTGGAGTATTACTCAGCCATTAAAAAAGAATACATTTGAATCAGTTCTAATGAGGTGAATGAAACTGGAGCCTATTATAGAGAGTGAAGTAAGCCAGGAAGAAAAACATCAATACAGTATACTAACACATATATATGGAATTTAGAAAGATGTAACCCTGTATACGAGACAGCAAAAGAGACACAGATGTATAGAACAGTCTTTTGGACTCCGTGGGAGAGGGCGAGGGTGGGATGATTTGGGAGAATCGAATTGAAACATGTATATTATCATATGTGAAATGGATCACCAGTCCAAGTTCAATGCATGATACAGGATGCTCAGGGCTGGTGCACTGGGATGACCCAGAGGGATGAGATGGGGAGGGAGGTGGGGGGGAGGGTCAGGATGGGGAACACATGTACACCTATGGTGGATTCATGTCAATGTATGGCAAAACCAATACAATATTGTAGAGTAATTAGCATCCAAAAAATAAAAAAAAATTAATTAAAAAAGTTAGTATTTTTAAAAACAAGTGACGAAAAAAACAAAAAAAGGAAATTTTAAGTATACAATGCCAGGCATCTCCAGTCAAATGAGAAGGTGTGGACACACAATGTGGACTCTTTCAGGTGGAAACAAATAACTGCAATGTGGGGCCCCTCTGTTGAATGGCCATGGGCTCCCCAGGTTGCCCCAGTGTCAGTCGCTGGCTGTGTCACTTCATTTGGAGGCTACCATCAACCACAGTTTGCTTGGCATTAGAAAGTCCTGGGGGAGTAACTTGGTCTCTTCGTTCTTATCTTTGTACAATGATATTGTGAAGTCTTGTGAATTACTGCAGCAATACATGATTGCTTTAAAACAAAGAATACAGATGCATAAGCATTCACAGTTGTACAAATGCTCTAATAATGACTGCAGCTGTCTAATGACATCAGCCTCCTGGGGTTAGGTTGGGGTTGACGGAATTAATGTGAATTGGTTCCGAATGCCGCATCTATTCATGACCTTTGCCATCGGCTTTACAGCTCCCCCTACTGGCAGTGAAATACACGGCCCTAGAGCTTGGACTTTGGTATCAGCCGCATGATCTGTGTTGGGTATAAAAATACAGGCCACAGTGAAAGGGTTCCAGCTCATCCTCTCGTCCTGCCTGCTGTTAACAAAATGATGATGGAGCCCAAGGAGGCCCTTCCAGAAGACTGCTGCCCCAGGTCTGGGCTCCAGAAGGAGCACGCTAGAGCTGATGCCAGTGCCCCCCGCCCCCTCCCTGCCACCTGTAGTGAAGAGCTGGGTTGGGCTGGACCCACCTTGTGAAGTAGAGGTGCCCAGCTTATCCCTTGCAGAAGCAGCCCACTCTCAGCCAACTCAGAGAGGCACATGTACATATTAATTGCATGTCATGAAAAATGATGCAGCCTTGAAGTGAAAGGGTTAGTCCCTCAGTCATGTCTGACTCTGCAACCCCATGGACTATAGCCCGCCAGGCTCCTCTGTCCATGGGATTCTCTGGACAAGAACACTGGAGTGGGTTGTCCTGCCCTCCTCCAGGGGATTGTCCCAACCCAGGGATCAAACCCATGTCTCCTGCATTTCAGGCAGGTTCTTTACCATCCAAGCCATCAGGGAAGCCCTTAGGTCACAGAAAGCCCCTGCAGTTGGAGGTTTGGGGTGTCAAGTTCCCCAGCTTTGAGACAGGTATGGCTAAACCATCTGTGAGCGGGGCTGTCTGAGGAAGGATGGAGAAAGTTCTAAGCTCACAGGAGAGACACTTCATTTCCCTAGAGAGGCATAAATGAACCTAGTTTACAGCTCTGTGATTTGAGACCTTCCTTCTCCTTTTCCACATGCACCAAGTTTGCAGAAACAAGGAAATCGTCTTGCCCCACAGACATGGTGAAACTGCATCTCTTGGAAGTGTTAGCCATCGCCTCTTTTCCTTTTTTTCCAGGGGCTAATTTAGAGACGGGCTTTCCTTCTGCAATTTTCTTCCAGGCTTTACCAGAACTTATGAGCATGCCTTACAAGACCACGCAGGCTTATTAAAGCAGCTGCTTACAAATGAATAAATAAAAAATAAGGAAGTGGCCATCTCCTATCAAAGACAAATGACCTAATTTTGTTAGTGGGATCATGTTGTGAGGTCAGCTTTATTTTCCTGTAGCCCGGAGAGCATTACCATTCATGAAATTTTATTGGTTATTTGATGTCTGCAGATGCTCAACTCTTTCCCCAATACATGATTCATAGGGGCCAAAGTCTCTGAGCGTTTCCACATCAGAGCTCTGATCTTACATCTCGGAAGCTCTCCAAACAGCTCCCTGGTTCTTCCCCCACCTGGTGTGTCACAGGTTTTATATCCCATTTGCTGGGGGCTTATTTTTCTCCCTCTCTCATTACGACCCAGCTGTCATCTGGTGGAACACAATGCTGTCTCTCGTTTCCCATTGTCCATGGATAGTGGTTGAGGAAGTCTGGGTTTCAGGCAACACAAATTACTATTTAGGAGTCATCTTTACTTGGTTAACTGGGTCAGGACCTACAGAGCATCCACTTTTCCTGAAGACACAACACTGGAGCTCAACGAGACTGCTCATCTAATAAGGAATAAAGGTGTCACAGAAACTAAAAAAAAAAAAAAAAAGCACATCTCATTTCTCCTCTCCATTCTTCAATTCAAGAGAGATGTATTGGACTTCCCCAGTGGTCCAGTGGTTAAGAATCCATCTCCCAAGGCAGGGGACATGGGTTTTATCCCTGGTCCAGGAGGATCCCACATGCCAAGGGGCAACTAAGCCTGTGTGCCGTAACTACTGAGCCCACTTGGAGCTGGAGTCTAGGCTCTGCAACAAGAGAAGTCACTGCAGTGAGTAACCCCACTCACCCCAACTAGAGAAAGCCCACTCTCAGCAGCAAAGACCCAGTGCAGCCAAAAACAAATAAGTAATTAAATTTTAAAAAAATAAAGAAAGATGTACCGAGGGTCCTGGACCAGGGAATGTAAGCATGAAAAATATAGCACTTCACCTTGATGGAGCTTGCATTGCAGTGGCAGAGCCAGATGAGTAATACTGATGGGTACAGATTACACGTGGTGATGTGGGTTCTGTGGGAGGCAAACAGCCTGACCTCTGTGATACCCGAGGAAGGAGCATCTCGTGTTCATGGTCTCTGAGAAGGTGACACTGAAGCTAAGATATAAGAATGAGAAGGAGCATCCATGTGGAACTGGGACTGAGGTTATCCCAGCATGGATGGAGACCACAGAGCCTCTGAAACACAACAGACCCCTCCTTGTCAGAGGAGCTGATGAAAGGCCAGTGTGGACAGGGGCTGAAGGCACGGGAGGGTGTACAGAGGGCTGTGCTGGAGATGCAGCAGCTGCCAAGGATAAGTGTGATCCTTGACATTTTCTCCAGCTGTACCTGGAAACCACTGAAGGGTGTAAGCCAAAGAGTAACCTGATGATTAAGAAGATTCCTCCACGGACTTCCCTGGTTATCCAGTGGTTAAGACTCCAAGCCCTCAGTACAGGGGTCCAGGGTTTGATCCCTGGTCAGGGAACAAAGATCCTGCATGCTACATAGTGCTGCCAAAAAAAGGAAATATTCCTCCAGAAGCCATGAGGAGAGTAGTTTCAGGGGCAACAGAGTAGGTAGGGAAAGCAGTTAACAGGCCACTGCAGCCATTCAGGGATGAGGTGATGATGGCTTAGATGATGACGGAGGTAGAGGAGAGAACAAGTAAAAAGTGAATACATCACTGAGAAAGAGCTCTGCCAAAAATGGTGCATTTTTTGATGGTGAATACGCTACCCGCTGCAGTATTCTTGGGCTTCCTGGTGGCTCAGATGGTAAAGAATTCACCTGCAATGCAGGAGACCTGAGTTCGATCCCTGGGTTGGGAAGATCCCCTGGAGAAGGGAAAGGCTACCCACTCCAGTATTCTTGCCTGAGAATCCCATGGACAGAGGAGCCTGGTGGGCTACAGTCCAAGGGGTCACAAAGAGTCAGACACGACTGAGTGACTAAGCACAAGCACAAGCCATCATGATCCAAGCAACCTTGTGATTTGAATGAGACAGATGAACACTTGGGTGATTTTCTTCTTATTCTTAGACACTGGGGACACATCTAGGGGTTATGAAGGCATTGAGGAAATAAGCAGTTCAGGATGCTTTATCCTGGGGTTCAAATCCCATTTCTATTATTGATTACTCACAGAGCAGAAGAGTCAAGGAGATAGTCCCAAATCCACTAATTTGTCTCTCTGCAAAGAGGAGCCATCAGGAAAGCACTGTTTTCTGAAAGCAGTAAAGTCACTCTAAGATTAGAATTTTTTTTTTTTCTTCCTGGGACTTGTGTTTTTCTAACCACTACTTCCCCCATGAGAGCAACCATAACCACTGTGCTTGACCCCATCCTTGGTGAACTGGACACTTCTGTCAAACTTGGCAAATGATTCTCAAGGGGAAGAAGAAGGATTTGTCACCCATTGTTGAAACCCAAGAGGTATTCACTCTCACAGAATATTTCACTTGGAAAAGCATTTCCTTAAAATGTGTTTTTAGACCAAAAAAACCAAAAAACAAAAAAAAACAGAAACAACCTGAATACCCATCAGCAGGAAGGAGACTGGTTAAACTGATTATGATATGGCCATACGCTGATACACTGGAATGCTGCAGAGCCATGGGAAAGGAGATGCATTCATATGCACCCACTGTGCAGGATAGAAATGTATTTTCTAATTTTTTTCTAAACACACACACAGGTATATATGTAGAATTAGGTCAGCAGAGTTGCCCTAAGTAGTGAACAATCTCCAGGTGGTTGAATTAAGGAGGAAGTGTTTTTTCTTTATGTAAGCAGGAAGTATTTGTGTTTGCAAAGGTGGACATGAGTTGCTTCTCCAATTAGGAAAAAAAAAAAAAGAATGATACATGCTTTTATTTATTTAAAGAAAAAAGATATGCTACTGAAACTATACCATGTCTTACATATTTCCTTACTGAAGTTATTCAAATGACTAGCATCCAGATGTATTTTTCATGCTAAAAAACTGTTCTTGAGCTACATTCGAATGAAGAGAGTGAAGTTCATCAGCTTCAACAGAGAACATAGAAACTGCAGGTGTAGGTGGGCTGCCATCCACTTTCAGGAAGGTTCAGTCCCTGAGGTTTCTCCATTGTGTTCCCCAGAGGGTTTTGGCACTCCTTACTACTCAAGAGTCAGCAGCAACCGAAAGCATTTCTGAGGGTTTCGAGAGCAAAATTAGCTCCGGAACTGTGGGTGGACAGCTTGCGGGAGAGGAGCCCCATGGTAACACCTGTCTCATCGGCCCGAGGTTAGACAGCTCTGAAAATCATCCAGAACTATAGAATTACTGACTCTCTGTTCCCAAGCACACTCCGAGGCTTTTACCTTCAAGCAAACATGAGGAAAATAAAAATGGAAAACAAGGAGTCAATTAAAACACCTCATGGTTGCTTTTTGGCTTTTTTTGGTGTAATTAGGATATTTCAAGTGGATCCCTGTCTAACACAGTTGAAAGAAAGATATCTTTCAGTTTCTGAAAACATGAGCTTGCAAACTAAACGTCATGTCTTCCTTTCATCTCACAAGGAATTGTCAATAGAACTCCTGTATTATGGTCACAATGGTATAATTATTATGTTATAATTAAACACTATAATGATGATCATATTAATTCTCTGTTAAAGAAGACTGCTATTATGCTCAATATTTGATGAAGGAATGGCAGAATGAATGAAAATCCATAAATGCAGGAACCAGTGAGGGAATGAATGAAAAAATTAATCAATCAATCAATGTCAGAGATGGCTCAATTTCTCCTCACACCCTAAAGTTGGCTTCTTATTTTTAGGATTTATTTCCAATATAGTCCAGAGGACTAATAATTGACAATGCTTCATTTTAAAGAAATAAATATTTCTTTTTCTTCTAGCATTTCCAGTGATTAGCGGTACTTTTACGCACCTTAACTGACAAAATGGTGTTTGATAATTATCATGAAAGGTAAACTCAGCAAGAAGGAAACAGGTTATTTTAATAGTATAGATAAATGTTTTACTATTCAAATTTGTGGTAGGTTTGTGGATTTCAGTTTGACTGTGTTTCCCAGTATCCATATTTGTTACAGGTATTTTTTAAAATTTGTTTCAACCAAATATTATGTAATTTTAAAACGAAAAAAAAAAAGACAGCAAGAGGACCATGTATTGAAGCAAATATATGCTATACAAAGCTGAGGCCTAGAAATCTAGCAACTTGAGATGAGAGAGAACACCCAGAATATCCAGTAGGAATGGTACAATGCCTACATAGATTGAGATAACCATGAACTCTTTAAACCCAAATGTTTCAACTGCTTAATTTTCTCTTCGATAGTTTGCATATTACAAGAAGAAATGTGTGCTTTCTAATATCCCAGTGAACAGCCGCTTAATTAAAAAGAAGAGAGTTTGCAAAAAACACAGGCTGTGTGTCTCACAGCTAATTGAAATAGCTACAGAGGCCCCCAAAAAGACAAGTTCAATATTGTGGAAATATCAGCAGGTCTGGCATTTCAGTGTTCTCAGATATCCTCCTTGTCTGTCTGATTAAAATTTCACTTGGCCTTTCTGTCCATAATAAAAGAAACCTATTTGTGCCCAGAGCTGTTCGGCAGACAGCAGACGCATGTTAAATTTCAGGGCGTTTATTGAGTCTGTGGATGGTTGAGCAGCATTGCTGCTGAGAACACTTCATCAGGCTTTGTGGTGGGACCGAGGCAGTGGGGCTGATGGTGGTGTGTGGGGTAATCATTTTCAGACAGAGGCAGCTGTGTTGGAAATGATAGATACACCTCCCCCTTTATTCCTCAAAAAATAGTGTGCTCTATCTTACACGGTCTTCAATAATGAACAGTTTATGGGCAGGTGGCTCCTCAGGGCAATTTTCAGAGTTAGACAGGAGCAGCTGGGGAAATTGAGCATTGAGCCTTCTGGTATACCCTGTCAAGGTATGTCCACGTGTGTGTCTCTAATTGAGAGCAACTGAAGGGGCAAAGCAAACAGATTGCTACTACTACTACTACCAACAATGATAAGAAGATTGTAATCATGATATCTCCTTTAAGTATTAGCCTTTAAAGATAACACACTGCTCTATATAAAATGGACATCCAACAAGGACCTACTGTATAGGACATGGAACTACGTTCAATGTTATGTGGCAGCCTAGATGGGAGGGAAGTTTGGGGGATACATGGATATGTATGGCTGAGTCCCTTTGCTATTCATCTGAAACTACCACAACATTGTTAATTGGCTATACCCCAATACAAAATAAAAATGTTAAAAAAGAGAGATAATTAATATTTAGTGAGATTATGCAATGCCAAATTCACTGATCTGCATAGTATTTAATTAAAACTATTATTCTTCCCAATTTTCTATGAGGCAAGTGAGGCTTAGAGAGATTGAATGACTTATCCAAGATTATACAAATCACCCCCAGTAAAAGCTCTGACCCAGGCAGTCTGAGTCTGGTGTTTGAATTCTGAAGCCTTTTGATACTGCCTCCTAAGGGGTGCTGCAGTCCATGGGGTAGCAAAGAGTCAGACACAACTGAGCGACTGAACCAAACTGAAGATGTGGTTATTTTGGCACACATGCCTACTGTTCCCTCATAGCCAGTTTTCCTATCATCCCTGGTCATTTAAAAGACTCTAGCACTGGGGTGAAGCAGGGTGACTCATTCTGGCAAGGAGGCCATGCACGGACACCCCCTCCATTGCAGACAATCTGAGAGCAGCCCTCTGACACACTCTCCCCATGCAAACTCACCTTGGGTGATGCAGCTACAGAAGCAGCCTGGATCTTGACATACATCACAGAAGAGACCTGCACCACACCTATGCGAGCTCAGGATACACTCGAAAGTGTCAGAACATCGAAATGGATGACTTGTAAGTTATCTAGTGCAGGCTAGTCTTATTGTATTGTTATTTCCACGCAGAAAATGAACTTTCCCAAAGAACTTAAAATTGAATAGTTTGCAAGCTGCAGGATTCTCATCTCAGCACTGCTTTGGCAGAGGCTAACCCATATATGTCATCTACAACTCATCCTTATCTGAGCCTGGCTTACTCTAAAACACAGTAGGAGTGCCCATCAGTGACTAGCTAGATAGGTCCGCTAGCCATCCACCTAGCCACATTTCCATTCTTCTGCTTTTATGGAGGGTTTCACGTATGTCAGGCTCTCTGCTCAGCAATGGGAATACAACCACAAAGGCAGGGCAGAGACGCGGCCTCTGCCTTCAACACGCTATCAGTCTAATGACAGGGAGAGTGCAATAGCAGTAAGTGCAGTGCAGAGGGGAAATGCAAGATTTTCACTTGCTTTTTTTTAAATCTGTAATTGCTAAGTGTTCTTCAATGAACTGGGGTTATATTTAAATAAGAAAACAAAGAACTGTATTACAGTAATAGACAAGCTATCACAGGAGGCTACACAGCATAAACAGGAACCCAAAAAAGAAATAATCTATTACATCTGTACGAGGGTAAGAGGAAGACTGGATGAGACATGCCTTCAGCCATATCCTGAAAGATGATCTGATTTCCCCAGAAACAAAAGGTTCCTGTTTTGAGGTGCCATTCTAAATCACACAGAAGGAAGATCTGAAATGTTATGGAAGTCAGGATACCTCTGAAAGGAGTGCAGCAGAGTCCTCAAACAAACCATGAATTTGCTGGGAGACGTGACAAAGCAAGGTGAAAATGCTATGGGGTTTCTGGTTGCCTCTGTTACTGTGTATTTCAGTTCCTGACTTCAAACGCTGCTTTCTTTCTGCAGTTTGATTCAGCGGCAGAGGAGAAATCTTTAACTACATCACTGTTTGCAAAACAGATTCTAAGGAGTGGACGGGAAGGCAGAACGGTGGGGTGACTTCTTATTTTCCAGAATTCATGAGGAACAATTGCCTAGCGTACTCAGTAACATATTACCACATTAATAAAGTAGTAAAGCCATTAAATACTGTAAATTGTATAATAGCAACTCCCAGTGCATGCTCAGTTGTGTCCAACTCTTTGCAACCCCATGGACTGTAGCCTGCCAGGCACTTCTGTCCATGGAATTTTCCAGGCAAGAATACTCGGCTGGGCAAAGGCATCTCAAATTTCTAAGGAAGTTACTCAGTGGCAAAGCTTGGCTGGCTGCTCATGAGCAGGTGTATTTTCCCTCCAGGGACAAAGACTGCATTTCCCATCATCCCTGGCAGCCAGGTGTGGTCATGTGACCGTTTTGAGCCAATGGAAGTGAGTGAGGGTGCTGCTCTGTTTTCATGTTAGGCTTGGTCCATGTGATCTTCCCTCTCCTTGGCAACCATCATGGCAGAGCCACAAAGGGGAGGAGCTTGGGTCCCTGCATTGCTTCCTGGAGGACCACTCCCCACCCATCAGGAACACCTATTTTGACCTTGAGGGTAAGAAGATGTAAACTTGAATGGTATAAAGCCACTGAGCCTTGGGAGTTTGTTACTAAAATGTGTTATCACTTGAATACTAGTAGCCACTTCATTTCTTGTCCTGATTATGCAGGATAAAATACAGAGGAGTCAATGCCTACATCCAGGTTTTCTTTGGAGGCTGAAACTCAGAAAGGAAAGAAATGGATCATCACAGATGATTGTGTTTGTGGAGGTTGGCTCATCGTCCTTGCTGATGGAGCCATCTCTACATGAGAGGTTGGGCTTTTGAAGTCAGTCAACCAAGGGGAAGTTTGGCTTCCAGGTGGACAAAACTACAAAGACAAGAGAAAAAAAAATCTGCAAGAATGACTCTGGGACTCAGAGACATCTAAGTGACATGCAACTGTATCTTGCCAGTAGTTTCAGATCAAAGAAAGAGGACGCCTGACTTTAGAAATTGTTTAGAATGATCAAGTGTTCCCCTTGCCAAACTTCACGTTTTCGCAAGATTTCTTATAAGAACCGAATTCCCTCCTACTGATCTCCCCTTTCAGCATCCATTCAGATAGTTACTGTCCTTACATAACAGACCGTTAGTGAGCACTTACTCTGTGCCCAGCAATGCTTCAGGCATATTTTCACTCTTTCTCTTCCAAACAAATCTGCTCACAACCGCCAATGAGATCTTATTGAAATATTTATAGGGTCGTGTCCCTGTAATCCTTTAAATGCCTCTAGTGGCTTCGCAGTGTCCAAGCTCTCTCACAGCCTCCAAGGCTGGTTCCTCTAGCTCCTGCTCACACTGCTGCTCCCTCCCTCCCTGGACTCCGGGCATCCTCATCTGTCAATTCTCTGGATGTGCCAAGTTCTCTGTCTCTTCAGGCTGTCCCTACACTGTTGCCTTGGTCTGGAAACGTGGCTTCCTCCTCTCTCTTCCTATCTAATCCTACAAACCCATCAACTGAAATGTCAGTCCTTAGCAGAGGTCTCCTCTGTACTTTCCATCTAAATGAGGTCTTTCTGCTATAATTCTCTGTAGCATCTGGTGTTCTCCTTTTGTGACACTGATCATGGCTAGCAGCCACGTCCGTCAACAACTGATGTTTATTGGGTACCCACTCAATTAGAGGTGCTGGTGGTAAAAAACTGGGAAGATAAAACGCATGCCCCTATGATACATAGCTTTTCGAGGGAGAGACACACAACACATTTGTAAGCAAGTAAGCTCTTGACAGATGTATGAGTGCAGTGAGGAAATGATCAGGGTAACTGTTGGGTAATAAACCAGGCAGAATGCACTCTAGATGAGGTATTCAAGAAAGGTGGCAGTTAGGGACTTCCCTGGTAGTCCAGTGGTTGGGAGTCCACCTGGAACGCAGTGGACATGGGTTCAGTCTCTTATCTGGGAATATCCCACTGTGCTGCTGGGCAATTAAGCTGGTGGGCCACATCTACTGAGTCTGCAAGCTAGAGCCAGAGAGTCGCAGCTCCTGAGCCCACATGCCTAAAGCTTGTGCTCCTCAACAAAAGAAATTATGGCAATGAGAAGCCTGCACACCTGGGCACCTCAAGGGAGAGTAGCTCCCACTTGCTGCGGCTAGAGAAAGCCTGTGGACAGTGCAGCCAAAAATTAAATAAATAAGTAATTTCAAAAAGAGAAGTGTCAGTCTCTCAGTTGTGTCCAACTCTTTGCAACTCCATGGGCTGTAAGCTTCCAGACTCCTCTGTGCATGGAATTCTCCACGCAAAAATACTGGAGTGGGTTGCCACTTCCTGAACCAGGGATAAAACCTGGCAGATTCTTTACCATCTGAACCACCAGGGAAGCCCTAAAAAAGAAAGATGGTGGTCAAAATAAGTTTTGAAGGATGGGTAGGGGATAGCCATGGGAAGAGCCTTCCAAGAAGACAAGAGTAAGTGCAAAGGCCCTGCAGTGTAAAAGGGCTTAGAATATTCAAATAAAGGAATGGAGGCTGGTATTTCTGGAGCTTAGCCTGAAGTGGTAATCACAATAGTAAGGAAATAAGCAGAAATTACATAAAGATTTGTGTGACTACACACTTAATATCTGTTCCTAACCCTCCTTCACAGGTGGCACACTGGTAAACAATCTGCCTGCCAATGCAGGAGATGTGGGTTTGATCCCTGGGTCGAGAAGAGCCCCCTGGAGAAGGAAATGGCAATCCACTCCGTTATTCTTGCCTCAAAAATTCCATGGACAGAGGAGCCTGGTGGGCTATAGTCCACAGGGTCACAAAGAGTGGGGCATGACTGAGTACATGCACATACACACACACATACACACACCTGGGAGATGGAAAGCTCAGGGGTTGGAGGTACAGGGACACTACAGTTCCCATAATTCCACAAAGGCTAGTACAGGGCTTGACACATCGTTGGGTGTGGTGGTGGTTCCGTCGCTTAAGTTGTGTCCAACTTTTTGTGACCCCACAGACCATAGCCAGCCAGGCTCCTCTGTCCATGGGATTTCCCAGGCAAGACTTCTGGGAGTGGGTAGCCATTCCCTTCTCCAGGGGATCTTCCCAACCCAGGCATTGAACCCAGGTCTCCTGCATTGCAGGTGACCTCTTTACAGGCTGAGCCAGCAGGACTTGACATGTATTTGGGACTCTACATAATGAATAAATGAATGAACACAGCAGTTGGGTTGCTCACTTCAGATGGGAAGCTTTACAGCTCAGAATAGGTAAGAACAGTCAGGGAAAGCTACAAAGGTAGCCACTTTCCCATAATGGAAAAGAGCAAAGGGAGAAACGTAGTTGGTAAAGGATGACTGCTGTGTGCATACATGGCAGTAAGGAAGCAGGGACAGACAAGAGGTAAATATCTTGGAAATTTTCACTTCCATCTGTGATTGTTGCAAGGACCCAACCTCTGAAAGCCCAGGACGTTTATACTAAGCCAGAGGCATTAAAATTAGGCAGCACCTCCAGATTAAATCTAATAGATCTTCCATTTCATTTCCGTCAACCACTGCTGGATTTTGGCACCATTTTCATTGCAAATATGAGTAATGCGGACCCCTTAGTCACTATTAAGTAGCAATCTGGGGAAATCATCTACTTCCAATAATCCATTTCTCTAATTTAGAACACTCTGCAACCATATAATGAATAATACTGTCACCAGCTCTCCGGTAATGATGTATGACACATATCTGCAATTGCTCTTTTCAAGATAAATCCCATTGTGTGGTTTCCTTCAGAAAATCCTACTTGTTTATTCACTTGGGTTCCTCACACACAAATACAGTCGATTCATTTCTGGAGATGAATTTAGGAACAGAGTTATATCCCTGGCTTTGAAATATCAGGAAAAAGTTTTATCCTCACCTAATAAATAGCATTAAGTTTTGTCTACCAATGGTTGATTACTATGCAATTATATTCTTAAGTGCAGGCTGTCAATTAATTCCAAAGTGCCTTCTTTAATTAGTGACACCAGTCAGGATATTCCCATTAGCAATATCTTCCCATTTCTTATAAAAGTAATTTAATTCCACCCCCTCTTAGAGAATGCTAGGTTCTCTTTTAGAAGTTAAGACTTTGCTTTTCTATTAAATGATGCTCCCTTGATATTCATGGCTGGGATGATCATAAAAATCCCCCAAGTTTTGGGTTCTGTGGTTGCAACAGTCTCTCCTTCCCAAATATGAGGCAATGAAATGAAAACATTCCCCAAAGAACCAGCTCTTTTCCTACCCAAGAGATGAACAAAGAGGATAAAAGTTATGAAAAACAAAACTAAGTTGCTAGCGATCATCCTTGTGTTAAACAATGCTTAATGTCCTTCCATTTAAGGAAACTCTTCACAACCCTGCCTCTGGGCAAAAAGTAATTTCCCTGAGTGAGTCAAATTATTGTATTAAACACTCACTCTAATCCAGATATAATGATCAGAAGGGGAAATATTTTGGAATTGATGAGGGAAACATTTGGGGCCAAGTAAGAAGTATATAAAAGAAATTTGTCAAGAGAGTTTGTGTGTGTTATTATTATATGATTAAATATGTTTCAGAGCATTTTTCCTGTTGCTGTTCAGTCACTAAGTCATGTCCGACTCTTTGCAACTCCATGGACTGCAGCACACTAGGCTTCCCGGTCCTTCACTATCTCCTGGAGTTTGTTAAAACTCAAATCCATTGAGTCAGTGATGCTATCTAACCATCTCACCCTCTGCCATTTCTTTATTCTTTTGCCTTCAATCTTTCCGAGTGGGAAAGGGTCTTTTCCAACGAATTCAGCTCTTTCCATCAGGTGCCAAAGTGTTGGAGTTTCAGCTTCAGCATCAGTCCTTCCAATGAATATTCAGAGTTGATTTCCTTTAGGACCGACTGGTTGGATCTCCTTGCAGTCCAAGGGACTCTCAAGAGTCTTCTCCAGAACCAAAGTTTGAAAGTATCAATTATTCAGCCCCTACCCAATAGATGCCAGGTGCACCTGCCCCACCCAGAATGTAACAAACCCACATGCACCCAGACACTGACTGCCAAATGACCCCTGCCTGCAAAATTGTCTTGGTTGAGAACCATTGCCATAGAGGATGATATTTTCTTCTTTCTGTTTCTAAGCTTTTCTTCTAGGTTTCTGTGACATTTTGCCCTACTCACCTATTATTATGTCTTTGATAGTTATTAAAATCCAGATACAAAAGAGTGAAAGTTCACCTCATCAAACTTAATTCCAGAAACTAATCAAGAATAATAGTTGTGTATCATTTTAGACTTTTTCCACTGTGGGAAATTCATAGTATCTCTTAGGAGCCCAAGTCTCTACACACTTCAAGAAAATATGTTCATATCATGCACATCATTATGCAAATATCCTGTTTTCATTTTATAGACAGCAGCATACTAACGCTTTTCCATACTAGCACCCATAAATCAATGTTGTTCTTTTTAGCCGTTGAGTAGTGTTTCATTGTATGAACGGGCCAAAATGTACCCAAGCAAGTTTTAATAAACTTTGCATATGTATACATACATGTGTGTGCATGTGCGCATGCATAAATATGCATGTGTGTGTATGCATAAATGTATACACATATATTTGTGTGTGCGTGGTGCTAAGTGACTTCAGTGATGTATTACTCTTTGCAACCCCGTGAACTGTAACCCACCAGGCTCCTCTGTCCATGGGAGTCTCCAGGCAAGAATACTGGAGTAGGTTGTTGTGCCCTCCTCCTGGGACACATATGTGTGTGTGTATGTGTGTGTCTGTATATATATGGCTTCCGTGACTCAGTGGTAAAGAATCCACCTGCAATACAGGAGACACACAAGATGTGGTTCAATCCCTGGGTTGGGAAGATTCCTCGGGGAGGGGAATAGCAACCCACTCCAGTATTCTTCCCCGGGAAATTCCATGGACAGAGGAACCTGGTGGGCTGCAATCCATAGGGTAGCAAAAGAGTCAGACACTAGTTAGTGACTATACAACAACAACGATATATATATTCACATACATACACTTCTTAGTGTATCGTATAGTACATACTCGGCTACACGGGTGGTGCTAGTGGTAAAGAATCCACCTGCAATGCAAGAGACGTGGGAGGTGTGGCTTCAATCCCTGGGTGGGGAAGATCTCTTGGAGGAGGGCATGGCAACCCACTCCAGTATTCTTGCCTGGAGAATCCTAGGGACAGAGGAGCCTGATGGGTTATGGTCCATGGGGTTGCAAAGAATCAGATGTGACTGAAGCAAGTTGGCACAGCACATGCAGTATACTTAAAGACACAATATACATATGCATATAGACATATAAATGTTTTTCATATATGTACAAAGTATATATATATAAAAACTGCAGTGAATTTAGTTCCTCATAAAAACTGCAGTGAATTTAGTTCCTCATATATATTTATTTCTCTGGGTATATATTTGTATTTATGTAGATTAAATTCCTAGATGTATAACTTCTTAGCTTTCTCTCTTTTTTTTTTTTAAATGCTATTTTTTTTTTTCCTGACCACATTTCATTAACTCCCTCTCAAATGCTTTCCCCTCTGGGGTCACACAGGACATCGAGCATTTCTTTGGTCTCTCTCGAGCTCTCACCGTCCATTCATTAGACAATCGCAAACAGGGATTCTGCAAGGAGCGATGGACTGGGCTGGGGTTCCCAGCTATGAGTCATTGACCTTCCTGCTGAAGCCCACTTACTCCCTGGCATCTGGCCCATGTCACAGGCACATTGTCCTCTCCTCTGCTGGGTCTTAGGGTCTGCCAAGCTTAGAGCCTTTTGCTCATTTGCTCCAGGGTCTACTCTGCACCAGCCCTGAGAGAAGTGCTGGGGAGGACTTGATGAGCACAAAGCAGGTAGGATGGATCCCCTCAGAAGAATAGGGTTCAGTGGTCTAAAAAAAGATATTAATCAAAAATGCTTAGAAATGCATGCACAATTACAGCTGGAATTTCTGTTGCCCAGGAGAGAAGTCCCACGTTCTCTGACAGATAAGAATAAGGCCTGATACAGTCAGAGAACTTGGGGACAGGGGTTCCTGGACAAGAAGAAGTTTCTGTGGCTCCTAAGTCTATAGAAGCATTAACCACGGAGGGTCATAGAGGTGGCGAGGTCTAGGTGCCAGTTCGGCCTATGCAAACACCGCTGGTGGGAGGGGAGGGGGTCTTGGAGAGCAGAAGAGATCTCAGCACAGGGGAAGGGGAAGGAGTAGGGTGGCTCGTAGTGGAAGGTGAGGCTGGCTGCAGGATGCTCTGAGACTTGCAGGCTGAGAGGCGGGTTTGGCTGCCTGAGAAAGGAGTTGGGTTTTGGGAAAGCACAGGAAAGCAGCAGAAGGGACATGGTCACACCTAGCCTTTGAACAGATCACACTACTGACATGTCATGGATAATACACAGGAGCCACCAGCTGGCATCCTTAGAGGCCTCCAGGAATGGAGCAAAACTTGTCTTCCTTACTGTAAGCCCCTTGCCTCCAGGAATGATTCTGGGTCTGATAAAGGGCTGAATATCTCTTCCCATTTTTTTTTTCTTCTTTTTTTTTCACCTCAGAGTATTTCTTGATTTAAATGAAATTCATTTTTTCCTAAAATGAATTTTTCTAAAAAACAGGAGATATTTAGTATAATTCCCATTTACAGTGGTCCAGTCCCTTAAGTTGTGTCCGACCCTTTGCAACCCCACAGACTGTAGCCTGCAAGGCTCCTCTGTCCCCCACTATCTTCTGGAGTTTGCTCAAATTCATGTCCAGTGAGTTGGTGATTCTACCTAACCACCTCATCCTCTGCCAACCCTGCTCCTTTTGCCTTCAATCTTTCCCAGCATCAGGGTCTTTTCCAATGAGTCAGCTCTTCACATCAGGTGACCAAAGGCTCAGCCTCAGCATCCGTCCTTCCAATGAATATTCAGGGTTGATTTCCTTTAGGCTTGAGTGGTTTGATTTCCCATGCTTTCTCCCAAATAGTCTTGGTACACTAATCATTGCATCTTTATTTTAATTTCATTTTTACAGTCATCTTTTATTATTGGAGTATAATTGCTTCACAGTATTCTGTTAGTTTCTACTGTACAACAAAGTGAATCAGCTGTATGTGTATACTGCCCATTTCTTCTTTAATGGGTTTACTTTCTTTATTCATGACCACTGGCTTTTTGGTGTGCTTTAGAGCTGTGCTTTTCAGCCCTTTGGAGATCATATTGAAGGGAAGAGCTTTTGAAGAAAACGGGATTTTTTAAAAAATCAACAAACTGACATCTGCTTTAATTAGCCTCTAACAAGGGAATTCATTAATTCAAAAATGTAAAAAGAAAAAAAAAAACAGAGCAGCCTCTTTAGAAGAATATGATATCTTCTAATAACTGGTGTTAAACTGGAGGTAACTAAGAGCCTTAATAAACACATACACAAAAACCTTCACATTTCATCTATTCAACTTCGTACCTACACTTCCTTCTCCCCAAACTGAAAAGTTAGTTTAGAGCATGGCTAATCTATTGCGATGCAATCATATTTTCACCTTATCAAATATCCCCACGTATTCCTTCTACCCGCTCAAAAATGGAACAGCAGTGACTTAGATTTTATTTGGAAAATTCTTTATTCATCATACGGAAACACATTCAATTGCATTCGAGGAATTCAATTTCAAACTAATTTATCTTACGTTAATGTTTAAATTCATGAGATTTTGCTTAGACTCATCCTTGTAGTATAATAAATTCAGAGTCAATATGATAATTATTAAAATAGAAATGAGCATGAGAAAAATAAATCGGGTGGTCTGAGGGTGAATTCTCTCACACCTGAGCTGTGAGGCTTGTAGCAAAGAAGGTGAGAGAGAAGAAAAAAAGAGAAAAAAATAGTTGAGGGAGAGATGAAAGGAGAGGAGGAGATAGAATGTGCATAAGAGCACCTGTGCTAACACTTATCTGATACACACTGTGTTCCAGTCAATTTCAGGATTTCTTCAAATTCTTGCATCCCTTGGACAGCAAGGAGATCAAATCAGTCAATTCTAAAGGAGCCAACCCTGAAAATCCATTGGAAGGACTGATGCTGAAGTGCCAATACTCTGGCCACCTGATGTGAAAAGTCCACTCATTGGAAAAGACCCTGACAGGGGGAAAGACAGAAGGCCAAAGGAGAAGTGGGAGATGAGATGGTTGGATGGCATCACCGACTCAATGGACCTGAGCTGGACCAAACTTGGGGAGATAGAGAAGGACAGGGAAGCCTTGTGTGCTGCAGTCTATGGGGTCGCAAAGAGTTGAACATGACTTAGCGACTGAACAACGACAACAAAAGCCTCAGCACAGGCAATGAGGATTGCTCGAGTGGCAATAATACCAGCTAACAATGAGTACTTCCTGTGTGCCAGGCAGTGTCGCATGGGAAATCTGGCTCAGTCTTTACAATCTACATAGGTGAGATGACGCCTGTCCTCCCCAGGTGAGAAAAACTAGATTGGGAGGCATAAGATGACAAGATCAAGGAAATACTACGTATTTCAATACGTAGTAAGAGGGGGATCCAGACGAAGAGCCCAAGTCTGGCTCCATGTTCTTAACCATGATGCGTTATGCTCACCCCACCGGTAAAGATGGCAAAAATTTGAATTCGGATTTGCCAGACTCCTAAAATCCTGCACTCACATTAGAGAGCTTCCCAGGGATTGTAATGACTCCACTCCCCAAGATATAAGACCCAAGTTCCTGAGTTGGACCCCTGGTTCCTGCCCCACCATCTGGGAACCTTCTACCTGCTGCCAATGTCTTCAAGACCCCAGTCCCATTTTCACCACATTGATTGCCTTCTTCATCTCCAACCAGTTTCTTTCCTTCTGCTATCGATTGAGGGCTCATGCTTCCTGCAGTGATACAGTGAATAAATACACACTAACTGGGAAATGATATTGTAGTTTTAAAAAGGAAGAGAGAGTGGAACTCAAAAACACTTCCTATAGGTGGTTCTTTGGACCCTCACTATCCAAATAGACTGTTTCCCGAGTAAGGCTTTCTTTTCTCTTCTCAACTTGCTTATTCCAGACACATAACTCCTTCTCTCCTGTAATGAATTTCCCTCATCCTTCCCAAATCAGTCCCCAAATGTCCAATAATCTCTGACTTTCCCACTGATTCTTGGATTGCATGTGTGATTTTTAAAACATCTATAACAGTCATTTTCAACTGGGGTGATTTTGTCTCCAGGGGACATATGGAAATGCCTGTGACAAATGTGGTTGTTACAGCTTGGGTGGAGGGGTGGTGTTACTGGCCTCCAGTGAGCAGAGGTCAGCACCTGCATGCTCAGTCACTCAGTTGTATAGTTCTCCTTGTGACCCCATGGACTGTAGCCCACCAGGGAGCAGAGGTCAGAGATGCTCTTAAATATTCTACAGTATACACAACGGTCCCTGCCCCCAACAAAAATGATCTGATCCCAAATGTCAACAGTGCAGAAGTGAGGCTGAGAACCCAAGCTTAGAAGAACACACTTAACAGCTATTGATAATGGCTGCTTCTGGAAAGGATATGGGGACAAGAAGACAGTGCTTAAGTCACTCCAGCTGTGTCCGACTCTTTGTGACCCTAAGGACCATAGCCCTCCAGGCTCTTCTGTCCATGAGATTCTACAGGCAAGAATACTGGAGTGGGTTGCCATGCCCTTCTCTAGGAGATCTTCCTGACCTAGGGATTGAACTCATGTCTCTTATGTCTCCTGCATGGGCAGGCAGGTTCTTTGCCACTAGCGCCACCAGAGGAGCCCCAAGAAGACAGTATCACCTTTTAATTCTTTCCCTCTGAACTGTTAACAGCTCTTCTTTACAACCCACGTGTATTATTTTTGAAATGTTACGCTGTTGTTCAGTTGCTCAGTTATGTCCGACTCTTTGTGACCCCATGGACTGCAGCACGCTAGGCTTCCCTGTCCTTCACCATCTCCCGGAGTTTGCTCAAACCCATGTCCATTGAGTTGTTGATGCCATCCAACCATCTCATCCTCTGTCATCCCCTTCTCCTCTCACCTTCAATCTTTCTCAGAATCAGGGTCTTTTCAATGAGTTGGCTCTTTGCCTCAGGTGGCCAAAGGATTGGAGTTTCATCTTCAGCATCAGTCCTTCCAATGAATATTTAGGATTGATTTCCTTTAGGATTGACTGGTTTGATCTCTTTGCAATCCAAGGGACTCTCAAGAGTCTTCTCCAACACCACAGTTCAAACACATCAATTCTTTGACACTCAGCCTTCTTTATGGTCCAACTCTCACATCCATACATGACTACTGGAAAAATCATAGCTTTGATTATACAGAACTTTGTTAACAAAGCAATGTCTCTGTTTTTTAATATGCTGTCCAGATTTTTCATAGTTTATCTTCCAAGGAGCAAGTGTCTTTTAATTTTGTGGCTGCAGCCACCATCTGTAGTGATTCTGGAGCCCTCCAAAGTTAATTCTGTCACTGTTTCCATTGTTTCCCCACCTATTTGCCTGAAGTGATGAGCCCGGATGCCATGATCTTATTTTTTTGAATACTGAGCTTTAAGCCAAGTTTTTCACTCTCCTCTTTTACCTTCATCAAGAGGTCCTATTACAAAGCTAAAAATATAAGTACCATATTTTTAAATGTTCTCTTTAAAAAAGGTTTAAAAAAAAGTTTAAGTGGACTTTTTAAAGAAATGCAAAAGAAATAGTAACTAGAAGAAAAATTATTTTCAAGGGACTGGGTGATGAATCCAAAGAAGAAATTCCTGTGATATGGCACCAAGCAATTTACCCTTTCATTACTGTGTGACCAAAAAAAAAAAAAAAAAAGACAATATTAACTTGAAAAGATTTATTATTATTTAAGATGATGGTGATCAAGAGAAATAGAGGAGACATGCTCAGAATTTTAATGGAAAGAAAAGAAGAAATCCAGAATTTATTACACATCACTACTTTGTCTTCAAAACAAACTGACATCCTGAGTTGTCTTGTTAGACGGATAACTACTTGCATTCTTGATATTTCTCTTCACTATTCTACAACTTTAAGATGAAAAATGTAGACAAAAATTTAGAAGTTCACGGGGAAAAAAAAGTACATTATGTCCACTCTTTCATTCACATTGTTGTTGGTGTTTAGTCACTAAGTCCTATCTGACTCTTTTGCAACCCCATGGACTGTGCCCCATCAGGCTCCTCTGTCCATGGGGTTTTTCAGGCAAGAATACTAGAGTGGGTTACAATTTCCTCCTCCAGGGGATCTTCTCAACCCAGGGACGTAACCCACGTTTCCTGCACTGCAGGCAGATTCTTTACCACTGAGCCACCAGAGAAGCCTCGGTTCACATTACTAGCTCTTTTTATCATTCAAGATGCAGGCTGGATGTCACCTCTTCCAGGAAGCTGCTCCTTGCCCTGATTTGCGTGGTGCACCTTTGGCATATTCCTTCCTGAAGCGTCCTGCAAATTCCCTCCATCCAGCTCACAGCACAGAACCTTAATTATCTCTGGTTACCTGTCTAGGTCCCCTAAGGCAGGGGTATCTGATTACCCATCTCTGATTCTGCAGCAACTCGGATCCTGTGTGATTCTTAATAGTTATACAAAACATCAGTGGGGTGGAACTAATTCAAAGAATGAAAAAACAGACACAAGGATGAAAAAAAAATTAGGAATATGCTTCTAATGACTCCAAGAAAACAAGAATAGGGGAATTCAAAAGCAAGGGACAGGAGGTACTTCTCTGGTGGCCCAGTGGCTAAGACTGTGGTCCCAAGGCAGGAGGCCTGGGTGTGATCACTGGTTGGGGAACTAGATCCCACATGCCACAACTAGGAGTTTGTATGATGCAATGATCAAGATCCCACGTGCCAGAACTAAGACCCAGTCCAGCCAAAGAACAAATAAACAAATAAGTGAATAAATTGAAAAGACGTAGGGGAGTGAGGAAGAGGGGGGAAGATTGTTAACGAAGGAAGAAGGTGGCGTACAGCCTCATTGGTACATTGGTACATTGGTGGCGTACAGCCTCATTCTCTCATTGGTGGAGAATACAGGAAGGAGGAGTGGTCAGCACAGGCCCCTCCCATCCAGGGGTCCAATGTTGGTCCTGTCTTTGACCAGCTCAGAGCTTGATAGAAGTTTCCCATTTGCACAGTGGAAGTCATAGCAGTAGTCAAGTCATGTGATGCTAAGGAACATGAAATGGGAATCATACACGTACAGCACCCAAGGAGAGTGCGTACACGTTGAGCAACTATCAGGAGTGGCTGCTCTTGGTGATGAATTCTAATGGTGATGAGAACAATTCCCAGCAGCACATGCTTATTAATACTAATCCATGCCCTTTATGTGGCTGACTCTGCTGGGCATTTTAAGGCATAAAGAGATCTGAGATTCAGTCATTGCTTTCAAAAGGCTTAGCCTAGTTGCAGAGTCAGACCAGCCCCAGCCCTGCCCATGGGGTCTTTTCCACCCCTCTCCCTTCCTCCAAGCCTAAGCTGCCCAGGAAAGCCAGCACTTGGACCTTGAAAAACACACCATAATGTGTTAGTGTGAATTAGCATGGGGTTGTCTACCCTCATACCTTATGAGCGGCTTCATCTGCCATAACTTAGGCTGTGATGGGGAATAAAATGCAAGCACGGCAAAGAGCTCACTGTGCTCGGCAAGACATGTTTTATCTCTAGCCACGGAGTGGAATTGCATTCCTGTTGTGAAACCCAGATTGATGCATGCGTTTTATTTATAACCCTTTCTCCCGAAGTTCCTCCAAGTTACAAGTTAGCAATGAAAGTTTGCAGTGGCTTTTAAAAGGCCTGCTGGCATCTCCCCCTGACAGCCAAATTCTTGCAAGTGACAGGAACAGAGCTCAGGATGGGCGAGAGTCAGCAGGCATTGACAAATGGACGTGTCCAAGAAAGAATAATTGTGATGGAAGGGAACAGGCAGAAAGCAAAACTGGTGAGCAAGGTCTTCGTTCTTAGCCCATCGTACCAGCATCTCAAACTGACTGCATTCAGCCACTGGGGCTTTTCCCTTTCATCATCCCCTGGACTTGGAGCAGGTCAAGAATCCCTTTATACTTCCATCTGCCCCTTCTCATTCCATCTCTTCCAGTGGCTGCAGAAAATGCCCCCAGAACCATTTAGCTAGCAGTGCCCTCTGTTTAGTGACCATTTCTCAATCCTATATATCCATGCTGCCATATATGGTCATGCAGAACGTATGGTAGTCAAGAAATACCAACCTCTAAATGCTAAGTTGCTTTAGTCGTGTATGATTTTTTGCTACCCTATGGACTGTAGCCTGCCAGGATCCTCTGTCCATGGTATTTTCCAGGCAAGAGAACTGGAGTGGGTTGCCATTTCCTCCTCCAGGGGATCTTCCCAACTCAGAGATCAGACCCAGCGATCGAACCAGTGTTTCTTATGTCTTATGTCTATATTGGCAGGCATGTTCTTTATCACGAGCACCACCCAAGAAGCCCAATACTAGAGACAAGCAAATCAGAGATGAGCACTCTGGAAAACAGTCCAACACTTCCTCAAAGAATTCAACATAGTGTTACTATATGACCCAGAGATCCCATTCGTAGGTACATACTCAAAATAACACTAACAGGTACTCAACCAACACATGTACACACATGTTCATAGCTGCGCTATTCATGATAGTCAAAAGGTAGAAACAACCCAATGTCCATCAATCAATAAATGGATCAAACAAATCATGGTATAGCCATACAATGGAATATTATTCACCTGTAAAAAAGGATGCTGAACCAAATAGATATTATGATGCTACATAGACCATAAATATATATGCTATCAAAAATATTATGCTAAGTTTAAGAACCTAAAGACAAAAATCATGTGTTCTGATTCCATGTATGTGAACAATTCAGAGAGACAGAAAGCAGATTCATGGTTGCCCAGAGATATGGGAAAGTAGAAATGAAGATAATCTGCTTTAATGTGTATGGGGTTTCCTTTTGGGTGACATGAGTGTTTTGGAACTAGATAAAAATAATTGTGCAATAGGTTGAGTGTACCATGTGCCGCTAACTTGCTCACTGGAACACAGTTATGTGTTTTCATTATTTTTAAGATTTTATTTATTTTTTATTGGAGTACAGTTGATTTATAATATTGTGCTAAATTCTGCTGTACACCAAAGGGACTCAGTGATACACACACATATATATAGTCTTTAATTTATTTTTAATTTTGTATTGGCCAATTAACAATGTTTGAATAGTTTTAGGTGAACAGCGAAGGGACTCAGCCATACATATACATGGATCTATTCTCCCCCAAACTCCCCTCCTATCCAGGCTGTCACATAAAACTGAGCACGGTTCCCTGTGCTGTACAGTAGGTCCTTGTTGGTTATCCATTTTAAATAGAGCAGCGTGTTTATATGAAATTCACCTCAAATAATAATCAAAAATAAGTATCAAAGACTACAGCGGTTTTCTAATTCTGGGACAAGCATAGGTCAGGTACCAAGATCCAGTTTCGGAGGGGGGGAAAAAAACAGAGACCGAAGTCATGGTCAGGGTTCACTGTAAAGTGACAGAGTCTAAAACAGGTACAAGAGTAGGGTCCATAGGTGTGGACTGACAGTAAAGGTCTCAACACAGATACAGGGACCTGACGTTGAATCTCAGAGCTACGAATACTATTTTCTAGCTGTGGAATGCTGGCGACTTCACCATTTCTGAGTCTTGCTGTCCATACTGGAAACAGATGGGGAATCTTCTTGGCTGGGTTGCCTCAAGAATCCAATGACAATGATTGGAAAAATCTATTGTAAGTCATTGCATGTAACACTAATGTAAGTGTGCAACTAATGGCAGCTTTAATTATCATGTAATCACCATGCACGGAATGTATGGTCAAGGCTGCCAAGGATGACAAAGGTCAGACCCAGGCATACCCTCCTGAGGCGAGGGCACTATGTAGAGACCATTACTCTCCTGCTGACGACAGAAGCACATGAGGGTGATTCCCGGCTCCACCAGTATTTCTAATGCCTCTGCTGGCATCATGCCTTCTAACATGCTATTGGTCAGATGAAGTCACATGACCAAGACCAGGATAAAAGAGACAGGAAATATCCACCTGGAACTCTAACAAGAGGAACGCATCAAAGGATGTGTAGACAATGGGGGAGGGGATGAAAAATGTGAAACGTTACTACAACTATACCATGACATCCCAAGATGTTTGTGTTCCCATTTTAGAGACAGGAAACCAGACACTTAGCAGCATTGCCAAGATCATTTAGCTTGAAAATGACAGAGCTGGGTTTAAAACCAGGTCATCTAAATTTAAAGCACAATAGAGGGACACAGTGAGATTCTGGGGAGATGGTGTAGGAATAAAGTATGAGGCAAAACTTCATAGAGGTCATGACCCTTCTTGTCTGATATGAATGACATTCCAAGGGTGTTTCACAAATGCTCAAATTATGACCATTAACAGGATTTCTGTAGCTGGACATGAACTTAAGAAAGAAAAGTCCTCATACAGTAGAAATGTGATTAAAGGGACGTCCTACTTTAAGGGACCTACTTTGGAGCAGACCTCCGGCCAACTTCAGGGAGGTCTGCTCCAAAGTAGCCTTTTTTTCCCCCCAAATTAAGTCTTTATTGAATTTGTTACAATATTGCTTCTGTTTTGTTTTGGATTTTTGGTGCTGTGGCATGTGGGATCTTAGCTTCCTGATCAGGGATTGAACCCACACCTCCTGCATGGGAAGATGTGTTCTTAACCACTGGATTGACAGGGAAGCCCCAAAATAAGTTTTAAAACAGTTATTTCCATCATGAGACACTCAAAGAAGGTGACTCCTGTAGCTGACAGCTCAGCAGCATCCTTCTACATGAAAGATGCATTCTGGTTAAGTGTGTTTGAAATTATGATAGATTGAGGCGATCAGAAATGCATTACCTGGGTGTCTGCTTTCTCTTTAAAATCTCCAGAAACCAAATTCTTGTCTCCAATCGTGTGGATGATTTGATGTATTATAGGTCTAGTCAAGGGGTGAGCACTCTCTCAGAACCCCTAATCGGCAATATGCCTGCTGCCATGTCAAAACTTTCTTCCTGAGGGCCTTCCTGCTATGAGCTATCTAGACTTGAATTCCAGTTCATCAGTGTGCAAAAGTCACGCAAAGGCAAACTGGAGCCAGTCTTGCAACAACAAAACCCATGACTGACTCTCATCCAGATGCCTTCTTCAGTAAGTCAGAGATGCCACAATTCCTTTAAAATGGTAAACACTCAGAAAGGAGCTCTTCTCCCTGAAGTATTTCCCTGTCTTATCACAGCTAAGACTCTGTATCTCAAGGTCTTCAAGCACCTTCTAAAAGCTCCATGTTGCCCTTGGCTTCAATGGAGTGGAATTACTTTTCTAATTGCACCCAAAGGCATAGACACAGAGTTCACATGTTTGGTAGGAACTGATTTTTTTTTTCTCCTAAAGTAATTATTAAGAACAGAATATTAGATCATTAGAATTAGAATGAGGGTTGTTTGCAAACAATGGGAGAGTTTTTGCTTGGCAGTCAAGGCAACACAGTGCAGTGGTTAAGAGTAAGGGATCTAGGACTTCCCTGGTAGTCCAATGGTTGAGAATCTGCCTGCTAATGCAGGGGACACATGTTCGATCCCTGTCCGGGAAGATTTTACATGCCTTGGAGCAACTAAGCCCGGGAGCCACAAATACTGAAGCCCACATTCTAGAGCCTGTGCTCTGCAACAAGAGAAGCCATCGCAATGAGAGACCCTCACACTGCAATGAAGAGTAGCCCTGTTCGAAGCAAGTGGAGAAAGCCTTCACACAGCAACGAAGACCTGGTGCAGTCAAAATTAACTGATTTAAAAAACAAAAAAACAAAGAGGAAGTGCTCTGGAGTTAGGCAGACCTGAGTTTGAATCCTGGCTCTGGCAAATGACAAGTGGGCAATCTCAGGCAAGTCACATACTGTCTCCAATATTTAGTTTACTCCCCTGTAGGAGGATTGATTCCATGAGATACTGTGTAGATAGACAGTGTGCAATGTCTGCCAGGGAGGATGCTGGAATAACAGCTGAAAAATACAGACAGATCACAGCATTTATTTACATCATGTCTTTCAGTGGATTCCCTGTTCATAGGGCACAGCCCGTGAACCGGACATGGTCCTGCAGTGGCCAGCACGTCTCTCCTCTCCAGCCTCGCCTCCAGCCCCATCCATCCTCGCGAGTTGCATTCTTAAGGACTTTGCACTTCACTCCCTCAGGTTCCCTAGACCTTCTCCAATGCTCTCTCTCCTCCCAATTCAGCCTGGTGAATGCCACCCATGCTTCAAGCATCTTCTCAAACGTCACTTTGAAGAAGCCTCTCTGGATTTACATCCATGATCTCCATTTTCTACTCTTGTGGCCCCAGTATAACTTCCCTTCACAGCATTGTAATTTTTGATTTCTTTGATTTATGTCTGTCTCTCCACCCCGGTTAAACTCTAAGCTCTGTGAAACTGGAGACCTGGTCTAATTTGCTCCTAGGACCTGGCATCAGGCCTGACACCTGGTAGGTATTCAATGGTTAGTTATTCAATGAATGACACATAGTAGGTATCCAGTGGTTACTGATTCAATGAATGGATGGAAAACAATGACATAGAAAAGAAGTGAAGGGAACACAGCCTGGTGCTCTGTGATGACCTAGAGGGCTGGGATGGGGGTGGTGGGAGGGAGATCCAAGAGAGAGGGGATATATGTCTGCATATGACTGAGCCAGTCCACTGTACAGCTGAAATTAATACAACATGATAAAGCAATTATACTTCATTAAAAAATAAAAAAACATTTAGGATTAGTGCATGAGCTCTGTCTTAATTCGCTTCCTTGCCTTCAGTTTAAACAGCACAAAAGGGTATTTCTGACTCTCTCTTAGATATCTGCTCCCTGCCTTCCCCTTTGTTACTATATCACAGAAGAAAATAATAATAATTACTATTGTAATATTGATGATTCAACGAGACTGTCTCCTGATATTGGCTGGTTTGGTGTGGTGTTGTTTTGTAGTTTTAAATAAGCTCCCTATGTGGGCTATTAAATAAAGTGGGGACAAATGAGAGGAATTATGCATTCGCTCTTCACTCCAGGACAAGTTGTTATGTTTGCCTGAATCTAATTTCCCTTCATCTAGATCACTGAACTGAACTTCAGCTATTGTTGGTGCCAAGTTGAGAGTGTTGGTGGAAGCCTGGTTAATAACTTGCTGGTAAGTTCAGCAAGGGAGGAATTGTGCCCAGTCTGGGTCATTATTTCTCTTCCTTTATGTAACAGGGCGTTTGGGGCTGAGCTGAAATGGAGGCAGTGGGAGGGTAAACACTACTTTCCTGTTCTATTCCACTCATTCCCAGTGGGCCCTTTCCCAAACTCCATGTGCTTGCTGCTCTTGGCAAGCCCGGGAGGTTTTATTTTATTACTAGAGAAGGAAGAAGAAGATTTTGATAGGAGGTGAGAGTTTGGGACTCAGAAAGGGGATAAGAAAACTCAAAATGGAATGGGGGGTATCTGTCCCCTGCTCGGCTCCCTGGGGTTGATTCTGAGCCACCTGTGGATGGAGGGGGTTTAGGTGCAGAAGGTGGGGGAGACTCGATGTCAAAGTAAGGAGATCTCCTTTGGGGAGGAGGCGACAGATCACAACACGGAGCTGGGAAGGGGGCTGTCTGCCCTGTCTCTAAAGACAACGGAAGGATGTTCTTGGATCCCCAAACTACAACCATGGGGGCATCCAGAGGGGATGTCTAGGAGCAGGTGTCAGAGTTCTCCAGATACGAGGTGATGATGGTGGACCCCTGGGAACAGCTACATGGTCAGAGCAGGGCTGGAAAAGACAGATGTCTGATTCATGGAATACGGTTTAAGTGTCACCTGGGAAAGACGGCCAGAAATAATTTGTTTTTTCCTCCAGTTTTTTTTTTTTCCAATTATAGTTTAAAAAATGTTATGTCTAATTGGAGGATAATTACTTAAAAATACTGTGACAGTATCTGCCATACATCAACATGACTCAGCAGCAGGTATACAAAAGTCCCCTCCCTCCTGAGCCTCCCTCCCACCTCCTAATTATACATGATTTCCAGTCTTGTGTTAGTTTCACACTGTTTCACACTTTGTGTACAGCAAAGTGACTCAGTTCTTTTTTCAGATTCTTTCCATTATAAGGGTATCACATGATGCTGAACATAGTTCCCTGTGCCACACAGTAGGTCCTTGTTTGTCTATCTTATAGTTAGCAATATGTACAGGTCAACCCTAAAGTGTTAATGTATCCCTTCCCCCTCCCCCATGTCCAGAAAATCCTCTGGAGAAGGAAACAGCAACCCACTCTAGCATTCTTGCCTGGAAAATTCCATGAACAGAGGAGCCTGGTGAGCTACAGTGCATGGGGTCGCAAAGACTTGGACAGGCCTGAGCACACACACACACCATGCCTTGTCAATGTGTATACATTCACCCCAAACTCCTAATCTATTTCTCCCCCTTACCTCTTTGTTAACCTTAAGTTCATTTTAAATAGTGAAGCTATTTCTGTTTTATAAATAAGTTCAGTTGTATATATATATTTTTAGATTCCACCTATAAGTAGTATTATACGATATTTGTCTTTCTCTGCCAGAAATAATTTGGATATGCCCTAGGATATGGTGGAAGCCCAATTTTTAGTAATAAGCCAGTGATTTTATTCCCTACAGTCATAATTTTGGTATATGTAGTAATTGTGACCTAATTTTTCAGCCATAAAACAATGAGTCCCCTGGGCAGAGAGGTTGTATTTTTATTTTTTAAGTGAGAATAAACAAAAATTCATGGTTTTCTTCATATAGCTCAGCATTGTTTACCTGGTTGCCCGGACAATGTGTCATTTTCCTGAAATACAATTTTGTAAACACTAAGACAAAAATAAACAGAGGGAGGGGACTTTTTAAAATTCCTCCTTTCCTTCCTTATTTTGCCAGTCTCCAAAGAAAGACAGCAACAACCTCTAGAAGCATCTTAACTCTGCCATGACTGCCCAAGGATTCAGGAACGCCCCACCACAGTGTAAAGCTCTGACTTCCATGATGCTGAGTTAGAAACCTTATGTGGTAAAGCAAAGGACCTACAAGGAAAATGCCAGCCCTCTGCACTAATGGGGGGCCAGCAGGAAAATCTCCAGTTTTCTGAGGGCCACCCTTGTTCCTCAAATACGCAGGCCAAACCTGGGCATTTAAAACGGAATCAAGTCTTAGCAGTGTAAATTCGCACTGTGCTTTCTACGCTGCCATTCTAAGGTCCTCTCAGGAAAACCTCATTGCTTGGTCTGCAAGGAGAAATACCCACTGAAATGCAGTCCCAAACAAAATAGGAAATGCAAAGAGCATCTTAAAATTCACAGACATTCATTCTAACAGGAGGGAAAATAATTTATCCCTTGGGGCCTTACTTTTAAGAGTCATCAATTAATTAATTTTAAATGACTTTGCTTTAACAGCAAGTTTCTTATAAAGGCTACATCATATGGAGACTGATCAAAATATATATATATATATATATATATATATATATATATATATATTGGTTGATTCAAAAAATCAAACCGGCAAACATGTATTGCACTGTGTGTTTGGAGAAATGGCCACAGCTGTTCCCATTCCTGTTGAGAAGAATTAACATATATGTATGAAATTCTAGTCTTCAACATATTTCAATATTTTTCTTTTTGTCTTATAAATATCAGCATTCCGGTTGTTAATCTTCCCGAAATCAGTAAAAAAAAGTCCAGTTAATTTTGGAATCATGAGAACTATCTACATTAAATACTCTCTTCTCCTAAATTGAACAAGCTAGAATTCTGTGACATTCATGGAGAAAAGATAAAAATGTTAAATGTTACTTGGTGAAAACCTTACCATATTAACAGAGGTGATTTTATCCCATACCATTTATCATCTTGGCCAACATCATTGGGTCCCATTCTATTGTTGCACAGTTGAATGGTAATTCTACTTCTCATTCCTTTTTCTTTCCAGTGCATTTTAAAGGCCTCTCAGGCTTTCCCTTCCCTAAGTCCACTCCTGCAAAGGCAGTTTGGTACAATTCTTTTCAAACCCCAGTATCACTTTTCTGTGAATTGGGAGGCCTTAAAATTTATCTCATAAAATTGAGTTTCTAATAAAGGTCTCTCTGCCAGACAGAAGTAGCCAGATGTTTTTCATTCATTTTGTGATCTTAGTTTTTCCTGTGTAGATTTTATAATTGTTCCCACAAATTGTTTACATTTATTTTGGAACGAAACAGTGAATTATCTGGCAGTTCTATAGTTATAAGCAACAGAACCTGTGGCTAACTTAAGAAAAAAGGGGGATTTATAGAAGAACATGGGATATTTATGGAATTAAGACTCATAAAAGGGTATTGTTCATGCAGAAATAAATACCATTATTCATCATCATATCAGCCATTCTTCTAGAGAGTCAGAGTCCCAAGAGAGAGAGGACAGCTGGCCAGGCTTAGATTCTGCATCCATCTCTTCACCATATTGGTCAAGAAGGAGAAGGAACTCATAGAAGCTGTCTGTACGACCCTCAGGGGACTTCGTGTTTTTAGGACATCTGTACTGTCAGACCCATTTGGATCACAGTGTGGTAGAAAGGTAATCTCTCCAAAATAATAATAATCATTTAAAAAAAAGAGTAGGGTTGGATATTTTCTGGATAGCTAAAATCAAAAGCCAAACAACATAATTTACTCCAGACTGTATGGATAAAGATGTGCAAGTCAACAAAGGTAATTGAGACTTAATCCCTAATTATGTATATATAAAGGTACATTTGCTATGAATTATCATCTCTGGAAATTAATACCTGTGAAGGAAGAAAAAGATAGCTATTCTTTCCTGGGATCTTTCAGAGCTGACCTTATTTGGTTATCGAAAGAGGTGTAGGGAAGGAGAGACAGAGGGAGGGAGAGGAAGGGGAGAGAGGGAGAGAAAGACAGAGGGAGGGAGACAGACAGAGGAAGGAAGGAGGAAGAGAGGACGGAGGCAGAAGGAGAGGGCGAGATGGAGAGGGAGAGAGAGACTCTCAAGGGAGCCTAGCCAGGGAAGCAGCTCTAGATGTCTGATCATATCAAGCTCAACTCAGAACGAGTGGGTCGGCTCATCTTGGTGGTGTTTATTCATTTGGACAAAAGCAACTCTCTCCAATTTCACAACTTCCAGAAAGGCAGTGGGCTGCTGAATTATACTTGGTACAACAGCACTCTTCCAGAGAACTGGAATGAGATTTTTGGCAGCTAAAGTGTTTTTTTAAAAGCCACTGCTTTCTATGATTGCCCCCATCTTATAAATGACTCTGCTGCTGAGAATGACCAATTCAGAGACAATGAAAAACTCCTTTCCACAGCTCCACAGACCTCATCTAAACTTCTCGGATTTCAGTTTGTTCTGCGCCGTGTTCCTAAGGATGTCTGATGGGATAATGATTCTGTCCCAAGGTGCATGTCACTTCTGGTTTGATTTTATACACAACAGAATGAAGTCTTGGGTCCTCAGAAACTTCCTAAACTCTGCCTCCTAGAATGAATTACAGGTCTCCAGTGAAGATGGGGAAGACAAAGGGTTTGGAAGTACACAGACCTGGCTTACTGTGTTCCTTTTCTCCCTGAGTCTTTAACCTCTGAACCTCGGTTTCCTCTTTTATAAAATAATATCTATGTTACTAATTAAATACAAGAGCACACAGAAAGCATTTGGTGTAGTTACTATTGCCTAGGAGAAACATACATTAGTTTCTTTCTAGGGTGCTTTGGGATTATCTGACATTGTTTCCTACTAAGGGTGTCACAGGAAGTATTGTCTCGGATGGCTACATATTTGCAAGGCATGAGGATTTTCAGTATCTTGGAGACAGAGGCCGGGAGTTTAGAGTGTCTGTCTCTATTGCTGACCTGCAAACAGGGTCATCAGTACCATCTTTCTAGAGTCCATAACCATGCATTCATAATATTTGCACATGCATTAATAACATTTGTCTTTCTCTTTCTGACTTATTTCACTCTGTTCTAGGTTCATCCATCTCATCAGGACTGTCTCAAATGCATTCTTTATTAAAGCTGAGTAACATTCCATTGTATATATGTACCACAATTTCTGTATCTATTCACATTGACTGATTTGTGTATATTGAAGAATCCTTCTGTCCCTGGGATAAATCCCACTTGATCATGGTGTTGTCGTTTTCATGTGTTGCAGTTTTCATGTGTTGCTGGATTTTGTTTACTAGTATTTTATTGAATATTTTTGCATCTATGTTCATTGGTAATATTGGTCTGCAATTCTCTTTTTTGTGTGTAATATCTTTGTCTTATTTTGGTATCAAGGTGATTGTGGGCTCAGAAAATGAGCTTGGGAATGTTCCTTCCTCTGAAATTTTCTAACTTGTTTCTAAATATTTAATAGTGGGAAGCTGCTGTATAGCACAATAGCTCAGTGCTCTGTGGTGACCCGGGGGATGGGGTGGGGAGGGGGCGGCGAGAGAGAGAGACCCAAGAGGGAGGGGATATACATTTACATGTAGCTGATTCACTTTGTTGTACAGCAGAAACTAACTCAACATTGTAAAGCAACTATACCCCAATTTTAAAAAAATAGAATTTGTCTCTGGAAAGAGAAATAGGGATTCTTGGGGGCAGAGATTGGAAGAAAAATTGATCTCCATTGTGTATTATTTTATAATGTGTGAATTTAGATACACATGAATGTATTATCTACTAAAGTTTAACTTAAAATAATAACCACCACCTCAAACCCAAAACTGAGATGATACATTTGGCAATCAGCGCCCATCAGGCAATATTTGTTGAGTATCCACAACAGTCACTCTCAAGACGATCAGAGAAAATGATGCTGTGGTTCTTTCCATCTAACAGCCACTCCCTGGAGAAACTGTGTGTGTGTGTGGGGTGGGGGAAGCTCATTAGAATATAGTTTACTCGCTTAAAGAAAAGAAATTCTACTTGGATGGCTTTTAGGAAAGTAATCCTGCCAGAGGAGAATGAAAAGGCTGCTTCAATAACATGGGCATAATCAGAAGGAACTCAGAGTGAAGGAGAAGCAGCAGGGAAGGAGGGGGGAAGAACTGAGGCAATTCCAAAGGTCTGAGACCTCAGCAGAATATAGACACCGCCTGCTGGGAGCTGCTAGACAACTCAATAGGACTATTGCTGCTGCTGCTGCTGCTAAGTCACTTAAGTTGTGTCCGACTCTGTGGGACCCCATAGACAGCAGCCCACCAGGCTTAGACACAAGAAAGAAAGTGTTAGTCACATGAAAGATAGACACATGAAAGCTCAGTTGTGTCTGACTCTTTGTGACCCATGGACTATAGCCTACCAGGCTCCTCTGTCCATGGGATTCTCTAGGCAAGAATGCTGGAGGGGGTTGTCATGCCCTCCTCCAGGGGATCTTCCTGACTCAGGGATGGAATCCAGGTGTCCTGTAATGCAGCTGAATTCTTTACCATCTGAGTCATCAGGGAAGCCATTGATAGGGTTAGAACAAGTGTCTTGATGTCATATGGCAAGCAAGTTCACAACAGTGAATGAGCACATGGACTCACAATTCCTTTACTCAATCCTGGCATTACTCTAGCATTTCCTGTCTCAGTGAATGGAACCACAATCCACCAAAGAAACCAGAAAGCAGAAGTTGTCTTTTACTCATCTGTCTCCCCAAATAGCTATTACAAATCAATACCAAATTCTATTAATTTTATACCTTACGTCTATTGCATCTGTTTACACATTTACTTCTCTGCATCTCCCCCAACATCTTAGTCTAAGGCGACATTACTTCTTATTTTAACTATTATAACACAGCAGATAGTGAAGGACAGAGGAGCCTGCCGTGCTGTAGTTCATGAGGTTGCAAAGAGTCAGACATGACTTAGTGACTCAACAACAGCAACAACAGACTAACTGGTCATTCTGTTCACTCTAGAATCTATTGTATTTCTGAAACTGAAACCAGTGCTTCATTAAAGAAGGAGGAGGAGAGGGAGGAAGAGCTGAAGAAATCACAAAGCTAGAAAAATGCCCTTTGGTAGCACAGGGCTTCCCACATGGCTCAGTGGTAAAGATTCTGCCTGCTAATGCAGGAGCCTCAAGAGATATGGGTTTGATCCCTGGCTTAGGAAGATCTCATGGAGGAGAAAATGGCAACCTACTCCATAACTCTTGCCTGGAAAATCCCATGGACAGAAGAGTATGGCAGGCTTGGGGCTGCAAAGAGTTGGACACAACTGAGTGACTGAGCACACACACACTAACACATAACAATATTATCTCATTAATATAAACTTTACTATTTTAGCACATATCATAATCCAAATTCAGTCCTATATATGAGTAAAGTATGTATGTATGTGTATATATATATATATATATCAGAGAAGGCAATGGCACCCCACTCCAGTACTCATGCTTGGAAAATCCCACAGATGGAGGAGCCTGTTAGGCTGCAATCCATGGGGTCGCTAAGAGTCAGACACGACTGAACGACTTCACTTTCACTTTCCACTTTTGTGCATTGGAGAAGGAAATGGCAACCCACTCCAGTGTTCTTGCCTGGAGAATCCCAGGGACGGTGGAGCCTGGTGGGCTGCCGTCTATGGGGTCGCACAGAGTCAGACACAACTGAAGTGACTTAGCATAGCATAGCATATATATATATACACATATATATATGTGTGTATATATAAAGCAATTAATGATAACATTTGCAGGGAGCAATCCAGATTCCATAAAAAGTATTTTATTTTTCCAAATACTATCCACCTAAGCTGGTGAATACATACAAATGGTTTTATTTACTCATCAGAATAGGCCCAGCAACAATTATTTCTGAAATCATTTAACATTTATTAGCTTAAGGGAGTATATGAATTTGAAAAGAATGCAAATACACTTTTTTAGAACACTATATTTGTTCTGGTTCTAGATTTTTCTTATTATAAAAGACAATTTCCCATCCTATCTTTGGAAACATTGATTTTCTGGTGATATTAAAGTAAGTATTCAACATCATCAGACTATTATAAAGCTTTGCAATGATTTTCAGAAAAGAAGAGTACTCATGAAAATCTTTAAACAAATATTAGCTATGGAAGAGCATCCAGTTAATTAGTTTACCAATTATTCTCTTATATTGTGACCTGTGACAATTCTACAGTGATTTATACTCCAATTAATTCTATTCTAAATCATCTAAATATTCTAATAGGTGTTTGTCTGGGTCATCTTTGTGAACCACATACATCTCTGAGATGCTGGATGATATCTTATGTAGACATAGCAAGGGAATATTATTAGTATGAAAATATTTACAGCTTTTCCTCTCCCCAGCCTACCAAAGATAACTTCATTTCCAGTTTTGTTTTTGGAATTTCATTGCTCAGAACTAGCTCAATGGATTAAAAAAAAAAATAGACCAGGAGAAGAAAAGACTGAAGATTCATTTGCAAAGAGCCAAGTTTACTATCAGAGAAAGGGTAAGAGAAAAGATCTGGACAATAAGGAAAAGGAGGATGTGGAAGGGCTTCAGATGGCTTGAGTATGGGGATCTTTTTGGAGAAGAAAATGGCAATCTGCTCTGGTATTCTTAACTGGAAAGTCCCATGGACAGAGGAGCCTGGCAGGCTACAGTCCATGGGGTCTCAGAGAGCTGAAGATGAATTAGCGACTAAACAACAGCAACAATGGGAGTCTTGGGAATACACCAGTGGAGGGAAAAATGTTTCTGAGAGAAACAATGGACATTGTATGAAGGATGCAAAAGACTGGACAAGATGGGTCAAGAGAACATTAAAGATGTTCTTAACATTAACAGATGACCTCCCCTTGGTAAAAATCCTTCAAGAGACACCAGGAACAATCTGATGCACTCTTAATGTCTGATGGTCTGTATTTCTTTGTGTGTGATCATAACAAGGCAAGTCGTTATTGGATCTGATTCTCTGTTTTCCAGTGACAACCAAACTTCCCTGTTTGGGATAAAATGGACTCTGAAGAACATAATTCCAGCTCCCACACTTTATCTAGGAGTCAGAGTGACAAATGCACACACTTGGCAATAGGGAAGGGAAGGGACCTTCACCCCAGCCTCCTGGGTGCCAAGGTTCCCTTTTATTTGAAATTTATTTTTAATTGGGGGGAAATTGCTTTACAACATTGTATTGGTTTCCACCTTACAACAATGCAGATCAGCCATAATTATACATACATTATCTTCCTCTGGAGCCTCCCTCCCCACAGTCCCACTCATCGAGGTCATCACAGAGCACCCGGCTGGGCTCCCTGTGTTATGTAGCAACTTCTCAGCAGTTACCTGTTTTACACATGTATATATATATGTGTGTGTGTGTGTGTGTGAATGAGCACACAGCACTCTGCCCCAGCCATCTGCAATGCTGAGGCTTGTAATCCTTAGGAAACCAGCTCTTCTAATGAACAGTGCATTCTCATTATTGACACTCCCATGAAAAAACACACATTGAAAACTGATATTTGGCATCTAATCGATATCCCCCAACTTCCAGAGTAACCACCTGCACTGTCTAGAGTCCCATTTAGGATTCTTAACGTGTAGCAGGAAGACTGTTTATGTGTCTAGAGCTATTGACATCGTCGGTTCTATTACAGGGCATGGACTATTCAGTCAGTCTTCAATTAACACATATTCACCTGTAATGTGTCAGGGCTAGATGAGAGGCTAAGGGTGGATCCAGTTAGAATGCAACCTTCATGAAGGAAGGAAACATTATCTTTGTCCACTGCTGTGGATCGAAGTACTTAAAATGATAGGAATATTGGATAGGACAGGCATTTTTACTTGGCTTCATTAAATTTATCACATCAAGGCACACTCTAAGGTAAATCTTATCAATATACTTTCGAGTGTAATTCTGTATACACAGCTTAGCTTCAGGTGTAACCTGTGTGCAAGCATGTTTATAGTCATTCAGTTGTGTCTGACTCTTTGTGACCCTTTGGACTACAGCCCACCAGACTCCTCTCTCTCCATAGGATTTCCCAGGCAAGAATACTAGAGTGGGTTGCCATTTCCTCCTACAGCATCTTCCCAACCCAGGGATCAATCTCTAGTCTCCTGTGTCTCCGGCATCTTGTAGGTGGATTCTTTACCCTCTGAGCCATTTGGGAAGCCCAAAGACACATTTTGTCAGAAGTAGGATGTGACATGGAAGTGTTAGGAAATTCTGGATTCTGACCAATATCCCAGGTCTATATTAATGGGAACAGCTTACTAGTTAATAATATTTTACAGCTTACAGCATCATCTTATTTTGTAATGGGAGTTCTTTAGAAAAAATTCAAAATGTAGGCTTGAACTTCCTAGTGTAATTATACAATGACTTCTCCATACTATGGGAAGTAATTTTCTGATAATTACTCTTTAAAAAAGTAGGCCCAAGTCTCTAGTCTTTATCTGGTGAAACATCTGCACATTTGTACAAGGGGAAATGAGTATTGGTGAATGATTCTTTGGCTAAAATCCTATTGGTTTAGGAAAACTCTTTCCTTGTCTTTTCAATAACGTTGCTATTGTTTAGTCACTAAGTCATGCCCACCTCTTTGTGACCCCATGGACTGCAGCATGCCAGACTTCCCTGCCCTTAAATGTCTCCCAGAGTTTGCTCAAACTCATGTTCACTGAGTCCATGATGCCATTTAACCATCTCAGCCTCTGCTGCCCCCTTCTCCTCCTGCCTTCATCTTTTCCATTATCAGGGTCTTTTCCAATGAGTTGGCTCTTCGCATCAGGTGGCCAAAGTATCGGAGCTTCAATTTCAGCATCAGTCTTTCCAATGAATGTTCAGGGTTGACTTATTTTAGGATTAATAGGTTTGATCTCCTTTCTGTCCAAGGAACTCTCAAGAGTCTTCTCCAGCACCGTAATTCAAAAGTATCCATTTTTTGGTGCTCAGCCTTATTTACGGTCTAAATCTCAAATCCACACGTGACTACAGGAAAACCATGGCTTTGATGATGGAAAACCATATTTGACGATATGGACATCTGTCAGCAAAGAGATGTCTCTGCTTTTTAATACACTGTCTAGGTGTGTCATACCTTTCCTTCGAAAGAGCAAGTGTCTTTTAATTTCATGGCTTCAGTCATCATCTTCAGTGATTTGGAGCCCAAGAAAATAAAATCTTAATTTAAAGGGCACTAGAAGAGATAAGAAAGCCTTCCTCAGCGATCAGTGCAAAGAAGTAGAGGAAAACAACAGAATGGGAAACACTAGAGATCACTTCAAGAAAATCAGAGATACCAAGGGAACATTTCATGCAAAGATGGGCTTGATAAAGAACAGAAATGGTATGGACCTAACAGAAGCAGAAGATATTAAGAAGAGGTGGCAAAAATACACAGAAGAACTGTACAAAAAAGATCTTCACAACCCAGATAATCAAGATGGCGTGATCACTCACCTAGAGCCAGACATCCTGGAATGTGAAGTCAAGTGGGCCTTAGAAAGCATCACTATGAACAAAGCTAGTGGAGGTTATGGAATTCCAGTTGAGCTATTTCAAATCCTGAAAGATGATGCTGTGAAAGTGCTGCACTCAATATGCCAGCACATTTGGAAAACTCAGCAGTGCCCACAGGACTGGAAAAGGGCAGTTTTCATTCCAATCCCAAAGAAAGACAATGCCAAAGAATGCTCAAACTACTGCACAATTGCACTCATCTCACACGCTAGTAAAGTAATGCTCAAAATTCTCCAAGCCAGGCTTCAGCAATATGTGAACCGTGAACTTCTTGATGTTCAAGCTGCTTTTAGAAAAGGCAGAGGAACCAGAGATCAAATTGCCAACATCCACTGGATCATGGAAAAAGCAAAAGAGTTCCAGAAAAACATCTATTTCTGCTTTATTGACTATGCCAAAGCCTTTGACCGTGTGGATCACAATAAACTGTGGAAAATTCTGAAAGAGATGGGTGGGAATACCAGACCACCTGACTTGCCTCTTGAGAAATCTGTACGCAGGTCAGGAAGCAACAGTTAGAACTGGACATGGAACAACAGACTGATTCTAAATAGGAAAAGGAGTACGTCAAGGCTGTATATTGTCACCCTGCTTATTTAACTTCTATGCAGAGTACATCATGAGAAACGCTGGGCTGGAGGAAGCATAAGCTGGAATCAAGATTGCCGGGAGAAATATCAATAACCTCAGATATGCAGATGACACCACCCTTATGGCAGAAAGTGAAGAGGAACCAAAAAGCCTCTTGATGAAAGTGAAAGAGGAGAATGAAAAATTTGGCTTAAAGCTCAACATTGAGAAAACGAAGATCATGACTTCTGGTCCCATCACTTCATGGGAAATAGATGGGGAAAGAGTGTCAGACTTTATTTTTGGGGGCTCCAAAATCACTGCAGATGGTGACTGCAGCCATGAAATTAAAAGACGCTTACTCCTTGGAAGGAACAGTCTTATGGACTCTGTTGGAGAGGGAGAGGGTGGGAAGATTTGGGAGAATGGCATTGAAACATGTATAATATCATGTATGAAATGAGTTGCCAGTCCAGGTTCGATGCACGATACTGGATGCTTGGGGCTGGTGCACTGGGATGACCCAGAGGGATGGTATGGGGAGGGAGGAGGCAGGAGGGTTCGGGATGGGGAACACATGTATACCTGTGGCGGATTCATTTTGATATTTGGCAAAACTAATACAATATTGTAAAGTTTAAAAATAAAATTAAAAAAAAGAAAGTTATGACCAACCTAGATAGCATATTCAAAAGCAGAGACATTACTTTGCCAACAAAGGTCTGTCTAGTCAAGGCTATGGTTTTTCCTGTGGTCATGTATGGATGTGAGAGTTGGACTGTGAAGAAGGCTGAGCACCGAAGAATTGATGCTTTTGAACTGTGGTGTTGGAGAAGACTCTTGAGAGTCCCTTGGACTGCAAGGAGATCCAACCAGTCCATTCTGAAGGAGATCAGCACTGGGATTTCTTTGGAAGGAATGACGCTAAGGCTGAAACTCCAGTACTTTGGCCACCTCATGCGAAGAGTTGACTCATTGGAAAAGACTCTGATGCTGAGAGGGATTGGGGGCAGGAGGAGAAGGGGATGACAGAGGATGAGATGGCTGGATGGCATCACTGACTCGATGGACGTCAGTCTGAGTGACCTCCGGGAGTTGGTGATAGACAGGGAGGCCTGGCGTGCTGCAATTCATGGGGTCGCAAAGAGTCGGACACGACTGAGCAACTGAATTGAACTGAACTTTCATTTGGGACTTCCCTGGTGGTTCAGACAATAAAGAGTCTGCCTGCAGTGTGGGAGACCCAGGTTCAATCCCTGGGTCCTGAAGATCCCCTATGAAAAGGAAATGGTTACCCACTCCAGTATTCTTGCCTGGAGAATCCCATGGACAGAGGAGCTTGACAGGCTACAGTCCATGGGGTTGCAAAGAGTTGGACACAACTGAGCAACTAACACTAACACTAGCTTTCATTTATATTAATAAATGATAAGCAGAATTTTATTGGGTCATCATGAACTGGCTCAATCATCTTTAAATTTACTATCACGCTATATATGTGTGTCTTATTTTGCATTGAATTTAATATCAGGCTATATATGTGTGCCTCACTTTGCATAATTATCTTGAATTGGAAGATCCCCAGTGGAAACAAGCTTGCATAAGTTAAATGCAATTGTATTTTCAATATACAAGTCTGAATACAGCAAGAGACTTGCATTGTTTTATCTCAGTGCTAGGTCTTACTTGTATATCCTGAATATACAAGTACCATCACACTTAGCAATTTAAGAGTATGATGAAATATATATGAATATCACCTTTAAATTTGTCTTTCATGTTTAATCCAGATTCTCTCTACCAAAAGCACCATCCAGGGCATCAGCATTGACCAGGAGCATGTTAGAAATGGCTAACATCAGGTTAATCCCCAGATCTACTGACTCAGATTGAGGTCAGGAGGAGAACGGGGCAACAGAGGATGAGATGGTCAGATAGCATCAGTGACTCAATGGACATGAGTTTGAGCAAACTCTGGGAGATGGTGAAGGACAAGGAAGTTTGGAGTGCTGCAGTCCACAGGGTCACAAAGAGTCAGACATGACTTAGCTACTGAACAACAACAACTGACTCAGAATCTGTACTTTTAACAAGATCTCCATGTGATTCCTCTGCACATTAAAGTGTGAGAAGCACTGCCCTGATAAACCTCTCACTTCTTCATTTATTCAACAACTATTTATTGATTTCCCACAGTGTCGTCAGATACCATGGAAAGACACTCATACAGGGGTAAGATAGACAGTGAGGTATCTTCAGGATTTCCACTTGAAGAACTGAAATGATTTCTAACTCCATGGCAAAATAACCAGAAGAAAATGAAAAAATAAAAAATCCCCCATCTCGTATTCCACTTATACAGAATCACTCACATGCGATACTAGTTTAGAAATCTATTTTGGACTTCCTTGATGGTCCAGTGGTTAAGAATCCACCTGCCAAGGCAAGTGACGTGAGTTTGATCCCTGGTCCAGGAAGATCTCACAGACCGTGGGACAACCACGCCTGTGTGCCGTAACTATCGGCACGCCCTAGAGCCTGTGCTCCACAAGAGAAGCCACCACCATGAGAAGCGCGAGCACCATGAGAAAGAGGAGTCCCTGCTTGCTGCAACTAGGGAAAGCCCATGTGTGGCAACGGAGACTCAGCGCACCCAAAAGTAAACAGTAAATGCATAAGCAACTAACACTTTTACTTTGTCATCTACTAGTTTCTGGAGAGCCATACGTAGTACCGGGTTGGCCAAAAGGTTCATTTGAGTTTCCCTGTAACATCTTACTTTATGCAAAAGGTAAGGAGAGGACTCTTCAGATCAGATCAGATCAGATCAGTAGTTCAGTCATGTCCGACTCTTTGCGACCCCATGAATCGAAGCACGCCAGTCCTCCCTGTCTATCACCAACTCCAGGAGTTCACTCAGACTCATGTCCATCGAGTCAGTGATGCATCCAGCCATCTCATCCTCTGTTGTCCTCTTCTCCTCTTGCCCCCAATCCCTCCCAGCATCAGAGTCTTTTCCAATGAGTCAACTCTTCGCATGAGGTGGCCAAAGTACTGGAGTTTCAGCTTTAGCATCATTCCTTCCAAAGAAATCCCAGGGCTGATCTCCTTCAGAATGGACTGGTTGGATCTCCTTGCAGTCCAAGGGACTCTCAAGAGTCTTCTCCAACACCACAGTTCAAAAGCATCAATTCTTCTGTGCTCAGCCTTCTTCCAGTCCAACTCTCACATCCATACATGACCACTGGAAAAACCATAGCCTTGACTAGATGGACCTTTGTTGGCAAAGCAATGTCTCTGCTTTTGAATATGCTATCTAGGTTAGTCATAACTTTCCTTCCAAGGAGTAAGCGTCTTCTAATTTCATGGCTGCAGTCACCATCTGCAGTGATTTTGGAGCCCAGAAAAATAAAGTCTGACACTGTTTCCACTGTTTCCCCATCTATTTCCCATGAAGTGATGGGATCGGATGCCATGATCTTCGTTTTCTGAATGTTGAGCTTTAAGCCAATTTTTTCACTTTCACCTTCATCAAGAGGCTTTTTAGTTCCTCTTCACTTTCTGCCATAAGGGTGGTGTCATCTGCATATCTGAGGTTATTGATATTTCTCCCGGCAATCTTGATTCCAGCTTATGTTTCTTCCAGTCCAGCGTTTCTCATGATGTACTCTGCATATAAGTTAAATAAACAGGGTGACAATATACAGCATTGACGTACTCCCTTTCCTATTTGGAACCATGTCCAGTTCTAACTGTTGCTTCCTGACCTGCATACAAATTTCTCAAGAGGCAGATCAGGTGGTCTGGTATTCCCACCCATCTCTTTCAGAATTTTCCACAGTTTATTGTAATCCACACAGTCAAAGGCTTTGGCATAGTCAATAAAGCAGAAATAGATGTTTTTCTGGAACTCTCTTGCTTTTTCCATGATCCAGTGGATGTTGGCAATTTGATCTCTGGTTCCTCTGCCTTTTCTAAAACCAGCTTGAACATCAGGACTCTTAGTTAAAGCTGAATGGTCTAGGGGCCAACCCTGGTGCTTGTTTAAAGAGCAAAATTCTAGGGAGAGAAAGGGCAAGAGTTGGGAAGAATCAGAATGAGTAGGGATCCTGAATTTGCTTTTTAACAAGTCGGTTAAAACTATGATCTCTGGAGAATGTTCCCATACATAAATTGATGGGCAGGTTACTACTAAGGCTATTACTATGACCTCTGGAAGATGTCCCCATACATATGTTGATGGGCAGGTTAATACTATCATTATTACTATGACCTCTGGAAGATGTTTCCATATATACATTGATGGGCAGCTTTCACATCACATGGCAGCTTGCTAGACATTCAGAATCCTTGGGTTTCCCCCAGACCTGAGTTAGAATCTGTGTTTAACAAGATTCCCGGGTGACAGTTTTGAGAGACCCTCTACTCAAGTATGAGAACCACTTCCCTAAGTTATTATATGGACTCAGTTGCTCAGTCGTATTTGATTTTTTGTGCCCCACTGACTGTAGCCCACTAGGCTCCTCTGTCCATGGGATTCTCCAGGCAAGAATACTAGAGCGAGCTGTCACTTCCTCCTCCAGGGGAGCTTCCTGACCCAGGGATTGAACCCGTATCTCTTGCCTCTCCTGCATTGGCAGGCGGATTCTTTACCAATGTGCCACCTTGGAAGCCCAAGTTATTACATAAAGAACACAAGTGTACCTCCCAGACTCGGGGTGACTGACTCTTTTGATTTACCCAGGACCAAAATACATCCAGGATGCTGAGTTTTAAGTGGTGGACCCTACACTTACCTGCCAATCCAGGTAAATGGAGGTGGTTGGTCACCCTACATCATCTTCATGACACAGGACAGAATGAAGACTATGTGTTTCCAAATGCCACCCCCTCACCTCATTCTCCGCCCCCTCCACCCAGGATGGCATCAAAATAATCTCACTCTTCCTTTCCTTAAAGTAAAAACCCCTTTACCACTTCAAGATGGAATAAATGGCCATTTAAAGACAAACTTGAGACATTACGAATAAGAATTCTGTGTTTTTCCCCGCCTAAACCTCTACAGAAAAGTCATCAGTTCAAACTGCAGATTGAATTACAGTCCCCAAAGCATACTAGGGAACACAATCTAATCACAGACGCTCAATAAAATTTGGTGCCACTAAATCTCCTTTACTTTTACTCCAATTGTTCTCTTTATCATGGATTATTTTTATTATCTTGAGCATATAAATATTTTAGCTTCACATATACAATTTAATTAGTTCAAAGTGCAAAATTAAAGCCATGAGAGCACATTTGTTCTGGCCACAGAAACCAAAGGCACTAGTCAACCAAGAACAGATATATGTGTCTTTGAATGGAGACAGCTGTTATCTTGGGTAGCATGGCTGCAGTTAGAATGAGGGGTTTTATCTGGGATTCCTATTTAAACATCAGGGGTCTGGAGTTGTTGCTGCTTCAGAATTAGGCAATGTTTCAGCTCCCTGCCATTCTGAATTAAGGAATATAGCTGTTCTCTGTCTCTCTCTCTCTATTAAACAGGACCACCTGGTGTTAGTCTCCATTCCTTTTGTCTCAGAATGTTTTTCACCTTTTCCAAGTTCATTGATTCTCAAGTTTTAACCGTTTAGAGAGTTTATCAAAAGGACAAATGTCCAGGTACAAACCACAGGAATTCAGGAAATATGGGGCAGGATCCAGGAACTTTCCTCTAGAACAAACACCTCCTGGCTATGCTTAGGCATGTGGCCAGAAGAACAGAGAGAGGCCCAGTTTGGATCAATGCTGCTGATCACCATGAGATACAATATTTATAAGGTGCTGATTATCCACTCCAATATTCCTGCCTGAGAAATCCCATGGACAAAGGAGCCTCGTGGGCTACCTTTGTCCATGGGATCACAAAGAGTCAAACGTGACTGAGTGACTAAGCGTGCATGCACACATCCATGCCATACACTATTTAAGGATGTGGCATATATTTGTAATCTTTCTTACATCCTGATTATTTGGGTGTTGTCATCATCATCATCATTTCTAGTTTGTAGGCGAGGAACCAGTGGTACAGAAAGCCTAATCACCTTCTTCAAGGTCAACCAACTGCTTGGTACAAATGGGACTGACACTCAAGCAGAGTGATTCTGGGACTCACGGATTTCAGACAGGAAGCTCTGTCTGAACAATTTTGAGTGCCGGGACTGCATGAAGCCAGGCATCATGGGCCCAAGTGTCACAGTTCAGAAAGACAGGACTCTCGGTATGACTAGAAGGAATGGTCCAATTGACTCATAAATCTCCAGGTCTCTCTCAGGACCAAGGACAGCGGTTACAGTTGTGTATTGCTGTTGTTTTCACTGCTACTGTGGCTGTAGTTTTAGCTCCTGTTTCATGAAAAGGCTTATTTTAGTTCACTGGAATACGGCATATGCAATAACCACATCAAGCCTGAGGAACCTGAAATCATATTTCCTGAACCATAAGCATATGCTTCGGGAAATGGTATATGTTATATACATTTAACTGTTTCACCTCCCCGCCATCACATATTAAACTGTATTAAGCAATAAACTTACTCCATCTCTCCCTCCCTCCCGCTCTTTCTCTCCTTCCTTCCTTGCCTCCCCCCCGACCCCAAACAGGACCACCGGATGACAACCTCCACGTCTCTGTTTTGCACGTTCACCCACACTCATAGCTCTCAAACTTGAACCTCTATGAGAGTTCTCTGTTTCAGATTTACCAGGATCCCAAGGACCAGCTCTGGATTCCTAACAATATCCACACAAGGTACCAAAACTGGACAGGCATTCTCTAGCAAGTAAGGGTGATTCAGGCTGACTCTTTCTGCCAAATGTTGACAAGGCTGTTGTGAATCCTCAGGGTGGTGACACAGGAATGGCAGAGCCTTCCACCCCTGAGAGAACTGATGAGCTTATTTCCTTCCCTGCAGCATCCCAGAGAATGGAAACCTTTCAGACCAGCAGCACAAATCTCAACACTGTGCACAGCATTCTATGTTCACCTGCTGTATTAGGCCATTTTCTCCCTCTGATCCATCAAATGTTCCAACTTGAGACGTGGAAGAAAAAGGTATTCCAGATAGAGATCATGGTCCATTTACCAAATGACAACAAAGATGGCAATCATATAAATTCTTATCTTTTCTCTGCTGCTTGCATGCTCAGTAGGGTTTGACTCTTCTGTGACACCACCCTCTCTCCCAGACTGTAGTTTGCCAGGCTCCTTTGTCCATGGGATTTTCCTGGCAAGAATAGTGGAGTCAGTTGCCATTTCCTTCCCAGGGGATCTTTCCAACCCAGGAATTGAACCCGAGTCTCCTCAGGTTCAATTGCAGGGTGATTCTTTATCACTGAGCTGCCAGGAGAGAATGTTGAAATTGATAGCTAGGGGATATAGAAGAAGCTGGGAGGTAGACACAGACACATTTCCACGGAGGATTTACAGTCATAAATATGTGCTCAGTTGAGGGAGTTCATCATACAAGAACTTGTAGCCCATAAGTAACATCTGTATATATACATACATATATATGTGTGTGTATATATATACATATATATATATATGTATACATGTATATATATGTGTGTATATCGGAGAAGGCAATGGCACCCCACTCCAGGCACCCCACTCCAGTACTCTTGCCTGGAAAATCCCATGGACGGAGGAGCCTGGTAGGCTGCAGTCCTTGGGGTCGCTAAGAGTCAGACACGACTGAGCGACTTCACTTTCTCTTTTCACTTTCATGCATTGGAGAAGGAAATGGCAACCCACTCCAGTGTTCTTGCCTGGAGAATCCCAGGGACGGGGAAGCCTGGTGGGCTGCCGTCTATGGGGTCACAGAGAGTCAGACACGACTGAAGTGACTTGGCATAGTGTAGCATATGTGTATATATATGTATGTATATATATATATATATATATGAGAATTATAATAAATGCATTTAAAAGAAAGAGATGGAAAGAAAGGGTCCTCCTTTTTGGAGTATCTATCATAGAAATAGATACAGATGTAGTGAAGTAGCTACAAGAACAATTAGGTAATGAAATCACAGATGAAATCTATTAATGACAGTGAAATAAAAAGTTATTTCTCAGTCTTGGGAAATGACCCAGAGCAGTGAATATTTCTTTGGCAGTGGGGGCTGGGGAGTTTAGTGGTTTTAAGAAATTAGGCTCGTTTTTTTTTTTTTTTTTTTAATTTCTTGGTTTAGCCAGAGAATGACTGTGGTAACCATGACATTTGAAATTTTAAATATATAGTTTCATGGAAAATAAACTCTCATCCCAGTGGTTCTTTTCTCTTTATTTTTTGGCCATGCCATGTGGCTCGCAGGATCATAGTTTTTTGACTAGGGATTGAACCTGCACCCTCAGCAATGAAAGTGTGGAGTCATAACCACTGGACTGTCAGAGAATTTCCCCAGTGGTTCTTAACTTATGAGTTTAATCCCCCAGCAAACCCATTAAAAACATGTGAGAACATGAAGGGGAGAAAGGCTAGGGTTGGTGACTGTGGGGAAAGATTGGCATCTGTGCTCCATTCCTTATTTCCCCAAAGAACACAAAACTCCTCGTGCTGATGTGTTTCTTATTTAGCTGTGAACTGGGGAGAAGCTGGAAGAGTGCATCACCAGCCCTCCAGTTAACACTGGAAAAAATCACCGAGTTAGAAGAGCATTCAAAGCCTCTTCTATGAAGGTGAGTTTGTAAGTTCAAGAGCTTCCCTGGTGGCTCACTGGTAAAGAATCTGCATGCCAATGGAGGAGATGTGGGTTCAGTCTCTGGGTTGAGAAAATCCCCTGGAGAGGGAAATGGCAACCCACTCCATTCCACTTCTTGCCTGGGAAATCCCATGGACAGAGGAGCCTGGTGGGTGATAATCCATGGGGTCATCAAAGAGTATGCTGGACACAATTGGGTAACCTTGACATCACAGACTATCCCAGCTTGAAATCAGCTCTGTGGACTAACTGCTCCTTCCTTTGAATCAATGGAAGTTGGTTTTCAGAACAGAATGGTAGATAAAATATAAACAGAAACAGAATTCCATTTTTTTTTTAAAAGTGACATGTATCATGCCAGCTCTCGAGAGAAAATGCATAGTGTAGAGAAATAAGAATTAGGTTGACTGTCAGGAGATGTGAATTTTAGTCTTTACTCTGTCTAAAAACTAGTGACTTAGGGAAAATCAATCAATATTTGAGGTCTCAGTCTGCTCATCTGTAAAATGAATGGGTTGATCCAGAAGCTCTAAGTCCCTCTTTTTTTCATAATAGTGGAGCGGGAAAGCCGTTGACAATTACTTTGGACAGCAGTGCCCGTTCCAAATAAAATCCATGCACCATCTGCTACTGAAAGGAAAAAAAAAATTAAAGCATGTTCCCCTACATCAACCACACATCCATTTGAAGAGCAGTGAATCCAAACTGCTATTATGATTTACATTAAACATTCTGGAACGCATACACTGGAGCCATGAATGATCTTTGCGAGGGGCTGGGGGGGTGGTTTCTCCCACCTGCTTCAGATGCTTACAGAATATTCAGTGATTTATATGTAGGTCACTGAACGAAATGAGTGTTCTGCTAAACAGCCTATGCAAATGACTGTGCACCAATCACTTAAAATAATTAGGAACTTATAAAATGACCATATGCAGTCATTATGAATAATTATATTAAGCCACAAAGGAAATTGCTCTCCCAACCCTCCACCTGAATCCTGAAGGGAACCTGAGCCATAGAGAGGCAGCAGGTAATTAAATACCAAATTAAAGAGAGAGACAGAGAGAGAAAAGAAAAGCAGTAGAAATCTCCAGTTAGGCAAAGCCATTTCCTGTGGTTGAGAATGCCTTAGACTTGTATCAGCCTGGTTTGAAAGTTCTCATGTGAAAACAAACAAATGAAACACTGATGGGAGAGCAGAAAGAGCTCACAGAAGACCTGAATGTCCCCCCCCCCAACCCCCACCCCCCCAGCAACCCTGGGTCAACTTCTCCAGGCAGTGTTGAGAAGGTGAACCTTGGGAACACGTTCCAACCCAGGAGAAACTGAACAGTTCACTTCATCCCATGCTTCCTAAACTTGGAGTTCAGTTATTTCCAATGTTAGTTGGCAGTATGTTGACTCATGTTTGGTTGAAATTCCCTAGCATGCTTCATTACCTAGCCAATAAAGCAATCTAACGGAGTTATTGAATCATACCCTGCTTGCTCTATTACCACCCTCTTGTTTTTATTTCGATATGTGATTGCTCCCCTGGACTATTGCTCAAGAGGGAGATATGTGTTTCGTAACATTTTTTTTTTTAAACCATTCCCATCAGCTATACAAGGCCTTGACTTTAATACACCACCTCCTTCTAAACGAAGCAAAGAAACAAGCAGTCAAAGACATACATCAACATAAATCCAAAACAAACCACAGAAATGAATGTCTGTTGCTGTGTGATTTTAATTTAATATAGTCTAGCAACAGGGTGAAAACTGTGACGACTCATTTTTCTTATTTCCTACAGAGTCAATCACTTTGATTCTTTATTTCTTTTTGGCCTGAGAGTAAAGTTTCCATTTTATGTTTGTGAAGAGTCAACAATTTAGCACTGGTAGGAGGGCCAGGCATTGAAACATCAGCAAGTCAGTGATTGGGTGGGGATGCCCAGAAATGTTTGGAAATGGACTAAAATGTCTAAACACTTTAGGATGCCAGCAATGTCCTCCAGGACACAGAGATTTAGAAGAATTTCTCGTGGAGTGTTGGGTTAAGAACAAGTGGGGAAGTTAGCTTCTGATAAGGAACTTTGGCTTCCCTAGTGGCTCAGATGGTAAAGAATCTGCCTGCAATGCAGGAGACCTGGGTTCAGTCCCTGGGTCAGGAAGATCCTTTGGAGAAAGGAATGGCAACCCACTGCAGTACTCTTGCCTGGAGGATTCCATGGACAGAAGAGCCTGGCAGGCTACACTCCAGGGGCTCATAAAGAGTCAGACAGGACTGAGCAACTAATGCTTTCACTTTTTTTTTTCCCCCAAGGAATTTATAGACTGTAATCAATCTCAGTGGAAGAAAATCAAATTTCTGTGAAAAAGGTAAACAAATCTTCCGTCAAATTTCATTTTAAAAATTACATGTGAAATTTATGGGTAAAGGGGAGACTGAGTGTCTATTCCCATTGAGCCACTAGGATTTCCCTAAAATTGCAAACACCACCTTTGTAAACATGATACCATTTGGCGAACAGGATCACCGTATCAGTGTTAAATTCTAGGTTCTTAAAAAATAAGTGATAAACTTGTCCGGCGTGGGCTTCTGTCTCATGCAACTGGATCAGGAACTTTTGTGAGATGTGACAGATAACATCTAGTGACTGGTTAACAGATGAGTGGTATCTATTTTAATTCCCTTCACGAACAGCCTATTTTGAACTTTGGAGAGTGTCAGACAAGGCAGACATGAAAACCTGCAGTCAAGAAGACTTGACATCAAGCTGCCATAGAGAACATCCTTGCACGACAGCTTTCTACAACCCCAACTTAGCGCTGGGTGGCTGGGCATAAGGGGGGACTGACTTGGGGTCACTGCACAGTTTAGGGACACTGCACAGTTTAGTCTTGAAATGGAATGGTTTTGACAGAGAACAAGGAATGTGGACTTCATCTCTCCCCCAGTCTCTGGAAAGTGTGAACACATTGACTCTGAATTATATATTTTAAACTCTTCCTCTTTTCCAAATTAGAAAAATTACACTCACGATTTTCTAAAAACACACCCAATTATAGAATCCTAACACTCTGAAAGAGACTGAAAGTGTCCTTAGGCATCCTCTTATTCCAAGTTCCCCAAATTTTAGAAGCTTTTGTGCCTTCTTCATGGTTTTCAGTATATGATTATCATCTCTACTTGTAATTCATCAATAGCATCTTAAAACTGAACCTTGATTTTTCATAAATTACTCACTTCACCCAAGTATTAAGAAGTAATATACATAAAGCACAGTCTCCGTGGTCTATATTTTTTTCTATTATGTAATAGGACTAATAGCACTATTAAAATTTATTTCGTTCTCATCAGTGATATGTGTGATAGTTTGTGTAGCAAAATTCGATGTATAGTATTTTCTTTTTTCATTCTTCAAATACGAAACCCAAACTCCAGAGATAAAAATGACTTGTTCAAAGTCGCACCTGTAAATCCCTTACAGATTTGGGGACAGGACTCAGATCTCCTAAGCCCCAATCTCAAACTAAGACAAACACTCCCTCTCCCGCTTTCTCTGGCTCTGGACATGACAGATAACACATATGAAGCTACTGAACCAAACTTACTTAACATATACAAAGTACTGCACCGAGGCAGGCTTCATGGGTGTATGACCCGTACAGTCACACAGGATCCCGTACTCAGAAGGCTCCAGCATTTGGTTTAATGCTCTGCTTTTGCTCTCTTAAATTTCTTATCAAGTTTTTTAGCAAACGGCTCTGAATTTTCATTTTCCACAGGGCTTCACCTATTATGTAACCAGTCTTGCCTGGAGGGTAAAAACATAATACAAGGGGGAAAAAAAACACTTAAAATATATAATCAATAACCAACCATACATAACTGACTTATTAGAAAAGAAAAGCAACTTCCGCATAGCTGAGACAATGGCAGCTGCTGAAACTAATCTCCAGCACCTTCTCCAAACTCTATACTGATTGCTGTTGCTGTTCAGTCACTAAGTCCTATCCGGCTCTTTGCAGCCCCATGGACTGTAGCACTGCAGGCTTCCCTGTCCTTCCCTATCTCCCAGAGTTTGCTGAAACTCATGTCTGTTGAGTCGGTGATACCATCCACCCATCTTATCCTGTCGTCCCCTCCTCCTCCTGCCCTCAATCTTTCCCAGCATCTGGGTCTTTCCACACCTGCAGCATTATTTGGAGACAAAAAAAACATGGTAACTTTAAACAACCTCTGATTTCAAAGTAAGCACCACATTCCAGTAGAAAGATTTCTCCCGAGTTTTGACAAGAATAAGGAGAGTTCAGAAAAATATAAGGAAGAGAAGGAAGAGGAATAGAAGTGTTAAGATTGAACTAAAATGACTCTGAGAAGGAACATCTATCTTAAATGTGAAACTGCAGAGAAACAGAACTGGTGGTTCAGAGCACTAACTACAGGGAAGGGACTTAACAATGTTCTCAGAATGTGAGGCGGCTGCATTGGAAAGAGGATGGTTTTGAGAAATAGGTGGTAATTAGGATGAGGGAACTGACCTTTGGAAACTATCAAGTGAAGGGAGAACACAGAGCTAGATGGAGGAATTAAGGATCCAGTAACACAAAGAACTACAAAAGAAAACAATAAACACAACTCCTCCTCTTGAACCTCCCTTTCCCCAACAAAAACCAACCGTTAAAGAAAATACACTTGACTACAGACAGAGCGGAGCATTTGTGAACTTGAAATCTTGTGAACCACTCCCACCACTAGCCTCATAAACCAAAAGTGATAATCCAAGCATGTCAGCTGCTGAAGAGTCTCCCCGACGTTCCAAGCAAGCTGCAGAAGAAAACTGAAATACAATATCCTGCACTCGCTTAAACATCTCAAAAAAAAAAAAAAAAAAGCATTTGGGAATATCTTAATGATTAACTCACAAATACAAAGTGGAAATGGTCAAGACATACGAATACAAGGAAATGGCCATTGACTGAGCTAATGAAATAAAAGAAAAAAAGCAAAAATTATAAAAATTAAGTCAAAATTATAAAGTGCTCAAGGGGTGGGGGGGGAATGGATTTGAATGAGAGTTTAAATGAACATTAAAGAAAAACAATCAAACAATCAAGGAAATAGATCACAGAGTCAGTGGAGGGAATAGAAGACATGCAAATAATATCCAATTTATGTAAAATGAAAGTCCATGGAGAAGAAAAAATAAAAAGAAAGTAATAGAATGGAATGACTATTTGAAACTATAATCCACTTTGGAATAAAAACAAGCAATCAAAACTTATAATTACAGAAATTATAAAAAATAACAGTAATAAAAATACTACACATTAAAATTAAGAATCTAAGGGTCACATTTAAAACAATGACCAGAAGAAAATTCATACCACAAACACCTTCAATAAAAGTTTTAAAATGCCAATATATTCATTAAACCTCCACCTTAAAACTTGATATAACCAGAAATCAATGAATTACGAAAAAGAAAAATACCTTGGATACTATTACTAAATCATATTTCTTGTAAAATAAAACCAACAGAAACTAATCACCACTTAATGAAGGTGTGAGGGGAAGGAGAAAATACAAAAATACAAATAAGAAATTACAAGAGGGAAGCATTAGAGTTTTTTTTTTCTTTAATCATAGGAGACGCAAGCCAAAGAATGCTCAAACTACCTCACAATTGCACTCATCTCACACGCTAGTAAAGTAATGATCAAAATTTTCCAAGCCAGGCTTCAGCTATAGGTGAACCGTGAACTTCCTGATGTTCAAGCTGGTTTTAGAAGCGGCAGAGGAACCAGAGATCAAATTGCCAACATCCCCTGGATCATAGAAAAAGCAAGAGAGTTCCAGAAAAACATCTATTTCTGCTTTATTGACTATGCCAAAGCCTTTGACTGTGTGGATCACAATAAACTGTGGAAAATTCTGAAAGAGATGGTAATACCAGACCACCTGACCTGCCTCTTGAGAAATTTGTATGCAGGTCAGGAAGCAACAGTTAGACCTGGACATGGAACAACAGACTGGTTCCAAATAGGAAAAGGAGTACGTCAAGGCTGTATATTGTCACCCTGCTTATGTAACTTTTCTGCAGAGTACATCATGAGAAACGCTGGGCTGGAAGAAGCACAGGCTGGAATCAAGATTGCCAGGAGAAATACCAATAACCTCAGATATGCAGATGACACCACCCTTATGGCAGAAAGTGAAGAGGAACTAAAGAGCCTCTTGATGAAAGTGAAAGAGGAGAGTGAAAAAGTTGGCTTAAAACTCAACATTCAGAAAATTAAGATCATGGCATCTGGTCCCATCACTTCATAGGAAATAGATGGGGAAACAGTGGAAACAGTGTCAGACTTTATTTTTGGAGGCTCCAAAATCACTGCAGATGGTGACTGCAGCCATGAAATTAAAAGACGCTTACTCCTTGGAAGAAAAGTTATGACCAACCTAGATAGCATATTCAAAAGCAGAGACATTATTTTGCCAACAAAGTTCCGTCTAGTCAAGGCTATGGTTTTTCCAGTGGTCATGTATGGATGTGAGAGTGGACTGTGAAGAAAGTTGAGTGCTGAAGAATTGATGCTTTTCAGCTGTGGTGTTGGAGAAGACTCTTGAGAGTCCCTTGGACTGCAAGGAGATCCAACCAGTCCATCCTAAAGGAGATCAGCCCTGGGATTTCTTTGGAAGGAATGATGCTAAAGCTGAAACTCCAGAACTTTGGCCACCTCATGCAAAGAGTTGACTCATTGGAAAAGACTCTGATGCTGGGAGGGATTGGGGGCAAGAGGAGAAGGGGCCGACGGAGGATGAGATGGCTGGATGGCATCACTGACTCGATGGACGTGAGTCTGAGTGAACTCCGGGAGTTGGTGATGGACAGGGAGGCCTGGTGTGCTGCAATTCATGGGGTCACAAAAAGTTGGACACGACTGAGCAACTGAACTGAACCGAGGAGACTTCTCTGCAAAGTTCTCTGCAAATTAATGTGAAAATCTTGATGAAATGGAGAACATTAAAAAAAAAAAAAAAGAAAAAAATCCCAGAGAAAGATGGGCAAAAGAAATGAACAGACAACATCCACAAAAAGAATCAATATAAAATTCCTCTTGAGTATATGAAAAGATGTTCATGGCACTGAATCAATGTGGACTCGGAAAGGGAAGGCCACTAAAGGCACAAATTTGCTTAAATCCATACAACCAGTACAAGTAGTAACAGATTGCAGTGATTTTGCTTTTATTAATAAAATGCTTTTATTTTTTAAACATAGCACCATGACTCTATCAGTGGTTCATGTGCCCTCAACATGCTTTCGTTTCTTTGCCTTAAAAATTATAGAATTAAACCAGACACTATCTAGAACCTCTTAATATTGGAACATTCCAGGATGCATCTCAAAGACTGAACCTCACGCTTCAAATGACTACATCTGACACCACTGACCGCAAAGCCCATCTCTTCTGTTAAGCCTTGGTAAACCATAGCGTGGTTATCATGGCTTGGGAAATAACTCAGTGGCATTCATTCTATCATGCCCTTTTCATCGTTTGGGAAGGTGAAGGTATCAATCACTCAGTCCAGTCCAACTCTTTGTGACCCCACTGACTGTTGCCCACCAGGCTCCTCTATCCATTTTCCAGGCAAGAACACCAGTTTGCAGTCTTCAGCCTTAAGTTCTTTCTAAAGAAAACTCTACTTAGGAGAAAAGGATTCTGAGCTAAAATTCTGATCTACCAAATTCAAGGAGGTTGGTGTGTGATGTCACCTAGGAAGTTTCATGACATTCATATTTCTGTACAGCAGGAGAGTCATTTTCAGACTGGACCCATCTGAGTGGAGAGACTTTTCAGAGAATAAAGCCATACTGTCCCATCATGCAGCAGGAAGAAGAGAGAAAATACAAGGAAGGAATCAGGCAGTTTGGAAAGGGACTCTGAGTTCTTGAAGCTTAAAGGCAGCCACAGAGTCACAGCTTTTCTCAAACACAGCACTGTCATTTCAGGACATAAGCTGGTGACAGGCATAACCGCATGGCACTACAGAGGCTTCCTTAGAGATCAGTTGAACATTCTGTGTCCCAAGCAGGCTGAACATCTTTACAGAGGGAATAACAATTGTTATGAAATTAATTCCAAGAGAATTAGATGCCTCATTGACTGGGGTGTGGAGCCCACAGGAAATACACTGCAGATGGTGGGGAATTTAGAAAAAGGGAAATCCTATTCAAATCAGAACAGACATGATGCAGACCTCACGGACTTATTTTCTCACTAGTCACTTACTAAACAAGGGTGGGATATTACTATTAGAACTCCTCCCCGTGGTATGGAATTATGCTTGTGCTAACTTTACAATGTAATAAAAGCATAATTCAATTTTAATAGCATTGGGTTAAGTGGTCGTATTACTGGGGGAGGCTTAGTTCTGTAACACACAACTCCAGGTCACTGAGATTAAGCCAAGAAAAGTGTGTTGCTCATTTGCAGCTCTTCCTAGGGTAATGGATGAGGGGCTATGCTCATATAATCACTCACAGACTCAATTTCTTTTATCTTGTAACATATTACAAGCTATAGGGGGCTTCCCAGGTGATGCTAGTGCTAAAGAACCCGCCTGCCAATATAGGAGACATAAGAAACATGGGTTTGATCATTGGGTCAGGAAGATCCCCTGGAGGGGGAAATAGCAACCCACTCCAGTATTCTTGCCTAGGAAATCCCATGGAAAGAGGAACCTGGCAGGCTGTGGTCCAGGGTTTGCAAAGAGTTGGACACAACTGCAGCGACTTAGCACACATGGGCACGCATGGTGCTATAGACTGATTATTTGTGTCCCTCCAAAATGTGCCTGTTGAAGCCTAATCCCAAAGGGATGGTATTTAGAGGTGGGGACTTAGGGAAATAATTAGGTTGCAAGTGTGGATCTCTCATGAATGGGATTAGTGCTCTTATAAACGAGACCCCAGAGAGCTCCCTCGCCCCTTCCACCATATAAGGACACAGCAAGAAGATGACCCATTTATCAACCTGGAAGTAGGTCCCCATCAGACATCTATTCTGCTGAAGCCTTGATCTTGGACTTCCAGCCTCCAGAATTGGGAGAAATAAACTTGTGTTGTTTATAAGCTGCCCAGTCTACAGCATCTGTTAACAGCAGCTCCAAAGGACTAGGACATATGGCATCATCAGAATCAGTCTCTGCTGTCACCATAGATGGAGAACAGGCTGTGAAGGGCCACATGGGGACTTATGGCTAGGTCTGAAGGGACAAACATCATTTATATCCGCTTCCTGTTGTCTAGAGCACAGTCAGTTCAGTTCAGTTCAGTTCAGTAGCTCAGTCGTGTCCGACTCTTTGCGACCCCATGAATCGCAGCATGCCAGGCTGTCCACCACCAACCCCTGGAGTCCAAACTCAGGTCCATCGAGTCAGTGATACCATCCAACCATCTCATCCTCTATTGACCACTTCTCCTCCAGCCTTAAATCTTTCCCAGCATCAGAGTCTTTTCAAATGAGTCAGCTCTTCCATCAGGTGGCCAGAGTATTGGAGTTTCAGAGCATAGTCACATGACCTCAACTTAACATATGAGGATTGGGATGCAGTTGACCTGCAGGCAAGCCCAGGAGAAAAAGGATTTGGAAAACAAAAGGCATTGCTGATGCTGTTGACTTGTTCATTGTTTTGCTATTTCTGCATAAAGCTGAAAGAGCTTCTTTCCATTCCATTGCTGACAATTTCCTAAATAAGGTGGGGCCAACCAGGCTCTTGTTTTTAAGATTATGCTGCCTAGAATGGCCAGATCAGGTAGGACCCTGCCTTCGAGAATGCTGTCCCCTCTCTCCAGCTCAGTTCTGATTGAGTGTACTACACTTGACCTTATTCCACATACCTGATAAATGTTTCATGGATGTTTCTTGGAGAGCTCCGGGAGTAGGAAATCATTGGATCTTATTGGAGGTGCAATCTACCAAGGAGGCTTTCTTTGCACATATTCAGAATTCAAACCAACTGGTACATTGCTGACTTTTCAACCTAAGTCCCAAAGCAAAGGCTTTGCAGCCAGATGGGTGACCTGTGAGGTGGGGAGTGCACAGCCATCTGAATTTCAGATAAGATCCCTAAGACTTCATAAGCCCTTTTTAAGAAAAGGAACTGCTGACTAAGCAACTCTCTGCCTCCTGGTCTGAAACCTGCTATCCTCAAATCAATTTCCCACTCTCAGTCAATAGAGACCACGACCCTCACTATGACCCCACCACCCACTTCTTTTCGGGGGGCTTTCTCTTTCTTATTTCCAACAGTTTAAAGACAGTGCTAGATGGGAAACCAAAGTGCAAGGGGCCTCTGTTCTTGGAAAACAGCCTTTCCCCAGCTTTTTTGACTCTTAAATCAGCACATAATCCTACTCTCCTCATCATCTCCATGTGAGTCAAGGAAATGAATGTCTTTTTTTTTAAGAGCCTTCCTGGTCTACTTAGTCCACTTTTGAGGATCTCTGAGCTCTGTCTGAAATGTTCATGGCCACCATCTTTAAAGGGACTACATTGCTTTTCTCTTGCTTTTGCCTTGCACCTGCAAAAATATGTTCTCTCACTTGCTCTGTGTCCTGAAAACGCTGGCAGTGAGTAAGTCCAAAGTTAAGACAAGGATTCTGGTTGGACCCATGGGAAATTCCATCAGTATGGAGCACGTGGCATGAACCTCTGTTTTGTTACATGGTTGGGGGTTACGAGACTTTAGACCCAAGAAGAGCTGGCTCCTCTCTGAGCCCATCGAGATCCCCTTATTCTGACACACACCTCTGGATAAGTGAGGAGCACACAGGGGCCAGGGGATGCCCACTTGAATGCCAAATCCCACTGATTTGGAGGTACCTGGGATCTCTGTGTTTTTTCCACAAGTAGACAGTCCCCCTTCAATCCCCTCATACAGACTCTTTCCCAAATAGGCCCTCTCCAGGGCAGACTGCACCCCTTATGTACATATCCCCATGTCTGAGAGTGTGAGTCAAGGAGTAGGGTGGGGAGGGTGGACAGAGCTTAGAGTGCTGGCTGGGGAGGTCAGACACACGCATGCAAAGTCCCCAAATCACAGTGCCATTGGCCAAAGCCAAAGCTGAGAGGAACCCAGCCAACAGCACTGGTTTTAGAGTCTAATACCCTTTGGGTCAAATTCCATCTCTGCCACTTTCTAGCTCTGGAACCTAAAAGAAGTTGTCGTATTGTTGCTGTTGTTTCCTGCATAGGTCATGTGTCTTCACCTGGAAAAGGGTGATCCTAGCAATGAATTTATATCATGTGACCCTGGATAGTGGTCAGGAAGTGCTCACATGGAGCATAGACCACGATGGGCCTCTAGTAAGCATTTCTGATGGCTATTTTGGGGTTGGAAACACACAAAACATGGCACATTCAGTAGAAAATTGGCACAGACATTATGAAAGTGGTTGCTTAAGTGATAAGAACAAACTCTATCCAGTGCAGTCTGGTGACATCAGGACCAGAAGGTGTAACACAGACAGATAGGATTCTTAGCACCGACTTTCTGGTTTAGACTCTTGCTAAAGGATCAGTTGGACTCATCTCACACACTAGTAAAGTAATGCTCAAAACTCTCCAAGCTACGCTTCAGCAATACATGAACTGTGAACTTCCAGATGTTCAAGCTGGTTTTAGAAAAGGGAGAGGGATCAGAGATCAAATTGCCAACGTCCGCTGGATCATGGAAAAAGCAAGAGAGTTCCAGAAAAATATCTATTTCTGCTGTATTGACTATGCCAAAGCCTTTGACTGTGTGGATCACAATAAACTGTGGAAAATTCTGAAAGAGATGGGAATACCAGACCAACTAACCTGCCCCTTGAGAAACCAATATGCAGGTCAGGAAGCAACAGTTAAAACCGGACATGGAACAACAGACTGGTTCCAAATAGGAAAAGGAGTACATTAAGGCTGCATATTGTCACCCTGCTTATTTAACTTATATGCAGAGTACATCATGAGAAACGCTGGGCTGGAGGAAGCACAAGCTGGAATCAAGATTGCCAGGAGAAATATCAATAACCTCAGATATGCAGATGACACCACCCTTATGGCAGAAAGTGAAGAGGAACTAAACATCCTCTTGATGAAAGTGAAAGAGGAGAGTGAAAAAGTTGGCTTAAAGCTCAACATTCAGAAAACTTAGATCATGGCATCTGGTTCCATCACTTCATGGGAAATAGATGGGGAAACAGTGGAAACAGTGTCAGACTTTATTTTGGGGGGCTCCAAAATCACTGTAGATGGTGACTGCAGCCATGAAATTAAAAGACGCTTACTCCTTGGAAGGAAAGTTATGACCAACCTAGATAGCATATTCAAAAGCAGAGACATTACTTTGCCAACAAAGCTCCATCTAGTCAAGGCTATGGTTTTTCCAGTGGTCATGTACGGATGCAAGAGTTGGACTGTGAAGAAAGCTGAGTGCCAAAGAATTGATGCTTTTGAACTGTGGTGTTGGAGAAGACTCCTGAGAGTCCCTTGGACTGCAAGGAGATCCAACCAGCCAATCCTAAAGGAGATCAGCCCTGGGTGTTCTTTGGAAGGAATGATGCTGAAGCTGAAACTCCAGTACTTTGGCCACCTCATGCAAAGAGTTGACTCATTGGAAAAGACTCTGATGCTGGGAGGGATTGGGGGCAGGAGGAGAAGGGGACGACAGAGGATGAGATGGCTGGATGGCATCACCAACTCAATGGACGTGAGTCTGAGTGAACTCTGGGAGTTGGTGATGGACAGGGAGGCCTGGTGTGCTGCAATTCATGGGGTCGCAAGGAGTCGGACACGACTGAGCGACTGAACTAAACTGAACTGAACTGAAAGGATCAGTGCATTTTTGCTCTGCCTGGAGCCAGCAACCCTTTGCCTGTCCATCACCTTTCTCTCTCACAGTCTATATACAGGACTGTGGGGCAATTTGCTGAACCATAGAAATGACTTGAAAAATGACGTGGCTTGTTCCTCATTATCCATGGTGTTTTGGATTATTGCTTTGGTTCACATCAACTCTTTTTTTTTTTTTTTAGATTGGGGTATAGCTGCTTCATAATGTTGTGTCAGTTTCTGCTGTACAACAAAATGAATCAGCTATACGTATACATATATCCCCTCTCAGTGCCCCCATCCCACCCCTCTAGGTCATCAGCACCGAGGGGAGCTCACTGTTGTATACAGCAGCTTCCCACTAGCTATCTATTTTACAAACTGTAGTGTATATAGGTCAACCCCAACTTCCCAATTCATCCCACCCCCTTCCCCCGCCCCCCAGTTACTTAACACTGTAGTGAATACACGCCAATCCCAATTTCCTAATGCAGCCCACGTCTTTCCCCGCCCCCAGGTCCGCATGTCCATTCTCATGCCCATGTCTCTACTCCTGCCCTGCAAACAGGTCCATCTGTACCATTTTTCTAGATTCCACACATACGCGTTAATACACGACATTCGTCAAGTGAGCTAGGAAAGCGATGGGGGGCTTTTCTAATTTGTCTCTTTGGTCATTTTTCTCAAGAACAGACCTGATCTGGTAGAACCCTTAGCTCAAGAATGAAATATAACACCACACTTAATAATGAATACTTTGGGGGGAGAAACCATGACCACTTTGTAAAGTCATATCCTGTATTTCATATGAGTAATATATATTATGTGAAATGCCCATATTTATTTCACTCCAAAGTGAAAAAAAAATTAATGTCAATGGCAGCCATATTTTATCCATGAAAGAAAAATTCCATATCTAAGCTGTTAAAAAATATGGCTTACACCATTTCTCAAGCAACTGCAGAAGAATGCTAGGTGACAATAATTCTAAACCACCTTAACTTAGCTCTTGAGTAGTTCTCTGAACTTCTAGCTATATTTATCCCCAAATGTCATATATACAAAACACTCAATTAATATCTAAATGTTGCCACCAATAGGCACACACTGAATAGAATGAATAATAGGTATCATTAGTTCAATAACTGATCTATTAGACTAATATCTTGTGTTGGAAATCACACACTCACAAAAAGAAACAGAAAATTATGAATGGGGCTAGGGGTATAAATTCAAGAAATGTAGACTTATCTCGTAATTGCATCCACAGGGTTTAGTTGGATTTCAATTCAAGTAAACTAACTTTACAGGGTTTCCCTTGTTGCTCTGCAATGCAGGAGACTCAGTTTTGATCCCTGAGTTGGGAAGATCCCCTGGAGGGAAGGGAATGGCTATCCGCTCCAGTATTCTTGCCTGGAGAATTCCATGGACAGAGGAGCCTGGTGGGCTACAGTCTATGTGGTCACAAAGAGTTGGACATGATTGAGAGACTAACACTTTCACTTTTCAAATTAACTTTACAAATATGTAAAATAATTGGGAAAAAATAATGTGGACACTGGCCAGATCAACGTTCATGTTGTAGAGTTAGGCGTGAGGCTATCTTGAAAATGGATCTGCTCCTTTAGGAATATACCCTGAAACATTTACAGATGAAATGTACAATGCCTGTCTTTGGCTTCAAAACAATCCAGGAGGGACTTCCCTGATGGTTCAGTGGTTAAGAGTCCATCTTGCAATGCAGGAGACTTGGGCTTGATCCCCGATCTGAGAACTAAGATCCCACATGCCCTGGAGCAACTAAGCCCGCTGTGTAACTAGAGAGTCCGTGTGCCAAAAAGAAAGATCCCACACAATGCAATGGAGATCCCATGTGTCACAACTAAAGCCCATCACAGCCAAATAAGTAAATACATATTATTTTTAAAAATCCAGGAACATGAAGGGAATACGTGGGGATATAGATGAAACACAATGGGTCATGAGCTGATAATTATTGAAAGATGTAATGGTTTATTTTGCTATTCTCTACATTGATATGCAGCATTGTTTTCTATAATAAAACACTGAGAGACATTCCCGAGATAAAAGAAATATTTTAATTTATTTATGAAAGTGATTAGAGAGAGTGAATTGTTATCATCGATTGTTTGATCTTTGGAAATCAATTCTCATGAAACCATCGTTGTATGACTTGGCACTGTGAATCTAAAACATGTTTTTGTTTTTTTTTTTCCCAACAATGCATCCTACTTTCAATCTATTTGTTATTCCACTTATGTTGAAATGATAAGATTCATCCCACATGTTATGACTTCACACCTGGAGTATAAATGTATATTTATATGAGTTTAAACTGATATCTATACTGCTGTTCTTGCACAGATATTACCACCTGCACTGAAATTGGAATTTGGGAAAAGCTTAGACGAAGCCATTTCAATATGGATGGAAGTCAGCTTTGGGCAATCCTGATGCCTCCCAGGAACACTCTTAGTGCAAAGACTGAAAATGAAACTGGAAGGCTGCTCCACAACAAGGTACAAAATACAAACCTCCCCTTGTGTTTTCTCATCAAATTCAGCTTCCTGGTTAAAAATTTATCAAATCTACCACTGATGAATAACAAGCACTATCAACATGCATGAGATTAAAACATCAAGGTCTGCAGATTTAAGAAATTGTCAGGGCAAATAACCGAATTAAAAAAAAAAAAACCCAACAACTGAATAACTTGTGAAATTTCCATTATCCTCTCTTTTTTTCCCCCTACTTTGATAGGAATTGCAAACAGACCTGCAAGGTCTGAAGTTGCCTCCGGGAAATGAATTACAAAATGGAATATAGAAGCCTCCTAATAAAATCATTAAAAAATAACTTGAGTGTACATGTAGCTGCAAAATGATCCCTTGTGTTTTTGTATGTTCGTTTGTTTGTCCTCTGCCCCACCACCCCATCTTTACCAGTTTGCCTTCTCAGGAACAGGTAAATATTATTAACTTTAAACACTCTCTGTTAGATACAGGAGGAAAGTAACTTGTTCATGCACTTACATACCAATCAATGACTATTTATTTATCTTTAAAGCAATGCCAGAGAATGTGCGAGCATTTCCTCTTTTCTCAGCAATTATCTTCAGTCCAAGGTCATATTATAATTTTTCTGAGGGTCAGGATGCAGAGAGATAGAGTATCTTGCAGTTAGTATAGGGGACTGTTTACTCTAAGCCTGGCATTTCACTCAATTGAGAATAACACTTAAAACAGTATCCCTCCCCACAGGCAGCTTTCAGATCAATGTGTCATCCATGAGAGAAGAATATTAGTTTTTTTCACTGTGATTACAACTGCATAAAAAGTGAAAGTGTTAGGCGCTCAGTCACGTCCAACTCTTTAAGAGCCTATGGACTGTAGCCTGCTTTTTGTCCATGAAATTCTCCAGACAAGAGTACTGGAGTGGGTTGCCATTCCCTTCTCCAGGGGATCTTCCCAAGCCAGCGACTGAACCCAGGTCTTCTGCATTGCAGGCAGGTTGTTTACTGTCTGAGCCACTAGGAAAGCCCACAATTGCATAAGAATCACACACACAAATTGTTTTAACCTCAGGGATAATTCAGGAACTATACAATAACAGGTGTAAATTTCCCCTTAAAAATTGATATTTACTGAAATGAAAATGGGCCATATCCCTTGTTCATTTCACAATGCTACGAAGAAAAGATACAACGCAAGCCACTTCTGGTCCCAGGTGGTAATCTGTTAGAGTACCAAATTTAACTTCTAATTTGATCGCATCTATGCAGAAAGGTTTAGCACCCTAGTGTGGCTTAGTCACACGAAAGCACTGAGCCTCAAAAGACGTGCATAGCTTTGTAAGTTGTTGCTGTCGTAATAATTCAAGTATGTAGAGATGGCATACTCATTTGTCATGGATGAAGAAAACTGACGACCCAGAGAGTCAGCTTGGTCTCCAAATCGCCCAGGAAACAGTGGAAACCCTGGATGGGACCTGGTCAAGTTCCTGTGATCCTAGCAAATCTTCCATGTGTTTTAATTCTAGGCATTGTAAATTTCATTCCTTTGCTTCTCCTTAGTGTATTTCTCTCCTGCTCTTCTTTTTCTCTCTCTCTCTTCCTTAATTTCGTTCCTCCTTAACATTTAAAAACCCATGCTCCAATAAAGTGTTGATTTCTTCCTCAGAACCTAGGAAAGAAATTTGTGGCTGGGATCAAACTTGGAATCAATAAGCCCATACACACAATCCCTGGTTAGCCATTTCTCTGTCACTGGCAGGAGACTTAGAAAGAGGCATTCACTGCCGTTTATCAGCCAAGCGAAGCCTATGGAGGCTTTGCAAATAGCTTTCCACAATAGGGGATTTTCATAAAACACAAGGATTTCATCTCAGGGACTGACTGTGTGGTTCATGCATTTGTTTGTGTGACTTCTTTCTCGCCTCACGGTTCCCTGTTTCCTGGTTCACAGCCTTAAAGGCCATTGAGATGGCTGTTTTTCAGTGCTTATTGAAGAAAACAGAAGGAATGTATTGGCTAAGACCCCAAATTCACACTCTCTGAAATGACTGGGTCAAAGGGTGGGAGAAGGCTGTCTGGGATCCAGAGATAATTGTATAATCCTCCATCTTTCTCTTCTGAGGTTAATTCAAGGAGATGGCTTGACAAAATTGACTCTATAAGTGGTCTCAGTGTGCTTGATTAGTTTTTAATTCCATCACTTTTTCTTCTTGGCAAAATAAGATGTTAAAATCCTCTCTCTACCTGCTCTCTAATCCCAACCTAATAGGTATTAACAGTTTGATGTGTATCTGTGTTTCTTTTAGGCTCTTTGTCTACACTTTTTAAGTCCATTGTATGTACATGTACAGAGATAATAAAGATGTATTCACATTTTTAAAAAGTTATAAGATCAGGCCATATATAGCTGTATTTTCCAATATGGTAGACACTCCTCAATGGGATTATTTAATACTGAAAGTGAAAAAGTGAAGTTTCTCTGTCAGTGTCTGACTCTTTGTGACCCCATAGACTGTAGCCCGCCAGGCTCCTCTGTCCATGGGATTCTGCAGGCAAGAACAGTGGAGTGGGTTGCCATTTCCTCCTCCAGGGGATCTTCCCCATCCAGGGACTGAAACCAGGTCTCTCACACCGCAGGCAGACTCTTTACCGGCTGAGCCACCAGAGAAGCCCATTAAGATCGAATCAAATAAAAAACTCACGTCCTCAGTTTTACTAACCATATTTAAAATGTTCCTTAATGACGTGTGGCCCATGGCTACAATATGGGAGGGCACATGGATAGAACAGTTCCATCGCTGCACAAAGTTCTACTGGACAGTCGCTGACATGGCATATTGCTAATTAACCATAAACTGGAATTTTGTTCTTCCTTCTTACAAATAATTCTTGAACAGTCTTTGACTAACTTCAAGAAATAAGGCTATCAGAATTCCCTCTTGCTGGCAGAAATGAAAAGTGGGCTGTAGACACGTAATTTGGTTCAGAAACTTATTTTTTGAAGCCCTAGTTGTATGGATTGTGATCTCTAGCACAGAACGCCAGGGATCCATTTGTGATGCCTGTGTAGTCTATCAGCTTTGAAGTGTCTAGCCTTAATGACTATATTCCAGTGCTTTCCTAGGACAGTATTCCAGTTGGGAGGGGGATACAGTAGATATGTTCAAAAATAATCCCTCAAAAGCTTTCCTTCAAATTTAGGCAACAAAAAGGGAGGGGGCAATCTGTGTCACAAAGACTCTGGAGTCTTTCAGGTATCTTCTAGATTGCCATTCTGTGTTCTGATAACTTGATATTGTGCCAAAAGCTCAATACTACCTGGTTTAAAGCTGGGACATTAACAAAAATCGGAAAGCCAAATGAGCATTTACAGGTACAAAAAGCAAAGAGTGATTATCTGGTCTCTGAGGAGCTAATTGTAGGTTCCGTTGAAACTGGAGGGTCACAGGACACGCATGCACGTGCATTCACACATGCGCGCACACACACACACACACACACACAAACGCGCGCGCGCGCACACAGGCACACACATGCAGGTGCATGCGCAAAACTGTTCTACGGCGCCTACTTCCAAAGAAGCGGAAAGCTGCACTGCTGCATAAATAAATCATTTGGATGGCTCGCTGTTTGAGCACAATCGATCGCTCCCCCATACTAAGGTCAGGCACTGTATACTGGGAGCCTGCACTGACCCACAGTTGTATATAAAATATGATTTTAAAGGCAGCTTCCCACCAGCCTGTTTCTACCTGAGAAGCTCACCATCCATCAATCATTCATTCTCCTCTGCCTGCTCCAGCACCACCCCCAGGCTGCAAACTTGGGGAAGTTAACAGGATTGAAAGGAAGACTGGCCCTCAGGAATCCCGAAGTCCATGTCCTCAAAATCATACCAAACTGAATAGTTTTTCTAGAGTGTACTGAGCAGGAACTAATGGACCAGATCTAATGGCTGAAGGCACCCTTAGTTTAAATTATCTTGATGATCCTATATGGACATGCACATTGTTCAGTGTGGGATGAACCTCTTCCAACACTTTCAAAGATCAGCATCATTCTGAGAGGGAGGGGGAAGCAGAGAAGTGACAGAGATGCATCTATTCCTGCACCAGGATTTCTCAGCTTTGGCACAATGGGTTAATTATTGGTTACAGGTGGTTGCCCTCTGCATTGTAGGATGTTTAATAGTATCCTGGCCTCTAACCATTAGCTACAAATGAGCCTATCTCCTCCCCTAGTTGTGACCATCAGAAATGTCTCCAGGACTTCCCTGGTGGCCCAGAGAATCTGCCTACCCGTGCAGGGGACACGGGTCCGATCCCTGGTCCTCAAAGATTCCACATGCCGAGGGACAACAAAGCCTGTGCTGCACTGCAACTACTGAAGCACAAGAGCCCTAGAGCCCGTGCTCCACAACAAGAAAAGCTCCCACAATGAGAAGTCCGTGCAACACAACTGGAGAGGAGACCCTGTTTGCCGCAACTAGAGAAAACCTGTGTCAGCAATGAAGACAGAGTATACTCCCAAATAAAAAATAAAAAATTTAGAAGTATATATATTACCAGACATTACCAAATGTTGGGAGTAGACAATGGGAGGCAAAATTTCTCCTGGTTGAGAACTGCTGATTTACACACCGAAAGGCTTGTGTAATATAGCAAAAGCCCATGTCATATCTAAGAAGCAAGGAAATCAGACTTAAGCAGAGGTGTGTGAGTTTGCTCTGGGTGTCAAAACAAAGTACCACAGACTGGGTGGCTTAACTAACAGAAATGTACGCTGGTGGCCAAAAGTCCTAGATCAAGTGCCAAGAGAGTTGGTGTGCCCTAAGGCCTCACTCCTTGGCTTGTAGACGGCCGTCTTCTCCCTGTTTCTTCACGTGGTCTTCCCACTGTATGTGCCTGTGTCCTTATCTCTTCTTCTTATAAGTTAAATCAGATCAGATCAGATCAGATCAGATCCGTTGCGTCCGACTCTTTGCAACCCCCATGAATTGCAGCACGTCAGGCCTCCCTGTCTATCACCAACTCCGGGAGTTCACTCAAACTCACGTCCATCGAGTCAGTGATGCCATCCAGCCATCTCATCCTCTGGCGTCCCCTTCTCCTCTTGCCCCCAATCCCTCCCAGCATCAGTCTTTTCCAATGAGTCAACTCTTCGCGTGAGGTGGCCAAAGTACTGGAGTTTCAGCCTTAGCATCATTCCTTCCAAAGAAATCCCAGGGCTGATCTCCTTTACAACGGACTGGTTGGTTCTTCTTGCAGTCCAAGGGACTCTCAAGAGTCTTCTCCAACAACACAGTTCAAAAGCATCAATTCTTCGGCACTCAGCCTTCTTCACAGTCCAACTCTCACATCCATACATGACCACAGGAAAAACCATAGCCTTGACTAGATGAACCTTTGTTGGCAAAGTAATGTCTGTGCTTTTGAATATGCTGTCTAGGTTGGTCATAACTTTCCTTCCAAGGAGTAAGCGTCTTTTAATTTCATGGCTGCAGTCACCATCTGCAGTGATTTTGGAGCCCAGAAAAATAAAGTCTGACACTGTTTCCATTGTTTCCCCATCTATTTCCCATGAAGTGATGGGACCGGATGTCAGTAGGGAAGAACAAATCTGACTCCATATTAGATCTGTTTCCCTTACTTTAAACTTTGTATTCTATTGTTTTTCTACAAGTTAAGAGTATTTTCAATAGCCTGAAATATACAGGATAGCTCATTCTCAAGCCTCTGATATTTAAACATATACCATTTTTCCATTTGTATGAAGATAAAAAGTTGCAGAATGGAGACTAACATTTGTCTGGGAGGTTTATAGGAACATTGTCATCTGACCTACATGGACAGCTGCAAGAACAAAGGATTCCAGCACCAAGAGATTTGCAACAACCAACCACACCCCTCCCTTTTAGTATAAAAGAAGCCTGAATCCTAACTCAGAGAACATGGTTCTTTGGGACACTAGTCCATCAGCTTTCAGGTCTCCTGGTTTTCCAAATAAAGTTACTAACTCTTGCCTCAACAAATCATCTCTTGATTTATTGACCTGCCATGCTGTGAGCAATATGAGCTTAGACTCAGAAATATAAAGATACCCAACATATTAGATTAGAGACTACCCTAACAATTTCATTTATCTCCAGATATAGTCACATTCCGAAGTTTCAGAAACTAAGATTCCAACGTATGAATTTATTGTCTCCTTTTTAAGGAGACAATTCAGCTCATAACAAGAGGCAAATCCAAGACCCAACTACATGATTCTTCTGTATCACTAAAAACTTAGCTGCATTATCTGTTATAGATGCAGACCTGTTGGTTAGAATCAGGCTCTCTCCAGTGTTCATCCTTTTCCTGTTAAAGAGTAACTTCCTTGACCAGGAATACAAGGAGAAAGAACTGAGCAAGCCTACATGCTCCATCCCCTCCTTTCATTTGCATCTCCCTGCCAGGCAGAGAGAGAACTTCCTGGTCCCTCCCCTCCTCCCAGGGAGTCTCTGGGTCCAGATAAGAAGGACCCTAGGCTCTGAGGGATATCCTACTACTCAGCTGTGCCATTCAGGGCACAAAATCAGCCATAACCCATAAATGAATGGGTGTGGCTGCATTCCAGGAAGAATTTATTACAGAAACAGGCAGGCGGGCTGGGCTAGTCTGTCAACTCCTGCCTTAGAACATTATATACGTTACTGGATTTGTATAATTTCAGTTGATACTACACTCGGCGGAATTTAAGTAAAATCAGGGCCACCTGGGAAAGTGACAATCACTCTCTTGTTAAGAAAAGCCCAAGAGCCACACCTCTCTATTTTTCTTAGCCATAACTATGAATGGATATATACAAGAATATTTACAGGAACAACCATTTTAAAGGGCATTTAAAGTAAATTTCTGTTCCTTGCTTCCTTTTCCTTTTTACTGACCACGTTGCCTCCAGCTCTGGTTTCTAATTTCTTTCCTCATTAAAAGTCCTGTCAACCTACCCAAGAATAAAGTTGTTCCTTTAAAAATACCCATCTCATAAAACCCTGTGCCCGGAAGGCATAAGATAAATAGAATGGTTCATGAAATCCCCCTCCAAATAACAGACTTATGAGAAATAAGCCTGAACTTTTATTTCAAATCGCTCCAAACAAATCATCTTCAAACCTGAGGTGAGAGTCCTCAGTATGGGTTTTGCAGCATCACCCCCTGGGCAAACACTCCACATATCTAGAGGTGCATTTAAAACATATCTCATCCTTTTGTTATATCCGGGTACAGATCATCAGAAAGATCAGGTCACATGATTGTGTCCTATTTCCACAGGGAACCTTAGCAGAGATGGCTATGGAATACCACCTGTTATTGCAAATCAAAGTCAACTGGCACAAATTGGGGAGGCCACAGGGAAGTCTTGCTTGTATGTATCAGGATGCTGTTGTGGTACTACTACCAATAGGTAGGAAAAATGGTAATTATTCAGAGTAAGTAACAGCCCAATGCTTGTTAATAAGGGGTGAGCATTTATAGAGACAGATGTGAATACTAAAGAATGTTGGGCTGTTGCTCAAAAGAATGTTGTAGCTGGAAAACACTCATGATATACTGTTAAATGAAAAAAAAATATATGTATGTATATATACATGTGCATGCATACACACACACACACACACACACACACACACACACGAGCTCCCCAGGTGGTGGTACTGGTAAAGAATCCACCTGCCAATGCAGGAGACATAAGAGATAGCACTTTGATCCGTGGGTCGGGAAGACTCCCTGGGGGAGGAAATGGTAGCCCACTCTAGTATTCTTGCCAGGAGGATCCCATGGACAGAGGAACCTGGTGGGCTATAGTTCATGGGGTCACAAAGAGTCAAACGCAACTGAGCAACACATATATGTGTGTGTTCGTGTGTGTGTGTGTGTGTACATATGCATACATCACCTATATGTATACATGTATACAGAGAGGTCATTTTGATCAAAACTGTACAGGTCTTTGAATTCACAATAAATATATATGAGTACATTTATTCATGCATCTTTTCATCTCAGATGTACTGATTATCTCTAGACATTTTAGTCAATGTTTAGAAAATAGATGCTATTTACAACAGCTTCCTCTGGGAAGTACATTTAAAAAGCTTGTGTGGGTTGGGAAGGGAATTTCATCTTTCTACTCTATGCATCTTATGTTTGATCTTCTTGGAACAATCATATTTGTATTTTTAAAGAAAAAAATTAAGCCATCCACTCTAGGAGAAAAAAACAAACTTTGAAAATGCTTTCAATAGCATTCTTTATTGTTCTAAAAATTGCAAATGCTTCCTGTTTGGAAAACAAACAAACAAACAAACAAAGTCAAGTCAACATTTACCCTAACTCTCTACAATACCCACTCAGGACTCCAGGGGCATCTGCTGTCAACAGTTCAGGATGTGTCTCAAAGGTCTTGGTTTTATTTTAATTTATTTATTTTTAATTAGGGGATAGGTGCTTTGCAATATTGTGTTGATTTCCGCCATACATGAACATGAATCAGCCCTCCCACCCCCCATCCATTCCACTCCTCTAGGTTGTCACAGAGCACTAGTTTGAGTTTCCTGAACTGAAGGCCTGCTTTTAATTATATCAGATGATGTTCCTTGGGAGAGACCAACTTCCTGAAGCTACAGACAAACTTGGTCCTAAGACTCTTGGCTCCACAGCCGAAAGAGGAAGAGAGAGTAGCTGCCCTGTGTTCTACACACCCTCAAGCCTGGTCAAGAGGATGTAGCATCTTTGGGTGTCACTGAAGGTGGTTCCCACCAGGCTGAGACCGTTCCCATCAGGCTGAGATGGTTCGCAGAAACCTGAGTGAGCTCAGTTGCTAAGGGACATCAACAGGGAAAAGGCAGGCGATACCCAGACAAGCTCTCATATTCCAAGCCTTTGAATTATGGCTGGCCGTGGTGAGGTGTGTTTCAAGCAAAGATAAGGAATGGGAAATGTGTTCACAGTTCTACATTCTGCTCATTTGGAACTGGAGAACTGACACAAGAAAGAACTCAAAGCATTGAAGGAAATGGACCCTCAGCCTAAAACTGCGCCTAGGGCAGACAGATGACTGCTTGAGAAACATATTCTTGTCACATGAAAGACAAAATTCTGGGGTGTGACATGGGAGTTGAATTTAGGGATTATCACTGAGTCATCATGTGGAAACACAGAAATGGCAAAGGGGCCACACTCCACTCCAGAAAGAAGCCCAGGAATAAGGTGAGGTGGAAGCCACAAACACACACACACACACACGGGTGTAAACACACACACGTGCGTGTGGACACACAACCGAGTTCAAAATCATACATTTCCTCCATGTTCAGCCCTCTCACAAGACTGAAATGAAGCAAGTTTGGGGAATAATTTGATAAGAATGGACTTTCTTTTCTGGAGGAGTTTACCTCTCAGGTCCTACCCGAACAGATTCAGAATAACAGCTACACTGATTAAAAAATATCTTTACTTGGCTCATACTGATTTTTGTTTTATTACAAGAGCATTTTCCTCTGAGTCTAAATCTTAGCCCAAACTTAATTTTGATCATTGATGGGACTGTCACATTTTCAAGCCATGTAGGATGCAAAAGGAATAGCCTTTGTTGTCAGATTCACATATTCAGCTAAATAAGGAAGAAATTCTACTAGCTCCTTCACGATATCACTTTCCATGTTCTTGACTATGTCTAGTTTTCTACTATAATTTCTTAGATATCAGTATTATGGGATTTAAGAAACATATTTTCCACAAATGTTGGACAGATTGTCCCATCACTGTACTCATCAAAACTTGTTTGTTTGTTTCAAATGCAACATTGATTCAGACTAGCTTAAGCAAAAAGGGATCCCTTGGATCATATGAGTGAAAAACCTAAGAATAACTCTGGATTTTGGCAGAGTGATTTTCAGGAGCTTGACCATGAGTCCTAGTGCTACTGGGCTTTCTATAGCATTGGTCAGGCTCTCAGAGAAGCACAGATAGTGCCAATAATTTCAGTCTAAACAGGCTCAGTTACCAACAATTTTGATTCATTTTCTGGGAATGAGTCTTCCTGTCTGGATTTGAGTTACATGCTCATCTCTCCTGGCCAATCCCTTTGTCTGTGAGATGAAGCTTTGACAATTGGGTAGGATTACATTACATACCCAACTCTAGAACTAGGCAAGGAGTTGCTCCCTGTAAGCATGAGAGGGGGAAGGTGATGGGAGAGGTGGTTCTTTAAGTAAAATATAGGCCTCTTTTCCAGTAGTCATGTATGGATGTGAGAGTCGGACCGAGTGATTGATGCTTTTTTTTTTTTTCAAAAGAATTGAACATTTAATTCAGTAGGATCACAGATCATTGATACAATGATACTTAATTATCTATTTAAGCAAGGTGACAGTAGCAGATATTAAAGGGAAATATAGAAGTTTACCTTAAAAGTTAGTGCTTGTAATGTAAAGATATTTGGGTTTCTCTGTAAACAAGTTTTGTGCCACATTGGAAAATTTAACGAGGATAAATATGCTTCTAGAAATGATTGATGCTTTTAAACTGTGGTGCTGGAGAAGAATCTTGAGAGTCCTTTGGACTACAAAGAGATCAAACCTATCAATCCTAAAGGAAATCAACCCTGACTAGTCATTGGAAAGACAGATGCTGAAGCTGAAGCTCCAATCCTTTGGCCACCTGATGCAAAGAGTCAACTCATTGGAAAACACCCTGATGCTGGGAAAGACAGAGGGAAGGAGGAGAAGAGGGAAGCATAGGATAAGATGGTTGGATGGCATCATTGAGTCAAAGGCCATGAGTTTAAGCAGACTCTGGGAGTTGATGAAGGACAAAGAAGCCAGGTGTGCTGCGGTCCATGGGGTCACAAAGAGTTGGACACAACTTGTGACTGAACAACAGCAACCAGAGGGAGAATAAATGGTTGGTAGAAAAGGTGAAAACAACAGCTACTTTGAAATAAGTAACTACATGCAGAATTGATCTACCCTCATGGACAGAGGAGCTTGCAGGCTACAGTCCATGAGGTCACAAAAGAGTCAGATGTGACTTGGCAACTAAATAACAACAACATCAAGTCAATAACCAAAATCCTCTCTGAGAACCACTGTTAGTTGTGAATTTTACTGAAATCCCAGCAAGACATTCAAAAGAGGCTCTAGAGCTATGCGGTACAAGATGATAGCTACTAGTCATGTGTGGCTATTTAAATTTTAACTAATCAAAATTAGATAAAATTTAAAATGTCATTCCTTGGTAGCAGTAGCATGAGTTCCAAAACTCAGCTTGAACATGGTTAGTGGGTATCTTATTACACATCGAAGATGTAGAAATCTGCATTATTGCAGAAACTTCTACCAAATTGGAGTATTTTCTCCTCCACCCCAAAATTTAAAAAAAAAAAAAGAAAAGAAAAAACAAAGGATATTTGACTGGTTTTGGAAGTGCCTAATGATGATGCGATCACTGACCTAGAGCCAGACATCCTGGAATATGAAGTCAAGTGGGCCTTAGGAAGCATCACTACGAACAAAGCTAGTGGAGGTGATAGAATTCCAGTTCAGCTATTCCAAATCCTGAAAGATAATGCTGTGAAAGTGCTGCACTCAATATGCCAGCACATTGGGAAAACTCAGCAGTGGCCACAGGACTGGAAAAGGGCAGTTTTCATTCCAATCCCAAAGAAAGGCAATGCCAAAGAATGCTCAAACTACCACACAATTGCACTCATCTCACACACTAGTAAAGTAATGCTCAAAACTCTCTAAGCCACGCTTCAGCAACATGTGAACCGTGAACTTCCTGATGTTCAAGCTGGTTTTAGAAAAGGTAGAGGAACCAGAGATCAAATTGCCAACATCTGCTGGATCATCAAAAAAGCAAGAGAGTTCCAGAAAAACATCTAATTCTGCTTTATTGACTATGCCAAAGCCTTTGACTGTGTGGATCACAATAAACTGTGGAAAATTCTGAAAGAGATGGGAATACCAGACCACCTGACCTGCCTCTTGAGAAATCTGTACGCAGGTCAGGAAGCAACAGTTAGAACTGGACATGGAACAACAGACGGGTTCCAAATAGGAAAAGGAGTACGTCAAGGCTGTATATTGTCACCCTGCTTATTTAACTTATATGCAGAGTACATCATGAGAAACGCTGGACTGGAAAAAGCACAAGCTGGAATCAAAATTGCCAGGAGAAATATCAATCACCTCAGATATGCAGATGGCACCACCCTTATGGCAGAAAGTGAAGAGGAACCAAAAAGCCTCTTGATGAAGGTGAAAGTGGAGAGTGAAAAAGTTGGCTTAAAGCTCAACATTCAGAAAACGAAGATCATGGCATCCAGTCCCATCACTTCATGGGAAATAGATGGGGAAACAGTGGAAACAGTGTCAGACTTTATTTTGGGGGGCTCCAAAATCACTGCAGATGGTGACTTCAGCCATGAAATTAAAAGACGCTTACTCCTTGGAAGGAAAGTTATGACCAACCTAGACAGCATATTCAAAAGCAGAGACATTGCTTTGCCAACAAAAGTCCGTCTAGTCAAGGCTATGGTTTTTCCTGTGGTCATGTATGGATGTGAGAGTTGGACTGGAAGAAGGCTGAGCACTGAAGAATTGATGCTTTTGAACTGTGGTGTTGGAGAAGACTCTTGAGAGTCCCTTGGACTGTAAGGAGATCCAACCAGTCCGTTCTGAAGGAGATCAGCCCTGGGATTTATTTGGAAGGAATGATGCTAAAGCTGAAACTCCAGTACTTTGGCCACCTCATGCGAAGGTTTGACTCATTGGAAAAGCTCTGATGCTGGGAGGGATTGGGGGCAGGAGGAGAAGGGGACGACAGAAAATCAGATGGCTGGATGGCATCACTGACTCGATGGACATGAGTCTGAGTGAACTCTGAGAGTTGGTGATGGACAGGGAGGCCTGGAGTGCTGCGATTCATGGGGTCGCAAAGAGTAGGACACGACTGAGTGACTGAACTTAACTGAACTGAATGACCTTTGACTTCCCTGGTGGCTCAGACGGTAAAGCGTCTGTCTACAATGTGAGAGACCTGGGTTTGATCCCTGGGTTGGGAAGATTCCCTGGAGAAGGAAATGGCAACCCACTCCAGTACCTCTTGCCTTGAAAATCCCATGGATGGAGGAGCTTGGTGCAAGCTACTATCCATGGGGTTGCAAAGAGTCAGACACGACTGAGCGACTTCACTTTCACTTTAATGACCTTTGAGAAGGAAATGGCACCCTACTCCAGTACTCTTGCCTGGAAAATCCAATGGGCGGAGGAGCCTGGTGGGCCGCAGTCCATGGGGTCACTAGGAGTTGGACACAACTGAGCGACTTCACTTTCACTTTTCACTTTCACGCATTGGAGAAGTAAATGGAAACCCACTCCAGTGTTCTTGCCTGGAGAATCCCAGGGACGGGGAGCCTGGTGGGCTGCCATCTATGGGATCGCACAGAGTTGGACACGACTGAAGCGACTTAGCAGCAGCAGCAGCAAAGGTCCTGTAGGCTGTGGAGACTATAATTCTAACAGTTACGGTGGAAAAAAAAACAAATGCTCAAGTGGGTCAAAATTATGTTTTTCCCTGAACATTATACAAAATTAAAAAGGAAGAATTATTTGTTTTCTCCAACAGAAAGAGACAAAGAGCATGTATAAAAGCAAAGACAATGAAGGGATAACTAAATCAAGTGTCTGTTGCACTGAAAGGCTCCTATTTCTTTTTTATTTTTTTCCCCATTTGAAATTTTGCAGTAATAATTATAGTTACACATAGACTTCTGACAGGCAGTACTTACTCTGTTTTCTCTCCAGTGGTTGATGGAATGAATTTAGTTGTGTGCAGAGTTGAGTTGAGGTATATGTGATGTCTGGAACCAAATGCAAGCCTCAGCATATAGAATCCTGACTGCTCTGGTCTCTGCTTGTCCCTCTGACATTCAGTCTCTCCTCTCCACTTGCATCACAGGCTTAATTAAGTGCTTCAGTGCCCTTTTACTTGCTGCTGTATCAGCCTAGAACACACTTCCAAGATTCCTTCTTATGTGCTAGCTCTGTTTAAGGTTCACATCATTGGAAAACCTTTTCTGATCACCTCAGCCAACACACACATTATTATTCTCCACCTCAATATCCCATCTGTTTATTTATGATACTTACAATCTCTGCTTTATTTACTTCTTTTGTTCCTGCCAGATCCAAGTAGAATGGAAGTTCCACAGGGGCAGAGACCATGTGTGTCTTATTCCCCATGAGTGTCCCAAAGGTGAGTAGACATTCAATGAGTATTTGTGGAATAAACAAATAAGTGGATGAGAAAGAGAGTCAGAGAAAACACTGTGGGACTGTGCTCAGCAATCTGGCCTGCCATACCTGTCAGTGACAGGAACTAAGAAATACACCACCAGGCATTGCCTGATACCATCACCATCAGGAGATACAGAACTCAGACGAAGTATGTTCCATTTTCCCTCCAGGATGAGCCATTTCCAAAAGGGCTGCATGGGATCACTGATGCACAGCAAGGATAAAAGTAGGTGAATTCGAATGCTCTCATGTCTTGCTTAATTTGTACCACTCTGCCTGTGCTCAGTCACTACGTCATGTCCAACTCTTTGCGACCCCATGAACTATAGCCTGTCAGGCTCCTCTGTCCACAGGAGTTTTCCAGGCAACCATACTGGAGTGGGTTGCCATTTCCTCCATCAGGGGATCTTCCTGACCCAGGAATTGAACCTATGAACCCGTGTCTCCTGCGTTGGTAGGCAGATTTTTTTTTTTTTTTTTTTTAACCTCTGAGCCACCTGGGAAGCCTCCAACTTGTACTCTAGCTCCTGTTATTTTAAAACAAGATGAAGAGTTAAGGTGCTTTAGTAGAGGATTTAGGGTATCCAGAGCTTAAGTTGACTAGGGAACTTCCCCTCTCCAGATGTGAAGACTGGGATGCAGGAGAAATGCATAGAAATTGTAGATTCCATTATGAGGGATTCTGATGGCCTATCGTCCTTCACGGCATCCAGACAGTGAAACCAACCTGCTATCTCATTCTCCTGGTGGCCACTGTAAAGAAACTTACTGATTCATCTTTGTTCAGATCACACTGTTATCTGGAACTACAGGGTATATCCAAACACTTGCTTGGTTTCCTGAACATAGTAGACACTCAAATACACAAATTACATGCATGAATTTCAGAAGATTTTTACAAATGGCAGCCAAAGAAAATTTGCCATGCTCACACATTGTGGTGCACACATAATTAAACATTTAATATTTGTTAGCAATCTGTCAGGTGTTTTTGGAATGATAAAGTTACTATTGGGTCATTAGTCACTCAGTCACGTCAGGCTCTTTGCGACCCCACAGACTGCAGACCACCAGGCTCCTCTGCCCATGGAATTCTCCAGGGAAGAATACTGGAGTGGGTAGCCATTCTCTTCTCCAGGAGATTGTCCTGACCCAGGTATCAAACCTGGGTCTCCTGCATTGAAGGCGGATTCTTAACCTTCTGAGCCACCAGGGAAGCCCCACTATCGGTGAACACTGGCAAATATTCCTAATAAAAAGGAGATTCTAAAATAGACCTGAAACTTTGACAGGAAGCCAATCAGAAAGGGAAATACATGATTGATAAGGCACTAGAAAGTAAATGGCTGCTGATGACTGGTGGTTAACTATAGTTCATTTACCAAGAAAGTTACTCCAAGCTAAGATCATTTCATCTGTTGCTAGAATCCTAAGTCAGTCAGGCAATAGGAGAGGCCAGAAATCCCATATCTGTCTTTATGTTTGTGAAAACTCCAGGAATAAGAGAGACATGTGGGGCTGGCTAAAGATACTAATTTTTATTTATTTATTTATTTATTTTTAAATTTTTTTTGCCAGCTGAATGACTACCAAAAAGTGCAGATTAAATGGTCTGGGAAGCACCAGGAAGGTGATCACTGGTGATGAGCTTTAGGTCTCCACCCTGACTCCATTGAGATCAATAGTTTTACCAATGACTCTGCTTCTCACTAACAAGAGTCAATTGTAATAAACCATCAACTGATCAATTCATTTTTCAACTAATAGTTACTAAACAGTTTTCATGTGATATACATTAAGCTGAGGGTCTTGGGTTAACCAAGACAAATGGGACCATTTCTGCCTTAAAGGAGCTCAGTTTAGGGGTGAAGAAAAAAAGTAATCTGACATTTCTGTAAGTCTTCAGAACATAGTCCTACTCTATTTTAGGGACTTGATAAGTACCTGGAGAGTGAGCATGGCATGGTTTATCCGACGTCTTTCTACTGGACATCTGTGTGCACTTTCCTCTCCTCCTCCACCTCCTGTTAGAAAGCTCTTCCTTACCCATCAGCTGCCAGCTTAGATGTCATCTTTTTCAGAAAATCTTTTTTGGACTCACTCTACATCCACGTCTGTCAAGGAAGTGCACCCTTCTCTATATGTCCTAGGTGGCTACGACCCTGGTAACGTGTTATTTTACTCTGCAATAGCATTTTTTCCTTCCTCTCTTCCTGATTAGTCTATATGCCCCTTGGGTTTAGGGTCTGTGCCTCATTGATATTGTCTCTCTAGAATTCAACCTAGTATGGGGCCAATTACAGAGACTTTAAATATATCATTTAAAACGAAGTTTAATGGTGTTCTGGCACTGGGACTGAATCTCAAGAACTTTCACAGTTTCTTCTAAGATTTTTTTTTGAGGGCAATTAAACATAGTAGCCTAGGATTTCAGCTTCTAAACAAATGTGTTTGGAGCAAGAATGCATAAAAAGCCCATTCTGGTGAAAGTGAAAGTCACTCAGTTATGTCCAACTCTTTGCGACCTCATGAACTTTACAGTCCATGGAATTCTCCAGGCCAAAATACTGGAGTGGGTAACCTTTCCCTTTTCCAGGGGATCTTCCCAATCCAGGGATCGAATCCAGGTTTTCTGCACTGCAGGCAGATTCTTTACCAGCTGAGCCACAAAGGAAGCCCAAGAATACTGGAGGGGGTAGCCTATCCCTTCTCCAGAGGATCTTCCTGACCCAGGAATTGAACCGGGTTCTCCTGCACTACAGACAGATTCTTTACCAACTGAGCTATCAAGGAAGCCCCTACTGGTGAGTCATGCTGCTGCTGTTGCTGCTAAGTTGCTTCAGTCGTGTCCGACTCTGTGCGACCCCATAGACGGCAGCCCACCAGGCTCCCTGTCCCTGGGATTCTCCAGGCAAGAACACTGGAGTGGGTGGTGAGTCATGAACTAATCCCCAAATTTAAACCTTTCCTTTTTGTCCTTATGGAAAATAATCTGTGATTCCACTGTGTGTGTCATTATATTCAATTAGGTACTGTTTACTAAAACTTAGGTTCTAAGCACATTAGTAAGCTTGCTAAACATTTGTGATACAAAACCCAGGATTAATACGTTGCCAGTGCCTGCTCAGTGGCTCAGTCGTGTCTGACTCTTTTGTGACTCCATGGGCTATAGCCCACCAGGCTTCTCTATGAAATTTCCCAAGCAAGAATACTGGAGTGGGTTGCCCTCCTTTAGGGGATCTTCCTGACCCAGGGATCAAACCTAGGTCTCCTGTATTACAGGCAGATTCTTTATTATCTGAGCCACGAGGGAAGCCCATACATGTAAAATAGATAACCAGTAAGAAGCTGCTGTATAGTATAGGGAACTCTACTTGATATTCTCTAATGATCTATATGGGGAAACAATAGAAAAAAGAATAGATACATGTATATGTATAACTGATTCCCTATGTTCTACAGCAGAAACCAAAACAACACTGTAAATCAACTATACACCAATAGAACTTTTTTTAAAAAAGAATATATCCATAAACCAAGCACAGTTTAGCATAAGAGATGCAAATGCTAAATTAAAGCACACTACAGAAGAGTTTCCTAAGCATATATAAATAACCTTTTCAGACAAAAATTTCTTAACCAAATATTCCCGTGTCAGTTCTCTGAAATCACTTATCTCTTGGGACTGATTAAATAGATTAGTTTTTTCCCAATTACCTGGGCTTCAAATTAATTGCTCTTTTGCCTCCCTTACTTCTACAATGAAGTGCAGATCCACCATTTACGATGTGATGAAAGTCATCATGATGAATATATTTTTAAGATCTTGTCAGATGTGCTTGTGCTGATTTTTAATAATAGCTCCCAACTAATCAATAGATAATTTAATTTGAAAATGTGAAGCTGTAAACTTTAATGCTCTGTTTGGTATTTTCTTATTAATTGGAAAGATGGCAAGTCAGCTTTTAGGCAGAGAGCTAGGGATGCATATCCATTAAAATCATATCTTGAGGGACTTCCCTGGTAGTCCACTAGTTAAGACTTCAACTTCCAGCAGCGGGTATGGGTTTGATCCCTAGTTGGAGAGCTAAGATCCCACACAACCCAGGGCCAGAAAACCAAAAAGCATAAAGCAAAAGCAATATTGTAACAAATTCAATAAAGACTTTAATAATGGTCCACATCAAAAAATAAAACAAAATAAGTTCTTGAAGGTTCTGTGGCTGAAGGCAGAGTGTGCTCCCAAGGACCACACTCTGTAGACTTGGTCTTCAGTGGGAATCTTTGATCCTCCTCCATTCAAGTGACTGAGATCATCTCTGTGTCACATGCCAAGGCTCTGAGTTACTCTAAAAGCTCTCCTTCCCAATGTATACATATTCTTAATTTGGCTATGCTGGGACTTAGTTGTGGCATGCAAAATCTAGTTCCATGACCTGTGATAGAACCTGAGCACCCTGCATTGGGAGTGTGGAGTCTTAACCACTGGACCACCAGGGAAGTCCCTAGTAATTTTTTTATAACCTAAACAGGTTTTTATAACCAAACCCTGCAGAGAAAGACAGGGCTTTCTACTCCAATGCATAATCTTATCTTGTTTTACCCAAATCAGTCAATAAGGCCATGGTTGTAACAGGCTAGTGTAGAACTGTATTGAATGCTGAGTTGTCCAGTGAACTGATCATTCCTTCTAATACCTTTTGCATTTGTACGTGCCACCTAATCCAGCAGGATTGTTGCTATCACTGTATTTAAGGATTTGTTTTAAATGCATACATTTCCTTGGTATCAAAAATAACACAGGTTATAACTGCAAGATGCAAAAGATGGATAATTTGGCAAAGTCTTCCCTTTGACTCGAAAACACTCCACAATGTTATAATTATGGACATGTGTCATTTTATGTTTATGCTAACCCATAGACTGTACAACACCAAGAGTGAACTCTAATGTAAATTATGGACTTTGAGTGATTATGACATCAGTGTGGTTTCCTCAGTTGTCAAAAATGCACCACTGTCATGGGAGATGCTGATAGTGGGGGAGAGTATGCATGTGGTGGGGGCAGGGTATACAAGGGAAATCTCTATAATTGGCCCCTCAACTTTAAACCTAAAACTGCAAATGGAGCTTAAAATGCAAACAAAAAAAAGTACCTAAAAATATAATACACTTCAACTCCTGACTCCCCTTTCACCTTTATATACAACAGAAAAGTAGGGACAAATATTAATGCTAATGCTATCTTCTGGGCTTCCCTGGTGGCTCAGCAGTGAAGAATCTACTCACAATACCGGAGACTCGTGTTCAATGCTGTGTCGGGAAGATCCCCTGGAGTAGGAAATGGCAACCCACTCCAGTATTTTTGCTCGGGAAAGCCCATGGACAGAGGAGTCTGGTAGGCTACAGGCCATGCGATCGCAAAGAGTTGGACAAGACTGAGTGTGCATGAACATACAAAAAACCAGCCTGTAATGGGTCATGGCCAAAGCTTTGTACATATTGCTTAGCATAAATTTAGTCAAGGCAAGGGACTGTACATGCTAAGTCTATAAAAGGCTACTATCAAAGTTGAAATTTAACCAAAGGTGAAGACAAAGTGAAAATAGATGACGATTCATATAAAATCCTGCATGAAAAAGAAGAGAGCCTACCACAGATATCCAGACTCAAACCCCAAGAACGAAAATGACAGCAACAGTCAGGTGGGCAGAAGCGGAAGGCAAAAACACGTGCACACAGGTGCACAAACACACACACACGCACACACGCACACACACACACACACACAGGGGACCAGCATACCTTGAAATGAAGCCAGTTGTATTGCAAATTAACTGGCAAGACAGAGGTAAGTGATATGAAACTGCTGACTCTACTACATTTCAACTTTCCTTCCAGAGAATCTAATCACATTCTTCGTCTCATAGCAGAAAACTAACCACCAAGAAAGAGAAGACCTGTTCTTGTGATAATTTGATCAACTCATTGTACAAAGGGATACAAGTTAAAGATCCATTTTCTATTTTAAACATCGCAGGTTCTTCCTCTTTCTGAACACTTCCCCTTCCCTCTCTGAGCTCCTATCACCACCCAGTCCATACATTTTACTAGGAAAAGGTTTCTTATCTCATTAGGGTAAAACACATTATCTGGAATCTTTCTTATTTCTAAGATGATGTCACCTTGTGCCCCCACCACAAGTGTTTAAATGCCTGTAAGGGGCTCCCCCGGTGGCTCAGATGGTAAATAATCTGCCTGCAATGCAGGAAACACAGGTTTGATCCCTGGGTTGGGATGATCCCCTGGAGGAGGAAAAGTCAAACCACTTCATTATTCTTGCCTGGAAAATCCCATGGACAGAGGAGACACGGTCCACGGAGTCCAACAAAGAGTTGGACAGGACTGAACGACTGAGCACGCAGCACATAATCAGACTCCCTGACAGCTGATGTAAACTTTCATGCAGAGTTTCCTTCCTTTCAATTAAGAGTGACTAGAGGGATGGTGTGTCTGGCTACTGATGCATTTTAGGATCAAGAATGTGTTGCAGTTGCTTGGTACAATTTGAGGATATTCCGGGACAAGGATGTGTGCTGTTTTGAATGATATTTAAATTGCTCTAATATATTCCAGGCTGGACTCCCATGTCAATTCATCAGTGCCAAGGCTCTGCCTAACATTTTGCTACAAACTGGGTTCAATTGTAATTTGTCAACCCCAGCACCCGTTGCTATGACAAATAGCTTCGGTCTGGTTAATCTTTTGAACATAATAGCATTCTGCTACTTTGATAAATCTATTATGTTGTGGTTTACATATGCTTTGGGGAAAATTTTTATTGGGACATTTTACACTAAATTATCTCTAGTCTACACTAACAAAACAAGTGGAGGAGCTGATGTTGATGGTAGCTTCTGGGGTCTCAAGAATGCCAATTTTTCTTGGATCTCAAGCCCTGCAAGGGGGTGGTGAAGAGCACAGGCTTTAGTGTCAAACTACATAGTTTTTGTTTTTTTTTTTCTTAAAGATCTGTTAATACTTTATTAGTATTTTCTGGATGGACAAAATATAATGCAAACCAAATAAAATGTTTAATCTTCTTTTTAGTTCAATAAAAACCACTGACATTCTGACAGCTGTTTCTTCTTTGTTAAAGAATTATTGATAAAACAGTTAGACACATGGTTGACACTTACTGTATAATGATATGCACATATTATCTTTTAACAATCGTAATCCTAAAATGTGTTCTTTATATTTTCCCCTTGTAATGGAGGAGCCATGCTCCTATAAGCAAAATTTACTAATAACAAAATAATTTTACAGGGAGTGACAAAAAGACTTTTAAAATAAGTCCTTAAATAAAAGGATGTAGCAACAACAGAATATAAGTTGTTGGGTTAAGAAGACAATTTAAACTAGACCCATAAACCAGATAGTTTTAAATCACAGATCCATATCAACTTACCTGTGTCTTTTCCCCAACTTTCTAAGCCCTGGTTTTTGGTTGTTTTCTCTTTAATGAAATAAACAGAATAATTTAAACAGTGCTTCAAAAATGGGAGGGTACAGGCTCAAGAGGGAGGGGATATATGTACACATATACATATAGCTGATTCATGTTGTTGTACAGTAGACGTTAACACATCATAAAGTAATTATCTTCCAAGTTAAAAATAAATAAATAATTTTAAAAACATAAATGGTTTCTGAAAACAAATGGGAGGGTTCAGAGTGATCATTCATAAAAGTACACATTAAAAAGAACCAATACGCTCAGTGTGTGGCTCCAGGTTTTACATAAAACCTCTGACACAGAATTGCCAAGATAGTACATTTTTCACAACGGCTTAAAGAAGTTTAGACTTCAGGAGGTGTCGACTGTGGATGCCACAATACATAAAACTCGCAGAGCAGGCCTGCTGCAGGCGGAGGCGGCTGGGTCCCCAGGGACTGTTCCCTCGGAAGGACCTCTCCATGCACTGTCATCCAAACCAGGCTGATAGGATTGCCGAAGTGGGCACTTACTGACCTCAGCTCCCCATTTGGAACTGGCTGTAAATTGCCCCTCTCAGTCTTAACACACAGGATGTTTCTACTTGGGGAAAGTGCATCAGCTGCAGTTTTCAGGAATGCATCCTCAAAAAGTCAATTTCACCTTTTGGCAGTTCTGAAAGCATCCCGATTACTTTACGGGCAATAGCTCTGAATAAGGGGACTGGTCATAAGAAGGTTGGGGGGTATGGCAAGAGAAAGAGCTTCAAGGAGTGATAAGCAGTTATTTTTAATAAGGGGAAAGTGACAGGACAGGAAGAGAATTCTCCTGTAATATATCTAAAGCAGAGTGATTAAAAGTTCGTGTGTGTGTCTTTTTCTTTTTTTTTAAGTTCTAATTCCTTACAGAGACAAGAGCCATGGTACTCCACGATAAAAAATTGAAACAACACGGTGCCCCGCTGACTTAGAGATAAATGAAACATCAAAACTCCAGTAAATATTTAAGGCATTCTGACAGGCTTTCTTGGCATTAAAACATTCCATTTCCTGCTTTTCTCCTCTCTCTGCATCTCTCTGACTTTCTCTGTCTTCCTGAATCTCTCTTGCTCTCTGAATCTCTCTCTGACTTACTCTGTCTCTCTGAATCTCGCCCAAAGCACCACCTCTATAAAAACATGGAAACTTACATTACATACATATATAAAATACATGAACTTACATATGTAAAATACACAGCCAATGGGAATTTGCTGTATGACTCAGGGAACTCAAATGGGGGCTCTGTATCAAACTAGTGGGGTGGTATGGGAAGGGAAAAGGGAGTGAGGTTCAAGGGGGAGGGGACATATATATGTACACTCATGGCTGATTCATGTTGGTGTTTGACAGAAAACAACAAAATTCTGCAAAGCAATTATCCTTCAATTAAAAAATAAATTAATTTTTAAAAATGTACTCCCTAAATATTCACTGCTATGCAATCAATGGAAAAAGATAATTGAGGCCAATTTGCAGAGGGCAATTGTCTGTGTGAATTAATGTTGAGGAGGGCACAAACAGTGTTTTAGTTTTCCTCATAAAAAAAAGCTGAAATTATAAATAAACCACCAGGAAAGGACTTCAGATGCTAAATCCTCCACGGCAGGTTTTGAAATATAATTCTCAAGATGGCTTTGCCTTCACAAATAAACTTGACTCCAATCTATACAAACTTTTTTTTTTCTTTCAGAAAGATAAGTATACCCAGCACCACGTAAGCAGTTAGGATGGAGGCTCTTGAGTTGAGGGTGGGAGAGGAATCAGCAAAGCATTTCTGGAACTTGCTCAAAATAAACCAGGTGAACATTCTGATTGGAAACCCGAAGCAGAGGCCCTTGTATCACTGGAGCTGCCAAGAGCTGAGTCTGGCAATCAGTTTATATTCAAAAGAAAATACTATCATGGTACAAGGTGAAATGATCTGTGGGCACATACTTCAGAATAGTTAGGTACAATCGTGGGTGTCTTTATTTTTTATTCTGAAGTGGGATATGTGTCCAGTATATACGACCCGACAGTCACAGGGTCCCAGATGATAAGTGAGCTCCAAGAAGGCATGCGAAGGAACACCCAGCTCCTCAAGGAGCCAGGCTCCTCCCCGTCAGTAATTAAGCATTCAGACCAGTAAACAGCTTGCTTGGAATGATTTTATGACAAATGACCGAGAGCATATCAACCGGAAAACTCAGCTTGGCAAAAAAATCCCTCAAGCCCAGGAAGCTCAATCAATGCAGAGCAGACAGCAGCCCGGATGGCAGCAGCATCCTCTCACCCTGAACCGCATAAACCCAAAGAGGCCAGAACTGCTTCACTGGCTCTGACACAGAGAAGGAGGGGAGGGGGTGGGGGAGGCTCAGGGTGGAAGGAAGGGAAGAGAAGGAAGATAAGAAACGCCTGTCTCAGTAGTGGGGCTGCTCTATTTTTAGTTTCTTAAGGAACATCCATACTGCTCTCCACAGTGGCTGACAACCCTCAGAATGAGAGAAAATATTTGCAAACGAAGAAACGTGCAAAGGATTCATGTCCAAAATATACGAACAGTTCATGGAGCTCAATATATATTTTTTAATTCAATTAAAAAAAGTGGGCAGAAGACCTAAATAGACATCTCTCCAAAGAAAACATACAGATGGCCGAGAAGCACATAAAAAGATGCCAAACATCACTGATTATTAGAGACATGTAAATCAAAACTGAGACATGGTATCACCTCACATGGATCAGAATGACCATTATAAAAAAAATCTATAAACATGCTGGAGAGCATGTGGTGAAAAAGGGACTCTCTTGCACTGTTGGAGGGAATGTAACTATGTAACGAGTTGGAAGATTGCATTGACATATAAACACTGCTGCTAAGTCACTTCAGTCGTGTCCGACTCTGTGCGACCCCATAGATGGCAGCCCACCAGGCTCCCCCGTCCCTGGGATTCTCCAGGCTAGAACACTGGAGTGGGTTGCCATTTCCTTCTCCAATGCATGAAAGTGAAAAGTGAAAGTGAAGTCGCTCAGTCGTGTCCGACTCTTAGCGACCCACTGGACTGCAACCCACCAGGCTCCTTCATCCATGGGATTTTCCAGGCAAGAGTACTGGAGTGGGGTGCCATCGCCTTCTCCGATATATACACTACCATGTGTAAAATAGCTAGCTAGCGTGAAGCTACGATATAACACAGAGCGCTCAGCTCAGTGTTCTGTGATGACCCAGAGTGGTGGGATGAGGGGATGGGAGGGGGGCCCAAGGGGGATGAGATATATTTATACATATAGCTAATTTACTTTGTTGTACAGCAGAAACTAACAACACTGTAAAGTAATTGTAAAGCAATTACACTTCAGTTAAAAAAAAATACATTTCTCTTTCTTCCTCTTGGTCTGATGCTTCTTCTACTTTGAGAAGTTGATGAGGAGACCAAATTGCACTGTTTCTATTCAGGCAGATAAAACAAATATTCAAACAAAAGACAGAAACAGGCCGAGAATCGTGAAGCAGGGGGTAGAAGGGGAGTCAAGGGGTGACGGCAAGATAATCCTGCTACAAACATGGTCCTCAAACCATCCTCAAGTAATAGAATGGATGTGAGATGCAAGCATACAATGATAAAGTGGAAAGCAGTGTTAGTCACTCATTCGTGTCCACCTCTTTGTGACCCCATGGACTATATAGCCTGCAACAGGCTCTTCTGGCCATGGAATTCTCCAGGCAAGAATATTGGAGTGGGTTGCTATTACCTTCTCCAGGGATCTTCCTGACCAATGGATCAAAGCTGGGTCTCCTGCACTGCAGGCAGATGCTTTACCATCTGAGCCATCAAACTCAGTCTACGAGCTATCAATGTGATTGTTAACTTTGGTACTATACAGTCCCAACATTTTATTATTCAGCATTTGCAAACCTACAGAAAAGTTGAAATAATTTTACAGCAAATAGCTATTACCCACACCTGTACTCTACTCTTGGTATTTTTCTAGGCCTTTTGCTTCATCTCAGAACTTTCCATATGCCCATCCCTCCAATAATCCATCTTATTTTGAAGTAAATTTCAGGCATCATCACCATCCCCTTACATACTTTTGAGCACATGTGATATTAACTCAAATTCAGTGCCTGCATGACATCATGACTTCATACAACTACATGACAACTATGAAATAGTTAACATAAATTTTCAAATTTGCACAAATTTCAAAAAAGAATACACATCAAATTCAAATGTGCATTTTTTCCTTCTCAAAAAAAATTTTTAAATTACTGTGTAGCCACTGCTTATAAACACCTGGTCATTCAAGAGAGAAAGATTCTCTGGGAAAACACATAAACTTAACTATGTGATTCTATTTAATTGTGAGCAGAGCAGCTGAAAGGAAAGATAGAATCCTACTCCAAAAATGAGGGAAACATTAGAGTAGAAGTAGAGAGGGCCTCCCTCATAGCTCAGTTGGTAAAGAATCTGCCTGCAATGCAGGAGACCCTGGTTCGATTCCTGGGTCAGGAAGATCCCCTGGAGAAGGGAAAGGCTACCCACTCCAGTATTCTTGGGCTTCCCTTGTGGCTCAGCTGTTGAATAATCTGCGTGCAATGTGGGAGACCTGGGTTCAATCCCTGGGTCAGGAAGATCCCCTGGAGAAGGGAAAGGATACCCATCCCAGTAATCTTGGGCTTCCCTTGTGGCTCAGCTGTTGAAGAATCTGCCTGAAATGCTGGAGACCTGGGTTCAATGCCTGGTTTGGGAAGATCTCCTGGAGAGGGGAAAGGCTACCCACTCCAGTATTCTTGTCTGGAGAATCCCATGGACAGAGAAGCCTGGTGGGCTACAGTTCATGGGGTTGCAAAGAGTTGGACACAACTGAGTGACTGAACTAACTAACTAACTATGATAAGGTGACCTGAGAAGTCGAAAGAAGTTTAAAACATTCAGCTGAGCCAACACAGAAAAGAACACCAACTTTCAGCTGACAGCAAGTTCCCGCTACAAGGAGTATCCTCTAAGATCTCAAAAAATCCTACACATATCTGAAAAATGTGAAATTTCCTATGGCCAATTTCTTGGTTCATTCCCCCAACTTTTCTCACATGGATGTAGCTTATTAATTAGACTGAGATCATCCCATTTCATCCAAGAATGTCAAAGTTATTGGAGGTTTGGAGCACATCCAAATTTCATCTTAATCTATCACTTCAGTGTTATAGATGACAAATCAATATTTTTAATACTTTTTCCATCTTAATGTTTTCTGATGGAACAGAGCCAGTACATCCTGCAAGAAATATGCAGACAACTAAAGCTATACTTTGAACATAATGGAATGCAGAAACACCGCTTTTATGGTACATGCAGGCAGTGGGTCACTGGAGTGGACGGACTCACAGCAGGAGTTAGAGAAATTAACACCTTTCTGACGTTGAAAGCAGCAGTAACTTGTTACTGAGTCACCTATTCCAACTGGGATCCTATTAAAGTGCTTGATTTGAGGGCAAGGACATAAAATCTCAATTAAAAATATTGTTTGCTAAATCCTGGACTCACGCTGGTACCCGTGGAAATTTCATATAAACCAGCAGCGCTTCTCCATCTAAAATTCAATTATGTCAGCCCAAGATCATACCTGGTCAGAGACAGCTTCATTATGAAAATAATAACAAGCAAGTTATGATAATCACCTATTCTTCCCAAGATCATGAGGGTAGTAAATGGTGCAGGTTCCGCTCCCAGGACTGCTGCTCCTGGCTCTATCAGCTCCAGGGCTTCCCTGGTGGCTCCTACAGTCCATGGGGTTACAAAGAGTCAGACACAACAGAGCAACTAACACTTTCACTTCATGTTTCAAGTAGCAAGCAGAGGGAAATCAAGGGACTGGAGGAATAAAGCACCATCAGTGGGCTTTCTTTGACACTGCCTGCAGTCTGATTCAAATCTATTTCAAAACTCCCAAATCAGGTGATGGAGGAAGTACTGTATGTTCTACCTTTATTCTATTCAATTCAGAGGGTGACTCCATTTCATCTCACCTACAAAACAAGTGAATCCCTAGAAGAAATGGAGTAGCCACCATAGTCAACAAAAGACTCTGAAATGCAGTACTTGGATGCAATCTCAAAAATGACAGAATGATCTCTATTTGTTCCCAAGGCAAACAATTCAATATCATGGTAATCCAAGTTTATGCCCCAACCAGTAATGCTGAAGAAGCTGAAGTTGAATGGTTCTATGAAGTCCTACAAGACCTTCTAGAACTAACACCCAAAAAATATGTCCTTTTCATTATAGGGGACTGGAATGCAAAAGTGGGAAGTCAAGAAACACCTGGAGTAACAGGCAAATTTGGCCTTGGAGTACAGAATGAAGCAGAGCAAAGTCTAACAGTTTTTCCAAGAGAACGCACTGGTCATAGCAAACATCCTCTTCCAACAACACAAGAGAAGACTCTACACATGGACATCACCAGATTGTCAACACCGAAGTCAGATTGATTATATTTTTTGCAGCCAAAGATGAAGAAGCTCTATACAGTCAACAAAAACAAGACCAGGAGCTCACTGTGGCTCAGATCATGAACTCCTTATTGTAAAATTCAGACTTAAACTGAAGAAAGTAGGGAAAACCAGTAGACCATTCCTGTATGACCTAAACCAAATCCATAATGATTATACAGTGGAAGTGAGAAATAGATTTAAGGGACTAGATCTGATAGACAGAGTGCCTGATGAACTATGGACGGAGGTTTGTGACATTGTACAGGAGACAGGGAGCAAGACCACCCCGAAGAAAAAGAAATGCAAAAAAAGCAAAATGGCTGTCTGGGGAGGGGTTACAAATAGCTGTGAAAAGAAGAGAAGCAAAAAGCAAAGGCATACGTATTTGAATGCAGAGTTCCAAAGAATAGCAGGGAGAGATAGAAAGCCTTCCTCAGTGATCAGTGCAAAGAAATAGAGGAAAACAATAGAATGGGAAAGACTAGAGATCTCTTCAAGAAAATTAGAGATACCAAGGGAACATTTCATGCAAAGATGGGCTTGATAAAGGACAGAAATGGTATGGACAGAACAGAAGTAGAAGATATTAAGAAGAGGTGACAAGAATACACAGAAGAACTGTACAAAAAGACCTTCATGACTCAGATAATCACAATGGTGTGATCACTCATCTAGAGCCAGACATCCTCGAATGCAAAGTCAAGTGGGCCTTAGGAAGCATCACTATGAACAAAGCTAGTGGAGGTGATGGAATTCCAGTTGAGCTATTTCAAATCCTAAAAGATGATGCTGTGAAAGTGCTGCACTCAATATGCCAGCACATTGGGAAAACTCAGCAGTGGCCACAGAACTGGAAAAGGGCAGTTTTCATTCCAATCCCTAAGAAAGGCAATGCCAAAGAATGTTCAAACTACCACACAGTTGCACTCATCTCACACACTAGTAAAGTAATGCTCAAAATTCTCCAAGCCAGGCTTCAACAGTATGTGAACTGTGAACTTCCAGATGTTTAAGCTGGATTTAGAAAAGGCAGAGGAACCAGAGATCAAATTGCCAACATCTGCTGGATCATCAAAAATGCAAGAGAGTTCCAGAAAAACATCTATTTCTGCTTTATTGACTATGCCAAAGCCTTTGACCGTGTGGACCACAATAAACTGTGGAAAATTCTGAAAGAGATGGGAATACCAGACCACCTGACCTGCCTCTTGAGAAACCTACATGCAGTCAGGAAGCAACAGTTAGAATTGCACATGGAATAACAGACTGGTTCCAAATAGGAAAAGGAGTACGTCAAGGCTGTATATTGTCACCCTGCTTATTTAACTTATATGAAGAGTACGTCATGAGAAACGCTGGGCTGGAGGAAGCACAAGCTGTAATCAAGATTGCTGGGAGAAATATCAATAACCTCAGATATGCAGATGACACCACCCTATGGCAGAAACTGGAGAAAAACTAAAGAGCCTCTTGATGAAAGTGAAAGAGGAGAGTGAAAAAGTTGGCTTAAAGCTCAACATTCAGAAAACAAAGACCATGGCATCTGGTCCCATCACTTCATGGCAAATAGATGGAAAAACAGTGGAAGCAGTGACTTTATTTTTTTGGACTCCAAAAGCACTGCAGATGGTGACTGCAGCCATGAAATTAAAAGATGCTTACTCCTTGGAAGACAAGTTATGACCAACCTAGGTAGCATATTAAAAAGCAGAGACATTATTTAATCAACAAAGATCCATCTAGTCAAGGCTATATTTTTTCTAGGAGTCATGTATGGATGTGAGAGTTGGATTATAAAGAAAGCTGTGCACCAAAAAATTGATGCTTTTGAAGTGTGGTGCTGGAGAAGACTCTTGAGAGTCTCTTGGACTGCAAGGAGATCCAACCAGTCCATCCTAAAGGAGATCAGTCCTGAATATTCATTGGAAGGGCTGATGTTGAAGGTGAAACTCCAATACTTTGGCCACCTGATGCGAACCGCTGACTCATTTGAAAAGACCCTAATGCTGGGAAAAATTGAGGACAGGAGGAGAAGGGGAAGACAGAGGATGAGATGGCTGGATGGCATCACCGACTCAATGGACATGAATTTGAGTAAACCCCGGGAGTTGGTGATGGACAGGGAGGCCTGGCATATTGTAGTCCATGGGGTCGCTAAGATTCAGACTGGACTGAGAAACTGAATTGAACTGAACTGAACAAATAGAGTGAATAGTTGCTACAAATGAAACCAGACACAGAAAATGAGGATGTTCAGTCTATCCAAGTATGAAAGTTCCAAAGCACATGGACCACATAATTTCAGGGTATGTTCTCCACCAGGGTTCTTGGCTTCCTTAATCAATAGAAACTGATCAGAGGCCAGACGAGAAATTCAGGAAGGCTTTACTGGGGTCCCTGCTGCAGTAGTAAGGAGTGAGAACAAGTAACGGATTCTTCTGCTCCCTCCCCAAGCAGGGAGAGCAGGTTCTTTACATGGGGTGAGACTATCGGGGGCTCCAGGGGTTGGACTGAAGGGATGGCTTAGGTGGCTCACCCACCCTCTTTGAGGTGTTCAGTGCAGGGGGCATGTGCAGTACCTCGCTCTTGCCCAGGCTCTTTAGAAGCATCAGTTGAGTTTTTGGTCTTTTTGTATCTTGTCCATAAGTCACCCCAACTGCACATGCATGCAGTTATTTTTTTAGTCCCTTATAATTTTTTTTTGTATTCTGTTGATCCAGGAGAGGTCTGTCCAGGTGCAAGCACTGCAGGAAAGGGTCCCAGGTCCCACCAGTCTGTCTCATGGGTACTGGTCACCGCATTTTTCTCTAGTTAGCACATTTTCTAAATACATCTTCAATCCATCCCCTTCTCTGTTTGAGGCCATTGCTCCTTCTTTTCTGTATCATCGAAATACTTCCTTCTCAGCCTTCTATGCCTTGTCCAGGCTATAGTCAGCAAAAGTGACCTAATACTTTACATCAGAGCCTGGTACCTCCTACTTGACATCCATCATTATCCCTTACTGTGTCATAAATAAAACATGAACTGCTTAAAAGGCCTTCCTCTTCAACTCCACTTTCTACCACCCTCCTGATTCACCCTCTGTGCCTTACGACAACCACCTTTCTTAGTTCTTTCCCACGCTGTCTCTGTTTCTAAGATGTTCTCTGTCTTTTGGGATCAGCGGGCACCTTGGCATCACTTAGATCCCTGCTTCAGTGGGTCCTTCTCGGAGAGAATGCTGGCCAGCTGGTCTGAGGCACACATCACTGAACTTTCCACCAGCACTCATTGTTTCAGCCCTCTGGTTCCTTCAAGACACGAGTCCCTTTTGGCATTATTTGTCATCATTTTTTTAAAAAATCAAACCCCTTTAAAAAGGGGCTGTAAATTACTCATCTTTATTTTTTTCAAATTTATTTATTTATTTTTTAATTTATTTATTTTAATTGGAGGCTAATTACAATATTGTATTGGTTCAAATTTATTTTTTAATTGAAGGATCATTGCTTTAGAGAATTTTGTTGTTTTCTGTCAAACATCAACATGAATCAGTTTTTCACATGTTTCCTGTTCTCGCCAAAGAAATAATCAGTCTATAAAGGCAAAGAAAGATTTCTCTCTTACTCAACCCTCTACCCCCAACGCAAGTGGTAACCCCTCAACAATATCAATAAATAATAAGCCTCTGACTTCAAGACTGAATGTTTCTGTCCTGAGGTCACAGCAGGTGTCATTTTTCGTATCAATTATCAAATTTATATCTCTCCCAGTGATGGACAAGGAGTAACTTCAGATGCCGTACTCTGGTCACCAGCTTATGTTAAGGCTCTTTACCAATTTATTTGAGTCTCTGATCCACTGCTGGTTGATACCACACCAACAAGCATATGTCACGAAATATTAAATGTGAATTTAAAAAACAGAGTATCTTAGTAGTCGGAAAACCTAAATTATGCTCAAGCCAGCCCAGTTTCAGCTCCTGCTGCTATTTTAAGCCCAGCTGCAATTAAGTGCCTAAATGCCATAACATCACATCCATCACCAACCTCCTCTGTCTGACCCGTTGTTAAAACCAAGAAGTGCTGTGAGGCTATGAGAATTATTCAGTACAAATGACTTAACAGCTATTGATGAATTTACCTTTAACAAATGCCCTCCGGTAGAGCTCATGATTCAGTAGGTTTTGTTATATTTTCCCCCCTTCTGCAGGATACCCTTCTGCTTTCTCCGACACACTACTCAATGCAGACACACAGCTGCGGTTCTAACAGTAACAGAAAGATCATGACCAGAAACACCTCTGCTGAAATCTTAATGTTAGCCCCTGGGTGATAGCTACATCAATTTCAAAGATGTCCTTCCAACCCAAGACTGTTAAGAGAGAAAAATTCATAAAACTCTGAGAGCACCCTCTTTTCATTTGTGAGTTGACTAACTCCCAATAGCTGGAGACAGTTAGCTTGGTCCTTATTATCTTCTGAGGATGTACAGAGAAGGAGAAAGAGAAGTCTTTCAGAAATGTGTTTCCTGTTGACTATTATTCCAAGGGAGACAGAAAGCAAGAGGAAATGAAAACATTTTGCATTGCATTCTTCAGTGATTTTAACCATAGGCTGCTCAGAATCTATGCACATGGCAAATGCTGCTGGCTCATTATTCAGTGAGGTCACTTAGATTCGTCACCCTCAATATACAGATTAGGAAAGAGTGCCCTGGAGAAGGGTATAGGTGGTCAAGAGGGAGAAAAGGAGCTTTGAAATCTGCTTGGTTGCCTCCTGGGGACGTGCTTACGGGCAGGTTTATTTACAATGCCTTGGACCTCAGTGTGCTCATCTGTAAACAGGGGGGAAAGACACTTCCAGGGTCGGTTATGTGTATAAAGCACTCAGGTTACAGGAATTACAGCAAGAACTAGGATCCACTGAGAAATTCTTGGGGGAAGAGCAATAGCACTCACCTTCTCCCAGGCACTGTGTGAAGTGACTCATATGTACCTCCATTCTTGCATGTAATCAGGCTGATGTCATGGCTGACCTACTGTAAGGATGGGGAATCCAGACTCAGAAGAGAGGGGCAACTTATGCAAACAAGACCTTGCCTCTAAACCACAGCAGGCCCGGGACTCATATCCAGATCTGTCTGAGGCCACAGTCTGTCTTCCTGAGCACTATATGCCCCCCACCCCATACCCAGCAGTTTCTCACTAAATATTGAACTTCAGTGTCAACTGTGGACACATAGGTTGGACTTTTCACAGATACCCAGATTAGTTCCTCATGTCATATACTCCCATGATAAAAAGAAGAAAAATCCTTCCCTTTCAAAAGTGTGTATCTCACCCATAATTATTACCCAAGGTCTGTGCTCTTCCTTAGACCAGGTTAGAGACCTTTGCAGTCTTACTGTGGAATCCTTGACATCTTGTAGGTACTCAACAAAATCTTATTGAATGCAGGATAGAAACTAAGATGAGCAATTATAACCTCTGAGAATTCTTAATACATAAAAACCAAACTCAAATGCTCTACACTCCAAATAAGGCATGTATATGCATAGGAAATCAATCCTGAATGTTCTTTGGAAGGACCGAGGCTAAAGCTGAAGCCCCAGTACTTTGGCCACCTGATGTGAAGAGCTGTCTCATTGGAAAGGACCGTGATGCTGGGAAAGATTGAGGGCAGGTGGAGAAGGAGGTGGCAGAAGATGAGATGGTTGGATGGCATCACTGATTCAATGGACATGACTTTGAGAAAACTCCAGGAGACAGTAAAGGACAGGGAAGCCTGAGGTACTGCAGTCCATGGGGTTGCAAAGAGTCGGACACAATCTAGGAACTGAATAACAACTATATATATATATATATATATATATATATATATATATATATATACACATACAGATAGATGGATATATGTGAGGAGATATCAAAGATGGACTCAATAAAGGACAGAAATGGTATGGACCTAACAGAAGCAGAAGATATTAAGAAGAGGTGGTAAGAATACACAGAAGAACTGTACAAAAAGATCTTCACGAAACAGATAATCACAATGGTGTGATCACTCACCTAGAGCCAGACATCCTGGAATGTGAAGTCAAGTGGGCCTTAGAAAGCATCACTATGAACAAAGCTAGTGGAGGTGATGAAATTCCAGTTGAGCTATTTCAAATCCTAAAAGATGATGTTGTGAAAGTGCTGCACTCAATATGCCAGCACATTGGGAAAACTCAGCAGTGGCCACAGGACTGGAAAAGGGCAATTTTCATTCCAATCCCTAAGAAAGGCAATGCCAAAGAATGTTCAAACTACCACACAGTTGCACTCATCTCACATGCTAGTAAAGTAATGCTCAAAATTCTCCAAGCCACACTTCAGCAATATGTGAACCATGAACTTCCAGATGTTCAAGCTGGTTTTAGAAAAGAGAGAGGAACCAGAGATCAAATTACCAACATCCGCTGGATCATGGAAAAAGCAAGAGTGTTCCAGAAAAACATCTATTTCTGCTTTATTGACTATGCCAAAGCCTTTGACTGTGTGGATCACAATAAACTGTGGAAAATTCTGAAAGAGATGGGAATACCAGACCTCCTAACCTGCCTCTTGAGAAACCTATATGCAAGTCAGGAGGCAACAATTAGAACTGGACATGGAACAACAGACTGGTTCCAAATAGGAAAAGGAGGACGTCAAGGCTGTATAACACCCTGCTTATTTAACTTCTATGCAAAATACATAATAAGAAACGCCAGGCTGGAAGAAGCACAAGCTGGAATCAAGATTGCTGGGAGAAATATCAATGACCTCAGATATGCAGAAGACACCACCCTTATGGCAGAAAGTGAAGAGGAACTAAAAAGCCTCTTGATGAAAGTGAAAGAGGAGAGTGAAAAAGTTGGCTTAAAGCTCAACATTCAGAAAACGAAGATCATGGCTTCTGGTCCCATCACTTCATGGGAAATAGATGGGGAAATAATGGAAACAGGGTCAGACTTTATTTTGGGGGCTCCAAAATCACTGTAGTGATTGCAACCATAAAATTAAAAGACGCTTAGTCCTTGGAAGGAAAGTTATGACCAACCTAGACAGCATATTCAAAAGCACAGACATTACTTTGCCAACAAAGGTCCGTCTTTTCAAGGCTATGGTTTTTTCAGTGGTCATGTATGGATGTGAGAGTTGGACTGTGAAGAAAGCTGAGCGCCGAAGAATTGATGATTTTGAACTGTGGTGCTGGAGAAGACTCCTGCGAGTTCCTTGGACTGCAAGGAGGTCCAACCAGTCCATCCTAAAGGAGATCAGTCCTGGGTGTTCATCGGAAGGACTGATGCTAAGGCTGAAACTCCAATACTTTGGCCACCTCATGCGAAGAGTTGATTCATTGGAAAAGACCCTGATGCTGGGAGGGGTTGGGGGCAGGATGAGAAGGGGATGACAGAGGATGAGACAGTTGGATGGCATCACCGACGCGATGGACATGAGTTTGGGTGAACTCCGGGAGTTGGTGATGGACAGGGAGGCCTGGCGTGCTATGATTCATGGGGTCGCAAAGAGTTGGACACGACAGAGTGACTGAACTGAACTGAACTGATATTATGTATGCATATTGTATTTATGTCTGTCTCTCTATCTATCTATCTGGTGTAGAGGAGGGAAAAAAAAGAATAGAAAGAGTAAGGAAGATCGGGTCTGTATATCTCTGGTATCTATCAAATTGGCCAAAAGTTCCTTCGTGTTTTCCCTAACATCTTATGGAAAAACCCAAACCAAATTTTTGGCCAACCCAACACACACAGCATAGCACTGAATCTATAATGGCATTCAGTCAAATGTACATTTATTGTCTAATTGAGATGCTAGTAAATCACACCAAAAGTAATGTCAGAAGGGATTTTCTTACCCGATTCAAATTAAATATACAACCTCAGTTAATACAAAAAAAAAAAAAGTATCAGTAAAACAGCACAATAAATAAGAGTGTCATTTCTCATGAAAAGTCCATCAAGCCACACCACTAAGTGCTGAATGTGTCTTTTAAAAGGGGAGGGAGTTAGCAAACACAGCCTAACCCCATGATGCTGAGCCTGACAGTGTTATGTTTTCCACTGGTTTTACAATTTTGAAACTACAAGGTATGGATTGCCTATGAAAGTTTTATGTGGGGAAAATGACTTTGGACAGTGGGTCGGTACTGAGAATAAATCGTGATTCAGAATGCATCTGGGCATGTGGGTTGACGACTCCAGGAATCTATTTGCAGGAGCTTGTATCCACGAGATAGACTGCTACTGCTGCTAAGTCGCTTCAGTCGTGTCCGACTCTGTGCGACCCCAGAGACGGCAGCCCACCAGGCTCCCCCGTCCCTGGGATTCTCTAGGCAAGAACACTGGAGTGGCTTGCCGTTTCCTTCTCCAATGCATCAAAGTGAAAAGTGAAAGTGAAGCCGCTCAGGTTGTCTACTTGAAAGTTATACAGTCGTGTCCGACTCCTAGCAACCCCATGGACTGCAGTCTACCAGGCTCCTCCGTCCATGGGATTTTCCAGGCAAGAGTACTGGAGTGGGGTGCCATTGCCTTCTCCAGTGAGATAGACAGGAAATGTGTTCTGGGATTCCCTGGTGGTCTAGCGGTTAGGAACCTGCCTGCCAAAGCAGGGGACATGGGTTCGATCCCGAGACCAGGAAGATTCCACATGCCTCGGGGCAACTAAGCTTGTGCATCACAACTACTAAAGCCTGTGTGTCTAGAGCCCCTGCTCCACAACAAGAGAAACCCCACCCCCACCCCCACCATGAGAAGCCCAAGCAACATAGCCAGAGAGTAGCCCTTGCTCGCCGCAACTAGAGAAAGCCCACTCGAAGCAATGAAGACCCAGCACAGCCAAAAATAATTAAGATATAAATAAAATATTCTCAAAACAGAAGATGTGCTTCTATTTATGCACAAGGGGGTGACGCATACTTGAGGGAAGCATGCTGTAAGGTTTTTTGTTTGGTTTTCTTATAAGACACGATGTCTGAGATTTTTAAAGGGAGCAGCCACAGAAAATGCTGCGAGTACCACTTTTAGGAGGGATTCTGCGAACATCCCAACAACTGTGCCTCTTACATTCCAGGTGACAGTGCCGCCAGGTAAGGTCACTTAACAGTTTCCTTACTTGGCCCCTCAAGCAGACCTGCCCTGAAGCTTGCAGATCTAAGAGAACACTGGTGAGCTGACTAACGTCTCAGAAAGCTGCCAAGAGGGGATGTCTGCAGAGTAGGAGAGCTCCGCGGGACGGAATCAGATTTGAGTTTGCACACACACGGCACACCTGCTGGAGTCTGCCAAATACTCCGAGAAGACGGCCAGGAGACGGAATCCCCACAGGCCAGACATCAACGGTTGAGTTATTGTGTTTAATAAAAACTCACCGGCACTTCTAGTCTGGTGAGCACGCATGACATCTGGAATATATTTGCCAATGCTTCTTTTTTCTACCCTGCGCACATTTGACATCATGGTAAGCCCAAAGTGTGAGCTCAATGAAACTGATAAGGGTTAAGGTTTAAGAGGACAACGGTGGCACCCCTGTCTAATATCTGTATGAAGTCTGGAAAACATGTTGTCTCGTTACCCCCATCAAACTTCTTTTTTTTCCTTTTTTAAAATATGGTTTAGACCCTCTAGGTAATTTGCATTTCACTTCCTTCTACTTAACTTCAGTTTAATTTCTTGTATTTCCTTACAGTCATAAATGATTATTTGAAACTTTTAAAAATTCTAATATGGATGTTTAATGGTATAAATTCTCCCTAAATACTTTTGAGAGACAGTACACAACATTTTATCTGCTGCGTGTTCATTTTCATTCAGGTCAATTTCTCTTTTGGTTTCTCTTAAATGCCTCTTTAACCATGAATTATTTATAAGTGAGGTGATTAGTTACCAAATATTTGGAGTTTTCCTGTTATCTTTCTGTAAGTTGTTTCCAGTTTGACTCTGTTGTGATCAAAGACCATAGTCCCTGATTTTTTAAACTCTTTTAAATTTGTTCACTTTTTGTTTTGTTTCTTTTAGTCTCTTTGTTCTGGTTTTCAATAGCCCAGTCTACTAAAATAGTGTCTCTTTTGCTTTTGAGGTAAGCAGTTTTATAGTTGCTAACCAGAACAAGTGGATTTATAGTGTTCAAATCTTCCATATATTTAATGAGATTTTGTGGCTATTTATTCTATCAGCTATTGAGACAGTAGTACTGCAATATCTAGCCATTTCTCTTTGCTTTTTCACTTATTTTAGTTTTATTTATTTTAAAGTTCTATTGTGAGGTGTATAAACATTTAAAACTGTCATGCTCTCTTGGTTAATTGACCATTTTTCATTAGGTAACAACTTTCTTTATTCCCTAGTAGTATTCTCTTTTTCTTTGATCTAGCATCTTGAGATCAAGAAAGCTACTCCAGTTTTCTTTAGAGTAATGTAATCATGGCTTATCTCTTCTCATTTTTTATTGTTAAGTCGTGTCTTTATGTTTAAAGTATGTTTCTTGTAGACAGCCTATAAATGGGTCTTTTTTTTTTATATACTAAATGGGTCGTGTTCTTTTTATACATTCTGACAATCTCTGCCTCTTACCTGGGCATATTTAGATCATGCATTTAATGTGATTATTGATATATTTAGATTTAAATCGATTATCTGTTTCATCTGTTGTTTGTTCCCTTTTCCCTCGTTTTGTCTACTTTCGGATTTCCTATGTGATTTCATCTTTTAGCTTTAACTGTAAAGCTTGTTAGCTTGAACTGTATTCTGTCCTATTGGTGGATGATTTAGAGTACTTTTGAAATAATACCTTTATAATCTTTTGTTTTGAAATAGAAAGACAGATAGTTGCAAAGATAGTACAGAAAGTTCTCTACCCTCTTCATCTAGTCAGTAATATTGGTGATTCATTGGCTACATCTTACAGTATAACATACATAATAGCATAACCAGTCATTGACATTGATGTGTCTGTATAGTTCATACTATTTAACCACCTACATAGATCTGCATAACCACTACCACGATCAAGATTCCCCCTTGCTACTCTTTTAAGTCACAGCCATCTTTTCTTCCACAAATCCTTAACTCCCGGAAACCACTAATTTTTAATCAACAAAATTGCTATGAAAATTCTGTACAGGTTGGTTTCTTTTCATTATTGTTTTTGTTTGGTTTTGGATTTAAGTTTTCATGGCTCTGGGGTAGGTTCACTAGAAGTGTGATTGCTGGCTCCTATGGCAAGTGTATATTTTCTCTGAAAAACTACCATTTTCCAGAGGGGTTGTGTCATCTTCTACTCCCATCAGCAATGTACGAAAGATCCAGTTTCTCTGGATTCTTGTCAGCACTTGGTATTGTCCTTATTTCTATTTTGCATCTTTTAATATGTATGTGTGATAGCTCATCATGTTCTCAATTTTTATTTCCTTAATGGTTAGTGATGCTAAACATCTTCTCACATCTACATACCCTCTTCAGTAAAGTATCTCTTCAAGTCTTGTCCATTTTCTAACTGGATGTGTTTTATCTGTAGCCTTTGAGAGCTTTCAAAATATATTTTCAATACTAGATTGTATCAGATTTCTATTTTGCAAATATTGTACCTTGCCTTCCCAATATCTTAATCACAGAACAAAAGTTTTTAATTTTCATTAAGTGCAGTTTATTTATTTTTTAAATTTTCTGGACAGTCCTTTTGCTATCACGTCACCAAGCTCAGTTCTCAAGATTTTCTCCTATGCTATTGTCTAAAAGTTTTATGGTTTTGTATTTAACATCTAATCAGTGATCCATTTCGAGTTAATTTTTAAGAGATGTGTGAGGTGTAGATCAAGATTTCCTTTTTTGTTTTTTCTCTTTTTTGACCTATGTATGTTTGGATATACAACAGTTCTAGCGCTCTTAATTGAAAAGACTCTCCTTTCCCCCACTGATTTGCTTTTAGACCATTGCCCCAAATCACAGGTCATTCATATGTAAAGTTATTTCTGTGTTCTCTACTCTGTTTGACTCTTCTCTGTGTCTATCCCTCAGAATATACCACACTGTAAAGGTTACTGAAACAACATAAGTCTTGAGACTGGGTGGACTGATTTCTCTCACCTTATTCTTCGTTTTCAAAATTGCTTTGGCAATTCTATTTTGTCTTCCTATCCATATACATTTTAGAATAACCTTGTCTACATCTATAAAAAATGTCTTGCTGGGGTTTTGATAGGAACTGCATTAAACCTCTATATCAATTCGGGGAGAACCAGCATCTTTATTATGTTGAGTCTTTCAATCCATGGATACAGTATGTTTCTCCACTTATCTAGATCTTTTCTTTTTTTCATTAGCATTTGGAAGTTTTCAGCATACAAGTCCTGTATGTATCTTGTTATACATACATCTAACTTTTTTCATTTGTTTGTTTTAATCGTGTATTCTGTGATTTTGCTGACCACAAAGTGGTCTTTCTTGGTAGATTCCTTGGGATTTTCTACACAGACAATTATGTCATCTATAAACAGGGATAGTCTTCTTTCTTCATGTATCATCTTCATGTCTTTTATTCCCATCTCTTACCCTTTTGTGGCTAGCTGAAACTCCCATAATTGCTTGAATAACAGAGGTGTCTTCTTCCCCATCTCAGGGAGAAAAAATAATCTAGTGTTTCACCTTTATACACAAAATTAGCTAGATGTTTTCTGCACATATTCTTTATCATGTTAAGGAAACTGTCCCCGACTGATACTTTCCTGAGAGTTCTCAGTGGTCTCTAAGTTTTTCAAATGCTTTTTTTGGCATCAACTGATATGATCACACAGAGAAGGCAATGGCACCCCACTCCAGTACTCTTGCCTGGAAAATCCCATGGATGGAGGAGCCTGGTAGGTTGCAGTCCATGGGGTCGTGAAGAGTTGGACACGACTGAGCGACTTCACTTTCACTTTTCACTTTCATGCATTGGAGAAGGAAATGGCAACCCACTCCAGTGTTCTTGCCTGGAGAATCCCAGGGACGGGGGAGCCTGGTGGGCTGCCATCTATGGGGTTGCACAGAGTTGGACACGACTGCAGTGACTTAGCAGCAGCAGATATGATCACAAGAGTGTCCCTCTTTAGCCTATCAGTATGATGGACTACGCTTATTGAATTTTGAATACTGAACCAGTGTGGCATTCCTGTAAAGGGTATAATTGTTTTATATATTGCTGAGTACTATTTACAAATATTTGTCAAGTGTGTTACATCCATATTCATGAGGACTATCAATCTGCAGTGATTTTTCTCTTTTCATTTTATTTATACAGTCTTTCGTTTGGGTGCCAGGGCATAAAGATTTCATAAAATAAATTTGGATATGTTCCATTTCTTTTCTGGAAGATACTGTGTAGAATTGGTGTTAATCGTTCTTTAAACATTGGTAGAATTCTGCAGTGAAACGATCTGAACCTTGTGGGAAAGCCTTAAAATTACGAATTCAATTTTCTTAGCAGTTATACGGTTATTCAAAGCATTTCTTTCCTATTGGGTGGATTGTGATAGTTTGTACTTTGCAGGGAATTGGTCTACTTTATCTGAGGTGTCAAGAGTATGTGTGTAGAGTTGTTTAAAGTATTCTTTTATTATCCATTTTAATGTCTGCTGGGTCAATAGCAATATCCCATTTCATTCCTGATGTGGGTAATTACTGCCCTCTTTCTTTTTTCTTTTTTTTCCCTCTTTGTTACTCTTGCTAGACGTTTGCAATTAAAAAAAATATTTTTAGAGAACCAGCTTTTCTCTATTGTTTTTCTGTTTTCAAATCCATGACTGATGCTCCCATCTTATTTCCTGTTCCATTTGTGCTTGGGGAGGTGGGGGGTATATAGTTTTTCTTTCTCTGTTTCCTAGAAGTGGGAGCTTATTTACTGATTTTTAGACTCCCCACCCCTTGTTTTTTTGAAAGCATTTTCTACTATGCATTTCCCTCCTGTGGCTGCTTTAGCTGTCTCACAAGTTTTAATATACTATATGTTTCTTTTCATTAAGCATAATGTGTTTTTTTCTTTTTATTTATTTTTTTTTTGTTTTTTTCTTTTTAAAAAATTATCTTGAGGCTTCTTTAACCTATGGATTACCTAGCATTTTACAGTTTAGTTTCCAAGTGTTAGGAGATTTTCCTGTTATCTTTATGCTCAGGACATGGTTTATCTTGATATATGGCCTATGGGCTCTAAGCAGAGTATATTTTGTGCTGTTTGGGGGTCGAGTTATCTACAAATGTTGGTTGGACAAACAGCTCTGACCCCTGAGTGCAGACAGTCCACCAGCCTTCCCTGGGTTCTCCCTCTCTCTGCATGGAAACTCTCTTAAGCCAGTGAGCTAGGGCAACTGTTCCCAGCTCTCCAAGGTCACTGTCTGTCATCGTTGGGAATACAGCACCATGAACTGAATACCCTCTGCCCCCATTCCTTTGCTGAAACTCAATTCCTGCTGTGATGGTATTTGGAGGTGGTGCCTTTGGGAGGTGATTGTCATGAGGGTGAAGTCCCTCAGAATAGGCTTCCTCCTGCTCTATTATAAGAGGCCTCAAAGAGCTCCCTGACCTCTTCTCCTGTGTGAGGACACAATGAAAGGATAGGCCTCTGTGAACCATGAATGGACTCTCACCAGACACTAAATCTGCCGATCTTAATCCTGGATTCCCCAACCTCTCCAACTGTGATAGATACATTTCAGTTTGTTTATAAGCCACCTGATCTGTGGTATACATTTTTTTATACCAGCACACATGGACAAAGACATACACTGTCATGCAAACCAGCATTACATATATTTTGTCCTTTATACAGCCATTTAAGCTGACAGATTAAACCTGGTACCTGTTTTTCCATATTGGCCAGAACTAGAACTCCAACCTCTTTTTCTGTTGTTGTTTTCCATTGCAGAGACACATTATCATAGATCCTGGCAACAGTTGGCATTTATTGAATACTCTGCTCTGTGCCAGGCACTCTGCTAAGGAATGTTCACTCATTAGCCTATCTAATAAATATTTTGAAGGCCTCATAGCTTCTGCCATCATTAAAAAATACAGTTCGAGCGTTTTTATTTTTTTAAAAAAGTCTTTTGCTGCTGTTGTTCAGTTGCCACGTTGCGTCTGACTCTTTGCAACCCCGTGGACTGCAGGCTTCCTTGTCCCTCACCATCTCCCAAAGCTGGCCCAAGTTCATGTCCATTGAATCTGTGATGATATCCACCCGTCTCATCCTCAAAACAAATCTACAACATCCTAAATGAAAGGGGTTACTAACTAAAATATAAACACCCTTGATAAGTCTGTTTAGTAAATGGGTTCTTATATTCCACACTTCATTTGTGTACCACGACACAAAACCAACAGAAGGCTTCAGAACATTTGGGGGAAAGAAACCAGCCCATCTAGAATCTGCTTAACATTCTTCACTCTTCTGAACTAAATTTCTTTGCTCAGCCCTCACATCAAATAAGCCTCAGGTGAGATAGTGCATTCTCAGAAGCAGAGCTCAGTTTGAAACAGGAGCTCAGTAGGAATAACCACTAGAAAGCCAAGAGACCACCAGATGGTAGCTTTCTAGACAGCAGGGCAGGACAAAAAAAAAAAAAGCATGGTTATTCTTCCCACTTTCAAATATTTGCATTTTTGTTCAATACAGTGATACAGGCTTGCACATAGGCCCAAGATTTCTTCTTCCCATTTTTGCCTGATAATTTAAATAACAGATCAAGCTGGTTAATTTTTAGACTTCTAAGAAGAAGTAATAATGAATAAAGGCAGGGCAAATTGCAACTGGACTTTTGAAGGAAAATATGTGAGCAGATGCGAAAATGTTATAATTTCTTACCTATACAAATTATACTGGGATCTCCCTGGTGGTCCAGTGGTTAAGAATCTACCTTGTAATGCAGGGGACGTGGGTTCCATTCCTGGGTGGGGAACTAAGATCCCACCTGCCACAGAGCAACTAAGCCCACGTGCCCTGCAATTACTGAGTCTGTGTGCTCTGGAGCCTGGGCATCTCAACTAGAGACCCTGTGTGATGAAAGATCCTGCATGATGCAACGAAGATCCTGCGTGCCACAGCTGAGACCTGATGCAGTCAAAACAAACAAACGGACAAATTTTATCTCCTTAATATTTGCTGTTGCTTTTGCTGAGTCGCTCAGTCGTGTCCCATTCTTTGCAACCCCATGGACTGCAGCATGCCAGACTTCCCTGTCCATCACCAACTCCAATAGAGCTTTGTTTCTCTCGCTTTCTTTATTGCTTTAAAACTTTTTATTTAAAAGTTTATGAAGGGAAGGCCACATGTGTCTTATGTACTGCTGATTCCTCAGTGCCTACTATGTGTCTGACACACTGTGGATGCTCACTGAATACTGTCTAAAGGAGATTCACCACTTTCAGAAAGTCTCCAGATCAGGGATACATGGCAGGGACAGGACTTAAAGAGTTGTTACTCCTCCAAGCGGGCACCTAAGACAAGACATCACCAGTCAATCACAGCACTCCTCCCTGTTCAATCTATCTACACTCAGGCTCTGGATCTACTGCTTCAGACTCCAGGTTGCTCACTTGCTCGATCCCCACCTCCCTTTCCAATGTACTCACATTTAGAATCCAGTGTATGAATAAATCATTTCACACATGGTCTGAGAAGGCAGAGTAAAACAGAGACCTAATATAAATAACAACCTCTCCTTCTAAACTGCTCTTTTCTGTGTTAACAGCATAGGAGTGAGCTGTACTTGTATATGCCCCCAGTTCATGGCTAAAAGAATTAAAAACAGCAAAAGGGAAATCTTAGATGGGTCAGAAAATATTTGGATAATCATGTTGATGTGTCCCCAACCTTTTTCAATAAACAAATTAATCTAACTGAGCAGATCAACTAGGGAAATAACATCCAATTATTTCAAAAGCAAAACCAAAAAACAAAACCCTTTCACTGTTCAACCATCTGCTTATTCCAAGTGGTCACCAGAGGAGGGCCTCTGAATTATGAAACTAATGGTCCAGTTGTAGAATGCATCTCCTCAGATTTCTGTTCAGCACGGTGAGAGAGGACCACCACTCTGGCTCACCATCCCCTCCCCTAGCCCCACCCCAACCCCATGTCTCTTGGAGTGGGGAGTTTCTCATAATGTCTCCTTTATTGGAATTTCTCATATCCAGCCTTGAGTGTCTGGGGAAAATGCAACTCCAAAGGGGTGGCTGTTGTTATTCAGTTGTTAAGTTATGTGCAACTATTTGCGACCCTATGGACTGCAGCACACCAAGCTTCCCTGTCCTTCACTATCTCCCAGAGTCTGTTCAAACTCACACCCATTGAGTCAGTGATGCCATCCAACCATCTCATCCTCTTCTTCCCACTTCTCCTCCTGTCCTCAATCTTTCCCAGCATCAGGGTCTTTTCTAGTGAGTCGACCCTTTGCATCAGGTGGCTAAAGTACTGGAGCTTCAGCTTCAGCATCAGTCCTTCGAATGACTAGTCAGGGTTGATTTCCTTTAGGATTGACTGGTTTGATCTTCTTAATGTCCAAGGGACTCTCAAGAGTTTACTCCAACACCACAGTTTGAAAGTATTAATTCTTCAACACTCAGCCCTCTTTACAGTTCAACTCTCACATATGTACATGACTATTGGAAAAACTATAGATTTGACTATATGGACTTTTGTTGGCAAAGTGATGTCTCTGCTTTTTAATACACTATCTAGGTTTGTCATAGCTTTTCTTCCAAGGAGCAAGTGTCTTTTAATTTCATGGCTGTAGTCACCATCTGCAGTGATTTTGGAGCCCAAGAAAATAAAGCCTGTCAACTGTTTCTTCTTTGTCCCCATCTTTTTTGCCATGAAATGATGGGACCAGATGGCATGATCTTAGTCTTTTGAACGTTGAATTTTAAGCCGGCTTTTTCACTCTCCTCTTTCACCCTCATCAAGAGCCTAGTCATAGGGGTAAGACATAGTTAACAGTAAACAGTACCTACCTCTCAGAGAGTTCTGAATAAATTCTGGTGAGTAATACCTAATTTCTGAAGGCTTACTCTCTGCCAAGTACATTCAAGATTATCTATCTAAAACTTTCCAATCCTAAAAACAGGCCTTGAACAATAGATACAATTTCCCTAATTGACAGGATTGAATAACCAAGTTAAGAATTTAAGGAACTCCTCTAGACCACCCCATTGATGAATGGCTGAGTTGGGATTAGAACTCCAGTTTATTTAACTTCCAAGCCCACACTCTATTCAGTAAACCATATTCATCTTGTCCCATAAAATTGGAGACCATGTGCTTTATTGATCACATATAATAATGTATCACCAATTTTATTTTTAAGACATTTTTTTCACAACATTTACAAGGCATCAAAAACTTTAGGAAAATTACTCTTTTTTATGTTGCACCTGTTTCATTTTATAGATCTAGATTTTGTAGGACACCCTTTCCGCATTTTTAAGTGAAATTTATGTGCTCCCTGTTGGGGAGAAAAGGAAGGGAAGGGAAGGTAGGGAATCGGATGTTTTGTGCTACTTGTAGAAACCTCCTTTGCAAAGAATATACTTGTAGAGAGAGATGAAGAGTTACCCCAGAAGAAAGAACATCTCAGTAAGAGAGACATCATCCCAGGTATTTTAGGAGAGCCATTAAGAAAGCAATCTTCTGATTGACATGGACCCATATCCCAGTTGGTCTACTTACACTCTGGGGCAATTTAAAATAACTTACTTAACTTCCTGTACCGAGGCCCTTTTTCCTAATGTGGGGATATTAATACCTTCACCCCTAGCTTTATTGAGAGGATTAAATAAGATAATCCGTGTCAAGGATTCTGCAAATTTGAGCTGTTATGATCAATGATTAGCAATCTTGTGAATTCAAAACTCAGCCCTGAGGATATTATTTTCTTTTTGAACAAAACAAATACATCTATACAAACCCTTCAGTGCTCAGTGTTCAACAAAGGGCATTTACAGACATTCAATGAGAGTTGAACCGATGGGTCAGACTTCACACAACTGCCAAGCTCACAGATGTGGGCCAGGATCCAAAGCAAAAAAAAAAAAAAAAGATGATAACTAAAGCTGTTGAACTCTGTGTAATTCAGGCAGAAGTCTGTACAAGCTGGTGAGAAGACTGGAACTTCACATTCAGGCAGACTGTGCGGAAGTGCTCTAAGACATCCACAGCAAAAAGAAGCACATCTGTGTGCTACACCCCTAATGATGCCAGGACTGAGCCTCGAGTCCCCCAGACTCTCAGAGGGCTTCTGCTTTTATTGTGACTCTTTGCGCAGACAAGGATATGATTCACACTATTTAACAACCACCCCCTGGACAGCATGCACCCACCAATCAGAATGCATTCTGACCATCATCAGCTCTGCGGTGAGGACCTCCTCTTCTGTCACCAGCAAGTCATCACAATGAGATAAAGAAACCAGCTCTGTCAGATTCCTGAGCTTAGGGTTTACTCATTTGTTGGAGGGAGGGGCTGTTTTTTTTTTTTTTAAATACTTTACTTGGGGAGCAGTTTTAGATTCATAGCAAAATTCAGAGGAATATACAGAAATTTCCTACGTCACCACTGTCCCCCCATACATAACCTCCCTTACTATGAACATCCTCTACGTGATGGGTACATTTGTTACAACTGATGTACCTATGCTGAACATAGTACCCCCCAAAGCCTACAGTTTTAATTAGGATTCATGCTAGGTGTTACATATTGGATGGGTTTGGACACATGTATAAATACATGTACCCATCACTATAGTATCATACAGAGAATTTTCACTGTCCTAAAAGAGCTCAGGTTTTTAACCACTGTGGTCTATAATCACAAATTATGTGTGTGTGCTAAGTCACTTTAGTTGTGTCCACTTTTTGCAACCCTATGGACTATAGCCCGCCAGGCCCCCCTGTCCACAGGGATTCTCCAGGCAAGAATAGTACAGTGGGTTGCCATGCCCTCCTCCAGGGGATCTGCCTGACCCAGGGATTGAACCCGTGGCTCACATCTCCTGCATTAGCAGGCAGGTTCTTTACCACTGGCACCACCTGGAAGCACTCCAAATTGATCTCTAGACCTTATACTTAGAGATTCTGATTCAGGAAAACAGACTAGGGACTGGGCATCTTGACAAAGTTCAATCATGTTTCTGATCCTCAGCCAGATATGAGAAACATCCAATAAATGACTAAAGTGTCTTTCATCTCTAGAATTCCATAATCCATTTAAAAGTCAACCTGGGCTCAGTGTCTCTAATGATGATTCTGAAAATAGTATGGGGCTCCAGGAGACTGGCATCTCATATAAAAGTCCTTATTACTCATTAGTGAAAATTTGCCACAAAATGATCAGTTTCCTTGGTAACCAATGACATCATCGTGTGGGTGTATGCTCATGCACATGTGCACATTAGTCACTCGGTGGTGTCCGACTCTTTTGTGACCCCATGAACTGTAGCCCACCATGCTCTTCTGTCCGTGGGATTCTCCAGGCAAGAGTACTGGAGTGGGTTGCCATTTCCATCTCTAGGGGTTCTTCCTGACCCAGGGATTGGATCCAGTCTCCTGCACTGCAGGTGGATTCTTTACCATAGGAGCCACCAGGGAAGCCCAACAGCATCATTATCATCCTTCTATCCAACCCCCTTTTCAGGGTTGAATAGATGGATCCTGCATACTTACTGCTTACTATATGATACATCTCATGGACCCTAGTGAACACAAGGGAGAACAAATGAATACTCCCAACCCATTGTTCCCCTGTCTTCAGTGACTGCACTGGTGAACAATTCTATGTCTTCCCAATAAATCCTTCATATTGTCTCAGACTTTGTTCTGATGCCCTCCTCCTCTCCAGATAGATAAAGAGTTATAATTACCTAGACTTCTTTCAGGGAAACAAATACTCAAATCAAAGCAAGGAGGGATTGCCAAGGCAGGAAATTATCTTTTTAACATACAGCCCAGGCATTTCTAAAGAGCATCAAGATTATCTCCATGGTTATTTCCAAACCCTCCAAATTATTTCCTGGAGGAACATGCCGAAGAAGCTGAAACACCTGTCAGCACATTAAGACCTGAGGTTCTGATATGCTATTCCCTCTTCTTAAAGTGAGGCATTCCATGCACGTTTTAGGAAGACACCTCATGGGGCCATTCTCTCTTCTAAACAGCTTTTTCCCACAGCTCATTTGTCCTACAGGCATCAGCACTTAACCATGAGAAGGACCACTTCTTCCCAGAGGTGGAAAGAACCTGGGCCGAAGTTAACACAGGACATGACTTCACAGCCCAAAGTACGAATAGGCAGAATCCTGCTTTCACACAAATTCCTACCTTCAAACAAACAAATCTGTGATTGTGAATTCATCCCTCGGTTTCTGCTGGGGATTCCCTCCAAGATCCTCAGAGATACCACAATCTGGGGATACTCAAATCTGTTACATAAAATGGCACAGTGTCTGCATACAACCTAAGCACAGCCTCCCGTTTCCTTTAAATCATCTCTCCGTGTGTTAGCTGCTCAGTCATGTCCAACTCTTTGCGATCCCATGGACTTAAGCTCATCAGCTTCCTCTGTCCATGGAATTCTCCAGGCAAGAATACTGGAGTTGGTTGCCATTCCAGTCTCCAGGGGATCTTCTTGACACAGAGATCCAACCTGGGTCTCCCACATTGCAGGCAGATTCTTTACCATCTGAGCCACCACAGAAGCCCTTTAAATCATCTCTAGGTTACTTATAATATCAAATACAATGATAATACTATGTAAATAATTGTAAGCACAAAGCAAATGCTATGTAAAGGATTGCTGGCATGCAACAAATTCAAATTTTATTTTTTGGAACTTTCTGGAAATATTTTTTTTCTTCAAATATTTTCAATTTGTAGTTGGTTGAATCCATGGAAGTGAAATCCATAGATCTGTGCTCTGTGCTCAGTCACTCAGACATGCCCAACTCTTTGTGACCCCATGGACAGTCACCCGCTAGGCTCTTCTGTCCATGAGGATTTTCCAGGCCAGAATACTGGAGTGGGTTGCCATGTCCCCAGGAGATCTTTCCCAGTCAGGGATCAAATCCAGGTCTCCCACATTGCAGGCGGATTCTTCACCAGCTGAACCACCAGGGAAACCCAAGAATAATGGAGTGGGTAGCCTATCCTTTCTACATGGGATCTTCCCAACCCAGGAATAGAAGCGGAGTCTCCTGCATTGCAGGTGGATTCTTTACCAGCTGAGCTACCGAAGAGGAAGCCCAAAATCCATGGATATAGAAGGCTAATCATATTAAGGTTTACAGGTCTTAACTTAGAACAGAATGAAGTAAATTCTGTTGCCAGTCAGAAACCCTTCAAACAAATCACATTGTAGGGTTTCGATAACATTCCTAGAGGCAGAAATATTAGGCTGTCCAGGCAGCTATACATAGACTCTTGTCTTTGTTATTTTGGTCTATTATCAGCAGGGAAGCCTGGCGTGCCACAGTCCATGGGGTCACAAAGAGTTAGACACCACTGAGTAACTGATCAGCATTTTTACATTTTCTAGATTTGTTTGAAGGTTTCAGGAGACCACCATGCTCATCTTGTCAGCCATTAGAATGCCTGCAGGACTGTAGAACAAGGCAGGCTCTTGATAAGCAATTTTTGGATAAATGAGTGAAAGAGTGAGTGAATGAATTAGACTAGCCACGCTTGTTACTCCAGACTGAATATTAGAATCAACTGGGAAGCTTTAAAAAAAAAAAACAAAAAACAGAAGATCAAAACAGTCAATCCTAAAGGAAATCAGTCCTGAACATTCATTGGAAGGACTGATGCTGAAGCTGAAGCTCCAATACTTTGGCCACCTGATGCGAAGAACTGACTCATTGGAAAAGACCCTGATACTGGGAAAGATCGAAGGCAGGAGGAGAAGGGGACGACAGAGGATGAGATGGTTGGATGGCATCACCGACTCAAAGGACATGTGTTTGAGCAAGCTCCGGGAATTGGTGATGAACAGGAAAGCCTGGTGTGCTGCAGTCCATGGGGTTGCAAAGAGTCAGACATGACTGAGCTGAACTGAAAAAAAAAAAAAACAAAAAAAAAAACCAACCCTGATGCTCAGACCCAAATCTTAGAGAAATCAAGTCAGAATCTTTAGGGCTTGGAGACCCCTTACCTCCCTCCCTACTTCTCTCTCTCTAAAATATAAACTATGTACTGTGCAATGGTGGCTGAGAAAGAAGAGATGAGAATAATCATATTTAAAAAACGAAGCTTCTTAGTTTAGTATGGAATATTTCCATTGCATATCTCATATCTGAGGCCATGAGAATATCTGAAAAACAGGATCAAATGAATTATTTAAAGACATCCCCATATGCTTTGTTGACTGCGTTAAATGAAATGAATGCTGATAAGAGAAACACTACTTTGACTAAGTGTGTGTGTATATACATAGATACAGGTAGACAGATACACAGACATGTCCATATATACATGTACAGCATTAACTAAAAATTCATCACTTCTTCTTCACTGTTTTGAATGGAACATGAATTAGATTAACTATCCCGATTATGCAGAGAAATTTAGCTTAATGACCTACAATTACTTTAATGGCTTTGAAATTCAGAAGGTAAGAAGACACTGTGCTTCTTCCATTGAGCATTAAATATAAAATGCCTCTGATTGACTGTCATGAAAACCCAATTTTATTGCTATTTGAATTATTCAGAATCAATATCCGGCATTAGCCAGCATGGGGAAGCTCAAATATAAGGGAGCTTCGGAAAGAAGTTTTGCCTATACTGAGTAATTGCGCTTTGTGTGGAAGATAATGAGCTGTTTGCCGCATGTCACCACTTCAGATGCATCGAGAATTAACAACTTTATCTTCCCTTTATATTATGTAATAAAAGGGATTACTTCATAGAGATGAACAATTTTCAAGGTTATGAAACATTCAAAATACAGTTGGGCTCAAGGAAACTTGCCTCCTCTATAAGGAGAGAGAGATGTTTTTAACTGTTTACACAAGAGAGAAATTTGCCAAAGTTATGTTTTCAGTTATTTGATGAGTAAACTGCAACCCTGTATTTCCCCAAGCTGAAAATTGCTTATAGGCAAAAATACGACACCGAATCGTCTTGTAGAAGCTCCACTTCAGATGTGACTGTTAGAAGTGGTGCTGCTTGAAGAAATTTGCCAGAAAACAGAATGAAAAAGTTAGGGAACAATAGATGGAAAAAAAAAAAAAGAATAAACAGACTGTGTCAGATTGTCACATCTTTACAATGCAGCTGGCCCTATGTTAAGAATCCAACTGTGTTATTTCACAGAAGCATCAGGACAAACCCATGAAGGCCAAACTAGTATGATCTCCCCATTTTCCAGATGGGGAAGGTAAAGGGACCTGAGAGAATTTTCTTCTGTCTCTAAGTGCATAAGAGCGATAGCTCAGATTCCAAAAGAGGCTATAGGATTTTAAAGCAAAATAATGAAATCCTATGTTCTAAGATGGAGACGGAAATGGCAACCCACTCCAGTGTTCTTGCCTGGAGAATCCCAGGGATGGGGGAGCCTGGTGGGCTGCCGTCTATGGGGTCGCACAGAGTCGGACACGACTGAAGCGACTTAGCATGTTCTAAGAAGACCCTGATGCTGGGAAAGATGGAAGGCAGACGGAGAAGGGGAAGGCAGAGGATGAGATGGTTGGATGGCATCATTGACTCAGTGGGCATGAACTTGGGCAAACTCCAGGAAAGAGTGGGGGCCAGGGAGGCCTGGTGCACTGCAGTCCATAAGGTCACAAAGAATTGGACGTGACTTAGAGACTGAACAAAAATATTCTAGGAATTATCTTGCTCACATGATATAAGACGAGGAACAGAGAAATGAAGTAACATGGAAAGGAAAACATGAGAGACTTAATCGACTTTCAAGGCAGAAGTCGGATGGATCCTCCTGAAATCAATACGGTACTTCAAGGAGGTGTTTATGTGTGTTAGACTTTCTGCTAAGTGGCTGGGCATCTGTAAGTGGGCCCATTCCTCAGGCTCACCTCTAGGAAGGAAGAGCTAGGGTACCCCAGACCCAATTCACACTGAAATTCTGCATAGCTGCCAAACTCCACTCAAACAAATCTCCTAAGAGCTGTTTATACTGTTTCCTCTCCTCTCATTAAAGTCCTGGCTCAGGCTAATAAATCAGTGTACAATTTGTGTATAATCTAATTTTTGCCTTGTGCTTCATCTGGTGTAGGTGGAAGCAGGGGGAAAATGAAAAAAAAAAGCAACAACTGGAAAATGAAGACTAATGAGAACTTGGATCCTTAAGAAAATATCCTTTAGAGATGCCCAGTTGGAGGTTGTCGGGGGAAAAAAAAAAAAAAAAACAGGCAAAAAATGAGTGTGACCTCTTCATTCTGTGTAACTGTGACTTATAAGGGTGTCTCTAAACCCCTATGTCCATATAGCCAGATACGTGAAAGTCACGAGGAGTTTTCCGTGCCTGCGGTCACTCCTCTGGGTCCGCACTGCCTCGCTCCCTGGCTGGGCAGCACACTGGCGGTGTCATCAGGAGGTGTGAGCTTGGTCCTGGCGGTGTCATCAGGAGGTGTGAGCTGGGTCCTGGCGGTGTCTTCTGTTTCCCTCCCCAGATGCTTATAACGCAGCCAATAATAATTCCCAAACCACCCCCAAGTCATCCCACAGAGAACACTCGGCGTTCCTAAACACTAGCCAGATATATTAGGTACACTGGTAAGGAACATAGCAATTACATAAGCTGATGGTATTCAAAGACACAAGTGGAAGGAAGGAGGAAGGAGCCACAGAAAAAGAAGAGTGTGTTTGCACACTGAGGGTTTCAGTTCCAACATTCCTTGCTAACTTGGTCTTCAGGCGGGCACGCGTGGTTGAATTCATTACGTTGGCTGAAGCAGTGGAAGATTACAAGGACGGTAGCTGTTTACTTTAAAGGCATCCTTCTCTCCTCTCATTTTTTACCGGGACCTGAACGCGCCAAAGCATTGTACTAATGGCAGTTCACTCGGTGCCAGGTTACCATCGCCTGCACAGGACTGAGGACAGGTCGGATTTCACCTCATTTACAAAGCCTGGCTTCCGGGGTGGTGCTAGTGCTAAAGAATCTGCCGGTCAGTGCAGGAGATGTGGGAGACGTGGGTTTGATCACTGGGCTGGGAAGATCTCCTGGAGGGGCATGGCAACCCACTCCAGTATTCTTGCCTGGAGAATTCCATGGACAGAGGAGCCTGGCGGGTTACAGTCTTTAGGATCGGAAAGAGACGGACACAACTGAAGCAACTTAACACAAAGTGGGGGGAAGTTCTCTTCTGCAGGTGCAAGCTTTGTTTTTGTCCATTAACAGGAAGCAATTTGGAAGGACTCTTAATTAAAACCTAATGGGACTATTACGTAAAACCAGAGTCACAGTGAAGCTCAAAAATTTCCCTCGATGGGGGAAAACCAGTCAAGGTCTAGAGAAAAGAGGTGAGCTCTTTCTATGCAGGAAACTGGATTCAGTTTTAATAACAATAAAAAGGGAATATACTGCCCCCTCCTGGCTCTGCCAAACAAAGTCCCATTCTATTTAACATCGAACAGCATAATGATGCAGGAGTCAAACTGAACAAATCTCCGATCCTCTCTCTTAGCTGAAGAGAGCAAGGTTGATTTGCAATTCTGAAAGGATAATGAAAGGGCCAGTGTTATTATTTAATACAAAAATAGATTTCCTGGTTCCTCTCAAGTGTTTATCATCAGATACAGGGAACAATATCAAACTGAATTACCAAGGATCATCTCTGATAAATCAAATGAAGAAGCCGGCTGGAAAAAAAAAAAAAAAAAGGCAAACTGTGAGCAGCCCGATGCTTGAGGAGAGTACAGAGCCCCATAAAATACATTAAAACGATAGGCTCTTAGTTTTGGATTCCTTTATAGAAGAAAGAGAAATATGCCCTGGATGTGGAGTTTGAGAACTGATGACTCAGCAGAACTCTTACATGTTGATATTGAGGAAAATACCCACTTCTCCCCTATTGCTAAGGGGGCACAATGCATGCCTTCAGCCAAGGGCCAATGGGGGATCTTCCTGGCTCTCCTTTTTTCCCCCTTGGTTTATGTCTGCTTGGTATTCTCTGCTCAGCCATGGAGTGAAGTTGGGGAAGTGGTGGGAACCCTCAGGTTAAGACCCAAAGGTGGTCATGGTGGTTTAGTTGCCAAGCCTTGTCTGACTCTTTGCAACCCCAAGGACCATAGCCTGCCAGGTTCCTCTGTCCATGGGATTTTCCAGACAAGAATACTGCTGTGGGTTGCCATTTCCTTCTCCAGGGGCTCTTCCCAACCCAGGCATCGAACCCATGTCTCCAGCACTACAGGCAGAACCACCAAGGAAGCCCTAGACCTAAAGAACATAGTCAGAAAAACTCATCACCAGCTACTAAAAAGGTTTCTATTCTATTTTTTTTTTAATCTTCACTTAGGACAAATATTTACTTCTCTATGTCATTCTTTGTTCTAAAAATGAGACCATGCCTTTAAAAATATTCACATATGCACATAATAAAATCAAACATAAAGACTACAATGTAAAATAGTAAGTGAAACATCCCCTGTCAGTTACCTTCCCCAGAGGAAACAGTTAATTTTGGGTGTGGAACCTGCCAGAAATGCTATGTATATGCAAACACACTCTATCTATAATTGCATTTCTTTTTCCTACTCGAATAGGAACATACTCAATATAACATTTTGCCCCTCGCATTTTCATTAAGAGTAGACCTCCTGCATTGCAGGCAGATTCTTTACCGTCTGAGTCATCAGGGAAACCCCAAGAACACTGGAGTGGGTAGCCATTCCCTTCTCCAGGGGATCTTCCTGACTTAGGGATTGAACTTGGGTCTCCCACATTGCAGGTAGATTCTTTATCATCTGAGTCTCCAGGGAAACCCCGCGATATAGCATTTTGCCCTTTGTATCTTTGTCAAGAGGAGACCTTAGAGATCACTCCATAGACGCACCTCTAAATTGTTCTCTTTTTTAGCCATGGTTGTATAGTGCTGTATTTTATGACCTACATAGTTTCAAGTAATCCTCATGAAGACTTTGTACAGCATGTGCCTGTAATATGTCATTGTCCAGGTGAGAAACACGAGAAAACTACTTATCCAAAGCCACAGAGTACTTAGTGGGGGAACCAGGATTTAAGCCCCACTTTTATCCACTGTCTTAGTCAATTGGGGCTGCTATAACAAAGATATCAGAAACTGGGTGGTTTAGAAATAACATTTATTTATCCTAGTTTCAGAGGCAGGGAAATCCAAGATCAAGGCACCAACAAATCCAGTGTATGGTGAGGATATGCAGACAGTCACCTTCTCCTTGTATCTTACCAGGCAGCTCTGGTGAGCTCTCTTTGGTCTTTTTAATAAGAGCACTAATCCCCTTCATGAGGGCTTCACCCTCATGACCTGATCACCTTCCAATGGTCCCGCCTCCTAACCAGATTAGGACTGGCACTGAAGCTGAGGCTCCAGTGCTTTGGCCACCTGTTGTGAAGAGCCAACTCACTGGAAAAGACCCTGATGCTGGGAAAGACTGAGGGCAGGAGGAGGAGGGGGTGGCAGAGGGTGAGATGTTTAGATAGCATCACTGACTCAACAGACATGACTTTGAGCAAACTCCAGGAGACAGTGAAGGACAGGGGAGCCTGGAGTGCTGCAGTCCCTGGGGTTTCAAAGAGTCGGACATGACTTAGGGACTGAACAACAGCAACAACCTAATCAGATTGGTGATTAGGTTTCAATGTACAAATCTGGGGGGATAAAAACACTTGTGGGGGGATATAAACTCTTGTATTATGGCATTCACTGTATTATACTGCCTTCTTAAATACTAGCTGTTGTTACTATTGTAAGGTTTATACTAGCATTAAAAACCAAGATGAACAGGTTGTGAAAACGATATCAGTGTTAACCTCACCACTCTGAGGACACTGCCAATCCCTCCCAGATGTCTATGCGTCTCTCAGAGCCTTCCTTCTTAGCTCTGATGGGAGCTACTTAGGGGTGACTAATCCAGGGTCAACCTCCAGAACCTGGAGCACCCTTGAATTGCCTAGAAGCAGAGGGTCCCCTCGTCCCCACAAACATGCACTCCAGCCCCCTGTGGTCAGACCAGGCACAGATGTCAATGTGCCGAAGCTGCATTTGGGTTTCTTACTGATGAATGTTATAGCCAACATACCCATCTGGCCGCCAAGATAAATAACATAAAAATGAAGATATGCCTACATAATTCATGCAGTATTGATGAACGGGGCCCGCCATTCAGACTGCTCCTACAAATCATTTAATTATGGGCTGCATGACACTCAGAGAGAAACAGCATTTTAGCCATGTTTAAATGGGTATGGCTTGGAGAGGTTCAAGTTCACAAGAGGGAAACTCAAGAACCCCCCTCAATTATTCTGGAGAAATCTGTGGATTCTCATAAACACCAGACAAACATGGTACTGAATACATGACACGATTCTTCTGGGCAAAGTGCCGTTCTGTTTACCTTCAAGGTAAGGATTCTCTCAATGGTTTATGCAGCTTTCTCCAGGAGTTGTGGATGGAAGGGAGTGAGAAGATAAAAGATTGCCAGTTATTCTATAAATGGCACACCTCCCAAGGAGAGAACCAAGAAGACATGACCTGAACACCTCACTCCCGTTAGGAAAACTATTATAAACAAAGCAAAACGAAACCAGAAAGGAAAATAACCAGGGTTGGCCAGGATGCATAGAAATGAGAACCTTTGTGCATAGTTGGCAGATGTAAAAGGTTGCAGCCACCGTGGAAAGCAATATAGTGGTTCTTCAAAAGTAGAAACAAGAGTTAGCATATAATCCAGCATTACCACTTTGGGGAAGAAGCTCACAAAGAAAGCAAGGCCCCAAAGAGGTATTTGTACCCATGTTCAAAGGGGCCTTATTCACAGTAAACAAAAAGTCAAGGCAACTCAAGGGTCCATTCATGGATGAATGAATAAGCAAAATGTGGACTATATATGCAATGGAATATTGGGCTTTTCCCAGGTGCCACTAGTGCTAAAGAACCTGCCTGCCAGTGCAGGAGATGGAAGAGACATAGGTCTGATCCTTGGGCTGGGAAGGTTCTCTGGAGTAGTCAACGGCAAGCCACTCCAGTATTCTTGCCTGGACAATCCCACAGATAGAGGAGCCAGGCAGGCTACAGTCCATGAGGTCCCAAGAGTTGGACACTACTAAAGCAACTCAACTGTCCATACATGGATGAAAGAATAAACAAAATGTGGGCTATACATAAAATCGAATATTATCCAGCCCTTAAAAAGGAAGGTAATTGTGAACCAAGCTACAACATGATGAACCTTGAGGATACTATGCTATGTGAAACAAGCCAGTCACAAAAGGCAAACAGCCTGTATGAATCCACTTACACGAGGTCCCTGGAACTGTCTAACTTGTGGAGACAGAGGTAGGAATGGTGGTTGTCAGGGGTTGGGGGACAGGAAATGGGGACTTGCTCTATAATGAGCATACATTTTCAGTTTTGCAAGATGAGAAAGTTCTGGAGACTGGTTACACAACAGTGTGAATATATTTCATACTACTGAACTGTAGACTTTATTTTATTTTATTTTATTTTTAAACTTTACATAATTGTATTAGTTTTGCCAAATATCAAAATGAACCGTAGACTTTAAAAAGGTCGGAATGGTATACATCACAGTATGTGTATTTTACCACAATTAAATTTTTAAAATTATGTGAAGAGGAGACAAAGCATCCAGCAGAGGACACATTCTGTCATGTATCTGGCACTGGCTCTGCCCGACGCTGAGTTACGAGATCTACATTTGTGATGTCTTTGTAACCCTCATGATACTTATGTCAAATAGGCACTGCCCCATCTTCTCTGGGATCCATCTATGGCTTAGAAACCAGCTAACATCATGATGGGGGTGGAAGCAGTGACAGATTTAATTTTCCTGGGCTCCAAAATCACTGCAATGGTGACTGCAGCCATGAAATTAAAAGATATTTGCTCCTCGGAAGAAAAGCCCTGACAAACCTAGACAGCATATTAAAAAGCAGAGACATCACTTTGCTGACAAAGGTCTGTATAGTCAAAGCTACGGTTTTTCCAGTAGTCATGTACAGATGTGAGAGTTGGACCATAAAGAAGGCTGAGTGCCAGGAATTGATGCTTTTGGTGTTGGAGAAGACTCTTGAGAGTCCCTTGGATAGCAAAGAGATCAAACCAGTTAATCTTAAAGGAAATCAACCCTGAATATTCATTGGAAGGACTGATGCTGAAGCTGAAGCTCCAGTACTTTGACCACCTAATGTGAAGAGCTGACTCATTGGAAAAGACCTTGATGCTGGAAAAGATTGAAGGAAGGAGAAGGGGGTGATGCGATGGCTAGATAGCATCACCGAGTCAATGGACATGAATTTGAGCAAACTGTTGGAGATAGTGGAGGACCGGGAAGCCTGGTGTGCTGCAGTCCACAGAATTACAAAGAGTCAGACAAGACTTAGCGACTCAACAACAAAAAACATCTTGGTGGCAGTCTGTCAGGGTGAAGTAGATGGATCCTGCAAAGAGAACTGCTCAATCATAGTTTTGCTACCCAGCAATAAGCTCCACCCTTCAGGAGCACCTACTCCATCAGCAAATAGGGAAACACACTCATGAATGAAACCCAAGTTTCCTACCACTTATACAGGTCCTAGCACAAACGGAGCGCCTCCAGTCTCTTGCTCCAGCCGAAGCGTCTCTCCTTCTCACTCGCCACCTGCCAGCAGTGCTGATCTCACGCTTGTTTCTTCACTTTGCCAACCTCTTTCCAGCTTCGAGGGCTTTGCCCTGCTGTTCACCTGCCCTGGCGCACCCTTTCTTGACTTATCCTTCATTGCTCGTCCTGCACCCTTAGGTCTCCATTCAAGTGTTACGTCTTCTGAGATGGCTTCATTTTGGAACAAGTTGTTCTAAAGATGGGCCTCTCCGACCACCACCAACTGTCACACCATCAATTACTCTATTACATCCCTATACAGATTCCTTTATGTAATTTATCAAAACCTGTAATTATCTTGTTTACATATGTGTTTACTTCTTTATCACTGATATCTCCCACTGAAATAAATGGGGCTTCTCAGGTGGCGCTAGTGGTAAAGAACCTGCCTGCCAATGCAGGATACTTAAGGCTCAGGAAGACCCTCTGGAGCAGGGCATGGCAACCCACTCCAGTATTCTTGCCTGGAGAATCCCATGGACAGAGAAGTTTGGCGGGCTACAGTCCACTGGGTCACAAAGAGTCGGACAGGATTGAAGCAACTTAGCACAGCACACACTGAAATAAAAACAAGGATGGAGGATTCACCACTTCATACCAGCACTTGGAATAGTTCCAGCCTACCGGCTACCTGGAAAGGACAGATAAATAAATATTAGCTGCCATTATAATTTGGTACAGTAACTTTGTTTCAATGAGACGATGAAAGTGAAGGATTGAGACATCTTGTCATGGAACTCAGCGGTCAGGTTTTCCGCAGAAAACATCCACTAACTGGGTGAGAACTAATCACTGGCTTTGAAAGAAAACAAAGACAGACATTCTCATGCATTCAACTCCAGGACTCCTCTGGGCAGGAGCCACTCTCCCTCTGGGTCAATTGAGAGAACGCCTGAAGAACCCAGTCTTTCCTTTGGGTCCACGTTCAGACTCACAGCGCCCACAGCACAGACGAATGGCACATCCCTAGTCCAGCAGCATCATCAATAACCAAACCTCGTGACTGGGGCTTTCAACTGGTTTATCACTTGTCAGTTCCAAAGACGCTTGCAGAGCTGACAGAGAGAGTCAATCCGGAATGTGACATATAAAAATCACTATATTTCTGAGGGAGAAAAAAAATGACTTCCACGTCTCAGGCTCACAGGCTATCTTAATCTATCTGGTTGGCTATGCACGATTTGGGGTTGTTAAATCTCTGCCTCTGAACCTCTGAGTTGGGCATTTTTGAACTTGACATAATGAGTGTCAAACGTGTCAAGCAGATACATGCTCTCAAATTTCTCATGCTCTTGTAGATGAGACTCCCTTGGACGGTACAGAGTCTAGAACTAACATATACATACAACAACAAAGGGGGGTTGATTTATTACAAAACTGAGAAGTCTCAGGCTCCAGGCTCAGTTTGATGTAGGTGCCAACACACAAATGATTTCTGAAACGAACATCCTTTTAACAGTTTGTGTTCAGATTGGCCTTCCCTAGTGTCTCAGTCCAATCAGGTTGCTCCGACAGAATACTATAGACTCCGTGGGTTAAAGAACAAAATTATTTTTCACAGTTCTGAAGAATAAGAAATCCAAGATCACGGTACCAGCAGAAATGATGCCCCATAAAAGCCCACTTCTTGATTTGCATGTGGCCCCCTTCTCGTTGTGGGCTTCTCAGGTGGCTCAGTGGTAAAGAATATGCCTGCCAATGTAGGAGACCTGGGAGATGCAGGTTCAAGCCGTGGGTCAGGAAGACCCCCTGACAAAAAATGGCAATCCAGTATTCTTGCTTAGAAAATCCCATGGGCAAGAGGAGACTGGTGGGTGGGCTACAGTCCACAAGATTGCAAAGAGTCGGAAACAACTGCAAAACTGAGCACGCGCATGCACCTTCCCAGTGTTTCCTCAAGTGGTAGAAAGCAGACTAAGAGAAACAGGCAGAAACAGGGGCTGGGCAGGGGTGGTCCTGTCTCTTCTGATAAGGGCATTAATCCCACTCATGACTGTTCCATCTTCATGACCTAATTAACTCCCCAAAGTCCCATCCCAAATACCATCACTTTGGGGCTTAGGTTTCCAACATACAAATTTTCCAGGGGTGCAAACACGCAGTCTATGACACCGATGTACTACAACATGGTCATCGGATATCCCAGGCCACCATCCTATTCATTTCATAACCTCAGGAAAATGAGTTCCTTTCCAGGGACAAGTCTCATTGGATAGAGCTGGTCACATGTCCATTGGTGAGCCAATCACCATGCCCAGAGGAAAGGAAAATGCTGATTGGAAGAGCCCAAGTTACCAGGAGTTGGAGGGAGAGTCAGTCCTTTCTGGATGAGTCAGACCTTTCCAGGATGGGTTCCATTCCCAGAAGACAGAAGAGGAAGTTCTGGACAGGCAGGTAAGCAAGCAATCAGATTTTAGCTGCAGAAATGGGCATGTGAAGGCAGAGTCGCCCACTAAATAAGAAAAACAAAATAAAACAAAATGGAAAAAAATAATCTACCCTGCAATGGTTCTTCTCATCTCCTAGCTGCATGTATATACGTAGGTATGGGAAAGAAGAGGGAACTGGGGTGGGAATTAGGGGAGTTGTTGGGTATCAGGAATACCAAGAAGATGGTATCTGATGTGGATTTATACAAGTGAAGAGCAGCTTGCCTGGGTAAGCAGTCTAGGCAAGGGGAAAGAAAGTGCAAAAGAAATTTCTTGCATCACTTCTAACAACAATGTCATGAGGAAGAGTATTAAAATCCCCATTTCGGAAATGAAGAAAACCAACAGTCACTTTTTGGTGGGATTTGCTTCAGGACAGTTGGGCTTCCCAGGTGGCGCTAGTGGTAAAGAACCTGCCTGCCAAGGCAGGAGACAAGAGATGTAGATTTGATCTCTGGCTCAGGAAGATCCCCTGGGGGCACGGCAACCCACTCCAGCATTCTTGCCTGAAGAATCCCATAGACAGAGGAGCCTGGTGGGCTACAGTCCATGGGGTCACAAAGAGTCAGATATAACTGAAGAGATAGGTCGCAATCTAACTCCAAAATAAATAAATAAATAAATAAAAATAAACAGACACACACACAAACTCATCTTTTCATCAGGACTACCATGTATCAATACAGTTGAGCAGGGTGAGCTTGCACAACTGCAGTGAATCCATTCATGTAGACTGGGAGGTGAATGGCAGCCCCTAGAGTCGGACCTTGGAATTCTGGCCAACTGTGCATGGTGAAGTGAAGTGAAAGCTGCTCAGTCCTGTCTGACTCTTTGCGAACCCACAGAATTCTCCAGGCCAGAATACTGGCGTGCAGGCCTTTCCCTTCTCCAGGGGATCTTTGCAACCCAGGGATTGAACCCAGGTCTTCCTCATTGTGGTGGATTCTTTACCAGCTGAACCACAAGGGAACCTGCACTAGCCGCTGGACCAAGGGGACAGGTAGCTGACTGAACCTTAATCCCAAGGCACCTTCATATTTTGCTAAGAAAATTGGATGGTATTAGTTAATGTTCCTAGGAAACACACTATTTTATTTCCTGATTCTGCATAGCCTACAAGGATTTAAAATGAATTCCGCCATGGAATTCACTTCTTTCCAGCTCTCAGGATAAAAGCCACCCAGAAAGAACAAGCCAGGCATTACTAGCCCAGGTGAGCAGCAGCATTTAAAGAAATGAGTTTTCCAAGTATCTTATCTGGGTGGGAGAGGAAGCCAAAAAAAAAAAAAAAAGGAAAGAGGCTAGAGAAACCAAGCTCAGCCAATCTGGGTTTTTAGCTCTTAAGACTCCTTGGGAGTTTTCAGCGACAGAGGCAATGAAGTCCTGTTAGAGAATAAATTGGTTAGGACACAAAGCTCCTTACAGATTATAACCTCCTTCCTTGCCAATTACAAATTTGGCAATCATTTGTTTATTAACCTGATGGCTTGCTACGTTAAGTAGCATCACATATTTATAACGTACCAAGATAAAGCTGTAGCTGGTTCAAAATCACTAGCCTAATCTGTTCCTCCTCACCCCAGTCCCACACTCTAAAGCACTTTTGAGGATAATTCAGGAGAACAGGGTTTTAAAAAGATGAAAACTTTCTCCTGCATTGCCTCAGGGAAAGGTTCCCTGTTCCGTGTGTGTGTGTGTGTGTGTGTGTGTGTGTGTGTGTGTAACTGATAAGGTTTAGCCCCTTTAATTCATTCTGAGGAGTGTCTGTGAAACTTTTTATTTGCAATCGTTGTAGCTCAGTCCCAAGTGGCAGGCATCTCTGCATTTATCACTCCCCACTGCCACACACAGACTTCAGGGGAGGGGCAAAGCTAATCCCAGTTACAGAACTTTCTCCAGTTATCCCCTCCCCCATACCTACCTCTTCCATCTTTACCAATCCATCTCAAAGGAAATCAACATTCAGAAAACAAAGATCGTGGCATCCGGTCCCATCACTTCATAGCAAATAGTTGGGAAAAAATGGAAACGGTGTCAGACTTTATTTTCTTGGGCTCCAAAATCACTGCAGATGGTGACTGCAGCCATGAAATTAAAAGATGCTTGCTCCTTGGAAGAAAAGTCATGACCAACCTAGACAACATATTAAAAAGCAGAGATATCACTTTGCCAACAAAGGTCTATCTAGTACAAGCTATGGTTTTTCCAGTGGTCATGTATGGATGTGAGAGTTGGACCATAAAGAAAGCAGAGCACGGAAGAATTGTTGCTTTTGAACTGTGGTGTTGGAGAAGACTCTTAAGAGTCCTTTGGATTGCAGGGAAATCCAATCAGTCAATCATAAAGGAAATCAGTCCTGAATGTTCTTTGGAAGGACTGATGCTGAAGCTGAAGTTCCAATGCTTTGGCCACCTGATGCTAAGAGCCAACTCACTGGAAAAGATTGTGATGTTGGGAAAGATTGAAGGCAGGAGGAGAAGGGAACGACAGAGGATGAGGTGGTGGATGGCATCACTGACTTAATGGACATGAGTTTGAGCAAGCTTCAGGAAATGGTGATGGACAGGGAAGCCTGGTGTGCTGCAGTCCATGGGGTCACAAAGAGTTGGACACGACTGAGTGACTGAACAACAACTGTCTCCTGGTGGCTCAGTGGTAAAGAATCCACCTGCCAACACAGGAGATGTGGGTTCATTCCCTGGATCAGGAAGATCCCCTAGAGAAGGAAACAGCAACCCATTCCAGTATTCTTGCCTGGGAAATCCCATGGATGGAGGAGCCTGGTGGGCTACAATGCATGGTGTTGCAACAGAGTCAGACACAACTTAGCGACTCAACATCAATGACCATCTCCACAAAGATGCCTCCACAGCTAGATTCTTCAGCTGCAGTCAGTCTCCACTCTTGGCTTCCTCACTCTCAGCTGCCTTCTAGAGACCTTAGTTCAACTGCCACCAGAATCTCAAAGGCAACCTCCCAAGGAGGTAACACTTGTTATTCTAAGAAAGAGGTCAGCTCTCCTGATGAGCTCCTCTGTGTTAAAAATGGCACACACAGCCCATCTCACAGTTATGTAGACTCCTAACCTTGGAGTCATAGTGTGGGGCAGACATGGGGGGATATGCCTCAAGCAGATCCCTTCAGTGTCACAGTGTCAGGGCTTGATGGCCTGACGTTGCAGGTGTTCATGTTCAATGTCTGAATTTCTTTGGCTGGATGCTACAACTGCTTTGCCCACAAGGTATGCTGGAGAAGCCTTACCCTTCAACCAATGACTAATAGAATTGGGGCATAAATACCCCAGCTCCCCTGCCCTTAGGTAGGATAAATCTACAGTGTGTGTCTACACAAATACCATGTGTTCCTATACCGGGATTAAGCTCCATCTACACACAATGGTCAGTGGCTTGATAAAACAAACTCTGCCCATTGCCCCCTCTTCCCCTTGTCACTTCACCATTCCTCCAGCATCACTGCAAGGATTTCCCCTCCAATATACAGCTGAATCCTTGCTTCAAGGCTGTACGTGAGGGACTTGACTGAACCACCAGGAAGGTGGCCTCTTCCTATGCATGGTCGACTTAAAAAATACATATGCACAATTTAAAAGTTGAGAGTTATGTTTTCTTTGGTGGGAATTTTTAGGACTTCAAGGCCACAAGACAGCATTTCAAGCAATCTTGAGAGAACTGCTCTGAGGAGGCGAGGGAGGTGCCAGATTATATAAAGGTTTTGCAACAAAGGGCAGGAAGTCTGAACATCAAAAGATTATTGTTCATTAAAGGAAAATCAGATATCTCAAGTTAAGGAATTTAGTGCTTTTCTGTGTACAGGAAGATGCAAGAGTCTGGGCTCCCTGAAACCATTCCTTTGATCTGCACCTCAGCTGTCTGGGGCCAGTATCCCGTGTTTTCACGTCCTGAGTTTCCTCAGGGTTCACCATGGGGAGTGGCCACAGCCTGACCACTGCTAGAAAGAAAGTATTCTTTCCTTCCTGAGTCCCCTCGGGGCTCACCTCTCACCTTCAGTGGTGGCTACAATCCCTGATGACTGTGCCACTCTTTTTTTACTGACATGGCCGGAAATAGTCCATTTCTCATCATATTCCCCACATGCAATCTGTCTCTAAGTCCATAAACTTATCTCTGCACCACTCTAAGATGAATCTCCCCTCTCCCCTATCGGAACGTGAGTACCTTGCCATATACCTTCTACCTGGGGAGAAGTCAGGAAAGCTTCATAGAAGGTGTTGTTAGGGCTCAGCTATGAAAGGTGAGCAGAGGTTACCAGCTAGGAGTAAGAAGGTGGATCAGAAAACTGAAATGAAGAAAGGTACAGAAGCCTGCAAATGAGGGAGAACAATGTATGTTTGAGAAACTGACATTTCTATTTATTCATTTGTTTATTTTTTTGGAGCTGTTGTTCTCAACGAGGGCAGGGCTTTGCTCACTAAGGAACATGTGCAATGTCTGCAGATGTTTGGGGTTGTCACAGCCGGGGAGGGATGCCGTTGGCCTCTAGTGGGTGGAGGTCGCAATGCTGTTCGACTGTGCGCAGGACACTATAGAGAATGACCCGACACTAAACGCCGATCCTGCTGAAGGTGAGAAATCCCGGTCTGGAGTTTAGGGTTTAAAGGAGTTTGGTGAGAGAAAGAGGAGGTTAGCAGGGGCAAGGTCAGGAAGATTCTTCCTAGCCTTTAAGGTTCAACTCCATAAGCAATGGCGGAGGGGGGTTACTCCTGAAAAACGGGGGAGTGATGTGATCAGAGCTGTGTGAAATGGACTATTTATCAGCAAATGCAGCCCTCTGGTGTGAGTTGGTGAGCCCCATGGGAATTCAGGAAGGAGAAGAATACCTGCCATCTAACAGTGATCAAGCATGCTGGCTTGCTGTGGACAGGGAAAGTGAAAACGCAGGAGCTGGCCCCAGATAGCCGAGATACATATGAAAGGGATGATTTCAGTGAGCCCAGATGCTTGCATCTTCCCATACAGAGAAAACTAAATTCCTTAACTTGAGCAATCCGGTTTTCCTTTGTTAACAATCAACTTTGATGTTCAGACTACCTGCCCCCTTTGTTGCAAACTTTTTTATCACCTGACTCCCTCCCCTGCCTCCGCAGAGCAGTTTCTCAGGGCTACTTGAGATGCTGCCTCTCAGGCTTGAAGTCCTAAGAATTCCCACCAAATAAAACAATACGTTACTTTCAGGTTGTGACTGTATTTTTTAAGTCGAGAGTTGCAAGTGAGAATGGGAAAGATAACCCTGGGTCTGGGCAGAAGATGAGCTGGAGACAAGCAAAATGGAGCAAGAACACGAGACTGGAGAGGAAGATACTGCATAGTCCACCTGCAAAATGATGTCTGGACCAAGGAAGTGGAACGCAGAGGTGCAGAGACGTGGGTGTATTTTTAGTCATACCGATGTTTTGACTGCCATGCCTCTTACAGTGCCTACCCTATGGCAAGGCTTCAAAGTTTTCTGAATAAATGAATTCAAGAATGAATGACTAAAGTATGTCATCTCGCCATGGAAGGCACTGGACTGAGGCTTGGGTGCCGAGCTAGGTTGAGGCCAGATTGGCAGCTCTTCCAAAGGCAACATTTGGGTTTCTAGATCCAGTTACGTTGAAATCAAACAGTCTCTTCTTGCTGAAGCTTGTTTGAAGCTAGATTCCTTCACTTGCAGCTGGGAATCTTCTACTTATATATAAGCTAGAGTGCACGCATTCTAAGTCACTTCAGTCGTGTCTACTTGTGACCCTATGGATACAGCCCACCAGGCTCCTCTGTCCACGGGATTCTCCAGGCTAGAATACTGGAGTGGGTTGCCATGCCCTCCTCCAGGGGGTCTTCCCGACCCAGGGATTGAACCACGTCTCCTGCATCTCCTGCACTGAGCCACCTGGGAAGCCCCAACCCGGAGCAGCACCATCCGATAATGGTAGCCATCACCACAGGAGGTGGGTGACTCCCAGACACTTGGAACATGGCTGGTCCAGATGGAGAGGTGCTGGAAGTTTGAAATTCATGATGGGAGTTAAAAGAATTAAATGCAAAAAGGGAACATAAGCTGTCTCTTTCATATTTATATTGATGACATGGTGACATAATACCTCACATATAATAAACTACGAGGAAATACAGCACTGTGTTTAATGGATTTTCATCTGTTTCTTTGCGTTTTTTTTTTTTTTTTTTTTTTTGAGAACGAGGCTACTAGAAAAACTAACATGACATATGCCTTGTGTTCTATTGGCCAGTGCTGTTATCCATGAGCATTTTGGTTTGGAGTACTTGAACCCTGGTCAGCACAACTCAAAACCCAAGCCATTTAGGCTATGGCTGCCTGCCCACTCTGCCCCCCATCTTACTAGGCATATCGCCTCCTGCACCAGCGGACCATCCCTCAAAGGGTGAGCGGCATATTTCAGACCCCCAGGTTCCTGTATCTCATTTCACGATGAGCACAGGTGGCTGAACCGTCTGCCAACTCTCAAAACTGCCAAGTGATTCACCTTAAAAGGGCCCCTTAGAACGGTGATCCATCTGGCCAGTAGCCCCAGGCCATCCTTTCTCTAGCCTCCCCATGCCTCCCGGCTGTGTACCAGCCAGCATCCTTCCCCATCCACCTTGTGCCCTCAGCCTCGGAGGTGCTCCCCTCAGGGTCTCCGGGGCTGAGTGAACTTTGTGAGAATCAAAACCCACACTCAAGGTACCAGGGAGCCGGCTGTTCCACTGAAACCCACAACACTGTAATTACCATAAACCCTTCAGCACCACTGGCTCTGAGAGGGAGAAGAAATTAAATCAATGGGCATAGATCGGATCGAGAGCAATCTTACGGGAAATGCATGTAAATGCACCATCTTACCTTGGAAATGAGTTTTAAGATTAATACCTTTCACAAATGGAAAAGTATAAAGAAATATGCAGGAGAATAAGCTGTGGCAACAATAGGTCAACCCTTCTTTTTTATGAGCTGCTGGCTATATTGTATGAAGAACTCATGAAGCTTAACATTTTCAGTATTTTTTATATATATACATATATTAAAAAAACACCCTGTAATGCAAATTCTTCAAGAGAATAACAAGTGATGCATGCTTGAAATTTATTTTTAAATCAAGAGCAAAATGAAACCCTTTAATTAATCTCAAAGAATTTAGCTCCTTCTCTTTCAGATCTGTCTTGTGCACAGTTAGATGCTTAAAATAATTGCATCCGCTCGTGTGAAACTGCAGCAGTAATTCAGTGGGTTTATACTTGTGCAACCTTTTAAAAACAGGCCTTAAAACATTCATCTGTTGAACCAATTTACCAGCTTTCAATAAAGCATCTTTAAGATACTTTCTGTTACATTTATATGACATAAGCTATATTATTTTAATAATCTGTGCTTGAGATATATGGTGATGAGGGAATTATAGCTCACCTGGGGAGATGGTGTAATTAGAAAAGAGGCACAGTCGGGAAATAAAAATGATTAAAAAAAAAAAAAACTTGCTGAAATTAACCAGCCACTGCTACTAGGATTCTCTGATGTTGGTTTAAGTTGTTGAGGAAGCACTGGAGTGAGAAGCAGAGAAGAAGGAATCCGAGCAAACTTGCGGTGCCTGAAATAATTACAATTTCTTACCCGTCATTTCTCAAGGCTCACAGGGAGCCAGGTTGTGCACCCAGCCAGGGCAGACAAATGAACACCTTCCCCGTAGCCAGTCCAGGGGGTGCCTGAGCTGAGTTAATGTGCTGGGGCCAGAGGATGGGAGCAGGTGTAATTATCCTAATGATTTATTGAATGTTTGATTAATTGGAAATTAAGTGAATGCACAGTGGCAGAATTGTCATAGCAAATCGCTCAGCTGTTGGCTTAAAAGGTGTTCTATTTCCCTCCAGTAAAGCAATTAAGAGCATCTTAAATCGTTTTGGGGGGTGGTGGTGGATTTTGGTGTGGAATTGTCCAAGATAGGGGTAGGAGGAACATGGTGGAAAGATCTTAACAGGCTCTCGCTGGGTGGTGGTTGGAGAAAGGAATGTTTTTCCAAAAATGAGCCACAAGAGCATATCATTTTAGAAGTTCATTCATACCTCATTGAAGAAAAGAGACAGGAGGCTCAGTCATAAAGAATCTGCCTGCCAATGTGGGAGACACGGATTTGAACCCTGGTCCAGGAAGATCCCACATGCCATGGAGCAGCCAAGCCCACGTGACAGACTATTGAGACTGTGCTCTGGACCCTGGGAGCTGCCGCTATGAAAGCCTGCACACCCTAGAGCTCATACTCTGCAACAAGAGAAGCCCCCACAATGAGAAGTCTGGACACCGCAACTAGAGAGTAGCCACTGCTTGCCACAGCTAGAGAAAAGCTCTCACAGTAACAAAGACCCAACACAGCCAAAAAGTAAATAATTTTTAAAAAGCAACGTTGGACCGTAAAGAAGGCTGAGCACCAAAGAAATGATGCTTTCAAACTGTGGTGCTGGAGAAGACTCTTGAGAGTCCCTTGGACTTCAAGGAGATCCAACCAGTCCATCCTAAAAGAAATCAGTCCTGAATATTCATTGGAAGGACTGATGCTGGAGTTGAAGCTCCAATACTTTGGCCACCTGATGCAAAGAGCTGGCTCACCTGAAAAGACCCTGATGCTGGGCAAGACTGAAGGAAGGAGAAGCGGGTGACAGAAAATGAGATGGTTGGATGGCATCACTGACTCAATGGACATGAGTTTGAGCAAACTCTGGGAGATGGTGAAGGGCAAGGAACCCTGGGTGCTTGGGGTCACAAAGAGTCACATATGACTTAGCAACTGACCAGTAACAAATAAATAAACAGAGGAAAGTAAGAAAAAATAGATGATGGCCTCAAGATAGCTGGGAAGACAGTGGTTTTTGCTTGCTTGTGTGTAGGTCTGTTTCTGATCACCCTCAGTGTGTCTGCAGCTCAGACAACTACTATGCTTCATTGAGAAGGGGGCTCCATAGGGCAGACTCAACAGAAGAGGAGGGCTTGGTAAGAGAAGGCTGGGCTTGCCTGCTGCTCCAACTTGCCTGCTCCACCAGGCGCCTATGGGCAGCAAGTGAAGTTGCTCAGTCATGTGCGTCTCTCTGCGATCCCATGGACTATAAAGCCTAGCAGGCTCCTCTGTTCATGGAATGTTCCAGGTAAGAAGACTGGAGTGGGTTGCCATTGCCTTCTCCAGGGGATCTTCCCAACCCAGGGATCGAACCCAGGTCTCCTGCATTGCAGGCAGATGCTTTACCCTCTGCGCCACCAGGGAAGGCCAACCAGCTAACAAACACACAGAAAAGGGACTTCTCTGGTGGTCCAGGGGTTAAAACTTTGTGCTTCCACTGCAGGAGGTACAAGTTCAAACCCTGGTCATGGAATTAAGATCCTGCATACTGTCAAAAATATTTAAACACACACACACACATTATTCTTAGGGCAGAAAGCAAAGACAAACTTACAGAGCCCCTTGAAAAAAGTGAAAGAGGAGAGTGAAAAAGCTGGCTTACAACTCAACAATTCAGAAAACTAATATCATGGCATCCAGTCCCATCACTTCATGGCAAGTAGATGGGGAAACAATGGAAACAGGGTCAGACTTCATTTTCTTGGGCTTCAAAATCACTGCAGATAGTGACTGTAGCCATGAAATTAAAAGATGCTTGCTCCTTAGAAGAAAAGCTATGACAAACCTAGACAGCATATTAAAAGGCAGAGACATTACTTTGCCAACAAAGGTCCATCTAGTAAAAGCTATGGTTTTTCCAGTAGTCATGTATGGCTGTGAGAGTTGGACCACAAAGAAAGCTGAGCACTGAAGAATTGATGCTTTTGAATTGTGGTGATGTAGAAGACTCTGGAGAGTCTCTTGGACTGCAAGGAGATCAAAACAGTAAATCCAAAAAGAAATCAATCCTGAATATTGATTGGAAGGACTGATGCTGATGCTGAAACTCCAATACTGTGGCCACCAGATGCGAAGAACTGACTCATTTGAAAAAACCCTGATGCTGGGAAAGATTGAGGGCAGGAGGAGAAGGGGAAAACAGAGGATGAGTTGGTTGGATGGCATCACTGACTTGATGGAAATGAGTTTGAGCAAGCTCTGGGAGTTTGTAATGGACAGGGAAGTCTGGTGTGCTGCAGTCCATGGGGTTGCAAAGAGTCAGACATGACTGAGTGACTGAACTGAACACATGCTGTGGCATGCCAAAAAATTAAACACACACACGTAAATTCTCTGTGATCTTCTCTTCGACCCATATAAGAAGGAATCAAGAAGAAGATAAAAAAGAGCTTTCCTTCTGAACCTAGGCTTTTTAGAAAGTGCCTCGAATGATCCTCAACCACCTGAACTGCTTCTGTTTCTAGACTTACTTTGTGGGGTAGCACCCTCCTTCCATCCAGCACTCTTCACCCATCTTGTCTACCTCCCTCTCTCAGATCAGCACAGCTAAGAGTTACAAGCTTGATGTTCTCCAAGTGTTACCTCGAGCTTGGGGAAGGCAAAGGCTGATACAAATTGAAATCATAAATAAGAATTTAATAAACTTTCTCTATTGGCTTCCTGCCTCACCACTAAAGTTGCAGAACCTAGAATTAAAAAAAAGGAAAAAAATGTACTTTAGAGCAGCAATGGGAGGAGGCAACTCAGACGTACCTGTGGGATTGTAGATGCACAGACCTTCAGGAAAGAGAAGTTGCCCAAAGTCAGTCCAAAATCTTCAAATAGCCATACCCTTTGACTTCTTCTATGGGTGAGCTCTGTGAGTGCATGTGTGAGTGCTTAGCCGCTCTGCTGCTGCTGCTAAATTGCTTCAGTCATGTCTGACTCTGTGCGACCCCACAGACGGCAGCCCACCAGGCTCCCCCATCCCTGGGATTCTCCAGGCAAGAACATTGGAGTGGGTTGCCATGGCCTTCTCCAATGCATGAAAGTGAAAAGGGAAAGGGAAGTTACTCAGTCGTGTTCAACTCTTCCCGACCTCATGGACTGCAGCCTACCAGGCTCCTCCACCCATGGGATTTTTCAGGCAAGAGGATCCGCTCAGTCACGTGCAACTCCTTGCAACCCCATGGACTGCAAACCCACCAGGCTCCTCTGTCCATGGGATTTCCCAGGCAAGAATACTGGACTGGGTTGCCATTTCCTTCTTCAGAGGATCTTCCCAACCAGGGATCGAACCTGTGTCTCCTGCATTGGCAGGCAGATTCTTTACTATTGAGCCACCAGGGAAGCCCAGGGTCAAGATATAGTGAAGATGATATGTAGGGATGTTCACTGTTGTGATGTGTATAATAGTGAAACAAAATTGAACAAAACCAAAACAGGAAAGCTATCTAGATGCTCAAAGCTTTTCCTAAGGAGAATTCAAGGAAAATGGTTCTTAATAAAGGATTTTAGGGAAAAGAAAGGAGGAAAATGCATATTATATCAGCTTAACCCTTAGAACAAAGATCAGTAGCTCCCAAACTTCAGAAAAAGACAGCTTAAGAAAAGGCAGGGTGGACCCTGTTCAAAATCTGTGGTAAAGAATTCACCTGCCAATGCAGTAGACATAAGAGATGTGGGTTCGATCCCTGGGTCGGGAAGATCCGCTGGTGTAGGAAATGGCAAGCCACTCCAGTATTCTTGACTGGAGAATTCCATGGAAAAAGGAGGCTGGCGAATGCATATAACAAGAGAAAACATGTTAACAGAATAATATGCACATTTACAAACCCAATTTTGCAAAGAAATCATACCTAGGTCAATAGCTATAATTATGTAGACCTGTGTGTGTAAAAACTGAAAAGATGTCATACCAGAATGTTAATATCTCTCAGTTGATGGGTGATTTGTGGTAGTTTTATTTCTCTTTTTATCTGTGCTTTCTCTGCTTTTTTTTTCTTTTTCTGGTAAAAATAAAACACTCTTGTAATTGTCCATGGTTTTGCTCTCTGTGACTATACTCACATCTAGTATTTTATTGTAACAAACAGGTGTGCCCTGGGACACATAGAGGGGATAGACAGCTATGACATGGTGACTGTGGTCACCCATTATTACAGACACACAAAGCAGCACAATTTCCTGTTTTGAATATGTCAACCCTGGCCATATGTCTTGTAAAACTGGAATTCTGCCACCCAGTCTATCAAAAAAAAAAAAAAAAAGACTGAAGTGTAGCCATTACAACAACTCTGCCAATTAAAGAAATCTCAAAAGTCTAAGAATGCTGCCCTTCAGCAAGGCCAGGGTTGGCAAGACCAGAAAATGAGCACAGCTCTATTAGACCAGTGGCACATCTCAGCATCTAGAAACAGGTAAATCTGTCTTGTCCCCATGCACAGAAAGACACAATTAACATGGCTGCAAAGTAAGTGATACTGCCTCATTACCAGCCATCAGGCTGTCCTGCAGGGGCCCCCATCCAAAGCTGGGAGGGGAGGTTACTAATTATCATGCCAAATTAAGCCTTGATTATTCCCCAAGAGACACCTGTTAATTGGGCTGCTACATTACATAACAGTTCTGTGCATTAATAATTGAGTTGCAACGACTTGATTTTTCTCCTTGGAAATGTGATTTATTCTTCACTCTCTTTGTTTCAAATTGCCCTGATCTTCAAAACTGGGCTGTGAGAACCCGGGGAAGTTACTGTGGTCGTGAACCCAAGGAAGGGAATTCAGGTCTCACCTGCTTACAGGAGAGACAGAAAGAGATGTAGCCCAAAGCCCTTCACAACAGAGAGTATTTAAGTTAGCCATTAGTTGCAAGAGCCCAAGTTTTCAATGAGTGAAGAGTGGCAGCGACTATTCATCTAACTCATGTTAAGAAGTCTTCCATTTCTCATTTACAAGGCATATTGTTTTGAGCATTTCTTTATTTTCTTGAACTCTGAGGTGCTAGGTACTAGGCTCATCCTGTATATTCCATGCCCCAGTCCTAAAAGCAGTTGCTCCTCGTCACTTTTAATAGAGAATGGTATTAGAAACCAAGATCTGGGTGCCAAGTGTGCTCATGCTGCTGGGGTATCATTGCTTCTAGATCCTCTGAGCTGAGAGAGCAGAAAGATGTGCATATGCTATTCCATGTATACTCCCCAGGTGGCTCAGTGGTAAAGAATCTGTGTTCAAACGCAGGAGACATGAGTTCCATCCCTGGGTCAGGAAGATCCCCTGGAGGGGGAAATGGCAACCCGCTCCAGTATTCTTGCATGGAAAATCCTATGGACAGAGGAGCCTGGCAGGCTACAGTCCAAGGGGTCACAAAGAGTCGAATACAGCTGAGCAAAGCACACACATTCCGTGCATATAGACATCTCTTTGGATATTTCTATATTTAACCATCTGTGTCTATAAGAAGCTAAATATGAGTTCATACTGTTGTCCAACTCACATCTATTATGTAAATATATCATTGTGGCCTTCTTCCTTTGCTTATCTGTAATCTCCCACCCAGATAGGAAGAAACCAGTATGGGCTAAGTAACCTAACTAGTATTCCCATTAGATGAGTGCCAACCCATTTGTTCATTTAAAAGGACTTTGGACCATGTAGCAATGCCTGGGCTTGGTCCACCATGCTCATCTCATGGAAACATTTGCCATGAAGGCACTGCCAAGAAATGCAAAGACCGAGGGGTGCTACTGCTTCCTCATTACCGACCATCAGGCTGGTTGGTGCATCTGGTTGGGGCATTGAAAAATACCCACACATCACTCCAGGGCTCCAGATGAAGGTAAAGAAAATAGGCACGAGGTAGCGTCATGCCAAATAAAGAATCTGGCAGAATGTTGATGAGCGAGAGCTGGTATTTCTTTTTCAGAAAGTAAAATGCAGAAACAGCTAAAGGAGCAAGCAACTGAAGGCAAAACAAACCCCAAAAATGCAGCCAAGAAAAGATGATGGAAAGCACAAAAAGGTTGAGAAAGGAACACAACAAAATTAAATGAAGCTACAGTTCTTGGGAGGGTTCTCAGAGACCAGATGGTAAAAGGAGTGATTTATCCCTTCGCATATTTCTGCAATACTGAATGTTCCAAAATAATATATGGATTTGGGATAAATACAGAGACAGTAGGCAGCCTCTCTCTCCCTCTCCCCACCCTCTCTTTCTTTCTCCTCCTCCACCCCCTGCCTTGGCTCTAGCTAGGTGGAGGAAAGAGCAGCCATATTATTAGACAAATGGTCTGCAGTTTCTGCCTCCAACAGCTTCCAGACCCAAGAGGGCTGTAGAATACTGAAGCAGCTGCAATGGCCTCCAGGTTTGCTACTTGGCATGCTGTGAACAGTGAAGACCTAAGCCCAGCTAGAGCAAGTGGGTGGAGATGGTGGAAGCAGACTCAGGATGACAGCACCACCTCAGCTAGGCCGGTCCAGGCTTGGCTGGAGCGATGCAGCATCTACAGGTGGGTCTGAACCCTGTCTCGGTCCGGGAGGCAGCATGGATCGTGGTGTGGAGCACAGACTCTGGGTTCAACTCCGCCACTGTGTGAAGATTTCTAGGCAGATTTCTAGCTTCTGTGCAACTGTGTTGGGCTTCCCAGGTAGCTCAGTGGCAAAGAACCCACTTGCCAATGCAGGAGATACAAGAGACACAGGTTCAATTCCTGGCTCGGGAAGATCTCCTGGAGGAAGGCGTGGGGACCCACTTCAGTATCCTTGCCTGGAGACTCCCATGGACAGAGGAGCCTGGAGGTCTACAGTTCATAGGGTCACACAGAGTCAGACCCGACTGAAGCAACCTAGCATGCATGCATGTGCAACTCCATCATTTCACACACAACCCAGGATGGCATTAATAACAAACCTGCCCATCTGGTTAGCAGGAAGTTTATGTGGATTAAGGATTTCGAAGGGTAAGGGCAGTGCCGGGCATGATCGGCTTCCTCAACTCGAAGGAATTCAACAAGGAGGCAGACATAGAGCAATGGACAGAAGTTGGAGGAGAAAGAGGCACGAACAGAGAGTGTTCAAATCAAAAAAGGGCAACGGAGCCTTGATAGTTCCCTTTGCTGAAGGGAGAAGCCAGAGTGACTTTTCCATGAAAGAGCCGTCACTCCCCACAGCCTTGGGCATGGCAGAGCCGTGTTCAGGACACCCCACATCACTGTCAAAGCAGGAAGGTGGCAGACACAGCCGCAGTCAAGAGTGTGGACTCCGGGCTGGACAGATCCAAGCCTGGTTACCAGGCCTGTCCCTTGATCTGTTGGAGCTGAGTCTTCTTACCTAGAAAATGGGATTAAAGACAGCATCTGCCTTAATTTCAAAGAGATAGCTAGCTGCAAGATGGCCCAAGTGTCATTCACAAGAGCCAAGATATGGAAACAATTGTGTCCATCAACAGATGAATGGGTGAAGAGGTTGTGGCGTGGACACTGGTAGAATGGGAGGCTTTTCACCCACGAGAACGAAGGAAAGCCTGCTGTTTTATAACAGCTTGGATGAACCTTGAGAGCATTATGCTAAGTGGAGAAAGTCAGAGAAAAAGACCGTAGGATATCACTTATATGGAAAAGCAGGAAAGCTGACCTGGGAGAGACAGAGTAGAGTGGTAGTTCCTGGAAGCTAGGTTGGTGGGGGGTGAAATGGGAAGATACTGGTCAGAGGGTACAAACTTCCACTTATAAGACTCACAGTTCTGGGGATCTACTGCACAAGGTGATGAGAGTGAATAGCATCATATCATCCGAGTGAAAATTGCTAAGAGAGTAAATGTTCTCACTACACAAAGGAAATGGTAATTATGTCACAGGATGAAGGTGTTAACTGACGCTACAATGGTCTTGACTTGGCAGTATACAGACATATCAAATCAACATGCTGTATACCTTAAATTTACACAATACTACACAGCAATTATATGAAGTTGGCCAAAAAGTTTGTTTGGGTTTTTGTACCATATTATGGAAAAACCCGAACAAACAAACGTTTGGCCAATAGAATATCTCTACAAAACTTAAAAAGCAGTTTTTTTTTTTAAAGAATAATATCCACTTGCCCATCTGTGTTCATAGCAAGATTATTCACAATATTCAAAAGGTGGAAGCAACCTAAGTGTCCATCTATAGATAAACAGATAAACAAAACATGATACCTCCCATATGATGGAGAGTTATTCAGCCCTAAACAGGAAGGAAATCCTAATACATGTTTACAACACCCAGTCTACAATAAGACTTAAGGAGTCCAAGGACATGACTAGTAAAAGAAGCAAAGAAGATATTTAGAACATGAAAAATATGCCTTCAAGTCCTCATTGCAGTGCTCCATGAATCATAAATTCTCATTGCCTCTAATTATGTTTTTTTTTAAGTGTCATGTGAGAAATTTTCTTTTTGCTTTTGCTGTTGTTCTTGTTTTGTTTTTTTTTTTTTGGCCACACCAAGCGGCAGGCAGGATCTTCCCTGACCAGGGATCGAACCTGCGCCCCCTGCATTGGATACACGGAGTCTTAGCTAAGGACTTACTTGAAGACTTCACTGGACCACCAGGGAAATCTTTGACGATGACTTTTATCACTCGTGAATGCACTGTGTAGAGAATATGGTACATGTAACAGTACTGAAAGTCTGAGTTTCAAGGTGTTGTCTTAGCAGGTGACTAACTTCAGGAAATCACTTACAGTCACTTTTTAATACGCATCTGATGGGTGTACTTGCTTCTCATGCCAGGGAGCCTTGGGTTCATTTCTTGAGAGAAAGGCTTGGGGCAGAGGCGGGTGATGGAAGTGGGGGCTCTTCCAACATCCCAACCACAATGAAAAAACTGAGTAAGTCCCCAACTCTGGCTTTGCTAACAAAACAAGTCACCTCGGAAGAACACCTCTCAATTTCCAGGTGCCTGTTTGGTTTATGCGGGACTGCCAGGATGGTGAAGGGAGAAAATCAGATGATGAGAGAGAGGTCTTAAGCTTCTGTTGCCAATCATAAGAGAAGAAAGGATACCCAGAAAATATTTATGACAGCTAGCTCACTCCAGGGGCCCAGGGCAAATTATGTTTTGACTCAATAACTCAGAATGATTTGTACCTGTCCACCAATTCAACATCACCTTTGAGCCCAAATTGAAGGATAGTAGCAGAATAACTATACTCAGAGCCTGGGCCCCTCATTTGGCACTTATACAGAACCATGATGGGTCTTCCTCTACCATCCGTTCATCTCTTTATGCCTCATTTTCCCAACATGGTTGTAAACGCCTTCAGAGCAAGGGCCAGGTCTGATGGCTCCTTTTATCTCCCTGACATCAACTCAGTGCCATGCCCATAATTAGAGTGGGGCAGGGGCTGATTGACAGATAAGTCTCCTTGCCAATGAAAACACTTTTTCCTATTGTAAGTTTAAAGAGCCCATTTGTCTGTTATGACATATCGCTCGCTTGGTGTTTATTACCCAAGCGCCTGACCAGTCAGCATGTACGGGCTATCGGCACATTATGGAATGTGCTGAAATCAACTCGGTTAATACTGCCAAATGGCTTGGCTTTTTAAAACCAGGCTTCTCCTGCAAAGACGGGCAGCACTGTCTTGACTCTCTGAAGCTTTTGCCTTCGCATAGAGAAAAATACTTACATACCATGATCATTACGGAGAATCTTACTTTAGTTGCTGTTCCGCACAGCAAGTTTGAAAGAAGAAGAAGGGGGTTGGGGGAGGGATAGACTGGGAGTTTGAAATTAGCCTATGAAAACTATTATATTTATAGACTGAATAAAAAAATAAGGTCCTACTGTATAGCACAGGGAACTATATTCAATATTCTGAGATAAATCATAATGAAGGGGACTTCCCTGGAAGTGCAGTGGTTAAGACTCTGCCTTCCAAGGAAGTGGGTGAGGGCTCAATCTCTGGTCAGGGAACTAAGATCCCACCTGCTTCAGGATGTGGCCAAAATTAAAATTAAAAATAAATTTAAAAAATCACCTTTAAAAAATCCTTTTAAAAATCATAATGAAGAACAATATAAAATATGTGTGTGTGTGTGTGTGTGTGTGTGTGTATATATATATATGCTTGTAAATACACACACACACATATATATATACATATAGACAGCTCAGCTCTGTCCAGCTCTTTTGTGACCCCATGCACTGTAGCCTTCCAGACTTCACTGCCCATGGAATTTCCCAGGCAAGGCTACTGGAGTGGGTTGCCATTTCCTTCTCCAGAGGATCTTCCGGACCCAGGGATTGAACCTGTGTCTCTTGTATTGGCAGGCAGATTCTTTACCACTAGCACCACCTGGGAAACCCCATAATAAGAATTACTTTGCTGTACAGCAGAAATGAGCAAAACCCTGTAAATCAACTATACTTCAAAAAGTCAGTCAGTTCAGTTGCTCAGCTGTGCCTAATTCTTTGTGATCCCATGGACTGCAGCACGCCAGGCTTCGCTGTCCATCACCAACTTCCGGAGTTTGCTCAAACTCACGTCCATTGAGTCGGTGATGCCATCCAACCATCTCATCCTCTGTCCCCTTCTCTTCCCACCTTCAATCTTTCCCAGCATCAGGGTCTTTTCCAATGTGTCGGCTCTTCAGCAAAAGTCCTTCCAATGAATATTCAGGGTTGATTTCCTTTAGGATTGACTGGTTTGATCTCCTTGCAGTCCAAGGGATTCTCAAGAGTCCTCTCCAGTACCACAGTTCAAAATCATCAATTCTTCAGTGCTCAGCCTTCTTTATGGTCCAACTCTCTCAACCTTTAACCTCATTTAATTTTCACAACTATCCTTCCCATGCCCTAGAATCTCCATACTATATAGACATATTCAGGATGCCTCTTTTATGGATGAAGGGGGAAAATATGTCAGAAAGGTCCCTGAAGTCCCCCAGGGTCATATAAACCAGAATGTAGCAGACCTGGAGTTCAATACTGGATTATGGAATATACCTTTCTCACCACTGTGTAATGCTGGGAAAGTGAAATTGTGGAGAGAGCAACAGGGCAGAACCGAGGTGTGGGATTTGAGAATGTTTGGAAGACAGCAGGTGAGGGATGCTGAAAATAGCTTATAATAATGTGATTCAAACCCAAAAGGGGTGGGCCCACCACGTCTGCACTGGTGAATAACAGATGGAGACGTGGCAGGTTAGACCCTACGGATCCTCGGCAAATATTAATTGATGATGATGACTTCAGAAGAGCAAACAAAAATTTGAAGAGACAAAAGAAAGAGCCCATGGTATGAGCACATGGGGAAAGCCAGGGGCCAGCCAGGGGAGCGATGCTGACTGAATTGATTTGGGTTATGGCTGCCACAAGAGGACTTCAGAGGAACAGTCTTACTTAAGCATCTCAAGTTTATGTAGCTGAAACATTCATTCTGTTCTCAAAAAAAGAAAAAAAAAAGTTGCACTTAAGGATGAATGAGGGTTTTCCCACTTTCTCGTAAATCTCAGAGAAGATGAACTGGGTTAGGTGCACACACGGTTTACCCCCACGAACTTTGTTTAGGTCCTAACACTGTGGGTTTTTTTTTTAACCTAATAATATTCATATGAGCCAATTGTCAAATTGGAGCAAGAGGGAAAATAAAATTTTAAGGGAGTTGGAAGAAACATAAGTGGATTTCTGGCTTCCAGCTCCTAATATACAAGTAACGAAATGCATATTTTATAATCTCCGAAGAGCTGAAATCACTCCAAATTCACACTCAGTGTTCTGTGTGAGAAGAGACGATTCTAGCAAATTCCATTCCTGAGAAACATGATCCATCAGGACAGAGTCATTGAATATGGACCATGGACCAATGGATTCTGGTTGGTTCTTAAACAGAAAGCGAATTTTAGCCTTTGGGTTGCATCCTACACTTGACTCTGGAGAAGGAATGGCAACCCATTCCAGTATTCTTGCCTGGAGAATCCCATGGTCAGAGAGGCCTGGTGGGCTACAGAGCATTAGACACAACTGAGCAACTAGCATGTTAACTTTCACACTTGATTAGAATTGATTTACTAGTATCTGGGGTCAGTCTAGCACCCCCGGAAAAGGCTGAAAGTCAGCCTATAGGGACACCTTCCAGGTTGGGTGTTCTAATAGACATCTGTCGTGGTAGTTTGCCTGGTATCTATTCCCTGTCTGCTGTTGACAACATTGTCTGTTGCACAAAGGATTACCCCAAACTCCATTGTAGATGGGTCACCCCTCTTTCTTTAGCTCCCAAGTGAGAAAGTAACCTTGGTTTGGTGCTTGAATACATGCTAATCATCCATCACAGCAAGTGATTGAGGAGTAAGCCACTGACTCCACTGTGAATGAGTCTGGCGGCTACACGAGGAAAAACAAATTCAAGTCACGAAACACTAGATTCTGGAAAAAGCTGAGATTCTGGATTCATCTGTTCTTGAAGTCAGTACCATCCCGATACTTTTCATATGAACCAATACATTCCCTTTGATGCCTAAGCTACTTTGAGTGGGTTTCTGTCACTTGTACTCAAAAGATTCCTGATCAGTAGAATACGTACTATGAAGTTCTCTGGAAAGTCCAATAAGCAAAGTCAGGAGTCATTAATAAAGTTGGTGGGCAAAGACACAAATGTGGCAAAACTAAGATCTCTGTTATTGCAGCCTCTGCTGTAGTGACTACAATGTTATCACTACCAGCGTAGAAGCCTGATGACTCTAGTCAACCCCTAAACATCCTCATGGAACGCACATATATATGTTTTCATTACCTGGAGGAAACTCTAAAAGGAAAGGAATGAAGAATCTTGCACGGGCCAAGCCATAGTGTGAAACGCCTAAGCTTTTTCTTATGGAAGTTTTTAAAAGCAGTCACTTTTGATTTAGTGTAGAATAATAATCAACTAGAGGCTACAGGCATTTTAAGCTGCTGGAGTTTATTTTGGGAGTTTTGCAAGACAGCAATCTCCATTTCTTAAACATGTGCTTTAGTAAGACAAAATACTATTTCTCAGTAGAGCACAGCCTTAAAGAAAATCAATGTAAATGCTATTCCACTTCTCACCTCTTTTCCCTTATAAAACTAAACACTCCAAAACACAGGCACAGCAAACTCTATTTCTAAAGGTTTTATAAGTTAAGCAACCCAAGGAAGTTACATGAAAAAAAGAATCCCCTTGGAGATATAAAAGTGTTCATATCTGAACATGAATGCACTGATAGCAGAAGGGAATAGAGTACAATATTTGATAAAGAGAAGTAATTATCATTTATGAATGAGGAAGCTCAGTGTTTTCCTAAATTACTCAAATTAAACCTCAAATAAATATTTGAAGTTCTCCATCTAATTCGGCTACAATGAAAAATTGAATCTCATTACGTTTGGATTTACATCAAATCTAATTTCAAAGATCATATTTATTTCAGAAAGGATGAAAAAGCATTTTTTTTTAACTAAGAAGAAAGTGAATCGCAGTTTCAATATAAAACAATACTCATTGTATAATACAAAGGAGGTGCCATCCTAAAACTTCTTTCTCTTCCCAAAGAAAATCTCTAAGATAAAGTCAAAGCTATTTCATTTAGCTCAGAGATAAAAATTCATACTGTAACTATCAATTGTTTAATTAAATGATCATCATATGTCTATAACAGAAGTACCCACTGATATTGTGTATCTCACCTTTAAATGATCTATCATGAGAACGAGAAGATAGTATTCACTTTACAAAATAATTCCCCTTGGTACGAAAATAGGTAAAATAGAATTTTATTTAATAATGAGTTCCCCAGTGTATTTGCCCTATAATTTAATTCAATTTTCTCAGTTTTCTAGATACAACAATTGCCTCAAGCAAGGTAAATGTCTTCGTCAGTTTATATGCACACAGAGTCAGAAATCACATCAGAGTGTGTCTGGACATCTCTTGAAAAGCCTATGCGATATAATCGTCTAAAGAATAGCCTACTGGTTGCCATTTTTACATAACCAATCTCCACCCATAACTCCATGGGCATATGGAGATGTTCACCCAGAAACACCCTTAGATTTCAAGCAGGGAAAACAAAGAAACAAATACAATAGGGCACTGCAACGAAGACATCAGAGACACGTCATTTATCTTTGCTACAAGATGTAGAGAGGAGATTCACAATTATCGAATCACAGCTCCCAAAGCACGTGATGAGTATTTACTGAGTACTTGCTATAATCTGGACACAGTGACAATCTTTTGGGAGGGTAGTCTCCATCATACAGAGAGAGAGAGAGAGAGAGAGGAGTTTCCAAGAAAATTATACAGTGAATATCATTCCATATCCCATTCTTGGAGTTTCATAATATGTGTGTTGATTTCTTAAGGGGTCTAAGCAATCTTACAGTAAGGAAACTTATTCAATTCAACAGTTTCCAAACACATTCAATTATGCCACTCAATTTTTTTTCTTTTTAATAAAACACATTAAAATCCACAGAGATGACCGTTTTCCAAAATATCAGTCATCTGAAAGTTATAGCATCTTCTCCACACACACCCACAGCCTGCCTGATTTACTACCAAATCTTCCGACGCATCTTTCAGAATGCCTCGATGTCATTTTTTATCTTTCTCTTCACCAAATACTTCTGCCTATAGTGACACCTGTGCGTTGATCTAGGCAGCCCAACTTTTGGTAGCAATTCCTCATTCTTGCTTCCGAGGACTGCCTTCTGTCCCATCCTGCCATGGTACTCAGGGTTCCAGAGGCAGAGACATGGACCAACTCTGTCCAATTAGTGCGTACAATCCCAGGGATTGATGCAGACCACACCCCAAAGCGGTCCAATGAGAGGAAACTCTGGAACTTCATTTTTATAACTGTTACCAGTGTAGCTACTGGGAGGGTATTATTCACCCTGTGGCTCCTGGTGGCCATGTTGCTACTATACGGGAAAAGAGTAGCAATTATTAACATAAAGCTAACACAGTAGAGAAGAGGGAAGGGACGGTAGAGACTATGAATTGATGCAACTTGCTTAGTAAAGACGCTCCTGATGAACAAAATGCCTATGGAAACAACTTTAGGGATGTGACAAAAATATTTTGGAATTGCCCTGGAACAGGTATTCTTCCCATTCGTGTCCAAAATAAATTTTTCATGCGAAGAGAGAGGTTAGGTCTCTCTTCTTCTCTCTGTAATGGAATTTGGATGAGAATTGTGCATATAATCTACATAATTATGCTGTGCCAACTCCAAAAGGTGGATAATCTCTTAAATTTTTTGTCAAGATAAATAGGATAGAAAATTGATTCACGTCCCAGCCTCTGCTCTCATTTAACAGACATCGGAGACTTGTACAAGGGACAGAATATTAGCATTATGATATAACAGCAGCCAAAAAGGGGATTATTTAATAGGGGCAAAAAAAAAAAAAAAAAAAAACAACCTCAACAGATGGTAGCTGTATTATGATCTTATATAAAAGAGTAAATTCTTCTTTGAGTCTGGGAGTCAAATTATGGTGGACATTTGTTTCAAATATTTCAGGATCTCAGTAGTTGACACAGGTTCACATTACAATAGGAAGTTAAGTTTTTCATAAGGTAACCTTCAAAGTCGGCTCAGTTTTCTCTTCTGTAAAACGAGAGAACTGTTGGTGTCCCCTGCACGTGGGTGAGCAGTAAGTGAGATAATCCACAAAAAGGACTTAAGCATCGTGTCCAGGCACATTGTCATCACTAAATAATTGGTGGATGGTGATGGTTATGATGATAATCTTGATAATTATGCCTATCACGATGATGCTGACCATGCTGATGCTGGAGGTGACTTTTAACGGACCAGAGGAGAGAGAGATTACTCTGACTCTAAGGAAAGATGGCATTTCAACTGGCTGTCAGGCAGCACACATTCCAGAGAGAAGAATTAGTAAGAAAAAAAAGGGGGGGGGCAGGGTTCAAAAGTGGATCATATGGTGGGAATGGATGAGAAATCATTTTCCAGTTTTGCTAGAGGATGGGTGAATCCATGATTAAAGTGAGAGATAATTCTGGAGAGAAATACAGAAGGTCAAACCATGTAGCTTCCTTTGGTTCTAAAGAATCTTTTTTTTTTTTTTTTTGGATGTGGGCCATTTTTAAAGTCTTTATTTAATTTATTATGATATTGTTGCTATTTTATGTTTTTTGGCCCTGAGGCATGTGGGATCTGAGCTCCCCAATCAGGGATCCAACTGACACCCTCTACATTGGAAGGCAGAGTCTTAACCACTGGACTCTCAGGTAAGTCCCTGTCTGCTTCCTTTATGAGCCCCAGGGGTCATGGAAAGGTCTTCCCTGTAGCTCAAATGGTAAAGAATCCCTGCAATGCAGGAGACCCGGGTTTGGTCCCTGTGTCAGGAAGATCCTCTGGGGAAGGGAATGGCACTCCACTCCAATATTCTTGCCGGGAGAGTTCCATGGACAAAGTAGCCTGCAGGCTCCAGTCCGTGGGATCACAAAAAGTCAGGCACGACTGAGTGACTGGGGTCATTGAAAGTCATCAAGAATTGCAATGTTTTAGGAAGAATAACGGAGAAGGCAATGGCACCCCACTCCAGTACTCTTGCCTGGAAAATCCCATGGATGGAGGAGCCTGGTAGGCTGCAGTCCATGGGGTCTCGAAGAGTCAGACACGACTGAGTGACTTCACTTTCACTTTTCACTTTCATGCATTGGAGAAGGAAATGGCAACCCACTCCAGTGTTCTTGCCTGGAGAATCCTAGGGATGGGGGAGCCTGGTGGGCTGCCGTCTATGGGGTCGCACAGAGTCGGACACGACTGAAGCGACTTAGCAGCAGTAGCAGCAGGAAGAATAATGTACCAGTGATGAGCACAATAGGTTGAAATGTGAGGAAGTCGAGGGAGAGTTATCAGATAGCAATGGCTTCAAGGATAAGAAGGTAAAGAAGAAAAGAGGACTGAACCATGGGGGAAGTTTAGTGAAAATTACATCAACTCTATCATGTGAAAAAGACTTGAATTCAAACCATAGCTCAGACACCTATTGAGCCATGGGGTGACCTGAACAGTATATCACTGCATTAATTTTTCCTGTTGCTGCCATAATATGTCACCACCAAAACAGTAGCTGAAAATAATTGCAAATATCCACGCATGCTAAGTCACTTCAGACATATTAGACTCTTTGCGACCCCATGGACTGTAGCCCACCCAGCTCCTCCGGCCATGGGATTCTCCAGGCAGGAATTCTGGAATGGGTTGCCATGCTCAACTCCAGGGGATCTTCCCCACCCAGGGATCAAACCTGTATTTTCTGCAACTCTGGCATTGCAGGCAGATTCTTGACCGCTGAACCACTGGAGAAGCCCTAATTCCAAATAAATCAATCTTACAATTTTGTATAGTGGCAATCTGCCATGAATCTCATGGGACTGAAATCAAAGCACCTCCAGGCAGGTTGCATTCTTTCTGCAGGCTGATGGGGAGAATTTTCTTCCAGCTTCGGGAGGCTGCCAGCATTCCTTGGCTCATATCCCCTCCTCCTCAAAGCCAGAAAAGCTACAACACTCTGACAGTTTTCCCAATGTTACAGCTCCCTTCTGAGCACAGCAGGAGAAGGTTATCGGCTCTTTAAAGAATCCTTCTGATGCCACTGGGCCCACGGGATCATCTCCCCATCTCAAGGTCCTCAGCGTAACCACATCTGCATGGTCCTCTTTGCCATGGAAGACAAAACAGGCTTCAGGAATGAGGATAGGCACACTGGTAAGGGTGGGAGTATAATGCCGCCTGCCTCGGTCATGTCACATGTATGCAATTAGGTCATCTTGGATAGTGGGGACATACAATCTTACTTCCCAGGGTTGATACAAAGATGATGTGAAATGTTGTGTATAATACATATAATGACGCCTGCTACACAGTATTTATTTAAAAAAAAAAATGTTTTCCCAAACTTGGTTGAAAGCCAAGAAAGAAAGAATGGCTTTGGATGCTAGACATACCAAGGAAGTATAATTAATAGGTCTTGAAAGCAATCAGTTTGGATGTGAGGACAAGAGAAGGTGGAAAGGAAGAGAGAAGAGGGCACAGTAACGGCCAAGTAACCTTTCTTTAAAGATCAGACACAGGGAGCGGATGAGATGAATAGAGAGAGCAGCATGGAAGCATATACACTGCCCTTATTACAATAGATAGCCAATGGGAAGTTGCCGTGTGACTCAGGGAACTCAAAGTGGGGCTCTGCAACAATGTAGAGTGGTGGAAGGTGGGAGGGAGGTTCAAGAGGGAGGAGACATATGTACACCTATGGCAAATTCAAGTTGATGTATGGTGGAAATCAAATCAATATTGCAAAGCAATTAGCCTTCAATTAAAAATAAATAAAAAATCAGCCACAGGACTTCCTTGGTGATCCAGGGGTTAGGAATTTGACTGCTAATACAGGGGACACAGGTTTGATCCCCCTATTGACCCCAGGAAGATCCCACCTGCCTCGGGGCAATTAAGCTCGTGCACCTCAACTACAGAGCCCATGATATAGATCCTGAGAGCGCCAACGACTGAAGCCCGTGTGCCATACAGCCTGTGCTCAACAAAAGAAGCCACCACAGTGGGAAGCCTGAGCTCCGCAACTAGAGAAAGTTCTTGCCCAGCAATGAAGACTCAGGGCAATCAAAAATATAAATAAACACAAAAATAAAGAAAAATGTTAATCCAGCCCCATTCATGATGGCTTTAATCCATCTCCTCTCTCCCCACCCCCCCAGGACCCAGAGATGCAGAGGCTCTGGGAACCACAGGCATCACTTTACAGGGACAGGAAATCATCTTCTGGTGTGACTGACATGCAGCTCCCACGTGGCTAATAGCAGGCTCTTTTTGATACAAAAGACATGATTGGGAGACTCCCCAGTCCCCTTCACTTCCCTCAGCCTCTATCAGAGCAAAGTGACATCTTCGTGTTAACAGTCAGAACGAACATGATGTAACAGGAATAACAGAAGGAACGGACCCTGGCTGGGCTGCTGCTTGTTTGCACCCTACACGTTCGAAACCGTTTTGCTTCACGATCATCCCTAACCAGCCGCATTCCGAGTTGACAGATTTAACTGGAGGTGAGGAGGCAAACCCAACCTTGCCAATTCCATGGATCGTGTTTCAGAGTCCAAAGTGGGTGGGGCTGAGGAATGTGAAGTGACCGGAAAGAAAAGGATGGCTTCAAGACGGTACATTCTGTGCCCCACGCTCCTCCTTTCTATTTTCGGCTGAACAGTGTGGCAGGCAGGATCTTAGCTCCTTGACCAGGAATCGAACCTGCGCTCCCTGCAGTGTGAATATGCAGTCTTATTAAACACTGGGCCACCAGGGAAGTCCATTTTGGCCCATGGGCCTTCTGAAGTCAAGAAAAGCAGACGTGAAATAACTTGGGGTTGGAATACATCTTTTGGGGTTCAACCCCTTTCTTTTGAGACTATAATTTGCTCACAGTGGAGATTTATGGTCATCAGCAACCAACCAACCAATCAATGAATTTCTGCCTGGTCTGTCTTCATAAGGATGCATTTTATCTTAGCATCTAGTGACTATAATTTTGGAATGACGATTTTTAAGGTCTTGTCTGTCTTTCATTTATACACCATTTTTTCAAAACAAATAGGTTGGTTTTCTTCTCTTTAATGTTAAACTATTTTAGGCACTATCATTCTGCATTTTAAAACACTCCAGTTTTTGTTGTTGTTAAGTATGATAGCTTTTCTCGTCAATGTATTTCCATGAACAGATCTGTACACTATTTTCCTTCTCTGTTGGATGGGTGATGCTCTCCCTCTACATACACTAAAAAGCATGTGAATGCTCGTTATTTCTCCACATCGCAGAATTCCAACAAAACAAAATGAAATCTCTTCTTAAAGAGTAATGTTATTTAAAGTAAACTGCTCATGAATTAGCCCATGTTTTAAGCCATGGGTAACATAACATTTATTAAAATCCTTGTAAGCTAGAGGCTCAAATCTAAGAATATCTTCTAAGTACTTTATTTATTTTTTTTTATTTCAGCCATGGATAATTCCCTACAGGGAAAAAAATGCTCTTAATAAATAAATAAAGCAAGCTTTGTTTTTGAAAGATTACCTAAAGAAGATTAACTTGTTTATCATCAATACCCCAAACTAATTTTCTATCAGCTTGCCAGTATGCTCTGGAGACCAGTCAACTCTTACACCTCATAGCTGCTGATTCGCAATTGACAAACACACACAGATGCACACTCACACACTCACATACACACACTCTCACAAGCACAGCACAGAGAGAAGCTACATTCAGAGACTAATCACTTTGCACAAGATGAAGTTTATAGCCCTCACTCGGGAGGCTTGGGCAATGAGTTTGGGAAGACAGAGAAATAAAACAGCTGGGCTCTCTGTTTATTTCCACATTGTGGGAGTTCCAATGAGGAACCAAACGCAAAGTGAATGATGGACGTGTCACCAAAGTCCTTCCAGAGACTTTTCCTGACAACTGCCCCCAGAGAGTGTATCTACATTCAGGACGATCTCAGCTGCAGAACCCCTGTGATATCATTTATAGTGGACACTGCCGTACACAGGCTGAGGCACTTTGTAGGAAGGATAGTTCTCTGAATAACATCTCTTATGTAAGAGTAAAAATGATTTTATGCATTAAATAAAATGTGTTTAAATGCATGTAGAGGAAGTTACAATTTAAAAAGCTTTCTTTTTTTCCTTTTGTGAAAAAAAATCCATTACCCACATCTAATCCATCCCAATTTTCATATATAATAAATGTGAAGAGTAAGACTTAAAAAAAAATGCTTCCTTATGTTTCATATTCTATTTTACCAGTGGATAGGAGTCAAAAATGTGTACGGAAATGGGAAAAGAATTCAAGCCAGAGGGCCTAAGACCAGTTTCTATAACAATTCCAGATATAGGCAGCCTTACAGGATGAATCGGTCGCTCAGTTCTCTATCAAGAATCTGCAGATAGATGGGCTGGCTGGATGATGTTCCAGGCTTGGCTTCTCAGTAAGACCTGGGTTTGAATCCCAGGGTATTCACTGCTAGTGCTTCAGAAGCCACCTGGGGCACTTGAGGTGATGTGGCAGCCTGGATGGGAGATGGGTTTGGGGGAATAGATACATGTGTATGTATGGCTGAGCTCCTTCACTGTCGTCATGAAATCATCACAATAGCACTGTTAATCAGCTATACCTTGATACAAAATAAAAAGTTTTGAAATTTCAAATAGACAAAAGAGAAGTTCCATGGGGAAAATAATCACCCCAACAGTAGGGTTTAAATGAAATAATGCAGATAAAGCGTGCACAGGACAGGGCATGCAGTATGTTAACAAAGAATATTTGCGTGAACATGTGGTATCTTCTACTTCTAAAGCTTATCCTCAGGAGGATCATTCTGCCCTGTGGCAGAGATAAATGATACGGGATCAGACATTTCCCAGGTTCCCTTGCAGCCAGGTTGGGCTCATGTGGTTCATTCTGGGCCAGAGAAAGTAAGTGGGAATGCCATGTGACAACTCTGGGCTGACACTTAGAGACGAGATATGGGCTCTCCAAGCCTTGTTTTCCCCAGTCATGACAGCCCTGCAAAGCCATATAAGACATTCCTGCTAGTGCTCAGTCACTCAGCCGTATCTGACTCTTTGAACCCCATGGACTGTAGCCCTCCAGGCTCCTTTGTCCACGGGATTCTCCAGGCAAGAATACTGCAGTGGGTTGCCATTTCCTCTTCCAGGGGATCTTCCCGACCCAGGAATCAAAGCAGTATCTCCTGCATTGGCAGATGGATTCTTTACCACTGAGACATCTGGGATGAAGACATAAGTATATGTCTTATATACACCATAAGACATACCTATGGCTGAAAATAGACACACTCTGAATTCTGGCATTTCCCTTGAGGGCAGAGGTATCTGCAGCAGGCTTTGTGTGGCAAGAATGAAACTTCCAAGGGATAAGCCGCTGAGACGTCAGGATATGTTTGTTACTATAGCACAAACCAGTCTATCCTGACTAATACAGATTATCCTCTGACTTAAATGTATTTGTTTGTTTTTATATTGGAGTATATTTGATTTGCATGGCTGTGTTAGTTTCAGATGTACAGCAATGTGATTTAGTTACACACACACACATATACACACAGACACATATATATTCTTTTTCAGATTATTTTCCCATCTCGTTTATTACAAATACTGATTAGAGTTCCCTGTGCTACACAGTAGGTACTTGTTGATTGGGCTTCTCTAGTGGCTCAGAAAGTAAAGAATCCACCTGCAATGCAGGAGTCCTGGGTTCCCTGGGTTCCATCCCTGGGTCGGGAAGATCCCCTGAAGAAGGGAATGGCTACCCACTCCAGCATTCTTGCCTGGAGAATTCCATGGAGAGAGGAACCTGGGGCACTACAGCCCATGGGGTTGCATAGAGTCAGACACGACTGAGCATCCTTGTTGATTTCCCATTCTATATAGAGTAGTGTGCACATGTTAATCCCAATCTCCTAACTTATTCCCCAACTCCTCCTTTCTGTTTTGGTAACCATTTCCCCCTGACTTTGAGCCAGGAATTCAGAGGGTATCCGTTCTAATTTGGGTTTCTATAAATGCCTCAAGTCACAGAAATGTCTTTCTTCTCTAAGTCTGGTTCTTTGAGGAACCAGATGTTGAGTTAATACATTAACACTGCAGAGATTAGGGAAATGCGTTTAGCAGCACTTCCCTATGAGGCCATACAGTATTTGTGCTTACACATGAATATTTTAAAATCACATCATCATGAGAAGAATCTGAGTGCACATACACACATTGAGTGCAAATCATGTACATGCCATCACTGAATCAAAAGCACTTCTTGGAAGATTACCACTGTCATAGATACCAAACACAAGTGAGGAGCAAGTCTGGAGAAGCTTTAGAAAGAACATGAAATCTGCATGACCCACAATTTCCATGGGTCTCTGGATGGGTGAAAGCGGGGCAGGGAGAGGGGGGTGTGGGGGAATGTGGGAAAAGGGAATGAACTGCAGCTGGTTGCGTGATTTTAAGCTTACACTTGGCAGTTCTGTTTCCATAGAATTTAAACAGCAAATGCCTGCCTTTGTGGCTCGGGTTGGCAGGAGGGCATGGAGTGGCACTCTTTGGGATACGCACTATTGATGCCTGTTGTCTCCCTGCTTTGAAGACTGCATTCACCCCTTTAGTAACTGGAAGTGTTCCCAAGATGTATATAATTTCATGGATGGAAGAACACCAATTTCACAGAACTTAAACGGCTAAACCATGTAGTGCTTAAATTATGCAAAAACAAGCTGCGTCCCAAGGACCAGGGAAGCCTGGGCATCGTGGTCCTTGGACCGGCTGTCATCCATGCGCATCCTGATAGCCCGCTGGGCTTCCTGAAGCACCCGCAGAGTGAAAGGGGAGGGACCAAGGCTCAGAATAAGCCCAGGAGGGTCTGCAACGTCCCCATTTGGAAAGAAGCTTTCTGCTACTCCCTGGTCCGGCTGAGGCCTCCCTGAGGGACAAGAAGCTGGCACCTGGAGGGGCAGGTCTGCATGGAAACCTGCCTGATTGTGTCGAAGGTGATTTTCCCTTCACATTCTTACCATTTAGTCCTTGAGAAGTCATAGCTCTACCACAGTGGCTGCAGGATTTAAATGAAACAGCGCACACCAAGCATATAGCCCAGTGGAGGGCATGTGATTACACCTTCAGGGAATATTTTTGTTAAGATGTGGCATTTTCTATCAGAGGCCAGAAAGAACCTATTTCTTGCAAGTGGGAATCAATGTAGTATATAAATCAGAGGAACAGCAGAAAAGAAAATTAGGGAATATTCATAAGAGTGAGAGAGGATACAAAGCCACCAAAATGATATTTTTAAGGAAAAAAGATATTGAGATAGGAGATGCTTTCATGGTGGAATTTAAACACAACACTCTGTGAATGCTCTTTGTTAAAATTATAGGTGGCTTGGGGGAAAACATCAGCGGAAACATCAAATATATCATTGTTGTTATTCCTGAATGCTGAGATCAGTTTACTTTCCTGTATTTTTGTATATATTTTTATTTTTTTTTTAAATTTTATTTTGTATATATTTTTTAAATGTCCCACAATGAATGTATTATTTATGTGTAATTAGCAGCTGGTGTTTGTGCTTAGCTTGTATTAAAAGTGTAATTTTAAAAATCTGGAACTCCGCCCCCCCCCCCCCCAGTAAACTTAACTAAGACCATTCACTGCCAGTAAAATGGCCAATAGTACCTTGTGTCTTTATTTTCTGTGAATTAAGAAGAGAAGGAGGAATAAAGAAATTGAACAGAATACAAAAGCAGACATCATGTATTTACTTAGAAGCCCTTTCTATTCATGAAGGTGGCTAGGGAAGGAAAGAAAATGACAAGGAATTGAGGTCTGAATGTCCTCTGAAACTTTCTCAGCATCATGCCCACCTTAAGCAAGTGATGCGGTGTCTCTAAGACTCAGCTTTCCTCATCTGTAAAATGGCTCTAACACGACCTGCCACATAGGTTCATTTAAAGATCACCCTAAGTACGAACAGAAAATGTAAAAGATGAGCTGAAAATATCCTGGCTTGCTTCACATCAAGCTCTTCTCACTCAAAGGACAAAGGAAGCAACTAGAGGAAGAATCACCCTTAAGAGTGGTTTCTGTTCCTCCAGGCGTCCCATGTTTCAATTACTTTGCTGACCAGTTAATGGTCATTCATTACAGGGGGCTTAGCCATCATGTACAAATTTAAGCCGATCTTTAATTTCTTCCTCGAGGGCTCCAGACCAACTTCTAGGACGTTGATAAAGAAGCCGGCCTCCCATCATGATGGCCACCCCCTGATCTCACCCACAGAGTCAGCTGGTTTGCTTTTCAAGGACAGAGCGGACTGCAGCCCTCGAAGTAATGGATAGCCTCCTGCCTTTCTGCTGCAGCAATTTCTAAGATGGCACAAGCTGATGATGTTTGCAAGACTTAAGTTCAGGGGGTTTGCTGTGGCCAGCGATTGATTGCATCTTGATATTCCCTCTCTTCTGATATTTAAACCAGGCAAAGGCTGACAACATCTGCCCTCAGTGGCTGCTCAGGAAAATTACAAAATCAAAAACTATATAGAAACCTACCTGTCTTGCTTTTTAGCTAATTAAAACAGTGGCCCCCCCCCTGCACCCGGGAGCTTTTCCTTGGTCCTGTGCTGCCACCTACTGGCCATACTAGCTTCTGCACCAGCAGCCCACAGGTTACAAGCAGGAGACTGAGAGACATATGCCTAGGCAGGTGTGTTTTAGAAGCAGATCTTACAGTTGGACCATAAAAACATGTTAATAGCCCAGAAAACCATAAGTATATTCAATCACTTTCTCTGTGCTTAAACATACAAATGAATGCACCCAAGTTTGAAGTGCCCACAATGAGCTGGTAATATCTCCCTCACAATCGTAACAACACTGCTTATGACCAGCAGAAAAGAAGGGGACAGGAAGCAGGCACCTACCAAGTGACAGATGCTTGCACCTAGGTGACCTCGTTGCATTCTTACTGCTGTTTCATGTAAGGGAAAGTAGGGTTCAATGTTATAAAACCCACCAAGAAGCAACTTGCTGTTAGCTGATGGAAGAGGGCTTTGAATCCAGGTGTGTTTGCCCAGGAAGCTCAAACTGCTGGCCATTGCCCAGCATGAGCCCCTCCACCCCACACTGCTGTCTGTACTGAGACAAGAGCACGCAGATCTGAGGGCTTGTGGTCCCCTTAGACCTCGAGATCCACTTGATTTGTGCAGGTTGCCTACCTGCACGCACACACACACACACACACACACATCAGGGCTTCCCCAGTGGCTCAGTGGTGAAGAATCTGCCTGCCAATGCAGGATACATGGGTTCGATCCCTGGGTCTGGAAGATCCCTAGAGAAGGAAATGGCAATCCACTCCAGTATTCTCGCCTGGAGAATCCCAGGGACAGAGGAGTCTGGCAGGCAACAACCCATGGGGTTGCAAAGAGTCGGACACGACTGAAGCGACTGAGCATGCATGCAGGCAATGTTGTCAAATGACTAGTTCGCAAAGTTAGGTGGCTGCCTACCATCTTTTCTGCCTTACAAAGATGAATCGCAGAAATTTAAATCATAACCACATCAGTGATCCTTGTTAAGCATCACTTCTCCCGCCTGTTAGTGGTCAATTTCAGCTGGAAAAGTAGAAGGGGGAAAAAGTCAAATGATGTTATTTTAGAATAGAACTCAAGCCACAGAAGGTCAAGAAAAACCAGAGAAATGAATGATATGGTAGTGATAATTATAATTCTACCACTTAGTAAGCATAAATGACCAGCTCCATTATAAGTACTATCCTATCTTTCTTAATTATCAACCACAAGCCTAGGTCTCTTGTGAACCCATTTCACAGATGAGGAAACTGCAGTTCCAAGAGGCAAGTTAACTTCCTCAAGACCACACACCATCAAGCAGCAAAACTGTGTTGAACTCCATCATAGTCAGGAATCTAAACTCATCACCATGCCTTGCTTGTCAGGCAGAAAAAGCATAAAATACTGCTTTCCTAAACTCTCTGAGAGCATGGAGTAAAGCTCAGAAACATGTGAAAGAAAATAAACAGCTTGGCACTGTGGTTTTTATGATGAAGAAAGTTCTGGTACTTATTTAGCCTCCCCAGCATGAGTTAACAAAGAGAACTTGAAACCAGAAAGGACAGGAAGACTTTGCCTATAAAAAAAACTTCATCTTTTCTTTTTATTTTGTTCAAAGGACACACCAGGCCCCCCTTAGCTGGTGTGGATGATGAGTTTGAACTTGGATGAGTCCATGCTTCAGTGCATTTCAGTTCAGTCACTCAGTTGTGTCCGACTCTTTGTGACTGCATGGTCTGTAGCACACCAGGCTTCCCTGTCCATCACCAACTCCCGGAGCTTGCTCAAACTCATGTCCACCGAGTAGGTGATGCCATCCAACCATCTCATCCTCTGTCATCCCCTTCTCCTGCCTTCAATCTTTCCCAGCATCAGGGTCTTTTCCAATGAGTCAGTTCTTCACATCAGGTGACCAAAGAATGAAGTTTCAGCTTCAGCATCAGTCCTTCCAATGAATATTCAGGACTGATTTCCTTTAGGATGGACTGGTTTGATCTCCTTGTAGTCCAAGGGACTCTCAAGAGACTTCCCCAACACCTCAGTTCAAAAGCATCAATTCTTTGATGCTAAGTTTTCATTATGGTCCAACTCTCACATCCATACATGACTACTAGAAAAATCATAGCTTTGACTATACAGACTTTGGTCAGCAAAGTAATGTCTCTACTTTTTAATATGCTGTCTAGGTTTGTCATAGTTTTTCTTCCAAGGAGCAAGCATTGTTTGTTTGTTTGTTTGTTAATTTCATGGCTGCAACCATCTGCAGTGATCTTGGAGCCCAAGAAAATAAAATCTGTCATTGTTTCCATTGTTTCCCCATCTATTTGCCGTGAAGTGATGGGACCGGATGCCATGATCTTAGTTTTTTGAATGTTGAGCTTTAAGCCAGCTTTTTCACTCTCCTCTTTCACTTTCATCACAAGGCTCTTTAGTTCCTCTTTGCTTTCTGCCATAGGGGTGGTGTCATCTGCATATCTGAAGTTATTGATATTTCTCCTGGCAGTGCTTAGTTGAAGCCTTTAAAATTTTTGAGCAAAGCATGTACTCAAAATACATGACATTGTTTTCAATCCATTTGAACTTAGCAAAAAAAAAAAAAAAAAAGATAAAGAGGCTACTTCCTAGAAGGGAGGGTACCATTGTAAATATTTACTCATTGGTAGCAAAGGATTTCAAGTGTTATATCTGTATGTCCCTCCATGTCCAAGGAGCACCTCTTGTGGAAACCAGCCAGGGAAACTGAGACCAAGAAATTAAGCAACATGGTAATGTCTGGAACAAACACAGACAAATCTTCACTTTGCATCCTCAGGACAAGATGAGTACTTGTTTCCTGAACATCAGTTCATTCATGCATCAACTTCACCATTTTTTCCCTATCCCTGGGTCACCTTGGCAATGATGAGGTTATTATTTTTCTTTAAATTGACTCTTCCGTGCTTCAATAAAATTTGAGACTCTGTTCTATCTGAATACCAAAATGGAATAGATGAAGATGATCAGACTAAATTGGTTGAAAAGAAAGCAATGTTCCTCAATTGTTAAATTCTGTCTCGGTATTTTTGTCTGCTGAAAGCTCTCTCTATTCAAAAAAAAAATTAGCAAGTGTCAGGGAGGTGATGGAGACATACTAGCGACACACGGAGATGTTGCTTTTGACATCTGAAAGACTGAAATGGGCTTGAAAGGGAAATCACCTTCTCACTCCATGATTCAAGTATATCCAATGACAAATCTGTGCACCACACAAAATGACTATCTGGGGAGGATGGAATGGTCACCACACTTGGAGACACTGTATAAATAGCTGATCTATCCACCATCCTATCTGAACTACACAACGAGCCTCATCAGCTATTCCTGGTCAGTGGGCTTAAAGCACTTCTTGAAACTAATTGGTCGGAGCCTCTATTCTGAGGCACATGGGGCTTCAAGGATGTTTGATATCAGTTCAATGTATCTCGTGCATCTTGTGCTTCCCAAAGCACATTATGGAAGGAAAATCTGGAATACGACCGTTTCTCCAAATGTAAATCCTTTCTGTTCTTGGAGAGTGTCTACGAGATCTCTCAGGTTTCTCTTTGTTTTAAACGACAGGATCTGGTGACTTCTGGGTTGCCCCATACAGAAGCCATGTATGATTTACTGGGGAGACTATGTTTGAGAAGGAGACTATATTCTTTCTTTGAAAGTGAAAGTGAAAGTTGCTCAGTCATGTCTCTTTGTGACCCCATAGACTATACAGTCCATGGAATTCTCCAGGCCAGAATACTGGAGTGGGTAGCCTTTCTCTTCTCCAGGGGATTTTCCCAACCCAGGGATCGAACCCAGGTCTCCCACATTGCAGGCAGATTCTTTACCAGCTGAGCCACAAGGGAAGCCCAAGAATAGTGGAGTGGGTAGCCTACCCCTCCTCAAAAGGATCATCCCAACCCAGGAATCCAAGTGGGGTCTCCTGCAGTGCAGGTGGATTCTTTACCAACTGAGCTATCAGGGATATAGTTAATTGTAATCACTGAAAATCAAGTTTGCAAACAAGATACTAAAATAATTTCTTTGGAAGGAATGATGCTAAAGCTGAAACTCCAGTACTTTGGCCACCTCATGAGAAGAATTGACTCATTAGAAAAGACTCTGATGCTGGGAGGGATTGGGGGCAAGAGGAGAAGGGAACAACAGAGGATGAGATGGCTGGATGGCATCACTGACTCGATGGGCATGAGTCTGAGATGGACAGGGAGGCCTGGCATGCTGCGATTCATGGGGTCACAAAGAGTCGGACACGACCGAGTGACTTCTCTTCTCTTCTTCTAGTATATACATGACAATGCCACTTTCTCAATTCATAAGGAGACTATCTTGAATTGAGATGTTCTGTGTGAAACAGAATAGATAATATAAACTATCCTATAAATATTCTGATATTTTATTATAACTTACAATGAAATTATCACATAGGCTAAATAAAATATTTTATTCCCGTAAACTCCATCTGCTCCTTTTTGCCTTTTTATTAGGACTGTTGGAGAATGTGGTATAACACATGCACCTCGCATTCTATTTCTGTTGGGTTAGTGCTGGATTAGAGGCTCAGTATCATTCCCTATTGATGAATCAGTCAAGTAATATGTAAAAATTCTTCCCTAAAATCACAACAGATTATAAAAATAGGCCCTTTAAGTTTACAAGGTAAAAGTCACTGGTGGATATTTTAGAAGCTTTGCTGTCTCTGTTCAGCCTTCCTCTAATATTCCTAACCTTTATAACGATGTCAGAAGATAAATAGCTCCCTGTCTTTAAAGTTAGAAAAGAGGGGAAGAAAGATTTCATGGCTCATATGTCTATGGATAAAGTAATTCAACTTGGAACGGTCCAAATGCGTTCCCTAATCAAAGATATACTTTTAATGAGATTTTATCTTTGATTGAAAATGTAAGGCTGTAATGAACCGCTGGGTCATTATTCTGCTTCCGGGCTTAATTTTTATTTAATTCTAACTCCCTGATGTTTTGGATATGGAGCTCTTAATTTATGCTGGATATTAAAAACTTTTTTGGGGATCTTTTCATGTAGGTAGCCTTTTGGGGCAAAAAGTCCATTTTGAACTTACAGTAAAAATAAAGACTTCTAGTCTGCATAGAGACATGCCATGAACATCTGTGTCTTTATCTGAATTTACACAGGTGACCAGTCAAGTGTTACAACCGGGCGTTAACTATCACCAAGTGGTTGCGTGTATGCTAAATTGTTTCAGTCGTGTCTGACTCTTTGCGACCCCATGGACTGTATAGCCCACCAGGCTCCTCTGTCCATGGGACTCTCCAGGCAAGAATCCTGGAGTGGTTGCCATTGTCCCCAAACCTTTCTCGTCCTGCAAGCCTTCCTCGGGACTCCCAGTAACTGCCCTTCTCACCTCTCGGTCACTGTTTCTCAGGTCGCTGCAGGCTTCTCCCTCCTTTTTTTCCCATCCACCATTTTTCAAGGTGCTGCAAACCCCGACGGGTACCATCTCAGCAAACACAAAGCACATCCATCTGGAACACTTTACCCTGCTTGAATCTGCAACCAGATCCACGGGGGCCCAATGGATTCAGTCAGCTATCAGATACAGTGTTGTAAAAGCTACCTCGTTTTGCAAAAAAAAAAAAAAAACAAAAACAAGACAGCTTCCTGGGGTTGTCTTGGCAACCCATCTCATGCGTTTGGCTCCCTGGTACCATTACAGATGAAACATCACAGACTATGGTGTCTTGTTTTGAGATTATCTTTTTAAAATCTGTGATATTCTAATTCTCAACAGGAATACTGACTGTTTATCAAGATCCCCACTGTTACAGCTTTCAGTCATGTGACTGCTGTTAGCAACTATGCATTGAATGATTCCTATGGGCCAGGCGCTGGAGACTGGCCATTGAGATACATTATGGAGAAGGCCCACGACAACCTTAAGAAGTGGGTACTTTCATTATCATTTTTGTTACAGAAGAGGAATCAGAGATGCATAAAGGTTCAGGGTTATGGCCAAACTCATTCCTAAGTTCCATCCTGCATGGCTTCTAAAGGACCCCTTCCAATCATTTCATTATGACTTCATTTGTCATGGCACTCAAGAAATAGAACCAAAAGGTTAGGATAGGTTGATAGGTAGGTAGATGGATGGACAGAAAGATAGACAGACAGACATACGATTTAGATAGATAGGTAGGTACTATACATGTGGATATATAAAAGATAAGGACTTTTTCAACTTGTCTATGTATCTGAAAAACAGAGAAGCTGATGATGTAAATTCTAGTCTAAGAGCAGTATAAGAAGAGATGAGATGTCACAGCTCTAACAGCAAGGCAGAAAAAAGAGCCAAATTTCTGCTTCCTCTGCCTTTTGTCCTACTCAGGCCCTCAATGGATTGGGTGATGTTCACTCACGCCAGAGGGAGCAATTGAACAGTAATTTACTGAGTGCAGACTCAAATGCTAATCTCATCTGGAAACACCTTCTAGACGTACCCAGGAATAATGTTTAATCTGGGCATTCATGGCTAGTCAAGCTGCCACACAAAGTTAACCACCACAATGGTTTACTTTCTAATTATTAGATCATAAACTATGAATATGAAAACAAATATTTTTTTTCTCATGCAAACTTTATATGTAATCAGAAACACATACTACCTTACATCTATTATGATTCCAGGGGTCTCTGATACAAGCATATTCACCCTTTTTAATGACTACAGAACATTCCAGTATGTTCTATATGCAATAGAATAAGCCATCACCTTAGGATCGGACCTTTAGGATGTTGCCAATCTTCAGACATTGCAAATAAAAGAACGGTGATGGTTTTTGTTTCTACTAAGTTGGCATAATTCACAGGAGTCAGATTGAGTCCGAGGAATAATTATCTGCATGCTTCTCCACAGGTCCATGTCCTGTGACTTTTAAATGATTTCCGTCAAACTATAGCACAATTGGTGAAGAATATGGGAGTCAATTTCACTGCAACCCAATAGGGGAAGGGGTAAAATTCTTATTCTACGTTATGTGACTAATCTAGTACATAGATGAGTGTTTCACAGTGGCTATATGCATTTTCATGCAGCTATCAAGGACACGTGTTTACCATATGTTTGATTCCACTTATAATTTCCTTTCTGTGAGTTTTTGTTAGTTCCTTAATGATCACTCACAGCTTTCACCATTTCCCCATGAAAACACTCCAATCATCAGGGCAACATAAATATTTGTCAGTTTATGAACTGATACACTGGATCAACAGAAAAACTCAGTCCAAATAGATCAAACTACAAATTATATTCTTTCCTTATTGTAAGTTAGGCTGCTATTTTAAGGGGATGCAAAGATGCACTGGAAGTTTTCAATGACTCCTTGGACTTGATTCTCTGTGGATCATTGAAATGAGTGGTTTCACTGGATCAGGTGACTAAGAAGAGCTGTCAGTCTCTTTGGCTGAGTTAGAGTCTGCGAGCCAGGCTCATGACAAGGATCTGCTTCGGACATTTGCTTCCTTAAACTAAAGCCAGAACATCTTGAGTTTGAGACCTGTTCTGCTCTCAAGGATCTGTCAGCCAATCCACCCAGAAAACCTGTAGGTTACAAAGAAAATAGGGGGGCTTCCCTGGTGGCTCAGTGGTAAAGAATCCACCTGCCAATGCAGGAGACGTGGGTTCAATGCCTGGTACCAGGAGATCCCACATGGTGCCGGGCGACTAAGCCAGAGCACCACAATGACTGAGCCGGGCTCTAGAGCCTTTGCTCCACAACAAGAGACTTCACTGCAATGAGAAGCCTGCACGCCCAAACTAGACAGGGGTCCCCACTTGCCTCAACTAGAAAAAAGCCCACGAAGCAATGGAAACCCAGCTCAGCCAAAGTAAACAAATGCATAAAATTATTTTTAAAAAGAAAGAAAGTAGGAAAAACCTCTGGCCGACCTGCAGCTTCTGATAGCTTTTAGTTTGCAACGGCTACAGTAAAAGATGATGCGTTCATGATGACTTCAACAAATTCTAAGTGAAGGACAGGGAAGCCTGGCGTGCTGCAGTTGACAGGGTCTCAAAGAGTCAGACATGACTTAGTGACTGAACAGCAACAGCAAACCTATAATCAGGACACACACACGCAAAGCTTTAGCAACTGACAAGAACTCCACATAAAACATGCACTGGACTGTGTGTGTCGATGAGTGTCCACACATGTGTGTGCATGTTTTAGCTGCCCCCGTCTTTGAATTCTGCTGCTATTACATCAAGTACCATCAAAAATTATTGCAGCCCTCTCGAGGCTGAGATGGATGGCATAATCCCCGGGTTTTCTGACCTTGATGAACATGAAGAAAATTTCAGCTGAACTGTGCAAAAGTGCTGGGACAATATAAATCATGTTGAGACAGGGCGTGCTTTCTATCTCAAGCATGAAGTCGCCCAATCACACATCACAAAGTGAGATGATAAAACAAACCAACTGAATAGAAAGAAATTAACTAACGTTCACTCCACTCATCACAAAAAAAGCCGATGGCCATTTTTTTTAAGACGAGATGACAGAACTATCCTAGAACACCAGCTCTGCACTTAATTGTTTCCTAAATGCATTTTAATTCAGAACTTAAAGGAAGAAGTATTGCTAAAAATTACACCGAAGAACAGACTTGCTTCTTTTAAGTAAATGACAAATAATAACAGCTTTCATTAATGGCATTAAAATGTAAGCAATTCAGCCCCAATTAATACAGAATTGCAAAGAGATGACAAATGTCATTAGTGCTAAATCACACTTGTAAAATCAAGGGATCAAAAACGTAACCCTGCCCATCTGAGAGTGAAGTCAGGTAAATTACCACCAAAATGTTCAATAGAGTAGCTTTCTCAAGGGCCAAGAAAAGTGTGGTTACACATGTCTGATAGAAAGCTCTTATAAAAATTAATTTCTGCTATGATTACCAAAGGGGAAAGATGGGGGGAAGGGTAATTAGGGAGTTTGGGATGGACACATACACACTACTGTATTTAAAATGGATAACCAACAAGGATTACTGTACAGCACACGGAACTCTGTACAACATTATGTGACAATCTGGATGGGAGGGGAGTTTAGGGGATTCAGGGATACATGTATATGCATGGCTGAGTCCCCTTGTTATCCACCTGAATCTATCACAACATAGTTAATCGGCTATACTCCAACATAAAATGTGTGCATGCTAAGTCGCTTCAGTCATGCCCCACTCTGTGCAACCCCATGGACCCCACCAGGTTCCTCTATCCATGGGACTCTCCAGGCAAGAATACTAGAATGGGTAGCCCTTCCCTTCTCCAGGGGATCTTCCCAACCCAGGGATCGAACCTGGGTTTCAAACATTGCAGGCAGATTCTTTACTGTCTGAGCCACCAGGGAAGCCCAATATAAACTAAGAAGTTTACAATTATTTTTAAAAGAAAGCTCTTATATGCTGAATTTTTTTTAAGCCATGTACTATCTATAAAAATGTTTGACTGCAAGTCATGGACTGCATGACTCCATGGACTGCAAGTCTATAAGATAAAAAGAGAGACAGGCAAGCTCAAAAACAAGGCCAAGTAGTGAAAGTCATAAAAGCATGAGGCTCCTACGTTCTCTTCATCTTTGGGCTTAAATACAGAGCAATGCTGTATGTTTCATTCATCAGCTGCCACATTCCCCACCAAGCACCATCTCCTCCAGGCACATGTGATGTGCTGTAACTCCCACTCGTTCACCTTTGGCAGGCATCACTAATCAATCATGCACTCTGTCTGGTAGAACCTACAACTTGGACTCCTCCTCATCAACAGCATTCTACGCAGCCACTATTGATCGATCTGAGTTGACACCAGAGATTAAATAAGTTTCCAATTGTTGGCTGTGAACCTTTCACTGTGCTTTCCAACCCTTCTCTAAGCACTCTCACCCAGATTGATAAGTCCCTACAGGATACAGAAAACCCACTGGGGAGCTGGTATCTAGTTGAAGCTTTGTCATTAGCTTCGCTATTTATTTACCCGGTCCTAGATAAAACTTTGGAGAAGGCAATGGCACCCCACTCCAGTACTCTTGCCTGGAAAATCCCATGGACAGAGGAGCCTGGTATGCTGCAGTCCATGGGGTCACAAAGAGTCCGACATGACTGAGCAACTTCACTTTCACTTTTCACTTTCATGCATTGGAAAAGGAAATGTCAACCCACTCCAGTGTTCTTGCCTGGAGAATCCCAGGGACGGGGGATCCTGGTGGGCTGCCGTCTATGGGGTTGCACAGAGTCGGACACAATTGAAGCGGCTTAGCAGCAGCAGCAGCAGCAGCAGCAGATGACACTTGTCTGATCCTACCAGAGATCTAGGAGGCTGAGACATGGATTAAAGGAAGAGTAGGAGGAAAGCAAATCTAAGAATGCAACAATAAGATGTGGCAGTCTATACAATGGAATATTACTCAGCCATAAAAAGGAATGAAATTGTGCCATTTGCAGAGACATGCAGGGACATAGAGACTGTCATACAGAATACAGTTAAGTCAGAAAAACAAGTATCATATGTTCATGAATATATGTGGAATCTAGAAAACCGGTACTGATAAGCCTTTCTGCAGAGCAGGAAGAGAGACCCAGACATGAAGAATGGGCATGTGGACATCGGCGTGGACTGGGAGGTTGGAACTCACATACACACACTACTGTTGCGGTGTGCGCTCAGTCGTGTCTGATTCTCTGAGACCCCATGGACTGTAGCCTGCCAGGCTCCTCTGTCCATGGGATTCTCCAGGCAAGAATACTGGAGTGGGCTGCCATGTCCTTCTCTAGGGGGTCTCCCTGACCCAGAGATAGAACCTGCATCTCCTGTGAGTCCTGCATTATCAGGCGGGTTCTTTACCACCAAGCCACCTGAGAAGCCCTCGTATTACACTACCATGGCTAAAATCGAGAACTAGTAGGAACCTGCTGTACAGCCCGGAGAGTTCAGCTCAGTATTCTGTGATGACCTAGAGAGGTGGGATGGCGGGGGAGGGAGGCCTAAGAAGCAGAGGATATATGTATACTTAGAGCTGATTCACTGCTGTACCACACTGTAAACCAACTATACCCCAATTTAAAAAAAGTGCAAAAGAAGGCCAACTTGCTTTCATTGAATTCTGCATCCAGCCAGGATGGTAAGTCCTCTAAGCATATTAACTCACTGATTTCCACCACCAACCCAGAAAGAAGTTTTTCATATCCTCTTGGTTTAGCTGAGAACTTGAGCATCTGAGAGGTTAGATAAGCAGGAAGTGGCCAAACTGGGGTTCAAACCCAGCCTGTTGAGAATCCCAAGTGAAAGCTCTCAGCCCCTGCGTTATACCTGCGATTCTTCAGACAAACTTCCGAAGCCAGAAGGTACCTATCAGACAAACAGCCTGATCCACATCTCCAGCTTTTCACAGTGCTGTGTTCTCAGCCTAGAGAGCTCCTGAGAGGTATGCCCTGCACCACCCATCCTCTGTCATTCGGGTTCCCAGCCCATCAGACGTTGGTTTAACTCCTCACCACATCCATTTGAGAAGCTCTTCCCATTTTTACATGCCTCTGCCCCTCCACCACCACCTTCAAATTTTCCTGAAATATATGAAAGAGGAAAGTACGACTAACATCTCATTTTCAAAGTTGAGTAAAAGAGAAAGCATCAGTGAACTTGCAGATAGAATCTAAGAGGCAGGCACAGAGGCCCCTCCTGGAGTTGAGAAGCTCTTGTAGACAAAAATAACTCTCAGCCATGCGGGGAAGTGAGGCGCTGACTGGTACCACGAGTGTTCTGATCACTGAAGAGCAGATCCATTGAGGACCTCGAGAAGAGACCACAGGATGAGTTATCAGGGGGAATTAAATGCAGGGGTGCACTCTGTGATGTAGTTGGCATTGGCGTGGGCTATTTCGGTTCCACTAAGCACTCTGTAACAATAATTCTCATAACCAGAGCTCCATTTACGTGTGAGATAGGCACTGAGCCTGCGATGCATTCAAGGTCTGCTTTTTTCTTTTTTAATTTAATTTTTTAATTTTTTGTTTTCTCTCCTGTACAGCAGCCCTAGAAGAAGCAGCATAGCCTCATGGTTAAGAACCCAAGGCAGACCACCTGGATTTGAATTCCACCCTACACTGTCTCCCTAGGTGACCTCTGGTGCATTAGTCACCTCCTCATTCCCTCAGTTTTCTTGTCTGTAAAATGGGGGCATTTTACAGGATCTTTATAAGGACCCAATCATATTAATAAAAGGCACAAAAAGCCATGTCTGGCATATACAGTCACTGCTGCCTGTGTGCTAGTTGCAACGATTATACATCTTCTCTTCTGGGAAGGAAGAAGGAGTCTAGGTTTCCTTTAGGAACTTCACTCTACGTTTGGTCCACGTAGGTCATTCAGAGGGGGCCTGTCCTACTTCTGGTTGAGGGTGAGAGACATGGACAAGGAGAGGACTGTTCTCTACAGCTCTGGGACTTGGTGCTGGTGCGTGCTAAGTCGCTTCAGGCGTGTCCGCCTCTGTGTGACCCCCATGGACTGTAGCCCACCAGGCTCCTCTGTCGCTGGGATTCTCCAGGCCAGAATACTGGAGTAGGTTGCCATGTCCTTCTCCAGGGGATCTTCCCAACCCAGGGATCGAACCCAGATCTCCCACATTGCAAGGAAATTCTTTATCATCTGAGCCACCGGGGAAGCCCTAGTCTGCTCTACCCCAATATGCTAAGGGACTGGTATGAAGCCAATAAGCATTTCTCGGGGGCTGTACTGACACTATTGGAAAAGAAGCTCTTCCTTTCCGTGGTAATCTCATTTGAAGTTTAGACCCCAGGACGAGTAATACCAGAAGAGAGCCCAATTTGACTGTCATAGGACCCAGGGACTATCTTTTCTTTCTCTTTAAGCTGGTTCAACTTGATTTTCTATTATGCAATGGAAGATGTCCTGATTAATATTATTATATTAAATTAATATTGTTCTCATTATTGAGTCCTCAGTAATAATCCATACATAGCATGCATGATCTATCCGCATTTTCCCAAGGGTGTAGCTGTGGATGAGAAAGCTATGGTAACTTTTCTGAGATCTCGCAACTAGCAAAGAGCAGAATCAGGATCTATTTAATTCCAAAACTCTTTTGTACTTTACAACACCATTTTTTTAAATTCATAAAGGAAAAAGATCGATCTCTTTACTGTTACAGTTTGTTCATTTACCATGAACTTTTTACACTTGATCTTAGTTCCTAGTGGCTCAGACAGTAAAGAATCTGCCTGAAATTCAAGAGACACGGGTTTGATCCTTGGGTCAGGAAGATGCCCTGGAAAAGGGAAAGGCTACCCACTTCAGTGTTCTTGCCTGGAGGATCCCATGGACTGAGGAGCCTGGTGGGCTACAGACCATGGGGTCACAAAGAGTTGGACATGGATGAACAATTAACACTTAACCAAAAGGCCAAGAAGCAATACCAGAAATCTTTTACAAAGTACAATCATAATTTCTATTTGACACTATTCTGTTTATCATATAAAAGATGATAGAAACCACTGCCCTCAAATCTGAGGATTCCAATAGAAGATCTGAAATGCAAAGTGCTCAAAATCACGGCATTAAACTAACAGAAGAACATGTGTCTTGCTCTTTCTGCAAAAATCCCCTCCATGACACCATTCTCTTCTTATTTATCATTCCACTTTCCCCAGCTTTCCTCCATTTTAAAATTGCCACGCAGAAAAATTTGGTGCATGACATATTTTGGTGTGCAGCTACTTGGATTTTAACACATACATAGATTCGTTTAATCACCAGAAAATCAGGATTCAAAGCAGTTCTATCACCTAGAAAACTCCTCTGTTATACTTTTGCAGTCACTACAACATCGTCTTTTGAAGTAAATTATGTAGAAGTGAACAAAAATGCAAATGATCTCTTGGCAGCCACCCCCCTCCACCATTTTTGGAGGAGGCTTTTCTCCAAAGTTCATTTCCATTCTCCTCTCTGTGAGGTTCTGAACACACAACTAAAGACAGGGAGGTTTATCATCTCTTCTCTTGGCTGGTGCCCAAGTTTAAGTAAAACTGATGTTGGTGGGCTCCACATCTAACTCAGCTATTGTTGCCAGCAGAGAGCAAGAACAACGCAGGGTCAACCTGTAGTGGGCACACCAAGTCTCACCCAGATCTTGGCTGCAAATATGTGCTAAGGACAGGAGCTGAGTCCGTGAACATGAGTCATGCTGACCCCTGTTAGCATGCCTGCCCTGAAGGCCACCATTCTTTGGCGGGAGATGGTGGGGACAAGAGTGAGCACCAAGCTCAGCCAAAGCAACCACAGTTGGCGAGTGGGTGCAAACTCATTTGGAAAGAGAGCCTCACCCAAGAGGAATAAGAGCTCATAATCTGAAGAAGACTCCAAGTCTTGAGTATGCTGCATGAGATGCAGGAGGTGGCACAGAGAAAGGCCAAGCCACAGAGGTCAAGTCTTTGCTGGTGTCAGAGGACACAGCCCTACTCCTTGGCCAGAGACCAGTGCGGCCAGGGCTGACCAGCAGAGGTCTCAGCAGTCACGCGTATGCTATGAGCAAGGAGAGCCCACGGGGCCATGACACTGTCTCTCTGCATCTGATCCTTTCACACCACCCGATCCCCTTCCAGATATAACAGACATCATTCTTGGATAAAGGACAAACATCCCCGTGTGTCTAAGGCTTCCAGTGCCTGGTTCGTGGTTGCTTTCCAGCCCCCTCTCAAGCCACAGACCTCTATCTACTTCTCAAGACTTGCCACACTTCTTCCTACAAAACTCCATCTTTGGACCCCACCTAGGAGTCTCTAGCTTTTGTCCCTCTTCAATTGCAACGCAAATTATAAATCCCTGGGGATGCTTTCATGTTCATTTCCACAGCTTTGGGGCATCCTGGAGTATCTTCCTGTGTAATGCATACACACCATCAGCCTTCAACAAAGGATGTTTGGAGCAGAAAAGAAATCCAATCTCCAGACACATTCTGTGAGTCTCGCCAAATGGCGCTCACTGTAGCAGGCTTTGCTCCTCTCTGCCTTGAGGATCTCATTTCCGTCTTTAATGAGAAACTCTTCCATGACTGCTTCTCATTCTGGGAGAGCCCCTCTGGGTAAGGAGCCTGCCTTTCCCTCTGTCTTTGTTCTGCCTGTCAGAGCCCAGAGGACTAATCCCCTCCCACCCCCACAGCGAGATAGCAATGCTAAAAGAAAACCAACCCTGGTGACTCTTCTGTGTTCATTTTCAACCTTACTGGCATCTAAGCCTCTGAAATCCAGGAGATTAATTTATTGTCCATGTTGATCAACTCCCTTACTCCTCATGGCAGCCAGTAGCATATAGAGACGTCAGCTGAGCAGACTCTGACAGGTTCCTGGGTGAAGCCATCCATGACCTGTGGTTCAGAATCACCAAAACACGTGGGTAGGGTTGATAAACTCTCTCACAAATCCAGACCATTCTCTTCCTCTCCTATGTGGCTCTAGCAGTTCAGACTCGTGCCCTTCTGACTGCACTCCAGCCTGGACCCCTCAATTCCATTCTTGCCCATTTCTGGTCAGCCTTGCAGGCAAGCAGAGTTTGAAACATCCCAAATGCAAACCCAAACTTCTTCCTCAATTGCAAACCCACCATTAGAAAACGGTGGGTTTTCTAAACTCTTGATTTGTAATCCATACGCACACTTTTCCTATATGCATCTGATTGTCATTAAATGAACTCAATCATTGTGTCCTTAATTAGATTGTTTTAAAAATAGCTTACTGACATAAAAGGACAGAGCAGGATCCTTTGTCAGAGAAAGAATGTAACCCTTATTCAAAAGTAACACAATGTCACTAAATTATAGCTAAACAGTATCAACGGAATTGCTTGTCAAGGGTTACTGGTCTCTTGGTTAAAAGAGCAGAATAACAAATGTTCTGGGTCTTTGTGTTTGTTACAGAAACAAACACAAAACAAACAAGACTCCAAACTCTGTCTCCTTGATGTAAACCGAAGGTCTGAGAAATAACTGATGCTCCTTCACTAAGTGATCCGGTCTGCAGATCCCACCATCCATCATCTGAAATCTGAATGTCACACTTGGGTGATGCTAGACCTCAGGAAACTTGGTCTTCCTCGGTCAAACATCTTTAATGGGTTTTTGTTTGTTTCTGTTTCTTGGGGAGCGGGAGGCGGCTGCACCCCACAGCATGTGGGATCTTAGTTTCCCAACCAGGGATTGAACCCATGCTCCCTTCATTGGAAAAGCTCAAAGTCTTAACGACTGGACCACCAGCGAAGTTCCTACCAAACATCTTTTAAAGGAGGGCACCCGGCAGACTACCCAGCCCCATTATTTTTTTTCAGGGTTGGCTGATATCAACTTGTTCTAAACAAAGTCTTCATCTCCCTGCACACCTGCACTCAGCCAGGGCCAGTCTCTGTGGGTCCATCTCTGTGTTCTGTCCCCTCTCTCTCCTTTCTCCTCCATGGCTCCCTCTTTGACTGAGTTAGCCACCCAAGTCTTGAACTACCTCTCTGGTGCCACATAATTCTGGCCCCATTCAGCAAGGTCATGCCCTCCCTTACTCTCTCTTTCACTGGGAGAGAGATGGACACAAAGCCCTAGTCCACTGGTGTAATAAACAACAGCCTCCGTAACACTCCACCTTCTCACCAGGCCGGTCTCCCTTCTGGCCTCTCTTGGACATGCACGTTGGACCCTGATCTCCCCTATACATGTCGCCATCATCTCCACCTCTGTATCTTCATCTATGCTGTTCCCTCTGCCAAGAAAGCCTTCATCAGACACTGACCCCCGGGGGGCATTACACACACCAGACCTCCTCCTCGTCCATGAGGCTCAACTTGTACATTTCAAGCCTTGCAGGTCTCATGACTCTTTTCGGAAGATATGTTTTATCTAGTTTGCACAAAACTCAGTAGGATGTTTATATTAACATCTGGATTTCCACCCTGGCTGAGAAAGTAGCAGCACTGAACATACCCTCCCTGAACAGCAGCCCCCACACAGGGGCCCCTGCTCTTGAGTTCAAGGCCACCTGACACTTCAAACAGTCAGTCCCCTACATACGGGCCTTCAAGTTGCAGACTTTCAAAGATGCGAACCGCTGTTTCATCAGCGTCAGGAGTGAGTGAAACTGCAGCTCGCCCTCCGTCTCCTGTGGCTGACAATCCTTCACTTCTACCATCTCCTGGGGTCTCCTGCATTGCAGGCAGATTCTTTACCAACTGAGCCATCAGGGAAGCCTAACTTTGTTGGAATGACAAAGAAATTGGACTCACTCTTGGAATGGAACTCGCTTGTATGGAGGGGATTTACTGTATTCCCCTACAATTATCCTCTGTCTCACTTCACTAATGTGTGATTCCTGCCTGGACGCAGCAGACGGGTGACTTTGTTATCTCCTGACTTCAGCCAAGCATCTCTTCTTCTGTAAAACATTCCCAAGGTCGACTAGGTCCTATGGGCTGCCCATTTCTCTGAGCCCCCATAACACTTTCCAGGGGGCTCATTGTTTGAAATAAATTTCGTTATAAGTGATACAGAATGTCTGTGGGTGTGGACCCTAGCAAAAACAAAAGAGAAAATAGGTGCGGTTGACTGAGTTCTCATTCTGTGCCAGGCACTATACACACGGCTTTGCAGTATTATCTTGTCACTGCCTCAAATCAACATTCCAAGTGGATTTTATTATCTCCAGTTTACAGATGGAAAAATGGACACTGATTTAAAGTACAAAAGGCTCTCAAGGTCAGGTCACAGAGTTGCTAAGTAAGAGAACTGGGATTAAAGTCCAGAACTTTGGGATTCCCTGTTAGCTGAGATGGTAAAAAATCCGCCTGCAATGCAGGAGACCTGGGTCGGGAACATCCCCTGGAGGAGGAAATGGCAACCCACTCCAGTGTTCTTGCCTGGAGAATCCCATGGACAGAGGAGCCTGGCGGGTTACAGCCCATGGGTCGCAAAGAGTCAGGCACAACTGAGCAGTTAACACTTTCATTATCCCAGCTCCAGCGAATATATGGTTTTACTGGGGTCCTCTGTTAACGCCGGCTTTGAGCACAGAATTTTTAACCCTTGCATAGATGCTGTGAGAAGAGCAAAAGCTAGGAACCACACCAGGTCTGTTGGAAACTGAAGCCAGAACTTCCCCCTGGTGCCATTATCTCTTGTCTGCAAGACCAGAAGAAATCCTGGTAGTCCCATGGCCAAGTGCCAGGGGCATTCCAGAAGGCCAGGCTTCACGAGGCTTTGATAAATCTCCACCATAACTCAGAACTAAATGTGGGCATTGAAAGGATGCCCCAGATTGAAAACTATTTACCTGGAAATGGGTGAAGATACCAGTCCAGGTACAAATGCATCAGTTGGAAAGGGCTATTCTTATATTTTACACATTTAATTCCCTTTAGTGTGTCTGTAAGGCAGTATATGGAGCTTCCCAGGTGGTGCTAATGGTCAAGAACTCACTTGCCAATGCAGGAGACATAAGAGATGTGGGTTTGATCTCCAGGTTAGGAACATCCCCTGGAAAAGAGAATGGCAGCCCACTCCAGGATTCTTGCCTGGAGAATCCCATGGACAGAGGAGCCAGGTGGGCTACGGTCCATAGGGTCATAGAGGCAGACACGACTGAAGAGACTTAGCATAGCACAGCTCGAGGCAGTATACAGCATCAGGGCTAGGAATACAGTGTCAGAAATAACAATCTCTGAATTTACATCCTAGCCTGTGATGTAGCCTGAGTGGTCTTGAGCAAATCTTTTAACCTCTCTGAGCTTTCTTGTTTTCACTTTGTACAATGAGGATAATGATGGTTCCTCGTACATTAGCTGTTGTCAGTATCTGGTGGTACTTAAGGATGCCTGATCCAGATTAAGTATTGAAACAGGAAATGTTCCAAACTCCCAGCACTCACCATGGCACCAGAGCATCACCAGTCACACAGCACAGCTTCACTCAGACCCAATCTGAAAGTTGCCTCAACTTTGAAAACCTCTCAAACTTCTCCCATGCAATTTTGTATCAGATGGCAAACTGTTTAGCCACACCAGGCCAGGCAGTAAGTGAGGAGAGAAAGCCCTGCCGGTGTTTATACCCTTTGACAAATGGGCTCTCATCTTCTCCTGACAGTTTCTCCTCCTGACTGATCCATCAGCTTCTGTTCTCATCACCTGGACCTCGGTCCTCATAATAGTATTGAAATTCAGATGGATTTTACACCACAAATAAAAATGAACTTAAATGCCTCTGTTTCCCACAAGCAATGCGGGTCATGTAAAGTCAAACGCAGAAGGTTTTACAAGCCCGGGCAGCCACCCGGAGGAATGGGTTACCTGGCATTGCCTTGGATAAACCTGCATTGGCTCTGTGACCCTGGCCTGTGGGAGGAGACCTTTTGAGCTCTGCTTCCCACTTAGAGGAAAAAAAAAAAATGCTACTGGCCTTTCAGATCTGCCTGTGACATCCTCTGGGTGATTTTTAGGAAACATCCAGGAAACCATCCAAGTGCGGGGCCCAGACTCAGGGGTGCTGCTCATGGCTGGGCTTGAAAGTGAACGGGAAGCGGAAAATGAAATCACACTCCGGTACACACCATGAATCCCTCCATAAACAAGTGGGCAGGCTTCTCCAAGAGACAATTAGCTCACCATCTGCCAATGGAAAAGAGGCGGCTAGGATACAGAGAAACTGAGAAATGGAGAGCAAAAAAAAAAAGATTCTCTCCTTCTGTCAACAGCCTCAGATGGAGCCCAGACTGTGCAGACCAGGAAGAGTGGTGTTATGGCTCTTCATTAAGATGAGGGCTCTCTCCACCTCTTGAAACTCACCGTTTATCTCCCATCATTCTATCTGGTCTAGGATTCAATGGGAAAATGACTGATCTCAAAGGAAATAGCCCTACCGAGTGAAAGAGAGTGGGAAGAGGCGTGAAACTGGAGGAGCTCGATGGGGAGAGACCCTATTGTGTGCGCCTGCTCAGTTGCTCAGTCATGTCCAACTCTCTGTGACCCCATGGACTGCAGCCCACCAGGCTCCTCTGTATGTGGGGATTCTCCAGGCAAGAACACTGGAGTGGGTTGGCATGCCCTCCTCCAAGGGATACTCCCGACCCAGGGATCGAACCCACGTCTCCTGCATTACCAGGTAGATTTGTTACCACCGAGCCACCTGGAAAGCCCCCAGGACCTTACTAGACCCCACTGAAAGCTTGAGATCTTCTGTTTTCTAAAATTCTTCTGTCGAGAAGATCCTCAACAATATGTCAGACGAAAACACAGATGGAAGCACACAAATATATCCCTGTATACAGAATATAGGGAGGAGAGGCATCCAAGGAGGAAGGGAGGTGAAAGAGAAGGGAAAAACGAGAGAAAAGGAAGCAATTCCTGGAAGCCATCTAGCCCAATGGGTATCACGTTAAGCTTTCTTAACTAAAGGCAATTGAGCTTTAAGGAAAACACTGCTAGGTCTCCTCCAGAGCTCTCAGCATTTCGTAAAAATCCACCCGGGGCCAAGGGGCTGCCTCTTCAGAGGCCAGCTGACTTATTATTTTGGCACCTCTGTCATCTCCTGTCACTTCAATTCCACTTTATCAAATTACTGATTTTGCCAGAAGCATTCGGAATGGATAGAAGGGGATGTGCGGGTGTGTGTGGGTGCACACACACACACACACACACACACTCATGCAGGAGAGAGTGTCATCACTTCAATGGTGCAATTTCATAATTACACGTCAGGGTGACAGAGTACCCAAACAGCATCCTAGACACAGTATCCTAGACGCCGGGGCGGCTGTCTGCCTCCATGACCTCATGCCCCATCTCTGGCTTGATGGATAGTACTGGTGGCGCTTCTCTCTGGAGGGTGGGGACACTACCCCTCCTCCAGGGGATCTAGATTTCATTATGACTTTCCCACTGAGAGACAGGACCCTGAGTGGCAGAATTACATCCTGCATCTCACCCCACTTCCAACCATATTAGGACATCCAGAGAAAGGACAGCCCTGATGTGAGACTCACAAACATTAAAAAAATAAAAAATCAGAACAGAACTCAGAGGAAGAAAAAAGAAAAGTCCTTCTCCTGAACAAAGGGAGTAAAATGCCATGAAGGTGTAAGATGGCAAAAAGTGGCAGTGGGTGTGTTGCTAGGAGTCACCACCAGTTGCTTACAAAGTCTCGGTGAATTCACGTGTCATCACGAAACACAGCAGGGCCTTGTGGTCCCTCTCTCCCATGTCCTCCAGCTATGTTTTGTCTGCAGAACAACTTTAGTCAAAGAATAAGTTTAATCAGAAAAGGCAGAAGCAAAGGAAAACTGTCAAACAGCATCCAACAATACGAGTCTAGTCATTAAGCGGAGTCAAGGACCTTTAGTTCCTTCTCAAGGGCAGAAAATAACACTGAGTCATAACCTGGGAGCTGTTTTGCAGACACTGAAACCCCCACCTGGTGGAGAAAGTTAACTACATGATGACCAGAGTGTAGCCATGATAGGAGTTGCCATAATTTTGAGAACTGGCTTCCAGGAAGTGGGAACAAACTGATGCTGGAACTGAAGACTAAGTGCATTTGAAACCATCGAGACGACACAGCCATCGCCAGACCCATTTCAAGAGGACTGTCAGAGCTGACTGCGCTGTTTCTGACCTTATCTCCCCCTCTCTGCATATGGACCTCCAAACTCCCCTTTAAAAGGTCCTGCCCACTGACCGTCCCGGAGGAGCTGGCCTCTGGGCATGTGTCCACCCTCACCCCCCACTGCTCCAGCTGCCGCCCTCTGAAATAAAGCAAACCCTTCTTTCCACCAACCTTGCCTCTTTATTGGCTCTAGAATGGCCAGCAGCCAGACCCCTCTCTTTCAGCAGCAGTCAGTCACGTGTAGTAGGGTTGGAAAACAACAGGCGAGCCCTCCAGACACAAGGCTTCATTTGAAGTGCCCGACTCAACCCAACTGTCTGTGACAAAGCAGGAAGCTTAAGTGTGTGTGTATGAGTCTGTTACTCTTCCTTGAAAACAGCTGAAGTTATGCACAGAATGATTGCCTCTGACTTCTTCCCACCAGTCATCACTTAGAGAGTGCCCATGGATGTGGGGGAGCACTATCGTCATGAAACATGAGCCAAAGAGGGTTTGGGTGGTAGAGTGGAGTGTGCAACCAGCTTACACTGCCCAGAGAATATCCTCTTTGTTCACTTATCTTGCTGGTAACGGAAGTGATGTTGTTTCAACAGCGTCAGTCCTTCTGGAATCCGGACTCCAACACGGCTGGCAAAGAAAGTAAAGCAAAACAAACAAACCAAAAAAAAACTAGACAGAAACATGTTTATGAATTCCACGAACATCCAAGGGAAGGGCTTCCCTGGTGGTCCAGTGGTTTAAGAATCCACCCGCCAATGCAAGGGACACAGGTTCAATCCCTGGTCCAAGACGATTCCACATGCTTCCAGGCAACTAAGCCCGTGCCCCTCAACTACGGAGTCCGCACTCCAGAGCCCCTGCTCCACAACCAGAGAAGCCGCTGCAGTGAGAAGCCTCCGCACCACACAGGACGGTAGCCCCCACTGGCCACAACCAGAGAAAGCCCAGGTGCAGCAGTGAAGACCCAGTCCAGCTGAAATAAACAACCAAATAAATAAATCCCAAGGAAGCGATCCTGAACTTCAGAAGCAGGCAGGGAACACGCTCTCGTGTGGTGAGCAGAGTCCCTGGGAACAGATTTAAAAAAAAAAAAAAAAGATGGGGAATACCTCTTCCACCTCAATTCCATTTGCCCAACTCACAACATACAGGCCGGCAGACACACTGGTTTGTCAACATGTAGCGAATGCCAATATGAATTGTAACACCTTTGTCTGAAAACTAGACAAGACACTACTGGAGCTCGGCTCGGATCATCAGGCTCAAATTTAAGCTATGGTATCATCACTCCCTTCAAAGTATGGAGATGAACCCTCCTTAAGATAATGCACGGCGCCTGTCTTCTATTTTAAAGCAAATTTTGTTTTGAGAAGTCCTCACTACCCTATCAATCAGCGGATGACTGAGCTAGCACAAAATCAGGGCTGAAAACCTCTTCTTGAAATAATAACTGCCTTCAACAATAATGGTACAGCCGCAGAGAGAAACATCTTTCAAAGTTGCAGAACGGTGTCAAAAGTAGCCAGGAGATATGGACCTTCAATCCAGTTATTTGACCTTTTTGTTTGTTTGTTTGTTTTAATCCAAGGCATTAAAGGTAAAATTTGATCTGCTTGGACACGCTTCTCCACAGAAACTTCTGTGAACTCTTGTCAATAAAGGGAGACCGAAAATATTAAAGGAAAGAACAATTGTCTAGTGGTCGCCTGTCCTGAGCGGGTCCACACAGTGTAACAAGAAGATAAATGGGGGGAAAACTCTAAGATACAAAGCAAATGACCTCCCTTTCCTGTACGCCCCCACGAAACATCACGAGAATGTTTATATGGTATAAAGTCACTGTTCATGTGACTATGTCATGACAGGAATTAGTACAGGCTCTTTTTCAAGCCAAAATGTATAGATCAGATATATATATATATATATATATATATATATATATATATATATATAAATCAGTTATATTTATTTTCAGGGCACACCCTAAAAAGCCCAAGAGTATACATTCTTCTGTTACATATGCAATGTCCTATAATTCTATATCATATATGGCATATTACACATTAATAATCAACCAAACTATTCAACTAAAATGTGAAATGAGTTAAGGATAAACAGCTATTTTCCTGAAAAGAAGCAGATGACTAAAACAAAAATCAACACAATCTTCTATCTTCAGTGAAGTCGTTAGATCCAACTCAGATTGTAAAGAAAAAAAAAAAAAAAAACAACAACAGACATTTTAAAACGCAATGGGCTTTAAGTGTCTAAAAACCAAGCACGTGAATCATCTTTGCAAGCCATCTTCCAGCAAGGCATACCTTCAACACTTGGGTTTAAATCACAGAAATCTTGTTTTGTTTGAAACCAAAAGGATGAAAAATATAGACTTACCTTTCTGTCCTCTATTTCCACACAAGTATTGCAGTCTGCTTTGATATCCTGAGAGGAGGAGAAAAGAAAGGGAGAGAGGACAGGAGTCAGACTTATGGTCAGAAAACGTTTAGTGGTGTCGCTGAAATGCCCTTTAAAATAATAAAAAGCTCATGCTCCTGATGGTTGTTTCTCGAGCCACTGCCCTTTATAGCGCTTTTTAGAAGTATATGCCCTGCTGTTTGCATTAGAGACATATGGATGCCATAGCTAAGCTTTATTGCATGCAGATGTGGGGTGAAGGCAAAGCTATGGATCAGAAATCACAGCAGAGAGTAATGGATGGCTTATAAAATGATGTGCCCACCTCAGACACCTTCCCTTATATTAGCAGAGATTGCCCTTACTGGGAATTAATGTCTCTTGCCCATTCCAGATTTGGGACAGTCAAATCTAGCTTTCTTCAACTCAAAGTCATCACTGTCTGTTTTTAACCCTCCTTCCATGCATCCATCTGTCCAGTCATCCATCCATCCAACTGGTCCATCATCTGTCATCCACCCATCCATCCACTGTCCATTCATCCATCCATTATCCATCCATCCATCATGTATCCATCCACAATCTATCATCCATCCATCCATCTAAATATCATCCTTCTATTCATCTATAGGAGAAGGCAATGGCACCCCACTCCGTACTGTTGCCTAGAAAATCCCGTGGATGGAGGAGCCTGGTGGGCTGCAGTCCATGGGGTTGCGAAGAGTCGGACACGACTGAGCGACTTCACTTTCACTTTTCACTTTCATGCATTGGAGAGGAAATGGCAACCCACTCCAGTGTTCTTGTCTGGAGAATCCCAGGGACGGTGGAGCCTGGTGGGCTGCCGTCTATGGGGTTGCACAGAGCCAGACACGACTGAAGCGACTTAGCATAGCATAGCATAGCATATTCATCCATATTCATCACATACCTACTTCTTATGCATTTTTCTTGTTGCTTTGGAATGTAAAGATGAAAAAACATGGTTTCAACCCTCAAGGAACTCCCAAGTTACACAAAGAGACACATACACACTCAAGCAATTGTGATATTCATTTACTCATTCAAAAGATATATATTCAGCACCTATTTCTTGCCAAGTCTTGCTCTAGGCATGGAAGACCTAACATATGAAACACAGGAAGGTCCTGCCCTAGTGATGTTCACATTTTGCTGGAAAAGACAGAAAACAAAAAAGAAACATCTATAATGTTTGATATTTAGAAGAAGAAACATTCCATGAAGAGAAATAAATCAGGGAGAAGGGGATGGAATTCAGTCCCTCAGTCAGGAATATCACTGCAAGAGGAAATGGCAACCCACTCCAGTACTCTTGGCCTGGAAAATCCCATGGACAGAGGAGCCTGGTGGGCTACTCTTTGGGGTCACAAAGAGTACTGAGGACAACTTAGTAACTGAGCATGTAGGGAGTGGGAAATGCTGAGGAAGACTTTAAATTTGAAGAGAGCTGGCAACTGAGGAAAGGCTTGAAGGCAGCTGAGGGATGAGCTATGCTTGTGGCCATCTGGGAAAGAGTATCTCAGAAGAGGAGAGAACATCAGAAGAGGAGAGAACAGGTGCAAAGGCCCTGAGGGGGCGATGGGGCGGATAAGATAAGCGGTGGGAGGTCTCTGTGGCTGGAGGGAAGCCTGTTAGGGAAATAGTGGGAGGTGCATCAGTGAGCAACCACCCAGACTTACTTTTGTTCTTATTGTGAGGGCTTCCCAGATGGCGCTAGTGGTAAGTAACCAACCAGCCAATGCAGCAGATATAGGAGATGTTGGTTTGATCCTTGGGTTGGGAAGATCCCCTGGAGGAGGGCATGGCAACCCACTCCAGTATTCTTGCCTGGAGAATCCCATGGACAGAGGAGCCTGGCGGGCTACAGTCCATAGGGTGGCAAAGAGTTGGATATGACTGAGCGACTGGCACACTTGTGTCTTATTTTGCTCAGCATCATGCCTTCATCCATGCAGTAGTATGTCTCAGGACTTCTTTCCTCTTTGAGGCTGGATTATATTCCACTGTAAGGAGAGACCACATTTTGTCTATCCACTCATCCCCTGGGTAGTCACTGGGTCATCTCCACATTCTGGTTATCACGAATAATGCTGCTATAAACATGGGTGCACACACATCTGTTCAAGTCCCTGCTTTCAGTCCTTTTGTGTATATGTCCAAAAGTTGAACTGCTGAATTACACGCTAATTTCAGGGGTAAGTCTTTGAGGAGCCGCCACAGGGTTCTCCACAGCGGCTGCAACATTGTACTCTCCCACAGGCAATGAGCAAGGTTCCAGTCTCTCCACGTCCTTGCCCAGGGCTCATCATTTCCACTCAGAAGGTGTGAAGAGAGAACAGGTATTAGCTGCTTTTTAATTGGTTTATTTTTATTGTTGACTATGGGACTGCAAATAGATCCAACCAGTCCATTCTGAAGGAGATCAGCCCTGGGATTTCTTTGGAAGGAATGATGCTAAAGCTGAAACTCCAGTACTTTGGCCACCTCATGTGAAGAGTTGACTCATTGGAAAAGACTCTGATGCTGGGAGGGATTGGGGGCAAGAGGAGAAGGGGACGACAGAGGATGAGATGGCTGGATGGCATCGCTGACTCAATGGACGTGAGTCTGAGTGAACTCCGAGAGTTGGTGATGGACAGGGAGGCCTGGTGTGCTGCGATTCACAGGGTTGCAAAGAGTCAGACACAACTGAGTGACTGAACTGAACTGAACTGAACTGATGCCGGGTCTTTGTCGCTGCAGGCAGGTTTTCCTCTGGTTCTGGCCAGAAGGGCCTTCTCCCCACGGTGGCTGCCCTTGTTGCAGAGACAAGGCTCCAGATGCACAGGCTTCAGCAGTCATGGCTCACGGGCTTAGATGCTCTGCATTATGTGGGACCTTCCCAGACCAGGGACTGAACCAGTGTCCCCTGCGGTGCAAGGCAGGCTCCCAACCATTGTACCAGCAGAGAAGCCTTTAGCTGACTTCTGTTTAAATATAAGAGACAGTTGGGGGCCAAAAATGCAAGTGGGGAGACAAGTGTGGGGGCTGCTGTGGGAATTCAGGTGGAAGATGATGGTGATGGCAAGGGGAGTGGTGGGCAGGGGAGGCAGGGAGTCACGGTCAGAGTGTGGACAGATCAGCAGGTGTCCTCCAAGACTGCATGTGGGAGGCGAGGAAAAGATGGGGATCAAGGACTATTGCAAGGTTTCCGGTCTGAGGATGCTAGTAGCGGAGGTGCGGGAGGGGCACGACGGTTGGGGCAGGAAGGTGAAGGGATCTGCAAACAACGGCACCTCTGTTGAATATCAGTGAAGTCCACAGCCCTGTTTATCCTCTCCCTCTTGGGCTGGGATGTTCTGCTGATGTGTCACGAGGACACTGTGGATACAAGTGCAAGGCTATCACCATAGTGATGGATCCAGCACAGCAAACGCTAGGCCCACGTGAATCAAGAGTGGAACCACAGCAGACAATGTCGCGGGCAGAAGACTTTGTTTTCTTTGTAACAGACTATTTTGCTACCAGCAAAGTGGGACAGAACCTGTGAGCAATGAAGGCATGTCCCTTTGGTGCCAGGAACTGTGTGGGATGTTTTTCACACCTGCCTCTAAATTTCCCCAAACGAAACAAGGTTAGGATTACTTAGTGGTTTTTTTTTTTTTTTTTTAAACTATAGTTGATGTATACTATTATATTAGTTTGAGATGTACAGCATGGTGATTCAGTGATTCTTTTTTTAAAGATCGTACTCCATTAAGATAATGGCTGTAATTCCCTGGGCTATACAACATACCCTTGGTGCTTATGTATTATAATACATGTACTTCTTAATCCCGTGTGTCTAATCTGTTCCCCTGCTTTCCTTCTTCCCTTTGGTGATCATTGGTTCGTTTTCTGTATCTGTGAGTCTGCTTCTGTTTTGCATACACATTCATTTGTATTTTTGTTTTTCTTGTCGTTGTTCTTGTTGTTCAGTCGCTCAGTCGTGTCCAACTCTTTGAGACCCCAAGGACTGCAGCATGCCAGGCTTCCATTTCCTTTACCATCTCCTGGAGTTTTCTCAAACTCATGTCCACTGACTCAGTGATGCCATCCAACCATCTCATCCTCTGTCGTCCCCTTCTCCTCCAGCCTTCAATCTTTCCCAGCATCAGGGTCTTTTCCAATGAGTCAGTTCTTCCCATCAGGTGGCCAAAGTATTGGAGCTTCAGTGTCAGCTTCAGCATCAGTCCTTCCAGTGAATATTCAGGACTGATTTCCTTTAGGATGGACTAGTTGGATCTCCTTGCAGTCCAAGGGACTCTCAAGAGTCTTCTCCAACACCACAGTTCAAAAGCATCTATTCTTCGGTGCTCAGCTTTCTTTATGGTCCAACTCTCACATCCATACATGACTACTGGAAAAACCATAGCTTTGACTACATGGACCTTTGTTGGCAAAGTAATGTCTCTGCTTTTTAATATACTGTCTAAGTTGGTCATAACTTTTCTTCCAAGGAGCAAGTGTCTTTTAATTTCACGGCTGCAGTCACCATCTGCAATGATTTTGGAGCCCCAAAAATAAAGTCTCTCACTGTTTCCATTGTTTCCCCATCTATTTGCCATGAAGTAATGGGACCGGATGCCATGATCTTAGTTTTTTGAATGTTGAGCTGTAAGCCAACTTTTTCATTCTCCCGTTTCACTTTCAAAAAGAGGCTCTTAAGTTCTTCACTTTCTGCCATAAGGGTGGTATTATCTGTGTATCTGAGGTTATTGATATTTCTCCCAGCAATCTTGACTCCAGCTTGTGCTTCATCCAGTCCAGCATTTCACATGAAATGTACCCTTCATATAAGTTAAATAAGCAGGGTGACAATACACAGCCTTGATATACTCCTTTCCCAATTTGAAACAACTCTGTTGTTCCATGTCCTGTTCCAACTGTTACTTCTTGACCTGCATACACATTTCTCAGGAGGTAGGTCAGGTGGTCTGCTATTCCTGTCTCTTGAAGAATTTTCCAGTGATGCTGGAAAATTCTGGTGATCCACACAGTCAAAGAATTTGGCATAGTCAATAAAGTAGAAGGAGACGTTTTTCTGGAACTCTCTTGCTTTTTCAATGATCCAGCGGATGTTGGCAATTTGGTCTCTGGTTCCTCTGCCTTTTCTAAATCTAGCTTGAACATCTGGAAGTTCATGGTTCATGTACTGTTGATGCCTGGATTGGAGAATTTTGAGAATAACTTTGCTAGCATATGAGATGAGTGCAATTGTGTGGTAGTTTGAACATTCTTTGGCATTGCCTTTCTTTGGGATTGGAATGAAAATTGACCTTTTCCAGTCCTGTGGCCAAATTTGCTGGCATATTGAGTGCAGCATTTAACAGCATCATCTTTTAGGATTTGAAATAGCTTAGCTGGAATTCCATCACCTCCACTAGCTTTGTCCGTAGTGATGCTTCCTAAGGCCCACTTGACTTCACATTCCAGGATGTCTGACTCTAGGTGAGTGATCACACCATTGTGGTTATCTGGTTCAAGAAGATCTTGTTTGTACAGTTCTTCTGTGTATTCTTACTACCTCTTCTTAATATCTTCAGCTTCTGTTATGTCCATACCATTTCTGTCCTTTATTGCTGCAAATGACATTATCTTTTTCTTTTTATGGCTGAGTAGTATTCCATTGTATCATATACATTGTATTATATTATATACACATATTATATACATTGTACATTATATACATTGTATTACACACACACATACACACACACACACATATACTTACACAGAGATCCTGAATCAGAACCCACATTTTAAAAAGTGTTGTGGACAGAATGGTTGTATCTCCCAAATGCATAGTTTGAAGCCCTTGAACCCCAAGTTGGCTGTCTTTAGAGATGGGCCTTTAAAAACATAATTAAGGTTCAATGAAGTTGTAAGGATGGGGTCCTCATTTAATAGGATTAGTGCCCTTATAAGAAGAGTCACTCAAGCTTCAATACTTTGGCCACTGGATGTGAAGAGCTGACTCACTGGAAAAGACCCTGATGCCAGGAAAGATTGAGAGTAGGAGGAGAAGGGGGTGGCAGAGGATGAGATGGTTGGATGGCATCACCGACTGAATGGACATGAGTTTGAGAAAACTCCAAGAGAGATAGAGAAGGACAGGGAAGCCTGGCCTGCTGCAGTCCATGGGGTCACAAAGAGTCAGACACGACTTACCAACTGAACACCGACAAGAAGAGGCACTGGAGGGAAGATATCAGAGAGCTTCTCTGATTTCTCTGCACTCATGAACCAAGAAGAGGCCACACGTGGACATATCGAGAAGATGTCATCTGCTTGTCAGGAAGAGAGTGCCCACCAGAACTTGACTATACTAACACCCTGCTCTGGGACCTTCAGCCTCCAGACCTTCAGCAAAATAAATTCCAGTTGTTTAACCACCAGTCAGATTAAGACAGTGAGATACCCCGGATGATCTGAGAAGCACAGTCGGAGGACATGGACTCACGCTTTTCCCACTCAGACTCCTAATTTAACAGCTGAGGTCTCCGACTGACCTTGCAGGCAGAGGAGTGCCCTGCTTCCCACTGAGAATTCTCTTTGAAGTCATCCTCTAAGGCCATGGTCCCAACCATTTTTGCACCAGGAACAGGTTTCATGGAAGACAATGTTTCCAGGGATGGGGGGTGAGGAAGAATGTTTTCAGGATGATTCAAGGGTATTGCATTTATTTCTGTTATTATGACATCAGCTGCAACTCAGATCACCAGGCATTAGATACTGGAGGTTAGGACCCTACTCTAAGGAACATGAAGAGAAAGTAGAGATTAGTTTGGTATGGGAGAGATGAAAGTGTAGATTGTTAAACCTCAGAGATATCATCTCGAAAACAGGCAGGCAAAAGCAGTTCCCTGCCTGTTTGATGCCATTCTGACCAGGGGAAGCTCGCGTTCTCTTCCTCAAATGAAAATATGATGAGTTTGCAAGGATGAATCCATATCCGATTTTGATTTACCCACACAGAAATGGCAGGTGTTAATCAACTAAGGAACAAAATCAATAAACCCAAGGCAGGGTTTTTTTTTTTTTAAATCTGCCACCAAGGACCCATGCCAGGGACAGATAAAAGCCATCTGGCAAGATCCAAGCTCTTGCCATTTCCTGAAGATTATTCAATTTATTCTTGTCAGGATTAATTTACTTAAGCCCACGCTGGAATTTTTATTTAGATGATACTGTTGGTTTGTCATCTGCTGCAGAACATCGCGGGAGGCACCCCAGGGGACATGCACTTGCTTCTGAACAATGTTGGACTCAAATTGGAAAAATGTCACTTTGGCGGGAACAAATTACGGTTCAGATCGCTCAGCGGAGAGTGGGTGTCTGCAGACTACGGGCTTTGACCTGACCTTTTCCAAGCCGGAGGAGTCGAGGAAGTACTTTGATGGCTTCGCTTGGGGGAACAGATCAAGTGCTCAAGTGTTAAGTATGAATCTGTAGCCCTAGACTCATCACCAACCATCAATTTCCCTAGAGGAGTCAGCCATGCTTCTTGCGGTACCTGGGAAACCCTGAACAGTGTTGAACTGCCAAAGTAGATGGAAACCCACATTTGCTATGGTATCATGAAGCTTGGATCCATATCACTGGGCTCCCCCAGCAGTGACTCAGTTCTCCGCTTGTAAAATAAAGGTAATAATAACAGCTGCTTCCCTTGTTGTGAGGCATATCGGCCATGGTCTCAGACGACAGTAAGCCATCAAGACCCGTTAGCTATCGTCAGTGGCCTTTGCTGAACGTCTTTGGGAGACCCGGTTCTGAGTGGAGTCCCTGAGAACTTCAAAAACAGTTCTATTTTTAAAGTTTTCTCTCCAGAGGCTTCTGAGTTCCTCTGGCTTTCAGACATCAAAGCGCGAGTGTGTCTGTTCTTTTCAGAAGCTGTTTCATCTCCCGAGAGATATTTCTTTTCTTCTGCATTTCTCGTGCCAGTTCTTTCTGACGATTTTTGTAGGTCAGGGTTATTTCTGTCTACCGTGCAGGAGCACCATCGTCCTGCATTGCGGATCAGCATCATGCAGGGCTCCGAAGACCCTGGAAGGCAAAGGTCTCGGCGAGTAGGTGGAGAGACACCCCGGCCAGTGAGATTCTGGAGGCCTCGGGAGACTTAGAAGCTAGGAGCCTATAGGGGGCTCCCCAGGTGGCATTAGTGGTAAAGAACCTGCCTGCCAGTGCAGGAGACATGAGATGAGAGTTCAATCCCTAGGTCAGGAAGATTGGGGCATGGCAACCCACTCCAGTGTCCTTGCCTGGAGAATCCCATGGACAGAGGAGTCTAAACAACAGCAATCCTGGGGATCACTTTCACTCTCAAGAGCTGTTACGCCCAGGGTCCCCTGTGTTTTCAGAGTCCAGCGCCTGGAACTGTCCTAAAAATGGATGATTTCAGTTATTAATACTGGAAGGGCAATGGAAAGGAAAGAGCAGGGCCCTTATATCTTACGTAAGAGCTGTTGTCGTCTAGCCACTAGGCCGTAACTGACTCTCTTTGCGACCCCATAGACTGCAGCCCCGCCAGGCTCCTCTGTCCATGGGACTCTCCAGGCAGGAACACTGGAGCAGTTTGCCATTTCCTTCTCCAGGAGATCCTGCCCCAGGGATCAAATCCACATCTCTTACATTTCCTGCATTGGCAGGTGGTTTCTTTACCAATGAGCCACCTGGGAAGCCCATGTAAGGGTTAAGTAAGGCTAATATATCGTTGACACACCATAATTCTCCTGGACTTGGATATAAAGTCCCAGAGTTTTTAAGGGAAATACCTGCAGCTCAAGTCATCTCTTGGGAGCTGGGGAAAACACAGCCAAAGACTCAGCTGACAAGTCCAAACAGGGCTTATGATCAACTGCTCTTATGAATGGAAGAAATCCAAGTGTTTTGTTCTTTCTTTTCAAACAGAAAATAAATGCTATGGCCAGACAGTTTAGAGCATGGAAAAGCAATGCGTTACATCATCGTAGTCCAAAAAAGAATTCAAAAGTGCATTTAAAATTCTGAATCAACGTTACGGGAGGAGGAGGGGCGATAATTTTCCTTCTACCTTCCTAGGATCTTGGCTGAAACTCCCGGTAACAAAGACGGATGACAAGAGGAAAAGAAACACAGTGAGTCTCCTACAGATGAGTGAACGTTCAAAGACGGGAACACGCGTGCTCACGACCAGTCACGTGAGGTGGTTCGCGTGTTCAGTGTACATTGTCACGTGTGTGCATCCTCCCCCAGCAGCTGTGTCTTTGTGTACTTTAGTGCCTTGTACTGTATAGAGCACAGTAGTACGTGATCTTTATTTCCAGCCCAGGATGTCCAGAAGCAGTTGTACAAGCAGCAGAGATGGAGCTGGTACTGCGAGCAAGCGCCAAGAGTCAGAGGCCCAGAGAAACGACCGAGAGCAACAAGGAGGAGGAGGAACCGCAGACCGGGACGAGGGTCAGGATGCAGGAAACGGTACCGGCTTTTTCTTTCTTTGAGCGGGCACTGTTAGAGCTTGCGGCTCAGGACTTGAAGGGGGAAGGGTGCGCGAAGGCTGCGTCGGCCATCCAGAACGCAACCCAGTGCTACTGTGTCATCTACGGGGAGAAAAAAAGCCCCGCTGCCCAGACCTCACCGAATTGTTTTCTTCAAGGGGGTAGATGGAGTTGAACCCAGCGAGGAACCGGAAGCCATGCCACCCATGTCAGGCGTGAGTGAAACCGCAGCTCGCCCTCCGTCCCATGTTGCTGATGGTCCTTCGGCTCCACCGTGTCCCAGCCCCTCTCCTCCGACCTCCTCCTTGCCTGTTCACTCCACGCCGGCCCCTGTATGCCAGCTGCCGTACTGGACTATGGTGCTACTCAAGAGCCTATACTGTTTTTCTTTATTATTATTATTTTTAACGTAGCATTTATGTGACAACTATTCACTACTCTGAACTATTATGGTTCTACAAAGCTGGCTGTCAGTTGAGCACCTAGGCTAACTTGGTTGGACTTATGGACAAATTGGACTTCTGAACGCACTCTGGGGATGGAACTTGTTCGCATGTGGAGGATTTACTAGAAGGCTTTTTTCCTGTTTGCCTCCTGTACACAGGGGAGAGACCCAGGAAAAGTAACTGCCAGAAGTGGCCCATCCACCCCCTGAAGGACTGTCTTCAGCCAAAGATAAAAGGCCTTAGGATTGGGATGGTGGTTACCAGGGAAGCGCAGTAAACAAGGGTGTGGCTGTGATGGAGACCTAAGCTGTTGCCTTCTCCCGGACAAGGGTTTCTAGAGACTTAGAGTCCTCCTTCTCTATGGAGATGGAGATACCTTTACAAATGGAGATTTTTCTTTTTCCCCTGGAAATACAAATCTCCCTCTCAAAAAGCCAGCTTCTGCACTGTTTTCAGAGATACTCCAGTATCTGCAGCTTCTCAAAAATAACCATCCCCCAATAAGCCTCCAACACTCTGGCCACCTGATGCGAAGAGCTGACTCACTGGAAAAGACCCTGATGCTGGGAAAGATTGAAGGCAGGGGGAGAAGGGGGCACCAGAGGATGAGATGGTTGGATGGCATCACCAACTCGGTGGACACGAATTTGAGCAAACTCTGGAAAATAGTGAAGGACAGGGAATCCTGGTATGCTGCAGTCCATACGGCCGCAAATAGTCGTACATGACTTAGCAACTGAACAACAGCAACAATAATCCTTCTGGCAAGGAAGCAAATTTGGGCATGGTATAGTCTCTTCCCTTTTATTTATAAATGGTTTCCTTCCAAATAGCATTTTTTCCCCAAGAGCTTGGACACGTGCTGTTCTGAACATTACAATTATTTCTAGTTTAAAAGAAGCCAACCAGTTATGAGTTCAGCATCTAGCATTTAGAACATTATTGGTGATTTATTGCAACCTGAGTCTTTAATTGTTTTGACCTCCACAAAGACTCAGATTTTGAAAATAACTATAAGTGATAAGGACCACTGGCTCAATGTTTCCATTTTACAGAAGAGAAAAAAACAGTATCAAAGCGAGAGAGGGTGGGGAATTGGCTTTGATGATTTGAAATAAGAGGGGTTGAAATCCATCTGGTCTACCAGTTTTGTATTTTAGACTTTCCTCAATAACATATACTGTCCTGGAATCCAAATATTTAAATCAATGTTCTAAATTTAATTGCCTTATTTAAAGAAGATTCTGCCCTACTTAAAAAAAGAGAAGAGAGTTGGTGCAAGTAAGATATCATGTGTTTCTTTCAGTTGAACGCCTCAGTCTGTATTCTCAACTCCAAGGACTAAGACAAGGATAAGGACACTGGAGTACATGAAGATTGTGTACACAACGTTCACAAGAAGATCAGTACACAACATTCACACTGACATGTTGTACCCACTTCTTAACATCTCCATTCACAAATTTACTCAGCCCCTGCAATATCAGATATGGCCAGCAGATGGCAGCAAACAACCATGCAAAATATCAAAAGCTCCACGCACTATACCAGAACATCGAATTCACTGGGTCTATAAACTTCTTGAAATATCACAATCTTTCTGCTCCCTCAAAACTTAAGCCTCAAATGACTATGTGCTTTAATTAATAAGCCTTAATTACTTGCCAGGAATGTGATCATTTGAGGAGGCGTTTTATTAGTATGTGTTTAAGGTTCTGTGTTTCAAGGTACAGGATATTCTGAAAGCACTAAGACTTCCATTTAAGCCTGAACAAGACTGAGAATTTAAGAGTTATTTCTCCTGAAATAATACAAATGGCAGAAGTGCATGTAAACTAAAGATCTCAACATAAATCCATTGAACCAAGACAGTAGCCAGGTCAGAAATCAATAGTGTTAAATTTATAAACATTTGGAGGAATTTTAAGGGGGGGTTCTTTTGGGGTACAGCAGCAAAGACCACAGAGATATTTGCAAACCTGGCTCTTATGCAAATAAAGATAGGAGGGAATTCATCTTGGAACTCAACTTCTTTGAGAATTACACCTTCAGCCCCACAAATTACTTTGTTCTCTTCATTCTATGCTCTTTGCAGCTCGGTTATCAGGGGAGGAGAGCAAGTTGGCAGAAGCTTGGCAACACAGGGCTGCTGGCTCAGCACAATTAAATTTGATACCGTGGAAGGCAGCCCCCTCTCAGGTAGGAGCAATATGTCACAGAGGTGAGCTCAAACCCAGGGTCTGTTTGCAGATAACAGTTATGCATTGGCATCACAGCAGGAGTTTAATGAGAGCGCTTTTAATTAACTGTAAAAGTAATTACCCATATTAGATGTAAATCGCACTTGTTTTTACATGAGGTGAATAATTTCAGTGCAGCTTTTAAGAATAATACTTCTGGAGGAGCTGTCAGCTGCAAACTCTTAACAAGTCTGCTTAAAAACAGGATGGAAAAGAAAAATGCCATCCCCGGAAGCCCAGGATTGTCACCTGGCTTCTGTCGGCTCTGTTGTTTCTCTTTGCATTCATATCAAGACCCAGCATCGAAACACATCCTCTCTATAGCTGTACAGTCAGAGAAGCACCCCAGCAAAAGGTTTTCTTGGTGGGGTTCATTTTTTACTTTTGGCCCACTGGATAATCCCCAGCTTCCCTGGGGCTTCCCTGGTGGTTCAGTGGTACAGAATCCACCTGCAATGCAGGAGTCCCACGTTCGATCCCTGTATTAGGAAGATCCTCTGGAGAAGGAAATGGCAACCCACTGCAGTATGCTTGCCTGGGAAATCTCACAGACAGAGGAGCCCGGCGGGCTACAGTCCATGGGGTTGCAGGAGTCAGACATGACTGAGCGACTAAACCCACACGATCCCCTGCACTTCCGGGGCTGGGCTTTTGTGAATAATAAATGGATGGAGCCAAAATAGGAATTAGAGGGAAGATGAAGAGAGGTAACTGGCCGGTGGGGGGTGCCTTCCATGAACTAAAGTGAATGCTGTCCAAAGAACATAACAGATTACTGAGGAGGAAGAACGTGTTTACAGCGATCCCAGTGCTGTTCACGGATTGCCATTGGACTTGAAAGTTCCAGGGATGAACTTCTGATGAGAACAGATGTCTGCATGACCAGCACCAAAACAAGAAGTCAGCCTCCCTGGTATTTATAAATAGCATGAGAAAACGACAGAGGTCAGTGTTGAGTGGGACTGAAGGTGAAACCAGATGCTTTGGCTGGAGAACTGTGCTATGGACATCAACCACTCTGTGGGCTCTGGAAATTCCCCTAAGAAAAGAGAGGGTCCCTGGGTTTCCCAGGTGGTACTAGTGTTAAAGAACCCACCTGCCAATGCAGGAGATGTGGGTTTGATCCCTGGTCAGGAAGATTCCCTGGAGAAGGGCATGGCAACCCACTCCAGTATTCTTCCTTGGAGAACCCCATAGACAGAGGAGCCTGGTGGGCTGCAGTCCATGGGGTCGCAAAGAGTCAGACATGACTGAAGCAACTTAGCACGCACGCTCGCACGCAGCGAACTTCCTATCTGAACTGCAGTGAAGCATAAACAGCTAGCATAGAGTTTGCAAATACAAAATTACCGGGTAATTATTTATATTTTGATAGGCACCTTCATTAAGGGATTTGAGGATGCAATTATCAAATTGAAGTTTAGAGCACTCCAGTGAGGCAACTTTACAGAAGACAAGGAAAGTCAGGATGCAAACAGACGAGTTTACACCCCTCCTATCAGCCAGCAGCTTGGTAGCCGGTCAGGTCCCTTTTAAAAAGACACTCGGTCTTCTGCTTGAATAGTGTGTCTGCTGTGGAGATTATCTTCCCGTCTGTAGTCTCCTTTGGGTTGCTGCTGCTGAGTTGTTATTGATGTTTGCTTTTACGCTTTGCCTTAAAATGGCCCCTAGAGGGCGCTAGAGCAGGAAATACGCTGGTCTGATAAGATACCCAGAGAACTCCTCTGGTTCAAGGTCAACTAAGAGAGGAGCCAGAGCTGGAACCTGCATGTCCCATGGGGAGATTTTATTTCCTTCTACGGAGCCACCATGTTTTCTCCTGTTTTTGTTGTTTGGTCGTTAAGTCATATCCGAATCTGTGACCCCACGGACGACTCTGACCATGGAATTCTTCAGGCAAGAATATTGGAGTGGGTTGCCGTTTCCTTCTGCAGGGGATCTTCCAGAATCTTCCAGGGATCAAACCTATGTCTCCTGCATTGGCAAGCGGCTTCTTTACCTCTGAGTCACTGGGGAAGCCCCAGGGTTAGCATTAAGTGAGATAAAAATATGTAAAGAAATGTCACGTAGTTAGGGGTGAAAAATGCTTGTTATTAGAGTTGCAATTTAAAATTTCATTATCTTTATCTATGTTCATTGCCTACTATCCTGTACATTATATACCAAAGAGGAGCAGAATCAGCCACCCCAAAGGGTGCCACGTTAGCATACTGATTACTTGAATTAAAGTTCCTTAAGAAGCAGCCAGTGATCTTCCTTTGTCCCCTGAAAGCAGGAAATAAGTCTCCCATGTGAAAGGCACCCTCCCTGCACCAGGAGGGTAGACAGCAGCCTTGTTACCAGAGACACAGAATTCAGGGTCAAGAAAGCTGTGTCAACAAACCTCCTCACTACCTCAGTAACTTACCACCCCAAGCCCAAACTTATTCAACTTGTCCGTTCTTCACAAACGTGGTGTTTTTTGCCTAAAAGTTATGAAAGCTGCCTGCTTTGGTCAGGTCTTTGAAACTCACATATTAATGAGCATCCATGTTGGTCACTCATTCGTGTCCGATTCTTCACGACCCCATGGACTGTAGCTCGCCAGGCTCTTCTGTCCATGGGGATGCTCCAGGTAAGAATACTGGGGTTGGTTGCCATGCCCTTCTCCAGGGGATCTTCCAGACCCGGAGATCAAACCTGAGTCTCCTGCATTACAGGCAGATTCTTTACCATCTGAGTCACCAGGAAAGCCCCTAGGAGCACCCATGGGTATGAAACTAATTTTTTTTCTCTAATTAATCTGTTTTTAGGGTCAATTAATTATTAGGATGGGCTTCCCCAATGGCTCAGATGGTAGAGAGTCTGCCTGCAATGTGGGAGACCTGGGTTTGATCTCTGGGTCAGGAAGATCCCCTGGAGAAGATCTCCTGGAGAATTATTAGGATATTCAAGATCTGAGAAGGGAAGAAAGGAAAGGTTTGGGCATCAAGTATGGGCATCAAGACAGGGCTCCTCACAGGCGAGACTCTGTTCCCTCTAAGGACACTGCATCTGAGAGCCCTGGGCCCCTCAACAAGTCTGGGCAGAAGGTAAGAATTCTGACCAGCTCCGTCTCCTGGATCTCTGCCTACAGGTCCCGGTGGAAGCAAGAGTGGCACAGGTCCTGTCCTTTTTCTAAATTGAAATCAGCAGGAGAGAATGTCTGAGTGAACTGATTCCTGGGTTCCAGTGATGTTGGTCAAGAATAGTCATGAATACTCTTGTTTTGTGTTCATCACTTTCCTCCCAGAGACAGTCAATGTTTTCCTTGGTCTCCGCCTTTGATATCAATTGTCACATGGGGGAAAAACCACACAGAACACAAGTGTAGACTGCTGTATGCACAGGTCCTCCCTGGGCCAGCATTTGTTTGGGACAGACTTTGCTGTGAGTCCTCAATCTAAAATCAGATGAGGGGGCTTCCCTGGTGGTCCCGGGGTTAAGCGTCCACCTGTAAATGCAGGGGAGTGCGGTTTTGATCCCTGGTCTGGGAAGACCCCACATGTTGCTGAGCAACTAAGCCCATGTGCCGCCAACTATTGAGCCCAAACGCCCTAGAGCCTGCACTCTGCAACAAGGGAAGCCACTGCAGTGGGAAGCCCGCACCAGCAATGAAGAGTAGCCCCTGCTCATCGCAACTAGAGAAAGCCCGCATGCATTCAGCTGCCTGTTTTAACTTCCCTTTCCTTACGAGATTCTGCAAAAGACACACCAGCCAGATCTCCAGATCCAGGCTATACAAGTCGTTCATGTGAATGCTGAAACATAGGGAGTGGGTTGGGTAGACACACCCAGGAGGGACAAGGGGCTCCATTACTGGGCTTTTCCACCAGGCTCTGCTAGCTCCAGGCCCTTCTCTACAGTGTCCGTCATGGATGGATCATTGAGCCCCACCCAAAGAAGGCACATTCCCCAGAGAGCAGCAGATCGTGTAAATTACAAAGCCCCTTTCCTTCCACTTTTAGAGGATCCTGCGAATTTAAGAGGAAAAAGAAAGCTTAAAGCCGTTCACAGCCTGCCTCACAGAAGAAATAGACGGCCAGAAATTCTCCCAGGCCCTCCAGCAAATGACCAGGAAATGGCGCAGATGGAGGCTGGCTCTGGGGCGCTGATAGGAACATTAGCTCAGCCGTTCCCCTCTGCAGCAGACTGGTCTCAAGTTAAATTGTGCACTCAGAGAGAAGAACACGTGAACACCTTTGTTGAATGCATCATATGGTCCTTTCAAAGGCCCACTGCACTAAACCCCGAAGCTCTGGAACATAGAAATCTTTTAATTTCTGCCTTAGAGAAATTTTTCTCCCTGATATGAAAGGCAGAATTCAAAACAGTGTGGTTGAGTGGCTAGTCTAACGCTAAGCATTATAATGAAGGCAGCTACGGGATTCTTTGAAGAGAGCTCAGGAATGCAAGAGAAAAAGAGTAGAAATGAGCAATTCTTGATTTGCAACAAAAGCATAACTCTGAAAACAACTCAGAGTCCACTGAAATTTTTTTTTTCCCTTGGCTGCATCGCCTGGCATGTGGAACTTCCCTAACCAGGGATCGAACCCACGGCCCCTGTATTGGAAGCATAGAGTCTTAACCACTGTACCATCAAGAAAGTGCTCAAATCCTTTCTTATTCACCTTCAGACATTGCAAAAAACAAACAAACAAACAAACCAGGACACCGAAATTGCAACTGTCCTGCACTTAAGAAGGGAGAATTTAAATAGTAATTATTCTAGATTTTTGATAATATACGAATATACTCCAAAATGACTAGAAGGAAGCTTGCACTTTTCCCCCTCCTCTGTCCCTTGAAGTTGCAAATCTTTTCAGGTCTTTCCAATGGAAACCGTCCAGGAAGTATCTAAAACTATAGCCACATTCACCTGAGACTGAAGAGAGATAAAAGGGAAAGAGTTTTTGTTTTGCTTTGCTTTTAATACAAGTTGTTACAAAGACTCTCTTGCCCACAGCTTCTATAAAATCACTTATAAAGGACAAATACAAATTATAAGTGTTTTCTCTACAAATATTAGTTAACTTATCAAACTGTTCATTTATAAGCTAGTGAATTCTGCAAGATGATATCCATCTCCTGTCTAAACTTTTAGAACAAAAACTTTCAGGTCTCTGTGTCTGTGTTTATGTATGTCTATAAATGAATAATACAATCTATATGTTTCTACTTGTAGACAGCACTGCCAAAATTAATGTGTAAAGAGCTCTATATAACTGGTTTAAACACAAATAGGTGTTTATCAAAGTAAATATTCTAAACCTCAGCAAATAACAGAAACTAACCCAAATGTTTTTCAAGTTTGCATGGTGTAGAATAATTTTCGGTAAATAAAAGCTAATTTAAGTCTGTGGGATTAATGAATGCAGACATGTCTCTAGTTTTATCTGCATTAAGTATAATACTTTTATTCTAACTAGGTTTCCTAAAAAGTCTTATAAGTCCATGGTATCCCTGTTACAAAATTTTTCAGTAAGAAAAATATCTTGAGATGATGCTGGCTTTGTCTAGTGTCTCATGAAAAGTTTGTGGGCCATCCAAACCTGATTGTTGGAAGCAAATAGTTTAGATAGATGTAAGTAAGATAAGAGATTTTAGGTGGACTTCTCAGTGATAATTATGCTTTATGATATCTATACATTATAAATAGCTTTCCCAAATCTGTTGGTAATTGAAAACCTTAAAAGATTCCCAAGTTAAATGATGGGAATTCATTGAGTATTTAGATCACTTACAAATGATATGAAATACAGAAACATCAATTATTAAACATGGTTAATCCACTTTGGTCTCTTATTACTGAGTAGCTAAAGATACTTGGATCTGTCAGAGAACATTTCTGGGCCTACATCTTTTGAAAAGTGTACTATGAGGAAGCATATGTTTTAAAAATTATTAAATATATTTATAAACTGGACAATTGAAAGGATGCTGGTACAACAGATAGTTCACAACTCTTTTCTTTAGAAGTTAAGGTTTTTAAGGGTTAAAAATATTAATATATGTAATTACAATTACCAGAAAATATAAGGGAAACATCTCTGTGTGCAAGGAAAATAGAATTCATGGTTTTAGTAAGAGAGGTTATGAGAAATAAAGATGCATTTTTTTGTTGAGGGAAAAGAAAGAAATTTTGCCCTAAAGTGAGGCTGGTTATTTCAGAATGGAAAAGAGGAAAATCTGAATGTAGAAAAGAAAGCTATAGAAGGCTTATGAAAAAAGGACTCTTGGGAAATGAATTTTCTGTGTGGTCAAGCTGCCTAAGATTGGGCTAGCTGTAACTAAGTAAAAGATGAAGGAATGAATTTTAATATCAAGAATACATTGGTGAAAAATTAGAATTTGGTTTTCTCTCTGTTGAAAGGAAATTTTCTCAAATTGCTGGTCTGCTCTTGATAAGATACTATGAGAGTTTTTTTTTTTTGCTGTTTGTTTTATTTAAGTACTCTCCCTAGACAGCAATGATTCTGTGTCCTGTGCTTCATGTTAATTTTATGATCAGGCTTTTGAGTACTTAAATAAACTTCAATGTTAAGAGTTGAATTTTGCTCAGAACTATGTAACTTTTCATATTTTCCTTTGAAGTCTTGTCTTAAACTTGTTAAATGGATAATTATGTTTCATAATTATCTGTGATTCCATCCAATCAAAATTTTAAAAACTTGATATTTTTGCAAGCTTCCCAAATCAGATTCTAATCCTTTGATATGGGAGTTTGGAATTGCTCTGGAATTTTCCTGGAACAACTTTAAAAAATTTGTTTTCTCTCCTTATAAACAGGGGAATGTTAGACTAAGTAGGCATATTAGATGGCAGAGTAGAACAATGTGCAATCATTTTCTCCTGCAAGAACTCCAAAATTACAACTTGCTGCTGAACAACTGTAGACAGGAGAATGTTGGATCCCACCAAAAAAAGACAACCCACATCCAAGGGCAAAGGAGAAGCCCCAGCAAGATGGTAGGAGGGGCAAAATCATGTTTAGAGTCAAACCCCATACCTGCCAGAGACACTCTGAGGGCTCAAACATACCTTGTGTGCACAGAACCCAGAGACTTACACCAGAACTTACACAGGACAGGGGAAACAGACTCGTGGAGGGCACAAGCAAAACCTGGGGCACACCAGGACCCAGGAGAAAGGAGCCGTGACCCCACAAGAGACTGACCAAGACTTGCCCGTGAGTGTCCAGGAGTCTCCGGTGGAGGCATGGGTCGTGTTGGCCTGCTGCAGGGTTGGGGGCACTGAGTGCAGCAGTGCCTGCACAGGACCTTTTGAAGGAGGTCTCCATTATCTTCATTATCTCCACCATAGTTCGGCCTCATTTCAAACAACAGGAGGGAACACAGCCCCAGCCATCAACAGAAAATTGGATTAAAGATTTACTGAGCATGGCCCCGCCCATTAGAACAAGACCCAGTCTCCCCCATAGTCAGCCTCTCCCATAGGAAGCTTCCATAAGCCTCTTATCCTTCTCCATCAGAGGACAGACAGACTGAAAACCACAATCACAGAAAACAAAGCAATCTGACCACATGGACCACAGCCTTGTCTAACTCAGTGAAACGATGAGCCAGGCCATGTAGGGCCAGCCAAGACAGACGGCTCATGGTGGAGAGTTCTGGCAAAACGTGGTCCATTGGAGAAGGGAATGGCGAACCACTTCAGTATTCTTGCCTTGAGAACCCCATGAACAGTATGAAAAGGCAAAAAGATAGGACACTGAAAGATGAACTCCCCAGGTCGGTAGGTGCCCAATATGCTACTGGAGATCAGTGGAGAAATAATTACAGCAAGAATGAAGAGCCAGGGCCAAAGCAAAAACAACACCCAGTTGTGGATGTGACTGGTGATGGAAGTAAAGTCTGATGCTATAAAGAGCAGTATTGCATAGGAACCTGGAATGTCAGGTCCATGAATCAAGGCAAATTGAAAGTGGTCAAACAGGAGATGGCAAGAGTGAACATTGACATTTTAGGAATCAGTGAACTAAAATGGACTGGAATGGGTGAATTTAACACAGATGACCATTGGGCAAAAATCCATTAGAAGAAATGGAGTAGCAATCATAGTAAACAAGAGTCCGAAATGCAGTACTTGGAGGCAATCTCAAAAATGACAGAATGATCTCTGGTCCTTTCCGAGGCAAACCATTCAATATCACAGTAATCCAAGCCTATGCCCTGACCAGTAATGCTGAAGAAGCTGAACTTGAACAGCTCTATGAAGACCTACAAGACCTTCTTGAATTAACACCCAAGAAAGATGTCCTTTTCATCATAGGGGACTGGAATGCGAAAGTAGGAAGTCTAGATACCTGGAATAACAGGCAAATGTGGCCTTGGAGTACAAAATGAAGCAGGGCAAAGGCTAACAGAGTTTTGCCAAGAAAATGCACTGGTCATATCAAACACCCTCCTCCAATAAAACAAGTGAAGACTCTTCACATGGACATCACCAAATGGTCAATACTGAAATCAGATTGATTATATTCTTTGCAGCCAAAGATAGAGAAGCTCTATACAGTCAGCAAAATCAAGACTGGGAACTGACTGTGGCTCAGATCCTGAACTCCTTATTGACAAATTCAGACTTAAATTGAAGAAAGGGAAAACCACCAGACCATTCATGTATGACCTAAATCAAATCCCTTACAATTATATTGTGGAAGTGACAAATAGATTCAAGGGATTAGATCTGATAGACAGAGTGCCTGAAGATCTATGGACGGAGGTTCATGACACTGTACAGGAGGCAGGGATCAAAACCATATCCAAGAAAAGGAAATGAAAAAAGGCAAAATGGTTGTTTAAGGAGGTCTTACAAATAGCCGAGAAAAGAAGAGACGCTACAGGCAAAGGAGAAAAGGAAAGATATGCCTATTTGAATGCAGAGTTCCAAAGAATAGCAAGAAGAGATAAGAAAGTCTTCCTCAGTGATCAGTGTAAAGAAATAGAGGAAAGCAATATAATGGGAAGGACTAGAGATCTCAAGAAAATTAGAGATACCAAGGGAACATTTCATGCAAAGATGGGCTCGATAAAGGACAGAAATGGTATGGACCTAACAGAAGCAGAAGATATTAAGAAGAGGTGGCAAGAATACACAGAACTATAGAAAAAAGATCTTCATGACCCAGATAATCACGATGGTCTAAGCACAGGCGGCTGTGACGGGCGCACTACGCGCGGCCAAGAGGAGCTACCCCACATCCAAGGTTGGGGCAGCGGCCGAGAGTGCCAGGCTGCGACAGCTCAGGAATGGCCGAGAGGAGCTACCCCACGTCCGAAGTTAGCAGCAGCGACAAGAGGAGTTACCTGGCATCCGAGGTCAGGGGCGGTGGCCGGGAGGAGCTACCCCATTGCCCAGGCCAGGGGCAGCGGCTGGGAGGAGCAACCACATGCCCAAGGAGCCGTGGCTGCGCGGGCACAGGAGGACCTAGAGGAGGTATCCCACATTGACGGTCAGGAAGGGCGGCAGTGAGGAGATACCCCTCGTCCAAGGTAAGGAGCAGAGGTTGCACTTTGCTGGAGTAGCTGTGAAGAGATACCCCATGCCCAAGGTAAGAGAAACCCAAGTAAGATGGTAGGTGTTGCAAGAGGGCATCAGAGGGCAGACACACTGAAACCATACTCTCAGAAAACTAGTCAATCTAATCACACTAGGACCACAGCCTTATCTAACTCAATGAAACTAAGCCATGTCCATGGGGCAACCCAAGATGGGCGGGTCATGGTGGAGACATCTGACAGAATGTGGTCCACTGGAGAAGGCAATGGCAAACCACTTCAGTATTCTTGCCGTGAGAACCCCATGAACAGTATGAAAAGGCAAAATGATAGGATACTGAAAGAGGAACTCCCCAGGTCAGTAGGTGCCCAATATGCTACTGGAGATCAGTGGAGAAATAACTCCAGAAAGAATGAAGGGATGGAACCAAAGCAAAAAGAATACCCAGCTGTGGATGTGACTGGTGATAGAAGCAAGGTCTGATGCTGTAAAGAGCAATATTGCATAGGAACCTGGAATGACAGGTCCATGAATCAAGGCAAATTGGAAGTGGTCAAACAAGAAATGGCAAGAGTGAATGTCTACATTCTAGGAATCAGCGAACTAAAATGGACTGGAATGGGTGAATTTAACTCAGATGACCATTATATCTACTACTGTGGGCAGGAATCCCCCAGAAGAAATGGAGTAGCCATCATGGTCAACAAAAGAGTCCGAAATGCAGTACTTGGCTGCAATCTCAAAAACGACATAATGATCTCTGTTCGTTTCCAAGGCAAACCATTCAATATCACAGTAATCCAAGTCTATGCCCCAACCAGTAATGCTGAAGAAGCTGACGTTGAATGGTTCTATGAAGACCTACAAGACCTTTTATAACTAACACCCCAAAAAGATGTCCTTTTCATTATAGGGGACTGGAATGCAAAAGTAGGAAGTCAAGAAACACCTGGAGTAACAGGCAAATTTGGCTTTGGAATATGGAATGAAGCAGGGCAAAGACTAATAGAGTTTTGCCAAGAAAATGCACTGGTCATAACAAACACCCTCTTCCAGCAACACAAGAGAAGACTCTATACATGGACATCACCAGATGGTCAACACCGAAATCAGATTGATTATATTCTTTGCAGCCAAAGATGGAGAGGCTCTATACAGTCAGCAAAAACAAGACTAGGAGCTGACTGTGGCTCAGACCATGAACTCCCTATTGCCAAATTCAGACTTAAATTGAAGAAAGTAGGGAAAACCACTAGACCATTCAGGTATTACCTAAATCAAATCCCTTATGATTATACAGTGGAAGTGAGAAATAGATTTAAGGGCCTAGATCTGATAGATAGAGTGCCTGATAAACTATGGAATGAGGTTCGTGACATTGTACAGGAGACAGGGATCAAGACCATTCCCATGGAAAAGAAATGCAAAAAAGCAAAATGGCTGTCTGGGGAGGCCTTACAAATAGCTGTGAAAAGAAGAGAAGTGAAAAGGAAAGGAGCAAAGGAAAGATATAAGCATCTGAATGCAGAGTTCCAAAGAATAGCAAGAAGAGATAAGAAAGCCTTCCTCAGTGATCAGTGCAAAGAAATAGAGGAAAACAACAGAATGGGAAAGACTAGAGATCTCTTCAAGAAAATTAGAGATACCAAGGGAATATTTCATGCAAAGATGGGCTCGATAAAGGACAGAAATGGTATGGACCTAACAGAAGCAGAAGATATTAAGAAGAGATGGCAAGAATACACAGAAGAACTGTACAAAAAAGATCTTCACGACCAAGATAATCACGATGGTGTGATCACTGACCTAGAGCCAGACATCCTGGAATGTGAAGTCAAGTGGGCCTTAGAAAGCATCACTATGAACAAAGCTAGTGGAGGTGATGGAATTCCAGTGGAGCTATTTCAAATCCTGAAAGATGATGCTTTGAAAGTGCTGCACTCAATATGCCAGCACATTTGGAAAACTCAGCATTGGCCACAGAACTGGAAAAGGTCAGTTTTCATTTTCAATCTCAAAGAAAAGCAATGCCAAAGAATGCTCAAACTACCGCACAATTGCACTCGTCTCACATGCTAGTAAAGTAATGCTCAAAATTCTCCAAGCCAGGCTTCAGCAATACGTGAACCATGAACTTCCTGCTGTTCAAGCTGGTTTTAGAAAAGGCAGAGGAACCAGAGATCAAATTGCCAACTTCTGCTGGATCATCAAAAAAGCAAGAGAGTTCCAGAAAAACATCTATTTCTGCTTTATTGACTATGCCAAAGCCTTTGACTGTGTGGATCACAATAAACTGTGGAAAATTCTGAAAGAGATGGGAATACCAGACCACTTGATCTGCCTCTTGAGAAATTTGTATGCAGGTCAGGAAGCAACAGTTAGAACTGGAAATGGAACAACAGACTGGTTCCAAATAGGAAAAGGAGTATGTCAAGGTTGTATATTGTCATCCTGTGGATTTAACTTCTATGCAGAGTACATCATGAGAGACACTGGGCTGGAAGAAGCACAAGCTGGAATCAAGATTGCTGGGAGAAATATCAATAATCTCAGATATGCAGATGATACCACCCTTATGGCAGAAAGTGAAGAGGAACTCAAAAGCCTCTTGATGAAAGTCAAAGTGGAGACTGAAAAAGTTGGCTTAAAGCTCAACATTCAGAAAACTAAGATCATGGCATCTGGTCCCATCACTTCGTGGGAAATAGATGGGGAAACATTGGAAACAGTGTCAGACTTTATTTTTCTGGGCTCCAAAATCACTGCAGATGGTGGCTGCAACCATGAAATTAAAAGATGCTTACCCCTTGGAAGGAAAGTTATGACCAAACTAGATAGCATATTCAAAAGCAGAGACATTACTTTGCCAACAAAGGTTCATCTAGTCAAGGCTATGGTTTTTCTTGTGGTCATGTATGGATGTGAGAGTTGAACTGTGAAGAAGGCTGAGCGCCGAAGAATTGATGGTTTTGAACTGTGGTGTTGGAGAAGACTCTTGAGAGTCCCTTGGACTGCAAGGAGATCCAACCAGTCCATTGTGAAGGAGATCAGCCCTGGGATTTCTTTGGAAGGAATGATGCTGAAGCTGAAACTCCAGTACTTTGGCCACCTCATGTGAAGAGTTGACTCATTGGAAAAGACTCTGATGCTGGGAGGGATTGGGGGCAGGAGGAGAAGGGGACGACAGAGGATGAGATGGCTGGATGGCATCACTGACTTGATGGACGTGAGTCTAGGTGAACTCTGGGAGTTGGTGATGGGCAGGGAGGCCTGGCGTGCTGCGATTCATGGGGTCTCAAAGAGTCGGACATGACTGAGCGACTGAACTGAACTGAACTGTGATCACTCACCTAGAGCCAGATATCCTGGAATGCAAAGTCAAGTGGGCTTTAGGAAGCATCACTATGAACAAAACTAGTAGATGTGATGGAATTCCACTTGAGCTATTTCAAATCCTGAAAGATGATGCTGTGAAAGTGCTGTACTTAATATACCAGCAAATTTGGAAAACTCAGCAGTGGCCACAGGACTGGAAGGTCAGTTTTCATTCGAATCCCAAAGGTAATGCCAACGAATGCTCAAACTACCACACAATTGCACTCATCTCACACGCTAGTAAAGTAATGCTCAGAATTCTCCAAGCCAGGCTTCAAGCTGGCTTGAAACACATGAACCATGAACTTCCAGATATTCAAGTTGGATTTAGAAAAGGCAGAGGAACCAGAGATCAAATTGGCAGCATCCATTGGATCATCAAAAAAGCAAGAGAGTTCCAGCAAGACATCTACTTATGCTTTATTGACTATACCAAAGCCTCTGTCTGTGTGGATTACAACAAACTGTGGAAAATTCTGAAAGAGATGGGAATACCAGACCACCTGACCTGCCTCTTGAGAAACCTTCATGCAGGTCAGGAAGCAACAGTTAGAACTGGACATGGAACAACAGACTGGTTCCAAATAGGGAAAGGAAAGCATCAAGGTTGTATATTGTCACCCTGCTTATTTAACTTATATGCAGAGTACATTATGAGAAATGCCAGGCTAGATGAAGCACAAGCTGGAATCATGATTGCTGGGAGAAATATCAATAACCTCAGATATGCAGATGACACCACCCTTATGGCAGAAAGTGAAGAAGAACTAAAGAGCCTCTTCATGAAAGTGAAAGAGGAGAGTGAAAAAGTTGGCCTAAAACTCAACATTCAGAAAACTAAGATCATGGCATCTGGTCCAATCACTTCATGCAAATATATGGGGGAAACAATGGAAACAGTGTCAGACTTTATTTTGGGGGGCTCCAAAATCACTGCAGATGGTGACTGCAGCCATGAAATTAAAAGACACTTGCGCCTTGGAAGAAAATCTATGATCAACCTAGACGCATATTAAAAAGCAGAGACATTACTTTGCCAACAAAGTTCCATCTATTCCAAGCTATAGTTTTTCAGGTAGTCATGTATGGACGTGAGAGTTGGACTATAAATAATTCTGAGTGCCGAAGAATTGATGCCTTTGACCTGTGGTGTTGGAGAAAACTCTTGAGAGTCCCTTGGACTGCAAGGAGATCCAACCAGTCCATCCTAAAGGAAATCAGTCCTGAATATTCATTGTAAGGACTGATGCTGAAGCTGAAATGTCAATACATTGGCTACCTGATGTGAAGAACTCATTAGCAAAGACCCTAATGCTGGGAAAGATGGAAGGCAGGAGGAGAAGGGGACAACAGAGAATGACATGGTTAGATAGCATCTCTTACTTGATGGACATGAGTTTGAGTAAACTCTGGGAGTTGGTGATGAACAGGGAAGCCTGGCATGCTGCAGTACACAGGGTCACAAAGAGTCGGATACAACTGAGTGACTGAACTAACTGAGGCATATTTGATGTTAAATTATATGGGAAGCTTTGTGAAATAAAAAGTAATATTAAGCTTTTAATACTGCATTCCTAAGGGTATATGTAAGTACAGAAATTATATGAAATTTCTAGAGATCAGTCATCCTAGTAAATGTCATCACCAAATAATAGCTATGATATTGAAATGTGGTATGTCACAGAATTAATCCAATTTCCTTGTAATAAACTCTTATCAGACCTCTAACTGACATCTTTAAGCCTCTTGTCATTTATGGACAGTTACTGTTTTACTCTGATGCTTTTAGAAAATGGCTTCATCTTCAAGGAGCTTCGAGGAAAGGACTCTATCAAGTACATGCTTTTCGGAACTTTCAGATCATACCACTGAACTCGGTAAAAGATTATAGAACTCTATTGAAGAAAAAAATAAAGCAAATTGATGGCTTTATATAACTGCTAAAAAACGATCCAGAAGATCAACAAGAATTAATTACATGGGGCTATGTTAACGGATGAGGATGACTGTAATTTTCATGACTCTTTATTTGAAACGTTATTACGTCTTTTATGTCTTATTTTTTCAGATTTAAGGAAAATGTATCTTTTTCATTTGTCTTAGGCTATCAGCAATTTAGCAAAATTTATTTTTGAGAATAAAGATGAAGCATTTATCTTTTTCAACCTACCTGATCCCTCTAGAACTCAAAAGCTCTTACTGAGCGTTGTGTTTTTCACGGCAATAGAGCTACTTGCGTAAACTCAATTAGAGTCTGTTCTCAAGCATTATGCTAATCCAAATAAGTCAGACTGAGAAAGCCAGACACTGGATGGTACCGTTTATTTGTGGCATCTAAAAAATACAACCAACCAGTGAATATAACAAAAAAGAAGCTGATTCACAGATGTAGAGAACACACGTGATCACAGTGGAGAGATGAGGGAAGGGTTATACCGAGGTGGAAGAGCGGAAGGGACAGACTCTGAGCTATGAGATCAGCTCAAGGGTGTACTGTACAATATGAGGAGTACGGCTAACATTTTGTAATAACTGTAAATGGAAAGCAACCTTTAAAATAGGATATTTTTTTAAATTCAAATTAAGTCTTCTTAAAAAAAAATATGCTGTTCTCCTCCTAATAGGATGCAATTGGAACCCTGGTTACATCACCACAGACTTGACCAGGATGCCATATTTGAGAGCAATACACAGACGCAGGTGTGAGCAGACAGCTTTAAGGATCTAAGCTTGATTTTACGGCAACAATAACGTCTCTTTGGAAAAATGGCTTTGTACCTTGTTTACAGGATTCCAGAAAAATCTTATCAGGTGAGTAAGAAAAGTCACTTCCTAGCTGACTCAAAAGCCTCAGGAAATGCTGAGGACCAATTAACCCAAATGTAAAGGTATTGCACACAAAAATCCTACAGCAGATCTGTTGGAAAGCTGTTGGCTTGGTTCCCTAGCCCCAAGAGGTTTTTAACAGTCTAATCTGAGATTCCTTATGAAAGTTCAAGCAAAGTAGATTTAAAAATCTATATGATCAACTGTTATTCCTGCCGCAATTAGGTAAATAAGCCAAGCATCCTGAAAAGAGACTAAATTTGCAAACAAACTCATCTTACTGAGGTTATCATTGATTAAAAAAATCGTGATGATTGTGGGGGGATTATGATTCAATATTATACCTTTACAGATATTAGATTCTAGTGCTGTTAATTATCTCTGTGATTGTGTTTTTCTATTTGTAAATTAACTGGATCCTGAAGTCTTCACTTTCTTCCAAAATCTGGCTACAACCCTCCAAGCTAATGTTTCCAATTTTCTCCCACCTTTCTGATTTGAAATCACTTAGAACTAAAACTCTCCTCTCCCCGCAAACCCTATAAGCTAAAGTTGGACAACTTGATATAAACTTCAGAGAAATCACCACAACAGCTCATGTATAGACAACCTTTGGGCTTGCTAGTGTGTGGGCCACTCAGAAATATCACCAGAGATGTTCAGGGGGCAAACCAGGGAAATCTCTCCGGGGATTGCCCCCTGCCCTCACTCCTCTGAAATGACTTCAAGCCTGTCATCTAGAAATCCCCACTGGCTGCCCTCAGCACTCAAAAACTACAATTAAACACGCTCCAATTATTCACCATTGTCTTTCTTTTGTTCCCATAGAAATGCCTCTTATTAAACACGTGATTACTTGAGCAACATAGGCTAAATTTGGGAGCCCACCTGCATCAATGCCTCCTGAAATGAAGGCATTTTTAACTAAACTGACCTATTTTTAAGAATATGAGATCGGCTCAATGAGATGGAGCAACCTATGAATTCAGCGGGTACATAATGAAACTTTTTGGAAGTTTCAATGGCAGGAGTTAAGGAGACAGAATGTGTCACCCCAAAATACACCACTCTGGCATATTGATTATTTTGAATTAAAGTTATTTAAGAAACAGTCAGTGCAAAAAGGACACCCTGATTGCCTGAAAGTAGGAAATAAATCTCCCTCAGGAAAAGTACCCACCCTTCACCAAGTTAGAGATGCTCGTCACCAGAGTTAGGGAATTCAGCACCAAAAAAGGCTACAGAATGAAACTTTGCACTTCCTCAGTAATTTACTACTACAAGTCCAAATTAGATTGTCTTTTTATTTAGTCACAAATTTATTGTTTCTTTGTTTAAGAAACTATAAATGCTACCTGCTTGGGTCATTTTTTTCAGCCACATTTTTATGAGTTCCTGTATGTATGAATTAAATTTATCTCCTGTTAACATACCATTGACTGGAGACATACTAACACCATAGGTGTTAGTTTCTGCCAAAATCATCTGGTCAGTAATGTGCTAATTATGTCAATTTAGGAGAAGGCACTGGCATCCCACTCCAGTACTCTTGCCTGGAAAATCCAATGGACGGAGGAGCCTGGTGGGCTGCAGTCCATGGGGTTGCTAAGAGTCGGACACGACTGAGTGACTTCACTTTCACTTTTCACTTTCATCCATTAGAGAAGGAAATGGCAACCCACTCCAGTGTTCTTGCCGGGAGAATCCCAGGGACAGGGGAGCCTGGTGGGCTGCCTTCTATGGGGTCGCACAGAGCCGGACATGACTGAAGCAACTTAGCAGCAGCATGTCAATTTAATTATTAGCCTAGCCAAAGATCCTAGAGGGAAAGATGGGAAAAGTTTTCCTCCCCTACAATTATTTTATTGTAATTAAGATTCTTCCTTCTTGATAGATGATTCTACACACTGCCTGAATTCTTCCTGGTCACTGTTATTCCTTTGGCTACCTGATGGGAAGAACTGACTCATTGGAAAAGACCCTGATGCTGGGAAAGACTGAAACCAGGAGCAGAAGGGGACGACAGAGGATGAGATGGCTGGAGGGCATCACCGACTCAATGGACGTGAGTTTGAGCAAGCTCCGGGAGTTGGTGATGGACAGGGAGGCCTGGTGTGCTGCAGTCCGTGGGGTTGCAAAGAGTTGGACACGGCTGAGCGACTGAATGGAACTGAATTGACTGTTATTCCAGTCCATTACAGGGACCCCTGGTGGCAGCAGAACATGCGTCCCTATAAGGACAAGTCTCCAGGTAATTGATACTTATAAATATTGTACCCCAACAGTCACTAAACCAATCTTGTAAGGATCCTAACACTACTATGACTCAACAGAAATAATTGAATATTTAATTTCCTCCTAGGTATCAGACATTTCACAAAGACATCCGAGGGTCAAAGCAAGATATATGCCAATTAAAGAAAGTACAGCACAGCTGAAGTTCAATAGGGCTGGTGCAAACTATTTGAAAAAAAAATTAGCATTCTTATGCTACTTGTTGAGTATTCAGAGATGAACTTCCACTGCTCTAAGACATTGACTGAGCTTTGTTGATTGCTAGGTGGTGCCCTAACTCTCCTGGAAAATTGATATTTATAGTATTTACTTGGACTATAGCCCTCCTGTCTACCACAGTTTCTTGGGTGGCAATATTTTCCATCCCTGTGACTTTGGTCTGGCATTTTGCTTTCTGGCAGAAAATGGATAGTAGCCCTTGCCCCCAAATTAAGTAACCAACTCTTGGTTTCTGAAATGCAAATTTGACTATCTACAGCCTGAAGCACTCGATACTCCCACCTCTGCTCAAACCAAGCCAGCACAGAGTTGAAATAGATATATTCCAATAGATGTCTCTTTTTTTTTTGTTCTGTCAACTTTCTATATTTTGGAATTGGTGTTATGACAGAGTGCAGAATATTGGCTATTAGAGGGCTAAACATTATATAGCTAATGTAACGGGAAAGTTACTCAATCTGTGTATACACCCATTCCCTCATCCAAGAACATGACTCATTGGAAAAGCCCCTGATGCTGGGAAAGATTGAAAACAGGAGAAGAAGGGGACAGCAGAGGATGAGATGGTTGGATGGCATCACCAACTCAATGGACGTGATTCTGAGCAGGGTCTGGGAGTTGGCAATTGACAGGGAAGCCTGGCATGCTGCAGTCCATGGGGTCGCAAACAGTCGGACACAACTGAACAACTGAACTGAACCAAAGAACATGCATTTAACCATTTTCTTGGTTTAGCTTCCAACATACTATTCCCAAATCTGACGATATGGGATGACGTCAAAGTGCAGGAAAAAGTTTTTAAAATTGTAATGAATGTATAAATCTAAATATGTAGATGATGAACTTCTGATCCCCAAGAGTAAATTGAAAAAGTCACCAAAGAAATAATCATTTAAAAGCTTTCTCTTTTTCCAGAAAAATGAATATATATGTTCTTTTTCATGCCATGTAATTTATTAGTTACTCATTCTACAAAACTCTCATGTCGATTCTTACATAAGTGCAGGGGGAAAGTACCTTAAAAGAGACAGTTTAGGATAATTTCATTCCTCTCTGTCTTGTCACCCTCTTTCCCAGCTGCCTCGTTTACTTGAAGAAACTGTCATTTGGTTTTTAGAGACAAAAAGGGAATGAAGAGTATTCCTTTTAAAGTTTTGATTACTTTTTCTTTTGTGTTGGCAGGCCTATTCAATTTATCGGATACAGACGTTGTATTGGGAGAGAGTAACAGAAATTTAATTACCAATTATCCAATAGTGTCCTGGGAACAAGGTAAGAAAATAAACGCAACAATTTCAAATCACGAAGGCTGGTGTCTTGAAATATAATAGAAACTCTGTCATGTTAATCATTCTGGGGGAAATTCCAGCAGAATGTACTCCACTTCCTGAAAGGTGGATGGTTGGCTTTGGCACTGCAACTCAGTACAGTATCACCTCGAAGAGGCTGATAAACTTCAGAGAGTCTTGCTCTCCTGCTAAACAGCCCCAGAATGTTGTGTTCTTGGAGATGTGTGTGTGTGCTAAGTCACTTCAGTTGTGTCCGGCTCTTTGTGACCCTATGGACTATAGCCCTCCAGGCTCCTCTGTCCTTGGGATTCTCCAGGCGAGCATACTGGAGTGGGCTGCCATGTTCTTGAAGATATGTGAATGTATTCCCACGTCCTTCTAGTCCCTGCCTTCATGCTCAGCTTAACTTCCTGCTGTGATTTCATCTTATTTGGCTCTAGACTCACAACCAGTTTTCTTCAGAGTACTTTAGAGTTTTAGTCTTTAAAGTTTAATGTCGGCCCTGGCTTTTTGTTTGTTTGTTTGTTTGCCTGTTTATTTTATGAGCTCCAGATTTGTGAGTTTCAGAGGATCAAATATAACAGAACTCAATACAATTTCTGGTTGGTTAATTAGAGGGTTAGTACCATTTATATTTACTTATTTTTCTGTGTCAGTTCAGGTCAGTCACTCAGTCATGTCCAATTCTTTGCGACCCCATGAATTGAAGCACAGCAGCCCTCCCTGTCCATCACCAACTTCTGGAGTTCACTCAAAGTCACGCCCATCAAGTCAGTGAGATACATCAAATATGGACCTAAATGGATGAGTTTGATTTGCCAAGTGTGTTAAAAAATTTATGCTGGGTACAATATATTTTTAAAAAATGAAAATTAATATATTTCATGACTCATGCTCTAATTCCACCTACTTTACTCACATTCTATGATGTTGGTCCCCAGACCCTATGCTCTGTCTGAATCTACTTGTCCGTAAATGTGTTTTATGTTTCAAAACCTGGGCTCACCATATCCCCTTCCTCTGAATCACCCTCCCTCCGCATCAAATTATGTTCTTATCAAAGCTCATCTCATCTCCTCCTCGGCTGTGCCACACAGAACTGACTGCTCCCTCTCTCCCTGGCACCATGCCCTTTCCCGGCACTCCTATTGCAGGGTTGATTTCATTTGGGTGTGCATTTCCAGCGCATTTTATATGTGCCCATCTCTTCCATGAGAATATCAGCTTCTCAGAGGTGACAAACATCTTCTAAAAAATCATTCTTAGAGATAAACATTTATATAAATATAAGATTATATTATACATAAATGTGTATATATATACTATGCTGCTGGTGGTCAATCGGTCAGTCATGGCTGGTTCTTTGTGACCCCTATGGACTATGAAGCCCGTCAGGTTTCTCTGTCCAGGGGTTTCCCAGGCAAGAATACTGAAGTGAGTTGCCATTTCCTACTCCAGGGGATCTTCCTGACTCAGGGATCGAACCTGTGTCTCCTGCATTGGGAGGTAGATTCTTTACCACTGAACCACCTGGGAAACCCATACATAGATAGTACTATACTACACTACTTAAAAAAAAAAACAACAACAACAAAAGCCTTCACTTAATCGCATGAAGCAGACACAATGATTATCCCCATTTTAGAGGAAATAAACTCAGAGAGAGGTTAGGTTTCTTGCCCAAGGTCTCAGATCCGACAGGTGTAGGCTCTGGGATTCAGATCTGGTCTGCTCTACCCCACAACTGGAAATCCCAACTTCTTAGCCAAATGTGCCTTCCTGTTGAACTCATCATTTTCTTAAAACAGTAGTATAGTCGACAGGGGGGAAATGTTTTGAATGAACACAGAACAGAAGGCAGCTCTGCCATTTATTAGCTCTTCTAACCATTTTGAGCTTCCATCAATTACTAGCATAACTGCTATACCAGAATGAACATTATTTATATGTATGCAGTTTATGTTTATGAGAAATGAATGCAAAGGCCTTGATACGGAGCCTGGATTTTAAAGCCGCTAAGACACATGGTCAGTTACAGATACTGGCTTGAAACCAAGTGATCGCACGCTTTCCAGACTAAAAAAAGTCTGTGGATTTAGACATTCAAGAGTCCTTTCTGTCTACCTGTGGAAGAAGATTGTTTCTTGGTCAATAGCCATAGAAAGTGAAAGTGAAAGTCTCTAAGTCATGACCGACTCTGCAACCCCATGGAGTTCTCCAGGCCAGAATACTGGAGTGGGTAGCCTTTCCCTTCTCCAGGGGATCTTCCCAACCCAGGGATCGAACCCAGGTCTCCCGCATTGCGGGCAGATTCTTTACCAGCTGAGCCATGAGGGAAGCCCAAGAATACTGGGGTGGGTAGCCTATCTCTTCTCCAGTGGATCTTCCATAGACTGAGTTCTAAACTTTGACCTGCCCTCCTAACGCCCCCACATTGACACTGAGGTGCTTACCACCTTCATCGGTAAGACAGATACAGCCATTTCAACCATCCCCACAAACTTAGAGAAAAGGGCATGCTTTGGGGAGACACCCATCAGCTTCCTGTCTGACAGCTCAAATGGTCCCTTCCCCTTGTATAAGGTTAACAGAGTTTAAGAAACAAAAAATCAGCTCCACTAGTAAGCAATATAATGGCAAAGAAGAGGCGCCACCGATAAAGTCAGACTAAGTAACCCTCTGAGGTCACAGACCCTCAGGGACACTTAAGCTTTATCGCTGATTTCCAGGCTGGGTGGCCTGGTAGGCACTTAGTGAAAGAGGTACTTTTTCTGGGTATCACAAGGGCACAGCATCATCAAAAGAGGATCTCAAGCAAAACACCCCGCCAGACTGCCTTCTCACTTTGGAAAGCTCATTTCTGTTCCACTGAAATCCATCAACATTGTTGAGAGCCACGTGTCTCTGTCTCCCTCCAGATGGACTTTCCACCTGTGGACAGCAACCTCTGACACATATGCAAGGCACTCCTGTAGCACTGTTCTTATTACCACAGGCAGATCATTGCGGCAAGACTGGATAAAAACAGACATGTGATCGCCATACTGGTTGTGAAGTCCTTTTCTTTCTCCACAAATTTCAGATCTCCAATCCCCCTTCCCAATTTTACTGAGACAGAGTAAATATATAGCATTGTGAGTTGACAGTGTGCAATATAACAATACATGTGTGTAATGTGAAATTATTACACTAGGTTGACTTGACAATCATTATTTTCCATAGTTACAAATTGTTATTCTCATGATGAAAACTTTCGAGATCTAGTCTCTTACAACGTTCAAATATGCAATGTGAGTGAGTGTGGGCTAAGTCACGTCAGTTGTGTCTGACTCTTTGCAACCCCATGGACTGCAGCCCACCAGGCTCCTCTGTTCCTGGGATTTTTCAGCCAAGAATACTGGAGTGGGTTGCCATTTCCTCCTCCAGGGGATCTTCCCGACCCAGGAATTGAACCTGCATTCCCCAATACCCACTGAACTATTGGGGAAATGAGGAGGGTTTAAAAAAAATTATTTCTACTTCACCTTCTAATAAGGTTCTACCTTCTCCATTCTTAAATAGGCATTAAGGATGCGTTTCCTTCTCTTACCACTTCTCTTTCTCTCTCCTTTTTCATGCACACGTCTATTTTGGTTTTATTCTATTTGTCTCTTTGCTTTTCCTTATCTTCCTGTTTACCCACCCTTTAACCTCTAATTTTTCTCAGATCCACAATTTCCAAAGTCTGTTTCAATTACTATGGCTTTGAGCTTCTAAATTTCTATTTGCCTCTTCATGTTAGTGTTTCTTTCTCTTTCATTGCGCACTCCCTTCTTTGACTTTCATCTGTGTTAAACGTCTTCTCTTATTTATTTCTAGCCAGGTGGATGAACAACTAGTTAAGTCCACATACAGTCCCCTCCTCCCCACCAAATCTGTATATTCTCAACAGGATACTTTTAAACAACTTTCGTTGGATTTAAAGTACATACATAAAGGGTTGTATATCAGAAATGTTTGGCCAAATGCCTCTGGAGAATAAAATTGTCCCTGGTTGAGGACCACTGCCCTAGAGGAAAGTCAACTTTCTCTATCACTAATAAATCAAGAATTTTAGGTAACCTACCATTTGGACATCTTTCTCATGATATTTTCAACATAAATCCCAACCCATCAAGTTTAGGAATATAAAGTCGATCTCAAATACATGGATATATAACCAAGATGCCCTAGATACCATGTGTATTATTAAGAATCAGCTAGTTCTGGGTTCAAATTAAATTTTGGATGCCTACTAGCTGTGAGATTTAAGTAAACTGTGTGCCAAGTCCCTTCAGTCATGTCCGACTCTTTGTGACCCCACGGACTGTAGCCCTACAGGCTCCTCTGTCCATGGGATTCTCCGGGCAAGAATATGTTAACTCAACTCAATCTTAGCTTTCCTATTTGTAAGGTGGGGCCATTTCTCATGCTTCACTCCTTGGACTGCTACAAATATTAAATAACATCATGAAAGAAAGACACCTAAGGGACTTCCCTGGTCATTTGGTGGCTAAGTCTCCATGCTCCCAGTGCAAGGGGCCCAGATTTGATCTCTGGTTAGGGAACTATTTCGGAGAAAGCAATGGCACCCCACTCTAGTACTCTTGCCTGGAAAATCCCATGGATGGAGGAGCCCAGAAGGCTGCAGTCCATGGGGTTGCTAAGGGTCGGACACGACTGAGTGACTTCACTTTCATGCATTGGAGAAGGAAATGGCAACCCACTCCAGTGTTTTTGCCTGGAGAATCCCATGGACAGGGAAGCCTGGTGGGCTGCCGTCTATGGGGTCACACAGAGTCGAACACGACGGAAGTGACTTAGTATAGTATAGGGAATTATTTAGGGGACTGGAGAAGGAAATGGCAACCCACTCCAGTGTTCTTGCCTGGAGAATCCCAGGGACGGGGGAGCCTGGTGGGCTGCTGTCTATGCAGTCGCACAGAGTCGGACACGACTGAAGCGATTTAGCAGCAGGGAACTATATCCCACAAGCTGCAACGAAGACCTTTGTTGTTGTTTTAGTTGCTAGGTTGGTCCGATTCTTTGCGACCCCATGGACTGTAGCCTGCCAGGCTCCTCTGTCTGTGGGACTTCCCAGGCAAGAATACTAGAGTGGGTTGCCATTTCCTTCTCCAGGGGATCTTCCCGACCCAGGGATGGAACCCATATCTCTTGCATTTCCAGGCAGGTTCTTTACCACTGGGCCAATAGGGAAGCCCACTTGTTCGTTTACTCTATCCCTAAACCAAGGTTTATTGTAGACTTATAGAAGTCTTCCAAGGCCTAACGTTCTTGTCAATATGTAACAACCACATACCAAGAAAATCCAGAACACCTGGGTTGATGCACTAAGTCACCCATCTGCAAAAGCAGAAAAGATCAGTGCCTGGACTCTTTCCTCTTTAGTCTCTTTATTGAGAATCCTGAGAAAGCCAATCAAGAACAATGTGAGGCAGGCAAGATACCACAAAACTCAAAAGAATTTCTAGACTCACTAAATTGTTTAAGACCTAATGCAGTCAAATAAGTAAGCAAATGAATTAATTTTCTAAATCCTTAAAAAAAGAGCTACTTAAAAATAGCTTGAATATAAGGATGCTATGATGATCATCAAGACATATCATATCATTGAGGTTTCCCTGGAGGCTCAGTGGAAAGAATATGCCTGCAATGGAGGGGATGTGGGTTCAATCCCTGGGTCGGGAAGATGCTCCTGGAGAAGGAAATGGCAACCCACTGCAATATCCTTGCCTGGGAAATCCCGTGGACAGAGGAGCCTGGTGGGCTACAGTCCGTGGGTTCACAAAGAGCCAGCCACGACTTAGCAACTCAACAACAACAAAAAGCGTGCCATCACCATTATCAACCTAATCTCCCATGTACAGCTCTATTACACAGAATAAGAAGCCCGCTTTGGAAACTAAAGTGTGATTAAGCTGGTAATATCCTCACCTATTTTCCTGCAACGCAATTTCCTCTTCTGCCCTTTTCTCCTTCTTTGGATGGAAAGACGAGAAAGAAGAGGCAAGAGAAAGTCGCAGGAGGGCAAGAGTGAAGGAGCACCCCTACCCACCCCCCCACCATCTCTCTCTGTCACGGACAGGGTCATCAAAACTGAATAATCCATTCAATGAGTTACTTAATTAACTGGGTGAAGGGTGAGGCTGAAACAGCTGAGTTAAATAATGAGACGTCAAGCACAGAAGCTTAGCCCAAGGAGGGATTTGAAAACCCTCTTCCTGTCATAAGAAACCACAGGATTTTTCAGGCAGATGACAGTAAGGGGTTTAATCTTCCCATTTTTTTTGTCCTTCTGGAAGCAATGGTCTTTAAAAAAAAAATCTCCTGAAATAAGGCCAAATGTAAAATTAGCATTTATGTAGCAGAGGTCATTAAAATGAGTTAGCCCCGGCCCTTTATAATATTAAGCCAGTACAAAATGAGAAGAATAAAAAATAAGGAAAAAATAAAAGGTCTAGTTAAAAGGATCTTAAATGGAGAGGCAGTTGCTAATAGCCAGGCTATCTCAGAAGGGCTAATTAAGCTGGAAATAAATGTGGTTCAAATGGAAAAGCTTTTGTGTGATCCACCAAAATGTCAGATGGCTGACCACAAGACTCACCTGCTGTTAATTAAAATCCAGTTGTCATCCCCAGTTCAGGGGCTGTAAGCATCTCTCTCAACACTCTTTCTAAGAATATTACAGCCAGACACCCACCTTCCCCACTCTCATTCATCCTGCCAATTAATGTTGACGTTTCTCTACATGTTTTGGGGTCAAAAGATGAAAGCATAACCTATTTTTTTTTTGTTAACTAAGACAGCTAATCCCAATTTAAGTATTTGGGACAGTAATGAACACAAAAAATACAATCAAGGCTGACTGAAAAATCGTAGCTGTTGGTTCTCTCAGAGCAAACAGTGTTCAACATCCTTAGTCAGATGAGTAACACCGTTTCTTTCCATTCACCCTGGGCATTACATCCATTCAGTCTTGCACTTTCTGTGCGCTCATGTTCTTTCTGAAGACAGTGATAAATGGAAAAGGTTACCTCTTCCCTAGGCTTACAATTACCAAATACAGGGATCCTTGTAGCACGCTGAGAATTTCTGTGACATCTGCACACTGCCTGTACTATTTATCCAGTGAAAATGACACACACACACACACATATATATATATATAGAGAGAGAGGACATGCATACATGCATATACATGTGTATACATACATGTGTATATATGCATACACACACATGCCGCTCTTGTTTACTCACTAAGTTCTGTCCCACTCTTTACGACCCCATGGGCTGTAGCCCGCCAGGCTTCTCCGTCCATGGGATTTTTCCAGGCAAGAATCCTGGAATGCCTGGTTGCCATTTCCTTCTCCAATACACAAACATACAGTTGAAACAATTTATGTAATCACAGGTTTGATATGTGAATTATTTTTCAAATATACGTACAACTCACAGCTAAACTTTTGGGGTGACAGTTTAATAGCTTCATAGTTCATTTATACAAGTGAACTCATTTGTCAAACCTCCTCAAAGGGTGCACTTAAGATCTGTTTAGTTGCTAAGTCACATCTGACTCTCTGCAACCTCATGTGCTATCTGTAGCACACCAGGCTCCTCTGACCTCCACTATCTCCTGGAGTCTGCTCAGATTCATGTCCATTGAGTCAGTGATACCATCCAACCATCTCATCCTCTGTCGCCCTCTTCTCCTTTTGCCCTCAATCTTTCCCAGCATCAGGGTCTTTTCCAGTGAGTCAGCTCTTTGCATCAGGTGGCTGAAGCACTGGAGCTTCAGCTTCAGCAGCAGTCTTTCCAATGAACATCAGGGTTGATTTCCTCTAGTACTGACTGGTTTGATCTCCTTGAAGTCTAAGGCACTGCACCACAATTTGAAAGCATCAGTTCTTTGCTGCTCAGCCTTCTTTATGGTCCAACTCTCACCTCCATACATGACTTCCAGAAAAACCATGGCTTTGACTCTATGGACCTTTGCTGGCAAAGTAATGTCTCTGCTTTTTAATACGCTGTCTAGGTTTGTCATGATTTTCTTTCCAAGGTGCAAGATCTGTGTATCTCAACATAAACAAGTACACTTCAAAAAAGCCATGGGTAAGTGGTGATCTTTTGTTAAAGATCAGCATCTTTAAGTGTTTAAGGTATCGATGTCTCACTCTGAAATGCTTGAAAACCAAAATAAAGTGGACAGATGCCGGCATGAGTAGATGAATAGATATATGATAAAACAAACACGATAAAATCTAAGTTGTAGTATCTCAGTGATGTTTGTTTATGACTTTTTCACCTTTTCTATATTTGAAAAATAATGTTGAAAAAATAAATACCTAAAATGACAACAAGATGTTTAGCCATATACCACACACACAAAAAAATTCCCACTACTGGAAAACACTCCAGACTTAGGAGCATCCCACTGGTCATCCCATTGGTCCCCTTCATGAAAACAGTGCCAAATTCTGAACAAGGTGCAAAATATACTTTTGCTGAAAGTGAAGGTCACTAAGTTACATCTGACTCTTTGAGACCCCATGGACTACACAAGCCATGGAATTCTGCAGGTCAGAATACGGGGGTGGGTAGCCGTTCCGTTTCGTCTCCCAGAGAGAAGCGTGAACTGAGCAGGGCACACGTGTAAGCTGTGAGAGGCAGAATGTGATGGTGAACCAACATCCCAGAGCAATACCTTGTCCCCCAGCATGCCGTCATGAACAAACACGGGCTCTGGTCAGCCTCCTACATGATTACGTTCAAACAGCGAGCCACAGATCCCTTTATGGACACTTGGAGACACTGTGAGTTGCAGCGACAATTGCGCTTTTACTGCTGCTGCTGGGTTTAGTGATGTTTCGTGTGGGCCTTGAACACAGAAAGGTTGAAGATGTCAAGTTGGGGAGCTACGGTTTGAAGCCACTTGGAATTTGGAAATGTCTAAATGTTTCATGAAAGTTCTCCTCTCCCGCCTGAGGCGAGGAGTCGACTCACTGGGAAAGACCCTGATGCTGGGAAAGGAGAAGTGGGTGGCAGAGGATGAGGTGGTTGGATGGCATCACTGATGCAATGACATGAGTGTGAGCAAACTCTGGGAGGTGGTAAAGGACAGGGAAGCCTGGTGTGCTGCAGCCCATGGGGTCGCAAAGAGTCAGACACGACTGAGCGACTGGACAACAACTCCTTTCACACAGAACACAGTCTATTTCGCTCCAGCCTGATCCCTGCCTTGCGGGACCTGCCTATCCATTCATGGTTTGGCTCTAGCATCACCTTCCTCCAAGTCCCCACCCTCCCTCCAGCCTCACAGGATGGTTGACCCTCCCTTCCCACCACCATGCCTTCATATCAGAAGCTGTTGCTTATTTGTCTGAACATTTAGTTTATCGATCACATGGCATGGATTCCTCAGACTCAGTCTAGGGGTTAATGAGCCTTGTCTTCTTATCCATCCATGCATTCTCCCATAACCAACACACTAGGGACTTACCCCAATTCTCCACTGGATTATGAGTGTTTGGGAAAACCTGTCTCCAATCTTGCCCCCCATCCAGTCTATCTCATGGGGACAGAAAGGACTCTTCTCTCTTTCTCCTCCTCCTGCTTGTTGCTGATGCTCAGCTGCTAAGTCACTTCAGTCGTGTCCGACTCTGTGCGACCCCATAGAAGGCAGCCCACCAGGCTCCCCCGTCCCTGGGATTCTCCAGGCAAGAACACTGGAGTGGGTTGCCATTTCCTTCTCCAATGCATGAAAGTGAAAAGTGAAAGTGACTGCTTGCTACCTCCAAACAATACCTGCTTTCATGTTGACCTCTCTTTTCTAAGCTCACCCAGGGCAGGTAAGTAGTACTTAGGACAGTAGCCAGGATTCCACCTTGTAGCGGCCGGCTTCAAGCTCCTTCTCTATGGAGCGCATTACCCTATGGGAAGAGGCAGGTCAAGGCCCTCCAAACTACTCAATCGTTTTCCAAGGTCTACATATGACTTCACGGATAAAGTGGGTTGAGTGACAGCCAGTTTCAGCTTGGGCAGAAGCAACAGGGCATGGTGTGTAGGATTCTAAACTCTGGATCTAGACCACCTGGTTAAATCCTGGTTCTTACAGAGCCCCGGTGTGAGGTCCCTGCAACATGCAGCGAATGTTCACTGGCTCTATTTTACATACGGCAGTGTATATGCTTCCATGCTGCTTTCTCCTCTTGTCTCACTCTCTCCTTCCTCCCCACCCCACCCCGCCCATCTCCATAAGTCTGTTCTCTTTGTCTGCATCTCTGTTGCTGCCCTAAAAATAGGTTCATCACTACTATCTTTCTAGATTCCAAATATATGTGTTAAAATACAATATTGTTTTTTTTTCTTTCTGACTGACTTCACTCTGTATAATAGACTCTGCGTTTATCCACCTCATTAGAACTGATTCAAATACATTCCTTTTTATGGCTGAGTAATATTCCATTGCATATATGTACCAAGCTAGGTGGGACGTGGGAGGGAGGTTCAAGAGGGAGGGGACATATGTACTCCTATGGCTAATTCATGTTGATGTATATGGCAGAAATGAAACCAATACTGTAAAGCAATGATCTTTCAATTAAAAATATATAATTTTAAAATAAAAAACATCCTGTGTTTTTTCACGTGTCAGTTGGGCAGCCCTAGGGAAAACAGTCCAGCTTTCAGCCCCTCAGTTGCTTCATCTTTAAAATGGGGGTAACGGTAAGAGTGACAGTTTTTAAAGCTATTATAATAATGAAGCAGGTCTCTGCCAAGTCTTTTAAATTGTATCTGTACACAATAACTATAAATAATTGTCTGCCAAGCAAACATAAAAAGCACCATTTTCCAGTGGTAATAAACAGAATTCTGTCCTGTAATCCTCACTGGGTTTGTGTACTTATTTTAGACCTGGTTGAGCATCCTTAGGGAAGGAGGAAGAAGCATCCCTCAGCTCCCTCCAACATCAGGACCCGCCCAGCTCCTGAACGCCCACAGCTCCCTTCCCTCCAACTCTGAGGACCCATCTAGGCATTCAGTACAAGATTCCCGTGCCAGACACTTAAGGACACTCAGATAAGGTTTGCTGAACAGGACACAAAACTCAGGGGACACAAATGGCCCACCTAATCTATAACAGATGCCCAGGACCCAACCACTATGCAATGTGAACATTTGAAAGAAGTAGGAAGAAAAAAAAAAAGCCCTACACAGAATGTTTGATCTTGATGAAATGTTGATACAAAGCTAAGAGACACACATCGGTGTGACTTCAGAGGCAGCAACACTATAATCAGCAACTAAATTATGTGAAGCTGTTTCTTTATTCCTGTAATTTGATTGCACATAAATCAATTTTGATTAGATTCAAAAATTACTGAACACGCACCTCAATGAGCTGTCAAGTCTTATCTGATAATGTAAACTTTACATGGGATCAGTGCTAATACTACCTGGAGCCCGTGGAGGAATCCTCACAACAATGGCAGACATCATTAAATGCTGAAAATGTAGAAACATAATTAAATTAGCTGATACTCATCACTCTCCTTCTATAGAGGCTCTAATTTAGTGCACTTGCAAATGTAATGAGGCTCTCTGGATTGAAAAATATGGTGGAAATAACAGAAACAAGATTACATTAATTGGAAGAGATACTGATAAGGCAGATTGCTCTGCATTTTTAAAACTTTTTTTTTTTCTTTCTTGGAAAACCACATAGTTCTGAAAACCATGACAAGGCTGGTTTTCACCATAGTTGGAAAGAACTTAGGGAGCATCAGAGTAAGAAGGAAAGGCCAGAATGTTTTCTTAAAGTTCTAACAAAATGAGTTCACTCCAGAAATATCTGAAAAAGGAAAGAGTTCTTGACTTTGTGTCTGTTCTTTTAATTGGAACATAACTGCTTTACAATGTTATGTTCGTTTCTGCTGTACAACAAAGTGAATTAGCTACGCGTGAGTGTGTGCTAAGTCACTTCAGTCATGTCCAGCTCTTGGCAGTCCTACGGACTGTAGCCTGCCAGGCTCCTCTGTCCATGGGATTCTCCGGACACAAATACTGGAGTGGGTTGCCATGCTCTTCTCTAGGGGACCTTCCCAACCCAGAGATCAAGCTCATATCTCTTGTGTCTCCTGCATTGGCTGGTGGGTTCTTTACTACAAGCACCAGCGTGGAAACTCTAAACCTACCACATGACACAGCAATGCCACTTCTGGGCATATACCCTGAGAAAAATGAAGTGGCTCAGTCATGTCCGACTCTTTGCAACCCCATGGACTGTAGCCTACCATGCTTCTCCGTCCATGGGATTTTCCAGGCAAGACTACTGGAGTGGGTTGCCATTTCCTTCTCCAAGGGATCTTCCCAACCCAGGGATCGAACCTGGGTCTCCCACATTGTAGGCAGACACTTTACCATCTGAGCCACCAGGGAAGTCATACCCTGAGAAAATCATAATTCAAAAAGACACATGCACTCCAGTGTTCATTGTGTCCCTTTTTATAACTGGCAATTTGGCTCCAGGAATTCTTATGGGGCACAATTCTTATTGGGCACACACCCTCCACATATTCATTCATTCATTCAAATTATTACTTTTGTTGGCAAGTACCTACTATGTCTGTAATTATGGGGCTACAGGGGTAGAAAAAAAAAAAAAGCTGTTTTGGAAGCCTGTCTAGTGACTTGGCTTTCTGTACTTCTCACTTTCATACTTAATCCAATTGCAATTAAATAATTGATTTTGAAATTGTTTTTGTAATGCTTCCTTCTCTCTCTCACTACCCACTCAGAAGGTAATTTCTTAGAAGACAAGGCTGGTCCCTAGCAGGAGTGGTAGTAGGGGAGGGTCTTTTGTGGTGGTTTACATGGCACATGTTCCTTGGGTGTTTACTGAGTAAATAAAAGAATCTATTTAAAGTCACCCTCCCGGGCTTGACATTAGAATGGTGGGAGGGGGAGCTCTAGTATCCTTCTTCTCCTGACATGATTTCACAATTACCTGGAGAAGTTTTCAGTAACCTCAGGGAAAATATCACAAAACTTATTAACCCGCATCCAAAACCTATTTCCATTCACTTTCCTTTGAAAACCAGCTTCCCCGTGGCTACTCTGGAAATAAGAGATGGTCTTGGAAAAATCATTTGAAGCAACGACATCCTAACTGTCAAGGGACAGGACATCACTCTGAGCAGAACGAAAGTGAGTAGAAGGCAAGATGTTCAGCTCTGTTGATGGCTTTGTAAGAACTTCAGAAGATCCACTGTTTACTCGCCATCACCACTCACTTCAGAGCCCCCCGACAAATGTGATCAAGGGTACAGCCCTGCAAGAAACCCAGTCTCACCAAAACCAGACAAACAGGCAAGAACTCCAAGGAGGGAAGGCTATTTCCTTTGCTCTAAGAACTCTGAAGACATATTATAAAATCATCACTTAGAAAAGGAAAGGGAGAGTTGCTTAGTCGTGTCCGACTCTTCATGACCCCATGGACTATATAGTCCATGGAGTTTTCCAGGCCAGAATACTGGAGTGGGTAGCCTTTGCCTTATTCAGGGGATCTTCCCAAACTAGGAATTGAACCCAGGTCTCCATTGTAGGTGGATTCTTAACCAGCTGAGTCACAAAGGAAGGGATGCTGTATTTCACTAACCCAAGGGTACTCCCTGGCTTCCTCTGTAGGAAAGTGTTAACCACATCAACCACCTGTGCCACCTATCTCCTCCCTCCCCTACCCCTGTGCAAGATGTCTTCACTTCCATGTTGCTGCTGCTGTTTGGTTGCTAAGTCGTGTCTGACTCTTTGTGACCCCATGGACTGTAGCCCACCAGGCTCCTCCATCCACGGGATTCTCCAGGCAAGAGTACTAGAGTGGGTTGCCATTTCCTTCTCCAGGGGATCTTCCCGACCCCTGGAGATTGAGCTAGGGTCTCCCACATTGTAGGCAGACGTAGTCTGAGCCACTGGGGAAGTCCCTACAAATATTTATTATATGATTATAATAAAATCATCCTGCATTTACTATGAGCCCTCAATCCAAAAGCTAGTGATCTGATAAGAGGAAAAAGAGGGAGATTTGAGGCCAAGCGGCACACAGGGAAAACCGTGTGACCAAGAGCAGAGACCAGAGTGGCGTGGCCACAAGCCAAGGAGAGCTGAGCTTCTGGTGGCTTGGGGAGTTGCACGGAAGGAATTCTTCATCAGGGCCCCCCAGACAAGCCCATCCTACAGACACCTTGCTTTCAGACTTCTGGCTTCTGGAATTGTGAGAGAATCAATTGCTCTTGCATAAGCCATGGGTTTGTGATAGTCTGTTAGAGCACCTTCGGGAAATTCATACAGTGGGTGGGTATGGGGTCTGGAGTTTCCAGGACATATACGGACAGCCTGGAGAAGAAAACCAACAAAGCTGCAGGCATCGGTGAGAAATGGGGAAGCGGGGCTTCATATGGCACCTGAGGTCGAGGCAGAGTCAAAAAGCCAGTGGCACCCTTCCACTCTTTGCTTTCAAGAACATGAGTAAATCCTTCCTGTTTCCCTGGCTTTTGTTCAAGCTGAGTTTAGTTAGAATTCTGTCTATTGCAACCTAAAGAATCCTAGAGAAGCAGAAAGCCATATATTTAATGAAACAAGGTAATTGGGGAGCTGACTGAACAGTAACTGCTGTGGTTTCACACACTGGCCTGCAAGAAAAGGGGACACCACCAAGCCCTCCCCACTTTCATGCAAAGCTTGGCATGGACAGCTATTTAAAGAGTCAGACTAGACTGGACATTTCCCCTTGTATCAAGATATGCCAGCCAGAGTGATGGGGATGCTGACTCATTATCACAGAACCTGGAATTTAAATTAGAGTTGTTGTTGCAACAACAGTTCCAGACGGGCTGCCTCTCTGCTCAGGGAGAAGACATCAGAAGTTGTTTTTCCTTCCAGGCCAGAACACGTCCTTGGTCTCCTGTTAAGGGCCGTGCACGTTAAGAGTCTGGAAGTCACTGTAATTGGTATGCAACCCTGACCCTTGGGGAGCTCTTTATCACCACCTTCCTCTGTTCTCTGTGATTCCCCCAGGGATGATTAAGCTCCTCCCACGCCTTCTTTTCAGCCTGGGACTCTGGACTATAAATAACCGTCTCGCCTTCTCTGGGCTGTGTTCTCACCCTGTAACTCTGCTTGTGTGGATGGCTGGGCTCATTCCTCATCTAATGGGAGGGCAACAGCGAAGTAAACACAGCGTTCCAGGCAGTGAATTCTTCAGCAAGAGAAGCCAGATTCAGCCGCACCCAACACACAAAGAGGCTCCAAGCACATAGCCTTGGTGGATTCTGTTGAATGTTTTCCTTGAGCAGCAAGCTTTGTCACAAGTTGATGCTGTTTATTTTCCCCTTCTCTGGTGCCAACAGATCGCATTCAAGTGCTTGGGGGGGGGGGTGTGGAGATGAGGTTTTCTAGGAGCAAGTGCACATGAATTTGAACCCCATCTCTGCCATGCACTAGTTATGCATTCTTGGGCAAGTTATTTAATCTCTGTATTCTGATTCCCTTCTCTAAGAAATGAATATGTCCACATTACTTTCTCCAGAGGGTTGTGTGAGGATTAAAGAAAACAATCCACATTAAATGCTTAGCAGTAACATAATAAACCCTAGTTACTATGCTTGTGTATGGTCACTATTATGAAGGTGGGACTCTGGACAGAGGACTCTAATCCTTCCTCTGTTTCAGGGTCTTCTTCCATAAACAATAACAGTCTCTAACTCATACAATTACCGTGCACACTGAATAAGCTTACACCTGTTAAGTATTCAAAACAGTGTTCTAAGTAGATGTTCGGTAAATGGCATCAATTACAATCAATGGCTTTGTTGCTCTTGTTTTATTTTACTCAGGAATACACCTAATCGCATTCAGTGATCATTAAGCACTGCAATGGGCAGGTCTCCATGCAGGATGCCTGGAGAGAAGACAGACAGCCAGACCCAAATTATCTCTCTTCTTCTGTCCATGGAAACACATAAATATAACACTGGGATCACAAACGTTTAAGATACAGTGGAAGAAAAGGAGTGAGTGGAAATTCTGCCTCAGGCAGTAGAAAACATCACAAAAGTTGCTGCATTTGAGCCCAGTCTTGCATGACAATGAGGAAGTTTTCCAGGTGGAAAGGAAAAACAAGGCAAGCAAGGCTCCCGGATGCTCACGCGAGACACTGACGAGAGCGAAAGCACAGAATAGGACACGGGGAGCAAACAGGTCTGCAAAGTTGCAAAGTGGCACGGAGGGATGCTTGAAAAGCCACCTGAATGTTTAGAAAGCTTTGTTTTGCCCTTACAGCTGCCCTGATGCCTTCCACGTCTCCAGTGACTTTCCGCCCCTATCTGAATCCAGGTCACCTCCTCAGGAGACATTCCCTGACCTTCCTAAGTAAAAGAGGACTCCATCACCCACTACCCGCGGCCACGGTTTATTTCCTCCAGCTGAGATTATGTAATGTTTCCAAGGGGCGTCTGTTTATGCACTGACTGCCTTCCCTCCTTCAGTTATAGGTTCCCTGAAAGTCAAACCTCGTCTGAGATGCATACTCATCCGGAGCAAATGGAACGCCTGCGGGGCCTTGAACAAATGCTTTTGAATGAACGGGTGCAAGACTGTTGTGACTCCTAACTGGAGGTTCATGCCTTCAGACTGGTCGACACCACCCAGGGAAAGGTGAGTTTCTGAGGCTTTCCAGACCTCGAAGGGAGGAAGATTGGATCCACCTCCACATTCTGGACATTAAAGGTTTCACATAAATCAATTCCAAACTTGACTTTTCCCAGTGGAAGGGCCCGATAGAGAGATGAGGTCAACTTGTCAATTCTAGGTTCAGGCTGTCACTTGTGATCTCCGTGCTTTTTTAACCCTCTTGCATCTGCTGGATACAGATGCTGCTGCTGCTGATGACAATGATGACGGCGATGAACGTGATGGTGACGATGACAGAGATGATAGCGGTGAGGATGATGTTGATAATGAAGACGGTGATGATAATGATGGTGATGATGCTGATAAACATGATGATGATGCTGATAATGATGTTGTTGACAAAGAGACCCTTGGGAAAGGCTGAACCCCAAGATGGATAGACCCTCAAATCACTGCAGGAAAGGGAGCCAACTCCCTAGCCAACTTGGGCTAGGAGGAAATTGAAAAGAGAAAAACAAAAACAACTTCTACTGCCTTTGAGTCATTAGCATGTATGGGGATGGGGCTCTATGGATGATTGCATGAGTTAAAAATAAATTTAAAACCTTCATAGTTATTTATTTAGCTGTGTCATATGGCTTGCAGAATTTTTGGTCCCTGACCAGAGATTGAACACAGGCTCTCAGCAATAAGAGCATGGAGTCCTAATCACTGGACTAATCACTTAATTCTCTAATAAACTTTTTAAAAGAATGTGAAATAGGGACAGAAATATGCTTTAGTCATTGACTAACCAGGTGCCCAAAGAGGAGAAAGAAAAGTTAAGTACAGATAAAATGATGCAAACTTTGCTTCTGCAAAAAAGCCTGGCAATTCCCACAAAAGAGCCTCTAGTCAGGGATTGGGGCTCTGCCTTGAACTGCTGTTTAGGCTTCCACGTGGACAGCAGCCCCCCACCCCCCAACATTCCTCACAGAAAAATTGGGCAGTGTCCTCATCTCTATAGTGGTATTGAAAAATCAGGACTCAGCAGTAGGGCTATCATGTCAGGGGATTGGGAAAACTGACCCACAGAGAGTTCCTGGAACTAAGGGAGGTTATTGGGTGGGGAGTGGGGGAAGGAGGGAGTCTCGCATCACTGAGGATTAGTGAGCAAGGGAATGCAGTTCCACACGCCAAGCAGACCGTACCTGTAAGAAGGGAAATGTGTTTGAGCTAGATCCATCTGCTGTGAATGGCACTGCTGATTCCTCACACACGTGCCGACAGACCAAAGCTATAAGAAGAGACCTTCCAAGAAGGGGAAATCGGCACTTGGCCTGGTACCCTCCTGGACCCAGAGAGGGTTATGGAAAGCACAGGCATTTCATGGAGACGGAATTCTTTATTTTGAGGGAATGATGGCCTGTCTCATGGGCCACACTTATTGGAAAGGAGGACCTCCGTTGAGGAGGCTTCTGAATTCTTAGCATGGATGAATGAAGTTCTAGTTGAAACGCACTGGGGAACTCTTTGAATCAAAAAAGTTCTTAATCTTTAATGGAGTAGAAAGTGCTATTTGCAGAAGGAAAAAAGAGTCACTAACAAAATACCTATATTGTCAATGTAAACTGTTTTTCATATAATGAGTCTGCCTTAAGCAAAGGAGCAGTTATCTTTAGGATACCATCCAAATGGTCCTTAGTCTGCAGCAGAGGGCTAGCACAACTTGCTGTGTGTCACATGGTAATTCCTTGGACTGTTTGTGTCTGGGTCTCATCCCAAAATAATTGGATTGAGCAGTTGGTATCCAGATATCTGCATCTATATCTTTTTTTTAAAAGTATAGTTGATTTACAGTATTTCAAGCATACAACAAAGTGATTCAGTTTATATATGTGTGTGTGTGTATATATAATCTCTTCTTTATCTACTCATTTGCTGATGAACACTTCGTCTGCTCCCATATCTTGGCTATTATAGACAGTATTGCCACAAACATTGGGGTACATGTATCTTGTTGAATTAGAGTTTTCATCTTTCCAGACATATGCCCAGGGGTGGGATTGCTGTATCAAATGGTAAGTCCATTTTTAGTTTTTTAAAAAACTTTCATACTGTTCTCCACAGTGGCTATGCTGATTTACATTCCCACCAGCCGTGTAGAAGGGTTCCCATTTCTCCACACTCTCTGCAGCATTTATTCTTTGTAGACTTTTCTAAAAAAGATTTTTTTGATGCAGGCCATTTTCAAAGTCTTTATTGCATTTGTTCCAATATTGCTTCTGTTTCATGTTTTGTCTTTTTGGCCTGGAGGCACGTGGGATCCCAGATCCTTGACCAGGGATTGAACCCACACCCCTTTCATTGGAAGGCTAACTCCTAACCACTGGACTGCTAGGGAAGTCCTGTAGACTTTTTTGATGATGGCCATTCTGAATGGTGTGAGGTGATACCGCATCATAGTTTGATTAGCATATCTCTAATCATTAGTGATGTTGAGCATCTTTCCATGTGCCTATTGGCCATCTGTGTGTTTTCTTTGGAAAACTGTCTATTTAGGTATCCTGCCCATTTTTAGGATTGGGTTATGGGTTTATTTAATAACGAGCCACATAAGTTGTTTGCATATTTTGGAAATCAATCCTATGTCATTTGCATCATGTGCAAGCGTGTTCTCCCATTTCATAGGCTGTCTTTTCATTCCAAAGGCTGTGCAAATATCTTCTTCCATCCTACTGTTCCCTTTGCTGTGCAGCAACTTTTAAGTTTAATTAAATCCCATTAGTTTATTTTCACTTTTGTTTCCAGTTGAGATCTAGGAATCTATATCTTGTAACCATCTGTTAATAGCAAAAAGATTTTTTTTTTGAAGTCCTGATCCCCAGGACCTCAGAATGTGAATTTATTTGAAACAGCATCACTACAGATGTATTATCATTAGTCAAGAAGAGGTCATACTAGAGTAGTGTAGGTCCCCAATCCAGTCGGACTGGAGTACTGGTGTCCTTCTGAGAAAATGACCCTGTGAAGACACTAGGTCATTTGGGGGACATGAAGAGAATCACATGAAGACAGAGGGCGAGATGGAAAGGATAGAAATAAATAAATAAATATGTATGTGTATATGTGTGTGTGTGTGTGTGTGTGTGTGTGTGTGTGTGTGTGTATAATCAGAACTCTGCCATGACCCATCCGTTTCATGGCAAATAGAAGGGGAAACAATGGAAACAGTGACAGACTTTATTTTGGGGGGTTCCAAAAATCACTGCAGATGGTGACTGTAGCCATGAAATTAAGAGACTCCTTGGAAGAAAAGTTATGGCCAACCTAGACAGCATATTAAAGGCAGAGACATTACTTCACCAACAAAGGTCCACAGTCCAGTCAAAGCTATAGTTTTTCCAGTAGTCATGTATGGATGTGAGAGTTGGACTATGAAGAAAGCTGAGCGCCAAAGAATTGATGCTTTTGAACTGTGGTGTTGGAGAAAACTCTTCAGAGTCCCTTGGGCTGCAAGGAGATACAATAAGTCAATCCTAAAGGAAATCAGTACTGAATATTCATTGGAAGGACTGATGCTAAAGCTGAAACTCCAATACTTTGGCCACCTGATGTGAAGTACCGACTCACCAGAAAAGATCCTGATGCTGGGAAAGACTGAAGGTGGGAGTAGAAGGGGAGACAGAGGATGAGATGGTTGGAGGGCATTACCAACTCAATGGACATGAATTTGAGTAAACTCCAGGAGTTGGTGATGGACAGGGAGGCCTGGCGTGCTACAGTCCATGGGGTCACAAAGAGTCGGACATGAATGAGTGACTGAACTGAACTGATTTTATATACATATATATATGTATGTATATATATATGTATATATATATATATGTATATATATATCATATATATGCCATGCTGCTGCTGCTGCTGCTAGGTCGCTTCAGTCGTGTCCGACTCTGTGCGACCCCATAGACGGCAGCCCACCAGGCTCCCCTGTCCCTGGGATTCTCCAGGCAAGAGCACTGGAGTGGGTTGCCATTTCCTTCTCCAATGCATGAAAGTGAAAAGTGAAAGTGAAATCGCTCAGTCATGTCCAACTCTTTGCGACCCCATGGACTGCAGCCCACCAGGCTCCTCTGTCCATGGGATTTTCCAGGCAAAAGTACTGGAGTGGGGTGCCATTGCCTTCTCCATATATGCCATAGGAACTTCAACCACCAGAAGCTAAGAGAAAGGACAGATTCTCCTTCAGAGAGCCTCCAAAAGGGACCCAACCTGCCAACACCTCAATCTTGGACTTCTGGCCTCTAGAACTGTGAGGGAACAAATTTCTATTGTTGAGCAGCTCTAGGACACTAATTAATACAGTGTGGCACAAGCAACTGGTTTATCTAGCCCTGGTTAAAACAAACCAGATCCAGACAATAGGTCTGCTTTTCTTCTTTACAATCACCGTCTGCTTTCTGGGTAGATGTCCACATTCTTCACAAAAAATCCCATCCCCAGTAAGATTAATTCTTGACACTCGGCCTGATATTTCAAGACGGTTGGAAGGCAGGAAGCACACTCTACACAACACTTGTGTGTGTGTGTGTGTGTGTCTGTGTGTGTGTTCTCAGTCACTCAGCTGTATCCAACTCTTTGTGAAACGAAGCACTTAAAGAGAAAGTATTCTTCATATCTCCTGTGTTATTATTATCCAGGCAGCATATCCTTATATATATATATAGCAGGTGATTTGAAAGGCATCAGAAATGGTACTTCTTTCATTATCTAGAATGAACGTTTTCTGAATGACACTGTCTATAGAAAATATTATATTAGGATGTTTGATATTTTTCAGTGAATCCTCAAAATATTATATGTTCATCACAAAATCCTCAAAAATAAAGACATTTACAGGGTAGAAAGTGAAAGTTATTTCTAAACCCATTTCCCAAAGGAAAACTCTGGTTAGTAATAGATGTACATTTTTCCCATGTTTAGAGTTTCTTTACCTACTTACCTTCACATGGTGGAATTAGATGTCTACCCCATGTGCTTAAAAATGATCTAGTTTTTTATAGTATTGGATGTGCATGCGTGCTAAGTAACTGAGTCGTGTCTGACTCTGTTCGACCTTGTGGGCTGTAGCACGCCAGGCTCCCCTGTCCATGGGGTTTTCCAGGCAAGAATACTGGAGTGGGTTGCCATGCCCTGCTCCAGGGGATCTCCCCGACCCAGGGATGAACACAAGTCTCTTGTGTCTCCTGCCTTGGCAGTGGTTCTTCACCACAAGAGCCACCGGGAAGCCACATTCTATCTAGCAACCACTAGAATTGTGTTACACAACTGTCATTGCATGATGAACCAAAATTCTTACATAGAAATGCTATTATTGTTTATGTCTCTTAGAGGCTGGTTTAACCTACCAACCACCTCACTTCGTGAAGAAGCTACTCTCTTTTGTGCCATGCATTACTCCACGGACTGTGTGTGTGTTATGAACTGGCCCCCACTGTGGACATTCCTGCGACATCATTCTCTGTCTTTCCCAAGTAGATGCTTGAAGCAGATGATTTTCCAAACTGAAAAAATCCTTTAGCAAAGATGACAACCAAACATACGACACATAGAGGAGACACACCCAGTGGGGGAGCTCCTGGGAAGCCAATGCTGACGGCGGCCTTGTGGGGGACCCCGACAGCAAGTGTGATGCCTGTGGGTTAACGCACATGCCCCACAAGAGTGGATTATTAATCAGGCCTGACAACTCCTGTGTCGGGGTATTTCTCCTGTGAATTCTTAAACACGCACAGATGTTGGGGCCCGACCCGCCTCTGATCTCCATGCTCACGGACCATATGCGGGCTTGGTTTGTCAAACTGAGTTTTGTAATCTGGGCCTTTGGTTTTTAAGGAAACATGCCTCTGGAATGAAGACATGTTTTAAATATCTAGGACATTAATTGCAAGACTGAGTGACTAAGACTTTGCCTTTTGTATAAATCTAAATGCTGTAAGTGTAAAATTAATCCAAAATAAAGGTCTATTAAATGTTAAAAATATGAGCACATTCCTACCATTGACAATGCTATGCTGTGCACTGTGCTTAGTCGCTCAGTCGTGTCTGACTCTTTGTGACTCCAAGGACTGTAGCCCACCAGGCTCCTCTGTCCACGAGATTTTCCAGGCAAGAATACTGGAGTGGGTTTCCATTTCCTTCTCCAGGGGATCTTCCCAGGCTGGGGACTGTACTTGTGTCTCCTGCACTGGCAGACAGATTCTTTACCACTGAGCCACCTGGGAAGTCCTTTGAATACAAGGGGCGAGTGCTTTTTCAGAGGTAGGTATTAAGGAATGCAGGAAGCAGAAAGTATTCTAAGCATTTTGTTTGTGTGTTTGCTTGCAGGCTGTGCCATGGCATGTGGGATCTTAGTTTCCTGACCAGGGATTGAATCAGTGCCCTGTGTATTGGAAGCAAAGAGTCTTAACCACCGGACCACCAGAGAAGTCCCATTCGAGGCTTTCCAAACATAAGGAATTTAACTCAAGGGATTAAAAAGAGTTGAGAAGCCAAAGAAGGGATGGTGAAAGAACCCAGAACCGGAAGCCTTCAAAGCAGCCACAACCCTTAAAATTGAAGGCTATGGGAAAAGGGGGTGTTTTTAGAGCTCAGGAACCAGGGCCACCTGCCATGGTGGACACTGCCCACTGGGGCTGAGACTACAGCGAAGGATGCGGACGGAGGATCTGGAGAGGCCCCAAGAAGCAGAGAGAGGCAAAAGTAAGCCCTGACTTCTCCTAAACTCAAGTCTTCCACGTATGTCTCCCACTGGCTAAATGCACACAGAAGCCAAAGGCAAGGTGCCCCAACAAACAGCCTCCCCCGAGAGAGCAGCCAGAGCAGAGGAAGAGAGCTGCCGGCCCCGAGTATCCTCGGCAGTTTTCTGGAACAGTGGGGCATGCTTATGCAAAGCCACGGTCTCTGCAGCTCACACGGTAAAGAATCTGCCTGCTTTGATCCCTGGGTCGGGAAGGTCCCCTGGAGGAGGGCATGGCAACCCACTCCAGTGTTCTTGCCTGGAGAATCCCATGGACAGAGGAGCCTGGCAGGCTACAGTCCACAGGGTTGCAAAGAGTCAGATACGACCAAGTGACTAACACACACACACACACACAAACACACACACACACACACACACACATGCTCCTTGTGGAGTCTTGTGTCATGAAACAGGATGCTAATGTGTGAGTACTAGAATCAAGAGTGGAGCTCTGACACACTAAGGGGTCAAAGATGGATGGGGCTCATACTCAGGTAGATGAAAACTAACAAAGCCCTTTATAACCTCCCCTTTTTTGCTTCTGAGGAATTAATAGGGAAATCTTATTCTGTAATAACCTACACTCTGTTATAATTTGGCATTAAGTACATCTATGCACCAGCTAAGAAGAAAGTAGCTTCAGTGCAAATGAAGACCATATATTATGGCCTACCATGTATTATGATAAATTATGAATGGAACGAGTATATTTAAGAACCTATTTCTAAAAGAACCACTTGGCAGCAATTCATAAGCAGTGTATGCCCAGGACATTTTTTTTCCCTATTCCTCAAAGCAGAAGACACAAAGCCATAGACACTGATGACGTTGCTATTGTGATCGTTAGGAGGTAAAATGCTGACTGATGTGACCTCTTGGCAGTTTGATTTATTAACATGTCTTCACATACATGAAACTTGTCCGGATGAATCTATAAAAACTATAATGTCAATATTTCACTCGTCCTGATGAATCTCTCCCATATGAGTACATACTTTATTCATCATTAGGAATGACTTTTGTGCCATAAATGTAAAGCCTAACTGGTTAAAATTTATCTTTGAGTGAAATTGCTTCTCAGTGGTTTCTTTAAAAAGTTGAGGTCTTAATGAATAAAATCTCATTAGTGTGTTGGTCACTCAGTCATGTCCAACTCTTTGCGACCCCATGGACTGTAGCCCACCAGGCTCCTCTGTCCATGGGATTCTCCAGGCAAGGATATTGGAGTGGGTTGCCATGCCCTTCTCCAGGTGATCTTCCTGACCCAGGGATCGAACTTGTGTCTCTCACATTGTAGGCAGATTCTTCACCATCTGAGCCACCAGGGAAGCCCTGAATAAGATCTCAATCACATTTTAAAATGAACACTGGAAAGTTAAATATTGATATGGCATCTTTGGAATCATCATTTAGTCTCATGCAGCCCAGTGAGCTCCAGACTTTGAGTCAACATGAAGCTCAAGTCAAACCCCATCTATCTCCATGTGTCTTTTGTTTCTATCTGGCCTTTCCCCCTTCATCATCATTGTTGGCATAACACAGGGGATTGTCCATGAAGAAAAGGACCACTTCACCAAATCAGGGAATCTCTGAACTGAGTAAATTCATGCTAGGATAGACAAACCCAGACAATCCAGCTAAGGCTAAAGCCCCCAGCCTTTTGGACACCAGTGACCTATTTTTCCATGGATGGGGGTGTGGGGATGGTTTGGGGCTGATTCTCATAAGATGCTCACAACCTAGATCCTTCACATGCGCAGTTCACAACAGGGTGTGCGCTCTTATGAGAATCTATCTAACGCCACCAAATGATCTCACAGGTCGGGTGGTAATGAGTGTGAATGATGGGGGGCAGATGGAAATACAGAAGAAGCTTCATTCGTGCACTCACCCACTGCTCACTTCCTGCTGTGTGACCTGGTTCCTAATAGGCCATGGACCTGTACCAGTCCATGCCCTGGGAGTTGGGGAACCCTGAGCTTAAGTAATTAGCAAAGTTGCTTTTTAAAAGAAGGAAATGCTTTTATTATTTTTTTTTTTTCAAAAATAATCTTCAACATCAGCATCTCTGTCTTCAGGACGCTATGTACCGGCCATGATGCTAAGAACTTTACCTACATATTCTTACTAAATCCAAAATCACTCCATGAGGTGGCTGTGAGAGGTGGAATAATGTCCCAACCCCAAGATGTCCATGTCACAATCCTCAGAACCTGTGAAGATGTCAAAGGGGGAATCGGGTAGCAAATGGAACTACAATTGCCAGTCAGCTGACCTTGAAATAGTGTGTGTGTGTGGGGGGGGTTATTCTGGGTTATCAAGTGGTCTTGAGGTACTCTTAAGGGTCTCTGAAGAGAAAAGGGAAGTAGGGTAGTGTCATAGTGATGCGACTGAGAAAAACTGATTTGGTCATTCATTGCTTTGAAGATGAGGAGGAGCCACGAGCCAAGGGCTTCAGGCATCCCCCAAAAGTTGGAAACAACCAGAACATGGGGACTTCCCGGTGGTCCAGGGGTTAAGAATCTACCCTGCAATGCAGGGGATGTGGGTGTGATCCCTGGTCAGGGAACTAAGATCCCACATGCCATGGGGCAGCTAAGCCTGAGCACAGCAACTACTGAGCCCAAGTCCCAGAACAAAAGATTCAGGAGAATGCAACAAAGGTCCCGAGTGCTGCAGCAAAGGCTCAACACAGCTAAAGAAACACGGCAAGGTGTGGATTCCCCCCGACAGATTCAAGAAAGAAAAGCAACCTGCCAACACCTTGAGTTTAGCCCACAGAGATAAATTTTGGACTTCTGCCCTTCAGAACTGTAAGATGCTGAATTTTTGTTGTGTCACGTGATCATTAGTCACAGCAGCAATTATGAACTAGAACAGGGGAGGGCTACTATGCCCATTTTGCAGATGAGAGAACAAATATATACCAAAACAAATAAAAAACAGTAACAATAACACTGAGATTTAAACCAAAATCTTTCTATGCCCAAAATATGTATTTAATGTAAAAAAGTCATTATATTGCTTCACCTTGAAATATTTCACTTAACTTAGATATGTAGCATTGATTATAGTACAAGTCAAAGTCACCATAAAAAGAATGGGCTGATTATCCATCCCCCTCCCCACCAAAAAAGCAAACTTAAATTAAGTCTAGGAAAATGTGAGTTAAGAAAGTGAGCAGTGATTGATGAAATAATATTTCTTGAGCATCTACAGTTTCGGGTCCTTTCTATACATTGTCTCATTAAATTCTCTCAAAATCCTGTATAGTGCTGCGATGAACATTGGGGTACACGTGTCTCTTTCCCTTCTGGTTTCCTCAGTGTGTATGCCCAGCAGTGGGGTTGCTGGATCATAAGGCAGTTCTATTTCCAGTTTTTTAAGGAATCTCCACACTGTTCTCCATAGTGGCTGTACTAGTTTGCATTCCCACCAACAGTGTAAGAGGGTTCCCTTTTCTCCACACCCTCTCCAGCATTTATTATTTGTAGACTTTTGGATCGCAGCCATTCTGACTGGGGTGAAATGGTACCTCATAGTGGTTTTGATTTGCATTTCTCTGATAATGAGTGATGTTGAGCATCTTTTCATGTGTTTGTTAGCCATCTGTATGTCTTTTTTGGAGAAATGTCTATTTAGTTCTTTGGCCCATTTTTTGATTGGGTCATTTGTTTTTCTGGAGTTGAGCTGTAGGAGTTGCTTGTATATTTTTGAGATTAGTTGTTTGTCGGTTGCTTCATTTGCTATTATTTTCTCCCATTCTGAAGGCTGTCTTTTCACCTTGCTAATAGTTTCCTTTGATGTGCAGAAGCTTTTAAGGTTAATTAGGTCCCATTTGTTTATTTTTGCTTTTATTTCCAATATTCTGGGAGGTGGGTCATAGAGGATCCTGCTGTGATGTAAAATATCATGTAGGAAACGAGTTGCCAGTCCAGGTTCGATGCATGATGCTAGATGCTTGGGGCTGGTGCACTGGGACGGCCCAGAGGGATGGTATGGGGAGGGAGGAGGGAGGAGGGAGGAGGGTTCGGGATGGGGAACACATGTATACCTGTGGCGGATTCATTTTGATATTTGGCAAAACTAATACAATTATGTAAAGTTTAAAAATAAAATAAAATTGGAAGAATAAAAAAAAAAAAAAAAAATCCTGTATAGTGATGATGATTTTTCAACTTAGAAGATGATAAATCTTAGAAAAGATATATCACTCGCCCAAGCTCATGTGGTAAGTGGCAGAGCTGGGGTTTTCAGTCCAGCTTATTTTATTTCTCCCTCTCCAGGTCTGCATTGGCTCTATATCAGCATGTTGTCAATTCCAGAAGCAAGGATGCTTGCAGACAATGATAACTCAGAAATCTAAACGAGTATATAAGATACCTTAAGTATGCTCTCCCCATCCTATGACAGCTCATTAGTAGGTGAAACAGGATTATTTTTGGTCTTTGCTGTTTTCAGTAAATTTTGGAACCTTATCCTGCATGCAAAACCCATAAAAATCTGAAATAAATATCTGGGCCTTATTTGTGCACACACATAGGTACACAGACACAAAACAAGAAGAGACAGGAAGAAAGAGAGGAAGGAAGAATTCTGGAAGAGAGAGGGAGGGAGAAATGTTGGGGGGTTAAGAGAGATAGAACTGATTCCTAATTGCTTACCACGACTGGGAAATGTTTATCTGATGATAGTAACATGTTAAATGAATTATTATATACTAATGCGTAATTTCCAAGGATCTGCATATCAAAGCTAAGACTCCCATCTCATTGTAACTGTGTGTGCGTTAGTCACTCAGTCATGTCTTTGCGAGCCCATGGACTGTGGTCAGCCAGACTCCTCCGTCCATGGAATTCCCCAGGCAAGCATACTGGCATGGGTTGCCATTCCTTCTCCAGGGGATCTTCCCGACTTGGGGATCAAACATGGTTAAGGTAAGGTGAAGTCACTTCAGTCGTGTCCGACTCTGTGCAACCCCATAGACGGCAGCCCATCAGGCTCCCCCATCCCTGGGATTCTCCAGGCAAGAACACTGGAGTGTGTTGCAGGCAGATTCTTTACCATCTGAGCCACCAGGGAAGCCCATGTACACAATTGTTTATTAATTATTGCTGCAATTAAACAGAATTGTTTCTGGGAGATTCAGAGTCTATTCCAATGTCTTTCCACTAGTCACCGAATGCTATGTCAGATAGGTGCTGGACAGGCCACTACAGATTCCCTGGGGAGCCTGCCAAAAATGCAGAGTCCCGAGTTCCACTCTTAGGGATTAAGATTCAGCAGGTCTGGGATGCAGTGACCTGAGACAGACTTTAAAATGTTCAGTCAGTGTTGCCATGTGGTACCCTAGAGTCGTCAGGATGACAATTTGCCTGGAAGTGTGAATTCTTGGAATAGAGGGCTTTCTGATGCATTGGTATGCAAGGAATGTCAAAAGTCATGCTTTACATAATCCCCATTTCAGGCTCTGTTTACCTCTCTAAGCCTCTGCCTATTCCTTCTCCCCAACACTTGTATTACCGTGTTACCAGAAATACACTTAGCATTATAAGATGCACAAGCAAGAAAAAGAAATTCACTCCAATGACAAATCCATTGAATGACTGCATTTGGGCAAAGTGCTGTCACTTTGATTTCCCTCTTGAGGGCTTACTGATGATGGTAAACTCAAAGCATCTAAAAAATGACATGACCACAGTGCGAGATCAGGTTCACAGTCTGCACTTGACAATATCATCAGTAAATAAAGTGGAAACCCAACCTGTACGTACAACAGGGGAAACAACGCCAGAAGGCTAACTGTAAGAGCTAACACTAGTCATGATAGGAAGACGAAATCGGGGGTGTTATTTTCTCTATTCTTTATTTTCCTAATTGGACGAATTGACTATATTACGAAATGACTTGTGCATTTTTAAAAGGCGATCCACTCATTTCTTTGGCAGGGACATCACTCGTAAGTGCATAATAAATGGCAAAGAAGAACGAGTTATAGAATCTTGGGATCCCATATTCTCATCAAACTTTAGAATCCTATAGGCCTTAGAATTTTATGTGTGTGTGTGTGTGTGTGTGTGTGTGTGTGTGTGTCTGTGTGTGTATAATAAAATATTGAAAGTGTCTGAAGCAACTCCAGAATTCATATCATTTCATCTCTACTTCCTAATTAATTTGTACCACTAAAAATTAAGAATACTTTTTACATGCACACCATCATCAATAGTTAGAGAGTTTGGGATCGACATTACACACTGCTATATTTAAAATGGATAAGCAACAAGGACCTACTGTATAGCACAGGGAACTCTGCTCAATGTTATGTGGAAGTCTGGATGAGAAAGGAGTTTGGGAAAGAATGGATGCATGCACTTTTATGCATGGCTGAGTCCCCATCCCTGTTCGCCCGAAACTGTCACAACTTTGTTAATCAGCTATACTCCAACATAAAAAATGAAAAGTTAAAAATCTTACCATCTTAAAAAAAAATGCTATCAGCAGACATGATAGAATCAGTGACAAGATTCATAGAATTTGGGGAAATAAAAGCCACTTTACAGATCATCTTGTCCTTTGGTCATTTCTAGTCCATACAATTTTTTTTGGTAAGGTTTTCTGTGGTTATTTCAGTGACTCCAAAAAGCTGGCATGGAAAGGTGGGGGAAGTGTGTGTACAAATAGCAAGGAATGGGGACAGAAGCAGATGGATCTGAGAGAGGAGCTTTCAAGGGCTCACAGGGGCCAACAGGGGCTCCCAGTGTTTCCAGAGCAGGGCTGCAAATTTATAAGACCAGAGGCAGCTGAACAAAGCTTCCTATTTGGCTGGAGAAACCCCAAGGCTCAGAGATGAAAAGGAGAGAAAGGGAAGAAGCTCCAGACTTCCCTGAAGAGCCCACTTGCTCGGGAGAGGGAAAGCAATCAGCAAGTTGGAGATCCGAACCTTCCAGAAGGGACACATGGCAAATGACGTGAAAGGCACATCTGTTCGGGTCTATCGAATGCCCCAGAAGGACAAGAAATGAGACGTGCAGTCCATTATCCAGGTGTGAGCCCTAAAATCAGGGTCATCTTGATGTCCAGCAATCAGAGTCCAGATGGCCGGACGGATGGGAGAGAGGTGGGGAGAAGGGGGTCTTGGCTGCTCACACTGCTTTCAGCCCGGGGGTCCTTAACCCCGCTGTATGTCACAGCCACCAGGGGGATTGTAACCAGTCCTGATGCCCAGGACCCACTCCGAGAGACTCGGATGCATTTGGTCTGGAGGCAGGCTGAATGAAACACTGGTTTTTTTTTTTTTTTTTTTAAAGCTCTCCAGATGATTCCAATGTGTGTGAATGTTGAGAAACACAGGTCTAACTGTGAGAGCAAGGATCTTAAGTTAAGGTCCATAGTCATCTCACAGATTTTGTTTTGGTTTTTTTTTTTTTTTTTGGCTTTTTTTGTAGGAGGCAATGGGTTTCAGACTGGAGTTTTTAAATTGATTCCTTTAAAAATTAGTATTAGAGAACGGAGATGTTTCATATGAAAATCCAATTTCTAGGTCCTCTTGAAAGAAATCAGAAGCTTTGACAATTTGGGGCTGCATTCCCAGGTAACACAGCCCCTTTAAATGGCTGTGTTCTGCCCTGAGCTTAGTCCTGGGACACTGGAGTCTGTGACGCTTATTCAAAGATGCTGTGATTCAAATCTTCCCAGGCACACCCTTTAGATAATCCCAGGTTGAAACAATAATTCAACTCAGACCACAATGGTAAGGATGATTTTCCATTTCCAACTCTTTTATTTTCTGCCACTAGTATGAAGACTAGAGTATGAGGCTAAGTAAACGCTTAATGAAATAAATGAAATGGTGCCCTGGAAACAACACCCACCAGCCCGCATGCACAGTCACTCAGTCGTGTCCAGCTCTTTGTGGCCCCATGGACGGTGGCCCACCAGGCTCCCATGTCCACGGGATTCTCCAGGCAAGAACACTGAAATGGGTAGCCACTTCATTCTCCAGGAGATCTTCCCGACCCAGGGATCAAACCTGCGTCTCCTGTGGCTTCTGCATTGGTAAGCAGATTCTTTACCACTGAGCCACCTGGGAAGTCCACGAAATGGTGAGGCCCCTTTTTCACTCATGTGTGTTGATGATGAGAAGGGCACTGACTTGAGTCAGGATTTCCAGTATACAGCTCTGGTTTTCTGCTTTTTAGTCACACCGATTTAAACAAGAATCTTAACCACCCCAGGCTTCAGTGATTTTATACACATATTACAGGGTGTGGGCTTCAGTTGTCTTTTTTCCTAAACTTTGACAATTTTCTAAGCGCTGAATGATGGCAACAGAAGCCCACGGACGAGAGAGAGCAGTGAGCGGAAATAGAGCGATGCATTCCCAGCTCCCCTCAAGAGCGGTTGTGGTTCACGGATGAACATATGAGCTGTCCATGCATCGCTGAGTCCCTGACCACCTTGGAGAGAAGCCACCGGAAGGTAATGAGAGCAGCTTCTCCCAGGAGTCCTGGCCTGGCCTCCCAGCATCACACACACGCCCCTGCAGGTGGCCTTCCTGCAAGAACATCCTGGCACCTCGCGGGTCAGCACAGGCTGATCGGCTTCCCTGCCGGCTCGAAGTCTAACCACCAAATCATCTGATGCATCTGACCTTCCCTTTCTGTTCTAGAGCGAGCGCTCTGGATTCCAACAAATAAACAGTTTGCTCTTGTTGTTCTAAAACAGCTCAGGACAAAAGAACACAGACAAGAAAAAAAAGAAAAAAAAAGGCACACTGGACGTTATCAAAATTTACAATGTTTTCGCATCAAAGGACATTAAGGACAGACTGAGAAAGCAATCACAGAATGGGAGGGAATATCCGCCAGTCATATATCTGGTAGGGGATTGAGAACCAGAAAACAGAAAGAACTCCTAAAACTCAACACCCAGCAGCAAGTCCAGTTGAAAAATGGGCAAAGGATTTGAATAGCTATTACACACACACACACACACAAATATATTTAAATTTATTTAGTTTTGGCTGTGCTGGGTCTTCATTGCTGAGTGGGCTTTTTCTAGCAGGGGTTACTCTCTAGTTGAGGTGCGTGGACCTCTCATGACGGCGGCTTCTGTCGTTCGGAGCACAGGCTCTATAGTTGGAAGCAAGGGCTTCAGCAGTTACGGCTCCAGGGCTCTAGAGCACAGGCTCAGTAGTTGTGGCACGTGGGCTTTCTTCCCGGATCAGGGATTCAATTGGTGTCTCCTGCATTGGCAGGTGGATTCTTTACACTGAGCCACCAGAAATTGCAAGTGAAAGTGAAAGTCGCTCAGTCGTGTCTGACTCTTTGAGACCCCGTGGACTGTAGTCCATGGAATTCTCCAGGCCAGAATACTGGAATGGGTAGCCTTTCCCTTCTCCAGGGGATCTTCCCAACCCAGGGATAGAAGCCAGGTCTCCCACATTGCAGGTGGATTCTTTACCAACTGAGTTATCAGGGAAGCCCAGTGAGCCACCAGAGAAGCCCTTAAATAGGTATTTCTCCCAAGAAAATACACAAATGTCTAACAAAGTGAAAATGAATAGTGGAGAGAAATGGAATTCGATCCTCTCCTCCTGTGTGGATCCACTCCTAGATTCCCTATCCCTCACCTAAAGAGAGACTAGCTATTTACCTGAAAGGTCTAGGTTAAGGATCTGACTAGCTGGCAAGGTCGCTGTGCCTTTTTTTTTTTTTTTTAAACTTCTGTTTTATGGATTTCCCTGGTGGCTCAGATGATAAAGAATCCACCTGCAATGCCAGAGATCTGGCTTTGACCCCTAGATCAGGAAGATCCCCTGGAGGAGGGCATGGCAACCCACTCCAGTGTTCTTGCCTGGAGAATTCCATGGACAGAGTTATATTGGACTACAGCTGATTAGCATTGTCTTTGTTTCAGGTTTACAAGCAAAGTGATTCATGTATCTATTCTTTTTCAAATTCTTTTCCCATTTGTTGTCGGTTGCTGTGGTTCAGTTGCTCAGTCATGTCCAACACTTTGCGACCCCACCTTGAACTGCAGCACGCCAGGCTTCCCTGTCCTTCACCATCTCCCGGAGTTTGCTCAGAGGCATGTCCATTGCATCGGTGGTGCCATCCAACCATCTCATCTTCTGTCGCCCCCTTCTCCTCCTACATAATATTGAGAAGCATTCCCTGTGCTATACAGTAGGTCCTATTGGTTATCAGTTGCATATACAACAAGGTCACCATCCTTTAAAAATCACGATCCTTGGCCCTGTCCTCTCTAACATGCTTGGCTTGGGTCAAACCCAGCATTGTCATTTCCACTGTCTCTTGTCTCCAACAAATACATCCGAGAGGGCACATTAAGATGCGGCCACGTTTACAAAACTGATCTCATTGCTCTGTGCATACACCTGTGATGTGCCTGCATGTCCCGTCCAGAGGCTCAGAGTGGGGATGAGAGGAAGACTAAAAACATCCTCTTAAAGCTCTGTACCAGATCCGACTTTGAGGACGGAGTGCTGGCAAAAGTACCGACAGAATGTTCCTAAGATCCCCATGCTAGTATTTCTCCCCACGTCTGGAATTCCCTGCAAGTGGGGAAGGGAAATGCCAAAGACTGACTCATGACTGTCTGGCTAACAGAAGCACCAAAACTCTCACCTTGGTCTCCAGGAAACAAGAAGCTCTCACAAAAGCCCATCAGAGTGGGTACCCCCGAAGTAGCTTAAATGCTAGACCCCTCTTGCAAATGATAACCCAGGTTGGAATCCTATCCTGACTCAATTCTTATTCAGCTAAAATGACTCCTCCATTTCATAATCATAAAAAAAAATGCTAAATTGGATCTCTAATTCCTTTCTTTTCTTCAATTTAAAGCACAAAGTCTTCAGAATTGGGCTAAAGGGGTTATTTAAATCCCTAAGCTGTTGCTACTCTATAATTTCTGGTCTGACACAAAAGTTTTAAAACAATTTTTCCCCCTTTCATTCCTCTACTTTCAATGCCCTTTCTCAGGGAGTAGCTACAGCTCTGACTATAATCACGTTGAAGAGGCTATATTTTCACACATTTCTCTGATTCAGAGCATTACCCAAGGGACTTTGTTTAGTCTTATTAGAGGCTTTTTCAAAGATCTAATTCCCCAGTTAATAGCCTCAGGTATAATTCACAAGGGTGGCATTTAAGATCCCCCTGAAGGGATTTTTTTTTCTCCTTTCTTTCTCACACCATCTGTGTCCTTGATCCAGATAAAAGGATATAATCTTGCTTGTTACTTGTATTGTCTGTCTGCAACATGAATGTTTCATAACGGGGCTGTTTCTTAAATGGTAAATCTATAAACTTGTAATTCTCTCAGACCAAGATCTTTAGGTAGACTCAGATGCGTCCTATTCCATGTCCCGGCTCCGATTTCCCCAGAACTGATGACAGGTTTGTAAGTAATATTAACTGTCTTTTGTAGTAAATTACATCTTGTAATCACCGCGGTGTTCGTCTCTGGCCAGAGCAGTTATCAGTTGAAGCAAATGAAGGGTTTGGAGGCTCCACTATCTGTTTCCTTTCAGAATGCCAGAAGTCCTCTATAAACACGAGTGTGCGGGACGAGAGGTCATCTTTTGAAAGCTATAATAAAACATGATTGTAACAGGACATGTGACAGGCTGCTTAGCAGAGCGGCCGCCTGCCGGGGGCTCAGCTGGACCACAGTGCCAGTGGGGAGGGGCGTGGGGAGGAGGGAGAAGAAAGGCTCCGGAGTTCTATCTGCTGGGTGTCCTATTCGACACTCCATCATTAATTTTCAGGAAAATTTATCCTGGAGAGGAACTGAAAAATAACCAGTCTGTGTCCCACCAACTTGGGTCATGGATTTGGAGTGAGATGAGAAAAATGAGACCAGAGACCCAAGGAAGGGACCCCAAAACCCCTTTCTTGATTGTTCCGACTCCTCACCAATGACGACCAGGTGTTGGACGTGTAGGGAGAAGACGATGGTACAATAACATTTTGCGTACACTGCTACGCACCTGGGTTGCGTTCAACACTGGGCTTGCATTCTCTTAGTCAATGTCACTGCTTGACGCTTGGTGACACTAATTAAACACCAACTGCATGCTAGGTACTCATCTAGTTATGAGTGTCAACGAACCGAATGCTTGCTGCTCTGGAAGCTGAGGGTTCTTGTCACTTGCATCTGAAAAACGCAGATATGAGAATTAAGTTGAAGCACCTGCTCAGGATGACCTAGCAAGGAGGTGGGCAGCTGGATTCAAACCTGTACAGACCAGCTCTTAGCCACCCTGTCATTCTGCCACTGAGGTGCACTAGTAATGTGTCCAGCATGCTTGCTCAGTCATGTCCGACTCTTTGCGACCCCATGACTGTAGCCCGCTAGACCCCTCTGTCCAAGGGATTCTCCAGGCAAGAATACCGAACTGGGGTGCTGTTTCCTACTCCAGGGGATCTTCTTAACCCAGGGATGGAACCCACATCTCTTGCATCTCCTGCATTTGCAGGCAGATTCTTTTTCCTCTAGTACCACCTGGAAAGCCCAGTGATCTGTTAGGGGGTGTTACAGACTGCATGTTTGTGTCACCCGACCAAATGCATGTGTTATAGACATAACCCACAATGTGCAGGTATCAGGGGGTGGGGCCTTTGGGAGGTGATCAGGTCATAAGGGCAGAGCCCTCATAATTGGGATTCAGTTCAGTTCAGTCGCTCAGTCGTGTCCGACTCTTTGTGACCCCATGAATCGCAGCACGCCAGGCCTCCCTGTCCATCACCGATCAGGGTCTTACAAAAGAGAACCCAAAGAGCTCGCTTGCTGTTTTACACCAAGTGAGGACACAGTGATGGAGGCTAAGAAGATGGAGTTTATGAATCAGAAACGGGAACCTCCAGACATCAGATCTGCCTGTGTCTTGATCTTGGACATCCGGCCTCCAGAACTGTGAGAAATAAATTGCTGTTTATAAGCTACTCTCTGTAGCATTTTTGTTATACCAGCACCAGTGGACTAAGACAAAAGGATACTATGAGTGAGTGAAGTTGCTCAGTCGTGTCCGACTCTTTGCAACCCTATGGACTGTAGCCCACCAGGCTCCTTTGTCCATGGATTTTCCAGGCAAGAGTACTGGAGTGGGTTGCCGTTTCCTTCTCCAGGGGATCTTCCTGACCCAGGGATTGAACCTCAGTCTCCCGCATTGTAGGCAGACACTTTACCATCTGAGCCACAAGGAAGTCAAAGATTACCATGATAAGCATCATTCAGAAAGGAAAAAGCTGAGTCTTTGCAGGTAATAGGTGGGAGGCAGCCCCCTGCTGGATGGAGGGTGGAAGTGCCTAACCCCGAGGCACTCCCAGCTCATGAGTATCTGAGCCTTTTATGTCCGTTGCTTAGTACTTCTTGTGTATAAAGGTGTCTGTGTATAAAGGTTCCTTGTTATTCCAAGGGAAGCAGGAGATTCCGAGAGGGATGGTATATATCCCCAGAGGACTTTAACTCACAAGCAAGGAAAAGTCTGAACTTGGGAAATATTTGGGGATGACCTCGATTAGCTTGAGGTCATTGAAACTCAAATTCTGCTTCTAGAAGAAAATGCTAAATCTATACCCTGGGTCACAATTCCATAAATATACACAACCATTAGAGGAACCGTGGCTTATCGGCACATTTAAAATGGATTTTACAAATGCAGAGTTGCCTTAGTTAAACTTCTGTAGAGCAGCCCTTGGACACCAAGGGGATCAAAACAGTCCATCCTAAAGGAAATCAACCTTGAAAATTCATTGGAAAGACTAATGCTGAAGCTGAAGCTCCAATACTTTAGCCACCTGATGCGAAGAGCTGACTCATTAGAAAAGACCCTGATGCTGGGAAAGATTGAGGGCAGGAGGAGAAGGGGGCGACATGATTGGATGGCCATCACTGACTCGATTGACATGAGTTTGAGCAAACTCCAGGAAATAGTGAAGGACAGGGAAGAATGGTGTGCTGCAGTCCGTGGGGTCACAGAGCATCAGACACAACTTAGCAAGTGAATAACAACATAAAGAGCTGAGCACAGAACGCTGAAGGCTCATGACGGAGATTCCTGAATCACCACCCTGTTACCAGTCACACACCCTACAGAACTCCCCCAAACTTCTGCCTCTAAAACCTCTTCCATCAAACTGTAGGGAAGTTCAGGTCTTTGGAGCACAAGCCACCTGTTTCTCTTGCTCAACCTTTGCAATAATCTTTTCTCTGCTCCAAACTCCAACATTTTGGCTTTTTGATCTCACTGTGTGTTGTGTGCAAACCTGGGTTCAACATTCTGAGGAAGATTTCACCCTATATACATAAATATAATAAACATAATCATACATTTGTCTTTCTTTTATGGTGGAATTTTTTTCTTTTGACACTGCTGCTGCTGCTGCTAAGTCGCTTCAGTTGTGTCCGACTCTGAGCGACCCCATAGACGGCAGCCCACCAGGCTCCCCGTCCCTAGGATTCTCCAGGTAAGAACACTGGAGTGGGTTGCCATCTCCTTCTCCAACGCATGAAAGTGAAAAGTGAAAGTGAAGTCATTCAGTCGTGTCCGACTCTCAGCAACCCCATGGACTGCAGCCTACCAGGCTCCTCCATCTATGGGACTTTCCAGGCAAGAGTACTGGAGTGGGGTGCCACTAAATATTCCTAAAAACCATCATTCTGAATGCCACATACTGTTTGACTTCATGCATACATCATAATTTATTTAGCATGCTCCTTTTTATCATTTAAGGTATTTCTCCTTTTTTTGCCATTATGCTTAATCCTGGGTTAATCATCTTTGTATTTACATGTCTGACCCTCTCTGTTTATTCTTTGAGGATTGATTACTGGGAGATGGCTAGAATATCAGTTGCACGATGTTGACTGCATCATTACTTATAATGGCCGATAAAGTCAATCTAAATGTTTGTTAGTAGGAGAATGGTTGGATAAACCAGGTCCGCACTCAATGTAAAGTAACTTGAAGTCATTCAAAAGAGTAAGCTAAAATTTTGTCTCCAGATCAGAGAAGACATCTTAGCAAACATGTAGATTTAAAAGCAAGTTACTGCTACTCTCCCAGGCCATCCCACCCTCCCCTCCCCTACTGGGCCCTCATACCCATCGTCTACATCTGCATCTCTATCCCCGCCCTGCAAGTAGCTTCATCTGTACCATTTTTTAGATTCCATATGCACTAATGTGCAATATTTATTTTTCTCTTTCTGACTTACTTCACTGCTGTGTGTAGGAAGTTGCTATACAGCACAGGGGGCTAAACCCAGTGCTCTGTGATGACTGAGAGGGGTGGGATGGAGGGAGTGAGAGGGAGGCTCAAGAGGAGGGGACAGATGTATCCACATAGCTGTTTCATTTTGTATGTAAGGAGAAAGTAAACAACATTGTAAAGCAATTATACTCCAATAAATACACAAGAACAAGCTAAAAACTATGGGATCTGGCCACATTAAAAAAGCCTTCATATCTGTGAACACAAGTATGACTTAAGGAAAACGCATGAGTGTGTGAACATGTATATGTATTTGTATGTGTAGAGACACATCAGTTAGGATGCCTTTAGCTACAAGCTGCAGAAATCAAGCCTGAGCACCAGTGACTGTATCTGTAAGGATATTAACTATGCCCTAAACAGCAACAACAAAAAAAGTCCAGAACACTGGCAGACCTGGGCTTTCTTAGGAACTCTCTGAGGCTCTCAGGGACCCACCATTCTGTACCACCACCCTCAGTCCAAAACACGTAACATCCTGAGGATTCACTGCCTCATACCCAGCTGACCACGGTGGCTCCAATCATCAACACAATATTCAAGGGCAAAAGGCAGGCGGTACAGCAAAAGATGAGCTTCTTACACGGTTTCTTCTCTTTTTTGCTGCTGTTCAGTCGCTCAGTCATACCCATCTTTTTGTGACCTCATGGACTGCAGCACGCCAGACCTCCCTGTCCATCACCGCCTCCCTGAGCTTACCCAAACTCATGTCCATTGAGTCGGTGATGCCATCCAACCATCTCATCCTCTGTCGTCCCCTTCTCCTCCTGCCTTCAATCTTTCCCAACATCAGGGTCTTTTCCAATGAGTTGGCTCTTTGCATCAGATGGCCAAAGTACTGGAGCTTCAGCTTCAGCATTAGTCCTTCCAATGAATATTCAGGGTTGATTTCCTTTAAGATTGACTGGTTTGATCTCCTTGAAGTTCAAGGGACTCTCGAGTCTCCTCCAACATCATAGTTCAAAAGCATCAATTCTTTGGTGCTCAACCTTCTTTACAGTCCACTCTAACATCCATACATGACTACTGGAAAAACCACAGCTTTGATTAGATTGACCTTTGTTGGCAAAGTAATGTCTGTGCTTTTTAATATGCTGTCTAAGTTGGTCATAGCTTTTCTGCCAAGGAGCAAGTGTCTTCTAATTTCATGGCTGCAGTCACCATCTGCAGAGATTTTGGAGCCCCCAAAATAAACTCCGTCACTGTTTCCATTGTTTCTCCATCTATTTGCCATGAAGTGATGGGACCAGATATCATGATCTTCATTTTTTGAATGTTGAGTTTTAAATCAGATTTTTCACTCTCCTCTTTCACCTTCATCAAGGGGCTCTTCAGTTCCTCTTCACTTAGACTGGAAGAAAATCTGGTCGTATTATCTGTGAACTTCTCGATGCCTTATAAGCCAGAACTGATAGGGAACAGGGTCCCTAGTTGTAAGGGAGGCCGTCATGTTGAGGATCTGGCTTTTCCAGGTGGATATGGGAGGGAGATAAACAGAGAGGCCAGGATGACTTTGGACTGTACAACTGACAAACCGTTGTTGTTGTTGTTTAATTTCTATGTAATGTCTACTCTTTCTCATGGACCGTAGCCTGCCAGTTTCCTTTCCAGGAACTTTCCAGGCAAGAATATTGGAGTGGGTTGCCATTTCCTTCTCCAGGGATTCTTCCCATCCCAGGGATCAAACCTCTATCTACTGTGCCTGCTACAGAGTATTTAATAAATAAATGAAAAACCTGGATGAATATCTATCAAACTACTTCTCTGGCTACCCTTGGGTGATGGAGTCTATATGAAGATTAAAGAATTCTCTTTAATAATTAATAAAATTGAGTAGGTTGCATTTTATACAGTGTATGTAAACTCCCATTGCAATTTCTCTAGAGAAAGGAAAGAAAAGAACTTGTTATTCATAGTTGCTGTTATGATGACAAATGGCCACTGCAGGGGGCAAGAAAATCAGATTTTTATCAAGTATAATAAAGGCTGTCCAGTGAGTCTCCCTCCTGAAATCTCATTCGTTCTGAAAACTATACCAGTGGCAGAAGGTAGCAGCTGCACAAGAATTTAAAGCTTCGTAAACGAGTGTGTGTGCACATATGTATGAATGTATGAGTATATATCTGTACATCTCTGTTTTTCTCTATAAAAACATAGTTATCTCAGCAGTTATCACTGGAGGTGGCTTTTCCATACCAGGGGACAGTGCATGTGTGCTTTACATGTATGTCTACATACATATTTCCCAGGTGGTTAAGAATCTGCCTGCCAGTGCAGGAGATGTAGGATTCCTGATTCAAACCCTGAACTGGGAAGATCCCCTAGATGAGGGAATGGCAAACCACTCTAGTATTCTTGCCTCAGAAATCCCATGGACAGAGGAGTCTGAAGTCACAAAAAGTCAGACACAACTGAGCAGAGATGATCACTATACATATATATTCAAGAAGGGATAATGTCTTTGCTTGGAGCCCAGCTCAGATGTATAATGCAAAAGACTCAATTAGAATAGGTTATATTCAAGTTATGATTATCCAAGTCATGTATATGCAGCATGTGAGAAAGTCTATTAAGGGGTAAGTTGTCTTTACATCTCGGCCTTGCATTCTGAAGCTCCATCCTCTTAACAGAGTTAAGCTCGATGCAGAGAGTCAAAAAGGCAGAGACAAGAGTAGGACTTCTCCTTTGGTAGAACCTTACCTTTTGCTAGACGAGAGAATGAATACACCTTGACATAATTACAGTATCTAAGTAGGCTATCAGGAGAAGGCGATGGCACCCCACTCCAGTACTCTTGCCTGGAGGATCCCATGGACAGAGGAGCCTGGTGGGCTGCAGTCCATGGGGTTGCAAAGAGTCAGACACGACTGAGCGACTTCACTTTCACTTTCCACTTTCATGTATTAGAGAAGGAAATGGCAACCCACTCCAGTGTTCTTGCCTGGAAAATCCCATGGACGGAGGAACCTGGTGGGCTGCAGTCCATGGGGTCGCTAAGAGTCAGACAAGACTGAGAGACTTCACTTTCACTTTTCACTTTCATGCACTGGAGAAGGAAATGGCAACCCACTCCAGTGTTCTTGCCTGGAGAATCCCAGGGACGGGGGAGCCTGTTGGGCTGCAGTCCATGGAGTCGCTAGGAGTCGGACACGACTGAGCGACTTCACTTTCACTTTTCACTTTCGTGCATTGGAGAAGGAAATGGCAACCCACTCCAGTGTTCTTGCCTGGAGAATCCCAGGGACAGGGGAGCCTGTTGGGCTGCAGTCCATGGAGTCGCTAAGAGTCGGACAAGACTGAGCGACTTCACTTTCACTTTTCACTTTCATGCATTGGAGAAGGAAATAGCAACCCACTCCAGTATTCTTGCCTGGAGAATCCCAGGGACGGGGGAGCCTGGTGGGCTGCCGTCTGTGGGGTCGCACAGAGTCGGACATGACTGATGCGACTTAGCAGCAGCAGCAGCAGCAAGTAGGCTATCACAGAGAAGCACCCTAGGGTGAAAGTCTTTATGAAGCCCCAGACAGTTTTGAGGCAGTTGGACAGCCATGAGCAAACATATAACAGTGAACTCTTATCTCTCAACACGTGAAAAAATTAACTCAAAATGCATCACATATCTAAATATTAAAGCCAATGGTGTACACCCGTGGTAGATGCATGTTGATGTATGACAAAACCAATACAATATTGTAAAGTAAATAAAAAAAAATAAAGCCAATGGTATACAACATTCAAAAAAAACCTAGAAGCACATCTTTGTGATTTTGGTTTGTAGGCAGATGTATTCTTAATTTGAGCAAACTCCAGCAGATAGCGGAGGCAAGACAAGCCTGACGTGCTGTGGTCCACAGGGCCACAAAGAGCCAGACATGACTTAGCGATTAAACAACAACAACAATGGATTCTTAGCTACGACACCAAAAGAACAAGCAATAAAAGGAAAAAAGAGATAAATTGGACCCACTCCCTCAAAAAAAAAAAAAAAACAAAACAAAACCTTTGGTGTTGTAAACAATTCCATATAAAGTGTATCCACAGGGGCTTCCCTAGTGACTCGGTGGTAAAGAATCCACCTGCCAAGGCAGGAGACAGGGGTTCGATCCCTGGTCAGGGAAGATCCCACGTGCCTCAGAGCAACTAAGCCCATGCACTGAAATTACTGAGCGTGTGATGGCTAGAGCCCGTGCTCCGCAGCAAGAGAAGCCACCACAGTGAGAAGCCTGAGCACCAGGACGAGAGAGTAACCCTGCTCGCTGCAACTTGAGAAAAAGCCCAGCAGCACAGAAAACCCAGCACAGCCAAAAATAAACAAACATTTAAAGATAATAATAATAAAAGAAAATGTACCCACAGAATGGAAGAAAGTATTTCCAAATTATATATGGGATAAGGAAGCTTCTACCCAGAATATGTAAAGAGCCCCTATAATTCAATAATCAAACTCAATAACAACAAAAAAATAGCTCAGTTTTAAAAGTAGATAATAGGAAAATTTCACAACAAAAACCTAGATATTGGGCTTTTCTTGGACAATCAGGAGGTCTGGCCACGGGTCCCTTATCCTTGCGTGTCCGTGATCTGCTAGAGTTGAGGCATCTCTTCATCTGCATCATTAACTGTCTGGTTTGCCACAAACCCCGCCACTCTCTTTTATACCGAGACCTGAAATTCACAGTCAGCCGCCACTGACAGCCACGTGCGCACTCCTCTACTTCTCAGGACATTGCTACGCAAACGAAATCTGTGATCAGCCTCCCTCCCTGGGGTACGCCGCTATGTAGACCGTTTTTGTGAATCCTGAATGCTACATACCCCCGTTCATTTTCCAGGAACCACAGTCTTTTTCATTTGCTGACTTCACCATCACAGGCACTTTATCCCCTCACTAGACAAAGGATTTGCTTCTATCTGTTCTCGATAAGGTCCCGTCATTCCTTCTGAATTGCTTCACCACTTCAATCTGATGAGGACGTACTCTGTGGATAAAGATCAACTCAAGGGCCCTCCATCGGTCTTACATTCCCCGGGTAGTTAATAAATATTCAATCCAAGCTGTAACACTGGAGGAGAGAGGCCACAATCTTTCCATGTGCAAGACTTACCATAAATGCCAAATTAAACAAAAGCCACGGGGTAGGGTTCTGAGATTCCAGCACAAAGCTAGGCGGTGGGAGATGAACACCCTAAAAATGTTCCCTCGGTCTCCATCCATCATGGACTGCCTCCCCAGTGCTGCAGTATTCATGGTCCTCATTTTAAAATCTGACCCATGCTCACACCACCTGCCTTCTTGTTTACTAACCAATTAGTCTTGCAACACGTCCCAGTGCTATTGAATGGCACACCTTTGTCAAGTAAAGAAAAATAAGATACGATTTTACCTCTTCCAACAATTCACTTTTTCATTCAAGTAAACATTTTTTTTTTTTACTTAAAAGAGAACTCGTGTGTTACTGCCGTAAATTAAAAACCAAGAACACGATCATAGAGAGATGGTAGCTATAAAAATAAAAGCAACCTCAACAAAACAGCGTGAGTCGTCTTGCTAAGATCCCACTGCCAGCCTGAGGCCCAGCTCTCCCTTTATTACAGGGGAGACTGGAAAATTTCATTAAAGGTAAACTATCACCAAAGTGAAAATGTCCTCTTAAGGTAATCAGGAGGCTCGTAAGAAAAACGAAAGGCTGATCATTTCCATGCTCTGTGATTGTAGATTATTTTAATCCTTTCTTTAAAACCTAAACTCATTGCAATTACCCCCAATGAACTCACACTGCATATTGAGCCACATATCTGGGGACATGTAAGGACGCAGTGGAGCAAGGACACCTGCGAGGGACTGGCCACTGTTTTCCAACCACAGCCCCTTGGCTTGCTAAACCCGGAGGGTGTAAAGCAAGTCAGCAGCTTGCCTTGCTGAGTGAAGAACTGGAAACTTAACGTTAACTTCCAGGGCAAATTTGCCTACAGGAGTAGAAGCCCACAGACCTATTTCAATGCTTATTCAGGGGATTACGAGCTTCAGGGTAAGACAGGTATGCAGATTCCATCATTTGGGAGCTGAGTCTCAGTTGCCCCATCTGTAAAGTGGGACTAAAAATACCCCTAGTGGAAGATGATTATAAATAATATGCACGCAATATCCAGCATGCTACCAAGTATCCATCAGACCTCAGTAAATGCCAGTCATTATTCTTTCATTTTTCCTATATTGAAAAACTGCAAAGCAAAGCTAAAGAAGGAAGAGAAAAAAAAAAGGAAGTCAGAGAGATGCACTTGAAATACAGACCTGTGATCTGGGGCTAAACTCTCTGAGTCTCCAAATCCACATACATGAAACAGATAAACATGTCAAGTTTTATAATTATCATTAACTCTACATTTTCCTCTAACACATATATATGGGATCTAGGAAAATGATACTGATTAAACTATTTGCAGGGAAGGCATGGAGGTGCAGATGTAGGGAATGGACTTGTGGACACAGTGGGGGAGGGAGAGAGTGAGACGAAAGGAGAAAGTAGCGTTAACATACATTCATTATCAGGTGTAAGATGGATAGTTGGGGAGAAGTTGCTGCGTAACACAGGAAGCCCAGTCTTGTGCTCTCTGATGACCTGGGGGGCAGGCGGAAGGGTGGGAGGCTCATGAGAGAGGGAATATATGTATGATCTTGTTCAGTCTCTCAGTCATGTTCGACTCTTTGCAATCCCATGGACTGAAGCATGCCAGGATTCCCTGTCCTTCAGTGTCTCCTGGAGTCTGCTCAAACTCGTGTCCATAGAGTTGGTGATGCCATCCAACCATCTCATCTTCTGTCGTCTCCTTCTCCTTCTGCCTTCGATCTTTCCCAGCATCAGGGTCTTTTCCAATGAGTTGATTCTTCGCACCAGGTGGCCAAAGTATTAGAGCTTCAGAGCTTCGGCTTCAGCATCAGTCCTTCCAATGAATATTCAGGGTTGATTTCCTTTAGGATTGACTGGTTTGATCTCCTTGCAGTCCAAGGGACCCTCAAGGGTCTTCTCCAGCACCACAGATTGAAAACATCATTCTTTGGTGCTCAGCCTTCTTTACGGTCCAACTCTCACATCTGTACATGATGCCAATTTATTTGTATTGTTATATGGCAGAAACGAACAGAACGTTGTAAAAATTAAAAAAAAACAAAAAAAAACGTTTTAAAAAACCAACAGTATGATTAGATAGTAGATGGTTATGAAGTAACCCAGAACCTGGAGAGTATGAGCTGATTCTCTGTCTGCAGTTAAACCAGTCACAAATACAAAAATCCTGTTTCACAAAGCCAATGGATTTTCTGATCTAAGTGTATGAATTCCTTCAAAAGATTTCTGGCTGTACATGATGATCTGCTAATCTTACTTTATGCAGTGAGCTTTGTTAGTGCATTTAAAATACATCTCTTTCTGTATTTAGCGCTGTAGATCTTGCCTTCTGGGCAATTTTTGAGTTAAATATGAAAGCACAATTTAAGGATAGAACCTGAGCAGTAAAGAGAGCAGAAAGTGGTAGGTAAGGACTTTACCGCCCACCGTGTGTGTTGCAGCAGCTGAGACGAAGCCTGAAGGATCTGGGGTATTTCTAGCAGCCTTACCTCATGAGAGGTCTACCGTCCTTCCCACGCCACCAAAGGCTCAGGCAGGAAGACCCCCCCCTGTTCATTACAGAAGGGATTCTGTATAATATACCAAGCACATAGTTCCTTCAATGATTATGTATTTATTATATAATATGTGGTGCACCCACTCTCAGAGAAAGAAACCCAAGGGTAATCATGGCACTTACTACTTCACGGTGATTTTCATCCAAATGTCCATGGAGGACTCCAGCGTTGGTGGTATATATGGCTATTATAGGTCTGCCCCTGCAGGGGTCACCTGGATGGTGCAATGTATGCATGCATATGAGTTAGTTACTGACACAAAAGGAAGGATGGGGAGCGAGCTGCTTCCCTCACTAGCGGCCAAGGGCAAACACTCAGCCCTGCGTCTCTCTGGTTACGGTGGGCAGTGAGTGTGTGTGTGCTAATTCACTTCAGTTGTGTCCAACTCTTTGTGACCCCATAGGCTGTAGCCCACCAGGCTTCTCTGTCCACGGGGATTCTCCAGGCAAGAATACTGGAGTGCATTGCTATGCCCTCCTCCAGGAGATCTTCCCAACCCAGGGATCGAACCCACATCTCTTCTGTCTACTGTATTGGCAGGCGGGTTCTTTACCACTAGCGCTGCCTGGGAAGCACTGAGATGGGCAGAGAGTTCCCCTAAAATCTAGAGCCTGTTAATATGTAACATGGCAACAGGGACTCATATATAACTAAGTCTACAGAACTTAAAACAGATTCTAATGGATTATATACACACACACACACACACACACATCATTGTCAGGAAGAGAGTGGGATGACTGGACACAGGTGTTGATAACTATTGAGACAACTAACATAGTTTACCATGTACTTCCTCTGTGACCATACACTGAGCTAAATGTTTTCCATCAATAATCTCACTGAAGCCTCATAACAAGCAACAAGATAAGTTTGTATGGCAGCGATGTGTCAACTGGTCTGGCTCACTAATTACTGTGAGTTGTCTGCCTCTGGGAACATACAGGGGTGGCGATTCCTGACCCTCTGAGGTCTGGCAGTTCTTGATGACCCATGTTGGCCGGTGAGCTGTGAGCAGAACTGATGCGGATCACTTCTTGGCTGAGAATTAATGTTGGCACTGTACTCCCTGGAAGACTCTCTCCCCTCTGCTGAAGTGACCAGTGATAATTTATATGTTGGCTTTCCCATAAATCTGGGTCCTAGAGTGTGTGTGACACAGGGCATAGCCCATGAAGTTGATGGAAAGAATTGAGGTGCTGGAGAAGACTCTTGAGAGTCCCTTGGACTGCAAGGAGATCAAACCGATCAATCCTAAAAGAAATGAACTCTGAATATTCACTGGAAGGACTGAAGCTGAAGACCCAATACTTTGGCCACCTGATGCAAAAAGCCAACTCACTGGAATAAACCCTGATGCTTGGAAAGATTGAAGGCAAAAGGAGAAAATGGTGGCAGAGGACAAGATGGTTGGATGCCATCACCGACTCAATGGACGTGAATTTGAGCAACTCTGAGAGATAAAGGACAGGGGAGCCTGGCGTGCTGCAGTCCATGGGGTCACAAAGAGTCGGACACGATTTAGTGACTGAACAACAACGACACCTTTGTTGTTTGAAGCTAATGAACTATGGGGCTGATTGTTATCGCAACACATCCCAGCTCACCCATCTGGAACACAGTGATACTCACCCACTTCTTAAAAATGCCAAAATGAAGTTCAGAGAGGTCATGCAACTTCTTGAGGTCAGCAATAAAGAGGTGGAGCCAGTATTTGGACTCCTGCAGTCTGACGCCAGGTTCTTTCACCTTAATCACTGCTGCTGCTGCTGCTGCTAAGTCGCTTCAGTCGTGTCTGACTCTGTGCGACCCCATAGACGGCAGCCCACCAGGCTCCCCTGTCCCTGGGATTCTCCAGGCAAGAACACTGGAGTGGGTTGCCATTTCCTTCTCCAATGCATGAAAGTGAAAAGTGAAAGTGAAGTTGCTCAGTCATGTCCTACTCTTAGCAACCCCATGGACTGCAGCCTACCAGGCTCCTCTGTCCAACAGGATTCTCCAGGCAAGAGTACTGGAGTGGGGTGCCATTGCCTTCTCCACACGTAATCACTACACAGAGCTAAATGTGTGAATGCATGACCCACTGGGCCACTGGTCATTTCTTAAGAGTTGTGAGATTCTTGCATACACATGCATCCACGAATATAGTACGCATGTTCCTGCAACAGGAAATGAACGCTCCCACTACTAGTCTAGCCATTCCAAGACTCTGGGAGCAGCACACAGGAAGTTAAGGAAATTTACACCTGCAGATACATCCTGTCCCCATTTTCTAGAAAGATTCCTGGCATGCATGCAAATATCCTCTGAATTCAGCGATGAAGAGGCCCCCAGCTAGGCACAATAAAGCCAATTTAGCTTTTCAAGTTGAGAACTGCTTTGTGAAATAATCCTGTAGAACTCTCCACTAAATGAGTTACAAACCAGCCACGTGGGGCTTTTCATTGAATTTACTCATGAAAGCTATAAAGGACAATTGTCTCTGAAACAGGTACATCAAATACAGGCCTGCTACTGTGTAAATGCCTGGAATTCTACACCACCTACACACACAGAGAAAATTAGCTTTCGATTGAAAGGGAGAACTGTTGGAAAACCCCAGGGGAGGAAAAAGAAACAACAGAAATGAAAGGACATCTACAGGCAAACCCAATGGTTCAGGCCATTTGGATAAAGACTTTCTCAGTCTGAAAGGAAGAGAAGAGTACAATTTCTGAAGATCATGAGAGATAATCAAACCGAATCAAAGGGAAAGCAGTTGCTCTTAAAATTTGAAATAAGGAGAGTTTTAAATATGCCACGTGGATGTAAAAATAAAAGTTCTTCATACTCCATTTTAAGTAGTATTTAAGGTATGGCAACCACTCCAGTATTCTTACCTGGAGAACCCCATGGACAGAGGAGCCTGGAGGACTTTAGTCCGTGGGGTCGCAAAGAGTCAGACACGACTAAGCACAGTGCATTGCTGGAAAAACGGCAACATGCACTCAACACTTTCATTCTTCTCTCAACTGTCATTATTCCAGTTGTCTCTTTTCTCTTTACTTTTATGTTTTCACTTTTTAAAAAAAGGATTCTTAACCAAGACTTAGAGCTAATTTTTAGTCTGCCAAATACATTTATAAGAAGGGGAGTGAATTGTAAGCACACTCATTACCGATATTTTTCTTCAACTTATGAAGTGGCAAGAGGCACAGTTCTAATACTTTTTGCCAAATACCATCAAAGTGTCTTTGGGTTTTTTGTTAGTTTGTTTGTTTTCTTTTGTAGTGATATTCCAATTGTGTGCTATGGTTCTGCTACAGTAGTATAGCCAGTACTTGGCTTGATTTCATTTTTAATGTAAATAGAATGACAGAAAGACATTATATCTTTACAATCAGTGTAGTAACCAATTTCAATGTGCTTAATCGCTCAGTCATGACCAAATCTTTGCCACACCATGGACTGTAGCCTGCCAAAGCCCTCTGTCCATGGGATTCTTCAGGCAAGAATACTGGAATGGGTAGCCATTCCCTTCGCCAGGGGATCCTCTTGACTCAGGGATCAAACCCAAATCTCCTGAATTGCAGGCAGATTCTTTATCGACTGAGCCACCAGGGAAGCCCAACTGATTCCAATAAATATCCTCAACAGATAAAAGGTTGATGAAGAAAAGGATATTTATGTATTCTCTAGGAGTGTGGGCCCACCGATCACTTTTTAAAGATTTTTTTGAGGGGTACACCACACGGCTTGTGGGATCTTAATTCCCTGACCAGGGACTGAACCCATGTCTCCTGCGCTGGAAGCACAGTCTTAACCACTGGACCACCAAAGAAGTCTTCAGATTACTTCCGAATTACTGGACTAGCCTATATTGGGGAGAGCTGCCATTTATTCCATGATAAACTTTACTGTCACCAAAGATGGGACACACTGACATGAAGCGTTGACCCACCCAGTGCAATGGGATATTGTCAATATCATCAGCCTGGTGCTCTGGACATAATGAGGAAATCAAATCTAATCATGTGGAAACATTTACATAAATCTTCATTTTGAAATGTTCTACAAGGAAACTCTCCAGGACTATTCAAAAATATCAGTATTGTATAAGATTAAAAAATGGTGGAGGGAACTCCTCTTGTGGCTCAGTGGTAAAGAATCTGCCTGCCAATGCAGGAGACACAGGTTCAATCCCTAGTCTGGGATGATACCACATGCCTCAGAGCAACTAAGCCTGTGAGCCACAAGTATGGAACCTGTGCTCTAGGGCCCGTGAGCCACAAATGCTGAGCCCATGTGCCGCAACTACTGAAGCCTGTGTTCCCTTTGCTCTGCAAAGATAAGCCACTGAAATGAGAAGACGGTGAACCACAACAAAGAGTATCCCTGCTCACTACAACTAGAGAAAAGCTCACACAGCAACAAAGACCCAAAAAAGACAAATAAATAAATAACATCATTTTAAAAATCGTGGAGAGACATTTCCAGGTCAACGGTAAGGAAGAAATAGGGTGATCAGATGGAATTCATATTCTTTAACTGGATCCTGGACTAAGGTAATAATAACAATAACTATATTCTTATTATATAAGAAAATAACTTGTATTTAAGAGATGCATAGAGAAGTCTTTAGATGTAAATTGTTCACAGTGTCTTTACTTTTCAAATAGGATAATATATACAGCAACAGCTAGACTGGACATGAAACAACAGACTGGTTACAAATTAGGAAAGGAGTACATCAAGGCTGTATACTGTCACTCTGATTATTTAATTTTTATGCAGAGTACATCATTAGAAATGCTGGACTGGATGAAGCACAAGCTGGAATCAAGATTGCCAGGAGAAATATCAATAACCTCAGATATGCATATGACACCACCCTTATGGCAGAAAGCGAAGAAGAACTAAAGATCCTCTTGATGAAAGTGAAAGAGGAGAGTAAAAAAGTTGGCTTCAAACTTAACATTCAGAAAACTAAGATCATAGCATCTGGTCCAATCACTTCATGGCAAATAGATAGGGAAACAATGGAAACAGTGAGAGACTTTATTTGTTTGGAGGCTCCAAAATCACTTCAGATCGTGACTGCAGCCATGAAATTAAAAGATGCTTGCTCCTTAGAAGAAAAGTTATGACCAACCTAGACAGCATATTAGAAAGCAGAAACATTACTTTGCCAACAAAGGTCCATCTAGTCAAAGCTATGGTTTTTCCAATAGTCATGTATGGATGTGAGAATTGGACTGTAAGGAAAGCTGAGCACCAAAAAATCGATGATTTTGAACTGTGGTGTTGGAGAAAACTCGTGAGAGTCCCTTGGATTGCAAGGAGATCCAACCAGTCCATCCTAAAGGAAATCAGTCCTGAATATTCATTATAAGGACTGATGCTGAAGCTGAAACTTCTTTGGCCACCTGATGACAAGAACTGGCTCATTGGAAAAGACCCTGATGCTGGGAAAGATTGAAGGCAGGAGGAGAAGGGGATGACAGAGGATGAGATGGTTGGATGGCATCACCGACCCGAAGGACATGAGTTTGAGTAAACTCCAGGGGGTTGGTGATGGACAGGGAGGCCTGGCGTGCTGCAGTTCATGGGGTCACAGAGTCAGACAGGACTGAGTGACTGAACTAACTGAGTAACTGATACAATGGAGAAGCAAGTAGAAAGAGAAGGTCATTGTCACAAAAGATTAGCAATTGTTTAATCCTGGTAAATATATGGGTCTTCAGTACACTTTAATTTTTTAACAGGTGTGCATTTAGAATGAGCTAACACCTATCCTGCTCAAACTCTTCCAGAAAATTGCAGAGGAAGGTAAACTTCCAAACTCATTCTATGAGGCCACCATCACCCTAATACCAAAACCTGACAAAGATCCCACAAAAAAAGAAAACTACAGGCCAATATCACTGATGAACATAGATGCAAAAATCCTTAACAAAATTCTAGCAATCAGAATCCAACAACACATTAAAAAGATCATACACCATGACCAAGTGGGCTTTATCCCAGGGATGCAAGGATTCTTCAATATCCGCAAATCAATCAATGTTATACACCACATTAACAAATTGGAAAACAAAAACCATATGATTATCTCAATAGATGCAGAGAAAGCCTTTGACAGAATTCAACATCCATTTACGATAAGAACTCTCCAGAAAGCAGGAATAGAAGGAACATACCTCAACATAATAAAAGCTATATATGACAAACCCACAGCAAACATTATCCTCAATGGTGAAAAATTGAAAGCATTTCCTCTAAAGTCAGGAACAAGACAAGGGTGCCCACTTTCACCATTACTATTCAACATAGTTTTGGAAGTTTTGGCCACAGCAATCAGAGCAGAAAAAGAAATAAAAGGAATCCAAATTGGAAAAGAAGAAGTAAAACTCTCACTATTTGCAGATGACATGATCCTTTACATAGAAAACCCTAAAGACTCCACCAGAAAATTACTAGAACTAATCAATGATTATAGTAAAATTGTAGGATATAAAATCAACACACAAAAATCCCTTGCATTCCTATACACTAATAATGAGAAAACTGAAAGAGAAATTAAGGAAACAATTCCATTCACCATTGCAACAGAAAGAATAAAATACTTAGGAATATATCTACCTAAAGAAACTAAAGACCTATATATAGAAAACTATAAAACACTGGTGAAAGAAATCAAAGAGGACACTAATAGATGGAGAAATATACCATGTTCATGGATTGGAAGAATCAATATAGTGAAAATGAGTATACTACCCAAAGCAATTTATAGATTCAATGCAATCCCTATCAAGCTACCAACAGTATTCTTCACAGAGCTAGAACAAATAATTTCACAATTTGTATGGAAATACAAAAAACCTCGAATAGCCAAAGCTGTCTTGAGAAAGAAGAATGGAACTGGAGGAATCAACCTACCTGACTTCAGGCTCTATTACAAAGCCACAGTTATCAAGACAGTATGGTACTGGCACAAAGACAGAAATATTGATCAATGGAACAAAATAGAAAGCCCAGAGATAAATCCACGCACATATGGACACCTTATCTTTGACAAAGGAGGCAAGAATATACAATGGATTTAAGACAATCTCTTTAACAAGTGGTGCTGGGAAAACTGGTCAACCACTTGTAAAAGAATGAAACTAGAACACTTTCTAACACCATACACAAAAATAAACTCAAAATGGATTAAAGATCTAAACGTAAGACCAGAAACTATAAAACTCCTAGAGGAGAACATAGGCAAAACACTCTCTGACATACATCACAGCAGGATCCTCTATGACCCACCTCCAAGAATATTGGAAATAAAAGCAAAAATAAACAAATGGGACCTAATTAAACTTAAAAGCTTCTGCACATCAAAGGAAACTATTAGCAAGGTGAAAAGGCAGCCTTCAGAATGGGAGAAAATAATAGCAAATGAAGCAACAGACAAACAACTAATCTCAAAAATATACAAGCAACTCCTACAGCTCAACTCCAGAAAAATAAATGACCCAATCAAAAAATGGGCCAAAGAACTAAATAGACATTTCTCCAAAGAAGATATACAGATGGCTAACAAACACATGAAAAGATGCTCAACATCACTCATTATCAGAGAAATGCAAATCAAAACCATTATGAGGTACCATTTCACGCCAGTCGGAATGGCTGCGATCCAAAAGTCTACAAGCAATAAATGCTGGAGAGGGTGTGGAGAAAAGGGAACTCTCTTACACTGTTGGTGGGAATGCAAACTAGTACAGCCACTATGGAGAACAGTGTGGAGATTCCTTAAAAAACTGGAAATAGAACTGCCTTATGATCCAGCAATCCCACTGCTGGGCATACACACTGAGGAAACCAGAAGGGAAAGAGACACGTGTACCCCAATGTTCATTGCAGCACTGTTTATAATAGCCAGGACATGGAAGCAACCTAGATGCCCATCAGCAGATGAATGGATAAGAAAGCTATGGTACATATACACAATGGAGTATTACTCAGCCATTAAAAAGAATACATTTGAATCAGTTCTAATGAGATGGATGAAACTGGAACCTATTATACAGAGTGAAGTAAGCCAGAAAGAAAAACACCAATACAGTATACTAACGCATATATATGGAATTTAGAAATATGGTAACAATAACCCTGTGTACGAGACTTCAAAAGAGACACCGATGTATAGAACAGTCTTATGGACTCTGTGGGAGAGGGAGAGGGAGAGGGTGGGGAGATTTGGGAGAATAGCATTGAAACATGTATATTATCATGTATGAAACGAGTCGCCAGTCCAGGTTCGATACACGGTACTGGATGCTTGGGCCTGGTACACTGGGAGGACCCAGAGGGAGGGGAAGGGAGGGAGGAGGGAGGAGGGTTCAGGATGGGGAACACGGGTATACCTGTGGTGGATTCATTTCGATATTTGGCAAAACTAATACAATATTGTAAAGTTTAAAAATAAAATAAAAATTAAAAAAAAAGAATGGAAAAAAAAGAATGTTTGAAAATAAAATTTTTTCTCAAAAATTTTTTTTATATTTTTTGCCTCAGAAATCTATACTATACTCTGCTGTATTTTTAAAATAGATAACCAACAGAGACCCACTGTGTAGCACAGGGAATTCTGCTCAATGTTATGTGGCAGCCTGGATGGGAGGGGAGTTTGGGGAAAAATGGATGGCTGAGTCCATTGGCTGTCCACCTGAATCTATCACAATATTGTTAATTGGCTATATTCCAATATAAACAAAAAGTAACAAAATAAATAAAAGCATTAAAAAATTCTATTTTTCACTTGTCCATCACGCCTCTGACTTCTAATATTAGGACTCCTTGCAGAGACCCATCTCTCTTTTCCTGCAATCAGTTCATATGATGTGGTGGGGCTCATCTTGGGATGTGTGAGCCTCTGAGGTCTGGCCAGGACTTCTCTTGAACCACTGGAATGACATTCTCTTTTTCACTAGGCTCCAGAGCTGGCAAGATGTACATGTGCACCTGTTTGGTGGCTATCTTGCCATTGCAAGGGAATAGCTTGAGAACACACCCAACACAGAGGACTGTGTAATTGCAATAGGTGATATTCCTGGCAACATCAGTTGAGCATCTTGATCAGCCTTGCTCCAAACCTGCTATATATCTAGATGTTTCGGTCATATAAACCAATGCTCCTGTTTTCCTAAGCAACTTCAAGGTGGGTATATATCATTGCCCACTAAAAAGATCTCAGAGTAATAGAGGAAGTCAAAAATGTGTGATACAAAAAGTTATGATGCAGAGATTGCAACTGGCTTAATTTGTGCTGCTAGTTTAACTCATTCTGTGGGCACCTTAGGAAATAATGGGGCTTCACTGATGGCTCAGCAGGTAAAGAAGCTGCCTGCAATGCAGGAGACACAGAGATGCGGGTTCGATCCAGGTCTGGAAGATCCCCTGGAGAAGGAAATAGCAACCCATTCCAGTATTCTTGCCTGAAAAGTCCCATGGACAGAGGAGACTGGCAGGTGATAGTCCAAAGGGTTGCAAAATGTCTGATGTGACTGAGCGACTAGGCACACAGGAATTAATGATTCTTCAGCTATCTCTGCATGATAAAGAATACCCTAAGAATGCAAGGTGGACTGTTATTATTAAGGAAATGGTTGGTTCTCTCATCTTACTTTCTGAGTGAACTGGGATTTTCCTGTTACTGTAGGATGAATGTCTACAGCTCTCATCCATAGCACTTGATTCTAAATGTCTAAATTTATCACAACAGATTCATTATATTCAACAATGGATGTATAAGCAAATGTGACAGATTTCAAAGTAAACATAAATGTTTACTATTCAATACAGCTAATACCTGTTTTACATATTGCACAACATAATTTCACTCTGGAGGCTAAAACATATCCCACTGTTTTAAATTCAAAAGCCCATTTTTAATCTATTTGTAGGTACTTTAATTAGAAGAGAAAGAATCACATGCATTCTCTACTTTCTGTCTGCAATATTCTCAAATCCCTATTTTACAGAACTTCCATAAGATTCTCCATTTTAGTGCACAGACTCCTACATAAATTGTCTGAGCATCAGCAAATAAAAATCTAGATGAGTTTTGCAGTGATGGCCAGCGAGCATGCATCTGTTTTTGCTCCCTTTGAACTGCAGCAAACAGATGCACGATTACAGCAGCAAATATTTATCATCCTGAGCATCCACCATTGTTTGCTGTGTTATTCCTGAACAGAACAAGTTGATGTCTTTAATCTAATGAGCACCATCAAAGGCGTGGAAGCTCTCCACACATATCATCGCAGCAAATTTTAGCAGAGCTCAAAGACACAAGGCAAGAGTCTTCTAGAATAAGTCAGGATGAAAAATGGGACTTGCAACATTTGAGTGTGATGTGAGGTATCTTTGGTCCTTTTCCAAAGGGACAGAGAAAACTTAAATAGAGACAAAGATGTAGAGAACGAACATACAGACACCAAGCAGGGAAAGGGGTAGTGGGATGAACTGGCAGATTGGGACTGACACATGTACACTCTTGATACCATGGATAAAATGTGTAACCAATGAGAACTCGACTCAGTGCTCTGTGGTGACCTAAATGGGAAATGAAAAGTGAAAGTCACTCATAGTCGTGTCCAGCTCTTTGTGACCCCATGGACTATACAGTCCATGGAATTCTCCAGGCCAGAAGACTGGAGTGGGTAGCTCTTCCCTTCTCCAGGGGGTCTTCCCAACCCAGCAATCGAATCCAGTTCTCCCACATTGCAGGCAAATTCTTTACCAGCTGAGCCACCAGGAAGCCCAAGAATATTGGACTTCGTTGCCTATCCCTTCTCCAGCAGATCTTCCCCACCCAGTAATTGAACTAGGATCTCCTGGACTGCAGATTCTTTACCAGCTGAGCTAAATGGGAAGGAAATACAAAAAAGAGGGGATATATGTATATGTATGAGTTGACTCATTGGAAAAGACTCTGATGCTGGGAGGGATTGGGGGCAGAAGGAGAAGGGGATGTCAGAGGATGAGATGGCTGGATGGCATCACTGACTCAATGGACGTGAGTCTGAGTGAACTCGGGAGTTGGTGATGGACAGGGAGGCCTGGCGTGCTATGATTCATGGGGCCGAAAAGAGTTGGACACGACTGAGGACTGAACTGAACTGAACTGAATGGCTGATTCACTTTTCTGTACAGTAGAAATGAACACAACATTGTAAAGCAACTCCACTCCAATAAAAATTAATAAAATAATAATGAATCAGGTAGTGACACTAATTGAAAAAAAAAAAAAAAAAGAACAGGGAATACAAGTCCACTTTGGAAGTAAAATGGAAATAAAGTCAAAGTAAATGCCAGACAAGGAAGGAAAGATTTCAAACTTTTCAAGGTGGGGAGGAAGAACTCCCCATGTAGTAAACATATGTGATTAAAATGCTAGATGACTGTACAATGAAAACACCTCACATTGCACACATGAATGATGATAAAGATTTGGTCTGACCTAAAATGGAACAGATGATAACTAGCTATAAGGCAGGTGCTCAGGAAAAATTACCCAAGAGGGCACTAGGGTTCATGGCACTGCCATGGAATGATTTTTTTTTTTTTCTTTGCAAGAATACAACTCAGATTAAGGTTCTGACCACTGTGTATATCGCAGGCATACAGAGATGCAAAGCCTCTTTGTAGAGATGAGAAGTGACACCTACAAAGCCCTCATCAGGTGTCTCTCTGCTTGGGAGTCCTGTTCCCTTAGCTTTTCCGCTTGAACATAAGTACGTGATTCCCTTTCATCCACATAAGGCGAAGGGAAGGCATTGGCTTCTAACATAGTGCATAACCTATGGAAGGAAGAAAATGACCTAACCTCCTCATCTGTTGTTGAAACTGTGGCCCAGTGGGGGGTCTACTGGAGTCTTCAGGAAAAAAAAAGATAAAATTGTGGTTTGTCCCAACCCATCCCCCTACCATCACTAATCAGGACCAGACTGACACCGCTGGGGTGGGTGAGGAGTCTCAGCTTCCAGGCCGGGGTGGAAGGACTTGGGGTACCTAGGGGTGGAAGGACTTGAGGAACCTTGGGGCTGCTTGGGAGTGGTGAATTTTAAAAGGGCCTTCATGGTGTTTTCACATTCCTGTCTCACAGAGGGCAAAATAATGAATGTGTGGTTTCATCACACTCAGAACATCACCTTTCCTGGACCTTAAAACTCCATCTAAAAGCCCATTGTCTACTGGGAAAATCAATGTGCTGACACGGCACCATGCCTACCACACAGTAGGAATACACCATACATCACAGGACTCTGACTTAGTTATGCTCCCTTCTGACGGTCTTTTAGTATTTGTGATTGACTGATGATTTAAAAGCGCTCTATACCCAGAAATTCTATATTAAAAAAATTATACTGTTGTTTTTATTTTTGACACAGTAGATTTCTCAGCCACAAAACCGGACTGCCGATGACACAATCGCCTTTCTTTACAAACAACTGCAGCCAACTCATTAGCCTTTGCTGTTTTCCAATCCTATTATTTGCAGAGTCCCCCACTTTTCAATAAGTAAATAAAACAAGCTGGGAATGAAACATTTATTTTGGCATCGCACCAACTAATTAAACTGTGGTTTCATTAGGCGGTAGCAGGCTGCTGAAGAATAATGTAATTGACCTATTAAAAGTTACTACTTCAGTTCAGTTTTCTGAGCTACAGAAATTACGCTGTGATTTAAAATGCCTCATTACCTTGACTAAACCAGCCAGAGAGCAAAGAACTGGGAGTTATAGAGAAGGGAGAGGACCCAATTAGAAAGGAGACAGGTAAAAAGATGCCCCCCACCCCCACCCCATGACAATTATTTGGAGGAAAGCAACAAAATGTAAAATGGGAGCTAAAAGGATTCTAGTTATTTCCTCCAATGACTAAACATCGTTCCTACAGGGAAGTTAGTGTCAGATGCTTTCGCAAAACTCAGCAGTGCGATGATTTAACAAGCAGACGTTTGTTCTTTGTCCGGCAATATTAGACTTGCTTGGAACCCACAGGCCAACGGCTTGTAAACCATGAGTTCAGGTGAAGGTAACACTCCTGACTTTGAGGCTGTGCATGTGTTCCAAGCTGGCCAGTCAGAGTATCACAGGTCCCTGACCACAGTGATTGATTCATGCTAGGACCAATCAGAACTCCTCCTGGGCTTCCTGGTGGGCATGACCAAGAGAGGAGACCTCCATTTTCCATCTAACATTTGGAGTGGAGAACGCTGGTCTCTGCTGGTAGTGATTAGCCCCAAGTCTGTAGATGCCCATTATGCTACTGGAGAAGAGCAAAGAAATAACTCCAGAAAGAATGAAGAGGCTGAGCCAAAGTGAAAAAAATGCCCAGCTGTGGATGTGACTGGTGATGGAAGTAAAGTCTGATGCTGTAAAGAACAATATTGCATAGGAACCTGGAATGTTAGGTCCATGAATCAAGATAAATTGGAGGTGGTCAAACAGGATATGGCAAGAGTGAACATCAACATTTTAGGAATCAGTGAACTAAAATGGACTGGGATAGATTAATTTAATTCAGATCGAATCCTTTAGAAGAAATGGAGTAGCCCTCATAGTCAACAAAAGAGTCCAAGAGGCAGTACTTGGGTGCAGTCTCAAAAATGACAGCATGATCTCTGTTCATTTCCAAGGCAAACCATTCAGTATCACAAGTCTACGCCCCAACCATTAATGCCAAAGAAGCTGAAGCTGAACAGTTCTATGAAGACCTACAAGATGTTATAGAACTAAAACCCAAAAAAGATGTCCTTTTCATGACAGGGGACTGGAATGCAAAAGTAGGAAGTCAAGAGATACCTGGAGTAACAGGCAAGTTTGGCCTTGGAGTATAAAATGAAGCAAGGCAAAGGCTAACAGAGTTTTGCCAAAAGAACGCACTGGTTATAGCTGACACCTTCTTTCGACAGCACAAGAGATGACTCTACACGTGGTCATCGTCAGATGGTCAGTACTGAAATCAGACTGAGTATACTCTTTGCAGCCAAAGATGAAGAAGCTCTATACAGTCAGCAAAATCAAGACCGGGAGCTGACTGTGGCTCAGGTCATGAACTCCTTATTGCCAAATTCAGACTAAAATGGAAGGAAGTAGTGAAAACCACTAGAGCATTCAGGTATGACCTAAATCAAATCCCTTATGATTATAAAGTGGAAGTGACAAATAGAGTCAAGGAATTAGATCTGACAGAGTGCCTGAAGAACTATGGATGGAGGTACAGGAGGCAGTGACACTGCACAGGAGGCAGTGATCAAAACCACCCCCAAGAAAAAGAAATGCAAATAGGCAAAATGATTGTCTGAGGAGGCTTTCAAATAGCTGAGAAAGGAAGAGAAGCTAAAGGCAAAGGAGAAAAGGAAAGATATATCCCTCTGAATGCAGAGTTCCAAAGACAAGCAAAGAGAGATAAGAAAGTATTCCTAAGTTATCAATGCAAAGAAATAGAAGAAAATAATAGAATGGGAAAAACTAGAGATCTCTTCAAGAAAATTAGGGATACCAAGCGAATATTTCATGCAAAGATGGGCACTATAAAGGACAGAAATGGTATGGACCTAACAGAAGCAAAAGATATTAAGAAGAGGGGGCAAGAACACACAGAAGAACTTTACAAAAAGATCTTCATTACCCAGATAACCACAACGGTGTGATCACTCACCTAGAGTCAGACATCTGGAATGCAAAGTCAAATGGTCCTTAGGAAGCATCACTACACACAAAGCTAGTGGAGGTGATAGAATTCCAGCTGAGTTATTTCAAATGCTAAAAGATGATGCTGTGAAAGTGCTGCACTCAATATGCCAGTAAATTTGGAAAACTCAGTAGTGGCCACAGGACTTCACCAATATTACATTGCTGACAAAGGTCCATCTAGTCAAAGCTATGGCTTTTCCAGTGGTCATGTATGGATGTGAGAGTTGGACTATAAAGAAAGTTGAGAGCCGAAGAATTGATGCTTTGAAACTGTGGTGTTGGAGAAAACTCTTGAGATTACCTTGGACTGCAAGATCAAGCCAGTCCATTCTAATGAAATCAGTCCTATACACTCATTGGAAGGACTGGTGCTGAAGCAGAAGTTCCAATACTTTGGCCACTGGATGCGAAGAACTGACTCATTGGAAAAGACCCTGATCATGGGACATATTGAAGGCAGGAGAAGGGGAAGGCAGAGGATGAGATGGTTGATGGCATCACCGACTCGATGGACATGAGTTTGAGCAAGCTCCAGGAGTTTGTGATGGAAAGAGAAGCCTGCCATGCTGCAGTCCAAGGAGTCACAAACAACATCTCATGGGGACATGGCTGAGCGACTAAACTGAAGTAAACTGAGGGAGAACCCACTTAAGAATGGCATTAGTTCGAGGGAGAGGTGGGGTGATGGAGAGAAGGAGACAGAGCAACAACCATGGAGAACAACACTCCTTCCCATGCCATAATCTTACCAGTGCTCCCTTCGTGCTTGGAACTTCTGTTCTAGGTCTGGACTATTTCTGTTTGTGACTGAGTTTCTCAAGCCTCTATCACAAGATGTCAATCTTAAGATCACTGCAGTCCCTTCATTCTGTTCATTCACGTCCTCCTTCATTCAATATGTTTTGTTTGCCCTGGGTGTTCCAGGCCGTATAAAGTAGAAAGCAACACACACATTCCATGATTTCATGAAGCTTGGATTTGATCAGTTATTGGTAAAATGATCACACACCTAACTACAGAGTTGTGAGGTGCTCTAGGAACATCTGAGGGACAATCTAATGTAATGCAGGATTGGGGGGGTAAGTCAGTGAAGGACTCTCAGAAGAGGGGGCACTGCTGTGGGGATACGAAGAGTGAGACGGGGCCAGATACCAACCAGGGGAGGAAGCAGGACAGAGTGGTGCTGCTGACAGAGGAGCAGGATGCTGTGAACTAGTTAGAACTGGGCGCCGAGGGGCAGTGACCGGAGCTGAGAGAGGAAGGCAGCAGCAGACGCGATGGCTTACTGCCGAGAAGGAGGAGACTCTAGTCTGTTTTTTTATCAGAGTATAATTGACATACCATGTCGTGTTGGTTAATGCCATACAACATTAACATTATGAATTGGTCATAAGGACACATCTATCCTCTCCCTCCCAAACCTGCTTTACACCCCCCACCCCACCCCTTCAGGTCATCACCGAGCACTGAGCTGAGCTCCCTGTGCTAAATAGCAGCTTCCCACTAGATATCTGTTTTATACATGGCCATGTATATATGACCTTGTTACTCCCTCAGCTCACCCCACCCTTACATCCCCCCCGTGCCCACAAGTCCATTCTCTAGAGACGACTGTATTCTCAATGCCTAGAGGAGACATCAGATATGATCATCCCATTCATCAAAAGAGAACTTTTGTCTGGGGATGGTGGTCAGGATACTGGTCGGTTAGTACACGTATGGCACTTTTTCATGACATCCACAGCTAGAGATATTTGGAGGGGTGATTATTTATGACATTTGGGCAAGGATTGACTTCAGATGTCATTTAAGTAAATTGACTTGGTAATCCCTCATTAAGCAGGTCCAGGATCAATGGGTTCAAGGACTTTTTATTCACCTGACTTTGACTTCCAAGGGCATCTGGTAGTACTTGAAAACTGGAGGAAAAAAAATATTCTAACATTTTATGCAGCAAAGTCAAAATTAATAACTGCCTGATTACATTTCTCCAAAATGCAACATTATGTCAGCATCATTAATTGTTAAATTTAGGAATCATAACTATTTTATTACGTTGGAAGACAAGCTGTAGACTATTTTTTTTTTTCCTCTTACAAGCATTTCCAAGTTTCTGTGATGATGGCTGACAAAGAGTAGCTAATCATAAATGAGTTATTCAGAGTAAATTTGCTTCAATAGCAATATGATAAAAATCCTCTCAAACCTGTAATGTTATAAAATTGTGCTTTATATTGAATTTGGGTATATTTTAATATAACATATCTGTTTTCTCAGCCTTGACACTATTGATATTTGATGCCAAGTAATCCTTTGTTGGGGGGCTTCCTGGTGGCTCAGTGGGAAAGGATCCACCTGCCGGGGCAGGAAATGTGGGTTCAATCCCTAGGTCAGGAAGATCCTCTGGAGAAGGAAATGGCAACCCCCTCGAGTATTCTTGCCTGGAGAATTCCATGAACATAGCCTGGTGGGCTACAGTCCACGGGGTTGCACAGATTCAGACATGAATGAACTACTAAACAACAATCCTTTTGTTGCGGGAGGGGCTGTCCTGTGCCAAAAAGAATGCATAGCAGCTTCTCTGGCTTCTACCCAATAGATGCCAGTCACAACACTTCCCCCCATTTGTGACAAGTGAAAATATATCTCCAAACATTGCCAAATGTCTCCTGGGGATAGGCGGAGAACAGAAGTGCCTCCACTGAGAATGATAGGCTTTTATGAGCTCCCTGGGCAAACAAAACCCTTGTGAAGACTTGGATTGCATTAGCTGTATCATCAACAGTTGCTTCCGGGAGGAGCATACCACCAAAGTTACGAATCTGGGACACACATCGAATTTTTAGAAAGTTCGAGCATCTCCAGCAAGACTTTCCTCCAGGTGCAGGTGACCTCTATGAACACAGCCAAGCATCCCCCATAAGGAGGTAAGTGGGACGCATGAGAGAGGCCCCGTCAGCAGCTGGGGAATCAATAGGTCACCAGTTTATAAGAAGGCCACGTAGTATTTTCAGAGAGAGTCCACGGGACCAAAATGGAAAGATCAATATCCGCCTTCTGCAAGGAAGGGCCCATCGGATGTAATCAGCACCTGCCTGCTGTTCATTCTGCCTCTCCTGGCCCATCAGGGCCACGAAGAGCTCAGAGGGCAGAGGGCAAGCCTTCCCTCACAAAGCAAGGGTCAGCAGGTCTGAGGGTGGGGGCTCCATGCCAGTTGCCAAGAGCAGACGCACCGTGCCAGCATGCATGCTAAGTCGTTTCAGTCCTGTGTCTGTTTGTGACCCCAAGGACTGTAGCCCACCAGGCTCCGTTGTCCATGGGGTTCTCCAGGCAGCAATACTGGAGTGGGTTCCCATGCCCTCCTCCAGGAGATCTTCCTGACTTGCATCTCTTATGTCTCCTGCATTGGCAGGCAGGTTCTTTACCACTAGCACCACCCAGGAGGCCCCCAAAGCACCACAGCACCAAGATAAAGAGCCCACATGTACTCTTAGAACTAACCACCCACCCACTCTACCCAAGACAAGGCCAGGGGTGTTGGGTTTCTGCTTCATAATAGACGTCAGGAAAGCAAAGGGGTGGCACCCCGGTGGGGAGATCAATGCTGAAGCATAGACTCTGCAGCCCATCAGAGGGGCAGCTGCTGTAGGTCTGGAAAGCCCCCACCAGGGGCAGGGAGAGACCACACTGGCCTCTGGCTTGCTCCCCTGGTGCTCATAGTCTGTGGGTTTCAATGGATCCGCATACCAAGGAAGGAGAGGGGAGGACGTGGAGGGAAGAAAATGACGCAGGACAAGGACCTACTGTAGAGCACAGAAACCCTGCTCAGTGTTACCTGGAGCCTGGATGGAGGGGAGTTTGGGGAGGATGGATCCATGTATATATATGGCTGAGGCCCTTGGCTGTTCACCTGAAACTAACAACATTGTTAATTGGATGTACTCGTACAATACTCGGGCTCAGTCATGTCTGACACTTGCAACCCCATGGACTGTAGCCTGCTAGGCTCCTCTATACATGGGATTCTCCAGGCAAGAATACTGGAGTGGGTTTCCATTTCCTTCTCCAGGGGACCTTCCCAATGCAGGGTCAAACCCACATCTCTTGAATCTCCAGGATTGACAGGCAGGTTTTTTTTTTTTTTTTAATGTTGCTCCACCTGGGAAGCCCACACCCCAACACAAAATAAAAAGTTAAAAAAAATTTTTTAAGAGGGAGGAAAAAAGATAAAAAATAAAATGACATTGGAGAAGCATTGAGGGTATCCTTTAAAAATTAGATTATTTTTGACTCTCTTCATCAAAAGTAAAACATATTCTTCAAAAGACTTCAGAGATTTACTGCTGCAATGACTACTTTGAAGGAAGAAGGGCAAAAGTCGGACTATCTATTTGATGTATGATGCAGGGAGCCCAAAACCAGTGTCCTGAGACAACCTGGAGTGGTGGGGTGGGGGATGGGTGGGAGGGGAGGTTCAGGAAGGAGGGGATATATGTACGTCTATGGCCAATTCATGTTGATGTATGGCAGAGGCCATCACAATATTGTAAAGTAATTATCCTCCAATTAAAATAAATAAGTTAATTTTTTTTAAAGTCTGCTGTGCTGAGAAGGGCAGTGGTTCTGTTCACTTTAATCTTCTTCTTGCAAAGCTTCAACTGGGTCCAGGTATCAGGTGAGACTTGGGCATGATAGGAAAGGCATAGACTTTGGGGATAACAACACGTGGGTGTGAAGCTGGGCTCCAGTGCTGGGTGAGCTGTGTGGGTCTGGAGAACTCCCTGATCTTCTCAACTGGCCTCACTCTTGGAATGGTGATGAGACCAAGGATGCCTCCCTTGCTGAGGTGTGTTTGGGTCTGCTTTCCATACGCCACAAAAGTGCTTCAGAGGGCACTTCCCTGGTGGTCCTGGGGTTAAGATTTTGCCTTCTGGTTCAGGGGATGTGGGTTCAATCCCTGGTCAGGGAACTAAGAGTCCACATATCTTGTGCTGCTCCCCCAAAAATAAAACAAAACATAAAGAAGAAGTAATGCTGCAACAAATTCCATAAAGACTTCTGAAGTGAAAGTGTTAGTCGCTCAGTCGTGTCTTTAAGACCCCATGGACTGTAGCCCACCGGGCTCCTCTGTCCATGGGATTCTCCAGGCAAGAATACTAGAGTGGGTTGCCATTCTCTTCTCCAGAGATCTTCCTGACCTAGAGATCAAACCCAGGTCTCCCACGTTGCAGCCATATTCTTTACTACCTGAGCCACAAGGGAAGCCCAAAGACTCTTTAAAAAAAAAAAAAAAGTTAAAAAAAGTGCTTTCACAAAGAGTGGTCCTTCGACATGGTCCTTGTTACTCATCCTTCCTGTGCCATTTCTGACTCGATATTATTGAGAACACTGCATTTCTTTCTTTTTTTGGTATGTGTGTGTTTATGAATGGGACCATAAGGGATTATGTCTCAGGAAGCTTTTAATCTTGCTGGGTGTTTATTATTGTGGTTTTGCCCATCATTGAGGACTAAAGATCAACTATTCATTGACTACAGAATTAGGAAGTAGTATTCCTCTCTAGATAATTGGCATAACTACATTATGATTCAAAATTACCTGAATACAGTTATCAACAGACTGAGGCAAAGTAGAGTTGTGATGGAAACAGTCAAACCACATAATTCTTTTAACAGGTGGACACTTCCATGAACCTATTCTTAGAATATTGACTTTAAAAAGAATTGAGGGTAAAGATCTTAGTGTAAAGCATTAAGAGATATGGAAGCAAAACCAAAGTAGAAGAAAAGACATCATTTTTATAATCTCATTTTTAAGCAAAAAAAAAAAATAGTGACCAGGAGTATATTTAAAAACCTATTTTACATTGAATAAACATATATTTGTTATCCATTTGGTTTTGATCCTAATAAAACCTAGAAGAACCAACTTGAAATAGGGAAATTTCCTTTCTCTCTGTATTTGTGTATTTCTCTCTTTCTGTTTCTCTTCCCCTTTTTCTCCCTCTCTCTGTCTCCCTCTCTCATTCTCACAAAAGCCCCACACATTCTTCCGTTCCCCACACTGTGCAAGGCTTGGGAGAGAATGTGGGTGCTTCTTAAATGCAAAGAACAGCTTCATTTCCACCATGGATCCTTATTTATTTCTCTTGAACACCCTTAGAAGCACATCAGTGCTCCATTAACTGGCCAGCCAAGGACAGAGAGAAGAGAACACCATCCAGTCATAAGGTAATGAATCAAGAAATGCTATCTCCCTGCTGCTGCATTCCAAGGACGTCAGTGGGCTAACTTCCTCCTACCCTGCTCTCAGACCCATTGCCCGTCAAAGGCCAGAATTCTTGTGTCCCTGAGAAACAGTGTTTTTTGCAGGGACCTGAAAAGCTTTTGAGACCCTTGTAGCCCTCCAGGAAGACTATCTTGTGTAATGTCCTGCACTGCTCAGAATGCAGGTAACTGCTTGCTTCATATGTTTCTCTCTAACATTCTACTGTAATATTCTTAACAACAAAGACATCATCTCATCTTCTTTGTTGTTCTTTTAACGCAGAGAAGACATACAACAAATGGCTCATAAAGGAAAGGATCCCTCTTGAGTGACATTCTTCATGACAAAACCTGCCCTTAACCAGCTAGGTAACATTGTCTAGGTAACTCACCCAAGTTCCAGTCTTCACATTTATAACATGTTGATAACAACAGTCCTTTCTGATCCAATAGTTGGTTTTCCTTTTCTTCCAGGAGGGCAGAAGAGTTCACGTGACTAGTTCCAGCCAGGGAGATACGGCAGAAGTGAAGTATGTCACTTCTTGGCCAAAACACTTACCTACAGGTATTGGGCAAAATCTCCCTGATTTGTTTATCAGTATGAAGGTTCTTTAAGAATAAAGCCACTGGGACTGATGGGCCAACACCTGGAGCAGAGCTTCCCTGGAGATTGGTTCAGACCCTCAATTATTTCTTTCATGAGAAAGAAGAAATCTGTGTTGAGTTAGGCCACTGAGATTTCAGGGTTGTTCATTACTACAGCATAGCACAGCCCTCCTGTACTGGTACAGAGCAGAGGACTGGGAGGGAGATGAAAGGAGATAAGATGTATAAAGCTGGGCCACGTACTTAAACCTCATAAGCGATTACTGCCCAGGATGAAGCACCAGTGATCCAAAAATCTAAATATTTGCTTTGAATAAGGACCAAGCATCACACCCGATGAAACCATGCAGTGACTATTCGGTTTTATTTTGTGTGTGTTAGTTGCTCAGTTGTGTCCGACTTTTTGCAACCCCACGGACTATAGCCTGCCAGGATCCTCTGTCCATGGGATTCTCCAGGTGAGAATACTGGAGTGGATTGCCATTTCTTTCTCCAGAGGATCTTCACGACCCAAAGATCAAACCCTGGTCTCTTGCATTGCAGGCAGATTCTTTCCCGTTTCTTGTAACAAGCGCACTCCTATGGTACAGCAGCTACTACAGTCACAGCACGGAAGAGTGGAGTGGTCTTGATCCCTATAGTCACTCAGGGACCCAAGGACTCCACCATTTTCAACATATAGTTTCCAAGGTCAAATGGGTGTCAACCAGAGGATGGGGGAAATGGACAGATATGGAGGATCTCAGAGGGAGCTTCTATGAGTTCGGGAAGTGACACCTAGCACTTCTTCCCACATTTCCCTGGGTGGAACTAAGTCACGTGTCACAACTTACATAAAAGTGTCAGTTGCTCAGTCGTGTCTGACTCTTTGTGACCCCATGGACTATAGTCCCCACCAGGCTCTTCTATCCATGGATTCTCCAGGCAAGAATACTGGAATGGGTTGCCATTCCCTTCTCCAGGGGATCTTCCCAACCCAGGGATTGAACCAGCATCTCCTGCATCATGGGCAGATTTTTTACCATCTGAGCCACCAGGAAAGTCCACTCACATAAAAGGTAGGCTGCAATTGTCTCCCTAGATGGGCAGCTGCTTATCACTTATTTGAAATGTGCTGAAGAAGAAGAGCAAAAATTATGAGCAAATAACCAACCGCATTGCCACAGTATCCTTTAATATTTTTGGAAAGCCATTTCCCAACAGCTGAAATCTTTGCCTTGGCTTAACACCCCCACTTCCCCTGCACACACACACACTGTGGAAATATCCTTTTATCTAATTATAGTAAAAAAATCATTGCCTTTTTTATTTAGTACAGAAAATATCTTTCAACAAAGGTGAGTTCAGTCATCACCTCCCTCCCCTGTCAACCAAAATAGGAACAACCCCCTATTAGCTGATATTTCTTCCCAGTTTTAGTTCGAACAAGATTCTAAGTAAAGCTCCCTTTCATGTTCCTTTAGAAAGCGGTACATGCACATCAAAGCGCAAGATAGAACTGTATCATTTCAACGTCCTCCAGTTTTCAGGACCTTTATGAGGATGCACAGTGGAGAATGCATTTAAATTTGAAGAAAATATAAACACACAAAGACCAAATGGCATGAATACGCTTAATCAAGCACTTAATTCCTTTTAGTCACTGGGATGTAATTATTTTTATTAGTTATGATATTACATAGAGAAAATGACTCAGAGGAAAACATGAGACTGCATCTTTCTAAAGGAAGATGGAATGGGTTGAAATCTGGCCTGATCACCTTAGACAGGAGCTGGGGACCCCTGTAGCTGTCTTAAAGCGATTACCTATGGGATTCTTGCCGCTGCTACTTATATAAGAAGACATGGATGGAAAACCCTGGCAAACCAGGATCCATCCCCTTTATCACATCTCACTTTGCTCTCTCTTCTGGTCTGAAACTTTCGACAGTGAGCTGGCACTGGGATCAAGATTCCCTAAAAGCAGAGAACGCCCATCGCGTTCACCAGGGCAGACCTGGGCAGAGCTGGACCACATAGCTGACCTGAGCAATGGGCACCATTTCAGCAAAGAGTCATGGGAGTCAGCACCACCTTCTGCTAAACCCATTATACAGATGGGGATACTGAGCCTTAAGAGTTGAGTGACTTGCCTCTGATCCCACAGATAGTCCCTCAGTGGGGCCAGAATGGAAACCAAAGCTTCCTCAAGTGCAAGAGTTTATTCTGTCTGCCAAAGAGTTAAAATGCTCAAGAAGGAAAGGTTCACAGACAGAGTAAGAGAGGAGTTGGCTGGCTGACAACAGTGCCGTCTGTCCAGACACCCATGGGAGGTGTCTTTTATTTTTTCACTTTATTTTTGAAAAAATCTTATTGGAGTATTGGAGAAGGAAATGGCAACCCACTCCAGTATTCTTGCCTAGAGAATCCCATGGATGGAGGAACTTGGTGGGCTACAGTCCACAGGTCGCAAACAGTCGGACACGACTGAGCAACTTCACTTTCTCTCACTTTATTGGAGTATAGTTGATTTACAAGGTTGAGTTAGTTTCAGGTGTGCAGCAAAGTGAATCAGATACACACACACACACACACACACACACTCTTTTTTAGGTCCTTTTCCCACATAGATCATTACAGAGTACTGAGAAGAGTTCCCTGTGCTATACACTAGGTCCTTTTTAGTTATCTATCTTAAATGTAGCAGTGTGTATATGCTGGGCTTCTCTAGTGGTTCAGCAGTAAAGAATCTGCCTGCAATGCGGGAGACCCAGGTTCAACCCCTGGGTCTGGAAGAACCCTGGAGAAGTGAATGGCTCCCTACTCCAGTATTCTTGCCTGGAGAATCCTATGGACAGAGGAGCCTGGTGGGCTACAGTCCATGGGGTTGCAAAGAGTTGGACATGAATGAGCGACTAACACACACACAGTGTGTATATGTTAATCCCAGTTTCCCAATTTATCCCTCCACCTCTTTCCCGGCTGGTGACCACAAATTTATTTTCTACATCTGTGACTCTGTGTATTCTAGAAACAAGCTCCTCCGAGTAGTGAGCGAACATCCTGGAGGAAGGTGACAGACATTCACAGACTGTCCCTGAGGACCCCTATCCCATCCGGGCTGGAAAAAAAGGACAGTGGCTGGACTGTCCCTCTGATGCCAGTGGGTGTCACTACGTCCCCACGATGCGCAGAAGAGAAGCTGCAGCAGCCGGCAGCCTGTACTCCCCAGGCTCCCAGCGTCCCCGCCGCGGAGGTCTGCACTCCGTGTCCCTTCCCCGGGGCCATGCTCCCTGTGTCTGTCCCTGAGCAGAGACTGCCTGTGCTGGTGACTAGCACCATCATCACATTACCCAGAGTCTCTCTGGCTCTCCAAACGTGCTGCTTCCTTTGGGAGTTCAGACTACACCAAAAAAATCAAAATAAAAGATGGACTGGGAGATGCAGGATTATCAGCGATCTGGATACACATCGAATGAAATGAATCTGTTAAGCCTTTCTCAAGTCATAGCATGATTCCTGAGTATTCACTGAAGGAATGGCAGACTTTCTGCATCCCTGTTCCTTAAGAGATGAACTGAGGGGAAGGTTACATCTTTTTTTTTTTTTTTGTAAATTAATTAATTTATTTTAGTTGGAGGCTAATTACTTTACAATATTGCAGTGGGTTTTGCCATACATTCACATAAATCAGCCATGGGTGTACATGTGTTACATCTTTAAAGGGCTTCCCAAGTGGTGCTTAGTGGTAAAGAACCCATCTGCCAATGCAAGAGACTTAAGAGATTGTGGTTCCATCCTGGGTTGGGAATATCCCCTGGAGGAGGGCATGGCAACCCACTCCAGCATTCTTGGCTGGAGAATTCCATGGTCAGAGGAGTCTGGGAGTCTTATGGTCCATAGGGTCAAAAACAGACAAAACTGAAGCGACATAGCATGCACACAGGCACAGCACACACATCTTTAAAGCAAATCCTCAGGGCAGAAAGAGCCCCAGTCTGGGGCAGGAGAGATGGTTCCCCCATTGCTTACATTTCAGGGGGAGAGCTGGTGTCTCTGATGTCTGTGACTGCTACAGCCCCATCCCCATGCTCCATGTCACTGGCCACTTTAACCTTACCTGCCCGAAGGGCACTGTCTCCATCCACGTGTCAGTGACTATGAAGCCTAGGGCCATGGGGTGCTCTACAGTATCAGGCCTCCAGGTGATGGAGGGGAAGTTGAAACGCTGTCCTGTGTCTTCAGGAGGAGGCAGTGTTGACCCACTCTCTTAGCAGAGTGACCCCATCTAGATTAGAGTACACGGCCTCCGAGGAAAGGTGTTTATTTCATTCACTGATAAGTCCCCAGCACACAGACGAGTGTTGGCAACACAGTAGGTACTTAATAAATATTTATGGAATTAACATCCATGGAAGCAAAAGCAGGGAGAAGTGAAAATGTAGTTGCCTGTCTGGGAAAGAGCTAGCAATGATGTCTCGCAGTGGCCCATACTAAATAATGTTGTAATGGATTATATGAGAGTGTGTGTTTATTTACATTTAGACTTAAATAAAGATATAGGTATATGCTGTTGTGGTGGTTTAGTCGCAAAGTTGTGCCCGGCTCTTTTGAGACCTCATGGACTGTAGCCTGGCAGGTTCCTAGCGTCCATGGGATTTCCCAAGCGCATTTCCTCCTCCAGGGGATCTTTCTAACCCAGGGACTAAACCCATGGCTCTTGGGTCTCCTGCATTGCAGGCAGATTCTGTACCACTGAGCCACCAAGGAAGCCCCCATGACACATATAGAATATGTAATAAAAAGGTAATATATACACAAACACATATATGTTTACAAATGTTTCCCTGGTGGCTTAGACAGTCTGCCTACAATGCAGGATACCTGGGTTTGATCCCTGGGTTGGGAATATCCCCTGAAGAAGGGAATGGCTACCCACTCCAGTATTCTTGCCAGGAGCATCCCATGGACAGAGGAGCCTGGCGGGCTACAGTCCATGGGGTGGAAAACAGTTGGACACAACTGAATGATTCACACACACACACACACACACACACACACACTTAGGGTTGGGCTTGCCTGGTGGCTTAGTGGAAAAGATCCACCTGCCAATGCAGGAGACGCGAGTTTTATCCCTGGGTCAGGAAGATCCCCTGGAGAAGGAAATGGAAACCCACTCCAGTATTCTTGCCTGGGAAATCCCATGGACAGAAGGAGCCTGCCAGGCTACTGTCCATGGGGTCTCAAAAGAATCAGACACAACTAACTGACTAAAACAACAAGAACAATACTTAGGGTCGGGTCTGTCAGAAAAGAGTCCAATCTGGGAGAGGGGAGGAGAGGGTGAGATGTACGGAAAGAGTGACATGGAAACTTACATTACCATATGTAAAATAGATAGCCAATGGGAATTTGCTGTATGGCTCAGGAAACTCAAACAGGGGCTCTGCATCAACCTAGGTGGGGTGGGGTGGGGAGGGAGATGGGAGAGAGGCTCAAAAGGGAGGGGATATATGTACACCTATGGCTGATGCATGTTGACGTTTGACAGAAAACAATAAAATTCTGTAAAGCAATTATCCTTCAATAAAAAAAATAAATTAGTTTAAAAATTTAGACATTCTTATCATTTTCATGTGTACGGTTTCGATCCTATAAGTAGATTAATTTTTTAACCTTTAACATTTAAAAAGTAGCATCTACCCATTAAAGAAGATGTGAAAAATACATAATTAGATATTTGACAACGTGGGGCTTATGTTGTATTCCATATAGAGCTTGATACACATCAGCTGTTTAAAATATTCATTATGAAATCAACTATTGCTACAAAATCACTCAATAGGTGATGCTGAGTCCCCACTATGTAGGTGATGCAACATTTTGGAAGACAGCCATCGACCTTTATGGACGAACAAATAAAGAGGGCGTTTGCTCAGTGCGCATTTGAAGAAAAACACATTTTGTGTCGTTTCATTTCTATTTGAGTGAAACTGCATACTTGTACGTGCAAATGCAAAGCCAAAAATATCCAGCAAGGTGGTCGCCAAACTGTTAACAGGAGCGAGGAGTAGCATTGTGTTACTGGTATACCCAATGATGATAATCACAATCCATCATAATAAAAGTGATTAATCAAACATTGCTGAGAGCTGTGAAAACTGAGAAAAGAAGGATGATCCTCACTCAGAGAATCCACAAGGCCAACTCACGTTTCTCACGTACCCTTGTTAATAAATCCATTCATGGAGTATTTACCTAAAGTCTGCAATGACCCCAACAGGCCATAGATGTGTCCCTCTTTCATCTTGCAATAAACATTTCCAGAAAAATGCTCCCCTCTATTCTATGAATTTAACAAGGTGTGCCTCCAGGAAGTTCAGGAGAACCCCAAGATTCTCTATAATGCTCGGAGTATTGGTAACAATTCCTAGGGAACTAGAAAGCAACAGATCCTGGATTCTCTAGATCCAAGCCTCCCCTGTGTTCTCCACCACCCAGCACACATACCCCCTGACTTGTATCTCATCAAAGCAGAAAGACTTAACCCAGGAAAGAAAAGGCATTGGAAACACACAGAATGTAAAAACCACTCAGAGAACTGGATCTTGGCCACAGATCACAGTCCCTTAATATTGATCCCAGAAAGGAGAGCCTCTCAGGGTTAGATGTTTCTATTTTTCCGGAATGTTCCCCCCAGCATTCCCTGCAGAGTACCCCCCTCCCTCATCACCCCTCCTGTCCTCCAAGGATCTTCAGCCTCAGAGCAGCAGCTCATATTATTAAGAAGAAGAGCCTCTGACAATTTCTGAAGAGGCCTTGGGGGAATAGACCCTTTTTGTTTGTAGTTATCAAAACAAATTATGTGCTACGCGGCTGAGATAATGTTGACTCCCCATGCCCTCCCCAGGGCCGCGGAAACTCATAAATGTGAATTTCAGTCTTTTGTAGTAGAAAGGCCAATGAAAAGTGTGCACAGATCTGAATAGAGCCAGCTCCTTAATGATTCCCGGAGGAGGAAATATTTAGAGAACAATGACGCTGTTCTGAAAACGGGGTGCGCGGTGCCCCTGATTCATGAGCTACAACAGTTATTGGATCTTAGGCCCAGGAAGACGGATGTCTCGCCATTCAAAACCTCTTCCTCTCCCATCCCGCCCTGAACCAAGGCGACCATCAAGGATGGCAGTTCAAAGCTCATGGGGTCTTTAAAAGTAAAACCGTTACAAAGATCGAGGAAAAAATATTAGCATCGCCACACTTAAACGAATGCCACATGACACACAAATTTGGCCATCTGCTCTAACTTTTCCTGAGTAGGAAGCTGGCAGAAATTGCGGAGTCATCTACGTAGGACCCATCATTTTCAGCCAAGTCTAAATAAGAAGGCGCTTTGTCTTCGTGGGTTGTTTAAAAAAGCCTGAGACATATAAATCAGCACTGAAACATGCTCTCAGTGTCTATTTTCCCCATTAAATGTACATAAATTACATTTCATCATTTTATATGTGTACTTATAAAGACATTTAAACTATATATATATAAATATAGAGATAGAGAGAAGATTTATAGGGACTTCCCTGGTGCTCCCACAGTTAAGACTTCGCCTTCCAATGGAGGAGGTGCAAGTTCTATCCTTGGTCGGGGTGCCGGGATCCCACATGCCTCATGGCCAAAAAACCAAGACATAAAACAAGCAATATTGCAACAAATTCAATGAAGGCTTTTTAAAGTGGTCCACGTCAAAAAAAAAAAAAAAAAGTCTTAAAAAAAAAAGATTTATATATATTCCACAGTGAACTCTTTATATTTTCTGAGTCTTATTAGAGTGCAAATTGAGTCAGTCATTCTATACATGTCCATCTTTTGTACAGAAAATACTCCATTCTATCTGTTTTGATGTTTTGCAGGAGACGCCTGGGGTAGGTACATGGCTTTGCTTATGCAGGCTTTGCTTATAAAGCAATAAAAACACTCATTTCCAGAAGGAAAGTGTATTTTACAGTGAAGGGGGTGCAAAACACAGAGGGGATAATTTGTACAAACTGAAAAAATAAATCCACGGTCAATGAAACCGTGTCCTTGTAGCCCACTTGAAGCTGCCTAATATATAACGGAATTAGTGTAGTCAGATTTCATTGAAACCCTGTGGCTCTGCGGGCCATTATTTAAACAGCTCCGTCAGTCATGAAGGAATACTTCAAGCGCATGACAACAGAATGCCATCAATAGTGAAGGTCGTCCTCTAAATCAGAAGAGAATGCGAAGGTTTCCTAACGACTTCTTCTCAAACAAATTACCGGCCGGCCGAACCGAAATGAATTTTATTATTGAGGACAAGTGAATTGTACAGTACTTATAGCAAACACATTAGAGGATTAAAATTGATTGAAGGAGATTGGATTTGAAAAGATATAAATAGGAAAGACATGAAAAACCTGCTCAAAATGAACTTATCAAAGCTGCTGTGGAATTCAGCCACTGGCCCGTCACGTGTGGAAGGGTTTGCTTCGGTTTCCGCCGCAGAAATGGAAGCAAGGAACTGGGTTGTGGACGGAGGTCAAGCTGGTTTTGTGCAGATGAGCTAGGATGGATCAGCTCCCCCCACCACAGAAAACAAAGAAGGTGGACACAGAGGACTGGCAGTCCCAGCGACAAATCCAGACTTTTCTTTTTTCCTTAAATATTCATGTACTTATTCGGCTGCATCCGGGCTCAGTTGCAGCACGAGGGTCCTATGCTTGCAGTGCTGCATAGGCTCTCTAGCTGTGGTCCTCGGGCTTAGATGTCCCACTGCATGTGGGATCTTAGTTCCCCGACCAGGGATCAGCCCATTTCCTGACACTGGAAGGTAGATTCTTAACCCCTGGACCCCCAGGGAAGTCCCAAATTCAGACTTCTCTCTGTGTGTGTGGTGACTGCCACTTCTCAGAAGAAGTTTAGCTTAACTTCACCTCTGAGTCGTATCTAGGATTCTTCAATCCATTCAATCTTGGATTATCCAGGAGACAATCCAGATAATTGATCAAACCAGTCAATCCTAAAGGAAATCAACCCTGAATACTCACTGGAAAGGCCTATGCTGAAGCTGAAGTTCCAATACTGTGGCCACCTGGTGCAAAGAGCCCACTCCCTGGAAAAGACTCTGACACTGGACTGGAAAAGATTGAAGGCAGGAGGAGAAGGGGGCCACAGAGGAGGAGATGGTTGGATGGCATCACCAGCTCAATGGTGAGCAAACTCACTATTTGCTCAATGAGTTTGAGCAAACTCTGGGAGATGGTGAAGGACAGGGAAGCCTGCTATGCTGCAGTCCATGGGGTCACAAAGAGTCAGAAATGACCAACTGAACAACAGCAATCCAGATAATAAATGATGACGCCGTACAATTGCTTTCTACATGACGAACACACTTCTATGTCCGCCCCCCACCCCCAACCCCAAACTAAGTGACTGAACCTTCACAACAATTCCATGAGGCAAGTACTATAGGTATCCTCATTTTATAGCAGAGGACACTGAAGTCAGAGGAGCAAAAACAAAGTATTCCCAGTTCACATGGATTTCAAGAGGCAGAGTTCATGGTTGGGCTGCTGACACCAGAATCTGTGTTCCTAACGACTCTACTCTCTAAGAGTTATAAGCACATTCATAGACGTTGGGCTTCCCAGATGCCACCTGTGGTAAAGAAACCGCCTGCTAATGCAGGAGACGGAAGAGACGCATGTTCGATCCGTGGATTGGGAACATTTCCTGGAGGAAGGCATGGCAACCCACTCCAGTATTCTTGCCTGGAGAATCCCCATGGACAGAGGAGCCTGGTGGGCTACAGTCCCTGGAGTCCCAAAGAGTCAGGCAAAACTGAACATGCACACACATGCTATGTTGCTTGCAAAATGGAGCTTCTGAAGACTCGAAAGAGTGGGGTTTGTTCCTAAAGCTCTCAATGCTCGATTCATTCCTTCGTACAGAGCAAATCAGGAAGGTGTTTTAATCAAAACTCCATTCCTCAGTGAGACAGAGAGGTATAGGGTAGCATCTGAGTATGTATCCATCTGTTAAATATTTCTGACCATCTGTTGGAACTCAGATGTATTGTAGGATGAGGTTGTGGCACTCAACAAAAGAAACAAGGTTCCCTTACTGATAATGGTAGTGGCTGGAGACCGAACCCACGTTTCCTTCATCTCATGCACTGTATGCAGATTCTGAGCCATCGGGGACGCCCAAATAAGTAGGCAAATAAGAAAACCAGGGGACTTCCCTGACAGTCCAGTGGTTAAGAATCCGCCTTCCAGGACAACGGATGAGGTTTCGAGGCCTACTCAGGGAACTAAGATCCCACGTGCTTTAGGCGAGCTGCAACTTACTGAGCCCGTGCACTCTGGAGCCCACACGCCACAGTTAGAAGCCCACGCACCACAACAAAGAATCTGTGTGCTGCAAGTAAGACCCGACAGAGCCAAACAAATAAATATTTTCAAAAATGAATAACAAAAACAAGCAGACAGCAATAAACACGATGCAAGAAAACAGAAAAATGAAATAGGGCATGGCCAGGTATTTTATTTATTTTTTATTGGAGGATAAAGGCTTTACAGAATTTTGCTGTTTTCTGTCAAACCTCAGCATGAATCAGCCGTAGGTATACATATGTCCCCTCCCTTTTGAGCCTCCCTCCCACTTTCCTCCCCACTCCACCCCTCTAGGTTGATACAGAGCCCCTGTTTAAGTTTCCTAAGCCATACAGCAAATTCCTGTTGGCTATCTATTTTACATATGGTAAAGTTTTTGTTTTGTTTTGTTTTTAGGGGGGATGGAGTAGGGAAGAAAAGCAAGCCTAGGAGAAAAAACACCAAGTAAACTTGAGCTATTCAGTAAGTGTCTGGAACTCAGCATGGCGCCTCCCTTAACACCTGAGCCTCACTCTTCTCAGCTGTATGTTCAGTGACATAAAAATCTGCCTCACGACATAAAGAGGCTGAAGCAAGATTCTAACATACCAAAGAAATGTGTAACTTGAGATGCCTCTTCTTATTGTCCCTCGTTTAAAAACAGGCACGACTCCTTGGGTCCAACTTTGAAATCCCCAAGATCGGGGCGATGTTATCCCCAAACCAAGGGCGAGGTGGGGAAATTTGGAGAGCCTGCTGATTTAATAGGATATCCGTCTCAAGGGAAGCTAACTCAGTTATGGAACAGTCTGACCATTAATTTCAATGATTTGACTGTGTAATATAATGTTTCAATCCTGGAACACAATTTAAACTGGGACAGGTAGTCATTACTTAACTCGGAGTCTGCAAATTCATCTCCGACATGTCAATTTTTTGTAGTCTATGTTCAAAGAACTTGCCAAAAAAGATATGGGGAAAATATTTCAAAGTCCATGAAATCTAGCATCTCGATATCAAATAGGGCCTCGACTGTTACTGTAGATAAAAATGGTGATAGAAATTTTTATTAAAACAGTAAGCAAAGGGTAAGCATGCTTGTCAAACACGAATCCTGCTTCCCATATAGATGAGAGTGTAGAGAACAGTAAAAGAAGACAAATGGGGTGGAATACAGATTTAGCCTGAAGTGAAGGGGTGATGGGGAGAATGAGGGAAGAGACTCCACAGACCCTTATCTGTGATATCCTCTAAAGATAATGACAAGAAATGAAATGAAACAACACTTCGGCAAAACAAATGTTTCCACCAATACTCAAAAATTAAGCAGTCTGTGGTTTGAAACTAAAAATTAATTGCACATTAATTGAGAAAGCCTCTGTTGATCACGATCCAACATTTCCACATAAGAGTGCATGGGAAGGAAAATGGAGGAGAAAAACCGAGCCAGATGGATGTCCGTACAGGCAGCCGCAAAAGTCACACAGATGAGAATGAAAATACTATGAGTATGCATGTTAAAAGCACTGCTTCTGGGATGACCGCACTGTTGTTCACGAAAAAGTCGTGTTTCTCTTTTGGGGTGAAAAGGCGGACTGAGTTTCCTCGCCTGCTTGAATCTTTTTTTGCTGTGGTTCTGTCATTAAGTCGTGTCCTAGTCCTTTTTGACCCCATGGACTAGAGCACGCCAGGCTCCTCTGTCCTCCACTATCTCCCGGAGTTTGCTCAGATTCATGTCCACTGAGTCAGTGAATCTCGGCGCAGCCAAATGTCTTGCTTTGGCTAATGAAGTGTGAATAGAGGTGACATGTGTCACTTTGGGATAAAAGCTCTAAGACCTAATATGCAATTAACCTTGCTTCTCCCCCTGTCCCAGTAATTGTAGAAGAGCACAAGGAGACCATGTGACCAAGGCAGGCAGAGACCGAGCAGGAATCCCCGGCCAGCCCACAGTGGGCATGGGGGCTTCATAAGAAACATTTGTTCTCTGCAGTCATGGAGACTGGGGGTTGCTTGTTGCTGCCACAGAGCTGGTCTTATCCTGATTGATACCTCATGAATTAATCTTTCTAGCCCCCTTTTTCATAATGTGGGGCTTCCAGAAAAAGTTCAGGAGGGAATTATTTGATGTCTCGGGGATACTGTTTGTATCATGCTTTTTCTGGAAGGAGAAGTTTTCTGCTATGACCACAGTTCTTCCCTGTTGCAAATGCTTTTGAATTTCAAAAGCAGATGATGCTTCTTATGCAATTCTCTCAGCACTGTGGACTGATAAGTGCCTCACATGTTCTCATTAGAGGCAACAGAATGTTACCTATAGCTACATGATGCTCAGAGATGTCTGGAGGTTTCAGACCATTTCATTCACTCATTCACAAGGATGGGAGGGTTCTTACCCTCATCAAACTTAGTCTTCTGATAGAAAATGGAAGACTCGAGACTGATAAGATATCACACAAGACTGTGTGATATGAGAACACACAAAAGGGATATAGAGCTAAAGGTTGGGGAGTGGCATCCTGGGAGAAGGTAAAGAGAAAATGGGCAAAGAAAAAAGGAGTGGGGAGACTGTTCCAGGAGAGTGGTGCAAATGGCTGGAGGCAGAGAGAGAATGAAAGGGAGGGAGGGAGGGAGAGAGAGACAGAGGGCAAGCAAGGCATGAGAGAAGCTAACAGTGGAATATTAGCCACTAAAAGGGATGAATCGAGTCATTTGTAGAGATGTGGATGGACCTACAGGCTGTCACAGAGAAACAGCAAAACAAATATCGGATATTAAGGTATATATGTGCAATCTCAAAAAATGGTACAGATGAACCTATTTGCAGGGCAGGAGCAGAGACTCAGAGGTAGAGAACAGACATGCAGACACAGAGGGGAAGGGCAGGGTGGACGGACTGGGAGCCTGGGATTAACATATTAATTAATGTTACACCATTAATTACACCATCACGGGTGAAACAGACAGCTAGAGGGAAGCTCCGGTATAGCTCTGGGAGCTCAGTTTGGTGTTCAGTGATGACCAGGAGTGGTGGAATGGGAGGGGTGTCAGGGAGACCCAAGAGGGAGGGGATATATGCATGCATATAGTTGTTTCATTTCATTGTATGGCAGAAACTAACACAGTAATGCAATGCAACTATACTTCAATTAAAACAAAATTTTTTTAAAACCCCAAACAAACCTTACTGAGTGTGGCTCTCTTGTGGGTGAAATGGAAGGTGATTAGCTTGGAAGAAAACAGAAGACAGCTCCCAAAAGACTTGAAATCAGGTTGAATGTTGGATTTTTTCTGATGGGTCATACAGAGTGACTAAAGGCAGGGTAACAGTGAGATCTGTTTATTAAAGAGCATTTTAGTTCCACTGTGAGAAGGGCTTGGAGGGGATACATATAAAAAAGACAGAGACACCAGTCCCAGGATATCACAGAGAAAGATCAGAGTGGCCTGGATGAAAGATGGTGGACATGAAGATAGAAAGAAGAACATACACAAGAAGATGGACAAATAAAGATCTGAGAGATATTTTGAAGACTGAGTTGGAGAAGTGTGATGTAATATAACCAGTCAATCCTAAAGGAAATCAGTCCTGAATATTCACTGGAAGGACTGAGGCTGAAGGTGAAATTCTAATACTTTGGCCACCTGATAGGAAGAACCAACCCATTGGAAAAGACCCTGATGCTGGGAAACACTAAGGGCAGGAGAAGAAGGGGAAGACAGAGGATGAGACAGTTGGATGGCATCGTCGACTCCATGGACATGAGTTTGAGTAAGCTCCGGGAGTTGGTGATGGACAGGGAAGCCTGATGTGCTGCTGTCCATGGGGTCACAAAGAGTCAGACATGAGTGAGCGACTGAACTGAGCTGAAGTGAACTGATGTAATCTCACTCCTGCCTGCAGCAAGGTTACATTTGGGAAGATGGAAAACATTACAGATTCTTCACGTGGTGTGAAAACCCCATTAAGCATTCCATTGGTGTCTCTTCAGACAAATATAGGACTCTATAGCCACTTTGAAGCATTTGATCAGGTTCTTTATGACAGCAGTGATTCCATTTAAGATGGTGTTGATTTCCCAAAAGACCACATGATTTGCATATCTTGCATCTGATCTTAATTCCGCCAATAAGAAGAGTTATCTATGGAAAGTTCCCTGATGTGACTTCTACTTGCTGTTCGCTCGTTGATAAATCCTGTCTAACTCTTTTGTGACCCCATGGACTATAGCCCACCAGACTCCTCTGCCTGTGGGATTTCCCAGGCAAAAATACTGGAGTAGACTGCAATTTCCTCCTGTTGGGGATCTTCCTGATCCAGGGATAGAACCCATGTCTCCTGCATTGGCAGGCAAATTCTTTACCACTGAGCCACTGGGGAAGCCCAACATCTAGTTAGTATGTAGAACTACTAGACTAGTTCCTAGAAATATATTGGTATTTAAATGTATCTAATCCCTACTTGTCATCTGTTTATTGAGGACATCTTTTTATATATTTATATATCCATCCCTTACCAACATTTGTTTTTTTTTTTTGTCCAGCTCCATAACTTACTAGCTACCTGGTCTAGGGGAAATTCTTTCCAAGCCCCAGGTTCTTATGTAACGAAAGAGGGTGATAATAAGATTGACTTAAATGTCTTGCTATAAACACTCCAGGAGATCACGGCGTGAGGTGCTAAAAATCATGTCTGGACGATAGTAAACTCTCAAAAAAATAAAACTGTTCCTAGCTAATAACCTAACTAATAATATCAACAGACAATGACTCTAAATCCTATGCATGTCACAGAGACCGTGGAAAGTCATAGAATCACAGGCTGCAGAGAACTAACTCGGAGAGTTCAGTCGAGAAAGAGGAGAATGCAAAAAGCTCTTGAATGTCAGCTTCGCGTGAGCTATTATGCTGGGGTTTAGGGAAATGAATCGGTAGGTAAAGACCAGGTCCTCCTGGAGCCTCTGTTCTAATTGTGTAAATGACATCAAACCCAGGATGAAAACGGTGGTGAAACTCATGGAAGGTACATTACAGAGAAGAACATACCCAGGGGCAGGTTTTGGGGGCTCTGCTCACGATGTCTTTTAAAAAATAAATCTATTAATTTACTTCTGGCTACACTGGGTGTTAGCTGCGGCCCCGGGGGCACAGTGGCTGCAGCTCACAGACTTAGTTGCCTCTCAGCTTCTGGGATCTCAGTTCTCTGACCAGGGATGGAACCTGCGTCCCCTGCATTGCAAGGGGGATTCTTAACCACTGGACCACCAGGGAAGTCCCTCATGACATTTTTATTCAACAAAGCAGTCACAGCCATGGAAAAAAAGATTCAAGCCCTGCAGGAGTTTATGCAGCTTCAACATGCAGCAATTTTCTCAATTAGAAAGGCGGGGTGGCGTGGGGGCGTGGTGAGGAGTGGAAAGAAAGAGCTCTGCTTGTGCAGAATATGAAGGTCCAAGGAGTTTTAAAGGGCATTTCATAAGTGTCCGTTTTACATGGTTTTCCAAGTAAGGAGTTCCAGACCAACGGCTGCTTTCTCACTTGTCAACTGAAAGTATTTATTAGAGTGTGCAGGCTGTTTAGAAACTTACACAATCACTTATAACCTATTAGTGAAACATCCAATTACATGCCCGGCCTCTTCATTTCCTTCCAAACCAAATATGTGGAGATCTGGGCTGTGTTAACCTTGCTGCTCCTGCTAACTCCTGCACCTGAGACAGAAGGTACAGCTGAACTCTTGTGATGATTACAGACAACAACTGATGGCATTCAGGAAACATTCAGTAGATGCTCTGAACAGTGAAGGAAGATGGGTAGGTGTTGTCCCATTCACAGGCACCTCAAGGAGTAGGTACTAAAGTCACACTCATCTTACAGGTGAGGCAATCAAGCCTTTCTTAACACTTATTTTGACTTCTTTATTTGGTTGCACCAGGCCTTAGTTGAGCCACGTGGGATCTGGTTCCCTCACCTGGGATTGAAACTGGGACCCCTGCATTGGGAGCACAGTCTTAGCCCCTGGACCACAGGGGAAGTCCCCAGGTAAGGCAATCAAGTCTTAAAGAAGTGAACTGACTTGCCCAGTTTCAGAGAGCTAGTGCCCAAGGTCATCTGGTACCAAAGCCATAAGCTTTTTACTATGATTTTACACATCCACAAAGTACCTTGTACTATGCGTCCATTTCTTCATTCTTGTGGCCAACAAGACGAACATCAGTTATGATGGAAATTAATAGCATCCCAGGGAAAATTCAGGGCTTCCCTCATAGCTCAGTTGGTAAAGAATTGGCCTGCAATGCTGCTGCTGCTGCTAAGTCACTTGAGTCGTGGCCGACTCTGTGTGACCCCATAGACGGCAGCCCACCAGGCTCCCCCGTCCCTGGGATTTTCCAGGCAAGAACACTGGAGTGGGTTGCCAGACCCTTATTCAATTCCTGGGTTGGGAAGATCCACTGGAGAAGGGATAGGCTACCCACTCTAGTATTCTTGGGCTTCCCTTGTGGCTGAACTGATAAAGAATCCGCCTGCAATGCGGGAGACCTGGGTTTGATCCCTGGGTTGGGAAGATCCCCTAGAGAAAGGAAAGGCTACCTACTTCAGTATTCTGGCCTGGAGAATTCCATGGGCTGTATAGTCCATGGGGTCGCAAAGAGTTGGACACGACTAAGCGACTTTCACTTCACTTCAGTTTAAACAGTGCTTCACAGCCTTTTCTATAAAAATCTTTCCTGCCCAGGATATCTAAACAGCTGATGTAAATAGGATACAGGGCTTCCCTGGTGGCTCAGATGGTAAAACGTCTGCCTGCAATGTGGGAGAACCGGGTTCGATTCCTGGGTCGGGAAGATCCCCTGGAGAAGGAAATGGCAATCCACTCCAGCACTCTTGCCTGGAAAATCCCATGGACGGAGGAGCATGATAGGCTACAGTCCATGGGGTTGCAAAGAGTCAGACACGACTGAACGACTTCACTTTCACTTTCAAATAGGATGTACATTTGTCTAACTTATCTAGCCTGGAGTGATGTATACCCATTAACTGATACTCTCATGGAATGATTCACCAGAATCCAGCTTTGGGACTCATCGGTGGCCTTGAGATTAGCAACCAGAACACTGGCTCCTATATGTGTTCAAGTCTATCCATTAATCACTTATGAAGCCATATCATGTTGCCAAGAATTAAATTATTTAAACATTCACTTTGGTATCACTAGTGCTGAGGGCTCCAAGAACTTGCAAGGTAAGAAAGAATTTGAGAGAATAGCATTGAAACATGCTCATGACCGTATAGATCACCAATAGACAGCAGGCGGGAGTTTGCTGTGTGATGCAGGAAGCCCAAAGCAGGTGCTCTGTGACAACCAGGGTGGGCCATGATTGCAGAGGTGGGAGGGGTTTCAAGGGGGAGGGGACATGTGTATACCTATGGGCAACGCATGCTGACGTATGGCAAAAACCATCACAATATCGTAATTATCCTCTAATTGAAAATAAAATGGAAAAAAGAGGGAGAAACAGGAAAAGAATAACAAGAGATTCTACAATTAAATTTTCCCTCTAAAACTGGTCGGTGCAACATGTCAACCCCTCACCCCTCTAAAAGTTGCACATCTTCTTTTACACCATGTTCACACTCAAAACATTATTAAATGTTCATAAATGTTCATTATTAAATGTTCAGTTTCATAAGTCAACCTGATAGACTAAAAGCTAGGCAGATTTCTCCAAAACTGTTACAGCCTATTGGGTAAATACATATTTTGAACACATTCTAATTTTGAAAAATGTGTTATTTACTTACTAGACTGTAATAGTTCTGTTGAATGGCTATAGACTACCAGGTAAATATGTATTTTGGAATGCATGCATAGTAATTCTGACAACATGGATCATTTATCCAGCAGAGGATAGCAGTCTGGTCTACCAGGGACAGATGCTGCCCCATGAATCATTACCCTGATGGGCCACAGAGAGACTTTCCATCCTTGGCTTGGACATGAAGCTTGTTTATTTTAAGGAGGAAAGTCTTCCAAACCAGATTCTGATCACTTTTTTTGGAAATACCAGAGTTCATATCATGCAAATTAAAATAGGACTGGTGAAGAACAGTTGCATATAGCATCAATTAGGTGGCTAATTAAACTCAAGGAAGGCTTTGGTTGAGGCTAAGAGGTAGTCTTTAAATGCATGAATCAAAATAAATCTTGAGCTTGAAATATGCAGGTTGGCAGTTGATGTTAGCTGCTTTAAGGGGATGGACACCAATCAGCATCATTTTGATGTTCCCAGTACTCTTTTTATTCTTGCACATTACATATATATCGGGCAATGATGCACCAAGCACAGGGCTTGATTCTGGGGATTCACTGGAAAGCAAAATAGATACTACTCTACTCCTCTTGGAGTCTATAGTCTATGCCTATCAACTGTAGGAAGCGGCCTGAAAATATATTCTTGATAATTCAGTTCAGTTGCTCAGTCATGTCTGACTCTTTGCAACCCCATGGACGGCAGCACGCCAGGCTTCCCTGTCCATTGCCAACTCCCAGAGCTTACTTAAACTCATGTCCATTGAGTCAGTGATGCCATCCAACCATCTCATCCTCTGACATCGCCTTCTCTTTCTGCCTTCAATCTTTCCCAGAATCAGAGTCTTTCCAATGAGTCAGTTCTTCACATCAGGTGGCCAAAGTACTGGAGTTTCAGTTTTAGCATCATTCCTTCCAATGAACATTCAGAACTGATTTCCTTTATGATTGACTGGCTGGATCTTCTTGTAGTCCAAGGGACCCTCAAGAGTCTTTTCCAAAACCACAGTTCAAAAGCATCAATTCTTCAGTGCTCAGCTTTCTTTATAGTCCAACTCTCACATCCATACACGACTACTGGGAAAACCATAGCTTTGACTAGATGGACCTTTGTTGGCAAAGTAATGTCTCTGCTTTTTAATATGCTGTCTAGATTAGTCATAACTTTTCTTCCAAGGAGCAAGCATCTTTTAATTTCATGGCTACAGTCACCATCTGCAGTGATTTTGGAGCCCCCAAAATAGTCTCTGCCCAAAAATAAAATTTCCATTTTTCCCCCATCTATTTGCTATGAAGTGATGGACTGGATGCCATGATCTTTGTTTTTTGAATATTGAGCTTTAAGCCAACTTTTTCACTCTCCTCTTTCACTTTCATCAAGAGGCTCTTTAGTTCCTCTTTGCTTTCTGCCATAAGGGTACTGTCATCTGCATATCTGAGCTTATTGGTATTTCTCCTGGCAATTTTGATTCCAGCTTGTGCTTCATCCAGCCCAGAATTTTGCATGATGATAATAAGCAAGGTGACGATATACAGCCTTGACATACTCCTTTCCCAATTTGGAACCTGTCTATTGTTCCATGAAGTGAAGTGAAGTGAAGTGAATCACAAAGAGTTGTGTCTGACTCTGCGACCCCATGGACTGTAGCCTACCAGGCTCCTCAGTCCATGGGATTTTCCAGACAAGAGTACTGGAGTGGGTTGCCATTTCCTTCTCCAGGGGATCTTCCCGACCCAGGGATTGAACCCGGGTGTCCCACATTGTAGGCAGACGCTTTACCATCTGAGCTACCAGGGAAGCCCATTGTTCCCTGTCCAGTTCTAACTGTTGCTTCTTGACCTGCATACCGATTTCTCAGGAGGCAGGTCAGGTGGCTGGTATTCCCATCTCTTGAAGAATTTTCCACAGTCTGTTGTGATCCATACAGTCAAAGGCATTGGTGGTATAATCAATAAAGCAGAAGTAGATGTTTTTCTGGAACTCTCTTGCTTTTTCGATGATTCAAAAGGTGTTGGCAATTTGATCTCTGGTTCCTCAGATATTCTTGATACAGAAGTCCAAAGTATCCATCTGAAATATACTGGGTTTGCCAAAAAGCTCGTTTGTGGCTTCCCATAACATCAGAAGAGGCAAATGAACCTTTTGGCCAACCCAGTAAATCAAGTCCCTGTTTTAATAACATAAAACCCAAAGTCCCTAATTATCTACAAGTCATCTACAAGCGTCATGGTGGGCACCCCCTCTGTACCTTGCTTCTCCCCGCCAAGTCACTCCCTACTGTCTTCTGCTCCTGTCTCTCCATCCACTTGTTCCTTCAACACAAGGGTACAGAGAAGATTTATGTTTACTGTTCTCACAATTTCCTCTGCTTGGGATGTTCTTCCCCCAAACATCCTCATGGCTCATGCTTTTGCACCCTTCTAGTCTTTGCTGAAATGTCCCTGGCTTTGCTGGGGGCTCAGCAATAAAGAATGTGCCCACTGATGCAGGAGATGTGGGTTCCATGCCTGGGTCGGGGAGATCCCCTGGAGAAGGAAATGGCTCCAGCATTCTTGTCTTGGAAATTCCCTGGACAGAGGAGCCTTGCTGGCTACAGTCCATGGGGTTACAAAGAGTCGGACATGACTTAGCAACTAAACAACATCACCTTCACAGTGAGACTCACCCTGATTCCCCTCCCCTCATGTAAAATTTAATTTGTTCTCTTCCACCTGCTCTCTGTTCCTCCTCATCCTCTTCCTCTTTCCTTTTATCATAGCACTGGTCATCTTCGAACACAATTTACTTATTTATTACATGCAATTTTCATGGAGTTCGGTTACTTTTTCCCCAGTGGGTCCCAAATGCCAAGATGAGTGCCTGACACATAATAGGTGCCTGGTATGTATGTATGTGATAAGTTGTTTCAGTTCGTCTGACTCTTTGACACCCTATGGACTGCAGCCCATTAGCACCCTCTGTCCATGGGATTCTCCAGGCAAGTATACACATGTATAAACACACACACATATGTATAAACACACACATGTATAAACACACACATATGTATAAACACACACACACACATATATATATATATACACACACACACACATACATAAGCATGTTTTCTTTAGTAGCTCAGTCGTGTCTGACCCTTTTGTGACCCCATGGACAGTAGCCTACCAGGCTCCTCTGACCAAGGGATTTCCTAGGCAAGAATACTGGAGAGGGTTGCCATTTCTTCCTCCGGGGGGAATCTTCCCAACCTAGGGAAGGAATTCACGTCTCCTGCTTGACAGTCAGATTCTTTACCACTGAGTCGCCTGGGAAGCCCACATACTTACACATGAGTAGAGGAAAAGTATAAGTTGCTAAGAGGTAACAGGCAAGTAGACTGTCATGAACCCCAGTGAGCTGGAGTTGGGGGTGGGGTGGGAATTCCAGGGAGGGCTTTCCAAGAGGAGTGGCCTTTTTGAGCTGACATTGAAATAAGAAGTAAAAGGTAAATTGGCAAAGGGCAGTGGAGAAGGCGATGGCACCCCACTCCAGTACTCTTGCCTGGAAAATCCCATGGACGGAGGAGCCTGGTGGGCTGCCATCTATGGGGTCGCACAGAGTCGGACACGACTGAAGTGACTTAACAGTAGTGGTGGGTCAGAGGCAACAGAACATGCACAACACCCTGCTCAGAAAAAGGCTGATGTGTCTGGGGAAATAAAAGACAGTCTGTGGAGTGTGGCTATAAGGCAAGAGCTAGTGGTCATGAAGATGCCATATATAGATGGAAATCATGCTTTTTTAATTGCCACCTGTTTTATATAAGAACAGAGAGAGAGAGGTAGAGAAAGGGAGAGAGAGAGGGAGGCAAAGAAAGAGAAGGATGTATGGAGGCACCTCAGATTCAGTGTCTTGTTTGGTTGAATTAGCCATTTGGGGTCGCAAAGCACACGGTGCCTAGACACTGACGTGACAGTTGTGCGTTCCCAGGACAAAAGCCAAAAGCCACATGTCCATTTGGAGGCCACGCTTTCAAAGGTCACGACAAAGTTCTAAATGAGGCAGCTGATTTCCAGGCGTCCTTCCTACACAGCTGGTGACTCAGGTTATGGAATTCAGGAAGTTTCCCATTTCCCGAACAGAAAATCCATGTGAGACACACGTGCTCATCTCAGTTGTGTCCAACTCTCTGCAGCCCCATGGACTGTAGGCCGCCAGGTTCCTCTATCCATGTGATTTTTAAAAATTAATTTGCGTTAATTGGAGGAGACTTATAATATTGGGATGGTTTTTGCCATCACCATATACATGTGTCCCCCCATCCTGAACACCCCTCCCACCTCCCTCCCCACCTTATCCCTCTGGGTTGTCCCAGAGCACTGGCTTTGGGTGCCCTGCTTCGTGCATTCACACTTGCACTGCTCATCTATTTTACATATGGTAACGTACATATCCATGGAATTTTTCAGGCGAGAATACGGAGTGTGTTGTCATTTCCTCCTCCAGGGGCTCTTCCTGACCCAAGGATCGAGCCTGTGTCTCCTGCGTTGCTAGAAAACACATAGTTGAGGGAAAACTCTCCTCCTTTTACTGAAAGTGAAGATGGCCCTGAGATCCTCCTAGTGGTGAAGCCAGCAACAGCAAGCTTTGCAAGGCCCTCTTCTTGTTCTCAAGTCGCACAAGGCTTTCTCTGGTTGTATCCCGACAATGACAGGCGGGGATTAGTCATATCAACCCATTTCACCCACCACAAACCCAACATACCTGGATAGCCTTCACTTCTATTACCCACTTCCCAGGCCTCTGGGCAGAAGACATGTCTTGAAAGACTTGTAAAGTACTCATTTGCAGTACCTAATAGCTTCATATTAATTTAAGCGACTAATATTTAGAGGCTACGAGAAAAGAGAGAGAGAGAGAGAAAATGCTCGGTGGATGAAAAATATATCTCAATTTTCATAGAAAATGTTTCACAGTGACAGCAGTGTCTCCCATGAGCAAAAATAAGGTAGTTGCAGGAAGGAATTTAATTAAGATGAGTTGGGCATGCCGTAAGCAGTACACGGCCGAGGAAGCATTAGCGAGGTACTTGACACACCAACGTGGAGAAATCACAATATTAAAATGCCCAATAAATTAGTCTACAAATCTACTTAGCTGTACATTTGTCCTGCATCACCACATAGAACGGTGCCTTGAAATGGAACCGTTGGAGATTTTTTTACACCAAATCAATTTATACTGGATAAGGAAGATGCTTATGCAACTCCTGGGTTGCAGTTTGCAATGAGATACTCAGGAGAAGGAAAATGTAACCCTTCTTCATTTCATCAGAGATAGAATGGGAATTAATCAGTGATACTTAACCACCCTTTCAACAGGATTCTAGCAACATCCCCAGGAACACTTCATTTCTTTCAACATTTCTGAACAATAGACGGTCGCCAACTTTCAAATAATTCCCTATATTGTCGGAGACTGGGAAGAAGGATTTTAAATCACAAGACTGATGACAGTGTAATAAATTAGAGAAATTGTGCCTGCTATTGTGAAGTTTTAGTGCCCTAGTCTCATTCACATCTCAGTTTCTTGATGTAATATGATTTGAGTATAATTATTAGCAATTATTATCAAAGCATTCATAGGCTTTTCTCCTACTGTGAAAGCAGAGATCCTGCCTTACATCCTATTTTTAATCTTTGTTCATGGGTATCACACATGAAGCAACAAAGGAAGGACATAGTGATTCCAAAATGTCTGTTTTGACAGATTGCTCTTTCCCACTTCTTTTATATTATAAATATTGAATCCATGGTTCAACAATGGGTGGCAAAATCCAGCTCTGTGATCATCCAGTTAAGCGAAACCTCCCCTGTGCACTCTGTGTGCTCAGTCACTCAGTCGTGTCCGACTCTTTGTGACCGCATGGACTGCAGCCCGCCAGGCTCCTCTGTCCATGGCATTTTCCAGGCAAGAATACTGGAGCAGGTTGCCATTTCCTCCTCCAGGGGATCCTCCCAACCCAGGAATCGAACCCATGTCCCTAGTGTCTCCTGCATTGACAAATGTCTTCTTTTCTACCGCACCACCTAGGAAGTCCACTCCTCCTCAAAAGGCACTCATCAGTCTAACCACAGGAGCCAAGAAGGGTCCACATACAGACCTGCATTCATCTTCTCTGGACCCAAGTCACAGGAAATTTCCCACTAACTTATTTTCGGCCACTTTTTTTTTTTTTTCTTTTGCATGCAAAGTCCTCGGGAAGACCACCACAATATACAGAGTTGTCTACACTGTGCAATTTTAACCAAACACAATTGTGCGATAGAACCATATCAACCTTTAGGTCCATGCCACCTTCTCACTCCCTGAATAGAAATCTAAAATGGGATCTGGCAAATGACAAGAACATCTCACAACAGAACACCAGCGCATGGCTGATTTGCCTTTCATTGTCCACGTGCCTTAACACGCTGCAGACTTCCTGGGAACAAATGAGACCTCGGCGGCCGCATGTTTTCATTTTATCACATTTATTTAAGATGACTGAGGACAGGGCTCAATATTTATTCACCACATTCAACATTTGCCATCATCAGAATAAAAGGCGAGGCAGCACAGTTTGAACAACATCTGGTAATTCCAAAGAGATAGTGTCACTTGAAGAACAAATGAACCTTTAGTTAATAAAATCTCCCCCTGACTGACAAAGATGGCTTTTTGTACACACGCAGGATCCATGATAAGTAGATAGCGAAGCATTGATAAAGAGCACCGGATTCTTACAAAGGGAACTCACTGCCGCCCATGTTTAAATAAAGACAGGGTTTATTACTGGTCTTTCATGAATCACGATAAATTAAATGTCCTGAGTTCTGGAGGGATAAAAGATTTAAATTATAATTCTGAAGGCCATGGGAAGCTGTGCTGTTCTCCAAACTCTCTAATGCCTCAAAGAAAGAATGATATCACCAGGACAAAAATGTAGCTGGTTTCAATGATGAGGCCTTTCATCTGGTAATACCTGAATTAATAAAGTCGACTCTCCTATGTTCTGAATCTCTATGACTCCAAGCTTGTAGTTAGCCTATATTTAAAGTATAGGCTGGGTCTACTAAGAACCAGGCAGTGGGCTAGACATTTGCCTCTAGAAGTGATGAAATATCTAGAGTAATGAAATCTGTTAAATGTCAATGTAAATTCACACAAGTCTCTATGCAACACATACACACACACACACACACACACACACACACACACAGATGTACAGACAGCCAGAGTGGGTAATAGCCTTCAATACATGAAGAACTGGACTTCTTCCCTTCATACAGTCAGAGGCCATACTTCATAGCATACATCTTGCCTTTACCACCCCACCTTTGTTATTAATAGTTTTTGTAACTATTGATCATGTGCAACCGATTAGGTTTTGGGTAAAAGCAAATTAATTCAAGAGAAACTTTTCATATAATTGTATCTCAGTCAATATGCAGTGATGAAAACATTCTCTCGTCCTCAGAACTCCAGATTTTAAGAGAGTATTTGTGATGAGACAGGAATAATCATAATAAATGGACTTCTGGAGAAGGTAAAAATTACAGCCTGGCCCTCTTCATATCATCATGAGAGGATAGATCTAGGAAATCTCTCAGAAGCTGCACTGAGCCATGCAAATCAAGAGAAGATTCTTATAGTTTAGAGCCAGGGTGAGTGTCCTCTGCACAGCAAAGGGCCAGAATCAATGGAGCAGTGGTGAAGTTTAGTGACATTGGCTTTGATCAACTCTTTCTTCTTCACTAAGAGTTTGCTCCCTAGGGTGCCTTCTTTGGGCTTAAATCTTACAAAAAGTCGTCATTTTTAAAATCACTAACCAATCATTTGTTACTCTGGAGGTCATTAATAGACATAAGGGTGTGAGGTGAAGGGTGGGACACGTCCTCCCATGCCCTATCTTTCCATGTGGAGGAGTCCTCTCAGGCATCATTCCATGGGTCCCCATCTTCTCACTCCTCCATTCCTAAGAAGGAATGGTTTATCTGATTGGTTACTTTGAGGAAAGGACCACGCATGCTCAATTCAGTCTCCTGAGCCATCTTTCACATTCCCCAGCTGATAAAAAGGGTGCCTTCTGGTCCTCATTCTTAGTAATGAGGCTCAGAAATGTGCGGACGATGGGGGAGAGAAAGAAGGGACGGAGGAGGAAGGAAGCTGTAGGTGTTTCCTCCATCAGTGACTGACGGGTAAGTCTGAACACATCAGGAGAGCACCAGCAAGCCCATTCGGTCACAGCTTTTAATTTGGATTTCTCTCATTAAGAAGCTAACAGCTTTTGATTGCAGGTTTAAAGGTAGCAGCTTCCTTGAGATATGATTCCTACACCCTAAAATTCACCTGTTCAAAGTGAACAATTCAGTCATTTTAGGCATACTCAGCCCTGCGATTCCCACCACGATGTCATCTGAAAATACGTCTATCACCCCAGAAAGAAACCCCTGTAGACCTGCAGTCACTCCTCATCACTGTCCTTCTGCCCAGCCCGAGGCAACCATGAATCTACTTTCTGTCTCCATAAATTTGCCTCATCTGGACACTTCATACGGATGGGATCAGAACCTTAAAAACATCAGACTAAGTGAACGGATAGAGAAGACAATGCAACCCACTCCAGTACTCTTGCCTGGCAAATCCCATGGATGGAGGAGCCTGGTAGGCTGCAGTCCATGGGGTCGCTAAGAGTCGGATACAACTGAGCGACTTCACTTTCACTTTTCACTTTCATGCGTTGGAGAAGGAAATGGCAACCCACTCCAGTGTTCTTGCCTGGAGAATCCCAGGGACGGGGGAGCCTGCTGGGCTGCCGTCTCTGGGGTCACACAGAGTCGAACACGACTGAAGAGACTTAGCAGCAGCAGCAGCAGCAGCAGCAGCAAGTGAACGGAAATCTGATCACTGCCCTTTTGCCTTCCTGCTCTGCTTCCTTCTCACTTGGTCTTTCCTCAGAAGGGAACTGAGGGCAGGCTATTGCAGTACAGTTTCCACAGAACTAGAATGGTTTCTTGGGGCCCATCGTCCCGCTAACTAACCTGGTCTTTAGCACTTCACAAGTTTCATTTCGCACAAATGTTAAACTGCTGTATTAAGGTCAGCATTCATTTATCCACTCATTCATCCACTCCGATTTTCCAAACACATTTTTTTATTTTGGTCCCTAATATGTCTGCCAGACCCTGAAGATCCAGAAATGAATAAAACCTAGAACCAGTTCTCAGGGAACTCACACTTAATTATTAGGAATGATTTAGATACAGAATTGTATACAATGTATAAAATAGATTTCCTGGAATGTAAGTCCAAGGACCCTTATTAATCTGCCAATTCATTACGGAACTTGACACCCCCTACAGCTGCTATCTCTGTGAAATTCTCTCAGCCTTCCATGACACTGTCCTGGCCAGCTTCACTTGATGCTGCCCTGCCCACCTTCTTGAAGCCGTTCTAGCCTCTCATCTTCCCATCATTCATTCAAGTGGTCCTTCCTTAAGGCAAGCTTTTCTTTTATTTTCCTATCGTCCTTTCTTTGGGGATGTCATCCACTCTCACAATTTCAACTATCACTTCCATGGCAACCTGTGAGTGGCATAAAGATGAGTAACACAAAACAAGAAGGACTTAGCATCCTGCAGTGCAGGAGGCCCCAGTTTGAATCCTGGGACTGGAAGATATCCTGGAGAAGAGATAGGCTATCCATTGCAGTATTCATGGGCTTCCCTGATGGCGCAGATGGTAAAGAATCTGCCTGCAAAGCGGGAGATCTGGGTTCGATTCCTGGGTTGAGAAGAGCCCCTGGAAGAGGGCATGGCAACCCACTCCAGTATTCTTGCCTGGAGAATCCCCATGGAAAAGGAGCCTGGTGGGCTACAGTCCATGGGGTCACAAAGAGTTGGGCGTGACAGAGTAACTAAGCATGCACAGCCTTTGAGCTAAGACTTAAAGGACATGCTGGATTTGGATGCTGGGTTTGAGGTACATATGCCTATATGAATTGATGTATGTGGCATCAGATCCTACCAAGTAGCTCTGCCTTTCCCATCTTGCCAATATCAATTAGTTAACATATCTCCAAAGAGCAAAGATTCTTTTTCCTATCCTCACTTGATACATATTCACAAAATGCTCCTATCCACTCCACATATTATTCTTGGTATTTGCCACCTCTGCCTGCACTTTACAATCTTTGTTTCAACCCAGAAGCCGCTGTCACTTCTAAATCGGTAGCTTCACGGCAACTATTGATTTATGGCGATGGCCCTTCTTGCCTGTGCACATCTCGAATCTGCAGAGTGAGAGGAGCCCTGGAAATATTTATTCAGACAGATAAAATCCTCCCTATTTAACAGAACTGACTTCCATGACCAGTGGGCACATCTCGTTACCTAGGGACATTCCACAGGATTACAGAGCGAGGCTCTAACCAAGACTGTAAGTCACTGCCACCCAACTGTCAAAATAAATAACAATAAAAGCCAACCTTCAGGAAACAGGGGGGCAGTTGATGCTTTTTCTCTAGATAAACAAATCATTTTTATTTTTAATTGAAAAAAGAGTTCAATATATGTTACCTAACAGTATATCATATGTTTTGCTATGTTTAGTATAAAACAGATGATTTTCCTAGACATGCTCTCTTGTATTGGACTCCACAGGTGGTGCGAGTGGTAAAGAATTTGCCTGACCATGTGGGAGACACAGGAGATGCAAGTTCAATCCCTGGGATGGGGAGATTCCCTGAAGGAGGAAATGGGAACTCACTCCAGTATTCTTGCCTGGGAATTCCTATGTACAGAGGAGTCTGGCGGGCAACAGTCCTTGGGGTCACAAAGAGTGGGACGCAACTGAGGTCCAAAGCTAACATTTTGAAGAACAGTCAGAAATGCATGTGGGGTGGGCGATAGAACAGGGATTTCAGGCAGGAAGAAGAGAAAAGTGTTTAGTTTAGGGGCCCTTGAGAGCAATGTTTTAGATTCAGACATTGAGACTTCTCAGGTGGACTTGAAATGGTTACGTCTTCCTTTTTATGTCCTTGGCCATGCCACACAGCTTGCAGGATCTTAGTTCCCCAACCAGGGAATGAGCCTGTTCCCAAGGCAGTGAAAGCACAGAGCCCTAACCACTGCCCACCAGGGAACTCCTGCAACTGTCACTTTTCTCTTTCTTCAGAGTTTTTGTTTTGTTTTCGGATCTACGCAATATCCCTTATGTGGGACAACACTTTTATTCTATTGTACATTTATCTACTTAGTTTAGGTGGAGCTGTATACCTCTCCCCTTCTACTCTACTCAATAAGGATGAGACTCAAGACCAGCCAGTCAGAAAAGCCAGTCCTATAGCAGAGGGATTTGTTCAGGAGCAGGCACATGATTCAGACTAGCCAATCAGAGCCTTCCCTGGGATTTTCAGAGGTATCCTCCAAAGGATGCTAACTTTTCAGAGAACACAGATGTCTGAAGCCTAAGGAAACCTGACACCAAAGAGCAAGCAGATCCAAGAGAGAAGCAGAGTCCACGTGACATCATTAAAACTTGAGCCTCAACCATGAATACTTTGGCCACCTGATGCAAAGACCTGACTCACTGGAAAAGACCCTGATGCTGGGAAAGACTGAAGGCAAGAGGAGAAGGGGGAGAAAGAGGATGAGATACTTAGATGGCATCACCAATTCAAAGTACATAAGTTTGAGCAAACTCTGGGAGATGGTGAAGGATAGGGAAGCCTGTTGTGCTGCAGTTCATGGGATCACGAAGAGCTGGATGTGACTGAGTGACTGAACAACAATAGCAACAAATGCTTGAAGCCCACCTCTTTGTGCTCCCTAGTTCCACGACCCAGTTTTTCTCTTTTCTTAAGCTTCTTTGATTTTTTTTTTTTTTGGTACCTTTTTTTTCACTGAAAGAATCCTGATGAAATTAGTGCCTAAATATCCTGTGACATAATGCATTCTCATTCTGCACTGGTTATACACAAAAATTACCAAACTTCAAGAGATGCTGCACACTTCCTCCACTTGTTCGGTAAGAAGACCACCTTTCGGCTTCCCAGGTGGCTCAGACAGTAAAGAATCTGCCTACAATGCAGGAGACCCAGGTTCCATCCCTGGGTTGGGAAGATCTCCTGGAGGAGGGCATGGCAACCCACTCTAGGATTCTTGGCTGGAGAATCCCATGCACAGAGGAGCCTGGTGGGCTACAGTCCATGGGGTCGCAAAGAGTCAGACACAGTTGAGCGACTTTCAATTCACTTCACTTTAGAAGCCTCAGCTCTGTTCTCTGAAGCACTGCACTGTTTTCTAAACTGCCAAAATGATTCAGACTCCCATCGCCTGTTTGACAGTTGCTGCCATTTAGTAAAAAAACAAAAAAAGTCTCAAAGAACAAAAACTAGCTATGAAATGAAAAGATTGTAAATAAAGTAATGCAATACCCAGAGACTATGTTAGAAGCATGTCGGCAAAGTGACACATCACACTGGATTAAATATAAGCCACCCTTCAGTATGTAAAATATGCATATTCTTTACAGGATGTTAACAAAGGTCCCTGCAATTTCCACAGCAATGAATAGTTCCATTGAAGTTATCCATAAGATTTCTTGTTGTTCAGTCACTATGTCGTGTACAACTCTTTGCCATCCCATGGACTGCAGCACACAAGGCTTCCCTGTCCTTCACCATCTCCTGGAGTTTGCTCAAACTTATATCCATTGAGTCAGTCATGCCATCAAACCATCACATTTTCTGTCGCCCCTTTCTCCTCTTGCCCTCAATCTTTCCCAGCATGAGCGTCTTTTCCAATGAGTTGGGCAAAGGATTTGGAGCTTCAGTTTCAGCAACAGTCCTTCAAATGAATATTCTGGGTTGATTTCCTTTAGCATTGACTGGTTTGATCTCCTTACTGTCCAAGAGACACTCAAGAGTCTTCTCCAGCACTACAGTTCGAAAGAATCAGTTCTTGGGCACTCAGCCTTCTTAACAGTTCAACTCTCACATCCATGCATGATTACTGGTAAAACCATAGCTTTGACTATACAGACCTTTTTCAAAGTGATGTCTCTGTTTTTTTTAATATACTGTCTAGGTTTGCCACAGCTTTTCTGCCAAGAAGCAATTGTCTTTTAATTCCATGGCTGCAGTCACCATCCACAGTGATTTTGGAGCCCAAGAAAATAAAGTCGGTCACAATTTCCCTTTTTCCCCCATCTGTTTGCCATGAAGTGATGGGACCATAAGATAATAAAACCTGGAGAGAAAGAGACCTTCCCATCCATCTGTGTCAAGGTAGTTCTCCTCTTCTCATCCCAGCCAAGGGCCCACCACAGGCTGACACACAGAAATAGTCTGGGGTTTAATAAGCATCCCAGCTGTGAGAAACCCTGTGATTTAGATGCCATCTCTTTCCAGAGTTCAAAGGACTCACATTTCAAGGCCAAGTTTCGATGCAAATATGAGAGACGTGATCCTCAGGGGGGTGGGGGGCAATCAAACATGACCAGGAAGGACTCCTGCTTCCTGCCTAAAAGGAATGTGTCCAAGAGTAGTTCTTCTCTGATCTCTGCTTTAGAAAGCTCAGTCTTCTTGCTGGAAACCTTGAAAAGCTGTCACATTTATTATATTTCTGGAAACCCGTAAATGATGAGTGTTTCTTCTTTTCCTCTTCCTTCAAGAGAAGAAAGGGGGCTTCCCTGGTGACTCAAATGGTAAAGAATCTCTCTGCAATGCAGGAGACCTGGGCTCGATTTGTGGGTGGGGAAAATCCCCTGGAGAAGGGAATGGAAACTCACTCCAGTATTCTTACCTAGAGAATCCCATGGACAGAGGAGCCTGGAGGGCTACAGTCCATGGGGCCTAAGAATCGGACATGACTGAGCGAATAATACATGCATAAAAGTAGGAAAGAGAAAGTGCTATTCTGCCTGACTTCCAGGAAGATTTCTTATGTGGAGATATTTATATCACCACAAAAAAAAAAAGAGAGAAAAAATTACCACAATTGGTCTGTTGTTATCAGCAATTAAAGATACTTTATCTAATTACTATGGAAGATGGCACCATTAGACAATCATCTCTGACAAACTGATCATCATCAGTAATTTATGACCAGTTCCTTTAGTTAATTGTCCTCAGGAAGGAGAGCAAAAACCATTTGTATAGAAAAATAAGTAGTCATTACCAACAGTGGAATTTGTTAGGGATGTGATTATAAATCACCAGCCAGGGCTGGTAATGATTCCTGGGAAGAGAAGAGAGTGAAAGCAATGCAGATACTTCATCCAACTTTAGGGAATTCTTCGCAGGAAAGAATCCTTCATAACGAATTTTCCCCCACCAATTTAAATGAAGGATGGCTTGTCTCCCTTTAAAAGAATATCAGATGCTTTATTCTAAATGCAGTAGTGTAGGGCACAGGAGGAATAATTCCTGCTTTTGCATGCAGAGCTGGGCTTCCCGGGCGGTGCTAGTGGTAAAGGATCCTCCTGCCAATGCAGGAGACATAAGAGACCTGGGTTCCACCCCTGGGTCGGGAAGATCCCCTGGAGGAGTGCATGGCAACCCACTTCAGTATTCTTGCCTAAAGAATCCCATGGACAGAGGAGCCTGGCCGGCTACAGCCCGTGGGGTCACAAAGAGTTGGACATAACTGAAGCAACTTAGCAGGCAGACACCCTAGCTATAAAACACAGACACTGACACTTCAAAGTTCTGCCACTCTTCACCAAGCTCAAAGGCACTGAGTCCATTTGACCAAGCTTTGATTTTAGGGCTTGAAATCTGCCCATCTGGTCCAAAAACCAAGCATGGCCTTGTGAGTGCTGATCTATATTTGACCTTGGCAATACCATAGTTGCAAGCTATGGAACCTTGGGTGCCTTAGAGAGCTTATGGCTCTGTTTATGAAAAGAGAATGAGTTGAATTGTGTTCCCTGACAGACAGTACGTTAAACTTCTAACCCTTTGTATCTGTGAACGTGACCTTATTTGCAAATAGTCTTTGCAGATGTATTTAAGTGAAACAAGATCATTAATTAGGGTGGACCCTAATCTAATGACAGCTCTGCTAGTAGACAGGGGAAAATTTGGGCATACAGACAAAAACACAAGGGGAGGGAGGGTGATATGAAGGCACACGGGAATAACAAGTGATGACGGAGGCAGAGATAAGAGTGATACAGTTATAAGCCAAGAAGTGCCAGTGATTGCTGACACACCAGCAGAAGCTACTTAGAAGCAAGGAAAAAAAACCCTACAAGTTTCAGAGGGAGCAGGGCCCTGCAAAACCCTGACTGTAGGCTTCATGCCTCCAGAATGGTGATCTAATAAATTTGTATAGTGCTAAGGTAGCTGATTTTTGGTACTCTGTTAAGGCAGTCCAAGAAAGCGCATACTTTACAGGATCCTTGAATGGATGAGATGAGAAAGGGTTCGGGCTATAACTAGGACAATGTTTGGCAGGTGATATGTATGCAGTGAGAAAGCCTGTTCAAGTGCTTTATGAAAGATGGGCCAACCTTGACCAACAGGAGTCAGTTATGACACAGACCATAATAGACGGTGTCAGGAATGCACAGTATTCAAGCTGAAAGAGCCCTTGTTTGGGCATCAGAAGTTTGAGACTCAGACCCGATTTTTCCACTTCTAAGCCTTTATCATGTTCAGCTGTAGACTATATATCCCACCTATACATTTGAGACAGTCTGGCCCACACCTTCCTTGCAAAGATGCTGTGAGTTTCAACTGGAGTAACACATAGCAAAAGCCCTTTGTGTTCAAGCCACTCTGATGGGTCCCAGGGATAGAGTGGTAAGCAATTTAATGAGAAAGCACAAAAACAAATCTGTAGTTATAAACTAGAATGGGAATAATGCAGAAAAAGAAGAGAATGCAATGAGATCTTTGGGGTGGTGGACAGTTATTGGAGGGTAGAGCATGCCTCAGTGCCAAGTGTAAGCTAAAACTTAATGCAGGAGCGGACCTTGCAGGGGATTGCAGCAGGAAGCACCGTGGAGCAGAAGAAAGAGCACATGTTTCTAAGACTAGACACAGCATGGGGGTGACTATGGTTAGAGCCTAGGAAGGGAGAGCTGGAGAGAGAAGAGTTGGAGAGAAAAACAAGAGGCCAAATCATGCTGGGACAGCAGGCCAAGTTTATCCATTTTTATTTTATCTGGGTTTTTATTCATGGCCGGGAGGGTGGAAGGGATGTGGTGAAGTGACCTGATTTGAATATTCAAATGACTGCTCTGATGATTATACAAAAATTGGGTCGGGAGACCATGGAACAGGCAGACTGGTTAGGAGGTTAGTGGTCCAGATGTGGGTAGCTTGGATCAAAGTAGTGACAGTGAGGCTAGGAAAAAGTGGACAGATTTTGAGACATCATTTGGAAGAAAGCCATTATTACTACTTTTATCTCCTAATTTAATTCAACTCAGTCCTATTGGAATGCCTTCTGCCACTTCCCTGACAGATGGTCAGCTTGTAAAAAAAAAAAAAAAAATTCATTTAGTTTAAACTGAATAACCTATGTTTAATCACCCCTTTCCACATCTCCTGTAAAAAATAAACCTTAATTAATAATCTTCAAAGAAGATATGTGCAAATAATGCTACGGGGCAAAGATAGCTGATTCTAAATTAGATCAAGCTTAATAATAATGATATCAACATTGGGTACCTTCTACTACTAATTCTATGTGCCTGGTGTCATTCAGCATATTACTACTTTAGTTCATTATATTTTCTAACTATAACTTTTGAGGGATTAGTATCACATTCTCTAGTTTACAAATGAGGAAACAGGTTCTGAATGCTTTCAAAGGCACACAGTTAGTACAGGATTGACATGAAGTGAATGAAATTGTAGGTTTTATGGTCCTCAAATGCATCAAATCTCTTATGGGGAACCACAAAGCTAATGAAAAGGGCATTTGAAACAACATGATTTGAAGCAAAAAAAAAAAAAAAGAATAGTCATTATAATTGGTGATAATGAGACAGTTAAATTTACATGTACACATTTCTATGGAATGTTAAATTACAGACCTTTCTAGAACACCAATTTACCTAAACTGCACATTGAAACTGAGAAATACTTCGGATACAAATATTTTCCAAGTGTTTCCCAGATGGGTCACAGGGCAAGACTCTTCCACTGCTGTCTAGACATTCTTGATTTGAATCCATTCAGTGCTCTTGAGTAAATTTCTTGTCCCCATTTATGTAATGGCCCAGAAGTACCTCTCTTCCCTCAAAGTGGAGCCGAAGTACCAGAAAGTGGATGCCAACCGTAAGTAGGACTCACTGCTCTCTGAGTGAGCAGCCTGGCAGTCACTGAGCAACTATGCTTTAAATACTCTACTAATGTGTGAAATGCAGAGACAAACACCACTCAGCAAAGCATCTCCTATACAGGTTTACACCTAGCAAGGTAAGAGATCACAGTCATGGTGCTTTTCATGATCCCTCTCATTGGTACCTTTGAAGCTTAAGAGGAAAGTGTTCCGTGTTTCTTTGGGTCCCAAATGCCCCCAATGACCTTTATCTCTTGCTCTCCCATGGCTCTCATTTTTCCCACGCAGAGTGTCTTGCATAGATACTCCTCCTCCCAGGAAAGGCCCTGCTGTAACATTTCAAAAAACTCATCTTACAGAGAGTGTTTAAACAGAGACCCTAACTTCTTCTGAGATAGCCTCAGCGTGAACTTCAGGGAAAATGTTTCACATAATCCTATAGATTTTCCCCTGAAGCGCCTTCCTCTAACCAGTCAAAAGTCATCCAGGTCAGAAGGGTGTGTAAGTGCGGGGAAAAAAAAAAAAACAACAAAAAACCGAACAGCAAACGTCTTCTTGAGTCACAGCAAGATATAAAATTGTGTAAAGCCCAAGATTCAGGAAAGAAAGGTCTGAGAGAGAAAGAAATAGTGTCCCAAGCTGAGCCAGATATCATTATTAAGAAAGAAAATATTTCTTCAAGTAGACCTTTTTCATGTCCATACATAAGGATGAATATCGTCCAAGGGGTTTCTGCTCTTCCATTTTTGATGTCACAGGCAGTCAAGCATCTTAATGATGGGCAGCTGCTACAATGCCCAGGATTCCTGAATTCATAAGCTAGAGTCTGTAGTGAAGAGACACCGTACTATGAATTTTAAACATTAAGCCAAGAAAATGTTTTTCCCCACCTAAAAAATTCTTCAAAGGCATGGGGTACAAAATGTACCACATTTTGAGAACACCTCTCATCAGCTGCTAAAACACTGAACTCGTTTCATTTTGAAGCAAGCAAAACTATTGATCAAAATTGCCTTGGATGTAATCACTGCTCCAGGATGGACTAGCCCAGGGAAGGAGGCAGAGGAAGAGGAATCGTAAACACTAGAGTGTCAGGGAGCAGGGAGCTGTCACACTGTGATGACAAACACCCTTTCAAACTGTGACTCAACATTGTGTGGTCCCCATTAATGTACTCGGAGGAAGTCAATGGCAGGTTAATGATGTTCACAGACAGTCTTACAAAGATGATTGTGGTGCCTGAGAAGACAGAGCCAGTGTCTAAGACCGTGGTCCCACGCAGAGAGGCTGATCACGCTGTTGCCCACTGAGACATCTTCTTTCAGCTCTTGATCACCGGGCTCAAAGGAATGCAAGCAGCAGGGTGATGGGAATCTGTGCCCATTCCTGAATTTAATCCACTCCACAGCCCGGCCCCATGTGAGATGTTGCTCGAGAAGGAAGAAAGAAACAGATAAGCGTCTTCCCTTTAGTCAGCCATAGCTTGCACGTCTCCAGGTTTATTCCAAAAGCCAGATGTCAGTCGACGGTGTGACATGGTAGTTGCACAGCCTGATACAAACTTCCCTTGGGTCAATGCCTTTAGATATTCATTATTAATATGAAAAATTAAGTTTATTTTTAAGTCTTTTGGCTCACCTCTTGGGTTTACCTGGTGGCTTGGACAGTAAAGAATCTGCCTGCAACACAGGAGACCTGGGTTTGGTTCCTGGGTCGGGAAGATCCCCTGGAGAAGGAAATGGCAACCCACTCAGGTATTCTTGCCCGGGAAATCCCATGGACAGAGGATCCTGGTGGACTGCATTCCACAGGGTCATGAGAGTCAAACATGAGTTAGTGACTGAACAAGAGCATCACTCAATCCTTCCACTTTGCATAGTAAAGGCCGCCTGCTCTGTTTCATGAAAAACAGAGACACTTAAGGCTCTGCACAGCACTCACACTGCTGGGGTATGGGTTAGTGCTGTATATTAAAAAAGCCATAAACTTGCCTTTCTCCTAAACAATAGAAAAATTTCACTCTTAGGTTGGCTGCCTGTGGAGAAAACTTTCAAAAATTATACTTAAAGGGTCTATTCAAGAAGGCTCAAAATGTTCAAGATGAAGTAAAAAGGTAACTAACAGCTAGAAGAAAAATGTAAGAATTACAGAAATTTAAAAAATTAAAATCAGTTATTATTGTGCAAGCAGATCAAAACCATACAATAGGGGAAAGAAATAGGACAGAGATAGGAACAATAATAACTAATATTGAGTGCTATGTGCCAGGCAATGTGCTGAATACTTCCTACACTATCTAATTTAAACGGCAGACACTCCTATAAGCACTGATCTTAAGATTTGTTTGGGAAAGTGAAGGCACAGGGGAATTGACTGACTTGTCCAAGCTTACACACACAGCAAGTGGCAGAATTAGGGTTGAAAGCTATGTCTGGGTCATAATGCAGATAAACCCTGAGAAAACCACAATTCAAAAAGACACGTGTACCCTCAAAGTTCACTGAAGCACTATTTACAACAGCCAGGCATGGACATGACCTAAATGTCCACTGACAGATGAATGGATGATGAAGATGCGGTACATATACACAGAGGAATATTACTCAGTCATAAAAAGGAACACAATTAGGTCATTTGTAGTAATGTGGATGGGCCTAGAGTCTGTCACACAGAGTGAAGTAAGTCAGACAGAGAAAAGCAAATATTGCATACTAATATATACATATGGAATCCAGAAAGATGATACAGAAGAACCTTTTGCAGGGCTGGAACGGAGACGTAGATGTAGAGAATGAATGTGCAGACATGGGTAAGGGGAGGGTGGAGCAATTGGGAGAAGAGCACTGCCATATACACACTGCTGCTGCTGCTAAGTCGCTTCAGTCGTGTCCGACTCTGTGTGACCCCATAGACGGCAGCCCACCAGCTCCTCCCTCCCTGGGATTCTCCAGGCAAGAACACTGGAGTGGGTTGCCATTTCCTTCTCCAATGCAGGAAAGTGAAAAATGAAAGTGAAGTGCTCAGTCGTGTCCGAACCTCAGTGACCCCATGGACTGTAGTCTTCCAGGCTCCTCCATCCATGGGATTTTCCAGGCAAGAGTACTGGAGTGGGATGCCATTGCCTTCTCCAAAAAGTGTGTGTATATATATATGTGTATATATATATACACACACACACACACACACACACACACACACACACACACTACTGTGTGGAAAATAGACAGCTAGTGGGAGCCTGCTGAGCACAGGGGCTCAGCTCGGTGCTCTGTGATGACCCAAGGAGCGGGACAGGGGGCGTGCAAAAGGAGGCTCAGGAGGGACGGGACTTTTGTCTTTGTTGTTGTTTACTGGCTAAGTCGAGTCTGACCATTTGCAACCCTATGGACTGCAGCACAGTAGGCTTCCCTGTTCACTATCCCCTGGAGTTAGCTCCAACTCATGTCCATTGAGTCAGTGATGCTATCTAACCATCTCACCCTCTGCCACTGCCTTCTCCTTTTTCCTTCAATCTTTCCCAGCATCAAGGTCTTTTCCAATGAGTCAGGTCTTTGCATCAGGTGGCCAAAGTATTGGAGCTTCAACTTCAGCAGCAGTCCTTCCAATGAAAAAGAAGGGTTGAATATTTAGGGCTGACTTCCTTCAGGATTGAGTGGTTGGATCTCCTTGCAGTCCAAGGGACTCTCAAGAGTCTTCTTCAGCACTACAGTTTGAAAGCAGCAATTCTCTGGCATTCAGCCTTCTTCACAGTCCAACTGTCATCCATACATGACTACTGGAAAAACCAGAGCTTTGACTATACAGACCTTGTTGGCAAAGTGATGTCTCTGCTTTTTAATACGCTGTCTATGTTTGTCATATCTTACCTTCCTAGGAGCAAGAGGGTCCAAAAATTCCAGTGGAGGTTTTCTGCCAGGGAAGAGAGCCACCATGGAACAGGTGCATTCTGCATCAAAAAGCTGTCATCTGTTCCTTTTCTGGGATTGCAGGAGTCAGCCTTGTGGAGGGAGCAATGGGGGAGGATTCTTATTTGAATCATACAGGACCTGCTACATGAGAGAGTGAACAGAATGCCTGGAGTGAGTGGAGTACCTAGGCTCCTCAACCTCCCCACCTGGTGCTAGTTAAGAATAGACAGTGGATCATGGTGACGAGGAAATAACCCCTCGATTCTAAAGCACTAAGCTTGGCACCATTTCTTATAATGGCGACTCCATCAACAGGCACAAAAGAATTGGAATTTAGCAACTAAGAAACTTTGGAGGAAACAGTGAGGAAAATCAAGATGCACTCAGAAAAAGGCAATAATAACTCATTCATCAAAAGGGAGAGAGAATTCTCACGTATTGAGAATGTGTTAATCACGCAGTCATATTCAACTCTTTGCAAGCCCATGGACTGTATCCTGCCAGGCTCCTCTGTCCATGGGATTCTCCAGGAAAGAGTACTGGAGTGGGTTGCCATTCTCTTCTCCAGGGTGTCTTCCCCAGCCAGGGACTGAACCCCAGTCTCTTGTATTGCAGGCAAATTCTTTACCATCTGCGCCACCACGGAAGCCCAATGTATTAAGAACCCTCCCTGAAAACTTTTCCACACCCTTGACAATACTTCTTACTTTTTTTTTCCCTTTAAATAGCCATCCTTGTGGGTATGAAGTGGTATCTCCTCGTGGTTTTTGATCTTCAATTCTAGAACGACTAACGATCTTGAGCATATTTCCACTTGTTTACAGGTGATGCCCATTGTACATGTACTAAATGAAACTGATTACACACTTAAAAATGGCTAGTTTTCTGTGATATGACTTTTACTTGAATAAAAACCAGTGAAAAAGCATAAATCTAAAAGAGATAGAATTAATCTATGTCACCTCAAAGTTCCTCAGTTCAGTTCAGTCGCTCAGTCGTGTCTGACTCTTTGTGACCCCATGAGTTGCAGCATGCCAGGCCTCCCTGTCCATCACCAACTCCCGGAGTTCACTCAGACTCACGTCCATCGAGTCAGTGATGCCATCCAGCCATCTCATCCTCTGTCGTCCCCTTCTCCTCCTGCCCCCAGTCCTTCCCAGTATCAGAGTCTTTTCCAATGAGTCAACTCTTCCTAAGAATACATATTTCTTTACCTTTTTAAAAAATGTTTCTTTTACATTGGAATATACTAACATTGGATATAATATTTACATTGGAATAAACTAACAAAGCTGTGTTAGTTTCAGGTGTATAGCATAGTGATTTAATTACACTTACTTATATATCTACTCTTTTTCAAGTGTTTTTCCATATAGGTTATTACAGAGTATGAAGGATAGTACTTTGTGCTAAACAGCAGATCTATTTTATATATAGTTGCATGTATATATTAATCCCAATCGCCTAATTTATCACTCCAACCACCTTTCCCTTTGGTAATCATCAGTTAAAACAATATACCTTTCTTTACCTTATCCCATAGGTCATATTCTCCAAGCAGCCAATTATTATAGATGATGATTTAATGTGATAGATAGATACAAGGTTGGCCAAAAAGGTCATTCAGGTTTTTTGTACCATCTTACATGTTTATATGTCTTTCTATAACATCATATATATGTATGTGTATGTATATATATACACATACACACGCACATACAGTTTTCTGAATTTCAGCATCCAACTAGTGCTATTTGCTGGCCTCCAGGTGGACCACGCTGCCTTCTCTTATCAGTTGCATGGCCTCAGATACTCAAGTAATATTTATTTAGGGTTTATAATGATGAAGATGGTAAAACTCTAGACACTACACTCTAGACAAATCAACTTCATCTAAAGGCATTTATAGTCTCTGTCAGTATAGGCTTTAGGTGTGGTCTCTGCAGTCAGACTGCCTGAGTTCAAATTCCATCTATACCACACACTCTGTTACTAACCATGTGACTTGATTATGTCACTAAATCTGTACAGCCCTTCAGCTTATAATGGGGATAAGAACAGTGGCCTGTAGATTGTGCTATGAAATAATACAATCACAACTCAATTCAGGCTTCCTCTTCTATTACCCACGTCTGCTGTTTTTCTCCTCTGTATGAACCTCTACTACAGAGGCAAGTGCTACAAGTACTTCCTGGGTTAGACCCTATAAAGGGCTTCCCAGGTGGTGCTAGTGGTAAAGAACCAGCCTGCCGATGCAGAGGACATAAGGGATATGGGTTTGATCCTTGGGTTGGGAAGATCCCCTGGAGGAGGGCACCGCAACCCACTCCAGTATTCTTTCCTGAAAACCCTGTGAACAATGGAGCCTTGTGGGCTATGGTCCATAGGGTCACAAAGAGTTGGATACTTAGCATGAATGAAGCCACTTAGCATGCACGCAGACCGTATAAAATCTGCTACTCATAGTGTGACATGCCAGCCATGTCAGTGTCTCTCCGAAGCTTGTAAGAATCTCTGGCTTTGTCCCAGACCTACCTATCCAATGGCATATGCATCTGAAGAAGGTTCCCAAGTCATAAAGCCTGACATGCACTAGCTGAGAGCCGATGAAGAAGTGACTGCATTCCAGCATGTTCTCTGGAGCTGCAGCTGTACTTCCCAGTACTAATCATGAGTGCACGTTGGCTTCTTCCCCAGGGACAGGCAGTGCATAGAGAGAAATCCCCTCCAATGAGCAGAGTATCAGAAGAAATCATAACCACTCCTTATAAATAGTTGAGATACGCCATGCTCCTCTCCTCCACATATGTGTAACATTCTGGAAATGTCATTTAAGTCCAATGAGTCAAATAAGCCATGGGGATGCATTGCTGAACCTGCCCAACACTGGTTACTCCTGCATCATCAATGTCCCTTTCATCTTTCTGAATTACCCTTCTATTTAAATTGGGCCTGAGACACATCCTGAGCATCCCAGGTGGCTCAGTGGTAAAGAATTCGCCTGCCAATGTAGTAGATGCGGGTTCAATCCCTGGGCCACGAAGATCCCTGGAGAAGCAAATGGCAACCGCCTCCAGTATCCTTGTCTGGGAAATCCCACAGACAGAGGAGTCTCACAGGCTCCAATTCATGGGCTTGCAAAGAGTCAGGCATGACTTAGTGACTAAAAAACAACAACAAAGACATGTACTATAAAAATCTGGGGGTATCATACAGATCCAAGGAACCTCACAAGCCATACTAGCTGAAGAAACACTGCTGTAGGCTCCTGACTATAATTAAACTCATCACATGGCAGACACAGAAGGGAAACTGAAAGCCAGAAAACAAAAGCCTCCTGGGCCCCCCACCGTCCTTCTGTGACAGTGCTCATTGAAAATTCAGTGCATCGTCAAAGCCACATTACTCTGATGATGCAGAATTTATGAGGGATGTCCTATTTCACATTACGCGTTAACTTGAAGTCAACAGGGGAGGATACCAGGGAACAAAAATTAGAATGTACAGAACATTTGGAGTCAATTGCATGTACTCAGTTGCATGCTGGTCACAACATAAATTGCAAAGTGATATCTATTCTTTTTTTCCCCCTTCCTATAAGCATAGTTGGAGACAGTGGAAGTTTTGAAAGAATTGACTGTACTGGATATTTACCTTAAATCTGGAGAAGGAAGCACTTTTAAAAAATTTATTTTCTTTTGTTTTATTTTTTTAAACTGGCGTATAACTGCTCTTTGATTATTATTATTATACTCCAGTTTTTTAAAAAATATAAAACTAAAGAAAATAATTTATTTATAAAGTGCTTCCTTTTTCAGACTTAGGGTAAATATCCAGTATAGTCAAGTCTTTCAAAACTTCCACGTCTCCATGGACTATATAGTCCATAGGGTCTCAAAGAGTCAGACACGACTGAGCAACTTTCACTACTTAATAATAATCACTTTCCAGTGTGTGTTAGCTTCCACCATACAGCAAAGTGAGTCACCTCTCCGTAGACACGTATCTCCTCCCTTCTGAAGCTCCCTCCCACCCTCTAGGTCATCACAGAGCTCGGAGCTGAGCTCCCAGTGCTATACGGCAGCTTCCCGCGAGCTCTCTAGTTTACACAGAGTAGTGTATATATGTCAATGCTACTTTTAAAATCCAAGATTTTCTGTTTGCAGTTTTGCTAAAGGTAGATTGTGGTCCTGTGTTATAAATCAGCTGTGTGGCAACACTGACTAAGCATTTGCTGATAAATATCCCTGGATTATCTTTGCTATTTATTGGGTGTCCATCTCCATAACAGAAAGGCAAGGGTCATGCCTCTAAATTTTGCAGAAAACCCAGAGGGAAATGGATAGAAGTCTTGAGTAGCCAAAAGAAGAGACATATTAGAAGACATATTAGAAACTTACTCAAGGTAAGTTTCAACTCGAGAGAGAGATTACAGGAAAAAGGAAGAAGTAGAAATACTAACAATGGATTCTAAAAAGCCATAGTGCCACCATCCTGGGAAAAGAGAATACTGAAGGAGACAGCGAGTGGGCGTGGCATAGTCAAAATAGTCAGTAAATAATAAAACACTTGTACATCTGTTGCTACAGCCCCAGAGAAAGAAGGCAGGGTGTCTCTGGAAGGGCTGTGCCTTCAGAGTCCACTCAAAGAGCTGTGACTTGAAGCCTGAGAGATGCATACAAGTCAGGATTCCTTTAGAAGAAGCTCAAAGCAATTCATTGATTGGGTCGTTCATTCACTCATTCAAGCAAAATGTGTTTAGCATTTGCGCCAGGCCCTTTGCCTAGGTGGAAGATACACTGGTGAATAAATTAGACTTGGCAATAGTTCTCAGAGATCTCTTGCTGCTGCTAAGTCACTTCAGTCGTGTCCAACTCTGTGTGACCCCATAGACGGCAGCCCACCAGGCTCCACCGTCCCTGGGATTCTCCAGGCAAAAACACTGGAGTGGGTTGCCATTTCCTTCTCCAATGCATGAAAGTGAAAAGTGAAAAGTGAAAGTGAAGTTGCTCAGTCGTGTCCGACTCTTAGCGACGCCATGGACTGCAGCCTACCAGGCTCCTCTGTCCATGCGGTTTTCCAGGCAAGAGTACTGGAGTGGGGTGCCATTGCCTTCTCCAAGAGATCTCTTAAGCAATGGAAATTAAAAAAAAAATCAAGCCAATGGTTTTAAGATATTGTTCTTGGCAACCGTGAACCCTGAATGGGTATAGTTCATGTAAACACACCCTTGGCATCCATTCCATCAAGCTCTGGGTTTGGGCTATAATACTTCTGTCGTTGTGTTGACAGCTTTAATGTCTATAAGCTGGTACCTAGGCAATATGGGAGGCTCTTTTGTCTGTTGGACAGAACAGAACACATAATTTTCCAGGAGTAAGTTCCAGTAAGTTCCAGGCTTCTTAGTTAGGAGTCTATTCTCAAGAAGTCAGAATGACTTTGTATAATAACAAGTATTCCTCAGAGACATCAAGAGATTCCCCCTTGTATGGATAGGGAGTAAGAAAGATATGTGACTAGTGATCATGCTGGTGGTGCTAGGGGCAGGGGGTCAGGCTGTGGTCTCTTATTATCCACATGGGCAGTCTGAGACCTCTGCTTTTCCACATTCAACAACACATACATTCTAGCAGCAGAGCCAGGCAGATGGGAGTAGGGAGGGTAAAGACACTAAAAAAGAAAACAGAACCTCAGTTTAGACAAGTGGGTACAGTAATTCCCATGCATATGAACAAGTTTCATTCTGAGAGCATGTTCAGTATTAACATCAAATTTGTGCATTAAACCCAACAAAGTTAGCCTAAGTAGCCAGCTAACTACAGCCACGAAATTAAAAGTCACTACACTCTTTGGAAGGAAAGCTATGACAAACTTAGACAGCATATTAAAAAGCTAGAGACATCACTTTGCCAACAAAGGTCCATATAGTCAAAGCTATGGTTATTCCAGTCATCATGTACAGATGTGAGAGTTGGACCATAAAGAAATCTAAGCCCGAAAAAAATGAGGCTTTCAAACTGTGGTGCCGGAGAAGACTTTTGAGAGTCTCTTAGACTACAAGGAGATCAAAACAGTCGATCCTAAAGGAAATCAACCCTGAATATTCATCGGAAGGACTGATGCTAAAGCTGAAGCTCCAATACTTTGGCCACCTGATGCGAAGAATTGACTCACTAGAAAAGACCCTGATGCTGGGAAAGACTGAAGGCGGGAGGAGAAGGGGATGACAGAGGATGAGATTGTTGGATGGCATCACTTACTGGATGGGCATGAGTTTGAGCAAGCTCCAGGAGTTGGTGATGGACAGGGAAGCCAGGCGTGCTATAGTCCATGGGGTCGCAAAGAGTCAGACACAACTGAGCAACTGAACTGACTGAGCAAAAAATAAAACCGTTTTAATCTTACAGTACAGTACCCTGGAAAGTATAGTACAAGCTACATCACCACTGTTAGACACTTGTTTCCAGATATCCTGGGCTTGAAAAAAAGACTCTGTACTACTGTACTCTATGCACGCATGCCTGCTAAGTCACTTCAGTCATGTCCAACTGACCCTATGGACTGTGGACCTCCAGCCTTCTCTGTCCATGGGATTCTCCAGGCAAGAATACTGGAGTGGGTTTCCATGCCCTCCTCCAAGGGATCTTCCCGACCCAGGGATCGAACCTGCATCTCCTTCGATCTCTGCATTGCAGGAGGATCCTTCACCGCTGAGCCACCTGGAAAGCCCCACTGTACCCTAATCACTACTGTAAAGTCCACAAAAGCACAACCACGCGTAGAGGACACACACAGGTGACAGTGTGCGCCAGACATATGAACTAACTTACGTGATTGAACATGTGAACACACGTTTGCATCTTTGAAAGTTTGCAACTTGAAGGTTCATAGCTAGGGGACTCGTTGAACTGAGTTCAGAGCAGGACAGACAGGCTAGAGGAGGAACCCACAGTAGAAAAGTGTAGTGCCCAGGGTGTGCAGGTGCCAGAGGGAACTTGGAGAAGGTAAGAGACATTGACTAAAACTAAAGCAAATGTCACTGGAGGAATAACCTTCATAAAGAGGATGGAAGTGTGTTTAGGAACCATGGAGAGGTCAGCGCAGCCCTTACAGAAACAGTGACTGATAAATACACCCTGAGGCAGAAGGGGACTGCAGGGTTCTCCAGGCATCTAAGAAAAGGGAAGATGGGCAATGCCGGGAAAGAGCTGCCCTAAAACACAGGCTGGGGCAGCTCTGAGCCCTCCAGATGAGAGGACAAAAATCTAACGGGTTAAGAAGGATGGATCATCACTGTTTGGTGGTCCAGCAACTGATTTGCTTTCTTAACAAACTCAAGATTTGTTGTAGGGGAGTGATATCTCCCTCCCCTTGTGCAGGCTTGGTGAGACCACAGATGGGTGCCCTGTCTTCCCACTTCGAAAGATAAAGAGCTTCCTGGAGGCACCTTCTGTCAGATCTTGGTTCTCCCTGCCAGAAGTGGATTCAGTAAGGGGGTGTCTGTGGCCTGATCTTGGCCAATGCAAAGTGCTCTACTGGGCTCTCAAATTGAACAGAATGACAGTTGAACAGAAGACATCGTTGGAATTCATTTCTTGCATACAAGACACCTGACTATTGCTCTGTGATGGTCATGCCACTCCGCACTGCATGTGTAGCCTCCTCTCAACCTTATAAGCTTCCCAGTAACTGCTAATAATAAGCTTTCCAGTAACTCCATGGCTATAGTCTATGGTGTCACCAAGGAGTCAGACAGGACTGAGCACATACATACACACACCTCTTTGCTTAACACAGGTGGAATATGGGTTTCTGTTGCTTGCAACCAATGATCCCTAACTGGTCTACAAATTTGAGACTGTCCCTGTAATTAACTGCAATGTTTAATTTCACTCCTTTGAAAACTGGGTTGATAGTCATACACGAAGGACAATTACTTTGTTCTCATGTAATCCCTTTTGATGTTATGAATCTCCATTAAGCGGCCATGTGTGGGTCCATAAGAAACTTTTTCTACTTCCCAGAAAGGCAAGACAAGGGCTATCATACCACATATGCTCTGAAAAGGAGCCATTCATTATACAGAAATACAGAAAATTAAGGACACTTTCACTGAAAAACTACTCAGCTATATACACCTCAGCCCATAACTAAGTAGTATATGGGATTCCCTGGTGGCACAGATGGTAAAGAATCTGCCTACAACACAGGAGAGTTCGATCCCTGGGTTGGGAAGATCCCCTAGAGAAGGGGATGGCTTATATACACCAAATACAGATATTTTCCAAAGGCCAATGGTATGAATAGTAAAAACCATGAAAAGTAAAAGTTTTCACCATGTTCCCATACTCATAGGAGTCTGTCCCCAATGTAATTGTCTTAAGACAGGTACAGGTTTCAGGAGGAATCTGGCAATAAGCATGAGGGTTTAAGAAAAACGGATCATACAGGACTTCCCTGGTGGTTCCATGGCAAAGACTCTGAGCTGTCAATGCAGGGGGCCTGGGTTCCACCCCTGATCGGAGAACTAGATCCCACAAGCTGCAACTAGGAGTTTGCATGTGGAAACTAAAGATCCTGCCTGTCACAACTAAGAATTGAGAAGCCAAACAAATAAATATATAAAAAGTGATCATATATCAAAGAGCACTGGCACCTGCTGCCCACCTCACTCAAGAAGTCAAGTGTCCATGCACTGAGTGTGTGTGTGTGTGTGTGTGTTCATTTGCTTCAGTCGTGTCTGACTCTTGGAGACACCTGGACTGTATCCCACCACGCTACTCTGTCCTCGGGATTCTCCAGGCAAGAATACTGGAGTGGGTTGCCATTTCCTTCTCAAGGGGAATCTTCCAGACCCAGGGATCAAACCTCCAGTCTCCTGTGTCTCCTGCATTGGCAGGTGGATGCTTTACCACTGAGCCACCTGGGAAGCCTCTTATGCAGTAAGAATCCCATGCAAATACCAGGAATGCCTGAAAGAATGGGAACTGAATTCTTTCTCAGCAGGATGCCTGCTGATGCCGAAAACTTGATGGGTGTCTGAGGGACATAGCTAAGCACAAGGGCAAAATAGAATGAGGGAACACTATTAGACAGACCGGCAGCGGCGGAACAGTGGAACAGCTTTCCATTCTACCATTGGGCACAGGAAGCCTGAGTGAGTTGGCTGTCACTGACACAGTTCTAGCAGAAAGGGTTGAGCCAGGTTGCCAGCGCATTCCTAGAGGGTCACCTGCGTGGCCTGTGGGATGTATTGTTGGAATAGACACCAGGGAGGAAGCTGAATGAGGTTTGGCTGAAAATGGATTTTCCACAGGGAGAAACTGAGGGACTAGGAGGTCCCTGCAAGTCTATCTGAGGTATCTTGATATTTGTGCATCACGAAAAAAGAGGACTAGAGTATACGCCAAAGAGAAACCAGGTAAATTGCAATAATCAGAAGCAAGAGGAATACAACGGCACTCTTGGTTTTTTTACACTTTAAAATTTTTAATCATATAGTGATAAAAATAATGTATGACTAAAAGTATGAGATAATAAGGTATTTCTAAAATTATGAACAAAGATAAATAATTTTATCTGCAGGAAAGATGGCAATATGATATAAATTCTTCAAATTAATTTTTGATGGAGTATAAGTTGTTTTACAATGCTGTGCTAGTTTCTACTGTACAGTAAAATGAATCAGCCATATGTGCGCACATATATATATATATATATTTACACCCCCTCGCTTTTGAACTTCCTTCCCATTCAGGGCACCACAGTGCATTAAGCAGAGTTCTCTGTGCTACAAGTGAGTGAATGAAGCGAAAGTCAGTCGGTCATGTCTGACTCTTTGCGACATAGACTATACAGTCCATGGAATTCTCCAGGCCAGAATACTGGAGTGGGTAGCCTTTCCCTCCTCCAGGGAATCTTCCCAACCCAGGGACTGAACCCAGGTCTCCCACACTGCAGGCAGATTCTTTACCAGCTGAGCCACAAGGGAAAGCTCAAGAAGACTGGAGTGGGTAGCTTATCCCTTCTCCAGCGCATCTTCCCGACCCAGGAATCAAACAGGAGTCTCCTGCATTGCAGGCAGATTCTTTACCAACTGAGCTATCAGGGAAGATGCTGCTGCTGCTGCTAAGTCGCTTCAGTCGTGTCCGACTCTTGTGAGACCCCATAGATGGCAGCCCAACAGGCTCCTCCGTCCCTGGGATTCTCCAGGCAAGAATACTGGAGTGGGGTGCCATTTCCTTCTCCAATGCATGAAAGTGAAAAGTGAAAGTGAAGTCACCCAATCATGTCCGACTCTTCGCTACCCCATGGACTGTAGCCTACCAGGCTCCTCTGTCCATGGGATTTTCCAGGCAAGAGTACTGGAGTGGGGTGCCATTGCCTTCTCCATCAGGGAAGCTACAGTATGTCATTTTACAGACTTAGATGGACCTAGAGAGTGTAATACAGAGTAAATTCAGAAAGACAAAAACAAATATTTTATATTTATGCATATATGTTGGATTTAGAAAAATGGTATAGATAATTGCTTTTACAAAGCAGAAATAGAGACACAAATGTAAAGACCAAATTTATGGGTACTAGGAGGGAAAGTGGAGAAGGCAATGGCACCCCACTCCAGTACTCTTGCCTGGAAAATCCCATGGACGGAGGAGCCTGGAAGGCTGCAGTCCATGGGGTCACTGAGGGTCGGACACGACAGAGCAACTTCACTTTCACTTTTCATTTTCATGCACTGGAGAAGGAAATGGCAACCCATGCCAGTATTCTTGCCTGGAGAATCCCAGGGACAGGGGAGCCTGGTGGGCTGCTGTCTATGGGGTCGCACAGAGTCGGACACGACTGAAGTGACTCAGCAGCAGCAAGAGGGAAAGGGAGGTGGGAGGAATGGGAGATTGGGATCGACACATATACACTACTGATGTATGCATACATGCTCAGTCACTCAGTCATGTCCAACTCTTGTGATGCCATGGACTATAGCCCTCCAGGCTCCTCTGTCCATGGGATTTTTCAGGCAAGAATACTGCAGTGAGTTGTCATGTCCTCCTCCAGAGGATCTTCCCAGACCAGGGACCTAACCCACATCCCTTGAGGCTCCTGCATTGGCAGGAAGATTCTTTTCCCACTGAACCACCTGGGAAGCCCAATATTTTAAAAGATAGCAAATGAGATTATACTGCATAGCTCAGGGAACTCTACTTAATAACTCCATTTTAGAGTTTAAGAGCCATAACCCAGTCTCTTCCTTCTTGCCCCAAAGGCATGCAAGTCCTCATCCTCTCTCTCCCATCCAAGACAAAAGAAGGCTGCAAAGGAAGAGATAAAACACTCCCCTCACCTCTTCAGGCTCTAAAGCTACAAGTTTGACTAGTAAAAAAGAGAAGGAATTTTCAAAAACAGCATGTTGCTTTAAAAAGAGAAAACGACAGGCATGAATTCCAGTTGAGACTGTGCTAATAACTGAAAGTAACCAGAAAGTTGAAAAATCTCCTTAAGATGTTATTAAGGGATGGGGGGTGGGGGATATGCAACCCAGCACAGCTGGGAGCAGAGAGTAGAGAAAAAGAAAACTAGCTTATGTTTATACCCCACTGAGCTGAGACTGTTCCATAAGCTGGTGATGGTGCTCAGTAAAACGGTTAAATAAAAAGACCTCACTAAGACACGCAATTTAGATTCTCAAGCATTAATACAACTGGGTATTTTTTAGGACTTTAAACACACACTTCCACTTGTGCTGGGAAGTCTATGCAGTCGCTCAGCAATAATTCGTTAAGGACTAGTATTTCAATACACATATATCTCACTCCCCGTGATGATTATACTCCAAGTGAAAGTTGAGGACTCGAGTTTTGTTTTGGATAAAGTATTTTTAATGCGGTGGAAAAGCTTGCAACCCTTGGAATACGTGTTTACCTAGAAAATTGTTTACCAGGCAAATAACCTCACTTGGATGGCATCTTTTTTGAAAATGCCAAGTTATGTGGCTTGGGTTCCAGCCAGAGACACAGCTTCATTATATTTTTAAAAAATATTTTTTGATGTTGCCCATTTTAAAGGCTTTATTGAATTTGTCACACTATTGCTTCTGTTTTATATTTTGTTTTTGGCTGCAAGGCAAGCGAGATCTTAGTTCTCCAACCACGGATCAAATCTGCACAGCCTGAATTGGAAGGTGGGTTCTTAACCACTGGACCGCCAGGGAAGTCCACCTTCATGACATTTTAAGTCAATAAAAAGGTGAAAACAGGAATTTGGGAGTGGTTTACAGAAAGTTTTTACCCACTAATTAGGTATTGAGTAAAATGTGTTTCTTCTAAGTTCCTGCTTAAGTGGATTCATTGTTCTTCACGGGCAGCAAACAAGCTAATTGATAATGTTGAAACTTTGGTAAGTTTTACATGTCCATTCATAAACATTTGGTAAGACCCTCCACAAGTATATTTTTGTTGTTGTTGTTCAGTCGCTAAGTCCTGTGCAACTCTTTGCAACACCATGGACTGCAGCACACCGGGCTCCCCTGTCCTTCACCATCTCCCAGAGTCTGCTCAAACTCATGTCCTGAGTCAGTGATGCCACCCAACCGTCTCATCCTCATCATCCCCTTCTCCTCCTGCCTTCCATCTTTCCCAGCATCAGGATTTTTTCCAATGAGTCGGTTCTTCGCATTAGCTGGCCAAAGTGTTGGAGCTTCAGCTTCAGCATCAGTCTTTCCAATGAATATGCAGGGTTGATTTCCTTTAGGATTGACTAGTTTGATCTCCTTGCTGTCCAAGGGACTCTCAAGAGTCTTCTCCAGCACCACAGTTCAAAAGCATCAATTCTTCAGCACTCAGCCTTCTTTATTGTCCAACCCTTCCATCCATACGTGGCTAACAGGAGTAATTTCTCTCAGCAGGAGATACTGGTGAGGTCTGAAGACATTTTTCATAGGCACGACTTGGGGAAGGGGTGCTCCAGGCAACTTGTGAGTTGAGGGCGAGGATGCTGCTGCTGTACATCCGACAGGACAAAGGACAGCTTCCCGGGACAAAGAGCTTTCCACACTGTGGTTGAGCAACTCACTCCTGGCACATGATGCCGAGATGAATAAGGCCCTGCCATCAAGGGGCTCCCAACCAAGATAAAATTTTCAAATCACATCTATCCTGTGGAACACACACAGAATCATAGTGGCTATTTCTACCAGTTCCAAATATAGGATGTGTGAAGGACATCTCCAGTCCCCAGCTGTTCACCAGTTTCTCCTGTTGTCTTTGGAGATGAGACTGTAGAAAACATGCAAATAAAGAGGGGGAAGACAAGGTCACTTTTTTATTGGCTCTGCAGTGACTGCACTTTGATGGTGGTTAAATCCAAACATTTATAACGTGCTGGAGACTGTTCAAACAGTTAGGCAGCTTGTCAATTTCCTAACGAGTGAAGTGTCATGAATTTGGAAAGTAGAAGTCTAGGTGTCTCAGAGAAGTGCATGCAATACCCCTCCTGGATATTTTAAGGAGATTAGCGGCAGAATGTTTGCTGAGCAACTATAATGGTGCAAGGCAATTTGGGGAGGGGGGATAAAGACATTTAAAAGACAAGGGGAGCGGGACTTCCCTGGTGTTCCAGTGGTTAAGAATCCACCTGCCAGTGCAGGAGACATGGGTTGCATCCCTGGTCTGGGAAGATCCCACGTGCCATGGGGCAACTGAGCCCATGCACCACAACTGCTGGGCCTGTGCTCCACAACGAGAGAGGCTACTTTAATGAGAAGTGCACGCACTACAACTAGAGAGCAGCCCCTGCTCGCTGCAACTAGAGAAAGCCTGAGGGCCACAATGAAGACCGACCACAGCCAAAGATTTACACGGAACTTAAAAGGATAAGGAAGAGAGTGACCCCGTAATGAGACTCAGGGTATAGGTTGAAGAAGGGGAAGGAAGGCTTTCAACTGGGTAAATCAGGAAAGGTTTTCTGAAGGTGGCAGGACTCTCACAGTCTTTGAGAATGGAAAGGATCTACGGTCAAGTGGGAGGATGTTTAAGAAAAAGGAAAGCACGTGGCAGGTCACACAGGATGCATGAAAAGGAAGTAGAGCTCAGTTATGGGTTGAGAAAGGCAGTGACCAGGGAAGATGAAGCTAGACAGAGTCCTGAATGACAGGTGAAGACACTCTTCTGCAATGTCAATGTTTGCACAAGAGGCACAGGTGTGAACCTGCATTGCATATATCCTGGACCTTCTGAGGTCTGGGTGAGCAGCAAACATCACCTCTCCCAATATGGGCATATTAAAAAGCCAAGACATTGCTTTGCTGACAATGGTCCATCTAGTCAAAGCTATGGTTTTTCCAGTAGTCATGTATGGATGTGAGAGTTGGACCATAAAGAAGGCTGAGAGCCGAAGAAATGATGCTTTTGAACTGTGTTGCTGGAGAAGACTCTTGAGAGTCTCCTGGACAGCAAGGAGATCAAACCAGTCAATCTTAAAGGAAGTCGACCCTGAATAGTCATTGGAAGGTCTGATGCTGAAGCTGAAGCTCCAGTCCTTTGGCCACCTGATGCAAAGAACTGAGTCACTGGAAAACAGCCTTATGCTGGGACAGATTGAGAAAAGAAGGAGAAGAGGGCCACTGAGGATGAGATGGCTGGATGGCATCATCAACTCAATGGACATGAGTTTGAGCAAATTCAAGAGAAAGTGAAGGACAGGGAAGCCTGGTGTGCTACCATCCATGAGGTCGCAAGAGTCAGACATGACTTAGCGACTGAACAACAGCAAAAATGAGATAGTGTGTGTGAAGCATCTAGCCCACGGCTCAAACATAAGTGCTACTTTACTACCGGCAACCACATTCTAAAGTGATGCAGTATGACTGGTGAATACACTGGTAGAACCTCTAGGCTGGTGATTCAACTAAGATAAATTACAACAGAGACTTCCACGACAGTGGTGGGTGTGCTTAGTATTAATACAGAGAAGAGCAAGGGTCCCACCCGTCCTAATCATAATGGTTGATCCCATGTTCAGTTACACAATGATCAGTGGCAGAAACATCAGGGCAAGAGCCACGCCTTTTTAACATGGGAATTAATTCACTGATCAGTGTGACACTAGATGCTTTACTTAAGCTTTCTGCCAGAAGTTCCATTTCTGTGAGGGGGCTTCTAAGTGATCCTTCGTAGGACATACTGAGCTGCTGGGATAGAGTATGTCCAAAGGAAACTCTCGTCTGTTTCCAGCATAATGCTTCATACAGTCTTCACCCAAGAAGAAACAGTAAAGACTGAGACAAAGAGAGAAGGATGTGCTCTGAAGGATCTGCAATGAAGGATGGGTGAGGTGGGCATTCACTAATGTTCATTTCAAGTCAATGTCACATGTTCACTTCATCTTCTTACCCAATCACATGCCCAAGGGATGAACATTTGGTTATTTTAGTGATGAAAATGGCACCTCCGACTGTTTAATTCCATTTTTTGTCCAGCTTCGAAGATGGAGGTCTTGGTGTCATCTGCACCTCACTTTCAAGCTCTGTATTCAGTGCATCACTAACCCCTCTGATTCTTTCTTCTCTTCCTCCCTCCCCCTTCTATTCCTCCCTTCCTTTTCCCTCGTCATCGGTTCATCAGCTGACACAGGTGTTTCATATTAAACATGAATTTCCTCAAGAACCACCCTCCCTTTCTCACTTAAGTACAAACATCCTTAACTGACTTTCAAAATACCTTTACGGGTAACTTTCAAGATACCTTTTCTTAGGTTCTTTACTGGCAGTCTGGTTATTTAACCTTAGTTAAATATTAACCTACTTATGTAATCCCCCAGGCAATTTGTGATTCCTGAATAGGTAACATTTAATTTTATAAGCCACCCCCATATCTTCCCATCAGCTAAATTAATAAAAAACAGCTTTATCCAGAGTCATTCTCCTTGTGCCAAGCTGAGACATATTTTGTAGTCTTTTTACTGTCCTATTTCATTGACTAAAGTTGATGGCTTCATAAATATTCTTTTTCAAAAATCCTCCAAATATGATGCAATTATGCATTTTCTGATGAATGGCCAGGCTGGGTCAAAATTAATCCAAGACGGGAAGGTGGTTTACTATCAATATTAACAAGTATCATCTCTGGAAATACGGCATATCCTATCACGTCTGGATTAATAACATTTTGCTTCATGATCTCTTCTTTGGGGGCGGGGCAGAGGTTTATCTTCTTGGGTGACATAGAGAATGTTCATCCTCATTTTTCAGGCACACACAGCATAGATCCCCTGAGCACCATTAAAATGTACTGCATAATCTTTGGGGATTGATTCAAAGAAAACAGATGCCATTTTTTCTAGATGCAAGGGCGTTTTTACTCCGCTGAAATCTCCTTCCACCTTCACTAGAAAACAAATATTTGGCTTTGTAGAAGCTGGTCGATAACCTTGGTGAGAATGTAGGAGCTGAACTCTTAATTCCTGGGCTTAGATGTCCAAGAGTCCAACAGAGGGACCGTTCTCCTTCCAGTAACTAATTTAAGACCAAGACACAGGATGAAAATGGGCAAGACATAAGGATTGATTCTCCAAATTCCAATCTCAACCCCTCCACTTTCAGACAACAGGAAGACTCCTCATTATTTAGTTTTAAGGATAGTAATTTTCAAGGAGATAAAGATGATTGATATTTAAGAAAGACTAAATTCAAGCTTCAAAAACTAGGATACATCTGTGTGTGTGTGTACACATGTGTGTGTGTGTACACGCGTGTGTGTGTGTGCATGTGCACACGCGCCCATGAGGTTTATCCAAAGAAGGCTATAATTGGCCAGAAAATTTCCTTAGCTCCTAAGTTCCCCTTGGAAACACAATATGGCCTTAACATGCATGGTTGCTGGTGTTACAGATAAAGAAGAAAGAATGGAAGGAGCAGAGGAGAGAGAAGGAGGGAAGGGGGAGGGAGGAAGAAAGAGAGAAAAAAAGGAACAAAGAAAGGAAGGAAGGGAGTGAGGAGGAAAGGGGGAAAGAGGAAAGAAGAGAAAGAGAAAGAGGAAGAGAGGAAGGGAAGAGAAGGAAGGAAACGATTAAACTTAAACTAGGAGGAGAGATGTAATTAATAGTGGAAAGTCTGAGAGAGATGTCTCAGGCTTGAGAAATTAACACATTGTTGTTCAGTCACTGAGTTGTGTCAGACTCTGCATGAACAGCAGCACTCCAGCTTCCCTGTCCTTCACTATCTCCCAAAGCTGCTCAAACTCAAGTCATTGAGTCTAAGATGCCATCCAATCATCTCGTTCTCTGTCGCCCCCTTCCCCTCCTGCCCTCAATTCATTCTTTAAAATGCACATACACCTCTTCCTTGACCAGTAAGTGACATTAACACGGCCTGTAAGTTTCCCTGTCATGATTTCTACTTGCTATAATGTTACCAATATTCTATTCTTAGATATTTTTGTCTCTATTTATTCACAATTACTGAAAAACACCACACTGAACAGCTAGGATACCCATGTTCCCCACCGGCCTGATTGTTGCCTTACAAAGTCTCTATTCCCCAAAGTGGAATGACTAGGTTAAAGGATCTAAACCTGGTGAAAAGGTTTTGATAGAAATTGACAAATCACCCTTCTAAAAGTGTATGCCAGCTGACACCTCTCTAGTGGCTGTAGAATTACTTTTCCCTTACAATCTTATTAACCCTGGGTATCCATGGCTATTTTATTGAGATTTAAAAATTATTTTTCTGAGCAGTATCTGTCTGCTTTCTGTTGATAATAGGATTCCAATTTCCTTTGGGGGAATCCCCGCTGCCCTACTGAACAGAGGGCAGCAGGAGCGTTAATCAGATGTCTCAGTCTCCCCAAATCAAAGGGCAGGCATGTGACCCAATGTAGGTTACTCAGAGGCTGAAAATTAATGGAGTTCACTCTTCGCTCTGATGGTGTCAAGACAGAACTCAGCAGGGCTCCTGCCACCGAGGCCCCTGGAACTGCCCTGGTCCCTGCTTTCTTCAAGCCCAGTCTCCACCTTCCCCTTCAATCCACAGGGGTCTGTATATCCTTTTTACTTAAGTGACTCAAGCCACTCTTTCTTGCTTATACCCAAATAGGTCTACAGATATAGCAGACTGGTTGAGCAATTCCACTGCAGAATTTTCACCAGGTGTCCATAGACTGTGTATTAGCTGTGTTGGGTGTGCTCAGCCTCTCAGTCGTGTCCCACTGTTTGCCACTCCATGGACTGTAGCCCACCAGGCTCCTCTGTCCATGGGATTCTCCAGGCAAGAATACTGGAGTATTGGAGTTGGACTGCCAATACTGGAGTGGGTTGCCATTTCCTCCTTCAGGGATCAAACCTGCATCTCTTGCGTCTCCTGCATGGAACACAGATTCTTCCCAGGGCAGGGGTTATTCATCCCACTCGAGGGATCGGTGACAGAGACAGCTCCCTCCCTTCTTGGCAGCAGAGGTGCTTGGCTGGTTTGGCAAATCAAGTTTTATACTTTAAACCTGCATACAGCATGCAGTAGCTTCTCACCCAGAAGGGAGAAAGTAGTTAGAATAAAGCTGGGGTCCCCAACGTCCAGGACTGGATGCCTGATGATTTGATTCAATACTAAGAAAAAAGTGCACAATAAATGAAATGAGTTTACATCACCCCCAACCCATTCCCTTCTTCCCAGTTTGAGGAAAACTTGTCTATCATGAAATCAGTCTCTGGTACCAAAAAGGTTGGGGACCACTGGAATAAAGCATCTATCTTCTCACAGTCCTTGAGAGCCCTCTGAGAAAAGAGTTTCCCCTTAATCTTCCTGCCCTTCTAGGAGGTAGGCCAGGGACAAAAACCGAAGTTTGTGTGAGCTTCAACTCTGGCCAAATGGCATCCTTGCTTCTGCTGGTTTCAGGGAAGAAGGAGGCACAACTTCTGCTACTTCTGCAAATTGTATAAATGCAAACTCTACACATATACATGACAGTGCACATGTGTGTGTGTGTGTGTGTGCGCGCGCACACACACTATTGTTGTTGTTCCATCACTCAGCTGTGTCTGACTCTTTGTGATCCCATGGACTGCAGCACACCAGGCTTCCCTGTCCTTCACTATCCCCTGGAATTTGCTTAAAATTCACATCCATTGAGTTGATGATGCCATTCAACCATCATATACTCTGCCACCCCCCTCTCCTCCTGCCCTCAATCGTTCCCAGCACCAGGGTCTTTTCCAATGAGTTGGCTTTTCACATCAGGTGAATACACATGTACACATATACCTGGGCTTCCCTAGTGGCTCAGACAGTAAAGAATTTGCCTGCAATGTGGGAGATGAGGATTCAATCCCTGGGTCAGGAAGACCCCTTGGAGAAGGAAATGGCTCCCACTTCAGTATTCTTGCCTGGAGAATTCCACAGATAGAGGAGCCATGGGGTTCCTCAGAGTCGGACGCAACTGATCGACTAACATGTGTACACACACACACACACACACACACACACTGGTAGGATATACATTCCAAAGGGCAGGGGCTCTAGACAACCTGAGGCAAGACTAGAGCAGCATCAGTGAGACCCAAGAGCAAGAGGCAATGGGACTGGGCTGAATTCCATCTCCCTGATGGATGGTCCAGGATGTCTGAACATTTTTGAGAAGGAGCAAAGTAGCAAATGGAGCATGACTGAATCTGAGTCAGGTCTCTGGGACCCTGAGGAAACTGTCTAAAATCACTGAGCCTCATTGTCCCCATCTATAAAATGGAAACAAATTAGTTTAAATAATACAGATAATCACCTGGCCCAATGCTGGTTCTCTACTCCTTTCTGAATGACTCCCTCAGCTGATGCCCTACTGAAGGGTGGGGACTAAACGGTGAACCCATCAGCTTTCTTGTTCCCCAGCTATGTAATCTGCAATGATTTTGTTTTGTTCTCCTGAAGCCAGATAAAGATCTTAACCACCGTTTCCTTCTAAAACTGTGCTTGGCATTTGGACCACACAACCCTCAATTTAATCAAGACACATCAAATACCAACCATATGGCTGACTATCAATCTCACTCTCACAGACATCCTAACAGACAAATCCATCTTTCCATCCACCACAGGAACAGCAACATTCCAGGAAAGAAAAGAGACCTTAGGAATATCTCCGATTTGAATTGGTCCAACAGACACAAAAATGAACTCACCGAAATCAGTGAGGCGTCAAGGACATCGCATTTCAACCTGGTGGGTCTCATTTCTTCTAAATGTAAAACGGTCCTCATCACCATTATCATCAACATCATCATCAATGTTAGGGCCTGAGATCCTACAGGAAAGTATTTCCTGTGCAAATCATGGTCATGTACTTCAAAAAAAAAAAAAAATTGGAAACTAAAGCGATCACCAATGAAAACAAGCTAAAATTCTAGTCCTTGAAAAGAAAACATAGTGGGCTTAAAGGGATGTGGCAGAAGGTGAGCAGGATAATTTGAAAGTCAAGTCCATTATGGCTGAAGACAGGCTTTGGAGCTTGTAGGGGATAAAAAAGTGGTTGCTGTATTTCGGCAACAGAGCCCTGTTCAGTTTTGTTTTGTTTTGTTTTTGAGTCACAAGTCTGAAAGGCCCAGGGCAAGCACTCTCAGAAACATAAAGCATTTCTAAACTCTCCTTGAACATAAATCCTCAAATCCCCTCCTACTTCAGCAGTGAAGGCATGAGAGCGAAGGCTGCTGAAAAGAAGCCAGCCAGGATCGGGGTGATGATGCTGTCAGAAGTAAGAGCTCTTCGCTTCTCTGTCCAGCCGGGAAAGGAGAAAAAGAGGCTTGAGGGAGTAATTAACTGTCATGCATAAGATTAATTGACGACCCTCCAGTTTTGCCCTAAACACAGATGTATGGGGATCAGGACGCAACCTTGAATGCTAAAGGTGAAGGGAGAATAGTTATTTCTGGATGAGGGCAAACTGAATATGCAGAAATGCGGGCAGTGTCAAGACGCATGCGGTGGAGCTGGGGAGGCCATACATCATCACGCCCTCCGTGAAGTGGCTTGTCAGAAACTAGCCAAGGACTTCAATTAGGAGCTGGCTCATGCCAGCAAGTTTCTTGCTAAGAACTGCTCCACAATGAGCCGGTGATCTCGTCACACGGCTTTGGAGTGGACATTTCTGTGTCACTATCTGGATAAACGGACTAAAAGGAGTATTTCTCATGCCAGTATCTCAGGAGCAGGAAAAGATTCTTAGAGCTCTAGATGAAGTCTGGTCCTCTCTCTCTGACCCCAAAGGATGTTCTGTGCTGGAAGAGGGTATTTTCACTAGAAGATCTAGATATGCAAAGATCAGGGTTCTTTCTCAGATACAGCATCCCCATGTTAGCCACCATTTTCTTGCCTTCCTATGACCACACGATTCTGCGGAGGAAAAGTTTTCTCTTAAACATGGGAGGGGGTACTACATATATAATACTAAAAAATGCATTTCTAATCAAAATGATCCAATTTCAGGGGATGAGAATGGAGAAAAGAAGAATTTTCGTTTTGCTCCCAAATGACTGGTGGTGAGTGATCAACATCATTACAACAAACAGGCTGTCTTCCAGAGCCTTTTTTAGTGAAAAGGTATCTTTTTCAATTCCATGAAAGCATTGGATTTTATTTAGGAACTGGGCACTGTGCAGTGTTTGGGTGCTAAAAATGAATAAGCTTCGTACTTGAGAATCTCTTACTCTGAAACTATAGACTCTTTTAAACACATACACCCAAAATAATCATAACAACACAGCAGCAGGTATTGTTTGATGAGTGCTGTTAAGTGTTCTACAATCACTGTTGTATTATCTTCGTAACTATATGACGTCAGTCTGAAGCCTACGTCTATTTCAAAGATGAGGAAACCGAGGCTTACTACTGCTTACTTACACCCACTTGGTACCAGGCAGAGCTGAAATTTGAAGCCTGGAAGTTTACATAGACAACTCAGGTGTTCCTGTAGAGGTTTATGAAAAGATTGCATAAACTCATTTTATTTGTGAGAATGAAGGAACATTTTGCAGAGCCGACATTTGAGCTAAGTATCAAGAGAGAGTGAATTTGTCCAAGTAAAGCCTGGGATGGAAGGTGAGCGGCTTTGAGTTGCTGAAGCAGGCATTCCAGATCATGAAAACAGGACATACGAGTACACTGAAGACAACGCTAGTTGAGTATTATGACTGCGTGATCTAGAAAGGAATGGCACTAGTGGCAAAGAACTCGCCTGCCAGTGCAGAAGTAAGAGATTCAGGTTCCATCCTTGGGTCTGGAAGATCCCCTGGAGAAGGAAATGGCAACCCACTCTAGTATTCTTGCCTGGAGAATCCCAAGGACAGAGGAGCCTGGCGGGCTACAGTCCACAGGGGCTCAAAGGTCCAGACATGAATGAAGCAACTTAGCACACACCGATGCATTTGATCTTCCACCCTGTTCCTGGCACAGAGGTGCCTAAATTCCTAAAACACTTGGAATTTCCTGTCATAGGAGCAATAAAGGTATCTTTTGTGACGTTAGTGAGGTGACTTCTGGAAAGCCTTTAGGGAATCTAATAATGGGAACAGGCTGTCAGGGAAACCCAACACCTGATGAGAGGGTTGGAACTTGGGGTACCTCAACTCCCCACCTCCAGGGAGGGAAGAGGGCTGGAGATTGAATCAACTGCCAATGATCAATGATTTAATCCATCAGGACTATGCCATGTGTTGTTGTTTAGTTTGTAAGTTGTGTCTGACTCTCTGTAATCCCATAAACTGTAGCCTGCCAGGCTCCTCTTTCTTCCACTATCTTTGCTCAAATTCTCGTCCATTTAGTCGGTGATGCTATCTAACCCTCTCCTCTTCTGCCACCCTCTTCTCTGGCCTTTAATCCTTTCCAGCATCAGGGTATTTTCCAATGAGTTGGCTCTTTGTATCACGTAGCCAAAGTACCGAAGCTTCAGCTTCAGGAACACTCCTTCCAATGAGTATTCGGGGTTGATTTTCTTTAGGATTGACTCGTTTGATCTCCTCGCAGTCCAAGGAACTCTCAAAAGTCTTCTCCGCTACCAGAATTCAAAAGCATCAGTTCTTTGGCACTCAGCCTCCTGTATAACCCAACTCTCATATAATATAGAATAGGAAATGGCAACCAACTCCAGTATTCTTGCCTTGAAATTTCCATGGACAGAAGAGCCTGGAGGGCTACAGTCCATGGGGTTGCAAAGAGTCGGACATGACTGAGCAACTGAGCAGACATACTCCTATAATAAGCCTCCATAAAATGCCAAAGGACAAGGTTCAGAGAACTTCCTCGTTGTTGAACATGTGGAAAGTGGGGAGTGTGGCACCTGGAGGGGGCAGGTAAGCCCCAGATCCTTCCCCCCACCTTGGCCCGTGCCCCTCTCCCAGCTGGCTCTTCCTGAGTTACATCCTTTTACAAAGCAGCGATCCAGGAAGTAAAATGTTTCTGAGTCCTGTGAGCTGCTCTAGCAAGTTAATCAAGGTCACAGGTACTTATGATTTATAGCCAGTGTATCAGAAGCACATGTGACAGGCTTGGACTTGAGATGGGCATTTAAGTTTGTGTAGTGGGGGTGTGGTCTGTGGGACTGAGCCCTTCACCTGTGGAATCTGATGCTATCTCCAGGGAGGCAGAGTCAGAATTGAGTTGAATTTTGGACACTCACCCGGTGTCTGAGAGTTGCTTGGTGGCATGTGGGATGCCCTCGCCCCATCCGACCCCCCCACACACACACGGAGCAGGGGAGGTTTTCAGAAATGTGATGAGAAGGCAGGTGGATTAAGGAGATGATGTGGTCTCAATCCTGTAGGCATGGGGAGTCCTAGATATTGTTGTACAGCAGAAAGTAACACAACATTGTAAAGCAATTAACCTCCCCCAAAAATCATAATGGATGCTTTTGTTGAAGAAATGCACAGGTGAGCAGCTCTGTTCTCTTTGGCTGGTGAAGAAAAGTCTTTGGAGAAGACTTGGTCATTGTGAAATGGGATCATAAGCCCATGGACTTCACGGGATGGACTCTTCCAGAAAGAGCTCAGTAGACTCTCTGGTTTCCTGCAGAATCAAGATATTTTCAATAAAAACATTCTGACTTCGAGTCCAGACACTTCTATACAGAGAAAAGCCACGGGCAGAATTTGAATCATCACCTGTGGACAGCGGCCTCTCAAAAAATTTTTCTGTCATGATGTCCTATGGTGTATGTTACTGATGCATTCTACCTGCACATTACCAAGGCTTCCACCTTTAATAAAGCTAAAGGTTTCTTTCTTCACCAGGGAGTCAGTCAATATTAAAATTCTGTCTTTGGTGCTGGTTCTCGCCAGGACAAATATCTCCAAGGACTATTCACAATGGACTCAATTTGACAATAATTATTCTCAGCAATGCTAGTTGGTCATTTCCATGGGCTCCTTGCCTCTGCAGGCATGAACACTCATTTTGATTCCAAAACTGTATGTTTCTAAATTCCCCCACATCAGCTCAGTGCTCAGGAAGACAGAAGGAAAATTTCCAGGTCTTTTTTTTTTTTTGATAAGATGTTCTCCATCTACCAAGAAGGATGTATTTCATCCTGATGATAGGCATTTAGAAAAGCACAGGGTGAACTTTAAAAAAACAAAACAAAACAAAGTTGCATAGGGGAAGCCACATGGAATCAGGTTATACTGGCCTATCTCTCTCTTCTTCTTGAAAAGCCCTTGAGGGCCTGGTACTGAAAACTTCAAAATCACAGTCTGCTCTCCTTCCTTCAGCTTTCTCTTTGTCGGTCTCATGGGTACCTGGAACATTGACCGCTGTAACATTCAATCCACTGTAACACCAGCAAGAGTTCTGAACTTTGCCTCCAGTATCTACTCATGGCTAGGGCAAGAGGGGGAGGGGGTGAAAGAAGATGAGATGGTTGGATGGCATCACCAACTCCATGGACCTGAGCAAACTCTGGGAGATAGTGAAGGATGAGGAAGCCTGGTGGGCTGCAGACCAAGGAGTTGCCAAGAGTCAGACAGGGCTTAGCAACTGAACAAAAACTCATTTCCTCTAACCTCTGGGATCCCAGCTGCCTTTAACTTAGACAGTGCTTTACAAAAATCTACGCTTCAACTTCATCTTGCAGCTTGTGACAGGGCGGGAGAAAAGCAGCACATGTAAGGGCTCAGAGGACTCTCTGATTTTTACACCCCAAACTATCATCAGTCAGCAACCAGTGAGCATTAAAAAGGACATGTCTTGATTTTTGTTTCTTTTTTTTTTTTTTGCACATGCAAAGCTTTTCAAGGGTGCCATGCTACTTAACAAATGACAGAAACCTTGAGCATCCCTGCCAGGTACTGGCAATGAATTGGTTTTCTTTTCTTTTTTTTTTTTTTTCATAGGCTGGGACAAAGAAGCAGAGATTTCTCTGGGCTCACATTTGGAGTTTCTCCAACCTTTAAACTTTATTGCCCAACAGAGTATCCAACTGGGTTTGTGGGAGGGATCGAGACCATTAAAATTCATTTGGTACCACGTCTCTGGAGGAACCCGCGAGCTTTCATCCTGACTGACTTCTGCATCACATGAAATGCAATAGACTCTGATTTCTTAGGGAGTCAGTGAACCAATGAATGATAATAGCATGCTGTCATCTGAGCCTGCTGTCCTCACCTGGTCCCCTCTGTGACCAAAAGCACGAGTTTCTTAGGAAAGGGGATCAGGCAGGTCAGGGACTCTGCGTGTTGTCCAGAACAAGAGCTGACTTGCATGAGGAAAGCGGGAGTCAGCTTCTGTGGCATGGCATGTGACCTTCCATGAACAAAAGCCGTTCAAATCTCAAAAACACTTCAACTTGAAGTTCCTGAAAAGCCGCTTTCAGATCTGCCTGCAGAATCCAATGATGGTTCCATTACGGTTGTTCAATGCCAACCACATGAGACCAAGGGGCTAATAAAAAACAAACCTTTATAATGAGAATGAGAACGCATGCGTTTCCACGTTCCTCTTCTCTGAAGTATGACAATCTCTAGGTCCTTTCATTATGCTAAGTTGCTTCAGTCGTGTCCAACTCTTTGCAACCTTATGGACTGTAGCCCGCCAGGCTCCTCTGTCCAGGGGATTTTCCAGGCAAATGGAAAGTGGGTTGCCATGCCTTCCCCTCTAGAGGATCTTCCCGACCCAGGGATCGAATCCACATCTCATTACATCTCTTATATTGGCAGGCAGGTTCCTTACCACTAGCACCTCCTGGGAAGCCTTTCATTATGGAGTCTTGCTAAGAGTGCATAGAGAAATAGGGAGTCAGAGTCAGAAGCTTTCTGTAACTGGGAGTATCCCCAGGAAAATTACAATCACACGTCTGCTTCCAGCATAGGAACAAGGGAGTCCCCAGCTCACATAGCCAATTGTCTGAAGCTGGCTAGCCATCATCCATGCCGTTTCTCCCTCACCATCAGAGCCCCATTTCCTCGAATTCAGCTTTTACTAAATCTTAAGTCCCCTGGCCAGCCCCAATGAAATCTTTTACCAGACCATGTGATTTCACTGGAAGACTTTCTCTATATAAATATCTTGGAAACCTTCAAACACAAACAACATCTCTGTCACATTTTTGGAAGAAAATCAGTCGTTTCTCAAGGTCAATGATAGATGTTAAAAATCTCATCCAAAAGGATGGTGCCATTTGGAATGCCAGTCAAGTAAAATCTTGCAAAAGGGAAACTCTACACTCCTTAGTAACGAGAAAGTGAGAAGTGAGGCATCTCAAATTAATAATATTAATGATAACAACCATGATCAGCATCTTTATTCTTCTTCTCCTCTTCTCCCCCCTCCTCCTCCTTATTGACAAATGTTTCTTTAAATCGAATTTGCACCTTCAAGTGTAGTAAACATTCAGTCTGTGAATCTAGTGAAAGAGTGCATGGTTTGAAGAATGAATGAGTGCAAAGTGTGCTAGTGACCTGGACACATTTTAAGATGAATAAGAAAGAGACAAGTGCTAGAGCAGGGTGAAGGAGAAACAGACCGCAAAGAAAGAGGTCTTTGAGGTAGGCAGGCAGGGACCAGATGTTCTGAAAGCCTATGGACCACAGTCATTTTTGCTTTGGTTTGGTCTGGATTGTTTTTGTTATTTTTCTAAGCATAACAGGACAACACTGAAGAAGGGGAATAACTGAACTGATCTACGGAATTTTTGGAAGATTTTTTTTCTTATTGTGGTTTAAATACATGTTTTTAATACATACACATGCTGTTGTTGTTCAGTCACTAAGTTGCAACCGACTCTGCGACCCTATGGACTGCAGCAGGCTTCCCTCTCCATTATGTCCCAGAGTTTGCACAAATTCATGCCATTGAGTCAGTGATGCCAAGTAACCAACTCATCCTCTGTTGTCCCCTTTCCTCTTGCTTTCAATCTTTCCCAGCTTCAAAGTCTTTTCCAATGAGTCATCTCTTTGCATCAGGTGGCCAAAGTCCTGGTGCTTCAGCTTCAGCAACAGTCCTTCCAATGAATGTTCAGGGTTGATTTCTGATATATATCTCAAACCTTCTTAATCACTTTTAAGTGTATGGTTCAGTTCTCTTAAGCCTATCTACATGGTTGTCAAACAGATCTCCAGAACTTGTCCATCTTGCAAAACTGAAGTCCCACACCAAGTACATAAAAATATCCCTTTCTCTCTTTCCCCAGCCTCTGCTAACCACCATTCTCCTTCCTATTTTTATAAACCTGATAACTCTTAATAATTTGTCTAAGTGGATTACTGCGGTATTTGTCTTTTTTTGTGACCGGCTTATTTCACTTAATATAAGATCCTCAAGGTTTATTTCTGTTGTAGCCTATGGAAAGATTTCCTTCCTTTTTGAGGCTGAGTAGTACTCCACTGCACGTGGAGACCACATTTTGTCTGTCCATTCATCCACCGATGGACTGTGGATAGTGCTCTTATGAACACAGGTGTGTAATGCATTTATGTTTTAAATAATGCTGGCTATTACGTGGATAATGGCTTGGAGGAGGGCAAACACAGATCCTGAAGAGTCCAGGAGGGGGGCTGTTACAGTCGCAAAGGTGGCAACAAGGGTGGTTGGGACTAGGCTGTGGCAGTGGAAACAGCAGGGGAGGGACAGCCGTGTACCTTGGAGGTCGGGGCTAAATGACATGTGGACAGTTGCACAGGAACAGACGAAAGAACGAAAAGATTCAAGTATGATGCCTATGAAACAATGAGCCCAGTGCTTGACTTCCCTTCCCAGAGCAACCCTTCAGTAGAGATCAGCTGTGCACTGCCTTCTGTTATCGTTCAGTCCCTAAGTCCTGTCCAACTCTTTGCAACCTTATAGACTGCAACATGCCAGGCTTCCCTGTCCTTCACTATCTCACGGAGTTTTCTCAGACTCATGTCCATTGAGTCAGTGATGCTATCCACCTATCCCTTTCTCTGCCACCTCCTTATACTTTTGCCTTCAATCTTCCCCAGCATCAGGGTCTTTCCCAATGAGCTGGCTCTTTGCATCAGGTGATCAAAGTATTGGAGCTTCAGCTTCAGCATCAGTGCTTCCAAAGAATATTCAGGGTGGATTTTCTTTAGGATTGACTGGTTTGATCTCTTTGCAGTCCAAGGTAATCTCAAGAGTCTTCTCTAGCACCAGAGTTCAAAAGCGTCAATTCTTCTGGTACCCTTTCTTTAGAACGTTTATCTCAGACGATAATTACAGTTTTTGTATTGTGGTTATTTGATGCCCCCCCCCATCTAACTTCCTTTCTTAACCCCACCACACTGTACATTTCAGGGTTACAGATTCCTTGCTGGTTTTCACTCAACATTTTTAACACCAACACCAATACTTACTAGGGTCTTGATATATTTGAAACAAATGAAAAAGCGAGTTAGCAGGACTATTCATCTCCAGGAATTATTTTTCTGTGCCTTAAATAAAGGATCCTTTCAGAAAGCCATTTTTTCCTAGTCATCAATTTGTGTATTTTTAGAATCTTTTTATAAACCGAGCTCAATTGAGTTATGCATGTCAGAGTGAGAATGAGTATCTGCAAGCTTCACAAGTCTGCTATTGATGGTGACATACTGAAAGTGACAACTATATAAAAGTGATTGACAGTCAACAGCTTAAAAGAATACTTCAGACCCATCCACCGAGCAGGAAGCCTCAACACCAGGACAGAATCCCCAAGTCCAGTGAAGAGAAAAACAATCTGAGTGGACTTTGCTTTTCAAATAGAAATACCGACTTGACACACTTCCTTCTGCTTTTGGACAATAAAGTTTGTGAGTCTGCAATCAAATGCACATGAATGGAGTTTTCAGAAAACTGACGTGGTCGCGGGAGAATGCAGCCTTGGGACGTCTCACAGTCATCCGTCTACTAATGGGAGCTTTCAAAGCTCAGTGTATCTAAAAAGTGGGTAAGGCAGGTCTCAGGCTTATGTCTTCCTGCCTGTCTTCTTGAGCCCTCTGCACTTTTAATTGAGCACCATTTAGTTTATCATTAAAGAAGAAACCACAGAACATCCCTTATTCTACCACAGCTCTCATAATCTATGCCTCCACCAGCAGGTGGAAGCATAAACTGGTGCCCACAGGACCAGGAAAACTAATGTATGAGGTTCTCAAGTGATCTCTAAAACAAACCAGCTGATGTGTAAGGACAGAGGACTGTGAAGTTGAAGCTGGAGGCACCAGCATCCTTGATCCAAAGCAAACAGATTCCCAATGGGAGGGCTATGAGGAAGCTCAGAATTAGACACACTTGTCAGAACACCGTTGGCGTAGGCTCCATCAGGCAGGTGTGCACAGCTCCCCCGAGATATGCGGGCTCTTATCTTGAGGATGCGCAGTGTCACTAGAGGCATGTGACTACCCTCCCTCTGGGCTGACATTACACTTGAAAGAAAAAAAAACTCTTTCAGCATCACTGCTTAAACTTTGAAAGATAAGGAGGATGATCAGGTATAAAGTAAATAGAAGGCTGCACTTATGAAAGGAGAGACTACAGGCTTGGACTTAATGAAGTGAAGTGAAAGTGAAAATCGCTCAGTCCTGTCCGATTCTTTGTGACCCCATGGACTAAACAGTCCATGGAATTCTCCAGGCCAGAATACTGGAGTGGGTAGCCTTTCCTTCTCCAGGAGATCTTCGCAACCCAGGGATCGAACCCAGGTCTCCCACACTTTAGGCGGATTCTTTACCAGCTGAGTCACAAGGGAAGGCCAAGAATACTACAATGGGTAGCCTATCCTGTCTCCAGCAGATTTTCCCCACTCAGGAATTGAGCCTGGGCCTCCTGCATTGCAAGCACACTCTTTACCAGCTGAATTACTAGGGAAGCCCTCATTATCAGGGAAGTCCCTTATCATTGAACTTAATGGTAAAGGATAATTTTAGGAGAACTTCCCAGGTGTCTCAGTGGTAAAGAATTTGCCTGCCAACTTAGGAGACCTGGGTTCGATCCCTGGCTCAGGAAGATCCCCTGGAGAAGGCAAGGGCAACCCACTCCAGTACTCTTGCCTGGAGAATTCCATGGGCAGAGCAGCCTGGTGGGCTACAGTCCACAGGGTCGCAAAGAGTCTGACACAACTGAAAGACTAAACAACAACAACAATTTTCGCTGGAAGACCTAGCTTATGGAAAAACCTCCTCATAGGATATCATTCCCTTCAGTGAATGATTTGCTTCCAAGAGAGATGAAGCGGATTGCAAATATGGCCACAAATTTACCTCAGCCCTGTTTGCACACCCCTTTCCAAAGACAGCTCTTGGTTTCTTCCCCACTATCTGTCTCTCTATTCCTTGACTCTGAGGTTGGCTTGACTCGCTGTTAGTGAATATAATGCAAGCAGAGGCTGGAAACTGCTTCTGAGTTAAGCTTTGCCTTCTTACTGCACTTGGAACTGAGGTGGATGAATCTAGAGTCTATCATACAAAGTGAAGGAAGTGAAAAACAAATATCATACATTAATGCATACACATGGAATCTAGAAAGATGGTGCTGATGAACCTATTTAGATAGGGCAGGAATGGAGACACAGACATAAGAGAATGGAGTGTGGACTCAATGGGGGAAGGAGAGGGTGAGACGAACTGAGGGAGTAGCAGTGACATATACACACTGCTGCTGCTGCTGAGTTGCATCAGTCACATCCGACTCTGTGCGACCCCACAGACGGCAGCCCACCAGGCTCCCCCGTCCCTGGGATTCTCCAGGCAAGAACACTTGAGTGGGTTGCCATTTCCTTCTCTGAAATATACACACTGTCTTTCATGAAATAGATGGCTAGTGGGAAGTTGCTGAATAGCACAAGGAGCTCAGCTGGTTGCTCTGTGATGAACTACAGGGGTGGGATGGGGTGGGGTGTGGGATGGAGGCTCTAGAGGGAGGGGATATGTGTATACCTATGACTGATTCACTCTGTTGATCAGCAGAAACTAACACAATGATGTAAAGCAATTACACTCCAATTAAAAAGAAACTTGTTCAAGGTTCTCAGTGGTAGAGTTAAGATCTGAGCTTCTTATTATGCCTCTGTTTCAGAAGCCTCTTAGGCTTCTGCTAGAACTTCCCTGGTGGCTCACATGATAAAGACTCTACCTGCAATGGGGGAGACTGGGTTCAATCCCTGAGTCAGGAAGATTTCCCTGGGGAAGGGCATGGGAATCCATCCCAGTGTTCTTGCCTGGAGAATCCCATGGACAGAGGACCCTGGTAGACTACAGTCTACGGGGTCTCAAAGAGTCAGACACAACTGAAGCAACCGAGCACACACACAGAACTTCACAGGGCTGGGGTTATAAGCTGTGAAGAGGAATGGTGGGCAGGACAAGGATTCTGATGTCAACTTTCTCTGGGGTCACAGTTGATCTGGGTCCCAGTAGGTACATATGCACAACATCCCATGGATTAGAAACATCCAGTAGAAGCATTTGATCTTCCCGTGTCCTCTCACCACCCGAGGTCAGTGCCTAAAGAACAAGCAAGGTCATGCTTAAGCTCTAATAGGTAATATCCTGTTAAGGAGAGAATAATCCCGCCCATTTTCAGGAATCAAGAGAACCAGGGCTCCATCCCTCTGAGCCCTCAAGGTCAAGGACGCACCTTCCCTCAGCTAGAAGGGAAATTTCTCTGTCTTGTTCACCATTATCTCTGCAGCATCTACAGGGAGCTACAGATTCATCTTTAGTGAATCGATGAGTGAGTCAATCTAGCACTCAGTCGTCTCCAACTCTCTGCGACCCCATGGACTGTAGCCCTCCAGGCTCCTCTGTCCATGGGATTCTCCAGGCAAGAATACTGCAGTGGGTAGCCATTCATTTCTCCAGGGGATCTTTCCAACCCAGGGATTGAACCTGGGTCTCCTGCATTGGCAGAGAGGTTCTTTACAACTGAGCCACCAGGGGATTGAATTCAGAGGAGAAGGCAAGTCTGAAGAGGGCTGGGAAACTCAAGAAGAACTCATTGTATCAATAAAGAGCCTCAGAGGAAGAACCACTTGATTTAGCAGCTTAGGAAGGTATATGGCTCTTTCCCTGATGGTCCAGTGGCTAAGATCTGCACTCCCAATGCAGGGGGCCCGGCTTCCAACCCTGGCCAGGGAACTAGATCTCACATGCTGCAACTAAGAGTTTGTACATACCACAGCTAAAGACCCTTCATGCTGCAACCAAGATCCCAAATGCCGCAAGGAAGATTAAAGAACCTGTGTGCCACAACTGAGACCCAGCACAACCACATAAATAAATAAATATACTTTCAAAAAGAATATGAAAAGGGGTAGCTGGCACCCAGAATAGAACCCAGTAAATGCCTATTAAGTGAATGTATGTCCTAGAATGAGATTCAGGGACTTTGATAAATGGAGCTCTTAAGAACTTTTTAAGATTTTTTTTTTAATGTGGACCTGTTTTAAACGTCTTCAGGCCTTCCAAGATGACTCTAGTGGTAAAGAACCCACATGCCAAAGCAGGAAACATGGGTTCAGTCCCTGGGTGGGAAGGATCCCCTGCAGGAGGGCATGGCAACCCACTCCAGTATTCTTGCCTGGAGAGCCCCATGGACACAGGAGCCTGGCGGGCTTCAGTCCATAAAGTCACACAGAGCTGGACATGACTGAAGGGGCTTAGCATGCAGACTTGCTATGGATGCTATACGATGACTTAAAACTATCATATAAGTAGTCATCAATTACCCTCCAGTGAAAGGAGCTTTGAGTGTGTGTGTGTGTGTGCGTATGCACTCTGAAATCAGAGGGTAATCTTCTTACAGGAAGTTTCACTAAGTTCCTAACTATTTTGCCAACCAGGAAAAGGATGCAAGACTCTGGTTTTATAGGCTAGGAGTGACAATCAGAGAAATTCTGTTCTTCAATCAGACGATTTAAGAAGACTTGATGTGACTCAACGAGTTCTAGAAAATGTGCCAGAACAGACTTTCAAGGAAGACTCTCGCCCCTTGTTTTAAAAGGAGGATGCCATCATCCGTAAGATGCGCGAGAAGCGATGGAGCGCCGCTCTAAGTTGGTGGTGGGGCTTTTCTGTAAGAGGCGTCCTGAGAAAAGGTGGAAGTCCTCCCAGTGGCGGCGGACGCACACCCAGGAAGCCCTCCGCCAAGCCTAGCTCTCGCTCCTGCAAGGTCCTTGCCCTCACCGCCTCCTTTCCCCCCCGCGCCTTTGTAATCGAAGCGGGTGACAACTTCATTCAGCTCTTAGCAACAACAGGAGGGATCGATTCCCCGAGAATGCCCTAATGACTGGAGGCTGGGACACAAACCATAAATGGGGACTTTCTGATTCCAAGTGAAATTATAGTTTGCCCTGTGAGATTGCACAATAAATCAGGGGAAAAACCAGCCAACATAGGACTCTGGGGTCACTGAAGTGATGTTGACACATTACAATAATGAGAACTTGAAACACCTCCTGCCCTATTGATTTTTAAGCTGCATCGTTCCCACCGCAGAAGATTACAAGTCTCTGTCTTCGGAATCATGGCTCACGCGGGAGATGCTGATGAAAAATACACCCAATCCAATCAAAATGAAAAGCTTTACTTGCACTTATTACAAATCTAATACCATTGTCCCTTGGCTGCATGATAGGCACTTAACCTACAATGGGGAAAAAAAAAACAAAAACATTTTTTTCTTTTAATTAAAATTTTTCATACCTTTTTTTTTTTTTTTAATACACACAGCTCTTTGCTATGACTGTACAGGAAAAAGGAACCAAAGAAAACAGGCACAATAGCTCAATTAGCACATAAAGGGCAATTTCTTTATGCTTTTCTAATTCCAGGGTAGCTTTCAAATTCCCTGCATCACCATATCATTTGGGAGAATGGAAAATCATGTCCTAACAACCAACTTATTTCCTCGTCAATAGGAAAAGATGTATTCCACCCGCATTTAGCATCCACAGTAAACAAAGACTGCCTTGCTGATCTTTCCTTTTTCCCTGAAAAGTGCTCCATGGAGCTGAATAAACACAGTTGTGGGAGGCCAACTGGTGACATAAGTTAATTACTGACCTGTCACACAATCGGAGAATGGTAATAATTTATTTTCACTGTTGCATTAACCGTGAGCTGCGTTTTGCCAATGGAGAGCGCTGGGGAAAAGGAGTCTGGAACATTGCTGCCGCCATAAACCCTATATGAGGTTGTGACAATATTTTAGAGGGTGGCTAGATACGACGGTGTCACTGCTCTTCCTAGGCATAACTCAGAAAATAATTACCCACGTTTCTCGGCTTTAGGAGAGAAGAAACTGGTGAGTAGGAATAACACACTTTCCTCTAATAGGGTTCTGAAAGCATCATCCAGTTATTAGATAAAATTATGACTTGGGTTTACCAGGATGCAACAGATAATAAATATTCTGGCATAATCCAGTAGGATCATACATTCTCTGAAAACATTTATCGAGGTCCTAACATGGCCCAGGCATTGTGTTAGCGATTAATTACACATTGTTCACCTGTTCTCTGTCTCCATGAAGTTTATAGCCCATCATTATCATCTGATTGTCGAGACGGAAACCCACAGGCAAAACCCATGGGTCTAAAAGGGATTCTTATAGAAGAAACCCTCATGTCCCACTGAGAGAGTTGACTGAAATAAATGAATAGTGTTTAGAAGCTAACTGGTCTTTTCTCTCAGCTACCCTGATTGTTTTTCTTCACTTGATCTGATGAGAAGTCTTGCTCTTTTGGAAAATATATATCCCTGCTTACAGATGAATCTATTTGCAGGGCAGGAAAAGAAAAGCAGGCATACAGAACAGAGATGTGGACACAGGGGAGGAAGTGGGGGGTTTGACAAATCGGGAGAACAGGATTGACATATATATGCTACCAGGGGTGAAACAGATAGTTAGTGGGCTTCCCTGGTGGCTCAGATGGTAAAGAATCTGCCTGTGATGCAGGAGACCTGGGTCTGATCCCTGGGTGGGGAAGATCCCCTGGAGAAGGGAATGGCTAACCCACTTCAGTATTCTTCCCTGGAGAATTCCATGGACAGCGGAGCCTGGCGAGCTACAGTCCATGGGGTCCCAAAGAGTCAGACATGACTGCGCGACTCTCTCTCTCTCTCTCTCTCTCTCTCTCACACACACACACACACACACACACACGGGGAAGCTGCTGTGTAGCCCAGGGAGCTCAGATCAGTGCTCTGTGATGACCTATAGGGGTGGGATTGGAAGGGGATTGGAAGGTTCTAGAGGGAGGGGATATATGCATACATAAAGCCGGTTCACTTCCTTGTACAGCAGAAACTAACACAACACGGAAAGCAATTATACTCCAAGTTTTAAAAATCCCCCTAAATCCTACTATATCATGAATTTTATCAGCCTAGGAGTAACTAACCAGAAACTGTCTTCTTTTGACATGGCTACCGTTGGGACCTAGGTTCTTACATATGCTGTCAATCCATTTATTAATAGGACTGAAAGCAGGTGAATGATCTAAGACACTTTTTCACATGAGTTGGTAGAAAATAGTTCAAAATTGATATAAAAGGAGAGGTCTTGGCAGGTGGGTTGGTGGTTAACCAGTATGATCTTCTTCTGCTGTAGCACTCTCAAGAGCTATTCATCGGTCTTCACATCAAGTTCCTTCTGCAAGCTTCCCCCTGGGGTTCACTGAACTTAACTCACAGAGTTAAAAAGTAGCTGAGAGGGGGCTTCCCTGGTGGCTTGGAGGCAATGCAGGAGACACAGGTTTTATCCCTGATCTAGGAAGATCCCACCTGCCACGGAGAAGCTAAGCCCACGCACCGCAACTACTGAGCCTGTGCTCTAGAGCCCGGGAGCCCCAAGCACTGAGCCCACGTGCTGCAAATACTGAAGCCCTCACGTCTGAGAGCCCGTGCTCTGCAACGAGAGGGGCCACCGAGATGAGAAGCCCATGCCCCGTGACTCGAGAGTAGCCCCTGCTCGTCACAACTAGAGAAGAGCCGGCACAGCAAGGAAGACCCAACAGAGCCAAAAATAAATAAATAAATTATAAAAAATTCAAAAAGTCGCCGAGAGGGGGCTTCCCTAATGGCTCAGTGGTTAAAAAAAAAAAAAATCTGCCTTTCATTGAAGGAGAGACAGGTTCAATCCCTGATCTGGGACTCCACATGCCTCACAGTAAATCAGCCCGTGGGCCACCACTATCAAGCCTGTGCTCTGCAACAGGAGAAGCTACCACAATGAGAAGCCCATGTACCCCAAGTAGAGAGTAGCCCCCGCTTGCCACAACTAGAGAAAAGCCCACACATCTAGGAAGATCCAAAACAGCCAAAAATAAACATTTTTTTTTTTTTTAAGTAGCTGAGAGGGACTTCCCTGGCCGTCCAGTGGTTAAGACTCCACACTTTCAATGCAGGCGGTGTGGGTTCCATCGCTGGTTGGGGAACTAAGATCCCACAGGCTGCCTGGTGTGGCAAAAAAAAAGGAAGAAGTAGCTGAGAACTGAAGCTTGCAGAGGCTACGCTGCGACAGTCTGCCCTATTTTGACTGACATGTTCCAGCTGATATCACCATCCGAAGAACTGGTCTGCAAGGCAGTGAACAAGTTTCTCCTATTTTACTAATGTCAGTTATAAGACATAGTGGTGAAGCATCCCGTTTATGGACCAAGCCTGCCCGTGGTCAGATCCAGGGTTTGCCCACCATGAGCTGTGCAACCTTGGGAGAATCACCCTCTTGAAAACGGATCCCTCATCTATGAAATGAAGACACTGAAGGGCCCCGCCAGGGAAGAGGCATAGGAGGCTGAAATAAGCCAGTCAAGGCACAGTGCCCCTTATACGCTTGTCAGATCTGATCCTCACTGCATGTTAGCCATGGTGTTCCCCCCAAGAGCAACGGGCCCCACCTCAGAAACATTCGCTTTGAGTTTTCTGAGCTCAGTTCAGCCAGCGGCATTGGAGTATCACAACAGTTTTAGAGGACTGTGCCGATATCCTCATGTTCAAGTGGGCAGCCACAATGGATCTGCATCTGATTGTTTCTGCATTAGCAAGACCACACCATGTGTATGAGAAGTTAGATCCCTGTGCAGGGGCCATGCTAATCTTCTCTGTATCATTTCAACTGGAAAATCCCATGGGTGGAGGAGCCTGGTAGGCTGCAGTCCATGGGGTATCAAAGAGTCCGACACGACTGAGTGACTTCACTTTCACTTTTCACTTTCATGCATTGGAGAAGGAAATGGCAACCCACTCCAGTGTTCTTGCCTGGAGAATCCCAGGGATGGGGGAGCCTGGTGGGCTGCCATCTATGGGGTCACACAGAATCGGACATGACTGAAGCTACTTAGCAGCAGCAGCAGCAGGGCATATACCCTGAAGAAACCATAATTGAAAAAGACACATGTACCCCCAGTGTCCATTGCAGCACTGTTTACAATGGTCAGGACATGGAAGCAACCTAGATGTTCATTGACAGATGAATAGATAAAGAAGTTCTGCTACATATATTCAAAGGAGTACTACTCAGTCTTAAAAAGGAATGCATTTCAGTCAGTTCTAATGAGGTGGATGAACACAGAGCCTATTACAGAGAGTGAGGTAAGTCAGAAAAAACAAATATTGTATATTAACACATATATATGGAATCTAGAAAAATAGTACTGATAAACCCATTTGTAAGAGAAGGAAATGGCAACCCACTCCAGGGTTCTTGCCTGGAGAATCCCAGGGACAGGGGAGCGTGGTGAGCTGCCGTCTATGGGGTCGCACAGAGTCGGACACGACTGAAGAGACTTAGCAGCAGCAGCAGCAGCAGCAGCAGGAATACCAGATGGAGAAGGCAATGGCACCCCACTCCAGTACTCTTGCCTGGAAAATCCCATGGACGGAGGAGCCTGGTAGGTTGCAGTCCATGGGGTCACGAAGAGTCAGACACAACTGAGTGATTTCACTTCACTTACACTTTCACAATGGAGATGCAGATATAGAGAAAAGACTTATGGACACACAGGAGTAGGTAGGAAGGAAAGTGTGTGACCAATTGAGAGAATAGCATTGAAACATACCATAGTCATGTATGGATGTGAGAGTTGGACTGTAAAGAAAGCTGAGTGCTGAAGAATTGATGCTTTTGAACTGTGGTGTTGGAGAGGACTCTTGAGAGTCCCTTGGACTGCAAGGAGATCCAACCAGTCCATCCTAAAGAAAATCAGTCCTGAATTGGAAGGACTGATGCTGAAGCTGAAACTCCAATACTTTGGCCACCTGATGCAAAGGACTGACTCATGGAAAAGACCCTGATACTGGGAAAGATTGAAAGCAGGAAGAGAAGGGGATGACAGGGGATGAGATGGTTGGATGGCATCACCAACTCAATGGACATGAGTTTGAGTAAACTCTGGGAGCTGGTGATGGACAGGGAGGCCTGGCGTGCTGCAGTCCATGGGGTCACAAAGAGTCCGACACGACTGAGCGACTGAACTGAACTGAACAGATACACATTACCATATGTAAAATAGAGAGCTGCTGGGAATTTGCTGCATGATGCAGGGAGCTCAAATCTGGTGCTCTGTGACAACCTAGAGGGGTGGGATGGGGTGGGAGGTGGGAGGGAGCTTCCAGAGGGAGGGGACATATGTATACCTACAGCTGATTCAAGTTGATGTACAGCAGAAATCAACACAATATTGTAAAGCAATTTTCCTCCAGTTAAAAATAATGCTTTTTTTTTTTTTTTTTAACAAAAGAAGAAGAAGTTAGGCCCGGAGAAATAGCTGTAACTCTTCTGAAACACAATTTCAGCAACACGCAAGTCTAGCACGCAGCAGGTTCCCAATGCAGTGGCCCAAAGAATAACAAAAAGTCAACACACAAGAGGGAAGAGATAAATGTATACATATAGCTGATTCACGTAGTTGTACAGCAGAAACTAACACAATATTGTAACACAACTATCCCCCAGTTTTTAAAAAAGTTAAAACACATGTGGAAAACCAAGATGAAATAAAGATCCAAAAATCAGACGATATCACTACTTCCTCTCAGAGAGGTCCCTGCCACCATGTACACTGCAGATCCAGTCTAGATTTACAGGCCAGGAGTAAAAGGGCAAGTGTCACCTATAACTGCCTATTTATAAATACCAGTGCCAGGGGCCACGCCTCCCCAAAGCCCCTGGCCATTTTCGACAAGGCACCCCAGAGTAGCACATAGCTTTCTTGTTAACGTTCCATGGAATCTTTCCCTAAACATACGCTTGTTCTTGCCTTCCACATTTTGCCTTGTCACTGCAACAGATGGCTTTACACTGGAGCATATGAAAATATTAAATACTTTATAAGCCTGGTGGAAATATGAAATGCCTTCAGAGGATGGAAAGCCTCATGATTCATGTAAAGCGGCCACGCGAGATTCTGTTAGAAACAAGTACCTTTAAGTTGTGTTGTCGAGGAGATGTGGGGCCATGAATTCCACATCTTCACTGAAGGGAGACAAATGACCGGGGGATCAGCTTTCAGTGAGACAGATCTGGGCCACACGGAGAGGCAGAACATCCCGCCAGTGAGAGCTGTGAAATATCGCAGTGTGTAACCAAGGGAGGATTGTGAAATCGACTTCTTAGAGATCTAAAAGCCAGAAGAAACCTCCATCTGTCTGTCTGAGATGGTCGGATAAAGCGAGCTTAGCTCACAGCAGTGAATTAAGAGGCAGTCAAGTCAGCTAGCCATTGTCCTATACCCACAAATCCACGTATCCTTTCTTTGCAGGGACAGTTTGATAGATGCTGACCCAACCCGACACCACCTCATCCAACCCAGAAGGGCTGACCCAGAGATCTGGAAGTGAGGTTCGCATCACAGCTGGTGCTTCAGATGAGGGATTCTCAAGCCAGCCTGCCTAACTCTCAGTGCCACGGATTGTAGCAACATGGCAAGGGACTGGAGTGCTTTCTGTCTGACTCTTCATCTATAAGTGGGGGTGACGGTGGTACATACCTCCTAAGGATGCTGTGAGGACAAGTGAGTTAGTATACACAACAGGCTTGGCATATAGACTGGCATAAGGTGGATGCTGCATAAATGCTGGATAGTCTCTATATTTAGTCCTCTGCTTATGTAGAAATAAATTCAGATGTGGGTAAGATTTTACATCTTTCCTTTGACTGGTGTGTGACTGGAACTCACTTCCAATAGGGACAGCATGTTAATGTTTTCTGTAATCTGTATGGATGTGAGAGTTGGACCATGAGGAAGGCTGAGATCCAAATAATTGATGGTTTTGAACTGTGGTGCTGGAGAAGACTCCTGAGAGTCTCTTGGACAGCAAGGAGATCAAACCAGTCAATCCTAAAGGAAATCAACCCTGAATATTCGTTGGAAGTACTGAGGCTGAAGTTGAAGTTGTAATACTTTGGCCACCTGATGTGAAGAGATGACTCATTGGAAAAGACCCTGATGCTGGGAAAGATTGAGGGCAGGAGGAGAATGGGGCGACAGAGGATGATATGGTTGGATGGCATCACAGACTCAATGGACATGAGTTTGAACAAACTCTGAGAGTTGGTGAAGGACAGGGAAGCCTGGAGTGCTGCAATCCATGGGGTCACAAAGAGTCAGACAGCACTAAGCATTTGAATAAATAATGTGTATGAATTAAAAATTGCCAAAGCCTTCTTCCTGGTATTTGTCCCAGAGCAGTGAGACCCATACTCACACTAAAACGTGCCCAGCAATGTTCACAGCAGCTGTGTTTGTGAGAGCCACACATGGCCCAGATGTCCTTCAACAGGTGAGTGGTTAAACAGACCATGGCACTTAGCAGGTACAGTGGGGTATTACTGAGCAGTGAAAAAGAACAAATGATTGATGGGCTCAGTCATTCAGATAAAACTCCAGGGAATGATGGTGCTGGAGTTAGCCAACCCCCAAAAGTTAAACATGATACATACATGCAATGGAATATTACACAGCCATTAAAAAGAATGGACTAATTTGATCTGCAGCAACAGGGATAAACCTAGAGATTGTCATACTGAGTGCATTAAGCCATAAGAGAAAGAGAAATATTGTATGATGCTACTTACATGTGGAATTCAAAAAGAAATGAGACAAATGAACTTATTTACAAAACAGACTCACAGACTTAGAGAACAAACTTATGGTTGCTGGGAGAAAATGATGGGGAAAGGATAATCAGGGAGTTTGGGATGGACAGGTACCCACTGCTATATTTAAATGGATAACCAGCACAGACCTACAGTATAGCACAGCCAACTCTGCTCAGTGTTATGTGACAGTCTGGATGGGAGGGGCATTTGGGGGAGAATGCTGCTAAGTCTCGTCAGTCATGTCCGACTCTGTGCGACCCTATAGACGGCAGCCCAACAGGCTCCTCTGTCCCTGGGATTCTCCAGGCAAGAACACTGGAGTGGGTTGCCATTTCCTTCTCCAATGCATGAAAGTGAAAAGTGAAAGTGAAGTCGCTCAGTCGTGTCCGACTCTTAGCGACCCCATGGACTGTAGCCTACCTGGCTCCCCCGTCCATGGGATTCTCCAGGCAAGAGTACTGGAGTGGGGTGCCATTGCCTTCTCCTTGGGGGAGAATGGATACAGGTATATGTATGGGTGAGTCACTTTGCTATTCACCTGAAACTGTCACAACATTGTTAATCGGCTATATTCCAATGTAAAATAAAAAGTTGAAAAAATAAATTTGTGTGATTTCACTTCTATAATGTGTTTGAAATGACAGGGTTTTAGAAGTGGAGGACAGAGCAGTGTGGACAGAGGCTAGGAACGGGAGCGGGTGCTGGTGAGTGGAGGTGGATGTGATTATCAACAGGAATCTTAGGACAGACATGCTCAGTATCTCATCTGTGGCGGTGGATCCCCAAACCTATGCCCACAATAAATTTGTGTATGATGAAGTGCACACATACAAATGAGCACAAGGCAATCTGGGAAAATCCGAGCAGTATCAGTGGGTTGCACTGCGGCAACATCAGTATCTCAGGTGAGACGTGATACATAGTTTTGCAAAATATCCCCATGGCAGGGAAGAAACAGGGTAAAGCCTACAAGAGATCTCTCTGTATTATTTCTCCCAACTGCATGTGGATCTAGTAAATCAGAGTCTACTAAACAAAAGTTTCAAAGCTAAAGCCTAAACGAAGGTTAAGAGTCAAGATTTTCAGTACACGGGGGTGATGGCCACCCTCCTCTCTCTATTTCCCAGAATGAAGGAAACACTGCTCAGTGAGCTGCCCTGCATCTCTGTGGACGCAATGCAAAAGTACTTAATAAATACAAAGATTTCTTTTTCCTATTTAATGATGCCAACATTGCAGTGCTTAGCTCTAGGTTTTGTGTATTCAGTCAGCACCTTTAAAAGGCATGGAGGTCCACCGAGTGGAGTGCCCGGGTTTCTGAACCAATCTGAACAGCACCAGCTTTTCTCTGAAGTGTTTTATTATTCCAAGTCGGGCCTACTGCATCTCCCAAGGTATGAAGTTCAGTTCGAGATAAAAATATTTTATCTGCCCTTACAGCAAATTGAAAGGCTTTAGAAAGGGTTTTGTTATTGCAGTGTTTTCATAAATATATAGTAAACATCTTTCACAGTGGGAAATTCAGCACAAAATACAATTTTCATACACAGCCATTCATGCGGCTGGCACAGGAAGATGAAATGACCCAGAGATGAATAAAAAAATAATAGTATACAACTTTGAGCGGCCCACAGTCCCCGACAGACACACACAGCCGGGAGGATAAAGATCATGATTTTGCCGTGCCTCCGATGAATGACAAGGGTCTGCAGCACCCGGGGAATTTCGTTTTCCTCTGTGGCCAAACCATTAGGCTTAAAAAAGTAGCTTTGTCATTTTCAGAAATTTGCCAGCAGCCAACCACCCTATTTCAGAGCACAAAACGACCCCAAATCTTAGCCAGGACATAATCTTTAACTCGAGCGATTTTTAGGCTTACCTGCTTTTAAGTCTCTCTTACACACATTTTCAAAGCAATTTGGGTTGCCTGTGTCCAACACAGGATATCTAGGTTGACATCTAAGTGGATGGACATCAGCTTGGGCGTGAGGGGTCCATCAGAGCTTGTTTGCAAAAATGGAAGCTCTTTTCTGTTTTTTGTTTTCTAACTGAAGTGTATTTAATTATCAAAGCAGAGGATGTTTGTTGAAGATCAAAAGGAATCACAGTATAATCTTTTTAACAGCTTCACTGAGGTACAATTTTTAAATAATTTCATTTATTTATGATTTGTTTTTAGCCGTGCTGGGTCTTCGCTGCTGCGTGGGATACTCTTAGCAGCACGTCGTGCTGCGGTGTTGTAGTGCGGGGGCTTCTCGATGTGGGGGCTTCTCTTGTTGCGGAGCCTGGGCTCCAGCGTGCACAGGCTTCACTGCTTGAGGCTCACGGGCTGGGGAGTTGTGGCTCCCGGGCCGTAGGGCACAGACAGGCTCAGTAGTTGTGGCGCATGCGCTTAGCTCTGCAGCATGTGGGGTCTTCCCGGGCCAGGGATGGAACCCGAGTCTCCTGGGTTGGTAGGTGGGTTCTTTACCACTGAGCCACCAGGGAAGCCCTGAGGTACAATTGATAGACAAAAACCCCTGCACATCTCATGGGGACAATGCAATGAGTTTGGATACAGACTCACACAGGTCTATATATCACACACGTGGATGTACGGTGTATCATACATCCACCTGTGTGATACCATCACCACAACCAAGGTAACAGACACACTCATGACCTCCAAAGGCTTCCTAGTGTCCTGTGTGTGTGTGTGTGTGTGTGTTTATATGCAATTATATGAACACTTAACCATGGGCTCCATCTACCCTCTTAACCAGCTGTTAAGACCACCATAACCACAGGCACGAGGGTGCACGGCAGGTCTCTAGAACAGATCCATCTTGCATAACTTTAAAAGCAAAACTTGGGCTCCTCTCCTGCTCCCTTCTCAGTCAAGCTCCACGGAAACCACAAAGGTCACCCTCCCTCCTTCTCAACCCCTTAGTTATCTGCTGTAATTTCATCCTGTGCAGACAAACACAGTGTGTGTATGTGTGTGTGTGTGTTTTCAAAAATGTATTTATTTATTGGTGTGCTGGGTCTTCACTGCTATGCACAGACTTTCTCGAGTTGCAGCGTGCGGGGCTACCCTCCAGATGCAGTGCTCAGGCTTCTCATTGCGGCGGCTTCTCTTGCTGCAGCAGAGGGGCTCAGTAGTTGTGGGGCACGGGCTGAGTTGCTCTGCAGCATGTGGAATCTTCCCTGATCAGGGACTGAACCCGTGTCCCCTGCACTGGCAGGAGGATTCTTAACCATCAGACCACCAGGGAAGTCCCAAGTGTGTTTTCTCACTGAGTTTTCCTAACACAGGTCTGGCTCTTGGGTTCTTCCCCTAGTCCTGCAGACACCGTCTCAGGCCCATGAGGATCCTCTTCACTCCCTGAATGTTTCCCGGCTTCTTACCCTCCATCATTAGGCATTTTTTTTTGCTCCAATTTTTCTTCCTTCTCTGCTCCAGTTGAGCAATTTGCACCTTGGCAAACTTGAAAAGTGAAAGTGAAAATACATAAACCCAAGAGATGGACATGCTGGGCAGATGAATATGGCACTTTGTTTTTAAATAAGAATTTCTAAATTGTCTTCCATAGAAAAATGTACCACTCCACACTCTCTCCAACATTCTACAAAATGCCTATGTCATCAAATATGGTGATTTCCAATATGATATGTGAATCGTTGATATATACAGATAAAACTTTCCACATATGTATACAAAGCACACGTATATGTATATGTGAACATATTTTCATTTATTTATTGGTATTTATATTTATTGTTATGGATATTTTTTTCCAGTCTTCCTTCTGAGTGATTAGTTGGTCAGTCTATGTATCCATCCATCCACCTATCTACCCACCCATCCACCCATCCATCCATCCATCCATCCACCTATCCACCCATCCACCCACCCACACATCTATCCATCCATCCACCCATCCACCCACCCACACATCTATCCATCCATCCACCCATTCATCCACTTATCCATCTATCCATCCATCCATCCATCCATGCACCCACCCACCCATTCATAATCCACCCACCCACCCACCCATCCATCCACCCACCCATCTATCCATCCATCCACCCATTCATCCACTTATCCATCTATCCATCCATCTACCTATCCACCTACCCACCCATCTATCCATCCATCCACCCATTCATCCACTTATCCATCTATCCATCCATCTACCTATCCACCCACCCACCCATCTATCCATCCATCCACCTATCCACCCATCCACCCACCCACACATCTATCCATCCATCCACCCATCCACACATCTATCCATCCATCCACCCATCCATCCATCCATCCATCCACCTATCCACCCATCCACCCACCCACCCATCTATCCATCCAACCATCCATTCATCCACTTATCCATCTATCCATCCATCCATCCATCCATGCACCCACCCACCCATCCATACATCCCCCCACCCACCCACCCACCCATCTATCCATCCATCCACCCATTTATCCACTTATCCATCTGTCCATCCATCCATCCATCCACCCAGCCATTCATCCATCCACATATTCCACTACAATTATAGGCAGGTTAGTCCTAATAAAAGAACTGCAAGGACTCCCTAGGGTTAACCAAATCTGATCTATGTCAGATCAGTTTTCACTAATGTAAGAACAAAGGTCCCTAAGGCTTTGAGTCAAAGGGCCAAAATAGTCTTTGAAGTCATAAGATTTCAAATATGACTACAAATCCAACTCATGGTTGGTAACCCTAGAAAAGTCACATCAAGCCTCAGTCTTTCCTTCTGAAAAATGGGTTTAATAAGAGCTGCTGCTGCTGCTAAGTCGCTTCAGTTGTGTCCGACTCTGTTCGACCCCATAGACAGCAGCCCACCAGGCTCCCCTGTCCCTGGGAGTCTCCAGGCAAGAACACTGGAGTGGCTTGCCATTTCCTTCTCCAATGCATGAAAGTGAAAAGTGAAAGTGAAGTCTCTCAGTCGTGTCTGATTCTTTACAACCCCATGGACTGCAGCCCACCAGGCTCCTCCGTCCATGGGATTCTACAGGCAAGAGTATTGGAGTGGGGTGCCATTGCACCTGATTCCTAAAGTTGTTGGGAGTATTCAGTTCAATAATATGTATCCAGGAGATAACACAATGCAAGGCTTACACAAAGGCTCCCCAGGTTGAGCTAGTGGTAAAGAACACATGTGCCAGTGCAGGAGACATAAGAGACGCAGGTTCAATCACTGGGTTGGGAAGACCCTCTGGAGGAAGGCATGGCAACCCACTCCAGTATTCTTGAGTGCAGAATCCCCATGGACATAGGAGCCTGGTGGGCTACAGTCTTTAGGGTCGCAAAAAGTCGGACACAACTGAAGGAACTTGGCATGCATGCACACATGTGGCTTATGCAAACACTCAATACACAGGATCAGTACCCATGACAATAATAAAGAATTTTCTATATATCGAGCAGTTTCCTAGTACATTACAACACAACCTGGCTTCTTTTTCTATTAGCAGTTGAAGCCTGAACCACTTATAACACTGATGATCCTCTATATTTATATTTTTAACGTCTCTGGGCAAACTTTGTAATGGGCTCGGCAGAAACCCATTACCCCTTGTTGGATGCTCTCTTAATGGCATACAAAGTTTACCACCGGCTGTCTTTATTTTTAAAAGCAGATTCACATTAAATGTGGAAATATGTTAGAAACCAATTCCACTGGATATGGAATGAAAATGACTCTTTTAAATCCAATTTCCTATTGTGTGCTTCTTTTAGTCAATTAACCAAGATATATGTATTTTAGCACCATAGACAAAGAGACAACACTCACAGAACCTTATCAGAGAGTCTTAGCTATGGGAGTTTATCCCTGTTTATTCACTGTTGAACAACAAATTCTGGCTTAATGTCAAACTCTTTCCTGAATCAACACTTTTTTTAGATGGAAAAGGTATTCCATAAAAGCCAAATCGATGAACTGTATTTAAAAAAAAAAAAAGGAAATGTGACAGTAATGGATGCAACGTGAGTCTTTTGACACTTCTGAAATGGATTCACTTCTTGCCTCTCATGTAAATTTGAGTTCATTGGGCCTGAAATAGACAGGAAGGACTAAAACGGTTTCCGCATCTACCGCAGTTCCTGGAATGTTTCAGGGGTGGCGGAGGGTGGCTCAAGAGCCCCTGTGCATGGTTTTGGTATTTCTGGATGGCCAGGCTAAAGCTGTTCAAGAGCGCTGAGCCTTTCTTCCTCATATTCAGAAATCTGCGCCTTGCCTCATGTAAACTGCAGCCCATTGTCGTGGCTCAGGATCTTCAGGTTTTCCACGGGGTAATGCAGAGTGAGTTATGTTCCACCACCCGAATACTGGGAAGCTTGGCTCAGAAGCCTGAGAAGGCTGCTGGCATAGAACTGTCATCTGTCATCAGCGGTTCCCACGGCCACCACCTCCTCTTCCCCCAGTATTTTCCCGTTCAAGATAGGAGATGCTTCCTTTTAAAGTACACACCCATATATAACCTTGACAAGAGACGTTTTAAAACATAAAGTCTTTCCTCCATGTATTCGTTCATTTATTCAACTGAAATTGATGGAGATTCTCTACTCCCATCTTGTTTTTTCTGAACTCTCTGTGTATTGTATGTTTAATCATAGACTTGCAAGATCATGTCTCTTCTAACGCAGAATAAAGTATGCTAAATTGGCACTTCTATTTAAACATCTACTCAAATTGTTTTTCTCTTCCTAGGTTTTACTACATGCTGGAAATTCAACAGAGTGAGAAATGGGCAGGGTCATTCCCACAGTCTAAATGACAAAGGCTGATTGGCTTTAGCAAGATCAAGTTGGGAATCAGTGTACCCACATCCACCATATCCCACTTGGTATGGACCATACGGGATGTCACAGAAAACGTTCAAAGGGCCAGGAAACCAAAATGTAAAGTTTCTTGAGGGGATCAGTCATCCTGTAAGTTATGGCCTATGAGTACTATGTTTTCAGTAGTATAAATAAATAATGAAGAGAACCCACAAGTCCTTGTGACACTGGAAAACCGAACATCCGGAAGTATCTAAATAGTGAAAAATAAAACTATACACATTACCACTCACTCTCATTCAGAAACGGTTATTTGTTTGCCTAACCAATCTGAAATGAAACTTAAAAAATATCTTCTGTTTCAAAACTCATGAAGATGCTACCAAAACAGCTGTGCTTCTACCCATTTAAAAGCTCAAATTCTTTTTTTTAATATAAATTTATTTATTTTAATTGGAGGCTAATTACTTTATGATATTGTATTGGTTTTGCCATACATTGACATGCATCCACCACGGGTGTACACGTGTTCCCCATCCTGAACCCCCCTCCCACCTCCCTCCCCATCCCATCCCTCTGGGTCATCCCAGTGCACCAGCCCCGAGCATCCTGTATCATGCATCGAACCTGGACTGGTGATTCATTTCACATATGATATTATACATGTTTCAATGCCATTCTCCCAAATCATCCCACCCTCGCCCTCTCCCACGGAGTCCAAAAGACTGTTCTATACATCCGTGTCTCTTTTGCTGTCTCGCATACAGGGTTATCGTTACCATCTTTATAAATTCCATATATATGATTAGTATACTGTTTTGGTGTTTTTCTTTCTGGCTTACTTCACTCTGTATAATAGGCTCCAGGTTCATCCACCTCATTAGAACTGATTCAAATGTATTCTTTTTAATGGCTGAGTAATACTCCATTGTGTATATGTACCACAGCTTTCTTATCCATTCGTCTGCTGATGGACATCTAGGTTGCTTCCATGTCCTGGCTATTATAAATAGTACTGCGATGAACATTGGGGTACACGTGTCTCTTTCAATTCTGGTTTCCTCGGTGTGTATGCCCAGCAGTGGGATAGCTGGGTCATAAGGCAGTTCTATCTCCAGTATTCTATGGAATCTCCACACTGTTCTCCACAGTGGCTGTACTAGTTTGCATTCCCACCAATAGTGTAAGAGGGTTCCCTTTTCTCCACACCCTCTCCAGCATTTATTGTAAAAGCTCAAATTCTTAAAGGGCTTGGCAAAGCGGTTAAGAGCAGAGACGGTGGAGTATAACTCCTAGCCCTGTAACTTACAACCTGTGTGACCTTGAGCAAATTACTCAGCTTCTCTGGATCTTGGTTTTCTCCTCTATAATAAATTGTTGTTTTTTATTTGCTAAGTGTCGTGTGACTCTTTTGTGACCCCATGGACTGCAGCTCATCAGGCTCCTCTGTCTATGGGATTTCCCAGGCAAGAATACTGGAGTGGGTTGCCATTTCCTTCTCCAGAGGATCTTCCCAACCTAGGGATCGAATCCACATCTCCTTCTTAGAAGACAGGTTCTTTACCACTGAGCCACCAGGGAGACTCATCTATAAAAAGTAGATAATAATAATAATATGAAACATGCGGGCTTGTCTTCAGAATTAAGTGAATCAATATTTTAAAGCATTTATAATAGTACCGCTGCTGCTGCTGCTGCTAAGTCACTTAAGTGGTGTCCGACTCTGTGCTGCTGCTGCTACTGCTAAGTTGCTTCAGTCGTGTCTGACTGTGCAGTTCCACAGACATCAGCCCACCAGGCTCCCCCGTCCCCGGGATTCTCCAGGCAAGAACACTAGAGTGGGTTGCCATTTCCTTCTCCAATGCATGAAAGTGAAAGTGAAGTCGCTCAGTCATGTCCGACTCTTAGCGACCCCATGGACTGCAGCCTACCAGGCTCCTCTGTCCATGGGATTTTCCAGGCAAGAGTACTGGAGTGGGGTGCCATTGCTTTCATGCAAAACACAGTTAAAGTATTTATTAAATAAATAAGCAAATAAACCTACGTGCCACACTTAAAGATAAGGAGAAAATAACCATGCTTGAATGCCAAGGGGAAGCAGGAAGGTTCTTAGAATTACTGTTGCATGACTCATTTAGTGATGCTGCCTTTCTCTTCTCTTGACATCAGCACTGGAGAAAGAAATCTCATTTCAGAGCCGTTGTTGGAGGTAATGCTGAGCACATGGGGGAAAATCAGGTACTTCAATCACAATGACCTGTGTCATCTTTATAAAGGAAAGATGCTTGGAATAGGCAGCTATAAAATTTTAAAGTCAAATTGTAAGAAAATACAGACCTTCTGACTTTGCATCGTGATCTTATTCACAGTGTCCAACCGGAGATTCAAAAAGTTTAATAACTGAAATTCACTTATCTACTGTCTTGAAAAATCAGGCCATGTGTATATTAGTCATAGCATCACTGATATTGCCAAGGGCAGGATTTCTTGGCCTCCCCACTGCTGGCATTATGGTCCAGATAGTTTTTTGTTGTTTCAGGGAGGGGGAAGACACTATCCTGTGTATTCTAGAATGTTTAGCATCATCCCTGGGATGTTTAGCAAGATCTATTCTCTACAAAACAGATATCAGTAGCAGCCCTCACCCAAACGCAACTACCAAAACTCTTTCCAGTGTGCGGCCAAATGTTGGGTCATATGGTAGCTCTATTTTTAGTTGTTTGAGGAGCCTCCCTACCGTTCTCCATAGTGGCTGCACCAACTTACATTCCCACCAACAGTGCAGGAGGGTTTCCTTTTCTTCATACCCTCTCCAGCATTTGTAGATTTTTTATTTTTTTATTTTTTGATGATGGCCATTCTGACCCATGAGAGGTGACAGATACCTCATTGGAGTTTTGATCTGAATTTCTCTAATAATTACTGATGTTGAGCATCTTTTCATGTATCTGTTGGCCATCTGTATGCCTTCTTTGGAGAAACATCTATTTAAGTCTTCCGCCCAGTTTTTTTTTTTTTTCATTTTTTTTATTGATCTGCATGAGCTGTTTATATATTTTTATTAATCCCTTGTTGCTTGCTTTATTTGCAAGCATTTTCTCCCATTCTGAGGTCTGTGTTTTTATTTTGTCCTTTGAGGGGATGGGAGTGAAAAAAATTGCTCCTGGTTGAGAACCACTGGCCTAAGGCATTGGCCAAGTACCTGTTGGGTATTTCTTCCTGAATTCAGAGAGTTCATTTCAGGTGTGTCTTGGAATACTGAAGCCAGAAAAATCTGGATTTGAATTGCATGTTCTAATCATGAAAAGTCTTGAACATGGCTTCTCCATATCTACCTTAGGTATAGTCATAACTACCTTGAAGAATGGTAGTAAGGACCAGAAAAGTTACGCTAGAACTCCCAGCCCTGTGCTTGACACGAAGAAGCCATGGGGGTGCAGGGGAGGGGAGCACTGCTAAATTCCTGTAAGGATGGATGTGTTGATACATGGTCCACCCCTCACCCTCCTTATCAGTCAAAAAAGAAGAAGTCTCTATTTATATAGGCAAATAAAATACAATAAATACAACTGGTCCTTCCATCACATTAGCAAAGGAGAAACTGGATTTCCTCACAAGCAGAGATTTCAATAAAACAACAGAGAAATGTATTATGTAGCAACTGCAGACAAATTATCATGAAGCATCACTGCGAACAAAGGTAGTGGAGGTGATGGAATTCCAGCTGAGTTATTTCAAATCCTAAAAGATGATGCTGTGAAAGTGCTGCACTCAATATGCCAGCACATTTGGAAAACTCAGCAGTGGCCACAGGACTGGAAAAGATCAGTTTTCATTCCAATCCCAAAGAAAGGTAATGCCAAAGAATGCTCAAACTACAGCACAATTGCACTCATCTCACACACTAGTAAAGAAATGCTCAAAATTGTCCAAGCCAGGCTTCAACAGTACATGAACCATGGAGTTCCAGATGTTCAAGCTGGATTTCGAAAAGGCAGAGGAACCAGAGATCAAATTGCCAACATCCATTGTATCATTGAAAAAGCAAAAGAGTTCCAAAAAAACATCTACTTCTGCTTTATTGACTACGCTAAAGCCTTTGACTGTGTGGATCACAACAAACTCAGGAAAATTCTCCAACAGATGGGAATGCCAGACCACCTTACATGCCTCCTAAGAAATCTGTATTCAGGTCAAGAAGCAACACTTAGAACCAGACATGGAACAACGAACTGGTTCAAAATTGGGAAAGGAATATGTCAAGGCTGTATATCGTCACTTATATGCAGAGTACATCATGCAAAATGCTGGGCTGGATGAAGCACAAGCTGGAATCAAGATTGCTGGGAGAAATATCAGTAACATCAGATACACAGATGACACTGCCCTTATGGGGGAAAGCAAAGAGGAACTGAAGAGCCTCTTTATGAAAGTGAAAGAGGAGAGTGAAAAAGTTGGCTTAAAACTCAACATTCAGAAAACTAAGATCATGGCATCCGGTCCCATCACTTCATTGCAAATAGATGGGGAAACAATGGAAACAGCAAGAGACTTTATTTGGGTGGGCTCAAAATCACTGCAGATGGTGATTGTAGCCATGAAATTAAAAGACGCTTGCTCCTTGGAAGAAAAGCTATGACCAACCTAGATAGCATATTAAAAAGCAGAGACATTACTTTGTCAACAAAGGTCCATCTAGTCAAAGCAATGGTTTTCCCAGTAGTTATGTATGGACGTGAGAGTTGGACTATAAAGAAAGCTGAGCACCAAAGAAATAATGCTTTAGAACAGTGGTGTTGGAGAAGGCTCTTGAGAGTCCCTTGGACTGCAAGGAGATCCAACTAGTCAATCCTAAAGGAACTCAGTCCTGAATATTCATTGGAAGGACTGATGCTGAAGCTGAAACTCCAATACTTTGTCCACCTGATGTGAAGAACTGACTCATTGGAAAAAACCTTGATGCTGGGCAAGATTGAAGGCGGGCAGGATGAAAACGGGATGAGGATGAGATGGTTGGATGGCATCACTGACTCGATGGATAAGAGTTGGAGTAAGCTCCAGGAGTTTCTGAGGGACAGGGAAGCCTGGTGTGCTGCAGTCCATGGGGTTGCAAAGAGTCGGACATGGCTGAGTGACTGAACTGAACCCCATTCTGCACCCTGTCTTCCCGAATGCCTCAGTGGTCAAGAATCTGCCTGCAATGCAGGAGATGCAGGAAACATTGGTTCGATCACTGGATTGGAAAGATCTCCTGGAAAAAAGGCATGGAAACCCACTCCAGTATTCTTGCCTGGAGAATCCCATTGACAGAGGAGCCTGGTGGGCTACCGTCCAGAGGGTCGCAAACATTCGGACACAACTGAAGCAACTGAACATACACACAATAACCCCAAACTGCAGGGAATTCAGGGTGGCTAATTGTGACCACTAATCCATCAGTAAAAAAAAAAAAAAAAAGGCCCATTTTAAAGAACAGTGAGCTTTGGTAATCAGATAAACAAGAATCCAGAATTCTAGATTCACGCCTATAAAACTAGAGAAAAAGGAATAAGTGCGCCCACCATTGCAGAGGGAAAGAAGCATCTCACTGTCAACCTTAGCACGTGGATGCACTATTTTTGCTACAATTATATCACTTCTCAAAAAGCCTTCTCTGGCCTGCCTGACGTTTGAACCAGCTGAAAGATCATTCCCCACCGATTACTGTGAGGGAACTAATAACTGTTCTTGCTTTCCTTTAAACCCAACTGAAATTTTCTGAGAAGTTGCAAATAGAAAATTGTGTTAAGAACATGCCATTGATCCTATTTACATTCGCTACATCAAAGCATCAAGACATCACAAGCCAATGTGAAACGGGGACCTTTCAATACCCTACAGGTTATGCAAACACCTAACCGGAAAGAACACTTTGAAATTTTTATGGAGCAGGAAAAATTGGAAGTGTATTAATCTAGGCAGTGAAATTGGGCTTTTTGTCATTTTTAATTGCTTGAATTCATAACCTAGTTTTGCTGAATCAAAAGCGAGTTGCTATAGCTGACACAAGCTGTTTCAGCTTTTTGGGCACACGCGCACGCACACACACACACACACGCACACGCACACACGCACATGCATGCCCCACAAGTTTTCATATAAACTTTGTATCTATTAATAAAAAAAAAAAAACTACTGGAAATTGTTTGGAATATTATAGTAACTGAATAATTAACAATAAAGATTTCTAAGTAGAGCACTGTGTGTTAAAAGCTGACTTTTAAAGATTTCTTTCTTTCTGTATCATGCAAACGGGGGAGGGGGGAGAACAGGGATGCCAAGCCATCAGGATTGTGATTTTGTTGCATATGATTTAATTCAAATGCATAATTTAAAAGCTCTTCATGCCTTTATCTGCTCCTGTTTGCTATTGCTCATAATGTATGTAAACACTCAATTCTGGGAGAAAATGAAGGAAAATAAACAGAAGGACAGAGGCGTCCACCCACAAATATATACAAAGATCAAATGTGTCACAACCTCCTGAAGGTTTCAGACCCACAACCCAAAGTGTGCAAGTGCAAAACTCTTGAAGGGTCCATGGTTTTCTTCCCTATTTGTTTTTGTGTTTGTCAGAAAAATCAACACAGGATGGGGATCAAAGTCTCATAAAAGGCCTTTCATTTTAATTCCATTAGAATTACTCTCGGAGAACTTAACTGTGATCACTTAAGAGACTAACTCATGTGACATTTTAAAAACAGAGCTAAAAATGAAGTGTAAACAAAGGCTTAATTAATATTAACAAGGTTTCATCATTATTTCATAAATGTCCTACCTCGTTTGGACCATGCTCCATTTCTCTGGTTCTGCAACTCTGCCCAAAATCTAACAGAAAATTTGTAAGTCTAGCCAGGAAAAAAAAAAGACCAAACTGTCTCAACTAAACATTGTAATAGTTATTTGGCTCCAGACTGACCCACCCAACCAGATTCTCTGTAGAGAAAATGGTAAGGATTGCATACTCTGATTTTCATGTCATGCTCTCAAAATACAGCTATATATTCTCAACGTCTCACAACTATAATTTATAGGAAGGCAATTGTCGCCAAATGCCCTTTGACCTAAAATCTACTTCGACTTTTGTGTCATACTTATGGGAGAGATCATGGGAAAAAGAAAAAAAATTGGAAAAAAGAATGACACTATTTTTGTGATACTTTAAAAAGCTGGCACGTAAGTCAAGGCTCATGACTATTTCTACTAAGTTCAAGTAAATACAGATTAAAATGAATCCAGATTCTAAACTTTGGTGAGGTTGTAGAGAAAACAGAAGTTTGAGGGGCAAGTTTAAAAGAGACAAATGTAAAAATATGCTTATCCCAATAAAGTTAGGTGGCAAAGTGCAGGGTTGTCAAAATCTATCCCTCGGTGATAACAGAGACAAAATTAAGCTCTGTTCATGTAAAGTAAAGGCCTTCTCCAAGTGTTTAACTGGTTAAAATGAAATGACAAGAAAAGTTTGAATATTCACTTTCTAAATATGTGGATTGTCTGATATTAATTAATCCTTGCACAGGAGCAGAGAATACAGATAAAGAAAAATCAGGTGCTGGTGATGATCCTTCAGGGTGCAAAACATTGGTTAAGATAAAAATGTAGTGGGAGAAGATAAAGGAAAATTTGTTCTGTTTTCCAGGTATGAAACTTAAGAAAAGGTAGATGAAAAGAAATACAGGTGGATGGGGAGGGAAAAACAGGAGTGGAGAGAAAGAAAGGTGGACCGGAGGGAGGGAGGGAGAGAGGAAAGAAGGAAAAAGAAGGATGAATCAGACAGGGCCAGAGGAAAGCTTCCCCCATTGGTGATACTTCCTCCGACTCTTCAGAGAAGCAATTTTCTCTTCCTAATAATCTGCGAATATTCTAATACAGAAGGAAGCACCAGCGTGTGTAGAGAGTGTGAGTGGGCAGACAAAAGTTGAAATATCCTGCTTCTTTTAAGAAAATCATGACTGCTGCCCGCACTTCCTGGGAACATCAGTGGTAAACAGCTGTCAGCGGCTGACGTGAGTTTTCTTACTTCACGAACAACCCTCTGGAAACTTAATCACAGCAAACCACAAAGGCAAGTTACTCCATATCGCAAACACATCTACACTCACGCCCTTCGGATTTTTGAAGATACGTTCAGATCAAAATTATGAAACTCGGTTGAGAAAGATTTTATGGTCTTAAACCAAACATTTACTGCCCAGCTACCCCCCAAAAGGATTACACAATCATTTCGACTGCTTTCATTATAAGCCACATTCATTTCCCTGTGACCAAAATTAAAACCGCATAAACAATGAGTAAATTATGAGCTATGGAAAGATACTCACAAAGTGACTGGTTTCACAGATAATTTAATGAACACTTCACTAAGATGAGGCTGCCAGCATAACTTTTGGATTCAGAATTCCCCTTGGGCCCCTCTTGAGAGGGAGGGGGGCTTAGCTCTTTTGTTAACAGAAATAAATAACACCAGTTTCATTCTAATCTGAAAATAAATGGCCAGAGAGATTGGCTGAGCCCTAGGATTCTAGGTGATCCTACCAGGATGACAAATATCAGATTCAACACTTGGCGTGTTTTTTTTTTTGTTTTTTTTTTAATGCTTGACAGTAAATTCCATCACTTTGGAAGGCAAGGTACATTTCCCCCATTTGATCTCTCAAGAAGGATGACTCTTGTTTCATTTAATAAAACGGTCCAGAGCCTACTTCTTCAGTCCAAGCCTTTTTGGTATTGTCAATTTACTCCCTCTTCCCTGGGAATCGGGAAAGGCAGAGAGGAGAGAGTACCCAGTGTAGACATGTCTGCACAAACGTGAAATTCATCCCCCTCCCCCCACCACACACACACATGCCCCCTCGGATCGTGAGTGTGCCAACTTTCCCAAGACACGGCCCATCTGGCCAGTCATTTCAGAAACCTCACATTTGAAGAAGCGCGCAGCTCCTGCAAAACCCCTGCTAGCCTATTGGGACTTACACACCTTCTCTTATAAACGCTTATTCATCTCTGGAAATAAAGTTAAACGGAGCCAATGAGCATGGGCAATGAAGTTCCCCCGCTAACTTCTACTCCGTCCAGAAAATCCATTCATCTCGGGGCTCCCCGGGTCGCTCCGAACGCCCCTCGCCCCCTCCAGGCGATTGGCGCCCCTGGGTGCGCCCCGGGACGCACCCGAGCCCAGCCTCCCGGGTTCTCCGGCTTTCGTTACCTACCGGGTCTCATTCACGCACGGCGAAGGCATCCACAGCCTTCCATCTCGGCTCCGGTGTGCCCGGCTTCCCTCCGCCGCCGGGTCCCTATTCTAAATCGGCAGCCCCGGGGGCGCACACGCCGCCACCCTCTCTGCACGAACGTTGGACAGCGGCTGACGGCGGCTCCCCTGCCACAGGCAGCCCAAAATGTCAATTTGCACACTCCTCCCCTCTGTCGCCCGCCCCCGGTCCCCGTCCCTCTTCCACCCCCGCCCACGAGTCAGTGGGCTTCGGGAAGCCTCGGTAGACACCGCCTCCTCTCCATGCAGCTTGCCCTGGTCTCCCGCTATCCTCGCGTCCCCGCCAGCGTTCAGAGCCTTCTTCGCTCGCCTTACCTGAAGGGCATCTCCCACGACTGCAATTAGCTGCCAAGATTTCATTGTCGGCTGCAAAGTGTCTCCTGCTTCCTCCCCGGGAGAACGCACGGGAAAAGTCCGAGGCGACAGCAAGCTGCACCCACGTGCTAGCAATGTAAATGACTCCAGTCATCTGTCGTGCGCGCCCGAGCCTCCGCGCTCGCTCGCCCAGGCCGCCTGGCAGCCTGACACCGCCGCCAGCAGGTGCAGAGCGCGCCGGGAGCGAGCAGCCCGAGCGAGGAGGCAATCAACGCAGGGGACGCACACAAAAGGGAGGCCACCGAGGTGCCGGGGATGCTGCCAGCGCCCCAGCCCAGCTGCCCGCGCGTCCTCGGCCTCGGCGCCAAAAAAAACCCTGGCCAAATTGGACGCCCCGATGGTTCTGCAAAGTCTCGCAGCCCCGGGGATGGAGGCTGCGTGGGTCCCGCCTCCGCGCCTCCCCGAGCTGGCGGCCTCCCCGAGCTGGCGGCGGTCCCTCGCTTCTCTCCCTCCCTCCCGCTCCCCTGCACGTGTCCCTTCCCTTGTTCTTTCAAGCATTAAATATGTACCACATGACAGACTAGGGCACCTTGCAGGGTCCTCCGAGTCCACCCTTGACAACCAATTTTAACTCACGAGCGGAGAAATGTCTAAAGGCAGGATATAAGCACTTCCAATTACTTACACTAACTCCTCCATTATTCAGAACGTCCACGGGACAGTATTCATGACTGCCGATGTGCTACTTCATGTATAAACACTAACAAAACCTGGAAATCTCACCGCTCCCTACCCCCAGCGCTGCTGATGAACTTTTCCTCCGTGTTTCCTCCCAGAAGTGGTTGTCCTTTTTTTTTTCTTTTAGTGGTAGTAGTTACAGCTTTGCAATCTCCAGTCTTACACATTATGTAGTAAATGAAGATGCTCTGAAGTTCGAGCCTGCTTTGAAATGGAAAATACATATTAAGTCCTGTTGAACTTCATCGACCACCTTCTAAAATATATTGACCTTGGATAATAGTGGAATGAAAGCAAATTTCCTGTTTTTTGTTTTCAAAAGTCTTCATAGGTATATGATTTTTTTTTTCTTATTAAATGAAATGAGTTGCAAGAGCTTCTAACTACCCCCAGCTCAGCTATTCCCAGTCTAAGCCATAGCTTTGGGTAGAGACTAAACCATCCATTGATAGGGGAAGTGAGTTTTGTTTCTTCATTTACTTCACAATCAGAATGGCCAGCTACATGCACTAAGATGGACTTGCTTCTCTTCAAAGCAACTGTTTCTTGAAGGGGTGGAATCTAAATGAGTTCTAGAGTATCATACAGATATACTACATGTGATTAACGGTGAGATAATCATCAGTTTCCTCTGTCAACTTCTTGGAGAGTTTATTTTCATTAAAGGCCTTGTGCACAACTGAGTAGGATTTTATATATCAGTAAGCAAATTTTAAAATGTTAATAAATCCTTCAAATATTTATTTTCACATTTATCACAGCTCTACAACTAGCGGCAATATTTCCAGGTTTTTTTTTTTTTTTTTTTTTTAACATGCCAAGTCCTTACATAACCATCATCCATCTCTGTCACACCAGTAACAAAATGAGGAGGGTTTTTTTTTTCCTTCTTATGCATTAAGGGTGTTTTTAATATTGCATTCATGTAGTGTTTAACTTGCTCCTTGTGAACTTAAGAGAAGTTTATGTGTGTTTTCTCTGCCTGCTTTTCTTGGAGGCAGTTGCATTGAAAGATGCTAAGATAACATTAAGTAAAACTCTCTTTTACGGTGACAGTGCAGTGCAAAATACATACATACCCTGATTATTTGAACAGCTGACTCCTAATATAAGCACATACTATCCTCTGGACATGGTTTTCAATGGAATCAGGTAAAATGGCAAAAGGTTTCTAGACTTCTGTTTAATCAGAACCCTGTGTAGTTGTAGAGATATACAAATATCAAGTATGATTATCACGGAAAAAAACTACCAGTCTCCGTGGAATAATCTGATTCACAAATCAGTTCACAAAAGCAAGGTTATTTGAAGTTACGGATGGTGGGGATGGTGGGTGGAAAGACAGTAAACCCTAATTACAGTCCCATCGTCCCCGTGTTCCCTGGCACATATGGTCATTTAATCACAGAGTGTGACAACCTTGGCAGATGTTGCCCAACCCGGTTATTGATATAAATTGCTATTCTCATGTGTAAGTGCCCCGGTGAAGAGTCAGAACAATATTTGTACGCACCCAAAGGGACTTCAAGGTCCACATGAGCATCTGGGGCAACATGACAAGATGGTCCAGAGCGGACGCTGTTTCCTCACTCTGACTCCACAAGCAATGGAATCTAGACAAATGGTACTGAAGAATTATTTACAGGGCAGCAGTGGAGAAACAGAGATGGAAAATAGACTAAGGGACATGGGGAGAGGGTGAGATGTATGGAAAGAGTAACATGGAAACTTACATTACCATATGTAAAATAGATAGCCAATGGGAATTTGCTGTATGGCTCAGGAAACTCAAACAGGGGCTCTGTATCAACCCAGAGGAGTGGCTGGGGAGGGAGATGGGAGAGAGGCTCAAAAGGGAGGGGATATATGTTCACCTATGGCTGATTCAGGTTGAGGTTTGACAGAAAACAGCAAAATTCTGTAAAGCAATTATCCTCCATTAAAAAAATAAATTAATTAAAAAAAAAACGGTGATAAACAAAGCCCCGTCCCCCGCCACCCCCCCCCCCGCCCAGATCAAGAATGAGGGGACACCTCCCTGGGGGAAGGGTACATTGGTATCATCCCTCTGGAAACTTATTTACTAGTGTCTAATAAAATAATACTTAATGTTTTGCCATTTCACCTGATGCTGTTGAAAACCATGTCCAGAGAATAATATGTGCTTACATTGGAAATTAACTGTTAAAGTAATCAGGGATTGTAGGGCTCTTCCAATAGTCATGTATGGAAGTGAGAGTTGGATCATAAAAAAGGCTGAGCATTGAAGAATTGATGCTTTCGAACTGTGGTGCTGGAGAAGACTCTTGACAGGCCCTTGGATGGCAAGGAGATAAAACCAGTCAATCCTAAAGGAAATCAACCCTGAATATTCATTGGAGGGACTGAAGCTAAAATTTCAATACTTTAGCCACCTGATTCAAAGAGACAACTCATTGGAAAAGACCCTGATGCTGGGAAACATTCAGGACAAGAGGAGAAGGGGGTGACAGAGGATGAGATGGTTGGATGGCATCACTGACTCAATGGATGTGAGTTTGAGCAGGCTCCAGGAAATAGTGAAGGACAGGGAAGCCTGTGCTGAAGTCTAGGGGGTTGCAAAGAGTCGGACACAACTTAGTGACTGCACAAGAACAATTAAAATGGAAAAGGTGCACTCCCCATAACCAAGCAATTTTGTTCCTAATGCCCGCCCTGACAAATACATGCATAAGTGTGTACGGATATAACCACACTACTATTTGTAATAGGAAAGAAATGATCAACTAAATGCCCACTGGCATCAAATACATGATATATCCTGTGATGGAATACTATGTAGCAGTGAAAAGAAATAACTAAGAAAAGAAATAACAGTTATTTAGGAATAATCTATAGCTAGGCAGACACATGTATGTGTACATGTATATAAGGTACCTATACATACTACATAATACAACATATATATATATATTCTTTAGTAAAAACTTTGCTGAGTTAAAAATACACCTTTTAGATGATTCATACAGTACAATACCATTCATAAAAGAAAACGCACAAATGAAATAATATTACAGATATTATTATCTGGAGATACAGAAATGTCTGTGGAGATATAAAAGAAGAACCAGAAGCTGGGTTACTGATCACTGTTTTTGTACAGCCTACCAACTGAGAATGGTTTTTATATTTTAAAGTTTAGAAAAATTGAGACAAACATTTTAAAAAATAGGAAAAGTAGGAAATTCAATGTCCATGAGTGATGTTTTATTGGAACATGGCTGCGTCCATTTGCTGACACCCTGACTATGATTGTTTCTGTTCTCCAACTGCAGGGCCAGGTGGTTCTAACAGAGACCCAGTGGCCCACAGAGCCTGAAATACTTACTATGGAACCTTTTATAGAAAATTTGCTGTGCTGATCCTTGGCCTAGAAGGGTGGCACCAGATTCATAACTTTAACTATGGGGAAAGGAACTAAATACTCAGGTCAGTGGCCGAAGTTGAGAGAATTATAGTTCTCCTTTAAAAGAATATTTACATATTTTGGTTTCATACTTTTATTAAAGGTAATATGTGTTATATATATATGGAAAACTTTTAAAGATATATATGAGTCACTCAGTTTTGTCCAACTCTTTGTGACCCCATGGACTGCTGCCCACCAGGCTCCTCTTTCCATGGGACTTTCCAGGCAAGAATGCTAGAGTGGGTAGGTATTTTCTTCTCCAGGGGATCTTCTGGACCCAGGGATCGAACCCAGATCTCCTGCATCACAGGAAGATTCTTTACCGTATGAGCCACCAGGGAAGCTCCATTATATATATCTGTATATATACACACATATATATACTTTTTAAAGTAAAATTTATATATATATATATATATATATATATATATGGGCTTCCCTTGTAGCTCACTTGGTAAAGAATCTGCCTGCAGTGCAGGAGACCAGGGTTCGATCCCTGGGTTGGGAAGATGCCCTGGAGAAGGAAATGGCAACCCACTCCAGTATCTGCCTGGAAAATCTCATGGACAGAGGAGCCTGGTGGGCTGCAGTCCATGGGGTCGCAAAGAGTCGGGCACGACTGAGTGACTAACACTTACTTACATATATATATATATATATATATAACCTTTAAAGATATACATTTCTAGATTTATATACATATTCATGGCTTGTTATTCAATTTTGTGTGTGTGTGTGTGCGTGTGTGTGTGTGTGCGTGTGTGTGTGTGTCTGGGCTTCTCAGGTGGCCCTAGTGGTAAATGACCTGCCTGCCAATGCAGGAGACATAAGAGATGCAGGTTCAATCCCTGGATTGGGAGGATCCCCCGGAGGAGGGCACGGCAACCCGCTCCAGTATTCCTGCCTGGAGAATCCCATGGACAGAGGAGCCTGACAGGCTACAGTCCATGGGGTCGCAAAGAGTCAGACATGACTGAAGTGACCGAGCACACACACGTGTGTATATCTACATGTGTGTAGATACACATCCTAGGAAAAAAGCTCATTCAAAATGGCAGTTCTTGGTGGTAGAAATACAGGTGCTTATTATATTCTTCTTTGTTGGATCACGTTTTTGTCAGTTTTCCGGGGAGATGTAAATGTAAGAAAACGGCGGACACCTGGCCGTGTGAGAGGTAATGACTGTCATTGTGCCAATATCATTTTCTCACCGAGAAACTGCCTTTTCTCTTCAAATGTTGAATGATGATCTTTTCTTTAAAAAAACCAGGGTTTGGCTTTTATTCTCACCTAACATTTCTGGAAAACTCCAGTATCTAATTGCTTCCTCATAGAAAAAAAAATTGCTAAGCCTCAACGCACTAAAGATTTTTATAAAAATCAATCTTATCCTTGAAGTAAAATGCGACATAGATTATCCTTTCTGCTAGAAGTTATGGTAATGACCTACTGAGATACGCCTCACAATACAGTAATATTGCTTCTTTACCGGTTTGAAAATATTTTCCCATAGGAAGGCATAAAGCAGGTTCTATGTGAAAAAATAAAATAAAATTACATAGCAACCACATTGGTGCTCTGGAGGATTGGAACAGTGGGACCTAATGATTTTCTTCGTCCTGACATCTAATAATCTAGTCGCATCAGGAAAGGTGAGCTTAATGAAGCATATTGAGATAGGAGAGCAGGCGATTTATGGTGGACCTGTTGTGGTTATATTCCTAAATGGATCCCATTAGCTCAACACTGGTTGCTGGTGAATGGCCACATTTCCGAATAGACAAATCCATGAATCACTCGGGCATGTTTCAGAAGCCTGCTCTATAGAATGGCTCGCCTTCCACCTTTTCACTAGGGCCAGGTGAACGACCTTTTTTTAATGAGGCTCAGCAACCTTTCTGGGAGCAAGAAACAGAATTATTGCCACTGAACGTGCATTCTTCCTCCTAACACGTATGCAGAACTTCATCCTTGATGTGGCATGTATCAAGCATAGCACTGAATTCTTTAATAGCATTATCACAAACATGTATTGTTTTCAGTGTGTTTTGTAATTAGACCAGAGATCTAAGAGATAGGGGATATGTCTACACACATAGCCAATTCACCTTGCTGTGCAGCAGAAATAATCCAACATTGTAAAGCAATTATATGCCAATAATGAAATCTTTAAAGAGAGCTCAAAAAATAAATAAAACTCCAATGTGTGTTTATTGTGGAAAGCTGTAAAAAACTGGAAAAGCACAGGGGAAAATGTCACTCATATTTTATCATGGAAAGAGAGCCACATGTAATATTTTGTTACAAATCTGTCCAGTCCATTTTCCACTGCATATGTAACTAAAAAATCATAAGCACACAGGAGACATTGTATCATATAAACTGCCTTATAATAGTTTTGTGCTTTGCAATATATCAAGATTTTCTGCCACTAAAAAAGAATGATAACTTCAATTTTGATATCGCACTGTGATGCAAGATTCCTTTTCACTCTATGTTAAATAACACTGAAGCGAACATCTCTGCCCATAGCTTCATGAACTGCCCCTTGTTTGATATGTCAGGGTAAATATCTTGAAGTGAAATTGATGAGTCAACCAGTGGGCACCATTTCTAGCTTTTCAGGCATAGGAAACCAGGACCCTGACTTTTATACAAATCCACATTCCCAGGAGTGATATAAAAGAGAACCCATCCCATCTTAGGAGGGCTTCCCTGGTGGCTCAGATGGTAAAAAAAAAAAAAAAAAAAAAAAAATCCGCCTGCAATGCAGGAGACACAGGAGACCTGGGTTCGATCCTTGGGTTGGAAAGATCCCCTGGAGAAGGGAATGGCTAACCGCTCCAGAATTCTTGCCTGGAGAATTCTATGGACAGTGGAGCTTGGTGACTACCATCCATGGGGTCACAAAAAGACACAACTGAGTGACTAACACTTTTGCACTTATCTTAGGAACAATTTGGGGCCAGTTTGTTCCTCTTTCAATAATAATGGCTTGGTTCCCTCTTCCATCCACCTGCCCCAACTGGACCACCACATGATTGCACGTTAAATTAGCATAAAAGAGCTCAAACATCACAAACAAAGGTGGTAATGGGGAGCAATTTAAATCTGAGCTTATTTAACCTAAGTGGCTAGTGGCTGCTCATTTTATCTTAATTGCCTTTTAAACTAAAATCAATGTTAAATTACCTGAACAACAGCTTCTGCACAACTGCGAACTGAAAATTCTTTAAGTGCCTCCTCAAAAGCCTTGGCTCTTGTTTGGCCGACTGACAGGAAAAGAGTTCCTTTCTTCACTGGGCTCCAGCCTGGGACTAGCGGATGTGATTCAAAGGTGGGTGCTCCTGGGAGCTGTTGGCTCTGCGATGAGTTGGTCCTTGACATGAAGCGTCCAGAACGAAATCTGGGTAAGAGTCTGACCTCCGTCATCCCTCCCCACCTTGCTTTCCTTCCTCCTATCGACAAAGGAAGACTGAATATACACGTGGAAAACAGCCAGGCCATGTATATACAAATGGAACTTGGACCCTAAATCTTCTCAGCAGCCAGTCCAGGAAACCAACTCATATCTCCAGCCAACAACCCAGGAAGCCAGGCTGCTAGCCACAAATCACACCTGTAGGAAGTCAGACCATCAGCTCTAATAAATCAATTCAGAAAGCCCAACAAGAACCCCTGTAACAATTGTTTCAAAAAACAGCCTAGACTTGATAAGTAATGGGCACCTCTAACATTTGTCCCCATTGTCAACTTCAGGACAACCCGAGAAAGTGAAATATGCACCTTTCACCAGGCATAGTAGAGAAGGAAATGGCAACCCACTCCAGTATTCTTGCCTTGAAATTCCATGGACAGAGGAGCCTGGCGGGCTATAATTCATGGGGTCGAAAGAGTGGGATGTGACTCAGTAATTAAACAACAAAAATGACAACACCAGGCCCAGGAATGGTCCTGCTTCTTACTGTTCCACCTCCAGCTTCCCCAGGACAACCATTTGCCCCCTGCCGATCAGGACATCCCTGGAACCTTCTCATTGTCCCTCGAAAGATCTCTCTCACCCTCTGTCTACCTCTGAGCTTCTGCTAAAACACTAGTGGCCTGATGGTGGCTTACTCCCTTGCGACAGCAAGATTTGAGTAAACTGCCTTTGCTTGTTCTCATTTGGTTGGTCTTGGCTTATTTCTACGATGACTGTTTGTTTTCAATAGTATGTTAGGTAAAAGAGACGGACAGAGTCCTAGCCTTCACTGAGCTTATGTTCCGGGGGGAAGAAAGATGACAAACAAGGGAATGAGACATTGCAACAGATGATTCTATGTAGGAAATGAACCTTGCAATGAAATGAGGAAGCAAGCGGGCAGAAGCCATAGACAAGACTCTTGGGTTCCTAGGGTTTCTTATTACACGGTTCAGCTTCCTGCTTTTGTTTCATTGAAAACCTTATTGAGGACACAGCATCTGATATGCCCTGTCAAGCACAAAACTCACCGGCCAAGAACCCCACTCAGAACACAAAGGAGACAGGTAGGTAGAACCAGGACTGAGATTCAGGTTAAGAACTGTGAGAGCTAAGACACTGGAGGGAAATTCTCCTTTCAGATACTACAAGGCCTCCTGGAGCTGAAGATTGAGGGAGGGACTTCCCTGGTGGCTCAGTGGTTAAGACGCTGTGCTCCCAAAGCAGGGGGCCTGGGTTCCCCCCGCCCCTACCACCCCATTCAAGGAACTAGATCCCACGTCCTGCAACTAAGAGCTGGCATGCCACAGTGAAGACTGGGCACAGCCAAATAAATATTTTTTTTTCTTTTTTGAAGAAGAAGATTGGAGGAGGTAGAAATGGGGCTTAGAATATGCTACTTCAAAAGATGGCATCTTGGCATTTCGAGTATTTTAAACAGAAGGAATTTGAGAAACAGTTGATTTAGGAAGGATTTTCCGTCTGACCTTCTCCTCACCTTACCTCCCCTGAAACAGGTCATGAGCTCTCAGGGGAGAGGTCCTTTTCTTACAAGATGGAGGGGTGGAAGAGCAATCCGAATGAACAAGCTTTGCCAGATTCCCCTGATTGTCACCCTCAGCTCACATCATTTTGTCTGATCATTTTCCCCCCGTGACTGTCCACTCTTTATCAAACCTAACATAAAATGCTCAAGCTTCTTCATGTCCTCATTTCCTTAAGAAGGCTCTGGAGCCACATAAAACTTACGTTAAATAAATTCGTACACTGCTCTCTTGTTCATCTGTCTTTCATCAATCCGTTTTATGGGGCCCCTGTCAGAGACCATAAGACAGGTAGGAGGAAAGACTTTTCTTCCCTTACAAGGGGGAGAGGGATATTGTGGGTATTTCTACAGGTTACATCAGCATGGACATAGTGAAGATGGAAGAGGTTTGCTTGGAGATATCCCTAGATGATCATCCTATCTTCTGTAAGATAATTTCCTCTTGAATTGCCTAAACTGGAAATTGGATAAACAGTGTAGAGAACAAAAGGGCATCAAAGAGATTACTGATCACACTTGGCCTCAAATCCTCTCATCCTACAAAGGGAACAAGGAGATAGATCAGGACAGCTAATTCCACTGACTTGATTTGGTCTGATCACAGGACAGAACAGTGCTAGAAATCTCACATGCTCGAGGGTGTCCTTCAACTGTAGGATTAGGGAATGGAAAGACTGGTCAAATCAGGGTCTTTCCTAAAAAGCCTTACAGAATTGGGAAAGAGTGGAGCAGTGAACTCCCACAGCTGGATTCAGAAAGCCAGGTAGATTTCACGGTGCAGACCTGCTCAGTCGCTTCAGTCGTGTCTAACTCTCTGCGACCCCATGGACTGTAGCCCATCAGGCTCCTCTGTCCGTAGGATTCTCCAGGCAAGAATACCGGAGTGGGTTGCCATGCCCTCCTCCAGGGGATATTCTTGACCCAGGGATCGAACCTGTGTCTCCTGTGTCTAAAGCACTGAAGGCAGATTCTTTGCCCACTGAGCCACCAGGGAAGAGTCTGATAAGTAGGAAAGAGGAACACTTCATGGAGGGATACAAGAGAGGTGACCTCTAAAAAGAACTAGGAGGAAGGAGGGGAAGACAGATAAACAGAAACAAGAGTCTGTTGGCCCAGAGGAAGACAGAGATGGGGGACTGGTTGCCGTGGTCACGGAAAGCTTTCTGCCTTAGTTCTCTATTCCTTCCCTTCCCCTCTGTGCTTCTGATGCAACCCGACTCCCCACCAAGTCCCAACCACACCCTCCATCCCTGCTAGCATCTCCAGACACAGTTGGGATTGCACAGGACATGGCCAGCCTGCAAAGGAGTCCCCAGGTCCCTTTGCTTTGCAGAAAAGCAAAATATCCCAATGCTGAGATGAATACGCCTCTTCCCTGAGCCTCATGATCTTTCGTGAAGCATAGCCGGTGGGCCAGGCTGTCAGAAATGCAATTTAAACACTGAGTGCTAAAATAAATATGAATTCTCTGACACTAGAGGCTTGGTTAGTTTAAATTTTTTTCTTTCCAATTGCAAGCATGAAGATGTCTTCGTATCTAAGAATAACATCAAAAATGTAACTGATTGACTCATTCTTCTAACATTACATACGTGACTGCCCACTGAATTCTATATGTGAATTGTAAAGTCTTTGTCAGTCCTGGAGAGACAAAGCTAAATAAGTGTACTGAGGAAGACAGATACAAACAAATGTTATCATGTAAAACAGTATATAATTACTGGAATAAGTGAGACAGAGTACAGCGTGCTGTGTCTCTGCTGAGTAGAGGAAGCTTCTTTCTCTGCCTAAAGGCAGAAGGCAGGTTTGAGAGAATCCACTAAGATGGAGATTCTTAGGTTGGGTTTTGAAGAATGCAGAGGAGTCTGTTCAACATAGTCATGGGGGGAAGGCATTTTAACCAGAGGAAACAACTTAAGCAAAGGAGCGGAGGTGTGACAGTGTGAGTTGATTGGCGGGGGGGATGGGGGGGTGGAGCAGAGGGGGGAATGTCCAGGCTGGAAAAGCAGGGACAGGTCAGATAACAAAGGGTCTGTTTGCAATTCTAAGTGGTTTAGACTCCATTTTTTCTATAATAAAGTGGAACAGAAAAGCCATTCCATTGGGAATATGGAAAAGGACCACAGGAAGCAGGGAGATCCATCAGAGACTCTTGTTCTATTTCAGACCGAAAGATGATGAGGGTTTGTGCAAAAGAAGACGTGGCAACAAGGACATGATGGAAAGCAAGAATTTGGTAAATGTTTGATAAATAGAACTGACAGGACTTGTCGAATGACTGGAAAATATATGCATGTATAGTGGTGACTTACAAAAAGGAATTGAAAGAGACCAAAAAGTCAAGACCAATTCATGGATCTGTTACAAGTTACTGACTGACCAGTGCCGCCCATCACTAAGTTCAGAAGAATTACAAAAAGATTTGGGAAAGATAAGAGGCCCATTTTTGGATGAATAGGTCTAAAACCGGAGAGTCTGAGGACCATCTGGAAGCCATGAGCACAGAGAGATGATGCCACAGACATAGACGATCTTGGAAGAATAGACAGACTCTGATATTTGGTACTTTAACGTCCAAGGTAACACACTAGGATACAGTTGCTAAACCCTAAAATGTGTTTCATTTTAAACCCTAAAATGAGTTTGAATAAATATATAGAAGACGGGATTGTGCCTTATCTGTGATTTCCTGTAACAACATGGGGCACACGTACATGCTCAGTCATGTTTGCGACCCTTTGGACTGTTGCCCGCCAGGCTGCTCTGTCCATGGGATTTCCCAGGCAAGAATACTGGAGTGGGGTGCCATTCCCTTCGCCAGGGGATCTTCTCAACCCAGGGCTGGAACCCACGTCTCCTGCATTGCAAGGCAGATTCTTTACTGCTGTGCCACCCGGGAAGCCCTGTAACAACACAGTCATGAATTTAATATTTTTGACTAGTTTACAACCAGTAAGATGAACTGTGGTGACTGGATCCAAGTACTGACAAACTGTTACTATCACCATCTGGATCAAACGTTACCTTTTGAACAAACTCACTCTTCTACAACCACTGAACGTCCAATGAGATACGGCCTCTAAAGCACTCAGCCCTACCCGGATGCAGGAATTTCAGCTGTAGACAGTGTCTAAACCAGGTTTCTACATAGGGACATCTAGAATGAATGATAATAGAATAATAAAGCATTCACTAAACAGATGTCTGTTTGCCAGGCGCAAAGTAAATGCTTAATGAGTATTTGCTAACTACAGGGCTTACTGTGTGCCAAGTGTGAGGAAGAAATGGAGCATTCTATGGTTAACTGGGCTGTTTAGGCTCCCCTGGTGGCTCAAAGGTGAAAAATCTTCTTGCAATGCAGGAGATCACCTGCAGTGCAGGAGACAAGGGTTCAATCTCTGGGTCTGGAAGATCCCCTGGAGAAGGAAATGGCAACCCACTCCAGTATTCTTGCCTGGGACATCCCATAGACAGTGGAGCCTGATGGGCTAGAGTCCATGGGGTTGTGAGGGTCTGACATGACTTAGTGACTAAACCACCACTAAACCACTGCTGTCTAGACTCCCAGTAGATACCAGAAACCCTTTGTCACTCGTAAGATGGAGGTCATTCACCCGCCCACAGCTGAGTCCTCCTGAGACACAGTCCAGGATTATGAGGGTCTCCTCTGCTACTCTAGGTCTTGATGGACCGGTGGAGAGTTTCCTACTCCCACCCAGGGAGCCTGGGATAAAAGGGTACTTGCGGACGTGGGCGTGATTCTTCCCACAGGAAGCTCAGAACTCCAGTTCTAAAGAGTCACACTGGAATCTCACTCAAAGGTTTTCCATTCAACTGAAATGTGGGAAGGTAAGAAAACAAACTTACTTTGTGTAGAAGCCATGAAGTTAAAAAGATGTTGGCTCCTTGGAAAAAAAAAAAAAACTATGACACACCTAGACAGCATATTAAAAAGCAGAGGCATTAATTTGCCAACAAAGGTCAGTCTATTCAAAACCATAGTTTTTCCAGTAGTCATCTATGGATATGAGAAGTGGACCATAAACAAAGCTGAGCACCAAAGAATTGATGCTTTTGAACTGTGGTGTTGGGGATTTGAGAGTCCCTTGGACTGCAAGGTGATCCAACCAGTCCATCCTAAAGAAAATCAGTCCTAAATGTTCATTGGAAAGACTGATGCTGAAGCTGAAACTCCAATACTGTGGCCACCTGATGTGAAGAACTGACTCATTAGAAAAGACCCTGATGCTAGGAGGGATTGGAGGCAGGAGGAGAAGGGGATGACAGAGGATGAGATGGTTGGATGGCATCACCAACTCTTGGACATGAGTTTGAGTAAACTCTGGGAGTTGGTGATGGACAGGGAGGCCTGGCGTGCTGCAGTCCATGGGGTTGCAAAGAGTCAGACACAACTGCGTAACTGAATTGAACTGAACTGAAGGAAAAAAAGAAAGAGAAACCCATATGAAGACTGCCCACATTCCACAGGTGTCCAAGGCAGCGCTCATCAGCTGGTGAGGGAGCCTGAAACAGCAGATGGGAACCGGCCATCCCCTGGTCCTCAGGGCTCTCCCCTCGGAGCACACGCCACCCTTCTCCCCCAGCACCCATCTCTTTCTTAAAGCTCCAGTCTCTTTCTTAAAGCTCCACTCTCGTTCTTAAAGCTAGGTCTTTTCCACAGAGCATGACCTCTAAAAGCAAACCATCTCATCTGTCACTTAATCAAAGAAGGAAAACCATTTCAGACCTAGAGAAAATCTTGACTGTGTTGGTCTCCTGAAGAGGCAATAAGATACACACTACTATATATAAAATAGATAACTAATAAGGACCTACTGTATAGCACAGGGAACTCTACACAGCACTCTGTGATGGCCTATATGGGAAAAGAATCTGAAAAAGACTGATGTGTGTGTGTGTGTAAATCTGATTCTCTTTGCTGTACACCTGAAATCAACACAGCATTATAAATCGACTGTGTTGCTGCTTTGCCACTAAGTCATGTCCTATCTACCAGGTTCCTTTGCCCGTGTCACGGGATTTTTCCAGGCAAGAATGCTGGAGCAGGTTGCCATTTCCTACTCCAGGGGATCTTCTGATTCAGGGATCAAACTCACATCTCCTGCTTGGCAGGAGGGTTCTTTACCGTATGAGCCATGAGAACAACCCAAGTGTCCACTGGTGGATGAAGGGATGAAGAAGTTTTACATATGTTTTACATATACATAAGTTTTACATATGCATGTATACACACACACACAATGGATTATTATTCAGCCATAAAAAATGAGGAAGTCCTACTACTTGTGACAGCACGGATGAATCTTGAGGGCATTATGCTAAGCAAAAAGAATCAGAGAGAATCACTGCATGATCTTGCTTATATGTTGAATCTTTAAAAAGAGAGAGAGAAGTCTTTTTCTCATAGAAAAAGAGATGAGGCTTGAGGTTTACAGAGGGGAAGGGGAGGGGAGGGGGAGTTAGAGGGACGTGTTCAAATGACACAAACTTCCAGTTAGGAGGCAAACAAGTACTCGGGATATGACATACACCATGTTGTTAAGTATAGCCAACACCGCTGTGTGATACATAGGAAAGCTGTTAAGAGAGTAAATCCTAAGAGCTCTCATCACAAGGCAAAGCTGTTTCCTTTTTTTCTTTCTTTTCTGTTTTATTCTATCCAGAAGAGAAGATGGATGCTACCTAATTCACTGTAGGGGTCATTTCACAATATATATGCATCAAATCACCAGTCTGTACACCTCAAACTTCCACAGTGACGTCTGTCAGTTGCTTCCCAATAAACCGGAGAAAAATACCTTAGACGGGTAATCAAAAGGATGGAACTCAGACTCGAGCCTCTTGGGTGCGCATTTGGCCCAGTGTGTATCCCTGTGACCCCCCACGAGAGATTCCTCTGGTGGAATTGGAACAGGAGAAGAGGAGAGATGCCATATCCAGTCATTCACAGCCCCACAGCTGTCAGCTTGAATTCAGACACGACTGAGTTTGAAATCTGGCTCTGGGGAGTTCTAAGAAATTTGGCAAGTTTATTTAAAAATCTTCCCGAACACCTGCTTCCTCACCTCAAAAACGGGTTTAATACCAACCCATTGAGATGGTTGCTGGGAGGATTGTAAAGTTAAATAACATATGTTAAGGTACCAAGCAGAAAAACTAGGGTAGAGTAGGCATTTTTAGATGTTTGAAAAATAAGCTAATGATGTTAAGATATTCTCAAGATAATAGACACTGATGGTGCTGAATTTTTTTAGATCCTTTTCTGGTTGAGCTAAGGATTTGCTAGAAAGTTTAAAGGATATATATACATATATACACACACACACACACACACATATCCTAATTCACCCACAAATATATATACATATATAATTTGAAATATACATAAAATTTGAAATATATCTATATTTATATAATAAGGAATTATTTCTAACTTCAGTCTAAATCTGGAATCAGCAAACTTTTTTTGGTAAAGGTCTAGATAGTAAATATTTTCTGCTTTGTGGGCCATCTGGATTCTGATGCAAACTACTCAGAGCTATCTTCTCAGCACAAAATAACCACAGACAATATGGAAACATCTGAGCATGGCTGCACGCCAATACTATCACTTAAGGACATATATTTATTTCCAGGAGTGAGAAGGCTCTGGTCTAAATGTACATTAAAAGCACAAGTGAGGTGGCTACCTTTTTACTTCCTATGTAAACTTTGAAATTGAGTCCTATGAACTCAAGGACTGAGTCCAACCACCAAATTCATTCAGTACAGAAAAGAAAATGAAAGGGATCCAAGAATTAAATCCACTGGATTATCGTGACCCTTACAAGCTCATCTATATAGTCAAAATAAAGAATATTCATGCACAGAAGATTCAGGGAGGAAAAAACCTTCGCCCTTCCCCCCATCAAAGAAAACAACTAAATAGCCAACAACAAAACTCACTCCACCACTTTTTGTTTTCCCAAATAACCTACTGAGCCTCATTCTGCAAACATATAAGGTATAAGACAACTGCTTTGTTTGGGTAAAAATTTACTTGTAAAAAAATGTGAGGAAAGGGATTAAAAGTAATCATAAAAGGTAATTGCATGGAAGCAGCATTGTGCATGGAGAAGGAACTGACACCCCACTCCAGTGTTCTTGCCTAGAGAATCCTGTGGACAGAGGAGACTGGTGGGCTGCTGTCCATAGGGTTGCATAGAGTCGGACACAACTGCAGCAACTTAGCATGCATGCATGCATTGGAGAAGGAAATGGCAAGCCACTCCAGTGTTCTCGCCTGGAGAAACCCAGGGACGGAGGAGCATGGTGGGCTGCCGTCTATGGAGTCGCACAGAGTCGGACACGACTGAAGCGACTTAGTGGCAGCAGCAGCAGCAGCACTGTACAAGTGACCAGGGTTTTAGAGTTTATAGAACACTTTACATATACTCTCTAGTGTTTACTGTTTATGACAGTCAGGCTGTCTGTGACAGACTATGATTACTGCACACATCTTACAAAACATACGGACTTGCCTGGAGGTAACACAGCTAATGAATGATGCTGTCAGAACTGACCCCAGAATCTTTGTCTTGGAGGCTAAGTTCTTCTGCCATACAGAACTGCCTCTTTTTAATGCAATGCTATCCAGTGGACGTGGCTTAAACAAACATTGCGGGAAGGAGAAAAGGTGAAATATATTCAGTGAAATGATTAATGCTGATGCAGAGTAATTAATGTTTTGAATATGATCTGTAATCCATATGGAAGGTGTAATCAAAACACGAGAGAGGTGACCTACCCACTCTAGGGTGAACCTTCATAAAATACTAACCATGGCAGGGATTTTTAGGGCCAGCTCTATGTGGCGGGGCTGTTCTCTTTACATTAGAAAAATTGGGGTGTGGGTGGTTAGAATGGATAATTGACCTTCCTTTAAATGTCAGGCCAATACTTGGCTAGACAGCAATTTTATAATCAGTCCACTTCTAATACATATTAAATTTGGAATACGAATTGGACATTATAAATAATGCTTTGTGCACTGATCTGGCTATTTTCAAAAATAAATCAACTGAAATATGTGTTCTATAGAATTAATTTATAAGAGGTACTGCTGTGTTGGATAAACATACACACACACATAGACATATATATATATATATTCAAAGGTTATACCAAATTACATTCCTACCATCCGTATATGAGGATTTCATTACCTCAAAGTCATGCCAATTTTGGCTACCAGTGATCCTGTTAATCTTTGCCAACTTAAGATGTAAAAATAGTATCTCACTGCTATTTTAACGGCATTTCTCTGGACACCAACATTCAGGAGCAGCAATTAAAGCCATTGGATAAGAGTAACCTTCACCCCACTGGTTAGAATTTGATCAAAGGCTGGTGACAATGACAAGAAAGCAGAAGCATGGATGCCACTTCAAGGACTAAATGATTTCCAGAAAGAATGTGGTGGTTTGAGTTGCAGTGCATCAGGTGTAGTAAACACCACTAGTTCTGAATTATCAAGAGGTCATCCCCCTTCCTTCCAGTAACAGGTTTTATTTATTTATTTTTCTTAAAGTCCTTCTCTTGGGGATGACGAACCCTCAGTCCGCATGGTTCCTGTACAGCCGTCATCCCCACCCTGGCTCACCATGGGCACGCCGGTGAGCCTAGCTCCAGAGGAACTCACATTCCATGACAATGAGGATGGCTCTGAGTGATGGGCATCAACCCATCGTTTCACACTGAGGCTGTTCAGAGAAAAGAAAGCTGGGGCAGTTAGCAAGCATCTTCACCCTTGGTAATGGCGGAGCCAACCTAAACTTGGCGACGACAGAGGTCAGTGACAGAGTAAGATCTGGTCCTGGTGACACTATCTGACCTTCTGCATCCAGTAGACCTTAACGATTCCTCGAGTTCTCAGTTCGGAAGGTTCATATTCTTCCTTTCTGCTTAGATCAGCTTGTGTAGGGTTTCTGCTGCTTATATCCAACAGAAAACTAGCTAGTACAACAGTTCAGAAGGTTCTGACCCCAAGTGTTACCTGAGCAAAACTTAAAGTAGGGATTCTCGTCATTCTTATGCTATTTCACAACATCACACCAAGGCTGAAGGGCCTCAGTGAGCAAAACTCTAACACATAACAGGAAACAGTGGAATGAAACAAATTACAAGTGCAGAAATGGGACGTGTGTGTGTCACACACACACACACACACACATAAGGTGGTAGTGGATTAGTTGTTAAGTTGTGTCCAACTCTTGTGACTCCATGGACGGTAGCCAGGCAGGTTCCTCTGTCCATGGGATTCCCCAGGCAAGAATACTGGAGTGGGTTGCCATTTCCTTCTCCAGGGGATCTTCCCCACCCAGGGATCAAACCTGCATGTCCTACATTATGGGCAGATTCTTTACCACTGAGCCACCAGGGAGGCCTGTGTATATCTATACACATATGTATTACATTGGCCAAAAACTCTGTTTGGGTTTTTCCATAACATCTTATGGAAAACACACACACACACACACACACACACACACATACATATTTGTGGAAAGAGCAGAACAGTAAATAAATGGTGTTGAGTCCATTGAATATCATTTTACAAGAAAAACAATGCATGCTAGATCTCATATTCAATTTGGAAAAAGTAAATTCCAGGTGAGTTTTAAAAATTTAAAGATAAAGCAAAAAATATCAATTATTATAAGAAAATAGAAGTGGCTCTTCTTATAAGAGCTAGATGGGGAGGAAGAGCTCCGGTGTCAAGAATAAAAGTGATGACTCAGAGATTACCTTTTTATGAGGCATAAGATCCTGCAGATAAAGTCAAAAAGGCAATTGACAGCCTGTGTTTATAACACAGGTGTACCTGGCGAAGGTGAACAGACATAGCGTACCAAGAATTCCTACAATTTAATAAGAGAAAAGATAAACTGATTGAAAATGGAAAGACTGTGCATCAGTGATTCGCACAGGAGGAAAGATACCTCCTATTACGAGCAGTCAGGAAAATGTAAATTAAAGCAGCAATATAACCACGTGCCATGCTGGCCTTCAATGAGCTTTAAAAGCTTGCAGATATCCAATGTTAGCCAGGTAGTTTACAGTGTTGGGAAGACTGAAAATTGGTCCAATGCTTAGGGGTTAAAAAGTTGATAATATTTGGGTTGAATTTAAAAATCTGTGCAACTTTCACTAATTATTTCGTTTCTGGGAACTTATCCAACAAAAGAAAAAGTACCAGAAGTAAAGAAATAGATAAAAGTGTTCATCACTGCAATGCTTACTTTACTCAGAGACAAAACAAACAAATCCAAAGTAAAAATAATCTAAATGCTATCAACGAGGGCAAGGAGGAACGAACTGTGATGTGCCTGCATTGTGAAGTATTATGCAGCTGTTACAAAGGGTGAGATAAATTTTTAATACGATTACGAAGGAGGAAATCACGCCACGTGAGAAAGTCAACTTACTCAATAAAATGTAGAATATGAGTCCATCCTTAAAACACACACATATGAACTGGAGTATTTGTGGTAACAAAGGAGAGGAAAACGGAAAGCACAAACCAGCATGTAAGTGGGAACCCCCTCGCGCCAAGGGGGACGGCAGAGGACTGAAGCCGCAGACAGAGAGGGGCCACCTATTCATTTTACTTGATGTAGTTCTGTGTTGCGTTAATAGTTTTAAAAGCCATGTATATTAACCTGTTTTCCTTCAAAGGAACTAAAATAAAGATTTTTTTTTTAAGGATAAAATTGTCTCTGGAACTTCTAATTAAAAACATTTTTTAAAAAGGAAACAGACAGGAAAGGTAGTCAGTCTTGGAACCCTTCTGTGCAATTTTCATTTGCTCTCTGCCTCTAGGAAAATGCATCGTGTGGAACATTAAATATACAAGTCTCTTGGCATTCATCCAGTCGGAGCTTGCCCCACTGAAACTTAATATAGGCGCTTCCATAATTAAATGCACCGAACAACTAAAATATCCATATAATTACCACAAAGCTGATATAATTGCATACAGCCTTTTATTAGATAATAGTATTGTCCCTACATGAACACCAAGATAGCTCCCACAGAACAGTCCTCGTAGCTCTTTGATTTACCTAAAATTATCCAATTAATCTGCAGACTGCCACTAGGAAAAAATAATCTTCTAATAAATATCTTTGTCAAAACAGAATCAAGTTATTAGATTTCCATGTAGAGACATTTCTTACTTTGAGAAAAGAAAAAAAAAAACAACTTCAAATTACAAAAAAAAAAAAAAAAAAAAAACTTTCTCTTTGATCTAGCAGGCAACTGTTCTGGGTGCATTATATGTGAAAAGATTGGTTTTATTTGGTTCTAGACTTTACTTTTTTGCACTTTCCTGGTTGCTTTTTTTTTTTTTTTTGGAGTTCCCTGGTGGCTCAGACAGTAAAGCATTTGCCTATAATGAGGGAGACCTGGGTTCGTTTCCTGGGTGGGGAAGACCCTTTGGAGAAGGAAATGGCACCCCACTCCAGTACTCTTGCCTGGAAAATCCCATGGATGGAGGAGCCTGGTACGCTATAGTCCATGGGGTCCCAAAGAGTCAGACAAGACTGATCGACTTCACTTACTTTTGTAGAGCAGTTTTCGGTTTAAAGCAGAGAGAGTAAGGTGCGGAGATTTCCCATTTACTCCTCGGCCCCTACAGGTCTAGTCTTTCCTACCATCAGCACCCACTCCAAAGTGGGGTATTTGTAACCACTGATGAACCCAGACAAATAATTATCACCCAAAGTCTGTAACTTACATGAGGTTCAATTTCTGTGTACATTCTATGGGTCTGGACAAATGTATGGATAAGGATACATATCCTTCACTACAGAGAGAAGTTACGCTGTATTAACGATGCCCGGTTCCCCCACCTATTCCTCCTCCCCACTCTAAATCCCTGGCAATCCCTAGCCTTTTATTGTCTCCAAAGTTTTGCCTTTCCCAGACACCGCTGGAATCATATCACGTGTAACCTTTTCACACTAACGTTCCTCCACTTAGTAATATGCATTTCCATTTCTCACATGTCTGTTCATGACTTGATAGCTTATTTTATTTCTCTTTTTTAAGATTTTTTTTAATGTGGACCATTTTAAAAATCTTTATTGAGCTTCTTACAATATTATTTTTGTTTTGTTTTGGTTTTTTGATTGTGAGGCATATGGGGTCTTAGCTCCCTGACCAAGCATTGAACCCATACCCCACTGCACTGGAAGGGGAAGTCTTCATCAGTGGACTGCCAGGGAAGGCCCTGCTCATTTTATTTCAATGCTGAGTAATATTCCATGATCTGGATGTACCACTGCTTATTGATCCATCACCCTACTGAAGGATATCTTGGTTGTTCCCAAGTTTGGTGACTACGAATAAAAGCTGTTCTAAATACTCATGTGCAAGGTTTAGAGGAAGAAAGCGTTCAGCCCTTTTCAGTAAATACCTAGGACCAGGACTGGCAGATCAGATGGTTAGATCTTTTGGTTTGTAAGAAAACACCAAACTACCTGTCAAAGTGCATGCGTGGTAAGTCGCTTAAGTCACGTCCAACTCTTTGTGATACTATGGACTGTAGCCGCCAGGCTCCTCTGTCCATGGGGATTCTCTAGGCAAGAACACTGGAGTGGGTCACCATGCCCTCCTCCAGGGGGTCTGCCCAACTCAGAGATCAAACCTGCATCTCTTACATCTCCTGCATTGGCAGGCGGGTTCTTTACCACTAGCGCCACCTAGGAAGCCCTATCTGTCAAAGTAGGTGAACCATTTTGCATTCCCACCAGCAAATTGTGACAGCTTCCTTTTGCTCCACATCTTTGTCAGCATTTGGGGTTGTCATTGTTCCAGATTTTGGCCATTTTAATACGTATACAGTGGTATTTCACAGTTGTTTTAATTTCCATTTACAAGTGTTGTTTATTTTTTTTCTGAAAACAAAATGAGACAAAACACCAAACCTCAAATAAAAACAGCTTGAAAGATCATTGATGGGAAGGCAGTTAAATTACAGTGACAGATGTTATAGGCAAAATTGTGCCCACCACGTTCATATGTTGAGTTCCTAACCCCACACTATTGAAGAATATGACTGTATTTGGAGATAAAGGCTTCAAATTGAAATGAGGTCCTGTGGATGGACCCTAATCCAATATGACTGTGTCCTTATGAGAAGAGGGCACTAGAGCATGGACACCCACAAAGGGATGCCCACGTGACGACTCAGGGAGAAGACAGCCATCTAGAAGTCAAGGAGAATCCAATGCTCCTGGCACCTTGATCTTGGACTGTCAGCCTCCAGAACTATGGAAAAATAAATTTCTGTTATTTAAGCCACTCAGTCTGTGGTACTTGGCTGTGGGAGCCCCAGAAAAGTAACACAATGTACATTATAGAGTACTCCACAGCCACTGACAAGAAGCAGCAGGACTGCAATGTACAGGTCCTGAGAATATTCTCTACACATTGCTGGGACCGACGAATATACTGTCAAAGTCAAAGATATAAGCAGCGTTGGATAAAGGAGACGTACTGCCAATGAAAATCGTTTGGACAAGACTTGTGGGTCAGTAGTTTATCAGTCACAAAATAATTTTCTTTCTCAGGTGTCCTCCATTTCAAATAGCTTATGTTAATTTTGAAACGTGCTAAAATCCTTGATGTACCTACATTAATATTTAGGGGTTGGAGGGAGAAGACAAAAAAATTAAAACTGTTTTGAAAGAATGACATTGTAAATTAAGTGTTTATCCTGAATTTAAAAAGTGTGATGATATCTAAACTCCAATCTCAAAAACACAAAATTTCTAGTGGAACCTCAGGAAGGCACAAGGAGTATTTATCATTTCTGGTCTTGGGAATGGGGCGGGCGGACTTTGAGCATCGCCACAGTCCTCTAATCACCACCTCTTGGGGAGGAATGCAGCTATCCACAGAGGAGAGTGACTTAACTCCCAGGAATTCTGGGGGACACAGCCAGAACCAGGTCTCGCAAGGGCAAAAGGGCATTTGGCAATATGTGTCTTGTCTTACAAATCCATATTCATTTTACATTCACCTCCGCAGTACATCTGAGCTGGCTTTAATGTAAAAGAGTGTTTACAATTCTTTCATTTCTCTCTTCTAGGTCAAACGAGTGTTCCAAGACATGCACTTGGGTTTTTCTGTGGTTGAGGAGCCTTGATGCACATTGCTATGTGGTCATGATCGTCTGGCAAACTCAGAAGGTGATTGTTGTTGTTCAGTGGCTAAGTCGTGTCTGACTCTTTGCAACCTCATGGACTGCAACACACCAGGCCTCCCTGTCCCTCACTATTGACAGCCAGTCAATAGCGGATGTCAATTCTCGTCTTACTCTGAAATACCAATGGTCCATGCTTGATTCTCCTGACCAGTGGAGCTCACCACGATTGTGAGAATCATGGCTAATGTATCTGGGCACTCAGGACATCCCTGGTGTCATGCCACGCCCTTTTCATGCATCTTCTCACTCAATCCTTCTAACAAGTTGGTGAGTCTAGCACCATGACCACCCACATTTTGAAGATAGGGACATGTATCTATTCTCCAAGATCAAACCAGTGATAAAGACACTGTAATAAATAGTGTTTGGCTATCAAAAAAAAAGAAAAGAAAGAAAAACAAGCAAAAAAACACAGCTCTAAGGAATTATACCAAGGGATGTTTTTTGGTTTCGGTTTAGAGGAAACCATTCTGTCTTTGTGCGTGCTCATGTACATGGCCATGCACTTCACCCCTGAGAGGGCATCCAGGCTTCCCCTCACTTTGCTCCAGAGTCATCTATAATCTGCATTGCAGGGGAGACTCTTATACCCACTTTTTTTAAGGAGCTGAATTTACAACTCCATTTGTAACACCTACCTGCACACAACAATTGGCTAATTACACTCTGGTCATTAAAGCAGATCAAACGATGAAGGACAGCAAATCACTGGGGTCCACATTATCATTCATCCTAGCAGAGAGCAGCCCCTACTCTGGGGCCTCAAATGAGACAATCATTTCCTGGAACTTGGACTGTGCGCATAAAATGGTCCTTAATTGTAGCCCTTCGAATACCCCCAGCGATTTAATGAGTCCTGGGGCACTGCAGGAACCGGGAAAAGAACTAGAGCTCAGATGATTAAAGTTACAGCTGAGACTCCAGAGAAGCAGTTAGCAATTCACAATGTATCACTGAAGACACATTTCTCTCCACATCAAACCAACACTATGGCAGGATGACTTTCAGAAATCCAAGGTCACCCGAAAACAGTGCGGGACTCCAGAGAGGAGCCCTGGGTTCTTACCTTGCTTCACAATGAGTTTTTCCAGACTCCATCACCTTCCATCAGCAAGGGACTCCATGGTAGCCTAACACTGGCAGCATCACGTTCTCCTTCATGCACAGCCGTTTTTGTTTTTGTTTTTACTTTCATGACACCCCAATTCCCTGTCGCTTCAGTGGGTGCTTTTTTAGTGGAGCAGAGCCCTCTGGGCCTTCGCAAGACAGACCCCTTCCCATGTCCTCCATCTGCCTTTTGTCTATAGAAAACCTTTAGCCAAAGAATCCATTTAATCAGAGAAGTGAAAGCATGAGACCACCTTCTCTGGAGGATTGCTGCATTCCCCAATCAAGCTGTCTTTCCTTTTACTCAAACTTTTCAGTGCTGGATTCTTGAGCAATGCACAGCGGAACCTGAGTTTAGTAACACTTTGACTTCTTTATGGATTCTTTCTCCTCTGGGAATCTTCCCAATGTTTGGATTCAAAGAGGTCTTGAGTCCTCTTTCCTTTTCACTCCAAACTCTACCTAGATGACCCTGTCAATTCCCACAGCTTAAACATCACTTGTATTCCAAGACTTCCAAACACAGCACGAGTCACTTCCCAGGGTCAGGTTCATATACCCAAATGCCTACTTCACATTTATCATCACCTACGTGACTGCAAGGAGATCCAACCAGTCCATTCTGAAGGAGATCAGCCCTGGGATTTCCTTGGAAGGAATGATGCTAAAGCTGAAACTCCAGTACTTTGGCCACCTCATGTGAAGAGTTGACTCATTGGAAAAGACTCTGATGCTGGGAGGGATTGGGGGCAGGAGGAGAAGGGGAAGACGGAGGATGAGATGGCAGGATGGCATCACTGACTCGATGGACGTGAGTCTGAGTGAACTCCGAGAGTTGGTGATGGACAGGGAGGCCTGGCGTGCTGCGATTCATGGGGTCACAAAGAGTCGGACACGACTGAGCGACTGAACTGCCTGACTGACTGACATGACTTCAAACATCGCACCTACAACTTAGCCATCTTTTCCCTTAGACCTAATATCGATTCCTCTTCTATTTCTGCCATCTCAATAAATGCTACCTGCATCTGCCTAGAACATTCCAGAATGAAACAAGAGCATCCACGTGGCTTCCTTTCACATGTTCACCCATCATTAACAATTAATCCACAAGTCACATTGAATCTCCCACCTCGTATCTCATAGATCAGTTCAGTTCCCTTCACCCCAACAGCCATTATGCTCACCCAAAGGCTCCATCATTTCTCACCTGCAACAGCCCCCTAACTGATGATCCTCTCCCGTCTCCTTCCACCGCAATCCATTCTCCACACTGCAGGGAGAGTTACCTTTCTAAATGGAAAATTTGATCCACTTCAATGGTTCCCAATTGTCCTTAGAGTAAAAGCTGAACTCCTTAACTGGCCTTAACAGAGCCCTAAGTTATCTGGTCCTCACTTATCTCTAGGTTCACTGACTGTGGCTTTTTCCCATCATCATCGATAAACTCAAACAGGGATGCACACACACACACTCATGCACACACACACATATACACACACTGATCCACTTTCTGTTCTAAGATAATTCCCTTCATCTCTAGTCCTTTGACATGCCATTTTCTCTACTTGTGGGAACACGGTCTTAATCACATTTCTATCTTCCTTCCTACTCCTTGGCATCTATCAAAAGCCCAGCAGCAAAGTAGGTGCCAAATAAATTACTGTTAAAGGAATATTGGGTTTCCCAGGTGACTCAGTGGGTAAAGAATTCACCTGCAATACACAAATTATGAGAGATGCAGGTTCGACCCCTGGGTTGGAAAGAGCCCCAAGAGGAGGAAATGGCAACCCACTCCAGTATTCTTGCCTGAAACGTCCCATGGACAAAGCATCCTGGTGGGCTACAGTACAAAGGGTTGCAAAGAGTCAGACATGCCTGAGCGACTAAACACACAAAGGAATACAGCAAGACATGCAGCTCCCTGGCTTGTTTCCTTCCTGCCCTCTTTCTTTCCATTTTGCCAAAATTCTTAGATATAACAATATAAGCTTTGTACTCAATTTCAGGGTCTGGCTTTAGCCTAAGATTGTTAGTAGATCTGAATAATTTTTAGCCTCCACCCTCTTCTTGCTGGCATTCTCCCCTCATCCTTTCATGATTACATGCACATGTATTCTTTTGTCTTAATCATCTTATGGTGTATTGAATCTGTGCTTTTATTCTAAGCCACCCCAAACCCATTTTGATCTAGAGACGGAGAAAAGGCAACCATAAAATTAAAACAAATATGGCCATAAACAGCTATGGCCACTGCCCCCCTCCCCACCCCACTGCAGCCTTTCATGCTTTCTGAAATGCTGAAGACCACTAACACTTGATTAAAAAGTCATCGTGTATTTATGGCAATACAAGTTACCTGTCTATACGATAAACCTGGGACAGGAAGGCCTTGTGGTAATATTGATCTAGGTGAGTAAGAGAAGCATGTCATGGTTTTATGGTAATAGTTTACAGCAGCCTCATAGTGATTAACAATTGCATTCAGAGAACTCCTGCCCTCTAGAGATAGGTCTTGTTTACATCCTGCCTGCCACTCATCGGGAGGCCAAGGGGCTTTGCTGAAGGTCAAGGTTGACCGTAAACTTGCTCTATGCAGCCTTTCCCATCACTGCCAAGCAGAAAGTGTACCTCCCTCCTTGGGCTAGATATTTCATCTTTTCCTCCTCCTATCACTACATTCTTGCTATTACAATGTACTTCGATTTTTAAAGTCCATATGTTTCCCACAGAGTTAGGAATCCATAAGGATAGATACATTTTTCTCTAAAAAGATCTTGAGGGACTTCCCTGAGAGTCCAGTGGGTAAGACTCCGTGCTTCTATTGCAAGGGGCAAGGGTTTGATCCCTGGTCAGGGAACTAAGGTACCATATGCCACACGGTGTGGCCAAACAATAATAATAATAATAATATTTTTAAAAGAACATGGTATGTAAGGAAGGAAAGAGTCTGAGTGATCAGTAAAGAAGAACAGAGAACATTGGGGAGGGCAGGAAAGGGAAAGCAAGGTGGAGAGAAAACAGAAGAGGCAGGGAGGTCTATGTCCCTCCTCACTGAAGTTCATTCCTGAATGGCACACAGAAACACTCTCCCAAGCACGCAGTGTAAACACCTCCAAGGCAGAATCACAAAAGTGAGAGTTGCTCAGTCATGTCCGACTCTTTGTGATCCTGTGGACTATACAGTCCATTTGTGACCCTGTGGACTATACAGTCCATGGGATTCTCCAGGATTCTCCAGAATACTGGAGTGGGTAGCCGTTCCCTTCTCCAGGGGATATTCCCAACCCAGGGATTCTACCCAGGTCTCCCGCATTGCAAGTGGATTCTTTACTAGCTGAGACACAAGGGAAGCCCAAGAATACTGGAGTGGGTAGCCTATCCCTTCTCCAGCAGATCTTCCTGTCCCAGGAATCAAAGCGGGGTCTCCTGCATTGCAGGCAGATTCACCAGCTGAGCTATGAGGGAAGCCCTGGAATCATGAAAACTTTAGGTCAAACGATGGTGTTAAGAAGCATGTTACTGGGGGACTTCCTTGGTGGCCCAGTGACTGAGAATCTGCCTTCCAATGCAGGAGACACAGGTTCGATTCCTGCTGGGGAAACGAAGATCCCACAGGCTTTGAGACAACTTAGCACACACATTGCAACTAGACAAAGCCCGTGTGCTGCAAGGAAGACCCAGTGCAGCCAAAAGTTATAAAAAGAAGTACGTTATCAGCATTCTTACAAAATACTGACGTTTATTTGTGTATGTTTTTATTGTCCCTCTTCTCCACCAGATCATCACGGCCCAAAAGAACATTTGATGATGGGCAGGTCCTACCCATCTGCGCCGTCCAAAACAGTAGCCTCCAGTCACAAGTGACTAGCAACACTAGAAACACGGCTTGTCTGACTGAGGCAGTGTATTTTCAATTTCATCTCATTCTAACTCATTTACATGTAATTTAAATAGCCACCCGGGCCTCGTGGCAGCCACCTCTGTCAGCACAGGTAGAGATTAGAAAAATCCTTGAAAGATAAGGATTTTGTCCACTTTCTACCATAAACGTCCGTGGAAGGAGAGGAGAGAATAAGAATGAAAGAAGTGACGGAACTGGCTGGAGTGTTTCCCCATAAAGCAATACTGAACGTGACTACACAAGTTAGAATAATCACGGAGAATGGTTAACTAACATGTCACAAGTGTGTTCTGCGTGCAAGCCCTACTCTAACACCACCTTGGATCAACTCAGGAACCCCGTGAGGGAGACAGAAGTACTTCCTCCCTTCATAGATGTGCAACTGGGGCACAGAGAGGTTTATAACTCACTCAAGGGTCACACAGCTAGTGAGACAGGACAGGAGAATCTACATTCAACCAAGCTACCTGCAGGGCCTAACGCTCTAAACCCCTGTAGCCAAGGTTTGCTCTGGCATCGTTTGATAATCTTGAGGTCCCTGGTGGACGCTTCTCAGAGGGTCTTCTTTACCCTCCAAGAGCTGGAACCTACAAACAATGGTGCTGGAAGCAGGGAGTTAATGGCAGGAAGAGTGCAAAGGGCCAAAGGTCCGTCAAAATCCTGCCTGTGGTGCTATGGGCTGAGAAGCACGGGATGGGACACCTAACCCTGTCAGTGGTGGGCGGGGAAGGTTTCCCAACCAGAAAATTCCAGAAAGCTAAATCTAGAAAGATGATCAGGAAATCTATCTAGTTTGGTGGGTCAGGAAATCTTTCCAGGTGAAGGGGATCCACAGGTAGAAAGGTCTAGCAGCCTCGTGGGGAGTCATGCCACACCCGGAGGCTGAGAGGCGGCAGCAAGCATGAAGCAAGGGGCCTCGACTTCCCTGGTGGCTCGGGGGTCAGGAATTTCATCCGTCAATGCAGGGGACACGGGTTGGATCCCTGGTCCGGGAAGATCCCCCATGCTGGCGGGCAACTAAGCCTGTGTACCACAGCTACTGGTGCCCGTGTGATCTAAATCTCAAGCTCTGTAACAAGAGAAGCCACTGCAGGGAGAAACTTGAGCATTGCAACCAAGAGTGGCCCCTGCTCACTGCAGCCAGAGAAAGCCCACGTGCAGCAGCAAACACCCAGCACAGCCAAAAATAAAGAAATATATATATATATATTTTTTTAAAGCTCTGTTTCCATATCCTCACTGATACCAGTACCTGACTATGAAGAATGCAGGTAAAGCATGAAACACCAATAAGCAGAACATAACTATACTACATCCATCTCAGCCACAGTTATCCATAATGTTGATGATCATTAGAATCAATAATTATTGCACATCCACAGAACGCTTTCTGTGAGATACATGTTTTAGGCTACTTTGTAACATATTCTTCGGCTTCAAAAAAAAATTACAGGTAGCATTTGAGCTAGGTTTGCACAGATGTACCTTAGGTGAAGAAGGAGCTGTGTTGAATCTGGAGATGCGCACTTGAGAGATGAAGCTTCAAGACGGGGTGACTGAGAGGCTCAGCGGTGAAGAAAGGAGAGCCAGGGGAGTGCCTCAGGAGAGTGGAGAATATCCAGCCAGCTCTAGCACTTTCCGCCACTCCCGACTGCCTTACACTGGGCCCAGGTTTCTCGTTCACATTATCTGCATGGGTATTTGGGCCCATCGTTTAGGGGGTGTAAAGAATGAGACCAGATAAATATTTCGGGGGTTACATTTATTTCTAGGCCCATTTATTCCTCCTCCCCTTGCTTCCTTGGGTCCAGGAAGGATTAAATGGCCTCCCATTGATATACACAATACAGCAAGTTAAAACAGATTTATTTATCTTGTTGGGTGCATGCGTGCTAAGCCACTTCAGTCACATCCAACCCCATGGACTGTAGCCTGCCAGGCTCCTCTGTCCATGAGATTCTCCAGGCCAGAATACTGGAGTGGGTTGCCATGCCCTCCTCCGGGGGATCTTCCCCACCCAGGGATGGAACCCGGGTCCCTTGGATTTCAGGTGGATTCTTTACCATCTGAGTCACCAGGGAAGCTCCATTTATCTTGTTAATAGGTGATAAAAAGGGAAGAAATTGAGTTAATACTGACACACAGAGCCCTCCCTCTTTGCTCACAGGCATAAACATTCGTTTGGATTTTCCTACTAATCAGGAGTAAGGTGCCTATATTGAGAAAGTAAAGCAATGACTCAATTTTGTAAGATTGTTCCTCCATGTAGAAGCAAAAGGAAGTTTTGCTGAGTAACAAGCATGCCCCTCAGGGTTTGCTGAGCACTCAGGCCACACCTCCTTACACTGTGGGGTATCCAGTAAGCCTCTTGACACCATGAGGCAGACACTGACAGCCATGTCCCTCACATCATAGAAAACAGATGCTTACATGAGTCGCTGCAGGTAACATAGAGTCAGGATTTGGACCCGGGCAGTCTGAGAGTCCCAGGGACAGGGATCCTGGTGGGCTGTCGTCTATGGGGTCACACAGAGTCAGACACGACTGAAGTGACTTAGCAGTAGCAGCAGCATACATCTTTTCGGAGAAGGCAATGGTACCCCACTTCAGTACTCTTGCCTGGAAAATCCCATGGGCGGAGGAGCCTGGTGGGCTGCAGTCCATGGGGTCACTAGGAGTCAGACACGATTGAGCGACTTCACTTTCACTTTTCACTTTCATGCATTGGAGAAGGAACTGGCAACCCACTCCAGTGTTCTTGCCTGGAGAGTCCCAGGGACGGAGGAGCCTGGTGGGCTGCCGTCTATGGGGTTGCACAGAGTCGGACACGACTGAAGTGACTTGGTAGCAGCAGCAGTCGGATAATGTAGCAATGTCTGTGTTTTTAGCCAGTGTGCAAACAGCCTGCAATGTAAATATTCAGGGAACATCGCATCACCAGCACAGAGGACATTCACGTCTCTTGCTGTATCCTTGTATACGGCTTTCTGGTATTACACCAACCTGCAATCTAATAAAAGCAATTCCAGGAGGGAACTCATATAAGCCACTCCACAGCACACACTCCTCACTAGTCTGGCAGCCCCAGCCTTAACTTCTGCAGTAGTTGGAGGTAAGGAGGGAAAAGATCCTTCTCAAAACCTCCCCTTAGTACTGTTTTTCTCACTCACTTTCTCACTGATTCAAGGGGTCACTGAGGTCAAGCCACCTTCATTAACAAGACCCTGATCAGATGCTTACATGATCTGGCTAATTACATATGGGCCGCCACGCAGCCTTTTGTTCGCCTGTGCTTGAATTTTAAAGAACATAAAACCACTCTTAAATGACCCTGGAATGCTTCATTAGAAATTTAACCCAGCGTTAAGGTGAGACAACAAAAGAAAGGATGCCTCCTCTTTCTCACGCTACTCTCTCCATGTACCCATCACAGCCCAAGGCACTGTACATGCCGGAAATGGGGGATGAATGCTCTGATGCGGCTGAGAAGAATCAGCTATTTACAGGAAAAATGTAATCACTCAGCTCTTAGCCACCATCAGTAGAAAACAAACTCATACACAGAGCATCTGGGAACACCTAATCAGGTGCCTGCTTCCAGAGAAACTCAGAATGTTCTACCCCAAAACAGGACACTGCAACTCCTGCAAAATAATCCCCTGGGTCAGGAAGATCCCCCAGAAGAGGGCATGGCAACCCACTCCAGTATTCTTGCCTGGAGAATCCCATGGACAGAGGAGCCTGGCAGGCTACAGTCCACAGTGTCATAAAGAGTCGGACATGACTGAAGTGACTTGGCATGCAGGCATGCGCGTCACAATCGTTACATCAAGGCTTTGAAGCATCCAGATGCCTCTCAGAAGGCAGTGGGGATAGGCATGAGAAATGAACATTTTTTTTCCCATGAATGAATTGATGCAATAATAATTTAATTCTGAGACTTTAATGGAGAACCATTGCGTAAAGCTATTGTATTTTACATGCTGTACTTCACCTCTGTCCAAATCCTTTTCTTCCCTGATGACGTTAGTGAAGAGTTGTGAGACAGTTGACACTTCTGATTCTGGATGTGTACAATACACTGAATACTTGTAACGACAGAAAGCTAGGACTTTCCATCTTTCTGTCCTAAGGATAAACTCTACTTTCTCTTTCAATGTTTTTAAATTAAAAACTAATGTTTTTAGTTATGGAAACCATCCATACATCTGCTTAAATTAGTGTATGAAAATGTATGTCTTTTTGTCTTCTCTTCCCATTAAAGCTTTATCAGATTGAAAATGACGGCAAATGGCTGTTTTCTCTCAATCCAAAATGAAATATGTTGCATAGAACTGGGGCTATACATGTATTTTGCATTTGGGTAACACTTAATAGGAGAAGAAGGTGGCTGGCACCAAAAAAAGGCACAGAATGAATCCAATATAGGTGTATATGCTTCCAGTGTATTTTCAATCAGCAACCTGAAAGATGGCCCTGCAAATATACAGCAGGGCCTCTCAATTAGGGTGACTTTGTCCTCCAAGTGACAGGCGGCTGGTTGGAGGGAATGCTACTGGCAGGTAAAGTCCAGGGATGCTGTGAAACCCTGTGGGTCCACAGGAACACCCCCACCCTATCACAATATCATCAGGACCAAGATGTGACAGGTACCCCAGATGAGAAACCCTGGCCAGGTACGCCTTGCATTTAAAAAAAGAAACAAACATGAATCATTCAGAGAAACATTATTGAATTAAGGAAACTTTCTGCAACCAGAATACAATCTTACTCCAACTACTACACTTAAATTTGTCATGAATGAGAGGTGGGGGGTATCCACTCTTGTCAGAGAAAATGCGTTATCGTAACATAGGTATAACCCACCCGCCAATGGGAGGCTGACCGAAATGCGTGAGGCTCTTGAATGAGTCCTAACCCTTGTGTGAGTGGATGGTTGGATGGCTGCCTCTTCCCTTCCTGAAATGAAAAAGAACAGATGTTCTCATCTTTTACCGTCGTCTTTCAGAATGATGAATAAAAGGTTTCATTTACTGACTGCTAAAAATAAAAGCCTTCCCATAACTCTTGAAGTCTTTCTGTGTAGCGTAAAGGCTGGCCTAAATATCTGGATGAGGAATGCTAATTTTTTTAAACACTTGGTATTAGCAAACTTTAAGTGTAAATAAATATGTGATTTGTCCATGCATGTAGGGATACACAATACACGTGCATATTCACATAGCTGTGCACAGAATTAACACGCGGTGCAACGACGGGCACTTCTGTACTGACAGACAAAGTTGCAAAGATGCTGGTGACTGCAATCTGCATGTTAAAATGCTTAAACGTCAATACCAGGTTTCAGAAGGTGCTGTCAATCCATTCAACGCCTACCAAATTTTTTATAACGTATAATTCAAATAATTCATTCTACATAGTTCAGTTAACTTCAAACAGGTATATAATTGCTGGTCTCGAGGCATTGACGGGGCCATTATTACTAAATTATCCACTAGATCGCAAGATGGCATTTCCAGATCCACTTCACTTATGGCCACAGGTTCCAAACGAGGTCTTTCTGGCAGACTCTATAACTCTACTGTACACGAAATCTGTCAGAAAATCTGTCACATAACCATAGATGGGAAATGTACATAATGCAATGCTTGAAGGGAAAAAAGTCCAATAGACCATGAACTTTTAATGAATGAATTTTAACAGTTTGCAATCTGGTGTGCAGTTTGCGAAGTTTGCCTGCTGAAAAAGAATGTGACTCTCGCTTTATGCTTTCTGAGACTTGATTTAATTAAAATGACAAAGAGTGAAAATATATCTTTCACTCCTGCAAAAAGGGAAAAAAAAAAACCCACAGGCCCATCCTTATTAGTATTCTAGACAGGGGCTGTTTTCCTCCCAGTTTGGCATTGGTTTGGAAAATCAGGGTACCCACTAAACCCCTGTCTAGCTTGTGCCTTGTCACTAAAGAGCCAAGGTAATGTAAACATAATCCCATCACAATGCCTGTCTCTGGTTTTCTTTCCGCCCTTACTATATTCCAGGTTTTAAATAAAAATAATTATCTATTAACTATTCTTTTAATTTATTTGACTTGGCTGCTCCAGGTCTTAGTGGCTGAGACCTTCAGCCTTCGTCGCAGCATGCAAATGACGTGAACACTAAGTTGTCGCATTGGCTCTAGTGTCCTGAGCAAGGATGGAACCTGTACCCCCTGCAGTGGGAACTCAGAGTCTTAGCCACTGGACCACCAGAGAAGTCCAACTATAATTATTTAGAATATTATATACAGTAACTATAACTGATTCCGTTAGTCACGTACAGACGTGAGAGTTGGACCACAAAGAAGGCTGAGCTCTGAAGAATTGATGCTTTTGAAGTACGTTTCTGGAGAAGACTCTTGAGAGTCCCCTTGGACTGCAAGGAGATCAAACCAGTCCATCCTAAAGGAACTTAAACCTGAATATTCATTGGAAGTACTGATGAGCCCAAGCTGAAGCTCCAATACTTTGGCCACCTGAGGTGAAGAGCTGACTCACTGGAAAAGATCCTAATGCTGGGATAGATTGAGGGCGGGAGGAAAATTGGGCAGGCAGAAGGCTGAGATGGTTGGGTGGCATTTACTGAGCATGGCCCCCCTTATTAGAACAAGACCCAGTTTCCCCCTCAGTCAGTCTCTACCAGCAAGAAGCTTCCAGAAGCCTCTTATCCTTCTCCATCGGAGGGCTGCTAAGTCGCTTCAGTCGTGTCCAACTCTGTGTGACCCCACAGACTGCAGCCCTCCAGGCTCCCCCATCCCTGGGATTCTCCAGGCAAGAACACTGGAGTGGGTTGCCATTTCCTTCTCCAATGTGTGAAAGTGAAGTCGCTCAGTCGTGTCCGACCCTCAGCGACCCCATGGACTGCAGCCTACCAGGCTTCTCCATCCATGGGATTTTCCAGGCAAGAGTACTTGAGTGGGGTGCCATTGCCTTCTCCAGAGGGCAGACAGACTGAAAACCACAATCACAGAAAACTAACCAATCTGATCATATGGACCACAGCCTTGTCTAACTCAATGAAACTAAGCCATGCCATGTAGAGCCACTCAAGATGAATGGGTCATGGTGGAGAGTTCTGACAAAATGCGGTCCATTGGAGAAGGGAATGGCAAACCACTTCAGTATTCTTGCCTTGAGAACCCCATGAACAGTATGAAAAGGCAAAAAGATATGACACTGAAGGATGAACTCCCCAGGTCGGTAGGTGCCCAATATGCAACTGGAGGTCAGTGCAGAAATAATTCCAGAAGGAATGAAGCAATGGAGCCAAAGCAAAAACAACACCTAGTTGTGGACGTGACTGGTGATGGAAGCAAGGTCCAATGCTGTAAAGAGCAATATTGCATAGGAACCTGGAGTGTTAGGTCCATGAATCAAGGCAAATTGGAAGTGGTCAAACAGGAGATGGCAAGAGTGAATGTCGACATTTTAGGAATCAGAGAACTAAAATCGACTGGAATGGGTGAATTTAATTCAGATGACCATTGTATCTACTACTGTGGGCAAGAACCCCTTAGAAGAAATGGAGTAGCCATCATGGTCAACAAAAGAGTCCGAAATGCAATACTTGGATGCAGTCTCAAAAACGACAGAATGATCTCTGTTCCTTTCCAAGGCAAACCATTCAATATCACAGTAATCCAAGTCTATGCCCTGACCAGTAATGCTGAAGAAGCTGAAGTTGAACGGTTCTATGAAGACCTATATGACCTTTTAGAACTAACGCCCAAAAAAGATGTCCTTTTCATTATAGGGGACTGGAATGCAAAAATAGGAAGTCCAGAAACATCTGGAGTAACAGGCAAATTTGGCCTTGCATCCCCATTGTACAGATAAGGAAACTGAGGCTCATTAAGCTTAAGTAATCAGCCATCAGTCCTTCCCAGCTCTCCGTCCACCCTGTCACCCCAAGCTGGAAATCTGGAGGTCACTCTGAATTGCACAGATCTCACATGCAGTCAGCAAGCCTTGGTGAGTATCTCACACACACTTTCCGGCTCCACCTCACCCTCATCAGAATCTTATCTTCTGCCTGGAATCCATACAACAGCCTCCTAACTAGTTCCTTCACCCTCGACTCCACTGTCCACTCAGCCTGGAGGAACATGTGGAAAAGCCATCCCCCATCCTTCAAGTCTTGTTATGACCCCTATGCTTGCAAAGGACAACGTCCCAGCATGTTGGGCCATCCCAATGTTGCATTTTTGGGGTTCTGTGGTCTCTAGCTTGTATTTTTACTCTGTAGGAAAACCAGACTCATTTTGTCCACCACCGCCCCCCCTTGCCGAGCCTCTCTCCACACCCTTCACTTCTCTATACCACAATCCGTGCCTCTTCATTTCTTGGATGTTTTCCCCTCATCATACCTTCTGCCAGGGACACCGCTTTCTGAGCCCTCGAGCACCCGCACTGGGGAAAGCATGTCGAGTAAGGCAGACGCCACCCCTGCCCTGGTGGACCTCACAACCTGCCCAGGGGAAGCTGACAAAACCAAAAATGCACACTCGATCATCATCGTCATCCACACGAGGACAGAGACTAAAGCGAGTGCAAGGAAGGAGAACAACAACTTCCTCTTGTCACGTGATTCTTCATGGATACGGATGCTATACTAAGGGCCACCATATCATACACGATCTGTTTATGTATGTCTCCACTTTCCTGAGGGTCACCACTGCTCAAATAATCACTTTGGGGTCAAGCAAGAAACATATGTGGGCACTCAAAAATGTTAATTTAATTGATGGATAGATGGACAGATGGATGGGTGGATGGGTGAGTGAATGGATGGATGGGTGGAAAAATTAAAGAATGAATTCGTAAGTGAAGGAACATGTTCCCCTATCGTTTCAGCTTTATAAATCACTGATTAAAATTGTGTCCTTGGTAACAAGTGCATCTTAGAGGCTCTCATATATAAGCTTGTAAGGACCTCCTTTACCTGTGGGAGAAAAGTTCCAGGGAACGCTGGGTGTTTTCAAGCATTGTTAAGGCTCCTGCTGACATCCTTGAGAGATTCTCAGAAAGATCCTTGTGCACTAGAGAGTTGCTAGGGATAAATGCTTCACAAGGAAAAAGTAAAACAATGCAAAACCCTCTTAAGCAAGGCATGCTCAGCCAGGATGGGGGGATGGGAAGAACAACAGCAGAAGGAACCTTTTTACAGAGGAGAACTGTGGTTTATGTCATTCTTGCTGATTGCGGGAGTGGGGAAAAGAGGAGAAGGATGAGGGGGAAAGATGAAGGGGTCCTGCAGGAGGAAAGAAAGGAAAATAAGAGGGGAAAGGGGAGCTCCACACTTCTTAATTGTGCAGGATTTGGCATGAAATGGATATGCCTTTCCTAGAGGTGGACAGAAGAGCCACTATGGCTCACCCGGGTCCACGTGAAGACCAAGTGGCAGCCCTTCGGGACATCCTGGGATTGGACACTGGCTGCCGAATTCTATTCCAATGAAATGTTAAAGCGAGATTCTCCAGTGTGTCCCGCAGAACTCTGGCTCCCAGTGCTGCTTCCTGGAAGCCACTCCCTTCTGAATCGGAATCTCTGAGGACAGGACTCAGCAGCACCCCCTGCTATCAGATTCCAGAGTTGGAGGACCCCTCGGTTAAAAGACCCCCTCCCCGCCTCATCTGCCTGGTGCAAGAAGGCAGGAGAGAAGGAAGGCATGGGGTATGTGAAACCACATCATGGAAACAAAACCTGGCTTTGGGGAAATCACAGAGACAAAAGGCTGATGTCACAGAAGACACAGTTTTCATGACTTTTGCACACCCAAGGGGAGGACACGCTGAGGAGATTTTCAGAGAAAGGACAGAAGAGTATTCATGTCTCATCAGAAATACAAATATCCCAGCACAGGGAGTTTCCTGGTGGTCCAGTGGTGAAGACTCTGAGCTCCCAATGCAGGGGGCCTGGTTCCATCCCTGGTCAGGGAACTGGATTCCACAAGCCACAGCGGAAGATCTCGCATGCTGCAACTGAAGACCTGGTGCAGCCAGATAAATTAATCAATTAAAAAATAATTTAAAAAAATAAAAAATATTCCAGTGTATTCAAGAATGCTTCTTCCTTTAAGGACCGAAGGACCACCTCAAAAAAACCTACTGGGAGGGTACTACTAAGTTTAGCCCTGTCCCCCTGATCCTCTACCCAGATGGTTCAGGGCTAGACAGCATTAACCGTTTCTGTCACCTGGAAGCTTCCATGAGAAGCTTGGCCAACCATCAGCGTTAGGGGTCAGAGAGCTTCGGAACCAAGCCTGTGAGTTCCTTGGCCAAGCACTGGAAAGTTACTCTGGCATGATGTGAAACCGTCAGCCTACACTGCTTTCTAGGAACTGAGCCTGCATGCAGAGTCACCCTATCGGTGACACACAACCCACCCCTGCCCACCGGTGACCGGCTCGGGGCTTGCATCTGACTCAGGAGAGCAAGGACTCCCTTCCCCAGATGGGGGTGAGGGAAAGCGTTCAGTCCATCCTTCTCCAGGGGCTAAAGCTATGAGTAAAACCTGGGCCATGTGCCTGGGATGTGAAGACAGCCCATCAGAAACAAGAGAGAATGAAGCTGGCAGCAGAGAACTGGAGAGAGGGCACCCAAGGCGGGGCAGCAGGGGAGGGGACCTGCGGGTCCTCTGAATGCCCCATCCCGCTTACAGCACGCCCCTTCCTCCATAAGAACCTGGCTTATCTGGCAGCAGCGGCATCAGACTCTATTACACCTACCCTGCGCTGTGGCTGGCACTCTCTCCATCCCGACATCCCCACCACAAACAACACCAGCAGCCCGCTCAGCGCCTCTGCTCACTGTGCGTCTGGGCGGCACCCCACACTCGGGGCTCCGAGTCCGCCTCGTCACCCATTCTGACAGCATTGTCTCCTACTCCACTCGGCTGCCTACTCCATGGACCCCTCCTCCACCTTCTCACCAGCTCTGAAATCCCAAGCATCCCGTTACCTGAGCACCACCTGTGTCTCTCAAGCTCATCCCCTCTGGTCACGACCACACAAGACCCACCTTTTGGACATTTCCAGTCCCTGAATCCCCTACCCCCAACTCTACTGCCCTCCATGTACCTTCTCTTTCCTAACTTCTCAGCCTGAATGCCACAGATCAGGGCACAAACCATTCCCTGGCCCTTGCGGTCCACTTCCTCATCCCTCTCAAGTTCTCATGGACAAACTGCTGGTGCAGGTCAGCCCAGCTACCCTTTAAGCATGAAGTGCCCACTCCTTCCCATCTCCTCCATCTCCAAGACCTCTCATCTCCTTTCTCTCCAACTTCCAAGCTCTTATTTTGTGCTGAGGACCAGTTTTCTTGGCCTACTCATCAACTTGCCGAATTTGAAAACGAGCACGTGAGTCTCAAATCTAACAATGCTTTTAGTTCTTAATTTGTTTTTAATTGGAGGAAAATTGTTTTACAATGTTGTGTTGGCTTCTGCCATACAGCAACATGAAGCAACCATAATTATATATATATATATATATATATTCCCTCCCTCTTGAGCCTCCCTTCCCTCCCCACGTCCCACCCCTCTAGGTCATCATAGAGTACCAGGCTAAGCAACTTCCCACTAGCTATCTATTTAACACATGGTACTATATATATGTCAATACTACGATCTTCATTCTGCAAAATGTTTTGATTCAAAACCTTCTGAACATTGGTCTTGTCTTTGCACTGCACAGTCTGAAAGGGACTCAGACTGGGCCAGTGGTCGGGGCCACATGCCCACCGTGGTCCATTCGGCTGAGCTTGCAAGAGGGCAGGCGAGAGCTTGGGAAGGGCCAGCACCAGGAGAAGGGGAGGCTGGGCAGGTACTCAAGCCACATGCCTGCACGTCTATGAAGTACCGTGGGCTCGAGCTGCTTGTGGGTTGCTTAGCAACCGGAAGTAGTTCAGAGCCACATGCAAGAGAATAGAGGTTTGGGGAAACAATTTGTCAATGAATCAGGGATAGACCACCACCTTGAGCTTTTCAGTCAACACCTTCCCTTTTCCCAGATGGCAGGTCGGATGACCTGGCCACCTGAGAGGTGTGGGGGCCGGGGTTGAAGGGGGTGAGGCCATTCACGGCTGTCATTCCCCAGCAAGCCCATCCTTCGCCCAGGTGTCTCACCAGGGCCTGAGCAGAGGCGCAGTCCAAGGTAAGAGCCACAGTGATTTCAGCCGAGCTTGCAGCATGTTAATCACGCCTGTCAGGCTCCCGGGAAAGGAAAGGTTGGCTGTCCTGACAATCTACATTAACGTGGGTGGATGGTGTCTGATTATACCTTCATGACGGCCGTTTCCATTTGCATCTTTCATCAGAGGCTGAAGGATGTGCTATCTGCCATGACTGTCCTGTAGTCACATCCTCCCTGCTGGTACACGATTGCCCTCGCTGAGAACATGGCTTGCAGATGGCAGGGAAACATCAGTGGGCATCGGGGGGACCCAGTTGCCCTTGAGTGCACTGGTTTTTACAATAGCATCATCCAATAAAAATGACTGGATTAATGTTCATCTGGGGTCAGTTTCCAGGGAACCTCTCAAACCCACAGAAGCTCAGACTATTCTAGGAGTGCAGAATTGAAGCCATAGACAGCAAAAAGGCAAAAGGAAGATGCCCTTCATTGATAGCCATCTGCTGACCACATTATCCTTTGTAAACCTCAGCAAATATTTACAGATGACCAGCCCAGCACCGTGCACAATGCTAAGAACTTCAGATACAATGGAGAGCGTGAAAGAAATATTTATGATGCTTGGGGTCCTTGATCATACAGACTATGTCTCAGTTGCCACTGCAGTGCTTATACTAAAGATAAAGCTCTTACATGGCACTCAGTAAATGTCAGCTGAATGCTTGAACATGTGCTCCTTGATTTGGTCTTCCTCAAAAGTGACCAAATGACACCAACTCCAACTCGGAGGGTTCTAAGAAGTGAGAGCAGTAATTCGATACGTTTGTCCTGAGGTTACTTAAAACAGTGAATAAAGTTACCTCCCAAGGATCCCGGTCCACCATCAAACCTCCATGGTCCAAAATCCTTGTCTGAAGTGAATGATGAAACTTCATACAGCGTTCTGGTCATAAGCCTGAAGCTGAGAGGCAGTAGGTGGTAGAGAAGATCAGGACAGGAGGACTGCCTGACTCCACCCTTTACTAGGCAAGTGGCTGAACCAGACTGTTTACCCTCCCTGAGCCTCACTCTCCCCATCTTTCAAATGGGTATGGCGCTGCATATCTCACAAAGATTTGGCTCCAAATCAAATTCAGATAATGCCCAAGAAGCACTTTGCACAGTATCTATTATTTATTGCTCCTAAGTCACTTCAGTCATTTCCAATTCTTTGAGACCCCAGGGACTATAGCCCACCAGGCTCCTCTGTCCATGGGATTCTCCAAGCAAGAATACTGAAGTGGTTTGTCATTTCCTCCTCCAGGGGATCTTCCCTATTATTTATTACATGCTAGCTATTAGATAACCAGAAATCCTGAGATGTGGAGTCTTTTTAAAAATTGTCTCCAGCTCGGGTTTATCAAAGACATCGACGTGGAATTCTCAGATGGCATGGCTTTTGATGAGATATCGGGACTAACACAAACTCTTTTAAAGCAGGGCTCACCCAGGGTGAACAGCGTAGCAATCACACCCAGCTGATGTTTCCAAACACAAGAGTCAAGATCAGGATGCTGTCAGCTTCCTGGTTCTGTCGGAAGCGCCTCATTTCCACGTCACCTCCAGAGATTCCTGCCGTGCGACTCCAGGAGAAGACAGCTCCGGGAAAACCTAATAGACGGGGCTGTAGCAGCAACAATGAATTCTGAACCTTTTAAAGTGATCAAGTCAGGTGCAGAGGACACGGACCAACGAAGACTCACAGCTAAGCAAAACCAAAACAAAATTTGGAAGCTGAAGACGAAATGAGTCAAACAGAAATATGTTCTGGGTGCTTCGTTCTGCAGAGACACTCTTAGAAAAGAAAATTCATTTGGCTTATGAATAAATAAATGAAAATGAATAAACCTAAATAAAGTCAGCGTGGGTCAGCAGAGAATACTGGAACATGGGTGATCGTTCCTGTTACGAGAGTGAAAACACTCTGTCCCTTGGCTAACGCAGCCCGGGTGATGTATCTCCTCCCAAAATAATGTCTGTGTAAGTGATGAGAGCAAACGGTCGCCTATTAATTTGGCTTTTAAGTCCAGATGAAGATCCATGAAAATAGCCAAAGAGCCAAAAATACTGAGCAACTCCACATTTTGGGTGACTGTTTCTTCTCTATATATAGAGACTCAAAAATAGACATCTCTGATTCTGGGCTCGCAGGACTGAAGGATGGTGATCACCATTGCCTGGAGAGAAGATGCAGAATAAATCCCCACCCCATTGACTGTTTGCTGAGATGGCATCGTCTCTGCTAAATTCCTCAACAAACGTGACCCTTCCCGGGATCCTCACCTGTCCAATATGTATGTGCAGTCCAGTGTCTTTTTCCTTTGTCCAATAAATATTCATCGAGCTGTAGTTTTATCTCAGGTACTGGGTTCAAATTCAAGGATATGAATTATTAAGTCTTTCCTCATGTAGCTTACAGTCTACTAGGAGTAATGGCAGAAAAAAAAATCAATTCATAGATTGATTGCAATTATAGGAAGTACAGAGAGGAAACTGGCTTTTGGGGTGGCAATTACTGCCCACTGGTGAGAAAATAATATTCAAACTTGAATCTATTTGGTAAATAGACCTTAGCAATGTTTGCCAAGTGTAAATCACTCCGTCGTGCCTGAGTCTTTGTGATCCTGTGGACTGTAGCCTACCAGGCTCCTCTGTCTATGGGATTCTGCAGACAAGAATACTGGAGTGGGTAACCATTCCCTTCTCCAGGGGATTTTCTTGACCCGGAGATTGAACCCAGGTCTCCTACATTGCAGGCAGATTCTTTACCATCTGAGCCACCAGGGAAGCCCAAAGTTTACCAAACAAGTAGAAAAAAACGTGAGGGATTTAGAGTACATTTTTAAGTAACTATAACTCTGTGTCATGTGCAAGGGAATTAAATTTCTGTTTTCTTTAGCAAGATGTCAGGGAAAAGAAGTAGACTGCATCTTCCAGAAATTTAGGTGTTAATAGCCATTTTTGATGTGAAATACTCTCATTGAAAGAAGGCTTAGAAAAAGGAAAGTAATTTCACTAGCAAGTCAAGATAATGCATGACCATCCCAGCAGCCACTTTTAATTAGGGTAGCACTTGCATTTCCATGGTCAATACCACTCTTGAAACAGGTATAACATTTACTTAACTTTATTGACCTGCATTTATCTTTCTAACCCGAAGAGAAAGTATTCATTTCTCTTTTAAAGCATTTGCCATATTTTCATGCTTGCCTCATGTATTTCCAAGAGTCAGAAGGAGTTTCTCTCTAGTGCATTGCAAACACAGTCTAAGGGAGAAGAGAGAAAGCAGAATTTACTGTTTCTTATTTGCTTTTGACGTTTTTCCCCCAAGAGAATGACCTCAAAACAACTAAGAAGAGAATGAAAATCATCAAACAGGAAGTGAAGGTCAGGGGTGGGAAGATGGCAGCAAGAGAAGTTGTGTCATAAATAAATCATAAACATACACAGCGCTGGAATTAGATTGATGGCACGTTTGAGATAAGTCCATCTACTATCTGACGACCACTGCCCACTTAGGCACCAGCTCCTACTCTGATTGGAATTAATCATATGGACCCAGATCAATCATGACCCAGGTATCATAAAATCTTGCAAACAGTATGGCTGGAATTAGATACAGCAAACAGTATGTGGAATTAGATACAGTGACTCACAAGCAATTTGTAGATAATAGGAGAGACGGCAAAACACTTAGAAATGGGTAAATAGCCCAATATCCCATGAAGGGGGATGGGTGGATCGAACTCACAATGGAGTGATAAGCATGATGTCATGTGACTATATACAGGGCTTCCCAGGTAGCTCAGTGGTAAAGAACCCACATGCTAATGCAGGAGACGCAGGAGACTCTGGTTTGATCCCTGAGTTGGGCAGATACGCTGGGATAGGAAATGAGAACCCACTCCAGTATTCCTGCCTGGATAGTTCCATGGACAGAGGAGGCCGGTGGGTCACAAAGAGTTGGACACGACTGAGCGTGCACACACCCATGCCTGTAAACAATAGGCTGCTAATGGATGGCTTGAAACCACCACTGGGAACTAGTAAAGGTGATCCCTAGGAAGGAGCATGTGCTCACCAGGAAAAAACAATGGCAAGTATTTGCTAAGTCGCTTCAGTCATGTCTGACTCTGTGCGACCCCATAGATGGCAGCCCACAAGGCTCCCCCATCCCTGGGATTCTCCAGGCAAGAACACTAGAGTGGGTTGCCCTTTCCTTCTCCAATGCATGAAAGTGAAAAGTGAAAGTGAAGTCGCTCAGTCGTGTCCGACCCTCAGCGACCCCATGGACTGCAGCCTACCAGGCTCCTCCATCCATGGGATTTTCCAGGCAAGAGTACCAGAGTGGGGTGCCATTGCCTTCTCCAAAGGGCAAGTAAATCCCCTTCTATTTCTTTAAGGTCCTAGACTGATGGGCTGAGTCATGCTGTAGACTGAGCGTGGTGCGATGCTGAGTGAGAAATGTGGGCTACGACTTGGACTCATAGCTGATTCATCAATTTCCCCAAAGAGTGTTAACAAATGGAGCAGCTGTGTACATGCATGTTTGTATCATCTGACAAGATACATAAGTTCCTAGGATGCAGGTCTTATGTTTGCAATTTATCATTTAATCTCCTGGGTTTCCTTGAACAAAGCAAGTTAGTAAGTGCCAAACGGGTGGTGGGATCAACAAGCACAAATTGATGGAAGAGGATAATTGATTGGCATACTGTGTATAGACCTTCTCTGAAAAGTAAAAACACTTACACCCAGGTCACAGGCTACTAGAAAACCAAGTCAGAGTCTCTGTCTGGTTGAACATCTTTATCAACAATGGAAAGGGAGACCTGAGAGATGTGTTTATCACATTTACAGATGGCACGGACCTGGAGTCAGCTCGTAAGCAGAGTGACAAAGTCATGATTCAAACTGATATTTATAGACTGCAAGAATAGGCTGAGTTCTATTTTAGTAGTTGCTTCCTATGTGCCAGGCATTAAGCTATGTGCATGACTTACATCAGCTAATTCAGTTAAATGAGTTAATGGACAGTTCACATAGAAAGATTTTCAGCTTAAGGCTGGGGAAATCAACACCTAGGAAGTGAAGTTCAGGGTAGGGGAGACAGTGGTAAGAGTCATCCTGGTCTGAGTCATCAATAAATCACAAACTTACATAACATTGGAAGGACAGCTACTGAAGCTGAAACTCCAATACTTTGGCCACCTAATGCAAAGAGTAGATTCATTGGAAAAGACCCTAATGCTGGGAAAGATGGAGGGCAAGAGGAGAAGGAGGTGATAGAGGATGAGATGGTTGGATGGCATCACTAATGGACTCAAACTCAATGGACATGAGTTTGAGCAAACTGTGGGGGATAGTGAAGGACAGAGGAGCCATGTGTCTATAGTCCATGGGGCCGCAAAGAGTCAGACATGACAGAGCAATTGAATAACACAAATTGAATAAGGTCCTAATCCCCGCCTCTCCAACATAAGCATGCCCGTCAAACAGTGGGAGGAACCTGCACACCCCTCTTTCCGTAACCTGCACAGAGCAGGCGCACCTACCGAAGCTGAGTGTCCCAGGCAACGCTTTGTGCGCCATGCCCGTAAACCAAGTCACGTTCCCAATGCACTGTAATTTAAGAACAGACTTGACTGCTTCCTGAAGGATATTTCGATAAAGCTAACAAATCTCAAAGAAGATAAGCAATTGCACCCTAATTTATCTACTGAATTAATTCAGACCTCAGATTGTCAAACTTAAAACCAGAACATCCTGAATACTATAGAATTAAAAGGACTATATCAAGGAACTATGTATATGAACAGAATTGTTTTAAAATTTCTATACCTCAGTGAACATTTTCCTCACTGTAGATTTCAGGACCTGAGCAGCGTCCAGGTAATAGTAAAACTAACAACAATGATGGTGGTGAAGATGGTGGTGGTGGTGGAGATGGTGGTGCTGATACGACCTTTCTGGTGAAGTGTGTATTAATCACTTGACATGCATTAACTCCTGGAACCATCATAACAAACCAATGAAGTACCAGACTTGCTCCCATTTTATAAATGCGAAAACTGAGGCACAGAGAGCATAAGTAACTTATTTAATCATAGAATATGCCTGCTGCTGCTGCTAAGTCACTTCAGTCGTGTCCGACTCTGTGCGACCCCATAGACGGCAGCCCACCAGGCTCCCCCGTCCCTGGGATTCTCCAGGCAAGAACACTGGAGTGGGTTGCCCTTTCCTTCTCCAATGCATGAAAGTGAAAAGTGAAAGTGAAGTTGCTCAGTCGTGTCCGACTCTTCACGACCCCATGGACTGCAGCCTACCAGGCTCCTCCGTCCATGGGATTTTCCAGGCAAGAGTACTGGAGTGGGGTGCCATTGCCTAAGAAATGATTATATGAAGGAGCTATATATATATATATATATATATACACACACACATACATATACACACATATATTTATGTACATAGCTCAGTAAATCTTATTTTCACTGGAAATTTCAGGATATAAGCTTCCAAATAATAATAATTCATTGTTCAGTTGCTAAGTCTTGACTCTTTGAGACCCCTTGTACTGCGGAACGCCAGCCTCTGTTCCTCACTATCTCCTAGAGTTCATGTCCCCTGAATCCATGACACCATTCAACCATCTCATCCTCTGCCACCCTCTTCTTCTTTCGCCTTCAATCTTTCCCAGCATCAGAGTCTTTCCCAGTGAGACCCCTTCATGGACCACTGCCTTGTCATGCGAAGGGGCTTGTGAAACCCTATGAAACTGTGAGCCATGCCATGCAGGGCCACCCAAGACAGATGGGTCATGGTGGAGAGTTCTGACAAACCGTGGTCCCCTGGAGGAGGGAATGGCAGACCACTCCAATGTTCCTGCAGTGACAGCCCCATGAACAGTATGAAAATAATTAATGGTGATAATGATAATAGCAAATGTACTGAATACTAATTATGCATCCATCATATTTCTGAGCATGTTCTTACACTACCTCCTGAAATCCTCAAAATAACCCTCTAAATAATCAGCACCACCCCTACTTTCCCAATGAGGTGGATTTACTCCAAGTCATGCTGCCAGGAAAGGGTGGACAAGGGGCCTGCACTCAGGCCCCTTGGCTTTGGGGGCCTTTGCCTTTAATCTGTACATCATCACAGTAAGAAAACTGCTTGCCCAGCCTTTCTCAAAAAAAAAAAAAAAAAAACTTTTCTAGGCAGCTCCACACCCTCCTGAACATTGTTCATTATTTGCAGAAAGCTGTGCAGGTGAATTTGAGACCATTCGGCACAGATTAATGAACTCCCTGTCTGTACTAGAGCCTCTCTATTTGGCCTCCCGCTTCTCCTGACCAGCAGGCTAACTCTTCGGTCAGCTCTTCTCCCTTCTCAGGGTTTGAATCCCATGAAATATACCACACAAGGCTGTGCTAGGTGTTCAGAGCTACTCCTTGAAATACGCTGCCTGTATTTCAACTATGTGTGAAATATTTCCTACAGATGGGCGTCTGGAGTTCTCAATGACAAGGAGAATAATGTAAGCATAAGATGATGGTGATAGTGAAGAAATACTCCAGTCGGCTTTGATCACCTGGGGTCCTCAAGAAGCCTGAAGCATATTCTATCAGCGAGGGTCCATTCATCAATGCAGCCAGACACTCACTTTATAAGGTTTAATATGGAAATACTATACTTAAAAAGATTTATAGAGAAGTCTCTTTTCCCATTGTTATCAGGTTCCCATGTCATTCTACAACATATCAACTCTTCCCAAGCTTGCAGTATCAGCAGGGCTAATCTATTCAATATAATAACTAGACTCTCTGAAGTTCACCCCACTGTCTGCACTGGGATCATAGAAACTCGATTATTAAGTCAGGAAAAAAAAAAAAAACTGAAAAGCCAAAATCGTGATGGAGAGTTGGTGCTGGGAGGTCAATGAAAGGCCTGTGGAGATCGCAACGGGACCCCCAAACGCTAGGGAGGCTTAGACGCCAGGGGTAGAACCCAGCATTGATGCACCCCAGACTCTGAACAGAGGTCTTCCCCGACCTCTTCTCTTCTCCTTTGTTACCTCTCTGAAATGATCAGGCACATTTAGAATTTCAGAGCAGTTCTTTCAAGTGGGTTCCCAGTCTCAATGGGTATATGGGGGTTGGGGTTTCTCTCCTTTAAAGCCTACCCAGGATCGACTGAAAAAATGCACCACCTCAGAGTTGAGAATAATGTTTTATTTGGTGGGCAAAACTGAGGACTGAAGCTGGGGACTCAGCTTCTCAGTTGGCTTGTTGGACTGTTGTGAAGAGGTCAGGGAGGAGCCAGGATATATAGGAGTCTTTGCAACAAAGACTAGGTGGTTGGAACTTCAAAAGATTGCTATTAATTAAGAAAACCAGATGCGAAGAGCCGGCTCATTGGAAAAGACCCTGATGCTGGGAAAGAGTGAGGGCAGGAGGAGAAGGGGGTGACAGAAGATGAGCTGGTTGGATGGCATCACCAACTCAATGGACGTGAGTTTGAACAAACTCTGGGAGGTGGTGAAGGACAGGGAAGCCTGGCGTGCTGCAGCCCATGGAGTCGCAAAAAGTCAGGCACCACTGGAGGACTGAACAACAAAAAAGAAAACCGTACACTTCAAGTTAATGAATTTAGTGCTTTTCTCTGTATGGGGAGACGCAAGAATCCAGACTCACTGAAACCATTCTTTGATCTGCGCCTTAACAACCTAGACTCTGCATCCTGCTTTTCTCCATCTTTAGCGCCCTCAGGAGCACCATCCAGGAGACGTGGCAGGTCCTGAGGGCTTAGAGGGCGTGGGGGCGGCTCTGTGTCTCCAGCTGAGTTCCCTGAGGGCTCACTCTCTGGGGGACTGCAGTGGCTCCACGGCAGCAACACCCTCTGTTTACGGATACAGAGCAACATCTGCTCGATCACACTGGGTTTTTTCACATCGAGATCCTCCTCCTCCTGATCTTTTGCCTGCTCTCCCCTCCCAGCCCTCCCTGCTGCCCCTCCCTTTCCCCTCTTCTCTAAGGCTTCACTCTCTCTCTCCGCCTCTTCTCTGTCCATCTGCCCGTCCCTCTCACCCCTTTCCTTTCTCTCCACCTTCCCATCCCCTCGGGTGCCTTCCTTGCCTTCTGCTCTGTACCTTTCTGGGAGAGAGAAGAAGAAAGAGATTGAGTCACTATATGAACTAAAATACAACTCCAAAGGCCAACACGTTTCTAAAACTCAGCCGCAGGAAGAGTGTGAAGTGCACGCAGGGGCTGAGAGGGGCGGGGAGGAACCAGGAGCGACTGGGTAGTGGGCAGGGAGCTTCCTTTTGGCAGCTGACTGCACTAAGCACCACTGAATTGTATATGGTTCGTTTTTATGTGATGCAAATTTTAACCTCAATAAAAACAGTCAAAAGTGTAATGGTGGTTAACTGCTTTATCCCTGAAGAAGAAAGAGAATTTGAAACCCTTTCTGAATGGAAAGCAAGCTTTGCTCTCCTCACCCTCACCTCCCTACATACCCTTCAGGGTACCTACGGATCCAGTTTTGTACAAACCCACCAACTGAAATGACTACAGAATGCATCACACTCTTTTTTAAGTATTTTCTTAAAACAGCAACAAATAATTACAAAGAAAACCACCTGCAATAGATCTAAACGTGTACGTCTTCCATGGGGAGCTGCAGTTGTGAGTGACTGTTTCTCTCTGAGCTCCTGCCCTCCAGGACACAACATACCACGTGCACACACTTGGCCACAACCCAAACGAGCCAGAGTGGGCTGAGGAAGGCCTGGGAGATTAGGGGCAGGGAGGGGGTGGTAGAAAGTAAAGATGGAATGACACCCGATTTTCAGTATAATTGCAACACTGAGAAGAGCGCCTTCATTTGGTCAAGAATATCTAATTGAAAGAGCAATGACTTTAGAGCGCTCCTCCTCTAGCCCAGAAACTGATGCTTCAGGTGAGAACCAAATGCCGCCTCCTCCAGACTCACTGCTCTGCGACCTGATCCTTCTCCCTTTCTGCATTTAGAAATACTTTCTCCTCGGACTTGCCAACCTAGAAAGAGACCCTGCACAGAAAGTCCTGGCTCAGCTATCTACTCAAATCTCAGCTTCGCGTTTTAAAAAATAGTATTTTTTTTCCAGATAATTACGTCGTTTCACTCCCACTATAAAAGTTATGTATGTTCATTGAACAGATATTTAATAACATGGAGGAAAATTATTAGACTCATCCATAATTTCAATACCTAAGGGGTAGTACTTAATATTGCAGATGTTACTCTTTGGGATTCTAGTTCAAATCTTGACTTAGATGCAGATAAGCACAAATATCTATAAATAGCCTTAAAAAAAAACAGAAATTGGATCACACTGCAAATAGTATCGTGTTACTTGTTTGCTTGTTTCCATTTAATAATATCCCAGGAACATTTTTCCATCTCATTAAACATTGTCCTGAGACATCATTTATAATGCCTGCAAGGTCACTTCATCATATAAGAAAAGCAAATGGTATTTATTTATCCAAACCTCTACTGTTGGACATGTAGCTTGTTTAATTTTTTAACACCATAAACAACACTACGATAAACATCTCCATCGGTAAACCTTTGTACAAAGTTGTAACTGCTTCTGCCCCCCGCCCACACACACACTGCTTGAAATATACCAGGGTTGCTGGTGATAAGCGGCCTTCCCGTGCACTGCAAAGTGTTCAGCAGCACCTCTGGCCTCCACCCGTTGGTACCACTCGCATCCCTCCCCCAGCTGTGATGCTAAAAATGTCTCCACACAGTGCTCCTTCAGTAGGGAATGATGGCCTCCTGTTGAGCCCCGCTGGGGTGTAATAATGGATGTGCAAACACTGGGTGGAAAGAGATGCAACGTTTCCGCACCTTTCAGCTGGACCTCTAAAACGCACCTCCCCAAGGGGAGAGTGTACACTGTGTCCTCACCCTGGCACCGCTAACATAGACAGTCTGCTCAGACACATGCCTGCTTCCCAGTCCTCAAGACTTATGATCCTGACTCTCCTGTTGAGTCGCTAAGTCATGCCCAACACTTTGCGACCCCATTGAGTGTAGCAAGTCAGGTTTCTCTGTCTTTTACCATCTCCTGTAGTTTGCTCAAACTCACATCTATTGAATCGGAGATGCCAACCATCTCATCCTCTGTCGTCCCCTTCTCCTCCTGCCTTCAATCTTGTCCAGCATCAGGGTCTTAACCAATGAGTCAGCTCTTCACATCAGGTGGCCGAAGCACTGGAGCTTCAGCATCAGTCCATCCAGTTAATGTTCAAGGTTGATCTCCTTTAGGCTTGACTGGTTTGATTTCCTTGCTGTCCAAGGGACTCTCAAGAGTCTTCTTCAGCACCTCTATTGTGACTCCTTACTCAGTCTTCTTTCTGATTTCTTTCTGGAGCACTCGCCTTCTGACAGCCATGGGTCTGTGTCTCAGCTGAACTTCCGCTCCATGGCTGGTCTTCCCAGACAGGCCAGCCTCCTCCAGCCCACCTCCTGCATCAGAACCTGCCCTCTCCCCGTGTCTCCTTTCTGGCCTATATCTTCCCCCCTACACCTGGCGGCAAGAAGCCTCACCTCTTACAGGGATAATGGCAAGATTTATGATCATGCTTCTAAGAAGCATCTCTGCCACCTTCAGAAGGTAGACTGTTGGTCAGATACATGTGACAAATGTTTATGTCATCATCAGAGAAAAGTGGAGAGGGAGAGGAGAGACAACAGGTGATACAAGAGAGGAAAAAATGACATAAATGACATAAAAGGAGAGGTCAAGGGCCCCAACACTAGGAGGATGGGATACAGGGCTCTGGTCTGTTGGATGGGGTTTGTGACTTGGGAAGAGTTCGGTCGGTTCACATGTGACACAGTCTGGCTTGGTTTGCAATGTAAAACGTTGGCATAGGGATTAGCCAGGGCTGTGTGCATGCATGCTAATTCCCTTCAGTCATTTCCGGCTCTTTGCAACCCCATGGACTGTAGCCTTCCTGGCTCCTCTGTCCATGGGATTCTCCAGGCAAGATACTTGTCTAGGTTGCCATTTCCTTCTCCAGGGGATGGTTCCAATCCAAGGACTGAACTCATGTCTCTTACATCTCCTGCATTAGTAGGCAAGTTCTTTACCACTGGTGTCACCTGGGAAAAGCCCAAGTCAGGGCTGAGATAAACTTATGTATTGAAAAGATACGTGAAGAAGTCTCTCTGTGATTCGTGCTTTGGTAAGTTTGCCCTGATCGAGGTTTTTTTTGTTTTTTTTTTTATCTCAAAGCACCCATGTTTCCTTGTGGACTGTGTCATTCCTGGGGAAGGAAGTCACCGAGTGTAATATTATCCCCAGGTTATGCAAAACATATCTGAGCCACCTGCATGCTCATGACCATAATGAATGTGTCAAACTTTGCTGAAAATCTTGTTAAAAAGTACATTTCCTTCCTTCTAAGAAGCATTCCCCTGACAACAAAACTCTGATTCAAAATTCATAACCTCCTTAAAAGTAGGACTCCTTTGAATAAAACTGTGCAGTCCTCAGACGTGCAAACATTTTCATATCCACGTAATACAGTTTTCTCATTCACTGCAATTTGTCAGTATGTGCTTTTTCTTTTTCAAATCAACAGTCCACGGAGGACTCCGGGCTCCTTTTTCCACAGAGAACAGCTGGAGATGGAGGAGCAGAGATGTGAGATGCCTCCGTCTCCTCTCTGAAGAGGACGCAGTGGGAACCAACGCCGTGGGGGTGGCTGGGGATTCCTAAAATTGCACCCACACGCCTCTGGGGTTCTCCTGTTTATCCCAGTGTTCCTTTCTCTCCTAGTCTGCTGACTCCCAGCCTTCGTTTGATTGACTTACAAATTGAAGTATAAATTATGTTTTCTACTGCCTAGCAATTAGCCATTAAGGAACAGTACAATCAAAATACAAAGACAGAAGACATTCATCTCCAACAAAGGACCACAGGAAGAAAGCATCCTCTGACCCTTCAAGCTTCGGGCTTATAGTACTGCCCTTGGCTGCAGGTCTGGCCTTTTAAAACGACAACACTATTTACCGCTTGCACCATCCGAGCTTCGTCCCCTGCATAAAGCACTCAGAGACCACCAGAGACACCTTCTTCATTTCTCCCAACCTTTGCCTCGTCAATCGCCTCTCTCTCAGAGAATCTTTTCTCTGCTCTGTGCAGTAATATTGGTACAGAGGTTGTCAATTGTGCAGGCGAATGGCGATGAAATAATTAGCAGCTCAAAGTGGGAACTTTCCTATGAGCAAACTCCAATACACTAAAAATGAGGGATGCGATGAACCTAGGCTGTCTGCGGCATTACCTATAATAAGGACCATCCTTCAAATTGCAAGCTAATTTTCCAAACTCTCTTTTATCCTGATGCAGTTTTTTTTCTCCCCCTCTTTAATGTTGAATTTTTTTTTCCCCCAGCTTAACATCTCATCAAAAGACTGCATTTTCTTTGTTCATCCTTGATTTGGAAACACTAATTCTTTAATTTAGTTATTCTTACTGTAAAAATAACACACGCTCAACCACAGAAAATGTTAAAAGCATAAAAATGTACAAACTAGAAAAAAAAAAACCTCCTCACCATCAGATCAGCCAGAGGCAATCACTATTATAAACTTTGCGGTATTTCCAATCTATGCTGCTGTGTGGTTTTAACATATATGAGAAATGACTACATATACAACTTTGCTGAAGATATGTTTTTGTGAAACTGCTGAAGAGAAAGGAAATGGAGCCCCCCTGTTCATTGATTGCACGGAGTGGAAGCAGGCATGCCGATGGGAGAAAAGGACAAGGGTGGGTTTTATGTGATTAATCTGAAATGAAGATTAAAATCATTGTTAGGTGCAAAACAAGGAAATTAAGAGATTGTCACAAACAAGCTGAAACAGCTCAGTGGGATCCATTAAGATTTTTAACAGCTCAGTGAAATCTAACATCTACCTTGACAGCCCAGAAGGGAAGGGGTAGAGAGGATTGGATTCTCTTTGTGCATTAAACAAACTTTTTTTTTTTTTAAACTGATTGATGGTTCAAGAAAGCTGAACTGACCTCCACCTTCAATTAACTCAGTTTGAGATCATGCCTATCCCCGCCACAGTTTGTCTTCATAATCTGGGATAATAAAAGCTTTAAAGGCTCCACGAGGCAAAAAGCGGCGTATGTGCACTGTGTGCACAAGAGAGCGTGGGGCAGGGAAGCGTCGTGTCATCTATGAAGGATGAGAATGACGTGCTACCTGTAGCGACCCCAGATGCACAGGTGCACACGCGCTCCCCGCGCAGGCAGGAGAGCATCAATCTGAATGTTTTCTGAAATGATGTTGGCACGGGGCCCACCTTAGCTCCAGAGCCCCCGGTGGCCTCCTTGCTCAGGACTCTGGTTCCAGAAATTTGGTACACATGGACTTTTACGAACTCTCCCTTCTTTGCCTTCTCTGCTCCTTCTCAAGCTCCTTCCTTGTCCCTCTATCCCCCTTCAACATTTACCAGAGTGGCCAATATGCAGAGACACAGGCAGGTGATGGAGAAGTCACGATGAACACAGCCCAGTTCTAGGCTCTAAGGGACTCACATGTCAGTAGAGGGAACTTGAATGTCAGTAGGGAAGTTTCACACAAGCAGGCAAAGAATTGCAACAGTTTAACAAGAGCAAGGCTCATGCTGAGAGGTGTAAGAAAATCCCTGAGTGCTTCAAGGAGGGGACTTTGGGTCTTGCCAACAAAGTCAACATTCGTGTGTTCAGAAAATTGAAGGTTTAGAACAAAGTTTAGAAAATGTAAGGAAAATTGCCTTGGGCAGAAGGGAGGTGACTGGAGGTATTGCAAAGATAACCCTGAGGATGGAGGGAACACTGCCCACACTGGGGATAACCCATCACGGTGATGGTTCTGCAAACGGTCTTCGGTTCTGGGAGAGGAAGGATCCAGGCTTGTACTTTTGCTCCAAAATTACTTTGCTTCTCGTCCCCAGAAATCACAATGCAATGGTTTTCCCAGATGGAGATCCTTCAAGGCTTTCAGATAATACTCAAGGACAAAATCCAACAAGGGATTTGGGATTTGGGGGAAATCTTATCAAGGGAAAGCTTATCAGGCTTCCAGAGAAACAACTAACTGCTTCCAGATACAGACAATGTGAATCCCAATCCTCTCCATGTGTTACCATATAGGAGTGAGGTCCCATTTCTCTCCCGACTTTATTGCCCCCATATTCGCAGATACCTTGGTGGCTCAGATGATAAACAATCTGCCTACAATGTGGGAGACTCAGGTTTGAACCCTGCATGGAGAAGATCCCCTGGAGAAGGGAATGGCAACCCACTCCAGTATTCTGGCCTGGAGAATCCCATGGACAGAAAAGCCCGGCGGGCTACAGTCCATGGGGTTGCAAAGAGTCAAACACGACTGAGCGACTAACACTTTCTTTCACTTTTCCCCCAAAGAACAGTTCTTAATAGGTCTTCCTAATTGGAGAAATCTCCTTAAGAGACACTCTCATTTCTCTGTTTACTGTAATGAGAATGGTTTAGTAAAGTGACTGTAAGACAGTCTGCTGGATTTATGTCCAGACTCAGTTCCTCACTAGGCACAATGGGGCATGCTCAATTGTCTCTCCAAGCCTCCATCATCTGACTGTAAAATGGAGAAAATGAGGATGCTTCTCTCATGAGGTTCAGGGCATGATGCATAACCATGCCCAGTAAGTCCTCAGTCAATATTAGGTATCATTATGACCTAGAAATGAGGTTACTCTTATTACAATGCCAAAAGGAGCCCTTTGGGTCCCATGTAATTGGTTTTAGGCTTTGACCTCTGGTCCTTATTTAATCTTGACCATTCACTCATTTGTCAAATATTTTCTGAGCTTCTTCTTAAGGATTAGGTATTATTGACACAACTTTCTAAAGCGGAAAATACACATCTCGAGAGGTTCTGTTTTCTGTGTGCCTATCATTCTATCATCAAACTACAGAAAGTAGAAAGGAAGCAGACTAACAACCCATTCTCTTAATAGGCAAGATGAACAAATTTATGTTTGGCTAGCTGAAACTCGTATTTGATCAAGTATGAAGACAGAAACAGTAGACAGGCTATGCAGGAAGAGGAAGAGAGAAGATTCAACAATGACTTTGAACTCAGGAGAATGATTTGCAGAAATTTAAGGCGAGGGACAATCATTTAGAATGTGCATCACAGAATATGCACAGAAAGGCGGTGTTAGCAACAATACCCCAAGACAAACAGCACACCCACTTATTGGAATTTTATCATTACTTTCTCGGTCATGGCAATACTTAGAAATCTGGGAAACTAATTTGGGTCCAAGAGCTTTCCAGGTAGCTCAGATGGTAAAGAATTGACCCGCAATGCAGGAAACCCTGGTTCAATTCCTGTGTGAGGAAGTTCCCCTGGAGAAGGGACAGGCTACCTACTCAAGTATTCTTGGGCTTCCCTGTAAATAATCCACCTCCAACGCGGGAGACCTGGGTTCTGATCCCCGGGTTGGGAAGATCCCCTTGTGAAGGGCATGGCAACCCACTTCAGTATTCTTGCCTGGAGAATCCCCATGGACAGAGGAGCCTGGCGGGCTACAGTCCATAGGGTTGCAAAGAGTCAGACACAACTGAGCGGCTAAGCACAGCACAATTTTGTTCCAAAGTCAGTTATTACCTGCATTGTACCTGTTCATTTCCTGTTTATAAGTAAATTTCATAATGATGGAGTAGGGTGCCATTTCCTACTCTAGGGGATCTTCCAGACCCAGGGATTGAACCTGTGTCTCTTGCATCTCCTGCATTGGCAGGTGGATTCTTTATCGTCAAGGTCACCTGGGAAGTCCAATGATAACAGTGGACATTAAACTGCTGCAGCGGGACAAGGCACTGAGGAACACTGAAGGTTTCACACAGCGTGCGTTTTTTTTTAAATTTTTTGGCCATGCCATGTGACATAGTTCTCTGACCAGGGATCAAACCCAAAACCCCGGCAGTGGAAGCACAGAGTCTTAGCCACTGGACTGCCAGGGAAGTCCCCACATAGCACACTTCTCTCAATTTACTTTTCCTTTAAAAGCAACAGGTTTAGTGTAGAGTTCTTAGCACATCACATGTACCTACAGTCTTTCCCCAAAAATCTGTTTACAATGCCCTCTCTTTTATTCTGAGTTTTCATCTCTCCTCCTCATTTGTAGTGTAAATTCATTCAGAAAAAACAAGCCGGGGGGGGGGGGGGAGGAAAAAGCAACAAGATAAGTGAGGGAGAAAGAAAGGAAGGAATTAACAGTGAAAAGGAAAAAAGTTTCCCTTTCCATCAGATCAGGCATTTCCCCGCAGGCCAGCAACTGGATTTAAGAACAATCTGAGAATAGGTACTTTGATCATTAGGGCCCTGAGCTCTATAAACTGTTGGGTGATCTTCCTGGCTCAATAAAATCAAGGACGTGCCAGGGCTGTGTTTTGATGTGGAGATGGCTGAGAAAATAAATCCACCTAATGGAAAATTACAGAGGCGCTGCTCTTCCTTTGCATAAATGAGGAACTCAAACAATTTGGTTTTGAGGACGCTGCTGCACATTGTTCTAAAAAGTAGACACGGCTTTTGTTGTCTCGTTATGGGATGATAAATATTCATGCTGGTGAATTACCACGCACTAATGGCCCAATATCTGGCACACCTGTTGTGACCCATCTCGAAAATAGCAGCGACAGTTTAGGATGACAACACTGGCAGGTGCTAATGATGGGATATTGTGACAAGCACAGAGGAGCAACAAACCTCCGGCTTCTGATTAATCCAAGGTTTCTCGAGTGAGCCCATCTCTCCGGTGCTCATCTTCAGAAACGCTTCCCATTTTTCAAGCCGGGAGAGATTTTGAAGCCCCTTACATTAGCTCTCAGCAGAGTCATTCACGTTTCTGCATTCACGGGTCTCACACATATTCTGCAACTGTAGGGGTTACACGTTTGAGCTCTGGAGCCACGCTCTCTGAGTTCAGAGCCTTGGGGTGCCACATCCTAGCTGTTTGGGTGCCAGCATGTCACATAAGCCACCTGGCTCTTCTTTTGTGCTTTTTACGAGACAGGGGCAGCCAGAGTATGAACCTGCATAGTAGGGAATCTCAAGCTCCATGGCATTTACATTTGGGGCTAGATCTATCTGCGACTGAGGATGTTCTGTGCATCTCAGAATGTTGTGTCCAACATCCCTCACCTACACCCACTAAATGAGCACTCAGTCAGTTCAGTTCAGTCGGTCAGTCGTGTCTGACTCTTTGCGACCCCATGAATCGCAGCACACCAGGCCTCCCTGTCCATTACCAACTCCTGGAGTTCACTCAGACTCATGTCCATCGAGTCAGTGATGCCATCCAGCCATCTCAACCTCTGTCGTCCCCTTCTCCTCCTGCCCCCAATCCCTCTCAGCATCAGAGTCTTTGCCAATGAGTCAACTCTTCGCCTGAGGTGGCCAAAGTACTGGAGTTTCAGCTTCAGCATCATTCCTTCCAAAGAAATCCCAGGGCTGGTCTCCTTCAGAATGGACTGGTTGGATCTCCTTGCAGTCCAAGGGACTCTCAAGAGTCTTCTCCAACACCACAGTTCAAAACCATCAATTCTTCGGCGCTCAGCTTTCTTCACAGTCCAACTCTCACATCCATACATGACCACTGGAAAAACCATAGCCTTGACTAGACAGACCTTTGTTGGCAAAGTAATGTCTCTGCTTTTCAATATGCTTTTCAATATGTTGGTCATAACTTTTCTTCCAAGGAGTAAGCATCTTTTAATTTCATGGCTGCAGTCACCATCTGCAGTGATTTTGGAGCCCCCCAAAATAAAGTCTGACACTGTTTCCACTGTTTCCCCATCTATTTCCCATGAAGTGATGGGACCAGATGCCATGATCTTCGTTTTATGAATGCTGAGTTTTAAGCTAATTTTTTCACTCCCCTCTTTCACCTTCGTCTCAAATAATAACAGTTTGACCAAGAATGCCGCATGTTCTTTTTACCAACTGCTAATAGGGTTAGACATTTTTTTTTTCTACAGGAAAAGGTCAATTTTTCAGCAACAACAAAATTTTAATCGTGTGGTTCACTGTCATTTTTCTCAATAATTTTTTCACAAAACAATATATAATCTTTTTTTCTTTCTCACAACTTTTATTGTCTCAAAAATTTTGATGCATCTGAGGCAAGGGTATTCAATGAAGACTTTTCTTCCCAAACCACCAGTTTTTCAAAAATCCATTTGTGAGAGCACCGTGCAAACCACCCAAAGAGACTCAACCAATGTCAGCCCCAAACTCCTGTAACCCAGGAGTTGTGGGGAAACAGACTCGTAAGCATGCTAGGTTCCCACATTCAGGCTTCTGCCCAAGGAATCCAATTACTAGGCAGTTCTAAGGCATCTAAATCAGCGATCTGCATGTCCACTAACAGTCACAAAGTCAGAAGTACTGTTTAAAACCAACACTTTCTTCTAAAGAGAAATAAATGAGAACATATCCAAGTGAGTGTGAAACATCCGTTACATCCATTCCATTAATGTAGGTGAGTGTTCATCACAATGGGAATGCATTTCCTATTAATGGTCACAGTAAAAAAAAAAAAAAAAAATTCAAGACATCAGTGAAAGTTTCCATTTGAGAACTCAGATCCAATAAACTGAGAAGAAAGACAATTTGAATTGGGTGCTGATTTAAGGGCACATGGTGATTTATGAGCATTGTGAACTAAATAAAGGCTATCCCCCCTCAACCAGAGAGAACCACCAAGCCTCTGTTTAAAGGCCAACATGGAAGAATGAAGTCCAGGAGACTGACCAGAGGGAATCCATGAATGCATTATTCTACCACAAAAGTTTATCAACGTTTTTCACGTTAGTTCCATATATACACTCCTTCTTTTCTTGAGGACACAACCTCTCTCCATGAAGATTCAAGTTTTTACCTTGTAGAATATGGCAACTGCCTACTATTTGACCACTGTGACAGAATCATTTTTTGACTGTGCCATGAGGAAAAGATTTTAATCACTCCATCTGCAAATCAATCACCATTCAAGACCAGTAACCAACCACTTATTTTATGCCAAGGAACACGAATACTATCCATAATAAAAGCTGAGAGCATACTGTAAGGCCAGACTCATCAAAGGTGACAGAACGGAAGATAATTTTCATTTGCTCATTTTTAGCTCATAAATAGCATCCTTATCCATTATTTATCAATTTTCCAATTTAATTAATGGTTCTGGTAATAATTGCATAATTTCTATGGCCATAGAAAAAGCAGCCTGCATGTAGATAATAGGGAATTTTAATATTTATGAAGTTCAAAGTTTTCTATAAATAGAGAAATTCAGAAATTATCACCAGATCTAAAATTATATTGGGAGATAGATGAATAATTAATAACCAAGGCATGCGTTCATCGGGAACACACCAAACAGAAGTAATAAATGTACACATCGCCACGTTGATCAAGCCATTCACACAAGGTGGCTCCTTTCTTGCGGTCACCTCTGGACACACGGCTCTCTAGAAGAAAACACAACTTTGCTTGGACCTCAGTTTAGGAAATGGCAACCCACTCCAGTATTCTTGCCTGGGAAATCCCATGGGCAGAGGAGCCTGGTGGAGTACATCCTATGGGGTCAAAGATTCGGACAGGACTGAAGCAACTTAGTAGCAGCAGCACAAACAGGATTATTATCATCGCTAACAGTAATTTGTGAACATAAGAGAGCAAAGCTGGCATCCTTGGGGTCTATCATGACCTACTGTCTCCTTTCCTTCTGACAGCAAATTCCTGATTTGTTCCTGGAAGGAGAGAACTGAATCAAGGAGCCAGCACTCTAAGCTGGGCAAAACACAGTGGGTTCTGATTCTCTGAGTTTCCTTCCTCCATTCATTCACGTGAAATTGGCACACATCGCCTTGCCTCTCTATTAGAAGAGGAGTCTCTAGGGAGCATGAATCCCTGTTATTTCCAGCTTGCTACCTGGGGAGCAAAGTTACTCATGTCAAGAGAATGTCACTGGGCAGAGATGCGGGTTGGCTGTTGGAAGTTAAGTTGGAGCACACTGAAGAGGAAGAGCAAGGAGCCACGGGCTCCTTGTGTGGTGGGCTTCCACACAGCTCCAGATGAGTCTCCAGAAAAACTGATCAAGTGATGACTATGGGTCAGTCCAGTCTCCAGGGAGGCGATTGTGGCTGCAGGTAAAATTCAGTTATGGGGCCAATGGTTTCATCATTCATACCTGCATAATGAAACCCCAATAACAACTCTGGAAATGGAGGCTCAGTGGTGCTTCCTGATTGGTGGACATTCCGGTGTACCAGGACAGTAATGCATCCAGTCTCCATGGAGACAGAAGCTTCTGTACCTGGGCCCCTCCCAAGTCTTGCCCATGTACACTTCATCTGGCTGTTTATTTGTATCATTTATAATAAAAGGTTGGCACTAGTGGTAAAGAATCAGCCTGCCAATGCAGGAGATGTAAAAGACACGAGTTCAATCCCTGGGTCGGGAAAATCCCCTGGAGGAGAGCATGACAACCCGGTCTAGTATTCTCGCCTGGCAAAGCCCATGGACAGAGGAGCCAGGAGGGCTACAGTGCATTGGGTGGCACAGAGTCAGACACGACTGAAGTGACTTAGCAAATAAAAGTACAGCACTTCCTCGAGTTCTGCAAGTTGTTTTTTAGCAAATAATTGAACCTGAATGGGGTGATGAGAAGTCCTGAATTTGGTCGGTGGGGCAGAAGTGTAGGTGGCCTGAGGACATTCAGAACTGTGGCTGGCATGTGAAGTGGGTTCAGTCTTATGTCGGACTTTGCCCATGACTTGTGGCATCTGTGCTAACTCCAGGTAGTAGCTGTTGGAACTGAACTGACCTTCCGTACACCTGGTCATGTCGGAGAAAAGGTGTCTAAGGGCAGGGGGACACTAGTAGCATCCCTGACAACAGCGTGAACCATCATTTCCCCTTCCATTAACATGCATGCATATGTGCCGGGCATGCTCAGGCATTCAGTTGTGTCTGACTCTTTGTGACCCCGTGGATTGTAGCCCACCAGGCTCCTCTGTCCATGGGATTCTCCAGGCAAGAATACTAGAGTGGGCTGCCATGCCCTCCTCCAGGAGATCTTCCTGACCCAGGGTTCAAACCCACATCTCCTGTGTCTCCTGCAATGAGAGGTGGATTCTTTACCACTGTGTCATCTGGGAAGCCCCTCTATCAACACAGGAATGATAAAGGGGGTAATGACTACATTCTGGGGTTAATCAGCAGAGACTATTCAGATAGTACATGGTAAGCCCTTGCTGCTGCTGCTGCTAAGTCGCTTCAGTTGTGTCCGACTCTGGGCGACCCCATAGACAGCAGCCCTAGCCAGCCCCAAAACACTCAGTCAATGAGCCCTTTTATCCCCAGTTATGAGATGAGAAAACCGAGGCTCAGAGATGCTAGGATGTTTGCAGGATATGGCAAACACGGCTGTTCCATCCCAGGGCAGGTCAGTTTTCACCCCCACAGTCTGTCTCTCCTGTGAATACACTTTCCGCTGGTTCTTCACATCACATTCTGTTCCCTTCTCCAGGATCTTCCCAATCCAGGGATCGAACCCAGGTCTCCTGCATTTGCAGGCAGAGTCTTTACTGTCTCAGCCACCAGGGAAGCCCAAAAAAAGGCACTGCATGTGCGCTAAGTCACTGCAGTCATGTCCGACTCTTTGCGACCCTATGGACTGTAGCCCGTAAGGCTCCTCTGTCCATGGAATTCTCCAGGTAAGATGATTGGAGTGGGTTGCCATGCCCTCCTCCAGGGGAGTTTCCTGACCTAGGGATTGAACCCATGTCTCTCCCTTATGTCTCCTGCATTGGCAGGCGGGTTCTTTACCATTCATGCCACCTGCGAAGCCCAACAAAAGGCACTAGAAGGTAATACAAATTTCTTTTGAATAGACACACAAGGTCCAACAAACCTCCCTGAGCATCCTGGTGCTTCCAAGTGCTTTGGTATGAATGGCAGTCCTTACACAAGGGCCTCAAAGAGATAAAACCTGGGGTCAAAGTGTCATTGGCATACAGCACAGGGAGGGCTGGCTTTGGATGATTTATTTTGTTGTACCTGCAAGAGCACATTTATATGTGCCAACAGACACACACAGACGTATGATGCTTAAAAATCTAAACTGCACTAAAGAAAAAAGAAAGTTGTCAATTGGGTGATCCCAAAACCAACCCCAGGAATGTGAAACAAAGGCAGATTCCCAGAAGCAGGGCTTGTACTCCGCCCTCACCTTACAGAGGGCACAGCAGACCGGGAAGGAGGGACAGCAGCCAGCCTCTGGCAACGGCTGATTTCAGATGCTTCACAGGTGCTCACACCTTGTTTTTCTGAGCAGGATCAAATCCTAGGATTTTAAACCCAAACTCTCCAAGAGCACAGCCACGAGACTCTCAAGGACAAAATGATTATCTCAGATCTCCAGAAACTGAGCTATGTACCAAACAGCTCTGGGAAGGGAAGGGTCACTGGTGGATTTTGACTTCCCCTTGTCTTTGAAAGGATATAAATTTATTGCTGGCTTAAGACAGTGGTTTGTAGCTGGATGAATTCTAGTTAAAATCACAGACTCTCTCCTCTCAAGCAATCGTTTGGGGACCAAGTTATTTTGTTCATTCAAATTATTGCTTTTATAATTTTTGACATTTTGCAGATATTTTAAGTTGTGTGTCTTAGCTTAAAGCAAGTTTTTATTAAGGTAAAACATATATACTGAAAGTGCACAATTATAGAGACACTTTTAAATAGCATTCATATGCATCTTAACTTCTAAGTAGAAAATCAGTTTCTGGTTTTCTAGTTTCTACATGTCTGCTAAAATCTATCTTTGTTATAAAGCATTAATATAGTCAAAGCTATGGTTTTCCCAGTAGTCATGTACAGAGGTGAGAATTGGACCATAAAGAAGGCTGAGCACGGAAGAATTTTTGCTTTCGAAGTGTGATGCTGCAGATGACTCTTGAGAGTCCCTTGGACAGCAAGGAGATTAAATGAGCCAATCCTCAAGGAAATCAACCCTGAGTATTCACTGGAAGGACTGCTTCTGAAGCTGAAGCTCCAATACTTTGGCTATTTGCTTCGAAGAGCCAACTCATTGGAAAAGACCCTATGCTGGGAAAGATTGAGGGCAGGAGGAGAAGGGAGCAGCAGAGGATGAGAGGGCTGGATGGTATCACCGACTCAATGGACATGAATTTGAGCAAACTCCAGGAGATGGTGAAGGACAGTAGAGCCTGGTATGCTGTGGTCCATGGGGTCGCAGAGAGCTGGACATGACTTAGCGACTGAACAAGTAATATTGAAAGCAATGCATGATGAGATACCCATGAATTCATTCATGTATTCAAACCATGGATACTTATGGAGTACCAAACATGTTCCTGGCAGTGATGTACATCAGTGAATAAAACAGAAACGGTCCCTATCTTCAGGGCACCTATAGAGAGTGGAGTACAAACACACCAAAAGGAAACAGTAACATAAATATGTACACAGTGATTAACTGTGACAAGAGCGACAAAGGAAAGATACAGGGTGTGAGGACAGAGAATGGCAGGATGATGGGTTACATTTAGGGGTGAAACCAATTAAAATGCAAACACAAAGCAAGGTCATTTCCTAGGTGCCCCTGTCTCTTAGCTGTGAATTCAGTCTCTCCAGCACCTCATCCTTGTGTGGTGGGAACTTGCTACAGCCTCCACGAAGGGTGGGCTTGTAAATATCCGAGACAGATATCCGAGAAAGAGAAACTGGCTTTGCAGTTCAAGCATGGTATACAACACATGGAAACTCTCAGGTGCAGACCCTATATTCCTTTCCTTTCAAAACCTATGAACGGTGAAAGGATCTGCCTGCCATAACATGATGAGAGAGAAAAGGTCCTGGTCTGGGAAAAGATGAGCTAGGAGACCTGCTGAATTAAAACCTAGAGCTTATCTTGATGGGGAATCCAGTGCATTAAAAACGTACTCCAGCACCACAACTGCTGCGCCAATGCTCTAGAGCCCGGGGGCTGAAGGTACCGAGCTCCAGTGCCACAACTGTTACTGAAGTCCGTGCACCTAAAGCCTATGCTCTGCAACAAGAGAAGCCACTGCAACGGGAAGCCCGTGCACCACAACTAGAGAAAGCCCACAGGCAGGAACGAAGACCCAGTGCAGCCACAAACAAATAAATGCATACATAAATAAATTATAGGAAATAATAACACCGAGATCTGGGATATTGAACACAGAGTAAGTCAGATACAGCCCACTACATAATTAAAAGTACCCTTCTTATTCCTTAAGACATATCCATTTTGGGTTCATGGACGGCACTCTCTAGAATGAAGTGTTTCTCTTTTCAGGGCTGTATTCCCAAAAGCTGGTGTCTACATACATGGACCACCTACATGGTGTGAGGATCTCTGACTTATTTTATTTCCTGTGTGCACCCACACACACAAGGGTGGGTCCTACTGGGATGAAATTCTTACTTTAGTCTGGTACTTTTCCTTCATGACCCCTTTCATTCATTCAAGATGTATTTGTTTAATGCAAGTCCCTCCTGAGAGCTGTAAGTCAAATCCATGATGGCTCATTTCCAGCTGTTCCCCCAGTTCTTGGGAGGAGACACAATGCTGTCTCCCCAGCTCTCGCTTGCTCGTCCTCTCTCTCTCCTTCTCTGTAGGGGTGGGCTTTGTTGCTATTGTTCTGTCGCTCAGTCCAACTCTTTAAAATCCCATGGACTGCAGCATGCCAGACTCTTCTAGAAGTCCTTCACTGTCTCTAGAAGTTTGCTCAAATTCATGTCCATTGAGTCAGTGATCCCATCCAACCATCTCATCCTCTGTTGTCCCCTTCTCCTGCCCTCAATCTTTCCCAGCATCAGGGTCTTTTCCAATGAGTCGGATATTTGCATCAGGTGGCCAAAGTATTGAAGCTTCATAGATATACATAAAGATAAATTTGCAAGTATTGTTTAGTCTCTTAAGTCGTGTCTGACTCTTGTGACCCCATGGACTGTAGCCCTCCAGGCTCCTCTGTCCATGAAATTCCCCAGCAAAGAATATTGCAGTGGGTTGTCATTTCCTTCTCCAAAGTATAGGTATAGATAAAAACATATTACCATAGAGATGTAGAGACTTGGATTAGATATGAACATTTAAATAGAGGGCTTCCCAGGGTGGAGCAGTGATTAAAAAAAAAAAAAAAAACCTGCCTACCAATGCAGGAGATACAAGAGATTCAGGTTTGATTCCTGGGTCGGGAAGATCCCATGGAATAGGAAATGGCAACCCACTCCTGTATCCTTGCCTGGGAAATACCATGGACAGAGGAGCTTGGCAGGCTGCAGTCCATAGGGTTGCAAAGAGTTGAATGCAATAAAGGCACAGATATATAACAGTATAGCTATGGACACAGATGTACATATAGATACAGAAATAAAGGTATAGAGACAGACATAGAATATAGAGACATTCTGCTAGACACCGATGTATAGACACACAGACAGACAGATATATGGGTACTATTTGCTGAGTAAATGGATAGCTCCTGGCCACTTCGCTTATGTACTGATCTTAACCATTCCCCATCAATGATACCCCATCATAACACCACGTGTTTGTGGACCACTCATCATTTCCCTAACCACTCTCAAAGCAGGTTACTTTATTTGGACCTCAGCAGTCCACCGATGTTCACAATCTGAACAGGCATTCTAGCGCCCAATTCAATGATGAGAAGCAGAGCTTCTGTTCTGCCCACAGTCACATGGACGGTAGGTGGATCAGCCACTGGATAAACACAAAACAGTTAATTTCAAGTCACAGTTATATCCTTCACTCCTAACATCAATCAGCCCATTCAAGTTTTTCTGCCCCAAATTGTTCCTGACCTCACAGAGAAACGTAGCCTTTCAAACACCCTTTCCAATAATGCACTCCCAGAAGGATGTATGTTCGGAATTGTCAATCTACAGCATCATTTTCTGACCCATCCATGACTTGGCTTAGGATGGGGACAGGATGAGCTCTTCAAAATTCTATTACCGTGGAGGTGCCAAGTATCAATAATGTGCTTTAAAAGGAAAAAAAAAAAAAACAAACTGAATTTCCAGAAATAGTTCAGCAAATGGAGAAAAGAGAAGGAATTGACCTTCAAATAACCCTACAAGTATTATATATTTCCCTTCCACAGGCAAGAATTATGCTTTATCCATTTTGTTGTTAAGCAAATAACATCACAGCATTAACAACTTCCATGTTTGTCTAAATTTTATGTTTCTTTTGGCAGAGTGCAATGCTGCATACACAGCTTCTGAACAAGCTTCATCTTCTGTGCAGGGAGAGGCCCCTACAGTTGAATTACATGAAGGAGCAATGGCGGTGAAAGACTTTGAATCCCTAGGAGATGAAAGGTTGCATAAAATTCATGGTTGTTGCCACAGTAAAGAGAATCTGAGACAGAGAAAGAAATGCTATGAGAACTGACCATTCTACTGCACAATTGATCATTCTAACAAGCTTGAGATTGCATGATGCCATCTTGCAAAATACACGGTCCTGTGTCACCACCTTAGGAAAAGTCGAAGAGGCATCCATTGCTGGGCTCTGTGTATTCTACACGACACGCAAGAGGCATCAGCTGTCACCCCGAGGGAGCAGTCTCTCCAGATAATGCTGAATCCTTGGTTCGCCTGGCTTTTCACTCTCCTACACACAGAATCTGTGCATCCAAGGTGTAGATAACCTTGGGCACATATGGTGCATCATTCTTGTGCACATTCAGTTTTAGTCTGTAGAAAGTGGTTAAACAATGACACTTTATAATAAAGGCAGCTGGCCTCCCTGATATATGAGGCTCATGGATCATTATTAAATAAATCCCTATAACTACTAGAATTACTGGAGCAACTGTAACAGTAGTTCTGGCAAAGGGCCAGACCCCAAGTCAATGACTTGCTCTTCTGTGGCATGATAGCTTGCCTTTTAGAGTGGAAGAAAGTGAAAGTCGCTCAGTTGTGACCCCATGGATTATATAATCCATGGAATTCTCCAGGCCAGAATACTGGAGTGGAGTTCCCTCATCCAGGGCATCTTCCCAACCCAGGGATTGAACCCAATCTCCTGCACTGCAGGCAGATTCTTTACCAGCTGAGCCACCACAGGGAAGCCTTTCAGAGGGTCCACTCTAATTTGATTCTAGTGTTAGATACCACTTGTTGGTGTTCAGTCGCTAAGTCGTATCTGACTCTCTGTGATTCCATGAACCGTAGTCCACCAGGCTCCTCTGTCCATGGGATTTCCCATAAGAATGCTTGGGTGGGTTGCCATCTCCTCCTCCAGGGGATCTTCCCAACCCAGGGATCAAACCTGTATCTCCTGCATTGTCAGGTGGATTCCTTACTGCTGAGCCACCGAGGAAGGCTGTTAGCTACCATGACCCACATCAATATCTGGTTTTCCTTTCCTTTCTGGTAATAGGAAACTTGAACTCCAGATCTTCTGTGTTGGGTGGGGCCATGTTACAAGTCCTGACCAGTAAGCTTCACTTGTAACTGAAGCACAAAGGAAGTCGTGCATCCCAGATGACACAGCTACAAGAGAGGAGCATGAATCTTTGAGGCACTATTTGTAGGACAGCCCTTCCCAACCCAGGCTTCCCAGGTGGCTCAGTTAGTAAAGAATACACTTTCCAATGCAAGAGAAATGGGTTCGATTTCTGGGTCAGGAAGATCCCCTGGAGAAGGGCAGGGCAACCCACTCCAGTATTCTTTCCAGGAAAACCCCATGGACAGAGGAGCCTGGTGAGCTATAGTCCATGGGATTGCAAACACTTCCTGACTTGCATTGGACATAATAAACAACTCTGTCATATGAAGCTACTGAGATCTGAGAGTTGATCTACTTCTGCAGCTTACTGATTCTCCGAGTCCAATTCTCCAAAGGATTCATGGCTCAGCCCCAAAATACCTTCAAAACGCAATGAAAACCCAGCCATTTGCTCTTGTGTGATTGGATAGCAGATACATCAGAGGAGTCTTAATAGCATTTATAAACATGATAAATATGTTTGTGTTATCAAGCAGATTGCAAGATTTAAAACAAGTTTCATAGTGAAATAGGAATACCAGACTCACCCAAAGCCTTTTAATCACTCTGTTATGCAAGCATAAATATTTAGCAGTTCAATTATGCCTGGTCTCAGCACTCTTGCCATAGAATTCACATGAGGTTATATAAAGAGAGTAGGAATAAAGAAAGTTACTTCGGGGTGGGGGTTCCCCCCTTGTTGAGTCACTGAGTCGTGTCCAACTCTTTGTGACCCCCAAGGGCTGTAGCCCACCAGGCTCCTCTACCCACAGGACCCTTTGCCAGTTCTTAATTCTCCCAACCTAAGATGGCCAGGCTTCTTCCTTTCAAAGAAGGAATAATCTAAGGATTAGGTGTTCTGAGAGCTGTCTTCCGACAATCACCCTTCAAGTTGCCCTCAGTTTCTGGTGAAATTTGCTCTTCTCTGAGGCAATGTGAAACTCTTAGCACAGCTAAGAAGTCCAGCTCAGGAAAGAAGCTGTGAAAAGGTTACAGCGACCAATCACCCCAGTTTTCTGAGTCCTCTTTCAGTTTTATCACCAAAGACCCCATATCTCTGAAAACTCTTCACTACCCAGTAAACGAGGGCCACAGGTCACCCTAAAAAATGGGGAAGGAGAAGTATCACATGCCAATAACCCATTCTGTTCTGAAATGTTGCTGAGTAGGTAATCCACCTGGTCACTTCCTTTACCAACCCTTTTTTAATTTCCTTTAATTTTTTGAAAACAGTGTTTGATGTGGACCATTTTAAAAGTCTTTATTGAATTTGTTATCATATTGTTTCTGTTTACATTTCTTTTTTTATTTTTTGGCCTTGAGTCATGTGGGGTCCTGAGGCTTCCCTGGTGGCTCAGACGGTAAAGAATCTGCCTGCTAATGCAGGAGATGCAGGTTTCATCCCTGGGTGAGAAAGATCCCCGGGAGAAGGAAATAGCTACCCACTCCAGTATTCCTGCCTGGAGAATTCCATGGACAGAGGAGCTTGGAGGGCTAAGTCCCTGGGGTTGCAAAGGGTTGGATAGGACTGAGCAATTGAACAACAGCAGCCAGCAACTAGAGTATAAGATCTCTGTTAAAAGGGAGTAGATATATGTGTATGTACGGCTGATTCATTTAGCTATACACTGGAAACTTAACACTGAACTTAACACTGAAACTTTAACATAACACTGTAAAGCAATGCTATGCTAATAAAAAATAATTTTAAAAAACAATTTCCTGCTCTCAGTCCCTTTCAGTACCCCAGCTCTCAGCTTTTAACACCTGAACCTCTGACCCATAAATTAAATAAATAAATCAACGAGCAAGCAAATAAACAGAAATTGAGAAGGCAAAGGTGGAACATTTTAAAATGCCATGTATTAAAGCACACAAAGCATGTCTCCTGAAGCTTTGATTAGCCTTTGTATTTCAGCTCACTGATTCAATCACAATTATACCTGGGTACAGCTACATTCTTCTCACATGTACTTTAGGTTCTAGAATGGATATGCAAAAAGAACTGGCTACAATTGGAGTGGAAAGCAGAAACCCAACAAAGAAAGAAGCAATAATGTTCAATACTGAAAATACATAGATATCTGCAAATGATTGCAAGCTAACATGTTATTCAAACCACGTTATTCAGATGCATGGAATCTATGCAGAATTAAGGGGGGTGTGTGTCTCTGTAAGTATTGTACAGACAGTGGGAGGAGGCAGCAGAGGACAGCAACCCCGTATAAATGTACAGATAAAGGACACACTGGAAACCACCAGGCAGTAAGCAGTACTTAGCTGTTCTTTGGGTGTATTTGGAGAAAAAGACTATATTTAATATTTCAACCATCCTTCAGTAGACATGGACTGAATTCCAATGAAATTCCTTTAAAAAAAATAAAGAAAAGTTAAAGGAGAACAAATCTGTTGGTTTTTGTTTGGCTTGGAAAAGAATTAACCTACATATCCATGCTCATTTCATTTTCTCCCTGTGAAATACAAAAGGAGGAGATATCGCTCATCAACCTTGTGTTCCCTCCTGGGAAGCCTCCTTAAGCTCATTCTGCCCCAGTGACCAGTGGTTGGGGATGAAGGTCAGATTTCTTTCTAAATCCCAGATTCACTGTGGATGCGGTATAAATGGGCCCTTGTGGAATTAATGGGTGGACGGCCTTTCTTCAGGAGGGAAACCAGAAGCATGTGTTTTTTCTGTGGCCTTCTCCCATGCCACCTCACCCCTCCCATTTCCTCCTTGCCGCGCCGGGCAGAGGCACAGTGGATGCGGCCAGGGTCACGTGTTTACAGAGTTGGATAACCTGGCTCTGATTCTGTGGGTTCCTCACCTCTTTGAGTATTTTTTCTTCTTATCAGTAAAGTAGGAACAGTAGCATCACCCTTAATGAAGAAATTAATATTCAAAATAAAGAACTCATACACCTCAACAACAAACAAACAATCCAATTTTTAAACTGGGTAGAGAATCTGAATAGATATTTTTCCAGAGAAAAACCTACATATGGCCAACAGGAACATGAAAAGATGTTCAGCATCACTAATTATCAGGGAAATGCAAATTAAAAACAGAACTAGATATCACCTCACACCTGTTAAAATAGCTGTTACTGAAAAGACAAGGAATACAAGCGTTGGAAATAATGTGGAATAAAGGAAATCTGTATTCACTGTTGGTGGAACTATAAATTGGTGTAGCCACTTGGAAACAGGAGGTTCCTCAAAAAATGAAAAGAATGAACATATGACCCCACTGCACCAATTCTGAGCATTTAGTCAAAGAACAAGAAAACACTAATTCAAAAAGATATATGCACCCCTGTGGACAGAGGAGCCTTGTAGGCTACAGTTCAAGGGGTTGCAAAGAGTCAGACACAACTGAGTGACTTTACTTTCTTTCTTTCTTTTCTTTATGTTCGTGGCAGCATTATTTGCAATAGCCAAGATATAGAAACAACCTGCATGTCCATTCATCAAGGGGTGAATAGATAAAGAAGATGTGGTGTGTATATATACACCCACACATACACAACCTTAATTTTGGCATGTTGTCTGTCACTGTCATTCAATTCAAAATAAAATTTCCCCTATGATATCTTCTTTAGTCCAAGACTCATTCTGAGGTGTGTTATGCAATTCCCAAAAATTGAGGACTTTTCTAGATATATTATTATTACTAACTCCTAATTGAACTCATTATTGTCAGAAAATACACCCAGTAATTTTTCAAAGTTGAAACTGATTAAGTTCTTGGGAGAATATTTCATGTCCACTTGAAAAGTGTGTATATTCTCCAGTTGCTGGGTATGAAAGCCATTAATATAGCTGTTTCTGTGCTTGCTATGTTTACAGTCTATGGTTTTTTTTCTGTTCTTTTATTTCATGTGTTTCTGTGTTTTGTATTTAAAGTGGGCTTTTTGTACATAGCATATAGCTGTCTCTTTAAAAAAAAAAAAACAGTCTGAGAAGACTCTTTTTTTAATTTGAATCTTTAGTCCATTTATATTTAGTATAGGTATTGGTATAGTCAGACACGACCAAAGCAACTTAGCAGCAGAAGCAGCAGCAGCAGCATTGGTATAGTTGAACTTAGTTTTATATTTGCTTTTTGTTTCTATTTGTCCTTTATTTTTGCTGTTGTTGCTTTGTCATTGTTTCTTTATTTCTCCTTTTCAATTTTCTTTGGGGTTAACTAAAATGTATATTATTCCATTTTTTTTCTCTTCTACCTTTCAAACTATACACGTTTTTATTATATTAGTAGTTGCTCTGGAAATTAAATACATATCCTAACACAGCATAGTCTACTTAGCATTAAAACTACACTACTTCTTGTAAAGTGTAAGAAGATTTCAACAACATAGGTTTAACCTCTTCATCCTTTGTGTCTCTCTATGTCATAACGCAGAGGGTCGGACACGACTGAGCGACTGATCTGATCCGATCTGATGTCATAACCACCTCCCCCCACCAAAATAAACAGTGATATCGTTCTCCTTTAAACAGTTACATGTATTTTCAAAAATAACAAAAGAAATATTATGGCCTTTTATACTTATCCACATACATATCATGTTCAGTGCTCTTCATTCTTGTCATTAAATATAAGTTCACTTGGGTCATTTCTTTTCAGCCTGAAGATTCTCCTTACATATTTCCTATAGTACAGGTCTCCTGTTGATGAAGCCTCTGGTTTTATAAAAACAAACAAACAAACAAACCAAGTGCCTTTATATCATCTTCTGTGAAGGATGCCCTTTAGAATTCCAGGTCATCAGATTTATTTCTTACTTAATTATTCAAAGTTTCATCCTATTTTCTTCTTGCCTCGAGTGTTTCTGATGAGAAGTTGACCATTAGTAGCGTTGTTATGCTTCTTATACTTAATGACTGCTTTCAAGATTTTTAAAAATCTTTTGCCCTCATCACCATTACCATGATATGGATGCTAAAATAATACTAGCTGTGGTTTTCTTCATATTTGCCCTGCTTGAGATTTCCTGAGCTTCTTGAATTTAACTTTGAATTATTTCACCAAATTTGGGGAAATTTCAACTATTTTACACATCATTTGTCCTTCTTCTTTCTGGGACTCCAATTACCTATAGGCTATACCATAGATACTGTTCCACAGGCCACTGGTCTGTTAATAATTTAATCACATTTCTCTGTTCCCTGGACTGAACATTTTACAGTAATCTTTATTATGTTCACCAAACTATTGTGCTACTGTCTCCATTTTGCTACTAAACCCAACTAGCAAAGCTTTTATTTCAAAAAATTTATTTTTAATTCTAAAATTTTCATTTTTGTATGACCGTATTTCTTTAAATTCTTACTCAAAGTTACAATACCTGTTTCAAAGTCCTTATCTGCTCATTCCAACATCACGGTTATGTAGGTTTTAACTACTATTTTCTCGTGATCATGGGTTATATTTTTCTATTTCTTTTCACCTCTAGTAATTTTTATTTTTTAATTTTATTTATACAGGACACTAAATCTCTAAAATGTAAGGGGAAGACCAAGATAACCATGCAAAGGCCACAAGGTAGAAAGCTATGGAGTCATTAATGCTATACTTTAAACAGAATAACATGACTATATTATAAAATGCAGGGATAAAAGACAAAGAAGAACTATAACTCAGAGTTTCTATTTGACATTGGGGAAGTTTGAATTTTTAAATTCTACTCTGTTGGAACGTCCCATCATTTCCATGATAAAAGTGCATTAGTTTAATACTCAGAATATTTTATTTCCTTTGACAAAAATAATATCTTGTCTTCATTCCAATTCTTCTGTGATCCTTAGGAAATCATTCATCTCTATGTGTTGTCTGGATATCACTTAGGAGACTTTCCTGTAGAATGATCAGTATCTCTCAGATCAGAAGCCCTCTGCCAAAATATTGCCTGTACCACTTAACCAACCAAACGGCTATTGACTGGTCATTTAATTTCTCTGAGACTCAATTTTCTATCTCTGCATCAGTAGCAATCATATTTCTTTGAGAAAAGACCCAATGTAGCAAGAGTGTAGCTGGTTTTAAATAGGAACACAGGTAATCGAAGTGGTAGTAATCTTGCAATGATAACCAGTTTTAGGACTTTTAAATGGATAGTTTCTCAACTAACCTGATCTTCCTGCTAATGATATGTGGGCCATTAGGTCTCTTTAGGGGATCCTGGCTGAGCCATTTTGGTTTACAGGCATTTGGCTAACGACCTAATCCCAGAGGACTGGCAGAGCATGTTTTATTTTCTGGTACCTAGTTGTTTATCCTGGAAAGTTACTTTGAAATGTCTTAACAGCATCTATTCTCCTGTTCTTGCTCTTTTACTTTCATACTTTCTCATCCTTTCAGAATCACAAAGAAACAACTTTCCCCATTGCTATTTAGGGGGAAGAATTTGGGGTTTTTTGAGAGAAGCAATATTATTTCTTCCCCCACTCTCAGCCACAGCCGAGTGCCTGTAGTTCAGTTCAGTAAGTTCTCTTTTATTCACCCACATCAATAAATTCCTCTTAAAAAAAAACACATAAAATAGTTTCCACTCAAAGCCTTTATCTGTTGATCTCAGCACTTCAGAAACTAATTAATCTTCACTCTATGATTGCATCAGCATTATCCCTTTTGTTTTCAGATGAGCAAACACTATGAAATTTAGCAGATTGCTCAAGGTCAAATAGAGTCAGAATCTGAGCCCGATTTGAACTCAGAATCCCATGGTTTCAAGGTTGGGGTTGGAAACACAAGAAGGTGAAAAAAAGTGTAATGCTGAGAGTTCCTGACACACCTCGCCATGCCTGCCTGCATCTCACGATGTTACTATACCTATTGCTAATAGGGAGTGACATGGAGTATCCTCTTATAAACAGTTTCCAAAATGAAGTCGTTCCTCAAGATTCTTGATGGAAACATTGCAGGCTATCCCTCCTCTTTTGTTTCTTCCTTCCCAGTATGAGGTGATCACAATTTGCAGCTTGCCTGGGACAGTTACCAGGCCCATAAACCAGCTTTCTGGCATAGTGATGAAAACAAACCTCCCTTTCCTCTCAAGACTGGTGCAGTTAAGACAAGCAGTCAACTGGTCACCTTGCTGATGAAACATTTAGACCACTGGCATAACATGATGAGGCTGGTAAAAACACAGCCAGTCCCCTCTCCCAAACCAAAACCAGGAAAGAACACAGTACTGTGTGTCCAAAGAAACAGTGAGCAGAGACCAGGTGGGATGGTGAAGCAGGAAAAGTTAGAAAGAAATGAGTAGTGGGAGCTTGGCAGAAGCAGTGATTCTGAGAAAGGGGAGATTCCTAAAAGGGAACTGGGAAGGGTGTGGGGCTTTTGGTGGGTCCTCAAGTATTTGAAACTGTGGTGCTGGAGAAGACACTGCAGAGCCCCTTGGACTGCAAGGAGATCAAATCAATCAATCCTCAAGGCAATCAACCTCAAATATTCACTGGAAGGACTGATGCTGAAGCTGAAGCTCCAATACTCTGGCCACCCAATCCAAATAGCCAATTCATTTGAAATGACCCTGATGCTGGGAAAGATTGAAGGCAAAAGGAGTAGGGGGTGGCAGGGGATGAGATGGTTGGATAGCATCACAGACTCAATGCGCATGAATTTGAGCAAACTCCTGGAGATAGTGGAGGACAGAGGAGCCTGGTGTGCTGCAGTCCTGGGGGTCGCAAAGAGTCAGACACGACTTGGCTACCTAACACCACCAACACCAAGGGTTTGGATACGTGGAGGTGAGTACCCAAGCATCAGCAAAGGTCTCTTGTTCCAGGACAGCACAGAATTAGCAGAGCAGTTCCTTTTTAAATGAACTGGGCAAGTTTAATTATGAGCCTCCCAATAACACCCACAAGGTCCCACAGATAACTAGATCTTTCTTATACTGCAAGCTTTCATAAACTTCACAATGAATGTCCATATAATAGGTGGACAGTCATAGATTCCATCCCCACACCCATAAACAGCTGTGATTGAATTTCTCAAAACTCTGGGGATTGGATCCTCAGAACCTTTTATTTAGGAAAATAAAATAATGTGACATTTTCTGTAACTACATATGGTAGGTTAAACTCAGACCAAGTCCACCAGTCAAAAAGCAAACAGCTTTTGGCTGCAAACAATACCTATTGCTAAAAGTTCTCAAACACACATTTCAAAGAATATACAAAAGAGACAGAGTGCTCAACCGACTCAAGTGGCCCTGCTTGGTTTTGTCCCGGTCCACTGATCAACATCCCTTCAAGACAAAAGACAGGACCGTACGCCTGATTTAGTGAGCATCTTGAAACAAGCAATTATGAAAGACTTCAGTCCATTGTTCTTCCGTGGCAGAAGAGGGTGGGGCTGATGGTTTATCCCTCATCTAGTGTTCCATCAGATAAAAATACGCCCGTGACGTGTAACTTCAATTGTGCATACGGTTTACTAAACTGTAAACGATTAATTTATTATCCAATTTTCTTGTCAATTTGAGAGATGTTTTTTAATCCCTGCAAAGGAAGGAGGGAATTTAACATACCATCTAGTTTCTCAAGGTCCCAGTCTGGAGGGCCCCCAAATATTTATGGAAGGCCATCTACTCTGAGTCGCTGTCTGCATCTCATTTAGGTGGGTGGGGGCAGGAGTCTCTGAGTTCCCGAGGGACGTTTCCACAATGCAGAGAGTGAAGCCACAGGGACATCACCATAGTCTATCATATTCCATTAGGACCCTAACATGCATGCTAAGTCGCTTCAGTCATATCCGACTCTTTGAGACCCCATGGACTGTAGCCTGCCAGGCTCCCCTGTCTATGAGATTCTCCAGGCAAGAATATTGGAGTGGGTTGCCATGCCCTACTCCAGGGGATCTTCCCAACCCAGGTATTCAACCAGCATCTCTTATGTCTCTTACACTGGCAGGAGGGTTCTTTACTTCTAGTGCCACCTGGGAAATCCCCTCAAACTGCATGCTGCTGCTGCTGCTGCTGCAAAGTCACTTCAGTCATGTCTGACTCTGTGCGACCCCACAGACGGCAGCCCACCAGGCTCCCCCGTCCCTGGGATTCTCCAGGCAAGAACACTGGAGTGGGTTGCCATTTCCCTCTGCAATGCATGAAAGTGAAAAGTGAAAGTGAACTCGCTCAGTCGTGTCTGACTCTTAGCGACCCCACAGACTGCAGCCCACCAGGTTCCTCCATCCATAGGATTTTCCAGGCAAGAGTACTGGAGTGGGGGGCATTGCCTTCTCCGTTCAAACTGTATAGAATATGGTAAAATTTAGCTTTAACTTTCTAGCTTTGCATTTACACAAATGGAAACATTAATTTTTTGCTCCTGAGGTTCAAATGAACAAACTACAATTGGTTACCTCTCAGTTTCTTGGTGAAACCATATTACTATTTTTTTTTTTTTTGGTAAATTTCACTTATTTGGCTGTGTAGGGTCTTAGTTGCATCACGCGGGATCTTTCGTTGCAGCACATGGACTCTAGTTGAGGCACTTGGGCTTAGCTGCTCCTTTGCATGTGAGATCTTCGTTCTCTGACCTGGGATCAAACCCACTTCCCCTGCATTGCAAGGTGTACTCTTAACCACTGGCCCACCAGGGAAGCCCCCCATATTACTATTACTAAATTATAAGCGCTGATGTACTTAAGATACTCTATGATCCAGAAAACAATTACCTAGAAATACTGTGCTACTCTCCTTACAGCACATGTTTCTTTTGAAATTCAATAGAAACAAAATAAGACTCTGTCTTCTTTTAAGTTAAGACACTTGGAAAATATCTTAAAACACAGCCTCGCCAGCAAAAGGCTGCTCTGCCCCACAAATTTAGAAAATAGCCTTTTCAAAGACAACAATTTGGAGGCTGTTTCCCTCTTAAGACGTAGGACAGAGTCACTCCGGGCATAAATTTCCTTGACCAAAGTATAAAACATTGAAAAAGGCTTCTATGGCTTCTCTCCATAAAGCAGGAATCTGAGCTCCTTCTCCACTTAGAAAATCCTACTCATTCTTCTAAAGTTTTGCAGCCTCTGAGCTGCTTCCTGTGACTTTCCCTGAAAGAATGATCCAGTCTCTCCTCCACTCTGCCATATGCTGAACATACATTTATTAGAGTGCATTGCAATGAGAGCAATGTATATATTTGTTTTCCCTCACTCCAGTGTAAGCACCTCAAAGAAGGGAGAGGTGTCAGATTTGTTATTTAAAAAGGTATCTAGGAATTCTCTTTCATCTTCGCCCTGCTGGTCGGGTCCATCCAGTTCATAAATAAGTTCTGCCTACTTCACCCACCACACACTTGCCCATGGGACTTTGTTTCCATGGCTATTCCCTCTCATCACAGCACCATAACCTCTCACTGGGATCATGATTATTTTTTTTTTCCTTCTGCTTTTGCCCTTCTACCATCCCTTGGTTCAGAAGAGATGGAGCAATCTTTGAAAAGTCGTAAATCAAATCATGCTACCCTCCTGTTTAAGATGTTCAGTGAATTTCCATGGGACCCAGAATCAAATGCAAACGTCTCAGAGGCTTGCAAATCCAACCTAAGTGGTTCTCGACCGAAAGAGACCTTGCTGAGCCTGGAGGGGACTCGTGACGACGTCCGGGGACAACTTGTGGTTGTCACAGCTGGAGGAGGGTAGGGTCCTGGTATCTAGTGGGCGGAAGTCAAACATCCTTCCATACGTCCTGCAGTGCACAGGACGGCTCCACATGCAAGAACTGTCCAGCCCCAAATGCCAGCAGCGTTGAGGCTGAGAAACTCTACTTCCTGGACTGGCTGCCCACTTCCCTCCCCACCTGCATCTGATGCTGCCCTCCTACCACCAGCCAAACCCACCACACTTGCTCCTTCTTGGTTCCAGCGAGCTTCCAGTGAGCTCACCCCCACCCCACAGTCTTTGTGCTAATTCTGCCTTCAGACTGAAGTGCTTGGCTTGATATTTACATGGTTGGCTCAGTGGTAAAGAGCCTGGCTGGTTCAATCCCCGGGTCAGGAAGATTCCCCTGGAGATGGAAATGGCAACCCACTCCAGTATTCTTGTTTGGAGAATCCCATGGCCAGAGGAGCCTGGCAGGCTACAGTCCATGGGGTCACAAAGAGTCGGACACAATTGAATGACCGTGTTATGTGGATTTCAGCTTAAACGTTCTCTCTTAGTAAAAGCTACTTTTAACCCTCATGCTTAGAAACCCATCGAGCCCCTTACTGTCACATGAACTGAGGTTAATCCATAGTTTATTTTTATTTCCTTTAAATCACAATTTAAATCATAACCACCTGTTTCTTACATATTTATTTATTTCAATCACCCAGTAAATTAAACCAGGGGTCCCCAACCTCCAGGATCTAAAGCCTGATGATCTGAGGTGGAGCTGATGCAATAATAATAGAAATAAAGTGCACAATAAATGTAATTCACTTGAATCATCCCCAAAACCATCCCCCACTCAACTGGTGCTAAAAAGGTTGGGGACGGCTGAATTAAATATTCCCTGAGGGTGGCGGCCTTCTCTATTTTGTTCTAGAAAGTAACCCAGTGCCTGGGCATATTCCAATCACTCAATACATTTTTTTCAAAAATCAACAAATACATTTATAAATGATTTTCTCAAAGTAAGACACAAGGTCTCTGCCCTGTCTGTCAGGTCAATGTTATTACCACAGCTTCACTCAAGTTCAGAACTTGCGTTGGGAGGGGCGGGCTTTGGCTTTCCACCTCTGAACCAGGGAATAATTAGAAGGGCACCTCTAAGAGCTAAGTGGAAAGACTTCGGTTTATGGATATGCAAATTCATCTAATACATAAGCGTAAACAGGAACACTAATGGACACAAGCATAAACTGCCCATGATTAAGGCAAACCTTCTAATTAATAGATTAGTGTCCACATAAAGGGTAAGGGAGGAGACAGTGTTCTCAGCTTGGACTGTTCCCATATATCCCTCACTTCACAGTCATGAGAAGACGGAAAGATGGAATTCCTGACCTAAAGCAATTCAGCCCAAAACACGCACCCTGCCTGGTCATCCAAATGGGTAACGAATCATCCCCGGGGCACATTTCCCAGCATCACTGTATTTCTTCCAGAAATGTGGAGATGGTGACTCAGTCCCTGTGAGTCGCTGGAAGAGGTACAATCACAAGATCCCAAAGCAGCATCAATTTTTATTACAAGCCTGACTGGTCCACGCGCTGATTCCTCCCGGGGGCAGCCTCATGCTCCAGGTCTCTGTGCCTTCTGGCCCACAGTCGTTTGTTTGGCAGCTGCGACCTGAGCTGAATGTCCGAGCAGGGTGACCGTCAGAGATGGGTTCATAGAAACATCTATCTTGTGTCTACTCCCATCCTTCAATCTTGTTTTTGCCGTTGTTTAATCACTAAGTCGTGTCTGACTCTTCTGCCACCTCATGGATGGTAACCTGCCAGGCTCCTCTGCCCATGGGATTTCCTAGGCAAGAATACTGGAGTGGGTTGCCATTCCCTTCTCCAGGGGATCTTCCCGACCCAGGGATCAAACTCAAGTCTCCTACATTGACAGGCAGAATCTTCACCGCTGAGCCACCAAGGAAGCCCCATTCAATTCTTGGTGCTTGTGAATACACTACCCTCATACCGGAGCCTGGAGCTAAGAGTAATTGGACTAAGTGGGCCTTCATTTTAAAGTTGTGGGGATGAAGCCACAGAGGGGATGGGAGTGAAGAAATCCAATATTTCAAAAGCCAGGTGCCTGCTTTCATGAGGATGTATTTAATGATCTTATTTTCCTGAACACTGTCAAGGAAAAAAAACAAAACAAAACAAAACAGGGTGTGGGTTAATGATTTAAAAGTCTTTTAAACAACATGCAAAGGCTATGCGAGGTAACAGTGGGTCTGTGCGAACGCCAACATGCATCGGTTCTGCAAGGTCCTGTGTGTGTTTGTCTGTGTTCTCAAGTTACTCTTTTCTTTTTCCTGCCAGAGCCTCCAGGAACAGAAAGGAATGAAGTGGCAACCCTTCACCCACGCCCCCCATGGTGTTCCCATCCTCACAGTCCCCTGTAGTGATCTGAAAGTACTAATGAGACCCCACAACAGTTAGAACTCTCTCGGTTGCAACTGGTAAAAACTGCAAAGCCAAGGCTGTCTTCAGAGGAAAAGAAGAAAACGTCTTGCGTTTCTCTTTGTGATGACTTTTTTTTCCCCCATACATGACCCTTCTTCTGATTGCTTTATTTATCTGTCCATTTGTTTGTGGCGGCCCTTCTGTTCCTCCCACTAGGTCATAAGCTGTGTATATGTGTGGGAATCGTGCGCGCTGTATCTGCATCACTGGGACTAAGTAGATATTTAATAATTATCACTTGAATGAATGGAGAAAGATTTGGACTCACCCATGCTAATACACAAGAACTGGATAAGAACTGAGGGTAGGAAATAATCCCAAAGGTTAAGGAAAAGCCGACATGAGAGAGTAGGAATCACCCCTCTGGGTATTGGTTTGTCTGCCAAAATGTCGGGCCCAAATGAAGGTGCTGTGCATTGCGTGTGCTGTATCACACCATTGTGTGATCATGAGAACATGGCAGACAGATGGAGTTGAGAAATGGGTCCCCAAGTGGAATCCCCAAGGGGAAGTTGTGGGAAGAGATCCTGAAGGAAGATCTCATGGGCTCACTCTATGCAAAGCTAGCATTTCAGGTACTAGAATCTGAGATTTTACAGCAAGGGGATCATTTCCTCAGCTTGTGGCTAATAACTGTCTGAGAACTTGTGATGTTTCGGCCTCTGTGCGAAGTGTTTGGGGATCATTAATTCACTGAGTTCTCACAACAGTGTTATGAGACAGCGTCGTCCCCATTTTTAAGATGGGACAACTGAGGCAAAAAGAGATTTTGCAACAGAATGATCTCTGCTACTAAGTGGCAGAGTCAGGATCTGAACCCAGGGCCACGTCCCTAACTCCCAGGCACTCCACTGATCATCTCCATCACACAAGCACAGAAGCCAGGGCTCTGCAAGCTTTCCTGGTGTGACCTACTGGGTTGACCTTATCCACACCATTAGCATCTTCCCGTGGGCATAACCGAGATGACGTTGAGCGTTATCCATCCATTAACATCTTACCGTAAACATGAGTTTGAGAAGCTTTGGAAGGGCAGCTCTTAGAGGACAGAGGGGGAGGATTTATGGACAGCACACAGGAGAGAGGGTGAATAAGAGGAACTTGGATATGGCTGTAATTTTTACAGGAATGGAGCCATCCCCAGTGTGAGTTTATTAAGGGTGACTGCCCGCAGGCTGGTTCTAAGGGATGGGCACTCTTCGAATAGAAAGCAAGCCTCCAAGACACACGGGCTGAATGAGAGCTCCACGGGGTGAGGTGGGAACTGTAGTCGGTACCAGCTCATAAAAAACAACCAAGCTTGCTGCCTCAATCTTTAATTAAAATGCCACATCCAAACACTGGGAGGCGGAGGCACTCAGAAACTCGTTCACACGTGTCCAAAGAGGCCTAGAAGATTAAATTCTTTATTTGTTCCTTTAAAGAAAGAATATTGTGTGACTGCCTCACTAGATGAATTGGGTGACCTCTACAGTCCTTATGCTGGGCTTCCCCAGTGGCTCAGCAGTAAAGAATCCATCTGCAATGCAGGAGACACAGTAGACTCGGGTTCGATCCCTGGGTTGGGAAGATCCCCTGGAGAACGGAATGGCAACCAACTCCAGTATTCTTGCCTGGAGAATCCCACGGACAGAGGAGCCTGGCGGGCTATGGTCCAGGGGGTCATGAAGAGTTGGACATGACTGAAGTGACTTAGCATGCACACACAGTCCTTTACTTAAAATCCTTAAGATTCTGCAACAAGGAGCAGGAGCCATCACACAAGCTCCATTTCTTCCTCAACGCACATTCTTGAGAAGCCGGAACAACTCATGTAAGATAGAAAAGAAATGCATTTAGGCCTTGTGGGAGGGGAGAAAAATGCCAGACAGAATTTACAATAGGGATGACATTGCTTGATGCCACCCTGGCAAAAGCTAGCTGATTCAGTATGTGCAAGAGGGGCAGGGAGGAAGGCAATTTGACTGCAATATTTGTATATTATATTTATCTTTCTTCACAAATAAGATGATGATTGGATTCAAATCACATTTCAAACAGGATTCATTGCCGAAATGTCAAAAATGAGGTAGCACTCAACTCTGGCAAAACCTTGAAATCTGTTCCATAAAAGGCAATTTCAGCATAAAGCACGGTTAACCTTGAATAGCTAGATTAATGATCCAGCACCTTTCAACTGAGCGCCGATGAATAAACAAAACTTTACAAGCAAATTTAGCCACATCTGAGAAGCAGAAAAGCAAAACCAATCAGGAAAGATGAATGGCGGTGAAACAGAAACATTTCGGAGCAGGAGGAGACTGACAGCAGTGGTAGATGTGCTGCAGAGGAGTCGTCTTTTCCCTGAAAATCCCCACACAGTAGAGGATCCATTCTGCTTAAAAACAAAACAGCAACATCAACGACAACCAGAACAAACTAGATCTTCCCACCAAACCCCCAGAGTAGTTTCTTGAACTTGGACAGTCGGTTTAAAATGCTTGGTTGTAACCACTTATCTTGCCTACTGAGCTGTTTTTCTAGAAGATGTCCAGTGCACCGACCTTGTCCTGTCCCAGTAAAGGGAACAAGATGGAGAAAGAAAACTACATCCCTGGACAGATGGCCCCAGGACAGAGAGAAGACACATACTGGGCCTCTCTGTCCCCCAGACCACGTGGCACCCTGCATCAGAGTGTCGGCAGGGGAGGGGGAGAGGGGAGGGATGCCAGGTTCAAGAGATTTGGCTTTAGTTCAACTGTGGCCATAACATCACTCAGGTTTGATATCTACTTCATCCAAGCTAGAGGTTTCCCTGATGGCTCAGATGGTAAAGAATCTGCCAGCAGTGCAGGAGACCCGGGTTTGATTCCTGGGTTGGGAAGATCCCCTGGAGGAGAAATGGCTACCCACTCCTGTATTCTTGCCTGGAGAATTCCATAGACAGAGGAGCCTGGAGGGCTACAGTCCATGGGGTAGCAAGAGTCAGACACTATCAATCGACTAACACTTTCACTTTTCACTTCATCCAGGCTGAACTAAAATCCTCTTTATCTTTATATTTTAAATCCTAAAATTTAAAGATAACAAAGCCAACTTTTTTCTATGTGGGGGCCCCAGGGTGCAAAGGCTGGAAAAGGCAGCCTTGGGTTGCCCGACAGGACCTTACAGACAGCCTTTTTCAGTGGACATTCCTGTCTGGCCTCACGCTGTCCCCAGTCTAGGTTCCAGACAGCAGTATCCACAGGTTGCCTTTGGAAAGCCCCAGGACACAGTGGCCAGGTCATCACGCCCATCCATACTGAGCTTCAGAACAAGGACCATGTGATTGAGGCCCTCCACAGGGCCAAGTTCAAGTTCCCCGGCCACCAGAAGATCTCCATCTCCAAGGAGTGGGAACTTACTAAGTTCAATGCAGAAGAATTTGAAGACATGGCAGCTGAAACATGGCTCATCCCAGAAGACTGTGGGATCAAATCCATCCATAATCATGGCCCCCTGGACACAGGCCCTGTCCCTTCTTCACTCAGGCCCCATCAGTAAATCTTGAAAGTGAAGTGAAAGTGTTAGTTGCTCACTCATGTTCAATGCTTTGCAACCCCATGGACTGTAGTCCACCAGGCTCCTCTGCCCATGGGATTTTCCAGGCAAGATCTATTTTAGGGAAAAATATGTCTAAGCCTCCAAAGAGAGGTGTTCAAGGACACTCACCATAGCGATGCTTGTCTCAGGGAATAAAGAAAAAAGAAACAGAGAAACAGTCTAAATGTGCACTTTATTCACATCCAGATTCAATTTAATGGTCCATAACGTTAACCACCATTTACTTTCCCCCTAGAACTTCAACTCATATGCCCTTCTGTGTTTCCATTTCCAGACCAACCAGATGTCAATTTCCTCTGGGTTTAGACCAAAGCTACTGAGATGTTCTTAATCAGAATAAAGAAAGCCATGCACCATGTAGATCCATGTCACTCTGAACAGAGGGTCCCCGGCCCCCTCCATGCCCAGTGCTGCCTGCAATGTGGCTACCACCCCTTCCCAAGAAGAGGAGAGGGCCAAGGTGACTGCTGTATTCACACCTGGGTTCCCAGGGCTTAGAGCACAGAGGCACCCAGTGAAAGTCCTCCAAATGGGTATACTTCCTCCCCCATTTTTCTGACAAGCTCCTCTGTCAGAGCTTCTGAGGTGACTCAGTGGTAAATAATCTGCCTGCCAATGCAGGAGATTTGAATTCAATCCCTGGGTCTGGAAGATCCCCTGGAGGAGGGCACGGCAACCCACTGCCGATTCCTTCCTGGACAATCCCATGGACAGAGGAGCCTGGCGGGCTACGGTCCATGGGGTTGCAAACGAGTCAGATGCCATTTAACGACTAAACAAAAACAACTATTCCTCTGTCCATGGGATTGTCCAGGTAAGAATACGGGAGTAGGTTGCCATTTCCTCCTCCCTGGGATCTTCCCAACCCAGGGGTCAAACCTGTGTTTCCTGCACTGGCAGGCAGATTCTTTACCGCTGACCCCCCTGGGAAGCCCTGTGATACCCTGAGGCCCCCAAACCTGCATCTCCTTTGCAGCATCCCTCCTGGTTAATGGGTTCAGCTCTCTCCTGCTTCCTCGAAGGGTCACCAAGCCCTCCAGGCCTCAAGCCTAACACGGTTCTAGAATCTCACCCACTTTGTCTAATGAAATCAGTCCCCTTATCCCAATCCTACTTCTTCCAACAAGCTTCCCCATGCAATCATCCCAACCCAGGGATCAAATCCTTGTCTCCTGCATCTCTTGCAGGACTGGCAGGCAGCTTCTTTACCACTTGAGCCATCAGGGAAGCCCCCATTTTCCTATCAGGCGATTTAAAGCACTGCCTGCTCCGTTCACATCTTGAGTCTCCCTGCCTCTCAGACGCCTCCTACTGCAGAAGGAATCACACACACCCAGGGACAGGAACTCTCTCCAGATACCTGCTATGAAGACCAGGGACTTCCTCATGCCCGTGTTTTTTTTCTTTTCCCTTCTATTATAGCGGGGAGGTGTCCCTTCTCACACCTGCTCCCTGCACATTAGGAGCCCCAGATGAACACTCTCCCTCCTGAAGGAGTCGCCCTTAGACTGCTCCCAGGCTTTTCCCAGTACTGAGACCCTCAAACATCTCCGTCTGATGACCTTCTCTTGATCTCACCCCTATCTCAAGTCTTTCCCTTCTTCCACAGTAAACCTTAGAGAGACCAACTGTCTCTCCTTTCTCACTTTCCACTGGCTCCTCAAGCCCACCACCCTCTGGCCCCTGCCTATCTCCATCATGACAACATCAGTCATATTTCTCTTGTAGCTCAAGTCAATGGCAGACTCAAATCCTTGCATGACTCTGCCTCGGTGAACTGTTTGACAGGAACGACCGCATCTCTACACGTAAAGTCTATCCCCTCGGCATCCACTACACGATATGACATGTGTCTGGCCTTCCTCCTACCCCTCGGCTCACACTCTGATTTTTAGGGGTTCTTCCTCTGCCCTCCTGTAAACTCTGAAGGTCCCCAGCCATCAGCTCTGGGCGGGGTGATCACATAATTTACTTTCCAAACTGGGGCAGATGGAAGAATGAAAGGGCTGCGACTGGAAATGGTGCTGAGACAACAGGCAGAGAGCATGAGCAGCCAGTTCGCTGAGATGCACAGCGACCCTAATGCTTGGACCTGATCTTTTCTTTCTGCCTCCCTCCCAAGGGAGCACCTTCCATTGCCACGACTTCAAGCGCCCTTGCCTCTCTATGAACTCTCAATCACATCCCTAGATCCAAACCTCGGCTGGGTCTCCTACAGGAGCCCCAAGCCCAACATTTCCATAATGAGCTCAGCATCTTTTCCCCTCCCCAGTCTAGTCTTTCTGTTCAGGAAAAGGGACCCCCCATCTTCTCAAAGGTCCAATTTGGGAAATTGGGCATCGTCCTCGCTTGTCTGCAGTCCTGACGGGCAATCGCCCTCTCTTCTCATCCATCTTGTTAAAAGTGCTCAGTTCAGTTCAGTCGCTCAGTTACGTCTGACTCTTTGCGACCCCATGGACTGCAGCACACTAGGCTCCCTGTCCTTTCTCATGCATCTAATTATTTCTCTGTCGGCTGCTACTCTCTGTTTCCGGGGCCAATCTTCTCTCAATAGGGTCAAAGCTACAGACACCAACCTTGTCCCCTTATCTCCATTTCTGCACCCCTCCCCCACCTCAAACCCTTGTGCACATTCTAGGAGGAGTGAACTTCTAAAGAACCATTCAAGGGATTTTACAAATCAGATCATTATAGCTTGGGATAATGGCAATGAGGAAAATAAAGAGGGTGTTGAGATCACACATGATACAGGGGCGTATAGCTTAATTAGGGAGCAGAAGGGCAGCTTCCCAGAGGTGGGGACATTTCCTCTCAAGGATGAGAAGCCAGCTAACCAACAGGGAAGGGCAATCCAGGACTAGGGATCAGCCACTGCTGATGCCCTGAGGGAGTGAATAGCCTAGTTAGAAATGGGACAGTCTGACCACACTCCCACATCATCAGAAGCCCACCTGGGGGACAGCTGTGTGCAGTCTGACACCCTCACCGTGAGAAGCGGGGGACACCCAAGACCAAAGTGACAAATTGCAAGTCCACCCTCTCTCTACAACCTTGATCAGGGGGACTTTAAACCTGCCAACAGAAAGATGCAGAAAGTTGCGCAGGGAGTTGTTGAGAAGGACCATGGCTGCTGCGTCCAGAAAGACCTCCCCCCACCAACCCCCGCAGGTGCCCGACGCCCCGGCTCCCTTAGAGGTTGGCCAGGCGAGGGCAGAGGCCGCGAGCTGGCAGCTGTGCTGGAGTCCAGGGCAGATGGAGCTCGAGGCTGCAGGGAGCTGAGGGGATGAGAAACATCTGCTGCGGCAGCCACCGCCCCAAATGACACAGGCTCCGGCAGCTGAGCCTCCGGACACATCCTGATAAATGAGCCATCACTGGAGACTGGAGCCTGGTACAGCCCTGCTGCCCAAACCTGTGGTCTGCGGGGATCCGGAGGAGACTGGAGGACACAGGAAGACGGCACCCCGTGGCCTTCCATGGCGCGAAAGGACAGTCAAGCAGGGGGGTTAGGGACAGGACGTGGGAACGCCTGGAAGCCTGGCACGTCTTTGGCACAGCAGCCTGTGGAGCTGGGCCAGGGGTTTTCCAACTCGACAGGGAAGCTGGGAGGTCAGGGCTCCCAAGTGTTGGGAACCCAGGCCTGGGATGCTGCGTTCTACTACATGTGGCCTACCACTCCATTTACTGCCTCTATATAAAATTACATTCCTGATTAAAATTTTAGTGCCAAACATTTTATATGATTACAGACAGAAAGTCAAAATTTGCATTTAAATAGACACATTAAAAACACTCTGTGGAGGGAAGAGGGACAGCGAAGCAATCTCTAGGAGCCTTTCAAGACAGGGCGAGGTGCTCCGGGGGAGGGGTTTCATTTCCGTCAACAGAGACCTTGACCCTCTCCCCCGAAAATTCCACCGGAGTGGATGTCCTACTAGGGTCTGCTCACATGTGCCCACACAGTTCTCCTCGGCCGGGCCTTGCCGGAGACCAGGACACCATCATTTATTCATCAAATGTGTATCACTGCTGTGCTGAGTTGAAGGAGATACCTTAAACATTCACCCCTCACCCCCATCCCAGAAGCTCAGAATGTGACCTTATCTGGAAATGCTGCTGCTGCTGCTAAGACGCTTCAGTCGTGTCTGACTCTGTGCGACCCCAAAGACAGCAGCCCACCAGGCTCCCCCATCCCTGGGATTCTCCAGGCAAGAACACTGGAGTGGGTTGCCATTTCCTTCTCCAGTTCGTGAAAGTGAAAAGTGAAAGTGAAGTCGTTCAGTCGTGTCCGACTCTTAGCGACCCCATGGACTGCAGCCCACCAGGCTCCTCCGTCCATGGGAGTTTCCAGGCAAGAGTACTGGAGTGGGGTGCCATTGCCTTCTCCGATCTGGAAATGGGATTTGGACAAATGAAATCAAGTCCAGATGAGGCCATACTGAATGAGGGTGCACGCTGATCCAATGACGGGCATCCTTAGAGGGAAAGAGCGGACACACAGACACGTGGTGGGAAGGCCCTGCGAAGACGCGGACGTGGATTGGAGTGATGCCATTCACCGCTCAAGGGAGGCCAGAGATCCCGCACAACTGCTGAGGTCCAAAAGAGGCAGAGAGGGACTCTTAGAGCTTTTTGGAGGGTACACGGCTCGACCAAGAGTTTGATTTTAGATTTATGGCCTCCAGAAATGTGAGAAAAGACAGTCCTGCAGTTTCAAGCTCCCCGAGTGTGTGGCCACCAGAACCGTGAGAGGCTAAGTTTCTGTTAAGTGACTCAGTTTACAGGTACTTTGTTAGAGTAGGCTTCCCAAGTGGTGCTAGTTGGAAAACACACACACACACACACACACACCTGCCAATGCAGGAGACTCGGGTTCAATCCCTGTGTAGGGATGATCCCCTGGAGAAGGGAATGGCAACTCACTCCAGTGTTTTTGCCTGTGAAATCTCATGAACAGAGGAACCTGGTGGGCTGCCATCCATGGGGTCACAAAGAGTCAGAACATGACTGAGTGACACAGAGCAAGAAGCAAACATACCTGCCCTCTAAGTGGCAGGCCAGGTGCCATGGACAGAGCAGAGAATATAAAGAATAAAGCTACTGATCTCAGGGAACTTGGATTCTGGTGGGAGAGAGAAACCACTCTAAGAATCACGGAAGTCAATGTACAATTGCAACCAGGAATAATTGCTATAAGAGAGATCAGGATAGGAGGAGAATTCATGATGGAGGGGGCTTGGTTTGCCCAAAGGAGTCATGGGTGGATCCCCATAGAAACTGTCAATGAGCTCAAATAGGGAGACAGAGTCATATCAATATTGACACAGGGAGGTGGGCACTGGGGGAGGCCAGGCAGCAGGAAGGGGAATCCTCAGCCCAAAACCCCTGCTGATCCCTCAAACCACAGGAAGGCATCTGTAGAGTAATCACTCCCTGGACCTGGCCACTCAGGGGCAGTGTCTCCTCACTGTTTATTGGGGGGGTGGGAAGGAGAAAGGGTAGGAAGGAGTCTGTTTTAAATGGATCCCTCTTGTGTGGGGCTTCCCTCATAGTTCAGTTGGTAAAGATTCCTCCTGCAATACAGGAGACCCCAGTTCAATTCCTGGGTAGGGAAGATCCACTGGAAAAGGGATGGGCTACCCCCTCCAATATTTGTGGGCTTCCCTTGTGGCTCAGCTGGTAAAGAATCTGCCTGCAATGTGGGAGACCTGAGTTTGATCCCTGGGTTGGGAAGATCCCCTGGAGGAGGGAAAGGCTACCCACTCCAGTATTCTTGGACTTTTCCTGGTGGCTCAGCTAGTAAAGTATCCACCTGCAATGCAGGAGACCTAGGTTCAATCCCTGGGTTGGGAAGATCCCCTGGAGAAGGGAAAGTCCATTCCATGGACTGAATCAGGGTCGCAGAGAGTCAGACACAACTGAGCAACTTTCACTTCACTTGTGTTGAGATGCTGGAAACCTCGGGGTACCATTCCTGCTCTGCCACCAATCAGAGCCGAGTGACCTTGGCTTCACCCACAACCCCGTGACTTGAGGCTCCAGGTTTCCGTCTGGATGATGGGGAGGCTGGGCTGGCCGGCTTCCAAGGGGCTGTGCGGCAATGGAGCAATTCTGCACATCCCAGGAGCACCGGCAGAGAATGGGCAGTGGTCTTTCCTAGAGAGTTTTTACAGGAGCCAGAACTGCACAGGCCTTGTCATCGATTCCCTGCCCAGAAGTTATCATCTGCCCACAGACACAAGAGCCATAGTACAGGCTGTCTTCCTTTGGCTTTGCCTTAGGGGAGAAAACATACCCTAACCCTAACCCTAATCCTAACCCTAATCTCAAAGGTTTATTCAATTCATTCATAGAACTGTCTACTTTGGCTTTACTGTTTTTCCTTTTCTTAATGGAGTATAATTGCTTTACAATGTTGTGTTCGTCTATGCTGTGCAACAAAGTGAATTAGCCGTAAGTATACATATACACTCTCCCTTTTAAACCTCCCCTTCCCACCCCTCTAGGTCATCAAAGAGCGCCAAGCTGAGCTCTGTGCCACACAGCAGCTTCCCAGTAGCCATCTGTTTTATACACGTCAATGCTACCCTCCCAATTAGTCCCACCCTCCCCATTCCCCCTGCTGTGTCCACATGTCGGTTCTCTACAATTGTGTCTCAATTCCTGCCTTGCAAATAGGTTCATCCGTTACCAGTTTTCTAAGATTCCATATATATGTGTTAATATACAGTATGTGTGTTTCTGAATTACTTCACTCTGCATGACAGACTCTAGTCCATCCACATCACTACAAATGACCCGATTGTGCTCCTTTTTTATGACTGAGTAATATTCCATGGTATATTTGTGCCACATCATCTTTATCCATTCATCTGTCAGTGGACATTCATGTTGCTTCCATGTCCTGGCTATTGTAAACAGTGCTGGAATGAGCACTGGGGTACATGCATCTTTTTGAATTATGGTTTTCTTAGGGTGTATGCCCAGTAGTCAGATTGCATGACTTTGGCTCTATTTTTAAAGAAGAAATTAACCTGGGAAAGGTGGCCAAACAGTGACCAATTAAAGGCTTCAGCTTTGGAGACTTACACGGAGAATTTGCTGTGAAGGCCCCCTGAGACATTCCTAGAAGATACCCTACTTGCCCTATTTCCTTTTGGTGTTTTGGCAGCAAAACATAATAGCGCACCGTAAGACTCCTCCTCCCTAAACAAATGGCTTCTGAGACTCCCTGTATACACACACATTGGCCTGAAAATATCTGAAAGTTGGACCTGGCAGGGTCTCAAGTAGAGAATGAAAAAAAAAGGAGCAAAGAGGAACTCGATACACCCAGAGCTGCGAGTCTTTGTTCTGTAGGCTGTTTTCACACTTCCTCGGGCGAATGGATTATTAAAACTGCCAGTTGCTAACAGGAATCCCACCTCTCCAGACTGATAAGATAAATCTTGACAGCCTAAGAAATCTTTATTTCACTCAGAAGTTATTTGTTCCCATCGCATGCTCACAGATTAAGAATAAAAATTGATTTGACTTCAAAGGAAGGCGTTTTATAATTCAGCTTGCCTTCTCCCCCACTCCACCCAGGCACGATTACTCAATATCAACCAGTGGCAGTAACAACGGCTTGTTTCTTGGAGTTGGGTGGGAAAAACGGAACTTCTACACAAGAACATTCAGGCAGGATGTAAATGACCCGGGAAAAGGCATTTTCAGTGGAAGTTATGTCTCTCCACATTCTTACCTATGTGACACAACATCCTGTCTTCTGATCTAAGCTTCATCATGAACATTTTATCTAAAGACACCAAAACCCATAATAGACTCAGAAAGGAAAACAAAAAAATTTTTTTACAAATCGGGATTCCTTTCTTTTCATAATGTTACTGTGAGAAGAATTTGCTACTCATTTCATTTTCTTGTTTAGTTGTTGTTCAGTCACTAAGCCGTGTCCAACTCTAGGGGACCCCATGGACTGTAGCCCGCCAGGTTCCTCTGTCCACGAGATTCTCCAGGCAAGAATACTGGAGTAGGTTGCCATTTCCTGCTCTAACAGGTCTTTACCACTGAGCCACTACAGATGACCTCTCATTTCATTAGGGGGAGAGGATAAAAAGAGATGGTTAAAACAGCTATTTTGAGACAGGAGCCATTTAACATGCACATTTTCCATCAACTCTCAGACAAATTTCTTCCAGCCAGTTCCACTGCCTGATCATGAAATGGCCTCCAAAGTAGGATCTTAGACATTGACTGCAAAGCGAAAGCTTGTCCCTTGATCACATGATCTAGTGAATCATTACAAGACTACACAGTGCCCATCCATTCTTAAAATACCTGCTGATTTCAATAGAATACTCCTTAAATGGCCTCAGAGCAAGTAAATATCTGTCTAGAGAGTACGAATCAAGCCTATTTCCAGTGCTAAAAAAAAAAAAAAAAAAAAAAACGATAAAGCAGCTTCACTCTCCATGAAAAATTAGAGCAGATATTTTTTGCTGATGTAACTGACTAACTGACAAATTGAATACTAAGTCCTTTCTAAGCTCTTAGTACTAAGCACTATGTACTAAGTGTCAAGCACTATGGCAGATATGGACTCAAAGGTGATGGTCACAGTCCTGATTATGATTTTTCTGTCATATTCAGAAAATGAACAGATTTTGAGTGAAAACCAAATGGAACTAAAATGATGTATACAACAGTATTTGGTCTCAAAGAACCCGGAAGAATAACCAAAAAAGCTATATATTGATGAAGCAGACAGGCAGACCTCCTCCGATGCCGTTGTCCTTTCTCCACCCAACTAAGCATCAACCCAGCTAACAGAGCTCCCACCAGCCAGCCAACACTCCTACCAACTGATATTAGAACATCTATTCTGTGCCAGACATGGTCCGAGGAAATGAGGATACAAACATGACTGTGAAAACAGAATCTCTTTCCTCAATCACCGCATAGTTTATAAGACTGACAAAAGATACTAGTAATAATAAATGCTATTGGATAGGCAAAATAAATAAATAAATAACCTATCTTCTGGAAATGCTCTGGATAAATAGTCATTCTTATATATTACAAATGGAACATAATCCCTATGGAGGGAAGTTTAACCCACTCCGAAATTCATGCCTTGAAAGTCTCATGGACATAGGAGCCTGATGGGCTACAATCCAAAGTCACAGAGAGTCAGACATGACTGAGTGCATGCGCACACACATACACTCATTTGCCTTTTTCTCATCTACTCATCCCACTTCTAGGGATATATTTTGAAAGTAACCCTCCAACGAGGTTCAAAACAACAAACAAGCAGATGGACAAGCTGATCCATTGTAGCAGTGTTTACATTTACAAAATATGGATAACAGCCTACATGTGCACACAATAGGGGATAGGTTCAATAATCCACAGTCATTCAAAGAAAGGAGTATTAGGCAGCTGTTTAAAACAAACAGAAGGAGAGCTATCTCTATGGACTGATCAGGAGTGATTTGTAGGATATAATGTCCAGGAGAAAATCAAAGTGCACTGATATGTTCTGATCCTGAGTCGTGTCCAACTCTTGTGACCCCATGGACTGTAGCCCGTCAGGCTCCTCTGTCCAGGGGATTCTCCAGGCACAAACACTGGAGTAGGTTGCCATTTCCTTCTGCAAGGGATCTTCCCGACCCAGGGATCGAACCCAGGTCTCCTGCACTGCAGGCAGATTCTTTACTGACTGAGCTACAAGGGAAGACCCAGTAAAAGAAATGCTCAGTCCTCCAGAAAGGATCATTACATGTGCATCAGGTAGACCTAAATTTGGATAGAGAGCTTTAAATGCAAGGAGATGAGATTTTACAGAGCTGAAAAGACAGCAGTATGACTGGTTTGTGTCTAATTGCCTGTAAATATTCATGGTAGAATAAAAGAGGTACTGAAGAGTTCATGGTAGAAGGAAAAAAGAGGCTTGTGCCTAATTGCCTATAAATGTTCATGGTAGAACGAAAAAAGAGGTACTGTATACTAAAAAAAGAGCATACAAAGCAGCATACCATCCTTTGTGTAAGATAAAGGGAGAAACAGGGAAAATACAAACATTTGCTAATTTTAGGGAAAATGCACAAGAAAAATAAATGAAAAGATAATGAAAATGCTTACTTAAGTGGAAATAGAATAGAAGCTTTTAGAATGGATGAGTGACACCTTGTGAGCATAATCTATGAAGGGTTTTGAGTTCTGGAACGATAGTCATGTTTAACACACACAAAAATCAAAATTAAATATAGTCTACACGGACGAAGGGCAAGGTACTCAAATGAAGTATAAGCAGGAAAAAAAATGGATCTGTATTTTGAATGAATAATATAGCACACTGAGAGAGGAAAAATGAATGAATCCATATAACTTCAGAACAGAACATTTTGACTATGTACATTTATCCTGAAGATAAAATAACTGTAAACAAATATTGAACACTAGTTGGTAGGTTTATTTTTCAAAGTAGCATGGGTTAACATTTCAGAAATGATTTTCTGGGTACTCGAGGATAAAGGAAATAAGTAAAACTATGAGAGCCAGGTTCTTACTGTTGGAGAAGGTAGTTAAGAATATGGAAAGGAGTGTCATATTATATTAGAATTCGAGATGCCACATAAGTTCATGGCTTTTCAAAGATAAGACAGGTATACATGTCCATGTACCTGTGTGTGTTTTTACCTAACTCTATCCATACTATGCATTAAGAGGGCCTCAAAAACGTGAGCACCCAGGACTTTGTTTATAAATACCATTCAATACTAAAAGGAAGCAGTGTTCCTTAAAGAAACATCTGGTTCCACAGCTGGGGAAGGGCTGGTCAAGATGAGCCTGGAACAGCCTGTGGTACCAGAAAGTAAGGATCTCATTATGGCTTTCCAGTCATCATGTATGGATGTGAGAGTTAGACCATAGAGATGGCTAAGCAAAGAAGAATTGATGCTTTCAAATTGTGGTGCTGGACTGCAAGGAGATCAAATTACTGAATCCTAAAGGAAATTATGGCATCACCAACTTGATGCACAAGATTTTGGGTGAACTCTGGGAGTTGGTGATGGACAGGGAGGCCTGGCATGCTGCGATTCACGGGGTTGCAAAGAGTCGGACATGACTGAGCGACTGAACTGAACTGAACTGAAAGGAAATTAATCCTGAATATTCACTGGAAGGACTGATGCTGAAGCTGAAGCTCCAATACTTTGGCTATTTGATGCAAAGACCCCAACCACTGGAAAAGACCCTGAGGTTGGGAAAATCTGAGGGCAGAGGAGGAGGGGGCGAAAGAGGATGAGATGGTTGGATGGCATCACTGACTTAATGGACATGAGTCTGAGCAAACTCCTGGAGACGGTGAAGGACAGGGAAGCCTGGTGGACTGCAGTCCATGGGGTTGCAAAGCATCTGACATCACTTAGCAACTGATGACAAAGAATGAAAGGGATGTGTCAAAAGGACACAGGAGCCAGGTAAAGAGGGCTTCCAAGTGACCAAATAGGGTGTGGCGCGAGCACTGGAACAAATAGCAATAGATTGCAACCCACTGAATAAAATGAGTTCATGACTCCACATCTGTTATAAATGATTAAATGAATTCATGAAGGAAAAGAAAGAGAAGGCAAACTAACAAACTTAAGTGTGATGGGCTTAGAAAAACCACCATTTGACAGCCATCATGATCATAATGATCATAACTGACTCAGGCAAAAGCTACCAGTGGATGGTAAGAACAAGTGAATGAAGATTTGACAGCAAACAGGATATTCACAAAATTTAAAAGTATTTTCCGCCAAACTATCTGTTAATGACAATGGGAAGCTCTTCAGAGGGGTATCTGGGAGACTCCATCTGAACCAGGTGATTAAAGATAACATCTCCAATGGGATACAACAACATCATGTGCTTCTTGATACGATTCACTGGGGAAAGCTGGGTACCGGCACTCCTGTGATACCATGGGCAAAGTGCAGTCTCTGACTCCATTCAGGAGGAAACAGCTAGAAAACCAAGTGGAGGGTTATTTACAAAATCACTGGCCTATACTCGTAAAATTTGTCAAGATAATGAAAGGCAGAGCAAGACTGTGTTACTGTGCTGGATTGGAAGATACTAAAGAGACAACACCTAAATGAAAGGCATGATACACTGAATTCTGGGCCATGAAAAACTGCTATCAAGAACATTCTGGGGTCAACTGATGAGTTTAGAAAATGAACTGTGGATGAGTTAACAGGACAATTAAGTATGTGAAATCTCTTTATTTTGACATTGTATTGTGGTCATGTAAGAAAATGTTCTTAGGAGTGAGGGGCCGAAATAGACAAGGATGACAGGACACCATGTCTGTAACTTACATTAAGGGAGTTAAGAATAAAAATAAGTATGTATGGGACTTGCCTGGTGGTCCAGTGGTTAAAAATCCACCTGTCAAAGCAGGGGACATGGGTTCAATCCCCGGTCCAAGAAGATTCCCCATGCTTCAGAGCAACAAAGTCCAAGAGCCATGACTACCGAGCCTGTGCTCTGCACTGAGAGAAGCCACGGCAATGAGAAGCCCAATCACTGCAAGTAGAAAGTAGTTCCCACCTGCCACAACTAGAGAAAACCTGAGCGCATCAATGAAGACCCAGTGCGGCCAAAAATAAAGTTTAAAAGTCCTCCCTTAAAAAATAAGTATGCAATACAGATATGGTAGTGGAAATGATAGCTAGGTAAGTAGAGAGATAGATTAAACAGACAGGGAGAGAAGAGAAAAAGAAGGAAGGATAAATCAAACAGTGAAAAAAAAACTGGTAATATAGATGAAATATATATAGAAGCTATTTTCACACTTCTTGAAATTTTGCCATAAGTTAAAAATCATACTCACATTTAAAAACATTTAGCTAAGTATGCGCGAGATGTAAATGTGAACCAGAAGACAAGCCATTCATCCTCTCTAGGCCTCAGTCTCCTTGCCTATAAAAGGAACCAAACCAGGCCGTACAACCTCCAGGCTTTACTCCAGCTCTATCAGTTTCTGGTTTAGGACGGTACAAAGTGTAAAGATCCTTGGAAACAAGGATTTTTGGAGGAATGTGAAAGGGTTTGGAAAACTTCACACGAGAGGTAGGTTTGGATGGTAAGCAAGACTTATAAAGGAGAAAGCAGAAGGGTGACCTTCTGAGGTCATGGTAAGACCTGAGTTTTCCCACCAACCCTCAAGGACCTGGAAGGATCTATTCTTTCCGAAAAACTTTAGGTCTAAAGAGAGCAACTCAGATGAAGTAGAACTTTCATAGAGTTAACCATTCTTCCCCAACCGCTAGAGCTAATTAAGAGTTACCTGTTCATTAGAGATGGGTCTAAGCGAAGGGTTCTCCAAACAGCCTCAGCTTTCTTTTCCTTTCAGATCTCTATTATTTTAATTAATCCTGTCAACTTTTCCATCATTCCATAGAGAAAAATAATCAACGGATTCCTTAAGATTGTGTAAATTTGAAGAAATGTATTTTTATTTATAAAAAATTATATAAAATATTTCAGTTGCACAGCAGTATTTTTTTAAAATTGGAGACAAGTGGTATTATAATACAACTAATATTTGCTTCCTATACCCAGTTTAGTAAATAAGATATCATCAATAGATTAGACGCCCCCAAGTACACTTCACATATATGCGTGTGTGTTAGTTGCTCAGTCACGTCCAATTCTCTGAGACCCCACAAACCACAGCCCACCAGGCTCCTCTGTCCATGGGATGCTCCAGGCTGAATACTGGAATGGGTTGCCATGACCTCCTCCAGGGAATCAGAAAACTAGAGTGGATGCCATGTCCTTCTCCAGAGGATCTTTCTGACCCAGGGATTGAACCTGGGTCTCTCATGTCTCCTACTTTGGCAGGTGGATTCTTTACCACTAGTGCCACCTGGGAAGCTCACAGATACATCTCACTTGGCTATTTCTTCCTGCCACACTGCCTTTGAATTTTCCCAAACTGCTTTGCAGGAAAATATTAGAACATCTAGGGTTTGTTTTTCTACACAGGAGTTGAGGATTTAGGTAATCCCAGGCATTGGGCATGGAGAAGGCAATGGCACCCCACTCCAGTACTCTTGCCTGGAAAATCCCATGGACGGAGGAGCTGGTAGGCTGCAGTCCATGGGGTCATGAAGAATCGGACGCTACTGAGAGACTTCGCTTTCACTTTTCACTTTCATGCATTGAAGAGGGAAATGGCAACCCACTCCAGTGTTCTTGCCTGGAGAATCCCAGGGACAGGGGAGCCTGGTGGGCTGCCGTCTATGGGGTCTCACAGAGTCGGACACAACTGAAGCAACTTAGCAGCAGCAGCAGCAGCAGGCATCAGGGAAGATACGTACGTTTTTTGTGGTTGGAGGAGAATCTCTCTGACTCTTCTAAAATATTTTTGCTTTCTGTTCCTGGCATCATACTCCGTTTTCTGTTATTACAACCTTCCTACCTGTCCAAACCATACAACATGCAGGCAACTGGTTTGCATCATAGGAAAGAAAAACATCCCAGTTCCCTTTCCCTGCCCCATTCCTACCTAATTTCAAATGCGTAAGGAAATCAAAGAAGAGCTAAATGTGCAGTGACATAAGGACCTGCTGATATTCAATACAACCCAAGTCTGAGTCCCAGCTGCCAACACCAGGGTCCCTGCTTTATTCATTCTGCCCTGGTTTCATCACCTGCCTTGAGCTGAAACTTCAGCTTTCACTTCCAAAGCTCAGGGGGGAGCCACAAGCCGCCAATGTAGAATGAGGAAGAAAGCAGTGGGTTGCACCAATGGACAGTGTGGAAAAGCCAAGAGATGCCCCACAAGTGTGCATCCTCTCATCACGTGCACTTATAAAGGAGACACAGAGGAATGCTTCCTGTTGACAGTACCCACAGCAGCAAGTGGAGATGAAGCACCGTACAGAAAGCAGCTTTGATAGTCCTGTAAGACGGAAAAGGGCAGGAGGGCTGATTGCTGGAATCACAAGAAACTGGTGTCTGTTTCATGCTACTTCTGCAAACTTCAGCCTGTCCTTTCAGCTACCCGTGGCTCAGTTCAGTTCAGTCACTCAGTTGTGTCCAACTGTTTGTGACCCCAGGGACTGCAGCACGCCAGGCTTCCCTGTCCATCACCAACTCCCCGAGTTTACTCAAACTCTTGTCCATTGAGTCAGTGATGCCATCTTACCATCTCATCCTCTGTCATCCCCTTCACCTTCGCCTTCAATCTTGCTCAGCACCAGGGTCTTTTCCAATGAGTCAGTTCTTCACATCAGGTGGCCAAAGTATTGGAGTTTCAGCTTCAGCATCAATCCTTCCAATGAATATACAGGACTGATTTCTTTTAGGACAGACTATTGGATCTCCTTGCAGTCCAAGGGACTCTCAAGAGTCTTCTCCAACACCACAGTTCAAAAGCATCAATTCTTTGGCACTCAGCTTTCTTTAGAGTCCAATTCTCACATTCATACATGAATCTTGGAAAAACCATAGCTTTGACTAGATGGACATTTGTTGGCAAAGTAATGTCTCTGCTTTTTAATATGCTGTCTAGGTTGGTCATAACTTTTCTTTCAAGGAACAAGTATCTTAATTTCATGGCTGTAGTCACCATTTGCAGTGATTTTGGAGCCCCCCAAAATAGTCAATCACTGTTTCCATTGTTTCCCCATCTATTTGCCATGAAGTGATGGGACTTGATGCCATGATCTTCATTTTCTAAATGTTGAGCTTTAAGCCAACTTTTTCATTCTCCACTTTCACTTTCATCAAGAGGCTTTTTAGTTCCTCTTCACTTTCTGCCATAAGGGTGGTGTCATCTGAATATCTGAGGTTATTGATATTTCTCCCGGCAATCTTGACTCCAGCTTGAGCTTCATCCAGCCCAGCATTTCTCATGATTACTCTGCATATAAGTTAAATAAGCAAGGTGACAATATATAGCCTTGACATACTCCTTTCCTGATTTGGAACCAGCCCATTTTTCCATGTCCAGTTCTAACTGTTCCTTCCTGACCTGCAGACAAATTTCTCAGGAGGCAGGTCAGGTGGTCTGGTATTCCCATCTCTTTAAGAATTTTCCTGTTTGTTGTGGTCCACACGATCAAAGGCTTTGGCATAGTCAATAAAGCGTAAATAGACGTTTTTCTGGAACTCTCTTGCTTTTTCAATGATCCAGTGGATATTGGCAATTTGATCTTTGGTTCCTCCACCTTTTAAATCCAGCTTGAACATCTGGAAGTTCATGGTTCACGTACTGTTGAAGCCTGGCTTGGAGAATTTTGAGCATTAGTTTACTAGCGTGTGAGATGAGTGCAATTGTGGTGCAGTTTGAGTATTTGCCCCATCTGTAAAATGGGAATAATAGGAGTACCTAAATCATAAATTGGCTGCAAAAATCTAATAATCTCAGTAAGGTATTCACAGCAGAGTTCAGCACATGAGAAGATGCTGCTAATAATTAGTGCTGACCTAGAGTCTGTCACATGGAATGAAGTAAGTCACAAAGAGAAGAATAAACAATGTATATGAACGCATATATGTGGAATTTAGAAAAATGGTGCAGATGAAGCTACTTGCAGGGCAGGAAGAGAGATGCAGATGTAGAGAATGGACGTCTGGACGTGGTCGGGGGGAATGTGGGGCTTAGATGAATTGGGATACTGGGATTGACATATAGGCGCTGCTATGTGTGAAATAGATAGTGGGAACCTGCTGCATCGCACAGGGAGCTCAGCTTGGCGCTCTGTGATGACCTAGAGGGGTATGGGGTGGGGTGGGAGATCCCAGAGGGAGGGGATATATGCAAACATAGAGCAGATTCACTTGGTTGTACAGAACAAACTAACAGTACATTGTAAAGTAACCATGTGTGATGTCACTCAGTCGTGTCCAACTCTTTGCGACCCCATGGGCTGCAGCCCACCCGGCTCCTCCGTCCATGGGATTTCCCAGGCAAGAATACTGGAGTGGGTTGCCATTTCCTTCTCCAGTGGATTTTCGCAACCCAGGGATCGAACTCAGGTCTCCCACACTGCAGGGAGACTGTTTACCGTCTGAGCCACCAGGGAAGCCCAAAGTAACTATATTCCAATAAAAAATTAACACCAACAACAATAATGAAAACAATTAGCTTTTTCAAAGCCTGTCCTTTTTTTTAAAGGTGAATTCTCTTGTAGACTCATCAATTTGAATGACTGTGCCTTTGCTAAGCCCACTCCCTGTGAGACGCCACAATCTAAGGAGCTAAGCTCTCCCATTCATATACAACCTCACACCTATGTTGCTCTATCTTCTCTCAGCTCTGGATGGAAGTTGTTGTTGTTCAGTCGCTCGGTCGTGTCCAACTCTTTGGACCCCCGTGGACTGCAGCATTCAGAACTGGGAGTCCTCATAAACAGACTAACCCCCCCACCCCACCCACACCAGTTCCTGTGGGAATCTTCCACAGGCCAGCGCTGACGTCTGGCCTCTGCCTCTGTCTCCAGGTCAACCAACTGAGGAAGAGAGAAACAAAAAGTTTAGCTTCAGAACCTACAGGAATCTGTTTGATGCCCTTTGGTAACCGGGGTTGAATGTGCAATTCAGGGTGAGGAATTACACACGAGGATGCTTCTGTCTCAGTCATTTGACCAAACACATCACATGTGACACTTGAAAACTCAGTGGACCACACAGACCCTCCCAACGACCGGACGTCTCTATGAAAGCGTGTCTACATGTGCACACACACGTACATGCATGTTCACTGGGGGGGAAACAGTCAGCTGAGGGTTCCCACTGTGGGTTCAATAAAAAAGACAAGAGGTCTGCTTAAAACAAAGAAGCATTCTTGGAGTTGCATGACCCTTGGCAAGGTGAGTGTTAAAAGTAATAATGCGGAGCTTGCACTAAGTACTTTAATGTTGCAAAGAAAGTGGAACTGAGGAAAGAAGGGGGCAGAGAGGGAGGAGGAGAGAGAGACAGAGAGGAAACAAGAAAAGCCTACAGGGAATAAAAACAAAAGCAAGAAAGATTATAAGCAAACTTTTCACCTTGGTAAATCAAGCTTTAACCAGCTTTTAGCAGCTTTAAGCAGGTAAAGGCTTTACACTGTTTGGGGAAAGCACGTTTGAATTCTGCCAGCATCTTAGCAGAACAGAATTTGAAAAAGGTCCTATTTTTCTTGGCTCACAAAGGAGAGTTGGACTTCTCACTCCAGCAGGGAACAGACGCTGTGGCATAAGGATTCAAGAGGGGGGTAGGGAAAACCTTTCTTTCCTTTCCAATGGCTTCCTGCCATTGTTCAAATGCAAAATACGGGCCACTGTGCCACTGACAACACAGATAAGGCTTCTAGCGGGCGGGGGAGTAAGTGGTTTGAACTATATTCGTGTTCTCTATTTTTTCTGTGTTTGGTTTTTAGTGTGCGATATAAAATTACACAAGTGTTCAGCCATTTTACCTATATAGACCTAGCTTCATTTAATAAAACATCTCTTTCATTTCCTAGGCCAAAAATATCACAGAATCAGACAGACTTCATTAAAAAGTAACAAGGGGGTCTGGTTCTACACGGACACAATTATTATTTCTGTCACTGGGTGTCAGTGAACAGAGCGATTGATTTTTATGTAAAATCCGTTTCTCCCTTTAGCCTCTTAGCTAAGCCCCAAAGTGGTTTTTTTTTCTATTTCATCTTCAAAAACTTTAAGAATGTTTTCTGAATGTTTCTCTTGTTGTTCCCTTCAAAAATGTAACACTCATCCTTGCCAGAAAGGACCTCAACTTTACTTAAAATGAAGGTAGTGTACAAGACAATTCCAAAAGAAACAGTTATTTAAGCAAATTAACAAACCCATCAATTCCATCCTTGAAAACTCTCTAGATCACACTTGAATCCCTTTGATAGTCATTTCTGTTTCATTCTGTGCATCACTGGTCATCTTTCCAATGAAAGATTTAGGTTTTTGTGTATATTATGCTTAAATATCTGAATCTATTTTCCCTTCGGCCTTTTGTTTATGCCATTAAGCTTTGAATAAATGTCATTAAGTTGTACCATGGATGCTTTATTAAAGTTTATTACTCAACTGAATACCACATTATGAACAATAATCTTCAAAAATCAGATGAAGTTGAGAATCTCTGAATTTTCAATACAAGTGAAAAACGCATTTGAAGTCAATTGAGCTATTTAATGAGGCAGAGGCAACATTAGCCTCCTTTAACTTAAAAAAAGGATTCTTCTGGTAAATTTTCGAGTCTGTAATTAGGTCATTTCATGTGGAGAGAATACCTATGCAAACATGCCTTGAGATACACAGATCATCATGTCAGCGTGGGGCTGGATGGGGGAGTGGGTACCCACATTGTCCCCTAACTCACATGTCACTCATTGGGACTGAGGACCCAACAATATTCAAGAGACAACTAGTTTCTTCAGCTTCCTTCCCCTTTCACGCTTTGACCTTCCTTCCTCAAATTCCGGAGTAAAGGGCAATGAAGTCCCACCAGTTATGTGCTGTTTGGCTGTACTATAAAATCCAATAAAAAATAAACCATGCATTTCTGCACAGGTCACCGCACAGGCATGAGTAATAGCAACGTGTGATCGCCCATGACCCAAGCTGGATCATAACCAGTCACCTTCTGGTTAAGGCCATCACTGTTCTCGTATCAATCTATGAAGCCATCCATTCCCTCTGCCCTCTACCTTAACCTAATCTAATTTGCACGTTGTAACAGAAAGCCGCTGTCACAGAGCATCAGGTAAACTTAATTTCATATGTCCTGGCACACGAATTCGTGGGCTGGTGCCAACGGATGACATGCGAGCAGGTGGCCTCGAATCAGACAAATTTAGCACCTTGCCTCAGTGCAGGAACCCCTGACCATGTATTCTTTATGTATATTCAATATTATGGAAATGCCCAAAGCATTTGGAAAGCAGATCTCAGCATCACAGCATCTGTAAGAGTGTTGCCTTTTGGTACAAGTCTTACCCTGACAAATAAGGCAAAAGATTAGTGCATGGGGCTCGGGTGGGCATTCAAAGAGGGAATTTCACAGATAGAAGTGGTATGAATGCATTATATAAGTTGTTTATCATTTAAGTTTTGGATGGCAGGGGGAGGGGGGTGGCCAAGACTTCCTTTTTGTGATCCAAAACACTTACTACCATGAAAATGATCCTACTGTGCATTTGGTATGAGGTAGTATGTTGTAACTACCCCTCAGATGTGATCTCTAGTGAATCAAGCATGTGATTCAGTAGATTAGAATGCAAGCTCCTAGAGACAGAGATTTTGTCTGTTTTGTTATCAACTCTGTCTTCAACTCACAGAACAGTGGGTGACACACGGTGAGTGTTGTTGAGTCGCTCAGTCATGTCTGACTCTCTGTGACCCCATGGACTGCAGCATGCCAGGCTTCCCTGTCCTTCACTATTTCCTGGAGTTGCTCAGACTCATGTCCATTGAGTTGGTGATGCTATCTAACCATCTCATCCTCTGCCACCCTCCCCTTCTCCTTTGCCTTTAATCTTTCCCAGCATCAGGGTCTTTTCCAATGAGTCAGTTCTTCGCATCAGGTGGCCAAAGTACTGGAGCTTCAGCTTCAGCATCAGTCCTTCCAACAAATATTCAGGGTTGATTTCCTTTAGGATTGACTAGTTTGATCTCCTTCCAGTCCAAGGGACTCTCAAGAGTCTTTTCCAGCACCATCATTCAAAAGCATCAATTCTTCAGGAAGACAACAGGATGCAATGCAAGGTGCTGATCCTTAGCTTCAATAACCTGAGGAAACCGGGATTCATCCAGACCCCACACTATACACAGCACAACTGTAGGTGGCGCCATTTATATTGCTGTCTATGTACAGGCATCCACAGACCTGTGGGGAAGAGGGGTCCTCTCCCTGTTCTTAGAAACATAAATGAAGACTCTTAGCACCAGAACATACTTTTTTTTTCTTAGTTTTAAGTTTTTTTTTTTTTTCAGTTTCTATTTTATTTATTTATTTTTTTATATAGCAATGATTTTATTTATTTATTTTTTTACTCTACAATATTGTATTGGTTTTACCATACATCAACATGAATCCACCACAGGTACCAGAACATACTTTTATTAAAACCTATAATGAGTAAGTTTTTCCAGTAGTCATGTATGGATGTGAGAGTTGGACTATAAAGAAAGCTGAGCTCCAAAGAATTGATGCTTTGGAACTATGGTGTTGGAGAAGGCTCTTGAGAGTCCCTTGGACTGCAAGGAGATCCAACCAGTCCATCCTAAAGGAGATCAGTCCTGAATATTCATTGGAAGGACTGATGTTGAAGCTGAAACTCCAATATTTTGGCCATCTGATATGAAGAACTGACTCATTTGAAAAGACCCTGATGCTGGGAAAGATGGAAGGCATGAGGAGAAGGGGATGACAGAGGATGAGATGGTTGGATGGCATCACTGACTCAATGGACATGAGTGTGAGTAAACTCTGGGAGTTGGTGATGGACAGGGAGGCCTGGCGTGCTGCAATCCATGGGGTCGCAAAGAGTCGGACACAACTGAGCGACTGAACTGAACTGATAATGAGTAAGTATGTTTCTGGGAAGATTATTTCCAGAACTCCCCAAATTGCATCATCTACTTTTCAAAGGCTTTGTCAAGCAATAGATAGCCCATCCTTTCCTGGGATGTTACAACTCTGTTGGAACTGGATGGGACTGAGTGGCATTGCCATTTCTATAAAACAGAAGAGTAGAGACTTTCAAAAATATCCAGTGACAACTATAATAAAAACTTGAGATCTAAGCTGCAAATACATCTATCTTGCACTTGGCTTCTTTTTCCAAATATAGTGTGGACAATCTGTTTCAGAATGTTAAAATAATCTCAATAAATCTGATAAGAACTTTTGGTTCCAGGAGTGGAGGTATATAATAGCACTAACTCTACAGTCAATAAAAATCCAAGTTTTCTTTGCCAAAATTTTGGTACATCTCAATTTCTTATAAGGAAAATCTTTAAAGCAGGTACACGGTGGGACAAATTCTATAAAGAAATATTACATAATTATATAAAAGTATAAGAAAGTCTTTTTCCCTTCTTATTTTCATTGCAAGGTACAGGCTGAAATCTATATGTCATATTTTTTAATTGAAAACAAGAACAGATGCAGACTGGAAATAGTTCATAAAGCCACAGAAATGAACTAAATTGAATGCCACTCAGAGTTAATAATTCACATAATCACACACAACACATTGAAAATAAGCAAAATTGTTCCTCATGCTCTGTGATCAGTACTTCCACTAATTAACAATTAAAAGAATGGTATTTTTTGAAATCTTGGAGGACATAGATCACATCCCATTAATTTAATGATCTAATCTCCCAGTGTTAATTTTAAGCACCAGATGAGGTTTTATAATTCATATAAATACTACTAAATTGTTTCAAGTGTATTCTTTAAACATCCTCAGTGCTTTCATGGACTAGGAGATGCCACAAGGCACACACAGTAGGCTGTCAAATTCTGGATGGCTCATGACACAAGAGATGCGTTTGGGGTAGATGGGATTAGGAGACTGAACATCTGCGAAACCTCTCAACTACAGAAGCAGCAGACAATAGATATAGAAGCCAACAGGATGTGAGGCAGTGTGTTCCTTTGTTGGTGAAGTGATCGTCATTGTGTCCATACACCAATGGCAAGGCACAACTAAGAAAGCATGGGGCTAAAAAGTGACAAGACATGGGGCTTCTCTCATCCAGAGAATATCAGTTCGGTTCAGTCGCTCAGCTGTATATGACTCTTTGCAACCCCATGGACTGCAGCACGCCAGGCTTCCCTGTCCATCACCAACTTCCAGAGCTTGCTCAAACTCATGTCCATTGAGTCAGTGATGCCATCCAACCATCTCATCCTCTGTTGTTCCCTTCTCCTCCTGCCTTCAATCTTGCCCAGCATCCGGGTCTTTTCCAATGAGTCAGTTCTTCGCATCAGGTGGCCAAAGTACTGGAGTTTCAGCTTCAGCACCTTCCAATGAATATTCAGGACTGATTTCCTTTAGAATCAACTATACTCTAGCCCTAAAAATGCTGAAAAACACAGCACAGGAAATCTTCCCAAGTGACTGAAAATGTCCATGTTCAGTGATTCATGAAGCCCAGGAGAGGTTCAAAAGACCCTTCTCAGCCATAAGCTGTTAGAGACTAGATCCTCAGACTTGGGATGAGTGAAAGGCCAAAAAACCCACCTTCCATGGAAACCAATAGAGCATAGGGATAAACACAGGAGAAAGCAGACTGCAGGGTCTTAGACTGGCTGCCTGCAGGCATCTCAAATTCTCCATGCTCTTCTGGCCTCGAGTCACCTTCATACCTGTGCAAACAGCACCTTCTCTCATCACCCCTCTCCCCACAAAAGTAGGGAGATACAAGATGCCTCATACCACTCTTTTCTATGTTACTGAACAAACAGGCATTAGAGCATCACCATGGAGAGGTTATTGCTGGAATCTGCAAGCCCTGTTCTGAATCCTGGCTTCAAGCCTTGCAAACTTGAAATGTCCCCTAACCTCTCGGATGTTGGGTTGAGCGAAATAAATAATAGTATCTACCTCCTGCTGTTGGGAAGATGAGACAATCATATAAAGCACTTGCCGGAGAGTGTGGTACATAATAGTTATCCAGTAAATGGAATATTCAAATGATTAATAATGGGAAAAATGAGACTTCTCAGTTTGAACTTTACCTACAGAATTGATTAGTAAATTAATAATCCAGACAAAATTTAAGTCTGCTCAATTACAAATATTACCTTTAGGCTGACAGATTTCTATTTTTTTTCTAAGACAACACTTTTGGGCTCCCCTCGTGGCTCAGAGGTAAAGAATCTGCCTCCAGTGCAGGAGGTGCAGGAGTTGTGGGTTCAATGATCCCTGGGGTGGGAAGATCCCCTAGAGAAGGAAATGGGAACCCACTCCAGTGTTCTTGCCTGGAAAACTCCCATGGACAGAGAAGCCTGGTGGGCTACAGCCCATGGGGTCACAAAAGAGTCAGACATAGTTGCGCACAGATACACAAGACAAGATCAAGAGATGAAATATGAAATATTACTGCTTCACATTTTAAGTATACACAATTAATTTGGGGTGGGGTTGGGGGTCTTCAATATTGGGAGTGTTCCAAATGCCAGGCACTCCTAAAGTCTTGTATCTGTATCGATGCATTTAATCTTCACACAGTCTCATGAAGCAGCTATGATTAGTGTCTGCACATCAGGCTCATCGAGGTTAAATGGTTTCTCCAAAGTCTCACAGCTGGAGGGTGAACTCAACAGCGTGGAGTTCACCCTCCACCTCTGCCCTCTCAACACGGTTCCAAGACGTTGGGGAAGATGAAACCTCTGCTTGCTACTAAACTACCACTGGGATTTCCCAGAGTCTTTCAACCACCCTTTTCTGTTCCAGTGTGTTTCCAGTGCCCAGCAGAGAATCCAGAATGCAAGACTCAAGAGCTTAGACAGAGCATCTGAAACCAGCATGAAAGTTACAGATGCAAAACAGTTGGCTCCAACCCTTAACCCTGGGAATGGACACCTTGCCAGCAGCCACAACACCCTCCCTTGATCACTGATGAACTGGGGGGTGGGGGTAGAGAGCTGGGCAACTGGGAAATAGTATAAATGGGGAGATGAGAAGGGTGGGGTTTCCCCAAATGCTGAGTCAATGACAGACTTCTCCATCGTCTGCCTCCCCATCTTTCTCTCTACCTTGTCACCCCACTGCAGGCACAATTTTTCTTTTCTGTTTATTTTCTCTGGGACCCAGACTCCAGCAAGAAGGCTCATTTTTCCCCAGTGTGTTGAACAATAGCATACCGGGCAGTCAGATATTTGCCTGTGACAGCAGCTGAGTGCTGGGTGAAGCAAAGGAAAATAAAATCTGCAGGCACGGGGCGAGGGGAGGAACCAGAGAGAGTGACAGGAGGGCAGAATCCCAGTTCAGTCTTGGCCCCGGGTAGCCTCAAGGTGGGATCCATCACCAGCTGCTGGAAGAATGAGTGCCCATGGCTTTCCATTTCCCTTCACAGAGCTGATTTATTTATTCTTTTAGAACATGTTTGGATTTACAGAAAAATTGCAAAGAGAGCTCTCATAGAGGACACACCCATTAATATAATTGTATTATGATCATACTGATATGGGACGTTTGTCAGATTAATGAACCAGTATCAACACATTATGATTCACCAATGCCCACTCTTGGAATGATTCCCTTGGTTTTCATCGAATGTCCCTTTCCTGTTCTGGGATCCCACGGAGACTATCACAGCAATGGTACCTTAGTCATCCTGTCCCCTTAGGCTCCTCTGGGCTGGGACCATTTCTCAGTTTGTCCCTATTTTTGAAGACCTTGACAGTTATGAGAAGTACTGCTCAGGGATTTTGTAGACCATCTCTCAATGAGTATTTGTCTAACATTTTTCTCCTTATTAGACTAGGTCTAATAAGGAGAAAAGGTCTTAGTACTGGTCTTGGGAGGAAGATCACAGAGGAAAAGTTCCAAGTTCATCACATCCGATCAAGGGGACATACAATCAGCATAGTTATTGCTGTTGATGTGACTCTGATCTTCTGGCTGAGCAGAGGTCCAACAGGTTTCCCCACCATAAAACTGCTTTATTCTTTTTGGCTTTTCACACTGTACTTTTTGGGGAAAAATCACTATGCATAGCCAGCACTCCAGAGTGCAGAGTTCTGCTTCACTTCTTTGAGGATGAAGAATGTAAGTAAATTATTTGGAATTCTTCTACCCAGGAGATTTGTTTCTCCTCTTGCATGTATTAATTTATTCAAGAATTCATTTACATCAGTATGAACTTATAGAAATTTATTTTATGTTGTTTTTGTTCAGTTGCTAAGTCATGTTTAACTTTTTAGGACCCCATGGACTGTAACTTGCCAGGTTCCTCTGTCCTCCACTATCTCCTGGAAAATGAAAGTGAAAGTCACTTAGTCGACAACGTGGAAGAAATGGACAAATTCTTAGAAAAGTACAACTTTCCAAAACTGGACCAGGAAGAAATAGAAAATCTTAACAGACCCATCACAAGCATGGAAATTGAAACTGTAATCAAAAATCTTCCAGCAAACAAAAGCCCCGGTCCAGACGGCTTCACAGCTGAATTCTACCAAAAATTTAGAGAAGAGCTAACACCTATCCTGCTCAAACTCTTCCAGAAAATTGCAGAGGAAGGTAAACTTCCAAACTCATTCTATGAGGCCACCATCACCCTAATACCAAAACCTGACAAAGATCCCACAAAAAAAGAAAACTACAGGCCAATATCACTGATGAACATAGATGCAAAAATCCTTAACAAAATTCTAGCAATCAGAATCCAACAACACATTAAAAAGATCATACACCATGATCAAGTGGGCTTTATCCCAGGGATGCAAGGATTCTTCAATATCCGCAAATCAATCAATGTAATACACCACATTAACAAATTGAAAAATAAAAACCATATGATTATCTCAATAGATGCAGAGAAAGCCTTTGACAAAATTCAACATCCATTTATGATAAAAACTCTCCAGAAAGCAGGAATAGAAGGAACATACCTCAACATAATAAAAGCTATATATGACAAACCCACTGCAAACATTATCCTCAATGGTGAAAAATTGAAAGCATTTCCTCTAAAGTCAGGAACAAGACAAGGGTGCCCACTTTCACCATTACTATTCAACATAGTTTTGGAAGTTTTGGCCACAGCAATCAGAGCAGAAAAAGAAATAAAAGGAATCCAAATTGGAAAAGAAGAAGTAAAACTCTCACTATTTGCAGATGACATGATCCTCTACATAGAAAACCCTAAAGACTCCACCAGAAAATTACTAGAAATAATCAATGACTACAGTAAAGTTGCAGGATATAAAATCAACACACAGAAATCCCTTGCATTCCTATACACTAATAATGAGAAAACAGAAAGAGAAATTAAGGAAACAATTCCATTCACCATTGCAACGGAAAGAATAAAATACTTAGGAATATATCTACCTAAAGAAACTAAAGACCTATATATAGAAAACTATAAAACACTGGTGAAAGAAATCAAAGAGGACACTAATAGATGGAGAAATATACCATGTTCATGGATTGGAAGAATCAATATAGTGAAAATGAGTATACTACCCAAAGCAATTTATAGATTCAACGCAATCCCTATCAAGCTACCAACAGTATTCTTCACAGAGCTAGAACAAATAATTTCACAATTTGTATGGAAATACAAAAAACCTCGAATAGCCAAAGCGATCCTGAGAAAGAAGAATGGAACTGGAGGAATCAACTTACCTGACTTCAGGCTCTACTACAAAGCCACAGTTATCAAGACAGTATGGTACTGGCACAGAGACAGAAATATTGATCAATGGAACAAAATAGAAAGCCCAGAGATAAATCCACGCACATATGGACACCTTATCTTCGACAAAGGAGGCAAGAATATACAATGGATTAAAGACAATCTCTTTAACAAGTGGTGCTGGGAAATCTGGTCAACCACTTGTATAAGAATGAAACTGGACCACTTTCTAACACCATACACAAAAATAAACTCAAAATGGATTAAAGATCTAAACGTAAGACCAGAAACTATAAAACTCCTAGAGGAGAACATAGGCAAAACACTCTCCGACATACATCACAGCAGGATCCTCTATGACCCACCTCCCAGAATATTGGAAATAAAAGCAAAAATAAACAAATGGGACCTAATTAACCTTAAAAGCTTCTGCACATCAAAGGAAACTATTAGCAAGGTGAAAAGACAGCCTTCAGAATGGGAGAAAATAATAGCAAATGAAGCAACCGACAAACAACTAATCTCAAAAATATACAAGCAACTCCTACAGCTCAACTCCAGAAAAATAAACGACCCAATCAAAAAATGGGCCAAAGAACTAAATAGACATTTCTCCAAAAAAGACATACAGATGGCTAACAAACACATGAAAAGATGCTCAACATCACTCATTATCAGAGAAATGCAAATCAAAACCACTATGAGGTACCATTTCACACCAGTCAGAATGGCTGCGATCCAAAAGTCTACAAATAATAAATGCTGGAGAGGGTGTGGAGAAAAGGGAACCCTCTTACACTGTTGGTGGGAATGCAAACTAGTACAGCCACTATGGAGAACAGTGTGGAGATTCCTTAAAAAACTGGAAATAGAACTGCCTTATGATCCAGCAACCCCACTGCTGGGCATACACACTGAGGAAACCAGAAGGGAAAGAGACACGTGTACCCCAATGTTCATCGCAGCACTGTTTATAATAGCCAAGACGTGGAAGCAACCTAGATGTCCATCAGCAGATGAATGGATAAGAAAGCTGTGGTACATATACACAATGGAGTATTACTCAGCCATTAAAAAGAATACATTTGAATCAGTTCTAATGAGGTGGATGAAACTGGAGCCTATTATACAGAGTGAAGTAAGCCAGAAGGAAAAACATAAATACAGTATACTAACGCATATATATGGAATTTAGAAAGATGCTAACAATAACCCGGTGTACGAGACAGCAAAAGAGACACTGATGTATAGAACAGTCTTATGGACTCTGTGGGAGAGGGAGAGGGTGGGAAGATTTGGGAGAATGGCAATGAAACATGTAAAATATCATGTAGGAAACGAGTTGCCAGTCCAGGTTCGATGCATGATGCTGGATGCTTGGGGCTGGTGCACTGGGACGGCCCAGAGGGATGGTGTGGGGAGGGAGGAGGGAGGAGGGTTCGGGATGGGGAACACATGTATACCTGTGGAGGATTCATTTTGATATTTGGCAAAACTAATACAATTATGTAAAGTTTAAAAATAAAATAAAATTGGAAGAAAAAAAAAAAAAAGAAAGTCACTTAGTCGAGTCCGACTCTTTCTGACCCCACAGACTACACAGTCCATGGAATTCTCATGGCCAGAATACAGGAGTGGGCAGCCTATTCCTTCTCCAGGGGATCTTCTTGACCGAGGAATTGGACCAGGGTCTCCTGCATTGCGGGCAGATTCTTTACCACCTGAGATATCAGGGAAGCCCACTATCTCCTGGAGTTTGCTCAAATTCATGTCCATTGAGTCCATGATGCTATCTAACCATCTCATCCTCTGTCAGCCCCCTCTTCTTTTTCCTTCAATCTTTCCCAGCATCAGGGTCTCTTCCAATGAGTCAACTCTTCACATCAGGTGGCCAAAGTACTGGAGCTTCAGCTTCAGCATCAGTCCTTCCAATGAATATTAGGGTTGATTTCCTTCAGTGTTGACTGGTTTGATCTCCTTGTAGTCCAAGTGGCTCTCAAGAGTCTTCTCCAGCACCACAATTTGAAAGCATCAATTCTCTGGCAATCAACCTTCTTTACGGTCCAACTCTCACACGTGTACATGACTACTGGAAAAACCATAGCTTTGACTATATGGACCTTTGATACACTGTCTAGGTAGTATATTTTATCCTTTGGGTTATAATCCAATACAACTTTATTTTGTTGCTCAAATTGTTCCAGTTTGGCCATCGGGAGCTTTTTCAGGCTCCTCTATTTCTTTGACAAACCCCCATTGTTTTGTTTTCTGAGCACTTGCTTACTTTTTGGCAGTATAAGATCCTCCTGGCCCATCTTGTATGTTTCCTGTCTAAGACCTAGACTCAGCTACTTCTTCAAGGAGTTACTGGAAATGGCATTAGAACCTGAGCTCTGGATTCAAGGTATGAGCATTGCTAGCAGGATGCCACTGCTCCTAGGTCCCTGTAGCTATCAGAGGAAGAAAATATATGTATGTCCACTAACCTGTAGTTACACCATGGCTTTATGGGCATGAACCTGTAGAGTATGTGGACCTCACTGGATGGATAATGTTATCTCCAGGGAAACCTCAGAACTCACTTTGTTCCATTCATTCATTGATCATTCACATATTGATTCATTCTGTAGTAAATGAAAGCCTTCTAGGTGATTGTTGGTGTTCAGTCACTCAGTTCTGTCGGCCTCTAAGTGACCCCATGGACTGCAGTACACCAAGCTTCCCTGTCCTTCACCATCTCCTACAGCTTGCTCAAACTCAAGTCCATTGAGTTGATGATACCATTCAACATCTCATTCTCTGTCACCCCCTTCTCCTCCTGCCCTCAATCTTTCCCAGCACCAGAATTTTTCCAAGGACTTGTCTCTTCCAATCAGGTGGCCAAAGTATTGGAGCTTCAGCTTCCACATTGCTCCTTCAAATGACTCTTCAGGGTTGATTTCCTTTGGGATGGACCGGTTTGTCCTTGAGTTAAATACTGAAGATGCACCACCAGGTTAGAGAGACTCTTGGATCTGGAGATGGGTGAGATGGAGGAGGGGGAATATTCCAGACAGAGGAACAGCCTGTGCCAATGTCGAGGATGGAAGGAAGGAAGGTTCTTTAAAGGAGTTAAAGAAGACCAGTGCTGTTCTAACAGAGAGAAGAGGAGATGAAAAAAGAGGTGGGCAGAGACCTGAAAGGTCATACAAAGAAAAATATGGTCTGGATCCTTTGAAAGGAGTTTAATCTTGAGCCACTGAAGGCTACACATCAGGAACACGGACCTGACCACATGTAGGAGCATCCGGGGAGAAGAGCCTGGAGCAGACCCAGAGTGGAGGCGGGGAGATGGCGAAGGTTTACAGAAGAAATGCTGGAGAGAGAAGACGCAGTGGGGAGTAGACGGGCTCCACTGGAGGTGGGAGACGGGCTGAGTATGGAGACGGAAGGCAAAACCTCTCTGCAGTGGGTTGGGGAGGATGTTTGCATGTCCGTGTATTCATCGTTCTGGCAAAGAAGACTGAAGGCAAGAAGGGCAAATTGTACAATGGGGCTCTTCACTGAGGGGAGAAGCTGGGAGGACAGCGCTATGTCACAGGGACTCTGCCTCTTGAGACAGGAGCCCTCCCCGTGTCCTTTGGATCTACATTAACATCTGCTCATCTCATCATCAGTTTGTTTCAACTGCATGGAAACACACAAAGGATTTGTACATTGGGGCCAAATACCTGGGAGACACTTCAGAAAACCAGGGGCTGTGGACATAAGAGACCACACAATATGAACCCCTATGAATTCAAAAGCATCATGACCAGGGCTTTGAACGTCCCATAAGCAATGCATTTGTGCTCAAGGACTCATCTTTCCTAAGCTCTCCAGGGTCAAGAAAGCTTCCTACGGCCACCCTTGTGTCTACTTCCCGCTCTAGCTCTAAACCCTAGTGCAACGCCTGACACTTCAAAGGACTTCTACTACTTTACGGTTTATTACAGAAACCTAATAAATGCCTAGTTGTATCAGTCAGTGAAAACACAAAGGAAGTTTACAGTGCTAGGTGGCCGCCTGGATGGGAGGGGTGTTTCTAGGAGAGTGGATACATGGCTGAGTTGCTCTGCTGTCTACCTGAAACTGTCACAACATTGTTAATTGGCTATGCGCTTAGTAGCTTAGCCATGTCCAACTCTTTGCAACCCCATGAACTGTAGCCCACCTGGCTCCTCTGTCCAGGGAGAATCTGGGGAATCTTGGGATTCTCCAGACAAGCATACTGGAGTGGATTGCCATGCCCTTCTCCAGGGGATCTTCCCAATCCAGGGATGGAACCCAGGTCTCCCACATTGCAGGCAGATTCTCTACCATCTGAGCCAGGGAAGCCCAGGAATTCTGAAATGGGTTGCTATATCGAACCCCTGTCTGTCATGTCTACCTGCATTGGCCAATGGGTCTCTTACTACTAGCACCACCTGGGAAGCCCCTAATCAGTTATACTCCAGTATAAAATAAAAAGTTAAAAAAACACACAAAAGAAGTTTAAAAAATATACATCAAGGAAGGCAAATGAGCTAATCCTCTCTCAAATAAGCAAATATATACATAAATGAATGAAAACGGATCATAGAGCTGAAAAGGAGTTTGTGTAAAGATCAGGATCTCCATCCTGGCTAAAATCCAAATGCATTTCAAACACATGACTTAATGAGAAAAGCAGCAAGGTCAGAGTAGATGATCTTTGGGAGGAGTAGGGGGAAATGAAACGACTGCTCCCAGGTTTCTGGGAGGCAAATCTGGCCCTCATCACGGTGGTAAAAAGCATTCACGGCTCAGTAAGAAATCCTTTAAATAGAAAAAGTTACTTAGGCAAAGCAGTCCTGAGAAAGCAGAGGGCCAGCACAAGCATTCTTATTCACCTGACTTCCTGCAGAAACTCCGGCCTATTGAAATAATTGTTTCTCATACCCCAAAGCAAATGAACCACTCTCCCACTTTAAATCATTCCCTTTCTCTCTTCAGTTCATGACTGACTCTCTCTGTGATGCTTGTTGTGTTTGCAAGCATGAAGGAAATTATATAAAAGCAAATTGCTTTGTACTGTACAGTCCCTGTCTGGAAATACTAAATAGGCAAGACAGTGTTCAACCATCTTGCAGCCTTCGTGAGTTAATGGATGGGATTGAAAAGTTTTTGCTGTTTCAATACGATGAATGCCCCTTATTTCTAAACACACAGGTTATCCTTTTCTTTTTATAGTGCTGTTTGAATTATTTTTCAAAGTCACCGACGACCTTGCATACTAACCTAAAGTATGGACAGGATAAATAGATGATTATTTTTGTTCTGTAGCTTTTTGACTTCCTCCACTCATGGCTTATGAACCTCTTCTTTTTGCCCTGGGCTAAAAAAAAGTCTTTGGAAAATTATCAGACTAAAGCCCCAATGTCATTACCCTTCATGAGTGATCATGGAGGATCATCATCATTACACATAAACACTGAATTTTGGTCATTTGTCAAAAAGAATTCAATCACAATTGTGATCATTATTTCAACAGATAGGTGGAGAACATCATACTCAATGCCTAGTATGATTTTTAGGCAAAAGTATCCTATCAATAAAAAGAATAAGGCACTTGTTTAAATAACACTATCTTCTACGGAATGTTCCCTCCCAATGGGAGGGAACAAGTTAATATATCATATGCAAGATGGTGGTTGTTGTTCTACTTCTAACACTAAGTCATGTTTGACTCCTTAGTGATCCCATGGGCTGCAGCTGCCAGGCTCCTCTGTCCGTGGGATTCTCCAGGCAAGAATACTGAAGCGGATTGCCATTTCCCTCTCTAGAGGATCTTCCCGACCCAGGGACTGAAACTGCATCTCCTGCATTGGCAGGTAGATTCTTTACCACTGAGCCACCAGGAAAGCCCTATGATGGCTGTGCTATGTATTAATTTTGCAAACTTGGACAAGCTACATAATCTGTCCTGTTGCTGTTCAGTCGCTCAGTCATGTCCGACTCTTTGCGACACCATGGACTGCAGCATGCCAGGCATCCCTGTCCTTCACCATCTCCCAGAGCTTGCTCAAACTCATGTTCATTGAGTTGGTGATGCCATCCAACCTTATCGTCCTCTGCCGTCCCCTTCTCTTCCTGCCTTCTACCTTTCCTAGCATCAGGGTGTTTTCCAGTGAGTTGGCTATCCAGATATATAATGGAGAAAATGGTACATATTCTTACAGATATGTTGGGAAATAATTTATGTGAGCAAAGAATCAGGCATTCTGTAGGCTTTAAGACATGCTAAGGTCATCATGTTTCCTCCCATTTCCAAATGATGTTAATACTGATTTAATTTTCTACAATGCTGTTCAGTCACGTGCGTCTGCATACCTGTGATGACATGGGTGTGTATTCTGTGTCCATACACAAATATTTTCTTATTAGGACTGCATGTATCTCCATGGGCACAAACCCTGCCTCCTTCTGTAGAAGATAGGAACTCTGTGACCTCCATCTTTTACATCATAAAACTCCTCCATCACAAATGCTTGCCAGAACTATGGTTGAAAGGCAACAGAAAAAGGAGTAAGAATAAGACAACATATCTGACATATTATAACTTTACTTTGGCTCCTACATGTCAGCCAAGTGTCCACTGCGCAGGATCTTGTCTTCATTTCATGCAATTCCATGGGAGTACCAGGGCTGTGCAACCAGTTCTGATGGAGGCAGAATAGAATACTGACCAAAAGTGTGGGTCTCAACGTGCTTCAGGCCCTGGTTCAAATTCATTTGTAAAGTTCATCTGAATTCACTTGTAAAATAGAATTAATGTCATCTGCTTCCTAGTGGCTCAGACAGTAAAGAATCTCCCTGCAGTGTAGGAGTCCTGGGTTCAATCTCTGGGTTGGGAAGAGACCCTGGAGGAGGAAACGGCAACCCACTCCAGTATTCCTGCCTGGAAAATCCCATGGACAGAGGGGCCTGGCAGCTATAGTCTGTGGAGCTGAAGAGTTGGATGTAACTAAGTGACTAACACTTTCAGCATATTTCACCTCCTAAGGCTGTTAATGAGGATTAAATTTCAGACTTCATGAAAAAAAAGTGTTTTGGTGTCCATGAAATTCTCACAATGGTGGTGATTAACAACAGATAAAGGATTCAGAAAGTCTACAAAGGTTGTTCATCCCTAGAAAGCTACAGATATAGCTATAGAGATGTCATTATCAGCATAAGAGTACCACCTAAGTTAGGCAAACTTTCCCTATAAGTAATTAAATCAATAGGAAAAGGAGTATGTCAAGGCTGTTTATTGTCACCCTGCTTATTTAACTTATATGCAGAGTACATCATGAGAAACGCTGGACTAGAAGAAGCACAAGCTGGAATCAAGATTGCCAGGAGAAATATCAATAAACTGAGATATGCAGATGACACCACCCTTATAGCAGAAAGTGAAGAAGAACTAAAGAGCCTCTTGATGAAAGTGAAAGAGGAGAGTGAAAAAGTTGGCTTAAAGCTCAACATTCAGAAAATGAAGATCATGGCATCCGGTCCCATCACTTCATGGCAAACAGATGGGGAAACAGTGAAAGCAGTGGCAGACTTTATTTTGGGGGCCTCCAAAATCATTGCAGATGGTGACTGCAGCCATGAAATTAAAAGACGCTTACTCCTTGGAAGGAAAGTTATGACCAACCTAGACAGCATATTAAAAAGCAGAGACATTACTTTGCCAACAAAGGTCCATCTAGTCAAGGCTATGATTTTCCAGTAGTCGTGTATGGATGTGAGAGTTGGACTGTGAAGAAAGCTGAGCATTGAAGAATTTATGCTTTTGAACTGTGGTGTTGGAGAAGACTCTTGAGAGTCCCTTGGACTGCAAGGAGATCCAACCAGTCCATCCTAAAGGACATCAGTCCTCGGTGTTCATTGGAAGGACTGATGCTGAAGCTGACACTCCAATACTTTGGCCACCTCATGCGAAGACCTGACTCATTTGAAAAGACTCTGATGCTGGGAAAGATTGAGGGCAGGAGGAGAAGGGGATAACAGAGGATGAGATGGTTGGATGGCATCACCGACTCAATGGATATGAGTTTGGGTAAACTCCGGCCATTGGTGATGGACAGGGAGGCCTGGTGTGCTGCAGTTCACGGGGTTGCAAAGAGTTGGACACAACTGAGCGACTGAACTGAACTGAATTAAATCAAAACAAGTACTTACGGAGATGCTGGGGACTAGATTGCATTCAGTTCAGTTGCTCAGTCGTGTCCGACTCTTTGTGACCCCATTGACTGTGGCATCCCAGCCTTCCCTGCCCATTACCAACTCCCCATATTCCATTGGGTTGGCCAAAAAGTTCATCCCAGTTTTTCTAAAAGCCGATGTGCAAAAACACGAACAAACTTTTTGGCCAGCCCACAGATAAACTTAATCCAGTACCAGCTGCATGATTCTTCTCACAAGTTTAGGACTTCTTGGAATTTTTAAGGACACTGAAAAAGATACTTGAGGATGCCAATGTAATTAACAGGAAAGTCAGCCTTCCTCCATTTATTCTGTCCATGAGGGACACACATAACTCCCCCACGGAGATCAAAGGCAGTTGAGTTCCCCACTGCCCCCAGTGCCACCCCTGGGGACGGCAAGAACTCCAGGTAAGAAAATTAAATTGCCTTCCTTTCTTATCTCCACGAACCTCTGAAATCTTTTGAGTTGGAAATCTCATTAATCACTCCCTTCTGTGAAGTACTGGAAAACGAGGAGGAGAAATCGTGAAGGGCTCCAAGACTACCCTTGACAACTGGCCCACAACTCACGCTTCTCTTTCTCTCGGGGGAAACGCCATGACTTTCTGCTTCCTTGTTAATTCCGGGGTTGTGCTCCAGGGACCAAGATGTGCTCTCAGTAAGATTATACCTGCGCTGTCTGCCATCTGGACTTTGAGCACCAGGAATATTAGTATCATCCTGGTAAACGATACAAAAACGTTTACCCTCCATTCATGACACATGCCAAGCAGGGAGCTTTTCTCTAAGGATTTCTCTTAATGGGATTTAGGACTGTCTGAGTTTGTATTTCATTTTCATTATTTTAATTCTATAGGGTAGCCTTACCAATGTCATGGTTTACATTCATTAGAAGTTCCCAAGCTCTTTATCTAAAAAGAAATGAACTCATTTATAAAACAGAAACAGACTCATAGACTCAGAGAATGAACTTATGGTTGCAGGGGGAAGGATGCAAGGAAGGGAAAGTTAGGGAGTTGGGGAAGGTCATGTACACTCTATGTTTAAATTGGATAACCAGCAAGGACCTACTGGATAGCACAGGGAGCTCTGCTCGGTGTTACGTGGCAGTCTGGATGAGAGGGGAGTTGGGTGGGGAAGGAATGGATGCATGCACACATATGGCTGAGTTCCTCTGCTGCTCACCTGAAACTATCACAACATTGTTACCCAGCTATACCCAAATAAAAATTAAAAAATGCTTAAGTTTCCAAACGCTTATTTCACCATGATTTTCACATCTTCATGGTTTTTTTAAAATCCACCATCCAACATTTGAAACTCAAAGTAGATGGTAAATATGGCTTTGCCTGACTCATATCTGATGAAACTTCAAAGAGGAAAAATGTCACCATCCTTATCAGCTAAGTGAATTCCACACTCAACTTGATGGCAGGGTAGGGAATGACAAAAAGTTTTATCTGGTTTGAGTCCTGAAGGGCATTTTCCTGCTTTATTCCGGCCTCTGTAAACCTGTCTAAAGTGTAAGTCAAAATAAAGATGTGCTTGGTTCAGCCTTAGTGAGACAGAGGTTATTTCAGATAGGAATTTGAAAGACACCAGTAACCCACCGCATGGCATCAGCTATCCAAGCCAACTGCTGCTCTTTTCCATGAAGGAAGTTGATGTAAGATTCTGATACAATCAGGAATCCGACCTCAAGATATGAATCACCTCTCAAGTGCTTGATTTCCAAATACAAGCAAATCTGTCTCTGCCCATCGCATGCCCGGCAAGGAAGCACAAGACTGAAATCAGCTCTTCCCCATTTGCCTTCTTGGGGGGTGTGTGTAGAGTGACTGCCTTCATGAGAGGGCAGCACCTGCCATGGACAGCATGTCGACTAGATTCTAGGCTCTGTATTACGTGTTTTTCACTGAAGTATCTGACTTAAACCCTTCAAGAACATATGGACTTGCCAGCATAACCTCTCTGCTACAGATAGGGCAAGAAAGAGTGAAAGAAATTGGCCAAGTCTGCACAGCTACAAAATGTGAACTTATACAGCCTGACCCCACACGTGCCCTATATTTCATCACAAGGCAACCTCATCTCCCACTATATGCAAAGAGCAAAGACCTCAAACCGTGCAGAGCAATGTATTAAGATATAACTTCTCTCAGAGCCCTCTCGGCTCCTCCCTCTTTCTGGTCCCCAATTAAAATGGACCGGCTGATATAAATAGGCTGACTTATCCCCATCCTGCTCATTTGTTTTTTTAGGAATACCCAGAGATGTCAGAAAAAGTCCGTCAGGGGTCACTGAAGACAAATCCCAAATAGAAGAGGTTCCCAGCCTACCTGGATATCCAAATCACCCAGGGAACCTGATGTCATCCCAGATCTACTGAATTCATGTGTGTATCAATGTGTGAAAGTCACTCAGTCATGTCTGACTCTTTGGGACACCATGGATTGTAGCCCGCCAGGCTCCTCTGTCTATGGAATTCTCTAGGCAAGAATACCAAAGAGGGTATCTATTCCCTTTTCCAGGGGATCTTCCAGACCCAGGGATCAAACCCGGGTCTCCTGCATTGCAAGTGGATTTGCCACCATCCAAGCCACCAGGGAAGCCCACTGAATCAGTAGGAGAGGGAATAGTTGAGGACTGACTGGGAGAATTGCCTGCTTTTCTGCATTCCTGGGCAGGCTAGTCTGGGATGCAAACTTGTCTTCTATCAAGCTTCTGTATGCTTTGCATAAGCAAATGATCGGTTGGAGGTGACCTAGGAACTAAACAGTGCTGATTAATTCAACATTCACTCATTCTTTCAACAAACAGCTGTTATTTAGTTAGAAGAACAGGCCAAGCAATTGCTGATGGACTGTGTCAATGTGGATGACTCTGAACACTGTCACTGTGTACTGTGAATGTATCTTAGAATACTCTTGGTGCTGACGTGTGCGTGAATACAGGGACACAATGTTCATTGACATACAGGGACATTCTGTTTCTCCTTGCTCTTGAGATAAAGTTCAGTCTCCCCTCTCTCCTTGGCTCCTTTCTGCACCAGCATTCATGCAAGAAGCATTGTATCAGATACCCGGGACCATTTTGGGACCCTCTGACTTACAAGTCATCATCATAGCAAGTAACATTCTCCCTACACAACATCTATAAATCATATTCATAATTAATTATACACATGAGTATCTGTTTAGTGTATACTTCCATAGATAGTCTATGAGATGGAAGAAACATGCCTACCTGTTCACAGCTGCACCTTTAGGACCAAGCATAGTACTCAAGATAAAGTAAGTCTTCAATAAACCTTAACAGATAATACTGATGATGGTGGTGGTTGAGAATCAGAACCATCTACTGCTCTCTGCATTATTGTGACTTTATTATTTTACTGTCTTCATCATATAACCTTACTGTTCTAGGAAACTCTTTCCCAGAGAGCAAAACCTCCAAATGACTCTATGGTATATTGCAGGAACTTTTGAAAGACCCATCATCTTGTCAGCAGCAAGTATCAAACATCCTCTTCCACCCCAAGGCCCTCAGAACTCTTCATCCCAAGGTCCTTGCCTTATTTTGTCCACCAATCCTAAGCTATTACATCACAATCTTTACCCTCTCCTAATCAAGTCCCTGCACGAAAAGATCTACCTTCAACACATTTCCAAATCTCAAAAAATATTGTGATTTTGCCCATCCCCAACGAAGACTTTGCTGAAACAGCTTATGTGCCTGCTAAGATGCTTCAGTCATGTCTGACTCATTGTGACCCTATGGACTGTGGCCCACAGGCTCCTCCATCCTTGGGATTCTCCAGGCAAGAATATTGGAGTAGGTTGCCATGCCCTCCTCCAGGAGATCTTCCCGACCCAGAGATCAAACCCAGGTCTTATATGTCACCTGCATTGGCAGGCAGGTTCTTTACTACAAGCACCACCTGTGAAGCTCTGTCTTAATACAGTAACTAGTAAACTCATCTTCATCTTATCCAGAGGTTGTTTTGCTAATGTCTGGGAGGAGTCAGCCTTTGACATGATAAACATCACAAATCTCAAGACAAGCCTCAGTTATGGGGTTATTTCAGTTCTCTGCTCAAGTGCCATGTCATCAGAGAGGCCCCAATACAATCCAGACATACAGTCTAAAATCATGCCTCTGTACACTTCCATCCTCACATCCTGATTTCCTGGTCATCAGAGCCTTTATCACTATTTGTCACTTTAATAAATACCCACTTGCTTATTTCTTATATTCTGATTCCTCTCCTGGAGGGTAAGATCCAGGAGGACAAGGATGCAGTTTTGTTCCCCAATGTGTCCTCACTCTATTGACTGAAAAAAAAAGAAAAAATTCACAATGTGAGAGCTGCAAGTTAGGTGTTGCGTGCATGTGTTTTCAGTCCCTTTGTTCATGTCTGACTCTTTTGAGACCCCGTGAACTGTAGCCCACCAGGTTCCTCTGTCCATGGGATTCTCCAGGCTAGAATACTGGAGTGGGTGGCCATGCCCTCCTCCAGGGGATCTTCCTGACCCAGGGATTGAACCCATGTCACTTATTTCTCATGCATTGGCAGAAGAGTTCTTTATCACTTGCACCTCCTGGGAAGACTGAGTTAGGGGTTATTTGGGGGCAAATGAGTACTGGAGCCTGGGAAACAGCATTTCTGATAGCCATGAGAAACTGCTCCAAAGATGTGTGTGTGTGATGGGGGTCAGTATTTATGTGATTTTGATGAAGGGGAACACATGTAATCAAGCACTTAATTTTCCAAAAGGTGTCTGCTAGTCTACTGAAGCTTTTGCTAGTCATGAGGAGCCATCATCACCATGAAGCATTTTAGTTTTTCCTAGATTGGAGGAGATACAAGAATCGGGCTCATAAAATCTTCTCCTGAAAATATCTGACTATCTGAAGACCTGTTCTGGCAGTATTCCCAGAGCACAGAGCACCTTGTTCCTGCTCTCCACCATGAACTCCTTTCAGGGGGTGTGGAAGGTCAGCAGCTGCAGCAACTCATAATTTGATCCTTGCAGAGATAGAGGGCAAATGCCAGTGGCAATGCCAATCTGAAGGTGACAGCTCCTAGGATCGTGTCAGCCACATTGTTGGGACTCAGTGTAAAGAGTATGACAGAAGCTGCTGGTCTGGGCCTGAGGCAGGAGATAGATGGGCCCCAGGGAGAGTGGGTGGAGTTTGTTCCCTGTGAACTGAAATTCCATAACAGTAAGAAGAAGGAGATGCTAAGCCCTGTCCAGATAAGACATAAGAGACCATATGTTTCTCATTCTGAAAGTCAAGACAACCTTCTTGACTAGAAAGCTCCCTGAAAGTCAAAAGGTGAGTGATGCCACAGCAGTAGCCTCTTCAGTGGAAAATCCATCTTGGCTGAAAGATGCATGCATACACGGAAGGACCCTGAGATGTACCAAACATGGACTCAGGACCAGGCAAAGCAAGATGATCGGCCAAAGGAACCTGGAAGAAATGCCCACAAAAGTGATTCCAACTACCACAAGGGCGCGACTCCGAGCCCACCCGTCTGTCTATCCCCAGGTACTGTAGTCTTCTTCCTCCTAATTAACAGTTCACTTTTTTCACTACTTTCCTTCTTTGCGGAAATTCTTTTCTGCAAAGCCGAAGGGCCAGGGCCCTTGTCACTGACCACTGGTCAGGTGGCTAGGAATTTAGGACTCAATCATGGCCCGACCTCAATCTCTGGCCCAGAACCGAAGCCCTGCTTCAAGCCGCTGCAGATCAAGGCCACATGAGATCAGGTCTACTCAAGACTGAAAGGCAAACAGGTGAATATGTCACATGTTTACAGTGTCTTCATCTCTCCATCACATTTTATCACTACAACACCTTCAATGTTGGCTTATGTTGTTCCCATTTCACAGATGAAAACTCGAGGCCCAGAAAAATTGCTTAAGACAGGGACATGCCTGCCCTAATAGCAGGTCCTCCAGTGACAGTTTCCACGTTCTGGGTCACCACTCCTTGGTGCTGTGTATGAGGAACGGAGATCAGGAATGACTGATCACTTCCTTCCACAGAAAACAGGGATGCCCAGGACAGGCTCCTTCTGCTAGGATAGAATGCGAATTGTGCCCAGCTCACATTTGTAACAGCAAAAGACTCTCAGAAGACCTCCAGCAATTTTCGTGAGAAGAAGCATGTTTAATTCTCAGGGGGGTGTGATTCTTAAGAATAAAGACAAAGTCCAAGTTTGGAGTAATCCTCAGCCCAAAGGGAATCTGATGCATAGAAACGGAGAATTAATCCCCTGAAATGGCTGAGAAAGGAAAGATGAGTCCTGCTTTTAAAATGGATCATTACAAGTTTGATGCGCCTTTAAAAAAATAGCTAACACTTCAAAAAAAAAAAACATTTTAAAAAATGCGCTGTAGTCTATGGTAGCATGGAAATGAGAATGCCTTTCTTTGGCAAAAATAACCCAGAAGAGATGAAAGAAGGGAGAAAAGAAAGGATGAGAGACATGTTTCATTTCAGGAGAGATAACGGGAAACTGAATTATCCAGATAATTATCTCAGTCTACACTCCACTTCTTCAACATGGAATGAGCTTCACTAGAGACCATCTTGCTTTAACAACTGCTGTGCATAATTTAGGGGGAAAAAAATCTACTAATGACCCTCCATTCAAAAGGTTTTAGAAGGAGCAGTGGGTGGCATATTTAAATGATAATGAAATACCACCAGGCTAGGGGAAGACACAGATTACCTAACAGGCAGAGTTCTCTCCATTAATAATGACTTTTAGAGTAAGAATGTCAGGAAATGAGAATAAGAATGAAAAGCCTTCTTCCCCCCCCCCTGAATTTCTGATGAGATGATCTTTCCTGGGTGGTGGGGCGGGGTGGGGGGGGACTGAATAGGAGAGGAGTATTAGACCTTGAGACAGACCAAGACTTATTTTCATATCTTTCCACTGGAAAATGTCCCTTCTCCTCCTTGATGGGGTTTTAAAGTAAAATCCTTATCACATAGAGAAACTACCTCACTATGAGATGCAGTTTTGCATTGAAACCCACCATGGTCGTCTTCTAAAGAGAAGAGAACGACTTCAGGAGAATTCTAAAGCTACAAAAGTTTGCAGATGTTCTGTATTCAAAGCACTGGATTTCATCAGATTTCTCATTAGAAACAAGTGTCCCCATCAATTCAGGATAAAGCGTTCCTCTCACACCTGATGAATACAAAATGTCAAGGTGATTAGCATAGACCGGTCCAGGAGAAGCATCGAACAGAAATGGCTCTGATAAGGTTCCTGTCTCTAAATTTGAAGAAATGCATAGGAGAGATTTATCAAATACCAAAACCCGCCTCTCAAAAGCATTTGGGGGAAAAAACGTTTCATTTGGAGGAAACAGGGATGTGCATTCTGAAACCGAGACTTGTACACCTAACCCGGAAAGGGTGTCTATTTGATGCTCTCAGCAAAGACAAGCTGAAATCATTATCTCTTCCACAACAAGGTCTCAAAGTGACCCCTTATAAAGGAAATAGTCTTCTTCATGAATACACACATGGAAAAGCATGGGATTCCTCATTCTCTCCTGTCTTTAGTCTGTCTCCAATTTATGGCATCGCCACCTGTGGGTTACAGCTCCGGTTTATTTATATCTGTCCATCTCCCTGGTGCAAGCCCTAGTCCGGATGATCCAGCCCATCATCTCTCACCAGCAGCCTGGCAAGAGCTTCCCCGCAGGTGTCCCCATACTGCAGACCTGCTCCACAGCCTCATACCACACACACACAGCAGGGTGATCCTTTAAAATGCAAACAGACCACCACCACTCAATCCCCAGAAAGGCTTTGATCATTTCTGAATCCCAATCCTCTTCAAACCCAGCACAAAATCCTTAATGTGCCTCAAAGTCAGGAGAATCATGCTCCCCAGCCAACCCCCACCCCACCCCCACCACCAAAGGCTTCTATATCCTAATTCCCAGAACCTGTGAATATTTTTATGTTTCTTATGGCAAAGGGGATTAAGGCCACACACAGAATTAAGGTTGCTAATCAGGTGACTTTAAGATGCACAGCTTATTCTGGATTTTCTAGGTGGGTTTCCTGCAATCACAAGAAACTGTAAAAGGAGAAGAGAGATACAGCAGGAGTCAGTGTCAGGGTGATCTGATGTGAAAAAGACTCAGCCCTCCATCACTGGCTCTAAAGGTGGAAGAGGGCCAGGAGCAAAGGGATGCAGGCAGTCTGCAGCAGCTGGGAAAAGGCAACACAACAGACCCTACCTCCAGAGCCTCTGGGAGAAATGCAGCCCTGCTAAGATCTTGATTTCAGCCCAGACTTCTGACCTCCAGGGTTTCCCTGGTGGGTGAGTTTGTAAAGAACCCACCTGCAAATGCAGGAGACCTGGCTTCAACCCCTGGGTCAGGAAGATCCCCTGGAGGAGGGCATGGCAACCCACTCCAGTATTCTTGCCTGGATAATCCCATGGACAGAGGAGCCTGGTGGGCTACAGTCCATAGGGTCACACAGAGTCAGACACAACTGAGTGACTATTCTTCTGACCTCCAGAAGTGTAAGATAATAAGCTGGTGTTGTTTTAAGGTTGGTGATAATTTGTTATATCAGCAGTAGTGAGGCAGGAGGTAGATGCCCCCACCCCGCCAAGGGTGAGAAATTGGAGTTCTTTATAGTAGACAGAAACTGCAGGATATTAACAGCAGGACAATCAAGAGTAAGCAGGCTGGGCCCTGCCAAGATTAAAGGTTAGAAACCACATATTTGTCATTCTCAAAGTCAAGGGATTTTTCCCAACTAGAAAGCTCCATGGAGGTAAAAAGGGGAGTGATGTCAAATCTTCTTGAAGGCCTCTTTGCTAGAATCCATCTTGGCTGAGAGATGCGTGTGCACACGTGGGAGGGTCCTGAGATGGACCAAATACAGACTCAGAACTAGGCAAAGCAAGAAGACTGGCCGAAGGAAACCTGAAAGAAATGCCCAATATAAGTGATTCAAATTGCCACGAGGGTGTGACTCTGAGTTTGTCCACATGTACTAAACTCTTTTCCTCCTAATAAATGCTTCACTCGTTTCACCACTTCCTGTCTCTGTGGGAATTCTTCTCTGCAAAGCCAAAGTGCCAGGGCCTTGTCCCTGACCACTGGTCTAGTGGGCAGGATGCAGCATTCTCACTGCCTCGTCCAGATCTCAACCTCTGGCCGGGAAGAAGCCAAGTCCAGCTTCAACCCACACCACTTGCACTTAGTAGGAAGTTAATATGTGCTCTCTAAGTACCAAACGAGGCTGGACATTGCCCAGTTCTGCAGCTGCATTTTGCACCACTTTCTGTTCACCCCTCACCCCTCTTCTTGTGGGTTTTCTCAGGCTCCTGGGTCACAGTCCCCCCAAAGATGCTGGACTGCCCCCTTGAATGGTCTCTCCCAGCCTGGTCCTACTCAGACCTCAGTGATGGGTGAGTGATCTCTGACTTTCCCATAACACCCAACCTTCCTGAGTCCTCTCGGAGGATTCAATGCCCATTTCACGATCCCATAGCACCTACAACATCCATCATACTTGTTAGCACTTCTTCAAGTCCAGAGCCTTGGACTCATCCTAGCTATCACAGCATTTGCCTGGTTTTAGTGCAGAAGTCCCACCCCTCAGGAAATCCTTTGATTCGGGGAAATCTGGGGTGTCTGATCACCTTATCAAGTCTGTCTTCCTCAGTAGCACAGGGCGTGGCATACAGTAGGCAGTTGATAAAACATAAATGAATTAATAGACTTAACTTTTCATCACCTTTTACTGCATGTGCACATGTTTCTAATATATTCCTTCCACTCTTATACTTCTCTTTAATTACCTACATCTATTCCAGTGACTACATCCTGAGCGTTACCCAATTCTGTGATAAAGTCAGTCCCATGAAGGCTATGACTCCACACAGGATACTTCCCAGCTGATTTCCATCATTTTCCTGTGTGATGTGATGGGTTCTTCACTCAGTCACTCAGTGAAGCAAATCTTTATCATATACCTACGTCAAAAGCAAATGTCAAATGCTTTTGGATAAATTTCTGTAGTGTTTGAAATGTTCTGCGCTCTCAAAAAGAAACATAAATTATGATAATGGTATCAACTTAGAAAAGTTGGTTCTTTGGAGAAGAATGAACTTTTTTGGGTCTCTTGGGTGCTATTCTGTATCTTAAAAGAGCAATAAGTTCAGAATTATGTGGCCAGGTATTCTCTGTTGAGGATTTCTAACCTTTGAAGCACTCCTTCTCTTAAAAGAAAGAAAAAAAACAAGAACTTAAGTTTCACCCAGAGACCAAGTTTTACAAAAAAATTTTTGGTCCTAATGTTCAAATTGTATGAGAATTAGCCTTGGCTTTATCTATATAAGTCTGTGGTTTTAAAATGTTGATAAAAATCATGTTGTGTGCCTATTCAAAATTCAGATTCTTACCCAGGAATACCCCTGGAGTTTTTGCTTTAAAATCTGCAAAGTCGTATTCTAGTAAGTAGCTTCAAGTATTACCATAGACAGCACCTTAATAAACTTTAATGCATGGAAAGTTGCTAAAGTAGTCATGTGCTATAAATGATAGGCAATCTTGATATAATCCCTTTAAAAGCTTATAATTGTGGAGCAAATAGGCATGTATATGTTTATGGATTGGAGGAGGAAGGCATTCAAGGATGGTGGGGGATGGGACTTTCCTGCTGGTCCAGTGATTAAGACTTCATCTTCCAATGCAGGGAATGAATGCAGGTTCGATTTCTAGTCAGGGAGCTGAGATCACACATGCCTTGTGGCCAAAAAATCAAAACCATAAAACAGAAGCAACATTGTAACAAATTCAATAAAGACTTTTAAAATGGTCCGCATTAAAAAAAATCTTAAAAAAAAACTTAAAAACAGGGATAGAGATAATAAAACATTCATAAAATATTATATTTAATGGCAAAGGACAAAATTTTGTTATTGTCACTGCCAGATTGCTATTGTTCAGTTGCTAAGTCCTGTCAGATTCTTTGTAATCCCATGGTCTGCAGCACGCCAGCCTCCCCTGTCCTTCACTGTCTTCTGGAGTTTGCTCAAACTCATGTCCATTGAGTCAGTGATGCCGTACAACCATCTCATCCTCTGTCACCCCCTTCTCCAACCTGCCCTTGATCTTTCCCAGAATCAGGGTCTTTTCCAACGAGTCAACTCTTCGCATCAGGTGGCCAAGGTATTGGACCTTCAGCTTCAGCATCAGTCCTTCTAATGAATATTCAGGATTGATTTCCTGTAGGACTGGTTTGATCTCCTTAATCTCCAAGGGACTCTCAAGAGCCTTCTCCAGAATACAGACTTCCTGGATGAAAGTGTCTAGTGTTGCCTATAACTCATACAGCATAAAACCAAAGTGTGAGAATTAAAATCATCCTTTCCTGACCCATTTAGTGAGTTGGCATGAATTAGGATTGAGATAAGAGCCCACTGCCTTCCTGATAAGCACTGATTGGTTCCCAGAGGATGCTGGCCCACCAGGAAGACAAACAGATGCCTTTGTAGGGATATTCGAAAGGAAAAGACTTCCTCTTAGTGCAGGACCCTTCTCTGCTAGTGCTCCTTTAAAACATCTTTCACAGAGATGCTCTTATAAAGATGCATGATGCCAAGTGATTATTCAGTCCTTCCTAAGACATGTATTTATCAGAGACAAAGTAGAGACAGCAAGTGGTACTGGGTGTCTTACAACATGTGTAAGACATGTGTCCTTTTAGACTGCACGCCTGCCTCTGCCAGGCTGCACAGGGGAGAGCGCTCCACACTCTGCTACACACTCTGTGCAGAAAATAAGGTCTGCCACCACACAAGCGCCTGCAGAGGGCCCTGCAGCACAGTGTGCCCACCACTGGCTCCAGCCCCCACTGCTGTCTGCCCGGACCCCTAGCTACTGACCCAAGGGGCACAGCTTAGAAGGCCCATAACCCCTGCAGCTATGTCAGACTCCCTGCATGCTCACCTGCTACACGCTCTGCTAAGAGACCGATTTCTGAATCACTGGTTCTCATCCATCCGTACCCTGTAACTTCTGTATGATCTTGACTCTCTCAGCCTGCAACATAGTTTCCTATCCCCGTTCCATCAGTCATTCATATTTTAGGTTTGCTTCAGGTTGGGTCGCCCTGGTACAACCTTGGCTTTTCACAGAAAAAGGGCAGTGATTCATACCTCTCACCCCAGATTCCCTTTTCAGAAACTATCCCTGTCGGGAAAGCAGGACATGGACAAGACTTGGCATCACCATCTTTGACTCTAAATGCACCACTAAGAAGACAATTAGACATTGTAGGGGCATACTTTTTCGGTATTTTGAGAAGGGAAATTAGGGGACCAGTGTGGCTGAGGGAATACTTCTTGGACAGAGAGAGAGAGAGAAGAAAAGAGAGAGAGAGAGAGAGCATTTCTAGAATAGCCTCATGGAAAGAAATTGTTGAGTAATAAAAACTACTCTAAATCTTTAAGTTTCCAAAAAAAAAAAAAAATGGGTCAGATTGAAAAATGCTTTTCTCAATGCAATTTTACATTCCTCTAAGATAGGGATTGTGTTAGAAGCAGCCCTTAATCACAGAGAAAATGGAAAGAGTAACTTGTATGTAGTAGACTTTCAATAAATGATATTTACTGAATCTGATGTTTATCAGATATGCTATAACTCTAGCTAGGATCCAAGCAGCCTGGAAATGTTTGTTCTAGATCAATTGCGCCCCTGGGCTAAGGGATGTTCCATGTCTTTCCTGCCCTTCTCCTGCAGCTACACATCTGATCTTGCTTGGATCCCTACCTTCCATCGGCATGGTGCGTTCTGCTGTGAAAACCGCTGTGACATCTGCTGCATCATATGATTCTCACACCAGCCCTTTAGGGAACCTTAAGGCTTTCCTAGATGACGAGACTGAGGCCAAGAGAAGTTTGGAATCAGCAAAGAGCTCACAGATAGTGTGTGCCAAGGTTGGAGCTGAAGGACCAGTTTTAGATTCAAAATCCAGCCCATATTCAGATAATAAATCCAGGTCTCCCTACAGAACTTCACAACGTACTGTCTCTTAGGAGCTCCAAAGGATAATTCCAGCTCTGACATTTACCACCTACGGGTTTTGACTTCTTTGACCCAGTGTCCTTATCAGCAAGAGGGACTAAAGATCAGTAACAGTTATTAATCCTTCTGATTTGTTGATCCATCTTCTGGATGAAAAAGTCCAAGCTCAGAGAGGACCAGAAGCTGCTAACCAACTGATTCTGGTTTCAAAGATGGCGGCTTGAGTCTACAGCCCATCAGCTCTGCTCCCCTGGCTCCCTGCTTCCCTCACCTGCCACTGATGCTTATTCTACACCTAGAAAACCAGGTAATGCACGTGATAATAGATGCACAAAATATCACATGACCTTCCCAGACTCCCTTACTCTCCCTCCCTGCCCCCTGCCCCAGCAATCATAACTTCATTTTCCTGGGCAGGTTATGTACATGCTGCTATATTCAAAATGGGTAACCAGCAAGGACCTATTGTTTAACATTTGTGACTCTCCTCAATGTTATGTGGCAGCCTGGATGGGAGGGGGGTTTAGGGGAGAATGGATACATATATATTTACTGAGTCCCTCCAATGTTCACTTGAAACTACCACAGCATTGTTAATTGGCTAGGTGGTTGCTCAATGTTCAACTCTCAACTCTTTGTGACCCCATGGACTGTAGCCCACCAGGCTCCTCTGTCCATGGGATTCTCCAGTCAAGAATACTGGAGTGGGTTGCCATTCCCTTCTCCAAGGGTCCTTCCTGACCCAGGGATCTAACCCAGGTCTCCTGTATTGCAGGCGGATTCTTTACCGTCTGAGTCACCAGGGAAGCTCATTAATTACCTATACTCCAATACAAAAGAAAACATTTGATAAAAAAAAAAGTATCGTAAGGCAGGTTATACAGTTTTATGATATATTTTTCATTTTTATCTATTTTTAAAATTTCAAATTCACTACATTTTTATTATGATTAAGAGGGGTGGTTAAGAAAACGTCAGTCTCCCTAGACACATTTACCAACAGCACATCTTGACAACTTCCTCCCCTCGCTGGCTCTGTTCTCTGATCAAGCATCTGCTTACAGAGATTCAGGAAGGACACAGCAGCACACAGTGCCAAGACCTTCCACCTGGGACCCATCCACTTTCAGAAATAAGAACAGCAGCTTCAAAGCCGCCGTATTCCATTCTAAATCGCCTTTCCCTGAGATGAATGGAATCAAGTCTGCCCTGTGTGTTGAACGATATAATCTGCAGCAGAAGCCAATAGCATAAATTGATTAAACCCCATCAAACAGTATTCCCTAAACAACTCTTCCTACAATTAAACCATTGTGTTGAAAAGGAATTGGGTTAGAAATACTAATAGGTATCCCCAAGTAAACCGTAGTATCCTCACGGGGCTCTAAGATGCCATCGCTCCCCTCTCCTTGACAGTTTTAATGAAATGAAATCATCTTAATATTTAGGCATCAAGTCAAGTGGACACAGTCTCCAGAAGCAAACAGCACCCCCTGTCTCTGATCACAAGGGAAGATGCCCTGTCTCAGGTAGGATGGTGATACTTGGCTCTAGTGCTGCCACCCCGCCCCCTTCCTGTACACCTGGAAGACATTGCTAATCCATCACAGCACTTGCCCGCTGAGCTCAGATGCCTTCTCCTCAACAAAACTACAGGAAGCCTCTCTTCATCAGACCTGGCAAGCAAGAAGACATCTATGTGCCCGCCCTCTGTCTTAAGTTTGATTTCACTAAGCCTAGATACGAATCTCCCTACAAGTCAATCCAGATACTCAGATTCGAGAACACAAAATCCATGGGAATTTGAGCCTTACTTCTCAGTAGAGAATGACCACTCTGGCACATTCAGTTGACTTTTAATAAAACAACTTGTCTTGAGTGGCTGACAAGTTCTCCTTGTCCTGCTCAGCTCCGTGAGCCAGATTTTCTCAATAACCCTAAAGTAATACTTGCATTTCCTCTCCAAGTTCTTATTTCCTTCTTTAATCAAGGCAAGTCTATTCAACTGTTAAAATCCATCTCTAGAAAAATCCTTCTGAGTCTAGCCATTCCATTTCCGACCCCATCACTGTAAAAATAAAAGTAATTTTAATTCACTTAAATTGTTCTTTAGCCCTCAGGGTATAAAGTAGTTATGTCCTTCTGATGGTTAATGAAAGGCGGTTTTCTTTTCTTTCACCAATAAATGAGGAGATAGAGAATCATCTAGTGATATGATAAATCATTAATTGGTAAATAATGAAACTGTCAGGTAATATGCAGGTTCTTCTTAAGAAAAATGCTCTGTGATTCTAAGCATTTATTTATAAAATATGTTTTACCAAGTTATAATGCCTATGCTGCTGCTGCTGCTAAGTTGCTTCAGTCGTGTCCAACTCTGCGCGACCCCATAGATGGCAGCCCACCAGGCTCCCCTGTCCCTGGGATTCTCCAGGCAAGAACACTGGAGTGGGTCGCCATTTCCTTCTCCAATGCATGAAAAGTGAAAAGTGAAAGTGAAATCGCTCAGTCGTGTCTGACTCACCGACCCCACAGACTGCAGCCCACCAGGCTCCTCCATCCATGGGATTTTCCAGGCAAGAGTACTGGAGTGGGGTGCCATTGCCTTCTCCATAATGCCTATGAGATATGTTTAAATATACATCACCAATCTTAAACTTAATGAAAACTATTTTAAAAATTCAACTGAATAAACATTAAAGATCTTATTGGCTTTATCCAACAATTCATGAATTGGGCAGCATTTAATCAAGCAGACGGAAAGGAGCTCTGAAAAGCTGTACAAAATGAAAGATTTTTATAGGCAGAAGGGAGCTGGAACAAGGCAGCTATATTCGGCAAAAAAAAAAGGGGGGGATTGTTTATTTCAAGGTTACTTTCCTTTAGGGGATAGCAGTCTATTGGGCAGATAACCAGTGTTGATCAGGCAATTTCTGACTGACTTGTTTTAAGGTTTTATTTCTGAGAAACCTGAAGCTTAGCATGTGACTCCTGTTGTCTTATTTTCAACACAGCATGTAAGAAAATATCTATATTTTTTTTAATAAAAACTTTAAGAGTATTCAGTTGTGTAGAAATTATGAGTGCATCCTACAGAGAGAATTCTGAAAACAAGAATGAAAAGCTAGTGAAGAGTTAGACAAATGATAGAAATGACTACGAGGTAAAAGAGAAGTTAGAATGATAAGGAGAGATGTTTAAAAAGGAACTGAATTCTCAAAAAGACTAGAAATGGAGAAGTCTTGTGTATCAGATGCAAAAACCAAAAAAAAAAAAAAAAAACCTTCAACATGCAAGATGCACGGGAAAGATGTATTAGGACCCTGAGAATGTCAGTGTATATCACGGATGTCAGAAATGGAATACAAGGAAGACTTCAGTATGATTTCAACTACTAAGATCTACTATTAATAGAAAGGCCCATGCTTTGAAAAACACAGCTAATATACTAACTTGCATAAGCCCCATACCTTTTATGTAACAGAGAGAAGTGTGCACCATCAGGAAAATCTTTGTTGCTGTTGTACAGTCACCAAGTCATGTCCAAGTCTTTGCGACCCCATGGACTATAGCATGCCAGGCTTCCCTGTCTTTCTCTATTTCCCAGAGTTTGCTCAAATTCATGTCTACTGAGTTGGTGATGCCATTCAGTCATGTCCTGCTCTGCCGTTGCCTTCTCCTCCTGCCCTCAACCTTTCCCAGCGTCAGAGTCTTATCCAGTGGGTCAACTCTTCACCATGAGATGGCCAAACTATTGGAGCTTTAGCCTCAGCTTCATCTTTAGCTTCATCAGTCCTTCCAATGACTATTCAGGGTTGGTTTCCTTTAGGATTGACTGGTTTGATCTCCTTGTAGTCTAAGTGGCTCTCAAGAGTCTTCTCCAACACCACAATTCAAAAGCACCCATACTTCAGCACTCAGCCTTCTTTATGGTTCAACTCTCACATCCATACACGGAAAAACCACAGCTTTGACTATACAGAACTTTGTCGGCAAAGTGATGTCTCTGCTTTTTAAAACGCTATCTGGGTTTGTCATAGATTTCTTTCCAAAGAGCAAGCATCTTTGAATATCATGGCTGCAGTCACCATCCACAGTGATTTTGGAGCCCAAGAAAAGAAAAATCATCACTGCTTCCAGTTTTTTTTCCCCCTTCTATTTGCTATGATGTGATGGGACTGGATGCCTTATCTTTATGGTTTTTCCAACACCTATTTACTTTTCTAGTCCATGTCAAGGTTTATGCTGACTTACTCTACTCTAAACATGTAGATATTTTAAATAATTTGCTAAAATAGTAGACTTTAAAAGAGTCTAGTGAAGGGCATGTTCTTCACTTGCCTACCTGGCACAATACCACCAGTGCAGCCCTGAAGAACCCTAACCGACCTGTGTGTGTGTGTGTGTGTGTGTGTGTGCGCACACGTGCACAGTCTGTGTGTGTTTCTGTGTATGCAATGGCATTCCATGCTGTCATATGAACATTTCATAAATGAGAGACTTGATGTTCAGAGAGGTTAAGCAAATTAATCATAGTCACAGAGTCGTATAGTCAAAGCTCTAACAGTGCTACCTATTAATACAGCTTATAATTGCTGCTCAACCTTTCTAATATATGCTTGAAGCATCCTCCTGTTCTGGAATCTTGACTTCCCACGGCGAATATAAAGACTTATTTATGTCCTGCTATTATTTTCCCCTTTGTTTGGCTAAAATGCCTCACACAGTGACAGGTACATAATAAGCACTCAGTAAATTCACATTGATTGAATTTAGCTCTTCCCACCTCATACACTGCCATAAAAGTCTCTTAATGTTGCTTTCATTTTCATAGCTATGGATTCAATTATTCTTCCTCAAATCTGAAAGGAAGCCGGCCGCCCCTCCTCCTAGGCATCCGCATATTAGTGGTGTCTTCAGTCTTCTTCTATTTACATCTGGCTAAACTAATTACCTCCCCACCACCTCACATCCCATTGGAGCTCCACAAACTGCTGAGATGGCCTGAGCTCCTACAGGCGTACCTGGTATCTTTTCAGCAGCCCGCTGTAACACAGGTGACAGGATGATTAAGAATGTCAGCCTTCAGAGCATGAGGAGCTTATGTAAAAGCAAACAGTGTCATCCGAGGTAAACAGCAGCAAAGGGAAATGAGGGAGCCAACAGGACTGCCTCCAAACAAACTTTAATAGGGGAGGAAAGAACTATCTGCCTATTCCTGGAGCAATACAGAAAATCCCCAAACAAAACAAAAACAGTGTTGTGACTTCTGTAGGACTTAGAATACAGTGGCACTGCTCACTGATGCACTAAAAAAATGAGCAAGTGGATTTTATGCAACATGGAATAGGTGATGATGATGGCTGGATGATGGATGGAGGAAGGAAGAATGGATGGATGGCTGGAAGATGGATGGTATGGTGGATGAATGGATGGATGGAGGGAGGCAGGTTGAGTGGATGGGTGGGTGGTAAATGGGAGGATGGGTAGATGGATGGAGAGGGGTTAAGTGGGCGAGCAGGTGGGTGGTGGATGGGTGGATAGATAGATGGATTGAGACAGGGTTGGGTGGATGAGTGGGTGGATGGATGATGGATGGATGGACGAAGCGTAGGTAGATGAAAGAAGGATAGATGGAAAGGGTGGGTGGTATGGTAGTTGGGTAGATGGATGGATGGAGGGAGGGAGGGAGGTTGGGTGGATGTGTGGGTGGCTGGATGAATGGATGGATAGATGTACCCATACCTACATAGATAGGCAAATAGGTAGACAAGCAGGCAGAGAGGATCCCTGACCTTTTTTCCACCCCATAGCCACAACCCCACAACAAGCCAATGTCAGCCCTCCCTCTGACTATTTTAACATACCTCATACCTGCTATCCTTTCTTCCACTTTGCCTCCATCCAAGACAATTTCAATATAGTAGCCAGAGTGATATTTTTAAAAACACAAGTATGATCATGTTCCTTACTTTCCAGATCTTTTAATGGTTGATCTGGCACTTAGAATAAAACCTGAAATCTGTACTTTGATGGATCTCTCTCCCTGTCCACTCATCTAATACCATCAAAGGCCTCCATTATAGCACTCCCTTCCCACATCTTCTTTTAATTCTTCAAAAGTCCTAACTGTCTTGCCCTACCTACCCAGAGACTTTTCCCTAGAATGTTTCAACTTGAATATCAATTCCTTGATCTCAAATTAAGTTACCATACTCTGCACCTGTGTGTGCACTTAGGTGCCCAACTCTTTGTGACCCCATGGACTGAAACCTACCAGTCTCCTCTGTCCATGGAATTTTCCAGGGAGGAATATTAGAGTGGGTTGCCATTTCCTACTCCAAGGGATCATCCCTGATGAGGGATCAAACCTTTGTCTCCTGCATCTCCTGCCCTGGCAGGAGGATTCTTTACCACTGAGTCTCATGGGAAGCCCACCACACTCTGTCCAGGTTCTTATAACATGCTGTGCATTTATTGCACAGAACGTATGTTGATTTGTATGACTGTTTGTCTAATATTTGCTTCTTCTGGAGAACTATAAGCCCCATGGATTTGGGAACTCGCTTGTCTTGTTTATCACTCTGTCCCCAGCAGCTAGAACCATGCCTGGCATAGAAGAGGATTCAATGCGTATTTGTCCAGTGCATGAAAGCAGGGCTCTAGTCGCCTGTCGGATACAGTGGGAGGGCAATTCCTGTTGGGAAGAGACAAGGACGAGGATCACAGGGACGGTGGGGAACCAGTTCTGACGCCTCACCTTTGACCACATCCCTGATCAAAGCTCTCACAGGGAGGATAGAGGGCTTGACACATATCATACCATCCACAGCTCTGAGCTCAGCACCGTGAGGACTGCTGAAGAAGGATGCAAAGATGTACAAGCCTTCTCAGGAGCTCTGTGCAGAGGGGGCACTGCCTGGCTGTTCAAAGTCATGTTTGCAGAGTCAGCCTTAAGAAAGGAGCTTGTAACCCGACCTGAGACAGCGGCCACCATGTGGAAGCAGGACCCTGTGCTCTGAATAACAAGTCGTTTTTACTTTAGACTGAGATAGATGTAATCCTTCTTCACTTCCCCAGTCTCATAATTCTGTATTAAGATAACTGTGAAAACACCTATGAATATTCATAGTGTTAAACTATATATGTGTACATGCGTGCTGAGTCATGTCTGACTCTTTTGCGAGCCCATGGATGGTAGCCTGCCAGGTTCCTCTGTCCATGGGATTATCCAGGCAAGAATCCTGGATTGGGCTGCCATTTCCTTCTCCAGGGGATCTTCCCATCCCAGGGACTGAACCCATGTCTACCCCTGTCTACCCATGTCTCCAACATTTCAGGCTGACTCTTTATCCACATGTATATTATATATATGTGGTGGTGGTTTACTCAATAAGTCATGTCTGACTCTTGTGACCCCATGAACTGTAGCCTGGCAGGGTCCTCTGTCCATTGGATTTCCCAGGCAAGAATATGATTGTATAAAAGCAAATTCATTGGAAAAGACCCTGATGCTGGGAAAGACTGAGGGCAGGAGGTGACAGAAGATGAGATGGTTGGATGGCATCACTGACTCAATGGACATGAGTTTGAGCAAACTCCAGGAGATAGTGAAGGACAAGGAAGCCTGGCGTGCCGCAGCCCATGGGGTGGAAAAGAGTCGATACAACTGAGAGACTGAACAAGAACAACAAGTGCTACATATAACATCTCAAAGGGACAATTTAGTTCCTTGCTGGTCACTCCCTCACCTTTGTTTTGTTTTGTTTTGTTTAATTGTTGTTGCTCTCAGCACTGAACTTCAGTTGCAACCCAGTTAAAATGCTGATGGAAGAATCAAGCCACTTTGCTGCTGCTGCTGCTGCTGCTAAGTCACTTCAGACGTGTCTGACTCTGTGCGACCCCATAGACGGCAGCCCACCTTGAGTCTACAGTAAATCCCCTCCATACAAACGAGTTCCATTCCAAGAGCATGTTCATGAGTTAAACTTGCTTGCAAGTCCACCAAGTTAGCCTAGTTACTCAACTAACACAATCAGCTGTATAGTATTGTACTGTAATAGGTTAATAATACTTTTCACACAAATAGCACATCAACAAACACAAGAAATAGAGAAAACATTTTCAATCTTACAGGATGGTATGTTGAAAAGTACAGTAGCAGAGTACAGCAGCTGGCATACAGGGGCTGGCATCAAGTGAACAGGCGAGAAGAGGTCCTGACTGGGGCAGGGAGAGAAGGTGGGAGACGGGAGAGCTGAAGGGTCACCAACAGTAGGAGATGGAGGACAAGCTGCTCTTTGGCTCACATCTGGTGTTGATGGCACAGGTTTCGGTTCCTTGCCGGAACTAGACACACGTTCATATCTTTGGAAGTTCTCAACTTGAGGGTTTGTATGTAGGGGACTTACTGTACAAGCATGTTGAGCAACAGAAGGACTTAGGCCTGGGGCTCTAGGTGGACCTACTAGGCTCGACTATCAGGAGTCTCCGTTCAATGCAACATCCCTGGTAACCACAGACCATGCTGCAGTTTCTGTGTTCATGGTGTAGCATACATCATGTTTCTCATTCTTTCTTTGCATGGAGAGGAAGAGGAAGAGAAAGGAAAGCTCCACAAAATTTTATCTTTAATCATACCAGTCATCAATGTCACCTACACTATAGACAATAAAAACAACCTAGATGCTCCAGGAGATGGTGAAGGACAGGCAAGCTTGGGGTGCTGCCATCCATGAGGGCGCAAAGAGTCAGACACCACTTAGTGACTGAACAACAGGAATAAGATATTACTGAGATGTTTAGGTGCCACAAGCCTCCAACCTCTGTTGCAGCCAAAACTCCTTGCCACTATTTCTGGACTAAAATGCTCAGCCCTGTTGGCACTTTGGACCCAGGTCCTACACGTAGAAAGAACTTAGTATACAGTGGTCAATAGTGGACTCCAGAGTTGAGATGGCCAGAGTCCAGCCCAGCCCCACCCCCCCACTTTCTGGCCATCTGAGTATGAGCAGCCCACGTAACCCATTCAAGGGTCGGTTTCCCCATCTGCGAAACTGTAGGCATTAGCAGGACCCATCTCACAGGTCCTCCTGTGGATGAAAGAAGGTACAGAGCTTCGTGTACAAAGTTTAGCCCAAGGCCTGGTGGGAGCAGATGTCCTGCACTCATTGTCACCTTCAGAATGACTGAGGACAACATCAGTTCTGCTCAGCACGGACCCAGACAGGAACACAACACTTCAGGAAACATCTATAAAAAGCTCACTCTCAGAAACATTTTTTTTTTTTAAATTTTGGCTGCACAGTGTAGTAGGCGGGATCTTAGTTCCCTGACCAGGGATTGAACCTGTGTCCCCTGCACTGGGAGCCTGGAGTCTTAACCACTGGGCTCCCAGGGAAGTCCCTCAAAAACATTTTAAATGTAAGTGTTTTGAAGTGAAAGGTTAGTTTCACTCTTGGGAGTCGGCAAACAGGCAGACAGAGTGAACGATTGGATTATGACAAGGCAAATGACTTCAAACTGACCTCTAGTCCAGGCCATGTGAGGGCCTTCCCCTCATATGTGGTCGCATCCCCACCAACCTGCTGGTTCTGTCCTCTGCCTCAGTTGTCCTTCCATCTTCTTGCCCGTCAGAACCACAACCAGGTCTCCCTCAACTGAAACAGAGCCATGTTTTCGTTTTTGTTCCAATTTACTTTTTTTTTTTTCCTTCCTATTTCTTTCTTTCTTTAGATTTTTGGTCATGCCACATAGCATGTGGGATCATAGTTCCCTATCCAGGGATCAAACCTGTTACCCCCTGCTTTGGTAGCACAGAGTCTTAACCGCTGGACCACCAGGGAAATCCCAATAGAAAAATGTTTCTGCTTCTCTATTCTGCTGAGCTGACTGCTGCCAAGGTTCTGCTCTCAGTATTCTATTCTCCATCCCAGTGGCTTTCCTCAAACAGATGCCCTCTCCTCCCCAAAAGGAATCTGCATTTAATCTTCACAAGAAACCTTTGGCCTGTGACTGCTTTCCTCATTATCGAAGAGGACATTGGGGCTGACAAAAGTTACATAACTTTCCCAAACTTGCAGGACGGATAAATAGAGAGCCAAGATTTGAATCCCCATTTATTTGTCTTAAAGTCTGTGTTTTTCCCTCCAGGACTGCTGCTTCCTTTACCTGAATCTAAATGAACCTCGATGACTAGATGTAACCCACTGTCTACTGAGCACACACAGCCAAAAGGCTCACTGCTTCTTTAGCTAGCAGTGTGCAATTTTTATGAATTTCTACCAACAGAATTTTTCAGAGTGTACTGTAATGGATGGCTCATAAACTTAGACTGAGAACACAATGCACACAACTGAGTTCTCATAAATGAATTTATAGATATAACAAGGATACATGGGACTGCTGCTGGAGAAGACCCTTGAGAGTCCCATGGATGGCAAGGAGATCAAACCAGTCCATCCTAAAGGAAATCCACCCTGAATATTCACTGGAAGGACTGATGCTGAAGCTGAAACTCTAATACTCTGGCCACCCTATGTGAAGAGCCCATTCATTGGGAAAGACTCTGATGCTGGGAAAGATTGAGGGCAGGAGAAGGGGGTGACAGAGGATGAGATGGTTGGATGGCATCACCAATTCAATGGACATGCATTTGAGCAATCTTTGGGAGACAGTGAAGGACAGGGGAGCCTGGCGTGCTGCAGTCCATGGGGCTGCAAAGAGCTGGACACGACTGAGTGACTGAACAGCAAACATGGGACTGGAGAACCTGAGACTCCCAATACACTGAGTCTGTAAACCCTTCTCAAGAAACAGCATGACATTCAACTCAGATCAAAGGGAAAGGTTCTTGAATGACACTAGTCTCAGAAATGGAGTCTTGTGCCGGAAGCCAGTGGTCCTGAAGCTCCATCTTCCTTAGGGCTCTGCTGTTTGGGGGAGCAGTGGGCTATTCCCTAATCTGGCTTCTCCTTCTCTGTGAGTGCCTTGAAGGTAAAGATTTGATCCGACTCACATTTACCACTCCATTGCCTACTTCCTCTTAAATATAATCTGAATTCTCTTTATTTTTAGGGGGCAGTACTTTTTTTTTTTAATACTCATTTATTTGGCTGCATTGAGTCTTAGTTGTGAGAAACAGAATCTTTGATCTTCATTGTCGCATGCAGGATCTTTAGTTGTGACATATGGACTCTTAGTTCTGCAAGGTGGGATCTAGTTCCCTGACCAGGGACTGAACTCCTGCACTGGGAGTTTGAAGTCATAGCCACTAGCCCACCAGGGAACTCCCTGAATCTTCCTTATGGGCTAATAAAACATAGGCAGTTAAGAGTAGAAAACTTAAAATACAGTGAGCTGGCTGTAAATTAACTGTCCATTTGTATATAAATTAAAAAGAGACCTTATGCACCCAAAGTGAAAAAGATGCTCTTATCCTTTGACTGTGTAAATTCCCCTCAGGGGTACATCCCCTGGAAGTTATCCCAGGAAGAAGACTCTATAGATCCTGAGTCATTAACTGTGACAATAATAGTGTTCGTGAAAAGAATGGGAACTTTCTAGATATTTCATAATAAGGAAGCAAGGCATCATTCTGTGGATGTATCGTGTCACCCTGAAAACAATGATCGTGGGCAGTGACTGAGCAACAGGAAAACAAAAACTCAAGCTAAAACTTGAGGGAAGAGATCAGAACACTGGTTCACGGGCCCACGCTGGACCATGAATCTGGACAAGGAATGACACTGAATCATGGGAGAGGAATTGGACTGGTTGGTGGCAGCCACGTCTATTAGAAAGACTGGGGTGCAGGCCAATCCTGTTTCCTCATCATCTGCAGAGAGTTATTTGAGCACTGAGTTTCAAATGGGCACAAAGAAGGTCAGGGAGAGCCTGGAATCTGTTTGGAAACAGAAGGTGGGCCCTTGGAGCAGAGCCCCTGGGTGAGAGAGCCTGGCTTTGCATGCAAGACATGGCGAGTCCCCTTCCCAGAGTCAGAGCCGCGCCAGCTGTGGTGAGCGATCACGCTCTCAGCCATCTGCTCCCGGGCCATGAAGGCAGTGGTGTGTCCTCCTGCCTGGACGCCGGGGAGGACACTGATCACTAGTCAATCTGCTTGAAATTGCCTCCGATGATTAGTGTGTAATGACTCAGGTAGGTCACAGCCAGGGACGTTTCTGTTATTAATGCATTAGTAGCTGGAAATGGACATTGATTCTGCAGAGGGAAGCTTAGAGACTTGGTGGGGAGAGTCCAGCAGTGTTCTGTGAAAATGGTCACTTCTGGGGAGCTGGGGGGGCAGTGCCCTGCAAGAGCACTGCAGGTAAAGGGTGAGAGAGGGCCAGAACAAAGACCAGCCAGCTCAAAAAGAAGAAAAAAAAAATTGGCTTGGGAAGATGGAAGAGAAGAATTTACCTATAATGTGGATAACTGTTGACCTTGCCCACGTCTGAGATGAATCTAATCATATCCCTGTCTTCTGAGCCCAACACATATGTCTCTCTGTGACTGAATGGTTTAGGATAGTTAATAGAACTTGGAATGTTTTATTTACTTAACTTTTATCATAAATTCAGGACCCCATGTCCGTCTGTCTGCTGCAATATCCGTAGTACCCAGCAAGAATCCAACACAATAATTCTCTATAGTTATCTGTTCATAAATGAATGAATGAAGACATCACAGAGTGAGTGTTCTCTTTATGTCACTCTCCTAAGAACTGAGCTGCAGTGTACAATAATACAGTTTTTCCAAGATGACTCATCCTCCTTAAAAATGGGGACTGAGGTCCAGTGAATTAACCAACTTGCCAACATGCACATACTCACACACACACACATGTCAGTCAGTGAGAGGAGACGACTTCTCAGTTATGCCATTGTTCTGAATAACAAAAATGGTAATCACTGTTATCATTTATTTAGTGTTGACTGTATGCCAGGCACAGAGTTGGGGTTTCCATATTCCCATTACACAAAGAAGAAATCCCTGTTTAACTTTCTTTAAGCTAACATAGATCAGACATTCTTAAACATAATTTTTCAATGAGTCAAGAATCTTTATTTGTGGGAATTAATTACTTGGGTTCCAAAGAAACTAGTCACATATTTAAAAAACTGTTCTGGCTACCAGCAATTGGAGAAAGTTTATCCTTCTGTGGAGCCTGCCAAAAGTTGAAAAAATCTGTAGCTTCCTCTACTCCGAGAAACCAAATTCCTTGTTGCTGTAACTCAATAACCAGCCACTTTACTGAAATTTTTGTTTGTCCTTTGCAATTTCCAGCCATTGCCACAGGTTCACCAATGTCTTTATATACATATATATATATATATATATATATATATATATATATTTCATATTACAATGTTAAATAGAAACAGCAAGTAGATCTAATCTTTAGCTTAAGTGAAGGGATTTAGCAGAAATCCTGAGTCATTGTTTTCCTTGGTCATTCAGCTGGGAACTGATGAATAATCAGGATGAATACCAAGATTTTGCCTCTTATGTGTTCAAGCCAGTATGAGAGGTTGCAGGCAAAATCTGCTTTTATTTCCTCTAATTCTCTAAAGCAATCTATGTGTGTGGATCAAACTTTATCAGTATCAACTTATTGTGTATGTGTGTTAGTCACTCAGTCGTGTCTGACTCTTTGTGACTCTATGGACTGAAGCCTGCCAGACTCCTCTGTCCATGGGATTCTCCAGGCAAGAACACTGGAGTGGGTTGCCATGCCCTCCTTCAAGGGATCTTCTCAACCCAGGGATCGAACCCAGGTCTACTGCATTGCAGGAAGATTCTTTACCATCTGAGCCACCAGGGAAGCCCTATCAACCTATTAATACAGAAAACAGAAGGCAGAATATCAGTACTGCATTAGTCCCCAACGTGTCTGGTATATTTTCTTTCTTGTCCAGGAGACAAGGGGCTCATTTCTGCCCACAGGTCGGGGTGTGAAGAACCACTTCTAGTCATAACTCAACAATCTTGGCCTTGCTGAGATAATGATACCCTCCCTCAGCCTTCTCTTCCTTGGCCTAGTTTCTGTCTTCCATGTTTGTTTACTGAATTCCAACTTGGAAGGGGCCTTAGTTACAGACCGAATGAGTGCATGAAAGTTGCTCAGTCATGTCTGACTGTGACCCCGTGGACTGTCGCCAGACAGGCTCCTGTGTCCGTGGAATTCTCCAGGCAAGAATGCTGGAGTAGGTATCCATTCCCTTCTCCAGGGGATTTTACTGATGCAAGGGCGGAACCCAGATCTCCCACATTGCAGGCAGATGCTTCACTGTCTGAGGCATCAAGGAAACCCAGGTCCAGACTACTGGAGTTCAATTCCTTGCTGTTACTATTACAATTTTTAATGAGGAAACTTAAATTTGGTCAAATGTATTGTTAAGAATCACATGGTTGGGACTTCCCTAGTGGCTCAGTGGTAAAGAACCCACCCACCAATCCAGGACATGGGTTCACTCCCTTGCCCAGGAAGATCCCACATGCCATGGAGCAACTAAGCCTGTGCACCACAGCCATTGAGCCTGTGTTCTGCAGCCCATGCTGTGCAACAAGAAAAGCCACCTCAATGAGGAGCCCAGGCACCAGAACTAGAGAGCAGTTCCCCGTCACTGGAACTAGAGCAAGGCCATGCAGCAATGAAGACCCAGCACAGCCAAAAAGGGGGGAAAGAAGACTCACACAGTCGATTAATAATGCCGGGACATGAGTCTAGCTCTCCTGATGTTTCAGAGGTTGGTCTTGAATGAGACATGGCATAGAGGTGAATTGTAAGTGATTAGGAATGACAGAAGAATGATTCAAAGTACAAATAGTGTGATCGTCTTTCATACCCTCAATCTATGCAGCTCAATAATTCTTTCAAAATAGATGTGTGCCTCTCATTTGAGAGGTGTTAGGGATATAGGATATAGCAGTGAGTAAGGAAGACACAAACCATACCTTCTATATCCTCCAGCCCAATGGAGGAGACAGATAATACACAAGTAATAAACAGGATAAATATGGGTCATGATGAGCACCATGGTAGAAATGATGAAGAACCGCAAGCCAGGTACCACTTCGGGCTTCTCTTCTCTATCCATGGTCCTGAAATTCTACCCTCACACAAATCTTCCTTATAATTTTCATTCTTTCGTATCTTCCCCTGCTCGAACAATACAGGAGCAGAAGGAAATGCTTGTCTTCTTTTATTTCTCTCCCTACACTCTCCTTTCTCACCTCTCATTTCCTTATACTCATTAAATCAAAAATATCCCCTGAATTCCTACTCCCAATCCTGCAGAGGGGAGACATGGAGAGAAGGAAGAATGCCTTAGGGCTCTGCTAGGCAGCAGTTCAAGAGAGACAAGAGACACACATGTGGGATGTGTGATCAAGGGTGTCTGGTGGTAGCAGCTGGTTGGCTAAGTGACAATGAAAGTGAGAAGGTCAGTGAGCATCTTTTTCTATGCCCTCTAGATCATGGGACTCCAAATGGCAGACACCCTCCTGAGGTCTGGACATGGATGAAATTGATGCTCTTGTGTTGTTCCTGTTCTTGTTCTTCCTTCCCTCTTGAATTCCCAGTGATGCTCGCCCTCTCCCACCCCCAGTCAGGCTGCTGATTTCTTTAACTCAAAAGAATTCCATCTCCCTGGGTGACCATCATTGCTCCTTCTCTTCCTGTTCACCCTTGCACTGTTCTCTTATCTGCTCCACTGAGCTCCAGATTCTAAAAATAGGATCATGGGGGTCATGCTTGTACACTGAAAAGAGACTTAGTATTTTCTTTCCTACAAAAGGGAATCAAGGAACTCAAGTACATGGGTAAAACTTCTTTCATCAGGAGGGTCTTCACAGAGATCGTAACAGAAGTTTCTATACTAAGACCACAGGGAAGAGACCGAGGATTGCAAATGCATGATGTTGGGAAATAAACATATTTAGAACTCAAGAGATCATCTTGCCCAATTGGAACAGACGGTATTTAGGGATCCTCTGAGAGAAGGGCGGGTGTTTGGTAGTAACTAGTTTTTTAAACAAGATGATATTCATGCTTCAGGAATGTTATTCCTTCCATAAATAGAATAGAACCCAGGGGAAAGGTGGCTTCAGGCATGAGGACCAGTTAGGAAGACTTCACCGTGTAAAGAAGGACTTTGTGGAGTGTGTGCCAACAAGAGGGTATGGAAGTGAGGCTTTTAGAAGACCCAGATCAAAAACTCATTTCTTTCTTGGTTGTGAATGAGGAGGAAGACAAAGGCAGAGATGGCTAAAGCTTGGGAGTGGGGTCCCTGGGAGGAGAATGGTATCCTTAGGTGAGTGAGTGGGGTCTGGTCTGATTTTCACATTGGGAATTTAGAGTCAGAAATGACAGCCAGAAGTAAGTGGAGAGATACAGCAGCCTGTGCTGCACGTGGCACTAGAGCCCAGTGTCGGATCTGAAGCCAGGTATTCTGGGCCCCGCAGCAGACAAAGCAGAGGTAGAAGCTTGGAAGAAGAATACTCAGCGAAAGGTGAGGACAAAAAACAGCATCAGGGTGACCCAGACTGTTCTCTGGTCTAAGGTCAGTTCTGTCATCCTCACTTATATAACACTCCAGCAGAAGATGAGCCGCACTCATGGCATCTGTTCATCCCCCCATCACTCCAGGTGTTCACCCACCACTATACCCAACAAGTACTGATTGTCTATTATGGACATGACTACAGTCACCACTGTGAATATAATCAGAGCTTATATAGTATTTGGACTTCCCAGGTGGCCCTGGTGGTAAAGAACCTGCCTGCCAATGCAGGAGATGTAAGAGATGTGGGTTTGACCCATGTGGGTCAGGAGGATAAGCTGGGGGAGGGCATGGCAACCCACTCCAGTATTCTTGACTGGGGAATCCCCATGGACAGAGGAGCCTGGTGGGCTACAGTCCATAGGGTCTCAAAGAGCTGGACACAACTGAAGTGAGTTAGCACACACATATATTATTTAATGACCAGCATGAGTCAGACACCAACCAGTTAGAATGGACACATGTCAGGGCACCAAAGGACCAGGCAGGAAGATCATTAATCCTTTAGTTCTGGATCAAGGGTCCATATGGGGGGATAAGGCGTATGGAATTGCAGGGGTGAAAGATGCTTAACTGTCTGGGACAGCAGAAGCTTACCAACCCATTTCCACACTGACTTGTATCAGCTGATTAACAGCCTGAGTACAAGAATGGACAACTCAGACTTCGCCCCTGCATTCAGAGGACCTCTGGTCTACAGATGCCCTACCCAGCGTGGTAGGCTGTTAGTAGCCACAGCATGCTGCTTAAACTTCATTTGATTAAAAACAAACAAAACTGCAAGCTCAATTCCTCAATTCCTAGTGCTGATGGCCACAAGTGAAGGGCTCGATGGCCAGATCCGGCTGGTGGTTACCATGCTGCACAGCACAGATAAAAACTATCCTATCATCACAGGAAGTTCTACTGGATGGCACTGGACTAAAGAAAAAGACAAACATGACATTAATTTTTGCTCAACGAATGAATGAGTTTTAATTCTGACACAGCATGCCATGAAAGTGCAATCTGACAGAAGACAGAGGTCAAAGGAAGGCTTCCACTGGAAGTTAAATTTAAACGCTGGAGGACAGTGAAATCTACTCAAAGTTATGTGGCAGCCTGAATGGGAGCGGGGTTTGGGGGAGAATAGATACGTGTATATGTATGGCTGAGTCCCTTCACTGTCCACCTGGAACTATGACATCATTGTTAATTGGCTATTCTCCAAAATAAAAGAAAGTGTTGTTAAAATTCACTTAAATAAAAAGATAAAAGTTGTAAGAAATTACTCGGAGGCAGAAGATCAACTGCTGATGGTGCTACAATCAGCTTTATGCAGCTTTCCGTCTAGATGCAGCTCATAAAGGGATGTGGGAACGAGATGCCCTACACACACGTAGGGTCATGTGAGCTAACCCCCTGCATCATGTACATTGGCCAATCTGTCCTAAGATTAACACAGATGGGGAATTCTGGGAAAAAATAAAAGCAACGAGCGATCACCAAACTTTGAAAACAGGAAATTGGACCGGATTTTCTGAAGCCAACGATATCCAACCCTGTCTCAGCCTAAAATAAGATAGCCAGTGCATCAGCCCAGGCACAGAGTTAGATCTGAGAAAATTCCAACTGCAGCCATTGCTCCCTATAAAATCCCATGAGAGGCTGGAGTTGTTTCCCAACCCTTGCAATGAGGTACCACACACGGGACTGGTGAAGGGGACCCAAGGACTAGGCACATGGCCCAGTGGACATGCCAGATCATCTCCTTTCCTGGTAACCAAGCAACCTCCCAGAACTCCACCTACGTACTTGTGGGCCCTGGGAGCTGGTGGAGGTATTCACTGAGCCAGAGAAGCTATGATAACAGGAAGGCATCAGAATCTATCAGGCACGGAGGTTGGGCCACAGCTCTAAACATCCCCGATGAGAAGTTTTCCATTTCTTCCTTTTTAATTTTTTTTAAAAAAATTATCAGATATCTGCACACTGGTTTGGAGCAGCAAATTAATATTTTTTTTCCTCTTCTGACTGCAATTGTAGATATGAAAATACCATATCCATAGACAAATTAACATGAGTTTCTTACAACAGTGTGCTAATTATCTCAGAGACCAGAGACTCCCCTAGGTCAGAGTCTTCAGCCCCAATCTTGGAAAGGAACACGGATTTCTTTCTGGGAAGCAGTAATTTGTATCGTGTCGAGAAGATACAGAGAAAGGTGGAAGGGGCATGCATCACTGGAAAACCCACCCTCAACACCCTCCGTCCCCCATTCCTCCCCGGCCTGCTCCAGCACCACCAAGAAGTCCAGAAGGACACTGCTTGAAACAGGAACAGCTAGAGAAACATACATACTTAACTTGGCACTAAATGGATCTGAACAGACTGCATGCCAAACAGCCCTCTCCTTGTTTCGCTAACAAAATCTCCCCAGTTTTCAAGGGATGCTGTAGCCCGAACTTCAAAGGCATTAAAGGATAGATGTGGCATGTAGGGAATTAAACATGAAATTCCCTTTCTTATTGGGAACAAAAGCTGTGGGTCTAATCTCCTATGTGATACAAGCTTTAGCTGATCAGGGTTACACTTAGTCATTCTGATGTGGCGAGAGAGCGGCGAATACATCATCTTTCTTATTTCTTTCTGTCTCCTCCTGTTTCCCGGCTCCCTTCGCATATGCAAATGCCACAGCAATAACAGGAGTCTTGCAACACCACTGAGGGTGAAAGAATTCTCTTTGATCAGCCTCTTCCAGGCCTGGAGTCCCACAGCCACCAATTTCTACCTGCCCCTTTATGATATTTGATGTATCAAATTAGTCTCCAGCACTCTCAGAAGTAGAATATACTAAGAAATTCCGAGACCTAGGAAGGAAGCTACATCTTGGAAAAAAATAAATATTTCTTTAAGTAAGCCTTTTAAAATTTTTATAGTTATGGCTAAATTATTACAGATTTCTTCTGAAAACAAGTGGCTCACCGACAGAACTCAGGCAGAAGCGGGCCGATGGCAGAGACTTTATGGAGAATGCAGCGTCACCCCCACCACCACTCTGAATGCTAGTGTATCAGAAAAAAATAAGAGTGGGAGAAATTGGACAAAATACTGCTAACTTCACCAAAAATAAAGTCCTTGTGTGCAACGAGAAAGGCAGACGGCAGAAAGTGCTTACTTGCTAAAAACAAATGAAATTTCCAAAACATACCCCAGCATCTTAAAGTACAGAACTTCTTTTTCACAGTCATTTTTATATAGGAGGAATGCATTCTGGCTCAGAAAGCGCAAAAAGAACTGCTCTGCTCTGAAATGCCTCAAGAAATATATGGTCTCACTAACGTGTCTGCTTCCTGCCATTTCTTTTGACTTTGCAGGGTTCCAGTGACTGGGACAGGGGCATTGAGAAAAACTCAGGGAACAAAAAGAAAACAAAAGCACATTTAATTTAACCCCCAGGCAGTAATGGTAGGTTTAACCCATCACACCCTTCTCACTCTTCTCTGACATTCCTTATGTTCTTTTTCAAGATACTACCCAGAAAAGCCTCTTCTCACCTCTGAACCCAATGTAGTGGCGCAAAAAAAGAAAGACAGGAGCAGGCAACAAAGTGTTTGTGGGAACCCCAGGCCCGCAGAAGAGAGCTTTTCATCACAAACACAATCAAAGCCATGGATGGAGTTATGTAATGACCGCTCAAAAGCAGCTGCACTTACTGAATGCTGAGTCTGCTCAGGGAAGCTGTAAGTTCCACTTGCATGAGTTCTCCGAGCAGTTTCCTAGGGAAAAAGAGAAACGAAGACTTTAGTACCTAGGAACGTATTCCTGAATTGTGTCTGCATCTGTCTTGGTCATACTAATATCTGGTTAACCGATAAAATAGGTAAAACCTAACAATGATAATGGTGATGAAGATGAAAAGGATAAAGATCAAAGCTTCAAATATTATTTTCATTGAAGGCCTTCACACTCCAATCAGGAAGGCATTCCCAGTCTCTCTGTTTCAGAAGAGGAAACCAAGGCTCAGACAGCTCAGTCATACAAAGTATGCATATTGGTAGTGGAACCTGGATTTGAACTTGGGAAACCGGGTAACAAATTTAGAACCATTCTGCTATGCTCCTAACCTCCACAGTGAACTCTTTGTCACAGGATGTCTTCAAGGAAAGATGGGAGGCTGATCTTTTAATGCTCTTATTGTGGAATTTCCTGCATTGGAGTCGGCAGGATGAAACCAACATTAAATTTCTTTTCAATCTTAGAACTCAAAGATTCTGTAATGCTCAATTCCGTGACAGCAAAGGTTCCAAGTGACTTCATTTTACAATGAAGAAAACTGATATAAGGTGTCCCATAAATAATACATTTTATAAACACAGCTATCATCACCCAATCAGAAGGAGCAAGATTCATTTTCATTAATATTTAAATAAACCAAATATCACTTGAACTGAAAATGGCCATTATAATATCATATAATTCAGTGAGTTGGGGGAAAGGTCATCTTCAGCCAGAAAAATCAAGATTTACTAGTAGATCTGAAAGACGTATATGGAGCCTTATATCAAAGAGGGGGCTTCTCAGGTGGGACTACTGGTAAAGAACCCACCTGCCAAAGCAGGGGACCCAAGAGACATGGGTTTGATCCCTGGGGCAGGAAGATTGCCCTGGAGTAGGTCATGGCAACTATTCTTGCCTGGAGAATCCCATGGACAGAGGAGCCTGGCAGGCTACAATGAGTCAGATACAACTGAAGTGACTTAGCACGCACACACGGATACAAAAGAGAGTTGGCCCTGAGCTGACTCCTCTCTGGAAGAAACTTAAGTAGCAGAGGTGGAACTGGTTTGCAGTGTCCTAGAAGCCTGACCCAATGCTCTTTCAACTACTCCTACAAAGTAGTTCTATAACTTATACCCAGACTCAATGCAATTCACACATTTCAGAGCTCAATGATACACAGTATTTACAAACATATATTTAAAATATATGCTTCCCCTTTGTAAATATGATGAACCATTTTTTTAACTTCACATTTAGCGAGTCCACTGATGTTGATAAATCAGAACATCTGATAATATCGAGAGGCTCCGAAATATTGGAAAGAGAGAGACCAGTGTCCGAAGAATTCTAATGGTACGGACAGCTGTGAAGGGTGAGGATGGTGGGAACAGTGCTTATCCATGGGCTCAACGGGACTCAATGGAATCTCCAAGGACAGACACCCACCATGTTCACTGCCTGTTGTTCATTTGTAGAAAAGCTTTGGTCTTCCAAGTCTCCCCTGAGTCATAAAAACTTGGCTTAAGAATTGATGATTTTTTTTGGTAATCTATTTATTTTAATTAGAGGCGAATTACTTCACAATATTGTATTGGTTTTGCCATACATCAACATGAATCCACCACAGGTGTACACGTGTTCCCAATCCTGAACCCCCCTCCCACCTCCCTCCCCATACCATCCTTCTGGGTCATCCCAGTGCACCAGCCCCAAGCTTCCTGTATCCTGCATCGAACCTGGACTGGCGCATACAGACTGAAAGTGAAGGGCTGGAAAAAGATATTCCATTAAAAAGAACTGATGATTGAAATGATATAAACATGGTGAGACCAAGGTTGAAAAGGGCCAGGAGAATATAAGCAATTTAAATAGTAAATTAATCATAAAGCAGTCACAGAATCTTTAGTTCCTCCCTGAAGTACCTGCTGCTGCTAAGTCGCTTCAGTTGTGTCTGACTTTGTGCGACCCCATAGACGGCAGCCCACCAGGCTCCTCTGTCCATGGGATTTTCCAGGCAAGAATATTGGAGTGGGTTGCCATTTCCTTCTCCAATGCATGCATGCATGCTAAGTTGCTTCAGTTGTGTCCGACTCTGTTCAACCCTATGGACAGCAGCCCACCAGGCTCCCCTGTCCACGGGATTCTCTAGGCAAGAATACTGGAGTGGGTTGCCATTTCCTTCTCCACTGAAGTACCTAGATAATTGTATCTAATGCCCATTCCTAAGTTGTTTTACAGATATTAAGACCCCCACCAAATGGACAAACTTAACTACATGATGATCATGAGTATGCACCCCAGACCAGCTGGAGCCTGAGAATTGATAATGTTAACCCCAGTGACACAGCCCTGATAACCTCACCATCAATCAGGGTGTGTGCATGAGCTGATCACACACCCTGAGACTTCTTTGCCTCACCTTACCCTTTAAAACTCTTTCCTGAAACCCACAAGGGGAGTTTGGGTTTTTTGAGCATTAGCTGCTCTGGATCCCTTGTCTGGTGCCCACAATGGATGCTGCACTTTCCTTCAGCACAGCCCCATGTCAGAAGACTGGCTTTGCTGTGAGTGGGAGAGTAGACTGAAGTTTGCTTCAGTAACACATCCTTCCATCCTTCTTTCCTTCATTCAATCCTCATTCCTTCCTTCCTTCCATCCATGCACCCACCCACATTCCCGATCCTCCCTTCCCCATCCATCCAACTACCCTTCCATCCTTCTTTCCTCCATTCAGTCCATCCATCCATCTATCCATCCCTGCATGTCACCACTGCCTACTAGCTTTGTGACCACAGATAAGTCGTTTAACCTTTCTTTGTCTCAGAGAAATGGGAATCAACATAGTGTATACCTCAATGGATAGAGGTTAGTAATCAAAGTTAACATTTGCAAGGCGTTTAGCATTGTGCCTGGCACAAAATTGGTGCTATTAAAAATTCTGTTATCATTCATTAAGCCTTTATTAAAGCCAAGCACTGTCATTCTGGGGCCCACAGTCTAGCAGGTAAGACAGATCTTGTCAGGGAGTGCCGGTGAAGGCAGTGCCAAGGAAGTGACAACAGGGCTGAGATCTCAATGATCAGAAGAACACAACCCAAAGAGGTGGAAAGAAGAGTAAGGACCGAGGAAACAAACAGTCAAAGCTATCGATGAACTTCTATAAATTCATAGCATGCCTAGGCTGGAGAAGTATCTGTCTCCTAATAACAGAAATAGTAGCACCAGTAGATCCTAGATAGACTGATTATAAATCCACAGATATACTGATCACAGGTCCTTCGGTCAGGTCAATCTTCTTAAAGCCTGCCCTGCCTCCTCTCCAGTCTCCTCCTCCCTCACCTAAGGCACCCGTCCCCAACCTTTTTGGCACAGGGACCCATTTCTTAGAAGACAATTTTTCCATGGACCTGGGTCGGGGTATGGTTTCTGGATGATTTGAGAGCATTACATTTACTGTTCACTTTATTATTATTACATCAGCTCCACCTCAGATCACCAGGCATTAGATCCTGGAGGTTGGGGACCCTTCCCCCTAAGACACTCCCTTGCACATCCTATGGTCCGGTGAAACTGAAATACTTGGAAAGACACGAGGCACTACCTGCCTCTAACACTTTGACCACATCTTCCTTCCAGAGCTGGTCATCACCTGGTCTTTCTTGAACTCACTCTTCAAAGTCCACATAAATGGAAGCTTCTCTCTGTAGCCATGACTGACTGACCCATCCAGCTGGACTGATTTTTCCCCCAGGGTCCCACGGCCTTTTGCATATCCCTCATCTGAACAAGAATCACACACTCTTTCTAACCCCTGTAGTGTAGCCTTGGGCTGTCCAGGTTGTGAACTCCTGGAGGGTGAGCACAATGTTTATAAAGATTTCTTTAAAAAAAAATAATAATAAATTAATAAAGAAGGCTGAGGGCTGAAGAATTGATGCTTTCTACTGTGGTGCCAGAGAAGACTCTTGAGAGACCCTTGGACTGCAAGGAGATCAAACCAATCAGTCCTAAAAGAAGTCAACCCTGAATATCCATTGCAGGGACTGATGCTGAAGCTGAAGCTCCAATACTTTGGCCACCAGATGCAAAGAGCTGACTCACTGAAAAAGACCCTGAAGCTGGGAAAGATTGAGGCCAGGAGGAGAAGGGGGTGGCAAAGGATGAAATCGTTAGATGGTATTACCGACTCGACAGACGTGAATGAGTTCGAGCAAAATCCAGGAGATAGTGAAGGACAGGGAAGCCTGGGATGTTGCAGACCACGGGGTTGCAAAGAGCAGGACATGACTTAGCAACTGAAAAACAGCAGCAATGACAACAATTAATTAATTATATGTTTTTGTCTGTGTTAGGCCTTCCTTGTGTTTGGCCTTTTCTCTAGTTGCAGTGAGTGGGCTGAGCTCAGAAAGCTGAGCGCCGAAGAATTGATGCTTTTGAACTGTGATGTTGGAGAAGACTCCTGAGAGTCCCTTGGACTCCAAGGAGATCCAACCAGTCCATCCTAAAGGAGATCAGTCCTGAATGTTCATTGGAATGACTGATGTTGAAGCTGAAACTCCAATACTTGGGCCACCTGATGCGAAGAGCTGACTCATTTGAAAAGACCCTGATGCTGGGAAAGATTGAAGGCAGGGAGAGAAGGGGATGACAGAGGATGAGATGGTTGGGTGGTATCACCGACTCAATGGACATGAGTTTGAGTAAACTCCGGGAGTTGGTGATGGACAGGGAGGCCTGGCATGCTGTGGTCCATGGGGTCACAAAGAGTCAGACACAACTGAGCAACTGAACTGAATTGAATTGAGTGAGTGGGGGGCTAGTCTCTCATTGTGGTCTGTGAGCTTCTCACTGGGGTGGCTTCTCTTGCTGAGAAGCACAGGTTCTAGGGTGCACAGGCTTCAGCAGTTGCAGCTACGGGGCTCTGGAGCTCGGGCTCAGTAGCTGTGGTGCACACACTTAGGCGCACCGCGGCATGTGGGATCTTCCTGGATCAGGAATCGAACCTGTGTCATCTGCATTGGCAGGTGGATTTTTTCTACCACTGACCTACCAAGGAAGTCCTCAAGGACAGTGTTTTATCCAGCCCAGTAGCCCTGCTCCCTGGCACAATGCCCAACCTCTCCCCAGCTGCTCACCACGCTGGGAAAGTCCAGGAAGCCCTGCCTCATTGACCCAAGGTGCTAAACCCCAAGTGAGGGCACTGAACTCAACTCCAGAAAGAAGTCTTCTCTGAGCATCATGGCTACCTGTGGCAGTCCCCTACTTGGCATGCAGGGGGATAAGGTCAATTTCACATCCGTGTCAGCTTCATGCCCACATTTTTATATCTGCTTTTAATCCAACCTGCAGTTGAAATGAAATTTATACTCCCCCACCCTTGACACTAATAAGAATCTGACAAATCCTTTAGGTGGATTGTTTTATAAAAACGAAGGCTGAGAACCATTGTTACAAGGTGAGAATAGAAACGGTCATTAGCAATGGCACCAGGCAGCAGGGAATATCTAAAGACCTAAGAGTTCCAAAGCAGTGATGCCATTTAAAATAAAACAAAACTAAAGCTGTCTTGAGTTTGCAATTACTCTTGCAAATGACAGAAAGGGGAGAATCTTGGATCCTGGTGAAGTTGGATGGAATTTTCACGGCCCTGAGATGATGCCCCAGTTAAAGAGCTGAGAGGGAAGGAAAGGGAAAGGGCGTCGGAACAAAGTCAGGCAGAGCTGCTCACTCCGTGCATTAGCCACGGTCACCTCTGTGCTCATCCAAATGGATGCACAGAACAGCGAACCAATTACTTCCAAGACGCTGGAGTTGATGACCCCTGGGCAGGCACTGTGGAGTTTAAGTCTAACTCAGACTCTCTCAACAGGGCTGGCTACGGCATCACTTCTACTTCCGCTGAGTCAGCCACCCCCTGCTCCATAGATTCCTGCACATGGGCAACCACGATGGGCTCCTAGGATCTCCTGTCTCCACATTTGCCCCTCTCAGCCCCCCAGGGAGCAGGCAGAGGCATGTTGAAAAGCTATGGATATGCCCATGTTACTTGATGATTTAAACCCTGTATGGATGGCTGCCTTTTCCATTGCTGACCAAACCCACACCCGGGACACACGGTCTGATGGCCTGCACAGTGGGCTCCTGGCCACAGGCCCAGCCTTGTCTGCTTCTCAGTGAGCAGGCACACCCTCCCTCCAGACCCCCTCGGGTACCAACCCCAGCGACCGACCAGTTCTGGGTCACGCCTTACTCCCCACCAGCCACAGGGATGCTGTGTCTTTGACCTGGGATGCTCTTAACACCCAATTAACTCTCATTGTTATATCCTCATGGAAGGCCCTGCCCCACAGTCTCACGAGTCCATTATCCTTTCTTCAAAGCGCATCTCCCAGCTGTCATTTCACAGTGAGAGGAAAATGCTCTTCTCATTCAAGGCGGCCTGTGTCACTGGGCAAGCAGGCTCCATGAGGGCAGGGACTGTCACTGTGTCTGTCTGCTCACCTGTCTAACTCCAGGTCTGACCACCCTGCAGTGGGCACGGATGGCATGTGAAAAGCTCTTGCTGAAGGAAGGATGGCAGGGAGGAGGCATAGGGGTGGAGAGGGGAGAGAAGGGAGGAAGAGAGGAAGGAAAGGAGAGAGGGAGGAAGACAGGCTTCCCCACCCAGTAGCTAACTCCAGACACACTTAGGGTGACCATCTTCTCTAAGGGCTTCCTCTCTCCCCACCCACCTCCGCCTAGCTCAGTCCAGAAATCAGGTCTGATGGACCGACTCTGATTCCATGAGGGCTCTGACGGGATGAAACCTCACCTGATCCAAGTTCCTTTCCTCCCAGGAATCTAGACTGCCCTGCTAAGCTTCCGCAGACTCCTAGAACCGAGAACTCGTGTACTGTGGGGTCACTGTTCTCTACCACGAACCCAATAAGAACAGAAGCCACCAAGCCCCGGAGCAGGAAGAACAGAGCAGAGAGGAAAACAGGAGAGGCTGGAGGGTTCTGGGAGACAGTAGGGGCTGCCTCGTGGCCAGATGACCTAGCAGTTCAGGACCTACTTGACCCTCCTGGTACTGACCACACCTCCCGTCTCAGGGCTGAGACTCACTCCTGTGCTGGGTACTGCATGTCCCCATTTTCTGAGCTACTTTGACCGCATCTCTGTCACTTGCCAACAGAAGAGTCATGTGTCACAAAGGGTGGCATCTCCCCCAGCTGGCGACTTCTCCACCAGGCCTGCCTTCAGATACAGAAGCTATATCTTTATCACATTGATGATGGTGACTGCACGCATTCTTCCCCAGCTGCTCAGTCGTCCCTATCTAGACAGCATATTAAAAAGTAGAGACACTACCTTCCCAAAAAGGGTCCGAATAGTCGAAGCTATGGTTTTTCCAGTAGTCATGCATGGATGTGAGAGTTGGACTATAAAGAAAGCTGAGCGCCAAAGAATTGATGCTGGTGGTGTTGGAGAAGACTCTTGAGAGTCCCTTGGACTGCAAGGAGATCCAACCAGTCAATCCTAAAGGAGATCAGTCCTGAACATTCACTGGAAGGACGGTTGCTGAAGCTTCACTACTTTGGCTACTTGATGCAAAGAGCCAATTCATTAGAAAAGACCCTGATGCTAGGGAAGATTGAAGGCAGGAGGAGAAGCAGGTGGCAGAGGATGAGATGGTTGGATGGCATCACCGACTCAATGGACATGAGTTTGAGCAAACTCTGGGAGGTGGTGAAGGACAGGGAAGCCTGGCGTGCTGCAGTCCATGGGGTCACAAAGAGTCAGACACAACTAAAGCAACTTAGCGCTCACACTCGTGCTGAACCAGAACAAAATCCAACAGCCAATAGTTCTAAACCAAAATGGATTCCAGGGACTTCCCTGATGGTCCAGTGGTCAAGACTCCACACTCCCAATGCAGGGGGCCTGAGTTCAATCCCTGGTCAGGGAACTAGATCCCACATACTGCAACTACAGATCCTGCATGCTGCAGCTAGACCCAGCACAGCCAAATAAACAAATATATATTTAAAAATAAATAAATAACCCCCCCACCCCCAAGCCCTCCTCACTATGCCTTCACCCTGGCGGGTTCCCTTGCCAAGAAGTCTGTTCTCTCTTCATCTGCCTGGGAACAGAGACCTAGTCTTTACATCCTCAGGGAACCCTTGCCAAGCACAGCACAGACCTTGCCAAACTCCCACTTCCCGCTCTCAGTATCCCTCTGAGTACTCATCACTTGCCGACATCGGTGCCTTTATCTGTCTCTTTCACTGGATCCTCAGCACTTTACAACTCTAGGCCACACTTCTCCTTATTCATGAGTGATGGCACGAGGGTCATTTGGGACACTGACTCGGGTTCAAAATCAATTCTCCCATTCATTTAGATACGTAACTCTGGGCAAACTTCTTGATCGCTCTGAGCCTCTGTTTGCTTACCTATGGGAGGGTGGGAATAATCTTGCTCCTTAGAGGGTTTGTGTGAGGATTATACACTGTTAAGTACCCGGCACTGCTAGCCAATACATGGCCATCGAGCCAGACACCCAAAAACGATGCGCGCCTGGCCAACAGCAGTCCTTCCAAGAAACGATGTCACAGGTGCTTTGCAAAATGCTGCCAAAGAAGTAAGATTATCCAGGTGACTCTGACAGCCAAGCCCAGGCAGTTCAACAGCCAACACAGCATCTGGCACATAGTAGGTGTCATTTGTGCCTGCATGCTCAGCGGCTCAGCAGTGACCAGCTCTTTGTGACCCCATGGACCATAGCCCGCCAGGCTCCTCTGTCCATGGGATTTCTCAGACAAGAATACTGGAGTGGGTTGTCAATTCCTCCTCCAGGGAATCTTCCCAAGCCGGGGATCGAACCTGTGTCTCTTGTGTCCTTAGCACTGACAGGTAGATTCTCTACCACTGCCCCAGCTGGGAAGCCCAGGTGTCTTTTAAGATTTCCCAAACTAAGGAAGGAAAGGGGCTCTACCCTCACTGATGAAATACAATTGTAGCTGCTGCTCCAAGGCTTATCTTTGACTTGTCAGTGTTTAGATGCAATAAACATCAATTAGTCTGCCTGCTGCATTTAATTTTGCTATACACACCCCATCCAGCAAGGGTTCAGGTATAGTATCAGTGGCTGCTTCGTGAGAAGATGCTTCCGGTCCCCCTCCCCAGGGAACTGAACTTCTCCCCAAAGCTCCAGGGACCTTCAAGAGACTAAGGATATTACGCCCCGCCCGCCACCCTGCTTTGAGGCTTATTGTTGGTGTGTTTAATTTCCTGTCTTGGCCTTACAGGAGATTTCTAATGTTTAGGCTGTAGGGTATGGTCTGATTAAAAGTAATCCTCCCAATTATGGGCTGGCATGAGCCTCCTGTCACACGCACTCTGCCACCAGCCTCTGCCTCCCTGTCAGCAATAATTGTCTCGGCACTGCCTAACTGTAAATGAAAACCCCAGGGGCATGTGTGGGTCCCCAGCTCCCAGGCCGCACCGGATCTTTTAATTTGCACTGTCTGTCAAAAAGATGCTGCTGTGTGTACTCAAAGAAATCCTCAGACTCTCAGATTCAAGGCCAGGGAGAGCAAGGATACCACAGCCTCTTCAGAGAAACTGTATTTGAACCCACCAGAGATAACAGGGCGTGTGCAAGGCAACGAGGCTCTTTTTCTTCCACTGCACTCTTCAGCGAGAACGGGTATGAAACAGGGAAGCTGAACTGTAGGGAAAATTCAAGGTGTATTTATATTATTATTTTTTCCCCACCAAGTCCACAAGACAGGACATTGCATTCAAAGCAGGCGATAGCAACTCTGTGAAAGGACATACACACAGGAGACCTGATTATTGCAATCTCTAAAAATTTAAACTTTCTGGGTGTGGTGTGAGGGGAAAGATGTCTTTCCTTTCAGGTGAGAAACATCACCAGTTTCTTCTTGTAGAAGCAGAGAAGACCGTCTGTTCTGGGCCCTGTGGCCAGACCCACAATGGGCAGCAGAATGTGGTTCTGAGTCAGCATCGCCATCGCGCAGAGAGGCTATAGAACAAAGGTATCTGACGAGTAAGGAAGAAGGGGGTGTTTTGTTGTGCTCCTGTACCCACATCCCTTTTTCTAAGAAGGGCACCTGCCCAGGAATGCGGGTGTCCAGCCTGGCTCCTCCCCACCTTCCTTTTCCCTGGACAGAGGACTGGGAGAGGGCGAGGCCTGAACCCCAGAAGGGCACGAGGACCCTTCCCTTAGGAATTTACAGTGCATACATGCAGGCACCACGCTGCTGTCTGCATGTGGGCAAGGCACCTGAACAGCGTGACCCAGACTGAGGGCTGGGCACCTTTGGGGAGCACTTATGGTGGACAAAGTGCATCTCAGTTTTGCCCAAAGCTAGTGGAGTCTGAAGAACCAATGCTTTAGAACTGCAGTGCTAGAGAAGACTCTTGAGAGTCCCTTGGACTGCATGGAGATCCAACCAGTCCATCCTAAAGGAGATCAGTCCTGAATATTCAGTGGAAGGACTGATGCTGAAGATGAAGCTCCAATACGTTGGTCATCTGATGCGAAGAGCTGACTCTCTGGAAAAGACCCTGATGTCGGAAAAAACTGAGGGCAGAAGGAGAAGGGGGTGACAGAGGCTGAGATGGTTGGATGGCATCGTTGACTCAATCAACATGAGTTTGAGCAAATTCTGGGAGATAGTGAAGGACAGGGAGCCTGGTGTGCATCAGACATGACTTAGCAGCTGAACAACCACCACCACCGGGGGGGGGGGGGGTCTCTCAGACCTAGTGATTCTAAGTAACAGTCTCTTCCCCTGAGAACAACCCCTGCTCCCGAGCCTTTGAACTCTCCCCAGCAGACACAGGGCACCAGGAGAAAGATCCCCCCATGACTCAAATGGGGTAGGTTTTCACCTGGTAGGCTGGGGTCTGGGCTGCAACGATCAAGCATTGACAGGAAATGCAGAACAGATACAGCAACCAGAAAGCTCACAAGAGGCTGAGATACAAAGGGATTTACAGAGCTGGGGTACAAAGCATGTCACTGCAAATACATGATGCTTTTGTTCAGTAATCACCTTTATTTCTACTGGAGTACAGTTACTTTTCAATGTTGTTACTTTCTATTGTACTGCAAAGTGAGTCAGTCACATGCATGCACACACACGCCAATAGTATATACATTTCAATCCCATGGAATATTACTCAGCCATCAATCACCTTTCACTCTGAATCTCCTTCTCAGTGAAAAGAAGCTTTCCATTTCTATTACCAAGATTAATGCGTCAGCAATACACAGCCATAACCATAGCAGAAACCAGATGTCATGGAGAAGGCAGGGAAAGAGACCAAACAAAAACAATCAAAACCAAAGCAAAAGCCAAGGGAAAAACCCTCAGTACACGGTGTGATGTATTTGCTCAGATGGCCACTTCATTTACACCACTGAGAACACTTTATTTTGGCGGCCCATAACTCACTGCTCTGTTAAAGAAAAGGAAGCTAGCTGCCAGCATCTACTTCAACATGGAGCAAGAAAATGGACCATAAAGAAAACCCAGCCTCTTCTCTGAAAGTCTCAATTAAAAAAAAAAAAAATTCTATTTAATATGTGTTGGACTCCAGAGCATCTTATTACCTTATTTAATTCAGACCAGGGTAGATGTCTCTGAATAAAAATGGCACTAACCTGAGAGGAACTAGGCTGAGGGATGTGGACATCATATTTTCTTCAGAGAGATAATCAGCTTATCAGAATTCATTTCAACCTAAGAAAGGCCTCACAGCTACACTGAAAATTCAAGCTGATCTCATCATCTCAAGGATGTAATCTCAAGGAAATGGTAAAACTATCAAGGCAAGCTTGGTGCAGTTATCTTTATGTATAAGAACCATAAGCATCAGATGCCGACAGAATCACTGTGGTGGGGTCCGCTCGTGAGTCCGGGAGAGACCTCTATAGAAAATACATCAAGTGCTTTTGCTGAGAATACTGTTATTTATTTTTGCTTCCAAGTGGCCGAAGTGACTTTTCAAAGATGCATTGCTACACTGCTTCCATCTAAAGCACCCCCGTTCACACTCTGAAATCTGGTATTCTGAAAAACATAGGCTTTAAAAAAAATTGTCTCCTAAAGTAGTCTCTAACAGAGGTATGTGCTTTTTAAGCCTATTCTTGCTATTAACTAGCTGTTTGGCCTTGATTAGGATGCTTAACTCTGAGCCTCAGTTTCCTCATTTGCAAAAACAAAGGGTTTGTACCTTCATGATTTTAACTGCTCTTTTAATTTCTCTGGATGATCTGGTTCACATGCATTCTCATGAGAAGGAAAATCAATGAGAGCCCCTCATACAAAATGAGGCTTTGTATGGAGCAAAGCCTCCATACAAGTATCTTTAAGTCTTTAGAGAACAAACTCATGGTTACCAAGGGGAAAGAGGGGTGGGGAGGGATAGATGGGGAGTTTGGGATTAGAAGATGCAAACTAGCATATATATTGATAGAATGGGTACACAGTAAGCTCCTACAGCAAACTCCACTCAATATCCTGTGATAAACCATAATGGAAAAAATACTTCAAAAAGAATATATATTGATATGTGTATGTGTATGTGTGTATATGTGTGTGTGTGCACGCACATGCTCAGTCACTTCAGTCGTGTCTAACTCTTTGCAACCCTATGGACCACAGCCCACCAGGCTCTTCTGTCCATGGGATTCTCCAGGCAAAACACTGGAGTGGGTTGCCATGCCCTCCTCCAGGGGATCTTCCTGAAGCCTATACATATGTAACTGAATCACTTTGCTGTATAGCAGAAATTAGCACATATAAACCAACTATACTTCAATTTTTAAAAAGTGTACCTAAGTCTCAACAGAGGACAACAGTGGGATAAAATATATCATGTGTACCTCTTGGTATGAAACTCTAACCCCCTCCACCCCACAAATTAAACAAAAATAGAGAAAACCCATCTAGTCAGAAGGGAATATCTAATTCTCAAAGAAATGCAGTGGATTTCAGAAGATACAAGAAAATTCCCCACGGTTCAGCAAAGCACCACCAAGCCATTTGGCACAATGTTCCAGAAAAACAAAGACAATGAAATGAAAGAAAAATAGCCCGGCAGAAAGGTGGATCGATAGAGCACTCAGCAACCCCGGCAGGGACAAGGGGGTGCCGTAAAATCAGATCAGTCACGAAAAGTTTGGTAAACGTTCCGAAGGCCACATCAGGTCATTGTCAAAAGTTATGTGTTTAATGTGAGACCTCATCCAGACTTGTTTGGGTTGATATTTTCTTTACAGCATGACTTCAAGCAAGTGATAAATACGGTAGACTCTGCCACAAGAAATATAGGATGTTTCAAGATAGAACTACTTGTTTCTCTGGCTTTGTCATGAGCGACAATAACATTTAATGGCAAGAACTCAAGACCTAAAGTAAGCAGAACTCGGGTTCTGTTTTTTTCCTCTGTTTGACGCTGAGACATTTACGGACCTCCTTGAACCTCAGCATCGTCCCCTGGCAAGTGACAAGCCCCTATACCCCGGGACTACTCCGAGGACTGAAGGAAACAGTGCCTGAAAACACTCTGCAAGATGCTTGCAGGGACTTCCTTAGTGGCCCAGTGATGAAGACTCTGAGCTCCCAATGCAGGGGGCACAGTTTCCATCCCTGGTCAGGGAACTAAGATCCCACATACCAGGTGGTATGGCAAAAAAAAAATAAAAGAAAGTGCTTGCACACAGGTCCCTCTCTGATGAATGTTAGCAACTTTGATTATGTGAAGCTTCATGTTTTGGTCTCAGAAGGAGCATTTATAGAAAGTTTACTATAAACTCCAGATCCTCTTCTAAACTTTCTCTGTCACTTCTCTTCACTGAAGAATCTTTCCAACAATTGTGAGTTACCTTCCCTCTACAAAGAATGCTCCCACTTACCCAACGTGCTCAAAACTTTCACAAAAATTAGAAAAGGATCCTGTTAAGACAGGTACTTGCTTTAATAAGGGCTGTATCACTTAATAAGAAAATAGTCCTTAATCCTAAAGCAAACTTCTAGCCAGTCAGTTGTGGGGAAAAAAAAAGATTCATTTAATTTCCACCTATGGTCCATATTCTTCTAGACCACGTGACAGCCATCAAAAATACCGCATTCACACATACAAAACTCCAGGTTATTCACACGGCTTCCGTGTGTGTTAGTCGCTCAATTGTGTCCAACTCTTTGAAATGCCATAGTCTAAGTAAGCAGAATTTCCTTCAGATTTAAAATACATAAGATCCCCTGGAGAAGGGAATGGCAACCCACTCCAGTATTCTTGCCTGGAGAATCCCATGGACAGAGGAGCCTGGTGGGCTATAGTGCAGGGAGTTGCAAAGAGTCAGACATGACTGAAGCAACTCAAGCACACATGCATGCAGGCATCTTAAGTCTACAACTTAAAGAAGCAAAGGGGGTGGGGGAAAAAAAATCATTCCCAAAGTTTCTAGTTTCTATTTCTAATCCTCAAGGATTTTTTTCAATGACAATTCAGAGGAGGTAAATATTTTTAAAAGGGAACAGAATGGAAGTTATTTTTGTTCATTTGAATGTGTGCATCCACTCATTAATCCATTCGGCATTTTCTGAGCTCCCGCTCTGCAAAAACCATCAAAGCATGGGGCCAGGTACAGTTCGGGATTCAGAGATGAATGGGACGCTGCATTTTCTAAACGAGTTCACATTAATAACAACTGATGGAAGAGCAACGCAAAACCAGGCTCCACGCAGAGCAGGGGTGGAGGGATGTGTTCGAACCCGCGGGCGGCAGTGGGGGGAAACAGACATGGCACAGCGACAACTGAGATGACTCACAGAGAATAATTAGGTTTTGTTTGTTCTGCAGTCAGAGGAGGGGAGCATGAATGCTTGGCAATACTGCAGTGCAAAGAGAGAGTATGGCTACCCAGGTGGAGGCACGGCACTCCATGGCATCTTGAAGGATCCTGAGCCATCCTTGGCCAGAATGTGGGAAGGTCGGTGAGGGGAGTGATCCTGGAAAAGATGAGACCGGATGGAGGAGGCTGGCTGGGCCATACCCAATGACAGCACCAATGGAAAGAATACTTATTGCCTGCCTCCAGGAACTCTGCCTGGTGCTTCCCATGGACTAACAGAGGGCAGGGGCTCCCTAATAACTCTGTGAAGCAGGGGCTTCTGATGCTAGCTTTACAGCCAAGGAAATTGAGTTCAGAGAGCCTGGTTACTAAAGACATCTGAGTGATAAACAGAGGGTCTTTGCCTTTCACTGAGACCCATCAGCCCCCAAAGGTCAGGTTCTTGGCCATGGTAAATAAATGAGCTTAGACTTCAACTTTGAAAAGACCCTGATGCTGGGAAAGATTGAAGGCAGGAGGAGAAGGGGATGATGGAGGATGAGCTGGTTGGATGGCATGACCGACTCAATGGATGTGTTTGAGCAAGCTCCAGGAGTTGGTGATGGACAAGAAGGCCTGGCATGCTGCCATGGGGTCACAAAGAGTCGGACACAACTGAGCAACTGAACTGAGACTTCAACTGGTAGCCATGAAGGATCCATGAAGGACATCTGAGGAAGGGGAGGACATTTTCTGACTTGCATCTTCAGAGACCATCTGGCCATGCAGTACAGAATGGGCTGGAAGTTACAGAGATGGAAATAGAGGTTCAGGGAGCTACTGGAAAACACAGTCTCTGAAGCTGCTTTACCTGTTTATTTGCGCTTCATCACTGGCTGGCTTTGTGACTTGAGGCAAGTTACTCAACCTCTCTGAGCCTCAAGGTCTCCATCTGTAATATGAGAATCATAACAATACAGTGGCTGCAGTCATGAAATGAAACAATGTTTGCTCCTTTGAAGAAAAGCTATGACAAATCTAGACAGCATATTAAAAATTGGAGATATCACTCTGCCAACAAAGGTCCATATAGTCAAAGCTGTGTTTTTTCCAGTAGTCATGTACGCATGTGTGAGTTGGATGATAAGGTTGAGCACCAAAGAACTGATGCTTTCAAACTGTGGTGCTGGAGAAGACTCTGGAGAGTCCCTTGGACTACAAGGAGATCAACTCAATCTCCAGTAAATTCTAAAGGAAATCAATCCTGAATATTCATTGGAAGGATTGATGCTGAAGCTCCAATACTTTGGCCTCTTGATGCAAAGAGCCGACTCACTGGAAAAGACCCTGATGCTGGGCAAGATTGAGGGCAGGAGGAGAATGGGGATGACAGAGGATGAGATGACTGGATGGCATCACTGACTCAATAGACATGAGTTTGAGCAAATTCTGGGAGATAGTGAAGGACAGGGAAGCCTGGCATGCTGCAGTCCATGGAGTCACAAAGAGTCAGACACAACTGAACAACAACAAAATAATACCACTCCTCTCAAGAAAATTGTTTTAGGAATGAGTGCCTTAATGTATTTAGAGTCTTTACATTTGCCAGGTTCCCTGAAGCCACTTAAGAATGATATTAATTAGCTTGTGTGAAAGTCAGAGTCGTGTCCAACTCTTTGCAAGCCCATGGACTATACAGTCCATAGAATTCTCCAGGCCAGAAGACTGGAGTGGGTAGCTTTTCCCTTCTCCAGGGCATCTTCTCAACCCAGGGATCAAACCCAGATCTCCCTCACTGCAGGCAGATTTTTTACCAGCTGAGCCATAAGGGAAGCCCAAGGAGACTGGAATGCATAGCCCATCCTTTCTCCAGTGACTCTTCCCAACCTAGGAATCGAACTGGGGTCTCCTGCATTGCAGGTGGATTCTTTACCAACTGAGCTATCAGGGAAGCCCAATAATTAGCCTGGCTTATGACAGCCTTAAAAAAAAGACACACTGGGAAGGAAAAAGAGACAATGGATCAGCCCGTTCAGATGAGTCCCCAGGGTGTCAAGGCTTCAGGCACTTGCATTTACCTCTTTGTGCTGTTAGTCCTCAGCGTGACCCTCCCTTTTGAAGCTCCCACCGCCTAAGCCATCACCCAGGAGTCTTCTAGATCAGACTGTGGCTGGGTAAAGGCTCCTCACCAGGGCACACAGTTTGGGGAAGGGGGTGGTGGTGCCAGAGATGAGAACCAAGACAACAAGGAAGTGGGTAAAGGTCCCCATGCTTTCTTTCACCCGCTACTTCCAACTCCATCGTGTGCCTACTCAGTGCCACTCTTTGGCTTCTTAAGCTCCATGTTACCTTGTAGGGGCTGCCTGGTCACCCAGGAAACAAACCAGACTGTCATTCCAGATTTTCCACAAACACCCAAAGGGCAACGGGACACATTCAAACATCAGACTGTGTTTACATCTGACAAACACTGGAAAGCACCACAATCTGTTTCCTTTCCAAGGGCTAACCTCTGGGAAACACTCCCCTAAGATGGCTTGTCAATCTTGAACCTTCCTTGGTACATTAGCACTAATGGTCTCTTTACTTTTTAATAAGTACTGTTACCAACCCAGGAAAAAAGAAAAAAACAAAAGGTCTTGGTGAATCACACGTGTGTGCTACCTTAACTGAACCCATCAGGCTCTACTTAGCTAAAGGCGAAGTTCAGATACTTTGCAGCAGCCTTGAACTTGATTTGGAAAAAAAAAAAAAAATTATCAAGCTCCGGCAGCTGTCACACCCCTATTATTCTGCAAACCTAAGGGCAAAACAAAAATTTGTCACCTGAATTGATCATTATCTTCTGCCTCATTAGGGATCCGCTGTTTACCTGTGGTGTATAATGCTGGGAGGCTTGCGGGTATCCCTGCGAGTTACTCTGAGCTCTGTTAGTCGTGGAAAAGGGTAATAGGCGATGGCTTATGTTGAGCACACCACGCAGGAGAACTGAGCTCTTGTACACCAGCAGCATCCTCATGTTACAGATGAGGAATCCACCGTTCAGAGAAGTTCATAACATGCCCAAGGTCACCACAATGGGAAGGTCACCAGGAAGTGGTGATGCTGGGATGTAAGCCACCATTTGACAGCAGATCCACAGGTGTCCACCCTATGATGTATCAGTGGTCACCCATTTGTCGTCTCCTTCTGGGCAGTATGGGCTTCCCTCATAGCCCAGTTGGTCAACAATCCACCTGCAATGCAGGCGACCCCAGTTCAATTCCTGGGTCGGGAAGATCCGCTAGAGACGGGATAGGCTACCCACTGCAGTATTCTTGGGCTTCCCCTGTGGCTCAGCTGGTAAAGAATCTGTCTGCAATGAGGGAGACCTGGGTTTGATCCCTGGGTTGGGAAGATGCCCTGGAGAAGGGAAAAGCTACCCACTCCAGTCTTCTGGCCTGGAGAATTCCATAGACTGTATAGTACATGGGGTCACAAAGAGTCAGACAAGACTGAGTGGCTTTCTCTTTCACCTTTCTGGGCAGTCCATTTAAGGAGCTCTGATAGCTAACAGTTACTGCTCAGTGTCCTTAACATTCTTAAAATACTGGCTCCTCTGGAATGCATAAAAAAGATGTGGTACATACATACAATGAAATATTACTGAGCCATTAAAATGAAAGAAATAATGTCATTCACAGCAACGTGGATGGACCTAGAGATTGTCCATCCATCCATACTGAATGAAGTAAGTCAGACAGAGAGAAATATTGCATGATGTCCCTTATATGCAGAATCTAAAAGGAAATGAGACAAGTGAATTTATTCACAAAATACAAAACAGCCTCACAGACTTAGAGAACAAACTTATGGTTAACAGTGGGGAAGGTTGAGGGGATGGGATGGATGGGGAGTTTGTGATGGTCATGTACACACTGCTATATTTAAAATGGATAACTAACAACGCCCTACTGTATAGCACAGGGCTATACAGTAGGGCGTTGTTAGTTATCAGTGCTCAATGCTATGTGGCAGCCTGGATGGGAGGGGAGTTTGGGGGAGAATGGATACATGAATATGTATGGCTGAGACACTCTGCTGTCCACCTGAAACTATCACAACATTGTTAATCTGCTATACCCCAATACAAAATTTAAAAATTCAAAAAATCATTGCCTCCTCTGATCATCATACTGAACTATGAGGCAGTACCTGCTTTAATATCCATTTCCCAGATAAGCAATATGAGGATTTGAAGAAAATGGCCACCCAGCTTTTTAGTGATAAACCTACTATTCTGCTTTCAGAATCAAACTTTTGCCCTTTTTTGAGTTTAGACAAATTTACACAAGTGTCGTGCATGAGTGCTAAGTCACTTTAGTCACATCCGACTCTTTGTGACCCCATGGACCATAGCCCGCCAGGCTCCTCTGTCCATGAGATTTCCCAGGCAAGAACACTGGAGTGGGTTGCCATGCTCTCCTCCAGGGGATCTTCCCGACCCAGGGATCAAACCCACGTTTCTTAGTCTCCTGCATTGGTAGGTGGGTTCTTTACCACTAGTGCCCCCCCAGCCCGCGAAGTCCTGTCCTCTTTCTTATTTGAGTATCTAGCACTGAACTTTACACCAAGCTGACAACCAGTGATTGACGAACAGGGATGAGTGGAGAAATGACTAGAACCATGGAGGGGATCTCTGTGAAGTCAAGTGGAAGCTTCACCTCCATGCCCACAGCATCTTGCAAAGTGCCCAGCACACAGTGGGAACTAAATGTGCAAAGAATGACTGTTGCCATGACTCAGTGCATGCGGACCCAGGGCTCTGCTTTCTCTGCAGAAGAGGGAGAGATGCTGTTTGATGCCTATCTCCCAAGCTAAGCCTTTTCATTCCTTTCCCACCCTCCACAATAACCACATAGAAATGTGCAAAGAAAATGGTTATGTTACATCTGGTGTCCTGCTGGATTAACTTGTGGCCCAGGGGACATTATCAGTGCCAAGGATCATAATCCTTCACTCCCTATCTCTGTGCAAACAAAACTGACAAAACGCTCCCAGGGCTCTGGGAAGTAACCTTCACATTTGTGAGCGGCCGGCTCTACACGCTTTCCTCCTGAGCAGGGGTCCCCCGTCCCCTCCTCATCTCAGGAAGGAGGCCGGATGGTCCCACCAGCATTGTGCAGGGTATCAGCAGCTTCACCTCGGTAATCTGACACGTGTGAAATGAGCCCGCTTATCAGCGAGGAGAGTGCCCAGCAGCTTTTAGGGATTCGGGAGGGACCTGCTGGCCGCTGCAAATCTCTCACCAGTGCGCTGGAGTTTGACACTTAATATTCAAACCCAACTGCGGGCTATGTACTCAGAGGATAAAACTCGGTAATAGCACACAGACTGATGGGCTGAGCATACAAACCTCCAGTGTAAAGACTCACTTAAGAGCTTTCTGCCACAAATGGAGCTGGAAGGGAGGGAGGGAGAGAGGTCAGGGGAGAGGGAGAGGGGCTGGAAAGCAGAGTCACAGTGAAAACAAGTAAGGGAGAACCAGCATCAGAATCCCCAGCGGAATCCAGCAATCTGATGGTGGTGGGGCTAGTGGGCCTTAGAAGAAACAAAATAACTAAATAAAGATGTATATTGCTCATCCCTTTGTCTCCTTAAACAATAGGGAATGACTTAAAAACACAGTACAATAGCTCATCATTCTGTTTAAATTCATCGTATTTATGTTCATTCTTTTTCCCACCAGGGACTCAAAACAAGAGGAACATTTCTGGAATTACACATCATCACAGAGAGACATGCAAAAGGACAATCCAGTATTTACATGCCAACTGCCAAAACACAATTTCCCCATGTGCATTAACCTAAGAAGACTCTACACTGTCTACCTAATTTGATATCCTCTTGGAGAATCTCATACAGCGCTGAGAATGACGTAGACGCTCAATTACTGCTGATGAGTGAGAGTTATTCTTTCTATAAGAGGGCACATTCATATCTACTGTTCCCCGTTTTATAGAAGTTCTGAACTAAGCCTGCTTAGACAAAAGGAAGTCAATGGATCTAAGTGGCCCACGTGTACACAATGTTTAAACCATTCACCATTTAAAATAATTCATGAACAATTTGCTGGTGCTGAAAAACCAATATTAAATATCTAATTCTGACTCTTCCTGATAAGCCAAAACATCCAACTGCACTGAGACCATATTTTGCACGGCAAGAATCTCACGAGCTGAGTAGCTGATGCTTCCTTTAGAAAAGGTGTGTGCTCTCCCCAGCCCCCATCCATCTCAACTGTCTCGAGTCATGTCAGTCATATATGTTATCTGTTTGACCCTCTGTAGGCATTTGGATACCTGATATCTGGTTCACCTATTTAGAGTGTAAGGTAAACACTCTATCTTCATTTTATTCACTGAAATGCTTTTTACTCTTAGGACAAACATCCATGCAATTCTTCCCTTTGCCCAACACTGCTCCCCGCCCCCTCCCCCCTCGGAATTCTGAGATGGCACAAACGCATACAGGCATATTGGCTACAAGAAGAGAATAAAATTTGAAGGAAGCAATCTAAATGTCCATTGACAGATGAATGGATAAAAAAGAGGTGGTATATATATGCAATGGAATACTACTTAGCCATGAAAAGGAGAGAAACTGGATCATTTGTAGAGATGTAGATGGACCTAGAGTTGTCATACAGAGTGAAGTAAGTCAGAAAGAGGAAAACAAATATCATATATTAACGCATATATGTGGCATCTAAGAAAATGGTATACAGATTGTCTTATTTGAAAAACAGAAATAAAGACATAGAGAACAAATGTATAGATGCATTTGCTGGGGTTGGGAGATAGGGATTCACATATAAACAGTACGAGGCATAAAACAGAAGACTAATGAGAACCTACTGTAAAGTACAGGGAACCCTACTCAGTGCTCTGTGGTGACCTAGATGGGAAGGACTGATTCTGAAGCTGATGCTCCAATACTTTGGCCACCTAATGCAAAGAGCCAACTCACTGGAAAAGACCTGATGCTGGGAAAGATTGAAGGCAGAAGGAGAAGGGGGCGACAGCAGATGAGATGGTTGGATGCCATCACCGACTCAATGGGTATTAGTCTGAGCAAACTCTGGGAGAGAGTGAAGGACAGGGAAGCCTGGTGTGCTGTAGTCCATGGAGTTTCAGAGTTCAACATGAGTTAGTGACTGAACAAAAACTGTTGTAGAACTATTAAGAATGTAGACTTTAAAGCTAGAATGCCTGGGTTTAAATTCCAGCTCCAATACCTCCTGGATACATAAAGCATATTAACCATTATTATTTGAACTGGACTACGTAGGGCTATGATTTAGACATGAAGGACTGGACATACCCCAAGTGGGGGAAAGAGCACAGATACAGTCAGGGAAGAAGGGAACTGCAGGAGCCCGAAGTCAACCATATCGTAACCTTCGCCATGTCACTGTGAGTAGTGGACAATGGGTTGAAACAGGCTGGAGCCACATCAAAAAGGACTTTAATGCCAGTCTAGAAATTTTTTTTGATCTGTGTTTTGTAAGAAGTACAGAACTGGAATGTTCAAGGATGTGGCTTCCAGGCTGGGGTTTAGTTAACTCTTTCTTTTAGGCAAGTCTCTTCCTAACCACATCTGGAGAACAGCAAAGCTGGTAACAGGGATGTGTGAAGTCAGACATGGACAGTTCAGGGACTTTTTGACAATGTGCCAATAAGATCACTCATGTGGAAGGAGCAAAAATCAGTTTGAGCAGAGGAATTCCCCAGGCTGAAACACACAGGGAAGAAGAGGCACCCTCTCTCATAATTTCATCAGTTTCTTTGAGCCATTAATCTAAAACTCCACAAGACAAAGCAGGGCTTAAAGCTAATAGAAACATGGATATGAGTGGGTTGGTTTTAATGTTTGAGCATCTCTGTTTGACAATGGATTATGGAATGATTTTAATGTCTTGGTAAATTCTCCAAGCTACCTCCCACCAAAAAAGAAAAAAAAAAAAAAAAGAACTCACTTATACTTAGATTTTCTTTAAAATATTTTTTTGAAACTGTTTCTTCCCCTGAGAAGCCACTGGAGTGATTCCTACCTGTTGTATGTGATACTTTGTGGGAAAAATATTTTATTAGCCATACCTTCCTTACTTTAATGTCAGAGTTTAAAGGTACAGCAGGATTCACTGCGAGTAGCCATATAGAAAAAGACATTCTTTTATCTTAAACAGTTTACATCTGAACTGATAGCACATGGTCACACATACACACACACACAAACACATACACTCTAATAAGAGGTCTATCGTTTTGGCAGATCCTAAGAGGGGAAAAAAAGTGAGTAAGAGAGAGACTGGGAAGAGGAAAAATAAATTGCATGTCTGGAGCCTCCACCATGTCCTGTGGTCTAATCCTGGCAAGAGAAGGCATGACTGTCAGAATCTCCTCTAGATGAAGCATATAGTGTCTAGTGTGGAGAGGATCATACCCTTTATTTGTAATTGTACATTTCATGCAATAATAAAAGCTACCCTGCACCACCATGGACACCGTCAGTATTAATTGAGCACCTAAGAGGTACAAAAGCCTTTTGTCCCCCATATGTGTTAAATGTATCGGGGCCACGATAGGAACACTGTTCTAGGGCTACTCTCCTCTGCTTTATGCATTCACAAACTAGTCATACTGAAGGAAACTACTGCTGTTTATCATGACAATCCAAGCTGCTTATCACACGTGACTAATTATAACTTTCAGGCAAAGTGGCGGAATTCATGACAAGGTAGTTTCGAAAATGTAATCCTTCCGCTTTGTCTAAAAATGCTGTAGCCACAATTTCCCACATTTCTATACTCTTTCCCTCATTTTGCTTAAAAGCCTCGTCCCTCTCTTATAATCCTGTTGCCTCTTCTATTCCCCTCGTTAAGCTGTTATATTTCCATTTCATTCTCAACTATCAAAGGTATTCAGATTTCCCCATCCTGCTTTCTCTTTCTACACTGCTTCGTGAAATCATTATTCTCTCATTGTGGGCTGATTCTTTATATTACTCATTCAATTTGCTCTCCTTACAAATGGCCTCAAGTCCTTACTACATTCAGAAGACATTTGCATTATTTTGTTCCTTCAAATTGCCTGGAAGGCTTTTTTTTTTTCCCCTGCAGGATGCATCTAGCTCTACCTTTCCATTTTATAATTCTTATTCATTGCATCTTCTTATATGGCAGCTAGCTATACTTTGATTCAAAATTAGTATCGTTTGTGGATGAGACAGATGCTGGACATGACATGAAATGGAAAGCTAGTCAAACTGGCATAAGAAAGCAGCATTCGAGCAATTTCCAATGAACAAATATAGTTCCATAAGATAAGCACTGGCAGGCTCCTGCATGTTTCCCTTCTTCTTACTGCTGTGATTAAAGTGGGAGTTGGTTGGTGTGTACCAGCTAACATCTAAGTGACTTCCTCACTTCCTATTGGTTAATGAGTGACTCCCCCACTTTCTATTGGCTAATGAGTGACTTCCTCACCTCCTATTGATAAATGAGTGACTTCCCCACTTTCTATTGGTTAATGAGTGACTTCCCCACTTTCTATTGGCTAAGGAGTGACTTCCTCACTTCCTATTGGTGAGGAAATGAGTGACTTCCTATTGGTGAATAAATGAATGAGTGACTTTCTCACTTCTTATTGGTTATACTTTCTCACTTCCTATTGGGGTTTTATTCTTTGCAGAACCATTCAGAGGTAGAAAGTCAAGTTCTTCCCCCAATCTTTTATTTATTTGGCTGTGCTGGGTCTTCAGTGCAGCAGGTGGGATCTTCCATCTATACTGCAGCATGTGGGATATGTGGTTGAGGCATGTGGGATCTAGTTCCCTGACCAGGGATTGAAACCAGGACACCTGAATAGGGAATGCAGCGTCTTAGCCACTGGACCACCAGGAAAGCCCCCTTCCATCAATGTCTTTCCACTCTTCCCATCAAATCAATGAAATGAAAGCCGGGACATGAACATCTGCAAAGACTGTTCAACGGTGTGATTTGAAGGAAAGTTCATCCACATTTCTAAACAGATTCTTTGTGAATCTAAAAATACAACCCCCCCCCCCCACACACACACACAAAATCATTCTGTAACTTGTGCACAAACAAAGGGCACCATTGGTAGAAAAAAAAATCATAAAAGCTCATTCTGTTCAAAGTCAGGATGTTGTTGTTCAGTTGCTCAGTCAAGTCTGACTCTTTGCGACCCCATGGCCTGCAGCACGCCAGGCTTCCCTGTCCTTCACCATCTCCCGGAGCTTGCTCAAACTCATGTCTATTGAATCAGTAATGCCATCCAACCATTTCGTCCTCTGTCATCCCCTTCTCCACCTGCCTTCAATCTTTCCAAGAATCAAGGACTTTTCTAATGAATTGGTTCTTCACATCAGGTGGCCAAAGTATTGGAGCTTCAGCTTCAGCATCAGTCCTCTCAATGAATAGTCAGGGTTGATTTCCTTTAGGATTGACTGGAGATTGGACTGATCTCCTTGCAGTCCAAGGGACTCTCAAGAGTCTTCTCCAGCACCGCAGTTTGAAAGCATCAATTCTTCAGCGCTCAGCCTTCTTTATGTTCCAACTCTCACGTGCGTGCATGACTACTGAGAAAACCATAGCTTTGACTATACAGACCGTTGTCAGCAAAGTTGGAACCCACATGTAATTGTTATTTAACTTTTTTCTCACTCCTGGGAGCTAAAGGAAATAGTTCTGTACCCTCCCAGAGTGACAGAGTATTAATGAGAACCATTACCTTCAAAATGAATATCCAAGTATTACTGACAGCTCCAAAAGACCTTCAAGCTCCAGGATCCCAACTCACCCATCCCCACCAGGGAAAACCAGGTTCCAACACTCAACCCAGCAGAGAGGCATGTCAAGATGTTCTTCCCATATCTGATTACAGAGCTAAGTCCTGGCTTCAGCTACTGAACCAGTAAAGGCAGGCAGTAGACAGTTTTACTAACAGCATAAGCTTGAAGCCAGAGTTCCTGGACTCAAATCCCAGCTCTGCTTTCTTGAAAGTGCACCTTAATTCACTTTCATTTCTCTCAACCTAGAAATAATAAAAACCATCATGGTACCCACACTAGGATATTCATATAAGTTGGGATGACATAACAGATGCATAGTAGTAAGTATATGGGGCGGCACCCACAGGTTCAGAGTCCTTGCTGCTCAGAGTGGCCTATGATCTAAAGAACTCCCCATCCTATCATGGGGGGTTCATTTAGAAAGGCTGAATCTCAGGCTCTAAACCACATCTTGTTGTGATTGTTTAGTCGCTTCATTCGTGTCCAACTCTCTTGCAATCCCATCAGGCTCTTCTGTCCAAGGCATTTCCCAGGCCAGAATACTAGAGCGGGTTGCCATTTTCTTCTCCAGGGGATCTTCCCCACCCAGGGATTGAGCCCACATCTCCTGCATTACAGGCAGATTCTTTACCACTGAGCCACCAGGGGAGCCCCAACCCACATCTATTGAATCAGAATCTACATTTTCTTTTTTTGAGTGCTGTTTATTTTTTTTTTAATATATTTTCTAAAATTTATTTATTTATTTGACTGTACTGGCTCTTAGGTGCATGTAAACCTTTAGTTGTAGCATGTGGGATCTTAGTTCCCTGATTGGGGATTGAACCCGGGCCCCCTGCATTGGGAGCACAGAGTCTTAGCCATTGGACCACCAGAGGAGTCCCAGAAAATGCATTTTAACAAGATCTCCTGGGTGATGCCTATGCACGAAACACTGCTATAAATAACTTTTTATATCATCCTGATAAGCACTGTTGACCACAAGTATTTTCTCCATAAATTTCAACAGCTTGGAGATGAAATTTTAAGGGGAAATAATCTTCCTATTTGTACAATGAATCAGAGCATGCCTATCTTCTCTGGGTACCACACGCGACTAAGAGCTACACTGAGTCAGGAAGTGGAACGGATGGGTCAAATGCCTTCTGAATGTCCGTCTGTAGACACAAAAACTTGGGAGCACACCAAATGCACCAATACCTAACACCGCCTATTTTTAATAAGAAATTGAAGCTTAGTTTGTCATAGGAAAGGGAAATGGGTCTCAGTTGAATTAGAAATCTCATCAGAAGTATGTTTTACCAATATTTCCCATAGATGTTTCAACTTCAGGAATGATAGTGTGATAACTTTAAGTTTCTCTAACACTGAGGTAAATGTGCCTAATGTTAGACATTCAGATATGAGAGAGGGAGAAAGGTTTTAATGTGCTGTGTTACATGCTACCCACGTATGTGTTCCTTTGTGCGTGTCTGCATGTATGTGCACATACAGATAGTTCGAGCTAGCAATCTGCAAAGATTTTCATTTTCTCCCTATTAATTGTCTACTCATGGAGCAGATGCTTATTAAAGCCCAACTAGATACCAGGAAGGAAGGAAGGTGCTGCGCTGCGTTAGCAGCAGTGAGAATGATGCTACAGGAAATCCCTGATGCTGTGCATGCACTGGCGGTGTTGGTTTAGTCACTAAGTCATGTCCAACTCTTGTGACCGCCAGGCTCCTCTGTCCATAGGATTCTCCAGGTAAGAATCCTGGAGTGGGTTGCCATTTCCTTCTCCAGGGGATCTTCCTGACCCAGGAATCGAACTCAGGTCTGCTGCATTGCAGGCAGATTCTTTAGTGACTGAGCTGCAAGGGAGGCCCTCGTGAATGGAGTAGTATTTTGTATTTTGATCGAAATGCTCAGGACCAGGTCTGACACATAGTAGGCACTCAAAATACACCCGTTGGCTAATTTAATGGGCACCATATTGGCATATACCAATTATAATACAGGACTGTTAACATGTTTGTTTTCTTCTGAAAATATAGCCAGCATAATTTTGAGTCTGAACAGATGGATGAGATAGAGCAAGTAACACCATGACTATTTTGGGCAGCACTCGTTGGCCATTTGAAATACGGATTAGTCACTTTGTTCCCTTAACCCTCCGTTTCAACTTGAGAATAATAAAGTGAACTGAGTTCACTCTTGGAGACTCACTCTGCATGCAAATGCATTTTCTCAAGGTGCCACCAGTAGGGAACAGATGACTTTAAACACCCTTAGGTGGGGAGGTGAGACTGTTACGGGCTTCACTGTTCCCTCAGCATTTCAGATCCAGTCCCACTCAAAATGTACAGATTTCTATAGGCATTTGGGTTTAGACTCTTTGATATAATTCTCCAATTGGTCCATACTTCATTCATTCATTCATTCAAGTTATCTCCTGCCTGTCAAGTCTGTGCCAGGCACCATCCAAGGTGTGGAGAAGATATTGCCTTGAGTGGAAAAACCATGAAGACACATCCTTGCCCCCACAGACTGTGAAGTCTAGGGCAGGGATGCAGAGATGGAACCAAGAAATACGCACCATCATTTGGGGTTATCAACTGCCCCAAGTCCAGTCTTCTCATATCAAAGGTTATTGAATGGAATGCACTGGGTATATCTATCACCCAAGATGTTATGTCTGGAGAGGAAGTCGCTACTACTCAGGGGAGCCTGTGCAGTTGTCTGAGGAGCCACCATTCCCTCTGTGCGGTAGCCTCAGATGACTCTTGGGTCCAGTGAGTCAACAGAAAGACCCTACCTGGAAATTACCAACAGTACAAGAGGCATCAGCCCAGAGTCCATGCAGGGCCATCAGTGAGTCAGAGATCACTGATTCAGAATCTGACTGCAGTCCAGTGGTTAAGAACCTGCCTGCCAATTTGGGAGATACGCGTTCAATCCTTGGTCTGGGAAGATTCTACACACGGTGGGGCAACTAAGCCCACATGCTGTAACTACTGAAGCCCAAGCACCCAGAACCCATGCTCTGCAACACGAGAAGCAACCGCAGTGAGAAGCCTGAGCACTGAAACTAGAGAGCAGCCCGCACTCCCTGAAACTAGAGAGAAGTCCACAGGCAGCAACAAAGACTTGGCACAGCCAAGAATAAATTAACAAATATTTTCTAACAGAATATGATGACTTAACTTCGAGAACTCACAAAACGTACCCTTACATTACTCATGACTGTGATGTCATCATCCATTACAATGTTAACCCTGAAACTACCACATCCTAAGGGGAGTAAATATGTCTAATTCCTACAGTTATCAGGAAAAGCAGGTGCAAGCTCGTTCACTGATGAAGGAGAAAAGGAGGCGTGGAGATGAAGAAACTCATCCAAGACAAACCAGAAAGAAGGGAGGTCATCACTGAGCTTGGATTCACACCAAGGTCAGACATCTCAAGGATTCTCCCACATCCGAGTCAAGACTTGGGGACTTCCCCTGAGTCACTGTCAGGGAGAATGTGTCTTTAATGACTCATTTGAAGGCATAAGGAGACTTAGCATTCAGAACCCTTTAGAGAAGAGAGAAGAACAGTGGTGGGGGGTAGATATGGACATCAGAGCATTGATGTCAGGCTGAAACTCCAGTTCTCATGAATTATTTGGAGCATTGCTTCAGAACCTACTTCAGCATTTCCCTAGGAAGGAAGGCCATACATTACCATTTATTATGGGTCCCAAGGGGGTGTGTAATTAATATTTTGATTCAACACATTCACCTGCCCTGAGCAGTAATAATGGTTTGAAACAAATGCTTTGCCAACTACAAGTTATCCCACTTTCAGACAAGAAGCCTCCATGTACCTAATTCTGTGACTAATGCTTTACTGTTGTGTTCCTCCTTGGGTTACATTTACACCCATGTAAATAAGGTGCTTCTCAGTAGAATCTGCTGTCTCCAAGAGAACCAGAGTTTTCACAAAGAGGAGAGAGGAGGTGTGGAAGCTACCTATAATCAGAGCCTCCTTGGATGTTGTTGAGAGACCCTTTTTTCCTTCCTGGGCCAATGTTTGGTCGCTAAGTTGTGTCCTACTCTTTGCAGCCCCATGGACTGCAGCACACCAGGCTTCCTTGTCCTTCACTGTCTCCTGGAGTTTGCTCAAACTATGTCCATTGAGTCAGTGATGCCATCCAACCATCTCATCCTCTGTCACCCCCTCTTATTTCTGCCCTCTATCTCTGCCAGCATCAGGGTCTTTTCCAATGAGTTGGCTCTTTGCATTGGATGGCTAAAGTACTGGAGGTTCAGCTTCAGCATCAGTCCTTCTAATGAATATTCAGGGTTGATTTCCTTTAGGAAATTCAGCTCCTATGCCCTCCAATTTCACACTTTCAGAAGTGGTCAAACTTTCCACTCCTTGGTTCTTTCCATATTTCTAATAAAATGCCTTTGTCATGGTGGCTTTTGCAGAATTTCCTACTTAGGGAGTTATATTTAGTATTTGGAATTCCAAATTTGTAACATACCAGGCACTGCCCCCCCCCCCCCGTCCCAGTACTACTGTGATAGACCCCTTAATATTTTTGACCATTATTTTTAATGTTTCTTTCTCTTGATTCCCTATAGTAACTACTGGGGAAAAAAAAGAAAACTACAAGGGTAAAAATCCAAATTTCTGAGGTTTCTATCTATGCCTTTCTCAGTGTGATCCTACTGATTTTGAATGCTTCTTTTAAACTATTGGTTCAGCAAGTTCCCCCCTGACCTATGTGTCAGGTAAGGGGATGACAAACATGCTCGCCACTTGAAAGTGTATTTGTTTTCACCCCATTTCCCAAACGCAGTTAATAAGCCTTTAATAAGAAGAACCTAGAGGGATAGAATGGGCAGGGAGATGGGAGGGAGGTTCAAAAGGGAGGGGACATATGTATACCTGTGGCTGTTTCATGTTGAGGTTTGACAGAAAACAACAAAATTCTGTAAAGCAATTATCCCTCAATAAAAAAAAAAATACATAAATAAGAAGAACCACGTTTTCTTCGTGCGATGATGTGAACAGGGTCCCAATAACTCTAAGACAATCCAGCAGGAATGTCACTTGACCAAAGACCAATGAGTGATGAGGGTGGGGGGGGAAATAATCTCTGTTTCCGCCAGAGCCTCCAAGGTCTGGGGCATTCTGCTTCATGATTGAATAGTTGTTCAGTTTACAAGGTGGCATGAAAGATACCAAGGTCCTTCCCCCGCTTTTGGAATCACGCCCGACTTGTCCTGACTCAAGGAAAACACTCACACCGTATTAAAAGCTATAAAACATTGCTGTGGTGGTTTCTTCCTCAGGCATACAGGTGGGAAATGGTATTCAATGAATAAAAACATGTGCTGTAAGTCTGTAGTTCCTTAAGCCAGCATCTCCAGCACCAGTTCCAAATGTGATGATTCACTTAGGCAGGATAGTGTAAGTTAGGGCCTCATAAGTATGGAGATTCTTCCAAATTTTGGCAGCCCACCAGCAAGCATGTTGGGTTTGCTTTAGGTACAGGTGTGAACTGGGTGAAAATTGATTTCTGAATGACCCCCGGAGCTGCCCTGACAGTGTAGGCAAAGAGATTGATCGAACTAGTTAATTTCAGTGCCATTAGCGAAGCCAAAGAATGAACCGGGATAAAACTGCAAAGGGGAATTCTATTTTTCTAGCTGCTAAGTAGATAATATGAATAATGGGGTGAAATGATTACCATCCTCCATTTGAGCACCCATGGCCTAGATGGCGTGTGAATCTAATTAATAGCCAATGCTCTTCAGAGAATGACATTCAAAACAAACACAGGAAAAGCTCTCTGCCTCCAGCTCCTCCAGCACCATCCACACCCCACGAGGACCAACACAAAGAACTGCTTTTCTGCATTGTAGTCATGTCCTTGGAAAGCCTCCCCTCTTTCTTTCCCTCCAAATAAGAACAGCTTCAGGAATAAAGCTGGTCTCGCATCAGACCAGCCGGGAGTTAGGCAATCAATTTAAAATGCCATCGCAGGTAATTTGGCCATATCTGCCACTCACTGTCAAACTACAGAGGCCTTACCAGAGATATGCAACTTCTCATTAGAGGACGGTAAAGAAAGAAAAAGAGTGTGTGTGTGTGTGCCTTGTAGACCCTTCCACAATATGTCAGCCTAAATCACTGTTATACTTTGACTACTGGCACGTAGACACATGTGGATGAACCAGCACAAAATCTATGAAGGTAGACACCACACCCTTCCTGCTATAAAAACCCCCCAACTTTTGGAGAGAATATTCATTTTTTACTTGATGCTGGGTGATTCCTATATATACTATCTGAAGTTCAGCCAGTCCAACCAAACCAAGAAAAGAAATGTGGATGTTTCCATTTCAACCGCAGAGTTTGCTTGAGAAGAAATGGGATAAACCTGAACACACATAAAATTGAACCTATTCTCTGCAGTATAAAACAAGTAAAAGTGAGGATTTTAATATCTGCTGGATGCAGAATCAAATCCTTGCTTAGTCACTTTTGCAACACTATAAACAGTCCATGGAATTCTCCATGCCAGAATACTGGAGTGGGTGGCCTTTCCCTTCTCCAGGCGATCTTCCCAATCCAAGGATCAAATCCAGGTCTCCCACATTGCAGGTGGATTCTTTACCAGCTGAGCCACAATGGACGCCCATGACAATGTACACAACATCTCAATCTCTGTTTTGAAATGTTAATTTATTTGTTTATTGCTTTTGGCTGTGCTGGGTCTTCGTTGCTGTATACATGGGCTTTTCTTTAGTTGCAATGATCAGAGGCTACTCTTCCTTGCAGTGTGAGGGTCTCTCACTGCAGTGGTCTCTCTTGTTGTACAGTCCAGGGCACTAGAGCTTCAGTAGTTACAGCACGTGGGCTCGGTTGTTGTGGCTCCTGGGCTTTAGAACACAGGTTCAATAGATGTCACGCATGGGATTAGTTACGGCATGGGGGATATTCCTGGATCAAGGAGCGAACCTGTGTGCCCTGCATTGGCAGGTGGATTCTTTACCACTGAGCCACCAGCGAAGTCCTAAAGTTTATTTATTTATTGGCCACACCATACGGCATGTAGGATAGTTCCTTGACCAAGGACTGAACCCACACCTGCCACCATGGAAGCACAGTCTCAATCACTGGGCCATCAGGGAAGCCCTTACTCTCTTGACATGTGGATTGCCCTACCTGTGAGCTAAGGATACTAGTACTTACATAAGATGTAGATTGTAAGGATAGATTAAACGAAATAATGTATACAGAATGCATCTTGAAGTATCTAGGACATACAGAATGCTCAGTAATTAAACAGGCCTCCTTAGTATGCAAAACTCGCTCTCCAAGGTTCTGAAGACTTCCCAGTGAATAGTAATTTGATGGACAGATGCTTAAACATCCCTTAAGAGAAGGGACCCAGTACAAGGAGTGAAGAAGGCCATGAACTCACAGCCAGATAGATGTAAAATTCATTGTGCAGAAAAGGAGACAAAAATTACCTTGTTAAAATCTCCCTTAGATTTTTCACTTTGAGATTACACCACCTCCATCTGTCTACAGGATGGGCACGCTGATCTGTGTGCCATCTGGGACTTTTCCCAAGAACTAGTCAATACTCGGGAGTTTAGCTGAAGACAGCTTCTCTCAAAATCAAAACTTTGAGGCAATTCCTTTAATTCAAAACTTGAACTTCTTGGCATGGGTAGGTAATATTTTTTCTCTACTCAGAAGCATCATAACTTGCCTCTCATTCTCTGAAGAGACTGTGCTTCTGTTTTGGATGATGATAAATGCTTATCCATTTCTGTCCCTCTACACCACCTATTATGACCTCATTTTCTCCCACTTTTTCTTCATTCAAGTCAGGCAAGGAGCAGCATTGCTTGTCACACTGCCTGGGCTCACTCTCAGACCAGTTCATAGAGCAGCAGTGAGATCTCAGGCAAGTTACTGAATCACTGCTGTCTTCATGCCCCACAGGCACTTATTATGAAGATTCAGTGAGAAGTATGTAGAAAGCACCAACACTATTCATGGTTTGCTGTTACTGTCCAGTCACTCCATCGTGTCTGACTCTTTGCGACCCCATGGGCTGCAGCATGCCAGGCTTCCCTGTCCTTCACTATCTCCCAGAGTTTGCTCCAACTCATGTCCCTTGAGTCAGTGATGCCATTCAACCATCTCATCCTCTGCCACCCCCTTCCCCTTTTGCCTTCAGTATTCATGGTACCAGTGAACACCCAAGGAATTCAGTTGGTTACTAGGAACACTGCTCTTACTATTAACATCACCAGTGCTACTCCTTACTCAATGATGCCACATAACAATTCGCAAGGGCCCCACTCCATTCCAGTTTCTTTTACTGTGAATATTATACCCCCTCCTCTGCTATGAATTCTAGAACAAAGTCCTTCAAAGCCCATGCCCTTGGAGAAGCTGTTTCTCCCCTGGCACATTTATGATGGTTTTCTCAATGACCTATTTAATAACCTGATATATTATTTCAAAGTATGGGCTCTGGAGTCATTTTGCAATTCTCTGGATCTACCACCACAGCCATGAAATTAAAAGACACCTGCTCCTTAGAAGGAAAGCTATGAGAAACCTAGATAGTTTATTGAAAAGCAAAGACATCACTTTACCGACAAAAGTCCTTATAGTCAAAGCTATGGCTATTCCCGGAGTCATGTACCTCTGTGAAAGCTGGACCAAAAAAGATGGCTGGGTGTCGAGGAATTGATGCTTTTGAACTGCGGTGCTGGAGAAGGCTCTTGAGAGTCCCTTGGGCTGCAAGGAGATCAAATCAGCCAATTCTAAAGGAAATCAACCCTGAATATTCATTGAAAGGACTGATGCTGAAGCTGAAGCTCCAATACTTTGGCCACCTGATGTGAAGAGCCAACTCATTGGAAAAGACTCTGATGCTGGGAAAAATGGGTGGCAGGAGGAGAAGGAAGTGACAGTGGATGAGATGGATGGATGGATGGCATCACCAACTCACTGGACATGAGTTTACACAAACTCTGGAGATAGTGAAGGACAGGGAAGCCTGGGGTGCTGCAGTCCATGGGGTCACAAAGAGTCAGACACAACTTAGTGACCAAAGAATAACACAAGCTCTGCCACTACCACACTGAGTGACAGTGGCCAATGTACATAACCTCTCTGAAATTTACTTTCCTCATCTGTAAAATGTGACCATGACCGTTCCTATTCCATCTGACAATTCAGGCACATAACATCCGTAAACTGCCTATCCCAGCATCTGGTGCAGAATGAGCATCTCTGAATACTAGCTGTTCAATATTATTAAAGTTTCTGTCCCATTACATGCCCCAGCATAGGCTCAATTGATCTGAGCTCTCTTGTCATTTTGTGTGCCAGTGGGCTGTCAACATGCAGATCTGTTAGGCTGAGCACTTTCCTGGACACATCTGTCCGAAAACTCAAAGCAAAAGGAAAAAGCCACTTTACATATGAAGGCTCAGGCATCTGGGCCTGTTCCTAGAGTTTCCTGTTCATAAGTGGCTATACGGTCAGCATGGTCAAAGCCCTTGGGATGTCCCTGGTTCAGGTACTGACTGGGATGGACACGCAGGCCACCTTTTCCAACCCTTAATTTTCTCCTGTGATGAATTCTGATTATATAATTTCCCTATCTTAATTACTTTTGGTGACACCCCTGCTCCTGGGGCTCTACAATGTCACGGCCACCTTCCTGATTATTTCACCCAAGTGCCTGTGCACATGTGTCCCCCCCTTTAGATGCTGCTGGGACAGCGTATGCAAATTCAATGCCTTTAATCTCTCATCATAAATCAAACCTTCCCTTCCCTTAATCTGTCTCACTCTCCCTTGCCAACCTTTCTCCAATCTGTCTTCATCTTTCTCCTACTGAAGGTACCAGAAATAAATGCTTCAGACTAGGGGTGGGTGAGCTGATAGATACGAAAGAAGGAAAAAGGGAAGAGAGAGGAAAATGGAGAGAAGGAGCAATGAGAGAGCTCCAGAAGTTGGAGGAAGAAAGGTGGGGAGACTGCTGTCTCAGGGCGGGGCTGCCATTCAGCTCACTGAGGCCAAGAAACAAGGGGGAGTCTCTGGAACAATACCACAATGAAATAGGCATAGAACAGTTTTTCTACTGAGTTTCTGCACCAGCTCCATTTCAGTATTCCTTTTATTCCCCTCTCCAACCAACCGCCCCCCACTCCCCACCAAAAAAAGGAATTAGCCTGTCTTTTCCAAGTGAGATCTCATTTTCTTCTTTTCTGCTATTTCTAACCTCTTTAGGGTTGGCTTCTATAATGTTCTCAGTCCACATGCCTGTCCATAACACCTCCCAATTTAATATTGTCTGCAAATTTCATTAGCATGCAATTTACTTTCTCTTCCAGATCATTACAAAAAAAAAAAAAGCCTCACCTAGACCAAGCTATTATGAATCGCTCTTCCTCTCGCCCCAGATCCCAGCCAAGTGGGAACATTACCATTTATCATTATCTTTTGTTTATAATCTTTCAGCCAGGTTTCATCTAAGCCGATTAGAACTAATCTTGATGGCAAAAGGAAATGCAGATAAATAGAACCCAACCCCTACATTCAGGGCCTCACTGGAGAGAAAATACATGGTGTAGTTAATGGTCAATATTTTGTTTATCCATCACATCTCCACAATAATCTTCCATACAGTCATTCTCAGCATTCTTTCTTCAAGCCCAATACAGAAGTAGATTCACATTTAGTGAGAATTTTACAAGTACATTGAAGGGATTAAATCTGTCAGTCCCAATTGTTTGCTTCCATGGAATCTTTATCTCCCACAGAATTTTGAAACCCCCAGGGATCAGGGCACTTTTCTGCAGAGGAAGCTCTTTACCAAATGTCAAAAACTTATTTAATCTCTGATTCTCAGGAACCCACGATCTCTCCAAAGTAGACAGGGGTTTTGCCACCAGCCTTGGCACTTGGTGCGTGCTAGTTAGTAAAGTTCTATTTATAACTTTAATGAGGCTAAAACAGCCATTTCTTAGCTAGGTGCCAGATACTGAGATTGATAACAAGACTAATCCTAATATAATTCCCTTAATAATGGCTAAAAACCACTCAAGTATCTTAATACATCAAGATGTAAATGTTTTATAATACCCATAAACATCTTCAGAACCTAATAGAGTTAATTCCACAGAGATTGAAACAAGTAAGAGGTGGTGCAAAAAATCAATTTGGCTTTCCCTCCAATGATTTATCTTCACCATTCCCAGGATCAATTAATTTTTCACTAAGAAAGTGTCTAATGAAATTTAGGACCAAAGGAATGACAAATAAAACATCAACCTTGATTCAGATTCACCTAATGGGTTAGACAGATTTCAACCTTCATGCAGAGGAAAAAAAAAAAACCTCCATGAAAATCAACAGTAGTTTAAGGTTGAGTAGCAAGAATAGTTTGTTGAGCTTCTGATATGAACCAAAATAATTCCCACCTGCTCTGTTTTAAGCTATATAGAAGTATCTACAAATTCTCTACATTTTAAGTTACAGATAAAAGATTATGAGAGGGGGGGAAAAATGGACACAGTGTAACATTTTTGCATCCTAAAAATAAAACAAAATCTGTGTAAAGACTCAAGATAGTAAGAACATGCTCAAAAGAGACTTCATGGATGATGCAGAAATTGTTACCATTTCACTATTTAGCCCCATTTAAGACTCACCAACCCTGAAACAAAAAGTGCAATTTATTAAGGTAAGACATGATGTATAGATTTATGCTTTATGCAATCATGTTAAATTCTGTGTGCCTCCATTTTTTTTTTCTGAGCCCCACAGTTTCCCTTGTCTGAAGGGAAAAAAAAAAAAAAAGGACTTGGAAGAAACTTCCAGGGCAAAGAACCATTCTTAAAAGAAAGGATCGCAAGATGAACACTTACTCCCTGGCACTGGGGCAGGAAATTGACTGAAATCATCTTTGAAAAGGGACTGAGCCAACAAGGGTGATGTGGCCCCAGAGTACATGCCTGCAAGGTTACTATCCCTCTTTATGGCTTGCCATAAAGTCCCTTCATGCAAAATGGCAACGAGACGCCCCATTTATACAGCATAAAAATTAAGTGACTAATGGGTTATGTCCAATGAACTCCTCCTTCCCATTTACAAACTAAGAGATCTCAGATTTTTAATTCGTTCAAGCGGAATATCATCACCTATCCAGCGATTACATGAAACTAAATTTCTGGCCAAGCAAAAGTGAGCCGTGAAAGACCATGGAAAGTAATGGCGTTTCTTCAAGGGTTTTACGACACCGTGGCTCAATCCATGTGAACCAATAGGGCCTAACGTTCCGTCCATCAGGATCTTTTCTATCTCTATGACAGGTCTTGTCTCATCACCCCTCTTCCCTAAACTCCACGTTAAAGGATACAGGGGGACTTCCCTGGTGCTCCAGTGGCTAAGACTCCACACTCCCAATGCAAGGGGGCCTGGGTTCAGTCCCTGATCAGGGAACCAGATCCCACACGCTGCAACTAAGAGTTCACATACCCCACAACTAAAGATCCTGAGTGCTGTAACTAAGACCTGGTGCAGCCAAAGAAATATCTCTCAAAATAGATCAAATTATAAAAACAAACACACATACAAAGCATGCGGAATACAAGCAGGAAGGGAGCATTGAAATCCAAAGACTCCGCATGTTTCCCCAGGTCTACATGATAATTGATACCTTGATGATATAAAATCCATGAGTCATTACAAAACAGGAATCATTTTTCTGAATCACTGACAGTTCAGTTATATGTGCTCGAGTTCTATGGAGATGCCATTATTTTTGTTTTACAAAGTGACAACCCATGCTCCGGTAAGAGAAGAAGCTGTTTCCCAGCTCCTCTGGAAAAAATAAATTTACTTACATTCAATTCACTCAACAATTTTTTTTTTCAAGGAACACCTGTCAGAGGTCAAGCACTGTTCTAAGAACTGAATAAAAGCATGACATGAGATGAGTATGTGGGCGAAGGGGTGTGTGTCAGTCACTCAGTCCTGTCCAACTCTTTGTGAACCATAGCTCCCCAGGCGCCCCTGTCCACGGGATTCTCCAGGCAAGAATACTGGAGTGGGCTGCCATTTCTTCCTCCAGGGGATCTTCCCAACCCAGGGATCAAACCAAGGTCTCCGGCATACTGCAGGCAGATTCTTTACCATCTGAGGCACCAAAAAAGCCCATGGGGGAAGGAAAGGGTAGGATAAATTCAGAGAGTAACGTGGAAACATATAATTATCATATGTAAAAGTGAGAATTTGCTGTATGACCCAGGGATCTCAAACCGGTGCTCTGTAAAAACCTAGAAGGGTGGGAAGGGGTGAAAGGTGGGAGGAAGGTTCAAGAGTGAGGAGACATATATATACCTATGGCTGATTCATGTTGATTAATGACAAATCAACCCAATATTGTAAAGCAGGTATCCTCCAATTAAAAATAAGTAATTAAAAAAAAATGAGTATAGCCTGGAGCTTCCCTGGTGATCCAATGGCTAAGACTCTGTGCTTCCAGCTGGGAGTGGGGGATGTGGCTCAATCCCTGGTCAGGGAACTACATCCCACACTCCCCAACTAAGGATCACGTGTGCCTAACTAAGACCCAGAGCAGCCAAATAAATAAATAAATAAAAACATTAAAAAAAAATGAGTGTGGCCCTTATCTTCATGGAGTTTCCCCTCCAGTAAGGAACAGAGGTCATAAGTAAATGAAAGAAACAATGACAGACTGTAATGAGTGCAAGGAAGGAAACAGGAGGCCTGGTGAGGATAACAGGGCAGAGGTACCTGGCGACTTAACGTTCCATATCTATACACCAATTAATGCATGAGATACACTGGAATCCACCATGAAGAAGGACACATCCAGGATGTACTCATTATGTAATTAGCAGGATCCCCAAACTCAGAAGATAGGAGACAGCCTCACCTGCAATTATATAAAAAGATCAGGCCACCGTCCTGAAGACTGTCACAAAATCATTCTTTCCCTTCGAGTGATCTTCACTAATCTTTTCCTTTATTGCATGGGAAAAGATATTCACTTAATGAGGTGATCTTTAAAGAAAAAATAAAACTTAAAAAAAAAATTCATCCCTTCCACCAGTGAGAGAAGACTATGTGCAAAATTAAAATAAGCTATGAAAATTATAATCATCAAAAGGGTTTGGCACAAGCATCAACACACGAAGTAATGGGATGAAATATATGGAAACCCATCTCAGTTTCTGTGATCATTTAGAATATGATGAGGCTGAGAAATGATGCTGAGAAAATTGTTGAAAATATTTGGTAGAGATTATGATATTGTTCTTTCTGTATTTGACAGTATCGATCACCATCACCACACTAATTGGCAGCCAAAAAAATTTTTTTTCTTCTATTTCTTGTTAATATTATACCAATTGTTTCCTTAATAAATTGTTCATTATTCCAAAGCAGTTTTTTTTTATTATAGTAAATCATATAATACCATCATGCTGCTCAGTGGAAGAATATATGCCCCAGATTTGAGTCCCAAGTTCACCATATCAAGCCCATCTGAACACATCACTTTTTTTCAGTCTTCTCGTCCCTTTTATGCCAAAGGGAAATCAAGGAGTTAAAAATTCCTATTCCACAGGGTAGTTTTCTTTTTTTTTTTTTCTTTCCCTTATGGAGTTTATTTATTTTTTTAATTAATTTATTTTAATTGGAGGATAACTTCCCTTGTGGCTCAGCTGGTAAAGAACCCGCCTGCAATGCAGGAGACCTGGGTTCAATCCCTGGGTTGGGAAGATCCCCCTGGAGAAGGTAAAGGCTCCCTACTTCAGTATTCTGGCCTAGAGAATTCCATGGGCTGTATAGTCCATGGAGTCGCAAAGAGCTGGACACGAATGAGCAACTTTCACTTTCACCTTACAATATTGTGATGGTTTTTGTCATACATCAACATGAATTGGCCACAGGTATACATGCTCCCACCCCCCAGCATCCTGAAGCCCCCTCCCACCTCCTTCTCCACCCCACCCCTCGGGGTTGTCCCAGAGCACTGGCTTTGGGTGCCCTGCTTCATGCATGGAACTTGTACTGGTCATCTATTTCACACAGGGTAGGTTTAATATGCAAAGTAGACGTGTGACAGAATTTTGAGATGTGTGTGTGCTGCACACACATCAGCAATCATTGTTAGAGTAAGTGTTCACACACGTTTGTTGGTTGTTAGATGGTAACTCTGCAGCCCCTGAAGCTTGACTAGAATGATCCCACAGAAGACGGGATGGGAACCCACCCAGGTTGCATCACGATGGAATGAGTGCTCAGGGGACATGACCCTCGCTGCCATGGACCCAAGCAGGGCACATAGGGGAGGCAAGGCTGGGTGTCCCCACTTCCCCTCCAGACCAGAGGGAAGAGACACCTCATGGTGAAGGGCTAAGGGTGTTCCCAACGCTGGGCCTCTGAAGGTTTTCATCTATCTGCTATCCTCTCCTATGTTATGCAGCTGGCTCCTTCTCAACATTCACGGATTAATTTAAATGTCACCTCCTCAAAAAGGCTTTCTCTGAGCATCCTATCTTGCTAAGTCTAGTTGCCCTCCATATGTTCATCCCCTTCATAGCACTTATTATTTTGATTAACTCAAAAGTGTTCCTTTTAGTTAAGCATTTTAATTTCAGATAACTGTAGATTTACATAAGGGGCTTCCCTGGTGGCTCAGACAGTAAAGAATCTGCCTGCAACGCAGGAGACCCAGGTTCTGTTCCTAGGTCGGGAAGACCACCCCACTGGAGAAGGAAATGGCAACCCACTCCAGTATTCTTGCTTGGAGACTCCCATGGACACAAGAGCTTGACGTGCTACAGTCCTCGGGGTCCCAAAGAGTCAGACACGACTGAGTGACTAACACACTAGATTCACATGAAGTCATAAGAAATAATACAGAGACAGTCTGTGTGTACCCTTTACCTGATTTCTCCCAATGAGTTGCAAAACCCTATGACTTTATCAGGATGCTGTTGTTGTTATTTAGTCGATAAGTGAGGTCTGACTCTTCTGTGACCCCATGAACTGTAGCCCAGAGGCACCTCTACTCATGTGATTTTCCAAGCAAGAATACTGGGGCAAATCACCATTTCCTTCTCCAGGGGATATTCCCGATTTAGGGATCAAGGCTGTGCCTCCTGCATTGCCAGCAGATTCTTTACCACTGAGCTGTCAGGGAAGCCCATGGACAAAATGTTGTATTACAATAGTATTAATACAGTCAAGATGAAATATTCCCATCAAACAAGGATTCCTCATGTTGCCCCCTCATAGTCATACCCACTTCCCTCCCTTTCTCTCTGCTCATCCCTGGGAATGAATAGTCTGTTCTCTATTTCTATAATTTTGAAATTTCAAGATGTTTCTAGAAATTGCATCATAGAGCATGTGACCTTTGGGGACTGCTTTTTTTTTTTTCATTCAGCATAACTCTCTGAAGATTCATTCAGATTGTTGATGCTTCAGTAGTTCATTCTGTTATTGCTGAGTGCTATTCCATGGTATTGATGTACTGGGCTGTGTAACCATTGAAACATCTGGGTTGTTTCCAGTTTCTGGCTATTATGAATAGAAATGTTATAAATGTTCCTGTACAGGTTTTATGTGAGCATAAGTTTTCACAGCTCTAGGATAAATGCCCAGGAGGAGGACAACGGCTAGGTTACATCATGGTTGTATGTTTAGTTTTTTAAGAAACAAACTATACTTTTAAGTGGCTATACCACTAGTCTCCAGTAATGGATGAGCAATTTATTTCTCCACATCCTTGCCAGAATGACTGTTTACTATCTTTCATTCCAGTCATTCTAATAGATGTGCGCCAAAATCACATTGCAGTTTTAATCTGCATTTCCCCAATGGTTAATGAAGCTGAACATCTTTTCATGTGCTTACTTGCCATCTGTATATTCTTCCCTGTGAAATGTCTCTTTACGTCTTTTGACCACTTTGTAATCAATTTCTTTGATTTTTTTATCATTGAGTTTTGAGAGTTCTTTATATAGTCTAGATTCTAGCCCTTTGCCAGAAGGTTTCTCCAAATCTATAGTTTATTTTTGCAACCTCTTAATGGGGTGTTTTGAAGAGAAAAAGATTTTAAAAAATGCTGATGAAATCAGAGTAATCATTTTCTTTCTTTGATGAATTACACTTTGGGTGTCAATTCTGAGACCTCTGCCTAGCTTAAAATTGCAAAGATTTTCTCTCATTTTTTTTCCTAAAAGTTTTATGGTTTTATGTTCCAGTTCAGAATCCATTTTGAGTCAGTCTTTGTATAATATGTGAAATTTAGGTTGAATATGTCCAATTGGATTCTCAATTTCCAGCACCGCACATTGAACAGATGTTATTCCTCCACGGAATTGCTTTTTCACCTTGGTCAAAATCAGTTGGGGATATCTGGGTAGGTCTAATTCTGGGTTTTATATGGTTTTATTGGCCTATTATGTATCTATCCTTCTGCCAAGACCACAGTCATTATTATTATAGCTACTTAACACGTTTTGAGATTGGGTAGACTCATTTCTCTCACTTTATACTTAATCTTTTTATCAGTTAGTAGAGAACCGTCATCTCTACCATGTCGACTATTCTAATACACTAAACACAGTCTCCCCTTTAATTTTTTAAAATTGCTTTTGGTAGCTTTCAGGAAGCAAGTTGTTTATATATTTTGTTAAAATTTTTACCTAAGTATCATTTTCTGAGTCATCGTAAATTGTATTGCATTTAGTATTTCCACGCCCACGGGTTAGCTGCAGGTTTTTCTGGCAGATATTCTCTATCACGTTGAGGAAGGTCACTTCTATTCCTTCTTTTCCAATAGTTTTTGTAACAAACGAGTGTTGAATTTTACCCAGTGTTTTTTCTACATTGACTTATATGATCAAATGATTTTCTTCTAGCCTGTTAATAAGGTTTACTATGTTGATTTAATTATGAATACTGAATCAGTCTTATATCCCTGGAACAAATACCACTTGGTCAAGTGTATAGTTCTTTTTTAAAACTGCTGAATTCTTTTTGCTGATATTTTATTATAGACAAAAAATGTGCTCATATCTATGGTCATGAAAGATCTTAGTCTATAGTTTTCTTTTTTGTACTAGCTTTGTATGGTCTTCACAACAGGACAATACTAGTTTCACACAATGAATTGGGAAGTCTTCCCTTCTCTTCTGATTTCTGGAAAAGACTGAATTCAATTAGTGCTAATTCTTCTTTAAATATTTGGTGAACTCTCTGATGAAACTTCCTAGGTTTGGAGGTTTCTTTTTTTAGGAGCTTTTACATCAGAAATTCAGTTTCCTTAATAAATACAGGGACATGCAAAGTACCTGCTTCATGTTGAAGAGATTATTATAGCTTGTGTTTTACACGGAAGTCACCCATTCCTCAAAAGTTGTCAAGTGTGTATGTGTGTGTAGATTTGTTCATAGCATTCCCTTATTGTCGGTTTGGCATCTGTAAAGTCTGTAGGATATCTGCTGTTTCATTCTTGATACTTACAATATGTGCTCTCCCTTTTTTCTTTATCAGTTTTGCTAGAGGTCTGTCAGCTACATTGATCCTCTCAAAGAGCCAGCTTCTCCTTTCACTGATTTTTCTCTTTTGGTTTACTGTCTTCAGTTTCACTGATTTCTGCTCTGATCTTTATTACTTCCTTCCTTATTTGCTTTGGGCTGACTCTGCCACTCCCTTTCTAAGTTGTCATGGTGGGAGCTTAGATCTTTAACATGAGGCTTCTCCTCTTTTCTAATATATTAACTCATTGCTATGAATTTCCCTCTCAGCACTACTTCAGCTGCATCCCACGAGTTCGCGTGCTGTATTTTCATCTTCATCCAGTTACATGTAACTGCATAATTTATTTCCCTGGATGCTTCCTCTTTAACCCATGGATTTTTCAGAAGCATGTTATTTAACTTCCAGGGGTTTGGAGATTTTTCCTGTTGTCTTTTTGCTACTGATTTTGAGTTGGATGCCACTGTGGTCAGAGAACACACTCTGTAGGATTTCAATTATTTTAAATCTATTGATGTATGACTCATGGCCCAGCATATGGTCTGTCTTGTCATATGTCCGATGGACATTTCAATGAAACATGCTTTCTGCTGTTGGTCAGTGGAGCATCTTTCTTTTCTTTCAGTGCTGTAATTCTTTTCTGCACATGTGTAAGGCATGGACCTTTAGGATCACTGGATTCCTTGTTAGATTGACTCTACCATCATTGTAAGTCTCTGGTAATTATTTTTGCTCTTAACTCTATTTGATGCTATATTTTTGTAGCATCTAATTAATGTAGTAGCTAATATGGCTACTTCTAACCTTATTTTGATTGGTGTTTGCACGCTGTATCTTTTTCCATCTTTTATTTTCAATCTATCCATATGATTAAGTTTGAAAGATGTTTCTTGGCAGCATAGAGTTGAGTTATACACTTTAATCCACTCTAACAATCTTTATTACATTAGATAAAATTATTGTCATATTATTGCTTGATTTGGACATTTTATATTTTTCTTTTTGTTCTTCTGTTTTCATTTCTTTAGATTTCTTTTTTTCTGGCTTCCTCTGGGATAGTTGAATAATTTTCATAATAAAATTTTAATTTGTCTATAGTGTTTTTGAGTGAACCTCTTTGTAAAGATGATTTTAGTAGTTGCTATAGGTATTAGATTATACATACACAGCTTGTAACAATCTACTCATGGAACCATTTCAGCAGTTTCAGTGAAGCAGAAGCACAGAAACCTTACTTCCCTTGACCTTCCCTCATTTGTAATATAAGTGTATTAAATATTACTTTTACATGCATTTGAACCATATCAGATGGTGTCACAGTTTTTGTTTCAATCATAAAGTACAGTTTTAAAAACACCAGGACAGAAAGTTTACTGTATTTATCCCTATTTTTGTTTTCTTCCTTTCTGATGTTCTGAGATTCCTTCTTTTACAATTTCCTTTTTCTTTAATGAAATTCCTCTAGCCATTCTTTTAAGGTAAGTCAGCTGGAAAGTAATCCTTTTAGTTTCTCTTCATCTGGCAATATCTCCTTTCTTTCTGAAGTATATTTGTCCCGAAAATACAATTCTTTGTTGATAAGCATTTTCTTCTAGCACTTGAAAAATGTCACACCATTCCCACCTTGCCTCTATGGTTTTTGATGAGAGATCTGCTGTCCTTCAAATTGTGTTTTCCCCTCTGGCACAGCGTTCTTTTCCTCTCTGCCTTTGTCTTCTGTTTTCTGGTATTTGACTATGATGTGTCTCGGTGTGGTTTTCTTAGGGTTTACCCTGTTTGGAGTTTTCTCAGTGGTTTGAATCTATATGCTTATGTCCAGGAATTTTTTTAGAACTTTCTATTTTGCACTGGAGTATAGCCATTCAGCAATGCTGTGACGGTTTCAGGTGACTAGTAAATGGACTCAGCCACACATACACATGTATCCATTCTCTCCCAAACCCCGCTCTCACCCAGGCTGCCACATTACATTAAGTAGAGGTCCCTGTGCTTTACAGTGGGTTCTTGCTGGTTGTCCATTTCAAATACAGCAGTGTGTACATGGTAATCCCAAACTCCCTAGCTATCTTTTCCTACCATCCTTTCCCACTGCCATAAGCTGGAAGGGTGCTATTTGCACTTAGCAGGACAAATAGGAAAAAGTGTGTCTACTTCTTCTCCCCAGAAGTAGAAACCTACTTTTTACTGTATTGATTTACTTACTCTTTGTTTATGGTGTGTTTCTTTAATAAACTATACTATCCAAAAGTACTTAGGTCTTTCATTTCCGATGGTGTTCCAAAGGTCTAGCTGCATCCCTGGCACATAAGAGCTGTACAACTGATATTTTGAATCATCAAATTAGTTAACTGATTTCTAGTAGGATTCAAAGTAGACGTCACTATAGTAAACCCCTGGAGAATTTAGTGTACGCAGTAGATTCAGGAAAGAACCACCCCTGTCAATTCTGATTCAGGAGGTCCAAGGTGGGTTGATTATATCTGCAATTACAAGCACATCTGGCGGGTTCCAGTCCATGGAGCCACAAAGAGTCAGACACAACTGAAGCACACACATATAAAAGCACATTTTGCAGGCGATACACAGGTATTCATGTGTGCTAAGTCACTCAGCATGTTCAACTCTGTGTCCCCATGAACTGTAGCCCACCAGGCTCTTCTGTCCATGGGATTCTCTGGGTAAGAATACTTGAGCAGGTTGCCATTTCTGTCTCCAGGGGATCTTCCCAACCCAGGGATCGAACTTGTGTATCTTGTACTGGCAGGTGGATTCTTTATCACTGAACCACCTGGGAAGCCCCCACCCATGTATCCTGGAATTAGCTCAAAGAATAATCCTAAACTGTGCTCCCCACCCAGAAAGTTATGATCTATCTAAGTACGGTCCTGGGAGCAAATGATTAGGGTGATACAATCAGGGGTCATCTTAACTATTCTGTTTCCCTAGTCCTGCTCCATAACTGCTAGCTATGAACTGAGTTCCCCCATCAGTTCAGTTCAGTTCAGTTCAGTCACTCAGTCATGTCCAACTCTTTGCAACCCCATGAGTCACAGCACACCAGGCCTCCCTGTCCATCACCAACTCCCGGAGTTCACTCAGACTCATGTCCATCGAGTCAGTGATGCCATCCAACCATTTCATCCTCTGTCGTCCCCAATCCCTCCCAGCATCAGAGTCTTTTCCAGTGAGTCAACTCTTCGCATGAGGTGGCCAAAGTACTGGAGTTTCAGCTTTAGCATCATAAACAGAGGCAAATCTAGAGACACAGATTTAAAATGGAAACGTTTGAACAAATATGAGAAGAAACTGTCACAAAGGGTGTAACATTCTGCTACAGAGAAGGTAAGGGGGAAGGGCTTGCTGTGCCCCGGATTCATGCATTTTAAAACACTGTGCTGAGGGTTTGTGTTTACCCACTGCAAGATCGCTAATACATTCAGCCAAATAGTGAAGCAATTTTAATATTAATAGGCTCTTTATGAGAATTTAATAACAAAGTCATAGCTTCCTTGTGTTGCAAGACACAGGGGTTAATTACTTCAAACAGGTTGGCAGGGAAAAGGTCAAGTTTTAATGCTGACCTTAACAGTTTGGGATAAATATATATAAAGGCAATAGCCTAGTTAAAGCGATGGTGTTCAGTCTTCTTTGCAGGCTGAGAAACCGTCACATTTTCCACCTGTGGATTCCACCTATGGATGCTTAGAGAAACCAGGAACCTGTTTTTTGACACCTGGCAAGTTGTAGTCACTTTTAACTGAATTCAGTCCACTTCTTCATGGGAAGAGGAGAACACAGACTTTTTAAGTGTGGATCTAGTCTAGTATCTGTAGGACTGACACTTCACAATGATAGGAGTTTCCAGGCTTCCACCAGTGGTTTCAAAGAACCCACCTGCCAATGCAGGAGATTCGGGGGACACAGGTTCGATCCCTGGGTTGGGAAGATCCCCTGGAGGAGGGCATGGCAACCTACTCCAGTATTCTTGCCTGGAGAATCCCATGGACAGAGGAGCCTGGCGGGCTACAGTCCACAGGGTTGCAAAGAGCTGGACACAACTGAAGCAACTTAGCACACACTGGTAGTTTCAGACAAATTTGAGGTGAAAAATGAAGTGTGCTATTGAGGTTGTAACTTCTCTGCTTTATACAGGACCACTGGTATCTGCAGTTAGGCTGCAACTGGATATTCTGATGCTCTGTTCCTCTAAGCCTACAGAGGAAGCGATACAAGGTCCTGAAAACCCCTCCAGGCTCACAATAGCAGAGCAGGGAAATATAGATGGATAGGAGGGCTTGCAGTTCATCATATGTAGAATTGTGATGGATGCAACAAATTTCCAGAAAAATATGAGTTCAATTTGTTGGCTTGGGAAATATGACCTTTAATTATCAGATTCTGAGCTGTGAATTTACATCAATGTAACCGATAAGCTGTTTTGTTTTGCTGTTTCGCCCAATATGCTCTAAAGATATTTCCTTTTATTGTTGCCCCAGATTTTCTCCCTTCATTCAGTTTCCTAACTAGGAACCTGATCAGGGTTTTCCATAAACAACTGATCTCATCCTCACAGAGGTGTCCACATTTTCCAAGGCAACATGGGGCTCCTCTGACACCACCACGTGTACACGGACATGGCCACTTTAGTCACTAGTACACACCCCACCAGAAGCGTTCATACTGGCAATAGAGAAGCTGCTGTCTCTGCACTTGTCTTTTTACTTCCATCCATCAGATGTGTACTGAATACCTCTCAAAGGCCAGCCACTCTGCTGAAAGTAGCAGATTCAGAGGTGAACCAAACAAGCGCCATGTCTGCACAGTGAAAATATTAGTTGCTCAGTCATGTCTGACTCTTTGAGATCCCATGGACTGTAGCCTGCCAAGCTCCTCTGTCCATGGGATTCGCCAGACAGGAATACTGGAGTGAGTGCATAGTCATACCCTTCTTTGGCAGGTCCTCCTGACTCAAGGATCGAACCCGTATCTCCTGCACTGCAGGACGCACCATGGAAGCCCCTGTCTGCTTATCCACAATCCAATAGGGGAAGTAGACAGAACAGTAATTATAACGTGATGTGATAATGGCTATAAGGGAATGTCACAGTAAATCACCCCAAAATAAAAAAAACCACAGCCTTGATCTTAGAAGGTCTGAGGAAGCTTCCCACAAAGCAATGGGTTCTGAGATAAAACCCAGTATCAGTCAGGATAGGCTTGGTGTGCTGCTATAACAGGTGACCCTGGGATCTCAGTAGCTTGCAGGAATGAAGGTCAGTGTCTTACTCAGGCTGAATGTCATCTGTGGCTCAACTGTGGCTCTGCTCTATACCATCATCTCTTGGAGGCTCAGGGTGATGGAAAAGTGACTCTCGGGTCTCTTCTCAGAGGGAAAAGGGATGTGATGAGCCCTATGTTGGCTCTAAAGCTGCTACCCAGAGTGACACCTCTCACTCCCTACACATTACACTGGCTGAAGCAAGTCACATGCTCATTCCTGAGCATGTAAAATCCTCCTTCAGTGAGAAGTACCCCTAGGAGAGAATTCAAAACAATTTGTGAAGGAATAATAAATCTACCATGCATTCACAGCATAAGTTAGAGCTCCCTGTGTGAAACAAAGGTGCTGTGAGTATACAAAGGCAAACTATTTTTTTTACTTCTTATTTTACATTGGAGTATAGCTGATTAAGAGGTGGCTCAGATGGTAAAAAACCTGCCTGCAAGACAGGAGACCAGGGTTCAACCCCTGGGTCAGGAAGATCCCCTAGAGAAGGGAATGGCTACCCACTCCAGTATTCTTGCCTGGAGAATTCCACGGACAGAGGAGCCTGGTGGGCTACAGCACACAGGGTCACAAAGAGTCGGACATGATTGAGCGACCAGCTCTTTCTTATAGCCAATGAACAATGCTGTGATAGTTTCAGGTGACAACAAGGCGACTCAGAATAAAGTAGAATATTCAAAAGCACAAAAAAAGAGAGAGGAGGAAAAGGACCGAGGTGACTGGGGGAGAGAGAAGAGAGAGGCAGAGGGATTTGAAGAATTCCAAGGAGTTAGTTAACTGTGGCTGAAGCACAGGGGCAAGGAAGGGAGTGGAGACCGGATGCAAAGAAAAGCTTCCTTTCCTACCCTGGATGCACCAAACCAAATCTAGTGGTGGACACACACGCCCCCAACACAAAAAGGGCTTGGGAAGTGCTGATGTAAAGGAGCAGCAAGGTCTTTAAAGGCATATTTGAAACTAGATTCTGGGACTTCCCTGGTGGTCCAGTGGCTAAGGCCCTGCTCCCAACACAGGGGGCCTGGGTTGGATACCTGGTCGGGGAACTAGATCCCACAGCTGCAACTAAGACCTGGTGCAGACAAATGAGTAAATATTAAAAAAAAAAAAAAACCATGTTATTTCCCTTTAAGTAATAAATGGTGTGAACTGTTCAAAATGTCAAGATGAATGGAGGCATAAAGAAGGACAACACGGTAACCAGACAAATGTGAATGTGCAAATGACATAATAGTCACTTTAGGGTTCCTGGTGTCTATGACCTAAGCCATGGCCCCAGGTACTTGCCTATTGAATGAATCAAAGGCAAAAACTGAATAAAGGGTTATCTTTGGACCATCAGTCCACAATTCACTTGGTAAGATTTAAGATAGAATGACATGACGTGCAGATTAGGGCAAGGTTGGAGGGTGTGTGTTGATTCTCTTCCATGGATTCACAATGGGTCAGAGGTGGTGCCTTACAGGAAGAGCTCAAAATTCTTTTATTCACCCATCCATCACATTCACAGGCGGCACTAGTGATAAAGAACCCGTCTGCCAACGCAGGAGACATAAAGAGGCAGGGTTCTATCCCTGGTTTGGTAAGGTCCCCTGGAGGAGGGCATGGCAACACACTCCATTATTCTTACCTGGAGAATCCAATGGACAGAGGAGCCTGGAGGGCTGCAGTCCATGGGATCTCAAAGAGTCAGACACATCTGAAGCGACTTAGCACACACGCACACCATCACATCCTCATTTTACATTATGGAGTTAGGAAGTCTGATAGACCCTGGGGACTGAGTGGTACCCAAGGAAAACAAAATTGCTGGGATGGACAGAAATCAGATAAGCAAACTAACCAAACAATTATAAGATCTAGTGCCATGATAAGAAGAAACAATACACTTTCTGCTTGAGAAGAGCACGTTGAGCACATAAAGGTCAAGAGACTTCCCCCAAGACACACACTTGCCTATGATCCAAATCACTGAGGAGGCTGAAACCTAAGAGTAGTCCATCCGAGGGGAGCATGTGCAAAGGTCCTGAGGAAGAGAAGTACGTGGTGGGGCTGAGGGTCTCAGAGAAGTGGCTGGAGCGCTCTGCAGTGGGCCAAGAGAGATGGGGCTGAACAGACCTGGGTATCTTGGAATTGCTCAAGGCCTTGTGGCCACTGGGAGGGTTCAGATTTCATTTTAAGGCTATTTAACTCACTTCCAACAAGGGAACAGTGTAATCCACTGACTGAGGACAACGACCACTTCAGTGACCCCAGAACTCATTGCCAATATTGTGCAATTGTACTGGAGGAAAGCCAAGCACAGTCCATGCAGAGTGTATAGTGCAGGAAGGGAGGGCTTGTCACTCCCTTGGACTTTAGTTTTCCTTCTTTCATGCTAGGAAGCTGCAAAGCTGGCATTCAGAGTGCTGTGAATGGATTATTCAAGACAACACTGAAGAGCCCGATAAAATACATTCTGCAAGAAGCCCAAAAGGCAACATAAGCCCAGTTGCAGAAGTATGATCACACTAACCCTTATGATCACACAAGAGGAAATTATTGAGCTTCCAGTGCAAATTCACCAGCAGTTCGAATAAGGTCAAACACCATCCAGGACAACTGTCCTGATGTAAACGTGTTTTGTTTTTTTTTTTCCCCCCCTTAGCCTCACTTGTGAGTAAAGTGTTGGCTCACTTCACAGCTCAAGCAGATTTAATTCCTATTAATCCTGTAATAGTGGATGTTGCTGGTGGTGGTCGCTGTTGCCAATCCTTTTGGTTCCAACTCTCCCCTGGAATGGCATTTTGGGATGAACGCATTCGAGTTCACAGATGGAGTGGTGTTTTTCATGGGAAGATATCAAAGATATTTACCAAACCATGGCAGGGAGCTTTGTGGGGGATAATGACAAATTTGCAAACAAAAAGAAACTGCTCCAAATTACAAAAACAAAGGGCATGACACACATGCCAACTGGGAAGCCAGCAGTAAAACCAGCAGAAGCACCAAGCTCTGAAGAAACAGAGGGTGCAGGGGTGGGGAGGAGAGGAGCTGGCTAATGGCGACTTGGGCACGGGAAATACCACATCTGTCAGAGCGAAAGACAGAGTTGGGGCGGGGAAAACTTAAGGGAAATGATTTCATAGCTCAAGACCGCGCTAATCCCAGCAGGCAAGTTCATAAGTATACCTCCAAATACTCAGCGGTAAAGAATCTGCCTGCAAAGCAGGAGACAAGGGTTCGATGCCTGGGTCAGGAAGATCCCCTAGAGAAGGGAATGGTAACCCACTCCAGCATTCTTGCCTGGAGAATTCCATGGACAGAGGAATCCCTGGTGGGCTACAGTCCATTGGGTTGCAAGAATCAGACATGTCTGAGTGACTGAACCACCACTACCGCCTCCAGATATGTTCGTTATTTTCCCCCCAAACAACTGAATGTTTTCATCAAAGCCCCTCCCATCATACTTCCACATTAAAACAGAAGCATCCTTCTCCCTACCATCCCAGAGTGGCATTAGAGTTTTCAAATGGACACCCTATGCTAGGATGATTCCAGGAAATCCCAGGGTGATCAAGTACTTGCACACAAATGGATTTGACATGAAATTCTGGAAGGGGTGGATAGTCTGTCACTATGGAGTTGAGGGAAGTCTCAGGACACCATCTTTGGTGGGGGCACTTGTCTCACCTCTAACTCTTGCAGTACCAATACTCAGACTCCCCTGTCTCCTGAACACGTCTGACTCAGCGTCATGCCAGTCTCTGGCATGTGCCGGTCTTTCTGCTGTAACCCTTTCCCTGCCTCCTTTTCTGGGGGAACTTTTATCTTTTCCTTTGGGCCAAAGTTGACTGTCCTCTCTTCAAAGTTTCTGTCCCCATCTACGCAGAATCTAAGATGGCTTACATCTCAACCCAGTGCCTCTTTGCAACTTCATCCCTTATGTCCTTGATCGTGCTAGCCACCATCTGTGATTTCCAGGAGGACAGGGAGCTGGCCTACCCTGAGTCCCGCTGTGACCCTGGTGTTTTCCTGGAGGAAGTGATAACTGAAGACAGAAAGGAAACCAGAGATGAGCAGGGCATGATCCCTGTTCACAAAGGATTAATCAGGCTTCCTATGCTTTCCACCCAAAGCAGAAATTGCAAAGAAATCACAGCCCTTGGCCCTTTGTTGTGATTCTCCCCAGAATCTAAGATAATCCAGGGTTAATAAGGGGGTGAAAATTAACAGGTGTTCACAATTGTTGGAAAAATATGCAACAATCCAGTTGACAGTCAAGTTAGCCACAAACACTTTTAACTAACTCCTATGAGATGTTGTGTCATAAACACAGTCTCCATCAAGATGGATGTGAACGTCAACTATACTTCAAGTTAAAAAAATAAAAAAGAGGGACTTCCCTGGTGGTCCAGTGGCTAAGACTCCATGCTCCCAGTGCAGGGGGTCTGGGTTCAATCCCTGGTCGGGGAACTAGATCCCACGTGCTGCAACTAAAGATCCTGCACGCCTCAACTAAGAACAGGCACAGTCAAATAAATAAATAAAATGTTGTTTAAAAAAAAAGTAAATATAAAATAAAAAGGAAAGGAGGAAGGAAGGGTGAGATGGACAGGAAAGTGACTGAGTTGTGTTAAGCAACTTATTTTTTTAACTACCATATTATGACAACTGAGTTCACCATCAAATTCCAGTGTGACGGAATGGCTGCATTCGATCATTTCATCTTTTGGCACCCGAGAGGAATGATGACAAAATTCTGAAATGATCAGAATGAGCCACCCAGCCTTCACCTAGCTTCCACTCTCCTGAAGAACCTGTCTTTGTAGGGATGTTACTCCATCTCCTGAGATAGACATCATAAAAATTTTAAAGGCAAAAGTTTCCCCTATATCCTCTTACATCTCCAGCCCATCTTTCTGTCAGAGTTGCATAAAGCTTAGAGAGTGAACGAAGTTTACAAAAAAGACAATTGAAAGAAAAAGACGGATGTGACCAAGAGAGGTATTCATGTTCGTCCAAAATCCCACTTATTGCTTAAGAAGGAACACAGGGAACACTTCAGCAGGGCGCAGAGTTACACAGAATAAACACTGCTTTTACCCGCTTCCTTTGTGAGTATGTGTGGCCATGTGACTAAGTTCTGGCCAATGAACTGTAAGTGATACTGGTGCGCATAACTCCTATGCTGCTGCTGCTAAGTCGCTTCAGTCGTGTCCGACTCTGTGCGACCCCATAGACGGCAGCCCTATAAAGGGGCCTTAAAAGAAGAAGTGTGACCTAGCTTCCTTGGTTCTCCGTGGTGCCTGCTGGAACGGGAAGGTGATGGAGGAAGGTGGTGGACAAGTGATGAGGATGGCAGAGCACCTGGGCCAGGGAAGGACCATGCTGGAACCTCCACACCTGCCCTGCCCTTCCAAGTCTCTGGACTTCATTTAATGCAAGAAAAGAGTCAACTAACTTGTTAACAGCACTTTTTCTTGGGATTTCTATCAATTTGCAACCTAATCTAACCCCAGCCTACCCAATGGGTCTGGGGGGTGAGGCGGGGGGAGGGAATTAACGTAGGCATTTACAAAGATGAAGCCTGGTGGAGTGGCTGAAAACTGGAGGCCTGATTCCCAGGATGAGAACGCCCCAGTAAATGGCTCCTCTGCCCGTTTCTGTTCTTCTGCTCCACACTGCATGGGAGAGCCATTGCAATGATCATACTCCTTATCTGATGTCTGGGGAGGCTAGCACAGCCAGTTGCTTGAAAGCAGCTTTCGCTTTGACCCATTATCTTGGAAGAGGTGAAACAAAAGGGTTTCCCAGGTGGCTCAGTAGGTAAAGAATCTGCCTGCAACGCAGGAGATGCAAGAGACACAGGTTCATTAGACATGACTAAGCAGCTGAGCAAGGCTTTTAGTGAAAACCTATGAACAGACTAACAAGGACCTACTACTGTACAACACAGGGAACTCCGCTTCCAGGGTCAGGAAGATCCCTGGAGGAGGGCTTGGCAACCCAGTCCAGTCTTATTGCCTGGAGAATCCCACAGACAGGGGATCCTGGTGGGCTACCGTCCATGGGGTTGCAAAGAGTCGGACATGACTGTGAAGGCACACAGGCAGTCAGAACAAAAATAATTCTGCTTGAGATAAAAAAATAAATAAATAAATAAATCAGAAAGATGGAAATAACACCAGGACCCACAGACATCCATTTTAGTTAAAAAAAGAAAAGCTATGGGACGATGCCAGGGTTTTTCTGCTTTTTGGAAGGAAGTGAAAGCTGCCCATTTTCCTCTTACATACTGGAGTCATGAGCCCCACACTCCTTCCATGGCCTGTCGACAAGCCTATGCAGAAACTGACTATCAAATGCTCTGCTGTATGCTCCAAAACAATTTCTGTCTTTGGTGCAGGAGGGTTTGACACATGGCTAGATGACAGCATTCTAAGGAGAAGATGAAAGGAAGTGTTAGTCACTCAGTCATATATCTTTTTGTGACCCCATGGACTGTATCCCACCAGGCTCCTCTGTCCATGGGATTCTCTAGGCAAGCATACTGGAGTGGGTTGCCATTCCCTATTCCAGGGGATCTTCCTGACCCAGGGATGGAAGTCATATCTCCTGCATTGGCATGTGGATTCTTTATCACCTGAGCCACCAGGGAAGCCTTAATTAACTCTACTCCAATATAAATTAAAAGTTAAAAAAAGAAGAGCCAGGAACAGGTTTATCCTGCCCACTTGCCCCACTGCCGGTCACTCCATTCCCCCCATTCCACTCAATCCCACTCGCCTCAGGACTCCACTCCACGGTTTAGGCCATGTGCAGTCTGGACACAGCTGTGTGACTCGACATGTTCTTCTACCTTCTGCCCAGAAGGTATATATTTACCAGCCACGTGTGATAACAATGAGCACATGAACCACGAACCCTGTATCCAATAATTCAATCAGCCGTCTGCACACCTCATCCCTCTTACATTCCCACAAAGGCCAGGATGTACGTACTTCAGCGTCCTCATCATGTGGATGAAAAGACCAGCACACACAGTGATTCAGTGATACACACCCAGTCATCCAGTCACAAGACTAGTGAGCTTCCCTGGTGGCTCAGATGGTAAAGAACCCACCTGCAATGCAGGAGACCTGTGTTCAATCCCTGGGTCGGGAAGATCCCCTAGAGAAGGGAATGGCAACCCACTCCAGTATTCTTGCCTGGAGAATTCTATGGACAGAGGAGCCTGGCAGGCTATAGTCCATGAGGTTCCATAGAGTCGGACACAACTAAGTGACTAACACGTTCTCTTTCACAAGACTAATAAGCTACAGGATGTAATCCAAAGACAGGCTTTAGGACTCCAAAATGCCCTCTGCTATACAAGAAAAAGGGGATCTCAGGCTGCCTAGAAGAACCGTGCCCCCAGGGGAGCCTTTCCAGGGAAAGTTCATCAAACCCAGACAGAGCTGCAGGAAGGGAACAAAAGCCAGGGTCCCTATACATCCAAGGGCTTAAAACATCTAAAAATCTAGTGGCAGCACTTTGGGGTCAACCATGTGTCATTTAGAATCAGAGGGAGCTGCCTGGTCCTGAAACTTCTCTGCACTCAGCCAAGAGAGGCAGGTAGAAAGTAATCTAGAGCATCCATAAACCAAAGTCTCCTCTGTCCAGCAATGACAAAGAAAAGTATGTTTAATCCCACAGCAATCTATCAAGTGTCATGGGATACAGGCTGCATATAAAGTGCCGCATTATTTTCAACAGGAGAACTTTCGCCCAGCTCAACAGATTTTGTAGAGGCAATGGGTATCTGGGATCAAAAGTCTGCAGATTGATGGTGGTGGCTGTTTACCAGAATTGAAAATCTTGAACACCATTTCTCACAAAGATACAGGAATTATTTAAACAGGACTGTGCCTAGAGATCTGAAAGAGGGAAAAGAACTTATTTTCATCAGATATTTTTAAATCACCGATTCACTTACGCTTATGTCTCTACTCTGTACACTAAGATAGTCTGAAAGAGGATACATGGTGGTGAATCCAGAAGGTAAAGAGACTTTGCAGAAGAGAAAAAGAAGGAAGGTATTTTGCCTCGATCTAGTAGGAGCTCCTTCAAGACAAGGAAGTGGAAACGGAGACGCACAGATTTGTCTGTGTACATTCATCAAGAAGGAGGCAGGTCATGCTTGTTTGGGTGTGAGCTGTGTGGAACTTTTCATGAGCTCCATTGTTGAGCTTCACGTGAAGGATGGAAGGGGTAGGAAGGATGGCAAAGCTTTTTGCAAATGAAACAAGCAGAAAGCAAAGGAACAGTGATAGACTTAATTGGATAGTGGGTGACCCGGATGACAAACTGAATACATAAACAATGGGTGATCGTCTAAGCGAGGCTTGTATCTAATTTCAGTTGGAGTAATTAATGAAAAATTCATAGTTGTACACGCTTGGAATGTGCAACTTGAGATCTCCTGTCTGACATAGTAAAATTAAATATCAGAAGCACTGTCAGAAACAAACAATAATTTTGATGTAGAAAGTGAGTGTGAGAAACATCCGTGCCTTAGTATTCCATATTGTTATCAGATGTTATAAATGGACTTAGAACCTTGTGGATTGATTCATTTATTCTTTATATTTTTTAATAATGTTAAAAAAAATCATCTGCTGCTGCTAAGTCGTTTCAGTCGTGTCCGACTCTGTGCAACCCCATAGACGGCAGCCCACCAGGCTCTGCCGTCCCTGGGATTCTCCAGACAAGAACACTGGAGTGGGTTGCCATTTCCTTCTCCAATGCATGAAAGTGAAAAGTGAAAGTGTTAAAAAGTGAAATGCACAAAAAAAGAGTAAGGGAAGATAAGGCTGGAAAACGGAGGGTGTGGGTCATGGTGGGCATTCCGTGCTGCCCAGTGGCTTCGAGTGGATCTGAGAAGTAACAGGGAGCCATTGAAAGTGTTTGAGCAGGAGCGCAAACAGAGATGTGACTGGGGAAGATTTATTTGGAAACAGCATACAAAATTAATCAGTGGATACACACACACACAATTCTCTGGTGGCTTAGATGGTAGAGTCCACCTGCAGTGCCGGAGACCAGGTTCAACCCCTGGGTCAGGAAGACGCCTTGGAGGAGAGCAGGGCAACCCACTCCAGTGTTCTTGCCTGGAGAATCCCATGGATGGAGGAGACTGGCGGGCTACAGTCCCTGGGGTCACAAAGAGTCAGACACGATTGAGCGACTAACACACAGCACACACACACAACACACTCACTCTTAGGAGAAATCCTTGCTTTTGACAGATAATAAAATTTGAGTAAAGGATATAGTCCTAAGCGGGGTCAAGGTGAATGATGCAGCGTCTTTGTGATTGCTGTAACTTCAAATATAATCACTTCTGGGGCTATTTCGGTTGATTATGCAATACAAACAAGAGCAAAGATGCTTCAGCAAATTTTCTTTCTAAGTTTCTTTAATGGCCAGCTGGTTCTGGAGGACTGAGTGAACACAGACAAAAATGCACAATTCTAAGGAGTTTTAAAAATAAATAAAATGCTACAAAAGATGCCAGGGTAAGGACAGTGTGAATCTTTGCCAGAAACTCACCATCAGATGTTGCTAACATTGCCTTTTAACATAGAGGGTGGGAAGAGAGACTTGGCTAACATCTCTGCTATAATTTACAGTAAATATACTGTTGCTCTGCCTGTGAGACCATCTTAAGTTCAGAAAAACAAAATACATCAAAAAAATGAAACATGCCCACTTCCTTCTAGATACCTCAGATCCCGATGATCCTTTCTCAGAGCTCCTATAAATATGACATTTTGTTGTTGTTCTTTAGGTGCTAAGTCATGTCTGTCTCTTTTGCAACCCCTTGGACTGTAGGCGGCCAGGCTCCTGCAACCATGGGATTATTCAAGCAAGAATACTGGAGTGAGTTGGTCATTTCCTCTCCCAGGGGATCTATCTTCCTGACCCAGGGACTGAAGCTGTGTCTGCTGCAGTACCTGCATTGACAGGCGGACTTTACCACTGAGCCACCTGGGAATCCCAAATATGACATAGACTCATGGCAATCCTGCTGGCAATACAGGTAGGTTCTGGGCTGTTTGGGGATACACATATCCTTCTCACTCTCTGCTCCAAGGAGTACTCGAAGGAGTACCAAGGAGCCTTCTCAGGGGTTCCCTGCTTCTGGTCCATATGCCTTTTTCCCAGCACGCCTCAATGGGCAATACCTTCCTAAAGAACAGTTTCTCAACTGAAGGTGGTTTTCACCTGCAGGGGACATCCGGCAATATCTGGGGACAACTTTGCTGGCGGTGATAGGGAGGGAGGGTGCCACTGGTGTCCAGTGAGCAGAGGTCAGAGATGTTGCTGAGCCTCCTGAAATGAACAGGATAGGGTCCCCCAACAAAGAATCATGCAGCAGAAAATGGCAATTGTTTCAAGGCTGAAAAGACTTGTCCTAAATACACGTGGATTATATTGGTTATCATGCTTTTCAAAATTCACAAATACAACTCACAGACTTAGGGAACAAACTTAGGGTTCCCAGAGGGGAAGGGTAGGGAGAAGGGATAGTTAGGAAGTTTGGGATCAACATGTATACTGCTATATTTAAAATAAATTACCAACAAGGACCTAGTGTATAGCCCAGGGAACTCTGCTCAGTGCTATGTGGCAGCCTGATGGGAAAATGGATACATGTATCAGTTCAGTTCAGTCACTTAGTTATGTCCGACTCTCTGCAACCCCATGGACTGCAGGACACCAGGCCTCCCTGTCCATCACCAACTCCTGAAACTTGCTCAAACTCATGTCCATCAAGTTGGTTATGCCGTCCAACCACCTCATCCTCTGTCGTTCCCTTCTCCTCCCACCTTCAATCTTGCCTAGTATCAGGGTCTTTTCTAAAGAGTCAGTTCTTTGCATCAGGTAGCCAAAATATTGGAGTTTCAGCTTCAACATCAGTCCTTCGAATGAACACCCAGGACTGATCTCCTTTAGGATGGACTGATTGGATCTCCTTGCAGTCCAAGGGACTCTCAAGAGTCTTTTCCAACACCACAGTTCAAAAGCATCAATTCTTCAGTACTCAGCTTTGTTTATAGCCCAACTCTCACATCCATACATGACTACTGGAAAAACCATAGCTTTGACCAGATGGAACTTTGTCATCAAAGTAATGTCTCTGCTTTTATATATGCTGTCTAAGTTTGTCATAGCTTTTCTTCCAAGGGGCAAGTGTCTTTTAATTTCAGGGCTGCACTCACCATCTGCAGTGATTTTGGAGCCCAAGAAAATAAAATCTGACACTGTGTCCATTGTTTCCCCATCTATTTGCCATGAAGTGTATGTATGGCCAAGTCCCTTTGCTGTCCACCTGAAACTATCACAACATTATCAATCAGCTATCAGTTCAATTCAGTGTCTCAGTCATATCCAAGTCTTTGCAATCCCATGGACTACAGCTTGCCAGCTTCTCTGTCCATCACCAACTCCCAGAGCTTGCTCAAACTCATGTCCATCGAGTTGGTGATGCCATCCAACCATCTCATCCTCTGTCGTCCCCTTCTCCTCCTGCCCTCAATCTTTCCCAGCATCAGGGTCTTTTCCAAAGAGTCAGTTCTTTGCATCAGGTGGCCAAAGTATCGGAGTTTCAGCTTCAGCATCAGTCCTTTCAATGAATTTTCAGGACTGATTTCCTTTAGGATTGACTGGTTGGATCTCCTTGCAGTCCAAAGGACTCTCAGCTATACTCCAATATAAAATAAAAAGTTAAAAAAAAATTTCTCAAGTGCAAATGGTGTTATAAGCCTGAGACTGGCTTTCACAGTCCATAAGATGTGGTCTCACCAACTCTTCCAATTCATGTCTGTGTCACGTCTGTGTTCCAACTCACTGGTCCTCCATGGACTCTGGGATGCTTAGTGATCTCAGCCTACCTCAGGGACACCTGCCTCCTCCTGCCTTATTCCTTTCGTTCATCCTCTGCTCCTTGCTGGACCATCCTTTCTACCTGACTGCCTTATTTTATCACCCTTTCAGGATGACCTTCTCTGTGGATCTTGAAGTCAGCTCAATCACCATCTGAATGGTATGCTGAGTAGCACATACTCCTGTCGGCATCCAACCGCACTCGTGCGTACGACGAGCTACCCTCTTAGTCTTAGAGTCACAATCACCCATTATTCACACACGTCTCCTGCACTAGCCTCACAGAAGCACAGCTGCAACTTTCATTTCTTCTATTCCTCTCCACCATTTGCCCTTCCAGTCCCTAGCTGTAGCAAAACACGAGCCCTGCTTCCTGGAGCAGCAGCATCCTGGAGTAGCAGCATGCTGGAGAAAGCGGTCCTGAACTGACTGCATGTGGCCGCATCTCAAGTATGAAACAGAGTTTTCCTGTGACTGGGAAAGAAGACTCTGGGGCTCAGTCTACAATGTGAGCCTCTGACAAGGGGGAACCACAGCTCAAGAGGTTAAACCCAATGGTACTGATGTGGAAATACTCTCAGGCTCTACCCACCTCCATCACTGATCAACAGATATTCCACTCTGTGTTACCCTCCTTAGCCGGCTGACAGGTCAGGCAAGTGCCAGGACAACTGTGGTGCTGACTTTGAGAATAAGAGGAGGAGGAGGCATAGGAAGGCTCCCTGAGACCTGACAAACCACACCTAAAAAGTAAGAGAGAGGGTTGATGGGCTGAGGGCAGAAAGGAGAGGGGCGGGTGGGCAAAACCAAGGAAAGCTTGTGACATAGTATAAAACCCGAGAGAACAGGGAAGGAAACAGGACTTGAGAAGTGTCACTGAAGATTATCAACTGAACTCCCTTTAATGTGTGTGTGTATATATATATATATATATATTCCCCCCCCCCAGGAGAAATCAGTGAGTTGTTTTGTCTTATTTTCATGTTCAAAGTCAACTCGAATATTGTTCATTGCTCTACCCCATTGACTGGAGCTCGGTAAGGAGACTGGATTCCATGGATCAAGGGTTTATAAGGGTTGCCCAGATTACAAAGGAAATCAACTCTGAATATTCATTGGAAGGACTGAAGCAGAAGCTCCAACATTTGGCTACCTGATGCAAAGAGCCAACTCACTGGAAAAATCCCTGCTGCTGGGAAAGATTGAGGGCAGGAAGAGAAGGGGGCAACAGAGGATGAGATGGTTGGATGGCATCACTGACTCAACGGACATGGGTTTAAACAAACTCAGGGAGGTAGCGAAGACAGGGAAACCGGGTGTGTTGCAGTCCACGGGGTCGCAAGGAGTCAGAAGACCAAGTGACTGAACAAGAACAGATTATAAAGAACCTATTGTCTATGGACAAAGAAACTGAAGGTAAGTTACTCACTTAGCCCCAGTCATGTGACACTGGAACCAACCTTCAAATTCAGGAAGATAATGATCAAGCCCCACTCAACCACTTTACCAGTACACTTCTCAAAAGAAAAGGTTTACTTTCACATCCATTTTTTAAAAATTATTATTATTCAAAAAGGTCTTACTTCCAATGATAGGCACCTGGATATTTTTATGACTTGTAATGATTAGCTCCATGCTTTTGATAGACACAACTGTACATGTAGACCAATACATAGAGAGATCAACATTCTCTGTCGTCACAACTATTGAGTTCATATCCATCTATAACTCCTGAATCATAAGCTGATAGGTAGGGCAACCTACCATAGCTTTGCTTGCGGAATAGATACTCAATAACTGCTATTAATGCTTCTAAATGCACAGGACTGTGGACATCCATCAAGGAAGCAAACCTAACATTCTCCCTGGAATTCCTTTTTATCCTGAGTTTCTATTTCCATTTTGTCTCAGGCTGTATCAGACAGAGCCAAGTCCCCTGGTGTATGTTTCTCGCGGAACCTTTGTTCCCTGGTTCTTTATGAGAGTTTTATCCTACTCAGAGTTGAAGAGAAAAATAACCCATTTATATTCCCGGCACTACGCTCTGGGTTTTATTCCTACTGCTGCTATGACGGGGGCTGCGACAAAGAGGAATACCAATGTCAGCAAGGAGTTAAATGCACTGCTTCTCAGAATGCAGTGGACTGGCCAGATGACTCAGAAGAAAGGGAAAGGCAGGGCCATCTCGAGTTCTAAATTTAGACAGATAGAGACAGAGACGTATGTATACACATATGTATATCTTTACACATCTATCTACCTATTCATATATCATCTGTTTAGCTTTGGCTGGAAGACCAAATAGCAGAGCATTTAGTTAAGAGTGCAAATTCAGAGCTCAGAGAAGCCTGATACCAGCGCCACCTCTGTGTACTGATTTTGGAAAACAGATCTCAGCTTGCCCATCCGAGCCACAGGTGCAGCCACAGTGGTGCTCATCTTAGAGGCTTGCCGTGTGGCCCCCGGGAGCTGGTGCATGCGGGCTGTGTAGGTCGCCTCGCATTCTGAAGTAGGTGGCACGCCAAAGTCCAGACGGGATCACTCTGGGCAGTATTACAAAGACGGGGCTTATACAGGATGGTGGAAAACAGAATGGTTTATAAAGTAACCTTGGGAGTTCCCTGGATGTCCAATGGTTAAGATTCAGGGTTTTTACAGCCATGACCTGGATTGAATCCCTGGTCAGAGAACTAAGATCCCCATAAAAAAAGTAAACTTCGAAAAGTAACCTCTTTGCTAAAATCCCCAAAATTGACCTCTAAGAGAATAGGGCTTGGAGTTAGATGAGACTTGAGTTCAAATTGCCAGCTTTTCCATTTACTGAGAGGATACATGGGTGTTAACAGAAAGGGAGGAAGAGAAGGGACAGATGGAGACAGAGGAGGGCTGGAGGGAGAGAGAATGATGGGGAGAGAAAGACAAAGAAAGGAGAACATGGCCATCTCTTTTAACCATCAGAGATTCAATGCCCTTATCTACAAAGGGGGACAACAACAGTACCTGCCTCAGATGGTCACTGTGAGGAGTAAGTTATATACGTACACAGTCCGGCGTATTATTTGTCACGTGCTATGCACACAAGAAACTGGTGTTCATAAACAATCCATTCTCTTATTAACTGTCTGGAAGGGCTGTATCCACACTCCCCATTCACTCCCATCTGAAAGCAACATGTTTAGGATGCCTTGTTATCAGGAACTATTTGTTAATTCCCGATGCAGAATTCAAATCTTTCAGTGTACCTCACCTGTGGCTCCATGCTAATTATGTACTTATCTTATTTGAATATCTGCTGCAAATGTACAGAGCACTGTTGTCTTTCCGCCTCCTGGTTATAAATAGTCAGGAATAGAAGCTTTTTAAAAAAAAAAAAAAAAAAAAACTTTGGCATAGAAAAGAAAACAAATCAAGAACATCCTATAATATAATATCCTGTTCCTTTGACCAACTGGGGCTTTTGGAATTTTTTCAGGATGACTTTTCCAAACAAGTACAGCACTGAACACACCCCCACATTCACCCTAACAAGATATTCAATTGCAAAACTATGCTTTAATAAAAATCTAGAAGATGTTTTCTCTGTCATAAAGTCAAGTGTCCCCAACCCACACATAGTATCTTTTGGCTTTTGCTTCTCAGTGGCTATAATTTAAAGAAAGCAAGGGCTCTGATGACAGAAGTATACATTCAATGGACTTTTCTCGTAGCACAACAGATAGGAATCTACCTGCCAATGCAGGGGACATGGGTTCGATCTCTGGTCCAGGAAGATCCCAAACTCTGCAGAGCAAGTAAGCCCGTGTGACACAACTACTGAGCAGCACTCCAGACCCGGGAGCCACAACTACTGAGCCCAAGCGCACAACTACTGAGCCCAAGTGCTGCAACTACTGAGCCCAAGTGCTGCAACTACTGAGCCCAGGTGCTGCAACTACTGAGCCCAAGTGCTACAACTACTGAGCCCAGGTGCTGCAACTACTGAGCCCAAGTGCTGCAACTACTGAGCCCAAGTGCTACAACTACTGAGCCCAGGTGCTGCAACTACTGAGCCCAGGTGCCGCAACTACTGAGCCCAAGTGCTGCAACTACTGAGCCCAGGTGCTGCAACTACTGAGCCCAAGTGCTACAACTACTGAGCCCAGGTGCTGCAACTACTGAAGCCCGAGTGCCCTGGAGCCCATGCTCTGTAACAAGAGAAGCTGCTGCAATGAGCAGCAAGCACACCACAACCAGTGTAGCCCCACTCACTGCAACTAGAAAAAACCCCACACAAAGTGACAAAGACCCAGCACACGGAGTCTTTCAAAGTTTTTAAAGAAAACTTATTTTAAAAATTAAATGTTTTTAAAATTAGAAAGTTAAAACATTTTTTCATTTTATTTTAAAGCTTAAAAGAATAAAATTTAAAAAAATTAAAAAAAATTTTTAATTGCAAAAAATCAAGTTAAAAACAAAAGAAATGTAAATTCAATACCTGACACTACCAAATGTTGGCTGTGTGACCTTGGGCAAGTGACTTAACCTGTCTGAGCTCCCTGTAACAAGTGGGTAATAACAGTACCTACATCATAGGCAGGGCTTCCACCCAGTTCAGTACCAAGCAAATTGTTCAGATCCTAGTCCATGTGACTCCCATTTCCCTAGGGCTGGAGTTGCTGTCATTTATATTGTTCTGAAAATTAGATAAGCTAATACACAGTTGGATTTGGCACACAGCCAATGCTGAGTAAGTGCTGCTGCTTCTTCCTATTACTATTACTGTTATCATTACTACTGTCATAGGCTCTGTGTGAAGATGGAATGCGAGAATCCCAGGAAACACTCCCATTAAGTGAGATCCAGGGTCACTGGGGTTTGTAAGCAACGCCAGTTCCATGGTAAATGACAGCAAGCAGGGCGAGACCCTCTCATGCCCCCCATCCCACCCCAAAGGCCATAAGGGCAACAAATGGGAGTGAAAGCCCAAAACCAGGCCTAGTTCAATTATCCACACTAATGGCAGGGTTCAGAGGCAAGGGCAACCAATGAGACGGGATAATCCAAAAGCCACTTTCCCTTGGCCACCAAGCACACGGTCGGTTCACATTCAAATACACTATGTCGGCCATTCCGGGGATTAATTTCCAACAAAATAATGAATCCACACACGACAGGCTTGGTTCCAGCTGGGAAGTGCCCTGGTTCTTTGGTCTGTTTCCTGCTCATCTCCTCTCTGCAACACACCCCACGCTGAGAAGAGCCAGCAGGCTCCCCAGACTGGTGCCAAGAACCAATCTAAACAGGGTTGACCCCTCTCAAATCTTCCCAGAGCATGAAAGAGGCCTGCATTTGAAAGGTTTCTTCTCCATGAAAATTAACCGGGGCTCCCAGATGCGATGCAACCAGTGAGGGACTAAGGGGACAGCTTGCTGCAAAGACCACACAGCTGAACCCCGTTGGCCTCGGCCCCAGCCAAGTGCAAGGTGCGTGGTGTTGCCCATCTTCTGAGACATAAAGATCTCGAGATGCCCTCCTCCCCATCATGAACACGGCAAGTTCAAAAGGAATATAACCTTGTCATTCATGAAGGAGATGTCTATCCTAGGGGCTAGAAAATTAAACACTGCCATGAGGACTATACTGCGTGTATTCATCCAGTAAATAGATTTATTTTTGTTTTGCTATTGTTTAATGGCTCAATCATGTCCAACTCTTTGATACCCCATGGACTGCAGCACGCCAGGCTTTCCTGTTGTTCATCATCTCCTGGAGTTTGCTCAAACTCTTGTCCATTGAATGAGTGATGCCATCCAACCATGTCATCCCCTGTCACCCCCTTCTCCACCTGCCCTCAATCTTTCCCAGCATCAGGGTCTTTTCCAATGAGTTGGCTCTTCGTATCAGGTGGCCAAAGTATTGAAGCTTTGTAAATTAAACAGGTATTGAGCACCTATGAGGGGTCTGGCACTGGACAAGGAACTAAGCATATAAAGAAACAGGAAGAAGAGTCCCTACCCTATAACCTTGTTGTTGTTGAAAGGCTAAGTCGTGTCTGATTCTTTGCAACTCCATGGGCTGTAGCCTGCCCGGGGTCCTCTTGTCCATGGTATTTCCCAGGCAAAAATACTGGAGTGGGTTGTCATTTCCTTCTCCAGGGGATCTTCCCGACCCAGGGATCAAACCCAGGTCTCCGGCATTACAAGTGGACTGTTTACCATCTAAACTACCAGGAAGTCCTGATAGCCTTGTAAAAACAAACAAAAAAACAATGGCAGAGGAATGTAATAAGTAAACACGGTGGTGAGAACAAAAAGCTTGGGCCCAGAGCTCTTCTGCTGGGGGCGGGGACTGGGGACCACGCTCTAAATCTAGCACTTTCTGGCAAGTCAACAACACTTCTTGCCCACTCATCTGCAATAGCCTCCTTTCATTCTTTCTGCCCCACCTCACCCCTCAAGCCATTTTGTGTTCCATAGAAAGAGGGATTGTAAAATTTGAATCTGACCTGGATTCAATATTCAAATCTCCCCCATGGTTTCCTGATGCTCTAAGATGCAAGCCATGGGACTTCCCTGTGATGGTCCAGTGGTTAAGAATCCACCTCGCAATGCAAGGGACGAGGGTTGATCCCTGATCGGGGAACTCAGATCCCACATGCCACAGGGCAACTAAGCCTGAGAGCCCCAATTAGAGAGTCCATGGGCTGCAATAGAAGATTCCACATAATACAACAAAGATCCTTCATGCCATAACCAATCTCAACAGAGCCAAACAAAAATAAACAAAAGATGCAACCCATGCCCTCACCTTGGCTGCACACCCCAATGGTCTGGCCTTTGCCTCCCTGCGTTCCCTTTAATCTGGCTGCCCCATGCCCATCACACTCCAACAACCTGGGTTCTTTCAGCTTCTCCAACACACCAATCTCTTTTCCTTCCTCAGAACCTAGGCACCTTCTGTTTCCTTTCATGAAGATGCTTGACCTACAACTGAGTTCCTCTCATCTGTTTGGTCTCTACTCAAATGCTCCCTCCTCACAAGGAGATCAAACCAGTCAATCTTAAAGGAAATCAACCCTGAATATTCACTGGAAGGATTGATGTTGAAGCTGAAGCTCCAATACTTTGGCCACCTGATGCAAATATCTGAATCACAGGAAAAGACCCTGAGGCTGGAAAGGTTTGAGGGCAGGAGGAAAAGGGGGTGGCACAGGATGAAATGGTTTGATAGCATCACTGACTCAATGGACATGAATTTGAGCAAATTCTTGGAAGTAGTGAAGGATTGGAGAAGGCAATGGCACCCCACTCCAGTACTCTTGCCTGGAAAATCCTATGGACAGAGGAGCCTGGTAGGCTGCAGTCCATGGGGTCGCTAAGAGTCAGACACAACTGAATGACTCCACTTTCACTTTTCACTTTCATGCATTGGAGAAGGAAATGGCAACCCACTCTAGTGTTCTTGCCTGGAGAATCCCAAGGACGGCAGAGCCTGGTGGGCTGCCGTCTCTGGGGTCGCACAGAGTCGGACATAACTGAAGCGACTTAGCAGCAGCAGCAGTGAAGGATAGGGGAGCCTGGCATGCTGCAGTTCATGAGGTCATTAAGAGTCAAATATGACTTAATGACTCAACAACAGCAATAAGCAGTCAACTACCAATAATTAAACCCCAACTGGGCCTCCTTCATTGCACATTCAAAGTGTGAAAGAATCAATTTTTTATTTTTGTCATGGCCTTATTTATGTCCATGTACCCATAAATAAGAACAAATAATAAATATTAAGAAGACAAAGAACAAAGGATAAGAACGAATAAGTAGAACAAATGTTGGAGACTTCTCTGGGTGTCCGATGGTTAGGACTCCATGCTTCTAATGTAGGGGACACAGGTTGGATCCCTGGTCAGGGCAGCAAGATCCCACAGATGACACCACATAGCCAAAAAACAAAACAAAACAAAAAGTAATAAACTAATTTTGAAAAATAAAATGCATAAAAATGAATACATGTTGGCTGAGCCCTCATGATCTGCCAAGTTCTTCTCTAAACTCTTTCCATGTGTCACCTCCTTTCATTTCATCTTCCCAGCTAACGTGTACAGTCATCGCCATGGAGATAGGCACAGAGAGATTAAGCAACTTACATGCTAGTTGTGTGATGCACATATATGACAAAGGCTAAATCTGGGATTTAAGGCTAAACCAGGGATGTCTGGTTGCAAAACTTGTGCTCTTAACTTCCATGCTGAGCCACTTTTCAACCACAAATATCTCTATTTTTTTCAATTAAAATAAAATCACCTCCCCAAAGGGCTGTTAAAAAGTGACAAAGATCACAGGGGAATTTTGTTCAGTAGAACTCACCCAACCTCTCCCTTCGGGATCATCTCTTGTCTCTCCTTCCCCACGTCCCCGTAACAATCAACACACTGCCCTATCCTTTTAGAAGACACTCTATCCATAATCTCTCTTAGCAGCTGTAACTACATAAAGCTTATTTATACTCATGTCCTATGGCTAAAAGAGATCTTTAGGCAGCCCACAGCCCTGTCCAAAGAGTATATACATCACCAGGGGACAGGTTGTGAAATAGACTGAGTTGATTTAACAAGAAATGCCCATTATCCAAGAGCAAAGAAAACCCAAGGCCACCACTCTTCTCTCCCACCCTGGCTTCTATTTTCTTCTACCTCCAGCTCCATTCTAATTCTGTGCCTCCAATCCTAAATACATTAAAAACATAACCTATTCTATGTCTTAAAAAAAAAAAAAAAAAAACCTAAACAGGCTCAACTTAAGGTCAGCCTTTTCTGGTACACTGGTTCCTATTAAGGAAGGAATAGAAGGAGAGATTGCTTTTAAAAAGAGAGAGGCTGCTTTTAATGACAGTTTCCGAACAGTGGCCTTTTGTACTTGAACAGATTGATGATAAAGCTCACTGTCAACTGACAGTAACATCAATGTCACGGAACAAAGGGACAGACGTCCCTCGGTAAGGGGTCATCCCAGAGCCATTAAGCAGTGCGGGTCAGCTCTGCCATCTTGGGGGACAGTGACTCCTCAGGATTATGTGGCCGCTGACTTCCTCTGAGCCAAGTCAGGGGAATAAGGCAGAGTTGGGAATGAAAACTCTCTCTCTCTTTCACACACACTCCCTATCTGAAAGTAATTCAACACTGCCCAGCACTGAACAGCCTTGGTCCATGTTTGAATCTGACCTTTGTCGAGTCTTTGCCCCATGACTTTAGGCACATATCTTTGCTTTTGTGTGCTCCAGTGTTCTCATCTGTAATACAGATACTAATAGGGCTGTTCTGTTGACAAGATGAGGTAATTCATGCAAAGACTTTGGCAAGATGTCTAGATAGATGAACACTCAAATTTTATGGTGGCTGTTAATACTACTACTACAATTAGGACAGAACTGTACAATCCAAAGCATCAGCAAATTTCCCCTTGCTAACACTTTAGTGAAGGAGATGCGGCATCTGATAATTCTACTGTTTTAAAGGTGAGGCTCAGACAGGTGTTCTGATGGCTCCAGATCACCTAAGTAGCCAACTATCTATCAGAATCGAAACGAGAGAAGTGCCCATCTGACTCCAGACCATGGCTTGGTTCAATACTCTTACGTTACTTCTCAACCCATGGAAGACTGGGGGACTGTTATATGTCTGGAATGATCCTGGGGACAAGGGAATAAAGACCATTCACTGAGTTTCCCAAGACAGCCACAATTTCACACATTGTATTGGAGTGTTAGAGTGGCAACATCATATATCATCTAACCTGGATGTTTTTTGAGAGTGACAAGTGCTGTCCTGGACAGGATTCCAGGAGAAGACATAAACTAAGGCAGTACCAGACAGACTGGGACAAATGCTCTCTACCTGCTGTCCACATATAATTATATTAGTACAAATCCTGCCTCTTCCTTCTATCATGGACTACGGCATCTAATATTTCATTTCCCAGCGTATTTTCTCATGTCCTCTCTGCTGGCGGGATCATCCCTCTTGCTTTTGGCCAATGACTTCAACCCATGATGTCATCACAGAGCTGGCAAGTACAATATCACTCTCCTCCCAAGCATCAAAGGCCCAGTGAAGGACAAGCTCAAAGCCAAGTCATTGGAGGTTATTTCCAGGGATTCTTCTGACCCACACTTTGGGGGAAGGCAGATATCATGATGCTCAAAAGATAAACTGTTGGATTTGCCTCCTCATTCTTTCTTGGGTGTTTAGGGGAAGTGTATCGTCTGACACTGCCCATCCACCAAGAGGCAGAGACAAGTGGAGATAAGAGGGGAGCACAAAAAGGGAATATCTTCTCAGTATTGGGCCACTGGCTTCAGCCCCAAATCTTAGGGTCCAGTCTCTGATACCTTCATTCCTGAATTCACTTAGTAGACTTTGGTGGTGGTGGTGTTCAGTAGCTAAGTCATGTCCAACCCTTTGCAATCCCATGGACTGCAGTATGCCAGGCCTCCCTGCCACACATCATCGCTCTGAGTTTGCCCAAGTTCATGTCCCTTGAGTTGGTGTTGCTACCCAACCATCTCATCCTTTGCCACCCTCTTCTCCTTTTGCCTTCAGTCAGATGCTATCCAACCATCTCATCCTCCATGCCCTCTTCTCCATGTGCTTTCAATTAAACTTTGTAGGCTAACACAAAATCTTCCCAAATCCAGTATCTAATATAGTCTGAGGTCACTTAGATATCTGTACTTCCTTTTGTTAAAAGCAGCATGAAATAGGTTTCTATTGCTTGCAATCAAAATACTTCTAACTATACAGATACCAAAAATATGGATATGGAAAAGGACTTCTAAGAAAGATAAAATACTTCAGTAAAAGAAAATTTAGGAAGGAGAGAAGTCATGGTAAGCAGAATATTTTCATTAAAATAATCTTCTGAGTGGGCTTGGGAGAACTTAAACATTTGTCTAAGGAAAAAAGAAATTTCATGTCAAGAGGTCTGGTTGAAAGAAGAACATGAACATGGAAAGGCATTATGGGGTAGCAGCACTGACATCAATAAATTATGGTTCAAATGCCAGCTCCACTGCTGAGTTCTCAGTCAAGACACTTCAGCTTCTGAGCTTCTGTTTCTTCCTCCACAACATAAGGTTTTTGACAACTCTCGGAGTTGTTAAGAGAGTCATCATGAGCATACATAAAGTACCCACATGACTGTTAACACACAGACGGTTATTAAAAAGTAGTGATTATTATTTGTGTGTGGAGGGCAGCAAAGAGATCCAGTTGTAAAAGAGCTGGGCTAGAGACTGTGTTATTCCTAGAGGTAGAAAGTACACTTTTGTTGTCTTTGGCCAGCTGTGGCCTGGACCAAGGTCTGGACTCTATGAAGTGTTTAATAAAAGTCAACAAATAGATAAATGAAAAATGAAATAATTGATGCATATACAAAGCCTTAGAAAGATCTCAAATCACCATAAAAGCCATCATCAATATCCTCAAAGTAAATGTATCTGGTGAGGTATTTAGTGTCTGATTAAAGAATCCTCACAGCAGTCGGAAGACTTAAAACCTGCAACATAGTACAAATAAGAAAAAAAAGTAAAGCAATCACTTTTGCTTATATTCATAAACCCATGTGACTGACTTACAAATAGAGAATAAGCAGAAAGAGACGCGTACGCCTACAGAACCAATGTATGGTTGGCAGTGGGAAGGTCAGGGGGAAGGGATAGTTATGGAGTTTGGGATGGACAGGTACCCATTGCTATAGTTAAAATGGATAACCAGCCAGGACCTACTGTAGAGTTCAGTGAACTCTGCTCAACGTTATCTGGCAGCCTGGATAGGAAGGGGGTTTGGGAAGAATGGATACATGTATACGTACGGCTGAGACCCTTTGCTGTTCACCCGAAACTATCACAACATGGTTTATTAATCAGCTATACCTCAACACAAAATAAAAAGGTTAAAAATAAACAAAAGCCAGCTGTTTAAAAAAAGAGAGAGGGGAAAATATGCATCGTTCATCCAATCATTCATTTATCTGTCAGTTCATTCACAGGCATTAGCTTCTGTTCTGATTCGGCAATGTTATGCACCCTAGGGACTCACAGATGAAGACACAGTTGCTGCCAGGGAACCCTCAAACAAGGGCATGAAGAAGACATATGAATGACTAACTTTGATCTAATATAATACATATCATTCTGTCAGAGGTATTAAAGGCTCCAGATCTCCTGAAAAATGAGCATTCACTTTAAAGAAGGAGACTGGAATACACCAAGACAGGCTGAGGAAAAAAGTAACTCATGAAGGAGGAAACAGCATAGCACAGGCATAAAGTCATGAAGATACCTGTTGTCTTTGGGAAGGACAGTGAGTTGTCTGATCTCTCTGGAACAGGCACACTTGAGGAGAGTAGGGGAGCCGAAACGTGAAGACGGGGTTGACCAGATATCCACAGGCCTTGACTACCAAGCTAAAACAAAGAGAGTTCACTCTGCAGAAGCTGACAGGTCACCAAAATGTTTGATAAAGAGCGTGACATAACCAAATGGGAGTCTTAGTGAAATAACTGAAAGGAGAGCAGAGAGCAGGTTAGAAAGGATGATGGCAAGACAGATATTATTCATTTTATATTGAAAAGTCAATTGCCAAAGATATTAGTAAGGATGAGTACATATATGGACACACTGGAAACTGAAAGAGAGAAGTCTACATAAGTCAGGGCTCTAAGGGACAAAGCGGAAGAAAACCCAACCCAAAGTGCATCAAGAGGGTTGGGAAGAAGGCGTTACTGTCCTATGTAATAACTGAAACACACGTGTCTGTATGATTTCTTCCAGATTTTCTCGACATCCCTGTACCATCCTCATCATCATTTATATAACCATTCCCTTGTAAGGCAGTTACATTATGTCCAGTTTGGGGAACGGGCAGCATCTCTCATCACGGTGCCATCTCCCATCCTCACAATTTCTAAATCAGACAAATCAAGGTGATTTGTCCAGAAAATTCTGAATCGTGTTTCAGTGGTCTGTCTAGACCAGGTACTCATCCCTGAGTCATTTTTGAGGCCAATGTGTGGGATGCCCTGATGGGTCGGGTCTGGATTATGTGCCATTTTGAATTTGAGGTGGGTTATACATGTTCTTTGAAACGTATACAATTATGACTCTTTTCACATTGATCAAACATTCAAACTGCAGTACAGTGATTAAAGATGAATAAAGTTGAAACTAAAAGGAGACCTGGGTTTAAAAGAAGGGCCATGTGTTTATTATCTGGGTGAACTCTGGCAAATTATTTAACCCCCTCTGATTCTCTGATGCACAGTCTATAAAACAGATGCAACACTAATATGTAAATGAGAATTAGGCAGAATATTACATGTAAAGTGGAACATATGAATATGTATGTGTGTGGGGGGTATATCTGGAAATGGAATATATACTTGGAATCAAAGTATTTGGCTTTTAAAATCCCAAGTAATTCCAACTCTATATTTAAATGTGTGTATATGTATTTGTGTGTGTTTAGGAGCTCTAGTTCCTAGACATAATCTGGCTAGACTGGACATAATCTAGCTACCTTACAAGGGAATGGTTATATAAATAATGATGAACTCACACAATAAAATAATACATAAACCTTAAGCAGAATGCAATAGACCTATATAGGCCAACTGGAGGGCTGATGCTGAAGCTGAAACTCCGACACTTTGGCCACCTGATGCAAAGAACTGACTCATTGGAAAAGACTCTGATGCTGGGCAAGATTGAAGGCAGGAGGAGAAGGTGATGACAGAGGATTAGATGGTTAGATGTCATCACTGACTTGATGGACATGAGTCTGAGCAGGCTCTGAGAGCTGGTGATGGACAGGGAAGCCTGGCATGCTGCAGTCCATGGGGTCACAGAGTCAGACATGACTGAGCGACTGAACTGATACAAGCAGATACAGGAAGATCTTCATGATGCATCATTAAATACCAAGAGTAAGGTATAAAACAATGAGTTGAGTATACACTTATTTAAACAAACCATATATATGTGTGTGTGTTGTATATACACATATATATATCATATATGTATACACATATACATGTATACACACATATACATCATTGTTCAGTCACTGAGTTGTGTCCAACTCTTTGTGACCCCATGGACTGCAGCACACCGGGTTTCCCTGCCCTCTACTGTCTCCCAGAGTTTGCACAAGTTCATGTCCATTGAGTCGATGATAAACATAAACATACACGCCTACATATGTATACACACACATATATTTCATTAAATCATATAGAAATATAAGCTATATATGTATGGTTTATATTCTTAAAAGCATTACTGTACTTTATGTACTAAGTACTATGTACTGATAATTATGCACATGCATAACATAATAAATATACAAATAAAGATGCACATATAAGAACTTTTATATGACTAGAACTTTCATGAAAAAATACATAAGAAGCCAAAAATGGTTGCTGAAGGTGACCTGGCCACCTGGAAAGAGACCTTAAATTTTATTCTATGTTTGAAATTCTTATTTTTTTTAAATGTCCATCTGTTTTATGGGTTCAGTTTTTAGAAACATGCTCTTCATATCACTCTACTGTGTTTGTTTCATTCTTTTAAGTATCGACATTTATTTATTTGGCTGTGCTAGGTCTTAATTGTGGCATGTGGGATCTTTAGCTGCAGCCCGCAAACTCTTAGCTGTGGCATGCGGGATCCAGTTCCCTGACCAGGGATTGAACCTGGACCCCCTGCATTGGGAGTGCAGAGTCGTAGCCACTGGACCACCAGGGAAATCCTTGAAATTCTTATCTTTGCAACCATGTGCAAAATATCATTCCATGCCTTTTTCCTAAACGTGATTTTCACTGACCTTTCCCAATGCATCTGCTGTTGTTTATCCTATCAGTGAAAACGCCCAGCAGAATTTCCATTCCTAATGGTGTTTGCGTGGGAATGGACCAGCTTTTTTCAGACCACCATATTTACATGCAAGGGCCACTTTGGTGGAAACGATGCTAGCTGATTAAGAGGGTTTGTGCAAAAGTACCCACTGTGATTGAAACACTCATTTAATACATTTTAAGTGCCCAAAATGCTCAGCTTCCTTGATTGGTGTTGATTGTTTGCATTTGATTTATTTCCTCCGTATCAGTGTTCATTAAGTTACTTAAGTAATGGCCACCCTGTAGCTGTGTCTCTATTTAACTCCACATCTTTGGGAGCATTCTAATTCAGAGACTGTTCACTTCAGGAGCTGGGAATGTAGATTTGACCTCTGAAGGGTTGTGTATTCCTCATAGAAATTATTTACAAGGAAAATTATCTTTCAAAAAAAATTCACAGCAGTCTCCTCTGATTTTTTTTCTATTTATAGCTTCTATTCTTGGCAGAAGTCTTATTATTTTTGACAATTTATTAACTACCACAGACACACTTATAAAGTGATGTTCAATGTTCACAACAGTGTGCTTGATCTTCCACATTTTAAAAATCTACTACCCGTGTGGACAGTAAGAGTTCTGCCAGCAACATTCTAATAGTCCTTATACAAGTTCAGTTCAATTGCTCTGTCATGTCCAACTCTCTGCAATCCCACAGACTGCAGCACGCCAAGCTTCTCTGTCCATCACCAACTCCTGGAGCTTACTCAAACTCATGTCCATTGAGTCGGTGATGCCATTCAATCATCTCATCCTCTTTTGTCCCCTTCTCCTCCTGACTTCAATCTTTCTCTTTCCCAGCATCAGGGTCTTTCTAATGAGTCAGTTCTTCGCATCAGGTGGCCAAAGTATTGAAGCTTCAGCTTCAGCATCAGTCCTTCCAGTGAATATTCAGGATTTCCTTTAGGATGGACTGGTTGGATCTCCTTGCAGTCCAAGGGACTCTCAAGATTCTTCTCCAACACCACAGTTCAAAAGCATCAATTCTTCGGTGCTCAGCTTTCTTTATAGTCCAACTCTCACATCCATACATGACCACTGGAAAAACCATAGCTTTGACTTGACAGACCTTGGTTGGTAAAGTAATGTCCCTGCTTTTTAATACACAGTCTATGTTGGACATAGCTTTTCTTCCCAGGAGTAAGCATCTTTTAATTTCATGGCTGTGGTCATCATCTGCAGTGATTTTGGTGCTAAACCCACTGTAAAAAAACAAAAGACACAGCTTCGCAGACGTGGCTTCACTGGACATTCTGATAGTCCATAGTTTGAATGGAGATTTCCTTCTTGTGTTTTTTTTTTTTTTTTTTTATCTGTCCCAGTGGAGGTGGGTTTGGGGACTTCTCTTCATTCGTTGTTTATATTCAGGCTGTTGAGATTTGCTTTTGCTTCCCAGGAGGACAAGTAGTGATGTCAGTTGCTGTCACACATTTACATCAAGAAGCTTCACTATGGAAAGGGGAGGGTGGGTCAGGCAGGCGAGGGGGTCAGAAGGAGGGTCTTCTGTGCTGCGTAATCTAGGATAAGCATCAGGATGTGTGATGTCATGAGCACCAGGGACAGGCAGAGGGCCCTGGGAACACGGGGCATGAAAGTAAAACGAGAAAGAACAAGCCGCATTTGTCTGCATATTTTTGCCCACAAAAGCTGGGTGCTTCAAGAACGAGTAGGAGTTTGACCACTTGGAATGAAAGCCCAAATGAGACTGAGTTGTAAGTACACAGGACCCTGGTGCCCTGGCATGCGGAGCCCCTTCCTACAGCAGTGGGATTTTTAGCTGAAAAATCACAACAAGTGAAGTCACAGTAACTGAGGGGAACTTCAGGTGGTCTGGGCTTCCCAAGTGGTGCTAGCGGTCCAGCATCTGTCTGCCAGTGCAGGAAAAAAGAGATGTAAGAGACACTGTCTGATCCCTGGGTGAGGAAGATCCCCTGGAGGAGGGCATGGCAACCCACTTAAGCATTCTTGCCTGGAGAATCCCATGGACAGAGGAGCCTGGGGGGCTAAAGTCCGTAAGGTCACAAAGAGCTGGACAGGATTAAAGCACACCAGCAGTCTAGCGAGGTTTACCTCGGGGGAAGGTCTGGGTTGAAGTTCTCTGTGCTCCTAGACAAAGTATGAGATCTAAAAGCTTGCCAGGTTGTCAAAGAGTGAGTTTGGGTCTTGAGGCTTGAGCGAGGGTTCTAAGGCTCCAGGAGGCGTAAGAAGGGGGAGCCTCACTCCAGTGTCCTGTGTGAAGCCACTCACCAGTCACATGGTTCTCCCGTCCCCACTTCAAGGCTGGAGCCCGTCCAGGGGTGGCAGCCAATGGTTACTTTGAGAGAAGCTGCAGAACCATCTTAGTAGACCCTGAGAAAACCAGCACCCACAGAGACCACTCATGGGCATATTTTTGTTACAAGTAGAAAAAATGTTTATTATTCCTATTTGCAGAAAGAAAAAAAATTTTTGAGTCAGGAGGAGAAGAGTAATTTATTCTTAACAGGTGGACTGCATAAATCTTTCTGCCATGGCACAGGCATTCATTATAATGAATGTGACACTTACGTGACAGGTATTTACTGAGTGTGTGCTCTCCCTAAGGCACTGTGCTCGGCGCGGTGGGGTCCAGAGAAATTACCCTGAAGCAGAGTTTACGGAGAATCTTAAGTTTGCCAGGGGAAACTGAATATCAAAGCGAAATACAGGATGACTGTGGAAACCAGTATGGAGGGTCCTTAAGAAACTAAACCTACAGCTACCATATGATCCAGCAATCGCACTCCTGGGTGTATATCTGGGGGAAAAAAAAAAATGAACATTCTAATTCAGAAAGACATACACACTTCAGCGTGTACAGCAGCAGTATTTACCATGGCTAGGACATGGAAACCCCGAAGTGCCCATCAAAACGATTGCTTTGGAAGGTGTGGCATGTACACACACACACTCACACGCACACACACACACAGTGAAGATCCGGTGCACTGTAACTAAGGCCTGACGCAACCAAATAAATTAATTTAAAAAGAAAATAAAACAGCACTGTCCATTCTCTTTTTCACAAACTTCTTCCACAGGGAAAGCAAGGCGTACTTTGGTCCTCTAACACTGTAATTTCCTGAATCCCCCTTCTCAATACAACACCCTTCTGTTTTAGCAAGATAATAAAGAGTGAATACTTAACAAAATCTATAGGAAGATGTGTTTATACTAAAAACACCCTTGCCATTAAGATTTTAATGACTGTCATTATTATGGTTCAGGCAGAACAAAAGCAAAATCCCAAGCACTCTTTAGACATTTCACTTGGCTGAGGAATGCCCTGGATAAGTCATTCCTTTTGCATGTGTAACAGTTAGAGCCGAGTTTGCTTAGCGATAAAATGGTATGCAGTGACAGACACAGGGATTTGATGGCAACCCAGTCCAGTACTCTTGCCTGGAAAATCCAATGGACGGAGGAGCCTGGTAGGCTGCAGTCCATGGGGTCACTAAGAGTCGGACACGACTGAGCGACTTCCCTTTCAATTTTCACTTTCATGCATTGGAGAAGGAAATGGCAACCCACTCCAGTGTTCTTGCCTGGAGAATCCCGGGGATGGTAGAGCCTGGTGGGCTGCCGTCTATGGGGTCGCACAGAGTCGGACATAACTGAAGCGACTTAGCAGCAGCAGCAGACATTACTCAGGAGCGCACATGTGTGTGTGTGTGTGTGTGTGTGTGTGTGTGTGAAGTTCTATGAAAATTTATCCTATGTGTAGATTCATGCCCCATATATGGATTCATGTAGCTGCAACCCAAACCAAGATGCAAGATATTCCTTCACCAGAAAGGAGCTCCCTGTCTCTACTCCTTTCCAACCATCTTTTCCATCAGTGTCTTTTCCATAAGTTTATGAGGCCACCATCAACTCAGTCACTCAGGTAGAACATACTTACTCTTCAGATGGGCTTCCCTGGTGGCTCAGTGGTAAAGAACCCACCTGCCAATGTAGGATACATGGGTTTGATTCCTGGGTCGGGAAGATCCCCTGGAGGAGGAAATGGCAACCCACTCCAGTATTCTTGCCTGGAGAATCCCATGGACAGAGGAGCCTGGCAGGCTCCACAAGGCCCTGCTGGCCACCTTAAGGCTCTCTGTCTCCTTCTGAAGAGCAAAGTGAACTCCGAAATCCTGAAGGCTATAGCACCGGGTGACATAACCAGATTACGTGGTAGCCACATGGGAAACTTGGAACAAGTGGGGAGCAGGGGTAGGACTTCACTGCCACCACGCATTCCAGGGGGGATAGCGGTTTGGTGCCAAATAGAAGTTGATGGAAAGAAGATGTTCTTTCAGTCAACTCTTTTACTTTGTCTTCCCTCCAGTTTGAGCTTTCCCCAACTCGCCCTTGAAGCTGTGGCTAAAGGGACTTCTCTGAAATGCCGCTGACGTCATGTGAATGTAGGATAAAACCCAGATTCAACACGACCCATACTGTACTTCTTCTTTGGCCCATCCCTACTTTCCAGCCTCCCTCTGTCTCACCCTCTCCCCTGCCTCAACAGACTATGTGATTTTCCCTGGCAGGTCTAGATCAGGTCCCTGCACATGCCAAGCAAGCTCTGTAGAATTCAACAGACATGGTGCCCCTGGGTTTGTGCATCATGAATGCCCAGATCGAACTGAGATTTTTCAAAGCCCATTCCCTGTCGGTGATGAATATGCAGAAGTCCTACCCCATGGTTACTAGCATCTAACAGGTTGACCGGTCTCAGCTGCTTCATACCAATCCAGGAAGAAGCGACTCTGAACAAGACCCCAAAGTCACCGCATTAAGAAATTATTTTGGAAAAGGAGAGAGCACAGGATGGAGGGAAACGCAGAAGCACAAAGGCACGTGGATACATCACAGAGGGTGAACCTCAAATGGGTTTCGACCTGAGGACTCTGAGCTCCCTCCTTTTGTTCCAGCTTCTAAAGCTGAGGTTATAGGAATGCTTTTCTGGATGCCTGCATAACAAGGCAGCCAGTCTCAAAGGTAAAAAAAAAATATATATATATATATATATATATATATATATATTCTTATTTTTGGCTGTGCTGGGTCTTTGTGACTGCATGGGCTTCTCTCTAGCTGCAACAAGCAGGGTCTACTCTCCAGTTGCAGTGCTCAGGCTTCTCATGTCAGGGGCTTCTCTTGTGGAGCACGGGCTCCTCTTGTTGTGGAGCACAGGCTCTAGGGCTTGTAGGCTTCAGCAGCTGTGGCTCCCGGGCTTTAGTGCACAGGCTCAGTAGTTGTGGTGTGCGGGCTTTGTTGCTCTGCGGCACGTGGAATCTACCCGCTCAGGGGTCAAACCCATGTCTCCTGCATTGGCAGGTGGATTCTTTACCACTGAGCCACCAGGGAAGCCCTCAATAGAGATGTTTTTAAAACGGCTACTTAAGTGGCAAAGTGGGTAGAAACGATCACACACACATACACCAAAATTTCATGAAGATGAAATCCAGTGGTAAAATTATCAGGATTACCAGAAAGCTATTGTGTTGAGGGGTGGGGGGAGAGGAAGAAAAGCTAAAAAGCTCGACTCCCACTTTGGTCCCATCATTCAAAAGAACAAACACTTTATAATCCAGGGGAGACCTCCACTCATCTGAGAATGAGCTGCTGTCCTCCAGCCCTAAGTCCATAAATAGTCTTTGCACATTCTGTTCAGTGACACCAAACGGAGACAAGGTCCCTCCTGGCGTGACATTCCATCCGGCCAGCACTCTCACCACATTCTCGTCTCCTTGGGAAGCAAACCGCTTCTCTGCTGTTTCCCCACTGTGTCCAATTACACTGCTCCCTGGCTAAATGAGCTCTTAGGCATTCAATACATTTTTAAGGCAATGGATCAGCATGATTATTCTGGGAAACACAAAGCTCACGAAGGAATAGGGCAAATTACAAATTTCAGGAAATATTGGTCTTTGCACATTAATCACACTAATAATATTACAAATGAGAGACGTATAAATCCACTTCCCTCTGTGCGTGACTTGCTTTGTTTGATCCCTCTGAAGCAAGTGAGCAGGGTATTGTTTCGATGTATTTAGTCCCCTTCTTGATTGTTTTCAATCATGGCTGCGTGTTTAAAAATCAGAACAGAAAACTGGAAAGCTACACAATTTTTCCAATTAGCAGTCAAATCCATAGCAAACATCGTGATGGAAAACGGGAGGGCTATCAGAGACTGCCAGATACACACCACACACCACACTAGTGTCTCATTCTAAGCCCAGGGCAGCCATCCCCAATTGACTACAGAATTCCAGCCTACAGAGATCAGAGGTGGCCTCAAACAAAGTACTTACCAACCAATTGGAATTGACTTCACTGTGACCCAGGTTTAAAGACAAAGCAAAGAAATTCTGGTGGGTGGAATGCCCTCCAAGGACACACAGTGAACAAGAGTCAAAGCCAAGTGAAAAAAGTGAAAGTGTGAGTCACTCAGTTGAGCCGAAAACAACAGACCCCATGGACTGTCACCGGCCTCTGTCTATGGAATTCTCCAGGCAAGAACACTGGAGTGGGTAGCCATTCCCTTCTCTAGGGGATCTTCCCGACCCAGGGATCAAATCCTGCATTGCAGGCAGATTCTTTACCATCTGAGCTACTAGGGAAACCCAAGTCTGACTCTTTGTGACCCCATGGACTACACAGTCCATGGAGTTCTCCAGGCCAGAATACTGGAGTGGGTGGCCTTTCCCCTCTCTAGGGATCTTCCCAACCCAGGGATCGAACCTAGGTCTCCTGCACTGCAGGTGGATTCTTTACCTGCTGAGCCATGAGGGAAACCCTCAAAGCCAAGAGGAGAAGTCAAGTCTTAATCTCCATCTAGTCCTCTTAAACTACACCTGTAACAGGTACCCCCCTCGTCTATGTAGAGCAACTGGGCAGAATTCCTTCCGTGTTTATGGGCTCTGCTAAGAATTCCATTTAAGGAAATGAGAAGAGCCATAGAGGAGTCTCATCAATGAGTTTGAGCATGGAAACCACCACTTACAACTTCACATTTCCACAACACAAACACACACACACACACACACCCCACCCCACCCCACCACAGCACATCTCCATCTGCAAACCTGCTCTACCTTTTCTGCATGGCTGCATCCTTCCCAAGACTCACATTTCCATTTTAATTACTACTATTCCAAAATATCCTTCCACACCCACTTATCTAAACAGATGCTCCATTCATTGGTTTCTATCTTAATACTCTATGTTATGGTCACCATGGACTATGAGTGGTAGCTTGTATAACTATTCACTAGTTTTACCAGTTCACTATTCCTCCTCTCTGGACTGCATGCTCCAGGATGTCAGAGGACCACCTCTGCTTACTCTCCACCAACATCGGATGGAGGTCAGCACAGGACCACATCAGCGAATGAATGATAAACACCGCGCTTTCTAGAAGGAGCTCACCCTCACATTTTTGCTCTGTCTCTTTGACCTATTCATGTCCACATCGAGGGATATCCTTGGGTAACACCTGCCAGAGGAGGGGGCTCGGGTGTGCAGTCCTTCCCTTCTGGTAGCACCTAAGATATTTGCTCCATCAAGCAAATAAAAGTCCCTTTCGATTGTTGAAGTAAAGAAAGTAAACACCTAAGCTCAGCTCTGTCATTAGGCATCCCTAAGCTTCCACCTACTTCTGTTAGCTAGTAGAAAGTGGTAAAGGGCTTCTCCGGTGGCTCAGACAGTAAAGAATCTGCCCGCAAATGCAGGAGACCCAGGTTCAATCCCTGGGTTGGGAAGGTTCCCTGGAGAAGGGAAATGGCTTACCCACTCCAGTGTTCTTATCTGGAGACTCCCATGGACAGGGGAGCCTGGCGGGCTACAGTCCATGGGGTCGCAAAGCACTGGACATGGCTGAGTGACTAACATTTTCACCTTCGGGTTAAGAAGAAAAGTTCTAGACTGGGGTAGCCTGAGCTTCAGTTCTGAGCTTTCCACCAAATGACAGTGCAATTAGGTCCATTTGTTTCAGCCTCAAAGCATGAAAATAATAAGAGTATTTTTCTGACACTGTTACAATTATTAAACAAGTTAATATACATAAAGTACCAGGTACCTAGTGAGTATTCAATAGGTATCAGTGACTATTGTTAATTTTTAAAGGTTAAAAAGATTCATTTCAATCACTAATTTATTGAGTTTATCTCCTCAGTGCTCCTAGCATTTTGTTTTTGCAAAGGGAAAAGCTATTTGAACACCATTATAAAGTCTTTTGTGGAGTGGATAGGGTAAAATATATTTATTATTATCTATAATTTCCTAGTATTATTTCCATCATATACATGTAATCTTGACTTAAAAGGAGATTCATAGTCAAGTGCACACTGAATAGAGGGGAAATTTTTGTTGTGTTAAACTACAAAAGCAGAATCATGTCTTTTGTTTTTCTTTAAAATAACGGATTTAGATCATATTCATAGGATCAAATAATACTCCAAAACATGCAATAGGCTACAGGCAATATTCAATCCAATGAAAATTTTCCACTTTTAATTTAAAGACCACCAACTTTAAAATGGATATATTCTATAATTAAAGCTATCCATTTTTTCAACACTGGAAGGATGTTTTCCCTCAGCATAATAATTACAAGTAAAGAAAATCTTTCTGGTATTTTTTTTTTTTCCCCATGAAGTCTTGAAAATCTGGAAGGAAACCAATATTTACATTTGGGTTGGTATTTTGCATTAAATTCATATACATACTAAATTTCTTCTGGCTCTTCTACAGAAGAGTACGATTAGCTCACGCTCCATTTTCAGACATGCATAAAAAGCAAATAACAACTTATCTCTTTTTATGAGCTGCTCATAAAGCAAAATCCATTCTTGTCCATGTGACTTAACCCTTACAAGCACCACAAGGAGCTGTCCCCTTGGTCTTATCTCCAGACACACAGAGCGAAAGGTAGGGTGGAGACAGTGAGACAATACGTGAAGGGAAGTCCCTAAAGGCCAGCACCAGGAGAGCTGGGGTCTCTACATCTCGTGCATCCTAAGTGTTCTGGAATTACCAGAAAATATGGAGACCATCCAAGTGTTAGTCACTCAGTCACATGTGACTCTTTGCGACCCCAAGGACTGCAGCCCTCCAGGCTCCTCTGTCTGTGGAATTCTCCAGGCAAGAATAATGGAATTGCCTTCTCCAGGGGATCTTCCCAACCCAGGGGTTGAACCTGGGTCTCCTGCATTGCAGGCGGGTTCTTTATTGTCTGAGCCAAGAAAGGATTTTAGAATAACAGGAGAGCGTGGAGACTATACAAGCCCATGTCTTTTCCTTGGAGAAAGAGCTTAGCTTCTGATTTTTGTTCTCTGTTTAGCAGCTAAGGCAACTCTGTGAGCTTTACAAATGGCCTCTTAGACTAGAGAATGACACTGTGGTCTCTGGGGTAAAAGGTAAGGAGATGTCATTTATCTCAACTACCTCTCAGAGGCTGACGCTTCAGCATAACCCGGCCTGTCACAAGGATGGGCCAAAGAGGCATCTATTGTGCATGTCACATCTCCCCATGCCCTGGAAGAGCTGTGGGGCAAAGATGTATACATCATTTAAAATAAATGCCAATCACTTTACCTCTGCTTGTACTAAGCAGACAGTCCAAAAGGTTTGTGTGCATGCATGACAAACACATTGGTGAAGGACTGTTACAACTGATAACCACAGCTATTCTGTGTCAGAAGACACACAGACCTTTGGAGGTGGCTCCTGCAGCTACTCTTAAAAGAATTGAGTCTTTAATAGTCCCATGCCCCTACCCAAAGTGGTCTCCTGCTTCATGGCCATGAGATGGCTGCTGCATTTTCTGAATAAATACTCCTTCCAGGCAAGAAAAAGCATGAAGGAGAAAGGGAGGTGGCAAGGAGGCTCGCACCAGCTTGGTAAAGGTTCCCGCAGACTTTCCTGGAGAGGGAAATGGCAACCCACTTCAGTATTCTTGCCTGGAGAATCCCATGGGCAGAGGAGCCTGGCGGGCCACATCCATGGGGTTGCAAAGAGTTGGACACGTCTGAGCAACTAAACAACAACCCCAACCTGCAGACTTCACTTATGAACCACTGGCTCCATGGCCACCTCCAACTGCAAAACACCCTGGGAAACCCAAGTTTGTCACTGTTGTTTTGTCTTAAATAGAAACATTGTCATACGCAACCAAAGCAGAAAATTGGAGAATGCACATGGCGAGAACAACGGTTCTCAAAACGTGGTCCCCAGACCAGCACCGTCAGCATCACCTGAGAATATTTGGAAAATTCAAATTCCAAAACTTCTGGGGCTGGGACTCTCCTGGCAGTCCAGTGGCTAAGACTCTGAGCTCCCAATGCAGGGGCCCAGGTTCCACCCCTGGTCAGGGGACTAGAACCCACACGAAGCAACTAAAGATGCCACAGTGAAGAGCTAAGATCCCACGAGCCATAACTAAGACACAGCACCGCCAAATAAATGAACAAAGACAAATAAATATTAAAAGCTCTGGGGCTATGTTTTAAGAGAGCCTTCAGGGTATCTGGATTGACACAGGTTTGAGGAGGGCTGGGGTTCAACACTAAGAGTGTCCACAACAGACAGGCACAGGAGACAATAATAATATCATATTACTCTTTCAGTTGTTGAAATCTTGGAAGGATTATCTCATTCCCACATTAAAGATAAGAAAGGTGAAGGTGAAGACTCACAGCTGACAAGTGAATAGAAAATGATAACATTTCACCTTACACAAAGCACTTAAGAGGTTAATGAAGACAATGCTATTGGAGGCTAGCACTCTCAGTGAGTCATTCTTTAGACAGTTGAAAGTGGGGGCTGATGAAAGGAGAGTTTCCCACGTGGGTCAGTGGTAAAGAACCCGCCTGCCAATGCCAGAGACATGGGTTCAATCCCTGGGTCGGGAAGATCCCTGGGAGGAGAGCAAGGCAGCCCACTCCAGTATTCTTGCCTGGAGAATCCCATGGACAGAGGAGCCTGGCAGGCTACTCCACAGGGTCACAAAGAGTCAGACACCACTGAAGTAACTTAGCAGGCACACACAGATGACCTTGGGAGATGCATTCCTTTCTGAACCTCAGTTTCAGTATGTATAGTAGAAAATACCTCAGAAGCTTCCTTTTACTGAGAATTTCTCTGAAATACTAAATTACATGAAGACTTTGCACTCTTTGGAAAGAAGAATTTACAGGAATTTAAGTCATTTTTAACATCCTCAGTATAACGATCACCCAATGATTCTAAGAATTTCAGAAAAAGATTGTATTAAGATCTCAAACGGTTAATTACTCCATAAAATATCCAAAGAGCATGGCCCATGTGTTTCAGTTAATTCCTCAAAGTCCTGCACATAAAATCACAAGACAAACTTGATCAGAAATGCAGTACCCTGGATTCATACCCGGCGATGCCTCCTAGGCTAATAGGAACTTTCGCTTTCTGACATTATCCATTTTGCTAAAGCTGGTTATGATTCCCCACACATTACTTGAAAACCAATTTCATTCAAGACAAAAGAGTGTGAGCAGGGTATTACATTTTATGCCTAAATTATGCAAATTTGGTGGAGTTATATTGTATTGTGAGCAATTCCCTTTCTTCCAGTTTTCATTGTAGCATCAGTTAAAGTAAATTTCACTATCCTCATTTGCAAAAGGTGAATACTTTCTATTTTAACACCCTGGAGGGAAAGACTGACTTTTAATGAGCAGTTATCTAATATAAAAATCTCTTACATATATTACTGACATCACCCCAAGTATTAAATGTACATTCCAGATAGGGTTGATCTTGATTCAATTAATCCTTGGAGAAAGGGCTTCACAGCCAAGCTCTGTCTGTTGCAAAGACAAGCCAGGAGGTGAAATAGAGGAGATGTGGGTTGAGTTCCTATAGACCTCAAACTGTAGCTGTTGGTACCAAGCTTTGGAACAAGCGCACTGTTTTTTTGTTTTTTGTTTTTTTCACCACACTCCCCTAGCTCAACAGCAGGCAATGGGGTTGTGTCCTATCCCTTCCATTTTTAAGATCCCTTCCAAACTCTTCCACTTTCTGCCTCCCATAGCTCATCACTTCCCAGGAGGGAAGAGGCGTGTGGAGGAGACTGGGGACAGGCCAGCCTTTTGGGAGTGGGAGACTCCTTTGCTTTTGGCCTCGCCATACATGGGATCCTAGTTCCCTGACTAGGGAATCAAATCCACCCCCACCCCCCAGTAGAAGCCCAGAGTCTTAACCATTAGACCACCAGAGAAGTCCCTGAGGTAGGAGACTCCTGATCACTCTTGTCCACTGACCAATGCTGTCATCTTCATGTACAAGCCACCATGCTGACCTTCACATCTCTTTTCGATGATAACTGGACCCAGCGGGTGAGTCATTTACTATTTCCTAGGGTGTAAGGACATCAGTTGCAGTGACTTTGAAGAATAGGGCTTTATTTTTCTCATGTAAGTCTAGCACTTTCCTTCTCCAAGTGTGGGCTGTAGACCAGAAGCATCAGCATTGTGTGAAATTTTGATTGGAACACAAAGTCTTACATCCCACCTCAGACCTACTAAACAAGAATCTCTGGAGCTAAGGACAAGCAACCTGTGCTTCAGTGAAAGCTTTCAAGTCATTCTTATGTGCACCAAGTTAGAGAAGATCTCATCTGGAAGAAGGTGGTTGCTGTGTCAGAGGTGGTATACCTGTGGTTCCCTTCGCATTTCCTCAAGGTCAGAGAATGACTGCCATAGCTCCAGTCATCAGTTCTCTGTTCTGGGCAGGGAGAAGGAGGAAAGGAAATGTTCAACCCTTCTCATCATGTTTTTGTCTCCAGGAAGTTTTAAGAGAGTTGAGGGTAGAAAAAATATTGGCTTCTCAGCCTGTATAGAAGATGAAGTAGAAGAAGGTTGGAAATTTCAACTCAGTAACTTGCAGTTTTGCCACATTGGGCAGCAAGAACTTGGAAGAGTTATTTTATAGCTTCCATATTGGTATGTTTAAAAGAAATATCTCTCACCTCTAAAACGTCCATATCCATCAGGATGTTCAGTCTGCTGTTTGGAACACAACTTGCTTGATATCAGTATATCTTAAGTCAGTCCTTGCCTTTCACGATATACTCTTTTGTGCATCTTGAATTTGGTAACATATGCATGGAATTCCTTATTAGAAAGTCAAGAGGGAACATCAAAAGAGAAGGACCACTACTCCCATTATTACAGAGAATAAGGGAAGTAAATTAATTCTCATATATTCCATTTAAGCTCATACTAGTGAATAACAGAAAAATTTGGGGTGACACATTAGCACACAGACTGACACTGAGATTATATAATAAACCATCTTGGAAAACACACCCGTGTTTTCATTTTATTTGATGCAAGAAACCTTAAGTTGTGGCTCTCAAAGTATAATCTAGGCAGCTGAATTGTTTAAAACACAAGACAGATCTCTATTAAGAAAACATACCCAGAGATTTAGTGTATTCAAGTAACCTTACTGATAATCAGAGAAATTCAAATCAAACAGCAATGAAATAGTTCCTATTAGCAAAATGTTAATTATAATATCCACGATGGGGTGGGAAGTAGAAAAACTAGTAATTATATCCTTTGCTAGTGGTTTTATAAATTGGTATGAAAAGCAAGTTGGAAATATATATATCAAGAGCCATATAAAATATTCCCTTTTCCATGATCCTGTAATTGCTTATCTAGGAATCTGGTCTGAAGAAACGATCTTAAATAAAGGGGAAAATGTTCATTGGAACATTATTTAGAATAAAAACAGTAAAATATAATTCTCCCTAATAGAATAGCAATTCAACATTTTATGGTTTTATACAGACACACACACACACACTCAAGGAAGTATTTGACAGCTTTTTAAAATTATGGTTAGAGAAACTAGACCACTAGGTACCTATGAGACAATATTTCATTTTTTTAAAAATTCATATTCATTGTGATAGAAGCCATATAAATTAAAGAATGCATGGAAAGGGATATACCACAAATTTAATGCTGATTGTATTATGGTAAATATTTTTCCTTTCTTCATAATTTTCCACTAGAGGGTTAGTAATAGTGCCATGTTATTTTTTCAGCAAAAAATGCATTTCTACTAAAAACACACTAGAAATCATTTTGAATCTCTTGGAAGAAATAGCTCTTTAAACGTAGTTTATGACTACAATAAAAGTCTTTGAGAAATTCTGATTGTGTTTTGGTTGATCAAAAGATCTCATCGGTTGAAAGAAAATGAACAATATGAATTACAAATGATCAAGGAATCACAAGTCAGTATAATCTACATGGTTAATGGACTCCAGGGGATAATGCAGATCAAGTTTAAGTCCATCTTCTATCTCTTTTCAGTCCCTCAAGAGTCAGCAGAGTGTTCTAAACCCAGCAGGTCCAGGTTAACTGAGTCTGAAAGAAAAAAGGAGTGGGCCTCACATCTGTGTTAGGGGTGGACAGTGAAAGAAGCAGCACCGTTTCTTAGCACAATTCTTTTAGTCCTGGGAAGACAAGGGAAGAAATGCTCTTGAACTTGCACCAGTTAATTAGCACTTCAGGAAAGTAAACTAGGGAATTCTCTGGCAGTCCAGTGGTTAGGGACTTGGTGTTTTCCCTGCCGAGGGCCAAGGTTCAAATCCTGCTCTTGGAACTAAGATCCCACAAGCCACACAGCCACCCTCCCCATCCCCCCAAAAGAAAACTGAATACACGTATTATGTGTATAGAGACACAGGACAGACAGATGACAGATATATAAATACACTTATAGATACATAAAGAAATATATAGACAGAAATATTTATAGGTAAATGTAGAGATAGGCTTCCCAATGAGTCAAATAAGCCATGGGGAATCATTACTGAACCTGCCCATGGAAGACCAACCCTGCTAATCTCCTGCATCATTAAGGTCCCTTTAATCTTGCCGAACTCCCCTTCTATTTAAATTGGGCCTAAGACACATTCTGGGCTTCCCAGGTGGCTCAGCAGTAAAGAATTCACCTGCCAATGTACGAGATGTGGGTTTGATCCCTGGGTGGGGAATATGCCCTGGAGAAGGAAGTGGCAACCCACTCCAGTCTTCTCGCCTGGGAAATCCCATGGACAGAGGAGGCTGGCGGGATACAGTCCATGGGGTCACAAAAGAGTCAGACAGGATACAGAGAGATATTATTGGGCACACATAATATTGGACACTAATTACACATTCAGGTTTTCTGCCAAGAGCTTTCCATGCATTATCATGATCCTTGATGAGGATTGATCTATCCTCATTTCTTAGATGAAGGAATTCAGAGGTCAAGAAATGATTTCAAGGCTACTATCACAACATTGTTAATCAGCTATACCCCAAAATAAAAAGCTAAAACAAATCATTCAAGGTTACTCCACAACATAGTCCTCATGTGAAGAGAACATCACTTGATCAACAGAATATAAAGCCCAAATGTGACCCACACACAATTTTCCACAGGACAAGTAGCAGAGGCTTGTTCTGGACGCGCCAGAATCCTCCACCACAAATTGAGACTTTTGCTCTCAATTTAACATTTGATTTTCACCCCGCCCCCAATAAATGTGTACCTGCTTATACCACAGATGTGGTCCCTGAGTCACCAAACACCTCTCTTGGTATGATTCAATGTTGACATATATAAATATAACTGACCTTTATGATCTTACCTTTTTATGTTTTCATGTCGAAAACCATCGTTAATACCAATTATGTGCCGGCCTTAAGAAAAAGTATAATTGGGACTTTTTTGCTTTTCTGCTTCAACTAATTCCATTTGGGATGTACTAATAATTTAACGGAGATCCTGGCTTTGGTATTAGCTGATGAAATAGCTAAAGAAGGATATTGGAAACCTTTGGAAATTTCAAGGGATGTTATTATTTAATTCCACTGCCAGAAATGTTCCATTTGGAACCAAAATATCCTGTATGCTGTGAACTAGACATAACAAAAGTGAGTTTTTCCTCTTAACAAGCTGAGTTAGCTAGCTAGTCGTACTCATACTTATCTCAATGAACGAGTCTAGCATGCACCTGGCATGCTGATGAGGCATGGACGGGCATTTGGGTGGTTTTTTATTAATGGTTTGATTTCATTTATTTGAAGTTAGGTCAGTGATTGCCATAGACTCAAGGTGAGGACAGTTCATTAATAGCCAAGATCCTCAAACTCAGATTTAAGAGTGACAGAGGGCTTCCCTAGTGGCTCAATAGTAAAGAATCCACCTGCCAATGTGGGAGACGTGGGTTCGATCCCTGGTCCGGGAAGACTCCACATGCTGCAGAGCAACTAAGCCGGTGCACCACGACCTCTGAGTCTGTGCTGTAGAGCCTGGGAACCGCAACTACGGAAGCCCGCCTGCCCTAGAGCCTGTTCTTTGCAACAACAGAAGCCATCGCAATGAGAAGCCCAGGCACCACGATGAAGAGCAGCCCCCATTCACTGCACCTAGAGAAAAGCCCGAGCAGCAACGAAGACCCAGCTCAGCCATCAGTAAATAAATAAAAATTACTCTAAAAAAAAAAAGATTGATAGAAATGCTATATATGTTGACTGAAGTGATGTTTACGTGGCTGTATGTATTTGCCAAAACTTACTGAAAAGAAAACTTGTAAGTGAATATAAATTATACCTCAGTGAATCAGGTTTGCAAAAAGTATAAGAGACTCTATAAAGAATGGGGGACTGAAGGCGAAGATATCTCTGAGAAAATGATATATTAAAAGTGTATATAGAAAACCAATAAAAATGGTATAAATGCTAATCCTATTGTTGATGCTGCTATTTAGTCACTCAGTCATGTCCGACTCTTTGAGACCCCATGGACTATAGCCCACCAGGCTCCTCTGTCCATGGGATTCTCCAGGCAAGAATACTGGAATGTGTTGCCATTTCCTTCTCCAGGGGATTTTCCCCAATCGGGGATCAAACCTGGGTCTCCTGCTTTGGCAGATAAGTTCTTTACCATTGAGCCACTTGGGAAAAATAGCTATTTCCACAGCAAGAATCAAGCTAAAATTCCTCCAGCTCCATTTAAACCCTCCATAAGGAAATATACAACAAAGTTTAGAAGAAAGGATATACCCAGGAGAAAGAAGGATGAGGCAAAAATGACTGAATTACCCTGAAAAAACAGAAGGAAGGCCAGTATCTTCTCTGTGTGGGTAAATGGAAAAGACACAGACGACAAGGTCAGAGAATTAGCCAGAGACTGGTCACTCATGGCTCTATAATACAGGGCCAAAGCTTGGAGTATATTTGAATTTTCAAGGTGGGGAGAGGTGTCACAGAGTGAAATGGATTGTATAATTTGTATTTTTAAACTTCACTCCCATGGGCATTTGTTAATATTATTCCACTGAAAATGCTTGTGGGTTCAACAAATGAGCTGATAAAAATAATATATATTGGACCCACACTACTGGCACCAAGAGGAAGAACAGATTATGGTCACAGTTTCTTTCAGCACTGATGGTACAGCTTTTCACTCAGGCATTCCCTCAGCAGGTCTGTCAGATGCTCGTATAATAAACACTTCGAGCTCTGAAATAAGCAGGTTGCTCGGCCCTCGCTCACAGGCATGTGAGGTCTGGTGACGGGGTGGGTCTGCATCCACACTCAGCGGTACCCAGTAGTTTTGGAGGCAAGCATGCGGGAGGGGAGTCAAATCCAAAATCAATTCCTCACATCTCCCCTGATTTCCCTGATGATTTCTTCAACAACAGCTCAAAACTGGTGGTGCATTAGTCGCTAAGTCGTGTCCGACTCTTTTAAGACCCCATGGCCTTCAGCCCGCCTGGCTTCTCTGTTCATGGGGTTTCCCAGCAGGAATACTGCAGCAGGCTGCCATTTCCTTCTCCAGGGGACCTTCCCGGCTCAGGGATTGAACCAGCATCTTCTGCATTGCAGGCAGTCTCCTGCACTGCAAGATGGATTCTTTACCGACGAAGCCACCAGCTCAATCCTAGCTGACTCCGACTAATATTTAACTGTTTCACGAGCACGTTTTCTCAGTTCCGAGACAGCACAGAGACTGGAGGAAACATCAATTTTATAAGTGCTTCCTCCACTTCCGAAAAGTCAAAATAAGGGAAATGGCATGCATACTCAAATACAGGAAATGGTGTAGTCGAGTTGACACCTCTTTGGCAACATTTTTTTTCACTGACACACCTCTGAAAGTGGGACATTCAATAAAATAACACTTTCTTTTGAGATTCAGAAGGATTCTATTAAAAAAAAAAAAAAGAATCCCCCAAATGAATAGACGGAATGGTACCCTCATAACACAGAGGTGAAAATGACTGAAGCAAAAAGATATATCCCGCCAACCCATTAATCCAGCAAAGCTTTGTGTTAAGATGAGGCTATATCAGTACAGGTTACCTCAAGAGGGCTTTCTTTTGAACTTGAACTGCCAAAATTCCAAGCAGACACCAAAGGCCTTCCGTTTAAGTGGGCAAAAGGTGAGCAGTCAGAAGGAAAGTAGAAAGAACAGGAGACAAGGCTGGTTATCAAAGAAGGGCTTCCAAGGGAGAAAAAATAAAACAGAGTGGAATAGGGAAAGTTTTCAGAAAGTCAACATTCAAGGAAAGTCACATTTAAAAATATAAATCATTCACAGTCGTTTATGTAGGAGAAAGAGAGCCTGCTTTCCAGTTTTCAAGCACCCTAGGAGCCTTTAGGAGATAAAGAGGCACAAACAGAAGCTAGATCAGAGATTATAACTGGGAGTGAGTAGCTGTTTAAGCTGGAAGAAGACCAAAAAAAGCCAAGGTTATAAAATTTAAGTCACTGTATTTTAAAATTTATTGTATTGAAGTATAGTTAATTTATAATGTTCTGTCTGGTTACTATTTGAATTTGTCAAATACTTGACTTTGACTCACTCAGAACTTTGAAAATGTAGCCCGTTGACATCCCTGTTGTTCAGTCGCTAAGCTGTGTCCAGCTCTTTTGCAACCCCATGGACTGTAATCCCTCCAGGCTCCTCTGTCCATGGGATTCTCCAGGTGAGAATACTGGAGTGGGTTGACATTTCCATCCCCAGAGGATCTTCCCAACCCAAGGATCAAATCTGCATAGGCAGGTGGATTCTTTACCACTAGGCCACCTGGGAAACCCCCATGCACAGCCCTAGCAGAGGTTTATCAGGAAAAAAAAAAAAGACTAAGGTAAATAAAACAGAAAACACTCTTGACTGGTACAGCCTCTCAGATGAAAAGATGGCACTGATGGGGTTGGAGGAGGTGGAGACTATCCATCAGAATCTGTTCTCTGAACAAATGGGATCACTTACGCCTAGTTCCTATCCGGGACCAAGAGAGAAGATAAACACGTGAAAGATGTCATCTCTGCCTTCCAGATGCTTCAACCCTTTATGTTTCGGTTTTACAGTTTGAGAATCGTCCCTACTTTTCACCCTGCTGTGATCACCTTATGAATCTCAATAACAGGAAATTGAGCAAGTGGCTTCATCTTGGGTTGTACAGGCGGTCGTTGATTGGAATATTTATGTAGCCCTTTCTGCATGCAAGAAAGCACGCCAGGTTGAATGAGGCAGGACACTTGCTTTCAAGGAGCTTGTCTGCTCCTGGAAAATGAGATGTGCCCACATGATCATCAGACAGGATAAACAGTCCATAAGGAGGGAGCGACAAAAATGTGCTATGCGAAATCTGGAGGAGGAGGAAAAAAAAATACCTTCCAGTTGAAGGACAAGAAAGAGACTTTAAGGAGGAGATAGCATCTTAAAGGAAAGAAAGGAATGGAATGTTTTCCATCGTTTGTTTACAACTTCATGCTTCACGCGTAAGGGTTGGGAGAGAGTTCATGGTCAAGTAAATAAATTTAGAAAAGGATTCACTCAATCACTATCACTTCATCTCTATCATTTATCACTTTGTCTCACACTCTTGGAGATTGCTAATGCATATTCTCATTACAAAAGATTCTGAGGAATGAACCGTAGAGACAGGGGTGTGCGGAAGAGGAAAGAGAGGGAGAGGGAGAAAACAGCACTGAGACACGGAATAGCTGACGACGAGGAGGAGCTCGGTCCACTTGAGAAGCGACACCACCATGGTTAGTGCTGTACGATGAACAAGCGAGGAAACGGGTGGTGAAGAGTCTGAGAGATGGTTGGAACATATGCTTAGAGTAATGATTCTCCTCCAGGGGTGATTCAGCCTCCAAGGGGACAGCTGGCAATAACCAGAGACACCTGGATGATCGCAACTAGGGGAATGGATGCCGGCGGCATCCAGTGGGTAAACAGCAGGTATGCTGCTGAAGATCCTCTAACGCACAGGACTGCTTCCACCCCTAGCTCCCCTGACCACCAGCAAAGAATCATCCAGCCCAAAATGTCAACAGTGCTGAGGCTGGGAAGCTCTGGCCTCAGAGTGGGAAAAGCTTAGCACAGTCAGCAAAGGGGTAGGGAGAGCCCAGCATCAGTGAGACTGACACACGAGCACAGAAGGGCCTTCCCGTGGGTCCGGCTCCACTAACAAGCGAAGGATTCCACCATCTGATATCACTTCCTGTATCCATCCAGTTGAAAGGAGAGCATAGTCCATCGTCCCTGAGGTTCATAAATAGTTTAGATATGTGTTATAGACAATTGTCAGGATGTACACGATTCCACTGGATCAGCTTCCCTGGTGGCTCAGATGGTAAAGAATCTGCCTGCAAAGTGAGAGACCCGGATTCGACCCCTGGGTTGGGAGTTCCCCTGGAGAAGGGAATGGCTACCCACTCCAGTATTCTTGCCTGGAGAAATCCCCACGGACAGAGGAGCCTGGTGGGTTACAGTCCATGGGGTTCCAGAGTTGGACACGACTGAGCAACACACACACACACACACACACACACACACATACAACTCCACAGCAATGACTGACAACTTAGGCGCACACCCAGCAATGGCTGGTACCATCACCACCAGCTGTGTTCAAACACCAGATCTGCAAAAGGTTCTACCACAGGAGTTCAAGTGCAGCTAAGGTGGCTGCCTAGGAAGATGTTGACCACACAGACTGTAAATCTGATCCCTGTAGCCAAAACAGGGCTGGGGGGTGCATCAGAGATCTCACTTACCCACTGGAGTCACCAAGACGATGCAATCAAAACACAGGTACCTGAGAGCATTTTATCAGAAAACCTAGAGACAAATGATTGACGGCTTAAGAAAGTGCTGATTAGCTGTTTACAATGGCCAAGACATGGGAGCAACCTACAAGTCCATGGGCAGATGAATGGGAAAAGAAGATTTGGTACATATATACACAATGGAGTATTACTCAGCCATTAAAGAGACTGAAATAATGCCATTTGCAGCAACATGGATGCACCTGGAGATTATCATGCGAAGTGAAATAAGTCAGAGGTCAAATATCGAATGATATTATGAATATGCAGCATTGAAAAATAATGATACATTACTATTATTATTATTGAATATAATAAGCTTGTATTCAAAACAGAAATAGACTCAGATAACAAACTTAGGGTTGGCAAAGGGGAAAACTGCGGGGGAGGGATAAATTGAGAGCTTGGGATGAACAGACACACACTACGGTTATTTAAAGTAGATGACCCACAAGGACCTACTATACAGCCTGGGGAACTAGGCTCAATATTCTGCAACAAACTAAATGGGAAAAGAATTTGAAAAAAAAATAGATACATGTTTATGTGTAATGGAATCACCTTGCTGTATACCTGAAACTAACACAACATTGTTAATAGACTATATATAAAAATTTTTAGAAACAGCTGATTAAGCTACCCTTTCTCCCTCAAAAAGACACATTGCATAATAAAAGAGAAAAATCAATATACACAGTTTTCTGTCTTTAAATGCAAAAACACAGTAATAAAGAGAAATTACAGCCAGTGACCAGACTTACATTTGGAAGATTACAGTTCAAAATGAGGTACTTTTTGACTCATCAGAGGAGACCAACCTTTTACAAGGCGGCAAGGTCATCCCATGAGGTTGCCTTCAGCTGACCACAGCGGTGAATATAAAATTAGCATATTTCACTCTTAACAGGAAAGGCCTTTCAGGTCTGCTTCATTATGTGAAACGATTATTCTAAGTAGGTGGCTCTTCAATTCTCCATTAATAACAGAGGAGTTTCTTTACTATTGGCCTTTTTTTTTCCAGCTTGAAAATATAGTACATGCTTCTTCGGAGAAGGGGGGAGAAGGTTTAAAAATGTCTTCTATGTAGAAATTTTCACTTATAAAAACCCAATAAATCACTTGGTTATCATAGTGGTGAGTATTTTTTTTAAATGCATACACACACAAACACCTCTATATATCTGTGTAATTCTGAATACTGTGTAGTATATAACTTGAATATTTTTAGAATGCATACCCTGCTATATATTCTGGAAGACAGGAAATCTGCACCTATGTCAGCTTGTTTTGAGAGAGAACGAGATCACTCTATTGCTACAGTCACTGTGGTTCAAGTTTTCTGTCACTTGCAGCTAAAACCATTTCTAACAAATATAGACGCTCAACTGTTGCTAGTGTCAATCCCATGCAAACAGAATTCGGCATGTTCCCCAAGTATGCCAACGCCACAGACACTTCCCTGAAGGAAGAGTCTAGGATCTTCCTTGACCTGTTATAAAAACGTGTTTTGTTGTTGTTTAGTCACTAAGTCGTGTCCGACTCTTTGTGATCCCATGGACTTCGGAAGGGCACTCTCCATCTCCCAGATCAGATCAGATCAGTCACTCAGTCGTGTCTGACTCTTTGTGACCCCATGAATCACAGCACACCAGGCCTCCCTGTCCAACACCAACTCCTGGAGTTCACTCAGACTCACGTCCATCGAGTCAGTAATGCCATCCAGCCATCTCATCCTCTGTCGTCCCCTTCTCCTCTTGCCCCCAATCCCTCCCAGCATCAAAGTCTTTTCCAATGAGTCAACTCTTTGCATGAAGTGGCCAAAGTACTGGAGCTTCAGCTTTAGCATCATTCCTTCCAAAGAAATCCCAGGGCTGGTCTCCTTCAGAATGGACTGGTTGGATCTCCGTGCAGTCCAAGGGACTCTCAAGAGTCTTCTCCAACACCACAGTTCAAAAGCATCAATTCTTCAGCGCTCAGCTTTCTTCACAGTCTGACTCTCACATCCATACATGACCACAGGAAAAACCATAGCCTTGACTAGACGAACCTTTGTTGGCAAAGTAATGTCTCTGCTTTTGAATATGTTATCTAGTTTGGTCATAACTTTCCTTCCAAGGAGTAAGCGTCTTTTAATTTCATGGCTGCAGTCACCATCTGCAGTGATTTTGGAGCCCCCAAAAATAAAGTCTGACACTGTTTCCACTGTTTCCCCATCTATTTCCCATGAAGTGGTGGGACTGGATGCCATGATCTTCGTTTTCTGAATGTTGAGCTTTAAGCCAACTTTTTCACTCTCCTCTTTCACTTTCATCAAGAGGCTTTTGAGTTCCTCTTCACTTTCTGCCATAAGAGTGGTATCATCTGCATATCTGAGGTTATTGATATTTCTCCCAGCAATCTTGATTCCAGCTTGTGTCTCTTCCAGTCCAGCGTTTCTCATGATGTACTCTGCATATAAGTTAAATAAACAGGGTGACAATATACAGCCTTGACGTACTCCTTTTCCTATTTGGAACCAGTCTGTTGTTCCATGTCCAGTTCTAACTGTTGCTTCCTGACCTGCATACAAATTTCTCAAGAGGCAGATCAGGTGGTCTGGTATTCCCATTTCTTGAAGAATTTTCCACAGTTTATTGTGATCCATACAGTCAAAGCCTTTGGCATAGTCAATAAAGCAGAAATAGATGTTTTTCTGGAACTCTCTTGATTTTTCTATGATCCAGCGGATGTTGGCAATTTGATCTCTGGTTCCTCTGACTTTTCTAAAACCAGCTTGAACATCAGGAAGTTCACAGTTCACATATTTCTGAAGCCTGGCTTGGAGAATTTTGAGCGTTACTTTACTTCATGTCCAGTGAGTTGGGGATGCTGCCTAACCATCTCATCTTCTGCCAACCCTTCTCCTTCTGCCTTCACTCTTTCCCAGCATCAGAGTCTTTTCCAATGAGTCAACTCTTTGTATCACGTGGCCAAAGAATGGGAGCTTCAGCATTAGTCCTTCCAATCAACAATCAGGGTTGATTTCCTTTAGGAGTGACTGGTTTGGTCCCCTTGCTATCCACAGGACTCTCAAGAGTCTTCTCCAGCACCACATTTCGAAAGCATCAATTCTTCAGCTCTCAGCCTTCTCTATGGTCCAACTCTCCCATGCATACGTGACTACTGGAAAAATCATCGCTTTCATTTTATGGACCTTTGTCAACAAAGGGTTGTCTCTTTTTACTATGCTGTCGAGGTTCACCCTGGTGTCAGCTACGTCTTTTTCAGAGTCAAAACCAAAGCAGTGATTGTCCCTCCCCACCACCACCACTTGGTTCCCTCTATCCTGCAGCAGTACCAATCTCAGCTGTTGAGCTGGAATACAAAACTTCCTGAAAGGAAAAAAAAAAAAAAGTAGGCTTTGTGTTATCCTATGAGAAGGTCACACTGTGAGGCTGACCCAGTCCCACTGGAGCAGCTACACACTGATAGGGTTCACAGCAGGCTGCCCCAATTATATGGCAAGTTGGCACAAAGGAATTTAAGCAATGGAGTGGCATCCCTGGTGGCTCAGGCTGTAAAGAATCTGCCTGCAAAGCAGGAGACACAGGTTCAATCCTTAAGTCAGGAAGATCCACTGGAGAAGGAAATGGCTACCTTTCTTGAGTATTCTTGCCTGGAGAGTGCCACGGACAGAGTAGCCTGATGGGCTACACAGTTCAAGGGGTCGCAAAGAGTCTAACATGTCTGAGCGACCGACACACACACAAGAATGAGCAGAAGAGACTTCCTAGCCTTCTCCTGAACCAGGTCATCAAACTCTCCCGTGAGAGATGCCCTCCCAAATTCCAAGGGAAGAAGCCGCCTTTTCTCCAAAGACAAAGGGATACAGAGAGGAATCGATGAGAACGGGCTGGGTCCCCTCAGTTTACAACACTCAGCTCCCAACTCATCTGTCCTTGACTTTCCATCCTCCTTCAAACCTAATGTAAAAAGGCTCAGGTGTAACCATGCCTCGGGGTCTTCATTTCCTTATGAAGGCTTAAAAGCCACATGAAACTTACTATTCAATGTATCGAAACGCTTGTCTCTCGTTAGTCTGTCTATTGGGACATCTGAGAACTTAGAAGGGTAGCAGAAAAAGGTATTTCCCATTCTCTGCAACACTTAGCTTGAGGATGATCCAGGGTTGAAAAGTTTGTGCCCCCACAATTAAGACTCGAGAATTATTATTAGACCTTTTTAAAATTTCTGACTTTGCAGCATTTCTCTCTGGAGAAGGAAAACAAATTTTAATAATGTATACATTGTTTAAAAAAAAAAAAAACTCAAAGGGACAGATACATGAGTTCTTGCCATCAAGAACAGCAGGTGTGCTGGCTCTTATGGGAGGCATGTAAATATGAATCGGTAAGGACCAAGCAAGAATTAGGTGATATAAATTAGGAGCTTGGGGTTAACAGATTCACACTATGACATATAAAATAGATAAACAACAAGGTCCTACTGTGTAGCACAGGGAACTATATTCAATATCTTATAATAAACTATAATGGAAAAGAATCTGAAAAAGAATGTATATGAAAACTGAATCACTTTGCTGTATACATGAAACTAACACAATGCTGTAAACCAAATATACACTGAAATATTTACAAATGGTATGGTATGAGTCTGAGTTTGCTTCAAAGTGAAATTGGGTGGACAGAGAGCAGGGGCTAGAAATCAAACAGTGTTGATCATGAATTGATAATTGTTGAATATGAGGATCTATATATTCTTCTGTTGACTTTTGTATATATTTGAAAATTCACAAATAAGACATTTATCAAAACTTTAAAATTTTTTTACAGTGTTGGAGATTCCTATACTAATAGTCATATTTAGGGAGATATCTCTAGCCAGATTTCTAAAGATTTACTAGAGATATATTTATTTTCAGAGCTTTCAGTTTTTTAATTTCAAGTGCTTAACATATAACCAATTTGCACCAGATGGTTCCATTGTCATTATTTATCTAAAGTAGTAATACTGATATTTAACTACTATTGCTGGAGGGAGATTATAGCACTGTTGGAATTTGAAGTTTCAGTACTGAATATTTTACTATTTTAGAAAATGGCTAGTATTTCAAATGATTGTTCAAATCTCTGCTTCTCAGGAAATTCATACTTGGCTTCCTCAGTCAATTCTTTGGGGCTGTCTATTTTTGTAAAGTTATTGGGAAAGCCATTTGGTGACTATTAAAAACCACTGACTAGAGCTACGAATGAATTTTTATAGGCTTTTATAATATGAGAGGAGTTTGTTTGCTTAGCATATTGAAATACACTGGAAAAAATTATTCCAAAAAAGAATTAGGCGATGGAGCTAATAAGAACTGGAGCACATGAGGCTAGAGAGTATCCTACTCGGTGAAGTAAGTCAGAAACTGAACGGCAAAGAGCATATGATGCCACTTACATGTGGGAGATAGCAACACAGATGGGCCGATCCGGGCGACAAAAACAGACCCACGGGCATAGAGAACTGGCTTGTGGTTGTCAGCGGGGAGAGCGGGTAGGGGTGGGGTGGATTGGGAGTTTGGCACCAGCAGATGTGAAGTATTATGTATGGGATGGACAGACTCCAAGGTCCTACTGTATTGCTCAGGGAACTACGTTCATTATCCAGTGATAAACCACAGTGGAATATGAAACAGAACATATATTGTGTATAACTGTGTCACTCTGATCTACAGCAGTAATTGACACAACACTGTAATTCAGCTATACTTGAATAAAAAATAAATTTAAAACAACGAACGGAGCACAGAGTTCCACACCAGGCGTCCACAGACTCCCTCCACCCTACTGTCAGATGAGCAGCTAGAACACCCGTCTCAGCTGGGAGGACCTGAGACATCGTTGGGTTGAGAATAATGAATCATCCACGCCTTGCTCCTCGCTTCCACGCCCAGCTTGCTTGATAGTTGGGAAGATCTCAGTAGCAAAGTGGGTTGAGCCTTAGGGCAGTAGCAGGTCAGGACCTCAGTACGGGTGGATGCACCCTATACACCTACATGCTCTGAGTTCTCAACGCTCAATAACATCTGACTTTACCCGCAAATGGCTTCCATTTCCTTCCCTCTCATCTCAGAATGGAACAAGCATTAACAGGACTTCCCTGGTGGCCCAGTAGTTAAGACTTCGCCTTCCAATGCAGTGGGTGAGGGGTCGACCCTTGGTCGGGGAGCAAAGATCCCACATGCCTCACAGTCGAAAAACCAAAACATTAAACAGAAGCAATATTGTACCACATTCAATACAGACTTTAAAATAGTCCACATCATTAAAAAAAAAAAAAAAAAACCTTAAAAAAACCCAGAAAGGTACACATCCTAGATGAGACAGCAGTAGGTTCAAACTAAGAAAACAGACCTACTGATGGGAAGTCTGGGAGTGATTTGCATTGTTTAAGCCCTTGCTAAAGTTTCTTTATAAGCAAGCAAGGGTCCCTACTGATGTGAAGGAAGCACACAGAACCAGGGGAGTATCAGGCACACCTCAAGGGTCCACAGAATTCTGAGGAAGAATGTTAAATATTATTATGGTGGTTTGGTGGTTTAGTCGCTAAGTTGTGTCCCACTCTGTGCGACCCCATGGACTGTGGCCTACTAGGCTTCTCCGTCCATGGGATTCTCCAGGCAAGAATACTTCAGTGGTTGCCATTTCCTTCTCCAGGGGATCTTCTCGATGCAGGAATCAAACCCAGGTCTCCTGCACTGCAGACAGATTCTTTACTGACTGAGCTATGAGGCAAGCCCCAAATATTATGATACATTATATGTTATTATCTATTATTTAGTTTCTGTGAGCTGAAACAAAAGAAATCATTGCACTTCCAATATACATATTACTCAGTGAGAGATTAAACACTACAAAATTCCTCTAAGATGAAGAAAAAATATTATGAAGTGAACTAAGAATTCAGACTCAGGTTTTCAAACATCATCTCTATCATCCTGTTTCTATAATCTATAATCCAATGTGCAGAGCACTCTGGTTCAATGAGGGAAATAATTATGTCAATATATGGCATTCTACTTCTTAAGGATGTTTTCACCCCAAGAGAACAATTTTAGAAACTTGAATCACCTTGAACCATCTTTTTTTCCTCAACCCTCTCTTAACTACCTCCTCCAGAAAAAAAAAAAAAAAAGAAAAAAAAAGTCAAAAACACAAAAACCTTGATTTTCATCCTTCCAGGTAACATCTCCTGTCAAATGGATTGCCTCTCCCTAATCTTGTCATTTACCTTCCGAATTATGCAGAGATAAATGAGTGCAGCAACCTTTCGGCTGCTAGATAATTTTATCAGCCTCATTTATGGCTTTCTATAGATTGCATTAGCTGCCATTTCTCGGGAGATGAAAGATAAAGTGTGCCTTATGCAAAATGCTCCACTGAACCATGGGAGCCTTGGAAGCCACTAACAGCATTAGAAGGCTGAAGGGAAAAGGTGAGGATATTCAATAATCCATCAACAGCAGGGTTAACGTTGACGACTGTCACAGGCACCTCGAGCCAGAAACCTGTGTGGCAGGTATGTGCTGAGCCATAGTTAAAATCTGTCTTGGCAAAACTTCCAAGCATCTCCAAACAGAACTTGAGACAGAGCTGTGTACCTTCTGATCTTTTCTAAGCAAATGCACCCACTTAGAAAAAGTAGTTCTTTGATGACATTTCTATTCACTATTAGAAGAGTTAAGTATATTTAAAAAAAAAAAATGTCCTCACCTGTACTATGGATGGAAAACAAAAAAAAAAGACCATGTGCTTAAAAATGTATGTTGTTCTTGAAGGGAACATTGGGGTAGGGGAGAGAAAATTTTCCCTTTATACAATACAAAATAACAAACTGAAAGTGTTAGTTGCTCAGCTGTGTCCAACTCTTTGAGACCCCATAAACTATAGCCAGCCAGGCTCTTCTGTCCATGGAATTCACCAGGAGAGAACATTGGAGTGGATAGCCACTCCCTTCTTTAGGGAATCTTCTCCAAATAATCGAACTCGCGTCTCCTGCATTGCAGATGGATTCCTCACCGTCTGAGCCACTAGGGAATACATTAAATGAATGAGACTTGGCCACGGAAATCTCTGTTAGCTTAAAAGCTCACAGTAGCCTTTACCTAAGTGGCTATGTTGGACAAAACTCATCAAAATATACCCCTAGAATGAATGCATATTATGGAATATAAATTGTACCTTGAATTGAAATTGACATTGCACTGTACTTACTTAAAACATTACCAATGGGAAAATCTGGGTGACGAGTAAGTGGCAACCCTTGCATTAACTCTGAAGCTTCTTGTGAGTCCCTAAATGATCTCAAAATAAAAAGTTAACAACAACAAAAAAATATCGTGGCTGAAATTGAGGGAAGGTTTAAGAATGCATTCCAAAAAATAGTGAGTATCTAATATTGTCAACTCCTAGAGATAAATCAGAGAGTAAGACAGATAATACCTCTGTGCCCTGCCCCCGCTTCCCCCAGCCCCAAGGTCCCTTGTTCTCGTGAGGAAAGCAGAGGAAAAAAAAGGGTGAAAATGAGTACATAAAACAGAATGCATTCTAACAAGAATGAAGAAAGCAGTAATCAAGCTGAGATGGAGAAAAATCAGGTCAGAGCAGGAGGTCATAGGGAAGGACCTTTTGAAGACTGACATTTTCAGAGATCTGTTAAAGGGGACTAGCTTGGCAAAGAGTGCAGAAAGGAGCCATCCAGGGAGGAGCAGCAGCTTGCCCATTGTCCTGGCAAGCCATGGAAAGGAGCTTGGCTTGCTCAGGAACTGCAAGGGAGCCAGTGGGGCTGGAGTAAAGGAAGCCAGCAAAGAGGGGCAAAGAGGAGGTGGACGTGCTAAGCGGAAGTGTCCCAAGGTGGATCTGATCCAAGACTTCAAAGAGAAATACCAACTTGGTCAATATCTGCGTATTGTCAAGATTTATCTTCAATTTTCCTTTCTTCTTTTTAAATGTGCTTATTTTTATTTGGAGTATAATTGCTTTACAATGCTGTGTTCATTTCTGCTGTACAACACTGTGAATCAGCTATATGTATATAAACATCCCCTGCCTCTTAAGCCTCCCTCACACCCCTCGAAGTCACCACAGAGCACTGAGTTGAGCTCCCTGTGTTATACAGCAGCTTCTGACTAGCTGGCTATTAGACACATGGTAGTGCATATATCGGAAAAGGCAATGGCACCCCACTCCAGTACTCTTGCCTGGAAAATCCATGGACGGAGGAGCCTGGTAGGCTGCAGTCCATGGGGTCGCTAAGAGTCAGACAGGACTGAGCGACTTCACTTTCACTTTTCTCTTTCATGCATTGGAGAAGGAAATGGCAACCCACTCCAGTGTTCTTGCCTGGAGAATCCCAGGGACAGGGGAGCCTGGTGGGCTTCCGTCTATGGGGTCGCACAGAGTCGGACACGACTGAAGTGACTTAGCAGCAGCAGCAGCAGTGCATATATGGGGTTTCCCTGGTGGCTCAAACAGTACAGAATCTGCCTGCACTACAGGAGACCTGGGTCTGATCCCTGAGTCGGGAAGGTCCCCTGGAGGAGGGAATGGCTACCCACTCCAGTATTCTTGCCTGGAAAGTTCCATGGACAGTCCATGGGATCACAAAGAGTCGGACACGACCGAGTGACCAACACTTTCAGTGAATATACATCAACACTACTCTCTCAATCCATCCCACCCTCTGCTTCCCCACCGGGTCCCTGAGCTGGTTCTCTATTCTTCCATCTCTATTCCTGCGCTGCAAATAGGTTCATCAGGACCATTTTTCTAGATTTCACATACCTGTGTTAATATGTATTTCTTTTTCTCTTTCTGATTTACTTCACTCTGTATGACAGACTCTAGCTTCATCCACATTGCTACAGATGGTCCAATTCCGTTCCTCTTCATGGCTGAGTGACTGGCCATTCCACTTTCTGTTGTTTAGGTTACCCCAGACGGTACTCTCCATGCCTGTGATAGAAGCCTGCTATTCGCAGGTAAATTGGCTACAGGCAACAAATAATCTGTGGATTCCAGGTATGTCTGTCACACTGTCAAAGGCCAGGATGATGGCTTAGGCCCATCTTCAAAGATAACTGCAGAATATTTTTTAATACTCATCACTGTCTTCTTAAACCCAAAGTGGTAGGCAGCAAAAACTCTAGAAACAGTATAACCAAAGCACGCTAGTTTCCATTTTTACACAAAGAAAATGAGGGAAAAAAAAGAGAGAGAGAGAGAGACAGAATGGCCGACCCATGATCTGCGGTGTCAGGAGAAGCAATATGATTGAAATATTACGAAAAGTCACTGCCTCTCCCGTCAATGCCAGATCACAACTGTACGCCAAGGGTACCTGGTGCTATTTAATTCAGAGGAACCATAAATCTGGAGCCCGCAAAAACATCTGACAACAGTTAAAGATGTTTTGTAAATGTGCATACATATTTATAAACAGCAGAAGCAGACAAACGGAGTAAGTGTGCTTCCCCTAAAGTCATCTGAAAGTCAAAAAATGCCATTAATTACTTTGTCACGACAACCTTATTCAATTTCATCTCAGGTGACTTATCAGCTTTGATGCAGAGCTGAAATTTTAATACCAAATTGCAACCAGCTACAGAGGCAGCCTACCTTTAAAACACAGAGCTTCTCTTTCTTCTGGGCAACATTAGCTAATCTGCCCTGACAGAGGAGGGCTCTTCGGAACTAGCTAGCAAGTCTCCCAAATATGAAGCAGTAACCCAAATGTCAATTACTTTTCCAGTGGTAGACAAATTGCTAGCACACTAATGCAATTTAAGCCCAATAATTAGATAACAGGACTACAGAGAGGGCCTGGTGACAGAGCTTGTGAGATAATAGAATCTAGTGTCCTACTTCTTAAATATTAACATCATTCTGTCTCAGTCAATCGGTTTATGGTAATTTTAAAAAGGGCAAAGCAAATTCCTTTTATTGCTAATAATATTGTGCTACTGCAGAGTTAGCTTTGAAGGTTAACAATCTTTGGGGTCAAAACTTAATCATATGTTATTGTGCATTTATGCATTTTTTTTCTTTCATCTCTTTCTTTTGGAATGCCCTCTTGGTGGAAAGCCAAGGCTTTATGAAAAACACACACGTGTGCAAACACACACAACACATTGACAAAAGACAGTCAACTCAATTAAAAACAATATAAAGAAATCAATCCATTGATACCATATACACTCTGTATGTATCTCTTAGTCGTTCAGTCGTGTCTGACTGTACAGCCCCCATGGACTGTAGGCTTCTCTGTCCATGGACTTCTCCAGGCAAGAATACTGGAGTGGGTTGCCACTCCCTAGGGGAATCTTCCCAACCCAAGGATCAAACCCGGATCTCCTGCCTTGCTGGCATGTTCTTTACCATCTGAGTCACCAGGGAAGTCCATCCTAAAATATACATTCTAAATATCTCAACTTGATCACGTTTTCTTTCCCCAATAAATGGCTCATTTTAAGGACATTAAAGATATGTCTACAGACTGCTCTCAAATACCATATGCTCCCCTCCCCAATACTATGTTGCTCACACTTTTATGCTTAGATTCAAATACCCCCATAGAGTAATTGTTCAAATTTCAATTAAACAGTGGCTTTTTCTTTTTAGAGGCGGTTGGATATATGTTGTTACTTTTATTTACTAGATTTTTCTTTCAAGTGCCTAATAAGTTCTGAATTTTCTAGAACTCCCAGAATAAGCCAAGACAAACATAAATTCCTCTGAGACATTATCTCCCTAATGTTTTCTGTAATTTATCTGAACAGGGAGTCAGATGGACCGATGTTCACCTGGTCATAACATGGATTCCAAAATGACAGCCCAAAAATCACATTCTGAACCCTCAGTTTCCTGACGATATGACTGGAGAAATTAAAGCTTTTAAAACAGTCTTTGAGGAGGAACTGGTGGAAAATCAGGTAGGTATATTGGGTGGGGAGTGCCTACAAGTTGAATATCACCAACATTAGAAGTCATACGAATGGGGTTTCCCTGATGGTCCACTCCTTAAGAATCTGCCTTCAAACACAGGGGACACAGGTTCAAACCCTGGGCTGGGGAAAATAAGACCCCACACGCAGAGGAGCAACCAAGCCCACGTGCTACAACCACTGGGCCAGCACACCACACTAGAGAGCCCACGTGCCACAGCCAGAGAGAAGCCCTTGCACACCACAACTAGAGAGCCCACGTGCCACAGCCAGAGAGAAGCCCTCACACACCACAACTAGAGAACCCATGTGCCACAGCCAGAGAGAAGCCCTTGCACACCACAACTAAGACCCAGTGAAGCCATTAAAAAAATAAAATTAAATTAAAGAATAGCAGTAAGAGGAATCCCTGGGCTTTCCCTCCATGTCTACCAAGAGTGTTTAGAGACCATAAGAAACAAGCAACTGGCCGGATAAAAAAATAATAGACCAAAATTCTGTATGTCATTTTGGATGCTGGCCTGCCAGAGACCCATGACACAATAGTCGAGCTGATACCATGTTGAACGTTAATATGACTTTTCTGCATATTTGCACTCTTGAATCAGGTACAACCAGATAATACAAGTGAAAAAAGCACCAATCCAACAGGAATACGGTCAGACATTCCCTTAAGAAAGCTCTAAAGCTGCATCCTGACTTATTTGTGAAACTGCCTGTAACTTGAGAAGTTCTTGAGAAGCACCCTTTCTCTAACTCAGTGTCCTCATTTACAAAACAAGCAAGATGAGCTGAATAACCTCAAGACTCCTTTAAGGCTGACATGAAAATCCCAAGTCAACAGGAATGACAACAAATGATCCAATCACACAGCGGATCTCTCAGAGCTATCCAAAATCCCTAGACAATGTTTGAGTGTTGGAATAAATTTATATCAGGGATATATATTAATGCATGAGGCAAGATCCTAAAGCAAACAAGTCAATCCTAAAGGAAATCAACCCTGAATATTCATTGGAATGACTGATGCTGAAACTGAAGCTCCAATACTTTGGCCACCTGATGCAAAGAGCTGACTCTTTGGAAAAGACCCTGACTTATTGGAAAAGACTCATTGGAAAGATTGAGGGCAGGAGGAGAACAGGGCAACAGAGGATGAGATGGTTGGATGTCATCACCACTTCAGTGGACATGAGTTTGAGCAAACTCCAGGAAATAATGAAGGACAGGCAATAATGAAGGACAGGGAAGCCTGGCATGCAGCAATTCATGGGGTCACAAAGACTCAGACACCATTTAGCTACTGAACAACAACAAATAAGGCAAGACACCACTGAGACCCACCGCATGTGAAAGTTAGGTTCCCCATGAATGTGTAAAGCAAAAATGCAAAATGAAGGTACTTCCCTGGTGGTTCAGTGGTTAAGACTACAGTGGAAGCAAGGTTCGATCACTGGTCAGAAAACTGAGATCTCTCATTCCACATAGCCAAAAAAAAATTATGTCCAGTGGAATCGAAAATATATCTTTGTTTGGAAAGGGCCACACTGGAAATTACTTAATGATGGGACACAGCTATGTTTTTCTCACAACTCAGGACATACTATTTTTCATTCAATGGAGCACAAGATGAAGTGGTTGACTTGCATTTAAGGTAACGGGGAATCGTATGTATTCTTGGTCACATGAGCTCCTCTGGGATGTTCACAACAGAGAACTGAACCCCCAATATTTACCTCCCATCCCACAGTCCCTCTGACAGTCAGTTCTATTACAATGTTCCTTCTGAAAACACACATGCATTCCAACACAGAGACAGAGCCAGGAACAACTGGAGCATAATTAGGATTTCACATTTGCTCACGCTTGGTTTCATCTGCAAAAAACACTAGGTTAACACAGAAAACTCCACCCAGCTGGAAATACACACACACACACATACACACAAGCAAGCACACACCATGAATGAGGCGTGCCACCCCAGTTCACAGCCTGTGCTATGAGTCACAACTCATTTACATCTGGCACAATAACTTTCCAGCCAATTTCAGATAACTCTCTGTTTCCATCACTTCACAGTAGCTCATCAGCTGCACCCCTTCTGATGCTCACTTACTCAGAAAACATCCAGTCTTCTTCAAGGTGAAATGTCACATTTATTGTAGCATTTATGGGGCTTCCCAGGTGGCACCAGTGGTAAAGAACTCGCCTGCCAATGCAGGAGACATAAGAGATGTAGGTTCGATCCCTGGGTCAAGAAGATTCCCTGGAGAAGGGCATCACAACCCACTCCACTATGCTTGCCTGGGAAATCCCATGGACAGAGGAGCCTGGTGGGCTACAGTCCAGGGGTCACAAAGAGGCAGACACTGAGTGACTCACTTAACACATATAAAACCACCGCTGCTGGTGTGTGTGTGTTTTGTGTCACTGATGAGGTTACCCATGGTCCCATTCTCCCCATAAGCCCTGTGGTTTTTACTGTGAGACTTTTGCACAGTGCAGTGATTTAGGAACACAGATGTCATGTTATAGGAAAACTGATGCTACGTGTTCTCAAGGAGAGAAAGGGTAGGCGGCGGCAACACCATTTGAGTGTTTTTTCTTTCTCTCCTATCAGGTGACTGGACTACATTTCAGTCTCTTAAAATTGCAGTCTTTAGGGGCACACAGTGAAAACATTTGAGCAAAGGGTTTCAACAAAGGAACACAGAGAGACCACCTGCCTTATCGTCATTTGGGAGGGGTCTGCTATTCTTGATGCAGCAGCTCTAATATAAATATACTGTATTTATCTTTCCAGAAATATGAGGTCGCCTCCTGCTCCTTCACTGTCTTTCAACATCAAGGTGTTCCCTGAGATAACAGAAACAATTTGGCTTCCCTTCGGAGGGTGTCCTCACAGAAGCTCACTGCCAGCACCTCTGAACATCTTCATTTGTATTTTCTGAGTGGTGCCATCTCTGGGCCTGGCCGTGCCCATCAACCCAGGCTGTTTGTCCAAGGTCAAACACCCTGGATGGCTGGGTGTCGGTGAACATTCCAGCTATAGTTTATGGCTGTGCTCAAGACTTTTTGCACAGTCCAGGACATAACTTATGTACTTTTGTTCTAGCCTTGATAACCTGCTGATAGGGAGCTGTGGCTAAGGGTGCTAGCAGAGCAGGATATAAATTTGTGCTAGCAAGCATCCCATACAAGAAAAAAAAAAATGTACACTGAGACCCCAGTCTTCACTGACATACAATTTTACTTCTTTGCTGGTTTCCACAGATTAAACCCACCTAACCCACATATCTCCCCACAAAAGTTTGAGATGCACAGTGCCAGGTGAATAAGTAGCCAATGTAAATGATCCCCATCAGGTGAGTATTATTTAGTTAATTTACACCCATTATATTATTACAGAGATTAAAGACCTTTTGGTCCAACGTGCTAGAAAAGCAATAAATCTGAATTAGATCTACCATTTCAGTCACTCAGGATTAGACCTTTTGGTGATGTGATCCATTAACGTGCTTTAAATCTATTGATTCAGCCTAGAAAGACACAATTTAAACTCAGAAGTCACAAAATGAACTTTCCATTAAGTTTGGGAGACTCTGGTCACAGCTCATTTGACTTTTATGAACTAGAAAATGTGATGTAGACCACAATGGCATTCTATTAGGGGAAATCATGCATTTAACCATGTAGCAAAATACTGTAGTCAATTATGTGAACACACACCTATTTTACACATGACTGGTTTTCTGACTTTAAATTATTAAGGATGTGCATTTAGCTTGTTTTAAGGACTATTTACTCCCAAGGAAGAGATCCATGATAAAACTTGGTGCAAAACAGTAAATGAATATTTTTCATTTATATTACACTTTTTTTCAATAAGAAACTGAAATTGAGCACAAAAACTTTTGTTGTTGTATTTCTTTGCCTCAGAAGAGAAAACACGTGATCTGCTTGCTTTTTATAAGTGAAAAAAAAAATTTATCAAGGAGAAGAAAAAAACACAATCAGAAGCAGATTTTGAGATTCATCTGCCAGTCTGAAAAATATAGTGATAGTGTTAAAAAAAAAAAAAAGGTGGCAATGGTGGGGGGGGGAACTATTTAGATAAGGTTTAGTTTCTCTTTTCTGGAGTTCATCTTAGTGGTGTACTCTATAAACATCATTTTCTCTCAATATAATTTTGTTTATATTAGTATTATGCTTAAGCCAGACTATATTAATACTAGACTCATTATTATTCTATATTTCAGCAAGGGTACACTTTAGTTCCAAATATAATTCAACACGGTTCTTCCTTGAATCCATCATCACCAATTTTTAACGGTTACACTTTTCTCCCGGGTTCACAGTCATAAAACTCTTACTATTCAAAAGCTTGAAATGTTAGAAATGAGCTAATTCAAATCCCCCATCTTCAGAAGATAAACCCCACAGAGGTTAACAGACATGCTCAAGGTCACACAGCCCCATAAAGTCAACCCACTACTCAACCACTATTTCTACCTCTTAAAAAGAGGCTCCGTCTTCATTTTTCTCAAATAAGATCTCTCCTGGGCTTCATTCACAAAGGCACAGACAAAACTTGTAATATCCTGAACAGGTCTGGAGATTGTTCCTATCTACAAACTATTCCTTTGAATCTAGCTTGTCATCAAGACTCCATAATTCCTCTATCCACTCCAAATAGTTTTATCCCCCCTTCTGTAGATTTCATGTCCTTGTCTTGGTTTTCACTGCACCCCCGCCCCTGCCCCGCCCCGCAACCCGGAACATCTGTCTGGAAGCCCAGTGAAAATCATTGCTGTAGTTTCTTGTCCCACAAATCATCCAGCATCAAGTAAATAGACTCTATCCCCCCTATTCTTGTGGAGAAGGCAATGGCACCCCACTCCAGTACTCCTGCCTGGAAAATCCCATGGACGGAGGAGCCTGGTAGGCTGCAGTCCATGGGGTCGCAAGGAGTCGGATACAACTGAGTGACTTCACTTTCACTTTTCACTTTCATGCATTGAAGAAGGAAATGGCAACCCACTCCAGTGCTCTTGCCTGGAGAATCCCAGGGACGGGGGAGCCTGGTGGGCTGCCGTCTATGGGGTCACACAGAGTCGGACATGACTGAAGTGACTTAGCGGCCCCTATTATTGGGTGTTTGTCCCTGCAGGATATACATAAGCCAGGCTGAGTTTAAGAAATCATACAGAAGTTACTGATAGGAACTGGTAATGAATTGTGCTTAGGCAGGGCTGGGATGACAGAGTGAATGGTGCTGGGCTGCAGAACATGGGTGATTGGAATACATATATGATTTGCCAAGATGGCAGAGCCAAGACAGACTGGGGTACGGTAGGTGGGATGAGGGTTCTGATTTCAATTTCAGACATGATGAATGAAAGATATCTATGGACAATCACGGTCAGGGAGTAACTGGAGATATGTATGAAGAAATAAGAGTCTCAAGTTCAGAAGAAACATTTGGTACTAGAATTAATATTTGTGTGTGTGTGCTCAGATGCTCTGAAGCGTCCAACTCTTTGTGATCCCATGGACAGTAGCCCGCCAGGCTCCTCTGTCCATGGAATTCCCCAGGCAAAAATACTGGAATGGGCTGCCATGCCCTCCTCCAGGGGGTCTTCATGATCCAGGGATCATGTCCTACGTCTCCTGCATGGTAGGAGGATTCTTTACCTGTTTGAGCCAGCAGGTAATCCCACTAGAATTAATATTTGGGGGAGCCATAAATATATTTGGAGCTTAAAAACAAAGATTAAAGGAGGTCACCGAGAGAGAGAGAGAGAGAGAGAGAGAGAGAGAGAGAGTAGGGAGTAAGAAGAATGAGACCATGAATAGTGTCCACATATTCTTTTTCAATTTTTTCAAAATAAAAGCAATCATTAGAAGCTAGTATGAATAATTACACACCAACAAATCAGAAGCTTCAAAACCAAGCATAAATTTCTAGAAAGGTGCAACCCACTTAGATTTTACCATGATGGAATTATGAAAAATCAGAACAAACCTACAACTTACTAAGTAGACTAAAATAGTACTTTTAAAGAATTCCTAACAAAGAAGATTCCCAGAATAGATGATGTAACAGGATAAGTCCAAAAACGTTAAAATAAAAAATACTAATTCTACACAAATACATTCAAAATTTCAACACATCTTTAAACATATATGCATTTAATCAAAACTATTTAAGCCACAGCAATCAGAGCAGAAAAAGAAATAAAAGGAATCCAAATTGGAAAAGAAGAAGTAAAACTCTCACTATTTGCAGATGACATGATCCTCTACATAGAAAACCCTAAAGACTCCACCAGAAAATTACTAGAACTAATCAATGATTATAGTAAAGTTGCAGGACATAAAATCAACACACAGAAATCCCTTGCATCCCTATACACTAATAATGAGAAAACAGAAAGAGAAATTAAGGAAACAATTCAATTCACCATTGCAACGGAAAGAATAAAATACTTAGGAATATATCTACCTAAAGAAACTAAAGACCTATATATAGAAAACTATAAAACACTGGTGAAAGAAATCAAAGAGGACACTAATAGATGGAGAAATATACCATGTTCATGGATTGGAAGAATCAATATAGTGAAAATGAGTATACTACCCAAAGCAATTTATAGATTCAATGCAATCCCTATCAAGCTACCAATGGTATTCTTCACAGAGCTAGAACAAATAATTTCACAATTTGTATGGAAATATAAAAAACCTCGAATAGCCAAAGCTATCTTGAGAAAGAAGAATGGAACTGGAGGAATCAACCTACCTGACTTCAGGCTCTATTACAAAGCCACAGTTATCCAGACAGTATGGTACTGGCACAAAGACAGAAATATTGATCAATGGAACAAAATAGAAAGCCCAGAGATAAATCCACGCACATATGGACACCTTATCTTTGACAAAGGAGGCAAGAATATACAATGGATTAAAGACAATCTCTTTAACAAGTGGTGCTGGGAAATCTGGTCAACCACTTGTAAAAGAATGAAACTAGAACACTTTCTAACACCATACACAAAAATAAACTCAAAATGGATTAAAAATCTCAACGTAAGACCAGAAACTATAAAACTCCTAGAAGAGAACATAGGCAAAACACACTCCGACATACATCACAGCAGGATCCTCTATGACCCACCTCCCAGAATATCGGAAATAAAAGCAAAAATAAACAAATGGGACCTAATTAAACTTAAAAGCTTCTGCACAACAAAGGAAACTATTAGCAAGGTGAAAAGGCAGCCTTCAGAATGGGAGAAAATAATAGCAAATGAAGCAACGGACAAACAACTAATCTCAAAAATATACAAGCAACTCCTACAGCTCAACCCCAGAAAAATAAATGACCCAATCAAAAAATGGGCCAAAGAACTAAACAGACATTTCTCCAAAGTGGACATACAGATGGCTAACAAACACATGAAAAGATGCTCAACGTCACTCATTATCAGAGAAATGCAAATCAAAACCACTATGAGGTACCATTTCACACCAGTCAGAATGGCTGCGATCCAAAAGTCTAAAAGCAATAAATGCTGGAGAGGGTGTGGAGAAAAGGGAACTCTCTTACACTGTTGGTGGGAATGCAAACTAGTACAGCCACTATGGAGAACAGTGTGGAGATTCCTTAAAAAACTGGAAATAGAACTGCCTTATGATCCAGCAATCCCACTGCTGGGCATACACACTGAGGAAACCAGAAGGGAAAGAGACACGTGTACCCCAATGTTCATTGCAGCACTGTTTATAATAGCCAGGACATGGAAGCAACCTAGATGCCCATCAGCAGATGAATGGATAAGAAAGCTGTGGTACATATACACAATGGAGTATTACTCAGCCATTATAAAGAATACATTTGAATCAGTTCTAATGAGACGGATGAAACTGGAACCTATTATACAGAGTGAAGTAAGCCAGAAAGAAAAACACCAATACAGTATACTAATGCATATATATGGAATTTAGAAAGATGATAACAATAACCCTGTGAATGAGACAGCAAAAGAGACACTGATGTATAGATCAGTCTTACGGACTCTGTGGGAGAGGGAGAGGGTGGGGAGATTTGGGAGAATGGCATTGAAACATGTATAATATCATGTATGAAACGAGTCGCCAGTCCAGGTTCAATGCACGATGCTGGATGCTTGGGGCTGGTGCACTGGGAGGACCCAGAGGGAGGGTATGGGGAGGGAGGAGGGAGAAGGGTTCAGGATGGGGAACACAGGAATACCTGTGGCGGATTCATTTTGATATTTGGCAAAACTAATACAATATTGTAAAGTTCAAAAATAAAATAAAATTAAAAAAAAAAAGAAGCTCCCAATATAAAGTTCTATAGCTGTGCTTCAATCATTGGCCAGATATGTTTATAACCAATGGATTTAACTTATACCTGGGTAAATACATTTTTTCTTCTTTTTACTCTACTGCAATACACACAATACCAAAGAAAGCACAAAACAGATGCTTTAAAAATGCTGTTGGATGGTATTAAACACCATTTCAGCTTTTGGAATCCAATGTAGGCAAAAAAGAGAGATGACCTCGATGCAGAAAATGTAATAAAAGAAAGGACAGGGTGGGAAATCAATGTCTCCATTTGTAAAGAGAGAGAGAGAGAGAGAGAGAGAGAGAGAGAAAAGGATGAACCAGACATTATTAGCATGATATATAAGCTCCGCATAACCCCATTTATAACACTTGTATTAAGGATAAATTGCCTGAATAAATTCTATTATTCTAAGAAACAGCACAAATAATAACCTGACAGCATCAGGAAAAAAATGAAAATAATAACGTTGATATTGCTAGAATTGTGTGTTATTTCTCCATTTCCAGTTTCATGGATCTAGTTAGGCAATAATTCAAATTTGAAGGTGGGTTCACTTTTTAAAGTCAAATTCATGTATCCAAATTGAAATCTTCCAGAATGAGAAACTAACTATTTTTTATTAAAAAAAAAAAAAAAAAAGGCCTGGACTTACTGTCTGCTGTGTTCCATGTAACATGTTAAGTACTTTGCACAATTTGAAACACAAGCTCCAATAATTTGGCCACCTGATGGGAAGAGCCGACTCAATGGAAAAGCTGATGCTGGGAAAGAGTGAAGGCAGGAGGAGAAGGGAGCGAAAGAGGATGAGACAATTGGCTGGCATCTCAATGGGCATGAGTTTCAGCAAACTCAGGGAAATAGAGAAGGACAGGGAACCCTGGCGTGCTGCACTTCATGGAGTCGCAAAAAGTCAGACACGACTTAGCAACTGAACAACGACAACCACCCACCAAAACTGGAAAGATGGTATTAGTATGCCTATTGTATTGACTGTGGAACTGAGGCTACATCAGATCACTTAAACTAACATAGCTAGTGACCTGGAAGAGGCAAAAGTGCAACATACAAGTTTCTCTACTGACTGGTAGTAACATATGAGCTTTGGAATCCTGGGCTTAAATTCCTGAAGGCTTTCTTATCTTGAGTGGCTTAATTGTGGCTTTTTTGAGCCTTGGTTTCCTTACCTGATGCCTACTTTAGACAGCTGTTTGAGCACGAGATGAGAATGTATGCAAAGCACTGAATGCAGTGCTAAGTAACTGCTCAGTAAAGAGTGGCTGATAGGAGACAACAGAAGACCAGGAGACAGAGGTCACAATCTTGGAGGCAACTTCACTTAAACAAAAGCAAATAAAGAGGCTGCTAAGTCGCTTCAGTCATGTCCGACTCCATGCGACCCCATAGACACCAGCCCACCAGGCTCCCCTGTCCCTGGGATCCTCCAGGCAAGAATACTGGAGTGGGTTGCCATTTCCTTCTCCAATGCACGAAAGTGAAAGAAATAAAGAGGAGACATTGAAAAAAGAAGAAGAAACCCAACAAAACAACAATCTTAATCTTCCTAATCTTAATCCTAAACTTCCTAGAGCTTACTTCCTAACATCCTTCTCAACAAAACCTCTATTAAAATATGTTCAGGATGGGGAGCACATGTATACCTGTGATGGATTCATTTTGATATTTGGCAAAGCTAATACAATTATGTAAAGTTTAAAAATAAAATAAAATTAAAAAAAATAAAATAAAATGTATAGGGAAAAAAAAAAACAAATAAAATAGTATGGACATCGTTCTGTGTCAAAATTCTCAACTTCCATGAAGAGCTAGTCTGATTGGCCAGCCCCATTCATGTATTTCCTCAGTTCAATCAGCTATTGCTGGTGAGTGGTAATCAATAGATCTCTGATCTATGGGGAGATACACTGAAGCCTTGAATGAGGTTTTCTAAGAAAAGGTGAACAGGGAGGGTAGACACACAGCCTCACCAACAGGATTCATTAACACTGAAACCCTTAGCAAGTTAGAGGTGAACCCTAAGGGGGTAACTTTTTTATATGGCTCTAATCATACATTTCTTCAAGGAACAAAGGTAAATATTCCAAATATTCCATAGTCAACACTGAATGGAACTTTTCCTGGCTATTAACTCCAATGCCTGAATTCAGGTAGGATATGCTATTTAAAGATTGCTTTTCTCTGGTGAATAGTAGCTTTGATCCTGCATCTTATGGAATTCAGTCCAATGAAAATGCTTTCTATTAGTAATAATACGCAATATTCAGATTAACATGTATAAACTACTATATAAAGTAGATAGGAACTTTCCTGGCTGTCCAGTGGTTAGGACTCTGCATTCCCACTGCAAGGGTCATAGGTTTGATACCTGGTCAGGGAATTAAGATCCTGTATGCCTCAAGCCATGGCACCCCATCCCCCAAAAAGAATAGTAACAGATGTGAGAGTTGGACTATAAAGAAAGCTGAGCATCAAAGAATTGATGTTTTTGAACCATAGTGTTGGAGAAGACTCTTGAGAGTTCCTTGGACTACAAGGAGATCAACCAGTCCATCCTAAAGGAAATCAGTCCTGAGTATTCATTGGAAGGACTGATGCTGAAGCTGAAACTCCAATACTTTGGCCACCTGATGTGAAGAATTGACTCATTTGAAAAAACTCTGATGCTGGAAAAGACTGAAGGTGGGAGGAGAAGGGGACGACAGAGGATCAGATGGCTGGATGGCATTGCCGACTCAATGGACATGAGTTTAAGTAAACTCCCTGGACAGGGAAGCCTGGTGTGCTCCAGTCCAGAGAGTCACAAAGAGTTGGACACTACAAACAAAACTAGTGGAGGTTATGGAATTCTAGTTGAGCTATTCCAAATCCTGAAAGATGACGCTGTGAAAGTGCTGCAGTCAATATGCCAGCAAATTTGGAAAACTCAGCAGTGGCCACAGGACTGGAAAAGGTCAGTTTTCATTCCAATCCCAACGAAAGGCAATGCCAAAGAATGCTCAAACTACCGCACAATTGCACTCATCTCACATGCTAGTAAAGTAATGCTCAAAATTCTCCAAGCCAGGCTTCAGCAATACGTGAACCGTGAACTTCCTGATGTTCAAGCTGGTTTTAGAAAAGGCAGAGGAACCAGAGATCAAATTGCCAACATCCGCTGGATCATGGAAAAAGCAAGAGTTCCAGAAAAACATCTATTTCTGCTTTATTGACTATGCCAAAGCCTTTGACTGTGTAGATCACAATAATCTGTGGAAAATTCTTCAAGAGATGGGAATACCAGACCACCTGATCTGCCTCTTGAGAAATCTGTATGCAGGTCAGGAAGCAACAGTTAGAACTGGACATGCAACAACAGACTGGTTCCAAATAGGAAAAGGAGTACGTCAAGGCTGTATATTGTCACCCTGTTTATTTAACTTATATGCAGAGTACATCATGAGAAACGCTGGACTGGAAGAGACACAAGCTGGAATCAAGATTGCTGGGAGAAATATCAATAACCTCAGATATGCAGATGACACCACCCTTATGGCAGAAAGTGAAGAGGAACTCAAAAGCCTCTTGATGAAAGTGAAAGAGGAGAGTGAAAAAGTTGGCTTAAAGCTCAACATTCAGAAAACGAAGATCATGGCATCCAGTCCCACCACTTCATGGGAAATAGATGGGGAAACAGTGGAAACAGTGTCAGACTTTATTTTTGGGGGGCTCCAAAATCACTGCAGATGATGACTGCAGCCATGAAATTAAAAGACGCTTACTCCTTGGAAGGAAAGTTATGACCAAACTAGATAACATATTCAAAAGCAGAGACATTACTTTGCCAACAAAGGTTCGTCTAGTCAAGGCTATGGTTTTTCCTGTGGTCATGTATGGATGTGAGAGTCAGACTGTGAAGAAAGCTGAGCGCTGAAGAATTGATGCTTTTGAACTGTGGTGTTGGAGAAGACTCTTGAGAGTCCCTTGGACTGCACGGAGATCCAACCAGTCCATTCTGAAGGAGATCAGCCCTGGGATTTCTTTGGAAGGAATGATGCTAAAGCTGAAACTCCAATACTTTGGCCACCTCATGTGAAGAGTTGACTCATTGGAAAAGACTCTGATGCTGGGAGGGATTGGGGGCAGGAGGAGAAGGGGATGACAGAGGATGAGATGGCTGGATGGAGTCACTGACTTGATGGATGTGAGTCTGAGTGAACTCCGAGAGTCGGTGATGGACAGGGAGGCCTGGCGTGCTGCGATTCATGGGGTTGCAAAGAGTCAGACACGACTGAGTGACTGAACTGAACTGAACTGAGTGACTGAACTGAACTGAATGGCACCTACCTCATAGGGTTGGCATAACTTGAGATAAACAGTTAGGACTTACTGTATAGCACTTGCTGTATTCAGTTCAGTTCAGTTCAGTCACTCAATCGTGTCCGACTCTTTGCGACCCCATGAATCGCAGCACGCCAGGCCTCCCTGTCCATCACCGACTCTCGGAGTTCACTCAAACTCATGTCCATGGAGTCGGTGATGCCATCCAGCCATCTCATCCTCTGTCATCCCCTTCTCCTCCTGCCCCCAATCCCTCCCAGCATCAGAGTATTTTCCAATGAGTCAACTCTTCACATGAGGTGGCCAAAGTACTGGAGTTTCAGCTTCAGCATCATTCCTTCCAAAGAAATCCCAGGGCTGATCTCCTTCAGAATGGACTGGTTGGATCTCCGTGCAGTCCAAGGGACTCTCAAGAGTCTTCTCCAACACCACAGTTCAAAAGCATCAATTCTTTGGTGCTCAGCTTTCTTCACAGTCCAACTCTCACATCCATACATGACCACTGGAAAAACCATAGCCTTGACTAGACAGACCTTGTTGGCAAAGTAATGTCTCTGTTTTTGAATATGCTATCTAGGTTGGTCATAACTTTCCTTCCAAGGAGTAAGCGTCTTTTAATTTCATGGCTGCCGTCACCATCTGTAGTGATTTTGGAGCCCCCAAGAATAAAGTCTAACACTGTTTCCACTATTTCTCCATCTATTTCCCATTAAGTGTCAATACCTTATAATAACCTATAATGGAAAATAATCTGAAAAAGAATACATACACATATGTATGTGTGTGTGTGTGTGTGTGTGTGTGTGTGTATCACTGAATCACTTTGTCGTATACCTGAAACTAACACAACATTGTAAATTAACTATACTTCAACTTTAAAAATGGTTTAATAAAACCAATGTTCCCTGAAAGCTTTTAATGCTGCAGACCTCTTGCTAAACACTTCATTGATATATATATAATTTAATCATTCAGCAACCTTATAAGATTGGTATTATTATCATTCTAGATTTATATATGAAAAAACAGACACAGAGAGACTAGAGTATATATCCAGAGTCACCAAGTTAGTTCATGGTGGCATCAAGATATAAATTTGATCTCCTCTACCACATCTCTGTAATTTGGGTACCAGACGTTTTCTGCTATTACGAGAAGATATCTAGTGACAGTCCTCATTAAAGATACCAGTTCATGGATGGGTAAAATTGTGAGTGAGCATGTGTGTCTATGACAAAGAGGACAGGGAGAGAAGGGAAGGGAAAGAGAGAGAGACCCCAAAGAGGAGAGAGAAGGAAGAAGAAATAAAGGAGGAGGAAGCACTGAAATGAAGACAGGAAAGGGAGCTAAGACTAGAACCAAGAACGACATTCCTCATCTTCCTGGTTGTTTCTCTAGAAGACAAAATGCCAAGCCCACCTCCACCCCACTCATTAGTCAGCCAGGAATGCCCATCTGATGCGACACGGGTAAGGGCACAACCATCCTGCAGTTAACGGAGTAGAATGTCTTCCCAGCATCCAAAGACGGGTCTGGAGAAGCATTCTGGGAAAATCTCACTGTACTAAATGGGACTGACATCCTCTCTCCTAAGGTGCAGTGGGGAAGAAAACACAGGGACTTAATAGTGATTGATGTGGGCGGGAGGTAAGGCTGAATTGCTCAGGGCTAAAAAACATGCCCAGAAGGAACTGCATGTTGTCATCTCATGCTTCCTGACTCAATCCACTGGGTGCTGTTTAAGGCCATTTTGTCCCAGGAAACATGTACAGAATTCCAAGTCTGAGATGGATTCCTTTGTTACTATGTCAGCTTTAATGGTGCCTTCATTACAGAAGACGATTCTTTCCTCCCCAAATCATGATGTTTCCTTTAGGGGGCCTTATGATCTAGCAGAAAATTCTCAGAACCGAGAATCACAGCTCTTGGGTTCCAGGTAAAGCTCTGTTGTGGATTTCCATAAGAATTTCAGTATGTAGTGAAAACTCTCTGGCATGAGTTCCCACTCTGTTAAACAAACAAAAACTTCTTTTAAAACTCTAAAGTACCATCAGAGGCATCAGAAATTCAATTTCAGACCATGTAAAATACGACAGGTTATTCTTGTTCTCTTAGTTTGATCTCAACCAAGTACCTTTTCGATATGATATTAGCTTTTTTTCTATTCAGGAAAGACGTATTAAGTGGTACACCCATAACTGTAAAAATAAATGGCCACTGGGCCTTCCTTGGTGGTCCGGTGGTAAAGAATCGGCCTTGCAATGCAGGGGACATGGGTTCAGTCCCTGGTCCTGGAAGATCCCACCTGCCATGGGGCAATTAAGCCTCTGTACCACGACTACTGAGCCCTCGTGCAGCGGCTACTGAGCCTGCGTGCTCTAGAGAAGCCGCAACGAAAAGCCTGCGCACCGCAACTAGCCCAAACACAGAGACGACAACCCAGCACAACCAAAGATAAATAAATATCTAAAAAATGAATAAATGGCAACTGTACAGCGGGGCGTGATTAATATTTCCTACCATGATACACTTGCTGAGAGGCACTGCCATGTGCCACCTCTACCGTCTCGAAGCCAAAACCTGGCCTCATTTTCCGGTGAAAGTAAATGTCACCCCTCCCCCTCCTCGGCAATAATTTCAGCTGCAATGGAAAGCTTGAAACGGTAGGTCATAATTGCAGGCACCACAGTAGCAGGAGCACAATGTTAACAGCCAATTAATAGAATATTTTCAGGTAAGACGCTGCTGGAAAATCCCGCTCTAGCCCGATACCCACGCTCACCAGTGGAGGTGACTCCAGTTTAGCTTGTGCTCGTATCAGATGAGAAAACACGGGCACATTATTCAATCCAACCAAGCTGTCTGTTCAGGAGATGCTTTAGGAGTGATTAATGACAGAAAGCAAAGAGGAACTGCTCAGACCTTGGCTGCCAAGGTCAAAGGCACAGGCAAACAGAACCGGGAGAGGCAAGGAGGCTGCCCGGATCTGGATTTCGGCTGTCGGCCTCAAGTTTTGGCTGGAGCCCCAGGCGTGTTGTCATTCCCCCTCCCTTGCAGTGGGACCACACACAAGATGGAGAGGCATATGGTGCCTTCTCCAGACTCGGCGTAAATGTGGGCTCTGATTTAAGCTTTAAACCTTTTAGAATCCTTCGCCAGCAAGATAAAATATATAAGCCATGATATTCTGAGCACCATATTTTGTGCAATATGCCGAGTAGCACGTGGTTCAGTGATTTTGAGGGTAGAGCCAACAGCAACTAAGTCAAGCCACATCTTTGATGGGGGAAATTGACAGGTGTGTGTTCGGCAGAAGGAAAACGTTAGGCCAATAGTAATAATGATGCCATCGACCATTCATTGAGGGCTTGTATGTTACAGGCACAGTACTGACAGCTTTTTCTCATTTAAACGGCATAGCAAATTTCTGGGGTAGATCTTTTTATCATCCTAATTTTCTGAAGGAAGCAACAAAGGCTTAGAAAAGTAAATCATTTGCTCCAGGTCATCTGGTTAGTTACATGAAGGCAGGACTCAAACACAGGTGATGAAGACTCCAGAACATGCACACCTAACATTATAATATAACGTCCATATTATAGATACTATACAAATACTATACAGTACAGTACCTACACTGCATACTGAACATTACTCGCCTTCTGTTTTCATTTTGATATATAAATTCTGTACAATCAAGGATGCTAAACGATACATCAAAGCAATGTGAACTCATTCAAATGACTGTTCATTCATTCATTCGCTTATTCAAGCACTAATTGAACATATGCAGACTATGAAGCACAGGAAAATGCCTGGAGGACTTTACAAATATATATTCCAGGTCTATCCATGTATCAGACTTGTTGTGATAGCTTTCACTCCACTCTTTGAGCTTGAGTGAAAAAAAAAAAATACACATATTAATGGAGTTTCTCTGGTGGCTCAGATGGTAAAGAATCTGCCTGCTATGTGGGAGACCCAGGTTTGATCCCTGGGTTGGGAAGATCCCCTGGAGGAGGAAATGGCAACCCACTCCAGTATCCTTGCCTCGAGAAACCCACAGACAGAGGAGCCTGCTGCTACTGCTAAGTTACTTCAGTCATGTCCGACTCTGTGTGACCCCATAGGCGGCAGCCCACCAGGCTCCTCTGTCCCTGGGATTCTTCAGGCAAGAACACTGAAGTGGGTTGCCATTTCCTTCTCCAACGCATGAAAGTGAAAAGGGAAAGTGAAGTCGCTCAGTCGTGTCCGACTCTTAGTGACCCCATGGGCTGCAGCCTACCAGGCTCCTCCGTCCATGGGATTTTCCAGGCAAAAGTACTGGAGTGGGTTGCCATTGCCTTCTCCTGGCAGGCTACAATCCATGGGGTCACATATTATTAATATCAACTCACAAAACATTCCTCTTCTTCATTTCATAGGAAAACAGAACATGGTACGTCGGTTTGGAGCGGGGGTATATATAAACTTCAGGAGTGAGATTTTCTTAACCGTAACCACAAATGGAAAGAGAAAATCCTGGGAAACAGGTGAATTAAGCCCCCGAGCAAATGCAACAAGCAGTCTTTTGGACCCACTTCCATCAGTACAAGGTAATGGTTTAAAATGATCCCAGTCAATTCAGCAAGTAGGACAGCGAGCCACATCCCTGAACTTTGAGTGCTCAGACAGCCAGGCTGTCTCCCAAGGCTTCAGCAGGCCTGATGGGTGCCCGTGGATTAACAGCACCAGAGTTCTGGGTGCCCGGTCAGAACCATGGGCACTGCCCGGATCCCTCTGCCTCCCTCAGGGCTCAAACTTGCCCTCCTGCCCAAGAGGGTAGTGGTGACCCTTTGGCAGTGCTTGAGAGAGTCTGCTGGTACTAACTGCACTCTTCCCTGTGGGCAATTCAAAAATAAATAAGCAATGGAGATACACAGAGAGAGCACACGGGCGCAAGCAGGACTCTTCCAAGGGTGGTTTTGCTAAAGGGCATCAAGCAACTGGGGGAGACAGTTATTAAACTCCCACATCCCTAACACCCCACCCCAAGCCAACTCAGGGCCAGAACAATGAGTCCCTGCCCACCCTGGGACTTAAGAATATACCCATTTTAGCACGTGCAAAAAGAGACTTGTTTGCATGTGAAAATATACACATGCTTGACTAATCCACGTGCACAGCACCGCCCCCCCCCACCTTTTTTTAACTCCAAAAACATGCTGTATTGGGGTAGAGCTGATTAACAATATTGTGGAAGTTTCAAGTGAGCAGCAAAGGGACTCAGCTATACATATACCTGTCTCCATTCTCCCCAAACCCTCATTCTGTCCAGGCTGGCACACAACAGTGAGCAGAGGTCCATGTGCTATACAGTAGCTCCTTGTTGGCTGTCCATTTTAAATAAAGCAGTGTGTACATGACCTTCCCAAAGTCCCTAACTATCCCCTCCCCCCCCCCCCGGGGCAATCATAAGTTCGTTTTCTAAGTCTGTGATACGCAACCCTTCTGAAAGGGCTAAATGGCAATTACTGTGAAGTTCCCTGTAGCCAGGTAGCAGGCATCTCTGCATCAACTAGGGAAAGATTCATTCTGAGTTGGCAAACACAGGTCCTTGTAAACCAGCCTGTGAGACAGTTTCAAGCCAGTTTCCTGATGCACATAAGAGAGGCCCATTTCCAGTCTCTTTGTAAGCACCGTGCTGTCGGCTCAATCCTGAACACTGGTTATATTCAGCTTTATAACATTTGCTATGAACGCATTCATTATAATACCCATCTGACAGCTGCTGGTAAGCAAAACACTGGCATGACAAGAGATGGAAAATGGAATCATCCGAGGTGTAGGATGCCACAGGCAGTTTTCAGGGGTCATCCGAAACCACACACAACATGGAAGACTGAGAATCTGTGCCAAGGCCCATCGCAGGTTAGATAAATAAAGGTGTCTGAATATTTCAGAACTGACTAGCTTCATGTTGCATCGTGCTCATATGTGCTCAGTCTCTCAGTCTTGTCTGACTCTTTGTGACCCCCCTGGACTGTAACCTGAAAGGTTCCTCTGTCCAAGGAATTTTCCAGACAATAATACTGGAGTGGGTTGCCATTTCCTTCTTCAGGGGATCTTCCTGACCCGGGGATCGAACCTGCATCTCCTGTATTGGCAGGAAGATTCTTTACCACCAGTGCCATCTGGGAAGCCCTGCATTGGGCTTGAGGTCTCACTAAATTTTGGTTCATGAAATTTCCTCCTAATTCCTTTTATTTCAGATCCCTTAGTAAAGAAAATCAAATTGCACTTTTAACCCAAAATGTTGGGTAACACAAAATTGATATATCTGGCTAAGAATGAGCTGGATGTACTTCACTTCTCAGCATCAGGCAAGTTTGCAACATTTTTATTTCCATTTAAGGATAAGAATGGTGAATACTATGTTCCTTATATATATTTCTTCCTCTACTTCATGCAATGTGGGCTCATTACTTGCAAGATTTCTTCGTTCACAGCTTTATAGTTTTTAATTTAGTTACTGAAGTTGATGGCACTCGGGTAGCTGAGAAACAAGGAGTTAGCAGAAAATACTAGCAGGGACAAAATATATTGCTCTCTGTTTTGTTTTCTTCACAGCTGAAGGTTTCTGAGATCATACACCTCTTTTCTTTGTCTGAAATAGACAATAACCTCAGGGAAGAAATTGCCAGCCAGGATTATAAAGACTGTGTTTTGTGTTTTGCCATCTTCTTTCGCTAAAACAAAAGTCAGTTGTGGCAGATACATTTCTTCTCAAACCTTTAATTGTTTCTTGGTCTTGAGGAGTAAAAACTTTAATTCTCATGGTAGAAAATTAGACAAACAGAAGGATGCATTAAAATAAATCACTGACGGTCTGCCTCCTTGAGATAACCACTGCTGATGCCTTACTGTATTTCATTTCAGATGTGTGTGTGAGACAGAAAAGAAAAAAATATATATATATATACATATATATTTCAGGCAACATATGTGTTGAAAGCTTTTTTATGGCACAATAAGAATAGTTCAGATTAAACACACATACACATACACACATGTACCTAAAACCCTTAATATTAGTAACATTCTAAGAGGTACCCAGATCCAGGGACGTCCCTGGTGGTCCAGTGGGTAAGAATTTGCCTTTCAATACAGGTGACAGGGATTCGATCCCTAGTCTGGGAACTAAGATCCCACATGCCTTGGGTCATCTAAGCTCGAGAGCTCCAGCTAGAGAAGCCAGCACACCACAACAAAGACCCAGCAGGGCCAAAATAAATAAATCAAAGGTCCCAGGTCCAGACAGGAAAGCTCTCTCCATCCTCGGCGTGTGCCCACTAGTTAACACTACTGAAGTCTTCCTCTTCCTCTGCCCACCCTTCCACTACTGCCCACTTTGCCAAAACACCCAAGCAGCCCCCAAGCAAGGGATCTCTCGCCTCCTAAACGTGAATTAAGCCCATCTACTGTGCACGTGTGCACTGGCACCTCTTGCGTTCAGGTCTCCACCTGGATTCGTACAAACGTCTACCCACTGATGCATACACAACTCCCATTTGGTCTCTGCCAGTCTGTTTTTCACAAAACAGCCGGAGGAATCTTCTAAACGCATGAGGGATCACGTGACCCCTTTATTCACAGGCAGCCCCAAGGCTCCCCCATTTAAGCTGGCTGAGATGATGCCTGCTGTCCGCCTCCTGCCTTCCCGTTTCAGTCTCCACCCCCTTCCTCCTCCTCCCCGGGCACACAGGCAGGTCGCTGCAACGCTGTCACCTTAGACTGAACACCATTCCTCTACTGCCCTTCTCTCATTGCCTAAACCGACCCTTCTCTCGACTGAAGCTCCTTCACCCAGCTGAAGTGGCCTCACTGAGAATGCAGAGTACTTTCCTTGACCCCCTATCCGTAGCCCTATAGCATCTTATGTTTCCCTCACCAAAGCACTTAGGCCAAAGTATGAGAACGGCTTTCTCATTGTGAATCGACTCTAAAGGTGTTTCTCTGCTGAACTGTGTGTGTGTGTGTGTGCACTCAGTTGTGTCCAATTCTTTGAGACACCATGGACTGTAGCCCGCCAGGTTCCTCTGTCCATGGGAATTCCCAGCCAAAAATACTAGAGTGGGTTGCCATTTCCTCCTCCAGGACATCTTCCCCACCCATGTCTCCTGCATCTCTTGCACTGGCAGGCGGAGTCTTAACTGATCCATAATAACGGATGCACGCCAGAAGGCTATTAAATCAACACAGTTCACCTATAACACTTACTAGATGAAGAAGGAGAGCTGCAGAAACATCCAACGACATGCCAGGATCTTGACTCATGACAGTATAAGAGTGGAGACTCAGCTGTCCCGATTCAGGGCTGTTGCACACCCAGGCTACCCCACCTTCACTGGGGTAAAATGCTGCAGCCTGATATCAAGCACTTGGAAGGCCGGTCTGTCCCAGATCTCAGTCTCCATCAGCACCGACAGCTCGGAAAGCCGATCTGTCCCAGCTCTCAGTCTCCATCAGCACCAACCGCACCACACGCACTGCTCCCATCATCTCGATCAGCTCAGCACCATCTCCAGACACAGCCATGGCCACGGCAGCTTCCTCCACACCTCCTGACTCCAATCTGCCCTCACCCTCGTCCATCCAGCTGTAGCCCAGGACCTGGTAGGCACCAAGAAAATCTCTCCATGGCTCTGCTTTCAACAAGAAACTAGAGGCAAGTTCCAGTTCTGCTCCTGGATCTCAAATCCCCTACTCACTTGCCCCATCAAAATCATCTCTATTCTCAGCATCTCTTCACGCAGTCCTCTCTTCAACTCAGTAGATATCCTAATAGAATCTCATGGACAGTGTCTTTGTTCTTGCATCCGAGCCTCTGCATGTAGCAGCCCCTTCCTTCCAGATTTCTCTTTGACAATTCACACTCTCTACCTCCTCAAACTCAGTCCGAATTTCCTTGTGTAGAAAAATCATCCCCTAATATCGCACTCTAACCCTGAGCCATCACTCAATCGATCCTTTGAACAAATTCATCTGTACAGGACTGGCGATCTACAACAAGGATCTGAAGAACAAGAAAAAGCATTTCACCACATATGATCTCTAAGGCATTGTTCCATCCTGTGTACAGGATCTCAGACCAAATGAATGCCTACAAAGACACGATCATGTCAGGACAAATGCATACAAAGACATGATCACGTCAGGACAAATATTTTTCAAGTCCTCTGGGAGATCTCTCCCCTTCCATGGCAAGTAATGAATATCCAAGGAAGACAGAGAAATAATAATATGAGATTGACTTTAAGTCACAGCTATTTAGGCCAGAAAGAAGATGTGGGTCTGCCTGTCTGGGACTCTAAGGAAAATAACACATCCTGCCATCCTTCTCTGAAAGCCTCTTGCCTGCCCTATTCTTCAGGATGTCAAGCAAAGAATTCTGACTCCTACTCTCATATTCTCCAAGCAGGCCATTATCATACATTGTCAAAAGATTAAGTGATTTCTAAGAAACTATCATGTTTTAAGGCAACACAGAAACAAGTCCACAGTCTTTATACAAGCTTTATTTCTTACAGGAGAATAGACATGAACCATTTAAACGCATACATTTATCAGGGTGAGATGTATTCTATTTACATAATGATGAGGGGTTTTTAAAAATGTTCAGTGTAAATTGGCCATCAAGCCCATCTTCCAAGGCCCTGTTTGCAAACACCATTCTATTCTGTCCTCAAGAATTAGGGTGTAGTGACAAAAGGCAGGCTGGGGACAGGAAAGCGATGCTCTAGTCTGAGTTCTGTTACTGAATACTCAGATGGCCTTAACCTCCCTGAACTTCGGTTTCTTCATTGTTAAGTGGAGATAATCAGCTTATTGTCAGTATGGAATGCCTGGTGATGGGATAAGATCACCCAGAAGCTGGGCAGGAGGGAGGCCTCTTTGGAATGAAGTCAAGAGAGGCTGGGAGGAGAAGAAACTGAGAGCAAATACAGACACATTTTATTTCAGGGTTTCGTGCAAAGGAGATCAGAGAAACTAGGTGGCAGATGGAGGGGAAGTGGAGGCACAGGAGATTTTTTTTCTGTCGCATATATTATGGAATGTGCACACAGGGATGGGTGTGAGGGTGTGATCTTGTTCTGTCTAAAGGTGTCAAACCCCATCTCTAGGATGGAGAGTCACAAACTGCCATCCCGACCCAAGCTCCGTCCTTGTCCTCCAGATTCAAAGAGCCAACGGTCTCTTTGACCTCTATGTTTGAAAATCCAATAGGTGACTTATGCTGAATATGTTCAGAACTGAACTTCCAACATCTCCCATTCTTCAACTCCCTCCCCTCCCTGCCTTCTTCCCTCCTTCCCCACCCCCTTCCCCCTCTAAAAATCTGCTCCTCTTGCAATCCATCTTGGAAATAGCACTTCCATTTTTGAAACGAACAGGCTAAAATAACTGCAGAAACTATCGATTTCTCTCTCTTTGGCATGCACTACCTAAGTCGCCTTCTCTGGTTTTAAGTACATCCAGCCTCCAACCAGTCCTCACACCTGGACTGCCACCTCCCTGGCCATCTCTCACCTCGATGGCTGTGAGGCTCCCTTTGCTGGATTTCGTGCCTGAATCTTGTCCTGCATCTATTCTCTACCCAAGAGCAAGAATCTGACTTTTCAAATGTGCATCATGTCACACTGTCCCTCTGCTCAACACCCTCCAGTGACTTCCTGTCTAGCTCAGAGCAAAATCCCAAGTCTATCCCATGACCCTCAAAGCCCTAGAGGATCTAACCGCCACCCACTGCTAACTCTCTGATGCCACACAGGACCACTCCTGTGTGGTGGTCATTCCCTCCGCTCCAGGTGACTCCACGTTAACCTCTTTGCTGTGAACCTGACAATCCATCCAGGCGTCTTTGTACTGGCCATGCCTTCTGCCTGTTCCTTCCAGATATCCATGTGGAACTCTTCCTCACTACCTCCAGATTTCCACATACATGTCACTTATCAGAGATGCATTCTCAGACACACACTTCTGTACAAAAGAGCATCCTTCATCCAATCCACCACATCCTATTCTCCTTGAAAGTGAAAGAGTTAGTCACTCAGTCATGTCTGACTCTTTGCGACCCCAGAAACTGTAGCCCACCAGGCTCCTGTGTCCATGGTATTATCCAGGCAAGAATGCCGGAGTGGGTTGCCATTTCCTTCTCCAAGGGATCTTCCCAACCCAGGGAATGAATCTGGGTCTCCCGCATTGCAGGCACATTCTTTACCTCCTTACCTTGCTTTATTTTTCTTCATGACCCCATATGTCATTTCTTTTTTATGTATATGTCTGTGACCCCCACACCTCACCCCTATCTCTAAAAGAATGTAAGTTTCTTGAGAGAACTTTGCTTTTTGTTTTAGTTTTGGCTTTTGATTTTTCACACTACATCTTTATTTTCTAAAAGACTGCCAAGACTTGAGTAAGTGCTCAACAATATCTGTCACTGAATTTAATTTATATATATAAATATATATATAAGTTTATATATAATAATATATATAAAGTGAGATTATATATAATGTGACATTTCTGGGTTTCCTTTCTTCCTGCAATCCTCCTTGGTAAATTAGTAACTAATATAAACAAATTTCAATGAAATCTTATATTACATGGCTAATAAGATAACAGAGAAGGAAATGGCAATCCACTCCAATATTCTTGCCTAGAGAACCCCATGGATGGAGGAGCCTGGTAGGCTATAGTTTTTGGGGTCACAAGAGTTGGACATGACTTAGCGACTAAACCAACACCACCAATAAAATGACACTGGGCTTCCCTGATAGCTTAGTAAAGAATCCGCCTGCAGTGCAGGAGACCCCAGTTCGATTCCTGTGTCAGGAGAAGGGATAGGCTACCCACTCCAGTATTCTTGGGCTTCCCTTGTGGCTCAGCTGGTAAAAAATCCACCTGAGAAACCTGAGTTTGATCCCTGGTTTGGGAAGATCCCCTGGAGAAGGGAAAGGCTACCCACTCCAGTATTCTGGCCTGCAGAATTCCATGAACTGTATAGTCCATGGGGTCGCAAAGAGTCAGACACAGCTGAGTACCTTTCACTTTCAAAATGACATTAAAAGGTTCATTCAAATCTCCCAGGTGACATGTAGGCTCTGCCTGGGCGAGGCAGGCTGTGAGTCCTGGAAGCTTTGCTGTCATGGTCAAAAGGGCTCACATGATTTGGAATTGAGGGCAATGACTATATGCATTGAGTTGCATCACTGGTAGAAGTGATATTCTCAGTAGTGGAAAATTTGGAAGAGGCAGTGACTTTCCTGGCCTGAGGTTGCGGCTAAGGCAAGCATGTTCCAAATTGTGACTGTATACATGGTTATTAAGACTGGAGAGGGTCCAAGCTATTTACATATTCCTATTGATCCCGATCAGCCCTGGGATTTCTTTGGAAGGAATGATGCTAAAGCTGAAACTCCAGTACTTTGGCCACCTCATGCGAAGAGTTGACTCATTGGAAAAGACTCTGATGCTGGGAGGGATTGGGGGCAGGAGGAGAAGGGGACGACAGAGGATGAGATGGCTGGATGGCATCACTGACTCGATGGACGTGAGTCTCAGTGAACTCTGGGAGTTGGTGATGGACAGGGAGGCCTGGCGTGCTGTGATTCATGGGGTCGCAAAGAGTCGGACACGACTGAGTGACTGATCTGATCTGATCTGATCTGATTGATGCCGAGGCAGTGTGCAGCAGAGGTGATACAAAAGGGCCCAGCAGAATGTAAATGCTCAGGAAGACCTGCAAATGGTCTGAATGCTGGATTCACCATCTTTGATCCACACAGACCTGTTGGCAGAGGACAAGAGCTTTATTACTGCTGTTGCAGGCGTTCAGACACAGCCTATGCTCAAGTGTTGACTGGCCATTAAGCTACACAGACAATAAAGATACACCTTGGAAACCAAGGTTAAAAACAAGAGAAGCAGAACACGAAGAAGAACTGAAGGAAAACATCAGTGGCCACCTACCATGGTGTGGGACAGATTTCACAGCATTAGTCCAGGCAAGTTTATATAAACAAGAAACACACAAGAAAATAAGCAACCACAATAACTATCTGGGGAAAATGAGAATTCGGAGTGGCTATAATGTTATCTAATTATCTACTTTCCAACAAAAAATTATAAGACACGTGAAAAATCAAGAAATTGAGACCAATACTCAGCGAAAAAGTAGTTAACAGATACCATCTGTCATTAGACGTTGGACTGTTGGATTTAGCCAGCAAAGATTTCAAGACATTATTATAAGTATGTTTAAAGAACTAAAGGGAAAAAAATTTAAGAATCAAAATATGCAAATGAAAAATACAACAGAAAATCTGAGTAAGGAATGAAATAAAGGGATATAGGAATACTATGAACAATTATGCATCCAAAAATTTAGATAGCCTAAAGTACAAAAATTCCCAGAAAGATATAAACTACAAAAGCAAAGTAAGAGAAACTCTGAATAGATCCATACCAAGTAAAGAAATTGAATTAGTGAGCACAAAAATTTTCCACAAAGCAAAACTCAGGTCCAGATGGCTCCACTGGTGAATTTAATCAAAAATTTAAAGAAGGATTAACATCGACACTTCTCAATCTCTTCAGAAAAAAGAGGAGGTGACACATCCCAGCTCATTTAGTGAAGCCAGCATTACACCAACATTGAAGGCAAACAAACCACAAAACAAGAATACTATAGACCAAGATCCCTTATAAATACAGATGTAAATATTCCCGAGAAGATATTAGCAAACCAAATCTAGCAACACATAAAAAAGAATGTTCAACCAACCACAACATATGAAAATTTGTCAGTGTTATCATGTGATAGTAATAGAATAAAAGACAAAGCCATATGATCATATTGACAGGTGCAAAAAAGGATTTGACAAAAGCCCAGATCCTTTCATGATTAGAAAAACTCAACAATCTAGGAAGAGAAGGAATTACATACATCGCCTTCATAAAGGACATCTACCAAAAAACCTACGTAGTATCATACAAAATGGGAAACCCAAGTCAGCAGCTCCCAAATTCCTGACCTACAGAAACTCTGCATACGAAGCTGTTGTTTTTGATACATCAAGTTTGGGGCTAAATTGATTCATAACAATAGGTGTCTGAAAATAATAACAATAATGATACAAGACAGTAGGGGAAGAGGAGGAGGAGAAGTAATAGCAGCTGCAATAATAGTTGTTGTGGTTGTCCTACAAATGCATCTGACTCTTTGCAGAGAGTCAAAGAGTCAGACTGGACTGGCTCCTTTGTCCATGGGATTCTCTAGGCAAGAATACTAGAGTGGATAGCCATTCTCTTCTCCAGGGGATCTTCCCAACTCAGGGATCAAACCCAGGTCTCCTGCATGGCAGGCAGATTCTTTAATCTGAGAATTAAAGAATCTGATTAATTCTTTAATCCCTGAGCCACCAGGGAAGCCTCACAAATGGTGGAATTGACATAGGCCACAGCCTCTCAGCCAGAAGGGCTCTGAGTTGGGGCTCCAGACTGTCAGATAAAAGTGGATGCTGGAGTTCAGCCTGTAACGGACGGTCCATGTCCAAGGCATCAGAGAGTCCCAAGATGGAATGAGGTCCCAGCACTTAAGATTCTTCCTAAGGTCGTGGTTGGTCCTTCTGAGGACTAAGTAAAAGTGAAAGTGAAGTCGCTCAGTCGTGTCTGACTCTTTGTGACCCCGTGGACTGTGGCCCACCAGGCTCCTCCGTCCGTGGGATTTTCGAGGCAAGAGTACTGGAGTGGGTTGCCATTTCCTTCTCCAGGAGATCTTCCCAACCCAGGGATCGAACCCACGTCTCCCACATTGCAGGCAGACGCTTTACCATCTGAGCCACCAGGGAAGCTCTCCGAGGACTAAACCTACCAGGAAAACCACGTGACCCCAGCTGTGGACACAGGTGACCTGAGAAAAGGGACCGGGGTCCAGCCCCTCCAAGGAAGTGAAGTGGAGGAGCCACCAGAGGCAACACTTGGGTCATAATCACAGAGCCTGGGCGCCTCAGCCTTGAACACGTGAAGGGGTAATCGGCTCCCAAGGAGTCCCCACTTCTCATCTGATGATCTGAGAGTTGCCTGAGAGTTGCTTTACTAGCACCCTGCTCTACTCGGGTCCTCCGCCTGCATCTGCAGGCACTGCAGATGCCTTGTATTAATGGTAAGTCAGCCACTCTTCCAGTGTGTGCCCATGCACACAGCATCATGTCTCACCTGACCCCGATTTATGACAATGTCCAGATAGCTTCTTGGGGACAGCACATCTGTATCTTCAGTCCTTCTCAATCAGGGAAATTCATGTTCCAAGTGAGATATTTTGGCCCCTAATTCGCTGTGGGTTTTGTCTCTTTTTATAAGATTGCTCATTTAAAAATTGATTTGTTTCCCCTCACTCCGTGGCTTGCAGGATCTCAGTTGCCCAACCAGGGATTGAACCCAGGTCACCGCAGTGAAAAATGCCAAATCCTAACCATTAGGCCACCAGGGAATTCCTGTTTTGTATCCTCTTTATGAGAAGGTGTTCAGTCATGAAAACTGAGGGCTCCCTTAGGACAGAAAATGCCAATCTGTATCTACTTTACTTTCATTCACAGATGAAAAGGGACAAGTCATTGCTTAAGAGTGCAATTAAGGTTAGATTTGGGAGTTACATAAGTAAAACACAGATATTTTAATCCAGCATGACAACTAACAAAAGTACATAAATAAACGTCTTAAATAAGACTTATATGAGAAGGGAGACTAGACACTCTCTATGATCCTTATGACTCAAAGATTCTATATTCACTGAAAACCCTGTGATCAATACAAGAGCACCTGAAACAGACACATTCCCCCTTCAGCATTGCTTTCAAAACGTGCTTTCCTTTGCAGCAAGCCATCAACGATGGGGATTCTAAACATGTTTGAAAAATAAAAAATGCTTAATTTCCTGAATCCATAAATGCCAGGAGGAGAAGGTAAACAAGAAAAAGTGACCTCTGTAAATTTGGGCAAGGTCACAGGCTGATGTCCAGATTTTCACGCCCATAACCAAGTATTCATAACACTCTTATTTCTGTTCATTAGGAAGCAATCATCCCATTCAAGGGAAAAACAAGGTCCTAAAACATTACAGTCTCAAAACAAAGTGACAGAGTTATCAGTTTTAGAATCATAAAGTATCCAAAGTGTTAAATGGCTCCATCTTCAGGGTAAACGTGAAACAGCTCTGTTTCTTTCGAGTCCTGAAAACGCAGGAGCTATTTCAAGTCCTTCCTGAATTAGATGGATGTAGCTGTGGTCGCCAATCCCCATGGCTCCAGTGATTGGAGCTGCACAATCAATGCTGCCTATGAGCAGTGTCCACAATGAGTCTGAAAGTGTTCTTAACCGATTACATGCTTGGGTGTGCTCATTCGTAATTCAAACTCTCATGATATTCAAAACACCAGCGAGTAAAATAATGCTTTCTCTCCAAGGGCATCTGTCAAGTTCTTTCACAAATGTTCTCTCGAGCATCTTTATATCTTACTGGGATGACGGGCCCAGGGAGGGGAGGAGGGCATGGGAACAGGTCTTGTTTTCCTCCATCCCTGGAAGGAGAAATAGGCCAGGAATTGACTTCCCTACATTATCTTAGAAGACTGCTGCTGAATTTGAATATGATAAATATTCGTTATGGAACAATGTGAAAATTATTGAGCACTTTTATTCACGTGATACTATAAGAAGCTAAAACCACACAGATGGTCCCTTCTGTCCCCTAAATTACACACAAATAGCTCAGTATGAAAGAGATCAACTACAGTTAGAGCCAGGACTTATATAAGTAACCCGATAATGATCACCGACCAAGTGGGAGTAAGGTGTACAGTGGAGGGCAAAGGAGAAGGAACCTAGACAGGGAAGAAAAAGAGAGCTGTTTAGTCGAGAGAGTATATGAGTGGAATAGTGGAAGAGGGCAGAGAACATAGCTGATTTTAAACAAAACGAGAAATGAGACTTGGTCATGTAGTTCTAGAACCAAGAAAGGAAACCAACACTTGATGAAAAGACTAGAGTAAATAATCCAAAATATGGCACCACTCAGTGCTGTATTATGACTATCTTGTCATTTTCAGCCACTAAAATAATCCAGTGGGTGCAGGCAGAAGTTGATAGATCTCCACTTGGAACAGTTACCATCAATTACTCAGTTCAAACACCAAAAGCACTGGGGATTCCACAATAAACAAAATTAGTAGGTTCTCGTGGGGATTACAGCCTAAGTGCGTGCCTGTTGGAGCAGCTTGGGCTACAAACAGGCTTTCCCCAGGTAAGGACACGTGTACCCAACAGACATATAACGCTGTTAACACTGATGAAGAAAATTAAATATGCGTTTATTTGGTTTTAGCTTATGACAAACACAGTATCTCAGGCAGATTTTTTAAAAGGAAGAAAATTACCTAAAACTCTCCATTATAACAGTCAACTACTGCAGTCATGAAATTTAAAAAAAAAACAAACACTTGTTTCTTTGACAGAAAGTTATGACAAACCTAGACAGCATGTTAAAAACCAGAGACATCACCTTGCCAACAAAGGTCCATACAGTTAAACTATGATTTTACCAGCAGTCATGTACAGATGTAAGAGTTGGACCATAAATAAGGCTGAGCACTAAAGAATCGATGCTTTTGAACTGTGGTGCTGGAGAAGACTTTGGAGAGTCCCTTGGTCTGCAAGGAGATCAAACCAGTCAGTCAATCCTAAAGTAAATTAACCAACCCTGGATACTCATTGGAAGGACTGATGCTGAAGCTGAAGTTCCAATACTGTGGTCACCTGACGCAAAGAGCCAGGTCACTGGAAAAGGCCTTAATGCTGGAAAAGATTGAGGGTAGCAGGAGAAGGGGATGATGGAGGATGCAATGGTTGGATGGTATCACTGACTCAATAGATATGAGTCTGAGCAAACTCCAGGAGATAGTGAAAGACAGGGAAACCTGATGTGCTGCAGTCCATGGGGTCCCAAAGAGTCAGACAGGACTTAGTGATTGAACAACAACAACAATATTCATTACAATAACTATTATTATAGCTAATATTCATTGAGCCCTTACCATGTGTTAGAAACTAAGCTTTTAGTTCACTAACAGATCATTTAATTCTCACAAAGACTGTTTGAGGTTACATACCATTATCGTCCCTTGTACAAATAGGGAAATGGAGGCCCAGAGAAATTTAACTAAATGACTAAGAGTCCTGTAGCTGATTTGGAGCTAGGATTTAGAACCAGGCTCTCTGACTCCAAAATAAGCCCATTCCCACTAAACCAGCAGTGCCTGACCCTGCCTTTCATTAGACTTACTGAGGAAACTTAAAAAAAAAACCTGGGGTCCATCTCCAAACTGATTAAATCAGAATGTCTAGGGGTGGGGTGCTTATAGCAGTTTTCCTTCCTGAATCGTCCATGTAGTTCTATGTGTAGTCAAGGCTGAGAGTTCTCTCCCCCAGTAAAAAACTATAAACACTTCTGATGGTCCCCATACAGGATACATGCCCTCTTTGTGTCATCAAGACACTATGTTTCTGAAATGCTTTTAATTCAGTGTGTTTTCTCTGGACCAGCAGCATTAGCATCTCCAAGGAACAAGTCAGAAATGCAGACTCTCCAGCCTCATCCTAGATCTATTGAATCAGAATTGGTGTTTTTTTTTGTTTTTTTTTTTTAATTTTCTGGCCACCGCACAGCATGTGGGATCTTAGTTCACCAACCAAGGTTTGAACCTATGCACTCTGGAAGTGTGGAGTCCCAACCACTGAACTACCAGGGAAGTCCCAGAATCTGTATTTTAATCAGATATCCATATGCTCATTAAATGAGAGTACTATCCTAAAGTATGCCCTAAAGCAGTGGTCCCAAACCTTTTTGGCAACAGGTGCCAGTTTTGTAGAAGACAATTTTTCCTCAGACCAGAGAGGGGGTAGGGGGGGATAGTGTGGGGACGATTCAAGTGCGTTACATGTATTGTGTACTTTATTTCTATTATTATTACATCAGCTCCACCTCAGATCATCAGAGATTAGATCCCAGAGGTTGGGGATCCCTGTCCTACAGTATGCCCTAGAAAGAAGACCCTATTTTCTAAATTATTGGTGCTATGAACAAGAAACACACAGCAATAACAATCACCTTCACCACCCAGCCTCCCACGTCCCCACTTGGAAAGAAAAAAAAAAAAGAACAAAAACCTACAACAAAAGACAAAACAAAAACTCACCCCCACCACAGGTTCTGTGGTCAAGCACAATTGGGACAAGCTGAATTAAACAAACTCAAATTACTTTCTCTACTTCACACTCTAGCAGAACCTATAATGTTAAAATACTAATGTGTATCATAAATCTCCAAGAGGAGAAGTTTCCCAAATATTTATGACTGTGGTACCCTGTAACTCAGAACTCCTATTAACATCTTTTGCAGACAATGTGTTTCTAGGGACATATTATAGACAATATTTATTCAGAAGAGACGATCTTTTTTCTTACCTCAATGGCTACCCTGAACACCTTTTTTCAGTTAGATGTTGGCTATCTGAATACTGGTAGTAGTCATGGAATTATAGAAAACCTTTATCAAGCTTTTACTATGTATATCAGACATAGTCCTAAGTGTTTCTACTGCATTGACTCATTTCATCTTCATAAGCATTCTAGCAGATAGGGATGGTTTGTATTACTACTTTATGGTGAAGGGAACAGGAAGAGATTGGGTTATGATTAGTTAAGTTGCTTACCCAAGGTCACACAGCTACTATATGGTGGGGGCAAGATTGTAACCCTGTCCTTGTGGTCCCAGAGCCTTCCTTTTAATCACTAGATCTATTGTAAAAGGGATTACCTCCAACTATTTTCAGAGGCATCCTAAGGTTGGCCGAGAGGGTTTCTGAGCTTAGCTCATTAGTCTGAACTTTTAAACAAAAGAATGCAAAAAGAGAACAAAACTGTAGCTCACATGCTCACATGAACTCATCCACTAGGAGCCCTGCTGCTGCTACTAAGTCACTTCAGTCATGTCCAACTCTGTGTGACCACATAGATGGCAGCCCACCAGGCTCCCCCATCCCTGGGGTTCTCCAGGCAAGAACACTGGAGTGGGTTGCCATTTCCATCTCCAATGCATGAAAGTGAAAAGCAAAAGTGAAGTTGATCAGTCCTGTCGGACTCTTAGTGACCCCATGGACTGCAGCCTACCGTCCATGGGATTTTCTAGGCAAGAGTACTGGAGTGGGGTGCCATTGCCTTCTCCTAGGAGCCCTAGGTGCTAACATTCCAAACCTTTTTTTTTTTTTTTTTCAAAAATTATATTTACTTATTTGGCTCTGACAGGTCTTAGTTCAGCACACAGGATCTTTCCTTGCAGTGTGAGAGCTCAGTACTTGTGGCATGAGCGCTTCGTTGCCCCTTGGTATGCGGGGCCTCAGTTCCCTGACAAAGGATTGAACCTGTATCCCCTGCATTGGAAGGTGGATTCTTTAACCCCTGGACCACCATGGAAGCCCCCCAAACCATTTCCTGAAGGGAATAAAGTATCAAAGTAGACCTCCAATGCTGGTGCTCCTGTGGCTGATCATCTGAGTCTTGATTCTGAACACATAACACACTCTGCTTTATGATTGGGTAAACCAATGGAGACTGCAAGGTGTGGTCTCTCATTCTCTCCACCCTCAGCCTGAAACAACAAATCAGCAAATCCAAGCAATCAACGCAAAACACCAACAAGATGGTGCCCACTCAAGGATGTTCAGACTGAGCCAGGACATCCCAGTGGCCTGTCAGGTGGTTCCCCAACTACAAGTTGATGGACTCCAGTGAAAGAGAAAGGGAAAGTTGCTCAGTCGAGTCTGACTCTTTGCGACCCCATGGACTATATAGTCCATGGAATCTCCAGGCCACAATACTGGAGTGGGTAGCCTTTCCCTTCTCCAGGGGATCTTCCCAACCCAGGGATGGAACCCAGGTCTCCTGCATTGCAGGCAGATTCTTTACCAGGTAGGTCACAAGGGAAGCCCAAGAATACTGGAGTGGGTAGACTATCCCTTCTCCAGTGGATCTTTCTGACCCAGGACTCAAACTAAGGTCTCCTGCATTGCAGGCGGATTCTTTACCAACTGAGCTATCAGGGAAGCAAGAAAAAAAAAATGATGCAGTCTTGAGAGCCCACTGCTGCCAAGCCAAGAATCTGCATGATTTTTAAAGCTTTCCTAGGCTTGGAGCTCACTGTGAATCACTCCACGGAAGGTTAATGAGTCAAAAAGGGGCAGAGCTTTCCTCAGGCACATAATTAGTAAAAAACAGACTCTGATATGAAGGCTAGTTAGGGTCCACTCTGTACAACAGAGATAACTGCTGCTGTATGCCAAGGCAGGAACAAGAGATCTGGATAACCGAGGAGTAAACCTCCAGAAAGAATACCCACTGCAGAGCCAGTAAAGAAGCCATTTGTGGCTTGTTGTTGCTTGGTTTTGTTTATTCCCCCTTCAGTGTTGGGAGCGTGCGTTTTAAAAAAACAAAAATGCATAACATAAACCAAGATCTCACCCACCTGCTGGGTATCCTGATCCACATTTTAAAGACACTTGATTTTTAAATACTCCCAATTCATTCTTTTTTTTTTTTTTTTTTGATGGGAGAGTTTTCAGGCTTTTTTTTTTTTTTCATTCTTTCCACAAATATTTGACAGCTGACTTTGTGTAGGCACTCTTCTGGTGCTGGCCGTTGCAGTGGGCAGGGTCACATGTCCCTTGCTCCCCAATACCCATCTTCTAATCCCTAGAATCAGTGAACATGTTGCCTGACACATTCAGAATGGACTCTGCTGGGGATTCCCTGGTGGTCCAGTGGCTAAGACTCCACACCCCCAAGGCAGGGGGCCTGGGTTCAATCCCTGGTCAGGGAACTATGGCCAACATGCCTCAACTAAAAGATTTTGCATGCCGCAATGAAGATAGAAGATCCTGCGTGCTGTAACCAAGGCCTAGCATGGTCAAATAAATATTTGTAAAGAGAAGCAAAATAAAAAAGGTGAGCAAATCAAATAAAAAAAAGAGTTGATTAAAAAAGAAAGAAGCACAAGGGACTCTGCAGCCGTGGTTACTTTGAGGACCTTGAGATGGGAAGCTTATCCTGGAACGTTACACGATGTAATCGCCTGGGTTCTTGAAAGTGGAGAATGTTTCCTGGCTGGGGTCAGAGGAAGATGTGACTAATGAAGAAAGGCACAGAGAGATGCTATTACTATATCCTCCGTTTTGAAGATGGAGGAAGCAGCCACGAGCCAAGGAATACGAGCAGCATCTCTAGAAGCTGGAAAAGGCAAGAAAAAGTATTCTCCTCTAGAGTCTGGAGAATGGAAAGGAGCTCTTCTGACACTCTGGTGTTTGCTCACTGAGACCTACGTTGGGCTTCTGTCCTACCAAACTGCAGGAAAATGAATTTTTGCTGGTTTAGTCACATAGTTTATCCAAACAAGGTAGGACATGCTTTACTAACAATAAGAATACCAAGACCTACTGCATAATGCAGGGAGCTCTGCTCAATGTTATGTGGCAGCCTGGATGGGAGGGGCGTTTGGGGGAGAATGGATACATATATGGACAGCTGAGTTCCTTCACTGTTCACCTGAAACTACCACAACATTGTTAATAGGCTATACCCCAATTCAAGGGGGCCTTAGAAAGCATCACTACGAACAAAGCTAGTGGAGGTGATGGAATTCCAGTTGAGCTATTTCAAATCCTGAAAGCTGATGCTGTGAAAGTGCTGCACTCAATATGCCAGCAAATCTGGAAAACTCAGCAGTGGCCACAGGACTGGAAAAGGTCAGTTTTAATTCCAATCCCAACAAAAGGCAATACCAAAGAATGCTCAAACTACCACACAATTGCACTCATCTCACACGCTAGTAAAGTAATGCTCAAAATTCTCCAAGCCAGGCTTCAGCAATACGTGAACCATGAACTTCCTGATGTTCAAGCTGGTTTTAGAAAAGGCAGAGGAACCAGAGATCAAATTGCCAACATCCGCTGGATCATGGAAAAAGCAAGAGAGTTCCAGAAAAACATTTATTTCTGCTTTATTGACTACGCCAAAGCCTTTGACTGTGTGGATCACAATAAACTGTGGAAAATTCTGAAAGGGATGGGAATACCAGACCACCTGACCTGCCTCTTGAGAAACCTATATGCAGGTCAGGAAGCAACAGTTAGAACTGGACATGGAAAGTACGTCAAGGCTGTATATTGTCACCCTGCTTATTTAACTTATATGCAGAGTACATCATGAGAAACACTGGGCTGGAAGAAACATGAGCTGGAATCAAGATTGCCAGGAGAAATATCAATAACCTCAGATATGCAGATGACACCACCTTTATGGCAGAAAGTGAAGAGGAACTTAAAAGCCTCTTGATGAAAGTTAAAGAGGAGAGTGAAAAAGTTGGCTTAAAACTCAACATTCAGAAAACGAAGATCATGGCATCTGGTCCCATCACTTCATGGGAAATAGATGGGGAAATGGTGGAAATAGTGTCAGACTTTATTTTTGGGGGCTCCAAAATCACTGCAGATGGTGACTGCAGCCATGAAATTAAAAGATGCTTACTCCTAGGAAGGAAAGTTATGACCAACCTAGATAGCATATTCAAAAGCAGAGACATTACTTTGCCAACAAAGGTCAGTCTAGTCGAGGCTATGGTTTTTCCAGTGGTCATGTATGGATGCGAGAGTTGGACTGTGAAGAAAGCTGAGCACCGAAGAATTGATGCTTTTGAACTGTGGTGTTGGAGAAGACTCTTGAGAGTCCCTTGGACTGCAAGGAGATCCAACCAGTCCATCCTAAAGGAGATCAGCCCTGGGTGTTCTTTGGAAGGAATGATGCTAAAGCTGAAACTCTAGTACTTTGGCCACCTCATGTGAAGAGTTGACTCATTGGAAAAGACTCTGATGCTGGGAGGGATTGGGGGCAGGAGGAAAAGGGGACGACAAAGGATGAGATGGCTGGATGGCATCACCAACTCGATGGGCGTGAGTTTGAGTGAACTCCGGGATTTGGTGATGGACAGGGAGGCCTGGCGTGCTGTGATTCATGGGGTCACAAAGAGTCAGACACGACTGAGCGACTGAACTGAACTGATACCCCAATTCTAAATGAAAAGTTTAGAAAATAACACCAAGTTACCTACTCCCTCTGATTCTTGCTTTTTTTTTTTTTTTTTTTTGCCTTTCAATCTAAAATGCAAACAGCTTCTCTCCTGTTCCAACGGGCAGGCAACCTCTCTGTTATTCCAAAAGTTGGTTCTCTTTTTTCCAGAATTTCCACAAGCTATTTATGCTCTCAACTAGACTGAGATCTAAAATCTGGGCATCCTTGTCACCCTTGCTCCTGAGCCTCAAGCACTGTGCAGTATGTCTTTTCTAAAGACATAAAGCAGGATATTTCCAAAGGCACCTTGAGTTGAACTGTTGGGTCAAACTAGTCAATTAACAAGGGCTCAGTGCTCAGTTGTGTCTAACTCTTTGCAACCCCATGGACTGTAGCCCGCCAGTCTCCTCTGTCCATAGGATTTCCCCAAGCAAGAATAACTGGAGTGGGCTGCCATTTTCTCCTCCAAGGATATTCCTGACCCAGGAATCAAACCTGTGTCTCCTGTATCTCCTGTACTATGGTGGATTCTTTACCCACTGAGCCGTCAGGGAAGCCCTCCCATCAAAAGCCAGAGATATTTATTCTAAGTTTAACCTACTAAGCCACCACCTTTGCAGAACCACACTTTGAGATTGAGTCCAAGGTCATGAGTGAGGCAGAGCTCTAAAGAAGGGCTTGAACCACTTACAGGAGCAAAGAATTGGAAGCAACCTAAATGCCTAACAATAGGGGATGCTTTAAATTTACTGTGATGCAGCTGGACTATAAAGCCTTGAAGTAAATGTTACACATTCATATGTTGATGTGGAAATTGTCCTTAATATGTGTATAATTGTTATGAAAGAGAATATACAGAATAATCCCCCATATTTTTTGCCTATTGAGAGAGAGGGAGGGAAAGAGAGAGAAAAAGGGAGAGGGAAGCTAACAGCCCTATACCATAGGCAATAAGCACCACATGCATTAGTATTATGGCATTTTAAAATTTTGTTTTTAATTTTTGCTTTGACATATACAATGCAATCAACAAATGTTCATTTCATGCTGACTAGGCATAGAGGTGCATGCAATGGGTTCAGAGGAGGAAAAAAAGCCCATAATTCCTAAATGACCTTATTAACCCTCACCCAGCAGCTATTTACTGCAGATTTATTGCATGCTGAGGCCTGGCGTAGGTGCTGGAGAAGCAAGGAGCAAGGCAGACCTGCCTTGGCTGTCCGGGAGCTTGTTCTCTGATGGAAATTGAGGAAAAGACAATGAACAAGCAAATGGCTAATACAGGACTTTAGCATCAGGCTCAGAGTCTCCCCCATCATCTCATGGGCTTCAACCCTGCAGTGACATCCTTCCTAATATCCTGGCCCCACACATAGGTATCAGCAGCCTTGGACTCAGCTAGCCCTGACATAGCCCATCTAAACTGTCATTGGTAAGACTTCCAACATCACTCTCCACACCTTCCCATCTTTCCCCACAAAAATACTAAAGCACCTTAGTCCTTAGTGGTCAATTTGGAGAGATTGGTTTCCTACATTTGTCAGACTCAATTCTTGCATTCAAATTCCATCTGTCACCCTAGCTGAGAATTGGACCATAAAGAAGGCTGACTGCCGAAGAACTGATGCTTTCCAACTGTGGTGCTGGAGAAGCCTCTTGAGTCCCTTGAATAGCAAGGAAAGCAAACCAGTCAATCCTAAAGGAAATTAATCCTGAATATTCGTTGGAAGGACTGATGCAAAAGTTCCAATACTTTGACCACCTGATGCAAAGAGCAGACTCACTGGAAAAGACCTTGATGCTGGGAAAGATTGAGAGCAGAAGGAGAAGGGGACGACAGAGGATGAGATGGTTGGATGGTGTCACCGATTCAATGGACATGAGTTTGGGCAAACTCCAGGAGACGGTGAAGAACAGTGAAGCCTGGCGTGCTGCAGTCCATGGGGTTGCAAAGAGTCAGACATGACTTAGTGACTGAACAACTGTCCTACAGCTAAGGATGAGCCCTGATTATCACATATGACCATGGTCCAGGGATCAATGGTCTCCTTGGCATTATTCATCTGCTGTGAGTCATCCCTACTGTCCATTTCCCTCCAAATAAGAATGGAGCTAAAGAAGATGATAAACACAGTTGTTACGAGGTCCATTATGACATCAGCAGGCCTTCTTTGCTGTTCAGGTACTTTCCCCATCTCTAAGCCCACACTGTTGCATGCCACAGTCATTCTCAAACTTTTCTATTGTCCAGACCATCATCCCACTCCTGACTCCCCAGTATCATCAAATGCCCAGCCATCTTCCTTTATAAAAAACAGCAAGGTCATAGGAGCCCCAAGGGAGTTAAACAAGACGGAGAAGTGAAAGAGCCAATGAAAATGCAGAACAGTGAACAAACCGAAACAGGACTCTCCCAGTTACACACTCTCCACCCAATATTTAATAAACCTTACACAGAAAGGACACTGTTTTCCCTCAGGAGTGACCAAGAGTAAGAGAAACAACATACAGAGTTGCAGGTATCAGAAAGACATAAAATCTTAGCAGATTTCTTAGTTCCACAAGGATAAAATTATTGATTACTATCTACTATCTGACAGGTCCTCTAATGGGTAATTTTTATACCTATTCTGTAGTGATCAAAGCCCATTTTCAAAGTTGTATTGTTATACACTTGTCACAGATAACGAAACTGGGCTCAAGTTAAGTAACGTGTACATAAGTGAAATACATGGGAGCTGGACTTTTGAACTCAAGCCTGTCTGAGCCTGAGTAAAAGCCATGACACCTCTTCCCTCAGCTGTTAAAAGACTTTATTTAGAAGGAGAACTATAAGCAGAAAGGAACTGTTATGGGAAATCCTCAAAAAAAAAAAAAAAAAAAAAAGGGTCCTGAAACCTTCTGCATCACACAATAATTTTTTTTTCCCCTTCTCATGTGAACAGATTAAACTAATAGATTATGAGCATTATTCTTAAGCAACTTATATCAGGGTTGATGGAAGCCTGTTCTTGAAAGATAAGCTGCATATCAGCACTGAGGGAAAATGAATTAAAATGCAAATCTGAGTGTGCTCCCATTGTTAGACTATCTTTAATAGATATGTCTTCCTGAATACATCACAGGCACAACTGTCAGCCTGCATCTCAAATAAAGCAAAACCAACCTCGAATGGCATTTCACCAAGGGTAGAGTTTATAATTGGATTTTGCCATGGGTGGAGTTTCAAGTTGCCCTTAACCTGGACCTGTGTCTTTGGCCTCATGGAGATGGATAAACAAAAGGACAGAGCTTTCCCCTCTCTGACCTCTTTCTAGAGCAGCGATTTGACTGAACACCCAAAACCTCAGCTGCAACGTATGGGGCATCCCTTACATCTTCTGCTCCCTAGTCCCAAAGGGAGCGCTGTCCACAGGACCCTGTGCCTATGGTGAACGAGACCCACCCCCAGGCAGACTGCTGAAAACAGTTTCATCAAGAGGTGAAGGCTACACTTCAAAGTGACAATCTTTCCTGACACTGGGAAAGATGGAGGGCAGGAGGAGAAGGGGGTGACAGAGGATGAGATGGTTGGATGACATCATCGACTCAACGGACACAAGTTTAAGCAAACTTTGGGAAACAGTGAAGGACAGGGACGCGTGGCATGCTATAGTCCACAGGGTCACAGTGAGTCTGACATGACTGAGCCCCTGGGCCACAATAAAAAGTGACAGAAAGGCAGGCGAAAAATCACTGAACGGCTTTGGTCTTTTGATGTTCCTCAGATTCCCATCTCATTAAGATCATGAGTCAGTGCTGCCTGTACTAAAGAAGATACACATCCAAAAATTTTTCAGTTCCCACAAAAAGAGTAATGGGACATTTAAATACTAAACAAAAAAAAATGGAATGTCAAAAAAATTGTCTGAAGACTATAGTAACAATGGAAATAACAATAATGGCAATAATAGCTAAATGAAAAAGCCAAATGAGAAGTCCAGGTATGTGCTGCAGACTTAAAAAGGAAGGGAGTAGAAATCAGGCTGGTAGGAAAAGCCTACAGAGGAAGTACAATTTCAGCTGCACCCTGAAAGGTGCAAGATCATGGATGAACAGCTCTACACAAACCTGCAGAGACAGGTGTACGTTCTGGGAACATGGAAAATTAAACACATGTTTTGGCTTTTTTCCATCTAACACCCCTCTTGTCCTTTTAGTAACAGAATCACACTAGTCTTTGGGCTTCCTGGGTGGCACCAGTGGTAAAGAACTCGCCTGCCAATGCAGGAGACATAAGAGATGTGGTTTTGATCCCTGGATCAGGAAGACTCCCTGGAGGAGGGCATGGCAACATACTCCAGTATTCTTGCCTGGAGAATCCCATGGACAGAGGAGTCTGGAGGGCTATGGTCCATAAGGTCACAAAGAGTGGGACACGACTGGAGCACCTTAGCACACACGCCCTGCTGCTGCTGCTGCTGCTAAGTCGCTTCAGTTGTGTCTGACTCTGTGCGACCCCATAGATGGCAGCCCACCAGGCTCCCCTGTCTCTGGGATTCTCCAGGCAAGAACACTGGAGTGGGTTGCCATTTCCTTCTCCAATGCAGGAAAGTGAAAAGTGAAAGTGAAGTCGCTCAGTCGTGTCCGACTCCTAGCGACCCCATGGACTGCAGCCTACCAAGCTCCTCCATTCATGGGATTTTCCAGGCAAGAGTACTGGAGTGGGATGCCATCACCTTCTCCGACACATGCCCTAGTCTTTAGCAAAGAGCTTCCCTCCCCATCTTAAAACTCTGCCTCTGAAAGCACAGAGTTGGGTATATGACTCTTGAGAGAAGTCAGGTTCCATCCAAACTGGGACCTGGTCCAGGGTCAGGCAGTGAGAGAGGCAAGAAGACTCCTTCTATGTTCAAGGACTGACAGGGTACCAAGATGGAGGGGTCCTTTCCTGAAAACAAAGACACCGATAAAGTCAGAAGTCTCCAGTTTCAGGGTCATCCTGGCCCTACATGAAGACAGCCTGTCTGAGAATGAAACTCTAATAGAATAAGAAATTTGCGATGAGTGATGGAAAGACAGAGAGAGAAAGAGAGAGGGGCCCTGATGACATTTTTTGAGCTGCTGAATCTGGCCACTCAAAGCTAGATGAACCAATGGAACACCCAGGTAGGTGAGTCAACCTATGTCCCCTATATTACTTGTTTGAGTTGAGTCCCTTTCATTTGGACCCTAAAGAGCCCTGAAGGTCATGGAATCAAGTTCAGCAGGGGAGGAAAGGCCATGAGATGGAGGAGGCTTCAGCAGTAGATGGGCACCGTATCTGAAGGTCAGTTAATTTTCTATGTTGACCAGGTGGCGCTAGGGGTAAAGAACCCGCCTGACAATGCAGGAGATGCAAGAGACTCGGTTTGATCCCTGGATCATGAATATCCCCTGGAGGAGGAAATGGCAACCCACTCCAGTGTTCTTGTTTGGTGAACCCCAGGGACAGAGGAGCCTGGTGGGCTACAGTCCATGGGGTCGCAAAGAGTGGGACATGACTGAGTATGCACCTTTATTATTGCATTTATCGACAACTGAAAGGTTTTCTACCTTAAGAACCGGAAGCCACTGGAAGATAAGTGTCTCTATTTACTCTTTTTTCCTTCTTATTTTTAACCATTGTGAATAGGAAAATAAGACTATACCCTAAGAAATGAAGCCCTTTGTAGGAATAATTTCCACTCCACAGTGAGCGGGTAGGGGACAGGGCACACACTGCATAGAGGGAAAAAAAAAAAAACATTAAAAACCTCTTTCCCATCAAATCCAGCAGCCGGTGTGTGAGTCTGACATCCGCCTTTTTCTCCTGAATTGCCCCACTTCTCCACTGGCCTCTCCTATTCCCTGCACCTTAAATCTCTCATTTACCTTTCACAGTTGAATGATCAGGCAGCTCGGAGTTCTTGTAAGTAACCCTGAACAGCTGCTGAGTCCTGATGGGTCTGAACAGAAAGGAAGAGTCTCTCTGTAGCCATGAACCATTCCACATCCCCACCCATATCATGCGTTTCTATGTCCACCTGCACATTTATCAGAATCCAAGAGAAGCAAGCAGTGCTGTCGTCCCAGCCACACAATTCTGGCTTTTTTAGGGAGGAGATGGGAAATCTGAATCTATCCAGAGAAAATCCTAACTGGTTGAAATGAAGATCCACCAGAGGGCAGGCTTGTTATCTTTACTGGGTTTGGAACTCTCAAATATAAAACTCTTTGGTGAGGCTTTTGCAAATAGCTGCCTACTAAGAAGCACTGCTGCTTGTCTGGGGTTTTCCTGTCTCCATATAATGAACCCTTGCAACTCATACCACCTGGAGAAGCAGATGACGTGGTTGTTTCTGGTTGGCAGCTGTTAAGGTAGTTTAGACGATTAATATTCTCTACCCATAAATAAGTGATATAAAACAATAACAATAAGCTCTCATTTATTGAGCACCTACTATATGTCAAGCCCGTCATTCAGCACTTTGCATTCCTGATTTCATTTTATCTTCAGAATAAAAGGATCAGGTACAAATGCTATTATTACCTTCATTTAAAAACTGAAGAAACTGAGGCTTAGACATTTCATTAATATGTCTAAAGTATCAGTTGCTCAGTAGTGTCCAACTCTTTGCTACCCCATGGACTGTATCACACCAGGCTTTCCTGTTTTTCAGTATCTCCCAGAGTTTGCTCAGATTCACGTCCATTGAGTTGGTGATGCCATCCAACCGTTTCATCCTCTGTCATCCCCCTCTCCTCCTGCCTTCAATCTTTCCCAGCATCAGAGTCTTTTCTAATTAGTCAGCTCTTTGCATGAAGTGGCCAAAGTATTGGAGTGTCAGCTTCAGCATCAGTCCTTCCAATGAGTATTCAGGATTGATTTTCTTTAGGATTGACTTGGTTTGATCTCCTTGCTGTCCAAGGGACTCTCAAAAGCCTTCTCCAGCACCACAATTTGAAAACATAAATAGCAATAGGAAAAATAATACAGTATTTTTAATTAAATATACATATGTAATGGTAATAACCTTTGCATATTTAGAACTATTTACCTAATTACATAATTTTTCTTCAAAATCCAACCAAAGATCCTTTTTTAAAGATTTTTTTTTAATGTGGACCACTTTTAAAATCTTTACAGAATTTGTTACAATATTGCTTCTGCTTTATCTTTTGGTTTTGTGGCCGCAAGGCATGTGGGATCCTAGCTTCCTGACTAGGAAGCGAACCAGCACCCCTGCATTGGAAGGTGAAGTCTTAACCACTGGACAGAAGGGAAGTCCCTACCAAACATCTTTTAATCTAAAAAATTCATCTGTAGCAGACTCCAGGATTTTTAGATGGTATCTAGCATTATATGGAAGTAAACATTTCAAACACATTGTCCGTCTTGGGCTGAGTTCCACTGAGTGTGTTTATATGCAATTAAAACATTTTAATAAGAAAAGAAGTTTCAATACAAAGGGATTTTGTAGAAAATGTCACTTCTACCTGATGTATAAATTTTAGAAATGTAATACTCCCAGAATACAAATAGATATGCAAAGAACAATCTTGCCACCTGAAGAGAGAAATTTTAGAACTCTGATTTATAATTATTTATATTATTACCAGGCTTATGCTATGAAAGAAATCTAGTAATTGACATTAATTATAATTCAAAGATATATAAGTACAAGTATCTGCCTGACTATGAATGCCTAGACATAATATCACAATAAACAATTCTTTCTGGAGCTTACAGTCTTTGGATGATGACTAATACCACAAAATCTCTGGTTACAGAACTTAAAGCATCATGAAGCAGGCGATGTTTGACAGGCAGGAGTTGTACTTCTCACTTCCTCCCCAAATTGGCACTTTTACAATGTGCTCCCTGCCCCTATACTTATTTCATTTAATTAAGGTTTAGGGAAAATATTCCTATCAGCCCCCCATCAGCTGATAAATACTGCTGTTGTGCTGTGCTTAGTCACTTAGTCATATCCAACTCTTTGTGATCTCATGCACTGTAGCCCTCCGGGCTCCTCTGTCCATGGGGATTCTTCAGGCAAGAATACTGGAGTGGGTTGCCATGCCCTCCACCAGGGGATCTTTCCACCCCAGGGATCAAATCCAGGTCTCCCACTCTGCAGGTGGATTATTTACCAGCTGAGCCACCAGGGAAGCCCACTACAGATTTAGGTTAAAATGTTCAATGGACCTGGCATTTTTGTGTATCAGTAGTTTTTAAAATGTATTTTAAAATATGTTCTACTGAAACATATGGAAAGAAGATAAAATAACCACTAACGGCTTTCCAATCTTGAGGCTAAGATACCAAGATATTTCTCAAGCTCAGAGAACATCCAATGTTTCCATGAAAATCCCATTGTCAATGCAAACAAATGAACATACCAACTCAACTGAAAAAAACAACTACAACTCCTCTACCATTTATCTGATTTTTCAAGCCCCAGAAACTTTCAAATGTTAAGGTATTTAGTAGAGTCAATGGCTGCAACAATAATGAACTTACTTCCTTCCCTTTATGCTCAAATAGGGTCCCCCCTCCACTCACAATGCAATGCCTAAATGAAAAGTCTTATCATGCTACCAAAAGCCGTTTAGTTCAGAACTTCTCCCAAACAAAGTGTAAATGGGTCTTCCCGGTGGCTCAGTGGTTAAGAGTCTGCCTGCCAGTGCAAGGAACACAGGTTCAATCCCTGGTCTGGGAAGATCCTGCATGCCAACCAGCAACTAAGCCCGCAAGCGGAAACAAGAGACGTCACCGCAGTGAGAAGTCCATGTACCACAACACAGAGTAGCCCCGCCCCCCCCCCTCGCTGCAACTAGAGAAAGCTCATTCACAGCAAGGAAGACCCAGTGCAGCCAAAACCAAATAAAGACATCTTTTAAAAGAAAAAGTATAAATGGACTTCCCAGGCAGCCCAGTAGCTAAGAGTCTGTGGTCCCAATGCAGGAAGCCCAGTTTGGATCCCTGGCCATGGAATTAGATCCCATATGCTGCAATTAAGAGTTCACCTGCCACACCTAAAGATTCTGCATGCCACAACTAAGACCCGGCACAGCCAAAGAAATAAAATAAATACTTTAAAAATGAAAGCACAACTGCCTTGACAAGCATTTCGTGATGAATGGTCTATCCTTCCCCACAGAGTAGACGCTCAGGAGACTTTTTTGGTCTCCTGGCCAGAAGAGTCCCATGGACCTGCTCCCCTCTTCTTATCACATGCAGAAGTTCTCCTTTTAGGCAGGATGTCTCCCAGTGAAGAGGGCTTCCCAGGTGGCACTATTGGTAAAGAACCTGCCTGTCAATGCAGGAGACATAAGAGATGCAGGTTTGATCCCTGGGATCGGGAAGATCTCCTGGAGGAAAGAATGGCAACCCACTCCAGTATTCCTGCCTGGAGAATCCCTAGGATAGAAGAGCCTGGTGGGCTACAGTCCATGGGGTTGCAAAGAGTCGGACAGGATTGAAGTGACTTAGCACAAATGCATGCGCCCATTGAAGGGATTCACTTACACTGCAACATTTCCTGCAGCCCTTTGTCCAAAGGACAATTCATCATTAGCCTTCCCAGGGTGCCACTCGATGCTGAGTTACTGTTTATACTCAAAAGCACAGGGCACACCTGTTCTCCTCTAGCCTCAGTGTCCCAGCATCCTGTGATGCACAACCCTTTAAATTGAGCTTTATCTGGGCTTCATTTCTCCCTCCAGTTTGTCTTCCCTTGAAGACATCAGTATCACTGTTCCCTGAGAGAAGCAGGAGGGCCCACTTCCCAGAGCTCCTGTTCTCAGTGCGGCCCGAGGCTGGGAGTGGTGCATGTTTCCAGGTCCCGCACTTCCTCCCCCCGGCAGGAAGCAGCATCTCCGAAGGGTGCACTGACTTCAACGTTAAGCCATAAGCACGCCCAACACTTCATGTCTAAAACACAAACCCTGTCCTCTGGAGATCTGCATTGGATTCTGAGAGGCCTAGCGAAGGAGTTCTCCTTTGCAGAATGCTTCTGCAGCTAACACTGGTTCATCGCAAGTAAAAAAGTCAAGTTTGTGAGAGGAAGACAATTAGACGGTTGTGAAGGACTGACAGTGCTCTGCAGCTTCCCCTGCTTCTGAAAGCTTATTTGGCTAAGAAAGCATGTACTCTGACACCTAATTTGGTTCAACCTACTCAAAAGTTTGTTCCCAGTGATTAGGGGGGCTGGCTAGATGATTCACAAAGGAAAAGTATCTGCGGAGAGCAGTAACACAAAGCAAGGCAATTTCAATCTTGAAAGAAGCCCAAAGCCAGACGCTTGGTGTCTCCAAATGTAAGCCAGGGATGCATAGAGGACAATGACTTCTCTTGAGCGCGATGGAAATCATCGGCTTCAGCCCTTTCAAAGGCACTCTACTATCATAAACGATGCTGGGCATTTGTCCTTTGAAAGTCACCATTGAGTGAAGCAGATGACATTCAATTCCTTTCCAGATGTTTTCTGATGAATGTTTACGTTCAGACTTGCACCTTAACTTTTGTAACATGTTCTCTGCAGTGTACAGTCTCTCCTCAATCTGTGTGGGATATTTCATTAGTTGACTTCCCTGGCCAACGGGGTAGGAGAGCAAGTAAGAGGACTGATTAATAATCACTTATTCATTTAAAAAGTGATTTCTTGAGACCTGATCAAAGGGTAGGATTGCAGAATAAAGTTAGACTAGGCTCTGCTCTTAGAGAGTTGACATTCTGGTTATCAGTGGGAAGGAAGAGAGAGACAAAACCACACAAATAAACAAGGAGGAAATAGTCTAGTAATAAATAGCATCACTGGGGAGCACATGGGGATACCCCCACAGATTAAGTGGTCAGGGAAAGTCTCTCCAGGGATGTGACAACTGAGACATCAAGGTGTTCATGGGTTGATGGTGTCAATCTTAAGAAGGTCAGGCATAGAGTATCTCAGGGAGGGATCCACAAGTTCAAAGTTGCAATATGGGGGCAAGCTTGGCTTACAGAGGGCCAGCTTGAGTTTAGGAGACAAGATCCTAGTGGCCCCAGGAAGCAGATCATGGAGAGTCTTGCAGACCTGGCCAAGGACTTTGGAGTTTGTTCTAACCACGTTGTAAAACCACTGGGACAAGACATGATTTGACACGCCCATGACCAGCATCACTTTGGCAGAATGTGAAAGAATATAGATGCAAGAGCCCGGTCACAGTCAAAGCTATGATTTTTCCAGTAGTCATGCATGGATGTGAGAGTTGGACCACAAAGAAAGCTGAGTGCTGAAAAATTGATGCTTTCGAATTGTGGTTCTGGAAAAGACTCTTGACAGTTCCTCGGACTGCAAGGAGATCAAACCAGTCATCTGTCAATCCTAAAGGAAATCAACCCTGAATATTTATTGGCACAACTGATGCTGAAGCTCCAGTACTTTGGCCACTTGATATAAAAAGTGAACTCATTGAAAAAGACCCTGACGCTGGGAAGGATTGAGGGCAGGAGGTTAACAGGGGCAGTAGAAGGTGAGATGGTTGGATGGCATCACCGACTCAATGGACATGAATCTGAGCAAACTCCTGGAGAAAGGATGGACAGGGAAGCCTGGAGTGCTGCAGTCCATGGGGTCACAATGAGTCGGACACAACTTAGCAACTGAACAATGACAAGGAGCACCAGAAAAGTAGAGAAGTGGACGGGCTAGGGATATGATTTGGAGGAGAAGCTTAGAGGATGTATTAAGGGAAGGCAAGGCGTGGTAGATGAAAGGAAGCCCAGCTTCAGGGTTGATAGCTTGATTTCTGGCACCACTGAGGCATGGTAAGAACAACCCCAAGGTTATACTATTGACCTGTAGTGGGGGAGGGGGTTAAGTGAGTCTCAGGTTTGTTACTAAGCATCTGAAGTTATTCCAACACCTGAATACCGACCGGAGAAGAGAACACACAAACCTGAGGAGATACCGATTCAGTGCTGAACACCGTCTTCTCGGCACTTTGAAGGAACAACTTTCCTTTCCCTGGCCACACCAAGTCAGGCTTCTGTCTTGTTTGTGTGGGCAACAGGTAGAACCAGATCACATCCCTGCCAAATGTATCAGGAAACAGAGGATGCAACTTTAACAAGGGAGCTCTCTGGAGCTGCTGAAAATCTAGGTCAAGAGCATGTTCACTGTATTCAGTCCCTGATATTAACATGACATTACATCATCTGTAAGAGATCTGAGAGAGCCAAGGGGCAGAGTGAGGAAGCAGGAGAGGACAGGATGCCCTCATTCATTTAACAGTATTGACTGGGTACCTGGTACATGGCAGGCCCTGAGCTGGGTGCTGGGATAGAGTAGCTTCTCCCTTCAGGAGTGTATATTACAGTCCAGGAGTGGACACAAGCTGTCCCCTTAAGATTCTCCACGTGCATGCGTGTGTACATATCTGTCATATCAGTCATATCCAACTCTTTTGCAACCCCATGGACTGTAGCCTTGCAGGCTCCTCTGTCCATGGGATTCTCCAGGCAAGAACACTGGAGTGGGTTGCCACGCCCTCCTCCAGGGGATCTTTCCAATCCAGGAATCAAACCCTTGTCTCTTACGTCTCCTGCACTGGCAGAAAGGTTCTTTATCACTAGCACCATCGGGGTAGGCTCAAGATTCTCCACAGTGAAAGTCAAATTACAACCACATCAAGAATTGAAAGGAGAAGATCTTGTTCCCCTGACAGCCTATGACAGAGAATTCAGGCACAAATGACTAGATCACCAGCTTAACGTTTGGTGGGTTTCTAAATCAATTCTCCTAGAATTCAAGGTCTCAAATGCTCCCCCCACCTCATTTTCCTTATACCTTTATAACTATAAAAAACAGCATTTCAATGCAGAGAATTAGAACTTTCGCTTACATAACACACACAGCAAAAAGGTATCAAGAAAGTGTCTCTAGACAAAGATGTCTGTCTGAATTTTCTTTATCATCTACAATGCCTAACTCATAGGAACTGCTCAATAACTGTTTGTTTAATGAAACTAACAACTTGAAAGGAAGTAAAAAAAACCCACCACTCCATTTGCTAGAACATTAGAGATGAAATGACAATAAGTTTCAGTGAAAGGTAATCATGTATAAGTATTCCAATAAAACTCAAATTTAGGTTTTATATAAAAACCAAATGAGATTCTTTATGGCTGAAAATCAAAGGAAGCCCCAAGGCATGTGGAGGTGGGTAAGAGCTGCCATTATTTCAGTCACTATTGACTAACAGGCTGAACCTCATTGAACTTCTGAGACGGAACTAAACAGCCTTATTCACAATCATCTGATGGCTTTAAGGTACATTACCTGTGGTTCACAGTCTTCAGCTCAATCTACCCCACTTGCAGCAAAACATTGACTCAGACAGAACCAGGGCCCCGCCCAGTTCACTGCAAGCAAAGCATTCTTTCAGATCAGTGCTCTGTCTGAATGCCCAGTGACTGGGAGGACACTGTTGTTGGTTGGTCAGCATTCATCTCATCTTCCTTCTCAGTTTTATCACAGGGACCACCCTCCCCCATTTCCATGAAGGCTGACTTTCCACATGAAAAGTCAACCTCCAGTGTCAAAGCTGGTCACATGACCGGTACTGGTCCATCCATATATCCCATCTTTCTGTCTATGGTAATGAGTGTAAGAGTTGATCTGAGAGTCAAGTCCATCTGCTATGACCTAACCTGGTGGTTTCATGTGAAAGTGAGTTTTCAACCCCCTTTGGTTGTTGGCATGTCTCTTCTCAGTTACTTGATAGATGGGATGTCTTCCTATATAAGCCTATCAAGACTCAAAAGATGAGTATCCTCTTTTGCATGTCTCTTCCAAGATCAAGGAAACATCTCACAGGCAGCCTCCAGCAGAAATCCTTACGTCCTGTGGCCAAGAACAGGGTCACGTGTTTACCTCATCAAATTATAAGCAAGGAAGTGTTGTATAATTAAGCAAAGCTCACCATGATTCAGGCTTCTCTGATAGCTCAGTTGGTAAAGAACTGCCTGCAATGCAAGAGACCCCAGTTCAATTCCTGGGTCAGGTAGATCTGCTGGAGAAGGGATAAGCTACCCACTCCAGTGTTCTTGGGCTTCCCTTGTGGCTCAGCTGGTAAAGAATCCACCTGCAATGCAGGAGACCTGGGTTCGATCCCTGGGTTGGGAAGATCTACTGGAGAAGGGAAAGGCTACCCACTCCAGTATTCTGGCCTGGAGAATTCCATGGACTGTACAGTCTACAGAGTATAGTATAAAGAGTCTGTATAGTCTAAAGAGTCGGACAAGACTGAGCAACTTTCACTTTCACTTTTCACCATGATTCACAGGAGGCCAGGAAAGCCTCCTGTGAAACACAGGGCTATCCAATCCTTTAATAAAATCAACATTCTACTAGCCAAGGGGTAGGAGAGTAACTGTTGGAAAAGTTATCTACAGGGTCTGAGCACTCTTGTATTACTTCATGTGTCCCAAGAAGTAACAAAAACTTTGGGAGCATAACATAACAAAATGTTGATTTTAAAAGATATTCTTAGCAAGTTAGACAGAACAATGAAATGAGCATGCACTCCAGGTGAAGAAAGATCTGGGCTAGAATCCTATCCAAGTCACTACTTTTGGAACTTCAGGCAAATCCCTTAGTGTTGGTCAGCCACAGTCTCCCATTTTGTAAAACAGAGAACAGAGTCCCTATCTGAAAAACAGCTGGAAGGATAAAATGACATTGTGCAGGTAAGGCATTTATCAATGCACCTGGCACAGAATGAATTTCAGACATCAGTGGCTAATGTCATCTTTAAATGACAAGAGAAGTAGTTTGAGAATCTTGTCCCAAGAGAAAAATAAAGTTGATTCTTTTAAATTGATGAGTTCCCAAGAAAGGCTGGCACTGCTGATTCCCACATGGATGTCTCCACTCTTATCCACCTGTTATCTTCCCGTAAGGCTCTTGTGAGACCCCTTCAAGGAGTCTGAGTCTGGGTCATTGAAAGTGGGGTTATGGTTGGTTAGATAGAAATGACTGCTCATTACACTTTGCTGTGAGACCTCTGTGTCATTTCATATAGGCCACTAAGCAGCTGGCAGATGGCAATGCCTTCTACTCACTACCAACTTGGGACATTCCTTAACCAGTAACTTGGAGGTTAAAAGCTCCTTCTCCCACTATCAAGTCCTTAAAATGGGTTCTATGAACAAGGGGAAAATCTACCTTCTGGGTCATAAAATTTACTCTGTACATTTTAAGGTTTCCAAACACTCAACAAACTGCCCTTCTGGTTTCACTCTAAGTTTGTAGGCCAGACAGCCATGAAAAATCTCTCAATCATCTTAACTCTAAAACAACTGACCCAGAATGGCAAGCTGTCTTTTGTTTAAACATGAAACCACCATTCCATGTCTTAGTTTCTTATGGCTTATCTCCTGGATACCCAAGAGGGACACGTGACAGATCCTATTGTCTAAAACAGCCACTGTATGATCACAGTGGATTTACTCCAGAGACCCAGGAATGGTTCAGTATTTGTAAATCAATCAGTGTGATACAGCACATTAACAAAAGGAAGGATAAAAAAAAATAAATCACATGACCATCTCTATAGGCACAGAAAGAGCATCTGACAAAATTCAACACCCATTCATGATAAAAACGCTCATCAAAGTGGGTATAGAGGGAACATATTCCAACACAATACAGGCCTTTTATGACAAACCTGAAGCTAACATCATACTCAACAACATAAAGTTGAAAGCCTCTTCTCTAAATTCAGGAACAAGACAAGGATGTCCACGCTTCCCAGTTTCATCTTTATCATAGTATTAGAAGTCCTAGCCACAGCAATAAGACAAGGAAAAGAAATAAAGTCATCTATTTCTTTTTAAAAGAACTTTCAACCATGAAACACCGGGTAGGGTCCATGGTCACATAACTAATGAGAAAGAAGTTCATCTTCTATATATTCCAAATTCCTAAAGGGTTATTGGACTTATACTTTCTTTGCTCAACCCAGTACACATTTTATGTTGATATTTATATCCATTCCCTTAGTGTATCCCTTCTGATTCCAACATCAGCAGCATGTTCCTGCCCTAAGGTGACAGCCACAGTCCTTGAGAGTCCTTCTCAACTTCATCATCACTAACTCCCACTTCCCTTCTGCCTACTTTCCATTAACATCACTCATTATTAGAGAAATGCAAATCAAAACTACAATGAAGTATCACCTTACACCAGTCAGAATGGCCATCATCAAAAAAATCTACAAAGAAGAAATGCTGGAGAGAGTGTGCAGAATCCTTGTAGACTGTTGGTGGAAATGTAAATTGATACAGCCACTATGGAGAACAGTATGGAGATTCCTTTAAAAACTAGTAATTAAACTACCATATGACCCAACAATTCCACTACTGGGCATATACCCTGAGGAAACCATAATTGAAAAAGACACATGTACCCCCATGTTCATTGCAAAACTAGGACACAGAAGCAAGCTAGATGTCTATCAACAGATGAATGGATAAAGGAGTTGTGGTACATATATACCATGGAATATTATCCAGTCATAAAAAGGAATGCATTTCAGGCAGCTGTAACGAGGTGGATGAACCTAGAGCATATTATGCAGAATGAAGTGGGTCAGAGAGAGAAAAACAAATTATCGTATATTAACACACATATATGGAATCTTGAAAGATGCCGTTGATGAACCTATTTGCAGGGCAGGAATACAGAGAACAGATTTGTGGACACAGTGGGGGAAGGAGAGGGAGGAACGAACTGAGAGAAACATATACGTTACAACATGCAAAACAGATAGCCAGTGGCAATTGGCTGTATGACACAGGGAGCTCAAACCCAGTGCTCTGTCACAATGTAGAGAGGTGGGATGGGATGGGGGGTTGCAGGGAGGTTCAAGGGGAAGGGGACATTTGTACACCTATGGCTGATTGATGTTGATATATGGCAGAAACCAATATAATTATTTTAAAGCCAGTATCCTCCAATTAAAAATAAATGAATTACTTTTTTAAAAAAGACCTCAGGGAAAACAATTACCTATACCATAGCAGATTCACTCTCTGATTTACAGAGGTGCAATGCCCTGCAGCTTCTTTGGCCACCCAACAATTATATAGCTTGTTTGGCAGGGAATACCCTGACCTATGGGGCTTCCCTGGTGGTTCACACAGTAAAGAATCCACCTGCAATGCAGGAGACGTGAGTTCGATCCCTGGGTCAAAAAGATCCCCTGGAGATTGAAATGGCAACCGACTCCAGTATTTTTTCCAGGGAAATCCCATGGACAGAGGAGCCTGGCGGGCTACAGTCCATAGGGTCCCAAAGAGTTGGACACAACTAAGCAACTATGCATGCATGCACCTGACCTATAAATATCATTACAGGAATCACTTAAATGACCTTGTTTTCCCCATCACCCTTATAATGGCCTTATGAGGTAAATATCATCAGCCTCATTTTAAAGATGACCAAGTGGAGGCTAAGAGATAACTAGTTCATACAATGTCACAGGCTTAATAAGGGTCAGCATGGGACTTCAATCCAGGAGTGTCCGATTTCCAAACCCTTGCTGTCAATCACCAGATGATGCCCATAGGGTCTCCAGGAGGCATGGATTTATGCTGATTTCTGAACCCACAGTCTGCACTCAAACCAGATATAACTACGCCCTTCTTAAGAAAGATTTGCATTCAAATCTCCTAACAGCGGGAAATAGTCCTAGACAAGGACTGAATCCACAATGAGGGAGGCACCGAGCTAGTTCTTAAAACCAGCCATTTATCTCCTCTCTGTGTCTCCTTGTCAACTCATGAGCCTTCAATATTCCTCTCCTGTCATCCAGGAAAGTTCTCTTTTCCCCACATCCCTAAGATGGTGAAATTTTGGGGACAGGTGCTCAGCAGCAGGGGCTCTCAGGTCTGTTTTCTGCTGCAGAAACATGGCCTCCCTCCTTGAGTTATGGGTCTATGGGCCAGCGTGGGTGATGCTGTCCACAGACCATACATGATGTAAGGGTGGGGGAAGACACAGACAGCGCACACAGCTTACCAATTTCCAGTCAAGCGCCTGTAGGAATGTTTCTAGGGTAATTAGATTCATGACCTGCCACAGGGAACAATTTCTTCCACTAACTTATCTGGACTACAGATACAAGCATAAACACTCCAGCGGGGCCTCTAAATTCTGACCCAAACTTGAGTGGATCTGACTTTCATCTCATGCCAGAAGCTGCTTTCTGAATTATGGCAGCTTTCCTGCCTCTACCTTGAAGTAAACAGGCCTCTGGGAGTTTCAACAGCCACTTAAGACTTTTTCTATGCATATTTGGATGAGGGAAAACAGCAGCCAGCAAAAAGAGAGAGTAAGAGCAGGACAGAAAATGGGGGGTGGGGAGAGGGGAGCAGCGAGACAAAGAGGGAGAACCAGGCTGTCCTCATCTTCCAACTCTTCTAAATTAATCATCAAAGCCACTATTAATTATGCTATTCCGCTGGATTGACTCAGACAATATTACGCCACCATATATTTCACATTTTAACAAGACATATGATTTCATTAGTGTATTCCATCAGCTTTGATGGAAACCTAAGTCTTCAGGATGTTCCCACCCTCCCCCTCCCCCACCCTGGCCAATAAAAGAAAACTATAAAGGACATTCCCTGATAGTTCAGTTGGTAAAGAATCTGCCTGCAGTACAGGAGACCCCAGTTCGATTCCTGGGTCGGGAAGACCTGCTGGAGAACGAATAGGCTACCCACTCCAGTATTCTTGGGCTTCCCTTGTGGCTCACCTGGTAAGAATCTGCCTGCAATGGGAAGATCTGCTGGAGAAGGGAAAGGCTACCCACTCCAGTATTCTGGCCTGGAGAATTCCATGGACTATATAGTCCATGGGGTTGCAAAGAGTCAGATACGGGTGAGCGACTTGCACTTTCACTTTCACATAAAGGACATTGGAATGGCAACCCATTCCAGTACTCTTGCCTGGAGAATCTCATGGAGAGAAGAGCCTATAGAGCTACAGTCCAAGGGGTCGCAAAGAGTCAGACACGACTGAGCGACTTAACACATAAAGGACATTACAAATTTGAATAAAGCTTGGGAAGTGTGAAAATCATTGAGAAACCCAAGAAATGGCTATTCACATTTGCAACAGTAGTACATTAGTATCCAGCGATTCAGTCCTCTCAATTAAAGCATATTTTCTCTTTTTAAACAAGCAGCTTCTTATATACCATCTTATTAATGCCCTTCATGGATTCTAAGATGCATTTCAGCAAAGTTGCCACAAAACCATCAAAGGTAGACATGCCTTGTTAGTTTTTCCCCTAATTCCCCAAGACCACCAAGGAAAGAAGTGAGACCTAGAAAACACATCTTTTCTGTACCATCTGTACCCACTCCGTTTTCCCTGGCTCCCAGCAGTGCCTGTATAACTTCATTCATATGTTCCCTTTTTCTAGCCAACTTGCTAGAAACCTAATAGAATTTGCTTTCTATTAGGAATGTGATATTTGAGCTGTGATCTACTAAATGCATGAAGACAGAGAACCTCATAAAAGACTGGTATTGAAATAACAATCTGATTCCTGAAAAGACATGGTTTATGCGTTCTTTAAGTCTGGCCACAAGCACAGATCACCTCTGATGAATGATCAATTCCTCTACTACATATAGGAAGAGTATGGGAGGGACAGAGAGTCACTGGATGTGTATTTACTGAGTGTTGATGAATATGGAAGCCAGACATATTCTGGCTCACATTCGAGGGGGATTTCATAGACTTTGCAGAAGACTGGTCACTGAATGTGTAAGAAGGCTCCATCCTGAAGACTAGCAGAAACATCAAACCTGGGAAAAAGAGTTCCAGAGGGCTAGCCTGAAGAGGGTGGGCAAGGTAGAAATCAAAGTGTTGTGGAAGAGTGCAAATAATTCAGCCCCATGTCAGCACAACCCGAAGTTCACAATGGAGAATCATTTCCAGTGTGGAAAACTGACACACTCATTCATTCAAGAAATATTTGAGGGCTCACTAAGTTCCAGGTATGGACCTAGCGTGTAGGAAGAGAGCCATAAACAAGCCTGACAAAATCCCCACTCCCATGAAGCTTACAATCCAGGGGTGGAGAGGAAGGAAAAAGATAATAAACACCATCAACAAGATGATTTCAATGAGTGTGCTGTGCCCTGGATGAAATAAAGAGAATAATAGAGAGGATAAAGGCAGAGAGAGTCTCTTAGAAGGTGGCCTTAAAAGAGCCAGTGACCACTTGGGAACCCGGATCTCCTGCACTGCAGGCAAATTCTTTACCATCTGAGCCACCAGGGAAGCCCCAAAGAGGGAACATACATGGTCAATACAGACGCTGATTTTATTACTATTATTTCCAAAGGGAAAGAGGCAGGAAGGAATTCCAGGTCCCCTCCTTGGCCCTGCTTTGTGGTGTATGTGTGCCTTGAGACTCTCCCAACTTCACTCCTCTCTTCTGGATCCACCAGCCCTATAAGTGTAGACCAATGGTGATTTTTACCCAATAGGGGATGGTTCCTGTCAACACCACCTGTATGAAATTTCTGGGGATTCAGTGTTAACCCAAAGGTAGAGAACCTCAGGTGCAAAAGTCCTCCAAGATCCCCTCTCCAGCTCTCTCTGATCGTGCCCTATGCTTCTCTCCAAACATCTTCTCCATCAGCTTCCACGATGACCTCTAACCTACTAACATCCCATCATCTCCTCTGACCAGGAGTCCTGCACTCTTTGGACTCAACTAACCCAACACCCTCAGCCTGTAGCACACATGACGGAGCTCTAGGCTCACTTAATTCACAGAGATAATACTGATATTTGGGGAGCTATGATTTTGAATGTTTGACCCCATAAGATTCCGACAGATCTCCTTACCCGTATCTGTACCAATTTATCGTTCAATAAACCTTTTGTTCAGGGCACTTCACCATGACTTTCGTAGAGCAATTTACATCTGGCAAATTGCTTCCACGAAGACTTTCATTTTACCATACGATTAGGCTATACACATTCCCCCAATACTATCTTCCTTTCCAGCACTGCTAACAAGGAAAGATGAGGATTGAATATCTTTTCTATAGTCGTAAGAGGAATCAAAGAATTATCTGCTTCTCTTAGGGGTGGGGCAATACAGAATGGAGGGAGAGAGACTAGAAAAGTATCAACATTTTCAGTTTTGCCTGACCCGGGGAAGGAGAAACACGTAGCTATTTGAATACGGAAGGAAAAGAACAAATGCATGGGAGCATCCATAGCCACCTAATCCAAGGGACTCGAGCACGAGCTGGGTTTACCTAATCTCATCAGATTAGGACAAGCTGCATAATTTGTGGAGCCAGATACAGAATTTAAAACATAGGGCTTGGGAATTCCCTGGAGTGGTTAAGACTCTGTGCTTCCACTGCAGGGAGCGTAGGTTGGATCCCTGGTCAGGGAACTTAGAGCCCACATGCTGTGAAGTGGAGCCAAAAACAAAAAAACAAAGTTAATAAAATGCAAGTCCTATTATTCAAAAGTTCTTAAGGATTTCAAGATGGTGACAGCAGAACATAAAACAAAGCACAGGCCCTTTTAAGAGCAGAAACCTATCCCAATATGCTGTATCCTCCCAGCAAAACTTATATCATCTCCATTGTACATGTGATGCAAGGTTAAGTAACTTGCCCAAGGACACAGCTGGGAAAGGGTGAAGGGAAATTTAAGACCAGAGTCTGCCTGCATCCACAGAACTGCACAAGTAGTCACACACACACACACACACACACACACACACACACACAGAACTTAATTGATTTTATTTTAAAAATATGGAGGCTCCCAAAGCGTCTCACAAAATGAGAAACCTTAATGACTTCATGCCCTTTAGAACTGCCAAGTATTTGTTTGCATTTCATTAAATTTGCAAAGTAAAACTTGATTTAAAATTCCAAGGCTCCATCTCAATGTTCTGCATGTGGGGCCTCATTGAAATGGTTGAACAGATGAGGTATGGGAGGCCCTTTTGCCTTTTCTCTACTTTGTGAGCTTTGCAATTTTTTAATGAAAAATTTCACGGCACATGAATCATTACGTGGGGGGAAAAATACTAAAACCTGATGGCATTAGTGAATTCTGAAACTGCTCCAGATTAGATGAAACTACTGCAGATCCCGAGGGACAACATCTCAACTCAACCCTTTAGTTTTGTTGATAATTGATAGGCGATGTCTCTCCCTCCATGGGATAAACCAAAGCCTGGCACATGAACTTTATCTCAGAGAGCTCCAGCTTGCCCTGGCTATGTGTCCAATTCCAACATAGGCTCCTTCTGGTTCCACGGTGTCAGCGTTTTTCAGAAATGCTCAGATCCTCACTTGGTGACGAATTATTCCAAAGGCATCCGTGTGCCGATACTGATCCAAGAGCTTGGCTCGGCACACGGGATGTAAGCGGAAATGCTTCGATTGGTCCTAACAGTATAGGATACTCTACAGTTAAGGGGATGAGATTTGAGGCTGAGACTCAAGGAATCATGAGACGTTTATGTGGGAGGATGGGTGTTAAGGGGGCTGGGGAGGGAACAAACTTGAAGCCTAGAACATGCTCGAAGAATGTGGGAAACAGAAAGAAGGCTGAAGCACAGTGAGCAAGGGTGTGTCAAAGGGGGATCTGCAGCTTAGAAACTAGACTTTCGTTGCTGCTAATGGAAGGGTGTGAGCTGTCTTGGTGGCTCAGAGGATAAAGAATCTGCCTGCAATGAGGAGACCTAGGTTTGATCCTTGGGTGAGGAAGATCCCCTGGAGAAGGGAATGGCTACCTGCTTCAATATTCTTGCCTGGAAAATCCCATGGGCAGAGGAGCCTAGCAGATCTGAGCAAGTGAGCAAGGGAGGATCTGAGCATTTCGGAAAAATGCTACAGTCCACAGGGTCGCAAAGAGTTGGAGATGACTGAGCAACTAACACTCCACTTCAACCGAAGGGTGTGGAGTGGGATGGGCAGAAGTGATCAGGCAGATAAATTTGGGAGACCCCTGCAGAAGACCATAACAGATGGTACCCAGATTAGCAGCAACAGAAATGACCAGACATGGATGGAATGAGACCCTTCAATTCCTGAAGGTGGATCAGCAATCAATGCTGACAGATTGGGGAGCAAATCAATCAGTCATGATGCCTAGGCTTTTAGCTGAACAACAGAGTGGAGGGTGATGAACTTTACAAAGATGAGAAAGATCTGAGGGCGGAGTTGGTAAGGGTGGCAGCTGAGTGCAACTTATCATGTTGAAAGACGCACTAAGTATTAATATGATACTCTCTATTTTTCTAGTTTTTCCCATCTCTGACTATCTTGAGGGTCATTATTCTAATATCTCTTGCACATACACACCTCCTCCAGTTTTAACTCCCCACCAACAAGTAATCTGGCCCCAAATATCCATGATGAGATGGTTGGATGGCATCACCAACTCAATGGACGTGAATGTGAGCAAACTCTGGGAGATAATGGAGGAGCCTGGTGTGCTGCAGTCCATGGGGTGGCAAAGAGTCAGATACAACTTAGTGACTAAACAACAGCAACAACAAAATATCCATAGTGTTGACACTGAAAATATCTGATCAATAATTTCACAGTCTAAATTCAACTCATTTTCAGTGATTGCCTATTAGATAAATCTAATAGAAAGATGCAAATAATAAAGGAAAAAGACTTTCCCTGATAGCTCAGACAATAAAGAATTTGTCTGCAATACAAGAGACCTGGGTTCGATCCCTAGGTCAGGAAAATCCCCTGGAGAAGAGAATGGTAAACCACTCCAGTATTCTTGTCTGGGAAATCCCATGGTCAGAGGAGACTGGTCGGCTACAGTCTATGGGGTCACAAAGAGTCGGACAGGACTGAGCGACTAACACTTTCATTGTTTCAGCAGGTTTGAAATAGAAGCCTGGATTCGTATCCGCCCTGAGCGTGCAGGAAGTCCGGCTGCCCTGAAATGAGCCCTTCCTGGCTGCCCTGCCCTGCCCCCTCACACAGCTCTCGACCTAGGGCTTCACCCCTTCCATGAGAACTCAGTAAACATTTGCTGTAGTTCCATGGGTGAGAGGAGGGGTCAAAAACGTGGTCCTTGGTTTCCAAAGCACCATAGTTAGTACAGAGCTCTCATCCCCACGTGAGCCAATTAGCTTGACTCCGGTGATAAGACTTTAGACTACTGTCTTAACCTCAGCCCTACTGCCTCACAAATAAATGCCTTTAGTTACAGAGGGGACCCCTGAAGAGTGTGAAGGTGAATTAGTGCAAATTCATCCTCACTCAGGTAGAAAAGCCAGCCAAAAACCCGCCCTGGGAGTGGGACAATCTTGCTGGGACCACATGCAAAGAACAGCCACACGGTTAACTATATGGACAATTACAAAGCCTGACTGGCTTTTTTTTTTCCTTCACTAAGTGTGATGAGTCTATCTGTAAGACAGTTATTGGCTTAAAGTTATTTATTTATTTTAATTGGAGGATAATTACCTTACAATATTGGGATAGTTTTTTTGCCATACATTAATATGAATCTAACAACCGACATTAGAGTTAGGCACAAAAGACTCCCAGTTTAAGGTTAGAAGAAAAATACTTAGGTTCTCTGAAAAAGAGAGTGAATTGCTTTAGCTTGAAAACAATACCTGAGAATAATATGAAATGTGCTAAGGGAAGCTTGGGGTCTCATCTCTCTGGTTCAGAGCCACAATCTGCCCGCAGCTTCTCCTAGGTGCTCCAAAAGGAATTCCATTGATCAGAATACAAAGCATGTAGTCTTGGCTCCAGTGAGGCCATCAAATCAACAGGTACCGCAGGACAAACTACATATTCTGCCAAACAGCCTCGTGGAAGGAACGATGCACAATTTGTTCCAATAAATACATGAAGTCAAATGTCAAGCATCACACACATCTATCTGAGCTGTTAGAAATTATGAGACTGTTGTTCAGAGGACGGCATCTAATGGAATATCCATCAAGGCCAAACAAAGGCTCCGAGCCGCACCCTCCCCATGAGAAGTGCTGACAGCATCAGGCTTCTCATTGTAACGCTGACGTGGGCAGAAGCACCAGCAGGAGCCTTGACGTGTCACCGCATTTGGCTACAGATGCGTTACAAGAAATTACATGGGATGCTATCAGAAAATTGAAAATCCGACAAGTGTTTCACTTAGTTCCTGTAATTCTTCAATGCTATTCCAATCTCGTGCAAATTAGAAGCCACTTAGAGCTCCGAAGGCTGACAGAAGACGGAGTGAGGTTTTCATTATGCTTTTAATAAGTTTATTGGGAGGTTTCCTATTAAAAGGTGCTTGAGAAGGGTGATGAGCTGGATCTCTGTATTAAAAGATATCTTCAAGAGGTAAGCAAAATGGTACCTCAAATTTGCCACAAGTGATGACCAGCATGCCCATCTCTGGATAAGAGCAAGATGACTAATAGAACATCTTCAACAGGAGATTGCAAAGAGAACTAATAATTGTCTAATTATGATTCCAGTATGCTCAGGATGGCATTCTAATGGTCATAGTCTGTGATATCTAACCTATAACATTCGCCTTAAAATTAGAAAAACCAGAAATAGACGCACAGATGTAGAAAAGTAAACATATGGAGACCAAGAGTGGAAGGGGAGGTGGGACAGACTGGGAGACTGGGATTGGTATACAGAACTGTGGATACCGTGATTTTATTTTATTGGGCTTCAAAATCACTTTGGACAATGACTGCAGCCATGAAATTAAAAGACGCTTCCTCCTTAGAAGGAAAGTTATGACAAATGTAGACAAAGTATTAAAAAGCAGAGATGTCATTTTGCCAACAAAGATCTGTACAGTCACAGCTATGGTTCTTCCAGTAGTCACATACGGATGTGAGAGTTGGACCATAAAGATGGCTGAGAGCCAAAGAATTGATGCTTTCGAACTGTGGTGCTGGAGAAGACTCTTGAGAGTTCCTCGAACTACAAGGAGATCAAACTAGCCATTCCTAAAGGAAATCAGTCCTGAATATTCACTGGAAGAACTAATGCTGAAGCTCCAATATTTTGGCCACTTGATATGAAGAGCAATCCACTGGAAAAGACCCTGATGCTGGGAAAGAAGGAAGGCAAAAGGAGAAGGGGGCAGCAGAGGATGAGCTGGTTGGATGGCATCACTGACTCAATGGACATGGATCTGAGCAAACTCCAGGAGATAGTGAAGGACAGGGGAGCCTGATGTGCCGCAGTTCATGGGGTCACAGACAGACAGATATGACGGAGTGACTAAACAACAACTGTGTATAAACTAAACAACCGATGAGAACTCCTGTAGAGCACAGAGAACACTACTCAGTGCTCTATGCGGACCTAAAATGTGAAGGAAATCCACAAAAAAAGGGATATATGTATCGGCGCAGCTGAGTCACTTTGCTGTACAGTAGAAACCAATGCAACGTTGTAAAGCAACCACACTCCAATAAAGATTAATATTAAAAAACAAGACACAGCAAAGTTCCCAATACCTTAATGCTGAACTTCAGAACTCCGAGAAAATTAATTTCTTTTGTTAAAAAAGAAAAACAGGAGAGGAAAACTCAAAGTGGTTTGTGCATGGGAAGTCTCCTACTTACTAAGAGTTTGGGAGTAAACACTGGCCTTCTCTGATCACTAACCCTCATTATCACCACCGTCATCTCGAAACCTTTCAAATTACTGAATAATTGTCAGCAACATACACAATGCATGCATGATTTGGGGGCAATTATTACTTCAAAGAAAGAACAGAATTGGACACTTAAAGGAAGTGTGCTTTGGCTACAGGAAGGCTACTTCACAACAGCAGAAGGAAAAAAAAAATCAGTCCACAGAGATATTTTCTTCCACAAACAAGGACAGTTTTCATTTTGTCAGCCTTGGGATCACTTCCTGCAAGGGAACCACAGTAATGTATAGTAATTTCATGAAATAATACTTGGGACCATCAATCTAACTTTTGAACATAATAGTATGTTAAGATAAAGCACTTCTTTTCTGGTACACAAACCCATCCACAATGGCTAAGAATATGTTTTCATTAAAACATTCATATATGAAAAAGTCAACTCTTAACTCTGTTTCCATGGCAACCTGCAATTCAACTTTTCAAGGCACTCAATACCAGCTCCTTTCTCTTCCATGTAATTCCTGAAGAGCATTTGTAAATAAAAATTTTAAAAGTGAAATCTTTGAACAAAGTGTTGCTTAGACACAGAAAGAAGGGAGGAGGGCTTATGAGTTCTCATTTCAGCTCTGTTTTCCCAGATATTTGCTTAATTAATTTGTGCGTGTATGTCTGTTGCTCAGTCATGTCTGACTCTTTGCGGCCCCATGGACCTTAGACAGCCAGGCCCCTCTGTCCATGGGATTTTCCAGGCAAGAATACTGGAGTGGGTTGCCATTTCCTTCTCCTGAGGATCTACCTGATCCAGGGGTTGAACTCACATTTCCTGTACTGGCAGGCAGATTCTTTATCACTGAGCCACCTGGGAAGCCCTAATTAATTTACTTACATAACAAATATGTATTGACTACCTCCCAGGAGCCAAGCCATAAAAATAATGTTACCATGCTCAGGACTTGGCATAAAGTGACCATAATGTAAAGCAAAAAAATGCTTGCAGAGTAATGTGGGAGGGAAGGACTTCTGCCAGTTTGAAAATAGCAGGGGAAATTTGAAGAAGCACTGAAGGATGAGCTGGGTCTTGAATGACACCAGTAGTAACCCAAGAACAAATGGAGATGACCATGGGTAGCTATCGGCTGTTACAGCAAGGGGGAGGAAGTGGAAAACAGCACCCCTGGGGGGAAAGGCGGTGATTCATTCCAGATGAAGCCAGAGATTAGTGAAGGCGAAGGGGTTCATCCATCACCTGATCACCCATTCTTTCATTCACCCATTCATTCACTCACCTATCATTCATTCACCCATTCATTCATTCACCTCCTCAAGAAGTGAGTGCCTACATGTTCCTGGCACTTGTCATTGTGTTGTGACACCCAGGGTAAGTAAAGTGAAAAGTGAAAAGAAAGTGAAGTCGCTCAGTCATGTCTGACTCTTTGTGACCCCATGGGCTGTAACCTACCAGGCTCCTCTGTCCATGGGATTTTCCAGGCAAGAATACTGGAGTTGGCTGCCATTTCCTTAAGTAAAGTCATTTTCCTCCAGAAAGTTACCTTCTAGGGGAATCCCGAATGCTTTCAGTGTTTGCCTAGGGACCTGCATGATTTGTAGCAACAACAAGGATCCACAAAGGATTTACATAGGAAAGCTGGGTTTAGAGAAACTGATTACCAATAGAGAAGCAAGACCAGAAGCAGGATTGAAAGTGGGTGAGGGCTGCCTTCACAAAGTACCCACAAACTGGGCATCTGGGACAAACAAAATGCTGATACATTACCTCACAGAATTCTGGAGGCTAGAAGGAAATAGCAACCCACTCCAGTGTTCTTGCCTGGAGAATCCCATTGACGGGGGAGCCTGCCATCTCTGGAGTCGCACAGAGTCAGACACGACTGAAGCGACTTAGCAGCAGCAGAATTCAGAAATCAAGGTGTCTGCAGCGTTAGTCCCTTCCAAAGGCGGTGAGGGAGGCTCCATTCCATTCCTCTCTCCTGGTTACTGAAGGTTTTTTGCTGGAAACCTTGGGCATGTCTTGGCTGGTGGCAGCATCACCCCAATCTTTTCATGACATTTTTCTCCCTGAGTCCAAATCTTTCTTAGGACACCGACTCACACTGAAATAGGGCCCATACTAATGACTTCATTTTAACTTGGTTACCTCTGTAAAGACCCTGTCTCTAGGTAAGATCATATTTTGAAATGCTGAGGGTTTAGACACCAATTTATCTTTTGCGGGGAATAATATTCAACCCATACAGAAAGCATCTGTATCCCTCTATCAGATTGTAGACCTTTAAAACTTTTCTTGCATTATTTTTTGGCCAAATAAGTCAGTATACAACTGTTCTATAATGGAGAAAAAAAAATCCATATACAAACAGGTTACTGTCACTACAATGAGAGAGGCAAAGAAGGCTCAAAAGAATATTATAAAATTGGGAGGGAAGGGAAGATATTTGGGCATGAAATGAACAGGACTGATGAGGAAGGAAAGGGAGGGAGTCACCAAAAATGAGGCAGAAAGTGATGACTGAAACCTACTGCAATAAATCCACAGGAACAGGGGCAGGGAGGATGAACAAAGAGAGAGAGAAAGGAAGGTGAGCTTGGTTTTGAGTGTAAATCACTAGCAAAGAACCCAGAAGCTGAGGAACAGAAATCAAAGACCAACTCCAAGAGCAATCTGGATCATACCCAGAAATATCAAGAAAGATAAACTCTCTGTTTCAGCACTTCTCCTGAAAAATAGTAATAATATATATTTTCTCTCATAAGACATGTGGGAGGATTACAGGGCTTTACATACAAAGAGCACCTACAACAGGGTCTGACTTAGAGTCCGGTCGCTGAAAGTATCGTCCAGGGTGACCAAAATCCAGGACCACAGTGGGAAAGGTAAGGGATGAAGGCACTTGGAAGCACGTTCCAGGGCCTGCCCGTGCAGTCCCTGTCTGGGAGAAGACAAGCCGGATACAGAGAGTTAACAAAAGGTCAGAAGTGGTGCAGAGACTAGGCCCCGGGAAATCCATCAAGGGCAGAGACTCTCGCAGCTGGGTGGTCAGGGCCGCCTAATGCTGTAGGCAGACGGGGAGAAGCAGAGCGGGTGGCCAAGCCCTCCCTGGCAGCCTTCGGGACAGCAGAGTGGGAAATGGGGCGGTGCAACAGAACAGGGTGGCGAGGAGCAAAGAGGTGACCACAGACACAAAACAAAACCACACGCTGCTCTGCTTCAGAACCGAGAAAGGAAACGTCGCTGGAGGAAGCGAACAACTCCACGCATGTTTTGTTTATAGGATGAGGTGTTCATCAGCTAAAAAGGAAGATCCACTAGAAGCACTGGGAGACTGACTGCATCTGTGAGAGGCAGGATAATGAAAAGAAACACTGTGGATGGATGTGACGGAGCTAGGATCACAACGGGGAGGGGGACAAGCTTTTTCTTTGCTTAATAATTGCACCCCTCCAAGGAATGGACAGAGGACTTGTGAGAATGTCAGTGAATGTTCCTTCCCTGGAGGAAAAAAAAAAAGACAAGCATTTCCAATGATGGATGTACAGAAATTTGCAAGTTATCAGGCAGTACTAGCTTCACAGACTGGGTAAGATCTGATTGTCTCATGTAGGAAAATGCTGGGAGCCATAGTGGAATGTCTCCCACACATTCAGGGCAATTTGAGGTTTTCTAGGTTCTTTTCCCATTACAAACCATTACACAGTATTGAGTAGAGTTCCCTGTGCTATGCAGTAGGTCCTTATTAATTGTATATTCTATATACAGTAGTAGCACAGTCTTTGAAGAGCCTGTGAGGAGAGGAAAACGGTTGACTTCTCTCCATCATTCCCTTTTTTCCTGCCTCCTCTGCTCACTTCCACCTGAGCAGGAAGCATGAAGATAAAACATTCAGTGGGATAAAAATAGAGAATGAGACAGGGGACAAAGAAAAATTAAAAATAGATAGATCCAGAGAAATGAAGAAAGAGACAATGGGGAAGAGAAAGAGTGAGGAAAAGAGTAAAAAAGATTGGTGAGAACAGATTTGGAGAACAAGGTAATCTGCCTAATGGAAAACTAGAGAAGAGGGTAGGAAGTAGTTATATGTGGGCAATGGCAAGTTTCAAGATATTTTTCCAGCTACCCATTGTATTTCTTTTCAAACTGTGCAGGAGCCTGAAACAAGAAGGCTCTTGGAGTTCAGAAGGGTAATAATGTCTAAAGGGTTTCCCTCGTGGCTCAGTAGCACCTGCCAAGCAGGAGACCCAGGTTCGATCCCTGGGCCAGGAAGATCCCCTGAAGAAGGAAATGGCAAACCCACTCCAGTAGTCTCGCCTGGGAAATCCCGTGGACAGAGGAACCTACCTGGTGGGCTACAGTTCATGGGGTTGCAAAGAGTCGGACATGACTTAGTGACTAAACAAAAACAATAATGTCTAAAACACAAAAGCATAACTCCACTGTGGGAAGGGACCTGAATCTTTAAGCAGCGTTAACGCCTGTCCACTGTCCAAAGCCTTCCTGAACAACCCTGATGAGGAAACACAGGAAGGACCATGAGACCAGAAGGCAGCAGAGCTGGGAACACACCTGGGTCTGAAGGGCATGAAATTCCAAGTTCCTAATCATTACTTGTTGTTGTTGATTAGTTGCTAAGTCGTGTCCGACTCTTTGCAACCCCATGAACTGCAGCACAGCAGGCTTCCCTGTTCTCCTTCACCATCTCCCAGAATCTGCTCAAACTCTTGTCCATTGAGTCAGTGATGCCATCCAACAATCTCATCCTCTGCCACCCCCTTCCCCTCCTGCCCTCAGTCTTTCCCAGAATCAGGGTCTTTTCCAGTGAGTCAGCTTTTTGCATCAGGTGGCCAAAGGATTAGAGCTTCAGCATCAGGGTTGATTTCCTTTAAGCTAATCATTATACTTAACTCCTTCCCAAGACGATCCTATCACTCAAGAAAATAAAGAGTGGCCTCATGCTTCATTAGCCTGAGAGCTATTAATTCCAGTGGGCAGAGAGGAGGTGACCTTTGTCTCAGTCCTCGGGACCTTGGAATTCAGCTGCACAAGCCAGTCAGTTAATACATGCAAAGCACTCACAACAGGGCCTGCGGCACAGTAAGCTCTATAGAGCTGCCAGCGACAACATCAGCAACAAAGAGCATGGTGACAACAACGGCACATAATAGTAACACACCGTAATTGAGGCAAACAGATCTAAGGTGGTCCTCCGTGCCCCCTGTCTCCCGGCATTCACACGTGTTTATTATGCCCTCCCCTCAAGTGTGGCGAAGATTTATAACTTGCTTTTAAGCAAAAAACTGCAGCAGAGATGACGGGCTTGTGCTCCCATAACGATGTTACCTGATATGAGTCCACAGGAAGACTTGCCCTGATCCTTCTCTCTCCTTTTGCTTCTCCTTTTGTTTCTTTCTCTCTCTCTCTCTCTTTAACAATATACTTATTTTTTTAACTTATTTTTTATTTATTTATGGCTGTGCTGGGTCTTTGCTGCAATGTGTGGGCTTCTCATTGTGGTGGCTTTTTCTTTACGGAGCAAGCGCTCCCAAGCTCTCGGGTGTCAGTTGCAACATGTGGGCTTAGTTGCTCTGCGGCACGTGGAATCTTCCCGCACCGAACCGGTGTCCTCTGCACTGGCCGGGGGATTCTTCAACACTGCACCACCAAGGAAGCCCTCATTTGCTGGTTTTGAAGAAATAAAGTGCCATGAACCCTCCAGCCACAGGGAACTGAATGTTGTCAGGGGAACACACAAGCAAGGGGATGACTGCTTCTCCAGTTCAACCAGATGAGAACCCAGGCCTGGGTGACACCCTGGTTTCAGCCTTGTGAAACCCTAAACAGAAGACCTGGCTAAGTCGTGCACAGACTTCGGAGCCACAAAATCACAAGAAGGAGGGAGAACCAGCGTGCAGTAAAACAACAGTGTCAGGACCAAGCCCAGAATTTGCAGAACCCAAGGCAAAACACACATATGGGGGTCCGTTGACCAAAAATTATTTAAAATATCAAGATGGCAACAGAAGGACTTCCCAGTTGGTCCAGTGGTTAAGAATCCATCTGCCAGTACAGGGGCCATGGGTTCAATCCCTGGTCCAGGAAGAGCCCACACGCCTCAGAGCAACTACGCCCCTGCGCCACAACTACCAAAGCCCATGTGTCCTAGAGATGGTGCTCCGCAACAAGAGAAGCCATCGCAATGAGAAGCCCGTGCACATCAACTCGTGAGCTCGCCGCAACGAGACAAAGTCCACGAGCAGCAACGAAGACCCAGTGCGGCCAAAAACTAATTAATCAATTCTTTTAAGCGATGGCCACCGAACAACCACGGACAGGGACCTCCTGGGCACAGGACACTGACTGCCCAAGTCACATACCCGTGAACTTGGCTCTGAATAGCACATGCTTAGTTTAACAACAATATTAACAATAGAACTAGAATTTGAGTGTCAGTCTGTTTGACTCCAAGGATCTTGAAAATATAAAGCAGGTTGAAAGGAGGGTCAGTGGGACCACCAGCCAGGCTGCCTGGGATTGAACTTTTATTCCACTACTGATAAGCTGGACATCCTTGGGCAAAGTGTTTAACATAACTGAACCTCTGCTCACTGTGGATGAAGTGGAGACGGTAGTCTGTTCCTCAAAATACTATCAGGAGGGACTTTCCTGTGGTCCAGCAGTTAAGAATCCACCTTGAAATGCAGGGGGCGTGTGTTCAATTCCTAGTCGGGGAACTAAGATCCCATATGCTGTGGAGCAACTAAGCCCACATGCCACAGCTAGAGAGATAGAAAGCCTCAACTCAAGAGTCTATGTGCCACAAGCAAAGAGCTCGCATGACACAGCAAAGTGCCCGTGTGTTGCATGCATCTAAGACCTAACACAGCCAAAGAAAGAAATAATTTATTTAAATGCTGTCAGGACTCAGTAATATATGCTAAGCACTTGAAACAGTGTTTGGCACATAGTAGGAATTCAATAAATGGTAGATATCTTCATCTACTGAACAGCACTCTCTATTCCCTAATTATCTGCCACTGATAGAAATTTGTATGCATTTGGAAGCTGCAGCAGACTTAGGGAATAATCACCTATTGATGTGATTCATGAAAGTACCTGGGTAGAGGCAATATGATAGATTAGATTCTTTGAAACGTCTCGGATCAGAAGCAAAACAAAAAAGCGAGTGAGAAGTTTCCAACGGCTGAGGGGTGCTAATTAACAACTCAATTAAAAAAGGCAAATTAAACTTTATGGTTCGTTATCCTCCGCTGCTTGGTAAATTGTTTTGCTAGGCGAATGATTAAAAATGATCATTTCAGAAAACTGAAATAGCTTCCAAGGAACACAACTATTTTTCAGTATTATACAAAAGGTTTTGCCGCAAAATCAACTTACTTGATTAAAAGGAACGGTACTTCTCTGTGTATGGAAAGCCAGTGGTACCAATGTCGGGCTTGTGATGCATTAGGTGTTTTTGGAGGCTGTGTATGAATTTTGAAGAGAAATGCTTGCTTGTGGATAAAACACATCATCAGTTCCCTTCGTGCACTCTTTGTGGGCCCCATAAAGGTTTTTCTGGATACCCGGAATGTATAATTTACATCAAATTAGTTCTGAGCTCTGCAGAAATGCATACAATTCAGGCATTCCTAAAAATGGGTAGTTTCTAGGGAATCTAAAAGACGGACAGAAAACAGACGTCCTGACTTCCCTGGTGGTCCAGTGGTTAAGATTCAGGGTTCCCAATGCAGAGGGCACGGGTTCAATCTCTGGTGGGGAAACTAAGATCCCGCATGTCGAAGACCAAAAAGAAAAAAAAAAGCAGGCATTCTAACAAAAGCATCAGCCCTCATCCCTGTAATTCTCCAAGCTTTTTTCCCCTCTGCAATTACATCAGTGGTTCTCAATAATTTTTTTCCTACCCCAGAACACCTGAGACACAGTCCTGCCAGTAACTGGATTAGTTCATGACGGCGCAGTGGTAAAGGATCTGCCTGCCAATGCAGAAGACGCAAGGGACCTAAGCCAGATCCCTGGGTTGGGAAGATCCCCTGGAAGAGGAAATGGCAGCCCACTCCAGTAATCTTGCCTCGGAAATCCCATGGACAGAGGAGCCTGGTGGGTTACTGTCCACGGTGTCACAAAAGAGTTGGACATGACTTAGTGACTAAACAACAACAGTAACAACTTGCCTCCTCTGGCTTTTCTCTCAGAAAATAAAAAGCCATGCAACGAAATGCACAACAGAGACCTCTTGGAAAGCAACAGTCTCCACTGTCTTTAGATTTATCTTTATGTCATGCATTGATGTGCATATGTTTATATTCACATTTACAAAGATTCTTTCATTTATTTTATATGGCTCAATGGAAAGAACAAACAGTCATGTGTCCTTCCGCAATTAACTTCGTCCATTCTCGAAAAGAGTCGGACAGGACTGAGCAACTAAGCGCGCATGTGCGTGTGTGCACGCGCACACACACACACACACACACACACACACACACCCTTACTGGAAATGACACATCTATACCATCTACATTCATAATGGGCTTAGGGGTCTGTTTTTTCCAGTAAGTAACTTAACCCATACCAATGAGCACTATCTTTGTCAGTAACAAATAACCCTAAAAACTCAGTGGATTAACACAACAGACGCTAATTTCCTGATCACACAAGACAGGATCATTAATCCAAACTGCTTCATTTCATTCCTGGGGTAACTTTATCTCAATATGTGCCTCTATAGGGGGAGAAAGAATGGAGAAGCCACACACTTCATTGAGCAAAATCAGTCACACAACCCACCCAACTGGAAGGGTGCTGGAAATAGAGTCACAAACAGAATGTTTGTTGAGCATTAAAGTTTCTGTCCAAAGGAAACCCCATAATCATTTAGTCTTAGTCACAAACCACCCATGGAGAAAAGTCTCCAGTGTAATAAGGTGTTTTCTTCTTCCTCGATTGGTGCTCAAAAACCAGTAAAGAGCATCTGGCTCCTCTGTGAACTAAAGCATGCTGAAGCCTCCGTGTGGCAAAATAAAAGAATGATAATAAACAATATACGCTCTGAAAAACTAATTAAAAGAGCAGCTCAAATCATCAAGAAGCCAGATCAGTTTTAAGTAAAGCTTCTTAAGGATCTTTATCCGTTAGACATGCACAGAAAGCGTTCTCTGAGTTTTTCCCCATCCTGTCTTTTAACCTCTCAAACAGCCTCCTACCCAAAGCCAAACGGGGGCAGGAGCTGGTGCCGCTGATGGCAGAACACACGAGACTCCCCACATTTATGAAAGATGATTACATAACTATGATGAGAATGAACTTTTCACACTTTCCACAGAAAGCTAATGGGGAAGAAATGGGCTTTTATAACTCTAGCAAGAGCAAATTACATTAGTCAATAAAATCACTTTATGACCAAAGACAGTACCTATGTATCAATATGGTGACTCTTGAAAGGGTCTACTCTCTACTTACTGCTTGCCCAGTTCCTCCTGCTTTGGAGCCATCTGGGGAGTGGGGATGGAATGATAGATTTTCTGCCCTCAGCTGCTGTGGATAAGAATGCCCAAGGGTGGGTTTCACTGTAACAGTTATTCTAGGACAGGGGTTAGCAAGCTTTTTCTGAGAAGGGCCAGATAATAAATAGTTTGGGCTTTGCTAGCCATAGAGTTCCTGTCTGAACTCCTCAGCTTTTATTCCAGCTGGACAAGCAGACACAGACAGTATGCAGATAAATCATTATGGTTTTGCACCAATAACGTTTGACTTATAAAAACAGGTGATGAAGTTCATGAGCTATAGTCTCCTGACCGCTGTTTTAGAGGGTTTTTTAGGAAGTTTTTTAACAGAAACATTGTACATAAAGTGACAGGCACAGATCTGTGGTTCATGTTTCTGAATTTTGATAAATGCATATACGATCTAGCCAACACGCTAATCAAGTGGGGGTCATTCCATCACCCCAGTGTAGTACCCAGGCCTCTAAAGGCAATGATTGTTCTGAATTCTATAATCAATCGTTTACCAACTCTCGAACATCACATGTATGAAAACATATGGTATGCACACTTCAGTGTTTGGCCCCTACATTCTTGGTAATGTAGTATTTGAGATTCACCCACATCAGTACACATATCACTAGTTAGACTTTCTCACACTGCTGAGAGTATGAATTAAACTGCATGAGCCTCACCATTTATTCATCCATTCTTCCACTATGGACATTTGAATTGTTGGCTTTCAGTTTTGTCTATTACAAATAAAGCTACAACCACCTTTACTATTGTACACTTGTGTGTGTGTGTCGGGGGCAGGGGGTTGGATGCTTTTCTTATCCTTAGGTAATTACTGAGGAGAGGAATTGCTGAGAAATAGGCGTTGCACTGTGCAAATACCCACCATGCATATTCCAGAGCACTTGGGCCATGCGCACTCCCACAAGCAACGGATGGGCATTCCTGTCCCTCAACACCCGCACCAGCATTTGGTGTTTTTCTCCCTTTTTAGTTATTTTAGTGGGTGTGAAGTGGTATCTCAGTGTGATTGTTTTCATATGAATGTCCCTGATGACTGCAATCTCCAGCACTTTTTAATATGCTCAGTGGACGCTTTTATAACCCTTGATATGAAATGTACCTGCAAGTCTTTGTCCCACTTTCCTGGGCTGTCTCTCTACATATTCAGGATATAACTCCTCTGGCAGACCGCAGGATTGACAATACACGCTCTCACTCCATAGCCTGCCTTTCCATTTGCTTTATACTTTTGATAGGTTTTTAATTTTAATGAAACCTAGTTCATCTTTTTCTTTCTTCTATCATGAGTGTTTTTGGTACACACCAAGACTGCAAAGATATTCTCTTACAGTTTCTTCCAGAAAGTTTATCATTTTAAACATTTAGATTTGTGAACTATTCCCAATGAACTTTCGTGAGGTATAGGTTAAGGTTCATCTTCTTCCACAGTAATATAAATTTTTGTGTGGCCTTATTCTAGTAGAACTTATAAGGACTTACTTGATGAAAGTGAAAGAGAAGAGTGAAAAAGTTGGCTTAAAGTTCAACGTTCAGAAAACGAAGATCATGGCATCTGGTCCCATCACTTCATGGCAAAAAGATGGGGAAATAGTGAAAACAGTGGCTGACTTTATTTTGGGGCACTCCAAAATCACTGCAGTTGGTGACTGCAGCCATGAAATTAAAAGATGCTTACTTACTCCTTGGAAGGAAAGTTATGACCAAACTAGACAGCATATTAAAAAGCAGAGACATTACTTTGTCAACAAAGGTCCGTCTAGTCAAAGCTATGGTTTTTCCAGTGGTCATGTATAAATGTGAGAGTTGGACTGTGAAGAAAGCTGAGCACTGAAGAATTGATGCTTTTGAGCTTTGGTGTTGGAGAAGACTCTTGAGAATCCCTTGGACCGCAAGGAGATCCAACCAGTCCATCCTAAAGGAGATCAGTCCTGGGTGTTCATCGGAAGGACCGATGTTGAAGCTGAAACTCCAATATTTTGGCCACCTGATGCAGAGAGCTGACTCATTTGAAAAGACCCTGATGATGGGAAAGATTGAGGGCAGGAGGAGAAGGGGATGACAGAGGATGAGATGGTTGGATGGCATCACCAACTCAATGGGCATGGGTTTGGGTGGACTCCGGGAGTTGGTGATGGATAGGGAGGTCTGGAGTGCTGCGGTTCATGGGGTCGCAAAGAGCTGAACACGACTGAGCGGCTGAACTGAACTGAACTCATAGGTCACGGACATTCTGGGGTCACAACTGATTGAATGGGATGTCTGGCAACACCCGCCCCTCAAACACTCATTAGATGGATCCCAGCCCTGCATCAGGTGGTCTCTGCTAAGTCTGGTGAGGTCCCTCCCCTTGACTGCACAGTCCAGCCCTCAGCCAAGGGCAGTAAATCCCCATGAAGATGTATGAGTCCTCCCCTGCACATTATCCTCTTTTCTGGTACCCTGTCCCCAAAATTCCACCTCAGAAGCCAAGAATTCCAATCTCTACCTCTTAATTCAGCAGGATGCTCCCGCCACCCAGTGCCTCCCACCTGTACCGAAGCAGAAAACTGCTCCCGGATGGACAGCCAGGGCTTTATGAGGCTCAGTACCTATGTTTCCCTTCTCTCCAGGACCACACTGCCTTTTGATGAATGCCTGAAAAGAACAGTCTCATATATCTTATTCAGTTTTACAGTTGTTTTCAATAGGAGGACAAGCCTGGTGTCAGTTATAGCATCAGGACAGGATGCAGAAATCTTTCTAGAGCAGGATAATCCAACAGGGGGCTTCCCAAGTGGCTCAGTGGTAAAGAACCCCTCTGCCAGTGCAGGAGATACAAGACACTCAGTTCAATCCCTGGGTCAGGAAGATCCCCTGGAGAAGAAAATGGCTATCCATGCCAGTATTCTTTCCTGGAAAATTCCATGGACAGAGGAGCCTGGTGGGCTACAGTCCATGGGGTTGCAAAGACCTGGACAAGACTGAGCACACAGACGATCCAACAGAAACAGAATACAGGCCACATATCATTTAAAAGTTTCTAATAGCCAGGTGAAAAATAAAAAGCAAAAATGAACAAGTGAAGTCTCCATGTATTGTATTTAACTGAACATTTCCAAAGATGATCATTCAACTGAGTAGTTCATAAAGTGCTTGCTTCAGCAGGACATATACCAAAATTGAACAATCCATGTAAAAATTACTGAGATGGTTCACATTTTTTCACACATAGGCTTTAAAAGCCTGTATTTTACCCATACAACCAAAACTCAATTTGATCCAGCCATACTTCAAAGTGTTCACCATTGCAACGGAAAGAATAAAATACTTAGGAATATATCTACCTAAAGAAACTAAAGACCTATATATAGAAAATTATAAAACACTGGTGAAAGAAATCAAAGAGGACACTAATAGATGGAGAAATATACCATGTTCATGGATTGGAAGAATCAATATAGTGAAAATGAGTATACTACCCAAAGCAATTTATAGATTCAATGCAATCCCTATCAAGCTACCAACGGTATTCTTCACAGAGCTAGAACAAATAATTTCACAATTTGTATGGAAATACAAAAAACCTCGAATAGCCAAAGCGATCTTGAGAAAGAAGAATGGAACTGGAGGAATCAACCTACCTGACTTCAGGCTCTACTACAAAGCCACAGTTATCAAGACAGTATGGTACTGGCACAAAGACAGAAATATAGATAATGGAACAAAATAGAAAGCCCAGAGATAAATCCACGCACATATGGACACCTTATCTTTGACAAAGGAGGCAAGAATATACAATGGATTAAAGACAATCTCTTTAACAAGTGGAGCTGGGAAAACTGGTCAACCACTTGTAAAAGAATGAGACTAGAACACTTTCTAACACCATACACAAAAATAAACTCAAAATGGATTAAAGATCTAAACATAAGACCAGAAACTATAAAACTCCTAGAGGAGAACATAGGCAAAACACTCTCTGACATACATCACAGCAGGATCCTCTATGACCCACCTCCCAGAATATCGGAAATAAAAGCAAAAATAAACAAATGGGACCTCATTAACCTTAAAAGCTTCTGCACGTCAAAGGAAACTATCAGCAAGGTGAAAAGACAGCCTTCAGAATGGGAGAAAATAATAGCAAATGAAGCAACTGACAAACAACTAATCTCAAAAATATACAAGCAACTCCTACAGCTCAACTCCAGAAAAATAAAAGACCCAATCAAAAAATGGGCCAAAGAACTAAACAGACATTTCTCCAAAGTGGACATACAGATGGCTAACAAACACATGAAAAGATGCTCAACATCACTCATTATCAGAGAAATGCAAATCAAGACCACTATGAGGTACCATTTCACACCAGTCAGAATGGCTGCGATCCAAAAGTCTACAAATAATAAATGCTGGAGAGGGTGTGGAGAAAAGGGAACCCTCTTACACTGTTGGTGGGAATGCAAACTAGTACAGCCACTATGGAGAACAGTGTGGAGATTCCTTAAAACCTGGAAATAGAACTGCCTTATGATCCAGCAATCCCACTGCTGGGCATACACACTGAGGAAACCAGAAGGGAAAGAGACACGTGTACCCCAATGTTCATCACAGCACTGTTTATAATAGCCAGGACATGGAAGCAACCTACATGTCCATCAGCAGATGAATGGATAAGAAAGCTGTGGTACATATACACAATGGAGTATTACTCAGCCATTAAAAAGAATTCATTTGAATCAGTTCTAATGAGGTGGATGAAACTGGAGCCTATTATACAGAGTGAAGTAAGCCAGAAGGAAGAACACCAATACAGTATACTAACACATATATATGGAATTTAGAAAGATGATAACAATAACCCTGTGTTCGAGACAGCAAAAGAGACACTGATGTATGGAACAGTCTTATGGACTCTGTGGGAGAGGGAGAGGGTGGGAAGATTTGGGAGAATGGCATTGAAACATGTAAAATATCATGTATGAAACGAGAGGCCAGTCCAGGTTCAATGCACGATACTGGATGCTTGGGGCTAGTGCACTGGGACGACCCAGAGGGATGGTATGGGGAGGGAGGAGGTAGGAGGGTTCAGGACGGGGAGCACATGTATACCTGTGATGGATTCATTTTGATATTTGGCAAAACTAATACAATTATGTAAAGTTTAAAAATAAAATAAAATTAAAAAAATAAAAAATAAAAAAATAAACAAAGTGTTCAGTAGCCACATGTGGCTAGCAGCTATTGTACTGGATGGCCAGCTCTAGAGTGTCCTTTAAGCATAAATTGGAGAAACGCTAGACTTCAGGGGTTTTCAAACTGATTTGTAGAACCTCCAAGTATAGTGATCAGCACACGCTTCCTTTATCCGATTCTCTGAAGGAGAAAAATGCTCAGGCCAAAAACTTCCTTTATCTCACCAAAAATATACGAGAAAAGATTTTTTAAGCTTTACAAATGCAAACCAAAGTAGCTTTTACAGAAGCAGTAACTTAATGTCACTCCACTGAGAATGTATTCACGTCCCATCTCTCCCTGAGTGTTAAACGTTTATTTAATGGTGTGACCTTTCCTGGGTCTTGATTTCCAAATCTATGATGTGAACAAAGCCATAAACTGTGCTGGCTAGGAGGCAGGGTGGTTTAAATTGACCGGGGAACAGAATTATTTGAAAAGGTCCTACATGAATCTTCTTTAGAGGCTTAACGCCACCTAATGTGGGATCCGTTTCCACAAGGTCAGCTTCATTTTCACTTTCGGAATTCAAAGCTCGGTCTTTCCGAGCTGCCCCCCACCACACACACATCACTTCTTTTGGGGCCCTGCACTACCTCAGAGTTTGGCATATAATGCTTCAAGATTTCTTGAATTAAAAGGTCCAAATCAACAGAGAGTCATATATTTTCATCAAGGATCCCTGAACCAGGTATTTGAATTAGGTAGAGCAGGAGAAAAGCAAGGTGGAAACTGGACTCTTAAAATTAGAAACAGAGAAAATACCCTACAATATAAAATATGTTTCTTCTACCCTTTTCATCCAAACCACTGAATCCCAGCAAGCCTGCCTCTCTGAACAGTCTGTCCCTCCTACCACGCCGAACACCTTCCGCAAACACATCGACTTGATACCCATCACAAGATCTTTGTATGTGCTGTTCCCTTGGCCTAGCATGTTCTTCCCATCGCTGCTAGCAACGTCTGCTCCTCTGTTCTCCCCAAGATTCAGCAGAAGCATTATCTTTTCAGGGCGTCTTCTCCACAGCCCATTCCTGACTGTCTTCCAAGTCAGAACCATGTTGACTACTTCCCTAGTGTTTATCCCAACAGGCCACTGGTGTCTGAGGTGTGTACTTCCTTGTGGTCTGTTTCCCCATGAGAATGTAATTCCACAGAGGCCGGAGGGGAAGGGGCTCTCTGTGGTCTCTCCTCTGCTTCCCAGTCCCTAGTCCAGTGCCCAGTCTCTACTAGACCCCTGACACACACACACACATGTTGCCTATTATGCGAATATTATGCCCTTGAACTTTAGAGTTCTCAGGTGGGGAGAGAAAGAACCCTGCTCTTCTCAAAACCAATGGAGCACTCAGATCCCTGAATATATGTATTAAATGATGGGAGGTAAATCAATGGAGCATTCCTGGAATGTTACAGGGAAGAGCAGATCCCATGTTGGACCTGTTCTTTTATTTTAACCTTTGCTTCCCATTGCTTTTGTTCACTAAAAGGATACTGTCCATACATAACGGCCTGCCTCTGGGAACCCTGCCCCTCTGCCTGAATGCTAAATGAAAATGCCTTTGTTTGGGATCCTGTCCACCAGTGGAGGGCTACTGGAAGGAAGAAATTAACACATCATCTTCCTGAGGCTGGCCATTCCAAGAGATACCTGTAAGACTAATGGTCTTTTTTCCTGTACCTCCTCACCTCCCCCATCTCTGTTCTATAAAAGAACTTGGCATCCAGACCCTGATAAGATGGTTATTTTGAGATATTAGTCTGCCATATTCTTGGCCAACTGGCTTTTTTTTTAACAGAGCTGTATTCCTTGCCTCAACACCTTGTCTCTCTGTTAACTGGCCTGTCACGCAGGGAGTAGGGGCTTCCCAGATGGCACTAGTGGTAAAGAACTTGCCTGCCAGTGCAGGAGATGTAAAAGACGTGGGTTCGATTGGGAAGATCCTCTGGAGGAGGGCATGGCAACCCACTCAAGTATTCCTGCTTGGAGAATCCCATGGACAGAGGAGCCTGGTGGGCTACAGTCCATAAGGTCGCAGAGAGTCGGACACAACTGAAGCAGCTTAGCACACACACAGGCAGGAAGGAGAGTGAGCTTGAGTTTGGTCACTGGAATGCACATGGTGACTCAGACTATGGGCCTGAAGCCAGACAGAAGAGGGACCTTGGCTTTATCACTCACTAGCTCTGTGAACTTGGACACATTATTGACTATGTGTGTCTGTTTTCTCCTTCTGAAATGGGATTAATGGAAATTTTTACTTGAAGGTGTGTGTGTGTGTGTGTGTGTGTGTGTGTGTGTGTGTGCTCAGTTGTGTCCCACTCTTTATGACCCCAATGGAATATGGCCTGCCAGTCTCCTCTGTCCATGGGATTTTCCAGGCAAGAATTTTGGAGTGGGGAGTTAGTTGCCATTTCCTCCTCCTGGGGTCTTCCCCATCCAGGGATCAAACCTGCATCTTCTGAGTCTCTTGCATTGGCAGGTGAATTCTTCACCATGGTGCCACCTGGGAAGCTCCCTTGAAGGCACTGTCAAGATTAAACGAAATAATGGAGCAAGCACTGGTCCTGGCACATAATAAAGGTTCATTCATTGTGAGGCCACTATTAGCCATGAGGGTCTTTGAAAGATTGATTTTATGGCCCCAGCAGGAAGCTAATGGCGGATACCAATGGCCTTACAGACTCAAGATCACATTTGTTAAATTTTCTGGCCCTCTCAAATAACACTTGGAAACTTTGAAGCCTGCCTCCGCTATGCATGAACTTCCCTTTCTTTCTGTAATTCCCCATAACATTTCAAATGGGGCATTTAATTCTTGGGGTTTGATTTCCTGACTGCAGTAGAAATAGAAAATGCAAGTAAACACCATATTGGAAATCTGACTGTTCAATGAATCTCAGAATTCTTTTCTCATTTGTCATAGGCAAGGAAAAAAATGAGTTAAAGTTGTTTATAAGACAATCAAACTAAGATCCTTGAGAAGCAATTATTTTGGAGGAACGTCCCCTTCCCCCATTCTTCATGGCTTTACCATTTTCATACTGAAAGGTGTTTAACTGGAAATCATTTTTTTAAAGCAGCCATCTCATAATCCTCTATAAAATCTCTCCTCGGTGATAGCAGTAGGAAGATTTGTACAACTCACAATATAATGGGGAAGAAAATCGCCTCCTAACCCTTTGCTACTGATCTGCAAGAATATCCTAGGGAGAACCGGCTGCGGACAGTAATTGCATTACTCCATTCCCTGCGAATTCTGATCAACCAGAACCATCAATCCAGCTTAGAGATGTGGGTCCGCTGACTGTGACCAGCTCCACAGCCTTTTCACCTTGGATTCAGAAGCTGCGATGAGGCCAAAGCAGCTCTGAGTGCAGACTTCCCCAAGAATCTAATCCTTGGCCAATGAGAAACATTCTCCAGGTACCCGCCACTCACAATTTTAACCACTAGAAGGGTTTCCATCAGTAAAATATTCAGGGGGTCAATATGAATGGTGGGGCTTCCCAGGAGGTACCAGTGGTAAGGAACTCCTGCCAATGCAGGAGACATAACAGATGTGGGTTTGATTCCTGGGTGAAGAAGACCCCCTGGAGGAGGAAATGGCAACCCACTCTAGTATTCTTTCCTGGAGAATCCCATGGATAGAGGAGCCTGGTGGGGGTGGGGGGGTACAGTCCATAGGGTCGCAAACAGTTGGACACGTCTGAAGCAACTGAGCAAGCAAACATAAATGATGCCGATTCCTGAAAGGCCCATCCACATGCCAAAAGCAGACAAATGACATACTCCCTCCCGATTCTGGAAAACACAAGGGTCCTCCTCAATGCTCACTGTATGGTTCTTTCATCTTAACGCAGGAGACATGAGACCTCCATGAGGAGACCCCAGCTCTTCTCCACCATCATCCCCAAACTCTGTCTAGTAATTGTACTTTCAGATAATTGCATTTTCAGGACAACTGTAATAATTGCAGGGAACATAAGGGATTCAGGGGCTGATCAAGGAAAAGGTATGATCAGAACTTCCCTGGTGATTCAGTACTGAAGAATCCACCTTTCAATGCAGAGGACATGGGTTGTGTCCCTGGTTGGGGAACTAAGATCCCACACGCTGCAGAGCAACTAAGCCCACACATCACAATTAGAGAAGTCCAAGTTGCAACAAAGACCCAGCACAGCACCCTCACCAAAAAAAAAAAAAAATTGAATTAAATTATTTTTTTCTAAAAATTAGAAAAGACATGACTGAATGACTGAGAGAGACAGTCACCCACAACAAGCTCTGCTGAGGGAGCAGGGGGTGGGCATCTGGGTAGAGGTGTACAAGCGGGGCCTGCTCCTCACAGCAGGGACTGCCCGTCTTAGTCTGGAGGGGCTGCCGTGACAAAGCCCCAAAGACTGGGCAGCTTAAACAAAGATACCTTTCTCAGAGTTCTGGAGGCTGGACGTCCAGATCAAGGTGCCAGCAGATCTGGTTCCTGGTGGGAGACACCTGATGGTTCCTGGTGCCTTCCTGGCTCATAGACAGCCTTCTTCTTGAGGTCTGTTCAGGCAGCCTTTCCCTGGTATATGAGTGTGGGAACAGACAGCTCTCACATCTCTTCCTCTACTTACGAGGGCACTGATCCCATCACTGGGGCCCCACCCTCGTAACCTCTAAACTCTCTTTTCTCGGGGTCCACATTCCATAAGCATCTCTTATCACTTTCTATATGCATAACTTTCTTTTCGCATTCAGAAACAGACACCTGTGAGTCAGACCTACTTCCTTTTCCCCTTCTACTGTTGTTTAGTCTGTAAGTCATGCTCAACCTCATCGAAAACTGATTCCCTTCTGGAAGACTCATCTCCAAATACCATTGCTTTGGGGTTAGGGCTTCCAACACAGGAATTTAGGAGGCCCACAAATATTCAGCCCAAATGCTTTCCAGAGGTTTACATGGAGAGGTCACTGCCCACAAAAGAACGAGGGCCAGGAAAGGAAACTCCAGGAAAGGGAGAAGAGAGAAGGAAAGGTGGTATCTCTCAGCAGCACAGCAGGGGGTTGCCGGGCCCCAAACTCCAAAGCTGTAGCAATGTGGGCCCTTCTAACTACAAAGTCCTGTCTTACCAACGGGTAAGAGCTGCCTCCTGAGGTTTCGTGAGGCATGCAAAGCAGGCATGTTCCAAATGACTAAAATCTGCCTGTCGGGGCTATTTTTAAAGTAATTGGATACGTAAAAAATTGGGTTTGGCAACCGTGGAATTTTGAGCTAACAGATCCCAGCCAGCAGTGAAGAAATAACCGAGGGGGGCCAAACCCAGGGGCACATAACAAGGATCCAATCCTGTTTTGAAGGCAGGAGAACAGACAGTAATTGACAGCAGAAGTGACCCACCCCCTGACTCTGAACAAAGAGAGTCAGCAGTGGGGGCTGCAAGTTCAGGTGCCCACAGGGCCCAGGCAGGTGCCCTACCACCTGTGTCAAAAGGACAGACAGGGGCCCCTTTAAGGAGAGATGGTTTACGTGGGAGGATGTGGAGCCAGTGTGGCCAGATCATCCAGGTTTTAAGAGACATGGGTCCAGCTTCTATCTTTCGTGCCAAGTCTCTAATAGGAAGAACGTCCCTGGTAAAGGGAATACAGTGGTAAAGGACTAAGGACTCTGCATGCTATGCAAGCTAAGTCGCTTCAGTTGCATCCAACTCTTTGCAACAACATGGACTGTAGCCCGCCAGGCTCCTCTGTCCATGGGATTTTCCAGGCAAGAATACTGGAATGAACCACCATTCCCTTCCCCAGGGGATCTTCCCAACGCAGGAATCAAACCCATGGATCCTTTACCAGTGAGTCAAGTGGTAAAGGGCTTTATTAAATAAAGGGCTCAGTGGTAAACAATCGCCTGCCAATGTGTTAGACTCAGGTTCAATCACTGAGTTGGGAAAATTCCCTGGAGAAGGAAATGGCAACCCACTTCAGTATTCTTGCCTGGAAAATCCCATGGACGTTAGAAGCCTGGCAGGCTACAATCCTTGGGGTCGCAAAAGAGCCAGACATGACTGAGCAACTGAACAACAACAACTCTTCTAGGGAAACACTGACAAATAATATGAATTTCAAATATATAGTGAGGCTCACACAAAACACAAAACTCTTCCCTGGCCACTTACAGCCTGCAGTAGCCAGTTTCAAACCTCTGTGTCTGACTCAAAAGGCAGATAACAAACACATCTTCCATATGGGCACAAGTGGGCATCAGAAGGAAAGTCAGCGCCAGCACCAACCAAGTAAGAGGCTAGATTCTCCTACAATTTTTCTCAGCTGCTTTTTTTTTTTTTTAATTTCCTTAATGTGGTGAAATACATATAAAATTTACCTTTTAACCATTTTAAAATGTACAATTCAGTGGCACTTAGTGCTTTCATAATATGGTGCAATGGTCACCACTCTCCTTTTCCAGAACTTTTTCATCCTCCCAAACAAAATCCTGTCCTCATTAAATAAGAACTCGCCATTCCCTTCCCCCACCCACAGCCCCTGGCAAGCAAATTCTGTTTTCTCTCTGAATATGACTACAGGAAATGGCAACTCACTCCAGTATTCTTGCCTGGAAAATTCCATGAACAGAGGGGCCTGGTGGGCTACAATCCATGGCGTCACAAAGAGTTGGACACCACTTAGCGACTAAACAATAAGGTATCACATGTAAGTGGAATCATACGGTATTTATCTTTTTGTGCCTGGTGTCTTTCACTTAACATCATGTTTTCAAGGTTCATCCATGTAATAGAAGATGTCAGATCTTCATCTTTTTATGACTGAATAACACTCCATTGTACGGATGAATCGCATCTTCTTTATCCATTTATTTATCACTGGACATTCAGGTTGTCTCTACTTTTGGGCTATGGTCAATAATGCCGCAATTAACACTGGCGTAAAAGTATCTGCTGCACTTTCTACTTTTGTTTCCTTGTGGTAGATACACAGCAGCAGTAATTCTACCAGTAGCTTTTTGAGGAACTGGCTACAATTTTACAGGTCCAAATTACCTCCCTAAGTTAAACCAAAGATTTTTTCCTATAGTGTGTTCCTAACTTTAATATTCTCTAGAGAGTAGCAGTGGTTTATATATTTCCAATATTTTTATGGGTAGCTGAAAAATACTTTTTTCTCACTGTGTTATTTCAGTATTTTTAACTAATTTTAATCTATTTAACCCAAAGTCTATTGGGAGTAGCTTTGGCACTTTAATCGGAAAATATATATATTTTTTTATCTATACACACACACAGATCACATTCTGCAACCCTGCAGAACAAATGACAAAGGCCCCATGGTCTTCTCTTCCCATTAACTGGGAAGATAGAATTACTCTACCCACTTCGATGAGGGGGGAGCCAGCAAGCCCCTGGGGTGCTGACTCAGCACATCAGCCCTCTCCCCTTCCCACCGTCAGTCATTAACGAGAAAGGGGATACCTCAAGAAACACAGACTCAGCATAATGTAAGTGTGACAAATAGCCAGTGAGAGAAGGTGGCTTCAAGGCAGAGTATGTCTTCAAAGATGAACTCAAATGAGAAAATGATGAAAACAGCAAAGAAAGGCATTAAGGGATTCATAACATTCGTTTGTTCATTCAAGAGCCCCCGGTGCATAGAAAATCCTTTCAAATTGTGTGTGTATGCCTGCCTGTGTGTGTGCGTTTGATCACCCTTGGACACCAGGCCCTCAGATAAGTAATGATTATACACAAATCATTAAGGAATCTTCCCCACTATCAGGAAGCTCACAGAGTAGCAGAGGAAGCAGTCAAACAAGCAAAAGACATGAAAAAATAACCCAGGCATTCGCTGAGCACTAGCTCTGTCCCAGGCATTACTTAGGGGTTGTCTTATGTCATCCCACAGTCAACCTATAGAGACAGGAACTGTTAACAAGCTTCCCCAGGGGCTCAAGAGTAAAGAATCTGCCTGCCACTGCAAAAGCCACAGAAGATGAGGGTTTAACCCCTGGGTCAGGAAGATCCGCTGGAGAAGGAAATGGCAAGCTATGCCAGTATTCTTGCCTGGAAAAGTCCCTGGACAGAGGAACCTGGTGGGCTACAGTCCATGGGGTCACAGAGAGTCAGACATGACTGAGCATGCTCACATTGAGAGGACCCAGACTTCCAGTAACAACATGAACACTTCTGATCAGACCCTGGTTCCTAAACACTGTTAAACAAAAGGAAGCAGAGTTCATAGAAGAAGGGAGTGATTCTGGGCGCAGGTCAGAGAAAACAAAAGATGAGCCTGGAGCAACTTATGGTATCACAAATTTAAGAAGTGCTCAAAAAGAGGAGTATAATTTAAAGGGCATAAGAATCAAACAGAAGGAGAGCCTAAGAGCAAAAACTGGAATACTGTGAGCAACAAAAATGATGACAAAATCAGATTATAACCTAAAAGAAAAGAAATTTTCTAGAGTTAACAATGATATAGATGTGAGAGTTGGACTATAAAGAAAGCTGAGTGCCAAAGAATTGATGCTTTTGAACTGTGGTGTTGGAGAAGACTCTTGAGAGTCCCTTGGACTGCAAGGAGATCCAATCAGTCCATCCTAAAGGAGAATCAGTCTTGAGTGTTCATTGGAAGGACTGATGTTGAAGCTGAAACTCCAATACTTTGGCCGCCTGATGCGAAGAGCTGACTCATTTGAAAAGACCCTGATGCTGGGAAAGACGGAGGGCAGGAGGAGAAGGGGACGACAGAGGATGAGATGGTTAGATGGCATCACCGACTCAATGGATATGAGTTTGGGTGGACTCCAGGAGCTGGTGATGGACAGGGAGGCCTGGCGTGCTGTGGTTCATGGGGTCACAAAGAGTGGGACATGACTGAGCGACTGAACTGAACTGAACAATGATATAAACAACTAAATAAGAATAAATGGAGAAGAAAGGAAAATGCCTCCTTATAGAAGAGTTCCAATTAATACATGGAAAAGGCTTGACTGAAACAGACAATCACCATTTTTATTACTGAAGTAATAAATTAGTGTGCTATTAAGCACAAAGGGAAAATAGTAAACTTTCAGGGAAGAAGCCTGGCAGATGCCTTGTCAGCCAAGTGACGAAGGGTACTAGCTCCAGTAATCGGAGAAGGAATGGCACCCCACTCCAGTACTCTTGCCTAGAGAATCCTGTGGACAGAGAAGCCTGGTGTGCTGCCATCTATGGGGTCGCAGAGAGTCGGTCATGACTGAAGTGACTTAGCAGCAGCAGCAGCAGTAATAGAATACAAAGATCTCATGTGTCCTCCTCCCTGAGAAGGACTCAGCATTTTGGGCATCCTTTAACCATAGGTAATTTCAGTCTAATCAGAGGCAAAGGGCAGGCAACTCCAAATTGAGGGGTATTATACCAAAAAATAAAAAAGACAACACTCTTCAATAATGCCGAACCCATGCAAGATATAAACAAACAAACCTGAGAAGCTTCCACAGATTGGAGGAAACTAAGATGATATGACAATTCAATAAAATGTGGATAATAAGTTGAATCCTAGGACAGTATATGAGTTAAAGGACAAAAGTAAAAATTGGTTAAAAAAAAAAAAAATCCTAGGCTTAAGACTTCACCTTCCAATGCAGGGGTTGCGAGTCCTATCCCTGATCACAAAGCTAAGATTCCACATGCCTCAGGGCCAAAAAACACAAAATGTAAAAACAGAAGCAATATTGTAACAAATTCAATAAAGACTTTAAAAATGGTCCACACCGAAAAAAAGAAAAAAGAATCCAATTGTAAAATGACCTATGAGAGAAGAAATTTACTCACCAACATCAGGCCATCCTTTAAGGACACAAACGTTTTTCTTTGTGCGTATCAGAGAAGCTGAAGGACAAAAAGTGATGAGTACATTCCCACCCAGAGCTTGACAATGAGGAAGAATGGTAAATCAAGACTTTCTCCCCGGGTGGCAGTAGTTTGAATACAGCCAGGCTTAGTCCTAAGCAAAATCTCTTTGGCAGAAACCTGCTCTATTTAGAACAGCTGGATATCAACCCGAGGTTTTCAGATCCTCATAATAAAATGTTATTATTATGCTGGTGGTGATGCAGTTTTCTCTGGGACAGGAGCAAAGGAGAATGGCCTGGCGGTGGCATAATAGATGTTAAGAGTAGCAGAGACTGTGGCCTGTCTGACTCCTTTGAATCAATTCAAGGCAACCAATATTTCTAGAGTACACATTACATGCGAGGCACCACATCCCTCCCATACTCCAAATGGGGGTGAAACCCAAGGTTCAGCTTCAATTTCTGCTTTCCTCCTTTCTCTTACCCTTCCTGGGTCATTAGAACTGCTTTCCACTGTAAGTAACAGAAAACATGACTTCAGGGCTTCAATATCAATAAATCCTTGCTTTGTTGGCTAGACAATGTCAAGACTGTCTCCATGATGTCGCTGACCTCTTTATCGTGACGGCAAGAAGGATGGCACAGTACTTGTCAGCGAGTGAATCCACATAGGAGCCAGGAAGATGGGCAAGGAAGCAGTCCCGGTGCTTCTGTCTCTTCTTTCATACATATGTAAGCTTCTCGAAACATTCTGCCTCCAGAACATTTCCTGTTGTCTCTGTGGCCGGGTTGGTCCTGACTCCTCACTCTCTTGGAGTAGCATTAAAAGAAAAAAAAATCACAACCCAACCAAGCTTCAGGCTTCCCAGGTGGCTCAGGGGTTAAGAATCCGCCTGCCAATGCAGCAGATGCCAGTTCGATCCCTGGGTGAGGAAGATCCTCTGGAGAAGGAAATGGCAACCCACTCCAGCATTCTTGCCTGGAGAATCCCATGGACAGAGATGCCTGGAGGGCTACAGTCCATGGGGTCCCACAGAGTCAGACACGACTGAGCCACTAAACAACAGCAACCGGGGCTCCACGACGAGCACACTCACATTTGACCTTAAGTCTGGCCAAACAATGGACACGCTCTGCTCAATGGATTGTTAGGGAATGTGGAGTGAGCAGAAGCTTACAATATGCTTTCACAGCTGGCCTTGCCCTCTTGTCCTTAGGTAATCCACCATGAGAAGAACATAGCCCAGGAAGCCTCTAGTTCAAGGAAGATGAAAGGCATCTCAGGAAGGTCTCGACTCAACATGCAGTTTTGAATCTGCAACTCAATCTGGACCAGTCAAATGGCACTTATATCACTGTGGACCCACAGATGCATTAGAAGGAAATACATACTCATATGAGCCTCTGTGTCTTAGATCATTTGTTACACAGCACTGTGATGATAAGAACTGACTGATACATTTTTCATTGGCTGGAATTGTGTCCCATGGCTTCTCCGAGCCCCAAAGGAGGTTAAAAAAGCAAACAACAGAGACTAAAAGAATTGGTAGCAAAAAACTGTCAGCCACGCTTTCTGATTCAAATGTTCATGCTACACAGATTTCCACGGCAGCATACCCCACTTTGGTCTCTCAGATACCAGCTGTACAGCCTCCAAACACCCAATAAGCACGTTGCTTTGCTCTGTGCTGCCTTCATCTCAAACTCTGAGCACATAAATCTGACTTCACTCCATCTCTCATCTCAAAACGTACTCCCCACATGCGCTGCTTAACACACCTTTATTATGACAGTGATGAACACTCACCATCTCAAGGTTAACTCTGATTTCTTTATTTGAATCCACATTTGGGATCAACAGTATAAACAGCACTTATTATATTCATTTATTGAGCACTTGTAAGATTTCAGGCAATGTTCTCAATGCTTTGCATGTGTTATCTCTTGTTATCCATATAGGATAAGATTGGGAAGCACATATAATTAATTCTCATCCTCACGATAATGAAGAACTCAAAGCTAAATTTTCACCGTAGAACTGTTGGCAGAATCAGAACACGCCACATACTGAATTCAAAACCACTTCCTCTTCAAGCCCAGTATACTCTGTGAACTATTTCATTAAATCCATACATTAACTACCTATGTATCAAATCAGTTAATGGAAAATGAGAAATGTTAAATTTTACCGATCCCTTAATAATCATGCCTTTAGCAAATGTCTCTCAATTTCAAGCCACTTGTACCCTGGGCCAGATATTTTATGCGTATTATTCCAATCAACTCATACTTTTACCCCCTTTTTTCAAATCACTAGAAGATGAGAGATCAGATTACAGATTCTGTAATAATCACACTCCAGGTATATGTCACTTAATTTTTAAGCCACTGCCAATAAACAGACAATTAAAAAGGCCTTCCTTTTCTCATTTCCTCTCATCTTAAATCATTTTGCCCCCAAATTTAACTCTGTATAAGACTGCCTCCCTCATCACATTTTTCTCCTGCCCTGTCACCACCCATGTCTGATATTAGAAACATCCAACTTTTTTAGGAAGAATATCATGCAAAGCCACGGTCATGAGGCTTTGCCCTACACCTACCCGGGGACAATCCCTATGAGGAGATACAATTGCACACCTAACATCTTTCAAGAAATACACTGACAAGGTGGGTGGAAGTGGAGTGTAAAAGAACTTTTTCAGGAACTCCTTAATGCAAAACTTTTTGATGATTTCATAGCCCACTCTGCCTATCAGATCACAGTTTCTTATTCAAGGACCTCAAAGAGACAAATCAATTCCAGTTTATCCCAAATCAGTTCTAGCAAGACTGGACTTTCGATTGAGCCTGGAGCAAGGATAGCTGTCCCACGGCTGGCCCAAGGCCTCTCAGCCATGGTCGGTGTGTACGCCAGACTCATCAGTGAGGATTATGAACAGCACACTGGTGTTGCTATCTCTATTAATGAGATGCCTTCAAGTACTCCCCACCCATCTTTTTAGGGCACATTCCACTTCCTAACTCTGGCATGACACCTGACCTTCACGTCCCAGCCCCATATAACTCACAAGAATCTCTTGTCTCCTTAGAACCCCAATAAACAGGCTGGGCATTGTTATGACTGGCTTGAAACAGCAAAACTCATGCTACATGTGTCTTCTCTTTGTCTTAGATCAGAATTTTGCAGACTCAGAACCATGGCATCTGACACCAGATAATTCTGGGTTGGGAGGGGTGGTCCGGCGCTCTGTACTGTGTTGGGCAGCATCTCTGACCTCTATCCACTAGATGTCAGCAGCACCACGGCCCTAGTTGTAACAACCAAGGATGTCTCCGGATGCTGCCAAAGGTGGGCCCTCCCGGTGGGCAGAACTGCCCACCTCCCCGCTGCCACTGGGAACCATCACTCTACACCACACAATTCTCAGGACTGAGATGACTCCCAACTCTTCTCATTCACATCAGCAGCAGAGTGTCATTCATGGCAGAGGTACTCAGCGTTATGGGGGATTGATTTCACATTTTCATGGATCCATCTTAATTGGAGGGTTTTGTTTTTTGAAACAGCCCAGCAGGTAGTTGTTTTAATCTGCCATTAAGTCCACACCATTTCCTAAATGACTGCTTAAAAATGCACACTGCTTAGGAATCAATTTGTTTGTGTAGGATACAGGATTCTGCTTCTCCTAATAGGATCGTCTTCTGAAAAGGCAACCTTTTATTTTCTTTAGTGCCTGCCTAGGATTCCATGTTATTCTCTAGAAGTCATCAATTTCCAGGGAGGTTATTTATGAAGCTGTGGAGAATTGTGATGATGCTGCAAAGAAGTCACACTGACCTACAGAGAATGAACCAGAAGACCAGAGAGCTGTTAAGAATAATGGATTAAAAAAATAATAGTAATAATAATAATGAAGAGAATAGAGGAAAAAAATCAGTGAAAAATCTTTTCTGATCATCTGTTAAATACAACCTTCTATAAACAGCAGACATGCTTATAGATAAAATATTTACGCTTTTAAAAGATTTTGTTTTATAAAAAATCATGAGGTCATTTATTCCATGTGATATCAACATAAGCTTGAGAACATCAAAACTGTATTATTAGGAACCCAAGGTACACAAAAAAGTGATTGCTAAATATAAAGGGTAGAATCATATGACTTTGTCGGGCGAAAAGCTCTATATCTGAATCAACTGATCAAGAGTGCTAGTCTCCTTTTTTTTTTTTTTTTAATTTATATAAAAACCTGTTTGATGTAAAATTGAAGAAAAGAATGTAAGTTATCCCTAAGCCAACTTTTTAAACTAAAATGTTGTACAAAGATTCCAGTGGCATTTCAGCTTCCCTTAAATTTTAATAATACTGATAAAATATTCTACTCTTCCCAGCCAAGTAATTTTTTATCTTTAATTGGTAAGCCCTCATTTATTATTTCTAAAGCATAAAAATTCTAATATCTAGGATTTATAACTTACCCAGGCAATCGTGGCTGCAAATGTATTTTTAAGTGCACTCAAAAATAGAGAAAGCAAATGAACACTAGGGAAATTTAAGTTTGGACTACAATGAAAGAAGAAATTTTTTTTTAACAACAAACAAATCATCGACTAACTATATTATGCCTCATCAGTTAAAAAACATCCTTTGGCAACCCCTGGGGTGGTAAGAAAGGCTTTTTGTGGAATGAGAAGATGAAATTAAGTTGGTAGAGAAGATTCAGGCCTTCCCAACATGGAATTAGCAGAGATCATTTCAAAATTGACAGAAGAGCAAAACCTGAACTATAGTGTGAGGATCCAGTGAAATATAAATATTACATATCGATCCACAGATGGTCAATACGTGCTTTTTGCTGTAGGCATTTTTATTCATAAAATAAGCTTTACTCAAATATTAAAGGGGAAAGGGGCAAGGAGCTTGCAGAAAACAAAAAGCACCGTTCAGAAAATGCCCACACAGATGCTGACACACGGGCTTTGCGGACGGCCTGGTGAAACTGCCAGGACAACCCATACCCCTGTGAGAGGGGAAATCGAGTTTCATGTCTAACCTACTGTATTTGGCTGAATAATGGCCACCCAAAGCTTTCAGGTCCTATTCCCTGTAGACCATAAATGGTACTTTATATGGGAAAAAAAGGTCTTTGCAGATATGATTAAGGATCCTTAGACAGGGAGATATTACTCTGAGTTAGGGTCCTAAATCCACAGACAAGTATCCTTCAAAGAGAGAGGCGGAGAGATATGTGACAGATTCAGAGAAGGCGGTCATGGGAAGAAGGAGGCATAAACTGGAGGTGACTATAAGCTAACAAATGGAGAAGGCAATGGCACCCCACTCCAATACTCTTGCCTGGAAAATCCCATGGGCGGAGGAGCCTGGTGGGCTGCCGTCTATGGGGTCGCACAGAGTTGGACACGACTGAAGCGACTTAGCAGCAGCAGCAGCAGCAGCCCCTCCTAGATCTTTAGTCCTCACACTGTCACCATATTTCAGGTGTTAGGATGTCTACTGCACGGAAGAAACACTGGTCCTTTGTCACATGGCCATCAGATGGCAGACCTGTCACTAGAACTCAGAAAACTGGCTCCAGGGTCCTCTCCCATAACCATTCTGTGACACGGCCCCCTGTACAATTCTGTATCACAAAGGGCAAAATATTTGGTCTGCAAAAGGACAGATGTTGTATACTGCATTAAATTCATGGGCCATTCATACTATACTGCATTCTTAGACATTAAGAAATAACAGGTATATTTCCCTGGTGGTACAGTGGATAAGAGTCTGCCTGCCAGTACAGGGGACATGGGTTAGATCCCTGATCCGTGAAGACTCCACAGGCTGCAGAGCAGCTAAGCCTGAACGCCATGACTCCTGGGCCTGTGCGTCCTGGAGCCCAAACTCTGCAACAAGAGAAGCCACCACCACGAGAAGCCCACTTATCAAAACTAGAGAAAGCCTGCAGGCAGCAATGAAGACCCAGCACAGCCAAAAGCTTTTTAAATTTTAGAGGAAAAAAAAAAATAACTTGTTTTGGTCACTCTCGCCACTTGATACTTGATTCTTTTTGATACATTAAATCTTTATATCATGAATGAGTCTATAAATTTCCACCATAATTCATAGAAAAATAGTACCTCTGTGTAACATTAAGAGCTGAAGTCTTTTTCAAGCCTATTCCTAACTGATAAGGCAAGTAAATCAATGCTTTAAGAGAAAAGTATTGCTAAAACTCTGACTTGAAGTCTACTGAAAGTGACTCTTGGTTGTTCAGTCAAGCCCAACTCTTGGCAGGCTCCTCTGTCCATGAGATTTCCCAGGCAAGAATACTGGAGTGGGTTGCCATGCCCTTCTCCAGGGGATTTTCCCAACCCAGGGACTGAACCCAGGTCTCCTCCATTGCAGGCACACTCCTTAACGTCTGAGCCACCAGGGAAGCCCACACCTTGAACCAATTATTTTACTTTTAAAAGCTTTTCCAAAGGAAGTGGAGATGGGCTCAAAGATCTCTGCTCAAGAATTTTCACTGCAACTTTTAACAATTAAAAAAAAAAAAAAAACTAAAACAATATCAGTACATAACTGATGGAGAACAGTAAGTACAATGGCACACCCCAATCTTGGGCTCCTATGAACCATTAAGTTTACCTTCCTGAAGAATATTTAATGATGTGGAAGAAAATGTTCATCATAAAATGTCAAGTGATGACAGCAAGGCACAGTAATATATATATAGTTTGAGCCCAATTAAATAAATACATGAGTACTCACATACACACAGAAAAGATAAATACAAATGGAACCTACCAGAATGATGCTAGCAAGTATCCAAAACAGTAAGAGCTTTAAAGGCAATTAATTTTTTTTCGTTTTTCCTCCACAAGAATATATTATTTTACCAACAAAACAAAGGCAAACACACAAAAAGACAAGGTTAGTGAAAATAACCATTGAAGTTTAGTAACATTTATCTGCCCATTTATAAAAGAACTTAATTTTTTTTTGGTTTGTCTTTGTTTTGCTTCTTACATCAGCATGCCAACAGTCCCTTCCCCAGGATGCTAGTTTAAATAGGCTAGGATGGTATTATATTCCATTCCATAAAAGTGAAATCTGTGAAAATTCTGATAAATAAACCTCTGACTTTTTTTCCCCCCTTCTGAGCTAAGAATATGTCACAGTTTGAATCATGGTATTTGTAAAAGGTGCCATGTACCTTCCAGCCACAGAAGAATCACACATTACAAATGGCTTATGTTTAAAACAAATGATCAGCTTAAACATCCCTGCCTACCACCATCCGAGCAGACGTGGTATATATTTTCTCCATCATGTTAACTTAAGAATGGAACTTGGTTCCAAATGGGCTTTGAGTAAGTAAGGTAAGACACAGGTAAAAGGAATGATGGGCTTTTCCATTTGACCCAAGCAAAACCACCATCTTCTTCCTGGTTTCTGGATTTTTTCCCTCAGCAGATAAAATGGAAAGGGGAGTAGCTTAGGCAACAGAAACTTGAGGCCTATTTGCCTAATGGGAAACAATGGTAACAATCTACCGTCCAATATATAGGTTTTTTGCGTCTGATTTCTTTCACACAGCAAAATGTGTGCATCACGTGTTTTGAGGTCCAAAAGCTGAGCTTTTGGCATCGTACTGAGGGTGGAGAGAGTGAAGAAGAACCATCCAGGTTCAAAAGGAATGCTTCTCCCAATTTAGGACCCAGCAAAAAAGGGAGAGGCAGTAAGGAGGTCTGGGATTCCCATCTCTTTAAGAATTTTCCATAGTTTGTTGTGATCCACACCGTCAAAGGCTTTCATGTAGTTAATGAAGTGGAAGTAGATGTTTTCCTGGAATTCCCTTGCTTTTTCTCTGATCCAGTGGATGTTGGCAATTTGATCTCTGGTCCCTCTGCCTTTTCTAAATCCAGCTTGAGCATCTGGAAGTTCTCAGTTCACATACTGTTGAAGTCTGGCTTGAGGGATTTTGAGCATTATCTTGCAGTGTGCAAAATGAGCGCAATGGTAGTTTAAACAACCTTTGGTGTTGTCTTTCTTTGGGACTGAAATGGAAAGTAACCTTTTCCAGAAAGGGGGAAGTTCACTTACAAATAAAATCACTGCAGCAGTTTGCCCAACCTGGCGCCCTACAGTAAGATGCTCTCCCCTCCATCTCCAGTCAGAAGAGGAAACTGAGGCCCAGAGGATGAGAGTAACTCAAAGCCACCACACGGGTAATGGGCAGAAACAAGATGCAACCCAGAGGCTTCAGCCCTCGGGTCTCCACTCTCGGGCTGTAGGACTTGGGTTCACCAGGCGTCTTCCACTGCCCCCAGAGTGCTCGCTCCCACATTTGTGACACGATTCTTGGCCTGCTGAGGACCACGGTGTCCTTTTCCTCCTAAACCAGCAGCCAATCAACTTCACCCCCCTCCCTGCTTCAATATCCTCCATTGCCCAACAAAGGCTAGAACACCCTGATTGCTTATAACAACAGTGACTAAGAACCAGGGTATCCAAGTCTCTGAACACACTAAGATGCTTGCACAGAAAGACCTCCTGTTACTTCCTCCTAAAAGAATAAATGACCGTAAGTCACTTCCAAAGTCAACTCAGAACACAAGACTCAGAAAGGACGGACCTAGTGTAGGCAGTAACCCAAGTTCGCGTGCCTGACACACAGTGAAAGTGAAACGTCCGAGTTTGGAGCCAAGAAAGGTTTACTGCGGGGCCACACAAGCAGAAGGGCAGCTCGTTCCCTAAACAGCCTTGAACTCCCCAAAGGGTTTCCACGAAGCACTTTTAAAAGCCAGGTGAGGAAGCGGGGGTCGTGGGATCTGTGATCATCTTATGCACGGTTCGCTGATGGTGAGATACCAGGATGGTGTCACTGGGGTTAACGTTATCAGGCCTTAGGCTCCAGGAGGCCTGGGGCTCCATGCTCAGGTTCATCAAGACATTAACAACTTCCATGGGGTTGGGGGCCGGGGTGGTTCACATCTGTAAAACAGCTGGGGAAATGTGCCTCAAATACTGTCACCTAGGCACTTCAGAGGGGAGCTAGAGCAGAGGATGTGGGGGAAGACCTGTCCCCAGAAAGGCCGCACAGGGTCCTGCTTGGTTACATAGGAACTGAGATACCCTCTAAGATGAAAGGGGGAGAACAGGGCGACAGAGGACGAGACGGCTGGATGGCATCAGCGACTCAATGGACAGGAGTTTGAGCAAGCTCTGGGAGATGGTGAAGGACGGGGAAGCCTGGCACTCTGCGGTCCATGAGGCTGCAAAGAGCAGGATGTGCCTGAGCGACTGAACAACACTCCCAAGTCTTCCACACACCCTTTCCTACCTAAAGAGGGCTCCTAGATCCTAAATGATGCTAACTTACACCCCCTGCCTATACAGATGAAGATTCACACATGTTTTCCTATTGACTGTGATGATAAATGAGGAAAAGAGAAAGAAACTCCTTTCCTATGGAAGTAAAAGAGAAGATTTGTTTTGAATGGTCCCTTAAATTAGGGCTAAACTCTTTGAGAAAAAGGAAGGAGGCACCACGTTGGGTTAGAGTTTGCTTTGTTTTTGTGTTGTCTGGCTGTGTTCTTGTTATTTTATGTATTGAGGTGAAATGTACATAACACAAAATTAACTGTATTAAAGTTAACAAGTCAGTGAGATTCAGTACATTCACAACATGGCACAGTCCTTACCTCTGTGTGTGAGTGCTCAGTCACTTCAGCCATGTCCGACTCTGTTCTTTACCACTCACACCACCTGGGAAGCCCCTAGCCCCCATTCCCCCCTAGTTCCAAACATGGTCAGCACCCCAAAAGGAAACCACATACCCTGTAGGGAGTCCCTCCCCGTTTCCCCCTCTACCAGACCTTGGCAACCACTAATCTGCATTTGCCTGTTTGGATTTATCTATTCTGGATGTTTCGTATCAATGGGATCATACATGGAAGTTGACTAGGTTGATTAGGTTGGCCAAGAAGTTCAGGATTTTTCATAACATCTTATGGAAAAATCTGAACGAATATTTTGGACAACCTGATACTTAAAACAACTGTGGGGGCACTCGGAACTAACCCTTCCATGCCTATACAGGCCACAGAACCAAACCAGATGCCAATGGTACTAAAGTTAGGGTTCCCATAGCCCATTCACAGACAGTATCATGGAATCGTCTATAGTCCAGTGAACAGTAAGCCAAAAAGCAGACCAACACTACAGTTCAACTCAAACCAAACGAAAAGTGATGGACCACCTGAACACTGACTACGGCCAATTTCCATTTTGACTCAAACCAACGGATTTTTCCATTCTTCCAGATGAGTGCTGGCTAATGAGAAAAGCCAAATGGGTTAAACCAAATTCTCTTTTTCTGTAAATTCTGAAATATACCGCCCACCAGAGTCATACAACGCGACAGACTCTCAGCCAGATGGAGAAACATTCTCTGCCTAGTGAAGAACCAGGAACCCGCCTACCCAGTCCATCCTCTGTTGATTTAAATCATGTCCTAGGAGAACCACAGAATGTGGCTTAGAGAATGCAGTCCAAGCACCCCCCTTCCCCGCCCCATATCACATCTCTCCTGATTGTTTACCACGTATCTGGGATGAGGGCTATTAGTACTCCTGGAAGCTCCTCCACCTCCTCTACTTAGGAATTTTCCAGGAAATGTTTGCATCAGAATCACCTGAGTGAGTGAGATGGGTGCTTGGACTGTAGCCCTGATTCTGGTCTCCAGGACTGAGTTGGTGTCTGAGCACCTATATCTGCAGTTGAGTGTCTGCAAGGATTGACTCGCCAGTGGAACTGGATGCCGGAGCTCTCTTGAAGGTGTGCAGAGAAAGAGAACAGGGGAGACCCGGACCGCCTCCAGCAGCAGAGACACCAGACTTGAGCAGCTCTTCTGCCGGATGGATGTTTCTATAGTTAATTGCTCTTGACTCAGAAGCATCCCAGAGTTCAAGTTACAAGGTGCTCAAAAGGTGCTCCATGCTAACCTTGAACCTGCGTCTCCTGCGGGTGGAGTTAGAGAGACAAAGCTAATTTGGGAGGCTGTGCAAGTGGGCAAGGACAGAGGGGGCAAGGGGAGGCTTTGTGGGCTTGGGAGCTCACAGGTTCAGGGGAGAGAGGGCCGCGGGGCTCGGAGGCAGGTGGCTGCATTTCTATTCCTGGTTCATTCGAGAGGTGCACCACGTGACCTTGGGCCTGTTACACTCCCCCAGCACTGCGGCCTCTCCATCTGTGAAATAAAGGCACCAGTGTCCCTCACACAGGCCCTCCCAGAGTGAAGAAGATTAATGAGGTGAGGTTCACAAAGTGTGAGGAATGCCAGGCAACGACCAAGGGCAGCAAGGGCACAGAGTAACTGGTGGCCAGCCCCCTCCCCGCCACATGCACACACAGACACACCTCTCACCTTTGAAAAATGGCACAAACTCTCTCTGATCCCAGCAAGGTCTGCAGACCAGCAGCAGGTGTGGCACCACCTGGGAGCTCGTCAGTAATGCAGAGTCTGGGCTTCCCTGGTGGGCCAGTGGCTAAGACTCCATGCTCCCAGGGCAAGGGGCTGGGTTCCATCCCCAGCTGGGGAACAGGATCCCACATGGCGCAACTAAGAGTTTGCTTGCTGCAACTAAAGATCCCAAGTGTCACAACTAAGGCCTGGCAGAGCCAAATAAATTAGAAATATGTTTTTAAAAAGAAAGGGATGTAGAGTCTTTGGCTCATTCAGACCTGTTGAACCAGATGCATGGAGGTGGAGTCCATCACCACGTGGTTATTCCCTCCAGGGGAAGAGAGAGTTTGCTAAAGTTCCTAGCAATGTCAATCGGCAAGACAGCCGTGAGCAAGCCCGATAAGTCCCAAATTTCCAAAGAGCTCACATTCCAGTGCTGGATGGGAGGACAGGAAATAATAAAAAAGAATTTTGGAGAGTGCTAAGTTCAATGGAGAGCAGAGCTCAAAGAGATGGTGGCAGGGTTAGATAGCATCACCGACTCAAGGGACATGAATTTGACCAAACTCTGGGAGACAGTGGAGGGCAGAGGAGCCTGGCGTGCTGTAGCCCACAGGGTCGCAAAGAGTCAAACATGACTTAGTGACTCACCACCAACAAGAGGGCTTCCCTGATGGCTTAGTGGCAGGAAACACCCTGCCAGTGCAGGAGACACCGGTTCAATTCCTGGTCCAGGAAGATCCCACATGCTGTGGGGCAGCTAACCACACGTGCAACAACTGTTGAGCCTGGGCTCTAGAGCCCCGTGAGCCACAACAATAGAAGCCTGTGCATCCTAGAGGCCCGTGAGCCACAATGATCGAAGCCTGTGCATCCTAGAACCCCGTGAGCCGCAACAACCGAAGCACGCGTCCTAGAGCCCCATGAGCCGCAACAAGAGAAGCCCGTGCATCCTAGAGCCCCGTGAGCTGCAACAAGAGAAGCCCGTGCATCCTAGAGCCCCATGAGCCACAACAGCCAAAGCCTGTGCATCCTAGAGCCCCATGAGCTGCAACAAGAGAAGCCCGTGCATCCTAGAGCCCCGTGAGCCACAACAGCCGAAGCCTGTGCATCCTAGAGCCCCGTGAGCTGCAACGAGAGAAGCCCGTGCATCCTAGAGCCCCGTGAGCCACAACAGCTGAAGCCTGTGCATCCTAGAGCCCCGTGAGCTGCAACGAGAGAAGCCCGTGCATCCTAGAGCTCCGTGAGCCACAACAGCCAAAGCCTGTGCATCCTAGAGCCCCGTGAGCTGCAACAAGAGAAGCCCGTGCATCCTAGAGCCCCGTGAGCCACAACAGCCGAAGCCTGTGCATCCTAGAGCCCCATGAGCTGCAACAAGAGAAGCCCGTGCATACTAGAGCCCCGTCAGCCGCAATAAGAGAAGCCCATGCATCCTAGAGCCCCATGCGCTGCAACGACCAAAGCCCGTGCATCCTAGAGCCCCGTGAGCTGCAACGACTGAAACCCGTGCATCCTACAGCCTGTTCACCACAACAAGAGAAGCCTCAACAGTAAGACGCCAGGGCACCACAACTACAGAGAACTGGCCCCACTCACTGCAACTACAGAAAAGCCCGAGCAGCAATGAAGACCCAGTACGGCCAAAAATAAATAAATATTAAAAAAAATACAACAACAGCAACATAATGGTTAGGTCTGTGGACTCCAGACTCACATGTCCGAGGTGCAGACCCTCACTTGGCCACTTACTAAGTCCTTGGGAGAAGTGACCCTCCCACTGGCTCATTTTTCTCATCTGCAAAATGGAGATAATGAAAGCCCTCTCTATGGACCAGAGCTTGTCATACATTAGCATTGATAAGAGTCATCTAGAGAGCTTGTTAAAACTCCAGGTGGCTAGGTACCCCACCCCCACCAGAGATTCCTGATCTCCTAGGTCTGGGTAGGACCCGAGAATTTGTACCTTTAATGAAGTCCCCCAAGTAGAGTCACATTCCTCTAAAGGAAGGCTTCTAAAACTTTAATGACCATTCACGTCACCTGGAGGCCGCAGGTAACTGACAATGCTGGTTCAGGAGGTCTGGAGAGGGGCCTGGGTCTCCGTGCTCCTAACTCTTTCCCAGGTAAGGCTACTGGAGCTGGCCCATTGCCCATGCTTGGAGGAATGAGGTTAATGTATCCAACACATCAAAGGTGATCAAATATATTATCTGTTACAGTATTTCTTTATAGCTCATATAACATCCTCTATTTTATAAAGTGATGGTGATGGTAAACAGCCAAAATGGTAACCCACTCCAGTGTTCTTGCCTGGAGAATCCCAGGGACGGGGGAGCCTGGTGGGCTGCTGTCTATGGGGTCACACAGGGTTGGACACGATGGAAGCAACTTAGCAGCAGCAGCAGCAGCAAGGTTTAGGGTTTGAAACATCCTTATTTGATAAATTATAAACTTGATGACACTGCATCAGAGCATAGGGAAAGGTTATGTTGGTCCATGGACTCCGAAAGCTTGATTTTAAGGACCCAGAATTTCCTCAGAGGCCATCAGAGGGGTAGAGAATTCACAAAATGGCTAACGTCTAGAATCCCAAAACCTGTAACGAAATATTAACCAACTACAGGGAAGGTTCGGCAGAGGATATGAAAGGAATGAACAGTCCTAAAAAAGATTTTAAGAAAATGCTATAGTGGCTACATAAAACATCCAAGATAAAATTTTAGAACAAATACAATGGAGTTCACATGGTCCTGGTCTTCCCAGGTGGCTCAGTGGTAAAGAACCCACCTGCCAGTGCAGAAGATGCAGGACATGTGGGTTCAATTCTTGAGTCGTGAAGCTTCCCTGGAGAAGGAAACAGCAAACCACTCCAGTATTCCTGCCTGGAGAATCCCATGGACAGAGAAGCCTGGTGGGCTGTAGCATGGGGCAAGGCAAAAATGCATTTGGGAGGCAATTTTCAGAAGGATTTATCTATGTATTTTTGTTTGTTTCATTCTGTTCTTTCCTTTTCTCCTCCTTTCAATGGGATAGAATTTTTCTCCTCCACACCATGGAACAATTAAGCAGAACAATGCCCCCCTCTCCTGGGATTTTATTCCATCAGGTTATAAATAACTTCAGCAAAATAACTAAGAGCATATATAAAAGCAATGACAAGGTCATTTACCATGAACAAGCCACGTTCTGTTTCCATGGCAACATGGCGGCAAAAGCAAATGACATCTGATGATGTTTCCATAATCTGCTCCCCAAAGTCTCACACCCTAAAAGGGTCAGCTCAGGGTCAGGTCAGGCTTCTTCAAAACTCCTTTGCCACTTAGGGGTGGGTGGGTGACTAGGCTCTGGCACCCAAGCTCAAAGGCAAAGAACTCGAGACGAGACTTCTCTTGGAGCCGGGCAAAGGATGATGTTAAGAGAGAAAGCAAATCTCTGTAATTGTGGACACACTTTCCCGTGCATCGCCATGAAAACCAGAGAGTGCCTGGGACAATTCCAAACTCCGGCAGGTCATTAGTCTGCCCCTCTGTCTCACTCAGTCTTGGACTTGCTTTGCTATCTCACCTTCCTTTCTTTCAGTTTCAGAAGAGAAGCTCAGAGCAGGACTAATCAGAGGTGCTGGCTGGTTACCAAGCTCCTCGCAAAGGCAGAGACTTTATCAGGTACAAGCTTGTTAGAGGTGTCTGCCTTCCAGAATGAATGGCAGACAGAAGTGCTTCCACTCGCTTCCAATTCTGCAAGCCCTTCTCCCTGGTGCGCAAGAAGCCAGGAAGCAAGACAAAAAGGGCAAACACACTCTGGTAGCTCTCTAAACAGCAAAGGTCCAATCAGTTCCATATAAAGCACTCGGACAACCTGTGGGAACAGTAAGGTGGCGGAGTTTCTCGACATCAATCTTAGAAATGGCAGAGGTGTTCTAAACACTTAGACATCTCTGAAGGACTAGGGACTTCTTTAGCGGTCCAGTGGTTAAGACTCCACATTTCCAATGTGGGGGTGGGGAGTGGGGGTCCAGGTTCAATCCCTGGTAAGGGAACTAAGATACCACATACTGCTTGGTATGGTCAAAAAATAAAAAAACAAAATAAGAATTTTAAAAGAAATCTATGAAGGATTTACCATCTTGAGTTCACATGTTTGTGTGTTTGCTTTAAAAAATTATCTAAAATGTTTCACTTTGAAAGGAATCCAAATCTACTCAAGATTATTTAAGTTTAATCAGAACTTATTTCTGTGACTAACCTCTGTAGTGATGAGGACAATGATATTTAATAATGATGGATGGAAAGAGAGGTAGCTGGATGGATGGATGGATGGATGGACAGAGACCTCAGTCATTAAACCTCAATAAACCTGATTTATGTTACTAACCTCCAATAATAATAAGGATAATGGTATCTACTAGAGATGAATGAGAGGATGGTAAGGAAGGGTGAATGGAAGCAAGGGGGGATGGATGGATCAACAGCTAGACGGATGGATAGATGGATAGACGGATGGATGGATATACAGATACCCAGGCAGGCTTTTACCACATGCCAAAGGGTCTACTGAGTGTTTTACTCACAACACAATGAGGTTGATATTATCATCATTCCCAATTTGCAGATGGGGAATCTTCATGATCTTAAACACTAAGGAAGTTGAGGCTGAAGTTGAAACTAGAAGGAGCTTACCTCCAAGACCTGCTTCAAAAGTAGCCTTTTCATTTATCCTAAAATAAATCCTTTCAAGCTTCCAATGGAATGCCTGCCATGGTGGGTATTCAAGCGTCCAGCGTGCATGTCAGTTTCTCCCTTGGTGACTTTTTAATCTCATTCATTCTGTCTTTCTCTGTAAGTCAAAGAGTTTCAGGTTTTACATAGAAACTGTTGCCTCCTTGCCTAAGTGTTTCCTTATTATCGGGAAAAAATCATCTGGGGTTATAAGAAACCAAACGGATGGTGGACCTCTTAAAAATCAAATCCCTGACATCCTCTCTTCCTTTGGATAGTGACTTAGGGAATGAGAAAAAGAAAAGATGCTACCAAATGAACATGTGTGGTCTTTCCCATCCATGGCAAGCACACTCAGGGACAGTCTGCTCCCCAACAAAGTTAGATATGTCACTGGGACAAAGCTCAGATCAAAACCTAACATCCATTTCATAGCAGATTCCCTAGGCACATATTAGGCCTTTTTCAATGGCAACATGGGGGTGAGTAACTTGGAGGATGACTAATTTAAAAAGCAAAGTAAACAACCCTCTACAGAACACAAATGACCTAGGAGGTGAGGGAGACCTAAATGTCTTTAATCATTAACTTCGTCCGAAGTTCACCTCTTATCACTGGCTGACTGTGAAGCCAAAGACACTGGAGGTCAAATCCCTGTTCTCACCCCTCCAGAGCTGTGGAGGCTAGAATAACCTTTGAAGCTATTTCCACAGTAGAAGAGTAAAGATGACAATGTATGGTCTACAGAATAATGGCCTCCTAAAGATGACCCAGGCTTCTTGGGTGGCTCTAGTGGTAAAGAACCTACCTGCCAATGCAGGAGATGCAACAGATGCAGGGCTTGATCCCTGGGTCAGAAAGATCCCCTGGAGAAGGAAATGAAAACCTGCTCCAGTATTCTTGCCTGAGAAATCCCATGGACAGAGGATCCTGGCAGACTACAGTCCATGGGGTCATAAAGAGTCAAACACAACTGAGCAACGGAGCACACGGCACATAAAGATGACCCTGTCCTAACCTCCCGAGCCTGTGAATATGCTGCCTTCTCAGGAAACTGGAGAATCAAGGTAGTGGATGGAAGGAAGGCTATTACTCAACTGACTTTAGGATGGGGAGATAGCCTGGATTACCCCAGTGTAGTCACATGGGTCCTTCCAAATGGGAGAGGGAGACAGAAGAGTCAGTGTCAGATATGACGTGAGAAGAACTCAAACCATCACCGCTGGCTTTACAAGGACTCTGAACCCTAGGAGCACAGGCAGCCTCCAAGACCTGAAAAAGGCAAGGAAATGGACCAGACCTAATGCCTCCAGTCAGGGTGCAGCCCCGCCCACCCCTTGACTTTAGATAGGGAGACCCATTTGTGGCTGAAGACCTCCAGAACTGTAATATAACAAATCTGCTTCCTCTCATGCCACTACAGTGGTAATTTGTTAGAACAGCAATAGGAAACTAATTCCCAATCTACGCCTTTGTAAATTCTTAAGAGGATTAAATGAGCTGTTATGGAAAGCCGATGGTGCCTTAGGAAGGCCTCAACAGGATGGCTCTCCTCCATTTCTGTAAACTGCCAGAACTGAAGGTGGCAAGGCTGCCACTTACCTCGCCAGTGGCTTTATCCGCTCCAACATCCACATCCCCAAGTGCCTCATGCCCCCAGTACTCAGGGGACCATCAATTAAATTCTGAGCTGATGAGGCTACTCAAGTCTCTCCCAGAAATATTTGCATTCAAAAGACAAATTTGTGGAGTCACTCTGCTCCAAAATCTTTGAAGTCATTCAAGGTCTCCAGCGGATTCCAGTTCAGGATTCACAATGCCTTTCAGCATCTGCTCTCTTCCAATTTCTACACCCTCAGGTCTTGCATGTCCCCCAGGGACCCTCCATTTAGGTGCTGATCAGCTGAGTCAATGTTTCTTGATTAAACCTCTTAAGTGTCTAGGCCTTTGCATGTGTCCTTCCCTCAGCCCAGATTAGATGCTTCTACGAGACATCTGTTCATCTATCCATGTCCGAGTCGTCCTTCAGAGCTCAGTGTGACCACCCCGAGGCACTCCCCTGAACATTGGGCTACTCGAGTAAATTAGGACCCACCTCCTCTGTTCTCTAAGTGTAGAACCCACCCCTTCAACTTTAGCAATTTCTCACACCATGTTACAACTGGTCACCTGGTGGTCTCTTCCAATTTGTCCTAAATACCAATGTCTTTTTTTAGGATCATGGAGCCATTTAAGCATCTGAATACTCAGACCCCATTTTCAGGAATCTACATGCAGAAAGGTTTTATATATAACACACACATATATATATGTTTACATATATTTACACATATGTTTTATATATATATATATATATATATATATATATATATAGTACATAACATAGTTCACAAGCTGGAATCAAGATTGCCGGGAGAAATATCAACTACCTCAGATAAGCAGATGACATCCTTAAGGCACAAAGTTAAGAGGAACTAAGGAGCCTGGCATGCTGCAATTCATGGGGTCGCAAAGAGTCAGACACGACTGAGCAACTGAACTGAACTGAACTGACTGAAAGAGCCTCTTGATGACAGTGAAAGAGGAGAGTGAAAAAGCTGGCGTAAAACTCAACATGCAAAAAACTAAGATCATGGCATCTGGTCCCATCACTTTATGGCAAATAGAAGGGGAAAGAGTGGAAGCAGTGACAGATTTTATTTTCTCAGGCTCCACTATCACTGTGGACAGTGACTGAAGTCATGAAATGAAAAGACACCTTACTCCTTGGAAGGAAAACTATGACAAATCCAGATAGCATACTAAAAAGCAGAGATATCAATTTGCCAACAAAGGTCCATATAGTCAAAGCTATGGTTTCTCCAGTAGTCACGTACGGATGTGAGAGCTGGACCATAAAGAAAGCTGAGTGTCAACAAACTGATGTTTTAGAATTGTGATGCTGGAGAAGACTCTTGAGAGTCCCTTGGACTGCAAGGAGATCCAACCAGTCAATCCTAAAGGAAATCAACCCTGAATATTTACTGGGAGGACAGATGTTGAAGCTGAAGCTCCAGTACTTTTGCCACCGCATGCAAAGAACCAACTCACTGGAAAAGACCCTGATTCTGGGAAAGATTAAGAGCAGGAGAAGAAGGGGGCGACAGAGGATGAAACAGTTGAATGGCATCACTGACTCAATGGACATGTGTTTGAGCAAACTCCAGGAAATATTGTAAGACAGGAAAGCCTGGCCTGCTGAAGTCCATAGGGTTTCAAAGAGTCAGACACGACTTAGGGACCGAACAACAACAGAAGTATAGTTCACAGGGGCTTCTCAGGTGGTAAAGAATCCACCTGTCTATGCAGGAGAATGCAGCAGACGTGGGTTCGATTGCTGGGTCAGGAAGATCCCCAGAGTAGGAAATGGCAACCCACTCCAGTACTCTTGCCAGGGAAATCCCAGGGACAGAGGTGCCGGGCGGGCTACAGTCCATGGGGTCGCAAAGAGTCAGACACAACAGAGTGACTGAGAAGATATTCATAGTTCACAAATAATTTCAAAGAACCTTGAACTTCATCAAAATGAGTCCAGCATTTAAATGTGAGTGAAAGTGAAAGTGAAGTCGCTCAGTCGTGTCCGACTCTTTGCGACCCCATGGACTGTAGCCTACCAGGCTCCTCCATCCATGGGATTCTCCAGGCAATGCTACTGGAATGGGCTGCCATTTCTTTCTCCAGGGGATCTTCCTGACCCAGGGATCAAACCCGGGTCTCCTGCATTGCAGACAGACACTTTACCCTCTGAGCCATCAGGGAAGTCCAAAAATGTGAGTGCTGTAAGCAAAACAATTCACCTTAGTTCACGTTTTTGTCCCAGTATGTAACTCACAGCCCAGCACAGAGTTGGTACTCAATCAACACTGGGTGGATAGATATTTGGATAGATAGATGTATGGATGGTTGGATGGTGGCTAGGAATGTGGATGACTAATCTGTATGTTTATAAATCATTGGAAAGACTCATCCAGAGACATTTTCCTAATAACAGACAAATGAAGATTACAAAACCACATCAGAGTACAAGATGAATCACACTTCTTGGGCTAATCCCATTTGTGTGACAAAAAGGCATCTGTGAAAAATACCCTTATTGACCACATGTTCCATATTGCTTGGTAGCTTCAGAAATGTTCCTAAGAAAAACAGACATGCCCCGTCTGATGCAACCAGGATGAAAATGGAAAAACAGAAACAAAAAGCATTAACTAGGAGACACGTTTTCTGAGAGAATTAAAGGATTAGGTTCCACAACCCTCGTTACAGATGAAAAAGTGAAAGTGTTAGTCACTCAGTCCTGTCCAGCTCTTTGTGACCCCATGGATGGTAGCCCGTCAGGTGCCTCTGTCCATGGAATTCTCCAGGCAAGAATTCTGGAGTGGGTAGCCATTCTGTTTTCCAGGGGATCTTCCCAAACTAGGGATTGAACTCTGGTCTTCTGTACTGCAGGCAGATTCTCTACCATCTGAGCCACCAAGGAAGCCCTTGCTTCCTTGAATTAAGGAAGAATGTGAAGTTGAATTAAGAAGAATGTGAACCCGTTTTCTCTGAAATTCACCTGGAAAAAGGTTAGTTGTGGTTGGTCCAGGAATTGTGAAGCCAGGCTTGGGGTGGAACAAGAGTTAAAGACTCAGGCACACGCTTTCATACGGGAAGCAAATTAAATATCCAATAAAGGGATTTAACTGATTACTCTCCAATCATACAGTGGAACACTACGTAGCTCATTAAAATGTTACATCTTGGGACTTCCCTGGCATCCAGTGGCTAAGACTCTGTGCTCCCAGTGCAGGAGGCACAGGTTTGACCTCTGGCCGGGGAACTAAGATCCTGCATGCAACAATGCACAGCCTAAAAGAGTAGAAAATCAGACATAATTCATAATATAAAAAGGTATATCTTGGACATTTAAGAGCATGAAGAAATGCTTGTAGTATCCTAAGTAAAGACAAAGCAACTTACAGTGATCTCACATTAGCAAATATGTATGGGCGTGTACTGATGCTTCTGAATTGTGGTGCCGGAGAAGACGGTTAGGAGTCCCCTAGACAGCAAGGAGATCAAACCAGTCAATCCTAAAGGAAATCAACCCTGAATATTCATTGGAAGGACCGATGCTGAAGCTGAAGCTCCAATATTTTGGCATGAGAACCGACTCACTGGAAAAACCCTGATGCTAGGAAAGACTGAGGGCAGGAGAAGGAGGTGACAGAGGATGAGATGTTTGGATGGCATCACTGACGCAATGGACATGAGTCTGAGCGAACTCCAGGAGATAGTGAAGGACAGAGGAGCCTGGCATGCTGCAGTCCATGGGGTCACAAAGAGTTAGACACGACTGAGCCACTGGACAACAACAATGGACATGTTAGGGGCTTCCCCAGTGGCTCAGTGGTAAAGAATCCTCCTGCAATGCAGGAGACATGGAGGCACGGGTTCAATCCCTGGGATAGGAGGATCCTTTGGAGGAGGAAATGGCAACCCACTCTAGTATTCTTGCCTGGAGAATCCCATGAAGAGAGGACCTCGTGGGCTAGAGTCCATGGGGTCACGAAGAGTCAGACATGCCTGAGTGACTCAACAACAATGGACTTGTAAAGAAAAGGGGCCAGAAAACATTAGCAATGAATATCTGTGGATGCAGGAATCACAGCTCATTTTGGAACTTCTTTCATCATATCTATATCTCCCTATGGCATCACCAACTCAATGGACATGAGTTTGAGCAAGCTCTGGGAGGTGGTGATGGACAGGGAAGCCTGGCGTGGTACCGTCCATGGGGTCGCAAGGAATCAGACAAGACCGAACGACTGAACTGAACTGATATCTATCTATACAAATACGGCTCTTAATTCAGAACATTTTAGTTAATTAACAGCTTGCCTGTGTGCATGTATTCTTATGTAGAACAATATGGATTGGTGGATGTTTTAATTCCTACCTAAGGAAAAGCCTTTCTGTGGAACTAAATTCCTCTAAAAAATGTGCCACTTTTCACCTGGCAGCAGTTCCAAAGTCATAATGCCTAGGGAGAGTCAATCCATCCTCATAAATCTAGCCTTTCATCTCGTAATCTAAATTTGGTGACAGAAATTGGATTTCTGTCAAATTTGCCTCCTTGCTCTTGGGGCACTTCGCACGTCTGTACTTCTCTCTCCACATCACCACTCAGTGTGGACCTGCCTGGCGCCAGGAGGGCTCCTCCTGCAGGTTTCTCTACCGCAGCTTTGTGACTCAGTTCCCAGATTCATGTGCTCCTGGTCTTTCCATGAATGTCACAAAGACTTTAACACGGAAAGTCGCTAAGCCAGAATGAATGATGACCCATCTCTTCTGTGTGATACTCAGCAGAACAGTGCTTTGGGGAAGGCCTGAACTGAGCATTATTCAATTTAGTTTATTAAATACCTGCAGAACATCTCTTTTGTGCTAAGTGATGGAGTGGATTTAGACACATATTCAGGTCCGATGCAAAAAAGATGCTGCTCTTCAAAATGCCATCTTTCGCTGGGAACTCATAGGTGGTCTCCCTGATGTGTGTTCAGGTTTCATGAAGAGTACAACTTACACTCAGCCAAGTGAGGAGCACTCTATCCAACGTCTATGAAAGATTCTACACTCATTCTTGGTTTACATTTAAGCAGAAATCCAAAGAACATTCAGGGCTCAGTGACTCTTGCTGCAAGCGGTATCAGGTGGGACAGGAAAAGGGAAATTCACCTCTGATTCCTTGAGTTGATTTAACACTCAATACAGTTCATGGCAAATAGATGTGGAAACAGTGGAAACAGTGACAGACTTTATTTCGGGGGGCTCCAAAATCACTATAGATGGTGACTGCAGCCATAAAATTAAAAGACACTTACTCCTTGAAAGAAAAGTTATGACCAACCCAGACAGCATATTAAAAAGCAGAGACATTCCTATGCCAACGAAGGTCCGTCTAGTCAAGGTTATGGTTTTTCCAGGAGTCATGTATAGATGTGAGAATTGGACTATTAAGAAAGTTGAGCACTGAAGAATTAATGCTTTTGCACTGTGGTGTTGGAGAAGACTCTTGAGAGTCCCTTGGACTGCAAGGAGATCCAACCAGTCCATCCTAAAGGAAATCATTCCTGAATATTCATTAGAAGGACTGATGCTGAAACTCCAATACTTTGGCCACCTGATGTGAAGAACTGACTCATTTGAAAAAACCCTGATGCTGGGGAAGACTGAAGGCGGGAGGAGAAGGGGATGACAGAGGATGAGATGGTTGGATGGCATCACCGACTCAATGGACATGAATTTGAGTAAACTCCAGTAGTTGGTGATGGACAAGGAAGCCTGGTGTGCTGCAGTCCATGGGGTCGCACAGAGTTAGACATGACTGAGCGGCTGAACTGACCTGAGAGTGAGTCTAGGCAGCAGAGACCCTGCAGGAAGAGTCTGAAGTGCAGACTGAATGTGGCCAAAGACACTCAGCACAGCAAATGGCATACCAAGGCTCACTTCCAACCTTTCGATCTCAAATATCAAATCCTGTAACTGTGTGTGTTGGTATTAGGTTAAGAATCAGCATCTTCTACAAAGATGACATGGAAGTTCAGGGAGAATGAATGCTGTGGGCAAGACATCACCCTTTGGGGAAGGTGGTATTTGAGATCTGCTGTATCCACATCCCCCCTCACTGCTGGGATACACACACACACTCACTCACTTTACTGCTCAGGCTGCCCATCTTCAGGTTGCCAGAGGGAATGAACCAAGCACATCCTAAAACCCAGTGAGAGCCACTTGGGATCTTCCTACCTTGAACAAGATAATAAATCCCTTGGCCTCCGTTTTTCTGTCAGTTCAGTTCAGTCGCTTGGTCATGTCTGACTCTTTGCGACCCCATGAATCACAGCACGCCAGGCCTCCCTGTCCATCACCAACTCCCGGAGTTCACTCAGACTCATGTCCATTGAGTCGGTGATGCCATCCAGCCATCTCATCCTCTGTCGTCCCCTTCTCCTCCTGCCCCCAATCCCTCCCAGCATCAGAGTCTTTTCCAATGAGTCAACTCTTCGCATGCGGTGGCCAAAGTATTGGAGTTTCAGCTTTAGCATCAGTCCTTCCAGTGAACACCCAGGACTGATGTCCTTTAAAATGGACTGGTTGGATCTCCTTGCAGTCCAAGGGACTCTAAACGGCACTAAATAACACCCTGCCCCCCGCCACTGCCATCTCTTGAAAGTGTTCTGATGAATGACAGAAATAATATCTAAGTACTTTTGCACGGTGCCCAGAAATTTGTGCTAAGACGCTTCAGCCGTGTACGACTTTCTGCAGCCCTATGGAGTGTAGCCCTCCAGGCTCCTCTGTCCATGGGGATTCTCCAGACAAGAACACTGGAACAGGTTGCCATGCCCATCTCAGAAATTTACCATGATCAATAACCCTCCCTATTGTCATCATTTCTGAGTCTCTTTGCCTTCAAAGAGTATTTTCAACAAGCATCTTTGTAGAAAATGCCGATTCTTACCTAATAATAACAGATACTTTTATAGGATTTGAATTTTGACAGATTTCTTACCAAGAGACTCATATGAACTAAACAGGCAGGTCTCCCAGTAAGAAGGGCTCTGGGTAAGAAGATGAAAGGGGAAGAATATGAATGGCAGGTGACAGCAAGCTCCACAATGAAGCATTTGCCATTTTCACTGAGCCCCTAGCCCTGTGCCTGCAATATAGCTGAATAGGTGAATGAATGAAACAGGCCAGCCGAGGAGAGACGTGAGCTCTGACAAGTTGATTGGGAAAAGGAAACCACGTCTACAAGTGAATTCTGATCACTATCAACTTTTTCTTTTTTTGGACTCATAAGAAACAGAAGAAACTGAGATAACCATCTCAGAGTCCTTATCTGGCCATGAGCCACTTCAAGCCAGATAAACAGTTCAAGGTCAGAGTGAATTGGTCGCTCAGCATCTCAGACTCCCCATCTGTGGAATCCCCAGGTGTCCGTCTGACAAAACACATGCAGAAGACACTTGATGCTTCCCTGTGTAGGGCCCCCTGCAACAGCCTGCAGTGTCTGACCTTAGCTCCCAACTAAGTAACCCAGGTGAATAATCAAAAAAAAAAAACAAAGCAGTGAAAACAGGCTCCCTTTGTCGCTGGGTCGCCAGTTTAATTCTAGAAAGGGCCTTTGCCCTTTGAAGGCAAAGAGACTCAGAAATTAGAACAGTGGGGAGCGGGTTATTGAACATGCTACTCCTCTGGTCACTGTTCAAATGTACTTAAATATATATCTTAGTCCCTCCTCAGAACATCCTCAGGAGGTGAGGGTAGGGAGGTTGTTATTATTAGCCCATTTACAGATGAAAAAATTGAGACCTAGGGGATTAATTAACTTGTCCAAGATGAGAAGGTATCAGAGCTAGGACATCTTAACCAATATAGTCTAGTGAACTTTCTACTCATTTTCTAACATGAGACATCATTTTTTAAATTTTCTTTACTTATTTTAATTTGGCTGCACTGAGTCTTAGTTGCGGCATGCAGGACCTAGCTCCGTGACCAGGGATCGAATCCAAGCGCCCTGCATTGAGAGCACAGAGTCTTAGCCACTGGACCATGGGGGAAGTTCCACGACATCATTTTTGAAGAGTGAAGTCAAAAGGAAAATGCCCCAAGCTCCTCTGGGGGACTTCCTCTTGACTCAGCCTCCAAATGAAGTCATGGGTTTCCAATGAGTCAATTTTTCTGCTTACACTGGGGTTACAGAGGAAAGGAAGTGGATGAAAAAGGATTCTTTGGAATTTCGGGATCCAGATCGAAGAGGGCGCCAGAAAGTAGGGGAAAAAACACGTGGCTTGAGAGAAAAATCGAATCTAAACAGCCCCACTATGGGTCAGTGTTTTAAACCTGATCAAACCTCTGAATGTATACATGTCTGTGCCTATAGATGGTACAGCACATTCTGTAGATCATAGATTACTTTCTGATGTGTCTGCCTCTCCATCCTGAGAAGAGCAACTGGGTGAACAGAATGCCAGAAACACTAGGGAACCTTCAGAGAGGAACTGCTAAGTGCCAGGCTCTGAGCTCAGCACTTTGTACATCATCCGTGGGTTGTGGGCTCTTGGGCCAAAGTACCTGATCTTGAATAAGCCTTGGTGAATCCAGATGAGTGGGGTAGGCCCTGCTGGTTGCCAGTAAAGCAGCCGTGCCCCCAGAGTGTTCCTTCTCCCAGCACTATCTGAGCGATCACCCTCTGTGTGCTCCAAGAAGATGCCTGCAGCTGTGGCAGCCATCTTGCACTATGAGGATGGGATCCTGAGAGCTTATAAGCTGAGGAAGGGAAGATGAAAAGATGTGAAGCACCCAGGATGCTTGGTGAAATAACTGCACTGTTCATGTAAGCAACTGTGAAGCTGTTTACCTTCAGGAATCATGAAGTGCAATAACAACTCCTGTATAAGACAAGCCTCTTTTAGTGGGTTTTCTGTTGTTGACAGCCCAAAGAAAAACAACAACAAATCTATTGGCAGATGCTATGCTTGCTTGCTTACCCTTGTACATATTCCTTCATCTTTTGAAATTACTACTTTCTCATTTGTAAAATGGGGATGACCATCTGACACAGTTCGTAGGAATTTTCTAAGGATTCAAAAGATAAGGGAAGGACAGTGCTTAAAAATGCCCTGACATGAGATTGGGATTCACATATACATGCTACTACATATTAATATATGCAATAGATAACTAATAAGGACCTACTGTATAGCACAGGAGACTCTACTCAATACTCTGTGATGACCTATATGTAAAAAGAAACTAAAAAAAAAAAAAAAGAATATATGTATACATATAACTCAATCATTTTGCTGTACTGCAGAAACTAACATAACATTATAAATCAACTATTTGTGCCTGCCTACAAGCTCAGTCATGTCTGACCCTTTGGGACCCTGTGGACTGTAGCCCGCCAGGCTCCTCTGTCCATTGAATTTTCCAGGCAAGAATACTAGAGTGGACAGCCATTCCCTTCTCCAGGGGATCTTCCCAATCCAGGGACAGAATTCGGGTCTCCTGCATTGTAGGTAGATTCTGTACCATCTGAGCTGCCAAGGAAACCCCAAATCAACCACACTCCAATAAAAAAAAATTTTTAATGCCTTGACATTAGTACATGAACAACAAATGATAAATACCATTGTAACGCTCTCACTGTTTCTCACAATCACCCACGCATCACCTACTCTAAAATCCATTTCACAGATACAGAGACGAATGTTTAAGTAACTTATCAAAGCCACAACTGGCAAGAGATAAAGCTCATATTCCAAGGCATGGTCTGACTCCAGAGCTCAAAATGTTAATGTGGCTGTACTTGCCTTCCTGGACTGTTCCCCAGCAGCCAGTGCAGGACCTGGCATACAGTGGGGCCCTGAAGGTATTTGTTTAGCTGAACCTAATTCTGGGGCCCAACTCTAAGGCGCCAAGGATTGGGACCCTAAAAACAGCAAAGATCCTAAAAGCAAGCAGCTAGATGGTGCCAGCTGGATCCGGGCTCTAACAGTTGCCCACTTCCTTCTTGTCCTTGAACTCAGGAACCCCTGCCGTTTCTAGGTGCCTTCTTCCTCATGTAGCTCAGCTTTCACTTAGAAGTCAGTTTCACAGATCAGTCGCCCTGAAACCAGAAACCCAACAGTTCAACCTCACACAAAGCTCTCTGCAAGGGTTATTTTAAGAACCACGCTGAGTGGAAAACCAACTGTTCTCCTTCACAATCAACAGGGGGCAGCAGAGAGCAGCAAACCGCTGGGTTCCTAAAACATTCAAAGGGGAAGCAAAAAAAAAAAAAAAAACAATAACAAAACACACACACACACACACACACACAAAAACCTTCCATTTCAGCCCAGAGGCATCTTAGTGTAAAAATAGTTTAAGTCATAATGGGCAGGCAAATTCGCATTCCTGGTCTTTTGCCAGGAAAAAAAGTAACAGAGCATTCCTGAACTCCGGAATTATTTACTGACCGGATTTAGCTTCCGGGGAAACAGCCCAGCCTGTCTTGGGAAACTATCCAACCAGGAATCATCTTGGATGAGCTGAAAGGGGTAGACGCTTTTAACCCGAACAAACTCACCTTGTTAAATTTTCATTTCGTTTCAGATTTAAATCCGTCCTGGGAACAGCCGTCATCGGTCTGCTAAAGTGTATCTGAAAGATGCCCTAGGAGGAATTCTTGGTCTATTTTTAAATACCCAGGGCAAAGGAACACTATGTTCTACATTCATTTAAAATCCAGCTTCTTAGACCAGGATGCTGGGAAAGTAAATTAAATCCCCCTCTCAGTGGCTTTAAACTGTGACAAGCATGCTTCTAACAGGCATGATCAGGATTTAGATTTGTATTTCTTGGTTTCTCCAAATGGAGAAAATATCTTTGGCTAGCTCCTCCTATTGAAAAAGTGAAAGTGTGAGTCGCTCTGTCCTGTCCGACTCTTTGCGACCCCAGGGACTGTAGCCCGCCAAGGCTCCTCTGTCCATGGGATTCTCCAGGCAAGAATACTGGCGTGGGTAGTGATTCCCTTCTTCAGAAGATCTTCCCAACCCAGGGATGGAATCTAGGTCTCCTGCAATTACAGGCAAATTCTTTACCGCTGAGCCACCAGGGAAGCCTGTTAAGACCCTTACACATTAGACCACCCACACGAGGTCACAAGCACCTAGTCTGTGAGAGATGGAGCAGAGCCAAGAAAAGCTTGGGATGGAAACCCTGCAGCTCCTGTCTCTTCCCTGTATCTCTCCTTCTATCTCTTCATATACCAAGGTGCAAACTATACCATCTCATCCGCTTTGACATGTCACCTGGTGGATGAGAATACATATGCCTCTTGCTTTCCTTAACAGCATTAGCAGACTTGCATTCACTCCTAGAATCTGGGAGGATTGTTACATAGCGTTAAGTCTCAATTAAGGGCTTCACTAGTGACTGAGTGATAAAGAATCCATCTGCCAATGCAGGAGACTCAGATTTGATCCTCAGGCCAGGAGGATCCTCCAGAGAAGGCAATGGCAACCCAGTCCAGTATTCTCACCTGGGAAATCCCACGGGTGGCAGGGAGCCTGGCAGGCTACAGCCCATGGGGTCGCAAAACAGTTGGACACAACTTAGCGACCAACAGCAACAAAAAGCCTCAATCACACATGGTTTTTAAAGCCAATCCAAGTCATATAAGCATTTTAAGTTAATTCTCAGTGGGCTAGATACTCAGTATTTTGTATTCAAAGGAAGTTACGATGGAGGGTTATGATAATACATTTTTTAAAGGACTTTTACAACAGTTCACTAAATGTATAAGAAAAGTTTATATAATAAGTGCTATCTGTGGAATGATAAATTAATCAATATCTGAGATGACAGGAAAGAAAACACCCTCACCACCATAACTGCCATGCAGCTTTTAGAAAGGTCCTCAGAGCCACAGAAATACAGGACTTCTAAGAGGGCAGCAGACCTGAAGACCTGGAAATCCCAGAAGGATAAAAGAGGAGGAAAAGAATGACAAAGCAGTGCACACCCTGCATAACAAAGAAATGAACAACATCAATAGCTGCTATTCACAGCACATTTACGATGGGCCGGGCACTGTTACAAGCACTCTGCCCATGTTATCTCAGTATCTTCACAGCAGTTCACTGAGACGGGTGCCAATACAGCCCCATCTCAAGGAGAAACCACCGATGATCAGAGAAGGGAAGAAACTTGCCCAAGGTCACACAGCTAGAGAGGCAGCAGTACAGTTCGGACTCAAGCCCAGACAGTCTGGCTCTATAGCCAGTATCTTCCATCACCTGCTCAGTCATGCAGTCGCTCAGTCGTGCCTGATTCTTTGTGACCCTATAGACTGTAGCTTGCCTGGCTCCTCTGTCCATGGGACTTTTCAGGTAAGAATACTGGAGTGGATTGCCATTTCCTCCTCCAGGGGACCTTCCCAACCCAGGGATCAAACCCACTTATTCTGCATTGGCGGGCAGATTCTTCACCACTGAGCCACACTCAACTAATTCAAATTTCTCAGAGAAGCTGGGTTTCATAACAGGAATGGCAACCAAAGCAATAACCCTACACTTTCACATGATCTGTCATGTGCAGAGTAATCTTCTCACCTATTACACCACATGTTCAGAGGAGGAGGCTTGAGAAGGAACACAGCAGCTCTTATTCTCACCTAGAAGATGAGGACTATGATGATGGAAGGAAGGCAAGTGCAGCCAAGATGCCTGGATGGCTGTGGTGCCCTTGAAAGTCCAATCTCAGATTCAGATTAGCCGTGGGTCAAAGTTCTTTTCACGTTTGCTAACAAGTCACTCATTCTCCTGTGATAACCACCCACTGAAATCATGAGAGCTGCCTCTCCAGCGTCCACTTCTTTTTTTATTTTATTTTTAAATTTTACAATATTGTATTAGTTTTGCCCAACATCGAAATTGTTGTTGCCAACATTAGTCACATCCACGTCACAGGCATCTGCAATCTTAAAAGCATCACTGGATGTAGGAACGTAGGAGCATGCTTAGTAAGCACCCAAAGTCGTGTGGTTAAAAGGTATACATGACTTAAAGACCTGTTCCAGAGCAATTTTCCGTAAGAAATAATCATCTCAAAGGAAGCAGTTTGAGGGTTTCCCAGCACCACCTTAGCCCATACTTACTAATATGTTAATAGTATAAATGTATAAATATGGTGTGTAAGTGGTTGGAGGGACACAGTAGGGGATGAGCAGGGTACTGGCTGAGTAGTGATGTGAAAGAGCCGTGTTAGTAGGCTAAGGAATTCTCACACATCCTGCCAAAACAGGAATGTAACTTTCATAAAGGCAGAAATGAGGCCTCTGTGCACAAAACCTTCAAACGTGTTTGGCACATAGTAAGTGTGAGTAGTTCAGTTGTGTCCAACTCTTTGTGACCCCATAGACTACAGTCCACCAGGCTACTCCACACATGGAATTATCCAGGCAAGAATACTGGAGTGGGTTGCCACTCCCTTCTCCAGGGGATCTTCCCAACCCAGGAATTGAACCCAGGTCTCTGTACTGCAGGCAGATTCTTTGTCATCTGAGCCACCAGGATCTCAATAAATAAAGTTGGAGTGATGAATGTGAACGGTGGCCCCCTGGGATGGTACAATGGTATGACCTGGATCAAAGGGTATAAGGTTATCTCCTGGTTTGAGACCATGGTTTTCCAAAAGGATAATGCCTTGACTATTTTAAATTTCAATGTAAAGTACCATGAATGCCAAGGATTTCCTAAACATTGGGTTAGCTTTCCATTTTAAAGCATATTATGGATTTGCTTTCTCAACTTGGTAAAGGGTCATAGGAGGTTCACATGTGTGCTCACATGAACTCACAAACACGTGGCTGGGCTCACATGGGATTCTTCCGCCAATCCATCTTAGTGGTCTTTGTTTATACTACATTTAAGGGAAAGCCCACCCATTTGCCATTGGCAAATGGATTTCCAGTGAACTGGATTTGGTAAACCCATCATTTCATGATGTGATTTTCCTTTTTCATTTTTTTTTTAAATTAACCAAAATCACCTTCCCAAACACTGTAGAATGTTTGTGACTACAGAGAACATCTCTCAGAAATTATGTCTCATTCAAGAGGTTGCCAACTGATACAAAAGGCTAAAATCACCCTGTGTATTTGGTTTGAAAAGTACAGAAAGACTGAGTCAATGTTTAAGTATCTGGAGGTTTCCCCAGTTAAAAATCTAGTTCTCGGGCTTTTCTTCATAATAAAGTGGCATTGGAAGCTGTTCCTTTTAGATGGGGTATCCAATTTTCAGTTCAGCACTGACCTCAGCATTCCAGATCATCTCCCCGATCTAGTCACCAAGTGCCTGCTGTGATTTACCATAACATTTGCCCTGTGGTGCTTCTGATTAGCAGACACCTATTTCTCTGAATTCATGTCTCTATCAAAGTGGGAAATAACATGCAGACCAAGAGAGTTGCACATATTTTAAAGGGTATAACACTTTGAGAAAAGAATATCCCTGTGTATTTAAATATGCCACCCTGACTTATTTCTGCTACTTACATGCCTCATAGAGGCATCTGTTTGTGACCCCATATACTCTTGAGTTGGAAAAGAAGCAGCAGAAGTCTCAGATGACATGATGCTACATGTAGAAAAATCCAAAAAATGCTACTGGAAAACTACTAGTTCTCATCAATGAATTCAGTAAAGTTGCATGATAAAAAATGAATATATAAAAATCTGTCACACTTCCATACACTAACAACAGAATATCAGAAAGAGAAATTAAGGAAACAATCCCATTTACCATCACATCAGAAAGAACAAAATACATTGGAATAAACGTACCTAAGGGTGCAAAAGACCTGTACTCTGAAAACTATAAGATGCTGCTGAAAGAAACTGGAGATGACACAAACAGATGGAAAAATGTACCATGTTCTTTGACTAAAAGAGTCGATATTGTCAAATTATCAGACTACCCAAGGGAATATACAGATTCAATGCAATCCCTATCATAGTACCAATGGCATTTTTCATAGAACTAGAACAAAAAATATATATATTACATTTTCATGAAAACACAAAAGACTCCAAGTAGCCAAAACAATCTTAAGAAAGAACAGAGCTGAAAGAATTGCATGCTTGGACTTCAGACTATACTACAAAGCTATAGTCATCAAAATAGTGTGGCAGTGGCACAGAAACAGACAAAGAGATCAATGAAACAGGATAGAAAGCCTAGAAGCACTTATGGTCAATTAATCTAGGAGAAAGCAGCCAAGAATATACAGTGGAGAAAAGACAGTCTCTTCTATAAGGAGTGCTGGACAGCTACATGTAAAAGAATGAAATTAGAACATTCTCTAACATCATATACAAAAAGAAGCTCAAAATGGAACAAAGACTTAAATGTATGACTAGATACTATAAAACTCCTAGATGAACATCAGTAAAGCATTTTTTTTTAAATCATGCCCATTTTTACAAATCATATCCATGACATAGCATTGAAATCTGCTGAGAGCATCAGTCCCTGATGTGGGAAGATCTCACATGCCACGGGACAACTACTGAGCCTGTGCTCTGGAGCCCAGGAGCCACAACAACTGAGCCCAAGTGCCCTAGAGACTTTGCCCCACAACAACAGAAGCCACTGCAGTGAGACACTCATGTATCACAAGTAGAGAGCAGCCCCTGCTCACTGCAGACAGAAAAGCCTGCTCAGAAACAAAGACCCAGAACAGCCAAACAAACACAGAAAAAGTAAGGACACATAAAAAGAAATCTGCTGAGCGCAAAAGGGAGCATGTCAATGGTAGTGAACACAGATGTGATGTGCAACACAAAATGTTTTTGATGGTCATTCACGGGGCACCAGTTACCTCTCTCCTACCCATGCTGTGAGGATGACCTGTGGTCAACAGGATCTCAAGGTCTCTATGTCAGGCTAATTCCAGTGAACTATAAGCCCCAAAAGGTCAGAAGCCACATCCATCTCACTGGCCTTCACAGAGGCAGCACCAAGCACAGTGGCTGATACATACTGCTCCTTAAGAAGCATCTGCTGAGTGAATGGATGTTTGAGTTGTAGACAACAGTGATTAAACAGAGAAAGATGAGGATTCCCTGACAGCTCATTTGGTAAAGAATCCGCCTACAATGCAGGAGACCCCAGTTCGATTCCTGAGTCGGGAAGGTCTGCTGGAGAAGGGATAGACTATGCACTCCAGTGTTCTTGGCCTTCCCTTGTGGCTCAGCTGGTAAGAATCTGCCTGCAATGCAAGAGACCTGGGTTTGATCCCTGGGCTGGGAAGATCCCCTGGAGAAGGGAAAGGCTACCCATTCCAGTATTCTGGCCTGGAGAATTCCATGGACTATATAGTCCATGGGGTCGCAAAGAGTCGGACACAACTGAGCAACTTTCACACGGGAGTAACATGTTATATCTATTTTCAGTTGCAAATCAGCTCTCTCTCTTGCAATGTTTCACTTCAATGTGTGAGGCATCTCAGGATGCCTTCTTGTCTCTACGAACCTGATTCTGGTACATTCAGACCCCTTGGATTTTCCAACTCCAGGAAGGATTTTCTGCTGGACAATCCAATGCAACTCAACAAGGACAATTCAGTGCACTTGAGGAGAAAAAGTAACATGAGCACCATTCTTGAGTTCCACTACAGGATGAATTGGGCCACACACACAGGCTATAATCATGCTCCAGCAAGGAGGCAACTCCAGCTTCATATTAGCAATTTTCAAAATGCTACAAGTACATGCCATTTTCAAAAATGCTACAAGAATGATGTACAATGATTATACTACAAGTACAATTTTCAACATGCTCCAAGAATTTGTGACTTGCCTCTTCTAACAAATGCATTTCTTCTTCTAGATTTACTGCAAACACAGTCCTAAACAGCCTTCCTCATAAACACTGTGCTTTGAAGAACAAAGAGAAAACAAACAGCAAAACAACACACAAAAAGAAACAGCATCAACCTCCTGAAGAAAAAGCACAACACGATCTTAAAAGGGATTACAGTGGTGAGGTTATAAGCCATTTTCTTTAGCATTCTCATTTCCCAGCTCTTTGCCATGAGGCAATACTACTTTTCTCATTTGAAGAACAATAAATAAGCTTGCCCCAGACTGTTATTTTCATTGCTCACACAGTTAGTATAAACCACACTGACCTTTTAAAGAGGTGATTTATTTTTTAACACCTAAAGCAATAAATGTTAGATATGAAAACTAGTATCTCACCAAGGTGCTAGGGCAGCTGCAACCCTGGGCTGTCCACCCATCTCTGAAATGCCAGTAGAGAGGGCCTGACATGTGCTGTGTTATAAGACATGGAGCTCCAGGGTCTAAAAGCCATCGACCCTGAAAGATACTTAAGGCAGTCATCCCTGATTTGCTTCTTCCACTAAAAGACACCACAGAGAGTTACCAATCCTGGCTTACGAGGCTGTAAGTAAAATGAAATTGGCTGAGTGCTTCGTCTGCACTCCTAGGCAGGCTCGATATCGGCTGTCAGTCTCTGAGGACAGCACGACTTCAGATTCCTGCATCTGTATGAATCTTACTCAGTTTCTTGAGTAAGAGACTTGACCCCACCAGCTCACACCTTCCCAGCTCAGGCTAGAGCCACACAGGATCTCCCTGCTGGTTAGTTATTTCCTTTTCTCTAGTTTGGCCTGATGGTTTTTCTTTCCATACCTTCCCCAAGAACTCTTTCGATTAATACATCTGTCCCTTTTCATCAAATGTAAGGAGTTTGAAAATGAGGTTGACCTCATTTCTACACTGCCTTTCTACGCTGGACTCTAGGCCTTTGAATCAGTAAGGCAGGGAAGAAAAGGGACAAGCTTAAGAGACAATGGGAGAAACGTAAAGATTTCCCAGTTTGAGTCTTGACACACGGAGCATAAGCCTCACTTTCTCGTCTGTGAAATGGGTTAACAGTGGTACGTAGCTTGTCCGGCTGTTGTGAGGAGTAAATGAGATAGTATGTACATGACAACCCATCTGCAGGGTGCCTGGGAACCGCATATTCAGAATAAACAGTGCTCAGTATAGTGGGTCCTTTGAGACACTTACAGTTAATTCTTGTTCAAGAGACAAGGAGGTAGAAGAGACGTCCCCTAAATTCCTTCGGGCATGATTTAATCATTTAAAGAGAGTGGAGAAGAATCACTTCAATGTAAGACCAATGTACTCATCTCCTCATGGAAAGGGCCGGATTGAAGAAGCCACAACCACACAGACTTATGTCCTGAATTAATGTGTGTCTGTGTAACAAGAATCACCTCTGTTCTATGGTATAGATATTAGTAGGTACTTTTCACCCCTCAGGAATAGTGAAGTATCTAACACTGGGCAGTACACATTATATTTTCGAAAGCAGTGCGCTCTTCTCCAGATGACACCAGTGGTTTAAAAAAAAAAAAAAATACGCCTCTCAATGCAGGAGCCACAGGTTCGACGTGGCTGTGCAGGAGATGCAGGTTCCATCCCTGGATCAGGAAGGTCCCCTGGAGGAGGAAATGGCAATGCACTCCAGTATTCTGGCTGGGATAATCCCATGAACATGGGGTCGTAAAGTCAGACAGGACTGAAGCAGCTGAGCACACCAAGTATGTAGCACTTGCAAAGACATGGGTTTCTGTTCATTTTGTCCTGTGCTATATCTCCAAGTGTCCAGGACAGCACCTAGCCCAGGGAGAATACCCAATAAAAACGTGCTAAACAGATGAATATTTCCCTATTTACTATTCAGTTCAGTCGCTCAGTCATGTCCAACTGTTTGCGACCCAATGGACTGTAGCATGCCAGGCCTCCCTGTCCATCACCAACTCCCTGAGTTTACCCAAACTCATGTCCATCGAGTCAGTGAAAACATCCAACCATCTCATCCTCTGTTGTCCCCTTCTCCTCCTGCCTTCGATCTTTCCCAGCAACAGGGTCTTTTCCAAAGAGTTGGTTCTTTGGAAACCACTCCAGGTGGCCAAAGTTTTGGAGTTTCAGCTTCAGCATCAATCCCTCCAGTGAATATTCAGCACTGATTTCCTTTAGGATGGACTGGTTGGATCTCCTTGCAGTCCAAGGGACTCTCAAGAGTCCTTTCCAACACCACAGTTCAAAAGCATCAATTCTTCGGCACTCAACTTTCTTTATGGTTCAACACTCATATCCATACATGACTGGAAAAACCATAGCTTTGACTAGACAGACCTTTGTTGGTAAATAAAGTAACGTCTCTGCTTTTTAATATGCTGTGTAGATTGATCAGAGCTTTTCTTCCAAGGATCTAGCATGCATCTGTCATGGCTGCAGTCACCATCTGCAGTGATTTTGGAGCCCAAAATCAATAAAAATAAAAAAATAAAAATAAAGCCTCTCACTGTTTCCATTGTTTTCCCATCTATTTGCCATGAAGTGATGGGACTGGATGCCATGATCTTAGTTTTCTGAATGTTGAATTTTAAGTCAACTTTTACACTCTCCTCTTTCACTTTCATCAAAAGACTCTTTAGTTCTTCGCTTTCTGCCATAAGGATGGTGTCATCTGCGTATCTGAGGTTATTGATATTTCTCCTGGCAATCTTGATTCCAGCTTGTGCTTCATCCAGCCCAGAATTTCACATCATGTACTCCATATATAAGTTAAATAAGCAGAGTGACAATATACAGCCTTGATATACTCCTTTCCTGATTTGGAACCAGTTTGTTGTTCCATGTCCAGTTCTAACTGTTGCTTCTTGACCTGCATACAGATTTCGCAGGAGGCAGGTCAGGTGGTCTGGTATTCCCATCTCTTTAAGAATTTTCCACAGTTTGTTGTGATCCACACAGTCAATAAAGCAAAAGTAGATGTTTTTCTGGAACTCTCTTGCTTTTTCGATGATCCAACGGCAATTTCATCTCTGGTTCCTCTGCCTTTTCTAAATCCAGCTTGAACATCTGGAAGTTCTCGGTTCACATACTGGATTTATTGTTCACCTCCTCAGAAAACTGGGTGGAAAAATCAGTTACCTTTGCTTTCAAGGCCAATCGAAGTATATACATCTGGACTGACACTGAAAAGTATTCATTTAAGTTTGATGTTTTAAATAATTTTGCTTCAGTGGTTTTTGTACTTTACATTTATTCATCTTTTTGGCATGCCACACAGGGGATCTTAGTGCCCTGAGCGAGGACTGAACTCGTGTCCCGTGCAGTGGGATCTTACGCGCTGGACCATCAAGGAAGTCCCTGCCTCAGTGCTTATCACCTGAGTGACTTTGTTCAAGGGCAGCAGATGCTGGGCATCAGGTAAACGGGAATACTGGACACACGGGCATCCACTGTTATTATCTACCCAGGCTCTCTTTTACCTTCTCTGCTCTGAGGGTACATGCTAGGTGTGGTTAGGGTAGGGACCAGCATGCTCTACCAGGAAGGATGCAGCCTCAACCAAACCAATGGTACTGTGACTTGTTCAGGAATGGACCATGACAACACAAGGCTGTTTTGATCCTTCTAGGATGTATCTGCAGAGCTATTTATGAGGGAGAGAGAGAGAAGAACAGGGAAGCCTGGCATGCTGCAGTCCGTGGGGCCACAAAGAGTCAGACCCGACTTAGCAACTGAACAGCAAACGTTTACAGGTAGGGTTGCTAAACATCATGGGTAAAGATACTTCCTACACACAGAAAATCTGTGCAACTGTGCAGGAAACAAAGAGAGTGAGAGAAAGAGAGAGCGAGCCAGGCTTGACAACATTGGTCAGGTTCCTGGGTTCAGCTGTGACTGCAGCCAGCCTCCTACCTGCATTTTTATTGTGTGGAACCCAGAACTTCTATCGCTGGAGGGTTATTGAAAGAACCTAACAATATACACACTACTATATATAAAACTGGTAACTAATAAGGACCTAATGTATAATACAGGGAACTCAATACTCCGTAATGCTCTGTATCAGAAAAGGACCTAAAAAGAGGGGATGTATGTATACGTATGAATGATTCACTTTTCTGTACAACTGAAACTCACACAACATTGTAAACAAACTATATTCCAATAAAAATTGAAAAAATGTGTTAAGGTTAACAAACATAACAAATATGAAAATAATATATCTCTTAAAGTTATACTTCAAATCATTCCAGTTTTAAGACTTTGTTTAAGTTTTTATTTTGACTGAAACATGCACAGGTTGAAAATCAAAGAGGAATCTAGAAGGCTTAAGTGTTCTGAACACTTTTCTCAGCTATAACAATTTTACTATATTCGTGGACTTTATATATTTTTAATCCTTCTTAGTTCCAAAACAGAAATGTTTGAGATCCTCAAGCAAATATGTAAGAACTGCTTCAGCCAACTGAACATGATAAACACATTTGGGATTGAACAGCTGAAATCAGTATTTATTTTTCCTTTTCCTGAGAGCATACATATCAAAAAACCTATAATAACAGTGGTTACCAATTTCCTGGGTTTTTCGGTTCCACAATCATCCATTAAATTAGAGTGAACTAATTCAAAGGCAAAAGGAGGTAGTTCCTATAATGTCCAGATATTCGGGTGAAATACACCACTTGTGAGCATCTGTCTTCCTGAGAAACACACGTTTTGAGTAGCTCATCTTAGCCCTGGAATCCAGGGATGGCACAGAGGGATGAGGGCTCGGTGGCCCCTCAGCACTCCTTTTGATGATAAGAGTCTGATGCTAATTCTGAAAACTGAGCACACAGTAATAGACACAGTCCAGGCAGAGCCACTGGCTCAGTGTGACCAGTCACACCGTGTCGCCCAGAAGCATCACGACGCATGAGGTTTTCACAGGAGAATAGCACAGGTTTCTGAGTACATCCATTTTTCACTCCAAACTAAAGTGCAGCTGTTTGGCAGATTTATCCAAAGAAGCACTGATTTCTTCTTATTCAAATAAAAAGCATTTCATAAAAATTCTTCCTGCCTCTTACATGGCAAGGTTACATTTTTCTTCAGCACAAATGAAAAATTGATATCTTTCATTTAATGACTAAGATACAGAGAATACTAGGCAATCAAAATCAGGGGAGTAACATGAAAACTTGACAGATAATTTAATTGGATGCCATGCTTTATTCCAAGAATTAAAGAAAAAAATGTTAACTTCTATGCCCACTGTCAAGCTAACATCTGTTAAGAAATAGATACACCTATGTATACACAAAATGCATATTATATATAATTATATGTAACTTGCTTCTATAGTAAAATGTTGTATATAACATATTTATAAGTTATATAGACATATTTAAATATATTTGTACTTATATATTTATATATTTTATATTACATATAAGCATAGTTAATGTAAAATATAACTTATAAACAAATAATTATATATTTCTAATTTATGAGTATATTAATTACAAATCTATATAACTATATTTCATATGATTAACTATAATTACCTATACATACATTTTGTTACCTAGAAGCAAACTTCTTAGGAGAACTAGGTTGCAAAACCAAACTGTTACAATGCCAACAAAAGGTCCAAATTGTGTTGTACAATTTCTGTCCATAAATTTTCATGAATTTCCTTCTCAAAAGCCAGATGCTGCTTTGCATTGGTTTTTATTGTTCTGTGTTGATTTATCTGAACAGAGTTCATCTCAAACTGAAGGTGACTTCAAATCAGATTTTACTATAATGTGGTGTTTGAGTATGTCCTAGAATCCATGAAATTCTGGGCTGTATTTATCCTCATACATGCCCAAGTTTGATAAAAATGTACTGAGCTGTGTTTGTAAACAGGAGGTACTCTGAAGCATACAAATAATACATGGATTTAATGGGATTTTTGAAAAGTCCTCAATGCCAAGAGCTAACGACAGCTGTAACTTTTGACTCTTCACACCATGTCTTCTGTGAAACTGTTCTCCAGATGGCTCTGAAGGCTAAGTCATGAATGCTGTCATTTGAGTCTTATCTGACTCTTTGTGACCCCATGGACTATAGCCCCCCAGGCTTCCTCTGTTCATGGGATTCTCCAGACATGAATACTAGAGTGGGCTACCATGCCCTCCTCCAAGGGATCTTCCCAATCCAGGGATCAAACCCGCATCTCTTACATTGGCGAGCAGTTCTGAATACTTGGAAGGAACCAGAAGTAGAATATTTACTCAAAATCCCTCAGTAATGACATGGCACCTCTTTCTACAACAGGTCTGCTTCTTAAAAGTTCAGTCATGCCAAGTTCTTACTGCTCAAATCACAGTTTTTAACAAAAAGGGAGGTTACAATCTGGTGAGATCTTTAAAAAAATCCTTTCCACTGCATTTTTACTATGAAGTAGATTTTCTTATACTTAATTGCTTACCAGATTATAATCACAATCTCATCACACTAAAATTTTCTCCAAACTTCTAAAATAACCAAGCTTCAGGGAGATGTATGAGGCCTTGAAATTCACCAGAGAGAGGATTTTGGAGGTCCTTATGCACAAAGAATTGTGCCAAAAAGATCTTGCTTCTTTCTTTGAAGAGACGGAATCTGCTGGCCAGTCACAACCGGCAGGCCTCCAGTTTCTTCCAGGTTGGTGGAAGGTTTCTTCCAGGTTCTTCCTGATCTCTTTCCTTCCTTCTTCCTTTATAAGCTTGTTTCTGGAGTGCCTGCTTTGTGCCAGGCAGGCAGGGCTCTAGGAGACAAGGGAGTAAATTGAGATATCCACTGCCCCCACCCTTCTGGAGACACAGGAAGGAAGGCTGCAGACTTCTGGAACCATCCTTTTTTTTTTTTTTTTTTTTTGAATCTTTTATTTTGTATTGGAGTACAGCCAACTTAATGATGTTGTGATAGTTTCAGGTGAACAGTGAAGAATTGATGCTTTTGAGCTGTGGTGGGGAGAAGACTCTTGAGAGTCCCTTGGACTGCAAGGAGATCCAACCAGTCCATCCTAAAGGAGATCAGTTCTGGGTGTTCACTGGAAGGACTGATGCTGAAGCTGAAACTCCAATACTCTGGCCACCTGATACGAAGAACTGAGTCAATGGAAAAGACCCTGATGCTAGGAGGGATTGAAGGCAGGAGGAGAAGGGGATGACAGAGGATGAGATGGTTGGATGGCATCACCAACTCTATGGACATGGGTTTGAGTAAGCTCCGGGAGTTAGTGATGGACAGGGAAGGCTGGCGTGCTGCAGTCCATGGGGTCACAAAGAGTCAGACACAACTGAGCGGCGACTGAACTGAACTGAACAGTGAAGGGATTCAGCCAGACATATATGTGTATCCATTCTCCCCCAAACTCACCTCCCATCCAGGCTGCCACACAACATTGAGCAGAGTTCTCTGTGCTATACAGTAGGATCATGTTGGTTATCTATTTTAAATATAGCAATGTATACATGTCCATCTCAAACTCCCTAACCACCCTTTTCTCCCATCCCTCCCCCCTCCCAGCAACCATAAATTCATTCTATAAGTCCTTGAACCTCTATTTTGTAAGTTCATTTGTATCATTTTAGATCCCGTATATAAGGATCTCATACAATAGTTCTCCTTCTCTGACTTACTTCACTCAGTATGACAATCTCTAGATCCAGCAGTGTTACAGTAAATGGCATTATTTCATTCTTTTTAATGGCTGAGTAATATTCCATTGTATGTATAACCACATTTTCCTTACCTATTCCTCTGGTCAATGGACATTTAGGTTGCTTCCAAGTCTTAAATATGGGGGTGCACGTATCCTTTTGGATCATGGTTTCCTCCGGATATATACCCAGGAGCAGAACTGCAGGGTCATGTGGTAGTTTTATTTTTTGTTTGTTTGTTGAGGAATCTCCATACTGTTCTCCATAGTGGCTGCACCAATTTATATCCCCACCAACAGTGTCGGGAAGAGGAACCGTGCATCCTCAAGTTGCTGCCAGGCTGTGCTGGACCCTGAGAGACGCATATGAGACCTCAGACCAAGAGGGAAAGCCAGCCTGTGAGAACAACAACCTCAGTCCACAGGGAACATTTTTCCTTAATGAAACTATGAATGGATGAAAAAAGTCATGAACTGCCTAAAATCAGAGAGACTGCAAGTCATGCGAGCAAACTCTGGGAATACACAAAAGCTGGAGAAATCTTGGCACGGTGGCTAGAAAGACCATGTTTTCCCTATAAGGCGAGTGCAGGAGACCTACTCGCTCAAAGGTTAGGTGGAGACCGTCCACGTTATCGGCATTTACAATCACAAATTCTCCCCAACTGCTGAACCAATAACTGCACCTACGCTTGTGCCAAGTGCCTTGAGAGAACTGTATGAAACATTTTCAGCCAGTTGGTATAATTAAACATGAACCTTCAATTTCTTAATCCTGAAGAAGTCATTTTTGCTCCAGGTAATGAGCTTTTTATTTATTTATTTTTTCCTTCCTAAGCAAATACCAGCTCTTCCTTCCCTTGGTTTTCATGGATTTAGCCCTGAGCAGTCTACCCTTTGTAGACAATCTCTTCCAGAGAGGAAGATTTCTCTAGGGAGGCTCGGGCTGTAGCTTCAGGGAAAAGCAAGACTTCTCTCTGATGAAACAGAAAATATGTATCTCCTAACGCATTTCCACAAACTAGCTCAGACAGCATACTTAACATCAAGCTGTGTCTACTCCCACAGTACAGGTAATACCAGCACAATTAGTGATCTATTTCTGCTTTGTTTTCAAGGAAATTTCCCATTCCTTTCCAGGCATTCACGGGTCCTTTCAGGTCTCTTCACCTCTTTCCACTCTTGCTGTTAACAAAACGAAGCTCTATCACATAGATACAGGTGTCTTTGAAGAAATGTTTGGCTTTAAAGAGCAGAGACCCCAAAATGAGAAAGTGAGCTTAAAAAGGCAGTGTAATGTCTGCGTGTACACTTTTGGCCCAGATGCTCGCTAGGCAAGAATCAAAGATGTAAGGAGTTCTATTTTTAACATCTTCTTACAGAAGCACCGTGAACTTCACCATGCATGGGATTTACAACATACTCAGTTTTATAACATTGGCGGGTGGGAGAGTAAAGAAGGACTTTTCTGTCGCATTTCCCATGAATCTCAGATCACTTGTAAATTGCAGCGCCTGACATTTAAACGGTGCCATGTTGATAGCTTGGGCTCCCCTCTCCCACTCCACTGGGAACACCACTGCTGATGCTTCATTTCATAATGCGGTGTGATGGTGAGTCAAGGGTCAACCTCCGCCAGTTAAGTCTAAAGCAATTACATTCTCACACAGATAAAGAAATGCCCGTGCCTCCAACTCTGCATGGAGAGTGGAATGAGCAGAGAGACTCCGAGAACCATATGGCCAGCTTCAGCTTGTATCCTTGACATCACAGCAGGCACCTGGCAAAGACCAGGGCTTGGCACAGGGCACCCACAGCCATCTCTGGCCGAACACGCCTCTATATCTGGAAAGTTACCTGCCCTTTCCCTTGGTTATCCTGAAAATTTAAATTCGAACGTTATAAGCTATGGCTGTCAGAAATCACATGTTCTATTTACATTTTTAGAATAACACATTGAAATGGCATCTTATCCTCACCTGAGCATGGACCACATTAACAGATCCTGACTAACCATCATGTGAGAAGCCCCGTTTCTCAGGAGCGTCTGCTTTGTCAGCACTGTATTTGAATACACGCTCTGGCCCTCCTGAGGTCTACATTACCAGTACTAGCTGAGGTTTTGCAATCTTAGAAATTGGAATGCTTTTTTAATTGGTGCTTTTCATTTACCATCTCAACGACCAGGTCTAGATTACACTGTGCTGGGCTGTGCTGAGTCGCTCAGTGGTGTCCAACTCTAGGCTTCTCTGTCCAGAGGATTCTCCAGGCAAGAATACTGGAGTGGGTTTTCATGCCCTCCTCTAGAGGATCTTCCCGACCCAGGGATCGAACCTAGGTCTCCCACATTGCAGGTGGATTCCTTACCATCTGAGCCACTAGAGAAGCCCCTAGATTATATTACTTAATATTAAAGTGAAGAGACAGGAAATAGGTCTTATCCTAACACACTTTCCAACTTCTCAGGAATAGGAATCCTCCTGCTGACACTGAGAGGCAGCCCCTTACACTGCAGAAACTCTATACTCGGGAACCAGCAGAGCTAAAAACCAACACACTCACATCCCCCACAGCCTGAGTATTAGTAACTGAAGTGATTAAGCAAATCACTTCAACTAACTCAGGTTTCTCATCTGTATAACAGGATATCCAGCTCACAAGACTGTGATAAGCATTACAGGAGATGACACAGCCTGGAACGTAGCCGGTTACCTGGAGCTTCACGGGTCTATGGAGGAGGAGCCAGAATTCAAAGCCGAGGTCTTATGATCGTATTACATCATCTCCCAAAGACGAACAGAAATGAAGGTCTGGAGGTCCCTGAGAGCCCATTTAAAGCATGAGAATTTGCACCTCTGGCTATGGACAAATCTCTGAAGATGTTTCAGCAGGTTAAGGACATGCTGATGTGACGAACGAAGGATGGAGACAAGGAGAGGTTTAAAGCATTATGAGCATATCAGGGGCTGTGACACCACCTGTGGCCAAAGCGGAAGACAGAATGGGGAAAGGACAGCCCAAGAAGCACACGCAACGCACCGAGGGCTTCCCGGGTGCCGCCAGTGGCAGAGAACTTGCCTGACAAAGCAGGGGGGGTAAGAGATGCAGACTGGACCCCTGGGTCAGGAAGATCCCCTGGAGGCGGGCATGGCAACCCACTCCACTACTGTTGACCAGAGAATCCCATGGACAGAGGAGCCTGGCGGGCCACAGTCCATAGGGTCACAAAGCGTCATTCACGATTGAAGCAACTTAGCAACCACATACAGAACAGCACAGAAAGCGAGTGCCCCGGAATTAGGAGAACAAATTTTGGGGGATGGTTCCCAAAATTGTGTGAGTGGTTGTAAGAATCCCAGGAGCAGGTTTTTAATTATTATTCTTAATTAGAGATATTGGGCTTTAAAACCGTATGTATTCTACCTGAGTAGGAAATAGAGGAATGGCTTTTCTTATTTAGATTTTCCAGTTGGAGTACCACTTCGTCAAGTACACAACCAAAAGTACATTTAATAAAGTTATTGACAGATTCTGAGTAAATCTGTGGAGGCAGGAGAAGGATGTGGAAAACTCCGTGTAGACATTTTGGACCCACGCCTGCATTTGGAATACCCCAGATACCATCGTTTAGAGAGAAGCCACACTATCTAAATTTATACGCATGGGGGAAAGTTATAGATACGGAATAAACCTAGAGCTTAAGATTTTAAAAGAATGTACAGATCATCTATTCCAACCTCCTCCATAATGCAAGAATAGCCTTTATAACATCCTGGGCAGAGAGATGGTCATGTAGCTAGATAGCTTCAGTGACGATGAGCTCAGTATTAATGGGCTGTATTGATCGGAAGGGAAATGGATTATACTGGAGGAGGGAAATGCATTAGGATTTGTAATAAACAAAATGTGAAAGGTTCAAGTGTCTGTAAAGGTATAACCATGTGGTTAAACATGTTTGGAAATATTGGTGGTGGTGGTTTAGTCACTAAGTCGTGTCTGACTCTTTTCGACCCCCTGGACTGTAGTCAACCAGGCTCCTCTGTTCACAGGATTTCCCAGGCAAGAATACTGGACTGGGTTGCCATTTCCTTCTCCATTGGAAATACTACAGATGATGTTTGAAGAAATGAAAGTTAAGCATCAGTGGACTCTGAAGAGCAGGTTTTAGCAAGTAGGCTATAGAAAGACAGACACGCTAAAGATGAGAAGGCTGTCAACTGTCTGCATGCTCACAGACATGGAATGAATGAAAGACACAGCTGCAAATCACCCAAGAGGAAAGAAAACATCCAGTGAGGATGGGATGGACATGCAGCGCTTTGGTTGCCCTGGCGACGGGACCCCTCTCCTCATTTTGATGGCACTGTGGTGAATGCGACCTGTGAAAATAAAATGAAGGATGATATCAATAGTGGAGTAAGCTGGTGGAAAGCCCCGATGTGGGGAGGAATCAGGAGGAGCCCAATGATGGTTGTTGGAAGACATGTGATCCGGGAGGAAGAGGACAAGGACCTAGGATGTCAGAGAAAGAGAGGGTGGTCGCCTCTGCTCCAACTGCTTCCTTCTCAAGATGGTGTAGGGCAGTGTGATGGTGAATTCTGTGTGTCAACTGGGCTAGGCTATGCTGTGTCCAGTCTAGACAGGTTGTTGAGAAGGGGTCCTGCACCTGTGATTCACATCTATAATTACCCGACTGTAAGGAAAGGAGATTGTCTTGCCTAATGTGGTGGGCCTCGTTCAATCAGTTGAAGGATTTAAGAGCAAAGACAGGTCTCATGGAGAAGAAACTCTAACTCAATTCTAGAACCCTGAAATCCTGCCTGAGTTGCCCCCCAGCCAGCCCACAGATTTCAGCCTGAGACTAAACATCAACTCCTGTCTGAGTTTCCAGACTGACAGCCTGCCCTATAAATGTCAAACCTGCTTGCCCATCACAAATCGATCTCTATATCTATCATCTACTTATCTATCTACTGAAAGAGATTACAGCAAGTCTCTTTCAATAGATAAATAGATGATAGATGTACAGACACATTTTCTTAGATACAGATATCTAGATTACACACAGATATAGATATTTAGTATCTACATATAGAGAGAGGGAGATTCATCTATAATTCATGCATACTTTTAGAAATTCCTTCCCTAGGACTTGAAACTTGAGTCCATGTCACTGACACCAATCGACTCTAGTTCTGTGCTCTGACCTTATGAAGAACAAATTCAATATAGTCTAATTATCTGATCAAACAATGTAGGACGATATCAACAGTGGAGTAAAAGACAGTCTTGAGAGCCCCAGTGTGAGGAGAAAATAAAGTTTGGTAACTGGACAACAGAGGATGAGGTGGTTGGATGGCTTCATTGACTCAATGGACATGAGTTTGAGCAAGCTCTGTAAGACACTGAAGGAAAAGGAAGCCTGGCATGCTGCAGTCCACAGGGTTGCAAAGAGTCGAACATGACTTGGCAACTGAACAACAACAGTCAAACTGGGCATACCGGTTTCTTATCTCATCGATTACTTTGTAACAGTGGGTCCCTGCCCTTCTAAAAGCCCTTCTCCTGGAACCCACCCTTACATCTCCCTCCAAGTGGATGAGGTGCCATGACCATGCTCCTCCAGGTCAGTAGGTTAGACAAGGGGTGACTCCTGAAAAGAGTCAGGCCAATCAGGAATCTGAAATGAATAGATATATTGACTGTCACCAGTCTTGTGGGCAGGGTGGGATAAGATTCAGCATGACCGTGCTTGTCCGAGTGCCATAACACAAGGGAAAAAAATCTGCAGAGCAAAGATGAAAGCAGAGATCCAAGGTAGGCCTCAAAAGACTGTGTGACCGACCTTCTACAGTCTTTTTCTGTTTTCAGTTCTTCATGAGTAACTGATTGAACTGTCTCCCTTTGGGTTCTGTGACTGACCTCTGTGTCCTTTGGTTGTGGAAAAGAGCTCTGAATCTTTCCAAGATACGTTCTTGTCTTAAGGTAATAAGAAGGGGTTTAAAAAAAAAAAAAGGGGGTTTAAGTTACTTGCAGCGGAAAGATGGGTGATATGGATGCTGATTCTGTATTGCCTAGCAACAAAACCGTGTGGAGGGTGTCTGTGTACAACACCAGGAGTAAAGCATGAGAGGAGCATCAAAATATATCGAACTGCTAACTTACAGGTTGCATTGGAAGAGACGCTTTGCAAAAGGTCAAGTTAAAGCGTTAGAAGGAAAAGAGGTCATAGGAGGTTCTTGCAGTGAGCTTCATTCAGTGGTATAATAATAGCCCAAAGTAACAGCCAGCACTTAAAACATTCCGTGTGTGCTTGGCATTGTTCGAAGTGTTTTACATCTACTAGTTCATTTAATTCTCACTTCAATACTACCAGGTATCCGATGTTATTATCGCTGTTTTACAGATGAAGAAGCGGGCCATGTCCTTAGCGGAACTGAAACTGAGAAGAATTTGAGAGCCCAAATTCAGTACAGAGTAGCAACAAGCTTCTTCCTCCCAATTAGTAAGCAAATTGCTTTTCCATTCTTGTTATATGTAAAAACCCTAATCCTAATTTTAGGTCCAACCAGTGCCAATGGCTTATTTTTTTAAACACTGTGTCCTATATTTGTTTCCAAGACAACAAATAGAAAATACAGCATCCAATCATTTATGTCAGAAATCTGGAAAATCCTCCCCCCCATATCAGAGCCAAAATGTCCCTCATCTGTAAACAGAGGGGGAAGTTGTTATAATTTCATACTTGCTGCATAACAAAACGACCCTTTATTCTCCCATCAAGCCATTACGGGTCTCAAGATACACTTTCTATTCCTGGAATCATGGCTAAATGCTCTTTAAGTGGTGAAAAGTGATCTCTAAGTGGGCTTAAGTTGGGAAACCTACATTATCTGAATGGTGAATTTGGCTGAAACAGAGAAACAGATGGTGGAGGCCCTGCTTCAGCTTCTAAACGTGAAACAAAGTAGGGAGAAGAAAGAAGAGCCATAACACAGAAAACCTGGAGATGCACAGTTTGACACAGGGATTTTTGAATCCCACGTCAAAAATATATCTATTTACCCAGAGAACCAATTTAAACACAAACGCTCCTCCCCACAAGCAAAAATGACTGGAATATTTCTCTTTTAAGGAACTAATTTTTCTCTTAAAACATTTTTAAAAAAATTGTTTTAAAGTGCTCAGTAAATAGAACATTAAAAAGAATCAAATAATATCAGAGATTTTAGCCAGGCCTTCTCTATAGAAATCATCCTATCCCAGTCCCCTGGATAAGAGACACTCACTGTTCTGGCCACGTATCCCTTTACAACAAACACTCCAAGGTCTGATTCATTTTTATAACTGCCACTGTTGAATAAGGATGTTTATTAGCATCCTCTATTTATTCTTCTCCTTTTGGGCTGTCTCTTCCTTCAGAGCCACCTTGATTTGCAGTTGGCAGCTTGAGTCCAGGAGAAAATTAAAACTTTCACTCCGTGTCCCCTGATGACTTATTCACCTCCTCCACCCCTGTTTCTGAAAAATCCTGACCCCATATATGCAAATGATGACTTTTATAGGAAGAGGATTAAAAGTGGAAGCAGCATAATAATTAACAGTCCACAAGATGTTTGCTTTTGCAAAGACGTGACATTCATTTAGGGCCATCATTTTTCTTTATTCCCCAGCTCTAAGGTCTGAAAGAGGTGCACCGGTTTCACTGATAGGCAGGCTGAGGTGAAGTGATTAAGCCCCACTGTGCAGTTGCCCTTAATATAAAAATTAAGGACGGATGGACGGATGAATGGATGTGTTAGGGGACACACTGACTGAAACTGCCCGCCCTGGCCAGGCACCAGGCACTGTTTGCATGAGTTATTTTAAGACAGGAGGTCCTGGTTAGGAACACAGAACTAACAAGCCACCACCAACAGGAAGAATTCAGGAAAGGTCAAAAGGAGACGTCACGCGTCCTGCCACCTTCCAGAATCTGCCTCGCTAGCCTCCATCTTGGCTGAGCAATGAGTGCAGCCCCAGGAAGGATCCCGAGTCAGGATGATCAGACAGAGAGAGCCTAGAAACTAACCCTATCTCTATAAAACCCAAGACGGCTCGCCGCACGGCACAGCAGTCCTTCTGGTTTCCCTTCCCCTGCTGCCCTCTGCCCAGGCGCCCCTTCCCGTAAAGTCTCTTGCTTTATCAGCACATGATTCTCTTTGGACAACTCGCTTCTGGATGTTAGACAAGAGCCCACTCTTGGGCACTGGGAGGGGTTCCCCTTCCCGCAACAGATGGATGGACAGGTAGACATATAAGACTGATCTCAGTATTTTCTGGACAATGCAGCTTGGTGTCATTAAGAACATCACAAATTCGTAGAGATGGATTTAGAGATCTAATTAACACAAACAATAGCATAGTCTAAGGGCATGAGAAGTTGGCAAAGTCTGGATCTTCAGCACATCCAGATCTAGAAGGTGGGAGGGTAGGAGAGGCAAAGGAAGGAAACAGCGAAAACCAGCAAACACTCACAGTGCTGATAGGAAATCATTTTCATGAGAATGTCTGTGATTAAAACACAAGTACTTGCATTTTTCCGTTCCACCCCCCAAGCCCCCATCAAGTCCTCAAAAACCTGACTTCAGACACAGCGCTCTTTTCAGGAGCCTTCCCCTAAGTCTGCCTTTCACACCACCCCTTTGAAATCCCGCATCCTTTCAACTGTGGAAACCCAGGGCAGGGCTTCATCTGAAGAGAAGGCTTCAGGCTTTCATTCTCTCTGAAGATTTCCCCTCATCTTTGACCTCATCATCAGCAAGACATCTTGTCCCGCATCTGGAATTCAACTGAGCCGTTGCCTACTTCTGGTAACCTGAATAAAGCCAGGTCTGCCTCAAAGGAACACAGCAAACCCTCGTAAAATTCGACAAAGCCAAGGGGGCTTGGCAAAATGAGAAAACTGCAAGACATTCGCCCTCCACAGTCCCAGGAGAAAATCCTTCCGGTCTAAATATGCCTCCCTTTTCTTCACCCCCCAAATAGTCTAAGCTCTGATCTCTCCCTAAATCTCAAAGTTGTTAAATCAGAGAAACGAGATCCATCCTTAAATATCCGGTCCCATCCTTGTCTGGGCACCTCTGTTCCGTTTCTCCCTTTAGGTCTGCCCTCGTGCGCACAAGACCAAGCCTGTCTTTTTCAACATTCTATTCCCCAAGCCCAGTCCAGTGCCTGTCACCATCGGAGACCCTCAAATAAATATTAGTTGAATAAATGAATGGATGAGGCATATGCAGTAGGGAGAAGAATGAATCTTATTAAATTTAGTCTGATATTAGAATAGGATTAGGAGAATCCTTTAGGGGTTGGAGCTTATTAATAAACAGTTGCATGATATTAAACTATGAAGACAGGAGGAAAAAAAAAACAGCTCATTATTCCGATATTTCCTTCATAACATAAAGCCAATGAATAAGCTGCGTTTAGGGGAGGCAGGCAATATATTTAAGCCCTGTAAAGACCAACATTAGTACACAGCCTCCATGCAATCTCATTTGTTCTCTAACACAATCCATCATAACTGAAGTATGTTTTTGCTTATAGGGATCATAAAAACTCACTTGATTTATTGTTTTCTTTTCCTCCCTTCTGTGTTCTCTGGGAAAACTCAGTTATACATAGATCTCTTTCTTCAGGGAGAAAAAAAGAGAGAGAGAGAGATTCTTGTCACCAGGGCTTTTACAAACACCAACTTACTCTTTCCTCTAGAGAAAGGAGATCCTACAACAGGGGTTTAATCAATTGCCACACAGGTACTGTGGTGACAAACCTGTACTCCGCCCCTGTTTCATCTCTGTATGCAGCTCACTTTCAGGGTCTAAAACAAGTCTTAACTCTTTATGAGATGTTCAGCCAGCCACTGACTCACACATGCATTGCTGGTGATCTGTGTTAACAGTCAATAGGATAACTGGAGATGTGATTACATAATGTACCTTTCATGGACAATTTTATTTAGGTATCCCAAATGCATATCAGCCTGCTAATGTAGGAGACAACTCAAGAGATGCAGGTTCAATCCCTGGGTTGGGACGCTAAGATCCCACATGCCTCATGGCCCCCAAACCAAAACAAACAACAAAAAAATAATACTGCAAAAAAATTAAAGACTTTAAAAACGGTCCAAATTTTAAAAAAAAAAAAATCTTAAAATGGGGTGAGGGGAGGAAAAGTAAAAAGATCTGCAGGCTAAGTTCTGTGTCCTGAAAAGATTCCATAGAAAACGCCAACCTCACACAGAGCCCCTGCCAAAGGACCACCTCCTCTAACACATGATTCTGCAGGCTATACAGGCAAATAATTAAGGAAAAATAAAAAATCTGAAATAGTCAACAGTAGCCACTGACTAAATGTAAAACAGCAGCCTGCGGGCAACTACTACTCATTGGAAAAGACCCTGATGCTGGGAAAGAATGAAGGCAAAAGAAGAAGGGGGCAGCAGAGCATTAGATGGTTAGAGAGCAACACCAACTCACTGGACTTGAATCAGCAAACTCTGGGAGACAGTGAAGGACAGGGAAGCCTGGCATGCTGCAGTCCATGAGGTTGCAGAGTCGGAAACGATTTAGCAACTGAACAATTAACGGCCACTGACTAAGTGTAAAATAGTAGCCAGTGGACAACCGTAGCATAATGTCCACTGATGACTGTCATGCAGAGATGCGTGCAAATCTGTGACGTTCATGCTCAGAAACAGAATAAACTTCAGGGCCTGGGGGAGTGCAAGATTTGAGCAAGAATTCTCACTATACTGCCCAGTTCTAAGCAAGCAACGAAAAATCAGGATTCCCTTCTCCAGTCTGCACATGCACAGATCTGATATGCAGGATGGCCGAGATGTCAGCTTTACCACTGTGGGGACAGACCTCACTGGAGCCCTCATTTGACCTGGAATGCGTCACATTAACTCTCAAAGTGGCCAGAGTCTGTCTGTCAAGTGGGAAGAGCAGGGGACCTGACGGGAGGGGTCTCATGGAATTCAAAGCAATACATTTATACCAAAGCTCGCACATGACAAGAGCTCCAAACACGGCCGTCACTGTTGCTGCTACCGTCACTAAGTCATATCTGACTCTTTGTGACCCCACGGACTGCAGCACACAGGGTTCCTTCTGTCCGTGGGATTTCCCAGGCAAGAATACTGGAGTGAGTTACCATTTCTTCCTCCAGGGGTTCTTCCCGACTCAGGGATCGAACCCGTATCCCTTGCATTGGCAGGTGGATTCCTTACCACTGAGCCACCATGGAAGCCCCAGCCAAGATCAGAGCATTATAATATTATTCATGCATTACTTATATAAATCCACACATTTAAATATAAATGATATAATATATAAAGTATACATAATATGTAAAACATATATGTATATTATATATATTTACATATGATTATAATTCTCTGTCCCCTCCCAGAATTTTATACTGCTTCCTAATAAGCAGATCAATACAAACCAAAATATGAAATAAAACTTAGAGAAGCTGAGGAGGAGTCTGAAATTTCAGCATGTTTCCTGAGTTATGACCTTGACCACAGAGTGTCATCTTGAATGTCCAAACCAGGTACAGACAAAAACACAGGGAAATACTAGCTAAGAAAGACCTGAAGACCCCGTGTCTGTGGATGGGCAGATCACAGGGAGAATAATGTTGCATTGATTTAACTTTATCTGGGGTATAATCATGAGTATTTAATATATGATTTTCCCCAAAAGATAAGACTGTAGGGGGGGTCCAGTGGCTTAGGTTTGGAGCTCCCTATTCAGGGGGCCCAGGGTTCCATTCCTGGTTGAACTCAACCAAGAGTTCAAATGCTGCAACTACAAAAAAATTGTAAAAATAAACAGGAATGTTGGAGTCAGACCGATTAAAAGATCCTTAAAGCAGATTAAAAGAGCCTTTTGAAGACCTATCAGCCCATCACTATGTGTGGGACCTATTTAGATCCTGTTTCAAATGAACAGACTATGGGAAAAAAATGACCCTTCTGAGAAAGGTGGGTACTTAAACAATGGTTTCATAATTGATGATATTCAGGAATCACTGCTAAATTTTTTGCAGGTATTGGGGTCACATTAGAAAAAGACTTCTATGGTTATATTATGTAAAAGATGGCCATTATCCAAAATACACATACAAAAGATAACAACTGTTGGCAGGAATGTAGAGAAACCGGAAGTCTTGTCCACTGTTGGGGAGAATATAAAGTGGGGCAGCCACTATAAAATGCTATGGAGGTTCCTCAGAAAATTAAAAGTGGAATTATGATATGATCCAGAAATATCTTCTTTCCCTGGTAGCTCAGCTGGTAAAGAATCCACCTGCAATGCAGGAGACCCCAGTTCAATTCCTGGGTCAGGAAGATCCCCTGGAGAATGGAACGGCTACCCACTCCACTATTCTGACCTGGAGGACTCCCTGGACAGAGGAACCTGGCAGGCTATAGTCCATGGGGTCGCAAAGAGTCGGACACAGCTGAGAGACTTTCAGTTTCACTTTCCAGCAATACCGACTTCTGGGTATTTATCTAAGAGCTGGACAAGGATCTCTTATGTACTCTCATGTTCACTGCAGCTTTATTCATGACAGCCAAGATATGGACACAAACTTGATATCCATCCAGGGATAAATGGATAAAGACAATGTGGTGTACACATACAACAGAATATTAGTCAGCATTAAAAAGAAGGAAATCCCACCACATGTGATAACATGGGTGAACCTGAAGGATATTATGAAAAGTGAAATAAGCCAAAGACAGACAAATACTGCGCGATTTCACTGACATGAAGTATCTAAAATAGACAAACTCATATGAAATCAACCCTAAATATTCATTGGAAGGACTGATGCTGAAGCTGAAGCTCCAATATGGCCACCTGCTACAAAGAGCCGACTCATCGGAAAAGACCCTGATGCTGGGAAAGAGTGAGGGCAGGAGGAGAAGGGGGTGACAGAGGGTGAGATGGTTGGATGGCATCACCGACTCAATGGGCATGAGTTTGCGCAAACTCCAGGACGTGGTGAAGGACAGGGAGGCCTAGTGTGCTGCTTCCAGGGAAGCAGGGAAGTCCATGGGGTCGCAAAGAGTTGAACATGACTTAGCAACTCAACAACAACATACAAACAGAAGAGAATGGTTGCCAGGGGCTGTGAGGAGGAGCCATGGGGCTTTAACAGAAAGCTATAGTTAAGCTGGACAAATCCTAGACAACTCTGAACCACATTGTGTCTGTAGTTAAATACACTGAATTGTGCACTTAAAACTTTGTTAAGCCGCTGCTGTGCTTAGTCGCTCGGCTGTGTCTGACTCTTTTCCGACCCCAAGGACTGCAGCCTGCCAAGCTCCTCTAACCATGGGGATTCTCCCACCAAGGATACTGGAGTGGTTTGCTATGCCCTCCTCCAGGGTAAGAGGGTGGACCTCATGCTAAATAAAATAAAAATTTTAATTTTAAGAGGAAAAATGATCTCTTATCCTTCAGAAATGCAAACTGAAATACTTAGGGGAACAATGACAGGATACTTGGCATATGCTTTCAAGTAACAGGGCTTCCCTGGTGGCTCAGATGGTACAGAATCTGCCTGCAGTGCAGGAGACCCAGGTTCAATCCCTGGGTGGGGAAGATCCCGTGGAAAAGGGCATGGCAAACCATTCCAATATTCTTGCCTGCAGAATCCCATGGACAGAGGAGCCTGGTGGGCTACAGTCCATGGGGTCACAAAGAGTCAGATACAACTGACCAATTAACAGTTCAAGTAACAGGAGACTGGAGAGGAAGAGTGATCCAGAGTGTAGAAAAACAAGATTAGCCATACTGTGATAATGACTGAATCTGAGAGATGAAGGTTCCTTATGCTATTCTTTCAACTAAATTTTGGCACAATGCAAAATTTCTTTTAAAAAAGAAATCCATAGAAGATGATGCAAGGTGATGATTAAAATGTTGATTAGGGCTCTAGCAGCCTGGCACTGTTCATCCCAGGTCTAGCCTCCGTGTGAATGGAGCTGTAGAAACTCAAGTGTCTAAAAATGATGGAAACCCACTTTAGCCAAGATAACCCACTTACAGTCTGTGCCCTTAAGAAACCACCACAGACTGTGTCATAAGGGAAATAATGTTCAGATACATGAATTAATTATCAGTAGGAGAGAATGAAAAGCGTATCTACCTCTTATAGGTATTAATACCCAAAAGCTGTTGCAACCACCCTTCTCAACTTTGGAAAGGTCACTGGGATGTAATGAACGATAGGGTCATGGAGGTCACAGTTATATTAAAAGTGAGCTGAATTTTAAGATTTTACTGCAAATAAAATTTTCTGCAGGGAATTTATTAAGCCCGAGCAAGGTTACAGAGTTATTTGTGGTGTTTTAAAGCTACTTTTATTAATAATAACCTTGCCAGGGTGCATCATTTGAGAAGGTGCCCACATTAATCCAAAAATGTGTGTCTCCATTATTACCAGGAACAGGAAATAATGAAATTTCTATGGCAGAACAGAAGAAATCACAACTTGGTAGGTTATGGGTATCTGGCAGAGAGGAGCCATCCTTCTAGGTAAATAGGCATCAGAGGCCACAGATAATTCGGAGGCACTGATCATGTGAAAGAAATCCGATTTATCTAGAAAATTTTACTCTAAGTTACACTTTATACCTGTGTTTCTATTTCTAAGATATCAGTGAACTTTAAATGGTACAAGAGAATTCAAGCTATATATTTCGCTAGGTCTGGAAGAGGAAAATAGGAACCTTTGCACTTTCGTGTATATGGTGTGTGTGTACATGAGCTTGGTCCTGATTGACTCTGCAACCCCACAGACTGCAGCCACCAGCTTCCTCTGTTCATGGGTTTTCCCAGGCAACAATACTGGAGTGGGTTGCCATTTCCTCCTGCAAGGGATCAACCCCATGTCTCTTATGTCTCCTGCACTGGTAGGTGGATTCTTTACCACTGCGCCACATGGGAAGCCCTCCACTTCCCATGTAATATTTAAAGGCAAGGATAACAAGAGTCAGAGATCAAAATTCAAATCCCAGCTCAGTCCAGTTTAGCGGCCTAAATCTAGACTGACCTCAGCTTCCCTGAGCCAACTCCCTCAGATATAAAGTGAAAAGAGTCATATGTCTCCCCCAAAGCCATTGTAAAGATTCAACCAGAGTCTATATGGCAATTGTACAGTCAAATTCCCAGTACATATTAACCATAATATAAGTGGCTGTGTTTATTTTAAAACTATTTTGAAACCCTACAAAGATTGTGGCCTTTGTTTCTATGGGCCATTTTCTTCTCTCTCTTGATTAAATGAGCAATTCCTCTGTCATAGCATATGAGGCTCTGAAGTGTCACCATCTGAGTTCCAATCACAGACTGTGAAACCCTTAGGAAAACTGCTTTGACTCTAAGACATTTATTAACATTCACTGATGTATTTTAAAAGGGACAGAAATAGCGAGCCCCTTTGTGTGGTTGTTGTGGAGTTAGGTGAGATACTGGATGCAAAGGTCTTAAAGTCTGAACTTGGCAAAGGGTCAACACATAAAGATTCAGTTAGGAGATTACAGATAAGCATTGGTTCAAGGTGGCAGAGTAGAAGGACGTCCGCTCATCTCCCTCTGCGAGGCCACCAAAGTTGCAACTAGCTGTTGAACCACCATTGACAGGAAGATGCTGGAAGCCATCAAAAAAAGATAATCCATGTCCAAAGACAAAGAAGAAGCCACAAAGAGATGGTAGGAGGGGCGCAATCATGATAAAATCAAATTCCATACCCACTGGGTGGGTGACCCACAAACTGGATATGAAGGTTCTGAGCCCCAGGTCAGATTCCCCGCTGGATTCCCAGCCAGGGGATCCAGCAAAGGGACAAGGCATCCCCAGGGAATCTGACCTTGAAGGCCAGTGGGATTTCATTACAAGATTTCCACAGGAATGGGGGAAACAGAGACTCCACTCTTAGAGGTCACAAACAAAATCTGGCATGCACCAAGACCCAGGGGAAAGGAACAGGAACCTCACAGGAGACTGAACCAGACCTTGTTGGTTGAATAAATGTATAATTTGTAAGACTGAGTAAGTAGTCACTACCCCCACTGGCTCAGATGGTAAAGACTCTGCCTGCAATGCAGGCGACCCAGGTTCAATCTCTGGATCAGGAAAAACCTCTGGAGAAGGGCATGGCAATCCACTGCAGTACTCTTGCCTGGAGAATTCCATAGACGGAGGAGACTGGTGGGCTCCAGGACATAGGGTCTCTAAGCATAGGAAATGACTGGGTGACTCATAGACACACACACACAGCCCCTATTCTTACAACCTTCCGTATAAGGTGATTTCATTCACCCTAACCCATTCCATTTGACGATTCAATAATCCCATCTGTGAGGAAGTCATCCCTCACTCCTGACTTCCTTTCCTTTTTCTGCATTTCTGTCTGTTCCCTGCTGCTTCTGCCCTTGCTGCTGGTGGAAGACAGCCAGGGTTTGCATGCCCATCACCAAAAATCCTGGAGTTTTCTAAAGCTCCGGACATGCACCTGGCCTCGTTCCTTGGGAACACAATCGAAAGGAATGAGCTCTTCAGAGAAATCTCATCTTTTGTCATCTGCCAAGAGCAGCCACCGAGAAAGGATACATGGAAAAGCCAAATGACATCCTCAGGCATGGTACCATGCCCATGAATCACCAGGGAGGGGGCATCGGTCCATCTAATTCTGAATATTTGTGTGGGGTTGGTTAAAAGAAGTGGGCTGGTACAAGGAAACACACACACACACACACACACACTGACATTATCACTTGTTTATAAAGAACATTAGAATGTCAGGTGCTGGTTTAATTTGTTTTGTAGTCAATTTTCCTGCCCCTCAAGGCTCATTAGCCAAGTAATCATTCCACATGATAACGTGTCCTCTGTGCTTCCTCCTTGGGTCCAAGAATACATCTTCAGCGCCATTCCCAGCAGCAGACGTCCTTCATCAGCAACCTTGCCTGGCTTTGCTGAAAGGGCGCCAACACTGCACACGTGTTTCTCTCTTCCCCGGCATCCATTAACTCCGTTTACCATATACTTAGACATCTGGCCAAGGAACCAACAAGCGTGTTTCCCCCATCCTCCACAATAATTCAACATAATGTCTAATTCCTCACAATGTGTCCCTCTGAGAGAGACATCAAGATCAAGCCAACGTCATTTCAAATTATATTGGCTTTGACCAGATGTTCCACGTCTGGGAAATTATGTTTATTGAACATTTACATACTAGTTATTATCGAAATCTGGTTTTTCCAGTAGTCATGTACGGCTGTGAGAGTTGGACCATAAAGAAGGCTGAGTGCCAAAGAATTGATGATTCTTTCCAATTGTGCTGCTGGAGAAGACTCTTGAGAGTCCCTTGGACAGGAAGGAGGTCAAACCAGTCAATTCTAAAGGGAATCAACCCTGAATCTTCACTGGAAGGACTGAAGCTAAAGCTGAAGTTCCAGTACTTTGGCCACCTGATGCAAAGAGCTGACTTGGAAAAGACCCTGAAAGACTGAGGGCAGAAGGAGAAGGGGGCAACAGAGGATGAGACGGTTCAATGATATCATCGACATAGTGGACATCAGTTTGAGCAAACTCCAGGAGATAGTGAATGACAGGGAAGCCTAGCATGCTTCAGTCCATGGGGTCGCAAAGAGTCAGACACAACTTGGCAATTGAATGACGACAGATTGTTGAAATCACAGTATAGGCTACTCTGAGGCTAAAGTTCGGGAATCTGGGTTTCAAGAAGGATCCAGTGCTGTTCTCCCTAACCTGGGGCCAGCCTCCCTTCAGATTCATGAGGCTTCCTCAGCATCAACTCTTCTCCAGCTACATTCTCTCTCCTTGAAAATTCATCCAATAAGGAGACTTTTAATGTGATGATGTATGGATGGCCCCAAAATCCTATCTTTAGACCTCACTCCCTGATCTCTAGACTTGGATATAAACTCTGTTTGTGAAACTACACTTGAAAGTTTCACAGGTATCATTAAACATGTCCAAAATGGAGCTCTCAAGACTTGACGTGTCCTACAAATTGGTCCTTCCGTTAATCTTCAACCTTCAAGTCACTGCCACTTACCTAATGGCTAAGAGTCGCTCTCCTTTCCTCCTTTCCCTTCATCGCTCCATCTGTGACTGCTATCAAACAATCACATCCATCCCTATCACCATTTCTCTAGGACTGGCCACCATCATTGCTTATTTGGGTTCCTCTGAGTCTACTAACTGATTTTCCCTTTTGATACCATCTCTTCAAATATATCTGTCATGTAGCGATCAAAGTGATCATTTTAACACATAAATCAGAATATATTTCTTCTTTACTTAGAATCATCAAATGGTTTCCCTTGGTACTTAGGGAAGAACTCAAAGACTTTACCCTGGTGTGCAATCTTGTCCCTCCCTCTTCATGTAATAATGCACTCCCTCACTCACTATACCAAAGATACACGGACCCTTTTCTGCTCCCCAATAAATCCATCTCATTTCCACCTGAGCATCTTTGCCCTTGCTCTTCCCTTTTTCTGTAACGGTCTTCCCCTTAGTCTTTGCATGCCTTAACCTCATTCTTTATATCTTAGCCAAAATGCCATACCAGCAGAGACGCTTCCTACCTAATGGCAGCAGATCAAATGCCATACACACCCTCTACAAAAGGTGACTCCCTATCATGCTTTGTTAACTTCCTAGCACATCTCAACAACCAGTCCATCCTAAAGGAAATCAGTCCTGAATATTCATTGGAAGGACTGATGCTGAAGCTGAAACTCCAATACTTTGGCCACCTGATGTGAAAAACCGACTCATCTGAAAAGACCCTGATGCTGGGAAAGATTGAAGGTGGGAGGAGAAGGGGACGACAGAGGATGAGATGGCTGGATGGCATCACTGACTCGATGGACATGAGTTTGAGCAAGCTCTGGGAGTTGGTGATGGACAGGGAAGCCTGGCGTGCTGCAGTCCATGGGGTCTCAGAGTCAGACACGACTGAGCGACTGAATGGGACTGAGCACATCTCACCACCTTTACTTCTCTTGTTGACTTATATTTACTCTCCAAGTATCTTGTGCCACTGTCTTCACTGGAATATACTAGGGCAAGAGGCCAGTTATCTTTCTCATTGACCAATCTTTAGTACCTAAAAGATAATGTAGTGTATGATGTCTAATACATATTTACTGAATGAACAAAAAAATGGATGGATGGGTAGATGGATGGATGAGGTGGATGGACAGATGTCAAGAGTGTTGGCTGTGGTTTTCTACCAAAGGCTCCATTGAGTCTATAACCCTGAACGCCAAATTCAACTAGAATTTCCTGCCTTTAGAGGACTCTCAGAGCCTTGTTTCAAGCCACTGAAGACCCAAACATTCACACTCAGCCATCCTAAGAAGTGACCCGTCACCACCCAGATGACCTATCCCCTTTTCAAAGGATGTTCTGTGGACCAGCAACATCAGCATTACTCAGGAGTTATTATAATTTCAGAACCTCAGATTTCACCCCAGATTTACTGAATCAGCATCTGCATTTTAACAAGATTCTCTGGTGATTTGCATGCCCATCAAAATTTGAGAAGCCTCATTTTGTGAATCCCTGGGACTGCAGGGAGATCAAATCAGTCAATCCTAAAGGATATCAACCCTGAATATTCACTGGAAAGACTGATGCTGAAGCTGAAGCTCCAATACTTGGGCCACCTGATGCAAAGAACCAACTCATTGGAAAAGACCCAGATGCTGGGAAAGACTGAGGGCAGGAGGAGAAGGGGACACCAAAGGATGAGATGGTTGGATAGCATCACTGACTTAATGGACATGAATTTGAGCAATCTCCAGGAGACAGTGGAGGACAGAGGAGCCTGGTGTGCTGTAGTCCATTGGGTTGGAAAGAGTCGGGCACAACTTAGCAACTGACCAACAAGCACAACAATATTTTGGTTACACTGCTATGACCCCTGATGCTTATTAGAAGCCTCATTTTAAGACAAAGGGCTTCCCTGATAGATCACTTGGTAAAGAGTCTGCCTGCAATGCAGGAGATCCTGGTTCGATTCCTGGGTCAGGAAGATCCACTGGAGAAGGGATAGGCTACCCACTCCAGTCTTCTTGGGCTTCCCTTTGGCTCAACTGGTAAAGAATCTGCCTGCAATGCAGGAGACCTGGGTTCGATCCCTAGGTTGGTAAGATCCCCTGGAGAAGGGAAAGGCTACCTACTCCACTATTCTGACCTGGAGAATTCCATGGACTGTGTAGTCCATGAGGTCACAAAGAGTCAGACACCACTGAGTAACTTTCACTTTCACTTAAAACAAATAAACCTGAGGCTCTGGGGCCACTGCCTCTGCCTGAGTCTCTGGGCAGCACTGGCACTTTTAAAACTCTCCCAAGTGTTCTAATGTGCAATCAATAGTTAGAATCAATGATAGTACATATAAGACAAGCATCTCAAAATTTTACAAATTCTGCATCTGTGTCTGTTATTCCAAAAATAAAACAATGTATGATGCACACACAGGAGGAATGATGACAAAGCTCCAGCTCCAAGGACCATGGAACGGGCTCAGGCTATGCCCCCCAAAAAAGAGGGGCAACTCAGGGCTTGTGATTTACACCAAGGCAGGGTCTTGGGATGTGTTCGTCAGTTTTCATGATTCTCAGAGGAAAACATCCAAAGATATCTCATAATATTTCTCCATAATAATAAAAGGAAAGCACCTGAAGTATATGAACAGCTTCAGATATTACCCGTGACTTCACACCTTTTTGAAATTTCACACCTTAATCAAAGGCAGATGCTGTTTACTTGTGGAATGCCAATGTTTTGAAACTGCTATCTGTAATTAGCTCATTAGCTCACCTGTGGAATTGTTTGGCTATAAAAAAAAAAAAAAGAATTTTTTGTTTGAATCAGATCTTTTTTGTCCTGGTTGTTCAGTCGGTAAGCCATGTCTGACGCTTTGTGACCCCATGGACTGCAGCACGCCAGGCTTCCCTATCCTTCACTATCTCCCAGAGTTTGCTGAAACTCATGTCCATTGAGTCGGTGATCAGGGATAATAACCCCCCACAACTCGGGGAGATTCTTGGGCTCTTCACCTTTCCTAACATACATGCCAGGAGAGACTCAGGGCAAGGACGTTCAGCCTTTAAAGGAAGTTCTTGGTTAAGCAGTCAAAAAGCAGTGTCTTGACATGGAAACTTAATTTGGTTTCTGAAAGCAACCTGCCACCCCAGGGTTCTGGCTCCATGTCAGCATCTCTGTCAAGGGGTTAAACATCATGCTTTGAAAGATTCAGCTTGCCCTAATTTAAGACACACAATCTTTTTCTTTTTACTTTAAATATGAATATCCTTAGCCACTGTATCAGTCAAGTCCCCCATAGGAAACAGATGGCATACTCAAATTCAGATTATTTAAGGAGATTTTTACTTACCGAGGTACTATTTCCAAAGGCGTGGGCAGAGGGGAGGGAAACCAAGCAGGCTGTGCAGCAACCCCAAATCAGGAGCAGCATGGTTGTCACCCTGCCCAGGCCAGAGGGGGTAGGGGGTGCGGAGAAGGAGCAGCTATGGGTCCCCAGAAGGAAAGGGGGCCACACGGCAGGGGAGCAGTGTGACCTCCAGCCCTCATAAGCGTGCTAAGACAAAAAAATGCGTTGGCTGCACTCAACTCCCCACCTCCAACCTCCCGCCCAAACTCTCCATCAGCAAAATTCAAACGAAGATCCAAGGGTGAAGGAGCCATGAGCATCATCAGTATTTATCAGCTTCCTGGGAAAAGAGCATAGGGACACGGCGGACAGAAGAACGGCCCCTCCAAAGAGGCCCACCTCCTAACCCCTGGAAACAGTGAAAACCTGCAAATTCAGTTTGTGCATTAAGTGACAGTGACTGCAGCCATGAAATGAAAAGATGTTTGCCTCCTGGAAGAAAAGCTATGACAAACCGAGACAGCATATTAAAAAGCAGAGGCATCATTTTGCCAACAAAGGTCCATATAGTCAAAGCTATGGTTTTTCCAGTAGTCATGTACGGCTGTGAGAGCTGGACCATAAAGAAGGCTGAGTGCCAAAGAAATAATGCTTTCAAGTTGTGGTGTTGGAGAAGACGACTCTTGAGAGTCCCCTGGACAGCAAGGAGGTCAAAACAGTCCATCCTAAAGGAACTCAACCCTGAATATTCATTGGAAGGACTGATGCTGAAGCTGAAGCTCCAATACTTTGGCCACTGACTCATTGAGAAAGACTCTGATGCTGGGAAAGACTGAGGACAGGAGGAGAAGAGGGTAGCAGAGGATGAGATGGTTGGATGGCATCACTGACTCAGTGGACATGAGTTTGAACAAACTCCAGGAGATAGTGGAGGGCAGAGAAGCCTGGTGTGCTGTAGTCCGTGGGGTCATAAAGAGTCAGATATGACTTAGCAACTGAGCACAAAGCCACACTAGGATGTAGATAAAGCAAGGGAAGGGCCTACCCTTACAGCCTCCAAAAAGCAACAGAGTCTTTTGGGAAGACGGTATCAACCCCCCGCCCCGGCATCTTGTGACTTTCTTTGGCAAGGCTTTGTCCCCTAAATCTAAGCCCTGGCTCTAGGCTTCTCCCTAGTCTAAGGTGAAGCAGCGTGACACAATTTCAAAACATAGTCTTTGGTTTCAGGCAGACCTGAGTGCAAGTTCCAGCTTTGTGACTTAAACGATGTACACCCTGGGGACCTTCCTGGCAGTCCAGTGGCTAGGACTTCAAGCTTTCACTGCATGGAGCCAGGGGTTCAATCCCTGGTCAAGGAACTAAGAGCACGCCTGCTGCACAGCACAGCCAAAAAGAAAAAAAAAAAAAATTTAAATGATGTGCAACCTGGAAGAGTCACAGTCTTATCATCTGAAAGACTGAGATGAGAAACAGACTTCCCAGCATTCACGGGAGAGTTAGGTGGATCGTGCATACAAAACATGAAGACAGTGCCCAGTACACCGCAGGTCCTCAATAAATACCAGTACTTCCAATCTTATTTTCTAAATTGTGGTGGTGTGAAACTGTCTACAAATTTTGTGATATTGCCCACTTTAAATGGTGGAGCTTAATTAAGCCTCCTCTTGAATGTGGGCTGGACTGGCTTCCAACAGACTGAATAAGGCAGAAATAATGCTGTGTGATATTGAGAAAAGGTCAGAAAAACTACAGGGGGGCATATTATACACTTCCAGCTATAGAATATTCTGGAAAAGGCAAAACAGTAAAAAGAGAGTGGTGTCCAGGGGTTTGTGGTAGGGGAGAGGCAGGATGAAGTTTTCAGGGCAGTGAATGTAATCTCTATGGTATCTGAACCACTACATTACACGTTTATCAATTCAACAGAACTGTCATATAGCTAAAATGTACTTGAGTAGCAACTCAAATGTCTATCAATGAATGAATGGATAAGCAAAGTGTGGTATATACATACAGTGGAATATTATTCAGCCTTAAAAATAATGGAGCACACTACTACACATGGATGAGCCTTGAGAAGACTGTGCTAAGTGAAATAAGCCAGTCACAGAAAGTCAAACACTGTGTAATGCCGCTTATATGAGGGGCTCAGAGTAATCAAGTCACAGAGACAGAAAGTCCAAGGGCGCTTGCTCGGGATAGGGGAGGAGGGACCAGACGTTACTGTGTAATAGGTACAGAGTTTGAGTTTTCCTAGACAAAAAGAAGTATGCGTACAGATGGGGGTGGTGGCTTTCCAGAAGTATGAACAGACTTAGCATCACTGAACTGTGTACCTCAAAATGGCTAAGAAAGGAAATTTTATGTTACATGTACCCTACCGTAACCAAAAAAAAAAAAAAGGGAAAAACTACAGAACCGTGCAACGCAGAGAGTGAACTCTAATGCAAACCATGGACTTTAGTTAATAAAAATGTATCAATATTGGTTTACCAACTGTGACAAATGCACTGGACAAATGCTGGATGTTAATAATAGGGGAAATAATAATAATACCCCCCCCCCAAAAAAAAAAGTCACTGGGACTTTGTCTCTCTCTCTCTCTCCACCCACTTCCATCTCTCTCTCCCTCCCTCCCTCCCTCCCTCTCACAGACAACCCTATCTTGTTCTAGGGGAAGAAAATCACCGTGTTGTAAGCAACTTTACAAAGATGCCCACGTGACAAGGCAATGAAGCCTCTCTTCATCAGGTCCTCAGGAGCTCAGATCTGCCAGCAAACACGAGAGGATGTGAAAACGTCTCCTTTAGCCCCAGCGTGCCTTCCCATGCTGACGGACTCCGCCAACATCTTGACCAAAGTCTCCTAAGAAGCCCTGAATCAGAATCAGCCCACCAAGCTATTCCCAGAATCTGACCTGCAGAAACTGTATGCAGTACTGCACGCTTACTGTTTCAAACTGCCATGTTTGAGGTTAGTTTGCTCTGCAGCAATAGATAACTGAGCTGCCCTGGTGGCTCTGACGGTAAAGAATTTGCCTGCAATGCAGGAGACCCGGCTTCAGTCCCTGGGTCAGAAAGATCCTCTGGAGAAGGGCATGGCAACCCACTCCAGTATTTTTACCTGGAGAATCCCATGAACAGAGGAGCCTGGTGGTCTGCAGTCTATGGGGTCACAAAGAGTCAGAACCTGAGTGACTAAGACACAATAAACTAATATATCCAGCAAAAAAGGAAGAGCTTTAGAAACACTCTTAAATAATTAATGAGAGATGAGAGAATTTGAAAACTGTCTAGCTTTTCTCAAAACAACTGAGTATGGCTGGTGTCAAGCCGGGGGTTAGGGATCACTGTGGTCACAGTCAGCAGTCTAAGGAATGCTTAATTACGGTTAAGAAACATTTCATTTACATGGGAAAAAAAATTCCTTCCTTTGGAATCTAAAACCACTCAAATCAGGTGCCCTTATCACAGAACTTCAATCTCCAAGCTGCTGCTAACACAGGGAAATATGGTTATTTCCTGTTCATCAGCATTTTACCCTTAAATCTTATGTCATGCTGGCATTTTCCCCCCCAAACAAGCAGGAAACTAAGAGCTGTCCTCAGCTCCTTTGCCAGCTTCCAGTCCAATTCCTATTTGTCCAAGGGTCCTTTGAGCCAGAGGTCTTGACATTGAGGCTTCTTGTCCTGCTCGGAGCTCCAAGACCTGCCCTGACGGGGCTCCCAGGGATGTGGGGGAGGAGACACAGCCCAGCTGGTCCTCCGCTGATCTCAACCCACTGGCCATCTGGTCTCTTCTCCCTGCTATGCACACAGCTTGGTCTGGGAAGTGGAAACTTTCTTTGGGATTCAGCATTTTTTTTTTTTTAACTTATTTTGCAAACCAGGATGCATCAAGACAGTAGGGAACATTGGCTGGTATGTGATATTATATTGCTTGTTCACATATAGAAATAGATGTACAGAAACCCAAAGATATCGCTTGGCAGGGGCCCAATGAATCTGTACGTGTTGAAAATCACAGCCATTCAAATCTATGGGGATGATTGGGTGTGACATTGTGATTCTCATCATAAGAATCTTATCATGTGATTCTCGCTTGTTTTGGTTAACACCTCAGCATTAACTGTATGTTTGGCTGATAATTTGAGAACCTGATTTTAATAATAATAATTTTTAAAAGCTATGGACCTTCCACTCAAGTAAAAAAAAATTGTTCTTACAATCTTGAATATAATTACAGTGAGCCCCTGAAGTCCACTGGTGACTCCCAAGTGGGAATTCCTTTCTCAGAAGAGAAAACATGAGACAATAATGACTTTTTAAGTGGAGGAGGAAGAACACTATCATCCATCCCAAAGAAAGAGACAGATGCCTTCTGACCAATGTGGTCTTCCAGGACTATTTTTATCTGTTTTCCTAGGATGTGAAACAGGAAACTAGTTAAAAACTATTTCAGTGGTGGGTATTTACATGCAGGTTAGTCAACTCACTAGATTTATGTAAACAATCCTGTGGGAATCCCAATCAATTCCTCAAAAAAGAAAAAAAGACTCTGGAAGGGATGGTCATAAGACGCCACCTAAAAATACTTCCCAGTTTTAGACATACAGGGACCTCCCTGGCAATGGTTAAGACTCGGTGCTTGCAAACCCTAATGTCCATCAACAGATGAATGGATAAAGAAGATGTGGTATGTATATATAATGGAATATTACTCAGCCATGAAAAAGAATGAAATGCTGCCATTCGCAGCAACATGGACGGACCTAGAGAGTGTCATACTGAGTGAAGTAAGTCAGACAGAGAACAGAAATACTGTTTGACGTCCCTTATATACAGACTCTAAGAAGAAATGATACAAATGAATTCACAGAACAGAAACAGACTCACTGACTTGGAGAACAAGGTTACAGTTGCTGCAGGGAAGGATGGGAGAAGAGACAGGGTGGGATGGACATGTACACAGTACCGTATTTAAAATGGATAACCAACAAGGACCTTCTGTATTGCACATGGAACTCTGTTCAATGTTATGTGGCAGCCTAGATGGGAAGGGAGTTTGGAGGAGAATGGGTACATACTATCACAACATTGTTTGTTAATAAGCTATACCCCAATGCAAAATAAAAAGTTAAAAAAACAAAACAAAAAACACTCTGGGCTTCCAACGCCAGGGGCGCGGGTTCAATTCCTGGTTGGGGAACAAAGATCCTGCATGCTATGCAGACAAAATAAATTTTAAAAAAAAATTTTTTTTAAATGTTAGATACTATATTGGTGTTTTTCTTTCTGGCTTAAAATGGAGTGATTAGCCTCCAGTTAGAATAAATGAATTTATATTTAAAAAAAAAAATGTTAGATACACACTCTCACCCCAGAGCATCCTGGACTCAGGGTCTTTAAAAATCAGACTCAACTTCTGGAAGTCTTGGATGGTCAAGTGCCTTTTCTCTCTGAAGTTTCCTCACATACGTCATGCTGAGAAGTGACACAGTTCCAATAATATCCCACAGCTCCTGAATGTCCTTTGCTAAGGGAATTGTCTCGGTTCCATTGTATACAAAGCATTTTGTTTCACCCTTGACCGGCTGCCTCATGGAGCTTTCAAGGAAGGGGATTATTTTTGGCGGGGGTGGGGAGGAGAGGGAGCAGGTGGGGCGGTGCAGGGGGGAGGCGGGGACGGAGGGACGTTACAATACAAACCACAGTCTGAAAGAGGGAAACATATGTAAAATGCCTGGGACATTGACGCGTTCCCAAGGGCACAATTATTGTTATGAAATAGGATATTCATTCCGAATGCCTTAAGAATAGACATTTCTTCCTATCCATCAAGCACTTTTCTCAGAGTAACTGAAAAATAAGCTAATACCTCATGATAAGCCTGACTCTTTGGAAGGCATAATCCTTCTTCCCAGCCAAAAAGGCACCGTGTAATAGGGATGGCAAATAAATTTCATTTCACAGGGGAATTCCAATTGGCTGAGGGTAGATGCCTAAAGTGATGTATTGAGGGATTCCAAAGAAGTGTCTCCGATGGGGGGCGGGGGGCGGGGATTGATTATCAATGTCTGCCACGACTGCAGAAAGGGAGGTGGTGTCACGCAGGCCTCACGCTTGCCATTCTGATGTGGAGCATTACTGAGCGTGGGATGAAAATGCATGAAGAGAAAGACTGCATAATATATAAGCTGGGTTGTACTTGAGAACATGATTTTTTATAAGTCTATTTTACCAGGCAGTTTTTCACGGACGTTGCTCAACGATGTTTTAAGAGACAAAGTCGTGTTGGGGCACGTTCCTGGGATGGGAATGCAGCGTGACAGTGGCTGGAGCTCACCCTCCAGTTTCTTCCTGGACCGGTGTTCGTGGGAGGGGAGTCCAGGTGCCTCACCCTCGGCAGGACCAAATGGGGGTCCCCAGGTGGGGAGAAGTGAAAGGAAGATTCCTGGGCATCAGCCATCAGTCTCCCCAAATCCAGGTCTCTGGGGTGATGACCTATGTCTTCCTGGCACGTTTGCCCTGTTCCTGAGTCACTGGTTTTCAACTGGGGGCAACCCCCCCACCCCCCTGCAGAGACATCAGCAACTTCCAGAGACATCTCTGGTTGCTAGCCCAAGGACGGTGCTACTACCATCTACTAGGCAGACACCAGTTTTAGTCGCTCAGTTGTGTCCGACTCTTGGCCACCCCATGCACTATATCCTGCCAGGGTCTCAGTCCATGAGATTCTCCAGGCAAGAATACTACAGTGAGTTGCCACGTCCTTCCCCAGGGAATCTTCCTGATCCAGGGATCGAACCTGGGTCTTTCGCATTGCAGGCAGTGCTGTTACCATCTGAGCCACCAGGGAAGCCACAGGCAGACACCAGAGATGCTGCTAAACATCCAACACCCCACAGGACAGCACCCCAGAAAACTACCCCATCCAAATGCCAACAGGGCCGGAGTGTCCAGGTTTAACCCTGGTACAACTCAAAAGCCCAGATCTCTGCTGCTTAGAAGTCACTGCAGGGGCACCACACGACGGCTAAGCTCAGGGCTCTGAGTGTGAGTCCCTGCTCCTCCATAGCCAGTCCTGTGACTCTATCCAAAGCAGTTGCCCGTTCTCTTGGCCCCCACGGCCCCATCTCTGAAACAAGGGCGATGGCAGTGTCTGCTGAACAGGACAAGATGTGAACAAGGAATGAAAGCTATTTATTGGCAGCGCACCTGGGAGATGGAAAGTGTTTGCAGAGAACGGGAACCAAAAGAAATGCAAGACACACCAACCGGTAAACACTGTCCAACGCCTGCACTGTGGCCACCAAACCAGAACTAGAACCACGACACAGTTTCATCAAAACCCTGTCACCCGCCTGCTACCGAGGCCAAGCTCGCTCTGCTCACCGCACAAGAGGCCAGTGAATCCGAGAGATGAGGCGTTGAGGCAAGGAACATGACTTGACTCAGAAAGCTGGCTGACCAAGAAGACGGCAAACTAACGTCTCAAAGTAACCCTCTTACCGGAGTCTGGATGCCTGATTCTCTTATGGATCAGAGATGGGGTGGGGGGGCAGGCGGGGAGGAAAGGAAACAAAGTAAAAAGGCCATTAATCTTGCAAGCATCTCCTAGAATGGCAAGCCTCAGGCAGGGGGATGTGTTTGTTCCTTCCTGCCACCTACAGGTGGCCAGGGTTCTGAATAAAGGCACTTCAGTTTGAGAGTCAGGCAGAGAGGCGGGGATTCTCTGAGGCAGGCCCTTCTGTGTGATTACAGTAACAAAAGCAATGGAAAGCAAGTCGAAGAAACAGTTCCAACAAGGAGTCAGAACTGACTTCTCGCTGAAAAACACCAAGATGCCCCAGGGCACTTGCCAGTCAAAGCGTTAGGTTGCTGCTGCTGCTGCTGCTGCTGCTAAGTCGCTTCAGTTGTGTCCAACTCTGTGCGACCCCATAGACGGCAGCCCACCAGGCTCCCCTGTCCCTGGGATTGCACGTGTCTAAAAATGAAGGGCCCGACTCCTCTGGCCCAGCAATTTCATCTCTAGGCATCTATCCTACAGACAAGTACACCAACACGTGAGGACATGGCAATGGTCAAAGATATTCCAGGCCACACTCTCGTGGCAAAATAGAAATAACATAAATATCCACCCGAAGGAGACGAATTAAACAAGGCAGGGTAAATATGTGCAAAGGAAGACCATCCATTAACAAGATGGAGAGATTGTACATAGATAGGGAATAACCCTAAAATATATCCTTAAACTAAAAACAAAAAAAGAAAAGAAAGAAACAAGGAGTGAAACGATGCATATTCTATGCTCTCAAATCAGTGTGAATATCTGCGCACATAAGCAGATCGATGAAAGGATCTGTGAGAATCCATGACAGGCATTGTCTCTGGTGAGCTAGGAGGCAAATGTTTTTTAGTATTTAGTGGAAGAGAAAACAAATTTTTCTTCCACTTGCCTTTTTTTTTAGTACTGTGCCATTTTTTTTTTGTATTGTGCCATTTTAATCTAAAACTATTAAACAATTAAAGGGAGCATCAACTATGCCTTGTTAAATACAAAATTCTCCACCGTACTTGCCTTTTGTAAATGCTCGCAGATCATCCCTCACTTAAAATGATTAATTTTAAATACTTGGTCGAATCTTTCTCTGAATGTGCTGTGCTTAGTCACTCAGTCATGTCAGGGCTCTTTGCAACCCCCATGGACTGTAGCCCACCAGGCTCCTCTGTCCATGGGATCCTCCAGGCAAGAATACTGGAGAGGGTAGCCATATCCTCCTCCAGGGGAATCTTCACAACCCAGGGGTTGAACCCAGGTCTCCTGCATTGCAAGCTGATTCTTTACCATCTGAGACACCAGGGAAGCCCCTTTTTCTGTATATATGTTCCCAATCTTTAAACCAAATGGAAGAACTATTAATACACACTTCGTTGTGCTCACAACAACAAAATCTGCCAGAGGTTATCATTACAACTCCGACGACGGATCATAAGACTTAGACACCACCCCCGTCTCCCTGCCAAACCTCCTTTGCAAACCCCAGCTTTCAGATGAAGAGCTGTATCAATTAGCAGAGACACTTGGTTCTCAGAAGCTGAGCTGGATCCAGGGCTATTATTAGCTTCCGAACAATGGCTTAGAGGGAAGGAGAAAAAAAATAAATAAAACTTACACTAGTCTTTGAATTCTGAAAATTCAAAGACTATTGAATTTTTACCGCTATTCTGGGAAAAAATAATTATATCATACAGTTATATATATATAAATCACAGCTGACTCACTGGAAAAGACCCTGGTGCTGGGAAAGATGGAGGGCAGGAGGAGAAGGGGGCGACAGAGGATGAGACGGTTGGATGGGCATCATCAATTCAATGGACATGAACTTGGGCAAACTCCAGGAGATGGTGAAGGACAGGGAAGCCTGGCGTGCTGCAGTCCATGGGGTCTCGAAGAGTTGGACACAATTTGCCGACTGAACAACAACAAATCACAGTTAGGTGAGTTAGAGGGTACACCTTATGAAATGAGCTCTGTTGGTCTCTCCCCAGACCTTAAAAAAAAAAATGTTGCTTCATGGTCTCTTAATAGATGACTATAGAAGGATATACTTGTTTTTAGTGTATGAATGTGTGTGTGTGTGTGTGTGTGTGTGTGTGTGTTGGGCTATTGGCTTCTTTTTGTTTTATTACTGCAAATAATTAATGTTGCTTTTAAAAAGTTACAAGGGAGATAAACTAAAATGGCAGGGGCACAGTGACATCTGCTGGCATTTCATAAACTTCTTTAACACGGGCATTTGTTCCAGACACTGCTCTCCCTTCATTCTCATGAACGGAGAGACATTCATGCCTACCTCAATTAATATTCCCCAATACGCTCCCTAAAATTATGTAAAGAGAAGATCATCAAGGAATGAAAGCCCAAGAGCCTCTTTCCCCTGGAGTAGATTCCCTCCTCTCTTTCAGCAAAGTAATCTGGAGCTCCAGGGAATGAATAATTTCATTTTATTTTAATAAGTAGAAGAGTTAGGATGGAGACAAATTAAACTCAGCGAGCTGTTTCCCTTGATTTTGTTTCTATAAATGGGAATCTCACCAATCCTTGTCTGGAAATGGTGAAGCCAGGAGGGACACGGGGTAAGCACCCTCTAGCTACATCGGAAGAACAAGGAACAGGAAAAGGATGCCTCCAAGACTCACAAGGAGGGATTTCGGGCCTGGGAGGCAGCAAAAGCAAAACCTCGCGTGATAAGGAGAGGGGATTCAAGGCAAGAGGCAAAGGAGCCACTGTCTGAATAAAAGGCTCTGGGAAAAAAAGGATTCCAAAATGCTGAAGTCTCAAAAGCGGCTCCCAGTTATTTTTAAATCTCTGACGGCGGCCTGGAGCCAATGAAGCGGCAGCTAAGGGTGCTCTAGGGGAAGGAGGGGATTGTGTTCACTCTTTACGGACGTTGTGAAGGTGTGTCCACAGAGGGGTCTGGCTCCACCTCCTAAGACGTGGTCACTCACCGACTGTACCCACAAAACGAACGGAGGACTGGAGGAGGAGGACGTGGGGTAAACAGTGATACCCTGGACACGAAATCAGAGAAGGCCCAGCCGCCCCACCCCTCATCCTCGCAGGTTCTGGAGTCAGAGCCCACCACAGGACCATCCGGTCGCCCTCCATGCCCTCTCTTCCTCCTGGATCACACATGTATTGCCACGCAGCCGGGCACATTCACACGCACCAATGCACAATTACAGGTAGACAACACGTGCACCCACATACACCCATGCACACTCACCCCCAGACACATGCACGGTCACCAGGCACACAGGGGCACACACACAGCACTTCCCCCCCGCAGGGGCTCCCAGCAGCTACTGTCTCACCCTGAGAGCTGTGCCCTCACCAGTCGCACATCCATGGCTAGCGGTTCCAGTGAAAACCTAGGGGTCCCCAGAACAGGCAGCAGGCCTGCCGTGGCCCCTGCAGCTCCTCAACACATCAGCTCACTTGCTTGCGTTGCGCCAGGCCCCGGGGCCAGCACCCAGTGTTCAGGGCAGACAGTGCTCCCCTTCCCCCCAGGGGCACTCCAGGCACCATGCTCCTCCTCTCCTGGCAGAACTTGGTCTATGCCATCCTCCAGGTCTCAGCTTAAATGTCACCCGAAAGCCTCCCCTTTGGACAGAACTTCCCACACCCTCTGACCTATATGACGTGTCACCTTTTTGGTGCATCCGTGCCCCGCTTTGTCTCCATCTTCATGCTTATTAGAATAGATAATTACACGGTCCTTTCACTTGTCTTCAGGGCTGGTGTTGATCTCTCCCCCTAGAGAATAAGCTACAGGAGGCAGAGATCCTGTTGGATTTGCTCACTGGTCAACATATCATCTGAATACAACAGAGCCTGACACAGCACTTGACATGGGGTCTGAAATGTTTACCGACCACACGAGGAAGGCAATGAGTGACCCCAGAAAAGCGACTCTGCGTGTCATAAACAACGCTCCAGGGGAAAAATTGTTTCAGAAAAAAAAAGAAAAGAAGAGTGTCCATTTGCAGTGCTTGGATTCAAAATGACTCTCCTTTACCCTGTGTCTAGCTCAGGAGACCTGGCGCTGCTCTATACAGTCCTGTTTTCCAGGAATTCCTGGTGCTTTAAAGGATACAGCTTATTCACTTGCACCTCCCAGCTGCCACCTACCTTATGTATTTTTATCTTAGGTATCCTGCAAAGATAATTCTTTCTAAAAGAGAAAAAAAACAAGCAACATAAATTACAATAAAAGGTGAAAATTGAAGGCAGAGAAGTAAAACGGAGTCCACGGTGAGGTTAATGTGTAAAAACTATGCCAGCAAATCCTAGACACTGTTAAGACCAGCCTGTAAAATCTGCTCTGAGCCTCCTGGCAGGCTTTGTGAAAAGGGAACACGATCATTTGTTCCACTTAGAATGTCTGGTACATAAATTACCAAACAGTATCTCCAGAAAAAAACTAACTTTCTTCTGATCCTGAAACCAGAGAAAACACAGTGATAGTCAGCATAGCCAATGACAGCAGGAAGTATGAATTTTTTATGGCCTATTATCTTTCTTGGTTCCCTTCATTTGTTTTCAATACTATTTCATTCTTTGCCTTTGAGTGTTAGACTCAGCTGTATCCACTCTTAAACTTCAGTCTAAATGATCTATCTATTCTTCCTCTATGTGTATGAAGTGTTAGTCATTCAGTAATGTCGTGTCCTACTCTCTGCAACCCCATGGACTGTAGCCCACCAGGCTTCTCTGTCTGTGTAATTCCCCAGGCTGGAGTGGGTTGCCATTCCCTTCTCCAGAGGATCTTCCCACCACAGGGATCAAACACAGGTCTCCTGCACTGCAGCAAATTCTTTTATCGTCTGACCCACCAGGCTATTTTTTTTTTTTTCAAAATATGATATCAAGTGGCTTTCTTATAATATCTCTCAAGATAAGCACCAAAGCACCATTCAGGGAAACTGAATTTGTGGAGTGGTCGGCAACAATTCCTCGTCCTCATGATGCACCTTCCCAGGTTACTGAAAGTTCACCCAGACTAAACCTATGCAAGTTTCATTTGTAAAACAAAAATTCACCAGAAAACAGGATCTTTCCAAGAACCACAGGCACATTACCTAAAGAAATGCTTGTATCAAAGAACCTTGGAGTGAAAAGTTCTTGTCTGTATATTGCAAGGTAAATAAATGAGTGAGGAGGGAATATTCTCAGAAATCTGTGTTAGCTCGCAGCTTACCTGACTCAGGAGCATCAGTCCTCAGTGAGAGAGGCAGAATCATGTGTCCTTTGATCGACAGGGAAAGAGAGGCTCAGAGAGGTTCAATAACTTGCCCAAGGTCACACTGCTAGAAGGCGCAGAGTCTGGACTCAGAAGTTAGGTATGCCTGAATCCAAAACCTGTGTCCTGTCATATCTTGGTTCTCAGAGAGTTTAGTCTTCTCCAAGCTTTTCTGACTCCAAAGTACCTCCGTTAGCTTAGGTCAGTGCACCATCATTTTGAAAGGCAAGGTTTTTTCTCGTTATCTAGCCAGCATCTTACCTGCAACAATTCAGACTAACCAAACGTCCCAAATTAGAAGCAAGAAACTCCCTCACAATCAAGAGCCTCGTGTTCTAAAGAGAGGTATCAATTCTCCTCTATATTCTCCCCCAGGTAATTCCAGAAATTTCCCAGTATGTGCAAATGAGAATATCTTCCTCCCGGGAATTTCTGTGTGTGCAACCTCCCTTCTCTTTATCAGCCTTTGCAATCAGCAGCAACCTAGCCTGGACCCAGCTTTCTAAGGCTGCCCCAGGAAAAGATGTGGTTTTCACAATGGGTGCCCTGACAGTGCGTTACGCCACAGGCCAGCCTTCCCTTCAGAAAGACCCAAGAAGGAGCATCAGACCCAGGGCATCTTTAAGAGACTCACTTTATGTTTTAAAACGTTTTATTTTGTATTGGGGCATAGCAGATTAGGGCTTCCCTGGTGGCTCAGATGGTAAAGAATCTGCCTGAAATGTGGGAGACCCAGGTTCAATCTCTGGGTCAGGAAGATACCCTGGGGAAGGGAATGGCACCCCACTCCAGTATTCTTGTCTGGAGAATTCCATGGATAGAGGAGCCTGGTGGGCTACAGTCCATGGGGTCCCTGAGTAGGACACAGCTGAGCAACTAACACTTTCACTTACTTTTTTCTTAGCAAATTAACAATGTTCTGATAGTTTCAGGTGAGGGAAAGGGATTCAGCCATACATATACATGTATCCATTGTCCCCAAACTCCCTTCCCATCCAGGCATTGAGCAGAGTTCCGTGAGCTATACAGAAGGCCCTTGTTGGTTATCCGTCTTAAACACGGCAGTGTGTACACGTCCACCCCAAACTGCCTGACTATTCCTTGTCCCCCACTACCCCCTCAGGAACCATAAGTTCACTCTCTAGTGTTGGTTGCTCAGTCGTGTCCAAATCTTTGCGACCCCACAGACTACAACCCACAAGGCTCTTCTGTCCATGGAATTCTTCAGGCAAGAATACTGGAGCAGGTTACCATTCCCTCCTCCAAGTCTGTGAGTAACAGACTCCCTCCAGAACATCAGCAATGACCCCAGGGGTGGGGTAGAGGGCCTGTCCCACGGGAAACAGACACCCAGAGGTGCCACCAGGCCCTGGCCAGGGCTGTTCATGCTGAATCAGCCTCTTGATCCCATGCCCTGTCACTTTTCATCACGAGTCTAATATATTAGTGCTTCTCTCTGCCAATCAATCAGAGCCCATGCATATGGCCGCTGTCAGCAGTCCTCTGCAAGCGGAACTCCATACAGACACCCAGGTCTGTCAGCTCCCTCGGCAATCCTTGCAGCCATGCTGGGTCCTGCCGGCTTCCCTCTCAATGTATCATCTTGGTTACAGCCAAGAGGAGAATACAAGAATCACAATCTGGGGCCATTTCGCTGCCTTGAGGGACTGCGAAATTCTAGCAGCCACACCAACAATCATGACATAATTATTATTAAATGGTAATAGTAGCCGTCACTATTATCAGAGCCAGCAACACTGGTGAACACAACCTGTGTGTGCCAGGCACTTGACTAAAATAATTTGCGGGGCTGATGAATCATCAAACTGACCCTGCAACGTAGGAATCGTTATTTCCAAATGGGGAGAATGAGGCTTAGAGAGTTAGTTAAGTAAGGCATGGAGCCAGACTGTGACAGATCTGAGATTTGAAGCTGGACAGTCTGATTCTGAAATCCTAAACCATCGCTCTGTGTTACCTCCTTCCTGCCAAGTGTCTCGTCAAGGTCCCTCTGCTAGGCCCATGGACACCCAGCGTGACTCTCAGTGCTGAGCAGAAGAGATGAGCCCAGGACTCTGCAAGAAACTGCTTGAGTCTGCAACTTACTCTTTGGGCCTCAGTATTCCTACCTGTAAAATAGGGATAATAACGTTTGTGGCAAAGAGTTAACGCAACAATGTCTGCAAAAGCAATCCTCCCCGTGCCCAGGGGAACAGAAAGAGCTTCCTACAAACGACAGCTCTTAGGGAACTGGGGATGATAAAAAAAAAAAAAAAAGTTTTGAAAATTTACATCCATATTCCCATTTCTGAATTTTCAAAGACTGACAGGAAAGGAACATCTTAAAGAAAGACAGACCCAGTGAAGAGCAAGGTGATGGCAAAAGTTGATCTATTATGCAGCCAAAGGTCTAATTTTGCTCTCAGGAAAAATGAAAGAGGAACTGATTCAGCTAGCGACGCTTCAGTAGAGTGAGCCATGCACTGCACTCAGAGTGTTATCAGAGCAGCGTGAGCGTGAGGGGGCAACGCCCCAAAATTGCCTGCAGCCAGACCGGTGTACTCTCTGTACTCTCTCCAAAACCAGCTCAGAGCATGAGCCCCGAGACAGGGGCCCGAGGGCTCCGAGGAGAGAGAGGACAAACAAGAGCCAGGCGACACCAGTGTGGACCCCAGTGCAGGCCACTCGTACACATGGAGAACAAACTGTGGTGATGGAAACGGGTGTCCTGCCTTCTTTCCGGGCCCCTGACAGACTTGGCATCACCGAGCTAAGCAGCAAGGTGCCCCCCTCCGCCGTGTTGAGGCCTGCCCCTAGGCCACAGGTGGGAGTGGTACCAAGACCACAGAAGCGGAGCTGAGAACCAAGGTCACCTCCGAAACTGACTGAGCCCCCTTGTTAACTGTGGCCAAAAGGCCCCCGATCACCACTAACAGGCTTGCTGACTCCAAATCAGGCAAAGATTGCCCACTCCAGTAAACAACCTATAGCACCCCCAACCAATCAGCTGATACCAACCTTCTAGCAGGAATGCTGCCTCGGGGCTACAAAAAGTGGCTACTAACCCACAAGAACTGTCGACTCTCCCTGGCCCACTGTGCTCGCACTGCCCACATTGTCTCTGCCCTTTGTTCTTAATAAACTCCCTCCCTTCTTAAATGTTCTGTGTCTGGAAATTCTTTTCCAACTCAGGCTTGGACTGCCTGAACACACCACACGCACACGACGAGGCAGCAGCAGAGGCAGCGTGCGCACAGGGACGGATGGACCCACAGGCTATGGATTGAGACCATTCGCTGAGAAATCCTGCGTGGGCCCCTTACCCGCTGCGGGGCCCTGAGGCACAACCTCTAAACCCGCATACACCTCACTCTGTCTGCAAAGTGGGGGCATGAAACAGTCCAACAGGACCACCCGTCATCCCAGCTGGAGAAGGAAACGGCAACCCACTCCAGCACTCTCGCCTGGAGAATCCCCGTGGACCGAGGAGCCTGGCCGGCTACAGTCCATGGGGTTGCAAAGGTTCGGGCACAACTGCACGCACGCACACATCATCCCCATATCCAGCATCTGCTTTGTGCTGAGCACCCCGCTAGATGCCAGGGACACCAGGATGTCTGAGCCACTGGACTTCACCTTCCAGTCAAGTAAGAGAAAGACAGTAAACAGAGCCACTGCAGGACATCCAAAGCCGCCCCCTGGGAAGATGGCAAGGAAGGGAATCCACACGGGGAAAGACATGGTCTCCCTAAGCAAGAAGTCTCTTGACTTGACTGGGGAGTGAACAAGGTGAGCCGTGGGACCGAGCACAGGAGGAAGGTGATCACAAGCCAGGAAAACACGGCTCAACATATGGCCACGCAGGCAGAGTGCTCAGCAGAGCTCCTATTGTCCAGGAGGTGTTTGAACTACATAAACTTTATTATCATCACAGCTGCTCTAACAGGCACTGACAGAGTCCCAAGCTTGCAGATAAAGAGAGACAGGTTTGAGGGGTCAAATGTGAGAGGAAAGTTGAACTGCCTAGACGTCCAAATGCTCCAGCCAAATCTTATTACCATCTTCCAAGGCTAGCAGAGCTTCCCAGGTGGTGCGGTTGCTAAAGAACCTGCCTGCCAACGCAGGAGACGCAAGAGATGCAGGTTCAATCCCTGGGTCAGGAAGATTCCCTGGAGGAGGAAATGGCAACCCACTCCAACATTCTTGCCTGGAGAATCCCATGGACAGAGGAGCCTGGTGGGCTACAGTCCACGAGGTTGCAAAGAGTACACACGCAGTAACACGAAGGCTAGCAGAGCCTCCAAAGATGGACAATCAGAGGGGGACTCAGAGCTTTCCGGAAGCTATTCTCGTCTTCCTGTCAAAATCCATGATCACACTCACTCGTGGGAGAAAAATATCGCCATACTCTGAAAAGGAACCTTCCGGAATTCATGATCAAAAAACAGGGATCTGTGTGCAGGAGAGATGCTAGCCAAACCACTGGGAAGAGTGCGTGTGGGTGCTGGGGTGGGAGACGGGATGCTGCTTCTTTGAAGGGCCACCTAGGGAGAGAGCTAGGAAGATAACGCACAGAGATACCCGCCAGTGGACCAGCCACACACAATGGATATCACTGAGAAACCTGAGATCCTTTTTCCCTATACATGAATCCCCCGTCCTGAATGAAAGACTTTGTTCTAAGCCCCTAAAGGAGGAAAGGGGGCAGCGGGGAGTTAATTTCTCAGATGCTGTAGGGCTTACCCATCAGTGCTGGGAAGTCCACAGACTGAATTCAGTTAAGGAGATGAATCAGAACTTTGAGAACAAAAGCTGGCTGGCCAAGAAGGCACACTTCTGTATTTACTGTCCTGAAAAATATCTGACAGTGTTTCCCACAACATTTAAGCCAAAAATGTATCATGGTATGTTGCTGCATTAAACCTTCTAATGGGGGACTTCCCTGGTGGTCCAGTGGCTAAGACTCCGTGTTCCCAATGCAAGGAGCTCAGGTTCAAGCCCTGGTCAGGGAGCTGGATCCCACATGTTGCAACTAAGACCCAGCACAGCCAAATAAATAACAAACAAACAAACAAACAAAAAAAACTCTTCCACTGGCTTAAATGGAATAAAAGCTAAAGTCCTTATCAGGTCTCAGGAGCCTCTATGACCCAACTTCACCAATACAGTTGTGTCTGTTTCAGCCTCAGGGCCTTTGCACTTGCCATTCCCTCTTTCTTAATTGCTCTTCACTCTAGAAGGAATGCTCCTTCTGATCACTGTGTATTTCAAATGCTTTGAATAGTGCTTGGCGTGTATTAGGTTCTCAATAAATACTTGATCCATATCAACGGTTTTTTCCAGTAGTCATGTATGGATGTAATAGTTGGACCATAAAGAAGGCTGAGCACCCCAAAGAATTGATGCTTTCGAATTGTGGTGCTAGAGAATACTCTTGAGAGTCCCTTGGACAGCAAGGAGGTCAAACCAGTCCATCCTAAAGGAAATCAATCCTGAATATTCATTGGAAGGACTGATGCTGAAGCTGAAGCTCCAATACTCTGGCCACCTCATGCAAAGAGCAGACTCACTGGAAAAGACCCTGATGCTGGGAAAGATGGAAGGCAGGAGGAGAAGGGGGCCACAGAGGATGAGATGGTTGGATGGCATCACCGACTCAATGGACATGAGTTTGAGCAAACTCTGGGAGATGATTAAGGACAGGGAAGCCTGGCATGCTGCATTCCATGGGGTCACAAAGGGTCATATATGACTTACTGACTGAACAACCACGACATATCAACTGCTGCTTTTCACCTAGATCTCAGCTCAAATCTCTCCTCCCTGGAAAGCCCTTCCAAGTCACTCTTTATCATACTGTCACATCATAATTTTTTTAACCCTCGTCCTTATTCTCATAAAAATGTATTTCCATCCCTTACTTATTGTCTGGCTCTCCCCAAAACCAGAGAAGCTCCACAAAAGCAAGGTTTTCGTTGGCCCTGTTTCCTGAGCAGAACATCTAACATGTGGTATGTTCTGGATACATATTGATTATGTAAGGTACTCCTTCCCCCAATACAGATACACTTATCCACAGTAGCAAGCACGCGTCACCCATGTCTGTTGTGTCTTGTGACGATGACAGACCAACAATAATGATGGTGTTCAGAGCAACTCCAGATATAACACGTGAGTATGGTTGTCTCTCCTTATAAATCCATGGGTCACTGGGAAGGATTGAGGGAGGGAGAAGAAGGAGACGACAGAGTATGAGATGGGTGGGTGGCATCACCAATTCAACGGACATGAGTTTGAGTGAACTCTGGAAGACAGTGAAGGACACTATCCTTCACCGAAGTGCTGCACTCCATGGGGTCACGAGTCGGACGTGACTCAGCAACTGAACAACATTTTCATGAAGAACCTCCAGCCCCAGCAACCTAGTCTGACCACGTTCTCTGCTGAAGTCATCTGAAGGTGCTGGGTACCCCCTCGTGTTGAAGCTCCCTCACTGTTTATTCTTTAATTAAAGTTTTAATATTTACACTGGTGCCTCGAGGCAGTATTTTAAATAACGGGAGGAAGGCAACAGAGAGAGCCTCAGACCTTCTTTCAGAACATCATCTCCAAGTCTAAGGTCTTCGGCACAACCAAGATTCATCTCGGGCAACATGGGGGAAGGAAATGTGACAAGTGACCACCTTTTGGGAAGTCATCTGGTATTCATCTGTGGAGTGTGCTTACTGCGTGGCTCCCATGCTGGGTGGGAAAAGCGAGATGAGCTGCCCTGTGTCCTTCAGAGCAAATGTACTCGGACTTCAACAGTCTTCACACACGCCACTGGAAATCCACTGCCTCCCCAAAGTATTTTCTATGTCAGGTCCGATTTCCCTCTTGGAATGTGTTCATTACTCCACACCGCAGCTTAAAGGATGCAAACAAAATGGTCTAATTTTGGGAAAGGTGAAATGTCAGACATATGTATACAGGGCAGAACCAATTTTCTAAATGCAAAAAGAAAAAAAAAAACTCATCTGAAAGGAATTTTATAAAATAAAATGATTTGGTATGGCTTGTTCTGAAAAGGCTAAATTTGCTTTAAAAAAAAAAAAAAAAGTCATCAGAGACATAAGGATGTCGAAGAGGCCTATCCTCAGCCATTAGAGAAGTAGGTAAAAAAATAGCATCAATTATCATGAAGAGAAAAATAGGGCAGAGTGGGTGAATTCCAGGAGGAGAAATCTGCTCAGACCCACGTTTTGGCTCGTTTCTGAGTGGAAAACTCTGGGACCGTGGGGTGACGTTAAAGACAGCGCGTGCTTAGGAAAGGAACTTTCACAGGATGGCACTTTCATCCCAGGAGGCCGAGGAGAAGCGGGCTTTTCTGCTGATTGAAGAAGAAAAACTTAATTTCAGGGTTTAGGTGCCTGTTAAGATGTTGTCAGATGCTCCCAACCCACCTCTTAGCCAGTGGGCGGCATGTCGCTGATTCCTCCTTAGAACATGAGGAGAGGTCAGGCTTGGAGAGAATGAGGTTCTGTCGAGAAATCTCCCTTTATGATTAACCTCCTTTTCTGCTTCCGTTGGAGCTGTTGTTTAAGAGGAAGTACATGTATGTAAGGGAGGCTGCCAGCCTTCTGTATCCCACCAGGTGTCATAAGACTCACAACAGAGAGCCATCTATTTGATAAAAATAAGGAAGATTGACGTTGTCTAGGCACCTGCCCGTGTGCCAGACCCTGCTCCGTGCTTATCGCTTTCTTTAATTCTCCCCTAGACCCTCGGAGGCCACCACCACCACTGAGACTTTCATCTGGCAGGTGAATAAACTAAAACACAGAGAGGTGAAGCCATTTGCCCAAGGTCACACAGCAAGCAGGTGTCAGAACCAGGGCCTGGCACTCCTCTCAAGCCTTATCTCTGGATGCTAATGGTGCCCTCGAAAATTGTGAAGGATGAGGCCAGCCTCTTCCTAATCCAACTCAGTCATGAGTTAACATAAGGGAAATCCAGTGGATTCCTTTAGATCCTAGCGCTTTCCAGATGAGCTCAGAGAGCAAGGCCTGGAGTCAGTCCCAAAGTTTGCCTTGAAGTCCCCGTCAGAGCCACCTTTACCCTTCGTGGGCCTAGGTCCTTGCCTGTGACAAAAAAAGACCTAGCCAAAAATAAAACTGCCCATAGCTCCAGCCAGGCCCTCTGTGGTCACTTAAAAATTGAAAGGATCCAGGCCCTCACATCTCTTTTATTTTTCCCTTTGTAACAAAGATAAATGTGAAACGGAGGGTGGATGAACTAGGACAGGGGCAGAGAGCCATCACCGGCTGGGGCGTGTCTTAAGCTTGACTGAGAAGGCCAGGCTTTTTGTGGGTTTGTTGTTTTTCTTTTTAATAATAAACGTATGTACAATCAGTATTATTATAAGAGAACACTCCACTCACGTGCATCACATTTTGGCTCAAACAAAGCGATTCCAGCACACCTCCACTACTTCTTTTCCAAGTTCAACTAAGACCCCGGGTAGGGTACCAGTTCAGTTCTCTGGACTGCCAAGCTCGGATTTACAAGCACTTGAGCAACCCTGCCCCACAAGCCCCGAGTCCCGCAGAAGCACCTTCTTGGCCCTTGCCCGGGCAGAAGCAGAAAGCAGAAGCCCCCTGTTTCCTAGAGGCAGTGAATGGAGTTGGCGGCTCGCTCCGCGGCCAGGGCTCCGCGGCCAGGGCGGGTCGGGTCTTCCCCGCCCTTTCCGCGTGGGCAACTTCCGGGCTGGCCTGGCCTCTGGGAGCTAAGACCTTGAAGGCTCCCGGACCATCTCGACCACTTGGCTCCCCGCGAAGCAGCGAGATGGGAGCAGAGACTCGTCAGCCCTCCCCTGACCTCTAACCCTGGAGAGTTGGGAAACTGGGGCTGACAAGGGGCGACCCTGGCCTTCACGAACTGCTCCTGGGTTTCCTCCCCAGAGTGAAGGTGCCCTATGCCACCAAAGGAACCAAGGGGCTCAGCCAGAGTTTCCAAGTCCTGAATTCCCAGGCTGGCGCCCCCTTCCCCTCCCCATCACCCAGGGTCGAAGGCAGAGACATTTTGGGGCGTCCCTCCCGGTGCCCATGAACACACACTCTCACTCCAGCGCAGCGACCCTCTACTTCCCCACCTCCCAGAACGGATTCGGCGCTTCCAAACGCCCTCCCAGGCCACCAAGTGCCTCCTCCCCCAGACCTCGCGAAGGGCGGTGAAGAGACAGCGCCCCGGGGCGCACCAAGTGCACGCTTGCCGCCGGCCAGAAAACCTAAGCAAAGTGCGCAGGCAGATTCCCGCTGCTCGCTGCACCTGCACTCGCTCCCAGGAGGACGGCCGGGGCAGCCGGGGCGCTCCGGAGAGGCGCTTCGAGGCGAGCAAGGGCGTCCGTCTGGAAGGACGCAGGGGTCGGAGGGGTCCAGATCTCAGACCCCCGGGAAGACGTGCCGGGAAATCTCTCCAACGCACTGAGAAAGTTCCCAGTCTAGCGCGCCCAGCCTGGCCCAGGGAGGAAGCCCGTGCTCGCAGAGCCAGCTCTCCCCTCTGTGGGACCCTCTGGTCAGCTTGGGGGGGGCGGGGGACACGGAGGCGGTGGCTCCGCCCGGACTTACCTAGAACTCCTGCCGCGCCCGGCTCCGGTCGCCTTCCGCTCGGCCCCAGACCCTCCGATGTCCCCGCGCTCTCGGCCCCCTCAGCCACACTCACCATGAGCTGGAGGTGGCGAAAGGGGGTGCGGGCTTCTTCCACGCCGGCCGCAACTTTGCTTGCAGGTCAGCCCCGCCCTGGCGCCCCTGCCTGGGCGGCAGGCTGGGCGCAGCTGCGCGCGGCGCGGGTCACGACCGCTGGGCCGAAGCGGCCACTGCCAGGCGTGCGGAGCGCCAGGTCCCCCAGTCCCGGGGCGCGCAGTCCGCTCCTCCGCGCTCCGCCCGGGAGGAAGCTCGGAGTTCTCGCGCTCCGGACGCAGGGGCGGGGCGCGCGGCAGTCCCCCTCCAGATGCGGGGTGCCCCGCTGGCTCCTTTCTCCTCCCCTGCCCCGGAGTCGTGCGCGTGGGTCTGGCCGCGGCCGCCGCCTCCGCCGACCGCGGGCTGGCAGAGCGCCCCCGCCCCGGCGCGGGGGCCGCCGGGGGCCGGGGTGAAGCGAGAGGGATTCCCCTCGGCGAGTTCGGGCTTCCCCACCCGGCGCGGACCCCGTTCTCCGTCCGCCGCGGCTGCCGCCGAGGCTGGAGCACCACTTCTGGGCAGCGTAGCCTGTGCCACCCGCTCCGGCTAGAGGAGGCGGTGGCGGCGCGGCTCGCACAGGGACTGGAAAGGAGGTGACCTTCAAACCCCGCGCTCGGGGAGACCGCGAGGAGGGCTGGGGTGACGGAGGGGAGCGGTGTGCACCGGGCTGGCCCGAGAGAGCGCCGGCAGGCGGGCGGCGGAGAGTCAAGAGGAGAGCTTCAAATAAAAATATGGATTAGGAAATAAACAAAGGAGGGCGAGAGAGCGAGCGAGAAAAATGTGTGCATGTGTGTGTGCGTGCGTGTCTGTGTGCGTGTGTGTGTGTGTGTGTGTGTGTGTGTGTGAGCGCGCGACAGGCGCCGAGCGGCTGCGGAGCCAAAAATAAGCCAGAGCGCAAGGGAGCGCCCCCTCCCCCGTCCCCTCGCCGGCACCGCCGGGCGGTCAAGCTTGCAGCCCCGGATTCCAGCGGCCGGTGGAGACGCGTGCTACCCAGGGCCTCAGCCTCCTGGAGTGAAGGGGTGAGAATTGGAAGTGGGGTCGTGAGCCCGGGTCTTTGGCATCCCCGAGTCCTGGTCCCAAAGTGGACTTACAGCACCAGCGCCCCTCTCCACCCCTGCCTATCAGGGAGAGTGGAAGAATCCCCTAGAGAAATGCTAAGTGGAGGAGGTGTCTTGCCCCAATCGCTTCTGGTCTAGGAAATTTTGAGGCCAGGGAGAGACGGAGCCATATCCGAGATGCATAAATTTATCCAGGCCCCACCGACACCAGGCAAGGGTGTGCGCTGGCCTGAGCCACCCCTCCTTGGCCTCTTAACTGGCCCCTAGTCCTGCTCTAGAGGGGTCGTCCAGAGATTACTCTCTCAGCAGTTGCCTGTCCCAAGCCCTGGGACACCTCCGTAAATCCCACCACTCAGTGAGCACTCACTATCACCACATCCTATCTGAAGTTTTGACACCGAACTTTCTCAACAACTAAATGAAGTAGATGCTGTAGCTTTGTCCATTTCACAGACCAGAAAACAGGCTTAGAGAGGTTAAGGCAGCAGCCATATTTGAGTCATATTCTTTCCTGAGCCCGACCCTGGACCCACAGAGCCAGAAATTCAGATTTTTGTTTTTTGATAAACACCTAAAATGGTGATCAAATTGTACAGGAAAGTTAGAAGTCCACAAAGTTATGGTTTGCCCAAGGTCACAGAACTGGCAAGAACCCCAGCATTTAGGCAAGACCTACTTTCACGAGATGGGATTGGGTTAATCCAGGTTCCAGCCTTGAACACCCACTTTGAGGCTCACCGTTCATCTTCCTGCTCTATCCTTTGATTATTTTTGCACTTGAACCATGGCTCCTCTTCCAAGTAGAACTAACTGTAAGATTTCCAAAAGCAGGGACCATGTTACATGCATTGCTTTGTATCATGTATATTTCCTAAGTGCCTACCACATAGTAGACTTGTCAGAGTTACCCTGCAATCCTGTCTGGCTAGGATTTCTTCCCACATTACAATAAAATAAAGAAAGGGAGCTTCTACCTACAACTGAATTAAAAAAAAAAAAAAAAGCAACAAAAATAACTTTGCAAAATCCAGAAAGACATCATCCTCACTGCCCCAGTAGGTGATTTTGTGATTCTGGTTGGCTTTACTATATTTGTCCTGAGGACTCTCTTTGATGAGAATGTATCTGTATGTAAACAACTTTTTTTTTTCTTTATACTATACTAGTCTCTTATCCGTCAGCGATAGCACAATGAAGCCATAAATCTGGCTTAGTAACATCATAATCATTTCCCCCAGAAACTGTTTACAATGGAAAAACCACCGAATTTCAATGTAATTGTGTAGCTGTGCAGGGAGATGAGATGGGTTGTAAAAGAGGTATTCTCAATTTAAAAGCAAATTATCAATAATGAGAGAAGAAATAAATGGCAGTTAATGGGAAGTTCTGTTGAAATATAATGTTTTGTGCAAGTGCACCAATAGGAATTGTTTCTCCATTGCTCCTTCATTTTTATTCCAGAAGGCAGAAACACTGGCTTTTGTCTCATTAGAATGGGTGATCTCTGGATGCTTTATTATCTTTTAATATATATTTTTCCATTGGAAATGAAATAAAACATTTGCAACTATCTCCAAATCAAGGTCAGTCTGAGTCGACTCCAACTTATTTATTGTGGAGTAGAAATAAGCTTAGGTGTATTAGCAATGAGTGTCAGGAATGACTCACTGGTGCTGTGTTGCTACATGGCTTACGGAAGCTTAATATGAGTGGGCAGACATTCATTACAATTTAAAACAAAATTTGAGTAAAGATCAATATAGCATGCTATTATGCTATTCATCCGAAAAGTATTAAGTTTCTTTTTCACCATGACCTTTCCATTCCAGGAAAAACTGGAAAAATTCTTGAGTTTTTCTGTCTTTCTTCCACGTTGAGCCACTTCTAAGTAACAAGAGGTGCTGAAGTAAACAGCTCCTAACGCATCTGAGGGTGGAGGAATGCCCAGCTCTGGGGAAGAACTTGGAGCCTTTGGCTCCTCCTACTGGATGTGAAAGATACTTTGCAATTTGTGTTGCAAGCAGATGTCAAAAAGGTGTCATCCACAAACTGGTAGACAAGAATGACCTGTGTCCTCATGCCTGGCTGAGAGTATATTGTGCTGTGCTGTGTAAGTCCCTCCAGTCGTGTCCAACTCTTTGTGACCCCATGGGCCACAGCCCACCAGTCTCCTCTGTCCACGGGATTCTCCCGGCAAGAATACTGGAGTGGGTTGCCATGCCCTCCTCCAGGGGATCTTCCTGACCCAGGGATCAAACCTGCATCTCTTATATCTCTTGCATTGGCAGACAGGTTCTTTACCACTAGCACCACCTGGGAAGCCCTGAGGATATATTGAGCTTACTCAAAAAGCTCAAGATATACTCAGAACGTAAGTGTCATCATTTCCCTTTCAAACTTAAGATCTTCTTCTGGTTCCTCACTGCCCCCCAAGATAAAGTCTAAAATGTTCTACATGAGTTACAATCTCCTCAATTTTCTGGCCTTTGTCTAGATGGACCCTATAGCCCAGAGGTGAACTTCCCCCACTTGTCCCCAGTCCTTTGCATATACTGTTCCTCCAACATGGACTACTCCCACAGACTCTCTTTTCCTGGATAATTTCTGTTTATCTTTTAGATCTCTACTTGGACATCACTTCTCACTGCCAACCCTCATCCCACATACAAGATACGGCAGCGTCTCTCTTCGGAACTCCTTGACCACCTCTCCATAAGTTTATCTTATCATCTGCCTCTGCTTATTGTAAATTTTCACTTCCATTCGACAGGAGGGTCCTTGATGTCAAGGACTCTTTCTCAGTGCATGGGGCCAAACACATAACAAGCTCCACAAATGTTGGTGAACCTTCCTTCTCCATTCCAGTCACCACTCTGGGCATTTCTGTCAACCTGCTCATCCATTCTCTTAATCCTCCTTTCTGCCACTAAACCTGTATTTTACTAGAGGCTAGTTTCTCATGTCTCATTTAGCTTATAAATTAGACACAGTCTCTGCACTCAAGAAGCTTATAATCTACTCAGCCATAAAAAAAAAAAAAAAGAATGAAATGATGCCATTTGCAGCAACATGGATAAACCTAGCAATTATCATACTAAGTGAAGTAAATCATAAAGAAAAAGACAAATACTATATGATATCACTTATATGTAGAATCCAAAATACAACACAAATGAACTTACCTATGAAACGGGCTCACAGGCGTAGAGAACAGACTTTTGGTTACCAAGGGGGAGGAGGATAGGGGAAGCATGGATTGGGAATTTGGGATTAGCAGATGCAAACTATTGTACATAGGACAGATAAACAACAAGTTCCTATTGTGTAACACAGGGAACTATACTCAGTGCTCTGAATAAATCATAATGGAAAAGAATATATATGTGTGTGTGTGTACATATATAACTGAATCACTTTGCTACACAGCTAAGTGATTCAACATTGTGAATCAACTATACTTCCATAAAATACATTTTTCTAGAAAGAAGCTTATAGTCTAACATGATTAATAGGCAGCACATATAAATGATCTCCAGCGTTTGGAAAGATTTGGGCCAGAACTGAATGGGAGGATACAACTAGACATGAGTGAAAAGGTGAAGGCCAGCCAAAGCTTTCTAGAAGACATCGCCTCTAAACATAGACAGACAGTAGGAATTACCTGAAGAGTTGGATGAAGGGCATTCCTGGAGAAGAACACAGCTTATGAGACTGCCTGAAGCCAAACAGAGCAGAGCTCCTTCAAGGAGCAGCAAATCAGTTCAATATTAATAGAATCATGCCAAGTTCAAAGGTCTGCAGGGTGGTGGGGAAGCGAGACAGGGAACAATGAAGCTGAAGCACAGAGCAGGGAAAGCCCATAAAGACCCCTGAACTGAAAAAAGAGCTGTGCTGGCTTTACCCCCAAGGCAGCTTTTGACAAGATGACTCCAAGGCTGGTCAAGACCCACCATCGTATGGTGGCATGTCCTGAACTGCATCTGCCCTCTCTTCCATGACCATTGTCTCCTTATATTTATTTAAGAACTGTTCCAAATGGTCAGTGTGAACAGCCAGCAAATTCTGGGAACTGCTAGGTCACTCCAAAGTGGTCTAGGGCTTCCCGGGAGCTCAGTGGCCAAGAACCTGCCTGCCAATGCAGGAGATGTGGGCTCAATCCCTGGGTTGGGAAGATGCCCTAGAGAAGGAAATGGCAGCCCACTCCAGTAGTCTTGCCTGGAGAATTCCACAGACAGAGGAGCCTGGCATGCTACAGTCCATGGCGTCACAAGAGAGTCAGATATGATTTACTGACTAAACAACAAAAACACCACCAGAGCAGTCTAGGACTTCTAGGAATGATCGGTGGTATACTAGACAGGATAGGAAAAGGATGAAAAGAGCAAGCTAAAACAAAGTGATGCAGCCAAGCACCCTTCTGGGTCTCTTCTTCCCAAAGGACACCTTTCCATCGCAGTCACTGAAGGGAGGACATATAGGTCAAATTTATTTGTGAACGACTCTGACTCAATATAGTGCTTCACACAGTCCTAATATTATGTCAGACCTCAAGTTCTGAATCTTCAGGCTTACCTGAAGGCTTCATCACAGTCCAGGTCAACTAATGAACTAATTAAAACAGTCTGAGGACCACAGGGGAATGGATTGCACCTTATATTCTCTACTCCTTCCTTAGTCATCTGGCACATGGCAGATACTCAATATACCCTCATTGATTGGTTGAACTCACTCACCATCTATCATGTAGTTCCGGGGCTTGATATTAACCAAGGCATCTGATACTGAGAATGAGCTATCCAGTGACCAGGATTGAACTCTCTTCTTCTTACAAACTTTCACACTCCGTTTAAATATGTCTTGGAAATAGTAAACATGATGATTTCTCCAGTTCTCCTTGGGTACATTCCTTTTCCTCCCTTGCCTACATCCCCCAAATAAAAATGAAGACAGTCATAAAGGTAAAAAAAAAAAAAAAAACATACTAAACAACTGTGATGGTAAGAATAGCAACAAAAAAAAATAAGCATGTAGCATTCACTGCATAAGCTCTTTAGTTGTATTATCTCATTTAACGCTCGCACTATAACTCTGCTGCAGCTGCTGCTAAGTCACTTCAGTTGTGTCCGACTCTGTGTGACTCCATAGACAGCAGCCCACCAGGCTCCCCCGTCCCTGGGATTCTCCAGGCAAGAATACTGGAGTGGGTTGCCATTTCCTTTTCCAATGCAGGAAAGTGAAAAGTGAAAGTGAAGTCGCTCAGTTGTGTCTGACTCTTAGCAACCCCGTGGACTGCAGCCCACCAGGCTCCTCGGTCCATGGGATTTTCCAGGCAAGAGTACTGGAGTGGGGTGCCATTGCCTTCTCCACACTGTAACTCTAGGTGTAAGTATTATTAGGCTTTCCTTTATACAGATAAGAAAGTGAAAGTATTAGTCACTCAGTTGTATCTGACTCTTTGTGAGCCATTGACTGTAGCCCTCAAGGCTCCTCTGTCCATGGAATTCTCCAGGCAAGAATACTGGAATTTCCTTCTCCAAGGGGTCTTCCTGATACAGGGATCAAACCCACATCTCGTCTCTCACATTGCAGGCTTATTCTTTACTGTCTGAGCCACCAAGGAAGCCCATAGATAAGAAAATCAAAGCTTAAAAGGAAGAGGTTCAGTCACTTGGCCAAGTCCACAGAGATGGTGAATGGTGGGGCCAGGACTCAAAACTAAGTCTGCTTTGTGGCAGAACTGAGTTCATGAAGCATAAATCATGATGCATCTTGTCTTTCTGTATTCAAGGGCTCATCTTCCATGTAGGCAGGCTTACAATCACATCAGTGACTTATGTTCATGAACATAGAAATGCCTAGTTCATTTGTCTTGGAATAACAAAAATAAAAAGGGAGGTCCGATATTAACCAAGACATCTGATACTGAGAATGAGCTATCCAGTGACCAAAGGGAGCCTGCTTATATAAAAAGCATTTTGGAAACAAATATTTGGAGTGTGATCAGAATAAGGTGAACCAAGAATCCCAAGCACTTGGCCAGTAATGAGTAGACACTAAGCTCTGTCTTTGGTTTAGTGCAAGCTAGTTTATATGCCATTTAGTATATATTTAAGAAATACACGTTCAGGGACTTCCCTGGTGATCCAGTGGTTAAGAATCAGCCTTGCAATGCAGGGGAGGCGGGTCCAGTTTCTGGGAAGGGAACTAAGATCCCACGTGCTGCAGAGCAGCTAAGCCTGAGCACCACAAGGAGAGAGTGGAGAGCCACAGTGAAAGATCCCTCATTACGCAATGCAGATCCGTGAGCTGCACCAAAGACCCGACACAGCCAGAGAAAGAAATTTTTGAAGAAAAGATACATACTTTCACACATCTTTAAGACACAAGTGGATAAAGCTCTGGAGTAAGTCTATTTTCATAGTCTGAACCGACCACTTAACAGCAATGCGAGCCAAGCAACGTGTTTTTAAACATTACAAATCTCCCACTTCCTGTTTGTAAAACGGGGGTGAGGATGGTAATGATGAAGACGATAATGGGCAACATAACTAATGTGCTAACAGTTACTGTTCATACAGAGGACACTGCAGTTGACTCCCATCCCCAAGCATGCTAATTCTGACCTCCTCACACGTGACTAGTTTAGGACTTATCCTAAGGTCCATGTTAATCTGATCTAAGAAAAGGTGATCAACATGCTAATGGAAAACATTTTGACCCACCTGAAAGCCACAGGAAAAGATGCTTTTTTTCTTTTTCTTCTCCCTCCAAGTGTTTCCTTGGGTATCTATCACCTCTGGGTCTGCCACAGATGATCTTATGATCACCCAGAGCATGACAGGGCAGAGAGAAATGAAGAACTAGTGACTCCTTTGAGGTTACAGAGCTGCTAAATCAATCAAAACTACCCCACCACTGCATTCCCCACTCCCTGTGAGATATACCCCTTATTGAAAAGCCTATTTATGTTGGCATGTGGCTTAAAAGTAGGGTTTCTCAAACTTTGACACTTTGGACCACATAGCCCTTTGAGGGGAAGGGGCTACCATGCCCTGAAGGCTGTTTTCACAGCATCTTTGGCCTCCACTCACTCAATGCTGCCATCTATGGGGTCTCAGAGTCGGACACAACTGAAGCGACTTAGCAGCAGCAGCAGTACTCAATGTTAGTAGCACCCGACTGCTCCCCAAAACTGTGAAAACCAAAAATGTCTCCAAACATTTCCAGGTGATCTCTGCAGGGCCAAACTGCTCCAAGTGAGAACCAGTGGTCAAAAGGATTGGCCAAAAGGATAACTTATTATCCTCAACAATAAGTTAATCGTATGATCCTAGTGGGCTTCCCTGAGGGCTCAGATGGTAAAGAATCCACCCACCAATGCAAGAGACACAAGTTTGATCTTTGGGTCAGGAAGATCCCCTGGAGGGGGAAATGGCAACCCACTCCAGTATTCTTGCCTGGAAGAGTCCATGGACAGAGAGGCCTGGCGGGCTACAGTCCACGGGGTTGCAAGAGTTGGATACAGCTGATACCAGTAGAAGCAGAACTGCTGCTAGTAATCTAGTAACAACAATTGGCATCTATCCAGGTTTACCGTGTATTTACTATAGCTTCACTTGTATTCTCATTGAGTTCTCAAAACAAGTCCATGAACCAGGTTTGATTATTATCCTTATTTTACAGATGCGGAGCCTGGGGTCCAGAGAAAGGAAGTCATTAGTTCACAGTCACCAAGCTAGTAAGTAGCTGGTTTAGGATTCAAAGGCTGCTCAGCAGTGGCTCCTCTGACTCAAGGTTGTCATGAGAACTGAAAGGTAAGATGCATGAGGAATCCCTCAGCATCCCTGTGCGGCGCCCAGCACAGCAAGCACTCACAGTGCATTGTGACCTCCATCTGATGCCCCATTGCAGGAGCGCCTGCAAGAAATGCAACGTGATCTTGGCGTTTCCGCAGTTCCAAGAATCTTAGCTCCATTCCTCTAGCTGCTCCATGGTGGCAGAGTGTTCCAGCCAACCCACAGACTGCCCCGAAGTAATAAAGAAGAAAAAAGCCCCGCAATCCCTGATAACCCAACAAGACAACCTGTGCAGAGCTGACCACAATCTCCTTTTTGTTCCAGTTTTAAATATAAGTTCTGCATTTTAGTGGCAGTTAGCAAAAACTGCTTGCCAATTGCACTCAGTCATAATCAAAAGTTGAATTGGGAGTTAGATGCCAGTTTTATTCTCCTGCTAGATAAGGTAATAAGAAGTAATTATATACCTGCTTAGGACATGAGGGGGAAAAGAGGGGGCAATTAAAAACAGTTCTGAGAACTTTATGCTAGGCCTCAGATATCACACCTAACCTCAGAGAAGGCCTATAAGGCTTTTAGTATTATTACATCTAACAGATAAAAATGCTGAGGTGCAGAGAGAAAAAAGCAAATTTTCAAAGCTTATAAACCTAACAATTTTTAAATTTCACTTTAAATTCTTAAAAGTCCAAGTTCAGGGCTATGCCATCCTTTGCCACACCTCAAAACCTCTCTTAAGGTATAGAAAGTTCAAAGGCCAGTAAGACAGTGGTTTAGTCACTAAATGGTATATGACTCTTTGTGAGCCTATGGACTGTAGCCCGCCAGGTTCCTCTGTCCATGGGATTTCCCAGGCAAGAATACTGGAGTGGGTTGCCATTTCCTTCTCCAGGAGATCTTAATGAGATGATAAAATCATATACACATTTTAAAATCCTACTAAAAATACTGTAAAAAATCAAAATCTGTGCTTTGAGGAGTTCCACTAGAGTCAACCACGAAGGTTGAAAGTGAGTCTTCTAAAGAAAAAAATAAGTTGTAAGTCAATGAGGTGTAAATAGTTAATGAATTTATAATCAGAACATAAATAGTTTTGCTTTAATGTACTAACACCTCAGGGGGAAAAAATGTTCCACATATTAGCAGCCAGAGTATTGACAATCGATTTCTTTCAAATGCATTAACTTTATTTTAAGTCCTCGTCATTTTATTACAAATGGATAAGTAAAGATAGTTAAGCCATTTACAATGAAATATGCAACCTTACAGGGGAGAATATGCATTTGCAGTGGTCACCAGTGGTTTATAAATGCTCTGAGCAGTAAAATATCTGTAAATCATGGTCAAAGTATGCACCGCTATGCTCTCCATTTGTACATTTGTTATTTCTATTTATTCCATATGCTTAAGAGGCACAAACCTCTAAACTAAAAAAAAAAAAAAAAAGAAATCATCGGGAATCTCTTTCAAGAATACACACTGGTTAGTATGAGGAAATATGGATTAGTTGTTGTTTAGTCCCTAAGTCGTGCCCAACCCTTTTGTGACCTTATTACAGCCTGCCAGGCTCCTCTGTTCATGAGATTTCCCAGGCAAGAATACAGGAGTTGGTTGCCATTTCCTTCTCCAGGGAATCTTCCTGACCCAGAGATAGAACCTGCATCTCCTGCATTGCAGGCGGATTCTTTACCACTGAGCCACCATGGGTCAATGGCTAAAATATGGGATTCTGGAAGTGAGTACAAGCATCTAAAGGCCACGCTTTGCGTATCTGGTCAAAAGTGAACTCTCTTCCATAAGGCATACTTCCATACCTCCTCTGATTTTCCCCTACACTGTTACTTTAGGCTTGGTTCAAACAGTCCTGCTGTATTAATCTATAGACACTTTGTTGGGTTCCCCCAGAAGCAGACCCTGAGAGCAATATCTGTGTGTAAGTGTTATCTGGGAGGTGAACCTTAGAAACAGTGGCAAGCCAGTAGGGAAGGAAGCTCAGGAGGGACAGGAGCTAACAGGAAGTGTGTTGTCAGCCAAGTTGATAAGCCAGAGATTCATTCTACTAAAGCTTCTGGAAGCCAGAGCACAACATGCCCCATAAAGTTAAGCCACCTAGGAAGTGAGGAAGCTTGAGTATTCATACACTGATCCCCAACAGTCAGTGGTTAAGGGTTAGCTGTGCATGGGTAGAGGAGGGGAGCAAGAGTGGTAATCCAATGCCACTTCCAGCCTTTCCTGGGCATGGGCAGAGTGGAGTCTATTCGTCAGTGAGAGTCCTTAGGCCATGCTGCTGGTGTTCAGACGTCTGGAATCCATGTGTGAAATAGTAATCACCTAGGGATTGATCAAGAGGTGTGGGGCAATGGTAGCATCTTCTACATGGCCAGTGTCCTCATGAAGAAAGAAGGGGAAATGTTGGCTTCCCAGAAGCAGTCAGCAATGCATCCTGGAGAAATGAAAAACCTCTGCATCTCTCAACATCTATGACTCTTCACTGACCAAGAGTCCAAATATCCTGTGAGCATCAAACTGTGGTGTAGACAAGAGTTGTCTGTAATACATATTCATATCCTGGGCACCATCCTGAGATCCTGGTTCAGGAAGTCTTGGATGAGACCAGAGAATCTCAGTTTTATATCCTCTATACACACACACACACACACACACACACACACACACACACACATCATACATTCCTATCATAAGTGTTCCAAGAACCTGATGTAAACATCGTATGCTTAATCGTATGACTTGTGAATGGGCTTGGAGGTGATGGGGGTGGTGAGGGGGAGGGAGAGGAGGTGGCAGTTCAACATTTTTTAAAAGATCTGAGGGCTTTGTGCATAGATATTTTCCTTCTCTTTGAAAACACGATTGCTTGCTGTGCTCTCAAACTCGCAGAAGGGAGGTAATTGTTAGGATTCTGAAGCTCTGATTATGCACCATGAATATATTAAAACCTACAGGTATTTTGCAGGGGACGCATGAGACCACTCAGGAAGTGCCATTCTGGAGTCTCTGAGGCCAGAAGTAGGGCAAAGAAAGAGTGATGTCACCTATTAGGGAGAATAAACAGATTAGGCTTCAGGAGGCTCCAGTTCTTGCTCCAGGCAGGCATCCTGAAGGCATCAAACCTTTGCTGAACCAGTTTCTTTACATCAAAGTCCTGCTTGATTCACAGGTATGAGGATAAAGCACAACCAGGTGAAAATGCATTGGCAGTTTGGAGTGGTGGACAAAGTGAGTGAGGTTCCATTATTCCTTTTTGGCAGGTCTCTTTTAGAGAGTATGGAGTGGCAGTAATCCCCAAATCTGTCAAGGAATGTTCTAGAGCTGGTATTTCTAAGAGACATTCTTTTATTAGTGGACAGAATGTTGGGGGGAGTAAAGCACAAACCACATGTACCTTTTATGAGAGCAGGTAGGGTTTTCTCACATCCCTCTCTATTTCAAGTTTAAAAAGTATTTCTCAGATGTCAGTAACCGTTAGTAGACAGACGAATGAAGGGGTAAGCAACTTGAGAGGCTGTCCACAAATAGGCCATCAGTCTATTTGATTTCTCCATCTCTTTTTGCTTTGACTCTTCTCCATGTTCAAAATTTCCAAGACTAAGCTTGCTTGCCATTATTCCGTAAGGCAATTAAGCAACTTGGCAATAAAAGCAACCACATTTCTCTAGAGTAGTTCACAGAGAATACAGAACAGAACAGCACAGGACAGATGTTGAAGCAAAATGTAAGTACTTATGTGAACACACGTTTCAGTGCCAAGGCTAAATGCCCTGCCTTGCTTCCATCTTTCTCCATCAGTTAATCCCCACACCCATCCCACTCTGTCATCAAACATTCAAGGCTGTAAACACGCTGAAGCTCTCTCATGTTAACCCTCCTCTCTCAACTCCTCCTCACCTAATGCACTGCAAGTTTGGGGCTACCTTTCTCTATTGCCAAGCTTTCTGAAAGCAGTCCTTCAATCCCTTCCTTCTCCTACATCACTTCCTTTCTCCACCATCCAATGACTTCCTGTAATCTGCTATTTATGTTTCCATCATTCCACTGAAGCTATTGTCTTAGCACCTTCTTAACTGATGACCCTCCATGCCCACCACCAGGGTCATGTTCAGTCCATGGTCCTGGCTGCTGTCTCTTCATCATCTGATGTGTTGACAACCTCCTGGCAACTTTCTTTGGCTTCAGAAACACAACACTTCTGGCCGTCTTCCCGCCTCTGCCTCACTGTCTGTTTTTCTGTCCACTCTGCCTAGACACCACCCTCCTTAAGCAGTGATGTGTTGGCAGCCTCTCCAGCAGGCTCTTTAATCACTGGGTCAAGATGCTCTCCAACAAGTACAGACTTGAATATAATATTCTACTGAGCTAGTAACCCCAGCAGAAGGAAAGTAGCCTTTTTCCCCCCTTGGTTGTTCTCTGATGCTGGGAAAGACTGAAGGCAAAAGGAGAAGAGGGTGGTAGAAGATGAGACAGCTGGATGGCATCACCAACATAACAGACATGAGTTTGAGCAAACCCCGGGAGAGAGTGGAGGACAGGGAGGCCTGGCTGGCTACAGTCCATGGGGTCGCAGAGTCGGACATGACTGAGTGACTGAACAACAGTTCTGTAAAAACTCCTGGAGTGGACCCCCAGTGCTCTGGATGGGATCAGATGTCCGTCAATGAACTGATCACAAGAGCAGCTGGATACAGCACTCTGGCTAGCCACATCTGTGGAATCAGAGTATGGGATCAATTCTACCTGAGCTCCTCAGTCTCAGAGTGGTGGACAGGTATTTCCCAGCAAAGCAAACTGGGGGGAGCTATCAACAGGGGCTGAACCATTAAATAACTGGATTGACTGTTGTTGTTGTTGTGTTGTGTAGTCAGTAAGTTGTGCCCCACTCTTTGTGACCCCAGGGACAGCAGCCCGCCAGGCTCCTCTGTTCCTGGGGTTTCTCAGGCAAGAATGCTGGAGTGGGTTGCCCTTTCCTTCTCCAGGGGATCTTCCCGACCCAAGGATCAAACTCGCATCTCCTGTGTCTCCTGCATTGGCAGGCAGCTTCTTTATTGCTGAGCCACCAGGGAAGCCCAATTGAATCGGTAATGCAATGCAAATATTAACACATCACTTATCTAGTCAATGATCACATTGTCTCCCCATTACCAATAGGATAAAATTTAAACACCTTTGCTTGACTTGTTAAGACTCGCCGGGAACTGGCTCATACCTGCCCTTCTAACCTTATCTGCCATGGAGTCTAATTTTACCCACAAAGACCTATACATTGTTCTTGAAATAGTCCGTTTTCTGTCACACCACTGCGTCTCCTTTTCTGGAGTGCAGAACTTCTACTTCACCACCCATTGAGCTGTATTTCTGTTTCAAGACCCAGCTCAAATGCCATCATTCCTTGGAAAAGCCTACCCCACTTCTCCTGCCTGAATCAGTCACTCCTTTCCCAAGAAGTTGTGTAAATATCTCTATTTAATAGTGGTTCTCAACAGGGCCAGTGTTGTTCCCCCAGGGTATGTTTGGCAACGTCTAGTGATATTTTTGGTTGCTATCTCTGGATGGGGGGATTCTTCTGTCATCCAGTGGGTGGAGGCTTTGGTGAGCAGGTGCAAACACGAAGAACCATCCAGCCCAAAATGCCGACAGCTGAAAACGCCTGCTTTATTGTAACACTTAATGTCCTGTGTTCCAATGATCGATTATATCTTTCCAAGTAGATCCTGAGCTTCTCGGGGGACAGGGACAGACATGATCTGATCTGTCAACACGCTCCCAGCACTGGCAGGTGCCTGGCCCCTAGCAGATGCTCACTAAACATTGGCAGGAAGACTGAGGAAGGGAATGAGTGTCCAGATGGGCTTAGGAAACAGGATCCAAGAAACTGAATTCCTGGAAGGCATGATGGTTCCTTAAATGGCGATTGTATTAGAAATTTTCAGTTGCAGGGCATGCTTCCTCCTCGCCTTGCAAAACAAATTTAATCCCAAAGTTCCTGAACTCAAAGTCACAGGAGTCTCCCTGCTAAACGAGCGCATCTATTCCTATCTGTGCCTCTCACATTAATTATTAAGAAAGGGTCTCCTGGCTTTGTGTAATTTCCAAAGACAGAAGAAATCACTTTTTGTTGTTGTTCAGTTGCTAAGTTGTCTCCGACTCATTGTGAACCCATGGACTGCTGCACACCAGGCTCCCCTGTCCTTCACCATCTCCTGGAATTTGCTCAGATTCCTGTCCATTGAGTTGGTGATGCCATCCAACCATCTCATCCTCTGCCGCCTATACTCCCACAAAAAAGTACACCCTTCTCACAGTACCGAAGAATATTTTTCAATGAAACGAAACTTCATGGCCCTTCACCCCACACCCAACCCTAGTTTAAAACAAGGCTACACGTGTGATGTCTTCATCTCTGCCCCTGCACGCTTGACTGAGGAACACACACATCAGGAGCTGGGTCCCCATGTAAGGGCTAACACGCTTCTCGGAAAGGACATTCAAATGTCAGATGGGATGATTTACACTGCATGTCAATAAAAAGAACTCTGAGGTTCAGCAAGTCAATAAAGCTTATTAGAACAATCTTAAGGCTGAGTATCAGTGTAGCCTGATGAAGACCTCTGAAGTCAGACACTATCTCAAGGCAAGTGGCATTAAATAGACCATTCTGGAGGGAGAAATAAAATTAAAAGCTTCCATTATTTTGAGAGTTCATGTTAACTTAATAACACACAAGAAGCTTGAGGAATGTGTGTTTATATTCTCATAGTTAAAAACCTTCTGGACATTCATTTGTTTAAGCTCCCATAGATTGAAAGGCTCCGATATGCCAGGCACTAGATCAGGCAGATCACACTTATTAATTTTTATTTACCAACACTTCTGTACTACTTTCTGTGTACTAGTAGAGAGAGAGCGTGCATGCTCAGTTGTGTTTGACTCTTTGTGACCCCATGGACTATAGCCCACCAGGCTCTTCTGTCTATGGGATTTCCCAGGCAAGAATACTGAAGTGGGTTGCATTTCCTTCTCCAGGTGATTTTCACAACCCCCCATGGACTGAACCGCATTGGCAGGCAGATTCTTTATCACCTGTGCCACCTGGGAATCCCCAGACAGTCTCCTAAATCTTTCCCAATATTAATTCTTTTAGTCCTCATTATAGCCCTATGAAATAGGTATAACATTATTATTCCCATTTTGCAGATAAGGAAACTGAGGCTCAGAGAAGCTAAGTGAGATGCCCAAGGTGACCCAGCTGGTCAGCAACAGAAGGAGCCTTCATGCAAAGCCAGGCAGTCAGGCTCCAGCGTCAATGTTCCCAACCACTGTGCAGGTAGGCCTTGTGTCACCTCAAATCTTCTCAATCAACTCTTGACCCACATTTTGTTCTGCCTGATATTCCAAAATTAACATTTTACTTAGCTGCGAGTGTTTCAAAATCAAGAGACTTCACACAAAAGCTGGATTTCTGGATTCTCTTGACAAATCAAAATGCCTATTTTCTGGCACAGCCTCGCTGCGAATGAAAGAGGGGTCTTGGGCGGGGCACTGACATACCATGCTCATTGGAGACCCTTGCCCAGCCCCCTGAGGTCTGACTTGGAGGCCCTGGCCTACCTGTCTCACAGATGAAGATGCGGAGCCCGAGAGAGGGTGAGGAACTTGGCCAAGGCCCAGATCTAGTGAATAGCAGAGGCTAGATTTGAACTTGTCAGGGTCCCAACGGAAAAGACATTGTACTCTGGAACCAAGGCAATTCAGAGGGACATCCTTTTATTTAAAAAAAAAAAAAAAAGGACTGGTAAAAAAAGGCATGACAGGTGTGGAACGACAACCCTAGGCTTAAAGTATCACCGAAGCCGTCCTTATCCTTAGGAACTAGGAGCGAGGGGAGGGAGGTGAGGGCAGAACTGGGCAGGTGCTGTGAGAGAAGGGATGGCCACCTGCAGGGGAGGAGCACAGGGCACCTCAAGGGAAGGGAGTCAGCGGAACCAATGCCTTGACCTTCTTCCTGTCCTTCCCTTCTAGTCAGGGCGCCCCCTAATGTTATCATCCAGTCACTAAGTCGTGTCTGACTCTGAGACCCCGTGGACTGTAGCATGCCACTATCTCCTGGAGCTTGCTCAAACTCATGTCCATCGAGTCAGTGATGCCATCCAACCATCTCATCCTCTGCCATCCCCTTCTCCTCCTGCCCTCAATGGTTCCCAGCATCAGGGTCTTTTCCAGTGAGCTGGCTCTTCTCATCAGGTGGCCAAAGTATTGCAGCTTCAGCATCAGTCTTTCCAATGAATATTCAGGGTTGTTTTTCCTTTAGGATGGACTGGTTTGATCTCCTTGCTGTCCAAGGGGCTCTCAAGAGTCTTCTCCATGGGTTGGCCCCTAATGGCCAAATCCAAAAGTCTAGCTAAAGGCCCCGATCTTGTAGGGCAGAGCAGGACAGGGAGGGTGCAGAGAGCATACAAGAGGAAAGCAGGCACCCAGCACACTTCTGCTGGCTCCCGAGCCCCAAGCTTTCCCACTTCACCGCACTGTGCTGACCCACTCAGCCCGTGTGCTACGCTAACAATACTAAGAGCCTGTTGTTGCTCAGTTGCCAAGTCATGTACAGCTCTTCATGACCCCATGGATTAAAATCACAGCAAACGCAAATCTGGTGTTCAAGACACCCCGACCACTTTTCCGGGCACTTTACACAGATTGAATCACTTTGTTAAGTGCCTGTTATGCCCAAGGCGTGGAACCCTTTCTGAACAGGGAAGAAGGGAGAAGCAGAGTGACAGCGATCTCAGAGATGCTTTTTTTTTTTTTTTTTCTGATGAGGTCAGTTTATGCTATCACAGCACATCCTGCTTCAGCCTTGCATTCAAACCCATGGGCAAAGAAGACTTCCTGTTCTAAAAACAAAGAAGCCAAAATACAATGAAAATGCAAAGGTGCAGTCCATGCTGAATATGAGTCCTGTTAACTAATGAAACTATAGTGATGTCTTCCTCTGTTTCCTGTATCAAAACTCATTTCTCCCATGTACCACTCCCTGAGCTCCTAATGCTAACCTAGGATGAAAAAGAAATACATAAAGGACTCAGCATTTGACAGTGGTTTAAGAGCTATAGAACCTTCGTCCTTAAAGGGAAATTTTCTAATCTTACAGTAAATATGGGGGCAAAGAACTGGGAGGTTGAGGAAGGACAGGGATTCTGGATCCCTTTGGATATCTTATTTAGTATAGGGCAATATTGCCCGGGTGGCTCAGACAGGAAAGAATCTGCCTGCAAAGTGTGAGACCCGGGTTCAATCCCTGGGTCAGGAAGATCCCCTGGAGAAGGGAATGGCTAATATTCTTGCCTGGAGAATCCAATGGACAGAGGACCCTGGTCAGCTACAGTCCATGGGTTGCAAAGAGTCGGACACAACTGAGTGACTTAACACACTAAGACTTAATATCTCCCAAACCTCAGTCATCCGTGTGCCAGCCTCAGGGTTTTTGCCATATTTTTATCAGCTTCCCTATGACATATTTTTTCTTAAAGTCTGCAATTTTTAAATTTAAATTAGTGTGTTTTTAATTATCCTAAATTAAATGCTAGTGTGTTGCACTATCAGTTCAGTTCAGTTCAGTCGCTCAGTCGTGTCTGACTCTTTGCGACCCCATGAATCACAGCATGCCAGACCTCCCTGTCCATCACCAACTCCCGGAGTTCACTCAGACTCACGTCCATTGAGCCAGTGATGCCATCCAGCCATCTCATCCTTTGTCGTCCCCTTCTCCTCCTGCCCCCAACCCCTCCCAGCATCAGAGTCTTTTCCAATGAGTCAACCCTTCGCATGAGGTGGCCAAAGTACTGGAGTTTCAGCTTTAGCATCATTCCTTCCAAAGAAATCCCAGGGCTGATCTCCTTCAGAATGGACTGGTTGGATCTCCTTGCACTATAGATCTAAGCAAATACATAACCACTAAAATGATAACCACTAATAATAATCTCACCTGTGTAATATTTAACCCCCCAACTCCTGGTGTATTTTCAATAACACAAACATGCCTACCTCGGGAAATGTCAGTGAAGGTGTTAAGAGTGTACACTCCAGAATCAGATAAAACTGGGTTCAAGTCCCAGTTAAATCACTCATGAGGGTTTTCCTTATAGTTTGCCAAGAATTAAATAATGTGTAGGGTACTTAATACCATGCCTGGCCCATGGAAGGTACTCAGAGTTCCACATGCCACACCTAGCCGGTTTCTAGCTTACCTAGACCCTGGTGGGTATATACCACTAACACTTAGCTAAAACTTCCTCATGAGAGAAAGGTGACAATCCAGAAACAATACCTTGTTAAGGAGTCTCAGAATCCCAGGTCCACCCAGAAGCTGGAGAGCTCCAGACTTCCACGTGGCCCAGGATAGGGTTTTCATAATGTGCAAAGATGTTCTCCAGTTAATTGCTGCCATTGGCCAGGAAGAATCTACCTATAATTTCTGTGAAGAGGAACAGAGACTAGGAGATTTCACTTAACACTGACAAATTTATTCATGCCTCTATCTACCACCCATCATCCATCTGTTCATCTATCCATCCACCTGTCTGTTCATTCAACAAATCTTTGAGTCACTCCATTTCTCAGCATGGTCCTAGGAGCTGGATATACACTACTGAACCAGAGTAAAACAATGCAGTTCTTACCCTCACAGAGCTCATAAGATTGTGGAAGACAGACACACACATTCTCAGGATCCACTTTTTATACTCCCTAGATTTCCTGAAGGAAATCAGTCCTGAGTGTTCATTGGAAGGACTGATGCTGAAGCTGAAGCTCCAATACTTTGGCCACCTGATGCGAAGAACTGACTCATTGGAACAGACCCTGATGCTGGGAAAGACTGAAGGTAGGAGAAGAGGGTGACAGAGGATGAGATGGTTGGATGGCATCACCGACTCGATGGACATGAGTTTGAGCAAGCTCCGGGAGTTGGTGATGGACAGGGAAGCCTGGCGTGCTGCAGTCCACGGGGTCGCAAAGAGTTGGACATGACTGAGAGACTGAAGTGAGATTTGTTCGGCCCCACCTGTCTCCCAGGACGTGGCCCTTTCCTAAAGGAAAGTCAGTTCTCACTGCAATGCCTTGTCTTCTGATGGCCTCTGGCTGCTCCCAGCTCCTCTGGGTGAGGGTTGCTTTGGAATTCCTCATGCCTGCTGTGATTTCAGAACCCAAGTCCAGCCCAACCGGATGCTTGAAGGCTAGGCTTCCTGCCACTACTCAGAAGCATCACATGACAAGGTATGGGGTCTGGCCTCCTCAAAGGGCTGCCCTAACTTCTGAGTTAATTCCCCCACAGAGGAAATCTGACCAATTGAAGGAGATGGAAAGACGACCACAGACATATCCTTCTCCATTCCAACAAATGTTCCCTATGCAGTCGACCAGGAAGACCTCCCGTGTGATGGAGCAGCCCACTGTGGCTTTTTAAAAAGCCGGCATCAGCTCAGGAACACACAATTTTGTATATGTTTGTCTTCCTTTTCCCGTTTCACTTCCTTCTTCCTTCATTCACGCTGCCCTGGTATTGCACCTTTTGACAAAACCTTAGCAGGCTAAGTGTCATCTCAGGGTCTATGTTCAAGGAAACTTGAACTTAAAACCAATCAAATAACCATACAAATAAGTAAATATTTACAAGCTGCTATGAGCTCTTTCAATGGGGAAGCGTTTGACCTGGTCTGAGAGTAGAGAAAGTTCCAGTCACCGAGGCAATGTTTGATAGAAAAAGAAGCAAACTTATATTAGGTTGGAGAAGAGGCGTGAAGGAGAATTCCAGGCAATTGGAAAGGCAAATTCAAAGGCCCTGTGGTAGAGACAATATAGGCAGGAAGAGTTGAGTAAACAGTGGAAGAGAGTGCAGGCAGGATGCTAGACAGAAACACCAGGGAGTGCAGACCATTCAGAATGTGCATCTGACTAATGAGTTGCCAATGATTCCTGAACTTCCTTCTTCACTTGAAGAACTCAGTCATGCTCCTTGAACAAAGGTCTAAGACAGCCTGTGATTGATGAGGAGGTCAGATGATTCAGGATAAGTGTCTTCCACAAAATGCTGCTCACAGGGGTCTTCTGGACCAGGAAATGCATACATGCCAATGTCTTCCACAGAGAGATGTTTCATGGATCATAAAAATCAGGAAAAAAAAAACCCTGTGAAGTCAAGGGGATGTCAGTTTGAAGTAGTCAAAATCTAACTGCAATACGACACACACATTTTTATATAATTGTACCATCTAGCACCAGGGCTTCCCTGGTGACTCAAATGGTCAAGAATGTGCTTGCAGCACAGGAGACTGGGGTTTGAGCCCTGGATCAGGAAGATCCCCTGGGGAAGAAAATGGCAATCCACTCCAGTGTCCTGGAGAATTCCATGGACAGAGGAGCCTGGCAGGTTACAGTCCACTGAGTTTCAAAGAGTCAGACACAACCGAGGGACTAAACAACACAGGTACCAAGCGAGACACTGACGGATGAGAAGGAGTAAGTGAAAAATACCACTGGCGTGTTAATTACGGACAATCAGATATTTGACAAAGTTCTCCAGTGGAGCAAACAGAAAGGTCATCTTGGATAAGAAGACAGCATCTTTGCACTTTGGGCACAAGAGAGATGCCAGGGAGTCTCACCACCCCCAGGACAGAAGTGTGGAGTGGGGTGAGACAGGCAGCCCTGGGCCCTCCCCTTCACTTTCTTTCAGTGAAAACCTGTCAGCTTTCATCTGTTTTACATGTTGGGTATCCATGTACATTCCACTCAAAGAAGGAGAACTCTGCCACCTTGTTGAAAAGATATCAGCCTGGATACTTACATAGAAGCCCAAACCCCTACGATGTATATCTGCTTGTGTAGACCCCCTGACAAGCCTTGCCCCTACCCAATACCTGATTTATACTATGATTTGCTTTTAATGATTCTTCACTTTCTTTCTTTCTTTTTTAAATATAGGCAACACATATGTAAATGTCAGTGTCTCAGTCGTGTCCAACTCTTTGTGACCCCATGGACTGCAGCTCGCCAGGCTCCTCTATCTGTGGGATTCTCCAGGCAAGAATATTGGAGTGGGTTGCCATGCCTTCCTCCAGGGGACCTTCCCAACCCAGGGGTCAAACCAGGGTTTTCCCACATTGCGGGCAGATTCTTTACCATGTGAACCACCAGGGAAACCCCAAGAATACTAGACTGGGTTGCCAGTCTCTAGGGGATCTTCCCAACCCAGGGATTGAACCTGGGTCTCCTGCATTGCAGGCGGCTTCTTTACCAACTGAGCCACCGTGCATTTTCCTCAGAATAGAAGAAAAGTGAGTTGAGACTATAGCATTTCTGCAGGGACTTTGGAATTTTATAGGGAATGAAAACTCACACACCCACCAACGCAGCTCAGAAGCAATGGCTGGGAGTAGCCAGAGAGGCACCAAGTATGGAGGAAAACCCAGTCTAAGCACCAATGTTTTTTTCATAAATGGGAATAAAAACCCAATATTGTCAAATGTTCCCATTTCTCAAGAGAAGCCATCATTCGGATTTCATATCAAATATTCTAACCTTTTAAAACTTTTAAAACGCAGTGAGCAAAAATAGGAACACTAAACTAAATTAAGAGGCAACAACATGAAACACATAAGAACTGAACCAAACAGGTTCCCGCTTCGAATCGGATGCTCTGGCACACTGCCTTACATGTAAGGGAACATTTGATGAGAACGAGGTTCATTCTGCTCTTGGGTGGGTTGCCTTGGGGTGAAAGTAGAAACCATTTCTCTTCCATCTTTACAAATGAAATCAATATTTTTGTTTTCCTTGGCAGAATTCATTTATCATCTGGTAGCTAGGAGAAATGATGTGAATATCCAGTCAGTCTAGAGATTTGGTGACAGTACCTAGAAGAAACGTATCAGGTAAAATTGCAGGCAGGAGCCTCTTTGCCTGCTATAGTCATGAGAGCCCCATAATGGTGTCCCAGAGCTGGGCATTTGACTAGCCTCTGGGGTTCTTGTTGTTGTTATCATTTTTAAAAATTATATCACCAATTCAATCGTGTGGCTGCAAACTCACATGAGGTTCTCAGATTCAGGTGGACACCAAAGCGCACAGCCCTAGAAAACAGAGTAAGATGCAATAATCCATTGACTAAGTCTCCACGGTCCCAATGCAGGGCGCCTGGGTTGGATCCCTGGTCAGGGAACTAGACCCCACATGCTGCAACTAAGAGCTCACATGCCGCAACTAACATCCTGCATGAAGCAACCACGACCCGGCTCAATCGATATATATATTTGCTCAGCCCAGCATGACTGTGTGGAATATATATATACACTATTCCGTGCGGTCACGCTGAGCTGGATGCCTTGTTTGCCTGGAGGGTGCCAGGCTCCACCAGCCTCCACCAGCCTCCACTGTGCTCTGTGCCCAGGTAGGAGTCTGATCTGGACAAACTAAGGTTTCCAGGCGAGTCTGGTCAGTGGGGAGTGTCAGCAGGGGAAGAGGGGAGATGGGGAGACAGGGAGGAAGGGAGGAGGGAAAGATGTTTACTCCCCAGACTCTCTCCCTGCAGGGTAGCTGCAAACCAGCTTCACCCACAATTAAATCCCAGGGTTCTGGCTGCCCAAAGACCCACAGACTGCTCCGTCTCCAACAGCTTCAATCCTGGAGAGGCTGCCTGTGTGCTCTGTCCACTCTCTGCGATCCCATGGACTGTAACCCGCCAGGCTTCTCTGTCCTTGAATTCTCCAGGCAAGAATACTGGAGTGGGTTGCCATTTCCTGCTCCAGGGGATCTTCCTGACCCAGGGTCTGAACCCTTGTCTCCTGCATCACCTACATTCAGATTCTTTACCGCTGTGCCACCTGGGAAGATGGTCTATTTCCAGCGTGAAATGAGAATATCTCCTGCCATATCAATAAACTAGAAATGTCACGGCCATCAGCGATGTCTGGCCTCCAAGTGTGAAGGAGGGCTCCCAAAACTTCGATCCACCAGAGGCCACCGCCCCCCGCCACGGTGATTGCTGAGGAGCTGGGGGAATGCAAGAAGTAAAGTGGACTAGCAAACAGGATTGGTCCCAGACAGCCGAGGTGCATCTGAAAGGAATGAGTCCAGGGAGACCAGAGGCTTGCATCTTCCCATACACAGAATGCTACATTCCTTACCCTGATAGCTGATCTTTGATGTTCTGACTTCCCTTCCTGCCTCCCAGGAGCAGTTTTCTCAGAGCTACTGAGATGCTGTCCCCTGGGCTAAACATTCCCACCAAATAAAATAACTCTCTCCTTTTCGGGCTGTCAGCACTTGTGATTTCCCCACACCCTAGCCATGCTTTGGTCAACAGCCCCTCAATTAAATTACCCAATTTGAGTGCGCCACGAAAACCAAATCCCCGAAAACTGAGTTCCTCCGCTGAGTTCATGACTCACCTCTCTATCCAAAATGCTAAGCAAACCCCTTTCTTGTGCAACACCTGTTCCCTCAAGACTGAGGAGAAAAGGAGGGACTCAGACCCTGTGGCGCCCTCCCAAGCACAAGAGCTGTTCCTTGTCCCCCATTTCTTATTTTGGGGAACAAGGTTTCAGCCTCCTTGACTGTCCCAGAGTTCCAAAGGGCAGATTCAAAGTCACTGATTAGAGGAGGTGGGAAGGCAGAAAGAGGGGAAAGCCATCAGGAAACAGTAATGCCCTGGACGGCATGGTCTGGCTCCTCTTGGGGTATTTGCAAAGCAAACTGATACAGATCTCTGAGTTCTGCTTTGGGGTGGAGGGGCCCCCACCCAGGTGGAGGAAGGTGACTTCCAGCTGAGCTCGAGCACAATGAGCCTAGACTGGCTATCATCAGAAGGTTGATGATGGAGATTCCTGAATCACCACCCTGTTACCCCTACTCCGCCACCAACAATCAGAGGAAGGCCATGTGCTACAGACCACCACCCCCTCAAGTTTGGCCTATAAAAACTCTTTCCCAAAACCATCTGGGAGTTGGTGTTTTTTGAGTGTGGGCCACCTGTTCTCTTTGCTTTGCCCTCCAACAAACCAACCTCCACTCCAAACTCTATCACGTTTCAGTTTGCTTGGCCTCACTGTGTCAGGCACACCAACTTGAGTTTGACCACACATCCAGTTTTCTGCTGGAACCTCATCCCTACACACACCAAAATTCACTGCTCACTGAGAGCAAGAAAAAAAAAATTTTATGCATATATGTGTGTGTTAGTCACTCAGTCATGTCTGATTCTTTGTGACCCCATGGACTGTAGCCTGCCAGGCTTCTCTATTCATGGAATATTCCAGGTAAGAATACTGGAGTGGGTAGCCATTCCCTTCTCCAGGGGATCCTCCCTACCCAGGGATCGAACCCAGGTCTCCTGCATTGCAGGCGGATTCTTTACCATCTGAGCCAGCAGGGAAGCTCCATCTGTGGGGTCTGTACACTTCGGTAAATGCCCATGCAGGATGCAGAGAAAAGTCCCCGCCTGCAGAGATCCCAGAGGCCTCGCACAGACGACCATTTCTGTAGTACAGCGTCTCTTCCCTGATAATACAGTCGCCGGACTGAGCCAGCTCCCACGCTACTTCCTTCTTGCTGTGATGCTGCCTGCATCAGGGTGATGGAAGAGTCCAAGACCTCCTCTTCTAGCCTAGCCACCGAGGTTGAACAGAATCTATGTTTATGGAAGCCTGGAGCATCTGAGAGTTCTGACTCACCTCCTATGTCCGAGAATTCAGTTCTCAAGTCAAGGCTCCAGGGCGACAGTAAAAGAAATGTTTGCATATTGAGGTACGGGGAGTCATTCTGACTTATCCATGAATTAACTTGAATTTTAAGCGAACTAGGACAGCCTATCTGTGGCCAATCAGACAAAGACTGCACACTGCTTTAACTACTAAAGAGAAGGGCACATTGACCGGAAGTAAAGAATATCCTGTTGAAAAATAAAGATGAAATCTCTCCCTCCCTGGGACACCAATGCCAGTCCTCCTCTGATCATAAGACTCCATTCTCGGGTGCCGAGGCCATACTGACTCGCTGCGTCCCTGCTGATCTGCCCCTGAAGGAACGGATCCCTGACTCGTTTGATGTTCTTTGTTCTGACAAGACATAAAACTGCTGAAAACTCTGCTTCTCCGGAGCAGCTCTTCAGAGTTATTTGAGAAGCTGCATCTCCTGGATTATAGTCTTCAGTTCGTCTCAAATAAAACTCTTTCCCGTCTCTGTTATAGATTGTTTATCGATTCTTTTCATCGACACACAGAAAGGTTTGTCTCTCTCCCCCTCACATGTCTGCATTTCCTCCTTCGTGTATTATTACATAATAATCATTGTGCTACAGATTTTATCTCTTTTTTCTAAATTCCGCCTCAAAAATTTTCATGAAAGCAGGTATTATGAACTTTTGGGAGGACTCTAAAATTGATGGAGGGCAATTTATCTCAACATAACAAAATCTTGAACATGTACTTGTCTTTCCACAAAGGTATTTCTTCTAAGATGATCTGTGGATCTGGGCTCTAAGACATCTGTGCAAACATGTTTAACAGTTTTCAATTGGAAAAACAAGGAAACAACATAAGATGCCCTCCCATAAAATATTGGTTAAATAAAGTGTGGAATACTGCACAGCCAATAAAAATAATGGTGTAAAGACTATTTGCTGATGTAGAAAGATGTTTTTGAAACATTGTTGAATTTTCAGAGCAGGTTATAGTGTGCTGCATGCATCTATGATCCAGTTTCTGTAAACAGAATATATAAAGATGGAGATGTACAAAAATGTCCCGTGAAGACAGGACTATGTTTGGAACTCACATAAGATCAACCAGTGGTTGTGGAAAGGAGGGCAATCCTTTTCCCTCCCCTCCATCCCGACTCACAGTCAGTGAGAGCAGAGAGGAGTCGAGAGCTGGGGCTTTGGGCTCCTGCATCTGTGGATTCAACTACGCTCGGGGCAGGTGGATGTGTTCTTGCCATTGAATACAAGATGTGGAAACTGACCGCTCCATGCTTAAATAGTCTTTGCATTCCCATGATGCACCCAGCACTCTGCTAGGTCCTGAAACATAGTAGTGAATAAAATATAGCCATGCCCACACGGAGCTTGTGGTCTACAGGAGGGATCAGCACACTCCTCTGCCCAAGGGCCAGATTCAGCCTGCCACTTGCTTTTGTCAATAAAGTTTTGTTGAAACACTGTCATGTCCATTTGTGTACATATTATCTATGACTGTCTTCTCACTCCCCCTAGAGAAGGAAATGGAAACCCACTCTAGTATCCTTGCATGGGAAATCCAATGGACAGAGGAGCCTGGCAGGCTACGGTCCACGCAATGGCAAACAGTCAGACACAATTGAGCAACTAATCAACAACATTTAACAGGGCAGAGTTAAGTCACTGTGACAGAGACTAAACAGCCTACAAAACCAAAAGTATTTACTCTCAGAAATCCGTTTATCCATTCTCAGGGGTGCCAACCCCTGGCCTAGAAACTTGCTACTAAACTTGAGGTACCTGGGCTAGGTGCATCAGCAAAAACCTCAGTTCATCCAAGACTTTAAGAGCTGGAGTCTGCCTGTTGAGCTACACTCATTATAATTAAAGAAACACTAACTAGAAGGTCCAAGCCCCCATCATTCTGCTCCTGTTTCGCATATTTAAATACTTGGGTAGGCACAGTTCCCAAGTGAGAAAAAGACTCCTGAAGAGGTACTTTCAGGAGAATTTTCCTGCCAGAGCCAACCTCCCAGCATCAGTACTTCAGAGGAGGCCACCCAAGTCCTGACTCTTCCACCCAACAGGGTCTGCTTCGCTCAGTAAGAATGAACCCACATCATCGGCCCAGACTTACCTATCCTATATTAATTATAGGCACAGCATTGAGCTTAAACGAACCATTCGGCCGTATGAGCGGCAATATTCGAGCCATCAATTTTATGACACTGCTCAGGAAAATGCAGTGATACATCATCCCACCCCAAATACAAAGGTCAAATGATATTAATTAATGCGGCGACACAACTCGCTGCAGCTAAATGGGTATTCTTGATTATGGCTCCTTGATTGAGAACTAATGCCTCATTAATCTTAAACATATCAACCGGAGGACATCGGCGAAGTCAAATAGAATAATGGCCAACATTCCAATGAACACAGCCTCATGCTCGCTGGGTAAGAAGCAAATCCTAGAGACGTGGTTGTGTCTTGTGCCTCCTTCACCCACATGGATGTACTGAGAGCTTTGTAAAGAAATAGGCTTGAAACCAGTCTCTGAAACCTGGGCATGTGTGTGTCTAGATCTCTCTCTCTCTCACATGCACACAGCATTTTCAGATAGGCAGGCAGGCAGGAATTTTCTCTTGAGGTTTTCACTTACATGTTACAGTAGGAAAAGAGAAATCGATGGGCTTACATGGCTGCAAGCCCAGAGAGGAACCTTCCCTCTGAGGTCCCTGTATCCATATACTTCTGCTTATTTATCACAGGTAAGTGGTCAGGGGAAGGAACCCAGGGGACAGGAAGTCTCTGGGTCAGCGTTGCGGGCATGGCATGCTCTGTATCCATTTCAGTTTAGGCAGGTCGGTCCTCATGGTTCTGAGACTGGTTGGGGGCAGGAGAAAGGGGAACGCAGCTCAAGCCCAGAGCCCCTGATGGAACAGCCGTGTCCTCACCCTGACGCAGGCCAGCAGACATCTGCTGCTCACTCTAGTCTCCACAGTGCCTCCTGACAGTGAGTTTTAATTCCTCATTGAACTTCTAGAGAAATGACAGTGAACCACCCCCCTCACACATACACACACACACACAGGCATGTGCAGGGAGAGCTCGGTGATTTACATTAATTGCAGGAAGGTCATTTGTAAAGCTTCAAGGTAGGGGTTGCTGTTCAAAGGAATTCAGGCTTCTCCGTTTTCATGGCACATGGTACTTAGCAATGGTGACGAAAGGGTTACCCATTAGTGATCTCACTTTAATGAATAGATAAAATTTGAGTCAATTACAGAAGTAGCTTTTGTCGAAGAGAGTTGCCTAAGCAATGTTAACCTCTTTTTTTCCCCCTCTGTCACAAACCATGTTGCAGCTGCCTCCTTTTCATATAAACAGAGCCTTCTAAAGAACATGAAACTCTTTGTTCTTTGAAGAAGGAAGTTATTCTCCTTGTATCTCTCTTTTTTTTTTTTTTTTAAAAAGGGTTTTTAATGTTTTGTGTCAAGATAAATTCAACCTGATCCCATTCCTAAAGATTGCAACTGGGTGGAGGATTTCTACAGTTCATCTCTCTGTGTATTTAAGCTCAACACTAAACTCTTACTGTGCAGAATATATACTTTGTGGGCAATTTATTTTCCTTTTTTTTTTTTTTTTGAATCTCAGTAATTTTTACTCTCCACTTGATTCATGCCAGCAGGAATATGGTTGGCAATTCATGTTGACATGTGTTCAAATTTTAAAGGTTATGACAATAATGATTGTTGCTTTTAAATGTCTTCCACATCTCAGATGCTGGAGTTTGACAAACATCATATCAAATTTCCCAAACCTGCCCTGAGATGGGAACTAGGGCTCCAAGAGGCTAAGAGCCTTATTTACCCAAAGCAACAGTGTTGATTACCGGCAGGACTTTAAGGGTTTCCCTGGTGGCTCAGACAATAATCTGCCTACAATGAGGGAGACCCACATTCAATCCCTGGGTCGGGAAGATCCCCTGGAGGAGGGCATGTCAAGCCAGTCCAGTATTCTTGCCTGGACAAGCCCGTGGACAGAGGAGTCTGGGGGGCTACAGTCTATGGGGTTGCAAAGAGTCAGAGAAAGCTAACACTTTCACTTTTCATCCAGGTCCTAAGGCACACTTATCTCTCAGAGCACACTTCCCCATAGAAGTTACCAGAACAACAAAAAAAAGAAAACTCAGAAACTACATAATAATTTCCCAAACCAAAGAGCATCACCTTTGAGAGGAGGAGAGAGGTTCACGTCATTTAGATGCTCCTCCAAGGGCACTGAGCGTAGAACTCCCAACTCCTGTTGGGCTGTTCTGCACATTCCTTATCAATAAATAATACTTCACAAAGGTCCCCAGAGATATTAACCCAAACAAACTAGAAGCTAATTGCCATTTTCCAGCACGGAGCTGCAATGATGATCATTCTTTAGCTCTTTCCACACGCTGCAGTCTCCAGCTCACTGCTCTGCTCTCTGACTTGGAGCTGCAGCTCCTCAGTGGTCAGGAGAGTGACACAGTCAGACCAGAGACATCTAGATGCAGGTCTGCCTGCTGACTGTGAGGTCCTGAGCTAGCGCCTCGGCGAAAGTGAAAAGGGTTAGCCGCCCGGTCGTGTCCAACTCTTTGTGACCCCATGGATGGTAGCCCGCCAGACTCCTTTGTCCATGGGATTTCCCAGGGAAGAATACTGGAGTGGGTTGCCATTCCCTCCTCCAGGGATCTTCCTGATCCAGGGATCGAACCTGAGTCTCCTGCTTTGCAGGTGGATTCTTTACTGTCTGAGCCACCGGGGAAGCCTCTGTAAGTTGGAGATATTAAAATTAACCATGAAAGGTCGTTTCAGAGTCAGTTTGATAATCTTCGTTGGAAAAGACTCTGACGCTGGGAAAGATTGAGGGTAGGAGGAGAAGGCGGTGATAGAGGAAGAAGTGGTTGGATGGCATCATCAACTCGATGGAGATGAGTTTGAACAAACTCTAGGAGATAGTGAAGGCAGGGAAGCCTGGCACGCTGCACTCCCTGGGGTTGCAAAGACACGACTGAGCGACTGAACAACAATAATTCACTGTAGTGTAACCCTACCATCAGGCCTCTGATGGTTCAAGATCAGCAATGGGGAGGGGGCTCAAGAAAGCAGAGAATGCTTTCAAAATCAACTCAGTTTCTTCTTTTTGTCTCATGAAAACGTTTCCTCATGGAAGGCACACCCCCAAACAGGACTTATTTTACCAGCGCCCCCACCACTCCCACTTCCCTCAGATATATTACAACTATTTCCAGGCATCTCTCTCCCAAAAGCTGCAGCCTGTGTGCTCTTAATCCTTTCCTTCTGTTTCTGCAGCCTAGAAAACCAGCCTGGCTGAAGAAGCAACCTGCTGGGAGAGCAAGGAAAGGGAAGACACAGACTAGGTCAAGCCAGAATCCAGTTACTGGGAGTAAGAAGCCTGGGGATCCTCAAATGTCATTAAGTTTGGTGAGAGCATAAATTGAAACACTCTGGCCAGTGCCCTGCCCACGGTGTGCTATGGTCGTGGATCAAGGTCAGCTGGCTGCTTTGAGTGAGGGCCAGTGGAAAGCGTCCCACAAGCTGGTCTGGGGGAGATTCACCAAGGAAGGTACTCCACATTCTACCATCTTCCTGTGGGTTCAGCCCTGGCTCATCCTAGGCGGGGCTTCCCCACCTAGGTAAAGAATTGGCATGCCATTGCAGGAAATGCAGAAAATGTGGGTTCAATCATGGCCTGAGAAGATCCCCTAGAGGAGGAAATAGCAGCCCACTCCAGTATTCTGGCCTGGGAAATCCCATGGATAGAGGAGCCTGGTGGGCTACAGTCCATGGGGTCGCAAAGGATCAGACACGACTGAGCAAGCATGCACACACACACATCCCAAGTGGCTCTGCCTGTTCTAAAGCAGGGGTGCTGGGTATGGGTGTTGGGGGACCACCCTCCCTTCTCATAGTGTTCTGTTCCATGGGTGCCAGCTCTGTATGGATGACTTACTTACTGTAGGGTCACTGTCGCGAAGGCGCAAGTCAGTGAGTCTGGAGCAACATGAGTGCATGAGGTCACCTTCCTCACAAGTGAGAACTTACGCTCAGCTCTGGAGGCCACTGCCTTCTAAGGGTGGGTGGTGGAGAAGAGCAGAAATGAATGAGAACTGTCTTCTTGCCCACGTTCCCCATCTTGCTGGCACCCACCTAAAGTCGGTGAACCTGCACTGAGCCAGAAGCCCACGGTCTCACTTTCTCATCCCCACTCTCATCTCATGCAGCGACTAACTCTGAACAAACCTTTAATGCTGTCTCTTCTCTACAATGTTCAACATCCAGCATTGATAAGCATCATTTAATGCTGAATTCTTCATAATAGTCTCTCATTTCATAGGGAGAAAATGCTTTAAGTTTTTGTCTTCCCTTTTAAAGGAAAGTAAAGCTCAGATAGGGTAAGAAACTCACCCAAGCTCACACAGTGGGTTGGTGGCAGCAGTCAGGGGATAGTCTCTGTACTCTACTATGCCCTCCAGTAGAGTAGAGTGCCCTCGGTACTCCACTATTACCCACCAAAGAGGAGCATTAGATAATTTCTAAGCCTCTCTGAGCTCTGACTATGCATCTGAGTTTTATCTAACACACTTGTGAGAAGACAGAGCAAGGAAATCTGTTTTGATCACTCAGACTGCAGAAGTAACAGGGCGGCACCATGACAGGCACATCCTAGGACGTGAGCCCTGGCTTCTGATTTCTCCAGCTTACTGGCACTTCGGCAGATTTAGGGGTGCTCATAGTGTTGCAGTGAAAAAGGAAAAAAAGAGGAATTAGTTTGTTTTTTTTTTTCCCCTCCTTTCCTGAGAACAAAGAAGATAAAGAGAACAGTGAGCAGGCCTAAACACTCCTAGTTTTGTATTTTTTTTAATTTTAATTGGCTCTAACTGCAAGTGTGTAACTAAGTTTGCTTTTCCACCCCCTAACTCTGCAGGAGCTACATGTGCTAAGTCACTTCAGTCACCTCCGACTCTGTGACCCTACGGACTGTCCATTGGGATTTTCCAGGCAAGAATACTGGAGTGGGTTGCCCTGCCCTTCTCCAGGGGATCTTTCCCCACCCAGGGATGGAACCTGAGTCTCTTATGTCTCCAGCATTGGCAGGCGGGTTCTTTACCACTAGCGCCACCTGTACACGTCACACCTATTTCCCTTTGGCTCTATGCTAAATGCATCCCTTATCTGGTGTTACCCTTATAACACCCCTCCCCGTGTAGTTACACATCAGAAGGAAGGCTCCAGAGCCACGGAACTGCCAGACTCAATCACTGGGTCACTGGCCCCAGTCTATGACTGTCTTTGAAACAATGCAAGAGCACAAGAGGAAGGAATCAAGATCCTAACACCTTTATTCCTCATCACTGACTCCTAACTGTGAGCCCTCATCTTACACAAGCCCCTAGATTGCTCATGGACGGGGTGGTGGGTGCACAGTTCTTGAGGCTGAGCCTACTGTGCTTCCCCCTCCGTGGCTGAAAATTAAAGCCACCATTCTGTTTCCTCAGAACTCCATCTCCGTATGCTTTATTTGGCTTCAGTGGGCAGAGAAAGTCAAGACTTTGGCCAGCAACCAGAGGCCGCCAGGCCGCCTGGTACACTGCACGCTCTCAGTCACCTCAGGGCAGCGTTCTGCCTGGGCGGGAGGGCAGGCAGGTCCAAAGGCGTGCGGTTCCGGTCAAAGTGGCACCAGCTTCCTCCAACGAGTGTGGAGCAACTGGTAAACAGACCGAGGACAAGGAAGCCTTCCCCATCGGGGAGCACCTGACTCCCCAAAGCAAATAAAATTATATTAAAGACAGAAATATTAGAGGCCCTGATAATGTAATCATAAAGTAATCACTTTGAATTAGGATAATGGCTGTGTCCAACTCCTATTGCATTTATTTTGAATATCACATTCTTTCAACTCTCATTATTTTAATTATGTTCAATTACAGACATTTGCATATGCTTTATCATGGATATTAGTGAGGGGGAAAAGACTTCCCTGAGTTAAATGATGAACAGATATTCCATATTATGTTACACTTGCACCTCCTGAAAATTTGATTTACTACAGCCCAAAGAGAGGTCCCAAGACAGACACTGATTGGAAGTGAGTCTGAATTTTCTGTGATGATGTGGGGAGCCCAAGTATAGAGACAGTCATTCAGAAAATGAAACAGAGGTGATGAAGGGCTGGGATGGACTGAGGCATAGAGTTGAGGCTTGGCTCTGGCTGTGTGACCTCAAAAAAATCACGCAACCTCTCTGGTATTCAGTGTCTGCATCTATAAAACTTGGAACACATAATTGTAGGGATTACCTAAAATGATGCTTAAAAGTGCTTCTTAAGTCAGCATCAGCACACCATATAGGTTGAAAAAGTTAGCTATACTTTTTGACAATGGTACTAACACAATTGAACACTATAGCAGGGGAAAAAAAGAACTTTAACCTAAACATCACATCTTATATAAAATTTAACTTAAAATGAATCACAAACCCAAGTGTTAACTTTTAAAGTGTACAATGTTTTAAAAAACTGTAGGAGAAAATGTTCATGATCTGGGGCTAGGCGAAAAGTTTTGCAGATTTAAAAATAAAATTATGACCCAAAACAGAAAAAACAAACCTGATAAATTAGATCTCATCACAATGAAAACCTTAAGTTCTGCAAAAACTTTAATGAAGAGGAATAGAAGACAATGTACAGACTCTGAGGAAATATTTGCAAACCACGCATCTGAAAATGAAGAGTATCTAGGATATCAAAAGAGGTCTCAAATGCAAAGGAAAAAACTAGCAATCCAATTAAAAAATGGGCAGAAGAAATGAACAGACATTTCATCAAAAAGGATATAGTGACAGTCCAAGATGTTCCACATCATTAGCCATTAGGGAAATGCAAATTAAAACCACAATGAGATATAACCACAATCTATAAGAATGGCAAAAATTTAATAACAGTAATGACAATACCAAGAGCTTTCCCAATGGCTCAGCGGGTAAAGAATCTACCTGCAATGTAGGAGACACAGGAGATGCAGTTTTGATCCCTGGGTCCGGAAGATCCCCTGGAGGAGGAAAATGGCAACGCATTCCAGTGTTGTTGCCTGGAAAATCGCATGGACAGAGGAGCCTGGCAGGCTACAGTCCATGGGGTCTAAAGAGCTGGACACGACTGAGCAACTACACATGCACAATACCAAATGTGAGGATGTGGAGAACCTAGATGACTCTTACACTACTGTTGGGATTGTAAAGTGGTACACACGCATGGGAGAAGGAAATGGCAACCCACTCCAGTGTTCTTGCCTGGAGAATTCCAGGGACGGTGGAGCCTGGTGGGCTGCTGTCTATGGGATCACACAGAGTCGGACAGGACTGAAGTGACTTAGCAGCACACATGCTCTAGAAAACAATTTGCCGGAGTCTTATAAGTGAAACATGCAACTACCATTTTGTCCAGCCATTGCATTGTTGGGTGTTTATCCCTGAAAAATGAAGACTTCCTGTTCACATGAATACCTGTCCATGAATGTTCATAGCAGCTCCACCCACAAAATCCCAAATAGGTCCAATGTCCCTCAAAGGGTGATTCGTTAAACACTCTGTGCTACATCCATACCCTGGAATACTATACTACTCAGCCATGAACAGGAAAAAACTATTGACACATGTGATCTGGATAAATCTGCAGGGAATTAGGCTGAGTGAAAAAAGCCAATCCTAAAAGTCGAATATTCTATTATTCCATTTGTGTGACAGTTTTGAAAGGACAACAGTTTGCAAAAGGAGAACAGATGACTGGTTGCCAGGGTTTTAGAAATGGGGTTGGGAATGAGAGGGAGGTAACAGAAGAGAACTTTGCAGAGATGCAACTGCTCAATATCGTGAGATGAGATGCTAGAGTTTTGCAAAACATTCATCACTGGAGAAAAAAATGGGCAAAGTACACATCGTATCTCTCTCCATATATATTTTACTCGAAATGCATGTGAATCTATGATCAGCTCAATAAAATTTCAAGTTGAAAAATATAGAGGATATTCTGATGGAAAAAAAAAACAATTATTGCTATAAAAAGGAAGGTTTCTTGGATGATATATTGGTGGATACTAATCCATTCTTAAGTCTACATGAAATCATAGCCCGAGTTGCCCTGATCTCTTTCCTCCCAGGTCTGGGGGTTGCTGCTGGACTGTGGCGTATCTGGCCTTCTCCTGGAGGCAGCCAGGGGTTTCATTTCCCCGTGGAGCCATCGCGGTAGTTGGCTGTGCACTGGGTTCTTGCCTTTGGGGCCAGCTTGCTGCAGGTTCTGGGGGTGCACAGCTGCCTAAAAGTTACAAACAGTGCCCCAACGGGACAATTTAGAGGGAGGATGCTTAAGAAAGTCCTAGGCGAGGCGGCTTCACCTGGGAGGCGAGCGAGCTGTCCTGTGCTGACGTTGGAGTCAGCCTGCCTGGGTTTGAACTCTGCTACTGACTAGCCTGTGTGGCCTTCTACATAGCACTTAATTCCTCTGGGCTGCATTTCCTCATCTGCAAAAGGGAAATAACAATAGCATATTTCATCAAAGGGCATATAGCATATAGCATATTTCATCAAAGGGCAGACATAATGAAAACCATAATCACAGAAAACTAACCAAACTAATCACATGGGCCACTACCTAGTCTAAGTCAATGAAACATGAGCTGTGCCGTGTAGGGCCATCCAAGATGGACGGGTCATGGTGGAGAGGTCTGACAAAATGTGGTCTGTTGGAGAAGGGAATGGCAAACCACTTCAGTATTCTTGCCTCAAGAAGCCCATGAACAGTATGAAAAGGCAAAAAGACAGGACACTGAAAGATGAACTCCCCAGGCCGGTAGGTGCCCGATATGCTACTGGAAAAGAGAGGAGAAATAACTCCAGAAAGCATGAAGAGACAGAGCCAAAGCAAAAACAACACCCGGTCGGGATGTGACTGGTGATGGAAATAAAGTTCAATGTTGTAAAGAACAATATTGCATAGGAACCTGGAATGTTAGGTCCATGAATCAAGGTAAATTGGAAGTGGTCAAACAGAAGACGGCAAGAGTGAACATCGACATTTTAGGAATCAGTGAACTAAAATGGACTGGAATGGGTGAATTTAACTCAGATGACCATTATATCTACTACTGTGGGCAAGAATCCCTTCGAAGAAATGGAGTAGCCATCATAGTCAACAAAAGAGTCTGAAATGCTGTGCTTGGGGGCAATCTCAAAAACGACAGAATGATCTCTGTTCATTTGCAAGGCAAACCATACAATATCATAGTAATCCAAGTCTATGCCCCAACCAGTAACGCTGAAGAAGCTGAAGTTGAACAGTTCTATGAAGGCCTACAAGATGTTCTAGAACTAACAACCAAAAAAGGTGTTCTTTCATCACAGGGGACTGGAATGCAAAAGTGGGAAGTCAAGAGATACCTGGAGTAACAGGAAAATTTGGCCTTGGAGTATAAAATGAAATAGGGCAAAGGCTGACAGAGTTTTGCCAAGAGAATGCACCAGTCATAGCAAACACCCTCTTCCAACAATACAAGAGAAGACTCTACACATGGACATCACCAGATGGTCAATACGGAAATCATATTGATTATATTCTTTGCAGCCAAAGATGGAGAAGCTCTATATAGTCAGCAAAAAACAAGACCAGGAACTGACTGTGGCTCAGATCATGAACTCCTTATTACAAAATTCAGGCTTAAATTGAAGAAAGTAGGGAAAACCACCAGAGAAGGCAATGGCACCCCACTCCAGTACTCTTGCCTGGAAAATTCCATGGATAGAGGAGCCTGGTGGGCTGCAGTCCATGGGGTTGCTGAGAGTCGGACATGACTAAGCGACTTCACTTTCAATTTTCACTTTCATGCATTTGAGAAAGAAATGGCAACCCACTCCAGTGTTCTTGCCTGGAGAATCCCAGGGACAAGGGAGCCTGGTGGGCTGCTGTCTATGTGGTCACATATAGTCAGACATGACTGAAGCAACTTAGCAGCAGCAGCAGCAGGGAAAACCACCAGACCTTCAGGTATGACCTAAATCAAATCCCTTACGATTATACAGTGGAATTGACAAATAGATTCAGGGGATTAGGTCTGATAGAGCATCTGAAGAACTACAGAAGGAGGTTTGTGACACTGTACAGGAGGCAGTGATCAAAACTATCCACAAGAAAAAGAAATGCAAAAAGGCAAAATGGTTGTCTGAGGAGGTCTTCAAATAGCTGAGAAAAAAAGAGAAGCTAAAGGCAAAGGAGAAAAGGAAAGATATACCCATTTGAATGCAGTGTTCCAAAAATTAGCAAGGAGAGATAAGAAAGCCTCACTCAGTGATCAATGCAAAGAAATAGAGGAAAACAATAGAATTGGGAAGACTAGAGATCTCTTCAAGAAAATTAGAGATACCAAGGGAACATTTCATGCAAAGATGAGCACAGTAAAGGACAGAAATGGTATGGACCTAACGGAACCAGACAATATTAAAAAGAGATGGCAAGATACACAAAAGAACTATACAAAAAAGATCTTCATGACCCAGATAACCACAATGGTGTAATCACACACCTAGAGCCAGACATCCTGGAATGTGAAGTCAAGTGGGCCTTAGGAAGCATCACCACAAATAAAGCTAGTGGAGGTGATGGAATTCCAGCTGAACTATTTTAAATCCTAAAAGACAATGCTGTGAAAATGCTGCATTCAATATGCCAGCAAATTTGGAAAACTCAGCAATGGCCCCAGGAGTGGAAAAGGTCAGTTTTCATTCCAATCCCGAAGAAAGGCAATGCCAAAGAATGTTTAAACTACCACACAATTGCACTCATCTCACATGCTAGCAAAGTAATGCTCAAAATTCTCTAAGCCAGGCTTTAACAGTACATGAACCGTGAATGTCCAGATGTTCAAGCTGGATTTGGCTTTATTGACTATGCCAAAGCCTTTGCCTGTGTGGATCACAACAACCTTTGGAAAATTCTTAGAGAGACTGGAATACCAGACCACCTTACCGATCTCCTGAGAAATCTGTATTCAGGTCAAGAAGCAACAGTTAGAACCAGACATGGAACAACAGGCTAATTCCAAACTGGGAAAGGAGTATGTCAAGGCTGTATATTGTCACCCTGCTTATTTAACTTATATCTGGAGTACATGATGCAAAATGCTGGGCTAGATGAAGCACAAGCTGGAATAAAGATTGCTGGGAGAAATATCAATAACCTCAAATACACAGATGACACCACTCTTATGGCAGAAAGCGAAGAAGAACTGAAGAGCCTCTTGATGAAGGAGAAAGAGGAGCGTGAAAAAGCTGGCTTAAAACTCAACATTCAAAAAACTAAGATCATGGCATCCGGTCCCATCATTTCATGGCAAATAGACGGGGAAACAGTGGAAACAGTGACAGACTTTATTTTGGGGGGCTCCAAAATCACTGCAGATGGCGACTGCAGCCATGAAATTAAAAGATGCTTGCTCCTTGGAAGGAAAGCTATGACCAACCTAGACAGTATATTAAAAAGCAGAAACATTGCTTTGCCAACAAAGGTCCATCTAGTCAAAGCTATGGTTTTTCCAGTAGTATATATGTATATATATGTGTTTCTCACATATATACATATTTCATGTACATATGTGAGAGTTGGACTATAAAGAAAGCTGAGCATCAAAGAACTGATGCTTTTGAACTGTGGTGTTGGAGAAGACTCTTGAGAGTCCCTTGGACTGCAAGGAGGTCCAATCAGTCCATCCTAAAGGAAATCAGTCCTCAATATTCATTGGAAGGAGTGATGTTGAAGCTGAAACTCCAATACTTTGGCTCCCTGATGGGAAGAACTGACTCATGTGAAAAGATTCTGATGCTGGGAAAGATTGAAGGCAGGAAAAGGGGACGACAGAGGTTGGATGGCATCACCAATTCAATGGACATGAGTTTGAGTAAGGTCTGGGAGTTGGTGATGGACAGGGAGGCCTGGCTTGCTGCTGTCCACAGTGTGGCAAAGAGTCAGACATGACTGAGCAACTGAAAAAATAAAAATGCATGCATGAGTGTGTCACTGTTATTATGTCACAAGATTGCTACTAGGCTGAGATAAATGACTTGTGTAAATGAAGTCTGTATCACAATGCTGGCCCTTCAGGAATGCTCCAGGTGAAACGATTCACACTTGTTACCACGGCTTGATGATAATTTGAGAAATTAATGGATGCTTTCTTCTACTCCCTACAGTTTTCCTCTTTCTTTTCCTCCATTTAAGTGGAGCAGCTAAGCCCATGCGCCACAGCTACTGAGCCTGCACTCAGGAGCTCCGGAACCTCAACTACTGAAGCCCATGTGCCCTAGAGCCCCGAGAAGCCACTGCGATGAGAAACCCATGCACCTCGACTCGAGAGTAACCCCTGCTAGCTACAACTAGACAAAAGTCCGAGCAACAGTGAAGACTCAGCACAGCCAAAGATAAACAAATGAAGGAAATTTAAAAAAAAAAAAAAAAAAAGCACAAGCTCCAAGACAGAGAGGGTCAAATGTACCGGGGAAGCTGGAAAGAACTAGAGCCTTTCTTTATCTTCTCCATGAGGGATAAATGCCCCTGGCTTGGTGACCCTGGACAAGGAAGAGGAGGCAGGGGAAGGAGGAAGGAAGATGGGGAAGCTTGAACACCCTAAGCAGCCAGTCCCTGACCCCCTCAAAGCCTTGCCCCTGTTAGAAACCACTGTTTGAAACATCCATGACTTCAGGAGTGGAAGAAACAATCTAATCCCATCTAATTCTGGATCTTCTGGCCCCTTGGGGGTTGCAGAGCCCAGGCAAGATGGAGGTTAAGCTTCCTTCAGCCCCGCAGCATGGGAGCTCAGGGTGAGAAATGAAATTGGTTCCAGAGGACAAAGGAGGAGATGTTTTCTGAACAAGTGAGTTTACAAGGGACCCCTCTCCCTGCCCACAAGGCCAGTGTTTCTCAGGCCGGGCATGGTGGAGGCAGTCCCTGCGTGAAGGCTGCCTGCCTCCTGCCCCAGGGTCCTCCTCCCTTAACTCAGAGGTCCATAGGTCTGTGCCAGGCCGCCCACCCCCCTCCCCTTTCTCCACTTGCTCCTTTGGAGACCGAGAAAGTACTATTCAGCGACAAAACCAGGCTTCCCCCAGCAGACACTGCACCTCTGAGTGGATGTACAGGAGCTGTCAGGAGCCTGTTCTCCTCCCCACCCACTAAGCTTTTAAAACGACTGAAGTGCCACCCTCCCTAATTACCCAATTCAGTGGCTCACACAATGGATCTGCCACTTCCTGAGGATTTCTGACATCCCTAATTCCCCGAGACCTCTCTCAGCTCTGACAGAAGGCATCTGGGGTGATGGGGGCGGGGCGGAGGGGGATGTGGCGGGGAGCTGGGAGGGTACAGGCACTTAATTGGAGAGACAGGGACGCAGGTGAAAACTAAAGCGGCCCAGGCTCTTGAGTCACACTGGTAGACTTCGGGGCTGGCGTGGACCTAGAAGTCACCTCCACAACCCTCTCACCTGACCGAGGGGGAAACTGAGGTGTGGTGGGCGTGACCAGACACTGGCCCATCTGGGACTATAATCCAGGCATTCATTTATTCATCCATCCACTCACTCTTTGTTCATTTAAAGCACTCGTTTGCCAGACACTGTTGCCACTTGGAGTATAACAGTGAATATACAGTCATGGAACTTATATTCTGGTAGGGGGATAAGGAATAAACATATAATCTGATGGGAAGCTCTGTAAGGAATGACATGACCGGAAAAAGGAGAGAGAGATGAAGGTATTTCTTCTTAGACCAGATGTCCAGGAAAGACCTCAATGGTGAGATGAGACTGTTTTGTTTTCTTTTTTTTGACACACCTGGCCATGTGGGATCTTAGTTTCCCAACCAAGGATGGAAACTGTTCTCTCTGCTTTGGAAGTGCAAAGTCTTAGCCACTGGATTACCAGGAAGGTTTCCTATGAGATGAGATTTGAGCAGAGGCCCCATTTGAAGAAAATGGGCTGAGCCATGTGGATGGGAGTTCTGAGCACGAGAGGGATTTTTTTAAAAATCGTGTGCAAAGGCCCTGCGGTAGAAACATACTTGTATGCTTGGACTCCCAAAAACAGCATTGTGGCTGAGTGTGGCTGATTGTGCTGGAGTGTAGGTAACAGGACCAGATGGGTTTAGAGGGGCTAGTGGTGTCAGATGCTGGGGGGAGGCTACTGTACAATAAGGCCCAGGCTTTTATGATCCATGAGATGGAAGCTGAAGGGTTTGGAGCCGGGATTTTACTGATCTCTGCCCACATACCCTGGACAATATAAAACCCTTTTAGATCAGACGTTTTCATCCTCGGCCTATTGACATTGGTGCTGAGTTAGCTTTGTGTGGTGGCCTGTGAATGCCTGGTGGGTTGTTTAGCAACCTCCTGGGCCTCTATCCCCTAGACCCCAGTAGCAGCTCTCCAGCTGTGAGAACGAAAAGCAGCCTCACCTCACACACCGTCAAACGTCCCTTGAGGGGCATCTAATTGAGAACAACAAGCTGTTGATTTAGATCAACACGTGACTTTCAGAAAGAAACAATCTGACCCACTCGTTTCTAAACCTCCTGTAAGCCTTTTGGGAGCAGATTTCCCCCCCTAAATATAGATCCGGGGACACAAATCCAGATCTACTGGACCAATGTCTCTGGTGTCTAGGACCCCAGAATCTGAATAGAAAGCTGTTCCCTGGGTGTGTGCCCCAGTGACGGAGAGCCCAGCCCTCACCCCTTCCCTCCATGCAGCTGCTGCACTTATTTAGGTTCCGTTATTTAGGTCTCCTGCTCATGCTCAGTCCGAGTTGTGTGCAACTCCTTGTGACCTCAAGGTATATAGCTTGCCAGGCTCCTCTGTCTGTGGGATTTTTCCAGGTAAGAATACTGGAGTGGGTTGCCATTTCCTTCTCCAGGGGATCCTCCTGACCCGAGGACTGTACCGGCACCTCCTGAATTGGCAGGTGGATTCTTTACCACCGAGCCACCAGCGAAGCCCATCATGTAGGTCTGCATTTCCTCGAATTGGCCCATTCCTTTTACTTAAATACTGCTTCTACAAAGGGAAATTCTGTATCCGTCATTCTCATACTGATGTCAAAGGTATAGAAACACTGAGCATCCTAAGAATGTGCTTTTGGGGGCCATGGTGGGGAAGGGGGAGGAAGGAGGAGGGGAAGGGTCTGATACAAGCTTCCAGGGAGCTCCCAGGGAACGTGCCAGCCGGCAGAACTGAACTGCGACTTCTCAAACTCTCCTTCACTTCCACAAACGGAAACTCTCCTTGAGGAACATAGAAGGTAGTTATAAAAAGCAAGGACAAAGCCCTGCTAAATCATAGGGAGATGCTGTTTCCTGCCAAAGCTCTCGAGTTTTGAGGTCTGTCCCCTCCGCTGTTGGAAGGGGACTTTAGCCAAGATTAAAGAGGCATTAAAGTCACACAGAACATCCACCTACTCTTCCCCTCGGGGCCACCTGGGGAACCGAGAGGGACTGAATCCTTCTTGTCGCATTATTACATATTATTTAGTGCCAGGCCTGTGTCCCATCAACAGTTATCCCAAATACCTTCCCAAGTGGAACAGTGGTAAAGAATACGCCTGCCAATGCAAGAGACATAAGTGACGTGGGTTTGATCCCTGGGTCAGGAAGATCCCGTGGAGGAGGGCATGGCAACCCACTCCAGTATTCTTGTTTGGAGAATTCCATGGAGAGAGGAGCCTGGCGGGCTACAGTCCATGGAGTCACAGAGAGTCGGACATGACTGAAGCGACTTAGTATACATGCACCTTTTTCAACACCTTTGGAGAATGCTGCTCTAGTCCAGCTCTTGCTTTAAAGAGCTGGGACTGCAGAGGCATCGCTGGCTACTGCCTGGCAAGAAAATGAAAGTGTTACTCACAGTCGTCTCCAGCTCTCTGTGACCCCACGGACTGTAGCCCACCAGACTCTTCTGTCCATGGGATTCTCCAGGCAAGAATACTGAAATGGGTTGCCATGCCCTCCTCCAGAGGATCTTCCCGACCCAGGGACTGAATTCAGTTCTCCTACATTGCAGGTAGATTCTTTACCCTTTGAGCCATTAGATAAGCCACATTGCCTGGTGAGATGGTTGAAAACCATGACCAGCACCAGGGTCTCCTGCTTGTCACCCTAAGACCAGCAGAGTATCACTTCCTTGGAGGTCTGGAGATCTGAGGGCGATCCCCAGCCACCAATGTCATCTGCATTTCCTGCCAATTTCACTGGAGCCAGGGCCCATCTGGCTGGGAAGTCATTCCCCGGCAGCTTGTACTGCCCTGTGAAATCCCACTTCTCCAGAACTGGTGACCTGGTCGCAGATCCTGCTGGAAGGAAGCAGTCGATTGCGAGAGGTGCTCGCTTAGCCAGGGGACAGGCAAACAGCAGTAGGAGGCAGTGAGCATTTTAACTCTTGACCTTTATGTCTGAGTTAAATAGAATGGCTGACGATGACTGAGACGGCAGTTTCCTGCTTTTCAGAGAGGAATGTCTGTTGGAAGAAAGAAGTCAAAGTTCCTGGAGAGAGAGTGGGCTCTCTGGATACTTTTTTAGGAGTCCTTTGGTCAAACACCCTGTTGCAGTCCCAGCTCAGCCCTGGCTCCACCTGGGTATTGAGCAAGGGGCATCGTCATTTAACCTCCCTGCACCTTAATTTCCTCAACGTGAAACTTAACCTGAAAGAAAGTGAGGGCTAAATGGGAGTAATACCTAGAAAGCTCCTTCACATAGTAAATACTCCGTTAATTAGCCCTCAACAGTCACTAGTCACACACTGTAGCAATGTTTTAATGTGTGCATGTTAAGTTGCTTCAGTCGTGTCTGATTCTTTGTGACCCCATGGACTGTAGCCCGCCAGGCTCCTCTGTCCATGGGATTCTCCAGGCAAGAATATTGGAGTGGGTTGCCATGCCCTCCTCTAAGGGATCTTCCCAACCTAGGGATTGAATTTGCCGCTCGTACGTTTCCTGCATGGGGTTCTTTACCGCTAGCACCACCTGGGAAGCCCCATCAATGTTTTCTCTCTTGGACCAAAGATAAGGAAATAAAATTGATGCTGATGCTTGTGGTCAAGAGGGTCACAGTGAGAGCTGCGGGTGGCCTAGGCGAACACAGGTGAGGAAGCTGGGGGCTGGAGGCCCTGCCGGACCTGCTGCTTCTTTGCTGTGGGCTCTTCTCTAACTTTCCTTGCAGTTCAGAATCAGCAGTTGGTTTCTCCTCTCTGCCAGTGTTCTCTCCTCTCATAATAAGCAGCAATCATTCGCAGAAGCTGGAGGCTGTTTCCAGGGCCAAAGGTGAGCTTACAGTCACCTGGTTGCCATGGAAACTGAAGCGTTGTCATGCTCTCTCCAGAGTGACTTGGCAGGGCCTTGAGAATGTGTCTCTCCATTTCCAACTAATCTCCCCCGCACCTGTCTCTCTGCAGGAGCATTACCAGGGAACACAGGGAGCCAGGCTCTCACACGGACCGTCCACAGTTGGGTGGGGTCCCTGGAAGCATCTGTGTGGCGGGCTGGTGGGTGAAAACCCACAGATGCCTCCAGCATCTTCGTGAGAGACAGACCTCTAGAGTCATGAGGGCCTGCAGAGGGGAAGCAAGAAGAAAGCAGCAAGCATTTCCCAGAGTCCAGGAGTTTGTAGAAGGTACAGTAGCATCGGCTCAGCCCATACAGCAATGCCACAAAGAGGCACAGTCTAGTTTAGGGGCTCTCAGACTTCAGCTCCCAAGAAAACCACCCCAGATGCTTCTGCATCCAGATTCCTGCCATGATTTCAATCTAAAGGTCTGAGGAGGCCACGAGAGTGGGTGTTCCAGACACTTTCCTCCCTAAGTGACTCTCTTAGAGGTGATTACGATTCTCTTAAAGGTGAGTTCGCACACTGAGAGGTGCAGGGATTGGAGGAAGAAGAGAAAGAACCCAAGCTTTAGCAGTCCTGAGTTCAGGCCCCACTGTGCTTCTAATTTGCATTCTGCATCCTGACCAAGATCTTAAAGGTCTTAATAAGAGAATTGGATCACATTCACATTTCCCAATGAGATCCCAAGGGACGTCACTCCCACTACTCTTAAAAAGCCAAATAGCTTGGGAAGTGATATTTATTCTGTTCCTCAGTGTGTGTGTGTGTGTGTGTGTGTGTGTGCTAAGTTGTTTCAGTCCTGTCCGACTCTTTGCAACCCTATGGACTGTAGCCCACCAGGTCCTCTGTCCATGGGATTCTCTAGCCAATACTGGAGTGGGTTGCCATGCCTCCTCCAGGGGATCCTCCCGACTCAGGGATTGAACTTGCATCTCTTGCATTGGGAGGCAGATTTTTTACCACTAGAACCACCTGGGAAACCCAACTCTCTCTCAAGGGTACATGCAAATTGCTTTAGCACATTAAAGACTCTGATAAGTCCTGCAGTATGAAAGTCTGATTTCTTTCAACCCAATGTTTTCCTAACTTGTTTGCCCACAGAACGCTTTTTTCCTTTTATACTATTTGTTAATAACAGTCTCCTGGGATAGCTGATTTGGTAAATGGTGGGCTAGGAAATAATCACATATATTAGTAGTTAATTTTGACTGAGTTACTACTATGTGTCAAGCACTTGACATACGTCATCTCATCAAATCATACAACTGCTCTGCCTAAAGTAACACCGCTGGCAACTTGCTGAAACTGGACCCTAACCCATGAATTCTGACACTGACCTTCTGTTATGCTAGGAGCTGCTGAAATGTCAGCAAGAGCAGTGATTATGACATTAGACCTTCTGCTCCAGAACTGATCACAGATAAAGCAGCTTTCTGGACCCAGGAAACATTGGGAAAAGACACATTTGGCAGAACATATGAAAACAGATTGCGAAGGGGGAAAATCTGGACCCTGAAGTTTCCAGTACCAAGCTTGAAACTATAAAACAAAGCCCCCGACTTTTGGAGTTATCAGCACACTAGGTTTCCCCCCTTCCCGATCACATTAGCTTTTGAGTAATGTAGCAGCCAGGCACCCAGCTCTGTGATGTATTACATGAATGCATTATCAGAACCAGCTGTTGCTCTAATGATATGGAAGAAGGATGAAGGGCTTGGGTGATATATTGCCCCAGCGTCCTGCGATGGGAGAACAAAGCAGATCCCGTGCAGGATAGCCACGCGGTTGGAAAGTAGAGATTGATTTATCAGGGGTGTCCCAAGTCGGCATCGAGAAAGAGGAGTCCGTGAGGCTGTTGGAATTTATCAACATAATTATGTGCAGTGATTTATTAAGCAGTAAATAACAAAGGCATCAAAGACACTTTTTGGTTGCTGTGTTGGCTTACCTTACTAAAAAAGAAGAAAACTTTTTTTGTTCATTGGTTTGGTTTGTACCTTTAAATGATAAAGTTCCTCGACATGAACAGGTATGAATGATGAAGTCTTTAAGTAGAGGGAAGATGTAGGCTGAGGTGAGTCACCTTTAAACGGGTATGTTTCTCTCTATGAAGGAAAATAAGCCCTCATCAATTTACCCTTTGTAGGGCCTATGGCTCCAGGGGTAAGTGACCAGTTGAGAGCTAAACGGAATGTAGCTGGCATGTCAGAGGCAGAAGCACAGCCATATGGGCAAAAACGATAGAGCATTTACTCCATTCCCACCACGAGCCCAAAGCGCCTTACGCCCGTTATTGCATTTTATCTGCATTATAACTCTGCAAGGTAGGTATTGGTATCATCCCCACTTTACAGGTGAGGAAATCAGGCACTGGTAATGCCAAACTAACTTAATCTAAGGTTTCACATCAGCAGTTGAGCTGGTGATTAAAATATAGGTTCCCGTGACCCCAGAGTCCATGCTGTTCATTCACTCATTCATCCATCTGTGTAATAAATATTTCCGTGGCCCAGCTAAGTGAAAGTACAGAAGATGCAGCAATGGGTGAGACTGAAGAAACCCTGTGTGTGTGGAACGTAACTCTAGGGGAAGAGACAGATCCCTCCTCCTTGCCGCACATGAATGAATGAGCAAGAATAGGCACAAAGTTACAAAGTATACTAACCACAGTGAGTTTCAAGGAAACAATGTCTTAGAAAAGAGCAGGGTGATGAACAGAGGTCAGGAAAGACAGAGTTCATCTGTGATGAAAATCTCACTGCTCTTCACTGTCAAGGACACCAAGGTTTCAATCAACTTGCACATCTTAGGATCATCCACTGTTTCCCCAATGCTCCCTTTCTTTCATGTGTGTGCCTAATATGATAAAGATGACTCAAGTTCTATGCACCACTCCTCAACACAGGTAATCACATTTGTCAACATCGTAAAGTAGAAAACAACATTCTTAGACTTGTTTTTTTTTTTAAACGGGGGTAGTCAACTGACTCTTCCACCTGCTACCACACACCCTCTGTGCATCTCGGGACAGCTGAACTCTTGGCATCTGCTCAAGACTCTGCCAGGCAGGTATTTGGCACCCATTCTCACACTTCGAGTGCATACACAGACCAACAGGAATGGTGACTCACGTAAAGCCTTGTTTTTGTCTGTGCATGAGCTGAGGAAATTGTAGTTTGTGTTGCACAATTTCTGCAAGCACCCCACGCGACCTTGAAGACAAGAGCAACCTCCCCTGCTGTCCAGGCATCCAAATGGCCAGGAGTGTGACCAACAGATAGCACACCCTCCAGAACAGAGAGGTTGAGAACAGTGTGCAGACCAGTGCAGGGAGGTGGTCACTGGACAACCAGTACAGAGTAAGCAGACCTGAGCCAGCTGGAGGCCAAATGATAAACAGAACACCTCCGCATCTCCTGGTGAGCTGTGCCCTGGTCTTCTGCCTGACATCCTGCAGCCAAGTATCCTGGATGTCCTATCTCATCTACTCATCCTGTAACAGGGTTACTCTTAGCTAAAGGGTTCTCCCTGAAGGCCAAAGTCCTTTCTCTTCCCCAGAAGCAATCCCATGTTAAGAGGGACTCTGGGATACTCAATGGGATGCCCGGTGATTCCCAGGCACTGGGTGAATAGCAAGAGGCAGGTTTCTAAACAGGAACTCATCCGTCACGGCTCAGATCACGCACTAGTGGTGATCAGCTACATCGTCTCAATTGAAGGCTGATTCTAGAATTTCCTTTCCATTTGTGGCCTGTGGAAATCATATGTATTCTAGAAATCTACTTAGCAACTGTATTAGCCAGGAATCACCAGAGGAACAGAACCAGTAGAATGTATATATTTAGAAAGTGTCGTATTATAAGGATTGCTTACGTAATTATGGAGGCTGACAGTCACAAGATCTGCAAGCTGGCAGGGCCTGGGAGAGTCCCTAGGATAAATTCCAGTCTAAGCCCAAAGGCCTGAAAAACGGGAGAACCACTGATGTGGTTCCTGTCCAAAGGCTGGCAGGATTTAGGGAGGGTTCGTGTTTCCGTTTGAGTTCAAGGTAGAATAAAGTTCCCGATTTGAATGCAGTTAGGAAGCAGGAATTCTCTCTCACTTAGGGAAGGGTCAATCCTTTTGTACTAGGCAGGCCTGTCAGCTGAGTGGACAAGGCCCACCCCCACTAGAGAGGACAATATGCTTTACTTGGTTTACTTATAAAAATGTTAATCTTGCCCCCAAAAACACCCTCACAGAAACAGAGTAATGTTTGTCCAAAGATCAGGGCACCTCATGGTATCCAGTAAAATGATAGAGAAAATTAACCATTAGAGAAATATCACGATAACAAAAGTAACAGGTCCCACATGGCATGGAGACTGCTTTCCAGGTTACAGAGGTCTTTCACACATTCTCTTCTGGCCCTGACCAAAGGCAGGCAGCGTTATCCCCATTTGACTGTGATGGGGGCTCTAGCTTAAACAGCTTGTTGAAACAACTTATCCAACAGTCCTAGAGCTATTGTGTCAGCAGCATAATTTAACTTATGATGCTATTCTAGTTCCTATTCCACTTTCTAGAAAAATGGTATCAGATCAGATCAGATCAGTCACTCAGTCATGTCCGACTCTTTGCGACCCCGTGAATCGCAGCACACCAGGCCTCCCTGTCCATCACCAACTCCCGGAGTTCACTCAGACTCACGTCCATCGAGTCAGTGATGCCATCCAGCCATCTCATCCTCTGTCATCCCCTTCTCCTCCTGCCCCCAATCCCTCCCAGCATCAGAGTCTTTTCCAATGAGTCAACTCTTCGCATGAGGTGGCCAAAGTACTGGAGTTTCCCCTTTAGCATCATTCCTTCCAAAGAAATCCCAGGGCTGATCTCCTTCACAATGGACTGGTTGGATCTCCTTGCAGTCCAAGGGACTCTGATGAGCTTATATGCAAAGCATAAATAGAGACACAGACATAGAGAACAAATATATGGATACCAAAAGGGAGAATGGAGAGATTGGGACTGATACATACATACTATGCATAACATAGATAACTAATGAGAGACCACTGTACAGCTCAGAGAACTCTACTTAATACACTGTGGTGACCTGAGTGGGAAGGAAGTACAAAAGAGAGGGCTCTCTCTCTATATATATATATATATCTGGCTGACTCATTTTCCTGTACAGTAGAAACTAACACAATGTTGTAAAGCATAGACTCCAATAAAAATTAAGTAGTCTCCACTCACTGCAGCTAGAGAAAGCCCGCAGGCAGCAATGGAGACCCAGTGCAGCCAAAAATAAACAAATAAGTAAAAATAAAATAAAAAAATAGAGTAACAGAGAATACATGTACAAATAGGTAATGTTTATGGCAAATAATAGAGTGTGCACGTGCATGTCAAAATCTAAGCAGGTGGGGACAAGCCATCAACACCCCCAGCACTGCAGCACCTGGGTGGGACGACGCAGAAGGAAACAACAGGTCACGTGACAGCTGGCCAGGAAGAGAACCTCAGTGCGAGCAGTAGGAACGTGTGGAGCGCCAGCCTGAGACGAGCAGCTGACACCACTAGCAGGGTATTTACCAATCCAATAAATGGGTGAGTACAATGTACTCCTTGGTGGTGATGTGGTAAAGAACTGGCCAGGCAATGCAGGGGACAAGGGTTCAATCTCTGGGTCAGGAACATCCCCAGAAGAAGGAAGTGGCAACTCACTCACTCCATTGTTCTCTCCTGGAAAATCCCATGGGCAGAGGAGCCTGGTGGGCTACAGTCATGTGGACATGACTGAGCGACTGAGCACATAGGTCAGTTCAGAACTCAGTACTGGAGTTTCAGCTTTAGCATCATTCCTTCCAAAGAACACCCAAAACTGATCTCCTTTAGAATGGACTGGTTGGATTTCCTGCAGTCCAAGTGACCCTCAAGAGTCTTCTCCAACACCACAGTTCAAAAGCATCAATTCTTCGGTGCTCAGCTTTCTTCACAGTCCAACTCTCGCATCCATACATGACCACTGGAAAAACCATAGCCTTGACTAGACGAACCTTTGTTGGCAAAGTAATGTCTCTGCTTTTGAATATGCTCTCTAGGTTGGTCATAACTTTCCTTCCAAGGAGTAAGCATCTTTTAATTTCATGGCTTCAGTCACCATCTGCGGTGATTTTGGAACCCAAAAAAATAAAGTGTGACACTGTTTCCACTGTTTCCCCATCTAGTTCCCATGAAGTGATGGGACCGGATGCCATGATCTTCGTTTTCTGAATGTTGAGCTTTAAGCCAACCTTTTCACTCTCCTCTTTCACTTTCATCAAGAGGCTTTTGAGTTCCTCTTCACTTTCTGCCATAAGGGTGGTGTCATCTGCATATCTGAGGTTATTGATATTTCTCCCGGCAATCTTGATTCCAGCTTGGGATTCTTCCAGCCCAGCGTTTCTCATGATGTACTCTGCATATAAGTTAAATAAGCAGGGTGACAGTATATAGCCTTGACGTACTCCTTTTCCTATTTGGAACCAGTCTGTTGTTCCATGTCCAGTTCTAACTGTTGCTTCCTGACCTGCATATAGGTTTCTCAAGAGGCAGGTCAGGTAGTCTGGTATGCCCATTTCGTTCAGAATTTTCTAGTTTATTGTGATCCACACAGTCAAAGGCTTTGGCATAGTCAATAAAGCAGAAATAGATGTTTTTCTGGGACTCTCTTGCTCTTTCCATGATCCAGTGGATGTTGGCAATTTGATCTTTGGTTCCTCTGCCTTTTCTAAAATCAGCTTGAACATATGGAAGTTCAGGGTTCATGCATTGCTGAAGCTGGCTTGGGGAATTTTGAGCATTACTTACTAGTGTGTGAGATGAGTGCAATTGTGCGGTAGTTTGAGCATTCTTTGGCATTGCCTTTCTTTGGGACTGGAATGAAAACTGACCTTTTCCAGTCCTATGGCCACTGCTGAGTTTTCCAAATGTGCTGGCATATTGAGTGCAGCACTTTCACAGCATCATCTTTCAGGATTTGAAATAGCTCAACTGGAATTCCATCACCTCCTCTAGCTTTGTTCATAGTGATGCTTTCTAAGGCCCACTTGACTTCACATTCCAGGATGTCTGGCTCTAGGTGAGTGATCACACCATCGTGATTATCTTGGTCGTGTAGATAGGAAGGGACAAAAGCAGCTTAGTCCTTGCAAACCCCCAAACGGACCAGTCAAGGCTGCTTCCAGGACCATCCCACACAGAGAAGACACTGCTGGAAGTATGCTGAGAAGGACAGCAGAAAGGAAGGAGGAAGAGTGTTCAGGTGAAAGTGGAGTGGGGGTGGGGGAGAAGGGCTGGGAAATCACAGAGCACAAGCCACAGGGTTTTTTTGTCTTTAATCTTTAAAAAAATATTTACTTATTTACTCAGCTGTGTCGGGTCTTAGTTGCAGCATATGGGATCTTTCGTTGCAGATCATGGACTCTCTAAGCTGTGATGCACGAGCTTAGTTGCTTTGCGGCATGTGGAATCTTAGTTACCTGACCAGGGATTAAACCAGAGTTCCCTGCATTGCAAGGAAATGTAATTGCCTTAACCACTGGACCACCAGGGACGTCCTTTTTAAAAAAAAATTTTATTGAAGTATCAGTTCAGTTCAGTCACTCAGTTGTGTCTGACTCTGCAACCCCATGAATCGCAGCACGCCAGGCCTCCCTGTCCATCACCAACTCCCGGAGTTTACCCAAACTCATGTCCATCGAGTCAGTGATGCCATCCAGCCATCTCATCCTCTGTTGTCCCCTTCTCCTCCTGCCCCCAAGCCTTCCCAGCATCATGGTCTTTTCCAATGAGTCAGCTCTTCGCATGAGGTGGCCAAAGTATTGGAGTTTCAACTTTAGCATCAGTCCTTCCAATGAATACCCAGGACTGATCTCCTTTAGGATGGACTGGAGTATAGTTGATTTAAAATGTTGTGTTAGTTTCTGCTATACAGCAAAGTGAATCAGTTATACATATACATATATCCACTCTTCAAAAAATTATTTTCCCATATAGATCATTATAGAATATTGAGAAGAGTTAGCTGTGCTATACAATAAGTCCTTGTTAGTTATCTATTTTATTTATAGTAGTAAACCACACTTTTTAAAAACTACATGGGAAAATAAAAAAGAGAAAGAGAAGAGAGAACCCTGTAAAGTTAGAAAAGCCACATAAGACAAGACTCTTTTAAGATTTCATGAAATACAATCTCACATAAAAATGAGCAACAGAAAAGAATCATGGGCACATCTGATACAAATTTATTAGAAGGAAAAAAGAAAAGACAGGATAAAGAGCTAAACAAAACCCCCACAGGTAACAAAAAGCATTCCAGATAGGTATTGTCAAAAATAAGATCAGCTTCAAAACCTACTCTTTCAAAACATACCCAAAGGCATTAAGAAAGTGATGTAAGATACAGAAAACAATATAAATCAGCATTAGAAAAGTTTAGAAATGAGGTGACAGAAATCAAGAATCACAAAGTAAAGAAAAAAAACGTTATAAATGAAGAATAAACTACAGAAACCCTGCTGCTGCTGCTGCTAAGTCGCTTCAGTCATGTGCGACTCTGTGCAACCCCATAGATGGCAGCCCACTAGGCTCCCCCATCCCTGGGATTTTCCAGGCAAGAGTACTGGAGTGGGGTGCCATTGCCTTCTCCGACAGAAACCCTAAGAGGAAATAAATATGAAAATAATGCGTCCAGAGAACTAAGATGTTCTCTTCCTCTGACCCAGAGAACCAGCAGTGCTGTGGGCAACTGCTGTGCTGCCTTGCAAACCGCTACCCACCCACAACAGACACGTTACGTGAGCAAGAGCTGAGCCTTTGCTGTATTAAGCTGCTTGAATTTGGGGCTTGTTTGTTATGGCAGCATTGCCTAACCTAAACTGACTGATATGGGCACCTAACTGTTCTTAGATAAACATGCAGGGTCTTAAGAGTCTTTCAAAAGCCATGCTATATCTTATAAAAATACAATTTCAAATGTGAATGGATATGTGTATTGCACTGAGGGTTACAATGCAGTTATAAGACTAAAATGGCATCATTTCCTTTTTTATTATTTTTTAATTTAAAAAGCTAAAATTTTTAGTGAAATATAGTTGATTTACAGTGTTGTGTTAGTTTTTATGGTACAGCAGTGAATCAGTTATACCTACACATATGTGTGTGTTAGTTGCTCAGACCTCTCTGACTCTTTGCAATCCCATGGACTACAGCCCATCAGGCTCTCTCCATGGAATTCTCCAGGCAAGAATACTGGAGTGGGTTGCCATGCCCTTCTCCAGGGGATCTTCCTGACTCAGGGATTGAACCTGGGTCTCCTGCATTGCAAGCTGATTGTTTACTGTCTGAGCCACCAGGGAAGCCTATATATATATATATATATATATATATATATATATACACATACACACACACACACACACACACACATATATATATATTCATTCTTTTATAGATTCTTTCCCCATATAGGTCATTACAAAGTATTGCAAAACAGTTCCCTGTGGTATACAGTAGGTCCTTATTAGTTATCTGTTTTATATATCACTTCAGTTGAGTTCAGTCCCTCAGTCACGTCTGACTCTTTGCAACCCCATGAGCCGCAGCATGCCAGGCCTCCCTGTCCATCACCAACTCCCGGAGTCCACCCAAACCCATGTCCATTGAGTCGGTGATGCCATCCAACCATCTCATCCTCTGTCATCCCCTTCTCCTCCTGCCCTCAATCTTTCCCAGCATCAGGGTCTTTTCAAATGAGTCAGCTCTTCCCATGAGGTGGCCAAAGTACTGGAGTTTCAGCTTCAACAACAGGCCTTCCAATGAACTCCCAGGACTGATCTCCTTTAGGATGGACTGGTTGGATCTCCTTGCAGTCCAAGTGACTCTCAAGAGACTTCTCCAACACCACAGTTCAAAAGCATCAATTCTTTGGCACTCAGCTTTCTTCACAGTCCAACTCTCACGTCCATACATGACCACTGGAAAAACCATAGCCTTGACTACACGGACCTTTGTTGACAAAGTAACGTCTCTGCTTTTCAATATGCTATCTAGGTTGGTCATAACTTTTCTTCCAAGGAGTAAGCGTCTTTTAATTTCATGGCTGCAGTCACCATCTGCAGTGATTTTGAAGCCCAAAAAAAGAAAGTCTGACATGGTTTCCACTGTTTCCCATCTATTTGCCATGAAGTGTTGGGACCAGATGCCATGATCTTCGTTTTCTGAATGCTGAGCTTTAAGCCAACTTTTTCACTCTCCTCTTTCACTTTCATCAAGAGGCCCTTTAGTTCTTCTTCACTTTCTGCATAAGGGTGGTGGTATCTGCATATCTGAGGTTGTATAGTAGTGTGACTATGTCAATCCCAATCTCCCAATTTATCGTTCCCCTGTCCCCTCATTCTTTCTTAATTACCACTTTATAAATTCACGACTGGAATGGAGGCAATTATTCCCCAAGCGTTGAAAGGCCACACTGAGCTTGGGTTCTTCAGTGGAGCCCCAAAGATAAGGTCTATCAGCAAAAAAGAGTTTCTTTCTCTCCAGGGAACGTATGCACCATTGTCATTACTGATAAAACCCCTCAGTTCTTGTCTCTTAGGCTCTGGATTGCTGAGAAGGAAATGCTATGCTATGCTAAGTCACTTCAGTTGTGTCCGACTCTGTGTGACCCCAGAGATGGCAGCACACCAGGCTCCCCGTCCCTGGGATTCTCCAGACAAGAACACTGGAGTGGGTTGCCATTTCCTTCTCCAATGCATGAAAGTGAAAAGAGGAAGTGAAGTCGCTCAGTCATGTCCAACTCCTAGCAACCCCATGGACTGGGGCCCACCAGGCTCCTCCATCCATGGGATTTTCCAGGCAAGTGTACTGGAGTGGAGTGCCTTTGCCTTCTCCGGAGAAGGAAATGACACCATCCCTAATCTAGAGGTTGGAAAGCAGGACACACACATTATTATCAATTTTATTATCATCATATTAATAATAGTCACCTTCTACTGCCAATTAGCCACTGTTCTGAGTGCTTTATATATAGTCATGAAAACATTTGTTTTCTGGTGAATGAATGGCAACGAGTTATAAAAAAAAGTGGGGGGTTATAAAGGGAACACAGCACTTCTACCAGTGGAGACAAAAGGGTGAAGACATTCTAGTCAGAGGGGATAATGTGAATAGAACAAAGGAGATGGGGATTACATGCCCCATAAAGAGAAAGTGAGTAAGCATCTTTGGCAGGAAATGGAATTTATACTTAATCTTCTAGATAAAGAAGATCCACGGAAATCTTCAGACCAGGGGACAGGGATGACAAAGCACTATTCAAAGAAAAGTGTCCTAGCAGCAGTTCAGGATGAAAATCAAAACAGAAGCAGACTGGAGACAGAGAGACAAGATAAGAAACAATTGCAAAAGCTCACCTTTAACGGGATGTGAGTCTTGTCAAAGATTTAGGCGTAAAGAGTGGGTGTTACTAAGTTTTGGCCAATGATACAACATGAGCAGAATGTGATGTGGGGGCTCTAGGAAGTCTTCTTAAAAACAGAAGACTCATCCTTTTTTGCCCCTTCATTCACCATACTGCCTGGAACACAGAACTGATGGCTGGATCTCCAGAGGCTACTTTGCATCATGAGGACTAGAGCCACATACAAAGGATTTTGAAGCAAAAAGCTGAACCCCCAATGCATTCTAATAGTGGAGTTATTATGCTAACCAAGGACTGCCTACATCTGGGTCCCTTTTGCATTCAGATCAGATCAGTCGCTCAGTCGTGTCTGACTCTTTGCGACCCCATGAATCACAGCACGCCAGGCCTCCCTGTCCATCACCAACTCCCGGAGTTCACTCAGACTCACGTCCATCGAGTCAGTGATGCCATCCAGCCATCTCATCCTCTGTCGTCCCCTTCTCCTCCTGCCCCCAGTCCCTCCCAGCATCAGAGTCTTTTCCAATGAGTCAACTCTTCGCATGAGGTGGCCAAAGTACTGGAGTTTCAGCTTTAGCATCATTCCTTCCAAAGAAATCCCAGGGCTGATCTCCTTCAGAATGGACTGGTTGGATCTCCTTGCAGTCCAAGGGACTCTCAAGAGTCTTCTCCAACACCACAGTTCAAAAGCATCAATTCTTCAGCGCTCAGCCTTCTTCACAGTCCAACTCTCACATCCATACATGACCACAGGAAAAACCATAGCCTTGACTAGACGAAACTTTGTTGGCAAAGTAATGTCTCTGCTTTTGAATATGCTATCTAGGTTGGTCATAACCTTCCTTCCAAGGAGTAAGTGTCTTTTAATTTCATAACTGCAGTCACCATCTGCAGTGATTTTGGAGCCCCAAAAAAAGAAAGTCTGACACTGTTTCCACTGTTTCCCCATCTAGTTCCCATGAAGTGATGGGACCGGATGCCATGAACTTCGTTTTCTGAATGTTGAGCTTTAAGCCAACTTTTTCACTCTCCTCTTTCACTTTCATCAAGAGGCTTTTGAGTTCCTCTTCACCTTCTGCCATAAGGGTGATGTCATCTGCATATCTGAGGTTACTGATATTTCTCCCGGCAATCTTGATTCCAGCTTGGGATTCTTCCAGTCCTGCATTTCTCATGATGTACTCTGCATATAAGTTAAATAAACAGGGTGACAATATACAACCTTGACGTACTCCTTTTCCTATTTGGAACCAGTCTGTTGTTCCATGTCCAGTTCTAACTGTTGCTTCCTCACCTGCATACAAATTTCTCAAGAGGCAGATCAGGTGGTCTGGTATTCCCATCTCTTGAAGAATTTTCCACAGTTTATTGTGATCCACACAGTCAAAGGCTTTGGCATAGTCAAGAAAGCAGAAATAGATGTTTTTCTGGAACTCTCTTGCTTTTTCCATGATCCAGCGGATGTTGGCAATTTGATCTCTGGTTCCTCTGCCTTTTCTAAAACCAGCTTGAACATCAGGAAGTTCACAGTTCATGTATTGCTGAAGCCTGGCTTAGAGAATTTTGAGCATTTCTTTACTAGCGTGTGAGATGAGTGCAATTGTGTGGTAGTTTGAGCATTCTTTGGCATTGCCTTTCTTAGGGATTGGAATGAAAACTGACCTTTTCCAGTCCTGTGGACACTGCTGAGTTTTCCAAATTTGCTGGCGTATTGAGTGCAGCATTAGAGAAATACAAATGTTTACCTTCTTTGGAGTCTCCACTGGAAGTAACTGAACGTAGCTCTACAGGACAGGGCAGATTAGAGAACAAGCACAGTAAATATATTTTGTGGTAAGAGTTAAGGATTTGTGTCCCACCACCTGAGTTTAGATTCTGGCTCTGCTAGTTGGTAACTTTAGAAGTTTAAGCAAGTATCTCAGTTTCAACAAGGGTTAAATGTGGGAAAATCATTGTTGGTAGCTACCTAGTGGATTCTTGCTGTTGTTCAGTTGCTCAGTCGTGTCCGACTGTTTACGACTCCGTGGACTACAGCAAGGCAGGCTTCTTTGTCCTTCACCATCTCCTGGAGTTTGTTGAAACTCACATCCATTGAGTCAGTCCATCCATCCAACCATCTCATCCTGTCGCCCCCTTCTCCTCCTGCCCTCAGTCCTTCCTAACATCAGGGTCTTTTCCATTGAGTGGGCTCTTCGCATCGTGGGATGACGGGATTCAGTAACTGTGATAAGATGCTCTTTGGTGGATGTGTTGTGGAGTGAAGTGGAATGTGATGTCCCCAGAGAAACGATGACATGCAGTTCTTGGGGAGAAGGTATGAGTAAGAATGGGATGACCACTTTTGCTAGAAAGTTAGGGGGTGTTACAAAAGCGTCTTGCAAAACTCATTTCTCAAGCTTCCTTGCCCCCTTCCAAGGGCACCCTTGCGCTGTGAAAGTGACAAGCACAAAGAAACTGGCTTTGTTGCCCCTCCTGGCTCCTGGCCACCTCAGGATGGGGCCTCTGAACACAATTCCAGTTTCATATCCTGTTTAATGGGCTTATGGGGAACATTTGATCAATGATCTATCAACACCATTGATCTTCATGTTCCAGGAAATTCTGCGCTGTTGGGAAAAAGAGGCTGTTGGCTTCATTTCTGCATAAAAGGGTCTGATTAAATCAAAGGGATGTTGGGCTTTTCAACATGTTGGGGTTGATAAGCAGTGACAGGGTGGTGGAAGAGCAGAGCTGGAGCTCTGTGAAGTTGAAAACTCTTTCAGGGAATCCAGGCCGCTTCTAAACTCCCCTAATATTTCATGAGCAGCTAGAAGGTTCTGAGATATGACTGCTCTATGAAAGGCATGAATCACTGATTAACACTTAGAAGGGCAAGGAAAATGTGCATAGTTTAATTGCAAACGTAATTCTAGCTCCACGTGGGGGATACATTTGAAAATGACATCTTCACAGTTCAATTTGTTGTTTTACTGACAGTTTATGGGGAAAGAAAAAGAGAATGTCATATTGGAGAAGCACGGGGCTGGTATTTACATGAAACCTGATAGATTTAAGTCCTATCCTTCCACTGTATCAATATGCCTACTGAAAAGTGGGCTATAGTAAAAATCCAACCAGTCCATTCTAAAGGAGATCAGCCTTGGGATTTCTTTGGAAGGAATGATGCTAAAGCTGAAACTCCAGTACTTTGGCCACCTCATGCCAAGAGTTGACTCATTGGAAAAGACTCTGATGCTGGGAGGGATTGGGGGCAAGAGGAGAAGGGGACGACAGAGGATGAGATGGCTGGATGGCATCACTGACTCGATGGACGTGAGTTTGAGTGAACTTCGGGAGTTGGTGATGGACAAGGAGGCCTGGCGTGCTGCGATTCATGGGGTCGCAAAGAGTCGGACACGACTGAGCCACTGAACTGAACTGAACTGAACTGAAACTAGTATGGATAAAAAGGTATAGTGAACCCTGGGTCCTTTTCATTGAAAACACATGTTAGCGACCAACCTGGTAGTCCAGTGGTTAAGAATCCAACTTCCAATGCAGGGCTGATGGGTTTAACCCCTGGTGGAGGAACTAAGATCCCACATGCCATGCATTTAAAATACATGTCAATGGCCTGATGGAGCTTGAGAAGGACAAGGGGAGAAACCCACTGACAATTCCTTTATTACCTGTAGGCATCTTTCTGTTTTTGAGTGAAACTGGCCATTCCTTAAAGATCCTTGAAGCTCAGTACAGACTCGATTGTGCTTTTGTTTTAGTTTTATGATATGATTTTTTTCCCCACCTTACCGTAAGTTAAAATAAAGAAACTTTGTTTTGGACTTTTTGAATTTTTTCCAGTTTTCTTATCTCATATCCCCTAAAGGAAGAATGTCCTTGGAAAACATCCCTGTAATTGTATTCAAACAAGGATGGCTACTAGATGGATGGAATGAATGCTCTGGTCACCCCTCAAATCCATGTGTTGAAGCCCTAATCCCTACTGTGAAGACCTCTGGGAAATAATTAGGGTTAGATGAAGTCATGAAAGTGGATCAATGGTATAAGCTCCAGCCTGAAAGCTGCAGATTAGAGACTCAAGAAGAGCCCGTTTTCATTCACATCCAAAGGTGAGAAAAGACTGGTGTCCCAGCTCCATCGGTCAAGCAGGAAAAGTTCCCTCTTAGCCTGTTTGTGCAATCCAGGCCTTCAGCTGATTGGATGAGGATGACCTCCTCCGCCCACATTACGGAGGTCAATCCACTTAACTCAGTGTACCGATTCAAATTCTAAAACACCCTTGCTGACACATTCAGGATAAGTTTGGACCAAATGTCTGAGTATCCCAAAGCCCTGTGAGCTGACATAAAAAACTAACCATGAAAGTACACACGGGGTACCTTATATTTCAACAGTGTTCGCCACATGGCAGGTGTTCAGATATTGCTCGTCTTCTTCTTGTTCCCAAAAGTCTATTATTTATTGTTTCCAGGGTAGAAATGCCTAGAGAATATTATTGGTCCTCAAGCAAAGACTGGTGGCTATTTCATCAACTTGGCGCTTTCTTCGGGAACCTGCTGGCCCAACTGGGCCATTTATTTAGAAACAGTGAGCTCCTCCTTAAATTGTCAAGTCAGTCAATCCACCCTCAGTCCTGGGAATGCTCTCTTCTTCCACAGCTTTCTGGAAATCCTGGCTAAGAAGCTATGAGGCTACAGGGGGGTGAACGAAGGAAGCATTTTAAACGCAGCCTGTGCAGTTTGGCCGAGTTCCGGCTTGTGGAGATTAAATAATAGCTTGTGCACACACAATCGGGGGCTTGCCGAGAGCTGAGGGGTGTTACTGACTGCCCTGCCAACTCCTGTGAGTCCTCGTCGCATTTCTCAGAGCTGAAAAACTCTGCTGAGAACCACAGAAACAACAGCCTTTCTGGCCTGGCCCTTTGGAAGGGCATAAACCACTTTAATTAAGAACAGCTTTAATAATGGAGGGCCCGAGATGCCACACAAGGGCACTGCCAGCATCCGTGAAATTAGGATGAAAAATCTCCCTGTTTTGTACCTTCCCCAAGATCATTTTCTGCTGGGTTAAATGTGTCTCTCCCAGTGGTGTCCGGCCGTGGTGTGAACAGGGTGCCCTGGCACCACCTGCTCACACCAGCTCACTCCCTGCCCCAGCCTGATCCAAGTTAGACCAGAGGGGCCGGTCCCATCTCTCCTGATGTGGGTTCAGCCCAAAGGAGAGGGACCTGCCCTAAGTCCAGGAAACCCCTTCCCTCCCCTAGATCATGGCCAGCCAGGTATGACTGAAGTATTAAATTAAAACAGAAATATGCACTAAAGTGTAGTTTCTCCATTTAGGCACTGCTGACATGTGGGCTGTGTAATTCTTTGTTGTGGGGGGATGTGCCTCATGGGATATTTGGGAGCCTTTACTGGTCTCTTCCCACTAGACGCTGGTGGCAAAGACCATCCCAGTTGTGACAAGGGAAGATATTTCCAGACCTTCCCAGCTGTCCCCCACCATCAGGGTATGGCTATGGTAAATAAAAATACAGTATGCCCACTTAAATGTGTATTTCAAATAAACAACATACCATTTTCCATGTAAGTATACCTGTACAATCTTTGGGCCTCCCAGGGGGCTCAGTGGTAAAGAATCCGCCTGCCAATGCAGGAGATGCAGGTTCAGTTCCTGGGTCGGGAAGATCTCCTGGAGGAGGAAATGGCAACCACTCCTGTATTCTTGCCTGAGAAATCCCACAGACAGAGGAGCCTGGCAGGCTGCCGTCCTTGGAGTCGCAAAGAGTTGGACATGACTTAGCAACTAAACAACAACATACCATCTTTAAGACACACGCTGAAAAACCGTCATCCAAAAGTCAGCTTCAGGACTTCCCTGGTGGGCCAGTGGTTACGGATCCACCTTGCAATGCAGGGGCTGCAGGTTTGATCCCTGGCGGGAGAACTGAGATCCCACATGCCGTGGGGAAGCTAAGCCCACGTGCCGCCTCTACTGAGCCCACGTGACACAACCAGAGAGTCGGTGCATGGCAACCAAAGGTCCCTCATGATGGAACTAGACCCAAGGCAGCCAAATAAATAGACATTTATAAAAATATAAGGCAACTTCAACTGAGCACTTTGTATTTTGCACGGTGACCCTACGTATGTGCGTGCCAAGTCGTTTCAGTCATGTCTGACTGTTTACAACACCATGGACTGTAGGCAGCTAAGCTCCTTTGTCCATGGGATTCTCCAGGCAAGAATACTGGGGTGGGTTGCCATGCCTCCTCCAGGGCATCTTCCCAACCTAGGGATTGAACCTGCATAGCTTACATCTTCTACATTGGCAGGCAGGTTCTTTACCACTAGCACCAACTGGGAAGCCCCTGAGGGGCAAAATATCCCCCTTCAAGTAAGAAACACTGTCCCAGGGTACTTGGTCTCACTGCATATAATACTGTGATACGCTTTTAAAATACACCTATCCCCTGACCTGTTAAACCAGAATCCATAGGGTCAGGGCCAGGTCATGGGTACTTTCGCTATGCAGCCTGATTGAGAACTGCTGCCGCTCCTTTTCCGAAAATCCCCCAATGATAATATGAATATCTGGAGTGCTTGCCCAAATAAACCAAAACCAACAAACAAAAGATTCTTTGTCCCCATCACAGACCTGCTGTATATATAATTCTCAGGGGCCAAGGCCCCGATAATGCTGTATTTTCACCAAGCGTTTTAGGTGATTCTGATGGGCAGGTAGGGAAGGGAAGCCGTGCCCCAGAGAAAGTCACATGTGTGCATGGGACACTCACGTTACGCTGTCACAGGGAAGACACACGTGTGGATCTGTGGAAGAAGGGCTACGTGAACCTCAGTAGGGCCATGTCACCGGACATTGTGTAGCAGTGAGAACAGATCACTTACTGATGCGTGCATTAGTATTGATTCCTATAAGGAGTACAATGTTAGATAAATATAAACCCCCAGAATATGGCTTTGTAAAACTCAAAAGCAAGCGACTCTTAACAATACATTTCTTGCATCCCTTGCATGCGTGCTCAGTTGTAACTCTGCAACTCTAAGGACTGTAGCCAGGCTCCTCTGTTCATGGGATTCTCCAGGCAAGAATTCGGCAGTGGGTTGCCATGCCCTTCTCCAGGGGATCTTCCCGACACAGGGATCGAACCTCTGTCTCCTGCATTGGCAGGAGGATTCTTCACCACTGAGCCACCAGGGAAGCCCATGGCAAACCAGAGGCTGCTCTCTACCAGCACATTAAGGAGAGTGGTGCCACTGCTTTCTCCCATTGACCCACCCTGCCTTGGAAACATGGGTCTTGCCAAGCCTGCCAGCCCCTGCCCGTCACCCTTCCATACCTGCCCTTTCTGAGCAGCAGTGGTTCTCACCCAAGAGTTGCAGCCATGAAAATGTATGAACATATGTCCTCAGCTTCACGGTCAGAAGGGAATCCAATCAAGAATCTGGTGATGCATTTGCAAATTAAAAATTTGTACCATAATGAGCACAGCCATTCAAACTAATAATTACATAAACTCCCGTTACGGGTGGCAGGGTAATTACAACAGGTACTTCTAGCAAATTTAAAAAGCAACTTCGGTTTCCATTTCCTTCATGAAGAATGCAATAAGCAGGTGCGTCCCTGTGCTGCCAGGTGGAGGAGCCCCCTCAGAAACAGAGAGTAAAAATGAGCCAGAAACCTCAGTTTCTAGTCTCCCAGGAAGGCAGGGGATTTGTTAAGGAGAGGAAGGATGGTGAGAGAAACCAGTGTCTGAAGTAGTGATGGATATATGACGCATGTTTGTAAGCAGTGGGGGGCAGGGGGACGCCCATCAGAGGGGTGTCGGACCACCCACCTCCTTGCCCACTGTGCTCTGGCCTCCTGTCTGTTTCAGGAACTCCTGGCCCTTTGCACTTCCTGTTTCTCCCACTTGGAATGCACATCTTCCTCAGCGCAGGTATTTCCTATTAGAGAGGCTTTCTGACCACCCGCACCAGGTCCCATCCCCACACACTGTTTCATTGTCTCCCTGTCCCTTATTACTGGCTGACAGACCGTACCCGGGAATGCATGATTTTTTGAATCTGCTCATGGTCCGCCTCCTGCACAAGAATGTAAGTCCCCTGAGAGCAGAGACCTTGGCTGAGCTCTCACGGCCCCATCCCAAGGTCCACGCGTGCATCTGGCACTGGGCTGGGGTTCAATAAATGCCTGTGAGTGAAAAAAAGTATGACTGAAAGAATGAATCAATGAACACAGGCTCCCATCCATTATTCGACCTGGGCATCATGCCATCCTGAGGCAGGGACTACCATGATGTCCTTTTTGCAGACGAGAAGACTGAGAATTAGAGATCTTCAGGCAGCCAGAGGCATCAGCTTCTACACTGCAGATGCCTCCACTTGGGGCTTCCGTGTGCTTTTAACTGCTTGGTGCCACGTCAGGGGGCATCCCAGGTGGTGCTGGTGGTAAAGAACCCACCCGCCAACACAGGAGACATAAGAGACGTGGGTTCGATCCCTGAGTTGTGAAGATCCCCCAGAGGAGGGCATGGCAACCCACCCCAGTATGCTTGCTTAGGGAATCCCATGGACAGAGGAGCCTGGCAGGCTACAGTCCATGGGGTCGCAAAGAGTCAGACACGACTGAGCAACTGAGCACACACGTACCCCATGTCAGGACATGTGGGCTGGGCTATTCCCAAACTAAGGAGAAGGCAATGGCACCCCACTCCAGTACTCTTGTCTGGAAAATCCCATGGATGGAGGAGCCTGGAAGGCTGCAGTCCATGAAGTCGCTAAGAGTCAGACATGACTGAGCGACTTCACTTTCACTTTTCACTTTCATGCATTGGAAAAGGAAATGGCAACCCACTCCAGTGTTCTTGCCTGGAGAATCCCAGGGACGGTGGAGCCTGGTGAGCTGCTGTCTATGGGGTCGCACAGAGTCGGACACGACTGAAGTGACTTAGCAGCAAGGAGAAGGGGGAGAGAAGTAACTGATAAGCTGGCTAATTAAATAAAGCACAGTCTCCTCTCCTCAATCCTTCCAGCAAACAAAACAGCTTCCTTCCTCTCCAGCCGCAGAGCAGACAGTCTGTGCTGGACCAGATTTGAAGACGGGGTTCATGGCATCTCCATTCATCTCTCGCCCAGCGTCAGACACACCATCCCAGGGGCTCACACGTATTGACTGTGAGTCTAGACTTATCAACAAGCGAGTGAGGACTCTCAGATGTGTCAGAGCCAGGATATGAATTTCAGAGCCTCACTGGGTAGCCCCCAAACCCACCGAGATCTGGGGAGGTAGTGGGCAGTTGTGGGTAGCAGAGGGCTGCTATGTGTTCTGATCCTGGCTCTGCACTGACCCCAGGAGTTTTCTCATCTCTCTGAGCCTCAGTGTCCCTTCTACAGAGAAAGCATCATAACCATACCCAGTCGAGAGGGCAGTGAGGGTTAGAACAAGTCAGGCAGTTAAAGCGCTCAAGCCAAACCCCACACATGCTGAAAGATTAAGAAACACCACCGTCATGAGCACAGACCTTGATGCTCACAGCTGAGGCTCCCAAAGCAGCAGAATCTCACTCCTCAAGGCACAGCAGCTGCCCCAAGTCCTGTTACCTTCATCCTAACTCACCCTTCATCCCCAGTGAAGATGACCCCACACAAGACCTCTGGCTCACAGCAAAGCCAGGACTCTCAAGGGGATTTTGTGTCCGAGTCCTTCACCTCTTGGTATGTGGTCAACCTATGAGTGTTTCTGCAACATCGTGGTTGATACTCCATTAGAAACGTCTAAGCCAGGATGGGTGGTCTACCAGGGATCATCCACCCACAGCCTGTGCCACAGCACTTGAACCCATGCAAAGCTTGAGTCCCCCTCATAAAAATCCTGCCAGGAAGAGGGAACAGCATTCTCTTAAGGGCTTTCTGGAGGTGACAATTTTGGGGAAAGAAAGATCAATTTATGGAGCAGCTGGAGAACAGTGGTCAGGGACCCCCTATGTTGAGCTTGTGATCAGGCTGAGCCCCATAGGGGAGAGCTTGGCAGACCCTCTGGAGCAATCAAACCCCCAGAAAAGTAAAGAAAGAAAGAAAATGGAGTCGCTCAGTTGTGTCTGACTCTTTGCCACCCCATGGACTATAGCCTGACCAGGCTCCTCTGTCCATGGGGATTTTCCAGGCAGGAATATTGGAGTGGGTTGCCATTTCCTTCTCCAAAACCCCCAGATGGTACCCTCAAATCATGTGACACCAGAAGGGACACTGCGTATCCCAATGATAAAGGTGGCAGGCATCCTGGACAAGGGACAGTTTCCTGCACGCCCCAAATCTACTTCCTGGCTCTCAGCTCCTCTAGGATTCCTTTTTTTTTTTTTTTTTCCACTTAGAAACAACTATTTTATTTATACCAAGAACGGAAAAGTAAGCATGAACATAAAAGAAACTGAGAAAAAAAATTTAAGATCTAAAAATGAACCAATAAAAACTTGCAAGCTAAAAATACTATATCTGAACTGAAAGTTTCGTCTAGGATTCTTAAATAAGCCAGTGAACTGGAGGAGGGCATGCTACTAACGACTGATTTCTGATTTCCTTCCACCCAGGTAGCTGACATTTCAGTGTCCAAGTTAGTTTAGAAACATACCAAAATAATGGCATTTCTTGCTCTCTAGCACTGAGTAGAAAATTCACACCAGTACATTTCCTTATTTTTTTTTCTGCAGTGGACCCAAGCCTTCAAAGAGGATTCCCTGGAGTTTCCATAGTAAAACTCTTGCTGATTCTCCTTTTGTGTGGAAAGAGACACACTGGAGACCCCCTGAAAAGCTATGAGCCCCTGGGAAGTGTTTTCAGTCTCTCCAGGCTTTAGTTTTCACCTCCGTGAGAAAAAAAGGAAGTGGAATAACTCCTGCCTTATTCAGTTCAAATGATCAGGTAGGACATCCCAGAAGGTCTTCCTTCTGCAATGTTTAATTGAGCACATATTATGTGCTGGGCATTTTACTGGAAACAACTGTAAGCAAAATAAATACAATCTCTGCTCTTATGGGACCCCTGGTAAACATCAATTTTTAAATTTTATTTTTGTTTAATACCAAAGCCATTTTGTATTGGGGTACAACCCATTAACAACACTGTGGCAGTTCCAAGTGAACAGCGAAGGGATTCAGCCATACATATACATGGATCCATTCTTAAACATTAATTTCTTAACCCAAGGCCCTTTTACTGTCAAACTACTATATTGCCTTTCTGCCCCTCAATGCCAAGAAATTCTTATTCAGATATCTTTTGTTTGTCAAGGCCATGCTATTGAAGATGGCCGGCCATATGCCAAGCCATGAGGCACACATCATCTCACTTAGCTCTCGTAACAATCCATCTGGGATAAACACATTATCTCCATTACTGTAAAGATGAAGAAACAGACTTGGAAGGTCTCTCAGTTAAACGGGCAGGCCTGGGATTTAAACCCTGGCAGGCTGAATCCAATTCCAGACACCTAGCCCCCTCAGCATACTTACTGCCCAGTGTGTAAAGGCAAGGATGGACCCCTCCCCACACCCAAAATCCTTGACCCAAAGCCAAAACCTTACACATCTCACCCTCCTGCCAGAGTCCTGTGTGAGCCAGCCCACCCAACCCTGGCCTCAGCCAAAAGGTCATTTCTCCTTCCATCCATTTGCGTGATTTCATGTTCCCTTTGATTCCTGGCCTGGAAACCGCTCTGCTTAAATGTTGAATTACCATGGGTGCTCCAACTATGGGGCAGGCCTTCTAATTGCTTCCTGAAGGGGCCTTTTGGTGCTCTTCTGATTGCAATTTTTAAAGAACTATACATTTGCTTTCTCCAAGCAAGCTGTTATTAAAAGCCCATGAGCCTCACACCTATCATCCCGATCTCCCCACTGGTCTGGGCTCAGGCTACCATTTCTCCATCACCTCCCAGAGGTTGATCTTGGGAGGGTCCCTCTGCCTCTGTGTCTGGATTCCCTCTTGTCCATATTGGAGGGTTGTTAAGAGGCTTGATTGGGAAGGGGTATGGGTTCAATTCCTGACTCGGGAAGATCCCTAGATGAGAAACTGGCAACCCACTCCTGTATTCTTGCCTGGAGAATCCCATGGACAGAGGAGCCTGGTGGGCTGAAGTCCATGGGGTTGCAAAGAGCTGGACACAACTGAGAGACCAACACTTTCACATTCATACCTCAAATTAACACACTAGATTCTAACACACTCCGGTGGTTCACGTTCTTGCTGCCAGAATCTGTCTCTTGATCTGCAGGAGAGTCATACCCTAGGTGAATATTTCTTGATGTCACTCTGAATCTTGTGATTCTTGCCAGGCGTTATGCATTTCTTCAATAAAAGGACTCCCTTTCCAAAAAGAAATGGATTTTAAAAGGAAGCTTTACAAAAGTACAGAATCAATATCACTTGCCATAAATAACAGGCAATCATAAGAACACATACAACAGAAGCAATAAATATAATGAGTTAAGCCCTGTTGTCTTCCCCAGGCTGTGTGTCTCTTTGTCACAAAGGGCAGTTGGTGAGCTGTCGAGAGGCATGGAAGCCACACTTGCCCCAGCCTGAGCCCTTCTCCCTGATGGCATCAGAGAACTCACAGAGAGAAGCTAGAAGGGGAGCAGTTCCCCTCTGGCACGTCCTGAGCTGTGTCCACATAAAGCCACTCTGTGGCCATCAGTGCTCCCAGACCTCATTATTGGAAATGCTGAACTCATTCATGCTCTGTGCCAAGCTTCCACGTGGGATTTCAGGGCAGGAAGGCCCAGGAGAAGCATAATCAAAGCCTACTTCCCTATGTATGTTACAGAAACACAAAAATGTCTGCTAAACCTAACCCAGCAGCTTGGCCGCACAAAGTGGTTGGGCCATCTCTGGTTTTCTCTGTGGGTGTTCCTGCATCTTCACCTCCCTCCTACAGTGACAAGCAGATTGATGCTGAAGCTCCAATACTTTGGCCACCTGATGTGAAGAGCCAACTCAATGGAAAAGACCCTCATGCTGGGAAAGATTGAGGGCAGGAGGAGAAGGGGACAACAGAAGGCGAGATGATTGAGTTGGCATCACTGACTCAATGGACATGACTTTGAGCAAACTCAGGGGGATGGTGAAGGACACAGAAGCCTGACGTGCTGCAGGCCGTGGGGTCACTAAGAGTCAGACACGACTTAGTGACCAAACAACAACAACCGGCAGAGACTGGATCCTGACAGTCCCCGTTTTCTCGGAGATCTCTCTAAATGGCTTTAGGATCAGGCTGAACTTCAGAGCTGCTCTTGCTCAGACGCTCAAACGTGTCTGCGCATATGCGTGTGTGCGTACACACACGCTCCCCCGCTGGCCTCCACTCGCCTCGGGGACACCGAATAGGAATTGCATTTAGTAATCAATTGACTCCCCTTGACTTGGTTTGGTGCCTTTTCTAAATAACAAGAGCCTGGCAACATCAGAACCTCGCAACAATCTTTATTAATGAAGCTCCCGGCACCGTGTGGAGAAGACACAGGCAGCATATGTAGACGCGCTAAGGAAATTATTTCCATCAGCTCCAGCTATTTGAAAGCAATTGAAAAGTTTCCATTTGAAGAAAAAGTAATTTTCCTGATGTGAGTTTCGAGAGCTGTTTGTCTGCCCCCACCTAACACGGCCACAGCTTGCCCGGCTCCGAGCTTTCTACATTTTATTAAACCACAGCTAAGTGGCGTCATGCTGTTAAAATATTGTGTCGCTTTTTAAAGTGATATCATTACCTAATAATTTTGAGAGCTTTACTTTTTTTTTTTTTCCTTTGCCAGGAAGGAAAATGGACCAAATAGCCTGGCACTATCTCAGCGTCATGGAGATGGAGAGGTGGCAGGGGCTGTGGAGGTCTGGGGCCCCAGAGCATGGAAAACTGGGCTCTGGAGGTCACAGGGAAGAATATATATGAAATCTTCTCTGTCTCATGTTTATAGAGAATTGGGAAAGAACTGAAATGCAGGGAACCAGGGCTAATGCAACTCCAACCCCAGGGCTGGATTTTCTACGAGGCTAATGAAGCTTAAATTTCAGGACCCCACAACTGAATTGTTGTTTAGTCGCTAAGTCATGTCCAACTCTTTTGCGACCCTATGGACTGTAGCCCCCAGGCTCCTCTGTCCATGGGATTTCCCAGGCAAGAATGCTGGAGTGGGTTGCCACTTCTTTTTCCAGGGGATCTTCCTGATCCACTGATCAAACCTGTGTCTCCTGCATTGGCAGGTGGCTTCTTTACTACTGAGCCAGCAGGGAAGCCCCACAACTGAGTTGGCCCTTGCCTAATTTCATAGTTATAACTTTGTCTCTTTTGAAGAGTATTCCTGCTTTCTCTTGCTGCCTAACAAATTGCCATAAACTTAGGGGCTTCAAACAACACCCATGTATTAGCTCAGAATTTTATAGGACAGAAGGTTGGCATGGTATGGCTGGGGTCTCTGCTTGGGGCCTCTCAAGGCTGATATCAAGGCATTGATCTGGCTACATTCTCATCTGGAAGCCCTGGAGAAAAATCTGCTTCCAAGCTCATTCTTGTTGTTGGCAGCACCCACTTCCTTGAGGTTGTAGGACTGAGGTTCAGTTACCATGCTGGCTGACAGCTGGTGGTGGAGCTTAGTCTTATAAACCTCTTTTCTACCTCATGCCCCCTCCATCTTCAAGCAACTGTGCATCAAATCCTTCTTGCTAAATCTGGGTTCCTCTTTATCAACCAACTGGAAAAAACTCATGATTACATTGGATCCAGGAATATTATCATAATATGAATACCTATCTTAAGGTCAACAGTGCCATATAGTAATCTAATCATGGAAGCAACATCCACATTCACAGTCCCAAGGGACAAGCAGGGCACAGAATGAGAGGGATGGACAGTCTTTGAGGACCAGTTTAGAATTCTGTGACAATAAGCTGAGGCACCGTATTGTATGAGCTTCAGGCCCCACGAAACTTGGATCTACTTCTGCTTGATCCCTTTGAGCTTGGACATTCCCACTGGACCATTAGAATAGCCTCAGATTGATCTTGGGTCTTTAATCTCTGTTTCCAGACTCAAAGCCTCAAAACTTCATCATGCCCTCCCCACCAATGGCCTACATAGAAAGTCAAAATGGAGTAGGACATGCTAGGCTATGGGGAAACCTGCTGGGCTTTCTGGAAACACTCTCTTCTCTGTTAGGGCCCCTGCTTTCCTTTACGGTCCAGCTGTTCCCCACTTTAATGCTGTGTGGCTCGGACAAGGGCCTCATCTCAGCCCTAAGGATGGGCAAGTAATACTTATTTGGTCAATTCAAATCCCCCTCCCCTCTCTTGACCTCAGTGCTTGGTATCTGGATGATTAAATGACCCAAGCTGACCCCAGATTGAGTGGTACAAGCATCCAGAAAGGAATTTTGTTTTGTTTTTTTTTATCCCCCAAGGCTATTTTGGAGTTGAACAGGTAACCAGGTGGAGCCTGATCATGAAGTCAGTCCAGAAGAGCAGTCTAATTACCTCATCTGAGACTTTTGATAGTATCAAGCCTGAAGTTAGACTACCCTTGGACACATTAATTTACTTCTCTTTCATTTAATGTATTCATTTATCCATTCATATGTGTAAGCATGCATTCATTTTTTCTTTGAAGCTTTTTGGTGTTGAGTTTCTGTCCCTTGCAATCAAAATACTCACACAGTTGCCAGTCTCCATCCCATTCTTTCACTCTAAGAAGCGCAACCTCCCGTCCAGCCAGACTGAAGCGCTCGTCCTTGCTGGCCCCTCATCTGCACCCATGATGCTGCCACTGCAGGCAGGCCCATCTCTCTCCTCTGCTGTTCCACATGGCATTCTGCTCACACTGACATCTCTTCTTGACATCTTACAACCCTCCCCACCCTCATTAAAAGCTAATTTCCTCCTTTTCTTAGCTCTGTACTTTTCTCCTTAATTCTTACCTTGTATTAACTCTTTCTTAACTTTGTGCCTACCTACCTTCTGGTCCCATCTCCTTCTGCCTGCTCTTAGTCCTTTTCACATCCCATCCCCGTGTCACAGTAAATGACTGGTTGTGTGTGTGTTTGGGAGGGTGGGGGTGGGAATCTACCACCATTTCCATTTTAAGATAAAAGAAACAGAGTTTCAGAGAGGTTAAGTCAGACCAATCTGAAACCAAAGTCTACAGTCTTAACCACTATGAAGTCTTTCCCTTAATTATCACATTACCATTAATACGATCATTATTAACATTGATAGTGAGAGTAACTAAACATTTGACACACTGAGCCTTTGCCTTGCAATGAAAGTGAAAGTCGCTCAGTCGTGTCTGACTCTTCACAACCCCATGGACTATACAGTCCATGGAACAGTCCAGGCCAGAATACTGGAGTGGGTAGCCTATCCCTTCTCCAGTAATCTTCCTGACCCAGGAATCGAACCGGGGTCTCCTGCATTGCAGGGACATTCTTCGCCAGCTGAGCTACTAGGGAAGCCCTGCAATGAGATAAGGGATAATTTAAATATTAATAGACAATCTCTCTTAATCTTCAAAACAATCTTCTAAGACAAATGCTAATATGATGCTGTTTTACAGACAAGGAAGTGGTAAAGAATGAAGCTAAGTGGTAAAGAGCTCAGTGGCTCAGTGGTAAAGAATTCACCTGCAATGCAGAAGACCCAAGTTCGATTTCCTGGACAAGGAAATGGAACCCACTACGATATTCTTGTCTGGGAAATTCCATGGAGAGAGGAGCCTGCTGGGCTGCAGTCCATGGGGTCGCAAAAGAGTCGAACACAGCTTATCGACTAAACACTAACAACAACAACAACAAACCGAGTTCCAGAGAGGTTAAATGATTGCCTAACTAGAATTTAAACGACTATCCTTTCAGAAGCATTGCTCTTGGGCACTACCTTTTGTAATGCTTGAAGAGAGAGAAAGCAAGATTGATGAAACTTGAATGTGAGCATAAACTTGAACAGGCCGAGGAGACCTGTGCAGCCAACCTCGGAGACCCCTTAAAATAAAGGCAAGAGGAGTCAGAGGATGAGTGAAAGTGCCCACCCCCACCCCCAGCCCAGGAGCAACGCCCCTCCTCCACCCCTTCCCAAGAGGACCGCTATCCCGAGTCCAAAGCAATGCCCAGGTCAAAATCTCCATTTTCAATCACCCACGTCAGTCAGTCTGGACTGTGTGTTCAAATAGGATTTTCTTTCTCTCCTTTTTTTTTTTTTTTAATTGGAAGGAAGCTTTAAACACTTTGAAAGTGGCCTCAGGGACCAGCTCACAGCATGCTCTGCATCTCCTCCTTTTGAGGCAAGCGTCCCTGCAGCCACTTTGCAAGCTCTGTTTTCAATTACAAAAGCTTGTTTGAACATGGTCTGTCACAGAGGCTGTTCAAACAGGCTTTTGTAATTGAAAAGGAGGAAAAACAAAAGACTTCTAACCTTCCGGAGCCAAGATCGGATGGAGCTGGTCAGACAATTGTGGAACCAAAATGGTGGTTCCCAGGATGGGGACTGGGGCCAGCCAAGAGGAGAGCTGGGCTCTTTTGCCTGGGCTGAACCTTACTGGACTAGTCTGTTCTGATGGATAAGAGGGTTGGAACAGACGTGAATGGAAGTAGAAAAGTACAGTGACTGCCACCAACGGTTCCTAAAGAGCAATATTAAATCAGTTTTGGATGACCATTCAGAGATAGCCTCAAAGGCCTTTGGCGCCTAGAATTTTAAAAATCACTTCATTTTAACTTTTTTTGCCAATATCTTGAAATTTATCAAGCAAAAATCTCACTTTATTACACATACATCTTTAACTCTTCATACTTTCTTATCTCACCCTTGGACAACTTTCAGAATCTGCATAGAATTTAGTAACATTGCTTCGTTTTCATTACATTTTGAGGAAAATGACAATAACTTCCAATTTAAGTAAATTTGAGTTAAAATTAGATCAATTTAAAAATATTAAGTGAGGACTTCCCTGGTAGTACAGTGAATGAGAATCCACCTACCAATGCAGGGGACATGGGTTCAATCCCTGCTCCGGGAAGATTCTACCTGTCGCAGAACAACTAAGCCCACGCACCACAACTACTCAGCTTGTGTTCCGCAACTACTGAAGTCCGCGTACCTACAGGCCGTGCCCCACAGCAAGAGAAGCCACTGCATCAAGAACCTGTGCCCTGCAACAAAGACCCAGAGCAACAGCAAAAAACCAAACAAACCCCAAACAGTAAGTGAATAGCAGAGCTAGAAGACAAAAACACAGCAAAAGTGACGTTGGTACATGGATATCATAAAAATAAAGAGGTTGAGGAAAATCGAGTTTAGAGACACTGGTTTGGTGGCTAAGAGTTTGGATTATAGACTGACTGCATGTATTCACATCACAGAATACCACCTACTTGAATTTCATAAACCTACATTCTTCCTCTGCAAAATGGGGCTAGTAAAAATATCTAACTTAAAATAAGCAATCATTCAGTAACTGTTTTCTATGATTGTTACTAAAAATAATATTATCATTTAGCTTAATGTTTCTCAGACATAAAAAATGAATGGACTCCCTTTAGAGGGAGAACAATTCTCACGAATGCTTAGTGTGGATGAAAGCTTTTGCAGACCTCAAGCATATGGCTAAGGAAGGATATAATTTATAAACCAAGGATCCAGGCACTACAATCAATCAGTCAAGTGACCGAGGTTTAAGTGATTTATCCAAGGTCATACAACTGTTTAATGATGTATTTTTGAACTACTGAAAGATAGTCCTTGGCAGTGATTGAATCAAACATGTTGCTGTTGTTCAATTGCTAAGTCCTAGTCTTTACTACTCCATGGACTTCAGCCTCCAGGCTCTTTGGTACTCCACTGTTTCCAGGAGTTTGTTCAGATTCATGTCCATTGACTCAGTGATGCCATCGAACCACCTCATCCTTTGTGTCCCCTTCTCCTGCCTTCAATCTTTCCCTGGATCAGTGTCTTTTCCAATGAGTCAGCTCTTCACATCAGATGGCCAAAGGATTAGAGCTTCAGCATCAGTCCTTCCAATGAATATCCAGGACTGATTTCCTTTCAGATTAACTGGTTTGATCTCCATGCAGTCTAAGAAACTCTCAAGAATCTTCTCCAACAGCACAATTTGAGAGCTCTTTGGGGGCACTCAGCCTTCTTTATGGGCCAACTGTCACATCCTTATGTGACTACTGGAAAAACCATAGCTTTGACATGTAGTAGAATCCAGATCTCTCTCTTTTTTTTTAATCAGTAAATGTGCTTCCGACATGTTGGAATGGGCTAATTATTGTGTGGGTCTGTCTGCTCATTGCTGTACTTTTATTGTCCCCATTCTCTTTTCTTTCCAGTCAATGTAACAACCCCAAATTTCACCACACATTTCCAAAGACACCCCAAGGAGGTAGCATCTCCCTGTGGTTATAAACCTCCAGATGTCCACCATCCATTCCAGCCCTCCTCTGTTAACTCCTCCAGGACTGCCTCAGAAACAAGGTTTCTGGTGAAGATGCTGGTGAGCATCAGCAGCAGAGAGGGATGGGCCTGGATCCACCCGTCACGTGATTACTCAAACACAGTTATGCTGTGCTCAGTTGCTGCAGTCGTGTCCGACTCTTTGTGACCCCCATGGACTGTAGCCCCTCAGACTCCTCTGTCCATGGGATTCTCCAGGCAAGAATACTGGAGTGGGTTGCCATGCCCTTTTCCAGGGGATCTTCCCAACCCAGGGATCAAACCTGCATCTCTTATGTCTCTTATGCATTGGCAAGTGGGTTTTTTTGTTTTTTGTTTTTTTAACCACTACAACCACCTGGGAAACCCAATTACACACAGATCTAACATGAGATAGCAATGGATTTTGGGAGGGATGTGCTGTTCTTGAGTCTTCTCTTTCCTCCTTTCACTAAGAAAGACAACTGCATGGCTTCGAGTGACCTACTATTGCATAACAGCTTAACTTCTCTCCTCCAGTCCCTAGCTGAGTTAGAACACCATCCCAGGTGAGCAGGGCCCCTCTCACCAGGTAACCAGGACAACAGGTGGGAAGGGTATGAATCTTCAGATGCCTGTTCTACGAATGACCTCAGGAAAGATGAGCGTGGCTCAACAGATTCTTAGAACTGCCATTAGTGATCATGAGCAGGCCTGGGGGAGTGGAGAGGAGAGAGGCTGAGGCAGCATGGGGGAGACCTGTGCTGACCTAAGAACAAAGAAAGCTCCTGTTTCAGGAAAAGGAATGGAGCATATCTGAGAGATGGAGAAGGAAATCTGGTTGTCGCGTGTCTGGCCTTCCCATTACCCTCCTTTCTAGATAGATAGATAGAAAAGTATGCCTGTGTATAGAAAGAGATAGCTCTAGATGGATAGGTGTTATGAGAGATGCACACACATGCAACATAAAATTCACCCTTTAACCATTTTAAAGTGGAACTCATTGGCAGTCAGTACATTCGCAACGGCGAACGCTTTCATCATCCCAAAAAGGAAACCCCATACCCATTAGCAGTCACTCCCCAATCCCCACCTTCCCCCCAGCCTCAGGCAACCACCAGTCCAGTCTATTTTCTGTCTCTAGAGATTTACTTATTCCAGACATTTCATAGAAATGAATTCATACAATATATGTGACCTTTTGTCCCTGACTTTTTCTACTTAGCAGAATGTTTTCAAGGCTTCTGTATATTATAGCATGTATCAGTGCTTCATTCTTTTTTATGGCTAAAAAATATTTCTTTGTATAGATAGAGAGCAAATTTGTTTATCCATTGATCAGGTGATGGACAGTGGGCTGTTTCCACCCTTTGGCAAGTGTGAATCGTGATGCTGTGAACATTCATGTGCAGGGGGTAGGGATTGTGTGTGTGTGTGTGTGTGTGTGTGTGTGTGTGTGTGTGCACGCATGTGTATTGTTTAGTCATGTCTGACTCTTTGTGACCCCAAGGACTATAACCTGCCAGGTTCCTCTGTCCATGGTAGGGACTATGGGGCAACTGTAATTCAATGGAAGTTCACCTGCCAAGGTGAGCAGTCTGAGAACTGGTGCTCAGGAGGGATACGTTTTGACATGGAGAGAGGGACCACATGGGTGATCAGTTTCAGAGGGAGTCTGTGCTAAAGGGAAGCAGCAGGCAGGAAGGCACAGCCATCTCGCTGGAAGAACCCAGAGTGTGCAAGGAGAACAAGGAAGTCTGGCACCACCTTAGGGTGCCCCATTGTGGCTCAGCTTAGAGAATGTGCTCCTGGTCTCTGCAGAGGAGTCTCTGCACCTGATGCAGCTCCCCAGGCCCGGGGACCCACAGAGTGTCCGAGGATCTGGGGAAGGGGAAGTGTCTCAAGTCATGAAGCTGGGGAGAGGGGGAAAGTTCATGAAGACAGATGCACCAGGCCAGAAGGTTCCTGGGATGGTAGCAAAGCTGGGGAGGTCTCTGGGGATCCCTAAGGGAATGGCAGGAAGGCGCGACAGTTAAGAGCTGACTCTCGAGGCAGAGAATCTAGGTCTAAATTCATGGTTGGCCAGGTCAGGTGCGACGTCAAGGCAAATGCTCCAAGCCATGAGAGGCCCAACCTGCGCCACGGCTTGATGCCAAAGGGCTGCTACTCAATAATCCTGACTGTTACTCAGCAGCTCATGGCTCCCTTCTCCATTGGAGGGGGCCCCTCCCCACCTCCTTCCAAGGGCCTCTAAGTCCCCTTCGGCCACACTCAGACTCAACACAGCTCAGTGCCTCAGAGAACAGGAGGTTCAGCAAGGAACACCCCCTCCCCCACCATAGCTGGAGCATCCGTCCCTGGTCTGTTCGTTTAGAGTTTATTATTTTTCTTATTTAAATTGTAAATTCCCCTTCCCTGGAAGTCTTGCCCAAACTGTCCTGGTATCACGACATTAGCAGCTGGTTCCCCCTCTGGTTACAGATTTTCTGATCACTCGCGTGCATCATCCGGTGCAAAGCGAAATTAGCTGCCCCAGCAAGCGGCTGGAGAGGTTAAAGCGGAAACCGTCCGGGGCCTCCCCAGAGTCCTTGGGGAAGAGGCAAGGGGCGAGAGCAGGCTGAGGCAGTCTCGGTGTCCGATCCCCAGACAGGGCTGGGCAATCACGGGGCGCCAGTCTCCTGCACCCCGGCTCGGGAGCACAGCCAGGGAGCGGGAGGCACGATGCCAGTGTCTTCCAGGCCCAGTGGCTGCAATCTTCCAAACGCTTGAATATTTTACACTTTCTCCTGTGGCTGGGCTCACATGCAGAAATGGAGCGCAATCGCCCCTGAATTCCAAATTTACTTTAAGTAATTAAACTCATTTATTTCCATCTGAATACACTACGGGGTTGGAGGAGTTTATGGAAATCTGGGTAAGGAGAATGAATAGATAAATAAATTACTTGGGGAGAGGCGGTTACTGATGGAGACAAGGGGCCAGCAGTAGCTTCCTGCCAGAGTGGACTGGGCACTCTGCACCCCGTACACCTCTAGCCTGAACCCTGTACCCAGCAAGGGGTGGGGGTGAGTCTCACAAGCACTTGTAGGGGCTGGTGGGTGGGACTGTGCCACCCTGAGCCAGGCAGGAACTTCCGGTGTGCTCCCCTTGCTCCAGGAAGATCAGGGACTGAGCAATGTCTGTCCTCAGCGGGGTCCCCTCCACCCTGTGGCTCTTCCCCGTTTCCTTCCTTCCTCCCTCCTTCCTGCTTTCCTTTCCTCATTTTCTCATCCCCTTCATTACCCTTCAAGAAATAGCTGCTTTTATCAATAGTCTCATCAGTATCAATGGTTGGCTCCATCTCAAAATCAATTTTCCCTTGAGGCCCTCACTGGTCCTACTAAGTAGATAAGGATCTTTTCCCATCTGAGTGCTCCCCCAACTCCCTTCTCTTCCCCCCCAACAAGGGCATTTTCCTTCTACCTTTCATCAGGTTCTACACTGCGCTATAAGTGGTGTATGTAGAAGCTGCAAGTACTCTGAAGGATCTGAACAACTGAGTCAATAAAGATACTCTCCTAGAGAGCGTGGATGAAATAAAGAAATATGCTTGTCCCATCAGAAGCCACCAGGAAGACAATTATGAGCTGGAGCAGGACCAGATCTCTGCTTCTCAGTCTTCTCTCAAACCCTACTACTTATTACAACCTTTCTGTTCTCTGAGACGCTGGGCATGATACCTGTGTCTTAGGAGCTCAATAGTAGGTATGGAGCTGCATGGAATTTGGAGAGGCCAAGTGCCCTTCATCACATCAGAGATGCAGTATGGGTAGGAGTTCATCATTCCTGTGATCTACAGGGTCTCCTGCTCAGTAGCATGCAGGGAAAAGGAGAACAGAGTCCACAGGAACCCTTCCTGCATTGGTGCATATTCACACACCACCATCACAATTACCCGAAGAATTGCTCATCAACACCCAAAAGAATTAAAAACATGTACTCAGACGATTGTACACAAATGTTTGTAGTAGCACCGTTCATAAGAGTCAAGGGGTAGAAACAACCCAAATGTCCATCAACTGATGAATGGAAAATTAAGTGTGGATATCTGTGCAGTGGAATATTATGCCACCACGAACAAGTATGAAGTGATGGCATACTACCCCATGGATGCATCTTGAAAGCATGACGCCATGGGAGAGAAAGAAGCCAGACACAAAAGGACAAAGACTGTATGAGTCCAGTTAGATGAAATGTCCAGAATGGGCAAATCTGTAGAGACGGAATGTAAGTTAGTGGCTGCCAGGAGATGTGAGGGGCGGGACAAAGTGAGGCTGGAGAGGACAGAGGGTGGGGCCTTGCAATGGCAGCTCACTCTGAACAGGGAAGTTTGCATTTAGCAAAGATCATTCTGGCTACGCTTTGAGAATAGATTAGAGGATCCACTGGGGGCCCAGGTAGCGGAAGTGCAGGGAGGCCGTCCGGTGTCCAGGTGAGAGGTGATGGCAGCATCATGGTCATTTTTGCGTGGACACTGATTCCCAGCTCCCAGGACAGATGAGGCAGGAACCACCTGTAAGTACCTGGAGGCATCCAGAGATCACCTTGAGCCTCCTCATACCCCAGTCCTCTCCTTACTTCCTTAAATGCCACAGACGGAGACCCACAAGCCACCCCCACACCCACCCTACCACCCAACGTGGCTCCCATGGGTGGGGTCAGAACCATCTGGGGATTCCCACATTCTTAGACTGGGATCTTCACCAGCTCCATAATCTTGAGAAAACTACTCAGCATCTTAAACCCTCCATTTCTATATAAAATTAAGATGAGTCATAAAAGCTCCAGATCTCTCAGGCTGTTGAGGGGATTTCACATAAGATGCACATAAAGAGTTTAGCAGAGGGTCTGGAGACAAGCACTTAATGCACTTATATTAAACATGATCAATTATTACCAATATTACCATGTTCTAAAACAAGGGAGCCCTTTGGACAATCTAAACAGACATTGTTCCAAAGAAGATATACAGATGGTGTAAAAGCACATGAAAAGATGTCCAACATCACTAATTATTAGAGAAATGCAAATTAAAACCAGCAATGAGATATCGCTTCACACTAGTCAGAATAGCCATCATCAAAAAAATCTACAAGCAATATATGCTAGAGAGGGTGTGGAGAAAAGAGAACGCTCCTACACTGTTGGGGGGTGGAAAGGTTAACTGGTATAGTCACTTTGGAGAACAGTATGAACAGTATGGAGGTTCCTAAAATAAAACTAAAAATACAGCTAGCATATGATCCGACAGTCCCACTCCTGGCCATGTATTCAGAGAAAACCATAAATTGAAATGATGTATGCACCCTGATGTTCATTGAAACACTATTTACAATGGTCAGGATGTGGAAGCAACCTAGATGTCCAACAACAGAGGGATGGATAAAGAAGATGTGGTACATACATCCAATGGGATACTACACAGTCACAAAAAGAATGAAATGGTGCCACTTGCAGCAACATAGACCTAGAGATTATCATCCTGAATCTGAATGAAGTCAGACAGAGCAAGACAGTTACCATATGGTATCACTTTTACGTGGAACCTTCCAAAACAAAGGATACAAATGAACTTATCTACCAAATAGGAATAGAGTTACAGACGGAGAAAATACATTTATGGTTTTTGTTGTCCAGTCGTGTCCGGCTCTTTGCAACCCCATGGACTGTGGCATACCAGGCCTCTTTGTCCCTCACCATCTCCTGAAGTTTGCCCAAGTTCATGTCCATTGCATCAGTGATGCCATCCCACCATCTCATCCTCTGATGCCCTCTTCTCCTTCTAGACATCTGAAGGTGTCCAAATGTATGGTTACCAAGGCGGAAGGGACAAACTGGAAGACTGGGACTGACATATACACACTCAGTTTAGTTCAGTAGCTCAGTTGTGTACAACTCTTTGCCACCTCATGGACTGCAGCATGCCAGGCCTTCCTGTCCATCACCAACTCCCAGAGCTTGCTCAAACTCATGTCCATCAAGTCGGTGATGCCATCCAATCATCTCATTCTCTGTCGTCCCCTTCTCCTCCTGCCTTCTATACTTCCCAGCATCAGGGTCTTTCACAATGTGTCATTTTTTTGCATTAGGTGGCCAAAGTACTGGAGCTTCAGTTACAGCATCAGTCCTTCCAATGAACATTTAGGACTGATCTCCTCTAGGATTGACTGGTTTGATCTCCTTGCAGCCCAAGGGACTCTCAAGAGTCTTCTCCAACACTGTGGTTCAAAAGCGTCAATTCTGTGATGTTCAGCTTTCTTTATGGTCCAACTCTCACATCCATACACGACTACTGGAAAAACCATAGCTTTGACTGTCCAAACCTTTGTTGGCAAAGTAATGTCTCTGCTTTTTAATATGCTGTCTAGGTTGGTCATAGCTTTCCTTCCCAGGAGCAAGCATCTTTTAATTTCATGGCTGCAGTCACCATCTGCAGTGATTTTGAAGCCCCACAAAATAAAGTCTGTCACTGTTTCCATTGTTTCCCCATCTATTTTCCATGAGATGATGGGACCAGATGCCATGATCTTAGTTCTTTGAATGTTGAGTTTTAAGCCAGCTTTTTCAGTCTCCTCTTTCACTTTCATCAAGAGGCTCTTTAGTTCCTCTTTGCTTATATATAGTATACACACTACTATATATAAAATAGATAACTAATAAGGACCTACTATGTAGCACAGGGATCTCTTCTCAATATTCTATAATGGCCTATATGAAAAAGAATCTTAAAAGAGTGGACTTCTGTATAACAGATTCACTTTGCTGTACACGTGAAACTAACTCAACATTATAAATCACCTACACACTCAGTCGCTAAAGTGTGTCCAGCTCTATGAGACCCCATGGACTGTAGCCCACAGGCTCCTGTGTTCATGGGATTCCCCAGGTAAGAATGTTGGAATGGATTGCCATTTCTTCCTCCAGGGGATCTTCCCAACCCAGAGACCGAACCCACGTCTCTTACGTCTCCTGCACTGGCAGGCGGGTTATTTACCACTAGTGCCACCCAGAAAGCCCCGAAATCAGTTATACCCTAATAATAAAATTTGGGGCAAATTCCTTCTCTGGAGTGTGGGTTCCTTTAAGGGTAGATTCTTGGTCTATTTCCCTGGGTTTGAATGAGAGCCTGATACTCTGTGGGTGCCCAGTAAACAGCTGTCTGATGTGGGAAAATGGGAATAAACACTGACCCATGAATTGCAAGTTGTAAAGGAGGTTAAAGTGAGGCAACAGTGGCATGTGGGTGAACAGGGAGGAAGGGATAAATCAGGATGCCTTGTGATTCAATTCATCCCCCCCAGAGCATCCTGTGGACACGGGAGGCAGGTCATATCACATGTACACCAGATGGGTGAGGACACCCTCGGCTCATTCTGCTGGCCTTGCTAGGCAGGAGCTCCCCAGGGCATGTTAAGCTGTTTCTCCCCATCAGTGAGAGAGTTTTCTCTCTCGACTAAGAGGCTGTCACTTCCCAGTCTCTCCCAGCTCAATCCAGGAGCTGTGCCTTCAGGAAGTTAAGCTAATAAAGCAGTGGCCGGCCGCCGTGGCAGTGATAAGCGGCTTAGCGTGGGGCGGGGAAGGGGGAGATGGTGCTGACCTGGCAGCTTTTCACCTGACGACCACTTGTGGAGCTTGTGAGAAGGGAAAATGAGAATTATCCTTCCCTCCCGGGAGATCGTCCTCTTGCTTCCTCAGAAATTAGTTCCAAGGCCAGAATGTGATGGGAGACTCAGCATTTCTGAACTAGAAAGGGAAAATGTTGTGGGCAGGAGGGCAACCCAGATCTCTACAAAAGCTTTAGCCTGATGGTAAATGGCCGAGTTTTAATAGAAGTAATGGTCATTCGAGGTCTCTTCCCTAAGACTTTTTCTCCGAGCTTGAGTGGAGAGCTGGGGAAAGGAGGAAGGGAAAGAAAATAGAGAGAGAGAGGATGAGCCAGGTAAACAGAATTAAGAGAACAGCATCCCCCAACAAGGGAAAGGGGAATTAGGAATGATCAGGGCGGTTATGGATAAAGTCACCTAAGCCACTATGACGATGACGGGAAAGTATTAACAGTCCTTTCATCTGTGCTGATTGTCCAAGTATCAGAGAGCCTGTTCAGACATGGCAAGGATTATTAGACATCGTCTCCTGTGTCAAGCTGTCCAAGGCCTACCATTTGTATTTGAAATAGAGCTTAAAAGCTTTAATATGGCCTGCAGGGACTCCCACAATCTAATCTCACATCTGCCAGGGACAGGCAACATCAGCTGCTTTGAAGGATTGTGAGGTGAGTAAGATGGCTCCTGACAGGGATGCTATATACAGTTCACAGGAGAGTGCACTGAACAACTCTAAGGAGCATCATTCCCAATGTGGTTGTTACAGATTGGGAATGTAACGACAGTGATATGTCATATTAGCTGTCTTCAGAAATCTTCTCTGACCACCAAGAGTAAGTCTCTCCTGTTAATTCTCTATTTAATCAACCTATTTATTTCATTTATAGAACTTATTGCAATCAAAACTGTACTGCCAGGCTTCCCTGATGGTCTAGTGGTTAAGAATCTGCCTGCCAATGCAGAGGACTTGGGCTTAATCCCTGGTCCAGGAAGATGCCACAGGGCAAGTAAGCCTATGTGCCACAACTACTGAGCCCATGCTTTAGAGCCCATGGGCTGAAAGTACTGAAGCCCGTGTGCCTAGAGCCAGTGCTCCACAAAAAGTGAAGCCCCTGCAGTGAGAAGCCCCGTGCACTGCAGCTAGAGAGCAGCCCCTGCTTGCCGCAACTAGAGTAAGTCCGAGCGCAGGAATGAAGACCCAGCACAGCAAAAAATAAAAATAAATTAAAAAATATTATTTCAAAATTACAGTGCCTATTATCAGTCTTCCCCACTAGAATGTGAGCTCCATGTTGATCTTCTTCACTGTCTCCTCACCTCTAAAGAATAAGCAGTCACTCAGTATCTACAAGCTACATATCTTCATTAAGCTCATTTCTAGATAAAGAAAGAGCAGCCAGCATGTAGCTACTAAATGTAGCTCAGAGATGCTGAGGTACTTGATTAGGGCCACACTATCAGCAGCGCTTGAGTCTGAACTGAGTCTTGGGTCTTACGACACCAGGAGAATACTTCTCCCGAGTGGCCACCAAGCCAGTCTCCCAGGTTTCCCCTCCATTCCTGAGTCCTGAACCCAGAACCGGACAAGCTCCTGGCACTTTTCTCATGGATCCATCCCTTCATTATACTTTTTCCTCATTAGAACTTTACTTTCATCACCAAACCAGCAGCCTTAATCGCGTGTCAGCTCTGCCGCTTCTAATTATTTCACTGTAATTATTTTTCCTTAACAAAGGAGATAAAACTAATCATAACATCTTTTTGTAAGCCTCCAAGAGTCACGCTTAAATTACTGCACTGATTTGAAAACCCCAGCAAGCAAATAGGAAATAATTATACTTTTATCTGGGCTGTAGGCTGACACTTTGCCAGATACCTACTAAGTTTTTGTTCAGAAACAAGAGGTCATGAGCAGGAAAAAAAAATTGACTTTGTCATGAACATCCTTCAACTTGTGATGAATCTTTCCCTCTACAAGTTTGCGACCTGGAGGGGACTGGAGTGAGGTGGGAGGAGCTGGAGAACTAGCGATGTCTCCAAGGCATCCCCAAAGCGCACTATTTTCAGGGTAGACCCCCAATCTCTGATTAGCACAAAACTACCATCTGGTCAACTCCTCTCCAGAAGGCACCAAACAAGTGTGCTTCAGTGGGAAGGTGAAAACAGTGGAGAAGGCTATTATGCTCCTGCTATTGGCTAAGTGCTCTTCTAGGAAATGGATGGGCCTCGTCTCATTTAATAACTGTAATAGCCTAATAGGTAACTGTCAGTGTGCCTGTTGTTGCTGGTGGTCAGTCGCTCAATTGGCTCCAACTCTTTGCGACTGCATGGACCGCAGCACGCCAGACTTCCCTGTCCTTTACTATCTCCCAGAGTTTGCTCAAACTCTTGTCCACTGAGTTGGTGATGCCATCCAACCATCTCACCATCTGTCACCCTTGTCTCCTCCTGCTCTCAATCTTTCCCAGCATCAGGGTCTTTTCCAAGGAGTTGGCTCTTCATATCAGGTGGCCAAAGTATTGGAGCTTCAGCTTCATCAGTCCTTCCAGTGAATATTCAGGGTGCCCATTACATAGATGAGAAAACTGAGGCTAAATAACTTTGCCAAAGCCATGAATTTAGCAACTGAGATAGGTCTGTCTCCTCCTAAAATGCTGTTCTTTCCAGTAATCTCTATTCCAGGTAGCCCTTGGGTGGGGAGGGGAGAATGGGGGAGTAAGAGGACTCAGAGTTTAGAGGCTGTCCTTGCACTGCAGCCTCTCTCCATGAGGATGCCTCAGGGCCTCCCTCAGAAGATCTAAGTGGGATTAGACACAGGGCACAGGGGCTGATGCACTGAGAGCGCTCAATGCATGCCAGCTGCTCTGCTGTCTGACCTTCTTGGGAAAGAAAATAAACATGTACTCAGTGCTCCTGGACTGGAGAGTGAGAGACTGGGATGGCGCCCCAGGCAGGCTCTGCTTATCTCAACACCAAGAGGGCTCTGAAGATACCGCTGTGACACAAGATAAGGGGAACAGGAACTTCCGTGGTTCAGATCATCCACAAGCATCTGGCGAAAATCCTCATTGGTGATAACTCTCGAGTCAAAATAGAGGAATGGAAGTGCTGCAGCGGGTGGCCACAGAGAGCAGAGTCCAGGTGTGAGGGTGTAGAGACCTGGGCGGCTCCACCCAGCCCAAATGGTGAGACCCTTTCTGCCAGCCACCTCCAGGCTAACCAAACCAACCACGTGGTGACAGGGCCTCTTAGTGCTTATTCCCCTAGAAGCAGATGCTGGGTCAATGATCCAAGCACAAGTCATTTAGTTGGGAGGCGACTGGTAGGAGAGGGAGGCGTGAAAGGAACATGGCTCATGTTATCAGGCAGAGTATCACCGTGGGAAACTTGATCCACCCCCCTGCCCTCCGCCCCAGGGAGTACTGGGAGCCAAGGTCAGGTCAAGGTCCCATCCGGAGGGTGGGGGAGCTGGAGTATTCATACACCAACTTCCATCTGTCGTGGAACAGAGACCTCTTCCAGGAAAAGCCAATTTGCCAGCACTTCCAGCATGCACTGCACACAGAGGAACTCAAACGGCTCCAAAAAAAAAAGGAAGAAATTCTCAGGCAGAGATGCTGCCAGATGGGACTTAGGCCACTGTGCACCCCAGCAGTCAGGACAGAAGCAAGACACTGATTGAGGCACGAACTTAAAGAGGCTGGCAACCCCCTCCTCCTCTGACCAGGAGCTACCCTGGACAGCTCCTTTCTGTCCTCTGCAAGTCAGATGAAACCCAACGATGTCATCTTCCTCCCATCCACTGATCAGCCTCCAGACTTCCTGAACCTTTTGAACCTACCCTACAAGGTCCCTCCCCTCATGGGGCTCAGAAAAGACTCTTAGAGTTGCCATCATCAGGACTTTCTTCTTCTTAAAGGCAGAGGGATGGACAAACTGATTCTTAAGTTCCAAGTGTTCTGAGCTAAAGATGGACTGTCTCCCAGTCAAGAAGACCTTGGCACCTCCTAGACTGCGTTTTGAGTTCTGGGAGTCAGGCAGTGGAAACTACGCCCCTCTCTAGTCGATGTTCAGTCAAATCTCCCTGGAGAGTAGCCTGAGCAGCAGGGATGTCCAGGCTGTACAGAGGTCTCCACCAGCTCTACTTGGGCTTCCCTGGTAGCTCAGGTGGTAAAGAATCTGTCTGCAATGCAGGAGACCACAGTTCGATTCCTGGGTCAGGAAGACCCCCTGGAGAAGGGATAGGCTACCCACTTTAGTAATTTTGGGCTTCCCTGGGGGCTCAGAGGGTAAAGAAGCCCCCTGCAATGTGGAAGACCTGGGTTCAGTTTGATCCCTGAGTTGGGAAGATCCCCTGGAGAAGAGAATGGCTACCCACTCCAGTATTCCTCCCTTGAGAATTCCAAGGACAGATGACCATGGCAGGCTACAGCCCATGGGGTCACACAGAGCCAGACATGATTGAGTGACTTTCACTTATCTTACCAACTTACTTCCCTTTAATTCTGCGCATTTTTGGTGACCATTCTAGACTGCTGGACAGGAAGGCTTCAAGATCCCCCTGTGGTCAGGTTGCCTTGCAGAGCATTAACAGGGAATATAAACAGGTCACAGATGGTTTCAAGGCTCTGACACTTTACCAAGGCTGGATTTATTCCCTACCTTTACATCCTTGGGGAGTGAGCTACCTACAGCAGCAACCCTTGAGCAACTGATCTGCCAAGAGTGGTGGGGAGTGGTTTGCAGAGTTCAGCTCCCTGTTAATTTCATTCATGCAATAGTGGGGTCACATCAGCATCACCCCCTCCCACAGACAGAGCCACTCTCCTTTTATCTGTGTGATTTGGGGCATCGCCATAAGTTTTTTTTTTTTTTTTTTTTTAAGAAAGAGACCCAACACTTCCCATTCATATGCATCAAACAGAAATGAAGCTTTGGAACACTAACACTACCAAGAGAACAGGAGCAGAAGGCAGCGGTGGCTCACACAGTAAAGAATCTGCCTTCAGTGCAAGAGACCTGGGTTCAATCCCTGGGTCAGGAAGATCCCCTGGAGAAGGGAATGGAAACCCACTTCAGTGTTCTTGCCTGGAGAATCCCATGGACAGAGGAACCTGGAGGGCTACAGTCCATGGGGTCACAAAGGGTCAGACATGACTGAACGACTAACACTAATATTCCTCTGTAGTTTTACGTCTTGGAAGGGAACATAACATAATAATAAAGAATAAGACTGTGCTATACAGTAAGTTAGTTACTTGTTGGTTATCTATTTTATTTTCTAAATCAAAGCATTATTTTATTTACATATTATATTTTGGCCACACTGACCAGCATGTGAGATCTGAGCTCCCTGACCAGAGATTAGACCCACATTCCCCCTGCATTGGCAGCACGGAGTCTCAGCCACTGGGCCACCAGGGAAGTCCCTAGTCATCTATTTTAAATATAGTAGCATGTTCATGCTAACCCCAAACTCCTAATCTATTCCTGCCCTCACTTTTTCCCTGGTAACCATTAAGTTCATTCCCTGAACTAAATGGGAAAAGATTTTGAAAGAGAATGAATATGTGTATGGGGGTAACAGAATCACTTTGCTGTACGCCTGTGACTAACACATCATTGTTGATCAACAATGCTCCAACATAAAAGTCTTTTTCATTAAAAAGAGTTTTCAAATGGCTACCTGAGTTCCCATCTGAACTCTACCCTTTACTGAGCATGGCCTCATAATATGGTTTCCCCAAGTGCTCCTGGATGTACTGAGTCCCACCTCAAGGGGTTACTGTGAAGACTGAATGTGTTCTCACATGCTGGGCACATGTCTGTGTTCAGTGAATGTAAACTCACGCCATGGGGACCAAAGCGAGTCCCTTCTCGCCCAGCCCACGGAAGATGGTGATGGGGATTGCGATGTCACACCAATTACTCTACAATCACTAAGTGCTCCATGCCCTGAAGGGACACAGCAGGCTCCACGAGAACTGTTGCAGATGGAAAAACGTTTATCTGGTTTAATCTCTCCTCTTGATGGTTAGGAAGACTAAGGCGTTTAACGTGGAACATCCCGACGCCAGGTCACACATAGAGAGCCAGGCAGGACGGGGACTCTGGCGTCTCAGTTCCAAGCCCTGTCCTCTTTCAACTGGGTGATGCTTTCTCACGTGTGTCGCTGGGTCTGTTTGTGTCACCCTGATGCTGCAGGTTGATTATCTGTGAAGCTTCCAGGTTTTGAGGGGCTGCAGAAAGTACCCACCAAATGCATGCATCCCCACCCTGCTTTCCTCTCTAAAGCCTCTGGGAAAGCATGGAGCTTCTGTCTGCATAGCACCCAGATGGTGGAGTGCTCACCCCTCCCGAGCCAACTCAGTGCTCAAAATCAGGGAATCATCCTTTGGAGAGCACGCAGTTCAAACCTGCATCTTTCCTGAACACCCAGCATCTTCCCATCCAGAGATCTGACCCAGGTCAGGCCTGCGCTGGGTGCCGTCATGAGCCACCCAGACCGCCTTCAGGGTCCCAGCTTCTGGGAGTGCAGGTGGCAGGTGCCCTTGGCTCTCAGCCCTACCTGGGAATGCCTCAGCTGAAGGGACCACCTCCATGAAGCTGCCCTCTTCCTGGGATGGCTCAGGTACAAAGATCCAGCCTTCTCACCACAGTGTAGGCGGTTCTGAATGGTCATTCAAGCATTGAGACTCTGCCCTGCGTGGGCTTTGGGCCTCTGTTTAGACGGCACCCCAGCTCATTCACCCACCCCCCAGCCAACCCCTGCCCTGCTCTCTTCCCTCCCCCCAGGGGTGGACCCTGGAGGCCCCCCATAAGCTTCTTGGATGCACCTCCTGGCTTCCGCAGAAACCCGAGCTGCCCCACACACGCACCTCAGAGGTGAACCAGAACCAGCACCAAACCAGAACCCAGGTGTCCAGATCTGCAGCCCGGGGCCATTCCCGTAGGAAAGAATTGGCTAATCCTCCTATCAGTATCCTAGGACCGCCATAAGGACAGGTTGCTTATGCAGCAGAAGTGTGTTGTCTCACGGTTCTGGAAGCTGGAGATTCAGGTTGGCTGGGTGAATTCCTCCTGTGTTCTAGGAGGAATCATCTGTTCCACGTCTCTCACCTAACTCCTGGTGGTTTGCTGGCAATCTTTGATGTTCCTTCTAGAAGTATCAGCTGCATTTACGCCTTCACTTTTTTTATATATATATTTTCTTGGCCACACCACACAGCATGCAGGATCTTAGTTCCTCGACCAGAGATTCGACCCGCATCCCTTGCACTGGAAGCACAGAGCCTTAACCACCGGACCAGCAGGGAAGTCCCCCTGTGCATGGGAGGCCTATTTACCTTCAATTTGGGGGTGGCAAAGAGGCTAGCTCCAAATAGGACAATTTGGAATTCTTTTGAAAGAGGCATCTTTACATGGTATTATTCCCATGTGTGTGTCTAAGTCCAAATTTACCCCTTTAATAAGAACATCAGTTCCATTGGATTTGGGGCCCACTCTAGTGGCTCATGGAGAAGGTGATGGCACCCCACTCCAGTACTCTTGCCTGAAAAATCTCATGGATGGAGGAGCCTGGTGGGCTGCAGTCCACGGGGTTGTGAAGAGCCGGACACGACTGAGCAACTTCACTTTCACTTTTCACTTTCATGCATTGGAGAAAGAAATGGCAACCCACTCCAGTGTTCTTGCCTGGAGAATCCCAGGGACGGGGGAGCCTGGTGGGCTGCCATCTATGGGGTCGCACAGAGTCGGACACGACTGAAGCGATTTAGCAGCAGCAGCAGCAGCTAGTGGCTCAGACAGTAAAGAGCCTGCCTGAACTGCGAGAGACCCAGGTTCAATCCCTCGGTCAGGGAGATCCCCTGGAGAAGGGAATGGGAACCCACTCCAGCATTCTTGCCTGGAAAATCCCACGTACAGAGGAGTCTGGCGGGCTACAGTCCACAGGGTCGCAAAGTCAAACACGACTGATTGACTAACACATACACACTACTCCAGAAGGACTCCATCTAAACTACTCACATCTACAATGACCCTGTCCTCAGAAAAAGTCGCATTGTGAGTTACTGGAGGTCAGGACGTCAACATACGAATATTGTGGAGGATGCAATTCAACTTGTAACACTTCTCTCAGGGAAAATATCAGTTATGTTGATAGTGCTCACAAGACGTGCTGTCTGTGGCTCAGACGGTAAAGAATCTGCCTGCAATGCAGGAGACCCGGGTTCAATCCCTGGGTCAGGGAGATCCCCCTGGAGAAGGGAATGGCTAACCACCCCAGTCGTCTTGCCTGGAGAATTCCATGGACAGAGAAGCTGGGTGGGTTAGAGTCCACAGGGTAGCAAAGAGTCGGACACAAGTGAGTGAGTAAACAGCAACACGAGACACAGCAAGCAGGACATGAGGATGGCCTCTACCCCCACCACACCCACTGGTACCCGGGCCAGCTTCCCCGTAGCCTGCATCACACCCTGACACAGAGCTTCTGGTGGTCACTTGCACCAAGTGTTGCCACAGAGATGAAACCTATTCATCTTCGATTTGGGTGCAGGGAAGAGATTAATTCCAAACAGGGCAATCTGGAATTCTTCTAGAAGAGTGTGTTAATTTGCTATAATGAAGTACAGCAAACTATGAGCTTAAACTGTGAGCTTTGGAGGCTTGAAGTCTGAGGTCATCAGGGTTGGCTCCTTCTCTGCTTGAGGATGGTTGTCTCCTCCCTGTGTGCTCACGTGGACCTCCTTCTGTGTCTGGGTCCTAATCTACTCCTATTACAAGAAGACAAGTCATAAGGAATTAGGGTCCACCCTAATGACCTCATTGTAACTTGACAGTGAAAATGTTAGTGACTCGGTTGTGTCTGACTCTTTGCCACTCCATGGATTGTACCCTCTGTCCATGGAAGTCTCCAGCAAGAATACTGGAGTGAATAGCCATGCCCTTCTCCAGGAGATCTTACTGACCCAGGGATGGAACCCAGGTCTCCCATATTTCAGGCAGATTCTTTACCATCTGAGCCATCAAAGAAGCCCATTTTAACTTCAGTTCAGTTCAGTTGCTCATTTGTGTCTGACTTTTTGTGACCCCATGGACTGCAGCACGCCAGGTTTCCCTGTCCATCACCAACTCCTGGAACTTACTCAAACTCATGTCCATTGAATCAGTGATGCTATCTAAACATCTCATCCTCTGTCATCCCCTTCTCCTCCTGCCTTCAATCTTTCCCAGCATAAGGGTCTTTTCCAGTGAGTCAGTTCTTCACATCAGGTGGGCAAAGTATTGGAGTTTTAGCTTCAGCATCAGTCCTTCCAATGAATATTCAGGACTGATATCATTTAGGATGGACTGGTTGGATCTCCTTGCTGTCCAAGGAATTCTCAAGAGTCTTCTCCAACACCACAGTTCAAAAGTATCAATTCCTCAGTGCTCAGCTTTCTTTATAGTCCAACTCTCACAGCCATACACGACTACTGGAAAAACCATAGCTTTGACTAGATGGACTTTTGTTAGAAAAGTAATGTCTCTGCTTTTTAATATGCTGTCTAGATTGATCAGAGCTTTAATTCCAAGGAGCAAGTCTCTTTTAATTTCATGGCTGCAGTCTCCATTTGCAGTGATTTGGGAACCGCCCCCCCCAAAAAAAAACAAAGTCTCTCACTGTTTCCATTGTTTCCCCATCTATTTGCCATGAGGTGATGGGATCTGATGCCATGATCTTAGTTTTCTGAATGTTGAGCTTTAAGCCAACATTTTCACTCTTCTCTTTCACTTTCATCAAGAGGCTGTTTAGTTCTTCACTTTCTGCCATAAGGGCTGTGTCATCTGCATATCTGAGGTTATTGATATTTCACCTGGCAATCTTGATTCCAGCTTGTGCTTCATCCAGCCTGGCATTTCACATGATGTACTCTGCATATAAGTTGAATAAGCAGGGTGACAATATACAGCCTTGACATACTCCTTTTCTGATTTGGAACCAGTCTGTTGCTCTATGTGCAGTTCTAACTGTTGCTTCTTGACCTGCATACAGATTTCTCAGGAGGCAGGTCAGGTGGCCTGGTCTTCCTATCTCTTTAAGAATTTCCCATAGTTTGTTGTGATCCACCCAGTTAAAGGCTTTGGCATAGTCAATAAAGCAGAAGTAGATGTTTTTCTGGAACTCTTGTGCTTTTTTGATGATGCAATGGATGTTGGCAATTTCATCTTAATCACCTCTTAAATAGACACTATCTCCAAAAACAAACACATCCTGAGATCCTGGGGGTTTCAGACTGAGTAGACATATAAATCTGGGTGGGATGCAGTTCAGTCCACAGCAGGAAAGGAGAACGTACCATGATCTGAAAGTATGGGCTTGACCATTTCATGGCCACCCCTACCCCACCCTGCATTCTGCCTTTCCCAGTTAGTCTCTCTCCTCATGGGCTTTTACTTAAGGGAGTTTCCCATATTTATTGCCCCAAGAGCACAGGAAAGAAAACCACACAGGCCCTGAAACAAAAAACCAGTTCCTAAACACCTCTCTCCTCAAGTGATAGGGAAGTCTCTGCTAAGAACATGCATCAAAGTCGAGGGGAATCTTTGTATTCCGCTGGCCTGACTTACAAGGTAAAGTGGCATGCAGATTTCTTATTTAATAAATTCCCACAGAAAATTAGTTTTTCACAGTGGGGAGAATTTCAAGGCTTGCCGAGATGAGCGGGCAGGATCTAATCACTGTCGAGGCTTTGTACATACAGCGGGCATCTCGGATCTCCGAATGATCCAATTACTCTGCGGAGGCCCATCCGCCTCACCTGCATACTAATCGAGAGAAGGAAACACACTGGCCTTTTCGGGAAGCTCCAGATGCATGTGGCTCCCTCGCTGACCTTCTGCCAATTACATTCATCTCAATTCTATTAGCTCGTTTTTTGCCCGAAGGTGACATATGCCTGGCTTAGATGGAGACGTGCCTCCACCAGCTTCCCTCGGCAAGGGGAGAGGATGCCGGCTCCTCGGCGCACACATGTGGCTCGCACAGCCGAGGCCCCTGAGTTTGCTTCCTTATGGTCCTCACAGTGAGGACCGCTGAAACAGGAGAGTGCAGCCATCCTGGGGGACAGACCAGTGTCTAAGTTCTGATAGGTGGCTTTTTTAGAGATAGAGTGATGAAATAGGGTCAGACATTTGTGTTGGGGCCTTCCTTAGTGGCTCAGACTGTAAAGAATCCTCCTGCAATTCAGGAAACCTGGGTTCGATCCCTGGGTTGGGAAGATCTCCTGGAGAAGGGCATGGCTACCCACTTCAGTATTCTCGCCTGGAGAATCCCATGGACAGAGGAGCCTGGCGGGCTACAGTCCATCAGGTCACATAGAGTTGGACACGACTGGAATGACAGCATGCATGCACACACGTCTGTGTTTGAGTTCAAGTTCCTCTCTTAGAGGGCAAGGTGGAACAGATGGCTTCACTTTCTCTAACCTCTGAGGTCTCATAGATAAAATGGAGGTGGATACAGGTTCTGATAGCTCAGTTGGTAAAGAATCTGTCTGCAATGCAGGAGACCCCAGTTTGATTCCTGGGTTGGGAAGATCCACTGGAGAAGGGAAACCCACTTCAGTATTCTGGCCTAGAGAAGTCCATGGACTGTATAGTCCATGGGGCCACAAAGAGTCGGACACAACTGAGTGACTTTCACAGGTTCTGAAATAGAAAGTGTTTCTGTCTACCTGGCCCCACCCAACCTCCTTCCTATTCACTTATCATCCGCCTCTATCCAAAGGAGCTTGGGATGTTTTGTGGACTAGAAGAGCTAAAAGGTATAGCAAGTGGGTCTAAGGATATAGCAAGTGGGTCTAAAGAACGCCCCCTTATGTAGACGCGGGCATCTAACCAGCTGCATCTCTGTGTAATGCTGGTTCCGCTTTCTATTGAATCACCAGGAAGAGCAGAGCAATCGGGGGTGATTTCCACAGGAGAAAACTCAGATGTGGGACCATGAACAAGATGGACACATGGATAAAAGGCATAGGAAATATTTAGGAACAGAGAAGTGGAGATTGTTATTATTATTTTAAATATTTATTTATTTGGCTGCACTGGGTCTCAGTTGCGGCATGCCAGAGCTAGTCGTTCCCTGACCCAGGGATTGAACCCAGGCCCCCTGCACTGGGAGCTCAGAGTCATAGCCCCTGGACCACCAGGGAAGTCCCTAGAGTGCAGATTATTATGGCATGTGTTGACTGGTGGGGAACTGTGTCCGGAAAAACTTTGTGGAGTTTATCTATATTTTCCAGTAGAGAATATATTTCTCCAAAAATACACACACACACACACACGCACATACACACCTTGACAAAAGAAGTAAGCCACCTCAGGTGAGTCCAAGAGAAGGCTGGGTGCCCAGAGTCCAACCATGGGGGACTGGAAAGGGGCTCATATGTGTGTTGAGGGTCGGGGAGTTTCAGCTGACTCACCTGAGATGAAAACTATAATGGCCAACGGCAAGGTTAACAGTACAGCCAACTCCACAGGCTTAAGACTCCATGTGAGCAGCACTTGAAGGTGAGTACCATGTCTTGCCGGGGGGGGGGGGGGGGGGGGATTCTTTGTGGCTTTTGAGTTTGTCTTTCAGTGTTTAAAGAATAGCAACTGCATGTCTTTCTCTGGGCTTGGAGTAGAGGAGAAGAAGGAGGGCAGGAGGAGGAGAGAAATTTGATGAAGACTATTTTCCTCCCATAATGAAATGAAGGAACTTTGCTTCAAAGAGAAGCAGCATTTTGTGGGAAATGAAGCATTACTTCGTGGGAAAACATCTTAGAGTCATTCAGACTTGGGTTCAAATCCTGGCTCTGCTATTTGTCACCTGTGGGCCTAGGGATAGGGGAACTGAATATTTGAGCCTCAGTTTATTCATCTATAAAATGGGAATATTAATTCTAGCCTAATTGTTCTGTTGAGCTTCCCAGGTGGTGCTAGTGGTAAAGAACCCGCCTGCCAATGCAGGAGACAAGAGAGACAGGGGTTCAGCTCCTAGGTAGGGAAGATTTCCTGGTCCAGGCATGGCAATCCACTCCAGTATTCTTGCCTGGAGAATCCCATGAACAGAGAAGCCTGGCAGGCTACAGTCCATGGGGTCTCAGAGAGTTGGACATGACTGAAGTGACATAGCATGCACACAGGCAATGGTTGTGTTGCAAAGGGTGGGAACACTATGGACAAATTTCCTAAAATGCCTAACTCATGGTTCAGTTCAGTCCAGTCACTCGGTCATGTCCGACTCTTTGCGACCCCATGGACCGCAGTGAGCAACAATGGGTATCTGTCAGTATTTAGAGCTTATAGTTCAACAGAGGGATGGTCATTCATTCAACAAACATCCACTGAGCCCAGTACATGCTACAGGCATTATGACGTGTGTAACCAGGAATAACAATGAGTTACAAGCACCATCAGAAGTACTGGGAGCTATGAGAGTTTAAAGGGAGGGCAAGTCATTTCCAGGTGGAGAAGCAATAAAGACTTCCTAAAGAATCTTGAAGAATCAGGGCTGTCTGAGCATGGGGGTACTGAGGAGAGCATTTCTAGAAGAGGTGAGACCATAAACAAAAGCAGTAAGGTGGAAAAGCAGAGGTTATGGAGAAAGAAGTGCGGGAAGCATCCTTTGGGTGGGGTTTATGATTGTAAAACAGCAAAACCCAAAAAAACCTATAATGACAGGTATTTCCTGAATCATTTTTGATAAGGTAGCCATGAGCTCCATGTGGCCACTGAGCTCTTGAAATGGAGCTGTTACAGATGAGAAAGCTAATATCTAACTTTATTTAAATGTAAATGTAATGGTCACATGTGGTTAATAGCTCCTGTGCTTCCTAGCACAGGTGCGAAGGGCAATTAGGAGCCAAACCATCTGAACGAAAGAATTGAGATCTGACTGGGGAGAGTCTTGAGTGCCATGCTGAGAATCACACTTCATCCTTTGAGTCTAAGCCATCACAGTCTGGGTCTGGAACGCTATTCCAGTTGCAGAGTGCAAGGTGAATTCTAAAGGGGACCTAGGGGTGAGAGGATCAGGCTGGAAGAGTCTACAATTATTTAGAAGAGCAGTGATTAGGATCCCGCCTTAAACTGGGAGGGTACGCATAGAGAGGTGAGCATGGGTGTGAGAATCAGACTCGTGGGTGACGTACAGCTGTCAGGAGACTGGGCTGGGACGGTCAAGGGAGACGGATGTGGCTAAGGGGGAGCGGAGATGTGAAATTTAATCAGTGAGTCTCGGTGTCTTGTGACATCAGGCACAGGAGAGAGTGAAGACAGGATTATGAGCTGGATAAAGGAGAGGAGGCGGGTGTCTCTGGGGCCGACTTGGTGAATTCTGATGGAGTGACAGCTCCATTGCCCCTCACATGCCTCCCAAACATAACCACTGCATCTTCCACTCCCCCTGGGGGGAAGATTTTTCTCTGGTTAATTTCCCCAGGTAATCTAACCTGCGTAGACTTGGCCCTGGGGGGTTGGAGCTCCAGGGGCCTGAAGGGGGGCTCCTGCGCCTTCCTGGATGGCATGGACATGCTGGTGACTCCTTTCAGGGAGAGGAGCTTGATTTGGTATTCCTGGCACTGCCCACGTCTCTCACGCCCTTCTCCGAGCTGGCTGCCAGGTCCCCAAGAACCCCGCATGACTTGCTGGAGAGCGGTGATTTGTTTTTGTCCTATTAACTTCTTTAAAGGACAGGAACAGATTACTGGGCTGGAGGGATGGCCTGGGAAGAATACGGATGAGGAACTGGCTGCATGAGGCCAGAGCAGGGGGGTGCTGGGATAAGCAGGGCAAGAGGGCTAAGGAGGAAATAGAATCCTATCACCGAGCTCACATCTGAAACCAATCTCTCCGCAGAACTGCTGTGGTCTGGGGAGTCTTCTCTCTGTGTATCTCTCTCTCACTTTTTTTTTTTTAATTTTAAACCATTTTTTCATATACTATATTCCCTCTGCCTAGAGAGCATACCTACCCTCTCCTCCACTCTCCTCATCCATAGCTACATCATCCATCCATGAATTAGTGAGTAACACATTAAGCATCTCAGTTCAGTTGCTCAGTCATGTCTGACTCTTTGCGACCCCCTGGACTGCAGCACACCAGGCTTCCCTGTCCTTCACCATCTCCCGGAGTTTGCTCAAACTCATGTCCATCGAGTCGGTGATGCCATCCAACCATCTCATCCTTTGTCATCCCCTTCTCCTCCTGCCTTCAATGTTTCCCAGAATCAGGGTCTTTTCAAATGAGTCAGTTCTTTGCATCAAGTGGCCACAGTATTGGAGTTTCAGCTTCAGCACCAGTCTTTCCTACGAATATTCAGGACTGATTTCCTTTAGGATAGATTAGTTGATCTTGCAGTCCAAGGGACTCTCAAGAGTCTTCTGTGCCTATCTTTGTGTTAACAACTGAGTGTACCACAGGGACAAAATGAGATAGTATTCCACCCCAACCCGGAAATCCAGAGAGCAGGAAAAAAGCTTAGATACTAATCACTGAACCACTCAATCAAGGTACAATTGTGAACTTAGATAACTTTGCTGCAGAAACTCTTGCCAAGCTTTAGGCTTGCCCATTCAGACACATCTCTGTAACATCCCCTCCATGCCTTGACTTATTCATCTGCAAAATGGTGTTGAGAATAGAACCCATATATGCAGTGGAGAGAATTAGATATGATTTTACATGCAGGTGTCCAAAAGAGAACCTGTCAATATTATCTGTTTTATCATCACTCCTCTGTGAAGGTCAAATTGGACAATGAACTCTGGTCCCAGGACCATTCTCTACTCTGAATGCATCCAAGGCTGATTAGTTTTGGGTATGAGTAAGAGGCCCATCAGATCTTTCAGGAACACTGTGGGCCAGCCTGTCCCTATCTCTCAGGTAGCACAGTCGGAACCTCACTCTATGATTGACACACAGAGGCTCTTTCCTAAATCCCTGGCCTTCTAGGGAACCGTGAAAAACATTTGGAACTCAAAGCACAAACCTGTAACGTTTCAGAGTGAAACCCATCTGCTCAAAGAGAGGAGTTAAGGGAAGAGCAATAAAAGGCATGATTTATAGGCTGTCTAGTGATATGCGCTCACATATGGCTATCAGGATACTGAGGGGGCAGGCGGGGAGAGCCAAGGGACAGCTGCTGAATCCCCTGAGATTTGCAGTCCAGATGAAAAGGTTTGTTCACCTATAGTAACCAAGAGAGGGCCACTCTGAGGCTTGTCGCTCTCCTAGGTGCTGAAGCATGTCCTCCTAACACAAAGTTTTCTCTTCTAAATTAAGTGGAGCAAACCTCCAGGGTGGCTACTGTATCTTTCCCCATGTGTTCTGGCAGATTCAAAGCTGATTTTTGAGAATAACATTGATCCTACTTACATGTTTCCCAGGAGATGGTACTGATAGAAATATGAAATATTAAAGCGTACGTACCTACAAGCCTTTAAGGAGGCTGGGTAGGCATACAAAGGGAAGAAAGCAGAGTGGAGTAGTAACTCTTCTGTGTTAAAAAGGGGCTGGGTAGCTTTAAGTGGTGGGGAGGAAAGAAGAGGCTTAAAGGAAAGGAGTGAGCGGGGTTGGGGGGGGGGGTTGCGAAAGAGGATTGTGGTGAGAAAGGAGAGGGATTCAGGCAGCTGATGAGAAGAGGAGGAAAGTGGGAATTGACAGCTGAGTTTTAGGAAGTGGAGAGGATGCTGCTGATGCCTCCTTCCACTGCCAGAGCATCAGCCCCCAGAGGCTGGAGTGTTGACTGACATCACTCACATGTCCCCCTTCTCCAAATAAAAATGCCCTCACCTGGGAGCCTACACCTGTCCTCTTAAGACAGAAGATGGGACCAACTCTTCAGGTGTAATTCACATTCCAGGGCCTCCCGGGGGGGCAGTCTGAGCCTAGATTCCCCCTGAATCTACATCCTCGCTGACTCTTAGCTTTCTCATCCTTGTTTTCACTCCCCTTCAGCAGAAAGCACTCTGTCGATATATCCCCTAACAAGACTCCCTCGCAGACTCCTGCTTCCAGGCCACCTAAGACAAGATGTCTTACAGTGTCATGCCACCTTCTCTGTCATGTCCCCTTCCCCAGGAAATCTCGCTAATACAGATTTCACTCTTGCATGCTTTTGGATTTAGAATTGTGCATCTTGGGCTGTGATGATATTCTGAGATTGGCTGTAAGGTTCAGCAAAACAGTTAAATCACTTTCTGTTTACAATGAAAATAATATCTATCATGTATCGAATGCCTCTGTTTTAATCACTGTTTTAGGTACTTGACATTGCATCATTCAGTCCTCCCGACAGTCCTAGAAGATGCTGACTTTTCCCTACATTCTAAATGAGGGAACGGAGTCCGCAAGAGGTAAACTAACTGGCCCTGGGTCACATCACGTGTCAGTGGCAGAAATGGGTCCAGACCAGGTTTTATTTTTTTCGATTCCAACAGCTTTTTCTACACAATAGGCCAAACTGGGTCCTTCTCCAACTCATTAAGAATCAATATCAAACTGCCAAGTGCTCATTTCAGAACAGAAATGCAGATCCTTCAGCCCCGGTATTTCAAGCACATACATTTTCTTCTTCAGTCAATGACACGGGGGTTGGCAGTCACAAGGGAGTCCAGCCATGAGTTGACTGAAATCCAGCTCCTACTTCCAGAAGCTCATCTGAGAAATCTAATATCTGAGGCAGATAATCTAATGGGCCTGTGAGTCATCCATTTCTGAGGCTTCTCAAAGCTCTAGTCTTGTATTAAGTTAGAAGGACGGGCACCTGGCCCATATCATGTTATCTCCCTCCATGAAACTGCCTCAACCAAGTTAAGACTTAACACCGTGACCTCAGCATTTATAACAGAGGAGGGCAAGGAATGTCAATGCAGACAATCCTTTTGTTGAACACAATGTTTTCTGTTGTGAAATACCCCTTAAATACAACGCAAGTGACTGACTCCCTCTCAGAGTTCAGTGTTTGTGCAACGTTTTCTCCTGCAAAGGGACTTTGTGTTTCTTCTCACCATGAAATATAGGTTCTAAACCCAGTGTGTTTCTCATTTTGCCTTTGCTTCCAGGAAACTCAGAGACAAATTCAGTGCCCTGATACATACAAGCTCTATTTTAGATGGAAACTCCTGCAATGTTTCTGAATTGTTTTCACATGTTTTATTTCTTAGGCTTGACTGAATCAGTCTACCTAGAAATTTGAAATAAATGTAATAAAAGACTAAAAGTAAATCTGTGTGTTCTTAGAGGGAATACCTGGAAAACTGGGCCACTGAGGTTGTATTCTGATCTGGTGGCATTTTTCTTTAAATATCCCCAATGGATATCCCTCCACTCCACAAGCATGGCCATGAACACAGTCCAGGCCACCATGGAATCCCATCTGGATGACTACAAATGTTTCCTACTGGGGGGCCAGTTGAGTTTTGACTTACTCCTTGCCTCTCCTTTGATTCTCCACTTTGCAACCAACTTGTCACTGGACAGGGCTTCCCAGGTGGCTCAGTGGTAAAGAATCCACCTGCCAATGCAGGAAACGTGGGTTTGCTCCCTGGTCCAGGAAGATCCCCTGGAAAAGGAAATGGCAACCCACTCCAGTATTTTTGCCTGGGAAATTCCATGGACAGAAATTCCATGGACAGTCCACTGGGGTCTTAAAAGAGTAGGACATGACTTAGCAAGTAAACAGTAACAACAAAGTCACTGAACACACCATCATCGTCACTTTCATCACCACCATCAGGGTCCCCAACACCATCATCAGAGCTCTCACTCTGTGTCAGGCACTTTACAAACATTAACTCACTTAACCATTTAAATACCCTTAATAAAGATAAGGAAACTGAGGCATAAAGAGGTACAGCCATGGGAAGAAGAGATCATTCCAGAACTAAGTGATAGAAGATGGAATTCCAACTCAGATGGGTCCCCATCACAGAAGCAGAACTTTTCATCACTCTTAATCACCCTTATGGATGTGAGAGTTGGACCATAAAGAAAGCTGAGCATCGAAGAATTGATGCTTTGGAACTGTGGTGTTGGAGAAGACTCTTGAGAGTCCCTTGGACTGCAAGGAGATCCAACCAGTCCATCCTAAGGGAAATCAATTCTGACTATTCATTGGAAGGACTAATGCTGAGGCTGAAGTTCCAATACTTTGGTCACCTGATGCAAAGAGCTGACTCATTAGAAAAGATCCTGATGCTGGGAAAGATTGAAGGCAGGAGGAGAAGGGGACGACAGAGGATGAGATGGCTGGATGGCATCATCGACTCGATGGACATGAGTTTGAGTAAACTCCTGGAGATGATGAAGGACAGGGAGGCCTGGCATGTTGCAGTCCATGGGGTCACAAAGAGCTGGACGTGACTGAGCAACAAAACAACAACACACTTAATCACCAAGGTTCTGTTGGCTAATGGCCTCACCTCTTATAGGTGAGAACTGGTAGAGGGTCGCTCAGGACTCACTTTCTTATGGAAGTCTTACCGACCCATCACTAATGTTGCACTCCCAATCTCCTTTTCTCTGTTTCACTCTTTCCTTTTAACTTTCCATGTATTCGCTTTCAACACCCCATGTGTACGTGTGTGCTAAACAGCTTCATTTGTGTCTGACTCTTTGTGACACTGTGGACTGCAGCCCGCCAGGCTCCTCTGTCCATGGGATTCTCCAGGCAAGATAATGGAGTGGGTTGCCATGCCCTCCTCCAGGGGATCTTCTTGACCCAAGAACTGAACCCAGGTCTCCCACATTGCAGGTGGATTCTTTACCACTGAGCCACCAGGGAAGCCCAAACTATTGGAATGACGGTGGTTTAGTTACTAAGTTGTGTGTGGCTCTTTGCAACTCCATGCACTGTAGCCTCCAAGGTTCGTTTCCCCATGGGATTTCCCAGGCAAGAATACTGGAGTGGGTTGCTGTACCCTCCTCCAGGGGATCTTCCCAACCCAGGGATCAAACCCACATCTCCTGCATTGGCAGGCCAGTTCTTCACCACTTTGAGGGCCCCCGGGAAGCCCTCAAAGCCCTATACAACCCCTTATTCTTTTTGTTCATTGTCTGTTTTCCCTGCCAGAAGATAAGCTCCACAGGGACAGAGAACTAACGGTATTCATTGATGGTCGAACAGGAACACAAGAAATACTTGTTGGATCATTGAATAAATGAACAGTGCCATCTGCCCTCTGCATCAGCAGGACTCCCAGGAGGAGGTAAGCGAATGCCTGTTGTTAGAGGAACATTTGTTGTCTCATTGGGAAGTAGGCTCTGGCCCTGGGCTCCTGTGCTTTGTTGCTGCTATTACTGCTATGGTTCTCAGAATCCCTCAGATCAGGGTGGAGGGCCTTTGGGCCTCCATCCAAGGTCAGGAACCGTGTCTGGCTGCTGGAATGTCCTGAGCCCTGCACTCCGTTCTGGCGCTGCCTCAGGAGCTGTGTCCGTGGCCCTTGGAAGCCTCACCCCACTACCTTCCCCAGCCTCCAGCATTAGTCCAGACTGTCCCTTTCTCAAGCTCATGAGCAGGACTGGTTGAAATTCCTTGGGTGTGTGATGGTGCCTCCTCTGCCTGGCTGTGGGGCAGTCAATACCCCTCGTTTGCCACTTCGCATATCCAATTAGGTGGGCTCTTGGTGGTGGGGAAAAGCGGGCTGTTTCCTTGACAGCAAATACCCAAACTGACTGAAACAATTAGTTTGTCTATTTTAAAACTGAATTCCAATGCTTCCATGGCAACCAAAGTTATTAAAAGATGTAAATTAAAGTGTTGCTCAGGAAAGATGGCTTGGCATGGAAGGCTCTAGTTTTGGGGAAAGAACATGAAGAATGGTGAACCAAGGGCATCCCCCTTCCTGCACGCAGGTCACCATCAGCTGGAAGGAATCAGTGCCAATGGCTCCACCTCGCACCCCTGACCTCTGTTACCACCTCTTTCGGAGACACCATGGTCTCTTAGAAGCCCGGCTTTGCAATGTCTGAAGCCCCTGTGATGGAAACTTGAGAGAGCAGGTGGGATGGCTGACATTGGCATAGCACCTACTGTATACCTGGGCTTCCCAGGTGGCACTAGTGGTAAAGAGCCCGCCTGCCAATGCAGGAGACACAAGAGACTCAGGTTCGATCCCTGGTTTGGGAAGATCCCCTGGAGGATGGCATGACAACCCACCCCAGTATTCTTGCCTGGAGAATCCCATGGACAGAGGAGGCTGGTGGGCTACAGTCCATGGGGTCGCACAGAGTTGGACAGGACTGAGTATCACATGCTACTGTATACCTAACGACACTGAGCATTGAGATGTGCTGGGTGCTAACTCAGTCCCTGGCATCATGCTGAGGGGTTTGCAGGCATTCTCCCCCTTGAAAGCTCCTAACAGATGAGATGGAATCTCAGTTCACTCCCATTTCACAGATGGGGAAACAGGCGCAGAGAGATGAAAGGATGAAAGGAGTCACACAGCCGGTAAGCGATAAGCCTGGGATTAGAGCCACATCTGTCTGATCATATTATATTTTCTGAATCTGTGCCAGACAAAATGCTGGGGAGATGGATTATTCCACTTAATCCTCTTAATAAACCTAAATGGCAGTATGGTACGGGATTAACAGCTCAGGCTTCTGAGTCAGACGGATGTGGGTGAACATCAGAACCTCCATGACTTAGTGCTGGGACCTCAGGGTGAGCGCTAACTCTCACCGCCTGAGTTTACTGGGCTGGGAGACGAGCGCTGTGTGGGGTGAGGATGCAGGAGCTGACCCAAGAGACAGAGCTCACCCAGGGTCTGATAAAGATAAGCACTGCGAGACCAACACGCCTTGTATTCTTACTATTCCCCTTGTGGGCGAGGAAGAGAGGCTTAGAGAGGTAAAGGAACTTGCTCAGGGACACAGGGCTGGGTTGTTGTTGTTGTAGAGTCGCTAGGTCGTGTCTGACTCTTTGTGGCCCCGTGGGCTGCAGCATGCCAGCCAGGCTACCCCGCACTGTCTCCCAGAGCTTGCTGAAGCTCGTGTCCATCGAGTCAGTGATGCCATCCAACCATCTCATCCTCTGCCGTCCCCTTCTCCTCCTGCCCCTAATCCGTCCCAGCATCAGGGTCTTTCCCAGTGAATCAGCTCTTTCAGTCAATCTCGTCCCCAATACTGTGCTCCTTTCCCCTCATCCCCATGAGCAAATGACAGTGTTCCTTCAAGATCTACAGCTTACAGTCTTTTTGGGGTAAGCCAGGGCGCCCAGAATCTTCCATCCACAAGCCCCTTGTCTCTCGTCCGGGGCTGCCCTGCCACTTCAGTGGCAGCACCCAGCATCCTGATAATCACCCCGGGGGCCGGGTCCAGGCTTTCTGTCCTCCGTTTGGCACTGCACTGGGCGGGGTCCTGGCTCTGCGTTCCTGCCCACGCGGAAACGCGTTCAGGTTTCAGAATGCTCGTTAGTGCTTTCACACAGGCTGCTGCTTCTGTGTCCAGCCAACACTTGCTGATCTGCCGGGATTCAGTTTAAACACGAACCCCTCTGAGAGGCTTCTCTAACCCCCGTCAGGGGTTAGGGGACAGGGTCCCATTAGCTTATGCTCCCCAGCATCTGTGCTGCTCTCAGCATGTTGTCTTTGTGTGTGTGTGTGCGTGTGTGCCCAATCTATTGTTTAGAACACCAGAAATCCTAACCATCATTTTATTCGAGCTCATGTCACTGGCCACTTGTCCATGGACAGAGGAGCCTGGCAGGCTACAACTGTCCATGGGGACGCAAAGCGTCAGAAACGACTGAGCGACAAACACTCCTGATCTTACAGATGAGGAAAGAGAGATGCCCAAAGAATCACCTCCTTGAGGTAACACAGCTGGTAAGTAGGAGAGAAGCGGAGTGAACCCAGGCCTGGGGTCTGGAATTCTGTGAGCTGAGCCCCCTGGCCGCACCCGGTGGGGGTGCTGGGCAGGACTGTGATGCTGTGATGCACAACAAATGTGTATTTCACCTTCATCTGCATTCCTGGTACTGAGCTGCTAAACCTCTCGGAATTTCCTAAGTGTTGAGAGCAATCAAGGTGCCTTTTGTTATATTAATTAGTGGCTTTTGGAAAGCCCCCAGGTCATTTAAGGATGGGGGCTGATTTCCAGGGGAGCCAACCAGGTGATTAGAGTGATTAGAGGCATGGAACTTTCAGTCCTAATCCAGGCCTCCTGGGGGACAGAGGGGCCACCTGAGATTCAGTTCAATCGTCAATAGCCAACGACCAAGTCAATCACATCGACTTAAGGAAGGCTCCGGAAAGCCTCAGAGGACTGGGTTTGGAGAGCTTGTGGGCTCGTGAGCACACGGGGACCTTGGGGGAGTGGCGAGAGGGCTCAGAGTAACTGTGTCTCCTTCCCAGGTGACTCGCCCCGTGTGGCTCTTCCATCAGGCTGTTGAGTTATATTCTTTATAACATACTGGAAACATAACAGATGAACCTATCTGCAGGGCAGGAACAGAGACGCACTCATAGACAGCAGATGTGCGGGCACAAAAGGGAAGGGGAGGACGGACTGGGAAGTTAGGATTGACATATATACACTGCGCTGTGCTTAGCCGCTCAGTGGTGTCCGACTCTTGGTGACCCTGTGAACTGTAGCCCGCCAGGTTCCTCTGTCCATGGGATTCTCCAGGCAAGAATACTGGAGGGGGTAGCCATGCCCTCCTCCAAGGGATCTTCCCGAGCCAGGGATTGAACCCAGGTCTCCGGCTTTGCAGGTGGATTCTTTACCTTCTGAGCCATCAGAAGAATAATCACTTCTAATCACCTGTGTATATACACTGCCATGTGTGAAATAGATAGCTAGTCGGAAGCTGCTGTATAGCACAGGGAGCTCAGCTCGGTGCTCTGTGATGACCCAGAGGGGTGGAATGACGGGGGTTGGAGGGAGGTCCAAGAGGGAGGGGATATATGTATACACATAGCTGACTCACTCTACTGTAGAGCAGAAACTACCACAGCATTGTAAAGCAGTTATACCCCCAATAAAAAGTAAACTGGTAACCCAGTAAGTAGAATAGTTCTGCGCCCTGTGAGCCACTCTAAGGAATTAATTGTACCCAAGAGATGCGGTGTGGTCATTGGAACCCCTGACCTATAGCTGGTCAGGCAAAATCATGGGCTCTTCCTGGACTGGCATCTGAACTGGGGCATCAGGGGGATGCGTGGGGCTGTCTTGTATGACTGAGCCCTTAGCCTGTAGGACTGGACACTGTCTGCAAGTAGCTAACATCAGAATTGAGATAAACTGTAAGACAACCAGCTGGGGTCAGAGAATGGCTTCTTGTGGGAAAAAAAACCCACACCTCTGGATTGCTGGAGCAGAATCCTAGGGTCACCCTCTCAGCAGGGAGTCTCACAGCAGGCGCCATGCACACCTACCGCTGAGCACTTTCCTCAATGACGATTCAAACCCCCAACCCCAGCACGTGACTTGAGAGCCAGACCTGCGGGGTTCAGAGTAGAAGACCCGGAACCCATTGGACCACCTGGCACCCAGCAGATGTCTGTCAATGAGAGGGTAAGTAAGAAAGGCACCTTCTGCCTCCAAACTCCATGAGTGAGTATAATTCATTTCTTTATTTTGGTTTCAAAGCAAATTTCTCCAAGAAACATTAGCATAGGGACAATTTCTGAAGGGGACCACAGAGTAGAGAGCTCAGATCAAGCCAGGATCTCTGCAGAAAGCTGACCACATCCCAGTCTCTCTGCTGGTCACTTAGAGAGAGAAAGGAGGGTCTGCTCCTCTGTACATGGAACTAGCCAGGCAAAAACACTGGAGCGGGTTGCCATTTCCTTCTCCAGAGGATCTTCCTGGCCCAGGAATCAAACCCATGTCTCGTGCATTAGCAGGCATATTCTTAACCACTGAACCACCTGGGAAGCCCTCTGAAAAAGCCACACAGCTCTATCGGTCCTGACTCCACTCCCTCAGCATAGGTCAAAAAAGTTCACATTTTTAGCTTACATTCTGTGTGACACTTTTCTTAACTCTGCAAATTGCTATTTTACTAACAGCTTCCTTTTGGGGCATCAGGTGGAAGATTGGATGATTTAAGGGTGTGGGGAATGTGATTGGATTTGAATTTTTTTTTTTTTCCTCCAAAGCCTCCAGGAGTCTAATGTGACATTCTGGGTAAGAGCCTCATGCGTGTGCATATGACATCTCCCTTAACGATGTACGAAATCGCTGTATGGAGACAGATCACCAGCAGGGCGGAGAGGAACCAGCGGGAGACGCCATCAGCCTGGCAGACTGTGGCCACCACTGCTACTTCAGAAGAAACGGGCAAGGCTAAGAGGTCCCAGGGGTCTCCATCTGGAAAGTGCTCATCCACAAGGGATACAAAGAACATCTGGCCTCAGCGCCCAGACTTGACAAGATCCGACGTCATTCACACACAGGCTCGCAAGGCAATGGCTCATGCGTCCCCCGCTGCTGGGCCCAGGTGAGAAATCAGCTCCCCCAACAGAAGCGCCAGCTATTTCTAGGAGATTCTAATGGGACTCTGGGCTTCCCTAGTGGCTCAGAGGTAAAGAAACCACCTGCCAATGCAGGAGACGAGCGTTTGATCCCTGGGTTGGAAAGATTCTCTGGAGAAGGAAATGGCAACCCACTCCACTATATTCTTGCCTGGGAAATTCCATGAAACAGAGCAGCCTGGAAGGCTTCAGTCCATGGGGTTGAAAAGAACTGGACTCAACTTAGTGACTAAACAACAGCAACAACAGCAGTGGGATTCTGAAAGCACCAGAGCCTGATGAAATGGGAGAAAGAATTTCTCCCCAAGTCGATGCCACACTCTGCCTACAAGGTACTGAAGTCCCCTCACAGAGCTTCTTGTAATCACCTCTGGATCTCACGGACCATGCATCAAGGGCTTTCATAACAACTGTTTGTTCCTGTGACCACTAGACCTCTACAGATCAGGCAACTGAGTGACAGAGAAGTTAAGAAACCTGCCTCAGAGTCAGCTTCATCCAGCTCAAAGGTGGAAGGAGAGAGACTGCAGGTGACTAATCCATGGGACTTTCATGCGCTACACTTGGAAAAGTCATACATCACTCTGATGCTCCTGTGCTCAGTTGTATCTGACTCTTTGCAACCCCATGGACTGTAGCCCACCAGGCTCCTCTGTCCATGGGATTTTCCAGGCAAGGATACTGGAGTGGGGATGCCATTTCCTCTGCCAGAGGATATTCCTGATCCAGGAAATCAAACCCAGATCTCCTGAGTCTCCTGCATTGGCAGCCAGATTTTTTTTTTTTTTTTAACCACTGAGCCACCTGGGAAGCCCTACATCACTCTGCCCACTTTCCGTTGGCCAGAACTCAGTCACATGGTCCCATTAAACCACAAGGGATGCCGGGAAATGGCGCTAGTGGTAAAGAACCTACCTGTCAATACAGAAGATATAAGAGATGCAGGTTCTATCCCTGGGTCAGGAAAATCCCCTGGAGGAGGGTGTGGCAATGCACTCCAACATTCTTGCCTGGAGAATCCCATGGACAGAGGATCCTGTCCATGGCTACAGTCCATGGGGTTGCAAAGAATTGGACATGACTGAAGCAACTTAGTACACAGGTACATGAGACCAAAGGGGAAAAGGCATGGGTTTTGGAAATTCAGAGCTGTCTCTACCACAGGCACTAAGCAAAGTCCTGGGAGCTCTAATGAGTCTGGGAAGCCAGATTAAAAAATAGACTCCATCATCTTTCAATCATCCATCTCGTCCACTCCCAGTCTTACAATGAAATCTTTCAGATCTATCCCTGGACAGTGTTCAGAGGAAGAGGAGGTGGAGGTGAAAGTAATCGATGAGGACTCTCTGGGGTTGTCTGGATGTTGCTCAAATGTAAAATTGAGGGACCATTTACTGACAACTTGCTCTGTACCAGGATCTGTACCCCCACACTATAACTGCCTTATCTCATGTAATCCTCACCCTCATGGGTTTCCCTGATGGCTCAGATGGTAAAAAAGAAAAAAAAAAAAATCTGCCTGCCAATGCAGGAGATGTGGGTTTGATCTCTGGGCCAGGAAAATTCCCCTGGAGATGTAAATGGCAACCCACATCAATATTCTTGCCTAGGAAAATTCAGTGGACAGAGGAGCCTGGTGGGCTACACTCCATGGGGTTGCAAAGAGTTGGACAGGACAGGAGCAACTGAGCACACACGCACGCATGCATTGATGGTGTCAGATTGTAACAGTGACTGTCCCCATCTCACAGAAGCGGAGGTGCAGAGAGAGCACACAGCAATCCCAAGAGAACTGGAAATCACATCCAGGTGAACCTGATCTCAAGTGTTTGCCCCACTGGCTTTTACATGTTTGTGCTTTTTTCTTCCCCTTAGTACGATTCTGTTTTGAGAAATAGGGTTTGTACCTTCCAGTCATATTATTTAAACCACAGCATTAGCTCACTCGGAAAGGAAAACATTTTCATAAAATATTCAGTACATGAAATATGAAAGAAAAGAAATATATCCACAGGAAAGTCACTAATCAAAGTGATTTTCTCATCCAGTTGCCTTACATGACTGGTGTTCTAGTCAGAACATGAAAGAAACAAAGGGTGGATGGCTGAAAATCCCATGCTTATCAGACGGAGCTGCCTGGAATGCTCTTAGCTTCAAACAAACAGGCTTCCAATTCCAGAAGAAGAGAGATGCGCGTGGTCGCATTCCTCTCTCAGAACGATTCTGGGAGCTGTCTGTGGGGACCCGTGGATGCTTGTCACCCACATCTGGGACTACACTGCTATGAGGCTATCTGTCTGTTTACATACACAGTGAGATGGAACACCAAGATGGGTTGTTTTCAAGTAGCCTGGTTTCCTTCTCGGAGAATTTGCAGAAGAGAGTCATGAGGGACCGAGCTGTACTTTTGCTACTGTTTCCTGGTTTGCTTTCTCTTTTGGGATGTGGGTAATATTCCCCCCCTCTCCCGCTCCCAGTTGAAATGCATGCCTAATTTTGTAAACACCTGGAATCAGAATGTGTTTTTAAATCAATATTGTGTTGTTTCTGTTCTCCATCCCCTTCCCCTCTCTCCAAAAAACAGCACCACGAGAGCGAGGCTGTGATTTATAACCCTTGATATCTGAGAATGGGGGGAGCAGAGTACATAGTACTAAATGGCTCAGGACTGGAGTGTCCACCTTTCCCAATCACCCTGCAGGCCTAATCCTGTGACTGCAAATTGGCCACCCATGGAGGCTTTGAGCAGCAGATCCTAAGGGCAGGGGCTGGCTCACTCAAATTAAAAATATACACCAAGCTAAAAGAGAGAGCAAAGCCAACAACCATTTTCATTTTCAAAAATAAGACATTTTAAATATTCATTTGAATGTATAGTAATAAACGATTACACATTTTAATCTGTTTTCTGTTTGACAATACTTCATTTGCAGACTCTTCATAGTTTTTAAAAATAGACCCAGAGTCCAGATCCCCACAGCATGAAATTTTTCACGTTCTCTAATTTGCAGCAATGTATTTGTGTCAAATTTAGTCTACAAGTCGCCCTAGGGTGCGTTGGCACTGGGTGGCTGAGAAGCCACCTGCAGCTTGAGCCCAGGCATCACATGGGGCTGTGGATCAATCCTGGGACTAGGGTGCCTCTGCCGTGGACAGACTCTCCCCTGAGATAAGCAACATGAGCTCTGCTTAGTACTTGTATTAGAGACAGCTACCATCCCTTTTCTCCTTCAAGTTCACAGTTACACCACATTTCCCAGCCTCCCTTGCAGTTCAGTGGGACCACGTGACTGAGTTCTGGCCAATGGGAGGTGGCAAACGTGACGTATGACTTTTCCAAGCATGGCCCTTAACAAGTTGCCTGAATGGTCACCTGTGCTCTTCCTGGTTCCATCTTCTAGTTGAATGAAGCTGATTCCGAGGCAACTTTACAACTCCTCTGTTCCTCAATTGCATGATTTATAAAATGGGGGCAAACATAGAATCCACTATTGGACTTGTTTTGAGGAATATTTAATGAAGTAAAAACAAGACCGCAGAACATAGTAGCTGACCTTAAGGACTGTGAAATCAAAGTTTAAGGCTTTGCTTCACAGTCATGCAACTCATGGGCCAGTTTTTTAACCTTTCCATCTATTTCCCATCCTCTGAAACAAGGATAACAATACTCTCTGGATAGTAATGTGGTGGAAGTAATTTTTTAAAAAGATAGAAAATGCTTAGAATATAATAAACCTGCCATCTAGTGAGTACTATGTAAGTCTTACCTGCTACTAATACTATTACTACTGCTGCTACTATTGCTATCATAATAATTACTATGCTTAGAAGAGTGTCTGGTGCATAGTACTATTCATAAATGTTGTTGCTCAGTTGCTCAGTTGTGTCTAACTCTTTTGTGACCTCATGGACTGTAGCCCACCAGGCTCCTCTGTCCATGAGATTTCCCAGGCAAGAATACTGGAGTAGGTTGCCATTTCCTTCTCCAGGGGATCTTCCTGACCCAGGGATCAAACCCACATCTGCTGCACTGCAGGCAGATTCTTTACTATGTGAGCCACCAGGGAAGCCCATTCATCACCATTTCTGTAAAACACCTACAACAATAGTCTCTACCAGAATTCAGTGAAATAATAGGTACAAAGCTTTATCATGGTACCTAGGATTGAAAACACATAAGCCTTGAATAACCTCTGGTCCTATTCAATGCCACATGTGCTCTGGTAGGAAAGAAGGCTCAGAGGGTCAAGACCAGACTCTGGGCGTGGATGATGTAACAAAGGAGGTAGAGACAGTTGAAGGAATGCACCAACACCAAACTTCACCTTTTCCATAATATGAGCTGGACACCATCCAGTTCTGGATTTTGACCAACTAGAATCAGAAGGCAATCCAGAGCCAAGGATGGAGAGAGTTCCTAACGCAGAAACTTAGACCCAGAAAGTGTCCCTACAGAGGACTCAGTGGGTCCACAGACTTGGATAAGAAAAAATAAAATTTTATTTCCAGTAACCTCTAATTGTAATCTAACATTCCCTTTTGTGGGGTTTCTCTGGTGCTCAGATGGTAAAGAATCTGTCTTCAACGTAGGAGACCCAGATTCAATCCCTAAGTCAGGAAGATCCCTTAGAAGGGGGAATGGCTACTCACTCCAGTATTCTTGCCCAGAAAATCCCATGGACAGAGGAGCCTGGAAGTTTCCATGGGATTGCAGAGTCAGACATGACTTAGTGACTAATTCGTTGGGTTCATTCCCTTTAGAATCACTTTGTCCACAAAAGTGCATATAGTCAAAGCCATGGTTTTCCAGTAGTCATGTACAGATATGAAAGTTGAACCATAAAGAAGGATGAATGCTGAAGAATTGATGCTTTTGAATTGTGGTGCTAGAGAAGACTCTTAAGAGTCCCTTGGACTGCAAGGATATCAACCCAGGAAATTCTAAAGGAAATCAACCCTGAATATTCATTGGAAGGACTGATGCTAATGCTGAAGCTCCAATACTTTAGCCAGCTGATGAGAAGAGCCAACTCATTGGAAAAGGCCCTGATGCTGGGGAAGATTGAAGGCAAAAGGAGAAGGGGGCAGCATAGGATGAGATGGTTAGAGAGCATCACTGACTCAATGGACATGAATTTGAGCAAGATTCAGGAGAGAGCAGAAGACAAAGGAGCCTGGCATGCTACAGTCCATGGGGTCCCAAAAAGTCAGGCACTCCTTAGCCACTAAATGACAACAACAAACTCCCTTTAATTATAAATATGAGCAGCAATTCACAGTAGAATTACCAGTACCTGTGAGTTTGTCACCTACAGAATCCACAGAATTTTTCAGTCATAACATTATAATTGTCATAGATATCTCAAAATGTCATAAGCTTGTTGCTGTTTCCAAGTTACAGTAATTATTAAATTTGTTATTTAATGTATTAAAAAGGAAAACAACAATTTTACTGGATCACATTTATTATTTTAGTAAATGCATTTCAATACACACATTTTCCTTAGTTATCCTAAGTATTTCATATTATATATTTTAAAACTTTATTCTCAGGTGGTTCTAGTGATAAAAAAAAAAAAAAACTTGCCTGCCAAAGCAAGAGATGTAAGAGATGCCTGTTTGATCCCTGGATTGGCAAGATCCCCTGGAGGAGGGCATGGCAACCCACTCCAGTATTCTTGCCTGGAGAATCCCATGGACAGAGGAGCCTGGCAGGCTACAGTCCATGGGGTTCCAAAGAATCAGACACGACTGGAAGCACTTAGCACACAGGCACACATTCTCCAAAAAGACCCACCATTCTCCTCAGATGTCAAAGGGACTCATGAAACAAAAGGTAACAGTTCCTTGGTCTAGGGTCTCAAGGACCCTCAGTTCTACACAACTGAAGAGGAAGGTCAGGACTGCAGACACCTGCTGGTGATCACCCAGGTGTCTTCTGGCAGGTATCCTCCCAAGCCCTCTGCTACTACATCTATAATGAGGAGCTCATCACGTTTCCCCCAAATCCCCCATAGGATTATTACAAGAATCAAATATGGCACTGAATGTGAATCTACTGGCTGAAAGGAATAGGTTCTGCGTAAACGTGGGGCATCAAGCAAATCATGCTTTGGAAACTTAACAGACCCTTCTCTAGCTTCCTCCTGGGGGTCCTGCATGTTGCTCCCAGGTCCTCCTCCTAGGATGCCACAGAAGGAAAGCTGCCAAGGGCTGTGGGAGGCAGAGACCACTGGAGGCACTGCTGTCACATTACGAATTGAGTCCTGGCTAGATCCCTTGTAACAATAGTCTCATCCCTTTGAATCTCTGTTTCCTCTTCTTGTGACAGAAAGAATGACACTGGAATAAGAAAAGCCCATGCAAAGTGTAAAACAGAGCGCCTGCCATGTAACCACAGTGTAGGGTTTGGTGAAGCATGGTGGTTGGGATGACAATAGAGATGACTATTATCATCATTATCACACAGGGGCAGGTATTTACTACTCATGGAATAACTATGGGAGCTTCACATTTCCAAACTCCTTGCCCGTGGGCACAGTGGGACACATTTTAGCTGGTGGGTTGTGGGTGAAAGTGATGGGTGCCATTTCTGTGCTGAGACAGTGAAAAAGACATGTGAGATTCCCTCATTCTTTCCTCCCCTGCCATAGGGATGGTGGAGGTGTGTGCTGACATGGTGGAGATACAGGATAGAGCAGCCTGTATAGCTTGATCACTAGGAGAGAGCTCCCTAGGAGAGTCACTCTGTGCTCACTGGATTGGTCCCCTGAGCAAGAAATAAGACTTGTTGGGTGAGCCATTGAGATTTCCTGGTTAACCTGTTACTTCAGCACCTCCTAACCTCTCCTGACTAATATATTAACTATGAAAACCACAAAGAAACACACAATATCTACATCTTTAATGATGACAATGGCTAGGTCTACACGAGACACACTTAGAATTCAGTACCATCTACAAGGGCATGAGTAGATAGTCCACTGGCAAATCTGGACAGAATCTAGTCCAAAGACTGAATGTAGTCCAAGGAGAGATGCTCAGAGGTCACTCACTCCAGTGTCTGCATTCCATCTGCAAACCCTGCTGACCCAGGACAGCATTTACTCATTGGAAGTGAGGTAGCCTCCCGAGACACCATGTCTGTAGACATTAGCTGAACCACCAAGGTGCTATTCCTACACACCGTTCTCTCTCCTTCCCACCAAAGGTTCACGGAACTCTTGAGCAATGCAAAAAGCTCTCAGTATCCATGTTGCCCCCAGTATGTAAGGAGGAGGGCAAGGAGGACCAGAATCCCTGTCTATGGCACCGCTCGGGATGGCACAGGGGCAAAGTATAAGGAGTAATTAACACATTTCAAACCAGCATGTAAAACGTGTCAGCTGTTTTGAGTGTTAATTGATATTTTTGCAAACTAATTACATTAGAATGACAAGGCCAGGAAGACACTGAAAGAGTTTACCAATTTTGTTCCGCTCCTCTTGTTTAACTGGCTACATGGATTACCACTTTATTCAATTTTTATTTTTTTTTAATTTACCAGAAATGATCTAAACACCATGCTATTTCACAGCTATCATCATTTATTCATAGCTCAATAGAGGAAGCCAGAATAGCAATAACTCTTTCTTTTTTTTCTCCTCCTAATTGTCATTCTGGGGAGATAAGTGGAATATCAGCCTCGAGTCAAGCTACATTAGTGCTGAGAAGCAGGCTCAGTCATGAAGTTTCTCCAGTGTGCGCTAACATCATTTGTCATGAGAGGTTTGTGCTGAGCAATCAGACTGTAACCCAAGGGGGTGTTCAAGCCTGCTTCCCCCATCTTAGCTGGGCTGCTGGTGCCAAAGGCAAATTGCCTAGAATCAAACACTAACTCTGCCTGCTAGCCGTGAGGCCATGAATGGATCCCATCAACTCTTCCGAGCCTTGGTTTTCTCACCCATTAAATGAAGGTTATTTACGTGAATACTTATCCACACAAGTCTGCTGGAAAGAAGAAATGAGGTAATCCATGTAAAATTCTCAGCACTGTGCTTGGCAGGCAGAGGACATCCAATAAATGCTGGCTGTTCTCACGGCCACCACCACCGTCATCAAGGGTCTTCTTTCCTGCTGCCCCTACAGTCAGGTGCCAATCCACATGTCTGGGGGATTTCCCAATTCTCCTGTCCATCCCTCACCTATATGCACAGTAAACCCAAGGCAGTCTCTCTGCTGTTTGCCAATCTTGGTCCAGATGATTAAAATAAGCCATGCACCGTGGTATCCAGGGCTACGACCCCCAGTGCCTCTTACTGACCTCAATGCTAGGTCACAGGGGTGGGTGGGAGAGGAGGATGACTTGATCGCCCCCTCTAGGTGTTCATTCTCTCCCTTGAATCCTCCTCTATTTCAGAACTTGAATAAAAAGCATCTGTTCATCCATCTGTGTATCTTTTTAGGTTTGGGGCTCTATGAGAGCAGGAGATGTGTCTTATTCATTTTACACGTGTGCGTGCTAAGTCACTTCAGTCGTGTCTGACTCTTTCCAACCCCATGGACTGCAGCCCTCCAGGCTCCTCTGGCTATGGGATTCCCCAGGCAAGAAAACCAGAGTGGGTTGCCATGCCCTCCTCCAAGGGATCTCTCTGATCCAGGGATCGAACCAGGGTCTCCTGCATTGCAGGTGGATTCTTTACTACCTGAGCCATCAGGCTCTCAAAAAAATAGTGATGTAAAAATAGATGCCCTTTCCGCTTTCTGCATCAGTGCATGCTCCTCCAAACAGATCCATCTGCTAATGAGTATGTGGTCCACAGGTTTCCAGAACCTCTGAGCCCGGGCTGATTCCAGCCACAATCCCTCTTCCCTCTTGTTCACTAGTGTTTCTATGATTCTCTCAGGGGCAGCTCACAGTTCCCCATATGGAGCTTTTCCTTCTCTGGCCTGTTACAAAGCTTTGCCTTTGGCCTCGGTTTCCACAGCCAGTTGAATTCCTACCACCCAGGCTGATTCTGAACATCCCAACACTCCCCTTCAACTGTCACATCTTTAAGCCTCCTCCATGGAAGCCCCACCCCCGTGGATCAGTTCGTTTCTCCTTTGCCATTGATAAAGATGGGCTAAACTATCGGAGTGATGTAGCATTACAGACCCTGGCAGGTTGGAGCCTCTGCTGTTGGGTCTAATTTGGTGCATCGAGTCTGAGAGCTGAGTGAGATGTGAGCCCGGAGCATACCTTTTGATCTTAAGTAGTCAGAAGGTTGGAGTGTATAATGCTATGGAAATAAATGGTGTCAAAACTGTAGGAAATAATTTATGGTGTGGGAATGGGCTCTGTGATCACAGGGCCCTCACAACATCTTGAAACAGAGAGTTGACGAGGTTGTTTGAGCTGTGGCAGGGGCAGGCGGGCAGGAGGGAGAAGGAGAAGAGGAGAGACTGGGTTTTTCTCACGGGAGTTGGGAGGCCCAGTCTATGTCTCTGAGAAACAGGAGGTAACTTCCAGTTTAAGCTTGTCACTTCAGCTGACTTTGGGGTCTGAGAGTCATGGATGAGATTCTTGATCCCTTTCCTATGAACTCTGTAACTTGCTTAATTAAGAAACTTGAACCTTGGTTTGCTCATCTGTAAAATAGGAAAAATACTAGTAGTCACTGCACAGGGCTCTTGTAAGGGTGCAATTAAATAAGTTATATAAAATGTCTTGTAGAGTGTCTGGCATATAGTCAGATACTAATTAAGACCCAACGGACTTTTTCTTTCCCTTTAGTTACTCTTTTTCATTAACCTCATCGCAATGTACAAGTGGTGAGATTCTTCTAACGCATCCTCAAAAGCTCAGAGTAACAGAAACCAATTTTTTTCTGATATAAGCAGTAGAAAGAGAATGTTTTTGACTGCTCACCTTTCTCAGGGACCTTTACTTACTTTCCAAGGATTGAGGTGTTTTGGAAGGCTCAAGATCTGATGAATCCATTCGGTTTAGAGACTATGAACTGGTTTTAGTTGACACCCTGCTCTTTCCTCCTGTACATCAGAAGGAGCGCCCAAGAACCCTAACAAAAATAACTACAATGACTAACATATATGAAGGGTTATTTGTGCACCAGGTAACATTGCTAATTGCCTCCCACAATTTATACCATGACTTTTCACCTTCACCAAAAAGCTCTAAGGTTCTAAAATAGGTAACCAACCAGGACACACTGTATAGCAGTGGGCTCTCCATTCAGTATTCTATAATAGCCTAAATGAGAGAATAAGTTGAAAAAGAATAGATATATGTATATGAAAAACGTTGCTATACACCTGAAACTAGCATATACTCCAATAAAAAAAATTTTTTTTAATTGAAAAATAAAAATGGAGGCAAAATGTTATAAGGTTCATTCTTTATCTTCATTCTATATAGGAGGCAAACAGGACATGCAAAGGTTAAGAAATTTGCCCCAGTTTCATCTCCAGCAGGGCCTGGAGATGGGAAATGCTGGAGCTGGGGTTTGAAGCCAGGCGTTGGACTCCATAGCCTGTACACACAACAGTCAAGTTCATAGTAGAGCATGCCCCAGCACTGCAGTCAGACACTGATTCAGACATTGGTCCTGCTATTTAATTCTTATGTAATTGTGGCCAACGTATGTCACCTCTTAGAGTCTCAGTCTCCTCCTCTGTGAAGTATGGATGGTGACACTCGTAAAGAGCATCATGAAGCTAATGCAGTGCTCAGTGCATAGTATGCATGTGCTGGATGGCATGGTGTGTCCAGGGCTGCTGCTGTCAGCTCAGCTCCCGCCCCTGGGGCTGCCAGATGCCCGTTTACAGGACAGACCTCACTGATCAATACCCTCTGCACAGTGCTTCCCATCAGCGTCCCTCTTCCTGCTTATCTTTCCCTCTTTTACTCTCAATTCTACCTCTGCTACTCACTGGGTATATGAGGGCTGCCAGCCATCAGCTCTGTTGGTCTCTTCCTTTTCCTTAAAATTCATCCACACTTACTCTCCCATTCTTTCTTCAGTTCAGTTCAGTCCAGTCGCTCAGTCGTGTCCGACTCTTTGTGACCCCATGGATTGCAGCACGCCAGGCCTCCCTGTCCATCACCAACTCCCGGAGTTCACTCAAACTCACATCCATTGAGTCGGTGATGCCATCCAACCATCTCATCCTCTGTCGTCCCCTTCTCCGCCTGCCCTCAATCTTTCCCAGCATCAGGGTCTTTTCAAATGAGTCAGCTCTTCGCATCATGTGGCCAAAGTATTGGAGTTTCAGCTTCAACATCAGTTCTTCCAATGAATACCCAGGATTGATCTCCTTTAGGATGGACTGGTTGGATCTCCTTGCAGTCCAAGGGACTCTCAAGAGTCTTCTACAACACCATCAATTCTTTGGCACTCAGCTTTCTTTATAGTCCAACTCTCACATCCATACATGATGATTGGAAAAACCATAGCCTTGACTAGATGGACCTTTGTTGGCAAAGGTATTGCCTCTGCTTTTTAATATACTGTCTAGGGTGGCCATAACTTTTCTTCCAAAGAGTAAGTGTCTTTTAATTTCATGGCTGCAATCACCATCTGCAGTGATTTTGGAGCCCCAAAAAATAAAGTCTGCCACTGTTTCCACTGTTTCTCCATTTATTTGCCATGAAGTGATGGGACCACATACCATGATCTTCGTTTTCTGAATGTTGAGCTTTAAGCCAACTTTTTCACTCTCCTCTTTCACCTTCATCAAGAGGCTCTTTAGTTCTTCTTCACTTTCTGCCATAAGGATGGTGTCATCTGCATATCTTAGGTTATTGATATTTCTCCTGGCAATCTTGATTCCAGCTTGTGCTTCATCCAGCCCAGCATTTCTCATAATGTACTCTGCATATAAGTTAAATAAGCAGGGTGACAATATACAGCCTTGATGTACTCCTTTTCCTATTTGGAACCAGTCTGTTGTTCCATGTCCAGTCCTAACTGTTGCTTCCTGATCTGCATACAGATTTCTCAAGAGGCAGGTTAGGTGGTCTGGTATTCCCATCTCTTTCAGAATTTTCCACAGTTTATTGTGATCCACACAGTCAAAGGCTTTGGCATAGTCAGTAAAGCAGAAATAGACATTTTTTCTGGAACTCTCTTGCTTTTTTGATGATCCAGCCAATGTTAGCAGTTTGATCTCTGGTTCCTCTGCCTTTTCTAAAACCAGCTTGAATATCTGGAAGTTCATGGTTCACATATTGCTGAAGCCTGGCTTGGAGCATTTTGAGCATTATTTTACTAGTGTGTGAGATGAGTGCAATTGTGTGGTAGTTTGAGCATTTTTGCCATTGCCTTTCTTAGGGATTGAAATGAAAACTGACCTTTTCCAGTCCTGAGGCCACTGCTGAGTTTTCCAAATTTTCTGGCATATTGAGTGCAGCACTTTCACAGCATCATCTTTTAGGATATGAAATAGCTCAACTGGAATTCCATCATCTCCACTAGCTTTGTTTTTAGTGACACTTCTTAAGGCCCACTTGACTTTGCTTTCCAGGATGTCTGGCTCTAGGTGAGTGATACACCATCATGATTATCTGGGTCATGAAGATCTTTTTTGTACAGTTCCTCTGTGTATTCTTGCCACCTCTTCTTAATATCTTCTGCTTCTGTTAGGTCCATACCATTTCTGTCCTTTATTGAGCCCATCTTTGCATGAAATGTTCCCTTGGTATCTCTAATTTTCTTGAAGAGATCTCTAGTCTTTCCCATTCTATTGTTTTCCTCTATTTCTTTGCACTGATCACTGAGGAAGTCTTTGTTATCTCCCCTTGCTATTCTTCTTGTGACATTCTTTCTTAATGTCACAGCAAAAAATGTCTCCTTTCTCAGTCCAATTAAGACTGTAGTTCTCTGGCTTCATGCTGGTCCCCGATGACACAATGGTGACCAAAGCAGCTTACCCTCAGGGACACTCTGCTCACCTTCCAGCATGTAAACCCCACCTGTGCTCTAATCCCCATCTTTGTATCCTCTGAGGCCCGTTTTTCAAGCATATGACAAACCCAACCCAGCCTCTGCCGTCTTCAAAATTCCTTCAATCCAGGGAGCATCATTGCTTTGGCTCAACCACTTGCCCCTTTAGAGACTGGTCCATATTCTACATATGAGTTGTTTTCTTTCAGTCTACCCCCTAAGGCTCCACTTCTGTCTTCCACCACCAACACTGGGAAAGCTGTTGTTGAGGACATTAATGATTGTCCACCTGACAAGTCTAGACCCATCAACCTGGGGCTCACTCTCCTTGACCCCAGTGAATCATCCAGGGCCTGCCCCTTTCTCATAACCCTCTCCCCCCTTCAGTTTCCAGGAGGATCTTGGTCTGTTTCTCCAAGTTCACCCTGACCACTTCCACTCCTCTTCACAGCTCACGTACCCCTTTAACACTTATTCCCTGAACATGCAAGTGCTTTCTCATCTGTGCCTTTTCTCGCCTTCTCTGCTTTTCTTGACTTCAAGCCTCCAGTCTGTACCTTACCCACTCTGGGAAGCCTCCATATATACCATACTCCCCTCTCAGCCCACTTATGTCTGAGCCCAGACCCTAAACTAAAGGAATATGGAGTAGGGTTTATGGAGAGGGCTTTGCTCTTACAAGAATGCTGGCCATCACAAAACAAAGGACACTATACCATTTACAATATAGCCTGCTCCCCTCCATATTGGTCCATATGTTCTTTGAGGGTAAGATTGTATGTTCAAGTCACATATGGATCCCAGGACTTAGCTCTTTCCCTGGAATAGAAGAGCTGCCACTTAAATCTCCATCAACAATAGACAAGACAGGGAAGCAACCTAAAAGTCCATTGGACTGAGGAATGGATAAAGAAGATGTGGTATATATACAATGGAATATCACTCAGTCACTAAAAGGAATGAAATAATGCCATTTGTCACAACATGAATGAAACTAGAGATTGTCATACTGAGTGAAGTAAGGTAGACAGAGAAGGAGAAGCATTGTATGATATCCCTTGTAATCCCGTATATGAGGAACCTAAAAAGAAATGATACAAATGAACTTATTAACAAAATAGACACAGACTCACAGACTTAGAAAATGAATTTTTGGTGGCTGGGGGGAAGGGATAGTTAGGGAGTTTGGGATGGACATATACACACTGCTATATTTAAAATGGATAACCAACAAGGACCTACTGTGTAGCACAGGGAACTCTGCTCAATGTTATGTGGCAGCCTGGATGAAGAGGAGTTTGGGGGAGAATGGATACATGTATATGTATGGCTAGGTCCTTGCTGTTCACCTGAAACTCACAACATTGTTAATCAGTTATATTCCAATACAAAATAAAAATTTTTTTTTCTTTATAAAAGACCAATCATGTCTCCAACTGAGATTTCTGGACCCTTGAATAAAGACCGGATGACTCTTTCTATGGTTCTTTAAACATTTTTTTTTTGGAGCTGGTTTCAAGGACAGAGAAGACTCTCAAAACGTGATTGGGTAAATTAGACGAGGTCTGTGTGCTTGTGCTGGGAGTGATTGGGAGCAGGAGGAAAAGGGGATGACAGAGGATGAGATGGCTGGATGGCATCACTAACTCGATGGGCATGAGGCTGGGTGAACTCTGGGAGTTGATGATGGAAAGGGAGGCCTGGCGTGCTGTGATTCATGGGGTCACAAAGAGTCGGACACGGCTGGGTGACTGAACTGAACTGAACTGAACTGTGTGCTCATTGGGAAGCTTTGCTGATCTTCAAGTGGATCTTGCCCTTGATGGAGAGAAGAGGGCTATGGACTTTGATTGAATTCAGTTCAGTTCAGTCGATCAGTTGTGTCCGACTCCTTGCAACCCCATGAACCACAGCACGCCAGTCCTCCCTGTCCATCACCAACTCCCAGAGTTGACCCAAATTCATGTCCATTGAGTCGGTGATGCCACCCTACCACCTCATCCTCTGTTGTCCCATTCTCCTCCTGCCTTCAATCTTTCCCAGCATCACTGTCTTTTCCAATAAGTCAGTTCTTCCCATCAGGTGACCAAAGAATTGGAGCCTCAGCATCAGTCCTTCCAATGAATATTCAGGACTGATTTCCTTTAGGATTAACTGGTTTGTTCTCCTTGCAGTCCAAGGGACTCTCAATAGTCTTCTCCAACACCATCAATTCTTTGGCACTCAGCTTTCTTTATAGTCCAACTCTCACATCCATACATGACCACTCGAAAAACCATAGCCTTGTTAGACTTTGTTGACAAAGTAATGTCTGTGCTTTTTAATATGCTGTCCAGGTTGGTCATAACTTTTCTTCCAAGGAGTAAGCATCTTTTAATTTCATGGCTGCAAATTTTGGAGCCCCAAACAATAAAGTCTGCCACTGTTTCCCCATCTATTTGCCATGAAGTGATGGAACCAGATGTCATGATCTTAGTTTTCTGAATGTTGAGCTTTAAGCCAACTTTTTCACTCTCCTTTTTCATTTTCATCAAGAGGCTCTTTAGTTCTTCTTCACTTTCTGCCATAAGGGTGGTGTCATCAGCATGTCTGATGTTATTGATATTTCTCCTGGCAATCTTGATTTCAGCTTGTGCTTCCTCCAGCCCAGTGTTTCTCATGATGTTCTCTGCATGTAAGTTAAATAAGCAGTGTGACAATATACAGCCTTGACATACTCCTTTTCCTATTTGGAACCAGTCTGTTGTTCCATGTCCAGTTCTAACTGTTGCTTCCTGACCTGCACTTAAATAAGCTGCCTGCTTAAGGTGTGGGTCCGCCATGATGCAAAATCACCAAAGCACATTTTCAAAGCCACGAGTCTCAAGCTAAACTTCTAGTTATTTATTTATGCTCTTACTTTATACAAGAGATAAAAATTGTGTGAGGAAGCAAAATAACAATTGTGGATCATTTGTTCTGTGCCACGTACTATCTTTGGATTATGAAATTTTCAAATTCAAATCAATCTTTTGAGGGGGTGGTTTTCATTCTTGCCATTGTATGGATAAGAGACCTGTTCATCAGTGAAGTGACTTGATCGCAGGCATATAACTTATAAATTGTGGACCCATGATTCTTATCCCATCTCTAAGACTCCAGAGAGCGCAGCTTTCCCCACTGTAACCCTCTCAGCGCAGTAGCTCAACTTTCTCCTATAAAATGTTCTCACTTCACAAGTGACTTGGAACAGCCAGGACTGGCCTTTTGTTCACAGCAAAAGAAATTCAGTCTCTTCTCAAAAGTTCTGGCTTCTCTCCAACTGGGCCAGAGTATTCAGAGGCTCTGTAACCTCTGGATCTGCTTTTCTGAGACTCGGGATTGAAACAAGAAAAATGCATGATTCTTTGGCCTGGGTTCAAGTTTCCTTCGAGATGGACACAGGGATTGGTGGAAGCGAGATCCCACGTACCTTTCTCTGAGGCCACCAGGTTCTGCCAACTGCACTGCTTCCCACTGCAATTATTTGGGATAGCGAGACTAATATCAATCAATCTCACTTCGATCGCTTTGCCATGAAATAGGAGCTGGCCAATTTGTCAAAATTGAGGCCCTCCACGGGGTTTATATTGCCATTAAACTATCAACAGGAAATCATTAAGGTGAGGCAAGAAACCAACTGGTAACTGAAAAGAAATGATTTTTTTTTCCCAAACATCCTTGCCTACAACCTCCTTTGTCTAGCTGTCAGTGCAACCACTGTGGGGCTGGGTCTCAGATCTCTGAGCCACCCTGTAGTCGGAGGTGGAGAGAACTCAGATGCAGGCATTTGCAATCCAGTGGCTGAGCCCAGGTTACTTGGTTCTCTCACAGCAGGGCAAGCTGTGTGACGACAAACAGAGGGGGAGATGTGTATGCATTTGTGCGATAAAACAGGCTTAATGATTCCGAAGGGGAAAGAGTCCAGGAGACGTACAGTAGCAACTCAGGAACAAAATGGAACCATGCAGGGCCAATTAATGTGCAAATATGTGTGTGCTGAACTTGCATTCCATTCATCATGTGGACATGAAAATTGGGCCATTTATCTGTTATATTATGTATGTGACATCTTAGTTTGGTTCTTACAGGCTGCTTGGGGACAAAGGGCCATGTGCTTTGCGGCAAGCAGAGGGAATTTAAGATAAATTCTTCAGCTGTCATAAACATTGCTGGGCAGAATTTGGTCAGAAGATAAAGCTCTTTCCTCTGCAGGGTTTTAACATTTCTCAATAGTCCATGTGCCATCTTATTAAAACTGTGTGTGGGGCGGGGAGGGGTGGCATATGCCATGAAAAATTATTGGCACAAACAGCTCACTGTCATGTTTTCAAAGTCCAGATTTAGCAAACGTTATTCACATATTCACTGTCAATCTGCAGAGAGAAAGGGAACTGGCAAAGCCATTCATTCTCACTGCTTCTGTGGGTTTGTAATTCTTCTTGTCTGTCTTTACCAACGTCTCCTCCACAGGTGGGGTTTGTTCTGTTTAAATTACAACTGTTTGTCTGTACTTAGGGGGAAAAAAAGGAAAGTCATTTGAGAAGGAAAAGGACCTCACAGAAGCACTTTCTCAGAGCCACTATTATTTACCTAACAGAGCATGCCATGAATATGGATCACACATTAAATAACGGTGATCGCTTGCTTTGATGAATTGCCATTAGAAATTCAATTAATAAAAGGTTACCTCCCTGCAGTAGTGCAAAAAATATGATCTGGCTCCAACAATTATAACTTAGCCTTGGAAATGCTGGTTAGGAGAAAGGAAAAGTTGTGTGTGTGTGTTTTAAACCTGTTCCATCTGTGACATAGGATTCTGGAATTAAAATGAATGAATGAATGAATGGGTGATGAATGGGTGAGCTTAGGCTATTTTTGATCCACAGTTTTGTCTCTATGCTGACAGCTCTACACTTCCTCATTCCCTTGTTTTCATTATCTTGTGTTATACTTTTTATGCTATGTTTTTTCAGTTTTGTTGCTGCTTTTTGTTTTAACCAGGTAGCTTCATTGTTTTCCTTGATGCACAAATCATATACCATAAAGTACACTCATCTTAGGTGCAGAGCTCCATAAATCTCACACATGATGGTACCCTATGTAACTACATCTAGATGAAGGTGTTGAGTATTCCCATTGCCCAGCTGGCTCTCTTGTGTCCTGACCTAAAGGTAACCCAGACGGTTACTTTTATCACCCACTCAGAGGTGGGTGCTCTTTTACATGTAAATGAAATCATACAGGATGTATTTTTAACTCAACATTATTACTCTGGGCTTTCCTGGTAGCTCAGTGGTAAAGAATCCCCCTGCTAATGCAGGAGACATGAGTTCAATCCCTGATCCAGGAAGGGATTACCTTTAGGCCAGGACACAAGAGAGCCAGCTGGGCAATGGGAATACTCAACACCTTCGTCTAGATGTAGTTACATAGGGTACCATCATGTGTGAGATTTATGGAGCTCTGCACCTAAGATGGGAGAAGGCAATGGCACCCCACTCCAATACTCTTGCCTGGCAAATCCCATGGACGGTGGAGCCTGGTGGGGTGCAGTCCATGTGGGGGTCGCTAAGAGTCAGACATGACTGAGCGACTTCACTTTCACTTTTCACTTTCACGCATTGGAGAAGGAAATGGCAACCCACTCCAGTGTTCTTGCCTGGAGAATCCCAGGGATGGGGGAGCCTATTGGGCTGCCATCTATGGGGTCGCACAGAGTCGGCCACAACTGAAGCGACTTAGCAGCAGCAGCAGCAGCACCTAAGATGAGTGTACTTCATGGTATATAATTTGTATACCAAGGACAACAATGAAGCTACCTGGTTAAAACAAAAAGCACCAACAAATGCCACAGAGCAACTAAACCCTGTGTACCACAACTATTGAGCCTGTGCTCTACAGCTTGGGAGCCACAACTGCTGAAGCCCACTGACTGCAACTACTTAAGCCCAGTGCATTAGATTCCATGCTCCGAAACAAGAAAAGTTATCACAATGAGAAGCCAGTGCACCGCAACTACAGAGTAGCCCCCGCTTGTCATAATTAGAGAAAAGCTCATGCAGCAATGAAGACCCAGCACAGCCACAAATAAACAAAAACTTTTTAAAAAGTCACAATATTTAAACATATATATATATCTAAAATTCATAAAGGCTATTTCCTATATCCATTGATAACTATTTTTGGTTAGCATCCTATATTCCATGGTATGACTATATCACAATTTATTCATTATCCTGTTAATGGACATTAAGTTTGTTTATTTTTTGGCTATGATAAATAAAGCTTCTGTGAAAATTATTGTGTACATCTTTTGGTGGCCATTGGGCACACAAGCAGGAGTGGAATTGCTAGAACATTAAACATTATTTCAACTAAGTTTAAAGTATTGCGAGTCTCCAAAACTCCAATTTTTAATTTGGAAATAAGGATAACAAAAATCCTGCCATGTGTGATTTCTGTGAAATTGAAAAGGGGCAACATATGTTTAATTGTTGATTATTTGTTTTAAACTGCCAAATGAAGCACAAATGTGAGACTGTTCCTGGGGGGTTGAGGGGTAGAGAAGATGAGTGTGTGTCCAACTCTTTGTGACCCCATGAACTGCGGCCTGCCAGACTCCTCTGTCCATGGAGTTCTCCAGGCAAGAATACTGGAGTGGGTTGCCATTTTCTTCTCCAGGGGATGGGGATCATAGGAAACAGGCGTCTGTCCATGGTGCTGATTCTAGAGCACTGAGACATATGCAGATATGATCTATTGACAGAAAGCAGAGTCAGTCCTCAAGGAGTGACAGAGCTACCATTTATTAACACCCACTATGCACCAGGCCATGATCTGGGTGGTTTACATGCTGCTATTCATATATTGAAATCCTGTCCCCCAAGGTGATGGCATTAGGAGGTGGGGGTGGGGGGAGGTGGTCTGGAGGTGATTAAACCTCAGGAGTGGGATTAGTTTCTGTGTAAGAAGAGATATTGGATATTAATTGGATACTGGATATTCATTGGAAGGACTGATGCTGAAGCTGAAGTCCAATACTTTGGCCACCTGATGCGAAGAGTTGACTCATTGGAAAAGACCTTGATGCTGGAAAAGATTGAAGGCAGGAAAAGAAGGGGATGACAGAGGATGAGATGGTTGATAGCATCACTGACTCAACAGGCATGAATGTGATCAAACTCCGGAAGGTAGTGAAGGACAGGGAAGGCTGGCGTGCTGCAGACCATGGGGTCACAAAGAGTCAGACACGACTGAGCAACTGAACAATGACAACAAAAAGAGACAGAAGAACTTGCTCTCTCAGCTTCCATGTCATGTGAGGATACAATAAGATAACTATCTGAAAACCAGAATGAGGGTCCTCAGTGGATACCGGATCTGCCAGTACCTTGATCTTGAATTTCCCATCTGTCTAAACTCTGAACAATGAATTTCTGTTGTTTAAGTCCCCCAGTCCATGAACTGACTAAGACACATGGCATGAAAGTTAACAGCCAGCCCTTTGTACCTTGCTAGACACAATTAGAAATCCCAACTCTCTCTCTCTCTCTCTCTCTCTCTCTCTCTCTCTCATTAGCTGAATTGTTCTAGGAAAGTCACTGAGTCTCTCTGAGCTTCAGTTTATTTTTCTGTGAAGTGGGGACTACAATAGTGGATACATCCTGAGATTTCTGTGAGGATTTTATAAGCTGATGCATGTGAAATCTTTACATGGTGAATGGTATGTGGTAGGCACTGGATACATGGAAACTGGTTCTCTGTTGAGAATAAATCAAAAGAGTAAACACAGCAAGGCCCTTTTAGTGCTCTCAGCAACCTTGTGTGATGTATTGTCATTCTCACTCTGAAAACGAGGCAAGGAGCTTCGGGTGGACACATGACTGGCCTGAGGAATTGCCCCAAGATCATCAGGAAGCAGGTGGACTAGCAGCTCCTTACCCCTCTCCATCCTTTCACATCCTCACCTTCTTCTCCTCCCAATGATCTGCCTCACCAGGCATCTAAAGTAACATTCACACCACTCATGAACCACATACCAAGTCGCTTCAGTCGTGTCTGTCTCTTTGTGACCCTATGGACTGTAGCCCGTCAGGCTCCTCTGTCCATGAGATTCTCCAGGCAAGAATACTGGAGTGGGTTGCCATACCCTCCTCCAGGGGATCTTCCCTACCCAGGGATAAAACCAGTGTCTGTTACATCACCTGCATTGGCAGGTGGGTTTTTTTACCACTAGCGCCACCTGGGGAGCCCAGTGAACCACAGTTTCTGGAACACTTTTGCACACCAAGCTATCCTATCCAAGCATGCAGACATCTGAACTGGTTTCCACTCTTTGCAACAATCTCCCGTCAAGTTTTGTAGAAAGCTGCCAGCATCTGCCTTCACACTCCTTATTCCATATGACCATCCAACAATCATGCGACGGGTCCAAAGGAGCCAAGTTACCCTCATTGAGTCCGTGAGAAAAGTGAGTTTCAGCAGGGAAAGTGATGGATGCATGAAGTCACACAGAACCGAGGCAGTGGAGGCCCTGGTCAACGCCTATTGCTCAATACACTCAAGCCAAACTTGCAACTGGGATGACAGCTCCACAGCCCTGGGTGTATTTTGCATGAACCCACTCAGTGACATCATGTACAATTCCTCACGGATGGTGACCCTGCTGGGGACTGCTGATAAACATCTTTTCAAAGTCTCTACCTACTGTCAGCATCAGTCACAGTTCCCTTAGTGCCCCAGAAGGTAAACTGGGAAAGGAAAAAGAGGGAAGGAATGGAAACCACCAGAGACAGATGGAGGTCTCACCGCTGAAGCAAGGACTTGTCCGACAGAGCTAGAGTCATCATGTGGATATCCAGACTCTGGAGTCACCAAGACAGAAGCAAGTGGGAGACCCAGCTTTGAGGCCATCCACCATCTTTATCAGGCTACTCAGCACGCAGTCCACAAAGAGTACCAGGGGTGACCCAGTCGGCCCCAAACCCAGCACCACAGAAGCCACGCAACTGACAACACACGAGACAAATCTCCAGGAGACTGTGCAGAGCACAGTCACAACCACAGCACCCACTTCATGCATCACAGAAGAAAATGGTTTCAGAAAGTCCTCCAAAGAGACAACAAAACCACATTTCCTACCTCAGTTGTGCTGGCAGCCAGGCTTGCTGAAACCTGCAAGTTAAAAGAAAAAAAGACATTAGTATTGATTCAACAAGAAGGTAATTGGATTAATTGTCTTTTTAAAGGAACTGGCATCAATAATTTGTTATGACCCGAGGGGACAATGGGTGGGACGGACACACACACACACACACACACAGAGGTGCTTTTTCTTCTATCAAGCACAGGAGCAAGATTTGTTTTTCCAGTCCTGTGAATAAGGTGAAGAGGATAATTAATATTTTCAACACATTATAACAATCTTGCCAGGAAGAAAAAAGGGGAAGGGCTATGTGCAATGCCCATACACTGATAATGATTAAATGAACACCAAAAAAAGCAAAGGCATTGAAGACATTGAGGGTTCTTTTTCCCTTAAAGTTTTGAGTCAGTGTTCTGAAAAGGTACAACTACAAACTACAGAAACTGCAACCTTCTGTTCCAAAATGCCTCAAACACTCTGAACTACAGAGCAATGCCAAGGATTGTGCCATGCTCTTTATGTCATCCCCAGAACAACTTTTACTATCCCATTTCATTGCTGAGAGTATTGAGCTTAGAAGAAAAGTAATCTTTTCCAGCTCAGAAAGTTATTCAGTAGAGGAAGTTAGATTTAAGCTCAAGAAAAAGTCACAGACTTTCAGGCTCCTACCCACAGCCCGTTCTGCACTAAAGGACTTGACTTAGACTCCACCCACCATTTTCAAGGTGGCTTCCCCCGTGGCACTAGTGGTAAAGAACCTGCCTGCCAATGCACGAGACATAAGAGAGGTGGGTTTAATCCCTAGGCAGGGAAGATCCCCTGGAGGAGGGCATGGCGACTCACTCTAGTATTCTCACCTGCAGAGAATCCCATGGACAGAAGAGCCTGGCAGGCTACAGTTGGCTACAGTCTATAGGGTCTCAAAGATTTGGACATGACTAAAGCAACTTAGCACACACACCTGCACCAAGTTCATATATGCAGAGAGGGAACCTCCTATCTAGGGGCAGATAGGGTGTTATTTTTCCCCTGATGACTCCAGGAATTATCTCCCCCACAACTCTCTACTTACACATGAGGCTGACCTGGCCATCCTCAGCCTTATTTTCCTACCAGCCAGCTATGAACTGAGTTGAGTCTACTCCCACTCCAAATTCATGAAGCTCTAACCCTCAATGTGATGGTATCTGGAGGTGAGCCCTCGGGAGATGATTAAGTTTAGATGAGGTCTGAGTGAGTCCCCCAGGATGGGATTAGGGCCTTTTATGAAACACCAGAGTTTGCCTCCTGTCTCTCTCTTCACCTTCTTGCACCAAGAAAAGGCCATATGAAGACACAGTAAGAAGGTGACCACGTGAAATCCACAGAGAGAACTCTCACCAGACACAACCCTGCTGGCTCCTTGATGGCGAACTTCCAGCCTCCGGAATTGGGAGAAACAAACCCCTGTTGTTTAATCCACCCAGTCTATAGTATTTTGTAACCCGAGTAACCCAAGCTCACTAAGACAAGCCAATACCAGCTCACAGCTGTGAATCAACTAAGGGCTTAAGAATGCATGGGTTCCTGAGTTAGATGAACAGGCCTGTAACCCCCCCCCCCCCGGCTCCCATTACCCTCACTCCGGCGCTCACCCCCAGGGAACTAGACCAGCCCTCGCTGAAGCCATCAGCCCCAGAAGCAGCTGAGGCAGTGCTCGCTTCCCACTGGGCAGCTTTCAAGTGTCATCAGCCTGCTAAACAGGAGGCCAGACTTTAGACTGACCTCAGCCAAGAGGATGCATTAGTTAGTGTCCTGAGGTTTAGCAAGGTACAAGTCCGGGGGCCAGCCATGGGGAAACCGCCAAGGTGTGATGAATATCGGAGCCCAGGGCACCTCCGCCCTTACCTTCCTTTCCCTCCCTGCCCTCTGTCCTTTCTGTGGTGGGGCTGGGAAAGCAGCTGGTCCCAAAAAGAGTGGCCATATCCCTAAAGCACAAGTGCAGAAGGTCCCTGGCTACATAGCTCTGTGTGTGTGTGTGCACACACGTGTGTGTAAAGTGAAGCATGCCATTCAACAGCTGCAGGTCCCTGGCAGTGCATGACAATACAGTTCTCAGGTGCCCTCTCTAACTTCCTCTGCTTCATAATCTTAGTCTGAGTCTCCTAACGTTGTGTATTTCGGGTCACACAACCCCTTTCATTCCTCCCTATTAGGCAAGCCTGCTTCTTGCATCTTCCTTAGATAAACACACATCAACAAAGAGGAGTAGGCGTGGCTGTTGACAGAAGCACTGTTGGTGATAACAAGACGCTTCTAAAACATTTTAAATTTTATTTAAATTGGAGAATTATTACTTTAAATATTGTGATTTTTTTGCCATCAGATCACATCAGACCAGTCGCTCAGTCGTGTCTGACTCTTTGTGATCCCATGAATCACAGCACGCCAGGCCTCCCTGTCCATCACCAACTCCCGGAGTTCACTCAGACTCACGTCCATCGAGTCAGTGATGCCATCCAGCCATCTCATCCTCTGTCTTCCCCTTCTCCTCTTGCCCCCAATCCCTCCCAGCATCAGAGTCTTTTCCAACGAGTCAACTCTTTGCATGAGGTGGCCAAAGTACTGGAGTTTCAGCTTTAGCATCATTCCTTCCAAAGAAATCCCAGGGCTGATCTCCTTCACAATGGACTGGTTGGATCTCCTTGCAGTCCAAGGGACTCTCAAGAGTCTTCTCCAACACCACGGTTCAAAAGCATCAATTCTTCGGTGCTCAGCCTTCTTCACAGTCCAACTCTCACATCCATACATGACCACAGGAAAAACCATAGCCTTGACTAGACGGACCTTTGTTGGCAAAGGTATTGCCTCTGCTTTTTAATATGCTATCCAGGTTGGTCATAACTTTCCTTCCAAGGAGTCAGCATCTTTTAATTTAATGGCTGCAGTCACCATCTGCAGTGATTTTGGAGCCCAGAAAAATAAAGTCTGACACTGTTTCCACTGTTTCCCCATCTAGTTCCCATGAAGTGATGGGACCGGATGCCATGATCTTCGTTTTCTGAATGTTGAGTTTTAAGCCAACTTTTCACTCTCCTCTTTCACTTTCATCAAGAGGCTTTTTAGCTCCTCTTCACTTTCTGCCGTAAGGGTGGTGTCATCTGCATACCTGAGGTTATTGAGATTTCTCCCGGCAATCTTGATTCCAGCTTGTGTTTCTTCCAGTCCAGCGTTTCTCATGATGTACTCTGCAATAAGTTAAATAAACAGGGTGACAATATACAGCCTTGACGTACTCCTTTTCCTACTTGGAACCAGTCTGTTGTTCCATGTCCAGTTCTAACTGCTGATTCCTGACCTGCATACAAATTTCTCAAAAGGCAGATCAGGTGGTCTGGTATTCCCATCTCTTGAAGAACTTCCCACAGTTGATTGTGATCCACATAGTCAAAGGCATTGGCATAGTCAGTAAAGCAGAAATAGATGTTTTTCTGGAACTCTCTTGCTTTTCCCATGATCCAGCGGATGTTGGCAATTTGATCTCTGGTTCCTCTGCCTTTTCTAAAACCAGCTTGAACATCTGCAAGTTCATGGTTCACATATTGCTGAAGCCTGGCTTGGAGAATTTTGAGCATTACTTTACTAGCGTGTGAGATGAGTGCAATTGTGCGGTAGTTTGAGCATTCTTTGGCATTTCCTTTCTTTGGGATTGGAATGAAAACTGACCTTTTCCAGTCCTGTGGCCACCGCTGAGTTTTCCAAATGTGCTGGCATATTGAGTGCAGCACTTTCAAGCATCATCTTTCAGGATTTGGAATAGTTCAACTGGAATTCTATCATCTCCACTAGCTTTGTTCGTAGTGATGCTTTCTAAGGCCCACTTGACTTCACATTCTAGGATGTCTGGCTATAGGTCAGTGATCACACCATCGTGATTATCTGGGTTGTGAAGATCTTTTTTGTACAGTTCTTCTGTGTATTCTTGCCATCTCTTCTTAATATCTTCTGCTTCTGTTAGGTCCATACCATTTCTGTCCTTTATCGAGCCCATCTTTGCATGAAATGTTCCTTTGTTGTTTTTTTGTTTGTTTTGTTTTGTTTTTAATTTTATTTTTAAACTTTACATAATTGTATTAGTTTTGCCAAATATTAAAATGAATCCGCCACAGGTATACATGTGTTCCCCATCCTGAACCCTCCTCCCTCCTCCCTCCCCATACCATCCCTCTGGGTCGTCCCAGTGCACTAGCCTCAAGCATCCAGTATCGTGCATCGAACCTGGACTGGCAACTCGTTTCATACATGATATTTTACATGTTTCAATGCCATTCTCCAAAATCTTCCCACCCTCTCCCTCTCCCACAGAGTCCATAAGACTGTTCTATACATCAGTGTCTCTTTTGCTGTCTCGTACACAGGGTTATTGTTACCATCTTTCTAAATTCCATATATATGCGTTAGTATACTGTACTGGTGTTTTTCTTTCTGGCTTACTTCACTCTGTATAATAGGCTCCAGTTGGTACCTCTGATTTTCTTGGAGAGATCTCTAGTCCTTCCCATTCTGTTGTTTTCCTCTATTTCTTTGCATTGATCACTGAGGAAGGCTTTCTTATCTCTTCTTGCTATTCTTTGGAACTCTGCATTCAGATGCTTATATCTTTCCTTTTCTCCTTTGCTTTTAATTTCTCTTCTTTTCACAGCTATTTGTAAGGCCTCCCCAGATAGCCATTTTCCTTTTTTGCATTTCTTTTCCATGGGTATGGTCTTGATCCCTGTCTCCTGTACAATGTCACAAACCTCATTCCATAGCTCATCAGGCACTCTGTCTATCAGATCTAGGCCCTTAAATCTATTTCTCACTTCCACTGTATAATCATAAGGGATTTGATTTAGGTCATACCTGAATGGTCTACTGGTTTTCCCTACTTTCTTCAATTTAAGTCTGAATTTGGTAATAAGGAGTTCATGATCTGAGCCACAGTCAGCTCCTGGTCTTGTTTTTGTTGACTGTATAGAGCTTCTCCATCTTTGGCTGCAAAGAATATAATCAATCTGATTTCAGTGTTGACCATCTGGTGATGTCCATGTGTAGTGTCTTCTCTTGTGTTGTTGGAAGAGGGTGTTTGCTATGACCAGTGCATTCTCTTGGCAAAACTCTATTAGTCTTTGCCCTGCTTCATTCTGTATTCCAAGGCCAAATTTGCCTGTTACTCCAGGTGTTTCTTGACTTCCTACTTTTGCATTCCAGTCCCCTATAATGAAAAGGACATCTTTTTTGAGTGTTAGTTCTAAAAGGTCTTGTAGGTCTTCATAGAACCGTTCTACGTCAGCTTCTTTTTTGCCATACATCAGTACAAATTGGCCATGGGTATACATGTGTCCCCCACATCCTGAACCCCCCCCCATTTCCCTCCCCACCCTGTCTCTCCAGGTTGTCCACAGAGCACCAACTTTGGGTACCCTGTGTCACACATCAAATTCCCCCTGGCTGTCTACTCTACATATGGTAACGTACATGTTTCAAGGCTATTCTCTCCAATCATCCCACCCTCTCCTCTTCCCACTGAGTCCAAAAGTCTGTTCCTTACATGTGTCGCCTTTGCCGCCCTGCACATAGGACCACTGGTACCAGAACATAAAAGGACATTTCTCAAACACTGTTAAAGCCATTTGCATTCAAATTATGAAAGCAAAGAATGGCTCCAGTGAAACACAACACGTGTAACCTGGATGTGGCTGCTGGACTGCCAGTTTCCGATGCTCTAAGCCAAATCAATTACAGTCCAGCCACATTATAAAATAGTATGCTACAACCAGAATGAATGGGCTGAATCCCAACATTTTGACATGAAAAATTCTACCACACATACTGCTAATGGACAAGAAAAGATGGAGAACAGCACATACAACATTGTTGTTTAATCGCTAAGTCACATCTGTCTCTTCTGTGACCCCATAAACTGTAGCCCATCAGGCTCCTCTGTCCATGGGATTCTCCAGACAATAATACTAGAAGCAATTGCCATTTCCTTCTCCAGCATACAATGATACCAATATTCTAAAAAAAATTAACTGAAGTATGTAAACATTTGGGGGCTCCCCAGATGGCTCAGTGGTAAAGAATCCTCCTGCCAATGCAGGATATAGAGGAGATGTGGGTTTGATCCCTGGGTCAGGAAGACCCCCTGGAGAAGGAAATGGCAACCCACTCCAGTATCTTGCCTGGGAAGTCCCATGGACAGCGGAGCCTGGTGGGCCACGGTCCATGGGGTCACAAAAGAGTTAGACATGACACAGTAACTAAGCACAGCACACACACATATACCTTATATATTCCTATAACTGAGCAGGACCCTATGGGGCCTTCCCAGGACAGACCGCTCCCCATAGCCTCTGCTTTAGCTCCTCTCTGATGTATCTAGATAACAGTATCTGATGCACATTTTATGATTTGTTTCATGGATGCTAAAACCCACACCAAAGGGAAGAAGTGCTTGATGACCATGAGCACATAGCCCCCAGACCTACAGGTGCCTAAAAATTGATAATGTTAGCCCCTGGGACACCACCCTGTTAAGTCGACATCAACCAATCAGAGAGCTGTGCAGGAGCTGATCATGTGTTCTGTGGCTCCCCTCCACCACCCGGCCTTAAAAAATGTCTCCCTAGGGCTTCCCTGGTGGCTCAGTGGTAAAGAATCTGCCTGCTAATGTAGAGGACATGGGTTCCAGCCCTGGTCCCAAAGGATCCCACTTGCTGTGGAGCAACCAAGCCAGTGTGTATGCCACAACTACCAAGCCTGTGCTCTAGAGCCCATGAGCCAGAACAGAGAGCAGCCCCCACTCATGGCAACTAGAGGAAAGCCCTCCCAGCAGTGAAGACCCAGCACAGCCAATAAACAAATAAGCACATCTCCCTGAAACCCAACAGGGAGTCTGGGTGCTTCTGAGCACTAGCCCCCAGGACTCCTTGCTTGGCACCTGCAATAAACTCTGCATTTTCTTCACCACAAGCCAGTGTCAGCAGATGGGGTAGAGAACCCAAGTTTGGTTTGGTATCATTCCTCCTCCCATACTCACCTCTTCAGTTACACACACACACACAGATGTATGTCTAAAAACATGTCTAGGAGGATATACATTGAACCAACCAAAGTTTTACCTCTAAGGAGGAATTTGGAATGTGACTGGGGCTTGATGGTTTGAGGAAAGTCATGCGGAACTTTCTATTTTTCTGAATTGTATGAAAATTTTTCATTAAGCATGTATCCGTATATTATTTGCCAAGCTAAACATACATTTAAAATATGATTTAAAAAACAAAGTTTTACTGTTCCCATTAGAGAATCTACAGAAATGTTGGCTTGTCTCATTGAAGGCAGAACTCAAAACAGCTCTCTTTCCCATTCATATATATGATGACACAGAGGAGAAGGTGGGCCATACGGTGATGCAGTAGGGAGTCGTGGGCCTGTGGACAATTGGAGGTAGATTTCATTTCATTTATGACTTATAATTCTACTTTTACAAAAATATATGGAAATCCTCTTGATGGGGGTGAAAGAGAGTGAAAAAAAAACTCAGCATTCCAAAACATAAAATCATGGCCTCTGGTTCCATCGCTTCATAGCAAATAGATGGGGAAAAAATGGAAGCAGTAACAGATTTTATTTTCTTGGGCTCCAAAATCACTGTGGATGATGACTGCAGCCATGAAATTAAAAGACAGTTGCTTCTTGGAAGGAAAGCTATGGCAAACCTAGACAGCATATTAAAAAACAGCAGAAACATCATTTTGCTGACAAAGGTCCATCTAGTCAAAGCTATGGCTTTTACAGTAGTCATGTAAGGATGTGAGAGCTGGACCATAAAGAAGGCTGAGTGCCGAAGAATTGATGCTTTCAAATTGTGGTGCTGGAAACAACTCTTGAGAGTCCCTTAGACAGCAAGGAGATCAAATCCTAAAGGAAATCAACCCTGAATATTCATTGGAATGGACTGATGCTGAAGCTCCAATCCTTTGGCCACTTGATGTACAGAGCCAGTTCATTGGAAAAGACCCTGATACTGAGAAAGATGGAGGGCAGGAGAAGAAGGGGGCAACAGAGGATGAGATGGTTAGATGACATCATTGACTCTGTGCATGAGTTTGAGCCAATCTGGGAGATAGTGAAGAACAGGGAAGCCTCACGTGCTGCAGTCCTTGGGGTCACAAAGAGTTGGACATGACTTAGCGACTGAACAATAGCAACAAAGAAAAGCAAATGTTGAAATTAACTAGAATTCTACATATTATATTCAGTGTCGATTTTATGGTCATAATCATGTGAGATTCACCCCTGACACAGGGAGCTCTGGGTTATCCAGGAACATGGTACCCACAGACTTTGAGGCCTGTCTGTAATCTGCTGTGGCAGGGTGGGCAGACAGAGGATGGGGGAGCCAGCTGGGTGGGGAGGGTTCTTTAAGGGCTGCAGTTTCCAGGCTGAGGCACTTGGCTTTTATCTCATCAGTAGCAGCCACCATCAGAGGCTTCCCGGCGGGGGGCTGATATGATTAGAGCCTTGTTTGAGGTGGGCCATTCTGTGGACCAGTACAGGGCACAGAGGGAGTGCAGGAAACTCCCAGCAGGACACTCCTTAGAGCTTTGTTCCAGTGGCTTCCTATCCCTTTAATCATTTCCCTTCCTCTACCTGTGTTTGAAATCACAAAGATTAAGGGGTTCCTCCTCGCTTGTGCCAGGAACTTGATGTATGTGATTCTTTCAGTCCTCACCTCAACCCTAGGAGCTGGTTCTTGAGCCAGATTTTCAGATGGGGAAACTGAGGTCGGGATGCTAAGTTCCTTTCCCACAATCAGGACTGGGACTATGGTGTTTGAACCCAGGTCAAACTCCAAAACTGCCCTCAAGACCCAGGCAGGGTCTGGTGGAGATACAAGACTTCCTACAAATTAATAGAAGTGTTGTCATTCAGTTGCTCAGTCATGTCTCTTTCTGGTCCTGTGGACTGCAGCACGCCAGGCTTCAATGTCCTTCAGTATCTCCCACAGTTTGCTCAAACTCACGTCTGTTGAGTCAATGATACCATAAGACCGTCTCATCCTCTGTCACCCTGTTCTTCTCTTGCCCTCAATCTGAGTCAGTTCTTCATATCAGGTGGCCAAATTATTGGAGCTTTAGCATGAGTCCTTCCAATGAATGTTCAGGGTCAATTTAGGATTGACTGGTTTGATCTCCTTGCTGTTCAAGGGACTCTCAAGAGTCTTCTTCAGCACCACAATCCAGAAGCATCAATTCTTCTGAAGGTGCTCAGTCTTCTTTATGGTCCAACTCTCACATCTGGTACATGACTACTGGAAAACCATGGCTTTGACTAGATAGACCTTTGTCGGCAAAGTGACATCTCTACTTTTCAATATGCTGTCTATGTTTGTCATAGCTTTCCTTCCAAGGATATTCATTTCTTGCTCACATAACAACTATAGGTGGGAGTATGTATTAGAGGCCAGTTCTCCTCCACAGCATCATTCAGGGCCCCAGGCAGAAAGAGGTCCTGCCATCTTTAACATGCGGCTTCCCCATGACCAGAAAGCCAGATGGAGGAGGATACATGAAAGAACTCAAGTAGGTGGTCTTTATGGACCAGACCCAGGAGTCCCATATATCATTTCAGCTTATATCCCATTGGCTAGAGTTCAGTCACAGGGCCACCTACAATGGCAAGGGGTTTGGACATGTGGTTGAGCTATATGTCAGAGAGAAGATGGTTGTGCAGAACAGGGCTGGCGGGCCTGGCCACACCTCCTCACTGCAGCCCTGCCTTGCCTGAGAGCCCCCTCCATGGCTCCTTGATAGAAAACCCACCTCCAGTTGACCTTCCCCAATGTCTCCTGGTGATCAGTCTGGCAGATAAGACAGTCTCCTGTTGGCTGAGGTCCCCTCACCTTGCAGCTGGTCCTCTGGGGTGCACCAGCCACGTGGCTCAAACCTAGCTCTCTGTGTGTCCTCTAGACCCGCAGGAAACTAACAAGTCCTTTCACAAGAGCAGAGATTGAAGCTGAACCTCCTTCTGTCTCTCCTGGTGTCTCCTCCCCCAGCTCGAACCAGCAGAAAGGGGGGACAGGAAGCTGCACCAGCCAGCTGATTCCTCTTCTTGCTGGCATCCCAGTGTTTACAGGGGATCCCTTCGGAGCTCACCTGGTCTTCAGGTTGACACTGATAACTCTCCTCTCTACCCTGAAACCTCTCTAGTCTTCCACTCTTCTCTCTGGTCAGTACTGGTAACAGCAGAGCTGGCTCATCCCCTCGTGGACCCAGAGGAGGTCCCTGAACCCATTGTGTCTGGCCCTCTTTCAAGTATAAGAGGCGCTCAGCATTCTTCTGCCTTCACTTGGGGTCAAAATGATCTATTCTGGGAAGACAGGAACTGTCTTCCAGTCACCTTGACCAAAGCATCCTGCCAAAGGCTGTGAATGTGTTGCCAAACTGGGTCAACTTGTCCCTGAATGGATTAAATCTCTGGGTTGTTTTCACTGGTATCAACAGAACACTTTGAAGTGCTGTTGTCAGAGGGTGGGGAAGCAGAACAAAGTGTGTGGAATAAGACAAACAAGGTCCCTGCCTCTCCGAAGCTGGGGGGCTCTGAGAAGGTCACTTCCCTGACCTGAGAGAGTTGATTTCTCTATAAGCTGTGCACAGGGAAACTTGTCCCCAAGTGGTGTGGATTCTGTGTTGGCTCGTGATTAGTATACACTGGTGTCTTCAGCACCTCCCTGCTGTGTGTGTGTGAGTCCCTGAGCAATCTGGGGCTGTAGAAAAGCTGTGGAGTTGAGTCCTGGGTTCCAAATCTGCTTCCCCTCACCACCACCATGCTAGGTATGTCATCTGGGGCACATATGGTGACTGAAATCTGCCACACGTTCTTTGGTGCTTCTCCTGAGAAGATGTGGGGTCTATGCTCCCAACCCTTGAATCTAGGCAGGCTTTAAAACTTCCCTGACCAGGACTTCCCTGGTGCTCCCACTGCAGGGGGACCAGGTTCAATATCTGGTCGGGGAACTACATCCCACATGCTACACTCAGACTCGGAGTGGTCAAATAAATAAATACATTTTAAAAATACATTTGTTTTCCTCTGGCTTACTTCACTCTGTGTGATAGGCTCTAGGTTCATCCACCTCATTAAAACTGACTCATATGTGTTCCTTTTTATGACTAAGTAGTATTCCATTGGTTTTATCCATTCATCTATCAGTGGACATCTAGGTTGCTTCCATGTCTGTAACAAGCTAGAGGGGTGGGAAAGGGTGGGAGGTGGGAGGGAGGGGACATATGTAAACCTATGGCTATTTCATATTGACCTTGACAGAAATCAAACCATTATTTTAAAGCAATTATCCTTCAATTAAAAATAAATAAGATTTTAAAAAATAAAAGGAAACAATGGCTTCTTTAAAAAAATTTTAAAAATAAAACTACCCTAATCACCAGATTACAGCAGAAGGAATGTTCTGTCTTTTCCAGGCCAGATTTAAAAGATTGGATGTGTCCACTGCTGTCCAGGGGGCCCTCTCTGGGTGTCCTTCGTGCCCACCAGAGGTCTGACTACCCTGAGGCCACATGGAGGCACTCTGATGGACAATCCCAGCTGACCCCACACCTCCAGCCTCCCTGGCCGATGTGCCAACCACCTCGCACCATGGCCCCCCGCAGGCAGTTGAACGCCACCAGGAAACCTCAGCCCACCCACGCCCAGCACACCCTGCCTGGATCCCTGACCCACAAAATCTTGAGCTGTAATGAATGGTTGTTGTTTAGAGCTGTGAAGTCCGGGGTACTTGGATACACGGCAATAGATGCTCACAACAAAAGGTACTTATGCTCTCTAAGCCTATAATTTCATACTTATAAAACAGAAAACATGTTTTTACAAGATAAGTCCTAAGAATTAAGCAAAGAACATATATTTAAAGCCCTTGGTCCCTGGCACACAGCAAGCTTTGAGTTTCAGCGCATGAGCATGTGTGCCGGCCTTTGTGCATCTCCACGTGCAACAGACGATTGACTGTCAAGCGACGCCTCTCAGAGCACACAATTTGATTTCCAGCTGGTAAAATGTATATGGGTTGCTCTGAATTCACATACACCTAGGCTTTATAAATCCCTGCCCTACCACTTACAGGACTTCCCTAGTGGCTCTGTGGTAAAGAATCTGCCTGCCAATGCAGCAGACGTGGGTTCGATCCCTGAGCTGGGAAGAGTCCCTGGAGAAGTACATGGCAACTCACTCCAGTATTCCTGCCTGGGAAATCCCATGCACAGAGGAGCCATGGGGTTGCAAAAGAGTCAGACGTGACTGAGTGACTGAAACAAAGAAAAACACCACTTAGAAGCTGTGTGCACACCCGAGAGCACTACCTCTCCTCTCAGGATCTCAGTTTCTTCAATTAGAAAACAGATATAAAAAGATATCTTGCTGTCTTTTTGGCGAGGATTCGACGGGAATGTCTGGCCTAGAGTTAGAGATTGGGAAGGAATAACCGTAGTCTTAGTTTGGTGGCATAACTGTTACAGTAGCAGCATTCATAAGGCTGATATTTTGAGCTCCACTGAAGTTAATGGAGCAGTCTTTGAATAGACTCCCCCAAAGGGGTATTTCTGAAAGCAGGTAGCATCCCCTCTCCCCACCACCTCTCTCTTCTATTCTAGCTCAGGACTTTATTCCAGTCCTGAGCTGCCAGAACTCAGCCCAGATTTTGAAGTGTGAGTGTAAAAAAGAAAAGAGCCCATTCACAGATGATACTCAACGCTCCCCTCCCTCCCTGAACCAAATTCCGTAGGCTCTGGGATGCCCAATGAATAAAAGCCTCTTAAAATTCTTCCAGAAAATGCACAAGGTTTCTCTTAATAAATCTCGCTGTCAGGAATGAAATATTTACATGCACTTGCTTCAAAATGCTGGCAGCTTGTAACCGAAGAACAGTCTTACTTGTGGCGATGAACAACCACCTTGGGTCCATCCTGTAGATGATTTTGAGAGGAGCGAGAGGATGCAGGGAAGGGAAAACTGCAGCAGGAAGGCCGAGCCTCGGAGAGAGGAGCCGACAAAACCCTGCCCTTGGTTTGCCCTTGAGGCTGGTGTTTAAGGAAGGTTAAACTGGCTCCAGCACTGGGTTGATGGGTGTCTGAGCTGTGACGAGCCCATCAGTCACCCTGACACATGCTGGAAAACACCGAGCTATTGCAAGCATTCCCTGAAGCTTAATTATGAGGCAGATGGGAGGCTGGGTTGGCACAAGGAGGAAGCCCTGGGGCTCCCCGCGCCCTGCCCCCACCCCTCCACCAGCATCCTGGAATCCTGGGGAGAAGTTGACACCATCCACATCTCCTTCCAAAGAGCTCCCTGTTGCTTTTTTTTTTTTTTTTCTTCTGAGGCCAGGCGGCAAGTTTTAAAAAACGCTCCTAAGATGGTTCTGCTTTCAAATTTAGCTCAGCAATCTGGAAATGTAGTTAAAGATCCTTAAAAAACCTCCTTTCTCTTTGACCCAGTAACTCTGCTCCTGGGAATGTGTCCTAAAGATGTACTGGAAATACAGCAAAAGCCTGTGGCACAGAATAATGCTGCGCAACATGTTTGTAATGGAGAAGACAATCGGAAACGACCTAGCTATTCAAGAGTCGGGGATCGCCTCAGGGAGCTTAGTCATCACCCCTTCTCAGGGAGCACTATATGACTGTGGAAGCGATGCTCCAGCAGAGTTTGAAACAATGTGGGAAAATGCTTACATATGAAGAAAGCAACAGAACATGACTGACATATACACCGTGCTAAGTCGCTTCAGTTGTGTCGGACTCTTTGTCACCCTATGGACCGTAGCCTGCCAGGCTCATCTGTCCACAGGATTCCCCAGGCAAGAATACTGGAGTGGGTTGCCATGCCCTCCTCCAGGGGATCTTCCCAACCCAGGGATCCAACCCATGTCTCTTACATCTTCTGCATGGGCAGACGGGTTCTTTACCACTAGAGCTCCCTGGGCAGCCGGACATATATACTGCATGATCTCAATTCTGTTAAAATATACATAGAAGGGACATGGGAAGGAAATGCCAAAGAAATATGTTTACAATTTTTCTCTTTGGGAAGTAAAGGCAGATATTTCATTTTCTTCTTTCTCTTTGCTGCGCTTTCCAAGTTTTCTCTAGTAAACAAATGTACAGGAAGCTGTTCTTTAGACACCATCTAGTTCCTGCCAGTCTTTTCAAATATTCTACTGTTTTCCTAATGCTGTCTTCCCCAGGGATTGGTAGTTCCAGAGCAACACTGGACTGGACTGTGCGACTTCAAATGGCACAAAACAAAGAGACAGGAAACCTGGCAGGATGAGCTTTGTGCAGTGAGTCAGGCGCTGAGCTGAGACTTGTGTCCATTCCCTTATTCACTCCTCACATCCTGCTTTGCTATTGTTTAGTCACAGAGTTGTGTCTGACTCTTGCAACCCCGTGGACTGTAGCCTGCAAGGCTCCTCTGTCCATGAGATTTCCCAGGCAAGAACACTGGAGTGGGTTGCCATTTCCTTCTCCAATGCATGAAATGAAAAGTGAAAGTGAAATCGCTCAGTCGTGTCTGACTCTTTGCGACCCCATAGACTGTAGCCTACCAGGCTCCTCCGTCCATGGGATTTTTCAGGCAAGAGTACTGGAGTGGGGTGCCATTGTCTTCTCTGCCAAAGACTGCTAGGTAAGTGCTATTATCATCTTCTTTTTTTTTTTTTTTTTAAATTTTTTTTTTATTCAATTTTAATTTAAAAAAATTATACATGTGTTCCCCATCCTGAATCATCTTCTTATCAATGTTGTAGGAACTAAGAGCCTAGATAAGTTAAGAAACTTTTCCAGACAACATGGCAGTTTAAAAGTCAGGCTGGGAATGTGCACTCAGGTTGGGCTGAGTATACATTCCTTTCCCTCCCCTCCTTCATCATCAGCCCCAGATGGACAGGAGGTGCCCTAGCTGTCACAGCCCTTCCTTCCAAAGCCCTTATTGTAAGATTTGAATTGCTATGGAAACATCTCAGGATACACACCACCCACCCCCCCAGCAGCCCCCACCACCTCATTTCTTCCAGTGCCTAGAATTCCATCACTAGAGATGCTTTCCTTTAGGTTATAAAGCCACCATACGCTTGTCCTCTTTGAAAATGTGTATCCAGCTGGGAGAGAAAATGGGGCTTAATGCCTGGACAAGAAAGGGGTGAAGAGTAGGGGCCGTATGCTGACCTGGGGTGTTCTCAGGCTGGGAAGAGGGGGGCAGAGCACAATTTATAAGCTGGGGTGTGTACAACTGTCATTCGGGGTTGCCCAGCAGTTCACCTCTTTTCTTAAAAACATCTCTATTCCAAGAAACCACCTCTCCCCCATCATGCGTGATCTCAGGGTGGAGGTGAATTGAGGTGGTCAGTTTCCCACTTTAGACTGAAAGGGCCGAGACCCCTTTCTTCATGCTGGCTGCACTTCAGGGTCAAAGGGAGCTTGACGAAAGGCAGCTGTCCAGGTCGAAGCCCTGAGTGTTCTCCCATCCAAGTACTAACCAGGCCCAACGCTGCTTAGCTTCCAAGATCAGGAGAGGTTGGGTGTGTTCAGGGTGGTATGGCTGAGGACAGCCCCAAGTGGTCTAAGTCCATCAATCTGGGGAGGCCGCTGGACAGTGGTAGCCACCAAAGCCATCCAGGGGACTCTGAGGAGCAGATAGCATTGAGGACCCCTAGGCCAGATGCCTCTTCTCAGCCTCCCCAGGCCAGTGCGAGGCACACATGATCAAGCACTGTCCCCTCTGTGTCTTGAGATCTCAGACTGTTGAGTCAGCAACATGAGGGCAGACACAAATGGCTAGGGTGCATTTACCCCCATGGATGATGGGGCTCTGCCAGGACCAGACCTGAAAGGAGGATATTCCTTCTTCCAGTAACTGCAGGCCCAGTCTGGTTCTTGACCTCTTTCCAAGCTGGTTCTCCTGCCTTTGTACAGATTCTGAGAGCTCCATTCCAACAGATCCCTTTTGTCGGACCCAGGAGCAGTAGACTGTGGTCACAAGGACGAGAAGGCACCACAAAAGGAGCACACAGATTTCCAGAACCACCAGAGCGTCCTGTTCATGAATGGTAGAAGTGACCAACCATCATCCAAAGATTCATGCTCCTGTTTCCCTCATGTGTAATTGCCACCAGGAAATGGCTGTACAGCCAGGGACTACATTTTCCAGGCTCCCCTGCAGCTCGATGGTACCATGTGACTAGTTTGCACCAATGGGATGTGACCAGTAATGATGTAAGCTACTTCCAGGCCAAGCAGCTTATGAGGCAGGTAGGCCTCTCTTTTTCCGAGCATTTCTGAATATTTCCCAGGCATTTCTAAATGTTTCTGGAGCCTCTGGGGACTGAAGGGAGGGGAATGCTGCCAGGTAAAAGAAATCTGGATCCTGGAATCACCTTATGGAGAGCTGGCAGGCCACCAGAGACACCTGTACTGGCTAAAGAAGCAAAATATAAACTTTATTGTGTTATAGGACTGTAACTGGGGGCTTGCTTTTTAACAAGGGCTGGTGTGCTCCTAACTAATACATCCTATTGCTACTGGTGATGATGATGACAATACTAAGAATAATATTGGTACCTTCAGCTAATGTTTGGGGAGAAATATCAATAACCTCAGATATACAGATGATACCATCCTTATGGCAGAAAGTGAAGAAGAACTGAAGAATTTCTTGATGAAAGTGAAAGAAGAGAATGAAAAAGCTGGCTTAAAACTCAACTTTCAGAAAACAAAGATTATGGCATCTGGTCCCATCATTTCATGGCAAATAGATGGAGAAACAATGGAAACAGTGAGAGACTTTATTTTGGGGGCTCCAAAATCACTGCAGATGGTGACTGCAGCCATGAAATTAAAAGACACTTGCTCCTTGGAAGAAAAGCTATGACCAACCTAGACATCATATTTTGCTGACAAAGGTCTGTCTATTCAAAGTTATGGTTTTTCCAGTAGTCATGTATGGATATGAGAGTTGGACTATAAAGAAAGCTGAGTGCTGAAGAATCAATGCTTTTGAACTGTGGTGTTGGAGAAGACTCTTGAGAGTCGCTTGGACTGCAAGGAGATCAAACCGGTAAATCTTAAAGGAAATCAGTCCTGAATGTTCCCTGAAAGGACTGATGCTGAAGCTGAAACTCCAACATTTTGGCCAGTTCTTTCTTCAAAAGAGAAGACCCTGATGCTGGGAAAGATTGAAGGCAGGAAGAGAAGGGGACGACAGAAGATGAGATGGTTGGATGGCATCACTGACTCAATGGACATTAGTTTGAGCAAGCTTCGGGAGACTGTGGAGGACAGAGGAGTCTGGCGTGCTGCAGTCCGTGGGGTCGCAAAGAGTCAGACACGACTGAGTGACTGAACTGACTGACGTTTCTTCTTTTCCATTATTTTTTTAACAGAATCTTGAATACAGTTCCCAGCGCTACACAGTAGAACCTTTAGTTTATCCATCCTCTGTGTGATAGTTTGCAGGTGCTGATCTCAAACTTCAGTCCTTCCCTACCCCCACCCGTCCCCCTCCGCAGTCACAAATCTGTTCTCTGGTCTGTTGTTTGGATGTTTATAATATGCCAAGCTCTTTGCTCAGGATCTTGCCTGTAGTAACTCAGTGGTTCTCAACCAGGGCTAATTTCTCCCCAAGGGACAGGTGGCCATGTCTGGAGATGTTTTGGTTGTCACACTGGGCAGGGGGTGGGGGTAGTTAATTGTCATCTAGTGAGTAAAAGCAGAGATGCTGCTGAACCCCCTACAATGCACAGGACAGATCCCCACAACTAAGAATTATCTGGCCCCAAATGGTACTAGTGTCAGAGCCAAGAAACCCCGTGGAAACTCACCAAATGCTAATCATCCTCACATTGAACACCATTATAATCCCCATTTTTCGTTTGTTTTTTATACATCTCTCCCTCTCCTCTCTCCCCATGTCTGGAGAAAGAGACATAGAGAATAAATTTATCCCCGTTTTAAAGACACAGAAACAAAGGCCGAGAGAGTGTATGCTAGGAACACAGCTGGTCAGCATCGAGGCCAGCAGCCTCAGCCAGACGCCATCCTGCCTCTCTGCTGCCCGACCCCCCGGACTTGGCATCTCTGCTCTCTACTGAGCTGGACTAATCCCAGACTGCTGGGCTCCCTTTTCTGAGGGATCATTCAAACCATCTCCACCATCCCTCAAAGGGGGGACCTCGTTGCTACGGTCAAGGACGCCATCATTGAGCGAAACCACGAGACAGGTTCTGTGTTGTCAGGTTCAGCTGGACGGTAAATGATTCTACGAGCTGATCAGGCTTGGGGTCTGACTCAGGCTGAAATGAGACACTGCCTGTCAGACCCAGGCAAGGAAGGGGCAGGGCCAGCCGTACCCTAGCCCAGAGGTCTAGCACATTCCCCAGGTTTTAATCCTGTCGTCCACGTTTTGGGAAACTTAAGCGTGCAATTCCCTGACTTTCTATAATCCCCCAGCCATTCCCAGGCTGGGAGGTCAGAGCTGGCCAGGACACAGAACCCAACCCGGGGCTGAAGTGGTGAGTTTTCGGCTCTGTCTCTCACCATGGGACCTGCTCTTTCCCTGTGTTGCCCCCATTCAGTTCACACCACCTCATCGCTGCCTTCTCTCTCCATATAAGAGGCGAATCTAACGTCTGCAGACTGTCTCTCTCACTAGGGCAGGTCTGATCTGGGAGCACATAATCCCATTACAGTGGATAAGTGCTATCACTGAGGTACCTGTCGTGAAAAGCCTTGTGGATCCAGAGAGAATAAGGTCAGAGCATCAGGAAGAGAAGGAAGGGCCACAGAAGGAGGAAGCGGCATGGAGCTGGGTCTCGGAGGATGGGTCAGTGCACTCTGAGAAGGAAAAGGCAGTGCCCAACCCAGAGTCCTCTTATCAGTCCAGCATGTCAGTCTCCCCACTGCTGTGAGTGTCGGTGGCCACCTTCTCTGGAGAATCAAACTTTATCCAAAGATGCCAGAGAGGAGAGCCCTGCCCCAGAGGTTGCATGCAAGCCAGTGGTAGAAACATACATTTTGCTTGCTCCAAGGTGGGCTGACAAGGGTCTGTATAGTCAAAGCTATAGTTTTTTCCAGTGGTCATGTACAGATGTGAGAGCTGGGCCATAAAGAAAGCTGAGTGCTGTAGAACTGATGCTTTTGAACTGGAAGAGACTAGAAAAGGCATGCTGGAAAAGGCCCTTGAGAGTCCCTTGGACAGCAAGGAAACCAAACCAGTCCATCCTAAAGGAAATCAACCCTGAATATTCATTGGAAGGACTGATGCTGAACCCAAAGCTCCAGTACTTTGGCCACCTGATGTGAAGAGGCAACTCATTGGAAAAGACCCTGATGCTGGGAAAGACTGAGACCAGGAGGAGAAGGGGGTGACAGAGGGTGAGATGGTTGGATAGCATCACTGACTCAATGGACATGAGTTTGAGCAAACTCTGGGAGACGGGGAAGGACAGGGAAGCCTGGTGTGCTGCAGTTCATGGGGTTGCAAAGAGGTGGACACGACTTAGCGACTGAAAAACAAAAGCAAGGTGTGAAAGCTCCGTGGTGCTCCTCACACCCCAGGGCTCCCTGTGGGACCAGGCTGAGGCTTGACTTCAGCCAAACTCCGTCTTTACCGAGCCTCTCATCCTGCCACCTTTACTTCTCGCCAGGTTCCTGCTCAAAGCACACTGCTTTCAATACCTATTTGCACAAGAATCACATGTCAGTTCTGCCTCTAGAGAATATGACCTAAGGCCTGGAGGAAGGGCATTCTGGGTGGTCAGGACAATTTGGGCAAAGGTTTGAAGGCTGATATGAGTTTGGAAGGTCAGCAAGCTTCTATGCAGTATTATTAATAATAATAATAATAAGTTAGCATTTACCAAGGATTATCCTGTAGGCTGCAAAAACAAAACTCTGCTCTCAGTATTTTTAAACATCATCTCAATCCTCATCACAGTTCTAAGATGCAGATTCTTATTGTCCTCAATATTAAAAATAGTTGGACTAAGGTGAAGTAATTAGCTCCAAGTGGTATGGCTGATAAGTGGCAGAGGGAATTCTGACTTCAAGTGGGTCTGAGTTCAGAGTCCTGGCCCTCCAGACATGACGGTTGAAGTCTTAAGAAAGTCTCCACACGCAGGCAAGACATCCTGCTTCCTTCTCTCACCCATCTACCCAGCCACGGAGTTGTTGAGTTGCTAAATCATGTCCAACTCTTTTGCAACCCCATGGACTGTAGTCTGCCAGGCTCTTCTGTCCATGGAACTTCCCAGGCAAGAATACTGGAGTGGGTTGCCATTTCCTTCTTTAGGGGACAGGGATCGAACCTGAGTCTCCTGCATTGGCAGGCAGGTTCTTTACCACTGAGCCATCAGGGATGCCCCCAGGCACGGACAGTTCCTTTAAAATATCCACACACAGGATGCCAAGCTTCGGGTTTCACTGTCACCTTTGAAGGCACAGGCTCAATGACTCCTTTTAATAGGATACAGTATTTACGGACCCCAAATGAAAAGGACAGCATGGAGGAATGCTGGGAACCTTTGATCGCACAGAGATGACATAATTTATGTTCTGCCACCACCGTCTTTGCCCCCACTCACTGCAATATCGAATTGGAGGGGAAATTTGGTGATTGCTTCAGTTGGGCTGGGCCCATTTGTGCCCATGTGTTTTTCTTATTACCTTGTCCTGCCTGGTGATCCCTGAGTATTTCATCTCTTTGCTGGCAGGGCTGGCAAGTTTCAGGGCACCCCTGGCAGAGTTGAAAACGCCTTGGAAAACACACAGGAGGAAACCGAGGAGGGAGGTGTTGGGGCGGGAGGAGCAGGCTTGGGGAGAGGTCTGTAGGTAGAAAGTTGGGAGTGCCCCTGTGTTTAGAGGTGAAAGGCAGAGCTCCCACCATGGGTCGGAGAAGAACAGCCCATTCTGGGTCAGGCAATGATCTGTAGCACTGATCCAAATGGACATGGTTCCCCCTCTTGCCTGGTGGGGAACGCACTTTAGAATCATGAGGATAACTATCAGGAGAGTTACTATCATAATAGATTCCCACACGACCGTCGAGTATTGGGGTGATTTCTGAGGCTATGTGCACAAGCGAAGGGTGCAGAAAAGAAGAATGCAGAAGGCCCGGGAACGGGGGAGTGGCTGGAGTGCACCCTGCACAGACAGGGAAGCCGGGTGCCCAAGCAGGAGAGTGCTCGAGGAGGCCAGTGCAGGACGCCGCCCCCGGTGTGATTCTCCAGCTGGGCTGCACACCTGCTGACCCAGCCTCTAAAAACTCAACTTTCCTCCCCCTCCTCCCCAGACTGAGCTGTCGCCCTGCCTGGGGACACAGATCTGAACTCACACCTGGTCTAAGGCCCCTGGGAGGTAAGAGAGATGAAATGTCAGGGGTGCCCCGCTGGTCCAGTGGCTAAGACTCTGTGCTTCCATCGCAGGAGGTAGGGGTTCGATCCCTGGTTAGGGAACTAAGATCCTGCATGCTGCGTGGTGCAGTGAAAAATATTAATAATAAGAACTAAAGGAAGATAAGAGGTCAGGCATTGCAGTCTCCTAACCCAATTCAGTCTCAGCCCTGCCCCTGACTCCCTGTGTGGGCTGGGGCAAGTCCCTTAACCTCTCTGGGCCTCAGTTTCCTCATCTGTTAAATGGGGACCACGTAAGGTTGTGTTTTTTTTAAGGAGTAAATTGGTAGCATGCATAAAGGAGTTACAACCAGTGTTGGTGGAGAGTGAAGAGGCAACGAGTGTTGTCTGGTGTCATCACGCACAGTTACCGTTGATTTTATTACTTCTGCTGCCACTTCATTTCAGAAGCACAGTGCTTAGCACCCAGGCTACCGGAAGTCAGTATTTCTGTTATTTCTTCTCCCTCCTTTCTCTGCTGCTGCTGCTGCTAAGTCGCTTCAGTCGTGTCCGATTCTGTGCAACCCCATAGACGGCAGCCCACCAGGCTTCCCCCTCCCTGGGATTCTCCAGGCAAGAACACTGGAGTGGGTTGCCATTTCCTTCTCCAATGCATGAAAGTGAAAAGTGAAAGTGAAGTCGCTCAGTCGTGTCTGACTCTAGCGACCCCATGGACTGCAGCTTACCAGGCTCCTCCGTCCATGGGATTTTCTAGGCAAAAGTACTGGGGTGGGGTGCCATTGCCTTCTCCTTTCTCTAAGTAACTCCAAAGAAGGCAGTTACCGATTCAAAGGACGCAAGCACGCAAGTGCACCCACGTGTTCCTAATACACAGCACGCTGCCGCCGCCATCTTCTTTCCAGCAGGCGGCCTCCAGCACTGACTTCCCTCGCTTCCACTCCACCCAACCCCTCCTGAGAAAGGCTCAGGGAAGTTCGCTTTTTCTCCATCCCACCTGCTTATCCAAGCACCATCCTCTCTCGTCCGGATGAGAGGGATAAGACCACTTAACCAGTTAAGTGATAGCCCCCAGCCTCTTAGCCACTGGGACGGCGGAGCCACTGAGAGCGAGCCCGGGATCCCCAGCCCGGGGTTCAGGGTAAACAAGATTACCTGGGGTGGCAGGAACTGGTGGAGACAGAAGGTGTTTCCAAACTTAATCTGAAATTAATTAGAAAACGAAACAAGCCAAAGGACAAACATCTGTGAGCAGATGATGTGCAGAGGCGAACAAATTGGACACATCACATTCCGCTTGAGCTGGGAGTAGGATCCTGCCGGGCTACATAGGGAGTAGCCGGAGAGGCTTTCAGGGGGAGCAGTCTCAGTGTTTACTTCTCAGGATCAAATGACGGAGCAGCGCCAAGCTCCAAAGATGCGGTCAGGGAGAGGGCTCTGCAGGGGAGCTGTGCGTCGGGGAGATGATCATAAAAACTCATCAGAACACACGCTGTTCAGGACCTGGGAGTGAGGAGCAGAGTGGTGCGTATGAGAAGGAAGAAGCCTCCTGAAGCAGCCAGGACCAGGGGCTCGCCCGTACCCCACGACAACCTTCCAGGCGGGATTGGTGGTGATGGCTGTTCCAGGGCACCTCCCTCACAACCCCCTTGCCATTGCTGAGTCAAGGTCTCCCTACCTAATGCAGGACATGGCAGCTCCCCTGACCATGGGAGCAGGCTTCCTCGTGCACCCGGCAGGCTGGAAGGGGTGCCGGCACTGAGGTCCCGGAAGCACCCCTCCACTCCGTGTGCCCCCAGGTGGACTGCTCAGACACGGCCCATGGAGGAGCCCACGGTCCCGGCTGAGCGTGTGCACACGCGGGACCTGCCACTTTGGGCATCCTCACTGGCCTCCTCACCACCCCCTCCCTTTCCCCTTCTCCACCTGCTTCCTGGGACCAGTCCCCAAACAAGCTGCTAGCACCCCAAGTCTGACCCGAGCTGGGGGCTGCTGCTAGGAATGCAGACAGACAAGGATGTTGGTGGCAAGCGGATGGGATGGGGGTTGGTAACCTGGATGAGTGAGAGACACTGTGCACAGACCTGTCCCAAAGCCGGCGAGATCCCTACGGGGACTCTGGTGGTTCCGACTCCCGTTTGGATCAACTGCCTGGTGACCTCATCACCGCCGTTCCCCAGATCCACGTCAGCCCTGAAGTCGGGGACCCCCGGCACACAGGAAGCCACACTCGGAGCATTACCTTAGCTCTGACCCCAGCAGACACCAAGCAACCCTGCCCTCTTCTTTCTAAAGAGGGAGCAGACACCCAAGGATTCTTACCCGAGTTAACAGCCCCCCTCGCCTTGTGCATTGCGGTCACTTGTATCTCAGCAAGAACGAGCTGGAAGCCTGCCGATGGAGGTGGGAGAGAAAATGGGTCCTGGGTCCTGCTGGTCCTAGGGCAGGGGGGGCCGGCTCCAACGCCCTCCGGCCCAGCATTTCAGGTGTCCGTGTCACCTGCCTGAGCCCCTGCTACTCCACTCGCCTGTTGGTGAGGGACAGAAAAGCTCCCTCACTAGGCTACTGTGAGGACTATGGGAGATGGTCAGCACCAACTTGTGGAATTACAACCCAGAGACAGAGATGACAGAGCACATCAACTACACTGAGTAGAAGTTGCTCTCTCTTCCATAATGCTTCCTCCATTGTTTTTTGCATCATATCAAGCACAGGAAGATACACCTGGATCTAACACATGTTGTAAATCAACTATACTCCCCTCCCCCCTAAAAAAAAAAAAAAACCATGAGGGTAGGAGGGGCTTTGTGGGAGCCCTCCTTTCCTCTCCTCCCACCCCTCCACCTCATCACAGATGCTATTGGCGAGCATCTGTCATAAGCCACATGCCCGCTCAGCATTTTCGCACTAAATGCTCCCCACACCACCCTCAAAAGACGAGAGCTGCCTCCCGTCCCTGCCCCACCCCAAGAACGCTCAGCGAAGATGGAGATGCGCCACACCTGAGCTGCCCAAGACAGCAAACACCAGCGACCAGCTGCCCAGTGCTTGGCCTGTGCCTCGTGCAACCAACGGGCTTTTACTTAATTTTAATTCCTGATGTGCAACTAGCCACAGGTGAAACTGGTCACCATGTTGGACAGCAGAGATACACACAGGGGTGAGAAAGAAAAGCAAACTGAAGTCTAAAGGAGTTCGGCAACTGTCCAAGGCCACGGACCTGGAGGAAGGTGGAGGTCAGAGCTGCTCCCACTCTCCCCAGCTTCCCGTGTGCGTCTCCTAAAGCGAACGGCCAGGCTGGCCGTGGACTTACTCAGACACAGGAGACGAGATCTGAAAGTCAAGACGGGCCGGGTGAAAAAGACACTCAGTAACCAGGGAACTGGCTCAGAGAGACAAGGAAATGAATATTCAAAGCAGATAATGGTGGTGGAAATGCTCTGTAAACTGTGAAGTGCTGTCTCAGGGTGGGGGTTATTAATAATCCCCTTTGGCACTGACTCCACGGCAAAGATTTCTTGTCCCTCTCCATATCCTGCTGCTCTGTTAATCGTTAATTAAAGCTTAAGGGATTTGGGAATACAGGCCTCTGAAATTTGGACTAAACCCTCCATGTTATTGAAAAGAAGAAAAAAAAATAAATGAAGACTCTTGGATAATTAGCTTTTCTTTCCCTAAATGCTTTCTGGGTGTCATTACAAACCAAGTGCCAGGCTAATATACCTTGTGTTGTGAATGCCTCACAATTCCTGCTAATTGAATTAAACCCAATTCTCTGCAAATAAACTCTTGGTTGTTCTTTAATGGCAAATAAGGAATAGAGCTGTTTCTTTCTGGAACGGGTCATTACAAGGCCCTAATTACCAGCATCTCAACGTGTTAACGCCAGCCTAACGCAAGGCGCCTTTATGTCGGCTCCTGACAATGACGGCTCTGTCAAGATCAAAGTTGTGGCTTGCCCTTGGAAACTTCTCCCTGTTTTTCCTCCACTTCAAAATATTTAATAACGACTAATCAAATTTCTAAGAGGGCAGAGAAAGGACAAGAGGACAGAAGTCCCCCTTTTTAAAAAAAATATATATATATTCAGGACAAATATTTCAAAACTGACACACTGCTCATGCCTCCTCCCTCCCCTTTCTTTCTCCCTTGGACACAGCACACGTCGTGAAGTTGCCAATGAGTGAAGGAATCTGTGCCTCTGGAGCTGCATGTGAGCCCAAGGTGAACAGAGGAGCCGCACAGAGTAATCGGATGTCAGAGAAGAAGATGGATTCCTCGGTGCGTGCGTGGCCCAACACCTTTATCAATAATGCAATGCCAATTACTTTGGGGACCAGCCTTGGCTCTTGTGGGATGAGAAACTTTATTCCAGGGCTCTGAGAACAGCATCTGTAATCAGCCACCTTGCCCAGACTTTAAAATGCAGCACACATCAGTGCTTACTGGCAGTTCTGCCCTGATGTGTGGGTGGAGGTTTCACGGCTGAGATTTCAGAGTCGGCTGGATGAAATTTTCACACGGGTGTGACTGACCTTTGTGTGCACTTGCTGCTTCCTGGTGGGTGATAGCTGGCTCTCTGAAGTGCTAAGCCCTCATCCTAGGAGAATCCTGTGGATGGAGGAGCCTGGTGGGCTACAGTCCATGGAGTGGCAAGGAGCTGGATACAACTGAGGGACTAAGCGTGCACACACACATCCCATGAAGAGCCTCAGACTCTCAGCTGTCTGTTGTAGAGGAACAGACCAATTTGAGATTACCTGGGCAACCCAGAAATTGGGTTCCCACACTTTACCCTCCAAAGCCTCTCCTTTGCCTCCCTTAGTGCCCAAATGCCTCATTCTTTCAAGATGTTCTGTTTGCCTCCCTAGGAAGCTCTTCTGATCTTCTCTGACAGCAAAACTCTTAAATTCAGCCTCCAGAACCCAGGGCAGACACCCCCATCAGAGCCTGCCAGTTGCTTCAGCTTCCCCTGTTGCATTTTTCTCTCCTGCTTGTGCCTGAGGGCAACACAGCAGAGTGGATGCTTGGGCTCTGATTGGGGTTGAATCTTAGTTCTGTTACTTATAGCTTGGGGCAAGGTACTCAACCTCTCAGAACCTCTCTTTTCTCATCCACAGAACAGGGATGTTAATGGCTACCCTGCTTCAAGGAATGGCTTGGGTATGACGTGTTATAAATAGCAATGTGGATAAAGTGACTGGTGTATAGCAGATGCTCAGTAAATGGAATCCCACCATGGCTCACTGGTAAAGAATCCACCTGCCAATGCAGGAGACGCAGGAGACAAGAGTTTGATCCGGGTTGGGAAGATCCCCTGGGGAAGGGAATGGCTACTCACTCCAGCATTCCTGCCTGGAACAGAGGAGCCTGGCAGGCTGCAGTCCATGGGGTCACAAAGAGTCAAACATGACTGAGCACGCATGCACATACCGTGTTTTTAATTATCAGGCTGACCCTCTGTATTTCCTTGACCCATGTAGATGTCCACTTCCCCCACCAGACAATCAGTTCTTTGAAGGGAAAGCATGGGCCCCATTAACTCCTGTATCTCTAGCACAGCTCCAGGCATGCGCCTGGTTTGGAAAATGTTTGCGTAATAAACTAACAAATAAATACCTGCATGTTTATTCATAATGAATAAAAAAGGAATGGATACCTGGAACAAACACTGAGGAAGAGAAATCAGTCAGTGCTTAGCATGTAGGAGGTGCTTACAACATGTTCGTAAATGAACGAATGAAGCGACACCTACAACCAAACATTCAGGGATTTAAGTGAAAGTCAAATGGAAAGGCTTTGTGATTTCCCACCAAGAAAACAAGTTCCCCCCAAACCCTCCTGCCAGAAGCAGCTCGCATCAGCTCTCAGCAGAACAGCAGTGTTAAATTATTGCTTAACTGCTCCTCATATGATGGTCTCCGTGTCTCGCCAGGAAAATCATCGCCATTCTCTCGGCGCCGGGAACAGCTGCATTTCACATGTTCAGGGCGCCTTTTCAACACAACTCCCTCTAACAAGTCTGAACTTGATTTCAGTGGCTCCCTCTCCCTTTCCTCTCCAGAGAGATCTCTCCAGGAACCTGACATGTGAAGTCCATGGTTCAGGGAAGAGATTTACCATCTCCCAACCTACAGGAATAGAGGAGGAGGAAGGTCTTTTCCCAGAGAAAAGATGTGGTGGTGTTCACACCTGGGGGCTCTGGGCTTGGAGTAGGGGTGGCCCGGGGAGGGCAGCAGCATATTTTAAAGCAGACAATGTCTGTGGCTGCTTCTCTGTGTCTGTCCATAGAAGGAAGCTCTTGATTCTGGCTGAAATGATGACTGGGCTGCACTGGGCCTGGCTGGTGGAGGCAGGGGTCCCTGAGGCTATGGGAGTAGTGCGTGTGGGCTCAATCATGTCCGACTCCTTGTGGCCCCATGGACTGTAGACCACTGGATTCCTCTGTCCGTGGGATTCTCCAGGCAAGATTCCTCAAGTGGGTTGCCATTTCCTCCTCTAGGGGAACTTCCCAACCCAGGGACTGAACCCAGAGGGTCCTAACATATAGGACACCCACTTAACATTCAACTTACAGTCGAACTTCAGATAACAATGAACATAAGTTTTTTAATCATGTACGTATGGCTCCAATACTTTGGCCACCTGATTCGAACAGCTGATTCATTGGAAAAGACCCTGATGCTGGGAAAGATTGAGGGCAGGAGGAGAAGGGGACAACAGAGGATGAGATGGTTGGCTGGCATCACTGATTCAATGGATATGAACATGGACAGACTCCAGGAGATGGTGAGGGACAGGGAGGCCTGGCATGCTGCAGCCCATGGGGTCGAGAAGAGTTGGACGTGGCTTGGCAAATGAACAACAACAACCAGTGTGGGCCACATCCTCTATGGGGCATGCTTTTGGTTGATGAACATTTGTTGTTTCTCTATTTGCAGCTAACTGGGCATCATGTGTTTTTCACTTGCTACATCTGACAACCTGTTGGGGGTTGGGAGGGCAAGGTGAGGAAGCCATTTGCTCAGAGCCTCCCTCCTGCCTGGAAAAGGATGCCCTAGAGAGACAGGTGGCTTATTCAGGTTCTGAAGATCCCTGAGCAGAAGCACCATACTGCAGTGAAGAGGACAGCCTCTCAGTCCAGCTCTGGGGCTTCAAATCCCAGCTCTGCTGCTTCTCAGCTGGTGAATCTGGGCATGTGACCTCACCTCCTCATGCTCCCACGTCTTCATCTACTAACCGGGATGGGTGGTGTCACGGTACCTACTTTATATAGCACGTGGGATGGTTAAGCGGAACCATCTATGTGTAAAGTACTGGATACAATGCTTAGAAATCAGTCAACCCATGTCATAAGGCACCATAGTTATTACTCGGGCCTAGTTTTTGAACTATGGTGCTGAAGAAGACTCCTCATTGTCCCTTGGACAGCAAGGAGATCAAACCAGTCAATCTTAAAGGAAATCAACACTGAATATTCATTGGAAGGACTGATGCTGAAGCTGAAGCTCCAATACTTTGACCACCTGATGTGAAGAGCTGACTCACTGGAAAAGACCCTGATGCTGGGAAAGATGGAAGGCAGGAGGAGAAGGGGGTGACAGAGAATGAGATGGTTGGATGGCGTCACTAATGCAATAGACATAAACTTGGACAAACTCCAGGAGATGGTGCGGGACAGGGAAGCCTTGCATGCTGCAGTCCATGGGGTTGCAAAGAGTTGAACATGACTTGGCAACTGACTATGCGGGCTACTCCATTTCTTCTAAGGGATTCCTGCCCACAGTAGTAGATATAGTGGTCATCTGAGTTAAATTCACCCATTCCAGTCCATTTTAGTTCCCCAATTCCTAGAATGTCGATGTTCATTCTTGCCATCTCCTGTTTGATAACTTCCAACTTGCCTTGATTCATGGACCTAAGATTCCAGGTTCCTATGCAATATTGCTCTTTATAGCATCAGGCCTTGCTTCTATCACCAGTCACAACCACAACTGGGTATTATTTTTGCTTTGGCTCCATCCCTTCATTCTTTCTGGAGTTATTTCTCTACTGACTCCACTAGCATATTGGGCACCTACCAAACTGGGGAGTTCATCTTTCAGTGTCCTATCTTTTTGCCTTTTCATTCTGTTAATGTGCTTCTCAAGGCAAGAATACTGAAGTGGTTTGCCATTCCCTTCTCCAGTGGACCACATTTTCTCAGAGCTCTCCCCCATGACCCGTCCATCTTGGGTGGCCCTACACAGCATGGCTCATAGTTTCATTGAGTTAGACAAGGCTGTGGTCCATGTGATCAGATTGGTTCAGATCAGATCAGTCGCTCAGTTGTGTCTGACTCTTTGCGACCCCATGAATCACAGCACACCAGGCCACTCTGTCCATCACCAGCTCCCGGAGTTCACTGAGACTCACATCCATCGAGTCAGTGATGCCATCCAGCCATCTCATCCTCTGTCATCCCCTTCTCCTCCTGCCCCCAATCCCTCCCAGGATCAGAGTCTTTTCCAACGAGTCAACTCTTCGCATGAGGTGGCCAAAGTACTGGAGTTTCAGCTTTAACATCATTCCTTCCAAAGAAATCCCAGGGCTGATCTCCTTTAGTGGACTGGTTGGATCTCCTTGCAGTCCAAGGGACTCTCAAGAGTCTTCTCCAACACCACAGTTCAAAAGCATCAATTCTTCGGTGCTCAGCCTTCTTCACAGTCCAACTCTCACATCCATACATGACCACAGGATTGGTTAGTTTTCTGTAATTGTGGTTTTCAGTCTATCTGCCCTCTGATGGAGAAAGCTAATATCTACTACTATACATAACTATTATATCTACTACTGTGGGCAAGAATCCCTTAGGAGAAATGGAGTAGCCATAATAGTCAACAAAAGAGTCTGAAATGCAGTACTTGGATGCAATCTTTAAAATGACAGAATGATCCCTGTTCGTTTCCAAGGAAAACCATTCTGTATCACAGTAATCCAAGTCTATGCCCCGACCAGTAACGCTGAAGAAGCTGAAGTTGAACGGTTCTATGAAGACCTACAAGACCTTCTAGAACTAACACCCCCCAAAAATGTCCTTTTCATCACAGGGGACTGGAATACAAAAGTAGGAAGCCAAGAAACACCTGGAATAACAGGCAAATTTAGCCTTGGAGTACAGAATGAAGCAGGGCAAAGGCTAATAGAGTTTTGCCAAGAGAACGTACTGGTCATAGCAAACACCGTTTTCCAACAACATGAGAGAAGACTCTACACATGGACATCACCAGATGGTCAATACCGAAATCATATTGATTATATTCTTTGAAGCCAAAGATGGAGAAGCTCTATACAGTCAGCAAAAACAAGACCGGGAGCTGACTGTGGCTCAGATTATGAATTTCTTATTGCCAAATTCAGATTTAAATGGAAGAAAGTAGGGAAGACCACTAGACCATTCAGGTATGACCTAAATAAAATCCCTTAAGATTATTCAGTGGAAGTGAGAAATAGAGTTAAGGGACTAGATTTGATAGACAGAGTGCCTGATGAATTATGGACAGAGATTTGTGACATTGTATAGGAGATAGGGATCAAGACCATCCCTAAGAACAAGAAATGCAAAAAAGCAAAATGGCTGTCTGAAGAGCCCTTGCAAATGGCTGAAGAAAGAAGAGAAGTGAAAAGCAAAGGAGAAAAGGAAAAATATACCTATCTGAATGCAGAGTTCCAAAAAATAGTAGTAAGGTGAGATAAGAAAGAATTCCTGAGTGATCAATGCAAAGAACCAGAGGAAAACAATAGAATGGGAAAGACCAGAAATCTCTTCAAGAAAATTAGAGATACCAAGGGAATATTTCATGCAAAGATGGGCACAATAAAGGACAGAAATGGTATGGACCAAACAGAAGCAGAAGATATTAAGAAGAGGTGGCAAGAATACACAGAAGAACTGTACAAAAAAGATCTTCATGACCCAGATAATCACAATGGTGTGACCACTCACCAAGAGCCAGACATCCAGGAATGTGAAGTCAAGTGGGCCTTAGGAAGCATCACTAACAACAAAGCAAGTGGAGGTGATGGAATTCCAGTTGAGCTATTTGAAATCCTAAAAGATGATGCTGTGAAAGTGCTGTACTCAATATGCCAGCAAATTTGGAAAACACAGCAGTGGCCACAGGACTGGAAAAGGTCAGTTTTCATTCCAAACCCAAAGAAAGTCAATGCCAAACAATGTTCAAACTACTGCACAATTGCATTCATCTCACACGCTAGTAAAGTAATGCTCAAAATTCCACAAGCCAGGCTTCAACAGTACATGAACCATGAACTTCCACATGTTCAAGCCGGATTTAGAAAAGGCAGAGGAACCAGAGATCAAATTGCCAACATCTGTTGGATCATCAAAAAAGCAAGAGAGTTCCAGAAAAACATCTATTTCTGCTTTATTGACTATTCCAAAGCCTTTGACTGTGTGGATCACAAGAAACTGTGGAAAATTCTGAAAGAGATGGGAATACCAGACCACTTGACCTGCCTCTTGAGAAATCTGTATGCAGGTCAGGTAGCAACAGTTAGAACTGGACATGGAACAACAGATTGGTTCCAAATAGGAAAAGGAGTACATCAAGGCTGTATATTGTCACCCTGCTTATTTAACTTATATGCAGAGTACATCATGAGAAACGCTGGGCTGGAAGAAGCACAAGCTGGAATCAAGATTGCCAGGAGAAATATCAATAACCTCAGATATGCAGATGATACCACCCTTATGGCAGAAAGTGAAGAAGAACTAAAGAGCCTCTTGATGAAAGTGAAAGAGGAGAGTGAAAAAGTTGGTTTAAAACTCAGCATTTAGAAAACTAAGATCATGGCATCTGGTTCCATCACTTCATGGCAAATAGATGGGGAAACAGTGGAAACAGTGGCTGACTTCATTTTTGGGGGCTCCAAAATCACTGCAGATGGTGACTGCGGCCATGAAATAAAAGACACTTACTCCTTGGAAGGAAAGTTATGACCAACCTAGACAGCATATTAAAAAACAGAGACATTATTTTGCCAACAAAGGTCCGTCTAGTCAAGGCTATGGTTTTTCCTGTGGTCATGTATGGATGTGAGAGTTGGACTATAAAGAGAGCTGAGCACTGAAGAATTGATGCCTTTGAACTGTGGTGTTGGAGGAGACTCTTGAGAGTCCCTTGGACTGCAAGGAGATCCAACCAGTCCATCCTAAGTCCATTTCCTTTAGAAATCAGTCCTGAATATTCATTGGAAAGACTAATGTTGAAAATGAAACTCCAATACTTTGGCTACCTGATGCAAAGAGCTGACTCATTTGAAAAGACCCTGATGCTGGGAAAGATTGAAGGCGGGAGGAGTAGGGGCCAACAGAGGATAGATGGTTGGATGGCATCACTGACTCAATGGACATGAGTTTGAGTCAACTCTGGGAGTTGGTGATAGACAGGGAAGCCTGGCGCACTACAGTCCATGGGGTCGCAAAGAGTCAGACATGCCTGAGTGAGTGAACTGAACTGAACTGACAACTGAACAACAACAACTTATAAATCAGCTGGAGAGTGTCTGCTAACCTGCCCAAACAGTGACCTGCAGGACAAGGCAGTTTCCCCCATTCCCTAACCCACAGGCCAGCACTCCATCTGCTGTCTGCTTTTGTAAATAAAGCTTTATTCGAACACAGCTGAGGCTGGAAATAGATAGGCCCCAGGGTGAGCAGTTGGAACTTGTCTCCCATGGACAGATACTCCAGGACGAAGATTACAGCAGGAGCAGGGAGGAGCTGAGTCCAGCTTGTGTAACAAATAAAGAGACCATGTATTTCTCATTCTTGAGGTCAAGGAGACCTCCCTGACTACACATACACAGAAAGCCTCCTTAGGGGTCAAAAAGGAAGGAGCGCCACCCCATAGTGGGTGATGTCGACCTCCCCATAGGCCTCTGTGCTGGAATCCGTCTTGGCTGTGAGATGCATGCACACACAGGGAAGGACCCTGAGATAAACCAGAAACTCAGAACCAGGAGAAGCAAGATGACCGGCCAGAGGGAAACAGGAAGAACTGCCCCATAGAAGTGATTTAAACCACCACAAAGGCCGGACGCTGTCCTTGTGCTCGTCTGTGTGTGTTGTACTATTCAAATGTACTATTTTTCCTCCTTGTTGTTGTTCAGTCACTAAGTTGTGTCCCACTCTCTGTGACCCCATGGACTGCAGCACGCCAGGCTTCCCTGTCCTTCACTATCTCCCGCAGTGTGCTCAAATTCATGTCCATTGAGTCGGTGATGCCATCCAACCATCATATCCCCTGACCCAAATGAAGATACCACTCTTTAAAAGACACACACTCTCAACCAGCCTCACCTCCTTGGGAAGCAGTGGCCGGCTTAAGGAGTGTCCTCAAGGGCCCCACAGTGACCGAGGAGCTTGGAAGAGACCAGAACATTTCGGATCAAGAGCAGCTCTGTGACTCACCTGCAAGAAGACCTCCAGTAGCTCAAGTTCTCTCCCAGAGCAACTCTGAGAGGCGCTCCTCCGGGTTTTGCCAGCATGCTTCCCAGGACGGGGAACTCACTGCCTCCCCAGGTAGGTGGCCCTGTCCGCACTGGAGCCTGCTGCTGCTGCTGCTGCTAAGTCGCTTCAGTCGTGTCCGACTCTGTGAGACCCCATAGATGGCAGCCCACCAGGCTTCCCCCTCCCTGGGATTCTCCAGGCAAGAACACTGGAGTGGGTTGCCATTTCCTTCTCCAATGCATGAAAGTGAAAAGTGAAAGTGAAGTCGCTCAGTCATGTCTGACTCTTAGCGACCCCATGGACTGCAGCCTACCAGGCTCCTCCATCCATGGGAGTTTCCAGGTAAGAGTACTGGAGTGGGATGCCATTGCCTTCCTACCTGCTGTTATAGGGCTCTTCCCCAATGCTTACATGGGCCTCCAGGTAACTCTGACCATGTGTCACACTTCTAACTAACTTGACTTCCCTTTTACATATGTGAAAAAGTGGCTCAGTGGGTAAAGAATCCACCTGCAATGCAGGAGACACAGGCAGACGTGGGTTCAATCCCTGGGTCAGGAAGATCCACTGGAGGCGGGCAGAGCAACCCACTCCAGTATTCTTCCCTGGAGAATTCAATGGACAGAGGAGCCTGGCAGTCTACAGTCCATAGGATCGCAAAGAGTCAGACATGACTGAAGTGACTGTGCATGCACACAGCACACACGCACATGTGCAAAGCCCAGATTCTTATCCTAGGAGCTCCTTGCTCCCGCTGACAGCTCTGTGTTTATGTAAAGGCCGTGACAGCACAGGGAGAGCTGTGCGCTAGGTGCCCCACAGGCAGAGGAGATCCAAAGCCCAGTCGCTGCCAGGCCAGCCAGCTCGCTGCAGCTTTCTCCCTGCAGAGCAGAGCATCCCCGGGGCCCCAGCCTCTGTGCTGTCAGACACCAGGCAGAGAGGGGGCGGCCTCTCTGGGAGCAGCTTTGTTCTTCCAGACTCTTTAGAAAAGCGGTCTGATTCATTGCCATGCAGATGTGCTGCTTCTGGTTCAAACAAGGACAGAGCCAAAGGGAAGTGGGGGAGGCAGGAGAAGCCTGGGACCAAAAGGCCAGAAAACGGTCCTAAAAGGGTCACTTGACTCATGACACAGGCCCCAGGCAAGTTTCTAAAACACTACAGGGACCTAAGCAGTCCGACTTTTGTTACTGTTCAACTTGCTAAGTCATGTCTGACTCTGTAACCCCATGGACTACAACACACAAGCCTCCTCTGTCCTTCACTATCTCCCAGAGTTTGCTCAAATGCATGTCCATCATGTCAGTTTGATGGTTTGATCATGCCATCAAACCATCTCATCCTCTGTTGCCCCCTTCTCCTCCTGCCCTCAATCTTTCAAGGGAGGGGCGTGTTATTTAGTTAGATATTAAGTGGACTGTGAACAGTGACCCATAAGTGCTGATCCACTTCCTGCCTTAGAACACAATGGGAGGTTGTGATGCCTGGAGCTGTGGCAGCCATTCTGTGATCATGAAACTATGACCATGAGGCAGAAACTTTGTGCTGAGAGTAGCAAAGCTAAATTGTGAAGCCAAGTTTGGATTCTCGATGCTACTGAACTAGTCCTGAGCCACCGGACTTCAGTCTTCTTGTTGAGTGAGACACAGTCTTTGCATTGATAAGCCTCTGTTAGCCAAGTATGTTGTTTGCAGCTCAGGACACTCCAGTTGATGGAGCATTTGACAAATATTTCCTGAGTTGTGCCTGGGTGGTGGGGTGGGGTGGAGCCTATCAGAAGTCTCTGCCTAGTGAGTTAGGATCAGATATAGTCAGTAGGACACAATGATGGGGGAGGAGAAGAGGCTGAAAGTATTATGGCCAAAACCAAGAAAGTAGCTTTTTACAAAAAGTGAGTCTCAGGAAGAAACTCAATTCCCTCCCAGTTATAAACATTAGATTTCTAGTTCTGATGGTCTGTGATTTTTGTAAGACTTTTTATCCCTGGTAAGTATTGAGCAGAGACAGGAGAGGCTTATCTGGGGTCTTAGCCAGTCAAAATATGGTGCAGAGAGCATGGACTCTGGAATGGGTTAAGCTGAGTCTGAGTGTACCTCTTCTGAGCCAGGGTTCAGCCTCAGCACTGTTGACATTTGGGGCTGGATAACTCCTCACTGTGGGGTCTCTCACAACGAGATACGGGCCTCCACCATTAAAGGCGAGGAGCATTGTCTCCTCCAAGTTGTGACCCCCAAAATGTTCCAGATATCGCCAAATGTCCCCTGGGGTGCAAATAGTCCTCAATGAGAAACATGCCTCTCAAACAGTTCAGTTATGTTTTATGAGTATCATTCAATTGTCTTCACCCATAGAATGATACTCAGATGTGTTCTATCTATTGAACTTAAAAAAAAAAAGCCTCTCCAGTAGATTGTGAGCAAGGGGACTGACTCCTCTGGGCCTCCTTTTCCTCATCTGTGAAATGGGACTAATAAGAGAGCTACTTGCTGAGCTGGTGAGAGTTCAGGTGAGAGGGGCAGTCTGCAGGAGGCGCTTTCATCAGTGTGAACTGTTTCAAAGATTACCATTCTCTGAGGAAGGCTGTGCCAAGCCTGCTTCATGACTTGGCACTCAGGGAATGTAGGTATTAATCAATCCAAGTCCCCGTTTCCCAGATTAAAAAAAAAGATCCAGAGAGAGCAGGGGACCTGGCCAGTGTCACAGCCCTGGAAGCAGAGTCCTGCTATCTCAAATGCTGACCTGTGTCACGTCTTTTGGAAGCAGAAATCTGAACCAGCCTTTCCCCAAGAGCCTTAACCTGCCCCCCACAGAACCCTCAACTCCAATCAGTTCAAGGGCTTTAATGGGTACAGACTCCATACCAGACATCATGGTAAATACCAGGAAGACAGTGATCAGTCAGATGGGCACAGTCTAGCCTGCCCTCATGAAGACTGGTCAGAAAATCCAAAATAGCACAAATAACGATGGATGAGGTACCCTTGAAATCACATGGAGCCCTGAAATAGACCAAAATTCTGGAAAGTAGACCCAGAAAACTCCAATTCTGCAACCTTTTTTTTTTTTTTCCTTTCCAAATGAGGGGTAGAAAGCTCCCAGGACAGAGGAGAACACAGGCATCAGACAGTCAGCTCTCCAGAAAAGGCATTTCCCCAAATTCTTCCTGCCCCAACAAGAGGGTGTGGGTGGTAACTGGAGGGGCTGAGAGTAGAGAGAGAGGCATGTGGGGAGTGACTGAGATTCTGAGGCTTACGTAATTTCTGACAAAGCCATCCCTGATCAGATTTGGATGGGTACAAAAGAACAGCAGGAGAAGACCCTGATGCTGGGAAAGATTGGGGACAGAGGAGAAGGGGCAGCAGAGGATGAGACGGTTGGATGGCGTCACCAACTCAATGAACAGGAATCTGAGCAAACTCCGGGAGATGGTGAAGGACAGGGAAGCCTGGCGTGCTGCAGTCCATGGGGTCGCAAAGAGTCAGACATGACTGAGCAATTAACAACAATAACAAAAGAGTAAACCCATGGCCAATATGATCACTTCGGATCTTGCCAGCTAGAAAAAACCCTCATCCTAATTTGTGTTACCCGAGGACCCTGAGGGCTACATCCTTGAGGGTGTTTGAGGCAGAGGGAGCAATGTGTCTATTCAAGGCACAGAGGAAAGTCCAGCAGGTCTGGGATATAAAGAGCGTGTGCAAAGGCTCATGGGAGGGGGAGGAGGAAGGCGATGGGAGTTCCATGGGGCTGGAGTAGAAAGGGTGAGAGGGACCCTGTGGATGCTAAGACCAGAAGTGTAGGCTGGGTCCTTATACTGTGTCTGCTCAGTCGCTCAGTCATGTCTGACTTTGGAAGCCCATGGACTGTAAACTGCCAGGCTCCTCTGTCCATGGAATTTTCCAGGCAAGTATACTGGAGTGGGTTGCTATTTCCTTCTCTGGGGGATTTTTCTGATCCAGGGATCAAACCCACATCTCTTGTGTCTCCTCTATTAGCAGGCAGATTCTTTACCACTGTGTCACCTGGAAAGCCTTATACTGAGATGCCTCCAAATCACATTAGGGAATACAGATCCTTCTGCAGGTGCCCAGGGCCACTGGAGGGTCAAAGGTGTAAAGTATCTCATGATCCAGCTTCTATTAGGGGTGCATCCCTTTGGCTTCAGTGTGGAGGATGCATTGAGGGAAGCCAGGCTGGAGATGGGATACAAGGCAGGAAGCTGGAGCTTGGAGAGAAAAATCTTTGGGGAGCAAGAGGTGGCCTGGGCTGCTGTAGAATGCGTTTTCAAACCAGGGGAGTTTGTGCTCCTAGACACTTGGTAACAATGGGAAACGTTTCAGGTTGTCACAGCAGGTAGGTGGGGCCGGCTTACAGTGGGTGAGGGTCAGGGATGCAGCTAAATATCCTATAGTGCTCAGGACACCCCCTGCAGAAGATCACCCACCCAAAAATGTCAACAGTGCCAAGGCAGAGTCCTGGCACTGAGAGATGAAGAGTTGGGTTTGTGTTCAGAAGGTACAGTGGGAGCTCTGATGATGAACCAGACATGGAGGCTGAAGAAATAGGAAATAAGGAGGACATGTCCTAAGTAGCAGGAAGGGTCATGGTTCCATCCTGTGACTTGGGGAGCACAGAGGAGGAGAAGCAAGGAAGGGATCAGGATGGAAACTCAGTTTGGGGCAGGTTGAGGCCAGGGTCCTGGACGGGAGCAGTGGAAAACTCACTCAGCGCTCCCGGCTGTCTGGACATAGGGTGTCAGCAGCTCCCTGTCCCCCCGACTGGACTCATCAGCTCCCCCTGCATGGCCCACCTGGGCCCCCACACCCAGAGCCCTGCCCCCTGAGCCCCTTCCCCGGAGCCCAGCTCTCTGGGGGCGGGTGTCTGGCTCTCCTCGACCAGCCCCACCCTCAGCTGGGGAGCCCATGGCCCCCTCAGCCGAGGCAACCTCGGCAGCAGACGGAGTGGCCCTCCCACTCCCCAGACTTCAGTCACCGCTCCCCTCCACCCAGCCTCAGGACTAATTAGACATCTGCAGCAAGCTACAATTTGCTAAATTGCCTCGCGCTCTAACTTCTGGCAGGGATGAATCCGAGTCCCCAACTCAAAGCCCAGAAGCCTTCCTCCAAGCAGCCTTGGCCCCCTGAAAGCCCTGGATGTCACCCTGGATTTCACCGGGCCCCCAACACCCCAAGGGAGCAGAGCAGGGACAGGTCGAGGGTGTCTCCCCACCAGACGGGGCCGGGGGAGGACAGGAGGCGCCTGGCTTGGCTCCTTAAGGAGCTCGTCATCAACTGTCCCCACACAAAGACTCCAGAGGAAGATGAATAAGTAATCAGATATAACAACTTGCCAAATTGAGTTTAATCAAGAACTAAAATGGGTAAGACAGGAAACACGTTTTATGCGGGTGGGCAGACGAGTCTCTTTTCCTCATAAGACCTTGAGAAGGAAGGGTCCTTGGAGACCATCTTAGTCCAATGTTTCTCAAAGAGGCACCTGCCTCAGAATTCCTTGAGGAGGGTGGGAGGTGCTGGGAATGCAGATCGCTGGGCCCTGTCTCTGAAATGCTGATTCAGTAGATCCAAAGGCAGGGCGCGGGGCAGCAATACTGACTCTTTCAAACAAAGCGGCCAGGTTTCTGACCCCCCACCCATAAAGTCTGGCTTGTGCGAGGATCAAGGTTCTGCAAATCCCTGTTTCTTTACTAAGCTTCCCCAATCCTCCGCATCAGAATTAATCAGAACGGGAGGTGTCACAGCGTTTCCCACGAAGCTGATCAAAGCGCACGCAGGTCCATAAGGCTGTGCGCAGCTGTGCTGCGCCCCACCCCTGCCCACTCCGCCTCTGCCCAGCCAGGAGCACCTGCCCCTCACTGTCTCCCAGGACGTCCATGTCGAGCTCAGGCACCTGATCTGGGAGGATGCACATCCCAGGACCATAAGGCTCCCGATCCCTCTTGTTGCCCTGTTTCGCATACAGGACAAGCAGGTTAGTTATGTTTCAGAAAGAGAGTTTCAACCTGGCGCTGCAAGAATGCCATCATCCCCACTCGGGTTTGGAGAGACAAAGCAGCATATGCATGAATATTTTTACCTCCAAACAAACACATGAGAGTCCAATCTTTCCAGAATTATCGTGTTATAATCATTTGGACAGGGCCTGGACTGAAGAAAGGGATGCCTCTGTTCTCTCTCCAACATCAGACTTCGCCAGGCCCAACACATGTCAGCTCTTGGTTTAGTGATCCCAAACCATCCTTACCTTTCAGTTAAAGGGGACCCTCTAAGAGCGGCTTAAAAGGCAACACTGTATTGGTTAAGTTACCTTTATCACTGAAAGGTTCACAGTCCCCCCTCACACATACCGTTCTGCGAACATCTTACTAACAGATACGGGTTGAGTTAGGAAATCATGCTGACCTGTCACCTTTAATTCTTCACACGGGGCTTCTTGGCAAAGGTAGTAAGGCTTGTTGATGACTAAGACTCTCTAGAATGAGACTCTTACCCAGACCCTTGCCTCTCCTTACTTAGCTTCTAGAGGTCTATGGACACCCTGATATGAATGTAAAATATGAATTTGGGGGAGCGGGGGTCATTGGATTTTGTCTGATTCTCAGAAACATCTAAAAGAGACAAAGGCACCATTGGAGAATTTCTTTCTCAGTTGTAGGGTTTGTACAGCAGGGGGATGACCAGGATGACCTCTGGGGAGCCTTTAACCTTATCCTGTGCAGGAGGCTCCCCTTCGCTCCCATGTCTCCTGCAGGGGTCTCAGAGCGCTGAAGTCCACAGGAGATCAATTTCTGAAACACCTCTGCTCCTGTGCTACCTCTAAAACCCAGCACACAGCTGTCTTCCTCTGCTGAGTCCATGAGGCCCCAGTTGAGAAAGGACTTCATATTTGACAGGTTTGCACAGAATGTCCCGTGAGAGTGCACCTACCCTCGTGCGGAAAACCACATCAATAGGACGGAATAAAAATAGAATCAGAAACATAAGGATGATATTGCCTGCCAGGCCATGACTAAGCACATCATACATAGCACATGGATTGGATATTGGGTGTCTGCTCAGTTGTGTGCGACTCTTTTCGACACCACGGACTGTAGCCCGCCAGGCTCCTCTATCCATGGGATTTTCCAGGCAAGAATACTGGAGTGGGTTGCCACTTCCTCCTCTAGAGAATCTCCCCAACCCAGGGATCAAATCCACAACTCTTGTGGATTCTTTACCAGTAGCGCACCACCTGGGAAGTCTCATACATAGCATCCTGGCTCATCTTCGCAACAGCCCCAAGAAACGGACTACTCTTCCTTCCAGTTTCACAGCGAGAAGACTGAGGCACAGAGATGCCAAGAAACCAGCCCAAGGTCACACAGCAAGCAAGCAGCAGAATAGCATGCCCTTGTCTGTCTTAGCTTTCCTTCCATGAATTCGCCCTCCCCAACCCATTAGCCAGCGTAGTTTTAACTCCCTGGGCTCAGGATCTCGTTTCACTGCCTTCATCCCAACTCCAGGAAGGCAAGATCCGCACTACTCTGTAACCACTGAGCTTCAGCCTCCCTGCCCCCTTTTATTCTGGCCACACTGCACAGCATGCAGGGTCTTAGCTCCCTGACCAGGGATGGAAGCTGTGCCCCAGCAGTGGAAGTGTGGATTCTCAACCACAAGACTGCCAGGGAAGCCTCTCTCCCTTAGACTTCTCAGGTTATACCTGACCCAGGCCATTGGCCTCCAAGCCACCCAGTTCCCCTTCTCTTTCAGGTCCCAGTTCTGCCCTGAGACTTTAGCTGGGTCCTGCCTCTTTTATGCAGTCTTGGACCATAACCTGAGGCTGGCGGGGGTCTTCCTTCAGCCAAAAGGACATGCCTTCACTCTAGACTTAGGACGCTTGATAGACATTTTTTTGAGAGCTTCCCATGTCCCAGGGCCCAGTTTAGGCAGTGGAAACATGTGTGAACAAGATTGAGTCCCTGATTGAAAAGAGCTCATGCATCCATTTTTTAAAAATTCATTTATTTCACTAAATCTTTAATGAACACCTACTATGTGACGAAGTATAGATGTTTGTGTTATTGTGAGTAGGGAGAACAGATGTTCAACTAGCTGACAACTACATTAGCAAGCTCACTGCACACGGTGATCAGGGTCACAGTGAAATAGTTGAGGGATACGGCGGAATGGCAGGTGGGAACCTCATTTCTGTGGGACCCTCTGGGGTGGTCCAGTGGCGGGGGATGGCCTGTGAAGGAGCCCTGAATGTCCCAGAAGATGTATGCATGGGGTGGGTGGAGCAGCAGAGGGAGCAGCTAGGAAACGGCCCAATGGCAGGACTGACCTTGGGCTGTTGAAACAAGATGCTCAGTTTTAGAGCCACAAGCAATGGCAGGGAGAGTGGAACCTGCTTGGTGGGGTGGGCAGCAGCAATGCCAGATGGGCACCCTGCAGCCATGGAGACCATATGGATGCACTGCCTGTGGATGGTTGGGGACACAGGGAAGAGGCGTCAGCCTCTTGGTTTGCTTTGGGTTCAGAGATTCCATTCCAGCTGCTGTGTGTCCTCTTCCTGTGGGCCTCACCCACAGGGGTCTCCCCTCCTGGGCTAGACCCACAGACACCCACCCAGAGGGAGCTGGAAGCACCAGTCCTTCTGGGACTTGGTCCCCATCCTCCGGAAAGTCCTTCAGACCCAACTCAGCCCCCTTGATCCTGGCCCCCTGTTGTTCCCTTCCCTCCAGCTGCTCGTCTGTGACAGACACTGAGCTTTCATTGGGTCACGTTCACTTTTATAGAAGAAAAACAATGAAGAGTAGATAACTGGAAGTGCAGTGATTCCTTTGTACTCCTGAGTGGAGTGTGGACAACGGGAAGCCTTGGCGGGCCTGAAACAACACCCACCCCAGCATCATCGTAAGATGCACAGCAAGGAGTAGTGCCCAGTGTGGATGGTGAAGTTTCACCGACTTGACCCAACTGTGAGCACGTGGTTTCTAGCCCAACACACAGGTAGCCAGGTGGAGACAGCTCGAAGATGGCTTTGCAGCCCATGCCATGGGTGCTGGACAATCCAAACCTGGACAGAGGTGGCAATGTGATGTCCAGGGAACGACCTGGGAAAACATTTAACATCCAGGGAACATTCCCCTGCAGGGAAATGTCAGGGCCATCGAGTATACAGAGCAGACGAAGGAGCTGGAATCAAGAGGGAAGGAAAGGCAAACATCCTCAGATCGCGCCCCTGGAGGTCTTGCCTGCCATCTATGCCAGTAAGTTATCTGAGGAAGGGGAAAAAAAACAAGTTTTTTTTTTTCTGTTTGTTTCCCCCTTTGAACTTTTTGAGCTTTTTCGAAAGGTTCCAAATTATCTTTGATTCTGTAGTTGCTGGTGATAGCATTCAAAGGCCTTCAGGGTAACAGGTGCATTTCAAATGAGTGGAAATAACAAATAAATTGAATCCGGGATTTACAGCATTAGCGATGTCTTTGTTCTCTTGCATCAACGCCAGGCTTACGGACAACAGAGCTATACAGCCCGCAGGAGCCCAGGGGGTGCTGCTGAGGGGGGAGGAGGAAGAGGGGCTGGGGGCAGAGAAGGGGGGATGCAGAGGAGGACCACTGAGTCCCCCTAGGCGGTTCCCCGGAACATGCTGCAGGCTCAGCCTCCAAAACGCTGCTGATGCCCTTCCTCCTGCCTCCACCCCCGCTGCCACCACCCCGGTCCAAGCCATCATTAGGACTTCAACAGTGTCCCGCTGGGCTAGCCTCACTTCTCTTTGCCCCTTCAATCCATTTTCCACACAGCAGTCAAAATGGTCTTTTCAAAACCCACAGCTCATCACGTGACTCCCAGCTTAAAACCCTGCTAGAGCTTCCTATGGTGTCGAGGGTAACCTCTGTGCCGGCTGCAGCCTGGAAGCCTCTGCAGGGTCAGTCCCTGCCCCCCTCTCCGCACTGCCCTCTACACTCCAGCGTGGTCGGTAGCTTCTAAGATGGTCCCCAAGATCCTATCTTCTGGGCATTCATGCCTTGGTGTGGTCCCCGTCTCCCTGAGTATAAACCTGTCCTTGAGACTTGCTTCTAATGAAGAGAAGACAGCAAAGGAGAGACAGCTTGAAACCAGGTCCTTCCTTTAGTTGGTCAGACCTTGAGATGCTGCAGTCTGCAAGAGACTCTGCAAGAGCTAAGCTGCACCTGGATTCCAGATCCAAAGTTATAATAACTGTTGTTGTTTTAATGTTAAATGTTGGGGTGATTTGTTACAGAGCAATAGATAGCTCCTGTATCCAGCCGCCTTTTTCTCCATCCAGCCTACAGATACGCCACTGTCTTCCTTGCCCCAGGGCCCCCAATATACTCTACTCTCTCCTGAAATGCTTCACCCCCACCCTTCACATGGCTGCATGGTTTTTCACGCTTTATTTCTCAGGCATTACTTTCTCAGAAAAGTGACCTGATCACACCATCTAAGTAGTTAACCCACCCACCAGTGTTCTTTAATACCCTTTAGTTCTTTAATTCCCTTTGTATTATAGATCTGACCATGGTTAGTAATTATAAATTAATGAAATATGAGCCAAATGACTCTCACCCATATAAACAGATGTGTGTATGCATCATGGGCAGATGGGTGAGTGGATCAATCGGTGGGTGAATGGATGGATGGATGGATGAATGGAAAGATAAATTGGTGGATGGATGCTTAGATAGATGGATGATGGGTGAAGAGGAGAAAGAGTGACATTGACACATGGGTTTGTGTTCAGAGGAAGATGGCCAATACAGCAAGAGGACTTGGGACTTTAACTTGAGCAGGAGTTGATAACTAGAGTTTCACTGAAACACCCATTTTTTCCATGGTGCTACAATACTACAGAAGAGTTGAGTAGTCAAGGCGGTAACAGTGTGAACTGAAAGCTCAAAATAGTTACTATCTGGCCCTTTTCAGGAAAATTTTGCTGACTCCTGATCTAGAGAGATGGGATTCTTGGGGTTGGTGGTTAGAGTCAGAGCTGCCCCCCAAAATAGGCTTCCCAGGGAAGCAGTGAGCACTCTGTCTTGAAGGTGTGCAAGGGGAAACTAAAAGACCACTTTCCAAAACATTGTAAAGTATTAGTTCATCAAGCATTTAGCCTGTTTGTGTCAGGAACTCCTTTAGAAATCAGATGAAACCTAAGCACCACTTCTCAAAATAGCATTTATCAATGTACAAATATTTGCATAGAACATGAAAATTACATTAAAATACAGATATCAAAAATTTATAAGAGAACAATATGTCTGTGATTTTTAATTGACACATTAAGTAACAATATCTGGTGATGGTGTATAGTAACTCTAAAGTAGACATGAGCATAAAATAGGGGTCAGCAAACCATGATTCACAGGTCAAGCCTGGCCCACAACTTGTTTTTATAAATAAAGTTTTATTGAAATACAGGTACCACCATTTGTTTAGATCATAAGACTGCTTTCATGTTATAAGGCATAGTTGACTAGAGACAGCAAATACACGGGCAGTAACACTGAAACATTTACTCTTTGACCTTATACAGAAAAACTTTGTCAACTCCTAGCACAAGGGACTTTCGAGATATCTGTAACACAATATGAAGAACCTGGAATTTCTATTAGCAATAAAACCACAGGTATTACTAACACTATTGAGGTTTGTTTTGAAATTCATATTAAGGGATAGAGTAAATTTCTGATAAAGCTTATGTAAAGAAGTGTTAGGGGAAGGAGAGACTGCTTAACGGATATGGAATTTCCATTTGGAGTGATGAAAAATTCTGAAACAGTGGGGATGGTTGCCCAACACCATATACTTAACGACCCTGAATAGTATACTTCAGATTGGTGAAAATGCTAAATTTCATGTTATGTGTTCTTACCACAAAAAAAAAAAAAGCACCAAATTAAAAAAAAAAAAAAAAGAATATATTTTGTCCATCCAAGTTTTTGAACCCCCTGAATTTCATCCACAAATTCCAGGTAAACATCTAGGTATATTCCAGGAGTCAAAGTTCTTAGAGAAACGCTTGGCTGTGGATTGCAAAGGAGTAAAAAGCAAGAGATTGACCTGCTAGTGAGAGAAGCAGGGGGACAAAGTCCACATCTGAGACCCTTGGGCACACAAGCCAGGCTGGAGCATGTGGTGATGTCACCGGGAAGGCCCAGGCAAGTGCAAGAGAAAATAAATCTGCTGCCCCACCTGAGGAGCCCAGGAACTAGAGGCAGGAGGACACAGGGGTCCCATCTAGGGATGCTCGGGGTCTGTATTTGTCTACTGCGCAGCTGCCCTCAGACCCCTAAAGCCACGGGGCTCCACGTGGATCACGTGCAAAGTCACATCTGAGCCCGCAGCCTGGGAAGACAGAGGCCTCAGATGCCCTGCAAAGGCAGAACGTCTAATTGTGGAACTCAATTCTGCTTTCATAGGAATCAATTTGGAGGGATTTTCATTTTCAATTATTCAACAACATCCAATTTTCCCTTCACACCTCAGCCAGACAGAAGGAGAGAAATTGCATGTGTCAATCACCCAGGAAGGCCACAGACCAGCCTCCAGTCGCCCGGCGTGGAAGACTGGAGGGCCTGGGGGTGTGCCCCGCCTGTTCTGAGACAAATGGAGACACCAGCTGGCCTTTGGCCCCAGACCCCGGGACACTGTCTGGCGCTGGTTCTCTCTGTCAAGGAGGGAGACAGACAGTCTTGGTCTTCCTGCTGGTGAGAGTGACAGCCTCGGGGCACCAAGGAGGGGCGCAGCCTCTGGCCTCCCCGCCCCCGGCCGGTCTCACGGCCACTCTTCATCCAGCATCAGAGAAGGCCCTCTGGAGTCCTTGGAATTAACAGGAGATAGGGGCTCAGACTCCAACAGCCCTCGCCCCCCGTGCCATACCTCCGAGAAAATGCACATGGTCACTCTGGACCTTGGCTTTGTACCCCTTACCGTGGAAGTGAGTCCCTCCAGCTTCTGGACACAGATGGGTTAAGCAGCCCACTCCAGCTCCCACAACTAGAGGCAGAACCTGGGCTCAAAGCCACAGTCTGGCTGCCGAAGCTTAACGCCCACCCTGTAGAGTAGGGTCCCCAGTCCCCAGGATCCAACGCCTAATGATCCGAGGTGAAGCTGATGTAATATAATACCAGAAATAAAGTGCATGATAAATGTAATGCACTTGAATCACCCCCCAAACCGTCCCCCCAAAAAAATCATCTCCCATCCTCGAGTCCATGGAAAAAATGTCTCTCACAAAACCGGTCTCTGGTTCCATAAAGGCTGGGGGCCGCTGCCGTAGAGGTTGCTGCCCGGCCCAGCACCAGGCTCTCAGCGGGGACGCGTCCACGCCTGTCATCCCCAGTGGAGCCCTCGTTGCCATCACCTGGTGTGAGACTGAGCTGCTCAGCTCCCCGAACCTGCCACCTGGGGCTCAACTGCGTGTGTACCAAGCCCCAGGCGCCAGCCCTCAGCTCACTCTGAAAAGAGTTACCACCTGCCTGCCCTGCACCGGGCCTTGTGTTGATCGACAAGAATAAATAGAATGGCCTTCGTCCACTTGCAGCTCAAATAAGTGACTCCCCTCCATGTGCCAGGGCCTGCGCTGCCCTCCGGCATCCTCAGTGAATGGGGTAGCGGGGAAGGCTTTGGGTATTGCTGTTGTTGTTTAGTCGCTAAGTCATGCCTGACTCTTTGCAACCCCATGGACTATAGCCCACCAGGTTCCTCTGTCCATGGAATTCTCCATGCAGGAATACCGGAGTGGGTTGCGTTTCCTCCTCCAGGGGATCTTCCCGACCCAGTGATCAGACATGTGTCTCTTATGTCTCCTGCATTGGCAGGCAGATTCTTTACTGCTGAGCCACCTTGGAAACCCAAGGCAATGGGTATCACCGGGGGTTAAATGTGCTGAAAGGGGTGGTATTTTGAGCCGGGTGCAGGGTGGGGCTCCCACCACCAATAATAGTAACAACAATACCAACACCAGTAGAACAGTCAATACATCCCCTGTGCCAGGCATTGCTCTCAATGCTCTAAAGTCTTGCAACTAAATCCTCACAATTCTCTGATAGAACAGCTCTTTTTGATCCCATTTTTACAGGTGAATGAACTGGGACCAGAGGCTAGGTTACTTGCCCGAGGTGTCACAGGTCATAGAAGGTGGTGCAGAAGCTCTAGCCTGGGACTCTGGCCCCAGGAACAGGCTGGTAACCATTTGGCTCACTCTGTGGTGTCCCCTCCCCACAAAGAGGAAACACTGTTGGGTTGAACTGTCAGGACTGGCTGGGAGGGTGGAGTGGTCTGCCAGCATTGAGGCCGAGAGAATGATTGGACACCCTCCCCGCACTCCAGCTGGACGGACTGTGTCCAGACTGGCTGCGGCTGCAGGTCCCAGCCCCTGAGGTGGTTCCCATGTAATGTCTGAGGCCAGATGAGCAGGAAGTGACAGGAATCAGCTGTAAGGTGTATCTTCCTCTCTGAGTGGTGATTCGGTACTGATGGGGCTGGGCTGCCCTATGGGCAGGGGGCTGCAGAAATCCTGGTGGGAGCATCACTGGGTGGTGCATCTGTGGGAGAGGAAGGGGGGAGCGGCCAGCCTCTGTGGCCAGCTAATGGCTGACAAGGACCCTCCTCGGCTCTCCCAGGGCAGATGGGCTCACAGGTGGGAGCTGCAATGACAGACCGCCTGAACCATGTGGGACCTTGGGGTCAAAGGCTAGGAAAACTGTCACTCAGAGAGGGGACAGCACTCCCTGGAATTGGGACCAAGATTTCCTCTGATGAAGACACTGCTGTCAAAGAGAGGGCTGGATGCAGACTGGCGTATTTAACTGTCTGATCCACTTAAAACCCGGTGAGGCTGGGAGCGCCCCGGAGACAGACAGGGGTCAGCGGGTCATCAGGATGCTGCCAGAATCTCAGGCAGCAATTCGGGAGGCTGCCGCGATGCTCTTTGGGGGAACGGCCTCACATCTCTTTCTCAAGGGAACACGTTCCTCCTCCCAAAGCCCACCTTCAGGCAGTACCCCTGAAAACTGACCAGCAAGCACAGCATCAGAGCCAGGGAAGAAAGCGTACAGGCGTTGGGGTGGGGGGCCATGGGGCAGGGGGTGGGCTCCCCTCCTTGCTGCCCAGAAAACCAGGGGGGCTGCTTCCCTCAAGCTGACTCCTGGAGCTCAGTCCAGCAGTGATGAGTCCAGGGTGATGTGTCTGGTGGATGCAGAACCACTGCCTGAGGCTGGGGCGAGGACGATGTGCCAGACGAGGGATGTGTCTGGATACAGAGATCCAGCATGCGGGGAGGTTTTGATGTGGACAGCAGCAGCTGGCCGTGTTCCTGAAGCTCATCCTGAGTCCCACTCCCTGCTGTCCTCCCGGATCACGACTCTCCATCTTCACCAACAGCTCTTGAAGACCAGACCCCCTTCAACCCCTCCGCTCCCTCCCCAAAGCAAGCAGAGGGAAACATTCTAGAAATGAAGCTCGACCACCCTCCATCCAGAGGTTCTGTGTCCCCAGGGAAGGGCTTCAGAAGGTGTGTCTAGTACGATGTCTGACTGCTATTGGTGACGAGGAGTCTGCTGACAGAGTGAAAGAAGCCGGAAGCTCCTGGGCTGTTCACAGAGCACCCCCGCCCCGGCACCCCTAGAGCAGGAACAGGTGCTCCTGTTGTCCCCCTCCATGTGGGACTGGAGAGCCATAGGAGGCAGGCACTTGTCAGGCGTGACTTCCAAGGAAACCTAGGCTCCCCCACAGGGTCAAGTGACTTCCTCTCCCCAAGCCTCAGTTTCCCCACATGCACAGTGACGATGGTTTGATCACCCCGGGGGCATCACTGGGCCAGATGTGGAAACCACTCCACACTCGGCCTGGGGCAGCGGCCGTTCAGTAGTTGGTAATGATGCTAATGATGGTGACGGTTCCCATGATTTGCTGCTACTATTGATTTTGGACGATGATGAAGATTACTTAATGTCTTCATCCATCACTCCTCTGCCTCAGAGATCCTGCTTCTCTCTCAATGAAGACAAAGACATCTAATACAGTCCAGGAGACCTGCTACTGTCTGAGTCCTGCTTGTATCTCAGCCCTAACTTGATAAGCCCTGTTTTTTATTTTCCTCTCTCATTCCCCCTCCCTCCCTCTCTCACTAGGGGGCTTGGTGACTTGCCATCCTGCCAAATGTCACCAAGACCTTCTCCTATACCCTAAGCTGTGAGATTTTTTGGCCCTCTCACTGGTTCTCTCATTAATTTCTCACTCTCTTACTCATTCAAAGGTAATTTATCTACTGCCAACTCTGTGCCAGGCATTGTAAAAACTGAAGTGCCTGAAATTCCAGCCACAAATGGGATATCAGCGTGTAGTCCATCATCCATCCATGCCTGCTTGTCAGCAAGCTCAGTTTACAAAGAAATGTGGGGGGAGTAAGATGGGATAGAAGGTCATGGACCCCAGAGACCCAAGTGGCTGTCCACACCTGTTTAATCACAATAATAGGAATATGGGCGCTTCCAGAAACACCTACCTCCAGCACACACACACGCACACACACACACACACACACACATATGTCCTAGCAGAAGATCCAAATCAAATTATAAAATAGGGCTTAAGTACAGGAAAGGGGGTGTCCTCACTGAGCCCCACATGGAATTCAGAGTCTGCTTTCTGCGGGATTTACTGAGAGGTGGGTGGATCCCCAGCCCACTGTTTACTCATGTGCAAGGAAGAGAGACTATGAAAAGAAATATTTTTTCTGATATTCTCAAGAAGGAAGACAACACAGACAGGACAGAGAGCAATTTTTCTTGGTGCGGATCTTGGGATGATAAAGAATTGCAGAGAAAACAGCTTCAGACAAATGAAGGAGCAGCTTTCATGAGACACTGTGAAATTTGGGGTTCAGGTGCCATGGTTTGGGGGCCCAGTTGGTGAAAAAGAGTTGGTCTTATCTCTTCTACAGAGAAAACTATGTTGCTTCAGCTGGTGAGCCTCAAAAGCACCTGGAGAGTTTTGTAACTTCAGGTTCTAGAAGTCAGGGATGCCTTCCTAGAGGAGGTGAATAGAACTTAGATGAGCATATGTGCATGCGTGCTAAAGTCACTTCAGTCACATCCAGTTCTTTGCGACTACATGGGCTATAGCAGAATTTTCCAGGCAAGAATACTGGGGTGGGTTGCCATGCTCTCCTCCAGGGGATCTTCCTGACCCAGGGATCAAACCTGTGTCTCTTTTGTCCCCTGCTTTAGGCAGGTTCTTTACTGCAAGTGCCATCTGGGAAGCCCTAGATGAGTGTGTGGTATGGGGTAAAGGTGTGTCAGAAAGCCCCTCCTGCTTCTGACATCCCAGTACCTCAAATCTAAGGATGCAGCAAGTGAAACAAAGTGGAGATGGGTTAGGAAGAGCATCTTTAAGGGGCTCTTGGGTGCTGGTGGTGGGTGCTGGTCTACAAATCCGAACCAGGGCGCCTCATCTTCCCAGAGCACCTACAACAAGAACTGGAGGCTCACACAACCTCACAGGCCACAGCAAGAGCTGCCACCCCGCTGACTGGCCCCTTCCCAACCCAGAGGTCCCACGAGCCACACACCTAGGAGCTGTGAGGGCTGAATAATCCCAGAAGATATTCGCCAAGGGTAACACCCACACAACATCCCTGCCAGAACCCAGCCCCCCGGCCCCATCCCTGCCGGAGCTCACCACTGAGCCCAGCATCCAAGCTCTCCGCAGCACCAATTTCTCTGGGCTCCATGGTTTCCCGAGAAGGGATAATAAATGTGTTCAGAAGTGTGGGGTGATTTATTAAAGTGCATTGTATTGCAATGGTTTTACAAGAAGATTAATTTTTAATAAAGAAACCTATTACCTCACTCTTTGAGGACCTTCACACACCTAAGAAAAATGATCCTCTCTGCCTCTGTGGAGGTTGCTCTGATTTCTTTCCTGGAACACAGTCCACTTTGCTCTCTCCCTCAAGAGACGAAGATGGACTTGCTGAGTGGGGTCCAGACAGAACCCGGGCCTCTCCTTGGTCCATTAGTGACCGATTGCCCATTTTTCAGGCTTTTTTCTTATCCACACTGGCTTGGCTTTCTGGTCTCAGGGCTGCCCCCTCTCTCATCATGAGAAGCAGTGCAGAACAGATGAAGGGCCAGACTCTCAATCCCCAAGGCCCAGGCCAGCTGCTGACCACTGGGACCTCCAAGCTGGGGCTTGACAGATGGAAGGGAATTTAAAGGAGACCCACATGTGATTAAGACATCAGAATGCGAGTCGGGAATAAAGCTAGGAAGGACTAAGCAGCTTCACACACAAATGGACCAGATGAGAGGCTTCAAAACACCACACTCCACCATTCACAACCTCTGTGACCTTGAGCAAGTCACACGACCTCTGAGCCTGAATTTCCCCATCTGAGAAATGGGGGGAGGATTCAACGAACTGAAACAAGTGAAATCTCTATGTAGGACTTATTTTTGTTGTTACTGTCATTGCTGTTGATATTACTGAAAGGAGAGAAAAGGCTGGGGAGGCTGAATGCAGGGTGGGGGGTGATCTTTGCATAAACTGAAGGCCTTTTAGGGAATAAAATTCCTTCTTCTCTCCTTCCATAGGAATAGCATACAAGGAAACGGGGGTACAATTTGCCAAAGAGGCTTTAGACAAAGCCAAGAAAGAAGGGTCATGAACGTGGTCCAGGCGGATGTGGGCCTGATAGTCCAATTCAGGCAACTGAGGTTCTCTGGGGGATTTTAAACCGAGGAAAGGGCCCTCTGGCAAGAGTAATTATGACAGGTTACTTCAAGACAGAGGGTTAGTATTATTATTGTTGTTATCGTTGTTGTTGTTATTGTTGTTTTTTAAGCCACATCATTAAAAAAACCAGTTGAGAACCTACCACGTGCTGGGATTTCATCTACAGTAATTCCAGGGCTCCAACCCAAACATACATACATTTAATTACACATAAAGGACTTTGTACTGAGCTTAGGGTTGGAACATATCACTAAAATTCCCAATAATACTTGACCCTCATGATAAAATACCAATAGTAGCTAACATATATTCAGTACTTTATCTGTGCCAGACACCATACTAAGCACTTGATATATTAGCTCATTTAATTCTCAGAATAACTCCATAATGTGAGGAAACTGTTTGCAAAACACATATCTGATGAGGGATCACTATTATATAAAGAACTTAAAACTCAATAATAAGACTTGCCCATTCTGGTATTTAATATAAATGGAATTCAGTGATATATGGCCTTTTGAGTCTGGTTTCTTTCAGTGAGCAAAATGGCATTCACATTTCATTGACATTGTTGAGGGCTTCCCTGGTGGCTCAGCAGTAAAGAATCCACCTGCAATGCAGGAGAAGCAGGTTCGATCCTGGGTCGGGAAGATCCTCCAGAGGAGGGCATGGCAACCCACTCCTGCATTCTTGCCTGGAGAATCCCATGAACAGAGGAGCCTGGTGAGCTACAGTCCAGGGGTTCACAGAGAGTCAGACATGACTGAGCGAGTAACAGCAGCAGCAGCCACATTGTAGCGTGTATCAGGGTTTCATTCCTGTTTATAAGTAATATTCCACTGGATGGATAGACATCACAGACAGAAACCAGATTAGTGGTTGCCCGGGGCTGTGGAGAGGAGTGAGTGGGGAGTGTCTGCTTAATGGGAATGGAGTTTCTGCTTGGGGTCTGGAACCACAGTGGTGAAAGTTGTGCAACACTGTAGAGGTACTTAGTACTACTGAACTGTAACACTTTAAAGTGGTTTAAATTGGCAGTGCGTGCACACATGCTCAGTCGCTTCAGTAATGTCCAACTCTTTGCCACCCCCATGGACCGTAGCCCACCAGGCTCCCAGCTGAGGACAACCTGATTTTTCAGGGTTACCATCTTTTGCAAACATATTCATAACTCAGAAGGGAGGTACAGAGCTGAGATTAAGTACTAAAGGGTGTTAACTATAAGGTTCCAGTCCCAAGGGGGATGGAAGTGTAGGTTTATTCTATGGAGATCTTGCTGTTGAGGTCTGATCACACAGAAGGGAAAACAGCAGAGCCATGTAAGAGTTCTAGGCCTGGACTGGGGTCTGCTCCATGGCTGCATTCCAAGTTCATTCCAACTTCATTTAAAGATGCCATCACCAAATACAGTCACAGTCCAAGGTATTAAGGGTTTGGACTTCAACATTTGGATTTTGGTGGGGACGGGACTCAACTCATGACGCCCTGTGCGGATTCAGGTGTAGAACCGGCAAGACTGACAGGTGTTCAGGAGCCACAGCAAGGAAGGAGGAGGATCCTGAGAGAAAAGGACGGGGGAATCCCAGATGCGACATTCAAATAAGGTTCGTGGTGTGGACTATTCTCTATCAGCCGTGCTGTCTCGGGCAGACATGACTCCTGGAAACGCCAAGTGGTTCCAGCTGCTTGTTCCTCAATGCATGGCCCAGACCAGCAACACTGACCCTTCCCAGAGACTGTTAGAAATGCAGTCTCTGGCCCTACCCCAGACCTACTAAACCAGCCTGCAGAGTAACCAGATTCCTAGGTGATTCTTGCTGCGATGTAAGTCTGAGAAGCACTGATCTAGACTCTCAACTTCTTCCTGCCTCCCTCCTCCACAGAAGCCAGGATTTCCAGAATTGATTCCTGTTCAGAAGCCCCCTCCCCAACTTGGTTCCCTGTGGATACACTTGTGAGGCCACATATGCAATTAAGTTATAAAAAGACCCTAGGAAGTTCTTTTATCAAACTGGTTTGCACCCAATTGATTTCCTGGTTGTGCAACTGTGCCCAGTGATGAACCGTTTTAATAGGAAGTGAAATTAGCCCAGAAACCTGGCTCCATCTTCCTCAGCCAGGCTGCCTTCAGAGATGAACCCTGGAGGAGCCAGCTCACAAGAGGTCCTGGCCACTTGGCCTCCCGAGATGCTGGGAAGTGATGAAGGAAATGCTGGGAGAGGTGCTGAAATGGCTCGAGCTCTAAACTGAGAATCAGCGGAGGAGATGCAATGCAGGTGCCCCGGCCCAGTGAAGGGAAAGGAGGGACCTGCCAGAACCGTCCCAAGGCCCACGGCCCTGATGGAGGTCGGGTCAGTCACTGCACTTCCTAAGAGAGAAAGGAGGCTCAGAGAAGTTAAGCAACAGTGCCCTTATCACACAGCAAATGAACAGAGGAGCCAGGATTTGAACCCAGATGTCTGATAACAGCAGCCGACTGCCTGGCCTTCACACGAGGTGAGGATCAGTTATTGTGCCGGGGTTGTCAAGGCAACATTCGTCTCTGCCTGAGGTCTTGCAAAGACGTTTTTCTATCAGGTTGTTCCATCTTATCCTAGGGGTCCTGCCCCTCTGGCTGGAAACGCTGAGTGTTTGGGAAAGTGGCTCCAAGAGGCTTAGAAGAGTCTTTGGGAAGATCAGTGGGCTAAGGAGTAAGAAGGGCCCCCCCAGGGTGTCAGCTCCAGGAGGGCTGCGCCAGGCAGAGGGCATCATCCGTCCAGCCGACAGCCGCCTCCGCTAATTAGGGAAGCTTATCCCAGGGCATCACGGGGTGTGTTTAGCTTTCAGATCCCGTCTCTCCCACTGACTACAGTCCCTGGCAAGGACCCGATTTCCTAATGAGATGTGGACAGCTTCTTTCACCCTCAGGGCCTGATTTTAACCCGGGAAAGAAAAGCACGCCGGCCACCTGTTGGCGTCCCTCCGATGGCCATGGACGAATGAGAGGAAGTGAGAGAAGGTGAGACACTGGTGGAGGAGGGCCTCTAGCAAAGCCGCGGGGACCATTCTATCTCCCTAAGCCTTGATGTCGAATGGAAATAACAATACCGGCCACCCCCTCACCCCCAGGGGCATGTCAGTGCCTTGCGCCCACGGTGCACTGACTCACGGAGAGTCAGCTGTGCTGGTGTGTGTGCTGGAGGCACTCATCTGTCCCCTCAAGGCCACCCTACTTGCTCTGTGCCTGGGAAGGTTCACCTTCATGGACTGTAGTGACGGATCCCCTTCTTCATGGGCGGAGGGAGACGGACATCACAGGATAGCACAGATGGGAGCAAAGGGAGATGAGCGTGTCCTCCTGACTCCCTCTCTGCTGGAATGTGGGCTGACAGTGACCTCTCCTGAAGGTCACAGCCGTGTCAGGTAAAGTCTGGGTTCTAGGAACCCCCGTTCCCTTGGCCCCTTGAAGTCTGGGGAGGCGGTAACAGCCCCCCCCCCAACTGTTGCTGGCTCCAGGGCACTGCCTCTTTGCCCATCTGCCTCTCTTCACCATGCCCTGTCTCATAAACAATACCCAGGTGGTTGGATGGCATCACTGACTCAATGGACATGAGTCTGAGCATCCGAGCAAACTCCAGGAGACGGTGAAGGACAGGAAAGCCTGGTGTGCTGCAGTCCATGGGGTCACAAAGAGTCGGACATGACTGAGCAACTCAACACAACAACAATCCTAAACTCTCTTCACTTCTCCCACGAGTGCACGTCATGTTTCTGCAGGGACCCTGACCCACACAGAATCTGAATTATTTGGCCCCTAACCTTCAAACATAATTATAAAGAACAGGTGTTACTAGCTTCCTATTGGAGATAAGAAAATTGAGGATTAGACCTCAAATCTGCATAAACAGCCCAAGGCCATACATTAGCTAATAGAATTGCCAACGTATGGAGTCTGGTCTACATCTGTGACCCATGAGTCAAAATGAGTAAGTGCTTATTGAATGGAGGAGGAAATGAATGACTGAATAAACCCATTCCACCCCACCATCTCTAATCTAGGGTTTAAATCTAGCTGTGTTGCAGGACTTCAAGTGTGCTTCATCCACAGTTCACAAGAATCATTCCTCAGAGCCACCTGTAACCCTGGGGCTTCCCTGGTGGCTCAGTTGGTAAAGATTCCTCCTGCAATGCAGGAGACTGCCTGCAATACAGGAGACCCAGGTTTGATCCCTGGGTCAGGAAGCTCCCCCTGGAGAAGGAAACAGCAACTCATTTCAGTATTCTTGCCTGGGAAAATCCCATGGACAGACGAGCCTTGTGGGCTACAGTCCACAGGGTTGCAAAGAGTCAGACACGACCAAGCAACTAAATCACCATCACCACCCTGTAACACGGGTCTCCTCAAAGACCCTTGCCCCGTCTCCAGCTTTCAGGCCAACTTGATACTAGATCAGCTTCTTCTAAGATCACCATTTTTTTAAGAACTCAGTGTTCCCCAAACTGTATTTTTCCACCCCAGAGCCTCCAAGTCACAGCAACTCAACCCTCTGCACTTTATCTACAAAATTTTCCAAAATACTGCGATTTTAGTGGGACTATTAAAAATCTGTCAGAGAAATGCTGGTAATGGCAAAAACATTTCTCTGGGGCCGTCAATTCCCCCACATATCCATCAGCGCTGCCCTGCACGACAAGGAAGCCCTCATTTAGAATGTGTCAATTCTGATTATTAATGCGGGGAAAACACCTGCTAAGTATGTTTTTCTGGAGGTGAGCTTGGCAGGACACAAGGGCAGCAGCAGCCGGGGCTGCAGAGAGAACCCTGGCGCCCAGGGCCAGCTCTAGGAAAGGCCACCATGATTAATGAGAACTTGGCGATCACAGCACACATGGGGCAGGAGGGGGCGGGGCGGAGTGGGGAGAGTCGTCACAGCACGCAGATGGCAGTCTCCCCTGGATTGCACGGAATGCATTCCTGCTTGGGGTCCACAGCACGCTGACATGTTCATTAGTCCTCAGATTTATGAGCTCGTGAAGTGCCCTGGAAACTCCCTACAAAACAGTCCTCAGGGTTCAAACCTTATCAGTGAACAGAATAGCTGTGCTTCATTGTTTCACTAAAATGCTTTGACTTGATCACTACCACCATTAAACCAAGTGTAGGCACTCACTTGTGTACTGTTTCATTTGTCTGTCCATCCATCCATCTATCCATGCATTCATGTAGTAATGTTTGTTCTGCCTCTTTCTCTCTTACTTTCTCCATCCATGCATTCATCCAACTAACCATCCATCCATCTGTACATGGAAGTTTGTCCTGTCTCTCTTTCTTTCTCTCTCTCCCCCTCCCTCTCTCCATCTTCCCACCCAGCCAACAATCCAGTCACTAATTCATGAATTTATTTCTTCACTCAACAGGCACTAAATGAACCATTACTCAATTCCAGACAACATGGTAGTCACCAAGGATACCAAGATGAATCGGACATGGGTCCTTGACCTTAAGGAGCTCTCAGTCTAGAGGAGGAGACAGACATGAGTATGGGTAAAAGGCCCCAGGGAAGATGAAGATAGCAGCAGACCATTGGCAGTGCCAGGGCAGAACTGCCCAGGGGAAATCGCAGAGCTGGGTCTTGCAAGATGAGCAAGGAGAGTTGGACAAGTAGAGAAGAGTGTGTGTTGGGTGAGTTGGGATGGCCAAGGCCGTTCTGGGCAGAGAGATCAGCATATATAAAGGCATGGAAGTTTGATCACTGGTGAGAATTAACAGGTGAGGCAGAAGACTGAGAAGGAAAAGAAGATGTTTTCTGATGTCTTGAAACACCTGAATGAAGCAACATAATCATGGTGAAACATGAAGTCCTGGAGAGGAAAAGCACATCCTTTTCAACTTGCCATATATCCCTTTCATATCTAATTGTTGTTGCTATTGTTTAGTTGTTAAGTTGTGTCTGACCCTTGGAAACCCCATGGACTATAGCCCACCAGGCTCCTCTGTCCATGGGATTTTCCAGGCAAGAATTCCATTTCCTTCTCCAGGGGATCTTCCTGACCTGATATACCACCTTAAATACAGGGGGAGCTTAATAACTATTTGTAGAATTCCATCATTTTATTAATTCAGCTCTGTTTCATCAAGTGTGTAATGAATGCCCATCAGGTATGCCCAGGGCAGAGGCACACAGGTGGGCACCTATTAACCCCAATACCTCAGGGCTAAGTACACAGTGCCTGGCACCTAGCAGATTCTCCATGACTATATGTTCAGTGAAAGAATGAATGTCAAGTGTCATGTATGTGTTTCATGGTCATGATATCATGTTAATGCTTCAGTTCAGTTCAGTTCAGTCGTTTAGTCGTGTCTGACTCTTTGCGACCCCATGGACTGCAGCACACCAGGCCTCCCTGTCCATCACCAACTCCCAGAGTTTACTCAAGCTCATGTCCATCGAGACAGTGATACTATCCAACTATCTCGTCCTCTGTTGTTCCCTTCTCCTCCCACCATCAATCTTTCCCAGCATCAGGGTCTTTTCAAATGAGTCAGTTCTTCGCATGAGGTGGCCGAAGTATTGGAGTTTCAGCTTCAACATCAGCCCTTCCAATGAACATTCAGGACTGATTTCCTTTAGGAGGGACTGGTTGGATCTCCTTGCAGTCCAAGGGACTCTCCAGAGTCTTCTCCAACACCACAGTTCAAAAGCATCAATTCTTCAGTGCTCAGCTTTCTTCACAGTCTAACTCTCACATCCATACATGACCACTGGAAAAATCATAGCTTTGACTAGATGGACCTTTGTCGGCAAAGTAATGTCTCTGCTTTTTAATATGCTGTCTAGGTTGGTCATAACTTTTCTTACAAGGAGCAAGAGTTTTTTAATTTCATGGCTGCAGTCACCATCTGCAGTGATTTTGGAGCCCCCAAAATAAAATCTGTCTGTTTCCACTGTTTCCCCATCTATTTGCCATGAAATGATGGGACCGGATGCCATGATCTTAGTTTTCTGAATGTTGAGTTTTAAGCCAACTTTTTCACTCTCCTCTTTCACTTTCATCAAGAGGCTCTTTAGTTCTTCTTTGCTTTCTACTGCTTACTGCAACCTTACAAGGAAAATGGTATTGTTTTCAAAAGAGATGAGGAAACCAGAGCTGGGGGATGTTAAATAACTAGCTTAAGATTCCGCTGCCGGGACTGAGGAGAGCTGGGGTTGGAATTCAGGGGTGTTGTTTCCCAAGCACCCACTATTTCCGTGCTGCTCATCCAGGACCCCTCCCAAAGCCAGAAAGAGGAACATGACACAGGACAAAGGAATCCTCGGAGCTGTCAGGGAAGGACCAAGCCTGTAGCCAAAAGTGACAGGCAATTTGCTTGATGCCAAGGTGGCCAGGGAGGATTGTAGAAGGGAAATGAAAGTGGAGGAGGGTTGTTTTTTAGTGTGAGGAAATTGTGGCTGTATTCCCATCTCATCAAGTCCTGCTGTTAGCTGGGCCCTCATAAAAGAGAAACCCACATTGTCTAGCTCCAATTTAGCATCTGGGCATCCACGTGGGCCCAGACATGCTCTTCCTGGAAAGAATGATCTTAACCCTTTCTCTGCATGGATTAGCAAATAGTTCCATCAATAGTACTTCTGGCTTGAATTTATAGTGGCACAGGCTTGGAGGATGGAGGGGCCAAGAATCACTTTACCCTAGTGAGTCCTTCCTGGCTGCCTCCCCAGCTGGGAGATCTCTGAACACAAGGACCCTTGTCTTCTACATGTGTCTGATGCCCTACAGTTCAACCATTTTTTATAGAAGATGGAAACCAGCATCCAGTCACCCAAGCCAAACCCCGGCTTCCAATCAGAGGAGGCAAGACAGCTTCTCCACATCTAAAGCAGAAAGACTCCTTTAGCATCAAAAAGGGGGAAATAAAAGGGGAGAAAGGGCTTTCGAAGTCTTCTTGCCCTGCTCAGACTCAACAGCTCCAATTTGGAGAATTATTTTAGGCCTCCTTTTGATGGGGAGCTGAAAGGGCAAAGTTTGGGCTGCAAATAAAATTGAGCGTGCTGTGCAAAGGAGAGTCACACCACACCAGGAACATTTTAAGGAGCTTATATGCAGCTCCGAGGAGAGCTTATTACATCTCTGCTTCCTGGGAACTTGAGGATCAGATTTAATCTGTAAAGAGGCCCTGTCAAGGTCTCCTCCCCAGGCAAACAGAGCCTCCAGCAGACCCAGGCTGAACGGCGGTTCTCTCTCCAGCCTCGGCAGAAAAGCACACGCAGCCAGCCGTTGGGGAGACAGCGTCCAGCGTAACCACCCAGTCTCCTTTATGCTCCATTTCCCCACCTAATATGTAGCTGTTCTGCATACGTAACTTCTATCGCCAGCAAAATTGAACGTCCTGATTCTTAATAACGCTGGGCAGTAATTTCATCACCCGGATCACTCTCTTCGCCTGTCAGCATAGAGGGGGGAAAAAAATTCCGTGTTGTTGGATAAACCCACCAGATGGTTCATCTCTATCAATTGCACATTACGCCTGCCGTTACATCTCACTCTGAGTAAATCTCGACTGTTTAGCGACCATCACGTCAGTATTTTTTTGCCTAGTTAGCCTTTCAACCTTATTCCCAAAGTAAGCAAACCATGCTCAATCCTCCCATGGACCTCGTTCCCGCGCCTGCATCCAGATGCATATGTCCTCAGCTCTGTGAGTCACTGCTCGGCGCCAGCTAAGTATATTACTGCCTCGAAAATTAACTTGCACACTGAGAATAATCACAGAACAGAAATTTGTTTTCCTACAAGGTTGTTTTCCAGCTGTTTTAATGCAGACAATTTTACCCTGGAACCTAAATTGAAAAAAAAAAAAAAAAGAGAGAGAGAGACAGAGAAAGAAGAGAGACTTTAAAATCTGCATAATTTGAAAGTGCTTAATGTAAATTAGATAGATCAGCCTAATTTTATTTCAGTACTTTTTAATTGCATTTATAATTAGCAAAATACATTAATGTGCTACACAGAAGGTCAGGATTTCTGGTAAAGGGATCTAATTAAAATGCCCCAGTGCATTTCTGTCACACATGCGCCCAGAGGCCTGCTTCCCTCCGCACTCCGGACCGGGGACTATTTTTTAACTCGTGTGCGTTTTCATCAAAACCGGAGATCCTGTGATCAGCCTTGTGTGGAACATCCCACTCTTAGGGACGCCCAGTGAGTCCATTCCAAGTCTTAAAGGCCAGATCCCATTTGTCCCCACGTGGCAAGGCAGTTTTCAACAGTAACTCATTTCCCTTGGAATTCCCTTTCCTCACTCTTTCATCCATTCGAGCAGACGTCAGTCCGTGTTTTGTGTGGGGAAGGGTTGTAAAAGCAGCGAGCAGCCAACACCAACAGCGGTAGGAGGGCTTCTCTGCTTGGGCTCTCCTGTGGTCCTGTTTGCCTCTGAAGAGCACTCCCATTGAGGACAGAGGTTGTGGTCCGCATTCTCTATAATGACAGTGACGATGATGATGCAGTACCAATAGTAGTAGAACTGAGTTTTCTCTCCTCCAATTCCTCCCAAAGTCACCCTGAAACCAGTTATTATTAATACATCACTCTCAGGCCATTTTCCCTGATTCCACAAGCTGCTGACCCAGCAGACGGCCACTTGACTTGCTCTGTGGAGTTCTTGCCCTGCCCAGCGAAGGATCCCACTCTAGCTCCACCTGCAGCCTGGCCAGGGCTCCGCATATTGGGAGAGTGGTGTCTGCTCAGTGCCTCAGTTGTCTAACTCTTGGCGACCCCATGAACTGCAGCCTGCCAGGCTCCTCTGTCCATGGGATTCTCCAGGCAAGAATACAGCAGTAGGTTGCTATGCCCTCCTCCAGGGGATCTTACTGACCCAGGGACTGAACCCCCATATCTTGTAGCTCCTGTATTGGCAGGTGAATTCTTTACCCCTGAGCCACCTGGGAAGCCCTGGGAGTGTGCCAGTGAGGTCTAGTCCCAATACAAAGGCACGAACTCGGCCTCCCCCACCCCCTGTCCAGCAGGTCCTGGTAGCAGGATGTCCCATCACAGGGTGCTCTTAAGTTCCTTTCACCTTGTTCGCATCCTGTTAACACCGACACCATTACCCAGGAGAAAGGGGATGGGCTCTGGGATCAAGTTCCCCCTAGCACTTTGGCTAAGGCAAAGATGAGCACCACACCGTTGGACTCAGAGATCAGATCAGCCCGTGTGGCCTGTGGGGTTAATCTGGTTCTCCTGTTCTCAGAACATTTCCCACTTTTTCTGGAACAATCTGGTATATTCCACAGTTTCCTATATCTACTCTTCTTACTTAAACATGTCTCTCAGTGTATAGGTAGGATATGTATCTATGTTCTTGAGCTTACATATTTATATAATTATATATATACCCACATGGGCTTCCCTGGTAGCCCAGTGGTTAAAAAAAAAAAAATCTACCTGCAATGCAGGAGATGTAGGGGATGCAGGTTCGATGCCTGGGTCAGGAAGATCCCCTAGAGGAGGCCATAGCAACCCACTACAGTATTCTAGCCTGGAGAATCCCATGGACAGAGGAATCCGGTGGGCTATAATCCATGGGGTTGCAAAGAATCAGACACAACTAAAGCGACTGAGCACAAGCACATATACACATACACACACACACATATATGTGTGTGTGTATATATATAACAGATACATATTTAATACAAGAAATGAAACAGGCATATACATCTTTGAAGAAATGCATATTCATTTTCTGAGGACAGATGTATATTTAGTACATGAAACAGAACACCCAGATATAGCAATCCTCCCCCACTTATTTTTTTAATTAATTAAAGAAATTAAACACTCCACATTATATTCTGGGAACTAACATTTGTTGCATATGTAGATGTACTAAGAGCTTACCCAAAGAGCTATATATTTTTATCCTTCAATTTTTTTCAATGATCCTATCTACATCCCAATGGGATAGTTTTGAGAAACCTCCCTTTTGCAGAGAAGCTGAGGTTCAGAGAGGCTACCCGAAATTCTCACAAAGCTGGTCCCAAAGCCAGGCCTGTGTGACCCAGACAATGGTCCACACCTCCAGGCCACACTCACACTGACCGTGAAGGAGTGTATGCAGTGACCGCACAGAGCACATACCCACGGGGAACCTCACAGCTCAGACCCCTTGGGCATAATTGTTGAACATACAAGGGAACATATAAGGTTTTCCTTCTGATCCCATTGGGAAAAACAGAACATTTGACAAACTTAAGGAAATAAACCTGGTGGAAGAGCCGACTCATTGGAAAAGACCCTGATGATGGGAGAGATTGAGGGCAAGAGGAGAAGGGGACGACTGAGGATGAGATGGCTGGATGGCATCACCGACTCAATAGATGTGCATTTGAGCAAACTCCGGGAGATAGTGTTCAGTTCAGTTCAGTTCAGTCACTCAGTGGTGTCCAATGCTTTGCGACCCCATGGACTGCAACACGGCCGGCCTCCCTGTCCATCACCAACTCCTGGAGTTTACTCAAACTCATGTCCATTGAGTTGGTGATGCCATCCAACCATCTCATCCTCTGTCGTCCTTTTCCTCCAACCTTGAATCTTTCCCAGCATCAGGGTCTTTTTCAATGAGTCAGTTCTTTGCATCAGGTGGCCAAAGTATTGGAGTTTCAGCCTCAGCATCAGTCATTCCAGTGAATATTCAGAACTGATTTCCTTTAGGATGGATCTCCTTGCAGTCTAAGGAACTCTCAAGAGTCTTCTCCAACACCACAGTTCAAAAGCATCAATTCTTGGGCAATCAGCTTTCTTTATAGTCCAACTCTCACCTCCATACAAGACTACTGGAAAAACCATAGCCTTGATTAGATGGACCTTTGTTGGCAAAGTAATGTCTCTGCTTTTTAATATGCTATCTAGGTTGGTCGTATCTTTTCTTCCAAGCAGCAAGCGTCTTTTAATTTCATGGCTGCAGGCATAACCTACAGTGATTTTGGAGCCCCCCAAAATAAAATATGTCACTGTTTCCACTGTCCCCCCATCTATTTGCCATGAAGTGATGAGACTGGATGCCATGATCTTAGTTTTCTGAATGTTGAGTTTTAAGCCAACTTTTTCACTCTCCTCTTTCACTTTCATCAAGAGGCTCTTTAGTTCTTCTTCGCTTTCTGCCATAAGGGTGCTGTCACCTGCATATCTGAGGTTATTGATATTTCTCCTAGCAATCTTCATTCTAGCTTGTGCTTTATCCAGCCCAGCGTTTCTCATGATGTACTCTGCATATAAGTTAAATAAGCAGGGTGACAATGTACTTGATGTGCTCCTTTCCCTATTTGGAACCAGTCTGTTGTTCCATGTCCAGTTCTAACTGTTCCTTCCTGACCTGCATACAGATTTCTGAAGAGGCAGGTCAGGTGGTCTGGTATTTCCATCTCTTTCAGAATTTTCCAGTTTATTGTGATCCACACAGTCAAAGGCTTTGGCATAGTCAACAAAGCAGAAATAGATGATTTTCTGGGAAAAAAACATCATTTTTGATGATCCAACAGATGTTGGCAATTTGATCTCTGGTTACTCTGCCTTTTCGAAAATCAGCTTGAATATATGTAAGTTTGCAGTTCATGTACTGTCGAAGCCTGGCTTGGAGAATTTTGAGCATAACTTTATTAGTGTGTGAGATGAGTGCAATTGCTCAGTAGTTTGAGCATTCTTTGACATTGCCTTTCTTTGGGATTGGAATGAAAACTGACCTTTTCCAGTCCTGTGGCCACTGCTGTGTTTTCCATATTCCTGGCATATTGAGTGCAGCACTTTCACAGCATCATCTTTTAGGATTTGAAATAGCTCAACTGGAATTCCATCACCTCCACTAGCTTTGTTCATAGTGGTGCTCCCTAAGGCCCACTTGACTTCGCATTCCAGGATGTCTGGCTCTAGGTGAGTGATCACACCATCATGGTTATCTGGGTCAGGAAGTTCTTTTTTGTATAGTTCTTTCGTGTATTCTTGCCACTTCTTCTTAATACCTTCTTCTTCTGTTAGGTCCATACCATTTCTGTCCTTTATTGTGCCCATCTTTGCATGAAATGTTCCCTTGGTATCTCTAGTTTTCTTGAAGAGATCTCTAGTGTTTCCAATTCTGTTGTTTTCCTCAATTTCTTTGCACTGATCACTGAGGAAGACTTTATTATCTCTCCTTGCTATTCTTTGGAACTCTGCATTCAAATTGGTATATCTTTCCTTTTCTCCTTTGCCTTTTGCTTCTTTTCTTTTCTCAGCGATTTGTTAAGACCTCCTCAGACAACCATTTTGCCTTTTTGCATTTCTTTTTCTTGGGGATGGTCTTGATCACTGCCTCCTGTACAATGTCACAAACCTCCTTCCATAGTTCTTCAGGCACTCTGCCTATCAGATATAGTCCCTTGAATCTGTTTCTCACTTCTACTGTATAATTGTAAGGGATTTGATTTAGGTCATACCTAAAGGAGATCAGTCCTGGGTGTTCATTGATAGGACTGATGTTGAAGCTGAAACTCCAGTACTTTGGCCACCTGATGCGAATAGCTGACTCATTTGAAAAGACCCTGATGCTGGGAAAGGTTGAGGGCAGGAGGAGAAGGGGACAACAGAGGATGAGATGGTTGGATGGCATCACCGACTCAACGGACATGAGTTTGGGTGTACTCTGGGAGTTGGTGATGGACAGGGAGGCCTGGTGTGCTGCGGTTCATGGGGTCGCAAAAGAGTTGGACACAACTGAGCAACTGAACTGAACTGAACTGATACCTGAATGGTCTGGTGGTTTTCCATACTTCCTTCAAATGAAGTCTGAGTTTGGCAATACCGACTTCATAATCTGAGCTATAGTCAGCTCCCAGTCTTGTTTTTGCTGACTTCTCCATCTTTGGCTGCAAAGAATATAATCAATCTGGTTTCCATGTTGACTGTCTGGTGATGTCCATGTGTAGAGTCTTCCCTTGCATTAGTGGAAGAGGGTGTTTGCTATGACCAGGGTGTTCTCTTGGCAAAACTCTATTAGCCTTTGCCCTGCTTCATTCTGTACCCCAAGGCCAAATTTGCCTGTTACTCCAGGTATTTCTTGACTTCCTACTTTTGCATTCGAGTCCCCTATAATGAAAAGGACATCTTTTTCAGGTGTTAGTTCCAGAAGGTCCTGTAGGTCTTCACAGAACCATTCAACTTCTTCTTAAGCATTACTGGTCAGGGCATAGGTGTGGATTACTGTGACATTGAATGGTTTGCTAATGGGAGATGGTGAAGGACAGGGAGACCTGGCATGCTGCAGTCCATGGCGTTGCAAAGAGTCAGACACAACTGAGCTACTGAACAACAAGCAAATAAACAGAATAGACATCTGAAGAAGAGATACATGATCCATGTACATTTCGTGGAGAAAAGCATAAAGGTGAGTAATTAGAGCACGACACGCAGTTTCCAATTCTTGTTGCTCTGATAAGAACCCAGCAGAGATGCTATCCTGTGACGCTGAGCTATATAAAGCCCCCCACTGCCAGCTTGTTCAAGCCCCCACGCCTCTGCCTCTGCCGTGCCAGCGCCCAGGAAGCCCCGCACCTCCCTGGTCCACCTGGGGAACAAATCCTCTCATCCTTTGCAACCGAACCCAAATATCTCGTTCTCATCACAGCCTTCTCTGACCCTTGCTGGTATATATGTGGCACACAGCAGGGATAAACCAACTCTGCTTGGAGGGTCAGATGAGTCATAATTTATTGTTTGAATTCTCCAAAGGGAAAATCTGTCTTATTTATCCTACTACTAATGGGAACTAACATCATAGCAACATCTATGTGCAGGAACTACAATAAACGAGTCACACACAACATTTCCATGACTTCTCATGGCAACCCTACTTGTCACATTTATCCCTGTTTTTCAGGTAAGGAAATGGAGATTCAGAGTGGTTAAGTAACATGTCCAAAGTCACACAGCTATGAAGCGCTAACAGCAGTGTTCAAAGCCAGGCTGTCTTCTTCACTATAGACTCCCAGGGCCTAGCACACAATAGATGCACAGTAAAGGCTATTTGAGGGAACAAATGGTGCGTATTTACTGGAAGCCTCCCTCCCGTGTCATATCCAATTACTTTCAAGCAGATGGAGTGAGGACACCTTTCAAGCCCTTGTCCTGCTTGTCCTAAGGCCTCATGACTTACCTTGAAGTCAATATTTCATTATGAGCCCATCATGCAGGTCAGTGTAATAATTAATGACTATCTGCTGGTGTGACTGCTTATCGTATTTTAGCTTAATTCCAATAAAATCTAAATGGCCTATTAATTTTCCTAATAAATTTAGATATGGCCTCTGACCGCAATCTGGCTTTGATTAGCTAACAAAATATTTGAAGATGGGCCAAGCTGGCTCTTTCAAATATTTCAAGCAAATAACACTTAACTGGATTTAGGATTCTCTGCGTCAAGCTTATGGCTGTGCTTAGCAGTGAATAAGGCAAGAGGACAGCTTCATAATTGGTCCCCAGCTCCCCAGAGTCAAGCTGCCCTGGGGAGCAAGCCATCTAGATCAAGGTTTGGAAGCCAAATGTGACCAGGACAACACAAATATGTCCTTGGTTACAGGAAAGAAAGGGATGGAGCAGCAGGTGAGTAACTTCTCAGGAGCACCCACAGGAGGGTCCCACACACAGGATGCACCTTTCTGAGACTGCCTGCCCCAGAGATGTTCTGAAATGCTCCACCACTGATGAGAACCCAACATACGGCTTATAGCTCCAGAGACCCAAAAGGAAATCAGGAGAGGTGGGAAATGAGAATGTTCTTCCACAGGCTCATTGCGGGATGGGTTCCTCTTACTCTTCAGGTCTCACTGTAAGTGTCAAGCTGCAAGGTGCCCGCCAACCCCACCTCCCTCATAAAAGGGACCCCTCATCCCCCTCAATCAGTTATCACAAAGCCCTGTTCAGTTTTCTTTATAGCACTTATTATTAGACGCTGCAATCTTTCATAGGAATTTTATGTATGTGTTTGTCTTTTGCACCCGACCCTAGCCCTTCAGTAGGACTTCAAGTCCAAAAGGGCAGAGAGCTTGCACAGTGCTTAATGCATAGTAGATGCTCAATACCTATTTGCTGGATGAGTAAATAATTGGTGAATGAATGATGATGGATTGAATAATGATGAGAGAGGGTCACACAGAGGTCAATCTGAAAGAAGAAGTAACAGAGACAGAGCCCTACCAGGTCTGGAGTCAGACAGAGCTGGGTCTGAATCGTGGCACTGCCTCTTGCTAGCTAGATGGCCATAATAAATTACTTAACCGCTCTGTGCCTCAGTTTCTCCATCTGTAAAATGGGGTCAATAGCAGTGCCTCCCTTGTAGACAGTATTCAATGTGTTGATATGTAAAACGCTCAGAACAGTAACTTGAGCACAATTAGCGCTCATGAAAGGTTAGCTGCTACTGCCATCCTTCGCCTACTCCTCCTCCTCCTCATCGACGTTAACATCGTAATCATCAAGATCATCATCCTCATCAACAGCAGCAATATCATCATCATCCTCCTCATCATCATCATCAATATCATCATCGTCATCACCCTCATCAATATCCTCCTCCTCCTCCTCATTCTCATCACCCTCAGCCTCATCATTACCATCACCATCATCACCCCCGGGATGGGGTCTTCCCCTCTAGCCTTATTCTAGCTCATCTTCAAAACCCAATCTGCACAGCACCACTCCTCTAATACCCCATGATACTCTTTGAGGCCACTGATCTTATCCCATATTCTTCCACTGTCCCAGAACCTACAAGGAAAAGGACACCCAATCAACACAGACACTCACTCTCAGGCTGGACTGATCAACACAACCCCAATTCCTTATTCATGCCCTCATTCCTCTGACACATTTGCAGCGCGCATCCCCTGGAATCGACTGCATGGGGCTGCAGCTACTTCCCTCCCTATTGAAACCTTTGCATTTCAGGATGCAGCTCCAGATGTTGGTGGGTCTCTTGACGTTGGGGTTCACTGTTCCTGACCCCAACCTGTGAGTGATGATGGCCATCCACAACAGCTCAGCAAAGCCCAACCATGCCCTAACATAGAGATAGCTCTTAACCGTACAATGTGAGAGTTGAACTGCAGTAGCCACCTATGACCATCTAGAATGCTTTGCTAAGCCTTGTGCAGATGTGAAAGATCAAGTGCAGTGCCAAAGTCTGAAAACAGGGATTACTGATGCAAGTGGCGGGTACTGTCAGAGTTGTCACCAGTAGAATAAGAAGGCAACTAACTCATTAGAGAATGAGGGATATTGTGAGGCTCTAATGGGTCTGGGAGGCAATAAAAAGAAGTGGATGCTTTTCAATGGACACCAGCAGAAGGGGAGAGCAGAATCATGTCTCTTCCAGGATTAAAGTCAGATGTAATGGGCATGCATGATGGGGAAAACTGATCTACCTAGAAGGCCAGAGGAGCCTTCTTGAAGATGGTGAACTTGAGCTGAGACTTGCAAGAGAAATGGCCAGGGATCAGGAGGAAAAGAAGTCCAGGCTAAGGGAATAGCACACTGAAGACTACAAAGTAGAACAGATCTTAGTTCCTAACAGGAAGTGAGAAGCCCAGCATAACTGGGCACAGTCAGTGAGAAGGAGGGAGGAGAAAAGTAAAGTGGAAGCAGAATTGTGTCTTGACATTCACTGGTGTCTCCATTGTCCTGGGCCACTGTGACAAAAACACCATAGACTGTGGTTTAAAGAACATTTACTTCTCATTTAGTTCTGGAAGCTTGGAGGTCCAAATTCAAGATGCTGGCAGACCCGGCATCTGGTAAGGGTCTGAAGGCTTCCTGGTTTGCAGGTGGCTTGTTGCTGTGTCTTCACAAGGCTGTGGGGGTGGGGGAGGGAGTGGGGAAGAAGGAAGGAAGAGAAGGAGGAAGTGCGGGGGGAATGCTTTGTCTCTTTTTCTTCTTATAAAGATATCCATTCCATCCGTGGGGCTCCATTCTCATGATCTCGTCTAAACCCAAAGGCCCCACCTCCTAATACCATCCCATCACAGGGATGAAGGTTTCAACACGCAACTTTGGGGGAGATTACACAAACATGCCATCCATAATGATGGGTGAGGTTTCCTGTTAGAGTTTCCTGTCCATTTCCAGTGAGTTGTAGAATAGCACAACAAGGTGGGGATAATTTTTCCTTTTCTCCAGGGGAAAACCTGAGATTGGACCACTTGAGTAGGCTGGCCCGGAGTCAACCCAGTGAGAGAGTGGGGGGAATTTGAAAAGGTGTTCTGGTTTGCATGTGATTCCTCCTCTCACCTCAAGAACCAGAGAGATGAGAATGGATACGTGTCCAGGAAACACACAGAGAGTGTGTGAACTGGGATCCCACGGAACGGGGTGAACTTCTATCTCACAGTGAGTCTCCATGACAGGACCACCGCCTCTTGGCTGCTGATATTTAAGACATGCCACCAGCCTCTGCTGAGATTTAATATTGGTTTAGCAGTCAGGAGCTAATTAAATGTTAATGTTCAGTCACTTGAAATTAACCATTAGGAATCTCAGCCTTATTTGTAAGTTTCTTAAGCCATCATTAATGTGTTCTGGCTGGTTCCCCCCTCGCCGGGCCTCCCGACTCCTCCAGCTGGATCCCCCATCCACAGGCAAACTCATTTCCCTCACCACATGCCTTAACACGTAGCATCTGACCTGCCCGACAGCCATACACCACTGAGCAGATCTAAAAGCCTGAACTCACACACACTCACGCTGGCATCAAGTTTCACCTTAGGTGAGTCTACCTATAATTCCATATGTAATGTGTTACAGATGACAAAGCACTTTCAGGAAAGTAATTGAATTTGGCCTCATAGTGAGATGAGGGCAATGACGATAATGATGTTGGAAGAAGAGGAGAAGGTGGAGAGGAAGGAGGTGAAGGCAAGGAGGGAAGGGAAGGAGAAGGAAGAGATAGGGGAAGAAGGACCGTCCTTCTAGTGTTTGACGTTTGTGTTGTCAGGCTCACAGTAACGCCACAAGGTCCACGGTGTGCTTTCTGACTGCTTTCATTTTACAGATACAGAAACCGAAGCCCAGAAAGACAAATGCATGTGCCCAAGACCACTCGTGGGACTGGATGTCAAGGCCGAGACTTGAAATGCTCATTCCTTTGACTACAAATGATCGTATAAATGAGACAAAGTCAACTTCAGAGAAGATGAGAGGTTTGATCAAGAACCCACAGTTTTACGATCTTACCCACAATATGAGGAAATAAAGTTCAGAGAAATTAAATGGCTCACTCAATGCCACAGCTTTGTATGAGGATCAGAGCTAGCATCCTAGATTCCAGTCTCCGAGGAACTTTTTGAGTGTGTGTGTGTGTACGTGTACACACAGGTTCAGGCTCCCTCCAAACCCAGAACACCCCCGGAACATCTCCCTGGTGAGAAGGTCTAGGACACTCCTAGCTTTGCAATTTGCTGAATTCCTGGTTGCATTTCAGCCCAGAGCACTGCTCTTGAATAGCTAATAGTGGACAGGTGGGAAAGACAGGGATGGAGGGAGGAGGGGGAACACCTCATCTCTTCCCAGAAAGTCCCTTCTGGGACTCTGTCAGCTCCAGGACCTTTCAACTGCAAGAAGCTTGTGCCTCTGTGCCTCTGCCCAACGTGCTGTATTGAAAATCAGGGTAAATCTGCATCAAGGGAGATGTCTAATCAAGGCTCAGGTTTGCATTTCCTTTTCAATGGCATGTTGACAAAACAAGAAAAGACAGAGACAGATATGATTAAGCTGACTTTGGGAGGCCAGCCAGCAAGAAGTGAGAGCAGTGGGGGCTGCCTATGACCAGCAAGGAATGGCCAGAGGGGACATTTAGCACAGAGGGCCACACCAGGGCTGGGACCCTGGCCCTTATGAGCTCTGCTCAGAAGATGAATCGCAAAGTTAGAGAAAACTGAGGTCAGCCCCACAGAAAGGGGTTGGTGGGGTACATAGCCAGAGGTTTATAAAACATGAGGTTTATAAGCTGTGGATGCAAAGAGCCGACTCATTGGAAAAGACCCTGATGCTGGGAAAAACTGAAGGCAGGAGGAGAAGGGGACGACAGAGGATGAGATGGTTGGATAGCATCACCAACTCAATGGACAGGAGTTTGAGCAAACTCTAGGAGATGGTGAAGGTCAAGGAAGCCTGGTGTGCTCCAGTCCATGGGATTGCAAAGAGTTGGATATGACTGACTGAACAACAATATTAAGCTGTGGAGCTATCTCTACAGTATTACACAGAGTTAGAACAGGAATAGTAACAGCGATGACCATTTACAAAGAAGCTGTTCCGTGACAGGATTACACACAAAAAAAAACACCACTTCTTCAAAGATGGTTCTGTTCCATAATCTCTTTCACAGACCCTGAGACTGAGGTCCCAAGATGCTATATCGCTTGTCTAAGATAACCAATTGTGAGGGAGTCAGAAACCATCTCTCCTATATTGCTGGTTTCATAGGAGAGAAAACAGGTTCCATGAGGACAGAGCACTACCAAGGGCATCCTGAACATCCCTGGCATCCCGGGAGCCTCCAAGCCCCAGAGGAAACCCCAGGAGATCCAGATGATGTGCTCAGTCACCTTGCTGATTATCTTCAAAGTAACCATTTGGGCCACAGCAGCAATCATGATTTTTCCCTATCTCTTTATTTTCAAAGAGAACAAAGTCCCTTTAAGTGGAAATCAAGCAAAGGGTATTTAGGTGGGTCAAACATTTCATAGCGTGGTGGGATCACTTCCTTTTGAATACATGAGGACCAACCTCTGCTTTGGTTAAATTTTTCTACTCTGCAAAATGTAGTCTGGGGCCAGAGAGATCTGGCTTTGGATCACCTCTAATACCCACTGCTATGTGGCTGTTGGCAAGTCTTGTAACTTTGCTAAGCCTAACTGTTCTTGGAAATGGAAGAGTTAGCCCATCAGCCCACAAATCTTTGAAAGTCTGCAGTGTGTCAGGCATGTCGTAGGTGCTGAAAGGAGAGCCATGGAAAGACAGACCAAAATTCAGAGCTCTTGGCTGATATCTGAGTGGGGATAATAGGTAGTAATGAGCTTCCCTGATGGCTTAACTGGTAAAGAATCCACCTGCAATGCAGAAGACACAGGAGATGCGGGTTTGATCCCTGGGCTGGGAATATGCCCTGGAGAAGGAAATGACAATCCTCTGCAGTATTCTTGCCTGAAAACTCCCAAGGACAGAGAAGTCTGACGGGCTACAGTCCAAAGGGTCACAGAGTCGAACATGACTGAGCAATTAAGCAGAGCACAATGACAAAAATATACAAGAGGACCCAGGCTGTAGGTTTGCTATGGGGATTCTAGATTCAGCATGTTAAGGTCTCAGAACAGTGACTTCTGGTGAGCCATCACACAACTGAGGATGTCTGTTAAAATAATGTAATTATGGGGAGTTCCCTAGTGGTCTAGCGGTCAGGACTTTGTACTTCCACTGCAGTGACCATGCATTCAATCCCTGGTCAGGGAACTAAGACCCCTGCTTCATGATGCAGTCAAAATAATCATAATAAATAATATAATTATGACTATCATTCTCCTGATCATTTTTTTAATCAGGTAGAACTACATAATTTTTAGGGCAATAGAGAATTTAAAAAGAAAACAGTTTTCTATAGTGTGGTGAGCATGTAAGCACGAGTTTTGTTTTTTTTTTCTTCCACTCTTTTCTAGATTCCAATATAGGTCATTGCAGAGTACTGAATAGAGGTCCCTGTGCTATACAGTTGGTCCTTATTAGTTGCCTATTTGATATATAGTAGTGTGTATATTGGAGAAGGCAATGGCACCCCACTCCAGTACTCTTGCCTGGAAAATCCCATGGATGGAGGAGCCTGGTAGGCTGCAGTCCATGGGGTCGTTAAGAGTTGGACACGACTGAGCGACTTCACTTTCAATTTTTACTTTCATGCATTGGAGAAGGAAATTGCAACCCACTCCAGTGTTCTTGCCTGGAGAATCCCAGGGACAGAGGAGCCTAATGGGCTGCTGTCTATGGGGTCGCACAGAGTTGGACATGACTGAAGCAACTTAGCAGCAGCAGCAGCAGCAGTGTGTATATGTTAATCCCAATCTCCCAGTTTATCTCTCTCCTCCTCCTTCCAACCTTGGTACCATAGGTTTGTTTCCTGCATCTGTGACTCAAATTTCTGTTGAGGTTCCTTGTTAAGCACGAGGTTTTTCATGATCTAGCTGACTTGCCGTGTAAGGAATTGAAAGAAAGGCCCAGCATCTACCTCCCACAAAGTAGCACAGGGGTGTAAGAGCAGCTTCAAAGAGAGTGGTGCAGCCTTCTGCCACGGCAGACAGGACGACGGCGATGCTCGGGTGTACCCCATGTGCCAGGCACCCAACACTCCCTTTCTACTTCCATTGTCACTGTAGCCCCCCGTGCAGTAGGCGCTTGGTCTTCCTTCTCTCAAGGAGGAGGATGAGACATGAAGAGGGTAGGAACTGTTTTCCGTGGTGGGACCAGGATGTGAACCCCAGCCCCTGACAACACCAATGGCTTTGTTCTTTTCCTTGCATATGTGTCATTTTATTTTTTTTTTTTTAGCATTATGAGTCATTTTCTTTTCATGATCCTTTTTTTTTTATAAAAAGACTGACCTTGCCACTTCTGGAGGGGAAAGAGACAAAAATAAAGCTCTCCACATAGTCCCACCCTCCTCTGTAAGGTCTCTGCAACTTTGACATCGGAAAATGCAGAGACTTCTCCCGCTTACAAGCCTTGACCGTATACCCCGGCTTACCCTTCTTCCTGAGAACACAGGTACCAGCATTTGTCAGCTCCCTTGCAGCTAGGCAGGGCCCTGTCACTGAGTTACAGTGGCGAGAGCATGAAGGGAAGGACTTCCCACTATGCCCAGGCCTGGTCAGTACAAATTCTCCAAGGGACCCTCACCCTATTTCCCCCGGGGGCCAGAAGGTGAAGACGGAAGAGCCACAGAGAGGTAGGAGCCGGGGTCCTAAGTAATTTCAGGGTTTGTCTGTTACAGCAGCACATGTCATATTAGCCAGCACTTCCCACTGAAAGACAGGTTCCTTTCCTTAAGGGTAAGACTCATGTCTCATTATATTCTATACTCTAGGCCCCCAGCAAGAGGCCTGGCACATAGTAAATTCAGGAAGGCTGGCCGGGGTGGTGGTGGTGGGGGTGCAGTTCTTAGGGGAAGAGGTTCTGAGATCAGGTCAGCCTGGGTCTGAGCACCAGCTCTGAAACTGTGAGCTGTGGGAGACTTTGGCGAAGATGAGTTAATCTCCCTGAGCTTCATCTTCTCATTGGTAAGAGAGTGAAACTAACTGTCAACACAGAGTCATGACAACATATAGCTGTGGATCTTTAGATATGATGGGGAAAAGTGCTTGTCATATAAAGGGCATGCAACAAGCCTGGGAAATCCCACGGTCGGAGGAGTTTGGCAGGCTACAGTCTATGTGGTTGCAAAGACTTGGGCATGACTGAGCAACTAGACAACAAAAAGCGCTTGGTAGCTGGTAAGATACTGCTGCTACTACTGATGAAACCGGTACTGTTAAATGCCCCACAATAACAGCCTGAACATGACCTTGAATATACCCACATGTGCATGCACACACACACACACCCTCACACACACACACACACACGTACACACACACGCTCACTCACACAAAAAACATACAAATACACAGGCTTCTAAACTCCCTAAGGTGGCTTCCTCTTCTAAATAATAATCATGGCTCTGTCCCTTTTTCACAAGCATTTGCCATCACCATTCAGAGCTTCTCCTTCTCCACCTCACCCTCCTCAATGCCGCTGGCTCCTTGAGTTCTTAGAAATTATAATTAATTCATACTCTGGACTCTCAGGATTATAAGGTATTATAGGATGGCAGAGCTAAGACAAATGCTTTAATTCACCAGCTGCCATGTATTTAATTAGAGATTCCGATGAATCCTTCTTACACAGATAGGCCTTCTTACTTCATGTTGCAGGAGAGAGGGAGAGAGAGTGGGGGAAGGATTTGTGCACAGGCCTCCAGGACTCTCAAACTTCTGGCCAACATGGACAGCTTATCTGGCACCTGCGAATCAACTGGAAGGGGAGCAGTGCTGGCTGAGAGCCCTTGCTGGGTGTGCCGGCTGATGGAGATGTCTTTGAAGAAGCTTCTCGATTTCTGAGACACAGGAAAGCTCTCTATATGGGGGTGGGATGGGATGCATTTTTCCTCAGATCTGAACTTCTTCTGGAACCTCTTATAATTTTTTATTGTAATTTTGGAGGTGGGTGGCAGAAGAAAAAGGGTTTGACTTTCATTGACAGCATCATTCTCAGGATGGGTGGGGTGTGTGTGTGTGTGTGTGTCACACTTGCTGATGAAGCTGACAGCTTGGTAAATAAGTAGTATTAAAAAGAAAAGACATCACTTTGCCTACAAAGGTCCATATAGTTAAAGCTATGGTTTTTCCAGTAGTCACGTAAGGATGTGAGTTGGACCATAAAGAAGGCTGAACACTAAAGAACTGACGCTTTCAAATTGTGGTGCAAGGGAAGACCCTTAAGAGTCCCTTGGATTGCAAGGAGAACAAACCAGTCAATCCTATTCAACCCTGAATATTCATTGGAGGGACTGATGCTGAAGTTGAAGCTCCAACACCCTGGCCACTTGATGCAAAGAGCCAACTCATTGGAAAAGACTCTGATGCTGGGAAAGATTGAAGGCAAAAGAAGAAGGGGGCGGCAGAGGATGAGATGGTTAGGTAGCATCATTGACTCTATGGACATGAGTTTGAGCAAACTCTGGGAGATAGTGAAGGACAGGGGAGCCTTGCATGCTGCAGTCTATGGGATTGCAAAGAGGTGGACACAACTTAGTGACTGAACAGCAATAACAACCCACCACAAGCTCCAATAACCTTACTGTTCCACTGAGTGATTTAGACAGAGAATGATGTTGCATCTCCTAGGGCATAATTTCCTTGTGCAGAACGTTGTCAGGAAGTATCATTGGTCTTCCATCTAATTCACCATGAGAAACTTCTGTATGCACCAGAGAACACCTATGATGCTCATTAGAATCAGGTTCCCAAGGAGAAGAATCCCAGATAACTGTGTCCTTGGGGTATTCACATGTTCCCTTTTCTCGCAGTGGAGGGCCCTGTACAGTTATTACAAGGTCTCCTTCACAAAGGGAAATACCATCAGCCCTTCTTGTCTCATCCCACCTTTCTGACCCCTTCTCCCCCACCCCTCCTAGATGGGGCCAGACTCCCATTTCACACTGTCATCTCATTAAGAGTTGACATAAAGCTAGTCAGACGTGAAATAGGATGTGATGAGTAGGTGCAGCCAAGCGAGAGAGAAGCATCATTGAGGGTAAAGTCCAGGTTTGAGTCTCGGGCAAGGAGCAGGCTAGGGAGATTGAATTTCACCCTCAGGGCAAGATCTTTGGGGATATTCTGGAGAAATTACAGGCTCATCTATGGGGCCCTTCTATCCTCATGGGTGGAGAAGGGCCAAGGTAATGACAGTGGAAATGAAGAGAGGCAGGTTTATTCAAGAAATTGAAGACACTCTCCAGAGAACCCGAGAGTTTACAGGATCTAAGAAGTAAGAAGATTCTGGAGAGTCCCTTGGACAGCAAGGAAATCAAACCAGTCAATCCAAAAGGAAATCAACCCTGAATATTCACTGGAAGGACTGATGCCAAAGTTGAAGCTCCAGTAAATACTTTGGCCACCTGATGTGATGAGCCGACTCAAGGGAAAAGACCCTGATGCTGAGAAAGATTGAAGGCAGGAGGAGAAGGGGATGACAGAGGATGAGAAGGCTGGTTAGTATCACTGACCCAATGGATATGAATTTGAGGAAATTCCAGGAGATAATGAAGGACAGGGAAGCCTGGTGTGCTGCAGTCCATGGGGTCACAAGGAGTTGGACATGACTTAGTAATTAAGCAATAACAACAACAAGTAAGGGAGAAGCATCATCAAAGATGAGGGTCTGGGGGGAGGTGTGGGGGGCCATTAGCTGAGAAGGAAATCAGAAGGATGGACAACACACATCGAGGGCCACTGAATGTCCCATGTCTTTACCTCTTCTCCTGGGAATTTACCTTAGGAAGAATTCGGTGCAAGACAAGAAGTGGTATGCCCTTAAGTACTTGTGACAACAGCATCTGTGAAATGTTGGCTGGCGCTGCTGCTGTTTGGTCACTAAGTCGTGTCTGACTTTCTGTGACCCCCACGGACTGTTTCCCGCCAGGATCCTCTGTCCATGGGATTTCCCAGGCAAGAATGCTGGAGTGGGTAGCCATTTCCTTCTCCAGGGGAGCTTCCCGATCCAGGGATGGAATCACATCTCCTGCTTGGCAGGCAGATTCTCTACCTCTGAGCCACCTGGAAAGCCCCATGAAGAACTGGACAATGGCATAAATTCCCAATAACAATAGCACTTACTATGTCCTGTCCCGGGCATTGTTCTGACTGTTCAACACAGGAGAACTGATTCAACTGTAACAACAACCCTACAAAGCCAGTCTCATTATGACCTCTTGGTTGATAAGCAACCAAGGCTTCAAGCCATGATTCGGACCTGGGGATTGGCCTCCCCAAAATGAACCTGGAAATACTATCACTGTCCTTGACAGGGAGAGGTTCTGGTACATTTGAGCACAACAGCAGGCTAGAATTTTAGACAACCACTAAACAATTATTAAGGTAATTCCACAGAAACAAGGGAAATGTGTCTGGTGTATCATTCAATAAAAAATCAGGGGAAATGGTGTGGAAAGTCTGAAAATAATTAACACGGGTGAGATCAGGGGGGAGAATTTACCAGGATGAAAACATGTGCTCCTCAGGTGATAGGATTAGGATGATTTATCTCATAAAATTTCCCCATATTATTGTCGATACCCACTTTTATTTATGGGGGCTTTTATTTATGGGGACATCCCTGGTGGCTCAGACAGTAAAGCGTCTGCCTGCAGTGTGGGAGACCCAGGTTCGATCCCTGGGTCAGGAAGATACCCTGGAGAAGGCAATGGCAATCCACTCCAGTACTCTTGCCTGGAAAATCCCATGGATGGAGGAGCCTGATAGGCTACAGTCCATGGGGTCACAAAGAGTCGGACATGACTGAGCAACTTCCTCCTCCACCTTTTATTCAATGAAAAAGTCCACCCAAGATGACAAGAAAAAGATATAAACTGTAAATCCCAATACACAAAATACAAAAACACAGGTGAAACTACTGTATAGGGAGAGGAATTAGAACAACGCTTGCCTCAGACTGGGGCATCCCGGATTGGCTCGAGATACTTTCTAAAATGGAGAGAAGTGACCCATACATAGGATGAGATGATAGTCACCAGGGTATATATTATGGAGAAGGAAATGGCAACCCACTCCAGTGTTCTTGCCTGGACAATCCCAGGGACAGGGGAGCCTGGTGGGCTGCTGTCTCTGGGGTCGCACAGAGTCAGACACAACTGGAGCGACTTAGCAGCAGTAGCAGGGTATATATTAATATTTGTCAAAACTCATTGAATTTTACCTTTGAGATCTGTATATTTTATGTAAATTATTTACAGTCCATGGGGTCGCAAACTGTCAGACACCACTGAACGATTAACACACACACACACACACATATAGCATGTAAATCATTATTGTGTTGTTTGGTTGCTAAGTCGTGTCTGACTCTTTGCAAACCCATGGACTGTCTCCCACCAGACTCCTCTGTCCGTTGGATTTCCTAGGCAAGAATGCTGGAGTGGGTCGCCATGCCATTCTCCAGGGGATCCTCCCAGCACAGGGATAGAACCCTGGCCTCCTGCATAGCAGGTGGATTCTTCACCATCTGAGCCCCCAGGGAAGTCCAAGTGAGAGTGGGAGTGTGAGAGTTAATTTTAAGTGTCAGCTTGACTAGATCAGCAGAAGTGTAGGTATCTGGTCACAGGGTCTTTCTGGGTGTATCTGGGAGGGCGTTCTCCGATGGACGGGATTAGCACTTGAATGGCACATTCAGTGGAGCAGATTGCCCTCCCCAGTGCAGGTGGGCATCATGTAATTCAGTTGGGGGCCTGCCTGGAACAAAAGGGGGAGGAAGGAGGGACTCCCTCCTTCTTTCCTGCATGACTACCTTAGCTGGGACCTCTCATCTCATATTCTCCTGCCCCAGGTCTAGGATTTACACCAGTGGCTTCCCTGGTTCTTGGGACTTTGGACTTGTTCTGAATTATATACCAGCTTTCTTGGGTCTCCAGGTTGCCAATGGCAGATCATGGGGCTTCTTAGCCCACATGATCATGTGAGTTAATCTCTCATAATTAATCAGTCACATAATTAATCAATCCACATACTTACCTACCTATTTATACCTACCTACCTACCCACCCATCCACTAACTTCTCTATCTATTTACCATCTGTCCATCCACCCATCCATCCATCCACCCACCCATCTATCTATCCATCCTTCCCTCCATCTATCTATCCACCTATTGGTTCCATCTCTCTGAAGAACCCTAATTCAAGGTGCTGCTGCTGCTAAGTCACTTCCGTCGTGTCCTACTCTGTGTGACACCATAGACGGCAGCCCACCAGGCTCCCCCGTCCCTGGGATTCTCCAGGCAAGAACACTGGAGTGGGTTGCCATTTCCTTCTCCAATGCATGAAAGTGAAAAGTGAAAGTGAAGTCGCTCAGTCGTGTCCGACCCTCAGCGACCCCATGGACTGCAGCCTACCAGGCTCCTCCATCCATAGGATTTTCTAGGCAAGAGTACTGGAGTGGGGTGCCATTGCCTTCTCCGAATTCAAAGTGAAGGGAAGACAAAACAAGACCTCTCATCTTGACATTTCCTTCTTCTTTCTGTGAGGAAGCTATCATAGAGATGATCCGTGCTATCAAGGACAGTCACCTCATTTCTCTGTCCACATTTCTCCTAACAGAAAAAGGGAATTTCAATAGGGTGGCACAATCCCCTAGAACAGGTCTCCTCAGAGGACAACCCACAGACCAGGGTCAGTCTGCCATCAGTTCAGTTCAGTTCAGTCACTCAGTCATGTCCAACTCTGCGACCCCATGAATCGCAGCACGCCAGGCCTCCCTGTCCATCACCAACTCCCGGAGTTCACTCAAACTCACATCCATCAAGTCAGTGATGCCATCCAGCCATCTCATCCTCTGTCTTCCCCTTCTCCTCCTGCCCCCCAATCCCTCCCAGCATCAGAGTCTTTTCCAATGAGTCAACTCTTCGCATGAGGTGGCCAAAGTATTGGAGTTTCAGCTTCAGCATCATTCCTTCCAAAGAAATCCCAGGGCTGATCTCCTTCAGAATGGAATGGTTGGATCTCCTTGCAGTCCAAGGGACTCTCAAGAGTCTTCTCCAACATTACAGTTCAAAAGCATCAATTCTTCAGCGCTCAGCCTTCTTCACAGTCTGACTCTCACATCCATACGTGACCACTGGAAAAAAAATAGCCTTGACTAGACGGACTTTTGTTGGCAAAGTAATGTCTCTGCTTTTGAATATGCTATCTAGGTTGGTCATAACTTTCCTTCCAAGGAGTAAGCATCTTTTAATCTCATGGCTGAAGTCACCATCTGCAGTGATTTTGAAGCCCAAAAAAATAAAGTCTGACACTGTTTCCACTGTTTCCCCATCTATTCCCCATGAAGTGATGGGACCGGATCAATTTTTGTAAATAACATTTTATTGGAACACAGCCATGCCCATTTGTCCCCATGGCTATGGTTGCTTTCAATCTGTGGGGTGCAGCCTCGAGTTGTGACAGAGACCATAGGGTTGATATTTGCTACCCAGGTCTTCACAGAAAAATACTTGCTAAGACCTTCCCTAGAGAACATTTGGAAAAACGTGTGGGTGTTTGGGGTTGCCACAGAGACTTAAGTTGGGGCTGCTCCTGGCATTTATCAGGCATGGTGACTACACTGCATAGGGAGGAACCACCCTGTCCAGCCCTATAACAGTGACCCTGCTGAGAAACTTGCTCTCCAAGTACGTTCAGAATCTAGAGAAGGCGGCTACAGTTAAGGCTTAGACTTCCAGGCAAATTAAAGCTCTGCATGATTTCATTTCCCCTGTTTAGAGAGATTCACTTCCCTCCCCACTTTTTTGTCTATCTTTAGGCAAGAAGCCTCAGAAAAGCACCCACCTCTTAGCTTCCTTAACTTTATCTAACTTTTCAGTTATTGTTTGACAGCTTGTCTCACAGGTTCCCTTAGGACCCAGTTTTAGAATCAAGGGGGAGGGTTGTAAAAGTTGCCAAACCCAAGTTTAACAGAAGGAGACAGAAATACCCATCAGGCTTTGAACTTGTTTCATCACACATTTCCCACCTCTCCCAGTGGGACCTAGGGAGGGTGCTCTGCTCCTCGCGTCGCAATCATCACTTAGGGTTGACAAAGCACTTTCTGGGTATAGTAGGTTGTGCTCTCTGTGGTGGGCTGTGCAGAAGGAGGAATTTCTGGTTTTAAAGAGGAGAAAGCAAAGAAGTGATTTGCTCAAGGTTAAGTGGGTAACCTGAACTTAACCTTGAAGTCACAGGCATTTCTCAGGAGCTCCCTGTTGGTATTGTACTTAAGCAGTTTAACGGCGGGATTCCAGAAGCTGAGCAGCCTTTTGAAAGCGTGTCAGGCTACAGAATGGGATGGAAGTAGGACAGGATGCAGCCTATTTTGCCTATGAAATCTTAAGTGTCCGTCTTGGAAGAGACTCAGCATTTTGGCGGCTGAGGCTAAGTTTATTCATCTTAATCTCTTTGCATCCTCAATGCCTGGCATTGTACATGATACACAGTAGGCACATAATAAATGTAGGGTGAATAAATGAATAAAAGTCATCTCATCTTCTCTATCCTTCCTTCTACCCAGAAAGAATTATAGGCTCTGTGGTAAAGAATCTGCTTGCAATGCAGGAGACACTGGAAATATAGGGTTCCATCCCTGGGTTGGGAAGATTCCCTGGAGGAGGAAATGGCAACCCACTCTAGTATTCTTGTCTGGAGAATCCCACGGACAGAGCAGCCTGGCAGGGTACAGTCCATGGGGTTGCAAATAGTTGGACACAACTGAGTGACTGAGTACCCATGGCAAAAGGTATGAAAGAAAATAAAAAGTTATAGTCCACAGCTTGAAAGATATCCAACACTCTTCTAAGCATGTGTATATTTTGGCTCATCTATTCATTTCAACAACTTTCTGAGTTTGGTACTATTATCATCCTCATTTATTTTACAGATAAGGAGACTGAAGATCAGCCAACTTACAAAAAAAAAAAAAAAAAAAAGCAGTCCAAGCTTCAAGAAGAGCTGGGGTTTGACTCAGGTCTGGCAGCTTCCTGTAGCAGGACCCACAATTACTACTCCACTATTCTGCACCCCGTAGTGGTAAAGAACCCACCTGCCAATTGCAGGAGATGTAAGAGACAAGGCTTTGATCCCTGGATCAGAAAGATCCCCTGGAGGAGGGCATGGCAACCCACTCCACTGTGCTTGCCTGGGAAATCCCATGGATAGAGGAGCCTGGCAGGCTACAGTCCATAGGGTCATGAAGAGTCTGACAGGACTTAGCACACACATTCTACATCCAGTGCTAAATGCTGGGGCAATGCAATCCCATCGTCCCGCTTGAGTGGGAGGGGGTGTTCCTTTTCTAGGATGGATATATTTCCAATGGAATTCACCCTGAACCCAGGGGAATAGAGAGAAAAGACTGCTTAGCTTGTCAATATTCATAAGAGGCAACTCTCCTCCAGAAAGGACCTGCAGAGATGCGAGGATATGTGGACACATGGATATTGGATTCTGTAATTTCAATAAAACAGAGCTTGGGCCCCATGCTATGTGATAAATGGCTCAATAAGTAGGGTAATATAATGCAGCCAGAAAGAAACACATTTTTATGTGCTGAATGGAATTGTAGAACACCCGCTACAACTTGGGTGATCATGTATTGGAAACGCTTTTGTGCTGGGTTGGAAATGCGAGGATGAGCAAAGCTCAGGTCTAGAAGTTGAACAACAGTGTGGGGCTTAACTTTTCACAGTTTAAATTCAAGATCCATCGAAGGGCCAGATCCAGAGGGGTTTGTGCAAGAGGTCAGGGAGTAGGGAAAATGGAAAATATAATTACTTGAAAAATAAGCAAATGATTTATTTTCAAATCATCCTGAACTTGTTAAAATATCTTGAGTTAAAAGTTGGGTGCTCTGTGACAACCTTAAGGGTTGGGATGGGGAGGGAGGTGGTAGGGGAGGAAGTTTAAGAGGGAGAGGACATATGTATACCTGTGGGGCTGATTTGTGTTGATATGAACACGAATGGCAGAAACCATTACAATATTGTAAAGTAAATATCCTCCAATTAAAAACAAAATAAAATTTGAAGAAATATCTTGAGTTGGTGTCCAGGTAGCCATCGATAGCCTGGCAGCTTAACTCATAGTTGGAATCTGGATTTCTCTGATAATAGTTTGTTCCATCCCCACAAAACTGTGAGTGTTTAATATAAATTTGCAGAAGGAAGGAAGAAGAAAAGTAAAAAGGGAGGGAAGAAGGAAGCTGTTGAGTGTTTTATATGCCAGATACATAAGCACGCATTTTGTTTAGCATTCGTATGAATCATACTGGGCGGATACCAATAATCGCCAGAGCAAAGGAAGCACCGAGAGGGCCTGAGATTGTAGAGAACCTGGGTGGGTAGACTTTGAACTCAAACTCAGGAGGACGGTTCCCATCACCTCCTACTCACCCCGTTAGTGAAGGGGGGAATCCCCCCACCTAAGTAGCATGAGATGGTCTAACGTACGGCACCCCACAGTGGGCAGGTGAGACCTGCATAGTTGGCTAGTCGCATACACACACAGCCCCGCAGAGCGAAGACTGAACAACATGCAGGGCTACACGGAGGCCAGCTGAACCAGCTGGGGTCTCGGAGGCAGGCTTCGCAGCAGCGGGAGAGTGGGATGGCCCCTCACTCCTGCAGGAGGATGGGATCGGTGTGTTGGGATAATGATGCAGGCTGGTAGGGAAGCAGTACCCACTAGGTGGAGGACCAGGTGGGGCGCAGCTTGTGGGGAAGGAGACAGGAAAGAGCCTCTCCTGCTGAGTGGGGGGCATAACCCGCAGGAGAACTCTCGGTTAGCTCTCCGGGCCCCTGTGCAGCTCAAAGGGATCATGGAAGCCTGTGAAACTGCAAACCTTACAAGTCATGGAAGACTCTGGGCCAGTAACTCTCAAATGGTAGATGGTCACCACTCCTCCCCACCTTCCTTGATTCATCCTCCACCCCCTGTGCAAACCCATAGACCTTCCTTCTTCTTTATTTCAGGATAGAAAGAAAGGCAGGTATGACGTGTGTAATGAGCATCAGTCCTGGAAACAGTAGGTAGGAGTTTGGGGTCTGGCTCTTCTGAGCCTTTGTTTTCTCTGCAAATTGATGATATACCACATGCTTCACACAGTGGTTAAAAAGATTAAGAGAAATAAAAGGAAGTACCCTAACAACCATTTTAAATGAAAGAGATAACTACTTATGATCATGGTTGTCATCATCTCTAGATTACTTTGACCTCAGGGATATCTTTTAAAAGAACTAAGCAGGAAAGTAAGGCTATACCACTGCACCAAATAATAACAAAAACCAAGTACAAGAAGTAGCATCAAACAATTCTGAGTGTTATAATGTGCCCCCCTCTGTGCTAAGCACCTTCCCTCATCATCTCACTTGATTTTTATAACAACACTATCAGGTTGGCATTAGCGTTATTCCCCTTCTGAGGATAAGTTCATTGAAACACTGAAAGATGAAGCAACCTGCTTAAAGCCAAGTTCCACCAGGAGTGACGAAGAAAGGATTCACATCCAGGTCAGTGTAACCTTGCAGCCTGTGACCTTAACCTCCGAGTGACAGATGCACAAGGGTGTCTGGGTGATGCAAGAGGCTAGACGATGCCCTGGTCTTAATCCTCAGAACCTGTGAATGTGTTACCACCTATGGCAAAAAAGGACTTTGTGAATGTGAGTGTGTGTTCTGAGTCACTTTAGTCATGTCCGACTCTTTTCCGACCCTACGGACTGTAGCCATGGACAGCTCCTCTGTCCATGGGATTCTCCAGGCAAGGACACTGGAGTGGGTTGCCATGCCTTCCTCCAGGCGATCTTCCTGACCCAGGGTTCGAACTCATGTCTGTTACGTCTCCTGCATTGGCAGGCGCATCCTTTATCACTAGCACCACTTGGGAAGCCCTAAAAGTGCTAGTTGCTTCAGTCATGTCAAACTCTTTGTGAAACTATGGACTGCCAGGTTCCTCTACTTGTGGGATTCTCCAGGCAAGAATACTGGAGTGGGTTGCCATTCCCTTCTAAGGACTCTGATATGGGGAGACATTTCTGGATTATCCAGATACACCAGTGTAATTACAAAGGTCTTAGAAGAAGGCGGGAAGGTCAGAATCAGACAGAGAGTTGAAGGTGCTCTTCTGCCGACTTTGAAGGGACGGGAAGGGGCCACAAGCCAGAGAATGCAGGCAGGCTGTAGACACTAGAAAAGAGAAGGAAATGCATTCTCCCTTAGAGCCTGCAGAAGGAACACAGCCCTGCTGACACCTCGAGGTTAGGGCTCCTGACCTTCAGAACTTTGTGTTTTTTCAGCCATGAAGTTTGGCTTATTAGTTACAGCAGCAATAAGTGGGGTCTGAGTATTACTGTGTAAGAGCAGACAACTTGCTCTACGACTATGCTGTCTAATATGGCAGCCAGTAACCACACATGGCTATTTAAATAAGTAATCATATTTAATTGTTAAATTCAGTTCCACAGTCACACTAGTCATATTTCACAAGCTCAATAGCCCTCCATGGCTAGTGGTCACTGAACTGGACAGTTCAGCTCAGTTCAGTTCAGTTGCTCAGTCGTGTCCGACTCTTTGAGACCCCATGAATTGCAGCACACCAGGCCTCCCTGTTCATCACCAACTGCCGGAGTTCACTCAGATTCATGTGCATCGAGTCAGTGATGCCATCCAACCATCTCATCCTCTGTCATCCCCTTCTCCTCCTGCCCCCAATCCCTCCCAGCATCAGAGTCTTTTCCAATGAGTCAACTCTTCGCATCAGGTGGCCAAAGTACTGGAGTTTCAGCTTTAGCATCATTCCTTCCAAAGAAATCCCAGGGCTGATCTCCTTCAGAATGGAATGGTTGGATCTCCTTGCAGTCCAAGGGACTCTCAAGAGTCTTCTCCAACACCACAGTTCAAAAGCATCAATTCTTCGGTGCTCAGCCTTCTTCACAGTCCAACTCTCACATACATACATGACCACTGGAAAAAACCATAGCCTTGACTAGATGGACTTTGTTGGCAAAGTCATATTCTCTGCTTTTGAATATGCTATCTAGGTTGGTCATAACTTTCCTTCCAAGGAGTAAGCATCTTTTAATTTCATGGCTGCAGTCACCATCTGCAGTGATTTTGGAGCCCAGAATAATAAAGTCTGACGCTGCTTCCACTGTTTCCCCATCTATTTCCCATGAAGTGATGGGGCTGGATGCCATGATCTTCATTTTCTGAATGTTGAGCTTTAAGCCAACTTTTTCACTTTCCTCTTTCACTTTCATCAAGAGGCTTTTGAGTTCCTATTCACTTTCTGCCATAAGGGTGGTGTCATCTGCATATCTGAGGTTATTGATATTTCTCCCAGCAATCTTGATTCCAGCTTGTGTTTCTTCCAGCCCAGTGTTTCTCATGATGTATGCTGCATATAAGTTAAATAAGCAGGGTGATAATATACAGCCTTGACGTACTCCTTTTCCTATTTGGAACCAGTCTGTTGTTCCATGTCCAGTTCTAACTGAACTGGACAGACCTGGCCATTTCCATCATCACAGAAAGTCTCCTGAAAGGAGGTGGTCAGCATGTCTGCATATCCCAAATATTACCATAAGGACGGTATAAGGGGTACATCGGGCACCACAGGCAATTAAAGGCAAGCTGCCTGGCTTCAAACCCCAACTGATCCACTTCCTAGCTTGACATAAACTGAGGATGACAACAGGAGCAGCTAGGCCCTTGATTTATCATGAAGGCTGAATGCGGACAATAAAGACAGATTGCGCACAGTACGGCTGTGTGTTAGTTGCTCAGTCGCGTCCGACTCTTTGTTACCCCATGGGGTGTAGCCCGCCAGGCTCCTCCGTCCATGGGATTCTCCAGGAAAGAAGACTGGGAAAATACATTTCCTTCTCCAGGGGGACCTTCCCAACCCAGGAATCAAACCCAGGTCTCCTGCATTGCAGGCAGATTCTTTACCATCTGAGCCGCCAGGGAAGCCTGGTGCAGTACAGATTAGTGGGCATTTTTTACATTTGCTATACTTAATACATGTACTACATGTGAACTCTTACCATTGTCAGCATTTCCCTTTTAGACAGGAAGACTGGAGCCTCGCCCAGTTTCAGAAGGTCCACTGGGTTTCTGTCTCAGGCCAACCACTTCACGCAGGTGAACACAGGTTAGAACAGTGGTGGCTGGCTCGTGCTACCCCCTGAGTGTAAATTCTGAAACTGACTCTGTGCCCCAAAGCAAAAGAAGGACGGAAGTGTTGCCTGTGAGAAAATATTATGTAAGACACTTCCCCAGAATGTGTGGTATCGCAGCCACGTGAACACAAATCACTGACGTGCAAATACTCCTCAGAAATATTTATGATGAAACTTCAGCACCAACCCAAACAGCCTTCACAGAGTGAAACGAAACCATAAATTATTTCCAAGAACATTGTAATGCCAAGGGAACTCACTTAATTATCCATTATCCCAGAAATGTAGACATAATGTTAATTAAAATGAAGGGGAAAAGCCATTTCCATTTTTTATTAAGATTCATTGGGCTCTTGAAGAGCTCTTTGCCCTGAAGGCTGGGCCAGGTGATGGAAGACTCTTCCTGGGGAGCCAGAAACGTCACCCAGACAAGATCAGGGGCACCTCAAGGTCAAGAGGCAGCACCTCCAAAATGGAAGAAGAACTGTCTATCCTCCTCCCCAGCCCTCTCCCATGAATGCCTGTGTTGCCAGCTTTAGACATGATTTTCCTTCCTCCAGGCACTGACAGATACCTGTTCTCTCTTTCAAAGCCCTCATTCCTGGCACTGCAGCACAGGGAGGCTCCAGTCTGTCAGCAAGCACTAACCATGCAGAATAGCAGACCCCTGGTTTCAAGCCTATGTTTTCTAGCTCCTTGAGGCTACACTGAGGCAATCCTCCTGCAGCAGGCCAGGGTGTGTGGCTGGATGCATGGATGGACAAACGGACAGCAAAGAGACCTAGTGGGCATTGGGTGGGCCCAGTGAATTTGGTTTCAGAACCTCACCACTTGCCAAACAAGGCAGCTTTTGTTTTTATAGTTTATAAGGGATGGGACGAAGCATTGTGCAAACGTGGGTTTTGAGCTTATTTTTTGCTTATTTCCCCCTGTTTTATGAATAATTCTGGTCTGCTCGCATCAGACCTTTGGATGCAGTGCCTATCCAGCTGCATCCGCCTGTTCCTCTTCAAGACAGACCCAGGCTTCACATCGGGCATGAGGACTAGGAGATGAGAGCCAGAGAGAGGAGCCTGGTTTGCAGAGGAGAAGCTTAGGAGCAGCCAAGGCAGGTGGGGGAGGGGTGCAGGTAGGGCAGGTGGGGGAGGGGTGCAGGTAGGGCAGGTGGGGGAGAAGTGCAGGTAGGGCAGGTGGGGGTTGGGGTGCAGGCATGGCAGGTTAGGGAAAAGAATGGAGTCTGGGATATGGTGTCACCTGAGGGGTACTCAAAAAGCCCCAGAAAGTGGTATGAGTTACTCTGGGTTGATTTGAGATGCGAAGTCTCTTCTTTTGCCCACGTCACCCCTTCGGGGATTAAGAGGCATGCATCATGACTTTATAAGCATTTTGCAGACTTTCCAATTTCCTATGAAGTTTGGTTTGGGGGAAATGAGGGAGGGGGAGGTGTTGTTTAAATAAACTTTAAGTCCTTCAGCAGACAGGAAAGGAAACTCTGCTGGTATCCTAAAGCCCTGACAAGTAGTAGGCACTCTTATAAATGGTGTGGAACAATGACTACTAAACAGAGTATTAAACAAATCAGTTGCATAGTTACTGAAATCTACCACCTACTGTGATTTGTTGGAGAAGCTGGGTAACCTCTGTCTGTATAAAGAGGTCAGAGGGAAATTGACATTTGTTGAACATTGTTGAACATTTATTAAACATTTGTAGATATTGTGTATACATATATAATACTCCCTCTGTGAAAATGATTTCTAAAAGCATCTACATGACACACCTCTTAGAATGGCCAAAATCCCAAACACTGACCACCCCAAGTACCGGCGAGGGTGTGAAGCAAAAAAAACTTTCATTCATTGCTGGTGGGAAGGCAGAATGGTACAGCTGCTAGGGAAGACAGTTGGGCATTTCCTCACGAAACCAAGCATACTTTCACCATATAATCCACAAATTATGCCAATTATGTATTTGCCCAAATGAATTGAAAACTTATTTCCATACAAAAAGCTCCCCCTACATATTGCCTATAGAAGCCTTGCTCATAATTGCCAAAACTCAGAATCAACCAAAGTGTTCTTCAGGCAGTAAATGGATAAATAACTGTGGTACATCCAGACAATGAAATATTACTCAGCACTAAAAATGAATGAGCTATCAAGCCATGAAAAGACATGGAGGAATCTTTAGTGCATATTTCTAACCCAAAGAAGCCAATCTGAAAAGGATACATGCTGTATGATTCCAACCACATGACATTTTGGAAAGGGTAAAACTATGGAGACAGTCAACAAATCAGTGGGTTGCCAGGGGTTTTGCCAGGAAGGAAGGGGGATGGATGGAGCACAGAGAATGTTTATGGCATGAAAACACACTGCATGATACCATAATGATGCACACATGTCATTGAACACCTGATTAAACCTGTACAATGCACAATACCAAGTGCTATAAACTGTGGACTATGTGGGATTATGGAGTGTCAATACCAGGTTCATTAATTATAACAAATGCACTACTCTCTGGGCACTGTTGATAGTAGGGGAGGCTGTGCACATGGAGGAGCAGAGGATAAACTCTGTGCCTCCCTCTCAAGGGAGGGACCTTTTTTTTCTTTTTCCCGTGACCATAAAACTCATCTAAAACAGCAAAGTCTTTGAAAAAGTCTATATGAAACTAAAACACTGACTCATATACCATAAAAAATGATATGAGCAAGTATTTCCACTAACACAGAAATGGAAAAGTAAAGCAAAATGCTATTAATGCAGAAATAGAAAAGTGACGTTGGTCTGCCTCTGTCCATCTGCCTGTGGGTGGGGCCTTTCTCGCATCTTTCCCACGCGTTCCCATGCTGTGACTTGGTCTCTTCATCTGTGCTATGGGGATAAAACTACTGCTCTCCCTCCCTCCCATCTCCAGACCGACTGATAATGCCCCTAAGTTCAGTTCAGTTGCTCAGTCATGTCCGACTCTTTGTGCCCCATGAATAGCAGCACGCCAGGCCTCCCTGTCCATCACCAACTCCCGGAGTTTACTCAGACTCACATCCATCGAGTTGGTGATGCCATCCAGCCATCTCATCCTCTGTCGTCCCCTTCTCCTCCTGCCCCCAATCCCTCCCAGCATCAGAGTCTTTTCCAATGAGTCAACTCTTCGCATCAGGTGGCCAAAGTACTGGAGTTTCAGCCTTAGCATCAGTCCTTCCAATGAACACCCAGGACTGATCTCCTTTAGGATGGACTGGTTGGATCTTCTTGCAGTCCAAGGGACTCTCAAGAGTCTTCTCCAACACCACAGTTCAAAAGCATCAATTCTTCAGCACTCAGCTTTCTTCACAGTCCAACTCTCACATCCATACATGACCACTGGAGAAACCATAGCCTTGACTACACGGACCTTTGTTGGCAAAGTAATGTCTCTGCTTTTTAATATGCTATCTAGGTTGGTCATAACTTTCCTTCTAAGGAGTAATGCCTCTAAAGGGCTTTGTAAAACATACAACTATATAAAAAGCAGACATCGCCCTGCTGATGAGATTGCAAATTACTGTTCAACGCAACCCATTTAAAGGGCAACTTGGGCTTTCCTGGTGGCTCAAATGGTAAAGAATCTGCCTGCAATGTGGGAGACCTGGGTTCGATCCCTAGGTGAAGAAGATCCCCTGGAGAAGGGAACGGCTATCCACTCCAATATTCTTGCCTAGAGAATTCCATGGACAGAGGAGCCTGGCTGGCTACAGTCCATGAGGTTGCAAAGAGTCAGACGTGACTGATTGACTAACACACATTTGGTAGATCTATTAAAATATAAAATGTATATACCCTTCAAACTGGCCATTCCCTTTATAGGAAAACAATCCCATGCACACACATGTTCAGGTACATAAAAACAGACATTGCAAAAATGATCACCATAGCATTGTTCACAATGGGGAAAAAAAAAAAACAGAAAACATTCTAAATGTCCACCGATAAGAAACTAATATATACAACAAAGGCCTATCCAAGTTATTTAAAGCTATGCAGCTCTTAGAATAGGATAGGATATAGAAAATGTGAATGATGAATTTAAAAAGTAAAATATGTAGCAATGTGTATCTCATGACCTCATTTATGTAAAAGTGTGTGCATGTATGTGTGCACACGTGACCATAGACATAACCTGGAAGGTCACTCATGAAAAGTTTACTTACTTCTGGGTGTGCATGTGTATCCTCTGTTCCTCAGTCGTGTCCAACTTTTTGTGACCCCATGAACTGTAGCCTGCCAGGCTCCTCTGTCCGTGGGATTTTCCAGGCAAAAATACTGGAGTGAGTTGCCATTTCCTACTCCTGGTACCTTCCCAACCCAGGGATAGAACCCATGCCACTGTGTGTCTCCTGCATTGGCAGGTGGGTGCTTTACCACTAGCGCCACCTGAGGAGCCCATGCTAATTCATACTGTAGCATAATTGACTCTTGTGTACTCTTCCACAAGAATTTCTGCCTCATAACTGGGTTGAATTATCACGTGATTCTGAAACTGGAGGGTACATAAGAATCACCTGAGGAGCTTGCTCAGCATGGGGATTCATGGGCATCAGATCACTGAGGTTCTAAGTCAGTGGGCGACAATGGAGCCTGGGAATGTGGATTCTTGAGAAACACACAAGGAGATTCTGCAAGAGGTGGTCCACGTTAGGGCGCCTGGCAGTGAGCCTTGTGTTCTCCATCAGGACTCTGCAGATCCTTTTGTTGGTACCAAAGAGGCCGCTGGTCTTGAGTTCCCTGCTCTTATTCACAAGCTAGACTTAAAAAAAAAGCAACATACTGATTGAACTGACCCTATGACACATATAAAAAAGAGCTAGAACAGAGCAAGGGTCCTATTTCACACTGAACATCGTCACTTGCCTGACCACAAACTGAAGTGCTTTCTCTTGAGAGCGACAACAGTCTCTGGCTTACTGCTCAGACCCATGTAGAACTCACGCTGACTGCCTACACAGGAGGACGGTCCCTCCAGGTCAGAGCATCTCACACCTAATGTGCACGTTGATCACTTCGGGACCCTGTTTCAGAAATGCAGATTTCAATTCGGTAGGTGTGGGAGGGGCCCCAGAGTGCGTTTCACCCAAGCTGCCAGCCCAGAGACCACATCTTCAGTAGAAAGGGTCTTGACAAGAAACCAAAAACTAGATTTCATTTCGCATGCCACATTGGGATGATTGGTTGTGCCTGCCTGGCTTACCAGTGGAGGCAAGATTCAACCCAGAGGGAAAGAGTGTTGTGATCCATTAGTGATGTCTACCATGGGCACAAGGTAGAGCATTCTATGAAAAGTGTGCTACCGTATTTTGCCTGCATTCATCCTGCCCCTTCACTGGATGGTTGACGTTTAAACAGTACAATCAGTTCAACATGAGAGTTTCTGACTTAAGCTTATGACATCATCTCAGGCATTAATACACTCACAGCATGCACACAAATACATCTTCAACATAACTCTGGCTAGCACCTTATTCATTCTTTCCTCTTGAAATTTTCAGAGCCTCCAAGTTCCTGGACATTCCCACAGTGACCTATCCCAGCCCTCCCATAGGTAAGCTCCTTTCCACCTCAACCCTCTGTAATTTGTCCCTTAACTAGAGAAGAACTAATATCCAGGAGTTACACATACTCACAACTTGATTTTCTTCCAAGAGGTCCTTGCTGTGTATATTCTGCATTCATTTGCAAGGACCACCATGATAATGAACCACAAACCGGATGGTTTAAATTTACCGTCCACAGTTCTGGAGGCCAAAACTCCAGGATCAAGTGGTTGGCAAGATCGCTTCCTTCTGAGGGCTATGAGGAGGAACCTGTCCCAGGACTCCATCCCTGGTTTGTAGATGACCATCTTCTTTGTCTTTGTGTGGTCTTCCCACCATGTATATCTACAATCACATTTCCACTCTTATAAGGGCACCAGTCATACAGGAACAGAGCCCACCCATGTGGCCTCATTTTCACTTGACTCCCTCTAGAAAGACTCTGTCTCCAGTTGAGGTCACATTCTGAGTGAGGACTTCAACACATGGATTTTGAAGGGAAACACTTCACCCTGTAACATATTGACTGAAAAGGTCAGATTTAGAAGGCAGTCCCTCACTTCTCTTCCACTTACTGTTGCATCAATATTTAATTGACTCTAATCTTTCTTTGACTTTATGGGAGTCTGTAGGCTCCACCACAAGGCTTTCTGCTAACATAGCTATCTGAAACTTCTTAATGGGGCCAAGGACTTCCCAGGTGGCGCTAGTGGTAAAGAAAACCCACCTGTCAATGTAGGAGATGTAAGAGACCTGAGTTTGATCCCTGGGTTGGGAAGATCCCCTGGAGGAGGGCATGGCAACCCACTCCACTATTCTTGCCTGGAGAGTCCCATGGACAGAGAAGCCTGGCAGGCTATAGTCCACAGGGTCGCAAAGAGTTGGACATGACTGAAGTGACTTAGCATGCACAAAGGGACCATACGCACCCCCCACCTACCCCAGCTCTATCCCACTTTCTGGCTTTTCTATTTTCTCATTCATTTGAAAATGTAGAATACTTGAGGACAATAGGCTTAAAAAATATATAACAACAGAGGTGGTCAGTGTGATCGAGCTCCTCATCCAGGCATCTCATACCTGTGTTCCACAGACAGCAGCTCCATTTGGCCACAAGAGAAGTCATTTTCTAATGAAGTACCCCTGGGAAGCAGCAGAGAACAGCCTGACCTCCCATTTCAAAGGCGCCCACGTGGGCTGAACCCAGAGTCACCTGCTTCCTCCAGAGCGGGTGGGCTCAAATCCACACAAGAATAATGCACAGGAGAGTGGATTTTGGCAACAATGCAGAGTTTCAGCCCAAATAAATGCTGCCACCTGGTAGCTTTCGAACAGGATCCATGCCGGTATTTCATTAGGGCTGAAAACACTAGAGAAATAGTATTTTGCATTTTGCACCTGTAGCCATGCTCCCTGTCAGCCACGTATCACTTCCCATTGATGCCATGAGGAAGGAGGAAAAGGGTCTAAGCAGAGAAGGCATGTTGGGTGCAGGGTTTCTAATAAAATGTGATGGGAGGAGGGAAGTCACGGTATCCCATGAAATTTCAGCAGCCATTTCTTCAGAAGCACAGATATCTTAGCAACCCCCATTCGATGCACATTTCAGCGTTCCCTTTGTTAAGTCAACAGCACCTCTGCCAAAACGCATTCACTTATCTCATTACAGTTCAGCCTCTCTTTTGTTCCAAAAACCAAGCATGGAGGTAGATGCTCCACACCACACGCGGGCATACACGCATTCATTAAGCATGCTCACTATAGAGAAGCCTGACTTAATGAAAGTTTATTTGAAGAGAATGCTTATTTAAATGCAGTCTACTCTTACAAATGGAAATGGGCTATTTTGGGATAATTGCATAGTTGGGTGAGCTGTGCATTCACTCCACTGGGTGGCCTGACTGCTTCTTAACCTTTTCGAACCAGCGGCAGGGGGTGGGAAATATATATATATACACATATATATTTCATCTGCGGAGAGAAAGTAATGGGACTTCATTAGGTCAAGAGTATGGCCATGAAGCTTAAGGACTGAGGAGAAATACAAACAGGAATCCTCAAAGACTGATGCTGGAGGAGGGGAAGGAGGCAACAGAGCTGAAAGCCTCTCATTTTGATACTGCTGAGTGTTAGGTCCAGCTAAGTCAACTAATGAGGGTCTTTAAATATCTAATTACAGTAAACAGGCTTCCCCTTTCAGACAAAAAGCTTCCTTTATGCCTCTTTAGGAGTCAAGAGGAAAGCCACCCTATAAACACTATGGGGGAGATACTGAGAGTACCCCGACATGCCCTGTTGTGTACAGTTGGCAGAGCCGACTCAGTGGGAAAGACCCTGATACTGGGAAAGATCAAGGGCAGGAGGAGAAGGGGGCGACAGAGGATGAGATGGTTGGCTGGCATCACAAAGTCAATGGACATGAGTTTAAGCAAACTCAGGGAGATGGTGGAGGACAGGGAAGACTGGTGTGCTGCAGTCCATGGGGTCAAAAAGAGTCAGACACGACTGAGCAACTGAACAACAACAATCCACAATACAAAGCTCGTGGGTGTGAGGGCCGACCGTATTCACTATGCTGTGTCATTTTATATAAGGAACTGGAGCACCCATGGAACTTGGTATCTGCTGGGGCTTCTGGAGCCAATGCCCTGTGGACACTGAGGGACTGAACTCAGAAGCTTGGAGACAACTGCAGGAAACGAGATGTCTGTGAGCTTGAATGCCCCAAATGGGAGAGATTGGGAGAGGTCCTGCTGAGTGTGACGTCCAGAAGGGGGTCCCTGAGGGCCGGCACTTCATGCTCCATTCCTTTCTGAACACATCACCCACCCCTCCCCTGCTGGTGGGCCATTGGGGAACTGGGCTGCTAACTTTCGTGGCTCCACTGGTCTCAGTTAAGGATTTCTAAAGATGGTCTCTGGACATCGTCTCATCTTAATCTATCTGGATGAAAAGAGTCCCCCTGACTCCTTCCTGTAACCCCACACCTACAGGCAGTCCCCACTTTATCTTGAAGTCAGGAACAGAGCACGGGCCATGAGAAATGAAGAAGAGCTGCTGCCTTGGAGCTTCCAGCTCACAGCTAGAGCCTTTTCACCCACCCACCCCTGCCCTTCTCGTCTGTGGTTGGCGGTGAATGCCCAGCTGTAAGCCGGGGGCTCTAGAGGGAACACACAAGGTGTGAAAGACACAGACTCCGTCTGAAAGGGTGGGAGTTGTTTCACACAGGGACTGAGATGTAGGTTTTCGCACCGTGAAAACCAGAGCCAGGAGCAAACTAGCAGACAAACAAACAAACCCTGGAAGGTAAATGATGGGCACTAAATGCAGAAGATTCGTTGTCTGCAAGACGTAGTATAGACTGGACCATCAGTAGCTGCTTAAAGACTAGATGAGCTTGGAGATAGTGGCTCCCCAGTGAGAGATGAAGGGGAATAGTTGGGACTTGGAGGGAAGGATAGAGAGGAAAGGATCTCTAAGGCAGGGGGGGTGTCACCTCAGCATCTATGATTTCCCCAAGAGGTCAGTGTGTGGGTCAGGAGGATGCTGACGCCTACAGTCTGGAACCTGATTGGAAGCCCAAGGGAGGTGCAGAGGGCAAACGTTAGGGATTTGGTATCCTCATTTCTGTAAACTTGAACTTTGGCCAAGTATAACCTCTCTGAGCTCCAATGTCTCCACCCCTCGAGTAAGGTGAATACAGTCTTCCCTGCCTACCTTTCATTAGAATGGTCTTCATGTTTTTATCATTAAAACGTGTTGAACACCTACATGTCACTCACCAGAGTGGGCACTCTGCATGCAGCATCTCACTCAGTTCCCACAAGAGCTATAAGAGTCGCTCATCTGATAGACAAGGAAGGACAAACACTTGCCTAAATCCCTCTGCTGTAGGTTTCAGAGCAAGCTTCCCAGGGGTCTTGATGCTGTGCCATTTGAAAAGCAAGGCACCAACAAATGTCACAGGTCTCCTTCCAAAAGGGTCCACAAGGATTTGCAAGCATTACTTCTAATTACTGGGAAGCCCTTAGGTGGGAGCTGAGAGACCATTTTCAGTCAATCTGAAGTAGGTAGGCTCAGAGATTTCCTATGTCAATTCCGCAAGAACACTCTTACCTCTGGTCACAGGAGCCCAGACCCAAGTGGGGCAGGGCCGAGGGAACCTGACAGCAGAGTACCCCAAAACCAAAGCAAATGAATGTGACTTTATAAAGCACTAGGTTTAATCAACCCACCAGTTTCCACCCCCAAGGGGGTCCAAGCAGGGAGAGTCAAATTTGAACATCTATGTCTTTGAAAAAATAGCACTAAAAACTCAGGATATGGAAGCAACCTGAATGTCCATCAAAGAGGAATGGATAAAGAAGATGTGGCACATATATACAATAAAATATTGCCATAAAAAGGAACAAAATAGTGCCATTTGCAGAGACATGGATAGACCCAGAGACTATCCTACAGAATGAACTAAGTTAGAAAGACAAGAATAATATTGTTTATATGTGGAATCTAGAATAATGGTAGAGATGAACTTATTTGCAAAGCATAAATAGAGACACAGATGTAGAGGTCAAACTTATGGATACCAAGCCAGGAAGGGGATAGGATGATTGGAGATTACAATTGACATATACATGTACCCTGTTTCCCAAGTAGCTCAGCTGGTAAAGAATCCGCCTGCAATGCAGGAGACCCTGATTCTATTCCTGGGTTGGGAAGATCTGCTGGAGAAGGGATAGGCTACCCACTCCAGTATTCTTGGGCTTCCCTGGTGGCTCAGCCGGTAAAGAATCCACCTGCAGTGTGGGAGACCTGGGTTCGATCCCTGGGTTGGGAAGATCCCCTGGAGAAGGGAACAGCTACCCACTCCAGTATTCTGGCCTGAAGAATTCCATGGACTACAGTTGCAAAGAGTTGGACACGACTGAGAGACTTTGAAAAAAAATTGTATAACAAAGATGGGTTCCCAGGTGGTGCTAGTGTTAAAGAACCCACCTGCCAATGCAAGAGATGTAAGAGATACAGATTCAGTCTCTGGGTTGGGCAGATCCCCTGGAGGAGGGAATGGCTACCCACTCCAGTATTCTTACCTGGAGAATCCCATGGACAGAGGAGCCTCATGGGCTACAGTCCATGGAGTCGCACAGAGTTGACGCGACCAAAAGGACTAAGCAGGCGTGCAGGGCAGGAAAGGAGCTTTGGGGGAAAACACAAGTTCCAGGAAAGCTGACAGAAGAACGTGCTATTTTAGACAGTGATTTCTGAGGAGGGTTTTTTCTGGACATGGTATTTCAGCAAAGACGTGAGGGAAAGGAATGAGCTTCTCGAATCTCTGGGTCTAAAGTGCAATGAGTCACCATGATCTGTGGAACCTTGACCTGCTCATCATCTGGGGGAAATCACTTTTCAAATCCAAGTTTAAAAAAAAAAAATCTTCCCTTAGAGTAAAGTGTTCTCAGATTTGTGCTGACTTCAGGAGGCAAGCAGACTGCCTTGGCAGCAATTTTTAAAAATAAAATGAAAAGCAATTATGTTCCATCGCAGCAATTTACTCAGCGAAAATCTGGGGAGCATAAAAAAAAAAAAGGTAAATACATCCCCTTCTATGCAAGGGCCTCCTGGGCCGCGGGCTTTCCTCGTCGCGCCCCAGAGCTGGCTCTCTCTCTCTCTCCAGGAGGCTAGTCCAGGCTGTCCTCAGAGCTTCAGTGACTGGTCTGCTCTCTGATGTCCAGGTACAAACCAGCTCTCATCAGCACACACGGCCAGGAGCGAGTCACCCCTGTGTGTGTGTGCTACGTTGCTTCAATCGTGTCCGACTCTACAACCCTATGGACTGTAGCCCACCAGGCTCCTCTGTCCATGGGATTCTCCAGGCAAGAAGAGTGGAGTGGGTTGCCATGCCCTCCTCCAGGGGGATCTTCCCGACCCAGGGCAGCAAAGACAAAGGGGATTGTTTGTGTGTTTCCCAGACACGATACATCCTAAGGAGGCTGAAGTCAAGCCGAGGTCTCAGAGTGTTGATCTGAGGTCAGAAAAGCTTAAACAGTCACCAGGGAGGTAGGGAAGGCTGCTTACCTCTTGCTGCACTTTTACCCTAGCCAGACGCCCTACCTCCTCCCGGCTCACACACTTGTGTTCTAGTTCCTTATCTTGGTTGCCAACTACCCACCCCCATCTCAGCAAGTCCCTCTATTTTAACATTAAGTTTTTTTTTTTTTAATATGTGTCAATAGTACATGCTCAGAATACACAGAAAAGCAGAAAAAAGGGACTAAAAATCATTCACCATGTCACACCACTCAGCACTAACGGCTTCTCCTGTCGCTCTGTGCACCCTTAGAGAGTCTTTCTCCCCGTCTTATTTATGGACACGTCTTTTTAAACAAGCTGTAGCCATACGATCTGTCATTAAAAATTTTTTTTTTTAACTCGGGGAATCAGAAATACCTTACAGGCCCTTGTAAATGGTAAAAGTTATCCAAACGTGTTTACGGAATCAAATTTAATGGCTGCAGAGGATTTCATTTTGTGGCCAGACCATAATTTATTTTTTTTTTTTCTGTTACTGGAATTTTCGTTATTATAAACAATGCAGCAATGAGGATCGTTCACTCCTTCATTTAACAACTATTTATAGAGTGCTTTCTGTGGCTAAGTTTGCGAGCACATCCTTAATTATTCCCTGGGGATAAATTTCTCGAACTGGAATTGCCAGGTCAAAACTTAAGTGCATGTTTAAAGCTTTTGAAACAAGCATATTATCGCCAAATCACCCCCCTCAAAATGTTGGTCTCGGTTGTTCCATTAATAGCCTAGGATGCAAATACCTGGCTCCTAAACTCTAAGGCAACACTGACTCCCCCCCCCCCCCCCCGCTTTTCCTGGGCCAATTTTGTAGGAGACAAATGACGCCTTGCTGTTTCTCTTTTCAATCCTTTGTTGCTAGCCACCCTGAACATTTCTCCATGGGTGCTGGCCGTGTAGATTTCCCTTCCTGTGAATCGCTTATTCAAAGCTTCAATGATACATCTTAATTAAGTCTTGGGATGAAAAGGAAAGAATGGAGAAAATTAATAATTATTGAGCACTTGTTATTTTCCAGACAGTGTATACTACTGGCTTCGAGGAGAAACACGTGTCCTCACAACATGTCTGTCTCTGTCCTCATTTTACAGGTGACGATGTACACCTTGGGGGTGAATACCAGTTCTAGGACGCAGGGTCAAGGGCAGAAGCAGAAATCAGACTCCATGGGGAAGCTCCTGCCCATTGCTGTGTCCTAGGGGTCGGGGAGGTGGTTATTTAAACCCTCTTTGATCCTGGAGTCACTCTGTCCAGGAAGCCGTGTTAAGAGCCAGAACTAGGATGCTCTGGTCCTTACTGTGCAGTCCTGCCCCAGCACCAAGTCACTGGATGTGGAATGGCTTCCCCAGAGAATCTGCCATCTCACATTATTATTTTTTTTTTTTAGCATTTTAGCCCCAAAGTCTCTAGGAATCTGTTCCCTAGGAAATACTCAGAAAGAGTAAAGACTAAATGGCAGGGCCAGATCTTCCTCAGGGCAATGGAGCAGCTGAAGGACCATTTTAGAAGTAGGGCAATTACAGGATTTTAGATTCTTGCAAGTACAAGTGTTAGTCACTCAGTAGTGTTCAGCTCTTTGCGACCCCAGGGACTGTAGCCCACCAGGCTCCGCTCTCCATGGAATTTTTCAGGCAAGAATGCTGGAGAGGGTTGTCATTTCCTTCACTTTGAAAGTAGCCTCACCTACTCTAAATATGTCACATAAATGGAATCTCACGATGTGTGGGCATTTTGGGGTCTCCTTTGACTTAGCATGGTGTTTTCTAAGTTCACCCATGTTACAGCATGTATCAGTTACTCCATTCCTTTTACGGCTGAATAATATTCCATTGCGTGGAGAGAGGAGAACTGGAGTGTCCATTCATCTGGTGATGGACATTTGGGTTGTTCTTGCCATTCGGTTGCTGTGAACAGAGCTGCCATGGACACACATGGATATGTGTTTGTTAGAGGACCTGTTTTCAGATTTGGGTCCATAGCTAGGAGTTAATCTGCTAGGTCTTCACTTCTATTTTCTGGTTTATTAGGCTGTCAGATCCTTGAGAGAGAAGGTTTTGTTCAGCAGTTTAGTCCTAGGGTCTAAGGTAACCAACTCCCCTGGTCCTGGGACTGTTGAATTTCCGTGGGACTTTCCATGATAAAACTGGGAAAATACCAGACAAACCTGGACAAGCTGGTCACTTTCCCAATGTCCAGAACATCACGTGACATGGAATGGCTACTCAGCATATATTTATAAAAGTAACATTTTCCTGCCATTTATTCAGCGTCTAGTTGATCATGACATGTCTCGGTATATGAGGCTTAAGTGGAAGGTTTTTGTTTGTTTCTTTTTTAACCCAATGAGGTATTCACAGCAGTCTATAAGATTATAGAAACCCACACTTTGGGTACAGTTGAAGCCTACACAGAGAGGAGCACGGAAGTTTTAAATCGTGAAGCTGCAGGTGGCTGCAGTGTTAAGGCTGTTTGATAAAGATGCCCAAGGAGTGTCGAGGCTTCCCTCCACTGGTGAGGAAGAACAGCTCCATGTGCCAAAAACCAGAGCCGAATATTGTTTCCTTACACGGAGGGAGATTGGGCAGATCAGAGAAAAACAGTGCTCATGACAGGAAGTGGAAACTACTTCTTTTTAGAGAGGCCCCTGGGAAACACTGCAGAGCATCAGACAGGGCTGGAGACGAGTTCTGAGAGCTTTGGCTCCAACCAAGCAGAGATCCAGCAGACGCTTGGCACTGGAAGTAAAGGAGCTTTCTTCCATTTGGTGCCATTAAGAACAGACATGTGATAGCACCTCACACCTGTTAGAGTACTTATTTTATTTTATTTTTTTAAAAGAATGATAACTGCTGTTGACAAAGATGTGGAGGGAAGGGAACCCTTGTGCACTGTTGGTAGGAATGTAAATTGGTTCAGCCACTGTGGGAAACAGTAGAGAGGTCCTTCAAAAATTAAAAATAGAATTACCATATGCTCCAGGAATCCCAGTTCTGGGTATATTTCCCAAGGAAATGAAATCAGAATCTCAAAGAGAAGCTGCACCTCATGTTAATTGCAAGCATTCTCCATAATAGCCAAGACATGGAATCCATCTAAATGTCCATTGAAGGGTAAATGGATAAAGAAAACGTGCTCTGTAAGTACAATGGAAGAGTATTCAACCTCAGAAAAGCAGGAAATCTTGCCATTAGCAACAACCTGGATGATCCTCGGGTCATTACTGCTGCTTTTGCTGCTAAGTCGCTTCAGTCGTGTCCGACTCTGTGCGACCCCATAGATGGCAGCCCACCAGGCTCCCCCATCCCTGGGATTCTCCAGGCAAGAACACTGGAGTGGGTTGCCATTGCCTTCTCCAATGCATGAAAGTGAAAAGGGAAAGTGAAGTCGCTCAGTTGTGTCCGACTCTTAGCAACCCCATGGACCGCAGCCTACCAGGCTCCTCCATCCATGGGATTTTCCAGGCAAGAGTACTGGAGTGGGGTGCCATTGCCTTCTCCATCAGGCCATTATGTTAAGCCAAATAAACCAGACACAGACGGACAAATACTGCAAGGCACCACTTAAATGGGGCTTCCCTAGTGGCTCAGTGGTAAAGAATCTGCCTGCAATGCAGGTGACCAGGGTTCTATCCCCTAGATAAGGGGATGACAACTCACTCGACTACCCTGCCTGGAGAATCCCATGGATAGAGGAGCTTGGCAGGCTACAATCTACTCGGTTGCAATGAGTCAGAATAATAACAACCACTTAAATGAGAAATCTAAAATAGTCAAACTCACAGAAGCAGAAAGTGGAAGGGTGCTTGCTAGGGGCTGTCAGGAGGGGATAAACAGAGAGACCCTGATCAAAGTGTACAGCTACATTAGATGAACAAGTTCTAGAGATCCACATATAGCAAAGCACTTCTAGTGAACAATACTGTATTATACACTTAAAAATATTTTAAGAGAGTAGATCTTATATTCATTGTTTTTATCAAAAATTAAAAAACAACAACAATAATAAAGAGCATGGAAGGAAATTTTTGGAGGTAATAGTTGTGCGTGTGGCATAGATTCTGGTGATGGTTTCATGAGTGTATACTTATCTTCAGACTCATCAAGTTGTATACATAAAATATGTTGACAGTTTTTTTATGTCAGCATACTTCAATAAAGGGGTTTAAACTTTTTAATAATTAAAAAAAACAGAGATGGGAATAGCCACAAAAATTGTTAATAAGACTCTGAACTTGCAGTGACTGCAGAAGGAGACCCTGAGAATTTTGTGTATTTGAATGTCCTGATAGAATTGGATGGCATTTCAGCAAATGCGTGAGATGTGAGTGAAAGTGTTAGTCACTCAGTCATGTCCAACTCTGCGACCCCATGGACTGTAGCCCGCCAGGCTCCTCTGTCCATGGAATTCTCCAGGCAAGAATACTGGAGTGGTTAGCCATTCCCTTCTCCTTCTTCCTGACCCCGGATTGGAACCAGGATCTCCTACATTTTGGGCGGATTCTTTACCATCTGAGCCAGCAAGGAAGCCCAGATGTGAATGGAGGGAGACAAAAGAGAAGTCAGGGATCAAACAGGCAGGCCCTTGACAAAGAGGAGTAGGAGCCACAAAAGAAGTGGAGCATCAGAACAGATACTCATTTGACTTCACCTGTCCCCAACACGAACAAACAGCACATGTGTCCGAAGATGGCCTCGTGTTTCCACTGACGATTCTGTCAAGCCGTACCTCTCATGCCATTATGTCATCGGTTCAGACATTCTGGACTAAACCTTTACCTTGTACAGAGGAAGTCAGGCTGAAAAACCCCTCCTGCTACTCCTCAAAACAAACATACACATCTGAAGAGAGGTGAACGAAGGAGACGAATACACATTCATAAAGTGTGTGGGTGCACTTTCAAGCCTACAACACTTCATATACAGCTTTAGCATGCCCATTTTATGGAACATGGAAACAGAGGTTCAGCAAGCTGGAGGGATTTGCTTAAAGCTGCTGCTGCTGCTGCTAAGTCGCTTCAGTTGTGTCCGACTCTGTGCGACCTCATGGACGGCAGCCCACCAGGCTCTTCTGTCCCTGGGGTTCTGCAGGCAAGAACACTGGAGAGGGTTGCCATTTCCTTCTCCAATGCTCAAAGCTATGAGACGGCAAATGGAGGAGCTGAGACTGAACTCTGTTCTGACCATAAATTCTACATCTTTGCCTTGCATCTCGCTGCCTCTTTCATGTCCCACTAACTCTTTCTGAATGAGCTCAACAGAGACGTGGAGTCACGGTGCACTTTCCATAGAAGTGAAGTAGCTCTTTCCCCACAATGGGGTATTAACAAGCATTCCTCCCGTCTGACAGACCACAATTACCTGGATGTGCATTTATAACCTTTCTGCACCATGTCCAAAAAGTGAAGGTCCTTGGTTAGATTAGGATGTCAAATGTATCATTCCCCGTCTCTTCTGACATCCAACACCTTTACTTGCAACACATCATTTCTTTATTAGTGATCAGCAGAACTGGGCTCATAGGAGCTTTCCTATTCTGGGTCTTAATTTTGTACATTTCCAGTTTCCATGGAGACACTACATTCCTGCATTCTAAGAGTGTCACTGTAAAACAATGTGAAAACAAAGCAACTTCATAGAAATGGCTCACTCTGGACATCACCAAGCAACACCCTCATCAAATACATAGGACCGCTTGGCTGAGTTTTGGGGTTAAGTGCTGAGGGCAAGCTCCCTTCTTTTTCCCCCAGTCTAAGAGACGTGTTTCATGCCCATCCTAGGGACCGAGCTCGTGGTTACGACAGCATCCCCTGATCCCCTTACTTCAATTATTGCACCACTGGTATAATAAAGTCGAGAGGTAACTATGGCAACATTATTCCAAGGATAAACACCACAATATCGCCTTCAACATTTTCCCCCCACAAACAAATGAAAACCCGAGAACATGTAGGATTAATAGCATCACTTGTTAAAAAGCCAACGGACAGCAGAGTTCAGAAAAGCTTTAATTAGTGGAATCTTTCCTGCTCAGTTTGACACTTGCTCTCTGCCTCCCACAGTGGAAGCACACGTGGGTGGTCAGCCTCAGAATTCAGCATCACTGGACCTGAGCACCCAGGGTACCCCAGCCTGGGTTTCTGCAAGTTCCCAAGATGTCCTGGTTCTGCTTTCACTAGACAAGTCCGCATCAGAGGCAGGGGTAACAGCTCCGCTCAGAAGGAAAAGAACTTCATGGTGGGTTGGGGTCAAGTATGTTAGTGCTTTTTTAAAGTGTATGCATTACTTTGGGCTGCGTTGGGTCTTTGTGGCTACACGCGGGCTTTCCTCTAGTTGCGGCAAGCAGGGGCTACTGTTCTTTGCAGTGTGGGGGCTTCTCATCGTGGTGGCTTCTCTTGTTGCCAAGCATGGGCTCTAGAGCATGGACTCGGTAGCCGCGGTGCACGGGCTTAGTTGCCCGCAGCATGTTGACTCTTCCCGGACCAGGGATCGAACCCATGTCCTCTGCATTGGTAGGCAGATTCTTAACCACTGGACCACCAGGGAAGTCCTGATATGTTAATGTTGACCAGAGCATAGTGAGGGGAAAAGATCTCTCATCTGACCTTCCCACTGTTTAAGACCAGATAGAAGCAGTTTAGCACAGGTGAAAGCGTGGTCTTGGAATGGGACAGATGACTTGAGCTGAAGACTCTGTTCCTTCACTTTCTAGCTCTTTGACCTTAAGCAAGTTAACTTAACCTGTCCAAGCCTCAGCTTCCTCATCTGTAAAGTGGGGATAAGGGCCAACCTGATAGCACCGTTGTAAAGATTAAGTGAAATCACAGTTTGTGGCAATCTGTCCAACAAAACACACTTCTTCTTGGGTCACATCTACATTACATTTCCAGGTCTCCCTGAGTTATGACCAATACAGCATGAGTTGAAATGATGTGTTCTTCTAGGCTAGCCCATTAAAACTTCCCACCTACGCTCCCCATGCTCTTTCCTCCATCTGCTGACTGAACACCAGCAGCAAGGGAGGGCAACCTTGGAAGCTGTTCACCGATGATGGTGGATCACCTAGGCTTTAATTCAGGGACTCCATCAACCTGAATGACTACATGGACCAAAACTTCCCCATCCTTTGCCAACCAGGAATGCCTGAATTAAATGGTTAATGAAAAAGAAATAAATTTCTGTTGTGATAAGCTACTAAAGTTTGATTATCTGTCATGACCTTTAATCATACAAATGCAACATGCTTTTTTTTTCCCCAGCAGTCATGTTTTTCCAGTAGTTGAGTACGGATGTGAGAGTTGGACCATAAAGAAGGTTGGGTGCCAAAGAATTGATGCATTCAAACTGTGGTGCTGGAGAAGACTCTTGAGAATCCCTTGGAATGCTAAGAGATCAAACCAGTCAATCCTAAAGGGAATCAACCCTGAATAGTCATTGGAAGGGACTGATGATGAAGCTGAAGCTCCAATAGTTTGGCCACCTGATGTGAAGAGATGACTCATTGGAAAAGACCTTGATGCTGGGAAAGATTGAGGGTTGGAGGAGAAGGTGGCGACAGAGGATGAGATGGTTGAATGGCATCAGTGACTCAATGGACATGAGTTTGAGCGAGCTCTGGGAAATGGTGAAGGACAGAGAAGGCTGGTGTGCTGCAGTCCATGGGGTCACAAAGAGTCAGATACAACTTAGTGACTGAACAACAACAGCATGTTTAGCCCTGTTCCTGACACACAATGAAAACTTAGTATCCCTTAGATGTTTTGTTGAGAAGAAGTCACCTTTCCTGAAAAGCTGGTCAATTTGCCAAGAACTCTGGCCAATACCATCACTGCTGATTTCATGGAGTCTATTTGATTCATAGAGTTAGGTATAAGCTTTTCTGCTGCAATAAGTAATGAAGTACAAATTGAGGAAATTAGTTATCAATTAGTCATTCGATGGTTGGGAAGGCAGGCAGCAGGCATAAATGGTGCCAGATTAGTTAAGCCATGATAAATTTTACTGCTCTACAAGGATGGGGTCTTTATCCATTACTTCTCAAATTCATCTTTATTATTCGCCCCTGGACATGAGACAGGGCCTGGATGCTGAAGGCGGTAAAAGACCAGCCAGGGCATTTGAGAGATGTGACAAACTTCCCAGAGGAGATGGTCCCTAAGGAGGCCATTTACAAGCAACTGCGAGAGAGTCATCCGGGAAGACTTGTTCATCTTTTTCACGGCCCTCGCTGTAGGGTTTCCAGTTTTCCTCAGGTCGTCCCACAGTTTGCATGCCCTTTCCCCATAATTAGCACAACATACTACAATTCTGCGATGTTTCTGCATATCAATCCAGTGCAGGAGATAAGGAGGGATTTTTCTGTTCATCTGAAAAATGTAAAAACTGGATTCATGAAGATTAAGCTACAACTGACAAAGGGGAGGGCTTTTCTAGTCTGCGCCCAACTACATTTCTGTATCTCCTCATGCCTTGCTGTTGCTGTTCAGTCATCCAGTTGTTTCTGACTCTTTGTGACTCGATGAACCCCAGCACTCCAGGCCTCCCTGTCCCTCACCGTCTCCCGGAGTTTGCCCAAGTTCACATCCACTGAGCTGGTGATGCCATCCAACCACCTCAGCCCCTGTCACTCTCTTCTCCTGTCCTCAGTCTTTCCCAGCATCAGGGTCTTTTCCAGTGTGTCAGCTATTTGCATCAGGTGGCCAGAGTATTAGAACTTCAGCTTCCTAGCACCTAAATTTTTTCACAGCTTTCCAGTTGGCTTACTAAGGTATAAAACTTTCACCATGACCTCTGAGGAATTCCAAGGTGTGGGGTCTGGGTGATCTCTGATTTTATCTCCCACCATTCCCTCCTCTTCATCATGCCTTCCAGCTCCAGATGAACCAGATGGAAGCTAATAAAACAGATTCCTAGGGAAAGTGGTCTTTTGTAATGGTCAGCTAAAGCTCTCTATCATGAGTTTGAGTAAGCTCCGGGAGTTGGTGAGGGACAGGGAGGCCTGGCATGCTGCAGTCCATGGGGTTGCAAAGAGTCGGACACGACTGAGTGACTGAACTGAATTGAAAGCTCTCTGTGTCATAGGTTAAGTTTCAGGAGAAGCCACTGGCTTAGCCTATGTAACACCAAACAGCCACACAGTATCAATTATTCATTCAACAGGGTCAGGCTGGACCAAAGGAATGAACTTCTAACCAAGACTCCCCCAGTCTTGACTCCATCCACTCTAACCCTCACTCAGCTGCCAATGTCATCAATTAAAACACTCTTTTACTTTATAATAATAATAACTAATGTGCCTAACTAATGTGCCTAGCCCAAATAAGTCCAAGCAGTGATACTAAGCATGTTACATATATGAACACATTTAATAAGAAACTTTAACAGCAGGGTATCATTTTTATTCTGATTTTACTGAAGAAGAAACTAAAAGCTCAGAAAAGGTGAAGTAGCTTGTGTGGCAAAGCCTAGATTCAAACCCGTGTATTCTGGGTTTCAGCTATCATATTTTCCAACTTCAGTAAAATAATTTTAAAATATTTATTTATTTATTTATTTATCTTCAGCTGTTCTGGGTGTTCATTGCTGCATGGGCTTTTCTCTAGTTGCTGCAAGGGGGCCTACACTCTAGTTGAAGTGCACGGACTTCTCATTGCAGTGGCCTCTCTTGTTGCAGAGCATGGGCTCTAGGGAGCTCGGACTTGAGCAATTGTGGCACCTGGATCAGTAACTGCAGCTGGCGGGCTCTAGAGCACAGGTTCAACAGTGCACAGGCGTGTTGGATCTTCCAAGAAAAGGGTTTGAACCCATGTCTCCTGCACTGACAGGCAAAGTCTTAATCACTGAGCCAGCAGAAGAGTCCTCCAGTAAAATACTTTTGTGGCCAAAATTACCCTCAAAAGCCCCCTAAATACTCTTATAAAGTGCCATACACATGGTTTCCCCCTATTGACACTTGCATATTAACTCATCCACTAAAGCTTGAGGACTCTTAAGATAGCTTAGGAAAAGGAACACAAAGAAAGGCTACATTATATAATTATCAAATACCTACAGGTTACTGGGTAAGAGTAGGGAATCCTTTATTGTTTCCGATTTCTCATAGAGTTCAGGTCTTTGGCTTTCCTATTAAGAACTCTATTAAGTACTCTTGTTAATGACCTATATGGAAAAGAATCTTAAAACGAGTGAGTATATGTATGTGTACAATTGATTCACTTTGCTATACACCTGAAACTAACACAATGCTGTCAATCAACTACACTGAAATACAGTTTTTTTCAAAAAAAAAGACTATGACTTTCACATGGTTGTCTACTTGTCTGTGGATATGAAAATTAAGTGAGATTGAAAGATATAAATGGAGCAGCACCCTATATAGTGAATAGCAGCGGTGTTGTGGTAAATGCTTAACAACCAGTTCCTTAGAGAGTGAAAACCACTGCTTTGTACTATTTCCTGGTTTCCATGGTGCAAACATCCCAATGATGGCCAATTTCAAGGTGCCAAGATGACACCAACCAGCTGGCAGATTTCCTTGAAATTGGACAACCTGCTCTCCCCCGCCAGTCTGAGCTGGCTCCAGCACACCATGGGAGGGAGGCCCTAAAGACAGCTCTCACCACAGAAGTTGCAGTGAGAGACAACTTCACTGCACACGTTCAGAGAGGCTCTCTCTGGCTGCCACGTGGGAGCCGAGTTCTAACTCTTTCTCAAGTGAAACATGCAGTCTAAATCCACACAATTATATTCTAAACATTTTTGAGAAAAAACAGTAAAATAATAACTAGTGTGCAAAGTGTGGGCATCCCGGTGGCGCTAGTGGTAAAGAACCCCCCAGCCTATGCAGGAGACATAAGAGACATGAGTTCAATCCCTGAGTCTGGAAGACGCCCTGGAGGAGGACATGGCAACCCATGTCCCAGTATGATTGACTGGAGAATCCCATGGACAGAGGAGCCTGGTGGGCTATGGTCCATAGCGTCACAGAGTCAGACACGACTGAAGCAACTTAGCACGTACGCAAGTACAAAGTGTAAAATTTATAGGCAACTTATAAGAAAGCCTTCCTCAGCGATCAATGCAAAGAAATAGAGGAAAACAACAGAATGGGAAAGACTAGGGATCTGTTGAAGAAAATCAGAGATACCAAAGGAACATTTCATGCAAAGATGAGCTCGATAAAGGACAGAAATGATATGGACCTAACAGAAGCAGAAGACATTAAGAAGAGATGGCAAAAATACACAGAAGAACTGTACAAAAAAGATCTTCACGACCCAGATAATCATGGTGGTGTGATCACTGACCTAGAGCCAGACATCCTGGAATGTGAAGTCAAGTGGGCCTTAGAAAGCATCACTACGAGCAAAGCTAATGGAGGTGATGAAATTCCAGTTGAGCTATTCCAAATCCTGAAAGATGATGCTGTGAAAGTGCTGCACTCAATATGCCAGCAAATTTGGAAAACTCAGCAGTGGCCACAGAACTGGAAAACGTCAGTTTTCATTCCAATCCCAAAGAAAGGCAATGCCAAAGAATGCTCAAACTACCACACAATTGCACTCATCTCACACGCTAGTAAAGTAATGCTCAAAATTCTCCAAGCCAGGCTTCAGCAATATGTGAACTGTGAACTTCCTGATGTTCAAGCTGGTTTTAGAAAAGGCAGAGGAACCACAGATCAAATTGCCAACATCTGCTGGATCATAGAAAAAGCAAGAGAGTTCCAGAAAAACATCTATTTCTGCTTTCTTGACTATGCCAAAGCCTTTGACTGTGTGGATCACAATAAACTGTGGAAAATTCTGAAAGAGATGGGAATACCAGACCACCTGATCTGCCTCTTGAGAAATCTGTATGCAGGTCAGGAAGCAACAGTTAGAACTGAACATGGAACAACAGACTGGTTCCAAATAGGAAAAGGAGTTCGTCAAGGCTGTATATTGTCACCCTGTTTATTTAACTTATATGCAGAGTACATCATGAGAAACGCTTGACTGGAAGTAACACAAACTGGAATCAAGATTGCCGGGAGAAATATCAATAACCTCAGATATGCAGATGACACCACCCTTATGGCAGAAAGTGAAGAGGAACTCAAAAGCCTCTTGATGAAAGTGAAAGTGGAGAGTGAAAATGTGGGCTTAAAGCTCAACATTCAGAAAACGAAAATCATGGCATCTGGTCCCACCACTTCATGGGAAATAGATGGAGAAACAGTGGAAACAGTGTCAGACTTTATTTTTCTGGGCTCCAAAATCACTGCAGATGGTGACTGCAGCCATGAAATTAAAAGACACTTACTCCTTGGAAGGAAAGTTAGAACCAACCTAGAGAGCATATTCAAAAGCAGAGACATTACTTTGCCAACAAAGGTCCGTCTAGTCAAGGCTATGGTTTTTCCAGTGGTCATGTATGGATGTGAGAGTTGGACTGTGAAGAAAGCTGAGTGCCAAAGAATTGATGCTTTTGAACTGTGGTGTTGGAGAAGACTCTTGAGAGTCCCTTGGACTGCAAGGAGATCCAACCATTCCATTCTGAAGGAGATCAGCCCTGGGATTTCTTTGGAAGGAATGATGCTAAAGCTGAAACTCGAGTACTTTGGCCACCTCATGTGAAGAGTTGACTCACTGAAAAAGACTCTGATGCTGGGAGGGATTGGGGGCAGGAGGAGAAGGGGACGACAGAGGATGAGATGGCTGGATGGCATCATTGACTCGATGGACGTGAGCTGAGTGAACTCCGGGAGTTGGTGATGGACAGGGAGGCCTGGTGTGCTGCAATTCATGGGGTCGCAAAGAGTCGGACACGACTGAGCGAATGATCTGATCTGATCTGATCTGATCTATACCAACCAATATTTTTTTTCTCCTGAACTTCCTATGTAACGGCACTGAAATCTTTATTTCTAGAATTCTTGTGAGCACATTATGAGGGCTGAGCTATATCCATTGTTATCATTCAGCTATTATTGCCATTGGAGGTGTGTTATTAAAGTTTTGCACATGCGTGTACACACATGGATGTCCGCATTCTTTTTAAAATGTTTTACTTTAACTGCTGATTTTTGCTGTGCTGGTCTTTGTTGCTGTGCCTGGTGCTTTCTCAAGTTGCAGCAGGCAGAGGTGACTCTCTAGCTGAAGTGAGCCGGCTTCTCGATGCGCTGGCTTCCCTTGTTGTGGAGCAAGGTCTCTAGGGCTTGGGCTCAGTACTTGTGGCAACATGGGCTTAGTTGCCCGGCAGCATGCAGAATGTTTCTGGATCAGGGATCGAACCTATGTCCCCTGCAGTGGCAGGCGGACTCTGCACTGGACCACCAGGGAAGTCCTGGCTTTCTTTTTTGAATGATGCCTTGTACGTGTTTTCCTTTGCTCTAAATGTATTCCTTCAGTCTACTTTGAAACTCAATATATGTCTTAGAGTCGTACAAATCCCAAGTAGAGGGGTGAGCAAAGTTCTACACCCAGGCTTGTCTGAATTACTCGGTAGTTTCGTGAAACTCAAATTGCTTCTCCTCCTTAGCTTCCTAATAGGTTCTCTTATCACAGGGAATTCAGAGAGATGAGTTACCAACCTTTTCTGAAACCTTTGTAAAATGCCTGTTCATCCTCGATTGTGTGTGGAGGGGTCAGTCTCTCTGGAGGGAAAAAGGATTTCATGACCCACAGAGCAAGGAGCTTCCTGGGAAGCCCGGAGCCGTGATTATGAGGCTCAGACAGCTCATCGAGTGGCAAAAATGGAAGGGAGCCCTCCAAACGGATTGAGTATTCAGATGTTTGGAATCAAAGATAAGCTATCTCAATTTTGAGACAGTGTGCTTTTTGCCTTCTATTAAAATAGCTGATATTACATAGATACGCTACTTTTCAGTTCTTCTCGGCGACCACCCACACCAAATGTTCTTCACCTTCGGTGCAATCCAGGAGCTGATGAAGCTTTGCTGCTCTGTATCTGCATGACTTTGGGTAAGTGTCTTGCCCTCTCTGAGCCTCAGAGTTCATCCTACCTGAACTGAGCACATTATGGTCTGCCATCACCCTGTGGCCCCCACCCCCTCTCTGAGACCAAGGTCAACTATGTGCAAATCTATTTGAAAATCTAAGTAGAAGTCTACACCGGATGTATTAACTTCCCTATTTAGTGGCTTCTGAGAAGTGTCAAATGACATAATGGATATGAAAGTTCTTCAGGGAAAAAAAGAAAAGATAAGGGCTGAATGAATGTAGGGCATTAGTAATGTTAATTACTTGTGAGTGATATGCATAATGCCCAGAATCAATGAATTTTAGAGCTGGGAAGAAACTTTATAACCACCCAGTCTAATCCAGCATCTCTCTAGTGTTAGTCACTCAGTCAAGCCTGACTCTGCCACCCTATGGACTGTAGCCCACCAGGCTCCACCTGTCCATGGGGTTCTCCAGGCAAGAATACTGGAGGAGATTGCCATTTCCTCCAGGGGATCTTCCCCATCCAGGGATCGAAACTGGGTCTCCTGCATTGCAGGCAGACTCTTTACCATTTGAGCTACAGGGAAGACCTGTAGCATCTCTCTACCAGAGCCTAAACAGTGGAGCCTGCAGAGAGAGCTCTTTAAACTGTCTGGATGGAGAGAAAGCGACATTTCTTCACACACAGGTCAGTTCAGTTTGGTCGCTCAGTCATGTCCAACTCTTTGCAACCCCATGAACTGCAGCATGCCAGGCCTCCCTGTCCATCACCAACTCCCGGAGTCCACCCAAACCCATGTCCATAGAGTTGGTGATGCCATCCAATCATCTCATCCTCTGTTGTCCCCTTCTCCTCCTGCCCTCAGTCTTTCCCAGCATCAGGGTCTTTTCAAATGAGTCAGCTCTTCTCATCAGGTGGCCAAAGTATTGGAGTTTCAGCTTCAACATAAGTCCTTCCAATGAACACCCAAGGCTGATCTCCTTCAGAATGGACTGGTTGGATCTCCTTGCAGTCCAAGGGACTCTCAAGAGTCTTCTCCAACACCACAGTTCAAAAGCATCAATTCTTCAGCGCTCAGCTTTCTTTATAATCCAACTCTCACATCCATACATGACCACTGGAAAAACCATAGCCTTGACTAGACGGACCTTTGTTGGCACACAGGTCATCTAATCACAAGAAAATGACCACCATTTTCTGAGGCTGATACAGGTGGCAAAAGCCTTTTACTTCATTTTGCCTGAGATCAGTGTGAGGAGGTAAATGTTTTATTATTGTGTCTCCCCCTCCTCACCCATGCCACTAAAGGGCCTGATGTTCACTAACTACCAGATCCTGCCAATATTCCACTGTGGCCAATTTCACGTTATCAACGGGAACCTACTGAATGTGTGTTATGATGGCTCATTGGTCCAGGGGTATGATTCTTGGTTTGGGTGCAAGAGGTCACAGGTTCAAATCCCAGATGGTTCCCAGATGAATCTCTTGTGGTTCATCTATTTTGGGGCTCCTCAGGTGGGCATTAGTGGTAAAGAAACTGCCTGCCAATGCAGGAGACATCAGAGACATGGGTTCAATCCCTGGGTTGGAAAATCCCCTGCAGAAGGGCATGGCCACCCACTCCAATATTCTTGCCTGGGGAATCCCATGGACAGAGGAGCCTGGGGGGGCTACAATCCATAGGGTCACAAAGAATCAGACAAGACTGAAGTGACTTAGCAAGCATGAACTGAATGTGCAGTAAGGAAGAGACACACACAGTGATTCTTGTGATCTGGTCCAGGCTAGCTCCAGCAGCAGCTCACACTGCCTCCAATGACTTCAAAATCACTGAGTTCCTGACCTCAAGGGATTCCATGAGCAGCTCAGGAGATGGGTTTGTGAGCAGGTAACTAAAACACAAGCTGACTAGAATCAGTTCCAGGTGCTGTGGGAGCCCAGAAGACAGAGGCTACAAGAAGGAGGAGGCTTTTGAGATGGGGTTTGAAGGATGTGTAGGAGCATGCCATCCAAGCAATGTGAGGGGGAACAGGAAAGAACTCTGGAGAGAGAGAAACATAAGAAAAGGCAAGAGGGATGAGTTGTTTTGGGATTCCCCTGGTTGGCTCAGACTACAAAGAACCTGCCTGCAATGCAGGAGATGCAGGAGACACAGATTCGATCCCTGGGTGAGGAAGATCCCCTGGAGGAGGAAATGGCAACCCACTCCAGTTTTTTTGCCTGGAAAATTCCATGGACAGAGAAGCTTGGCAGGCTACAGTCTGTGGGGTCACAAAGAGTCAGACATGGCTGAGCGTGCACGCCTCTGAGCAAAGCACTTAGAAGAGAACCAGGTTAACAGAAGGTGGGAGCAGATCTCTGCTCTCTTTATTGTCATGCTTGGCAGGCACCCTGCTTGACACAATGCATACTTGGTGAGATGTTCTTGCCCTTGGTTATTACACAGACCGTGAGGCTGACTAAGCTCAAGGACACCTTGATCCCATCCTTTAACCAGATGGATAAGGCAATGGCACCCCACTCCAGTATTCTTGCCTGAAAAATCCCATGGGCGGAGGAGCCTGGTGGGCTGCAGTCCATGGGGTCGCTAAGAGTCAGACATGACTGAGTGACTTCCCTTTCACTTTTCACTTTCATGCATTGGAGAAGGAAATGGCAACCCACTCCAGTGTTCTTGCCTGGAGAATCCCAGGGACGGGGGAGCCTGGTGGGCTTCCGTCTATGGGTCGCACAGAGTCGGACACAACTGAAGCAACTTAGCAGCAGCAGCCCTCTCCAGGGATGTTCTTAAAGTTGCTTTTACACACCTTGCCTGGTTCCTCTTGCCCAGACAACCCTTTGTGTTACTTCTGGAGGGTCAAGTCATACCCACCTGCAGCCCCATTCTTCCAGGACCCCTTCTCGAACTTGCACAGCTCTCACGCACTTCTCTTGCTCAGAGGTCATACAGGACACCTGTGCTGTCCTGTGCAACCAGACCCTCAGTCATGCCCAGCTGGGTGCTGACAGCCCAAAGCTGTCTTTACTGGATGCCTTGTACAACTATTCCAATGAGTTAAGCAAATGATGTAGGTGGATATCTTCTGAACATCAGATATTCTCATGGCTCCTGAGGATGCAAAAGTCCTTTCAGAGAAGGCATCCTTGTGTAGAAGAGCTTCCCTGATAGCTCAGACAGGAAAGAATCTGCCTTAACACAGGAGACCTGAGCTGGATCCCTGGGTCAGGAAGATCGCCTGGAGAAAGGAATGGCTACCCACTCTAGTATTCTTGCCTGGAGAATCCCATGGACAGAGGAGCCCTGTGGGTTACAGTCCATGGAGTTGCAAAGAGACGGACACGACTGAATAACTAACATTTTCACTCTCACTAGTGTAGAAAGTTTCTTCAGAACAAGGAATATATCCCCACTTTTACTTTTCAAATCATCTATAAAAGCCCTGGAATCACAAAAGCTGCTCTAATATCCTCTGATGGATTGAAAGAGAGAGACAGACAGACCTTAAATTTCCCAGTAGAAGCACTCACTATCTTGGACCAAATGATAAAAAAACATAAGCTCCTCATCCTATCACTTTCTGAAAACCCTTACACTCTAGAATCAGAAAAGCACTCATTATATGGACACTGCATTGTTTAAAAGTCTGATTTAATATTTTCCCTTACTTCTGAAATTCTCCCAGGCCTTAGGCTGCCAAAGGATTGGGGAGAGTGGAGTATTTCTAGTCAATGATAGCATTATCATATGATTCCCGTTAATCTCCAAATACTGGAAATAGCTCCCCAAGTATTTAGCAAAAGTCTGGCTTCTTAATACAGCAGGTATTAGGGTAGGCATTCGGTGTTTTAGACAGCGGGAAAATCTTATATCCCTCTCCTTGCCTATAAGGATTTTTTTTTTCTTTAACAAAAGTTTCTTCTCAAAGTTTCACTTTAAATATAAAATATGTCCTTGTGGAAGCTGTTACAAATGTCACTACTTTAACCAGCCCAAATTTATGGTGGCATTGAATTTTAATGGAGCCATAAATGTCTGATGTAATGGTGATATATGTGTCGCAATAAATTGTTATAGAGAAATATAAAAATAAGTGTAAGATAAAAGATTGTGTATAAAATATGTTTTTACGTCTCCTTTAATGATTAAAAATCATACAAACCCGATATTCTAAATCACTCGGAATTGTCACATGTGGCTCAGGGAACATCATCTCCCCTGAAAGTCTTTCCCAGGCTGAGTTGATGATTCTGTGGTCAGAAACCACATTCACTTTAATGAGGACATTTAAGATGATTTTTATGTTGACATGGGGAAAAAAGTAATTAGCATTAAAGAAGATGGAGATGATGGTATCAATGACCCTCTGCCTCGGGAATGGTCCTCTGAAACCGACACGATTGATGGGCCCGTGGCCTTGTGACAACTCCCGCTGTCTTCAGGGCAACCCTGACGCTCCCCGGGTGTCTTGGAGTGACTTGGCGGCTCCAAGGACAGATCAGGAAGCAGGGAGGGGCTGGGGACAAGCGGCCGGCGGGAGGCACGGCTGTGGCTAGGGGATGGGATGAGCTGAGAGCCACTGCAGGGGATGCCAGACCCTGTTCCAGCCTCACCACTGACTCCCTGGGACCAGCGCCTCCACCTTTCCAAGCCTCGGGTTCCCCACCTACAAAAAAGGGGTGATCCGAGCATCAAAGGATGGGCATTTTTATTTTTAATGCCTGCTTCCATTTACCTGGGGCTTCCCAGGTGGCGCAAGTGGTAAAGAATCTGCCTGACAATGCAGGAGATGTGAGAGACTCAAGTTCAATCCCTGGGTCGGGAAGATCTCCTGGAGATGGGAATGCAACCCACTCCAGTATTTTTGCCTGGAGAAATCCCATGGGCAGAGAAGCCTAGTGGGCTACGGTCCATGAGGTCACAAAGAGTCAGACATGACTGAGCATGCACACACTCTTCTTGATTTACCTATTTTCAGGACTGCCCCTGACGCTCATTTGAGCACCATTCCAGCTTGTTATGACTGAGTGTCCACCTCTCACTCTAGGATAGGTGAGATGGCTCTGCAGCCACAGGAATCTTATCAAGGATGGGCACAGGGTGCCCACTTGAGCCAATGAGAAGCATGAGACTTACTGGAGCTTTGAGGATGGTACCAAGAAATGAAAAGCAGAGTCAAGAAATCAGAAAAAGACTGGACCCTAGAACTTTATTTAAGTTCCTGGATCCAGCCAAACCTGAAGCCATGTACCCCTGGATTTTTCAGTTGCATGTATTGACAAATTCCCTTTCTGCTTCTCATCATTTTGGGTTTGATTTTCAATCACTTGCAACCACATGAGTCCTAAAGGACAGAAGGATTCATGGTGAGGATGAGATAAACCCCATAAAGTTCTTTGTGCATGATGCCTGACAAGCACACGCTCAACACACACCGGCAGATGCTGTTATCATAGAGATGATGACTGTCTGTGGCCAGCACTGCTCGCACTTATTTGCAGAGCCCCCCGCTCCAGCCTCCCGGGACCACGTGACGTTTGGCAACCTGCTGCCCTGCTCTCCTCTCCCCTCCTGTGACAGATCGCTGGGGCGCCTGGTGAATATTAACATTGGCCCTGGCTCTCTGGGGAGCCCCGACTGTGAAGCGCTGAAAGCCCGCCTCTGCCCCGTGTTTGCTTCCTCCCAGCCCGGCTCCCCACAGCTGCTCTGCCCTCTCTACCCTTGGGATGTGGCTCCACTGCCAACAGGCTCTGGGCTTCTGTTTGCTGTGGAAAAATACCAAGTTCAAAGAGACCTGCCTGTGGCTCCAACCCCTGTCGCAGCTGGCCACACGCTGTCTCCCAGGGCCTGGCAGCCACACAGCCTCGTCCCGCCTCCTCTGACTCCAGCTGTGCTCTGCGCCCATTTGTTTTTTGTCTTCCTTTTAGCTTTTGAGCTTGCCAAGGCTTGTGCTTACAAACCAGGAATGGAGTGTGAAGAACGGGCTGTAACTCGAGCACTGACTCCCCAACCTCGTGCTGTCTGTTTCCATAGCAAGAGGGCTGTTTGTCCCCAGCCCAAGTTGTTTTTCCTTCTGCTGCTGGAATCCCAGCTTTAAGTCTTAGGGTGCATGTACATGTGTGTGTGCTAAGTCACTTCAGTCGTGTCCAGCTCTTTGCGACCCTATGGACTACAGCCCGCCAGGCTCCTCTGTCCATGGGATTCTCCAGGTAAGAATACTGGAGTGGGTTGCCATGCCCTCCTCCAAGGGATCTTCCCAACACAGGGGTCAAACCCACACCTCTTATGTGTCCTGCAGTGGCAGATGGGTTCTTTACCACTAGCGCCACCTCAGAAGCCCGTAGGGTGCATGGAACACAACAAACCATGACCATTTTCTCTGTCTCTGCCCTGCAGCAAGTTCTCCAGTTTTCTCCCCCTCTGTATTAGGCCTTCATTTCCCTACAGATGCGACGTGAATAAAGACCAAGGAAAAATGTCTAACAAAGGGCCACATGCTGGGACTTCCCTGGTGGTCCAGTGGCTAAGAATCCACCTGGCAATGCAGGGGACATGGGTTTGATCCTTGGCTGGGAAACTAAGATCCCACATGCCAAGGAGCAGCTAAGCCTGAGTGCCGCTCGTCACAACTACTGAGCCCTCGTCACAGCTAGAGAGTCCACACGCAGCAAAGAAAAGACCTCTCATGGTGCGACAAAGACCTAAAGCGGACTAATAAATAAATAAATATTTTTTAAAAAGAAACAAAACAAAACCCCCAAATGGTCACACACCTCACCCACACTCCTCCTCAACACATATCATCTTCTGATAGTCCACATGATCAGCTGGGCTTCCCTGGTGGCTCAGCTGGTAAAGAATCCACCTGCAATGCAGGAGAGCCCAGTTTGATTCCTGGGTCAAGAAGATCCGCTGGAGAAGGGATTATTCTTGGGCTTCCCTGGTGGCTCAGATGGTAAAGAAACAACCTGCAATGTGAGAGACCTGGGTTCGATCCCTGGGTCAGGAAGATCCCCTGGAAGAGGGCATGGCAACCCACTCCAGTATTCTTGCCTGGAGAATTCCATGGGGGTCGCAGAGTCAGACATGACTGAGGGACTAAGAACACACACACACATGATTAACTGATTTATTTTTATTGTCTATGTCTTTCCCCTACCAGAATTCAAGCTCCAAGAGAGAGGTCTGTTTGGCTCACTGCTGGGTTCCCTGGGGCCTAGAATAGTGTCAGGCTCATAGAAAATAATATATAGGCAGACCTTGGTGCTACAGAAGGTTCAGTTCCATGGCAGTAAAACAAATATCTCAGTAAAGTGAGCCACAGGACGTTTTCAGTTTCCCAGGGCAAAATAAAAGTTATGTTTTCTCTATCTTATAGTCTATTCAACGTACAATAGCATCATGTCTTAAAAAATAATGTACGTACCTAAATTTTAAAATACTTTATTTCTAATGTTTGAGGGAGGTTCAAGAGGGAGGACACAATCAACCTATGGCTGATTGATGTTGATGTATGGCAGAAACCAACATAATACTGTAAAGCAATTATCCTCCAATTAGAAATAAATAAACTTAATTACTAAAAAACACTTTATTGCTAAAAATTGCTGTCATCTGAGCCTTTGTGTGTGCATGCTGCATGCTAAGTCATTTCAGTTGTGTCTGACTCTTTGCAACCCCATGGACTGTAGTCTACTAGGCTCCTCTGTCCATGGGATTCTCCAGGCAAGAATATTGGAGTGGGTGGCTGTGGCCTTCTCCAGGGGATCTTCTCAACCCAGGGATAGAACCCACATCACTTACACCTCCTGCATTGGTAGGTGGATTCATTTCCACGAGGGTCACCTGGGAAGCCTCCAGTATTTTTGCAATAGTAACAGCAAAGATCCCTGACCACAAAGCATTGTAACAAATATAATAATGATTAAAAAAAATGTGCAGTATCCTGAGAACTACCAAATGTGACAGAAAGACACGAAGTGGCCAAAATATGGTGGAAAACGGTACTGGTGGATCTGCTTAATGCAGGGTAGTTATGAGACTTCAATTTGTAGAAAACATAACGTCTGTGAAGCAAAATAAAGTGAAACAAGATCTGCCTGTATATGCGCTCAGTAGGTAGCACTGGGCATTGAATACTTGACTGGGACCAGCGGACTGTCTGTTGTTGCTGTTATTCAGTCACTAAGTTGTGTTCAGCTATTTTGCAACCCCATGGACCATGCATACCAGCCTTCCCTGTCCTGCACTGTCTCCCTGAGTTTGCTCCACCTGACGTCCATTGAGTTAGTGATGCCATCTCATCCTCTCCTCTGCCACCCCTATTCCTGCCTTCAACCGTTCCCAGCATCAGGATCTTTTCCAATGAGTCTGATCTTCACATCAGGTGGCCAAAGGATTGGAGCTTCAGCTTCAGCATCAGTCCTTCCAGTGAATATTCAGGGTAGATTGTACTGTCTATATTAGACACCAAGTTCCCATATTCATTTGTTTATTCATCTCCCCTTTCCCCCCTTTTAATCTTCCCTCACCCAATTACCTCATACCTTCTTGGTGCAAAAGAGACATAACTCCCACATTCCAGGCACGTATAGTCCAACAGAGAAGACATCCCCTCAAGCCAAGAAGGAAAGAAGGCATGATAACCGTGAGAAGGATTTCAGGGTATTTGTGGAGCACAGCAATTAAGGAGATTTCTCTAAACCTGGGGTGCCAGTGAGGCCTTCTGAGGAAGGGTATTTGTGTTGAGGATGAGCAAGAGTTGGCCTGTTTTTGTCAGAGGGAAGAAAACCCACGGAGGCTGGATCCTACTATGAGTTCATTCATCTTCCCTTGTTTTCTGCTTCTGCGTTGACAGTCAGGAGAACCCTCCAGCCAAGGTTTAGATTAGCCAGCTGATTTCAGCAGGAGGCAATGTCTGGTATTTCACTGTGATGCATTTATAGAGAGTCATGAATAAGTTCTGGCTCACATGCTGTGGGGTCCCCAAATTTAAATGATCTAGCGGAAAATCTGAAGCTGGACTAAAATCAGTAGAATGTGTTTTATACTTAGATTTACTTAAAAAAAAAAGCCTTGTTGAGAAATAATTCACCTACCACACGTTATCCACAAAGTACACAAGTCAATGGTTTTTAGTTTGTACACAGAGCTCTACAGCCATCATCACAAACTTGAACTCTATAGAAGGGAAATTTGGAAAATTTCCCAAGGCAAACCCTCAGTACCCTTTGCTGAGTGAGAAAAACATAGATTTACTGGCATACAATAAGTAGGATAGAGTTAGTCAAACAGGGGCAGGATAACATGGGAAATTACAGGGCATGTGTGGGACTAAGCAACATTAAGCCCCAGTTACTTTTCCAGAGTCATTTTATTTTAATGATACAGAGCTTGTGTGACAATACTGCTAGCTAAACTAAGGCATACGATGATGAAAAGGTGGCCCATGTTGGAGCCCAAGTTAATTATGGGAAATGCAAAATACCCATTATTGTCAGCCCTGTTTTACCAGGGAGGTGCTGGGGAACACAGAGAGGGTGACTAACGCAGACTCAGAGAGAGAAAGATGTGTGTGTGTGTGTGTGTGTGTGTGTGTGTGTGGAGGGGGGGTTGAATTGAGGAGGGAGGGAGGAAGAAGGAAGAAGGAGAGAGATTGAAAAAGAGACAGGAAGACAGATTCACAGACACACAAACAGATGGAGAGAAAGGCAGAGATGCAAAGAGACAGACACGTGCAGATGGAGAGGGGAGGGGGCAGGACGAGCCAGAGACAGACGGTCAGAGAGACCCTGGCCCAGGAAAATGCAGAGAGACACAGTGAGCGTGTTTAAGCAATACATTAAGAAAAATTTAAACCTCCACTGCCTTCTCTGTGAAGTCTTCGCAGAGGGCTCGAATGCCCTTTGCTCTCTCTGGGCCACTTGGGAAACTGGGCGGCAGAGTCCTTCTCTTACTCGGGAATCAGGAAGGGGGTGGGGAGGCCGAGGCAGACAGATGCTGGGGGAGAAACGGCCCCAGATGGCTGTGGGTGGCTGAATCACACCTCCCCCCAGTGCCACTCTGGTGCACTTTTAGGAGAGTGAAAAGGATCACAAAGAGTGTTGCCGTAGATGGTGACATGTCTGTTTCTGAAACAAAGGAGGCAGCTCCGAATCTGAAACCCCAAACTTCCCACAACACAGGCACCAGAGTCTCTTCTGGATTCCGAGTTCACTTCCTCTCTGTGCCAGGTACCGGGCGAGCAGGCTCGCAACAAAGGGGTGAAGAGCCACTCCACGGGATCTGGGCCAAGCACGTGGCCGGGACGCTTCATCAGAGCTGAGAGCTAAGTGTGGTGAGTGAGATCGTGGTGCCAGAACGCCTCTGTGGGCAACCGGGCTTTGTCATGGTTCCCTCTGCTCACAGGGAGATCACTACGACATCCCAGCTTTAGACAGCACATGCATGCCCATGCTTAGCTGTCCAGTGCTCCAGTATTCTTGCCCAGAGAATCCCCATGGACAGAGGAGCCTGGTGGGCTATAGGTCATAGGGTCGCAAAGAGCCGGACACGACTGAGCAGCTAAGCACAGCACAGCACACAACGCACCTGCAAAGTGAGTGTGAACACGGCTCCCTGGACAAGGTTCATGTGTATCCCCAGACACTCAAACGAAGTCCTCCTCTACTCAGGCAGCGAACACCGATGTCCTCACTGATCAGAATCAGAGAAGGGTCAAGGTGGGGAAGCAAGAGGGAAACCGCAGGACAGGGCGTGAGAGATGCCCTCGGGTGGCCCTGGAGAGAGGAAGCTCCTTACAGAGAAGGGAACACATTTCTAAGGCCAAGGTGGTGGGGCACCTTTGCCACCTGTTAGGGGGGACTTCACTTTTCCTTTTCACTTTCATGCACTGGAGAAGGAAATGGCAACCCACTCCAGTGTTCTCGCCTGGAGAATCCCAGGGACGGGGGAGCCTGGTGGGCTGCCGTCTATGGGGTCGCACAGAGTCGGATACAACTGAAGCGACTTAGCAGCAGTAGCAGCAGCAGGGCAGACTTTGGATGTGACTGAGAAGGCAGCCAGGGGCCAATCCTGCTCTGTTCCATGGACTTTCAGGACGGACATTGTCTGGATTTTAAAAAAGCTATGGGAATCATGGAATGTGGTGAGATTTGAGGCATCTCCTTGACCTGACCCTTCCCTTTAGTTAAACTGAGATAAGAATGCTATTAAAAAATGATCCCTTCATATTTTCTAGGCAAAACCAATATCTCTGTGACCACAGGAGCATCCAGGACGGACACCAAAGAACTAAGGAAAACTGAACGAACTCTGTCCTTGCCAGCGATGGCCCCTGATTCCTGCCACTGTGGACAGTGCAGCCCTCAGAGACGTTTTCCTCTCTCTTCCATCATTCTCTTGGTCAGTCTGGCTCAACCAGTTTCAACTGTACATCTTACTACACACCAAATCCTGTGCTAAGTCCCAGGGTTGCAGGGAATGGTTACCTTGTCCTGGGCTGGGATGAGCTCACTGGCCAGGGTGGAAGTTAGGATATAAAGTCATTCTGGGGCTGTCCACATACAAGTATGGACAGTTGGCACCAAAGAGGAGAATGTCAGCCAAGTTCCCCCGGTGTCTCATTAACCTGGCTCTGAGCTCCATGGAGAAAGATTATCAGTTCAGCTGGAGATGAAAAACCTGACGCTACCTCATTTCCTCACTGAGGGTTTCTTCTGCAACGGCAAGACTCTGTGGGGCTCCGTGGAAATCAGGTTTCAGTGGGGATTAAAGCATATGCTTTTTGACTTGAGAAGTCACCTGCCAGCGTGCCCCAGCAGGCAGGGAGAAGTACATTAAACCAGGCAGGGGGTGAGGAAGCGCAAGTTTCTTTTAGCTACAAACAGCCTCCCCAGGGAAGAATCAAGGGAAAGATGAGTATGGAGAGATCTAAGAAGGGGAAAGAGGGTAAGAGAAGAGAGAAGAGACAGAAGGGGAAGAAGGAGAGGGGAGAACAGAGAGCAGGGAGAAGGAAGCAGCAAGGAGAGAAGGAGGGAGAAGTCTGTGCAGGTGGTCATCACGAGGGATGACACTGGACATCAAGTGACCGTGCTGAGCTCAAAGATTTCCTGGGCACTGAAGCCTGAGTTCCTTGACCTGAACAAGGCCAGGCGGATCAACTTGGCATGACCACTACCAGTTCAGTTCAGTCGCTCAGTCACGTTCAGCTCTGTGACCCATGCAGGCCTCCCTGTCCATCACCAACCCTTGGAGCTTGCTCAAACTCATGTCCATCGAGTCAGTGATGCCATCCAACCGCCTCATCCTCTGTCATCCCCTTCTCCTCCTGCCTTCAATCTTTCCCAGCGACTACCCTGATGCTGGGATGAGATGGTTGGATGGCGTCACTGACTCGATGGACAAAAATTGACCACTACCATGTCGCTGCAATTCTTCCATCGGCAACATTGCTGCTCCAAGGACGGTGCTCCAGGGCTGGGGATGAGAGAGCCCGTTGGCACACTGGGGTTGATCTTTAGGTCAGCTGGGATTGAGTCATTATGACAATTTGCCTTCCCAGTGGCCACCAAGACAAGAGTGGGGTGGGCCAACCCAAAGCCCAGAGTTCATGAGCTCCTGGTGAAAGTCAAAGGCAGGTGGAGGAATCTGTATATTCTTACACACCAAAGTGCAAGGTGAGAACTCTCTGTTAGTTCTTAGTCATCTAAAATTCTGAATTCCTAGTCAGTGACATCTTCAGCTTTGGCAACTACTACAGTCTGTCCCATTGCCTGTTTCATGTCCAAAGAGGGTGTTTTGTGTTTGTTTTGAAAGTCGGGTTATAAGGGAAAGATTGAAGGCAGGAGGAGAAGGGGACGACAGAGGATGAGATGGTTGGATGGCATCACCGACACAATGGACATGGGTTTGGGTGGACTCTGGGAGTTGGTGATGGACAGGGAGGCCTGGCGTGCTGCGATTCATAGGGTCGCAAAGAGTCGGATACGACTGAGCGACTGAACTGAACTTACATACAATAAAATGTATCCTCTTTTAAAGCACTTAGCTTAATGAGTTTTGACAAATACGTACAGTCGTATTCATCACCGTCACGATCAAAACATGGACTGTTTCCATCACTCCCCAAACTTCCAAGTCAACTTTTTAGGTTGCTAATTGAAAGCAGGTGTTCTCCTCAATCAGGGAGAATGGTATCGATTTAACATTCTTCCTTTCTGGATCTTTATATTCATTCAGGATTGACGAAGATATCGTCGAAGACTCAAAGCGCCATCTTTGGTGAGTAATCTCCACAAGGTCAGGGAAGAAGCCTGGTTTTGCTCCCCAGAATCCCCCACCACCACCACCAAACCCCGGTGGAGTATCTGGCACCTGGTGATCTGTAGTAAATGGCTGTAAATGGATGATAAATGTATAGATTTGAGCTGAGATCAATTTAAAGATCAAAGTAGCTATGCATCACCTAAAAAGGCATTTTTTTTTTCTTTCAATGTGCCAGTGCAGACACAGAGGCTCAGAGAAGCAGGTAGAATTCTGACCATTATCTGCCTGACGTCCAAGACTGTGCCTTTTACAAATCTCTGCCTCGCTGCCATCTCTCATCTCTGCAAATTCTGACAAGCGCCCCTCAGCCAGCTTGCTCCTGTTTTGTGGGCTCAGTCCCACGGATAATCACGTTACCAAGAAGCTTTCCTATTCCCGAGTTGCTTTGAGACCTCCTGGGCCGAGAGTCTTCGGTCTGGCAGTCACAGTGAGTTTCCATAATCTTAATGAAGAAGGGCCGTTCCCTACCCCCTTGGCTCTAGGTCTTTAAACTCCTGAATTTTAATAACCAACTCCACTGATGATTTACAAATTTCAAGGCAGGAATTAGCAGAAAATTCCATATTTCATAGATGCTGAATCGGGCTATTATCTCCATGCAGCAGGTGCCAATTTCCTCTCAAACGGTGAAATGCCGTAATTATCAGTAGAATTCCATTCAAATTCTAAAAGCAGATAAATAACCAATGGGAATATCATTTATTCATTAGACTACGAAGAAAGGGGGAAATATTACCCTGTTCACAGTGGCAACAAGGTTATCTCTGCAAGGGGATGCCCAGTTCATGGATGCAGGCTGGGGGATTCTAGATTCATTAAGCTCTCGGGTCGGCAGGAGAGAGGAGCTCCTGTGAAACATCTGAGCGGACGAGATAATGTGCCGCTGATTGAGAGGCTACCGTGTGAGATGTGCTCGAGGATGGAAAGACACATATTAGAAATCACTGGAAAAATACCAAAGACTTCCTGCTCCCTGCCATATAGGTATCTCCCCAGAAGATATACTGGTATCTCCAACAAACTGAAGCTCAGAAAGTTTAAGTCAATTACCCAAGAACCCACAGCATGCAAGTGACAGATTTAGGTTGGCCGGTTTCCAAAGTCAATGTTCAGCTAGGGAGAGTCCTCAGCAGCAGCAAACCCTCAACATACATCATCCCTTTCCTGCCCATTTTGCCCTGGAGCTGGGCTTCTGAAAGTCCTGGACTGATTTCAGGATTCTCACCTGCCAGTGGAGACACCAGGTATGAGGCACGGCTGTGCGGATGAAGTTCACCCGGCCAGGGAGCACCACTAGACTTTTAAGCAGAAAGGTGGGACTGTGCCTGGGCACCCACGGGAAGGGGTGTTTCAGGTACAGAGTGTGGGCCGGGATGGGTGGACCAGAAGTGATCCCAGAGCTTTGCACAATGGGAGCGGGGAAGGAAGTTGATAGCACACACTGATGGGCGTGCATCAGACCTCACACATAGAGCTGCCTCTGTGCTGGGAAGGTGTCGTGTTGCAGGTGGTTCCAGGCCACGGGGAGAAGAGCAGCAGAAAGAAGCTCAGAGACGGGGATTCTTGGAGGAGCCACCAGGCCAGCTCAGGGGCCTGCAGCCTCAGAACAATCAGAGGGGCACCAAGGCAGCAGGCAAAGGTGTTTCCACCACCTCCTCCTTCCTGACCACCAGGACCTCTGCTGCCCTCTAGAAGCCCCTGAAGTGGGTGAGCAGGTGCTTGCCCCATGCAGCCCTCCATCTGGGGATCCCTCCTGATATGGGTGGCTTCCCTTGTGTGAAGGAGCCAATGAAACCCTTGAAATACACAAATATTCCCGCAGAGCTCCTATCAGATGACTCCTTTGCTCACGGGAGTTTCGGCTTAGGAACTTATAATGTAAGAGGTCCTAACCAGTGTAAGTAACTATGCAAAATCAGTCTTTGTATCTGGGTTAGAATTCAAGGCCAGATATAATAGTTCCCACATATTGTGCACTTGGGAAAATTATAAAACCTCTCCAAACCTCAGTTTCCTTAGCCATACAATGACAGAAGTAAGTAATACAGGCTTCCCAGGTGGCCCAGTGTAAAGAATCCACCTGCAATGCAGGAGATGTAGGAGACCTGGGTTCGGTCCCCAGGTCAGGAAGATACCCTGGAGAAGGAAACGGCAACCCACTCCAGTATTCATTTTTGCCTGGAAAATCCCATGGACAGAGGAACCCAGCGGGCTACAGTCCACAGGGCTGCAAAGAGTTAGATGCGACTGAGCACAGAAGGAAGTGACTCAGCCCGTCAGTTATTGGGGGAAGTAAAATCTTCAGTATTCTTGCCTTGAAAACCCCATGAATGTATGAAAAGGCAAAAAGAACTAAAGAGCCTCTTGATGAAAGTGAAAGAGGAGAGTGAAAAAGTTGGCTTACAATTCAACATTCAAAAAATGAAGATCATGGCATCCAGTCCCATCACTTCATGGCAAATAGATGGGAAACAATGGAAACAATGAGAGACTTTATTTTGGGGGGCTCCAAAATCACTGCAGATGGTGATTGCAGCCATGAAATTAAAAGACGCTTGCTCCTTGGAAGGAAAGTTATGACCAACCTAGACAGCATCTTAAAAAGCAGAGACATTACTTTGCTGACAAAGGTCCATCTAGTCAAAGCTATGGTTTTTCCAGTGGTCATGTATGGATGTGAGAGCTGGACTATAAAGAAAGCTGAGTGCCAAAGAATTGATGCTTTTGAACTGTGGTGTTGGAGAAGACTCTTGAGAGTCCCTTGGACTGCAAGGAGATCCAACCAGTCCATCCTAAAGGAAATCAGTCCTGAATACTCATTGGAAGGACTGATGCTGAACAGAAGCTCTAATACTTTGGCCACCTGATGTGAAGAACTGACTCACTGGAAAAGACCCTGATGCTGGGAAAGATTGAAGGCAGGAGGAGAAGGGGATGACAGAGGATGAGATGATTGGATGGCATCACCGACTCAATGGACGTGAGTTTGAGCAAGCTCCAAGAGTTGGTGATGGACAGGGAAGCCTGGCGTGCTGCAGTCCATGAGGTCACAAAGAGTCGGACACGACTGAGTGACTGAACTGAACTGAAATCTGCATGCTTGGCAAATGCTTGGAACACATACAGGACTTGAAGTCCATCATCCTCACCACTATTGTTTGCTGTAGTTTCTACTTTGTTACGCTTGTACCTGAGTCATGAAGTTGATAGAAAAAGGCTCAACGGACAGAGAAGCCTTGTAGCAGCCAGCATACACTATTGTTAATATTGTTGATGATATTAAAACACTTTCATGATTCTGTGTCATATGAGAAATAATCTTGTGTTACTGATTACGATACCTACAGTTAGTACTATTGCTAATATTATACACTAGTTACGCTGTTGTTCAGTTGCTAATCTCTGTCCAACTCTTTGCAACCGTGTGGACTATAGCCCGCCAGGCTCCTCTGTCCATGAGATTCCCCAGACAAGAATACTGGAGTGGCTTGCCATGCCCTCCTCCAGGGGGTCTTCCCAACCCAGGGACTGAAACCAAGTCTCTTACGACTCCTGCATTGGCACACAGTTTCTTTCTACCAGAGCCACCTGGGAAGCCCATGAGACTTATCAGGCTTATTATAATAAAATAATGCTGGTGTTTGGGGCAAGAACAGACAGGGAGGCAGGAAGTGGCAGAGTCCTTTCTCTGGGCCTCCCTTCTCTGGACTCCAGGCTGTGGACGAGGACTTGCCCCTGGCTGACCCCAAGGCTATGGGGCTGCTCGACAACCAGGCCAGTGCAGAGTGGAGGACAGTGGGTCCAAGAAGCCATGGACCCAGCATGCTGGTGGGTTCCTTGGCAATGGGGGGGCTGTTGCCTAAGGCAGAGGAGCGGTGGGGGGGATGGTGGATAGCTGGAGGTGGGGGTGATATCCAAGGCCCTGTCGGGGGCAGGGGGTGGAGGGGAGGGGGTGGCACTCAGCAGTATTTAATTTAGAGAGGGCCAATCCCAGCTTGGTTCGTGAAAAGAAGGTCAGGCCTGACAAATCTGTTTGAATTCTCTGAATACCTCCCAGAATTGGGAGACAATGGTTCCATAATGGGCAATTTATCTGCATTTCAGGGAGGCCTCTGATCCAGTAGACAAAACCGATTGATTCTCAAAGGCCAATGTGGCACGTTAAGGCAGGGAAATTACACTGGGACCCAAGGAATTTAAATCAGAGAAACCTATTCCACCTGAAGAAAGGGGCTTCTTTAAAATAATAATAATAATGTGAAGAAAATTTAAATAAAAAATGTTGGGAGAAGCAGGATTCAGGTTTGGTGAGAAGACAATACGCCAGGAAGGCCCCACTTGTCCGTATTGGAGCCAAGCTCATGAGTGAAGCAGTGCAGTGAAGCGAGCCCCACCTGCAGCTAACCTGCGAAACCCAGCAGCCGCACCTGGTCAGGTGCCAGCCAACGGGCTGAGGACATGGAGACTGGAAACCTGCACCAGCCCTGATGCGGGAGAAGGTGGCTGGTGGTGCCACTTTGGGAAGCACAGACACCAAGCCAGGCACTGATGGCAGATGACCCACTGCTGGTCCTGACATGTGAGCAAGCCCCCAGGCGCGCCAATGGTTCTGCCACATGCCAGCTGTAGGTGGACCTCCAACTGCTTCTCTGAGTCTCTTTGTGTGGAAAATGGGGAGCATATTGTCACCCACGTGGGCTCAAGGGGGAGACCCACACAGAGGTCCGTGGTGATGGGGATTTTTCTTAAGGATCCAGGCAAGGGAGTTAATGATGCAAGAAACTGCCCTGGCAAGCTCAGTAACCAACGTGCTGTGTGCCTCTGCAATGGGTATCAGGCCTTCTAGAAGATGCTCCCAGTATCTCATTAGTTTTAGGGTCAGGGCTGCCCTCACACAGCACTGGTACCTCCTGAGCAAGAGTGCTGACCAGATTCGACTTCACCATTCAATATGGAATATTCTAATTGGGCAGCATTTGCACAGAGCCACCTCCCCACTTGTTGGCCTCCCCCATGCCCAGCCTATACGTGTTTGCTATCAGCACCATGTCAGGGATGTTCATTTCACTCCATGTATGTGGCGTGGATCATAGCAACTCCATGTGGATACCCAGTAGGGGCTGACTTTCCCAGACAGAATCACGATCAGGGTAGGAATGGACAACTTATATTTTCTCCAGGAAGGGGATGATCTCATGTACTTCAGTGGGCTCGTGTGAATGTTCAACAAGGTAAAGAACACAGAGCAGCTAGTACGGAGTGGAGCCAGGCACTTAATGAAAAGAAAGTGTTACTTGCTCAGTCGTCTCTGACTCTTTGCAACTCTATGGACTGTAGCCACCCAGGTTCCTCTGTCCATGAAAATCTTCAGGCAAGAATACTGGAGTAGGTTGTCATGCCCTTCTCCAGGGGATCTTCCCAACCCAGGGATTGAACCTGGGTCTCCCACACTGTGGGTGGATTCTTTACCATCTGAGCAGGGTAGGTGCACAGAACGTGTCAGATCCTTTTCTTTCCTCTCACTTCCCATCATTCCACCTTGGGCTCTGTGTGATGGCAGAGGGAGGAAAGTACACTCCTATTTTTCAAACAAGAACAACTCTGACTTACTCCAAATATTCACCAGTCTCTCTAATCCTCACAGCCACCCCATGAGGATTGCTCTGGAGGGAGCCTAAGCTCAGAGAAGTCACATTCCTTCCCTATGCCCTCATGGCTAGGAACCAGGGGTTCCAGCTTCAACCCTTGTACTCTGACTCCAGAGTTTCTGCTGTAACCACCACATCGTCCTGCCTCCCTGAAGATGAAGACATGGAGACCCAGGGAGAGTCAGCATTCACCCTGCAGTGATGTTCTCACTTGCACTCGGCATTGCCTGACCAGACAGCAGTGACATCTGCGCCATGATTTCGCTGGGCCTATTGGGTAGGCAAGGTTCCCAGCCAGCCTCTCTGACAAGCACCCTGGCAGAGGCCTTGTTTCGAGACTTTTTCCAGTCTCCAAGTCTTTGCTTAAGTCACTGATCCAGAGAACAGCTTCTGTCTAAATTAAATCAAGCCCTTCAGGAAATGACTTTATAAGCCTAAGAACACAATAGAAAGCACCATTTTCTGTCTCTCCACAACAGGATGTGAAAAAAGTGAAAATTGTTCAGTCATGTCTGACTCTGTGACCCCATGGACTGTAGTCCATGGAATTCTCCAGGTCAGAATACTGGAGTGGGTGGCCTTTCCCTTCTCCAGAGGATCTTCTCAACCCAGGGATCAAACCCAGGTCTCCCATATTTCAGGCAGATTCTTTACCAGCTGAGCCACAAGGGAAGCCCAAGAATCCTGGAGTGGCTAGCCTATCCCTTCTCCAGCAGATCTTCCCGACCCAGGAATTGAACTGGAATCTCCTGCATTGCAGAATTCTTTACCAACTGAGCCTTCAAGAAGATACAGGATAAAGCAGTCTATATGCATACACATGGACACAGCTGTGCACAGGAGTGCACACACACACACACACATATACACAAGCAGCTTTGCTAACAGTTGGAACAATCAACCAACCCTCTTCCCCTCTGAATCTGGCCACTCCAAAACACTTTAGTAAGGAGGGCCTGATTTTAAAAATGGAAGCCACTGTGAAATACCTTCCTTGGTTTGAGTTCTTTTTTTCAATATTCATTTGTTTGGCTGTGCCTGGTCTCGGTCGTGGCATGCAGGATCTTTCATTGTGGCACACTGACTCTAGTTGTGGTTCTATAGTTCTATACGGAATCTATAGTTCCGTTCTATACGGAATCTATAGTTGTGGTGTGCAGGCTTCAGAGTGTGCAGGCTCACTAATTGTGGGGCGTGGGCTTTAGTCGCCCAGTGATTGTGGGATCTTAGTTCCTTGAGCAAGGCTCTAACCTACGTTCCCTGCATTGCAAGGTGGAGTCTTAACTGCTGGACCAGCAGGGAAGTCCCTTGGCTTGAATTCTCTAAAGAGATGCCCATGTAGGAGAGGCTTTGCTATAGAGAAAGCAATAGAGCAAGATCCAGAATAGCACAAGACTTCTGCCTTGAGGTTCTTGGTGGGGCTGCTAACTGCCCCCCTATCTCCTCCATGGCTTCCTATGGGCCACCTGTTCAATGTCAAATTGAGGATCTTGGAAGCCACAGCTCAGACATCATCTAAACAAACCTCACAATGCAGACAAATGAGAAACTGGCCTCTGGTGGATGTTTGTCTCATAGTGGTTACGCTGTCATCTCAGGACACCCCCTTGAAGAAGATCCTGTGTGCTTCCTCCAGAACACTGATGAATAATTGAGACAGGTAAACAGGTGAAGCAGGGAGGAGGGGTCCAGCCATTCGGCATGTGTGGAACTAGGGTACAAAAATGAGGTGCAAAGGTGAGGCTGAGTCTCCTGCCAGGGAGGCTGTCGGAGGGTAGCAAGTTAGTCCCCAGGGCTTTCATTCAACCACCACACCTGAGGATTTTCTGTGTGTGCCATGGGCTGTGGGTAGGGCAATGAACAGACAGAGACTCAGCCTTATGAGGAGGGAAACATCAAACAGATGATCAAAGGTATATACACTTACACATGGCAATCAGTTCCACAGAGGAAAACATAGGGTGAAATAGGAGCTGATCACAGAGGAGCTGATGAGGCCTGGGAGGCAGAGGTCCTGGGAGATCCCTTGGAAGGAGTGTCATTTAAACTCATTGATGACTGGAAGTAGACAGAAAAGGAGCATTCAAAGCATGTGGCAGTGTCCATGAAGCCGCAAGGTGAGAAAGAGCTATGAGTGTTTGAGAAACTCCACAGCTGTGCAGTGACCTAAGATTCCACTCTGGAGGCTGACCCACAGACCTAAGTGCACGGTGGGGACTTTTGCCGAAGATTTCACCATCAAAGATGTATGCCAGGGACCAGACTGAGACTCACGCAGGTTGCACAACCATCTGTTGGCAAATCCCCCTTGATGCCCTGGGGACCCCAGGGCATGGGGATGGATGGCCATGATGAGTCTAACAGTATCTGATTTTTCCATGGCAAGCATGTGCAGAACAACCCAGCAGAGCCCTTGACTAATGACTTTCAAATATAATTAAAAACATATTTCAATAGAAAGTGCATTGCCAAGTCTATACCAGCAGAGTGAAATTAACCTTCAAATGATACTGGAACAACAGTGAATCGCAAGGGTTTGTAAGAGATTAGATACACTGTAGCCTAATTATGTTACAATAACTCACCTCATTAATCTCCAAGGAAACAATAACCACAACAGCTAAATACTGTAATTAACAAACCCTATTTCAAACTTGATTTTAATTTTATAGGACTTGGTTATATTGTCCAATGTAATTGTGGAAAAGAGAATATCAGTAGAGCAACCTAGCTCTAGAAAAGCTCTTGTCTGACAGAGTGTAAAACCACAAATTTGTGATTCTACCAAGTCAGGCCTCTGGACCCCAGTCCATCCAGGAAGATGTTGATATACTGCATACTATCAAGAGCTAGATGCACCCTCCCCCAAAAGAGGGAGTAAAATCAAATCTGCATTTGTCTTTCTAGAAGTAGGGAATCTTGCCCTTGGTCTTCTGCTTGAAACCTGTTCATGTTGAGATGTTCCAGCAGCTGGCCCTTTGCTAAGTTCTCATGGGAAAGACTGTGACAGGCCAGACCAAGGACATAACAATTGAGAGTGGGCAGATAATAAAGAAGAAAAATGGCATGATCGTCTCAACAGATGCAGAAAAAGCATTTACCAAACCCAACAACTTTTCATGATAAAAATGCTCAATGGTCTACGAATAGAAGGGAAAGTCCTCACACTGACAAAGAGAATCTACAGAAAATCCACAGCTAAACATCACAGTTGATGGAGAAAGACAATGTTTTCTCCCTAAGATCAGGAACAAGACAAGACGTCTGCTCATGTCACTTCTAGTCAGTGTTACACTGCAGGCTCTAGACAGAGCAATTAGGCAAGAAAAAGAAACAGAAAGCATCACGTTGGAAAGGAAGAAGTAGAACTATCTTTCTTTGCAAATGAGAAGATCTTGTATATTTGCAAATGAGAGAAGCGTAGGGAATACACACACACGTGCGCGCGTGTGCACGCGTGACAATGAGACCACCCAAGTTCAACAAGGTTGCATGATACAAGAGCAATTTTCCAAAAGAAAAAAAAAAAAGGCTGTATTTTTTGGCACTAGCAACAAACAACCTGGAAATGAAATTAAGAACGCTTCTACTACAATAGCATCAAAAATAATAAAATACTTAGCAATAAATTTAAGTGAAAAATGTTTACATTGAAAACTATAAGACATTGTTGAAAGATACTTGAAAATACCCACAAAAATGAAAAGACATTCCATGTTCATGAATCAGAACACTTAGTACTTTCAAGATGAAAATACCCTCCAAAATGACCTAGACAATCAACACAATTCCTATCAAATCTCCAGAAGCTTTTTTCTTTTCAGAAATTGACAAACCGATCCCAAAATTCATAGAGAAATACAAGGGACTGAGAACAGCTAAAACAATCTTGGAAATAAAGAACAAAGTTGGAGGACTGACACCCCCAATTCTGAATCTTTCTACAAAGCTACAGTAATTAAGACAGTGTGGCACTGGCATAAAGATCAAGATACAGAGATCAGTGGACTAGAACTGAGAATCCATAAGTGAACCCTTATGTTTACGATCAATTGATTTTTGACAAAAGCATCAAGAATCAATGGGGAAAGGATAGACCTGTCAATAAATTATGCTGAAACAACTGGATATTCAAATACAAAAGGATGAAGATGAACCTCCTTTCAAAATACATTTAAAAATTAACTAAAATCATAGACTGAAATTCAATAGCTAAAATTACAAAACTCATAGAAAAAAACACAGGAATAAATCTTCATGACCTTGGGCTAGGCAACACATTGTCAGATGCAGTTTTAATAAAAGCAAAAGCTACAAAAGAGAAAGTATTAGGTATACAATATTGTAAATCAACTATATGTCAATTAAAAAAAGAAAAGGTACATTTCAATTCACAGAAATTTTAAACTTTGTGGTAGAAATATCATCATGAAAGTGAAAAGACAACCCATAGAATGGGAGAAACTATTTGAAAATCATGATCAAATAAAGAACTGGTATTCAAAACATACGAAGAACTCTTACAACCCAATATTAAAAAGATAGATAGCCCAGTTTAAAAGTGGGAAAGAATCTGAATAGACATTCCTCAAAGAAGATATACAAGTGACCAATAAGAACACAAAAAAATGTCCAACGTCATTAGTCATTCAGAAAATGCAAATCAAAACCATGATGAGGTGCTACTTCACACTGACTAAAATGGATAGAATTTTTAAAGTCATCACAAGTGTTGGCAAAGATGTAGAAAAATTGGAACCCTCATTCAACACTGGATGGAAAGGGAATGTTAAACAATGCAGCCACTTTGGAAAACAATTTGGCAATTCCTCAAATTGTTTTTTAAAAAATAGAGTTACCATATGGTCTAGAAAATTCACTCCTAAATATACACCCAAGAGAAATAAAAACATGTGTCCATGCAAATATTTGCACACAAATGTTCATAGCAGAATAATTCTCCATAAAAACCAAAAAGTAGAAACAACCTAAATGCATATCAACCATAAATAGATGAAGTGTGGCATATCTATACAATGGAACTCTGTTCAGCAATAATAAGGAATGAAGAGACATGCTGTATCATGGAGAGGTCTTGAAAACATCAATACTGAGTGAAAGAAGCCAGTCATATTTGACCACATATTATATGATTCCATCTGTATGAAATATCCAGAATAGGCAACTTTATAGAGACAGAGAGGAGATCAGTGATGGCCCAGGGCTAGAAGGAAGTCAAAGCGGGAAACCAGGGCTTCCACTGGGCTCGGGGTTTCTTTGGGGTGTGGTGCTCGTCTTCAGTGGCTAACACATACCCAGCTCTTTTGTGGTCCTATGGACTTTAGACTGCCAGGCTCCTCTACCCTTGGGATTTCCCAGGTAAGAATACTGGAATGGGTTGCCATTTCTTCCTCTGAAGATCTTCCTGACCCAGGGATCAAACTCACGTCCCCTGTATTGGCAGGTGGATTCTTTACCACTGAGCAAGTCACTTATACAGATAATCTCATTCAAACCTAACAAAAGCCTTATGAATAAACGAATATTAACTTCCTTACATATATCATGGCCACAATGCCAGAATGTTTAACAGGTTTTTTTTTAACATTTTATTTATTTTTAATTGAAGGATAATTGCTTTATAATATTGGTTTGATTTCTGCCATACAGCAACATGAATTAGCCGTAAGTGTGCATATGTCCCCTCCCGCTTGAAGCTCCCTCCCACCTCTCACCCTTTCCCACCCCCTCCAGGTTGTTATAGAGCCCCAGTTTGAGTTCGCTGAGTCATACGGCAAATTCCCGTTGGCTATCTATTTCACATACGGTAGTGCACGTTCTTCCACGCTACACTCTCCAATCACCTCACCCTCTCCTTTCTCCTCCTGGCCCTTGTCCATAAGTCTGTCCTCTGTCTGTGTCTCCATCGCTGCCCTGCAAATAGGTTCCCCAGTACCATCTTTCTAGATTCCATATATATGCGCTAATATGCAATATTCATTTTTCTCTTTCTGACTTTTTCTTTGTTTTTCTCATTCTGTATAATAGGCTGTAGGTTCATCCACCCCATTAGAATTGAGTCAGATGTGTTCCTTTTCATGGCGGAGCACTATTCCACTGTATATATGCATCATGGCTTCTTTATCCATTCATCTGTTGTTGGACATCAAGGTTGCTTCTATGTCCTAGCTATTGCGACCAGCGCTGCAAAGAACACTGGGATACATGTATCTTCTTCAGTTTTGGTTTCATCAGGTTAAACACAGTTTGGACACAACATAAAAGCCAGGAGAGTCTCAATCAAAGCTCCATGCACTTCATAACTGTTCTTGATTTGGTTTCTGTGCCAGGTCTGTGTTTCACACTGGAGATAAAGAGGAACACACACAGTCTAGCCTTCATGGAGCTGCCTTTCAATGAGAGTTAGCTGACTGTAGTCACACTGATGCTATGTGACAACCCCATAACTCAGTGTCTTAAAAGCAGCACTCAGTTCTTCTCATATCTGTAGCTTGGCTGGACAGTGGCTGACCTAGGCTGGACTCTGTGGGATGTTCTACCTCAAACCACAGGTCTGGCTGGACCTGACTTCTCACTGCAGAGGGGGAGTCGCAAGTGCTCCACGTGTGTTCTTAATAATGGCACTTGATTTGGTCTCTGCCCATCAAAATGGATGGCGTCTGGAGGGCCCAGGTTGAAATGACAGTAGCTATCCAAGGGGGACATGCCAATGGCAGAGGTTCATGAGGGTAAACTCAACTGTGGAAGAAGATGTCCATCCTACGTCTGTGTCACATTTCCTAACACCCAGTGCAAGTCACACGGCCAATTCCAAAGTCAAGGGGTGGGGAAGTCTACTCTCCCTATCATGAGTCCTTGGCTGCATCATGCCAGCCCTGTGGAGTAAAGCATTGTGATGAAGCATTCCGTCCACCACTGGGTGAGATTCACAGGCCTCAAACCAAGACCCCAGAATCTTCTACCTTCTAGAGTTTTCCATCTGTACAGATGATTGAAAATGTCTATTCATATCTAATACAATAGTTAGGAGGATCAAATAAACTACTGATTGTGAGAGGTTCTCTGAGTAGTAATTTTCTTGGCAAACATGAAGAATATTGTTATTAGTAGTTACCAAAGACTTCCAAATTATTGGAAAGATTGCCTGGTGGAACTACTCAAACACAAACAGAAGTGCATAGATAAATGTGTAGAATAACCAAAATCCTTATTACCCAAGACATCCCTTTTGGAAACAACCGCAAGAAGAAATAGAGATACTTTAAATTACTGTTATTGTTTTGAATTTCCACTTTTCTACTGGACTCATGAAAGTCCTGGAAAAGTGGGTTATTTTACTGGACTCTTGGATTTTCTCAAAGAGAATAGTACCTCTAAGAATTGCTAATGGACAAACAAGAAAATAGACGTGAGATCTGAGAAGGTAAGAGTTTCTGCTGCTGATACAGCTTCTGGTGCCAAGATGAATTCCTAAGAACATTCTGGTGCCAAGGGAAGAACCGTATCAGAAGAGAACAAATCTCAGCTCCCGTGCTGGGAGGCAGGCTACTCAGTGAAAAGGGGCATGGACTTTTGGGGGCCAGAGAGCCCTGAGTTTGAATCTAAGTTCTGCCACTGAACAGTTGGGTGATCTTGAGCAAGTTACCAAGCCTCCCTGAACCTCAGCTTCTTCATATTAAAAAAAATTAGCCCAAGGGACTTCCCTGGTGGTTCAGTGGTTAAAAGTCCGTCTGCCAATGCAGGGGACACAGGTTCAGTCCCCGGTCCGGGAAGATCCCATATGCTGCAGGGCAACTAAGTCCATGTGCCTCAACTTCCGAGCCCGTGCTCTGGAGCTTGTAAGCCGCGACTCCTGAAGCCTGCATTCTCTAGAGCCCATGCCCACAGCAAGAGAGGCCACCAGACTGAGAAGCCTGCGCACCATGACTAGAGAAAGCCTGAACAGTGATGAAGACCCAATGCAGTCAAAAACAAACAAAAATTTTAAAAATTAGCCCTATGATAGTACCCACGTTAGAGGACTCATTTAAAACTTAAAAGAGGTAACACGTGAAGTGCTTAATGTAGTCCCTGGCATAAAGTATTTGCTAAATTAATGCCAAACATCATCACTGGCAATTTAAAAATATAATGCTTATTCCTGGCTCTGCCCACTGTATGAGATTTTTATGAGGAACAAATGAGAGAATTATTAGGAAGATGCTTTATAAGCTATGAGAAACTATAATAGACAAATAGTCCTAGGTTTTTAGAGTACTTAAGTGGCCTTGGCAGCCTGAACTCAATAAATATGTGTTAAAGGAATAACAAGTCAGTGAATGAAATCAAGCCCCTTTCTTTTGAGGATTGCCTCAGATCAAAGGAAGGCCTGGTAACCAGCATTTCCCACTCACAGCCATGGGCGTCTACCGTAGACATAGATATCTCAAAGACTCTCACCCTTAGTATGATACCCGTTTTTCTGAGAAACTCATCACAGAGAAGGGAAAGCCTTTAGCCTTCATGCCTTGACCTAGAAGAGATAGCTCAGAGATTATTTTTGTGGAAAAGAAGAAAGGTCACATTTCATAATTCTGTGTTCCCATACCTGAGCACTAGCAAGAGAAAAAGAGAAATCTGTCAAGTGGACTTTTCCGCTTACAGAACCATAATAAGTCTAAAGAGTTTGCATGATGCATTGGTATCCCCTTGAAGAAGATATTCTGAGTTTGAGATGCGCTATAAATATCCTTCAATGTGGTATATGTCGGCGGGAATGTTCCCATCCTTGGGTAGGCATGGGCAATCCACAACAGGGACAGAGGTAAGTTATGGCAGGGAGCACATTTAGTAATCTAATCACTCAGCAGATACTCACGATATACAGTTTAATCGTCCACAAGGTACAGTTTCTCTGTAATTGAATTAGATTTGGAAACAAGGCAAGCCTGATTTATAGCGCTGTTAAAACACACACACACACACACAGACAACAGGGTATGTTTTCTTGTTTGTCACAATAATCCAATGGTTAGTTTTAATGTGTTACCAAGGGGTGAGCCAAAACGGATAAAGGTAAGGCACTTAGGGTTCACTGCACAAACAGGCTGCGTGAGCTAAAGACTGGAGAAGCAGGGGAAGTTATCCTTCTCGTTCATGTTCACTTAAGGCAGATGTTCTATTTTACTTTAATCTGCTTCAGGCTTATTCAGCTAAACATAATTTGAACTATAGTTACTCATTCATCCAACAGACACATGAGCATTGACTGCTTTCTGCTGTACATGGTGCTGAAGGTACTGAGATGTGCGCTAGTTACGTGGCCTTGGGCTAAGCCTCAGTTCTCATGTCTGTAGAGACAATGATGGTTTCCCTCTCGTGGAGCTGCCATGATGATTGTGACAAGTCACTTACTGTAATATATATAATACAGCATCGCCACCACCACTACCATCATCATCATCGTTACGGATTTTGCTATTATTTCCTTGCCTGCAAAGAATTTACAGTTTTGCAGAAATGACAAGCCAAGACTGTTTCTAAACAATGTGAAAAAGGCTGACATATCTATTATCTGTTATTTATTGCCACCACAATGCTATGTAATAAACACCACAATCCCTGTGACATTCATCTGTTAGGGTTTACTGCTTATACATCTGAGGGCCACTAGGGGTTGACCAGATGACTTTGCCTGCTCTCATGGATTGGTTCATGTGCCTGGGGTTGGTCAATTTCTGGTCCGTCAATGCTGTCCTAAGCTGGGTGTGACTCTATTCCACGACCTTCATACCTACTTCTTGTAACCAGGCTCTGGTCCAGACATGTTCTTCACATGGTGATGGCAACCGTTCAAAGTTGAACCAAAACATGCAGAACCTTTTGAAGTCTAGTCTCAGAATCAGGACTCCATCCTTTCTGCAGGCCAAAGCAGGCAAGTCACATGGCTGCACCCAGATTCAGGGTAGAAAGGGACTGCAGAGTTACACAGCAAAAGGCATGGATGGAGAGAAGGGTGACCAACTAGGGATATTGGCGCAGTTTATCCCACGTATGTCTACTGAGAGCTGCTGTGGAGATAAAAGACAGTCCCTAGCACCACTGTCAAGAGAGAGTTCAAGGGACTTCCCTGGTGGTCCAGTGGTTAAGAATCCACGTTGTGAGGCAGAGGACACAGGTTCAGCCCCTGGCCGGGGAACTAAGATCCCACATGCCACAGAGCAACTGAACCCATGTGCCACAACTATTGAAGCCCACCGGCTCTGGGGCCTGAACATCACAACTAGAGAGCCCGCACCCTGTGACGAAAGATCCTGCGTGACTCAACAAAGATCTTGTGTGCTGCAACTAAGACCCAATGCAACTAAATAAATAAATAGCATGTGTTTTGTTTTGTTTGTTTGTTTTTTAAAGAGACAGAGGGCTCAAAGAAGGCTCTGAGCTGAGAGGTAAGAGTTCACATGGGTGTAAAAGCTCCTCAGACCACCCTGGTGAATTTCCAGGTACCATAAACTGGAGATTGGTTTTCTTTCTTTACCTCCTAAATAGTTAAAGAGCTCAGAGTGAGCTTCTTGAAATGCTGAATGTGACAGCAGACCTGAGCTCTGTCAGAGCATCTCCCACACCCCCTCCAGAGAGGTCACTGAAGGGCACAGCTAATCCATCACAAAGTGGACCTTCTGGGCATCCCCCTGGACTTCTAATAAGGAGGTCAGCACCACTGGAGCTTTTGGTACCGCATCTAAAACAGAGACACACCGTCCTAGTTCACTGCCCAATGGTCGAGCCCTCAGAGTTCCAGCCCTTAGTGACTTAGGTGCAATGGAGCCATTTGTCAGGTGACAGGGACCGGGGTCTCAGTGAGTCTCTCTGTGATGCTGTGCACACACTGAGACCATGAGGAAGCAGAGCGAGAGTTTACCTATAAAGTCTCAAACAGCTGAGCGGACAGGATTCCTCACAGCTTCGCATAGAGCGCACCTTCAAAAAGAATTGAAAAGCTAGAATTTTCCAGATCAACCAGTGTCGGCTTTTTGAACCTTAAGAGAGGCAGCTTTTGGAGAAGGAGGCACCCTCCCTGGAAACACAGAGGGAACAGGATGAGGAAATCAGGGGACCAAAGCCCACATTAGCTCAGATGAGGAAAGCACTGTTTATTTAAAAAACAGCAGGAGTGAAACAAGAGTGGGTTCTACAGGGGACTTCCTCGGTGCTCCAGTGGCTAAGATTCCATGCTCCAGTGATCAACCTGGGGTCAATCCCTGGTCAGGGAACTAGATCCAACATGTCACAACTAAGAATTTGAATGCCGCAACTAGGACCAGTGCGGCCAAATAAACAAATATTAAAAAAAAAAAAAAAAAAAAAAAGAGTAGGCTCCACCAACCATTACAGTTTAAAGGGCAAGGAGGGCCCCCTTCATCTCCTCTGTGCTTAGACCCCTGGCTCACTTCCTTGCCTTGCTCCTTCTCTGTCCTCACTCCCTCAACGTTTACCAAGGATCCATCCATAACAGAGTATATCAGTTAAGGATACTTTGGGCCTTGGGTAACAGTAGAATTAACTCCACATGGTTTGAAAGTGAAAGTGTTAGTCACTCAGTCGTGTCTGACTCTTTGCAAACCCATGGATTGTAGCCCGTCAGGCTTCTCTGTCCATGAAATACTCCAGGCAAGGATACTGGAGTGGGTTTCCATTCACTTCTCCAGGGGATCTTCCCGACCCAGGGATTGAACCCAGGTCTCCTGCATTGCAGGTAGATTCTTTACCATCTAAGCCATCAGATAAAAAATTTACAATGACAAACGAGAAGAAATCCAGAGGCAAATTGGTTCAGGGTTGGTTAATTTAACTGCACAGAAGCTTTGATTTCCCCTCTAAAACCAGGAAAAACTTTCCCCACTCCCCTGATCCAGCAGACTTCGTTACCTCTCATTGGCCAGGATAAAGTCACAGCCACCATTCTTAAATGGGCCACTAATATTCATTACAAGGATTGTCTTAGAGACTAATCAAGATACCTCCTTGAGCGGGGGGCTGCCCTGCCTCCCCCGAAGAACATGACTGCTCACTACTTTAAAACAATAGGAATTCTGCAGCGTGGAAACACCAGGGGGAAAGCAGTTGGGTAGATAGTCAAGCACAAAGGAGTGTGAAGAAGGTCTGGAAATTTAGACCAGAAGGAGTCAGGGCAATTTCTTTAGATAAGTAACCACTGGCTTTCTTGAAGCCAGATGACCTGGTTAAAATTCTCCCTCTGCTATTTAGGAACTATGTGGTTTGGGGCGATTTATCTGCGTCTCCATTTCCTAACCTATGGAATAGGGCCAATAATGTCTAACTCCCTGGTTGTTATGAGATAATACTCCATGAAGACTCCTTGGGCACTGACATGATCATTAGCAGTGCAAGTGTGTGTGCTCAGTCACTAAGTCATGTCCGACTCTTTGTGACCCCATAGATTAGAGCCCTCCAGGCTCCTCTGTCCATGGGAGTCTCCAGGCAAGAATACTGGTGTGGGTAGCCATTCCCTTCTCCAGGGCATCTTCCTGATCCAGGGATTGAACCTGCATCTCCAGCATCTCCTGCATTGGCAGGCAGATTCTTTACCGCTGAACCACTTGGGAAGCCTGACCATTAGCAGAGAGGCTCCCAAACGCCCTGCTTCCTCTTCTCTCATGATAGGAAGTCATCATCATGGGTATAAGCCAGCATCTGGAACCAGACAGGGCTGGGCTCAGTAAGTGGTGCTGCCGGTACCCGTCACATAATGTCAACCAACCGCTAGCACCCATGTGCAAGACGGTGTAACACTGTTCCTAATCTCATGGAAAGCGGTTGTGAGAATCGAGTGAGATGCTGATGATAAAGGATTTAGCCAGTGCCCAGTCTTGAATAAGCACTCAGGAAACAATATCTCTTACTATTACTGTTGCTGTTGTCATCGCCATTATTATAGTCATCATCGACATCATCACCCCCTGAACGTCTCCAACACGCCAGGTACTAGGTCCTGTAGATACACATGGACTTACAGATTCACAGCAACATTTTGCAAGAAAAAAATTTAACCACCTACCACCTTTTGATGCATCCTCATTTGTGTGGAGGCAAAGACCAAAAAGGCTTCCCTGGTGGCTCAGCTGGTAAAGAATCCACCTGCAATGCAGGAGACCTGGGTTTGATCCCTGGCTCAGGAAGATCCCCTGGAGAAGGCAAGGGCAACCTACTCCAGTATTCTTGCCTGGAGAATCCCCTTGGACAGAGGAGCCTGATGGGCTACAGTCCACGGGGTCACAAAGAGTCGGACATGACTGACTAAGAACACAAAGACCAAAAAAATCCTCGTTATGGCCTTTAAGGCCCTGTAAGGTTCAGTTCCAGTTTACCTCCCCAGACTTAGCTCACCTAGAACTTCAATGAACACCTTTCTATCTCTCTGACCTGCCATCCAGCCGTAAGGCCCTTTTCCATGCTGCTCTTTCTCTGTTAGTTAACAAGTCCTCCTTCTTCAAATATAACCCCAATGTCACTTTGCAAGGGAGTCTTTCTGATGCAGAGACCACTTCCTTTGGGATATATTTTCAGCAGAGAGAGGGTGTCCTGAGTGGATAAGAGCATGAACTTTGAATCTAGACTGTGAAAGTGTAGATCCCAGCTTCATTATTTAGCTGTATGACCGTAAAGAAGGCTAAATGCCAGAGAATTGGTGCTTTCCAACTGTGGTGCTGGAGAAGACCCTTGAAAGCCCTGTGGACTGCAAGGAGATCAAACCAGTCAATCTTAAAGGAAATCAACCCTGAATATTCATTGGAAGGACTGATGCTGAAGCTGAAACTCCAATACTTTGGCCACCTGATGTGAACTGACTCGTTGGAAAAGACCCTGATCCTGGAAGAGATTGACGGCAAAAGGAGAAGGGGGTGACAAGGATAAGATGGTTAGACAGCATCACCAACTCAGTGGACATGCATTTGAGCAAACACTGGGAGACAGTGAAGGACAGGGAAGCCTGGTGTGCTGCAGTCCATGGGGTCGCAGAGAGTCAGACAGGACTTAGTGACTGAACAACAACAACATGACCTTGGATGACTTAACCTCTCTGAGCCTCAGTCTTCCCATCCATACAATGTAGATATTAACAGTAATAAATAAGGATACCTGCTCTGGAGGTCTACTGTGAAGATTAAATAAGTTACTATTATTAAAGTTCTCAAAATAGTGTCAGGCATGGTAAGGGCTATGTAAGTGTTTACTAAATCAAATTAATAAACTGTCCCTTGCCTCCAGAGAATCTCTCTTACTCTGCAATTATGCACTCATTTCCATGATAATTTGATTACTCACTGTCTCCCCTTCAAGATCAAATGATCCAGGAGTCCAGGGGCATGTCTCCTGTGCCCCTCAACTGCACCCCAGTTCCAGGAACAAGACCTGGTACAGGATGGGTTCACAAATAAATATGTATTTGATTAATGAAGGAAAACTTAACACACACCATACATCAATATTTTCCCTGCATCTGCCAAGACAGAGAGGCCTCTCTAGTCTCTTCTGACCTTCCCAGGTCTTGTAAAGGAAGCAACAGCCCTTCCCTGCTTGATGCACTAATGCAACCACTGCCAATGAGCCCACAAATCCTGGGGGTCCCCAGGGACACAGAGCCAGTAATGGGCTCCATATTGTTTCAGATGTTCCAGACCACGCAGCGATCGTGTCTCAGATAATGCAAGCATGGTTAACCCCAAATCCCTCCACTCACTCCAATGCGCAGAACTCTTTAAAACATCCTGCGCCCCAAGCCTCCCCACCACAGCCCATGCAGGATGGGAGCCTTAATCAGAGAAGAAAAGATTAATTGGGAAGTGCCTCAAGAGCACCTGTATGCCAGGCCTGCCATGCGTATAATACAGGCAATTAGAGCTACATTGTAACCTGTGTTGTCTCAGCAGCCGCAGCAGCCCCAGCAAAGCCATTCTTCCCCTTCTTTGGGCCTGCAGCCTCGGAAGGCCAGAAAGCAGACAGAGGAAGGGGCCCTGTCAAGGGCACCAGCAGAAGAAGTTGGCCATCCCCACACCCGACATATAGACCAGTGGAAGCCACAGAAAAAAGCACAGACGCCAAACCTCACTCTAACCCTTACACACTGTGTGACACTGGGCTCAGTTCCCTCATCAGTCAATTGGCAGAATAGGACCAGATCAACGGTCATCTAATCATTAATTCTAAACTCACGAAGCTCCAATACTTTGGCCACCTGAGCCAATTCACTGGAAAAGACCCTGATGCTGGGAAAGATTGAGAGCAGGAGTAGAAGGGGACCACAGAGGATAAGATGGTCAGATGGCATCATTGACTCAATGGACATGAGTTTAAGCAAACTCTGGGAGACGGTGAAGGACAGGGAAGCCTGTCATGCTGCAGTTCATGGGGTCTCAAAAAGTCGGACACAACTTAGCGACTGAACAACATGAGTTGCTGAAAATAGACAACATGAGAATAGACAGTTCCTGGGAGCTTACAGTCTCTCACATGTATCTTCAGATACATGGATGATGCCTCTGTCAGCCCACATTACCCAAAGCCAGCAATGTGCCAGGAGCTGACCAAGGTTCTGAAGAGTCATTGTCGGCTAAACGAGATCACTGCTTTCCAGTGGATTCAAACAGGCTCCAGTTAGAGACCCAGAGTCTCTGGGACAAGGGCCCCAACCTCTTAGGTGCTTGTCAGCAATTCCGACTTTGCAAGGCTGATATAAAGAATGAAGGAAATGATGTATAAAAGGAAACCAACCCACGGTATAGGCTTCATAAGTGGAGTGATTAGTTTGAGGGCCTCCTTATGTGAATGTTATATATGTACAGTGAGACAGCAGCTGTCAGGGAGATTTCAGCTCCAGAGTGAAGGAGACAAGGTTTCCCTTCAGGAGAAGGCAGCGGGAAGGTTACCTGACATGACCCACTAATGAGGCTGGCTGTTAAACAGGAATGTCGGGAGGGGACCTGGGAGGATGAGAACAGGAGATGGATTCATGCTGTGATTGACATTCACAGGCCAGGAGCCGCCATTTGTCTTCCTAGAGACACCTGGGGAAGGTTGGGGGAAATGAACGATAACACCTCCCACTACAAGAATCTCTTTTAAATCCTCATTACTCTGCCAGTGGATGTCGCCAGCTTGGTTCATCTCCATTAAGTTCACTCTCACTCACTGAAGGGCAGAAGGGCCAGCCCTCCCTCTTCTGGAAAGGACACTGTGGAGCCGTTTTGCACGGGACTCTGAGCTGGTGCCCACAGCACCCTGGGCCCTCTTCTCTCCAGACCCTGATCCCACTGAGCCATAAAATCACATTTTCCAATATGTCTCTTGCTGGAGATTGATCCACAGATATGCATTCATCAAAGTTTTTTGGGTTGCACGTGACAGAAACTCAACTTGAACAAAGTTAAACAAAAGTAGAATGTGTTGACTCATGGAATTCTTTATGGGGCTGAAGACCCAAACCCTGGGTGGGAGAAGAATTCAGCCCGATGTCAGAAGCAAATTTTAAGTAAGGGGCTCAAAGAGTACCAAGGTGCCGCCATGACTGTGCCCTCTCTCTGGCTTTCATATCTTCTTCTACGTGAAAGTGAGGGTCTGTTCTCAATAATGACAGACTTGTTTATTTGAAATGCTGGAAGCTCTCAAGCCGCTCATCTCACATATTCTTCTTTCAGAGAGAACTGACCCTCTCTCAAATCCAGTCTGTATATATATATATATATATATTCCAGACTTTTAGCAGTCCAACCTGCATCAGATATACCACTGGACCGAGCAATAGCAGGTACTGTGTGTGTGAAGAGGGGATAAACATGTGCCTGTGTGTGTGTCGATCGGAGGTGTTTGTGAAATATGTTGATTCTGGAGAATAAGCATTTGGAGTGGCTGGGGCATCAGTTTCTTAAAGCGCTAGGATGCTACCTCCCTCAGAATGGCAGGTGCAAAGGAATCGAACTAGATGAAAGGCACAGATTAAGCTGGAGGCAGCTGGGTCTAGTAGTGGCTTGAAATGAAAAACTAAGTGTCTGTGAAGATTCTTCTCGCCTGCCCCACTGCTTGAGAGAGAAGCTGAGTCTTTTATTAGACTCTCAAAAGAATTGCTCTATATGGAAGTTTAGGACTTGTGGCGTATGTGACAGGAGGCATTGTCTCTTTCTGTCCTTCATCTCCAGTATCTAGGACAGTGCCTGATGCTCCATCTGCTCATACATATTTTTATTGGCGTATCGTTGATTTACAGTGTTGTGTTAACTTTATGTGTATAGCAAAGTGATTCAGTTATACACATATTTTTCAGCTTATTTGCCATTATAGGTTATTATTAGATATTGACTATAGTTCCCTGTGCTGTACAGTAAATCCTTGTTGTTTATGTTATATATGATACTGTATTGTTTTATATTACTTTATATAATATATATATAATTTATAATATTTAATATTATGTATATTTTTATATATGGTAGTGTATCTGTTAATCTCATGCTCCTAATTTACCCCCCTATTTCCCCTTTGGTAACATAGGCTTCTTTTCTATGTCTGTGAGTCTGTTCCTGTTTTGTATATGGATTCATTTGTATCACATTTTAGATTCCACATATAAGTGATGTCATATATTTGTCTTTCTCTGTCTAACTTACTTCACTTAATATGATGACCTCTAGGTCCACTCAGGGCTTCTCAGGTGGTTCAGTGGTAAAGAATCCACCTCCTAACACAGGAGACATAGGAGACCTGCGATCGATCATTGGGTTGGAAAGATCCCCTGGAGGAGGAAACGGCAACCCACTCCAGTATTCTTGCCTGGAGAACCCATGGACAGAGGAGCCTGGTGGGCTACAGTCCACGGGGTCCCAAAGACTGAGCAACTGAGGACACTGACTGAGCATGCACACACGTCCATTTATGTTGCTGTGAAAGGCAATATGTATATGTATATATATTGAAAAGCAGAGACATTCCTTTGCCAACAAAGGTCCGTCTAGTCAAGGCTATGGTTTTTCCAAAGGTCATGTATGGATGTGAGAGTTGGACTGTGAAGAAAGCTGAGCACTGAAAAATTGATGCTTTTGAACTGTGGTGTTGGAGAAGATTCTTGAGAGTCCCTTGGACTGCAAGGAGATCCAACCAGTCCATTCTGAAGGAGATAAGCCCTGGGATTTCTTTGAAAGGAATGATGCTAAAGCTGAAACTCCAGTACTTTGGCCACCTCATGCGAAGAGTTGACTCATTGGAAAAGACTCTGATGCTGGGAGGGATTGGGGGCAGGAGGAGAAGGGGACAACAGAGGATGAGATGGCTGGATGGCATCACCGACTCAATGGACATGAGTTTGCATGAACTCCGGGAGTTGGTGATGGACAGGAAGGCCTGGCGTGCTGCAATTCATGGGGTCGCAAAGAGTCAGATACAACTGAGCAACTGGACTGAACTGATATATATATTTGCTCATACAATTTTTAAAGGAATTAAGTTATAATGAATATATTGATACAAATGAAATCAGATGAATGAATGAAATCAGGCAAATTCAAGTTCAGGAGGAAATGCATGTCTCTCTTCATATACCCAGGTCCAATCTGACTAATTTAGGTTTTTAGGAAAGAAAAGATTCCAGAAGGAACCCAGAGAACAGGAAGCATAAGGATTGGTGAGCCTGGACAGCAAACTCCTTTATCCATCCCCACTTTCAACAACGACACAAAAAACAATAATAATTTTCCATGTGGCACTTTGGTTACACTGATGAATTTACTTAATAATCCTTAAAAACTCCTCTGAGGTGTCTATCAGTGCCCCCACCTACAGACTGTAAAATTAATGCTTAGAAAAAGCATTCCCAAGGTCACAGATGGTATTAAGTAATAGACCTGGAATTTGATCCCAGGTCCACGTGGTTCCACTGGGTTTTGTTTTATTTTGTTTTTAACCCGGAAGATCTGCTTTCTGTTACAGACTCTGGTTTGGCTTTTTGTTCATGGAACACATTCTTTGAAACATAATTTTGAACTATAATTATAAATGCTCCTTCCTATACTTCCTTTCTAAGAAACACTTGTTGAGTGTCTTCTTATTACCAAGTATTGTGTCGTGTCCTTTACATGGGTCTTCTCAATCCTCACAGGATCCCAATAAATTACCCATGTCTCTCCTGAGCAAGTGAAGAGGCTATTGATGTTCATAGAAGGTACAGTTTCTACCCAAGGATACAATGCTAGTGAACCAGAGAGCTGTGCTGAATGCCAGCTGTATCTTCCCTGGGGTGCTTAACAACTGTGCTTTTAAACACTGCGTTTGTAGCCAGTGTGTTGGGGGAAGGCATAATATTAGGCCTTCTCAGCTACTCCCCAGGAGCCTTGCACATGGCAAGCAGAGGTGTTAGCCATCCAGAAAGGACCCCACACTTGCTATAGTCACTAAACCACATGCAGGTTCAACTGCGTCTAGGAGGAGGGCACTGCCATTCACCATTGGAGGCGTGAGGTGCCCCAGTGTGGTGAGAAAGCACCCGCATGTCAAGGCCCTTACAAAACAACTGACTTGGAAAGTCAAACGCTGCTGAAGCAGCAATTACAGAAGCTCATCTCCTGAAACAGCTGCAGCGTAAGTTCCACGCGTGCACAGCAGAGCGGCCTGGTCCCCGCCTACCCCTCTCAGCTTAAACAGGGCTTGCTTGGTTCTGAGATGCTTCCAGGTGTGGGTGCCACTGTTGGGGAAGGAAAGTACCCCACGATGGGGTTCATGTTGCCTGGGAAGTGAAAGGTCTTAGAAAATCCAAAGCTTGATTCAGTGTGCTGGGTGTTACTCACATTTCACATGCCTGGACATCCCCCTTGTGGGCAGGCTGATGGAGAGGGCAGAGAGAGGCTGCCTCACGTGTTCAGACAAATAATTGATTTTGCACACAGTGCTCGGTCTCTGCTCCCTGCTGAAAAGGGCCTGTGAACTGGGATGAGGGGAAGGAAAGATGCCAGCAACTTACAGGGTGGGGTTGGGGGAAGGAGGACCACACTCGAAATCCCACATCCTCCTAAACCAAGAATTTCCACACCCGCGTGCCCCTGTTCCAACGATTCCTCCCCACTCTCATGGAACATTAAGCCCTTCCTGCAAATTCAAAAGGGATCCCTCTGGAGACAAATCAACCACTGAGGGAAAAAAAAAAATAGCAAAACTCATTTCGTTTGGCAACCAATGCTTTAGGAAAGACATAAATATTGGATTTGCAACTTTATTTTCCTCCGGAGAGACACTCTGGAGAAAATTAAAACAATGCAAGATTTAATTATTAAAAGCCAAACATTCCTGTACATATTTTCTGGCCCAAAGTTTTAAAAACAAATTCCCAGAGAAAATACATTTTTAATGACCAACTCCCTCCTACTCAGGCTTTGTTTTCAATCATCTCTCCATCATGACTCACCGGGAGAGCACCAGGGAAATCAGAGGTCAGGCTTTCTGTTAAGGGAGAACCAGGATGGTGCTCGAAGGCTGGGGGCAACAGGCACCACGGTCTGGGCTGTAGTTCACCCCCATCTTCTCAGACAAACTATGTGTTTAAACTGACTGCATCTCTCACCTGTATATGTTTTATGCTTTTGTGTAAATTTCCAAGGAAGATATGAACATAAAGGGAAAAGGCAAGATGGTTTGTTATGCATTCAACAAACATTTTCTGGCTACCTACTGCGTTCCCACTCAACAGTTCTAAGCTCTTTGGAATTGTTGGTAAGTAAAACAAGGGTTCTCATTCCTTGCATTCCAGGGGAGTGATAAAGTGATTCTGTCCACCCCCCAAACCCCCACGTGCTTCAGCTCTTCCATTCCTTTGTTGGGATGGCCAGAGACCATAAAGTTAAGCCTCCTTTCCTGCTTGCCTCATTGCTTCATGACCTCACAATGACTGCCTTCTCTCCATTGTCTTTGAATGTTTTAACTTTGCTGCTAGTCAAAAAAGATGCATGTACTAATGTCAAACGTTTGCTCGTCACAGAGGTACCCAAGAGCTGAGATAACAAGGAAAACGTGAATTTACTGTTTCCGGTGATTCCACAAAGGATACAAGGCAGTAAGGGAGACGCCCTTCTAGGACACAGGTCAGTGGCTACAGGAGCGGAGAGATGTATCCTTACTCCACTGAAGAACTGTGACCTACTTCTCAGTGGTGGTTATACATTTGGGGGGCAAAGTGGACAAAAGTGGGCAAAAATAATGGGCTGAGAGAAGAGGGTCCTGGGAGGAAGAGGTGGTCCATGTATTGATACATCCTCTTGGAGAAGGAGCAGGTCCCACTGACTAATTCCTGTGACTTTTTTGGTTAAAGGACAACATTATCCCTAAGGAGTAGGAACTGAAATACGTCTTAGTCCTGATTCAAACTACTCCAGGATGTTCCCTGGTGGCTCAGTCTGTAAAGAATCAGCCTGAGATGCAAAAGGCCATCTGCCAGTGAAGGAGACCCAGGTTTGATCCCTGGGTTGGGAAGATTACTGGAAAAGGACATGGCAGCCTGCTCCAGTATGCTTGCCTGGGAAATCCCATGGACAGAGGAGCCTGGCAGACTATAGTCCAATGGGTTTCAAAGAGTTGGACACAACTTAGTAACTAAGCCACCATCACACAGGATGTCAAAAGTTCCCAACAACCAGTTGCTCAGGAGATCCTGGCACTGACCCAGCTTACCCTGTTAGACTTGCTTCCACAGGCATTGCATGGCAATCGGGTGAAGGTGAGGAACCAGGGTCGGGTGCTGGTGCTGGCAGAGCCCCTCACAAAGGCAGACAGGGCCAGAGGAAGACTCGCCACCTAGGGATGTCTGAAAAGCTACCATCATTGGTACTTCCACTCAACTTGAGATGTGGTGCATTAAAGGCAACTTAAAATAACTTGAAGGGAGAAGGGTAAATAAACCAGGGATGATTTATCTCAGAGGAATAACGGTGTGACTGCTGAATAATTACATGCACCAATCTTTATTAGCATGCAAAGTAGCTGGGCCTGGTTGGCTCCCAGCACTGCTCAACGGACAAAAAGGCGAGAGAGCTGGGCACATGCTAATAAATCACACCCCAACCTCCCCATGTGGCACGGAGACCCCCAGACCCCAGGGGCCTCTCCGAGTGTGATTCTTCTCTGGGAGATAAGCAGTGGGGGTTTCATTTCCACCTCCCAGTGATGGATTAGCCTCCAGAGTTCCTCTAGACAAGCATGGAGATGGTTTGAGCTTCTCTTTGCACAAGTTTGATCCAAATTCTTCCTGTCTCATCCAGCAGCTTCTGAAGCTGTCATGCATACCCAGTGATGGCTGGAGAACTAAACATACGGCGCCTCTGCTCACTTCACATCATATCAGATGATCTTGGGAGATGGTCCTGGCTTGTCTCTACTGGCCCAGAAAGTGGCTTAAGGAGAAGGGACCTGCAAGGCTGGTTTCCTCTCTCCTGAAAAGTCTGTCCTAGCAAACTCAAGGGCACAAGTTGGCCCCTTTTACTCTCTGAAGACAGAACAGATTTGTGCTTCTGTGTAAGGATTTGAGAGGGTTTAACCCAGATAATAACTACTCATTGGAAGGACTGATGCTGAAGCCAAAGCCCCAGTACTTCGGTCATCTGATGCAAAGAGCCAGCTCACTGGAAAAGACCTTGATGCTGGAAAAGATTAAGGGCAAAAGGATAAGAGAGTGGCAGAAGATGAGATGGTCGGGTAGCATCACTGACTCAATGGACATGAACTTGGGCAAACTCCAGGAGATAGTGAGGGAAAGGGAGGCCTGGAATGCTGCAGTCCAGGGGGTCGCAAAGTGTCAGACATGACTTGGCGACTGAACAACAACAAGCCAGACAGAATAATATTTCAAATCATGACAGTTTAAATTTCTATATAATTTCAAGTTTCCCAGGCATCTTTCTAAGCTACATACACACACATTCCTGCATATATTCTATATACATACACACTTATTTGATACAACAACCCAATAAGGATTTGTACTATCCCCTTTCTATGGATGAGAAGGCTGAGATTCAAAAGCTAAATAACTTCTTCCAGAGCTAGGCTGGAGTCCAAGTCCCAACATCCTGACTCCAGAGTCTATGTTCTTAACAACTTCACCAAATTGTCCACGTTCTTACTTCATTTAAAATCTTAAAATAACTCTTTTTTAACTTTTTATTTTATATTGGGGGTGTATATATATATATATATATGTGTGTGTGTGTGTGTATATATATGGTATAGCCAATTAATAATGCTGTGATAGTTTCAGGTAGATAGCAAAGCAACTCAGCCATACATATACATGTATCCATTCTCCCCCAAACTCCCTCCCATCCTGGCTGCCACCTAACACTGAGCAGAGTTCCCTGTGCTACACAGTAGGTCCTTGTTGGTTATCCATTTTAAATGCAGCAGTGTGTATATGTCAGTCCCAAATTCCCTAACTCCCCCCCATTCTTCCCCCGGCAACCATAAGTTCTTTAAGTCTGTGAGCCTGTTTCTGTTCAAATAGCTCTTCATGACTAGTATAACAACGAACCGCTAACAAAGAGTACATGAAGGTGGCCTGAGACAGTTGACCCCTGGCTTCATTCCTGCCACTTTCCTCCTTGCTCTCTGGGCTCCCCATCCTGTCCTCCTGCTGACGCTTTAATGAAAGAAACTCCATCCTGGTCAGAAGCTGTGACCTTCTCCCTGGGCAGCCCTTCCCTGCCCTGTCTGCTTGGCCAACTCTTAAACACATTCTTCAGAAAGACTTGGTTTAAATGTCACCTCTTCCAGAAAGCCTTTCCCAAGGTCCCTCTGTCCCACACGTAGCTAGGTTATGTCTTATAGTATCCTATATTAGTATCCTATATATAGTATCCTATATAGTATCCTATATCCTATATAGTATCCTATATTCTGCTTTGATGACATGCAGAACCACTGCAAGGAAATAATCATAAGTCTGATTATTTTTTCCCCTGTCCCTCTCACACCCTGGACTGTAAATGCCATGAGTGCTGGTATGTCTTTCATCATTGTTGCCCTGGTACCTACACTGGCTCTGGCACAGAGAAAACACAAAATAACTATTTACTGAATGTCCTAATAGAGGAACAACTTCATGATACATCATGGCATACTGAAGCGCTCTGGAGTTTGTCAAACTCTAACAGACACAGTAAAACAGAAGTATCTTCCCTCTCCCCATATTCACAACCACCAGAACCAAAGATTTGGGCACCAGGAGTGTTATTTTAAAATGAGAGCAATTACTAAGTTCAGTCCCATAACACAAGCTCACTGCATGCCAGCCCCCTGAGTCATGTTCATGCATCAGCTCATTCTACCCCTCCAAAGTCCTATGAGGTCAACACCGTGTTACCCCCATTTCAGAGACGGGTTGACTAACACCCACAGTCTCACCCATCACGTCATGGTTAACATACTATGGTCATAGAAGCTGGTTGTTAAAATAGATCTCAACCCTTGACAAAAGCAAGCAAGGAAACTCAGAACCCTCTCCAACCCCTGTTACCCTCCCAAGACGTTCAGGCACAATGGTTTGAACGCTCAGACATCTGCACAGCAATTAGTCTTTTGTTTCCTCACTAGTCAAGTAAGTGATGAGGACTTTCTACCGATTCTCCACATCCATCACAACCAATAACTATTCATGACCTTGATGGCAACCTAGATTTCTAGTCACTCAGTCAACACGTATCTATTAAGCTACTGCTCTTTGCCAAGCATTGTTCTAGACACTGAAAGAACAGCATCAGACAAAACAGGGGTCTCCTATAGCTTATGTTGTTTGAAAGGATTTATAGATTTCTCCGTCCATAAAAATTAGGAAGTTAAGGCTATTCAAAATTGGCATTCAAACCTAAGCTCCAGGAAGTCAGAAGTCACCTGGAAATCCTCCAGACAACCTATCTTTTGGTCATGCCACAGATAATATGTGCCTCTGGATGGATGGCCATCAAAGGATTCTCCACCTACTTGTACATTTAGGATGCTGGATGTCTGTAATCTCTACAATTCTGGCTACAGAGTGGTCTTTTGAGGCAAACTTAAGCATCACCATGTTTTCTCCAGTGAAGCCTCTCAACTTTACAAACAATAAACTTTCACATGATTTCCTTTTGCAATTTTTTTTATTACTTTTGGAAGCCAAGTTCTTCCCACATCCTATTTCAGCTCTAAGTGTGGAGAAGACACAGTGTCTGATGCTGACAGTACATGGTCTGGCAGGGCAGACAGACAATTAGCCAATAATGCAGTGCAAGAGACAGATCACACGAAGCCAAGATTGACTCGTTAGGATCTTCAACAATAAATAGAGTTTTCTGAGCCCTTTAGGGCAAGGAGGAAGGGAGATGAGAGGCAGTGAAAAAAAGAAAAGTCCAGATCAAGGGGACAGCATGTTTGCAGCGAACAACTTGTTTCCGCCCGCCCGGTGTCATTCTCCGTTTGGGAGTTAGCAGCATTCTTTTACTTTTCCTTCCCTTGCCTACTCTCAGGCTCTGTGGGTTGGACCAAGCCCACCCTCAGCTCCTAGAGCGGGCATGCAGCCTATGACTGGCCACTGAACGTCTGGCTCACACGTGAGCATGGGGAACAAATGGGACCACAAGCAGGGTAAGTCTGAAGAATTCATCCAGAGTGCACTAAAGTCAAAGAGACAAAGACGAGGGTGGGCAAGAGATAAGGATGACTGACTGAAAAGTTCCACGTGCATCTAATGGGAGTCCCAGAAATGAATAAGGGCAGTAATAAAGAACAAGTGACAAGAAATCATTGTGGAGAATCTCCCAAAATTGAAGTAACCTGGGTCCTCTGAAAGTTGTAGTCAGGATAAATAAAATGCACATCTAGATGCCTCATACCGACATTGCATAAAACACAAAAAATAAAGAAAAATCTTAAAAGCTGACATAGGGAAAAGATTACTACCTACAAAGAAGTGACACTTAGAGTTGCAAAAATAAAATAAAATAAAGCCATCCATAAGGAACACAAGTCAACAATATGCCAGGAGAAACTACTGAGAATCAGATCCATCTCACCATGATTTGGCGGTGAAGGCAACACAATTATGTTTTCAGGAACAGCAAGGCTGAGAGGGTTTATATCCACTAACCCTTGTTCTAAAGAACTGTCAAAGGTGGACTTCAGAAAAAAGATAACAAATACAGAAGGACAGAAGAAACAAAGCTGAACCCAGAAATTGATCAAATATGTCGGCAATCTGTTTTAAGTGTTAACTACAAACAGCTATTTTGAGAAAGATTAAGCTAAAATTTTTAATTAATAAAAACAGAATGGGGAATTCCCTGGTGGTCCAGTGGCTAGGGCTCTGAGTTTTCACTGCTGGGGCCCAGGTTCAGTCCCCAGTTGGGGAGCTAAGATCCTACAAGCAGCATGGCTCAACCAAGAACAGAACAAAAGAATGGAAAGATAATGCTTGGTAACATCCATGCGATGGAACCACTACGGGCTTCTCAGCCTCGACATTGCTGATATTTGGGTTGGATAATGCTGGTGGTGGAAGGCTGCTTTGTGCACTGGAGTACGACTGGCAGAACCCCTGGGCTCTACCCACCAGAGGCCAGTGGAACACTGCAGTGCCTAACTGACCAACTAAAACATCTCCAGACAGTTACAAGTGTTTTCCAGAGGGAAAAACTGTCCTCTGCTTGAGAACCACTACACTAACAAATCTGCCTGAAATATAGGAGACCCGGGTTTGACCCCTGGGTTGGGAAGACACTCCAGAGAAGGGAATGGCAACCCACTCCAGTATTCTTGCCTGGAGAATTCCATGGACAGAGAAGCCTGGTGGGCTACAGTCCACAGGGTTGCAGAGTCGGACATGGTTAAAGGGACTTAGCAGGCACGCGTGCACACGGTTCCATCCCTGGTCCAGGAAGGTCCCACATGCCACGGGGCAACTAACCCCTATGCCACAACTACTGAGGCTGCGTTCTGGATCATGCAAGACACAGCTACTGAAGCCCATGCACCCAGAGCCCATGCTCCACAAGAGAAGACATCACAGTGAGAAGCCTGAGCACTACAACTTAGAGTAGCCCCCGCACTTCACAACTAGAGAAAGCCTGTGTGCAGCACCAAAGACCAGTGCAATGAAAAATTAATCAATCAATTAATTTTTTTAAAAAAAGACAGTACTGTGTTCATGGTTTGGAAGATTTAATGTTATTAAAATGACTATTTTATCCAAAGTGATCTACAGACTCAGTGCAATACCTATCAAAATCCTAATAAGATTTTTTGCTTTCTGTCTCTATGGATTTGTCTAATTTGGACATTTCATATAAATGGAATCACACACTGTGTGACCTTTTGTGTCTGGCTTCTTTCACTTAGATGTATTCCTTCCATGGAGAAATAATTTCCTATTGTATGGATGTATCATATTTTGTCTACCCATCCATCAATTGATGGATATTTGGGTTGTTTCTACCTTTTAGCTACGGTGAAGAGAGCTTATTTAAATATTTATGTATGTTTTTAAAGTCCATTTTCAGATATTTGGGTTATATGCCCAAGAGTGGTATTTCTGGGTTGTAGGATATTTCTGTTAGATATATTTTTAAAATAAAATGTAAACTATAAGCACGTACACGCTAAAAACCAAAAATATGTACACTGAATGTCTAATTTTTTCAGTTCAGTTCAGTTCAGTTGCTCAGTTGTGTCCGACTCTTTGCATCCCCATGGGCTACAGTACGCCAGGCTTCCCTGTCCATCACTAATGCTCGGAGTTTACTCAGACTCATGTCCATTGAGTCGGTGAGGCCATCCAACCATCATGTCTCCCAACCATCTCATGCCCTGTTGTCCTCTTCTCCTCCTGCCTTCAATCTTTCCCAGCATCAGGGTTTTTCCAGTGAGTCAGCTCTTCGCATCAGGTGGCCAAAGTACTGGAGTTTCAGCTTCAACATCAGTCCTTTCAATGAATATTCAGAACTGATTTCCTTTAGGATGGACTGGTTGGATCTCCTTGTTGTCCAAGGGACTCTCAAAAGTCTTCTCCAACCCCACAGTTCAAAAGCATCAATTCCTTGGCACTCAGCTTTCTTTATAGTCCAACTCTCACATCCATATGTGACCACTGGAAAAACCAAAGCTTTGATTACTTGTACCTTTGTTGGCAAAGTAATGTCTCTGCTTTTTAATATGCTGTCTAGGTTGGTTATAACTTTTCTTCCAAGGAGCAAGCGTCTTTTAATTTCATGGCTGCAGTCACCATCTGCAGTGATTGAGGAAATCCTAAATTACTAAAATTGACAAGAGAAAATAGAAGGACCACAATGAGCCAGTAACTAAAAAAAAAAAAAAAACAGAATTGGTGACCAAAGTTGCTTTTCCTCTCCAAAATACTCACTCTAAAGGCAAAAAAGAAAAATACTAGAAAAATTTTATCAAATTTTCAAGTAACATATAATCTTTTGCCTTATGTAATTTTTCCAGAAAATATAAAAAGAAAAGTAACAAAATCAAACCAGGACAGTATAAGAAGAGAAAATTATAAGCCTTCTCACTTATCAGTGAAGATGTAAAAATCTCAAACACTATAAAGCTGGATCCATCAGGATCTAAAAATAATAGTACATCATAATCCAATAGGTTTATCCCTGAAATCCAATAATGGTTGAGAACCAGAATTCCTATTAAGGTAATGTACTACATTAAAAAGTTAAGAAGACAGCACATAATAATAGATGCTGAACAAGTATTTTATCAAATTTAATACTCATTCATTATAAAAACTTAGCAAACTAAGTATAGTAGAGAATTTTTGTAGCCCAATAAGGTTACTTATCAAAACCCCCTGCAACAATCATGCCTCAAGGTAAAATTATAGATGGATTCTTACTACTGTCAGAAACAAGAAAAGAATCATCACTTTTATTCATCACTGTTCTCTTGATCTTCTAGCTAACAGAACAACAATACATGTGGCATCAATAAAGATAATAATAATATAATGCAGTAATTTGATAAATATTTAATATATTACGTTATGCACAACATCTATAGATTGGCAAAGCAGAGCCAAAACAGTCTTCACAAATGATACAGATAACACAAACAGAATATCCAAGACCTAGAATATCTACAACCAAGATATTAGCATTATAAATAATTTAGCAATATTTCTGGATAAAGATCAATATACAAAAAGCAATAGTATTGTTATATCCAGAACTGTGGTGCTGGCGAAGACATTGAGATCCCTTTGGACTGCAAGGAGATCAAATCAGTCAGTCCTAAAGGAAATCAACTCTGACTATTCTTTGGAAGGAATGATATTGAAGCTGAAGCTCCAATACTTTGGGCACCTGATTCAGTTCAGTTCAGTCACTCAGTCATGTCTGACTCTTTGCGACCCCATCAATCGCAGCACACCAGGCCTCCCTGTCCATCACCAACTCCCAGAGTTTACTCAAACTCATGTCCATTGAGTCAGTGATGCCATCCAGCCATCTCATCCTCTGTCATCCCCTTCTCCTCCTGCTCCCCCTCCCAATCCCTCCCAGCATCAGAGTTTTTTCCAATGAGTCCACTCTTCGCATGAGGTGGACAAAGTATTGGAGTTTCAGCTTTAGCATCATTCCTTCCAATGAACACCCAGGATGGATCTCCTTTAGAATAGACTGGTTGGATCTCCTTGCAGTCCAAGGGACTCTCAAGAGTCTTCTCCAACACCACAGTTCAAAAGCATCAATTCTTTGGCATTGAGCTTTCTTCACAGTCCAACTCTCACATTCATATACACCCGATATGAAGAGCTAATTCATTGGAAAAGACCCTGATGCTGGGAGAGATTGAGGGCAGAAGATGGGGGCGACAGAAGATAAGATGGTTGGATGACATCATCAACTCAATGGACATGAGTTTGAGCAAATTCTGGGAGGTAGTGAAGGACAGGGAAGCCTGGCGTGCTGCATTTCATGGGGTCACAAGAAGTCAGACACAACTTAGTGACTGAGTAACAACAGCAAATATCTGGAATAAAATAAACAGTTCAAACTTACATAATAAAAAATATTCCATTCACATGACATAAAAAAACCTCTAAGATACCAAGAAATAAATGTTCATATTATTTAAATTAAATATAAATATATGTTATATATACATATAGAGAGAGAATTGATACATACATAATTTAAATATATAAACAACTTTGTGTGTGTGTGTGTGTGTGTGTATGTGTGTGTGCATGGGCCACATTGCTTCAGTCATGTCTGACTCTTTGTGACCCCATGGACTGTAGCCCCTCAGGATCCTCTGTACCATGGCCTTCTCCAGGCAAGAATACTGGAGTGGGTTGCTATGCCCTCCTCCAGGGATATATATATATATATATATACACACATATATTAAAAATATATATATGCATATATATACATACATATAATTTACAGACATGAAGGAAGGCCTCAAAAATAGTGAGGCGTATACAATATTCATATATAAGAAAATAATATCATAAAGATGTAAACTCTTCTCAGATAAATCTGTAAAATCAATGTCAGATCAGATCAGTGGCTCAGTCGTGTCCGACTCTTTGCGACCCCATGAATCGCAGCACGCCAGGCCTCCCTGTCCATCACCAACTGCCGGAGTTCACTCAGACTCACGTCCATCGAGTCAGTGATGCCATCCAGCCATCTCATCCTCTGTCGTCCCCTTCTCCTCCTGCCCCCAATCCCTCCCAGCATAAGAGTCTTTTCCAATGAGTCAACTCTTCACATGAGGTGGCCAAAGTACTGGAGTTTCAGCTTCAGCATCACTCCTTCCAAAGAAATCCCAGGGCTGATCTCCTTCAGAATGGACTGGTTGGATCTCCTTGCAGTCCAAGGGACTCTCAAGAGTCTTCTCCAACACCACAGTTCAAAAGCATCAATTCTTCAGCACTCAGCTTTCTTCACAGTCCAGCTCTCACATCCATACATGACCACAGGAAAAACCATAGCCTTGACTAGACGAACCTTTGTTGGCAAAGTAATGTCTCTGCTTTTGAATATGCTATCTAGGTTGATCATAACTTTCCTTCCAAGGAGTAAGCGTCTTTTAATTTCATGGCTGAAGTCACCATCTGTAGTGATTTTGGAGCCCAGAAACATAAAGTCGGACACTGTTTCCACTGTTTCCCCATCTATTTCCCATGAAGTGGTGGGACCGGATGCCATGATCTTCGTTTTCTGAATGTTGAGCTTTAAGCCAACTTTTTCACTCTCCATTTTCATCAAGAGGCTTTATAAAAACTATAATAACTTTTCATCAAAATTTAACACACTGTTCTTTAAATTCAAATAGAGGTGCAAGAGACTAAAAATAGGGAAGACTTAGTTTTATTTATTTATTTTTTAAATTTTATTTTATTTTTAAACTTTACAATATTGTATTAGTTTTGCCAAATATCGAAATGAATCCACCACAGGTATATATGTGTTCCCCATCCTGAACCCTCCTCCCTCCTCCCTCCCCATACCATCCCTCTGGGTCGTCCCAGTGCACCAGCCCCAAGCATCCAGTATCGTGCATCAAACCTGGACTGGCAACTCATTTCATACATGATATTATACATGTTTCAATGCCATTCTCCCAAATCTTCCCACCCTCTCCCTCTCCCACAGAGTCCATAAGACTGTTCTATACATCAGTGTCTCTTTTGCTGTCTCGTACACAGGGTTATTGTTACCATATTTCTAAATTCCATATATATGTGTTAGTATACTGTATTGGTGTTTTTCTTTCTGGCTTACTTCACTCTGTATAATAGGCTCCAGTTTCATCCACCTCATTAGAACTGGTTCAAATGTATTCTTTTTAATGGCTGAGTAATACTCCATTGTGTATATGTACCACAGCTTTCTTATCCATTCATCTGCTGATGGACATCTAGGTTGCTTCCATGTCCTGGCTATTATAAACAGTGCTGCGATGAACATTGGGGTACACGTGTCTCTTTCCCTTCTGGTTTCCTTAGTGTGTATGCTAAGCAGTGGGATTGCTGGATCATAAGGCAGTTCTATTTCCAGTTTTTTAAGGAATCTCCACACTGTTCTCCATAATGGCTATACTAGTTTGCATTCCCACCAACAGTGTAAGAGGGTTCCCTTTTCTCCACACCCTCTCCAGCATTTCTTGCTTGTAGACTTTTGGATCGCAGCCATTCTGACTGGCGTGAAATGGTACCTCATAGTGGTTTTGATTTGCATTTCTCTGATAATGAGTGATGTTGAGCATCTTTTCATGTGTTTGTTAGCCATCTGTATGTCTTCTTTGGAGAAATGTCTATTTAGTTCTTTGGCCCATTTTTTGATTGGGTCATTTATTTTTCTGGAGTTGAGCTGTAGGAGTTGCTTGTATATTTTTGAGATTAATCCTTTGTCAGTTGCTTCATTTGCTATTATTTTCTCCCATTCTGAAGGCTGCCTTTTCACCTTGCTAATAGTTTCCTTTGATGTGCAGAAGCTTTTAAGTTTAATTAGGTCGCATTTGTTTATTTTTGCTTTTATTTCCAATGTTTTGGGAGGTGGGTCATAGAGGATCCTGCTGTGATGTATGTTAGAGAGTGTTTTGCCTATGTTCTCCTCTAGGAGTTTTATAGTTTCTGGTCTTACGTTTAGATCTTTAATCCATTTTGAGTTTATTTTTGTGTATGGTGTTAGAAAGTGTTCTAGTTTCATTCTTTTACAAGTGGTTGACAAGACTTAGTTTTAGAAACATCTGGTAAACCTAGGGATGCACTTACCCTCTGACTGTGCAGTCTCACTTCTGCACATTTAATGTCAACACCAGGATGTGCATTGACAAGTCTTAGTTGGAGCCTTGTTTGAAAGTGTTCAAAATAATCTGGATGTCCATCAATATGAGAAAGGATAACTAATCATGATATAGTCGTGCAGGGAAATATTACAGAGAAAATAAATGGAATAGACTAGTGTTGCCTGTGAAAGTGTAGATTTAAAAAAATGTTGAGTAAAGATGCATGAGATATATTTTTTCAGTGGATTCATAAGAATTTAGACAATATCTATGAGAATAATAATTAAGGCATCAAAGGAAGACAATGGGAAGGGGAACAGCAATGGCAGGGACAATCAGTTTCATTTAAAAATCTCTACAAATTCTGCAGCAAATATAGGATGATGAGATATAAAATAGAGATGTACTGAAGCCAGAAGGTAGGTACAGGAAGTTCATTATATTGTTCTCTAATCTTTAAAAGAAAAGATGGTGATCAACCTTTTAAGAATAAGCAAATGAGTTTACATACGTATTTTCAAAGATTCAATTTATGTGTATATTCTCTAATTTTCTGCTAGGATTTCCTACTTTCTAGATTTCTCTGTGGAGAAGGAAATGGCAACCCACTCCAGTGTTCTTGCCTGGAGAATCCCAGGGACGGGGGAGCCTGGCGGGCTGCCGTCTATGGAGTCACACAGAAACGGACACGACTGATGTGACTTAGCAGCAGCAGATTTCTCTGACTTTATCCAAACTTAAAATCATGTTTAACATTTCCCTCTAACCTCATATTTCCTACAACTGTCAATTAGGTTTAAAAGCTTCATTAGATTTACATGCAATTTATTTTCTTTTTAATGTTAGCACATCATGGGTGGGACTGGGTATTATATATTGCATAGATATGTCTAATTTCCCCACTTTTAGTGATTCTAAGACTGAGCAGTGGGTTCAGGTGGTATCATTTGGATCCATCCATCATCAAATTCCCCATAATCCTGTTACTTCGTGGTTTCAGCAGTTATTGATCATTATTGACAAACTCTTATTTCATTAGGAGCTGCAAAACAGTGACTTTCTAATGATTTTTAGGGATTGCTGGGGGGTTTATCATCCTGCTTGCTCTTATATCTGTGGCTTTTCTATAAAGAAGCTTTCCTTCATAACTATTTGCCTCATGGGTAATGAGGCAATACATGGGTAATGATTGTTGGAGTTGGGTGGTAAGTACATAGGAACTTGTTATACTTTCTACTTTTCAGTGTGTTTGAAATTTTCTGTAATACAATTAAAAACCAAGGAAAAAAATTAAATGCATAGGAAAAAACTGAAAGGAAATACCCCAAACATATTATCATCATCAATGAGAAAATGGCAGGATTATTTAGGATGACTTTTAAACACTACTGTATTTCCAGATTTATTAAGAAAATATATAGTATTACATTTAGAATTAGAAATCAAACAGAATACTACAGAAATATAGTAATAATGATGGGAGCAGTGAGTGATCTAATTTAAATCGGGGTTCAGAGCCCACGTCTCTAAGAGGCATCATTTGAAGAAACTGGTTTGACAAAACCCTTGGGAACGAGTGCAGCAGGCAAAGAAACCTGGATCCCAGAGCAGGGATGACCCTAGAGTGTTTGTGGGAAAGGGAACACCACAGAGTACCATGTGTATCAGTCAGCTCTCAGGAAGAACAGAGACCAGCCGATCCTCCAAACCACCCCCCAGACTCCTGCTGATTTCACTCAGGAGCCTGTGTGCCTGAAGTTACAGAACCCAAATTGCACAGGAAATCTCAACTTCTGCCCCCACTGGGTAGGTAGAAGGCAGAAAACCCGAAAACCCTAAATAATGGATCGCAGCAGCTCTGTAATGACAAGGCAAAATAGTGATAATTAAATGATTCTAATAGTGTGTCAAGATGAAGGATAACAGTCTTGGAAAATGAGGTTGGTAAATCATTACCCCTCAGGCTCGCATGCACACCCCAGTTAGGGCGTGAAAAATGCAGAATGCAAAATCCCTGGCTGCCCATCTTGGTTTTGCACAATGTTGGCTCCCACCCTATTAGGGTTACTTCTGAGCCAAGCACAGTTGGGTTCCATTTTCAACTCTGAGGGAAAATGAGAGCTAAGCTCAAATTTATCTCACTTACGGAGCACTTTACTCTGTGCCCCCAAGCTCTACGACAGACACTGGCAATGGATACAAAAGACATCTACTCACACTGGGGAAAACAGGCACTGCCGGGGCCTTTACAACCTGTGATGGGTGGTGGGGCTGAGGCAGCACAGAGCAGGGTCCCCTAATGAAGCCCCAGCCTCGTCTAAGTGAGGGGAGCATCCACAAAGAGCCAACACTTGAGCTGGGTTTAAGGAGCAGGAAGTTACTGTTTATAAGGAGGGAAAAAGGAGCATTCCAGGCAAAGGGAATCAAAACATCTAATGACCTTGGTCCAGTGGTTAAGAATCCACTTTGCAATGAACTGGACTCGAGTTCGACTTCTGGTTGGGGAACTAAGATCCCACATGCCGCAGGGCAACTAAACCCATGTGCCGTCACTGGAGAAGCCGGCGCACTGCAATGAAGAGCCTGTGCGCTGCAACAAAGACCCAGCCCAGCCAAAACACAAAATAAAACCGCAGGCTTCAGCTTGGACAGAGCAGGGAAGAGGGAGTCTCTGAAGGTGACATTTAAGATTATTTAATTTCACTGGCACCAAAAGTTCTGAAACCAGAATGCTCGCTGCATCCTTGGCAAATGCCCACACTCAAATCCATCACCTCCCACTGTCCATGGAGCATGATTGAAAGAAGGGCCTGACCTCTAAGAAAGAATTTTCTTTTCCCCCCAATACATAATGAGTTTTTTAACCTTTTGTTATTCCACAAGTACTGTGTATAGCACAAAAAGGAAAAAGCTAAAGAGACAAAAGTAAATAAAATTCATCCCCATATCTTCCACACAGGCACAACCCCTGTAATGTTTCGATGCAGTTTCAGATTTTTTTGTTTGTTTCTGTGTATGTATGTGCATATTTATGCATGTTTTTTAAGTAAATTAGAAATGCACTAATTGTAAACTGAAAGTCATTTTCTCTTAATGCAAAAGTTTGGATGGTTTCCAAGTCTCATTACCCACAGCTGTCATCTCCTACTTATGAAATTAGTGTCAGGAAAGAGTTAAAGTGCCCATTGGCAGGAGGGAGGAGATTTATCATCTAAGGGGACTGCTGGCAACAGAAAAGGTTGATGTGCTTAACAACTCACACCAGGATGCAATACACCCACGTCTGTCCACTAAGCTGTCTTCCATGGCAACCAGAATAGTGCCTTCACAGAGATCTGAAAACTTCCTGACACTTAAAGCACCCTAACATGACATCCCAGGGTTGGGGCGACTGGGAAACAGTGAATTATGGAGTGAGTCTAGACATTTGCAAAGCTGCATAATTGCTTTCATCTCAGAACCTACCTACCTTATCCTTTCAGCTGATTGACTGCTTGTACCATAGCTTTAACCTTGGCGTCTCCATTGTTACCTGGTCTCCCAGGTGTGCCTCATGTCTTTATTTCTCAGCTGCCCAGTGACTACATCCCTCTGGCCTGGCCTCAGGACTCTCTTACATTCTGTGGGCCATGTCCTAATGACCCCACCACACCTGTTGCTTGGGTTCCCAACAACCAGGTATCACACCAACATCCCTGGAAGAAGATAAGCTTCTTCACTAGAGATTCAGGTCCTCATGTTAAGAAGCCATGAGCATTCACTTCCTGCATGGCTTTCTACTGCTGCATACCAAGCCATCGCAAACTCAGAATCTTGAAGTTTATTATTAAATAATATTTAATTATCGAATTGTATCTCTGGATCAGGAGTCCAGGCAAAGGTTAGTGGGGTCCTGCACGCAGCATCTTCACCAAGGGGAAATCCAGCAGCCGCTGGTTGAGGCTGGGTCTCATCAGAGGCTCAGCTGAGGAAAAGTCCACTCCGGGCTCCCTCAGGTCATTAGTAGAATTCATCTCGTTAAAGCTGTAGGACTAAGGTCCTTTTTCTTGCTGGCTGCTGGTCGGAGCTGCTCCCAACTCCTAGAAGCTGCCTGGCAGTTTCTTGCCATGGCCCTTTCCAAAGGCCCCTCTCACAATATGCTATGCTAAGTCATGTCAGTCGTGTCCGACTCTGTGCAACCCCACAGACGGCAGCCCACCAGGCTCCCCCATCCCTGGGATTTTCCAGGCAAGAACACTAGAGTGGGTTGCCATTTCCTTCTCCAATGCATGAAAATGAAAAGTGAAAGTGAAGTCGCTCAGTCGTGTCTGACTCTTAGTGATCCCATGGACTGCAGCCTACCAGGCTCCTCCGTCCATGGGATTTTCCCGGCAAGCTCTCACAATATAGCAGCTTCCTTCTTCAAAACCAGCAAGGGGAGTTTTCTCTGTGCATCCTCTAACATTAACACACACAGAGAGTCAATCCTTACTACTTGTGGGTATTTGTGAATTAGCTTACTTGCTAAAATTTCTTTGTAACTTCAAAATCAATACATGAAGCGCTTTGGGTGACGTTTGTGCAAGACTGCACATAGCAAGAAAAATCTGAGTTGCCTGACACATTCCCAGCTGAGGTACAACAAGACAATGCTCTGACATCTTATCTCAGCAATCCGATAGATATGCTGACTGGAGGATGGAGACGGGAGAGGGCAGGTGAGAGCAGGGCAAAGGGACTTCCCTGGTGGTCCAGTGGTTCAGAATCTGCTTTGCAATGCAGGGGACATAGGTTTGATTCCTGGTCAGGGAACTAAGACCCCACATGCCTCAGAGTAACTAAGCCTGTGTGCCGTAACTACTAAGCCCCTGAGCCACAACTAGAATGTCTGTGTGCCACAGTGGAAGATCCTGCATGCCACAACTAAGAGCCGACTCAGCCACGTAAATAAATAAATATTAAAAAAAAAAAAAAAAAGAGCAGTGCAAAAAAGCTCCAGTGGCAAAGAGTAGGCCATGACCAAGTGACTAATCATAGCACAACACAACACAGATGGGATTTAACCCAATTGGCACCTGGTATATGGTGGCCTAAGACAAGTCACTTACCACTTCTGAACCCCATTCTCTCTTTGGCAAAATAAAGAAAACAGAATCTACCAAGATAAGCTGTTTTCAGAGCTTAAGATTATAATCTATGTAAGACAAATGTATAATACACAAATATTCACTGGGAATACTGAAGTAGTGAATACTGAACCACGGTTCCTTTGGTCCTAGGGGAGATATGTACATATACATGTACATATATGCATTTATGTGCATATGCCCGTATTTACATTACCTTTAAATTATAACACCGTTATAGAGTGTAACTATTTTATAAATAATGACAATCAAATGCATATATGCATATATACATATATCTGTATATATGCACATGTATATTATTGCTTGTTATACATATTTATAATATACAAATATTATATAATTATAGTATTGTGAGTATATATACTTATAAATATGTATGTATATACTGCTACTGCTAAGTCGCTTCAGTCGTGTCCGACTCTGTGTGACCCCATAGACGGCAGCTATCCCAGGCTCTGCTGTCCCTGGGATTCTCCAGGCAAGAACACTGGAGTGGGTTGCCATTTCCTTCTCCAATGCATGAAAGTGAAAAGTGAAAGTGAAGTCGCTCAGTCGTGTCCGACTCTCAGTGACCCCATGGACTGCAGCCTACCAGGCTCCTCTGTCCATGGGATTTTCCAGGCAAGAGTACTGGAGTGGGGGGCCATCGCCTTCTCCATATATTATAGTAGTATAAGTAGTATATATAATATAAACTTATAATATCTACATATGTAAGAATAAATATTATATATGCATGTATGTGTATATATATATAAATATATAATATCTTACAGAAAAACCCAAATGAACATTTTGGCCAACTCAGTATATAGTGTGCATTTACATAAATTTAATCAAGGGAGTGACATTTCATTGCATTACCTTTGTTTTAATTTATCAGTTGGAATTAACTCACAGGTCCTACCCAAACACAAGGGAAAGGATTGTACAGAGGCATGAAATGTCTACGTTACATTCAAGTCTCCATCACACCTCCTGTGCACCCGAAGTCTACACCTGTGCGGTACATTGCCTGAGGGCCCACCATAAATGATGGTTGAATTGATAGAAAATTCTATCTAATACCAGTGTATCCCATGAGGAACACCCCAATTCCAGCCTGGAAACTTCAGTCCCAGGGGACCCAAGCAGGCCAGAGCACCTATCGTAAGTGCCTTGTTGAGTAAACCCAACCACATGTGGGACTGGGAGCCCTTTGCATTTTGACATACAAATATATAGCAGTCTTGTTGAAAAAATTTTCTGATGATTCGATCAGTTTCATTTCACCAGCTACAAAGAACTAAAACTCAATCTAACACAGCCATTGGAGAGCATTACATAACATTCTGCCATCTACTGTTTACCTTTCAAATTTGCTAAAGCGTGTTTTCTTCTTTATAGAGACAAATTAATGTTCCTATGAGCACAGTCTGCTCGGCTGGCCTCAGACTTCGGCAGAACCATTCCAATTGTGCATGTCCTTTAGGAGAGAACTGGTCTGCCAACTGCCCAGACCAGCCCAGCACCCCTGCTGCATCTCCTACCAACTCAGATCATGAAGGGACCACCTTCCCAGAGCCTATGTGCTACAGGCAGGGCTTCTGCTTCATCACCTATATCCCAATCTTCTTTTATCACTCAGGGTTCTTTGGTTGTGGGCAACAGAAACTATGGAGGTCATGCCAAACAGACAATTTGTTAGAGGGATATTAGGAAGTTCAGAGAAATGAAGGAAAAGCTTAAAAGCCAGCTCTGGGAATCCAGGCAGTGGCCGCCTCTGAAAGTTACAGTCAGGGTGAGTAAGTCTCTATTTTCCATCTCTGTGTCACCCACTCAAGATTTGATTCTGGGACAAAGAGTAAGACTGATATGTGTCAGGCCCTTGCCTCTCTTCTTTAGAAGAATGGGGCTACTTGACAGTCTCCTATAAAACTGCCACCTACTGGGAACATCTTACAAAACATCTTCCGTAACATCTTACGAAAAACCCCAATGAACTTTTTGGCCAACCCAGTAGTTTCCCAAAGCAAAATCCAGGTGCCACTGCAATAAGGGCAGATGAATACAAGGCACGCAGAATCAGAAGTGCACATTGTCAGGGTCTGCAGTCAGTTCCAGAGAACATGACTTCTCAGAGAAAGAGGTCCCTCATAAAAGAATCAGTCTTCTCTATCCATTCATTCAAAATACATTTATTTAATGTTAATTGTGTACTAGGCTTTCTGCTAAGTTTCTAAGATACAGAGGAAAGTAAAATCAAGAAATACCCTCAAGTTCATCAAAGTCTAATGGGAGAAAAAAAAAAAGGCAAATTAAGGACTTCCCTGGCGGTCCAGTGGCTCAGACTTGGCACTCCAAATGCAGGGGGCCTGGGCTTGATCCCTGGTCAGGGAACTAGATCCCATATGCTGCAGCTAAGAGGTCACAAGCCACAACCAAAGATCCTGCATGCTACAACTAAGACCCGGCACAGCCAAATAAATAAATATTATTTTTTTTAGTTCTACTGCTATAAATGACATATTTATTTATTTTTTAAATATAAATTTATTTATTTTAATTGGAGGCTAATTACTTTACAATATTGTATTGGTTTTGCCATACATAAACACAAATCCACTATGGAGAACAGTGCGGAGATTCCTTAAAAAACTGGAAATAGAACTGCCTTATGACCCAGCAATCCCACTGCTGGGCATACACACCGAGGAAAGAAGAATAAATATTTTTTAAAAAAAGAATGATTCCCTTTTTAAAAAAGCAAATTAATAGTGATCGTGAAGATGTTTGTGTTTACTAAGTGTCTTCTTCATGTGTCAAGGAAGTTACATTTATTATATTATCCATTATGTTATCCAGTTCTCACAACATTTTGTGGTAGGTACTGACCTACGGATGACAGTGTTTGTAGAGCTGTACGCTGATTCGTCTGAGTCCCGAGAGATGGGCGTTTTGTAGCCCAACATGTCTCACTGGGTGGGTAATGACTTTCTCTCTAGTATAACCCATGGAGACCAGTTCAAGCCACTCACCACCTAGTTCATGGTTGGACCGGTCCAATCCCACCATCTAAGAGCTAAAGAGGAAAAAGCTATCCTCGGGCATCTTGGACATGCAGGAATCACCTCTATGCTCACAAACAGGGAATACATGTTCTAAGAGGCCAAAATGTATTCCAGACTTCCACCTGGCCAAGCAAGGGCAGCAGGCTTGCCCCAAACATAAATTATCCCTTGCTATGGAAAATGAGTAGCCTTTAAAACAAAATGGCCCTCGTTGATACAAAATTCCTGTTGCAATTCAAAAAGCTCTTTTTTACCCCCTTAAGTATTCATTTCTGACAAACAAAATAAATTGTCATGCCAGACACATATAAAGATTGCAGAGATGCACCTCTATTAAATTCTACTTAGCAGCAGAGCAACTCAGGTGTTATCTAAATTTAGCCTTCTAAGTTCCATTTCTTTCATACCTAAACACCATTTCTTGCAGGTTTTGCTTAGACTTATAAGAGTTTAATAAATAGAAATACTTTCACAGTGCATTAAGATCAGGTCAGCTGGAGAGCTTGACCTGGTTGGATCGAATCTTGTATTGATTTCTCAAAGTATATATATGTATTTTTTTTTTCCACTAAAACTTGAACTCTTGCAAAGAAATAGAAGAAATGCTTCAACTATGAGTTTAGGTAAAAGCAAAACAAAACCATTACACACTCTGTCCATTCCCTTAACTGTACAGAGTAGAGAGAGCTTTCTCTCTGAAGCCAGTGGGTAGAGATGACAACCATAATCCGATTTAATTCTCTAAAATATAAAATGTGCACTCATTATTGAGACGATAGGTACCACATGTTTGGATTCTGACAGCAGAGCCAGGAGTGAAGATCAGGGTAACCATCTGTCCCAACTTGCCTGGGACTAGGGGAGGTGGGGGTGGTGAGAGTAGGTCCACAGATTTGGAATTCTCTGTGCTAAAACTGAGACAGAACCAGGCAAACTTGGATAGCCAGTCATCCTAGGGAAGGTGCAATAAGTTTCTCTAACATGTCTTTCAGGGAAGTCAGTGCTCTAGACATAAACTGTAGGATAACTTTTATGTTAGTTCCATTTACCTACTCTGTATAATGGTACCACAGCATCTGAACATAGCTTTCAAAATGACTATCTTTGCTGCCTCATTTGATACTCATTCTAGCCTTAAGAGGTTATTACCCCACTTACAGATGAGAAAGCTAAGTTAAACGATTGGCCCAAGGTCATACAGCCAGTAATTGGTGAGAAGGGAGTTGTAGGCAGTTTATTCTACATTCTCTCCTTCCCAGTCCACACCCCATGACACTGAAGCGCCTTAAGTTTCATGAAGGCACCACAGTCTACAGTCTGGGACTGTTGCACATGCTCAATGCTTATTAAACATGTTACACTCAACCTTGGGCTTCCCTAGTACACTCAACCTTAATTGTTTCTCGGTCATACTATATTGGGAGTATCTTGAGGGTACAAGTCTTTCTTTGAACCATTTTTTCCTAAGTAATAAGCTCAAGGTCTACCAAGTGGTTAGTAATCAATACATATCAGCTGAATTAATACATTATGAACATCTAACTTCAAAGTTAGATGACAGCCAAGAAAATAACTTCAGAACACTGATCCAAGTGTCAAATAAGGAGATCACACCAATCAATCCTAAAAGAAATCAACTCTGAATATTCATTGAAAGGACTGATGCAGAAGCTGAAGCTCTAATACTTTGGCCACTTGATGCAAAGAGCTGACTCACTGGAAAGGACCTTGATGCTGGGAAAGATTGAAGGCAAAAGGAGAAGGGAGTAGCAAAGGATGAGATGGTTGGATGGCATCACCAACTCAATGGACATGAATTTGAGCAAACTCTGGGAGATAGCGGAGGACAGAGGAGCCTGGTGTGCTGCAGTCCATGGGGTTGCAGAGAGTCGGAAATGACTGAGCGACTGAACAACAACACTGGTTCCAAGGCAAAGAGAAAACAAGAGCACTGGGAGGTTGGATTGTTCCCTTAGAAGCCTCGTGCATCTCAGTCAATCGAACTCCCTAGTTCCCATCCCACTCACGACATCAGTGAAAACTGCAAAGGTGGCCACAGCCAGCCCCACCTTGTCCTGCAGTTGGAAGTCCAATACTGGCTTCACTGCCCCTTATTTTCATGCTTGTGATTGAAGATACGATCATGACTTGAGTAAATGCTGAGTGAGTGTCCAGGTACCAAAAACAATACTGGTTGGAACTTCTGACACCGGGGACGGAAATCTTTATGTCAGCTCATCAGAAGAAACAAGCCTCTTCTTTCCCTTTCTTGGCCAAATATTGGGAATCAGACGTCTGTCCCAGGATGACTGTGAGCCACTGGTGGTAGAAGAAGCAGGCGGAGAAGTCCCAGAAGCTTAATGAACAGGGACTGGGGTGCTACCTTCAACTGACATGTAATTTCCCCCCTATTGTCACAGATATCATTTTCATCAAAAGCAATGAGTCTTCTCATGTAGCAACGTAAGTGCCAAGTAGTTGGAATGGGGTGTTTTGGCAAATCCAAACACAGAGAAAAGTTGACTTCTATGGCCCCTAGGGCAAAGAGTAAGTCAAATAAAAAGACCAAATTCCTTAGTGAATAATCAGAAGTGAAGAAAGGAGACCCAACTGTTGAACAGAAATTCCTCAATAGCCTCTTGCAGAGTCAAAGCTAGACTTCTTCCTTGGGGGTGCAGAAGACAATCCTTCATGGCAGACCCCAGGTTTGCCTCTCACTGAACTTCCCCATTCTTCCTCTCAACCTCCTTTAAGAGCTTTAAAAAATAATAAGAGGGACCAAAAAGAGAGAGAGAGAGAGAAAACACTCATATTCCTACTGGCTTAAAATATACATATATTTATTTTGCCATACTTATTTCCATTCTTTAAAACAAACTAAACGTTACAGGTAATGCTGACACCATGGTGCCAGGTCCATTCCCCTCACCCAGAGTCCCCTCCCAGATAGCCACTGACAAAACTCAGTGTTTGTTCCCCAGCTGCTGTGCTTTCCTACCCACAACACTGCTCTGCATGTTGTGTCTGAGCCTGTTTGTTTTGATGCAAGGAATCAAGGTGCAGCATCACATTAAAAGAAGAACCACATGTATTCCTAACTGATGCAAATAGTTTATCATGTAAAAACACACATTTCCCTTATCCCTGCCTCCACTGGTGGGCATCTGTGTTATTCACAAATGTCTGTCATTGCAAACATGGCTGCAGTGAACACGTTTGTACACATGCCTTTGCATACATGTAAAAGTTTGTCCAAGGCACATGATTAAAAGTGGCCTTTCTATGTCCTAGGAAGACTCATTTTCCAACTTGTAGATTCTGTCAATTTGTTCCTCAGAAGCCATGCCAATATACAGTCTCATCAGCCCCTGAGGAAGACAACTCCCCACAACCCTCAACAGGCATATCTTCAGATTTAAGCTGAGATGGCCTCAGTTTGGTCCAAGAGGTTGACCTTTCACAAAAGCAAATAGATTAACTTATATAGAAAAAAGAAAACCCTGAAGTTCAATTTAATTCTCTTTAATCACCAGTCACATCACTTAAAAAGCTAATAATGTATCTGCATTCTCCCACCTTGTGATAATGTAATGAATTAGCCACTTGCCCATCAGAAAACAACCCCTTGGGATAATACGTCAAAATCGAGTAAGGCAATGAAGCCTGTATTGAGTTGATGGATTTAAGGCAAGACTTCAGGCAATAATAATGTTGTTTAGAAGATGAATCTACTCATAAGAGCCCCTCCATGACAAATGACTTACTCGGAGGCTAACTATTTATGAGGTCCAGGTGGGAGAGGTATAAACTTAATTAAAGTTTGAAAGCATAATAGAACCAAAGGCAGTGCATCAATTTCTGGATGTCCAATCAAAACGCCAATGACGTCCTTAATAGGTTGGCAATACCTGCCTCTTGGCACTGCAGAGTATAGTTATCCAACTTACGTGGTTCCAATTGCTGCTGATCTTGCTGAAGGCACACCATCCCCCACACATACATCTCTCCTCCTGTCTCCATGTCTGCTTATGAGACCCATTCATCTCGACTGGGAGGAGAATCACTCCTGCCTCTATCACACACACTTTACACTGGATCCTAATGAAACCAAGCACAGGCTGGCTGCCCACCCCCATTCCTTAATGCCTTGGTCTATCTGTATCTGGGAAACCACATAAATCACTGCTACCCTGTGCTTTGGAGCTCCCTGATGCCTAGAACTCAAACTCAGCAGCATCACATAAAAATATTTAAAGGCTCATTTGAATTGCAACCCAGGGAACCAAATACTCCTGAGCAAGCTGAAAATGTAAATAAATATAAACAACCCAGGACAGGACCCAGGTATGCCAGCCAAGACTTCATTCTGATACACTTCATTATAGGTGTGAAGTGATGTTTCTGAAGGATAATTGGATGGCTTCAATGGCTCCCTGCTGAGGAAGAAGCTGGTTGAAAAGGCTGAATCACACCCAACTTTGCATCCCATTTAAAACACACCCAGGAGTCACTAAGTAGTGGGGTCATTTTTATAAACAGGTTTACTTCCTTGGAAGGCTTTGAGAGAACCTAGAGAAATCTATGTTTGCATGAGGCCAGTCCTGAAAGACAGGCAGACAGACAGGCACAGGCACACACGCAAGCACGCACACACACACACACACACACACACACACACACACACACACATACAGAGTTAGTGGCTGTAAAAGAGAGAAGAACCGTTGCCACGAGAGAGATATAACATTACTGTGGTGTCACTCATCTGTCCCAACTAAGCCAAGTCTCGTGAAGCAGAGGGAAGGCACCCCATGACCTCTAAACTCTACAGCCAATAGAAAACAGTGGTTCTCAACTTCTCAACCCGGGATGCTAAGATATCAACATTCAGTCTCCACCCCAGAGCAACCAAGTCAGGACATCTCAAGAGGGACTCCTAGTATTTATCAAAATCTCCCCAAGTGATTCAGTTTTGCATCCAAGGGTGAGAAACTCACATTCAAAGAATCTGACACTTCAGGAATTTTTTCCAGGCTTCAGCAAAATCAAAACAATCATTGCCTTATCTGTTCTTCCAACAACATGGTGGCTGTTAATATGGCAGTGGCAATGATAAATTTTACTTTCTCTATATTATATTGTTCAAATCTCTATGGGAAGGGAAAAATAATAGGTAGCTTTTAGTAACAGCTTATTATACACCAGGCATGGTGCTAAGCAATTTCCATGCTTTATCTCAGTAAATCCTTACAACATCCCTAAGAGGCAGGTGCTCTTATTATTCCCATTTTATAATGAATGAGCAGAGTCCCAAAGAGGTTAAATAATTTGTCCACATACTTCAAGCAAGAAGCAGAGCCAGGACTCATACCCACCTCCATGAGTTACAAGGCTCTGTGTTTCACCTGATGTTTTATTGCAGCCAGTCTTTGAAATGTGGAGTTCTCACTTTTAAAGAAAGAGCAGTAATATAGTTCACATATCTGGTTGTCAGTTCTGGTGAGGAAAATTCAAGGACCTCTCAAACTCTTCCATCAACTCAGTGTGTGGCTGCCGAGGATTTAGATACCTCTCTTTCAGTGCAGTGTTATTAGAGTCAGACAATCTTGGATAAAAACTTGAGCTCTTCCTGTTCCTAGCTGTGAGATTCTGGGCCAATTATTTCTCTATTATGAAACTCAGTTGCATGATCTGTAAAATGGGGATAATACCTACCTCCCAGGGTTATCAGGATGAGAAGTAATTACATTTAAGAAAGCTCCTGGCATGAGTCAAGGATTAACACATGGTAATCTCTTCCACTGCAAGTATGTGTCAGAAGTACCTAGACTGAATGTCATGCTTATCTTGAGTACCGCCTCATAATTACAGAGTTTCTCTTTTCAAAGTGCTTTCCCATCGATGATCTCATTTTAACCAGTTTTTATCGAATACTACTTGTGACAGCAGCATGGTGTCCCTTTTTATTCTTAGACCCCCCCAAAGGGGATCAGTGGTGCCCCCATGATGGTAAGGTTTTTAATGGATGCAAATTTTCAAGGCATGACACATTTATTAATCCTTCATTGGAGTAAACTGTAACAAAGCCAGCAGGAGCAATCATTAATTTACATTAATAGCTTTCAGTGTTGCATACCCCAGCGCCTGACATGAAACAGTAATCTGAAATCAAACTATGGTCGTGCCCTACATGAGTTCATGTATCACAGCCCTTTAGACCCAGTGCTCATGCATTTCAACAAGGGTAAGATGCATGAGTGCTACACAATGCACACAGGAAAATATTCACCTCCTTACTATGGCCTTTAAAGTTCTACCTCCTCCAGACTCATCTCAGAGCACTCAACTCTTCTTCAGCTAGATGAATCTTTCTATATATTCCGCATACACTTTAGGCTTATTTCCACCTCAGGGCCTTTGCACATGCCATAGCACTGCCCGAGACATTGCCCCCTCCCCACTGCTCTTTGCATGACTGGATCTTTTAATCCTACAAGTCTCAGAAAAAAAAAATCTTTTTTTTTTTTTTCCCAGAAAGGTCTCTCTTTCCTGACCACGTTATCTAAGAGGTCCTCCCTAGAAACATTGCTTTACCCTATTTCTTTGCCTCGGAGCCCTTTGTTGTTCTTATTGCTGTTCAGTCACTCAGTCATGTCTGACTCTTTGCAACCCCATGGATTGCAGCACACCAGGTTTCCCTTCCGTCCACTATCTTCTAGAGTTCGCTCAAGGTCATGTCCATTGAGTCACTGATACTATCCAACCATCTCATCCTCTGTCATCCCCTTCTCCTCCTGCCTTCAATCTTCCCCGGCATTGGGGTCTTTTTCAATGAATCAGCTCTTCACATCAGGTGGCCAAAGTATCGGAGCTCCACCTTCAGCTTCAGTCCTTCCAATGAATATTCAGGGTTGATTTTCTTTTGGATTGACTGATTTGATCTCTTTGCTGTCCAAGGGACTCTCAAGAGTCTTCTCCAGCACCACAGGTCAGTGCCATTATGACATTTCAAGTTTATCTTGCTTATGGTTGCTAATTGTATAGTCTAATTACCCTTACAAATGCAAGCCCTAGAGGGAGGGACCTTGTCTAGTCGTCATATCAAGCATGTAGAACTATGACTGGAACATAGCAGGTTCTCAACAAACACTTGGTGAATGTGGGAATGAATGGTGAGCCATCTTCATATCAGCATCTTCCAAGTCCAAAAATGTTTTCACAAGAGTCCTCAAGGTTGTGACCTCAGATATTTCCTTCCTTCTCAACACCTTCTCCCTCATTCCCCCTGCTGTGACTCCTACCACCTACACTTTTGGTTGTCAACTGCATGCCTCCAGCAGACCTGCCTGCTGGGATGTAATAGAAATGCATTTACAAGGCAATCAACAACCTATAGCCTGACTCAATGTGAAAGCTTTAGTCATTAAAGGCAATTCCAAGTATATAGTTGAGCCCTTCACTTATATCTGTGTCTGACTTAGCCCCCATGGTTTCAAGTCTACATTCTAGGAGACAGAGAGAGAGAGAGAGGGAGAGAGTCCTGAAATTAAATAGGAAGAGAAAGTTCACTAGGATATTGGGGTATAACAGTCTTGGTGTCAAAATGAAGATTTTTTTTTTTTCAAATGGGGCCTCTTTATTCCTCCATCAAACAAAATGAGCAGATCTTCAGGAGACTAAGGCCTTGTTTTCAGTAAGACTGCCCCCCAGAATAACAAAAGGTTTATTGATGATGTCCTGTATCCATACCTCCAAGCCAAGCTTCATGCCCTTACACTTGACTTTGTTCCTAGTCAGTCCCTTAAAAGTCCCATCCTTTTTGTTGAAGTCCCTGTTGATAAACTCTTGCTAAACCAATCAGCTATTTACTCTAATTCCCCCTTCAGTTTCTGTCTTTGATTCAATACACATATGAGAGAGATTATTTTCTGACTCTTCCTTTTCTTAAAACAAATAAAGAAGCAAAAAAGGATTTCTAGGTGATAGAGAACAGTGATAGCTAGCATTGACTGAACACATACACGTTATACCAGGCGCCATCATAGACACGTTGCTCTCATTATGAAAGGTACCCCATGGAGTCCTCACCACAGCGTGCCTGAGGTAGGTGCAACCGAAACAGAGGTTCAGAGGGGAGATTGGCTTGTCCAGTGTTACACAGGAAATCTATATAGAGTCTTATCTCTAATTTGGAATGCTCTGCTGCCAAAAGCCATTACCTTCATCCCCATACTAAAAAGTTCATTACCAGGGATTAATTGGCTAAAAGGACTTCAGAAAACAGAATTGATGATCAGCAGTTCTGTTTGGGATGTACGAGCATGACTTCCCTACCGTGTGCTATTCACTATCAGTGCCTACCTGAACCCAGGCTGACGGGCAATTCCTGGCTGGACGGAATGAAGATATGCACTCACAGAAAATACCATGGTATCTTTGATGGCCTTGCCCTTTCTGGGCTCCACTGCTTAGCTGCTGTTTACCAATTAGCTGAACAGCTCTGTGTTGCAACAAGGCATAAATGGAGTAATGAATTGAGATGCAGGTTTCATAAAAGTGATTAACTGCTAAATTCCAGTTCAGCTAACAGTTCAATTATCCCATTTTGCATCTCAGCCTTCCATCCAATTCTGCATTCACACAGCCCCAATCACTGAGGCACCTACATCCTTTGCATTACCATTAATTAAGCCATCGCTCTTTCCCAGGAATCTGTCCACCCTTACTCGTGAGCTGGGTTTGCAAATAAGGATGGGAAGAGAGAGAGTTTTGAGAAGCGGATTTTAATTGTCCTGGAACAGGGGACTGACTCAAAGTAGATATTAATGACCACCACCCTGCACATTTTGTCACCACCTTCCTCTGAGAACACAAATGTAGATAAACTCCATGATGTATATGTCCACACAAAATAAGTAGTAGAAAGTGCGGAGGAAGAGAAGACACATCGGCTGAGGTTTTCACCCATCTTTGGTGGTTAACAGGTTCCTGGGGGAGGGATTCAAATACCTAGAAGAAAGTACTGATTACCCAGGTCACCATTCTGGACCATGGACAGGACCCTCTCTTTATGCTTGTTTGACTTCAAGTGTCAAAAACACATGACTCCCTCATCCTCATCCCTCCACCCACCCCCGGCACACACAGACCTCTTCACTTCCTATATTAATTAGGGTTATTGGTTATAAGTGATAGAAACTGGCAGGGATATGTTTAATCAGGAAAGGAGTTCTAGGGAAGGATACTGGATTGGTAACCAACTTGCCACAGAGACTGGAGAATAAAACCAGCCACCACAACCAGAACGACCACAGAAGAGACCAGTTTGCACCACACTGCCCTCTTCAGAAGCTGCTGACTGGCTGGTGCTGCCACAAGAACAGGCTCTGAGCTCTCCCTCCAGAGCCAAGAGGAAGCACTGGATTGGCCCACGCTCACAGTCCCACACCAAGAAGGAAGGAAATGGCAACCCACTCCAGTATTCTTTCCTGGAGAATCCATGGACAGAGGAGACTGGTAGGCTACAGTCCATGGTGTCAAAAGAGTCGGACACGACTTAGCAACTAAATCACCACCACCTGGAGGAGGGCATGATGACTCACTCCAGTATCCTTGCCTGGAGAATCTCATGGACAGAGGAGCCTGGTGGGCTACAATCCATGGGGTCACAAAGAGTCAGACACGACTGAAGCAACTTAGCATGCATGCACAGTCCTACATCAAGCTGCCAGGGAGGGGAAGAGTGAGTATCTGGACACTTTATACTTATCGTGGTGATCATTTTGCAATACATACAAATATCGAATCATGCTGTACACCTGGAATTAAAGTAAGGCTATATGTCAATTAGGTGTGTGTGCTCAGTTGTTTGGTCATGTGTGACTCTTTGTGATTTCCAAGCACTGTAGCCCACCAGGCTCCTCTGTCCATGGGATTTCCCAGGCAAGAATACTGGAGTGGGTTGCCATTTCCTTCTCCAGGGGATCTTCCCAACCCGGGGATCGAGCCCAGGTCTCCTACATTGCAGGTGGATTCTTTACCATCTGAGTTAGGGAAGCCCCTTAACTTTTAACACCTCCCTAAATTATATGCATAATATATATAATGTATGGTGCATGCTCAGTCACTTCAGTTATGTCCAACTCTTTGCAACCCTATGGACTGTAGCCTGCCAGCCTCCTCTGTCCATGGGATTCTCCATGCAAGAATACTTGAGTGGGTTGCCATGCCCTCCTCCTGGCTATCTTCTCAGCCCAGGGATCAAAACCACGGATCATCTCCTGCATTGCAGGCAGATTCTTTACTGCTGAGCCAACAGGGAAACCTGATGTATGGTGACAGGCACACAATAATTGTTTAATAAATGCAATTTTAATAAATAACAGGTAGATGGACAGATAGATGAACAGATGGATGGGTGGGCAGAAAGGTGTGACCTCTTTATCCTTGAAATGATCCCCATCACAGCCTGCTTTGTAGGCAAGGACTAGCCCATGGAGCCTTCATGCTCAGATGATGATGTTCCCAGAAACGGGGGTTAGTCTCCTGAAACTGCAGCCAACAGGAGCTCTATTCGCATGTCTTTACTCCCAAGGAATGTCTGTAATTTCCAGGAGCCACTAGAGGAAGTGTGGCCAAGGGGCAGGGGCAGGCAGAGCAATCCCACACACACCATCCCCAGGGAGAGAGGACGTGAGAGCAGATGCCACTAATCACCCTGCTCTCCCTGACAGATGGGCCACATCACAGCCTTAGAATCCATCGTCAGCTCCCAGCAGCCACAGGGGCTGTGAGATGACACCCGGGTGCCTTCCAAGGAGGCATCAGTGTTGAGGTTCGATTGCCATGTTTAAACATAAACAGCTCACTCTTCCCGTGCCTTGTTTTCTATGTTTCCATTATCTGACAAAGTTGGGTCCAACTGAGAAGGAGGCAGCTGTGTTTGGGAAGCCATTGTCTTTTTTCCCATTGGGCACGTGAGCTGAGTTCTCTATTGTCCACATCTGTGGCTGCCTGGCTGAAAACCCAAAGAGATCCTTGTCTCTTTTCCAACACAAACATGTTCAGTCCAAAGCCCAGAAATGATTCTGTAGTAAAAAACCTCTAACAAACTTGGAGAAACTCATGGGCTGTTCATCCTTCTCCTCTTTCCTTAGGATCCAAAGACATGCTGTTTTCAAATATCTACCATGAGCCGCAGCCCGGCCCATATGTCGCTGAATCTGTATAACCAGTTTCAGGGTTTCCCAGGTGGTGCTAATGGTAAAGAATCCACCTGCCCATGCAGGAGACGCAGGAGATGCAGGTTTGACCTCTGGGTCAGGAGTAGGAAATGGCAACCCACTCCAGTATTCTTATCTGAAAAACTCCATGGGCAGAGAAGCCTGGTGGGCTACACAGTCCGTGGGGTTGCAAAGAGTCAAACACAACTGAGCAACTGAGGCAGGACAGCAAGTTTCCACTGTGCAGATGGAGATGTGGCTGGCCCAAAATCAGATTTACACAAGTCTCCAACCAGGAGCTGTAGGCAAACATTTCTCAGAGATGATGTTTTGCCACTGAATTAGGTTCCATGCATACCATGAGGTGCTTCTAGTTTTAAGCAGAACAGGACCTGAGCACTGCCAGAAAGCCCCCTCTACCTCCGCTTTATCCCCTTGTCAAGGCTTTTCCCACACATGATGGGAAAGCTCCAGGAAGAAGAAGAATCTGGCAGAAGAGAGGTGGGCTGCAGAGTCGAACAAGGCTGGGTCCATCTTAGTCAACTTGGACCTGGCTGTGGGACCACATCACTAAACCTACCCCCCACACAAGTGCACAACTCCTCTAATACTCATATACTTATTATAATACTCATAATAGACATGATTATCATATCCATTTTAGAGGAAAGTAGAAATTACATGAGAGAAAAACTCATACTCATCCCCCGAGTCTTAGCGTTAAGTATCAGGTTCTCAGAAGCTGCTTCTCTGGCCCCTAAATCAAGTGAAATCCAGTTGCTTATACAGATGTTCACAATGCCCTGTGCATCTATTCATTTTAACACTTGATGTGCTCATGATTCCTTCTTAACTACATGCCCCCCATCCTAGACTTGATAATGGGGTATAAAGCTGCTTTGTCTCCCTCTGCTTAACCACCTCCCAGAACAGCACTACACACGGAAAGAATACACAAAGAATAAATATGATACGGCAATGGATAACATTTGCAAAGCAACCAGCACAGTCCCTGGCACACAGTAGGTCTTCCAAAAGCATGAGTTCTTTGCCCTCTTCTTCTGGATGTACTGAGGCCTCCTGGGTTTCCTCACTCCCCTTCTGTACAAGATAGAAGAGTAGGTGAGAAGCAGCAAGTGCTGGAGAGGGTGTGGAGAAAAGGGAACCCTCTTGCACCGCTGGTGGGCATGTAAATTGATACAGCCACTATGGAAGACAGTACGGAGATTCCTTTAAAAAAAACTAGGAATAAGACCACCAGATGACCCAGCAATACTGCTTCTAGGCATACACCATGAGGAAACCAAAACTGCAAAAGATGTGTACTCCAATGTTCATTGCAGCACTATTTACAATAGCTAGGAGAAGGCAATGGCACCCCACTCCAGTACTCTTGCCTGGAAAATCCCATGGACAGACGAGTCTGGTGGGCTGCAGTACATGGGGTCGCAAAGAGTCGGACACGACTGAGCAACTTCACTTTCACTTTTCACTTTCATGCATTGGAAAAGGAAATGGCAACCCACTCCAGTGTTCTTGCCTGGAGAATCCCGGGGATGGGGGAGCCTGATGGGCTGCCATCTATGGGGTCGCAGAGTCGGACACGACTCAAGTGACTTAGCAGCAGGAGGACATGGAAGCCAGGGTTCGAGATGAATGGAGAGAGTAGCATGGAAGCATATTCACGACCATATGTAACACAGATAGCCAGTGGAAATCTGCTGTGTGACTCAGGGAACTCAAACTGGGGCTCTATAGTGACCTGGGAGAGGGCGGTGGGAAAGGGTGGGAGACGGGAGGGAGGTTCACGAGGGAGGGGACATATGCACACCTATGGCTGATCCATGTTGATGTATGGCAGAAATCAAACCAATATTGTAAAGCAATTATCCTCCAATTAAAAATAAATTAAAAATTTTAAAAATGAGTGGGTGGAGAGGGTAGTTGGCAGGTGGACACAGCAGGTAGCTGGGGCAGGGGAGTGAAGAAATGCAAGTCATAGGTGGGGGGGTGCATATGTGGGGGGAGAGTGCCTTCTACCCGAAGGCAGACATGACTTCACTGAGTCAGAACTGCTGCATCACAGACCCCTTAGGTTTGATGGGACAACCAGTTCCAGTCTTGATAACGGTGATACCAATATCTGGAGACCAAGCAGAGGCCTCGTTGGGGCTGGAACGTGGAAATTCACAGTGAAACTGACCTTTTCTGGGAGCCAGGGAGGGGAGGGGACATGCAAGGGATTAGTTCCGTCTTCAGGACAGTTTGACTTAGGGAGACAGCAACCTTCTGCACCTTCCCTTAGTGACTGTTGACCTTGAGCGAGACCCTGTCACCCTTGCCGCCTGTCTTCTGAGTACCAGGCTCCCGCTTCCTTGTGACCCTGTAATATGAGCTGTTTCTCGTTGACTGGCTCCATCCTTGCCCCTTTTCTGCGACTCCTACTTGAATAATGAGCTCTAAATATATTTTTCTTGTTCTAAACCATTTTTCTTTTCTAATGCTAAATTATAAGGCTTGTGTGTGTCAGCAGGAAAACATGCCCTGCTTTTCCAAGGGATGCAGAGATACTGTTCGATGTTCTTCCAAACTGCTGTGAGAGGGTGGGGGTGGGGTGTTCTACCCACTGAAGCACCAGCCCTGGAGTGGAGGCTTGTCTACGGCCAGCACATCGCCTCTGTAATTACTGGTCCAACCCCAAGTTCCCCAATTATTTCTGAAAAAGTTCAGGATAAAGAAGGACCTTCTATTAATTATTAAAAACAAAAACCCAGAGATACACACATATAGCAGAAGACTTCTTATCATGCCTCCTTTATTCTAAACATCTGGCCAAAACCATCAGATACCACCGAATTTAGCCAGGCTTCCTGTAAGTCACACAAATTACTGGCAACTCAAAACAGCCAGAGTTTTCCCCTCTTGATATCATTATCTCCAGCTAATGGAGGCAGTGATTATGAAAAAAAAAAATTCAGAGATGGATGTTTCTGGCTCTTTCACGGCTGTGCTCTTTCCTGGAACAATATGACTTACTATTAGTACCCTGTTTGACTTAAAAAAATAATAATCAGGTGAAGTAGCAGTCAAGTGAAGATTCTGGAGAGTCCCTTGGACTGCAAGGAGATCAAACCTGTCAATCCTAAAGGAAATCAACCCTGAACATTCATTGGAAGCACTGATGCTGAAGCTGAAGCTCCAATACTTTGGCCATCTGATACAAAAAGTTGACTCATTGGAAAAGACCCTGATACTGGGAAAGATTGAGGGCAGGAGGAGAAGAGGGCAACAGACGATGAGATGGTTGGATGGCATCACTGACTCAATGGACATGAGTTTGAGCAAACTCCAGGAGATATGAAGGACAGGGAAGCCTGGTGTGCTGCAGTCCATGGAGTCACAGGGTTGCACATGACTTAGCAACTGAACAATAACAACACTCAGTCTTGTAGGTAATATACCACACTTACCCTTTCCTATAAGTTGGGTCCTTTCTAGGGTCTAGAGAGGAATGTATGTCCTTTAAGAAAGAAATACGCCCAAACCCAGACCCAAGAAGTTCAGCATAACAGATATAGCTTACAGTATGTGCCAAGGCCCTGTGGCATGTCCAGAACTGGCAGGAAGCAGTAGAGTGAGGTGCAAACAAAGACAGGCAGGAAGTCAGGAGTCCTCCAGACACTTGCATCTGAATCACCCTTGGGCAAGTTTCATGACCCCTGAAACTGAGTTTCTGCATCCGAAACTGGGCTGGATCTGCCCAGATAGCCTCAAAGGGCCATTCTAAGGCTCATACAAGGCGATACAGGGAATTATGGTACTGACAATGGAAACTTTACATCCCTAAGGTTCTATCTGGTCCATTTCCAGCCTCTAGATTGATGCAAATATCCCAAAACAAATAAAAAGCCCATAAACTTTTAACTAGAAATCTGAGAAAATTCAGAGAAGTAGCACCTCTTTTATTTCAGTTCTCAAACATGCAAATCTCTCTACCCATTTAACTGGGTTATCCAAAGAACACAGCATGGGCTTTTATTATTCATCGCTTTGAGAGAAAACTGATTATATATATGACTTTTACCTGGGAAAAGGCAATGGCTGTGATTTAAATTTGAATATTCTGCCAGGCTGGTGGGTGGCATCATTTACCACCCCACACCACCCACGCCCACCAAACACACACACTCCATCTTACATGAATATAGTGGGAAAAATTGAGTAGTAATTTTAAATTATAAAAAGACAAGGAGTCTTATATTGACTGGATGGTCTCCTCTCTCTGGGCAGCTCTGAATTAGCAAAAGCTTCGAGTCCTAAAAATAACAGGGTGAAAGAGGCACCGCTATCACAAAGGTTTGCATTAGCACTTTGATCACTTGCCCATCAAACTGTGCATTTCTGTATAGGAAATGGAGAACAGCTTGTCTCCACAGTCTATTATAATTACCACTAAATACTCCAGAAACTTGGCAGTTTTGAATTTCATAACACCCATGACTGACATTCCTAATTAATACTATTGTTTTTCTCCTCTGGCTGAATTTCCTGAATGCCAACATGCATCGCATACACTAAAAACAGACATTAAAGAAAATAACATCAGTGTTAATCTCCAGCACAAATATATCAAATGCCTCAGTGAAGTGTATAGAAAAGAGCTGGATTCCTATAAATAATGGAGCTCCCCTGCCTGATCATCTTTATCCTCCTACGCTAATAAGATGGTAATCTTTCTCCTCCTGTGTCCTTGCTCTGAGATTTCAGGACAGCTTTTGGTGAAGTGCACTCCCAGCTCTTTTCTTCTCTTGCTTTGCTTTTAAGTTGCGGATTGAAACTTTCAAAGAAAACCTTCTAGCTTAAGTTAGAAATAGCATCCACTGGGCACTCTATAAATAGGGGATCTGCAGAAGAGAGCAAGATGGTCTAATTTGTGCTTTCTAATGGATGTTTTTCTGGTTTGCGTGGGGCTAAGAGCACCCAGCATTTGCTGACGCTTCTCGTTTACTATGTGGGATGGTTCAGAGCTGGGACTTCGGCGTTTGGAGGCTTCGTGTTTTGAATCCTGCCTCTGCCATCCAGAAGCTGGGCCATTTTCTTAAGTTCTCTGAGCCTCAATTTTCTCATCTGTAAAATGCAAATTACCAACAGTACCTATTTCAGAGAGCTGTTCTGAGAATCCAATGAGAAGGTAAATAATGACTTTGGCAGAGGCTCTGACACATAGGACTACTTAAACTTAGTTATTAGATTTACCATTCAGTTCAGTTCAGTCACTCAGTCGTGTCTGACTCTTTGGGACCCCATGAATCGCAGCACACCAGGCCTCCCTGTCCATCACCAACTCCCAGAGTTCGCTCAGACTCACGTCCATCAAGTCAGTGATGCCATCCAGCCATCTCATCCTCTGTCGTCCCCTTCTCCTCCTGCCCCCAGTCCCTCCCAGCATCAGAGTCTTTTCCAATGAGTCAACTCTTCGCATGAGGTGGCCAAAGTACTGGAGTTTCAGCTTCAGCATCAGTCCTTCCAAAGAAATCCCATTGCTGATCTCCTTCAGAACATACACTTAAGTGTGGAAAATAAGTCTCAGAAAAGCGGTGGTGTTAGTCACTCAGTTGTGTCTGACTCTATGACCCCATGGACTGTATTATATGGCCAGGCTTCTCTGTCCATGGAATTCTCCAGGCAAGAATACTGGAGTGGGTAGCCATTCCCTTCTCCAAGGGATCTTCCCATTCCAGGGATTGAACTCAGCTTCGCTAGATTGGCAGGTGGATTCTTCACCACCTAAGCCACCAGGGAAGCCCATCTAAGAAAAGTACCAGGCACCTAATAAGAACTCAATAAACTCATATGGCTGAACCGACAAGAAAGACATTTCTATGAGGTGCCCAGGACATTAAATTGTATTTAAATTAAAAAGAAGGGAACATACATGAGTCTATGACTCACGTTGTAAAGAGTGACAGCTGCCTCTTCTCAGATGGCCAGGACCTTGGACAGTATCAAAGAGCAGAAACTTGCAAGTGAAAATTAGACCTCGCAGCTTCAGAAGTGAATACACAGTTGTCTCCATACCTTTCATATCTCACTCCATGATCACAGTTTTATTGGTGTTGGTTTTGCTCTTGATGAGTTCCCTGTGGATATAGGCGATAGCAGGATTTCACTCACTCTGCATTTCTGTCTTGCTTCCTCTACTTTTTCTAATTCAAGATGGATTAATAGTTATTTTCTTATTGTGGCAAAATTAAGAAAAAAAAACTTACCATTAGCAACATTTAGTACATTCACAATGGTGTGCAGCCATCACCCCTATCTAGTTCCAGAACATTTCAACACGCCAAAATGAAACCCCACACCCATTAAGTCCAACCCAGCCTCCTCTCCTCAGCCTCTAGCAATCATAAATCTGCTTTGTGTCTCTGTGAACTTTATTCTATTTAACAGATGCAGACACATACGATATTGGACGTTTTGTCTGGCTTCTCTCATTCAAGTAGAATGCTTTCAAGGTTCATCTACCTTGCAGCATGTATCAGTACTTCATTTCTTTATATGGCTGAATAATAGTCCATTGTATGGATAATACCAAATTTATTCCTCCATTCATCCATTGATAGACATTATTATTTCCGCCTTTTGGCTATTGTGAATAGTGTCACTATGGACATTTGTGTACAAGTCTTTGTGTGGGTCTATGAACTAGGAATGGAAACAGTGTCAGACTTTATTTTTTTGGGCTCCAAAATCACTGCAGATGGTGACTGCAGCCATGAAATTAAAAGATGCTTACTCCTTGGAAGGAAAGTTATGACCAACCTAGACAGCATATTAAAAAGCAGAGACATTACTTTGTCAACAAAGGTCCATCTAGTCAAGGCTATGGTTTGTCCAGTGGTCATGTATGGATGTGAGAGTTGGACTACAAAGAAAGCTGAACACAGAAGAATTGTTGCTTTTGAACTGTGGTGTTGGAGAAGACTCTTGAGAGTCCCTTGGACTTCAAGGAGATCCAACCACTCCATCCTAAAGGAAATCAGTCCTGGGTGTTCATTGGAAGGACTGATGTTGAAGCTGAAACTCCAATATTTTGGCCACCTGATGCGAAGAGCTGACTTATTTGAAAAGACCCTGATGTTGGGAAAGATTGAAGGCAGGAGGAGAAGGGGATGACAGAGGATGAGATGGTTAGATGGCATCACAGACTCAATGGACATGAGTTTGGGTAAACTCCAGGAGTTGGTGATGGACAGGGAGGCCTGGCATGCTGTGGTTCATGGGGTCACAAAGAGTTGGACACAACTGAGCGACTGAACTGAATTGAACTGATGAACTAGGAATGGAATTTCTGGGTCATATGGTAATTCTATGTTTAACTTCTAGTGTTGATACCCTACATTTCTACTCAAGAATCACCCTTTCCTCACGATCCTTGACCTCAGGCAGTCAGTTTATATGATCCTGTGGCTTGACCTCAGGCAGTCAGCTTACTCTTACTCTGACAGGACTGGTTTAGGGATGGGTATCTGACTTGGGATAACCCAACGAACAAAAACCCTGGGGCTTTTGCAGGAACTTAGCTCCCACATGGAGGTGGGTGGGCAAAGGTAGTAAAACTCAAATCTGGAGCTGCTGGCGCCCATTATCCCACTGAGAGGAGAAAGCCTGTCTGAGAAGGCAAAACAGAGGAAAGGAGTGGGATGAGACAGGTTCCTCAAGGCATCATTAGAGGACCCAGATTCCATCAGGGTAACAGGAAAACCCCACCCTCTAGAGTGTTCAGGTTTGTATGGTAACATTTCATTTTGTAGCACTTAGTTTTAAGTTGAGACTTCCTTGTTGCCTTGTCCAGCTGTTTACATGGGTGCTCAGATTGAGTGGGCAAGGGTCATTTGAACTTAAATTTTGTAATGTAGCCTGAATACTACATACACAGCTGTGATGGTTATTTTATGCATCAACATGACCAGGCAAGAGAGTGCCCTGCATGCTAAGTTGCTTTAGTTGTGTCTGACTCTTTGTGACTCCATGGACTGTAGCCCGCCAGGCTCCTCTGTCCATGAGATTCTCCAGGCAAGTATACTAGAGTGGGTTGTCATGCCCTCCTCCAGGGGATCTTCCTGACCCTGGGACAGAACCGGCCTCTCACGTCTCCTGCATTGGCAGGTGGGTTCTTTATTGGGAAGCCTGTGTGATGGTTAATTTTATGCATCAACATGACCTGGCAAGAGAGTGTCCTGATATCAGATTAAATACTATTCTGGGTGTGTCTATGGAAGAGCTTCTGGATGAGATTAATATCTGAATCAGTGGACTGAGTAAAGCAGGCTTCTCTCCCCTATAGCCCCACCCAAGTCCTTGAAGACCTAATAGAACAAAAAGGCTGAGTGAGAGAGAAATTCTAGTCTCTCTGCCTCAAAGTCTTCCAGCAGGGACACTGGTCTTCTTCTGTCTTTGGACATAGACTCAGCCTGCACTTAAACCATCCGTTGTCCTGGTTCTCAAGCATGTAGCCTTGGATTAGAACTCTACCTCATTGACCTTCCTGGGCCTCCAGCTTGTCAAGTGCAGTTCTTGGGACTTGTGAGTCTCCATCACTGTATAAGCCAACTCTTTGTAATAAATGAATGTGTGTGTGTGTGTGTGTGTGTGTGTGTGTGTGTATCTACACACCTATATAACCTATTCTTTTGGTTCTGTTTCTCTGAAGAATACTAACAACAGTATCTAATTATGGTAATGATTTCTCTACTCAAAACATGGGACAACCAGCTCCAGAGCAACTGAATGAGACTTGAAAAAAAAAAAACAAACCAGAGGGAATATAACATATCAGGGGAGTCAAAAGTGTGCTCCACCTTCTACCAGTCCAGTGACTTCAGACCAGGTAGACGCATTTCCAAGGTAACAGTGCATGACCTCACCGTGTTAAGAGGCATATGAAACAGAAGCGCTTGGGAGAACAGGGTGGAGCCTGCTGTCAAAAGCTTTCTCACACACAAAGGAAAAACTGACATCTTTAGGACAGTGGGAAGGGGGAGAGAGAGGCTGCAGGTTGGGTTAAGTGAAGAGTTATGCACACCCACCTCCCTGTCACTTCCCCCAAAGCATTCAAAGGCTACAGTTTAATCTGAAGAGGAAAGAAAGGATCCAGCCTATTTATGCTTCCCAGCAAGATAAGGGGTTGCAGAGATGCCTGGGAGTGTAGGACTGTATCAAGGATCCCTCCAGAAGTACTTCCCAGCAGCCCCTGCAGTTCTTAGAACCACCTCTAGTGTTTCAGGCTACCAATCAAGCCTTCTGTTCAAAGTACTGTTCTTTCTCACAGACCTCTAAAGCTCTGCGATAAGCTTCTGAGAAAGATACGATTTTTGCTTCAAGGTTTATTCAGCTCAACCAAAGACCTCAGAGATGACCTTAATTTTATATATATATTTTTCCCCAGTCCTTTTCAAAAGTCCTTTTCTAAAAGTGTGCCGGTTGATGATGTGGTTGCTAGAATGTTTTTCCCCTCCCAGAGGACAAAGCGCAGCATTTCTAGAAATGCTTCATTAAGAAGCCAACCCACACAACTACCGCCACCCCCTGATAGTAATCCAGAGGCAGACCCTCTGCCTTTGCAGAAACGTCCCCGCCACGGGCAGTTTCACTGCATCGACCAGTTCATTATAAAGTCTCACTGTCAGACCCATTCCCTCGACTAATCCAGAGAGGTGATGAAAGTGTTCTTTCTTTTTATTCTTGTTACTTTGGAATTTCTGCCTTGGTGGTAGAGATAAGCAAGAAGAAAAACTAATCCTAAAAGAGCATCCTCATAGAAACACCAACCAAAAAGGATAAATTAAAAGATGAAGCAGGAAACTAATCTAGAATATCTGATCAACCTAAATAATACAGACAGGCTACATATGATCTTTATGTAGATATTTTTATTATTGACTACATTGTTGTTGTTGTTTTTGTTGAGTCGCTAAGTTGTGTACGGCTCTTTGAGACCCCCATGGACTGCAGCACATCAAGCTTTCCTATCCTTCACTATCTCCCAGAGTTTGCTCAAATTCACGTCCCTTGAGTTGGTGATACCACCCAACCATCTCATCCTCTCCCACCATCTTCTGATTTACTATATACCAGACTGCTCAAGGCTATGGTTTTTCCAGTGGTCATGTATGGATGTGAGAGTTGGACTGTGAAGAAGGCTGAGTACCGAAGAATTGATGCTTTTGAACTGTGGTGTTGGAGAAGACTCTTGAGAGTCCCTTGGATTGCAAGGAGGTCCAACCAGTCCATCCTAAAGGAGATCAGCCCTGGGATTTCTTTGGAAGGAATGATGCTAAAGCTGAAACTCCAGTACTTTGGCCACCTCATGTGAAGAGTTGACTCATTGGAAAAGACTCTGATACTGGGAGGGACTGGGGGCAGGAGGAGAAGGGGACAACAGGGGATTAGATGGCTGGATGGCATTACTGACTCGATGGATGTGAGTCTGAGCAAACTCCGGGAGTTGGTGATGGACAGGGAGGCCTGGTGTGCTGCAATTCATGGGGTCACAAAGAGTCGGACATGACTGAGCTGCTGAACTGAACTGAACTGAGACTGCAAAAAAAGATGTCTCAAGATTTTAAGTTGATAGTTAATGAAGCACCTTTAACTCCATAAATCCTATGAAATTAGAAATAAATAACCCCAAATTGGCCCCCAGACTACCTATCTGTGTGTGTGTGTGTGTGTGTGTGTGCACACTTGGTAATTTAAAATCATACTTTTAAAGAGAAAATCAAAATGGAAATCGCAAACTATGTAGAACTGAGTGGTAAGGTTTTTGCAGAGCAAAAGTGATAGGGTACAGCCAAAGCTGTTCCCAGAGGAAAATGTATAACCTTAAATGGATCTGTTAGACAACAAGAGAGTAGTTAACTAAACCGGGCTTTCAACTCAAAAAAAAAAAAAAAAAAAAGCAAGGGGTGGGGAGGGGATGAAATAAACCCAAAGAAAATACTAAGAAGATAATTACTAAAGTTAAAAGCAACTGTTAACGTAACCAGAAAACAAAACAAGCAACGATCACCATGAAAACAGTGGGATATACCAATAGTCAAATGCTTTTACTTTGTAAGTATCAGTAGAATAGGTAATGATTTTTCCTAAAAGTAGGTGGAGGCACCTTTAATGACCTCAGCTTAATTCTGGGGTGGACCCTGAACAGCCTTGCAAAGAAAAAGCCAGACACACAGAGCCGCACATCTGTAAGCTTTTCACCACTTTGTCCATATATTTGATTGGGAGATGGAATGAAACACTCAGAGCCACAAGCTGAAAGGTATTTAACGCATACAAAATGAGCTGTGGTGAAATGAGCTCAGTGAAAAATCCTGGCATAGCTCACAAACATCACATCTCTGCCTTTCAGCCCGACATTTTCGAATCATGATTTCTCTTTGATTCTTTAAACAGAAGTAGAGATCTCTTCTCTACTCAGAAAAAAAGTACAAGGGAGAGGGAAAATATGGGTCATAACTCATCCTTCAGGTTTCCAGCTTCATCCATCTAAAGTGGACAACCCCACCCCACCCCTAGGCCACTTGTCACATCACCTGCTTCCTTCTTTTGTGAAATTTGTCAGTCTATAAGTGCCTTATTTCCTCGTGTCTGTCCCTCCTGGAATTCAGGTTTCAAGAAATGGATCTGCTCTGTCTTACTTACTCTTCTCTCTCCCATACTCTCCATAATACCTGAGACATCCATGGAATATTAATTAAATGGAGTCATGTACCTTGTCACGGGAATAATATGCAATATTATTGAAGACTCGCCTTAAAAGACGTTTGCTCCTTGGAAGAAAAGCTATGACAAAGCTAGACAGCATATTCCAAGGCAGAGACATCACTTTGCTGACAAAGTTCCATATAGTCAAAGCTATGGTTTTTCTAGTAGTCATGTACGGATATGAGAGTTGGACCATAAAGAAGGCTGAGAACCAAAGAACTGATGCTTTTGAATTGTGGTTTTGGAGAAGATCCTTGAGAGTTCTTTGGACTGCAAGGAGATGAAACCAGTCAATCATAAAGGAAATTAACCCTGAATATTCACTGGAAGGACTGATGCTGAAGATCCAATACTATGGCCACCTAATTCGAAGAGCAGACTTATTGGAAAAGACCCTGACTGAGAAAGATTGAGGGTAACAGGAGAAGGGGCAATGGAGGATGAGATGGTTGGATGGCATCACTGACTCAACGGACACGAATTTGAGCAAACTCCCAGAGATAGTGATAGAGAATCCTGGCGTGCTGCATTCCATGCGGCTGCAAAGAGTCAGACACGACTGAGCGACTGAACAACTGAAGTCTCCCCTTAGCTCTGTTTGTTGTGCCAAGGGACTGCGGGGCCTTTGCTTTGTTTTGCGGGCACCCACATGGAAGAAATGAGAGAAGCGGAAATGGGATAACGAGTCTCATTCAGGCATCTGTTTCACACGTTGAGAACTTCATCTGACTCCACACTGATGGAACCCCCTCCCCTTCCTCCCCAGCTGCCACCCCCTCTGCACCGCCTTCATACCCACATTGGATTTGCCCGGCTGGGACTTGAGAAGGCCCTGGTCGATCAGCACCAGCCTCGTGAGTCGCGCTTGGGTGCGCACTTTTCGCAGTCATTAGACACGTGAAGAAGCTGACACGTCTGGAGGATTTCTCCTGTGGAGTCTGGCAGGCTTGAGTGGGTGGCAGTTTTGACGGCCGGGGCCTGATTATCCCATTCACCCTATGACATTTCCTCAGCTCTGCTTCTCTCCCAACACTCATGCCAACAACTGCTTTCAGCAGACGCCTCCGAGAAGTGGGGCCTGCTGGCACCTGCCCCCATTTCTGTGGGCTCTGAGGGCATGGCATGGCCCTGTCTGGCCTCTACAGGCATGTGGACAGGAGGCCTGGGAGGCCTTGGAACACAGGCCCAGGACCCCATGAGAAGGCTCGAGGTGGATGCAGCCGAACCTCTCCTTCTACCTAGCCTGAATTTTCTGGGATCTTCTCTAAGATTAGTGGTGCCAGGAAACAAACACAGGAAAACAGCTAGAGAAACACTAGCCACTCACCCACTCCCTCATTCATTCATTCATCCACTAAGTGCTGAATGAGTGCCAACTATATGCTAAACACTGAACCTAGTGCTGGGCTCACGGTGTGGTCCCAAAGCTCCCTCCCGCTGCAGCACTTGCTGGTTGGGGACATAGCAGAAACACACAGTCCCATATATTATGTCACTGTGACTGCTGCTAGAAATAGAAGGAAGAAGATGGTATATAAGGTAACAAAGTATGGTTTGTTTTTTTTTTTAGCAGTGAAGAGCTCAGAAACAACCTGTCTGATGGGATGGCCTTAAAGTTGAGACTAAAGCAGAATCAGCCGGCTGCCTGGAAAGCAAGAGGAACCACTCACAGGTGCACAGATTCTCAGACAGAAAACAGCTTGTCCGGGGGAACTGGAAGAAGACCACTGCAGCTGGTGCAGCGTGAACAAGGAGAGAGCCGCCGGGGGTGATGAGAGGGGTGGACAAGGAGCAGAGTGCACAGGGCTTGTATATCAGAAAAGGCCCGGGGTTATTTCACGCTGAAGACAGTGAGACACCAGAGGAGGATTTTCACCTGAAAGCAGCATTATCCTTCTATATCCACCCAGTCCCTTCAGTTGTGCCTGACTGTGCGGCCCTATGGACCCTAGCCCGCCAGGCTCCTCTGTCCATGGAGTTCTCCAGGCAAAAATACTGGAGTGGGTTGTCATGTCCTTCTCCAGGGGGTCTTCCTGACCCAGGGATCGAACCTGCGTCTCTTATGTCTCCTGACTTCTCAGGCGGGCTCTTTGCCACTAGCACCGCTTGTGAAGCTATTATCCTTCTATGGGTCCCAGGAATTAGGGAAAAAAAAGGAAAAGGAACTTGGACCCCAAGCACCCAAGAGCAGCATTTCCCAAGGGCAGAATTCTCATTTTCTGACATGAAATGCACATTTTCTGGGACAAAGTCATGTATTCTAGACCTCAACTACAGGAATCCTTAGAGGAGTTTGTTAACATTAAGAGTACAGAGTCCTATTGCAGAATGTCTAGGAGGAAGCACCATACTCTGTGTTCTTTAACTAGGTCGTGACTGATTCTGGTGGACAGCTTGGCTTGAGAACCCCTGAGCCAAGACATGCAGTCTCTCTCAAGTGTTACAATTGACAAGTCAGCCAGTAAATAAACCAAGCACAAAGCAGGCAAACAGCCAGGGTGAGAAGGAGAACACAAGAAGGGCAGGATCTGTGGGAGAAGACAGGGTGCCATAAACACCTGTCTCCTCAGTGAAAAGAGCACCAGGGAACCTTTTTGATGCCCACATGCCAAGGAATTCCACAGCCTCTGGGACATCTTGAGCACTGGCTGGTCCCTAAAGAGAAGGCTGCCACCCCGTTGATGAACACCTGCTTCATTGGGAACGAAACAGTAGAAGAATCCAAGGCAGGCTCCTTGACAAATTTCAACTACTGACTTGAAGACTGCTAAGACCCACAGGTGCCTCTTAATCATCTATGATATGGAAAGCACGAATGTTAGGGTAAGTGCAGACCCAAGTGGTGACCCAGAGTGTGACCTGGTGCCTCCAGCTTTCCAACCACGTTCACGCTGGCTGGCCACAGAGTGTTCTACCCGCAGCTGCATCCTCCACAGCACTGGGCACAGTGCCTCGCACTACGTAGGGGCTTTGTCATTGCTGACTACAATCAGTACATAACTAGTTTTGGAGGAGGCTAACATCAAAACTCAGATTGCATCTCCCAAGCTCTCAACTGATGATTGACTTGACTATGCCCATTATAGCTGGCTATAGAGAGCAATTTCTCAGCCTCTGCATTACTAGCATTTGCGTGCTAAGTCTCTTCAGTTGTCTGATTCTTTGTGACCCCATGGACTGTTGCCTGCCAGGCTCCTCTGTCCATGGGATTCTCCAGGCAAGAATGCTGGAGTGGGTTGCCATGCCCTCCTTCAAGTGATCTGGGATCAAACCCACATCTCTTATGTCTCCTGCATTGGCAGGCAGATTCTTTACCACTAGTGCCACCTGGGAAGCCCTGGTGGCTCAGACGGTAAAGAATCTGCCTGCAATGCAGAAGACCTGGGTTCAATCCCTGGGCTGGAAAGATTCCCCAGAGAATGGAATGGCTACTAGCATTTGGGGCTGCATAGCATAACTGTCCTGTGTATTATCGGATGTTTAACAATATCCCTGATGTTATGGAATGCTTGCATCCCCCACCAAAATACACAAGATGAAAGCAAACCCCCAGTGTGATAGTATCAGGAAGTGGGACTGAGAGATCAGATTAAGTCATAAAGGTGGAGCCCGCGTGAATGAGATGAGTGTCCTTATAAAAGAGACCCCAGAGAGCTCCCTCAGCCCTTCCACCATGTGAGCACACAGCGGGAAGATGGTCATCTATGAACCAGGAAGCAGGCCCTTGCTAGACACCGAATCTGTCAGGACCTTGGTCTTGGACTTGCGGCCTCCAGAGCTATGGTATGATGTCCCGGCACAGCAGCCTGAACAGACTAGGACATCTGGCCTCTACTCACTTTATCCCAATAGTACATCGCCTCCCTCCACTTACAACTAACAAAAGTATCTCCAGACATTGCTCAATATATTCCCGGGGTGGGGGAGGGGTGCAAACCACTCCCCACTGAAAGCCACTGCGATGGATAAGTAACATTTATCCAGCATTTATTCTATGTCAGGCACTGCCTTTGCCATGTGACACACACTTATTATTTAATCCTTGCAACACAGGTGTGAGAAAGGTGCAACTATGCTCATTTTACAGATGAGAAAACTGAGGCTCAGAGGTGGTGGAGCCAGATGTTGAACTTAACTGTCCAGCTCCAATAAGTTACCACTCCACCCACCACTTCCTGTGTCACTAGGGACTCGAGTATCACAAAGAGGCAAAAGAATCCCATGCAATTTTCTACTTTTTGTGTGTTTAAACTTCCTTAACAAATTTTTACAGAAAGAACAAAACTATCAGAATATAGAAGCTGTAGGGGATGACTTCAGGGCGTTGGTTCTCAAAGGGTGCTCAGGCCCCCAAGTCTCCCATTGGGGATCTTCCAGGTCAAAATCCTTTCTCAGGAAGACTGTGATATTACCTGCCTGACTCACTGTCCTCACTCATGAGTGCACAGTGGAGTTTCCAAGAGATCACAGAGCATGTGATGATACCACTGCTGTAACAGATAATGGAATCTGTGGTCACATATTCCGGCATTTTAACAGTCCTCAGTTTTGAATTCTAACATGGTAAGTATCAACAGACAGCACTCACCTAAACAAAAAGCTCTTCAATATATTTAAGAGTGTAAAGGGATCTTGAAACCAAAAAGATAGGGAATCTTTGCTCTAGATTTAAAGAAACTCAAAGTATACTGTAATGGTGTTTTTCTTTCCGGCTTACTTCACTCTGTATAGTAGGCTCCAGTTTCATCCACCTCATTAGAACTGATTCAAATGTATTCTTTTTAATGGCTGAGTAATACTCCATGGTGTATATGTACCACAGCTTTCTTATCCATTCATCTGCTGATGGACATCTAGGTTGCTTCCATGTCCTGGCTATTACAAACAGTGCTGCGATGAACATTGGGGTACACATGTCTCTTTCCCTTCTGGTTTCCTTGGTGTGTATGCCCAGCAGTGGGATTGCTGGATTGTATGGCAGTTCTATTTCCAGTTTTTTAAGGAATCTCCACACTGTTCTCCATAGTGGCTGTACTAGTTTGCATTCCCACCAACAGTGTAAGAGGGTTCCCTTTTCTCCACACACTCTCCAGCATTTATTGCTTGTAGACTTTTGGATTGGAGCCATTCTGACTGGCATGAAATGGTACCTCATTGTGGTTTTGATTTGCATTTCTCTGATAATGAGTGATATTGAGCATCTTTTCATGTGTTTGTTAGCCATCTGTATGTCTTCTTTGGAGAACTGTCTCTTTAGTTCTTTGGCCCATTTTTTGATTGGGTCATTTATTTTTCTGGAATTGAGCTGCAGGAGTTGCTTGTATATTTTTTAGATTAATCCTTTGTCAGTTGCTTCATTTGCTATTATTTTCTCCCATTCTGAAGGCTGTCTTTTCACCTTGCTTATAGTTTCCTTTGTTGTGCAGAAGCTTTTAATTTTAATTAGGTCCCATTTGTTTATTTTTGCTTTTATTTCCAGTATTCTGAGAGTTGGGTCATAGAGGATCCGGCTGTGATTTATGTCAGAGAGTGTTTTGCCTGTGTTCTCCTCTAGGAGTTTTATAGCTTCTGGTCTTACGTTTAGATCTTTAATCCATTTTGAGTTTATTTTTGTGTATGGTGTTAGAAAGTGTTCTAGTTTCATTCTTTTACAAGTGGTTGACCAGTTTTCCCAACACCAATACAGTATACTAACACATATATATGGAATTTAGAAAGATGGTAACGTTAACCCTATATGCGAGACACCAAAAGAGACACAGATGTATGAAAAGTCTTTTGGACTCTGTGAGAGGGTGAGGGTGGGATGATTTGGGAGAATGGCATTGAAACATGTATAATATCATATGTGAAATGAATCGCCAGTCCAGGTTTGATGCATGATACAGGGTGCTGGGTCATCCCAGTGGGTGCACTGGGATGACCCAGAGGGATGGGATGGGGAGGGAGGTGGGAGGGGGTTCAGGATGGGGAACATGTGTACACCCATGGCAGATTCATGTTGATGTATGGAAAAACCAATACAATATTGTAAAGTAATTAGCCTCCAATTAAATAAACTTATATTAAAAAAAAAAACAAACAGAAAAAAAAGAAAGAAACTCAAAGATACAATGGTCACAATGGAATGTGTGAACCTTGATGGGATCCTGGCTTTTAAAGGAGGATTTACATGAATATTTAGGGGAGCAACTGGGAAAATCTGAATATTTATTGTTTTTTAGATATCATGAGGGAATCTTCATTAACTTTTTCTTGAGTGTATGAAAATCCTTGTTATGAAGAATGTTTTTTATTCTCAGGAGGCACAGGCTGAAGACTTTAGGGTTGATAACCTGAAGCTTACAGCAGTGTGCATACACACACACACACATAAACATGACCACAAATAAAAACACACACATGCACACACATACCAATACACGTATATGTTTAGACAAAGCAAAAGTGGCAAAATGTTCATTGGGCTTTGGTAGCGGGCTTCCCCAGTGGCTCATTGGTAAAGGATCTGCCTACAATGCAGGAGATGCGGGTTTAATCCCTGAGTTGGGAAGATCCCCTGGAAGAGGAAATGACAATCCACTCCAGTATTCTTGCCTGGAGAATCCCACGGACAGAGGAACCCAGTGGGCTGCAGTCCATGGGGTCACAAAGAGTCGGACGTGACCAAGCACACTGACCAGGGCCTGACCGGTGGGTCTGAGCCTACACTGCATGCCTCGTGTATTATATTATTCTCTTAAATGCTGTGCATGTTTAATAATAAATAAGTTGGAAAAATAGACTCAACTTCGAGTCATGAAACAATATGGGGAGGGAAGACAGGAGGCTTTTCTGTTTCCCAAAATGAAATCTCACAGGAAAAGTGGCAGCGGTGAAGTGGGCAGGTGACTGACTATATATGCCCCCATCATTGAATCAGAGCCACTGGCCAGGCCAAGGCACCACTTAAGGCTAATCCAACATGGCGCGCACCTCCTCAACCCTGTTTCAAGCCATTCCTGGAGGGACAGGACTCCCTCCTAGATGCAGACAATCCGCACACACAGATTCAGTTTCAATCTGCACACACAGCAGCTGCGGCAGCAACCGAAGCCAGTTCCTTACTTCTCTGTGTTGGGACCCTCATCCCCATATACTGCTCTGTCCCTTCGGGACCATCTCTCAGGCACAGCAGGCATCTCGAAGGATAGTTCACGGCCCCATTTATGGATCTGTTAGCTTTATCAGTTTAGCTCTAAACTAGTTACTTTAAGCACTTTACTTCTATGGCAACTACCAAAAAAATAATGAACCGTGCAGAAGGAAAAAAAATGTCAAAACTATCTAAACAGAGAAAACTGCAACCGTAAATTGCGTCTCTCTCCAAGAAATGATGAAAACACCCAAACAGAATGGCACCCGGGTGGTTTAATAAACCACACACACCATGAACACACTGCACAACACGCGGCAGTCATCACTCATGTTGAAACGGTAACAAATTTGAAAGTCTGGTACAAGCATCTGGTGGGTAGCGCCTGCCTCTGGGTTTGAGGTGTGACGTGACGGGCTGAGATGTCCTTTCTAATCAATGGGCTTTGCCAGGGAGGCCCACTAGGGGACAGTGAAGGAAGCTCGGGAAGCTTTTTCTGGTTCTAAGGAAATCTGGTTATAAAACTCAACAGGAAATCAAGAGATTGCATGAAATTACCTTCTCTCAAGGGGGCACTTGGGAATACCATTTAATACCAATCAATCAGTTGAGTGAAGGAGTGGGTAGGTGAAGAGAAGATTTTGGCCCATGTGGTGGCCTCTCTCTAGCTCAGATCCGTACTCCATCAGTTACTAATGTGGGCAGGTGATGGGATTTCCTAGGCAAGAATACTGGACTGGGTAGCCATTCCCTTGTCCAGGGGATCTTCCTGACCCAGGGATTGAACCCGGGTCTCCTCCACTACAGGTGGATTTCTGACCATCTGAGCCACCAGGTACCCTCCCTATGCCCTTACCAGGCCTCAGCATTTGTTATTTTCTTCTTGGTACATCTCTGTATATTCTAAATTGTCTAAAATAAACACGCTATCCTACAATTAAAAAAAAAAAAAAAAAAACCAGCCAGTCAACCAAAACACCTTAGCTGTAAACACTGTCTCCCTGACCTCCTTCCTCCTGCAGTCCCAATAAACCTGAGTCTTATGCTCTCCAAATGCAGCAAAAGGGGTTTGTATCCTAAACCATATGTTCTTCACTTTGTGTTTATGCCTTGAACCCTTCTGGCCTAATGAAGACCATGAATCTCTTCTCAGGATGTTTATAAGTTCATAAAAATAGAATACAAAGGACTACAAAGGGTATCAATACTATTGCAATCGAGTTATCAAAATATTTTAAAAATAAATTCATAATTTGGCAAGAGATCATTTTCTTTATTAATGCATCAAATAATAAGATCCAGAAGCAGACCTAATAACTACCATAATTTCCAAGCAGTGAGTGATGGGGATAACGGAAACAACTGTAATGTGATATGAAAAGATCCATGATTCGATTGATGACAGTCACAGATTCTGCTTAAAAAAACCACTGTAGTTTGCTGAATATGTTCATAATTAAAGGAAATGCTAGCTTGCAGTTAGAGTGAATGTAAATGAAGATGTCATTTTTTTTTTTTTTTTTACATCCAAGTTAACAGACTCCTTGAATCCTATTTTCAGATCCCAGGTTTACAATGTCTGGTCCAGAACCTTCAGGAATCTAGGCAGTGGTTACTGAAAATCACAACCAGTTGGAAGAAGATATTTCTGGCTCACCCTCTGAATTCTTCTCTGCCTTCCTAGCTCTACCAGCTAGGAAGCTCTAAAATGGTGTCCTAACCTCATGCCCTGTCTCCCTAACTGGGCTGAGCTTCCTCTTCTCCTGACCTTGCATTCTTTTAACACTGTCTATGTGGTTTCTTCATTCATCCATCCATCATATATTTCTTGTGTGCTTATTATATAACAAGGAGGGTGTCAAGCCTAAAACAAAGATAAAAGACACAGTTCAGTGCAGTTGCTTAGTTGTGTCTGACTCTTTGCAACCCCATGGACTGCAGCACACCAGGCTTCCCTGTCCATCACTAACTCCTTGAGCTTACTCAAACTCTTGTCCATTGAGTCAGTGATGCTATCCAACCATCTCATCATCTGTTGGCCCCTTCTCCTCCTGCCTTCAATCTTTCCCAGCATCAGGGTCTTTTCAGATGAGTCAGTTCTTCGCATCAGGTAGCCAAAGTATTGGAGTTTCAGCTTCAACATCAGTCCTTCCAATGAATATTCAGGACTGATTTCCTTTAGGGTGGACTGGTTGAATCTCCTTGCACTCCAAGGGACTCTCAAGGGTCTTCTCCAACACTACAGTTCAAAAGCATCAATTCTTCAGCACTCAGCTTTCTTCACAGTCCAACTCTCACATCCATACATGACTACTGGAAAAACAATAGTCTTGACTAGATGGACCTTTGTTGGCAAAGTAATGTCTCTGCTTTTTCATATGCTGTCTAGGTTGGTCATAACTTTTCTTCCAAGGAGTAAGTGTATTTTAATTTCATGGCTGCAGTCACCATCTGCAGTGATTTTGGAGCCCAAAAAACATAAAGTCTATCACTGTTTCCCCATCTATTTGCCATAAAGTGATGGGACCAGATGCCATGATCTTAGTTTTCTGAATGATGAGCTTTAAGCCAACTTTTTCACTCTCCTCTTTCACTTTCATCAAGAGGCTCTTTAGTTCTCCTTGGCTTTCTGCCATAAGGGTGGTGTCACCTGCATATCTGAAGTTATTGATATTTCTCCCAGCTATCTTGATTCCATCTTGTGCTTCATCCAGCCCAGTGTTTCTCATAATGTACTCTGTATATAAGTTAAATAAGCAGGGTGACAATATACAGCCTGACGTACTCCTTTCCCTATTTGGAACCAGTCTATTGTTCCATGTTCAGTTCTAACTGTTGCTTCTTGACCTTCATACAGATTTCTCAAGAGGCAGATCAGGTGGTCTGGTATTCCCATCTGTTTAAGAATTTTCCAGAGTTTGTTGTGGTCCACACAGTCAAAGGCTTTGGCATAGTCAATAAAGAAGACACAGTTCCCAACCACAGTTCCCAACCACCTTAATCCTAAGACTGTAAACTTTCTGCAGTCAGAGAACCATGTCTTTAATGCTTACTCCATACCCGCAGTGCTCAGTATACAGAAACACTCAATAAATATTTGCTGGATTGATGGATATTGCCAATATCCACTGGATCATGGAAAAAGCAAGAGAGTTCCAGAAAAACATCTATTTCTGCTTTATTGACTATGCCAAAGCCTTTGACTGTGTGGATCACAATCAACTGTGGAAAATTCTGAAAGAGATGGGAATACCAGACCACCTGACCTGCCTCTTGAGAAATCTGTATGCAGGTCGGGAAGCAACAGTTAAAACTGGACATGGAACAACAGACTGCTTCCAAATAGGAAAAGGAGTACGTTGGGGCTGTATATTATCACCCTGCTTATTTAACTTATATGCAAGCGTACATCATGAGAAACGCTGGACTGGAAGAAACACAGCTGGAATCAAGATTGCCGGGACAAATATCAATAACCTCAGATATGCAGATGACACCACCCTTATGGCAGAAAGTGAAGAGGAACTAAAAAGCCTCTTGGTGAAAGTGAAAGTGGGAGAGTGAAAAAGTTGGCTTAAAGCTCAACATTCAGAAAATAAAGATCATGGCATCCGGTCCCATCACTTCATGGGAAATAGATGGGGAAACAGTGGAAACAGTGTCAGACTTTATTTTTCTAGGCTCCAAAATCACTGCAGATGGTGACTGCAGCCATGACATTAAAAGATGCTTACTCCTTGGAAGGAAAGTTATGACCAACCTAGATAGCATGTTGAAAAGCAGAGACATTACTTTGCCAACAAAGCTCCGTCTAGTCAAGGCTATGGTTTTTCCAGTGGTCATGTATGGATGTGAGAGTTGGACTGTGAAGAAGGCTGAGCACTGAAGAATTGATGCTTTTGAAGTGTGGTGTTGGAGAAGACTCTTGAGAGTCCCTTGGACTGCAAGGAGGTCCAACCAGTCCATTTTGAAGGAGATCAGCCCTGGGATTTCTTTGGAAGGAATGATGCTGAAGCTGAAACTCCAGTACTTTGGCCACCTCATGCAAAGAGTTGACTCATTGGAAAAGACTCTGAAGCTGGGAAGGATTGGGGGCAGGAGGAGAAGGGGATGACATAGGATGAGATGGCTGGATGTCATCACCGACTCGATGGATGTGAGTCTGAGTGAACTCCGGGAGTTGGTGATGGACAGGGAGGCCTGGTGTGCTGCGATTCATGAGGTCGCAAAGAGTCGGACACAACTGAGTGACTGAACTGAACTGAACTGAACTGAAGTACGTGGAAGGGTGGATGGAGGAATAGGTGGATGGATGAATGGATGGGTGGATGGATGGGCATACTACTGTTTGTGTTTTTGATATTCACATTGCAGGTGTACCACCACACCTCAACTAAAATGTCCAGTTAGCTTTCCCAGTATGACACTGAGGCCCAGAATTGCTCTCTGTGTAATACCCATAGTCAAGCTCTGTCCTAGTGAAGGAATAGCAGAGATGGATGACCCCTCAACAGACTGATTGAGGTGGAAACTCACAGCATATTGTCCTTAATCAACAAGCCCCAGTCCAAGTTTTATCAAGTAAATCAAGTGTACCAATGTGATGATCAAAAGTTCATGGTGACCCTAGATGTTATCTATTCGTGATTCACATTCAGAAGTACAGCCTGCATCCTGCTGGCTTACTTCAGCCCCAGACTTGAATCACAGTGAGAATTTTGCCCTGCTTCTACCGGGCTACATTTCCAACCCTCACTGGCATCTTGGTCTTGGGGTCTAAATTTCCTAGCAGATTGTTTGCCTAAGTTCTCAAACAGCTGAAGAGACTAAAACACCCCGGGTCTGCTGGCATGTCTTCATCCCCTCTCTCCACCTCACTTGCTCTGTTAATCTTGGCGTTGCTTGCATGCATAACTGACTTGGAACCCACAGCAGGAATCCTCTCCAGCCCTGCCTAACAGACTAGATTATGAAATAGGATCAAGAATCTGCAAGTCAGGCTTCCCTAGTGGCTCAGTGGTAAAGAATCTGCCTTCCAATGCAGGAGACATGGGTTCAATGACCAGTCCAGGAAGATCCCACATGCTGCAGAGCAACAAAGTCCATGTGCCACAACTACTGAGCCCGTGCTCCAGAGCCCGGGAGTCTCAACTACTGAGCCTGTGCTCCAGAGCCCGGGAGTCTCAACTACTGAGCCTGCGTGCTGCAGCCATCAAAGCCTGAGCGCCCTAGAGCCTGTGCTCTGCAACAAGAGAAGTCACTGCAATGAGAAGCCCATGCCCTGCAACTAGAGAGAAGCTCCCACTCTCTGCAGCTAGAGAAAGCCCACCAAGCAACGAAGGCCCAGCACAGCCAAAAATAAATAATAAACTAAATATATAAAATTATTGAAAACCAAAAGAATCTGCAAGTCTCCCAATGAATCTCCTCCTTTACTCCACAGCTGAACGCTAAGAGTATCTCTGTGTGAAAGATAAACTGGAGTGCATAGGTCAATATTCCAGACTCTGGAGTCAGACTGTCTGGGTTCACATTTTTATCCCACTGCCTCCGACTGGCACTGGGATTGTGGGATTTTTCACTCCAGCTTCAGTTTCCTCCTCCATAAAATGGAGATAGAAAGGATGCACCACACTGTCTTGTTAATGGATTAAGTGTGAGAAAGACCACAAAGCATTTGTCACACACTAAGTGTTCATGTTTTAGCTGTTATATTAGTGTTGTTAGAAAATTATGGTTCTTAAGATCATTAGAGCTTGCTCTTAAGTTGGTGAAACCACATGGTTACAACTCTGAAAGGCCATTTCCAAAGAAAAATTAGTAAATAGGTCCTCAATTAGCAACATAAACAATACATACCGGGTGTTGAGTGTAGGAGATATAGACCTTATGGTAAGTGTTCTTATCATCATCATCATTAATATGAGCACAGGGGGAAACTTCTGGAGGTAATGGATAGATTTTTAGTATAGACTGCAGTGATGGTTTCAAGGGTATGTATTTATCCCCAAACTCATCAAGTTATACACATTTAGTATGTGTAGTATTTTGTATGTCAAGCATACCTCAATAAAGTGATTTTAAAAATAATAATGCAACCTTCTCCCAACCAGCATTTTTAAATGAATGTGATAGAGTTACAAGATACACTAATGGTGAAATTTTATTAACAACAAATAGCAATTTTAAACTGTACGCTAGCCACTCTGCCAAGTGCTTGAGATGCATTATTTCTTTCAGCTTTCACAACAACCCTTTAAGGCAGGTGTTGCTGTTCACAATTTCTAAAATAAGATGCTCAAGACTTCAGAGTTAAAATGATTTGCCTGAGCACACCCACTTCACAAGCAGTAAAGCAAAGATTTGAACCCAGTTTTTCCTGAGTCCCAAGTCATTCATGTTATTAATATTTTTGCTATTATTGATAATAACTGATATTATTATTCATTACTCTAGAATGGTGATTCCCAGTTAGTCACTCAACAAGCACACCTACCCCAAGCTGGACACTGAAAACTGCTGATGGAATGAATAGTGATGGACAAGACAGACAGCATGGACACTGTCCCTCCCCTCTCCTGGAGCTCAAAGTCTAGAGATACCGGACTATAGCAATATTCAGTCAATAATCACATGTCCTCTTAAAAATAATTTTCAGTGTAAAAAGTAGTTTCAAGGAGAAATCAAAACAATATAAGGGCTTCCATGACACCTCCTGCTAATTTATACAGCTGGGGAGCTAAGGCTTAGGTGTATTCTCAAGTTCCTAGAAGCTGCTGAATCCCACTCCCCATCCCTATCCTCCTCAAGGGTTGTGCTCTTGAGATGTGGAAAAAGTGAAAAAAAAAAAAAAAAAGCACACTTGTTTCATTCGCCTGAAAAGCTTAAACAAGGACAGACGAGACACTTTGCCATGCAGAAGACAAGTGTGACAGCTCCTCACCCAATTATTCCCTCTGTAGCTATAGCAGGACTCGCCTCAGAAAATTCTGGGAAGGAATACAAAGCACTATTCATCACTGAACCTGGCCCCACCCCATCTTCAGTTTCTTTGCAGCCAGCTGTTGCTACAGATGTCACTTCCTGCCAGATGTGTTCATAAAAAGCCTCAATCAACCTCCAGTCCCAACCAGCGGTAGAACGCTTGCAACTTTCGAGGTCTTTCTGCACTCGGGAAGCAAAACTCTTGACCAGTTTTTCCACACCAGTCTAGCTCCAAGAAATCAGTAAGAATTGTCATGAAGTCGGTGCTGAAAAGACCCATGGGACCCGTTTGTCTGTCAATAGTCCATGAGCCCACTCTTTCATCACAAACGCTAGTTTTCATAATTATAGAAGCTACGTCATTCTAGGAAATGCAAATCTCCTATTATTCACAATTTCTTTTCTGATTCTGAGGGTGGAAAATTAAAGGAATGAATTTCTCCTCACTTTATCAAGTGCTGGGAAAACCCCAAACTTCAAGTGAACTCAATCCCTGTTATCTGAGGAACATTAAAATGGTTAATACCCTCCACACAACTCAGTGGTAAAGAATCTGTATGCAGTGCAGGAGACCCAGGTTCGATCCCTGGGTTGGGAAGATCCCCTGGAGGAAAGAAATGGCAACTCACTCAAGTTTTCCTGCCTGGAAAATCCCATGGACAGAGGAGCCTGGTGGGCTACAGTCTATAGCGTTGCAAAGAGTTGCACACAGCTGAGCAACTGAGCACATGTACAAAATGGTTAATGAGATACATGGCTTTATATTCTGATCCAGCTATTATATAGTCTGGTGTAACTCGCACAAACTCTTGACTCACCAGCTTTTTCACCCATTAAGTAGAAATCATCACACTACCTATTTCACTGAGATGCCAGGAGGATGGAATGAAATAATACACGAAAATGGTCACTACTTCTGGCACCCAGAAAGTATTTCATTTATATCTTTCCCCCATGCCCCCTCCAAACATAAAATATCAGTTAATAGAAGAGTCTCCTGTTGAAGATATCACTTCTAACTCCAACATACAGCATGAAATGACTTAGGGAGAGAGACCAAATTTATTCTGGGTTTTCAGGGCAGAACTAGGATCATTCATCATTCATCCGTTCATTTGCTCAACAAATATTTGCTGAGCACCTAATATGAGCCAGGCCCTGTGTCTGGTGCTGGAGGAACAGTGGAGAGGAAGACAGACATGATGTGACCTATTGTGGAGCTCAGATTTTGGGAAGAAATGGATGGAGTCACAAGAGACCCCAGAAATGCATTGTGTGGGTAACATTCCTAACAATTAAAGCTGAGAAAGGAGTGAAATAAAGTAAGTTTGGAATACATGGGTTATTGCCTATAGCTCAAACAGTAAAGAATCTGCCTGCAATGCAGGAAACCAAGGTTCAATCCCTGGGTCAGGAAGATCCTCTGGAGAAGGGAATGGCAATCCACTCTAGGATTCTTGACTGGAGGATCCCATAGACAGAGGAGCCTGGCAGGGCTACAGTTGCAAAAAGCCAGACATGACTGAGCAACTAACACGTGTTCACTGGGGCTCTTTGGACATTGTAGTGGACACTCTGCATGAGGCTGAGGGTTGAAATTCTAAAACTGCTTCCAGCCTGGCAGTCCTTTGAGAACCAAGAGCCCAGAGTTCATTGCCTGGAGTTCATTTAAATTCTCTGCCCTTCTTATCCACACACCAGTGTTTATTAACCTACTTTAATGCCTAGCATGTGGCAGCAATTAAATACATATTCAATCTATCATACCTAGTTCCATCGATTTAATATCCATTTCACACATTATTTACCATATTGCTGTTTCTTTTAAAGCTATCACATATTTTCTTCCTTTCCCAAGAACAGACATTTTAAAAATATTGCTATATTATAAGAAAAGGCACAAGAAATATGGACAGTCAGTCAATGCATTGATAATTACCCAGGTTGCGACTTTTAGATACAACTGTACGACCTTGGAAAAGTAACTTAAATTCTGGGAGATTCAACTTTCCCACCTGGACAATGGATAAAGTTAAATACTTTCTTGAACATTTAATATTGTCGGGATAATTAAATAAAGCAACAGAGTATTCAAATGCTCAGGTTTCTGCCTGGCATGTGCTTCTCCCCAATACCAGATACAGCAGAAAGTCATCTGAACTGGACAAGAACCTATAGGTCCCAATTGCTGGTTAACCAGACTGTCTGTGGTTGATTAATAACATCGTCTAGATGTCGGGGGAAAAAAATGAAAAGGCAAGTTAGTGTAATAGTTAAACAGCTGGACTGTCATGTAAGACTAAGTGTGCCCAGACATGCTGCTAAGTCGCATGCTAAGTCAGTCGTGTCCGACTCTGTGCGACCCCATAGATGGCAGCCCACCAGGCTCCCCCGTCCCTGGGATTCTCCAGGCAAGAACACTGGAGTGGGTTGCCATTTCCTTCTCCAATGCATGAAAGTGAAAAGTGAAAGTGAAGTCACTCAGTCCTGTCCGACTCTTCGCGACCCCATGGACTGCAGCCTACCAGGCTTCTCCATCCATGGGATTTTCCAGGCAAGAGTATTGGAGTGGGGTGCCATTGCCTTCTCCGGTGCCCAGACATAGGCATCTTCTTAACTGAATGACCGTGACTAGTGCACTTCTCTGGACCTCACCATCCCCTTGTGTAAAGAGGTAATGAGCATTTTAACTATGGAGTGATGTAAAAATTGTCCACAAAGAACAGCGAGCCTGGCACAGAACATTCACTCAATGAAAATTTAGCCCTATTAGCCATGAACTTGGGCAAACTCCAGGAGATACTGACCGACAGGGAGGCCTGGTGGGTTGCAGTCCATAGGGCTGCAAAGAGTTGGACACAACTGAGCAACTGAACAACAACAAAGCTATATATTAGTTATCAGGATTCTTCCAAAATGAATACAGTCTGGTAGTAAATGACTTAAACCAACTGGGACCTGATTGTTTTCCTCCTGTCTTTTTAGCCTGAAGTTGGGAATAGAGTAGAGACTACCATCAAGGGTGGCGACAGGAAGATCTATGAGCTCCTGAGAAAAGAATTACTGGGATCTTTTCATTTTTTTTTTTTTTCTGAAAACTTCAAGCAAAGTCTTGCGCTCTTCGTGGAAGAGCATGATGCTGACATAATTGAAAGGAAAATGCTATAATCTACTGAAGATTCCAGCCATAGATGGCACTTCTCCATTCTAGCAAAATCAAATCAAGAGCTACTAATCTGATTCTTGCTTATTTCTAAAGGTTCATTAAAAGAAGACAAAGGAATTGCAGATGATTGATTCATTGATTCAAATATTTATGAGAACGAACCACTGTTGTAGCCATTTAGGTTCTGTGCTGGATCTGGCATCATGGTAAGGCCCTGTGAGTGCACCCTCACTTGGATCTGTAAAGGTTGGTTTGGGGTAGGAGGTACAGGCTGGACACAGAGTTCAGTGAAATACAGTGCCAAATACAACCCACAGCAAGAGAGTCGCAACTGACTGGGGAGCTGTCCTAGGTGCTGAACAGGTGCCATGATGTAGAAGAGGCTCTAGGTCTAGGAGCTTATAAACAAAGGCAGGACATAGGAGAAGCCAGAAGAGTTGGGGGAGAGCAAGGAAGGGAAGGAGAACTACATGAGCTGCATGAGGCAGGGGAACATTCCAGCCAGTAGGAGCCTTGCGGGCAGGGTGGTCTCGATTGTATCAGCCCCAGGATGCCATGCCAAGCTGTGAAGGAAATGTGAGCAAACCTGAGGCTTTGACAGACTCACAGGGGCTGGGCAGGAAAGGAACAGTGTGCTTTCATGTCCAGTGCAGGCCAGGCCGACACAGAAATGTCTGCACTTTGAGTCTTGGGGGATAGTTCTGATCAGAAAAGAGAACATAGCTGGAAGGGAAAAAGTGAAGGAACAAACAATGCTTCAGCAACCTCCACACACAATCCTGTGGGTTCCAGGGAGGGCAGGGGAGGCCTGATCAGTAGTGTTTGCTGATTCCCACAGTGTAAATACTCCCACTATGGCATGACAAGTTTCAACCTATAGTGGTTCAACCACTGACTTGCAAGATGCCTAAAAATTTTACAATTAGTTCTTAGAAGCTCATGTGGGGTGGCTCACTAGTACATCACTAATTATGGGACAAAGAGTAGCTTGGAGCACTTTCCATGTATTACCTCAATGATCAGTCACAGTCCTACGAAGTTGTCACTGTGAATCCATTCTGCACATGAGAAGACTGAGGCTCAGAGAATAAACTGACTTGTCTCAAGTGACACAGCAAGAGAATCATAGAGCAAGGATTTGACCCAGACTTATCCCACTGCAGAGTGTATGCACTTTCCATGGCAGGCATCAACCTCTTAACATCAAATTCATCAACCAAAAGCTGGGCCCCGGCCAGCCCACCCTGCCGAGTGAGTGACAGACCAGAAGGGATCTCAGAACATCCATAGAGCGAGAAGCAAGATAGACGAGCAGACACCAGATTTACTCCCTCATCCTTCAGGAGCTGAGAGAAGTCCTCCTGCCTACCAGCTTTGGCTGAGCTCTACAGAGCCCCCTGAACTCAGCATCCTTTACGAGAGGGCACATATGGCCTGGACTCCATGGCTGCAGGTAAACCAGCTGGACCTGAGCCACCCCAGCCTTGGCCTGTGGAAATGAGCAATTCTAAGCACTTTTGGAAGATGAATAAATTCTCCCTTACCCTGCACCTGCCCCTGAAGTCAAGCATTCTAAAGAGAGAAGGGCAGCTCTTTTTAAGGCAGAAAAGGCTATTCTGTTAGAACAGGGATTCACAAAGGATGCAGGCAGGAGGCAGTCACCACAAGCCCAACTCGGGGCTCAGTACCCCAACTTCTCCACATAGGTGAGCTCATATGTACATATGCAGGATGGGGCAGAGAGGGGCCTGGGGGAGGGTCCCCATTCACCCCTGACTTGATGCCAACCACTTATGTACTGGGTACATTACAGACAGTAACCCCACCCACCCCTACAGTTAACCTGTGAGTTGGAAAGCTTCTACAGATGCAATGAGCCAAGAAGGAGATATCTGTAATCTATCCAAGGTCCTATAGCAAGCAAGTGACAGGACAGGGAATTGGGTTTCAGCTGTCTTGTTCTAAATCATATCTTCTTGCCTCTATACCTCCACAAAAGGGACACAGTGCACCTTCTACATAGCTGAGCTCCTGCACTCACTGGTCCTGGCCAAGCTTCTGAGTGCCAGGAGTCTGGAGCAGGATGTGCAAAGACTTGTGGAATGGAGGTCAGGCTTATAGGGTCTTGATGGTAGAGCACAAAGAGGCTACACAAATATGGTCTTGTCACCAATCCTGCTGAGGGAGGACTCTGCTAAAAAAAATAATAACTTATTCTTGGCCTCCTGTATCATGTGGCTCCTCCCCTTGTCCCTACCATGCTCATGATCATGAGCACAGGCTTCGGCATCAGACAACCCTGCACGAGAATAAGACGGCTGGATGGCATCACTGATTCAATGGACATAAACTTGGGTGAACTCCGGGAGAAGGTGAGGGGCAGGGAGGCCTGGCATGCTGCAGTCCACGGGGTCACAAAGAATCAGACACGACTAAGCGACTGAACAGCAACAACCTGCATTCACCTCCTACACCTGGTCCTCTCTGTGAGTTAGTTACTCGCACTGAGCCTCAGCTTTCCCTTCTGAAAAATAAAGGTTGATGATAGCAGCCACCTTCTGAGGCTGTTGCAAAAACTAAATGAGATCAAATATACGAAGTGCTACATAGTGTCTGATGACTGGCAATCTCTCAGGCTATGTTATCTTTGTAAATATCATCATTATTAAAAATATTTTGCTATCATTATACGCTTTCACTGATATGCAAATGAAGGTAATGTTTGGGCAGGACTGATTAGAAGAAATTATGTAACAAGCACTCCCCACGTATATGCAAACAGGAAAGCCTAAAAGATGGAGGAGGGGATGGCAGCCAGAGTGGACAGAAGCAGGATGAAACGGCTCACGGCAGGGACACTGGGAGCGTCGTGCTGGAGGTGGAAGACCAGGGCTGAGTGGGTGATAAACCGGGTCACACACAGAACAAAGGGTGTTCCTCCCCCCAAAAGAGTGCTGGCTCCTCTCAGCCCTGGGAGGGCAGAAGATGATACAGACCCGAAAGGGTCCTGCAGCTCTGGGAGTGGCCAGGGGCAGGATCCCATGTGTCTCTGCATGGGGTGGACTCAGAGGGGCTCCCTGTGTCCTCCAACCAACACCCTGCAGGTTGCTTTCGAGGTGGCTGTGAAGATGCTAGGACTCCGCCAGGGAAGAGAGGGAGAAAGGGAATGATGAGAACGGGAGAAAAAACTGACAGCAAAGGAGGAGGGCAATGGGGGGAAGGAAAGAGAGAGAAATGAACCAGAAGGAAAGGAAGGGGTAGAAGATAAGAAAGAAGGATGGTGAGGGGGTGCAGATGGCAGTTGGCACTGCCCTGAGGAGTTCTCGCTACATCCTGTGTTTGCTGGGTTTCTGTCTCCACTGCCTGCAGCCTCAGCCTCCATGACAGCAAAGACAGTTCCTATCTGCAGTCAAGGCACACAGTCAGCACTCGATAAATGTGAGAGGGAAGGAGGGAGGGACGGAGAGAGAAACAGAGGGAGGAAAGAAAGAGAGAGGCCGGTGCCTCTGGAACCCCTGTTATCTGGGGAGAATAGCCAAGCTGTCCCCTCCCCTCCAGTGTTTATCTAAGCAGCTGGCAGAACTAAGGCAGTTTTGCTTAAAAATCATTTCCCAGGGGATTAGCATCCCCTTTCACACTTAAAAGCCTTCCCCAAAGCCAAAGAATGAATTGATTTTCCTATAACTAATCACACTCCCGTTTAATAGCAGGAAGCCGCTGCTTTATTTTCCATCTCTGTCTCTAAAAATGCAGACTGGGCATTCACCTCGCCTCTCCTCCACCGAGTGCAGTACGCCAGGATGATGAAGATGGCCTCTCAGTGGGGTGGCCAGCCTCTCCCCTAAATCATTGCGGCCACAGCTGTCTCTGAAGAGCCTGTTGAGAGGGGCCAGAAAGCCCAGGAAGGGCACTTGACATTTCGTGACGCCGTCAAGACAACCTCTCGGGCCAAAGCGTGAGTCTGTTTGTACAGGTAAGACCACGAGTCTCGACTTAAAGTCATTTCACCAGGAGTACAGGGCTGGAGGCTGTAGAGTTCCTGCCCAAACCACAGGGGTTGCTGAGAGCAGAAGTTAAGTGGCAGTTCATTCACAAGGACCCCAACTTGTGCCTTCAAAGCCTGTGTTGACTTTTGCAGCCCGAGGGCCAACGGGGGATGCAGAGAGAGACAGGGGAAGTGCGTGGCCTCTACTCTCAGCTAATCTCAGGGACTCCCGCCCTCTGTGGGAGGTACCAGACCCGAGACGGTTCTCAGGAACATGAGTGCCACCTCACCCCAGTGAAGCAGTTAAAATTGCTCTACATTATCAAGGACTAACAAGCTCCACTCCAAGGCAATCAGCTAGACTGCAGGGACCCAGATCAAACCCAACCCACCTACATGTTGTCAACATGAGTCACTGCTGAATAAAAAGAGCAAGTTGCAGGTGATACCTTTCCATCTGTGTTCACTGGGGAAAAATGTAAATGCACACAATGCTTTGTTCATGGTGACTGATGTATATAAAATACAAAAAAAAAATAAATGGGTGGAAAAGATGAAGATGAATTCATGATAGAGGCTGTGTCTCTGGAGGAGGGAAGGGAAATGAGAAAGGGAGATGATGGGGTAGCTCATCTGTGATTTTTTTTTAATTTATTAAAAATATCTGAAGAGAAGTGTAACTGCCAATTTTGAGTGGTGAGAACATGATTGTTTATTTTCCAGTTTTTAACATTATCCGCACGTTTAAACTACATCTGATATTTTTAATATGAAAAAAAAAAAAGAGCATGGAGAAAAGGAAAACCCTCTGTGCATCCTCAATGGTTTCCTGTCCGAATCTCCACGTGTTACCATCTTCCTTCTAGGTCAGTTCCTCGGCACTGCTGACATTTTGGGCAGGATCATTCTCCACCGTGACGGGCTGGAGAGGTGTCCCGTGCACTGCGAGGAGGTTAACAGCATCTGTGCCCCTGCTAGACACCACCAGCAGATCCCCCCAGCTGCGATGACCAAGGTGTCTGCAGACCTGGGCTAGGGTCCTCTTAGAGTGAAATCACTCTTAGATAAGAACCACGGGCTAAACGCAACCCTCTCTATGGCATCCCACTTCCTCTTCTGGTGAGGTGCGCCACACCCACATAGCACTTCAGCGTTTCCTGAGGACAGTTGCCTTCATTTTCTTATGCTGATTTTGAGGTGTACCCACCTGAGGAGGTGGGGTTATTATCCCATTGCCTAGATGTGGAAACTGAGGCTCAGAGAAGCCAGCCAGCTTGTGCCAGGCCCTGCAGCCAAGCCGAGGCAGGATGTGGCCTTGACCTGGACCTTCAGGTTCTTGATGCTAAGCTGTATGTCATCGTTCCTACCTGGATAATCCGGAGAGTCAACTCTTACTAACTTTCGCCCTTCTTCCCCCCTCCCTCCAATACAGGAGAAGTGGGGATTGGGGAGGAGAGGTGTTTGGGGAAAAGGACTAACACTTCTGAGCACCTACTGTTTCCCCTGAGCTTTCAATAATCTATCTCTATTGACTATAATAATCTTGCAGAGTAGACAATAGTATTCATGTTCCACAGATGAAGAAACAACATAAAATCAAAGAATCATATTTAATTGTGGCAATCGCAGGCACACTGAAGAGTAAAAGGGGCCTTCTGGTATTTTGAAAATCCAATTTCCTCCAAGGCAGTTTAATATGATTAGATCCCAGCTGTGCTGCTTACAAGCTGCGTGACCCTGGGTGAATGACCCCACCTCCCTACGCCCCACTGTTTTTATCCAAAAACCCAGAGAGGATCATATTCAATAAAATGGTGCGTGTGTAACCCGAAATATAACTGGGCTGCCTTGAGGTCCACTTCTGCCCACTGATGCACTAAACACCCACACCCGTATGCCGTGAGTGAAACGGCGTAGGATCCTATGGTTCTGTCCCTCCTTGTCCTCTGCCTGCCTTTTGTCAGTGGAAACACTTGACTAGAATAAATTGAATCAGAGAAGTGAGAAAAGGCATAAGCAAAGGAAAGCAAACAGGACAAACTAATAACAGTTTAGTCACTAAACAAAGTCAAGAACCTTTAGTTCCTTCTCAAGGGCTTATAGATAAATGTTCTGAGCCATGTCCTGTGAGCCGTTTTGTAGATACCGAAACCTCCACTAGGCAGAAGTTAACTACACAGTAACCAGACATGACATAAGCTGCCACAATTCTGAGAACTGGCCTTGAAGAAATGGGAACAAACTGACCCTGGAACTGAAGTCTAACTGTATTTCCAACCGTCAAGATGACACTGATCAGACCATGGCAGGACCGATTTCAGGATGACTGTCAGAGCTGACTGTGCTGTTTCTGCTTAGAGCCCCCTCCCCCTGCCCATACCCACCCTCCCGAGACTCTCCTTTAAAAGTAGGAATGACATTCATACTCCACCCTGTGTAAAATAGATACCTAGTGGGAAGCTGCTGTATAGCACAGGGAGCCCAGCCTGGCGCTCTGCAAAGACAGGAGGGTGGAATGGAGCGGGTGGGAGGGAGACTCAAGAGGGAGGGTACATATATATATATATATATATTGCTCAGTCTTTTCAGTCATGTCTGACTCTTTACAACCCTATGGACTCCAGCCCGCCAGGCTCCTCTGTCCACAAGATTCTCCAGGCAAGAATACTGGAGTGGGTTGCCCTGCCCTCCTCCAGGGGATCTTCCCGACCCAGGGATCAAAGCTGTGTCTCTTGTGTCTCCCGCATTGCAGGCAGGTTCTTTACCCACAAAGCCACTTGGGAAGCAGTTAAGAACAATGCAGCATCCCTGGAAGAGGAGCGCAGGTAAAGGCAGTGCGCCACCGCAGAGTAGCACCTGCATCTGCCTGCTCCCTCGCAGCCTCCGCGCAGCCCCAGCTGTCGCCCTCCCAGTCTCCAGGCTGGCCCTCCTGCCATCACCTGGGAGATCTGCCCACTTCTGTCTGCCCAGCCCCTGGCACTCCCCTCCCACATGCCAGGCCACCTTCCAGCAAGGCAGAGCTCCCTCCACACACTTCTCTCCTCCCGAATAACACCTCCAGAAACTGGGAAACAAACTCTTCATCTCCTCATTCTTATTGCTTTTTGTATTTGTTACTTACTTATGCTTGACTGCGCTGGGTCTTCGTTGCTGTGCATGGGCTTTCTCTAGTCGTGGTGAGCGGGGACGACTTTCTAGTTGTTGTGGTCCACGGGCTTCTCTTCGCGGTGGCGTCTCTTGATGCGGAGCACAGGCTCTAGGCACGCGGGCCTTGTACTTGTGGCCCACCAGCTTAGTTTGCTCTACAGCCTATGGCATCTTCCTGGACCAAGGATTGAACCTGTGTCCCCTGCATCAGCAGGAGGGCCTATTCTTGACCCCTGGAACACCAGGGAAGTCCCTCTCCTCACTCTCAGGAAGGGCCTGGTCCAGTATCCAGCAGGTCACACGTTCTCAGTCAAAGTGGTTGGCTCTCACCGAGAGCCTACAAGTTGTCAAGCACTGCTGGAAACCAGGATTTCAAAATAAACAAATGTGGATTCTGTCCCAAGGAAGCTCAATACATGAACAGGCCAACTTATACAGCCTGTTCCAATACACATGGGTTTTTTAAAAAGAGAGAGAGAGAGAGAAACAAAATTCGCATAACATAAAAATCTACCTACACATAAAATCAACCGTTTTAAAGTGAACAGTTCAGTGGCATTTAGTGTAGTCCGTTGTTACACAAGAATCACCTCTAATTCCAAAATATTCACAGTCCTGAAAAGAAGCCCCCGTCCCACTCAGCCATCACTCTTCACTGCTCCAACCTCCCGGAGCCTGGAAACCACTAGTCTACTTCCTGTCTCTGTGGATTTGCCTGTTGTGGACACTTCATAGAAATGGACCCACAGAATGTGTTGTCTTTTGTGTCTGGGCTCTTCCGCTGAGCATCACATGTCCAAGGTTCGTTCATGCTGTGACAGGTATCGGTACTTTATTCTTCCCAGGTGTATATCCAAAACAATTGGAAACAGGGATTTGAACACAAACTTGCACACGGATGTTCACGGCAGCATTATTCACAGTAGTCAAAAGGCAGAAACAACCCAAATGTCCATCAACTGATGAATGCATAATCAAAATGTGGCAAAAACAAACAATGGAATATTATCCAGCCATACATGGGGCTCTTCATGTACATGACTTCAGTGAATCATCAGAAAGAGGCTGGAGAATGCATCATGTTTTATTTCCCCAGTTTCTGGAGGAAAAGATAGACTATCGGTCCCATCTTCAGCCTCATGTCTCCTAGCCAAACCTGCTTCAAAGTCAGCTGTGTCCCTGAAAACATGGGTATCGCAGGCTGACCCCCTGGCTCGCATCCCTGGAGCATGCCCGCGCAGGTGGTTACAGAGTGTAAGGTGGAGCTCACCTCCCCTCCATATAGTCCAGCCTCAGCCTGCATCTAACCCAAGAGCCATTGATGATGATGGGTGTGCTCTCTAGTGTCCAACTCTTTGTGACCCCATGGACTGTAGCCCGCCAGGCTCCTCTGTCCATGGGATTCTCCAGGCAAGAATACTGGAGTGGGTTTCCATGCCCTCCTCCAGGAGATCTTCCCAGCCCAGGGATCAAACCCATGTCTCTTGTGTCTCCTGCATTGGCAGGTGGATTCTTTACCACTAGCGCCATCCGGGAAGCCCCAAGAGCGTTTAATGTGATCTTACAAAATTCTCCCTCCTCCACCACCCCAAGGGTGTTCCCTCCCACACTGGCCAAAATCACACATTCACGTTCAGGATAACATTACTATGCCCTTGTCAAGGATCGCTGGCTTCTTATGAATCACAAATTCACTTTCCTGAACACAAATTGCATTCTCTTTCATATGTAGCTTTAACCTACTTAATTAGAGTCCTAATTTACTTTTTTTTAAGGGGGGGGAAACACACCTTAACCGTACCATGGGCTAAAATTATACCTTAGGAAGACGCGATTGTTTCCTGACCATGAACTTTTGCTTTTATGAATTGCTAATTTGGCTAATGGGCTCATTCTGCTCAGAAATTTGCATCATGAAAATTACTAGCTTCGAAGAGTCCTCTGTGTACGACGCAGTTTGCACGTTTTGTTGTAAAGGTCACATTTGACATCGTAAAACAGCGGGCCCTTTTGAAAAGGTACAAATGTAAGAATTTAAGTGGCCCCATTGGTATAATGTCATTGGGAAGGAGGGAGGAAAGATTTTTAAGTTAATTTTTATTCATGTTGTTTATGTAAATGCAGGCTGAGCTGGGTTCCACGTGAATCCCTTCTCATACCTGACACGTTATCAACTGAACTTGTGGTCTGGGGACATCAGTGACCAGAAAGGTCCTGCCACAAGCACCGGTGGCATGGGGGGGTCTCAAGTCAACAAAAGAATAAATGATACAGAGGGCGCCATCGTCCTCATCTGAGTAGACCCAGGGTGTGGGCAACGCAGACATTGGACATCAAATCGTTATGTAAGTGCTGTCAGGGGGCCCTGTACTTAACACTATCTTGCTGGGATTCAGCTGTGTCTGACAGCGATGAGTCAAGAGATGTTCACCGCCCTGGTTGATGGTGGGGCAGGAGTACACTTCTGGATATCCTTGGGCTGCGCACGTGAAGTCAGATATACATAGCATCTCCATCCCTCGGGGCAGAGCAACCTTACCTGGGGCTTTTAGAAAGCCTTGCAGGGCTCAGGGGAGGAGGAAATGGAACCCGGTCCTCATGCACAGAAGCACTGAGAAGAAAGTGTTGTTGCAAGAGGCTCAGTCACCTTCCTGAGCGCTTGAGGAAAGGAGCAGAGGCCAACAGTGCCCCAGAAAAAAGGGTGGCCACGAAAGCACATACATTTTTATGAAGAGGCAGTCTTGCGTTAATGGAGGGGCACCCAGTTCATAGAACATTGATCCCATTTCTTCACTATCTTGATCTGGGAGTCATTTTGCCTTGATTTTATGTCTCCACTGGGCGTGGCAATCTCCCACAGGGTGGGGTATTGTTGCAAAGCCCTTTTCAGCAGTAACACAGAGCAGACACCTCCCCGTGTCACCTGACTTGTAGGAGAGGGGACAGATCACGTGCTAATGTAAGGATGTAATCCTTTTGCTTCCTGCCAGGGCTTTAAGAAGTCCCTCCCAGAGGAGGCAGTGGGCGCCCTGCCTTGGGCATCAGGGGGTGGGTCAGGGGACGGCACTGAAGCAGGCATTTTGCTGGATGATGCGTGGGTTCCCAGGGAGGACAGGAACCCCACTCCTGGAGTCCCACGCATGCTGCCCTTGGGACTGGAAGCCCCGGGTGGAACTAGAAAGGAGGGCCACCTGGGTACACGGGCAGGGCCGAGTGAAATGGGCACAGAGCATGTGCTTTCGAATACACATCTCCCGGGGTCACAGGTGGCACCAAAGAGCACCCTCCCTGTGGTGCCTTCTCTTAACCAAGTCCTGGTAGAAAACGGGCTCACGAGAACAGCATCTGAGCAAACAGTCCTTTGTGACAAAGAGAAAGAAAGACCCCTTCCTCTCCCCGGAGCACGTGGGGCCTCCCTCCCCTCCTTCTGTAATTACCTCTAGTAAATTCCCCATTCATCTGCACAACGGTTTCTATTCAGGGAGGACTTGAGGCTGTGCTGTGGGGAGGGGGGGGGTGGCCAGGCACATTCAAACTCGCACAATCTCCAATCACCGCACCTGATGGGATGAGCATTTGCTTATGTGAAATTTTCATTTCAATCCCAGCCTCAGATTGCACCATTTCACAGCCATGCTCCCCAAGCACTTACACACAGAAGGCTTTTCATTCTTCAAGTCCTGCACAAGTGTTACCTAATTAATGTTCAACAATGTTACCAAACCTCCCTCTTTTAAGATGTATCAACCTGGAAAGGTCTGGAATTAAGGATTTTGATCTCGAATGGATTGCTTTCATGTATTTCGGATAATTCACACAGCTGCTTAAAGACAGATATTCATCAACTATAAACAGCCTCAAGTTCGAGTAGCTACATAAATAAATCTTTTCCTTATCTCTCCCGGCAGCCTCCCTCTGCCTGCTTGGGCAGCAAAGGGATCAAAAATGCTCCCTCATGGACTCAGTCGATGAACACTTGGACTCTAAAGTGAAGGATGCTTCAGCCAAGCAGAATAAACTACCAGCCTGAGACTCTCCGGCAGCTTCCCTGAGTCCAGATCGCAGGCTCCAGCCTTGCTCCTCAAAGTGTGGTTGAGGCAGCATAACTGGGAGCTCACCTCAGACCTACTGGGCCAGAATCTGCATTTTAGCCAAATCCTCAGGTGACTCAAGATGCTCTGGTGTTAGAAGCCCTTCACGAACTGACCCCTGACCACCTCCAGGCATGGCACGGGTCCCCTCTCTCTATTTCACGGGCCTCCTTGTTGTTCCTCAAACTCAGCACGCATGCCCAGTCTCAAGACACTTACCCTGGCTCTTCTCTCTGCCCAGGTTGATTCCTCAAGCCACACCTGCAAACACATCCAGGGGGTGCCCTTCACGTGGCCACGGACATAAATGGCACCACCCATGGCCCAGTTGCTGTCTACCATATGAGCAGTGTCCCTGGAGCTGGGCGGCTCAGCTACCCTGTGCAAGGATCCGGGTCAGTTCTCACCCTTCGAGGAAGACTCCCTGCTCACCATTAGCTGAAGAAAACTTCTGCGACTCTGTCCACCGCACCCCACTTCATAGCACTCACCACTGCCTGACACACATCATACACCCGTTTCCTTATGTAGTTTACTGCCTGTCTTTCGGAGAAGGCAATGGCACCCCCACTCCAGTACTCTTGCCTGGCAAATCCCATGGATGGAGGAGCCTGGAATGTTGCAGTCCATGGGGTTGCTGAGGGTCGGACACGACTGAGCAACTTCACTTTCACTTTTCACTTTCATGCATTGGAGAAGGCAATGGCAACCCACTCCAGTGTTCTTGCCTGGAGAATCCCAGGGACAGAGGAGCCTGGTGGGCTGCCGTCTCTGGGGTTGCACAGAGTCGGACACAACTGAAGTGACTTAGCAGCAGCAGCTGCAGCAGCCTGTCTTTCTCTGGTAGGATTCATTCTCTGTGAAATCAAGGACTTTGTATTTGGCACCACACACATGCACACACACACACACACACACACACACACACAGAACTTTCAGCACCTAGAACAGAGCCCTTTTCATAACTGGTACACAATGTGTGTGCGCATGTGTGAAGATGTATGTGTACACATGTATATGCATGTATAAGGTTAAGTGTTCTCTCTCCCCTGGTTCACAATAACTTGGGATGGATGGAAATAGTGAACTTTCGTGTAAAATAACCCCCTTCATTTCTGCAGATCTTTCAGAGAGTCACATGGTCTGGCTCAATGCCAAGGAAAGGGCGCCCACACCTGGGCAAGAGGCCACTTCTGTTCCTCAGCTGCTACAGAAGCCTCTCTATATTCTTCCAACGTCCCTCGGCTGCACATATAGCAAAGGTGACCCACATGACTCCAATCAAATGCAACTCCCAGCACCAAGGAAAGAAACAGTCAAGTGCCCGGTGAACACCACCGATGGGAAAGTAAGGCTCTGTGCAGGCAGGGACCAAAGAGATGCTTGGTTTGTCTGGTTAACACAACAGTTCTTACGTTAGCGGGAGAGAGCTCATGACCAAAGTCTGTGTGGCTTCAAAGGCACAAGTGAATGAATCCTCAATCATAACGAGAAGAACAAAGTGGTGCCGACCCAGGGCGCTGGACACTATGATTACTCTCTGTCGACACCCAGGTAAACACAATCATCTGGTTGCAGTCGTGTGTTGACCAAGCTCCTGCCTCAGGACACACAGCCTGATAGAACCTGTAAATAAGTGAAGTGGTTCAGATGAAGACGGCGTCATTAGAGTGATGATGAATGGACACTCCCCTGATGCTTGGGGCAACAGAGAGTGGTGGGGACTGTGGCAGAGGGGTCATGCTTTTGACCAGGGTCAAGGGGGCAGCTGCTGACCGGTTGACCAGCGTTGTTTTGGGGTTTGGACCCAATGTTACCAGATCCTCTTCAGACTTTATTTTAAACCTCCTTGTTTTGAAACACTGAGACATAGATCCAAACTTTTAACAACTCTGCAAGCAAATAAAGTCCATCTGTGGGTGAGACATACTCATAGGTCATCCTCATGAGGATTTCCAGCCTCTATGTAGTTCTTCATTAGTGCAATTGTGGGCACCGCCTATACACACATGCATGTGTGTGCACACACAATTCTAGAACATCTGTGATAGGAAGACAAGGAAAGGACCAAGCATGTAGTCAAAATCCATTCTGCCTCAGGATTACCTCAGTCTCTAGGCTAGAGGGGTGTAGGGGTCTCACCACTGGGAAAGGAGTACCTCAAGGCTGTATACTGTCACCCTGCTTATTTGGCTTATTTTACCCAAAGGACAGAATAGCCATGGACTTCCTATATCTTCAGAGAGGAAACATTGCATAAAACTGGATTCCTCAGCACTTTTTCAAAGAGGCTTGGTGCTCAGCCAAGGAAAAGGTGGCATTTCCCCCGGGGGATGGCTGTTGTCTATAGCTGAGCAGGTGGGAGAGGTCCCTGGAACCGGAGTGGGATAAACCCTCCTTCCTCATCTTTCAACCAGGGACAGAAAGCTTTCAACATGGAACATGAGTTCTTTCTTATTACAGCCTGGGTGTAGGAATCTTTCTCCACCCTCAGAGGGCTCGTCCCCACCAGCTTCCTCAGTGAACTACTGAAATGACCGGAAGTGGAACTAGACAAGTGCCATCAGAGCCTCGTGCAGAGCAGGGTAGAAAGGGATCATTCCCTAAACAGTTCATAAGGGAACGAAAAATAATAAAAGCCGTATTTATGGAGCACACGAGGTGCTCAATATACCAGGTACATTACATTAAATGTGTTACAGACATTCACTCAGTAAGTCCACACGACTCTTACGAGTAGATATTATTTTATCATCTGAGGCTCAGAGAAATTAAATTACATCCTAAGGGCCACCTGGAGGAAATAGCAGAGCAGAAACGAGACCCCTGGACACCGGGCTCAGGAGATCACCTCTCTAACGAGTGAGGTATGACTGAATATACTGCAGTCAGAGACGGGGATTCCAGGAAGCCAGCTACCCTCTCCCACCCTGGATGGTGACCCAGTGCTTAATTGTCGGAGGCAGTTTGAAAGCTTGCTTTAGGTTGATTTGCTTCTTTCTCAGCGGCGTGTCAGCTGCTGCCCGGCATGATAGCTTATTTAAAATATCGGGTAGAAATAAGATTCGCTGTGAAATTAGTTGTAGACAAGCTCAGAAACTGCTAATGATGCAGAGATAATAAGGGGATTTGCAGAAAACACTGATATTGCATTATGATTAGTGAGCGGAGCTTCACCCCTTGAAGCCTGCAGGCCCCAGCTCCCACAAGAAGAACAAATGCATATGCATTAGCGGCGCACGCTGGCAGACCCAGGCTCCTGGGGCCAGCAGGCTCAGGCCTCCCGGTCAGGGGCTCAGAGCTCAGCTCTGATTTGCAAAGATGATTAATTTGTGGGTTTTGAGAATGAGAAATGTTTACTTCCCAGGTCTGAGAGAAACCAAAGGCCGGTCCTAAATCAAACTCCAATTTGAAAATGAGAACAAGCCACAGCAGTTCCGGAAGGAGGCCTCGCCGGTCCTGCCTGGTCTGCTGCCCAGGGCGCCTCAGGCAGCTCTCCCGGGGTTTGATCTCAAGTCTACCAAGAACTTCAATAGGTCCGTAAGCCTGCACAGCTGCCTGCAGCCCATTGGCACCAGAGAGGTGAGGCCAGCTGGGAAATCACGGGCATCTCGCACCGTTGTTGTTCAGGCGTTCAGTCGTGTCTGACTCTTTGCGGTCCCATAGACTACAGCACACCAGGCACCAGGCTTCCCTGTCCTTCACTATCTCCCAGAGTTTACTCAAACTCATGCCAAACTCAATGAGCTGGTGATGCCATCCAACCATCTTATCCTTTGCCACCCCCTTCTCCTCATGCCCTCAACCTTTCCCAGCATCAGGGTCTTTCCCAATGAGTCAGTACTTCACATCAGGTGGCCAAAGTATTGGAGATTCAGCTTCAGTATCAGTCCTTCCAATGAATATGCAGGGTTGATTTCCTTTAGGACTGACTGGACTGATCTCCTTGCAGTCCAAGGGACTCTCAAGAGTCTTCTCCAGCACCACAGTTTGTTCTTTGGTGCTCAACCTTCTTTATGGTAAAACTCTGACATCCATACATGACTATTGGAAAAACCATATTGCCATACCAGTTAGTAACAAATGGTTTCCCTGACCTTGTGACATGGCCTGGCCTCATCCTCCCACCCTCTCTAAGACCCAGCAACTGAAGGGCTAGTGTTTGGGACCGTGAAGGTCTTCAAATTCAATTCCAACACTTTGGCCCAAGTCCATTTGGATATGTTGGTGTCCACACCTAATTGGTTGTTAACTTCTTTTTTCTTTCTTTCTTTTCTTGGCTGCACTGTCTTTTGAGGTGGCACAAGGCTTCTCATTGTGGAGCACGGGCTCCAGAACACACGGGCTCAACACAGCTAAGCCCATGCAGGGTGGGCTTAGCTGCCCCACAAAACGCAGGATCTTAGCTCCTGGACCAGGGATTGAACCCACGGCCCCTGCATTAGAAGGTGGGTTCTTAACCACTGGACTGCTGAGGAAGTCCCTGTTAAATATTTTTAATATCACCCCCGCCTCCAGACCCAGCCCCAGACATGTCTGGTAGAGCTGTATCCTTCACATGAAATAGGCTACATGCTAGAAATCAGATAAAATCCTCAAGAAAAACCTATTAGTCCAAATCAACAGGATCTCAGTCCTGTTCTGGCTGAGCCTGTCCCTCAGTATTTACAGATGCACCCAGGATGGCAGTCTGTGCACCCAGGGTGTGTAATTTGGCCAAGTTACAGCCTCTGCACTTTTGGCAGAGAAGGGGGAAAATGCAAATTGCATGCATGTCAATGACTAAGTCACCTGCATAATGAAATGCCAGAAAGTTTGAGGCTAAAACACTTATTTACATGAAAAACAAATCTGTATGGAATACGTATTTCTCTCCTTCACATCTCAACACATTTGTCACTCAAAGCCAGAAGGCTCTACTTGACAAAGTCCCTCAAGTCCCTGGCCCCATTTTCATTCTCTTTAGCCTTCAGCTTACCTCCTTGAGGGATGGAGGCCACCAGGTGTTCAAAACAGACGCCGCTGCTTTGCTGCCTAGGGAACCACATGCTGAGAGAGGGCTGGGCTGAGATGATGCAAATTCCCACCATGCCAAAACTATTTGTATGATCCTTGTACAGAATGTAAATTATTTATTCAATTTATGCAGCGAGGTTGATACAGCTGAATGGCTTGGGACTCTGTCAGATGGCTGACCACCAATACCATCAGTCCTTTTCTTTTAAATGTGATGAAACTGTGCACCAAAGTCAAAAGTGAAATATTAAATAAAGATAGGGAGGGAGTGTGGTTCCGTGATGGACGGATGGTACCCAGTGATGGGAGGGTTTGGCATATTTTTCCTCCATTCTTCCTCTCCCAGCAACAGACTCTGGGACTTCCAGATCACACAGGTGATCATGTGACCCTCCCTGAACAATCATGGCAACTCCTTCTACTAGACACAGTGACTGGGGAATGGGTGGATGCAGCATCCAAGGACAGCCCATCGGAACCTGTCATGGGAGTGATATGTAAATGCTCTGAGTAGAATATTCTCTTTCCTCTGGTGTTGATAAACACGAAGTTATAAAGCCAAGGAGCTGTGGATGCATCCTCTGCCATCTATGCCATCTGCAAGAGTCTGTCTGCAGAATGAAGCCAATCAGAAATGAGCAGACATGAGAGACAGATGCAAAGAGCGTGGTGGCCCTGACGCCTGGGTCTCCACCCCAAGCCCCTGTGCCCTACAATTCCTCCTTAACTCTTCAAATGACCCAGGATCCTTCCCACCTATGTAAGCCAATAAATTTCCCTTGGCTTAAACACTTTGAAATTGTGTCTGTCACTGAAAACATCCTGGCTTGCACCCAATCACAAAAAGGATGGCTATGTATCTTCCACACTTAGGTGTTTGATAATGAATATTTAGCATTTTGTGCAAGTTCTCTGATTTTGTTTTTCCCCCTTTGCAATTTAAAATGATTAATTAGTTTAAATCTAGTAAGTATCCAATTAAAGCTAAATAGTCTCTATTTTTGTCTCAATTGTACTTGAGGTCCCTGCTTTTTATCACTCATATGGGCATTTTAATTTGCCTGTTTTCCACTCTTTGTAAAATATTAAGGGTGAAAGTGGAAGGAAACAGTCAAACGAAGGCAGCAACACTGCATTAGGGGCAAAACTGCAGACCTTCCCAAAGCCGAACCAGTAGCTCGCAGGCACCACCAGCGTGCCGTAATCCAAAACGTCAATTTGTTAACAGATAAAGAGTGAGGGTCAGCTGAAAGCTGGACTTCAGAAATTGCGCAAGACCACATCACTTATCACTTAGGTTCAAACGCATAGGTGGCCGTGGAGGGATGTGTTTAGTCACATCAGTCCGACTCTGTGAGACACTATGGACCGTAGCCCTCCAGGCTCCTCTGTCCATGGGATTCTCCAGGCAAGAATACTGGAGTGGGTTGCCTTTCCCTTCTCGAGGAGATCTTCCTGACCCAGGGATCGAACCCAGGTCTCTTGTATCTCCTGCATTGGCAGGCGGATTCTTTACCACTAGCGCCATCTGGGAAGCTCCAGTGGAGGGAATACCCAACATTATATTCATGGTGAGTTTGCCAATGGTAAGGAACTGGCTGTGAAATGTGCATCTATCCACGCTTTGGGTTGAGAAAAGCAGCCATAAGTGAGTGGTTTCCCAGCCCTGCATAGTTACTTAATGTCTACAGCTTCAATTTTCTCACCAGTTAAAGAAGGATGTAACAGTGCCTACCTCACAGGGGTGAAGAGCGGGCTAAGTCAAGACCGTTTCTGCACAGCGTTGGCCATACAGCAAGCACTCACTAAAGCATGGACACAGGCCTCACTGTAGCTACCCCTGCCACTGCCCCCACCCCAGAGGCTCTCAAAACAGAAGACAAAATAAACACAGGCAGGGTTAGGAGGCCTGTAGGCAGAGACTGGAGATGATTGTCATTTCTGGATGAATCGCCACTGATACATGAAATGTTGAAATTCAAATATTCCTAAAAGATACCAAAGCCCTTGCCTCTCTGAGCAATAAAAAACAACAACAAATAACAAAAACGATGGCTCTCACTCACTAAGTCATTCCTATGTTAGGCACTTTCCATCTACTTACTTTGAACCTCACCACAAAGTACAGGCTAGGTATAGTTGTCTCCAGGGCTTCCCTGGTGGCTCAGGCGGTAAAGAATCCACCTACAAGGCAGGAGACTAGGATTTGATCCCTGGGTTGGGAGGATCCCCTGGAGAAGGGAAAGGGTACCATCTCACAGGGTGTACAGAAATATTGACCAGGACAACTCAGGTTCAGTGACTTGCTTGGGGGACACAGTTAGTGATGTGGAAGAGGAACCCAGCAGAAATCCATCCTGCTCTCAAACATCACCATGGCTCGTTGAGTTCTCTCACAACATCGTCCCTGCTATAAAATAACTTTAATGGTAACAATAACAATAACAGATTGACTGTGTACATGTGACCAGTGGACGTGTAAGCAGCTGACCTGCAGTCTGTGTCATTTATGAAAAGACCTCTGGTGTCTCCATGCCTTCCCTGGCTCACTAAGTAGCCTTGGGAAAATAAACCTCAGGTGTCCAGTCCTCCCTTGAGATCTCTGGACAGAAGCTTACAGAGAGCACACGTGTAGATGTCTAGCCCTTCTTTGCAGTGTGGGAATGCCATTTCACCTATCTGCCATCCCAGTATCCACCACAGGAAATGATACCATACTGGGAGATGCCTTTGGTCAAAACTCTGGCTCTCAAGAGAAAAGCCCACATGATAAATTATACGTAGGAGAACTAAAAGCTGCAATGGATACATAGAAGAAAGACTTTAAAACACATATTGGAGAGGGTAATTTCCTGGCAGTCTAGTGGTTAGATTTCACCTTCCAATGCAGAGGTAAAAGGTTCAATTTCTGGTCGAGAAGCTAAGATCCCACATGTCTCATGGCCCAAAACTCAAAACATAAAACAGAAGCAATACTGTAACAAATTCAATAAAGACTTTAAAAAATGGTCTAGCCTAAAAAAAGAAAAAGCATATGGGGGAATTAGGAAGAGCCTCTGAGAGCCTAACCAGTAAGAGAAATCACCAACGTCATCACGATTATTGACATCATCACCTTCATCAGAGAAAATCCGGACATGCCGTTAACAGCCAGAAGAGCTTTGTTCTCTTTTCTTTGTATTCAAAGCACAGATACAGCATCTCCAAGTGTCTACACTCACAGATTGGGAAACTGGTTTGGCCATTTGTCGTGGACAACCTCCAGATGCAAGCATGACCTTTCCAAGGGAAATAACTCCACTGACCTGCTTTCCCCTCTTAAATGTCAACTGTTGCCATTCTGTGGCTGTTTTGCAATAAATGGAGGAAATAACATCAGAATCCATCTAAAAACCAGATTTGGTCATTAAACATCAGCAACTGAAAGATGTAAAGCTCAAGTTGCTCCTCTTTGAAATGACTTCCTCATCCATACAGGCTTTCCTCCAACAGTTAAAGAGACAAGAGCAGAGTTGAGGGTCGGCCCCCTAGATCCTGCCTCAGTTTCATTGAGATGGAAAAGGCATAAAAGAGTTGGTCTGTCTTCAAGAAATGATGGTTGATGAGGGCACTGGCACCAAAAATGAGAGACCCAAGTCCTGTCCATAATAATATCGAGCATTATTATGAGGGGAATCTGAAAAACTTTTATAGACACAATGATTATTATCAGATGTTGGGGAGTGATGGCTAAAGTCCGGATGCCTGCTCCTCTCTTGCTTCTCCTGTGTGCGCGTGCTCAGTCGCGTCTGACTCTTTGCGACCCCACGGACTGTAGCCCACCAGGCTTCTCTGTCCATGAAATTCTCCAGGCAAGAATACTTGGAGTCTCTTCCAAGAGATCTTCCCGACCCAGCTGGCATCTCTTGCATCTCCTGCATTGCAGGTGGATTCTTCACCACTAGCGCCACCTGGCAAGCACACACTCCTCCTGCAGAAGGTGCCATACCCTGAGCTCTGAGCCTCAAATGACCTCTGAGGAATAGATGGAGACAGAGAAGGGAAAACAGAGGGTCCTGAGATGCATATGCACTCATCTGCAAGGAATACGCCCAGGACAGGGACAGATCCCCTCCCCAATCTAAAAAGAAGGGCTAGCAGGTGCTGTGTGCTGTTCAGAGTTAAGTAAGTGCAGGCTCGCTGAATCATCCCTACAACACTGTAAGGTGGGTACTCTCACAGTCACCAAGACTTAGAAAAATGAGACTTGAAACTAAGTTTGTAAGAACTCAGGATTTGACCCTGGTTCTAACGGACTCTGAAATCTGCCCTCTCAACCTTTTTGCCCTGCTGCCTCCAACTGAACGCAGGGGGCTAAATGCTGAGCCCAGGTCCTCCTGCTGAAACAGACAGCTGGGTAAATATGACCTTGCTTCCCAGGTGTCGCAGTGGTAAAGAATCCGCCTGCCAATGCAGGAGATGCAGGTTTGATCCCTGGGTCGGGAAGATCCCCTGGAGGAGGAACCAGCAACCCACTCCAGTATTCTTGCCCAGAAAATTCCACAGACAGAGGAGCCTGGTGGGCTGCAGTCCATGGGGTCACAAGGAGTCGGACACGACTCAGTGACTGAGCATGCACACATACAACCTTAAGGCTGAAGGAAGGCAGGTGAGGACAAAACACTACGGCTGAGGGGAAACACTGCCATTCCAGGACCCAAGCGGTGCCAAGGGTGAGACTGTTGGCGTCAAGAAGGAGGCAGCTGCAGTATCAGCCCTCAGCTGCACCGGCTTCTTCATCTTTACTCAGACACCGTCCACCTGCCCATTACTGAGATTTCTGTGCTCACCCGCCCGGCCTATGCATTCTTCTTTGGGCAGTGGCTTTGAGTCCTTGGGGACTGTCTGAGAATCTGTACACAAAGTCCTAAAGATACAACAGGGGGCATGAAACACTGCTGTTTTCGTCAGCCAGTTCACCTGGCACAGCTCTACAGACTTCACGGTGCAATCTGTTCTGTTCCATTGCTGCCTCTATTTGATTTGACTGGCATCTGAGTCCTATGGGTTGTTAAACATTGAATACTACCCTGGTACCTCCTTAAAATATTGAGGAGTGGAGAAAGAGGGAAGGCCCTTCCAGATCACTTTTGGGTTGAATTCAGGTCCTGGTGGCATGCCTGTCACCACTGAGTCTCCTAGCCTTGCACTCTCGGAGAATGTAGAGTTGGTGGCTTGTTCCCTTTGGGGCTTGAGCTTCTCCTTTCTCTTCAGTGTCTACTGCAGCTCCAGTGCATTTGTTGGCTCTGTGATGGCTGCTTAGGGCCTGGACAGCATCATTAGAAAGGCATTCAGCCTCATTCACAGCTTACTCTGATGGCACTGGCATCAGCCTCACAGCGTGCCATATCCACACAAAGCTACAAGCCTCCTTTGTGCCTGATTTGATTAAGCTGAGGGCCGACTGCTCAGATGCCACAGGACTCATCACCGCACATGGAGCAGAGGCACTGGGACAAAGGATGAGCACGGGCCCCGTGGGATCTCACTTTAGCCATGAAGCTGCTCAGATCTGTCATTTCTTGGGGGGATGTGAAATGCTGTAGTTGGAACTTGGCAGGTGAAAATCAGGAAACAGCTCTGCCAGCCCTGGCTGGCTATCAAGGACTGTAATAGCAAGGTTCCCTCCATCATTTATTCTAGACAGTTGAAAGTTCTTGGGAAGTCTCCACTCTCACTGGGGATGAAGACAGATCTATGACACCAGGACATATCACGCCTCAGATCTGGGATCTGACCTAGAGCTAACTGCTACTCAGCCGGCTTAAAGGGTTCCTTCTCCAGCCTAGATCCTGGGAGCCTGAATGGTTCCTATAGCAATGGTTCCTTTCCTCCAGAACTTAGGAGCTCCTTCTGATCTGGTTCCCAGTGCAGAATGTTTCCAGGATCCAGAGAGGGCAATAAAGAGCAGAAATAAAGAAGAGAAAGAAGAAAGTAGTCTATGAAAACTGTCATCACAGATAGGACCACCGTTTGCATGTTAGAAAAGAAGAAAGAAAGAAAGTGAAGTCACTCAGTCGTGTCCGACTCTTTGTGATCCCATGGACTGTAGTCTACTTTTCCAGGCAAGAGTACTGGAGTGGGTTGCCATTTCAAAAGAGACTTCAATTCTTGGGTTCCTTCGGCCCTGAATCCTTAATTCAGACACTGGGCTGCATTATATTTATCAATAAAACATCTGATATGAAAGTAGTTATTCAGTACCAGACACAAAACTCTTCCAAGGACTGAAACTCTGTACAAAGTTTGCACTGATTGGGATGAAGATGGCAGAGGCTGAAAGATCACCATGCTTACACCAATTACCTTAGTACTCGTGCATGCGTACTTAGTCACTCAGTCCTGTCCCGCTCTCTGCAGCCCCATGGATTGTAGCCCACAGGGCTCCTTCTCCATATAATTTTCCAGGCAAGAGTACTGGAGTGGGTTGCCATTTTTCACTCCAGGGGATCTTCCTGACCCAAGGATCAAACCCACGTCTCTTTTGTCTCCTGCATCGGCAGATGGATTCTTTACAAGCACCACCTAAGAAGCCACATTAGTACTCAACATATAAGAAATTCTCTCAGGTGCAGAGATGGTCAAACCTAAGGCTATGACAATGCCTCTAAGTACTTCTTTGACCACTTCTCACACGTTATAATTATGTGCTTCTCCTGTGAAATATTCTCTTCTTAATATCAATGTTATAAATGAGCTTACTGCTTTACTTCCAAAGGTTTAGAATTTTTTGTATAATAAATCTGAATCATTCGTTTTTAGATCTACTGCTCTGTGCTCAAATCTATTGCATTTTCTGTCCTTTACAATTGATTATTTTCTTGGGGATACATAGACACTCACACACACACCATGATTACTATGATCAAAAGTGAAATTCTTATCTGTGAGGTACACAATTTGGTATATGTTTTGCAATTCTGCCTGATGAATTGTATTAGTCATTATTTCTCCGTTCTATTCATTTGTTTACTAAGTCTGACACATCAATAAAATGAGACAAATTTTGAAAGAAAAAATAGTGACTTGGTGCCACTACACGGGATAGAATAGAATCATTTTCAGCTCAAAGTATTTAAAACTACAGAGCCATGAAGCTGAATTTTAAAAAAAATAATAATAAATTATTTCTAGTGGTGGAATTTTTCAGCATCTTAATTTGAGTAAAGGAAAGGTTTAAATAGATTTGAGGGCTTAAATACTTCTGAGGAAACAAGGGACTGCAGCCGGGATGTGTAATTCACCTAAAAGTAATTAACAAAAAGTAAGTTAGATCATTATTTCCTCCAAGATCATAATTTAAAAGGAAGCTGATTTATCTGAACTGACTGGGGCTTTCAATCCCAACAGAAATGTAGACGGTTGGTTGTTATGGGGAGAACAGAAATGAGACCCAATTAAGCAAAATTCTTTCTTATGGAAAAAAAAAAAAGACTTAGATAAAACGATTACTTAAATATGCTCAGAAGGGAGCTGAAAAGCGCAGAACTGAGGGGGTTTTTTTTTAGCCTCTGGTTGAAATCTCCACCCAATTCACAAGTAACATTCATCACAAGAAAATAAAGGAAATGGGGCCTCCATAGTGGCCTAGCAGCTAAGACTCCGAGCTCCCAATGCAGGGGGCCCGGTTCCATCCCTGGTGGGGGAACTAGATCCCACACGCCACAGCTAAGACCCGGTGCAGCTAAATAAATGAAAATAAAGGTTTTAAAATGGGGAACTCATTTCCACCTAAACATTTGAGTGTAACCAGCGGTTTCGAACTGGGTATTATGTTGACATTTGACATCTGACTGCCATGAGAGGGGCAGGGAGCTGAGGACAGAAACAATATTGGAGGAATTTAGAAGCAAGCTTCCTGATCCTCTGTGTAGTGAAGTGAAGTGAAGTGAAAGTCACTCGCTTGTGTCCGACTCTTTGTGACCCCATAGACTATATAGTCCATGGAATTCTCCAGGCCAAAATACTAGAGTGGGTAGCCTTTCCCTTCTCTGGGGGATCTTTCCAACCAGGGACTGAACTCAGGTCTCCCACATTGCAGGCAGATTCTTTACCAGCTGACCCACAAGGGAAGCCCGACCCTCTGTGATTAGGGTCTATTATGGGCTGAGCAAATAGGGTCCCCCTAATTCGTATGTTTGTATGTTGAAGTCCTAGCCTCCGTTCCCTCCAAATGTTATCATATCTAAAGACAAGGTCTTTAAAGAGATGGGTAAGGTAAAATGAGGTCATTAGAGTGGGCTCTCACCCAGTGTGACTGATGTCCTTGTAGGAAGAGATTAGGACACAGACATGAACAGAGGGAAGACACAGGGAGAAGATGGCCATCTACAAGCCAAGGAGCAAGGTCTCAGAAAAACTGAGCCTGCTGAACCTTGATCTCAGACTTCCGGCCTTCAGCATTGTGAAAAAACAAAATGTCTGTTGTTTAACCCACCCAACCTGCAGTTCTTTGCTCTCACAGTCCTAGCTGACTAACACAGGGTCTCAGACAATCCTGGCTAGCCTACCAATTCTGTCTCTTCTCTTCCAATTACACTGCAACTCCACTGAGAGCAGAGTCTGTGTTTATTTCTGCATCACTGTACCAGTGGTGAATAAAGTAGATTTATTAACTGAATCATTCTTTCCTCAGAGGATAAACTGGAAGACTCGGGAAATTATAAAGTAAATTCAAACTAGTCCTCATGATTTGGCTGGTTATAAAGGACCTCGCGGTGGTTAGATGTGCCAGTCTGGGAGGAAATGCCCAAGTTCAAATCCGAACCAAACCACTGAGGATCTGTGTGACCCATAGCCAGTTCCCTAACCTCTCTGAGAACCACAGTCAGGATCCAGAGTGGCACCTGACTCAGGGGGACTCAGCTAATGCACTGCTTCATTCACCCGCACAAATACATCCTGAGCCCACACTCCATCCAGGAACTGCTGTAGATATGAGGATGTTGACAAAAATGTCCTGCCCTGTGGGGCTAAAATTCTGGTGTGTATGTGCTAAGTTGCTTCAGTCTTCTCTGACTGTTGGCGACCTATGAACTGTAGCCCGTCAGGCTCCTCTGTCCATGAGATTTCCCAGGCAAGAATGCTGGAGTGGGTAGTCCCCCTCCAGGGGATCTTCCCAACCCAGGGATCATACTTGCATCTCATGTGACTCTTGAACTGCAGGCGGATTCTTTACCGCTGAGCCACTGGGGAAGCCCCAATCCTCTGGTGGATGTTAGCTAATAATTACAGTGAGGGCCCTTTAGTAAGAAAGGGAAGGATGGCATAAGTGCAAAATTCTAAAGCTTGGTCCATTTCCGTGCCCTCTGTGTAGTGACCCTGAATCTCGTTTTAAATCATCATCATAATAATAATCTGAGTCGCCCACCATGGGTGTCATTAATACTCTCTGCTGGCAGGCTCCCTGGCACCACAGTCACCCTCCATCACCCTGCTCTGCCCCAAATCAGGGCAGAGCCCTTGCAGATGCCTGTGCACTTTGCCGTTTGGCTGCAGAGAAACCTATTTGTTGATCTCAGAAGGTCAGTCTCCTCTCCCAGAGCCATTCAGAGAGCGACTCCCTCTGTCTCCCTGTCCCGCAACAAGAGCTCTGTGGTGCCAGCCGGTACTCAGCATACGAGGTCTCTGAAGGGTCCCTGAGGCCCTGTCACCCCTCATGGGCGGCTGTGTCCAAACCAGCCAGGCTGATGTGTATGCAAGACGGGGCTGTGCCAACCTTTCAGGGAGTGGCTGGGAGCCTGGTTCCAACACCCAGGCCATCTCCACCACCTGTCTCTGTGCCTCCCGGGTGATGGGGGCAGGGGTAGGGACCAGCATCTGTACTTAAGAAACCTTGGGAGCCCAGAGATTCCACAGGCTTGTTTCTAGGGACTCCCTGGCACCTTCAAGTATTAAAAAGGACCTAAAAGCTTCCCCTCAACTTCTGCAAATCATTAAACCCCCCAAGGCTTTGTTTGCCCTTCTGTAAAATGGGGGTGGAAACTGCCCTGCTCTTTTCATGCGGTTCTGCAAGGATAAAATAAGTCTGCAAAAGCCTTTGTAGGGGGTTTCTTTCTGGGGTGAAGAAAGTGTTCTAAAGTTGGTTGCAGTGATAGTTACATGACTGTAAATATACTGAAAACCATTGAATTGTACAGCTAAATGGGTGGGTTTTATAGTATGTGAGTTATCTTACAATAAAGCTCGGTTTTTTTTAAGCTTTTATAAACTGTTAAGGAGTATGGCCATCCTATGACTTCAAGTCAGCTCTTAATCAGATGCAGTGTTGGGGGTGGTGGGTGGAGTGGGAGAGGTGGGGGACAGAGAGAGACACTAAAGGAGCTGGGGTCGGGGGCCAGGGCAGGGCGGTTACCAGCTTACTGAGAGGGACACAGGAAGAAGCAGGAGAGGATAGTGTCCCAGAGAACAGAAGACAGTGGCCATCACTCTGTGGTCCTCCATGGCCAACCAGGGACCGTGTCAGGATGCAGACTCCATTCCCAGACCTTCCCTCCATGCAGTCTTTCTGCCTCGCCTCCCTCAGGCCTCCACGCAGATGCTGCCACAGCAGCAGGACCTACTCTGCAGCCTGTGTCACGGTCTGCGGCCCAGCCTTGCTCTCCTCTCTTCAGAGACCTCGTCCCCACTCCCCCTGTGCAGGTATGTGTGTGTGTGATGATTCTTAGTGCTCCCCCACTGAATGCAGGCCCCGCACGAGCTGGGACTTTGTCTGCTTCTTCCCTGGGTACACGGCCCCTAAAATAGCTCCTGGTATATAGTAAGTGCTCAGTATGCTGCTGCTACTGCTAAGTCGCTTCAGTCATGTCAGACTCTGTGTGACCCCATAGACGGCAGCCCACCAGGCTCCCCCATCCCTGGGATTCTCCAGGCAAGAACACTGAAGTGGGTTGCCATTTCCTTCTCCAGGAAGTGCTCAGTATACATCTGATGAATTAATAAAGAAGACTAAGCACTGAAGAACTGATGCTTTTGAACTGTGGTGTTGGAGAAGACTCTTGAGAGTCTGTCGGACAGTAAGGAGATCAAACCAGTCCATCCTAAAGGAAATCAACCCTGAATATTCATTAGGAGGACTGATGCTGAAGCTGAAGCTCCAGTACTTTGGCCACCCAACACGAAGAGCCAACTCATTGGAAAAGACCCTGATGCTGGGAAAGATTGAGGGCAGGAAGAGAAGGGGACAACAGAGAATGAGATGGTTGGATGGCATCACCGACTCAATGGACATGAGTTTGAGCAAACTCCAGGAGATGGTGAAGGACAGGGAAGCCTGGCGTGCTGCAGTCTATGGGGTCGCAAAGAGTCGGACACGACTGAGCGACTGAACAACAGCAACAAATAACTGAGTAAATTCCTGGGTCCATCCCACAGTCACGGGTAGAAAGGCCTAGAAAGGTGCATTTTAAGCAACTGCTTAGGTGATTCTAACCCCCAGGACCTCAGAATGGGACCATTATTGGGAGGTAGGTTGTTTAAAGAGGTAATTAAGTTAAAATGAGTTATTAGGGTGGGCCCAAGATGACTGATGCTCTTATAAGCAGAGATTATGACACAGACACCCACAGAGGGTTGACGTATGAAGACACAGGAGGGAGACAGTCGCCTGCACGCCAAGGAGAGAGGCCTCAGAAGAAACCAGGCCTGCCGACACCTTCATCTCAGGCTACAGTCCTCCTGAGCTGTAAGAAAATGTATTTCTGTTGTTTAAACCACTCGGTCTGCGGGACTTCGTTATGGTCCTACATATGGAGGCGAAGACAGCACCCGGAAGAAAAGGTCGCAGTAGATGTTACCTGCTGCCTGTCTGCAGAGCGGCAATGCGGTGAAGAAAAAGGATGAGGGATCAGACGGACCTGAGTTCAGACTGGGTGTGTCACGTCCCTCTGGGGCTCAGCTTCCTTGCCCATGAAATGCTGATCACGCAAGGACAATGTGAGCGTCACACAAAAAAGTGTACAAAGCACCCAGCCCAGAGCCTGGGCTACAGTAACTGCTCTGCAGGGTTCTGGAAGCATGGCGGCCAACCCAGGCCATCGTCCGGGTAAAATCTGACTTGACCTCTCCAAGTCCGGGATGTATGGAGAGACGGAGCTGGAGCCTCCTTTGCCAGCTTGAGCCACTGCCACTCTTCCCTGGACCAGGAGAGCAGACCAGGGCAAGGGGAGGGTGGGCATCAACCCAGGGGGCGCCATGAGCTCAGATCTTGAGGGAGTTTAAGAAAGAACTTTTTAGTGTAGCCCAGGAATCTACCACACTGCACAGGGATTTAATACAAAGCAGGATGGGTACGGGGAGAAGGCAATGGCACCCCACTCCAGTGTTCTTGCCTGGAGAATCCCAGGGATGGGGGAGCCTGGTGGGCTGCTGTCTATGGGGTCACACAGAGTCGGACACGACTGAAGTGACTTAGCAGCAGCAGCAGGATGGGTACGGGTTTCCAGGTGGCGCTCGTGGTAAAGAACCCACCTGCCAGTGCAGGAGATGCAGGTTCCATCCCTGGGTTGGGAAGATCCCCTGAAGGAGGAAATGGCAGCCCATTCTAGTATTCTTGCCTAGAGAATTTCCGTGGGCAGAGGAGCTGGACAGGCTGCAGTCCGTGGGGTCGCAAGTGTCCAACATGACTGAGGGACTGAGTGGCAGCTGCAGAACGGGCGCAGCAAAAACAACAGGTGCCTCAGCACAGGTGCGCCCCTCCCCAAGCCCCCTGGGGCACCTGCAGAAGGCCTGGACCCCCATGTCCCCAGGCGACTCGCCCAGGTGTGACTGTCTTCCTGGAGACCTGTTGAGGGACGCACACAGGTAAGGGGGTGACTCCAGCACCGACAGGGGAGGTGACTTTCCCACATCCTGCCGCGGGTCAGGCAGCAGCCCCCCATGGGGACTCCCGTCCAAGCGTTTCTGACAGCCGCCGGACAGAGGGACGCCCTCCCCTCTGTCACCCGCTAATGATGTGTGAAGGAAAGCAAGTCTCCCTGCCAGAGGGTCACCCACAGATGATGGAAAAGCTCTGTCCGGAGGCAGTCTGGTGAGATTTTTTCAATCCAATTTCTCTTGAGTGAAAGGCTAACAGGATAAGATCTCTCCGTGTTAACAACCTGGATTGTGAGTGAAGTCTCCAGGTTGGGGTGAGAGATGAGGTCATGAAATCAAGAGCTTACCTTGCAAAGCAATCTAGTCAGTGCCCCAGGTCCCCAAGCCACCCTCCAGAGCCTGTTATTCGCATGTTGAACATGTCCCTCATGGGCACTTCCTGTCCAGGGACTCAGGCTGTCTACCCCAGGCTGGCCATCCGCCCTGGTGTCCAGTGGGAACCTGGAAGGCTTGTCACAGGGCATCCTACAGACTCCTCAGTGGGGAGAGAGTGGGGTGAATGCTACTGTCCAAGAATGGTCAGAGTCTCAGAGCTACAGCCTCGCAGGTGACCCCTCAGGATGGCTTGTGAACCAGTCAGTGTCCTCCTGAGGCTCCTGCCCTGTGGCGAACAGGCCATGCGTCCACAGTAGATGCATGAGGCATCGCGTCCAGTAGAGGCTGTCTAAGGAGGCTGGTCTCCCTGAAACCACAAGGGAGCAAGTATCTAGGAAGAATTAGAGTCCATCAGTGACCCAGTGTCCTCCACCCACGCCAGGCTCTTAGGATCCCACAGTCACACCTGGCCGCCATGGGACACTGGGTGACACATTCTACATTCGCTGGTGCCCAACTCAGTGAAGCCAGGGTGAAAGGCAAGCAGAAGTGAGGTCGAGCTGAAACTAACCTGATTCAGCCTCCTGAGATGGGTTCCACTCAAGCCAGTGTGAGAAGTCCAAAGCCAGGAGTTAAGTTCAACGAGCAGGTTCAGATGTGTCAACCTTCTGCAACATGGTCGGCGCTCACGGATAATGCAGAATGAAAGAAGTCAGGGGATTCCATTTATGTGCAGTGCAAAAGCAGACGAAATTATTCTAAAGAGGGGGCGAGCAGAGTGACGGAGACTCTGAGTGGGGTGGTCTGACTGGGAGGGGCACTTGGGAACCTTGCAAGTATGTAAATGGTCTAGGTCTTGAACTGGGTGGTGGTCTCCCAGGGGTAGGCACATGTGGAAATTCATGGAGCTGCCACTTAGCCTGTGTACTTTATGATCTGTAAGCTATACCTTGAGCTTTCAAACTGCTGATGATTTATTGAGCACCTAGTATATATGCCAGAGCTTAGACACCAGCATCAGGACATTATCCTCTATTCGAATGGGATTGGTAAAACCCAAGGATGCAGAAAAACTTTTCATCTGACCCTCCATGTTGGTGCTTCAGTTTCTGGATTTCTGGGGATGCTATTGTGTACAGGGTGCCCTTAGGGAAAGAAACAAGAATAACCACTGGAGTGCACAGAGTCCCAGGCAGTCAAAAACCAGCTTTGGGAGAGGGTGGGGGTTGACTCAATATAAGGCTGGCTTTGACTGCTGGGAAGCCCTGGACTGGGTTTGGAGGAAACAGAAGCAGTAAACTTTCAAAAAATGAAACAAAACACCCAAAGCTAATGGGTGGGAGGAGTGATCACACACAGCCTAGTCTTCACCTCAACTTTAAAGTGAGTAGGAGATTCCCAGGCAGAGAAGAGAGAGCAAAATGTTCTGCTAGACATCCAGAGTCAAAGCCAGAAGTGGGGTACATGCCTGGCATGATGCTTTACACACAGCTGGCCTCAAAAATGTTTATTGAATCTGCATGCCCCTGTGAATGAGTGAATGACTGCATGCAGGTACCCCTGCATGAATGAATGAGTGAATGAGGGTGATCTCAAACCTTCAGCATCCACAGCTGGGCTCCTGGCTTAGCATCTAACGCAACTGACCCGCACCTACGTTCCACCAAATATCGGAACCACTCAAAGTAGTTCATTAAAGGAAGGCTGGCTGAGCCAAGGGAAGAATGAGGAAGGAGGTGGGGGGCGGGGAGGAGGCAGGACTGGGAACGAGAGGACAGGATGGCGTGGGGAGGAGTGAGGGAGTCGGGGGAGGAAGAGACTGGGAAGGAAGACGGGGAGGGGAGGAAGAAACGAGGAGGAGGACCATGGAGGGGAGAAGAGGCAGGGAGGTGTCACTCCTGGGAGCCCATGTTCACAGATGCAGGCTCCGCGGGAGCATCAGGGGCCAGTCTGACCTGAGTCATCCTGCCCTCAGGCAGCAGCAAGATGCTCCTCTGAGCCACACCCTCTCGGAGAGCAGCCGGGTCGGGGGACCTTGCTGACCAGCACACCCCGACCTCATTCCTGCCCAGAGAGACGTTTCCTGTTTCCTCCTGGACAGTGCGGGCAGTGGCAGTTCCGGCAAATGGTCACTAGGTGGCGAGTGCTCCGCGTGGTCCCTTCCCCAGGTCTCAGCTGTGGGATCCCGAGGCGGACACCTCAGCAATGTGAACGGTCCCAATGATGGATGCCCACAGCCAGCCCCCCCGGGGAGGGCCGGCAGAGCAGACTGTGGGGCCAGATCGTCTCCCCGTCTGCCCGTGAAGGGGGTCCACGCTGTCCCTCTCATAACAGGGCTTGTCCGAGAGACGCCCCCCGAGATACGTCCAGAGAGGGGAGAGGGGAGGAGGAGGCCCTGATGCGTCCTGATCCACTCCAGCCCAGGGCAGTCACAGAAGTCGTTTCCTGAAGGTGCCTGCGAGCCCAGTCTGGAGAGGAAGGAAAAGGGCTCCCAGATGCAGAAGCTCCACTATTGTCTGTTTTACACCCCGGGATATTCATGCAACAAATAGTTTGGGAGGAAAATGAGTCCAGGGCTTAAAAAGCATTGAAGACCTTTCCACTTACCCTTGAGGACTCCACCATAGGGCAGAAACCCAGCCAAACATTCATAACCCGAGGTTCCTTTTCTTAGAAGTGTTACTCAGTCGGCCGACTCTTTGAGATCCCATGGACTGTAGCCTTGCAGGTGCCTCTGTCCGTGGGATTCTCCAGGCAAGAATTCTGAAGTGGGTAGCCATTCCCTTCTCCAAGGGATCTGTCCAAACCCAGGTCTCCTTCATTGCAGATGGATTCTTAAAGGGCCCCCCAAAAAATTGCTTCAGGTCCCACAAAACATGGATCTGCGCCTGCCAGGCATATACTAAGTGCTCAACCCACAGTAGCTAACCAATGAGCTGGATGCGTTCCATTTTACAGATGAAGAAATTAAGGCTCAAGAACACTGAGTGGTGAGCTCAAGACCAGGAGCATGAGAATCAGCTAGAACTCCCACCACGTCCTGGGGACCACAGTCGGCTGCCTTGTCAAAGCAGCACACCAATGGGCCATCGCTGCAGAGACCTGGCCCCACCCACCCCTCACCCTCTTCTCTGCCAAGCAGCCTCTGGAGCTCTTGGACCAAACCCCCGTGGCCGCCTGTCATGTCATGTGAGTCCCTATGTGGATTCTCCCTTTATCTGAATGGAAATGGACTGGAATGGGTGCATTTAACGCAGATGACCATTATATCTACTACTGCGGACAAGAATCCCTTAGAAGAAATGGAGTAGCCATCATGGTCAACAAAAGAGTCCGAAATGCAATACTTGGATCCAATCTCAAAAACGAGAGAATGATCTCTGTTCATTTCCAAAGCAAACCATTCAATATCACAGTAATCCAAGTCTATGCCCCAACCAGTAATGCTGAAGAAGCTGAAGTTGAATGGTTCTACGAAGACCTATAAGACATTTTAGAATTAACACCCAAAAAAGATGTCCCTTTCATTATAGGGGACTGGAATGCAAAAGTAGGAAGTCAAGAAACACCTGGAGTAACAGGCAAATTTGGCCTTGGAATATGGAATGAAGCAGGGCAAAGGCTAATAGAGTTTAGCCAAGAGAATGCACTGGTCATAGCAAACACCCTCTTCCAACAACACAAGAGAAGACTCTACACATGGACATCACCAGATGGTCAACACCAAAATCAGATTGATTATATTCTTTGCAGCCAAAGATGGAGAAGCTCTATACAGTCAGCAAAAACAAGACCGGGAGCTGACTGTGGCTCAAACCATGAACTCCTTACTGCCAAATTCAGACTTAAATTGAAGAAAGTAGGGAAAACCACTAGACCATTCAGGTATGACCTAAATCAAATCCCTTATGATTATACAGTGGAAGTGAGAAATGGATTTAAGGGACTAGATCTGACAGAGTGCCTGATGAACTATGGACGAAGGTTCGTGACATTGTACAGGAGACAGGGATCAAGACCATTCCCGTGGAAAAGAAATGCAAAAAAGCAAAATGGCTGTCTGGGGAGGCCGTACAAATAGCTGTGAAAAGAAGGGAAGTGAAAAGCAAAGGAGAAAAGGAAAGATATAAGCATCTGAATGCAGAGTTTCAAAGAATAGCAAGGAGAGAAAAGAAAGCCTTCTTCAGTGATCAGTGCAAAGAAATAGAGGAAAACAACAGAATGGGAAAGACTAGAGATCTCTTCAAGAAAATTAGAGATACCAAGGGAACATTTCATGCAAAGAAGGGCTTAATAAAGGACAGAAATGGTATGGACCTAACAGAAGCAGAAGATATTAAGAAGAGGCGGCAAGAATACACAGAAGAACTGAACAAAAAAGATCTTCACAACCAAGATAATCACGATGGTGTGATCACTCACCTAGAGCCAGACATCCTGGAATGTGAAGTCAAGTGGGCCTTAGAAAGCATCACTACAAAGAAAGCTAGTGGAGGTGATGGAATTCCAGTTGAGCTATTTCAAATCTGAAAGATGATGCTATGAAAGTGCTGCACTCAATATGCCAGCAAATTTTGAAAACTCAGCAGTGGCCACAGGACTGGAAAAGGTCAGTTTTCATTCCAATCCCAAAGAAAGGCAATGCCAAAGAATGCTAAATACCGCACAATTGCACTCATCTCACACACTAGTAAAGTCATGCTCAAAATTCTCCAAGCCAGGCTTCAGCAATACATGAACCCTGAACTTCCAGATGTTCAAGCTAGTTTTAGAAAAGGCAGAGAAACCAGAGATCAAATTGCCAACATCCACTGGATCATGGGAAAAGAGTCCCAGAAAAACGTCTATTTCTGCTTTATTGACTATGCCAAAGCCTTTGACTGTGTGGATCACAATAAACTGTGGAAAATTCTGAAAGAGATGGGAATACCAGACCACCTGACCTGCCTCTTGAGAAACCTATATGCAGGTCAGGAAGCAACAGTTAGAACTGGACATGGAACAACAGACTGGTTCCAAATAGGAAAAGGAGAACATCAAGGCTGTATATTGTCACCCTGCTTATTTAACTTCTATGCAGAGTACATCATGAGAAACGCTAGGCTGGAAGAAGCACAAGCTGGAATCAAGATTGCCAGGAGAAATCTCAATAACCTCAGGTATGCAGATGACACCACCCTTATGGCAGAAAGTGAAGAGGAACTCAAAAGCCTCTTGATGAAAGTGAAAGAGGAGAGTGAAAAAGTTGGCTTAAAGTTCAACATTCAGAAAATGAAGATCATGGTATCTGGTCCCATCACTTCACGGTAAGTAGACGAGGAAACAGTGGAAACAGGGCAGACTTTATTTTGGGGGGCTCCTAAATCACTGCAGATGGTGATTGCAGCCATGAAATTAAAAGATGCTTACTCCTTGGAAGGAAAGTTATGACCCACCTAGATAGCATATTAAAAAGCAGAGACATTACTTTGCCAACAAAGGTCCGTCTAGTCAAGGCTATGGTTTTTTCAGTAGTCATGTATGGATGTGAGAGTTGGACTGTGAAGAAAACTGAGTGCCAAAGAATTGATGCTTTTGAACTGTATTGTTGGAGAAGACTCTTGAGAGTCCCTTGGATTGCAAGGAGATCCTACCAGTCCATTCTAAAGGAGATCAGCCCTGGGATTTCTTTGGAAGGACTGATGCTAAAGCTGAAACTCTGATACTTTGGCCACCTCATGCAAAGAGCTGACTCATTGGAAAAGACCCTGATGCTGGGAGGGATTGAGGGCAGGAGAAGGGGACAACAGAGGATGAGATGGCTGGATGGCATCACTGACTTGATGGATGTGAGTCTGAGCGAACTCTGGGAGTTGGTGATGGACAGGGAGGCCTGGTGTGCTGCAATTCATGGGGTCACAAAGAGTCGGACACAACTGAGCGACTGAACTGAACTGAACTGAACTGAAGGATGCCATTGGAAGGAATGTGTGCTTAACATACTGTGTATCTCCACTCACCCACAGCCTCTAGTACCCAGATATGCATTCAGTAAGCACTCAATAAATGTGTCTTCTTGCTGTTGGTACAGCCTAAGTGCAGGGAGTAAGGGCAGAGTGTTGACGACTGGAAAATGAGAGTGTTTCAGAATTACAGAGCAAATGAACAGGGAAATGTCTCGTCTATAATAAATATACCTCTGAAGAGTCTTAAAAGAAATCAATGAAGCACAACATCAAAGTCCCAGGGAGTTATAAATCAGCAGCCTGGTAGACAAAAGTGCATCTGAAATCATTTAAAGTGCACCAGAAATCATTTATGTCTGAGTAATTAGAACACATTGGAACGACTCTGTGCCATTGAACTGAAATTGAGCAACATAACGTTTAGAAATCCCCACAGACTCGGGGAGGAAAAGGAAGAAAGTTGCGTTGAAAACTCCCCCACCTGTCCGGAGCCCTCTTGAATGGTCCCCAGGAGGCCTGGAGGGAGACAGTTGTTGTTTAGTTGCTAAGTCTTATCTGACTCTTTGGGACCCCGTGGACTGCAGCAGGCCAGGCTTCCCTGTCCTTCACTATCTCCCAGAGTTTGCTCAAACTCATGTCCACTGATTCAGTGATGCCATCCAACCACCATCATCTGTCAACCCCGTTTCCTCCTGCCCTCAATCTTTCCCAGCATCAGGGGCTTTTCCTAAGAGTCGGCTCCCCCCATAGGGTGGCCAAAGTATTGGAGCTTCAGCTTCAGCATCAGTTCTTCCAATGAATATTCAGGGTTGATTTCCTTTAGGTTTGATCTCCTTGCAGTCGAAGAGACTCTCAAGAGTCTTCTCCAGCACCACAGTCTGAAAGCATCAGTTCTTCAGCACTCAGCTGGTCCAATTCTCACAACCTACATGACTACTAGAAAAACCATAGCTTTGACTATATGGAACTTTTTCAGAGAGACACAGAGTTTTTTTCTAATGTTTGCCCAAACTGGCTTTTTCCTTCTGGTTTAAAGATGTCTGTGGCCCCAGTTGTTGAAAGAAAAATGCAGGTCCCAGGCTGCATGTAACAGACTAGGGTCCCTCATCTGACCTCACTTCCGAACTGAGAGGGGTGTTTGATAAGACAGAAAAGACACCAGGGGAGTGTGAGAACTCATGTGTTTTCCCAGAGAGGTGGCCAGTCTTAGCAAGGAAAAGGCTGGACTTTCTTCCCAGGGCTCCCACCGGAGGTGACACTCCCTCCCACAGCCTCACGAGGGGGAAACTGATGGGGACTGGGGTCCTGGTGGGTGGGAGCAGAATGAAGGGTCCGAGGGCACCCCAGATGGGGAGAGCAGGAGGTGAGAAGGACCAGACAGAGGGGCTTCTGAAGGCTACCTACCAACCCAGTGGCCAGATTGATAGCTGGGAAAAATAACCCTACCCTCTTTTATTTGGGGAATAAAATAAGGAAATAGCAGGAAATGGCACATGAGTATTAAACACTCTTACAGCCCCTGCACTCTGCGATGGAACCTGGCCCGCCTCACATGGCCCCAGCATGGCCCCAGGACTGGAAGGCTTCCACAGTCTAAACTGCCCCACGAGCCAAACCTGACATTCTTGAGTCACTGTCAACTCGCAGACAGAGAGGAATAAAAATCCCTGTCCGGGCCATGCCTCCCTCATTCTCTCCCCTGCTCCCCACTATTTTTAGACAACCTTACCTCAGGCTCTGGGAGTCATGTCCTGGGCTGTCACCCGGCTCCATCAGCAGGTGGGCAGACATGAAAGCAAGCGGAAGACCCTGCATGCAGCATGGGATGGGGAGGGGGTAATGCTCAGCCCATTTACAGAAGCATGTCTACTCATGCCTCCCTGCCTAGAATCCAGAAGGTTATGTTGGGGAATCCATCTTCAACCGTATGACTGCAAATGTGGTGCGGGCATACGTGCACCTGGACGGCACATAGAGGTCCTGCTGGAGTCTGGAGAGGATGACCGCTGCCATGCCAACAGCTGTTTTCCCTTCTGGAGCCTTTGCAATCCTGCTCCTGCTCCAGATGAGTGAGGCCCCTCAAAGGAGCCACAGGGACCTTCACAAAATGCGAATGGTGAAGCCTTTCAAGGCCTTCCAGGGCTTTGGGATAAAGACCAGTGTCTTCCCACAGCCTGGGAGCCCTGTGTGGGGTGACCCCTGTCCTGACATCCCTTTGGCCTCATCTGGGATACTGCCGCTCAGGCAGACTTCTGACGGTTCCTGGAAATAACCATGCCCCTTCTGGTCACAGGGCCTTTGCACATACTGCTGCCTCTGTCTGAAAGGCTGTACTCCCTACCTTAGTCCCAATCCTATTCTCCTCCTTGAGGCTTCAGCTCATGAGTCCCCTCCTGGGGGGACCCCAGATATGCCCCTCCATCTGGGCCAGCTTTCACTGTCAGAGGCCCTCCCAGGAATGCATCCCTCCCTTTGTAGACTCCTTTAGTGTTTATCTGCTTACTCTCTGTCTCTCCCACTAGACTTCAGGGTCTGGGAGGGCAGGGCTCGACATATCTCAGGTGATGACTGTAGTCTGAGCATCTACGCAGGGCCTGACACATGGTGTTGCCCAAAACTGGGCAGATGAATGGCTAGATGAATGTGCAGATGGGTGGATGGGTCACCGGTTTTTGTTGACAGTGGTTTGGGAGACTGATCATTTTTATCAGCTAGAAGAATACGAGGACATCAAAATACAAAGCAAAGGGTACTGGAAGTTGAAAAAAGCCAAAAAAGAAACAACAGCGATAATGCTGGCGGGGGCAAGCCCACTAAGTCATTCATTCAGTCAGTCATTGACTCTCTCATAATGTGCTAGGCTCCTCCAACATGTGGGCTCCGGGATGGTGCTGGGGTGGCAGGGAGCTGCTGGGGCCCACCTTGTGGACCAGGGTTTGGATCTAGGTCATGAGGTCTCACCAAGTTTGGCCAAGCTCTGGCCTGCGGTGGCCCTGAGTCAATGTTGGCCAAACACCTCAAAATGCATGGCACCTGCCAACCTTCCAGGAGGGTGCTTCCCCGTGTCCCCACATGAGGGGAACACAACCTTGGGGGACAACAGCCTGAGGGCTGACCTCTCCTTGGCACCCACTTCTCTCCAGGGGGGCACTCGGCATTCACATTCCACTCCCATCTCAGACCAGCAGTGAAAGACAGAAGTTGGCTCAATGTGTTTTGCTGGTAATGGGATAGACGGATGGCATATTGGAAATTCACATTTAAAATACATCTCTCCCTTCTGTAAATGAGATTGCATCTACCGATTCGGGTAATGAACATCTACTTAGATCCACGCCTCGGGCTGGAAGCAAGAGCCTAGGCACGGTTCAGCCTGTTCCGGGTGGTCCAGCCCATTTCGGTGCTCATCACAGAGCCTCTCCCCTTCCTCTGGTCATTTTATTTCTTAGCAAAATCATTACTGAGAATATTGAACTGCCTTACAGAGACATATTTACTTCCCTTATCTTCCCTCCATCTCTCTTGATTAAAAGCTATGTGTGATATTTGTAGTTATCAAACATCAATATTTGGCCTGGATTTGCGGGAGGGAGGTGGTGGAAGAAAAGGCGTCTGACCGTTTCTATAAAGGGGAAAACCTTGAGCAAACAGGCTGCGTTTCTTACCAGGGGCACTAAAGAGCAGGGACTCATTTCGGAAGGGACCGGCCAGACTGCACCCTGGCAAGCTTCGTGACACCAACGACTGGGGCTAGAAATTAGATTCCAGATTTCATCTGGAAGGCCGGCTACCTTCAGAGGGTTGGGAAAGGGGGTGACAATTATGCAGCCTGCCTGACAACTTGATCAGAGCGACTACAGCCTTCTTCCCCAACAGCTGAGTCCAGCAAAGTGCACAGAGCTGAAAATAACAACAATAATAACAATATGAGTTAACCCTTCTGAAGTGCCCACCCCCTAACATTATATCTACATTAACTCAATCCTCACAACAACCCGATTTATCAACTCCAGACGTGGAAAGTGTGGGGCAGAAAGTTCCAGTCGCTTGCTCAGTCCTTCCATCTGGAGTAAGAGGCAGAGCTGGAAGTCAGTGCCCGCAGCCCAGCTCCTGAGCCTGTGTGTGTAACCACTCCACAACCCTGCCCTCTGTCTCACAGGCACTCCTGGACCCCGGCACCTCCACGGCAGAGCACGGTTGCCCAGAGTCAACCATGCCCTGAATTCACAGAACAAGATGCTGGTCTAAGAGCTGCTGTTGTTGCAGAAGTGGAGTCCTTGCTTTAAGCCCTCACCATCACTGACTCCATGCGCCCCTCTGTCTATCAGTCAGCATGGTAATAACCACATCTGCCCTCTGGGGCATGACAACAAATCACAACTTATACTTTCAGAGGGCTTTTAGCATGCAAGTGGGATTTATATTCATTGATGGTAGGAGTGATCATTTGTAAAAACGCTTTAGAAAAGTTTAGGGGTCGCATCTACTGAAACTGAATGTGTATCCCTTCCACACCCAAATATACCCTGTGGTGGATTCCCAAGATAAATGGGTGCATATGTCCATTAAACAGCAGGCACATGAGAGTGTATAGCCCCAAACCAAAGACAGCCCAAGCGCTCATCAGTTGGAGAGCGGATGAATCAAGCATGGTATAATCAATCAATGAAATACTATTCGACAATTTTACCGAAAACAGTCAATGATGCATGCAATAATGTGGCTGAATCTCCCAGGGATGAGGCTGAATAAGGTAGATGTGTATAGGGTCCATTTATATGAAGTTCGCAAATGAGCAAAATCTATCTTTGGTGGTAAAAATCAGGAGGGTAGTTGGCAAAAAGTAGTAGCGACTTCGGTGAGGCACAAGGGAGCCTGTTGGGGTGTCCTCCGCCCATAAGACTGATCTTGTTATTCACTCATTCATGTCAGCAGCAAGCATTTATTGAGCACCCACTGTATTTTACACGCCCCCTCTGGAGACGAGGAGAACACTCATTCCCAACTGGAAGTACGACGCTCGCCTTGGAAACCTCTCAGAAACCCAGTATCTCCAGGGGGCACAGCCAACTTCGGGGACCTGGGGACATCGCTAAGGAGATTTCCCCCTTTTATCTGGCAGCGAGTGGTGCAGAGAATGGCAGGGCGGCTCATTAGAGCCGCAGACCTCTGCACTCGCTGAGCCCGAGGTCGCGAGCACCACTCAGCATTTCATCGTGGCAAGCCTGGCTTGCTTTCATCAGAACCACGTGGCCAAAATCATGTGCGACATTTTGAAGGGAAAAGAATTTAAGCCTCCATGTCTCACTGCCCTGAGTATCAGCTTTGTCCTTCTGCTCTTAATGCTGTTATCTCGTCCGCACACTTGGTGTTCTGCTGAGCAGATGCTATGGAAAGGCAGATCAGCGAGGAGAAGCAGAGTGCGCCTGGCGGCCTGGGTATCGAGCCAGTGACCCCTCTGCTCTGGAAGCCAGCTCCAGTGGGGTGCAGGAGAAGATAACGCCTGAGGAGGACCAAGGCTTCCCCCAGTTCCACAGCTTCCAAGCCCGGTCCCAGGGAGCTCTTTCTCAAATGCAAATCAGATAAGACAATCATGAGCTTAAAACCCTCCAGTGGCCCCACGTGGATCACAGCCAAAACCCAACTGCTTGCCCACCGTGGAGCATGGGGCGGGCGGGGAGGTGGGTGACAGTGTCCACCCCTCCTGCTCATCCCTGGCATCCCCTACTCTAGAACCTAAGCCAGGTGTAAATCCATGCCCACGCTTCCCCTGCTCCTCCACAAGTGTGATGACCCACCCTTGTCTTCAAGATGCTTTGACATCTCTTCCATGACGCCTTCTCTGACTGCCTATTTATGCCACTACTAAATTTTGCATTGTGCCTCCACTAAGAAGCAATCAGATGGTGCCTCCACGATGGGTTTCATTGTCATCTTCCCTCGTAGACCACAAGCACTCAGAGGGCAGGATCTGGGTCTCTTTCATCTTTGTACCCTCCGACTTTCACCAGTAACTGCAACAGAGTTTGCTTAAGGGTGGAGGGTGGAGAAGGGGAGGAGCGTGGAGGAAGGGAGAGATGAGGAGGAGGGGAGGGGAGGAAGGGAGGGGGAGTGGACGGTGGGGGGGGCATCTAGTCGGGGGAGAAACTCAGTGCAGCCACAGAGACTTGGGAAGAATTGGAGGGCAAAGCTTTTCCGAGGGATTTGTGTGGACGGTTAGGAATCCAGACAGATTTGGAAGGGGTGGGGGTGGGGGCGGGTGACCTGAAGCAGAGGAGATGACCTGGGTAAGGTCCACAGTTGGGGAAGATGGCAGGTGGAGACAGGAGGACCTGGGCTGGAGGAGTGGCAGGGTGGGGCCCACGGCCAGCTTGGAGGGGTCCCAGTGTGTTCTCACATCCCAGGGAGCCACTGAAACGTGGAGAAGGAGAGCGAACCCTAGTCAAGAGGCTGACCAGCTTGGGGGGAAAGAACTGGAAGAGGAGGACGGGTTAGAGCTCGTTATGTAATCCAGACGCAACGTAAGGAAGGCATGGACCTGAGCCATGCATCCACTGGGGATGTGCTGATGGGGGCATGGATAAGCTGTGCTGACTTCAGAGAGGGGAGTGCCAAGGGTACCAGGGGCCAGGAGGGCGGCAGCGCATCTGAATGCACAGGAGGAGAAGCACTGGGGAAGGTGGGCAGATGGGCAGCTCCAAGTGAGCTCCGGGAGACTCTGTGTCTCCAGGAGGCACCTGGCATTGGGGTGGTGCCAGTGCAGCCTCCCCTCCCCAACTACCAGTTATAATCGATGGTTCCACTCCTTCCTGCTGAGGACAGGAACAGCCTTAGGTGCACTGGGCCCACTGACTGGCATCCATGAATGAGGTGCTACCTGTCTCCTACACCTGGCCACAGGCATCACGACCTGGGGTCAGGGGTGGGGAGCTAAAAGAGGCTGCTGGACCCACATTTCACAGGTGAGCTGCGGGCAGAACTGGGGATGAAGTCCAGCCAGATGCACCAGAGCTCATTCTTGTACATTCTGCTCCCTCTTGGAAAGTCAAACAGGCCTGTCAGGACTCACGGTAACTATGAACCGGAGAAGAAATGACCAGGAAATCCGCCTCAAGAAGAAACTGGCTCCTTTTCCTTTTTTTCCTCTAGAATCTGACACGAAACCTTGGTCAGCTCCCATCAGAAGTAAAGTCTGGGCGAACCGGTGCCAGTGGAAAAGAGAAAGGGATTGTGTTTCCTTTCCAGAGCTTCCTTCACCTCCATCCTTTGAAACAACACAGATCACTTTTGCTAAGTTCCAAAAGGTGGCAGCATTCTATTAAATATTCATTTGCTGCTGAGGCAAAATGAGGAGGAAGTTGAGACAAGCAGACGGCCAGATGGCCAAGGTCAGGATATCTGGGGGTATCCAGCACTGATGGGGGGCTGGTGTGTGTGGGGGAAGCTGTGAGCCCTCTACTGGGGCAGGAAGGGAGGATCCTGGACATAGAGACCCCAGACCACCACCCTTGACCCCAAGACAAGGAGTGTTTTAGACTCATCTTAGGACTGTCATAGCACAGGGTTAGCGGAGATCAGACCCCAGAGTGTTCCCCTGTTTATGCCGCTTACGGTGGAGAGTTTTAGACCTGTGACACGCCTCTCACCAACAGCGAAGGTGATGGGTATCACTCAAACGATTCTGCCAGGATGGGCAGACCCAAAGCAAGCGTGCCCTACAGACTGTCCCACCGGCCTTGAGAAGGGAAGCTGCCATGAGGGGGGCAGATGGCCGGGAGATGCAGGCAGCCTCTGGGAGCAGAGGTCCGCCGCCCTCCATCCACAAGGGACTGAATTCACCACAGCCAGCTCCAGGTGAGACCCCAGCCCAGGCTGACACCTTGCTTGCAGCCTCGTGAGACCCTGAGCAGAGTACCTAGCCATGCCAGGCCTGGGCCCTGGACACACGATAACTGCGATACAAGCTGCTGAGTGTCTGGTGAATTTTTAGGTCGCAAAAGGAAGTGAACACAGTGCATATCTGTCACAGAGACACATACAGGTTATGGACTACAGCTCTGGAATGAGACAGAACAAAATGCAATAGAAATTTGGATTCTGCTACTGAACTGCGTCATGTCTCCTGGATAGTACAGAAAGAGAGAAAAATGCAAGCAGAATGTTATTTGTGCTGGGCAGTGTCACCGCCAACTGCTTAAGGAGGCATTTATACCAGAGAGAACCCCCAGATCAAGTGTGGGTCTATCTCATGCCTTTTTTATTTTGGTTTTTTTTTTTTCTTTTGGTCTCATTTCTCATGCACCTCTCGTCACGTGACCTTTTGGCTGCAGTGACCCCGATGTTTACATACAGGTAACATGACCTCAACACAACTACTTCACCCAGCACCTAAGCAAAGACTCTAGTCTGTTCTAAGATTTGAGGAATGCATGGCTCACTCAGATGTGGGTGCGGAAAGGCTGGTCTCCAGCCTGGAATCTTCCTGTGGGGTCTTTAGCAGGTGACTCTGACCAGGTGTGAGTCACCAGCCTTACCTGCTGACTCTGAAGTCAATCTGACACCTAAAATGTTCCCAGAAATGCTCCCTGAAATGCCAAAACAGAACCAAGTGGCCTTCCCCTCAGCTCAACTCAGCTCGGGAAACAGCCCAATCCAGGTTCAAGTTCAGACCCAACACCCATGAGCTGTGAGGCTCAGCATGTCACTCTCTGCTGAGCCTCAGTCCCCTCACCTGGGAAATGGGGTCAGGGACATTTCCCCCTCAGTGGGCTGCTTCAGGGATGGGTGAGATCACGCACTTGAAATACTGAGCATAATGCCAGCTACTTCCTAGGTGCCTAGTAATGCTGGCAATCATTATCATTTCCTTATTCTGGATGCAAGTGAGTGGCACCCAACGTGTCCAGGAAAGACCCTTTCTGGGAGGCAGGACTACAGCAGAAAGCTAGTGCCAGAAGCTGCAGCGCCGGCTGGTACCAAGGGGCAGTGAGTAGAAAGACACCAGGGCCTGAGGCGTCCTTTCTCCTGGGGCAGCCAAGGGCCAGAAAGTGTCTTCGGACCCTGGTCCAGTCTTATAAACTGCATTTTCACTCCTCTAAGGGGACTGCAACATTTCTATAACAACTGAGAGTGAAACTTTATTAAAATGCCATCAGCTGTCCTAGAAACCTCCCTTGACAGCTCAGAACCCACCACTTAATTTTAAAAATAGTCATTGTCATTATTATTATTATTGGGTTGGCCAAGAAGTTCATTTGGGTTCTTACGGAAAAATCTGAACAAACTTCTTGGCTGATCCGATACTTTTACTATCAAGGAAAACAACTACATACTATAAAATAAAACAAAACCTGTAGAGTCAAAAAAAAAAAAAAGCAAAACCAACCAATTTAGTTGATTTTCCCATCTGCCTCTCTGACATCTCTCTCTGCTTTTCAGAGAAGAGGAGATATATGAATCTAATTGCATATAATTGAAATTATATGCAATATAATATATAATGTCATCCAGAAAGGTTGGTCACCATATGACATAGGCTGCATTTCTCACTCCACAATATGTCACGAGCATCTTTCCAAGTCAATAAACATAAATCCTCACCATGAAATCCTAGCAGCAGCTTAGAACTGGACTTTATAGACGCTCATAGTTTACTTTTAAAAATTCCTTATTGACAGATATTGAGGGTGTACCTTTTTATTATTTTTGCTAATAGAATTACCCCTCAACAAACACTGCTTTCTCACACTCATACAATCAACCGCAAGGTGTCCATTCCTAGAAGTGTAATTACTTGGATCAGAGAGTGAACACACTTTGCACACTGAGACAGGTGCCATAAACCACCCTCCAGAAAGGTTGGTCACCATGTGCTGCCACCGACGGAGGTCACGCTGTGACTGCTTCTGCCCGTAACACGCTGGCCTGGGAGGCTGACCTGCGGATTCCAGACAGGGAGACCCGGACCAGAGAACTGGGAGGGTCGAGGGTAGGGAGAGAGGGGATGCTTACCATCCTCTGATCTTCAGAGCTCGAATCCCAGGGAAACTCTAAAAGTCTGCAGCCTCCAGGGGGAAACAAGTGGGACAGTATCCCATCAGCCTTAATGAGGCGAGGCTGGAGGCTGGAGAATACCCAGCCCAGCCCAAGGAGGCTGAGCATCCGGGGGTGCTCTTTCGGAAAACAGAGCTCTCGGCCACCACTGGTCTTACTGTGAACAACAAGCATTATGAGGTGGGGGGTTTCTCCCCACCTATCTGACTACTTCCGAAGAAGCTTCTGCGCTGCACCCCCAACTGCAGGACTCTTTGGTGAGTCACTTTCCTGCTCCCCATTTCATCTTCTCACCTGCTAAATGTTTTTAGGACCGTTTTATTTTATTTCCATAGTCTTAGTGAGAGGTTACCAGAATCCTGCGTGGAGCATGGATGGTTCTTTTAAAATTATGAAAAGTGTGGTAGCCAACCTCCAAAGTGACCCCCCAGTAATTCAGCAGAAGTGACGGCACGTGACTCCCCAGGGCACAGGAGGCATCCTGGTTTCTGCCTTGCTCTCTCTCTCCCAGGATTTCTCACCCTGGGGGAGCCCGCCAGCCACGTCATAGGAGCCTGCCTCCACGTCACAGCTTTATGGAGGTGTCCACACACGAGGAACTGAGGCCAGGTGACAACAATGACCTAAGCCATCTTGGAGGTGGATCCTCTAGCCTCAGTCAGGCCTCCAGGTGGCAGCAGCCCTGGCTCATGAGAAACCCTGAGCCAAAACCAGGCACCAAAGCCATTCCCAGAGTCCAGAGGCACTGACACTGTGAGATCATACACATTTCTGCTTTTACCCGGGACTGAAATCTAGGGTTCCTTTTCAATGTGGCAAGAGGTAACTAACACACTTTCCTGCTCTATCAGTTAGCTTCCCATCCACAATAGGGAGAGACAGTTTCATGGGCTTGGGGTGAAGCCAGAAGACTGTGCCCCAGCGACGGAGTGGCTCAGCGGGTGGATGCAGCCTCTGAGTCCTGGGGTACATTACTACACTCCGGTCTTGATTTCCTCATCAACACAGTGAAGACAGAGATGGTGTTTACCTTACGGGGTTGTTGAGGGGGCTTAGAACAAAGAAGCAATGTCTGGTCAGTGGCCAGGTAGCACATGAAAATCGGTTGTGTGGTTGTCATTTTTCATCATCTTTCCTCTTCTTCCTCTTCCTCTCAGCAACTCAGATAAATGTCTCTTTCAGGTGACCCAGCAGTGAGGTTTATTATTTAAAAAAAAAAAAAAAACACAACCTCAAAATCTTTTAGGGGGAACAGACAGAGGCCAAAAGGTGGGACCTTGGAGAGTCCAGCTTTGTACAAAACACCAGCGTTGACTGGGGAAAAAGAAGGAAGCATTTCAAATACACAGCATACATATGGACCCTGCCCAGGACCGCATGAACATCTCTGATAAAGGAATCCACTCTTAGCCATTCATTTATCACTACCACAGCGTCTTGCCATATTCTTTCCATGTTCTTCTTATTTCCATACTATTTTTTTCTTTAAGTCAACTCATCTTTTTCAAAACTTTAATATTTTCAAAATACATTTCACTACCATAAAGAGAAAGCCAGTATCCATTGCTATAAAGAGAAGATCATCATGAAACCACATAACAACAGTCAATACAAAACAACAGAAACCAAAGCCCATGTGCCCCTTGACGTCATCGCAGGCTCACCACTAATACACAGGCTGACTGCACTTCGGGATCTCACCACGAGGTTAAACATCCTGGAGACGTCGGGCAGGAGTGAACTTGGAACTGTAAAGGCAGGGAACATCTCTGGTACCTGGTTGACAGGTGGCGGGGGGGAGGGGGAGGGCGGGTGCACAGAAATCCACAGAGATCCTAATACCAACCACGGTCACGTGCCCTGAAGCCCCCAATCCAACGCCACAAGGTGGGCCCCCCAAGGCACTCAGTACGCATCCCTTTCTTTACCGTGGGGACAGTCAAATGATAAACTTCCTTCCCACTTTCCCAGCACCTTGGGGCCCACCGTCACATCAAGAAGTAAAGAGATTAGCCCGTGGCCCCTGCCCTGGTCACTGTTTCTCCTGGGTTTGCTCTCCCAAGGGACCTGGCCCTTCTCAGAGGAAGGTTCTTGTCTTTCACATCATGTGCCAGGGCTGAGGCTCTGGCCCCAGGTGTTTCCTAACAGAAATTCAGTGAGTGCCTGGGAACATTTATTCCCCTCTCAAACCCAGTTACTTCTCCAATGAGATCAGTTTTAAGTTACAAACACACACGCGCACACACGCACTCCCAGTGATGGATGATGGTGACCAAGAAGGCTGAAAAGGATGCAAACGCAGTTTCAAACTCTAATCTGTTCAACAAAATGCTTCTACTTACTGAGGCATGCGGACTGTTGTTGGCACTGGAGAAGCAAGCTGAATGTTCAGATGTGTCGTCCTGGCGAAAACAAAGACAGGAGTAGGTGGGAAAACGGGTTGAGGAAACAAATTCTGATTTGGAGTATCCCAGTTTAGCACAATCCCACAGCAAGCTCGTGCGCCCTCCCATTCCCCCTCTCCAGTAGGGGGTCTAGACCCTCACTGCCCAAAACGGCAGCCGCTAGCCACCACGTATGTATGGCTAGTCTCAACTGAAATGTGCTGCAAGTATTAATTACATAGCAGATTTTGAAGACACAAGAAAAAAAAAAGAAGTGTAAAATATCCTATTAATATTAATATCTCATTAATATTTTTATATCGATTACATGTTAGAATGATAATACTTAATAATATATAAAAATAAAGCATTTTAGCATGCTTAAATATATAAATATATTATGCATATTTAAAATAAAATATATTGTTACAGTTAATTTCATCTGTTTCTTTTTACTTTTTAATGTGTCTACGGGAAACATTTGAATTGCGTACGTGGCCCTCATGACATCTCTATCAGGCAGCACCGGTCTAGATTTTTTTGAATGTGGACACTCCATCCTAGCCTGAGGACCCAGGTGGCAGTTTCATGGCTTCCCTGGTGGCTCAGTTGGTAAAGAATCTGCCTGCAATGCAGGAGACCCAGGCCCAACCCCCAGGTCGGAAGAGGACACAGGTGGTCCTATGAAAACCATGCCCACCATTACTTCCACTATAACTTGCCACTGTTTCACACTCGCGACAGCTCAAGCCTATGGAGCAGCTGGGATGCTGTGTGCCTAGAGATCTTCACGCATTTTCTTCTTTAACCCTCACAAGGACAGAGGAAGGAGGTTTTGCTCTCAGCCCCATTTTACAGGCAGAGAAACACAAGAGAGGCTGAGAACTCATCCAAGGCAACTCAGTAGGGATGCTGTGGAGCCAGGGCCTAAACCAAAAGGTTAAATGGATGGGTGTTAAGCGCTGTGGCTCCACTCTCCCTGTGGGGCTTTTACCCATTTCTCCATGTGCAGCACACAGGAGCCTGTCGTAGCCACTCACTAACCAAGTCTGGGGAGCTTGCCCCCCGAAAGATGCCTGCAGTGCCTATAGCTCCAAATTTTCATTAACGTCATCGGGTTTCACCTCAAGTCACCCCTTAAACCTCCTGGGCAGAGACAGGGGCAACTATATGTGTGTGTGTTCATGCACAAAAGAGATGAAGATATAGACAGAGACACAGAGACCAGAAGAGAGAGGGAAGGAGCTGGACCAGGCAGTTACTCAGACCCACCACACAGTCCTGAGAGGGCGGTGTCCGTAAACAGATCTGAACTCACAATGAGGAGGCAGACCCCGCTCGTCACTTCCCTTTCTGCAGTTTTCCCACAGCCAGTGGTCACGGGAAAAGCTGACGACCAGAAAGTCAAACCCGTGTTTGTGCCTCTCCTCCCTCTACAAGGAGCAGTCCTCACGCCGCTCCCCACCTACCACCCCCAGGTTACTAAAATGAAGTAATGAATTAGAGAAAGAAGGAAGGAAGGGAGGGGTGGGCTTAAGCATGAATCAGAGCCCCCAGACAGGGACTGCACAAAGCAGCCCCTGAGTGGAGAGGAGGAAGACACACTGATTCTCCTTTGACGGGTGTCCTGTGGCCTGAAAAAGGCTGGGCTTTCTTACTTCCTTCTTGGCCTCATCTTCTAAATGAGCCAACTAAAAGCCCTGCTTGAGTGATGAGTTCAGCCTAACGGCAGATCTCAACCAGGACCACATCCAAGCGTTACAGACCCCCAGGGGCCCCTGCCTCCTGGGCACTCCTTTCTTTGAAAGGGATCCTGAGGCCACAGCTGCCCCAGGAGAACCTGGCCTCCGCGCACTTCCCGCTGGTCTAGGGACACACAGCCACCCAAGAGCACCCATCTCGGGCTCTCCCAGGAACAGGAACCAAGACAGAGACAGCCCCCAGGCTCAGGGATCTGAAACACTCCCATTCAAAGCCGGGCTCGGGTCCATGAGCTGAGCTGCTCAGTCGTGTCCAACTCTGCAACCCCATGGACTGTAGCCCACCAGGCTTCTCTGTCCATGGGATTCTCCAGGCAAGAACACTGGAGTGGGTTGCCATTTCCTTCTCCAGGGGATCTTCCTGACCCAGGGATCGAACCTGGATTTTCTGCATTGGCAGGAGTGTTCTTTACCACTAGCACCACCTTGAGTCCATAGCAACCACCAGCTCTGGAAAGCTGAACTCAGGGTTAAGCCTAAATTAAGAGCCTTAATTTTAATAGCATCACGGATTCAACGGACATGAATTTGGGCAAACTCTGGGGGATAGTGAGGGACAGGGAGGCCTGGCATGCTGCAGTCCATGGGGTTACAAAGAGTCGGACACAACTTCATGACAGAACAACAACAAAAGAACCTCCCAGAGGAAGCTGATTGGAAAGGAAGAGAGGCCCCTGGTGAGCCGTTCCTCCCACCGAGGCAAACACCCCTGGGCCTGGGAAGAGACAACTTGTACTCAAGCATGACCTTACTTGGGAACCTGGTCACCCAAGAAATTTCTATCTGCCTGGCCCTGTGAGCCTCTTCCTTCCCTCTGCCCCCTCCTCACTTCCCCCACCTCCCACAAGCAGGGGCCTCCTCTCCCCCAAGACCTGAGCCTGGGATCCCAGAGGCCCGGGCTCTGCTCAGCTGACCCTCCCTCACTGTGCCCTACCTCCTTCCCAGGTCCATTATCGGGAGCAGAGACGCCTTCACCCGAGGAGCTGCAGGGGGCACCAAGTCAGTCTGCCGCCCTCCACAGGCCCCTTCTGTCCTCCCACCTCTTGGCGGCGTCTCACACCCGCAGGGGTTCACACACCTGCTGCACTGGCAGCCCCCACACCGCTCAGCACGGTCCCTGTTTATCCTGCACAAAGCAGCTGACTCTTTGCCCGAGCCCCTGGGTTTCCTTTACCTTGAAAACAGCAAGAAGCATGTGAATAGGTTCAGAACTAGATTACGGAGACAGAGATGAGAAAAGAGATGTTGTCTCTCAAAGAAGGGTGAGGAAGCAGCCGTCTGATGCTGTCCTCGTTTCCAGAAAGCCCCTCTTGTTCCCACCCCACCCCCCACCTATAAACATCTACAGCTTCTGACTCAAGCTGGTCCATCCTGATGAGATCTTTCAGCAGGAGAGAGACCTAACTGCCTCCCCTTCATGGGTCAAGGACCAGGCCCCCAAGCTGGCTGTCTCCCTAGATGCCAGCTGTCTCCTTCCCTGGGCCTCATGGCCTCCCTGGAAGTCCAGTATTCTGCCCCTGGAATTATTGTCTTTTTTGTGACTGGGTTTACAGCTTTCAGAAGCTGGGGTACAAATTGCCAGCAGTGGGCACTGAGCCAGTCCAAACAATGACTGAGGTGGAGAGCCTGCAGAACCACCAACCATCACCTTCTCAGGGATTTGGCATGAACTGGTGTGAGCTTCCAGAGAGCCATGATTGGTGGCATTAGAATGCGATGTTCCCTGCACAAAAATGAACTGTAAAGGGTTTATCCTTCAGGTTGGGCTTCCCAGGTGGCGCTAGTGGTAAAGAATCTGCCTGCCAATGCAGGAGACACAAGAGATGCAGGTTTGATCCCCGGGTTGGGAAGATCCCCTGGAGAAGGAAATGGCAACCTGCTCCAGTATTCTTGCCTGGAGAATCCCATGGACAGAGGAGCCTGGTGGGCTACAGTCACGGGGTCACAAAGAGTCAGACATGGCTGAGTACACACACCACCACCCCATCCTTCAGGTTAACAGAAGGCCAAGACCTTGGCTAGCTAAAGCCTCCTGAGTAATGGACAGAGGGTGAGGTGTCGGGGGTATGGTGGGGACCCAGCAGTGGACAGTAAGACCTGCAGGAAACTCAGCTATGAAAGAGAGGTGGGATCAGCTCTTCAAATGGCTGCTACCCAATTTCATTACACCCTAAATCACCCTGACCACGAGGGTTTGATATTCCTTGAAAAGTCTGGATGCGGAGAGAAACAGGGAGGGTTGAGAAGCCTGTGAGGCCAGATCATGGTCCCTACATGATCCCAAGCAACACACATTTTCACCACCCCATGAAGACTGCATTTTCCACAAAAAAAAAAATCAAACCAATGCCTTAATTTGTGGACCAATTAAAGGACATAATGTATTCAAGCCACTCATGTAGGTATTTGTCACCTCAAAGTGGTGAAGAGCTCTCTCATTACAAACCCCAAACCCATAAGATAAAAAATTTTGAACAGCTTTCTGCATGAAAAATAATACCATAATGTGGAAGATGGCAAAGGTAACATAAAAGAAAAATTAAAACTCAAAGGAAAAAACAAGCAAAGGCGATGGACAGCCAGCTCACAAAGGGTGTGGTGATGCAAATGTCTGTTGTTGACATTAAGAAACCCTTAACGTCACACATAATAAAGCAAATGCAAATTAAGATGGTTTTTATTTGTTTTACCAAGATTGATAAAGATAAAAGCTGGACAAAGGATCATAGTTGTAGGAGTGCAGAGAAACAGGAATTCCTTTTCTTTAAGTGTGTTTATTTCTCTTTGTCTGCGTTGGGTCTCCACTGCTGTGCACGGGCTTTTTCCAGTTATGGTGTGCAGGCTTCTCACTGCAGTGGCTTCTCTTGCTGGAGAGCATGGGCTCTAGGGTGCGGGCTTCCATAGCTGCAGCTCACGGGCTTAGTTGCCCTGCAGCACGTGGGATCTTCCTGGACCAGGAATCGAACCTGTGTCCCCTACATTTGCAGGAGGATTCTCAACCGCTGGACCACCAGAGAAGTCCACTGGGCAACATTTTAAAAGTTGATAATATTTAAACCAGCAATTCCACTTCTTGGAATCTCTGCGATAGAGTGTCTGCACATGTGGGAAATGCCTGATGCCAAGGATGATCACTGAAGCAATTTTTTTGTGACTACAAAATATCGAGAGTAACCAAAATTTCCATTATATAGGGACCAAGTAAATAAGTTACGGTGTATCCAGACACCCCCAGTAAAGATAATGGGGCAGCTCAATACAGAACGATAGGGGAAAACAGTCAAATGCAGGGTGGCATGTATAGCAAGCCACAATCCGTGCCCTGCTTTAAGAATATATGCATATGTATCACATGCATTGAAACCTCCAGGAGATGGATAAGAAACTGACTTTAAAAAAAAAAAAGAAAGAAAAGCTGACTGTGGAGAGAGGAACTGTGCAGGATGGAATAGGAGAATTTTATTCTTCTGATGTTTGAATTACGTGTTCCAACATGTATTAACAATTAAAATTTTTATTTAATCTCAAAATTTTAAGTTTATTTGGAAAAGAAAATAATTTGAGGGAATTTCATGCAACACACTAGCAGAGTCCTTTGGGTAGAGATTCGTTTACAGACATTTTCTGAAAAATAATTCAGCCTGCAGGATGTGTCGAGTGATTTGGGGTCACTTTGGGGGACAACAGCCCTGCCAATGTGGTCTGAATACAGAAATGTTGGTACTGGGGGGAACACTTTAATTTTTTTTTTTAAACCAGGAAATTCAAGTATGTGGCACACCAGCTACACTCGCCCATCCTGTTCCCAGGGCAGGCAGTATTAATCGAGTGCTGCATTTTCCTGCCAAACCCAGATGCAGCCTCAGAATCTATCCCAGCACATTCAGAAACGCTGCCCCATCCATGCATGCTGCCATGCCGGCTGAAATCAAACCCCACCCCTGAGAGGGCAGCCAGAAACCAGAAGCAGGGTCCCCACTCACATGGTTCCCCAGCAGATCCACCTGGGCCTGAGTGCAAGGTTATGTCACCAGCCGAGTCTCAGAGCCCCAGCTCCTCCTCCACAGGTGGGAGTGGGGCAGCCGCTCCCCAAGGCCCATCTTCTGAAAATGTCACCTGGGTCCCACCTGCCCTCCCTGAATGAAACCACCAGAGCCCTTCTGAGTAAACACTGGTTAACCTTCAGCAAGGAACTCGAGCTCCCTCATTCCCCCCAACTTAGAAAATTCCATGTAAATGTCAGATTAAGCTCTTCAGGCCTCTGCTTTTAAAATGAGAGATAAAATTTAGCTCCCTATTCCCAGATGTTAAAATCTCTGCTTCTCCCCGGGGCAAAGAAATCAATGTGAGTAAGCTCCGTATGCTTTTTCCCTTGGAACACGACCACTTCCAGCAATTTATTTGACTGACTATGCCTTCTATTACCATGTAAATTGTTTCAGACTGAAGGAAAAAAAAAAAGTATTAATCTCCTCTCAGTAAGTCATAAAATAAAGAAATCAATTTCAAGGTCAATTTAGCCCAAATAACACCTGCTGCCCTTTTTTTGTAACATGCAGACTCCTCTGAAAGGCTAGGCTGCTGTCTAAGGCATCAAATATGCAGCAATGGAAAACTGAGTTTCACACCAGGGAGACCCTGGCCCAGAGGCCCCATGGCTCTGAGAGTGAACTTGGGGAGGACAGGGTCAACAGGACTCAGATGAATAATCCTCTTCAGGTCAGGGCAGGAGGATGAAAGAGGAGCTGCAAAGGGGGCCAGGTAGAGTTCCAGGAGGGTGTCTGGCTGACTTGCTGTGTGACTCTGGGAAAGTTACTTAACTTCTCTGAGCTTCAGAATCTATATCTGTAAAACTACTTTTTAAAAAACTGGAAAGAAAATGAGGGCTAGGTTATCTCACAGGACCCACGAACTCAGCCCATCATGGACTTTGTCCAAGGTTAGACACTCAGGGTTTTGTAGCCACCCTTCCCTGGTGGCTCAGACAGTAAAGAATCTGCCGGCAATGCAGGAGACCTGGGTTCAATCCCTAGGTCAGGAAGATCTCTTGGAGAAGGGAATGGCTACTCACTCAAGTATTCCTGCCTAGAGAATTCCATGGACAGAGGAGCCTGGGGGGTTACAGTCCAGGGTCAGACGCAAAGAGTCAGACACAACTGAGCGACTAACACTTTCACTTTGCACCGGTGGCGCTATAATGGTAAAGAATTCGCCTGCTAATGCAGGAGATGCAAGAGACAGGGCTGATCCCTGCGTTGGGAAAGATCCCCTGGAGGAGGGCATGGCAACCCACGCCAGTATTCTTGCCTGGAGAATCCCACAGACAGAGGAGCCTGGCGAGCTACAGTCCATGGGGTTGCAAACAGTCAGACATGACTGAGCGTGTTACACACACCCCTCCATACCCCCTGCCCTTGGTGACCACTGGTCTACTTTCTACCTCTATGGATCTCCCTGATCTGGACTTTCATAAAAAGGAATCATACAGTATGTGGCCTTTTGTGACTGGCAAACTGTTTCAAGGCTGACCCATGTTGTGGCACGTATCAGAACTTTGTTCCTTTTTATGGCTGAAAAATATTTTACTGTATGAACAGACCACACTTTGTTTGGCTGCTAATTTGTTGATGGACATTTGGGTTGTTTCCACCTTCTGGCTATTAAGAGTAATGCTGCTGTAAACATTTGTGTGCATGCTTTTATGTGGATGTATGTTTCCTTTCTCTTGCGTATATGCCTAGGAATACAGTTACTGGGCCCTATGGTAACCCACATGGCAAAGCATAATGGTCACATGGTTTAATCGTTTTAACAAGAACATTGTTTTCCAGAGGGGCTGCACCGTTTTACATTCCCAGCAATGGTGTATGAGGGCTCCGCTTTCTCAGCAACACTTGTTATTACCAGTGGTTTTCAGGATAGCCATCCTAGTCACTATCAAGTGGGATCTCGTTCGTGGTTTTGATTTGCATTTCCTCAATGACCAACAATGTTGGACATCTTTTCGTATGCTTGTTGGCCATTTGTGGATCTTTCTTGGAGAGCTATGTATTCAGACCCTTTGCCGATTTTTAAATTGGGTTATTTGTTTTTATGTAATTAAATGGCAAGGGTTCTTTTTATATTCTAGATACAAGTCCCCTATAAGAGAGATCATTGGCAAATACCAGGGACTATCCAGTCACTTCTGAACAAAGCCTTTTACTAAAGCAGCTGGGCCACGTCTGTTACAGGTAAGTAACCACCGGGGCAACGTCACAGCACTTTCTCAGAGCTTTCTATCCCGGCTCCCTCTGAGAGGTAGGACCTGGACTTGCATTTTGGAGGCCACTATTCAACCTTTTCAAGAGACAAACAAAAAAATGCCAGGACTTGACCCCACATAACTCAAGACAGACTCTCTGGAGGTAAAGTGGGAGTTTTAGTAATTCTTTTTTAAAATTTTTATTGGAGTATAGCCGCTTCACCGTGTTGTATTTTCTGCTGTACAGCAAAGTGAATCACCCATGCGCATACATATATTCCCTGTCTTTTGGAATTCTTAAATCTCCCCAGGAAATGACAATATGCTGCCAGGCTGTGAACTATGGGTCTAAACCCAGAGGGGAGGTTTGGTAGGGGCTGTCCTTTGAGGAGTCAAGGCCACCCCCACGGAGTGGCAGGACATGTGCAAGCAGCCATGCCAGATTCCCCGTCGTGAGGCCCTGTAGCTCTCACTGACCACAGCAGCGCCCGGACCTCTTACCGCTCTCTCCAGAGAGAGGCAAATGGGTTAAGACGTAGGATATTCATGAAGAAAAAATCAGCTAAGAGCAGAGGGCAGCCACAGATCCCAGACAATGTCTGCAACGTTTAAAAACCCCAACTAGAGCCAGAAGGTGGAAACAACCCAGACGTCCATCAAGGAATGAATGGATAAACAAATGTGATCTAGCTATGCAATGAACTATTTACTCAGCCATGAAAAGCAATGGGGTTCTGATTCATGCGACAACATGGGTGAACCTCGGAAATACTATACAAAGTGAAACAAACCAGATACGAAGGCCACAGAGTGTACAATCCCACTGAATTGAAATGCCAAGGGTAGGCAAGTCTATAGAGACAGGCAGTGCACTAGGGATTCTGAAGAGCTGGGAGAAGAAGGAGTCAGGAAGTAACTGCCTGACGGATACAAGGTTCTGTTCTAGGAAACAATTATGTTTTGGAACCAGTTGGACATGGCAGTTGCACAATACTGTACTAAATGCCACTGAGTTGTTCACTTCAAAAATGATTCATTGTATGTTATGTAAATTTTACCTCTTTTTATCTTAATAAGAACAACAACAACAACAAATCCCAACAGATCCAGACGTCTCTCTTTTCCTGCCTTGACCATATTTCCTTTCAAATAAAAATAAATCTATAAAGCCACATTTCTACATACATCTGAACAATCAAGAAAAGCTTTCTCCTCTATTCATCTCAAAAGCTGTTAAAATTAATCGAGTCTGTATCAGGAATGTCTAACAGAGTTACTGACTCACTGACTCAAGAAGGAAGCCTGAGTAAGAACAGAACTGTGGTCCCCGAAACGCCTGGAGAATTTCAGTCTCTGGTGAGCAAGCGAGGCGTGGGTAACTGCAGCCCCCTCCTCGCCCATCTGTGGCACAGGGATGGCCTCTGACCCCCCAGGGTACCCCACGCTCAGGAGAGGACAGTCCACCTGCTCATGCTGCCGTGTGAGGGATGCGTTTTGAGAACAGAAGAGTTTTAACAGTCCTGGGAAGGACACAAGTCTGGGATAGAAGCAATGATTCATCGCTGCACCCTTGTGAGGAAAACTCAAGGCATGAAAAGCATCTGCTGGCACATGGGCAACAATATCCAACGAGACGAGGGGTGACGGGACATTCAGAAGTCCCGGAAAAACGCTGGGAGATGCCGCGTGGAGAGAGAAGAAGGCATTAGGGATGCAAGAGGAAACCTGGACATATTTCTGGCTCGAGACGCTGAACACAGCACTCAAGTGTTCCCAAGGACAAGAGCAGCAGGGATGGCCGGGGGGCGGGGTTGCTGGTGAAGGAGACGTGGGTTATTATTACAGGAGCTTTTGCAAAATGAAGTCAGGGAGAATGGCAAAACAAGTGAAGTATTAAATAAATACTTCCTGAATGGAATCACAGGGGAGAACACTAAAATCAGGATGTCTGACAAGGGCTTTTTATCCAATCTGCCCAGGCTTTCTTCAGGGTTCCTGGGAGAGACGTTGTCAGTAGCCCGCACAACATCATGGGCCATTTAATGCAGAAATGGGGCAGTTGGGGCACGGAGCACTGGGCAGGCTGATTAGAGGGAGGTGGACTGGACTCAACAGAATCTGAGGTGTCTGGGGCAGGCGGAGGTCTTGGGCCAATCCTGGAGGCAAGTCCCTGCAAAGGAAGAGGGCGCCAGCCAGAGAACCACTGTGATGCAGAGGTTAAGAGTGTGGGCTCTCGGTCAAGCATGCTACGCTGACTTCGAGTAGATGCATGACCTTGAACATCTCTCTATTTCCCTAAGCCTCAACTTTCCCAGCTGGCTGTTAAATGAGGTAATCATAGAAGCCCAATACAACCTAACACTACAGCTCACACTACTTAGGAAACTGCCTGTTCTTTGTACACAGCTCTGACTAGGAGGAAGAAGTATATTCTCAACTTATATTGTTTATTTTATTAAAGTTCCCATTAAAAAAAAATCAATAAATCACAGCTGTTGTTATCCCCATTTCACAGAGAGGAAACTGAGACTCAGGATGGTTCAATAACATTCATGGATGTCCCTGAACTATGTACTAGCTTTTGTTGTGTGTGTGGCAGGCTGTTGCAAGAATTTTGCATGAATCATGCCATTTGAGCTCTAGAGCAACCTAGGAAACTCAAGAGCCAAAGTGGACCTTTCCCTTGCTGTGTGACCTTGGGCATGTTACCTAGCCTCTCTGTGCCTTGGTTTCTGCCTCTGATAAAAGGAGGATAACAATAACACCTTCCCCAGAGGGCCACTGCAAGGCTAAATGAGTTACTATGCGTAAAGTCTGAGAACAGAGCATGGCACATTCCCGTAAATGTGGCCATCAATATTATCACTGAAACTGGTTCATCTTACAAGACCCAAGCTATGGTTTTCCCAGTAGTCACATATGGATGTGAGAGTTGAACCATGGATGTGAGAGTTGAGCACCAAAGACTTGATGCTTTTGAACTGTGGTGTTGGAGAAGACTCTTGAGAGTCCCTTGGACTGCAAGGAGATCAAAGCAGTCCATGCTAAAGGAAATCAACTCTGAATATTCACCGGAAAGACTGATGCTGAAGCTGAAGTTCCAATACTTTGGCCACCTGATGTGAAGAGCCAACTCACTGGAAAAGACCTTGATGCTGGGAAAGACTGATGGCAGGAGGAGAAGGGGGAAGCAGAGGAGGAGATGGTTGGATGGCATCACCAACTCAATGGACATGAATTTGAGCACGTTCCGGGAGATAGTGAAGGACAGGGAAGCCTGGCATGCTGCAGTGCATGGGGTTGCAACTGGACAACAACAAAAACAAGACTCAGAGAAGGTAAGCAAGTTGCCCAGGGGTTTGCTTGGCTGCATTCGCACTAAGCTGATGAGGGACAGTCTGTCTGACTACAGCTCTCACTCTTCTTTCCTTTGCAACACTCGGTAGGCACTTGGGGCTTAACTGGCAGCTGCCTCTCCTAGGAAGCTCCCAGCCCCATCAGGGACACTGAAGTTAAGACGATGTGCTTCAGGCCCTGACATGCCTGGGTTCAAACGCTAGCTCTGCTCTCTCTTCCATATGTGACCATGGAAGGTTATGTAACCTGTCTGTCTTGATTTTCCCATCTTTAAGGGAATGGGGACCCCAATAGCACATCAAAACCTTGATGCGTGGTAACGTTGATGCTTTCTGTGGCTCCAGTTAAAGTCCTGCAGAAGAGGAGACACTGATTTCAATCCCAAGCTGTGTCATCACCCCCTTTCACTCGGCTGCTCTGAATGCATCCAGAGTCCTTGCTAAGATGGCCCTTTCCCTTCCTCAGCCCGCCTCTACCTCATGGGCCACGTGAATCTGTCTGCATGACCAGCCAATGAGAACAGCTTTGTGGGAGTGTGGTCTGGGGCTCAGGGGGCCAGAAGAAAGCCAAGTCCCTGGGATTAGAGCTCCCTTGGGACTGCCTCCGGCACAAGAGGGAACCGTCAGCTCTTTTAACGGTGAAATAATTGCAAGTTTGAATGTGGATTTGATGCCGAACAACTGCAATTAGAAGCCACCTTCTGTTCTCAACAACTGCTGCTTAAATGTAATCCCTGTCTCATGCACAAACCCCAAATGAGTGTTTCGATTTTTCTTTCAACTACACTTATTCGTCTACATCAGAGCATCCTCGCTCCCTTTCCTAAAGCTCACATCACTCCCACCTCTGGGTGCTTCTCCCTTTTCTGGGTCAAGTCCATGTGCCCTACTCGGAGCAATAAGGCCTTGCCCACGGTCTGTCCCCAGCTCCCTTGTTCATCCTCTTCCTCCTCTCGTGACCCTCTCATTCTCTGAGCTCCAGCTCCAACTGCTATCACCAACTGCTATCACCAACTCCAGCACCAACTGCTTGGAAAGTGCTCTGGTTTGATTCTGCTCTTGAACTCCCATGCACCATTTTGGCCAAAGTCTAAACAACACCTCCTCCAGGAAGCCTTCTGTGATGTGCCATACCAGGTAAGATATATCCTTTGATTACCCTTGCAGCATCATGTACAGCATGGCACCTCCTAAAGCTCACGATTACTAATTCACATTCATTACTTACATGATTCTGTGGGTAACTGTCTCCCCCAAGAACTGTGCCCCATCTGTGACGCCCAGATGCTGCTCTTTCTACCCCCAGTGCGGTCCCTGCCGGCACATAGGAGGTATCACTGTGTGTGTGTGTTCAGTGCATTTGATCATGCCAGTGGTTTATTCTCCCTACTGAGTGCCACCTGCTCAGGGTAGGGGCTGGGTCTTAGCTGTATTTCCATTCCTTGTGGAATGGAAAACCTGGCCTGGTCCCTGGCACGTGAAAAGTGCTCAATCTGAATTGGCAGTATTTTTAAGCAGACTCATGCTTTAGCTACTATTTTTTTTTTTGGTCAGGAAAAAAAATGCAAATATGAGTCCAGGGCAGCCTTTCCCCCTCTTCCTCTGAAAGTGAAGTCACTCAGTCATGTCCAACTCTTTGCGACCCCATGGACTGTAGCCTGCCAGGCTCCTCCATCCATGGGATTTTCCAGGCAAGAATACTGGAGAGGGTTGCCACTTCCTTCTCCAGGGGATCTTCCCGACCTAGGGATCAAACCCTGGTCTCCCATAGCCCAAGCAGACTCCTCACCATCTGAGCCACCAGGGAAGCCCAAAGAGGTAGCACTAAATGCCTGGTACTTGGTTATAGGCCAGAATACTGGAGTGGGTGCCCTTTCCCTTCTCCAGGGGATCTTCCCAACCCAGGGATCAAACCCAAGTCTCCCACACTGCAGGCAGATTCTTCACCAGCTGAGCCACCAGGGAAGCCCCCTCTTCCTCTAGATCCAGTCAAGTACAGTCTCCAAGGGTCCTCAGCTGGGGTGCCTGCACTCCCCCAGGAAGACAGACAACCCTGGCTATCTCATTAGGAACACTTCACAGCCCTGCCCAGATGAAGTCCCTTGAATCTTCAAGCCTGCAGACTTCCTCCTGGGAGAAGTTGAGATAAAGGAAAGGCCCCTGGTTTGGCCTGTGTGGGTAGAGCCCTGGCCTGTCCTCACCACCCCTCCACCCCAACCCGGTGAGACTGAGACGGGCAGGGATGAGCCCGCCTCCAAGAGGAGGCTCCAGGCTCACCGTGGAGGAATGGGATCATTAAGGCAGGTTATGACATAAATGTAACGCCATCTGCTGAACAGATTCCTGCCTCTGGGTTGCCCTTGGCAGGAATCCCACCAGTTTGCCTTTCATTAAACCTGGATGTAGAAGTCCCCAGTCCCCAGGCAGACGATGGGGTCTGGAGGCACTGCCTGCAAGCACAGTCAGGGCAGCCCCAGACACCACAAAAGGTGAGGTTTCCACCTGCTCCCCAAAGAGGGTGTTGCAGGGAGCTCCAAGCCCACAGGAGGCTGACGTGTGCAGGCTCAGTGCCTCCCAGGGAGAGTGACGAGCTCCGATTCAGGACCAGCTGGAGGAGGCAGCCCCGCCGAGCAACCCTGGCCTTAGTCTAACGCCCGCCTTGCTGGCAGCTGGCACGGGCGCCATCCAAGTCACATGGGTGATGAAGTGAAAAGCCTGCCCCCCCCACAGAGGGGTAGGGGGTGGATGGGAGATAGCCACTCCCCTCCAGCCCTTGAGAAGATCCACAGACTCCGTGGGCACTTATCCCACAAGGAAGCGGTGCTGGGCGAGGCTGAGACCCACGCAGTTGGGGATGGTTTCCCACAAGCTGCCTCACCGGTGAGTCCCACGGCTGCTCCCAGATCAGGGTGGATCCAACCAGCCAATGTCATGCCCAGAAGAGCAGAACTGCACTCCCTGCCCCTCCAGGTGCAAGCTTTGCCCACCCCATCAGTGGCTGGGGTGCCCCCCCGCCCCAGCACCATCACTGCATGAGACCTGGGGAGCCCGCTACAGAGGAGAGAGGGGGGTGCTTGCCCTCTCGGGGCTTAGAGTCTATTGTGGGAGAAATTAAGTGGGGGATTACAGAAGTAATTGGGTAGTTAGGGGCATGAGAAGAGCCATATAAAGAGTAAGTCCTGGGAGCTACGAGATCGCCCCTGGGCGATGTCCAGATGTCCATCGGCAGATAGATTGATAAGGAGGTTGGGGTACACATACACAATGGAATACTACTCAGCCATAAAAAGGAATGCATTTGAGTCAATGCATTTGAGGTGGACAAACCTGGAGCCTATTATACAGAAGGAAGCAAGTCCCTCTCTAATATACATATATTAATGCATATTATATGTATACTGTATATTAATACTGTATATTGATGCATATATATGGAATCTAGAAAGACAGTAATGATGATCCTACATGCAGAACAGCAAAGGAGACACAGATGTAAAGAACAGAGTTTTAGACTCAGTGGGAGAAAGTGAGGACAGAATAATTTGAGAAAACACTATTGAAACACGTATATTACCATATGTAAAATAGATGACCAGTGCAAGTTCGATGCATGAACCAGGGCACCCAAAGTCAGTGCTCTGGGACAACCCACTGGGATAGAGTGGGGAGGGATATAGAAGGAGGATTCAGGATCAGGGTGGGGAAACATGTGTACCTGTGGCTGATTCATGTTGATGTATGGCAAAAACCATCACAATATTGTAAAGTAATTATTCTCCAATTAAAATTAATTAATTTTTTTAGAACAGATATGAAGAATGATGGGAGTTGGCAGAAGAAGTGGAGTTGGAAGCAACCCTGCCAGAGGGAGCAGCCTCAGTGAAGACCCTGGGGTGGTCCTTTCTAAACCAAACTGGTGTCGCTGGAGTGTGGCAATGGAAAGAGCTGTAGAATCAGGCAGGACCGGCAAGCCAGGGTCCTAAAGGGTATGCTAAGAACTTCAACCGTCCTCGGAGAGCAGCAGGTGTTTGAGCAAGGTCAGGTCTGCTTGCAAAGACTGCTTTTGATCTAAAGGGGTGCCGGAGTGGACAGGAAGGAAGCAGGAGGAGGCTTCAGGGGGATCCAGGAATCCAAGATGCTGGGGAAGTGGACAGAACAAGGGGATGAAGGGGAATGTGTTCGGGGATTTCCTAGGGTGTGGGAGTTGGGGAGGAGAGGCAAGGATGACTCCAGGGTCTCGGTATGAGCACCCAGGCAGCCTTCCACGCCGCCCCCTGAGCTGAGAGACCCTTGTGGATGCGTTGGTTGGGGAGAAGAGGCCAGGTTCCATTTTGACCTCATTGGAAAATTAGGGACATACAGCCTCCAAGCATGAGGATCTCTGGGGTGGAGGGGGTGTCTACAGCCTGGCCCCATGGAGTTTTTATCTTCATTTAACCTCCATTTCTTACATGGTTCATTACTGGTACTTCACAGAGGGGTTCCCTAGGATTCGTTTAATATCTGCTGAGAACCTTGAAGGCCTCAGAACTAACAGCTGTCAGAACTAAATTAATAAAACAACAAGGCAGCTTTTCTTTTTCTCTTTTCTTTTTTCATAGCGTGAGTCACTCTGCAGGAATGTTTGCAGAAAGCACCTGATCTCCCACTGGCTTTTCATGTTTTGAAATTGACAATTCATGTTTTGAAATTGACAATTCTTTCATTCCAGTCAATAAACTTCTAAATGTCAGACCACGGATGGGGTTTTCCTGGTGGGGTTTGGGGTCCAAGGCTCTTCTTGAGAAGCAGGAAGGATGAGGGAGCTGAAACAGATCTGTCTCCCATCCTCCCTCTCTTTCCACACTTAGATTTATACTTACAGTTACACAAACACACACACACACACACACCCTTCAATAAGTAAAATTTGGTTACTCAAAAGAACAGAGGCCAGTGTGCCTTCTGACAAACGAGGGCAAGTACATAGAAACCCAGGATATCCATCAGAAATTCCAAAACTAAAAAAAAAAAAAAAGAAAGAAATTCCAAAACTGAAAACCTCTTTGCAAATGGAAACTTTCTTCTTGAATCTTAGATTCTTCTGCTGGTAAACCCCCCTGACTTACTGTGAGACACTTTATATTAGGTTGAACCAAAAGAAATCTCCAATAGCCTGCTGGCCTGTTTATGACCTAAAGAATAGGCATTCATCAGCCTAATGATATTTGTTTATCCATCTTAGTGTGGATATTGGCTGATTTGCAGAAACTCCTGTGTTTGCTTATGGAGTGCTGCCCCAGGCGCCAGGGAGGGCTGATGTCAAGTGCAGCACAGGCACCTAACAGCCTTTCTAAAATTTCAACAACGATGAATTCCAGACCATGACTGGCCCTGGGGTTGGCAAACCTGTAGTAATAGAAGTCATTAAAACTACTTATGGGACACGTTTCATGTTGCAAGGAACTGGACATCAGATGATCCACTGGGAGTGAGGATGCAGAGAGACCATATGAATGCTAATTATATAGAAAAACATGAGGGACTAGTCTTCCCACTAAATACTAGTGGATGAAGCCCCGCACTGTCTTGACATCACGATGCTGGGGTGAGCCCACCCCTAGGACAGGTCTATGCCTCCCTAACACCCGCAATATGAAGGAAACTGCTGATTTAGTTACAAAGGGCTTGCTGTTGTTTAGTCAGTAAGTTGTGTCCAACTCTTTGCGATACCATGGACTATAGCCCACCAGCTCTTCTGTTCCTGTGATTCTGCAGGCAAGATTATTGGAATGGGTTGCCATGCCATCCTCCACGGGATCTTTCCAACTCAAGGATCCAACCCACATCTCACACGTCTCCTGATTTTCCACATCTTCTGCACTGGCAGGCAGACTCTTTACCATTGCTCCACCTGGGAAGCCCAGCATCCAGTGGACGACAGGCCTGGCACATCCCTTCCCTGTGTAGCTCTCCAGCACTCAGACGCTGCAGCACCTCACTCACCAGGACACCTGCCTCTAAGCCTCACTGCCTTTACCAACAGGGCAACTCCTAACACATCAGCCCAGAAGGTGCGCCTTTGAGAAATGGGTTCTGATGGAAACTCCCCATAACGGAGAAGCAAGAAGGACCAAAGAGATAAATGAGTCAGCTCATGTGCAGCATCTCCAAAACCAACCTAAAACTGATGTTGACCCTTCTCCTAGTTCCCCTTAACTCAAACTGTCATCAGGATGTGTGGGAGAAAGGGGCCAGAGTGTGCATCTTTTGGGATTGATCTGGGAAATTATCAGTACCCAGTTAACCAGCTTGAAGTATTGACAAGCGGAAATTTCTTTCTTTTATTTTTTTTTTAAGTTCTTTTCTTGGGTGGGTAGGTAGATGCTATTTGGTTTGATTTTTAAAACGATTTTCTTGTTGGATATAGGCTTTGGACTGAACAGAAAGACAAGCAGGGAGGGAGCAAAGGAAAAGAGGGAGAAGGAACATGAAGTCCATCTTGACAGGACTCCATCAATAGAAGAAACAGCTGCAAAGCCCCCAACCCCAGAAGCCCCAGCCCAAATGAGCAGATGGCCTCACCTCAAAGTGCAAACACTGGGGACCCATTTGCTGCAAACTTCATATAATGCCAGCTCTTGATGCTACGATAAAAATGAGGGGAAATCGGGCACCTTGGCACCGGATTTCTCTGGGTGGTAATTCCAGCTTAAGAAGAGGTTATTACATCCTATTCCCTGGTGGCTCAGATGGTGAAGAATCTGCCTGCAATGCAGGAGACCTGGGTTCAATCCCTGGGTCAGGAAGATCCTCTGGAGAAGGAAATGGCAACCCACTCCAGTATTCTCGCCTGGAGAATCCCATGGATGGAGGAGCCTGATGGGCTACAGCCCATGGGGTCACAAAGAGTCAGACATAAAAAAGTGACTAACACACACACACATTCCAAGTAGAGATGAAGCCCTGTTTTGACAGAGAGGTGGTCAGCCCAGCTAGATCAGTCAAGGTTAGTGGATTATCTACTGGTTAAGTCTATACCACATGGCACTTCTGGCCACTCCACATGCCTCTGGAAGGTGTACCTCTGAGACAGGTGTCTCCAAGCCTAGCTGGCTTGGGATGCATGTTCCACACAGATCAGATAGGAGTAGGTGTCAGGGAATGTGGTGCCTGAAATGGCCATTTTCCAGAGAGACCTCGACAGCTTTGGACAAGGAAGCTGACTTTTCCAAACCCCTGTATATCATCCACGAAATGAGAAAATTCGTACCATCCTGACATGGAATGGTTAGGGTGATCATCTGAGATAGCCCACATGATGGACAAGTTACCAGCAAATGGTGACTTTACTGATGATGCTGATGAAAATGCTGATAGTGATAACAACGGTAATGTGGATGACAACGGAAATGACTGTGATAACGGTGACAACAATGACGATGATGATGAAAGTGATGATGTTATGCTAATGGCAGTGGTGATGACGACGATGGCCTACTTTTCCTTTACTTCACCCATTCCTCAATATCCGATTTCTTAGAATTAAAATTAAGACACAGCCTACTCACCCTGCTTATTTAACTTATATGCAGAGTACATCATGAGAAACACTGGGCTGGAAGAAATACAAGCTGGAATCAAGATTGTCGGGAGAAATATCAATATCAATATGCAGATGACACCACCCTTATGGCAGAAAGTGAAGAGGAACTAAAAAGCCTCTTGATGAAGGTGAAAGTGGAGAATGAAAAAGTTGGCTTAAAGCTCAACATTCAGAAAACGAAGATCATGGCATCTGGTCCCATCACTTCATGGGAAATAGATGGGGAAACAGTGGAAACAGTGGCAGACTTTATTTTTCTGGGCTCCAAAATCACTGCAGATGGTGACTGCAGCCATGAAATTAAAAGACATTTACTCCTTGGAAGGAAAGTTATGACCAACCTAAATAGCATATTCAAAAGCAGAGACATTGCTTTGCCAACAAAGGTTCGTCTAGTCAAGGCTATGGTTTTTCCTGTGGTCATGTGTGGATGTGAGAGTTGGACTGTGAAGAAGGCTGAGCGCCAAAGAATTGATGCTTTTGAACTGTGGTGTTGGAGAAGACTCTTGAGAGTCCCTTGGACTGCAAGGAGATCCAACCAGTCCATTCTGAAAGAGATCAGCCCTGGGATTTCTGTGGAAGGAATGATGCTAAAGCTGAAACTCCAGTACTTTGGCTACCTCATGCGAAGAGTTGACTCATTGGAAAAGACTCTGATGCTGGGAGGGATTGGGGGCAAGAGGAGAAGGGGACAACAGAGGATGAGATGGCTGGATGGCATCACTGACTCGATGGACATGAGTCTGAGTGAACTCCAGGAGTTGGTGGTGGACAGGGAGGCCTGGTGTGCTGCAATTCATGGGGTTGCAAGGAGTCAGACACGACTGAGTGACTGATCTGATCTGATCTGATCTACTCAGGGAGAGCCATTTAGGATGAAAGATGTTCTTAGGGTAAAGGAGGGCTTCCCAGGTGGCACTAGCAGTAAAGAACCTGCCTGCCAATGCAGGAGACCTAATAGACGCAGGTTGAATCCCTGGGTCGGGAAGATTCCCCTGGAGGAGGGCATGGCAACCCACTGCAGTATTCTTGCCTGGAGAATTCCATGGACAGAGGAGCCTGGAAGGCTCCAGTCCATAAGGTCGGACACAATTGAAGTGACTTATCAAGCACACGCACCAAGGGTAAAGGAAGCTTCACAATTGTTATGAAGGAACGTCCCATTTATAAAGCAAATATGCTTTCACGATAATACAATGCGACCCCAATGTGAAATCCCTCAGCAGAAGCAGTTGCACCACAATGTAAATGACCCTTATTATCACAAAATTATTAAAGTACCTATTTGTAATCTGGTGAGTCAGGGGGATGGGGCCAAAGTCAAAGTCCACATAGCACGGAATTTATCAAGCTTCAAGAGTAGAAAAAGCAGGCTCTCCGCACAGCAGTTGGGTTGCCAGTCTCTACAGCTCACATCTAGCTTTGTGAAGCTTCCCCTGCTGGAGCCAGCACATTAAAATGGAGGGAAAAAAAAAAAAACCAAGACTTTCAAGAGTTTTTTATTTGCCTAAAAACATCTCCGATGTCCTGATTTTCCACAGCTCAGAGGGGTCAGGGACTGTAACGTGGAGGAGTTAGGAAAGTGCAGACACTCCACTCAAAAACAGTTTCCTTCAGTTAAAAATAAAAGCAGCGATTGAGGTGTGGCAGGACAGCCTGTGAGGGGATGGAACACCTTCCAGGGCTGCAAGGGGAGTCCTGTGAGGCAGCCTGCGGTCGGATCTTACGTTTTCCCGGCCAGGGCTACTAGCAGCGTTACTTGTTGGGTCAAACGGCACAAACTCACTTCTTCTCCTTCTGAGCCTTAGTTTCCTCGCCCAGGAAAAGCGATGAAACAGATGATCACAGCGTCCTCACGGGTCCCTTGCCGGTGTGAAATTCTACCATTCTAAGATGATAGCTGTGCCTGCTGTCAGCTTTCTCAGGCTTCCACCCGAACAACAGATGAAAACCTGAAGATCTCGTCAGAAAGGAGAGAAAACTACGGAGCTGAAGGATAAACACGAAATGGTACAGGACAGACCCATTTCATAGAGAGGAGCCTTGGGAGTCTGGCAGGAGGTAAGGGGAGGATAAACACAGGGATCAAGGTTTGGAGGCAGCCAGGCAAGGACGGCTCTGCTACAGGAAGCTAAAAACCTATTCCTGGGCAACACCCCGGGACTGCAGCTCTCAAAACAAGCTGCGTGCAAATCATCTGGAGCTTATACCGAAATGCAGTTTCCCAGGCTCCACCCACAGTAATTCTAATTCAGTGTATTTGGGGTGAAGGGAAGGAATCTGCATTTTAAAAGCACCCCAATGTGATCATGATGCAGGTTGTGGGGCAGCTCAGGCCAAGCAGCGATGAGAAAACTGAAGAGGAACCACTGTTATGGGGGCTTCACCACCCCACCCAAGGGGACAAGGACCGGTGTGTCCAACAGCTGCTGGGGGGTGGTTCTGACAGGCTTTTCTTCCAGTGCTTGCTCCAAACGCCCCCAGAGTCAGCCCTGATGCCTTTCCTCCCCTCCCACCCCACCCCTGATTCATCAGTAAATCCTCCAGCTTTGCCCTTAGAACAACACAGCCAACAACCAGAGTTTCTCCGTCTCCACCTCCACCACCCTGATCTGGACCACCATCATTACAGCCACCTCCTCAATATCCTCCCTACACCCGCCCTTGCCCCACATGGCCAGGGCATCCTTCATAAAAAGAAGTCAGGTCACCCTGCTGTACTGCTTAAAGCCCCACCTCCCCCGTCCCTCAGAGGAAGAGTCTGCTGTGGCCTTCTGCCCCCAGCTCCCCCCACCATGACCCAGCAGGCCTCATGCCCTGGTGACCTTCCCTCCTGCTCACTCCATATCCTACACATTCTCCTGCGCTTGCTGGTCCCTCTGCTCAACCTCTCCTGCTGTGGATATCCACAGGGCACGCTCCCTCACCTCTTTACGTCTTGGCTCAGATGTCATCTCAGTGGGCTTTGCTTGGCACCTTCTGTAGAAGAGCCAATCCTACCCCAGGTACCCCTCTCCTAGTCAGTGGTTCTCTATGATGCTGTTTTACAGACCATCCTCTCCCTCCCCACAGAAGAATGACTCCCAGCCATGGGTGGCTGGCCCCCCAGGGGCCATGTGGCAAGGCCTGGAGAGATTCTGGTTGTCACAACAGTGGGACGGGATGCTTCTGGCCTCTAGTAGGTAGAGACCAAGGATGATGCTAAGCACCCTACAAAGCACAGGACCATCTCCCATAACAAGACATCACCTGGCCCCAAATGATGATAATGCCAAGACTGAGAAAACCTGCCAAGAACATGAGATTCATGGGATCAGAGAGTTTTGTCTGTTTCATCCACTGCTGTGTCCCCACTGCTCACAAGAGCACTGTGAACATAGTGCCCACTCAGTAAATTTTGTCCAAAGATGTGAAAAAACAGATGACTGGGTCCTTCCCACAAAGCCTGGAGAACTTCTGAGCCACATTCACGTCTCCATCCTCTGATACAGGATGGGCTTGGTGAAAGATTCCTGGGGCTTCGTGGAACCACTTGGATTGTTGTTAATTGTTTAGTCGCTCAGTCATGTCCGACTCTTTGCGACCCCATGGACTGCAGCACACACAGGTTTCCCTTCCCTCCACTATCTCCTAGAGTTCGCTCAAGGTCATTGAGTCAGTGATGCTATCCAACCATCGCATCTTCTGCCACCCTCTTCTCTTTTTGCCTTCAGTCTTTCCCAGCATCACGGTCTTTTCCAAAGAGTCAGTTCCTCGCATCATGTGGCCAAAGTATTAAAGCTTCAGCTCCAGCATCAGTCCTTCCCATGAATATTCAGGGTTGATTTCCTGTAGGATTGATTGGTTTGATCTCCTTGCAGTCCAAGAGACTCTCAAGAGTCTTCTCCAGCACCACAATTTGAAAGCATCAATTTTTCAGTGCTCAGGCTTCTTTGGTCCAACTCTCACATCCATACTTGACTACTGGAAAAACCATAGCTTTTACTAGACGGACCTGTGTCAGCAAAGTGATGTCTCTGTTTTTTAAAATGCTGTCTAGGTTTGTCATAGCTTTCCTTCCAAGCAGCAAGTGTCTTTTAATTTCATCGCTGCAGTCATCATCTGCAGTGATTCTGGAGCCCAAGAAAAGAGTCTCTGTCCTCAGATGCAGAATGGACTTGGTGAAAGATTCCAGGGCTCCATGGAACCACCTGGATTGAGCCCTTCTGTTCCCAGGAAACCACAAGGGAGGGCACACATCTGAGATGTGCAGCAAAGGCTTGCTCTGCATCATAAGAGCACGCACCATGTGCCTTGTGATATTCCTGTTGGAAATAAGAAAGGGTCCACACCTCACTTATGAACGTTGAAGATGAGTTGCCTCATCACTGGTCCACGAAGGGGAAAACACTCTCAGCTGATCTCTGACTCTTAGAGTTCTGGATTCATGGTCTTATTTTCTTAAAGGCCTCCAAGATATTTAAACGTATGATACATGGAATGCTTTTAAGGTCCAGCATTAGTCTGCCCACGGGGGGCTAACCTGGCCTGACTGGTGGTTAGGCACTCAGAATGGTCAACTGGCTGACATTGACTGAAGGCCTGCCAGGAACCAGGGACTATTCTAAGGACGTGACATGTGCTAACCCACACTGAAACCTCATGACAGCGACTTTATCCTCATTTTATTTTTTAAACTTAATTTCTTTTTAACTGGAGGATAATTGCTTTAAAACATTGTGTTGGTTACTGCCATACATCAGAGTGAATCACCCATAGGTATACACATGCCCCCTCCCTCCTGAACCTTCCTCCCACCCTCCCACCCCACCCCAGCCCTCTAGGTTGTCACAGAGCACCAGGAGCTCAAACCTGGTGCCCTCTATCCCCATTTTAGAGATGACAAAGTGGAGGTTCAAGGCACACAGCAAGGAAGGATTCAAGTCAGAATCAGAAACCAAACTTGAGGGACTCTCCCATGGTCTAGTAGCTAAGACTCTGCACTCCCAGGGTGCAAGGGGTTGGGTTGGATCCCTGGTTAGGGAACAGGTCCCACATGCCACAACTAAAGCTCACACACCCCATGCAGCAAAGACCTAGAGCAGCCAAATAAATGAATATTTTCTTTAAAAAAAGAAAAATAAACCAGACCTGGCTCAAACCAATCAGGTGCTACATGTAACCGGTCTGTATATGATACTTTGGATTAGAAGGAAAAAGCAGATAGAGGAGCAGCCTTGGGAGGCTCTGATGCCTGGTCACGTGTTGGGTGGGTCAGGAGGACACACCCAGGAGCCTCATGGGGTGTCGCATTTCCATACCCTACAAAGTACTCCTCTGAATGTCACCGCACGGTGGTGCTAGGAAAAGGCCAATAAAGTTTAAGCGAAGTGAAGTGAAAGTCACTCGGTCACGTACAACTCTTCTATACAGTCCATGGAATTCTCCAGGCCAGAATACTGGAGGGGGTAGCCTTTCCCTTCTCCAGGAGATCTTCCCAACCCAGGGATGAACCCAGGTCTCCCACATTGCAGGCGGATCCTTTACCAGCTGAGTCACAAACACCAGTCCTAATGTGGAAATTCTCCCTTAATTGCCAAGCTGCATCACTCTGGGTTTTTAATCTTTATGATATCTGAAATATGACTGACATTATGTCCTATTCTTTTATTAGGATCCTCTTATGTAGGATACAGGACAGGAAGAACCTCAAACAGAAAGAACTGCATCAAGAAAGGAAGAGGGGGAAAAAAAATCCTTGTTTCTCATCCCCACCCAAAGTGAAATTGTTAGTTGCTCAGTCATGTCCCACTCTTTATGACTCCATGGACTGTAGCCCACTTGGCTCCTCTGACCATGGGGCTCTCGAGGCAAGAATCCTGCAGTGGGTTGCCATGTCTTCCAGGGGATCTTCCTGACCCAGGGATCAATCCCCGTCTCCTGCATTTCAGGTGGATTCTTTACTGTCTGAGCCACCAGGGAAGCTCCATCCACAATGCCCCAAATAAAGACCGTATAGAGAGACCACAAGGAAGGGAAAAAGAAGAGTCACCAAATGCCTGACACACTCCTGCTGAGAGGCTGAGAGAAATGGCTTTGGAGTCATACATGTTCCTGATCCCACCATTTCCCTGACTTTGGGCATTTTATTTCATCCCTCTAAGCCTCAGTTTCCTTATCCGTGAAATGGGGACAATAAAGTACCTACTTCACAGAGCTGTTCTGAGTTTCCAGTGAGGTGATGAACTCAAGTTCCTAGCACAAAGACCAAAATATAGAGTGCTCAGAAGGAACATTAACTTTATCATTACTCCTTACCAAAAGTTTCTGAAAAGAATATCATTCCTTCCATTTTACAGAGAAGTAATCAGATAATCAGCTGATGTTGGGACCTGCCCTCGGTGAAACATAGGCAGAACCAGGTTTCAAATGTGTCTGTTTTCAAAGCCCATGCACTTACCTCCAAGGACACCCGCCTCACGCACACTGGGGCAGTCAACCCCTAAGAGACAGTCTACCTTCCCTGACTAATGCCTCGAGTCAGGAGAGAAGTTTCAAGCCTTCACGAGAACATATGAAGAAGAGGTGCCGTGACTTCCCAACCCAGTTGTTTGGCACGATGAGTGAAAAAAAATCAAACATTTTAAGTATTGACATCAAAACATGAGTTCTTCTATACTCAACATCCTGTAATAAACCATAATGGAAAAGAATATGAAAAAGAATGCATTATATATATATATATGTATATATATATCTCCTGGAGGAGGAAATGGCAGTCTATTCCAGTAGTTTTGCCTGGAGAATCCTATGGACAGAGGAGCCTGTCATGCTACAGTCCATGGGTTCGCAAAGAGTCAGACGTGACTGAGTGACTGAGTGACTGAGCACACACACACATACATACACATTTGCATGTAAAATTGAGTCACTTTGGTGGTACAGCAACAATTAACCCAACACTGTAATTCAACTATACTTCAACAAAAAATAAATTTAAAAAGACATGAGTTCTTCAGGCCGTCACTGAACAAAGTTGAGGACACAGGGAGAGTCTGATCAGAGAGAAAGCACAGGAGAGGAGAAACCCACACAGACACTGGGCAGAGAAAGAAATGCAGGAAATCCTGGAATTTATCCAAACGCTGCCAGCCCACTACCGATGACAAAAACTGATAAAGTGACAACTCTGCCCCAGGCCTGCGTCACTGTGTACCTAACTCTTAAATTCCGAAGTGCCAGGTGGTCACTCCCACGACCTTCACTCTGCTACCCATCCCATCTCCACCAACACTGACAATGAGTTTACAGACAAAACACAGCGATGATAAGTGGTGGAGGGGCGATGATGGTGGCTTCAGTGGTGACTTCACTTAGATGCAGATGTAGCCCTTCCAAGCAGAAGGTTCTTTTTCTGTTAATCTGCATGTCCCACTGCTACGGTTTGAGTTTGGTGTCTCCTCCATCTATAGATACAGAAAGTAGCCCCATTCCTTATAGAAAGCCTAGTATTGAAGACCTGACTCCCCACCACCTCACTGTGGGACTCTGGATGCCTCATGTTCCCGTCTATAAAGCGGAGACTATACTGTGACCTGGGCTTCCCTGGTGGTCCAGCAAGTAAAGAATCTGCTTGCAGTGCAGGAGACGAGGGTTCAATCCCTGGGTCGGGAAGATCCCCTGGAGGAGGGCATGGCAACCCACTCCAGTATTCTTGCCTGAAAAATCCCACGGACAGAGGAGCCTGGAGGGCTACAGTCCATAGTGTCGCAAAGAATCAGACAAGACTGAAGCGATTTAGCACGCATGCATAGTGCTACCTACTTCATGGGGTGGTCATAAAGATTAGATGAGTTGGTACTTGTAATGCACTTGGAAGAATGCTTGATGCCTCATAAAGATTCAGTATATGTTAGCTATCAACATGAGCATTTACTCTGACGTTAACTCACAACTGTTCCAAAGTGATGCAGTCCTGGGCCCACGCGTGCCCATCTGTCCCCCAGGCCATGGGGTCTGCGATGCAGCGAGATGACCCACCCTTCCTCTCCCAAGTGCAGGCTCCATCTGGTTTCCCGCAGGTGCTTGCAAGGCCTTTCTGTTTCATCCAAGCCGATCCATCTGGGGGCCTTTGTTTGGCATTTCCAGTCTCACTAATCGCGAGGCTTACCGTCTAAGGCAAAAAACCCAATGTCTTTTGCTGGTTAAAGTGAAAGCGGGACCAGAAATGTGTTAAGAGTGTTTGGATGCCCAGCGGTGAAGCCACTTCCTTCTGATGAATTGCGACACGCGGAAATCAATCCAGGTCACTTAGGAGAACAACCTGGTATTTGGGGTCCAGGTGAATCGCTGCTAATTTATTATGCTGCTAATTGATTAAATACACAGGAAGGGAGAGCGTCGATATGGAGTGTCTGTGGTAGATTGTCTCATGGCTCATTTTATGAGTGTCTCCCTGTCTACTGTGCAACAACAATGGAAAAAAAGAAAAACCCAACAGTTTCAAAGTACTCTAAAGCTATTCAAAAGGTTTCTCCTGATATTGAGTTTGATTTTTGTTTTATTCTTGTTCTTCTGAAATCTCTGGGAAACTGGACATATCAGGAAACCAGCCAGAGGCAAAATGTAATAACCAGAAGGAGAGAGTCAACCCGTATTGAACGCCATCTCCAAAATTTTTATTTTTAACTGCTCCATGCCATCACGCACTTTACATTTGGCACCACCTTTAGCAAGTAGATAGCTTTGTGTTTGACCATGCATCTGTAGTCTATCTTCCTGGCGTGTGGAAGACAACTGGAGAGATGACAAAAGCCAGTCTAAACAGGCTCGCACGTCAACCTCAGTATGAAAACTGAGAGTGATCAGGAAGAGCAAGACCAGGCTTGGCTAGATCAAGAGTTCCACCCCCAGGAGCCTCGCTGATGTTTCCTTTCCACATGGCACCAGCCTAAAGAGACTAGCTGTTGGAAAATATCTTAGAACAGCTTAGAGATGAGATTTCATAAGTTGTCATGAAGGAAAAGGAAGTGGGACCTCTAAATTCTGATGCAGAACAATTCATTCATACACATACACACACACACACACGTACCACTTCTGCTTCTGAACCCCAGAATGCCATGGAGGCAGCTTAGCCAAGAACAGGAAGAGGCAGTTCTTGTTTGCTCTGTTTATTCGACCAGCCCATGTCATCTTTCTCACCCAGTATCTCTGTAAGGTTGCACCACAGTAAGGAAGCCCAGATGGTCTCCTTTTCCCAATATCACCAGTGCCTCCTGCTCCGGTGACAGGCAGAGCAATTGTTGGGTCTGGGTGACTGGAACCCTTTCAAGTGCTGTCCTTCGACCTGCAGGAGCCACAGAGCCAATCCACATAGGAAACTGGTTGTGGCTGCCAAGGTAGAGGTCTGATTCAGGGGCCTCTCACCAGCAGGACACCAGTCTCCAACTCTTTGTTTAAGAGGTGAGGTGACCACAATGATTGTGCATCAGCTAGAGAAGCAAGAATACTGGGGGGTAGCCCCAAAGTTTGCCTTTGTAAAAAATGTATGGTTTTCACCTTATAACAAGTCTTCTTGGGGTTGTAAAAGATCACCTATTCTTTAGGTGACAGGCAGTCGGGACTGTACTTTTGCTCCCAGCAAACCCACAGGTGGCCTTGCATGACACAGAAAGGAGGGGATAAAGCCAACAGTAGAAGGATTCATTTCCTTAGCAAAGAGGGAGAAGTTAAAAGAGAAAGCCCACAATACTGAACAGAAATATTTGCACACAGCCAGGAACAAATACAGGGTGGAGGGGAACAGGTGAGGGTGGCTAAAGGCACTCTAGACAGGGAGTCAGTGACAGACAGCACACACACATACACGTGCACACGCATGCACACACACAAACACACATCAAGTTACATTTATAAATGATGGTAAGGGACAGAAAGCAGATCAGTGGTTGCCAGAGGCTGGGGATGGGGATGGGAAGCAGGAGGTGAGTGCTAATAGGTATGAAGATGTTGCAGAGTGGGGGAGGGGTGGAAATGTTCTAAAACTTACTGTGAAAATGGCTGCACAACTCAGTACACATCCTAGAAAGCACTGAATTGTACTCTTTAAATAGGTGAATTGTACAGAGTTTGGATTACAGCTCCAGAAAGATGCTATTCCAAAAACAAAAATCTATAGACTACAGAGGTGGGCACACCAGGAGCAAGCGTGCGTGGCCAGCAGGGCACTGGATCTGTTGTCTCGCACCCAGGATACAAAGGTGGGTTCCCCAGCCCTCGAAAGTTTGAGGGCCTTGTTATCCACTCCCGAGAAAAGAGGATAGTGTTGCCAGCATGTCTGATTCTCTGATCCTTAAGAACAATTTCGCCTGAAGTTTTCTCTCCTCCCCCGTTTCTCTCCACTTCTTCTCCTCCCGACCCTGAAAAATTGCTCTGTACCTTTCGCGGGTTTCACAGACGCTCCTGGCACCAGAATCGACCATCACAGCCTTGATCTAATGCGTAAGCAAAGGTGACAAGACCAAGAGGTTCTTTCATTGAGTCCTGACCCTGGCAGTTCCAATATCTGGGGGAAAAGGCAGCCTTCACAGGCTCTTAAGTAAAATTGCTGGAGGCTCTGGTCTGACTTGACATATCACTGCAGATCCCCAATTACCACACTTTGCCACGGATGGTGTCCTTGGAAATAAAGTTGGATGGAACAGAAATAAATCTGTTCCATCAAATCTTTCTTTTTCCTGAATGATGAGAGGTCATTCTGACCTTGCCGCGAGCTCAGGAAGAACTCTGCCTTAGAGCTGGAGACGAAATTAGTGATGGGGATTTCAAAGCTTCTCACTCTGGAAATAAAAGACAGTCAATGAAAGATCATCTTTCCTGCACCCTCATAGCCACAGCACCATATTGGATGAGTGACTATATTAGCCAGTGAATAAACAAGTGACCAGGGGAATGAGGTCCTGGAAATAATAGTACAGGGTGGACTCAGTAGATGTGATACACTGAGGGGAAATATTCTCATCAATTTCAGGATCATAACTCGAACACACAAAATCCTAAGACCAAGATCCTCAAGTAATTTCTATTGAAATATATATGAAGGTAGAACAGATGACACTTCCATCCCAGAAGGGAGAGGACTGTCCATCAGAGAGGACCTGGGATCCTCCTAGAGAGGAGGCCCGGGAGCTTGTCGAGGGCGTATTATTGGTAATAGCCAGCACACAAAGGTCTAATGTGAAGATGGAATTGGAAACACATTCAAAAGCTTCCACTTTCGTCCTTTCCCTGGTGTCCTCCAGAGGCCTGACATTTGCATAATGGCTTCCTTTTGTACTTTTTCTTCCCAGCTAATTGAGTTAGAACACCTCTGTTAAATAGAACCGCTTCCAGAAATCTCTATCAGGCATGAAAAGAGGAAAATGTCTGTTTCTCACCATGTGGTCTTCAAAATACGGAAGTGAAAATCTGAGTTTTGACCACGGGCCACAGAGGAGGATGCTTATGATCTTTCAGAAACATTCATCCAAGCCCCTCCAACCCCATTCCCACCTCCACCCCCAGATATTAAGGATCAGGCAGCAAACTGCCTCCATCCATTTTCCTGCCCTTCCAGCCTTAAGAATGCTCACTGTTTTGTACTGGAAAGGGGACAGAACTGGTAGAAGGAATGTGGAAATTTACAGACCCCAAAATTATAATAAAACCTTGATGAAATTCCCAGTCTTTGCAGGAGGTTATGTCTCAGCATTACCCATTCTCATGTCATAGGGCTTTGTGAGTAGCCAACGAAATCCATTCTCTGCCAGAATGGCTCTGCTTTGCCTGCATGTGGCAGCAAGACCTGGGCAACCACATTGCCATTATAGACAGACCGTCAAGGAGGACTGGTTGGCGGTATGAAGTGCTCCCAAAGAGGACAAATACGGTTAAGGCTGGAGGGTGTCTGATGGGTCTGGCAGCATGGAACCCATGGGAATCTTGCCCAGAAATGTTCAGTGACAGTCCCAAGAGTAAACTTGCAGAAGTAAAAGAAGACATTGAGTATAGGGCTTCCCTGGTGGCTCAGAAGAATCTGAAGAATTCCTCTGGTCTCAAGAATCTTCCTGCAATGTGGGAGATCCAGGTTCGATCCCTGGATCAGGAAGATCCCCTGGAGAAGGGAATAGCAACCCACTCCAGTATTCTTGCCTGAGAAATCCCATGGGCAAAGGAGCCGGATGAGCTGCAGTCCATGGGGTCACAAACAGTCAGACACAACTGAATGACTAACACTTGAGTATGGACTACTTTTGAGATGTTTGAGGGGAAGAAAGGTCTTAGAGAGAATCAAGACAGAGGATTAAAAATCAACATTCAGTCAATATTTATTGTATACTTACCAGGTACAGGCACTATGTTAGACTTTGTGGGAGGGAACTTAGGAGTCAAAAGTACACAAGAATCCAGGACCCTACAGTCCATAGAGGAATAAAACAAATGAATAGGTGATTGTAAATAGTGTAATAAGTACTATGGGAGCACACAGGAGAAACCCACCCCAAGTTGGGAGGTCATATAATGATTTGGACGAAGTGACATACTTCCTCCACATACTTCCTGGAGGAAGTAACATACATCTCTTGGAAAAGAGACCTATGAATTGAGAATTTAAGGATAAGTAAGAGTTAGCATTCAGATGCTTATATCTTTCCTTTTCTCCTTTGCTTTTCGCTTCTCTTCTTTTCACAGCTATTTGTAAGGCCTCCCCAGATAGCCATTTTGCTTTTTTGCATTTCTTTTCCATGGGTTCCAAAGAATAGCAAAAAGAGATAAGAAAGCCTTCCGCAGTGATCAATGCAAAGAAATAGAGGAAAACAACAGAATGGGAAAGACTAGAGATCTCTTCAAGAAAATTAGAGATACCAAGGGAACATTTCATGTAAAGATGGGCTCGATAAAGGACAGAAATGGTATGGACCTAACAGAAGCAGAAGATATTAAGAAGAGGTTATTAAGAAGATTATTAAGAGAACACACAGAAGAACTGTACAAAAAAGATCTTCACGACCAAGATAATCACGATGGTGTGATCACTGACCTAGAGCCAGACATCCTGGAATGTGAAGTCAAGTGGGCCTTAGAAAGCATCACTACAAACAAAGCTAGTGGAGGTGATGAAATTCCAGTTGAGCTATTTCAAATCCTGAAAGATGATGCTGTGAAAGTGCTGCACTCAATATGCCAGCAAATTTGGAAAACTCAGCAGTGGCCACAGGACTGGAAAAGGCCAGTTTTCATTCCAATCCCAAAGAAAGGCAATGCCAAAGAATGCTCAAACTACCGCACAATTGCACTCATCTCACATGCTAGTAAAGTCATGCTCAAAATTCTCCAAGCCAGGCTTCAGCAGTATGTGAACCGTCAACTTCCAGATGTTCAAGCTGGTTTTAGAAAAGGCAGAGGAACCACAGATCAAGTTGCCAACATCCACTGGATCATGGAAAAAGCAAGAGAGTTCCAGAAAAACATCTATTTCTGCTTTATTGACTATGCCAAAGCCTTTGACTCTGTGGATCACAATAAACTGTGGAAAATTCTTCAAGAGATGGGAATACCAGACCACCTGACCTGCCTCTTGAGAAACCTATATGCAGATCAGGAAGCAACAGTTAGAACTGGACATGGAACAACAGACTGGTTCCAAATCGGAAAAGGAGTACGTCAAGTCTGTATATTGTCACCTTGCTTATTTAACTTCTATGCAGAGTACATCATGAGAAACGCTGGGCTGGAAGAAGCACAAGCTGGAATCAAGATTGCTGGGAGAAATATCAATAACCTCAGATATGCAGATGATACCACCCTTATGGCAGAAAGTAAAGAGGAACTAAAAAGCCTCTTGATGAAAGTGAAAGAGAGTGAAAAAGTTGGCCTAAAGCTCAACAGTCAGAAAACTAAGATCATGGCATCTGGTCCCATCACTTCATGGGAAATAGATGGGGAAACAGTGGAAACAGTGGCAGACTTTATTTTTGGGGGCTCCTAAATCACTGCAGATGGTGACGGCAGCCATGACATTAAAAGATGCTTACTCCTTGGAAGGAAAGTTATGACCAACCTAGATAGCATATTAAAAAGCAGAAACATTACTTTGCCAACAAAGGTCCGTCTAGTCAAGGCTATGGTTTTTCCAGTGGTCATGTATGGATGTGAGAGTTGGACTGTGAAGAAAGCTGAGTGCCGAAGAATTGATGCTTTTGAACTGTGGTGGTGGAGAAGATTCTTGAGAGTCCCTTGGACTGCAAGGAGATCCAGCCAGTCCATTCTAAAGGAAATCAGTCCTGGGTGTTTGTTCTTTGGAAGGAATGATGCTAAAGCTGAAACTCCAGTACTTTGGCCACCTCGTGTGAAGAGTTGACTCATTGGAAAAGACCCTGATGCTGGGAGGGATTGGGGGCAGGAAGAAAAGGGGATGACAGAGGATGAGATGGCTGGATGGCATCACCGACTTGATGCACATTTGTTTGAGTGAACTCCGGGAGTTGGTGGTGGACAGGGAGGCCTGGGTTGCAAAGAGTCAGACATGACTGAGTGACTGAACTGAACTGAACTGAAGAGTTAGCAGGCAAATTGTGCATCTGGAGGGGATACGAGAAGAGAGATTGTTAGACAGATGCAACAGTATATGCAAATACCCAGAAGAAAGAGAATGAATGTATTCATTTAAATAATAAATATTTATCATCTATTTACATAAGGACTGTTTTAAATGCTTGGAATAGAGCAGAGAACAAGACAGATAAGATTTCCAAATTCATTAGTCTTTCATTCTAGACAGGGAGAGGTAAGCAATAAACAAGCATGATCATCCAGACACAAATAGATCGGTTAAGAAAGGCACAAGGTGGGGGGAAGCGCTGAACAGAATGAGAGGACTTCAGGATGGTTGGAGTGCAACAAGCAAGGGAATTTAGGGTAAGATGTGAGCTGGGAGAGGCAGGCAGGGCTAGTTTATGCAGAGGCTTATCAGGGAACTGGACTTCATGCTAACAGCAATGTGCTCACGGCAACATGAGAGAGTGAATCCCCACTGAAGAGTTGCACAGTTGTGCAAGAGAGCATAGTGAGTAGCAAGAATGAAATTTGAGATCAAGGGGGAATTTTCCTTCTTAGGATGAGAAAGGCCACAGTTTATTTATATTCCAAGAGGGGAAAAAAAGTAGAAAATGGATAGAACAACTTTCAGAAGAAGCGAAGGGGGTAGAAGGGTTCCCCTTTTTGGGGGACCACACCTTGCAGCCTGGGGGATCTTAATTCCTTGACTAGGGATCGAACCCATGCCCCCTGCATTGGGAGAGTGGAGTCTTAACCACCCAACTGTCAGGGAAGTCTCTGGAAGAGTCCCTTTAGAACAGAGGGTCTGATCAGGTTCAAAGAAGGAGGTGTAGACCACTCTCCCCAGTTTCAAATGACTATGCCCCAACCATGCTGGGACAGCTCAGTGTAGGTTTCATTTACCTGCAGAAATTCTGTGGCTTTGTTTTTCTTGTTCTAAGACTGCATAAATAAGTCTGTTTACTGATTTACAATCCCTCCAGCTGCCATATTCCAGATTTGGGGACCAGAGCCATACTAGATCACAAATGGGATGGCTTCTAAATCAAAGTTTACTATGGCTCTTAAGATGTACCTAGGCTCCCCTGATGGCTTAGCTAGTAAAGAATCCGCCTGTAATGTGGGAGACCTGGGTTCAATCCCTGGGTTGGGAAGACCCCCTGGAGAAGGGAAAGGCTATCCACTCCAGTATTCTGGCCAGGAAAATACCATGGACTGTATAGTCCAAAGAGTCGGACATAACTGAGTGACTTTCACTTAAGATGTACCTAATGGAGTTTATAAATCAAAAAATATACAGACTGTGCCTAAACGTCCCAGAACCAGAATAGGGACCAGAATGTTGTAAGCCTAACCAGTATGTCTTGGGCCTAGGTGTGCAAGCATCCTAGGCAGGTCCTGGGGCAGGGGGAATGGGGGATGGATTGCACATTAACAAATTCTCCATGTGTCTCTTTCATACACGGATAGGTGAGAACTCCTCTAGAAGTCTAACACCTTTTCATTCTCATTGCACACATGCTCAGTTGCTCAGTCGTGTCCGACCCTCTGTGATCCCATGGACTGTCGCCCGCCAGGCTCCTCTGTCCATGGGATTCTCCAGGCAAGAATACTGAAGTGGGCTGCCATTTCCTCCTCCAGGAGATCTTCCCAACCCAGGAATCGAACCTGCGTCTCCTGCATTGCAGGCAGACTCTTCACCACTGAGCCACCAGGCATCCCTTCACTCTCGTTACTACACTTCAAATGGAGTATAAATTATGTGGCTTGACATGAACTGGGGGCTTTTACCAGAGAGCAACAAAGGCTGACCCTTTCCACTCCAGGGAGGCCAACAGTCTTAGGGTCCCACCCCACACACTGCTGGGTGAGCCTAAGATGATGCAGGAACAAAGCCATGGGGCTTACCTAAGACCAAGGCCTTTCTAGATGGCCATGCTCAGAATCCCTGGGACAAAGGAAGGGAGGGGGCTGATTCCACTTGGATTGGATACATTGTACCAGTCCCTTTGTAAAGACCTGAAGAGTTTCTCTAGACATAGGGTAGTTTACAAAGGCTATAGATCTTCAAATTGCATTTCTTAGAGCAAGAGTGTGTGATACCTCAGGGCCTTTTCACATGCCTCCTCATCTTTCTCCCCTACTTCACAGGCTGCATCTTTCTCGTGCTTTGGTTATCAACTACAGGTGGACTTATTGGAGCATCCCACCCTGTCCTCCACCAAATTCACCCTCCCACTATTCCATATCACAGCACCCCACTTATTTATTTCTTTAAGGTACACAATGCATAACTCTTCATTGTTTTATTTGGTCACCTGTTTGTTATCTATCAATAAGCTCCATGAGGCTACACAAGGCCCATCCATCTTCCTTACCACTGTATGTCTTGTCTGTGAATTATAAAATGACAGCTACATAATAGAAACTCAAAAATCTTTTTGAAAATTTCAAAACTTCTGATAAATTTGGGAAATTCATGATTTAAGAAAGTTTAACAAGTTTCTTTCCTGTAAGAATCCTCAGGGACTTAAAATACTAACACAAGGGACATCCCTGGTGGTCCAGTGGCTAAGACTCTGTGCTCCCAGCACAGGGGACCTGGGTTCAATCCCTGGTCAGGGAACTAGATCCCATGTGCCTCCAGTAAGACCTAGCACAGCCAAAAAAAAAAAACTAATATGAATTGTGTGTCAACAGAAATATAGTATGCAGTGTGTTTCAAACTCATTTGGCCACAGAACATTTTTTTTTTCATGGCATTTTTCCTTTGCTCGGAACATCTTGTGTGACTAATGTCCCATGTCCCGAGGAACAGTCTTTGGGAAACATGGCTTTTTAGGACTGTCAGCGTGTGCACACTTGAGCACTGAGGCTTGGAACGTAAACCCAGGAGGGGCAGGGCTGGCACCCTCTCCCAGTACCACCAGCCACCCCAGTAACTGTCTTCCTTCAAACACACAGGCAGCCAACCTGGAGAGCTGTCACCTCCTACTTACCACCAAGCAGAAAATATTTTTTTAAGCTTTAGGGAAAAAAACAGAAAAAAAAAAAGATAAATACTTTCCCATTCTCTGAACTAATGTCAAATGACCTGGAAACGTTGCCTCTGGGAGCTGAAGCCATAGAACAAAGTAGCATTTCATCTTCCTTGTCTGACAGCTCAATTTCAGCAGCTCCCGGGGAAGGTGGGTGAGCCTCCACCGCAGCCAGTCTCAAATGTCACCGTTTACACCGTGATCCCTTTGATAACTCTCTCTATAGACGGCAGGCTTGCGATTATTCCTCAGGCAAAGCAAACTCTGCATTAATACAACGAGGACCCTCTGCAGACTCTACCTACACACCCACAAGAGGCAAATGTGTTCTTTAACTAACATGTGTTCATTTTTCCCCGTATAAACTCTTAACACTCCGGCTTAGGAATAAATCATAACAGCAGGATAGATGAAGGGGTTCTTTCCAAGAAAAACACTTGATGAAAAACTTCCCAACCTCAACCCTCACTTCAGAAGAGCTACAACTAGGTCCCTGCCTCTATAAGACTGAAAAGGTACAATGTTATAAAATCATTTTATTACAAAAACTTGAGATCTCTCCATGTATTTTATATAGGGCCCTCTTTCTCTAGTGCAAGTCTCAAGCCATGGGCATCGGCTTGCCTCGGCCACAACCAGTGTCTTAGAAACAGAAGGGGAATGAAGTTGGTTCAAGGGTAAGATTTCCATCTGCCCAGGGATCATATTGTGCGTTTAGGGGGGCTTTATTCAACCCCATCTTCCATGTATTTCCACTGATCTGGGCTGATTTCATGCTTCTATGGGGTCACAAAGAGTCGGACACGACTGAGTGCCTACCACCACCACCACCGAGAGCTGGCTCAGTGTGGGAGTGAATACCTAGCGTATCCGTGAAGAGCTACCCTAGAGCCAGGGGTCCTACTGGCTTTTATTGGGGCCTTTCTCTTTTATGTGTTGGGCACATTGGTAATGAATACATACAGCAGGATCAGTAGCATGAAATCAGCCCAGATCAGAAGAAATACATATAAGACAGGGTTGAGGAAAGCCCCCCGCCCCAATGCACACTCTTACTGAACTACAAAACATGGTCTGCTCCAACCTATATTCTGAGGGATGATGTATCTTTACAGAGACATTTGAGGAGGGCATGGAAACCCACTCCAGTATTCTTGCCTGGAGAATCCCATGAACAGAGAAGCCTGGCGGGCTACGGTCCATAGGGTCGCACAGAGTCGGACATGACTGAAGCGACTGAACAACGCACAGAGAGACACTGAGGGGACCCTTCTGTACCCACTATTGTTTAGAGCAATAAAAGTATCAGATTCAAAGTATTTCTGGAGATTTATTTTTTCCTCATTTCCCATCATCCATCCATCCAGCATCCCGCATCTAAGCCCAGCATGATTCCACATACTCTTCTACCCAAGACTCATCTTCAAGCCATATCCCACTCCACAGGCTCCTGAAATTGTAAGCATAGACACACCATTTTACCAACAGAATCAGAAGGGAGTTGACTGGCCAGCAGGTGAAATCCCCTCTGCTGGACAGCATGTCACCAGTCAAGGCCAACCCCAGAGAGACCTATGTAACTATGCAACAAGCTCCAGAATTACAGTAACTTTCAAGGCCCCTTCCACTAATTCTATTCTGTCCATCGAATTGAAACCACCACAGCCACAGTGGGGAGATGGGGTGGGGGCGGGGGTGGCGGTGCAGCTGGGGAAGGGTGTGGAGAACTCCCCCACCACAGACCCAGGCAAGAGGGGCTCCTATCCTATGCCTGAACTTCAGAAAGCCCACACGTCACAACAACACAAAGTTGTATGTCAATTATCTCTCAATGAGAAAACAATAAACCTAAGAGTTTAAAGATGTACACACACACACACCCCCACCCCCCGCCAAAAAAAAAGTAATTTTACAAAAGAAATGTGAGTACTTCTATCTTCCAAGATTTGGTGGTCAGGCTGGCCCAACACAACTTGGGACCATAAACATCCACTCTTAGGACTAACTCCGTTCAACATCCAGGGAACCTCATCTCTGTATCATATCCTCAAAATAGCCCTTGTCGAATTTTCAGGATGGTGAAGGAGAGTGCTCATCAGAGAAAGTCTCTCACCTTTGAGATGGAGTTAAAGCTCCAGAGGCAGCTGCTTGCCCCACACCAGAAGGGAAGCCACCCCCAACTCTCAAGAGTTTAGCAGGGAAAGGGAGGCAAGGGTGGAAGAGAAATGCCCAGTAAGGAAGGACCAGGGAGTGGGTATTTAGGAATATACTTTAACCTAGGATTGCTCACATAACTAATGGCTTAAATCAGCTCTCCTAGCTTTTAATATAGAAGAGTTATGGTTTAGGGGCTTCCCAGGTGGCACTAGTGGTAAAGAATCGGCCTATCAATGCAGGAGAGGTAAGAGACACAGGTTTCATCCCTGAGTCGGGAAGATCCCCAGGAGGAGGAAAGGGCAACCCACTCCAGTATCCTTGCCTGGGAAATCCCATGGACAGAGGAGCCTGGCGGGCTACAGTCTATAGGGTCGCAAAGAGTCAGACACGACTAAAGCAACTGAGCACGCCCTCTCGGCTTATGAACAACAAAACAAAAGGCAGGGGTCACAATTCAGTGTTCTTGAGTTCTCAAGGCTCAGTCCTACCCTACAGCCTTTTCCGTGTAACCTCGGTCTCTGGCACCAATGCTCCTTTCAAGTGCTCCTGCACACAGCCCCTCTCTCCCTGTGGCACAGTCAGATCTGCAGTAACACTTGTTTTGAAAATGAATTTGTTCCAATGTGACTGATCCATTAGGGAACAATCTCAGCATAACACATATTTTGCATTTGCTTATGCATGATTTTGTCTGCAAGAGAAACACAAAGTGAATGCAGAAAGCTGTAACCAGCTGAACTGAGGCACTTATAAGGATGCAGAACACATGTATGTGCATACACACACACACACACACACACTCAAACACATACCAGCCAGCTCAGTCCATTGCCTGTGTCAGGAGCCACACCCATCCACACCTGGGATCACTTCAGGCAACCGTGCCTCCACCAGCCTTGGCAAATCACAAACCACATTGCTTCTTCCAATGCCCACTTCCAACCCACAGGCCTTTTTCAAAGTAAAGTGTGATATTCATTGTAGTCTATGGGTACTCCTTATCCATTTAACACATATAAAACGGTGCTACTGTTTTTATTAGGTTTCCATCTTTTAAAATGTCTCACTGTTAACATTATTAAACTACATGCTCCGACACTGCTTTTTTCTTTTCCCCCAGACACAGTTTTACTGTGCGATTTTGTATATAGCACAGTGACTTTTAGGAGCACACATGTCATGGACAGCAGAACTGACTGTGTAATATTCCAGTTATCACATCACCATCTCCAAGCATCTTGCCAGCTAAGCCATCTCTACCAAAATGTTTCACAACCACTAAGTATAACTTTGTTTTAACAAGTAGAACCACCTACATGATATATTTCCTACACCTGTTAACTTTCCAAATTCTGATACAGTAAAATTTCCTTCTGATCAATATTACCTCTCTGACCTTAGTTACGGAGGTGACCACAAGCAAACCCAGTTCCCAGCAGAAAGGGCAGAGTTCACTCCAGAATGGTCAAACAGTCAAGCTCAGAGAATGTGACAATGAGACAGAGATGGGGCTCCTGGCTCTCCCAAACACTGACTACATTTCAATTCCTTCTCAACAGCTTCTCCACTTGCTTACAGCCACATCAGGGACAGCCCACCCAAGATGTGAAGACAGAGGAGGAAGCAAATGCGTTCAAATTAATCCTCAAATGCTGGGTTCCTCCAGGAGCCTCTTCCTCTTCAGAAGACGATCTACATAGCACTGCTTGGCAACCCGCATACAGATATTTCAGAATCCGTGTTAAATGAAGTCACCCTTCATTTAGTATCAGTAAGTGACAATCTTCACAAACAGCAAAGAGAAGATGTACAACGTGGAGGGTGTTTCATCTGGCAGAAACCCACTTGTGGGCCGCCCCCCCATCTTCTTCCTGGCTGATTCTCACTTGATCCCTGAGATCTCATCTGAGATCAGGTGAGAATCAGGTGTTTTCATTTATACACACACACACACACGATACCATCACCACATTCAAGACAGTGAAATACCCATCAGCTCATCCCACCCTGGGCAACCAGTGATCTGCTTTCTTCCCTACAGATTACTTTGCATTTTTCAAAATTCATATAAATGGGATCATATAGTAAGGAGTCTCTTTTATCTGGTATCTTTCACTCAGCACAAAGCTATTCAGACTCATCCACATCACTGCATGTATAAATAGTTCATTCCTTCATGCCTGTGCCACAAATGTTTCCACACCCACCTTCTAATAGACATTTGGGCTGTTTCAAGGTTTCAGTGATTACAAATAAAATGGCCATGACCGTTCATGCAAATGTCTTTGGGTATATGCTTTCCTTTCTCAGAGTGGAATAGCTAGATCGCATGGTGGGTGTATGTTTAATTAAGAAACTGCCAAGCTGTCTTCCCAAGTGGTTACACCATTTTCTACCCCGGCCAGCAGCATATGAGAATTCCAGTCTCTCCCCATACTTGTCAGAACTTGGTGTGGTCAGTGTTTTTAATTTTAGTCATTCTACTAGATGTGTAGTGATATCACATGGTGGCTTTAATTTGTATTTCCCTAAAAACCAATAAAGAGAAGGCAATGGCACCCAACTCTAGTACTCTTGCCTGGCAAATCCCATGGACGGAGGAGCCTGGTAGGCTGCAGTCCATGGGGTTGCAAAGAGTCAGACACGACTGAGTGACTTCACTTTCACTTTTCACTTTCACACATTGGAGAAGGAAATGGCAACCCACTCCAGTGTTCTTACCTGGAGAATCCCAGGGATGGGGGAGCCTGGTGGGCTGCCGTCTATGGGGTTGCACAGAGTTGGACACGATTGAAGCGACTTAGCAGCAGCAATAACCGATAATGCTGAAAACCTTTTCATGTGATAATTTACCACGTATATCTAATTTGAAGTCTCTGTTGAAATATTTTATTGTTGTTTTATTACATGTTTTCTTTTCTTGAGTTGTGAGAGTTCTTCATAGATTCTGGATACAAGTTCTTTATCAGATATGCAATTTGCAAACATTTTCTCTGAGTTTATGGCTTGTCATTCTCTTAATGGTACTTTTCAAGAAAGCAGAGTTTTCAATCATAAATTAAATTTATTATTTTTATGAGTCAGACTTTTTTTGGTGTCACATGTATGAAATCTTTGCCTAATCAATGTCTAAGTCATATAGATTTTTCTCCTATAGTGTCTTCTAGAAGTTTATAGATTTAAGTTTTACACTGGGATGTAAAACACATTTTCAGTTAATTTTTGTATGTATTGCAAGCTATAGTTTGGAGTTGTTTGGTTGGCATATGGATGTCCAATTGTTCCAGCTTCTTTTGTTGAAAAGACTATTCTTTTTTTTATGATTCCACTGATCTAATTATCTATCTTGATGCCAGTATTCCACTGTTGATTACTATAGTTTTATAATAAACCCTAAAATCAGCTAATGGTAGCCCGCCAAGTCTGTTCTTTTTTTTTTTCAGAGTTGTTTTAGCTATTCTGTCTTTCATTTTACATACAAATTTCAGAGTTAGCATGCCAATTTCTACCCCAGAATTCACAAAAATCCTCAAAACCTATTGAGATTGTGATTTGGATTCCATTCAATCTGCAGATCAACTTGGGAGAAATGACACCTTAACAATATTTAGGTTTTTTGCTTTATAAACATCTGTCCATTTATTCAGGAAAAGGCAATGGCACCCTACTCCAGTACTCTTGCCTGGAAAATCCCATGGACAGAGGAGCCTGGTAGGCTGCAGTCCATGGGGTCGCTAAGAGTCGGACATGACTGAGCGACTTCACTTTCACTTTTCACTTTCATGCACTGGAGAAGGAAATGGCAACCCACTCCAGTGTTCTTGCCTGGAGAATCCCAGGGACGGGGCAGCCTGGTGGGCTGATGTCTATGGGGTCACACAGAGTCGGACACAACTGAAGTGACTTAGCAGTAGCAGCAGTCCATTTATTTAGATCTTCATTGATTTCTCTCATCATTTTTTATAGTTTTCAGTGTACAGATCCTGTATAAACTTAGTCAGATTTGTCAATAAGTATTCTATATTGTTTGATGCTATCATAGATGGTATTTTTTTAAATTGAGTTTCCAATTTTTCATTGCCAACATATAGAAATACAATTGCTTTTCATATAATGATCTTGTTTTTCTGCAATCTTGCTAAAACTAATGTATTTGTTCTGCTAGATTTTTTTGGTAAATCTCACTGAATTTTCTTCATAGATCAACATGTCATCTACAAATAAACACAGATTTATTTCTTCATTTCCAATCTTAATGTCTTTTATTTATTTCTATTATCTTACTACAGTGACTTATTCCACAATAGAATTGAAAGCAGAAATCCTTGACTCATTCCTGATCTTAGGAAGAAAGCGTTCAGTCTTTTCACTATTAAGTTAGCTGGGAATTTCTCATTAATGTCTTTTATCAGGTTGAAGAAATTCTCTTTCATTACTAATTTGTCAAGGATTTTTTAAAATCAGGAAAGTTCATGTTAGATTCTTGCAAATAATTTCTTCTGTGTCTATTGAAATGATCATATGTTTTAATGTTTTCTTTTTTGTTTTTTTTAAATTAATTTATTTTATTTATTTATTTTAATTGGAGGCTAATTACAATATTGTAGTGGTTTTTGCCATACATTGACATGAATCAGCCATGGGTGTACATGTGTCCCCCATCCTGAACATCCCCCCACCTCCCTCCCCATCCCATCCCTCAGGATCGTCCCAGTGCACCAGCCCTGAGCACCCTGTCTCATGCATCGAACCTGGACTGGCCATCTATTTCACATATGGTAATATACATGTTTCAATGTTATTCTCTCAAATCATCCCACCCTCACCTTCTCCCACAGAGTCCAAAAGTCTGTTCTTTATCTCTGTGTCTTTTTTTGCTGCCTCGCATATGGGGTCATCAATTACCATCTTTCTAAATTCCATATATATGAGTTAATATATTATATTGGTGTTTTCCATTTTGTTTCTTAACATGGTGAATTATATTGATTGATTTCTGCATGTTAAAACCAACCTAGCATAACGCAGCATACTCTAGCCACTTTTGGCTGTGATACATTATCCTCTTAATATATTGCTGGATTAGGTTTGCTAAAATTGTGTTTAAAATATTTTCATGTATATACATGAGGGACATTGGTCTGTAGTTTCCTTTTCTTGTATTTTATGTCAGGTTTTGGTATCCGGGTAATGCTGGCCTCATAAAATAAATTAGTAAATATTCTCTCTTTGATTTTTCTGAAAGCATTTGTGTAGAATTGGTACTATTTCTTCCTATAATATTTGTTAGAATTTAATAGTAAAGCTAATTGTACCTGGAGTTTTCTCTGTGGGAAGATTCTTAACTACAAATTCAATTTTAAAAAATAGATAAACAATTAATCTGGTTATCTAGTTCTTCAGTGATCTTTGGCAGTTTGTGTTTTTCAAAGAATTTGTCCATTTCATCTGTGTTGTTGAACTTACGTGCATAAAATTGTTCATAATATTTTCTGATTATTTTTAATAGCTAAAGAAATCATAGTATTGTCACCTCTCCTAATGCTGTTAATTGGGATTTTTTTGTCTTTCCCACTCTGGCTAGATATTTCTTAACTCACTGACCTTGTTAAAGAACCAGCTTTAGATTTAATTGAGTTTCTCTATAATTTTTCTGTTTTTCACTTCATTGATTTTACCTTGTGTGTATTAGTTGCTCAGTCGTGTCCAATTCTTTGCAATGCCATGGACCGTAGTCCACCAGGCTCTTAATGGAATTCTCCAGGAATGAATTCTCCAGGCAAGAATACCGGAGTGGGCTGTCATTCCCTTCTCCAGGGGATCTTCCCAACCCAGTGAATGAACCCAGGTCTCCCACACTGCAGGCGGATTCTTTGCCATCTGAGCCACCAAGGAAGATGATTTTACTTTGATGCTTATTATTTTCTTTCATCTGCTTACTTTGGGTTTAATTTGCTCTTCTCTTTCTAGTTTCTTAAGGTCGAATTTGAGACCTTTCTTCTTGCCGAATATAGGCATTTAGCGCTGCAAAATGCCTATATTAGAGTTATTTTAGAGTCTAAAATCTTAGAGATTTTCCAGAGATCCTTTCATTGTTGATTTCTAGTTTAATTCCATTGTGACCAAAGAACATACTTTGTGTAACTTGAATCCTTTTAAATCTACTGAGATGGGCTTTATGGCTCTGAACATAATCTATTTTATTAAATGTAATGTGTGTTCTTGAAAAGGATGTATATTCTGTTGTTGCTAGGTAAAAGTCAATTTAATCAAGTTGGTTGGTTATGTTGTTCAGGTCTTTTATATCCTTACTGATTTTCTCTCTACTCTTTGTATTAATTGTTGTGAGAAGTGTATTGACATATCCTACTATAATTACAGATTTGACTATCTCTTGATATTCTATCAGCTTTAGTCTATGTCCCCTTATACTTATATCAGTTTTGCATCATGCATTTTAATCTGTTATTTGGTACACAAAAATTTAATATTGTTATGTCCTGATGAAATGACCCCATCATTATTTTTAAAAAAGCCTTCTTCATACCTGATAATAATGAACACTTTGAAATCTATTTTGTCTGAGATGGTTGGATGGCATCAGCCACTCAATGGACATGAGTCTGAGCAAGCTCCAGGAGATGGTGAAGGACAGGGAAGCCTGGCGTGCTGCAGTCCATGGGGTCGCAAAGAGTTGGATATGACTGAGTGATTGAACAACAACAATATAATCCCTTTGGCTTTTGGGGGGCATTATTGTTAGCATTCTGTATCTTTTTCTATCCTTTTCCTTTAATTCTATTTGTATCTTAATATTCAAAGTAAGTTTCTTATAAATGCATGTAGTTCAGTCTTAAACTAATAATCTAATAATCTCTGCCTTTTAAGTGGGGGTGGTTTTAATCATTTCCATTTATTGTGATTATTTTGTTATGTGTTATGTGTTTACATGTTATTTCTTGCCTATCAGCTTGTCAGTTGTTTTCTGCTTATTACATCTGTTCTCTGTTCCTGTCCCTTTTTTTTGATGGCTTTTTTTCTTACCTTCTTTTTCTGCCAAAAATACTTTGGATTGATTACTTTAAATGATTCCTTTTTATCTTCTTTGTTGGCCTAACCACTATAACTCTTTTATTTTTTTTTTCTTTAGGTAGTTGATTCCAGGTTTACAATATAGTCCTTTGATTTACCACAGTCTGCCATCAAGCGGCATTGTATCACTACTATCAGAGTCTTACACTGGTGTACTTCCATTTCTCTCCGCCCAGCCCTTGGGTTATTGTTGTCATACATTATACTATTACATACATTACAATCACCACATCATGTTGTTATGTTTATTTAAATAATCATTATTTTAAGGTAACTCCTGTATTATCCATGTAATTACTATTTCTAATGTTTTTGCCTTCCTTTTTGTAGAGTCCCTATTTCCATCTGTGGTATCATTTTTCTTCTGCCTGAAGGACTCCCTATAATATCTTTTATAGGGTGGGTGTGCTAGTGATGAATCCTTTCAGCTTTCATATGAAAAAAAATGTATTTATTTTGTTTCATTTGAAGAAGATTTTTTGCTAGGCATAAACTTTTATGTTGATAATTGTTTTTTACAGGGAGGCCTGGCGTGCTGCGATTCATGGGGTCACAAAGAGTCGGACATGACTGAGTGACTGATCTGATCTGATCAGTATGTTAAATATTCTGTCATACTATCCTTTTTTAACCTGCACTGTTTCTGATGAGAAATCTGCTGTCAACTTATCTTCAGTCCTTCGCAAGTGACCTGCCTTCTGGATGCTTTTAAATCTTTCTCCTTGTCTGTCTATCTCTTTCTCTGGATCTCAGTGCTTGATCATGCTGTGCCTTAGTGCAGTTTTCTTAATTTCTCTTATGCATGGTATTCATTGAGCTTATTTGAGGGGGTCTCTGAATTTATGATTTTCTCAAACTTGGGCCACTTCTCCAAATATGTCTTTCCTATCTCTCCATCCCTCTCATTCCTTTAGAGATTCCAATTACAGATATATTAAATTGCTTGAAGTTGTCCCAGAGATCACAGGTTCTATGCTCACTTTTTCCCCCCATGATTATTCTTTTTTCTGTTTCATTTTGGATAATTTCTATTACTACTTTATTATGGTCAGTGATCTTGTGTCTGTGGGTGTGGGTGCAATGTCAAATCTGTTATTGATGACATTCAGCGCATTATGTCTTGGAGATTATAGGTTTCTATCTCCGGAGTTTTTATTTTGGTCTCTTATATGTCTTCCATGTTTCTCGTTAAACTTTTTAAACTTGTCCTTATCTGCTACTTCTAACATCTGTATAAGTTCTGTACTGGTTTCAGTTGATTGATTTCCCCCCTCATTTTACATTGTATTTTTAAGATTCTTATATATAATTCAGTTGGGCTGAACATCTTTGTATTCTTGAGCTTTGTTCTGCAATACAGTTAAGTTACTTGGAAATTGTTTGATCCCTTTAAGTCTTATTTTTAAGGTTTGTTAGATGAGACCAAAGCCATGTTTAATTTAGGGCTGACTAGTCCCACTGCTAAGACAGGAAACTTCTGAGTACTTCACTCAATGTCTCATGAATTCAGAGATTTTCTACTCTGACTGGTAGAAACAGGCATTATTCTCAGCCATGGGTGACCACCAAGTGCCATATCCCCTAATCCTTATGAACGACCCTGAAAGTACTTTTCAGCTGCTGGATTATGTTTCCTGGAATGGGTCACCGAGTCTTCTGGGACCCTGCCTTATCATCGATTAACATGGATGGTCAAGTATCAAATCAAAGAACCTACAAAGAAATAAAGCATAACTGTGGCCTGCTGCTGCTGCTGCTGCTGCTAAGTCACTTCAGTCGTGTCCGACTCTGTGCGACCCCATAGACGTAACTGTGGCCTACTTACTCAAAAACTCATGAAGCTAGTATTTTAAACTGACAGTTTTGGCTCTCTTTGATAGAAAACCAACATTTATAAAATACCGGCAGAAGTGTTAGGTGGTCTTTTTGTCCACTCAAAATCTGTTCTTTCATTGTTTTCCTAGACTGAGATGTAAGGTGGTTATATTCAGTAAAATCAATATACGAGTTATTAAGTTGAGATGACTACAAGCATTTCACAGATGGTATGGAAGGGGAGGTGGAATTAAGCTATATAGAGTCAATTACTCTTGACAGATATTCCACATTCTATACCTAAGAGTTATCATTATGTCCGTAAATTTGGAATAAAGCCAACCCCTGAGAGACTATTTTCTTTAGGTAATCTGAATAAAGTCAGTATACACTGAAGGCAATAGAACAGTGGTGTTTTTCAAAAGGTTCCTGATCTGAACAATAATACTTGCCACAGAGTAAACAAGAGAGAGGTCATCAAGTCTATCTCTTCAATTATGATTTCAACTAAAATAGAACTCTTTATTCAAATAGCTTTTCAAACAAAATACATAATTAGAGCAAGATATAAAAATACATAAATACCTAAGTAAAATGAGATGTGTCATTCTCAGAGTCACTGCTTCTCATCTGAAGTATATGTGTCACCTAGGGATCACCTAGGGATCTTGTTAAAAATACAGATTTAGAGTCAGTAGGAGCAGGATCGATTTGTAGTTCTGCATTCTAACAAGTTCTGCATTCTATCCAGGCCATACGGATGCTGGTCCACAGAGCATTTTAGCAGCGAGACTAAAATTTTCAGAATCCATGACATTAGCCCCAGAGATTCTTATACATCTAAAATCAAGCCCAGATCTCTGGATTTCTAACAAATGCTTCAGATGGTTCTGATACAGATGGTCTCATGAGCCACAATTAGAGAAATGCAACCCTCGTACAATTACCAGATTTCCCAGGTTTTACTGAAGCATTCCTTTCAACTTCAACCAGATGTCTCCAGAGAGAAATGTGCAATACTCCTCAAATCTACTTTTGGAACACTAAGAGTAAACCAGTGTGCTACACACCAAACCAAGGGGCAAATACATAAAGGCGTGGTCAAAGAGGTAGGGGAAATTTTGGCTACTTATTCCCACTCTTGATGTCAAAATACACATCATCTCTGAAAATTTTTGTAATATTAATAAAAGTGGTTCAACTTACTTATGTTATTTTTTTTTCCAAACTTTTTTGAACATGGAATTTTCCACCTCCCTTCTCCTATATATTTGGCTTAATAGCCTGCAGGCTAAAGTCAATAGTTTGGAGAACTCTGTGCTCCAGGGCATAAACAAACTGATATTTTACAGTGTCAAATGGTGTCTAAGAGCACCTTCAGTTTTTTTTTTTTTTTAAGGCTTCTGCTTCCTCTGTTTTCCTGTTCGGCACTCTTGTTTTTGACATCTTCATCCTTACCTGCGTCTTTACTTTAGAAAAACAACTGCCCTCCAGTCAAGAAGACTGGGAGAAAGCAGAACAAAGAACAAATCTGTGAAGTAATGTAACACTCTGTTCTTGGTTAAGTGCTCAAATGTACTTCTTATAGTCAAAAATAATTCTACCCTTTTAAAGTCAAAATCCTCCTTTAAATACACATAAAAATGCTTATTTGCCTCTTGCAATGCTAACTTCATAAATTCCCTTGTGATCAAAATGAACTAAGTCTTTTAAAAATTTCCACATCACTTTTGCAATTATAAATACAAGTTGCAAGATCATAATGCTTAAAAAGTATATCTAAGCAGAATTCAAGTTTTGGTTTTAGGTTCTTTTTCATTGCCCAACATAAGAAAATAATCTGGAGTGGAAAAATGAAAAAATTTCTTGTAATCTCCTCATACTTGTGAATCAATGGTTTCTATCTCTTTCTCAGAACTAGATTTTAAAACAAATAATCAGGGATACAAAGTTATTCCTCTACATTCTCCTTGGAGATGAAGCACTTTGCAGCATCCCCAGGGCCTTCCCCTAGACCTATTTTCTCCCATCATTTCCTGCTATTCCTGAACCACAGTGGTGTCTTAGAATTATGAGCCCCTAGGCAGGAAGAAGCAAGGACGAAAAGAGCTATTTTGTGTAACCCCTGGTGCATTTAACAGATCAACATGCATCTCCCAATCTCTTCTTCAAGAGCCCTCAGAAAGTCACTTATGTGTGAAAGATGTGGTATCAACACTTCATAGAGTTTGTTCCACTGAATTCTCTTCCAACAGTTAGTCTTAATGTAGGTGTTTTCATCATCAGTTCAGTTCAGTTCAGTTGCTCAGTCGTGTCCGACTCTTTGCAACCCCATGGACTACAGCACGCCAGGCCTCCCTGTCCATCACCAACTCCGAGAGCTTACTCAAACTCATGTCCATTGAGTCAGTGATACCATCCAACCATCTCATCCTCTGTCATCCCCTTCTCCTCCTGCCTTCAATCTTTCCCAGCATCAGGGTCTTTTCCAATGAGTTAGTTCTTCACATCAGATGGCCAAAGTATTGGAGTTTCAGCTTCAGCATCAGTCCTTGCAATGAATATTCAGGACTGATTTCCTTTAGGATTGACTGGTTTGATCTCCTTGCTGTCCAAGGGACTCTTAAGAGTCTTCTCCAACACCACTGATCAAAAGCATCACTTCTTCGTCGCTCAGTTTTCTTTACAGTCCAACTCTCACATCCATATATGACTACTGGAAAAGCCATAGCTTTGACCAGACAGACCTTTGTTGTCAAAGTAATGTCTCTCCTTTTTAATATGTTGTCTAGGTTGGTCATAACTTTTCTTCTAAGGAGCAAGCATCTTTTAATTTCATGGCTGTAGCCACCAACTACAGTGATTTTGGAGCCCCCAAAAATAAAGTCTTTCACTGTTTCCACTGTTTCCCCATCTATTTGCCATTAAGTTATGGGACCGGATGCCATGATCTTAGTTTTCTGAATGTTGAGCTTTAAGGCAGCTTTTTCACTCTCCTCTTTCACTTTCATCAAGAGGCTCTTTAGTTCTTCTTCACTTTCTGTCATAAGGGTGGTGTCATCTGCATATCTGAGGTTATTGATATTTCTCCTGGCAATGTTGATTCTAGCTTGTACTTCATCATACCCATTTACATATGAGAAAACCAAGGCACAAAGAGGTTAGTTAACTTGTTCAATAAATTGTTCAAAGTCAAGTAGACAAGCTAGAATTTGAATCCATAGCTATCTAACAAGTTCAGGCTCTCAGCCTCTATGCTTCATGCCTTCACCCCCTTTTCCAAAGGTACAGACTATCTGATTATCAGTGTCTCCATAAATGACCATGCCCCAGTCAACCACAGCTTTGTGTCTCCAGAGCCCAGGCTGGTGTGCCACCAAAAATATGGAGAGGGAGAGGTTCTTGGTATCTCTGTGACTTTTACCTTGACCTGATTATCTGAGGATTACAGCTTTCAGTGAGTGTAGAAAAACTGTAAGAATCTTAGGCAGAATGACTCCTCAGTGACATCTACATACTAGTTTCCAGAACCTATGAATATGTTATTCTATATAGCAAAATACTTTACTTTGTTATTCTTTATAGCAAAAGACATTACTTTCCAACTAAGGTCCATCTAGTCAAGGTTATCGTTTTTCCAGTAGTCATGTATGGATGTGAGAGTTGGACTATAAAGAAAGCTGAGCGCTGAAGAATTGATGCTTTTGAACTGTGGTGTTGGAGAAGACTCTTGAGAGTCCCTTGGACTGCAAGGACATCCAACCAGTCCATCCTAAAGGAAATCAGTCCTGAATATTCATTGTAAGGACTAATGCTGAAGCTGAAACTCCAGTACTTTGGCTACCTGATGTGAAGAGCTGACTCATTGGAAAAGACCCTGATGCTGGGAAAGACTGAAGGTGGGAGGAGAAGGGGACGACAAAGGATGAGACAGTTGGATGGCATCACCAACTCAATGGACATGAGTTTAAGTAAGCTCTCGGAGTTGGTGATGGACAGGGAGGCCTGGCATGCTGCAGCCCATGAAGTCACAAAGAGTCAGACATGACTGAGAGACTGAACTGATATAGCAAAATCATGTTTGCATATGTGATTAAAAGCATGGACCTTGAGATAAGGAGATTAGCCTAGATTATCCAGATCAGCTCAACCTAATCACATGAGTCCATAAAAGCAAAGAACATCTTTCCCAGCTGAGTTAGGAAAGAGTTAGAAAGATGGGACATGAGAAGGACTCAATCTAGCATTGTTGGCTTGAAGATGGAGGGAGGAGGACACAGGTAGGTCAAGGAAAACAATGGCTTCTAGAGGCTGGGAACAACCTCAGTTTATAGCGAGAAAATAGGGCCCTCAATCCTGTAACCACAAAGAACTGAACTCTGCCAACAACTCGAATGAGCAAGGAAACAGATTCCTCCCTAGAGTAAGGAAGGAAGTCCTGCCAACACTGATTTCAACATAGTAAGACCCATGCCAAGCTTCTGACCTACAGAACCATAAGATCATAAAAGTGTTCTCTCTTTTAAGATAATAAGTTTGTTGTAATTTTTAAATGTATTTTTATTTTTAATTGGAGGATAATTGCTTTACAATGCTGTGTTGGCTTCATTTCCTCGAGCGGCAATAGACAATTAACACAGATTTTGGTACCTAGAAGTGAAGTGCTACCGTGTGTGCATGTGTGTAAGTCACTCAGTCATGTCTGACTCTTTTCAAACCCCCTGGACTATAGCCCACAAGTCTCCTCTCTCCATGGAATTTTTCGGGCAAGAATGCTGGAGGGGGTTGCCATTTCCTACTCCAGAGCATCTTCCTGACCCAAAGATAGAACCCGCATCTCCTGAGTCTCCTGCATGAGTAGGCAGATTCTTATCACTGAGCCACCTGGTAAGCCTGAAATGCACTCTGACAAATACCTTAAAATGCAGAAGGCCCTTTGGAGTTGAGCAATGGGTAGAGACTAGAAGAATTTTAAGGACAGAAGTAGTCTTGGTCACCTTGAAGAGTCTTAGCATTGATGAAAATATAAATGTCAAAGACTCTGCTGGTGAGACTCAGAAGGAAGTGAGAAGCATTATAGAAAAACCCAAATTGCCTTAGAGAACACCTAACTCAAGATGAACAGACTGTTGATAGAAATATGGGCATTAAGGATGCTGCCAGTGGGTCCACAGAAGGAAGGGAGAAACATGTTATAGAAAACTGGGGAGTAAGATGTTATACAGTGACAGAAAGTTTAGCAGTGTTTTCTGCACTTCAGTGGAGAGCAGAACTCATAAACAACCCTGGATATTTAAATATTTCCAAGCAAAAGGTTGAAGGTGCAACCTGGTTTTTTCTTGATGCTTATTGTAAAATATGAGAGGAGAGAAACAAATTGAGGGGAAAACTGATAAAGGAAAAAAAAAAAGACTGAATGATCTGAGAATTTCTAGGCCTCCCCAGATGGCAAAAGATGCTAAAATTAAAAGAGTCACACTCAGGAAAGGGTGCTCTAGAGAAAATGCTAAGGGTGTGACTGTACTACATCTGATTAACTGAGCAGGAAGCTTAAAATTTCAGGTTTGAAAACTTAGTCAAAAAAGGCTCTTTGACTAGTAAGGACCTACTGTTTAGCACAGGGAACTCTACTCACTACTCTGCAATGGCCTATACGGGAGAAGAATCTCAAAAAAGAGTAGATATATGTTTATGTATATAAACATATGCATATGTCTACACATGGACATCACCAGATGGTCAACACCAAAATCAGATTGATTATATTCTTTGCAGCCAAAGATGGAGAAGCTCTACCCAGTCAGCAAAAAACAAGACTGGGAACTGACTGTGGCTCCGATCATTAACTCCTTATTGCAAAATTCAGACTTAAGTTGAAGAAAGGTTCCGTTCAGTCGCTCAGTCGTGTCTGACTCTTTGCGACCCCATGAATCGCAGCATGCCAGGCCTCCCTGTCCATCACCAACTCCCAGAGTTCACTCAGACTCATGTCCATCGAGTCAGTGATGCCATCCAGCCATCTCATCCTCTGTCATCCCCTTCTCCTCCTGCCCCCAATCCCTCCCAGCATCAGAGACTTTTCCAATGAGTCAGCTCTTTGCATGAGGTGGCCAAAGTACTGGAGTTTCAGCTTTAGCATCATTCCTTCCAAAGAAATCCCAGGGCTGATCTCCTTCACAATGGACTGGTTGGATCTCCTTGCTGTCCAAGGGACTCTCAAGAGTCTTCTTCAACACCACAGTTCAAAAGCATCAATTCTTTGGCGCTCAGCCTTTTTCACAGTCCAACTCTCACATCCATACATGACCACTGGAAAAACCATAGCCTTGACTAGACAGACCTTTGTTGGCAAAGTAATGTCTCTGCTTTTGAATATGCTATCTAGGTTGGTCATAACTTTTCTTCCAAGGAGTAAGCGTTTTTTAATTTCATGGCTGCAGTCACCATCTGCAGTGATTTTGGAGCCCCAAATAATAAAGTCTGACACTGTTTCCACTGTTTCCCCATCTATTTCCCATGAAGTGATGGGACCAGACGCCATGATCTTCATTTTCTGAATGTTGAGTTTTAAGCCAAGTTTTTCACTCTCCTCTTTCACCTTCATCAAGAGGCTTTTTAGTTCCTCTTCACTTTCTGCCACTCTACACATGGACATCACCAGATGGTCAACACTGAAATCAGACTGATTATATTCTTTGCAGCCAAAGATGGAGAAGCTCTATACAGTCAACAAAAACAAGACCAGGAGCTGACTGTGGCTCAGATCATGAACTCCTTATTGCCAAATGCAGACTTAAATTAAAGAAAGTAGGGAAAACCACTAGACCATTCAGATCATTCAGGTATGACCTAAATCAAATCCATTACGATTATACAGTGGAAGTGAGAAATAGATTTAAGGGACTAGATCTGATAGAGTGCCTGATGAACTATGGACGGAGGTTCATGACACTGTACAGGAGACAGGGGTCAAGACTATCCCCAAGAAAAAGAAATGCAAAAAAAGCAAAATGGCTGTCTAAGGAGGCCTTACAAATAGCTGTGAGAAGAAGAGAAGGGAAAAGCAAAGGAAAAAATGAAAGATAAACCCATTTGAATGAAGAGCTCCAAAGACTACAAAGGAGAGATAAGAAAGCCTTCCTCAGTGATCAGTGCAAAGAAATTGAGGACATCAACAGAATGGGAAAGACCAGAGATCTCTTCAAGAAAATTAGAGATATCAAGGGAACATTTTATACAAAGAAGGGCTTAATAAAGGACAGAAATGGTATGGACCAAATAGAAGCAGAATGTTAGGTAGGTAGAATAGGGAAAAGGAGTCCAAAATGGCGGTGGCTAAAAGACAAGGAAGGTCAAAGGAAGGTCCGAGGACCAGAGTGAAGACCTCAGGCAGAACAAACAGCACTCCTGGCTAAGCCCAATTTGCATAGGGCAGGCCCAGGTGGAGGAAAAACATATAAAAGGAGGAGGAAAAAACATATAAAAGGAGGAGTCAAAGCGCTTTCTCACAGACTCTCTCTCCTGCATGGGTGCACTCTTTTCTTTCTCTCTCTCTCTCACTCTCTCTCTCTCCTGCTATCTTCTAAATAAAATAGAGCTGTAACACTGATTTGCCTAAGAGCTGTAGCACAGTTTGTCCAAGACCCGAGAGCTGTGACACGCTGTGACACGCCGAGGGCTTTAATGTCCATCACTCCAAATCTTTGTTGTAACAAGACAAAGAACCAAGGAACATACACTTGCATGACAAGAAGATATTAAGAAGAGGTGGCAAGAATACACAGAAGAACTGTACAAAAAAGACCTTTATGATCCAGATAATCATGATGGTGTGATGACTCACCTAGAGCCAGACATCCGGGAATGAGAAGTCAAGTAGGCCTTAGGAAGCATCACTACAAACAAAGCTAGTGGAGGTGATGAAATTCCAGTTGAGCTATTCCATATCCTAAAAGATGATGCTGTAAAAGTGCTGCACTCAATACGTCAGCAAATTTGGAAAACTCAGCAGTGGCCAAAGGACTGGAAAAGGTCAGTTTTCATTCCAATCCCCAAAAGGGCAATGCCAAAGAATGCTCAAACTACTGCACAATTACACTCATCTCACACACTAGTAATGTTCAAAATTCTCTAAGCCGGGCTTCAACAGTACATGAGCTGTGAACTTCCAGATGTTCAAGCTGGTTTTAGAAAAGGCAGAGGAACCAGAGGTCAAATTGCCAACATCCGTTGGATCATCGAAAAAGCAAGAGAGTTCCAGAAAAACATCTATTTCTGCTTTATTGACTATGCCAAAGCCTTTGACTGTGTGGATCACAATAAATTGTGGAAAATTCTGAAAGAGATGGGAATACCAGACCACCTGACCTGCCTCTTGAGAAACCTATATGCAGGTCAGGAAGCAACAGTTAGAACTGGACATGGAACAACAGACTGGTTCCAAATAGGAAAAGGAGAATGTCAAGGCTGTATATTGTCACCCTGCTTATTTAACTTATATGCAAAGTACATCATGAGAAACACTGGGCTGGATGAAGCACAAGCTGGAATCAAGATTGCCAGAAGAAATATCAATAACCTCAGATATGCAGACAACACCATACTTATGGCAGAAAGTGAAGAACTACAGAGAACCTCTTGATGAAAGTGAAAGAGGAGAGTGAAAAAGTTGCCTTGAAGCTCAACATTCAGAAAATTAAGGCCATGGCATCTGGTCCCATCACTTCATGGCAAATAGATGGGGAAACAGGGGAAACTGTAAACAGTGACAGACTTTATTTTTGGGGGGCTCCAAAATCACTGCAGATGGTGATTATAGCCATGAAATTAAAAGACGCTCACTCCTCGGAAGGAAAGTTATGACCAACCTACGCAGCATATTAAAAAGCAGAGACATTTGCCAACAAAGGTCCATCTAGTCAAGTCTATGATTTTTCCAGTAGTCATGTATGGATGTGAGAGTTGGACTATAAAGAAAGCTGAACGCTGAAGAACTGATGCTTTTGATCTGTGGTGTTGGAGAAGACTCTTGAGAGTCCCTTGGACTGCAAGGAGATCCAACCAGTCCATTCTAAAGGAAATCAGTCCTGAATATTCATTGTAAGGGCTGATGTTGAAGATGAAACTCCAACACTTTGGCCACCTGATGCAAAGAACTGACTCATTTGAAAAGACTCTGATGCTGGGAAAGATTGAAGGCAGGAGGAGAAGGGGATAACAGAGGATGAGATGGTTGGATGGCATCAATGACTCAATGGACATGAGTTTGAGTAAACTCTGGGAGTTGGTGATGGACAGGGAGGCCTGGTGTGCTGCAGTCCATGGGGTTGCAAAGAGTCGGACACGACTGAGCAACTGAACTGAACTGATGTTTATGTATAACTGATTCACTCTGCTGTACACTCGAAACTAACACAATATTGTAAACTAACTACATGCCAGTAAAACTTTTTTTTAAAAAAGGTTCTTTGAAGAGATACAGAGTGTGATTCCTAGGCCCCTTCAGCTATCTCAGTAGAAGCCAAAATTAAAGATTATCTCAGAAATATCTATGAACAAGCCTCTTGTCTAAAGCAGTGAATCCTGGTGCAAACAGGAGAGATCTACAAAGTTCTTAAGAAACTTGTATCAGCAGAAACACTGTCATCTTGGACTGAGAGGAGAGTACAAAATGGAAGAAGACTATCAGTTCCCAAAATTCTATAGTCAAGAAACACACTGATAAAACAATTCAATTGCAAAATACTTGCTACCCGTCAGGGAAGAGGAAGGAGGGCCCCAAGGGCAGAGCCTTGAGCCTGGAAGGCAGAGATATGTATCTGAAGGTTGGAGCTGCAAATAGGAGGATTATTCCTGGAGCTCAAAACCTTATGGAACTCGCTCAGCTAGTTTTATAAGTTGCCAAGGACTAGTGATTCCTTTTGACTTTCCATTTTTCCCCTTTTTTGAACCAAAACGCCTATAGGTATTACCCTAAGCCTGCCCCACAATTGTGGTTTTAGGGATAGGTAACTTCCTTTTTTATATTAATATTTATTTATTAGGGCTATGCCAGGTCTCAGTTGTGGCATGCAAACTCTTAGTTGCAGCATGTGAGATCTACTTCCCTGACCAGGGATTGAACCTGGGCCCCCTGCATTGAGAGCACACAGTCCCAGCCCGTAGACCACAAGGAAGTCCTGCAATAGGTAACTTCTTCCTGCACTTCTTTCTGCACTTTCTTCACAGGCTCACAGATGGAAAGGAACTGTCCTCCAGGGTGGATCATAGTCATAGTTTCCCCATACTGAATTTGGATAATTTAGATAAGCTGATGAGATTTTGGACTCTGGGTTTATAAGTTGTCCAATATAGTAGCCACTAGCCACATAGGTGATTGACCATTTAAAATTGATTACTATTGTCTAGCATGACTGAGTAACTGGAGGTTTAATTTTATTTAATTTAAATCAATTGTATACGTCTAAGTAGCTGCACATGGCTATTGATTACCATATTGAACAACACAGTTCCATAATTTACTTCTCTTCTGTCTTCCCCCAGTAGAATATAAACTGTATGAGAATAGCTATTTTTGTTTTTTTTGCTTACTATGATTTCCCAAGCACATAGAACTGGCTCATAGTAAGGCCTCAATGAATATTCTGAGTGAATGAATGTTTATTCCACTATCCTGAACATTTGTCATTTTCAGTGGCCACAGAGCGTCTGCAGCCTCCTCCTTGTGTTTAAAAAATCCCTTCCTGGAAGGAGCAGGTGAGAGGAATTGAGAGAATAGCATGAATATATACAACAAAAGTGAAAGTCACTCAGTCGTGTTGACTCTCTGTGATCCCGTGGACTATACAGTTCATGGCATTCTCTAGGCCAGAATACAAGAGTGGGTAGCCTATCCCTTTTCCAGCAGATCTTCCTGGCCCAGGAATCGAACCAGGGTCTCCTGCCTTGCAGGCGGATTCTTTACCAACTGAGCTATGAGGGAAGCCCAATCGTGTGTAAATTAGATAGTTACTGGGAAGCTGCTGTGGGCTCCCCAGGTGGCACTAATGGTAAAGAACCCATCTGCCAGTGCAGGAGACATAAGAGATGCAGGTTGCATCCCTGGGTCGGGAAGATTCCCCTGGAGAGGGGCATGACAATCCACTCCAATACTCTTGCCTGGAGAACCCCATGGACATAGGAGCGTGGTAGGACATGTGACCCGGTAGGTCGCAAAGAGTTGGACGTGACTGAAGCAACCTAGCAAGCAAGCACAGGAAGCCACTGTACAGCTCAGGGAGCTCAGCTTGGTGCTCTGTGATGACACGGAGGGGTAGGGGTGGGGTGGGGGTGAAGGTGTGAGGGAGGTACAAGAGGGAAAGGGTATATGTATAGCTGATTCACATTTTTACATGGCAGAAACTAACACAGTTAAAGCAATTTAAAAAATAAAAATAAATTTGGTTTTTAAAAATACCCTCTTATTGTGACTAGTTTAATGGTACGATTTTAGGTAATGACTCTAACTATGTGGGCTCCTTGTCACCATCTCAGGAATTCCTGTTCTCCAAAATCACCCTGCATCCCTTTCCATCTCTTGCATCTAAGGGCTTTAATGAGAACCCCTACCCAGCTCACCTTGGGAGAAGGTTCTCAGCTCCACTTCCAAGCCACACCACAAACCAAATCACACACACCAACCGCCCAGGCCACATCATACTCGGTGAGCTAATCACTCTGATGGGTTCAGAATTTCCCCAGTAACCTTGAAACACATTCCGCATGGTCGTTTTACAAGGCCGATTAATCTAATTGATTTCCAGAATTAGGATCTTCGAGAACCCAGTTATTTTAAAATCAATCTTCATCAGGAGTTGATAATACCTCATCCATGCTGAGATGGCCACTGGGGCTCAGGAGGGATTTCAGCCAAGCCTCTGTTTGAAGTTGTCATGGAGGCTGCTCAGACTTTAAATGTTCTGTTCATCTCCAGTGCATGCACACACGCACACAAGCGTGCACACGCCACCAACAGAAAAATGTGTTTTCAAGCAAGGAGCCTCCCTCTGTCTACCTGCAGCAGCCCATCGTCTCCTCCGCAGCAAGATTATCCACACCGAAGGGTAACTCTCACCATTCCCATCACGAGTATTTATTACGGCACATTTCCTCTTGGAATTGGCTCAGCAGCTATCATAAACCCTATTAAAACATAACGCTTGTTTCTCAAAACATCAGTGTTCAATCTCTGTGATTCAGCTTAACATTTCAAACCTGAGGCTTGCGAGAGGGGCTCAGTCACTGTCTTCATGCACCAGTGCAAATCCACCAGCCCCTGGCCCCAGATAAGAAGGTTCACCTCGCTTCTAAACGTGTCTGCCTTCCTCTTTTGCCTCCTTCTCCTACTTGAGATGAAAAATATGGCTTCGCCTGCTCTGTTCACCTTTGCTGAACTTTTAGGAGCAAAACAAGAAAATTTCTGAAGCATGTGCATGTATGTGTGCTCAGTCGCTTCAGTCATGTCCAGTTCTTCACAACCCCATGGACTGTAACCTGCCAGGCTCCTCTGTCCCTGGACTTCTCCAAGCAAGAATACTGGAGTGGGTTGCCATTTCCTTCTCCAGGGGATCTTCCTGACCCACGGTTTGAACCTGTGCCTCTTGTGTTTTCTGTATTATCAGGTGGATTCTTTACCATAAGCACCACCTGGGAAGCCCAGAAGCTACTACACTTGAAGCTTTTTCCAGTGTGTTCTCTTATAAACTCATTGCAACACAAACTTTAAAAATAAAAGCGGGGGGTGGATATAATTAATTCATATGCTTTAGCTCCTCAGCCATCACTATGAAGACCTGGGAAGCATTTAAAAATACTGCTTCCATGTCTCCCAGATCATCCATATCGAGGTCACCAGGTGAAAAAGGAAAGGGAAGAACCCACTCAGGGGCTGGGAATGCACTGCACAGACTTCACAACCCTGCCCACAGCTATCTCTGCCTGCTCCACCATCCATCACCCCAATTCACCCTGACCCAGGAAGGCCTGGATGAATTAGGATCCCTGGGCAGAGACATTGACAAAGCATTGACCTCAGGCCTGTATCTGAGCCAGCAAACTCAGAGCACGGTAGTGGAAAATGCAGATGACTGTTAGAATCTTAAAGGGAGAACTTTTATGTTGGCCACAATTCACCTGTTCATTCCTTTAACACACTCAGTGCCTACGCTGAGCAGTGCCCTTCAGATCCACGCCCAAAAGCCCTGCTCCTCAAGCCTCAGGATGCATCTGACTTGCCTGGGGATCTTGTTGAAATGCAGCTTCTGATCAGTAAGCCTGGGACAGGGTTTGCAGTTCTGCATTTCTAACAAGCTCCCAAGTGAGCTGCTGAGTAGAAAGGCCTCAAGGAACTTACAATTGAGAATAGTGGTTCTTAACAAAGGGTAATTTTGTCCCCCAAGAATGTTTGGAATATTCAGAGACATCTCTGGTTGTCAGGACTGGACTAAGAGAGTGCTATATGCATACTAAGTTCAGTCATGTCTGACTCTTTGCAACCCTATGGACTGCAGCCCCCCAGGCTCCTCTGTCCCTGGGATTTTCCAGGCAAGCATACTGGAGTGGATTGCCATACCCTTCTCCATGGATCTTCCCAATCAAGGGATCAAACCCACATCTCTTATGTCTCCTGCATTAACAGGTGGCTTCTTTACCACTAGTACCACCCGGAAAGCCCAAGAGAGTGTTCAGTTCAGTTCAGTTGCTCAGTCGTGTCAGACTATGCGACCCGACAGACTGCAGTACACCAGGCTTCCTTGTCCTTCACCAACTCCCAGAGCTTGCTCAGACTCATGTCCATTGAGTCCGTGATGTCTTCCAACCATGTCATCCTCTGTCGTCCCCTTCTCCTCCTGCCCTCAATCTTTCCCAGCATCTAGGTCTTTTCCAATGAGTCAGTTCTCCTCATCAGGTGGCCAAAGTATTGGAGCTTCAGCCTCAGCATCAGTCCTTCCAATGAATATTCAGGACTGATTTCCTTCAGGACTAACTGGTTGGATCCCCTTGCAGTCCAAGGGACTCTCAAGAGTCTTCTCCAACACCACAGTTCAAAGACATCAATTCTTCAATACTCAGCTTTTTTTATGGTCCAACTCTCACATCTATACATGACGATTGGAAAAACCATAGTTCTGACTATACAGATCTTTGTTGGCAAAGTAATGTCTCTGCTTTTGAATATGCTGTCTAGGTTTTTCATAGCTTTTTCTTCCAAGGAGCAAGTGTCTTTTAATTTTACAGCTGCAGTCACCATATGCAGTGATTTTGTAGCCCAAGAAAATGAAGTCTCTCACTGTTTCCATTGTTTCCCTATATATTTGCCATGAAGTGATGGGACCAGATGCCCTGATCTTAATTTTTTGAATGCTGAGTTTTAAGTCAGCTTTTTCACTCTCCTTTTTCACTTTCAACAAGAGGCTCTATAGTTTCTCTTCACTTTCTGCCATAAGGGTGGTGTCATCTGTATATCTGAGGTTATTGATATTTTTCCTGGCAATCTTGATTCTAGCTTGTGCTTCATCTAGCCCATCATTTGGCATGATGTACTTGCATACAAGTTAAATAAGCCAGGTGACAATATACAACCTTGTTTATTCTTTCCCAGTTTGGAAGCAGTCCATTGTTCCATGTCTGGTTCTAACTGCTGCTTCTTGACTTACATACAGATTTCACAGGAGACAGATAAGGTTGTCTGGTATTCCCATCTCTTTAAGAATTTTCCACATTGTGTTGTGATCCACACAGTCAAAGGCTTCGGCATAGTCAATGAAGTAGAAGTAGATGTTTTTCTGGAATTCTCTTGTTTTTTTCTATAATCCAAAGGATGTTGGCAATTTGATCTCTGGTTTACCTGCCTTTTCTAAATCCAGATTGAACATCTGAAAGTTCTCAGGTCACCCACAGTTGAAGCCTCGCTTGGGGAATTTTCAGTATTACTTTGCTTGCGTGTGAGATGCATGCAATTGTGTGATAGTTTGAACATTCTTTGGCATTGCCCTTCTTTGGGATTGGAATGAAAACTGACCTTTTCCAGTCCTGTGGCCACTGCTGAGTTTTCCAAATTTGCTGGCGTATTGAGTGCAGCACTTTCACAGCATCATCTTTCAGGATTTGAAGTAGCTCAGCTGGAATACCATCACCTCCACTAGCTTTGCTCATAGTGAGGCTTCTTAAGACCCACTTGACTTCGCACTCCAGGATGTCTAGCTCTAAGTGAGTAATCACATCATTGTAGTTATCTGGGTCATGAAGATCTTTTTGTATAGTTCTTCTGTGTATTCTTGCCACCTCTTCTTAATATCTTCTGCTTCTGTTAGATCCATACCATTTTTTTCCTTTATTGCCCCCATCTTTGTATGAAATGTTCCCTTGGTATCTCTAATTTTCTTGAAGAGATCTCTAGTCTTTCCCATTCTGTTGATTTCCTCAATTTCTTTGCACTGATCACTGAGGAAGGCTTTCTTATCTCTCCTTGCGATTCCTTGGAACTCTGCATTCAGATGTATATCTTTCCTTTTCTCCTTTACCTTTTGCTTCTCTTCTTTTCTCAGCTATTTGTAAGGCCTCCTCAGACCTTGTCTTTGCCTTTTTGCATTTCTTTTTTTGTGGGGATGTTTTTGATCACTGTCTCCTGTACAATGTCATGAACCTCTGTCCATAGTTCTTCAGACACTCTGTCTATCAGATCTAATCCCTTGAATCTATTGGTCACTTCCACTATATAATCATAAGGGATTTGATTTAGGTCATACCTGAATGGTCTAGTGGTTTTCCTACTTTCTTCGATTTAAGCCTGAATTTTGCAATAAAGAGTTCATGATCTGAGCCACAGTCAGTTCCTGGTCTTGTTTCTGCTGACTGTATAGAGCTTTTCCACCTTCGGCTGCAAAGAATATAATTAATCTGATTTTGGTATTGACCATCTGGTGATGTCCATGTGTAGAGTCATCTCCTGATTGTTGGAAGAGGGTGTTTGCTATGACCAATACGTTCTCTTGGCAAAACTCTGTTAGCCTTTGCCCTGCTTCATTTTGTACTCCAAGGCCAAACTTACCTGTTATTCCAGGTATCTCTCGACTTCCTATTTTTGCATTCCAGTCCCCTATGATGAAAAGGACATCTTTTTTTTGGTGTTAGTTCTGGAAGGCCCTCACAGAACTGTTCAACCTCAGCTCTTAAAGCATTACTGGTTGGGGCATAGGCTTGGATTACTGTGATATTGAATGGTTTACCTTGGAAATGAACAGAGATCATTCTGTCATTTTTAAGATTGCACCCAAGTATTGCATTTTGGACTCTTTTGTTGACTATGATGGCTACTCCATTTCTTCTAAGGGATTCTTGCCCACAGTAGTAGATATAATGGTCATCCGAATTAAATTTGCCCATTCTGGTCTATTTTAGTTCACTGATTCCTAAAGTATCGACGTTCACTCTTGCCATCTCCTGTTTGACCATTCCAATTTACCTTGATTCATGGACCTAACATTCCAGGTTCCTATGCAATATTATTCTTTACAGCATCGGACTTTACTTCCATCATCAGACATATCCACAACTGCACGCTGTTTTCACTTTGGCCTCTTCATTCTTTCTGGAGCTGTTTCTCCACTCTTCTCCAGTAGCATATTGGGCACCTACCGGCCTGGGGAATTCATCTTTCACTGTCCTTCTACTCCACTATCTATACTCTTACTCAAGAGAGTTCTACCTGTATGTATTAAAAGCAGGTAGAGGCCAGAGATGCTTCTCAACATCCCACAAGGCACAGGACAGCCCCCACCACAAAGAATTGTTAGTCTCACATGTTAACAGCTCCAAGGTTGAGAAACCCTAATCCAGAAGAGCTGGCTGTGTCCCTGTGACCTAGCTTCACCACTGGAAATGAGGCCTCATAGAAGCTACATATTTGATGAGCTCCTATATTGAACCAGGCAAGCATTAAGTACCTTAAATACATTGATTCATTTAATCCTCACAACAACCCCTTAAGGTACATGGTGTGATTAGTCCTACTGCACAGATGAGAAAATTGAGATGTTAAGAACATGGTCAAGGTCATCAGTTTGGATGTAGCAAAGCCAAGACAGTCCTTAAACAAAGTCCTTCATCACTGTCCCGTGCCAAAAGGAACACAAGAAGTGAACTGAACAGTGAGTTAAAGAAATAAACTAATCCTATCTTCCCCATTCCAATTCTCTTCCTTCACTGTAAAGATCTATCATGACATGGACAGATGGTAACCAAGGTTAGCATCAGAACCCAGTCTTTCCTTTCTCTGCCTCTTTGCTGGAGCCACAGTGCACCCTCAGGCAGGCAAAATATTATCATCTCCATTTTAGAGATGGGGCAAGCAAGACTTGAAAGGTTAGACACTTTGCCTAAGTTACACAGCCTAAGAGAGTCTTCAGTCCATTTGACTTGCCCTGAGCAGGAAAATTCTACAGGAGTTCAAGAGAGGGAAATGAGGCCTGTGGCCCAAGAAGAGACCCAAGGAGAGAGTCAGGGAGACACTGGTCACTCTGCTTCATGCAACTAGACTATATCAATTTTCAAGGTAATAGTTGGAAAATTAGAGAATTAAGGATTTTTCCAGTAGTCATGAATGGATGTGACAGTTGAACATAACGTAGGCTTAGTGCCAAAAAATTGATGCTTTTGAACTGTGGTGCTGGAGAAGACTCTTGAGAGTCCCTTGGACTGCAAGGAGACCAAACCAGCAAAACCAGTCAATCCTAAAAGAATCAATACTGAATATTCATTGGAAGGACAGATGCTGAAGCTGAAGCTCCAATACTTTGGCCACCTGATGAGAAGAGCCGGCTCACTGGAAAAGACCCAGATGCTGGGGAAGATTGAGGGCAGGAGGAGAAGAGGGTGACAGAGGATGAGATGGTTGGATGGCATCATTGACTTAATGGACATGAGTTTGAGCAAACTCCGGGAGATAGTGAAGGACAGGGAAGTATGACGTGGTGCAGTCCATGGGGTCACAAAGAGTCAGACACAACTACACAAATGAACAACAGCAACGGATCAGGCAGGGTGAAATGAAAAAACAAAGAACTGTGGGGGGGGATACTCAGGACCACACATTTGCATTGCCTTTCAATTCTGTCCCCTTTAGGCAATAAGCGCCACACACACAGCAACGTGGTCTGTTCTATTCTCAGATACAGCACAGAGCCTCACCCAGCATAAGTGTGCAATTCATGGACTGAAGGAATTACTTGGGCCTTTTTCCTGAAAATACAGGTTTCACACCACAGACCTACTGAGTCAGACTCTCTAGGTGGAGCCCAGGAGTGTACATTTCCTACACTCCTCCACGGAAAATGGACAGACACTACAGCTTCAAAACTCTGGCAAAGAGGAAAGTCTCTTTGGTCCCCATCAAGGAAGCTCATGGGAATGTCTGTAGCTGGAGAACCTTAGGACCCAGAAGGACAGCGCTGGGCACATACACTGTACTTAGATACTTTGAAATCATGTATTATTTAATCAGAAATAGGTCCTCCAGGATGACTAAATCCACGCTGTAAATAGGTGTTTGGAAAGCTCAGCACCCATTAGTGGTGGGTAATGACTATGAGGGCACTATTAGGCGCTCTGAGGGGCTGTTTAAACATCCTGACAGGCAATTTGGAGTCATAAAATCTCTCATAAGGTAGAAGTCGCTGTGCATGCTCTTAGGGGAGCATCTATTTTTTACAGTTAAACTGATACCTAATATTTTCTTTGGATAAACCCACTTTGTTACCTGGGAAATCAAAGACAAAACCCAAAGGCTCATGACAACGGGGTGTCATGTACAGGGCCTCTAAGAGCGCCCTCAAACACGAAGTGTGAGGATTCCAGGAGAGATGGGCAGCAACTTTCAGGAATCAAGTCTCCTGAGGTCTCTCTCATGTGTCTGCTGCTCAAACTTAGAGCCAAGACCACCCTAACCCCTGCCCTGACTGCCAATGGAAGGAAGGGAAGAAGGGAGGGTGGCGAGACAACACTGGGGGCTGCAACAAACAAGCTCTTCCACGTATAATGGCTCAAACACAATAGAAAAGCACTTCTTGCTCACATAAAGTGCAAAACAACCACTCTAGGCCAGAGAGAAGCTCTCCTCCAACAGCGACGCAGGAATCTGGGCTCTTTCCACCTTGTTTCCATCTTTTCATTGCAATTTCCAAATGTGGCTGCTGCTGCTGCTGCTAAGTCGCTTCAGTCATGTCCGACTCTGTGTGACCCATAGACGGCAGCCCACCAGGCTCCCCTTCCCTGGGATTCTCCAGGCAAGAACACTGGAGTGGGTTGCCATTTCCTTCTCCAATGCATGAAAGTGAAAAGTGAAAGTGAAGTCACTCAGTCGTGTCCGACTCTTAGCGACCCCATGGACTGCAGCCTACCAGGCTCCTCCATCCATGGGATTTTCTAGGCAAAAGTACTGGAGTGGGGTGCCATTGCCTTCTCCATGTGGCTGCTAGGATGCCCATTCTCATCTACATCCAGCCAGTGAAAGAGGAAAGAGCAAGGAGGATGCTGTGTGGGAGAGGGTTGTGGACTCCATTTCCCAGCCTCCCTTGCAGTCAGGCGTGGTCATGTGACTAAGTCCTAGCCAATGAAATATGAACAGAAATGTTAGGGTCCAGTTTGGACCCATGAAGGGGAAATGGATTTGAAATAATGATCTGTTTTCTTTCACATTCACATACCTATTCAACCCAACCAGATTATTATGAAAGTGAAAGTGTTAGTTGCTCAGTGGTGTCCAACTCTTTGTGACCCCATGGACTGTAGCCCACCAGGCTGCTCTGTCCATGGAATCCTCCAGGCAAAAATACTGGAGTGGGTTGCCATTTCTTTCTCCAGGAGATCTTCCTGACCCAGGGATCAAAGCTGGGTGTCCTGCATTACAGGCAGATTCTTTACCATCTGAGCCACCAGGGTAGCTCAGATTATCATGCAGGAGTGAAAAATAAAGATGATAACAATCAGGATGACAATAATAGTATCAAGTGGACATTTTCCAGCTCCTCACCCAGGGTCCATTCACCCTGATTTGGGGATCAATCCTCCCCATTTCTATGACAATGCTGTCCTCATGGGGTTGTCTCCCCTTGAGCCCAGCATGGAGTCATGTGACCCAGGCTGCCTTGCCTAGGCCATGGCAGAGAATGGCTCAAAAGTGGGCATGTGATCTGAAGTAGGACGGTCAGAAGCAGTGAGTCCCAACGTGGGGCCTCTGTCTTGCTCTTAAGGAGGTAGCATTGGTCAATCTGATACTGGAGATCTGGAATGCCCAGGACCCACCACAGTGAACTTAGTGCTCAGACGAGGAAAGACCCACTGAATGCAGCCAAGCCTCAAGTGTCAGTCTGCCACCAGACTCTCCAGTTACCGGGCTACCTAATTCCCTATGGTATAATCAAAGCTACGGTTTTTCCAGTAGTCATGCACGGATGTGAGAGTTCAACCATAAAGAAGGCTGAGCACTGAAGAATTGATGCTTTTCGAATTGTGGTGCTGGAGAAATCTCTTGAGAGTCCCTTGGACAGCAAGGAGATCAAACCAGACAATCCTAAAGGAAATCAACTCTGAATATTCATTGGAAGGACTGATGCTGAAGCTGAAGCTCCAGTACTTTAGCCAGTTGATGCAAAGAGCCCACTCATTGGAAAGACCCTGATGCTAGGAAAGATGAAAAGCAAAAGGAGAAGGGGGCAACAGAGGATGAGATAGTTAGAAAGTATCACTAACTCAATGGGCATGAATTTGAGCAAACTCTGGGAGATAGCGAATGGAAGGGGAGCCTGGTGTGCTGCAGTCTATGGGGTCACAAAGAATTGGACACAAGTAAGCGGCTCAACAACAACAACAATTCCCTTTAAAAACTGATGAGAGTCGAGTTTTTGTCGCAGTTACTGAAAGAGCCCCCACTAACATTGCTAGTAATTCACTAACTCCTTTAATCCACCCCAAAATCCCATGAAGGAATGTTGCTGTGGCTACCCCACCGCCATGATGAGGAGACTGAGGCATGAAGAGGCTAGCAAGCGTGTCCAAGGTCACACAGCCCATCCAATCTGGATTCCCATCCGTACATTCTTATTTTAAAGCCCTCAGTGTTGATGCATCATGACACGCATGTTGCCACAAATCCTGCTGCACACCAGGCACTTGGCCATGGGCTTTCTAAGCTGTCAGTCTGGCGAGTTCCCCAGCGGTCTAGTGGTTAGGACTCCACACTCTCACCGCCAAGGGCCCGGATTCAATCCCTGGTTGGGGAGCTAAGATCCCACGTTCTGCCAATAAGAATAACAATAATAATAAAGCAAAATGTAAGTTTATACTGGGGGAGGAAGAGCGGGTACAGCAGGGGTGAGCTGTTCAGACTCTGCAGTTGAACAGACCAGGGTGTGGATCACAGCTCTGCTCCCTTGGCTGTACAGCCTTAGGAAAATTACCTGGCCTCTCTGAGCCTCATAAAAGGGAGAGGAAACAGTTCCTGTTGCACAGGGTTGCTGCCAGGACACAGACGATCCTGGAAACTAAGGGAAACTCGAGCTTTCTTCTAAAGGCTTGATTATAAAATTAGCATGCAAATATCAGGACAGAGAATAGCAGAGACATCCTGGAGACAGAGCAGCTCCCAAAGCATGTGGCTTAGTTGGATCCAGGCTGGGGGTCTCAGCCTCCCTGAAGGCTGAGGGGCCTGGGCAGCCAAGGAGACTGAGAAAAGGGTAACAGAGGGACTGGCAGATCCACTCTCGCACTGCCCAGGGATCAGTGTCCTCCACTGTGACAGCTCATCCCCGGCCAGGACTAGGGTCACTCACACCGCGGATCAGACTGTCGCAGTCACAGGGTCCCCAAGCATCAGCCTTGACACCTGTTACCTTCTGTCTGTGGTCTCGCTTCTCAAGCAGCCTTCACATGGCACTTAGTTTACAAGAGGCATGCGTTCCAGGGAAGAGGCAAGCCTTGGACATTTTATGTCTTGGTTTAATGAACTGAAGCCTGCCAGGCTCCTCTGTCCATGGGAATCTCCAAGCAAGAATACTGGAGTAGGTTGCCATTTCTTTCTCCAGGGGATCTTCCTGACCCAGGTATCAAACCCAGGTCTCCTGCATTGCAGCCAGATTCCTTACCAACTGAGCTACGAGGGAAGATAATTAAAAAGCTAGCACTTGGTATATGGATCAACTGGGCTTCCCTGATGGCTCAGACAGTAAAGAATCTGCCTGCAATGTGGGAGACCTGGATTCAATCCCTGGGTCGGGAAGATCCCCTCAAGGAGGGCATGGCAACCCACTCCAGTATCCTTGCCTGGAGAATCCCCATGGACAGAGGAGCCTGGCTGGCTACTGTCCATGGGGCCACAAAGAGTCGGACACGACTGAGGGATTAAGCACAGCACACATGGAGCAACCAGGGAGCTTCAGAGTGAATCACTGTGTTAAAAGTGTGGTCTCTAAAGCCGGCCAGTCTAGGTGTGAACCTGAGCTCCACCCTTCCTGTGTGACCTTGTGTAACCCACTCACCCTCTCTGTGCCTACTTCTTCCACTGGAACATCAGAGTAATAGTACCCTCTTCCTAGGGCTGTCGTGGGAAACAAAGGAGAGAGCTCCTGTAAAACTCTTAGAACTGCTTCATAAATGGCGGGGCTGAGTATTAATCCCCATGTCTGCTCAACTGAGGGACAGTCACCAGACCAGGTCCCCGACCCTGCAGGGAGGAAGGCCAGGCCCTGGGCCCCCTGACAAGCCCTTCTTCCCTGGGGACATTCCTCTCCCTGTCCATTCGTCCAGTGGACATGTTTACTGAGCACCTATTTGTTAGGCACCAGCAAAGCAATACTGAGAAAGAACACATTCCTTGACCTGAAAAATGTTAAGCTCTGCTGGGGGAAGACAGACATTAATAACATAATCACACAAACTTAAAGTTACAGCAAAGATACTGTGTCTGAAAGAAACGCACCCCATGGGGTGGGAGGATGAAGGAGAGAGAAGAGGGGACTCGTCAGGAAGATCTCCCCAAGGAAGCAACAAATGCACTGAAAGTAGAAGGAGGAATAGGAATTAACGAAGTGGAAGAGGAGAGGACCGTGGGCTTCCCAGGTGGCGTTATTGGTAAAGAATCCACCTGCCAAGGCAGGAGATGTAAGAGACATGGGTCCAATCCCTGGGTCCAGAACATCCCCTGGAGGAGGGCATGGCAACCCAGTCCAGTGCTCTTGTCTGGGAAATCGCAGTGGAGCCTGGCAGGCTACAGTCCAAGGGGTCACAAAAGTCGGACATGACTGAGCATACCCGCACGCACTCAGCGATGATCCTGCTAGGTGGCTGGAACCGTGTGTGCCAAGGTCCTGGGGAATGAGGAAGGACAGACAGCAAGCCTGAGGGATCAAAAGGAGAGCAGCTGCAAGCAAGCACATTTACACAGCGGGAGAAGAGGCTTTGCTGACTTTAAACTATCCCTCTCTCCATTTACATCCCACTTCAGGGCTCCTGAATCCCCAGACGCACCCCAAGAAATCCCGGTGGGCCAGCTCTCCAACCAAATAGGAGATTCACACATTTTAAAGTGACTTCCCGGGTTGATCCTCCCCAGAGAATTGTAATAGAAGAGCTTATTGAGGGCAATGCTTGACCCAGAGGAATGATGACTGAATGGTGGGGAGGGGGGTCAGAAGTTTCTGAGTGTGCTTCTCCTCCAGTGACTCCCGTGGACAGAGGTCTACACTCTGCTCAGGTGACCCTGGTCTGGACATGAAGCTCAGACACTCAGGAGCTAAAAAGCTCGGCTTTGCTTCAGCTCTTAACGACTGCCTAGCTCACATTTATTCTTAAAATAGGTTCTCCCAGAGTGTGTCTTTGCTGCATCCTGTGGGGCTGGCAGGAGGAATTTGGCACTTTCTCAACCACAAACCCTTTAAATTGCTAACAGCACGGTTTATGAGGTGTCAGTGGATCGTCTAGCTTTAGACAGGCCGCACACTTAAAGACCATTTGTCTTGTTCTGGGCCAGCCGGAGGTAAGGGGGCTGCTGAGGGCTCTTAACCCTCTCGCTGGCCGGCTCTTCAGTAGGACCAGATTGATGTAATAGCCTCTAAGAGACCCTCCGCTTTGTCTTCCAGGGGGCTCTGCGGTTTGTTCCCTCCCCACTTCCAAATCCTCTGCCCACCCTGGAGGCAGTGAGAAAGGAAAGTACTCTTTCTTATGAGATAACCACACTCTAGGTATGTAAAGAGCTTTATGCACATTATGACACTGAGATAAGACCTATTACGGGACTCATTTACAGATGAGCAAACAGAGGCTCAAGGAGACATAATGACTTGCCCAAGGTCACACAACAAAAAAGTGAAAGAGTCAAAATTTGAACCCAGATTTTAACTTTCAGAAATGGAGACAAGGCCCTTAAAGATGAATGAAGCAGATAATTACCCCTAGGATTTGGCTGCCTCCAGCATGTATACAAATATTCTCTCAACAAACCCCACCCCCACTAAATCCTGGGCACTGAGAATACAGAGGCGAGAAGTCACAGCCCTCGTGTATCTTACCACCTGGCTTTTCCCTCCTCAGCCCTTCCACTGTCTGACAGCTCCAGTGGATCATCTTCTCCATCCACCCATCTCCGCAATTACTGGGCTCTTGCTATCAGCCAGGCTCTGGACAAATGCTGGGGTACAGAGAGGGATAAGATAATGACCTTCCTCAGGTGACAGACAGGTTAGTAAATAATAGCATTGTAGTAACAGTATGAAAAAAGATGAGTACCCAGAGATGGAAGTCCTTGACTCAGTCTTGGAGTCAGAAATGGTTTCCGAGGAGAGTCTAGGAGATGCTATTGCTTGCTCATCCAGCGGCAAGTTTCCCTTCCACACCAGCACAGCCAATCATTCTTTCTGCAGTCCACCTGTCCCCTTGTGACTCTGCAAAATTCTAATTTGCCTGGACGGATCATGGTGGTCTCATGTACCATCCTAAGTGATAGATTCAGAATTTGGCATGTTAACCAGTGCAGTTCAATGAGATCCTGGGACAGGGTGTGGGTGGAGGGAGGGAGATGTCTGCTGAGAACTTATAAGAAATGATTTTAGATCCTGAAACCAGATGTGCATGGCTGGGATGATCTTTTATTTTCTCAGCAAAAGTTTTTGAGTGTGCATGGATTGTTGGACTTGAGACAGTAATTGTACAGATCTGCAGACTTGAGGGGTTTCACTTGCGAATACAGGAGATATGGCAAATGGCAAGATGAAAAGAGCTTGGGGCCCTGGAGATTCCACTGGCCTCCGAGTCAGTTCAGTTCAGTTGTTCAGTCGTATGCGACCCCATGAATTGCAGCACGCCAGGCCTCCCTGTCCATCACCAACTCCCGGAGTTCACTCAAACTCATGTCCATCGAGTCGGTGATGCCATCCAGCCATCTCATCCTCTGTCGTCCCCTTCTCCTCCTGCCCCCAATCCCTCCCAGCATCAGAGTCTTTTCCAATGAGTCAACTCTTCCCATGAGGTGGCCAAAGTACTGGAGTTTCAGCTTTAGCATCATTCCTTCCAAAGAACACCCAGGTCTGATCTCCTTCAGAATGGACTGGTTAGACTAATCTCGGTTGGCAATGCTTTTGGCTGCAAGGATCAGAAAATTTGACTACAAAAAATTAAATAGGGGCTTTCTCACAAAAGAAGAGTCTCAGAAATAGGAGCAGGTCAGGGCATCCTCTTGGCCTCTAGTAAGCCACTTTGCTAAAGTGATGGATGACCCCAATCTCTCAGGGGTCTTCAACAGCAATGTGCATGGCTCACTCAAGGGACATAGAGGCTGCAGTTGGCTGTGGCTCTGCCCTTGTGTGACTTCATCCAGACTGAAGGAGTGAACTTTACATGGGCAAGGTCCATCTTACTAATCAAAGTGAAAGTGAAGTCGCTCAGTCGTGTCTGACTCTTTGCGACCCCATGGACTGTAGCCTATCAGGCTTCTCCGTCCATGGGATTTTCCAGGCAAGAGTGCTGGAGTGGATTGCCATTTCCTTCTCCAGGAGGTCTTCCTGACCCAGGGATCGAACCCAGGTCTCCCACATTGCAGGCAGACGCTTTACCATCTGAGCCACCAGGGAATACTAATCAAGGGAGTTCTAATAAAAAAATCCAACTATACAACTGCATTTGAGGCATCTGCTCAGACCATCAAAGATCACATGTGCTCACATCCTATTAGCCAAAATTATACATCCATACTTGGCAGTGGAGAACAAAAGAATACTCCTCTTACAGGGAGGCTTTGTAAGCCAGGTACCAAGAAGAGGGTATATAATATCCTTATAAGAGAGGGACAAATAGATGTGATCAAGACCACAATCTACCACATGCCCTTTTTTCCTTAAAGTTGTAAGATGGCTGCTGGAGCTCTAGCCATCTTGTCCCAGTCCGGGCAGAAAGAAACAGGGAGAGAAAAGTGCCAAACTTTCCCCAGGACTCCAAAGCAGCTTCACTTTCAGCTCATGGCCAACATTAGATCACATCAACACTCATGTATGGAAGGTGGCTAAGACAATGGTGGTTGAGTTAGTCATTCAAAGGAGCTGGCCCTACTCCCCTGCCTCCAGATTACTTATTGATATTTATCTCTATATTGTTTAAGCCATTTCAAGTTGACATTTCTGCTACTTACAGCTGAAAAAAATTCTAATGGGTAAGAAATCCAAAACTTTATCTCAACCTACAAGATCCTGGTCAGTCAGCCCACTCCCTGCCTTTGCCATCACCTCCCCTTCACTTGCCACGCCAGCCACGCTGACCTCCTCTCCCTCCTCGTGCACAGGCAGTTCCTTCCATCTGGAATGCTGCTCCCCACATCCTCTGAATCTCTTTATCCCATCCTGCCACCTCTGCTTCATCGCACAACACACATTCCGTAACTATATGGCTATTGGTTTATCCCTCTACTATCTGCTTCCAAAAGACTTCAAGTTCCATGGAAACAGGCCCCGTGTTGACCACTGTCATGATCACATTTATGCATTACAGTACCTGGCACAAAGCAGGGGCTTCATACAGAATTCACTGATGAGTGAATGGGATGAGATGAGACTCAAGAGAAGTCTTAAAGAATGAGAAATTTAACAAGTCATCAGGAAGCAAGTCTCCCAGCCTGCCTTATCAATAGGTAATAATTCTGGGGTACTGCATAGCCTTTTTTGTCAGTGAAGCATGGATGAGCACACCCCTTCCTCCTGTATGTACCCCACAATGATGAGAGAGAGAGAAGCTATAGATCTCCCCCTTTCGTACAAAGAGCAAAACCAGAAAAGGAAGATAGGTGCCCCCAGGCATGAAATGGGAACCCACTCTAGTATTCTTGCCTGGAAAATTCCACGGACAGAGAAACCTGGCAGGCGGGTTAGAGAGCCCCCAGGCATGAAAACCACTGTGCTAGCAACGTAACTCTGAATCTGCACACCAACTTGCCAATACTTCATACTAGCCATTTTCCCCACTTGTATTAGCTTTCTAGGAGCTTCCTAGGTGGCTAAAGTGGTAAAGAATCCATCCACCTGCCAATATAGGAGATGTAAGAAATCTGGTTTTCAATCCCTGGGGCAGGAAGATCCCCTGGAGAAGGAAATGGCAACCCACTCCGGTATTCTTGCCTGGAGAATCGCATGGACAGAGGAGTCTGGCGGGCTATAAGCCATGGGGTCACAGAGTCAGACAGGACTGAGCACAGCCGCACACACACACCATTTTCCAGGGCTTCCATAACAGAGCACCTTACCCTGGGTGGCCTGAATGACAACAACTTGTTTTCTCACACTTCTGGAGGCTACAGGTCTGACATCAAGGTGTAAGAATGTTGATATTTGAAGCCTCCCTCCTTGGCTTGCAGATGGCTGTCACCTCCTTGGGTCCTCACGTGGTCATCCCCCGTGTGTGCCCATATCCTAAACTCCTCTTCTTATGGAGGCACCAGTCCTGTTGGACTAGGGCCCACGCATATGACCTCATTTTGGAAATGGCGACCCAGTCCAGTATTCTTGCCTGGAGAAGCCCACAGACAGAAGGGCCTAGCGGGCTGCAGCCCATAGGGTTGCAAAGAGTCGGACACCGCTAAAATGACTGAGCACCTCTTTAAAGGCCCTGACTTCAAATGCAGTCACATCCTGAGGCACGGGGAGACGGAAGGGGTTAGGATCTGAATTTCAGGGCAACGAATGAGGAACGCTATTCAGCTCACAACCACCACTTCTTGAATCTGTGGTTTTAAGTGCAATTTCAGAAACTCAATTTTATGTGTTCCTTACACTAGGCCACTGCCTTAAACAGAGCAGGAATTCCTCATCCCCCTTCACAAGTGAGGAAATCAAGAGATAAAAGAACTCCCCTATGACCGTACTTCTGGAGAATCATGAAGTTAACCAGAACTCACTTAGTCCAAATCTCATCCTGGAGTTTTGGTATGGACACACCCTCGTGGATTTATGAGCTTCCTCTGAAAATCTTTTTACTTTAATAATTCTAAACTTAAATTTCAAGGGTAATCTTTTCAAATTGAACACATGCATTTCCCGTATCACCTGGCTGATTCCCTTAATTAGCTCATCCTACCGCATGCTTGAGCACTTGCAGTGGTGTTTGCAATCTCTTTGGTGCCACGCAGTACAACCTGAACTTGAGCTGATAGGGAAGAAGAGAAGCAGTCATAACACTTCCATGATGAAGGTCAACAGTCAAGGTCAAACCCCATCATTTTGGAGACAGAAAGTGGTGGATGAACAGAATATTCACTTGGCAAACAGTAGTCCAGACAGATCTAACACACGCAGAAAAAATACTCCAGCCATTAGTACCCATTGCACTTTATGAGAAGTGATTCAGTTTCAGCCAAGGAACATCATCCATCACATTAAATTAATGTTGCTAATTTGGATTTTATTGGTTTTATAGGTTTGTTTGTATTCAACTTACCAATTTGTTTTAGCTTTACAGCTGTATAAAAGCAATAAGCATAAGGCATTTATAGGTAGTTTTATGTTTTTGGGCCCGCTTAAGTAATATTAATTTAAGATTAACATTAATATAAAATAATTTAAGTCAACAATGGGGCTCCATGAGAAAATCTTTTCCCATTAAGACCACCATATATATAATGTTTGTGTGCTAAGTTGCTTCAGTCGTGTCTGACTCTTTGCAACCCCATGGACTGTAGTCTGCCAGGTTCCTCTGTCGACGGGATTTCCCAGGCAAGAATACTGGAGTCCGTTGCCATTTCCTTCTCCAGGGGAATCTTCCTGATTCAGAGATCAAACCCACATCTCTTAAGCCTCCTGCATTGTCAGGCAGATTCTTTACCACTAGGGCCACCTGGAAAGCGAGCTTGAGGAATACTGCAGTATATAACATTGTTCTACAGTCCTTGAGCCCCTGGATAAGAATCACTACATGAAATAAAAGGACATGAGCAAAGGGAGGATAGTCCTCAATCTACTGGATTGGCCCAACAGTTCATTGGAGTTTTTCCATTAACATCTTACAGAAAAATTAGAACAAACTTTTCAGCCAGCCCAATGTTTCTGATCTGGTTTGTTCCTTATCCCCTTAATGAATTTGCATTAAGTTCAACACATTGGAGATGCCAGACATTACCTCCTCAATTGCATGTCTTAGACAATGTGCCCTGTCCAACCCCTGGGAGAAGCAGAACCATCATTCATAGTCGATTGGACTAGGGTCAGACAACTGTTCAAATATGGACAAATCAGATTCTCCCTTCTGGGATTTTGGAATCAATGTATTGAAAGACTGAGCCAGTAAGCTGTTGGAAGCCAAGCCAGCAGGTCCTACAGACTCAGAGCAGAGGCCACAATTCAGGAGAAGCCATCAAGGGCTGGTGTGGATGGACGAGTGAGCAGAGAAGGCCAGTCTGTAACGAGATGAGAATGAAGTGGCTGGGCAGAGAGAAGCAGGCCTGGCAGCCTCTACGAGGGGGGCTGAGGCTGGCTGTGCAATCCTGCTGACTTCCCAGAGCCCAGCTACAGGCCCGGGAGATCAGCTAGAGATACAGCTGTCTTCTTTCAGCAAACCCCTCGGACTTGAGCCAGTCTGAGTGGGTTTTTGTCCCTGGTGACCAATGGAAGATAAGAAATGATGGAAGATAGGGGGACTTTGGGTTTCTCTGGTGACTCAGATGGTAAAGAATCTGCCTGCAATGCAGTAGACCTGGGTTCGATCTTTGGGTTGGGAAGATCCCCTGGAGAAGGGAATGGCTACCCACGCCAGTATTCTTGCCTAGAGAATCCCCATGGACAGAGGAGCCTGGTGGGCTACAGTCCATGGGGTCGCAAAGAGTTGGACATGACGGAGTGATTAAACACAGCACAGGGGGACTTTCCTGGTGGTCTGGTGGTTAAGACTCTGCACTTCTACGGCAGGGGGAGAAGGTTTGACTCCTAGTTGGGGAACTAAGATCTCACATGCCATGCAGCACAGCCAAAAAAAAAAATTTTTTTTTAAAGAAAAAAAGAAATGATGGAAGACAGGAAGTGATGTGAAACAGGAAGTGACTGGGAGACAGGAAATGGTAAAACACAGAAAATAATGGATGATTGGAAATAGTGGAAAATAGATTGATCTGATTTCACAGCTTATTCATTTCCCATGAAGTCTGACTTCCTTTGGAGGGATGGCATTGCTGTACTGGGATCAGATACAAAACTCAGAATGCCACCCACAGTTCATCAGTATTCTTTGCTGACCACCTCCAGATAGAGGTGGGAACAGGTGCTCAACGAGCACCAGCTACCTTGGTAAACAGTTAAGAGGGAAGCAGTATAGTGGTTGAGATCGTGGACTCAGATCTTGGCTGTCACTCACTGTTTCAGGGACACCATCTTGGGCCTCAGTTTCTTTCTGTATAAATTGGAAATAATAATAGAATACCTCACTGGGCTGCTGTGAGGATTAATTAAGACAATGCATGCAAAAATGCCCGGCACTGAGCCCAAGAAGCCCCTTGAGGGGTGATAGGGGTTATTTAACAAGGTCTTAGAAAGTAAACAGAAAGTTACTTATCATGAACCAGCAAGACCCACCAGTCTTGATACTTTGCAAAGCTTCTCTATAGCAGAACTTGCCACATTTCCCCCAAACTATTGGGTATTGATTTCCAACGCGAATAATCTTAGATGAACTTCATTTATAGCAGCAACTGCTTCAAACTGACCTGAATTGATCAGCTGTAAAGATTTTCCATTAGGCAGAAATTAAGAAAATACATCTTCCAATATCTCAATTAAAACAGCCTCCATTTTGCAAAGGTAGGAGCCGCTGATTTGATTTTCGTGAACAAGCAGATCGATAAGACAGAAGGCCCGGGAGAGGACAACATGCCTCTCTGCACACCTCCTGGAGGCTGGATTCCTTCTTTGCACAAGATACCCAACCCCCCTCCATGGCTGATGGTGAAGCAGGACCCCTCAAAGCACTGAATCCTGCGAGAACAGTGCCAATAACCACTCCACTCGGCCACGTGGGGCTGACGGTTGCCACAGTCCTCTTGAGAGACTGAACAAAGTTGTCTCTTCTTCATTGCCGTCATCGTCATCACCACAGTGAGCTCCCCCAGGGCAGAGATCCGAGTCTGCCTCGTTCAGTGCTGTCCTGTCAGCGTCAACAGCAGTGTCCGGGTGTGGTGGACCAACAGCAGAAAGGGCCTGGGTGCTTTGCCCCTCCCTGCACCCACACCTACGCCCTTTGCCACGTGATCTGTGTTCCTCTCCCTAATGAGGCAGATCCTGCCACCCCTTCCCCTTGGAACTGGGCTGTCCTCCTGACGTGCAGCAGAAGATAAGCAGAAATGATGACGCACCATTCTGAGCCTTGACTTCAGAAGGCTTTACATGTCTCCACGTTCCCTCTTAGTCTCTGTCATCACCAGGAGAAAGACACAACCCAGACGAGCCTGCTGGTCTTACAATCAGGATGAGGGTCACGGGGGGCCAAGTCAGGCTGCCCTGGTCATTCCAGCCGAGGCCACCCAAGATAAGCCAACAGTCAGCCAGCTGACCAACAGACACATAAGTGAGCCTGGGCAAGCTGGCAGGACCTTCCAGCTGACCCGCGGACCTGTGGGCTGAACTAAAGCTTGCTGTTTTAGGTCAACATGTTTTGGGGTAGTTTCTTTGTTTGGGAAAGAAATCACTGATATACTAGCACATCCATATGAATTGATAGAATTAATCTATTAAATGCTGTTAAAATATGTATTAAATACTAGGCACCTGGTTAACTATTAATATATGTTACAGATACTGACCTGATATAAAATGTTAATATTTTGTTCATCATGAAATCTGTCTCATTAATTTTTATCTGTTTTAAATCTTGCATTAACATATTATTTATCTTGGGACTTCCCTCATAGTCCAGTGGCTAAGATGCTGAGCTCCCAACATGGGCAGGAGCGGGGTGCAGGTTCTATCCCTCGTCAGGGAATTCGATCCCACATGGTGCCACTGAAGACCCCACATGCTGCAGCTGAGACCTGGCACAGCCAAATAAATACAAATAATTTTTTAATTTTAAAAAATACAATTTATCTTGATTACTGATCTCTTCGGTGCCTCCTTAAACTGGGTACCATTCAGGCTACCATATTTTCAGCCCAGATTATCACCACTTATTTCTTATTAAAGATGAATCTATCAAGAAAGTAAGGTCCCAATGAAGCTGGAATAATTTGCGCGACAAAATAAATAATGTGGTATTGGATTATAACTCAAAGCATAAAATTAATATCCACATTGATGTAAATAAACGACTGAATAAGTAAATATGGAAGAATGAATAAGTATCCCATACAGAAGAATCCTAAACAATTATGTAGACACCCACTGCCCTCAAGAAAGGGGATCATCAACCCTGACTCCTTAAGTGTGAACTGACACAGAGACTTCCTTCAAGGGCTACAGCTGGGAAAAGCGGGAAGGACGAACTGCACTGTGGAGACAGCTGACCGACACACCTCAGCCAGGTGACCGAGGCCAACAGCAGCAGCGACAGCCGTGCTGAGAGCTGGCAACCCTTGGTGGCGTCTGATGAGAATGGCGTTTTATCTCCGCGGTCTTCCTCGCCCAAACCCACGGCTCAGTCTAATCATGAGAAACAAATCAGACAAATCCCAACTGAGGGACAGTCTGCAAGACACCTGATTAGTCCCCCTCAGAACTCTCAAGGTCACTAAAGACAAGGACTGTCTCAAACTCATAGAGACAGAAAGCACACTGGTAGATGCTGGGGCCGGGGGGAGGGGCTGAGGAGGGGGAGCAGGGAGTCGGTGTCAAATGGGGACAGAGTCTCAGTTTAGGAAGGTGAAAAATTCGGGAGACGGACGACGGTGAGAGTCGCACCACAGGGTGAATGTACTTAGTGCCACTAAACTGGACACTTAACTATGGCTCAAATAGCACGTTTTGTATTATGTGACTTTTACCACAATTGAAAAAAAAATGTTTTAAAAAACAAAGACAGCCTGAGGACTGTCTGGTGACTGTCATGGTGCCCTGGAGAGGATCCTGGAACAGTAAACAGGCATGAGTAGGCGATAAGGAAACCTTGGTGAAGTATTTAGTTCAGTTCAGTTGCTCAGTTGTGTCCGACTCTTTGCGACCCCGCAGACTGCAGCACGCCAGACTTCCCTGTCCATCACCAAGTCCCGTGTTAGCTGATGACAGCGCGTCAATACTGGCACATCAACTGTGACAAAGGTGCCATGGTGAGGTAAGGCGTTGACAATGGGCGAAGCGAGTAACAGGATATACGGGCGCGCACTGAGCTATCTTTGCAACATTTCTGTAGATATAAAACTATTCTATTTTTATTTTAAAATTTTAAAAAATAAACCAAGGCCAAGAGAGATTAAGTAAATTGCCCGAAGTCACAGAGCTAACACACGACAAATCTAGGGTTCTAATCCAGGACTGTGTTGGAATCAACATCTATACCCCACAGCTCACCTACGCCCTCTGAGACACTCCCCATGTGACAAAAATAGGGAGGGAGGCAGGGGGAGGAGGAGGAAAGAAGGGATGGATGGAGGGAGGTGGGAAGGAGAAAAGAGAGAATAACAGAGGGAGGGAGCGTGATTGCCATGTATTCGCCAGCTTTTCACTTTTTGATGAAACTGGCCGCCCAAAATGCCTTTTGTCTCCTCCTAAATGCATATTCAGCAGCTTTCAGCTGCACCGGGGGTTCTCATCCAGCTGTGCTCACTCTCCTGCAAACTCCCATGAAATCAATAGCACACATCCATCATTTTATCTCCACCACTTAGCGGAAGCAAAAAAACCACTTTGCCAAAGTACCCTCCACCGGACAAGACGTATCACCCCACTGCCATTGCACCCATCCATCTCACATACAATTGTTTAAGTGGTTTGGGGTCCTTTGGAATCAGAGATTTATTCCTGCTTCCCTTACGTTTTATTGGGGAAGGTTTATCATCGATATGAAACTTTAATTCCTCCAAAGCCGTGGATTAATAGACTCATAAACTTTAATACCTGGTGCTTTACACACTTCATTCAGGCTGTACTCCACACAGCTGGGGAGTAACAATTCACTTCAATCTTCTGGTCTCCCCCCCACCAGCAAGATTCTTAGACCTTTAGGGACATAGTTAGATTCACCCTGATAAAGTATTGTGTTGTGTTTAGGAGGCTGAACACTAGAATCAAACCAACATGAGTTCAATTCACTTACTTGCTGTACAACTCCAGGCTAGCTGCTTTACCTCTCTCAGCCTCAGCTTATTCATCTATAAAATGAGAATAATATTTGAAGCTATCTCCCAAGGTTATTAATTGCTCATGGGGTATGTGTGTGTGTGTGTGTGTTTATGTGTGTGTGAAGAGGGATGGAGGAGGGCTAGAGGGAGGGAGGGAGAGAGAGAAAATAATGAAAACCTTACATATGACAAGAAAAATAAAAGCACCCCCTGAGGATCTCTGCAGAGAAAACAAAGAGACCAGAATGCTCACTCCTCTTCACTTTGCACACGTCCTCAAACCGGAGGTTCAAAACTAAGAGCATTTGTGTTCAGCCTCTGCCACTGTTTAAGGTGCAGCTACTAATGCTTCTAGGGACAAGAATAGCTAGTCTGAGCTTCTAAAACCTTTGGGAGCCAGGGCTTAGTCTGAGCTCTGTGTAACTTTCTAATTCCTTTGAAGACAAATTAGAAAAACAAACTGCACTGCTTTTTCACAGCTGACTGTTTCATGACATGGCTCCTCCCTTTTACAGCAATGGCTTCAATAAAACAGCAAAAGAGAACAATAATAATAATAGTCACGTGGATCCATGATATGCAGTGACTCAGATAATACTAAGGATGACTAACCTTTACACCAGTGGCTCTCAACCAGAGGACCTCTGGCCAAGTCTAGAGACATTTCTGGTTGTGGTTGTCATGGCTGGGCAGTGTTACTGGCATCTACTGGGTGGAGGTCAGGGAAGCTGCTGAACACCCGACATGCAGGATGGGCCCCCACTAAGCACTGCTGCTGTGCTTAGTCACTCAGTCGTGTCTGACTCTTTGCAACCTCATGGACTATAGCCTGCCAGGCTCCTCTGTCCATGGGATTCTCCAGGCAAGAATACTGGAGTGGGTTGCCATGCCTTCCTCCAGGGGATCTTCCCAACCCAGAGATCGAACCCAGGTCTCCTGCTTTGCAGGCAGATTCTTTACTGTCTCAGCCACCAAGAAAACCCAAGAATACAGGAGCGGGTAGCCTATCTCTTCCCTAGGGGATCTTTCTGACCCTGGAATCCAACAAGGGTCTCCTGCATTGAAGTGGATTCATTACCAGCTGAGCTACCAGGGAAGTCCCAGGGTAGAGAACTATTTGGCCCAAGGTGTCAATAATGCTGAGGCTAAGACATTCCAGTTTACACAGATCATTTATGACGTGCCAGGCTGGGTTCTAGGAGCTTTGTGTGGAGTAGCTCATTGTTCACTCTACTCATCAGAGAAACAGAACCAATGCATTAGGCAGAGAGACAAAGACAGACAAACAAAGAAACTTATCACAGCAGTTGGTTCATACAACTAAGGAGGTTGGTAAATGCAAAATCTGTAGGTGGGCCGGTAGTTCAGGAGCCCCACGGAGAGCTTATAGGCCAGTTCAAAGGCCAGTCAGGACTAAAAATCAATGCTGCAGAGGAATTCTGAAAGCTGTCAACTGGAGATTCCCTCTTGCTTGGAGGAGGCTGGTCTCTTGTTCTGTTCAGGTCTTCAGCTGATGGACGAAGCCCACCCACAGACAGACGGAATCTGCTTTACTCAAGTCCACCTATTTTTCAATGTCAGTCTCATCCTAAGAGGAGCACGGAGAATGTTTGACCAAAAGACAAGTACCCAGGGACCCAGCCAAGCTGACTCATAAAATTAACCATCATACCCATCTCTGAGGAGGGCAACTCTATAGGTTAACGACCTTGGAAGACTGAACTGACGGCCTCGATTCTTCACCTCCCCCTATGTTCTCACCTGCACTCTGCCTTCACCCTGGGCAGAATGTTCTTCCCTGTCCTGAGTCTGGACTCAACCATGTCCCTTGCTTTGGCCACTGGTGCCAGGTCCAGAGGTGACAGTGGGCCTTCAGAGGCTCCACGCCTTTCTGCTTCCCTCTTGCATCCTGCCAACTCCATGAGGTCAACAGGCCCTGCCTGCTGCACTGATCCCAGCGGGATGAGAAACACAAGGAACAGAGCCACCCACAGACTCACACGCCTGCAGGAAGAAGGACTTGCCCCACACCCAGCCAGGATCATCCGGGGCCCAGGTAACCCACAGCGACGTGAGCTAATGTGATTGCCATGTAAAGCCACTGAGTTCTGGAACAGTCTGTCCTGTTACAATCGCAGAACAGCGAGCTCTGTTTTAGCAACCAGGGAACTGAGGTGCAGAAAGGTTAAGCAGCCAGCCCAAGTCACACAGCTGGCAGGCTCTGGGCCAGGCCCTGTGCTGCTGCCTTCCCTCATTTGACCATCATGGATCTTTACAACGGTCCTGACAAGCAGGTGTGTCAGGCCCCTCGCGAAGGGAAGGTGATGAAATACCAGAAGTTTTAGCGACACGTCCTGGGAAGGGTGCAACTGAGCTTTGAACTTCTGTACTTGTGCCCTGATGCCATGTGGTCACCCTCTAAAAGCAAAGGATTAAAAGATAGACAACCTTCTGATTCAGGGGACACTCAACCAGGTCATGACACAGGCTACTGGGCATGATCTCAGCCTCTTACTTACATATCCACTGCCAAGGCATCACTTTTACCTCCGACAGAATCTCTTGGATCCATCCACTCCTCTCTGTGTATGTGACCACCTGGCTCTGAACATCCACCAGCCTGGCCCAGGGCCCTGCCCCTGTTCTATGCCCTCCTCCACCCCTTCTCTTGCTCCTCAATCCATCGTCCACACGACAGCCACAGGGACCATTGAAAATGCATCCCAAAGGCGGCTCTCCCCTGGAGAGCGGGGTAAACCTCGGAGGGCCCACCACTGCTCTTTGGAACAGGGACAGAGTTTCACAAAGCCTGCACCCCGGGCCCCCAGCCGCCTCCTCTCATTCCACTCTCCCCTTCACTCTCTCTGTTTTCTCACTTAACAGATATTCCTTGGGTGCCAACAGCACAGTGTGCGGTGCTGGAGACACACGTGTGACGATGACTGAGGGCCCTGCTGTGCTGAAGCTCACAGTCTGCAGGGGAGACAACAGAGGGCGCCCGCCAGCCTTCTCAGCCCAGAACGCACCGCAGTCCGTCCAGCTGCGGGACCTGTCCATCTGTGGCTTTTCCTGCTTGTACTCACCCCTCATCACCCAGGGCCATGTCTGATCCAAAGGCCCTCTGTTCCCACACTGCCCTTGCACGTCACAGCACAGATCCCAGTGGGTCGTCACACGCTCCGAGGCACGTGGCTGTCTACTGTCTAAATCTCACACTGGATGCTAAGGCTGTGAGAGTGGAAACGCAACTCGTCTCTGCTTCATGACGCATCCCTGGCATTTCAGACACAGTTACACTCAGTATGACTGAGTGGGGTATAGCTGTGAGAGAAATCAGCTGAGTTTACAACAAGATCCCCGAGCTTATGTGCACCTCTGGCTTGAGCTGCTAAGTTGCTTCAGTTGTGTCCAACTCTGTGAGACCCCAGAGACGGCAGCCCACCAGGCTCCCCGTCCCTGGGATTCTCCAGGCAAGAATACTGGAGTGGGTTGCCATTTCCTTCTCCAGTGCGTGAAAGTGAAAAGTGAAAGTGAAGTTGCTCAGTCGTGTCCGACTCCTAGCGACCCCATGGACTGCAGCCTACCAAGCTCCTCTGTCCATGGGATTTTCCAGGCAAGAGTACTGGAGTGGGGTGCCATCACCTGAGAGGAACAAGCAAAGACAGAGTTCCCATGACCTTAGGGACCTGGAAGAACCCCCAGACTGTAAGTTGCCATAGGAACTGCTCCGAGTCTGCTTGCCCACAAAGAACACAATCCCACCAGATGTCAGAGGTCTGGTTGGCTCTCAACTTCTGCCAACCTGACTCTGCTCAACACGCTTTGAGGTGGCCTGTCATCCTCACCTCTTGAGAGCCATACTGTGCACTCCCCTGCCCTTGAGTGTGGGCAAGACCTGTGATTTTCTTTAAGTGAATAGAATATGGCAAAGGTAATTGTTGTTAGTTTCTAAGTTGTGTTCAACTCGTTGTGACCCCATAGACTGCAGCACACCAGGCTTCCATGCGTACTTCACTATCTCCCAGAGTTTGCTCAAACTCAGGTCCATTGAATCAGTGAAGCTGTCTAACCATCTCATCCTCTGTCATCCCCTTCTCCTCCCACCTTCAGTTTTTCCCAGCATCAGTGTCTTTTCCAATGAGTCAGCTCTTCGCATCAGGTGGCCAAAGTATTGGAGCTTCAGCTTTAGCATCAGACCTTCCAGTGAATATTCAGGGTTGATTTCCTTTAGGATTGACTGGTTTGATCTGCTTGCTGTCTAAGGGATTCTCAAGAGTCTTTGCCAACACTACACTTTGAAAGTATCAGGGTGATTACACTACATGAAAACTGCAATGTCCACCTTCTGGAAACTTTCTCACCCTTTGCTGGCTTTGATGAAGCAAGTGGCCATGTTGGGGTGAGGAGACCCACAAAGCAAAGAATGGTGGGTGGCTTTTGAACAGAACTGGGGCTCCAGGACTCAGAGCAACAAGGGGTAGGATTCCTCCCAGTTGAGCCTCAGATGAGACCTCAGCCCTGGCCGACACCTTGATTGCTGCCTATATGGTTTAGAAGCAGAGGATCTAGCTAAGACCTGCCCAGAGTCCCGACTCACAGATGCAGTGAGATAATAAATATTTTATATGTGGGACTTCCCTGGTGGTCCAGAGGCCAAGACTGCATTTCCAATGCAAGGGGCCTGGGGTTCGATCCATGGTCAGGGAACTGGATCCCACAAACCATACCTAAAGATCCCACATGCCACAACAGAGATCAAAGATCCCTCAACTAAGATCCAGCACAGCCAAATAAATAATAAACATTTTTTTAAAGAAGAAGATAAATGTGTTGTATCAAGCTGCTAAGTTTGTATAATTCTATGGAGCAATGGAAAATGAACACACTGACTTGGGCTGACTCACCCACTTCTTTCCCATCCCGATGGGACATGAGCACACGAAAAAAGCTGTGCTAGCTCCTTAGGGGCTACCATGACAAGTCACCACAAACCAGATGGCCCCAAACAGCAGAAACCCTCTCTCTTACAGTTGTGAATAGCCAATGACTGGAATCAAGGTGTCAGCAAGGCCCTCCAAAGGCTCTAGGAAGACTCCTCACCTCTTCCTGTCTCCTGGTGGCTGCGAGTAACCCCTGGCATTCCCTGGTTTGCAGATGCAGCTCTCAAATCTGCCTCCATCCTTGCATGGCCTTCTTCCCTATGTCCGTGTGCGTGTGTCCAGATTTCCTCCTCTTATAAGGACACCAGTCACTGGAGTAGTCATTTGAGTCATTTGCTGGCACAGAGGTCCTACAAGACCCCTCAGTCATGTCCGACCCTTTGCAACCCCATGGATAGTAGCCTGCCAGGCTCTTCTGCCCGTGGGATTCTCCAGGCAAGAATACTGGAGTGGGTTGCATTTCCTTCTCCAGGGGATCTTCTCAACCCAGGGATCAAACCCACGTCTCTTGCATCTCCTGCATTGGCAGACGGGTTCTTTACTACTAGCGCCACCTGGGAAGTCCACTGGAGTAGGGCAAACCCCAATCCAGCGTGACTTCATCTTAACTTGATTACATCTACAAAGACCCCATTTCCAAATAAGGTCACTTCCACAGGTACCGGGGGTTAGGACTTCAACACACCATTGTTGGGAGGGCGGGTGGATACGACTCAATGCACAGGAAATGTCGCCTTCATATCCAGAAAACAGAGCAGGTGGGTCTCTGCCACCTCCAGCCTCTTGGAAAATTGCCCATTCAGCCCGATGTCCAACAACATCTGGTTCATTCGTTCACCCCATGCTTACTGAACACCCACACATGCTCCCGACAGCAGAGAAACTGGAGGGAACAAAGGCGAGAAAACCTCTGCTCTCGTGGAGCTCACATGTTGCTGAGGGAAGAAAGACAGATGATCGACACCAACAAATAAGGAGATGGTTTCCAGTCATGGCAAAGCATTCCAAAAATAAGAGCAGCAATTGTAGCAGGACAATTACCTCCACGCCAGGCATTGTTCTAAACACTTGACATGAACATGTGCCCTTCATCCTCACCACAAGCCCGTGAAGTAGCTTCTGTTCAATTCCATTTTTAAAGGTGGGGAAACCGAGGCACAGAAAGGTTGCACACAACTTATAGCAGAACCTGGATTCGAACCCAGGTTGTGCTGAGCCCCAGGGACCCCCTATGAGGAAAACAAAATGCTGGGGGAAAGAATAGGACTCTAGATCTGGTGGTCTCTGGAAGGGGACTTTTGAGTCAAGGCTTGAGAGAACAGTAGGGCAGACGCCTGATAGTAGCAGATGAAAGAGGGACTATAAAGGGGGGTGTGAAGATGGCAAAAGAAGGGTTCACGCCCATTCTGAATGCGATGACGTCCTCCCAAACAGGACAGCTTCTGAAGCATCCATCGGCCACATCCGATAGAATCAAGATTGGTAGGGGCTCAGATGGTGAAGAATCTCCCTGCAATACAGGAGACCTGTGTTCAGTCCTTGGGTCAGGAAGATACCTGGAGAAGGGAATGGCAACCCACTCCAGAATTCTTGCCTGGAGAATCCCACGGACAGAGGAGCCCGGTGGGCTACAGTCCAAGGCAGGGGTCCCAAAGAGTCAGACACGACTGAGCAGCTAACACTTTCTTTACAGCACATTAAGGAAGGGTTTCTTAGAGAGCAGGTGCTGCCTCCCCCAGGGACACTGTGATCACTGGGTTCCCTTCTCGCTGACTCATCTCCGTCCTAAAGCCTACCTTCCCAGGCTTGGCTCAGGCCAGCCCCACTGCCAGGGGTGATTAATAGGTTTAATTTATCTTTACATTCCGTGGAGCTGAGCTAGGCCGACGACGCCTCTGGAATGGTGTGTGAGTAATCAGTGGGCAAGCAGAAGCCTCTGCATCCTTATTTATATTCATGTTACTCTGGGGACATTTCTAATTTGTTTGTTTTTCTCTGATCTGGCTTCACCCACCCAGACTCGGATGACTGGGAAGAGACCAGAGAAGGGAAGGTCCAGGAGACCAAGAGACAAAGGAAGAGAGGCTGAGTCCATGAGGACAGAGGACAGAGGCGGGAAGCGACTGGACGAGGGCCTGTCAACCCTCCATCTCTGTGCCCACCAGCTGCTGGCACTGTATTCATCCACACGTGGTCCCAGCCTGTCGTTGGTACAGGGGCCCAGCTGAACACCGGGAGGGGCTGACAAGAGGACTTTGGGGTCCTGCCTTCACAGGGCTCCCGGCAGGCAGAAGAGATGCACATGTTGAGGATGGCAAAGCCCAGCCGGCCCACCGATGGGTTCAAGGCAGCACAGGCTCAAAGTCAAGGGCAGGGCTCCTCATTCTCATTACTGGTAGGGGTTTCTGGATCCAGGACCCTCAGAGCCAGCCTGAAATCTGGGCAATGTCATCTCTCCTCCCAGGACCGGAAGGCACCCAGCTCAGGGAATCATGACCAGGCAGAGCCGGGAGAGAGGGTAAGAGAAGGTCTCCAGCACAGGGAGGGTGAGGCTGTGCCTGGGTTTGCCGGCTGATGAGTCCTGGCTGCTCGAGGCTTCGGCCCCTCCTAACACACCCCCACAGGGGATCCCCAACCAGCCCTGCAAAAGCCACAGGCTTCCAAAGTGTGCTGGGCGGGGTTTCCTTCGCTCTCACCCCTCCTGTGAGACAGATGTCTGTCATGCAGTCAGGGCTGACAAGGAGACAGAAACCTTCTCAGCAAAGTGAGAGGCAGGAGCCCACACAGACGAGGTGGCTCTCAGCGCAGAGCCTGGGTCTGTCTGTGCTCAGACTGGTCCCCAGAGCTAGGCCTCGATGAGGGCAAGCAAGGCAGCAGAAGAGGTACTGTGGGGTGGGGGTGGGGGCTGGGAGTCGGGAGGGGGTGTCTCGCCCACACACACATATCACACCTAGAATCTCAGACTGCAAAAGTTGCTCAGGGACCAGCCAGGTGGATTAAACCCAACCCAGACCCTCCCCGACTCTGTGGAAACATGTAGCTGGGATCCGAAATAAAAGACGGCACATTACCAGGATCCTGTGAGCAGCGATTGAAGTCAAACCAGACAGCAGCCAGCTGGGCAGGGCAACCAGAGGCTCTAGACAATGGTTTCTGCCATCTGGGGTTCAAGGTTATCCGAAGGACTGTTGAGTTAAATGTGAAGACGAGAAATTCCAGGTTTTACCTAGGGGGTGGTTGCGGAAGGTGTGGGATAGGAGGTTTACACAGCCTTGCAAACATCAATTCCTCATTTCTTCCTTTTTGGCCATAGCTTTATTGAGATATGATTCACCAACCACCCAGTTCACCCATTTAAGCGTACAAGTCAGCAGTTTTTAATCTATTCCTGGGTCATACGACCACCACCACAATTAGAACAGTGTCACACTATTATCTTCAGGAGGTAGAGGGCCTGTGCCATTCCCACCAAGCAAGCTGGGCAGCACACAATAGCAGAAAACCTCCTGGGGTGATGACAATGTTCTAACTGTGGTGGTTAGATTGACTGTGGTGGTCGCACAACTTTTTGATTGCACCCGAGAGGATCTCCCTACCCTTAGCTATCACCTTCCAAATGCACCAATATTCCCAGCCTCTGCTGCTGAGTCGCTTCAGTCGTGTCCGACTCTGTGTGACCCCAAAGACAGCAGCCCACCAGGCTCCCCCGTCCCTGGGATTCTCTAGGCAAGAACACTGGAGTGGGTTGCCATTTCCCTCTCCAATGCATGAAAGTGAAAAGTGAAAGTGAAGTTGCTCAGTCATGTCCGACTCAGCAACCCCATGGACTGCAGCCTACCAGGCTCCTCCATCCATGAGATTCTCCCGGCAAGAGTACTGGAGTGGGTCGCCATTGCCTTCTCCCAGCCTCTGGCAACCACTAATTTACTTGCAGCTTCTGTGGATTTGCTCAGGCTGGATGTTTTAAAGAAATGGCCTCCTTCCTTTGCTGGGGGTCAGCATGAGTTCTGCAGCCAGAAAGTCTGGCTTCAGCCCAGATCCGACCTTGCCACTCATGGCCTGGTCATGCTTCTGTCCTCCTAAGCTTCAGCCTTCTCACTGAAAGTGGAGCCAAGCGCTGGTCCTCACTCATCATGTGGCAGGGAGGAGTACAAAAGTTAACATCCACCATGGTGTCTGCACCCTGCGGGTGCTCAGCAAATGAGAGACACACATCTGCTCTCGGGTGTTTGCCCGGCTTGCTCGATGGAAATGGCACAGGCCCCCTTCACCAGCTCATGGTGATAAAAGATAGAGTGCTAAGTTACACAAAAATACAAAGGTTCACACATGGAGGTCAATCCAAGCCTCAATGAATGGGGCCTATGGAGGACTGTGCCGACGTGGACGGTGAGTCTGGCCAAGTTTACGGTCACAGCAGTCAGGACCACTGGTCTCACTGTAGGAAACTGTCTCTACGTGGCCTGAAGACAGAAGCCAAGGGCAGCCTTGTTATCCAGGAGCTGGGGCCAGGCTGGGCAGGCTCCACTGAGCAGAGACGGAGGCCCAGCAGGCTCCTGGCAGGCCCCAGCTCGCTGGGCAGCTGTAGGTCCTGGGAGGTTGCCTGCTGCATGGTCCAGGCCCCCAGGGCCCAGGGTGGGTGGGTAGGGGGGCGGGAATAATCGGGTTACATGCTCAGGGGACGCTGCTGCTCTTGGCAGAGCCACAAATTGAGTTTGAAATGAGTAATCGGGAGCCAAGCTTCTTGTGCTGTGAGCGACAAGGCCTGGCTGGCAGGTTTCCTCCATGCCAAGCCCTCTGGGCAGGAGGAGGGGGCTGGGGAGACAGCCCCAAACCAGCTCCGGGGGTAACAGGTAAGCCATTTCCCCTCCCTGTCCTAGGGGGCAGGGCAGGGGCAGCTGACACCCAACCAAAAAGGAAGGAGGTCCTTTCTTTCTTTCTTTTTAAATTTTATGTTACATATATTTTGTTGTTGTTGTCTAGACACTAAGTCATGTCAGACTCTTTTGTGATCCTATAGACTGTAGCCTGTCCATGGGATTTCCCAGGCAAGAATACCAGAGTGGGTTTCCGTTTCCTCCTCCATGGCATCTTCCTGACCCAGGGACGGAACCCAGGTCTTCTTCATTGGCAGGTGGATTCTTTACTATCTGAGCCACCCAGGAAGCCCCAGGAGGTCATTTCTATGAAATGTCTCCTGCTGCTGCTGTTACGTCGCTTCAGTCGTGTCCGACTGTATGGGACCCCAGAGATGGCAGCCCGCCAGGCTCCCCTGTCCCTGGGACTCTCCAGGCAAGAACACTGGAGTGGGTTGCCATTTCCTTCTCCAATGCATGAAAGTGAAAGTGAAAGTGAAGTCGCTCAGTCGTGTCCGGCGCTTAGCGACCCCATGGACTGCAGCCTTCCAGGCTCCTCTGTCCATGGGATTTTCAGGCAAGAGTACTGGAGTGCGGTGCCATTGCCTTCTCCGATGAAATGTCCAGGAGAGGCAAATCCAGAAACAGAAAGTAGATTAGTGGCTGCCGAGGGTCTGGGGGTGGGCAGGGTGGGAGGACTGGGGTTTGATAGCTAAAGGGTATGTTTCTCTTTTGGGGGGTGATGAGAATGCTCTAAAACTGATTGAGGCGGTGTTTGCACAACTGTGTACACTTGAAACCACAGACTTGCACACTTTGAGTGGGTGAAGTGTGTATAACATCTCAGCTCAGTGATACCTTCAGAGACCCATGCACTTCTCTTCCTCAGTCATGTCTGACTCTTTGGGACCCCAGAGACTGTAGCCCACCAGGCTCCTCTGTCCATGGGATTTCCCAGGCAAGAATACTGGAGTGGGTTGCCATTTCCTGCTTCAATGAAATGTATAAGATGTGAATTAAATCTCAAGTTTGTTACAAAACGAGACAGTTTTTTGGGGGGGTGGGGAGGGGTGGGGGATGAAGAATGACTTCCCAAAGGCAGGCTGCTTTGTCCATAAAACCAAAGGTCTTCTCAGATCCTCCCATAAGAACAAAAATGAGAGCTAAGATGCAGGCGGTATATCTCACAGAGGAGAAAACTAAAGCACAGAGAGGTTAATTCTCCTGCCCAAAGTCACACAGAAACAAACGGCAGTCAAGCCCGTCCCCTGCCCACCCAGAAAGAGGCCTGCACCTTAACCACTGGGCTGCCTTGCCTCTGGATGGCATCACTGACTCAATGGACGTGCGTTTGAGCAAACTCCGGGAGTTGGTAATGGGCAGGGAAGCCAGGTGTGCTGCAGTCCACAGGGTTGCAAAGAATCGGACACGACTGAGCGACTGTACTGAACTGTCTTGCCTCTGAGCGATAAGCACCTTAGGCACTTGCCTGGGGCACCGGGGAAAGAGGAGACAACACCGTGGAGGAGAGGCATGTATTTGACACCTCTGAATAGAAGAATCAAAGTGCCCGTCAGGGGCAAGAACAGAACTTGGCTGCATCAGTATACACTGCAGTGGGGAGTCGGTCTTTTCCGGGACTGGGTCTGTGAAGGTCTTGATCCAGCTCAGCATCTGTGCCCTGGTGTCCCTGCTCTGGCCGTCTCTCAGGGTCCCCCAGGGACAGGGGGGCAGGGGGCACCTGGAGCCAACAGGAGTCGATCTGATAAAGACCCGATTTGCGGGGCAGGCTCCGGCTCGGCAGAGTCCGCACACATCTGCAGAAAAGACTCTAACTCAATAGAGAAATCTGTTAATGCGGCTGCCGCCAGCCTGCACCCCCTCAGCTCCCAGTCTAACCACCGTGGTGATAACAGAGGCTGGAGACCACAGGGTCCTGATTACATCTCCTCCCCTCTCGCTGCCCTAAAGAGACAGGCTTTGTCGGGCTTCTGCTGCCACCTACAGCAGCTGCCACAAAAGGCAGGTCTCCAGCCAGACCTGGAGAAGCAGAGCACGGTGGTTCAGGGGAGAAGCAGGGCGCCAGGGGCCGAAGCCTGAGATCTGATACCCAAGTCCTCCCCATGGTCTCGGGCCGGTCTGGGGAAGAACACTCAGCAGCCTCTCGCATCCTCCTCTGGAGAGGCCCCACCCACCGGGACACACCACCCAGAAGGAGGACCAGCCTCTCTTCTCTCCCTGAGGTTGTTCTGATCTTTCTGAACGGATCAACCATCCTCTGCACCACCTCATTCACCCCCTCCTCCAAGAAGTCCCTCTGGACTCCTTCCCATGGTTTAACTAAGCCCACAGCTCCCTTCTGCCTGCCCCACTGATCAGTCTGCACTATAGCTCCTTACCTGCCTGTACCCCCCACAACAATGATAACAGTCAGACTGACCTTCACTAAGCACTGACCATGTTACTACTTCCCATGTTTAGAGATTTGCACACACCTTCTCAGTTAATACTTCAGCAACTCAGGAAGGAGATGCCACCGTTGCCCTCATTTCGCAGGTCAGAAAACTGATGCTCTGAGAGCTTAAGTAACTTAGCCAAAGCCAGCTTGAGGTCTGACTACAGCCCCATCGGCTTCCAGAGAAAACCCTCTTAACGCAGGAGTCTCCCTGCCTACCCGCCACCTCCCACCCTCCACCAACCCTTTCATTTGATGGGCAGGGTGACCATATAGTTCATCTGCTATTAATTGATTTAGAAACTTGGGAGCCTGCTTGGCTGGGAAGTGAATAATCATGTTTTCTTTTATGGGGCTCATGTAATGCTGAAAGCAGTTGCTGTAAAAAAATATATTAAAAATTATGATGTCTGGTCACTGCAAGACATCTCTGGGGCATAACTTCTCTTAGTCACACATTCCTTGTCCTTACAGTCTGCTTCACTGGGATTTGGGGAGGATGAGAGGTAAAATGGAGCCAAAATTGCAATCCTAAAGGCAATGCAGAATTATGGATGGAAGCTGTCTTTAGGGAGACCAGCAAGCTGGTGAATCAACTGTGTGGTGAAGAAGTTACCATCCCAGGAGTTTATGGAATTGACACCGACAGGACTGCTTTGCCCTAATGGGACCAGACCTGGAGCCTCCGAAGGTGGCTCCACATTCGAAGGAGCACTGGCTGAGGAGGGTGTTCCCTGAGAGGTGCCCAGGGTAGGAGAGAACTCTGAGTCAGGAGGTATCATACATTAAGAGTCAAAAAACATGGGGGAAACCTAAGAGCTGCCTACAAACATTTGAAGGGTTGACCCTTGTACAGGGTAGACTAATCTGTTCTCCCCGAGGGCAGACCCGGGAGAATTTGAGGGTAGGAAGAGGGAAAAGGGAGACAGCGGGAGACTCGTGCCTGGCACGTGATAGGCACACAATAAATATTTGCTGATGGAGGGAAAAGAAATGATGGGGGGTCCATTTTGGAGTCAGAGAATTCTGGGTTCCAATCTTTATCCTACCCTAACTGTGGGGTCTCGGTCAAGGGATCTAGCTTCTCTAAGCCTCCTTTTGTCCTTCTAAAAAGTGGGAGTGAAAGAATCAGTGCAGAGTTAACTTTCAAACCTGGACTGAGCAATCAGCAGGTATTACCAAGTAGAAGGAAGGGGGAAATCTGGGACCTGGGTAGGAAGAGTCCAACAGACGGGGAAGGGGGGCCATGCTGTCTGTGCCAGGACAGGCTGACCAGCCACAGGACAGACACTTGAGCACCTCTTCCTGCACAGCACTGGGCACAGGCACAGCAGGATGACATACATGAGGTAATGTCTGGTTCTACCCTCCAAGGGCGCATGATCTAGAACAGAAGATGCAGCGTGAGCTGGTTGAAATGTCAGAAGACAGAACAGAGCCAGACGGGGCTGCCAGCATCAGAACCAAGATGCTGCTTGTGAGAAGTCAGACTCCTGGGACCTGGGAAGACCCAGCGAATCAGAGGCCGCTGCAGGACAAGGTTCTGGAGACTGCATTTCATCCAGCTGACCTGGAGCCATTTAGCCACTCCACCCCTGAGAACCACTGACTTAGTGCTTTCTGAAAAAGGGCACAGGAGCTGGGGGTGAGGTCAGCAGACCAGCAGCAGCCAGAGAATTCATAGAGGAAAAATTGTGGGTCCCATCCTAAGAACCCAGGGATGAGAACAGGTGGAGAGGAAGTGCTGAGCAACATGGAGGGTGGGAGCAGGAGACTCAGCCCCACATTGGGATATTGCGCATCATAGGTAGGGACCATCGGGCAGAAAGAAGGTTTCTTCTGGGAAATAAGCCACCATCAAGCTGGATGTATGACTGTCCATCTCTCAACATGCCCACCTCTCTCCATCCCCACCACCAGTAGCCTGGTCCAAGGTACCATCATTTCATCTCCAGCCTGAACAAAAGCCACAGCCTCCTCCATGGAACCACAGCCTCCACTGAGGTACCAAGACTTCCCTCCACCCTACATCATCCTCACAGTAGCCAGCATGACCTTCTAAAAACACACACTAAACTGAGCACTAAACTAGCACTCATACACCACGGGGCTTCCCAGGTGGCTCCAGTGGTGGAGAACCCGCCAGCAAATGCAAGAGACTCGAGAGAAGTAGGTTTGATCCCTGGTTCAGGAAGACCCCCCTGGAGGAGATGACAATCCATCCAGTATTGTTGCCTGGAAAATTCCATGGACAGAAGAGCCTGGCAGGCTACCGTCCACAGGGTCACAGAGAGTCTGACATGACGTAATACACACAGAGTGCATACACCACTTAATTAAATGTCCCCAACCCACACTCTCAGAATAAAATGCAGTCCCTTTAATAAGACCTCCAGTGCCCTCCAGGGCCTGGCCTCTGCCTGCTTCCCCCCAACCCTTACTCACCCCAGCTACTCTGAGGTCCTTTCTATCGCTCAAAAGGGCCAGCTGGCCCCCATCTTCCAGCCTTTGCCCCAGCTTTTCCTTCTTCCACAAATATTCTTTCCTCCTCTCTCTCTTTGATGGGTTCCTCCTGATCTTTCAGGTGTCATTTCAAACGTCACCTCAGAGACGCTCTCCTCAAAGCCAACCCACCTAGAGCGTCCTCCCCCTAAATTCCTATTTCATCACCCTGTTCCTGTGGGGCAATGATCAGAATCTGTAAATTCTCCTGCCCAAATCTGTTTCTTCATTGCCTGTCTCCCCAGCTGTATTGCAAGTTCCAGAAGGGGAGGAGAAATCTGTCTCGGTCACCATTGGATTTCCAGCACCCGGAACACACAATGCGTGGATGAGGCTTAACAAGCATTTTCTGAATCCATAAAAGATGCATCAGCCATAGGAGGCCTTGAATGCCAAGCTAAGGAGTACAGCGATGTGCCAACAGCTTCACAGAAGGAGTAATACCCAGCGTGATGAAAAGAAGAGCTTGTGTTATCTGAGAAAACCCTCCAGAGGATTTCTAAGATAATAATAGCAAAGTAAATTTCAGGAGTGAATCTAAATTCACCAACCCTGATGAAAGCTGAAAATTACTATCCCAGCTGGTGGAAATGTCAATTCAAACTTCATTTATAAAACCATTTCAGGCTCTGATTGCTAAATTATTATTTCATATGAGAATAAGCATTGTCTGGACAAAAAGTGATGGCAAAAAGAAAAAAAAATTCAATTTAGTCAACATCCCCCTCTCCTCCCCAAAATAATATATTTTAACATTAAAAGTTACTCCAGATAATTGCAGATATAAATATCACTTAGTGCAGATGTTGTGTATAAAATGTAATTATTACTCATGGAAAATCAATGGTGGCAAATGATAAAATCCATGATCTGGGTCTTTCTACTGGGCAGAAACATATTAGTGCTTTGGCTGTGGTTTATGCACTTTTTAATTGAAAGTGATCTCTAACTAGAAAAGAATTGCAACACGGGCATGGAGCAGCCGGTTGCAAATAAAGATGCAATGACCATCAAACTCTCCAGCAATGGAGGGAGTTCAAAGAAGGAGTCATTTCCCCACAAGGCAGCCCCTGCTTCCTCTCACTTGTTTGCTGAGTGCTTGCTCTGGGCCCACCCCGTGGTCAACAGCCATAAACCAGACAGATGAGGTTCCTCCTGATGGACATGTGCGAACAATGAGGAGATGAGACACTGACAGACTGAGACAGGAGATGAAGGTACTAAACAGGGGGCTGGAATGCAGTGTGACCACAGAGGCTGCTCTCGGCTGGTGGGAAGGCCGCTCAGAGATGGGGACACGTAAGACCAGACCAAGTGGTGAGGAGGAGCCAGACGTGGGAAGACAGGGCTGGGGGCGGGGGGCGGTGGGGGGAGCAGGGAGAGAACAAGAAAAGGCAACAGTGAGAATGCCTGGGAGACGATCAGTACGTTTGCAGCATAAAGAACAAGGGCTGCAGAGGGTGCCATCCGGGGTCATATCTGCTACTGGAGCTTTCAATCACCTTGATTCCCCCAGCTTCATCTCTGAGCTCCCTCAGCTGGTCCACTTCAGATGCTCAGCAAGCAAAAGCTGTTGGGCACCTGCAATGAACTGAACACTTGTGTCTCCTCCAGAATTCATACATTGGAACCCTAACCCCAAAGGCAACGGTATCAGGAGGTGGGGCCTTTGGGAAGTGATTAGGTCATGAGGGTGGAGTCCTCATGAATGGGATTAGTGCCCTTATAGATGAGACCCCAGAGAGCTCCTTCATCCCTTTTGTCCCATGAGGACCCAGCAAGAAGACAGCTGTCTCTGAACCAGGAAGCAGACCCCCATCAGAAACCAAGGCTGGCAAGCACTATGACCTCGGACTTTCAGCCCCCAGAACTGTGGGAAATAAATGTCTGTTTCTCACAAGCCACTCAGTCTATGGTGTTTTTGTTAGAGCAGCCAAACAAACTAAGACAGGACCTGAACCCAAATTTCACCTTGATCCCTCTGCACCCTTTTCTACTATTCAGTATCCCCATGACACCCGTGCACACAGCCCACCAACTGCCGGGTGGATGTGGCCCTCCTGTCATTGGCCCAGAGGCCCCAGGAACACACTGTCTCCAAGAGACCCTAGAGGAGTTGGGGGAAGAGGGAGCATGGCAAAACCCCCTAGTCCACTCCTCCCCTCACCCTACTGATACAGCACCTGCCATCAGCTGCCCAGCTCCCCCATGGCCCCCAAAGCAGGGACTCAGAGTCAGATCTGGGTCCACAGATGCCCCTGGAGTAATTCATTATTGCCAGATTCCGAGCATGCAGGGGAAAGCAGTGATACAAGTCCTTCCTTCTCTCATGCAGTCCCTGACACGAGGGGGGTCAGGGTCTGACAACCCTCCTTTGACACAAAAGTCAAGTGTCTGCTCCAGGTCGTGCAGTCTGCAGATTCTATGGCAAGTGTGCTTAGTCACTCAGTCAGGTCCTTGTAGCCCCCTGGAACGTAACCCTCCAAGCTCCTCTCTTCATGGGAGTTTCCAGACAAGAATACTGGAGTGGGTTGCCATTTCCTCCCCCTGGGGATCTTCCCAACCCAGGATAAAACCCACGACTACTGCATTGCGGGTGGATTCTTTTCTGCTGAGTCATCAGGGAAGCCCCTCTAATGCGAGACTGGAATCCAAATGTCTGGATTTGAGGAACAAGGTCCACCAAAGAGATGGCATCAACTCTTTGGGAAGAGAGCACAGTAAGAGTTCAGACTCATCTTCCTTAAGACACCAAGGCACACAAGCAAGGACGAGGGTTGTTCACTCAGTCGTGTCTGACTCTTTGCGACCTCATGGACCACAGCACACCAGGCTTCCCTGTCCTTCACCATCTCCTAGAGCTGGCTCAAACACGTCCATTGAGTCGGTGATGCCATCCAACCATCTCATCCTCTGTCGTCCCTTTCTCCTCCCACCTTCAATCTTTCCCAGCATCAGGGTCTTTTCCAATGAGTCAGTTCTTCACATCAGGTAGCCAAGTACTGGAGCTTCCGTTTCAGCATCAGTCCTTCCAATGAATATTCAGGACTGATTTCTTTTAGGATTGACTGATTTGATCTCCTTGCAACCTAAGGGACTCTCAAGAGTCTTCTCCAATACCACAGTTCAACACCACAGTTCAAAAGCATCAAGTCTTTGCCACTCAGCCTTCTTTACAGTCCAACTCTCACATAGGATGAAAGAGAACAAAATATATGTCATTGCACGGGGACCCCCATTCCTATTCCATCGTGAAGTAAATCACCATATTCCAAAGTCTTCACAAAGCCCCACAAGAAGGTTGTTTATCTCTGCCTTTCCAAAATCCTTTTCTTTTCCCTTTCTTTCCTCTTCTGCTGTCCCTTTCAGAACAGCCACAAATGAGACAGGGTGATTAATTTCTTATTTTGGCTACTGTTGCAGAAATACCTTCAAACCCTGATGCAAAAAGGAAAGATTTAATCAGTCTCTAGTGTGGCAGCCTCCTGTCTTTGAGATCATCTCTGATGGGAGGCAAAGAAGAAGTTTTCAAGCATTAAACTTTAATGAGAAGAGCAGGCAAACATATTGCTGTGTCAACACCCAGCTTGGCCTCATTGGGGAGAAACCTGCGCTAGTCCATCAATCTCCCCAGATTGGTATTGTCATCACTCTCAGCTCTTATTACATTTGCCAAATCTGGGTGTGCATGGAAAATACTCTGTTAAATCAATCAGCGCCAGGGAACGCCAATGGGAGTGGGAACTTTGCAAAGTTTTGCCAGGCTGATGGAGACAAGGGATTTTTTTTTTTATGCTTCAAAGTGGAAGTTAATTCTTTTGAGTTCTAAGTCACATCTTAGCTTTCAGATGGTTTTTATTGCAGCAGGAGAAAAAGCAAGGAGAGAGCAGAAGGTTTCTCTTGAGGAAGAAGATCAGGATGAGCGAAAGCTATATAGGTCTTGGGGATCTGAGTTTCTAGGATTATCTAGGCTAGTATTAACAGTCAGCAGTCTTTTCTGTAAAGGGCTAGGCAGTCCCTATTATATCTTTCAACTCTGCTCTTATACCATGAAAGCAGCCACAGTTAGTTAGTTCAGTCGCTCAGTCGTGTCCGACTCTTTGCGACCCCATGAATCGCAGCACGCCAGGCCTCCCTGTCCATCACCAACTCCCGGGGTCCACCCAAACCCATGTTCATTGTGTCGGTGATCCCATCCAACCATCTCATCCTCTGTTGTCCCCTTCTCCTCCTGCCTTCAATCTTTCCCAGCATCAGGGTCTTTTCAAATGAGTCAACTCTTTGCATCAGGTGGTCAAAGTATTGGAGTTTCAGCTTCAACATCAGTCCTTCCGATGAACACCCAGGACTGATCTCCTTTAGGATGGACTAGTTGGATCTCCTTGAAGTCCAAAGGACTCTCAAGAGTCTTCTCCAACACCACAGTTCAAAAGCATCAATTCTTCAGTGCTCAGCTTTCTTCACAGTCCAACTCTCACATCCATAAATGACCACAGGAAAAACCATAGCCTTGACTAGACGGACTTTTGTTGGCAAAGTAATGTCTCTGCTTTTGAATATGCTATCTAGGTTGGTCATAACTTTCCTTCCAAGGAGTAAGCGTTTTTTAATTTCATGGCTGCAATCACCATCTGCAGTGATTTTGGAGCTCAAAAAAATAAAATCTGACTCTGTTTCCATGTTTCCCCACCTATTTCCCATGAAGTGATGGGACCAGATGCCATGATCTTCATTTTCTGAATGTTGAGCTTTAAGCCAACTTTTTCACTCTCCTCTTTCACCTTCATCAAGAGGCTTTTTTAGTTCCTCTTCACTTTCTGCCATAAGGGTGGTGTCATCTGCATATCTGAGGTTATTGATATTTCTCCCGGCAATCTTGATTCAAGCTTGTGCTTCTTCCAGCCCAGCGTTTCTCGTGATGTACTCTGCACAGAAGTTAAATAAGCAGGGTGACAATATACAGCCTTGACGTACTCCTTTTCCTATTTAGAATCAGTCTGTTGTTCCATGTCCAGTTCTAACTGTTGCTTCCTGACCTGCATATAGGTTTCTCAAGAGGTAGGTCAGGTGGTCTGGTATTCCCATCTCTTTCAGAATTTTCCACAGTTTATTGTGATCCACACAGTCAAAGGCTTTGGCATAGTCATAAAGCAGAAATAGATGTTTTTCTGAAACTCTCTTGCTTTTTTGATGATCCAGCGAATGTTGACAATTTGATCTCTGGTTCCTCTGCCTTTTCTAAAACCAGCTTGAACATCTGGAAGTTCACAGTTCACATATTGCTGAAGCCTGGCTTGGAGAATTTTGAGCATTATTTTACTAGCGTGTGAGATGAGTGCCATTGTGCAGTAGTTTGAGCATTCTTTGGCATTGCCTTTCTTTGGGATTGGAATGAAAATTGGCCTTTTCCAGTCCTGTGGCCACTGCTGAGTTTTCCAAATGTGCTGGCATATTGAGTGCAGCACTTTCACAGCATCGTCTTTCAGGATTTGAAATAGCTCAACTGGAATTCCATCACCTCCACTAGCTTTGTTTGTAGTCATGTTTTCTAAGGCCCACTTGACTTCACATTCCAGGATGTCTGGCTCTAGGTCAGTGATCACACCATCGTGATTATCTGGGTCGTGAAGATCTTTTTTGTACAGTTCTTCTGTGTATTCTTGCCATCTCTTCTTAATATCTTCTGCTTCTGTTAGGTCCATACCATTTGTGTCCTTTATCGAACCCATCTTTGCATGAAATGTTCCCTTGGTATCTCTAATTTTCTTGAAGAGATCTCTAGTCTTTCCCATTCTGTTGTTTTCCTCTATTTCTTTGCATTGATTGCTGAGGAAGGCTTTCTTATCTCTTCTTGCTATTCTTTGGAACTCTTCATTCAGATGCTTATATCTTTCCTTTTCTCCTTTGCTTTTCGCTTCTCTTCTTTTCACAGCTATTTGTAAGGCCTCCCCAGACAGCCATTTTGCTTTTTTGCATTTCTGTTCCACGGGGATGGTCTTGATCCCTGTCTCCTGTATAATGTCATGAACCTCCATCCATAGTTCATCAGGCACTCTATCTATCAGATCTAGTCCCTTGCAGCCATAGACAAAATATAAACAAATGGGCATAACTGTATTCTGATAAAACCTTATTTACCTGATGCGAAGAGCCAACTCACTAGAAAAGACCCTGATGCTGGGAAAGATTAGGGTAAGAGAAGAAGGGGGCAAGAGAGGATGAGATGGTGGGATGGTATCACCAACTCAATGGACATGAGTTCGAGCAAAACTTGGCAGATAGTGAAGGACAGGGAAGCCTGGCTGCGTGTTGCCATCCATGGTGTTGCAAAGTCAGACACGACTTAGAGATTGAACAACAACAACGATGATAACAGGTGGTTGACCAGATTTGGCCCATAGGCCATAGTTTGCCAATCCTAATCTGGGCTCTAGGGTTGAAAGAAGTGAACAGGATCCCATAGCAAATATGGACAAAACAAAGATCCACTTTTTCCTTCCATAAAGATCACTGCTTGAAGGGCAGAAGGAAAGAGTCTAGTCCTACCTCACTTCAATGGTTGACGGTTTAGTGGAGAAGGTAAATGTCATTTCATCCAGTGGCTCACCCATTATACCTGCAGCCAGAGGACCTTCGTACATGCTGTACTCCTTCTACTTAAAGTGTTCTTTGTTTCCCTTTTACTCAATTAAATCACCTTCATCTTCAGATCTCAGCTAAGATTACACCCTTCAGAGAAGATCTGCCTGGTGTTTCCCACTGCTGCCAAGCAATGAGCTTTCTGCACTCTGAAAAAGTGAAAGTGTTAATTGCTCTGTCGTGTCCAACTCTTTGCAACGCCATGGACTGTAGCCCATCAGGCTCCTCTGTCCATGGAATTCTCCAGGCAATAATACTGGAGTGGCTTGCCATTCCCTTCTCCAGGGGGTCTTCCCAACCCAGGGATCAAGCCCCAATCTCCCACATTGCAGGCAGATTCTTTGCTATCTAAGCCACCAGGGAAGCCTATGGTTCTGTTACAACTGTGTTTTAACAGAACAATGGCTCTTCCCTCATTTGGACTGCAAATCAGCACTGAGCATGTAGCAAGGGGCCCAGCAGGTGGGAAGAACTGAATGAATGGGCAGTAAATAAAGGCTTTCCTTAGACCTAGGAAATGATTGTCTGTGATCTTCGAGTTCCCCTCACCCAACAAGTCTTCACCGAAACCCTCAGTCTCTGCAGAGAGAGAAGGGGATCCACTTGACTGTGCAGCAGCCCCCATGGAGGGCTCTGTGACACAGACCCCACGCCCCACACCCTGAGTGTCTGAGTCAGCAGGTCTGGGATGGAGCCCGGGAATCTGCCATTTCAACCAGCTCACAGGTGATGATGCTGCTTCTGGTCTAGGATCAAACTTTAGAGTCTCAACTCAAGTCACCCATGAGAATCACCAGGAAAGCCTTAAAAAAAAAAAAAAAAGACATCCGGTCCCTCCCCAGACCAGTTATATCAGAATCTCTGATGTTTTTTTATCTTGTGTTCTCCTTTTGTTTTATAAAGCTCTGGGGAAGACTCTCATTTATAGCCAAGGCTTGAGACCAACTGAACTACAGGATGTTTATAGTATAAGAACTGTCCTGAGGGGCCGGGCTCCTGCCCTCCTCTGCAGTGGCAGTCTGAGAATGACCCAGGGAGTGCCCCGCCAACCCACCCACCAACACACACCCCCGCCCAGGGCTACCTGCTGGGACAGCTCCCAAGACACACCTGAGAGGTATCTGTTGTTGTTATTGTTGTCACTAAGTCATGTCCAACTCTTTGCAATCCCATGGACTGCAGCACGCCAGACCTCCCTGCCTTTCACTATCTCCCAGAGTCTGCTCAAACTCATGTCCATTGAGTCAGTGATGCCATCCAATCATCTCATCCTCTAGCACTCCCTTCTCCTTCTGCTTTCAATCTTTCCCAGGTTCAAGGTTTTTTTCCAGTGAGTTGGCTCTTTGTATCAGATGACCAAAGGATTGGAGCTTCAGCTTCAGCATCAGTCCTTCCAGTGAATATTCAGGGTTGATCTCCTTCAGGATTCACTGGTTTGATCTCCTTGCAGTCCAAGGGACTCTCAAGAGTCTTCTCCAGCAGCACAATTCAAAAGCATCAATTCTTTGGCACTCAGCCTTCTTTATGGTCCAACTCTCACATCTGTACATGACTACTGGACAAATCTTAGCTTTGATTATATGGACCTTTGTCAGCAAAGTGATGTCTCTCTGTTTTAATATGCTATCTACGTTTCTCATAGCTTTTCTTCCAAGGAGCAAGCATCTTTTAATTTCGTGGCATAGTCACTTTCCACAGGATTTTGGAGCCCAAGAAAATAAAATCTGTCACTGTTTTCACTTTTTACTCATCTATTTGCCATCAAATGATGGGACCGGATGCCATGATCTTAAGTTTTTGGAATGTTGAGTTTTAAGAAGCATGTGAACACCAAGTAAAGCTCAGTGAGGATTCATTGGGCATAGCGGTTGTTAATCTGTTTCCATTGCTGTAAAAACTTCACTGTATAAATATACTACAGTGTTTTCATCCACTCGCTGTCAATGACTTAGGGCTTCTGTGAGCAATGCTGCTGTAAACATTCTTGTACACATCATCTGGTGAACGTATATGTGCATTTCTTGTGGGCAAAAGAAGCAGGTACAAAAGAAAGCACACTGTGTGACTCCATTTATATGAGGCTGAAACATGTAAAATTAATTATGGAAGTCAGTGCTGGGGAGGGTACATGCTGGGAGGAGAGTGGCCCTGGGTAATGTCCTGGGTATATTCTCTCTGTGATAACTCATCAACAAGCCATACTGGAGATTGTTTGCCTTTCTGTAGGTATATTATACTTCCATTAAATTAGGGGAGAAAAAAAAGGTTTGTTAAAAGCAAAACACTTGCTGTGCAAAGGCAGGTGCACTGCCAGCCCAATGGCCTGCAGGGGGCGCAGCGGCCTCATGAACTCTGTTCTCCCGGCTCCCGCCCGGAATCGCCGGCCAGGCCGCCTTGAAGTTTCGTCTGAAGAGCTGCAGATGCTCTGAGCTCACAGGCCGGAGGCCCCAGAGGAGCCGGGGCAAAGCCTGGCCATGCTCACCTCCCCCAGCCCTCAGCTCACCACCCACGGCAGGCTGGAAATTCTGTTCTCAGAAGTTCTTAGCCTCCCAAAGCAATACTACCCGAAAGAGAGCCCAGAACAGCAATGCTGGGTTCCCAGGCCTTTCTCCTCTCTCCTCCATGAGGCCATGAACACACGCAGAGGGGCACTGTGCTCAGGAGTGAGGGCGACCTGGGTTCAAGTGCAGACACTGCCATTGCCAGCTGGGTGACCTTGAACAAACCACTTTACCTCCAATTCCAGTTCTGTTTAAAGAGGAGGTAAAACCTTCTGTAAACCCTCATGGGGTTGCCATGTCTAAGTGAGAATGTAACTGGTGGTTCTTATTCCTGGGGCTTCCCGTGTGTCGTTAGTGGTAAAGAACCTGCTGCCAATGCAAGAGACATAAGAGATGCGGGTTCAGTCCCTTGGTTGGGAAGATCCCCTAAAGGAGGGCATGGCAACCCACTCCAGTATTCTTGCCTGAGAATCCCATGGACAGAGGAGCCTGGTGGGCTGCAGTCCATGGGGTCTCACAGTCGGACATGACTGAAGCAACTTAGCACGCACACATACACAGACATCTCTGCCAATCATAACTAGACACCAGCAGAGAGTGACGGCAGAAGGGCAGCCGGAATTCATCTCCTTGGGCCATCCAGCCCCGCCTCCTGGGGAAACTGAGGACAAGTGTCCTGCCAGGCCAGTGGCTGCAGCTCACGACCTTCTGCTCTGAGAGACCATAGCCGAGGTCACACTTATCTTGGTCAGCACCAAGATGGACGGCAGTTGGAAACAGTAGCCCAGGCCTGAGGCTGACCTCCTTCCAGATGCTCTGGGCTTTGAGATGTCCTAGGATTCAGCACTTATGGTGCCAAGAAGGTTGGCGGCTATCTGGAATGCCTGGGTCTGGTGGAGGGAAGATACCGGCTTGGGAGCCCTCTGAGTTCCACATCCCAACTCTGGTACCTAATTAACTGCATGGCCCTGAAATAGCTACTTGACCCCACAGGGAGCCATCCACTTCCCGGTGAAGTCTGTCATCTTATAGGATTTACACGAGTGCCCAGTGCAGTGAGTATCAAGCATCTGCCACACACTAGAGCTCAGGGGGTGTTGCCCCCACTCCTCGGTGGCTCTGCATTCATGAAACAGTAACAATACCAATGGTAATAATACCAGCTCCACAGGTGAAGACTCCATGCCATGACATCCATATGGGTAGGCACCAGTCCTCATTAAGAGTCTTAAGACAAGGAGATAAGGTCATCGTCTTACCCAAGGTCACATGGCCAGTGGGGGCTAAAAGTTGGATTTGAACCCAAACCTGTCTAATCTCAACACTGTGCTTTTTACCTACCTTGCTGAATTAGAACTTAAGCCACCATCTCGTCCCCACCGTGGAGAGCAAGGCTTGGACACTGAGGATGTTCACGCCGAGTTACTTGTCCTCTGTCCTCTTTCCAAGAAAGCTAACAGCTCTCACCTCACCACATGGTCCCTGAGTCTTTACCTTCAGTGCAGAGTCGAGCACAGTCAAGGGAGAGAGGACAGGAGGTCAGGAGAGAAAGCTGTATGAGGCTGCCAGTGGCCTGCGACTGCCACCCTGCAGAGATGCCACAGCCTTCTCCCTGCTCTGCCCACAGAGCAGCAGGGTCAGCCAGAGCAGGAGATCAGGCTTGGCTCTGCCACTCACCAGCAGAGTGAGGCCAGGCGAGTTAGACGATCCCGCTGTACTGTGGCGTCCTCATTTATGAAAACACAAATAGTGAAGGAAACGCAAACTATCAGAAAAAGTCCTTGCGAGGACAAAAGGAAATAATGTGTGTGACGCACTTGGTGGAGTACTGGCATTATAAGTTGGCCATTATCTCATCAGCAGCAGCGCCAGCAGAGCCATCCTCACCTTCTTTTTCATCATCATCCTCCTCTGTTATCGTATCACCAACATCACCCATTATCATCATCACCACCACCACCACCATCCGTTAACATCACCATCGTCACCATCGTCATCCTCACCACCTTCCATGATCATCATGGACACTATCAGCATTCCAAGGGGAAAACGCAAGCGGAGCTCACTGAGGGCAGGGTGAGGTGTGGCAAAGCCCAGAAATGGAGTCTTGGATTTTATTCTTAAATTCCTGGAAGCCATTAAAAGAGAAATTTAAGTTAAAAGGAGAAAGTATCTGAGTCACACCAATGTCTGCTTCATACTCAGAAATAAGAAAGGCATGAGTCTTGGCCAATGTCTTCTCTATCTCCTGGGAGTGACCCAGGTAAAACCACAAGTGGACTCACACTCTCAGAGAGAGAGAGAGAGAGAACACCGACAGGCTGGTCAAGTTGACCGGGGAGGAAAGAGACACTCCAGGTACTTCTCTGAGCAGAGCACTGCTTCTTCCAAATCAAGACCTGACCGCCAACTGGCAGCTGGGCATCCCATGCACCTGCTGCCATCTGCCCAAACCTCCTGTCCTCCAGCTTCCCTGTCTGCCCCTGCCAGGGAGTCCATACTTAAAACCACTCACTCCCAACAGGCATGCACTTGAACACCGATGTCTGCCAAGAACATAGTTTCTCAATGGTCCCCTTGGCTCCTCTCACCTTGCTCAGAAGATAAGACATCCACCCTGGAGGTCAGATGGAGAACAAGAAGCATCATGGAGCCCCCTTGCCTCTCCCTCTGAATGGACTCTCCATCTCAGGCAGCTTCAGGAAGTCAGACAACCCTGGATGGATCTCAGAAGCTGACAGCCCTGCAGTCAGGTCTCTGCCAGAGACTTCTGAGTCGGGAGGCACTCTGAGTTGCAGAGCACTTTTTATAGGGTTTTAAGTGTTATTATTTTAAAGAATGACTGGTATAAAGCAGTTCCTAAAGGAAATGCTTCAGGGGAGAGAAAAGCATTGTCGAAATTAGAATAAATTATTGGGAAGAAGGGAAACTAGCTTGTACTGAATTCCTACCAGGAGCGGCATACTTTACACACGCTGCCTCTCTCAATTCTCACAAAAATCCTACAACAGAAGAACTCCACTTTGATCGTCTCCACTGCAGATGGAGAAAATGAGGTCCAAGAGGATAATAATATCCTTCAGGGCACAGTGTTAAGTGGCAGAGAAGAAAACCAAGCAAAGATTCTATCTCGGTCCCCAACCCACGTCCGTTCTTATATTCCCAACACAGGCTGTGCATTCACTTCTCAAGTTCTTGTCAGTGTTTAAGGAAACTCGTCAAAGTTGTTCAAGGGTAATGGAGCCTCATGGTTAAAAACCTGGGCTTCAGAGTCAGGCAGCCAGGGCAAGTTACCGAGCCTCTGGAAGCCTCTAGTTCCTCATTTAGGAAATGGAGACAACCTCCAAAATGGCCCCAATGATCCCCACCTCTGGGTATCCACATCCTCATATAATCCCCTCCACTTGAGTGTGGGCTGAACTCACTCATTTGCTTGCTTTAATTCTAATGAAATTATTTTAATTTCATTCCTAATGAAAGGAATAAAGCAGAGGCAATGAGATGTCATGTCCAAGATTATGTTACAAAAATCTGCCCTTCTGTCTTGAGTGCCCTCTCTCACTAGCAGAAGCTAGTACCCTATGAGCTTCCCTTTGGAGGTGGGGGGTCCATGTGTCAAGCAACTAATGTCTCCAGCTAACAGTCAGTGAAGACCTGAGGCTCTACCAGCCTCCTGTGTGAGTTTAGAAATGACTCCTGCCCAGCAAAGCTTCAGTATGGCTGCACTCCTGGTTGACAACTTGATCAAAGTCTGCAAGAGATCTTCAAACAGAGGCCTCTGCGAAGTCACTGCACAACTTGTGACCCACAGAATCCATGAGATGATAAATGTTTGTTGTTTTAAGCTGCAAAGTTTTGGGGTAATTTGTTACACGGTGCTAGATAACTAATACATTCATCCATATTTGTATTCACTCGACATGCCTGTGCTTTATCAGCAGATCCAAAGGCGAATTGCAGCTCTGATCCTGTCTGTAGCATTATAAAGACAAATTGGCACATCCAGAAGTAGTGAGGTACACTGTATTTCACACTTCAACACATGGAGTCTGACAGCCAAGACAGTCATACAGACAGGAAGCCGTGGGTCTACAGGATGAGATCTGAAGGGTGTGGAAACCAAAGACAATTGGATCTGAAAGAGCCTTAGAAATTAAAGCAACTCCAGTGCGTTATCAGAGAAGGCAATAGCAACCCACTCCAGTACTCTTGCCTGGAAAATCCCATGGATGGAGGAGCCTGGTAGGCTGCAGTCCATGGGGTCGAGAAGAGTCGGACACGACTGAGCAACTTCACTTTCACTTTTCACTTTCATGCATTGGAGAAGGAAATGGCAACCCACTCCAGTGCTCTTGCCTGGAGAATCCCAGGGACGAGGGAGCCTGGTGGGCTGCCGTCTATGGAGTTGCACAGAGTTGGACACAACTGAAGCGACTTAGCAGCAGCAGCCAGTGCGTTGTAAGTGTGGGTGGAGGGCGGGGTTAGGGGACATGCCTTATAGGATTAGTTGAGCAAGGCTTCCCCTAGGGGCCTCTGGAGCCAGGCTTGGGAGGAGTGATGAACAGTGCTCACAGATCAAAGAGACCATCGAGTGCATCCTGATGGACTGACGATGCCTGCCAGGAGCATGGCGGCATGAACGTCAGGCTTGCCAACCCTGCTATTGGTGCTTCCAGAATGACTCCAGAAAAAATGCGACTACACCCCACCCTAGGAGCCCCCAAGTCATGAAAGATGATGAGAATATCTGCATCAATCCCCTCTAGCCCAACATCATGCTTTGTAAAATATTTTATGTACTCCCCTACACAGGGCCACAGACATTAAAGCTCTTGCTGGGGGAAGAGCTTTGTGACACCGATGTGTGACCCACTTCTTTGGCTGTGACAGATGATGGGCTGTAACTGCCCAGTGGTCACTTCTCAGAGAAAATTCAAAAGCAAGGGGTTGGAAAAGGGGCTTCTAACCCACAAGCTGCTCAGAGTCTCAGAGGAACAATGGTTCTCATCTTTCATTTGCCATCAGGACCCTGAGACGATTCCCTGTCCCGGAGCCCACTCAGCCCAAAGACGGCTCCTTCTCGCTTCCAGGAACAGTTGTTTGCTGTTTGTCAGAGGTGGCTCAGCAGGTAAAGAATCTGTCTGCAATGCAGAAGACACAGGAGACACAGCTTCTTCGATCCCTGGGTCTGGAAGATCCCCTGGAGAAGGAAAGGGCAACCCACTCCAGTATTCCTGCCTTCCACAGACGGAGGAGCCTGGTGGGCTATAGCCATGGGGTTGCAAAGAACTGGACATGACTAAACAACTCAGCAGCAGCAGAGGTCTCTGGAAGGCGACTTCAGGCCAGGCTGGCCTGCTCTGTGCACCGCTGTGGAGGCCCGGATGGCCTGCTCTGTGCACAGCTGTGGAGGCCCGGATGGATGGCCTGCTCTGTGCACAGCTGTGGAGGCCCGGATGGCCTGCTCTGTGCGCAGCTGTGGAGGCCCGGATGGCCTGCTCTGTGCACCGCTGTGGAGGCCCGGATGGCCTGCTCTGTGCACCGCTGTGGAGGCCCGGATGGCCTGCTCTGTGCGCAGCTGTGGAGGCCCAGATGGATGGCCTGCTCTGTGCACAGCTGTGGAGGCCCGGATGGCCTGCTCTGTGCGCAGCTGTGGAGGCCCGGATGGCCTGCTCTGTGCACAGCTGTGGAGGCCCGGATGGCCTGCAGGCTTAGAAGCGGGAGTAGCACCAGCGCCCCACATACTCTGCCCTCTGCCCTTGGCCGGCGTCCGGAATCGATCAAGACATTGTTTTTTAATGAACCCGGGCATGGTGTCAGAGTCCACGTACACACAGCACTTCCAGCCCTGCCTACAGTCTGCCGGTATTAACGTGAAAATCAGATCTGAGTCCAGGTCTGCTTTGTCTTCCTTCCTGGCTCACCCGCTGAGTTTTGCAACGAGCCGCCCTGGCTCTCTTTCCTCCACAGGCTTCACCTGTGAAAAGTCGCACCTCACCACCCAAGCCTGGTTGGGCTCCAAGAGGCAGGAGAATCGGCCAAACACACATCTGTCCCTCTTCTCCTCGGCCCAGGAAGTAAACTCTTTGTTTCTAAGTGTGGCGTGAAGCGTATAAGACTCCTTCAACCTGCAGGAGCACCAGGCATGGGACAGCCATCCAGGTTCACAGCCTGAGAAGTAATAAGGTCCAAGTTGCCCAGCCTCGGACACTTCAAGGTCCACCTGGGCCACGAGTCTTACAGGGGCTATAGGTCTCCAAAAGAGATCAAAAAAGACATCGTGATGGTGAAAAGTGCTGTCCCGTGGTCTTGTCATGTGACTCACCGTAGTGAAAGCTGTAAGTGTAGGCTCCTACCTGGGATGGGCACGCCGTGGTCACAACCCAAGAGGACAGCTGTTATGGGTTGAACTGTGCCCCCTCCAAAATTCATATGTCAAAGACCTGACCTCCTGAACCTAAGACTGTGACTGCACTTGGAGAGACAGTCTTCAGAGAGGTAATCAAGGTAAAAATGAGGTCACATGGGGAGCCTAACCAACATGACTCGTGTCCCAATAAGATGCTGCTGCTGCTAAGTCACTTCAGTCGTGTCCAACTCTGTGCGACCCCATAGACGGCAGCCCACCAGGCTCCCCCGTCCCTGGGATTCTCCAGGCAAGAATACTGGAGTGGGTTGCCATTTCCTTCTCCAATGCATGAGAGTGAAAAGTGAAAGTAAAGTCGCTTAGTTGTGTCCAACTCTCTGCAACCCCATGGACTGCAGCCTACCAGGCTCCTCCATCCATGGGATTTTCCAGGCAAGAGTACTGGAGTGGGGTGCCATTGCCTTCTCCACCCAATAAGATGAGATTACGACAAACACTCACAGGGGGATGACCATGGGAGGACATGGAGAAGACAGGGGCCCCAGAAGAAATGACCCCACGGCACCTTGATCTTGGACTTCCAGCCTGGTTTCTGTTGCTTCAGGCACCCGGTCTGTGATGAACTCGTTATTCATTACAGCAACTCGAACACAGTAATCCAAAGACTGACCAGAAATTTCAGCCTAAGGAAGTACACGGTATCTTCCTTTTCTAAGACACAGCAACTGGCCATGATCAAGAAGAAAGACACACAGCTGGGGGATAATCGAATCCTTGAGAGCTGAGAACGTGTTTCCATGGCAGTCGTCGTATGGAACAGTGGAGAGATTCAAGCCAGCGTGTATGGTTATCAGCTGTAATCTCACTGCAGAGCTGGGGAAGGATGCTTAGTTTAAGACCCCCATCCAGCTTTAAAGGGTACTAGTGTAATGAGGGAGCCAAGGGGAGTCAACAGGGTAAGTACTACCAGTGCAAGAGGAACCACAAACCACATCCTCCACTCCCAACAGTGACAGTCTTTGAGTGTTTTTAAACTTAATATACTGGTGTGGGGGTGCTTCCCAGTTGGTACTAGTGGTAAAGAACCCACCTGCCAACACAGGAGACGTAAGAGACACAGGTTTGATCCCTGAGTCCAGAAGATCCCCTGGAGAAGAGCATGGCAACCCATTCCAGTATTCTTGCCTGGAGAATCCCATGGGCAGAAGAGCCTGCTGCTGCTGCTGCTGCTGTGTCGCTTCAGTCGTGTCCGACTCTGTGCGACCCCATAGACGTCAGCCCACCAGGTTCTCCCGTCCCTGGGATTCTCCAGGCAAGAACACTGGAGTGGGTTGCCATTTCCTTCTCCAATGCATGATAGTGAAAATTTAAAGTGATGTTGCTCAGTCGTGTCCGACTCTTAGCGACCCCATGGAACGCAGCCTACCAGACTCCTCCATCCATGGGATTTTCCAGGCAAGAGTACTGGAGTGGGGTGCCATTGCCTTCTCCGCAGAAGAGCCTGGAGGGCTACAGTTCAGGGTCACAAAGAGTTGGACACAACTGTGGCGACTTAGCACGCACTTAGCCTTGTGTGGGGAACCAGGCTCTGATACTCAATGATAAGGTTATGTGTGCAGCTACAACCATCATGAAAGGTACTTTTGCAATATCTGCGGGAATTTAAAATGTTCTCATTGGGACTTCCCTGGTGAACCAGTGGCTAAGACTCCACACTCCCAATGCAAGGGACCCAGGTTCCATCCCTGGTTGGGAAACGAGATCCCACATACCACAACTAAAAGTTTTCATTCCACAAATTAAAAAAAAAAAAGTACTGAATGCCACATCTAAGACCTGACACAGCCAAGTAAAGAATTTTTTTTTTTAATAAATAAAATGCTCTGACCTTTAACTGAGCCATTCCACCATCGGGGATATAGTCTGTACATGGATTTCTTTACAAATTTCAACTAGATGTATACACAGTGATGTTCACTGGAATATTGTTTCTGAGGACAAATCCGTGGAAACAGCCTACCTGTCGAGATCAAACAAATCATGACACAGACACAAGATGCCATCTCACAGAGCCATCGAGAAGAAAGGGATAGAGCTGACTGTGCTGATAGAGAAAGGGCTCCCAAATACAAGAAAAGAAAATCACGTCTGAAAGAGTGTGTTCTGTGTGAGTACTCTGGTATCCGTGTTAATGGCTGCTGTACACATTCACAGACACACTCACACACACATTCACACTCACACACACTTTACGACCCCATGGACTATAGACTGCCAGGCTCCTCTGTCTGTGGAATTCTCCAGGGAAGAATACTGGTGTGGAAAGCTATTCCCTTCTCCAGGGGCTCTTCCCAACCCAGGCAGGATTTGGACCCAGGGATCAAACCCGAGTCTCCTGCATTGCAGGTTGAGCCACCCAGAGTGGTAGACACACACACACACACACACACGCGGCTTTCTGGAAGGAATTCTGGAGATGCTGGAAAGCAGGAGCTGTTGAGAAGTAAGACAGGCTGGAACAGGGTGGCCAGGGGGTGAGGCAGTTCGTTCCTTTCTGTCTCCCATGAATTGCCTAACCAAGTACATTTATAAAGTCAGCAGGAGTTACCTAGGTGATGGGATCACAGGACATTTTTTTGTATTCTCCTCTGCACCTGTGTTTTGGGGAGACAACGCTGCGGGTGTGGTTTTTTTAACCTATACGTGATGCACAGAGGAGTGAGGAATTTCCAGACATGTAACAGGTAGGTATGTGCTTTTTATCTCAACCTTCATGGAACCTCAGAGGGAGATTAGGAGGAAATACCCCATGGGCCCCAGCCTGTGGACAAACGCTTCAATACACATCATTAGCAATTCTGTAGAGCACAGCAGGGATTTCTTTTGTGTTTCTCCCTTGAAAGGAAACCAGATCACAAATTGCTCCATGAATCCGAGACAGCTCCTGTCTCTGGGGAGGGCCCAGCCACCTGAGCATCTGAGCAGCCCCGGAATTCACAGACCCAGGCAGGGGAACCACCTCTGTACTGGAGAGCGCAGGGCTTGTGGACAGGCGTGAAGCTCCTGGGGGCTGAGCTGGAGGATGGGGAGAGGGAAACAGAGGAAGGAAAGGGCCCAGGGTGCTGACGGCCAGTTTCTGCCTCTGCACCTGGGCGAAAAGCCTGGTGGGGAAGAAGAGTCAACTGTAGGCTCATAGATGTTTCAGCAAAGCCAACTTTCTCTGTCCACCGTGAATACAGGTAGCAGGGGTGGAGTGGTTCTAAGAAAATACTGCCCCACCTGCAGCTCGGCCTCTGGGCGTGGCTTTTGGGGAAGGTGGGTCTTTGGAATCAGAGTCCAGAGCTCAATCTAACTGTGCAGCCTTAGACAAGTCACTTAACTTCTCTGTGCTTACATTTCTTCTTCTCGGCAAAGAAGCAACAAAGAAGCCAACAAGCCAGTCTACTGACAGCACCAAGATATGACAAGTGCCATAAAGGAAATCAAACAGATGCTGTGACCACAAGGAGGTCTTTCTAAAAGGATGGCATTTAAACTGTGACTCCATTTATATGAAGTGAAATAAGCCATGTCTTGCCCATTGTATGAGCCAGGGCTTCGGGAGGGAACAAATGGTACACTCGAGTTAGGATCAGTTGACAGGAAGTTAATAATGGGGCTGTTTATAAAGGTCGAGGTGGCAGGTAGGGCAGCCACAAGAGATGCAGTGCCCTGGGGCTGATAACAGTGGGATTTCAGGCTCTGCCCCACTGGCCCCCCTCCCACACCATCTCTGAGCCTGAACACAGAAGGAGAGAGCTGCCTGTTGTTTGTTTAGGAATGCAGCAGTCCATGGCAGGGAGCAGGGTCTGTAAATGCCCTGCCCTCTCCTCCCTCCTCCCATAACCTGCTGTGGTTCCCTATTGCCCAAACCCAATCAGAAAACAGTGGGCAAGAGAGCCTGGTGTTGTGGTCTATACAGGGAAGGATCCCAGGACATGGAGAGGGTAGAGAAGAGCAGTGGGTGGATCTGGCGAGAGAAGCAGATGCTCTCCATCCATCCATCCATCCTTGTGGCACATCTGAGTTGGGCTGGCACCTCCGAGTTCACTGGCACTCCTAATCCTGCACGCATAAGGCCAATGAGAATTACCTTGTGTATGTCTTATGCGTGTCTGTTTAACTTTAAATGCTCAGTGATTTGCTACAGACACACTTCTTCATGCAAGGGGCTCTTGCTGTCTAGAGCTTTAGACGTTCCAGGTAATCGATGATGCTGCAGCTCTGACTCCAAATTAAATAACTGCACATTTATTACCCATTACTGGAAGGCACGCCGGGAACGCTACAGCCAGCGGCCCGCAGCCCCGCAAATGCTCACAGCCTTCCCTCTCTCTGTTGGTTCACTCGGATGAGACAGTGTAGAGACCATCTCACTTTTCAGAAATCAAACTCCCTCTTGCCAGTCTAACCTAAATGGGGATGAAGAACACCAAGGCTCTGAAATGACTCCACGGAGCCGAGCCTCCAAGGAGGAGGTAACATCTGGCTGTGGAATCGGGCAAGTCTGGCAGGCTCCAAGGCAGGCAGGAATGCAGAATTTCAGTTCTATGGGCTGTGGATTCCTTCCTTCCTTTCTACTGAGCCGCTGAAGCAGAAAGAAGGGGTCGCCTACAAGTGGGGAAGCCAGACTGGCTTCTCCCAGATGTGCAGTGAGAAGAACGGGATCTACATTTGGGTTGGGTAAGCTGATGGCCCTTCCATCACGTCCCTTCTGCCTGAGTGGACAGACGGAAAACTTCATCCTAATGGGGGGGGGAGAACAATAGAGCCAGAAATTCCCTTCAGGGACAAGACTCATTGTTTTGCAACTTTGCCTCCCTAGTAAGCCCTTTCTGCAATCAGAAAGCTGGTGAAGCATCCACCAGAGGAGCCAGAAGGAATCCATCCGGAGGAATAAGCCCATGGTCAGAGGGGAGAGTTAGGTACCAAGTGTACTCCAGCTCCTCCATGTGGGGCCTGCAACTAAGGAGAGCAAGAAGGCAGTGCCTGGGAACAAAAACAATCTAGAGAAAATCAGAACTAACTCCTTGAGCTGTCCCATCCCTACTCAGCATCCTGTAGATTAAGAGAAACAGTCAGTGCAATTACTTCAATCACTTATGCAAAGTAAGACCGACTCCCAAATTGGAAGTGAGAGTCTGGGCCACCTGGTTAGTGAGGGCGGGCTGTCCCCAGGGGGCGAGTTGTGCTTTTCCTTTTCGTTCTTTGGGTCTTTGCTTGGTCGTGAGATGATCATAATTAAAATCACTACTCCTTCACCAGCACCACCATCATCATCAAATACACCAAAGTTAAAGCACCCAGAGGAACTTTCTAGTTCCCCTGAAATGGGCTCCAGGGACCACAGAGAAGCAGGCATCAAGTACCCACATGCTAAGAGATACTTCTCAAAAAAGTTGTATGGTCACAGCATATTATAAGCATAGTAAAGGTGCTGATAAGCCCTGCAGTGAAGATATCAAATTAGCTTTGTTCCCCAAAGCTTTGACCACCACCGTTTTTAGAAAATTGCTTTGGGCACTTAACATCATGAACACCCTACAGAACAAATGTGGGGAATGTGGCTTGATGTTGGTAGTCTCCAACCTTGGTTGTACGTCAGAAGTTTTCAAAGATACTAATACCTGAGTCCCATCTCAGAGTAGATGAGCTACCAATGCAGATGGCGGCCAACATGTCAACCTGACCCTGCTGTTCTGCTTGAGACCATACCTAGCACTTCACCACCATCCCCCAAACAGAACCAACATCGCAAAACACTAAGAGGAAATGGACATGGTGCTGAACTGTTCACGAGGTGACAGAAGGGGAAATGTTGCACACAAGGGTGCAAAACTTCCCAACAATTCCCTTTTAAAAAAAAAATCTTTGATTTTTCCCCAAAGTTTTTTTCCAAATGGCAGCTCCTTTGTTCTCTTTTCCCTTCTCCCATTGTTCTCCCCGCTGGATGGTCTCTAAAAGCCTCTATTATTCTGCCAATTCCCTTTGAATCTAAGCTTATACGATTCACTCACGAATAATAGTAGCACTCTGTTCTTACTCAAATTGTCCCCCAGGGGTCTTGCCCCCCAGTCCAAAATAGCTTATCAAAGTGTATTTTCCAAATCCACATCCACTAAAACATCCTTTACAAAGAGTTCAACATGAACTCTTACGGCTAGGTGGAGCCGAAGACATTTTTGTAAGACTAACTGGGGGGACTGGACTGAGAAAGATGGACCAGGAAGGTTGCATGGAAGAGGTGAGATTCCAGTCACCTTGAGGCAAGGATTCATGCAGAGGAAAACAGGAAGGACCCGGAGGGTAAGGACAGGGCCTGCACAAACCTCATCATCTGAGAAAGGAGCTGGGGAGCAGGGAGGAGGAAGAGAGGAGGGAGGTAGCGAAAGGTTTGTGTCGTGATAGATTGAAGAGCTTCAATGGAACAAATGATAATACCAAGCAAGTACCTTGCCCTCACCGTGTGCCAGACACCGTTCTAAACACTCCATTTGTCTTGCTTTGCTTAAACCCCACAACAACCCAGTGGAGTGGGCACTGTTTTCCCAGTGAGTCAGCAGCTGGGCTGAGATTTGAGTGAAGGCGCTTGTCTTCAGGGGCCATTTGCTTAACCACTGCATTAAAGAGTAATGAGCTAGAGCAGCGATAAAAACCAAGCCAATTAAGCAGCCAGAGTGACAGGGTTCTGGAGTAACCCAGACTCTTGCTGTCACAGACAGGCACTCGGACCAAGAGCCTCAGCATCACCTGGGAGCTTATAAGAAATGCAGCATCTCAGGCCTCCCTCCAGATGTACTGAGTTGGATTCTGCGTCTTAACCAGAGCCCCCAGGGGTTTCCCCGACACGTGCAGTGTGGGTGATGCTGGTCTGGAAGTAGGGGGTCAGTGTCTAATTGGAGAAGAGGCACTGCAGACAGAAACAGAGCAGGTAAGAGCCCCCACAAGCTGCTGGGTATAAATACACTTCCACAGCCACACACAGCTGGCAGCTGGCATCTCTGACAGTGAGCAAGACAAGCGTGGCTAAGAGCTAGAACCAGACCCAGGTACTAATGGCTGCACAGCCCTCTCAGATGTGTGACCTTGGGCAAGTTATGAAATGCTGAAGACTCACTTTCACTGTTTAAATTGGAGGCGAAGGACAGTTCCTAGTGGGCTTGCCTAGAAGATTAGGTGAGAAACTCTATACCTGGTGCTCAGCACAGTGCCTCAGACATATTAACCCCTCTGCAAGCATTATCTGTTACTATGACCATATCAACGTGATAACTTACGGGCATTACGCTAGTTCTGAAGTCTCAATTATAGTGGCAATGCCTGGGCACACGAAAGAGGGTGCAGAGAAATGCAAAGTGCAGGTGAGCTCCTGGTCCTCATTGTGCCTGGATGGAGTTCAAAGATGCCATTTCACTCTTGACTTTGACTGTTAGAGAAACAAGGGTTACAGCCTCCTTTTCAAAGACGCGAAAGGCGACCAACATGTAGAGTTAATAACAAGATGCCTACCTTCCAAATCAGCAGGTAAGATAAAAACAAATCGAACAGAATCTGCAGTGCCAAGAGACAGAAAATAAATGAAATGGCAAGAAAAGTTCTTTTTAAGGAATAACTTTTTAAATGACAGGTGGTCAAACTTACATAATGGCAAATAGACTGGAGATGAACTCCTCAATTAAAAGGCTAAGATTCTCAGACGGGGAGCATAAACAAGATCTATCCACAGACTATTTCCAAGAGACATCTGCATTTCCAAGAGGAAATTTAAAAAGAGTTACAATGAAAAGATGTGCCCAGGCCTTTGGAAACCAAAGACAGATGGAAAGCAACACTGATTTTAGAAAAAAAAAACCCAAGGCAGAAAGCATTACCCAAGCTCAAGATAGTCGTTGTATATTAATAAAAACTTCAGTCTATAACCAGCACTAGTCAGTAAATCCCCCTTGTAAGTCAAAGAACATGGACTCAAAATATATAAAACATAAACCATGGACATTACCAAGAGAAACCAATAAAATATGGTAGTGTGGGAGACTTGAACCAACCCATCTCAGGTCAACAAAAAAAGGATCCAAGGCCTTTATTATAAAATTTATAAGGTTTGTCAGATACAGACCACAACTTTATAAGTGTCCAAAAGAGTATCTCAGGAAAATTTAGCCAGACTTGCCCATTTATCAATTCGTTCACCCACCCACCCACCCAAACATCTACCCATTCACCCACTAACCCAAACTTCCACCCACCCATACATACATCCATCCACCCACCCACCCACCCAAATACTCACTTACCCACTCATTTACCCATCTATTCATTCACCTACCCACCCATTCATTCACCCATCCATCCGTCCACTGATCCATTCACACTCCCACCCGCCCACCCATCCAAGGTGCACTGAGAGTCTACTCCATACCAGGTACTACACAAAGTACTGCAGCTCCAATGGAATAAAAGGTATGGTTCCTGCTATTAGGAATTTTACAGACCTTCTCCAAGCACAAAGAAAGGTGAGTAGACAAAGTTATTAAAAACAGAGGTGTGAAGACAAACAATGGGGTGTGACCGAGCGTAACAGGAATAATAAGGTGTCAGCAAAGGTCTCAGGTTTTCATTCAACAAGACATGTGAAGACAAGTGAGAAAGACATGGTTCTTGACCAAGCTTATATTTTAGTAAGACAGTCGAGTAAATAAACACGAGCAAAAGAAAAGAATACTATTCCGGATAATGCAGAGTGCCAGGAAGGAGGTAAAACAGAGCAATAGGAAAGAACGTGAGAGGGCCAGGAAAGACGCTGACTCTTTGGCCAGTCCTCAGAGGCTCCTTAAAGGAGATGGCATTGGATGTGAGAGCCTCCAAGGTCAGAAAGGTGCCTGGGAGCCAGCCCCGGTCAGGGTGCCTGGATATTATTCTTAGAACCACGGGATGCCTCTGGATCTGCCTAGGTACTTTGAGCGGGTAATTCCATATGGTTCTTCGGGGCCCAGAAGACACCTCGGGTTCCCTGGGGAACCAGACACCTTTCGAAGCCAGAGCTACCTATGCTGGCAGGCTTGCAGCATCCACAGAGGCTCAGATGGTAAATCCTGCTCTAATTACACTGGTAATTATGAACCGACACTTGCTGAGCTGGAAAGAGCATTCCTCCTGTTAGGAGATGATCGCTGGGAAGCCAGCCCCAGCCGCTCAAACAGGGAGGATGCCGTGAATTTACAAACGGCTGATGAAAGGAGGTGAGATGGGGGCACCGGAACCACCCTGAGAAGTGAGTGAGGAGCCTGGACGCTGGGAAGGAGACTCACTGCCGGCTCTCAAGGCAGCATCAGAAGGCATGAACACCATGGTTGGTCAAACCCGCATTTAGTCCCTGTCCTGCCTCCAGAGAGCTGGGTGGCCTGGGGTGGTAAGTTCCCTCTCTGGGTGTGAGGCTCCTCACCTGCAAGTGCGTTCACTGACACCCTTTCTTGCGGGAGCCCACCTGGCACACAGAGGGTCTGAAAACGCCACACCCTTCCCTCTGGGCTCTCCCGCACTCTTGGTCGGAAGCTCTGGAGGGAGGAGGAAGGAAAGGAGGATAAAAGGAAGGGAACTGCCAACCACAGGGGTTATTATGCTCCCTGGTGATGCTGCAAGGGAGTTAAAGAACCCGTGATAATAAGATTCTCGCCCTGCGTTCCCCGTGACGGAGAACAACAGAGACACGGGAACAGAGCATCCATCAGAACTCACAGAGAGGAGGCAGGTGAAGGCAGGTGATCAAAGGAATAAATCCACTGCAATCTGAAAAACAGCCTGCCTGCTTTCATCCATCTGGGAGGTGATGGAAGGACTCACACTCCAGCCAAGAACACGCTTTTTTCTACCCAGACCACCCCGAGTGCGGCCATGGGTGTGGCAGGTTTCCAGAACAGACCCCTCGGGGCTCATCAATCTTCTCCTTGGTCTGGCCATGTCTCCCAGCTCCTTGGCCCCCACTCTGAGCTAAGCTTTGAGAAATATGCCACTGCCAAGGAGATTTATCCATTTTAAAAGGTCAGAGAATTACTGCCATTGAAACTTGTGCACGGAGCAGGTGTAAATATGCCCCAGCTCCCCCTCCTTCTTTATCACGCTCAGGAGAGGAAACCTGGTGGAAGTTACCCCCCAGGCAGAGCATTTAACTGCTTGGTGCCTGGGGTGCCCGGGACTCCCCGGGGCAGGACCTACCTGCCCTTGTCACCCCTTATCACCCTCTTCCCCTGTCACCTGAGAAGCCTCCCGTCTCCAGCTTCCTGGGCTGCCTGCAATGCTGGGGACCGAGAACCTCCCTGTGCAGTTTTGTGCAGCATCCCGCTGGCGGGAGAAGGATGAACAGCTACACACACAGAATAAGGACCACACCCCAGTTACTGCCGAAGCACTGAGAAGGCAGGGCACAAAGTCAGCTCAAAACAACCACCTTGACCGTAGATACCAGATCATCTGTCCTGCAATAGGCCTCCTTGTGGTTTTACCAGGAAAAGAGAAGAATGGAATGTCTTCCTCCCTGCCCCGCCCCCACATAGGAATTCTCATTTTCTCACAACCAACTTAGAAGTTCTCAGCATCTCAAGATGTTCCAAGGACTATGTGGGTCCGGGAAAGCCCAAACAGTAGTGGGGTTTTAAAAAAATCACCACGTGCGTGTATGCGTGCTCAGACGCTTCAGTCATGTCCAACTCTTTGCAACCCCATGGACTGTAGCCCATTAGGCTCCTCTGCCCATGGGATTCTCCAGGCAAGGATACTGGAGCGGATTTCCATGTCCTCCTCCAGGGGATCTTCCCAACCCAGGGAATGAATCCATGTCTCCTACAGCTCCTGCACTGAAAGCAGTTTCTTTACCACTGAGCCACTGGGAAAGCCCCCAAATCTCCACACCCATGTGGAAAATGCCTAAAGGAGTCTGGAGAAACCTGCAGACACAGCTGGGAGAAGCCAGGCTGCAGAGATGCACGGACTTGCATTCAAATTCTATCTCTGTCGCTTACAAGCTGTGTGACTGTAGGCAAATTACTTCACCTCTCTGGGCTTCCAAACCCCACCTCCAGTAGGAAAAGAAGGATGAAGAGATTTAGTCTGTGCAGGTGCTGTCTAGAGACTGAGACTATTTCAAGTAGTAGCACACAGCTCACAGCTGATACCCAGAGAATTGTTATTACTTTGTCAAGTTGACTCTGTCAGCCCTGAGATACAGAAAGAGATTGAGTACCTGGGTCAAACAATCTATCAACCAATCAAGTGACTGCTTGATCAAGTGGCCCAGCAACTGCAGAGTCTCCAAAGCGTAGAGGTCAAGATGCCACATGGACCGAGGGAGACTGGCTATGAATGACACAACAGTCCCTCAAGGTGACAGGAGCCTGCGTGCCCTCCACTCTTATTCCACCCCAGTTTTCCCCGGGGCAGTGCCCAGAACAGGACATGTTACACAAGGCTGACACCCCCAAATGCAGGACGGATGGTGGTTGGAGACAAGGGCCCAAGAGCCAGGCTGCCAGGCTTCAAATCCTAGCAAACACCGGAGACCTTGCCGAGACTCTTTTTCCTCTTGTAATGGATGGGAAAGTTCTCCAAGAAGTTAAACAAAGTTGAATACAGTTCTTTGAAAAGTTAAAGAATTACCACATGACCATGCAAATCCACTCCTAGGTACATGCCCAAAAGAAATGAAAACAGGTGTCCAAACAAACACTTGTACACACATGTTCAGAGAAGCAATATTGACCACAGCCAAAAGGTAGAAAAAAACCCAGATATCCACCAAGAGACAAATGTATAAACAAATGTGGTCCGTCCGTGCAATGGAACATTATCCATCCATAAAGGGGGTGAAGGGCTGACATGGCCACCATGTGGACAAGTCTCATAAACAAGATGCTCAGTGGAAGAAATCAGTCAAAGAGGCCATACATGGTTGGTTCCGTTTATATGAAATGTCCAGAACAGGCCAATCCAGAGAGAGAGAAAGCAGATTGGTGGTTACTTAGGGCTTGGGAGGAGGGGGAAAGGGAAATGGGTGCGAATGAGGTCATCTTTTGGGATGATGAGGCGGAAGGTGAACAACAATATACCCGATGCCATAAAATTATCTGCTTTATAATGGATATTATTATGTTATATGGATCTCATATCAATGAATTGCTATGCTAAGTCACTTCAGTCATGTCCGACTCTGTGTGACCCCATAGACGGCAGCCCACCAGGCTCCGCCATCCCTGGGATTCTCCAAGCAAGAACACTGGAGTGGGTTGCCATTTCCTTCTCAAATGCATGAAAGTGAAAAGTGAAAATGAAGTCGCTCAGTTGTGTCTGACTCTTAGCGAGCCCATGGACTGCAGCCTACCAGGCTCCTCTGTCCATGGATTTTCCAGGCAAGAGTACTGGAGTGGGGTGCCATTGCCTTCTCCAATCAATGAATTACTTCCCCCCCAAAAAACCCACAGTTCTTCAGACTCTTCTGTCAGTAGCTGGCAACAGACAGCAGGAGCCTGGGGAGCACTGCTTCAAATGACAGTGATGCTGGGAGTTGGGGAGGGGGCGGCGGAGCACAGAGCTCTCTCTAATCACCACTCAAACGACAGAGACCACTGGTTCAGTCTCTCCATGAAGCCTCTTCCACCACTTACCGCATCTCCAGTCCACTCGAGAGCCAGCCACACCCTCTCTCCAATCCCATCAAACGGGAAATTTACATGAGTAATAAAAAGTTGCCGCCTTGACACTGATCTCAGAGAAAAGGAAAAAAATCCTTTACATCTGTATTAATTTTCCTTCCCAGGTTTTAACTGAAGAGACGAAACAGCATCACGAGGGAAATAAAACCTGCCTTTGTCTGTCTGAGGGCCATGTGGCTTCATTAGAAATTACATTAGTTCCTCATTAAGCAACAATAATAATGTAGAGTTGGAATCAATAAAAAAAAAAAGGCTTTGCCCCAAGGTATAGATCCGTTTTGTTCAATTATATTCTTATAAGGCCAAGCTCTGGTGGCTTGAACGCTAAAAAAAATGTGGCAGGGGTAATGCTGGAAGACAGAGGAAAGGGCAAGATTCCTGACAATTACTCTCATTGTTCCTAAAGAGAAGCCACCTAACCACCCACCTAGAGCGCATACATCAAGGGCGCAAGTAAGCGTCATCTCACCAGCCTTCCCTGATCAATCAGTAGTAACTGTTCTCTGGAAGGGTTGAATTGTGCTGTAGATGATTAGAGATGTCTGCCTTGAGCGTGGGATTGGACATCTGCGCCTGGTAACAAGGTTAAAAAAAATGATAGGCTCTGAGCGCTGGCAGTGCCCACCCGCCTCCTTAGCCACGCCCACTGCATGGCTGGGCTGGGTTTGCACAGTAATAGAAAACAAGAGACGTGTTTAGCTCTTTCCTTTCCACCAGACTTAACAGCAATCCTAAGTCAGGACAAAACGAGTACTTACCTGACCCTCGACCAGGCTGTACGGCAGGGACGGTAGATCCTGCATAGAAAAAGACAAAGACAAGAAACGTTGAGTTTTGCATTGAAAACAACTGCTTTTCCTTTGTTTTTCTTTTTAAAGATTTTTTTATATGGAACATCTTTAAAGTCTTTACTGAATTTGTTACCGTATTGCTTCTGTTTTATGGTTTGGTGTTTTGGCCCCGAGGCATGTAGGATTTTTAGCTCCCTGACCAGGGATTGAGCCCTCACCCCTCACACTGGAAGGCGAAGTCTTAACCACTGGACCACCAGGGAGGTCCCTCCCTTGTTTTTCTCTTAGACAAAATAACTACATTCCTTGGAAAGAAATATTTGATCAATTCATTCCCAAGATACTGATGTGGTGCCTAACACATGCCAGATGCCACTGCTGGCTCCATGTCTTTCACAATAAACAGGATGGCAGGCCCCTGCCACCAGGTGGGAGAGAGGAAGAAGGACATAGCAAATAAGGAAGGTAATAAATTACCAAAAGTGAAGATAATGTCAGGTAGTGAAAAGTCCAACAATGGTTAAAAAAACAATGGGATGGAGAATGACAGGCGCTATTTTATGCTGAGGGTGAGAGAGGGCTGAGAAGCAGGCGGCGAGAAGGAGCTGGACACATCTGGAGCAGGTATGTTCAGTGCAGGAACATCAGGTACAAAGGCCCCGGGGCAGGCAGGAGTGGACAGGGGCAGGAAGGCTGGAGTCTCTGGGGACGGTCAGACATCAGAGAGGCAGGCAGGGGCCAGATCACGTCTGGCCTTGAAGGTCAACACATGGAATTTGGTCTTTTTTCTAAGCAGTTCAGTTGACTGTAAGCACACTTTCACAGAACAAAAAGCCACACCCTACTTGGGAGCCCCAAAGAGTCCCCATGCTTCTGACTGACTCACGCACATGCTCCACTTGTTCTCAGAATGCCAGGCCAGCTCCCAGCACAGGAGGGGTCCCAGCTGAGATGAAAGGGAAAAGTCGAGTTGCAAGGACACTTTGTGAAATGCAAACCCCAGGGCCAGCCTGCCCCCGAGCCCAGGACATCACTGTCCATGCCAAGTAAACCTTCCCTCCCTACCTCTCTCCCTCTGCCCTTGGCTCGTGTTTCCATCTTATTTCCTATTGGTCCAGATGGTTTCCCAATGAAAAGGAGAGAAGACACTACGTCCTCCCCTTTTCCCCACGTTAAATCCAGATCAAGCCCCTTCATCACACGCCTGTGACCTCCACCAGCACCTCAGACTCACGGAAGAGAAACAAGAGAACCCCTTTCCTGGACTCTACTGGACAAAAGAAAATGCCCTGGCACTGGCTAGTCCCAATCTCCAGGCTTCAGGCCCAACAAGCTGTGGAGAGCTTAACCAAGCCAGTACCTTAAAGACAAAGAGAGGGGACGTTCAGTCCAAGGTCTCGGGTACAGCAGAGTTCTTCTCACAGCCACTGAGAAGATAACATTCCACTGTGACCTCCCACCCACCCCTGCTGAACTCCAGGCTCCCCTCCTACTTCACTGGGTGGTCATGGGGATTAAATACCACACACCCAGTCCACAGAGGGCACTCTTCAAAGATCCCAGTCTCAAGAGATGCTATCAGCCCGGACCAACGTTTTTTGCCATAAGCATCTTTGCCACGAGCGTTTTCACCACAAACGTTTTCACTGCAAAACTAATTGACCATGAAGCAATTTGCTGTAAAAGATAAAATAACAAAAAACTAAAGAGGGACGTTTAAAAGGACATAACGAAACAAGAAAAAATGAGTAACAAAATTTAAGAATTTATTGTGAAATACAAAATATTTGCACACATGTATAAAATGCATGTAGATCCATACGATAGAACATTATTCATCCATAAAAAGGACACGTGACGGCCTTTGCACTGACATGTATGGACCTAGAGCTTATCACACTGAGTGAAGTAAGTCAGGCAGAGAAAGACAAATATCAGACGGTATCCTTACATGTGGCGTCTAAAAACACTGGTACAACTGAACGTATTTACAAAACAGAAATAGCGTCACAGATATAGAAAACAAACTTACAGTTACCAAGGGGGCAAGGGGCAGGGAGAGGGGTAAATTGGGAGACTGGATTGAAATATGCACACAATACTATATACGCTATGTATAAAACAGGTAACAGGAAGCACAGGGGACTCCATTCAGTGCTCTGTAATGACCTATGTGGGGAAAGAATCTGAAAAAAGAAGTGGATATGTGTATCAGTTCAGTTCAGTTCAGTCGCTCAGTCGTGTCCGACTCTCTGCGACCCCATGAATCGCAGCATGCCAGGCCTCCCTGTCCATCACCAACTCCCGGAGTTCACTCAGACTCACGTCCATCGAGTCGGTGACGTCATCCAGCCATCTCATCCTCTGTCGTCCCCTTCTCCTCCTGCCCCCAATCCCTCCCAGCATCAGAGTCTTTTATAACTAAATCACTTTGCTATACAGCAGAAACTAACACAACATCGTAAATCAACTATACACTAAAAAATTAATTTAAAAAATAAAATTCATGCAGATTCACAGCAATACTGGACAAATAACCGAGAGTGATCAGGTTCAGACCCCAGGATTTGCTGCTGTTGTTGTTCATTTGCTAAGTTTGCTCAAACTCATGTCCATTGAGTCAGTGATGCCATCCAACTGTCTCATCCTCTGTTGTCCCCTTCTCCTCCTGCCCTCAATCTTTCCCAGCATCAGGGTCTTTTTCAGTGAGTCAGCTCTTTGCATCAGGTGGCCAAAGTATTGGAGCTTCAGCTTTGGCATCAGTACCCCAATGAATATTCAGGTTGGTCAAAATGAATATCCTACAGCAGTTGTTTTTCTGAGTGTTGGTCATCTCGGTTTGCCATGATGTGGTTTTAAAGACATCTGATGCATATTGGAGAGGGTATCCATTCCCTTCTCCAGGAGATCTTCCTGCCCCAGGGAGTGAACCCAGGTTTCTTGCATTGCAGGCAAATGCTTTACTACCTGAGCCACCAGGGGAGCCCAAACGCCAGGATGCATGCTTGTAACTAAACCATGATTCACTGCTGTTTCTTCTTGGCAGACTGACATGTGTCCACTGGCGCACATTCCAAGTTCTACTGGAAACATGGGATCAACTCTGCTCCTTCAAATCACAAAAGGATTTGCAAACTAGTGTTACCATTTTCTAGTATAATATGTGACTTGGCTTTGCATTATTTCACACTTACAGTAAGTTTTATCTATCAAGTATTTTCTATCAAGTCGATGTACATATTTGTCACCATTCACTGTTTTAAGACAACCGTCTACTCATCACTGTTTAGACCATCATGAGGGCTGAGATTGACGAAAGACAAAAATGGGCGGCCTGCGTCAATGGAGAAATGAAACCAACTGTTAACCAGTTATTTTATCCTTTATGGCAAAATTTCCCTACAGCCAACTAGTTATGGGCAAAAATGTTTGCAGCAAAGGTGTTTACAGCAATGAAGACTTAGGACAAAAATACCCAGAACTGCTATGTGTATTTATTATCACCGTTGGTCAAGTTCACACACCACAGATTAACAATGAACATGGGGGAGGACCAGTCAGCACAGATCGTCCACATGAAAAGAAATCTTTGGGGACATGACAGAGCTACAGCTACAGTCTGGAAGCAGGTAACTCACAGAATAAATGTTGAGCTGTTTTTCCTACCCCTCCCAAAGACTGTTAGACCAGGCAGGACTCTGGTGTTTTTCTCTCCCGTTTGCAAAGTACAAACAAGAGGGCTCGTCCTGCCTGCCTGTGTGGAAAGGCACAGACGGGGCAGGTCGCCTGCCTTCTCCCCCATCGGTGCCTGGTCCAGGGTGCAGGCTCAGGTGGGTCTCTGACCTCGGCTTACAAGGGAGGCACTCGGCGAGAGGGCAGGGGTAAGGTGGAGCCCAGGGTCTATGTGTAATGGGGCGAACCAACACAGACCTCTCTCCTGGGGTCTCAGAACCAAGCCCCGTGCCTACTCTGTCCAACCTCCCTCCCTGTATCTTCAAGCCCTCCTTCGACACCTCCTCCTTCTCTGGGCCCTTCTCTTCCTTACCCCCTCACCTCCATTAGACACTGTAAAAGCTGGGTTCTCTTTCCTTTTTTCCGTCTTCCCACCAGAACTATGCACGATATTGGAGACACAACGAGAAGCACAAGTGGACACGGTCCCCGAGGGCACCCAGAGTCAGGGAGGAGGAGCAGACAGGAACTCGGGAATCACAAACATAAGAGAGGCCACAGCTCTGAAGAAGAGCTCATGGGGGCTCCCACCTTCTCACTTACTCCTCAGTGCCCACCACCCCCTCCCACCCAAACAGCTTCACCACACAGCCCAGGACCCTCATCCCCTCTCACCTTCCGTAAACCCTCTGTAGTGAGTCTTAAAGCTCCATCTGTCTCCTCTCTGACATCCTTTCCCAACGCCCTTCATCCTTCGGGCTCCACTTCCTACCCTATCCAGGGAACTCCAGCGTCCTCTAGGACTCACCTCTGCAAGCACACGACGCCCCCTTCCTTGGAAGCATTTATGGTCCCACCCAGACCTCAGCCCCCACCTTCTCCAGGACCCAATGTGCGTGTCTGGTCATGGCTGCCGTCCTGAGCTCCAGACCCAACAAACTGGCTGTCCTCTTGCTCTGTCCACACAGGCATCCCACTGACATTTCAACATCACACGGGCCAAGCTATGCGCGCCTCGTTTCACCAGCTGCGCCTCCTCTATCTCCCGGGTGGGAGAAGCACATCCCAGTTCTGCCAGCCCACGGAGCCCAAAGCCGGGGTGCCTCCTCTCACTCAGCCCCATGTTCAGTTCCTCTTGATCCACAGCAGCTGTGTCTCTTGCACTGCGCCCTCCTCCCTGGTCTGGTTACCGCATAATAACTGCATAATAATAGATGCTTCTGGAAAAGTCTCTTTGTGCTACTGAAAACCGCTTGGCTGAAAGCAAAGGACCAGCAGGACCATTTGGTCAAAATGAATATTCTACTGCAGTTGTTTTTTTCTGAGTGTTGGTCATCTCATTGTGCCGTGATGTGGTTTTAAAGACTTATTATGCCTCTTTAGCCACTAGGAGCTGTTTAGTCCCCCATAATCGGAGTTTCATTTTATTTTGTTTGTTTAAGAAATCAAGACCTAGTATTGCCAGGCTCGGCTGTAACTAATGCCAGACACTGGGCAATGAAAAGAAAGAGTCTCATATAAAAATCTCATTTATAGCAGTCATCTAGATAGCCTCACATAACAGTCCCTTGAAAAGCAATGTATGTGCTGCCCCTGTGAAAATCCATTTTGCAGCGTGTGTGATCCTGGAAAGGTAGGGTGTCCGTCGAATCTATACAAATCAAAATCAATGTGATTTTCCTACCATTCTTTTCTGAATTATAAATTAAGAAAGCCCCCTACTATTCACCAAGCTCACCCCTGAAAAAAAAAAACAATACAAATTAGACATGTTATTCTTCTGGTCTTTTCCCTAAACTTGCTCAAATATATCTACCTATGCATACATATACAGATGCCCACAATGTACACTTTTTAATTTAAAAACATGGGTTGGTGCTATAGATGCTGAACTACATAGTTGCTTTTTATAAACTTAACAATAGAGTATGAAAATTTTTTCCAGACAACTCACGTAGGATGGAGTTTCTTGATTGCAACACTGTTGAAAATTTGGACGGGAAAAGTCTTTGTGGTGCAGGGCTGGGCGGTCATGTGCATTGTAGCATAATGCTGTTAACCACTGTTAACAACAACGGTTATTAACAACACCCCTGGCCTCTACCCACTAGATGCCAGGACCACATCCTCTCCCCCAAAGGCGACAACCAAAAATGTCTCCAGACACAGCCAAGGGTCCCCCCCAAGGGGATCACCAGCTGAGAACCCCCGGCGTGGAGCCATCACTTCCTTTTTTAGCAACTGCGTAGCATTCTGTTCTACGAATGTACTATTGTTTATATACTTATTCTTCAGGGCTTTCTAGGTGGCACTAGTGGTAAAGAACCCGCCCACCAATGCAGGAGACTGGGTTGGCAAGAAGGGCATGGCAACCCACTCCAGTACTCTTGCCTGGAGAATCCCACAGACAGAACAGCCCAGGGGGCTACAGTCCATGGGGTCACAAAGAGTCTGACACGACTGAAGTGACTTAGCACGCATACATGCCTATCCATCAACATTCAACATCTACTTTAAAGGAGTCAGAGGGACTTGATGGTTAAAAAAATATTACAGCATATAAAGAGTCATTGTACTTTATCCTTCTCATAAAATCTGCACAGCTGTGCATCTGGGTTTGTTTAAAACAGACAGGTACTCTGTGTGCATTAGGCAGCTCTATGAGTTTCTTTTATGTTTGTTTCTATGATGTAGGCGTTGACAGAATTCCACCCTATGTCAGAAAGAGACGGGTGATCTTCCAAGCCGTGATGGCGTGGGGAAGCGACGCTCTCATCCACGGTTGGTGGGAGGGCAGCCATCGGTACCAGCTTTCGGGTGGCTGAGCAATCAGGCAAAACAGATCAAGAGCCATCACTGTGTCTAAGTATCTATTTCTTGTTCAGCAAAATTAGGTGGACAGCCACGGTCAGCCCCTCCTCTTCTCTTTAGCCTGGATGAACTCAGTAAGGCTAGATGGCTCTCAAAGATAAATGCCTGGCTCTTCTCAGAAAGACAATTAATGAGCTCCGAGACTGCTTAAACGGAGATGAAATGTGAGATTAACAGACGCAGGGCCATCTATCCACCCTGCCACCAGGTTCTCTCCTTCTCCCCGCGCTGTTTCATTAGACACCGCCAAGGAAACCCACTGAACGCACCGTGGCTATCCGGTCTATTTTTGAGATAATTACAAGGCGCGGGCTTGGATCCACTTAGAGGCAGAAATATGGGACAGAGAAGGATTAAGGTGAACTCTACCCCTTTCTGCTCCACTGAAGATACCCCCACAGGCTTTAAACGGAAGAGAAAACCACATGAAACTTTCGTCAGAGCCTGGTTGGCTGCTGCGGGAGCTGTAGGGCCCACAGTTCTGATTCTGAGCAGCACCCAGTGCAGTAATGAGGTACTGTCCCCCGCTGCAGGCTCGTCTCCCCACCTACCCCCCTACTCGCCCATCTGGGGGTGGAAGGAAGTGGTGAAGGAAGGAGTGGGGAATGAAAGAGAGAAGGGAAGAGGGGGAGAGAGGGGCAGAGGGCAGTGCAGAGCAGGATCCTGGTATCTAATGATCACACCACTCTCTCTCGGGAAGCTCAGAGGTCACTCCTCCACGCAACTGGACCTATCCTCTGCTCTCATGACCCTGCAAACAGGAAGACCAGGACGAGGTGAAGTCACCTCTGAGCCAGCCTACCATCTCCTGTTTCCTGCCCAGCCTGCCATCTCCTAGAAGGCACAGCAAGAATGCAAACCTGCAGGAAAGAACCGGGCTTGCTTGCATCATCTCCATCCATCCCCCGCACCACAACCCAGCAGAGCATTTCTGCAGACACTTCTTCCATGTCGCCCATTTCATGAGCAGAATTTCCACCTTGACATCCGAGCGTGTCCTTGACTCCCCGCCCTGATGACGAAAACAATGACACTGGGACACGGAGCAACAATACTCATAACAGCTGCTACACTATACCCACATAAGGGGCTTCCCTTGTGGCTTAGCTGGTAAAGAATCTGCCTGCAATGCGGGAGACCTGGGTTTGATCCCTGGGTTGGGAAGATCCCCTGGAGAAGGAAAAGGCTACCCATTCCAGCATTCTGGCCTGGAGAATTCCATGAACTATACAGTCCATGGGGTCGCAAAGAGTCGGACACAACTGAGCGACTTTCACACGATACCCACTTTGCTCCTGCAGCAGGATTAGAACCTGGATTGAACTTGGTGCTTTTCCTTGATGCCTTTCCTTATATAAGACTTTCCATCAATCAGAGGCCTCTTCCTTGCGTCCAGGAAGATTAGGGTTACTTTAGCAGGAGCGAAAAGAAAAAGAAACAGTACTCAGTCTTTCTGATATCCAAAGGCAGCTGCCAAGCCAAGGCCTACAGAACAATCTTGCCCCTTTGAGGGAGGTCACATAACCCAAGATAAGGAGCCCCAGCAACACCTGGAAAGAGCCTTCCACGAACAGCTGCCCCAGGACCGTCGGTGGTCCAGAAGGACTCCTACTGCCCCGACGGAACCTCTCCATGTGCCCCTCACTTTCACAGGTGCCCCTCCTTCTTCAAAGGAGATTTATAGACCCTTTAAAAGATGGACAGGGGTGAGGAAGAGAAGTGGTAATGCTGCGGAGAGAACAGGGGCAACCCCCACCCACCCCCCTATCAAACATGAATTAAAATATTTAACCCTCACAAAAAGACCACATGGAAGGTGAATATTATTATTGTGTCTGATTCACAGAGCATGAAAACAGAGAAGTAAAAGGTCTCAGGGTCCCCGTGGTTGGTGAGCTGGGATTCAAACCTGCTTCATCTAATTCCAGGTCCTCTCTCATTCCCAGATTCTTTCACATACATGAAAGGTCATGCTTGGCCTTGTGCAGAAGGACACATGCTTGCCCTCAGGCAACTTCCAAGTGACTCAGGAAAGCAAAAAAAAAAAAAAAAATTATTTAAGCAGAAGTGGAATATCATAACAGGCAAGGAACAGAACACTCCAGATGAGGGAAGAAAGCCTGTCAACTAAGTCTCCTGAAAAGCAGATGCCAAGGGGGTGTCAGGTGTGCAAAAGACTTACTGGGGAGTAACATCTGAGTGGGAGCTCAATAGTGTCCTCCCCCGAAAAAATATGTTCAAGTCCAATCCCCCAGAACCTGTGCATGTGACTTATTTGGGAAACGGTCTTTGCAGATGTAATCAAGGTAAGATGAGGTCACACTGGACTAGGGGGCCCTACATCCAAAGACAGGCTTCCCTAGTGGCTCAAACGGTAAAGAATTCACCTGCAATGCAGGAGACCTGGGTTCGATCCCTGGGTCGGGAAGATCCCCTGGAGAAGAAAATGGAAACCCACTCCAATATTCTTGCCTGGAAAATCCCATGGACAGAGGAGCCTGGAGGGCTACGCTCCACGGGGCTGCAAAGAGTTGGACACGATGGAGTGACTAACACATAAATCCAAAGACAGTGTTCTTAAGAGAGAAAAGGAAGGTTTGAGACAGAACAGACTCTGAGAAGAGGGTGATGTGAAGACAGAGGCAGAGACTGGAGTGACGAAGCCACAAGCCAAGGAAGACCTGGAGCCACAGAAGCTGGAAGAGACAGGTGGGGTCCCTCTCAGAGCCTTCAAGGGAGTACAGCCCCCTGGACTTTGGACTTCCAGCCTCCAGAAGCACGAGAGGAAAAAATTCTACTGCTTTAAGGCACCCAGTTCATCATCAGTTTTTACTGCAACCACAGGACACTGACACAGCTGTGAGAGGAGAAGGCAGGAGGCAGCATTGGACAAAGGAAGCTGTCAGGCCGGGCTGCAGACCCGACAGTTTCTGGCTGCTCACCGGGGACTCCAGACTCAAGTGCCCCTTAGAGGAGTCCTGTGTCGGGCAGAAACGGCCAGGCCCTAGGCCCACAGCCATGCAGTCAACGGCTGGGACCGGGCAGAGCAAGGCAGCTCAGGGGCTGAGGCGGCCCCAGGGTGTTGACGCTGGAGGCTGTCATCTGTCCACACTGCTCAGAGCTAGGTTCAGTCCCTTCTCAAAGGGAGGGTTCTGCGTCTGCCATAGCGTGGACACGGAAAGGACAGCATCCCAGTTCCACTCCACTTTTAAATCCCTCAGTGTGCGGCCCTACAAGTAAGAGAGCCCCAACTTGGAAGGAATCATCCTCTGTTCTGTCACCTGGCTGCCTCATTCCTTTGTTCATTCATTCACTCGTTCACTCATTCATTCATTCCTTCACTCACACATTCATTCATTCACTCATTCATTCCTTCACTGCACCACTATTTCCTGGGGCCTGCTGTGTCCTGGCACTGTGCTTGGTGAACTGGCAATCCACAGGAGCCAGGGGCACTTCCTGAACTCTGGGGCTTGCATCCAAGTTGGAGACACAGAGCACCTAAAAGGTGCTATTAGGTGAGGTTGGAGGGACAAGTGGGTCTAAATTCCACCATGTTCCCTTGTTCTTAGGAGTAAAGACAACCAAAATTTAAAATTCCTTAAAATCCTTGAGTCCATTTTTATTAACATCAACCTGTAAGCTCCTCCTTCAAGAAAGAGCAAAGGATCATAGTTAAGAAAGTGATCACTCTGCCCATGATCACCCCACCAAGACTATGAGTCCCTGTGCACATCTCCCAACCTCTCTGAGACTCACCTGTGTGAGGTAGAACAATAAACATACCTGTTTCATTGGTCTCTAAGGAAATGAAATGAGATAATCCATGCAAATCCCTTAGGACAATACATGGTAAATAATGTTGTTTAGTCTCTAAGTCATGTCCGACTCTTTGGCAAACCCATGGACTGTAGCCCACCAGGCTTCTCTGTGCATAGGATTTTCCAGGCAAGAATACTTGTGTGGGCTACCATTTCCTTCTCCAGGGAATCTTCCCAACCCAGGGATCAAACCTGCATCTCCTGCATTGGCAGGTGGATTCTTTACCACTGAGCCACCAGGGAAGCCCTTGGTAAATAATAGGTGCACAGTAAATTATATATCCCCTGCTCCTCTCCTCTCCTCTCTCCTCCTCTCCTCTCTCCTCCTCTCCTCTCTCCTCCTCTCCTCTCTTCTCCTCTCCTCTCTTCTCTCCTCCTCTCCTCTCTTCTCTCCTCCTCTCCTCTCTTCTCCCCTCCTCTCCTCTCTTCTCCCCTCCTCTCCTCTCTTCTCCCCTCCTCTCCTCTCTTCTCCCCTCCTCTCCTCTCTTCTCCCCTCCTCTCCTCTCTTCTCCCCTCCTCTCCTCTCCTCTCCCCTCCTCTCCTCTCCTCTCCCCTCCTCTCCTCTCCTCTCCCCTCCTCTCCTCTCCTCTCCCCTCCTCTCCTCTCCTCTCCCCTCCTCTCCTCTCCTCTCCCCTCCTCTCCTCTCCTCTCCCCTCCTCTCCTCTCCTCTCTCCTCCTCTCCTCTCCTCTCTTCTCCCCTCCTCTCCTCTCCTCTCTTCTCCCCTCCTCTCCTCTCTTCTCCCCTCCTCTCCTCTCTTCTCCCTCCTCTCCTCTCCTCCCCCTCCTCTCCTCTCCTCCCCCTCCTCTCCTCTCCTCCCCCTCCTCTCCTCTCCTCTCCCCTCCTCTCCTCTCCTCCCCCTCCTCTCCTCTCCTCCCCCTCCTCTCCTCTCCTCCCCCTCCTCTCCTCTCCTCCCCCTCCTCTCCTCTCCTCCCCCTCCTCTCCTCTCCTCCCCCTCCTCTCCTCTCCTCCCCCTCCTCTCCTCTCCTCCCCCTCCTCTCCTCTCCTCCCCCTCCTCTCTCCTCCCCCTCCTCTCCTCTCCTCCCCCTCCTCTCCTCTCCCCCTCCTCTCCTCTCCTCCCCCTCCTCTCCTCTCCTCCTCCTCCTCTCCTCTCCTCCTCCTCCTCTCCTCTCCTCCCCCTCCTCTCCTCTCCTCCCCCTCCTCTCCTCTCCTCCTCCTCTCCTCTCCTCCTCCTCCTCTCCTCTCCTCCCTCCTCCTCTCCTCTCCTCCCTCCTCCTCTCCTCTCCTCCTCCTCCTCTCCTCTCCTCCCTCCTCCTCTCCTCTCCTCCTCCTCCTCTCCTCTCCTCCTCCTCCTCTCCTCTCCTCTCCTCCTCTCCTCTCCTCCCTCCTCCTCTCCTCTCCTCTCTCCTCCTCTCCTCTCCTCTCTCCTCCTCTCCTCTCTTCTCCCCTCCTCTCCTCTCTTCTCCCCTCCTCTCCTCTCTTCTCCCCTCCTCTCCTCTCTTCTCCCTTCCTCTCCTCTCTTCTCCCCTCCTCTCCTCTCTTCTCCCCTCCTCTCTTCTCCCCTCCTCTCTTCTCTTCTCCCCTCCTCTCCTCTCTTCTCCCCTCCTCTCCTCTCTTCTCCTCTCCTCTCCTCTCTTCTCCCCTCCTCTCCTCTCTTCTCCCCTCCTCTCCTCTCTTCTCCCCTCCTCTCTTCTCTTCTCCCCTCCTCTCCTCTCTTCTCTCCTCCTCTCCTCTCTTCTCTCCTCCTCTCTTCTCTTCTCCCCTCCTCTCCTCTCTTCTCTCCTCCTCTCCTCTCTTCTCTCCTCCTCTCCTCTCTTCTCCTCTCCTCTCCTCTCTTCTCCCCTCCTCTCCTCTCTTCTCTCCTCCTCTCCTCTCTTCCCTCCTCCTCTCCTCTCCTCCTCTCCTCTCCTCCTCTCTCTCCTCTCTCCTCCTGCCATCAGACACCAACTATCCCTGTGCAGCACTGCCCTGCTAGCCACACCACCCATCTGCAATCCCCTGTGGACTCTCGCCTTTCCCCTTGTTCCTATGGACTCTAATAAATCAACAGTGACACAGAAAGCAACCACACACAGTCGGCTGGGATGTTGTGCTAAACCCTTTATAATCCAACTTCAAGGAAGAGCATCTACTATTCAATTTTTTAAATGCAATATATATTTAATGCAATATTAATATTTAACTCAATGCAATATTTAATTTGATCTCTAATGCAAATAAAAACAGTAAACAGATTTATTAATGATTTACACAAGCGTTTGCCTATTCTGTTTTTAAAGTGTTTTTCCGCCTAGAAGACAACTTTCTACCCCTGAGGAATTAAATATGGAAGGGCTTTCGAGCTAGTTCTTGTTCGTGGGTGGGAGTTGTCATCTCGTAAGTGAGCTTGGTCAGCAAGCAGCAGCCGAGGCTCTCACATACTCTCACAGTTAATGAGGTATCCTCTGTGCTCGGCGCTGGGCTGAGCTCTGGTTGAGAGACAGAAGGGGGCACATGCTCTCAGAGGACAAAACAGAGTAGGTCTACTTCTTCCACAACCTTTCAAATCTGTTCCCCAAAATAAATGTAACCCACGAAAGGTGCCAAAGGTCATGACAGACAAAGTGAGCTTCACTCGGTCTCATCCTACCTGAGCCAAACAACCCACCACAATGTTGAAATAACCCAAACGTCCAACGACAGGGGACAGGTTAAGTGAAGTATATCACAGTCATACAATTCAACATTATGTAACCTTTGGAAATCATGCTCCAATGTTATGTTTAATGACATGAAGAAATGGGCTTATGCATTACATCTTTTAAGCATCAGAGTACATAGAATCGGAGAAGGCAATGGCACCCCACTCCAGTACTCTTGCTTGGAAAATCCCATGGACGGAGGAGCCTTGTGGGCTGCAGTCCACGGGGTCGCTAGGAGACGGACACAACTGAGCGACTTCACTTTCACTTTTCACTTTCATGCATTGGAGAAGGAAATGGCAACCCACTCCAGTGTTCTTGCCTGGAGAATCCAGGGACGGGGGAGCCTGATGGGCTGCCATCTATGGGGTCACACAGAGTCAGACACGACTGAAGCAACTTAGCAGCAGCAGCAGTACATAGAATAATCTGCTTGTTTTAAGCACATGGTTGCAGTTTTTTTAGTGACATGTGCCACAAAATTAACATTTGTTTTCTGTTCATTTTCAATTTCTTTTATATTTTGCTATAGTCTCCATTTTTCCCACAGTGCATATTTATTGCTTTGGTATTCACAACATTATAAACATAAACAAAACTTATTTCATCCAAATAATACCTAATGAAAACACTAGAAGCTTTGGGCTAATGTTATGAATTGTTCTCCCTAATGTGAGTGGCAAAGTCAAGGGCTAATTACTTTCCAAGACCAGTAGCCTTTATTTTAAGGACTTATTTCTCAAGACCAGGGCTCTCTGGCCAAGCGCCCTAAACCCTCATCTCTAGAATGCATCTAAGAAAATTTCTGCAGTATTGAAGGTGTCACTGGGCTTCTTCCAGATGCCTGTATTAAACTGGGCAAGGACATAGCTCGATTAAAGAATAAATGATATCATTTGGGGGAAAGCTGGCAGTAAATATAAAAAATCCAGGACAATCTTTCCAGCCGGCAAAAGGGCACTCAAAGTAAGAAAGGACACGGGTGAACTCCAGATTGTTATCAGAACATTATGTTTGTTTCAGAGTAAAAATGAAGCCAATGGTGACTGAAATCCTTTTGTTAAAATCTCAGAAATGCCGAAGAGAAGAAAGAAGGAGAGTGCAACAAATTAGGAGTTTGGGATTAATAGATACAAACTACTATAGATAAGCAACAGGATTTTCTGTCTGGCAAGAAGAATTATAGCCATTATCTTATAATAATCTGCAACAAAGTATAACCTACAAAAATACTTAATCACTGTGCTATACACCTGAAGCTAACATAATACTATAAATCAAATATACTTCAATTTTTTAAATCTCAGAAATATTTAAGGTGGTGCCTCCTAGACCATTTCAGTTGAACAAAACCCCATCTGAGGCTCTTAAGGAGGTACTGGAAGACAACCTAGTTGTCTGGTTGTCTTGGTTTTCTGAGGATATTAAGTGTGCTATTCCACAGAGGCCCTCCAGGGGGCCCAAGGACAGAGGACTCATCTCAAAGAGGTGGGAGTGCCATTGTTCAAATGACATAGACAATGAATTGACACATAAGAAATCCACAGAGTCTTAAAAGGACTTATACAAGCTTGGACTAAAAAGAACTGAGATAGTGCTAATAAAATGAGTCCTTCAAATCCCCAAGGGGTTCCCTGGTGGCTTAGATGGTAAAGAGTCTGCCTGCAGTGTGGGAGACCCAGGTTTGATCCCTGCATCAGGAAGATCCCCTGGAGAAGGAAATAGCAACCCACTCCAGTATTCATGCCTGGAAAATACCATGACGGAGGAGCCTGGCTGGCTACAGTCCAGGGGGTTGCAAAGAGTCAGACACAACTGAGCGACTTCACTTCCACCTTCACTTTTCAGACGGCCAAACTTCTATGGGTAGAAAGAAAGTTGAAAAATCTACTCAGCTGCAAGTATAGCCTATTTCTTATGTGGGAAAAAATAGGTGACTCCAAGGTCAGAATCAAGATCTCAGAGGATGGAGCCAAAAGCCACAAAAATCATTCCCAGAGACCTGTTTTGAAACTTAGCCAAGAAATGGTCCTTTTATGCCAAGCTGAATTTCAGAATTACTAGGGCAACTGACTGCTATGTTTTCCCTTTTTTGAATGAGAACTTTCATTACAGTTATCCTACAGTTGTCTCATCATTTATTATTGGGTATAGTGGGGGAGTAGATAATTTGTCTCTTCAGTTTACAGGTCTTCAGATCTAGAGGAATTATATCCAAGGAACCCAATTCAAGGATCTTCACCCATATCTAGACCTTATATAAATTTTACGAGATCCTTGGTGTTAAGCCAAGCTTGATGGCGTAATGGAAAATAGTGTTAAGGGGTCTTGGGAGAGTCAAGTGTATTTTGCAGGTGAGATAAATGCAAATAATTTACAGCCAGATAACATACTGTTTGGGCTTTGTAAACATGGCCCCAAGTCCTTTAACACCCTACTGAGATAAGGGATCTGTCTCCCCGAGTCTCTAGCCCACTGGCCAACCTTAAAGATTGTAGACTTTCCAAGCTCCATAATATGTGAGCCAATTCCTTTTAATAAACGTCTTTCGATATATTACTTATCCTACTGGTTCTGTGCAGTTCAAGTCCAAAAGCTTTCTGCTGTAGAATTCCCTCTTGCTCAGTGTAGGGTTTTGGTTCTATTCAGACCTTCAACTGATTGGATAAGGCCCACCTACATGATGGCTAGCAGTCTGATTTACTCAAAGTCCACCAATTTAAAGGTAAATATCATCGAAAAATACCCTATCTCAGGAAAGCTCAGAAGAATATTTGACCACCTATCTGAGCACTGTGGCCCAAGTCAAGCTGACACACCAAATTAACCACCACACTGGTCCAAACCTCTAACCCAGAGGTCAGAGGTCTAATAAAATAGTTATTGTTATATGTTTCTAAGTTGAAGGTTGATTGTTATACAGCAAGGCAATATTAGAACACCCCTTGGAGACACCGCTTTAGGAAAAATCCCAGTGTTCTCCTGGCTTGCTTCAAATAATAATAAATCCTTCCTCTAAAATAAAAAATAGAACACCCCTTGATACAAACTCTTACAGAGGAAGGCATGAAGGACTTTGGCCAGGCAACTCCGTAGCTGAAACACTGGGAGTGTGCATTCACTCTGTGAGAACACTGCATTTCACTCTAAGTCAGCAAGGACAAGGACTAAAATTCAAACTTCCCATAAAACCCAAGCTCCTCACACAGCATGGTATCACCCCAGCCCACCTCTTCAGCCCATTGCCTATGATTCTCCCTTTCACTTACCCTCCTGGAAAACACCAAACACTTCCCATTTTCTTTGAACACGATGCTCTTCCCTGCCTTTTTCCTACTTGGGAACTAAACTAAAACAGTATGATCCCTGACCACTCTATCTAAGGAAACCCCCCAGTGAGAGACGGGATAACAAGTCCCTTCCTCCGTCTGTATGAGAACTTAACCTTCAGTTAACTTCCTTACACTGTCTCCCTGGTAACCTAATTAGCTGAGATGTCAATTCTATTACCAAGCAACATTACCCAGGGTATAAATGACCTCTCACTGGTATGCTGCATCTGGCCTGGGAAGAGCTATAAATGGACTGCAAGCACCTGATGGGACGCCGTGCCTTGGACGTCACTGCTTGGTAATAAGATGCTCCTTGCAGCGTTCCTGAGAGCTCTGCCTGTGGCACCGTGACAAGAGATACTGGCTTCTGTGACACAGGCATCTTCTAAGCCGGGACAGAGTCACCCCTGCCCAACGTGGACTCATCTCCTTGCACTGGAGTGATGCTGCATGGACCACTGCGGAGGAGGAACACCTGGTGTTGCCCTAGCAACCAGCTGGGTTTCCCATCCTTTATCTTCCTAGAGCTTGTGATGCTAAGCGTGAAGCATGGAATTCTTATGAGTCTGAATGTTTAGCTGAATCTTGGAAGACCCTTGGTTCACCTCCCCTCTCCCTTGTATTGCCTTGTATCTCCTTGTATTATTCTCTCTTGTATTGCCCTATTTTTGCTTCACCACACCTTTCACACTTAATTTACTAATTACCCGTTTGTTTATTGAGTGGGAACTTGAAGAGGTCAAGGGCCATGTCCATCTTGTTCACCACTGTAAACTCAGCACTTACACGACTGCTTGTCACATAGTAGGAGCTTGATAAATACTGTATGGGTGGATGGATGGATGGACAAAATTAGGGGAGGAAGTTGCTAGAAAGTTGTAAGAGGCAAAGTAAACAGAATCCAAATTGCAGAAGGTCTTATTTGAAGTGCTCATGCACGAGCAGTGAACTACCCTAAGGACCTTGGAGAGATGCAGAAGAATTTCAGGTAAAATAGAGTAAAAGTATATGTGTATAAAATGGATGGCTAACGAGGACCTGCTGGGTAGCACAGGGAGCTCCACTTGGTACTCTGGCAATATGAAAACAGAGTGGACGTGTGTAAGCATATGGCTGAATCTGGTTGCTGTACAGCAGCCACAACACTGTAAAGCAACTATACGCCAATAAAAAATTAATTTAAAAAGAAAAGTAAAAGTCTATGGCTTACATTGCAGAAAGGTCATCCTGACAGCAGTGAGGATTGGGGGAGGAGAGAAATGAGAGACTCAGGAGTGTGTATGCATGCTCCCTTAGATGTGTCCGACCCTCTGTGACCCCATGGACTACAGCCCACAAGGCTCCTCTGCCCAGGGAATTCTCCCTCTGGAGAGGGTTGCCATTTCCTTCACCAGGAGATCTTCATGACCCAGGGATTGAACCCATGTCTTTTTGCGTCTCCTGTGTTGGCAGGCAGGTTCTTTCCTGCTAGCGCCATCTGGGAGGCCTGAGACGAGAGACAGAGAACAGTTAGAGGAGTATTGTGGCTAATAGTCCTGGTCAGAGGCAGTGGGATGAGGAGGATAAAACAGTCTCAAGAGTCATTTAGGAAGCAAACTCTGGAGTACTCGGTGACCAAATTAGACATGGGAGGCAGAGAAATGGAGGAATCCAGAGTGGCCACAGAATGGACACTTATGACACTGGGCCCATGTGGTCACATTAACGTACAGAGGGACTCGGAATGGGCAACGGGTCTGGGGGTGGGAGAGACGGTGAGTTTGACCTTCCAGCAGAGATGTCAGCCAGACAGTTGGAGCCGGGAGATAGGGAAGCTGGGCGTCAGCACAGATGGAGGTAGCTGGCCTCCATTAAACCCACCCAGAAAGCGTGGAAAGTGGTATTTTAAAAGGCCAGTGACAACTCTAGGGTAGTCTGCTGCAGAAAGAAAAGCTGAAGAAAGGAGTTAGGACTATAGCCCACCAGGCTCCTCTGTCCATGGAATTTTCCAGGCAAGAATACTGGAGTGGGTTGACATTCCCTTCTCCAGGGTACCTTCCCAAGCCAGGGATCAAACCCAGGTCTCCTCCATTGCAGGCAGATTCCTCACCATCTGAGCCACCAGGGAAGCCCAAGATGGATCCTACATGGAGTCAGAGCAGACTGAAAGAAGATGCATGTCTTTGATTCCTCCTGACACTGAGCCCCTACATCTATCATGGAATTGATTTCTTTCTTAAATAATAGTCATTTCTGTTTGCATCTAATCTCTCTAGATTAGAATTTTTTTTTACCATCTTTGAGTACCCTTAAATCCTGCACATAGTAGGTACTTAATAACCTCTCCATATCTGAACTGTCCCAAGAAGGGGAGGGGAATCACTAATTAGTTTCAATCCAGACTAATTGCTTTTCTAAACTCTCATATAAATCTGACTTTTAATAGGTTCTGAGAATCGATGTTTCATTATTTTTTGCCGCAGTGGAGTTTATCCCTGTTGATGGGTCATTACAAATCATCGCTCTCTGAGAGGTCCCCTTCCTATCTCTCATTTCCTGGTCTTTCAGCAGGGTATCTGTGTTCTTGAGAGTGAAGGGGTAAAAAATTAAATGGGTCTTGGAAATTAACAACTGGGACCAACCAGACCAGAGGAAGAGACGCTTTGGTTTTCTCAAGGAGCCTACTCCAGACAGAATCCTATCACTCAAAAGGAATAAATGGAAGGCTGTATCTTCGGTCTCTGTCAAACAGATATTTTCGGTATATATCTGTCATTCAGTGAGCGCCCACTACACACCAGATGCTGGCTGAGCAATTTACGTGTGACCTCATTTAACCATCACAACAATGAGAGGCATGGACTATGGACCATAGACAATGATCAGTCCCATTTTCCAGATAGGAACACTAAAGCTCTGGGAAGCTGAGGAGCTCACGCAGGTCACGGAGCTATCACATGCCACACTCCTGCCTCACAGCCTGTCCACACTCCCACAAAGCATGCTGTGCCTCTCTGGTGCGTATGGTTCAGCTCTGAATCACTGGGGCCCCAGAGGACCCCACCTGGAAGTTGCAAGGAGTCCCAGAGGACCCCCTACACGAATGTTACCCTGGAGTAAGTATTGTGGCAAGCTTCCTCCTAACTCTGACCTCAGACAACAATCGTTTCTCTTCTCCCTGGCACCAAGATTCCCCCGTAGAACTGTTTGTGTACAGCCAAGCAAAACACTGCACCCTGGAGAGCAAAGAAAGATCTGACGCCAAAGAGGCCTCTCCCACAGTCCCCCGATTTCAACCACAGCAGGGTCTGAGCATGAAAGAACCATCAAAAGGGGAGCTCCAAACTGGCTCAGATTCTCTCAGCTGTCTACATGCCGAGGCAGAAGGAATCAACAAGCAATAAACCTGCTTCAGCCATCTCACCGGAAAAAAATGAGGGTTAGTCTCATTCAGTCATTTACAACTCTTTGCAACACCATGGAGTGTAGCCCACCAAGCTCCTCTGTCCATGGAATTCTCCAGGCAAGAACACTGGAGTGAGTAACCGTTCCCTTCTCCAGGGGGCCTTCCTGACCCAGGGATTGAACCCAGGTCTCCTGCATTGCAGGCAGATTCTTTACCATCTGATCCACCAAGGTAGCTCCCCTTCGCAAATCTCAGGGTCTGTGGATGTAATCAGGGCCCAGGGCAGTAGGCTGGCCCCTTGTTATTCCACTTTCATTTCCTTTCTGGATGAGAGTGCCAGGAGGGAGACAGCAGAAGCTGTGGTGGCTGGGGATCCAGCAGGGCCAGGTTCAAACCCTGCCTCCTACCCAAGCCTCAGCTCTCTTATCTGTGCAACAGGGTTCATTATAGTGCTCCTGCCTCCTTAGATATACGGAGCTAATGCCTGGAGGGCACATATTTATCCCGGTGCCTCGTAAGCCATGCAACCTCAGCAAAGGGTTGTTGTTGTTTAGCTGCTCAGTCGTGTCCAACTCTTTTGTGGCCTCACAGACTGCAACTACCAGGCTCCTCTGTCCGTGAGATGGGGTTTCCCTGACATGAATACTAGAGTGGGTTGCCATTTCTTTCTCCAGGGGAAACTTCCCAACCCAGGGATCGAACCCACATCTCCTACACTGGCAGGTGGATTCTTTATCACCTGGGAAGCCCAGCAAAGGGTAGCTGTTATTATCTTCACACAGATTGCAAGTACAGAACTGTGCAAAGGTGTAGATAAATTAGGGAAAAAGATGTAAAAAGCCTCCAGGTGGCCCACATGCTTCCACATATTTCCAGCTCAATGTTAGACTATATAAGGAGCACAGAACCTTAACCCTAACCCTAACCTGCCCAAATCCTGACTCTCTCCACTCTGTCCCTGTGGATCCTGGGCAAGTTACTTAACCTCTCTGAGCCTCACAGAGTTTAGGGTCTAGTGTGAGAGAAAGGTAGACAAATAATGATGCAAGTAAACGTGTAAGGAGTGTGATTACTTTCTCACGTGTGCTACTGTGGGAAAGGGAAAGAAAGCAAAATGATTGTGAGTGTACAAGATAACCGAGCAACCTGGGCATGGACTGCCAGCCCAGGTGAGGGGCAGCAGTGCCAGAGACTTCTCTGAGGAAGCTGGGGTGAGTCAGAGACGGTCAGGTAAAGAGGCTCGAGGGAGCATTTCAGGCAGAGGAAAGCCACGTGCAAAGGCCTTGTGGTGGGAGGAAAAATGGCCTGGATGCAAGTTCCAAGCTGAAATTGGAGGGGCAGACAGCAGGCAGACCCTGCCAGCTTCAGGAATGAATATCTGAAAGGGCAGAGACTTTTAGCTCTTGATTTAGCCCAGGAGCCTAGAGCCATGCCAGGCACATCAATGGAGCTCAAAAAAATATTTGCCGAACCTAAATGCCCATCAACAGAGGAATGGATAGAGAAGGTGTGGTACATATATACAATGGAATATTACTGAGCCATAAAAAGGAAGGGAACTGGGTCATTTGCAGAGATGTGGGTGGACCTAGAGACTGTCACATAGAGTGAAATAAGTCAGAAGGAGAAAAACAAACAGTGTACATTAACACATATATGTGGAATCTAGAAAAATGGTACAGATGACCTTACTTGCAAAGCAGAAATAGAGACACAGACACGGGGAACAAACATAAGATGCCAATGGGAGAAGGGTGTGGTGGATGAACTGGGAGATTGGGACTGACATATATACACGACCGATGCGTGCTTGCAGGCATCCAGCTCTTTGAGACCCTACGGACTGCAGCCCATCAGGCTCCTCCATCCATGGGATTCCTCAGGCAAGAACACTGGAGTGGGTTGCCGTGCCCTCCTCCAGGGGATCTTCCCAACTCAGGGACCGAACCAGCATCTTCTGTGTCTCCCGCTTTGGCGGGTGGGTTCTTTACTACTAGTGTCACCTGGGAAGCCCATACAATTGATGCTATGTATAAAATAGGTAACGACTGGAACCTACTGTCTAGCTCAGTGCTCTGTGGTGACCTAAATGGGAAGGAAATCCAAAAAGGAAGGGATGTATGTATACATACAGCTGATTCACTTCGCTGTGCAAAAGAAACTAACACAGCACTGTAAAGCAACTCCACTCCATTTAAAATTAATTTAAAATAAACAAAAAATTAAAATGAAACATCAAAAAAATGTATATGCTGGACTTATAAAGTATGAGCTCATATAGTTTATTTTTAGCGAGTCAGCCACCTAGGGGTGGATGAACCTTGCTTCACTTTGACCCGTGGTGGGTGGGCAATGCCAGAGGGAGGTCAGGGGATCTAGACTTTCAACAGTCATGAGAAGCCACTGCCCAAGGACTTAATCCTGCCTCTTGCTGGGCCAGAGGCGCAGCAAACACAGGTATGCCATGGCAGGTCTTGGAAAGTGAGAAGCTTTCTTTGTGAAGTGATTTTCAAGGAAATTCTACACTTAACAGCCCACATAAGAGAGATGTTTCTTTCCCAGCTGTTCATTATATTTCAACGAATAGCCCCATTTTGTGGTAAAATGTCCCCAAACATCTAACTCGGGTTTTTTGCCTCTGGAACACAACACGGCATTTCCCTTCTTAGACTCAGTTAAGAGTGTGGGGTCGGGGAATGACTTAGAGTAGATGGCCCTGAGACCTTAAATTGGGTCCAGGAGTGGTGGACACAGTGTCTGTCTAATATAATATCCTGAAGAGCTGAAGAAATGGAGGTGTCGTTCTCAGAATCTCAGAAGACTAGGCCATTCCTCCTGACACCCTGAACACCTCCTAACTTAGGAACCTGAGGTCAAAGGGCAGCTGCAGTCCACAGTTTAGGAACTGAACTCCGTCACACATCACTTCCCACTTACGGGGCTGCCACGTTGCCCCGTAAGACGTCACCACCAGCCTCACCTCACTGCACGAAGGCTGAGACCTGACCCAAAGGGAACAAGTCGACTGGATGGCAGGCAACCAAGCAGAGTCACTCTGTGCAGAATGAGTGGGAAGAGGCCACAGTCTGAGTGGATGGCCAATGAACTGAAAAGTCGCCACAGCAAAGGGTGGTGGCCGCCGCTTTGGCCCTGTGCGTCCATGCACTGGACACAAGAGACTGAACAGTGAGCAAAGCCAGATGGCCACTGGCTGCAGAGAAAAGGGGTTGGGGGGCAGGGGGATAGATACATTCTGAGAGAAACTGACGGCAGACTGCACAACCTGGAGAGAGAAGGGGGCACAGAGAGGGCAAGTCACAGACCTAAGGCCACACAGCTGTGCCCCAGCCAGGATTTTGAGCCCAAGCCTAACCCCGGTCTACTGAGTTCTTGCAAATGCACACACTGTTCTCTGCAGGAGGATGGCAGGATAAAACTGCTATTTTTGTTGTTCGGTTGCTAAGTCATGTCTGACTCTTTGCACCCCATGGACTGCAGCATGCCAGGCCTTCCTGTCCTTCACTGGAGTTTGATCAAAATTGTGTTCATCCGATCAGAGATCAGCCAAGAGGTATCTGCTGTTCTTACAGCATCATCTTCTTTGTCGCTAATGACGGTGTGTTTTCTTTGGGATTTCACCTTGACTGACTACACAGATGTGCCAGGAAATGTCCCAAAGGCTCGCACCACTTATCCCAGTGATCCCCCCATTAGAAGTCTATGTGGGAGTCATTATTAACCTACATTACAGATGATACAGCCACTCCCTGGTAGAGCTAGGGTGTGTGCCCAGGGCTGTATGCTGCCCAAGACCACGCAGCTGCCTGGGATGTGACTTTCCCATCAGACTGAGCCAAGTAAGAGGCCAGCGAGGCTGCAGGAAGGGAGAGAAGGGACCCCAAGGACATTTCAGGAGATGAAGTGTCAGCTCACCCAGGGGACTATTTGGGGAGACGACCAGGGATGCTCAACAGGCTAATGAGGTGAAACCTTCCAAAATTCTTAGAGACAGGTGAGGACCAAAAAAAGGAAATAACATGTCTAGTTTTTGCTTCTGAGTCTTGAGAACTCCCAGATTTTTCTATAACTGCTAACACCCTCCATCCTTCTGTCCACATCCCTGTTTGGATTTTCTGAGTGTTTCTAGGCCACTGCACTCTCTGATGCTTTTCCAACAGAAGCCAGAAACCAGATCATCGTCCCTTTTACCTGACAAATGTCTCCACTTGAGTGTGAGGTACTCAACTTCTATTGTCCCTTGATGTGAGTCATCAGTTGGAATTGTTACGTTTGTGGCAAAATTTGTCTTCCTTCATTCACCATTAATGTCTTATAAGGGCAAAGTACAAGCCTGGACCAAGTGGGTCTTGCCCAGGGTAAAAATTCATGTTCAAAACCCTTTACATCCATCAGCAAAAATCAATGTGATTGTCAAAGGGTCTTTCACTTGTTTGGGCAATAAAGATTCTTTAAACTAAATGTTTTTACTCCTCACATTTTCATTCAAAAAAAAAAACTGTAAGAAAGATTTTTTATTCTGCAGATGACAAAACTTCCCTTGTTTAAAAGCAATTTAGCATATAGTAATGTTCAAAGTGTTCCTCATTAAATAGTCCAGAAACATTTCATGGAAATGATCCAAACTAGCTGAGTTAAATGGATCAAGACATGTCACCCTGTAAACATGAGTGTTGAGTAATCGGTTGGTGAGTTCAAGATAGACCCACCAGGGTTACTGAGACGACACTGCAGAAATTGAAGGATGAGTGCAGGGTGGGTCATGAATATTTTTTTCCTCTTTTGACTGTCTCCATGTCAGGAAATTCAAAATTTCAGGAAACGGATATTCACTGATGAAGGCAGGATTCAAGACACTTGTAACTGAGTGCTTGTTCTGAAATCTTTCATCTTTTCAACGAATTCTGACTGCCTCCTAAGTAGCAGACACTATAATAATCCTATAATACCTGTGTGCTAAGTAACTTCAGTCGTGTCCGACTCTTTGTGACCCCATGGACTGCAGCCTGCCAGGCTCCTCTGTCCATGGGATTCTCCAGGCAAGAGTACTGGAGTGGGGTTGCCATGCCCTCCTCCAAGGGATCTTCCTGACCCAGAGGTCAAACACTTGTCTCTTATGCCTCTTGCACTGGCAGTCAAGCTCGTTATCATTAGTGCCACCTGGGAATGATGGTCCTAGGGATACCCTTAAAGGAGAGACGTGACTCCCACCCTTAGAGAGCTCACAGCTATTGGAGGCATGCATAGCAAAGACAAAATGGCAAATGTTATGAACATGCATTACACAGAGACACAGGAGCCGGGGAAGGAGAAGCCGGGGATGAAGTCCTTCCATCAAACACCGTGTCCTATCAATTCTCACATCTAAGTATTTCCCGAGTGAGTCCTCTTCTTGACACCTCCCCTGATGTCACTCTAGTCTAAGCCACCAAGTCATTCTACTTGGACTATCATAACAACTTCTTAAAGAGTTTTCAGGCTTCTCTGGTGGCTCACTTGGTAAAGAACCTGTCTGCTCATATGGGAGACACAAGAGATGTGGGTTCGATCCTTGGGTCAGGAAGATTCCCCTGCAGAAGGAAATGGCAATTCACTCCAGTATTCTTGCCAGGAAAACTTTATGAGTTGCCAAGAGTCAGAAATGACTGAGCGTGCGCGCACAAAGAGCTTTCTGGAATCCACTCTGGTTCCCCACATACACCCCCACAGTGCTACCAGCGTAACCCAGAAGGGCCTTCAAAGTGTACATCTGATCATCCACCACCACCAACCTCTGCCAATAAAAAGGAGAGGAGGGGGAAAGAGGAGAAAGAGGAGCCGGAGAGGGGAGGAGGTAGGGTGCTTTCCCAGAGGCAGCCCCGAATTGCGGGGAACTTTCTGGCATGTGATTCTAGGCAAGTGCCTTCGGCCTTCCTTTCCTCAGCTACAAACTAAGGATAAATATACCAGAGGTTGGGCTAAACAAAAATCGCCAATATTCAGCTCTTCCTGACTTACAATGACATTTTCACGTAGTTCCACCCGATGCCTCCATCTCGGAGCTGCTGTGAGATGAAAGGAGATGAGCACGGCGCCTGGCACACAGGGATGCTCCTCGAACACTGGCTGTCGTTCACTTCCTGATTCCTCCCTCTGCTCGGTCCTACCTTCTTGCTTTGCAAAACCCACTCTGGCCATTTTGTGAAGCCAGGCTGCCAGCTCCATGGGCATCTGGGCTGGAGGGGTGCCCGGCGGCCTCCTTCTCCTCTTGTTATAGCCCATCAGTGGAGCGATCTTTATTTCTGGCCACTTCTGCAGAGCTGACATCTGCCTAGCACAGAGGAAAACTGTTTCTGCCACGTCCTCCAATAAGAATGATTTTCTTCATGCTCCGTTTGTCTACAACTGTCTTTCCGATCATTCTCACTATTAGCACATGGTCTACATGCTTGAAATTCAGCTAGAGGAACTGGGTAAAATTTATGATCTACTGACTACTGAAGCTCCAAGCCATCAGATTTGAATATAAATGTCGGAATGAGGTCATCAGAACCAACAGGTAGCAAGACAGCCAATCTGCAGATTTGCATGGCGCAAATCCATACTTTAATCTGCTGCCAATTAAAAATATTGATCGGACAACTATGTTAATTAACAGAACACAGAAATTCTCCCAGCCTTTTATTTTGATATTATAATTTTTGATGGAGTTTCAAATGCCTCGATGTCACTATTAACGTCAGCATTTTCCCAATAATGCTCTGCTCAAACAGAACAATTCATTAGTGCTAAAACCAATTTACGGGAATGGTCTGAGAATCACCTCGGTTTTCTCTATTAATGTAGTACAAGATGAAATATTTCATGAGTCGCTGGTTGACATGCTTGACACTCCTCTCATACCGCTTAGCTCACCCAAGGTGGAAAGTCTCCATTCGGAAAATGAGATGCAAGGGACAAAAAAAAAAAAAAAAAGAAACAGGACTTTAAAAATGGTTTACTGCCCTTCAAAATTGAGACAGTCCCCATCGATATTTTTTAATGAACTTATCTCTTGCAAGGTAATCCTCAAGATACATGAAATCATTGAAGCAAAAGGCTTAAGATGGTGCTTGACTCAGAGTCATTGTTAAATAAATATTAGCTATTAATTGGGAGAGGCAGGAAGATTAGAGAGGTTGAGATCATAGACCACAAGTCACATGATGAAGTCAAAACCTATCTCTGCCATGTCTTAGGAGATTTAGAGAAAACTCTCCATGCGTGAGGTTTTCTCTTAACTCTGAAATGGGCATTATTCTATCCTATTATTTTATTACTTTCCCGAGGCTGCCATAACAGGTTATCACAGACTCGGTGGCTTACAACAGTAGAAGTTTACTCTTGCAGTTCTTAATGGAGGCCAGCCGTTCCTCTGAAAGCTCTAGGGGAGAATCCTCCCCAGCCGCTTCCAGCTTCCGGGGTTCCTTGTGTCCTTGGCTTGGGGCCACATCACTCCAGTCTCTGCCTGTCTGTTTATCTCCTCAGAAGGACACTGGATTTAGGGTCCACTCTAAATCCAGTATGATTTCATCTCTAAATTATTAACTAATTACATCTATGAAGATTTTTATTTCCAAATAAGGTCATATCCCAAGGTTCCAGGTAGATTTCAATAAGGGAGGGAAGGGGGACACTATTCAACCCACTACAGAAGGAATGATATAATATGCTTTGTGGAATGGCAAGGAGGATTAAATTAGAAAATTGTATATAAGGTGCTTAGCCAGAACTTCACATACAATGTGTATGTGTTAGTCGCTCAGTCATGTCCAACTCTTTATGATGCTATGGACTGTACCCCACCAAGTTCCTCTGTCCATGAGATTTCCCAGGCAAGAATGCTGGAGTGGGTAGCCATTCCTACTCCAGGGCTCGAACCTAGGTCTCCCATATTACAGGTAGATTCTTTACTGTCTGAGCCACCAGGGAAGCAGGGTTCAGTAAAAAGAGCTAGACTTGGGACTCCCCTGGTGGTCCAGTGTCTAAGACTCCATGCTCCGGATGCAGGGAGCCCAGGTTCAATACCTGGTCAGGGAACGAGACCTCACACGCCACAGCTAAGACCTGACATAGCCAAATAAATTTTTTTAAGAAAAAGAAGAAGCTAGTCATAGAAACAACTACTCTAATGTACACTTCCCAAGACCACTTGGCTTTAAAGAGTTGCACATCTTCTAGGAAGCACAGCCATCCTCACTTCCCTTGGTTATCTGGTTTTTCTCCCCCAACTTTCATGCCCAGTTTGGGTCATTATCATCATATCAGCAGTTTACCTTTGCCATCTCTCCTCTAAATGCCCTGCAATGCTTCCCAGAGACACCAGAGGGGGCTGTCCTACAGGCAGGTAAGTTTGAGTGCTCATGGGCCCTTCCTGTGGTAATGTCCATCCCTTCTTGGCTTCCCAGAGCCCGCAGGACAGAGCCTAAGCTCTCTTGACCTCATGATCCGACCCTGCCTCCCCCACCAGCTCTGGCTCCACCTCCAATCTCCTTCCTGAATGTGTCCCCACTAAGTCAGGCTCTAGTTTGCACTCTCAGATAAGGCATCACCTCCTTCAGGAAGCCTTCCTGGTTTGAGCCTCCAGGTCTGAGCTGAGTGCCTTGTTGTGTATTCCCTGTCTGCCTCTATCAAAAACCTGTGTGTGTGTGTGTGTGTGTGTGTGTGTAGTGTAATTGCTTGATTACATGCCTAGCTCCTTGGCCACAGGAAGAGTTTCTTATGGTCAAGGATGGTGTCTTACCATTGTGTATTCCCAAGACCAAAACTAGAGCCAGGTTCAGTGTAGAAAACTCAGTGAACAAACGAATCAACAAAAGAGTTCTCACAGCTCTACCTACAAGAACCTGATAAATATGAGATTGAAATTGTGGGTGTCATTTAATTAAGGACCCACCACCTGGTTTTCTTGTGGCTCAGGGCATTAGCCGGAAGAGTCCAAACAACATTATCAGAATGATGGCCCAAATCAAGGCACCAGGATCCTGGAAAAGACTTGAATTTTCACATTAATTTGTTCATGGAAAGCTATATGTATACTTGCATACACACACACACAAGAAGCAAAGAGGAATTTGCTGCTTGGGAGGAGTATGACAAAGTTGAGTTGGGAAAATGTGGTCTTAACCAGGACTGATGCTGAAGCTGAAGCTCCAATACTTTAGTCACCAGATGTGAAGAGCCAACTCATTGGAAAAGATCCTGATGCTGGGAAAGATTGAGGGCAAGAGGTGAAGGGGGTGACAGAAGATGAGATGGTTGGGTGGCATCATTGACTCGATGGACATAAGTTTGAGCAAACTCTGAGCAAAGCAGACAGGGAAGGACAGGGAGCAATTGAATAATAAGAACAACAAACCAGCCTTGTGACCTCTGAAAAACCACTGAACCTCTCCAGGCTTCAGAAGCCTCAACTATTAAACAGGTGGGTCAGTCTAGAAGACTGACTCAGAAGCATCTCATTCTGTGCCTTTGAAATTCACATAACTGCCTTTGAATTCATCCTCACCACCCACACCAACAACTAAATTTTTTTAAAAAACATATGCTCAGCTTCCTGAAAAAGAGATCCATTTGTCATGTGGTCCCTGGCCAGGTAGAGCATGGCCTCCAGCCAATCCTGCTGCTAAACCATAACCTCCAGAACTTCACAGGGATAAAATATTGACTGTTTACCCAGAGCCATGGAGAGTTCCAATTTGGCCTCAGCCAAAAAGCCCCTGGAAAAAAATGAGCATTGCACATTCACTGAACTCCCCTGCAAGTCGAGAGAAAACCCCAGAGACCCTGGTTCTTTTAGATTAAGGCTAAAATAACTCAACTGAAATTTTTTTCAACTGAACACAAGTCATCTTTGTCTCTGAAGCCTTATCTGTGTTTTCCAATATTCTGACACTTGGTAAGAATTCTTTCTAAAGCATTGGGCTACATTGACAGGCAGGTGCCCTCTAAGGAATCCAAAGGGGAGTATCTGATGGGGAGGGGATTTTGTGCCTGAGATCAAAGCTCAGCCCAGAGAACCGAAGGTCCCAGGATTACAGGGTGGTGGGAGGACAAAACATGATGGTGGTATGAACAGTTACTGCGTCTGCCAAGCGTTGCACAGTTTCCAAGTGGTCTTATTACACATTTTTTCCAGTGATATAGTCAAACTTATATCTAACATGACATTCACTCGAGGAGGATAAATCATTCTGAATTTTTTATCATCTCCCCATATTATGGAACCAATTTAAATACTATCAAATGGTGGTAATGGCCAAACTAATATCTTCAGCTCTGGCATTTATCCTGAGCTACATACATAATATGATTTCCAACTGCCAGCTTGACATTGCTGCCTGCATACCTACTCAGATAGTGCAAAGCCTAAACCAAACTCTCCATTTCCATCTCAGCCCCCACCCCAAACGCATGCTCTTCCCGTCTTTCTCATTTCAGCGAACGGCACCACTCTCCACCCAGCCGCCCAAGCCGAAAACCTCAAGGACGTCTCATCTGTGTCTCCTCATCCCTGGTGTCCAGTTCATCAGCGAGTCTCACTGGTTCTGCCTCTAAGATACATATGTTGGGTATGTTCTCCTGATTCAAACCACTGTGGTCCGTGGTACACACAAATAATGGAACATTACTCAGCCATAAAAAAGAACAAAATAATGCCATTTGCAGCAACTTGGATGGACTCAGAGAGTGTCATGCTGAATGAAGTACGTTAGACAGAGAAAGACGACACCATATGATCCCACTTATACCTGGAACCTAATAAAAGGGTACAAATGAACTTCTTTATAAGGTTTACAGAGTTTATTGACTTATTTATAAAGTTCAAAGAAATGGAGCCACAGATGTAGAAAATAAACTTGTGCATACCAAGGGATGGCTGAGGGGGCAAACTGGGAGATTGGGATTGACATATACACACACTATATAAATACACAATAGATAACCTAGACAGATAATAGATGGATAACCTAATAGATAACCACAATAGATAATAAAGACCTACTATATAGCATAGGGAATTCTACTCAATACTCTGTAATGGGGTCTATATGGGGAAAGAATCTTAAAAAAGAGTGGATATATGTAACTGTATAACTGATTCACTTTGCTGTATAGCAGACACTAACACAACATTATAAAAAGCTATACTCCAATAAAAATTTTTAAAAAAAGAACTGCTGCAGGAGGCTCCTAACTCAACTATTTCCCCCTTCCCTTCTCCATCATCCATTTTCTACCCTAGAACCAAAATAATGTTTTATAAATATGAACCATGTCATGTTACATGCCTTCCTGGCTTAAAGGTCTTCAGCAAGGGATTCCCCGTTACATGTAAAATCCAGTCCAGCCTCTGCACCGTGGCCTCTAAAGCAAGGTGGGTTTAGTGCCTGACTACCTGTCCAGGGTCCTGCTGGCTCCTCCTCCTGACTCTGAGGGCCTAGCCACGCTGGTCCAGCCCTAGCTCACCCAGCTCGCTGCTGTCCAGCCTTCCGCAGGGCTGGCTCCTTCCCAACCTGCAAGTTGAGCCCAAAGTTATCTTCTCAAAAAGCCTCCCCTGGTCGCCGACCCACAGCAGAATCACGTGTCCTCATTGCTCGTGATCACATCATTCTGTTTCCTCCATGATATTCAATATCGTTGGAAGTTAGCATAATTATTTATTGGACTTCCCTGGCGGCTCAGCAGTAAAGAATCCACCTGTAATGCAGGAGACTCAGGTTCAATCCCTGTGTGGGGAAGATCCCCTGGAGGAGGAAATGGCAACCCACTCCATTGTTCTTGCCTGGAGAATCCCATGGACAGAGGATCCTGGCGGGCTATAGTCCATGGAGTAGCAAAGAGTCAGACACGACTGAAGCAACCGATCATGCACACACACATACTTATTTATTACTTCCTCCCCATCTTCCCACCCACACTCCTACTAAAACACTAGCTCTGAAACAACCCGTCCTGTTATTCGGATCACCTCCCATTGCTGAGGGAGGGACCCTCATCCTCAATGATACGGGACACCTGACCCTGGACAGGGGAGAGCCACACATGTGCTCACAGCTGGAGGAGGAAACCTGTGTAGTAACAGAGGGTGGGATGCCCCCTGGTTCCTGCGGAGAATGTGATGGGCCGGTTGGAATAATTTTACAGGCTGGCTGGGAACTGAAGACTCTCAGGTGGAGGATGGGTGATCTGGCTGGTGGGGTGGAGGGCATTCCCTGCTGGTCAGGGGCATATCTGATAAGAGCAGGGGAATCCAGGGGGGCCTGGGTGGCTCGGAGATGTCCAGGCAGCACATGAAACTTTAAGCTTTACCATACGCATGTCCACTGGTTTATGTCCATTGCCTGCAACACTGCCTTTATAAACACTGGACTGATGAAGGAACGAACCCCAGGCAATAGGCCCTCCCTCTCCCCCACTTCTGGCTTGACTATGTGGACACTTCACGACTCAGAAGGTGGCTGAGGTGGCTGGGTGGGGACTATGACTCTGCTTCCCTGGGTTGCCCTCCTGTGAGTGTGTCTTCCTTCAGTTTCATCACCTAACCAGCTCTGTTTCTTTAGGATTCCCTGTGGATCGGAAGTGTAAAATCCATAAAAGAAAAGATCAATGCAATCTTTTATTTAAACTACAAATGTACGAGTGTTATGGCTGAAGCATGAGTCTTCTATCCAAGAACCTGTTCAACATTTCCATTTATTTTTCATCTGAACCATTTCATTCCCGGTACTTTTACAACATGGAGACTTGGTCAGACTTTCTGTCTGAATATTCACCCATTAGCACTAGAAGGGGAAAAAATGGACATGCGAATATAATGTTCAAAAGCCAATGAACAATGCCCTGTCTTCATTAGTGCTTCTAATGTATATTTCAGTGGTTCTTCTAATACTTATTTTTAATATGAAAGAAGGGCATGCTCGTTAGAGAAGACTTGAAAAGTACAGAGCATAAGAAAAACAGAATAATTGCTTGCAGCCCCACCATCCAAATTCAGCCACTGGGGGATAGTTTCTTCTGATTTATTTCCTAGGCATAAGTATCTTTAACAGAGCTAGATTTTTACAACATTGTGTCTTATTTTTAATTGATATCAGAGTACCACTATTTTATATTAGACTCCTTAACATCAGCATTTTTAACGGCAGTAAGAGTGCACCCACTAGATGGACCTTACATCCTAGAAATTCACCTGAGATTGTATGTTTGTGTTGTTTGCAATTTAGGTTGTTGGCAACGTGAAACCAGCTCTGAGCACATTTTTATTCGTAAAGCTTTTATACTTCGGATGATTTTCTTCTGAGAAATTCTCAGACTCTCTGGACTAATGTTACAGATATCTTTAAGGCATTTGATCTGTATTATCAAGTTGTTTCCCAAAAGAGATGTGGAAAATTACCCTTAAAAAAAAAAAAAAAGAACAAAAGGGGTTTGCTTTTAAGCAGAGTGACATTGACTTTGGTTCTCTCTCTTCTGTTCCTAAGGATTTTTTGACATAATTCAAAAGACTCTCTCGATGCCTTACCTCCCATTTCTATCCTATGAAATTCTCACCCATGAATTTCCATTTATCACCACAGAATCCTGAGTCAATGCATTTTCCTGCTACAGTGTGTAAAAGTTCACAATCCAGCCCTGCGACGTAGGCAATAGCTCAGGCCGCAATCCCAGATGCCAGATTTAACCAATCAGAATGCCTGTCTCTTGCAGTCTTCTAAGCATGGCACTACAGCCCTTCCTGCCAGCAACAGGGGTGCGTACATATCCAGGGCAGAAAACCCAACATGGAAGAAAAGACTCTTGAGATTGACTTGGCCTGAAATGAAATTAAAAATTCAGTTCAAAGAGTTTAAGTGATCCGAAAGAACTATTTTCTTCTGGTATTTCAAATATAGCTCTGTCTTAGACGCAAAAAAAAAAAAAAAAAAAAGATGAGTTCTGAGGATTCCTTTATCTTTTCAAAAGAAGCACTTCTTAATAATGGAGCCTGAAAGCAAAGAGCTTAGAGAAGAGAAGCCCAGGCTTTGTACAAGTCTGAATCACTCAGCTAGGCAAAGTGATGGGAATTTCTGACCCTGAGTCTTCTGCAGCCCTGGACCCATCCACCAAATCCAGTGCCTACACCTTGAAACCAGGGGTACTGAACTACCAAATGGCCTCTTTTTTCCTGTCATTGTTAAAGAAAAGCAACACAGGGCAGCCTAAGTCACAAGCCACTGTTTGAGTGATCCTGGGTGGGGATCAGAGCACAAGCCCCTTCCCAAAGGAGGGAGGAAAGTATTGGGTCCTCTCACGCTGCATTCCCCTGACTTGTCCTCTTTCCCACCCGCCCCCCAAACCCCACCTCCACCCCCTTCAACCCCTCCTCCCCCCGCCAAGACTGATCCTGCAAAGGAGATTTTTTAGTTTGTTCTCTGCTTAGATATGAACCTTTAAAACGTTCCCTGTGAGGGGCAGTCTAGAGCCATGTGCCCAAAGCCTTCAAAGAGCTTCAAATTTCTCAGGAAATAACCTAAGGTATGTATCCAGATTGAGGCACCAGGGTTGGCCATTGCAATTCTTGCAATTTTCGTCAATTCCCAGTTGACAGAAACAGAAACAACCAGAAATGGAGAGCTGGCTGAGTAAATTGTGTACCTGTGTCCATACAGTGGAGCGCCATGTGATCTCCAACAATTAAGTGACTAAACACTTTGTGGTTACAAAAAAAGAAAAAAGAGGCCCTGGGTGTTGCCTGTGGGGGGCACCCAGAAAAGGAGCCTGAGGGGTCCAATTTCTGACTGCCTAAGTGAAAGCTGCTCAGTCGTGTCTGACTCTTTGTGACCCCATGGACTGCAGCCCGCCAGGTTCCTCTGTCCACAGGATGCTCCAGGCAAGAATACTGGGGTGGAGAGCCTTTCCCTCCTCCAGGGGATCTTCCCGACCCAGGGATCAAACACAGGTCTCCCACAGTGCAGGCGGATTCTTTACCAGCTGAATCACCATGGAAGCATGTCAGCCTGACTACTCTGGCCAAAAAAAAAGCTGTACCTCTGAAGACCGCTAGAGTTGGCGGGGGTGAAAAAGGGCCAGCTTTCCACAGGCTCAGGCACAGGGAGCACTTCTTGAGCCCAGGTGACCCTGCCAGCCTCACACTGGCAGGGAGAAGTGATCTGCTCCCTGGTGGATAGGAGTTCCAGCCCTGCCCCTTCCCAGCTATGAGCCCCACTTGTCCCAGACGTCCCAAACTGGAATCTCCTTAATTGGAATCACTGTAAAGTTACTTTAACAGAATACTGCTACTTTGGAAAATGCTTTAAAGCCCAATGCACACTGGGTCTGCCTGACTTAGTCACCCGGTAATTGCTGCAATAGGAAGATTTACTGATTGGGAACTGTCAAATGGTGTTTGCTTAGTGGTCAAGAATCTGCCTGCCAATGCTGGAGATGCAAGGTTTCGTCCCTGAGTCAGAAAGATCCCCTGGAGTAGGAAACGGCAACCCTCTACAGTATTCTTGTCTGGAAAAATCCCACGGACAGAAGAACCTGGAGGACTACAATCCAAGGGTTCACAAAGAGTCAGACACGACTTTGCAACTGAGCACAGCTATCTAAGAGCCCTCAGTTCACTGTGCAGCCATCTGCCACATGAGACAAATTCATTTAATAAAGATTGAATATCACTGTTTTTAAAAGCAGGAAAAAAGAAATTATGTAATTGCTCCAGCCTTAGAAAAAGACTGGCTATTTCAATATGGTAGCTTGAAGACACGTGTTTACCTTCTCTTACTTCCCAAATCTCATGAAAACAAGAATAAATGAGACGTCTATGGTGGTGCTGGGCCTCCCTGGTGGCTCAGATGGTAAAGAATCCACTTGCAATGCAGGAGACCTGGGTTTGATTCCTGGGTTGGGAAGATCCCCTGGAAGAGGGCATGGAAACCCACTACAGTATTCTTGCCTGGAGAATCCCCATGGACAGAGGAGCCTGGTGGGGTACAGTCCACGGGTTCACAAAGAGTCAGACACGACTGAGCGACTAAGCATGTGATGGTGCTAAGGACTGGAAAGAGGAGGGTGGCTTTGCTGGATCCTACCTGTGTCCCAACTGGTAGTGATGGAATTTACTGAATACTACTGGAATGGAATTTGATTAAAGAAACTGAGCCCTCTCCATAAGGGCGATCCAGTCTTCCCGTCCCTCATGGGAGTCCTGTTCATGCTGGCATTGGGGAAAGGTTGACCAGACTGCCTCCAGTTCCACTCTTGCACATCCTAAATCAAAGCCTGTCAGACACACATACACACACACCCCGATCAGCTTTCAAACCATGGGTGAGGTCTAATGGGGAAGCAGGCTCACTCACACTCAACATAGGAGACCCACCTCAGTGTCTGTAAAGAGACATTCCCTTCTCTCGAGGCCAGTTGGATCATTTGTTCTACAGTAAGTATCTTTAACTGTTTTTAAGTTTCCTTAAATCAATCTACAGGCAAAGTTTGGGTGACAAGGCCAGTTACAGGAGGAACAGAAATGTTGTAAACCCTGACAATGTAAAATTAATTGGAAAAAGTATTAGGGCCCTAACCATTGTTCATTTTACTTAGTGGGTAATCAGGAGTTACAGTGCAACAGAGATTAAAAAAAAAAAAAAACAGAGGCTGAGGATTGTTATTCAAAGATCTGTGTGTGTCTTAGTTATTCAGTCGTGTCCAACTCTTTGGGACCCCATGGACTGTAGCCCGCCAGGCTCCTCTGTCCATGGAATTCTCCAGGCAAGAATACTGGAGCGGGTTGCCATGCCCTCCTCCAGGGGATCTTCCTCACCCGGGAAGCGAATCCACATCTCTGCAGCTTCTGCATTGCAGGCGGATTCCTGACCATCTGAGCCATCAAGGGAAGCCCCATTTAAAGGCACAGAGGTAACCAATAGGATGTCTGATATTAATGACAGAAGGACCAAAAATGAGGCTAAGGAGACAAGAAGGGAAAGTGCAAGGTATTACAAATGAGCTGAAGTCCTCATTTGTCAACAGACAGATATTTGTCTGGTAGAGTCAATATTGATAGAGTCAATAGATACGGCATTTTAAATTGGGAAGGAGAAATAAGGGTATTGGCGCACAATTTAGAGGAACAGAGGTGGCCATCAGAACTTAATACAGAGTGCTCCAAACCGTTACCTCCAGTGTGTGGGGCGAGGGTGGGGCCACATAGGAAAGTTTTTCTTCTAAAGCAATACACTCGTGCACTTCTTGACTTGCATAGCACAGACATGTTACATAAAGTGAAAAGTGAAAGTGTTAATCGCTCAGTCATGTCAGACTCTTTGTGACCGCATGGACTGTAGCCCACCAGGCTCCTCTGTCCATGGGATTCTCCAGACAAGAATACTGGAGTGAGTTGCCATTCCAGGGGATCTTCCCAACCCAGGGACTGAGTCCAGGTCTCCTGCATTGCACACAGATTCTTTACCGTCTGAGCCACCTCCAGTGTATGGGTCGAGGTGGGGGCGCGGCTCATAGGAAAGTTTCGCTTCTAAAGCAACATACTGGTGCACTCTTCGACTTCCATAGCACAGACATATAACAACAGCACAATTTTAAAATGAAGCTTTGACACACAGGACATACATCAGATTCGCTGCCTGTCTGCAGATGGGAGTCAGCTGGGGCCAAACTCTGATATCTGAGCACCGCACTCCCCCCAGCTCTGATTTCAGATTGGATGGGTCTGGGGTGGGCCCAAGAATGGCTCAATTTGAAAGCTCTCCTGGGGGACTCCAATGAGCTGCCAGAGCTGAGAACCACTGCCTGCTAAGAGCAGTATTATCTTCCTCCTAATGTCTTCCATCTCTTAAATGTCCCAACCATCCCTGCAACAGCTATCTCTTGAGTACCTCCTGTCCAGACACTGGGGATCAGATGGTGGACAAGAGCTTTACCAAGGGACTCACTGTGCAGAGAGGATGGTGCAGGAAGTCATTCAGCAAACAACTAACTCATTCATTCATTTTTTTTTATTTAAATTTATTTTAATTGGAGGCTAATTACTTTACAATATTGTATTGGTTCTGCCACACATCAACATGAATCCGCCACAGGTGTACACGTGTTCCCCATCCTGAACCCCCCTCCACCTCCCTCCACGTACCATCCCTCCGGGTCATCCCAGTGCACCAGCCCCAAGCATCCTGTATCGAACCTGGACTGGCGATTAATTTCTTATATGATATAATACATGTTTCATTCATTCACTTTTCACGGCAAATGCTACACAAAGAAGAAAGGGTATGAGAAAACAATGCATTATTTTTGTACATCAGGAGGAAATCGATGATATTTTTAAATCCACCTTTTTTTTTTTTTTAATCCCTTAATGATTCTGCCCCTCCCTTTCCCAGAGACTGGAGGTCAACAGCTCTGTCCTTCCTGAAGACGCCATCAGGAGCTATAAATCCATCTCCAAGCAAGGGCTGGAATCCTGCCCCTTAGGCCATCATGAGCTACAACCATAAAATCCGTGTCCTGCCACCCTGGCAACTGGCCAGAGTGACTGCATGCTGCATGCACGTGGCTTAAATTCTCACCCCCGGCAAGGAGTGGAAAGAGCGGACAGCAAGCATGAATGAGGACCTCTCACCCCAAAAAACATGCCTGCCTCTAGTGAGGTTCTGATATGACACCAGCTTGCAGTCAGGGTTTCTTTTTGAAATTTCCACGGATTCCTCCCCGGCCATAACAACCATCCTAGAGAGCCAAGGAAGCAATGAAAAATATGGATCTCATTAATCCAGGGATAGCTAAAGGGGGGCGTCCATAAAATTGGGGCTCTGGACATCCACAGTGACCACCCCCTGACCCGCCGTGTTCTCACTTTGAAAAAAGCAAAGTGATTCTTTTTGTTTTGCCAGTTTATTTTTGCTGGAGGGGGAAAAAAAAACAGCGAAAACTAAGAAAAATCTCCCTGGTTGTAAACTACAAGTATAAAATGGGAAATCAGAGAAAATCAGCGCCCTTAACTTAATCCAGAACCAATAAAGAGCAATAGAGAAGGCTAATGACCAACAGTAAACACAGGTACATCCTACAGTTGACTCACAGGGGCCGGACAGAGACCGAGGCGGCCGGGAGCTTGCCGCCAGGGCTATTACAGGCTAATTTGGTTAGCAGCAACGACAGGCTCCTTGTAGCGAGCACCTGCCTCTTTCCATTTCATCTCATTTTTATCGTAACCATGTTTTTATTTTCACAGGCCAATTCGATTCTGCCCCACGCTTGCAGAATTGAGTTTTTCAGATTTATGACACGAAAGCTTTCAAGTGGTCGTGATGTCCAGGCTTCCTCATGCAGATCCCCACAGCCCTTCTCTAGATCTGAGACCACACGGTCCTACAAGGGGCTCCCTTGCCCGGAACCCCAAGGTCTCAGGGCCACAGAGGCTCCAAAAGAAACATCATTATTCCCTTCATGAGAGAACCATCTGTGGTCATAACTCCCCTCCTTCCCCCTCCCCATGCCAATAGGCTGTATCTGTAGACACTTCTGTCCCCAAACTCCCTTTATTATTATAACTCATCAGGACTTGAGTCCTAAGAGAATTGTGGCCCTGGGTGGGAGAAGGTGCTGCCCCCTAGAGGGAGCTCTGGGAATTTGTAGGGTTGATTTTGGTCCTCAAGGTGGTTCTGGGGACCCATCTGGCCTTTAGGGAGCAGAGAAGCTAGGGACAGACCTACACACATTGTCCTGTACATCTCTGGATCGCAGCCTCAGTGGAAAATGAGAATAATAAAGAAGGCTGTTTAAAATTATCTTCACTTATTGGACTTCCCTGGTGGCCCAGTGGCTAAAAGTCCATGCTCCCAAAGCAGAGGGCCTGGGTCCCATCTCCAGTCAGGGAACTAGATCCCACATGTGGCAACTGAGAGTTCATGTGCCACAACTTAGACCCAAATAAATAGTAAATACATAAATATTTTTTTAAATGATCTTCACCTAGAACCTAACTCTATTTCACATGTAGATGCAAAGTATGTTTGCACGGTTGAAATACACACTGTTCAGACACAACATTAAAAGACTGTACTTTATGCCATTTAGAACTTGACCAATGGCTGTTCAGTATTTTGGGGAGTCAAGTCACCAAGAAAAATACAACCTGTGTTTCCAAGTTCCCAGGACAATGGGTCAGCATTGGTAGATGTCACAGTCAGAGTAGCTCAGAGTACCTATGCTTTCTTATATACTTACAGCATTCTGATGTGGCTCCCGTCCCAAAACATCATTTAAAGAAAGGGCATAACTACTACTCATTTGGACATTGTCATCTTAAATCCCAATATCCATTAGAAGTAGATTTGAGAGCAGTTATTCATCATGTCTCTGCCATAATTGATCATTTACATATTGAAGTACCTCCTTATTATAAATCTCCTTCTTTCATTTCTCCTTTATATTAGGGCAAGATTTCTTTTGATGCTGTGTGTAAAGGTGAGTTTACACACCTTACACACCTTTATGTTCTTCAGGATAGGAAAGGGTTGAGGCAAAGTTTTTGTTCTAAAACAAGGGCATTCATTGTGATCATTTTTGCCTCACAAACAGCCTGCAATGCTTGCATGCAGACACCTTGGCCAGGTAAGACTGGCCTGGGCTCTGACCACTAGGCGCCTGGAGTCACCCTACCTGAAAGTCCAGATTTCACACCCGAAGCTGGGCTTGCCCTTTGAGCCCAGGACAAGGTCTTGAAATCCCTTCCCACTCTTGCATGTGCTGCCTCCCCTGGCCCATGCCCAGCCCACCCGTCCATCCTCACCTTGCCTCCCTGGCTCACCACACCCTAGTCAGCTCTCCCTCTGACTATTTCTCAAACACTATGCTTCTTCCAACTCAGAACCTCTCCATAAGCAATTCCCCCCTCCTGGACTGTTCCTAGATGAGTGAGTGAGTGTGTTAAAGTCGCTTGGTCATGTCTGACTCTTTGCGATCCCATGGACTGTAACCTGAAAGTCTCCTTTGTCCATTGAATTCCCCAGGCATGAATACTGGAGTAGGTAGCTGTTCCCTTCTCCAGGGAATCTTCTCAACCCAGGGATAGAACCCAGGTTTCCTGCATGACAAGTGGCTTCTTTACTGCCTGAGCCACCAGGGAAGCCTGTTCCTGGCTAGCTTCCATTTTCCCTCAGCTACCACCCTCTTTGACAGGCTTCCCCTGACTCTCAAACCCAGGTCAGGTCCTACCACCTGCCTGCATTTCTTGCAGAGCAGTGACCACGACTGTAATATGATTATCTGCATGACATCTGCCTTCCTCCGAAGCTCGGTGCCCCATGAAATGGACTTCCTCCTACTTTCTTCCTCACTGTGTGTTGAAAGTGTTAGTCACTCAGTCATGTCCAACTCTCTGCAGCCCCATGGACTGCAGCCTACCAGGCTCCTCTGTCCTGGATTCTCCAGGCAAGAATACTGGAGTGGGTAGCCTTTCCCTTCTCCAGTGGATCTTCCTGACCCAGGGATCAAACCCGGGTCTCCAGCATTACAGGCAGATCCTTTACCATCTGACCCACCAGGGAAGCCCCTCCTTCCTCAATGCATCTCCCTAAATGGATGGTGACCAATCTATAGTTGGTGCTCAATAAATACTTCCCCATGTGTGAAACCCAAACTCACCATGAAACGTTCCTAAGATAATAACAGCCTTCTACCTCCCTGTGTGGTCAGTGCAATGGAAAGCTGCCCCAGATGCCCACCGGATGAAGACTTTCTAGGAAAGTCTTCACAGGGACACTGGCCTCCTGAGCAGGGACCTGGGTCTGCTCCTGTCACTGATGTAACCCCAGCAGCTGACACAGTGTGTGACCCAATAGGGACCCAAAGATACTCATCCAACCAACTGACCAACCACCCCAGGCTAGACGCTGGCACTGGTTTCTTATCGATAACACCAGAATTACCCTGCAGTGGGGCATTTGAGATGGTTTCCACTGCCCATCCCAGGCAGGGCTGAAACTTCCAGGCCTTTGTGGTTCCCATACCTCGTTGCCATGGGCTCCGTGCAGGACCACGGACTGTCGACATGTTCACCCCACCCTCGTCAGAGATAACACCTGCTGAAGTGCCCAAGAACCCCCATGCCCCCCAAATCCTCCTGAAACCCCCAGATGACTGAGTCTAAGGATCCTTGCCACTTCGGAGCTATCCTTCAATAAATGCCCAGAGCCTGAGCATCTGACCAGCACAGGGATTCATGGGGCAGACTGACCCCAGTGCAAGCAAATCCTAACAAATCACAAAGGACCAGGAGCCGCAGAGAGCTCAATACACACCCCGCCTCCTGCCCACTCCCCAGAGCCACTGCCTTAAGCAAAGAGATTACTGTGGGTAAATCATTATGAAAAGGCTCCCGCCGGAGACAATGAAAGGAGAACAGAGAGAAAGCAGTGCTTCGGCGGTCAGACAGGGGCAGGAGGCTGATTTTCCTGGCCCCTACCCACCCGGAGAGCCAGGAGTGGCTAACTCCTTCATTGCTAAGCAGATCCTCCTCAAGGCTTCCCATTTAAAAAAAAAACCACACACTGACAGTGGTCCTGAAGCAGAGGAAACCTCCTGCTTCTCTCACACAGGGACAAGCCAAAAACAACCTTGTCGAACAAACAAAACACTGAGGGTCCAGAAGAGATGCTTCCGTGTAACTCTGTCTGGGCATATGGTTTTCAACTTGGCTACGCTCCCAAAAAGTCACACATCACTACAAATTGTTATATGCGCGCGTGCTAAGTCACTTCAGTTGTGTCTGACACTGCGACCCTATGGACTGTGGACTCCCCTGTCCATGGGATTCTCCAGGCAAGAATACTGGAGTGGGTTGCCATGCCCTCCTCCAGGGGATCTTCCCAACCCAGGGATCAGACCCAAGTCTCTTATATCTCACTGCATTGGCAAGAGGGTTCTTTATCACTAGGGCCACCTGGGAAGCCCACAAATTGTTATATATTGAATTCTATTCAACAGAATAGCAGAGACATCACTTTGCCAACAAAGGTCCATATAGTCAATGCTATGGCTTTTCCAGTAGTCATGTACAGATGTGAGAGATGGACCATAAAGAAGGCTGAGCGCTGAAGAATTGATGCTTTCAAACCGTGGTGCTGGTGAAGACTCTGGAAAGTCCCTTGGACAGCAAGGAGAACAAACCAGTCAATCCTAATGGAACTCAACCCTGAATATTCATTGGAAGGACTGATACTGAAACTGAAGCTCAAATACTTCGGCCACCTGTGAAGAGCTGACTCCTTGGAAAAGACTATGATGCTGGGAAAGACTGAAGGCAAAAGGAGGAGATGGTTAGATAGCATCACCAACTCAATGGATGTGCATTTGAGCAAACTCTAGAAGATAGTGAAGGACAGGAAAGCCTGGCGTGCTGAAGTCCATGGGGTCGCAGAGAGTCAGACATGACTTGGTGACTGAACAACAACAAAATTCAACTTCTCTTGAACCCACCAAGATCTCAGCTTCCTCTCCACCTGGTGCCCCATCTCCCTAAAGAAATCTTCCCAGTTCCTCCTCTCCCATCAAGTTTCAGCTTAAATATCACCTCCTCCCAGAAACCTTCCCAGACCTCCCTCTCCTGGTCCCTCTATCTCAGTAGGCTGTTTGCTTCCTTCATGGCTCTCAGGATAATCTGAAAGCTTTTAACTGAACTGCTTGACAACCGTCTTCCTGCAACTTTCCTACTAGAATGCAGCCAGCAGGAACCGTGGGGGCAGGAACCGTGTCTCTCAGTCACCTGGAACGTCGGCTCAGCTCAGTGTCTGGCACTTCACAGGCGCCCACTCAGTTGTGATTGAGTAAAGGACTGAAGCTCTGTTGGGGACACTTGCTACTTAATCCAGCCATGTATTCATCCACGCATTCACCCTTATAGGGGTAACCACACTGTGCAGGGGCTGTGCTGGGTGCTCGAGCCACATTGTGAGTCATTTCACCAAGCCAGAAGAGACACGTCCACATCTGTTTGGCTCAAGAAGTGTGCCCAGGGTTGTTTCTGAAGTAGGGACAGTGCAGGTAAGGCGTCCCACCATCTACACACACACACACACACACACACACACACACACACACTCAGGAAGCCTATTGCAGCCCCCAGGGCTCCCCTGCTTCTACTCCCCAGGAGACAGCACCCTCAGGCAAAACCACCTCTGCAGCCTAACAACACTGCAAACCCCTGAGTCCCACAGTGTCCGTCTGGAGGGCAGCAGCTTCTAGTCAATGGTTTCCACTCTGGGCTGACTCTACTTGTGCTTGTTAATTTTAAGTGTTAACTTGGCTAGATGCTGTCCAGATATGCGGTCAGATGTTATTCTGGATGTTTCTTCTATGAGGATGTTTGTAGATGGGATCAATGTTTACATCAATGAACTCTGAGTAAAGCAGATTGCCCTCCATAACGTGGGTGGGCCTTGCGAAATCAGCTGAAGATCTAAGTAGAACAAAAGAATGACCTCCCCAGAGCAAGCATTCTGTGCCAGACGGCTCTTGAACTCAGACTGCACCATTGGCCCTTCTGGGGCTGCAGCCTGACAGTCCACCCTGCACACTGTGGGCTTCTCATCGTCCATCAGCATGTGGGCCAATTCCTTAAGACAAATCTGTTTACACACACATATACAGGGAGACAAAGACAGGCGCACCCTGCTGGCTCTCTGGAAACCCTAATACCTCTCAAGGGCTCCAACCTTCCCTCCAAGTCACAACTGGCCCCAGACACATCAGGAAGATCAGGGACGCGGGGAGGGGACGGCTGGCCCCCAGGCCTGCATGAGACACACTCCCAGGGGGAGAGACAAGAAAACAGGGAAGCACCCATGAACAGAGGCAGGGTGCTGAGGGGCCCTGGGACTGGCCCCAGCTGGATACCAACGTGGATTTGAATACAGGCATTAACCACTCACTCAGGAATTAACTTGGTCCAGTTTCCTCATCTGTAAAAAGGGATTATTTCAGCTTCTGGGCCCTTGAGTTGCTTGTTTCCCACCCGTCCTGGTCCCCATCCCCAGAACTATCTGATGGTAATGGGGTCTGAGAGGACACCTCCTCGCAAATGCAGAGCCCTTGACTGGTGAGTAACCACTCCTCTGGGGTCAATCAGGAGAAGTTTCTCTGCCCTCCTCCCTGGAGCAAGAACAGAAAAGGCTGCCGGGTAGCTCTTTGCTCTCCAGAGAGCCCATGTTAGTAGCAAACAACCTGGTAAAAAGCCATCTCAGGACTCAACGCCGAGCAGGTAACAGCTGCTTCCTCCAGCAAAGAATTCAGTAATGAAAAGGCAGAATCGTGTTTCTGCATCATCTGTAGTATCTCCGGAGAGGAGGCAGCTCGGAGCACCTTGCTGACTTGAGGAGCTCCTCCCACAGACCTTCCATTACTCACAGCTACCCTGGCAGCGGCTGCAAACACTGGGTCCAATTTGAGTCTTTTAGGTTCAGTGTAATTGCTTCTTTTATCTTATGGTTTTAAATTAGTTATTCCTTTCCAAAGAAATATGCAGCAATTCTCTTCTTTACAGATGTCCTAATCAGATCGGGAATTCGGGGATACTCCACACACCCCTGTGAAGGTGTGGGTCCCTGCAAGTTCCCTCGGACACACAGCAAACCAATTCCTCAGGTGGGACCACAAAGTAAGTCCTCCTGTGTGTATGCATGCTAAGTCACTTCAGTCATGTCCAACTCTGTGTGACCCTCTGGACTGTAGGCTCCTGTCCATAGGATTCTCCAGGCAAGAATACTGGAGTGGGTTGCCATACCCTCCTCCAGGGGATCTTTCCGATCCAGGGATCGAACCAGCATTTCTTTACATCTCCTGCATTGGCAGACAGGTTCTTTACCACTAGCACCTCCTGGGAAGCCCCCGAGCCACAAGTGAAGCCCCAAGTAAGTTCACATGTGTCCTAAATAGAAGTGGGTGGGTTTGGAGTCATTATAACTTCATCTGTTAAGAAGGGACTCACTTCAGGGAAAAAGAATCTTTGAATTTCACTTGAACATTAAATCAGAGGTACAGAAGCGAGGAGCCACAAAGAATTTCGCTTTGGCGCTTTAAGCCTCGCTGCTTTCTGCCGGCACCACTCCAGTCCTCACACCCACCCCCTGCCCTCTTCTCCCACAGGTGAAATGAACTCGAGGCAGCCACCAGGTTTGCATTAAGGCCCAGGAAGGCACGCACTGCTGCACCCAGGGGAGGTTTGGGTTTGGAATTCCTCAAGGAGCAAAAAGCATGTCACTAAGAGCTGGAGTGAGCCGACTCAGGTCTTACCAACCCCTCTTTCAGGAATGAGGCAAGGAGTTTCAAGACCAGCTGCGAGGGGTGGATAGCAGAAACGAGCGAGCGAGTATGTGGTTTCACTCCACGTATGCACAAATGCTCCACAGAAGCCCTTTCATGTCTCTCCACTACTCCTGCACAGACCCCCCTACTCTACACAAACACTGCTCTGCTTAGCCAAATACATTTGCCATATTCAAAAAGAACAGACATAGTCTCCGTTTCTTGCATGTGGGAACCACGATGAAGCAGGGGAATCCCACGGTTGACTTTGCACCAGGGTCCGCTTTGATAAGGAGCACCACTGCATCCTCTTTTCCTGGGGGCATCGTCAATGCAACAAGAGATTTGGCGGCTGCAGCAGGGAAGGGACCCCATCATGCAGCAGGTCAGGGGCCCATACAACACTGACTGTAGACCCTGGACCCACTTTCCTCTCCAAACCCAGATTCTGGCATGGCATGCATCTTCCCAGTTGGTGCGATTATGGTCCTTGAGAGTATCAACCCCACCCCAATAAAGCTAACCGAAAGTGCTCCATAGTAAGAGTGTGTCTGCGTGCCAAGTCACTGCAGTCGTGTCTGACTTTTTGAGACCCCGTAGACTGTAGCCCACCAGGCTCCTCTGTCCATGGGATTCTCCAGGCAAGAATACTGGAGTGGGTTGCCATGCCCTCCTCCAGGGGATCTTCTCCACCCAGGAAATGAACCCCATCTTCCACATCTCCTGCTTTGGCAAGCGAGTTCCTTACCACTAGCACTACCCACGGAGAAGGCAATGGCACCCCACCCCAGTACTCTTGCCTGGAAAATCCCATGGACGGAGGAGCCTGGTGGGCTGCAGTTCATGGAGTTGCTAAGAGTCGGACACGACTGAGTGATTTCACTTTCACTTCTCACTTTCATGCATTGGAGAAGGAAATGGCAACCCACTCCAGTGTTCTTGCCTGGAGAATCCCAGGGACGGGGGAGCCTGGTGGGCTGCCATCTACGGGGTCGCACAGAGTCGGACACGACTGAAGCGACTTAGCAGCAGCAGCAGCACTACCCAGGAAGCCCAACAGTAAGAGCACAGGGAGAGAACACTTTACACAAAATTCCAAGGGACAACTCTGTAAGGCTGTATGGAATTCAACCATCTCTTCTCAAAGACTCAGACAGCCCTTTCCTCATAAACAAAGTATCATCTCACACACACACACACATCCAGTGATCGCAGGGGAAAGCATTCAAAATAGAAAACTAGTTTCACTTGGCTAGCAAAGAGGTGTTTAGTTTCTTTACCCATCTGACCAAAATTTGCAGAGTGTCCACTGTGGACAAGCCATTGTGTGAGAAATCCAGATGGATCAGAACCTCATGGAAACGATGCTCCATCATCGGGGGGGGGGAAAAAGGCGGGGCATGAGCAAGTAATTTCAAGCCATCATCCAGTAGGAGATGAGGTTGCTAAGGTGGAGATACAGATATTTACTGCCAGCATCTCCTGGGAGAAAAAGGCAAAACCAGCCCTGAGGAAAGTCCATCAGAATTCTAACCTGCCTGATGCAAGCACCAGCAGCCCCAAAAGGCATCCTGAACCTCCATGAAATGGGATTTTGCACAGTCGGTATTTTTAGAAATTTCTCATTCCTTTTTGCAGTCCTGATTTGGCACAGAGAGATGCACACCTTTTACTCTCCAGACGAAAGGAACACAGGGCTTCTCAGGTGGCGCCAGTGGTAAAGAATCCACCTGCAATGCAGGAGACACAGAAGATGTGGGTTCAGTCCCTGGGTCGGGAAGATCCCCTGGAGGAGGGCATGGCAACCCACTCCAGTATTCTTGCCTAGACAATCCCATGGACGGAAGAGCCTGGTGGGCTACACTCCATGGGGTCACAAAGAATTGGGCACGAGTGAAGTGACTTAGCACAGCACAAAGCAACGCAAGTGGAACTTCAAGTTATATGGTAGAAAACCCAGGACTTCCTGTGACCCTGTACCTTAAGTGCAGAATGGACACATAGCAGGGGAAGAGAAAGGTGATCCTGGTGTGGCTATTCCCCCACTCCCCAGAGAGCCATCCAGGGGGTCCTTAGCATATACCTGGGGATAAGGCTGGCCCACGCTGAGTCCAGGCTGCTGCTGGACAAAGGCATGTTTTCACTGCAGGTCAGTTTTTGAGGGCTTTCTCCATCATTTTTTCAGCTCTGTTCCTACGGAATTGGTATTAGCAAGAGTTATCACCCCTACTTTATAGACATGGGAACAAGCATACCCTTATTTCCTACATGGAAGGCAGCACAGGGCACTGATTGGGTCGATGGACTCTGGCCCAAGACTGCCTGGATTCAATAACCAGCTCCGCTGCTTCCTAGCTCTGGAGTCTTGGAAAGACGCTTAACCTCTCTGTGCCCCTGTCCCCCCATCCAGACCCACAGAATTGCCAAAACTGTCAAGCACTGAAATAACACCTGGCAATGTAAAACCTCTCCATAAATGGGAGCTACTGCATGCATGCTAAGTCATTTCAGTTGTGTCCCACTCTTTGAGACTCTATGGACTGTAGCCCGCCAGCTTCCTCTGTCCGTGGGATTCCCCAGGCAAGAATACTGGAGTGGGTCGACATTTCTTCCTCCAGGGATCAAATGTGCGTCTCTTATGTCTACTGCATTTTTAAGCAGGTTCTTTATCACCAGTGTCACCTGCGAAGCCCAAATGTGATCTATTACTTTACCCACCACCAAATAGGTTACCCTGCTTTCCAAAATCACATTAGGTAGCAGCGGACTTAGCCAACAGTCCAAGTTTCATATTGCCCAACTCACTGGATTTTTTAAATTGAATTCTGCTGCTTCCTTTCAGTCCTCCTTTAAAGGAATACGGTAAACCCCCTCTCCCATGCACAGGCTCAGCCATGCCTATGCAACATAAAGGCACTTTCCAACCACAGGTGTCTGGTCACCCGACTAAAACTGAGCCAATCTGATTCCCTAGGAATTTGGAGTTGAAACAAGAGCCCAGTTTTTCTGGCTGCTGTCTTGAACGGGGGCCACAAGAACTTGAGGGCTGTTGATGGCAGCTGTTTGCTGTCATATAGACAGGAAAATGACAAGTTAGCCTTCGACGAGAGAGGGAAATGTGCTCAGTGTACAGAGAGCGGCAGTGATGCAGGGTGGAGGGAAAGAGGGGCAACCTGGGTCTCCAGGAGCTCTGGTGCTGGCTCCTCAGACCCAGCTGCGCCCTGACTTCAGGGTTCCCAACACATTCCCCGTAGTGACAACAAAGCCTGTCCTTTCCTTAGGCTACCACAGTCTGGTTTCCATAGTTGCAACCAGAGTCCTAGGGCATACCCGGAGATGCCCAATTACCTACTATGTGTGCATAGCTCAAGAGTCACAAGGATCAGGAGATGACAGTCTGAGCACCGAACAGGAGCAGATGCCTGGACCTCTCTGGACATCAGTCTCTTTTTCCCCTGCCTGTGGCATCATTAGAAACACCCTAAAAGTCCTGAAAAGAACATCAGTGTGGTGAAAGGATATGAAACTAAAGTCTGGGAGTCCCTGAGGAGGCAGTGTGACCTAGAAGAAAGGGTACAAGCACTAGAATAAAAATATCCACTGTGTGACCTCAAGAAAGTTACTTAATCTCTCTGGGCTTCAGTTCAGTCGCTCAGTCATGTCCAACTCCAGAGAACGCAATGGCACCCCACTCCAGTACTCTTGCTTGCAAACTCCCATGGACGGAGGAGCCTGAAAGGCTGCAGTCCATGGGGTCGCTAAGAGTTGGACACGACTGAGCGACTTCACCTTCACTTTTCACTTTCATGCATTGGAGAAGGAAATGGCAACCCACTCCAGTGTTCTTGCCTGGAGAATCCCAGGGACGAGGGAGCCTGATGGGCTGCTGTCTATGGGGTTGCACAGAGTTGGACACGACTGAAGCGACTTAGCAGCAGCAGCAGCATGTCCAACTCTTTGCAACCCCATGGACTGCAGCACGCCAGGCCTCCCTGTCCATCATCAACTCCCGGAGATGACTCAAACTCAAGTCCATCGAGTCAGTGAGGCCATTCAACCATCTCATCCTGTCGGCCCCTTCTCCTCCCATCTTCAGTCTTTCCCAGCATCAAGGTTTTTTCAAATGAGTCAGTTCTTTGCATCAGGTGGCCAAAGTATTGGAGTTTCAGCTTCAGCATCAGCCCTTCCAATGAATATTTAGGAATGATTTCCTTTAGGATGAACTGGTTGGATCTCCTTGCAGTCCAAGGGACTCTCAAGAGCCTTCTCCAACACCACAGTTCAGAAGCATCAATTCTTCAGCGCTCAGCTTTCTTTATGGTCCAACTCTCACATCCACACATGACTACTGGGAAAATGATAGCTTTGACAAGACAGACCTTTGCTGGCAAAGTAATGTCTCTGCTTTTTAATATGCTGTGTAGGTCGGTCATAGCTTTTCTTTTAATTTCTTTTAATTAAAAGCATCTTTTAATTTCATGGCTGCAGTCACCAACTGCAGTGATTTTGGAGCCCCCAAAAAATAAAGTCTCTCACTGTTTCCATTGTTTCCCCATCTATTTGCCATGAAGTGATGGGACCTGATGCCATGATCTTAGTTTTCTGAATGTTGAGTTTTAAGCCAAATTTTTCACTCTCCTCTTTCACTTTCATCAAAAGGCTCTTTAGTTCTTTGCTTTTTTGCCATAAGGGTGGTGTCATCTGCACATCTGAGGTTTCTGATATTTCTCCCAGCAATCTTGATTCCAGCTTATGCTTCATCCAACCTGGCCTTTCACATGATGTACTCTGCATATAAGTTAAATAAGCAGGGTGACAATATACAGCCTTGACGTACTCCTTCCCCGATTTGGAACCAGTCTGCTGTTCCATGTCCAGTTCTAAGTGTTGCTTCCTGACCTGCATGAAGATTTCTCAGGAGGTAGGGAAGGTGGTCTGGTATTCCCATTTCTTTAAGAATTTTCCACAGTCTATTGTTATCAACACAGTCAAAGGCTTTGGCATAGTCAATAAAGCAGAAGTAGATGTTTTTCTGGAACTCTCTTGCTTTTTCAATGATGCCACAGATATTGGCAATTTGATCTCTGGTTCCTCTGCCTTTTCTAAAACCAGCTTGAACCTGCCAGGCTCCTCTGTCCATGGAATTTTCCCTGTGAGAATACTGGAGTAGGTAACCATTCCCTGCTCCAGGGGATCTACCAAACCCAGGGATCAAACCTAGGTCTCCTGCATTGCAGGCAGATTCTTTATCATCTCAGCCACCAAGGAAGTCCAATAAACCACACAGCCCTTCATCAAACTCTGGGTAATTGGGGCTTGCATGGACAGGTTATAATATGTGTAATTTGGCCACAATTAGGTGGTATTAACTTTCAGTGCAATTCAGCAGATATTCACTGAGCACTTAGCACTGTGCTGAGTCACTCCCGAACTCCTTAGTTCCTCAGCATTTAGTGAATATTGAACACCTTCTAAGTTAGAGGCACACAGTGGGCAAGTGTGGAGAAGGCAATGGCAACCCACTCCAGTACTCTTGCCTGGAAAATCCCATGGATGGAGGAGCCTGGTAGGCTGCAGTCCATGGGGTCGCTAAGAGTCGGACACGACTGAGCAACTTCACTTTCACTTTCCACTTTCATGCATTGGAAAAGGAAATGGCAACCCACTCCAGTGTTCTTGCTTGGAGAATCCCAGGGATGGGGGAGCCTGGGGGGCTGCTGTCTATGGGGTCGAACTGAGTCGGACACGACTGAAGCGACTTAGCAGCAGCAGCAGTGGGCAAGTGAGACTAGAGGACAAGGAAATGCATGTTGTTGAAAGTGGCTAGTGGGCCAGAGCAGGACCAGAAGGACAAAGAGAGGCACAGGGTGCCCCTAGACAATCAGGATTAGTTGAATTGCCTGAGAAATGGGAATTGTAGAACCCCTGAGCTTTGGGTAAGAACACCCAGAAGACTTCTCAGGGTTGTCAGAAAAATGCATTTTATTTCATAAACTACTGTGATATGCTTGGAAAAAAAAAAAAAAAGACAATGCCCAGTCCAAGGGAGTCAGGGCACTGTAGCTCCATAGGATAACAAGAACCCTTCCTGCCCAAACCAGGCCGGATACAGAAACCTGAGACAGAATGATGGGCAAGACTAATGAACGACCAGCGCCAGTTTCACAAGATGAGTCCAGGAGCTGCTCAGAACCACAGCCATCAAGGGAAGGGGGACAGAGCAACATCACAACAGATTTGCACGGCCAGGATGAGCCGCCCCTGGGCACAGGGAGGGGTGGGGAGGGACTCGGAGCAATAGCAGGCCTGGCGTCTGCAGAACCCTTACCAGGACACAGTGGGGAGCTGAGGTTTCTGCTCCCATGATGCTTCTTATGGGACGACAACGGGAGGGTCCTTTATAGGAATGGGTCAATCTGTATCAGAAAGGTGGTGGTTACACAGATCTATACACGGGAGAAAACGGCATGGAACTACACACACACACACACGAGTGCGTGTAAAACTGGAGATAACTGAATAGGGAGGGTCTGTAGGGCAGTCCACAGATTTCATCAATGTCAGTTTCCTGGTTGTGACACTGCTACAAGCTGTCACTCCTGGGGTAAGCTGGGGAAGGGGTCACTGAACTCCACTTACTGTCGTTGCCTTCCTGAGTGTCTACAGTTGCTTCAAAATAAAAAGTTTTTTAAAATATGTTCCTCATTGTCTTTGCCTCTTCCCCTCCTTCTCCTCCTCTTTCCCCTCCCCCTCCTACCCCCTCCCTCCTCATCTTCCTCCTCTTTCTCTCTCCCTCTCGCTGTGCGCTCAGTCCCTCAGTCGTGTCCAACTCTTTGCAACCCCATGGACTGTAGCCCGCCAGCCTCCTCTGTCCATGGGATTTCCCAGGCAAGAATACTGGAGTGAGTTGCCATTTCCTACTCCAGGGACTTTTCCCAACCCAGGGATCAAACCTACATCTCTTATGTCTCCTGCCTTGGCAAGTGGATTCTTTACCACCTGGAAAGCCCTCTCACTACTGAGGACAATCTGACAATGTCACCAGGATAAAAAGGCCTCAGTGGATTACAACAATTACCCTGTTCAGTGGGCTTCCCTGTTGGCTCAGACAGTAAAGCGTCTGCCTGCAATGCAGGAAACACAGGTTCAATCCCTGGGTCGGGAAGATTCCCTGGGGAAGAAAATGGCAACCCGCTCCAGTATTCTTGCCTAGAAAATTCCATGGACAGAGGAGCCTGGTGGGCTACAGTCCATGGGGTTGCAAAGATAGGGCTGAGCACGCACACATCAGCAGGATGACTCATCCCTTTGGGGTCATGTGTGTCTGAGCTTCATGTAATAACATTCCTGCACCTTCTGGCATTCTTTACTCACTCAACAGTATTTCAGAAATATCCATTTTCTTGATCCATTCTTTTCAATGACAGAAAAGTTTCCCTAATTCATTCATTAATTTAACCATTTCTCCAAAGTGATCTTTCACAGTCTTTCCCTCCCTCTCTGCCTCTGCCAACAATGCCACATTAAACATCCTTGGACACATATTCTTGCTTTGCTTATGCCTTCAGTTACACGGGCTGGACTTCCAGGAGTAAGAGAGCTCAGTGGAAAGGTTCGCATATTTTCATTTTAACTAAAAGCTACAGCCTGCTTTTCAAGGAAACCCTTCACTTCCTGGCAGCAAGGTATGGACATCCCTTCCCCGAATTTCCACCTGCAGCAGGCAGTCGCTTTATATTTTAGACTTTCCGAAGGACATAAACTGATACTGGATTTTGGTTCCTGCATCACTAACTGTGAGTGTGCTTCCAAGTTGTCTGTTGGCCTTTTGAATTTGCTCATCTGTCAGCTGCCTCCTCCTGCCCATTTTTCTAGTCAGCTTCTTAAGCTCGTCTGGATGACTTCTAAGATTCCCTTGCATATACTTGGCATAATATTTTCCAAGTCTATGATTCATCTGTTGACTTTATTTATGATATGTTTTGCCATTCAAATGTCTTTTCGAATCATTAAGAACTGAATTTGCCTGACTCTTCTGTATGTCTGCGTGTTCCCAGGTTCTGATAGACGGGGCAGGGTGTATCTTTCTTAGGCTCACTGGGGCAAGATGCTGCTCTCCACTCTCCCTCCAGAGCTTCACTTCTCTCCTAGGGACCATGATCTACCCAGGGCCCGTGGCATTCTGAGCTTGCGTTGTTCTCCCTGCTGGGACTCCGAAGCCAAAGACCACGCCTGCATCCAGCCACCCGCAGGGCCCTGCAGCCATGTGACTCGAGATGGATTAGTGTTGATATCCCAGGAGAAAGAAGTCAAATTCGACCTCCATCTGTACAGCATCCCATTTTTTTAATTTAAGGAAAAGGTAAATGCAAAGTCTATATGAGGGTTGTGTATGTGTGTGTGATAAATTCAGCTGAAATTCACCAAAAAAATCTTCACTGAATTTTTAAATGGCTTCCAATAGAATGGAAGTGTGCATATTGAAGGGTTTCTATTTCCTTATTATTCCCTGTTTATCTAAGGCAACCAAGCCATGTTAACCAGAAGTAAAATATAAACGTTGGTGGCACAGTGGTAAAGAATCTGCCTGCTGATGCAGGAGATGTGGGTTCGATCCTTGTGTCAGAAAGATCCCCTGAAAGAGGAAATGGTAACCCCCTCCAATATTCTTGCCTGGAAAATTCCATTGACAGAGGAACCTGGCAGGCTGTAGTCCATGGGCTCAGAAAGAGTCAGACATGACTGACCAACTGAGCGCAACACACACAAAACATAAACTTACCTTGTTTATTTAAATCCACCTCAGTGCCCCGATCTAGACTTGCATTATGCAAATTTAGGTATGAATCTGGTCAAATCAGGCCCAGTGTGTTAGTCTGCTGTGGCTGCATAGCAAATTCTGGTAACTTTGGCAGTTTAAAGCCACACGCAGTGATCACCTCACAGGTGGGGACTCCAGTAGCCTCCACTAGGCCCTCTGCTCAGGGTCCCCCAGGTCTAAGTCACAGTATTGGCTGCCCTGAGCTTGTATCTGTGGAGAACTGGGGATGATTCTGCCACCCACCTCACGCAGGCTGACATTCCTGTGACTGTAGGACTGAGGTCCCTCTCCGCTCCGAGATGCCGCCCGCACTCTTTCTGGCCCTGTGGCATCTCCAGCCTGACTCTGACTTCAGCCAGATGCGCTCCAGGCCGCCTGGGGCTAATCCGTTCCACATTGTTTGCTTGCAACACTGTACAATCGACACTTTGTGCAGCTCTTCCATAGCATGCGAAGTCGCTTCAGTCGTGTCAAACTCTGTGCGACCCTATGGGCTGTAGCCCACCAGGCTCTTCTGCCCATGGGGTTCTCTAGGCAAGAATACTGCAATGGGATGCCATGCCTTCCTCCAGGGGATCCTCCTAACAGAGATCAAACCCACATCTTTTATGTCTCCTGCACTGGCAGGCGGGTTCTTTACCACTAGCACCACCTCTTCCATAGACGGGGTTCTATTTTGCTAAGAGACACAGCACTACTGTAAGTTCTCCATAAATAGTGAGGGAGGAAGGGATGGGAGAAAGGAATAAAAGGAGAGGGAATCATAGGAGAAGGGATGGAAAGAAAGGCAAAAGGGAGGGGAGTAAAGAGGCATAGGAGGTCGAGCAGGAACCTCTCCTTGGCTTATACAGTTTAACTGGTTCACCTTCTCTCATGCAGGCAAAGCCCAAGCATTCTCTGATGGCCTCTCTCTCTCTGTACATTTTATTTTTTTAACTTACTTTTATTTATGTATTTTTGGCCGCACTGGGTCTTCGTTGCTGCACTGGAGCTTTCTCTACTTGCTGCGAGCTGGGGCTATCTTCACTGAGGCGTGCAGGCTTTTCACTGCGGTGGCTTCTCTTGCAGAGCATGGGCTCTGGGGCACACAGGCTTCAGTAGTCATGGCTCCTGGGCTCTAAAGCCCAGGCTCCATAGTTGTGGTGAAAAGGCTCAGTTGTTTTACCACATATGGAAGTTTCCCCTGTGTAGTGTACAGAGGGATCAAACTTGTGTCCCCTACATTGGCAAGTGGACTCTTATCCACTGTATGCCACAAGGGAAGTCCTCTCTGTACATTTTAACACCTGCAGAAATCTCTCCAGAGTTCATCTCCTGGCCTCTGGGCTTTGGTCTTACCCAGTCTCACCCAGTCATTACCTGTGGCTTGATCACGTCGGACCTGATGCCTCACACTGTGCCCGGCTCCACTGGCTTCTCCTGGGAGGCCTCCTGAGCTCCCCCCTTGTACCCCACTGACACCTGTGGGCCCACCCCACCTCACTCCCTGACACCACCCAGGGCCGGACCCCAGCCCACCCACCCCACACCCCCTGCCTTGCCACAGTTTCCCAACACCGGCATCATAAGCAGATAACGTCTGCTGCATTTGCCACTAAACTACTGACCATTTACTATTCCTGCACTTTTAACTGGGCCTGGAAGAAGGTTTCGGGGCAGTGACATCATGTAGAATATTCAAGGACATTTCTGCATATTTTATTGATCTTAGTGGGGAACACCGGGCACTCTCTGAAGACACATTCACATCAATGCACCTGTCCATTATTTAAGTGCCTGCTTCATTCCAACCGGGCAGGCCTCCTGCAAATAGCAGTCCTCACCAGATACGACCTGAAAACACCTTGCAAATAAGATCCCACCTGTTCACTCCATGCTTGCCCACCTGCACTCTGTTAGGGTTCCTTCTTCATCTCAAGCCAAGAATGCAAACTCCATGATTGATGAGACTTGTCCAGAAGCCACACACAAGGTGGGGAATGGGCACTTCATTAACCCCATTCTTGATTCTCACCATGCTCCTTCACCACCAAAATCTTAATTCATTGTCAGAAATGTGTTTTCTATCCCTTGGTGGAAGAAATAATGACTTTGTCAATCACTCCTCTTTTGCTGGCCTTAACCGAATTACCTAAAATGTCAAGATAATGTCTCCCCAGCCTGTTTTCACTATGGTACCAGTTTCTTCTCATTAAATTATGTTCAGATACATTGATTTCCTTCAACAGGGAGTAATGGAACCCTGCCAGAAATTAACACTAATCTTCTAATTCAGTAAGAATAAAATATGTGACTGATTTAATCTTAATTAACAGTTCACAAAAGGCTGCTTAATGTCAGGTGGCATATGCATCTTAATTATATAGCAGTGCTAATGCCGTGTGCAAGATAAGGTAGGGGTCTTTCAGAATTCTGTAGGGTTGGTTGTGTGTGCTTTTTCCTTTTTGTTCCACAGAATCTTCCTCCTTACTACCCCTCCATCATTGTGGTTGTTAGTGGGTTAGGTTTACATGCAAAAACTTCTATTACTGGGCTTTCTCCCACAAGTCATTCCTTTATTTCATCTGAAGGAAAGTGATAGAGTCTATTAGACAGGGTAGGCTGGGTTGTGCTACAATAACAAACATCCCTTAAAACTTGATAGCCAGAAATTTTATTTACTGCATGCTACATGCTCATGATGAGTCAGCTGGAGTCACTGGTCCACCCTGTCCTCACAACAGAACCTGGATCTAGAGAGTATCTTAAATGTTGTTTCCACTTTCCATGGGCAGTGGGAGAGAGAATATGGGAAAGTCTGTAAAGTCTCTTGAACCTTTGTTCATGTTCCACTGACCAAAGCAAAGTTTCTTGGTCCTACATACACTCATATGCCGGGAAGGAAGTTCAGTCCAACCATGACCCCAAAAGAGGAGATCAAGATAAAGTCCTGAAGACAACCAGAGAAAAAGGACACGTTACATCCAGGGAACCAAGGATAAATATTTTTTAATTTATTTATTTGGCTGTGCTGGGTAGTTGTGGCATGTGGAATGTAGTTCCCTGACCAGGGATAGAACCCGGACCCCCTGCATTGGGAACTTGAAGTCTTAGCCACTGGACCACCAGGGAAGTCCCAAAGATAAGTATAAGAGACCTATAGTTAGAAACCACACAATCCAGAGGAACATGTAGAGACAATTTAAGGTGCTCAAAGAAAACAAAACAAACAAACAAAAAAAAACTGTCAAATCAGAATTCTATACCCCATGAAAATATCTTTCAAAAATGAAGGCTTCCAGTCCAGCATGGAAGGAGCTTGAAAGTCATCACTCTCATACAGACAACAAGGGGGGGAAAAAGAAGAAAAAATCCACAACTCTTCTTAGATCCATCAGAGAACTGAGGTCAAAAGATCCATCAGAGAACTGAAGTCAAAAGAAGAGAAACAGAATATGTATAAGCAGCTCCAAGGATTAACCATGATGTAGATACTAAGAGCAGGGTCTCTAGGGTCACGCTTCCTGCATGTACACCCTGCTCCACTGCACATAAATGCGTGGCTTAGTCAGATAACATCCTTCCAGAGCCTCAGTGTCCTCATCTGTAAAGTGGGAACCACCATGTCCAGGGGGATGTCGTCAGGATTCAATGAGATGCCGAGTATCAGTGGCTGGAACAAAGACCTCATGTCAACTCTTATTTAAAGAGATGTACAGGTGTTTTCCAGGGAGAGTTAAAATTTGGTCCTGCCTTGCATGGCCACAATTGAGCCTCCAGTTTCTAAGACTTTCTAGAGAAGTCCCCCATCTCCAACATCAATGCATTCCAACTTTCAATTCCACCACAGTGGTCCCCAAGCACACACACACACACACACAAATACACACATGGGAGGGCTCAGCATTTCACCTTCTGAATGCCCAGAAGCCCCTCCTATGATGCCCTGAAAATGAAAGTGTTAATCGTTCAGTCATGTCTGACTTTTTGTGACCCCAGGGACTGACTTTTTGTGACCCCAGGGACTATAGCTTGCCAGGCTCCTCTGTCCACAGGATTCTCCAGGCAAGAATCCTGGAGTGGGTAGCCATTCCCTTCTCCAGGGGGTTGTCCCAAACCAGGGACTGAACCCATGTCTCCCACATTACAGGCAGATTCTTTACTGTCTGAGCCACCAGGGAAGCCCTTTGCCCTAGGAACCAACAAATCAGTTGCCTTGCGTCTCAGCCTTCCCAGGAGGTGTGGGCATTCTCATGCCCCTGTCACTCCCTTTGCCACATCCACAGCACATTTAAATTACTCTCTTCATATTTTTATTTAAGTAGAACCACTTTTTTTTTTTTTAACATAGAATACCTTGACGTTTAGAGGGAACTTTTATCACTACTGTAAATTGGAAGCCAGTATCATTTCAAGTGAAAACAAAAGCAATGAAAACAAACAGTGATATTGAATTCCGGCAGGGCACTATTTGCCTGCCAAGCCTCATCTCCTCGGCGTTTTCTGTTAAAGGCATACCCACCCCAGTGAGGAGAGTCGGTTCTGGATCTGGGCTCCGATACCACAATCGTCGTCTATGGCTCCATCACCCTGTGACTAGACATTATCTCAAACGTCTGACCTTCAGCTTGCTCGCCTGTAACGTGGGCAAGATGAATGGGGCCAAACGTACAGCACCGTTACAAGGACTGAGACAGACAACGTGGAGGATGAGACATACGGCCTAACACATGGTAAACACACCACAAATAAAAGCTATGAGACAGAGAGAATGAACGTCTCCACCAAGGGTAAAGAACAGGCACAGATCATTTCCCCAGATCCCACACTCCTTACATAAAACATAATCATAGCCTCCACTGGCTCCATAATTCCCTCCAGGAATGCCACCCAGGATTTTGATTGCAACAAGATACCCTGGCCTTTTTTGCCACCTTGTATCCTGTTAGTTGCCCAACTTCATCCATGATTTTCAAGCAGTAATCCTCTGCTCTGACTGATGGTGAATAAACAGCCAGAGGTCATTTCAAATTTCAGTGTTCTAAGTCAGAAGACATGATATCGCTGACTCCACTGTGGATATTGGAAGAAGCTGTGGGGGTCCACCTGTCACCTCCAGCTAAGCTCTCTGCAATTGGATACCAGCTGGAAGCAATGATTTAAGACACAATGCCCGGAGTGCCCCCCAACCACTGACCAACCCTCATCCAGGACCCTACCCCCCTAGGCAGAAGGAGACAGATGTCCACTGTAACCCTTCATTCTGTTGGTTGGAGGTAATAAATCTCCTCTCATCAGTGACAAGTCACTTTGTTGCTTTAGGCAAGTCCTTCATTGTTTTAGTTACTATGTCGTGCTCAACTGTTTTGTGATCCCCATGGACTGTAGCCCACCAGACTCCTGTCCATGGGATTTCCCAGGCAAGAATGCTGTAGTGGGTTGCCATTTCCTCCTCCAGGAGATGTTCCAGACCCAGGAATGAAACCCGAGTCTCCTGAATTGGCAAGAGGGTTCTTTACCACTGAGCCCCCTGAGAAGCCCAGGCAAGTCCTTTATAAGGAGGAAAATGTCAATCCATGGTGTTGGGGGGTGGAAGAAGGTCCACTATAATATAAAGCTGGACTCTAATTCCTTAGCAATTAAGTGGTAACTGGGAAAGTCTGTGCTTTAGAGCAGAGACCACACCCACCACGTGACAACACCCTCTCTTCCCCTCAAGGGAAAGACCTGACACTCTGCCTTCACCAGCCTCTCAAGAGGTGATACACAAGCCCGCAGAGAGGAGAGGTCACCATTCCAGGGACACACCTGTTCATTCCCCGAAATCTGAGCAAGCACATCTGGACCCAACAGTGGGGAAGTCAAGAGCTTAGGGACACGGGTCAGCACTCACCTTGTGCTTGCTTTCCCCAACCACACCTATGACTGCCACTCACCATCACTCTGCATTTCCTCACCTTTGCTGGTTTCCTCGGGGCTCTTTTTGTATTCTGCAATGACTTTTCTGTTGATTGTCTCACCCACCATGGAGGTCACTCTGTAAGGGAAGAGATTTGCTTTTCCTTTTTTTTTTTTTCTTTTTTTTGGGCCATGCCGCATGGCATGTGGGATGGTAGTTCCCCGACCAGGGATCAAACCCGGACCCCCTGCATAAAAAGTTCAGAGTCTTAATCACTGGACCATCATGAAAGTCCCGAGACTTGCTTTTCTTGTTTGACCATTTACTTCCCAAAACCTGGAACAGGGTCTGCCACAGAGCAGGTATTCAGTTAAGTAAGAGCTGAATGAGCCAATGAACGAATGCCCCAGACCAGCGCTGTCCAATAGAACTTTCAACGATGGAAATGCTCTATGTCTGTGGGGGCCAGTGTGGCGGCCACAGCTGTTGGTCACATGGCTAGCCCAGTGGTAAATGATCACTGGGGATATGGCTCCTGCCACTAAGAAGCTGAGTTTCTCTTTTATTTTAACCAATTTAAATTTCAAAAGCCACAAGGACAGTTCAGATACAGTATTGAATGCTGCAGTGGCAGACCAAGGTGAAGACGGAGTCCCTTCAATAGCAAGAAAGAGGGAAGAAAGAACACAGGAAAAAGAAAGAGAGAGAAAGCTGCATGGTGCTCTCTGGGGAGTGCTGTGGACACCTTGTCAATGTTATAAGGAGCTCTAACAGTTGGGGCTCTTGGTAGAAAATGCCAGTATTTTTTTCTTCTTAGTTAAGAGGCACCCCACTTTCTGGAGCATGAAGCAATTTGGCGGCTGCACTAAGGACTCCTGAGGCTCAGGGACCAGAAATGAAGAAACTGTAAGCGTCGTGATGGGAAACATCAATAGCACAGCCTCTCTTCTACGCAGCCCCCTAGGGCAGCCTCGCTTCAAAACACACGCCCCGGTGGCGCTATCCAGAGCTGTCGCCAGGAAGGCTCTGCCAGCTCCACTCCTCCTCCTTCCACGGGGAGCACGGGGGCTACGCTGTTTCAAGGGGAAAGCTGTGGTCCTGGGTGGGCTGCATCTCTTCCCTGGGGCATTCCAGCAACCGTTCACAGCCGTGGTGCCAGGCACTCCTGGACCCTCCCCCAGGAATGTGAAGTCCTGGAGGCATCAAGGCGGGGTAGGCTCTGAGCGTGTTCAGGTGCCAGACCTGGGGCGAGCTGCTTGACCTCCTTGACCTCTGGGGATGCTAATTCCCACTCTGCAGAGGGCTGTTAGGGACCATGAGTCAGCAAATGCATGCAAAGCCCTTAGCACTGGGCAGAGTGAGGGCTCGGTGTTACTTATTATATCAGATAGCCTCACTGCCCCACCCAAAACTCTCTTGAGGGACAGTTTTGCCCATCCCTCTGTATTCCACTCCTTTCTACATACATGTAAAAAGTGTTAGTGGCTCAGTCATGCCCGACTCTTGGCGTGACCTCATGGACTGCAGTCTGCCAGGCTCCTCTGTCCATAGCATTTCTCAGGCAAGAATAGCGGAGTGGGTTGCCATTCCCTTCTCCAAGGGATCTTCCCAGCCCCTTCCCAAACCCAGGTCTCCTGCATTGCATGCAGATTCTTTACTGCTGGAAGCACCAAGGAAGCCCCTACATATGTGTAACAAATCGTCCATGTGTGTGCTGTGTGGAGCATCAAGCAATAATATTTGGGATTTCTTAGGACGACAGCATCTACAATCCTTGAAAACTCACAAATTGCCCTAAAACAGTCACAAGCCTGGGATCGCATCAGAGTAAAAAAAATAACAATTAAGGATAATAGTAACAACCACTAACAGGTACTGAGTACTTGCTATGGAGAAGGAAGTGGCAACCCACTCCAGTGTTCTTTCCTGGAGAATCCCAGGGACGGGGGAGCCTGGTGGGCTGCCGTCTATGGGGTTGCACAGTTGGACACAACTGAAGCGACTTAGCAGCAGCAGCAACTTGCTACGCACCAGGCATGGCACTGAGAGCTGTATACACAGTGCTTCCTATATTCTTTAGAACCATCCTGAAGTAGTGTTTTTCCTAATTTATAGATGATGCGAAACTGGAGACGGGTAGTCACTTCCCCAAGTCCTCACAGCCATTTAGGGGCCTCCCAGGATTCAAACCCAGGTCTGTGTGGGTTCAGAGCTCAGGCCTTTGACCTCTGGCCTCTGTCAGGTACTGCGAAGTTGTTCCACCTCTACAACGCAGACCTCCTCAGACATAAGCAAGGCAAGAAATTCCTGCGCATCTAGGTGGAAAGTGCCCCACGGCTTTCACGCTAACTAGAAATACTGACTAGATAGTAATAACCTCCATGGAATCTTCCTGGTTTACCAAAGAGCATGAATCCCTGAAGGTGGTTGAGCATTCAACATCACTCATTATCATAAAATTGCAAATCAAAACCACAATGAGGTACCATCTCATGCCAGTCAGAATGGCTGCGATCCAAAAGTCTACAAGCAATAAATGCTGGAGAGGGTGTGGAGAAAAGGGAACCCTCTTACACTGTTGGTGGGAATGCAAACTAGTACAGCCACTGTGGAGAACAGTGTGGAGATTCCTTAAAAAACTGGAAATAGAACTGCCTTATGACCCAGCAATCCCACTGCTGGGCATACACACTGAGGAAACCAGAATTGAAAGAGACACGTGTACCCCAATGTTCATCACAGCACTGTTTATAATAGCCAGGACATGGAAGCAACCTAGATGTCCATCAGCAGATGAATGGATAAGAAAGCTGTGGTACATATACACAATGGAGTATTACTCAGCCATTAAAAAGAATACATTTGAATCAGTTCTAATGAGGTGGATGAAACTGGAGCCTATCATACAGAGTGAAGTAAGCCAGAAAGAAAAACACCAATACAGTATACTAACGCATATATATGGAATTTAGAAAGATGGTAACAATAACCCTGTATGCGAGACAGCAAAAGAGACACAGATGTATAGAACAGTCTTTTGGACTCTGTGGGAGAGGGAGAGGGTGGGATGATTTGGGAGAATGGCATTTAAACATGTATAATATCATATAAGAAATGAATCACCAGTCCAGGTTCAATGCAGGATGCAGGATGCTTGGGGCTGGTGCACTGGGATGACCCAGAGGGATGGTACAGGGAGGGAGGTGGAAGGGGGGTTCAAGATGGGGAGCACGTGTACACCCGTGGCGGATTCATGTTGATGTATGGCAAAACCAATACAATATTGTAAGGTAATTAGCCTCCAATTAAAATAAATAAATTTAAATTTAAAAAAAAGAGATGGTTGAGCATTAGTTTTCTATTGCTGCAGTAAAAAATCATCACAAACTTGGTCTCTTAACACAATTTGTTATCTTTTGTTGTTGTTGTTCAGGCACTAAGTCCCGTCTGACTCTTTGTGACCCCATGGACTACAGCACATCTGGCCTCCCTGTCCCTCACTCTCTCCTGGAGTTTGTCCAAGTTCACGTCCATTGATTTGATGATGCTATTGAAGCATTTCAGCCCCTGCCGCCCTCTTCTACAGCCCTGTAAATCGGAAGTCTGCAATGAGTCTCACGGGGCAAAAATCAAGGTGTCAGCCAGGCTGTGCTCCTCTGGAGGCCCCAGGGGAGAAACTGTTTCTTTGACTTTCCCAGCTTCTAGAAGATGCTTGCTTTCCTTGGCTCATGATCATTCCTCCATCTGAAGCCAGTAGAGTCTCATCTTCCAATCAGTCCCTGACTTCAACCTTCCTGTCTCCCTCTTATGAAGACGCTGTAACTTCATTAAACCCACACAGATAATCCAGGATATCTCCCCATCTGAAGATCCTTAACTTGACTACATCTGCCAAGCCCCTTTTGCCAAGTAAGACAATGTATTTACATTTTCCAGAGATTAAAAAGCTGGTGTCTTTGAAGGCTTTTTTTTTTTTGCCTACCACACTTTACCCTTGGGCCCCAGAAGACTCATCAACATGCAAAATACATTCACCCCATCCCAACATCCCCAAAGTGTCAGCTCATTACAGGGGGAAGTAACCATGGCTCACTCTTAATGACCGCTTGCTATGTGTTACCCCATTAACCTTCATACCACCCCAGTACACAGATAAGAAATCAAAGGCTCAAAGTGGCCAAGTGATTGGCCCAAACTGAGGCAGGCCTTGAAATCAGATATAATTGACTCACTCTGAACTGAGTTCAAATACTGTCAGTACTTACAGCTGGAGTTGGTTTTTTGTTTGTTTGTTTTCATTTCGCATCGTCAGGTCTTCGTTGAGGTATGCGGGATCTAGTTCCCTGACCAGGGATCAAGTCTGGGCTCCCTGCATTGGGAGAACTGAGTCTTAGCCCCTGGATCACCAGAGAAGTCCCTGAAGTTGGGTTTCAAAAGTAGACTGAATTCGGAAAGTCAGAAAGGAGAGGAGAGGGCATTCTAAACAGGAGGAAGGGCTAGAGTGAAGGCTTGGAGGCAGGAAAGCACACTCCACGTGCAGGAGTCCACAGATCGGCTTGGTGTGACAGGGACATGGAGCTTATGAAGGGAAGGAGCAGGGACAAGACTTAGACACACACGTGGAAATCACAGTGAGGACCTTGAGTGACGAGTGACAGGAATGGATCTTCTCCTGCATGAACGAACAAGAACTGAATCTCAGACTGGGCCACTCCGGTTGCTTTTCAAGAGATGCTTCATGAGGATGAGACAAGACGAAATTTTGAACTAGTCATTCTGTGCCTTTCTGTTTTACATCTCCCACTGGTCAAGGAGTCACATATTTTTTTACCTCTCCAGATTGGAATACGAGTTTCATGAGGGCATGGAGGTCTGTTTTATTCTCTGCTATACTCCCAGCACTCCGAACATGTTGCACATAACAAGTTCTTGATAAATACTTGCTGGGCGAGTATAAAGAGAAGAAAAAAAAAAGTTCCTTTTTTTTTTAACTTTTAAAGAGGACTCTTGATGCTACCTCAAAATCCATCATTTGAAAGTTCTAAACTTTTGATTTTCAAGATGACAGCTTGTGGGAAAAGAAAGAGCCTCTTAGGACTTAAAAGTCCATAAAAGCAAATTTGGAAAGTATCAGTTAGACTGGAAGAGGGTAGAGAAGGGGAGGAGATGCCACCTAAGGGGCTCAGTGGGGTCTCTGAGGGGACCAGACCTGGGGGTGGGGGGCACAAGGGGAGGAGTCATTGTGGAGAGGCAGCTGAACTCTGTCCACCAGCTCCAAGGATACACAGGGAGGCCAGCCGATGCCTCCTGTCCATCCCTGGCCATTTTTTTAATTAATTAAGTTATTTTAATAGGAGGCTAATTACTTTACAACATTGTGATAGTTTTTGCCATACATCGACATGAATCAGCCACTGGTGTACATGTGTCCCCCATCCTGAACCCCCCTCCCATCTCCCTCTCCACCCTATCCCTCTGGGTTGTCCCAGACCACACTGAAACATCTATACTACCACATGTAAAATAGATGACCAGTGCAAGTTCGATGCATGAAGCAGGGCATCCCTGGCCATTTAAACAGACTTGTCACATGTCCCCTGCCCTGAAGACCCTGTGACTATGGCCTGTGCCATCTGTCGAAGGCATCCTTCCTGCTTCCTCCTTCCTTCTGCCACAGACAGTCCAGCAGAAGTTACATCCACTCCACCGAGACCCTTTGCACAACCCCATCCAAATGCCAACAGTGCAGGACATCCACAGGTCTTAGCTACCCACCCAAAGCCGGAAGGACTTTCCCTGATATGTGGAGGATTGTCCATGAGGAAGAGATATTTCTCAGAAACCAGGCTTGATTGAGACAGGAGAGGAGCAAAACCCACTCCCACCACAGAGCACAGGCTGCAGCTTAAGGCCCTGGACAGTTCAGCTCTCCACACCCCAGTGGCCTCCCGTTCTGCCCACAGCCCGCCTTGCTTTTTTAGAACATGCATTCGAATACCGTGAGCAGCAGAAAATACACCACCATTCTCCTCAAACAGAAGCCGTAGTGGAAAATAAAGGAGAGAAACAAATCTGTGCCAAATCAAAGATAATTCACTGCATCAAAATAAGCAACCGCATTAAACACATAAGCACACAGAGTTCCCATCGGGGCCACTTGGGGAGGCAGAAAGGGGCCCACAGCCCTGCCGCGATTTCAGAAGTCATTGTACCGCAGGATCGTGCTACAGCTTTTCAATCCACATGGTGGTTCTGTGCAATGATCTTCCAGAAATGTGGATCTGATCCCATCAAACCACTGCTTCAGTGACTCCCAGGGGTCTTGGGACAAAGTCCAGAGTGCTTGGTATGACACCCGCGGTTCCAAGTAGGCCAGCCCTTCTCGGCTTCCCTCCTGAGTCTGCACATGATGGTTAAATTTTACGTGTAAACTTGACTGGTCTAAGGCATGCTTAGTAAAACACTTCCGGGTGTGTCTATGAAGATGTTGCTGGAAGAACTGGCATCTGAGTCCATAGACTGAGCAAAGAAGGTCACCCTCACCCTCACCCACCAGTGAGGGCAGATGGGCACCAACCAATCCATCTAGGCAGGAAGAAAGCAAATGGCACAGAAATGGTGAATTTGCTTTCTTGCTTCAGCTGGGACATCCTCCCACCCTCGGACTTCAGTAAGCCTGGTTCTTGGGCCTTCAATCTCAGACTGGGACTTACACCACTGGGCCCCCTGGTAATCTGCTACACAGCCACAAAAAACTAGCATATCATTTGTTGTGCTTTTCCCTTGTTTAAGCAACACATACATGCATACATGCAGACTCCCTGATCCTACAACAGAAGCCTGCACCCCTGCCCAGCCTCATCTCACCTTGGTTCCATCTCCAGCCCCCATGTCCTTCCCCCAACCCCCGAAGACTCGAGCAAGACAAGCTTGCTTCCATCTGCTCTTTCCTCTATGTGAAGCTTTCTTCCCACACACCCCATGCACTTCCCTAATCTGCACACAGTTGGGCATTCTTGTCATTAGACGTCCTTCCTTAGAGGCATCTTCCCAGTGCACCTGACTAGAGTCGTGACCAGGTTACTCTCTTTCACTCTGCTCCTTGGCACAGTATGTTACACGGACTCGCCCGTCCTGCCACTGCACATGAGGACCCAGGAACCAGGCATGGAATCATTTGAGTGAAAGCAACCAATAGGGTTTTCTCTTTTCTCTCTCTCTCTCTTTATTTTTAATTAATTTTTATTAAAGTATAGTTGCTCTACAATGTTGTGTTCATCTCTGTTGTACAGTGAAATGAGTCAGCTATATGTATACATATATCCCCTTTAGGACTTGCATCTCTTTCAGGCCACCACAGTGTGTTAGGAAAGCTCCCTGTGCTAGAGTATGTTCCCATTAGTTACCTATGTTATATATAGTATCGATAGTGTATATGTATCAATTCCAATCTCCCAATTCCTCCCACCCACCACCTTCCCACTTGGTATCCATATATTTGTTCTCTACGTCTGTGGCTCTATTTCTGCCTTGCAAATAAGATCATGTATACCATTTTTATAAATAAAGTGAATTAGAATAGAAAATATCAGAGCACTTTTCATGCGCTGCTGTCCACATAATGAAAATTTAATGAAACTTTTGTTTCTGTGTGTCTGTGGAGACACAATATCAAATTAATTTCCTAGCGTGGGATGAGTTCACAAAGTTTGAGAAATGCTGCTCTGATATTTTTATTGTTCTTTTTTGCTTGTTTGCTTACAGCCTCTCTTGTTTGCCACTGAAGTGCCCAGTGCTTGAGGGTGGTTGGCACTTAAAATATTAGATGGATGGTTGAGGGGAGGGAGGGGAAGAAAGAAGGACGGAAGGAAGAGGAAAGGGAGACTAAGCCATAGGTTGCTCATGACGCTCAGAGCTGAAATTAAGTCTCTTAAAAGGGCATCTTTAAAACCATATATGACTTTATGGCAGCTCAGCTCCTACACTAGAAACAGGAAGTGAAATACACAACCATTGGAAGCAGGAAGACAAAACCATTACTTGTAGCTCATATAACAACACAGTGGGAATACCCAAGGGAACCAACTAGAAGATTCTTAGAATTGGCAAGACAGCAAGAATTTAGAAAAACATTTGGGTAATAGAATGAAGATAGAAACATCAGTTGCTCCTGGACAAATATGGATGGTATAGATGGTGGGGGAAGAACACAGGCTGGGGGAAGGTTGCGAGGTGGGTATCTTCCATCTGTCTCCATGCCTCCTCTCCTCTCATCTCCATCCGTTCCGGAAGCTGGTCCATGCGGACTGCATCGATGGGCCCCTGGATCTCTAGCTTCCAGTTGGGTTTAGCCAAAGGAGAACACCAGCAGAATGTCAAAGGGAGGGAAGACAGCTTGAAGTATTCACTCCCCGACTCCCTTCTCTCCCAGTGTCCTCTGATAGGCTGGGTAGCATGCTTAGTCGCTCAGTTGTGTCCGACTCTTTGCGACCACCAGGACTATAGTCCACCAGGCTCCTCTGCCCATGGGGATTCTTCAGGCAAGAATACTGGAGTGGATTGCCATGCCCTCCTCCAGGGCATCTTCCCAATCCAGGGATTGAACCCAGGTCTCCCGCATTGAAGGCAGATCCTTTAGCATCTGAGTCACCAGGGAAGCCCAGATAGGCTAGGTATCCCAATATAAGGCTCCAGTTCCTGTGAAGGGGGCCCTCTCCACAGGACTCGCCCTTCCGTGTTCTCATCTTTGCTGCCTCTTCTTGCCTCTTCAAGTTGGAGTGCAAACTGCCCCCTATTAAGGGATTCTCTAATGCCTTATGGTTTTCCTATCGTCTCCCTACCCCACATCTTGGTAAACAGTCCATGTATAAACTCCCTTTGAGTTACCCACCTTGAGTGTCTTTTGTCTCCAGCCAGAACAGCAACCTATATTGGGTGCGAGGGTTCCATTCCCAGTAGCAATAAAAATCGATGAAACAGAAACAGCGAGTGAGAGAGAAGCAAAACAATAGTCAAAAATGAATTGGACCTACACAAGCTTGCCTGGGTGGGAAGACTAAATAGGTAAGGAAAAATATCAATTCTGCCCAAATTAACGTATACGCTTAAGACAGTCCCAATCAAAATTTCAATTGCTCTTAGGGGAAGAGTGACAAAACTACTCTGAAATTAAGAATCACGCCAACAATGCTTAAGAAACAAGCAAGAGTGCTTAAGGACCACAATACAAAGGAGGACAAATGCAAAACAGATTCTTTCTATCATAAGTTCTTTCTATCATAAGGCTTGACATAAACACACTAAAATATGTGTGAAATAGATAGCTAGGAGAACCTGCTGCATATCACAGGGAGCTCAACCCAGTGTTCTGTGATGACCTAAACGGGTAGGATGGTGGGGAGAGGTCTAAGACAGCGGGGACCTAGGTATACTTATAGCTGATTCACTTCACTGTAAGCGGAAACGAGTGCAACATTGTAAAGCAACAATAAAAATTAAAATTAACTAAAATATTATTTTAAATAAAATAATAAAAGTGAAAAAAAATAAGGCTCTAGCCATGGGATCACGTGAGAAGTGGAAGAGTTGATGGGAAACAAAGTTAAATTATAGAGATGCCTGAACCACACCAGAGCACAAACAGAAACATCTATCATATGTTAAAGGAGGCATCATAAGCCAGTGGGATAAGGAAAACTACTCACAAATCAGTCTCTAGAAAATTGGTTGTTTGTGGGAATATAACCCAGTTAGATCCTCAAACATATATCAAAACAAATTCCAAATCTATATAGGATTTAAAATGTAAAAACTGACCCGTAAACACTTAAAGAGAATCTAGATAAATTTTTAGTTGATGTTAAGAACGGAAAGGATATTCAAAGCATAAAATCAATGAGTGAAAATAAAAAATCACCAAAGAAAAGACTGAATGAACTGATTACCTAAAAATAAAAAAATATCTCTATTTCAGAACCATAATAAACTCAATTGAAAAGCAAATGACAAACCTGGAAAAAACCCAAAATGACTATGACAGATTAGGAGTATCTTCTTTTATATATAAAGACTTCTTCCAAATCGATAAGAAGAACATTAATGCCCCAGTAGAAAAAATGAGCTATGGACACGGATGGAGAATTCACAGAAAAAAAATATATAAACAGCCAATAACACATGAAAATATGTGTTTTTTAAAAATAAGTTTAATAGCACTTTCCCCATATCACGCTGGCAACATTTTTAAAAAGACTTGCTAGGAGTGAGGGACACAGTGGGAGGCAGAGAGCGATGTTTTTTACAACCTTTCTTAAAAGCAATTCAACAAAATACACTGAGAATCCTTCAAAAGTTTATATGGCATTATTTGCAACAGAAAAGAAATCAATTGGGAGTTTAGGATTAGCAGATGCAAAATATTATATATAGGATGAATAAACAACAAGGCCTTACTGCAGAGCACAGGGAGCTATATTCAATACCCTGTGATAAAGCATAATGGAAAGGAATATGAGAAAGAATATATATGTATAGCTGGATCAGTTTGCTGTACAGCAGAAATTAACACAACATTGTAAATCAACTATACTTCAATAAATTTTTTAAATAAAAATGTTTAAAAATGGGGAAAAAAATCAATCAAAAATGCCCAAGTAGAAGGAGAAATTACAAATAAATGATGGTCCAGCCACAATATGGAATATTATGCAAGTATTACATTTTCTATTCCCAGAGACTTTTTAATGAGAAAGGGATTTATTCAGGAGGTAATGCTTTTTAATCAGGACCCAAACACCTACCTTACGGTATGATATCCATTTTGTTTTAAAAGAGAATTGTATGAAAACTGGAAAAAATAAATATCATGCTTTGCAGAAATATATATAGATGCAAAAAAAAGAAAAGCAAGCAGTGCATGCTGGTTCCAGGTGATGGGTGTCTGGTGGGGAGGGAGGCATGAAGGGCAGTTGGACAGAAGTCCTTGTCGAGGACATAGTTCTTGTTTGGGGTGGTGGGTCTCATTACACTTCAAAACTGAAATAACTATTAAGATAAACCATATGAGATTGCTAACAATCAACTGCTTCTGATCTTCAAAAGTGGCAGAGTGAATATGCAGATGACAGACAGACAAAACTGGCCACAACAGAACCAAGGCTGAGATTATGTCATGACTAACGGCTGTGAGTAATTCAATTTTAAGAAGAGAAAGATTCGGGAGGCAATTCAGTAAAAATGTTAGTGGTACTCATCTCCCAGTGGGATAATTAAAAGTAATTATTCTTTTCTCCTTTATTTTCTACTTCTCAAATTTTCTGCCAGGAAAATGGAATATTTTACAGACTTCGAAATACATGTCAGTTTCCTTGCCCTTCTATCCTGCTCTAATATCTAGCCCTGGCTCAAGAAGACAAAAATCACGGTTTGAGCCCTTGACCCCACCTATGGTTAAGGTACAGATCCCGGAGTTGTATAATGATTATTAATAATTAAGTAAAATTGGCAATAATATCATGATTATTGGCCATGCACATGCTCTGTTTAACTCACTGACTTCTCCTAATCACCTGTGAAGGAGTGACTATAATTGTCCTCTTTTTACAGATGAAGAAACTGATGCTCTGAACAGTCAGGTAGCCTGTCCAAGGTCACAGAGTGAGTGAATGGCAGAGCTGGGAGTTGTACCCAAGACTCCAGAGACCTCTGTCTCTCCTGGCACACAGACCTGCTAGTCCCCTAAGGATAAATAAAAAGCCAAAAGCGTTTATTCTTATCAAACAGCAAGTCAGAGAGGCTCTGAGGAAGGGGCTAATCCCCTAGAGAGCAGCTGTCACCGAGGCAGGGCCCGGAACATGGGCTGAGAAGGAGAGCGCCCCAAGCAGAGAGCAGGGTGCCATGTCTAACACCAACTGCGGCCGCCTTTCTGGTTCAGGGCCTCGCCTGTGCAATGAAGCATCTAATAGGGTCCCTGGACACTGTGAGTCATGCCCAAAACATTTAACTTGAATCAGACTCAAATTCAATTCCTCAGAAATGAGCCCAGGGCTCTCAGGGTGCTGCTGCTCTCCAGAGTTGTCTTGAATATCCTCCCATGAACCCCTGGCATCATCGCTCACTCCAATCAGGAGACCAGACCCCAGCCTCCTCCCCTCCACCCTCTCTACTCACTCCCCTTCCACAGGCCACCCCTCAACACTGAATGTGCCTCCTATTTTTGCACAGCTGTTACTCTGTCCCCCGGTTCCTTCCCAATACATGCAAATACACACACACACCCATGTGCAAACACATGCACACTCATATGTGTACATGCACAAACATGCATACATTTGTCCAAGCTACCATCCTTCAAGTCTCAGCCTGCACATCAGGAAAACAGGAAAGCCTCTGTGATACTCTTTATCTGAGTCTGGGTCAGATCTCCCTACAACCATCTCTTACAGCACTGTGTGGTTTTCCCTTGCAGCTCTGACCACAGTTTAAGTTAAATGTTTCCCTGGGAAAATGTCTATTTAATATCTGTCTCTCCCACCAGGCGTGAGTTCCATGGGGGCAGAGACCCTCTGCCTTGCTCACTAAGCACATAGCACACACAGATACAGTGCCTGGAAGCCACTGAAGAAAACAAGGAGAAAAGGAGGTGTTGCGCCCATTTGAAAGATGGAGACACTGATCCCAGCGTGAATCAGCAGTCCCCAGGACTCAGCCTCCTAAACCCTAGGAGGTGACAGACATTTAATTCATTCACATTTGTTAAGGACATTTTCAAACACACACAGAAAAGCGAGCACCACCAGACTTCACGTGGCCATGGGTCAACTGCAACCCATCTTCTGCAGTTCTCTCATCTGCCCATCCTTGCCACTTTGGTTGGTTGGCTAGTTTTCTTAGAATATTTCAAAGCAAACCCCAAACATTATGTCATTTACCCGTAAATACTTCATTAGGTATTCCTAACAAGGAAGAGCCCATAACCATGACATCATTGTCACCCTCAACTTAATTGACAATGATTCCTTAATAAAATCAAATTAGTTCAGGTCTCAGAAATACCTTTTCAAAAAAAAAAATTGGTTTGATTTCTAAATGGACTAAAGACCTAAATGTAAGACCAGAAACTATAAAACTAGAGGAAAACATAGACAGAACACTCGATGACATAAATCAAAGCATGATCCTCTATGACTCACCTCCTAGAGTAATGGAAATAAAAACGAAAGTAAACAAGTGGGACCTGATTAAACTTAAAAGCTTTTGCATAGCAAAGGAAACTATAAGCAAGGTGAAAACAGCCCTTAGAATGGGAGAAAATAATAGCAAATGAAACAACTGACAAAGGATTAATTTCCAAAATATACAAGCAGCTCATACAACTCCATACCAGAAAAACAAACAACCCAATCAAAAAGTGAAAAAAAGACCTAAACAGACATTTCTCCAAAGAAGACATATAGATGGCTAACAAACACGTGAAAAGATGTTCAACATCACTCGTTAGAGAAATGCAAATCAAAACTACAATGAGATATCACCTCATACCAGTCAGAATGGCCTTCATCAAAAAGTCTACAAACAATAAATGCTGGAGAGGGTGTGGAGAAAAGGGAACACTCTTGTACTGTTGGTGAGAATGTAAATTAATATGGCCACTATGGAAGACCGTATGGAGATTCCTTAAAAAAGCTAGGAATATAACCACCATATGACCCGGCAATCCCACTTCTAGGCATATACCCTAAGGAAACCAAAATTGAAAGAGACACATGTATCCCATTGTTCATTGCAGCACTATTTACAATAGCTAGAACATGGAAGCAACCTAGATGTCCACAGACAGATGAATGGATAAAGAAGTTGTGGTACATACACACGATAGAATATTACTCAGCTGTAAAAAGGAACACATTTGAGTCAGTTCTAATAAGGTGGATGAATCTAGAACCTATTATACACTGTGAAGTAAGTCAGAAAGAGAAAGATAAATATGGTATTCTAACCCATATATACGGAATCTAGAAAAATAGTACTGAAGAATTTATTTACAGGGAAGCAGTGGAGAAACAGACATAGAGAATAGACTTATTATGGACAGAGTAACATGGAAACTTACATTACCATATGTAAAACAGATAGCTAACAGGAATTTGCTGTATGGCTCCAGAAACTCAAACAGGGGCTCTGTATCAACCTAGAGGGGTGGGATGGGGAGGGAGATGGGAGGAAGGTTCAAAAGGGAGGGGATATATGTACACATATGGCTGACTCATGTTGAGGTTTGACAGAAAACAGCAAAATTCTGTAAAGCAATTATCCTTCAATTAAAAGATAAATAAATTTTTAAAAAACTGGTTTGATTTCTGCCATATGTCAACATGAATTAGCCATAGGTGTATATCTTCCAGTGGTTTTGTGTGTGTGTGTGAATCAGGGTCCTAAGAAGGCCCACACATCACATTTCGGTGATGAATCTCTTAAATCTCTTTTCATCCGTAACAGTTCTTCTCCTGTTCTTCATGCCCTTCATCCTTTGATGAAACTGGTTCATTTGTCGTCCTACATTTAATTTTCAGGAACAACTTCCCTATCTTGAATCAATGCCTTTAGCAGGGACCCACGGTGGGGGATTGCTGACACGGCATCTTCCCCCTGCCAGGACTCCTGGGGCAGCGCCCTGCCCTCTAGACTCTGCACGTGTCACCCTCCTTACATCTAGCCTTTGTTTCAGGTCAGCTCAAGGCAGAGAACAGCTGTCTGATCCTGTTCTGATAAAGTGAACCCCAACACTCCATCTGGGAACTGTCCAGAGTTGGGACCCAGAGGCCTGACAGCTCCAGAAGGTATTGAGCTCCCAGGTATTGAGCACCTGGATTAGAGAGGACACCGTGGAACCAGAGGAGGTACAGGGTTTCAAGAAGATGCCCTTGAGAATCCTCCTCTTTTCTCTGTAGATTGGAGAGTTAATCCAGGGGCGGGTCTAAGTAACCAGATGTCTGCAGTCTGACTTTGCTCCTACTCTGGCTACTGATCCCCCATATGCTCTTACCTAGATGGCCCAGAAAACCTAGACACCTTGGTCCTTACAAGAAGCTGGTATGAGCTACAGAGGGGCTGGAAGGTGGAAACACGTCCAGAGCTGTTGACAGGACTCTGGCCAGGGAGGCTGAACACTCCCTTCTAGCTGAGGAGCTCTATAAATCATGGTGGAAGTTTACCTCTTTGAGACAAGTGAGTCCAAGAAATCAATCTACTCTCTCTGCTGGAGTCTCCAGACTTCAAAGAGATAATAAAATGTTCCAACTAAATACAAATCACATTTATCTTTGGTTTTCCTAGGTGAAGCTGAGATCCCAATGAGCCCATGACTGCAGGGACACCGAGTGAAGCATTTTCACTCGTTAATTCATCCGTTCGGCCACCTACCAACCATCCTGATTGTCTGTTACAAGGTCAGGTCTAGTGGACATAGGGATGATGACAGTTGCGATGACATCTAACCGCATTCACATTTTACCACGTGGTATCATGCTATATCCTTCAGATGCTTCATTTCATTTACCCATCACAATGAGGACCGCCCACTTGGGGTAGATGCTGACACACTCATTGTATAAGTTCTCTCTGCCTCGTCACAGATTCTCATAAATTTAAAATGACCGTATTAGGATTTCCATGGCGGTCCAGTGGTTAAGAGTTTGCCTTCCATTGCAGGGGTTGCAGGTTCGATCCCTGATCAGGGAGCTGAAATCTCACATACCTCGTGGCCAAAAAAACCCAAAAAACATAAAACAGCAATATTGTAACAAATTCAATAAAAAAATTTTTTCTTTAAATGCTCCACGTTAAAAAAATAATTTTTTTTTTAATAATCTGCCTCATAAAACAAAGGAATTGATAAATGACTCACCAACGGCAGGAAGCCGAAATAGTCTGGATAGAATCAGAACTCAAACATTAGTTCTTTTGATTCCACATATTGTGATCTCTTACTGAACACAAACTTTTCCCCACACTCTTCCCTTTGTGGCTCCAACAGTAAAGAATCTGCCTGCAATGCGGGAGAGCCAGGTTCAATCCCTGGGTCGGGAAGATCCCCTGGAGAAGGGAATGGCAACCCACTCCAGTATTCTTGTATGGAGAATCCCATGGACAGAGGAGCCTGGTGGGGTCCATGGGGTCACAAAGAGTCAGACATGAGTGAGTGAGTGACTGACACTTTCACTTTCTTTCAAAATGAAAATACAGGTACTGTATTTATTTTTTTAAGCGGCATATAAATGGACCTACACAATTCAAAAAAATTAAAAATTAAATAAAACAACAGCATTTAATATCTCACAGTTCCTGTAGGTCTGAGCACAACTTAGCTGGACTGCTACGTCTGGGTGTCACCAGGCTGTGACTCAGATGTCAGTAGGGATGTGGCCTCATCAGAGACTCAACTAACGAAAGACCTGCTCCCTCACCCCCTCAGGCTGTGGGCAGAATGTACTTCCTTGTGGCTACAGGACAGAGGGCTTCAGCTTCTTGCTTCAGAGCAGCTTGCTTCTTCCAGGGCAGCAAGTCTGCTGGCAAACGGAGCTTTGTAGAACATAACATAATCATGGGCGTGGCATCCCATCTGGGAGTTAGAGGCAAGTCATGGGTACCATCCGCACGCAAGGGGAGGGCACCCCACAAAGTCAGGAACATGAGGAGGCTGAGATCATAAGGGCCACCTGAAAGTCTGTCCACTGTGTGTATTACACAGACCAGGAAAGGAAAAAAAAAAAAGGCTCCGAGGGTGCATAACACTTCCCTTCTGTCACAGAGCCAAGTGACCTGGAATTGGAAGCCAAGTTTAAAGCACTTCAAGGCCCATGATCTCATCCATAAGTACATTATTCAGAGGCATCACTACCCTTTAAGGAGTCATGGTCTGCCTCACCTACAGTAGAGACAGCAACAGATCCTGCTGATCCAGTTTGGCAAGAATCTAACAGATGAATAAACAGAGAGCTTGGTCTGGGGGGAAGATCGGTTCTGCCAGGGACCCTTTGTCCCTGGTCTTAGGACGAGTTAGATCAACAGAGAAGAGATGTGAGAGAACTCCGAGTAGATGTAACGAAAAATACGAAAATGAAGCAGTCTGAGATGCTGGCGTTTTCCAACGCCTCCAGAAAGCTTTGTGTGATTGAGATCTTAATAAAATGAAAGAGGCTGGACAGGACCTGACAGGGAAAGGGCAGGTTGTAAAGAGTGTGGACCTCTTCCACCTGGAGTGGAGAGGGCCCTTACATCTCTGACACCATAGTAGCAGCAGCGGTGCCCATCACATGACGGACTTTTAAAATTTGTAGTTACACCAAGCAGGATGTGAAATCTTAGTTCCCCAACCAGGGATTGAATCCGTACCCCCTGCAGTGGAAGCATGAAGTCTTAACCACTGGATTGCAAGGGAAGTCCCTCACATGATGGACTTTTAAACTTTAAAAACCAAGAAGGTTTGACCAGCAACTTGAGAATGTTCTCTTTGGGCAAGGCTACTCTTTGCTGATCTAATAGTTCTCCAGAGATCTTGAGAAATGTGTTCCTACCATGGTCAGGCTACTTAACTCTGGGTTAGCAGGGATGTAAAACTATGCAGCAGGCTGAGGAAGTGAAGGGAACAAGGCCTGTGACAGTCCCAGGAGTAACAACGTTCAGAGCAGCCCACCTTGGCCACCACCGCCAGAAGCACTGCCCACTAGCCTTGTGTTCCAACAGCTCAGCACCTAAGCAGGCAACTGATACCCAGATTTTGGTTGGAAGGACTGACTCTGCTGCTGCTGCTGCTGCTAAGTCGCTTCAGTCGTGTCCAACTCTGTGCGACCCCATAAACGGCAGCCCACCAGGCTCCCCCGTCCCTGGGATTCTCCAGGCAAGAACACTGGAGTGGGTTGCCATTTTCTTCTCCAATGCATGAAAGTGAAAAGTGAAAGTGAAGTTGCTCAGTCGTGTCCGACTCATAGAGACCCCATGGACTGCTGCCTACCAGGCTCCTCCGTCCATGGGATTTTCCAGGCAAGAGGACTGGAGTGGGTCTCCACTGCCTTCTCCTGACTCTACTGAGAACCAAGTCAAAGAAAGGTACACCTCAACTACATCTGGACTTTCTTTTGTCTCCTCTTTGCTGGGAACAATAGTGTGATTAATCTATCATTGGTTTGGATGGTGTTATTCCTTTATTGGCTTATTAAGAGATGTTATCCTCTATGTTATTGATTTGTGAAAAATTATTATTATAAATCATAATTCCTACAGAGAACCTGTGTCAAATAAATTACTGGCAAAGACAGCCTCAGTCTCTGAGCATAATTTGCCCTGAACAGAACATGGGGGCACAGTGCCCCCTGCTGTGCCAAGGAACCCAGGGAAGGCAGAGAACGGAGAAACACGGGCTCCCTGGAAATCGTTCAAAAGACATTGTTAAACTCCCTGTGCTAAGGGAAAAAACCAGACCCAAAAAGATTTCCTGGTGGCTCAGATGGTAAAGAATCCCTGGATTGGGAAGATCCCCTGGAGAAGGGAATGGCTGTCCACTGCAGTATTCTTGCCTGGAGAATTCCATGGACAGAGGAGCCTGGTGGTCTATAATCCATGGGGATGCAAAGGGTCAGAAACAACTGAGTGACTAACATTTTCACTTTCAAAAAGACTCCATTTACATGAGGTACCTAGAATAGGCAAATTCATAGAGATAGAAAGTAGAATGGTGGTGACAAGGGCCTGAGTGGGGGAGGGGCAGTGGGTAGTATTTAATTAGTGCAGGGTTTCTGTCTGGAAGTTGAGAAAGTTCTGGAAATGAGTAGTAGTGACACAACATTGTAAATGAACTTAAAGCCACTGAATCATACACTTAAAATGGTTAAAATGATCATTTTATGTTGTGTGTATTTTATCCCAGGTATAAAGGTGGGGTGGTATGGAGAAGGCAATGGCATCCCACTCCAGTACTCTTGCCTGGAAAATCCCATGGGTGGAGGAGCCTGGTAGGCTGTAGTCCATAGGGTCGCTGAGAGTCGGACACGACTGAGCGACTTCACTTTCACTTTTCACTTTCATGCATTGGAGAAGGAAATGGCAACCCTCTCTAGTGTTCTTGCCTGGAGAATTCCTGCTGTCTATGGGGTCGCACAGAGTTGGACACGACTGAAGTGACTTAGCAGCAGCAGCATAAAGGGGGGAAAGATCCTTTTCTTTTGGGAAAGGCGACAGGCAGGCGTTGGAAGGAAAAGCACAACTGAGCATTCTCCAAACGCCGGCGCCCTGTCTGCTCCCCTCCAAGGGAAGCCATGGTCACAGGACAAAACCCCCAGGTGCCAGCTTTCAGAAAGAGCCATTTATCAAAAGTGACAGTCTAATGGATATCCCTGGTTGTCAGCTCCCTACCCACTCTCTTCCAACTTTGTCAAAATCAGAAACTAGACGTACTTGCTTAATGACTTAAGGGGCAGGAATAAAAGCAGAGAAGGGGAGGGTTATCTCCTTGCAAACCCTTCCCACAGAGCTGCCCTGCTTCCCTTAGACACATCCACGCAGACAAGTATCGGCCACACTCTTTGAGGAAGCCAGGCCCAACCCCCAAGCACTCATTCAATTGATTGATTGAGTGAATAGCTGTGGGGCTTCTAGGTTCTTTCTGTGCCAATGCTCGGGGCCAGAGACTCAGAACAGCCACCACCTGGAGCTCAGAGTCCAGGGGCTGGGGAGACAGGAAGAGAGCAGAGGCCATTCCCACGCAGAGACCACAGATCCAGGGCCCTGCCCTGATCACTCTCCTGGATCCTGGGCTCTCTCTCCAGCTGACTTTGTACCATTTGCCCCTGAAGGCCTAACCTGCCCCTCAGGGTTACAGTGTCCTGTTCGACAGCTCTTCAGTGCTCCATTATATTTGCATGAAAGAATGAGATCAGCCTGGCCCACGTGTTGCAAAATGAGTAGATAAAGGCAAGGTTATAAAGGCTGTGGACATGTGAACTGGCGGGCAGAGGAGCGTGCAGGCTCCGTGAAGTGTTCCCGCTCTCCACACAGGCTCCGGGGGTGATTCCCCAGCCAACAGGCTGAGGATGAGCTATATTTGTTCACATGGATTCATTTGTTTCCGGACCTGCATTTGTTTCTCTCCCAAAAGTATACAAATTGAGGATTGAAGGAACTTCAGAAACATCTTGAGACGACATAGAGAACAGACTTACGGATCCAACAGGGGAAGGAGACGGTGGGACGAATTGAGAGAGCAGCACTGAAATAGAGAGATTATCATGTGTAAAACAGAAGCTAATGGGAGGTTTCCGTACAGTGCAGGGAGCTCAGCCTGGTGCTGTGTGACAATGTAGAGGGGTGGGATGGGGTGGGAGGTGGGAAGTGGGAGGGAGTTTCAAGAGGGAGCGGACATGTGATTCATGTTGATGTACAGCAGAAACCAACAAAGCATTGTAAAGCAACTATCCTCCAGTTAAAAAGAAATTTTAAACCGAAAAAAAAAAAGCAAATATTGAACTAATTAAAAATTTAAATGATCAACCAAAACCAAAACATCCCGAGACATACTCCATCCCAAATGCACTAGAAAGAACAATAACCCTCAAAGACAGCACTATGGTTTGAACCGTGTTCCTCAAAAGATGTCCAAGTCCTAACCCCCATACTTGTGAACATGATTTTATCTGGAAACAAGGTGTTTGCAGACGACCAAATCAAAGTGGGGTGCTTAGGGTAAACCCTAAGCTAATATGCCTGTGTCCTTATAAAAATGAGAAATCTGGAAAAGGAGACAGATGTGTATAGAAGAAAGATGATGTGAAGGTAAACGGAGACTGTCATCCACAGGCCGAGGCACCCTGGAGACTAGCAGAAGCTGGCAGAGAGTCATGGAACATATTCCTCCTCGGCCCTCACAGGGAAACAGATACCTGCTGACACCTTCGTTTTCAGCCTTCAGAACTGCAAGAAATACATTCCTGTTGTCCATAAGGCTCCCGGTTTGTGGTATTTTGCTAGAGCAAACAAATTCGTACAGAAAAGTGGGGTGCCACAGTAACAAATACCTAAAAATGAGGAAGTGGCTTTGGATGTGGGAGATCAAACCATTCAACCCTAAAGGAAATCAATTCTGAATATTCATTGGAAGAACTGATGCTGAAGCTCCAGTACTTTGGCCACCTGATGCAAAGAGCTGACTCATTAGAAAGGACCCTGATGCTGGGAAAGATTGAAGGCAAGAGGAGAAGAGGGTGACAGAGGATGAGATGGTTGGATGGCATCACTGACTCAATGGACATGAGTTTGGGCAGAATTCGGAAGACAGTAGACGACAGAGAAGCCTGGTGTGCTGCAGTTCATGGAGTCGCAAAGAGTCAGACATGACTGAGTGACTGAACAACAAGTAGAGACTAGAAGAGTTTTGAAAGGCAGGTGTATGTGTCTATGAACAGACCATTGAGGGCATTTTGGTTTGAGCTCAGAAAGAAAACAGAAGGGTTTTACAGAAAGCCTCCACCTTCACAGAGAACAACTAAGGACTCCTGACAGAAGGTTGGTAGAAACAAGGATGGCAAAGGCCATTCTGATGAGGCCTCAGACAGAAATGAGGAGCACATGGCTGGAAAAGAGGAAACTAACTGAGAATTTATTTTCTTAACCTCTTCCAGCTTCTAGAAGCTGGCTGCATTCTTTAGCTTGTGGCCCCTTACTCCATCATCAACTGTGGCAGCAACTGGTAGAGTCCTTCTCACGTCACATCACTGTGACTCTGATTCTCCTGCTTCCCTCTTCCCTGTTTAAGGACCTCAATGATTTGGGCCCACTTGGATAATCCAGGATAATCTCCTCATCTCCAAAGTCAGACAATCAGTAACCTTAATTTCTTCTGTTACTTTAATGTCCTTTGCTGTGTAACAGAGCATATTCATAGGTTGCAGAAATTAGGGTGTGGACATCTCCAAGGGTCATTATTCTGCCAACTATATCAGATCTCTACTCCTCTACCCCTCTGAAAGAACTTCAGCCTCCCTTGCAGCTAGATGTCTGCAGGATATTATGTATCCTGTGGGGTTTTTTTGCAATTTCCAGAAAGTCTTCTTAAAAGGAGAGGATACTCCCTTCATTGCACCGCCTCAATTCTGCTATCCGAAATCAGATGTGATGGCTGGAGCTGCAGCAGCCATGCTGGGTCAGGACAATAGCACCTCATAGGCATGACGGAAGAGAGAGCTGAAAGGAGCCTGCATCTGTGATGACGTTATGGAGTCACCACATCAACCTAGAGGGTCTGCCTTGCACCTGTTTATATGTGGGAACATAAAAGTTTGTGCTTAAACCTCTATGGGGGTGCGGAGGGTGCAGGTTCTCTCACAACAAAAAGAACATCCTCAACATTGTCAATCAACCATGTGTGGCAGTCACACTCAGTCGTGTCTGACTCTTCTCAACCCCATGGACTATAGCCCACCAGGCTGCTCTGTCCATGGAATTCTCCAAGTAAGAATACTGGAGTGGGTTGCCATTTCCATAAAAATTTTTTTAAAAAGGGATGATGAGAAACCAAGAGAGGGTTTTGAATGGAGATTCAAATGAAACAAAAAGATAAAAAATAAAAATGAACTTCCTTACAGATTCTGAGGATGAAAACATTAATTTATTCATTTATTTTTCAACATGCATAAAGAGCCTACTGGGTGCAAGCAGAGTGCTAGATGTTGGATATACAAACAGAAACCTGCCATGGGCAGGTCCTTGGACCCCGTGGGTTTATGGCTTCGTGGAGAGAAAGTTTAAACATCAGTTGCCACACAGTGTGGTACTTGCTCCTTAGAAATAGGACAGGTGGGCTGGGGAGGCTTCAGCTCTGTCTGGGGAAAAAAGGACATGTAGGAGCTGCAGCTGGTAAAGGGGAGAGAGCCATCCAAGCAGCAGGAACATCATGGACAAAGGTCCAGTGGGGGAGACAATGACACATCAGTGGGTCAACAGCCAAGTGGGCAGAGTGGGGAGGGCAGGACCAGCAATTTGCGGGGAGGCTATGGTTTTTCCTGTGGTCATATATGGATGTGAGAGCTGGACTGTGAAGAAAGCTGAGCGCCAAAGAATTGATGCTTTTGAACTGTGGTGTTGGAGAACACTCTTGAGAGTCCCTTGGACTGCAAGGAGATCCAACCAGTCCATTCTGAAGGAGATCAGCCCTGGGATTTCTTTGGAAGGAATGATGCTGAAGCTGAAACTCCAGTACTTTGGCCACCTCATGCGAAGAGTTGACTCATTGGAAAAGACTCTGATGCTGGGAGGGATTGGGGGCAGGAGGAGAAGGTGACGACAGAGGATGAGATGGCTGGATGGCATCAGTGACTTGACAGACGTGAGTCTGAGTGAACTTCGGGAGTTGGTGATGGACAGGGAGGCCTGGCGTGCTGTGATTCATGGGGTTGCAAAGAGTCGGACACGACTGAGCAACTGAACTGAACTGAACTGAGCAGAGTTTAGGTGTGTGAAGCTAAAGAGCTTGGCTTGTATGTTGGGGCCACTAGGAAGGACCAACTGGGAGGCTGAGCAGCGAGGGGACAGGTATTAAGTATCTGAGCCCATTTCCCTGTTCCTGTGAGCCCCCCGTGATGCAAATGCTCTCAGGACCCTTCCCCACCCCCACCCTCCCCAAGCCCCACCCTACCCCCCATAGGTCTGTCCGTGAAGGAGGAAGATGCCCTCGCCCCCTCAGGCTTCCAGAACCTAGTTCTTATCACTAAACCTTCCACATCACAGCTGCTGATTTTATTTGCTATTTAGGTTTCCCATTGGTAGCTTCGACCTCTCAGTTGGTGATTATTAATAAACCTAGATAAGACAAACAACTTTTGACCCCCACCCCCTCCCCCCCAAAAAAACTTGCAGATTTTCAAAGTTCAAAATGGTATCTATAAATGATTCGTCTTGGCAAACACAGTCCCTCCCCTAGGCAACGTGAACTGTTGGCAGCAGCTTAAAAAGAGGCATTCATTTCCTCCTCTCTTTGCATCTGTGGTTTAGATGTGCAAAAATATGGTTCAGCATTTTTACTCTAACGCGGATCTCGCCACACTCCTGCCCCCACTTGTCTCGCTGGCAGAGGACGAGGCCAATCAATCAGGCATTATATCAGTCGGGCTCGCCTGACAATTTCAATAGTGGTGCTGATTGAAGGATTCGCAGAAAACAGACAAGGTCATTGCTGAAGTGCAGGGTCAAGGGTGGCCATAACAAATAGCCCATTAAATGGGATGGTACTCACCTCTCTTCCCTGAGCAAAAAAAAAAAAAAAAAACAGAGAGAAGCTACAACCATACAGATAATGGGATGGAGTGGTGAGGAGCCTTCCAGCAAATTGTCATGTACATGTCATTTTGGCTTGTAAAGGACACTGGCAGCCCATTAGGCAGCTGATCCAGGTAATTTAAGGGGGAAAAGCAGCACGGCTCTGTGAGGACAGCGTTCTCTGATTGACTTTCTCTGTGTCACTTTATGGATGAAGACCTCCTCACTGCCTAGTGTCACTGTTGGTAGTGTTTAAGCATGCTCTGCTCAAAGGCTGGTTTTCATAACCCATAAAGTACACCAGGGGTCAAGGGAGGCTTTGATTCAGTATCTTTAGTATCTCTGGGAAACATTGTATATTCTCTCTACCTTCAAGTTGGACATTTCCAGGTTGAGAGAATATACAATATTTATATGTGCACATGTGACTATAAAGGCTCTGAGAAGGCCTGCAGAAAAGCATCATCGTAGCCTTAGAAGTAATAACTAGGTATCTGGAGTGATTGCAGCCATGAAAATAAAAGACACTTGCCCCTTGGAGGGAAAGCTATGACAAACCTAGACAGCATATTAAAAAGCAGAGACATCACTTTGCCAACAAAGCTCCATATAGTCAAAGCTATGGTTTTTTCAGTAGCCATGTATGGATGGGAGAGTTGGACCATAAAAAAGGCTGAACACTGAAGAATTGATGCTTTTGAATTGTGGTGCTGGAGAAGACTCTTGAGAGAGTCCCTTGGACTTCAAGGAGATCAAACCAGTCAATCATAAGGAAAATCAACCCTGAATATTCATTGGAAGGACTGATGCTGAAGCTGAAGCTCCAGTACTTTGGCCACCTGATGTAAAGAGCCAACTCGTTGGAAAAGACCCTGATGCTGGGAAAGACTGAGGGCAGGAGGAGAAGGGTGTGGCAGAGGATAAGATTGTTAGATAGCATCACCAACTCAATGGACATGATTTTGAGCAAACTCAAGGACATGAAGAAGGATGGAGGAGAAAGGCGTGCTGCAGTCTGTGGGGTCATAAAGAGTTGGACACAACTGACCAACTGACCAACAACAATCCAGTGGCCTTGCCACTTGATACTGTGTAACCCTGCAGGTTGTAAGAATTAAATTAGACAGGAAAAACATGTAAAGCATACTGCCTAGTACATGGTAAGCATATAACACATATGTACTAGAATAATAATTATTAATATTGAACCCAGTGTTTAATACAACTGACTCTCTATCCATTTCTCAGGCAACACCTTTTATAGCCTATGAAACTGGTTTTCCTCAAAACACGATTTGGGAAAGACTAGAACAATCTCTAAACCTTAACTGAAGTCTCTGAAAATTAACCCTGTGTAACTCATCTTCCCAGTGCCTGAGGCACAGTCTAAAATACCCTGCAAACATATGTCGAAATCAATTTGAAAATTTCAACCTGTTTCCCTGAGCACCAGCTCAGTTGATCCTGGGAACTTCATGTGCAGTCTTAACCCATTTCACAGATGGGGACAGTAAGGCCCAGAAAGTTTAAGAAACTTGCTCCACATAATCATAGAGCCCATCTGTGCTTTGCCTTCGACAATTCTCCTGCTGTTTTCCAGTGTGTGCACAGTTGGTGCTTCATCAGGGCCAGTTGCTCTCGCGCTGGCATTCTGCTGTCCTGGTTCAGCAGAGACTGACTGAGTTCTGGCAAGCGAGGCGGTGCCGGCTCAGATCTAAATGGCTGTCATCTTTCAGGCCAAGCACCTTTTCCTTCCACCCCACCTTCCTGGAGGGCCTAGAGCCTGAATGAATGAACACAGCCTACTTTTTGCCTCAAACCACCGCCACCGCCCCTTGCTCCTGAGCCCACTTGAGGAAGACTCACATGTATGTACTCTGGCACCATATATCCACTTGTGGATTTCAGATTCCACCAGGCCCTCAAGGTTGTGTGAAATCCTTCTGTTTCCCTAAGAATGAATGAAGACGTGTTGGCTGTATCTCTGTGGCTTTGGATATCCAGCTATTTCTCAGCAGTTGGAGTGTGAAATTAGGCAGATGGAACATCCAGATAACGGACGGCGCTGCATCTGGAAACCGTGGCATCAAACAGACAGTCGGAGCTGGTTGCTTTAGTGCGTGGGCAGAGAAGGCATTAATTCCAGCCCATTCCTGACTGCTAAATGCAGGCGTGCAAAGCAGAAAAGAGCATGAACCCTGTGATCTTTGGGCTCAGATCCCACCCCTATCACTTATCCTCTGTGTGATCATAAGTGGAGACTTAAGATTTGGGTTTTGCCCATAAAATAGGCATAAAATACCTCCAAGAAATGTTTGGAGGATTCAGAGAAATAAACCACCGTGGCACATTGCAAGCACTCAATAAATTATCTGATGTTTGCTCTTTAATATTCTTAAACATAAAAAGACACCCAAACCCTTGCCAACTGCATCAGAACATGGGTTTTACAAATAATTAAATGAGGTCAGCGTGATTTCATTGAAGGCTGTCAGGCAGCTTCCGTGATAAATAAGGCAAATTTTTACAGGCGCATCTATTAGACCCTTAAATTAGTCAAACACAAGGAAGCACACTAGGAAAACACAGACTAGGAGGTGGATCCTGCTTGCAAATCAGAACAGTATAGAAATGGCCACAGATTGCAAATCATAAATTCCATTTTCCAGAAGCTCCATTATATGTAGATACCAGAAGGCAAATAAAAGCATACTTAAAGATGGTGTTGGCAACATCTATTTAAAAAAAAAAAAAAAAAGACGAAAATGGCAATGATTTCACAGCACCAAACTCAAACCAGCGGTAATATATAATATCAGACCCCAAATTTTTCAATGCGCACTGAATAATGATTGAATAACCGCTGAATTGGAACCATTAAAGCATTTAAAAAGAAAAAGCTGTGACTCCTGCAGTCACTGCATTAGAGATGATTCTTTCAAATACCACGTGTCTCCATTAACCCTTAGATGGCCTGAGTGTCAATATGACGTCTCCAAGATGCCCTGGAAAAAAGCCTGAACCTTTGGGGTCGGGGGGACACAACTCAGGCTAGAGCTGATGTTCCCAGTTGTGGGGCGGGGGGTGATCTTGCCATCCCAGGGGCATTTGGCAACATCTGGGAACAGTTTTGATCATCACAACTGGGGGAAATGGGAATGCTACTGACATCTCTTGAGTAGAGACCAACAGAGTAGAGACTGGATGCTGCAAAGTTTCCTAGGGTACAGGATGTTCTTGTTGCTGCTGTTGCTACTGTTTAGTCACTAAGTCATGTCCGACTCTTTTGCAACCCCACAGACTGTAGCCCGCCAGGCTTCTCTGTCCATGAGGATTTCCCAGACAAGAATACTGGAATGGGTTGCCGTTTCCTCTTCCAGGGGATCTTTCCACCCCAGGGATCAAACCTGAGTCTCCCACATTGGCAGGCAGGTTCTTTACCAACTGAGCCACCTGAGAAGCCAGGGACACAGGATGGCCTCTGTAAAGATTGATCAGCCCCAATGTCAGCAATGTTGAGAAGGGGAAGCCCTGCTCTGGAGTTAGCCAGAATGCTTTTTTTTCTTCAGTTCAGTTGCTCAGTCGTGTCCAACTCTTTGCAACCCCATGGACTGCAGAACGCCAGGCTTCCCTGTCCATTACCAACTCCCAGAGCTTGCTCAAACTCATGTGCATCGAGTCAGTGATGCCATCCAACCATCTCATCCTCTGTCATCCCCTTCTCCTCCCGCCTTCAATCTTTCCCAGCATCAGAGTCTTTCAAATGAGTTAGCTCTTGGTATCAGATGGCCACAAAATTGGAGTTTCAGCTTCAACATCAATCCTTCCAATGAACACCCAGGACTGATCTTCCTTAGGATGGATTGGTTGGATCTCCTTGCAGTCCAAGGGACTCTCAAGAGTCTGCTCCAACACCACAGTTCAAAAGCATCACTTCTTCAGTGCTCAGCTTTCTTTATAGTCCAACTCTAACATCCATACATGACTACTGGAAAAACCATAGCTTTGACTAGACAGACCTTTATTGACAAAGTAATGTCTCTGCTTTTTAATATGTTGTCTAGATTGGTCTCATCTCACATGCTAGTAAAGTAACGCTCAAAATTCTCCAAGCCAGGCTTCAGTAATACGTGAACCGTGAACTTCCAGATGTTCAAGCTGGTTTTAGAAAAGGCAGAGGAACCAGAGATCAAATTGCCAACATCCACTGGATCATTGAAAAGCAAGAGAGTTCCAGAAAAATATCTATTTCTGCTTTATTGACTAAGCCAAAGCCTTTGACTATGTGGATCACAATAAACTGAAAAATTCTGAAAAAGATGGGAATACCAGACCACCTGACCTGCCTCTTGAGAAACCTGTACGCAGGTCAGGAAACAACACTTACAACTGAACATGGAACAACAGACTGGTTCCAAATGGTAAAAGGAGTATGTCAAGGCTATATACTGTCACCCTGCTTATTTAACTTATGTGCAGAATACATCATGAGAAACGCTGGGCTGGATGAAGCACAAGCTGAAATCAAGACTTCTGGGAGAAATATCAATAACCTCAGATATGCAGATAACACCACCCTTATGGTAGAAAGTGAAGAAGAACTACAGAGCCTCTTGATGAAAGTGAAAGAGGAGAGTGAACAAGTTGGCTTAAAACTCAACATTCAGAAAACTAAGATCATGGCATCTGGTCCCGTCACTTCATGGGAAATAGATGGGGAAACAGTGGAAACAGTGACAGACCTTATTTTGGGGGGCTCCAAAATCACTGCAGATGATGACTGCAGCCATGAAATTAAAAGACACTTACTCCTTGGAAGGAAAGTTATGACCAACCTAGACAGCATATTCAAAAGCAGAGACATTACTTTGTCAACAAAGGTCCATCTAGTCAAAACTATGGTTTTTCCAGTAGTCAGGTATGAATGTGAGAGTTGGATTATAAAGAAAGCTGAGCACCGAAGAATTGATGCTTTTGAACTGTGGTGGTGGAGAAGACTCTTGAGAGTCCCTTGGACTTCAAGGAGATCCAACCAGTCCATTCTAAGGGAGATCAGTCCTGGGTGTTCATTGGAAGGACTGATGTTGAAGCTGAAACTCCAATACTTTGACCACCTGATGCGAAGAGCTGACTCATTGGAAAAGACTGATGCTGGGAGGGATTGGGGACAGGAAGAGAAGGGGATGACAGAGGATGAGATGGTTGGATGACATTACTGACTCAAATACACGGGTTTGGGTAAACTCTGGGAGTTGGTGATGGACAGGGAGGCCTGGCATGCTGTGGTTCATGGGGTCGCAGAGTCGGACACGACTGAGCAACTGAACTGAACTGAACTGAACTAGGTTGGTCATAGCTTTTCCTCCAAGGAGCAAGCATCTTTTAACTTTGTGGCTGCAGTCACCATCTGCAGTGATTATGGAGCCCAAGAAAATAAAGTCTCTCACTGTTTCCATTATTTCCCCATCGATTTGCCATGAAGTGGTGGGACTGGATGCCATGATCTTCATTTTTTTAAAGTTGAGCTTTAAGTCAACTTTTCCACTCTGCTGTTTCACTTTCATTAAGAGGCTCTTTAGTTCTTCTTCTTCCATAAGAAAATTTCTGCCATAAATTTTCTTAAGATTTATTAATGTATTTATTCATTTATTTTTGGCTGTTCTGTGTCTTTGTTGCTGGGCACAGGCTTTCTCTAGTTGCTGTGAGCAGGGGCCTCTCTCTGCTGTGCTGCAGGAACTTCTCACTGCGGTGGCTTCTCTTCTTGCAAAGCATGGGTTCTAGGCATGTGGGCTTCAGTTGTTGTGGCACACGGGCTTAGTTACTCCAAGACACGTGAGATCTTCCAGCACCAGGGATCGAACCCATGTCCTCTGCCTTGGCAGGCAGATTCCTCACCACCACACCACCAGGGAAGCCTACCAGGATGCTTTTTAGTGGCGTGAGACTGACAGGCCGTTTAACCTTTCCAAGCCTCACTTCCCTCATTTGTGAAACGAGGGGAATATCATAAAACCTGCCTCTTAGGGTTGCAGAAGGTTTTGATGAGATATTAATAATAATAATCACTCCCATTCAGCAAGCTCTCACTGGGCACCAGGCACTGAGCCAAGAGCCTGTATGTGAGTTATTTGATTCAATATGTGTGACAACTCTATAAAGTAAATAACATGGCTAAGATTTCGCTAGCAAGAAGAGATAAGAAAGCCTTCTTCAGTGATCAATGCAAAGAAATAGAGGAAAACAACACAATGGGAAAGACTAGGGATCTCTTCAAGAAAATCAGAGATACCAAAGGAACATTTCATGCAAAGATGGGCTCAATAAAGGACAGAAATGGTATGGACCTAACAGAAGCAGAAGATATTAAGAAGAGATGGCAAGAATACACAGAAGAACTGTACAGAAAAGATCTTCACGACCCAGATAATCACGATGGTGTGATCACTGACCTAGAGCCAGACATCCTAGAATGTGAAGTCAAGTCGGCCTTAGAAAGCATCACTACGAACAAAGCTAGTGGAGGTGATGGAATTCCAGTTGAGCTATTTCAAATCCTGAAAGATGATGCTGTGAAAGTGCTGCACTCAATATGCCAGCACATTTGGAAAACTCAGCAGTGGCCACAGGACTGGAAAAGGTCAGTTTTCATTCCAATCCCAAAGAAAGGCAATGCCAGAGAATGCTCAAACTACCGCACAATTGCACTCATCTCACACGCTAGTAAAGTAATGCGAAAAATTCTCCAAGCCAGGCTTCAGCAATATGTGAACCGTGAACTTCCAGATGTTCAAGCTGGTTTTAGAAAAGGCAAAGGAACCAGAGATCAAATTACCAACATCCGCTGGATCATAGAAAAAGCAAGAGAGTTCCAGAAAAGCATCTATTTCTGCTTTATTGACTATGCCAAAGCCTTTGACTGTTTGGATCACAATCAACTGTGGAAAATTCTGAAAGAGATGGGAATACCAGACCACCTGATCTGCCTCTTGAGAAATTTGTATGCAGGTCAGGAAGCAACAGTTAGAACTGGACATGGAACAACAGACTGGTTCCAAATAGGAAAAGGAGTTCGTCAAGGCTGTATATTGTCACCCTGTTTATTTAACTTATATGCAGAGTACATCATGAGAAATGCTGGACTGGAAGAAACATAAGCTGAAATCAAGATTGCCGGGAGAAATATCAATAACCTCAGATATGCAGATGACACACCCTTATAGCAGAAAGTGAAGAGGAACTAAAAAGCCTCTTGATGAAAGTGAAAGTGGAGAGTGGAAAAGTGGGCTTAAAGCTAAACATTCAGAAAACTAAGATCATGGCATCTGGTCCCATCACTTCATGGGAAATAGATGGGGAAACAGTGGAAACAGTGTCAGACTTTATTTTGGGAGGCTCCAAAATCACTGCAGATGGTGACTGCAGCCATGAAATTAAAAGACGCTTACTCCTTGGAAGGAAATTTATGACCAACCTAGAGAGCATATTCAAAAGCAGAAACATTACTTTGCCAACAAAGGTTCGTCTAGTCAAGGCTATGGTTTTTCCTGTGGTCATGTATGGATGTGAGAGTTGGACTGTGAAGAAGGCTGAGCGCCGAAGAATTGATGCTTTTGAACTGTGGTGGTGGAGAAGACTCTTGAGAGTCCCTTGGACTGCAAGGAGATCCAACCAGTCCATTCTGAAGGAGATCAGCCCTGGGATTTCTTTGGAAGGAATGATGCTAAAGCTGAAATTCCAGTACTTTGGCCACCTCATGTGGAGAGTTAACTCATTGGAAAAGACTCTGATGCTGGGAGGGATTGGGGGCAAGAGGAGAAGGTGACGACAGAGGATGAGATGGCTGGATGGCATCACTGACTCGATGGACGTGAGTCTGAGTGAACTTCGGGAGTTGGTGATGGACAGGGAGGCCTGGCCTGCTGCGATTCATGGGGTCGCAAAGAGTCGGACACAACTGAGCGACTGATCTGATCTGAAGATTTCGCTGCTGGGGGAGGGGGCAGGCTTCAAACCTCAGCAGTATATGTCTTGACCTCTTCATTCATCATGCAGTCCACAGACTAGAGACCTTGCTAGAGATGTAGAATCTAAGGCCCCACCCAGACCAACAGAGTCTGAATCTGCTTTTTGGGCGTATTTCCAAGTGATTCATGTGCATGTCAGAGTTTGAGAAGCAGTATGCTAAGGACAGTGCCTGGCTCCTTAGTAAACACTAAATAAATGTTCACCATTTGCTCTGTCATCACTGTTCATGGCCTACAGAGAAATCTGCTAAAGTCAGACTCTGAGTCATAACAGACATGGACGTGGCAAAAGATCTCACAGAGGAACCTTGTCAACACCAGGCACCCCCAAGGGCATCGGGTCTGCCCTGCCCTTTAGGAAGTCTCTCTCTATATGAATGAAGTCTGGCTGTCACAAGGGGGAAGAGCTGCAACCCTAGTCCAGCCCTTCTGATTCCTCAGCCATCATTCTTCCCTCCATGCCTCTCTTCTTGGCTTATCTATTTCACACTATGGTGTGAGTGACTCACAGCTGCCTGTCCCAGGGATACCTGCAAAACTCAAATCAAGAACCCAGAGCTCTGGCAGCAAACTTCAAGCACTGAGCTGTGCCCTTCTCGCATTAGCTGCCTCAGGGGCCTTAGAGGGTGACATCAAAAGGCACACTCCATCTCTCTAGCTTTGTCTACTTTTTTTTTTCTTTTTTTTTTAAATTTTATTTTATTTTTAAACTTTACAATATTGTATTGGTTTTGCCAAATATCGAAATGAATCCACCACAGGTATACATGTGTTCCCCATCCTGAACCCTCCTCCCTCCTCCCTCCCCATACCATCCCTCTGGGTCGTCCCAGTGCACCAGCCCCAAGCATCCAGTATCGTACATCGAACCTGGACTGGCGACTCATTTCATACATGATAGCTTTGTCTACTTTTAAAATTATATAAACAATGCATCTGCATCCTCAGTATAAAATAGTCAAATTATACACAACTGTACTGTATATGCTGCTAAGTCACTTCAGTCGTGTCCGACTCTGTGTGACCCCATAGACAGCAGCCCATCAGGCTCCCCCGTCCCTGGGATTCTCCAGGCAAGAACACTGGAGTGGGTTGCCATTTCCTTCTCCAATGCACGAAAGTGAAAAGTGGAAGTGAAGTCGCTCGGTAGTGTCCGACTCTTAGCGACCCCATGGACTGCAGCCTACCAGGCTCCTCCGTCCATGGGATTTTCCAGGCAAGAATACTGGAGTGGGGTGCCATCACCTTCTCCGGTACTGTATATAGTACAAAGCAAAAGTCCTTTTCATCAGAGAAGCCATCAAGAGTGCAAAGTAGAGACTCTGGACCCAGACTGCTTGGATTTGAATTCCACCTCCACTCCTTAATAGCTGTGTGTCCTTGAACAACTTACTTAACCTTTCTGCGACTCAGTTTTCTCATCTGAGCCTCAAAGATTGGTTCAAGGATTAAATGTGACAATGCCCGCGAGATGCTTAGCTCAGAGTCTAGCACACATTATGTGTTAATGATCCCTGTTGCTCCCATGTTCCTCCTCAAAGGAAAGCCCTATTAAAGGCTTGGTGTAAAAATTTCCTACAAATGGGAGTTCCCATATGGCTCAGCGGTAAAGAACCCACCTGCCAATGCAGGAGCCGCAGGAGACATGAGTTCTATCCCTGGGTCAAGAAGACCCCCTGGAGAAGGAAACGGCAACCCACTTCGATATTCTTGCCTGGAGAATTCTATGGACAGTGGAGCCCGGTGGGGTATAGTCCATGGGGCCGCAAAGAGTCGGACATGACTCAGCAATTAGTTGAGCAGGCAAATACCCTAAAAATACAAGTGCACTTTCGGCATAAAGATGACCACACCGGACCTTGGTTTTGCAACTTGCTTTACAGCTGAACCAAACCATGGGAATATTTTAATACTAGTCACACAGACATATCCCTCGTTCTCCTTAACAGCAAGCATCCTTTGGGTGGATGCAGCAAAGTATACTGAACCATTCCCCCTATTGGTGGGCATTTAGGCTCTTCCCATTTCTCCCTGCTGGAAGTGAACTGGATATGCAGAGGCAGCCGAGCTCTGAGCACGTCAGACTCGGGAAGCAGCACAGCCAGGAAGCACAGCCAGGCGGAGGACGGGCTCATCAGCGTCTCTGCCAAAGACGGGAAGGATGACGACAATCTGTGGCACACTCAAAATAAGTCACTGTCCCCAGCCCTCCCCAAACTGAGAAATGCATCATTACTCTCCTGTCGGCTTCCTGTCACAGCTGGCGGCTGTGCCGCCCCTCACCCCCAAAACCTCCCACTAACAGGCCACGCCCAGGCCTCCAGGTTTCCATCAGCAAGGGCCCTGCTCCCTGAAACTTCTCCCTCCTACGGCGCCCCAAGTGCTCATCCTCCCCGGGACATACAAGATGCCCGAGTACAGAAGTTTCAAGGCTTGGTTAACACAGGACACTGAAACCTTACTCAGAACCCTAACTGCTAAAGCAGAGGCCTTGGTTGGACAGAGCTGGGTGCTCAGAGGAGCTAATGAAGAGCCTCATCTTCTGCCCAAGACCCCCATGTTCCTCTGGAACGCAACTGGTAAACCACTCATCTGGTCTGATCTGTTCTCCAGATTTGGTGGCTAGAGCTCATGGAGGAGAAGTAATTCAGCAAAGGCCACACAGAAAGTAAAGTAGCAGAGTCCTGGCCTTGATATCCTGACTCCTGACTCCCAGGCCACTGTGCTTTCTGCTACCCTCTGCAGCTACTCTAATGTTTGGGCTTGTTTAGACTAGGGTGTGAATGACTGCCTATCAGAGATGATTTTCTTTTCATGGACATTTTTCATGAGAGCCAGACTTCTCAACCCCAGAGCACAAGTATAACCTCCAGAATAAAACAGATCTTCCTGGATCAGGGGTTTCAGTGTGCAAAAGCTAAATATCAATTAGGGAAAAAATTATAAACATTGTTTTTATTTTTTTTTAAATTGATAGAAATCAGAAATGAACATGCAATTTACTGAACTTCTATGATTCAACTAGAAAGTTCAAATAAATCTTGCATGACAGACGGTGAAATGGTTGGATGGCATCACCAGTTCAATGAATATGAACTTGGGTAAACTCTGAGAGATGGTAAGGGATAGGGAGGCCTGGCGCGCTGCAGTCCATGGAGTCATAAGGAGTCAGACATGGCTTGACAACAGAACAACAACTGTAACCACTGCCTTCAGGCCAATCCTCTGGCTCTAGCCCCTAATGATATGAAGTCACTCTCCTCTGTCACTGAGGTACTTTGGTGGAAAAAAATCTGAGAAACCCTGAGCTAAAGGAATGACTCTCTAATAGCAATATTATAGGCAGCAGAATAAAGGAGAGATTTTAAATGGGTGGAAGGTCATCCTAAGCCCCTGAAATCTCATGTATAACTTCCACTCTACCTAATACACAATTATAATAGCAGTAAACATTTATTGAGCACTTACTTCATGCCCACCACTAAGCAAAACACTTTACGAGGATGAGTCAGCACTAACATCATCTCCCATTTTACAGACGACAAAACCGAGGCTCTGCAAGCATACATCACCCAAATCCCAGTTCATCAGTGGTACAAACAGGATCCTTCCAGAAGGATGACCAGCCATCCCAGTTTAACCAGGACTGTCCCACTTTGAGCCCTAGAAGTACCACACCCTAGAAATCCCATGGACAGAGAAGCCTGGATGGGCTACAGCCCATGGTGTCTCAAAAGAGTCGGACACGACTTAGCAACTAAACAACAAAACTTGGAAATCCCAAATTCCCAATCTAACTGGGATAGCAGTTCACCCTAGTGGAGGGCTGGCTTGAGGCTGCTCAGAGAACAGAAATGTTTACTGTGAATGGTAAAGTTTTTCGCTAAGGGGTGCCTTTGGCAAAATTCCATGGGGTTTTTCCTGGGGAGTTAGGAGAGGTGCAAACTGCTGCTTCTGGGCTGGGTGGGATGAAAATAAAGATTGCAAGTGTGGATGCAGGCGCTGAAGAATGACCGTTCATCTGAGTGACACATTTCTGATGCATTGAGTGGGGTGACCAGCTAGCCTCGTTCTGCCAGGGACTTCCCAGGTTTAAGCTCCAAAAGTCCCTGTGACTCCCTCAGCTGAGGCAAGCCAATCACACACCCTACTTCCCTACTCACCATTATGGCAGAAAGTGAAGAAGAACTAAAGAGCCTCTTGATGAAAGTGAAAGAAGAGAGTGAAAAAGTTGGCTTAAAGCTCAACATTCAGAAAATTAAGGCCATGGCATCCAGTCCCATCATTTCATGGCAAATAGATGGAAAAACAGTGGAAACAGTGGCTGACTTTATTTTGGGTGGCCAAAATCACTGCAGATGGTGACTGCAGCCATGAAATTAAAAGACACTTACTCCTTGGAAGGAAAGTTATGACCAACCTAGCCAGCATATTAAAAAGCAGAGACATTACTTTGCCAACAAAGCTCTGTCTAGTCAAGGCTATGGTTTTTCCAGTGGTCATGTATGGATGTGAGAGTTGGACTGTGAAGAAAGCTGAGCGCCAAAGAATTGATGCTTTTGAACTGTGGTGTTGGAGAAGACTCTTGAGAGTCCCTTGGACTGCAAGGAGATCCAACCAGTCCATCCTAAAGGAGATCAGTCCTGGGTGTTCATTGGAAGGACTGATGTTGAAGCTGAAACTCCAATACTTTGGCCACTTGATGCGAAGAGCTGACTCATTGGAAAAGACCCTGATGCTGGGAAAGATTGAGGGCAGGAGGAGAAGGGGAGGACAGAGGATGAGATGGTTGGATGGCATCACGGACTCGATGGACATGGGTTTGGGTGAACTCCAGGAGTTGGTGATGGACAGGGAGGCCTGGCGTGCTGTGGTTCATGGGGTCACAAAGAGTCGGACACAACTGAGCGACTAAACTGAACTGAACTGCACTTCCCTATTAGAAGCTGTTGCTGAATATTCCAGAAAATGCATACAACTTCAGCAACTATGTGTTCCACATCTCTGTCTCACTTCAATTTATTTTCCTTAAAAATTTTTTTTTTTTAGTTTTCTTCCCCACTTAAATTGGCAGGCAAAGTGACACTGTGAGCTGTTGTCTTTCTCTCACCGTGAAAGACTATAGAGAGAAAAAAAATCGTAAAGGTCACGGTGCTTTTAAATGAGTCTTCTTAAAAAAAAAAAAAATGAGAGAAAGCAAAGAAAATTGCCTGAATGGGTTCCTATCAGTGGAAAGTAAGAAAAGGTTCCAAGTGGAAAACTGTTCTCAAGAGAAAGCATGTTGACCCTGTTACTGTATTTTAAACTTGTGTTTAAAATGTTCCCTGAATGTTTCAAAAGTCTCTTTTTGCATATTTATTTTCCCTTCCCTGCTAAAAGTCAGCATTAGGAGCACTTAATGACTAACAGGGAGACAAGTTCCCATCTTCCGTCCCCCTCTGACACTGCTAAATCCTCCCCAGGGCAGCAAACCCCGTCAGGAGAGAGGCAGGCCCCACTATAAACAGCCGCCCATCTGCATTAATCTCAGCGCTCCCCTCCCTGTCTTTCTCCCCCTCCTCCCCACTCCTTGCTTCTCCTTCTCCCTCCCTCCGAACAGCCCACACTGGCTTTCTTCCAGTTCCGGCTTCTCATCAAGCTCCCTCTGGCCTCCACAACTTTGCACTTTCTGCTCCCTCTGTTCACACGCTCCTCCCCTTGTGCACTGCCTGACTGGCTCCTTGTCCTCCTTCAGGTCTCAGCTGGTGGGCATCCATCACCTCTCTCAAAAGGACACCCCACCCTCTACTCCCCACCAGCTCTGCTTCCTCCAGGCACGCACTCTACTCCTTATAATTACTTCATGTTTGTTTGTTTAATTGAACTATATTAGTTTGGGGTACATAACCCGGAGATTCAATGTTTCTATAGATTGGTCAGTTGTTAAGTCATCTCCAATTCAATGGCAACCCCCTGGACTATAGCCCGTCAGGCTCCTCTGTCCATGGGATTTCCCAGGCTAGAATACAGGAGGGGGATGCCATTTCCTCCTCCAGGGAAATCTTCCCAGCCCAGGGATGGAACCCATGTCTCCTGCATTGGCAGGTGGATTCTTTACCACTGAGCTACCATTTGTAGATTACAAACCATTTCAAATTATCATAAAATATTGGCACTATTCCCTGTGATATACAGTATACTTGTAGTTTATTTATTTTACATGGTAGCTCTTATTTCATAGGTTTGATGTGTGCGTCTCCATCATCAGGCCTTCTAGTCCACGGTCCCACAAGAATGTGAGCTTGGTGAAGGCAGGCACTGTGTCATTGCTCACATTTGTACCCCCAGGGCCCGTCGCTGTGACTAGCAGACACAGCAGTGCTCCAGGGGGATCTGCAATTGCATGATTGAGTGAATGACTCCCAGCCTCTTTCCTGACCTGCTCTGTGGATGGTGAGTGCAGGTAGCTGATCCCAGACAGGAGAAGGGAGGTGGGGAAGGGAAGGAGGCCAATACACGGAATGTCATCAAGAGGGCTATTGATGCAGTTTTTCCAAGTAGTTATGTATGGATGTGAGAGCTGGACCATAAAGAAGGCTGAGCGCTAAAGAATTGATGCTTTCCAATTGTGATGCTGGAGAAGACTCCTGAGAGTCCCTTGGACAGCAGGGAAATCAAGCCAGTCAATCCTAAAGGAAATCAGTCCTGAATATTCACTGGAAGGACTGATGCTGAAGCTGAAGCTCCAATACTTTGGCCACCTGATGTGAAGAGCTGACTCACTGGAAAAGACCGTGATGCTGGGAAAGACTGAGGGCAGGAGGAGAAAGGCACGACAGAGGATGAGATAGTTGGATGGAATCACCAACTCAATGGACATTAAGTTTGAGCAAACTCCGGAAGATAGTGAAGGACAAGGAAGCCTGGTGTGCTGCAATCCATGGGGTCACAAAGAGTCAGATACAACTGAACGACAAACAACAACCACCTATGTGGGCAGGCGGGGCTCAATCAGGGGAGTCGGGAAGAGAATACAGAACATGCCTCAGAATTACCTGCTCCCCTGCCAAGTCCAACACCACTGACTGAGAGCTGGAGCCCCACAACAGAAGATAAAGCCAAATAAACAATAAGCACATAAATAAATGGGCTTCCCAGGTGGCGCTAGTGGTTTTAAAAAAAAAACCATCTGCCAATGCAGGAGACATAAGAGACTCGGGTTCGACCCCTGAGTCAGGAAGATCCCCTGGAGGAGGGCATGGTCACCCACTCCAGTATTCTTGCCTGGAGAATCCCACGGACAGAGGAGCCTGGCAGGCTACAGTCCATGGCATCGGGAAGAGTCAGACAGGACTGAAGTGACTCAGCACAACAGTAACAGGTACGGCTTAGAGCAGCGTGGTGTGGGGTTGAGAGCACACTCTTGAGGTCCAGCCAGCATCCACTCCTCACCAGTTCTGGGCTTGGACAAGTCACTGACTCTCTCGGAAAAGGTGGATAATGAAAGCCCCACCAAAAGGGCAGCTGTGGGCTTTGGACAAGCTCAACTCCAGTAGATTGAAGTGTCCATCGTAGAGCAGAGGTGGGTGGACTACAGCAGGCAGACCAAATCCACCCGCCCGCTGCCTGGTTCTGTAAATAGGGTCTTAGAACAGCCTCGGCCCTCAGTTTACAGACAGCGGCTGCTTCCACATTACCACGACAGATCTGAGTCATGGGGACAGGGACTGGACAGCCCCGCAATGCGGAAGATATTTGCTATCTTGTCATTCACAGGAAAAGTTTACCAACACCTGGCACACTGCCTGGCATGTGGCTGCTGGTGTTTAATGAATATTGGATATCACAGTATTAGTATTATTTGTACTCCTATTAGAATTTGCCGGGCGCTGTGCTAAGCACTTCACACGTGTTACCTTATTTTCAGTCCTCATAAGGCTGAACATTGTGAACTCCTGTTACCCTCATTTTACAGACGAGGGCAGCGGCCAGGAGTCTCTGCCTCCCACGATTCTCGCCCTTTTACAGTGCACCCCTTCCCCAGTCACTGCCACCGTCAGCAGCTCCAGGATCTCAGGCTGGGAGCCTGGAAATCCTTTTTCACTCGTCCTCTCACAAGTCCTGAGATCCAGCCTCTGTGTGACCACATCCATTCCCTTCCTGCCATTTCCACTCCCTTCACCCACATTTCCCAAAGCGGGCACCCTGGTCCCCACAAAAGGGGTTCCACAGTCAATTAACTTTGGGAAAAACCCATGTCATATGCCCTTCCCCGAGAGTCACAATGAACATTAACATGGAAAAGGCTCTGAGAAGGCTCCTGCAGTGAGATCTGTTTGATTCTTTGTAACCCAGCATTTGGGACTCTCCTGGTGGTTTTGTGATAAAGAATCTGCCTTCCAATGCAGGAGATGCCAGTTCAATCCCTGGGTCAGGAAGATCCCCTGGAGAAGCGAATGGCAACCCACTCCAGTATTCTTGCCTGGAGAATCCCATGGACAGAGGAGCCAGTCCATGGGATCACAGTCCGTGGGCTACAGTCCGTGGGACCACAGAAGAGTTAGACGTGACAGAGTGGCTAAACAACAACAACAACCCAGCATCTAGAAAACACACGTGCTACACAATCCTATTTTTCCCAACTTGAAATCTGTTTCCACGCCAGGACACAGACTGGGAGCTGCTGCTAACGTCTCTCACAATGTCAGTCCCTCTGGAATTCCTGACCAGGCTTCTCTTCCCTGTCATCCATTCCAGGAATTCACAAACTTCTTCTGTGAAGAAGTAAATATTAGGGAGTATTTTCAGTTTTGTGGGCCAAGAGGCAAAGCTGAGGAATAGCACATCAGTGCTTATGTAACAAGACAGAAAACACATTTCTGTGTACTTTTTACTGGCAGGGTTCAGAACTTCATTGATGAGCACTGAAATTTGAACCTTGTATGATTTTCACATGTCACAAAATATCATTCTTCTTATTTTCTTTCCATCAACTTTTTAAAAGTGTGAAAGCTGATCACACGCAACAAGGCAGTGGGTGGAACTGGGAGCAGCCTGTAGTTTGGCCAGCCGTGACCTCCCACACAGCACCAAGAAGTCACATCTCCTGGAGTCCAGTTCCTAGAGCATCTTTGCTGAAGGACTGTTCAGAGACTCTGCTTGCCCTTCCAGAGTAAGTACCAGCCTACCCCAGGCATTCAAAGCCTCTTAGCCTGACCCCCACCAATCTGTTCAATTTGATATCCCACCTCCCCCTCCTCACCCCCGCTGTGTTTGATCCAGTTAATCTCGCTCACTGTTCCTCATGTCCCATCCTTCCTGCTCCTATGTCTTCGCTCACACAGCTCCCTCCTCCTACAATTCCTCCTCACAGTCTCTGCACATTCAAACTCTTATCCTTCAAGGACTGATTCACAGGCCACCTCCTCCAGAAAGCCTTCCCTGATCTTCACAAGTGGAGCTGACATTTCTTTTTTCTCAACCTCGAGGCCTTTTTATCTGCATATCACACAGGGCTCCGGTCACTATCTAGCTAAAACAGTGAGTACATGTCTCCCTGACGCAGTAATCTGTGCACAACACAGCACCTTGAAGCTGCAAAAATGGGTGCCCGTGAGTAATTTCAAAGCTGGGCGTTTCAGGGGTGATGATTCTGCCAAGAAAAACTCTTCTCAGCCTCCTCCCCACTCCATCCCTTCCCCTAGTTGCCCCATGAAGGCCCCTACATAAATGGGGAGGGCTGGTATAAGGACAGGAAAGATATTTCTTTAAACTCCAAAACACTTTGAAAGTTGAAGTGGAAAATATAGAGCAGAGGTTGGCCTGAGTCTAGGAACTTCTTCCACTGGTGGTTCATCTCCCCAGCTGTGGAAGTGTAATGAAGCCAAAATCACAGTAATACACAAGATTGAAATAGTGAGTATGCCTAAACTCCAGAGGGATTCTAAAATGTTATCTTGCAGGTCAGCACGACCCAGCCTGAAGAATGTTCTCATCTGCTAATCTCTCCTCCCTGTGTAAGATAAAGTGGTTGAGCTAATGAGACATGACCTGGGTCTTAGGGGAGAGCTACCAGATGGGCATGCAATGGCCTTCGAGAACTCAACTCCACGACTCTGTACAAAACCCTTCCTGTTTTGACTGACAAGAGAATAGGAGCTGAAGCTCCACTACTTCAGCCACCTGATGCGAAGAGCCGGCTCATTGGAAAAGACCCTGATGCTGGGAAAGATTAAAGGCAAAAGAAGAAGACAGTAGCAGAGGATGAGATGATTAGATAGCATCACCAATTCAATGGACATCAATTTGGGCAGACTCTGGGAGATGGTGAGGGGCAGTAAGCCTGGTGTGCTACAGTCCATAGGGTCACAAGGAGTCAGACCCAACTTAGGGACCGAACAACAACAGGAGGGTCACGCCACAGCAGGCAGATCTGAGCCCAGCTCCCTGCTCTGCCTGGAGCATCACATCCAGCTCCACTGCACAGAGAAGCACGGGCCGGCCTGTGGACCACAGAGGGAGCAGCCAGAGTGTCGGCAGCTGGGTCCTTTCCAGCTTCTCTCTTTCATCCACACACCCAATTTGTAGGTCTCACTCCCCACCACCACTACCTTTTTCAGTAACTTGTATTAAGAGGGCTTTACTTGGTTGACTCCTGTGGGTGGATGCAGGGAAAACTGAGATAAAGTTCTGCAGTTTATTACAGTAGCCCACAAACCCTTCTGATCCAGCGTATCGTCCCCAGCCAGTCTCAGCTGCCACCAGTGCAGCCTAACCCACGTTAAAGCTGCTTTCAAACGTCTTCATAGATGCCCTGAAAGGAGACAGCTGAGGTCAGCACCCAGGCCCACCCCGTCTGGCTTTCACAAAGCCGTATCCTGACAGATGTGGTCACTTCCGAGGGCAGCACTGCTGGCCATTTAATCCATGAAAACCCTGAGTGGAAAGACTGGGGTGGGAGGGAGCTATAACAGGAAGGGGAAGCTGGATGGGGGCCGATTAGCCACCTTCGCCCTCAGGCAGCGCCCTCTCCCAGTTAATGGCACCCACAGCTCACAGCATCTGGCGCCAAGGATGCACTCGGATATTTGAATAACTGAAGAGAAAGAAAGGAGACAAAATCCTTGACAGTGCCGGAGACCTTGTGCTCGGGGACTGGGTCTGTCTCAGGGGTGGTTCTCCAACGCTGGGCTGTGCTGAATGGGGAGCACACAGAGGGTCCATCTCTGGGTTCTATAGAAGTGATGCTCTGAACTTCACCCAAGGGTGGGCAGGGGAGCACCCAGGAACTCCATGAGGAGGTGAAACGCCAACAATAGCAGGTCTTTTCATCTCATTCCTTCCCTGCTGTATCTCTAGTGAGTAGAAGAGTATCCAGCCCAAAGCAGGTGTTCGGTGAGCTGAATGGGTGCACAGAAGGACACCCCAAGGAGGTTCAGAGCCACACTGCCCGCCACTATGATCCCACCGCATTGCTCTTGCTTACATGATCTATCTTTTATATCCCATTATTTTAAATGACCATTTCTATGAGCAGAACCTTCCTACCTAACTAGAAGAGAGGGTAGGATATAAGGGAAGGAAAAGGATGAGAGGCAGCCAAACCCAGTGTTCTGACTGAGACCCATCTTCCAAGCAGGTATGCTCTGAAAATACCTGTAATTCTCTTAAAGGTTGGTCCAGCTTCCTAGGAGAGTGGTTCCCCAGGAGGTCAGGGAGGATGGATTCTCAGCATTGGGACTTTGTAAGTGTAGGAACATTTAGGCACATTGCTGAACAATTCTACACCTCAGTCTCCTCCCTAAACCGGAGGATCACAGCACATACCACTGAGGGTATCCAGGCCTTCAGTGAAGCCACGCACGTAGGCACTTCAGCATGCTGCCTGACACAGAGCAGCTTCTCTGTAAATGCAAGTGACCCGTGGAAACACGTCCACCTATCAGTTGCTTGTCCCTGGTTATTTCAAGCATCCTCATTGACCTTACAAAGAGAAAGAGGCTGGAGAATAGATAGAAACTAGCTGTTCATTTAAAACTTAGCCCTTGTGTTCTTTGCTTCTTCAATGCTCTTGAGAGTATACAAGGAAGGACTTTTCCTGGTGGTCCAGTGGCTAAGAATCTGCCTTGCAATGCAGAGGACGTGGGTTCAATCCTTTGTCAGGGAACTAAGATCCCACATGCCTTGGAACAATCAAACCTGTGTGCTGCAACTAAAGGGCCCAAGGACCACAACTGAGAGCCCATCAGTCGCTCAGTCGTCTCCGACTCTTTGTGACCCCATGGGCTGCAGCACGCCAGGCTTCCCTGTCCTTCACTATCTCCTGGAGTTTGCTCAAACTCATGTCCATTGAGTCGGTGATGCCATCCAACCATCTCACCCAACCTTCTCCTCCTGTCCTCAGTCTTTCCCAGCATCAGGGTCTTTTCCAATGAGTCAGTTCTTCACATCAGGTGGCCAAAGTATTGGAGTTTCAGCTTCAGCATCAGTCCTTCCAATGAATATTCAGAGTTGATTTCCTTTAGGGTGACTGGTTTGATTTACTCATAGTCCAAGGGACTTTCAAGAGCTTTCTCTGGCACCACAGTTAGAAAGCATCAGTTCTTTGGCACTCAGCCTTCTTTATGGTCCAACTCTCACATCCATACATGACTACTGGAAAAATCATAACTTTGACTAGATGGGCCTTTGTTGGCAAAATGATGTCTCTGCTTTTTATATGCTGCAACTAAGACCCTATGCAGCTAAATAAATAAATATTTTCAGAAACATCAGTAAAACAAAAAAGAACATATGAGGAATGTGGGCTAAAGTTACAGCCGTAAGATTGAGGGTAGAGGCCAGGGAACCCCTCCCAGCTCGTATTACTAAAAATGGGACTGTCACTGCCATGGGATGGCCTTCCTTGATGATAGACAACACACTTGGAGGTCTAGGGAGGGAGAAAGACCCCAGAAGACTCTGAATTCAACTCAAAGGGAAGAAATCGACACTAAGACCCCCTGGTTGGAGAGGTCCCATGGAACCATGGCAACAAGAGACAACTTCTTCCTGCCCCCTGTGACAGCCAGATTTCTTTAAAGGAAGAGATTTGGGCTTTGATTTCTTAAACAGAATTCAGAAATGTGCACAATGGTGAGAGTTCAAAAAAAAAACATGTACTGCAGCTTGTTAAATCATTGGAAATATAAGCTAAGCAAGAGTTGCTGAATTAGATTATCCAATATGAAGGAAGCATACTTTCATCTAAAGTTCCTCTAAATAGATGTTCTTTTCCCTTGCTGTAAAGGTAAGCTATTTCCCTTATTACTCTTTACTCCAGAAAAACAAGGAAGAGAGGAGGGTACACACACCCACACGGATCAGCTGCCTCAGTGTTACAAAAGCAATTCTTATCAGCATTAAAGTTGCAACAGCCACGCAGAAGACACTGGGAGGTTTTCCTTGTACAAGAACAAAACTGAGAGATGAAAATGCCATTGCAAGCATAAAGAAAGTTATTATGAAATCTGCTCGAGCCTCATGTTTCTCTAGTGATTCAAGATAATCGCATTAGTGGCTTCAAACATTATACAGTGACATCATTCCACAAGATAGCTCCCAGAGGTTGGATATCAGAGCAGGGAATTACCATCTGTCACATGTCTGTGACACACCTGACGGTCTGACCTGATTTGTTACCACCAGGAGCTCGTGTGGGTCTCTCCAACTGTAGTCACCTTTCTTGCTTAACGATCCTGTCTGACTATGAAGTACCCCCATGGAACCCATAACCTCTCATTGGAATAAGGGATGGGGAACTCCTTACGACCCAAGGTCAAGTGAGCGAGGTGTTGACCTTCTCATTGCCCAGGGTCTGTCATTCACAGAGCAAGTGGGAAAACCTCCCCGCATCTCACAGACTGGTTGGAGCCTCACTAGACTGCAGGTGAAGTATTGCTATTCAGGAAACAGGCCCAGGTTGGCTAACCTGTTGTGCTTCTTTCTGGATATGGGACTCTGCTCACTTCCAACATCATGATAAAAATGGCCTCTAACTCTCAGGGTGGTTGTGAGAATTACATGAAATAATGTACGTATAGTATTTAACACAATGCTTGGCAAAGAGCAAGTATTTAATAAACATTAGCTAGGAGAGTTATTAAAATTTGAAATAATGCAGGAGCACCCATGAGGGAGGGTTTGCAGGAATCTAATACTCCCATGACTGTCTCAGTGTCACTCTGGGCTCCTCCTTCTCTGCTGTCCATGGAGCAGATATACATGGGGCCCATACTGCTCAGGCCAACTCAGCTATCACAGCAGCTTCAGCAGACAGTTCCCACCCACACTCACTGGCTCCCTTCTCCAGCCCAGGTGCATGGTCAGCCTGTGTTCTGGGCAGCCTGGGAGTTGCAGAGTGACACCCCCTGGAGTGCCCTCAACCAGTGAGAAATGGGAACAGCTGGACCTCAGATGGGAAAGCTCTTAGGGGTGTCCTGGGCCATCCCCCCAAGGTCCCCCAGGGGGCAGAGCACAGGCTGCCCTCAGAGGGAAGCTGCTCACTGGCCTTGTTCATTCCCCCTCCTCCCCACTCTCTCATCATGCTGTTGCTGTTCAGTTGCTAAGCTGTGTCAGACTCTGCAACCCCAGGGACCGCAGCACTCCAGGCTCCCCTGTCCTCCACTAGCTCCCAGAGTTTGCTCAAATTCGTGCATTATTCTGTACAGCATCGGATTTCACTTTCACCACCAAACACATCCACAACTGAGCATCACTTCTGCTTTGGCCCAGCCACTTCATTCTTTCTGGACATGGGATCACCCCAAATAAAACCCTGCATCCAAATCCTTGTCTCAGAATCTGCTTTTTGAGGAACCCAAACCAAGACAAGCCAAAAGAGGCTCCCTCCTCCTCGGCATCTCCGAGCTTCTATGCAACCCCGTCCATCAACAAGGCATAACAGAGGGACCTCCTTGGGCAGTGGCGTTTGACAGACCGGGTTCAGATCCCAACTCTCCCACTTACTAGTGGTGCAAGCAAACTAAACCCCTTCTCTGGACCTCCATCTCCCCATCAGAAAAGCAATACCAGGACTTCCTTAAGAATCTGCCTTGCAATGCAGGGGAGGTGGGTTCAATCCCTCATCAGGGAACTAAGATCCCACATTGCCTCAGAGCAATTAAGCCCTCGAGCTGCAACTAGAGACTGTGCACCGAAATGAAAGATCCCTCACGACACAACAAAGATCCCATGAGCTGCAAGTAGGACCCAACGCAGCCACATCAGTAAATAAATACTTTTTAAAGAAAAAAAAAAAAAGGAAAGCAATACCTACCTCATAGGGCTTTTAGGGAGGATTCTGGCACAGAGTGGGTTCCACCTCTGTCACTTTTTATTACCTGGTTGGAGCATCCTAAAGAGAAGTACCCAAGGTTTCCAAAGATGCTGGGAGACCTTGAGAGCTTGGCACAAAGGAATGAGTGCCAATGAGTGACATTGCAAGGATTCACTGGGGAGACATTTTTAGACAGAGAACAAGGTGACTGTCATCATAGGGAGAGAAGCCTTCTCTAGGAACATAAAAGGCTGGTCCCACTGCCAGACCCTTAGCACCAGGGGCCAGAGAAGCTGGTTCCTTGGCCGAGACCACACTTGCCGTTGGCAGCCAGTAATTGGAGCTGGAATGTTCCTTAGGTTTTGCCAAGTCGATCGGCAATTGATTTATTTTTCTAGGAAATGAGTGACAGCTGCAGAATAACTTGTAAGTCTTCAGGAGGGAAGGAAAAAAGCACAACGCAGCGGCTCTGTGTCCTCCCTGCTCACCCTAGGGGACCACTGGTAACTTCAGGTCTCAAATCGGCACACATCCAAGTTAAAACTTAGCACTTGGTTGGAACTTCTGGAAGGAGCTGTCCTTAAACAAATGTGAAGGAGGCTTAAAAATTAATAGAGGTATGGGCAACCTGAGCACTGACATTTTTCAAAACGCCCTCCAACGCTTTCCTAATTAAGGGGATCTGGCCGCCGGCTTCTGTGTCTGGTAATCTGAGTCGGGGAATTCCTGAGAGAGGGAAGGAAGAACTACCAGCTCTAGGTTGGGTTTTTGTTTTTTTGTTTTTCTCCTTCTCTTGGAAAAACCAACAGTGCAACTGTGAATTCACTTGTGGACTCTCTGGATGAAGGCTCTGACTAGGATGACAAAGGAGACCATTTGGGAGCTATGATTCCAGGGGAGAGCTCCATGCATATGCACGGCCCAGCTGAGCAAATATCTTGGCAGAAAAGTGAGTAGACAGAATCATTCAAGCAACCGAGAAATGGAAGTTTCCTGGGAGCCTGTGACTGCCCAAGGGAGGTGCCCCTGCCTCTTCTGATCCTGGTGAAATAGCAATCAGACAGACAGGGTCTCTGCCCCAAGGACATGCACATGTAGGGGGACAGACAGGCAGACAATCAGCAAGTAATCTCCTCCTGTGTACAGAAGAGCCACAGTCCCAAAGCATAAGGTGTTACCTAGTCTTGGGGGTTGCAAAGTCAGATCAGCTGAGACCCGAAGGGTGAGTTCTGCAGGGATGGAGAAGAAAGGAAGACTGTTCCAGACAGAGCAAAGAGTCTGCTTGGAAGCACTGAATTCCATAACCAGTCCATTCTGAAGGAGATCAGCCCTGGGATTTCTTTGGAAGGAATGATGCTAAAGCTGAAACTCCAGTACTTTGGCCACCTCATGCGAAGAGTTGACTCATTGGAAAAGACTCTGATGCTGGGAGGGATTGGGGGCAGGAGGAGAAGGGGACGACAGAGGATGAGATGGCTGGATGGCATCACTGACTCGATGGACGTGAGTCTGAGTGAACCCCGGGAGTTGGTGAGGGACAGGGAGGCCTGGCGTGCTGCAATTCATGGGGTCGCAAAGAGTCAGACACGACTGAGCGACTGATCTGATCTGATCTGGAGGATCTGAAAGAATGCTCTCATAACTGAACCTGGAGAGGGAGGGTAGAGTTAAACAAGATAACTCCTGCACTGTGCCTGGCACGTTGTAAGCTCTCAATGTTAATTGAGATACTGACTGTGGTGGCATCTTTACTGGCTCTGCTCAGGGGTGCTGTCTGGACACTCTCCATTTGTTGTTAAAACTGCTCTCAGAACATTGAGATGATTCCTGTGGTCACTCATGAACTCTGAGTTGGACAGAGGCCATCCTGCAGCCCCAGAAGTACCTTCTCTATGCCTCAGTGGCCTCCCTAGCTCTGCAGGTAACTGGGATAGCCCTTCTTTTTTTTAATGAGATTCAGTGTTATTCAGGGTCTTACTGAGGACTACAGCTGGGGAGACAGCCTCTCAGTAGCTCTGAGGAAATTGCTCCAAAAAAGTAGGGGAGGAGTATATTTGATTTTTTAACACTTTATTTTATATTGAAGTATAGAGAAGAATCTTGACAGTCCTTTGGACTGCAAGGAGATCAAACCAGTCCATCCTAAAGGAAATCAACCCAGAATATTCATTGGAAAGGACTGATGCTGAAGGTGAAACTCTAATACTTTGGCCACTTGATGCAAAGAGCCAACTCACTGGAAAAGACCCTGATGCTGGCAAAGATTAAGGACAAAAGGAGAAGGGGGTGACAGAGGATGAGATGGTAGGATGGCGTCATCAACTCAATGGACATGAGTCTGAGCACACTCCAGGAGATGGGGAAGGACAGGGAAGCCTGGCGTGCTGCAGGCCATGGGGTCACAAAGAGTTGGACACGACCTAGTGACTGAACAACAGAAAGCCAATGAACAATGTTGTGATAGTTTCAGGAGGACAGCAAAGGGGCTCAGCCATACATAAACTTGTATCCATTGCCACTAAACTCCCCTTCCAGGACGGCCCTTCTTGATCAGGTTCAGCAACAGTCATCCATCATCCCAGGCCCAGGGCTGGATTCACAGGTTGTGCAACCTGAGTGGTCACACGTGCTCCACTGCTGCCTTCTAGAAATTCTTCACTTTTAAACAGGAGGCCTCACATTTTTACTCTGCACAAAGGAACCAGGCCATTTCCTTCTAGCATACCTCTGGGGCTGTTTTATAACCTGGCCCTCTGGGCAGCTACCCAGTTGGCCCACTCTTTAACCTATTTCTGGGGCCAAGAACTGCTGGGATCCCTGGGCAGCAACTGTGCTCATGTTTACAGATCTTCTTTTCACCATGTTGGGAAATCTGGCAGCATCAGAAGCCAGAAGCTCATCACCAATAAAAGTAAAAACACCGGACCTGTAGTGTGTGTGTGTGTGTGTGCACGCGCGTGCGTCCATGTTGTACTCAGTCGTGTCTAACTCTCTGCAACCCCACGGACTGTAGCCCAACCAGGCTCCTCTCTCCATGGGATTTCCCAGGCAAAAATACCAGAGTGGGTTGCCATTTCCTCCTCCAAGGGATCTTCCCAACCCAGGGATCAAATCCATGTCTCTGTGTCTCCTGCATTGCCTGGCAGATTCTTACCAGTATCACCTGAGAAGCCCATGGACCTGCATAGACTTGGGTCCAAATCCCAGCTCTGCCTTTGACTCACTGAGTGACCTGCGTAAGGCACTTAACCTCTTCTCAAGTCTCCACTTCCTCTAAACCTCTAATGCTGATGTCTTTTCAGACGTCAGAATCCCAGGACTGTCACGGAGGTTAAGTGAGACCAGGACGCAGTGTGTCGCACACGTAGATAGTGCTCTGTGTTCACCACCAGCCTGTCTTGAGTTGCCATTGTCTCTCCCCACAGGGTGCGTGGTCCTGGCACGAACATCCGTTGGGATACACATCTCCTCATCCCAGAAGCCAAAAGCGGGCTCTGGACACCTCAACCACTAAATCTTCCTCATGAGGTGCTTGTACCGCTGGGGAAGAGGCTATAAACTATGCCGATCATACTCCTGTCTAAGTGAGCTAGAGTGATAAAGATGGAAGACCTGGGAGCACGCTTTCATTGATTATACCATCCACCGATCCCAGACAAGACTGCTGGGCCATGTCAACCATGGAGACCTTCTGGATAGACCTTCTGGAGCTGTCTCCAGCCTTCCCTTCGGCCCTGGGAGCTCCCCTGCATCCTTCCAATAAGCCCCCTTCTTTCTTACATTAGTCACAGTGGCTACTGTTGCTGGCAACCAAACACTGTAACTCAGGCACCACTCACTCTTGGGGGAGTGAGGGCAGACATCCAGATTTTCAACTCGCTCAGAGCATCAGGCACAGCCCAAGGCAGCGCAAAGCTGATCACTGGAGTAAAGGAGGATGCGTTCACTCCCAGTACCTGTGCAGGTGGGAGGCGTGTGTGTACCTAGCCCAAGGGAAAGCTCTGGCAAGCCAGCCAGCCCAGGACCCTTCCTCCCATAGGAAAACACTTAGCGGGTTGAGTCTTGAGCCGTAGAACACAGAAAACAGGCAGAGCTGCTTGGCGCTGACGTGCTCCCCGAGCACAGGGCCCTGGACTCTGCAGCAGTGACCTCAGGAGGGAGGGAATATATATATATATAACTATGACTGATTCACGCTGCAGTGCAGCAGAAAGCATCACAACATTGTAAAGCAAGTTTCCACTCATTAAAAAATAAATAAAATTAATTTTAAAAACCAAGATCTCTGTTATAGGTTAAATTGTGCCTCACCCTCACACACATACACAAATTCCCATGTTGAGGTCCTAACCTCTCTCATTACTTCAGACGGTGACTTATTTGAAATCAGGGTCATTGTAGACATAATTAGTTTAGATGGGGTCATACTGGAGTAGGGTGGGCCCTACTCCAATATAACTGGTGTCCTTCTGAAAAGGGGAACTTGGAGACAGACATGAACACAGGGAGAATGGGATATAAAGATGAAGGCACAGATTGGGGAGATGCATTTTCAAGCTAAGGAACACCAGAGACTGCCAGCAAACCAGCAGAAGCTAGGAGAAAGGCATGGCACAGACTCTTTCTTCCTCACAGCTCTAAGGAGGAATTAGTCCTGCTGACACCTTGATCTTGGAACTCCAGCCTTGAGAACTATGAGATAATAAATTTATGTTGTTTAAGCCCCAGAGTTTGTCTGGCAATCTTAGGAAACTAATAAAGTCTCCTGGCAACTCTTCATGTATCCCAAAATCATTATTATTATTGTTACTCATTGTCATTTTTATATGATTTATATCCCATCTCATCCCATTAAGGATTTCAACACCATTTAAAGAACAGATGAAAAATACACATATATAAATAAGAAAAAGTACCAGGAAAAATAAAAAATGAAACAAATCAAGAATAGAGGGTAAAATGAGACCCACGAAGTCCTACCCAAGTACTAATTAAACCGCAAATTGGACTATAAGCTTCCTATCAGGCAAAGGCAAAACAGAAATATGATCAAGCAAGCAAATCTTTCTGAGTGCCGAGCAATGTAAAGATAAAAGGATGCTGAGAAATCCAATGGGTCATGTTCTCAACAACACCCCTATAACAAATGGCATAACAATTTTATGAAGCAAAAGATTTATCCAGAAAGTCCCTGCTGGACTCAGGGTTTTCCCGTGGGATTCCTGCATCCTATGTGATGCTCTTTCTTGTATTCATTCAACAAACTCCCTTACTTATCGCCTGTGTGCCAAGTGCAGGGCACACAGCGATGAACAACATACAACATGGCTGCAAAAGGCCCATGACCCGGGCTCTGGGATCTAGTGGGAGTGGGGTCAGACACACAGACAATGATCACGCTCTGAGACAATAGCTGTGGGTCCACAACCCCAGTACAGAGGTTCTGCCTGGTACACGATGGTTGGAAATCTTGGTTTCAAAGAACAGAAATTCCCTGTGATAACTCACAGAAAAGTTGCTGAATCAGAATCTGCATGTTTACAAGATCTTAGGGGGTTCCCATGAATGAACACTGAAGTTTGAGATGCGCTGCTGTGGGACTTCAGAATTCTCTTTCTCTCTCTTTCTCATGCACGTGCGCGCGCACACACACACACACACACACCCCCCTTCCAATCTCTACTGGCCACAAACCAGGCCACAGAACCCTGAATGACCCTCTAACTATGCCAGCCAATGCCACCATACGGCTGCCCAGCTCACACTGACAAGTGGCTCAAGTGACAAGAGTCTGAGAAGCTCTCCTTAGGTGGGGTTGGACTCTCCACTCCTTCCAACCTTCCCTGGTACCTTCCAAATCAATGAGATTCCCTGAGGTTTGTCCTGTGGGCAGGGCTGCACTCAAAAGACAGCGTGCTCCAGAAAGGCAGAAGTGTCCTACCCAATGGGGACATGCAGATAAAGGGCTGGCACACACACTTTGTACAGAGGATGAGGCCTGGAAAGCAGCTCAAGATTAAAGAGAAAAATATTAACTGTGCAAATGCATTGATCCCTTCTCCGCCAGGCCCCACACAACATGTACTGCCTCACTCCATCACCACGGTGTCCCTGTTGGGGGAGGTGCCACTGTAACTCTATCCCCACAGGAGAAAACTGGGATTGAGCAAGGTGAGACAACTTGCCTACGGTCACACAGCCCACAAGGGGTGCAGGCAGAGCTGTAAATCAAGTTTATCACTTTTCATGGTTGGACCAGGTTACAAAGAGAGGGAGACTGAGAAACGGTGGAGAGAGAAAAGGGGTAGGTCCAGAGTCAGTCCTAAGGTCTGACGAGAAACAAGGAGACCCATCCTTCAGTGCTCAGTGAAGTGAAAGTCGTTCAGTCGCATCCGACTCTTTGCAACCCCATGGACTATATAGTCCATGGAATTCTCCAGGCCAGAATACTGGAGTGGGTAGCCTTTTCCTTCTCCAGGGATCTTCCCAACCCAGGGATTGAACCCAGGCCTCCCACACTGCAGATGGATTCTTCAACAGCTAAGACTACGACGGGCACCCAGGGCCCCCTTGTCCATCCTGCCCCGGGCACACCCTCAGTCTCACCACCTCCCCTGCTGCTCTGGGCTTATGTGTCCCGCAGCTGCTCCCTCCAGATGCTAGTCCCTCTGGGACCAGGGGCTGTGTCTGTTCACCTCACTCCCCCAGCACCTGGAGCCGTGCAGAGCTGGGTGTGAGCAGCAGCACAGCATCGCCAGCCGTCCCACACAGGTGCTCAATGGCACACGCAGCATTCTGGCCCTCAACAGGAAATCAGTTTCCAGCCTGGGTTTCAAGCAAGGAGTGACTCTTTCTCACCGGAGTGACTTTTAAAATGCCTTAACATGGGGGATAATGTCACACACTGACGTCATGCATCTCTTGATGTGATGCACCGGGAAGGACATGGCACGGCTTATGCAGGACTCCGGCCAAAACGGCTCACCTGAGGCCAAGCAAGAGGCAGCAGGTGGATAAACCCACCCTGCATCTGCCAGCAGGACGTTCTGGCAAACACCTGACCTGGACTGTTTAAAAACGTGGATGGCCTGAAACACAGATACAGACACACACACATACACACATACGTACATATATACACATGCATAGCCACACACATACACCACTCACACACAAACACACATACATATTGTTGCTGTTCAGTCGCCCAGTCGTGTCCAACTCTTTGCGACCCCGTGGACTGCTGCACGCCAATAATATATATAATTAAATTTCTCAAGTGTGGTCGTTGCATTGTGGTCATGTAGGAGAATGCTCTTGATCTGAGGTGATACGTGATCAGGTGTTCAAGTGTCATGGTGTCTACTAGTTACTCTCAATTTAGTTTAATAAAAATTGTATATGTGCATGCATGTATAGAGAGAGAGGTACAATGATGGAAAATACCTGACCCCTGGAGAAGGGTATATAGATACTCATTAAACTGTTAGCAACTTTTCTCGGAGAAGGCAATAGCACCCCACTCCAGTACTCTTGCCTGGAAACTCCCATGGATGTAAGAGCCTGGTAGGCTGCAGTCCATGGGGTCGCTAGAGTCGGACATGCCTGAGCGACTTCACTTTGACTTTTCACTTTCATGCATTGGAGAAGGAAATGGCGACCCACTCCAGTGTTCTTGCCTGGAGAATCCCAGGGACGGGGAAGCCTGGTGGGCTCCCATCTATGGGGTCGCACAGAGTCGGACATGACTGAAGCGACTTAGCAGCAGCAGCAGCAGCAACTTTTCTACAGGTTTAATATTTTTGAGATTAAAAAAAATTGGATGTGTTAGCAACAAAATCAAATGGAGACCCATCTAGAAACTTCCCTGGGCAGACAAAAGCAGTTCAGTCACACAAGCAAAGTTTCTTTTAGCTTATTTTGCAAGACTAACTTGACCTGGGTCATTTCTGGCTTGTGCCTCTGGAAATCATGAGTGGAACTTAAACTGTTTCCTGAGGTGAATACAAGGTGACCACTGGCCAATTCCCTACCATTTAATAAAAGCCTAATATTATAACCAATCACTGTGAAGAATAAACCACCACTGCTTTTTCACTAAGAAGCTACTTCCGAACAATATACCCCGGAGCCTCATTCTACATGTTAGTTTGAATGCTCTTGGTTTGCAGTCTTTTTGGCATGTGCACAATAAACTTGTACTAATTACCACTTTGGTGACTCACTGGTTTTGCTTCTGTTATTTCCAAACTTTTGACAAAAGAGATGCCTAGAAGTGGAATTGCTGGGCTATATGGTAACAGTATGCTAAAGTTTTTTTTTTTTTTAACTCCAAACTGTTTTCCACAGCAACTATTTTACATTCCCACCAGCAATTCATGAGCATTCCAATTTCTCCACATCCCCACCGGTGCCTGTTCGTGTTCATCTTCCTTATCACAGGCAACAAAGGTCTGTCTGGTCAAAGTTATCTTTCCAGTAGTCACATACAGATGTGAGAGGTGAACATAAAGAAGGCTGAACACTGAAGAATTGATGATTTCAAATTGTGGTGATAGAGAAGACTCTTGAGAGTCCCTTGGATTGCAAGAAGATCAAACCTGTCAATCCTAAAGGAAATCAACCCTGAATATTCACTGGAAGGACTGATGGTGAAGCTGAAGCTCCAATACTTGGGCCACCTGATGTGAAGATGTGACTCATTGGAAAAGACCCTGATGCTGGGAATGATTAAAGGCAAAAGAAAAGGGGCCAGCAGAGGATGAGATGGTTGGATGGCATCACTGACTCAAAGGACATGAATCTGAGCAAACTCTGGCAGATAGTGAAGGACAGGGAAGCCTGGTGTGCTGTAGTCCATGGGGTCACAAAAAGTCAGACACAACCTAGCTTGTGTTGTTGAACAACAACAAAAAGAGCCACCCTAGTGCTATCTCAGGGTGGTTTTGATTTGCATTTGCCTCATAGACTGATGATGCTGAGCATCTTTTCATATGCTTATTGGCCATTGGTATAACAGTTCAAAACGGGATCTTGATGATGGTCACACAACTCTGTGAACTTAGTAAAAATCACTGAATTGTGTCCTTATGTCGTGTGAATTTTACAGTATGTAAAGTGTACTTCAGGCTTCCCTTGTGGTTCCTGGTGGTAAAGAATCCACCTGCCAGTGCAGGAGACACAGAATCCATCCTTGGGTCGGGAAGATCCCCTGGAAAAGGAAATGGCAACCCATTCCAGTATTCTTGCCTGGGAAATCCCATGGACAGAGGAGCCTGGTGGGCCACAGTCCATGGGGTCGCAAAAGAGACATGACTTAGTGACTAAACAAGAACCACAGAGAATATTTCAGGGAAGTTTTTTTTCTTAAAGAGAGGGAAATAAATCAGTCAATACCATTTCCATCCCAGGAGAAGACTACAAAGCACCGATAACAGCAGGGCCACAGTAGCTGTGTTCTCACGGACACCAGTGACGCCACTGAGAGGAGTGACAAGGGGCATGCAAGCCGGGTCCCCAGGCCTGGGAGATGCAGGGGTCCAAGCTGACTCCCTCCCTCAGCCACGGTCAGTAGCTGGAGGGTTTCATCAGCTCCTAAGTTCACAGGCGTAAAGTTAGCTGCACACAAGTCCCACTAGAGGGCAAAGGCTTACCCATGTTCAACAAAATCTTATGTCATCATCATAACACCTTGGGTTGAATGTATGGCATCACATGTAAGTTGGAGGGCTGTGTGACCATCCTGAGCCCCATCTTTTTTAATATTTATTTGTTTTATTTTTTATTTGTCTGCTTTGGGTCTTAGTTGCAGTGTGTGGGATCTTTAGCTGCGGCATGTGAGATCTAGTTGTTTCCTGACCAGAGATCGAACCCGGGCCCCCCCCTCACATTGGGAATGTGGAATCCTAGCCACTGGACCACCAGGTAACTCCCCTGAGTCTCATCTATGAGAATAGTTTGACAAAATGGTTAAAACCCTAGCATCACATAGTCCCAAGTTCAAGTCCTGCCTTTCCCTTCCGCTAGCCATGCGACCCTCATCACTTCTCTGAGCCTCACTTACTTTCCTTATCTCTAAAGGGGGTATAATCAATGTACCTACTTTATAGGGTGGTTGGAAGATAAAGTGACGCCATGCACATTAAATTCTGGTTCAGAGCTCGATAGATAACCACCACCATCATCTATTGAACTAGTACCTGGAAGGTGCTTGGAGCCATGCCTGCACATAATAAGGGGAAATAAATCAGTAACCCAAGACTGACGCAGTCAAGATCCTGACTCACATCATGGGCAGACTCAGGGCAGCAGGCTCCCCTGAGAGATTCTCATCTTAACAAGGTGTGAGCCTGTCAGTCCCCACCAGCACAGTACCTGCTTCATGGTTGTGCTGCGTTGTGCTTAGTCACTCCGTCACGTCTGACTCTTTGTGACCCCGTGGACTGTAGCCCACCAGGCTCCTCTGTCCATGGGGATTCTCCAGGCAAGGATACTGGAGTGGGTTGCCATGCCTTCCTCCAGGGGATGTTTCCAACCCAGGGATCGAACCCAGGTCTCCCACTTTGCAGGCAGATTTCTTACCATCTGAGCCACCAGAGAACCCCAAGAATACTGGAGTAGGTAGCCTATCCCTTCTCCAGGGGATCTTCCCAACCCAGGAATCGAACTGGGTTACTGCTTAACAAATGCTGGGTAGGTGAGCAATGGCTTCTGATACAGACATAAACAGCAGCTAATGTTTCTGTCATTCTTGACACGTATGGGGCAGTCTCCTGAGCTCATTTACTTCTCAACCACAGTCCCGCAAGGCCGTCCGTTTTACAGAAGAGATTGAGCTTCCAGTGGATAGAGCAACTTGCAGAAAGACACATACATCTACCAAATGCAGTGGTGACGTGAGAACCAGACGGTATTGGACCCAAAACCACACAGGCCCCTTAACCACGGCACAGTCCTGGAGGCACCTCACCTCCTGTCCCCACAGTGCGTCAGGCAGACACAGTCCATGAATCACTCAGAACCAAGAGCCATTTACCAGAACCTCCCCCTGGAGGTCAGAACCCACAGCCGACAATATGCTTTGAGCCCTATTTCCCTCCAAAGTTACAACCTTCCTGTCAAAACTCAAGAGCTGGTCTGAGTTTCTCATGACAAAAGGACTCCCAAGTTATTCTCCTCACCAGACAGCTGCTGTTTCCTAGTTAATTCTTTTTTTTTTTTAATTAATTAAGTTATTTTAATTGGAGGATAATTACTTTACAGTACTGTGATGGTTTTTGCCACACATCAACATGAATCAGCCACGGGCGCACATGTGTCCCCCCAGCCTGAACCCCCCACCTCCCTCCCTCCCCACCCCATCCCTCTGGATTGTCCCAGAGCACTGGCTTTGAGTGCCCTGCCTCATGCATCGAACTTGCACTGGTCATCTATTTTTGTTTCCTAGTTAATTCTGACAGTGAGTGCAGACATTATGCACACACACAGGGAAACAAAACCCCCTGAAAAAATTATTTTTCTTGAAAGTTAAAAGATCCCACTTCTACCCGGGGCTTTCATTTCCTCTCACTCAAGCGGTGGTTCTATTAAAGCCAAATTACAGCACAGAAATGACTGTGCAGTGTACATCAGCAGATCAATTTATTTAATTAGCCTGGGTAATTATAGAGGAGTGAAAAATGCCTGGTGGTGGGAATGAACGCAGGGTGAATAGGAACTGGAGGGCGCTACACGTGTGCTCCTGGCCGGTGAGGGCTCTGCGGAGCAGGCTGCTTCCCCAGCCTCTGAGCGGCGCTGGCGGCGGGGACCACAGCAGCCATGGAACAGCTCAGCTCCCAGGGTCTCTGCCAGACCACCCAGACATTCACAGCGGTGGTTTCCGAACCAGTCACAGGCTGGGAGGTATTCTCTTCATTCTTTCTGTCTTTTGATCAGAATACACAAGGTCCACCCTCTTAACAAAATTTTAGGTGCACAATATAGTATCTATAGGCATCACGTTGTAGAACAGATGTCTAGAACTTACTCATCTTGTGTAACTGAAACTTTCTGCCCACGAACAGCAACTCCCCATTCCTCCTCCCCCAGCACCTGGCAACCAGCATTCCACTCCATGTAACAGAAAGTGGGGTCTGGCTCCTTGCCACTCAAAAGCCAATAAAGAGACAAGGTCAGTGGAAATGAATGTTTGCTTTCTTTTGGAAGCTGGCAACCGGGGGGGACAGGAGAGGGCAGACTCAAGAATCCGCCTGCCAATGCAGGAGACTTGAGTTTGACCCCTGGGTCAGGAAGACCTCTTAGAGTAGGAAATGGCAACCCACTCCAGTACTTTTGCCTGGGAAATCCCATGGACAGAGGAGTCTGGTGGGTTACAGTCCATGGGGTCACAGAGAGTCAGACAGCACTGAGCGACTAACACACACAGACACACACACAGCTCCACTAACAGTCAGTGGGCAAGAGCTTTTAGAGACAGAGGGAGGGGGTTACATGCAGAAACAACACACTCAGCTCTGACAGTCATCTTGAAATTGGTCATGCGGTGGCCTGACCAGTGTCATCTGGATGGTTCTCAGTACAGTTAATCTTCAGTTCCAGCATCGGCTTATTCCCGTCTCTTGAGGGCAGTTCTCAGAATTGTGGTGATTTATGTCATGGCTACAGTCTGGTCATCATGCAGTTAACTTCTTCCACCTGGTGGGGGTTCTAGTATCTATAAGGCAGCTCACAGGACATGGCTCAGAACATTATCTATAGCCCTCAAAAGGAATAAAGGTCTTTGACTATTCTTACTTACTAAACTATTACTGTTTTGTCCTTTTTGATTATTTTCCTTTGTTTCTGTATTTTCTCACTTCTCTGATTAAACATATTCTTTGGCTAAAACTTTTCCACAGACAAAAGGCAGATGGAGGACATGGAGAGGAAGGACCATCGGGTCCTGCTCCATTTCATCTGATTCTATGAGTTTGACTATTTTTGGTTCCATGTCATGTAGAATCGTGCACCATTTGTCCCTCTGTGACCGTTATTTCACTCAGCATGTCCCCCAGATCCATCCATGTTGTCACAAAGGACAAGAATCCCTTCTTTTTGAAGGCTGAACAATATTCTATTGTAGACAAGTGTTGAGGAGAATGTGGAGAAACTGGAACCCTTGCTCCCTGTTGGTAGAAGTGTAAAATCCAGGTGCAGCTACTTGGAAAACAGTACTGAGGTTTTTCAAAAAATTAAAAATAAAACTACTATGTGATCCAGCAATCCTACTTCTAGGTATTTATCCGGAAGAACTTAAATCAGGATCTCAAAGAGATGTCTGCACCTCCAAGTTCACTGTAGCATTCCTCACAACAGCCAAGATACAGAAACAGCCTGAATGTCCATCCACACATGAAAGGGTAGAAGAAAAGCATCAAGGGTGGGAATCTTCACAAACTGGCCCTCTGCCCAGAAAGGGAGCCTCCATTCTTAACCAAGGTTCAGAGAGCACACGTCCATTAAATACATTTTTGAGTGCCTGCTGTTTGCACAATTACTTGTTCCACATCCGTCTTTATTGTCAAGCTGTGAACTCTGTGTGAACAGGGACACAGAGGGGTTAAGGAAAAGTGAGGGTAGGCTGCCAACCTGAGTCTGAACCCAAGCTTTTCCTACACGGGTGATCGGGGGCAAGTTGCTAACCTCTGAGTGCCTCGGTTTCCTCATCTGTAAATGGGGCATGTGTCTACTTCATGAGGTTGTTGAAATGCAATATTTTTTGTAAAATGCTTAACACAGTGTGTGGCATATGGTGAGTTCTCAATAACTTTTGCCTGTTAATTTTGGTCATTAGTATTATTCCAATGCCTAGTAATCAATACACATCCAATAAGCATTTATTGTTGATGGACGGATGGATAATGGAACAGGATGGAATGAGATGGGTAGGTGAGTACATGGATGGGTGGATAAATGAATGGGTATATGGATGACAGATGAACAAACAGATGGATGGGGTGAGTGGATGAGTAAATGGATGGATGAACGGGGAATGGGATAGAATGGAATGAGAGAGATGGGTGAGTGGATGGATGGAAGGACATATGGCTGACTAGGAGAGTATGTGGGTGAATGGAGGGATGAATGGATGAGTAGGTGGGTGGATGAAGGGCTGGGTGGGTGGGTAAGTGGATGGGTGAATAAATAGTAGTTTTTTAAGTTTATAGTGTCAATAAGAAAACAAACAACATGATCCTTGCCTTCAAAGATAGTTATCTAGTCCACATATCTAGTACTTTGTTACTTATAAAGCAGCATATTATAGTCTATCTGACATAGGCTAATAGTTCTATTTTAGAGGATAAAGGTATGGCTCAAGGAGAGTGCTCATCTAACGAGTATTTATTGAGCACCTATGTGTCACACACTATTCAACACGTACAGATCTGGCACCAAACTAAACAGATAAAATCCCTGCCTCCATGAGGCTTATACTCTATTTTGGAGAGACAGACAATAACGGGCAACTAAGGAAAACACACATATGAAGAAACATGACGGAGGAAGAGAAGTTAAAAGGTGCCAGGAGGTAGTTTCTGGTTTTTAATAGCACAGCCAGGTAAGGTCTCACTGAAAAGGTGCACTTGAGCAAAGACCTGAGGGAATGAGAGAGTGGGCCCAGTGGGGAAGTGCTTTCCAGGCAGAGGGAGAAGCCAGCGCCAAGGGCAGACATCCGCCACCGGTGACAGGGTGCTTGCCCGACGTCCAGTCCTGATTCAAGTGCTGAACATGTGACCAGGTATTTAACCCTCAAAACAGCTCCTGAAGAGGTGCTATCATCACACTCGCCTTGCAGACGGGAAAACTGAGCAGCAGAGAGACAAGGTCACCTGAGGAAAGAGCGAGGAGTGGGCTGGGGCGGCTCGGGTCCAGAGACCAGGCTCTGTGCTGTGATACCCTTGACAAGGTGGGGATCACACCTTAGGAAACAGCAGAGCCAGGACTTGACCCACCCTCTCTGCCAGGCCATGTTCCACTCCACTTCAGGGCATTTAAAACCCAGGGGAGATGGCGGGACGTGCACACGGGGGAAAAGCAAATGACAAACGCGAGGGCCAAGCGGGAGCACCAGGCCAAGCAGGGCCTCGGGAGCACCCGGTGAAAGGGATGAAAGGCCTCTGCTCTGGCTCTCACCCCTCTCTGCACGGCACCCTCTCCTTCTCATCCATCACGTGACAGACATCTGATGCAGCCCTTGAGATGTGGTTCAAATGTCTTCAATTCCCCATAATTCACTACAAAATTAATTCCTCCCTCTTTTTTTTTAATCCCATGACAATTTATATAATGATAATGATTTAAATCAGACACTTTCTGAGCACCGAAGATGTGCTGGGCATGTGCTCACTAATTCTCATCACAGCCTTCCACGATGATACTGTTTTTATTCATCTTACAGCTGGGCATCCTGAGACCAGAGGCTGCAACCTGCAGGAGGTCACACAGACAGTAAGGACCCAATTCAGGATCTGACTCCCGTCTGCCTTTAGAACCCAGGAGCTCTGCCGACATAACACAGTTTGCCAAAGTGGTCTGCATGCATGCTTATCTGTCTCCTCTGCCACACTCTGGGTTGCTGGAAGGCATAGAGTCTTTGAGTTTCCCAATTCCAGCACCGATTCCAAAAGGCACCAATCAAGCATTTGGTGACTGTCCTCTAAACCACATTGTTTCACATGTCTTGAGAGAAGCAAGTTTCTCTGGTAGTTTCACACGGGCATAATTAGCAGGGTTTCTCCCACGCAATACGGTGGGGGAGCTCCCGGAAGTTCAAGCTCTCCTAAAATATCTCCCCGCAGCCCACTCATCATTCAAGTCTAGGCATTACGTCCAGGAGACCCCTTGCTAAACCATTAACCTGGAGGGGGGTGGGGTGGGGTGGTGTGTGCTTTGCTAGCCCATCAGCTCCCACCCAGCTCTCCCACACATGGAAGGAAATTCCTCCTCTGACTGAGGGGCTAAATGCAGATGGTAATTAAATTTTCCTAATGCTCCTGCTTCACACAAACAGAAATCCTCTGCTGAGAGTCAGGGAGACAGACAGAGCTGTGCTTCATGGTTTGGGAGCTGTAGTCCCTCAAGGCTATCTCAGCCCTCAGCCTTTGACAGAATCACTCAAAACCTGAGATTTGTCACATGGCAGATTTGAGTTTCCAAAGCCAGAGCTGCTAAGCCTCCTCAAGTCTCCAGGGATTGTGCAGAGCCCTTCCTTTGGAGCTGCTGGTCACCCCAGGCACCAGCAAAATAATGGTGTTGGGGGAAAGGGTGGATAGGAGGAAAGCAATCAGAAGGGGGAAACTATGCTTGTCCAGTAAGTCAGTGTGTACTGTCCATCTTGAGCTTTGGAATAAAAATGAAGACAAAGGCCACACTAAAGGCCATAACCAGCACCCTGCCCGCCACTAACCTCTTTTCTGTGCAGATGGTGGGGACAAGACATGGCGTATCCTCTTCTCAAAAGGCCAGTTCAAATCTCACCTGTTTCAGAATGACCTCCATGACTCCAGTCCTGACCAAGAGCCTTTCCCTTCTGAAGACTCTTCTAGACAACTATCTCAGCAGCTCCACTGGGGTGCCTATCCAGCCTCTCAAACTGACCATGGTCCAAACTCCATATCCTCCCCCAGATGTCCCTCTTCCGGCCCCCTCTATCTTCATAAACGGGGCCACCATTCACCTCCTGGCTCAAGCAAGGCCAGCTGCATAATTTTCAGGACTGAATGCAAAATAACGTGCAAAAGCCTCTGTTCAGAATTATTGTGAATCTCAAGATGTCAGCGCAGAACACTAAACCAAGCACAGGGCCCCTGTAAGTCCTGGGCCCAGGCCACTGTACAGAAATTGCTTGTCCATGAAGCTGGCCCTGGGCTCAAGCAAAAAAATCCTATGAGCTATCTCAATTTCGCTCCACAGCCCATGTCTAACCTATCAGTGTGTGCTGTCAGCCCCAATTCTAAATATATCCTGAACCCACCACTTTCCATCAGCTCCATCATGACTACCTCGTTCTCGCCACCACAATCTCTCCTGGACAATACTGCCGCTACCTCCTAAGGGAGCACCCTGGTTCTCTCTCATCCCTCGAGAGTCTAGTCTTCAAATAGCACCCAGTGCAACTGTTCAACATGAATCAGACCATGTCATTCCCTATGCAAAACCCTCCAACTGCTTCCCATCCAGCTCAAAGCAAAACTCTCAACTCCTCACCATGATCTAAGAAGGCCTGCACGCTGTGTCCCTTGCCAGCCTCTCCAACTTCACCTCCCTATACTATTCTGTCACTCACTCTGCTCCAGTTACCCTGACCTCCTTGTTACACCTCTAATGCACCAGGTTGGTTCCTCCCTTGGGGTCTCTGTACTTGCCGCTCCCTCCACCTGGAACAATCTTTCCACGGACCTTTGTGAATGTTTTTGTTTATTTGGCTCCCTCATATCACACAGATCTCTGCTCAACTGTCATCTTTTCTGAAAAGATATCCCTGAAACCTTGTCTAAAATAGCCATACAGCTCCCTCTGTTTCTTCCCACTCATCCAGCTGTACTTTTCTCCTGAACACTTGTCACTACCTGGACTTATATAATTTGCTTGTTTTTGCTTTTGCCATTTTGTCCCCCACTCTAAAGTAGGAATTTGATCTGTCTTGTGTATGCATCACTGTGTCTCCAGCACCATGGACAGTGCTTGGCACATGGTAAATATTCTGTGTGAACTGATTAATCCTTGGACTATTAGTTGCTGCTATTTAAACTATTAGGTCCTGTTCCATGTCTATATGCTTGATTTATATCAATTTTAAGTTCTCCAAGCCAGACTTCAACAGTATGTGAACTGTGAACTTCCAGATGTTCAAGATGGATTAGAAAAGGCAGAGGAACCAGAGGTCAAATTGCCAACATGTGTTGGATCATCAAAGCAAGAGAGTTCCAGAAAAATATCTACTTCTGCTTTATTGACTATGCCAAAGCCTTTGACTATGTGGATCACAACAAACTGTTCAAATTCTTCAAGAGATGGGAATACCAGACCACTTGACCTGCCTCCTGAGAAATCTGTATGCAGGTCAGGAAGCAACAGTTAGAACAGGACATGGAACAACAGACTGGTTCCAAATCGGGAAAGGACTACATCAAGGCTGTATATTGTCACCCTGCTTATTTAACTTATATGCAGAGTACATAATGAGAAATGCTAGGCTGGATGAAGCACAAGCTGAAATAAAGATTGCTGGGAGAAATATCAATAACCTCACATATGCAGATGACACCACCCTTATGGCAGAAAGTGAAGAGGAACTAAAGAGCCTCTTGATGAAAGTGAAAGAGGAGAGTGAAAAAGTTGGCCTAAAGCTCAACATTCAGAAAACTAAGATCATGGCATCTGGTCCCATCACTTCATAGCAAATAGATGGGGAAACAGGGAAAACAGTGGAAACAGTGGCTGACTTTATTTTGGGGGGCTCCAAAATCACTGCAGATGGTGACTGCAGCCATGAAATCAAAAGACACTTGCTCCTTGGAAGGAAAGTTATGACCAACCTAGACAGCATATTAAAGAGCAGAGATATTACTTTGCCAACAAAGGTCCATCTAGTCAAGGCTATGGTTTTTCCAGTAAGAGTTGGACTATAAAGAAAGCTGAGGGTCAAAGAATTGATGCTTTTGAACTGTGGTAGTGGAGAAGACTTTTGAGAGTCCCTTGGACTGCAAGGAGATCCAACCAGTCCATCCTAAAGAAAATCAATCCTGAATATTCACTGGAAGGACTGATACTGAAGCTGAAACTCCAATACTTTGGCCACCTGATGCAAAGAACTGACTCACTTGAAAAGACCCTGATGCTGGGAAAGATTGAAGGCAGGAGGGGAAGGGGATGACAGAGGATGAGATGGTTGGATGGCATCACTGACTCAATGGATATGAGTTTGAGTAAACTCCGGGAGTTAGCAATGGACAGGGAGGCCTGGCATGCTGCAGTCCATGGGGTCGCAAAGAGTCGGACACAAGTGAGTGACTGACTGAATTGAACTAGTGGAATTTTCCTAGAGGCAAGGGCCAGTACACATCTCTAAAACCTTTACATCACTGACCTCAATTCCACCCATAAACTAGATGTTTCATGAATGTGTTCATTGACTATTACCAAAAATTTCTCCAGGAGTTGAGGAATGAAAAATGCCAGCACTCCCTATTATGCGTCTGTGGCAGGCATCACTAATATATCACAGAATTCTTTCCCACTAAGCCTAGACACAGTCTCAGAATCCTTCTCAAAACAGCCTTCCAGGAAACCCTAACTAATAATAAAAGTTCATGCTTAAAGCAACATTCTTAGCACCATTATATGATCTCAATGATAGGAAGAAAAAGATTTGCAAATCACTACTCTGGTCCAATTGTCTCCCTCCACCCCACTTTTTAATACATAGTCTACTTAATAGTCTGAAGACAGTACATTAATGCAGCCATACAATGTACTCTGGGTTTATGGGCAAACACAGAAAACCCTGTATGTGGAAAATTGCCTTTTGTCATAATTCAATCTAGAGTAAGTTAGACCTTTGCAGAAGAAATGCACTTAAAACAGAATACCAGGAAAAAGAAGGATAGATTAAAGCTCAGATTCCTTTGTTGTTGTTCAGTCGCTCAGTCATTTCAACTCTTTGTGACCCCACGGACTGCAGGTCCTTCACTATCTCCCGGAGTTTGATCAAATTCATGTCCATTATTCTAAGGTAATTCAAATCTAGTCCCGTGTTGATTTAACTGACACTGCTCACTGGGTAAACAGGCCATTTACCTTTCTCCACTCATTTCTTAACAGCTTGAAATTTAAATCTGGCACCACCCCCAAGGGTTGATGTGATTCCCAGGGTCACCTGAAATTTGGGGTATGGGTCCTCACCTTCAGCCTCCTACATCCTACAGCCTCCTTGGGTCCTGTGGCTTCTTCTCAGTCCCCAGGCAAGGAAAGGTCTCCTACTTGGCTCCCAAAGCATCCTTGTCTTAGCTTCAAGGCACCACACTGGCAGGTTTGTTATCACCTCTGACCCATTTTCTCTGGCCATTTTTCTCTGAGGACTCTACTACCAAGGCTGGCTCTAGCCTTTGAAGACATCTAAATTCTTCACCAAAAACTAACTTGAGATTTGTCTCTTAATGATCATTGCCTTTGTTGAGGTCATTTTAGTTGAAAGTGACAGATGTACACATAAACTGGTTTAAACTCTCATGTTATAACGGGATCTTCCCAATCCAGGGATTGAACCTGGGTCTCCTGTATTGCAGGCAGATTCTTTACAGTCTGAGCCACCAGGGAAGCCCAACAGTAATTATAACACACTAAATATTACAGTAACATCTCATCCAACCCAGTGGCAGGAGGAGCATACAAGACTCCAGGGGAAGCTGTCACCAAAGTTACTCTCACCATCTCTCTGGGATCAAATGACCTTAGCTTCCACTTCTCTCTCCAGGTCTCCTTCACCTTCTTTCTGCAAATCAGTCGTCCCCACCTCTCCTTGACAAGAAATACCCAACTCACAGCTCTCAAGTTCACACAGAGAAGCAATGGTGGAAATTAACAAGCATGCCTAGCTCCCAATTATAAATTCCCAGGAGACAGAATCTGATTGGTCCAGATTTGGTCATGTGCTCATCTCTTATCCAATCAGCTTTGGCCAACTTTTTCTGCATGAAGAAAAATTAAAAATGAATACCAAGGCCTACCATGAGGTTTTCTGTTCTCAGAGAAGAGGAGCTCTTACCTGAAAGACTCTTCAAAAAGGGTTAGTAACAAGTACAGTGGCCAGCACCATCATCTCCAAAGCTTCTTGGCCTATGTCACACTCTTTGCTTAAAAGAAGGCTATAAATTATTTATATTCTAAAAATTCATCCCCCTTCTTGCCTTCCCAGTGATTCTATCTTCAGTCAGCAGGCCACTTCTGGTTCTCAACTATGTAGTCAGGCACAGAGCTCATAAGCCTAAAGAAAATTCCATCTCCTCCAGAATCATATTATCAATTTATCCATTAACTTACATAACAAAGGAGTAAGATGATTCCCAAACCAGATACTCAAGGATATTTATTAGGCAAATATTGATTGAGTACCTAACTCTATGCCAGATAATGTTCTTGGAACCAGGCTACAACAAAACTAACAGAGATATTAGGTTGCATAGTCTGATGAGGGGCTATTTTTAATTTCTGCACTCATTTATGCAAGAAAAGAAAGCTTTTAAAGGGTCTATAAACTAATCCATGCATGCATGCTAAGTCACTTCAGTTGTGTCTGACTCTTTGTGACCCTATGGACTGTAGACCTCCAGGTTCCTCTGTCCATAGGATTCCCCAGGAAAGAATACTGGAGTGGGTTGTCATGCCCTCCTCCAGGAGATCTTCCCAACCCAGAGATGGAACCCACAGTTTTTATGTCTCCTGCATTGGCAGGGGGGGGTGGTTCTTTACCACTAGCACCACCTGGGAAACCCCCAAATAATCCATACACTTAGCAAATCACTTTGTCTGAAGACATTCTGAAATCAGAATGAACTGGTTAAATCTGACACATGCATTCATCAATGTCCGGGAGCACCCCCCCCACCCACCCCAGGAAAGGAGAATGATCTTTAGGAAAACTCACCATGACACATTTACAAAATAAAAAATACGTATCTTAAACACATCCCAATGGGCCATCATTCTGAAGTGGTAAAAGGAGAGTTTCTTCAGACCCAGTCGACAGCCCCGCCAGCCAAAGCCCAGTGAGGGGAGGTTCTTCATCACCTGAGCCATCTGCTCTGTCTAAACCCTGGACTGTCGAGGCTGCTGCTCGCAGGTCAGCCATCTCCTCAGCTCTGCAGGGAGCGCCTCTGCCCCCCACCCCCGGGGAGAGCAAATAGCAAGAATCTGGCTGCCTTTCTGAAGCTAGGCTTGGAAAAAGCAATTAATTTGGTGCCTCTTAAATCTCCCTGCACTCCAGCAAGGAAGGTACTTATGGTTGTAGGACTCAACCAGTGAGAGAAGAGAAGCCATCTCATACATCCCTGGTGGAAGGAGGAATCTATAAATCCATTAGCTCTGGCATCTGAGAAGATAAAGCAGTCTTTTAGAAAGCCGTGAGCATGTTTAAAGTCCACCTGAGAGTCGTGAGTGAAGGCAAGGCTGGCCCAGGAGCACGTGCCTATAGGAGAGGGGCCGACCCGTCCAAGCTCTGCCAGCTGCTGGAGACGTCTGTGTCCAGCAGCTTCACAAATGAGCCATCACTGCCCGTCCCCAAGGGCAGCCAAGCACACCTGCTTCACAGACGAAGGTGAAGTCAGAGGTTGCCTCCCTACCCGAGAAGCTGCAGGACCAGGAGTTAAGCTCTTCACAGTGCTAACCAATGACAGTCCACATGTATGGAGACCAACTGTGAGCATGGAGAAGGAATGGCACCTCCATGCGTGATCTCATCCAGCCCTCAGAACAATCCCATAAGGGAAGTCTGGTGTCATCTCTGGTTTACAGATAAGAAAACTCGGCACTCAGAGGGGTGCTAGCTTGCCTAATGTCACACAAACAATAAAGAAGTCTCCAGGGCCTGTCTGAATTGAGAAACTGTACCCTGAGTTACTATCTGGAAATGCCCAGGAAGAAACACCCATCTCCAGCCTCCCTTGTTAAGTCACTAAGTCATGTCTGACTGTTTGTGACCCCATGGACTGTAGTCTGCCAGGTTCCTCTGTCCATGGAATTTTCCAGGCAAGAATAATGGAGTGGGTTGCCATTTCCTTCTCCAGGGGATCTTCCTGACTCAGGGATAGAATCCACATGTCCTGCACTGGCAGGCAGATTTTTCACCACTGAGCCACCAGGAAAGTCCCCTAACTCTTGCCCAGTTTCTGGGGTCTCAGTGCTGCCCCCTTCTGTCGGAGAGTAGTAGCACAAGCATTCTGATCCTAGTTCTCAGGGTCCCCGAGATAAATATCCAGCGTCTTAAAGGAAAGACAAGCCCTGACCCAGGAGAATGCAGCAATCAGAAGTTCACACATTAGGCCACACATCCTTGGGTTAACTCCTTTCTGTGGTGCCTTGGGAAAGTCACTTAGCCTTTCTGAGCCTGTTTTCTCACCTGTAGAATGGGCCTAATGATAACCTATACAACCCAATTTTGCTGGGAGGGTTACATGAAACAAAGAATGCCCAGACCTTGGCAGAGTGCCTGGCTTCAAGGAAGGGTTCATAGATGGTGAGATATTATCATCAACAGCATGATCAACACCCCAGAATTTCCACAGTCTGAGGACACCCTATGAAAGGATCTAATCACTCATACAATAAACACTGGCTAAGTGCCAGGCAGTGTGGCTGAGTCCTCTGGACACAGCAATGACTGAAGAAGATGCAGGCTCTGCCCTCACAAGTTTACCATCTAGTGGGGGTGACCCCACCCCAATAAAACACAAGCGTTTTTCCATTTTGTCTCCTAATCTGGTCACTCATGTACAATGGAGAAAATGGAGGTGACAGCAAAGTCACTGCCATCAAGGTCTCAAATGGCCAGGAACACCAGCCCCACGTTTCCCCTTCTTCAATCTAAACCCCTAGATCGCCCAGGGGCCCCCAGAGCTTCACCTCTGTCCCACCCCAGCAAGCCATCCAGTCAACAATTCAGCCAACAAATAAACAAAAAGACTAATATCTGTGAAATACAGTGAATTCCCTTGAATCTGTAAGAAAAAAGGAATCTCTTTTTAAATGATAATAAGGTAAACTGGCAGTTTTAGGGGGTAGAAAATAACCAAAAAAGGTAAGAAATTTATAAATCCTGGTCTCAGCAAGTTTGTGAGAAAAGAGACACTCCACACACTGTTGGTAAGAGCAGAAATTGAAACAATTTTTGGAAGGCACTTTGACAGAGCTTAGCAAAGAGAAATTGTACAAATCCTTTGATTTAGCAAAATAAGACACTGGATATCTATTCTATAGGAAAATTAAAAACAAGTGAACAAAACTATGCCTTCAATGCTCTTCATTAGAGCCTCGTTTATAATAGCAGAAACATAATTTAAAAACAGGCTAATATTTACCAACAGAGAACTGGTAAAATAAAGTTTAATGTGTTTATTCACACGATGCAACACTATGCAGCTGTTTTCAAAAATGCATCCAATTCTTTGAGAAAGAAGACTACCATACAATATATTGTTGGAAAAAGCAAATGGCAGAATAATATGGATGATACCAGCTTGTTTTTGTAATTGTGTGTTATGTTGGCACAGAAGAACGTCTAGAAGGACCATACAGAATTGTTAGAAATGGTTACTCTGACAAGTGGAAAATAGGGCAGCCATCTATGGTGTCACACAGAGTCAGACACGACTGACGTGACTTAGCAGCAGCAGCAGCAGGGATAACTTTTAGTTCTTACCTTCTACATTGCTGAATTTTTAAAAAATTACAAATTAATACGCAGCAATCACAATTTTAAAAAATATCTTTAGTAAGTTTACTAAAAATTATTGAATTATACAGTTAAAATAGGTTAATTTTATGGTATATAAATCAGGGACTTCCCTGGTGGTCCAGCAGCTGAGACTCAATGCTCCCAACACAGGGGGCCCATGGGCTTCCCCGGTGGCTCAAATGGTCAAGAATCCGCCTGTAATGCAACAGACCAGGGTTCAATCCCTGGGCTGAGATCCCCTGGAGAAGGGAATGGCAACCCACGCCAGTATTCTTGCCTGGAGAATCCCATGGACAGAGGAGCCTAGCAAGCTACAGTCCATGGGGTCACAAAGAGTCGGACATGACTGAGTGACTCACACATACACAGGCTCGATCCCTGGTCAGGGAACTAGATCCCACATGCCACAACTAAAGATCCCGCAACAAAGATGCCACATGCCACAACTAAGACCCACCACAGCCAAATAAATAAATATTTTTTAAAAAAGAAATCACATATGTGTTCAACGTTCAATATTTACCAGTAATTATTATGTGCTAGACTCTATTCAAGGGTTTGGGGGGAAGAATAATAAATAAGACAGAAGCAATCCTGGCCCTCAGGAAGCTTGTGTTGTCACGGGAAACCTTTCACTGTATTAAAATTATCTTCTATTATATTGTTTTATTCTATGTGCAATCTTAGATACATAAGATATATATTGGGAAATAAATATGTATCTCTTAAGCACACGGCCATGCTTGGCATACTAGAACATAAGAAGACACAGAGGATAATAATCACATCTGACTCCTGAAAAGCAGGTCTCAATTCCCAAAGATTCCCTGACAACCCAGCAGGCATCCAGTAAGTAAGGCATCACCCCTGCTCACAATGTGGGGAGACAAACGCATCAAAGGTCATGCCACTGAGACGAGAAGAAAATCACATCCCAATTAGATGTCACCAGCACCTCCCAGTGAAATGCCAAGTGTGTGGCCCAGAGAACAAGCTTATCGTGGACACAAGGACCCCAGGAAACCTCAGGGGAGGCGGCTCAGGGGCTGAGAGGGGTCTGTCCCAAGGGCAATGAAAAAGGAACATCTGTCCTGAACCAAAATGCATGGAGAGCCTCACATTCAGACTTTTGATACCGGCTCCAAGTTCGACTATACGCAACCACCAAGATCAACGGACAGTGTTGAGAGAAAAAATGATATTTATTTCCTTAACCTGTGTCCTGTTGCCAGACCACACTCTGAACTGACTTCTCCTTAGGAACCATAAAATTATACTGTAAGGAGAACAGTTGATTGTGTGCATGTGTGAGTGTGCCAGGAGTTTAACTTAAAATACACCCTAGTGTCTTTAATCCCATTTAAAAATTATTTCTTCTCCTTCCTTCCATCTCTCCTTCTTTCCTCCCTTTCTTCTTCTTCTTCATTAATTTACTAGAATCCTCCAAACCTAGACACAGCCCAGACACTTTTATTTGTGTGTTTGTTTTGCTCAGTCATGTCCGACTTTGTGAACCCATGGGCTGGCTGTAGCCTGCCAGGCTCCTTTGTCCATGGGAATTCCGAGGCTAGAATACTGGAGTGGGTTGCCATTTCCTCCTCCAGGGGATCTTTACCAAATTCTTTACCACAGAGCCACCTGGGAAGCTGGGCCCAGACACTGCCTGACCCCTGTGAGAAGCTCTAGACCTGAGTCAGCCCTGGAGAGGGGAGGACACACACTTAGGGACTTGGCTCCTCCCTGAGGAGCACTGGGGCCCCTTGAGGCATTTTTGCATCTTTGGAACTTCTAACCAAAACCAGAGGAGTCAGAGAAGGGGTAGATCCAGTGAGAAGCATCTGTTGCATTGTCTACATAGTCAGGTAATCAGCAAACTCATCCTGTGAACGGCCAGACAGGAAATGCTTCAGGCTCTGAACCTGATGGTGTATGTGTCCATCACTCAGCTCTACCTTGGACTTGACAGCACCCATACATGACATGCAGATGAATGGATTATGTGGTTGTGTTCTAATAAGACTTTATTTTTTAAAAAATGGTCTCAGATCAGATTTGATTCACATATCATAGTTTGCCAACCCTTGTGTTTAATGCTCAATTTAACCTTTTTAATGTGGTTTATTGCAAGAAACCTGGAGAAGGAAATGGCAACCCACTCCAGTACTCTTGCCTGGAAAATCCCATGGTCTGAGAAGCCTGGTAGGCTACAGACCATGGGGTCGCAAAGAGTCGGACACGACTGAGCGACTTCACTTCACTTCACTGAAAGAAAGCCTGTCTCTACCTGGCCTCTTAGAAACAGGAAGTAATAGTGCTAGTTTATTTACGCCCACCTGGGGGTCAGGCCATAACTATAAAGAGGTTGATAAAAAGGACAGGTAACACACATAGAAATGAGACTCTCCGGGATTCCCTGGCAGTCCAATGGCTAAGACTGCACAGTTTCACTGCTGAGAGGCCAGGTACGCTCGCTGGTTGGAGAACTAAAATCCCACAAGCCTCGCAGCAACGGCATAAAAAAATATATATAAAGAAATGAGACTCTGGATGATCTTAGTGGTAAGTTAAAGGCATCTTATATTAGTTTGATTAAAGGGTTACAGATTAATTCTCCCCTCCCCTTGATGTTCTTACTTGTTCTGTTTCATTGCATCTATGATGTCGTCGGTTTTAAAATGCAGTATTATTTTAGGAACCATCAAGAGAGACAAAGCACTGACAATTAGACTATGACATGTCCCTGTGATTTGAGACATATATATAAAAATGAAGGGGGGTGGCAGTGCATCCTAGAAGCACTGAAATATGGCACATTCTTCCTTGAATACAAATTTAGTGACCTAGGCTTACATCTTCTTTTTTAAACAGCTTTACTGAAATATATTAATAATTCATGCACCTTACAAGTCACCCCTCAGAGTGGAAGATTCAATGGCTTTTGGTATAGACACAGATTTATGCAACCATAATCACAGCTAATTTTAGGATGTATTCATTACCCCCAAAAGAAACTCCATACTCCTGAGCCATCACTTTCCAATCGCCCCGTACCCCTAAGCCTTGTTGCTGTTGGTTGTTTTTAGTCACTCAGTCACATCTGACTCTCTGCAACCCCATGAACTGTAACCCACTGGGCGCCTCTGTTCAAGGGATTTTCCAGGCAAGAATATTGGAGTGGGTTGCCATTTCCTCTTCCAGGGAGTCTTCCTGATCCAGGGATCGAACTCGCATCTCCTGCACTGGCAGGTGAATCCTTCACCACTGAGCCACATGGGAAGCCCACACTTAGCCCTCAGCATCCACCAGTCTCCTCTAGCTCCATTAACTGATGGATGAATCAATACAAGATGATGAAATACTATTCAACCTTGAAAAGAGATAAAACTCATACATGCTACAAAAGGATGAACCCTAAACACATGATGCTGAGTGAAGGAAGCCAGACGCGAAAGGCCACATGGCATATGATTCTACCTGGATAAGATGTCCTGGAGAAGGCAACGGCAGGCCACTCCAGTGTTCCTGCCTGGAGAATCCCAGGGATGGAGGAGCCTGGTGGGCTGCCGTCTATGGGGTCACACAGAGTCAGACACAACTGAAGTGACTTAGCAGCAGCAACATATAATTATATGTAATAATTATAATATATAATTATACATTCTACAATCATTCATTATAATATATAATCAATTTCTTTGGATCTTAAATGCTTTTCTGGCTTTTAAAAGCCTCCTGTTAAGAGGATGGAGAAGGAAATGGCACCCCACTCCAGTATTCTTGCCTGGAGTATCCTGTGGACGGAGGAGCTTGGTGGGCTGCTGTCCATGGGGTCACAGAGTTGGACATGACGGAAGTGACTTAGCATGTTAAGAGGAAAACGCTCCTGAATCAGTGACAACCTAAGTGTTGTCATGTGGGTGTTCGGTCATTCAGTCACGTCTGACTGTTTACAACCCCATGGACTGTAGCCCGCCAGACTCCTCTGTCCATGGGATTTCACAGGCAAGAATACCAGAGAGGATTGCCATTTCTTCCTCCAGGGGATATTCCCAACCCAGGGATCGAACCTGCATCTCCTGCATTGCAGGTGGATCCTTTACCACTAAGCCATCCAGGAAGCCCCAAGTGCTGCCATGTAATACCTAAAAGTGGCTCTGCTCAAAAGGAGCCAAGAAGAAAGGTGGAGATTTGCAGGAGTCAGACACAAGAAGAAGAAAGGAAATCCCAAAGACACCCTGTTCCCAAGTCCATTTGATAAAGGCTGACCCTGGTTTGGGGTTAATTCGAGTCTTTATTTTATATTCAGAGACCTAAAACCCCTGCCCTAGGACCTGACATCATGGGGGGGAAGTAAGAGTTCCCACCTGAAGGTTACAGAGGTGTTTTGATGGAAGGGAGGAATTTGTAGATCCCACTGGGGTAACAGGGTAGTACACGGAGTAGCCATGATTATAGCCTGAGGGTCAATGGCTCCTCCTTCCAGGTGGATGTCTCCTCAGTGACTCCCCAGAGGCCATCACCTGAACTGCTGAGAGCCTGTGATGGACTGAGGTCACAGCTCCAACTCTTCATCCTGTTCTGCAGCCATACCTTTTGGCCATGGCTTTGTAGCTTCTCTCACGAAAGAGGGTGAAGCTTATTTCTCCACCTTTGACTTGAGTTTGGCCAATGAAATGTCACCAAGGCTTGAAAAGAGTTAATGTGACTGGGCTGTGCTACTGCCATGAGAAGCACATGCCGGGGCTAGTCTACTAGCCCCAGAACAGCCCGGGGGACAGGCAAAGGTGTGGAACAGAACAAATCCCCAAGCCAAGCCCCATCTGGAAGACCTCACCCCTACTGGAACTTCACATGCAGGTGGGAGGAACTGGAATCAAGGCATGGCCTCTCTTTCTCTCTCTGGGGTCACATGGTCTCATCTCTATCTGGGTTTCACATCTCCCCATCTGATTCCTGGATGTAGGAATCTGATTGGCCCAGCTTGAATCTGATTGGCCCAGCTTGAATCTTGAGTCTTAGGCCAATCAGCTGAGGCCAGGGGGTGGGCCTAAGCAGCCAGCTGGCAGCTCAGCACAAGCCTGGGACCAGTTAGGACTAAGAAGAGCCGGATGTTTCTATGTTACACCTGCCATGTGCAGATGTGGGGCTTGTTGGACCTGGGAAATTATGTTTGACTGAATTAAATAGCTTAGAAATTCAGAATCACATTTATTTAGATCCTGAACAGTATTACAAGAATCTGATTGGTATTCATCACCTTTATTTAAAAACTGGGGCTTCCCGGATAGCTCAGCTGGTAAAGAATCCACCTGCAGTGAATGGGACCCCAGTTCAATTCCTGGGTTGGGAAGATCTGCTGGAGGAGGGATAGGCTACCCACTCCAGTATTCTTGGGCTTCCCTTGTGGCTCAGCTGGTAAAGAATCCGCCTGCAGTATGGGAGACCTGGGTAAAACTAGCCTGGACACTTCAAAGTTATTAATGTCAACTGGTTTGACCAATAACCACTGTTTGAGCCTTACCATTAAATTTTGTAACTAACAAAAATAAATAAATAGCCTAGTAAAAGCCCTGTGGTCTGGGTCTCTGGGCATTATCAATTCTTTGCCATCAGGACAGCTTTCTTTGAAGGCACTGTGTTAATTTGCTAGGGCTACCATAACAAAACATCACAGGCTTAGGGCTTAAATAACAGACATTTAGTTTCTCACAGTTCTGGAAGCTGGAAGTTCAAGATTAGGGTGTCAGCAGGCTTTTATGATAAGACCTCTCTCCTTGGCTTGCAGACAGCCACCTTCTCACTGAGTCCTCACACCATCTCCCCTCTGCACGTGCCTCCCTGGTGCCCCTGTGTGTCTGTATTTCCTCTTCTTATGATGACACCAGTCAGACTGGGTTAGGGCCCACCCTAAGAGCCTCGTTTTAACTTAACTACCTCATTAAAGGCCCTGTCTGCAGATACAGTCACACTTGGACCCTGGCTCAGGAGTTGGAGCTTCTACACATAAATTAGGGAGGTTGAGGGGGGAACACAGTCAGCCCATCAGGCTCTAATTTAGCTGAGGAATCACTGGTCCTGGTGCCTGACTCCTAACCAACGTCGGGCTGCGTTTGCCTACTTTCTGGTCCCCATTCAGGGCCTTCAGCTCTTCTGAAATCTCTCTCCCCAGCCCATAGGAGTCTCCTCATTCCTAGATACAACCACAGGCAGGAAGATGTAAACCCAGGGAAGGATGACATCGTTCCTAAGCTTTACTTCCGAGCATTCCCAGTCACAGACCACAGCAGCTTAGGAGGGGTTTTAACTATGGATAAAGCTGCCAGTGTCTTTATGAGGGGTGCTAGGAAGGAAATTATCTTCTTGGATTTCATTTTGGTTTAATGAGTTTAGAGACTCTCGTTCTGCAAAGTAGGGCAGCTCACAGCTGAGACCAGGGATTTGGGTAGGGGGACGCAGCTCTGCTGTTTCCAAAGTTAGGAGGCTTGTGCCCCTGCATAGGGCGGGGAGGTGGGGGGCAGGGTGTCTGCCAATCAGGGTCCCAGAAACCAACTGAGAAGGCCGGGGTATTTCTGAGGGCTAAAATTAAGCAGTGACAGCTGCAACGTTAACATTCGCGTGTTTCAGAGCCAAGCAGTGTCAAGACTTGAATTAAACCAGTGAATGCTCTTTTAATTGGACCCAGCTTGAGATGATTCTGATCATTTCCTGGAACCAAAAGCTTATGTCCTATTTTAAACTCGGACTCTTAAGAGAGTGGTCTTCAAACTTCCTCCAACTTCAGGGTCCTTTGTAACCACCCAGGAAGCTGTGGGACATGCAGATTCCCCGTGGCCCCAGGCCCCACCCCACCCAGGCAGGCCCAGATTCTGCAGACTGGGGCAGGATCTCATTAGCACTACAGCAGGGTCTCATCCCTAACTCCTAAAGGAAATCAGTACTGAATAGTCATTAGAAGAACTGATGCTGAAGCTGAAGCTCCAATACTTTGACCACTTGATGCGAAGAACTGACTCACTGGAAAAGACTCTGATGCTGGGAAAGATTGAGGGCAGAAGGAGAAGGGGACGACAGAGGATGAGATGGTTGGATGGCATCACCAACTCGATGGACATGAGTTTGAGCAAGCTCCAGGGGTTGGTGATGGACAGGGAACCCTGGCATGCTGCAGCCCATGGGGTCACAAACAGTCGGACACGCCTGAGCAACTGAACTGAACTGAGAGTATGTTGATGTAGAGGGTCCATAACCCAGACTTTCAGAATCTCAAGATGAAAACTTATTCAACAACTACTCAGAATCTGCCATCCCCAGTTCTTTCATAAGGAACAGTAAACGTTCTTCTCCTGGATCAGGTTCCCGTCCCCAGCATTTCCTATTCCCTGCCCTCCTTTGACTTTTCCCACAGTACTTAATCACTCTCCAACATATTTCAACAATCAAGGTCTCCCTGCTTCAGAATATCTGCTTCACAAGGCAGTGATTTTTTTGTACTTGTTCACGACGGAACCCTCAGTTCCTCACACGGTGCCTGGCACATAATACTCTCTTGACGTTGCTAGATGAATGAATTAATTAATATCTGAGTCCATGCTGTGCTTTCTGCTGAGATATAATATTAATCATCTAGATGTCTGATATTAAAATGGAATTAGCAGATAGTGCCTAACAGGCAGAAAACTTTCTTGTATCAATATTTTCCCTCCCCCACCTGCTGCCAGACACCATCATCATCAAGGCTGTACAGTTCTGAATTAACAGACTGCTTCGAGACGTTTCTCTTTTTAATGGAGATGGATTGCCTTCGCTAAACAGACATGCCTACAGATGTCATCAGAGCCACAGCCCTCTGAAACCTGGCCAGGAAGAGTGAGGGCCGTCTGCCTTTCGTTTTCTGTGAGGTGTGGTCCAGAATTGGGGTGGAAGGCCTGGACATCAGGAGGTCTGCCTAGTCACGGCCAATTTCGAATGCCAGAGAAGAGGGAAAGTACTTATTGAACAAATACATGTAACAGAAACATTGTCCTTCTGAGTTCCTGTAACTTCTCCCTATTCTCAACTGTGTGAGTGGGGCTCAAAGTGCTTGGAAGGGACTTGGAAAATTACTTTGTTATTGTCGGTGCTGATAAGACCTTTGTGTAAGCCTCTCTAAGTCTGTCTGGTGGGAGAATGACCTGACTCCCGTGTCTATGCCAAGGCTTATAAATTTTGAGACTCTGCTAGTCACATTCTCCCTCTCTGAATTTAAAATATCCCAGGACCCAGGGGGCCCAGTGCCAGAAGCAGAGTGAGCCCTAGAAAATAAAAAAAGGTTGAAAAGGGGTTCAGAGATGCTATCAGAGTAACTAAAATAAAAGATACTGACAGGGGCTTCCCTGGTGGTCAGTGGTGGGGAGTCCGCCTGCCAATGCTGGAGACACAAGTTTGATCCCTGGTCCAGGAAGATCTAACATAACATGGAGTAACTAAGCCCGTGTGCCACAACCATTGAGCCTGTGCTTTAGAGCCCGGGAATGGCAACTATTGAGCTCACACACCCTGGAGCCCATGCTCTGCAACAAGAGAAGCCACTGCAATGAGAAGCCCACACACCACAAGAAAAAGTAACCTCCCCTCCTTGCAACCAGAGAAAGCCTGCACAGAAGACACAGCACAGCCAAAAATAAATTTAATTAAATTATTTAAAAAATAAATAAATACGAAGTGTTGACAAAGATGCAAAACAGCTAGAACTCTTGTACATTGCTGATGGGGATGTAAACCAATACAGCCCCTCTGGAAAACAGTTTGGCATCTCTTATAAAGTTAAATAGGCACTTACAATGGGACCTAGCAATTCCACTCATAGGCATTACCCTAGGGAAATGAAAACTTATGTTTATATAGGAACCTGAACATGAATGTTTTAAAACAGCTTTATGCACAATCGCTGAAGGTTGGAAAAAACCCAAATGAGTTTCATCAGGTGAATGGATTAAACTATGGTACATCTATCCATGAACACAACACAGCAATAAGAAGGAATTATGGATACATTCAACAACGCAAATGCATCCCAAAGGTGTTATGCTTATGAAAGAAGGTAGTCTGAAAAGGTTTACATATTATATGATTTCATTCTCAAAAAGTCAAAACTACAGGGACAGAAAGATTGGTGGTTGTCAGAGGTCAGGGCTGTGGGGGAGCATGTGGCTAAAAAGGGGCAGCCCTAGGAAGTCTGGGGCGTGATGGAACTGCCCTGCATCCCGACTGAGGTGGTGGATACATGAAGCTGTGCGTGCATTAAATTATATAGAACGATACACCCTCCCCCCAAAAGTAAATTTTACTGTGCACTAATTTTAAAACGAAATAAAAATGAATGTGGTAGAAAATTTACTGGATTGGACTAAATTTAGTTTTCACACAACTGTGCAAGAATAGGAGCTTGTCAAATAAAAGCGAATACAGATACATAGAATCAAGTGAGTCTCATGTTCCCACGTGTCAGAGCCATGACTGCAAATCATACCTTTTGTAAGCAGTTGGGAAAGGGGTGGGGGGAGGATATCGAGCTCCTGCCACTGGTCCAGGACCCGGGCGTTGAACAGAAAGACTCTGCGCTCAGCAAAGAGACTCGACAAGAAAGGGGGCACATGCGTGCAGATCTGCCAGGGCTCCATGACCCACTCCTTGTCATGGCAAAGGGACTTGCGTAACAGTGAAACTATGAGCCATGCTGTGTAGGACCACCCAAAATGGACAGGTCACAGGGGAGAGTTCTGACAAAACGTGGTCCACTGGAGGAGAGGACGGCAAACCACTCCAGCATTCTTGCTGCGAGAACCCCATGAACAGTACGCAAAGGCAAAAGGCTGTGACACCAGAAGATGAGCCCCCCCCCCCAGGCTGGAAGGCGTCCACTATGCTCCTGGGGAAGAGTGGAGAAACAGCTCCAGAAAGAATGCCACACCCAAGACAGGGCACATAGGAAAGCACTTCAAAAATGTGATGTGATGGGATCCACAAACATAACACAGTATCCATCAGCATCAAGATCCAAATGCTGGGAAAGACTGAAGGCGAGAGAAGGGGACGACAGAGGACGAAATGGGTGGATGGCATCCCTGACTCAGTGGACATGAAAGTGAAAGTGAAGTCGCTCAGCTGTGTCTGACTTTGCCACCCCATGGACTGTAGTCTACCAGGCTTCTCCATCCATGGGATTTTCCAGGCAAGAGTACTTGAGTGGGGTACCATTTCCTTCTCCAGGGGATCTTCCCAACCTAGGGATCGAACCTGGGTCTCCCGCATTGCAGGCAGACGCTTTACCCTCTGAGCCACCAGGGAAGCCCTCGATGGACATGAGTTTGAGCAAACGCTGGGAGGTGGTGGAGGCGACGGAAGCCTGGAGGGCTGCAGTTCGTGGGGTCACCAAGAGTCAGACATGACTCAGTGACTGAACGACATCAGCATCGCAAGACTCAGTGCCCAATGAAGGGGTTCGGACTAAACCAAACCAGAGCTCGCACACCATCCTATCTGGCGCCTTCCACTCACTTGTTCCTAGTCTGTGGGGACCCTGGTGATAGCAGGTCTTCACAGCGCCATCGGTGAGGCTGCGCGTGAGCGGCTCAGGCAGGATGAAGGTCTGCTGAAATGCTGAAGCTCATCAGCTGGCTTCTGAAGCCCCGGTTGGCTTATTAACATACAAATAACTGAATTTTACTTTTCAGGGCTTCCAGCACAGCCATACTAATGAAGCTATGGCTTTAAAAGTCCATCTCCTCTGAAATATCTAATTAATCTGATGCTCACAAAGGTGCACAGAACAATGCATCTGCCGAGCCCGGTGGGGCGGAGAGAACGAGGCAAGGCTGCTGATGCGGGGACAGATGTTTCGGAGGCCAGGGGACCCGACGATTAATGTGAGTGAGGCGGGAGGGAAGGGCCGGTGCAACAGTGTTTTTCGAACTGCAGGCCATGACCATTCACAGATCATGAAATCAATTCAGTGGGTCACGACCACCAGCTCTTATTAATTAAATGGAAAAATAGGAAGGGGGTGAGAAAGGAATGGAAGAATGTGAATTAGGTGTAGTAAAGGTAAGTACTGTGTGAAATCACACTCTATATACACCTATACAAACGTGGACTGGCTTCCCAGGTGGCTCAGTGGGTAAAAAATTTGTCTGCAATGCAGGAGATGTATCCCTGGGTCAAGAAGATCCCCTGGAGGAGGGCATGACAACCCACTCGAGTATTCTTCCCTGGAGAATCCCATGGACAGAGGAGCCTTGCGGGCTACAGTCCACGGGGTTACAAAGAGTCAGACACGACTAAGCAACTCAGCATTCAGACACACATACATGGACTGAGTGACCAAGAAAATGCATTTCTTATAATTCACACACACACACACGTGCGCATATATAGCAGTTGGTCATATGCCAAATTTGCTCCAAGTGTTTCAAGAACATTAAACCATTTCATCCCTATAAGGTGGATATTCCTATTACATTTCTTTTTTTTTTTTTAATTTTTTTTTCTAATTTTATTTTATTTTTAAACTTTACATAATTGTATTAGTTATGCCAAATATCAAAATGAATCCGCCACAGGTATACATGTGTTCCCCATCCCGAACCCTCCTCCCTCCTCCCTCCCCATACCATCCCTCTGGGCCGTCCCAGTGCACCAGCCCCAAGCATCCAGCATTGTGCATCGAACCTGGACTGGCAACTCGTTTCCTACATGATATTTTACATGTTTCATTGCCATTCTCCCAAATCTTCCCACCCTCTCCCTCTCCCACAGAGTCCATAAGACTGTTCTATACATCAGTGTCTCTTTTGCTGTCTCGTACACCGGGTTATTGTTACCATCTTTCTAAATTCCATATATATGCGTTAGTATACTGTATTTATGTTTTTCCTTCTGGCTTACTTCACTCTGTATAATAGGCTCCAGTTTCATCCACCTCATTAGAACTGATTCAAATGTATTCTTTTTAATGGCTGAGTAATACTCCATTGTGTATATGTACCACAGCTTTCTTATCCATTCATCTGCTGATGGACATCTAGGTTGCTTCCATGTCCTGGCTATTATAAACAGTGCTGCGATGAACATTGGGGTACACGTGTCTCTTTCCCTTCTGGTTTCCTCAGTGTGTATGCCCAGCAGTGGGATTGCTGGATCATAAGGCAGTTCTATTTCCAGTTTTTTAAGGAATCTCCACACTGTTCTCCATAGTGGCTGTACTAGTTTGCATTCCCACCAACAGAGTAAGAGGGTTCCCTTTTCTCCACACCCTCTCCAGCATTTATTATTTGTAGACTTTTGGATCGCAGCCATTCTGACTGGTGTGAAATGGTACCTCACAGTGGTTTTGATTTGCATTTCTCTGATAATGAGTGATGTTGAGCATCTTTTCATGTGTTTGTTAGCCATCTGTATGTCTTCTTTGGAGAAATGTCTATTTATTTCTTTGGCCCATTTTTTGATTGGGTCGTTTATTTTTCTGGAGTTGAGCTGTAGGAGTTGCTTGTATATTTTTGAGATTAGTTGTTTGTCGGTTGCTTCATTTGCTATTATTTTCTCCCATTCTGAAGGCTGTCTTTTCACCTTGCTAATAGTTTCCTTTGATGTGCAGAAGCTTTTAAGGTTAATTAGGTCCCATTTGTTTATTTTTGCTTTTATTTCCAATATTCTGGGAGGTGGGTCATAGAGGATCCTGCTGTGATGTATGTCGGAGAGTGTTTTGCCTATGTTCTCCTCTAGGAGTTTTATAGTTTCTGGTCTTACGTTTAGATCTTTAATCCATTTTGAGTTTATTTTTGTGTATGGTGTTAGAAAGTGGTCCAGTTTCATTCTTTTACAAGTGGTTGACCAGATTTCCCAGCACCACTTGTTAAAGAGATTGTCTTTAATCCATTGTATATTCTTGCCTCCTTTGTCAAAGATAAGGTGTCCATATGTGTGTGGATTTATCTCTGGGCTTTCTATTTTATTCCATTGATCAATATTTCTGTCTTTGTGCCAGTACCATACTGTCTTGATAACTGTGGCTTTGTAGTAGAGCCTGAAGTCAGGTAGGTTGATTCCTCCAGTTCCATTCTTCTTTCTCAAGATCGCTTTGGCTATTCGAGGTTTTTTGTATTTCCATACAAATTGTGAAATTATTTGTTCTAGCTCTGTGAAGAATACTGTTGGTAGCTTGATAGGGATTGCGTTGAATCTATAAATTGCTTTGGGTAGTATACTCATTTTCACTATATTGATTCTTCCAATCCATGAACATGGTATATTTCTCCATCTATTAGTGTCCTCTTTGATTTCTTTCACCAGTGTTTTATAGTTTTCTATATATAGGTCTTTAGTTTCTTTAGGTAGATATATTCCTAAGTATTTTATTCTTTCCGTTGCAATGGTGAATGGAATTGTTTCCTTAATTTCTCTTTCTGTTTTCTCATTATTAGTGTATAGGAATGCAAGGGATTTCTGTGTGTTGATTTTATATCCTGCAACTTTACTATAGTCATTGATTATTTCTAGTAATTTTCTGGTGGAATCTTTAGGGTTTTCTATGTAGAGGATCATGTCATCTGCAAATAGTGAGAGTTTTACTTCTTCTTTTCCAATTTGGATTCCTTTTATTTCTTTTTCTGCTCTGATTGCTGTGGCCAAAACTTCCAAAACTATGTTGAATAGTAATGGTGAAAGTGGGCACCCTTGTCTTGTTCCTGACTTTAGAGGAAATGCTTTCAATTTTTCACCATTGAGGATAATGTTTGCTGTGGGTTTGTCATATATAGCTTTTATTATGTTGAGGTATGTTCCTTCTATTCCTGCTTTCTGGAGAGTTTTTATCATAAATGGATGTTGAATTTTGTCAAAGGCTTTCTCTGCATCTATTGAGATAATCATATGGTTTTTATTTTTCAATTTGTTAATGTGGTGTATTACATTGATTGATTTGCGGATATTGAAGAATCCTTGCATCCCTGGGATAAAGCCCACTTGATCATGGTGTATGATCTTTTTAATGTGTTGTTGGATTCTGATTGCTAGAATTTTGTTAAGGATTTTTGCATCTATGTTCATCAGTGATATTGGCCTGTAGTTTTCTTTTTTTGTGGGATCTTTGTCAGGTTTTGGTATTAGGGTGATGGTGGCCTCATAGAATGAGTTTGGAAGTTTACCTTCCTCTGCAATTTTCTGGAAGAGTTTGAGCAGGATAGGTGTTAGCTCTTCTCTAAATTTTTGGCAGAATTCAGCTGTGAAGCCGTCTGGACCGGGGCTTTTGTTTGCTGGAAGATTTTTGATTACAGTTTCAATTTCCATGCTTGTGATGGGTCTGTTAAGATTTTCTATTTCTTCCTGGTCCAGTTTTGGAAAGTTGTACTTTTCTAAGAATTTGTCCATTTCTTCCACGTTGTCCATTTTATTGGCATATAATTGTTGATAGTAGTCTCTTATGATCCTTTGTATTTCTGTGTTGTCTGTTGTGATCTCTCCATTTTCATTTCTAATTTTGTTGATTTGATTTTTCTCCCTTTGTTTCTTGATGAGTCTGGCTAATGGTTTGTCAATTTTATTTATCCTTTCAAAGAACCAGCTTTTGGTTTTGGTGATTTTTGCTATGGTCTCTTTTGTTTCTTTTGCATTTATTTCTGCTCTAATTTTTAAGATTTCTTTCCTTCTACTAACCCTGGGGTTCTTCATTTCTTCCTTTTCTAGTTGCTTTAGGTGTAGAGTTAGGTTATTTATTTGACTTTTTTCTTGTTTCTTGAGGTGTGCCTGTATTGCTATGAACTTTCCCCTTAGGACTGCTTTTACCGTGTCCCACAGGTTTTGGGTTGTTGTGTTTTCATTTTCATTCGTTTCTATGCAAATTTTGATTTCTTTTTTTATTTCTTCTGTGATTTGTTGGTTATTCAGCAGTGTGTTGTTCAGCCTCCATATGTTGGAATTTTTAATAGTTTTTCTCCTGTAATTGAGATCTAATCTTACTGCATTGTGGTCAGAAAAAATGCTTGGAATGATTTCTATTTTTTTGAATTTACCAAGGCTAGCTTTATGGCCCAGGATGTGATCTATCCTGGAGAAGGTTCCATGTGCGCTTGAGAAAAAGGTGAAATTCATTGTTTTGGGATGAAATGTCCTATAGATATCAATTAGGTCTAACTGGTCTATTGTATCGTTTAAAGTTTGTGTTTCCTTGTTAATTTTCTGTTTAGTTGATCTATCCATAGGTGTAAGTGGGGTATTAAAGTCTCCCACTATTATTGTGTTATTGTTAATTTCTCCTTTCATACTTGTTAGCATTTGTCTTACGTACTGTGGTGCTCCCGTGTTGGGTGCATATATATTTATAATTGTTATATCTTCTTCTTGGATTGACCCTTTGATCATTATGTAGTGACCTTCTTTGTCTCTTTTCACAGCCTTTGTTTTAAAGTCTATTTTATCTGATATGAGTATTGCTACTCCTGCTTTCTTTTGGTCCCTATTTGCATGGAAAATCTTTTTCCAGCCCTTCACTTTCAGTCTGTATGTGTCCCCTGTTTTGAGGTGGGTCTCTTGTAGACAACATATGTAGGGGTCTTGTTTTTGTATCCATTCAGCCAGTCTTTGTCTTTTGGTTGGGGCATTCAACCCATTTACGTTTAAGGTAATTACTGATAAGTATGATCCCGTTGCCATTTACTTTATTGTTTTGGGTTCGAGTTTATACACCGTTTTTGTGTTTCCTGTCTAGAGAATATCCTTTAGTATTTGTTGGAGAGCTGGTTTGGTGGTGCAGAATTCTCTCAGCTTTTGCTTGTCTGAAAAGCTTTTGATTTCTCCTTCATACTTGAATGAGATCCTTGCTGGGTACAATAATCTGGGCTGTAGGTTATTTTCTTTCATCATTTTAAGTATGTCTTGCCATTCCCTCCTGGCTTGAAGAGTTTCTATTGAAAGATCAGCTGTTATCCTTATGGGAATTCCCTTGTGTGTTATTTGTTGTTTTTCCCTTGCTGCTTTTAATATTTGTTCTTTGTGTTTGATCTTTGTTAATTTGATTAATATGTGTCTTGGGGTGTTTCTCCTTGGGTTTATCCTGTTTGGGACTCTCTGGGTTTCTTGGACTTGGGTGATTATTTCCTTCCCCATTTTAGGGAAGTTTCCCACTATTATCTCCTCAAGTATTTTCTCATGGTCTTTCTTTTTGTCTTCTTCTTCTGGAACCCCTATGATTCGAATGTTGTAGCGTTTAATATTGTCCTGGAGGTCTCTGAGATTGTCCTCATTTCTTTTAATTCGTTTTTCTTTTATCCTCTCTGATTCATTTATTTCTACCATTCTATCTTCTAATTCACTAATCCTGTCTTCTGCCTCTGTTATTCTACTATTTGTTGCCTCCAGAGTGTTTTTAATTTCATTTATTGCATTATTCATTATATATTGACTCTTTTTTATTTCTTCTAGGTCCTTGTTAAACCTTTCTTGCATCTTCTCAATCCTTGTCTCCAGGCTATTTATCTGTGATTCCATTTTAGTTTCAAGATTTTGGATCAATTTCACTATCATTATTCGGAATTCTTTATCAGGTAGATTCCCTATCTCTTCCTCTTTTGTTTGGTTTGGTGGGCATTTATCCTGTTCCTTTATCTGCTGTGTATTCCTCTGTCTCTTCATCTTGTTTAAATTGCTGAGTTTGGGGTGTCCTTTCTGTATTCTGGCAGTTTGTGGAGTTCTCTTTATTGTGGCGTTTCCTCACTGTGTGTGGGTTTGTACAGGTGGCTTGTCAAGGTTTCCTGGTTAGGGAAGCTTGTGTCGGTGTTCTGGTGGGTGGAGCTGTATTTCTTCTCTCTGGAGTGCAATGAAATGTCCAGTAATGAGTTATGAGATGTCTATAGTTTTGGGGTGACTTTGGGCAGCCTGTATCTTGAAGCTCAGGGCTGTGTTCCTTTGTTGCTGGAGAATTTGCTTGGTATGTCTTGCCCTGGAACTTATTGGCCCTTGTGTGGTGCTTGGTTTCAGTGTCAGTATGGAGGCATTTGATGAGCTCCTGTCAATTAATGTTCCTTGGAGTCAGAAGTTCCCTGGAGTCAGGGTTTGGACTTAAGTCTCCTGCTTCCAGTTATCGGTCTTATTTTTACAGTAGTTTCAAAACTTCTCCTTCTATACAGCACCATTGATAAAACATCTACGTGAAAGATGAAAAGTTTCTCTACAGTGAGGGTCACTCAGAGAGGTTCACAGGGTTACATGGAGAAGAGAAGAGGGAGGAGGCAGTTAGAGGTGACCCAAATGAGATGAGGTGAATCAATAGTGGAGAGAGTGGGCTAGCCAGTAGTCACTTCCTTATGTGCACTCCACAACTGGACCACTCAGAGATGTTCACGGGGTTATACAGAGAAGAGAAGAAGGAGGAAGGTAACAGAGGTGGCCAGAAGGATAAAAGGGGGAATGAAAAGGAGGGAGACAGATCCAGCCAGTAATCAGTTCCCTAAGTGTTCTCCACCGTCTGGAACACACAGAAATTCACAGAGTTGGGTAGAGTAGAGAGGGGTTAGGGAGGAGACACAGGCGACCTGGCGGAGAAAAAGGAGAGTCCAAAGGGAGAGAGAGCAGTCAAGCCAGTAATCTCACTCCCTAGTGAAAAATGGGTCCTGAAGATTGGGTCCTTAAAGGTACAAAATTGATAACTAATACCAGAAAGCAAAAATTAAAAATCTAGAGTAGAGTTTGGAATTTCAAAAATACGATGTTAAAGAAAAGAAGAAGGAAAAGAAAGAGAGAAAAAACGAACAAACAAAAACAAACAAGGTCGTGAAAATTATAAAGAAAGTACAGGTACAAAATTGATAACTAATACCAGAAAGCAAAAATTCAAAATCTAGAGTAGAGTTTGGAATTTCAAAAATACAATGTTAAAAAAAAAAAGAAGGAGAAGAAGAAGAAAAATAAAGAGAGAAAACAAACAAACAAATACGAACAATGTCACAAAAATTATAAAGAAAATACAGGTACAAAATTGATATCAAATACCAGAAAGCATAAATTAAAAATCTAGAGTAACGTTTGGAATTTCAGGTATACAATGTTATATAAAAGAAGAAGAGAAAGAAACAGAGAAGAAAAAAAAAGTCACAGAAATTATATAAAAAAAAAACTATAGGTACAAAATTGATAACATATACCAAAAAGCGAAAATTAAAAATCTAGAGTAGAGTTTGGAATTTCAAAAATACAATGTTAAAGAAAAGAAGAAAAAAACAAAAACAAAAACACCAACCAAAAAAAAAACAAGGTCAAAAAATTATAAAATATATACATATGAAGTTTGCTGAAGAAGAAAAAAAAGGGTCTTTTTTTGTTTGTTTCAAAGTATTAGGTTATAAAAGTGAAAATTAAAGGAATAGAGGACTTAAAAATTTTTTTTTAATTAAAAAAAAAAAGAAAGAATGATCGTAAAAATAATAAAAATATATCTAGGACTCTTTTGTTTTTTTTTTTGTGGGTGTTGTGGGTTCAGTTCATTTTTGGCTAGTTCCTTGGTCAGATTTATATTTCTCAAGATCTATAGGCCCCTTCCTATGTAGTCCGTAGTAACCACAGGGTTTTGATCTATTGCCTGTAGCTTCCAAGGCGTTTCCCTCTGTTATATCTTCTTCTGTTTGCTAGTCTCTTCAGTATCTGGTTTCTGCCCTGACACAAAGGGCACGGTGGAGGACACTTTTTCTTTTTTTTTTTTTAGGCTTACTTGTTCAGTCGCGCTGTGGGAAGGGAGGGAGAGATGCTGCAAACAAATAAGACTGGCGTGGGCTCGCAGTGCCTCAGCCACCCTGGGTCTGCCCCCGTTCACGGCGCGTGTAGCCTCCCTGTCCACACTGCTCGGACTCTAGGTTGTTCCGCCGGGAACAATCCGAGGCTGGCCCTGAGCTGCATGCACCTCCCAGGTCCAAGCCGCTCAGGTTCAAGCACTCGGGTAGTCCTCAGAGGCGCAGACTCAGTTGGGCCTGCGTTTTGTGCTCTTCCCAGGTCCAAGCAGCTCAGGTGATGAGGTGTTTGGCGAGCGCCAATGCTGCGACTTATCGCCTCCCCGCCACTCGGTTATCTGGGTGTAAAACCGGCGCACCTTCTCAGGCAGATGTTGACCGTCCAGACCCCCAAGAAGTTTTAGTTAGCAAAGAAGCCTGCTTACAGTTTTATAGATAATGTCTCTCTGGGGCTGCGATTGCCCCCTTCCGGCTCTGGCTGCCTGTCACCGGAGGGGGAAGGTCTGCAGCCGGCTATCTCTGTTCAATTCTTTGTTCCGTGCGCTGGCCTGGCGGTCTTAGGTTAGGGCTGGCTTTTCGCGTGGTAGATATCCCACAGTCTGGTTTGCTAGCCCAAATTATTTCGCTCAGATAGCGCTCAGGATATTCAGGCCAGATTCTTACTCTCAGCGATGCAGCCCACGCCACGCCTCCCTGCCCAGCCCCGGCTTGCTAATGGCAGATGCAGGCGTCTGCGCTGCTTCTCCGCTGGGGGAGTTACCGTAGGGCTCGCAATCTGTGAGTTTTAATTGTTTATTTATTTTTTCTCCCTGTTATGTTGCCCTCTGTGCTTCCAAAGCTCGGCACAGATTCGGCAGTGAGAAGGTTTCCTGGTGTTTGGAAACTTCTCTCTTTTTAAGATTCCCTTCCCGGGACGGAACTCCGTCCCTCCCTCTTTGTCTCTTTTTTTTTTGTTTTTAATATTTTTTCCTACCTCCTTTCTAAGAGTTGGGTTGCTTTTCTGGGTGCCTGATGTTCTCTGCCGGCATTCAGAAGTTGTTTTGTGGAATTTACTGGATGTTTAAATGCTCTTTTGATGAATCTGTGGGGGAGAAAGTGTTCTCCCCGTCCTACTCCTCCGCCATCTTGGCTCCTCCCCCGGATATTCCTATTACATTTCATGGTTCAGGAAACTGAGGCACAGAGAGGTAGAATGACATGCCCAAGGACACCCAGCTAGCGGATGGGGATTCAAGTCCATCTGACTTCAGAGCTTACAATCTTCAACAAAACTCCAGGTCCCCAAGGACACAGTTCAGGAGAGAGGGCCACCTACGCACACTGGAGTAATGGTAGCTAGCAACAATCGCTACCATGGGAATGTGATTCCTACTCTGGCTGTTCTCCATGCATTGCCACATCTAACCCGCAAACTAAATAAAATGAGGAAGGCGCTATTGTTACCCTCATTTTTCAGAGCACAAATGGAGGGTCAGAGGGGAAAACGAAGTGATTCACCCAAGGCCACAGAGCTAATAAGTGAAAGAATCGGAGGAGGATCTGAGCTGATCCTCGAAGGATGGGGTAGATCTAGACACTCAAGTGTCCCCGCTGCACATAAGCTCTGAGAAAACAAAAACTCCTGAGCAGAGCTTTTCTGACGTGCTGCAAGCCTCTCTGCTCGAAAGGGACAGCTCAGTTCAAGCTGCCTTGGAGACTGGCCTCACTAGGGGAATGAAGGATGCCTCCCAAGACAGGAGCGATGCCGTGGAGAGAAACAGCTAGACGCTGAAGTGAGCTGCCACCACTCACACGTCCCAGGGAGCCCAGCCCAGCACCAGATTGAAGGCTCACCTACCCCTAGCCCCCAAGTGTGCATGCGCACACACACGTGGAAGCTCGTCCAGCTCTGCCGTCCCCAGCAGCAGTGCACACTTGGTTGAGTCACGGTTGTACCTGATAGGAGATCTGAGAGACGCTTTCCACCATCTACCCTTTTGGAGCTTTTTCTACTGCTTCTAGTTATGTTTCTAATTTGTTTTTTTTCCTCAGAAGCTCCCAGAGCAGGGAGGGGGGGGGGGACACCAAAATGCTCTTTGTTAAGGGTAAAACCAGATCAGGAAATTTTAGTGAAGAGCCTGAGCTTCAGAATCAGACGTGCCACGGTTCAGGCCCTACTTATGCTCTGGGGCTCGGGGTGATATGCCTCACCTTTCTAAGCCTCAGTGTCTTCCTCTGTAAAATGGGAATAACCCAGGACCCATAGCAGATGGCAGATATGGTGGCGAAGCCAGAGAAAGCCTACAAAGGGCTTAGAAGGGTGGCTGGACACAGGACGCTCCGTGGGTTTTGATCCGTGGTTAGCATCCACATCAGGAAGCTTAACCAGGTGTGAGGTCCCTGCTGCCTTCTGCAGAGGTCACCCTGGGGGAAGTCAGGCCCAGAACCTTCGTCCGACTCTGGTCATTGCACAGAGCAGCACATTGTGCAGATTCCCTTCTGTTGCCAGTGATCCAGGTTCCCACTCACCCAAATCACCACCGGGAGTCCCAGGTGTGGCTGGAGGACCGGCTGTGGTAACTTCTGTTATCTGTTGCAGATTAATGAACCACCCCAGAACCTAGCAGCTTAAAGGAAAAGACGATCTCTGATTTCTCACTACTTTAATCCAGTGATTATCAACCAGTGTTTTTGGGCTTCCCTGGTGGCTCAGACAGTAAAGAATCTGCCTGCAGTGTGGGAGGCCAGGGTTCAATGTCTGGGTTGGGGAAATCCCCTGGAGAAGAGAATTGCTACCCACTCCAGTATTCTTGCCTGGAGAATTCCATGGACAGAGAAGCCTGGCGGGCTACAGTCCATGGGGTTGCAAAGAATTAGACACGACTGAGCAACTGACACTTTCACTTTTTAATTAACCCATGGCAAGTTTGCCCCCACCTTTCCGGGTCCTGGGACTTCGGCAGTGTCTGGAGGCACTTTTGGCTGGGGGTTGTTAGGGACATGGTAGGGGCCAGGAGTGCCGCTCAACATTCTGTAATGCACAGGACAGGCCCCATGATGAGGATGATGTGACCCCAAATATGGAGCAACTATGTCCAGTCAAAATGCGTCCAGTCCCCAGTGACTAGACACAAACAAGTACAGTTTCTCTGTGACCCAAGACACAGGATCAGCATCTGAGAATCAAAACCCCTGGCCACAGACAGAAGGCCCCTGGAGCCACAGTGATTAACCAGAGACAGAGCACCCCCTGAAGCAGCTCCAGGGAGGACAGTGTAACAGGGGGCTCAGCTGTACATTCACACCCCAGAGCCCCAGAGCCCTGTCATGCCCAGAGCTTCCTGGTGACTCCCTGGAGTCCCCATCCTGCTCTATCCAACGCTTGGGGCATCAGGCTGTGGCCCCAATATGGACAGACTCCAGGCCACTTCCTGGCAGTCACACAAAAAGAGCCATGACCATACCTGCCCAGAAACATCATTCCTGCGTCCTCTCTAGATAGAGTCAGAGCTAACGCATGTTGGGGCACCTCTCTCTCTCTCTCTCAAGACACATTTCACAGGCGCTCCAACAACAAGTATGGCAGACTTGGTGTCTGTGAGACGTGATGAGTTTTATGGAGACTCTCGAGCCCCATAAAAGACTTCCAAGAAAAATAAAGGAGTCTTTGGAGGGCCTTGTGCTTGGACCTACTGCTTTCTATTCTGGGGTTTCTGTAAACTCCAGCAAAGCACTGAACTTGCTCAGCATAATCGCTCCTGCTCTGAATAGATACTGGTCGCTCCCTACCCACCGACGCATTTTCCACTCCATGCCTTTGCCTGAATGTCACGCCCACTCACATGTAGGGGTTTCCCAGGTGGTGCCAGTGGTAAAGAACCCTCCTGTCAATGCAGGAGACATGGGTTCGATCCCTGGGTCAGGAAGATCCCCTGGAGAAGGGAACGGCAACCCACTCCAGTATTCTTGCCTGAAGAACCCCCAACAGAGGAGCCTGACAGTCCTTGGGGTTGCAAAAGAGTCAGACAGGACTGAGTGACTAAATAACAGCAACTCAGTTCAGGCACCATCTCCACCAGATCCTTCTCAGAACCTCTAGAATTGAATTTCCCCTGTCCCCCCAGAAGCTCTGTGCACACCTGTGCTCACCAAGCCTCACTTCCTTTTCCTCTTGGGCACAAAATTCAGTTTCCTGTTGACAACCACCCCGGGGCCACTCTTAGTTCCACTAAGGCACTCACATTCCTTGCCACATGACCAACCACCAGCAACAGGGGGTCCCAGTCTTTCTCATGCTTCAAGTCTCTGATGTGTCCATCTGCAACCAGAGAAAACTCTCTGCTTTTAAAGCATTCACATAGATCAGGCCCACCTAGATAATCTCCCTGCTGCTGCTACTGCTGCTGCTAAGTCGCTTCAGTCGTGTTCGACTCTGTGCGACCCCACAGACGGCAGCCCACCAGGCTCCCCCATCCCTGGGATTCCCCAGGCAAGAACACTGGAGTGGGTTGCCATTTCCTTCTCCAATGCACGAAAGTGAAAAGTGAAAGGGAAGTCGCTCAGTCATGTCCGACTCTTAGCGACCCCATGGACTGCAGCCTTCCAGGCTCCTCCGTCCATGGGATTTTCCAGGCAAGAATACTGGAGTGGGGTGCCATTGCCTTCTCTGAGATAATCTCCCTACTTAAGGGTAACTGATTTGGGATCTTAATCTGCAAAATCCCTTTACTGAAGTAGCTGATTGGTGTGTGAATGACCAGGAGAAGGGGCATGGACAGACATCAGGGGCAGGAATCTTCAGGAACCATCTCAGAATTCTCTCCACCACAGTGAGGACTCTCAGTCTCCCTTTTGGCTTTAAGTCAACACAAATTCCAACTAAGTAATTCCAACCCCAATTCACAGAGTAAAGATATCAGGAAGGATTCGTTTACCCCAGTGGGAAAATCTGAGGCCCAATTCAGGAGCGCTGGCCAGATTTAATAACAGTAGGTAGAAATAACCTAGTTAAAGGGCCTTAGCTGAAATCTAGACCTATGCAGATCCACATTAATTTCCCAAAATGTGACTCTGCTCTTTTATATCAGGGTTGAAGGCCCAGGACTGCCTTCACAGACCAGCCCTCTCCTGCCTCTTAAAAAGCAATATTTTCAGGGACCTCCCTGGTGGCCCAGTGGTGAAGACTTCATGCTTCCAATAATGGAGGCCCAAGTTCAATCCCTGGTTGGGGAACTAAGATCCTACATGCCATGCACCATGGCCACACAAAAAAGTTAATTAATAAAAATTTTTAAATTTTTTAATTTTAATTTAAATTTAAAAAATTCTTTAAAAAGCATTATTTGCAGGCAGAAAGTAGAATAGGAGTTACATAGCACTGATAGCAGGGAAGAGGAAGGAGGAAAGGGGAGTTATTGCTTAATGGGCACCGAGATTCTATTTGGGATGAGAAAAAGCATTTTGGAAATAAATAGTGGTCACAGTTGCACAACAGTATGAATGTACTTAATGCTACTTTACACTCAAAAATTATTTAAATGGCAAATAATATGTTACATGTATCTTATCACAATTTTTTAAAGTTTAAAATAAAAGGAAAAATCCATATGGCATCTGACAAAGAGGAGAGAGGGAGAAAAAGTGTCCTTGAGTTACCATTGATCTGAGATTCAAACAATGAATAGGAGTTACCTGGGTAGAGAGAGCATGTCTGGTAAAGAGCGGCAGATGCAAAGGCCCTGTGGCACAGGTGGGTGGTGGTTTAGTCACTCAGTCATGTCTGACTCTCGCAACCCTATGGACCGTAGTCCACCAGGCTCCACAAGGCTCCTCTGCCCATGGGATTCTCCAAGAAATAGCCATTTCCTTCTCAGAAGTATGGTTCAATCCAGGAGACATAAGGCAGCCCGTGTGGCTGGAGCAGAGAGAGCAAGGGAAAGGGTGGAGCAGACGAGCTCTCTCAAGGCTCGAGGAGGAGAAACCTAAAGAGGAGAGGACTTGAGGCAACAGGGGCCAGGAAGCATCTGTCACAAAAATCCCTCCTTGTCCACTAGCAGGTGGCTCTCCAAACTCAGGTGCATGAGCATGTATGACAGGCCTTCTCTGCGCTCTGGCTTCAGGTGCTTCTGAAGGTTCTAGATGACGTGAAAGCAGAGAGGGCTGGACATCCAGTGTGACCATCTGTTTGGTCTTAGGGGAAAGACAGAAGGTGCCCCCAACCTCATCTTCTGGAAGGAACAACGCAGGACAGCAACTCAGCACAGTTACCTCCTTGGTGCTCTTCAAGAACACATTTATCAGCAAAGCACACTTAAAAGGACTTTAAATTTCCTGCAAAAGCACCCACTGCGCTTAACCAATGGAATCCCCGCTAAACGCACATCAGGCATAAGCGAGACTCTTGTCCCCTGACACTGCCAGACCCCTGAAACAGAGGGAAGTCAGCCCAGCCCCAAACACCTGCAGAGGCAGCTCTGGGCCTAGCTACACAGAGATCACTCCCCAGGAGCTGCTCCAGGAAACCCCAATCATTTCCACTTCTGGGAACTGAGGAAAATGGTAGTGGTCCTTTCAACACTGTTTGTTTAGATCCTGGCAGATAGGAATTCCAAGCACATCCCTCTGTCTCCATTTAATCACCAGAGATGACGTGGCCCATGGGGCAGTAATGGTGGAATTAAACATGGAAACGCTCATCCTGACTTGAGACATCTCACCTGGACAGACGGGCAGCCTCCCCCCTCTTTCCACAGCAGACGGGCCACGTTGAGAGTTCATATCCAGTGTCTCCCGCTCCACACATCAGCGTCATTGGCCTCATCAGCCCCCAAGCGCTGCACACAGCTGTCACCCATCCTTCTCACTTTACACATTTTCCAAATGGCTCCATCATGATTCACAAGGCTCGAGAATCCAGATGAATTTCCCAGGCAGATAAACCAGCTTCTGATATGACCCACACTGCCCTTTCCAGGGTGCTACATGACTTCTGTGGGCCTGAGGCAATTCTGCCTTCACGGGCTCCTTTCCTCCATAAATATACAATATTTTTGTTGGTGGTGGTATAAAGATGAATATATCACTATCATATATTTAAATTTTTCTGAACTTTCTCTTTTCTTCTTCTGGTTTTAAAAGAAATTAGAACATTTTCTGGAGAAGGCAATGGCACCCCACTCCAGTACTCTTGCCTGGAAAATCCCATGGAAGGCAGAGTCTGGTAGGCTGCAGTCCATGGGGTCTCTAAGAGTCGGACACTACTGAGCGACTTCATTTTCACTTTTCACTTTCATGCATTGGAGAAGGAAATGGCAACCCACTCCAGTGCTCTTGCCTGGAGAATCCCAGGGACGGGGGAGCCTGGTGGGCTGCCATCTATGGGGTCACACAGAGTCGGACACGACTGAAGTGACTTAGCAGCAGCAGCAGAACATTTTCAGAGCCCTGGGGCTTCCCGGGGGGGCTAGTGGTAAAGAATCCACCTGCCAGTGAAGGAGACGAAAGAGACTCGAGCTGAATCCCCGGGTGGGGAAGATCCCCTGGAGGAGGGCATGGTGATCCACTCCAGCATTCTTGCCTGCAGAATCCCACGGACAGAGGAGCCTGGCAGAGTACAGTCCATGGGGTCACTAAGAGTCGGACGTGACTGAGGTCATTTAGCACACATGCACATGCCTGCTGTCCCTCATGGAGAGGTCAGCCCTGGTGCCTCCAATCTCCAGATGCCCCACGAGATGGGACCGCCCCCAGCTGCTCCAAAACCAAAGCCCATGCCATGCGGCAGAGGCTCTGTGGCCCTACCTCCCCGCATTTCCCTAGGGAGCCCTCTGAGCTGCACCACCCACATTTCCCCAACAAACCACAAGGACGCAGCCACCCAAGGACTGGTTTCCTATTTGGTCAGGATATATATCCTAAAGTCAGAGTGGTGGCTGGGACAGCAGCTCTAGTCAGTACCAGCTGTGTGACCTTGGCCAAATGACCTCACCTCTCTCTCTAGCCCACCATGTCCTTGTAGTTAAGAGGGGAGAACAAAGCATGCGCCTCACCAATTCACCAGGAGGGTTTAATGAGAGAAAAACCAAAAAAGTGCGCCATGAACAATTTATGTAACCAGCGATGAGGTGGACCCCTCCCTCTTGAGAATCTGATGGGAGCTGCAACCTTACCCAGAGGAAGGACACCCGAAGTGCCCTGTACATCCAGGGGAGTTCAGACCATCACCACCCACTCCCACCTCTAAAACCCGCCCACCCATCCATCTTGGAACCCATGGACCACAGAATAAGAAGCCTCCACTTAGACGACCCTCTTGGCTCTGCAGGAAAGGGGTCTGGTGAAGAAGGTGAGTCCGACCAAGACTCATTTCCAGACTGCTGCTGCTGCTGCTGCTAAATCACTTCAGCCGTGTCCGACTCTGTGCAATCCCATAGACGGCAGCCCACCAGGCTCCCCCTTCCCTGGGATTCTCCAGGCAAGAACACTGGAGTGGGTTGCCATTTCCTTCTCCAATGCATGAAAGCAAAAAGTGAAAGTGAAGTCGCTCAGTCGTGTCAGACTCTTCTCGACCCCATGGACTGCAGCCCACCAGGCTCCTCTGTCCATAGGATTCTCCAGGCAAGAATACTGGAGTGGGTCGTCATTCCCTTCTCCAGGGGATCTTTCCAACCCAGGGGCTGAACCCAGGTCTCCTGCACTGCAGGCAGATTCTTTACTGTCTGACCACCAGGGAAGCCCTTTTTTTTTTTCCTGCAAAATGTCTGGTCAAATCTGTGCCCACTTTTTTCCTATGGGTTATCTTTCTCTAGATGAATTTGTGGGAGTAAGTTTCATATCTCAGATATGAGTCTTTTTATCAGATAAATATATGGCAACGGTTATCCTCTGTGCCTGTGTCTTTTATTCTCTTGAAGGTGCCTTTTGATGAACAGAAATTCTTAATATCAATAAGACCCAATTTATCAATTTTTCTTTATGGTTCATGTGCTTTGTTCTAAGAAATCTTTGCCTACCCTAAGGTCATGAAAATAGTCTATGTTACCTATTAGAAATGTTACTTTAAAGTTTCACATTTAGATCTAAAATCTACCTGAAATTGATTTTTGGTTTATAATGTGACGAGTCAAGATTAATTTTTCCCATATGAATAACTAGTGGACTCCAGGTCATTTACTGAGAAGTGTCCTCGCCCACTGCTCTGTGGCGCCTCTTTGATATAAATAAAATATCTGCATGTATGGGGAAAATAATAATGCAAACTCCAGATATGAAAAACGAAGTGATAGATGATGGCACAGTAGGAAATTAACTTCTCAAGTCTAGCGAGATCTTGCTATTTACAGACAACGTCACCCTAGGTGAGCACCAACCCTCCTATTCAAGCTTCTCATGAATTGGGAATTGAGTCTAAGCACACAGTGGTATGTGGGTGTGGTCTCTGCCCACAAATTTCTAACCCAGCCAAAATGACACTGATAGGTACATTTTCCTCCCTCATTCTACTGGTGAGCGAACAGAGACTCACAGGTGCTAAATAACATGCCCAAGTTCACTATCCTTGGAAAATGTTGACACTGCTGCCTAATCCCCAATCCACACTTTTCACCTCTGCCCTCTGCTGCTCATGCCTGGGCAGGTGGGGAAAGTTTCTGGAGAGGAGGTGACCTTGGCTCAGCAGTAAAGAATCTGCCTGCCAGTACAGGAGACACGATTCAATCCCTGGGTCAGGAAGATACCTTGGAGAAGGACATGGCAACCCACTCCAGTATTCCTGCCTGAGAAATCCCATGGACAGAGAAGCCTGGCAGGCTACAGTGCATAGGGTTGCAAAGAGTTGAACATGACTTAGCAACCAAACAACAACAACAAGGGAAAAACAGGAATAGAGCATGCGTGATTTTCAGGTTCCCTATCTGCTCAAAGTGAGCAGACAGAAACCAGCATTCACTCGAAATCATAGTATCAGAAGTCAATGTATGGCAAAAACCACTACAATACTGTAAAGTAATCAGCCTTCAATTAAAATAAATAAATTAATTTTTAAAAAAGAGAAAAAAAAAAGTAGAAGTCCCAGCTCTAGTTTAAATTTGAAAATGGCTCAAAGGAAGATGTCCATGATACAAAAAAAAAAAGTCAGGCAGATAAACAGTCTTCAGGAATCAGATAAATTATGGTCTTATACATCTATGTCCATATTGCATGTATGTACATATCTATGTCCATATTGTATAATTTAATAAAATTGCTCTCCTATGTTTCATCACTTTATAAAGTCACACCCTCCTCATATATAACCATTGAAAGTGAAAGTATTAGTCACTCAGTTGTGTCCAACTCTTTGCCACCCCAGACTCCTCCATCTATGGGATTCTCCAGGCAAGAATACTGGAATGGGTTTCCATGCCCTCCTCCAGGGAATCTTTCTGACCCAGGAATTGAACCCACTGCATTGCAGGCAGATTCTTTACTGTCTGAGCCACCAGGGAATGGCATACATAATCACTGAAAAGCATTAAATGATATTACCAAAATGTAGATGGCTCCAACAGTTAAAAAGCATGAAGCAGCATTATGAACCCCTAGGTAAACTTCAGGATGAATGAACCCTGATGATATTCACTGTGGCATATAAGCACTAAGTTCTATCTAGCTTTATCTGACAGTAGTGTCATCAATCACTAGATTATACCTAAGTGAAAATAATAATACAGAGAGAGACACACAGAGAGACAGAAATTGCAAGAGCCTTTTTTTAACCTTAAGTGGGACTTCTGGTTCAAAACAGCAGACTAAGTACATGCATTTCTCTCCTCCTAAAAACCCATTAAAATGACAGTGATGGAATTTTAAAAGCAATAGATCTGTAAAAATTAAAAGAGGAGGAATCATGGGTTAAAGATAGATTTTAATAAATCCTTGGAGGAGTGTGGTGAGGAAGTGGGAACAGGAAGCAGGGTAGGAAAAACTCCAGCAAAGACAACATGAGAAATGAGAGGCATCAGCCACCCAGGAAACCAATCTGCCTTCAGAAAGCCCAGAGAGCCTGAAAATCTGAAGTCCAGTGAAATCCCCAACATCCATCAGGGAAATCCAAGGATTAAAGCTGTACAGTGTACACTGGACCAGCAGAAATCTTAGAAAAGTGTCATCAGGAAAAATAAAAAAGACCTTCACCACATATGTAACATAAGAAAAATCTTGAAAAAACATTTTAGACACAACAAAGACAAATAGTTTGAAAAAAGAAAAAGAAAAGGCAACTACAAACTCCAGGGAAAAACAAAATAAAATATCATCTTAGTGTAGCTCTGAAAAGAACACTGTTTACAAGGCCAAAATAATTAAGTTCTATTTATTATTTTTACTATATATAGTAAAAACGACAATCTTTCAAAGTTGAGAGATGAGGCGGTATAGGATAGAAATGAAATTAAATCTCATCTATCAAAGCCAGAAATCTGAATTAATAATAACTGAAGTTGATTAAGAACCACAGACATACCCATAGTTTCTGAGTCATGGTGCTAAGTCCCACCAGGGGCTTGACACTAAAAGAATTCAAGGTTATTATTGCCTCTGGGCAGTGAACCAAGATAGAAATAATTTTTTGTTCATTATAAGCCTTTGTGTACTACTTTATTTTTTTATCTTTTTAAATTTATTTTTAATTGGAGGAAAACTGCTTTACAATGCTGTGTTGATTTCTGTCATACAGCAACACAGATAGGCCATAATTATACATATAATGGGCTTCCCAGGTAGCACTAGTGGTAAAGAACCGTCCTGCCAAAGCAGGACACATAATGAGAGACAGGTTCAATTCCTTGGTCAGGAAGATCCCCTGGAGCAGGGCATGGCAACCCACTCCAGTATCTTGCCTGGAGAATTCTATAGACAGAGGAGCCTGGCGTGCTACAGTCTGTAGGGCTGCAAAGAGTCAGACACAGCTAAAGCGACTTAGCACGTATATATACCACCTCTGTCTTGAGCCTCCATCCCCTCCCCACAACCCCACCCCTCCAGGTCATCAAAGAGCACCAGGCTGGGCTCCCTGCATTGTACAGCAACTTCTTAGCAGCTATCTCTCTTACCCACGATAGTGTGTATATGACGGTGCTACTTTCTCCAATGTCCCCCAGTCTCCTTCAGCCACCATGTCCCAAGCCCATTCTCTATATCTGAGTCTTCATTCCCTCCCTGCAAATAGGTTCGATACCATTTCTTTTACATTCCATATATATGCGTTGCTGCTGCTAAGTCACGTCAGTTGTGTCTGACTCTGTGCCATCCCATAAACAGCAGCCCACCAGGCTCCGCCGTCCCTGGGATTCTCCAGGCAAGAACACTGGAGTGGGTTGCCATTTCCTTCTCCAATGCATGAAAGTGAAAAGTGAAAGTGAAGTCATTCAGTCATGTCCGACTCTTCGCAACCCCATGGACTGTAGCCCACCAGGCTCGCCCATGGGATTTTCCAGGCAAGAGTACTGGAGTGGGGTGCCATTGCCTTCTCCATATATATATGCGTTAATATACAATACTTGTTTTTCTCTTTCTGACTTCCTTCACTCTGTATAACAGTCTCTAGGTTCATCCACCATCACTAGAGCTGACTCAACCACAAGAATGATCATGTAAAATTACTTGTATTTCAAAGGCAGTGTGAGAGGAAGCAGGACACTGCTGTGCTATTACACTGTATATGCTGTAGCACCATCTACAAGACTGTATGTTGTGCAAAACAAGAAGAACTGAACAAAACAAAGAGGTGACCCATGTCTATGAGAAAACATTAATTGTACGATATGATTCCAGCACATTCTAGTGTACATTTTGGTCTTGTTTTCTTTCTCCTCATTGTTGGTAAGAGGCTGTGAACTGTACTGTTTCCAGCTAGTTACCCATGTTGGAGAAGAAATTTTTTTAAAAAGTATGAGAAGAAAGCAGGAGAGAAAGAGCATTTGTGAATTACAGTTGTCCAAAAAAATAAATAAATAAATAGCCTAGCTGGTCTTATTTGTGAAGCATAATTGCCTTTATCATATGGAAGTATTCTTTCACATTTTCTTTGTAAAAAATTTTTATTAAACTTAAATGTCTTTTTTGATAATGGTGTGACTAAGCCAGTGGACTCACATGGTATGCTCTTTCGGAGTCCTCCTTAACTTTTTCAGATTCTTAACCCTTTTTAAATTAAACTGTTTTGGAAAAATGAAAAAAATAAAATAATTGTATTTTAAGACCCTTGGGCACAGTGTCTATGTCTGAGATCAGGTATGTGCTAGTTAATGCACCAAAAAGTCTGGAATAAATACTCCACACCATCAAGGGGGAGGGGATAAGGGGCACCCTCAGGAAAGGGTGAGGTGAGGAGAAAAGAGAATATATACCTTTCTTCTATGAACTTCTCTGCTCTTTTCATTTGTTTCACCCACAAGTAAGTGTTACTTTTGTGATTCTATTTTAAGTGGGTGGTGGGAAGGATGGTGGGGAGAGAATCAGGAGCCCAGGATATGGATCAGATTCAAGAGAAGAGAGAAAAGGTCTGCACACCTGAGTGCCCAGAAAAATCTCCTGGTCTGAGCACAGAAATGAGACTTGTCAAGCACCATCCTCAACCCTGCCAGGCATGAAATGCAAGCAGAGTAATGACAGTGACTAGCCTGGGGACCCACCAACTGAAATTTAATAAGCGAGTAACCAACTCCATTGCCAAGCCCCAGGAACAGCCGGGTTTCTTTTTTTTTTTTTTTTTTTTTCCACTGAGAAGCTTAAGTGGAAGTGAAATACTAATTTCATATTTCTGTTCCAACCAGCCAACTGAGATTGCCAAAGTTTTGCTGAGATGCCAGCCATGGGAGAGGCGAAATAAGCCTCACTCCCAGTGGCTGCTGCTTCTCGAAATGATTCTTCTCATTTTACACCAAATTATCTTGCAAACCCCGAAGATAGAGAATATGGAGGAGATTAAAGGCTGTTTTGACCCAGTGGTGATCTGATACTTCACCCTGAGGTCTTGCAGAGAGCAGCACAGACAGAGTGGGGGCTGCAGCCGACAGAGAGAGAGCATAAAAAATCCGTTGGTGCAGGACAGCACAGGAAAGGCATGCTCTCTGGGAAATGACCCCTGCATCTGACTTAACTTTTTATGATAAATCTCCCATCATTACAATTCTGCAAGGTCCCTCCCTTTCAAAAAAGAGTGTCTGGTAAGAGCTTGTATCCAAATCAGCAAAGGTTCTAAATCATCTTAACGATTCATTCTAAAACTTCAGTGTAACTCCCTGTCTGGGCTTCCCAGGTTCCTCAGTGGTAAAGAATCCACCTGCCAGTGCAGGAGACACAGGTTCAATCCCTGGATTAGGAAGACCCCCTGGAGAAAAGAATGACACCCACTCCAGTATTCTTGCCTGGGAAATCCCATGCACAGAGGAGCCTGGCAGGCTACAATCCATGGGGACACAAAAGAGTTGGACATGACCTAGCGACTAAACAACTCCTTGTTTAGAATCTTAAATAGCTGCCATCACCAAGAGAAAGAGCATGAGCCGGATTTGTATGCACAGTAACAACAGTGGCAAACATTTAGCACTTACTGTATGCCAGGCATTGTTCTAAGCATTCTACAAATACTAACTCAGTTATACCTCATAATAACCCTATGAGGGAAGGACTACCATGATCTCATTTTACAGATGAGAAAAAAATTAAGCCACAGAGACAGTGGGTCGTTTGTCCAGGGTCACAAAGCTAAAAAGCGGTTCAGCAATTTGACTCCAGAGTCTCCGTTCTGCCTCTCAATACTTCCACGGGCCTGTTTAATTGGCATCTCAAACCTAAAATGTCCTGAATGAACTCTTGATATCCTCCCCATGCTATCTTCTCCTTTGTTGTCGCTGCTGTTCAAGTTGCTCTATTGTGTCTGACACTAACCCCATGGGATTCCCCAGGCAAGAATACTGGAGTAAATGCCATTTCCTTCTCCAGGGGATCTTCCCAACCCAGGGACTGAACCCATGTCTCCCACCTTGGCAGGCGGATTCTATACCACTGAGCCACCAGGGAAGCCTCATCTTCTCCCTTCCCTCTCCCCCTAAAAATCTTGTTTCTTTCTAAATCTTCCTACCTCCGGTGATGACAAGTCCATGCTTTTTACTAGTTTACTTTCTTTTTGGCTGTGCTGGGTCTTCATTAGTGTGGCGAGCCCGGACTATTCTCTAGTTGCGGCGCGCAGGCTTCTCGTTGCAGTGGCTTCTCTTGTCGCCGAGCGCAGGCCCTAGAGCATGAGGCTCAGTAGTTGTGGTACACAGGCTTAGTCACCCACAGTATGCGGGATCTTCCTAGAGCAAGGGTCAAACCCATGTCCCCTGCCTTGGCAGGTAGACACCCAACCACTGGACCACCAGGGAAGTCAGACAACTCCATCCTTAATTGCTCAGACGCAAATCCCTGAAGGCATCCTTGACTCCTCTGTTATTTTCACATGCTCCACAACCAACCTATTAGGAAAGCCCACCTTCAAAATCTACCTTCAGAATACATTGAGTTTTACCACTTCTTATCACCTCCAGGGGCCTAAGCCACTGTAATCTCTCTGAATCATGCCACTGATAGCCTCCTCATGGATTTCAGTTTACACCATTCTGACTCCCAAAGCGAAAGTCCAAGCAATCACAAGGTCCCCTGAAGCCCTTCAGTCCTCCTCATCTCATTCTCACCCTTTATTTTTTCCACTGCAGCCACACTAGCCCTGTTGCTCATCTTGTTTTTTTTTTAACCTTAATTGAAAGCAATGTTGTGATAGTTTCAGGTGGACAGTGAAGGGACTTAGCCATAAATATACATGTACCCATTCTCCTCCAAACTCTCCTCCCATCCAGACCACCACATAACACTGAGTAGAGTGCCCTGTGTTAAACAGCAGGTTCTTGTTGGTTATCCGTTTTAAATGGCTGATTCATGTTGAGGTATGGCAAAAGTCATCACAATATTGTGAAGTAATTATCCTCCAATTGAAATAAATAAATTTAAACATATATGTGTGTGCATATATATACACATATATATAGCAGTGTGTTCGTGTCCATCCCAAACTCCCTAACTATCCCTTCCTCCCTTCTTGCTAGCAACCGTAAGTTCATTCTCGAAGTCTGTGAGTCGGTTCCTATTTTGAAAGTAAGTTCATTTGTATCATGTCTTTTCAGATTCCACATATAAGGGATGCCTTGCGATCTCTCTCCTTCTCTGTCTGAGTAAGTTCATTTGTATCATGTCTTTTCAGATTCCACATATAAGGGATGCCTTGCGATCTCTCTCCTTCTCTGTCTGAGTAAGTTCATTTGTATCATGTCTTTTCAGATTCCACATATAAGGGATGCCTTGCGATCTCTCTCCTTCTCTGTCTGAGTAAGTTCATTTGTATCATGTCTTTTCAGATTCCACATATAAGGGATGCCTTGCGATCTCTCTCCTTCTCTGTCTGAGTAAGTTCATTTGTATCATGTCTTTTCAGATTCCACATATAAGGGATGCCTTGCGATCTCTCTCCTTCTCTGTCTGAGTAAGTTCATTTGTATCATGTCTTTTCAGATTCCACATATAAGGGATGCCTTGCGATCTCTCTCCTTCTCTGTCTGAGTAAGTTCATTTGTATCATGTCTTTTCAGATTCCACATATAAGGGATGCCTTGCGATCTCTCTCCTTCTCTGTCTGAGTAAGTTCATTTGTATCATATCTTTTCAGATTCCACATATAAGGGATGCCTTGTGATCTCTCTCCTTCTCTGTCTGACTCACTTCGCTCAATATGACACTTTCTAGGTCCGTCCACGTTGCTGCAAATGGCATCGTTTCATTCTTTTCTGTGGCCGAGTAATATTCCACTGTGTATTCGTGCCGCATCTTCTTTGTCCACTCCTCTGTCGACAGACATCTAGGTCGCTTCCTTGTCTTGGCTATCGTAAACAGTGCTGCAATGAACACTTGGGTGCATGTATCTTTTCAGATCATGTGTTTCTCCAGATGTATGCCCAGGACTGGGATTGCAGGGTCCTTGTAGCTCTTCTTGAACACAAGAGACACATCCCTACCTCAGGCCCTTTGTGCCTGCTGCTGTCTCTGCCTGGAATGTCGTTTCCTGGTTATCAACACATCTCACCCCCTCATCTCCTCCATGTTCAGGTACCATCATTTCATCCTTGACCATCCTGCCAACACTGAAACCCCTCAACCCTGCAATGTTCTATCCACCTTCTCTGTTTTATTTCTCTCTAGAGCACCTATCACCCAGAATAGTACCTAACACAGAGTAGCTACTGTAATATCAATAAATATGTCTTCAATTGGTGAATAAGTTAAACACCATTTCTGACAACAAATTCCATGCTTTTTAGGATGCTAATAAGTGCTATTTTTTTAACTTTTTTATTCTGTATTGGGGTATAGCTGATTAACAAACAATGTTGTGATAGTTTCAGGTGAATAGCAAAGGGACTCAGGAACTATTTTTTTAAGTTAAATAAATTATGCACATTTTTCCACTCCAGTAGTAAGGATCCTTTAATGATCTCAGTGTGTGGTATTTCCTTTTTTTTTTTTTTTAACTTCAAAACTCTTTTATCAGATTAGTGCTTCTTGGAAAATTGTAGGCTAAAGAAATATAGAGGGCCCTAACTGGAGTAGGAAAGTGAAAGGGAAAGATTTCTGTTGAGGAAGGCAAAGATGGTTCCTTTCACATGCCAGCTGCAAATCCTTGGTTTCCTAGAGCACTGCATGGAGGACGATCCTGAAGATCTGACCGGGACGGGCGCTGGGATTCCTTAGCGATGTCTGCACAGTGCACAGCCTGAGGGCACAGCATCACGGGAGTCTGCCTTCCGAGTGCACGGGCTTTACTGACAGATCCAGAAGGACCAAGACGTGGGCTTTCCCTTCTCCTTGTCTACGGCCTTTATTTTCACAAGAGGCATTTCACAAGAAATTTCTTGCAAGGGCAAGATATATGGAGAAGAAACATTCAATAAAATCTCATAGGTCCTAACACCAGGCTCTAAGTGCTGTTTTGTTTTGCTGATCAATAGAGTAAAATATGGTCTTTAAAGAAGTCAGGGGAAACATCTACAGATACAGCGTTGAGGAGAAAAATAGCACCCTAATGTTTACTACCGCAATCAGTTACCTTTTGTACAAGTAAAAGTGCCCCTGCTCGCACCATGAAAGATAAGCAGGTGTTTAGAGGCTCCGTGGACTTCCCTGGAAGCTCAGCTGGTAAGGAAGCTGCAATGCAGGAAGATCAAGGGATAGGCTACCCACTCCAGTATTCTTTGACTTCCCTGGTAGCTCAGCTGGTAAAGAATCCGCTTGCAACATGGGAGACCTGGGTTCGATCCCTAGATTGGGAATATCCCCTGGAGAAGGGAATGGCTTTACCCACTCCAGTATTCTGGCCTAGAGAATCCCATGGACTCTATAGTCCATGGGGTCGCAAAGAGTCAGACATAACTAAGAGACTTCCACTTTCACTTTGGGCTTCCCTGGTGGCTCAGACCGTAAAGCATCTGCCTGCAATGCGGGAGACCCGGGTTCGATTCCTGGGTCGGTAAGATCCCCTGGAGAAGGAAATGGCAATCCACTCCAGCACTCTTGCCTGGGAAATCCCATGGATGGAGGAGCCTGATAGGCTACAGTCCATGGGGTCACAAAGAGTCGGACACGACTGAGCAACTTCACTTTCACTTTATAGGCTCCATGGGACGAATTCCTGCCAGGATTACTGATTCATAATAGAAGCCCATGCAGTGCGGGGCTCAGTATAAGGAACAATGATTTCTCTTCAATACAAGCCCTGGCTTCTGTAATCCAGTGCTGCAGATAAAACGAGCCCCACGCAGACTCTGAGACACATCGCACCCACTTGGTCCCAGACTGATTCAAGTAAACTAGCATTCTTCAAGGCCACCAATTCAGACTGCTCCATGCAGTGCAGTAACCACCCAGTCTCCATCCACATGCAAACCCACCTGGAGAATACCACACAGTACAGGTGGGTCAAAACCTCCCTGTGAAAAGCAAAACTCCTCCAAATCAACAAGCAAAAGACGACTCACTGAAAAAAAAGAGAAAGGACGTGAAGAAGCAAATTTCACAAAACTAGATCCAAGTTGCCAATAACTACACAAAGAGGTTCAAATTCATGGGGAACAAGAGAAATGTGAATGAAGGCATCTCTCTATATTGTCGGAGAAAAATCCTTTCATCTGGCTAACCTCCACCCATCCTCCAGGTCCCAGCTGAAACTCCGCTTCCATGAGGATGTTCTTTTCTTCAGAGCTCTCATCCCCAGTTATGATGGGCATATGTTGTGTGTTTTAGTTTAATTTCTGTCCTCTCTACCAGCCCACAAGCTCCACAAAGCCAGCGACAATGTCTGACCTACCCACTGACATGTCCTCAAGACTTAGAAGAGGCCTGGCGAAAGCTGGTGCTTAATAAACATTCGTTCGATGAATGAAGTACAATCAGCTCTTTGCAGCAGCTCTGGGACAGGATTTTGCATCCGTGTTCACATCGCCAAGACAGACCAGCCTTCTCTTGGAAAGTACATTGAACTGAAGGGCACAGCTGTTTCCTTCTACTCCTGCTGCCCCAAAGAGAAAGAGGCCAAAAGGCTGTTCCAAGCCCACACACCTATCTGGAGATAAACGCAAGAGGATTACCTAACACGTTTCCACAGGAGTATCACTGGGGGAGTTTGCTGATTTAATGTTCCTAAAAGGTGTAGCAAAGGATGCTACCAAAATGTAAATTCTCCCAAAACTTAAGCCTTTAAATTCCACTGCACAGGGGCTGTCATAAAGTAATATTTTGTGAGCTACAGATTCCAATAAAACTCACTCTGAGATGATGAAGGCTTTCTTGGTAGCCTAAGGGCTGGTGTATGAATAATCTGCCAGCATTATGCTGTGTCACTTAAATATTCCTTTGGAGATTTGTCAGAAGAAAATTTAAGTAAAATTAAAGTTCAAATGGAAATGAAAAATTAAGTTATGATCAAAGCTATAATCTCATATTGGATTTTTTAAAAGCTGTAGAGAAAAGTCCCGTTAAAGATTTCCTGGTTTGTATTTATGGATCCAAACAGAGGTATTCCCACTGTGCCCTGCTTAAAAGGCTGATGTGCAGAGTCTGGGCCTCCCCCTTTATTTAGATGCTGAACCTGCTGCGGGGGGAAACAGCATCTCAGTTTCTACAGGCAATCCAATTTTAATCATTTTTGCTTTATTGGAATTTTCATAGGAGTCCAGGTACAAGAGGTTCAGAATTAATCTAAGTCATAAACAAAGCAGAAATGGAAAGGAATAGAGTGAATGATAACACCTAATAAGTCATGGTTCTTTTCTCCTAAAATAAGCACCATGGTGTGGGATACAGGAGGGGACCAAAGCACTGTTTGCATTCGAACCCCTTCAAGTCAGAGGGGTTTTATATAAACTTCATGTCTGAAGTTTATGTAAAACACTGGCATCTGTGACTCCCACAAACAGCTTTTCACTAAAGTTTCAGAATATTCCCTGACACTTTTCAAACTGAGGGAAGCAGCTGTGATGGAAAGGGATGGTGACAGCAAGCAGAAGTCTGGAATCCCCTGGAAAGAGACCCAGCTTGACATGGGACTGAAATGCACACTCCCAAAGAAAGCATTAACCGCAGACTGAGCCCTGTGTGGACCGTCCACATAGAATCCACTGCCAGTGTGACTCATGGGCTAGAGCCTGACAGAAAATCCCAGAGAGAACAAGAGTCATATCCAGTGTGCCCTGTGCTGTGCAGATCCATCAACACCACGACGATCACATTAACGAAACTAGTGAATTACCTCTCTAGTCTAGACCAACAGCCTCTCTGAGCATAAGCTTAGGGCAGGACTTTTCCTGATCAAAAATAATAAAGATTATTTTCTAACTTGAAGTTTTCTTATTAACCAAAAGAATACTTCAAACCACACAGAGACTATAAGATATATTTGGTTAAGCTAAAAGAAGGTAGAAAAGGAGAAATAGAGGAACAAGGGACAGAAAATATAAATAAAAAAATAAAACCCAAGAAAGTAGACTTAAGTCTAATTATATCAGTAGCTGCATTAAATGTAAATGACCCAAACACTCCTTGTAAAAAGGCACAGATTCATAGACTGAACTAGAAAGCAACATTGATTATATTGCTATTTATGAGAAACACAAGCAAAAGAGCAAGAAAGGATGTGCAAAATGGAAGCGAGTCACTTTCTAAACCAATCTCCAAGGTAACATCCCATCACATTTTCCATATTCTATTCACTGAAAGTGATTCACAAGATTCAGCCCAGACTCAAGTGATGGGGATTACACAAGGATGTGAATACCAAGAGGCAGATACAACTGGGAACCATTTCAGAGGCTGTCAAACAAAGCTAGTGAGGGTGATCAAGGGGGGAAAAAAGAGAAAACACAAAATACCAGTATCAGGAGTTAAAGAGGTAGTATCAGTACAGATCGTATAGATACTCAAAGGATAATAAGGAGATAAAATGAAGAACATCATGTCAACGTAGATGAAATGGACAAACTTCTTGAAAGACAATAGTACCAAAACAGAGAAAAAGAAGACATTTAAAATATAAGTAGCCCTATATGGCTTCCCAGGTGGCTCTAGTTCTGAAGAATCCGTTTGCCGAGGCAGGAGATGCAGGAGACATGGCTTTGATCTCTGGGTTAGGAAGAGCCTCTGGAGTAAGAAATGACAACTGATTTCAGTATTCTTGCCTGGAAAATCCCATGGACAAGGAGCCTGGCAGACTACAGAATGCGGGGTCGCAAAGTATCGGACACGACTGAGCACACACACACACACATAGCTAGGAAACAAATTGAACCCATAATTTAATATTTCCCAACAAAGAATAGACCCAGTCCCAGATGTCTTCACTGGTAAATTCTATCAAACACCTACGAAACAAATAATACAAATATACCCACACTCAGAAAATGAGAGAACATTTCCAATTAACTCTACAAAGCCAGCCACATACAAAACAGCAAAAACAAAACCACATACCAATATTCTTCATAAACACTGATATAAACATCCTTCATAAAATATTTGCAAATTAAATCCAGAAATACATAAAAGGGATAATGTGACAGGAACAAATGAGGTTTATCTCAGGAATGCAAAGTTGGTTCAACATTCAAAATGCAATTAGTGTAATTCATCACATCAAGGAAAAAAGGAAAATCATGATTTTTCTCAACAGGATTTAAGAAAAACACCTGACAAAATTTAACACCCATTCATGATTTAAAAAAAAAAAAAAAACTCACAGCAAACCAGGACTAGAAGGAAACTTCTTCAATATGACAATGAGCATCATTTTAAAACTTATGCTAACTTCATACTTACTGGAAAACAATAAATGCTTTTCACTTAAGATAAGGAATAAAGCAAAGATGTCCATTATTACTTCTTTTACTCAGCATTTTTCTGGAATTCCTACTAGTGCAATAAGGCAAGAAAAATAAAAAGCATAAAGATTACAAGAGAAAGATACTGTCTTTATTTTCAAATGACATGACTGTGTATGTAGAAAAACCTGTAAATCTATAAAAACGTCACCATAATTAAGGAGTTCAGCAATATTTCTAGACATACAGTCAATATATACAAGTCAATTAAACTTTTGTATACTAGGAACAATTTGAAAATAACACTTTAAAACAATACCATTTAAAACAGTATCAAAAGACACCAAATAACCAGGAATAAATCTGAAAGATTTTTTTTTTTTTTTTAAGGAAATGGCAACCCACTCCAGTGTTCTTGCCTGGAGAATCCCAGGGATGCGGGAGCCTGGTGGGCTGCCATTTATGGGGCTGCACAGACTCGGACACGACTGAAGCGACTTAGCAGCAGCAGCAACACATCAATACTTTTCTCAGGTTTGATGGAAGATGCCAGAATATTTGTTCAAGTTTTTCTTCTTTCTTAAAGAACTCTATGTAAGCATAGACAACTTTTCTAAACCATTAGGTGGAGGTGTAATACTCTTATACCACAAAGTAAAAACAGGATGAAACACTCCCTTTGACACGGCACCTCCTTAACGATGGGAAAAAAAAAAAATCCCGGTGTGGGTTTTCATGTTTTTTTTTTTTTTTTTAATTTCTCATGTGTTCCCCATCCTGAACCCTCCTCCCTCCTCCCTCCCCATACCATCCCTCTGGGTCGTCCCAGTGCACCAGCCCCAAGCATCCAGCATCGTGCATTAAACCTGGACTGGCATCTCGTTTCATACATGACATTTCACATGTTTCAAATCTGAAAGATTTACAAGACCTCTACACTGAAGATTATTTAAAGACAACCAAAATAAAACAGAAATAACATGCTCATGGATTGAAAGTTTCGATCTTATTAAAGCATCAGTCGTCCCCAAAATGAAATATATATTCAATGCAATCCCAAACATGATCTCAAGAATTTCTTGTGAAACTCAACAATCTAACTCTAAAATACATATGGAAATGCAAGCAACCTAAAATACCCAAAATAATCATGAAAAACAAGACTGAAAGGTTTACACATCCTGCTTTCAAGACTTAATATAAAGTCATATTAACCAAGATAGTGTGGTACTGGCATAAGGATGGATAATAGATCAGTGGAACAAATTTGAGAATTCAAAACTAGACCCACACGTATAAAATTAATAGGCCTTTTATAAAGATACCAAATCAATTCAATGAGGAGAGGAGTGCTTTCTTAACAACTAGTGGCAAAACTAGACATCCACATGGGAATAAAAGAAACTGACCTTTACTTCATACCAAACACAAAACTTAATTTGAGATAGATCAGAGACTTAAACACAAAGCTGAAATGATAAAACTCCTATGGGGGAAAAAAAAAAAAAGGAGAATATCCTTTGTAATCCCAAGGGTTAGCAAAGTTTCTTAGACAAACACAGAACGCACTAACTAAAAAAGAAAAAATGACAAATTGGAATTCGTCAAAATCTTAAGGGGTGTCGCATCAAAGAACATCACTGAGAAAATGACAAGGCAAGCCATGGACCGAAAGAAAATGTTTGCAACACATGCATGTGACGATGGACTGTTACCCTGAATGTCCAAAGGACCTTGTGAATCAATGGGAAGAGGTGAACAACCCCACTGAGAAATGGACAGACTTGAACATAAACTTGCCAAAAGAAGATAAGGCAACAGCCAACAAGCACAGGAAAATCTGTTCAACCTTATTTAATCAACCTTATTTGGGAAATGCAAATTGAAACCATGATGAAATATCACTTCACATTGGATGAGATGGCTGTAACCAAAAAAAATGACAATAGTAGATATTGGTGAGGCTATGAAATAACTGAAACTCTCCTTCTTTGTTTATGAGAATGTAAAATGGTACAATGACTTTTGAAAATGCTTTGGCAATTTCTTACAAAGCTAAGTACACACGTACCCTATGACCCAGCAATTCCACTCAAACACAAAGCAATTCCACTTTATATTTACTGAATGCAAAGACTTGGGAATAATTGTTTATAGGAGCTTTATTCAGAATAGCAAAACACTAGAAACAAATACCCACCTACTGGCAGATGAATAAACAAATTAGGGACTATTCATAGAATGGACTACTGCTCACCAATAAAAGATAAAAAGAGACTGATACATACAACATGAATCAATCTCTAAAACATTTTTTTGTGGGGGAAAAAAGGCCAGGCAAAAAGGAGAACATATACAATTCCACTTATATGAAGCCCAAGAACTCATAAACTTAATCTATGGTGATGGAGATCAGAGCAGTGGTTTCTCCTAAGAGGTGACAGGATGGTATTAGCAGGGTCATCAGGGCCTTTCTAGGGCTCTGAAAACATTCTACATCTTGTTTGGCATGATGGTTACATGGAGGTACACAACTGTCAAAATTCATCAAGCTTAAGATCTGCATTTGACGTATGTTTTTTGAAAATCAAGTAGAACACACAAATTCAGATTTCTCTAACAGTGCATTCTGCAGTATATTGAATTTTTTCAACACTCCCAGTGTCATTTTCATTTCTTTTTTGCCTTTTGATTTCTGAGTTTCTTCCAACAAGACAAGCCCTGGCATACTATGCAGTCTTCATGAATGTTTCTAGCCATGCTATACAGAACTGGGCTCTCACATATCAGTAGCAGAAGTCTTTGCTTTGGGGAAATCTAGAAATCCAACTCCATGATTTTGAGACTTTTTTACTGTTAACACTCCCTTAAGATTTGATCTTACTATTACTTCAAAATTAAATACACTGCCTAACCCTTACAAATAGCTGTGAAAAGAAGAGAAGCGAAAAGCAAAGGAGAAAAGGAATATATAAGCATTGGAATGCAGAGTTCCAAAGAATAGCAAGGAGAGATAAGAAAGCCTTCCTCAGAGATCAATGCAAAGAAATAGAGGAAAACAACAGAATGGGAAAGACTAGAGATCTCTTCAAGAAAATTAGAGATACCAAGGGAACATTTCATGCAAAGATGGGCTTGATAAAGGACAGAAATGGTATGGACCTAACAGAAGCAGAATATATTAAGAAGAGGTGGCAAGAATACACGAAAGAACTATACAAAAAAGAGCTTCATGACCCAGATAATCAAGAGGGTGTGATCACTCACCTAGAGCCAGACATCCTGGAATGTGAAGTCAAGTGGGCCTTAGAAAACATCACTATGAACAAAGCTAGTGGAGGTGATGGAATTCTAGTTGAGCTATTTCAAATCCTGAAAGATGATGCTGTGAAAGTCCTACACTAAATATGCCAGCGATTTGGAAAATTCAGCAGTGGCCACAGGACTGGAAAAGGTCAGTTTTCATTCCAATCCCAAAGAAAGGCAATGCCAAAGAATGCTCAAACTACCACACAATTGCACTCATCTCACACGCTAGTAAAGTAATGCGCAAAATTCTCCAAGCCAGGCTTCAGCAATATGTGAACCGTGAACTTCCTGATGTTCAAGCTGGTTTTAGAAAAGGCAAAGGAACCAGAGATCAAATTGCCAACATCTGCTGGATCATGGAAAAAGCAAGAGAGTTCCAGAAAAACATCTATTTCTGCTTTATTGACTATGCCAAAGCCTTTGACTGTGTGCATCACAATAAACTGTGGAAAATTCTGAAAGAGATGGGAATACCAGACCACCTGACCTGCCTCTTGAGAAACCTGTATGCAGGTCAGGAAGCAACAGTCAGAATTGGACATGGAACAACAGACTGGATCCAAATAGGAAAAGGAGTACATCAAGGCTGTATATTTTCACCCTGCTTATTTAACTTCTATGCAGAGTACATCATGAGAAATGCTGGGCTGGAAGAAGCACAAGCTGGAATCAAGATTGCCGGGAGAAATATCTATAACCTCAGATATGCAATTGACACCACCCTTATGGCAGAAAGATAAGAAGAACTAAAGAGCCTCTTGATGAAAGTGAAAGAGGGGAGTGAAAAAGTGGGCTTAAAGCTCAACATTCAGAAAACGAAGATCATGGCATCTGGTCCCATCACTTCATGGGAAATAGATGGGGAAACAGTGGAAACAGTGTCAGACTTTATTTTTTGAGGCTCCAAAATCACTACAGATGGTGACTGCAGCCATGAAATTAAAAGACGCTTGCTCCTTGGAAGGAAAGTTATGACCAACCTAGACAGCATATTAAAAAGCAGAGATATTACTTTGCCAACAAAGGTCCATCTAGTCAAGGCTATGGTTTTTCCAGTGGTCATGTATGGATGTGAAAGTTGGACTGTGAAGAAAGCTGAGCGCTGAAGAATTGATGCTTTTGAACTGTGGTGTTGGAGAAGACTCTTGAGAGTCCCTTGGACTGCAAGGAGGTCCAACCAGTCCATCCTAAAGGAGATCAGTCCTGGGTGTTCATTGGAAAGAATGATGCTAAAGCTGAAACTCCAGTACTTTGGCCACCTCATGCGAAGAGTTGACTCATTGGAAAAGACTCTGATGCTGGGAGGGATTGGAGGCAGGAGGAGAAGGGGACGACAGAGGATGAGATGGCTGGATGGCATCACCGACTCGATGGACATGAGTTTGGGTAAACTCTGGGACTTGGTGATGGACAGGGAGGCCTGGCATGCTGCGATTCATGGGGTCACAAAGAGTCAGACACGACTGAGCGACTGAACTGAATTGAACTGAACTGTGTTACACCTTTAACTACCAAGGTTACAAATCAGCCGCCGACAGTATATTTTGTTTAACCCACACAGCATTTTTTTATTTGAGCCAACATGTAATAATTAGACACTTTCACACAAAATCCAGACTTCCAGATCTTTTAAAACCATCAGCAAATTCAGCAATAAACTGGTGCTAAAATACGGCAGGCCTCTTTTCAAAGGACGATTGATCACTTTTTCACTTAAATACATTTCTTTTTAAAGGACTCATTTACTGCTATGCCTGAAAAAAATAAAGTCAATGGCAACATAATATTATTATTCAGTTCTAGCTGGATACTTGGAGAAAGCGATGGCACCCCACTCCAGTACTCTTGCCTGGAAAATCCCATGGATGAAGGAGCCTGATGGGCTGCAGTCCGTGGGGTCGTGAAGAGTCGGACATGACTGAGCGACTTCACTTTCACTTTTCACTTTCATGCGTTGGAGAAGGAAATGGCAACCCACTCCAGTGTTCTTGCCTGGAGAATCCCAGGGACGGGGGAGCCTGGTGGGCTGCCGTCTATGGGGTCGCACAGGGTCGGACACGACTGAAGCAACATAGCAGCAGCAGCAGCAGCAGCAGCTGGATACTGCTGGCTACAGAAGAGGCTGAGCTATACCCTGCTCTTTATGTTTAAAAGGGAGAGTATAAAGCATTTAAGACATTTTAGCACCTAGACAGTTTGTTCTTGACACAGTCATAAAGATGAGAATTAAGAAGTACAAAACTTTATCACATTGTGACTGAACCATTGTTTAATACCAAGTCTGTGCAGCACCTTCACTCAGCTAAAAATCTCTTTGTATGCTAATACTAACATCAGTCCTGAAATGAGAAACACGACCACAAGTCTAAATTCTTCCACCAAACTCTGAGCTCCTCAAGGAATAGGGACACATCTTACTGATTTTTACATCCCTGGAACCAAGCACAATATCTGGCCCCGAAAAACATTAACATATTTTTTTCACTAAATGCACTCAATGAGCACTGAGTATATAAACATCTCTCAAGTAGGAAACTAGCATGCAGTGGAAAGGCAGACTTTCAAAACAGAAAGGGAGCTCCCTCCTGCTCTTCTAGTGAAGAACCCAAAGTCGGAAAGAGACCAGAATTACAGATACCATCAAGGACAGAGTCCCTCAGATATATCTGAACTTAGGTAAAGATGCTGCTTTTTATAAAACGTCACACCCAACTTTAACGCCCAGTTAATTTAGTCCATGTTCCAGACAAGTCAAACTGGGGAAAGGATTACAGGGTTCCAGGTTAGCTCTCCAAAGAGGGATAAAAGAGATTCTGTGATGACGGCATAGGAAGATCTCAGCAGGAACTCTGGGGCCATTAGAGGGAGGTTCCTTTCATATCCAGGAGACCAAAGACCAATAATGTGTGTGTGTGTGTGTGTGTGTTCAGTCACTAAGCCGTGTCTGACTCTTTGTGTCCCGATGGACTGCAGCATACTGGGCTTCCCTGTCCTTCAGTCTCCCAGAGTTTGCTCAAATTCATGTCCATTGAACCAGTGATGCTATCTAACCATCTCATCCTCTGCCTCCCCCTTCCCCTTTTGCCTTCAGTCTTTCCCAGTATCAGGGTCTTTTTCAAAGAGTTGACTCTTTGCATCAGGTGGCCACAGTATTGGAACTTCAGCTTCAGCATCAGTCCTTCCAATGAACATTCAGGGTTGATTTCCTTTAGGCTTGACTTGTTTGATCTCCTTGCAGACCAAGGGACTCTCAAGAGTCTTCTCCAGCACCACAATTCAAAAGCATCAGTTCTTTGACACTCAGCCTATTTTATGGTCCAACTTGCACATTCATACATGACCACAGGAAAAACCAGAGTTTTGACTATACAGATCTTTGTCAGCAAAGTGATGTCCTGGTAATATTAACACTGGACGCAGCACGGGACTCCCTTGGTGGTCCAGTGGCTAAGACTCCACACTCCCAGTGCAGGGGGTCCGGGTTTGATCCTGGGTCAATAAACTAGATGCTATATGCTGCAACTTAAAAAAAAAAAAAAAAAATCCTGTGTGCAGCTAAGACCTGGAGCAGCCAAATAAATAAATATAAATATTTTTAATTGGTAATAGTGATGATAATAAACAATAAATAATCCTCTCACTTAATCTTCACTAAAATCCAATCAATAAGAAACGAACGCCCTGGGTCCAGCAGCCTGCAAGGAACTGAACGCCACCGACAATCACAAGAACTTGAAAGCAGACCCATCACCACTGGAGCCTCCAGATGAGGACACAGCCCAGCCAACACCTCACGTTGCAGCTTGTGAGACCCTGAGCAAGGGACCCATCCACGCCCCCTGCCTAGATGCCTGACCCACAGAATCTGTGCCCTAATAAGTGCGTGCTATTTTAAGCCACCAAGTGGGTAGGTGCAACGAACATAAAAACAGGCTTAATAATTGACAGAACTAAGGAAGATGGAATGGTAACCCGCTCCAGTATTCTTGCCTGGAGAATTCCACGGCCAGTGGAGCCTGGCGGGCTACAGTGCGAGGGGTTGCAAAGAGTCAGACACAATTGAGCGACTAATGCTTTTACTTTTCAAGGAAGACGCAGAACTTAAGATTTGAACCTGATTTCAGACTTGGCTCTCAACCTCCCCAGGGAGACCCAACCTGGGGAGAAAGTGACGCAGGGCTATGATCACTCTCCTCTTTCTGCCCAGGAGTCTTCCATGAGTATGTCAAACATGAGAGCCCTGCTGCCTGCACGAGATGTGTTTTTGACGAGCAAGAAAACATCATACGCTCTCCTGCTTCACTGAGAGCTCCGTGAGACAGGGGCCACCTCTGTCGTGTTCAGGCCACGTCCACAGGGCAACAGCTTAGTGCCTGATACATGGAGCGGTGAACAGTGGGGAAACCTAAGAGTTTACAGCAGTAGTTCTCAGATCACTCTGCACACAATGGTTGCCTGAGATGCTTGTGAAATGTGTACCATCCTGGGCCCCATGTATAAGATTCTGACTTGACAGGGCAGAGCTGGGTTCAGAGAAGCTACACAGTTAGAAAGGATCCCGGGGCATTTGGTACGGCTGATCTTTAGGCCAGAGTATAAAAATTACTCCAAAAATGTGAAGGAAGATGGAAAGGCAGAGCTGTGCCAGAGGCTAGAAATGAATACAAGTATAACATGAAAGGTCAGTTCGAGGAGGCAAGTCTTAAGCAGGAGTTCTCAGCCCAGGCTGCACATCAGAAGCTCCTGGGGGCTTTTAAAATCCAAATCCAGGCTCCACTCCCCAGTTACCAACACATTAGAACTTCTGGAGATAGAACAAGAGTGCGGGATTTTTTTCTTTTTTGAGGTAAAATGCATATAACATAAAAGTCATCCTGTTAAAGTGTGCAGACAACTCAGTATCATCTGCTATATTCATGGTGTTATGCAACCACCACGTCTATCCAATTCCAAGATATTCTCAAAAGGAAACCTCACACCCGTTAGCAGTCCCTCCACCTTCCCTCCAGCCCCCAAACTGCTCTGTGTCTCACAGGTTTGCATATGCTGGATATCTCATATAACTGCAATATTATACAGTGTATATATACAATAATATACCCCGCGTGGTTTCCCAGGTGGCACAGTGGTAAAGAATCTGCCTGCCAATGCAGGAGATGCAAGAGACACAGGTTTGGCCCCTAGGTCAGGAAGACCCCCTGGAGTAGGAAATACCACTCCACTCCAGTATTCTTGCCTGGAAAATTCCATGGGCAGAGGAGCCTGGTGGACTACAGTCCATGGGCCCACAAAGAGTCAGACGCAACCGAGCACACACAATGTATACAAGAGCCAAAAAGCGGAAACAGCCCAGAGGTCCATCAACAAATGATGACAAACAAAATGTCCATCCCTGAGGTGGAGCAGAATTCAGCCATAAAAAATGAATGAATTCTAATATATGCCACAGCCTGGATGAACCTCGAAAACACTACACTGAGTGAATGAGACATCAGTATTTGTTTTAATCTCCCAAGGGATTCCAAGGTTCAGCCAAGGTCAAGACCCACTGGCCTAAGCCAGGCTGAGTTAAATAAGGCAGTTGGGAGATGGAGGGACATTTCATTGAGGATGACCATGTGTGGATACCCGGCCAAGGCAGGGGTGGGGGTGAGGTGTGACGATGACAGCACACGGGGACACACTTCAGCTCCTTCAGGTCCTCAGCGAGTTTATACCTTTGTGGGTTTTCCAGCCCTAGAACACGGGATGCCAAGGAACCCAGGGAGAGGACGTTTGGAAAGAAAATTCATGCTATTTTACCTTGAGGTAGAGTAAAGAATCCGCCTGCAGTGCGGGAGACCTGGGTTCGATCCCTGGGTTGGGAAGACCCCCTGGAGGAGAGCATGGCAACCCACTCCAGTATTCTCGCCTAGAGAATCCTATGGACAGAGGAGCCTGGCGGGCTACAGTCCATGGGGTCGCAAAGAGTCGGACACGACTGAGTGACTAAACACAGCACAGCACATACAGACACCAGCCTTGATCCCAACCATAGGCTCAACCAAAGCTCCCAAATGCCTTCTGAAATGTGACTTGCCACTTCTGGAAAACCCAGAATTCTGCCCCAAAGTCAAAGTGGGACACCCCAGAGTTCACTTAAGGGGAATTAGCTTCCAAAAACAACCCTGGTGCAGGTACCCAACCAGAATCACCCTCAGCTGCCTTCCCTTCCCAATCAGGGGAAGTGATGGTGCTGGTGCTCCAGAGTCTATTTGCATTGGGTTTTTATAGAAAATATGGTCGTGTCAGTCACAGGAAAAACAAATCACAGCCCACGCTGGAGCTGCGACTTAATAACACGGCTGAGCGTCAGTGCAGGCTTTCCACAGCAATATCAAACCTGAGAGAACCAGCAACAAGCTCCCGGCAGCATATCTGCCAAATGATTTGGGAGAAAAGACAGCAAAGGTGCCCCTTAACATTGCCTTCTCTGCATGAAAGGGTTCGGTTGGCAACACCAAATGTGTTCATTGCTGGGGTCTTTCAAATCGAAGCAAGCTGGGTGTGGATGGACCGTCCTCCTACAGCTGAACAGAAGTGGATTTAGGCCAAAATAATAATGGTGGCGCAAATCTGAATACAGTCCACTCCCCCACAGCAATCCAGATTATTTTAACATGTTCTCTCAGTGGCATTCGTAATTTCTTGCGAAAGCAAACGAACATCCCCCTCTGTGATGAATTAAAACAAAGAATTAATAAGTTCAGGACACAAGGCAGGGGGTGGGAGTTGCTGGCAGTATGAGAACATACTGCAAATGGCATTTCCAAGTCTAGACTTCTTCATTATAAAGACCAGCACTCCTGTTTGCAGAGGCTCTGAGGCTTCTTAGACTGCTGCTGCTGCTGCTGCTAAGTCACTTCAGTCGTCCGACTCTGTGCGACCCCATAGATGGCAGCCCACCAGGCTCCGCAGTCCCTGGGATTCTCCAGGCAAGAACACTGGAGTGGGTTGCCATTTCCTTCTCCAATACACGAAAGTGAAAGTGAAGTCGCTCAGTAAGTGTCCGACTCTTCGTGACCCCATGGACTACAGCCTACCAGGTTCCTCCGTCCATGGGATTCTCCAGGCAAGAGTACTGGAGTGGGTTGCCATTGCCTTCTCCGGAGGCTTCTTAGACTGGAGGATCCAATTAGGAAAGCTTTTGTTCACATCCTTGCTCTCCAGACCTCCTGCCCACTCAACCCACCTTCAATGGCCAAGTGCTGCTGGTTTTACCTCCTGAATCTGTCTGGAATCCATTCACTGCCCAGCCACCCTCTGACATCATCATAAGTCAAGTCCACAGTCTCCACCTGTTTGATCATGCGTGCATGCATGCATGCTAAGTCACTTCAGTAATATTCAACTCTTTGCAAGCCCATGGACTGTAGCCTGCCAGCCCCCTCTGGCCACAGGATTCTCCAGGCAAAAATACTGGACTGGGTTGCCATGCTCTATTCCAGGGGATCTTCCTGACCCAGGGATCAAACCTGTGTCTCTTATATCTCCTGCAGTGGCAGGTGGGTTCTTTACCACTAGCACCACCTGGGAAGCCCTGTTTGATCATAAACACATTGAAACAGGTCTCTCCATCTCTCCTTCTCCTGTTGCAATCTGTCCTCACCCAGAGGCCAAAGGAGTACCTTGAGAATGCACACCCAAACAGATCACTCCCTTCTGATGGCTCCCCACTTAATCTTTGTGGGTCAACAATCATGCAAGCTCCTCTTTGCTGAGCAGGGTCGTCTCACTCCGTGCTTACAACAGCACTGTATTCCACCAATGGGCAGTTGGGCAGGATGCCCGCAGTGATAGGGTTAGTGTGTGGTCCCAGGGCCCCCACAGAAGATCTGCAAAGGCCAGCCTCTGCCTCCCCCAGGTCCTCTTCCTCTTACCCACCCCTGCCTTCCAGGCTCCAACCACATGAACCCCTTCAACATCCCTCAAGTTTGCGCCACTCCCTTCGACCCCAGGGCCTCCACGTGCAGTGTCCCTCACCCTGAAGTGCTGTTCCAACCTTTCTTACCTGGTTGACACTTTCACCCTCCAGGCCTCCCTCTAAATGTCATCTCATCAAGGAAGACCTGTGTTTTAATATAACAGCTTTACTGAAATATAATTCATATACCATACAATTCACCCACTTAAAGTACACAAGTTAATGGGTTTTAGTATATTCACTGAGCTGGGTAAGCACCACCACAATTTTAGAACATACTCATCACTCCCAAAAGAAACCCTGTATCCATGAGCAGGCACCTCCTACTTCCCTCACGCGCCCCCACCCCCAGCCCTTGGCAATGACTAACCTACTTTCTGTCCGTATGGATTTGCCCACTACAGACATTACATATAAATGGAACCAAACCGTCTGCAGCCTTTTGTGTCCAGTTTCTTTCACTGAGCCTCATGTTTTCAAGGTTCATTTATATTCTAGCATGCATCAGTGCTTCATTCATTTTTATGGCCAAATAATATTCCATTGAATGCAGGGGCCACACTCCATTTATACAGTCATCAGTTGATAGACGTTTGGATCCCTTCCATCCTTTAACCACCATGAATAGTGCTGTTCTGATGTGTCTGTTCACACTTGTGTGGGCATGTTTTCAAGCCTCTTATATCTATACTTAGGAGTGGGATTTCTGGGTCATAAGCAAACTCTATGCATAACCTTTTGAGGAAATTCCGGACAGTCTAAGGAAGGCTTTCCTGACCCTCCGAGACTGAGGGTCCCTCTCCTTATTTGTGTATTCTCTTCACAGCTTTTACTTCTCTCTCGGAGCAGTTGTGACAAACACATCAGGGATCTGGCTAACTCTCTTAATGCCTGTACTTCCTCCGGACTAAGGAGATCCAACCAGTCCATTCTGAAGGAGATCAGCTCTGGGATTTCTTTGGAAGGAATGATGCTAAAGCTGAAACTCCAGTACTTTGGCCACCTCATGCGGAGAGTTGACTCATTGGAAAAGACTCTGATGCTGGGAGGGATTGGGGGCAGGAGGAGAAGGGGACGACAGAGGATGAGATGGCTGGATGGCATCACTGACTCGATGGACGTGAGTCTGAGTGAACTTCGGGAGTTGGTGATGGACAGGGAGGCCTGGCATGCTGCGATTCATGGGGTCGCAAAGGGTCGGACACTACTGAGCGACTGAACTGAACTGAACTGATCAGCCCAATATAAAAACAATGTAACCACTTGCTTCCTTTCACTAAGTCACATAAAAAAATAACACTAATAAAATGAAATGGGTGAAAGTATTACTTATTTGACCAATTATATACAAAATAACATTTCAGCATCTAGTAAACATTTTTTAAAATGGTAATGAAGGGCTTTCCAGGTGGCCAAGACTGTGCTTCCAATGCCGGGGGCGCCTCTTCAATCCCTGGTCAGGGAACTAGACCCCATATGCCACAACTAAGAGTTTGTCTGCGGCAGCTAAAGATCCCGCGTGCCACAGGGAAGACTGAAGATCCTGAGGGCCACAACCAAGACCCATCACAGCCAAACAAATAAACAAAAAAAATTTTTTAAGTGGAATAGTAATGAAACATGTCTCATTATTTTTTATACTGTCTTCAAAATCTCGGGTGTATTTTCACTTCCACACATCACAGTTCATACTCACCCCATTTCAACTGCTCGGTGCCTATTTCAACCCCAACACGGCTAGTGGCTACCTTACTGGGAGGTGCAAGCCTAAACTTCTCACTCCCTGAAGGCAGGAACCCTGTCTGCTTTTTCTAGTTATCATTTCCTCAGAACCCATTACAGTGTCTAGGATGTATGGTGTCAGAGGCATCCCGCAAATATATGCTGAGTACTGAATAAATGAATCCAACCCAACCTCCACTCTTCCAAAAAAATCTCAAAAGTTCACATACATCCATATGGTCTTTTCCAGCAACTTGAATATGTTACGAAAAGGCAATGTTCCTTCTACTTTTCTATATATTCATTCTATTAATTTTTGAGAGCTTGACATTGAAATTCCAACTAAAAATCTTATCTAATCTACTTTAAAAAATCATTTTAATATATAGCAGGACAGGGAGGCCTGGCGTGCTGCGATTCATGGGGTCGCAAAGAGTCGGACACAACTGAGTGACTGATCTGATCTGATCTGATAGTAGAACTATATGTAACTTTGTTCTGTATTTTCCAAGTCTCCTGTAAAAGTGTTACCATACTTTCATAATTTAAAAAATTTAAAAATTTTAAAGTGACAATGAGATGTGGGAGTAGTACTTGGGTCACAAGGACCTTCCACTCTTCAGGAAAACAGAGGTTTTGTTGAAACCAAAACCAATTTAATAAAGAGTTTGTTTTTGTTTTTGTTTTTGTTTTTAACATGACTGTGTTTTATTTTGTTTCATTTTACGATGTGTGAACCATTTTGAAAGGGCAGAGTGGCTGTCTGGGGAAGCCTATTTAATTTCTTCCCTTTAGTTTAAAATGTTGGCTAATGTTATTACAAAAGAAAGTAGCTCCAACAAGTAGGTGTGTGCGCACACACACGCACACACACGTGACTCATGAGTCCGTGGGGCAAATGAATGCAAAAGCAGCTTCCTAATTAATACCCAGCCTTCTTTGTGGTGTAGAAATAATTACCAGCATGTAAAAGTGTATATATATTCAACCATTCTCACTTCCTGCAAAATTCAAATCTACAATTGATTTTCTTTCCAGGCTCCTGAAACCAGCTTTGTCAAAATTACTCAGGAATGGAATGAGGCCAAGCATTGCCCTTCGGGGACTGAGGACAAAGCAAGTCAGCCATGGACGGTGCGGAGCTGGCCACGTGCAATTACACCCAGACCCACAGGACAGCCATGTCCTGTGTGGTCCCTCCCCAGCCAGGTCCCCGATGCCTGGGCCGCAGCCAAAAGCATTCAGGCACAGGTGCATTAAACAAGTATTTATTGGATTTTATTGGTGGTTAGAGGGTTGTAGTCGATTACAGTGCATTAATGGACCCAATTCTTCACAATGCCCTAAATCCAGGCTCTTTGCCATATGATTTCACAGTTCTTCTCACTAAAGAGTCACTGTGTTCTTTCCCCAGCACTTGATGCTGGGTTTAGTCATGTGTCTCGCCTTGGTCAATGGAATGTCAGTCTGTGATATGTGACCAAAAGCTTGCGAAGTGGATGCTCCATCCTTATTGCTCTCTTGTTCCTTTCTATCACCATGAGAACACACCCGGGCAAGCTTGCTGGTCCCAGGAGAAAATAAGAGACATCAGAAGCAGAGCGGAGCTTCCCAGATACACCCAACCTAGATCAACCACCCCTCAGCTGACCTGCAGATCCACAAAAATATATATGTTGTGTTAAGCCACCAACTTTGGGCTTTCAGCACTTTTGTGGCCCAAGCTAACTGATACGGACAGTTCTGTGTGAATCCTCCAACTGCCTTCACAGAATGGACTAGAGCACTGCTTTGGCCCTGACACTACCAGTTACCTACCCAGAAACTGCTTATTCCTTTCTTCTTCCTCATTCACAGAGCTCCTGTTTCACTCAGGTATGGGATTGCCTTGTTTCTTAGAAGTGTTGGCCTCAGAGAATGAATCGTGATTGGTTTAAGTAGGGTTTGACAAAGTACAGCCTGAGGGCCAGATCCAGCCCACTGCTTTTGTAAATAAAGTTTTATTGGGGCAAAGCCATGCCCATTCATTTATGAATTGTCTGCGGCTGTTTTCACACTACAAAGGCTGAGGTGGGTGGTTGCAGCAGAGGTTGTCTGATCCAGAAAGCTGACATTACGACCACTTTTCAACAGAGAAAGTTTGTTGTTCCCTAGTCTGAGGCTTACACCCTAATGTTATTCAAACTCCCCTTAGCCAGCGATTGGTTTAGGACTGGACCCAAGATTCCATTCATCTACTGAGGGCTGATGTGGCTAAGATACAGGAAGTCTGCTGGGGTTTTCTGGGAGATGCTTTAATACCGAAACGTTCAGGGATATGCTGTATACCGTTCTTCTTGCCTTTGTCTGCTGTCACGTGAGGACTTCATGTTTGGGTTGTGGCAGACTCTGTGACTGTGGAAGAAGGATGAGAGCATCACAGAAAAAGCAAACAAGGACCCTGCTGTCTTGAGCTATTCATTCTGCAAACCCTTGAAGTCGTCTACCTCTGATCTTAGTGTTTGAGACAATTGTTGTTCAGTCACTCTTTGCAACCCCATGGATTACAGCACACCAGGCTTCCTTGTCCTTCACTATCTTCCAGAGTTTGCTCAAACTCATGTCCACTGAGTCAGCAACGCCATCCAACCATCTCATCCTCTGTTGCCCACTTCTCCTCTTGTCCTCAATCTTTCCCAACATCATGATCTTTTCCAGTGAGTCAGCTCTTTGCATCAGGTGGCCAAAGTATTGGAGCTTCAGCTTCAGCATCAGTCCTACCAGTGAATATTCAGGGTTGGTTTCCTTTAGGATTGACTGGTTTGATCTCCTTGCAGTCCAAAGGACTCTCAATAAACCTCTGGTGTTCAAGATGGGTGGACCGAAAAAAAAAAAAAGATAGGTGGACAGTCACTTGCTGGTTTGTTCTGCCAGGAAGGTCTTGTCTTACTCACCCCCAAAAGCCTGGAATCTGTACAAGGGAACAAGGAGGTGAACCCTGCTGCCACAGTTTAGGCAACAGAACCCACCCACCAATATGTGAACAGGGTCGGATGGAGTCAGCATTTCCTGTCACTCCAACCAGATCAACGTGTCCTCTCACAAAAGAGGCAGAGAGAGAGACGTGGAAGCCCCTCTCCCAGTTCATCCCCAAGAGGATAAAAGTGATGCTAGAACCTCCCCGATCTATGGGCAAAAAAGGGAAACTGGGGAGAGTGCTGGGCAGGAGAGAACAGCAGCGGTCGCCGTGTTTATGGGGCTCTGGTCTGTGGACCCAGGAGGAAGTGTGTTTCTAGACATGGGCTTTAAGAAAGGAAACCTGGAGTCACGTCTGCGGCATTCTCCTTTCCTCCAAGACAGAGGGAATACATTTTGCTCCACCATGCAAAGGTGTAAGAAATGTCACATTCCTATTTCTGTAACTCCAGTTAAATCTGCTCTGAGTCCCTGCATGCCTGACAGGTGGGGACTTTGGTCTCGTCATTATAGGGGCTTCTTTTCCTCTGTGAGTTTACATAAGAACTCTGGGCTTGCACGCTGTTGGAAAGTCAGGCAGGACCTAGGCCCCTGGATGTCACCACTGTTGCAGCCACAACTGACCCATAACTTTTGGAGGCTGTCTGCCACAAGCAGATTGTTGTATGGTCATTGTAACTGACCACAGACTCAGTCACAAGAGACCCTCCCTGTAGCAGGTCTCCACTGCACATGGAAATTCCAAAAAGCCTCCTGTTAATCTCAGCTTCCTCACTTTTTCACCTGAAAACACAAATGCTCCTCCTAATCACCCCAAACCTTGATGGTAAGTCGGCTAAATCCCCCTCCAGGGCCTCAGACACCAAAGCTCTTCACCTTCTGTCTTTGGGGAGACAATACAATGGAATCTGAGATCTTCAGAAGCACAATGGTGGCCTCTCTCTTTGGTGGAGGGCACGGGCCAGGGGTGGGAAGGGGTGACAGTGGAAACTACAATCGCTTGTTCAAGCGCTGTGTATCACCAGTAGATCCCCAGGGTCTGGCACACAGTAGGGGCTAAAAGGACAGCACTTAGTAGGTACTGTTAGAGTCTGTTGAACTGAACTCTTGAGGTTAAAGCTGTCAGCAGAAACCAACCAAGTAACAAAATGGAAAACCAACTATTAAAAAATATATACAAGTAATCATGGCTTTGAGCTCTGAACACACAGGGCACCAGCCCAAGTTTGGGCAATTTTAATACAACCACCATTTTGCCTCCAAACAAACTGGCATCAGCTCCAGAAGCCTCTCTCGGCCTCTTAAAGACAGCCAGTTTCTCCTCCTTTAAGTGGCGGCATTCCTCCTTGGGTGGCAAAGGAGCAGTGTCCACCCCCACTCGCCTCCAGCCAAGGACAGCAGCCAGGCCTCAAAGGTTTGATAGCTAAGCAGTATATTTTAGAGAGAAACACAAAATTATGTCTCATCAATCTGTAAGTACCACCACTTTCCAGAGCACAGAGATCCTGTCTGTGGAATCCTCCACAGGTCGAGCACTGACTTGGCGCAACTACACACTTTGGGGATTTTTGCAGGGAATAGTGAAGGTGCTCAGTGAAATAAAGGAACAAGAACTCAGAGTTCCCAGAGCAAGCCAGGAGGGCAGGAGGGTGTGGGAAATGCAGAGTAAAAGAAAGCAAGAGAGTCGGTGAATCAGGCCAAGACCAAGCGGGGAGCACTATGACTCTGTCCTTGGCCCCAAACCTCAGCAAGTCAACAAAATACAGTCACACTTGGGGCCAATGGTTTATGGTCTGGAGACGAAAGCAGCTGGGGCCGGGGGGTGAGGGTGGGTGTGGTGGGCAGAGGCAGCAGACATGGACTCAGATGCCCAGGACTTCAGGGAGGCTGTGAGGTACAGAGCCCCCACCCCAGTCTCAGCAGAAATCTCAGGCAGGGCTTCAGGCATCTGCAGATCATGGCATTTGTGGCCTTGAGAGCACTAGCTCCTGAGTAGATGCTCCTAGTACATTTTCCAGCTCAACCACTTCCTAGTGGGTGTGTAAACAAGTTACTCAAGGGTTTATAAAACCTCAATTTCTTATCTCTAAAGCAAAGGACATATCCTCTACCTTGCTGTTTAGTCACTGTGTCTGACTCTTGCGACCCCAAGGACTGTAGCCCACTCCAGTCCACGGGATTTCGCAGGCAAGAATGCTGGAGTGGGTTGCCATTTCCTTCTCCAGGGGATCTTCCCGACACAGGGACGAACCCAAGTCTCCCGCATTGGCAGGAGGGTTCTTTACCACTGAGCCACCAGGGAAGCCTGCATTATCTACCCTGTAAGGAAGTTATTGTGTGGTTAAGAGGAAGTGAGACTGTTCCAGCACAGAGCCTAGAACAGGGCAAGCTCTCCATAATATGAGTCTCCATCACCTGACCACTAGATCTCAGAGGACAGAGGGTTCGCCACAGATCAGGCTGAATGGTGGAATCCCTTGGGGATACGTGAGCCCTAACCAAGACCAACTGAGGCAGAATCACTGGAGGTAGGGCCCAGAAATCTGTATGTTTTAACATAATCTTCACTATTTATCTATTTTTGGCCAGGCAGCATATGGGATTGAACCCATGCCCCCTGCAGCAGAAGCACAGAGTCTCAACCACTGGCCTGCCAGGGAATTCCTGGGAATCTGTATTTTTAAGCCCATCCAGTGATCAATAGAATTGCAACTTGCCTTCTTTTGGTTTTTCACATTTTACACTTTTCTCCTTTCAATCATTTTAAATATATACACACAGATACACACAACAATTACCACAATCAATTTGACAACATCTCATCACATCAAAAGGAAGCCCCATATCCTTTAGCTCACCCTCCACCCTTAGTCCCACACCCCCGGCTTAATGCTGGGCTGGAAGAAACACAAGCTGGAATCAAGATTGCCGGGACAAATATCAATAACCTCAGATATGCAGATGACACCATCCTTATGGCAGAAAGTGAAGAGGAACTAAAAAGCTTCTTGATGAAAATGAAAGGGGAGAGTGAAAAAGTTGGCTTAAAGCTCAACATTCAGAAAACGAAGATCATGGCATCTGGTCCCATTACTTCATGGGAAATAGATGGGGAAACAGTGGAAACAGTGCCAGACTTTATTTTTTGGGGCTCCAAAATTACTGCAGATGGTGACTGCAGCCATGAAATTAAAAGACACTTACTCCTTGGAAGGAAAGTTATGACCAACCTAGATACCATATTGAAAAGCAGAGACATTACTTTGCCAACAAAGGTCCGTCTAGTCAAGGCTATGGTTTTTCCAGTAGTCATGTATGGATGTGAGAGTTGGACTGTGAAGAAGGCTGAGTGCCAAAGAATTGATGCTTTTGAACTGTGGTGTTGGAGAAGACTCTTGAGAGTCCCTTGGACTGCAAGGAGATCCAACCAGTCCATTCTGAAGGAGATCAGCCCTGGGATTTCTTTGGAAGGAATGATGCTAAAGCTGAAACTCCAGTACTTTGGCCACCTCATGCGAAGAGTTGACTCATTGGAAAAGACTCTGATTCTGGGAGGGATTGGGGGCAGGACAAGAAGGGGACGACAGTGGATGAGATGGCTGGATGGCATCACTGACTCGATGGACGTGAGTTTGAGTGAACTCCGGAAGTTGGTGATGGACAGGAGGCCTGGCGTGCTGCAATTCATGGGGTCACAAAGAGTCAGACATGACTGAGCGACTGAACTGAACTGAACTGAACTGAATCTACTTTCCTTCTCTATACATTTCCCTACTCTGGACTCTCATATTAATGGAATCGTATAATACATGACCTTTTGTGTCTAGCTTCTTTCATTCAGGGTAACGCTTTCATGGTTCATCAATATTATAGCACGTATCAGAAGTTCACTCCTTTTGTGGCCAAATAATATTCCATTGTGTGGCTCTACCAGGTTTTGCTTATCTTTGCATCTGTTGAAGGGCATTGGGGCTATTTCCACCTTTCAGCTATTATGAACGATGCTACTCTAAACATTCATATGTAAGTTTTTGTGTGGACCTATGTTTTCATTTCTAAACAGACCTACCTCCAAGTTAAGATATACAAATGTCCAATATGTATATGAAAATACACTCAACACCCTTAGCCACTGGAGACACGCAAGCCAAAACCACAATGAGATCCCACTTCACATCCATAGGATGGCTAGAATCACAAAGCCTGCCAGCATGGAATTCCCTGACGGTCTAGGGGTTAGGGTTTTGAGCTCTCACTGCTGAGATCCCAGGTTCAAGTCCCAGTCAGGGAACTAAAGTCCCACAAGTCATGAGGCATGACCAGAAAAAGAAAGACTGCCAACAACAAGGGTTGGTGAGGATGTGGAGAAATTGGAACCCTCACACACTGCTGGTAGGAGTGGAAAATGGTGCACCCACTCTGGAAAACAGCCTGACCATCCTTCAAACAATTAAATACAGAGTTATATATGACCCAAGATTCCATTCCTAGGTATAGATCCACTTGGGCTCTTTTACTCTGTGGGAAATGAACCATCAGTACTTGGCAAGAACAAAGGGGAAAAGAGAGAGAAGAAGGAGTTGCGAGCACAGCCTTCATGCAGGAGCTTGTGCTTGCTTTCCTTGATGAGAACGTCTCACTTTGATGAATGATTTTGGGGTTGAAGACACAAATATTCACAAAAGATAGCCCCAGGATGACTTCATCAGCTGCTCACCAAAGAAACCACTGTCTATTCCAACCCAGGAGGAAGACGTGCTGGGTGGGAGCTGCTGAGCTGTGCTCAGTCTGACCTCTATACTCTATGAAAGATGGAGATGATTTTCAAGAGTAACATGAACCGTATTGAATTTTTTGCTTTGCCCACTGACTTGAGAATCTCCTGCATGAGGTCTGGCATGCCTGTGCTTTTTATTGCTTCAAAATAAATTTCCAGTTCCGCATAGTCGAGAGATGATATGCTAAGAAACAAATCTCTCTCAAAAAAAAAAAGCTAAGAATATAGGCATAATTATACTGCAGAGTTAACACAAATTGCACTGGTATATATGAAGTGCAATATATTTTCATGTGTAATTGTTTTTAAGTCCTTCATTCTCAAATAGGCTGCAGGATGAGGTCTCCAAGACCCTGGGTTCTCATCTGATTTGTGTTATGGTAGAGTCACCTCTGATGGGTCTATGTCCCAATCATTTTTTTATCCTTTTTCCTCAAAAGTTCTAGGCACACAGTGGTTCTGTGTATGTTTGCTGAATAAACCATAGACAAATGACAACTGGGAATTCTGGACGTGCAGTCAGGACTCCAGAAACTGTGGGTGTCTCCAAGACACTATGGCTGAATCCCTCAGTCTCACCATGATTTTCCGTCTCAACCTGAACCCTATGCATGGCCTTTGTTACAGAACTCCTGCCCAGGACAGGCCCCCTCAGCAGGGAAATAATCTGACCTAAAATGTCAATAGTCTTTAGGTTGAGAAACCCTTATGTAAATAGAATCACATGCTATCTACATGTTTGTGCTCACGATCAATTTTAACCCTTTGATTATGATCACTTAAAAAAGAAACAAAAATGTCATACGGAGGCGGGTAGAATCCCAAACAAAGAAAACCCAGAGTTGCCCACAAATCTGGTGTTTGTAGAGCTTGGATTTGATTTCAGTTCTTTTCGTCTAGTTTTTTGACTGATTTTTCTTAAAATGGCATCCATTGGGCTCAAGGCCCTAAGATTCCCGCAAAGATGAGGTTCACATGGGAAATTTGCACACACCCACGCAGGTACACACTGTCATTTGCATGCAGACGTCCACCCACAGACACACACACTCAAAGACACACACACCACCAAAGACAGAGAGCAAACTTCACCAAAAAAGCACAGTCCCACAGAAGAGCAGAAGCTCACCCTTCTTTCCAGGGGGACGTCTATTTCATCGGTCTAACTCAGACCCCGATGGTCAAGCTGTTCCTAAGCCCAGTTCTCAGTCTTCCCCGCCTAGGAAGGAGAGATGGATTTTTTTTTTCCCTTCAATCAAGAATATAGATTTTTAAAATAAACACTTCTGCGTCTCAAAGCAGGCTGTACTTCCTAAGCTGCACATATTGATCAGCATTTTATTGTGAGTTTTCTTTCAGTTGAACTGGAAAAAATATAATCTAATTATGTCCTTCGTGACAGTTGGAAATCAGTTGCACCAAATCCGACGGGGTGTGTTTGTGTGATTGAGGTGTTTAATTTGGAGGACAACGAAGCGGAAGCCATGGCCATGTTTTAACATAATTAGCACAGAATCTCGCTTAAGGGCTGACCTATCACAAGGACGCAAAGCTCCCTCTGAAGCTGGAAAAGATTCTACCCATAGAACTGAGTCAGGGTGGTCCGAGGCCCCTAGAGACATTTAAGCATTAACATTTTACCAACGTCTCTTCAAGAGTCCCAGGTTGTGGCACAGGAAAGACAGAAATACTCCAAGTCTTGGCTAAGATTCTATAAAGAGAAATAACCTGGGCTTGTAGATACTCCACACTGGTTCTCTAAGCTGCTGACTCCCAGGTTGCTCTATTTCATAAGCCAATAAAATATTTTTTTTAGTTTGGAAACTAAGATAAAGTTGCCTTTTTTTAGAGGGGTAGAGGGTTAAGAGGGCTTCTCTGGTGGCTCAGATGGTAAAGAATCCGCCAGCAATGCAGGAGACCCAGGTTCGATCCTTGGGTGAGGAAGATCCCCTGGAGAAGGGACTGGCTACCCACTCCAGTATTCTTGCCTGGAGAATCTTAAGGACAGAGGAGGCTGGCAGGTGATAGGCCATGGGGTCGCAAAGAGTCGGACACAACTGAGAGACTAAGCACGCACGCACGGTACAAGGAACACCATTTGGGGGCCACTGCTCTGAGCCAGGTGATAAAAGGGCCCCAAAAATAGAGCATGGAGTCCCTAGGAAAGATCTGACAGAGCCAGACTGCTCACATTTCTCACCATCAATGAGCAGACACTCACCAGGAGCATCTACACATCCAGCCTCAAAAGGGGCTATATGCCTTCATTGTAATGCCCTCGTTTTGATCCTCATCATCACTGCAAAGCCGTTTGGTCTCAAGATCTAAAATTCCCACTGTAACTACCTTCTCCTGTCTGCCTCCCCACTCCCACACCTTCTCTCCCTCACCACCCCTTCTTGCTTTGCCTTCCTCATCAGCCTGGACCCTACTACACTCATCTCCAGCTTCCTGAGTTTCACTTCAGTTTATTTGTCTTCAATTATATTCATGCACCATTAAATGTAGTACTTTTTCTTTAAAAAAAAAAAAATCCCATTGTGTCTGATTAGAAGTGTCTGTCCATCTCTCCACCCATCTTTCCATCTGAACACAGGGTGAGTCTGGGACTTTGTTCACTTTATAGGAAGGAGGTTTATTTCCTGGCATGGTAAGCTCTGAGATGATCTTTCTTTCTTTCCTGTAGTTTTCTGTATTCCTTGAATTTTTAAAGCACCTATTTCATTAGAAATAATCAAGGAAAGGACTTCCCTTGTGGCCCAGTGGTGATAACTCCATGCTTCCACTGCAGGGAGCACAGGTTCAATTCTTGGTTGGGGAACTAATATCCTCCCCATGCTGTGTAGCATGGCCAAAATTTTTGTTTAATGAATAAAAACTTAAATATTAAACAATCAAAGTATTTTTTTAAATCTACTCTGTGTTGCACTTATTCACATACTCATCTAATCTCCCTACTTGATTATAAACTTCCTGAGCTATCTACTGACGCTGTGGTCCCAGCATCAGAGATTCGGATTCAAAAAGTGGGACCTTGTAAACTGTAGGCCTAGAACCACCTCAAATGAGTCCCTCACAGGGGTTCTAAGGGCATCATTCTGAGAAGCACTGATACAAAAGGAAGAACCCTCAGGAAGTTCTTCCTACAGTTCATTTTCCTGTCCTGCTTGTGTGTGTGTTAGTCACTTAGTCGAGTCCGACTCTGCAACCCCACGGACTGTAGCCCATAAGGCTCCTCTGTCCATGGAACTCTCCAACAAAACTCTGTAAAGCAATTATCCTTCAAAGTTTTTTAAAAAGCAAAAAAAAATATGGATAATAAACATTTTTAAAGTTCTAAAAAAAAAAAAAAAACAACACAGGAGTGGGTTGCCATTCCCTTCTCCAGGGGATCTTTCTGATCCAGGGATGGAACCCAGGTCTTCCACATTGCAGGTGGATTCTTTATCATCTGAACCACTAGGGAAGCCCTCTTGTCCAGCATAGGAAGCAACTGAAATATTATATAATCCATACCAATTATGGTACTGATTGTGTGTGTGAGGAATTCAGAAATGGTTTGATCAAGGTTGATGATTGTAGAAAAAGGTTCCTCTTTTGGATGCCAAGTCCACCTCACACACAGTGGTAACTAAAGATGGTAACAAAAGCTTTCTCCAGCTTTGTATTTCATGTTTTTTATCATAAATGAAGTGCATCCATCCCCAAACCCAATCCCAGTTACTCACATACATTTGTACAGGAGATCTGATAGTACCCACCCTGAAGGAGAAATCAACACAGCTCCCATGGTGGGGTGAAATGGAAGTGAAATTTTGAGTTCAGTTAGTGAGGATGACACTGAAACATTTCCCAAGAGGTGCTTTCAGCAGCTCTGCCCATCCACAACCTCACTCCATTTCAGGGCAAAGCCTTGCTTAAGCTGCACTGGCTTCCATTAGAGTAAATCACACTGACTCACAGAAAATGTAGATGCGAGACAGAAAGGTGCTTTTAACAAAGGTTCACATCACACACAGACACACACACAAGCCTCCCTAGAGCCTGACCCCATTCAGCAAGCAATCCTGCTCCTCTGAACACCTATAGAAACCTTGGTTCACTGATGCAAATGTGAGAGAGAACCCTGACATCAAAGAGCTCACAGTCCGGGGGAAGAAACAAGCTTGAACGCAAGTGAGGATAAGAAAAGATGGAGTGGATATTTAAACAAAGCAGCACCATGGACAGTTCCCAAACTGGGTCCCTGAGGCAGAGCCAGGCCTGCCCAGGAGACACCTGGGAGCTTTTGTAACCAGAGATCCTGGCTGAGCGTCTAAGCTTCAGAAACTCTGGGCATGAGCTCCAGGAATTGGTATATGTAATAAACATCCTCCCCCGCATGATTTTGATGTTCCTCAGGGCTGAGAAATGTGGAACTATGGAGAACACCAAAGAAGGCACTAATACAAACCCACAAACGTTGATTTCTGTGCAGAACACAGTGTTAACAGCCCGAGTGCATGATCCCTGATACTCAGAAAACCATGTAAGGGAAGCATCTGCGGGAATGACTGGGTGTTACGGGTCAGAGCAAGTGCCCACAAGACTCAAACCCTGCCCTGCTGGTCAGCCCTCGCCTACAGGGGCCCAGTGGGAGTCTCCCTGGAGGTTTTAATACAATGCAACCTATTTTCCAAAGTCACTGGGGCCCAAGATGTTATTAAACAATCTTCCTGAGTTCTCCCAGCTTGTAGCTGTCCAAACCTGGGGTTCAAACCCAAATCTATCTGACTCCAAAGCTGTTTCCACTTGCTTCATCCCCAGAGTTGTCCCAGTTACCGACTGACTGAACACACCCAATGTCACTTTTCTTTTTAGAAACGGTCTCAGGTCCCACTTTTAATATTAGATGAGGGCTATTTCTTACAGAGTAACCCTGTATCGAGAATATGAAGCAGTTCCCTTGCTTAAGCTCTTACACAGACAGACTCAGGAGTCCAGGGTCCTGGTCCCTTTTCTGCACCTTCCTTAGTTTTCCCCAGCAACCACAATCTTTTGACAGATTCCCTCTGCCAGAGGATACAGGGAGGAAGGGTTAACTCCACTTGGTTTTTGAATAGACAGCCTCAGGGTTAACGATGATTCCACAGGATAGAAAATATCAGTCACAGAACACTTTGCATTCAAATAGAATGTTTTCGTTTTCAGAGAGCCCTCACTTACCATCTCATCTTATCCTCTTAACAGTCCTGAAAGGGAAGCAGGCTTGATATTCCTAACCTCACTTCCCAGACAGGAGACTGAGGCATGGGCTTTCCTGATTCCAGACATGGGGTGTGATGACAGGTGAAGCCCACCATCACTGCCAGCCCCCTCACCACCGAGTGACTCCTCGATCTGGTGGACTTTTGGCAGAGGAGACAAAAGGGCTGGGTCACTCAACTCTGCTCTCTGAACACCCCTTTTATTGACGAGGAAAGTAAAATCTTGCACTGATAATTAATACAAATTATGGTTATAACTGAAGCCTGATGAACTGGTAACAGTTGGAGAATCAATAATCAATGCCTTGGTGGAGTCTCGCTGCTGACTTTCCAGGTAAATTCCACCAAAGGATCCTCATCAAATTTAGCAGCCTTGTTACCCAGTCCAAGCTCACCCAGCTCACCACACGACAGGCCAACGAATCCAAGAGATGAGGTGTTGAGGCAAGGAAAATGACTATTTGGAGAGCCAGCTGACCAAGAAGATGGCAGGCTAGTGCCTCAAAATAAACATCTCATCAGGGTCTCTAGATGCCAAGTTCTTTTATAGATTAGAGAGGAGAGGAGGTGAGGAAGTAAAGTAAAAAGGCCATTAATCTTGCAAACATCTCCTAGAAGGGCAAGCCTCAGGCAGGGGATGTGTTAATTTCTTCCTTTCTGCTGTCTACAGGTGGACAGGGTTCTGAACAACGGCACTTCAGTTTAACAGTCAGGCAGAGGGGCAGGATTCTCTGAGGCAAGCCATTCGGTATGATTATACTAACAAAAACAAGTCAAAAACAGTTCCAACATGGAGTCAGAAGTGGCTTCTTCTCTGCAACAGTCTCATCAATTATTCCCCAACCGTGAGGAGAAGGAAGGTTTATTAAATACTTAAAGTTCACCTGGGCAAACTCAGACCTGTTTGTCCACTTGGACCTGACCCTCAGCCCTGAGACTCACTCAGTCCTCCAAGTCAGTCCTTCTTCCAGCCTTTGGATTAACCCTAGTGACTGCCCACCCAACACGTAGCTTCACCTTATTTACATATCTTCTATTTTAAGGCTTTCCTTCAATCTCAGTTCAGTTCAGCCGCTCAGTCGTGTCTGACTCTTTGTGACCCCATGAATCGCAGCACGTCAGGCCTCCCTGTCCATCACCAACTCCCGGAGTTCACTCAGACTCACGTCCATCAAGTCAGTGATGCCATCCAGCCATCTCATCCTCTGTTGCCCCCAATCCCTCCCAACATCAGAGTCTTTTCCAATCTGGCCTTCACCAAAAGCTGGAGTAGTTGTCGACAAAACCAAGTCATCCTGGGTAAGGGATGGGAATAAGGGAGCAGGCCTCACTTACAGGATCAAGTTCTAAGCAAACTTGAAGAGGGAAAAACAAACTGAACATCTACCAAGGGAGAGAGCGTGGATTTTGCTTAACTGAAGCTAAAGATGATCAGGGGGCTATGGCAGACCACAAGATCTAAATATGATGTAGATTCCATCCTCCCACAGCAACAACTATGCTTCAAATATAATGAAGGCCTTTGCTAAGGATAAGTCAGAAAGATGGGGCATTCTATGCCATAAGGAGGTCCATTGGCAAATATGTTCCAACATCATCTTCCAGGGGTCCTGCTAACACAAGTCCTACACATTCTCTCCCATTTCTGCTGTTGGAGAGCTGTCATAGTTAGGCGGTGAATAGTGTGCCCCCAATCAGGTGAGCATATGCTAAATACCAGAGATACAGTGGGAATCAAGACAGCATGGCCCCTGCCCTCATGGTGATCTTAGTGTAGAAGAGGGCAGATATGCATCACAGAATCATGCCAAAAGAAAGACGTATATCTAGTTGGGCCCAGGCCTAAATAGAGAGACAGCTGGTGCTATGAGAGGTAACAGGGGGCCAGGCTTCCCTGAGGCAATGGTGACTCAGCCAACAAATGAGACGTTTACCTGTTTACCTGCTGAAGCGGGAGGCTGAAAGAGCTTTCCCAGGCAGAGGCAGCATATTCCCAGGATATGCAAAGGCCCTGTGGCAGAAAAGGGCACAGCAGGGGTACAGGAGCTTTAAAGAGACTAGAGAGAGCAAGTGGGCATGCAGATGATCACAGCACCTGCCCCACAGAGGAGCTGCAAGGAGACAGAGGCCTTGTCCATAACAAGTTCAGTAAAAAGATTAAGCAGTAACACAGAACAAGGTTCCTTCCCGGATTTTCTCATGAAGAGATGCAGCAGACTCAGAGGCCCCTCTAACGAAGGTCCTCCTTGACAGCCCCCCAGCCAGTTGGATGCAAATTCACCCTCTGATCACAATCAAATATCAGGAACCACGGCGGAACCTGCCTAGGGGGAAGAGGCAGCTTTCTTCCAAAGCTGTAGTCGGTTTCTACAGTCTTTCAGATGGAAATTAGGCAGCTCATTGCTGGGACCTGAGAGGAGAGCCTCGCACCCCTCCTGGTGAGAGAGCTGATGAATCAGGCACACTAGTGGATCAATCAGCCCGTGCCTGTGAACAAGTTTATGGTGGCAATGAAGGGCTTTATTTGTTTGGCAAAACACGGGGTGGTTTAATCTCCAGGAGGAGTGTCTGTCGGCGCAGGTTTTCTGGAAGGCGGGAGCGGGGCAGACGAGGCTTCCGTTTCATCTGCAGGCCCCTTGCAGAGGGAGCTGGGGAAGGCTTTGCAGCCATCTGGCACACTGTTTGCATCTCGTCTGGCTGGGCGGCTGTGCTCCAAACAAGGGTGGATGGGGTAGTTCTTGCCCTGTGTTTGGAGAGGAATGGAAGGGAACCAACAGAGGTGGGGAGTAGGGGGGACAGGTGCTGGGGAGCACCGCCCAGGCCTGGGGACCAGAGCATCCAACCCCACAGACTCTGGGCCACTAAGCAGCCCTGGAGAATCTTCCCAATTCCTCCCCAACCTCGTGCCTGCACACAGGCCCTCCTGTGGACACATACCCACACATACCCACACCCCCCAGAGCACTGCCAGACAGAGCAAGTGGAAGGACAGGACACCACTCACACCTGAATTTCAGATAACAACAAATCATATTTTAGCGTAAGTATGTCTCAAATATTGCTTTGGGACATACTTATTCTTTAAAAAAAAAAAAAACTTGTTAATTTGAAAGTCAAGCTTAACTAGACCTCCTGCATTTAATCTGGCAATCGTAGTCCTGAATAAACAACCCAAGACTTGGGTACTCACAGAGAAGGTCACACACACACAGGAACACCAACATACAGGCACACACATGCACATGCACGCATACAAGCCCATGTGCCTCACAGGGTCCAAGGCAAAAGGGAATTCAAAGGCCAAATTGTGGGTACTTACCCCCTACACTTCCCTGTCTTCTGTGTCTGGGCTCAGAGGCACCAGAGTCCCAGCCACCTCAGGGTCACCTGGAACCCAGGACCAAGCTACTGCGGGAGATGCCCTGAGGCAGCAGGACGCTCACTGACCTGCCCCTGCCTGGACTCCAGTGTAGAAGACACTGCAAAGCCCTGTGGGCCTCGGCAAGCACAGCAAGGGGCTGAGACTGTAGGTTCATCATGGAGCCTACAAGCTGGGGATCCACTGATGAGCCCATTTTTTGTCTGTACCTGCTGCCTGCACCCCAATCTCTGCCCCCACCAACCAGGCACTGAGACTTTACTGAGCAGCTACTAAGGGCCTGGCATTGGACTCGACACCAAAGACATACCTACCCACTGTGAATTCACAGCCCAGCGTGCTGAAAACTCAGCGATGACCTGCCTGGCACTGGCTGAACATGCACAGCAAGCCAAGCATTCAGAAGTAGTGGTCATTCCCTTGAATCCTCCCAGCAGCCAAGGAGGCAGCTGCCATTGTTCTATGATCCCCATTTTACCTTTGAGGGACCTGAGACCAAGAGAGCTGAAACAGCTTGCTCGAGGACACACGGGGGGAAGCAGCAAGACCTGGAGGAGGCGAAAGCCAACCTTGGAACTTGCAGTAACATAACCAAGAATGTTCAGGAAAGTGAACCTTCCCACCTGCCAATCAGAAGCCAGGGTCCTGCCGGCGGGAGCTGGAGGGACAGCTGGGCCCCCAGGGGTGGCAGGGTGTAGACCGATCCTAACAGAAGTGAGGCGGGCAATGCCATCTCACCAGTGCCCCCTCAGGCTTCAGAGGATGACCCCCACTGAGGATGGCACCTGTGAGCCTTAGGGTGCCGAGGGGGCAAGAAGATATTTACACAGGATGCAAAGACCCGGGATGCACAGTAGCACCGATGCCCCTCTGCCCTGGTTATCCTGCCCCTGGGAACACCTTGGAGAAGCACAGGCACAGAACACCAAGCAGTGTGCACCAGGATACTCATCACAGCGCCATGAGCAACAGGGAGGAAGAAGGAACCATCAAAGACCCATCAGTCTAGGGTCAGCCAGGAGCATCCACACAGCAGAATAACTGCCGTATGAGTAAGGTGGAGCCCAGGTTCCCCCATGAGATGATGCCAAAGACACATCACTGAGTGAAAAGGAAGCTTTTCTAGACATTAAATGGAGCGTTATCATGGCAAATAGATGGGAAAACAGTGGAAACAGTGTCAGACTTTATTTTTCTGGGCTCCAAAATCACTGCAGATGGTGACTGCAGCCATAAAATTAAAAGATGCTTACTCCTTGGAAGGAAAGTTATGACCAACCTAGATAATATATTAAAAAGCAGAGACATTACTTTGTCAACAAAGGTGCATCTAGTCAAGGCTATGGTTTTTCCTGTGGTCATGTATGGATGCAAGAGTTGGACTATAAAGAAAGCTGAGAACCGAAGAATTGATGCTTTTGAACTGTGGTGTTGGAGAAGACTCTTGAGAGTGCCTTGGACTGCAAGGAGATCCAACTGGTCCATCCTAAAGGAGATCAGTCCTGGGTGTTCATTGGAAGGACTGATGCTAAAGCTGAAACTCCAATACTTTGGCCACCTGATGCGAAGAGCTGACTCATTGGAAAAGACCCTGATGCTGGGAAAGGTTGAAGGCAGGAGGAGAAGGGGAAGAAAGAGGATGAGATGGTTGGATGGCATCACAGACTCAATGGACATGGGTTTGGGTGGACTCTGGGAATTGATGATGGACAGGGAGGCCTGGCGTGCTGCAGTTCATGGGGTCGCAAAGAGTCAGACACAACTGAGAGACTGAACTGAACTGATCCTATTTGTATTTTTAAAAGATTAAAATTAAACTATATATGTGCAACTATCCATGCCTGAATACACAGAGAAAGGCGTGGAAGGGTACATGTCAACCGCTACTCCTGGTGTCACCTGTGAGAGGCAAGCCTGAAGAGAGGCAGACAAAAGAGTTGCTTGCTCCTTGTTTTATACATACTTGTGCAGCCAAAATTCTTTACAATGAGCAAATAATAATGTGTATTGCTAATAAGCAGAACAAAGACCAAGGAATTATACTCATACCGTGTAGGTGCTTTCATCCAGCCCGATTCCTAGAGGCCAGGGCTTACAACTCCACCAGAACAACACAAAACACGGAATCAAAAAGAAAAATGAAAAGGGCAATAGATTTTCCCTCCCAGGCATCACACACCTTCTAATTTAAGCCAACACATTACCAAGTCACAGAGTTTTCCTTATCAAGAGACACAGGACACAAGCCCCGGAGCAGACACAAGCCCTGCCTGAGTTTCTCCTGGAAGGACGTCTGACAGGCAAGGCAAGGCATGTCCACATGTGGTCAGGGGTGGAGGGACCCGGCAGGAGGGGCCCACAGAGCCAAGGAAACCCAGTGGGCAGCCCCTTCACCCCACAAAGGTCTTCAGAACCCAGAGCTGCATGGAACCCCTGAAAGCCTGTTTCTATGACATCCTGGAACACAGAGAGAGGAGGCAGGGAGAAGGAAACATGCAAGATTCACAAAATCCAGACACACGTGGAGCACACTGATGGTGTCTGCTCTTCTCTCTGCTTTCGGAAATCCACGCTTTCTCCCTCGTGACTTAAAGGCCCTTGTTGTGCACGTGAGCTCTCCTCTCTGTCTGTCTGCCTCTACCCTCTGTTTGGAGTTCCTCCCCCGCAGGTCTGCCCGGGCCCCCTCCCCCTCTGCTGGCACTAGTGGTAAAGAACCCGCCCAGCAATGCAAAAAACCCAAGAGACGCAGGTTCGATCCCTGAGTCAAGAAGATCCCCTGGAGGCGGGCATGGCAATCCACTCCAGTATTCTTGCCTGGAGAATGCATGGACAGAGGAGCCCCTACAATCCATGGGGTCACAAAGAGTCAGACACGACTAAAGAGACTTAGCACGCATGTACACACCCTCCCCCTCTGACCACACCCTGACTGGGACACTGGCTCCAAGGCAGTGAGGTCTAGGGGTCAGCTGTGGCAGACACTCTGTGGAGAAGGAAAGACAGGAGCCTTGTGGACTTGTGAGTAACCTGACAACTTTCCCGCTGGAGCTGATAAGGGAAAAGGCCAGCTCCTCCTCTGGGCAGTGCTCTCGTTGGCCTCTCGGGGGATCTGTGCTGCTGGTCAGAAGTACTGTCGCCTCCACATGCAGTTGCCTGCAAGGAAAGCAGTGCAGGAAGCCATGTGTTCTCAAAGAAAAAAAAAAATGGAATTAAATGTACCATCTGCTTATTAGCGAGAGATTTTGAGGCAGATGCTTAAATATGCATGCCCAGACATTAAAAAACTTGGGGGTAAATGTTAATTTCAATAACCCAAATTCTTATGCTTGCAAAAAAAAAAAAAAACTTTCTTTTCTCTCAGTGATTTAGAGGCTCTGTATCCCACAGCACCAATAAGACTATCTCAGTGGACTTTGGCAGCTGTGCAAAGTGGGACCCCAAACACTCGCTGGGGACCCATCTTAGAGGGTTGCTGCCAAGTCTCCATTCCCTCCCTCCTTTCTCACCCCCGTCCAAAAGTCAGACAGCAATAGGTGGGTATCTGGCCACAGGGATGAGGAAAGCCCACTCAAAGCCTCAGTCTTTACCCTGACACCAGAGACCTGGAAAGGTGAGAGTAGGGGAGCTGAGTCCCTCTCCCTCTGGATTCCCACAAGGTGAACCCTCAACACAAACCCAGCCCAGAACTGCATGTATTTCAAGAGCAGCTGTACTCATGGCCTCCATAGGACACCATCGGGGTGCAAAACCCTTCACCTAAGATTCTGAGTGTAAATATTTTCAGCTTTGTGGGCCATACAGTCTCCGCCCCAACTATTCAACTCTCCCATTCTAGCAAGAAAGGAGCCACAGACAATAAATATACTTGTGAATGGGTGTGGCTGTGTGTCAATAAACCTTTATTGACAAATACAGGTGGGGAGGGCAGCTTAGGCCCATGGACCAGGGTCTGTCTCCTCCGCTAGAGTAAGGTCTCCAGAAGAACAAAGACTGATCCGTCCTGTAGACCAGCACCCAGCCTGGCACCTGGTACATAGAAGCTGCTCAAATACTTGAAGAAGGGATGAGAAAGCAAGTGGCCCTCAATGCAGAAAAGTGAGGGCTCCCAATGGTACCCTCTTGTGCCGGGGAACACACCAGGGCAAGCCTCTCCACCAAGGCTGGGTCCTTTTCCAACGGAGCATCGAAAAGTGACAGCTCAGTGTTCTAAGAGCACCAAGGCTTTGGAGTCATACACACACACACACAAACTAATGTTTTCCAAGAGTGTCAAGGCCGTGGTATGTCCTGTGTTTCACTGCACACACCCTGACTGGGTGCCGAAGTGTCTAGACTCAGGGTGAGTCTTTGTACCCCCACCCTAGTTGGCCTCCATTAAAATTCCAGCAAAAGCCAACAAGCATATTAAGTCCAGTGGGCGCTTTTCAACGCAAATGACCCTTGTTCTTCTACCTCGTCTGTCTGTGGAGCCACCTGTGCTCTGCCTGCTGGTCCTCTGACCCTTCTCCTCTCATCGTTCAGATTCCCCGAGCTTCCGCCAAAGCCTCTTCTCTTGCCACTCCTCTCTCTTCCCAGGCAATCTCGTGTGTCCTCTTTGCCTCAACTACCATCGACCCTGATGACCTTCAAGTCTGACTCTCCATCCCTGACCCCTCTGTCCATTAGATGCTGCCACCTGGGTGGGTCTCAGAACATCAGCCAAAGCCTAGAGTCAGATCCATGGTCTTCCCTGCTTTTCTGGAAGTTGACTTGACACTGTATCTTGCTCACTCCCATTACCCAAAAGATCCTTAAGTCCTCTGAAACATATCTCCTAAGGTATGCAAGTCAAGGTCCTCAATTCAGGCACACAACTCCACCATTGTCCAGGCCACCAGTAAAGCAGAGACTCCTGTCCCAGTGCCCAAACTGGTCTCCCTCCTATTCCCTGAGCTCCAAGTCATGTTCCAGAGGACACAACGGAACGATGGCCATCTTGATTAAATTTTTTAAATTAGGAGGACCCTGGCCTGCAGTCTGAATTTCCCCTGAGAATCCCAAATCGAGTTCCAGTTTGTCAGCACTGGGGTTAAATCTTTCTGAAATGATTAAGACCAAGGGCAACACAGCTCACCCTCAAACTACTCTAGGCACAGAGTCATCTGCCTCCCCAGGCTGTGAGCCGTCGGAACCATCTAGTATGTGCCTCTCTGCTCCGGCTGAAAGGAAAGTCCTCCAAGCTTCTGCCTCCCCCAGGACCCTCCACCATCTTGCACCCCACTCTTGGTCCCTGGAGGATGAGGAGACCTCCTGCCATTTCCCACTCCAGCACAGCATTCCGCAGATGAGTGCCTCACAGATTACAGAAGAGCCGAGGCAGACACACCGCGCTCCAGTGGGCGGCCATGTCTTCATGTCAGCTTGAGAGATCGTTGCCAAGGAAATATCTATATCTCGGCAGAGAGAGCTTCCACCCTGCAGAGTCCAGCTGTGCTCAAACGGGAATCCTGAAACCCAGATGTTGGTCCAAATGCCCTGCCTCGGCAGCTGGCTTTGGAACTCTCCACTGTGGGCACGAACCCTTAGTGCCACCTGCCCTGCCTGCCCACAGCCCTGCCTCCCTGGGATCCTGGACCCCAAGAACCAAGAAGGAAATCGGGGCAACCCAGTGAGATGCGACCTGAACCCAATATAAGGTTCAGGTGAATGGTATACCCCACCCCCACAATTACAGGGCTTTCCAAGTGGTGCTAGTAGTAAAGCACCCATCTGCCAATGAGGGAGACATAAGAGACATGGGTTCAATCCCTGAGTCGAGAAGATCCCTTGGAGAAGGGCATGGCAACCCACTCCAGTATTTTTGCCTGGAGAATCCCATGGACAGAGGAACCTGGCAGGCTACAGTCCATGGGGTCACAAAAGAGTCAGACATGACTGAAGCAACTTAATGCAGACACACACATCCTGCTTTATACATCACCAGTGGCTAAGGGGATGGGGATGGAGTCTGATTCACTCAAATAATTTAGAATGGCGATGACCATTTGTTTCGTGCTTTTTCCATGTCTAAATGCTATGCCAAGCATTTTCTATTTACTAACTTGTTGTTTCATCAAAAGCATATACAACCCACCACTGAGGTTATCCCCATTTTATAGATAAGAAAACTGAGGCCCCTGGAGATTGTATAAATTTATCAAGGCCACAGAGCTCATAAGTGGTACAGCAGGGACCCAAACCCAACTACCACACTCTGAAATATTTTTTGCAAGTGTAGACTTGTGCCTCTAAGCCAAGGTGATTTTGCCCACCTCTTCCTGGATTGTCACATTTGGGGATAGGGTATCAGTGCCACTGGCCTCTGTGGGTAGAGGCCAGGGATGCTGCCAAGCAGCCCAATAATGCACAGCGCTGCCCCCCATAACAGAATAATCTGACTCCAAATGTCAACAGCACGGTGCCAAAGTTGAGATACCCAGGTGCAGACCCTCACCAGAAAGAAGGGGAAAGATCTACAGTCTGGATTCACCCCTACAGGGAGCCTCACGCTGACAACAACCTTCTGCTCCAGTCTCAACCCCAGAGACACTTTTTTTAGTCATGACATGCAGCATGTGGGATCCCAGCTCCCCTACCAGGGATCAAACTCAAACCCTCTGCACTAGAAAAATGAACTCCCAACCACTGCACCAGCAGGGAAGTCCCAACCCCAGGGACTCTGGAGCAAAGAGTCCATCAGGGAACTTCAGGCAATCCGATGAGTTATTACTCTTGAAAGCTCAACTCTGCCCAGCAACAACCCAGAAATCTATGCCAAGCTGCCTGATCATGGGAAAATCTGAACAAACACCTGGGGTTGATAACCAATTACATTGGAAAGACTTTTCTCTCCTTCCAGGAAGAGCTATAGGTCAGACTCACCCTGGGGTCACTCTAAAGGAATCAATAGTTCAATTGTCATCACCAATAGAATGATACTTGGATATGTTCTTTCTATAAAATTCTATAAGTAATAAAAAGAGAGAGAGAGAGAAGGAATCAATAAATGCTCTAGGGGGACCAGTTCTTCAATATCTCCTCAGCATCACTGGTCCTGGAGGGGGAAAAAGGAGTCTGTAAAACTTCTGATCCTGGTGGGGGGGTCAGCCCTCACGAGTCATATACCTTCCTTCCACCACACGTCCAGCAGGACCTGGGTGCTGAGAGGCCTCCTGGGGCTCCAGTTTAGCTCCTTAAAGCATCCCCTAGCAAACCAGCAGAGGATGAAACCCCCTCCTTAAAGACAGGGGCTGAGTCCAGGAGCCACTCTGAGCAACAGCCAGTCACACATAAACCTCAGCCATCCAGGACATCAGATACAGTGATGGGAAGGGGTATTTTATCCTTAAAAACATCTACATGCAACACGGACAGGGAGGTGTTGACCGTGCAGCTTCTGCAGAGAAAAGCCCAAAATGATCTGCATCCAAAAATAATCTGCTATCAAAGAAAAAGGATGTTTTTGACATTTTGGCCAAGCTAATGGTCTACACAGACAAAATCTCATGAAAAAGCATTCTGTTTTTCTTGATCCATTTGGACATGGTCTGTGAGTGAAGAAACGGTTCTCTTCCTTAAAGAAATAGCTGCTGCTCCTGGCACCAGCCTGAAACTGCTTCCAGGTTCTTTAAAGAGAATATTCTTATAGACATGGAAAAGGAGAAATCTGTCTGGTGGGCATTCTGGGCAGCCTGGACTTTGGCCAACCTTTGGACTTAAAAACCAAGACACCATCTTCATGAGGGGCCACTGTCCCCAGAAGATCTGGGTATCCCATGGAACAGGGCCTGGTGACATATGCTTTGCACCACAGAGGACATTAAGGCTCAGAGAGGTTAGGCAACTTGCCCCCCGTCACTCAGCTAAGGAGACCCATAACCAGGATCCAAACCCGAGTAGTATGGATCCAAACCCACATTCCTAAGCAGCCCACTGCACCTGGTCACTCCATTCCATTCTGGTGTCCTGGTTTTCGGCAAAGTTCCATGTGAAAGAGGGAGGTGACAGGGGCAGGGAAGGGCTTCTGACAGCGGAAGTTTCATGGCACTGCACGGCCCCATCATCACGTCTCAGACCTGGGACCTCTCCTCTCATCACACTGCAACGCATCCCTTTCCATGACGTGTCCCGGAAAACCTTCCCCAAATATCATCCTTCTGGCATCGCAGAGAGAAATTCACCTGGTTCTGGTGTCTAGGTGGCCCACGATCTGAACTCAACCACAGCCACAGGAGGCAAGGGTTTGGGAGCAGCACCTGAGAGCAGCCCCCTCCCCAAGTCAGCCGGGCTTTGATGCGGCCCAGTGAAGGGGAAGCAGGCAGCTGACACCAGCGAGGATTTGGGAGAAACAAGGGGACCTCTTCCTTGTGGGGCTCACTAGTCACCAATCAAATTTTTAAGGTGAGCTCAGCTGAGCAAACGGTTGGAAGAAACAAAAAGGTCAAACCCATTATCAATTTAAACTCTCAAGGTGGCAGCCCTCGCCAAAAGGACAGCCGTCCAGCCAGCCCTCATTTGTCCTCAGACATCTGTGACCCCCAAATGTGAGGTCCGCAGGGTCACGACTGGAAGATTCAGAAGAGGAAGCAAAAAGCAGAGGCCAGGGAGGGGGTCAAGCTGGCCAAGAAGCTCTGCCCCACACACACCTAGTGAGTCACATACCCCCGTAGGTATGCAGCAAACCACCCCAAATGTACCCTCGGCCAGCGGGTACCAGAGCCAGAGCACCCCAAGGGAATGCACAGAACTTTGCTTCACTGTCCTTCTCTGGAGAGATGGGCAGAGAAGAGTGACTCCAGACTGGGAAGCCTTCACCTGCCTCCTCTCTCAACTCTCCCTGCCCTGCCAGCCTGGAGAGCGGTGACAGGAAGATGGGGCGGGGGTAGGGGAGGAGGTGGGGGGGGGAGCGGCGCGGAGAGGCAGGGGGGCTTGGTGAGCTGCCACCAGTGCACGCGCGGACCGGGCACGGTTTTCAGAGCCTGTGCCCCATACTTCCCACCCAAGCCCCTTACCAGGTGCAAGGCGACCAGCAAAAAGTCCCAGAGAGACGCCTCAAACCGCTCTGCCCAGGATGAGGCTCTGCAGGGTGAGGGCTCCTCAGAGTAAAACCCCCACCCTCTACCCCCCTCTCCTTTCCCTTCTGGGTGCCCCCAGGACACAGAGCGCCCTCTCCCTTTTCGAACAACCCCAGAGTCCACGGGTCTCCCAGCCAGCAACAACGACAACGTGGCAGAATCAGCAAGTCGATCCTACATAAACAAGAAGGGAGTTGCCACCAACAACAGGGCATCTAGTTTCTCAGGAGGTCCCCACAAGCTACCACACCGCGCCCGCACGCAGGAGTTGCTGCCCAATTACCAACTTGGAGCTGACCGCCGACGGGGTGCAGCCCTGCCCCCCCAACCCCCACCCCGTCCCTCCTGCGCCCCCGCTCACTTACGCCTCCGTCCTCGACACCTGTCTGGGTACCGGTCTCTTCCCTGCCCAGATGCGGCGCGTCTTCCCCTTCCTCCCTCGCCGCGCTTCCTCCTTCCAGCCCCAGCCTCAGCCTCTTCTCCTCCGGAGGGGCGTCCTCCGCCTCCCACCTCTGCCGGCCATCCCTGCCTCGGAGCTTGCCCGTGTCCTCGGGGCTGCTGGAAGGGCTGGCCATGGCTCAGGGGGCTCTGCCTGCACTTGAGGGAGAGGAAGGACCCAGCAGCCTTCCGAGCCGAGCGGCCTGTCGGTGGGAGACCGGGCTTCTGAGCGCGAGCTCGGTGGGTTCGCGCGGCTGGGCTCGGAGCTGGGCTCCTCCGCGGACCACTCCTGTCTCTCTGCCGCCCCCTGCTGGCTGCTCGCGGGCACAGCGGGCACGCGTGGACGAGGCCTGCGCGGGTCTCACCTGCCCTGGGGCCAGCCAGGCCCGCTCAGAAAATCCTGGCCGCCCCCCACCCGCCAGTTCGCCCACACGGACGGTCTCCCTGCCCAAGGAAGGGAAGGGAGAAGGGACAGACAGACGTCTACTTGTCCAGCGCCCTGCGACAATGGACACCCTGGTCCTTGGTACTGTTCTGCATCTTGAACGGTTTGGAGGTGACTGGAAAACTGAGGCTGCTCAAAATGCCAGGAGAATTCAGCCTGGAGAATGATGACCATATTTCAAAGCTGTGCTTAACTATCAAGGGTGATTATTGAGCATCACTATGAACCAGGCATGGCGATGGAGGGGTGGAGGGGGTGGGGTGAGGGATGGTTTACAACAGTGACCATTACTGTCTCTGCCCTGGTGGAGCCCAGTGCAAGGCGGGTGGGGGGAGGTGGTGACTGACTGACATTGCCAAAGGACTGCAAAGGAAACGTGCTGAGGAGGGTGTTAGTCGCTCAGTCGTCTCCAACTCTTTGCAACCCCATGGACTGTAGCCCGCCCCCCAGGTTCCTCTGTTCATGGGATTCTCCAGGCGAGAATATCAGAGTGGGTAGCCATTCCCTTCTCCAGGGGATCTTCCCGACCTAGGGATCAAACCCACGTCTCCTGCATCGCAGGATGCTGGGGAGAGAGGAGCCTAAAACAGCAGCACCTCAGAAGGTCTAGGGCTGGGTAAGGGGCAGAGGAAGTGAACCCTGAATGGAGGTGACCAAGATGAGTAGTACTCAGCCAGGTGAAGGGTGTTCAGGCAGAGGGAACAGCACATGTGAAAGCCCAGAGGCTGGGAGGGAGGCAGCAAGAAGCCTGTGGGGCCGCAGCAGGGTGGGTGAGGGGAGCACGGAGTGGGGTGGAGAGGTTTCCGGGGACCACTGGGGGCTCAGCACAGCAGCAGTGCAGACGGACAAAGGGAGGAGACATTAAGAGACATTTTGGAGTGATGGGCTGGTAAATCTGCGTGGGCCCCCAATGTTCCCTTAGCACCAGTGTGGGGCTCCCTCCTCAGCTGCGTGACGAGTTGAGCCAGGAGGTACGTTCCAGACATTTAAGTGTCACACCCAGAGTCCAGGACAGGCTGAATGAGCGCCAGGCTCCGACGTGTCCTGAGCTTCCCCAACCAAGAGCTGAGACCATGTTGCACTTGCTTGTTAAATTTTTTCTGCCACTAAGCTCCTGCAGGCAGTTGCTGCCTCTGCCTTGTTCACAATTTTATCCTTAAAAAGTCCTCACAGTGGGTAGCACACAGTAGGTACTCAAGAAACATCCGTAAGATAAGTAAATGGATCTGCTCCCACCCAGTGTTCCCTGCATCCTGCGTGTTCCCCCTCTTGCTTCAGCTCCTTCCCCTCTCTTCCACCTCTTCCCTCTGCCCTAGCACAAGTAAAGCCCTGTTGTTATCCCCAGTACAAAGGAGGAGACTGTGGCATGAAGAAGGCACCCTATAGTGGGAACGGCTGCCACTGAATTGGGATGCAGTGAAGGGGTCCCTGCATCCCAGAACGGCAAAGACCAAGTGGCAGCCCTCAGCCGTCACGGCAAATGGTCGTGGGCTGAGTCAAAGTGTAAGTCAGAACAGTCCGACTCACACGGACCTGCAGCAGTGGCCAGTCGAGCACGGTGATCCCACATGTGATACAGATCGCGGTCTACTGAATTCTTAGTTGATCTGTACAAGCAGAGGAGCTCTAGGTCAAGGGAATGAAAGCCTAACTTGAATCATAAAAACAGATGGCCATGACCCCTCAATCAATTCCCAGACTTGAGCCAGTTTACAGACTCCAGGAGGCTGGGTCCCCTTGAGAAAGGACCTGGATATACTGCCAAAAATATATACTCTTAACCCTTCTCCCAGCCTTCCCCAAAAGGACCTATGCCTTTTATCAGAGTGACTACGTGGGGAAACAAAAACAGACATTTCCAGGATCACTGATCTGACGCCAATTCCAGGAGACCACATCATTGGATTGGAGTTCACAAGTAAGAGCAAGGCTTATGTAGGTCAGATGATCAGCACAATTTTAGCTCCACCATCTCACGGTGCTCACAGGGGGTCGCCAAACCCATCCTGTGGTTACTAATACAGTGGCAGAGCTGGGACTCAAACCCAGGGTGTCCAGCTCAGAGGCTGTGCTCTTAACCACAAAACAGTGTGACATCTCTAGGAAGAAAGTATTGACTATAATTCAGGATTTCAGTCCCCAGGCCCCACGCCCAGCCCAAGGTCATCGTGTCAACCCTATTTTATGCAGTATTCCAAACTAGGCAGGAAAATTGGGGACAATCAAAAGGTCACAGGACCTGACATCAAAAGAAAGGGCATGAGTTTACTAAGCCAGCAGGGCTGGATCCCCGAGGGACCACTACTCACCTCCCTGGCAGTTTGACTAGATCTGATGGTCAAAGTGGGAAAAGCCCAGAACAAAAGTAAGCAAGCCCTTTCACCATCTCACCTGAGAAAAGGTCTGTAAATTCTTTGGGAGGCCTTTCAGATATAGACTAAACCAGCAATAAAACAAGCTACAGTGACTTGGACTGCAAAAAGGTAAAACCAGTCAATCCCAAAGGAAATCAATCCTGAATATTCACTGGAAGGAGTGATGCTGAAGCTGAAGCTCCAATACTTTGGCCACTGGATGTGAAGAACCAACTCATTAGAAAAGACCTTGATGCTGGGAAAGATTGAAGGCAGGGGGAGAAGGGGACATCAGAGGATGAGATGGTTGGATGGCACCACCGACTCAATGGACATGAGCTTAGGCAAACTCCAGAAGACGGTGAAGGACAGGGAAACCTGGAGTGCTGCAGTCCATGGGTCACAAAGAGCTGGACCCAACTGAGCAACTGAACAACAATGGTGATGGAAACTATAAGAAGCTATGGACCATTTGAAGGAAGATACACCTTCTGCATTGCCGGGGTCTTTGGAAGGCCATCCTAAGCTACATACCCACAGAAAAGGTGCATCTGACTCCAAAGAGAGCCTGGAAAGGCAGATTCCAACACAAGGATTCAAATGCAAGTACTTAGACCAGGAAACTGGTTGAGGATGTGGGATGGAGCAGGGAAGGCAGTTTATAAGGCAGACAGGTTGCCACTGTGGACCTAGCGCTAATCCAACTGGGAGAAAGTATAGATAGTGCACCTCAGAGTTATCCCAAAGAGGGGTGCGGGAGCTGGGGACCCACTCAGGCTTGACTGACAGCTACCCGCTGGAGGCTCCTGACTCCCATGTACTCCTGGCGGTGATGGCCACAGAGCGCCTCAGGCAAAGGCAAGTCAGCAGGTGCAGCAGAGCTGAGGGCAAGGCATGTGGGCAAGGGCTCCAGCAATGACCCTGCAAAGCCCGCCTCTCTCCTTTGGCAGGTTCCAGCCAGGCCCAGATTCCCACTCTTCCACCGTGGGGCTTAGGGAGCAGATTAGCTAAGCTGGGACTCTGGGGGCAGAGCTTGACTGGGGTTCTGGCTTCACTCTTAATCACACAACCTTAGGCAGGAAAACAGACCTCTGGGAGCTTCAGTTTTCTCACCTGCAAAATGGGTGTAATAGTACTTTATGGGTTATTGTGATAACTGAACAAATTGTGCACATAAAGCTCTTAGCCTAACATATAATAAGGGCTCAAGTAGAAAGTGTGTTTATTGGGACTTCCCTGGTGGTTCAGTGGGTTAAGATTCAATACTTTCACTGCCCAGGCCTGAGTTCAATCCTTGATGGAGGAATTAAGATCCTACAAGCTGCATGGCACAGCCCAAAAAAAAGAAGGAAAAGGAAGGGAAAAGAAAGGAAGGGAGGAAGGAAGAAAGAAAGAACAAAGGAAAGGGAAAGAAAGAAAGGAGAAAAATTAAGCACATTTATTAATGTCATCAACTCATGTGCTTTTCTTACAGGGAAGACAAGGCTGGCCCTGAAGCTGACAGGCCCTGAGGCCTCCAGATGCAAAGGTGGAGAGAAGGAGGGAGGCTGAATAATGATGAGCGTGACAGCCAACGTCAGGAAGCCAGAGGCAAGGGCCGGGGTTTTGCGACATCCCGCACTGCAGCCAGGTCAGCCACGAAAAAGTGCGAGTCTGACCTCTTCAGCTGGTGATAAATCAGCACATGGGAAACATTCCCCCCACAGCTTCCCTGCTCAGATCCCCGTTGTCAGCACCTAGCCATCTGAGAGGTGGAAGGAGGAATCCAGCGGTTGGGACCACCCTCTCCCCACTGGCATCAGCCTTGGGTTGTTAGCTGAGGGCCAGGGCTCCATCAAGGTGAGACACTCTCCTCAAGCTCCCATCCACCCAAGCTTCCGGGGCACTGATCCTGCCATAAGGACGGACCCCCTGTCCAAGGCACTGCCGCCTCCTCTCCAACGAGAAATCTCAGTTGGGGGTACTGACCCCTCCGAACCCAGAACTTCTTCAGGCAACTGATCCATATATCTCCTGGTGCCACCTACACACCATCCACAGTATCTTCATCGGCTGTATGAACCCCCAAGGCCCACCCAATGCTAGCCATGACCACCAACATCAACCAGGACACCCAAGGTACTGAACCGAAAAGTCAGGATTTGTGCTGTTCTGCACCACTGCTGAGAATCCCATCTTAGTCCCCATCAGCGGTCACTGGGGACAGGTGTCTGTCTCCTCCTTACTGTACCCCAAGTCACCATGCGTTTTTGCTCACAGACCCTCGGCTTCTACTTCATTTAGAATGCACATGTATCCATGCGTCCTGCACCTATAATTACACAGGTACTCATAGGTCCTACCAGGGCCATCAATGAGCTTTCCACCAGCCCAACTGTAAGGACATAATCGTGCTGGTGGTTTATTCTTAACTTTAACGTTTTTGTTAAATATCACCAAAATGCAAATGACAGTCCAACAAGTCACCAGGTTCCAGGTTCAAGAACGTCACTCTTCACCTCTGTCACAGCTCACCTTTAATTCTGGGACATGACTGGATGTGTTTTTCTTCTCCTCCCAAGGAACATCACAACCCAACCCTTCAGCTGCTTAAACAGTTCACACACAAGATTTCAGAGGGCCTCTCCTAAGCCCCCAGCACCCAAATTCTTCCCTCCTCAGCTCTGAACCAAATTGGTGAGCAGGAACCTGCCAGGAGAGAATGCAAACACCGGACCAGACGGACGTCAGCATTTATCTAAACCATTCCTGCCAGCCCTTCCTACAGGCACATGCGTATTTGTCTTAATGATCCAAATCGCCTCTCCTCTTGTTCTTACTAAACGGGTACGTGCTGTGTCCCATTGTTTGCTGCCATGAGGTGCTGATTGCTGCAAGAGCCTTTTAATACACACACAACACTCAGAACAAAGACGAATCCCTGCCTTCTCTCTGGCACAACTGCGCCATAAATTGCAGAGTTTAGAGAAGAGAGCTTCAGAGGCAGCGCCCACACAGCCTGTGTGTGTGAGAGAGAGAGAAAGAGAGAGAGGGAGGGAGAGAGACAGCCCTGAGAGGAGGGGGGCAGCCCCCTCCCCAGCACCGTCATCTTGAACCCTCAGACAGGGCCACAGGGCAGAAACAGGAGTGAGCACAATGAGTCCTGGGGTTGGCAGAGGCCCTGACCTCAGAGCTTCTGCACAGACACACCCTCAAACCCTCTGGGCCCCTGGGACTCTCGACAACCTCACATCGTCATCTCAATGCTGAAGGGCTCATTTTCGTGTGTCACTTTCTTTTTTTTCCAGAAAACTTTGTGTAATTCATTGTGTGGCCGTGCGTGTGCTCAGTTGTATCTGTCTCTTTGCGACCCCATGGATTGTAGCCCTCCAGGCTCTTCTGCCTGTGGAATTCTCCAGGCAAGAACACCGGAATGGGTTGCCATTTCCTACTCCAAGTTCGTTGTGCAGAGGGGAGATTAAAGTGAGTTTCTATGGGCCACGGGTTAAAAACCCATAATGGCTCAGGAAGTATTGAACCAACTGAGATTATATGCATGTGTTTCTGTTTCTCTGAGGAATATTCTGAATTCAACTTGACAAAGGGTTTCATGATCACCGCCCCCCTTCCCAAGACAAGGCAAGAACCACCAAAGTGTGCCTTCATTTCAATATTTAATATACCTTGATCTTGACTGTGACAGGGACAGGAGAAAAAGGAGAAATGTCATTGTTTGGGGCACTGATGTGAACTGCTCAGCGACTGGAGACAGAGAGTAAAAGTTACCTCCACATGCCATCCAATGGTAAGAGTTTATGGTAATAATATTAGTCAGATAATATTAATAGCTGACGTTCCTGAGAGCTTATATTCTAAACTGTTCTAAACACTTTGTGTATGTTAACTAAATAAATCATCAGCCCACTAAAATGCTTATTATTTTTATTATTACTATCACCATTTTACAGATGAGGAAGCTGAAGGATAGAGCGGGAACTTGCATCTCAGTTATCTGCCTTGAGCCCATGCTCTTAACCATTCAGTGACACCACCTCCCAGAACCTCCCAGTGATCACTGTAACTGTAAAATCAAGCTGACTTGACTGTTTAGAACCAGCAAAGACCACAGCATGTTCTGTGATCATTCCAGGTTTAACATTAGCAAAAGCATGGGCCTTAGTTCTGTGTTCAAACACCACTCCCCACCCAGAAGCATACACATTCATGTTAGTAACAAGACAAGAGGAAAAGAAAGCTCACCCAAGACCACAGTGAGTGATGGAAATTAGGTTTTCACCCAGGTATGTCTGTCTTGTGAGCCTGTGCTCTTAGCCACCTGCCCAACATCTCACCCTCCTGTAATGAAAAGCTCTGGCTTAAGAGAAGTCAGCGAGGTCCCTGGGAGGTCCAAGTGAGGCACAGGAGGCACACAGCAAGCCCCTGGTCACCTCCAGAACATTATACCAGAGAAAACCAAAGAGCAGCCACGTGGGTTAGAAGACACCCTCGATTAACCAGACAGAGGAGGAAATCCCCCATCTCTTGGAGTGCGTCTCCTAAGACAGAAGGGAAGTAGCTTTCATCTCCCCTCCCACACTGCTGCCAACATTCAGCAAGAGGTCCAGTGGGTAAGACCACCTGTGTCTGCATCCAGCCATGCCACTAGACCTAGTCTATGAGCATGAGTGAAATCAATTTCCAAGCAGTGCTTCCAATGCTGAGTAGAATTCATACCAGTAATAAGTGCCACTGTTCTTACACAGAAGCACACACACACTCACACACACACACAGACAAAATTTAAGAATCTTGAGGGAGTGAATGCTTGCAAAAAAAAAGGTACATATTATCTCCCTGTCATGGAGCTGTGGCATCTGACCCCTCATCTACACCTAGGTACAATCCATCTCTCTCTCTCCCTCTCCCTCTCTCCCCCTCTCCCTCTGTCTCTCTCCCTCTGTCTCTCTCCGCACCACCACCGCCCACCATCCCTCTCCCCTTGTCTCTCTCCTAACTCTTACCTCACTTCCTGCTAGGCTTCCTCCTATTTTTATCAATACATAAACTCTAATAACCTGAGCCACATACCCCTTTTCTCGCTGGTGTCTCCCGGCTTTCCCTCGAAGCTGGGCCTCAACTTCAGCACCATGGCCAGAGCGAAGCTCCCCTTCCCCTCAGGGCGTGGATGAGGGACCTCTGATTTGACCTCTGGCCCCATCAGTCCCTCTCACTCCCTCCTGCTCTCCCTCTCTCTACTCCCTCCCTCCCCTTCACTTCCTCTCTCCTACCCTCTCCTTCTCTTCCCCTGTACCTAATGCTGTTTGCGCACACCTGCGGTGATGTCAAAGTTTTGCCTAAGGAGACAAGTTGCTATGACAGATACAGGGACACAGACTGGCTGGGCAAGAAAACACAGCTTGTGCGGGTCCCAGACACAAGCACCACCTGGGGATACACCACATCTTGACTCTGTCATCTGACTGATTTGGGCACCAAGTCCCTGTAGAAGGGGCAAACATTGAGGACCGCACCGCTCTCACCAGCCTCGGGACACACTCACTCCAAACACGACATTTCCATCCCAGAGCAGGGAAAACGTGAAGAATAAACGGGCTAAGAAGTGAGCACTCAGGGGAGTTCCCTAGAGGTCCAGTGGTTAAGACTCCGTGCTTTTAATACAGGGGACGCAGGTTCAATCTCTGGTTGGGGGATGAAGATCCCACATGCCTCACAGTGTGGCCAAAATGAATAAGTAAAACTGTAAAAAGAAGTGGACACTTGGGTTCTTCCTCACTACCCTCTCCTACTTGCAACTAAGAAAGGAGAGTGTGTGTTGTGCAAGCCCAGGTGTGTGTGTAACAGGCTCGGTGTACATGTGTGCTGTGCAGGAGGCAGAAAGGATCAGGGAGAGAGGGAGGTGTCCGTGAACAACTCTAGCAAATAGGATGGGAGGTAGGCCAGATCTGAGAGCAGAGAAAACAGCAGATGTTAACCACCTGGGGAGAGGTTCATTACCCTGTGAAAATAATCCTAAAAGAGCTGACATTTTTGAGCAATTGACATAGCTAGGCACTGCTAACTGCTTTATATGCATCATGCCATCCAATGAGGACAACTCTGTGAGGTAGGCACTATTCCCGTTATACAGATGAGAACTCAAAGGCTCAGAGAGGTTGAGTAACTTGGTCAGAGTCATACAGCTAGTTAAGTGACAGACAGATGGAAGCATGAGCATCAAAAAGGCAAGAGAAATTTGCTGTAAAGGGAAGAAACTAGTCCTATATAGAGAAATTCAATTAATTTGGGTTTGGCAAGCTTGGAGATTATCTTTTCCCCTGTCTTCCAATCTCAAGAAAGAATTTTTATAAAGACAATGCTGATGAGTTCAAGAAAGAATTTTTATAAAGACAATGCTGATGAGCTCTCCATGTGTTTGGAAAACCAGAGAAAAGGAAAGTGACAAATCAAAGCATGGCTGTTTGTAGTTGGAGAAACAATAGACCAGGGTGTATTTTTTTAAGCCAGGACATTAACACAGTGATGCAAATAGCAGCGGGCAAGGGAACTGGGAGACTGGAATTTGAACCTGGCTCTGCTGGTAACTTGCTGGGGCCTCTGGGTCTTAGTGTCCACTCCACCTACCCTCTAGCTGCCAAAAAGGAGGGGCTCCAACCAGGCTATCCTTCTAGCTGCTGAGCTCACGTTCCCAAAACGTGCTCCAGGACAAGGCCTCCTTCCTTTCAAAAGAAAAAAAAAAATTAAAAAATCCAACAGCAGCACTGGTCCCTCTTTCCCTGCCCAGGAGACTAAGGATCAGGGCATCCCCAGACACCAACGGAGACCACATCTGACGAGTCCCCCAGGAAAATGCTTGCTGAGCCTGTCTGAAGTGCCAACCGCCCCCCAGTCCCCTCCAAAGCCAGCCACACACCCACCCCACTTCAGGTGCTAATCTATCAGCCGGGTTTCCTGGGGAAACAGAACTCATTCTTAAGCTCTCTTTTATGGCTTTTACCCAGAATTGATTTGAATAAATCAGTCTAATGCTCTCTCTACAATGGAACCAATTGTAAAAAAAAAAAAAAAAAAAGCTTTATTTGCTCAGCTTTAAAAGCAGGTTGGAGCTTTCTTCTTCCCATTCCTGGGCTGATGGAAGAAAAGGAAGCATGCACATTAAATTTAACAAAGGAGGAGTCCTCAAAAGGTGAGGACCCAAGACCCTCCCAGGATTCCTAGGCAAGGGGGTCCCCTGCAGGATTCATACCTGGAAAAGGAAGCCAGAGAAGACCAGCTGGGGTTTATCTGCTCCTGATGCTAACACCTTGACACCTGTTGTGCTCAGCCAGAGGCTTGAGGAAGCGAGGCTTCCCTGAAAGCTCCTGTTTTCCTGGTTCTTCCGTCCTCTCTCAGAAAGGACACAGAAAAGCTAACCTCCACTGAGTGCTGCCAATGTGCCAGGAGCTGCATCAAGTCTCAAAGGCACCTCCGGTTCCAGGATCCCAGGGATAAGGGCTCTCTTTCTATTCTGCAAATGCACCCAAAGTCTTGTGCTCCTCAGGACCTTTGCATGTGCTGTCTGAAGTTCCCACACTCTGCAAGCCTGGCTCCTTCTTCATGTTCCTTAAGCTCTCTTCCCCAAGGCCACCTCATCGTAGGAGCCTTACCCCAACACACTGGAATAAATGTTGCTCTCTCATGCACCATCCTGTTCTTTTTCTCCATGTCACTTTATAGCACAGAAGCAAGACACTGCTTTGTTTAAGGATGAAAGTTTGGGAGCCAGGGACCTGAGAATGAACCACCTCTTCTCCTCTTATTAGATGTTAACTTGGAGAAAGGTATTTTATTACTCTGAGCCTCATTTTCCTCACCTGTAAAATGGGAGTTATGAAAGCACCTACCTTTAGAAATGTGCCTGGCAGGAGGTAGCATTCCATGAATGTTTGCTGTTACTTGTGAAAATTCTGAAAGAGATGGGAATACCAGACCACCTGACCTGCCTCTTGAAAAACCTGTATACAGGTCAGGAAGCAACAGTTAGAACTGGACATGGAACAACAGACTGGTTCCAAATTGGAAAAGGAGTACATCAAAGCTGTGTATTGCCACCCTGCTTATTTAACTTATATGCAGAGTACATCGTGAGAAATGCTGGGCTGGAAGAAGCACAAGCTGGAATCAAGATTGCCAGGAGAAATATCAATAACCTCAGATATGCAGATGACACCACCCTTATGGCAGAAAGTGAAGAAGAACTAAAGAGCCTCTTGATGAAAGTGAAAGAGGAACATGAAAAAGTTGGCTTAAAGCTCAACATTCAGAAAACGAAGATCATGGCATCTGGTTCCATCACTTCATGGCAAATAGATGGGGAAACAGTGGAAACAGTGGCTGACTTTATTTTTCTGGGCTCCAAAATCACTGCGGATGGTAATTGCAGCCATGAAATTAAAAGACGGTTGCTCCTTGGAAGGAACGTTATGACCAACCTAGACAGCATCTTAAAAAGCAGAGACATTACTTTGCCAACAAAGGTCCATCTAGCCAAGGCTATGGTTTTTCCAGTAGTCATGTATGGATGTGAGAGTTGGACTATAAAGAAAGCTGAGTGCCGAAGAATTGACGCTTTTGAACTGTGGTGTTGGAGAAGACTCTTGAGAGTGCCTTGGACTGCAAGGAGATCCAACTGGTCCATCCTAAGGGAGATCAGTTCTAGGTGTTCATTGGAAGGACTGATGTTGAAGCTGAAACTCCAGTACTTTGGCCACCTGATGCAGAGAGCTGACTCATTTGAAAAGACCCTGATGCAGGGAAAGATTGAGGGCAGAAGGAGGAGGGGACGACAGAGGATGAGATGGTTGGATGGCATCACCGACACAATGGACATGGGTTTGGGTGGACTCCGGGAGTTGGTGATGGACAGGGAGGCCTGGCGTGCTGCAGTTCATGGGGTCGCAGAGTCGGACACAACTGAGTGACTGAACTGAACTGTGTTGCAACTGTTTGATGCGTGTCTCACCCACCCACCCCGTGCACCTGCCTGTGTGCTCCAAGAGCACCGAGCTTGGTCATCCTGTTTCTGATTAGAGCCTCAGGGCCGAGTTCAGTGCCTGGAACATCTGGGTACTGAAAAAACATTTGTGAAATGAACAGAAATTTTGTTTGTTTTATGTTTACTTCAGCCAGACTTTAAAGCAACAAGCAGAAATGGCACTGATTTTTTTTTTACCATTTTACAGATGGAAAATGAACACTGAAAACCTCGATTTATCTAAGCCTGGACAGTCGGGTGTCCAAGCAAAGCAAGAGCCTATGTGGCCAGCACTTTTCCCACCGGAGGTCAGGAAGCAGAAACCCGGGATTGCCTCTCTCCATCTGGCAACTGAGGCCACCACACCTCGGCAATAAGGAAGTCATAGGTCAGTTCCAGGCCCACTGAATAGGCTTACAGGGCTGAGGCAGACTTGCGCCCCCGCCCTTCCCAGGGCATCTTGAAAAGCTGCAAGGATCAGGCCCAGGGCTCTGGCTGATGGTACAAGAGGGTGGCAGAGGCCTTGGTGTGGGGGCTGAGGACTTAGGGCTCAGAGGATTCTCATGGTCAAATGAACACGTGGAACAGGGAAGCACACTCACAAAGCACATTGACCTTCAAACATCAAGCAGACGTAGGGACCATGTATACTTTTGTTCACTGCTACCTAGCCCACGCGCTCTCGGAAAAGGACTTCCCTTGGTAATTACTAGTTGAATAAGTGAGTGAATAAGCTGATGCTTGAATAAATGAATGAATGACAACAACAATAAAAGCCTTTGTTTGTCCACCTTCCTCTCTCTTCCATCTCCTGACCTGGAGAGGCTGAGTCTCATAATAGCTAAGAGGGCGTCCTGTGACCCTGTGGGGGTTCAAATCCCAGCTCTACCATTTTCTAACCGTGTGACCCTGAGCAAGTAACCTAGCCCCTCTGTGCCTCTGTGTCCCCATCTATGAAATGAGGGTATTAATTGTGACTTCCTAGTGAGACTGTGAGATTTAGATGAATTCATACATATAAAGCACTTGGAAGTGTCTGGCACACAGCAAGCACACAAAACAAGTATTAGCTGTTATTATCATACAGGCTTTTCTCTGTATGTTTATTATTTTCAGACTTTATTTGATTTGCCTCTTGCTATAAGCTTTCTTGAGCCCTTTTGGGGAAGAAGCAGAACACAAATCAATTTAATAAATGAACTACTCAAATATAACATTTACAGGGTGGACTTAATCTAACAGATTTTCTCCTAATAAGACACACTTGCAAATTAAACTGTCTAATTTGGTAATATCTTTCGAAATGTTAAATGCTCATACCCTCTGCCCCAAAAATCTCACTTCCAGGGACTGGTCTTGGAGATACGTTCACATGAGTGAGCCAAGGTGGCGTACAAGGAAATTCATTGCAGCATCTGAGAAAGCAAACAGCCAGAAACGGTCTACATGTCCATGCACGGAAGATTGGCTAAATGAATTTATGGTCTAGCTTAAAGCAGGATGTATGCTGCTACTAAAAAGTGGAGCAAAGTTTTATGCATTGACATGGAAAGATCTCCAAGATATATTGTTTATGGGAAAAAAAAAAAGTTGCAGAATGTTGGAGAGCACTTGACTTCATTTGTGTCTCTAAGTACACACACATACACAGACACACAGACATGTGCACAAACAGATGTGCGTACACACAGACACACACACACACACACACACACACACCAGTCATTATGCACATTTTAAAGATGAAGAAACTGAGGGACTTCCCCGGTGGTTCAGTGGTGAAGAGCCCTCACTTCTAATGCAGGGAGCCCGAGTTCGATCCCTGGTCGGGGAACTAGACCCCGTATGGTGATGATAGTTTAGTTGCTCAGTTGTGTCCAACGCTTTCAACGCCTTGCGCTGGAGCCCACTAGGCTCCTCTGTCCATGGGATCTCCCAGGCAAGAATACTGGAATGGGTTGCCATTTCCTTCTCCAGAGGATGTTCCTGAGCCAGTCTCCTGCCTCGCAGGTGGATTCTTTACTGACTGAGCCACCAGGGACACCCCTAGATCCTGCATGTCACAACTAAAAAAGATTCCAAGTGCTGCAACTAAAAGATCCTGAATGATGCAGTAAAGAATAAAGATCCCACGTGTGGCAGCTAAGACCTGGCACAGTCAAATAAATTTTTTTTTTTTTAATGATGAAGTAACTGAGTCTCAGAACCCTAAGATTCCACAGCTGGGAGATGACAACCTACACTCTTCCCCTCTCTGCCTAGTGACAGAATCTCAGCACAGATCAGAGCACAGCTGCAAGGAGCCATCCTGGTAACAGATAAAAAGAAGCTGAAACAGCCAGAAGTGCTGACATTGAGCAGTGTGTGTGTACTGTCACTTCAGTCGTGTCTGACTCTTTGCAACCCCATGGACTATAGCCCTCCTGGTTCCTCTGTCCATGGAATTCTCCAGGTGAGAATACTGGACAAGGTTGCTATGCCCTCCTCCAGGGGATCTTCCCAACCCAAGGATCAAACCCAGGTCTCTGTACATCTCCTGCATTGGCAGGCGAGTTCTGTACCACTAGCAGAGGGCTTCCCCGGTGGCTCAAATGGTAAAGAATGCAATGTGGGAGACCTGAGTTCGATCCTTGGGTTGGGAAGATCCCCTGGAGGAGGGCATGGCAACCCCCTCCAGTACTCTTGCTTGGAGAATTCCATGGACAGAGGAGCCTGCCGGGCTATATTCCATGGGGTTCGCCAAGAGTCAGACATGACTGAACGACTAAGTACAGCTCAGCACAGCGCCACCTGGGAAGCCTGTCGAGCAGAGTCTGGGGGTATGAACTGGCTCTTTTTTTTTCTCTGCTAGTTCCAATGTCTTGCTATTTCTCTCTCTTTCTGACCTCAGCATTTGGGGTAACACTTTCTAAAAACTACCATTCTCCAATACAGAAGTCAATAAAATAAAAAGGTAAAAATAAAAAACAAGCAAAATGTAGTATATGAACATATGAAATATTATTCAGTCTTAAAAATAAAATAGAATTAACACATGCTACAACATGGATGAAGCTTGAGGACATTATGCAGGGACATAAGCCAGACACAAGGGGACGAATGTTGCATGAACACACTTATACGAGGTTCTAAGAGCAGTCGAATTCCTAGAGTTAGAAAGTAGAATTGTGATGGAGGAAGGGGAGAGTGGGAATGAGTATTTAATGGATAAGGAATTTGTGAAGATGAAAAAGTTCTGGAGATGGATGGTGGTGGTGGCTTAACAATGTGAATGTAATTAATGCCACTCAACTGTACACTTAAAAATGATTAAAATGGTAAATTTTATGTTACATCTATTTTACCACCCAGAAAAAAAAATTGTGATTATGCTATTCTCTTAAACCACATAGAAAATCCATGTGGGGAAAAAACCCGAGGGAGATGAGTAGGACCAGGGTTGGAGACGGACCTCAGCTGTGTGAACCACCGGCTCACCCCTCACCCCAGGTATCTCTACCCTACCCACCGCCTTCAACCTAAAGCAGTTGGTGGAAACCTTTGGTTCTGATTTTCTTCAAGAAAACATCTCATCCTAAAATCAGAAGATCCATGACAATTATAAGTTACTTTCAAATTTAGTCAATAGATCAGATGGTGGAGATGGTGGCTCCATGACAACACTCACGGGTCCCACGTTGACACTCTGCTGCTCCGAGCATGTTTTCCACATGACAGGAATTTACACCCAGCTATGGGGCCTGGTTTGGGGTAGCTTGAAGGATGTGTAGCTTCCCCTCATGACATCACCCTCAAACGTTTTAGGCCTTGTCCCCTAACCCACTTGGGTTCACTCAGTGACTGGTAAGGTAGACTCATCCAGTCTCCTTGAAGCTTGTGTTAGTTAGGTTGCTTTTGGAGCTAAGTAACAAGAAAATCTGGACTTGAGCTGGTTCGCCCAGCAAAGAAATGTATTTTCTCATACAAGTGGTGGGCCAGAGGGACAGCAGGGCCCAGGTGCTTTATGCATCTGGATAATTCCAGCAAGATCTCGGCTCTTTCCGTTGCTCTCCTCTGCTGTTGTTTGCTGTTGCTTACTCACTAAGTTGTGTCTGACTCTTTGCCACCCCGTGGGCTGCAGCACACCAGGCCTCCCTGACCTTCACCATCTCCCTGAGTTTGCTCGCATCTCTGAGTCGGTGATGCTATCTAACCATCTCATCCTCTGCCGCCCTCTTCTCCTTTGGCCTCTACCAACCTCAATCTGCACTTCCTCCTGAGGCTGGTTCCCTTCCTGGTCCATAAAAAAATAACCAAAATGCTGTTGACTTATGTACGCAGGAAGCTTGAGGGAATGATCCTAGCTTCATGCTCAGCTGGATCCAGGTCCAAACACTGTCATCGGTGCTCTCTGTATATCTCTCTTCTTATCCCTCATCTCAGCTCTGCTTTACTATCAGACAAACTTGATCCAGGTGGACACAAGATGGCAGTTCACAGCCTCTAGCCTACATCCCAGATACAGCTCCCAATGCCAATTTATGAAGAAGTGTCTTTCCCCAAACCTATAAGAAAGGATGTGTGGGAAACCATGATGGGCCCCATTCTTATAACATGCCATTCCTGAACCCGTCAATAGCCGTCAGGATCAAGCCTTCTAGTTGTAAGAGCTTGAGTCACATGACTACTTTGGACCAGAGGAATTCCAGCCAGGGTAGAGGTGCTGACCTGTCTTTCATACCCAGAGGCCAAAAAGCATGATCTGAAGAAGCCAGGAGACCATGAAGGGCTCTAAGATAAGCATCAAGTTATGCTCCAGGACCCTAAAACCACAGCTGTTCCCAAAGTCCAAAAGGACAGACAGCTGGGTGAGCCACTTGTTTGCTCATCGGTTTTGATTCAGTAAAGAAAGATGTGAGCTCCAGGATCTCTTGGGAGGCTGCCAGATAAAGAACCATGTGGTTTTTAAAACTCCCTCTTGGAGCTCACACTCACGACAAATGCAATCATGGTTCTATATGTCTGGCATCAAGAGACAGTAATCTTTCAGCAAGTTTGAAATCTCACTTGGTGTATTTTTTCTCAGCCTTATCACTAGAACTTCAAAGTTAACCCGAAGATACTCCTGAGTTAGCAGGAAGCCCAGCAGTATTTCTTTCCTGACAGATCTTTGAGCTCCAGCTCCAGCGATCTCCGGGAACGCAAGGTGACTCCTCGTTGGGAAAATACTGCATTTGTCCCTTCCATAGGAAGGCCTGTTGCTCACCATATGGAGTGAGGCTTTTCCAAACCCAAGAAAGAAATATGTCCCATTTGCTCCATAACCCAAGAAGAAAATAAAACACAGATTCTCACAAATAGGAGAGGGTTGAATTGTGTTTGTTATTCTCAGCTTCGAAGCAGCATTGATTACTTCTAGATGAAAAAAAAAAAAAAAGAGTTCCATTTCTAAAATACAGTCACTCCACATCAGATTTATATACTTGAACTTAAAGGAAGCCAAGTAAAGTTATCTGTTCCTGTTGTACCTGATTAACCTCAATACACAAATCCTACAAATCAATAGTTAATTAAAAATGTGGCACTGCCTCCGTAGTTCAGTTACCTCATCCCTCTGCAAACACTACCCACCTTGCATATTATGCAGCTAAAAGCCACATGGGCCACCCTCTAGGGCAATGTAGAATTGTACATACAATAAAATAAACATATTTCCAAAATATTTCTATTCAGGGACTTCAGATGTCATTTTCAGGCTGTATTCGTAATTCTAGGCTTCCCATAGAAGCTGCCTCGGGTGTTCTGCAGAGCTGCCCAAGCCTTGGAATCACCCTCATATGGACATGAAGCCCATATTCTCTGCATAGTCAAGGTTTGTAAAGATGCTCCCATGGCGATTTGAAGTACTGGGTTTCCATTTTTCAAACTGTCTCCGGGCTAAGAGCCTAAGAACTCACCCACACCTCATACTCACCCACGCCTTCTAAGCTAAAAATAATCAAGAACAATAAGGCAGACCTGATTTATTTGTCATTTCCTGGTTACTGGTAACTCTTTGTTGGGTTTCTTTGTTTTTTACTTCACACTCTTTTCTGCTATAACTAAATCATCTATATATATATATATTTTTTTTTGATAAGTGTATGGGTGCCCTACCTTATTCCAAAGGGGAATTGCAAACAGTGCAGTGGAAATAGCTTTGCCAGAACCACGCATTGAAGTAGAGTCAAGTCACACACTGATTTCACAAGTGATTTCCTCTGGTGGTCTTGCCTGTGCTCCCCCACAACCACCATCAGCCTTCTGGTACCAGGTGCATCCACCCCTGCCCCTGGACTCAATTTGGGCCAACCATAGCATCTCAAACCCCTGGTCTACAGGTGGACAAGCAGCCCAGGAGAGTCCATCACAACCCTTTCCTGGGAGTTTTCATACTGGAGCTGGAAAGAAGAAGCCAATTTTCTTCTTGGTGACAAAGCCATCAGAACGAATAGCCAAGACACATCTGCCAAGATCCCCATCATACACAAAAACTCCATCTATGGTAGGAGGAAAGAAACTAAGACACAGAAGTGAGAGATGGAAAGAAAATGGACAAGAGAGAGCTGCTCCATGGTCTGGTTATTTCAGCCAACATGTTCCCTTTTCTGCTTCAGTGAGTCAAATGCTTAAGCCTGGAAAAAATACCCCATGAGGAGATAAAGACAAGACACCCACCCCTCTGGCCTTTACTGCAATCGATGTTTATATACTTTAACCTCAATCCCCAACATAGGTGACAGAATCCAAAAGACCAAGAACCTCAGCAGCCAAGAGCAAAGGCTGGGACTTCCCTGGTGGTCCAGTGGCTAAGAATCCACGCTCCCAGTGCAGGGGGCCCAGGTCCAATCCCTGCTCAGGAAACCAGATCCCACATGCTGCAAGTAAAGAGCCCACATACCGACGTGAACATCGAAGATCCCGTGTGCCACAACTAAGATGCACAAATAAATGCATTAAAAATATTTTTTAAAAAGAGCAAAAGCTGTTGGTTCCTGCTCCTCCATCCTCCTAGTTGCAGGAACTGGAAAAGATTTCACTAGTTTCTATAAACCAACAGTGAGGGGGACCTGACCACTCCTCTTGGATTGCCTGGGGTTAGACTTTCAAGAACAGGAACTTGGCACTTTGTGGGCACCCTTAGCCAATGGGCTACCTAAAGAGAAGCAGAACTGTGGGAGGCAGGGAAACAAATTGGGTCTCCAAAGAGTCTAGGCAGATTCATTTTTATATTTGGCAAAACTAATACAATTATGTAAAGTTTAAAAATAAAATAAAATTTAAAAAAATAAAATAAAATTACAAAAAAAAAAAAAAAGAAGAAGGAAGGGATCTGAGGATCCCAGGGGGTGGAGTATCAAAGAGAAATGGGGGGGCTTTGGGGGGACTGTCCATGGAGATGAGATAGTGGTTGTAGCCATTTTATAGGAAGCCTGCAGCCTCAGAATGGGCACTAAAGATGTCAGTGCAGTTTGGACAAATGAGCTCAGATCATCAGCAGTGGTTCCTGGAAGCCACCTTGCAGATGGAGAGTTAACTGAAGTGGTCCTGAGATAAGCCAAGAGCATCCACCTTCATGCCCAGCAGGTGACAGCCTTCTCAGTCTCTACTAACAATAATTAACATGTTTTGAGCACTTTCTAGGCACCAGGAACCACGGTAAGAGTTTAGCAGGCATCATATCAGTTATTTCTTGCAATAGGCCTATGAGGTAAAGATTCCACTTTTATCTCCATTTTACAGGTGAGGAGAATTCATAGTCTTACAATTCAAAGAAATTAAGTCCATTTCACCAAGTCAATGGCACAGTCAGGATTCCAAATGAATTCTTTCTGACTCCAAAGCTAAGATGCCAGGGTACCCTTCTGCCCAACCCTCCCAGTTCTCCTCCAAGACACTGGACTCTATCGCTGACACCCACACCTTCAGGCCCTGGACAGCACCTTTGCTCCAATTCTCAGGCCACCAAAATTGGATCAAGGATCGGCACTGATTCACAACTGCAGTTGCTGGCTCTGTGACCATGGCTGGACCACTTTGGATCGCATCAACCCCCACCAAAGCCTGCCTACATTCCCCACCCTCTCTTTACATAGTGATGAGAATGATGGGGTTCACAGCCCACTCGTTAAAGTTAACTCAGTTCCCCTAGCCCCACTCTGCTCAATCTCCCTGCCCTTCCCCATCAACCCACCCCACGGAGGCCCAGAACACCTCGTGGTCAAATCCACCTATGTATTGACAAAGGGTCACAATTTTCCACCTTAAGTTCAGAGCCAAGGTCTGTGCACTGGGCACAAAGGAGAGAACGCTTTGGATTATTTCCAACGAAATGAAAGTAAAGAGCAGAGAAGAAATGAGGGAGACCAGGCCTGACACTGCACTGAGTCCCGTAAAATGACAAATGCTGTACACTCATGTCAGGAAGCCAAGGCTATAAAAGCCACAAGTGAATTAGGAAGGAGTCCAAAGCAGTGATGTCATGTGAGAACACTGCTGCCTTGCAACAAGGCTGGTGCTCAATTCCTGGTCAGACAAGTTCTCAGACCCTGACGGTGCCACTCATCAGGAGAAGGTGGGAGAAAGGCAGAAATGCATCCCAAATGAATTCTGGAGTCACTACTTCTCTCAGGGAAGCCAGGGTGACCAGGGAACACAGCCACCCTCTCCTCGATGAAAAGCGTTCCAAGAAAGATGTGAGCGTGGACATTTGTCAGTCTGCGGCCAACATCCCCATGAGCATCCTGTCTGTCATTGTGTACAGCCTTGTCGTCGTCGTTCAGTCATTAAGTCGTGTCCGACTCTGTGACCCTACGGATTGCAGCACACCAGGCTTCCCTGTCCTTCACTATATCCTAGAGTTTGCTCAAACTCATGGCATCATCACGAGTTGGTGATCCCATCCAACCATCTCATCCTCTGCCACCCTCTTCTCCTTTCGGTTTCAATCTTCCCCAGCATCAGGGTCTTTTCCAATGAGTCGGCTCTTTGCATCAGGTGGCCAAAGTATTGGTGTTTTAGCTTCAGCATCAGTCTTTCCAATGAATATTCAGGACTGATTTCCTTTAGGATGGACTAGTTGGATCTCCTTGCAGTCCAAGGGACTCTCAAGAGTCTTCTCCAGCACCACAATTCGAAAGCATCAATTCTTCAGGGCTCAGGCTTAAAAAACTACATAATTTGTTCAGAGCTCCACAAAAAAGGCTTATTTCTACTCTTCACAGTGTCAGCTGGGATGACTTCAGTGGGAGTGGAGGGGCCATTCTCAAGACGGCTCATTCTGTGGCTGGAGAGTTGATGCCAGTGTCAGCTGAGAGCCCAGATGGGGCTGTGAGCCAGAGGCCTCAGCTCTTCCACGTGGGCCTTGCGGTGGGCTGCTTAGTGGCTGGGTTCCAATCGTGAATTTGCAGAGAACTTGGGCTCCAAAGTCACAGAGAGCTACTGCCGCTGTGTCCTATTTATGGAAACAGATTCAAAGGTACTCCACCTCCCCATGGGGGTATAACAGGTTTCTAGAAGAATCCTTATGATGGGAGATAGCATTGATATTACAATCCGCCACAGCCAACAGGGTATTTCATGACTTCACCAGGCTGTCCTAACTTACAAAGTGAAAGTGTTAGTCATTCAGTTGTACCTGATTCTTTGAGACCCCACAGACTGCTGACCGCCAGGCAAGCCAGTAACTTACAAACCGGACTTAAAATAACTGCTTCAACCAACCATCCACAAACTCCCCAACTAAGAGTTTTAGAAAACCACTGGACTCAAAGAAAGGAAACCAGAGACAGTAAAAGTCACTCATGAAGCAGGCTTAGAGAAGGAAAACTTCCCCAAGATATTTACATATTTTCACTTCATTTCCCTACAATGCCTGAAGCTCTACTCATTAGAAACTCATTTGAGATAACTAGTAACCAATTAAAAAATGCAAACACCTCAGGGTCTAGCCTGAGTCCTCCAAACCGTCCTGTAACTGTGATTCATCAAGGATTTCCTCCTGCCCCCTGCTGAGAGGTAGCCACAAGGGGAGACTGGAGAAGGGTAACTGTTGCTAAAAGCCCTTACAGATAGAGACCTGGGTAAAGGAGCAAGTGGAGCTCAGCAGAGGGTGTAGGGAGGTAAGTTTGGTTATGCATCGGAACAAGCTCTACAACTGATGCTTTCGAACTGTGATGCTGGAGAAGACTCTTGAGAGTCCCTTGGACAGCAAGGAGACCAAACCAGTCAGTCCTAAAGGAAATCAACCCTGAACATTCACTGGAAGGACTGAAGCTGAAGCTCTAATACTGTTGCCACCTGATACGAAGAGCCGGCTCATTGGAAAAGACCCTAATGCTGGGAAAGACTGAAGACAGGAGGAGAATGGGATGATACGGCTGGATGGCATCAACAACTCAATGGACATGAGTTTGAGCAAACTCTGGTAGACAGTGAAAAACAGAGAAGCTTGGTGCAACTGAGCAGCTGAACAACAAAATATAGCCCCAATCAGGCTGCAAGATCTGTCGCTCCTGGTAAGTCAAGTCACTTTCCAAAACACCCTCGCACAGCTGCGCTGATGGCCAGCTCCACTAGCAGCTGGTGGAGCCACGACTCACGCTGTCACCACTCCCCCCAAAACCTCTCCTGTGAGCACTTTGAATCAATGCAACAGGAATGGACTTTTGCCACAGATCGGCATATGCTGCCAAGAGCATGCTTCCTCTCTGCTCAGAAAGGAAAACTCTCCAGGTGTTCATACCAACAAGAGACCACAAGAAAATATTTTTATTCTGCTATAGCCATGAGGCTGGACACATTTTCTCCAGGGGGTGCATTTCTCTCTCAAGAGTTAATTTGCACTCTGAGGTACCATCTGTCTGTTCTCCAGCTGACTTTTCAAAGCATCGCTGCTCCCTAAATGGTCACCAGGCCTGCCCTGCAAGCCCCCAGGTGATGCTGAACTCAGGTGAGAAAGCAGGAGGTTTCAGGGGAATTCCATTAGGCATCTTGGAATCTCAGTATGCTTTGAAATTTTTTTTTTCCCAAGCTCTGGGCCAAACCAGAGGTTGGGGAAAATTACTTACAAAGATTACTTGTTTGTAATCTGCTTTGGTGTTGGAAAGTGCTAGGGTAAGGATCTGCACAGGCAGTGGAAAGGGGCCCCTAACTGAGTATCAGGTGGTTTTCTGAAATACTTCCCCCATCAGACAACCCTTAGGTTAAAGACTAGAATGTGATATACGAGTTATCTAGGTGATGAGGCAAATGGTGGAAAATTCTTCCAAGCGGAGAACCAGCATATCCAAAGACTGAGAGGTGAAAAATTGTTTGAGGAGCTGAAAGAAGTTCATATAATTGTTGGAATAAGGAGTGAGGAATGTAGAAGTAAGCTGGACCCAAACCAAAAAGGTTCTTATCAGCCATGTTCATCGTGTGGGAAAAAGGGAGCCAGAAGGTGACCTTAAGCAGAGGAGTAAAATCCTCTTTGTACTATAAAAAGAGGAATCTGGGGGTGCCCTTGGCAGTCCAGTGGTTAAGACTCTGTGCTTCCACTGCAGGGGGCCCAGATTCAATCCCTGGTCAGGCAAGTAAGATTCCACATGCTGGGGTGCGGCCAAAAGAAAGAAAAGCAAAAATCTAAGAGGAGAAATCTAAGACTCCCCTGGTAGTCCAGTGGTTGAGAGTCTGCCTGCCAATGTAGACAGTCTTCCCGGGTCTGGGAAGATTCCACAGGCTATGGGGCAACTAAGCCCTCACCCAGCAACTACTGAAGCCCATGAACCACAGCGCCCATGCTCTTCAACAAGAGAAGCCACCACAGTGAAAAGCCCATACACCGCAGCTAGAGAGCAGCCCTGCTCGTCACAACTAGAAAAAGCCTGTGCACAGCACTGAAGACTCAGCACAGCCAAAAATAAAAATAAACACATAATTAAAAGTTTTTAAGAAGAGAAATCTGGCTAGAGGGTGGGAAGGAAGGCAGGTTATCAGGGGGGAGGCTGCAATAATCCAAGTGAGATGAGATAGTTGGCCAAACCAAGGTTGTAGCAAGGTGGATGGAGGGGAGAAGGTGGATTAACTTGACAGAGGTGGGGTTGAAGGAAGAATGCAGGATGGTGTCTAAGCTTTTTGGAAGCACGATGGTTGGTGGGGTGAGTTGGCCCTGATGAACCCAAGCATAAAAAGGAGGTCAGGAAAGGAAGGGTAAGCTGAGGTCAGTGCAAGAGGGACATTCAAGTGGAGGTGACTCAAGTGCTATTTGATACACAGTGGGGTCATGCAGAAAGTTCCAGAAGGTAAATAAAGACTGAAGTGTTAGGGAACTGTTGACTGAAACCACCACCTTGGCCAGGCACGATGATGACCACTTATGTGAGCTGTCTCACGAGAGGTCCTGATAGGGAACACCGTGCTGCTGCGAAAACTACCGTGGAGAATTCAGGAGTGGGGGGAGACACCAGGCCACGTGTTCTACCAACTTTCCAGAATCCTTCTCCCTGGAATCCGTCTTGGCTGAGAGATGCTCTCACCACCAGAAAGGACCCTGAGTCAGACCAAAGGTGTGACTAGCAAGATAACTGGCCAGAGACAAACCAGAAACTAGCCCCATTACAATAAAACAAACAAACAAACAAAACAACCTGAGGCTGTGAGCCACGTGGCAGAGCAGTTCTCCTGGTTTCCCTTACCCTGCTGCCCTCCCCCAGGCACCCCTTCCCAATAAGGTCGTTTTTTTTGTCAATGTATGTTTATCCTCAGACAATTCATTACCAAGTGTTAGACAAGAGTCCACTCTCTAGCCCTGGAAGGGGTCCCTCTTCCTGCAACAGAAGGACCCTGGGAGTAGATGATCCCCCACAATAAGGTTCAGAGGAATAAGAATAGAACCCAGGGGACAGGTGAAGGGACCTGTGATTAAAACCAACCAACCTTCAGATACCTTCCCCAAAAGACCCACTGATTGTTGGTTTCCTCAGTATGAGTTATTCAGGACCATATTTAAATATCATATTCAAAATAACTCAAAACATTTAATCCTGCCTTTTTTTAAATTAAATCTAAAAAACAGGAGTTCAACTTATTGCACAGACCCTGAAGCAATTTTCTGGCAAGTATCTATCAAACAAAAATCCGATCTGACTCAAGAGGGTGTCACATCAAGTGTAAGAATCCAATCCCATTGTCTGTAAGAGCCTTTCTGCCAGGTACAAGACCCTAATCCAGTTGAAGTGATTTTCCATTGATTAACAGGCTGGGAATACACGTGTTGGTTTTTTGAGATTCTTTCCCTCTGTCTTGATGCAAGCTGTGTATAATTTTCACAGTCAAAAAGCTCCCAAACGTCAAAATAAAAATGACGCTTGGTCACTGGGGAGGCAGAGTATAGGTCAATAATCTTGATTATTTTTTAACTGTGAGGAGCCATTAATGTTAGTGAATAAGCAAATCTGTTTGCATAACCAGATTTTTATAGGCTACTGGGAATAAAGGTTTTCCTAAGTGGATGATTTGTACAACGATAGCCTTTGGGTCTCTGATGGTACAGCTCTGATGAGGAAATGTTCCTTTAATTATGTGGAAGGCCAATTACCATGTTATAGCCACATTGTTTTGCAGATTGCATACAATTTCACCATCTCCATAGCTTCAGCACTATAATTCTAGAGAAAATGCAGGCACCAAGAAGACACTTGAGGCACATTATGCTGGAGATGAAGATGTTTTAGCGAATTCAATTTAAGCTACAACATTAAAGTTATTTTGTTGAATAAAACATAACGCAATAATGAGCTTGTGTATGTCAACTCTATAGTGGAGGTAATAATAGCTCAAGAGAGAGTGTCCTCTCTCTCCTTTTTCATGCTCATTAGAGTAATAGATAATGCTATGGAGAGAACCTTGCTCTAATATGTACTTCATCTCAGGTTAAGTGTGTTTCTTGCAACTGCACTTCATGGGGGGAAAAAAAACAGTAAAGGGACTAATTTGGGAGCCATTCACATAAGTGCTACTACTTGGTATTTTTTATCCACTGAGATTTCTTGTTCCTGATGCCAACTAGGAACGGACTTTCTTGAAAAGTGCAGATTAATCACTGTCTTTTACTACTCAGCACTCGGAGGCTTGCAGAGAGAAATTTAAGAAATCAGTAGAGTGGAGATGGGGAAGAACATGATGGCAGAAAGGTGAAATGATTGCAGTCTTGATCTCAATCCTGCCACTAAACAGTGGAACCAATAACTTCCCTTCTAGAACTCAGTTGTTCTTGTCTGTGAAATGGAGGAGTAGGAGGGTCTTCAAACCTCCTTCAAAGAACTACCATTCCATGATCACATCCTGAACATGCAGGAAGACTACATTTCCCAGCCTCCCTTGTGATTACCACGTGACTGCATTTCCACCAACAGGAATGTAAGAAATCACATGCTGCTTTTGAGTCAAGGTAATTAAAAGCAAGTGTATGGATGTGAGAGTTGGACTGTGAAGAAAGCTGAGCCCCGAAGAATCAATGCTTTTGAACCGTGGTGTTGGAGAAGACTCTTGAGAGTCCCTTGGACTGCAAGGAGATCCAACCAGTCCATTCTGAAGGAGATCAGCCCTGGGATTTCTTTGGAAGGAATGATGCTAAAGCTGAAACTCCAGTACTTTGGCCACCTCATGCGAAGAGTTGACTCATTGGAAAAGACTCTGATGCTGGGAGGGATTGGGGGCAGGAGGAGAAGGGGACGACAGAGGATGAGATGGCTGGATGGCATCACTGACTCGATGCACGTGAGTCTGAGTGAACTCTGGGAGTTGGTGATGGACAGGGAGGCCTGGCGTGCTGCGATTCATGGGGTCGCAGAGAGTCGGACACGACTGAGAGACTGAACTGAACTGAACTGTGGGTTCTCCATGCTTCCTCTGTTTCCCATCCACATGGCTACAAGAGATGGCAGATTTACAGGCTGGAAACCTCCAAGATCTCTGAAACGCTGTTGGAGAAGGCCTACCAAAAGAGCCCCTGCCTTGCACTGGACTGTTATATGGGTGATATTAAATGGTTACTGTGGGAAACCTCTGACTTTCCAGGATTTCTTTGTCACAACAGCACTGTCTAGTGTTATCTTGACTAACATACAAGGTTCTGAGAGATCTAACGACAGAGAAAGAAGTCAGACTTCAATTACACTGCTAATCTTGACTACATCTTTAAAAATTAAACAGATCATCCTATAAAACAGATCATCCATATTCCTTTTAAGCATGCATGGCACATATGCAAAATATTCAGCACATATAAAGCCATAAGAGAAACCACAACCAAACCCCCATAATTGGCATTATACAGATGACATTTTCTGACTATAATGCAGCAAAATTAGAAACTGACAGTAAAAAGACAGTTAAAACACAAGCATACATTTGGAAAATTAAAAATACCCTTCTGAATAACCTGTGAGTTAAAGAAGAAATCACAATAGAAATTACTAAATATTTATAACTGAAAGACAACAAAACTGTATATTTATGTCTTTTTTCACATGGACTCATTCAGCTACTTGGCTTTCACTTTCATCATGTCATTCTAGGAGGCAGTGGTTGTTTTATTTCAACCCTACCTACTTTTACAGCAACTGGGAATTGATAAGAACATTCTCATTTCTTCCAGAGAACTAAACACTGAGCTGAATTGTGCAGCAATACAACCATGGAAGGAACAACTCTGTGTCGCTGGTGGGCAGGACAGCAGGGGTGGGGAACGGTAAGCATGCACATACTTGCAAACTTGTGCAGTGACAGACACAAATAATCCCCTTGGCAGCTCTTTTGCTATGCTGAGCATCCAGACAGAAACTAAAAGTCAGTCACTGAGTTATCTCAACACTCATTTTAACTTTTGGCAGCAAGTTGCAACTGAGAGATAGAAAAGAGACAAGAGTTAAAATAATGTACGTGCGTTCATGCGTGCTCAGTCGCTTGGGTCACATCCAACTCTTTGCGACCCTACGGACTGTAGCGCTCCAGGTTCCTCTGTCCATGGGATTCTCCGGGCAATTCTACTGGAATGGGTTGCCATGCCCTCCTCCAGGGGATTCTCCCAACCCAGGAATGGGATCAGCGTCTCCTGCATCATTCTTTACCCACTGAGCCATCTGGGAAGCCCAAAATAATGTACACACATGTGTAAAAGAAAATGATGAAACCAATTGTATATTTCTTTCTCTTTAGCTCTCAGGTCAGTTGTCCCGTCATATACCAAGGGGCCACACACAAACTTGCTCCTGGGGTAGTGTCCTTGCTAGAAGCCACCACACAGGTTAGTCTGTGGGGCAAGCACGTGCTCGTGGAATCATGTGCAGGAAGGAGCTTCAGAAGGTGCTACCCTCCAGGAAGGAGGGATATGGGATCAGGTGAGATGGCTTGTCTGTATCTGTGATGTTGTTTCTTAAGAAACCAGAAAAGGTCTGAACCAAATATTGCAAAGTTATGTTGTTAATGGGGGTATTATTTCCTTATTGTCTGGGGTTTTTTCCTGCATGGGCTTATTACTCTCAGAAAAAATGGTGCGAAAATTTGATTAGGTGAGATACCAAAGTTCTGGTGTGTGACAGGGAGGGCGCTCTCTTGCTGATACCATGTGGACACAGCAGGTCAAAAGTACTTTTTTATTGTTCTGGAGCCGCTCAGTGTCAGAGTTCTACAGCAGCGGGCTGAGTCAGCTCGTTTCAGCCACTCAACCTTCCAGAACATCATCTCTGCAAATCTGCAGTGCAACGCTGACTTCTTAGATCACCCTCTGGGTGAAAAGGAACCACCTCTAGGGGTGGGATGGGATGGGCCACCATCTCCACAAAAAGCAGCAACAACAGTAGAAGCCCAGGCTTTCCCGGGTGGGGCGGAGGGTGGGGAACTGTCCTAGGATCACAGGTGTTCCAAATGTAACATCTATGAAGGATTCTCCTCTCTGTTGCGTCCCACACAGGAATCTCATTAACAGATGTTCCCATGTTTTACTATACAGAGTGAGATAAGTCAGGAAGAGAAAAACAAACACCATAAATTAATGCATGTATGTGGAATCTAGGAAGACGGTACTGATGAACCTGTTTGCAGGGCAGCAGTGGAAGTGCAGACATAGAACAGACTTATTGTCATGGGGTTGGGAGCGGGGAAGGTGTGTACCAAGGAGAAGATGGGACTAACAGAGAGAGTAGCATGGAAATACATACATTAACATATGTAAAAGAAAGAGCCAGTGGGAATTTGCTGTGTGAACCAAGGAACTCAAACCGGGGCTATGTGAAAACCTAGAGGGGTGTGATGGGGTGGGAGGTGGGAGGGAGGTTCCAGAGGGAGGGGACATATGTACTGCTACTGCTGCTAAGTCACTTCAGTTGTGTCCAACTTTGTGCGACCGCACAGACGGCAGCCCACCAGGCTCCCCCGTCCCTGGGATTCTCCAGGCAAGAACACTGGAGTGGGTTGCCATTTCCTTCTCCAAAGCATGAAAGTGAAAAGTGAAAGTGAAGTCACTCAGTCGTGTCCGATTCTCAGCGACCCCATGGACTGCAGCCTTCCAGGCTCCTCCGTCCATGGAATTTTCCAGGCAAGAGTACTGGAGTGGGTTGCCATTTTCTCTGGGACATATGTACACCTACGGCTTATTTATATTGATGTATGGCAGAAACCAACACGATATTATAATTATCCTTCAATTAAAAAGTAAATTAAGAAAAAAGAAAAAATGCTACCATGTTTAAAACTTTAAAATCTCTCCTTTGACATATATGATGTCTGGGTTTTACTTCTATATTACAGAGGCTATGGGGGCGGGAGTGGGAGGATGTAGATAAAACAAGGTTGGCACAAACTAGGAATTGTTGAATGGCTTCATGGTTACAGAGCAGGCATTAAACTACTCTACTTTTTATATATTTGAAATTTTCTGGAATAAATTTTTAACCACTTTAGAGCAATTTGGCAATATCTAATAAAATTACATTCCCTTTGACACAGCAATTCCACCTCTTGAAATTCACCAGATATACTAGCAAAAATGCCAAATAAAGTGTTATTCCTTGTAGCACTGGTTCTAAGAGCAAGATGCTGGAAACAAGTATTCTTCAGGAGAGGATTGGTTAGGGACTTCCCTGGTAGTCCAATGGCTAAACTCCATGCTCTCAATGCAGAGGGCCCAGGTTCGATCCCTGGTCAGGGGACTAGGTTCTGAATGCTGCAACTAAGAATTCGAATGCCAAAACTAAAAGATCTCTCATACCGCAGCTAAGACCTGCAGCAACCAAATAAATAAATATTCAAAAAAAAAATGAGGGGGTTAATTACATTATAGCCCATCAAACAATGGAATAGATCTGTGCAGCAGATAAAAGGTAATGAAATTTCTAGGTCCTAACATGAGACAAACTCCAAGATAAAATGTGATGGGCAGGATAATGCGCCCCCCAAAAAATGTCTAAGTTTTATTCCTGGAACCTGAAAATATGTCCCTTCACATGGTAAAAGGGATTTTACACGTAGGATTAAGTTAAGGATTTTGTGATCCGGAGATTATTTTGGATTATCCAGGTGAGTCCAGTGCATCACAAGAGGTCTTATAATAGGGAAAAAGAAGGGTCAGAGCCAGAGAGGGATCTGAGGATGTTACACTGCTGAGTTTGAAGGGGCCCCGAGACAAGGAACACAGGAACCTCTAGAAGATGCACAAGGCAAGGCAGCAACTTGGTTTTAACCCAGGGAGACCCATGAGGATTTGGGGCCTCCAGAGTATACAAAAAATAATTGGTGCTGTTTTAAGTACTAAGTTTGTGGTGATTTGTTATAGCAGCAGGAGGAAACCAACACATCATGGAAAAAATAGATGCAAAACAGGTTTATAGCTTCATTTATAGGAGATGGTATGTAGAGGTATAGATATAGTTATAAATATACTTTCTGGAAGGAGACAAGAAACTGATTGCCTGTGGGGAGAACTGGAGGCAGAATAAAAGGGATGGAAGTGGGCCTTTTCCATGTGTCCCGCTAAGTCCGTTCAGAATGCCATAACAGGACCCATAGGCTGGATGCCTTACAAACAATAGCAATTTCTTCCTCGCAGTTCTGGAGGCTAGGAAGTCCATGGTCAAGGTGCCAGCAGATTTGGTGTCTACTGGCTCAGAGACAGGCGTCTTCTGGCCGTATCCTCACATGGCAGAAAGGGGGGAGGGGGCTCTCTGGGGTCTGCTTCGTAAGAGCACTAGTTCCACTCATGAGAAGTCCACCCTTATGACCTAATCACCTCTCAAAGGCCCCACCTCCTAATACCATCACATGACGGGGTAGGGTTTCAACATATGAATCTGAGAGGTGGTGGTGTGGGATGGGACACACACATTCAGCCCTTTGTATTAACACCTTTTTGAGTTTTGTACCACTTGAATGTTTTGGCTAGGGAAAACAATAAAATTTCCATTAAAATAAACTTCCCTAGGGAGTTCCCTGGTGATCCAGTGGCTAAGACTCCACACTCTCTGTGCAGGGGACCCCGGTTCAATCCCTAGTCAGGAAATTAGATCCCACGGGCCACAGCTAAGACTTGGTGCAGCCAAACAAAGAAATAAATTTTTCTTTAATTTAAGTTTATTTATTTTAATTGGAGGCTAACTACTTTACAATATTGTATTGGTTTTGCCATACATCAACATGAATCTGCCATGGGTGTACACGTGTTCCCCATCCTGAACCCCCCTCCCACCTCCCTCCCTGTACCATCGCTCTGGGTCATCCCAGTGCACCAGCCCTGAGCATCCTGTATCATGCATCAAACCTGGACTGGTGATTTGTTTCTTATATGATATTATACAGTTTCAATCCCATAAATTTTAAAAGAAGAAAAAAAATTTAAAAGCTTCCCTCTATTACCATGACATGCAGATTTTCAAGGTTTGGATTGTTTTTAGGTGTATAATAAGCTCAAGAAGCATGGAAACGAGTGATCACTACTCAGTGGGCGGGGCTCCTGACTGAGAAACAGACAAAACTAGGAGGAAAATCTGACCGGATTTCACTGACTACATGGCATTCACCAGCTCACAAAGGGAGTTGCTCAGTGGCCCCCTTCAGGACTGACTTGGGATATTTCTCCCAAATAATAAATAAGCCTGCACTACAGACCTTCTCCAGTCTCCTCAGGGCTCTTCTCCCTCCCCCAGCACATCCCAAAATGGCAGAAGGAACAAGGCCAAAGACGCTTTTCCTGGAGTCTGTTCCTCCATGTGGGCCATAGCTAGACTCTGCAACACCCCTTGTTCAACCTGAAAAAGTCCTCAATTGCCCTGATTTTATACATCAGCTAGGAGGCTTCCCAGGTGGCGCAGCGGTAAAGAATATGCCAGCCAATGCAGGAGACGCAAGGGACAAAATTTCTATCCCTGAGTCAAGGAAGATCCCTTGGAGTAGGAAATGGCAACCCACTCCAGTACTCCTGCCTGGAAAATTCCATGGACAGAGAAGCCTGGCGGGTTAAAGTCCATGGGGTCACAAAGGGACATGACTGAGTGAGTGACTGAGTGTGCACACACACACACACAGGGGACCAGTGGAAGACTGTAATAGTCCCAGGCAAAAATGCTTCCAGACCTAAAATGATTAGCTTTATGGAAGTTATTATGCAAATGTACGGTCATTTCAAAGCTATTCAGCCTTGTAAAGGCCTAGCAGAGAAAGAGGAGTCGAGTTGGACTCAAAAGTTTTTGATTATCCAAGTACACTCGAATTCTAATTTGAATATTAATATTAAAATACACTACAATTATTATGTGACCCCCATACCCTCAGATCTCTTTGAGCCTTACTTTTATCATGCTCAAAATCAGGGTGGTGGAGAGCTGACTAGAGAACAAAGGTTGGCCTAGTGTTATCAGTCCCTGGGGGTTTTCTCTCCGCTCACCTTTGCACCTGGACCACGGCATCAGCCTGACCTCCTGGACAACTGAGCGGAGGCAGCTGCAGGCACGCCCAAGCTCAAAGACTATGAGCCGGGTCCAGACTGGAGTTCAGAAATAGACAGGAGAACATTGACTCAGCACTTGCTACCAGCCGGACACACTTCAAAATATATTACTTGTGTTAACTCATTTATTCCTCTAGGCAACCCTATGAGACAGATATTGTTATTACTAACCACTCTGCCAAATGGGGAAACGGAGGCACCGCTGATGCTTGGCACCGCTTGGCCTCCATCCAATGATTCAACCACTCACCCCATCATCTCCTGGACCCATGTATGTTTCCTTTCTAAAGCAAATAAATCTAGTAATTTGGGGTTTCCTAGGTATGACATGAACATATCCCATGTGGATGGACAAAGGTTTGGACAGAATTAAACTAGACCCTTGAAATAACCTGAGGTCAGCCTTGGCCTGGACTTCCCTGGTGGCTCAGATGGTAAAGAATCTGCCTGCAATGCAGGAGACAAGGGCTTGATCCCTGGGTCAGGAAGATTCCTCTGGAGAAGGGAATGACAACCCATTGCAGTATTCCTACGTGGAGAATTCCATGGACAGAGAAAGCAGGCAGACTATAGTCCATGGGGTCACAAGGAGTCAGACACGACTGAGAGACTAACACTTTCACTTTCTTCACTTCAACCTTGGCCCTGACAATGACAAAGCCAAGATCTTCCTGGATGAGTCCAAACCCTGCCAGATGAGTCCTGGACCCCACACCCAGCAAATGGCTTGGATATGATGGTCTCATTCATTTTGGAGTAAAGTCGCCTCAAAACTAGCAGGACCAGCCAGCTGCTCACTTTCCACCCTCACGTGCTGCTCTTGGCAGACAAGAAGGAATTTTTAAAGACTAATTACACATTCTTTTTTATTGGTGCCATGTCTGTAGTATTTGCTGTCCCCAGCTGGTGCCACAGTAGGTGATATAAAAAGATGTATGAATAATGTACACAACAGCTTCAGAGTCATCAGAGAACCTTGCTGCCAAAACAGGGAAGGCACGCCGGGGCCGAGATAATGGATTTGAGAGGGAAATGAGAGATATGCATATTCCTGTTCGGTTTTCCCTGAAATCTGTGGGCTACCGTCAGATGAGCAAGTGGGATCTGCATCTAGCCCTAGAGAAAGCTCCCATCAAGACAGTACAGGGTATTCAACACAGCAATCCCACATTCGGAAATGCAACCCACCAAAATACAATCGCTGGTGTACAGATATTTATGGACAAGGATATGCATTTCAGCACTGTCCTAATTGTGGAGGAAAAAATAACTAAAGTTACTGATTTAATACGGTTTCTCCAGAAAGATCCCCTCTTGGGACAGGAGCCCTCCAAACAGAGGCTGCCTTGTAATGAAACAACCCCTGATGTGAGCAGATGCCCATAGGTCCTTAGAAATAACAAGATGATAGTGCTTTCCTGCTCCGGGGAAACTGAATATAGTGAAACAGAAGAGCAGAAGGGGTCAGCTGGAAATTGACTTGGAAGAGTTGTGGTATGGGGTTGTTGGTCCAAGAGTAGAGGCCCCTCCTCCACTCCTTCCCTCTTAGCTTCATCGACAGAGGTTGAGCAAGAGAGATGTTTGCTTTCCCAGCCTCCGTTATAGGGAGCAGCCTCGTGACCCAGGGGCGGCCACATGACCCAGTCTTGACCAATGAGATAAAAAGGGAAGTCTCCTGTGAAAGCTGTCTCCCCCTTCATAAGAAAACTGATCTCATTTCATCTTCTCCTTCCTCCTCCTCCTCTCCTTCCTCTTCCTTTATCTCCTTCGCCTTCTTCCTTCTCCCTCTCCAGCCCTTTTCCTCCTCCGCCTCCATCTCCTCCTCTTCCTCCTTCTTCTCTGCTCTCTCTTCCTAGACCTTTGAATGGAACTCTATAAAAGGTTTTCTGCTTAAGCCACAGCAGCCATCTTATAACCATAAGGAAAAGGCCAAGAGAATTGCAGAACCCCCAACCCAAAGCCCAGACATCATGTAACTTCTGAACCATCCCTAGAAACACCAACCTCCAGGCTTCCTGTGGATCTTCCCCATCACGTGCTAGTCTCTTGGTTGCTTCGGGGTGAATGTGTCCTAACCGCTATGTGGCCTGGCTGCCACAGAAGCACCCATTCAGCCTCAGAAAAGTCCTAGCCTTTTGCCTGGGCACTTGGAAATATCAGGACAATCCCTGTAGTAGGCTGCTGAAGAGTATCCCCCCCACCCCCACCCCTACAATGTAATCAAATTTACCCCAAACCTCAGAATATGACCTTATATGGAAATATGTCTTTGCATATATAATTAAGGTAAGAATTGAGATAAGATTTTGGGGGGGGCGTAAATCCAATGACAGTGTCCCTATAAGAAAATGACATACAGGTATTCAGGGAAGAAGGTCATATGAAGAGGGAGGCAGGGATTGGGGTGATGCAGCCACAAGCCTGGGAATGCCAGGAGCCATCGGAACCTAGAAGAGGCAAGAAAGAATTCTCCCCTAAAGCCTTCCGAGGGGGAAGGACCCTGCCAACACCCTGATTCCATACATCTGGACTTCAGAACCATGAGAATATATTTCTGTTGTCTTAAGCCCCTCAACTGTGGAGATTTGAGGCAGCAGCCCCAGGAAGCTACAACATTCCAACCTGTTCTGTGTCCCTAGTAGAAATACTTGGGACAAAAGTAGAAATACTTCTGCATATGTTTGAAAGGCTCTGTCATAAGGATTTTTTTTTAATGAGGCAGGCTTTCTGCATTGTCTTAGAAAGAGGTTGATGATATATTCTTAATTAAAAGAAGCAGCAAATTAAAGAATAATATATGCAGTACAACCCCATTTATTTGTGTGTGAGTGCTTTAATGACTAAGTGTGGAGAATCATCTGTAATCATTATTACAGGTAATAATTACAAGATGTATAATGATTTAATTATGAAATTTATAAATTCTGTAATAATCTATATGACAAACCCAGTAACAGTGATAAAATTTGGCCCGCTGTTATTCTCTCTCAAATCACCATTTTTCTTCCACAACAGCACGTCTCAACTCTGTGATGACACAAGGCCTGTGCATATTAAAACTCCATAGATATTTGCCAGGTGAGTATGTGGCCCCACTGCCTCATACCTGTGGAGCCCGAGAACTTGCTGAATTCACCAAATGAGTAAGTGAGAGACTGGACCCCAGGAGACTCTGAAAGTTTATTACCATTCTGGAGAGGTTGATTATTTACTTTTTTAAAAAAAATAGAAATTCTGCTCTTGGCAGAATAGCCTGTGGGCTCAAGTGCAAAATTATAACATGAAGGCAGACCTTGGGAACCACCCAGACAGCCACAAACAAGATCACAGACTCAAAATCGATCAACACAAAACCCCTGCAAGCCTTCCCACCAGGAAAAGTAGGTTTTGACAGAAGCATTTTGCTGGTACCCAGAGGTCAGCTCACAGGGGTGGCAGAGGAGAGGAGGAAGGAAGGCAGTACTTAGGTCAAGAGCAGTTGGGCGGGGAGGGGGGGGGGTGGGGGGGCGGCGGGGCTCCACCAGAAAGGGTCTGTTTTGCCAGGAGGTTGCTCTTCATTCAGCCCAAGTCATTATTAAAAGGCTTGGACACAAGTGAGCCAGGCTCCAGGTTGGCACACTGGCTCAACACAGGGTGTGGTGCCTGATGTCAGGGTTCTTCCCTTCTCTACCTGTATTGTAAGTTTAAACGTGTACACCCTCTCAGCTGGAGTCGGGGAGAGGGGGGAGTGGGGAGTGGCAAGAGAAGACCAGAACTCGCCCAACCTAATACACACCATGCACCAACCACTACTTACCCAATAACTCCACCGCACAAAGTACAGGCTGAGAGCTTGGGCATTGGAGCCAACAGACCTGGGTCCCAGTCCTGGCTTGGCTCAAGTAGCTTTCATTCTCTAAGCCTCCACTTCATCTATAAAGTGGGGCATGATGATTCCTACTGGGCTGATGTGAAGATTAAATGAGATGATGTCCCAGAAGCAAACCCCTTGAGATAAGGGGTTGGCAGAGCACCAAAGAATTGATGCTTTTGAACTGTGGTGCTAGAGAAGACCCTTAAGAGTCCCTTGGACTGCAAGGAGGTCAAACCAGTCAATCCTACATGAGATCAACCCTGAATACTATTTGGAAGGACTGATGCTGAAGCTGAAGGTCCAATACTTTGGCCACCTGAGGTGAACAGCTGACTCATTGGAAAAGACCCTGATGATGGGAAAGATTGAGGGCAGAAGGAGAAGAGGGTGGCAGAGGATGAGATAGTTTGATGGCATCACCAATTCACTGGACATGAACTTGGGCAAACTCTGGGAGATGGTGAGGGACAGAGAAAGCTGATGTGCTGCAGCCCATGGGGTCGTGAAGAGTCAGACGCGACTTGGCGATGAAACAACAACAACATAAGTAGCTAATCTGGGAGACGATCTTCAAAAGCACTGAATGGGGAGTGGGGATATGAGACAGTGGGGAAGCCAATACAGGAGGTGTCATGAGCTGGTCCCTGTCGTGGGCAACAAGAACTCAGGCACAGTGGGAAACTGAGGCAGACGACCTCAAGTGAGTCTCGGCCCCTTGTCTGCTGAAGGGGAAGGAAGCTGGGTTGTGGAAAGAAGCTGCCTGTGTTTGGCTTTAGGATGTTCCCGGCGTGATAACTGTCTGGTGCATCTGGTCTACCCCCTGAATGGCTGAGCAAGCAGGTGGTCACGGGAGCAGGAAGAAGCTCTGTGCTCACAGGAGTGTCTGTAACAGCTACATGCTATAGTGGACAAGAGAGCAGACTTCAAAGCTGGGCTGCCTGTGGTGGATTCCTGACCCTACCACCTACAAACTGTGGGCCTCGAGGGAGTAAGGGAGACAAGAGACCCCAGCTGGTAACCAGGGCTGATGACGGAACAGGAGGACATGAAGGTGAACAGCAAAGGTCACTCCACTGGGCCACAGTGTTCATGTAAAAACGTCAACCCAGCGGTCCTTGAGAAACATGAATGCTTGGTAATGTAAAATACAAGCCTAAGCAAGACAACAACCCCACAGACATGCAGAAAGGATGCTGCGAGTCACCTACAGCACTGATTCTCTAGGTTCTGTGCACCAGGGTCACTAGGGAGGGCTGATAAAATGCAGGTTCCTGGGCTCTGGCACCAGAGATTCTAATACAGCCATTCCCTGCTGGGGCCCAGGAATCTGTATTTTTAGGAAGTTCTCCTGGTGATTCAATACAGGTGGAACACAGGACCCCATTTTGAGAAGTAAGGTGCTAACAGAACAAAAGTCTTCAGATCTCCTGGCAACACTACGTGGGTAAGAGATGCTTCCAAGAAGAGATCTCTACTCAGCTTTTAAAATGAGCACGTACACGTGACCAGTCCATCCTAAAGGAAATCAACCCTAAATATTCGTTGGAAGGACTGATGCTGAAGCTGAAGCTCCAATACTTTGGCCACCTGATGTGAAAAGCCAACTCTGATACTGGGAAAGATTGAGGGCAGGAGGGGAAGAGGACAGCAGAGGATGAGATGGTTAGAGAGCATCACCAACTCAGTGAAGATGAATTTGAGCAAACTCCGGGAGATGGTGAAAGACAGGGAAGTCTGATGTGCTGCAGTCCACAGGGTCACAAAGAGTTGGACACAGCTGAGTGACTGAACAACAATAATATGTACGAGTGAACTCACATGATTACATGCACACATCAACACCACCAACAAACAGGACTTGGAACACCAGTTGTGTTGACTCAACAAAATAAATGACTGTGTTCCTGACATACTCAGAAATTATCAAAGAATAATTCATGTTCCACCACCACCACAAACACCACCAATTCTACCCTCCCCAAAAAAAAGCCTTGAGAATGAACCAAGGTTAATAAGGCTGGTGGTTATCTGCTGAGTAAGTGCTGGCCATGCAAGTTATACTGCCTAAAGGTGGATCCAATATTTCCAGGAATGCAAAGAGAAATGTTTTCATGAGAAGAACAGTCAGATGCCACAGGCCTGGGTGAGAAAGAGAAACAGCTGCATTCCACCAGGACGAACTTGGAATCTGGTCTGGGGAAGGTAGCCGGCTCTCCAGATGCCTTTGTTTGCTATTTCCAATTCACTCTTTTCCCACTCTATCTCCTGAGCCAAAGGCAGCAAGAGGAACCTCTCCAAACCTTTCTGCCACCTTGAGCGATGACACTCCCTAGCCCCTGCTTCTGAGAGTGAAAGTAGTTCCCACCTTGCCTGCTTATCCCCCCATCCATCTCCAGACAGTGGGCAGACAGGCTACGTTCAGTGCATGTCAGAGCTGAGGAATTTCCCCTCTGATGTGCACACAGCCTTGAAAACTTTGCAGCATCAACAGCACCTACTCAGGATTTCGCCAGAAATGCAGAACCTCAGCCCCCACCCGCCGACCCCCACACCACAGAGGCACTGAATTAGAATCTGCATTTTAGCAAGATCCTCACGTGACTTGTAGGCACACATCAAAGTCTGAGGTCCTCACTGTCCTCAGAATAAGGCCTGGAGTCCTCTCCATGTTCAGTGACCGCTGCCTCAGGAAGCTTAGGGGTGGGGGGGGGCGGTAAGGACCTAACTGTCTCCATGAGAGTCATTCTAGATCTCCCTGGAGACCGCACCCAGGTCTTCTCCAGCATGTTTTTTTCCATATTAACGGGAAATCGGTCATTTTTATATACTCCCCAAACAAACAGAGCTGTGTTTGGCAATTTACATAGATGATTTCACTTACTTTTTTTTAAGCTCCTTTTAATTTAATTGTATTTATTTATTTATTTGGCTGCGTCGGGTCTTAGTTGCAGCACGCAGGATCTTCATTGCATCCTGCAGGATCTTTCATCGCTGCTCACAGACTCTTTAGTTGCCGCTTGTGGCCTGACTTGCTCCTAGGCATGTGGGAATCTTAGTTCCCTGACCAAGGGTTGAATGCGCATCCCCTGGCATTGCAAGGTGGATTCTTAACCACTGGACCACCAGGGAAGTCCTGATATCACTTAAACTTCTGTCATGAGGTCTCAGATAGTCAGACCACAGTCCAAATCAGGGCTGCACACCAGTTCAGTTTCACCTGCACAGTGTTCTTACATTTCTGTTAACTAGCTGCCAATACTTTTAAGTGAGGATTTCCACGTGCTTTTAAAAATCTGATTTATAGCTTTTACTGGAAAACCAGACTACGTAGCACAGTCAAATGAAGCTGAGGGGTGGCCGTCGCTCTAGGTTGGGCCTCTGTTTGCCCCCAGCTCCACCAAACCCCCAAGGGCGATGGTGTCATCAACTCCCTATATCACATTTCTGATGTTCATATGGCTCTCCTCCTCGGGGAAACTGGAGGAACAGGTCTACCCCCTTACACATTCCACCCATCTGTGTCAGTTTTCCATGGCTGCTATAACAAACAAACTGGCTTAAGACAACAGAAATTTTTTCTATCACATTTCTGGAGGCAGGAGTCCGAAATCCAGGTGTCAGGAGGGCTGTGCCCCCCTCTGAAGACTCTAGGAAAGATTTCTTCCTCACCTCTTCCAGCCGCTGGTGGCTCTGGCGAGCCCTGGTGTCCTCCGCCTGTAGCTGCATGGCTCCAGTCTCTGCCTCCATTGCACATTCCCTTCTCCCTGTGTCTCTGTGTCTCCAGACCTAAACCTCCCTCTCCTTTGCCTTCGAGGACACAAGTCACTAGATTAGAACTCCCTGCTCCCAAGCCAGTGGGATCTCACCTTAACCTGATTGTTCGGTCACTAAGTTGTGTCCGATTCTTTGCAACCCATGGACTGCAGCACACCAGGCTCCCCTGTCCTTCACTATCTCCCAGAGTTTGCTCAAATCTATGTCCACTGTGTCAGTGATGCTATCTAACCATCTCGTCCTCTGTTGTCCCCTTCTCCTTTTGCCTTCAATCTTTCCCAGCATCAGTGTCTTTTCCGATGAGTCAACTCTTCGCATCACATGGCCAAAGTATTGGAGCTTTTGGCTTCAGCATGAGTTCTTCCAATGAATATTCAGGGCTGACTGTATCTGCAAAGACCCTATTTCCAAATAAGGCCACATTCATGAGTGCCAGGTGTTAGGACTCAGACACATCTTTCCAGGTTAGTGCTCGCCACTAATCACACTCCCCTCCACCTCAGTGCCTACCCTTCCCCCTGCCCATCCCAGTTGCCCACCACAACCCTCAGAAGTTCTGCTCTGTCCCCTGAACCTTCTCGGAGATGCTTTTCAGCATTCCTCCTCCTGGCCCCCATCTCAGTCTCAGCCCAGCCATCACTTCTCCTGGGAAGCCTTCTCACCCCCAGGCCCCCTTTAAGGGGCCCTTGTCTTTTCCCAAGTCACACACTATGTCTTAAAGTTGCGTTTTAGAGTATCTCTCCTACCACAGTCTGTAAACTCCCAGAGGGAGTTTGTCCACTATTTTCACTCTAGTATGCATTTCACTCTAGTATTCACCCTGTGAATGTGTAGTAGTTACTCAGATGTTTGTTAAATGAACGAATAAGAAACAGAATGAATGGAAAGGAGAGCGTGAGGAAGAAGAGGGGCTGACAATAACACATATCACAGCTCAGATTTACAAGGATGGATGCTGTGGCAAGAGAATCTTTAAACAAGATGCCTAGATTGTCAGGAGCTGCTCGGCACTTTTTATTTCCTCTCTTGATCAATACTGCCCCATCTCGGTGCTTGATCCTGTCTCATTAACATTTATCAACAAGCTCGATGATAACATGGGCTTTTGCAATTGTTTCCCGGCTCTGAATTTTAGTTCATTTTGCAGACAGCCCATTTAGCATCAGGCGAGGACAAACACTTCTTCTAATCTGTATCCCATGAGCGACATGGGATTTATCACTGTCATTCCCACCCCAAGCTGGCCCTCCCTCCTCCTTTGGAATTATATCGATCTGAAGAATTCTTCATAATCCAAGCTGACACTCCATCTTACTCTGTCATGCCACTTTTTTTGTTGAGAGAGGGAGGGTCCCCCTCCATCCTGCCTGGCAGTGATGTACAAGAGAACAATTCCTGTCCCTTCTGTGGGACAGACGTTGGCAGGTACTGAGTACATTTCAAAGAGCAGAAGGAGCTGCATTTGCAGAGGGGAGGGAGGGGGGCTCTGGAGACAATCAAGACATCCCCAGGGGTTTCCTCCCCTACAGTCCCATTAGTGGAACTGTGAGCATCTGCCACAGGCCCAAAGGGGTCTCGGAGTGACCATCTTGGCTTGCTCCCTGGCAACAACCTCATTACACTCAAGCTTTCACTGAGAAGGATCTAGAGACCTCAGGGTGAGTGGCTTTTTGTGTCTAGCCGACCTTGACTTCTATATGACTTGTTATCGAGTGTACCCCACGGCCCTGTGAGCACAAAGAGACTGTTTTTCTGCACAGGTGGTTGGTAATGCTTTTCTGAGCCTCCTCCTGCAGAACTGAGACAGCATTTGTGTTGTTTCAGAGAGCCTCTGACATCTGGTAGATTCCAAAAAAAAAAAAAAAATCACCACTTAAAATTTGTCTTCTCTCTGGGTTTTATCCCATCCAAGACTTATTTCCCTCAGCCCGCACTCTGCGGAGCCATTGGGAAGAAGCACAGGGGTGCTGCTCTGTTCCTGGGGTCCCAGCTGTTCCTCAGCTGCATCTCTGATCACAGCACCTCGTGATTCCAGCTCATGGCTGCTAGGTCTTAGGTAGGGAGGGGCAGGGCTGGGGGGCGACAGACACTGCCTCAGGAGGAAGAGAGAAAAAGATTCTAAACAACCAGGTCTTACCTTGGATGTGGCTAGATGGGAGACTGTAGCCCCAACAAAGCTGGACAAAGTTCTCACACTTCAGACAAAGTTTCTCACACTTGCCTCTCAGCCTCCTCCATCCTAGCCCGACACCAGGCTCCCTCGAACTCTGGGAGGCACTTATCTGTTTTAATCCCTCCTTCCCCACCCACATCTGCTCATGTGGGAGGAAGGAAGCTGTGGTAGGCAGAATTTTAAGACGGCCCCCAAGATTCCCACACTCTGGTGTCCATGACCTGTATAATCTCTCCTTGAGTAGGGTCAGACTCTGTGATTAGGTTACACGGCAAAGGGGAAGGGATTTTCTGACGCAATTAAGGATGCTAATCAGTTGACCTGGAGCTAAAAGAGAGACCATGAATGGGTGGGCCTGACCTAATCAGGGAAGCCCTTTAGAGCAGGTGAAGTTTCAGAGAGATCCACCCCCTTGGCCTTCAAGGAGAAGCAGGGAGTGATGCTGCAAGCTGCCTGTGGAGAGAGGGGCAGCCTCTAGGAGCTGAGCGTCTCAGACCCACAACCATAAGAAACTGAATCTGGCCCACAAACTGAAAACACTTAGAGGAATAGCCCAGGCCTCAGCTGAGACCCTGCCTCAGCTGACACACTGACTGTAGCCTGTGGGACCCAGTTAGGTCCTGCCCAGGCTCTTGACCCATGGAAACAGTAAGGTAAAAAAAAAATAGGTGCTATTTTAAGCTGCCGAGTTTATGTTAATGTGTTGCCCAGTAATAGAAATTTAATACAGAAGTAACCTAACCCTTTTGACCATTAGTGGAAGTTACTTCCACTCCCTCTTAATCATCTTTATCTCAGCTCTGAAAAATGGATGCTGTTAACTCCGTTTGTTGCAGATAAGTCTGAAGCCCAGGAAAGCGAAGGAATTTACCGAAGGCCGCCATGCTGTCTGGCACTTGAGCTAGAACTCGGCCCCAAGCCCAACAAATAAAGTCCACAATCTTTAAGACATCCACTAAGTTTTGCACCTCCCCCTCAGCCTTGCTCTTCAGAAACCTGTTCCTTCAGTGAGAAATCCCAACCAAGAGTTTCAAGGTATCGTACTCTTCATTCTGACAAAGTTGAGTAACTAACCCCCCCAGATCAACAACAATAATAATAAATAGTATTTTGAGCCCATGTGTCTCCATCACTGGGCTCTCCCCTTAGGAATAGATGATATTACTACTGTTGTTGTTACCTCTACTTTATTGATGATGCATAAAAAGGTAAAGGAACTTGCCAAAGATCACACAACCAACAAGCAGTAGAAATAGCACTTGAACCCAAGCCACTTTAACCATCACACCAAACTGTCCTCCCACAAACCTAAGTCTGACATTCTGAAACAAGTGGGTGCCTGATCATAGCTTGGAAATACACATATCTTCTGAAGGCTAGTGGATTACAATTTGCTTCAAACTTGTAACTCTGCTCAGCGTTAACAGGACAGCCTGGATGGGAGAATGGATACAGGTATACGTATGACTGAGTCGCCCTGCTGTGCAGCTGGAACTATCACAGCATTGTTAACCAGCTATACTCCAATATAAAATAAAAAGCTAAAGAGAAAAACTTGAGGGGAATCACAAATAAGTAACCATATGTAAGTGAGTTCTTCTGTGTAACTGAAGAGCAATGAGGCTGTTCACAAATATTTTGGCTCTCCTTCCAGGCACGTGGAAGTTGGGCATGACCATGTGACTTTTTTGTCCAATAAAATAAGAGCAGACGTAACGTGTGTTGTTTCCAAGTGGAAGACTGTGTGATTCCCCTGCACTAGTGATCAAGGAGACACATACAGATGGACCTTCCATCAGCCTGCAACCCTGAGTGTCTACGAATGGACAGATCACCCCCTAAAATGCCTAGATATACACCAGACACGTAACATGACCGAGAATAAAACTTGGTACACTGAGCCGCTGTGATTTGGGGATTGTCGTTACAACAGCGTAAGCCAAACCATCCTGACTAATACACTGCGCTAACTCGGGCTTCTTACCAAAGACTAAGACAGTTTTTAAGTTGATGACATTGTGAATAACAGAGCAAATACCAATAAAATCTGCTACTTTGTCAGACTAATGAACCCCAAAGAAGCCAACAGCCATAAAAGCAACAAATCATTAGATTGGAAACAGAACTGTCAAAAGAGGCACAACTGACTAATTAAGCGATTGGCGAAGAACATCAGGCAAGACACAGATGTTGTCATCATCATCATTTATTGTATCCCCAATTGCACATAATGTCTGACTAAGGAAAACACAAAGTGTTTAATCTCATTATCTATAGTTCAGAGAAGTAGCTCTCCGTTTGTTTTTGTTTTTTTTTTTTTTTTTACCCCTTCACTCTAGATTTCTTTATCAAGCAACTATCATGTGTCAGGCACTGTGCTGGGTGCTGATGATGAAACGATGAACAGGGTAGCTGTGCCCCCACCCTTGAGAAGCTTATGGGCTACTGGGGGAGACAAATGAAAAATAAGAAAGTCCATGAAGAGTAGCAAGAGGCTGAGGTGGAGAATCATAAGGAGTCTGCTTTATAAAGGGGGTCAGGAAAGACCTCTCTATGGAGTGGATATTTTTTTAAACATGCATTTACTTATTTGGCTGTGCTAGATTTTAGTTGCAGTACATGGGATCTTCGTTGCCACGTGTGGGATCTTTAGTTGTGACATGCAGGATTTAGTTCCCTGACCAGGAATCAAACCTGGGCATCCTACATTAGAAGCATGGAGTCTTAACCACTAGATCGCCAAAGAAGCCCCTGGAGCAGATATTTAAGCTAACACTTAACGGATGATCAGAGGCTAGTTTAGGCAGGAGAAGAGGAAAATCATTCCAGGCTTAAACAACAGGTCCTGGGGTGGGAAAAAGTTTGTTGGGTCCAAAGAACCAAAAGGAGGTCAGTGTGACTGAGGAGAGTAGGGAAAGGGGAAGAGGCAGGAGGAAGTGGGGAGCTGGGCAGGAGCCCGCAGGAAACCCAAGGTCTGGATTTTATTGTCCACACAGTGGGAAGCCAAAGCAGGAACCCTAAGATCCCATTAGCTTCCAGGTGGAAAATGGATTGCTGAGGGTTGAGAGCAGGGGCAGGAAGACCGGTTCCAATGCTGCTGCCATGGCCCAGCTGAGATATGATGTCCTGGGCTAAGACAGTGGCAGCAAAGATGGAGAGAATGGAAAAGTTGAGGTCAAGTTCAGAATCACAGGACTTGCTGATGGTGGGGAGAGGGGGAAAGAGGACAGTGCCTGGGTTACTGCCTGGAACAGCCTATGTGCTATTTAAGGAATGGGAGACACGGCTGGGGCACAGGGCAGGGGGGAGGAAAAGCAAGGGTCTAGCTTCGGTGACTTTGGATGTGTTAAGCGTGAGATGTCGACTATTGACAAGGGGGGAAAAGGCAAGAAAAACATTGGATGCATAAGCTGGTGATTGAAGGAGAAGTGTGAGCTGGAGATGCACCTTTAGGAGTCATCGGCCAAGGAGTGGCAGATAAAGCAATGGAAGTGCATGGACCCACCTAGGAGCAAGTCCAGAGAGAGAAGGAGAGAGTGTCTGGACTAGGCTGTGGGAACAGCCAACAGCTAAGAGGTGATTATGTTGCACAAGCAAAGACGTGATCCGGTGCCATACCCCTCCCTCCCAACCCTGCAACGTGCCAAGATGCGGCTCAGCCTCTGCAGACTTCCAGCGATCCCCCAGGTATCTCTCTTTCTTCTGATACCTTTTCCAAAACCTCCCTTCCATACTTAGTGAAACAGGATTCTCAACATACCTGCCTTCTCCTCCTCCATCCAGCCTAAGCAAAAACTTGAGTATGAGAGGAATAAAGAAGCCTTCAGCATCTGTTCTGCACCACTAATTCCATCAGATTTCTCGTTATTCACGCCTGGCAGTCTAATTTTCTTAGTTAGACTCTCCCAGCACAGTCATCTCCTTAATTATTGACCTTTTCACTCTTCTCGCACCACCCCTTCCTTCGTCTTTGTTCTCAGAAAGTTCTGCTTACACAGTTATCTGCTGGTTCCTCACCTGGGGATAGCAACTGTTTTCTGAGGACAAGTCCTCCCCCCTTCCAATCTCAATCAGACAAGTCAAAGATCTCTGTACATCAGACATTAAGTTCATGCTCGACAGGCCATGCCTCTGGTTTCTTTCCTACCAGCCCATGGGTGAATAGGTTTACATCCTTCTCAGAGATGTCTCACCAAATTTTCATGAGGTTGGAGCTTATAAGGGTGACAGTCGCCCCTGCTCTCTTTCTCCCGCTCAAAACACAGCAGGAGAGAGTGTTACATCATCACATCTGTAGAGCATGTACCTTGTTCTCAGGGCCACATTTTAGGAGAGGTGGACAAACTAACAGGCATTCAGAATATGATTGCCATGATGGAGAAGAAAATCAAAGATACACCAAAGAAGCAATGGTTGAAAGAGTTAGAGATATTAAGTCTAGAGAGAACATGCTGGTGCGGGGGTCAGGAAAATTGCGAGCTACCATTTTTTTTTACAAATAAAATTTTATTGGAACTTAATAGCCATATCCATTTGGTTACATATTGCCTATGGCTGCTTATCATGCTGCAGTGGCAGAACTGAGTAGTTGTGACAGAGATTGTCAGGCCTACAAGGTCTATCTGGGTCATCATAGAAAAGGTTTGCCGACCCCTGCTCTGGAAAGAAAAAGGAATGAGAGAAGGAAGGAGGGAGGGAGGGAGGCAAGAGAGAAGAGACAGAATATGGCTGTATTCCAAACATCTACTGTAAGAAAGAGGAATTTGATTTCTTTAGCATGGCCCAAGATATTATAAAGAAAGCTGAATGCCAAAGAATTGATGCTTTCGAATTGTGGTGCTGGACAGGACACTTGAGAGTCCCTCGGACTGCAAGGAGATCAGACCAGTCAATCTTAAAGGAAATCAACCCTGAATCTTCACTGGAAGGACTGATGCTAAAGCTGAAGCTCCAATACTTTGGCCACCTGATGTGAAGAACTGACTCATTGGGAAAGACCCTGATGCTGGGAAAGACTGAGGACAAAAGGAGAGGAGCAGCAGTGGATGAGACGATGAGAGAGCATTACCGACTCAACGGACATGAGTCTGAGCAAACTCCAGGAGAGAGTGAAGGACAGAGAAGCCTGGTGTGCTATAATCCACGGGGCTGCAAAAAGTTGGGGTGACTTAGTGACTGAAAAACAAGAACAACAACAAAGATTTCAAACAAGGAACAACAGATTCGAAGCTACAGGACAAGAGTTCAGCTTGTCCTTGCTCATAAGGATTAGCTCTCCAGCTGGCAGGACTCCACACCCAAAGGGCTGCCTGGAGCAGTGAAGATGATGTCACTGGGTGTGTCAAGTGGACTAAGGTCCCGCAGAGGCATGCAGGTTTAGCTAGAGATTTTGCTAAAGGAAGCACGCAAGCTGAAGAGGTTTGGAAAGGCAGGGTGAGGTTGGAGAAAGGGCTGTGGCTACAGAGAGCAGAAGGGAGAAATTATGGGGAGGAGGGAGAGTGAGGTGGCCATAGAGTGAGGAACTTTACGAAAAGTGGAGGCTTAACCATGCAATGTAAGACATAATCTCTTTGGGACTTCCCTGGTGGCCCAGTGGTTAAGAATCTGCCTTGCAATGCAGGGGATGAGGGTTTGATCCCTGGTCCAAGAACTAAGATCTCACAGGCCTTAAACCTGCATGCTCTAGAGTCCACAAGGCACAACTATGGCGCCCACATGGTACAATAAAAGATCCCGCATAATGCAGGAAAGATCCCATGTGCTGCAACTAAGGCCTGGCACAGCCAAATTAATTAACTGATTTTTTTTAATGACAATCTTTTCTATGTTCTCCCAAAATCTTCAGTTAAAGGAATATTAATATTTTTTCAATGCTTTTGGGATTGTATTTGTGAATATTTCAAGGAGTGGACGAAATGTGGCATTTGTCTTAAGGAAAGAGCATATTAACCCAAAGAGACCTGGGTCCCTTCCAGCTGAACCAACCCTTGCAGGTAAATCACAGATGCCAAGAGGCCATTCGAATCCTGCCAACCCTGAGGCTGAAGGAGTCTTTGAAAACATGATCTGGCTTAACATTCAGTTCAGTTCAGTTCAGTTCAGTCACTCAGTCGTGTCCAACTCTTTGCAACCCCATGAATCGCAGCACGCCAGGCCTCCCTGTCCATCACCAACTCCCAGAGTTCACTCAGACTCACGTCCATTGAGTCAGTGATGCCATCCAGCCATCTCATCCTCTGTCATCCCCTTCTCCTCCTGCTCCCAATCCCTCCCAGCATCAGAGTCTTTTCCAATGAGTCAACTCTTCGCATGAGGTGGCCAAAGTACTGGAGTTTCAGCTTTAGCATCATTCCTTCCAAAGAAATCCCAGGGCTGATCTCCTTCAGAATGGACTAGTTGGATGTCCTTGCAGTCCAAGGGACTCTCAAGAGTCTTCTCCAACACCACAGTTTAAAAGCATCAATTCTTCGGCGCTCAGCCTTCTTCACAGTCCAACTCTCACATCCACACATGACCACTGGAAAAACCATAGCCTTGACTAGACAGACCTTTGTTGGCAAAGTAATGTCTCTGCTTTTGAATATGCTATCTAGGTTGGTCATAACTGTCCTTCCAGGGAGTAAGCGTCTTTTAATTTCGTGGCTGCAGTCACCATCTGCAGTGATTTTGGAGCCCCCCAAAATAAAGTCTGACACTGTTTCCACTGTTTCCCCATCTATTTCCCATGAAGTGATGGGACTGGATGCCATGATCTTCGGCACTTCAAGAACAACCAACATGAATCTTGCCAAAGTGAAGCCACAGGAATACCTTTTTTGAAAAATTTCCTTCATTTCAGATCCTTCTTTGGAATTTCCAGGGCTCAACAACATGTGAAAGATTCTAGAAAGCAAAATAATTTCTGGGCTTTGGAATTTCCCTGAAGATAGTCCAAACCTGTGAAAATTTCACAGGAATTCACCCCAAACGCATACAATGGACAACACTAAGAGTGAACTGTAAAACTGTAGACTCTGGGGGACTATGATGTGCCAATGCAGGTCCATCAAGTATAACAAATGCACCGCTCGGTGGGGATGTTGGGCGTGGGGAAGGCGGTGCCTTCGTGGAGCAGAGAGCTTATGGGAAATCTCTGTCCCTTCCTCCTGATTTTGCTGGGAGTCTAAAACTGCTCTAAAAATGTTGTCTTCAAAGAAAATTTTCATAAAAGTTTCAAACAAAAAGGACATTGAGGACATAAGTTGGCTCTGAGTTGGATCCTAAGAACTCATAGATCTTCATCAGAAGGGATCTGTGTACCCCACAAGCTCACACCCTCATGGGCTATTTCTATAGCACCCAAAACTTAGTAACTTTGAACCACAACCATTTATTATCTCTTGTGATTCTGTGAGTTGGCTGGGCATTTCCTCTGCTGGTTTCACCGGAGTTCACTTGTAGCTGGAGGTCCAGCTGGGCTGGAAGGTCAATAATGGCCTCACGGATGTGATGGCAGATGGTGCTGCTAGTGGCTGGGAACTTGGTTTTTCTTCATGTGCCCTCTTGTCCTCCAGAGCCCATCTCCACACAGCACCCTGAGCAGGAGAGTCAGGGCTTACTTGGTGCTGCCTGCCGCGAGAGCCAAAATAAGCTAAGCTTGAAGGGTTCTCAAGGCGCAGGACCAAACGTCAGACACCATCAGTTCAGCTGTGTTCTGTTGATCAAAGCAAGTCGTAGGCCAGTGCAGGTTCAAGGAGAGGGAAATAAACTTCATCTCTTAAGGAAGAATTTGCAATCAGAGTGCAAAAAGGCATTTCTGGGGTGTTGCACTCATCTTTGGAAAATACCTAACACACCCACACACTCCTTTATGTGCAACCATCCCTCCAGGTACATCTGTTGCCAGCCAGACCCTGAACTGGACAGTACTCAACGGAAGAAAGAGATGAGAGTGTCCTGCATGCCAGCTCTCCTCTTGCTTGACTTCAGCCCCATCATAAGCAGACCCCATCAGAGTTTACATCCCTTGAGAAGCACTGTAATTGATCTTTGGATCAATCGGTAAGTATTTGAATCTGCAGCAACAGCCTGCCCATAGTAAACAGTTCAGCCCATGCTAAGTTTTTCCCTGCTGCTAAATCAAGCTGAGAGAATCACAGTGAGGTTTTATATTCAAAGAAATGTTCAAAGCCCCAATCATCAACAGGTTTAACAGGATACATCTCCTAATCCTTTCCTTTCATCAGAGATATCTTTTTTTTTTTTTTTTTTTCAGCCTACCACCCTCCCTTCTGTTGAAATTTGCATCTCTTCCTACCATAGTCACATGGCTCTGGTGGGGTTCGCAAGGAGCTGGACACGACTGAAGCAACTTAGCACACATGTTCCACGTTCTTACTTGACTCCACCCTCCCCCACCCCCTCACTTCCCAGCCCCCATGCAGTTGATTGGTCCAGGGTTGGCAATCTGACCCAAACAGGCCAATCAAAGTTCTTCCCTCGGGTTTGTTTTTCCTAGCTGGAACTGGGAAAATGCAGTCATCCTCTGTGATGACAGGAACTATGGAGTGAGACAAAGAGGAACTTCTGTGGCCACACTCCTCACTTTTGGAGAAAGCCAGTCCCAAGCAAGAGGAAACTGAGGTGATATGCAAAGTCAGACACAGAGATGGGGAGAGAGATCTGGGGTGTGAGTCCCTGGAGCCAAGCTGCGACCCTGCCTTTCTACAGAGTGACTTCCACCACCTGGGAAATTACACCCAAAAAGGCCACATGCAGATGCCATGTCTGCAGCCCATTGGCAGTAACTGCTCTAGACCTACACACACCCCAGGCTGAAACTCCCCACAATGACCTTCTTCCCTGCCTTGAGTCACTTCCCCACTCGCCCATGGGTGCTCCCTGGGGATGCGCCCAAATAAGCCACTTGCACTCCCATCCTTGTTTCAGGATCTGCTTTGAGGGAAAACAAGACTAAAGCATGGTCCCTTTTCTTACCTACCCTAGTAAGAGATAGGTTTTTGTCATCTGCAACCAAGAGTTCTGACCATTACCTTCTGCTGGGATGATTCCTAAAATGTGTTTGGAAATTTCCTCATCTACATTCCAGTGACTATGTCATAAATATGTTGTTTTTTTTTTTAAACAAAGTCTAATGGGATTTCAACCAAAGTTTCACAAAATGCACTGTACTTCTGTACAGATTTCCAGTGACTGATATAAATGTCATGCAAAAGAAAGTAAGAGTCAAAGATAGCTCTACTGGGCTGGCAAAGAAGAATCTAGTCCAAGATGGCATGGGTGGGAGATGTTTCCAGAACTGGAGGGCCCTCAAGCCTGCATGAGCCACAGCTGAGTGCTAGAACAGCTTGAAAACGTAGTGGCCAGGATGAGATTTGCCCTCTCCTCCATATTTCATTCTCCACCACATCCAAACTGCTAAGTAAATATTTGCTAAAACAGATGGTGGATTTATACCTTCCAAACCAGAGCTCAACAAAGAGAAAGCAAGATATCAGTCCTGTGACAATAAGCATCACTGTGGCCACCCTTAGAATTCTCTCTAGCCAGCCACCTCCCCCAGTCTCTGCTGATTGCACCAAAGGTTGCACTTTGGGGAAGATTCAGGAGACATGGTGTGTTGTTGCATGACTGCTGGCTGTTTTGTATCTGTTTTCTGTATTTCCAGAATGTTAAGATGTATGTGGATTGTTCCTAAAAAGGCCTAAATGATTAACAAACAATTCTCAAAGGGCCAAACTACTTAATACAAATATTCACATTCCCTCCAAGAATCTACACACCAAAGACTCAAGGTTCTCTTTGAACCAAAGAACATCTGGCCTGGGACAGTCCTGATCCCAGCGTCAACAGCAGCTCTCCTCCAGGCCTGGCTTTCCCAGAGCAGCATACATTGTTCTTTGCCACCAAGGATATCCAGGGACACAAACTAAAGATAATGATGCTTTATTGGCCCTCAGTCATCTGTCCTTTCCATGTGCTGGAAGGAGTGCCAAGTCCAATTTGTCCAAGCACAAAATAGCATCATTGGCATCATTAGATCAGATATGGAAGCTATCAGTGGCAATTTATTATTGTATAAAAAGTAAACAACATTGGCTGAACACTTAACCAGTACTAAGGACCAATGTAAGTGCTTTACCTGCTACATTAACAAGATAAACTAAGTTATACCACAGTAACAAATTATCCCAAAATCTCAGTGGCTTGGCAACAGAGGCTGACCTCTCACATTGCACATCCACCATGGGTTAGCTGGGAACTATGATCTATTTGACCACTCAGAAACCCAGCATGATGGAAATTCTACTGTCTCAACACAAGGCTTCCACAGTTCCTGTGGCAGCAGTTGACAGGGTGAGGCACTCATACACCAATCCTTGAAAGCTTCAGGCTGGAAGTCATACATGTGGTTTCCACTCAAAACACAAGGGCCATGATTACAAGGGGGATGGGGAGTGGCAGGGGTGGGGGTGGGGGCAGGTGGATATTCTATGAGCAGTAAGCATTCATGTCAACATACATCATTTCATCGGCGCCTCATGACTTCAGGAAATATATCACTATTCCTTTTGTACGGAGAAGGGAAGAGAGGCACAGAGAGGTTATAAGATTTTCCCCAAGTGTAAAATGTAAGCCCAGAGCAGAGCTGTGAGCCCAGCCTGCAGGCTGCAAAACACCCTCAACTGCTTCGCTGCACACTCATCACAAAATTCTACAAAATTCCATCCTAGAGCAAAACACCATGGTAATTAATAAGAGAGGCCAAGTTATGCAAATACAGAGTGGAGCTCTCCTGATGCTCCACCTCCTCACCCCAAAAACTCAACCTAAGCAAATACGTGGATCAAAATTCTCAGGCAGTTTCAGGAAGAGGGAAACGGGTCACCTCATCTGGGTCTGATATTCTGCCTGCAGTCCACCCACATCAAGACAAAAACCTGAAAACTTCACCCAAAAACCTGGGCAGACTGTCACCTCCTGTCACTGGAAAGTCCACTGATGACAGCTTTACACAACTCACAGATCCTTCAAAGCAGAAAAGGTAAATGTCATCCGTGTACTTGTAGAAAGCGGCCACAGGCAGGTCTGTTAGGAGACGGTTGTCACATCCAGATGAGCACCCCAAGTTAGATGTTACCAACAGGCTAATTCCTCCCAGCCTGCGAAACCCAAGTCTAGCACCACTTCCTCCCGGGAACCCTTCTCTGTCTGGCTTCCCCAGGCGAGGACCCTCTCCCTGTGCTCCCACATCACCTCCAATGTGCACCTGTGGCAGGATTCCCCTTTATTTGTCTGCCTGTTCCCTGGACTCTGAGCCACACAGGCAAACTCTGCATCTAAGCTTGTGTGTATCAGGCACCTAGCATATATCACGTGCGTTCTCAGTCACTAAGTTGTGTCCGACTCTTTGCGACCCTATGGACTGTGGCCTGCCAGGCTTCTCTGTCCATGGGATTTTCCAGACAAGAATACTGGAGTGGGTTGCCATTTCCTGCTCCAGGGGATCTTCCTGACCCAGGGATTGAGCCCACGTCTTCTGTACCTCCTGCATTGGCAGGCAGATTCCCTATCACTGAGTCACTGGAGAAGCCCGTAGCACAAAGAATGTGCTTGATAAATGTGGGGTGGAGGGATAGATGCTTAAGCCTGTTCACAGCCATTTGTTCCCTTGGGGAATTTTATATTCCTGTGTGCACCAAACATGTAGCCAAGTATTAAAACGACAGCCACAGCCTCACTTCTGCTGGGTGGCCTTGGAGAGGTTCTACAGCCTCTCTGAGCTGCTTATTCAGCTACAAAGTAAAAACTGCCTCTTAGATATGTTGTAAAAATTAAATTGAAAGTGGGGAGTATTCAAACAAAAGCTCATATGCAAATGTTCACAGCAACACTATTCACAACAGCCAAAGCATGGAAGCAAGCCAAATGCCCATCAGCTGGTGAATGGCTGTGGAACATCCATACAGTGGAATATTATTTCGCCTTAAAATGGAGTGAAGTACTGACACATGCCACGGCACCACTAAAGAACCTTGAAAACATGGTGCTCGGCAAAAGAAGCCAGACACAGAAGCTCAGATGCTATACGACTCCACTTATATGAAACGCCCAGAATAAGTCAATCCAAACAGACAGGACTTCCCTGCTGGCCCAGTGGTTAAGACTCTCAGCTCCCAATGCAGGGGGCCCAGGTTCGATCCCTGGTCAGGGAACTAGATCCCACATGCTGCAACTAAGACCTGGTGCAGCCAAATAAATGAATAAATATTAAAAAAAAAAAATCCAAACAGACAGAAAGCAGATTAGTGATTGCTGGGGACTAGGGGAAGGGAGGAATGAGAAGAGACTGCGAACGTGCATGGGTGAAAACAGCCTGAAGCCAGAGAGCGGTGAATGTGAATGTACTAAATGTCAGCCCTGCGAATGTACTAAATGTCGCTGAGACTGTCCGCTTTCAAGTGATTAAAATGGTAAATTTTATCTTATGTGTATTGGACCACAGTGATTTTTTTTTAATTCTTATGGGGAATGTTCAACTTAATAACCTTTCTAGAATTTCAAAAAAAATTAAATGGGATAGAATAGATGATGTATGTACAGTTCCCAGACCTCATGAGCATGCAATCCAAAGTGGCTGTTTTCATAACGAACAGTAATTTGTTCTCCCTATAAAAACAGGCTATATCGAGTAAAGGAAAGCACCAACCTAATTTGTTCTCCAAATGTTCACAACAGTGGAATTTGTACGAGTCCAAAACATTTCACGTGGTTTGCCTTTTTATATCATAGTAAGATGCACATAATCCTGAGCATGTTTTCACCATTTTAGAGTGCACAGGGCCGCAGCATTAAGCGCATCAGTGTTGCACCACCACCACCCGCCTCCAGAGCTCTCCCATCATGTCAGACGTGTGCCATCTCATTAGGCTCCAGGTGTTCTGGTCCACAATAGAGCTGAGGCAGAATTATCAACGTGGACTTTGCTCAACCGCAGATAAAACAAGGGAGAAAACGGGAGCAGGCTGTGACCCCAGCAGTGAGAGCGTGGGAGGCGCTGAGACATGACAGGGCCCCGGGCCCTCGCGCTGCTGCTGCTGCCCGTCCTGCTGGGCTGGGCCGGTGGCCACCCCGTCCCCGGGACGAAGAGCTTCCGCAAGCTGCTGCTCATCTCCTTCGACGGCTTCCGCTGGGACTATGACCAGGACGTGGACACCCCCAACATGGACCGTCTGGCCCAGGAGGGCGTCAAGGCCAAGTACCTCACGCCACCCTTCGTGACCATGACCTCCCCATCCCACTTCACCACCATCTCGGGTAAGCTCTGCCCCGCAGCCAGGCCACTGTGCCAGCAGAAGCCTGGCGTCCACCGTTCCCTGAAACAGAGAGCTGCTTCTCTGGCACCTCTGGGGAGACTGAGGCAGCCCACACGACCTGGGATCACTTCCCTGGAAGAAGTGCTAGCTTAAGCATGCTCGGGCATGCACAGGGTTGTCTCTAGAACCCATGGCCTGCAGACAGGATGGGGGCCACAGCGGCAGCCTCCAAAGGCATCTCTCCGATGCCCTAGGCCCACCCTACCCTCCACCCTGCCTTTCATATCATGGCCGGTGATCTTGTATACAGTAAATCATTAAAAGGTTTTTATTGAGAATAATAAAATATTAAAGCCTAAAGTAATCAGTTAGATCAGGTAGCTCCCCTGCTTAATGCTGGTGCACTGGAGGGACATGTACGATCTTTGAAGAGAAGTTAAATCTTGTCTTTCAATGACCCAGAAGGTCCCCACAGCCTGGCCCCTGACCCACTCACTCTGAGCCTCTCTCATCTCTCTTCCTCTCACAAGCTTCCCTCCAGATCACAAAAGCCCCCTGCACATGCCTCCAACCAGCCCCCACTTGCCTCGGGGTCTTGCCCAAGCTGGCCCCTCCAGCTCACCTGGAGCATGCGGGTCACTGGGAGAGACAGACATCAGAGAAGTAAACACATGAATAGATGTCACTGCAAGCCAGAGAGGCACCAAGACGGAAGAGGACAGCCTCTCTGGGAGAAGACAGCAAGGGCAAATGGACTGGAAATCAGAGAGACAGGGAAGGGCTCCTGGAGGAAGACGGCAGTTGAGCTGCCAGTGAAGGAGAGGTTGGACTTTTCTGGTTGTCCGGTGGTTAAGACTCAATGCTCCCAATGCAAAAGGCCTGGCTTTGATCCCTCGTCAGGGAACTAGATCCCACGTGCTGCGACCAAGAGTTTGTATGCCGCAATTAAAGATCCCGCATACTGCAAGGAAGATCAAAGATCCCGCGTGCTTCCCTGGTGGCTCAGTGGTAAAAAGTTTGCTGGCCAATGCAGGAGACAGGGGTTCAATTCTGGGTCCAGGAAGATTCCCCCAGGCCGCAGAGCAACTAAGCCCGTGCACCACAACTACTGAGCCTGTGCTCTAGAGTCAGGGGGCCGCAACTCCTGAGCCCACGTGCAGCAACTACCGAAGCCCGTGTGCTCTAGAGCCCATGCGCCACGGCAAGGAAAGCCACCACAATGAGAAGCCTGCGTAGCAATGAAGACTCACCACAGCCAAACATAAGTAAATAAAAAGAAAGAGACCTCGGGAGTCCAGAGGAAGGAAAAGTGTTCCAGGCAGAGGGAACAGCATGTACAAGGTCTCTGTGACAAGAAGGAACGTGATGGATCCAGAATGCCAGTTGCCACTAAGCAAAGAGATTCCAGTCTAAACGAGAGGCAGAGGAGGAGGCAGTCCGGATGCGAAGGGCTCCCCTGTAATTAGACTAACAGTGGCTTCCGTTTCAAATTGAGCCTGATGTCAGGCTCTGTGCCACAGGCTTTGCCTTGGGTATCTCCAGGACAACACTGCAAGCAAGTGTTGTCCCCGATCCACAGGTGAGAAAACAACAACTCCACAAGGCTGAGTAAAACTGACCAGCCACTTGGTCAGAAAGTGGGAAGGGAGAAGCCAGACTAGGAACCAGGGTGGCCCTGGACACACAGAACTGGTTCTGCTCGTTCTGAACTGGGAATCGGCAGACCCCTCTCGCTGGGCAGGGAGGGGTGCTAGTAATGTGACCTCAACACACACACACCCAGAGAACCACTTGCTGGGGTCCAAGCGCAGCTCTGGGAACCTCTGACATGATGGGCAAACTGCTGGTGCCTTTTGGCTGGGACTTCCACCCAACTCTCAAAGGGACCCTTGAATCAGAAACTCGAAAAATAAAGCTGAGCAACCACTCAGAGGGAGATTTGCTGAGACGGATTTTACTACATGTAAACTCTTCCAAACACAAGTCATTTGGGAACCATTAGCACCAGGAAGCAGGAACAAAAGAGCACTTTTCTCTACTCCCCAGCGGCATTAACTTCATAACACTTAAAGATCTCCCGTGGGCAGATTCTGGGTCCTTGAGCGCTGAGAATACAAGGGGCACAAAATATTGTAAGGCATGCTCACCTTTTACTGATCCCAAGAAGGCTTTTGATGAGATGATACACAAGGTGAGAGCAAATTTTTTTAAATTACAAAATCACCCCAACACTACTGCCAGCAGGAAATGGAAGCCTTACAGCTTCAATGGAGGGTAATTCAGCAGCATCTCATACATTACAAACACACACACTTTCTTATTTGGCAGTTCCACTTCTAGGACTCTATCCTACCATTATAATTTGCTTGGTGGAAAATGATACACATACAAAGTTATTTATTACATTAGTTTGCAACAGTGAAAGAAAATAGAAACAACCTATCCATCAGAGGGGAGTAGCTAAATAAAATACTGGACATGCATAGAATGGCATACTCTGTCACCTTTAAAAGAAAAACTGAGAGGGGTTTCCCCAGCAGTCCAGTGGTTGGGACTCTGTACTTCCACTGCAAGGGGCACAGGTTCAATCCCTGGTCGGGGAACTAAGTATCCCACAGGCTGTGCAGCACAGCCAAAAATACTTTTCTTTTAATTTTTTTTTTTAACTAAGAAGAACTGAGGAAGCTTTTTGTGTCTGGTAGGAAGTTATCTCCAAGAAGGATTAAGTGACAAAAGCAAGATGCAAAGAATATGTGTAGCATGCGTATTTGTGCACATACGTGTGGGTATATGTGCATATAGTTGCTTATAGATGCACAGAGAACCTCTAAAGAAATAAACAAGGAATTGGTATCACTGATTCCTCCAGGAAGGGGATAGAGTGGAAGGGAGACTTTGGATTGTACATTCTGTGTACCTTTTAGATCTTGGACCATGTGTATGTATTGCCTATAAAGTACTATAGATCTATAAAGTGCCTATATACATAAATTCACCACTTTATAGAAAAAAGCATGTTCTTCTATCCTTCTTATTTATAACCAACCTGCCATTTATTGAGGTGGTGAACAAGTCACTGCCTTAAAACAGGTTTTGCAGCCTCAGCACTGTTGGCGTTTGTGACCAGACAGTCCTCTGTGGTAGGGACTGTCCTGTGCAGTGTGGGATGTCGGGCAGATCCCTGGTCTCCATCATCTAGGTGCCAGGAGTGTCTCTTCCTCACATTGTGACAACCAAGAATGTCTCAGACATTGCCCAGCACCCCCGGGGGACAAACTGGCCCTCAGCTGAAACCCCTGTTTTAAGTGACTGAACCACAACCTGGCTTACAAAAATGCTCAGGAAGTACCACAGTCACCATATCCTTCAATTCTCATAGCAGTGATAAAAAGTCAGAACAGGTGAGATATCCGAGGCCCATGAACATACAAATCTTTCCTGAGGTCCCACAGCAGACCTTCTGCTGAGGGGCAAAGCAGGACTTGAACTCAGCCCTGGATGGTCCCAGACACTTTAGCATGGTCTCCCTACCTTTAGCATGCCTACAGCCATTTGGTGTTCTTCCTTCTAATTAAGTAGTCATCCCAAACACCTTTGAATGTTGCACATCCTCAGAGCTCCCAGGCAGCAGGGAGACATCCTGAATATGTTGTGTTAACGACACAGAGGCCACCCTGGACCCAGCAAAAGCACCAGCATCTGTCTTCGTGAGCTGGGCTCAAGCCGACCTCTGTCTGACTCCTACGTGGAAAAGGATCATCCGTAATAGAAAAAAATAATGGATAAAAATTGGTGTTGCCAGCACCCAAAGACCTCTTCAGATTCCAGGGGGTAGGCCTGACACAAAGTATGATTAAAGGGGCTCTCTGGGCCCAACGACTAATTAACTGGAGTTCTTATGAACACCTCAGGGCCAGTTAAGTCAGGAGAAGGGTGAGGAGACAACGCTGCTGTCCTGCTGCTCAGCTCAGCTGCACCGGCAGCTGCTCCCACAGGAGCTCACGGAGCCCAAAAAGGCAAGCAACCACTCCTTCAAGCTTCCCAGACAGAGGCCAGGAGATTAGGGACCAGGCAGTCCCAGGCAAGGAGCACGCAGCAGGGAAAGGCCGTGGCCCAGGCCTGAGACGTAGCTGACTTGCCTGATGAGGTCAGAACTCTGAGCAGCAGGGCCTTCTTGTGCCTGGGGGCTGTCAGGTGTGTGGTATCTGGGCCCTCATCCCAGGCCTAGGATCCCTCATCAGTTGTCCTGATGCTGGTGAAGAAAGTCTTCCTGGAGTTTGTTAGGACTGTATTCATCCTATCAACTAACGAATACTGTTGGAGCATCCCTGTGGAGCCGGGCAGGGCAGAAGATGGCCAGCTTCCCACTAACGTGTCTCCAGAGTCTGGCCCTCTTTGCAGGGCTTGACCCACAGTCCCAGGCTCCTGCCCACTCTGCTCCCAAACTCCACACATCTTTTGGGAGGTTTCGCTTCCTTCTCGCTGGAACTCCACCAGAGTCAAGGACAAGGAGCCCCTTCCTTGGCGATCCTTCTGCCTCTGGGCTTCCTTTCTCAGGGAATCAAACAGGAGAGATTTGTTCTTACTCCCGTGTGTGTCCCCCTGAAGCCTTTTTCTACACCCCAACTCCTCCATGGCTCCCAAAAGAGGCTTAGTATGTAAACCCCAAAGCCAAAAGGAGTCTCTGATTTCTCCACTTTCCCCCATGGGATCCTTTCCTCGGGAAATGAAAACAGAAATCCTGACTGCTTGAATGATGGAAAGACTAAAGGAGAGAAGTTTGTTTTTGTTTTTTTTAATATTTATTTGACTGCGTCGGGTCTCAGTTGCAGCATGTGGGATCTTTGACACTGCGGCATGCAGGATCTTTTGTGGCAGCATGCAAACTCTTGGATGCGGCATGTGGGACCTAGTTTCCTAACCAGGGATTGAACTCAGGCCCCTTGAGCTGGGAGCATGGAGCCTTAGCCACTGGACCACCAGGCAAGCCCCAGGAGAGAGGATTTTAAAAACAAAGCTGGCTATTAATTTAAAATATCCCACTTCATCATCATTCCATGTCAGAAGATCTTTGCATCCTTACAAAGCATGTGTTTTGCCGCCAGCACTGCCTGCAAGTGGGACTTCTGGGCAGGATGGAGGCTCCTAGGACCTGGGTAATGTTCTCCCTCCAGCCCCGCAGGGCCGGGCACTGGGCAGGGCTGCATGTTGATCAAGCTGCTTCCCTCTCTCATCGGAAGGGCTGTTACTTCCTCCAAGGTAGTTTTGTTCTTCCCACCTGGTTCCACCCTGCTCCTTTCATCATCCCCCACCTCCTTGAACACATACACACACACACACACACACACCCAGGGGTCTTGGCCACAGCACCTGACTGTTCCTTTAAATGGAATGGCACATTCGTTTTCTATGGCTGCATAACAGCCACACAAATTTAGCAGCTTAGGACAACACCCATTTATTCTCTCTCAGGCCCCATGGTCAGGACTCTGAGCATGGCTGACTTTAGTCCTCTGCTCAGAATCTCACGAGGCTGCAGTCAAGGTGCCGGCTGGGGTGGTCTCATCTGAGGCTCTGGGTCCTCTCCCAAGGTTATGTAATCATTAGAAGACTTCCTTTCCCCGCAGCTGCAGAACCCAGGCAGCTTGCTCCTTCAAGGCCAGTAGGAGAGGATCTCCTCCGGACTCTCTGCTAAGAGCGCACCTGCTGAGGTCAGGCCCAGCAAGGATAATCACCTCTAGATTAACTCAGAGTCAACTGGTTAGCGCCCTTAGTTATCTCTGCAAAATCTCTTCAACTTTTCCATGTCCACTGGTTAGAAGCCAGGCACAGGTCCCACCCATGAGCAAGGGAAGGGAATTCTACAAACGTGTATATCCGGAGCATCAATCCTGAGGCCATCTTAATTCTGCCTATCATGAGTAGGTCATGGTTGGGGCTCAGACAACCAGGGGGGAGCATCGGTCTTTGTGGAAAGGTGACAGGTAATAGGGGATGGTGCCCCAGCATGGAGCCCCAGAAAGCCCCAGAATTACGGTCTAATCCCTAATGCCAAAGGGCACACTGACTGACCATGGAGGCTGGACTACCCCACATCACAGTCTCCACATCCATAGGAGACCCCCTCTGTTGCTTAAACAAAGCTGATGATAACGATGATGATTCTGAAGAAGGAGAAGGAGGAAGACTGCTAATTTGAAAGTACATATACTAATCTCCTAGGGCCGTCATAACAAAGCACCACTAAAGCACCATGGGGCTTAAAACAACAGAAATTCATTGTTTCATGGCTCTAGAAGCCAGAAGTTTGAAATCAAGGAGTCAGTAGAACAATAAAGCTATGGTTTTTTTCCAGTAGTCTTGTACATATATGAGAGTTGGACCATAAAGAAGACTGAGAGCCAAAGAATTGATGCTTTCAAACTATGGTGCTGGAGAAGACTCTTGAGAGTCCCTTGGTCTGCTAGGAGATCAAACCAGTCCATCCTAAAGGAAATCAACCCTGGATATTGATTGGAAGGACTGATGCTGAGCTGAAGCTCTAATATTTTGGCCACCTGATGCAAAGAGCCAACTCACTGGGGATGACCCTGATGCTGGGAAAGGTTGAAGGCAAAAACAGAAGGGGGACGGTAGAGGATGAGGTGGTTAGATATAGCATCACCAACTCAATGAACATGAATTTGAGCAAACTGGGTGATAGTGAAGGATAGGCATGCTGTAGCCCATAGGGTTGCAAAGAGTCAGACACAACTTAGCAACCAAACAATGAACAAGAGCGATACTCTCTGAAAGCTGTAGGAATCCTTTGTCTCCTCCAAGCTTCTCGTGGTTTGCCCATGATCTTTGGCATTCCTTGACTTGTAGGTACACCCCTCCAGTCCTCTGTCCAGCCCGTGGAGTTCTTCCTATGTCTCTGTCTTCACGTGGCTGTCTTATTAGGACATCAGTCACTTGGATTAGGGGCACACCTTCCTCTCTAATAACCTCACCTCTGCAATGACCGTTTCCAAATAAGGTCATATTCTGAAGCTCTGGGGTTTAGGACCCCAAAATATCTTTTTTGGGGAGCACAGTTCAAACCCATATTCCCAAGACTGACTACCCTTGCACCAGTTTGCTTCTCAGAACCAATCTCTGTGGCCAGGGGAATGGAATGATGCTAATCACGTGCCCACACCCAGGTCAGGATGGGGAATGGCAAGCCTGACACAAACCATGTCACCAATGGGGGACTAATGGGTCCCAGGTGGAAAGTCATGGACTGTCACCAGAGGGAGAAGCAACAGAAGTAGGACTAGCATGAACCTCAGGGATCTACCACCCAGCCTGGGCCCCATGGTGTGGGGATGTGGGGGTGCACTCAGTGAGCCAAGACCGAGTCCCAAGAAATCCCAACTCCGTCCATGGGTCTGTCCACAGGGCAGGAGTGCCCAGTGGATTCAGTGACCACACCTCCCAGCTGTCCCTCTGTGTCCCTGAACTCTGTCATAGTTTCCCTCAGACCTTGCTGTAATGAAAAGCCATTCTCTGGGGGCGAGCAGCTCATTCCGCTAGTTTAAATCACACAATTCCCTCTCTCTCCTCCAGAAGCCTGTACTTACTGCTCTATCACTGGTAATGACAATGAACATTTTCTGCAATCTCAGTTTTTATTGCAAAGTGATTGAGGACCAGCAAGATTAAGTTATGCTGCTGAAACTAAGGAAATCCCGCCAAGCAAATAGTGGGTGGATAGGAAGTCTTATGGCAGCATGTACTTCCTCCCCCAAGGAACTGACTGAAAATAAGAAGCTAACACCACCACATTTCAGATGAAAGCCACAATACTGTAATCTGACAATTTTAGATCTAGTCAAATGGATACGGCCCGGGGGCGAAAGAAGATGCTCTATAATGAGATGAAAGTGAAAAAGTGAAAGTGTTAGTCTCTCAGTCATGTACAACTCTTGTGACCCCATAGACATTAGCCTGCCAGACTCTATTCCCTCCTCCAGGGGATCTTCCTGACCCAAGGACTGCACCCAGGTCACCTGCATTGCAGGCAGATTCTTTACCGTCTGAACCACCAGGGAATGAAGGTCTAAAATAAAGCAAGTGAGGTCCTCACAGTCCCACATTTCCTCTTTTCTTGAAACGACACTTGACAGCATTCTCAGGGCCTCTGGCGGCCAGAATAAAAAGTCTATCTCAGTTCCAGAACCACCAGGGCAACCCCAAAACTGGAGCAACCACTTACAGCTTTGTCAATTCTGGGCTGCACAATTTTGAGGGGGTTGTTTTCATTAATATCATATGGATGGTGCCCCCTGGAGGTGTGCAGGGCACCACTTGCACAAATGAGCAATCACAGTCTATCCCAAAATCAACCTATGAGTAAATATTCCTCATTGATACTGCAGTCAATCATGAGTCCATCTCTCCTTCATGAGACAAAGCAAAAAATTGTGGCCAAAGGCACCTGGATGATTTCTTTTTTTTTTTTGGTGTGCCAAATCTTTGCTGAGGCATGTAGTTCTCTGCACAGGGATCGAACCCAGGCCCCCTGCATTGGTAGTGCAGAATCTTAACCATTGGATCACCAGGAAAGCCCCCGCTTGGATGATCTTTAAGACTGGATCAGGGTTTCTCATTGTCCTGCTATTGATATGTGAGGCTAGGTCATTGTTTGTCTTGGGGCGTGGCCTGTCCTGTGCACTGTAGAGGGTGTAGCAGCATCCCTGGCTTCTACTCACTAGACCAGCAGCATCCCTCTCCTAGTGCCTGATGTTCCTTAGGAGGTAAAACCACCCCCTAATTAAGAACCCCTGAACTAGAAGTGTAATATGCAAATCACATGTAAATCAGAGACCCAAAGGTCATGTACATGACACTGTAGCCAGTGGACAAAAAAGACTGAATGAAAGAGGTGGGAGAGGTAGGGAAAGAGAAAGGAAATCAAATTCCTGCTGCCGATAACAACACAAGCCCAGCGGATGTTGTTGGAAACCCAGTCAGATGATGCCATAAACCTTGACCAGCTCCCATCCTGCTCCCCCGGAAACAACACTCTGACAAAAATGTCCTGAAAGCCAACAAAACCCACAAACATGAAGAAGCAAAGCAAAGAAAACCACAGACTGCGATAGAAAAGGTGTCCCTCCAACACCAGCCATTTCCACAAGAGGATAAAAATGGGATTCATGGGGGAAAAAAACTAAAGATAAAGGATGGCTGGGAAAACAAGGCATTTCCTAACTTTTCATTGTGGCAATTTCCAACTTGCAGAAAAAGTAGAGAGCATTTCACAAGGAAGCTCTGTGTACCCAGCACCGAGCTGCAAAAATGTGTCCACATTTCACCTCACCTGTCCGTCACTGTCCCCACCCAAGGCCCTTTATTTCCTCTTTCCTTCTTTCCTTCCTTGAATCTTTTAAAGCAAGTTTCAGACATCATGTCACTGCATGCATAACACATTGGCATGCCATTCTATCCCAAGCATTTGGTTTGTATCTACAAAACTTCCACTTCATATTTAACAGATTTGACGTGAATAAACTAGAATCCTTGCAGGTAGAGAAAAGATCTGATTGTCACCAAACAGTTTATCCTACTAGAGCTTCTCAAATTTGAACGTGTGTATGAATCATCTGCCCCCCAGGTGGCTCAGGGGTAAAGAACACGCCTGCCAATTCAGGAGACACAGTTTCGATCCCTGGGTCAAGAAGACTCCCTGGAGAAGGAAATGGCAACCCACTCCAGTATTCTTGCCTGGGAAATCCCATGGACAGAGGAGCCTGGCAGGCTACAGCCCCTGGGGTCGCAAAGAGTCAGACATGACTTAGCAACTACACAATAACAAGCTCCCAGTGCTGCCAGTGCCACAGATCCATGCATCACACAGAGGAAGGGTTAACCCAAAACACCAGAGCAGTGAAGCAGAAAATGACCGCTCAGGATCACAAGGCCTTGAGTGAGAGAGGAAGCTGGGACCACTTCAGACTGAGGACTCAGGTGTATTGGTTTCCTGCAGCTGCTGTTAACAAAGTACTGTAAACTGGGTTGCTTAAAGCAACAGAAAGTCTGGAGGCCAGAAGTCCAAAATCAGGGTTCCAATGGGCCAGGCCCTCTCCAGAGGCTCTGAGGGAGAAGGCTTCCTCGCCTCTTCCACTTCTAATGGCTGCCTGCATTCCTGGGTGTGTGGCCACATCACTCCAGTCTCTGCCTCTGTGGTCACATTGCTTCCTCCTTTTCTATCTGTGCCTTCTTCTCTTCTGCCTCTCATAAGGACACTTGCTTTTGCATTTAGAGCCTATGCAGATTGTTTTTGTTGTTCAGTCACTAAGCCCAACTCTTTTCAACACCATGGACTGTACCATGCAGTCTTCCCTGTCCTTCGCTATCTCCCAGAGTTTGCTCAAACTCAAGTCCATTGAATCAGTGATGCCCTCCAACCATCTCATCCTCTGTCATCCCCTTCTCCTCCTGCCCTCAATCTTTCCCAGCACCAGGGTCTTTTCCAATGAGTCAGCTCTTCCCATTAGGTGGCCAAAGTATTATAGCTTCAGCATCAGTCCTTCCAATGAATATTCAGGGTTGATTTCCTTTAGGATTGACTTGAGCTCTTTGCTGTCCAAGGGACTCTCAAGAGTCTTCTCCAGCACCACAATTTGAAAGCATCAACTTTTTGGTGCTCAGCCTTCTTTATGGTCCAACTCTCCCATCTGTACATGACTACTGGAAAAACCATAGATTTGACTATACAGACCTTTATTGACAAAGTAATATCTCTGTTTTTTAATATGCTTTCTAGGTTTGTCATAGCTTCCCTTTCAAGGAGCACCCATCTTTTTAATTTTGTGGCTGCAGTTCACTATCCACAGTGACTTTGGAGCCCAAGAAAAAAAAAATCTGCCACTCTTTCCACTTTTTACGTATCTATTTGCCATGAAGTGATGGGACCAGATGCCATGATCTGTTTTTTGAATCTGCTCATCTCAAAATCCTGAACTGAATTACATCTGCAAAAACCCTGTTCCCAAATAAGGCAGTACTCATAGGTTCTGAGAATAAGAATATGGACGTATCCTTGAGGAGGGGTGGGGGGACCGTTCAGGCCATTGCACCGGTAAGAAGGGAAAATGAATTGGGAAAAAATGCAGAAGAGAGGACAGATCCCATTTCTGTGACAGTGGCCAGTAAGGCAGGCCAAGGGTAGAACTGGGTGCTAACAGGGTTCCCAGACGGAACGCAAGTGTGGCTGTCCGCTGCCAGCTTCTTGAAGAGAGAATGTTTCTGTTTCTGACAGAGGATTAAAGGAAGAGGTGGGGAGTGAGAAAGCTGTTCTCTGCTGGCCTAGTTCCTGAGGAATCGTGTCTCTGCCTTCGGGCCATTCTCAAGTCCTGTTCAGGGATAGAATGATTTATTGATGGTCATAATTAAAAAGCAATGCCAAAAAAGAAGCAGTCAGCACTTTTCATCTGCACTTACACATGAGAAAGAGAAGTTTATTAAAATGGACGCTAAGGTCTTACTTCCCCATCCAGAAAAGGGCTCCCACTGTGAGGTGCCCTGCTGGGGTCAAGCCTCATGACTGTAGCAGGAGTTGATGAGGTTTTAAATTTTGAATGGTACACTGAGCCACCTGTTCTCATCCCCAGCAATTTTATTACAGGTCCAATGGATCATCCATGTGGCACTCTGAGTGTGTAGACTTCGGTTGAGTGTGGTTTTGAGCCCCACTGGGGGCTATTTATCCACCAGTGTCTTGGCTGTAGGTCTGACTGAGCTTCTCTGCTCCAGACTGGAGCATTGGGTTGATTTAAGGCGGTTGATTGACTTCATTTAAAGGCTGTTCTTCCTCACTGATTCCATATCAGCTGGTTAACAAGACCTTTCTTCTTTGGTTTGGGGAATGTGAACTTAATGAAGCACTGGACCCCACAGATCGGGAGGAAAATGAAGATACGTTTATAGCTTAATATGGTAGGTTGGTTCAAAGGAATTACCGACTGACACACAGTAGGTCCTTAAAATTAAAGTTGCTCAGTCGTGTCCGACTCTATACAACCCCATGGACTATACAGTCCAAGGAATTCTCCAGGCCAGAACACTGGAGTGGGTAGCCTTTCCCTTTCCCAAGGGATCTTCCCAACCCAGGTCTCCCACACTGCAGGCGGATTCTTTACCAGCTGAGCCACAAGGGAAGCCCAAGAATACTGGAGTGGGTAGCCTATCTCTTCTCCAGGGGATCTCCCCTACCCAGGAATCAAACCGGGGTCTCCTGCTTTGCAGGCAGATTCTTTACCAACTGAGCTATCCAGGGAAGCCCAGTAGGTCCTTAAAATATCGTTAAATAAATGAATGCATGACAAAGTGTGTCTGTGCCCATATAATCTATTGGCAGACAGTTACCGTTGCACCTGAAAATTTGTGGTAGGAATTGAGCAAATGTTTGGGGGCATGAATGTATGATGAATCCCTACAGTTGTGTCCGACTCTTTGCAACTGTAGCCTGCCAGTCCCCTCTGTCCAGGGGATTCTCCAGGCAAGAATACTGGAGGGGGTTGCCATGCCCTCCTCCAGGGGATCTTCCTGACCCAGGGATTGAGCTCACGTCTCTTATGTCTCCTGCATTGGCAGGAGGGTTCTTCACTGCTAGTGCCACTGGGAAGCCCCTTGGGGGCAGGGGGATGCTCTTATTGAATATATTAAGTTATGCATTTTATTTTAATTCCACTAAAGGTTTATTTTATAGGTTTATTTAATGATTTTAACTATTCTTTATAGGCTTATTTTCATCCCACTATAGTAATTTTTTCCCAAATTGAGTTTGGACTAAATCAAGGTCTGCTTCCTACTTGTTCAGTTAGTACTGGCCGTCTACTGTTGGGGCAGAGGGGGGAGGGAATTTGTTCAATTAAATCCAACAAACATTTGTTGAATGCCTACTAGGGGCAAAGGTCTACGCTTTGTGCCAGGGAGACACCAAAATGAATGAGGCACAGCCCTACTCTCAACCACATCAGGAAGTAACAGCTGTAAGAAACAGAAATCCATTCACGCTAGCACAAGGAAAAGGACAGCAAGGCAGGGCTCTTCATGGGCAAACTCATGATCGTGGGAACCAAATTAGAGGCAACTGGGGAATAGAAACTGCAGTTATAGAAACCAAACTTCCTCCTCTGGCTCTCAGAAGCCCTGTGGGCTCTCTTATCTGCCCTGTGGGCCTTCTTGTCTCTGCTTCCCTCACTCGTGACCACCTTTCTCTTTTCACTCCTGGTTCATTGTGGGAGAAAGCAGAGCCTACCACCAGCTGATTAGTTACTGTGTCTTTTGGTTCAGATTTTAAGAAAGAGAGAATTGGGTTTCTGGCCAACCAGCTGAACAAAGGGAGGAGACTTGGGGCAAACACGGTATACCTAGACATGTCTGTTAGTAGGGCCTATTAGTAGAGGAATTTCAAGAAAAAAAAAAAAATAGCTGTATTAGAAGCACCCAGAACACATTCTATTTTTAACTCTCTCCCGCCCCCTAGAGTATAAATACCATGAGACAGTCTACCACAGTGCTTGGTTGAAAATATCTGAGAAGGGGAGAAAAGAAGGGATAGAATTCAACTCTGGTTTCCTAAACCATATTTGAGAAATAAATACACATCAGTCCCTGAGAACCAGGCGAAGAAGTTGAATCTAGCTGGGTTCACTCCCAGACCTGAAACACTCAGCTGGGTGACTTACCTACACCTTGCCGTAACTGATACAGTGTGGGAGTCTGCATTGTACCCTAATTAAAGTGTAATTAGCAAGCAGCAGGAATCCCATTCACTAGAAGAGCTCATCCTACTTCCTGTTTCACTTGCATAATTACCTTCCTCGCCAGACACTGAAATGACAGCGATGACAGACTCTCAGAATGATGGAGCCTGGAAGGCCCTTGGAAACCATTAACCCCGCTCGTTCTTCAGACAGGAAAACTGAGGTCCGGAGAGAGATCAAGGGCTCACAAGCCCAGCCATCCATCCTCCCCACCACCCCACACACTCTGCTTGTGCAGCATCATGTGAAACCAGCAGGCTCTGGAAGTCTAGGCACAGACAACGGCGTTTGTTGCCTTCACGCAGTATTCCCAGCCAGGTCCTCCCGATTGTCTCCAGAGAGTGTGTGTGCTCAGTCATGTCCAACTCTGTGACACCATGGACTGTAGCCCGCCAGACTCCTCTGCCCATAGGAGTCTCCAGGCAAGAATACTGGAGCAGGTTGCCATTTCCTACTCCAGGAGATCTTCCCAATCCAGGGATTGAACCTGCATCTCTTGTGTCTCCTGCATTGGCAGGCGGATTCTTTACAACTGCGACAACTGGGAAGCCCTAGAGTATAATGCAGAGAAAATGCAATTCAAGTAAATCCAGGGTGGCTGCTCCTGGCAGCCACGTGTTTTCTAGCTTCCCCTCTCCTCTGTCTTCTTTTGCTCACGTTCCAGAATTGGCCTTTGACCAGGGTAAAAAGGCTTGAGCAGCAAGGAGGAGGAACCTACAGGGCAATGGAAACCTCTCCTGGGTGATGAGTGGTTCCCGGCCACTGGTTGGATTGCCTTTAAGTGTCAGGGTGGGAATAACCCAACCACTACAGAGCAGATTCCCTTTGTACAATTACTTGGAATGAGCCATGCCACAGAATGGAAGCATCATCCTCCCTGAGATCATTTTAGGTTAGTTGTTTGAAACTCAGGTAATATTATTTTGAGGGAGAAATGGATGCTATGATTGGTTAGCCTACTTAACTGATGCTCCAGGGCATGGAAGCCAGAATTTGTAGGGTGCAGGAGAAGTTTCTGTGCCTACAGTGTGTGTGCATGCTGAGTTGCTTCAGTCATGTCCGACTCTATGGACTCTAGCCCGCCAGCTTCCTCTGTCCATGGGATTTTCCAGGGAAGAATACTGAAGTGGATTGCTGTGCTCTCCTCCAGGGAAGTCTTCCTGACCCAGGGATCAACCCACGTCTCTTGCATCTCCTGCACTGGCTTCCTCAAATCCCTCCTCCCATGTCCTCCCAGTGGCTCTGGACACCTCCATCCCCACATTTCTCCAGATACCAGAATGATCCGGGGTCCAAGGGCTCCCTGGTCCCTTAGGGAAGAGGGTGTGGGGTTACAGTCAGCCCAGATTTTGGAACAAGGGGCAGTCTGCTGGAACTAATCCACATGCCTGTGTGAAGGACTAACAGTCCCTGAACCAGTGGTTCCAACATGTCAATGTGCACTGAAACCACCCAGAAAGGTTGTTAAAATGCAGACTCCTGGCCCCTACCCACAACTCTGTATTCAGCAAGGATCAGAGTGGGGACCCAGGAATCTGTGTTTTTAACAAGCAACTCAATTGATTCGAATGTTGATGGTAGTCAATACCATGGAGAAACACTAGAATGGGTGAAATGGTGGGCATTCGTAATTCCACATGATTTGCTCTTTCCTGGGTGAAGAGAGTCACATAGAACAGGATTCAGGATATTATAGGTTTTTTTAAAAAATAAAGGCAAAGGAGAGCTCCCTGGGTGTCTATGTCTGTGCTTCCATGTCATCTGCTGCAATGACATGGCTCAGTCGTCAGGAAGCTGTAACAAGAGGGCTCCTGGTAGATTTCAGAAGGCTTCCATTATTTATTTGTGAGGCTCCAAAGGTTCTTGCCCATGCGACCTCTACCTGCTCCTAACAGAGTACTCTCACTCACGGGATTCACAGGCTGCAAAGCTCAACATCATCAGGCATTCGGAAATGCATTTCAGAACCACAGTGAGTTACTCACACCTGCTAGGCTGGACATAATCAAAAAGAGGAAAAGTGTTGAACATTGCTAACGGGAAAGTAAAATGATACAGCCACTGTGGACAATAGCTTAGTAGTTCCTCAAAAAGTTAAACATAGAGTTACCATATGACCCAGCAATTGTACTCCTAGGTATTTACCCAAGAGAATTGAGAGCAGGGACTCAAACAGATACTTGTACATGAATGTTCACAGCAGCATTATTCACAGCAGCCAGAAAGTGGAAACAACCCAAATGTCTACCAACTGATGGATGGATGTCTGGTCTATCGAGACAATGGAATATTATGCAGCCATAAAAAGGAATGGAGTATACATCCATGCTACCAAGGAGATGAAGCCAGGAAACATGAAGCTCAGTGAAAGAAGCCAGACACAAAACACCACATACTGAATGAGTCCATGTCTATGACATGTCCAGAATAAGTAAATCCACAGAGATAGAAAGCAGATTAGTGGCCACCAGGAGGTGTGGAGTGGAGCACTGCAGAGTGACTGCTAATAGGCAGAGTCCCTTTCTGGGGTGATGAAATGTACTAGAACTAGAAAGAGGTCCTGGTTGCACAACATCGTGAATGCACGAAATGCTGCAGAATTGGTCACTTTAAAATGTTAATGGTTAGTTTTATGTCACTGCTGCCGATGCTAAGTCATTTCAGTTGTGTCAGATTCTTTGCAACCCCATGGACTGTAACCCACCAGGCTCCTCTGTCCATGGGATTCTCCAGGCAAGAATACTGGAATGGGTTGCCATGTCCTCCTCCAGGAGATCTTCCCGATCCGGGAAGAATTCGACCCCGGGATCAACTTCATGTCTCTTATGTCTCCTGCACTGGCAGGCAGCTTCTTTACCGCTAGCGCTTTATGTGAATTTTACCTGGGGGTCGGGGGAGCAGGGAGTTGTAATTAAACCTCGCAGGTTCCACCCCCAGCTCTGCCACATGACCTTGAACAAACTCTGTGCTCCATTTCCAGCAAAGAGTGAAAGCTTTAATCAGGGATATAACAGTTCCCACCTTGCAGGGCTATTGGGAGCTTCACATGAGCTAATGTTCCCAAAGTGCATTGCTCTTTGGCGTGATGGTGAATGTGAGCCATGATTCCCTCACACAGACCCTACCCCTGTTACACATGCAAATCAAGGCTTGTTCACGTGCACACAGCAAGTTCAGAAGCCAAGTCAGGAGGGGAACCGAGCTCTCATGGATTCGAAGTCCATGCTCTTCACCTGTCAATTGTCTGACCTGATCCCTGACCAGGAATCTTGACACCTCCAGGCCCAAGTCCCTGGCAGCAGCACAACTTACTTCTGGTGACCCCACGCCTGGCTGGCTCTCAGGCCTGCCTGCAAGGCAGAAACGATAAAGCCACAACTAGTTTTGCTTCTTCCCCATTGAAAGCCTTGGCCTTGGCCACCCTAGGGGGACTTTACCCATCAGCAGTCTGGCAGTGGGAGAAGGAAATGGCAACCCACTCCAGTATTCTTGCCTGGAGAATCCCAGGGACGGAGGAGCCTGGTGGGCTGCCATCTACAGGGTCACACAGTCGGACACGACTGAAGCGACTTAGCAGTAGCAGCAGCAGCAGTCTGGCAATGACTCTAACCCAGCAGAGAGCATTTCCCTTCTCTGTGCCCATGACCACAAGTCCCAGTCACAGACGGTCCTTCTTACTGTGGACGTGGAGGAATCGTCACTGTTTTATGATCAGCAGGGTTACCCAGAGGCTTCATCGTCCCAGGAGGAGAGGGGCGTGGACCCTCAGCTCTCCCCCTGAACCTTTCAGCCCCCCTTTAGACTGGCCCTCACGTGCAGTCCCTTTTTCCCCAGTACAATGTAACATCACAGGGTTTTTTCCCCACATCTGGTTCAGTTCCTATGTGTTCAACAACAACCTAGCTTACTCACATTCCCCAGTACCTGCCTTCCTCCCTTGTGTGTGTGTGTTAGTCGCTCAGTCTTGTCCGACTCTTTGCGACCCCATGGACTGTAGCCCACCAGGCTCCTTTGTCTGTGGGATTCTCCAGGCAAGAGTACTGGAGTGGGTTGCCATTTCCTTCTCCAGCCTTCCTCCCTTAAACAGAGAGAAATAAGTCTGCCTTCATCTACTGCCATGTCTAGAAACCCTTCCTGGGACTTCCCTGGTGGTTCAGTGGTTAAGACTCCGTGCTTCCAATGCAGGGGGCATGGGTCCAATTTCTGGTCAGGAAACTAAGATCCCACATGCCATGTGGCCCAAAAAAAAAAAAATTTTTTTTTTAAACAAACCAAAAAAATTAAATCCTTCCTGATTCCCTTGGTTCCCTCAAACAGCCAAGCCTGTGGGAATCCTGGGAGAAACCCTGGGATGTTTGCATAGACTCAAGTCCACTGGATATTCCAGGTCATCACAAGCCAATGAGGAAAGCCATCCCACAGGAAGTGTCCCAATCCCAGACTCTTAGCTTCTGGACACAGAATAACCTGAGGAACTTGGCCTTCCTGTGCCCGGCTTCCCACCGCCCTCATCAGCTTCCACAGCCAACACCAACTTCCCCCAGGACTGTGAGGTCTGTTCCAGGAAGCAGATGCAATCTGGCAGGTCTGAGATATAATGACCCTTCCTTTGTGGCTGCCAATGTTTGCACCCCAGAAAAACAAGTCTGAAGCCCAGAGGGTCAGCCCTCGGATTAAGTAGGCCAACTGGAAGGATGTTGGGAGGGGCCATCTTAAGAACACGTGGACACCCATGGCAGCAACATTCATAGAACTTACCGATACCTTCCCTCCTTTATTCACCTCCAAGGTCGCTGGATCGAAGATCACGGAGTCATTCACAACATGATGTTCAACACAGAGACACAGTGGAAGTACTCCTTCAAGACCACACAGAACAAGACTGAGTGGTGGGACAATGGCGTTCTCCCCCTCTGGATCACAGCCCAGAGACAGGTATTGCCAGAAACCCTGGGCTGACTTCCTGGGACGTCACCTCTCATTCCTAGGCATGTTGTGGGGTGAGGGGCTTAGAAACTGTGTGGTCTTGAGCAAGGGTCTTATCTCTAAGCACCTGTTTCCCTAAATGTGGCACAGGCATCATGATAATGTGCTCATTTAATGGAGTTGGTGTAAGGATTAAATATAATGTGTACTTTATGCACATCTCAGCAAGCTTTAGCTGTTATGGATGGATAAGTCCCCATGAGGGCAGAGTCGGCTTGATCTCAACTGTACCTTCAAGGCTCATAGGGTCTGGACCCAGCCACTCTTTAATAAATATCTCTTCTCTTGCCTCTGGCTTAGGCATGAAAGCCCTTAGGAGTGAAGCTGACCACTCAATGCATGAAAAGCTCTAATGAGAACATTCACTTGAAAGTAGTAATATCCCAGCACCCATTCACTATTGCTTCGAAAAGGCAAAAATCAGTTGTACTTTGAACTCCAAGCCCCAAGCCTATTGCCAGTTTTGTGTTTTCTCTGTCAGCTTCCAAAGTCATCACTTCAGAACAGATCCTTCTTCTCTTCCCCCAAGATACCAGCCTTGGCTCCAAGCTTCCCTGAGTCCTGACCCTTCCTCTCTGTGCTCCCAGCCTACGCTGTGCATGCTACTTGGCAAAGGGGTGTGACTGCAGCAGCTCAGAACACAGCCTTCGGACTCTGACTCCCAGAGCAGGATCCAGCCAGCCCCACCCTTCTCCCGCAGCCTCACCTCGGGCAATGACCTCTGCTCTCTGCTTCATTTGCTCCCACCCTTAAAATGAGGGTTGTCAGAGTTCGTGCTTCACAGGCTCATTGGGAGGATTAACTGTGATAACACACGTGAGTTGCTTAGTGCTCACTGCCCGAAATGATCAGTCACTGTTATGAATGGAAGCTGAGGCACTTTAGCAGGACTTCAGCTGGTCACTAGAGCTTTAGGTCAAGACTATCCAACAGAACATTCTGTGATGATGGACATGTTCTATTCTGCATGGTCCAATGTGGAAGCCACGGGTGGTAATTGAGCCCTTGAAATGTGGCCAGTGAGACTGAGGGACTGAATATTTAGTTGTGTTTCATTTTCATTAGTTTCAATTTAAATCTAGATACTACACAAGTGGGACTCCCATACGGGACAACACAGCTCTAGAAGAATCACAGGAGGCTGGCCATGACCCTTCTCTACCTCAGGTTCATTTTCTCCTATTTGTTGTGCCCTAGTTTCCTTCCCCAGAGAAGGCAATGGCACCCCACTCCAGTGTTCTTGCCTGGAGAATCCCAGGGATGCAGGAGCCTGGTGGGCTGCCATCTGTGGGGTTGCACAGAGTCGGACACGACTGAAGCGACTTAACAGAAGCAGCAGCAGCAGCAGCTTCCTTCCCCAATCTATCACATTTTTAAATTTTGAGGAATAGACCATGCAAATAAACTCTGTCCTTATAATAAAAATAACATCCATAACACTCACTATGTGCCAGCGACTGATTTAAGTGCTTTACGAATATTAATTTATCACAACCCCGAGGTGGTGCTAAGGTTATGCCCCTTTAACAGATGAGTAAACTGAGGCACCAAGTGACACCATAACTTCTCAAAGTCACAAAACTAGTGAGAGGCAGGGCTGGGATTAGAACTCACTCTGGGTTCAGCAACTCTTTAACGCTAACCATGACATAATTTTTATTCTGTGGCCAAAGCATTTAGTCATGGACTTCAGAGTGATTCTTATATCTGCCAGGCTGCTAAGAATGTCTGTAAAGCCCTGATTAATTCACTACTCAAAACCCAGAGCCTCGCTCACTACAGAATTTGTTCACTGGCATGAGGCTTCTGGTGGCATTCTCCCTTCCTGGCACTTTCTTATGCATGGTTCTTGTCTCCTTGTCATTTATTTGCAGGACTTTTTTCCTCCTGCTCAATTCATAATCAGAGTGCTTTTCCTCTTTGCTGAATTCATAAGTGGTTGTGCAAAATGAGGATCTGGTGCAGGGCCAGGCAGCTGACAACACACCACTCATTTGGCAAGCAAATGTCAAGTTGGTGTATCTCATCCTGCCCAGGAAGGGCCATTCAGCCAATTCCCTGAGGAGCTGGCTCAAAAATCTCCTGTAATCAGAGCAAACCTGTGGTCCCAGGTCAGCAACCGCCCCTGCCAAAACAGGGTGACAAATGCCAAATGCCATGGGGTGGGCACATTTGCATTGCCAGGTGGGGTTGCAGGAAGGCGGCCCACCCTGTATCCATCACTGGGAAAATCCATCCTTCTTCTGAGTCTCTTCCAGGTAGGCTCTGTGGATACTGATGCATTCACCTTTAATAGGACTAAAATGTTTTTCTTCAGTGACACTAACGCTGCCAGAGTCCATCAAGATTCATGAGAATCAGTGTCTCTTGGTAGATGATGCCTATGAGATGGGATTCTCAACCACCTTTGCATCCAATCTCCACAGTCCACGAGGGTATCCTCACACCATCGGGACTTCCCTAACGGTCAGGCTATGAATGGAGAGGCTCCACTGAAAGCAAGTTGGGACTTTTTTTTGGCCTGCACTGGGTCTTAGTTGCAGAGAAGGCAATGGCACCCCACTCCAGTACTCTTGCCTGGAAAATCCCATGGACGGAGGAGTCTGGTGGGCTGCAGTCCATGGGGTCGCTAAGAGTTGGACACGACTGAGCAACTTCACTTTCCCTTTTCACTTTCATGCATTGGAGAAGGAGATGGCAACCCACTCCAGTGTTCTTGCCTGGAGAATCCCAGGGATGGAGGAGCCTGGTGGGCTGCCATCTATGGTGTCGCACAGAGTCAGACACGACTGAAGTGACTTAGCAGCAGCAGCAGGGTCTTAGTTGCAGCATGCGTGATCTTCACTGCCATGTACAGGATCTGTGTTGAAGTATGCGGGATCTTTAGTTGCAGCATGCTGGATCTAGCTCCCTGACCAGAGATCGAACCCAGCTCCTCCGGCACTGGGAACACAAAGTGTTAACCACTGGACCACCGGGGAAGTTCCAGAGAGCAGGCTGGGATTTTAAACAAGCTCCTGGGATAACTGAACCTGATCAATGACTAAGGTATTTCACCAAGTTCAGAAGTCCTAATTCTCAGAGAAAGGCAGGCAGCTATGGCTGTGAGACCCAGGAAGGTGAAAGTGTTAGTTACTCAGCTGTGTCCGACTCTTTGCAACCCCATGGCTGTAGTCCACCAGGCTCCTCTGTCCATGGGATTCTCCAGGCAAGAATACTGGAGTGGGTTGCCCTTCCCTTCTCCAGGGGATCTTCCTGACCCAGGGATGGAACCCGGGTCTCCTGCATTGCAGGTGGGTTCTTTACCACTGTACCACCTGGGAAGCCATGAAAACCTAGGGGCATGTTTCTCCTCTTGTGGAAGAGACAGAGAGAGTATTAAGATGTGAAATGGTGTGGGTGAGATACTCATGTCTGCCAAGAGTCTGTAACAGGACCGCGGTAGGCTGCCACCAGGAGGGGATTTGGAGAGACGGTGGGGAGGGCAGCTAAGGTTCTCAGTGTCAGCCAGATCTCCTAGACAAAAGCTTCCAAACTTGGAAAAGCTGTGAGAAAGAGGGTGCCAGCAGTTTTTGCTTAGAAGAGCATTAATAGCAACATAATACATCCCAGTACTGGTACAAATTGTGTCTCCATCACACATCATAAAGGTTCTAAGAATAATACTCTGACCTCCAAAAGGGCGTGGGAGGGTTAAAACACAGACTCTTGGCCCTCTCTATTCCTTCTGTTCAGTGACGCCTCCAGAACACAGAAGAACGATGAAAACACTCAGAACCAACTTATGGTTTCAAATATTGGATTGGTCAAAAACTTTGTTTGGGTTTTTCCATAAGCTATTACAGCAAAACCCAAATTTTCTGGCCAGCCCAATACATGGAGTCCATCTCTTTCCACTCAGTCATTCCCAAGAATGTGTAACTAACTCCTTTCCCTAAACCACTAAACATACTATCCACCAAAGTACAATGGGATGAACACTTCAGGGGCCTTTATAAAACCTATACATCTTGGTGACATTAATTCCGTCCACTAAAAGAAGAGACAAGACAAAACACAAAACCAAACTGAAACTCTTTCACTAATGATTGGTTCTGAAGAGTTCTGTTAAGTGTTTGTTGCTCAGTCTCGTCCAACTCTTTGTGACCCTATGGCCTATAGTCTGCCAGGTTCCTCTGTTCATAGAATTCTCTAGACAAGAATACTGGAGTGGGTAGCCATTTCCTTTTCCAGGGGATCTTCCCGACCCAGGGATCGAACCCAGGTCTCCTGCATTGCAGGCAGATTCTTTACTGTCTGAGCCACCAGGGAAGCCCCGAAGAGTTCTGTAGATTCTATACAAAAGCCAACACTCAGGCTTTGCCCTAAGAAGTATCAACTCTTGTTTTAAAGCAGCAGCTTAAGAGTAATAGCCACACTGATGCAATAGTACACTAAGGAAGAATAATGCACCTAATAAAACTAGTGATTTTCCAATTGCTATTGCTTCTGGAAACACTGATTATGCTAATTAAAGGGTAGAATAGTAAATACCCACTCTTTTGCATCCAATTAAGTGCTCAGATTGTTTCTCAGAAGTATTTGTTGAAAATAGCACTTTTGATTATCGTAGATCCCAAATAAACAGAGTCAAGTGTGTGTGTATGTATGTGTGTGTACACACACGCTCACATATATATTTCTCTCTGGAGCTCATTTCACAAAGCATCATAAATCCTAAAATTTCTATGGGACCAAGCGAGAAAAACCATAGCTTCCTAAGACCACCGCTTGGATACCTTTAAAGAAAGAATATGTGTTAAGAATATAGCACAAGAAAACAATTTTAAGTCGGGAACATCTGAGATTTAACAGGCAAATACCTAGGAACTTAACTAATATGCAGTGCTGCCTAAGTCCCTCACAATGTCAATGTCAGCTTATTCTAAATAATAAAATAGCCAAACTGTGTTCTACAAAATGTTGGAAGTTTCATCCTTCCAATCAATCCATACTTGAGAGCAAAGTCAATTTACACTTAGAGTTAAACAAACTACCATCGCTAAAAACTGAGAATTATGTCTAATGCCAATCAGAAATGCAATAAATAAATATTAGAGGATTTGCAAGTTAAAGCAACCATAGAAATTCTATTATCAGAAAGGAAAATGTGTTACCTGTAGAGGTTACAAATAAGACACTAGAACCCAAAAGAGAAAGCATTTATGAAACTATTTCCATAAGTTAATCAAGAGAGAAGAAGGTAGGTTTTCTGCCCCTAAAAGGAGATGTGATTCATGCATTCATGCAGCATGCACTTAATCAGCAGTCAGCACTTAAGTCTGAGCCAGGCCTGTCCTAGGTCCCAGGAAAAATGCATTCAACAAAAACAGCCACACTTTCTAGAGGAGGGAATTAGATAGTTTTCAAAGCAAGCAAATTAAGGTAATTTCAGGTTGGGGAAAGTGCTTTAGAGAACATAAAACCGGATCCCAAAATAGGAAATGAACGCTGGAGGGCAGAAGGGACAATATTTCACCTACAGCTATGGACAGAAGAACTTCTGGAACTGTACAAAGTGTTTAGTGTTAGGACTTCTGTCTTGGGTCAAGCTTCCTAAAACCAGAGCCTGAGGCAGGGACGCAGTGCATGTAACATATGGAGAGAGAGCTCTCAGGAGACGGGAGTAAGGAAAACTGACGTGGCAGGAGAATGAGCTAAGTGAGATGTGCCCTCTGCTGGACACCAGCTTCAGCCTGATCCCCCAGGAGCACAGGAACATGAATTGCACCCCCATGTTATCCCACCCTGAAGCCAGGGAGCTGGCTTTATGTCCTGCTGCTGGTCACTAGCCGTGGGCTGCTGAGGATAAAAGACCAGTATAGGCTACCTACTCAGGTGAGGCAGGTCTGGCCACTTGGCAACGGGATTTTTCCAAAACATGGAGGAACAGTGAGACATTAGCAGCACCCCCACAGAAATGGATGTGGGTGCACAAGCCCAATAAGGGGATCTGGATGGGGCCCCAACAGCATCCCCTACAACTTCCAAATAGCTTACCTGCCTCTTTCTCTCAAATGGTACATGGTAAGTTTGGCATTACACTTGATTATACTTTTATACCCAGTCGTATGCCACATAGCCATGACCCAGGTGCTAATACCCCACAGTTCATCCCATAATTTATTCCCTATACCAAATTGACACCATTACACCAGTACCCTCTCTTGGCTCTACTAAAGCCATTGAACTGTAGAGAGTTTTTCAGAATATCCAAATCTTGGGTAATACAAGAAGAGTCACAGAACAGCCCTCAAGTTAACAGCCAGGATGAAGAAAAGTAGTTGCTCCCCAAATAAGCAGGTCAGTCATTTATGGAACCAGAAATTTATCAAGTGCCTAGTATGTGCCCAGTCCTGGTCAAGGAGCTGCTTTACAACAACATATTTAGTGATATGGGTCCATCTTACTGTTAACTCGTTGGTGAGTGTACATAAAATTATTTTATTTTCCTAACAATTTTACCAGGCTTTATCCAAAAAAAAAACACCTTTCTGCTGAGGAGTATTATCGCTTAATATTTTCATGACTTTGAAATTACTTGTGTTGCTAACACAGCCTCATTTTCAGTCTGAAGACTCAGTTCTGCTCATGGTAAAACCTTCATCTCAGATCTGAGTCAAAGCTCTGATCCCCAGCACGCTCCCTACCCCACCACAGACTCTCTGGTGGCCCCAGATGCCTGGGAAAGAAGGAACGTGACCCATGGTCCACTCTCTCGAGTCCCCACCCCACCCCTCTTTCCCCAGTTTACCCACTGGAGACAAGGAGAGGGAAGAGACAAGCAGCTCCTCCCATGACGGCTTTTAAGGAAGCTTTTAAGGAGGCCAGGGCTCTTCTGTCGGCTGTAATCTAGTGCCTTGCCTGGTTTCCCGCAGTGTGACAGAGAGGTTGAAGGTGGCTGGGCCACTGACAACAGTTTCAGGTCAAGCAGCAACCCCAGGCTCTGGTCAGGCCTTGCAAGATTCAGCAGAATTTCATGGATGACCCACCACCTTCCTCGGACGTGAGGAATCCCATGCTCGCTGCTGCAGCCGTTCCTTCCATGACCAGAGCCTCCAATCTCAGCTTCCTTCTGCAGACTCCAACCCGGGGGTCTACAGGCACATTTCAGTTCCACCTTCAATGCCCCTCAAGAGACAGAAACTGGAGGAAATAATCATCACCCCTCTACCTGATCGTGCGGTTGGGCCCAATGCTCTTTGTTCCTCTCCAGGAAAGACAAAAGCTGAGCTCACTGAACGCTTACCAATGTGCTCCACGTGCATTTAGTCCCTGCAACCACCCCACGAGGTGGCATTAACATCCCCACTTTACAGATGAGGAGACAGAGGTGGAGAGCGTTTTGGCAACACACATCCAAATGAAAGAGAAAAGATAAACCCAGGCAACCCAGCAATAAGCACACCTTTAACTGCTCTGTTGTCTGCCTCTGGGTCCGGCATCAAGCAGACATCTGCACAGGGAATAAGATGACAGCCTTCGCTTTTGCAAATACCCCAGAGTCTATAAACATTAGAGATGGGAACAGCTAGGCAAATTCTTTCATCTCTAACAGCCCCAGAGGGAGTCCGCAGATCTCATCTCGTTGGCTCTGGCTGGGACATGGGCCCAAGGCTCAACCAACTGCTGTGGCCAGGGGACACAGTGTCCCCTGACTGGCCAGCCCAGAGCCACACCCCACCTCTGGAGCCTGATGTGGGACCAACACACCCCAAACCAGGCATGGAGCAAGAGCAAGGAGGAGAGCCTCCAGGGGATGTCAGATGCTCCAAACCTGCAGATGGTGGAGTGGGCACTGGGCAGGCAAATATATTAACTGCCCACTGCACACACTGGACACACTGGGGAAGGCTTGTGGTGGCTTGTTAGGTCTAGAGGCAATGAAAAGAGTGCCTGCCAAGGGCCAAAACACAATGCCCAACACTTTATCTTAAAGCTATCTGGATTAATCCTCAAAAAAGTCCCATCAGCTTCTTGGCATTTTACAGGTAGAAACACTGAAGCACTACGAGATTAAAGAACTCACTCACCACCGCCAGTTTAGAAAGTACCATTTCTCCTCCAATCCAAGGAACTTTTTTATTTTTTATTTTGCCATCCCAAATTGGAACACATCTTCCAGTCACTGAAGTGTCAGCGGTTTCACTGGCAGCATTTTTCTTCACTGCTGCTGCTAAGTGGCTTCAGTCGTGTCCAACTCTATGCGACCCCATAGACGGCAGCCCACCAGGCTCCCCCGTCCCTGGGATTCTCCAGGCAAGAACACTGGAGATGGTTGCCATTTCCTTCTCCAAGGCATGAAAGTGAAAAGTGAAAGTGAAGTCGCTCAGTCGTGTCCGACTCTTAGCGACCCCATGGACTGCAGCCCACCAGGCTCCTCTGTCCATGGGATTTTCCAGGCAAGAGTACTGGAGTGAGGTGCCATTGCCTTCTCCAATAAAGGCATGTCTTCCAATTATTGGTGTTTTAGATTCCAGGAGATCCTGGTGATGTCAGGAATGAAGCCCAATCCCATCTGCCTCCAAAGCCCACATGTTTTCTATGCATGTTTCTGGACTGGGGCAGGGCTGCCAACATGTTGGGCTTTGCATATGATGAGAAAGACAGAAGAAACAGCTCTAACAGGCTTTTATTCTTGCACTCGCAGGGGAGGAAAACAGCGTCATTCCACTATCCCGGGGGAGGCGCCAAGTACCAAGGGGAGGCTGTCCAGCGGTCCCTGGTGGAGTCGCACACCCACCCAAATGGCAACGAGACAGAGTGGAGACAGAACATCGACATCGTCATGAACTGGTTCACCAAGGAAGATTTTGACTTCGTGACCCTGTACTATGGAGAGCCAGATAGCGTGGGACACCTCTACGGACCTGACACAGAGAATAGGAGGGCAATGATTCAGCAAATCGACAGAACCATCGGGTACCTGCTGGAAGCCATTGGGAGGCACAGCTTGACTGAGCACCTCAATGTCATCATCACGTCAGACCACGGCATGACCACCATGAAAAAGAAACCCAACATCACCGAGATCCTCCTGAGAAACTACATCAGCTTCAAGGACTTGGTCCAGTTTGACATTGTGGACTACGGCGGCTTTGGGATGCTTCTGCCCACACCAGGGCAAGAGGAAGCTGTTTACCAAGCGCTGAAGAACGCTCATCCTCACCTCAATGTCTATAAGAAGGAGGAATTTCCAGAACGCTTCCATTTTGCCAAACACGAGCGGGTCCTGCCAATCGTGATGTACGCCGACCCTGGTTATAGCATCAGCGGGGTGAGTGGATTCTAAAATAGAGTCCATCTTGGATCTGGAAGGCAGCCAGTAGGGAAGGACTGTTCTGAAAAAAATTAAAACATAAGTGCATGCATGATGAGTTAGTAGTAGCCCACTATTTTCTGAGTGTTCCCCACCTCCCCGCATCCCACCCTACCTACCCTGCTCCATCTTACCATTATGCAACAATAATGACATATATCTCTGACCAAGGTTGTGTCTATGGCTGTGTTAAAAATTTAACATGAGTTATTTCATGTTTGGGCTTCCCTGGTTGCTCAATGATCTACCTCAATGCAGGAATTATAGGAGATGTGAGTTTGATCCCTGAGTCGGGAAGATCCCCTGGAGGAAGAAAGGGCAACCTACTTCAGTATTCTTGCCTGGAGAATCCCATGGACAGAGGAGCCTGGCAGGCTATAGTCCATCAGGTCATAAAGAGTCAGAAACAACTGAGCAACTGAGCGCACACACACACACTTTATTTTTGTTTTCCTAACAACCCTAAAGGTTGATTCTCTTATCTTCCCTTTGTAATAAGGAAGAAACCAAAGCTGGAGAGGAGTGATTTGGTATTAGAAATGTAAGGCTGGTGTACAAACCCAAGCCTATGTGTTGGATCAACAAGAGATTAACACCCCTCCTTCCCCCAAAAAAACACCTTCTCATTCCCATTTGCATATAGTCAAAAGAAAAAAGGCAATCCTGATCACATAAAAATTTATACACAGATGCCCATGGCAGTATTATTCCTAATAAACAAAAGGTGAAAACAACCAAAATGCCCGTCAGCTGATGAATGGATAAACAAAAGAGGGTCTAGCCATACAGTGGAATACTATGTAGCCATTAAAAGGAAATGAAGTACTGAAACATGTTATCATGTGAATGAACCTTGAGAGCATAAGGCTCAGTGAAAGAAGTCAGATAGCAGAGACCACATATTGTATGATTCCATTTAAATGAAATGTCTAGAATACACAATTTTATAGATACGGAGCATAGATTGGTGGTTGTCTAGGACCAGGGGAAGTTGTAGGGAGATTGGGGAGTAACTGCTGAGGGGTATAGGCTTTCTTTTTGGGGTGATGGAAGCGTTCTAAAATTGACTGTGATGATAGTTTCACAACTCTGTGAATACACTAGATACCATTGAATCGTATACTTTAAATGGATACATTGCATTGTATATGAGTTATATCTCAACACAGCTGTTATGAAAAAAATAAGAAGCCTAAAGAAGAAAATACCAAAATCAATGCTAATTGTGAGACATACATAAGACATGCGCATCAAGGCAGGCAGAAGCTTAAACTGATCACTGCATCCCATTTTTTTAAAACTACCAACCAATAATTCATGACAGAACAAAGTTTAAGTGATGCTTCAATATCACATGACAGAAGACTGTCTCAGGTACAACCTGAAGGATGCTTGTCTAAGGCTATGAACAGAAGCCAAATGTCATAATTACATTTGCAATCTGTATACTCTTCAGTTGCTGAAAGTCCAGAGTATAACAGGTCTGGGAAAGCTCATAAGGTTATTGTTTAATATTGGTGGAAACATTTACAGTAAAATGCAAAACTTAATTGGTATTTTGTAAGCCCCCACGTGGCCTGGAGCAAAGGCCCTGCCAAGAAGTTTCCATAGCACTGACCCCTTTGTAAACCTGGTTAATGATGTCACAGTTTGAGAGGGATGATAAGACATTTAATTGGACAGTCCTATTCCCAGCATGACCAACCAGATAGTTTGAGGGATGGGATGCAGTGATCAGTTTAATCTTCTGGCAAACTATCTGTTAGACAGAAAATCTTTTGTGTCTCAATGCTCTAATTGAGTCCACTGCTCATATTCCCACCCACCTGCCTGCCTTGATGTGCAGAGCAGAGTGGGTGTGACTCTTCTCTCTTAGGATTCAGTTCAGTTCAGTTCAGTCACTCAGTCGTGTCCGACTCTTTGCAACCCCATGAATAGCAGCACGCCAGGCCTCCCTGTCCATCACCAACTCCCGGAGTTCATTCAAACTCATGTCCATCGAGTCGGTGATGCCATCCAGCCACCTCATCCTCTGTCATCCCCTTTTCCTCCTGCTCCCAATCCCTCCCAGCATCAGAGTCTTTTCCAGTGAGTCAACTCTTCGCATGAGGTGGCCAAAGTACTGGAGTTTCAGCTTTAGCATCATTCCTTCCAAAGAACACCCAGGGCTGATCTCGTTTAGAATGGACTGGTTGGATCTCCTTGCAGTCCAAGGGATTCTCTAGAGTCTTCTCCAACATCACAGTTCAAAAGCATCAATTCTTCAGCGCTCTTAGGAGCTTGCAAAGAACATGAGGCCGTTACTGGGATCACTTAACTGTTCTTAACAGGCTGCCCCATGGCATCAAGTTCTTCCCAGGTGGCGCAGTGGTAAAGATTCCACCTGCCAATGCAGGAGACACAAGACATGGATTTGATCCCTGGGCGGGGAAGATCCCCTGGAGTAGGAAATGGCAACCCTGCTCCAGTATTCTTGCCTGGGAAATCCCATGGACAGAGGAGCCTGGAGGGCTACAGTCCATGGGGTTGCAGAGTTGGACATAACTGAGTGACTGAGCACAAGAGCATAGCATGGCCTCAAATGCCTTTGGACTGGTTTCTTTAGCCAGGTGAGGGAGCCTGAGCTGAGCAGACAGGCATCAAGACAACTATGAGACCAAGTTTTCAATACACAGAGATCACATGTCTGACATGCCAGAGTATCTGTTGGTCCTAAGAAAATAAGAAAATATAAACAATGCTGTGGTGTGACTGATGTTACTTTGTCCCTTGAAAAGGGGTCAGACAAAAATCTATCTAGTACTCATTAAACAATTACCTACAATCCTGATACCCTCCTCTTTAATCCTCCTTTCCCCCGCCCCAAAAAAAATATGCAACTTTGTGCCATAAGAAACAACATACCTGGGGACTTTCCTGTTGGTTCAGTGGCTAAGACTCTGAGCTCCCGATGCAGGGGCCCAAACTCAATCCTCAACCCCACAAGCCCCAACTAGGAGTGTGCCACAGCTAAGATGTGGCGAAGTCAAATAAATAAATAAATATTTTTGAAAAAGAAAATAAATGCTCCTAGCTCTAGAGCCAGTCTGGGTTCAAATACCTGCTCCAACATTGGCTACTACATGACTCAGGGTAGTTTATTCATCTGTAAAATGGCAGTGATGAGGATAGAGCCTTCACTTTATAAAACATTCAGAACACTTCTTGGTGCACAGTGAGCCCTCTATGTTTGCGCCTATTAGGACCGTCAGTATTACTATCTTATTACTGCTTCCAACAGGTGTGCTTTTCTTTGAAAAAGAAAGTGTTAGTCACTCAGGAGTGTCTGACTCCTTGTGACCCCACACACCAGGCTCCTCTGTCCACAGAATTCTCCAGGCAAGAATACTGGAGTGGGTTGCCATTTCCCACTCCAGGGTATCTCCCTGACCCAGGGACTGAACCCAGGAATCCCAAATTGTGGGCAGCTTCTTTACCATCTGAGCCACCAGGGAAGTTGTGAGCTTTATTCTCTTCCTTAAAGATCTTCCATGCCTGCTCCTTTCTGCCACTGCAGAGAGCAGTGTCCTTCCTTGTCATTTAAGTGCTCAAAGATTTCCTGGATCTAACAACTATGGAATTAACTAAGGGGCAATTTTCTTTCAGAGGACTGGAATCTTAACTGACTGTTTCGTTGTTATTATTTTTCAGCGAATTATACTATATTTCAACAAAGGAGATCATGGTTTTGATAATGTCTACATGGATATGAAGACCATATTCAGAGCTTTCGGGCCTGATTTCAAGAAGAATCACCTGGCTGAGCCCTTTGACAGCATCCACATCTACCCCCTCATGTGTAAGCTCCTGGGAGTTACCCCTGAGCCCCACAATGGCTCCCTGGCAGTCACCCAGGAAATGCTGGTAGACACTTACGACCAGCACACAGGTGAGACACAAAAGCCACCACCAAGAGATTGGTAGTGTGGTTTGTTCTGTCCTGAGATAGAGAAGATTCAAAAAGGGGTTTTCTGAATCGGGGAAACATCAAGCAGAACAATCCTGTTTCCTGGCAGCTTCAGTGCCCCCAGCACAAGATTATCAGCAGCAGCTGTGAACAGGTAGCAGATGAAGGAGGAAGTCCCTTGCTGTGTTGGTGACATTTTATACAGTGCCTACAGGGCAAAAAGGAAGGCTCTCCATAGAGGGTATCAGGCAATAATCCTTCTGAGCCTCAGAAAACATGTAGAGTCTGCCCCCCAGATGCCCCTTGTAGATTCTGAAAAGCGGCCTTCCTTCAGCAACTCTGCATGCTGGTACCCAGAGAAAAGCTGCTCACAGGAGAGGAAAAAAGCTTTAGTGCTCTTCTCATGGCTAGACATGGGGGCAGGGGTTCCTGTAAATGAGGCTGAGAATCCTTAAGACTTCAAAAAACTAAATCTCGGTGATATAAAGAAAGGAAGCATCTCTGGGAATTTGGCTGTTTACAAACACTCGCCAGCATTTCTTCTGTGGGGAGACTTAGTGCCCAGTGATTTATCAGATGCTTAGAGCAACCACACTCATTCGAAATGGAGTACAAGGAACAGCTCCCTGCACTCTTCCCTTCTGCCAAGCCACTACCCACAATCTTCTCTGGTGGCTCAGACGGTAAAGAATCTGCCCACAATGCGGGAGACCTGGGTTTGGTCCCTGGGTTGGGAAGATCCCCTGGAGAAAGAAATAGTTACCCACTCCAGTATTCTTGCCTGGAGAATACCATGGACAGAGAAGCCTCACAGACTACAATCCATGGGGGTCATAGAGTTGGGAACACAACTGAGCAATTAGAAACTAGACCCACAATCTTCATGTGAATTTACTAGAAACAGGATGTTTGCAGAAAACTAAATGAATGGCAATTCTCTAAGTTATTGAGAATTTCTTTTTAAGTTTTAGAGTTTTGCTACAACTCCTTGGCCCCTACACCTGCCCCATATGTAATCCTGGGAGCCTGGGGTGAGGTGTGTTTGATCATCCGTTATTGATAAGCAGGACATCCTACCAACTGATTTTCAGTGAATTGGGTTTTAGCAAATTGGTCATTTGGCAAAGTGGTCATTAGGCAAATGGGTCATTTGGCGAATAGGTCATTTAGTAAATTGGCTTTCAATGACTTGTCCTATGAGATTTCTCTACAGTGAGCACTTTCTTGGGTTAAATGTACATTTCGTTTCCATAATTAATATTCACCAGTGCCTAGATAGGAAACTTCCCAGAGACCCAGGAGCAGCCTCTTAATCAGATCATTTAAAACCATCTGATTTTTTATTAACAGGAGCAGAGATGAAGAGGGCATCTGCTCTCCAAAACACAGCAGTCAGTCTCACAGTTGTCACAGGAGTCCTTGTGGTTCTGTTTGTCGCTGGTGTGACATTCACAGTCTTTTGTCGGAAAAAGACGTGAGTAGTCTGAGAGTTTTCTGTGGTTGATCAGTGCACACTGTAATAACCCATTTCAACCACTTTCTGAGTGTGTCAGGGTCCAGCACTTTGAGGACCCAGCAACCAGGGATATCTTTGTGAACTTGCAGTCTGGGCAGTAGTACAGGGACCAAGACTCAGAAGAGCCCCCAGCTTGGTTTGATCTCAAAAATCCTGATTTTTAACAAAGACCCCATTTTCATTTTGCACTTGGCACCAAAAACTATGTTCCAGTTTCATTCGTTTCCCAGGATTGCCATAACAAAGCACCACATACTGGGGTGGATTACAACAATAGAAACTTGTTGTCTTGTGGAACTAGAGGTTAGAAGTCCGAGATCGAGGTATTCACTTGATCCCTCTGAAATGTGTAGGGGAGAAGTCTTCCTGGCTTCTACTAGCTCCTCTTGGTTGCCAGCAATCCTTGGCATTCCTTGGCTTGTAGACACAATCTCTGTGTCCACCATCACATAGCCAACTTCTCTCTGAATCTCTGTCTTCACATGGAATTCTCTCCTCTTAAAAGGACACCAATCATGGAATTCACAGCCACCTGTATTCCAGTATGATCTCCTCCTAACTTAATTACACATGCAGAGACCCTATTTCCAAATGAGGTCACATTCCTAAGTACCAGGGGTCATGACTTCCAACACATCCTTTCAGGGGAACACAGTTCAACCCTGGTTGAACTGGTCCTGCCATCAACAAAAGCACTCAACGGCCCTGGTACACTGCTTTCTACATCTCCATAGTTACATCAGGAGACTGAGCCTCTCACATCCCATGTGACACTCAATCCTGACCATGCCTCTGCTTTCAAAGAGCTCCTGTCTCAACAGCATGGAGGCCTCCTGAACACCGTAAACAGCCTAAGGAAAGTCAGAACTTTACTTAACCTTAACTCCATTACAAAGCCCACATTTAATGTAATTTATATTTGAACTATAAAATTTTCCTATAAGTTGAAACATGACCTATAAAAGTCTCTATACCCCGAAGCAACATTTTAGAAAGAAATCAATTGGTCCTTTTCTGCAGAAACCATTAGCCATAGAAGAAAGAAAGGAAAAACCTCAAGGTACTGATTGAATGGCCATTCCCACAGCATAATTTCTAAAAGGTAACCATTTCATATAGTTAAAATGTATTAGTTTTTCATCATCCACCATCACCATCATCATCATTATTAAAGCAAGTCTCAAATCCAGAAGTTGAATCTTTACTATAGTGTGTGCATATATGCATGTCTTCTGCCACTGAAAGGACTGTTTAGATATACCCTAAAGCTTCTCTCCACATCAATACCACTGGAATTTTCACTTTCTATGTTAAATAGCAGTCCTAATTTTCACTAACACCTGAACACACCACATCTGTGAGGTCCATGGACCATTACAAATCCCTTCAGTGCCTTGATCCTTCCAAGCTCAGGTGTGAGAAATATTACCTATGACCTTTGTCCCTCCCAAGAGCCCACAGACAAAGATAAAGGTATTGTCTGTGTGTAGGTCAATGGTGTGGCCCACTTAGGGGTCTTCCGCAATCTGCCTCCCATCTATGGCGTCAGGGAGGCTAGACAAGCCTAGATTTATTAATATCTTAGTATAACATCATGCAGCATCACTTACTCTGGTTTGACCCTGTATGCCCTTTGGTTCCTCAGAGGAAAGGTAATTAATAGCTATTATGTGTGTTAATAGAAAGCTTGGTATTCATGAGTTTGACCCATTTCCAATGGTTTCCACTCACCACTGCAGGCAGAGAGCTGACCAAAACAGCACAAGTGAGCCAGTACGCATGACCGAGCTCTAACATCGTTCCTTCAGGACCAAGATCCAATCATCTTACATCAGATGTTTCTACCCCAGGATGCTGTGACTCAGAGGATTTATGCAACATCTCAGACCCAGAAACCTTTAATTCCTTGTAAAAACACAGCAATAACCACAGTTCACACTCTTTACTTCAATCAACTGTTGATGGAATAAAGGACAATTTTTGTCAGATCCTGTGCTCACATGGTTCTTGTAGAAGAACAGATATAAGAGAACAAACGCATTCAATTAGAATTAATTTTCCTCTCTTGTTCTCATAGCTGAGCAGGGCTCAAGTGTTTCTCATCTGAAAGGGGTAATAAGACTCATCTGTCCCCATCAACTGCATTGTGCAAGTATATTTAACAAATTAGCTCCCAAGATGCTTCCAAATAGTTATTTCAAGAGATTTATGAAGGTAAACTTATTAGACTCTGAACACAGTTCAAACTCCAGGGGCAGCACCAGCGCCTTTCACTGTCCTGCTTTTTACTCAAGACATAATAAGGTCAAATGGAAGTAACTTTTTTTCTTTTCTTCCCCATCCCCACCTGTGTACCATTCTAACTCCTTTCCGGATTCTTTTCCCTGCAAAGTCAAAGCTCCCACTGTAAGCCCTCATAGTTCCATGTGCTCACTGGCACTGTATATATTGCCATGGTGCTTCTACATTTATTTGTGTGATAATTAGTTCAATACCTATTTCCCCCATGAAACCCTGAGCCCCTGGAGGGCAGGGAACCACTCCTGGTTCTTCTCACTGTTGCATCCTCAGCACCTGATAGTACCAGGCACATGAGGTGAGGTATTAGTTGCTCAGTCATGTCTGACTCTTTGCGACACCATGGACTATAGCCTGCCAGGCTCTTCTGTTCATGGAATTCTCCAGGCAAGAATAATGGAGTGGGCTGCCATCCCCTTCTCCAGGGGATCTTCCCAACCCAGGAATCGAACCCAGGTCTCCTGCATTGTAGGCAGATTCTTTACTACTGAACCACCAGGGAAGCCCTACCAGGAACATAGTTTATGCTTAAAAAGTATTTGGTGAATTAAAGATTCTGTGGGTTAGAGACAGACCCTAATTGGGGTCTGGGGGAGCAAGGGTTCCTATCTGTGTTGGGAGAAATCAATGAAATCAGAGTAATCACGGTTAAACCCATCACACCTATAGCCTGCCTTCACTGTTCAAGTTCACTTTATTTGTTGCTACAAACGATTTCACGTCCCCCCAAGCCTAAACAATAAGATGTTCACCCAAGTTGTTTTCCAGGAAGTTGGAGTCAGCTGTGTCTAATTCAGGCCAGTTAAGACTGATTAGGACCACCAACCCTCCAACTGGGCATGCGGGAGCTTGGTGATCTTTGACGTCAGAGGGTCAAAAACTCCACCATCAGAACCTGCTGTTTTCTGACCAATGGTCTCATGAAGAAGCCTATAGTTTAGTTGCCCTTGCATGAAACAACTATGACCTCACCTTTTACTTATTTCCAATCATCTCACTCCACACCCACCTTGGTGCGAAACCACCCTGCTTCTTTAGCCCATAAATACCCCACAGCTCCTCGCCTGCCCGTCCACAGGGAAGCAGATTTGAGGTTTGTTTCCTCGTATCGAGTGGCTGCCTCAAATCTCAGCGTCTGGCAAACGAATCTGGTTGGGTAATGAGGTGAGCCTCCTAGCCGCACCCAGGCAACCAGGGCCTCCTCATCCCTCTCCCGCTCTCAGAAGTACGGCCTGCCCATGGTTCCCACGGTAGAAGCTGTTTGAGGAATGCAGCCTTGAGAGAGCGAGGCGCTGAGGAGACACTGGACTACGGGCTGACTGGACCCGTGAAGGCCTCCACATGCACTGTTAGCGTTCTGTCAGGAGGCTGTGGGGGTCTATTGGCCTTGGGTGCCCAACACAAGCCTCTTAAGCAAGCTCCCTCACGTATTAAAACTGCCACCCACCAACCTGGAGGGGCCTGCTTTTCTCTTCGGTCTCTCCTCGCCCTCCGTGTACGGGGCAGGGCTGAGGTAAAGGTGCAAACCAACAACTTTACCTCAGCGCCCTTGGCCAAAGAGAGGAAGGGCAGCGCCGGCCGGCCTGAGACCACAGGCCCTGAGGCGACCCTCGCACCCGAGACTGGGCTTGAGGCCGAAGTCCCAGAGGAGTCGGGGGAGGGCTAGGATAGGGCTCAAGGGACGACGCTTCTGCACGTAGGGGCCTTGCCAAAAAGACTGTCGAAAAAGTGCTGGAACAACGAGAAGCATTACCTGGCCCTCGGCCTGACTGAACACTCTCCCGCGGAGCCCTCGCTGCCCCGCCCAGCGAAACTTGGCGCTAAATTCTGACTCCGCCCCACCGGAGCTATGGCCCCGCCCCTTCGGCCGTGGCCCCACCTCCAAGGCCCAGAGCCCGCCTCCAACTTCCCCTCGACGCCCCGCCCACCACGGCACTAACCACCTGCTGAACTGCACCGCCTCCGGAACAGATTCCTTCCTTAAGCCCCACCTCCTGAGCTCTGCGCCCCGCCTCCCAGGGCCCCGGCGGCGCTTGACCCCGCCCCGAGCCCCACCCCGGCCCCGTGCGCCCGTCTCTGGCCGCCTCGAATCACAGCCCTGCTCCCGCCCAGTCTACTGGGCAACGCCGCGGCCCCGCCCTACCATGGCGCCGGAGGAGAGAGCGGATGCCGCGCGCCTGCTGCGGGGTTTCGAGCGCCGCTTCTTGGCGGCGCGCGCCCTGCGCTCCTTTCCCTGGCAGGTGGGCGGCAAGGGGCGCGGAAGGTGGGTTGGGGAGCACCGAGAGTTCGCGGTGAGCGGGGCTCCGGAGTCACACACCCGCCCTCCCTGCCACGTGATGGCCTCTGCTACCTCGCTGGTCCGAGCGGCACGTCCGGTCCCCCGGGATCGCCGGGGCCGCGCGGGCTGGCGGCGAGGGGGCAGGCGCTCCACCGGTGCGCCCCTGGGCCCTCCCTGCGCGCCCTTGGGCCCACCCTGCGCTCAGCCCTCAACAGCCTCTTCCCCTGGACCCTCGCCGCCCTTCACCGCCTTTGCAGACAGAATTGGAGGAATGTGAGATTGCCTCCCAACTCCCCTTTTCTTTGGGTTTTTTAGGGTCATGGACAGTTGGTTTAAAAAAAAAAAAAGGTTTTTTAGCCTGTTATCCTGACCATTGGGTAACAGCTGCTGCTGCTCGTTTAAACAGCCAGCATGCTCAGGACAGCGGGAAATCACGCTGTGTTGAGTTCAGTGACCAGGTCACAGACCCTCTCGGGCCTCCAGCTTTTCATGTGTATCAGCAGCTTTGGACAAGTCCTCTCAGAGGCAGCTGATGGAAGAGGCAGGGAGGTACAAAACAGTCCCTAAAAGACAGAAGAGCTCACATCCCTGCCCTAGGGACCTGCCATTTGCACACAGGCTCAGGGCCGGGGTAGCAACTTTATTCTGCCAAGGCAGGGGCTCTAATGACCCTGCGTCCTTCATAATTCATGTGCGGTGAGCTCACTGGGATGACTCAGTTTGGACACAGAGTCCTCCCCAGGTCTGCCCCTTCTTAAGAGGGGAGGTCAGTCATCTGTTCTTTCACTGACATAAATCATTTGGCATCCTAGGAGATCATTTCCCGTCAGAAAGGAATATGTACATTTTTTAACCCAAAATTTAAACCTTCGTAATAGCATCTGTGAGGCCCCATGCGTATCGCCTGTAATTGTTTACAGTGCTTACTCTTCACCAGGCCCATGGTAAGTGCTGGCGTAGGCTCACCCACAGCACCCATGCGGTGAGGACTATTGCTGTCATTGGTTTGACTAGAAAAGAAGTCAGAGCTCAGATCTGAGAGATAGCCTGCCAGCTTTGAATCCTGGGCCGACCCCCACAAGCTGTGTGACCCTGGGCAAGTGACTTTGTCCAAGGACATGACACAGGAGCTAGGACCTGCACAGTAAAGCAGCCTGCCTGCCACGGGGAGGTCTCAGGGAGTCCATCAGGTGTTAAGGCCATGGCTCCTCCCATAATTCCTGGCCAACCAGTTCAGTCACAGAGCTGGTCTGTGAGACCCAGGTGAGACTAAGCTGCCATGGCTAATGCAAACCAGCAGCCTGTCTTCTCACATTTTCTGTGACTCATCCAGGTGTAACTCGGGACTTCTCAAGGTCAGGCTTTCAGCTGTCTGTGGCTTCTGCATCATTTGGCCCCAGGTCCCTGGGGAGAGATCACTTAGCACTTTGCCAACAATTCCTTTTGCATGTTTAATGTTGCTGTAATAACGCCCTTGAGATTTCTTTCTCTTACCGCCTCTCTCTTTGGATAGAGCCTAGAAGAGAAACTAAGGGACTCGTCAGGCTCTGAGCTGTTGCTGGATATTTTGCAGAAGGTAAGAATCACAGAATCCCTGGAATGCATCGCTGACCTGATTTCCCGGTGAAGAGGTAACAGAAGCACCCTGGGTGAGCATGTGTCCTTTAAAAAGAAAGACTTTGCATCTGGCGTGACCAGCTCAGACAACTCGGGCTCTTTTGTTTTCTTAGATAAAGACATCAGAATACACAATACGCTGCATGAGGGGAGGGAATCTGGGCGATGTTTTTAAAACCGTCCACAGAGGAAATGGGGATGACCGCTGTAGGTACAGCTAGCCTTTACTCGCTTCTCAGAGACTTTTTTCTTTACGTTTAAAGGGAAAATAAGCAGGCATGTCTTGCCCACTGGGTCTTTTTCTAGTTGTGGGTGGGGCCCTGCTTTTTTGGAGGTGGGGTTTGAACATACCAAAGGGTATATCTTAGTCTTAGTATAACAGAACACGACACACTGTTTGGCTTATAAACAACAGGAATTTCTCTCTCACAGTTCTGGAGGCTGGGAGGTCCAAGATCAAGATGCCAGCAGATTCACTGTCTTGTGAGGGCCCACACCCTCATTCATGGAGGGCTGTCTTCTTGCCATGTCCTCACATGGCTCGAGGCAGAGGGAACTCTCTTGAGGTCTCTTTTATAAGGGCACTAATTCCACTTATGGAGGCTTTACCCTTATAATCACACCCCAAAGGCCCCTCCTGATAGCCTTGGGTGTTGGAGTCAACATGTTGATTTGGGGTGGACACAGATATTCGGCCTATAGCAGAGTGTTAGCGTGAATCCATATGCTCCATGTTCCTACCCAGAAAGGGCATTAGAAACACTGCCGTGGACTGTGCCAATGTTGTTCAGTCACTAAGTCATGTCCAACTCTTTGCAACTGCATGGACTGCAGCATGCCAGACTTCTCTGTCCTCCAGTATCTCCCGGAGTTTGCTTAAATTCATGTTCATTTAGTCAGTGATGCCATCCAACCATCTCATCCTCCGTTGTCCCCTTCTCCTCCCGCCTTCAGTCTTTCCCAACATCAGGGTCTTTTCTGATGAGCCGGCTCTTTGCATCAGGTGGCCAAAGTATTGGAGCTTCAGCTTCAACGTCAATCCTTTCAGTGAATATTTGGGGTTGATTTCCTTTAGGATTGACTGGTTTGATCTTGTGCCACTATAGTGGAGAAATATTTTTAGGAAAGGGCTGATATCTAAAACTCTTTCTGATGCATGAGGATCACCCAGGGCCAGAAATCCAGGGATTGGGTAACTGGGGTTTTCCCTGTATTCACTTGAAACCCATGGGAGACTTAAGACGAAGTCTCACCCGCAGCCCACACTGTGTTCCTTCTCACAGACCGTGAAGCACCCTCTGTGCGTGAAGCACCCACCACCAATGAAGTATTCCCGGAGCTTTCTCTCCGAGCTCATCAGAAAGGTCAGTGATGGGCACTGTCCACCCAGTAACCAGGAAGCGTCTGGGACCCAGCCGGCTCTTCAGAGGTGGACTTTGCCTGTTGGAGCTCAGATCCATCCTGTTCTCTTTTCCTGCTCTGCAGACCCCTGTAGAGCAGGGGCATCCCCATCAGTGAGACACTGTGGGTGGGGCGGGAGGAAAGGAAAGGCCAGAGTCCTTCCTGTCTGCTTCCAGGGGTCTCCAGCAATGGCAGCATCTCCTCTGTGGTCCTGCTTCCCCTCGCCCCACAGAACCTTCCCAGTCCTACCAGGCAGCCCCCGAGTGTGGGAAACCCCACCTGCTCCCTGCTGCCCTACACTGCACCTTACCTGCACCCTCTCTACCCATCTCGGAGGGCCCCCAGCTCCCCCCACCAAGTGACCTATATTAAGTCAATCACATCCCAAATCTCACCTCCAAATGTGGTGAAAATCCTCCAGCCGTTTTTATAAGTCAGAGTAAAAGCAAAGAGGTGGAACCTTGGTTTGAATCACAAGGGTCGACTTAAGCCTCCTGCGAATGCTGTCTCCCTGCCCACCCCCAGCACGAGGCTGTCCACACGGAGCCGTTGGACGAGCTGTACCAGGCACTGGCCGAGGTCCTGACGGCTGAGGACCCCACCCACTGCCACCGGAGCTATCTGCTGGTAGGAGACGCGCGCCCTCCACACACACAGTTAATTCAGGGTCCCGTCAGCCTCATGGGGGTTCAGTCCCTGACTCTTCTGCTCTGTGGTCTTAGATGAGGTCAGTTAACCTTCCTGGGCCTCGGTTTCCCCACCTGTAAACCAAGCCCTTCTGCAGATAACACCTCTCTTCGGGGCGGCTAGGGTTAAATTAGGTAACACACTGAATTGCACAGCAGTGACCTGGTGCTCAGACCTCAATAAACATTTGACGGATATATGTGGGCTTCCCAGGTGGCTTAGTGGTAAAGAACGCGCCTGCCAGTGCAGGGGACATAAGAGACACAGATTCGATTCCTGGGTCAGGAAGATCCCCTGGAGGAGGGCATGGCAACCCACTCCAGCATTCTTGCCTGGAGAAGCCCATGGACAGGGGAGCCTGGCGGGCTGCAGTGCCTAGGGTCACACAGAGTCAGACTGAAGCGTCATAGCATGCATGCATTCCTACTGCTGTTGCAGGACGGCAGTCTCTCCCTGCTGTCCACTGCCACCATCACCAGCCTGATAAATGCTGTGGCCTCGTGACTGGTCGTCTGGCTTCCTGCCCCACAAACGTCCATTTTGCACACAACAGTTTTTGTTTTGTTTGTTCTTTAACCTTTTATTATAAAACACAGATACAAAAAACCACGCAAAGAATTAGATTATCAAATTGCTGTAACTGCCAGTCTAGCCGAGGACTTTGGCAGCCAGCCCACAAGGCCCCCATCTGACCCACCTGCATCCCAGCCTGCCCTCCCTCCCTTTCAGAGTCGTCACTCGGAGGTCTTTTCACTGCCACATGCACTCAACTCTAAATGCCTGCACTTAGTCTTGTCCATTAACAAGGTTTGGTTCAAAACCTCCCTTCATCCACGGTTCCCCCAGCTCCTTCTCTTCCTGGCGGTTTGGGCTGGACAGCTCTGTGCAGGCTGAGTTTCATTGCACGCACGTGATGCTGTTCACCCTGTTGCTTTGTCCTCTGTTCCCCACAAACTGGAGGCTGGATTCCAAGGCCCACTGGGACGCTTGTCTGTTTGATCCCTTAGCAAGAACACTGCATAGGTCCCGGAAGGCTCATCATCTGTTTTTATCCGCTTCGTGGGAGCACTTACGATGCCTAAAGCTTAGACCCATTAATTCATTGGAGGATGTAAAAGTGACTTTCTGAATCATTTTGTTTTCATTGGCTGGAGAGATTTTGTAAGGAAATGCCTCCTATTGGCTTTACTTGGTTGCGGAGGAAAGGCCGGATGCAGACTTGACCCTCCCCCTTTAAAGAGAGTGAACTGGTCTCCTGTCATTCCATTAGGGCTTCAGTCCGTTGCAGGTCACATCACTTTGTTGTTGTCCAGTTGCTCAGTCGTGTCTGACTCTTTGCAACCCCAGGAACTGCAGCACGCCAGGCTTCCCTGTCCTGCACTATCTCCCAGTTTGCTCAAACTCATGTCCACTGAGTCAATGATGCCATCCAACCATCTCCTCTGTCACCCCCTTCTCCTGCCTTCAGTCTTTCCCAGCATCAGGGTCTTTTCTCGTGAGTCAGCTCTTCCCATCAGGTGGCCAAAGGATTGGAGCTTCAGCATCAGTCCTTCCAATGAATATTCAGGGTTGATTTCCTTTAGGACTGACTGGTTTGATCTTGCAGTCCAAGGGACTCTCAAGAGTCTTCTCCAGCACCACAATCCAGAAGCATCAATTCTTCAGTGCTCAGCCTTCTTTATGGTCCAACTCTCACACCTGTACATGACCTCATGTCCATATAGTCAAAGGTCCATATGGTCAAAGCTATTGGAGAAACCATAGCTTTGACTATAGGGACCTCTGTTGGCAAAGTGATGTTTCTGCTTTTTAATATGCTGTCTAGGTTTGTCATAGCTTTCCTTCCAGGGATCAAGCATCTTTTAATTTCATGGCTGCAGTCACTGTTCTCAGTGATTTTGGGCCCAAGGAAAAATCTGTCACTGCTTCCACTTTTTCCCCTTCTATTTGCCATGAAGTGATGGGACCAGATGCCATGATCTTAGTTTTTTGAATGTTGATCTGAAAGCTGTAAGTCCAAAATCAGGGGTGTCGGCAGGGCTGATTCTGAGACTGCAAGAGAGGGATGTGCTCCAGGCCTGTCTCCTTGGCCTCAGATGACCATCTTCTCCCTGTGTGTGTGTCCTGATGTCCTCTTCTTACAAGGACCCAGTCAGATTGGAGTACGGTCCCCTTATGCCCTCATTTTAACTTGATTCCCTCCATAAAGAGTGGTTAAGATTCTGTGCTTTCACTGCCAAGGGCCCAGAGTTCAGTCCCCAGTCAAGGAACTTAAGATCCCACAAGTCACACAGTGTGGCCCAAAAAAAAAAGGCCCCATCTCCAAAAAAAGGTCATATTCTGAGGTGCCAGGGGTTAGGACTTCACCATACAAATTTGCGGAGGAAATGATTGAACCCGTGACAATCTCTTAATTTCTTTTCAATTTTTAAAATTTCACTCCTTTACATGTTCTCTCTTAAGGGTTTCCCTGGTGGTTCAGACAGTAAAGAATCTGCCCACAATACGGGAGACCCAGGTTTGATCCCTGGGTTGGAAGGATCTCCTGGAGAAAGGAACAGCAGCCCACTCCAGTACCCTTGCCTGGAGAATCCCATGGACAGAGGAGCCTGGCGGGCTGCTATCCATGGGGTCACAAAGAGTCAGACATGACTAAACGATTCAACTTAAGGGTTTATCTGATTTTATGTTTTATTTTTATCCTTACGTTCCTTTGAGCAGCCTTTATTTCTGAAATGCTGTTTTCTGTCATTTATCACACATTCCTGAGTGTTTCTAGTGGCCTTACAGGCCTCGCCCCGGAAGTCTCACTGCCCCCACTGCCAGAGCAGGCCGATTCCCTCCTAGGTGGGCACCTGGGCTTTTCCAGCAAATGCCTGTTGGCTTGGGTCCTTCTCAAGCCCCACTACTTCCTCTTCTGTCCACCGACACGCTGAGCACACAAGGGTTGTATCACCCGCCTGCTCAGAACCGCCAGTGGCTCCCATCACATTTAGACTCCAATCCTACTTCCTTACATGGCCCCCGAGGCCCCCCCAGGCCCGCCCTGGCTGCTGGATTAGTAATTGTCTCTCCTGGTTTCCGCCCAGCCTTCAGGTGACTCGGTCACCCTCTGCGAGAGCACGGCCATCGTGTCTCATGGGACCACAGGCCTGGTCACGTGGAACGCCGCGCTCTACCTGGCCGAGTGGGCCTTGGAGAACCCAGCGGTCTTCGCTCACAGGTGAGCTGGGGGCGCAGGGCCAGGCTCCCAGGAGGGTCTGCTGCCGGGCACTTGTGGACACAACGCCTTCTCCTCACCTTCCAGAATGGTCTTAGAGCTTGGCAGCGGAGCCGGCCTCACAGGCCTGGCCATTTGTAAGACATGCCGGCCCAGAGCGTACGTCTTCAGCGACTGTCACAGCCACGTCCTGGAGCAGCTGCGAGGGAACGTCCTTCTCAACGGCTTCTCGTTGGAGCCAAGCATCGACGCCTGGGCGCAGCACCCGGGACCGCATACCCCCGAGGCAGAGCGCCCCTGGGTGACGGTGGCCCGGCTGGACTGGGACACAGTGACGGCGCCGCAGCTCGCGGCCTTCCAGCCGGACGTCGTCCTTGCCGCAGGTACCGCCTGGCTTTCAGCAGGGACACAGCAGTGGACACTGCCTGGCGGGAGGAATGGTGGGACCTGGGTTGCGTGGGCCTCCAGGGTGACGGCACAGCACGGGGCGTGCTTCCTGGGGGCCCTGAGGCCGCAGCCGCCCCGTCTGAGACAGAGGCCACGTGTCCTCCCACGCAAATGGTCCCTCCTATGGAGGAACCAGCTCTGCCCAGCAAGGCGTGCGATGAGCAGAACAGGCCCCAGGGCACCAGACCAGCGGGACCAGTCTTAGCCAGGCCACAGCCCAGCAGCCAGACTTCACATCCCTCTCCAGCAGCCTGAGGGAGGCCTCTCAGTCTCTTCCAGAACAAAAAAGAGAAAGCCAGGGTAGCCCCAGGGCCCACCTACACCTGTCTTCAGATGGGGTGGAAGTGGCCGCGGCAGCCTCGCCTTTCCAGGACCACGGACAACGACCTGATCCCAACTCCTCTGTGTGCCCTGGGCCGGGCCGCGGGTCACGGAAGGGGTTCTGGGGGCCCCCCCCATCTGCTCCGTGCACACCTGTGCGTCTCTGAGGCCTAGGGCTCTGCCTGTATGCCTCTGTCCTAGTCCACGAAATGAGCCCCGCAAGCAGGGCCCACCCACTTCTGGTGCAAGGACGGGGCCCATGAGAGAAGTGGCATGTGGCCTGGCCACCAACAGGCCCATCCTGCTCCGCAGAGCTCACCCAGCCCGTCTGGCCATTGGTGCTGCCCTCTGGCCCGGCCATGGCCCTGAGACTCAGGCTGGGGGCAGCAGAGCACGCAGTCTAAGCGGTATACCCCCGCGGGCCCAGCTGGCGGGCGGGAGGGGCCCTGTCCCCACAGGAAGGAAACCAGAAGTCTGGGGCAGAGTCAGGTTTGCCTCATGAAGCATCTTCTAAACAGGCCACGGGCAAAGACTGGATTTCTTGTGAAGGAATGCCAGTGAGTCCTGGATATATTTCACGTGTTGTAGTGTCTTTCAGCAGCCTTTTTGTTCTGCTAACGTTTTCTGTTTTTACCCAATGTAGTCTTCTTACCATCCAAGAGCACAAACCTAATTAAACCACTGCTTTCTGGGCCTTCACCTCCAAGTGTCAGCATGGAAGCCCTCATCCTGGGGGAACCCTTCCAGTAACCTGGGTTTCCATCACAGACGTGCTGTATTGTCCTGAAACGGTCCTCTCCCTGCTTGGGGTCCTGCGGAAGCTCTCCACCTGCCGGAAGGACCAGCGGGCTCCTGATGCCTACATTGCCTTCACCATCCGCAACCCGGAGACGTGCCAGCTGTTCACCACGGAGCTGGGTGAGCCCCGGGCCCCAGGCCAGGCTGCTGTCTCTGAGAGGCCTGCAGGGTCACTGCACTGGCCCCATACAGGACTCCAGGGAGCACAGAAACCAGGAAAGTAAAAGGTGGGGGGTGACCTGGAGACAAACCAGGAAGACCCAGACCACGGTGTGCTGGAGCGACACCTGCACCCTCTGCCCAGGTCAGCAGGGGATGAGGGGGGCAGCTTATGCGGTGACCTCACAAGTCTGAGAGCAGCAGTCCTACTGTGTGTTTGGGGGTTCTGAGAGTCTTCAGTCTTTGTCTATGGAAGGGACAGGGCGGTGGGCGCCAGCCGGCATCAGGGTAGACGGGAGCTGGGCCACTGTCTCCAGGTCCTCACTGTACAGCAGAAACATCCCCCTCGGAGGTGGGACAGGGCTGGCAGGCAGGGGCCTTCAGGGAAACAGCGGCCACCGTCACTGGGTCAAACACACAGTAAGAGTCAGGGGTGCCTTAGAGGAAGGGGGTCTGCCTGACTCGGCTGTGGGGAAGTGGGGGGCGGGGGCGACACTGTCCTTAGACCTGACCTGTGTCAGCCCCTGTAGCACCTGGTGGGAGCATGGGGGTGCTGTCATCCTGTCTCACCCAGAAAAACACCGGGGTGTAGGGCAGCTAAGTAATCATCCAGGCACCCAGGGACTAGACCCAGGCACCCAGCTCGCAGTCTCCACCCGCCACCCCGTGACCCCCACCCTGTGATCCCCAACCACGTGCCAGGCGTCATCAGGGCTTCCCACACACACCAGACAGCCATGCAGAGCCTTCCCACGGCTGCCTCTGCCAAGAGAGATGACCAGTGCCCACCCACATATACCGTGTCCCACTGACTGGTGTTTGGCCTCAAAGAATAATGAAGTCCTTTTTCAGATGCTTACAAGGAAAGATATCCATGCTGTATTTTTTAATACAATTTTTTTATATGTATTTGGCTACTCCAGGTCTCAATTGCAGCACACGGGATCTCTAGTTGTGGCGTGTGGGACCCAGTTCCCTGACCAGGGGTGGAACCTGGGGCCCCTACATCGGGAGCGCAGAGTCTTAGCCACTGGACCACCAGCGAAGTCCCCTCCAGGCTGTTTTAAGTGAAGAAATCTGAGTACTAAACAGCATATACATATACTGTATGTGCTGTGTGTGTGTATATATATATGCAGCATATGGGAGAAGGAAATGGCAGCCCAGTCCGGTGTTATTGCCTGGAGAATTCCATGGACAGAGGAGCCTGGTGGGCTGCAGTCCATGGGGTCACAGAGAGTCGGACACAACTGAGTAACTCACACTCACACATGCAGCATATACAGCCCATTTTTATTTTTAAAAATAATCACAGTAATACACACGGGGAAATTTCATACAAGCTAATTAACATTATTAACATGTTATACTTAGACAGCAGGATCATGAAACTTACACAGTATGTCTACTATTTCATTTTTATAAATACTGATTTTTCATTCATAAAAAACTGATGACAAAACCACCCTTGCCAGGGACTTGTCAGACATCTGTGCTTACAGAGAGGACATAATCCCCTCTGACACAGGCCCAGCCTCTGAAGGCACCAGGCTGAGCAGTCAGGCAGACGTGGGTTCAGACCTCGGCTCCTACTGAGCTGTGCCCGGTGAGAGGGTGGAGCCCAGAGGCAGAGAGCGACGGGGAACCGACAGGGCCATGACCTCTGAGGGACACACACAGCCCAGTGTGCAGATGCAGGAAAGCTGGCTGCTGTGAGCTGCTTACCAAGGGGATTCCTGGTCCCACCCTGGAGGCTGGTTCTGGGTGTCTGTCCCAAAGCCCCACCCTGATAGGGTGGCGTCCTGCCCCCAAACCCCAGCACCCTGAGATGCATCTGTTCTGTTTCCAGGCCAGGCTGGGATCCCGTGGGAAGAGGTGCCTCATCATGACCAGAAACTGTTTCCCTACGAAGAGCACTCGGAGATGGCGATTCTGAAACTAACGCTGTAGTTTTTACAGATGGTTCTGAAGGACAACCTGAAAATCAAATCACTGTCCTGGAAAGAGTCTGATAAAACTTCCACTGGACTTGAATGTTCAAAGGATGTTAAATTCTGAATCCAGAACCGTAAACTGTTCTAACAAAATATAAACTGCTCGAGTGTGTGGGTACCCTCTCTCTGCCAGCTGGCTTATTTCTTAAGCAAACCACCGTTAAGTCAGAAGTGAAATTTTTGGCTCAGACAGAAGGATTTCATTTGTGCAGATAAAAACATATACCAAGTGTGTTTTCCCCAACCTGGACACACGTCCCTCAGAGCCATGCTGCAGTGGGATGCATCCTAGGGTCCCCTGTTGGGGGACCGGGGGGGGGGGGGGGGGGGGGCGGGGAGGACCTGCGGTGCCTGTTTTCAAGGCAGGAATCAAAATATTAGGGACACACCTGGGCAAATGCAGCGGGAGACAAAACCAGGATCTTGAAGATGCCACAAGCAACAGGAAAGTTACTTCCCTCCTCACAAACTGAGTGGGGAAACACTCACAGAAGACAGAAAAGAAGAAGGAATTCAGAGCCTCCAAAGATGGTAGGAGGCTGAGCCAGCTTCCTGGGCCACCAACCCCTGATTACCAACAGTAGCCTCATTCTCCAGGCAGCGCCCACTGCTGTCTTTCCAGTGGCCATCCACCAGGCGGCACCGCCCCACAGCATCCCGCCAGCAGCGCCAGCCGCAAGGACAGGAGGGGGGTGCTCCTGAGGAGGAAGGGGAAAGGCGAGGGGGTGGGCATCCAAGGTGTCCCGCATGGGACACCTCACTGGCCCGAGGGGTCACGTGTCCGAGATCAAAGGGAGCACCGTCCGCTCCCAGCTCTCATCCCAGCGGAGCTGCTCTGACTCCCGGAGGCTCTCGCGGAACTGGTACAGTTTGCCAGCAGGATCAGGAAACTTTGAGAAAAGAGTCTAGAAGAGATGAGAACTTACCTCGTCACCGCTTCCCATTTCCCACCCCAGGTCCCCCCACCCCCTGAGCTGCCCCGCCTCCCCCTTCCCAGCCACACCCCAAACCCAGGTGCCAGACATCACCCCCCTCCAACCCCGTTATCCCACTGAAACCCTCCCTCCTCCCCAACACCTGCAGAACCACCCACGTCCTAAGGTCTCCAGCGAAACTCCCACTCTGGCCCAGCTTCCCCACCAGGCCTGGCTGATAACCCTTATCATCATCTCTGACCCCCACTGCCGACCCAGCAAGCCCCCACTTCATCGGACGCAGGGGAGCCCTCTGGCCCCAGCCCACTCCACCCCCTGGGGTTCCGACCTGACAGCACAGCCAAGCGGCAGTGTTCACATCCACACCATCCACATACCGTGACCTGGTGGCAGCCCCCACCCCTGCTCCTGCCAGGCTCCCTCCAGGAGTACCACCCTCTTGCCATCTCCCCAGCACCCTCCTGTCCATCTGCTAAGATCCAGGCGATGCCTGTGTTCTCGCCAACCTGGCTAAACTAAGGTGTCTGCAAATGCCAGCCTGTGGGACACCTGTGACCCTCCACTTGTCTTTGTAAATAAAGTTTTACTGGAACGTGGCCATACGCCTTCATTCACAGACTAGACGCTTTCACATTACAACAGAGTTGAGATATTTTGACAAGAGACTATGGCAAAGTCTAAAATTCTTTCTGGGCCTTTCCAAAGTTTCTTGCCTTTGGGCTCAATTGTCAAGAATGACGACGTATTACTTTTTGTAATTTGTAGTAAGAAAGAAGTACCCTTTGAAGACGCCCACCCATCTTGCAAGGCTGGTCCAGGAAGCGCCCCTCATGCCTCCCTCTTCCTCCTCCGATCCAGTACCCCTTAAATGGCACATGGTCCACTCAGCTCTAGCATCACCTGTGTGGTATGAGCTCCGTAAACCCAGATGGCAGGCGGGGCAAGCCCTGATTCCCCAGGCCCTCTGGGGCCCAGCCTCTGAGACTGCTACTCCTTCAGCAGACCCAGCCCAGGCCCACCCGCCCAGCTGCAGGAACAACAAATCACCGAAACCCCACGAGCCCTGGTGTGGGGCAGACAGACAACGCCACCTGTAGCTGAACTGCCAGCTCCTCCGAGTCCTCGAAGACCAGCCCGTTCTCCTCGTGTTTCACAAGCTCGTGTAAGCTGTAGAGAGAATGGCGGAGGGTATGAGAGCTCTCGGGAAGAGAACAGAACCCACCCCACCCACGGGCTAAGGTGGGAGTCAGGAACAGTCAGTCTGTCCTTCCCTTCAGGGAGCCTGTCCTTAGACTCAGCATCCGAACTGAAAAACGACCTGGAAGGACACGTGTTAGGAATTCAAACTGATTTGGGGAAGGAGAGGCAGTGAAGGGGCATTCGGACTTTTTGTGCTGTGTGCGCTCTTCTTGGTGAGTTCTGGGGTTTTTTTTCTTAATTCTACAGCAGAGAAATCAGGTAAAGGGCAACCACGCTGGAGGCAGGCTCAAAACTGATCAGGAGCTGATCCCAAAAGGATGTGAACCTGGAGTCTAACATGCTGGCTTTCCCATTTAGAAGCTGGCCCCTCCGCTCATGGTGGGGCCACTGCACCTAAACCTCTTCTAACACTGACCTCTCCTGCCCATCTTTTCCAAGAAGAGTGGAGACAGAAATAGACACATCCAACTGACTCGAACCCAACTACATGAGCTGAGACAAAAGGGACAGAGAGAGAAATCCCTGAGTCGGGTGGGCAATCCTGGCCACCATGCCACGCCGTGAGCACACGCCCCCAAGAAGAGTATCTGATTCATCATTTTTACTCTCCTCCCCGCCTGCCTCAACATCAAAGTGGAAGCCACCCCGTTTGGTAGGGCCACAGCCCACCCACGGGGACTACAGGGGCTCCTGTTCCCTAGGGGTGGCCGAGCTGCACAGATCAGAAGCGGCACCCTCCCAGGAGGTTTCCCAGGCAACGCTAACCATGCTGGCTCCCCACACCCCCCGCCACCCAGCTGCTGATTTGAGAATATAACCCGGTGGGATTATTTTTCACTCCTACCACTGAAATTTCACGGCACACACTGGCAGGCAGCATCCGAACATGTCCACCACCTTCATGGGCAGGTCCAGGCCGCTGGAGGACCGGTGCAGGCAGACGCCCAGGTCTGCAGACCCTGCGGGGCGAGGATGAGAGTGACGGGGCCGTCAGCGCCGGCCGTGCGCCCAGTGACCACGCATCCCGCAGGACCGTGGACAGAGGCAGGCGGGGAGGAGAGGAAAGGGGCTAATCACACCCCCAACCCCGCGTACAGATGCCTGGAGCTGGCCAAGTGCCCTGGCCTGAGGCAGGGACACAGGGGCGCTTCCCACATGCTGCTCCTGGCTGCTCCGCCCTTTCTAGAACTCCCGGCCCATCACCAACGTTTTTATATAAACGGACCCTCTTTTTCTCCTTAACCACAATTTAGTTTAGAAGAAGCTGCAGCAATTACTGCTTCCTGAGTTCAGATCTTCTGCTCGGGGTAATGAAAATGTTTTGGCGAGACACAGTGGCGGTGACCACAAAACACATATTGCATATTTTTGTTTGTATTTTATCACAATAATTACAGGAAGAACCCAAAGCAGATCCAACAGAAAACCAGCTGTCACTGTGAACATAGAGCCAAGGAAGCACCCTCATATCACTCAGCGCCCTGGGAACTCCTATCTAGAAAGGAACTTCCCGCCTGAGACGGATTATTTAGATGCTGAGATCGATCAGCACTGAGCCAACAAGCTCTCCCCGAGGGATCAAGACGGCAAGAGCCAGGCGGCTGTCCTCACTGGCTAACAGACTGCACTGTTGAACTCTTGGTCTCCGCACCGCCCTGACTTGGCCCTACCCAGCCCCGCCCAGCCCTTCTGCCCATGGGAACAGCAGGACTGAGCTGGAGGGCGTGGAGCCCCAGAGCACTCAGACGTGACCTTGGCAAACAGACAGGGAGGAGCAGGCACACCGGGAAACTGCCTTGTCTCCAGGAGTCCAGCCAGGACCCATCCCAGCCTGAGGCCTGTGGGGGGGGGGGGGGGGGGGTGCCTAAGCAGAGAATGGCTTTAAATCTTTAAAGAGTTATAACAACAGGGAATAAGCAAAAGAAGCTGGTAAAACGTTTACCATCTGGCCCTTTTCAGAAAAACCGTCCCCTGCCCTGGATTATTTGTTGCTATTTAGTTGCTAAGTTGGGTCTCTTCTGTGACCCCACGGACTGCAGCCCGCCAGGCTCCTCTGGAAATGCCCATGGCATTTCCCAGGCAGGAATACTGATGCGGGTTGCCGTTTCCTTCTCTAGGGGATCTTCCCGGATCAGGGATCGAACCTCTGTCTCCTGCACTGGCAGGCGGGTTCTTTACCAAGGAGCCCCTGGGAGGCCCGCTGCCCTTGGGTATTCCCCTGTAAAGCCCTCCCTCCTCCCGCAGGCCTCCCACCAGACACTCTCACCCAGAAGCAAGGGATAGTCCTCAGCTTCCAGCCACGGGGTGCAGACCTGGATGTGCCGGAAGCCCTTCTGACAGATGAGGCGGCTGTAATAGTCCTTCAGAGGTCCTTTGCCTGGCAGGGGAAACTCAGTCACCCACTGGGCACCCCTCCGCCCCGGCCCACGCCCCCTAGCCTGGGAAGCCCCTGCGAGGGCGTGAGCAGCAGGCCCACACTCAGCAGCTCCCATCAGGCCCCAGCCAGGCGCCCTCCAGAAAAACCCGCCCAGGGGGGTGTGCACCCTGACGGCAAACACCACAGCCCTTCTCCCAGCAACCTGTGCCCAGGGAACCTCAGGCTGGGAACGTGTCTAGGATAAACTCTGGCCAGTCACCAGCGTGCCCTCCGAGACAGCTTCTCACACAGGCTTCCCTGGCGCCCTGCCCAGGACCCCCAGGCAGCACAGCCTGAGTGGTGGGCCCCTGCCACCCCTGGGGGTCTGGGGGCCAGGAGGAGAGCGGTGTCCAAAGCAGGGCTGCTGGCCCAGGGCCCTCCTCCTCCAACCAAACCTCCTCTGCTTCTCTCTCTCCACTAGGAAACAGTTTTACACTGGACAGTGGACTCTCATTTAAAAAGAAAGAGGGTTTTCCTGGTGGCTCTCAAGAATCCGCCTGCCAACACAGGAGACGTAGGTTAGATCCCTGGTCCAGGAAGCTCCCACGTGCTGCACAGCTACTAAGCCGGTGTGCCACAGCTACTGAGCTTGTGCCCTAGGGCCCGGGGGGCCAGAACTACTCAGCCCGCACGCTGCAGCTACCGAAGCCCACAGGCCCCAGAGCCCGTGCCCTGCAATGAGAGAAGCTGCCACAATGGGAAGCCCACACGCTGTAACTGGAGCGCGGCCCCCACCCCCCCGCAACCAGGGAAAAGCCTGCACAGCAATGCAGACCCACTGCAGCCAGGAAGAAATAAGTAAAACCATTTTTTAAGAAAAGAGGCTTGAAAACCACTGTATCTCTGAGGTTGCCCTATCTGAGGTTCAAATCTAGACTCCGTGCCCTGCCGTGAAGTCCCTGTCAACTTCAGCCTGCCCCTCTATTAAGCTGGCAGAGAGAACCATGCATCAAAGAGTTAGGCTGACAATCAATGAGACAGCAAACATCACAGGCCTGACGTGGGGAGGGCCTTCTGTCCCCTCTAGTGACCCATCTAATACAGAACAGGGACGCTCCCGGGTGGGTACCTGTTATGACACAGACCAGAGAAGGGAGGCTTTCTCCACTGTCGATCAAGTGTTCAAATTCTGTGTTAAAAAAAAATAAATACGTGATAACCAAGATCAGGGAGTCGGGTGAATAAGGGGCTAATGGGAGGGGTGGAGGGCAGGGTGCTGCTCCTAGCCACACAATCCTGGAGGGGACGCTTCAAAGCCAGGGGGTCACTCACTGACCCAAATGGGGACCCAGGCCCGCCACTGCCACCCTGTGTCCTCAGGCTGGCCCACCCAGTGGCCCTGGAACATTCTGCCGAGGACATCACGTGAGGCCGGGTGAGCATCCCGCAGCTAAGGACACCCCGGCAAGCCCAGCTCCTGATCACAGCCACACACCTACTTTCTAATGCTGCCAGCAAGATGGAGAAGTCTTCGTCCTCTACAAGAAAAGAGAACTGAGTGTCATCGGTCGGTTTCCCGTGCTTCCCCCACCAGCTCGTGCGCTCCCCTTTCTCATCGGGGCCCCAAGTACGTGGGGGCACAGGACTGACACTCGTAGGAGCCCCAAGTGCCCGGGAGGGTCCTGAGACCTGTCCAGCTCGTGCTGCTGACCAACAGGGCCGGTCGCCCGCAAAGATGGGTCACCGCTCCACTCAAGGCATCCCGCTCCGTGAAGGCTGACCTCTCCGTGCCCGGGTCTGAGGATTCTGAGCTGAAGGAGCGGAGAGAGCCCGTGAGCTGCCACAGAGCAGGCTGTGGGGCCCCGAAACAGCCGTCTCCTGCCGGCGAGGCTCGCAGGCAGTGGCCGGGGTGCAGCCACAGCCGAGCCACCAGGTGGCCCGAGCACCCGGGGCCTGGGCGCTGGCCTGCCCCCACTTTCTCTCATCATCCCTATTACTGATGTGTCGCCAGGCACCGAACCCACAACAGCAGACAAGACTGACTCAGCCATGCCTTCAGGGGGCTTACTGTTGTAATCACCCCGTCGGCTTAAGACGAGGATGCTGTGACCATCTCTAAGAGCCCCCAGATTACTGAACAAAGACCAGGTGTGCGGAGAGCCGCTCACAGAGGCTCTCCTCACCCCCCAGGAGGTGCCCAGAGAACACACAGGTGCACAGACCCTGCCACAGGGTCAGGAACCCTGGCAGGAGGGTAAGGACACCCACAGCCTAGTGCGGGGCAAACACCTCCCTAAAGGGCCAAGGAGTAAGCCCTGTAGGCTTTGGGGGCCACATGGTCTCTGTTGCCGAGCTCAGCTCTGCTCTTGTAGCGCGGAACCAGCCACGCACGATATGTAAATGAACGCACACACTGCATTCCAATAAAACTTTACATATAAAAATAAAGAGAGCAGGCCTGCAGTCATAGGTTGCCAACCCCTGGTCTGATGGATCCCCAAGTCAGCAGCGAGCATGAAACAAGGCACCTGAAAGCAAGCTGAAGACGGCAGACTTACCGGGCCCTGAACACAGGGTAGGTGTGGCTCAGCTTCACAAAGAGCTGATGTTGAAGGTCCAAGGGCGTCTCTTTAAAGAATGATGCTGGCTTGTCGTACACAGTCACAGCTCTGCAATGAGATCGTTGGGGTGGCTCTAGGGAGGGGCAAAGAAAGGCCTAAAGAAGAAAAAACCCAGGAGGATCCAGAAGAAGGGTGCTTGGAGATCCAAGTCTCAACAGTAAATTTCAGAATGACTTGGAAAGGGACTTCCCTGGCAGTCCAGTGGTGAGGGCTCTGCACTTCCAACACAAGGGTCCTGAGTTCAATCCCTGGTTGGGGAACTAACATCCCACCTGCCAGATGGCGTGACCAGACAAAACAAAAAACCCAGATACACAGTTTAAAAGAGTCCAATTAAAAAAAGAATTACTTGGGAGAAGCACAGAGAGAAGGTTCAACACCAAAACTGCCTGGACCGCCTGGCTGGCTGGCAAAAAAAACTCCAGCCTCCTGCCCGCTCCACTCCCCCAAACCAGCAACCACTCCCCAGAGCCCCAGGAACTCCCAGTGCCTTGCCAGCACAACACAGCAGGTGGGAGGGACCCCTACTTGATGCCCCAGTTCTCAGCCAGGTCGTCCCGCATCGCGTTGGTCACACACAGGTTCAGGTGGGACAGGCGTCCGCAGAGCTTCTCATACCTGAAGAGAAGTATCAGTGTTCAACCTGGAGCCCTGGGCCGAGCACCACCACCCGCCACCAACCGGCATGGGACTCGACACCTTCTGGTATCGAAGAGGCTGCAGAGCTGGGGTCTCTCAAACCAGGTCACTGGCAAGGTGCCTTCCCAGTGTTTGCACTGAGTTCCACCACCTATATTTCCTTCACACCTTTCTGTAAATCAGATTGCTTTTCAGCTTAAACACAATTACTTTCGGGAGAAATCATATTATCACTAGGGAAGGGAAAATCCAGTCTCTCCTGCCATAAAATGAAGGAGAAACACAATAAAGTCCTCATCATCAAGTCTCAGCCACATTGCCCTGTTCCCTGCAAAGGCTGTGCGGCTGAGGCTCACTCCCACTGTGTTACAAAGGGAGCTGGGCAAATGTTGTGCGTGCGGGGTGCTAAGTCGCTTCAGTTGTGTCTGACTCTTCACAATGCTATGGACTGTAGCCCGCCAGGCTCCTCTGTCCATGGAGATTCTCCAGCCAAGAATACTGGAGTGGGTTGCCATGCCCTCCTCCAGGGGATATTCCTGACCCAGGGATCAAACCCACGTCTCTTACGTCTCCTGCGTTGGCAGGCGGGTTCTTTACCACTAGCGCCACCTGGGAAGCCCTATCAAATGTTAGAAAGGTATTATCAAGAGATTAGTTCCACACTGAGACATGAGCCCTGGCGACCGGAAGAACTGAAAAAGAACTGGAAATGAACAGGGTTATTGAATGTGTGTGTGAACCAAGGCCTGGTCCTCACTCAGGATGCAGAGAAAGCTCCAGAGAAAGTCCATCCCGGGCATGGAAGGTTGGCGCTCACACTTATCAGCTGTGTGGCACGTGACGTATGGGCCCCCAGCCCCAGTTTCCTGGTTTGTAAAAGGAGAGCAATCATGGGACTCCCTCACTGGGTGGCAGTGGAGTCTGGATGGGAGAAAGGCTTGGGCTGAAGCCGTGCAGCCAGTGCATGCTGACAGCCGCCGTGACTACTACCCATGAATGACCCATCAGGGGAAAGGCCAAAGCCGGCCGATGGCTCGAGGCTGCAAGTCCACACCGAGGCAGGCGGTATAACTCGGGCTCAGAACCCGGCACTGGCTCTTTCAGACACCTGGACCCTGTGCAAGCCTGCTGGGAACAGGACTTCTAACACGACCAATATGTCTGGCGGGCGGTGGTGGTCCAAGGCCATTTGTGCTGGCCGTAAGTGGGGTCTACAGATCCAGAGGGAGCACACAGCTCTCCCGAAAACTGAGGGTGTATGTCCTCGAGATGAAGCTGAACTCTATCCAGGTAAGAGATGTACTTGTGTGTACAAAGCAAAGAACAAGTGACGCCTGGCGGAGAACCTCACAAACCAGAGTAATCTGGGGAAAGACAACTCACGCTCATGGAAACATGAGTGGCATGGTTTCTGCCAAATTCTGAAGCAACCTTCCTGCTAAGAACACTGGACACAGAATCCATGTGACACTGTACCCTTGAGGATTTAAACTTATTGAAAAGTAAATAAGTAAAAGTGTGGATTTGTTAAAGAAAGGAACATGGCATTGCTTCCTCCTGCAAGCAGAGCCTGCTCCCGAGGCCCTTCTTCCCTCCCCCCAGCTCACAGCTCACAGACTGTGGCCCACACCCCCAGCTGCCAACAGCGGCCCCCACTTTGCATCTGGGGATCTGGTCTGCGTGCACCAGGGACCCCAACTCTCTAGCTGAGCACTCGTCCCAAGCCTGAGACAACAGGGTATTGAAGCGCCCCAGGCTCAGTGGGGGTCAGAGGACACCAGGTGAGCAGGAGGCAGGCTTGCTCTCTCCACAGAGCCGGATGGGATGCAGATGAGAGCAAGGGGCTCCCAGGACCTGAGAAACACCTCCAGAGGGAAGTGTGGGAAGAGAAAGGTCCTGATGACACCCTTTCTGAGCTCAAAGTTGGCCCTTTCTCAAGATTTCTCAGTTTCATGGGCCAACAAATGCCCTTCTTTGCTCAGGCCTGTTTTTATCACTGGTCACGAGCATCATGCCAACACCCAGCCTTGCCCTCGCCCCTACAGGGCACACAGGGGACCAGCTTCCCCAGGTCTCTGCACTGGCCCTTCTTCCCACTGCAGTTTGGAGTCAGTGTCTGCACCCTCCTTCCAGACCCTCACCACTTGGCCAGCAGAACGAGGGGGTGGCTGGGGCCGTGCACCAGACCCATAATGGAGTAGCCGTAGTTGTGCCAGTCGACGACAAGCTTGCTCCCACGGAGGCAGCCCGCGAACCAGCAGACCACAATGGCGGGCAGGCCTGGAGGGTTCTAGGAAAGAGAGACTTGAATGAAGAGGAGGAAACCAGACCATGGTTGAGAATAAACCAAGCGAGAATAACGTACATGGCAAAGAGTCAATTCTGTTTACAGAGCTCTTGAAAACAGATAAGCAGAAGACCCCTCTTCTTCACCAAAAAGTATAAAAAGTCATAAAAAAGAAAGCTGATCAGATGTCCATGATGGTCCAGTGGCCAAGACTCTACATTCCAATGCAGGTAGCCTTGGTTTGATCCCTGGTCATGGAACTAGATCCTACACGCCACAAATAAGGCTCAGCACAGCCAAATAAATAATTAAAAAGAAAGAAAGAAAAGAAAATTGATCAACATAAAAAGTCCAAGAGGACTGATACCCAAGGAGACAAAAAATGGAACAAGGAGGTACCATTTTTCACCTGTCAGAATGGAAACTCAAAACACTTATGATGCCTGGTGGTGAGGATGAGCGGGGAAAGGCCTCTCTGTTGGGTAGGGGGATAAAATGACCCAACCTTCTCTAGTACTATCCAGTAACCACATTTTACAGTATATGGACTCTGACCAAACACTTCCCTTACTAGGAATTTATCCTAAAAGAGAAACTGCTGCTGCTGCTAAGTCACTTCAGTCGTGTCCGACTCTGTGCGACCCCATAGATGGCAGCCCACCAGGCTCCCCCGTCCCTGGGATTCTCCAGGCAAGAACACTGGAGTGGGTTGCCATTTCCCTCTGCAATGCATGAAAGTGAAAAGTGAAAGTGAATTTGCTCAGTCGTGTCTGACTCTTAGCGACCCCACAGACTGCAGCCTACCAGGTTCCTCCCTCCATGGGATTTTCCAGGCAGGAACACTGGAGTGGGTTGCCATTTCCTTCTCCAATGCATGAAAGTGAAAAGGGAAAGTGAAGTCGCTCAGTCGTCTCCGACTCTTAGCGACCCCATGGACTGCAGCCCACCAGGCTCCTCCGTCCATGGGATTTGCCAGGCAAGAGTACTGGAGTGGGTGCCATCGCCTTCTCCGAAAAGAGAAAGTGGACCCGTGCAAAAGACATATGTTCACTGATGCTCTTTGCCACTTTGCCAGATATGTTTTAAAAAAAAAAAAAAAAAACCAGGAACAATCTGAGTGTTTATTAAGATGATACTAAATAAATACATCAGGGTATATATCATACTGGGATACGATACAGTCAATTAAAAGAAGGAACTTTTCTGTTAAAAAGCAGTGATAGTAAGAAGCTAAAACCATAACTTCAGAACTAGAATGAAGACCTAGTTCAAATCCTGACTCCAGCACTTCCCAGCTGTGTGACAACAGAACCTCCCTAGGTTCAGGTTTTCTCATCTCTAAGTGTACATAACACAAGAACCTATTTCTCAGGATTGTTGTGAGGAATTAAATGAGATAATGCATGTAAAACATTCAGATATGTGGTAAGTAACTATCTGCAATGACATTGAAAAACAGAAAGGATGGGTATCATAAAGAGGATGGACACAGACCACAGGCTCCTAGTCAAGTGTTTAGAAGTTTATATACACACACATGAATATGCAATTCATTTACCAGTTTGTACATTTTTAAGACTAGAATGTAAAGAAAATTATTAACAGTGGTTCTCACAGTGGGAGGCGGGGTTGACACATACCTGAAGAACGATGTAGGCTGCTGGCTCCATGCACATCAACTTCCACAGCAAGTGTACTGCTTGGAATACAACTTTGACCCCGTACTGGAGGACATGGGGCCCAACTGCAAGACAGAAAACAGCTGTCACTAGTGAAGGCTGTTGGTGTTTAGTCACTAAGTTGTGTCTGACTCTTTGTGATCCCATGGACTGCAGCCCACCAGGCTCCTCTGCCCATGGGATTTCCCAGGCAAGAATACTGGGGTGGGTTGCCATTTCCTTCTCTGTGGGATTCTCCCCAACCAGGGACTGAACAGGCGTCTCCTGCCTTGGCAGGCAGATTCTCTACCAGTGAGCCACCTGGGAAGCCCCGCTAGTAAAGGAATTCTTGGTAATTTGCAGATGCCCCCCCAAACACCCAAACACACACACACACACACACACACACACACACACACACACACACAGAATCTAGAGTTGAGTGCTTCCTACCTGCAAGTCTCTGAAGGTCTGTCAGACCCACAATCTGAATTTTGTCGCTCTGCAAGAGCTCATCGTGGGGTTTGGAGTCTGAAAAGAATGTCCTCTTTAATGTGCTGGACAAGACAACCTAATTTAAAGTCTGATGATCCCTGCCCCACCCCTCACCCCCTCCCCAGACTGAATAAGGAAGAGCCATTTTGGAAAGTAAGACTTTCCCAAACCTCTCTGTTCCTCAGTAGCCAAAACAGAGAATGAGGCCAGTTCTTGTCCAGACTTCTCTAGACCAACCACAGAAGGAGGGCCAGAATCTTATCCACTTTCACTTAACACAATGCCAGGTACACAGCAGGCACTAAAGCTGACCTAGGTTTCCTGGATGATGGAATTATCACATCCCAGGGAGACCTCTAGGAAGTCCCACTCCCACCCCTGACCCTGGGGTAGCAGACTCTAAACAAGGACCTGAGGCAACCAGTCCTATTCCGGCTTTCCCCTGATATGGGGTATGTTTAGAGCTACCTCCTGAAAATGTCAACGTGGGGTAAGATGGAGGAGCAAACACCGCTGCCCCCTAACACTAAGGGAAAAAGCTGGGCATGCTGAGAAAATGAAACATCTCCTGCCTGCAGAACTCTGCACTGAGGGTGAGGAATGGAGACAAGTTGCCCGTCGGCTCAGACACAGCCTCAGAGATGTGCTTACCAGCACTGGCCCTGGGGTCACACCCATCTGGGTTCCAGTCCCATCTTTCCACTTACTAGGAAGAATAAGACTATGCACTGAGTTCATTTAGCTTAGCACAGTCCTGGCATATGGCAGGCGCTCGGTTAATGCTGATGTGTTCCTAGGTCTCTAGAACATCCAGGCTGGGGCGGGGGCTGGGGTGCAGAAACCTGGCAACATCTGTCCAGGCCAGAACAGTCTCAGAGGGCTGCCTGAGGGAGGAGAGAGAGAAAGCGGGCGCCCTCGGCGCGGCCACCCTCTCCGACCCCGGGGTGGTCAAAGCCGAGGGTCAAAGGCTGACAGAGCAGCCTCCCTCCCGGAGCCCCGGACACTTACTGCAGAACCCCAGGAGGGTCACGGAGAAGCCGCTCTTGGCCAGTGACAACGCGTGGTACTGCATGCGGGGGCTGCGGCCCACGTCGCCCAGCACCACGACAATAACGTGGCGGGCCGCGCGCCCCCACCGCCAGTGCTTCCACGCCACCAGCAGCAGCGGCGGCAGGAACAGGGACAGCGCCAGCAGGGCCACGATAGAGGCCGCCATCTTGGCGGGTCGGCGTCCGTCACGTGACAGCGCTCCCGCCGGCCGGGCGCGCAGTGCGCAGCCGCAGACCGGGCCTCCGAGGTGGGCGGAGACAAGAGGGGCGGGAACCTGGTTCCCTAAGCTGGGGTCCACGGAACCTTCGAGGAGCCCCTGGGAGCCGAGCTTTGGTGGTATTAGGGTAAAGCTGTTATTATGTAGGGAACTAGGAACATTTTTTTCCCTTCATATTTCTAAGATAATTCACAATATAGTGAAATAACAGTTCGTTTGAACCTTGTATAATGTTGAGAAAAGGGGTGAGATGCCAAAATGCATACCTGCTGGTTCTAGCATATAAAAATCAAAATGACTATTGTACGAAGTCAGGGGGTGATCTGCTTTGGAGGATTAGGGAGTGAGTTGGGGTGGGGGCAGTTGTGAGCTGGTGGGGAGGCGGGTGGTGGGCTGTTTCTCGATCTGAGTGCTCGTAAGGTGGGTGTGGTCCGTTTGGGAAAATTCATCAAGCAGCGAACTTACTCATTTTTCAGGATGTATGTTGTACTTCAGGTAGCGCTAGTGGTAAAGAGCCTGCCTGCCAATGCGGGGGACTTTAGAGATGCAGATTCTATCCCTGGGTCACGAAGATCCCATGGACGAGGGCAAGGCAACCCACTCCAGGATGCTTGCCTGGAGAATCCCATGGACAGAGAGGAGCCTGGTGGGCCACAGTCCATAGGGTCGCAAAGAGTTAGACAGGACTGAAATGGCAGCTCAGCACATGTTGTACTTGAATAAAATGTTTAAAATAGAAAAAGGGAATTCCCTGGAGGTCCAATGGTTGGGACTTTGCCCTTTCACTGCTGAGAGCTGAGTGGGGGAACTAAGATTCCAAAAGCAACATAGCATAGCCAAAAAAGAAAAAAAAATAAGAAAAATAAATATATATATAGAGAAAAAAGGACAAGGAAGGAAGTAAAAACCATAATGATTTTAAGTATCCACTGTAGTAAGGGAAAGTTTCACTAACCCTCCTGTCTCACCTCCCAAGGTAACCACACTAAAGAATTTTGTGTGGGTTTCTGTGACAGCGTTTTTACTTTAAAAGGGGTCCCCTTGAAGTCACCCCACTGCCCTCACCTTGGGAGCTGCCCCAGAATCTGCACAGCCACCACCTGCTCTAGAGGGTTCCCCCCACCCACCCACTCACATGTTGGACAAAAAATCAACACAGCACCTCCTCCATTAATGAGAACCCAGACAGAACAGCACCAGGGGCCCTAGAGCCCAGCTCAGGACGTGGCACGTAGGTCATTTGCTTCTCATAATAGCCCTGTGACTCCTGAAAGTCACATCCTTAGTGAGTGTGTGGCAGAGGCAGGGCTTAAAACCCGAGCAGAAGAGGGTGAGGAAGGAGGAGTAAATATGTATAGATGGAAGGGTGGACAGACAGTCACCTGTGGGCAGCCTCAACGCCCCAGTTTCCAGGGAGGCCCTGCCTTCAGTTGTCTTGCTGGGGTCATGAGACCGGAACACGGACTCGGCCCCTCCAGGCCCCCTCTCTGGTGGGACCAGGCTGGGATCCAGAGACCCCGGCCTCAGGGGCTTAATGTTGAGCACATCCCTCTCTGTCAGCTGGCTTTCCTGACCTGTAAACTAAGGGAGGGGCACTTTACACCTGAGAGGCCCCCTCTTGTTCTTATGATCTAAGAGGTTAAGGACCAGGGGCCCCAGCTGTGACAAACCAGGAGCAAACACCTTGTCCTGGAAGATGAAACCCTGATTGGGGAAGGCGTTGGGATCGTTTCTCTAGGGAGAGAGGAACAAGATGCCGCACCTACCAGACCTGCTTGTCCTGCTCGCCCACTTGGCCGACATCACACGTGGAATTCAATCCTTCCGTAGGTCAAGAGGGTATTGTTTCCCTTCCAGATACAAGGCTGGACCCTGGCGGGATTTCCCAATGGTTACGTGGACTGCGGCGTGAATCCCTGTACCACCCTAGCTGTGAGACAGTGGGTTGTAATAAGTCATTTACCCCCCAGAGCCTCAGACTTTACAGTATAAAAGAGGACAAGTATAGTACCCACGTCAGGAGTTTGTTGCAAGGATTAACAGAGGGGATGATGGTGACAAGCTTCTCCTGGAACAGTTGTGCTCAGTGCCACACCCAAGGGAGCAAATACTGGTTCTTGAGAAATAAAAAAAACTTTATACTCTTTTTTAAGCTTTTTTTGCATGAAGCACAGATACAGGGACCTCCCTGATGGTCCAGTGGCTAAGACTCTGTGTTCCCAATGCAGGGGGCCCAAGTTCAATACCTGGTCAGAGAACTAGAGCCCCCCATGCCGCAGCTGAGAGTTCACATGCAGCAACTAAAGATCCCACGTGCCACAACTAAGACCTGGAACAGCCAAAGAAGTCAATAAATATGTGATGTGCGCGTGCTCAGTGGCTCTGTCGTGTCTGACTCTTTGCAACCCCATGGACTGCAGCACTTCAGGCCTCCCTGTCCTTCATTATCTCCCAGAGTTTGTGCAAACTCATGTCCTTTGAGTCCATGATGCCATCTAACCACCTCATCCTCTGTCACCCTCTTCTCCTCCTGCCTTCAGTCTTTCCCAGCATCAGGGAAAGTCGGCTCTCCAGTGAGTCGGCTCTTCAGGTGGCCAAAGTATTGGAGCTTCAGCTTCTGCATCAGTGCTTCTCATAAATATTCAGGGTTGATTTCCTTTAGGATTGACTGGTTTGATCTCCTTGCAGTCCAAAGAACTCTCAAGAGTCTTCTTCAACACTATAATTGGAAAGCATCAATTCTTCGGCACTCAGCTTTCTTTATGGTCCAACTCTCACATCCATACATGACTACCAGGAAAACCATAGTTTTGACTGTATGAACCCATCACTTTGTCAGCAAAGTGACGTCTCTGCTTTTTAATACACTGTCTAGGTTTGTCAGGGATTCCCAGGTGGCACTAGTGTTAAAGAATCTGGCTGCCAAAGCAGAAGATATAAGAGACCCGGGTTCCATCCCTGGGTGGGGAAGATTCCCTGCAGAAGAAAACAGTAACACACCCCAGTATTCTTCCCTGAAAAATCCCATGTAGCCTGGCGGGCTACAGTTCATGGGGTTGCAAAGAATTGGCTTTCCTTCCAAAGAGCAAACCTCTTTTCATTTCAAACTTATTTCAAACAAAGCAAAATAAAGCCAAACCAACTTTGCAGTTGCTTAATCAGAGATGTAGCCTGTGGGCCTGGAGAGTCAGGGGTGAGAGGAAAGGATGGTTCTTCTCCCAAGCCTGCAGCCAGCTGGCTTCATGTGCAGGGCTGGCCTGACTGTGGGGCTCTGACCCTTGCCTCCCCCACCATACCTCACCCCACCCCCATCCCCACAATCAGTCCCTGGCAGCTGCCCTTTTCCGAACCCTCTGCCCAGGCCATTCCAGGCTACAGGATCAGCCCCGCCTGGCCACTCCTCTACTTCTCCGCGGGTGGAGGGGGAGGAGGCGGGAGGCTGGCGTGTGGGGCGGGCCGGCCCGGGGCTGAAGCACTACAGCAGCCTCTCTCAGAAGACCAGCCATGTCCAGCCCAGGGCTCCGGCTCCTGCTCTTGCTGCTGGCGGCCCCACCACTGCAGCCCTCCTGGCTGCCACTGCCAGACACCCCGGAGGGCAAGGCCACCATCACGGGCTTCATCCTCTCCGCGCTGAACAGAGCCACGTCCTTCCTGAAGAAGAGGCTGCCTGAAATCAACCTGGATGGCGTGGTGGGATTCCGGATGCTGGAAGGTGGGTGCACTGTGGTTGCCCTGGACTGGCCACCGAGAAAGCAGTTCTCAGCCTGTCACCTGCCTGCTCTGCATCCCGGGACCAGCCCACCTTCTGGTCCCCGAACACAATGCTCTGACTATAAGGAAAGAGGGGCAGAGGGTGGCTGGCCCCTTTTAGGGTGTCTAGAGACCCTCTGTGATCAATTAATTTTTTTTTTCAGAAGCAGGAAGGATTCAGAGGCCTCTCAAGAAAAGATTTGGAAATTATTTTCCAGGGAGGAAATGATTCATTTGACAATCCCTCCCTCCTGACATGCCAGGGCTTCCCGATAGCTCAGCAGGTAAAGAATCCACCTGCCAATGCATGGGACACAGGAGATGCAGGTTTAATCCCCGGGTTGGGAAGATCCCCTAGGGTAGGAAGTGGCAACCCACTCCAGTATTCTTGCCTGGAAAATACCGTAGACATAGGACTCTGGCAGGCTACAGTATTTGGGGTCACAACTGGGCTATTAAGCACACCGCCTCCAGACATGCCAGGACCAAGGCTAGCAGAGGGAGTGTGCCCGCCCTGGCTCCCCCTACATCCAGCCAGAGCTGCCTGAAGGCTCCAAGAAACGAGCCAAGTTGTTTGTTCAGCTTTGAGGGATATAAGATCCCCGAGGAGGGGGCTGGAGACAGGCCAAGGCAAACAGGTAGCCACCCCCGACACTCACCAAGGGTTTCAGGGAGCCCCTCCCTGACCCCAGCGACAAATCCCGGGCTCTGGCTGGCCCCACTCCTGTGTCACCCCATCTGTGTTGCCACGGCAACTTTCCACACACCAAGACTCTAGATCCCAGCAGGAGGTGGGGCTCTGGGACCTTCTGCACTGTGTCCTTGCGGCCTCCCCACGCCGCTGACCCCCATCCCCAGGCTGCGTCCTGGAGACCCTCAAGACCCTGGTCCCCTCCCCTCCAGGCCAGGATCAGGGTGGGTCTCCTTCATGTAACCCTGGTCCCGTCTTATAACGCCTCTGTTGTTGTATAGTCACTAAGTCCTGTCCGATTCTTTGTGACCCTATGAACTGCAGCCCACCAGTCTCCTCTCTCCATGGAGTTTCCCAAGTAAAAGTACTGGAGTGGGTTGCCATTTCCTTCTCCAGGGGATCTTCCCCACCAAGGGATCAAACCTGAATCTCTGGTGTCTCCTGCAGTGTCCAATTCTTTGCAACCCTATGGACTGTAGCCCACCAGGCTCCTCTGTCCATGGGATTCTCCAGGCAGGAATACTGAAATGGGTTGCCATTTCCTACTACAGGGGATGTTCCCAACCCAGGGATCAAACCTGCATCTCCTGCATTGGCAGGTGGATTCTTTACCACTAGCACCACCTGGGAAGCCCTATTGCTGCACAAACTGCCCCAGGATTTAGCTGCTTGAAACAACAGTTATCTCCTGGCTTTTGTTCGTCGGGAATCCAGGAGCAGCTTGGCTGTGAGGTTTTGGCTCGGGGTCTCGTGTGAGGTTCCCATCCAGATGGTGGCCAGCACTGTGATCATCTGAAGGCTTCCCAAGTGCTGGCAGAGCTGCCCCATTCACACACAGGCCTGGTGGGTTGGTGCTGGCTGGCGGCCAGAGGCCCCTGTTCCCCACCACGTGGGCTCCTCCAGGGACTGCTTGAGCATCCTCATAGCTCAACAGCTGCTTCACCCAGAGCAAGTGACCCAAGAGAGAGCTGGGCGGAAGCCTCAGTGTCTCTTACAACCTAATGCTGGAAGTCACAGGGGCTTCCCAGGTGGCTCAGTGGTAAAGAATCCACCTGCCAATGCAGGAGACGCCAGAGATGCAGGTTTGATCCCTGGGTCAGGAAGATCCCCTGGAGGAGGGCATGGCAACCCACTCCAGTATTCTTGCCTGAAGATTCCCATGACAGAGGAACCTGGCGAAGAGTCGAAGATGACTGAGTGACTGAGCACACACTTGGAAGTCTCATGTCGCCATTCCCCCAGTTTCATGTTGGTTTCACTGACTGGCCCCATTCCAAGGAGGAGGGGGCCGAAAGGATGGGAAAATGAGCTGGCTACCACAGCCCACCTTCTAAGGATCCTGCCTGCATTCTCAGCCTTCCTGGGAGAGAGAGGGGGGGGTTCACATTCTGGGAGGGGTCCGGTGATAAGAGATTGCCCATCGATCTCCTGGGTCCTTTCTGCTTGGGGCTGGACAGGCAGACACTCACCTAGGAGAGCAAAGGGTCCCTCCACCTGCTTCCAGCTGCCTCAAGGGGGTTCCAGAATGCGGCATCAGCTGCCACACACGCAGGGAGAAACAGGAACAAGCCGAAGGACCTAGGATCACCATGAGGTCAGGTTGGGCTCACCTGGTCTCTCTGATGATCAGCAACCCTCCTGGGACTCTCCATCTACAGGTTCAGCCAAACGATCTAGAACAAGGCTTCAGAACTAGACTGCCTGGTTCAAGTTCAGAGAGGGAGCAGAATTGGGGGAGGGGTGTTACAGAGCCCATCATCCCACCAGACTTGCTCAGCACCCTCCTTAAACCTTGTCCACTCTGCCCCATGCAGTGCCCAACCTGACGGCAGCTGCCCTACCTCATCTCATTTCTCAGCTCTGCACTGAAGCTCCCCCTCACATCTCCTCTCTTTCTGGCTACCCCATGACCTTCTCTTCCAGCCACCCCATCCTCTCCCACCCCTTCTGGGCCACTGCTAGTCCACAGGGCACCTCTGTGAGAATTAGAAAAGGGTACCACCTTTCTCGAGTCACTTGACTGACATCTGCTGGAAAATTGTCTTAAAACATATACAAACCCATGATAGGAATGTGTGTTGCACTTGTGCAGTGTACAACCTGCTCAACTGTACACAGCGGCCCTCCACTCTGCAATCTGAGTCTCTCCCTCATTTTTTCCCTCCTGGACCACAAAGCCTAAGTCTCTATAACAAATAGTAATAGCTAAACGTTATTAAGTGCTTTTTTTTGCACTCTGGACAATGCTAAGTCCTCTATACGCATTAGTGCTAAGTTACTTCAGTCATGTCCAACCCTTTGTCTAACCCCATGGACCTCAGCCCACCAAGCTCCTCTGTCCATGGGACTTTCCAGGCAAGAGTGCCAGAGTGTGTTGCCATTCCCTTCTACAGGAGATCTTCCCAACTCAGAGATTGAACCTGCATCTCTTAACGTGTCCTGCAGTGGCAGGCAGGTTCTTTAGCACTAATGCCATGCATTTGCTCATTTAATCTTTATAACCCCATCTCCAAGAAGTAAGGAATATCATTACTCCCATTTTACAGATGGAGAAAGTGAAGCAGAGAGAAATTAAATGACTTCCTCAGGTCACCCAATGAGAAAGCATTAGAGACAGGATCTGAACCCTGGCCCCCCTCTCCAGAAATCAAGCTCTTAGCCACCACCTTCCCTCACTCTGACCACCACTCCCCGCCCCGCCAGTACCCAGCTGAGCTCCACAGAGGCCTAATTTCCAATAAACTCAGCAAATATTGTCCCCTCAAGAGCTGGAAGAAGCCGAGAGGCTCAGCATGTATTATAACCGGGAGTTTATTTTCCTGTCCATGCGGTTTGTCCAATGTTGGGACGAATGAACTCTGCTTCCCCCTTGCAGTGCAGCTCAGAGGCGTTCAGGAGAAGTGGGCTCTGGACTCCCAGCTGCAGCTGCTCAGCCTGCGTGTGGGCAAGCTGGTGGAGAAGTTGGCTCCTCTCCTCCACGATTCCATCTTCTACCTCAACCTGAGTGACCCCGAGTACCTGAGACGTAAGAGCGTGGGTGGGGTCCCATTTCTTCAGGAGCACACACAGCTCCTGGGGGCATCCACTGAAGACGCCTGGTGCAGCTTCAGTCAGTGTCAGGGAGGCTCTGGGAGGACCTGTAACCATCTGCCCTGGGGGGTGTTCTGTCATCCTTGACTTCAGCTTGAGAGGGCAGGTGGAAGGTAGGGAGCGACTCTCCCTCATTTTTTCAGCTCATGTCCAGGCTTGGGGGCAAAGGATCATCCCAGACCAGAGGAGAGGGAGGGTTGAGATCTAAGAGGTAATCTGACCCTTTGCACGGCAAACATTAACATCTTGCCAGTATCTTTCTTCTCGGCCTAGAATGCAGAGCCTCTGTCTCCTTGTCAGCCTGGAGTCATCCTTCCAAGGGCCCCTTCCCTATAAGCCCTGGCCTGAGTTGTTCCTGGGCGGGGGCGGTGGGGGGTATAAGCCAGCTCCTTGTGTGGTCCAGCCCTGTCTCCCAGGCTCCCTCTCCCAGGTCCAGGAGGGTAGGTGGGGAGATAACTGGCCCTCCCAAGCATCGGCCTGCTTCTCTGTATGTGGGGTGCTCCACCCTCTCCCCTGGAGGAGGAAATGGCAACACATCCCAGTATTCTTGCCCGAGAGATCCCATGGATGAGGAGCCTGGCGGGCTACAGTCCATAGGGTCTCAAAGAGTCGGACACAACTTAGCAACTGAGCATACACCCTCTCCCAGGCCTGGTCCCTAAGACCATCCCAGTCTGGCTCATCCTGAGGTTGGTTCTGTAAGAGCTCCATGTTCTAATAGAACCAAAGGAGGCAACTAACCCTACCTAGATATCTCAAGCTTCCATGGGGTGCAGTAGATTTACTCAGAGCCTGCCCCAACATGGTTCCTAGTGATTAAAAAAAAAATTCACATAAAAAGATTTTGGAATATTTCAAATGCAGTGCTCAACCCTCAGGTAATGCTCAGAGCCCTGAAGGCACCCAAGTGCAGTCAGGGCTGCCAGGGGAGGGACAGCCAGTTCCTGGGCTCAGAACCACAGGAGCCTGGGGGGTGGTAAATCATGGAATGGCTCACTGCTCCTGTGTCTTCCCCCACTCCCGCCTCTCTACAGAGTTCCAGCTGACCATCGAACCTGGGTTTTGGAAGCTTCCACATGCCTGGACCCGCACCAAGTCCTCCATGGTCTACCCCACTTTTGAGCAGGAGGACTCCTTCTCAGAGGAGCTCAGTGACTTGTGCCTGGTACAGCTGCTGGGAACCGGGTGGGTCCCCTGGACCTGCCTCACTTCCTGAGGACCCCAAAGTGCCTGCCTTCCGCCAGTCCTCTGGTCCCACTTGCTTCCCAAAGTCCCAGTGCTGTGCTGTGCCAAGTCACTTCAGTCATGTCCAACTCTTTGTGACCCTATGGACCATAGCCCACCAGGCTCCTCTGTCCATGGGATTCTCCAGGCAAGAACACTGGAGTGGATTGCCATGCCCTGCTCCAGGGGATTTTCCTGACCCAGGGATCAAACTTGCATCTCATGTTTTCTGCATTAACAGGCGGGTTCTTTACCATTAGTGCCACCTGGGAAGCCCCCAAAACCCCAGGGGTTTTGGGCAAAACTAGGTGCCAGCTCCCCTGAGAGCTGTTCCTTGTCCCACCCTCATCTCTGAGTCAGCCCCCACCTCCATCCAAGGCTTCCAGACACCCATCTCCATGCCCTGCACCTCCCAACTGACTAGTCTCCCCATACCAGAGGGATCTTTCCAGAAAGCACATCTGATCACCCCACCCCAGTGTGAAGCTTCCTTGGTCTCAGGTAAAGCCTCAACTCCTCTGCCCTCCCCTGGTGGCTCAGATGGTAAAGAATCTGCCTGCAATGCAGGAGACCCAGGTTCACTCCCTAGGCTGGGAAGATCCCCTGGAGGAGGAAATGGCAACCCACTCCAGTATTCTTGCCTGGAGAATCCCACAGACAGAGGAGCCTGGTGGGCTACAGTCCATGGGGGTCGCAGAGAATTGGACACGACTGAGCAACTAGCACTTCCTCTGCCCTCCCAGGTCCCCAGGGTCCTCTGGTCAAGCCCCTGGGGCCTCTTTTCAGACCCTCAGATGCACCTGTTCCCTCCCACTGCAGGCCTTTGCCCATGCCCAGAAGTCGCCTCTGTGGGATCTCTTCCCCTCCTCACTGCCTCACCCCAGCCCCTGTGCTTAAGTAACTGCTCACACGTTAGGCCAGCTCCAGCATCCTGCTTCCAGAATCTTCCCTGACCCGTAGCAGGAAGGTGACCTCCCACGGCAGACCAGTTCTCCTAGCCAGGTGCAGTTCACGCTTGTTTTATGGTTCTGCAGAACAAATGTGAACTGCATCCGGCTAAGAGAACAGGTTCCAAAAAGCAGGACAGGGCTGTAAGTTCCAGAAAGAAGGACCCAGCCTTGTTGAGCTCACCATTTTGTCCTGCTGTGCAAAAGGCTTGGAGGAAACCCTCCAGGGCTAGCCCTAGGTGCAGGGACCCATGGAACCCATGAGCAGAAGAGGCAGCAGGTGCCTGGGCCCCTGCTGTCTCAGCATCCTTCAGAAAGGTGTTTGGGCCAGGACACGGTTGGGCTTGCAGAGTGGCTCTGCTACAATGAGGGACCTGCCCCTTCCCTTCTATGGCGCAGGCCTGGCACAGGGGATGTGGGGGACAGGCCGGGCCCAGAGATCTGCTGTTTAGGGCAATTCTGGGAAAGATGGTACTGGGGAGTCCCACGGAGAAATGGGATGTCACAGCCCCTGGTGGCTCCCCTCAACCCAGAACAGCTCCAGCGTCACCTCCTTGTGCCAGAGAGACTGATTCAGCTGGTCCAGAAAAGGACACGTGTTTTTATCTGGCTCAGCTGCGAGCCTGGACCCTGCTGGGGGCTGTAGTAACTAGAGGGGGAATCAGGACCTGGGAAGGCTCCAGACCCCCAGGCTTGATTCAGGACGCTCTTAACAGCCTGGAACCACTTCTCCCGCAGGACAAACAGCAGCCAGCCCTGCCGGCTCTCCAATTTCTGCAGGAGTCTCATGACCAGGCCCGGCTGCTCTGGCTACTGCCTGTCCCACCAGCTACTCTTCTTCCTCTCAGCCAGAATGGTAAGTGCCCGGTGTAGGCCCAGCCATAGCTGGAGAAGGGGGGAAAATGACCAGAAGGCGCTCTTGACAGTGTGGTTTTGCACATTCACGCCAAGAAAATAAGTGGGTTTTAAACCTGTGCTTCAGACCTCAGGAGTGGGAAATTGCATGCCACTCATCGGCCGTGAAATCCAACCAAACTGGTGGCGAGGTTGGGGGTGGTAGTGTTGAGGTTCTGTTGGACAAAGAGCTTTGCTTGCTGAACTGGATCACAGGGCATCAACGAACCAGAGAAGGGCTGGGAGAGGAGCCGCAGAAGTAACTCAGTAAACAACAGATGGAAAAGGTCTTAGAACAAAGTCAGTCACTAGCTGCTTCCAGAAAACCAGGCCAAGACCAAAAGAGACCCACCATCACCTCCCTGTGCCTAACACTCTTTCAACCCCAAGCACTCAGATTTTTTCTAAATACTCATTTTATTTTATTTTGGCCTCATCACATGACTTGCAGGATCTCAGTTCCCTGACCAGGGACTGAGCCAAGGTCACAGCAGTGAAATCACAGAATCCTAACCACTAGACTGCCAGGAAACTCTTGCTAAATACTCATTTTAAACATATATTTATTTATATACAAAACAGAGCTTGCTATCTCTATTCAAAAATGTTACTCAATGCCCAGAAATTCTTAATCAAGAAAGGACTTGTTGATTTTAATAGATTTTTTAATTATTATTTATTTGCAAATTGTCACAGCCCAGTGTTTTTGTAAATACAATAAAAGCCAAATTACAAGGAAAATTGTTGTGATTATTAGATTCAGCAGATAGAAAATTAGTCGGACATATTGCTATAGCAGTTTTTAAAGCCTGTTCTCATCACCTGTCCTTTTCTCCATGTGGTAAGATCAATCTGCAGTCCAGGCTCTTTTTTTTTTTTAATTGGAGGATAATTGCTTTACAATGTTGTGTTGGTTTCTGCTGTACAATAACATAAATATATATATATATATATATATATATATGTCCCCTCCCTCTTGAGCCTTCCTCCCCTCCCCCATCCCACCCCTCTCGGTCATCACAAAGTACCAGACTGGGCTCCCTGTGGCATATATCAGCTTCCTACTAGCTATTTATTTTACGCACGATAGCACATATATGTAAATGCTCCTTTCTCAGTTTGTCCCACCCTCTCCTTCCCCAGCTGAGTACACAAGTCCGTTCTCTATGTCTGCATCTCTATTCCTGCCTTGCGAACAGGTTGATCAGTGTTATTTTTCTAGATTCCATATGTATACATTAATATATGATATTTGTTTTTCTCTGACTTACTTCACTCTGTATAACAGGCTCTAGGTTCATCCACCTCACTACAACTGACTCACGTTCGTTCCCTTTTTATGGCTGAGTAATATTCCATTGTATATTTTTACCACACCTTCTTCACCCATTCATCTGTCAATGGACGCCTAGGTTGCTTCCATATCCTGGCTATTGTAAATAGTGCTACAGTGAATGCTGGGGCACATGTGCGTTTTTTGGATTGTGGGTTTCTCAAGGTGTATGACCAAGTAGCGGGATTGCTGGGCCATATGGTAGTTTTTTCCTTTGTGAAGCACTGTAGCTGCCTGCTACAGCGTGGTTAGGCTGTAATCAGCTTGCAGTGACAGCGGCTAACAGCTTTAGAGAGCCCCCTGGTGTCCGGCACTCCCACCCACGCCGGCGCCCCTCTGGTGCAGCACCCAGAGGCATCACTTTCTTCTCCCCATGAAGACCCTTGAGGCTCATGATAGGTTAACTTAGGTGGTAGAGGTCGCACAGTTCCTAAGTGGCTGAGCCAGGACTTGAACCCAGCTCTCTCCGTCCCCCAGTGACTAAGCCTCCCATGGCTGGGAGCACAGATGGGGAAGAAATTTGGGGGAAAAGGAGAAAGATCTGCTGTCAAAGGCTGCTGTGGCTGCTGCTAAGTCGCTTCAGTCGTGTCCGACTCTGTGCAATCCCATAGACGGCAGCTCACCAGGCTCCCTCATCTCTGGGATTCTCCAGGCAAGAACACTGGAGTGGGTTTCCATTTCCTTCTCCAATGCATGAAAGTGAAAAGTGAAAGTAAAGTCATTCAGTCGTATCCAACTCTTAGCGACCCCATGGACTGCAGCCCACCAGGCTCCTCCATCCATGAGGATTTTCCAGGCAAGAGTACTGGAGTGGGGTGCCATTGCCTTCTCCAGCTGTCAAGGCAGCCACTTGCAAAACCATTTCAGAATAGCAGGTGTTTCCCTGTAACAGAGAGTGCATCTGCCGCCCACTCTCTGACTTGTCTCTCTGTTTGTTCCCCCAGAGGGGGTGCACCAAAGGGCTGTTCCGCCAGAGCCAGCGCTACATGAACGTCTTCTGCGCCAACATGATGGACCTGAACCGGAGAGCCGATGCCATCGGATATGCCTACCCGACCCGGGATATCTTCATGGAAAACAGTGGGCCCCACATTCTACTCTAGGAACAGAGCTGCAGGGTGTCCCTGATTTCAGGCAAACACACACACACACACAACACAGAGTAGGGCTGCCAGGCTTAGCAAATGAAAATACAGGATACACGGGCAAATCTGAACTTCAGATAAACAATGAATGTATTCTTAGTATATCCCCAACATTGCATGGGCTATCCTTAACTTTTTTTTTAATTCATCATTTTTTTGAAACTCAAATTTAAGTGCACATTCTGTATTTTTTCTGCCACTGTTTTGACTGCTTCCTGCCCCCAAAAGCTGACCCAGTGGTGGAGCTCTGGACAGACTGACCAACTAGGTGACTGGCAAACAGACCCTTAAAGCCTGAGAGAGGAGACTGAAAGAGGAATACCTGGTGGCTGCTCCTTTGCTTGGGTGTCCAGGCCCCCGTACTGACCCTGACTCTTGAGCAGCCCTGACCGAGGCCCTAAGTGGAAGCAGGACTTGGGTCTAGGGGCCCCTGCTCACTAAGGCAGGCCCTCAGGGCTGCCTCCTTCCAGCCACTGTGGGGTTTGTTTGTTTTTGTTTTATGGCTGCACTGGGTCTTCATTGATTTTTTTTTTTTTTTTTGGCAAGGGCTTTCTCTAATTGCAGTCAGCTAGGGATACTCTTCCGGAGAAGGCAATGGCAAGCCACTCCAGTACTCTTGCCTAGAAAATCCCATGGATGAAGGAGCCTGGTGGGCTACAGTCCATGGGGTCGCTATGAGTCGGACACGACTGAGCGACTTCACTTTCACTTTTCACTTTCACACAATGGAGAAGGAAATGGCAACCCACTCCAGTGTTCTTGCCTGGAGAATCCCAGGGATGGCAGAGCCTGGTGGGCTGCCGTCTATGGGGTCGCACAGAGTCGGACACGACTGAAGTGACTTAGCAGCAGCAGCAGCAGCAGGAATACTCTTCACTGCAGTTTGCAGGCTTCTTATTGCAGTGGCTTCTCTTGTTGCAGAGCACAAGCTCTAGGGATGAGCTTCAGTAGTTGCAGCTTGCAGGCCCTCAAGCTCAGGCTCAGCAGTTGTGGCACATGGGCTTGGTTACTCTGAGGCACGTGGAATCTTCCTGGACCAGGGATCGAACTGGTGTCCCCTGCATTGGCAGGCGGACTCCAAACCACTGCACCACCAGGGAAGTCCCAGCCACAGTGTTGACTGTCAACCTCCTGGTGCTGCTTCTCTCTAGCAGATGGTACCATGGTGGCCTTGGGGAGGGGGAATAGGTGGGCCTGGGGGGCAGGCCTGCAGAGGGTCCCCTGTCTTTGTTTCCAGTCGTGTTCTGTGGGATGAGTGGCTTCTCTGACTTCTACAAGCTCCGGTGGCTGCAGGCCATTCTCAGCTGGCAGAAGCCGCAGGAAGGATGCTTTGGGGAGCCAGGTGAGCTGCACTTCCTCCCTGTCTGGGAGCAGGGGTGGGGCGGGGAGGTGCTGGGCTTCTAGGCCAGGTGGGGAAAGGATGCAGTGGTGTTAGGGATGTGGAGAGAGACGTGCACCATGCGTGTCCACACACACACGTGCACACAGATACACACAGGTGTTGGGGATGTGGCAGCAGATCAGTGCTTGCGGAAACTTCCGGTAGTGCCTCCAGATTCAGGAGACCTGTGTTGCTTGAGGTGTTGTGAAGAGGAGGGGGCTTAGCCAGTAGTTATTTCAGTGTTTATTTATTTAGCTGCACCTGGTCTTATTTGCCACACATGGGATCTTAAGTTGCAGTACCCAGGATCTTTTTTTTAAGTTGTGGCAGATGGGACCTAGTTCCCTGACCAGGGATGGAACCCAGGCCCCCTGCATTGGGAGCTCGGAGTCTTAGCCACTGGACCACCAGGAAAGTCCTAGCCAGTAACGTTTAAAAATCCATTGACTCATTGTACACCAGAAACTAACACAACATTGGAAAGCAATTATACCCCAATTGAAAAAAAGAAAAACAGAAATACAAAAAAAAAAAAATCCATCTTGAGAAGTTCACCTTCTACTCTTCTCCCAGCTGCTGAAGATGAAGAATTACCTAAAGCCATTCAGTACCAACAGCATTTTTTGAGAAGAGTGAAGAGGCGAGAGAAACAGTTTGCAGGTAATGAAAACACCCAAGGGACCTTCTTGTCAAGATGCCCTAGGAAAGATACACACAGCTCACACTCCAGGAAAACAGGCCCCCAGCACCACCGAGGGGCCGGACTGGAGGGTCTTTGTGTTTAGGAGCTGAAGGGAAGGGTAGGAATCAATGATGCCCTCCTCTTTGAAAGTGGGGAGTCCAGAGATGCTGTCTCCAGTGATGGGAATGTAAAAGAGATGTTTAAGTGTATTTTACACTGAACATCACAGAGGTAACCCCTCTTGGTCAAAGTCTAATCAGGAAAACAGAACCTGAATTGGGAACTTCAGCAGAGGGAATTGAATACGGGAAACTCATCTCAGAGGTGCTGCAAGAGCTGAAAACAGAAAAAGTCAGAGAACACAGAGGTTAGCCACTGCAGGACGCCCCCGTCCTCTCTGGATGCAGAGCTGGAGGGACCGTGGGAGGAGCAAAGCCTGTGGAGGCTGGATGCAGAGGAGATGGGGCAGGGGGCAGGGGGAGAGACACCTGGCTTCTCCCCTCATCCCACCTGTGCCTGCCTGTGGTGGGCAAGGCAGTCTGGTAAACGTATTGAATAGTTTGGAGGGGTTGGTGCACTGGGATTTGGAGCAAAGAAGGGCGTAAGGGGGATCTTTGACCCAGTGGACAGGTGACAAGCACAGTCCTGGTGGCCATGTGTCCTGGTGTTCCCAGTTTACACCTGCCATCCTGGAGCCCTTTTATTTATTTTTTGGCTGTGCCACATGGCTTATGGGATCTTAGTTTCCTGACCAGGGATCTAACCAGGGTTCCTATCATTGAAAGCCTAGAGTCCTAACCACTGGACCTCCAGAGAATTTCCCTGGAGCCATTATGAACAGTGCCCCCTTCCCTGCCAAATGTGTCCTAGTTGAGATGAGTTCGCTATGTAGTCAGTCCATCAATGTAGAGAAAGAGAGAACACGCTATGACTATTAATGCATTCCAGGTGGTGCTAGTGGTAAAGAACCTGCCTGCCAATTCAGGAGACAGAAGAGATGCACGTTCGATCCCTGGGTCAGGAAGATCCCTGAATGAGGGCATGACAAGCCACTCTAGTGTGCTTGCCTGGAGAATCCCATGGACAGAGGAGCCTTGTGGACTACAGCCCATAGGCTCGCAAGAGTCGGACATGACTGAAGCCACTTAGCACAAAAAAAGATTTCTTTTATAATTATTAATAAAAATTAAAATAATTACAAGGCAAGAGCAGGAAGGGAGGTGAGCTGGCCAGCACAGAGATGTCCAGCACACACTGGGGAATGATTCCAACAACTAAACATCTCACCAGGAACCCCACCACGGCTTCATCATCTACCTGCAAGTGACAGGAGAGTGACGACGGGTTTGTTTTGTAGCTGCCACCAAAGGCTGGGCAGGGAGAAGGGGGAGGGGGAAGAGTTCTCAGGAGACTTCCAGGGCCCCCTGCCTTGGCAAGGTCTGCCTGACCCAGGGGCTGGGGCTGCCTGTAGCCAGCGGTAGAAGACCCACTGTGCACTTCTGGAGAGCTGGTTGCTCCCTCGAGACTGACAGCTAGACACTAGGACCGCCCTGAGGGCTGGAGAGGGAGCTGCAGAAATCCTACAGCCTGAGGTCCTTCCTGGGGCCCCTGAAGGTTGACCAGCAGCCCGGGAAGCTGGGAGAGGCGTGTTCCTTCTTTCATTTATGACATGCACACCTGTTGACTAAGGGCACCAGATTTGAAGTCAGACTGTCTGGGTTCAAATCAGCTTCTGCCTTTCTTTGCTGTAGGAGTTGCTCAATCTCTCTGAGCCTCAGTTTCCTCATCTGTAAAATGGGAACCAAGCAGTGCCTCATTCATAGGGGACTTGGGGGGTCAATTTCAGATCATCATGCAACGTGCTTCCCACGACATTTGTCCTATGAAGGTCGCCAGTAAGCATGGATTGCCAGGCTTAGTAATTAGGCTCCCTGAAGTCTGCATCCTCTCTCCCTCAGAGGGGCCTTCCCTTCTCCAGAGGAAAGTAAAGTCATGGCTGCCTTCAACCTGCTCAGAGACTAAAGGTGGACAGCTCATTTTGAGCTCAGAGGACTCATAATAAGAGGTCATTATAAATAATGTCAAAGGAGCTCCTGGCCCAGGTTGCTGTTTGGACAAACATGGGAATGGGTAGGCCCCAGGCAGGACTGAGGGAGGCTGTCAAGTAGAAGAAATGAGCTATAGTCTCCAGGGTTGAGATTTCAGCTCTGCTCCCAGACTCTCTGTTTCCGCATCTGTGAAATGGAGCCATAGGGTGCTGTTCTAGAAGGTCTCATGCAGGTCCTGAGCATAGGGGAAGGTGGAAAGAACTGGACCAGGATGTGGCCTCCAGGAAGGGGCTCTGGAGCGTGAATCACAACATAGAGTCACCCCTGCCCATGTAAGGAAGTCTTTCAGATAAGACATAACCTCCCAGATGAGGTTCCAACTGGCTGAAGACATTTCTTCCCAGAGGGGAGACTTTAGCAGCCAACATTTATGGAGATTGGCAGGTGGGTGCCCAGCCCTGCAAGGGGGATCTGGGGACACCAGGCTGGCCAGCAGAATATCTGAGAAGTTCTCACAGTGGAGCAGTGGCTGCCTGCTGCGCCCCCCTCCCAGGACTCACAACAGGACCTCTGTCTGTCTCCCCAGACGGCTGCTCCTCCCACAACACAGCCATGGCTGTTGCAGCCCTGGGTGGCTTCCTCTACATCCTGGCGGAATACCCCCCAGCAGAGGGAAAGCTGCGGCCACCCACAATGACACCACCCAACGGCCACTGACACAGTTCCACGCCTGCCACCACCAGGAAGATGAAGCCCAGACCTTTAGTCCATCATATTCTTAAGTCCTGGGGTGCAGGTCGCATCCTGAGGCAGAAGCAGCTGAAGCAAAGAACCCAGGGTCATCGCTGTCCCCCTCACCCCCGGGGATCTGGGCCAGGGAGGTGGGGCCGGGATGGACCCAGGTGTGGGAGCAGATGAATAAACGTAGAGTGCAGCTGAGTGGGGTGTTGGGTCTTGGTTCTCAGCCTTTCAGACTTCTAGGGCTCCAATTCGGACACAACTGAAGTGACTAGCACACACGCGCATTACACTTATAACAACTTGGCAATGGAATGACAAACACCTAAGTGGGGAGAAAAGTAAAAGTCAGAAACTTGCCAAAGACTGCCTGCCACCTGCAACTCCTGGTTGATTGAGAACAGAGGATTTCCGGGAAGTTGACAGCAGACCAACTTGTTTGCTGATGAGTTTTTGGCACCTGAACACTTGTGCTGGCTCCTGTGTGGCTTGTGCATTACAGAGGCACCAAAAGGCCACCTTAACCCAGGACGCTGCCTTTGGCTAGCTATATAGGACATTATGTGACCTGTGAATTAGTTAATAGAATTCTATCAGTGTGAACCATCCTAATATTACTTGACCCGTGCTTATGTAAGAAAATCCTCACAGAGGCTACATAAAGTGTTAAGATGCGGTACATAAAGGTGTCTAGGTGATGCTTCATGATGTCCACAGCTTGGCTGAAGTGGTTCCAAAAATGTGTATTATGAATGAAGCACAAACATTAACAATTGGTAAAGACAAGTAAAAAGTACACAGAGGTTCTTTATGCTGCTGCTGCTGCTAAGTCGCTTCAATCGTGTCCAACTCTGTGAGACCCCATAGACGACAGCCCACCAGGCTCCCCCGTCCCTGGGATTCTCCAGGCAAGAACACTGGAGTGGGTTGCCATTTCTTTCTCCAATGTATGAAAGTGAAAAGTGAGAGTGAAGTCGCTCAGTTGTGCCGGACTCTTAGTGACCCCAGGGGCTGCAGCCCACCAGGCTCCTCCGTCCATGGGATTTTTCCAGGCAAAAGAGGTTCTTTATACTATTTTCTCAACTTTCCCGTAGACTTCAATATTCAGTTCAATTCAGTCGCTCAGTTGTCTCCGACTCTTTGCGACCCCATGAATCGCAGCACGTCAGGCCTCCCTGCCCATCACCAACTCCCGGAGTTCACCCAGACTCACGTCCATCGAGTCAGTGATGCCATCCAGCCATCTCATCCTCTGTCGTCCCCTTCTCCTCCTGCCCCCAATCCCTCCCAGCATCAGAGTCTTTTCCAATGAGTCAACTCTTCGCATGAGGTGGCCAAAGTACTGGAGTTTCAGCTTTAGCATCATTCCTTCCAAAGAAATCCCGAGGCTGATCTCCTTCAGAATGGACTGGTTGGATCTCCTTGCAGTCCAAGGGACTCTCAAGAGTCTTCTCCAACACCACAGTTCAAAAGCATCAATTCTTCGGCGCTCAGCCTTCTTCACAGTCCAACTCTCACATCCATACATGACCACAGGAAAAACCATAGCCTTGACTAGACTTTACTTGACTAGACTTTGTTGGCAAAGTAATGTCTCTGCTTTTGAATATGCTATCTAGGTTGGATATAACTTTCCTTCAACAACTTAAAGCGTTCCCGCCATTCCAGAACCCCGCCCCCTCTAAAGAAAATTAACACAGCAAGTTATCAGGACGATATCTCGCGATATCCGAAGAAGTACAAATGCTTCAGAGCTAAGAGCTGCCACCCGTGCGGGGTCCTGGGTCACGTGGGGTAGGCTCACGTGACCGGAGGTCCGAGTCCAACATGGCGTCCTCCATGGGTCGCTTCCTTCTCTTCTTCATTGCGCTGCGCGGCTTCCTACTGGAGGCATCCGGCGATTTCGGCTCGGGGTGAGTACAGCTCTCTTGGGGGCAAGTCCGGTTGTTGGCGGGGGCGGTCCCGCACCCCGGGGCACAGCACTCCGAACTCTTGTCTGCCCCTCCCCCAATCCCCGCAGGGCCTCCCGCGACGACGACGTGCTCCTGCCCTACTCCCGCGCGCGCGCGCGCCTCGCCCGGGACTGCACAAGAGTGCACGCCGGCCGCCTGGAGCACGAGAGCTGGCCGCCGGCCGCCCAGACCGCCGGCGCCCACCGCCCCTCCGTGCGCACCTTCGTCTCGTACTTCGCAGACCGCGCGGTGCCCGGTCACCTGACGCGAGCGCCCGAGCCCCTGCGCACCTTCTCTGTCTTGGAACCCGGCGGACCCGGCGGCTGCGCGTCGAAGCGCCGCGCCACTGTGGAGGAGACGGCGCGGCCGTCCGGCTGCACCGTCGCCCAGAACGGCGGCTTCTTCCGCATGGAGACGGGCGAGTGCCTGGGCAACGTGGTGAGCGGCGGGCGGCGGGTGAGCAGCGCCGGGGGGCTGCAGAACGCGCAGTTCGGGATCCGCCGCGACGGGACTCTGGTCACCGGGTGAGGAGGCAGGGTGTCCGGTAACTGTTTAGGGCAGAGGGCCTGAGAGTCGAGATGTAGCCGTGCCGCTGTGTTCAAGTCGCCTAACCACGCTGAGCCTCCGTTTCCGCATCTCCAGGAAGGGGAAGGTAGTACCTTCCATGTAGAGTTCATTCGTCTTCCAGTTTGGTATGCTGCTTGCTTTGTGTTGGTCTGTGTGCTGTGCACCGGGGGTATGGCTGTGAACAAGCAAACAGTCTTTGCCTTCAAAAAAGGACACACATAGCACCCATTACTAGTGAAAAATTAAACAAAATCCAGAGAAATAATTAAGTTAATTTAAATTGTATATAAGCAGTGAAGCAATGAACAGGATGAACTGACTGTAAATAGAGAGTTGAGTTTAGGGAAGGTAATCAGGAAAGACTGGTGTGAGAAGGTGACCTTAAACACATGAGAAAATTAATGTGAAATTTAATCACAGGTCAACCAGGGTCAAAACTGGAGGAAGAGCATTGCTGTCAGAAGGGACAGCAGGTGCTAAGGCTCAGAGGTGAAGAGGGGCTTGGTGTGTGAGGGACAGAAGGAAGGAGGAAAGTATCAGAGGAGGTCACTTAAGAGCTTGCTCTGACCCTGCTGGACACTAAACAGGTTGAGCCATAGTGGAAGCAAGGAGGCCAGTTAACAGGCTGTTGCAGGCATCAGATGGTAATTTGGCTGGGGTGACAGCCTGAGAGATTGAGAGCTATAGGTGGACTTGAGATCTATTGGGGTTGGTTGTTTCTGTTAAGTGAAGTGTAGACTGGGATATGTGGGCTGTTTGCTTCTAGGACCAGGCAGGTTCCTGGGCATCAGGAGGAATCCAGTGGCCAGGCAGCGGGTGGGGATGGGGAGCCCCACTACACACAGTTTGCCGCTGCTGTTGACTGAATCTCACTGCTTCCGTGTGGCCAGATACCTGTCTGAAGAGGAGGTGCTGGACACTGAGAATCCGTTTGTGCAGCTGCTGAGTGGGGTCGTGTGGCTGATTCGCAATGGCAGCATCTACATCAATGAGAGTCAGGCGGCTGAGTGTGAGGAGACCCAGGAGACAGGTGGGAAGGGGACACTGAGTATCATAAGATGTGGGTGATGAGTGGGGGTGTTGGCAATAAGTCTTTTGAAAACCAGGGTGGTAGGGGAAGTCTTTCCACAAGTACCATTCTAGGTATTGGGAATCAGTGGGGAATCCCTGCTTCATGAAATGTGTAGAAAGGAAATAGATATGTAATATACTAAAAAGAAGTGGTTAGTGTTAAGACAGAAGAAGTTGGAGGAACGGAGCTATGAACCAGGCAGTGGAGGAGTGTTCCTAAAATGTCTGTGGACCAGCAGCATCAGCGTCACCCAGGATCTTGGTATAAACACCGAACTTCAGTCCCTCCCCTTCTGCCTTGAAGCTACAGAATCAGAATCCCTGGGGTGAGGCCCAAGAGTGTGTGTTCTAAGGAGCTCCCTGGGTGATTCTGGTTGACATTGGATTTTGAGAACCACTGAGATGTGAAATACTGGGGCAAAGAAGGTCTGCCGTGGCCTAGGTGTTTAAACGGGCTGTTTTAGATTGTACGGTCAGGGAAGACCTCATGGAGGAGGAGATGTAGCTCAGAAGGAGTAAGCCATGGGAAGAGCTGGGGAGAAGCCCAGTCCGGCCAGAAGAAACAGAAGGTGTCTGCGTGGAATTGTGGGGAGACTGCCAGGAGATGGGGTAGAGTAAGCAGTGCAGGGAAGTCATGCCAGGCACCCGTAAGGCATTTGGAGTTTGGACTTGGGACAGTGGAGGCCATTGGAGTGTTTTCACCTGGAGGTTGATCTTGCTTGATTTACACTGAACAACAGCCCTTTGCCTGCTCTGTGGAGATAGACTGGGGCAGGGCTCGGGGGCAGGCAGATAGCTGGGTGCACAGACCTAGAGGTGCAGAGTGGTGTCAGACTGGCAGGAAGTGGCAGGCAGAGCCCAGAAGGCCTCCCGAAGGGCCAGGCGATCAGCCAGGCTGCCTCTCCTTCAGGTTCCTTCAGCAGGTTTGTGAACGTGATCTCAGCCAGGACAGCCGTGGGCCACGACCGGAAGGGGCAGCTGGTGCTCTTGCATGTGGATGGGCAGACGGAGCAGCGGGGGTGAGTCCTGCTCTGAGGAGCTTCAACCCACCATCAGCTGCCTTTCTGACCCTCAGGTGATCCCTGGGGATCTTCACACTCACCCGTCCCGTCTTCCCACCGGCACAGGGTCCCTAGGTCTGTCCCACTTCCACGAACTCATCACCTTCCACACATTTGCTCTCAGTCTCCTTGACTTAGAGCCTCGTCTCTCCTGAGCTCTGGTTGGGGTGAAAGGAAATTATCACAAAGTGTCTATTCACAAATCCGGGAGTAGACCTCAGTTCCCATTCTAGCTCTGCCACGTGCTGGCTCTGTGGCCGTGGACAAGTTACTTGGCCCCTCTGAGCTCATTTCCCCCTGTGTAAAGTGAGTGTGCTCTGCTGTTGCCGTGTAACAGATCAGCACAGGCAGCACTGATTTGTTAGTTTGGGGTTCTGTAGATCGGGAGTCGGCGGAGAGTGGCGGTGCTCAGCTAGGTTCTCTTGTTCAGGGTGTCCCACAGACAGCATCCAGTTCTCGGCCAGATAGGGGGCTTATCTGGAGCTTCTGGGAAAGAATTGTCTTGGCAGCTCACTCAGGTTGTTGGCAGAATGCAGTCCTTGGAGTTGTAGGACTGAGGTCTCTGCGTCATTGCTGTCTGGGGGCCTTTGCATTCATGAGGCCGCCCATGTTCCTTGTCATGTGTATACCCTCCTGTTGTATATCTTCAGGGTCCAGAGCTGTGTCAAATCCATCTAACCCCCTCGTATTTCCAGTCTCCCTCACTTCGTCTTTTGCCTCAGCCTGAGAAAGCTCCTGTGATTCCGTTGGGACCACCCCAGATCATCCAGGACAGGGTCCCCATGTGTGGACCGTTGTGCTGTGTATCCTAACACGATCATGAGGGTGATGCCTGGTTACAGTCGTAGCTTCCAGGGATTTGGACAGGACACTTTGAGCGGGGGGAGCACTGAGAAATTTGCCTGCCGTAGCGGGTGTGCGATACTGTCCACTGTGGAAGGTAATGCACTAACCCGGAAGCAGATGCCGCAAGGTCAGCAGCGCTCATCTTGTGCCACAGCATTAACCTGTGGGAGATGGCGGAGTTCCTGCTGAAACAGGACGTGGTCAACGCCATCAACCTGGATGGAGGAGGCTCCGCCACCTTCGTGCTCAATGGCACCTTGGCCAGTTACCCTTCTGATCACTGGTAAGCCCACCAGAGCCCCCTTGCTGAGGTCCGAGGCCAGGCCTGTCCCCGGCTGTCTCATTCAACAGATACTGAGCGTCTGTCATTTGCCAGGCTCTGGGGGTTCAGTAGAGAAGCAAGAGAGGCCGAGATGCCAGCTTCCCGCTGCTTACACAAAGTGGCATACATAATGTACCAGCACTGCCCAGGGCCAATGGAAGGGGCGGGTGATGATCAGGAAAGACCTGAGGATAGAGAAGCATGAGCTGAGAGCTGGAGGGTGCAGAGGTGACTGGGCCCAGAACAGCATGTACAAAGGCCCTGGGGTGGGAAGCACCTATAAAAGGCTGGAGAAGAGATGAAGCGGGGAAGCCCTCAGGCTCTGCAGTGGGTGATCAGAGGCGTGGCCAGCACCTCAGCCTCTCTTCACACTCCTGTCCCCCAGTGGGTGATCTGAGGGGTGGCCAGCACCTCAGCCTCTCGTCACACTCCTGTCCCCCAGTGGGTGATCTGAGGGGTGGCCAGCACCTCAGCCTCTCTTCACATTCCTGTCCCCCAGTGGGTGATCTGAGGGGTGGCCAGCACCTCAGCCTCTCTTCACACCCCTGTCCCCCTGCAGCCAGGACAACATGTGGCGCTGTCCCCGCCGCGTGTCCACCGTGGTGTGTGTGCATGAGCCCCGCTGCCAGCCACCAGACTGCAGCGGCCACGGGACCTGTATGGAGGGGCGCTGCCAGTGCACGGGGCGCTTCTGGCGGGGTGCTGCCTGTGATGAGCTGGACTGTGGCCCCGCCAACTGTAGCCAGCACGGGCTCTGCACGGAGAGTGAGTGGTGGCTCTGCGGGAGGCCGCTCCAGCCCGGGTGCCCCGCTCTCACGGCCCCAGCCCGGCCCAGCCCTCACCTGGCTTTCTCGGTCTTGTCTTGGCAGCTGGCTGCCACTGCGAAGCTGGATGGACAGGGTCCAACTGCAGTGAAGGTAAGCGCCCCCAGGCCAGCCTCCCCCCTGGCACCCCTTGGGGCTCTCGGGCAGGGGTGATCCTGGGACCTGCAAGCCTCAGCTGCCTTTATCCCCGCCTCCTGGTCCGCTAGTCTCTTCGCTCTTGTCTCACCTTTTGCCCCATGTGTAAATCACCATGTCAGTGGCCTGCGGCTGCTGCAGCAAGAGTCCACTAATGGGATGGACACAGTCCTTTATTCTCCCACAGTTCTGGAGGCCAGCACTCCATAATCAAGGGCTCAGCAGGGCCGCGCTGGCTCTGAAAGGTCTAGGGGAGGGTCCTTCCTGCCTCTTCCAGCTCCTGGTGGCCCCAGCGTTCCTTGGCTTGTGGCTGCCTCAGCCCAGTCTCTGCCTCTGACTTCACAGGCACAGCCTCCTCCCTTGTCCAGGTCCAGTCTCCCTCTCCGTTATCTTACATGGACCCCAGGCCCCTGGGATTTGAGTCCGTGTTAAATGCAGGAGGCTCCCCATTTTGAGATCCTTAATTGCATGTGCAGAGACAGTATTTCCAAATAAACTCACACTCACAGGTTCTGGAATTTGAAGCTGTCTCTGGGAGGACACAGTTCAGCTGTGACCTACAGGACTGCTGTCACCCGTGGCTGAAATCCTTAGCAGCTTTCTTTGGCACTGAGTGGAGAGTCTGCACTCCTCAGCATGGCCTGCCAGGCCCCGGGTGCTCTGGCCACATCCCCCTCCCTGCCCCAGATCAGGCCCTCTGCGGCCCCTCCAGCCCGCCACCTCAGTGCTCCGCTACTGCCTCACTCGGCCCCCTCCCTCCAGCGCACGTGTCCCCACTCGTCCTGCGATGCATGCCTTCTGGCTCACTGGCTGCCTAGACCAGAAGCTGTTGCCCAAACAGAGCAGAGGCTCCACGAGGGCGTGGCCTCAGGCCTGCCACATGGCACATTCTCCGGAACTGCCTTTTGGGAGAACACGTGAAGCAACAGGGCCCCTTGGGGTGATGAAGATGCGTTTGCAATCCCCTGGGCCCCAGCCTGGGATGGGAGGGCAGGGCCAGGTTTGGCAGAGACCCCTCCCTTCCCCACCGCAGCTTGCACCAGTGGCTTCTTCGGGGAAGACTGCGCCCAGAAGTGTCAGTGTCATAATGGAGCCACCTGTGACCCCGTGCAGGGAACCTGCGCCTGTCCCCCTGGCTTCACTGGAGACACCTGTGTGCAGGGTAAGCGGGAATGTCCCTTGAGTCAGCCAGGAGGGAGCCCCACCCAAGGGGTGCTCCTGCGTCAGCCCGGCTCTGCCCACACCCGGGTGCATCCTGGCAGTGCAGAGAGAGGCCTGGCCACCGGGCCCCACCGCTGTCCTCCTGGCTCCTCCCCGCAGAGTGTCCGCTCGGTTGGTACGGGCCAGGCTGCCAGAGCCCTTGCAAGTGTGAGCACCAATGTCCTTGCGACCCCCAGACTGGCAACTGCAGTGTCAACTGGTCACCCACCCTGAGCAGCCTCTTCTCCCGAGGTACGGCCCCTCCCAGGGCCCCCCCTGGGAGCAGGAGCGGGCAGACCCCTCTTCTCCCAGCCTTCAGCCTCTCCCTGACCTCTTGCAGTGAAGGAGTGTTTCCCACCTCCCGAGGTCACTGTGCAGGCAGAAGAACTCTCCCTTCTCACCAGGTAGGTGCTTCGGTGGGACCTGGGGCAGGGGCAAGAAGAAGTCCCCCCACCTCTCCAGCTTTGAGGTGTGGCCTCTGCTCAGGGCCCAGGCAGGGCTAGGAGGTGGCTGCTGGGCACCCAGGTGACGGTTCTTCGGCGTAAGCTCAGGGAGAGTCCCAGCTGATGCAGCCACCTGAGCCCTCCGGGGAGATGCTGAGCAGGACCCTGGCCACCCCCACAGTGGAGTCTAGGGGGCTGGGTGTGGGCTTGTTTTCTCAGCTTTCAGTTCAGAAGCTCTGAGCGTTTCACATCATTTCTGTCGCACCTGGGGATGTTCACACCTCATGTGGGGTCTTTATTTTCTAGCACAGGTCTCTAACTTGAGGTCCAGGTAAGGGGTGTGTATTAGAAGACAGAGCTGGGCTCAAGAACCGATGCTGTGGGTCTGGGAGCCCCCTTTGGAGAACCTCTGTTCATGGTTGTCCCTCCCATAGCCCAGGGCAGTGCCTGGCCCGCCCCCTCGAGGTGGAAGCCAGGTGTGAATGAAAAACCCCTTGGCCTTGGCCTTGGCCTGGAGGCAGCGCCTGGGAGCTTATCACAAAATGCAGATCCCAGGTCCTTCCTGGGGATCCTGACCTGGTGCTTGGGTGAGGGCTGGGAGGAAAACCCTGGAGGTGTGCTGGGAAACGCACTGGCAAGGACGGGGGCGCCCAGGAGCCCTGCACCCCAGGCTCGGGTCTCAGGCATGAGACCACGGGGTCCCACAGCAAAGGGAGGGGAGCTGTGGGTGGCTGAGAGACAGGCTGCAGGCCCCACCCCAGGCAGTCAGCTTACATCTGCTGCTGCGTGAGGATTTCAGACCAAGAGTCACAAGAAGGAAGAAGGATCACTGAAGGACCGCCCCCTGCTTCCCTTTGCCCCGCCCCCCACCAGCTCCCTGCCTGGGAAGAAGGGGTGCGGGTCCCCGCTGCTCTGTCTGCTTTGAGGGTTCTGGAGAGAGCCCAGCTTCTGTTGCCAACATTCTCGGGAACCCAAGATGCGAACCGCTGCGTCTTGGGGTGGATTAGGTCCCCAGCTGTGTGTTCTGTGCCCTGTACAATGTAACATTTGTTAGCAGCATCTGAAACTCAGGGAGGTGCACATCAAAATCTTTGTTTTTCCCTATTTCTCTTGAAACACCAGGCAAGCTGGGAGCCTGATATCAGGCAAGGTTTGTCCCACATAATAACTCCGCGCTGCTTCCGAATGTGTGTGGAGTACACTCCTCACCCCCGCAGGCCCATTTGCTTCCCCCTGTGTGGTCCCTGGAGGCACCTGATCCTATGCTCCTGTTCTGGGAGGAAGAGTAAAGTGGGAGGGGGAGCCCCTCCAGCGCTGCCCCAGCCCGAACCGCATCCAGCACCCCTGTTCCGGGTTCTCTCCCACCCGCAGGACCACCTGGCTGGCCATCACCTTGGCCCTGGCGTTCCTCCTGCTGATCAGCACAGCGGCAAATGTGTCCTTGTTCCTGGGGTCGAGGGCCGCACGGAGGCGGCACCTGGACGGGGCCTACGTCTACCACCCGCTGCAGGAGGTGAACGGGGAGCACCCGGCCGCCGAGAAGGAACAGCTGGGTGACTCCTGTAACCCCTTCAAGGACTGAAGCCTCCTGCTGCCGGTTGTGTCCTATTCCCGAGGCTCATTTCCAGGAGCTCTGGCTTCTGCAAGAGGAAGTCCCAAGGCCACCGACCCATCTGGGTAGTCGCGACCTGGGTGCCAAGCCAGGTTTCCGACAGCAACGTGCCTCAGCCCCGCGCCTGGCCGCCTGCTGTGGCACATGCAATCCAGCGCTCCCGGAGGGCCTGCCTCCGTCCCCGCCTGCCTGTGTCTGCTGCTCGCAGGGCCTGCCCCCCCAGGGCCTGCCCGCTGCTGCCAAAGAGCCTCCGCCTCCCGGGGCCGGAGCCGCTGTGAACGGAACTCGTGATGACCATGCCGCAGCCAAGTGGGAGGGTCCAGCTGTTCCCCTCGGACGGGGGTGGACTCAAGAGACGACAGCCACATCATGGGACCCTTTTTTAACAGACCTCATCATCAAACTTGCCCACTGGAATGGTGTTTCCTGTCGCAGGAAGCTCCTTAGAAGGGAGAAAGGATGAAATCATGTTTACAGGCTCTCTCTTTTGCCCTGCCGCTGAGAGGGTTTTTCTACCACTTGAATAAATTGATAAAATAAATTGATATAATAAAAGAACCTTGTCTGAATTAGCAGTCATGGACTTGAGGGGCCCCTAGGCCTTAACACATGGGGGAGTGCTTAACCAGAGTCAGAGTCGGGATGTGCCCGTGGCACGTCCAGCTCCCTGATTGACTTTGTTTAATCCAGAGGTTTCCCAGGTGGTGCTAGTGGTAAAGAACCCACCCTGTCAATGCAGGAGACAGATGCGGGTTCTGTCCCTGGGTCAGGAAGATCCCCTGGAGGAGGGCATGGCGACCCACTCCAGTATTCTTGCCTGGAGAATCCCATGGACGGAGGAGCCTGGTGGGCTACAGTCCATAGGGCTGTAGAATCAGACACGACTGACGCAACTTAGCACGCACGCACAGGGGTTCTCACTTTCAAGTGTACTTGAATCACCAGGTGGCTCAGCTGGTACAGAACCTGCCTGCAGTGCGGGAGACCTGGGTTCGATCCCTGGGTTGGGAAGATGCCCTGGAGAAGGAAACAGCTACCCACTCCACTATTCTGGCCTGGAGAGTTCCAAAGGAGTTGCAAAGAGTCAGACATGACTGAGCGACTTTCACTGAATCACCTGGAGAGCTTGTTAAACATGTAGACTCTGGCCTGGAGCGGACTCCAGACTACAGGTCTCCCCAAGCTCCCAGGTGATGGCTGTGAGCATCTGGACAGCACTCTGAGTTTGCACTGTTTTAGTAAAATTGAGTTACCAACAGTTACAAGTCAAGAGATAACAACTCCAGATTTCTGGTTTTTCTTTGAAAGGAGTGAGAGAAGGACTTGCAGTGGTTAAGAATCCACCTTGCAATGCAGGGGACACAGGCTCAGTCCCCAGTCAGGGAACTAAGACCCCACAAGTCAAGGACCAACTAAGCCCACAAGGAACAACTACCGAGCCCACACACCACGACGAAAATCCCTCCTGACGGAATGAAGTTTCCCCTGTGCGGCAACTAAGACCACATGCAGCCAAATAAGCAAATAAGTAAATATTTTTTAAAACGCTTGACGTCCCAGCATCAGAGGACGCCCTTGGAGGTGACGAGATAAGTTGTCCAAGCCAAGAGTGGCCGGTCCCCATCTGTGTCCTCTCCAGCTCATCGCAGCCCCAGCGGCTGGCTTCCCTTGACTGTGACCTGTATCCTTGTGAGATTAGAGCTTGTAACTTGTGGCCTCAAAGGGTCTTTAGGAAGTGCCTGGCGACACCCTGCCTCGTAAAACACCCCACTGTGTGCTTGGCAGCTTTATGCGGAGGGTACCTGGAGGGAGGTGCTGCTGCTTCCAGCAGGTTCTCAAGCAGATCCAGGCACATGGTGGATTGAATGTTTGCATCCCCCGAAGTTTGTATGTTGAGACCCTGACCTGCAGTGCAATGGTGTTAGGAGGTGGGGCGTCTGGTTTCATTAAATGAGGTTTAGATGAGGTCGTGAGGGTGGTGACCTTATAAGAAGAGACGAGAGCACCCTCTGCAATGCGACACACACAAGAACAAGGCCACTCGAGCTCATGGTAGAGGGCGGCCGTCGACAAGCCAGGCAGCAGGCCCTCACCAAATGTGCTGTCATTTCAGTCATGTCCAACTCTTTGCAACCATATGGACTGTAGCCCTCCATGTTCCTCTGTCCATGGGATTCTCCAGGCAAGGATACTGGAGTGGGTTGCCATGCCCTCCTCCAGGGGATCTTCCCAGGGATCAAACTTGTGTCTCATGTCTCCTGCATTGGCAGGTGGGTTCTTTACCACCTGGGAAGCCCCATCAACTGTAGTGGCATTTAGTGCTGCATAACAAACCAGCCCCAAACTGGTGGCTTAAAATAACCACCAGTCACTGCTTCTCAGGAAAAATAGTAGTTTTTCATGCTTCTAGGGTCACCTGGGTGATTCTCTTGACTTGGACTAGAATCAGTGAGTCCAGCTGGGCTCACTCAGGTCTCTGCCATCCGATAATGGGCCAGTGGGGGCCTGGTCTGGAGTGACCACAGCTGCAGATGTAGCTCTGATACCTCATCCTCCAGGATCAGTTTCAGACTTGGGGTCAAGGTGGAGACAGGGATCCAGGCAGAGATGTGAAGCTGCTTCTTGAAGCTTCACCCCTTGATGAAAAGCTGCAAAGGGACATGAATGCGGAAAACTGACTGAGCCCATCGCTGCAGCCGAGTTGCTGTAATATGGGTCTAGTTTCATTTTGTTGTTGTTGTTGTTCTGCTTTGTTTTGGGACCATGCTGGGTAGCTTGCAAGATCTTAGTTCACCAGTCAGGGATCGAACTCTGGGCCCACAGCGGTGAAAGCACCCAGTCTTAACCATCGGACTGCCAGGGAATTCCCTAGTTTCACTTTAGAAAGGGAGAATTTGGTTCAGAGAAGTGGAATGTCAAGGCCAGCTCCCAACCTCTGAGTTCCTGCAGGGATGTGTCTGTGGGTCTCTGTGTCTGTCTCCCCACTGAAGACAGCAGGTGGACAGCCTGTGATGTTCCCTACAGGGAACAGGATGCTTGGGTCCTACAGCAGGTGCTGCAGGCCAAAGTGATGGAAGTGGGGTGATGGAAGACCCCTGGACACAGAACGTGGAGGGTGGACTAGAAGTCCTGGGGGTCTGACTGGGAACCTGGAGAGTGCTCTGTGCTGGGCAGTTGCCATGGTGACAAGTATCTCAGCCGCTGGGCTGCTCCGTATACAATCTGAGCATCTGAAGAGACCCCAGTAAAAGATTCCGATCCTGGAGTCACTGGGTGGGTTCTGTGGCCCTGATGCAGCTGCTATCATCGGATTCTCGAGGGGTCTGTGTCCTGCCTCCAGAACTCTTAGGGGTTTCAAATGGTGCTTTTCAGGGAGCCACATTTCTCAGCAGTGTCTTGGTGGGCACTGAAGGGAGGGGAGGGAAATGGCCTGGGGAGAAGTTAGAGAGCCATCCAGTGCCTTTCCTTCCAGCTCTTTCCAGCTCCTTCAAGGCTCTGCCCAAACTCCCACAGGAACCCCTTGCACCATAAAGCCTGCCTCCTCTGTGGAGGCTCCTGGCCTTGGAGGAAGAATTGGTCCCAGAGGCAGCCCTCAGGCCACAGGGAGGCAGGTTGTGTTGCTCTCTGCTGTCTTCGGACCCAAACCCCAAGGGCCTTCCTGGGAGGAGACTGACGTCATCAGGGCCTGTGGCTCAGACCTGACCCCAGCTTGCCGGCCGCAGGGAGCTCTTTCTGATCACCCACCAGGCCCATGGGCGGCTGGCTGTTCCTCAGAGAGCCCCCACCCACAGCACCAGGACAGCATGGAGAAGCGAGAGGGGTGAGTGCAGTGGGCCCGGCTGGTAACCGAAGGCAAAGTGGGCGGGGGTCCGTCAGGGCCACAGGAAGCACACCTCCCCTGCACCCCTCAGGCCTCCTTGGCCTCCTCCTCCTAAAACAAGGGACCCTTCCCAGAATCCCGTGACATCTGGTGGCCACCAGGACCCACCTCTGGGTCCCAGGGGAGCTCGAAGGAAGGATGGGCAGCACCCCAGACAGGCCCCACCCACTCCTGACATCAGGACTCTGGTGCATCTCTGGGATTTGGGCAAAACCCAAGGGAGAGGGGAGAGCGGCCCAGGAAAGTAGACAGCAGGGCCCTCTCCTTCACCTGGACACCTGGCCAAGAGCCTCCGGCAGCCCACCCCCACAACTCCGGGTCAAGTGGGGCCCTGAGTCCTGGATTTAATACTCTGATAAACTGCACATGTCTGTTCTTGCACAGTATGTATATGCGGTGGGTTGAACAGTGTCACCCAAGAATCCGTGTCCACTCAGGACCTCAGAGTGTGACTTTATGTGGAAGTAGGGTCCTTGGTCGGAGAAGGCAATGGCACCCCACTCCAGTACTCTTGCCTGGAAAATCCCATGGACAGAGGAGGCTGGTAGGCTGCAGTCCATGGGGTCGCTAAGAGTCGGACACGACTGAGCGACTTAACTTTCACGCATTGGAGAAGGAAATGGCAACCCACTCCAGTGTTCTTGCCTGGAGAATCCCAGGGATGGGGGAGCCTGTGGGCTGCCGTCTATGGGGTTGCATAGAGTCGGACACGACTGAAGCGACTTAGCAGCAGCAGCAGCAGCAGCAGGGTCCTTGGTCAGTCGTGCCCGTGTGCTTGCTTCAGGATCTTAAGAGGAAATCCTTCTGGATTTAGACTGAGGCCTAAATCCAATGACTGGGGTCCTCATCAAAGAGATACACGGAGGAGAAGCTGCGTGAAGACAGAGGCAAAGGGACTTCCCTGGTGGTCCACTGGCTGAGACTGTGCTTCCAGCGTAGGGGGACCTGGGTTTGGTCCCTGGTCAGGGATCTAGATCCCACGTGCTGTAACTGAGTTTGCACACTGCAACTAAAGATCCCACACCAAAACTAAGACCTGGAGCAGCCAAAAAACTAAATAAATAAATATTGTTTTAAAAAACTGCAGAAGCAGGTACAGGAGTGATGTGGCCATGAGCCAAGGAACACCAGGCACCCCCAGAAGCTGAAAGGATCCTTCTCTACAGCCATGGGAGGGAGCCAACACATTTATCTCAGACTTCTGGCCTCCAGACTGAGAGAGAATCCATTTCTGTTGTTTTAAGCTACCAAGTTTGTGGTAATTTTGGTTTGGCAGCACTAGGAAACTGACACAGTGTGTCTGTGCTTCGATATTAAACATGGGATTTTTTTGTGTTCCCCATAATTTCTCCAAAAACCAATCTGCAACCCCTTGAGAGTGGCGTGGTCCCTGTTAAAATGCTCTTGAGTCTTTTAAACAACAGCTGAGTTATTCTTGAACAAACCCAGGGAAACCTCCTAGGCAACAGACAACAGAGGGGTATCCATATCTAAAACGTTTAATGCTTCTGGTCGGAGCAAACAATTAGGTGCATTTAATGCTTCCAGTCGGAGCAAACGATTGGGTGAACAAGAAATGCTGTGTTTTCCTGGCTGAAACAGACTGTGTGATCAATTCATTTTACAGGGGGAGAAATTCCAGACACAGGCTTGGGTGGGGTTGGGGGGAGTCTCAAATTCCCCTTATTTCAACCTGTGGGGAGACCACTGTATAGCCAGTTGAGGGAAACACCACTCGGAATGAGGCCCTTCTAGATGAGTGGACGTGCCCAGAGAATGCAGTTTCTGCAAAGGGAAAGTCAGAAGGAAACAGCATCCATGCTTCTCCCCAGATGCATGGTGAGTATGACAGTGATGGGCGTCCTCACAGGATGGAGTCTGGGATCTTTGGATGAGAGGTATTAAACAATCAGAATAACCACCTACTTTTATTAAGAGCTTTCCGTGTGCTGGGCGCCAGGCCCAGGACTTCACATCCACTCTCATTTGTCCCACTGCAACCCAGAGAATGAGGTAGGCACTATTCTATCCCCATTTTACAGATGAGGATGTTGAGGCACAGAGAGGTTAAGTCACCTGCTGAAGGTCACACAGCTCGTGTGAAAGGATGGCTGGGGCTCAAACCCCACCTTGTTGAAGTTTTAAGACTCGGGCTCTTAAACTCAGTGCCTGGGCAGGTCCTATTGCTAAAGGGTCATTTGTGGCCACAATAGGCTAATGAACAAGATGGAGAAAGAAGCCATACCCAGGGGGCTTCCAGCCCTGAGGTTTGTGGAAATTGAGAAGCCAGGAGCTCAGCATCTCCTTCCTTGCATTTTTAATCCCAAGCCTCTCAAGGGTTAAGAAGAGTAGCTGTTGGTTGCTGATGCTCCAGCATGGGCCCCAGCGACCTCCAGCACAGGAGGGAAACCATAGCAGATGCCAGTGTGGTCATCTGCTGCTCCTGTGGCCCACCTCTCTTTGTCCGTTGGGTGACTGGCCCCTCCCCCATCCATCTGTTGCTTCTGGAAGAAATATCAATCACAGGGCTCCCAGCTGCTTAGCTAATATGCCCACAGGAGTGAGCACATGACTTCCCCAGGGCCAGTCAGAGCCTTCCCTGGGATTTGAGATGGAGAGTCTCTTTCTGCCTTAGAAACTGAGAGCTCTGTGGTTGTAGGCTAGGGGCCGCCAGCAGTCACCTTTCCCTCCATGGAGGAGAGGACAAGGTCAGCACGCAAACTGACACAGAGCCAAGGGGCCTAAGTGAGGCTGAGGATGGGCACAGGAGCCTAAGGACACTGAGGGCTCCTGGATGCAGCCATACCTGAAGCAAGGCCCAGCCTGGGCATCCCAGTTACTGCAGACAGGGAATTCCCTTTGTTGCTTAAGCCTGTTTGAGCTGGGGCTTTCCTGAGGGAGATGAGGAGAGCAGGCTCTCAAAAAGAGAGGCATAAGACTCCTTATTGCTCCTGTTAAGGCAAAAACCAAAAACACTAAAGGCAGGTCAGATCAGACTGTGGGATGCCAGTGATGACCTCTGACCTGTTACCTGTTTGCAGGCCCAAGGAATGAAATGAGAAATGTCCTCAGACCCATGCCCCTCCCATGAAGGAACTTAACGAGAGTCTTTCAATATTGCAGCTGGTACTGAGGATCAGATTTGCCCCCCGTGCAACTGCGACAAAGTCATAGACCCTATCCCACAGGGGAGTCCTGATGCCATGTTGAGAGCCTGGATCCAGCCTTAGCTGAAGCAAGACCTTTTAGACTGGTCAGTTACAAGTGCCCATGAATGGTTACCCTTTTTTGTTTAAGCTGCTGGGAGGTGACTTACAACCCAAAAGGCATAATAAAACAGGAGATTCCCAGGAGACAAAGGGACCTTCAGAGAATATAAAGATAGCCAGAACTGCTTCATCATTGCCTGGAATTCAGAAAAAACACTGGGCCTTCCACTGTCTTCAAGTCAGGGGTGGTCAGGATTAGACCTTCCAGCCACATGCTGTGAAAATGCATTTCACGTCCATGGTGGGTGGCTCCCCACAAAAAGTGGAGCCTGTAACTTATATAACTGCTCGCCAGCATATCCTGGGACCCAGAGCTTCATTGTAGGCTTAGATGCTAGGGTGTACACCCGTCATTTCTGCTTCTTAGGGTGGGGAACCCTAAGAGTCTTGGGAGAACCCACCTTGTGCTTTTCAGACCAGGTGGTGGGAACAAGCATGTGGTCTGGGCGGGCCCATCACTGTACCTCCTCCCCTTACAGTGATTGGTCCAGACTGAACACAGACCCTGCAGGCCAATCAGTGTTCTCTGTTCCCGCCTGGAAACCGTGATTGGCTCAGGGACTAGCCTGGGACTCAAGCAGGCTGATAAGACTCAATTCTGGGAGGCTGGATGGAACTTGGTCAGGAGACAGATTCTCTTCTGCAGCTGAGCTGCAGGAAAGGGAAAGAGGGAAACTAACAGTGCCGGGGTCGCCTGAGGAGGAGGCCACCCCAGGGAAGCTGGGGAGGGCACTGAGTCCGACGACCTCCCTGAGCCCCCAGACCTGAATGGGGTCCGCCCACCCCTTGGCTTTTTGTACTCAAAGCCCGGTCATAGAGGTGATTCTGTCCTCAACACCCCAAGAGCCAACAGGGGCCTCCAGATAGCCCAACTTTGGCAGCGTCCAGACCCAGGGCTGCAGCCCACACAGCTTCATGGACACGTGGGGACGTGGGAGGCGAGCAGGCTGCCCCACGGGGCTCGGTCCCTACTACCTGGACACCAGGGAGCTGCTGTGGGACGGCGCCGAGGAGGAGGAAGTGGCGGCGCTGAGCTGGGAGAAGCGGCTGGTGCAGGATTCCAGGCTGGACATGGAGCCCCTGGGGAGGAAGGACACACATGTTGCCTTTTGGTGGTGACATGGCCCTGGGGCCACTGGGAGCTGCGGGAAAGCTGGGGATGATGCCAATGAAGCCCCAGGGCTCTTCCCACAAGGCTGCTAACCCTCCCTGGGTGCAGAGGGTAAGTGCAGAGGGAAAAGCAGGCGAGACTGTGATGAGACGTGAAGCCTGGCCCACCGCCTTGCAGGACCTTCCTTCCCAGCCGAGCCCTGCTGGCCACCCACCTCTCAGGGGCTTTGCTGACCCAGAGGCCCAGCATGGCCCAGAGGGCACCCCGTCATCTCCAGCCTCACCCCTCCGCCTCCTTTCAGCTCCTCCAACACCTGCCTCCCCTGTCTCGGGACCTTGTGTCTGCGCCTGCTGCTGGAAGCCTTTCTCTCTCACCTACTTTATCCAGTCAAATGCCACCCGGACCACAGAGCAGCACCATCCAGGGGACATTCCTGTGATGACAGACGTGTCCCATAACTGCGCCTTCCAGCACGGCTGTCACAGGCCATGTGGGGCTGCTGGGCACTTGAGATGTGGCTAGTGTGACCGAGGAACTGAATTTTTAATTTTTAGTTCTAATCGCTATGTTTAAATTGCCCTCTCTGGCTCGTAGCTGTCGGGTTGGAGAGTACAGACTTAGGGCCTAGCTACTCAAAGCGTGGTCTGGGAACCAGCAGCGCAGCGTCTCCTGGAGCTTGTTGGAGATGCCTCAAGAGCTAAGCAATCCGAGTCTGCGTTTTGACAAGCCCCTCCCCCACAGCCATGTGATCATGTGCACACGGCCTAGATCTCAACTCCACTGTCACTTCCCAGAGCCTCCCCCAAACCCCTGCACTCTCACCCACCCTGTGCCCACCCTGGCCCTGGGCTCTGACAGCACTCTGTGTTCAGGCCACCAGCACCTCCTGGAGTATGACCATGGGGCGAGGACCTTCATGGCATCATCACTGCTCGTGTGTGGCTACGTGGTCTCCTGCTTCAGGATGGCAGACCCTGCCTGCCTGGTCCCTCTAGGACCACCAGTTGCCCACCAAGGGCAGCCTTGAACTGGAACTCTCCCAAGGCTATTGAGGGTCAGGGCAGCAGGTTCCCCTACACTGACCAGACAAGACAGGCTGGCAAGTAGCTTCCAGCCCACCCCTTGGCCTCCGCCTGCTGTCCTGGAGGCAGCAAGCCCCTGATACATGGGTCTATGGGTCTGAGTCCCCCTGGGCCTCAGTCTCCCTCCCCGATACTGAGGCCCAGTGGCCAAAACAGGCCACCTCCCAAAGAGGGAATCACCACCCTTTGACACACTGTGGGGTCTCCCTTTGGAGTAAAGATGCTGGTTCAGCATTACCTTTCTTTTGTTTTTCTTTTGCCTCGTGGCTTGTGGGATCTTGGTTCCCTGACCAAGGATTGAACCCATGCCCTAGGCAGTGAAAGCACAGAGTCCTAACCATTGGACCTTCAGGAAATTCCCAGCCCAACATATCCTGTGCCGGCTACACATGCCCCTAGAATCCCTACAGCTCCAACTGGGATGTAGGTCCAGACCTGACATCCTCTTGGAGCTTCAAATCTACTCCACGGTAAAGAGTCGGACATGACTGAGCGACTGGACAACAACAAAAGAATTTGAAGCATCGTTTTTAGAAGGAAACTGACACAGCCATGTCATGAGGCAGGATGCAAAATCACATTTGTTTTTAAAAGATAGAACACGAGCTGTGGCCGTTTCATGTTGATGTTTGGCAAAAACCATCACAATATTCTAGAGTAACTATTCTCCAATTAAATAAGTTTAAAAATTTTTTAAAGATAAAACCCAAGGCCTGGAAGAAACCACTATTGAGTGCTTACTGTATGCACAGACTTTCCCCACCCATCTTATCCTCAGGACAACTGCATGACGTAGGGGATCCAGTGGTCCCCGTCTAACAGCTGGGGCTCAGAGAGGTAAAGTGACTTGCCTGATGTCACAGAGCAAGCCAGAAGTGCTTGGAGGTCTTAACCTCCCTGTCTCTCTGTCAGCAACACTGGGGGAGAGTTGTCCTGTGAGGCATAATTCTAGACTGTTCTAGAGCAAACCAAACCCAGTTTGATGGAATTCTAGGAGTGAGGAAAGGTACAAATAGGAGGGCTCAGGCCCCTCTTCTCCCACCCACCCAATCAGTCTGGTGTGTTGGGCCTCTGTCTGGGGTTTCATTTGAAGGGAAGTTTCTGCAGCTGAGGCTGAAGCACAAGAGTGATACGATCGCTCATGATAAGGGGCTGAGCCACTGGAAAGTTTATCGGTGCCCACGTCAGGGCCCCACCCCTAGAGAAGCTCAAGGGCAAGTGGAGGAGGTGAGTGAAGTGCCCCCAGCCTGGAAGGAAGGGACCTCAGGCGTGATGCAGGCCTGGCCCAGCAGTAGGGGTGGGGAGTCGGGAGGCCCCATACCTGAAGTCCTCAGACGCCAGCACCTCGTAGTAGTAGAGGAGTTTGCACCTGGGGCCGGGGCTGTGCAGGGCCGTCAGGACATCCTCTACGCCCGGCAGGCTGCAGGCCACGTGGGCAGGGGGGCTGTGCATTTGCCACTGCAGCAGGTAGATGCCAGGCCACCGGGTCACATGGGAGCCCTGAAACACAAAAGCCAAGCCTCAGGCCCCAGTCCTCCTGGGGAGAGGGGCCCCTTTCTAAACCAGCCCGCCAGAAAATCCTTCCTTTTGGGGTGTCCCAGAGTCACCTGTGCTTCCCCTCTGCTGTTACCCCATATCCATGGCAACTGAGAGCCTCCCTTTTAATCTGGTGGGGAAGTCAGGGCCTAGAGGGTGCAGGAACTACAGAGGTGTGATTTGGCTAAAAACCTGGATTTTCTTGGGCTTTCGTCCTGCTGAGTGGGATTTGCAAATTGAGGAAACCTGGAGAAAGGGGTGTATGGGCTTCCCAGTTGGTTCTGATGGTAAAGAACCTGCCTACCAATGCAGGAAATGCAGGTTTGATCCCCAGGTCGGAAAGATTCCCCTGGAGATTCTAGCCTTGCCTGGAGAATCCCATGAACAGAGGAGCCTGGCAGGCTGCAGTCCATAGGGTCACAAAGAGTCAGACATGACTTAGCAACTGAGCCTACACACACAGAGAGGGAGCTTAAAGGTGTTTAGAGTTTGCCGAGAGCAGAGGGACAGCCAGATAGGAGGGTGTCAGTCTTTATAAGAAGAGCAACTTTGTAAAAGGGCTGATGTTCAGTGGGACCCCGGGGCAGAAGATGCTGGTGTGTGATGTGACAGCCATCTGCCCAATTCACCTATGTCACCTCCAGCAAGATCTCCACTGCTCACCAGTGCGTGCGTGCGTGCGTGCGTGCGTGTGTGTGTGTGTGTGTGTGTGTGTGTTTGGGGCCAGTGATGTTTGACCTGCAAGCACCATGGAGTATGGGGGGGAGGGTGGTCAGCAGGGTGGCCCAAGTTCTGGTGGCATGTCCCCGAGTGCTGTTTCCAGACCTACAGTCTCCCTGCTGCGTGGGTGCTGAAACGTGACCGTGTATCAGGAAACCAGGCCGACGTGAAGGAGGCAGACATCAGGCCCCACGCCCAGGGCTTCTGAGCCCACCACGCAGCATGGGGCCAGCAACCTGCATCTCTGACAAGAGTCTCGGGAGGATGCTGAAGATGGGGCCCTGGGGTACCAGGTCTCAGACCTGCCCACATCTGTCTTTCTCCCTTACTGTCCTGCGGGGTCTCTGAGGCCAGGGACCGGGTCCAATCTGTGCACTGCTGTTCCCCCAGAACCCTGGCACATGGCAGACACTCGGTCCTGCGTGATCGTGATGAATGAATAAATGACCCAAGAGATGACCTGGATGCTCTCCCCTTCCCGGCAGATGAGCGGGGCCTCCACACAGCTGAAATTTGCACCCAGAGCCCAGCCTCTGTCCATCAGCTGCCCACTGGCCCTGGCCCCAGGCTCCCGGGGGCCCGGCATGGACGCCTGCTTGGCATGGTACAGACTGAACACCACGTCCCCGCGGAGGATGTCGAAGTCCCAGGTGATTACTGACTCCCTCTCCAGAATCTCCACGGTGACCTGCAAGGGGACAGGTGACAGATGAAGTCTGAATGTCTGGTCTGGAGGGGGCTGGGATGCAGAAGTCAGCTGCAGGTGTGTGGGTGCCCACCCTGGTCTCTATTCCCCACCCCAAGTCCAAGAATTGCTCTGGACAAACAGATCCACCTCTGTCTGAATCATCTGGGACGATTCCCTGCACCAGGGTGACCACAGCCAGTGACAAGCTGATGTGAGGCCAGCCCCCTGCACCGCTCTCCCCTCGGATCAGACTGGGCTAGACCATGGCTGCAGCCAGCTCGTGGTTTAGCTTCTGTCCCTAGTGGTAAAGAACCCGCCTGCCAATGCAGGAGACGTAAGGGATGTGAGTTCAGGAAGATTCTCTGGAGGAAGAAATGGCAACCCACTCCAGTATTCTTGCCTGAAGAATCCCATGGACAGAGGAACCTGGCAGGCAACTGTCCATAGGGTGGCAAAGAGTCGGACACGACTGAAAAGACTTAGCACACACACCGCCCTCCTTAAGGGTTTCTCCTGAGGCTGATCCTCTACAAGTCATGGGCACAAGAACCCTCATCTCAGTCTCTGCTTCAAGGTCCCTGATCTAAGATGACACCCAACCCAGCGGGCCCTCCCAGCCCGGGACCCCAGCACCTCGTGGGGGGCCCCGCGGAGCACGCTGGCCGAGTGGTATGTCTCTCTCCACTGCCACAGCTGGTCTTCATTCTCCTGATCCTCTTCCGTCAGATACAGAGACTTGGGGACCAGTCCTCCTTCAGGGACATTACACTGGGGGACAAAGACACCGGGTGACAGTCAGGGCCCAGCCAGGCCTGGCTGACCCAGAGGAAGGCGCTCTGTGACCCCTGAAACCACACTTACAACATGCATACAGAGCCTGACGATCGGAGAGACCTGGCAAGCTTGGCAAAATTCCTAGGAAATGTCTCTCTCTCTCTCTTTTTTTAACCCTGAAATCATGCAGGATTGCTCTTTGAGATTTTATTTATTTTTGGCTGCACTGGGTCTTTGTTGCTGTGTGTGGTTTTCTCTAGTTGCATCGAGTAGGGGCTACTCTTTGCTGCAGTGGCTTCTCTTGTTGCGGAGCTCAAGCTTAGTTGCTCTGAGGCTTGTGGAATCTTCCCAGATCAGGGATCAAACCCATGTCCTCTGCGTTAGCAGGCAGATTATTAACCAGTGGACCACAAGGGAAGTCCCGTTTGAGATTTCTGCTGGAGAAGGGAAAGGACCTGCCCTCCCGCATCAGATGAGATAAGGGTCACCCCCTGCCTCACCCCCAGGGGAAATGATAAAAGGGGTCTGGGGCACCTCCCCTGGAACCTGTTGCCTGATCATCCCTTGCCATGTAGCTGTAAGTTGGGAATAAATAAATCCCTTTGGGTACACTAGCTCCTGGGTCCGGGCGGCTGGGACATTTGAGTCTCCTCCCCTTGCAGTAGAGGCTGCAAAGTCAGCAGCTAAATGCTAACTTCTGCCTGGCAACCTACTGGATGGGGATTCAGAAGGGTAAGCCCTTGACTGGCCTGGTCTCTGAGCTTCCGGGAAACTTCAGCTTTGCTCTTGAAAGCACCAGCATAAGGTCCCTCCTTCAGAGAGGAGTCACCTCTCGTAGGGGCAGCTTCTAAGACCAGCTCTGCCTCCAAAGAGCCAGCAGGGTCTTCCCCAGCTCAGAGCACGAACAGGGGTCTGCCCTCCCCCAGCCTCCTGCCGCCTGTGGCCGTGTCTCCCTGAGGCCACAGACCATCCCCACCATGGGTGCAGATGGTCCGCTGAGGCCTCACCAGGCATTCTCCCCCAAGGAAGTCAGGAATCACATCTTTGTCCAGATAATCGACAAGGCCTCCGGGGCCCTGGTAATTGCTGCCACTGTAGATGAGGAACTTCTGTCTGGTGTTCTCGTTGATGAAGGGGCTGATCTGAAATGGGGGAGATAAGGCAAGATGGAAAGATTTTTTTTTTTTAATTGAGGTGTAATTTACAGAACACAGAGTTAACTATTTTATTTTATTATTATTATTTTTTTGCCGCCCTGCAAGGCTTGCAGGATCCTAGTTCCCCGACCAGGGATCGAACCTGTACCCGCTACAGTGGAGGCTCCAAGTCCTAACCACTGGACTATCAGGGAAATCCCAGAATTAACCATTTTAAAGTGAACAATCCTCTGGTATTCAGTTCATCCACTATGCTGTGCAGCCACCACCTCTAATTCTAAGACATTTTCACTCCCCCAAAAGGAAACCCCAGATCTGCCAGCAGTCACTCCCCTCTCCTTCCCCTTCAGCCCCTGGAAACCACCAATATGCTTCCCATCTCTGTGATTTGCCTGTTCTGAACATTTCACAGAAAGGGAATGCTGCAATGTGTGGCCTTCTGTGGTTGGCTTCTTTCACTGAGCCTCACATTTTCAAGGCTCATCCATGTTGTAGTGTGAACCAGAACTCCCTTTTCATGGCAGAATAATATTCCATTGTGTGGATAACATGTTTTGTTTATCCCGGATGGAACGTATTTCAATACTGAACTCTAAGCTGCGTGTCAGTCTGGTTTTTCATGCCATCCCAGTTCTGGGGTGGTGTCTGACTCAGTGAACAGTTGGGGAAGGGAGGGAGGGAGGAGGGAGGTGGGTAACCAGGCAATTGGCAGAGCAGAGCACAGGCCAATGTCACAGGCAGGAGATTAATGGGGGGCAAGAAATTCCACTTTGGGTGGGTCACACTTCTTCAGACCCCACCCCGGGAGGTGGTCCCTGTGGGCCTCAACAAGCTGACTGTCATCTGCTGTGGCCAGTGAGGGCGTGGTGTAGGCACTGGGAGGTGGGTACTGCTTTCCCCGCTCCCTCCCTGCTCCAGTGCCCCTGGAAGCACCCCCCTCATCTGTGCCAGCTCTCACAGGGCTCTCGTAACAAGGACATCCCTTCCTCTTATCTGTCCAGCCCTGGGGTGGTCAGGGCCTGCAGCAGTGGCCAGCCCCTGGGGCCACTCCATCCTGCCCACCCTCCTGAGAGTGGGTCACACCCCCACCGGAGCCAGCTGGGAGTCCTGATTCTGACCAGGGGTTTGCGGAATCTCAGTTCCCCGACCAGGGATTGAACCCGGGCCACGTCGATGAAAGCCCAGGACCCTAACCACTAGGCCACCAGGGCAGTCCCAGAAGGGGTGAACTTTATGGGAAATGAATTAAACCTCAGTCAAGCCGTTACTGAGAACTGATACAGGATCATCGGACAAGCAGATCCCAGAGGGACCCTCTCCCATCTCAGGCTCCTTGCTCTTTCTCACCAGCGTCCAGAGCACGGGGAAGACGCGGGGGGCTCGCACGATGAGCAGCCGGCCCAGGGTCTCGGGGTAATTGCCCTCCACCACCTCGATCATGCGCAGCAGGGCCTTCACCCCTGGCCGCCACAGGTGCCGCAGGCTGAGACCCTCCAGGTCCACCAGGCAGGTCCAGGAGCTGCGGCAGAGATGCCCGCCTCACTCCACCTCGTTCTGCCACCCCCACCCCTCAGAGCCCCCAGCAACATCCACGGGGACCCAGGGGCCCACAGACAGGGACAGACAGAGAGTCTCAGTGAGGCAGCTGCTGGGGCAGGGACCGCAGGACAGTCTCGTGTACCCTCCCCCCATGGGGAGGCCACATGGCATGGGGGTTCTCAGCGTACACACCAAGGCCGGAGTGCCCAGATTCAAGTGCCTGAGAGCTGAGTGATGGGGCAGAGTCCTCATCAGGACGTCAGCAGTGTGTTACTAATAACTGTTGAAAAGAGGTGCCTGCGTGCTAAGTCGCTTCAGTCCTGTCCTACTCTTTGCGACCCCATGGACTGTCACCCACCAGGTTCCTCTGTCCATGGGATTCTCCAGACAAGAAAACTGGAGTGGGTTGCCATGCCCTCCTCCAGGGGATCTTCCCAACCCAGGGATCAAACCCAGGTCTCCCGCATTACAGGCAGATTCTTCACCGTCTGAGCCACCAGGGAAGCTGTATCACCTCTGGTGCTGGTGCTGGTTTAGTTGCTCAGTCGTGTCCAACTCTTATGCCCTATGGACTGTAGCCCGCCAGGCTCCTCTGTCCATGGCATTCTCCAGGCAAGAATACTGGAGTGGGTTGCCGTTTCCTTTTCCAGGGGATCTTTCCCACCCAGGAATCAATCCTGGGTCTCCCACATTGCAGGCAGATTCTTTACTGACTAGCTATGAGGGAATCCCTGGTATGTATCCCCTCTTAAGTCATTCTTTTTGGTAAGCCATAAGGAAACCCTAGGGCCTCCCAGGTGGCACTAGTAGTAAAGTACCAATGCAGGAGACGCAACAGACATGGGTTCGATCCCTGGGTTGGGAAGATCCCCTGGAGGAGGGCATGGCAACCCACTCCAGTATTCTTGCCTGGAAAATTCCACGGACAGAGGAGCCTGGTGGGCTACAGTCCATGGAGTCACGAAGAGTTGGACTTGACAGAGGCGATTTAGCATGCATGCAAGGAAACCCTTGGAAGTGTTTACAGAAGAGGAAGCCCCAGCTCAGAAAGGTTAAGTGCCTTTGCGGGTAACACCCCTGTGAGGACTGGTGTGGGAAACTCCACTCAGGAATAGGAGAGTTTGGGGCAGCCAGAGGGGGCAGTGGGTCAATGGATGAGCCCTGACACCTGCAAAGTTCACATGCCTGGGAGACGGCCAGGGTGGATCTTGGGGGTGGGAGAGCCCATCTCAAAAAGCCAAGTCCAGGAGGCTGCGTGGCACAGGCAGAAAACCCATGAGCCAGAGCAGCCGGGACCAAGTTCCAACCCCAGCTCCGCCCCTCCCCCACTCAGCAGCCTTGGATGACGTCACCACTCTCAGCCTTGGTTTCCCCCTGCGTAAAGAACAAGGACAACTTGCCTCATTAGGGTCGCTGTAAGAATTAGAGGAGGGCATCTCTATGAAGCGTCTAGCAGGCTGCCCGGCCTGGCATCCATGCCCAGTGAACCTTGGCTGTTTTTCCTATTTAGGGGGGAGTGCCCCCGCCCCCCCAGCCCGGGTTCTTGCCTGATGGGACGGCCAAACTGTTTCGTGTTCCCTTCACACCGCTTCTGTCCTTCCTCGTTGACGGAAAGAATCTAGAAGGCAGAGAAGGGGCTGGCAAACGTTCTCTTGGCTGCTCCGGCCACGGGCAACCCCGGAGTGGGGGCTCCTGGGAGCGGGGACCCCGACTCACATGCCGCAGCAGCACCTCCTCCCCCACGGCCTTCATCAAGCCCTTGGTGTCCATGTGGCCCAGACGCAGGATGTACAGTGGGCGGCCATCTTTGAGGTGGGGGAGGGAGGAGGGGAACAACGGGAGACAGAATTACATAATGCTTAGGACACATTATGCTCTATGTGCATGGTCAGTCGCTCATAACACACGATGTATATTATGAAAGTCGCTCAGTCGTGTCCGACTCTTTACTACCCCATGGACTGTAGCCCCCAGGCTCCTCTGTCCATGGAATTCTCCAGGCCATAAAAATGGAGTGGGTAGCCACTCCCTTCTCCAGGGGATGTTGCCAAGCCAGGGACCAAACCCAGATCTCCTGCATTGCAGGCAGATTCTTTACCGTCCTTCTGTGCCACCAGGGAAGCCCATATATAACATACTATATATATTGTATATATATATTAAGTTTAATACTTTATACATATTATATACATACAATCAATTCTTATTATTTGCAGTAGTTAATTTCTATAAAGTCACCTCGAATACTGAATCAGGAAACACAGAACCACTTCTAAGGTGGAGGAGACAGGAGGTTAAGTTCCTGCCAGCCTCTGGCCATGACATTTTTGTCAGCCGACCAGTATTAACTTTGTTTTGCATGTGTTTCTATTTGAGGACATCTTGTTTAATTTATGTTGTTGATTCATTAGTAACTCATGACTGAAAGGAGCTTATCAAACATGAATTTTCTCCATAAGGCACATCACAGCCTTCTTGCACTTAGGAGCGTAGCACTTTCCCATGACTTAAAATCAACACACACATAAAGCACAAAATGCAAAAACACACAAAAAAGTAATGGCACTAAATAGACTGCAGAAAGGAGACTCATTTATAGTAGGGGCTGAGGCAGGGAGACAGGAGGACACTCTTTGGCCTCAGGTGGGAAGGGACGCCCACTTTTGGTCACTCTGTCCATGAAGGACAGTGAAAGCACCTTGAGCATTGATCTGTGGGTTAAAAGTCAATTTTAATGAGCAGACAAATTCGCAAATACAGAATCCATGAAGAACAAAGATCGACTATATATTGAAAGCAAATGTGCCAACCGGTTTTTCGGGGAAAGACTCGAGCACTTGCCTTGATCAATACATATGAATTTTTAACATTTTAATTTTGAACAAGGACATTGAAAAGTGTAACAGGTGCTGGCTTCAATGGCACTTTCACTTTGAAAAACCCAGAGATGATATTTGTAGTGGGTTGCCCCCAAATTCATGTCCATCCACAACCTCGGGATGTGTCCTTGTGTGGAAATAGGTTCTTTGCTGACATGACTAGTTAAGGATCTCAAGATGAAGGCATGCTGGATCAGCTTGGGCCCAGGAGAGAGAACAGAGAGATACTGAGTGGGGGAAGGGTGGTGAAGACAGAGGCAGAGACCTGGGGGGAGGGGAATGTGGCCCCAAGCCAAGGAACACCTGGAGCCACCAGAAGCCAGAAGAGGCAGGAAGGATCCTTCCCTAGAGCTTTCAGAGGGACCACACACCTTGCTTTTAGACTTCTTGCCCCCAGAACTATGAGAGGATGGATTTCCGTTGCTTTCAGCCACCCAGTTTGAGGTCATTTGGTATGGCAGCCCCAGGACACTAATACAGTATTCTGCAGACAATAAGCAATGATGGGCTGACCCTGCCCCTGGGAGAACTGTCTCACCTTAAGCCCATATGTCTACCCCAGCTCCACCTTCACATCAGCTGTCATCTCAAAGGCATCTCCAGATGCCCAGAAGAACCAAAAGGAAAAATAACAAGCTGCTAAAGGAAGAGGGGCATTCAGAGCACATTCAGTGGTGACCCCAGTGTGCCCTCCCCGTCATGCGTGTACCTATGTCCTGGTAGTGCCAGCCTCCAGCGTAGAACTCCTCCAGGAGGGCGGGGGGTCGCCAGGTCTCTAGGAGGAGGTCCACCTGGTGCTGCTTCCGCCAGCTCAAGGACTGACACAGCATCTCGCGGGCCCGGTCCAGGTGGAAGTCTCGAGCCCGGAGGAAGCGAAGGATGTGTTCATCTTTGGGGATCTGAGGGAAGAAGGAGGAGAAAGCCCTTAGCAAGGTATTCCCTAAACTGAGATTGTCACTTGTAATTTGGTTGTGTGTGTGTGTGTGTGTGTGTGTGTACGCAAGCACATGTGCACTAATGTTGTGCCCATTTCACAGATGAGGAAACAGCAGACAGGTTATATCCCAACCCAACACTAAAGTAATTCCCTTGTCGGCGTGCCTAGTAGGGGGAGGGAAGGAAGGGCAAGCAACTCATGACGAAGCTTGAAGCTCTTATTCAACAGAGCTGAACATCAGGATCTACATGGTGGACCATGATGTTGGAGGCTTAGAGTCTAAAGGCAAAGTTCATGTGCAGTCAAAAATCAACCCTCCCAAGTCACTAAATCTCTTGGAGGGTGAGGGGGGCGCTTCCCTGGTGGCTCAGTGGTGAAGAATTCACCTACCAGTGCAGGAGACATGGGTTCAATCCCCGGCCCGGGGAGATCTCACGTGGCACGGAGCAACTGAGCCAGTGTGCCACAACTACTGAGCCTGTGCTCCAGAGCCCAGGAGCCGCAACTACTGAGCCCATGAGCCGAAACTACTGAAGTCCACGTGCCCTAGAGCCCGTGCTCCGCAGCAAGAGCAGCCACCACAATGAGAGGCCCACGCATTGCAGCTAGAGAGTAGCCCCTGCTCGCCTCAACTAGAGAAAAGCCCACGCAGCAACAAAGATCCAGCACAGCCAAAAATAAAATTTTAAAACAAACAGTTAAGACGGTAAATTAAAAAAATATAAATCTCTTAGAAAAGAACAGTATGCATGTTTTGTAAATGTAGGGCTACAGAGCAGTGACTGGGCTCCCCAGGGGACACTGGCAAGCTCTGGAGCCACTTTTCATTTCCACAACCTGGGGAGAAGAGCCCCTGTCCTCTCGTGGGTGGGGGTCAGGAATGCTGCTCGACACCCTATGTACACAGGACAGCCCCCCATAGAGAGCTGCCCAGCCTCAAATGTCAACTGTGCCGAGACTGGGAAACACTGCTGTCGGTGCTATGTACAGAACGCACGAGACGGGATGTAATAAAAAGAAGATGAGAGAGAAGTGTCCAGCATTGCTAATCACCCAGCCTTGCGTACCTGGCCCATCACCCCGTGCCCGAGGCTGAGGGCCTGCAGCCCCGGCCCCCACCCACCTTGCCTTTGTGGGTCTCCTGCAGCCAGCGTCTCAGCTGGACCAGGCAGCTCTCCTGCATGGGCGTGAGATGGCCCAGGCACCTCTCAATGTAGTCCGCATCCAGCTTGTCCCCTGGAGGAGAAGAGGGGGTTCAGAACAAGCAGGAGACACTGCACTGTCTACCCTTTCTGGAGCCCTCGCCTCACTGGCAGATTTCAATTCTGAAATGTAGCTCCACGTGTAGGGCAGTCCTTTCACCAAACAGCGGCTGGTCTTCAGATCTTCTAGAGTTTGCAACCCATTTGCAAGGCGATCTGAAAACTCAGGCCAGGGCATGCCTGGATCTCACCGTGGTGAGTGAGATGCCCCTTTGACTCTCGGAAATCAAGATCATTCCTCCCTCTGGGAATGTCAGTTGGTGCTGCCACTATGGAAAACAGTGTGGAGGTTCCTCAGGAGACTCAACGTAGACTCACCATATGATCCAGCAACACCGTTTCTGGGCATACACACAGACAGAACTCTAATGCAAGAAGATACATGCACCCCAGCGTTCACTGCAGCACTATTCACAACAGCCAAGACATGGAAACAAACCTAAATGTCCATCGACAAGATGAATGGATAAAGAAGATGTGGTACATATATACAATGGAGTATTACTCAGCCGCAAAAAGGAACAAAATAATACCATTTACAGCAACAGGGATGCAACTACACAATATCATACGAAGTGAAATAAGTCAGAAAGAGAAAGACAAGGGCTTCCCCAGTGGCTCAGTGGTAAAGAATCACTTGCAATGCGGGAGCTGCAGGAGACGAGGATTCGATCCCTGTGTCAGGGGTATCCCCTGGAGGAGGATTATGGTAACCCACTCTAGTAAAAAAAAAAAAAAATACAAATAAAATACGGTATCACTTATACGTGGAATCTAAAATATGGTACAAATTAACCTATCTACAAAACAGAGACATAGAGAACAGACTTATGGTTGCCAAGGAGGAGAGAGGGAGGAAGAGGGATGGACTGGAAATTAGAGGTTAACATGTGAACTATAATATTTATTTTTGTATTTATTTTATTTAGGCCATATCATGTGGGATATTGGGCCTCCCTGGTAGCTCAGCTGGTAAAGAATCTGCCTGCAATGCAGGAGACCTGGGTTCATCCCCAGGGTTGGGAAGATCCCCTGGAGAAGGGAACAGCTATGCCACTTCAGTATTCTTGTCTGGAAAATTCCACAGACAGAGGAGCCCGGCGGGCTACAGTCCATGAGGCTGCAAAGAGTCAGACATAACTGAGCAACTTTCACCTTCATGTGGGATCTTAGTTCCCCGAACAGGGATGGAACCCATGTCCCCTGCACAGGAAGGCAGATTCTTAACCACTGGACCACCAGGGAAGTCCCACTGTTACCTGCTCTTAACTGCTGGGGTGGCAGATGCTGGCATGGTGAGGCATATGGGCATCTTAGACCCTCAGCACTTGGTGGAGATGGTCCACAAAGAGCCGGCTCCATGGGCACAGCCCTTTCTCCACGTGTGGAGGGCGCAATCAGAAAACAAACGGAATGACTGCACACCCAGCAATAGGACCCAGCATTTCCCCCAGAACAAAAAGAGCTCAGGGCTGGTGCTCATGACAACCGTGCCAGTAGGCACCTGGGTAAACGGATGCTGCGAGGGGAACCACCCAGACTCTGCAACCCCTCAGGGTGGTCAGAAGTGGAGATGCTGCTGATGGGGAGAGGGCAAGGGGGGGATGAGGGCGGAAACACGAGGGAGGCAGGAGATAGCAGCTTCCTTCCGGCCTCCAGAAAGATGTAAGGCCCTTTCTCCCGAGCACAAAGCCCCAGTGGTAGAGAGCGTGGAAGGGGCAGGACCCTGCCTCCCACCAGCCATCCTGAGAACCAGCTCTGCTGGTGGACAGCACAGGCAGAGAAGGAAGGGGAGGCCTGGTGCAAAAGGGGGAGCACACGGGGCATGACCCGCAGAGTATACACAGGAAAGGGCAGAAGAAGTGCAGGTATTGTATAAATTTTTTTTTAATATTTTAAAAGCACACGTACAGCAGCAGCCAGCTAGGGCACACAGCTGGTGCAGAATAAATACTGGTTGAATGAACGAATTTTGTTGTCCCTAAACACAGCCCCCTAGATGTATTTTTGGTTACATGGTATATCTCTGCATCAGGCAAACCCTTACACTTCAATGGCCCCAAAGAGAAAAGAATCATTGTGAGCATTAGTGCATACGGTTAAAACTGGATTCATGGGCCATGTGCAATTTTGTGTCCCAGGTATTTTCCTTTAACAAATTATTGTGAACATTTCCCAGATCAATAAAAGTCAGAAATATGACAAAGGACTAATTGCCTTAACATGCAAAGAATTTTCACAAAGCAATAAGAAATTGATGAGAAAATAGGAAAATGGATATAGGACCAAAAAAAAAAAGGAATTCACCCACAAAAATAAAAGAAGAAAGGAAAAAAAAAATAGTCACCAAACATGAAAAAATAAAACTTGACCTCACTCATAAAGAACTGGTCACTAATTCACCAGTGGTCAGCCTTCGCCTTTCAGAAGTTTAAAATATTTACTAATAGTCTTGGGGTAGCTGGAGTGAAGTCAGGAATAGATACAGCTACTCATTTTTGGTGGAAACATTGATTAGTACAACCTCTTACAGGCCTAATTGGTAAATCTACAAAAATTTTAGTTGCCTATAACATTTGACTCAGCAAATCAACTTTTAAAATTATACATGCTTCATGCAAATATTTTTTAAATATTTTTTAAAACCTTAAGCACAAAGAGGTACCACATTATTTGTATTTAAAAAGAGAATGGAGGGACTTCCCTGGCAGTTCAGTTACGACTCTGTGCTTGGGGCTTCCCTGGTAGCTCAGAGGTTCAAAGAATCAATGGAAATAAAAGCGAAAATTAGCAAGTGGGACCTAATTAAACCTAAGAGCTTTTGCACAATGAAGGGAACTATAAGCAAGATGAAAAGACAGCCTTCAGAATGGGAGAAAATAATAGCAAACGAAGCAACTGACAAAGAATTAATCTCAAAAATATACAAGCAGCTCCTGCAGCTCAATTTCAGAAAAATAAATGACCCAATCAAAAAAATGGGCCAAAGAACTAAACAGACATTTCTCCAAAGAAGACATACAGATGGCTAACAAACACATGAAAAGATGCTCAACATCACTTATTATCAGAGAAATGCAAATCAAAACCACAATGAGGTACCATCTCACGCCAGTCAGAATGGCTGCTATCAAAAAGTTTACAAGCAATAAATGCTGGAGAGGGTGTGGAGAAAAGGGAACCCTCTTACACTGTTGGCGGGAATGCAAACTAGTACAGTCACTATAGAGAACAGCGTGGAGATTCCTTAAAAAACTGGAAATAGAACTGCCTTATGATCCAGCAATCCCACTTCTGGGCATACACACCAAGGAAACCAGAATGGAAAGAGAAGTGTACCCCAATGTTCATCACAGCACTGTTTATAATAGCCAGGACATGGAAGCAACCTAGATGTCCATCAGCAGATGAATGGATAAGAAAACTGTGGTACATATATACAATGGAGTATTACTCAGCTATTAAAAAGAATGCATTTGAATCAGTTCTAATGAGGTGGATGAAACTGGAGCCTATTATACAGAGTGAAGTAAGTCAGAAAGAAAAACACCAATACAGTATGCTGCTAAGCTGCTGCTAAGTCACTTCAGTCATGTCCGATTCTGTGCAACCCCATAGACGGCAGCTCACCAGGCTCCCCTGTCCCTGGGATTCTCCAGGCAAGAACACTGGAGTGGGTTGCCATTTCCTTCTCCAATGTATGAAAGTGAAAAGTGAAAGTAAAGTCACTCAGTCATGTCCAACTCCTAGCAACCCCATGAACTGCAGCCTACCAGGCTCCTCCATCCATGGGATTTTCCAGGCAAGAGTACTGGAGTGGGTTGCCATTGCCTTCTCCGCCAATACAGTATACTAACGCATATATATGGAATTTAGGAAGATGGTAATGATGACCCTATATGTGAGACAGCAAAAGAGACACAGATGTAAAGAACAGAGTTTTGGACTCTGTGGGAGAAGGCGAGGGTGGGATGATTTGAGAGAAGATCATGGCATCCGGTCCCATCACTTCATGGGAAATAGATGGGGAAACAGTGGAAACAGTGTCAGATTTTATTTGGGGGGGCTCCAAAATCACTGCAGATGGTGATTGCAGCCATTAAATTAAAAGACACTTACTCCTTGGAAGGAAAGTTATGACCAACCTAGATAGCATATTTAAAAGCAGAGACATTACTTTGCCAACAAAGATTTGTCTAGTCAAGGCTATGGTTTTTCCTGTGGTCATGTATGGATGTGAGAGTTGGACTGTGAAGAAGGCTGAGCGCCGAAGAACTGATGCTTTTGAACTGTGGTGTTGGAGAAGACTCTTGAGAGTCCCTTGGACTGCAAGGAGATCCAACCAGTCCATTCTGAAGATCGGCCCTGGGATTTCTTTGGAAGGAATGATGCTAAAGCTGAAACTCCAGTACTTTGGCCACCTCATGCGAAGAGCTGACTCATTGGAAAAGACTCTGATGCTGGGAGGGATTGGGGGCAGGAGGAGAAGAGGACGACAGAGGATGAGATGGCTGGATGGCATCACCAACTTGATGGACGTGAGCTTGAGTGAACTCCAGGAGTTGGTGATGGACAGGGAGGCCTGGCGTGCTGCGATTCATGGGGTCGCAAGCAGTCGGACATGACTGAGCGACTGAACTGAACTGAACTGAACTGATGAGAAATAGATCTCCAGTCCAGGTTTGATACATGAGACAGGGTGCTCAGGGCTGGGACGACCCTGAGGGATGGGATGGGGAGGGATGTGGGAGAGGGGTTCAGGATGGGGAACACATGTACACCCATGGCTGATTCACGTCAATGAATGGCAAAAATCACTACAATATTGTGAAGTAATTAGCCTCCAATTAAAATTAATTAATTAAAAAAAAAAAAAGAGTCGCCTGCTGATGCAGAAGATACAGGTTCGATCCCCAGGCTGGACAGATCCCACATGTCTCGAAGCAACTGAGTCCATAGGCCACAACTACTGAGCCTGCTCTCTGGAGCCTGTGCTCCACAACGAGAGAAGCCACTGCAGTGAGAAGCCCGTGCACCGCAGCCAGAGAGTAGCCCCCACTTGCTACAACCAGAGAAAAGCCCAGGCAGCGACGAAGACCCAGCACAGCCAAAACAAATAAATCAAATAAAAAGACTTCATGCATGAGTTCAATCCCTGGTCGGGAATACATGCTGCCCGTTTTCAGGGTGAGGTCGGGGTGGGGGGGCCGGAGGGGCGGTGTGCAAATAAAAACAAAATTTTAAAATAAAAAGGAATGGAAACAATCTACATGCCCATCAATACAAGACTAGCTAAATAAACTAATCAAAATAATAAACAATGTTTGTTAACAAATTATGGTGCAACCATGCCACAAAATACTGCAAATACCAAGATACATGCACTGATAGAAAAAGTTCCAGCAACATTAGTAAATTTTTTAAAAAAGCCAATTATCAAATGGAATGTATATATGCTCTCATTTGATCAATGTAAGTTCCACGTGTGTATGAGTCTAAAAAGTGTGTGCGCGCGTGTGTGTGTGTGTGTGTGTGTGTGTGTATTATGTATGCATATGTGCCTAGATAGCTTCAGGAAAACTTTCCACAGAGAGGAAAGGAGTCTTACTTCCTACTTCACATCTGAGCAGTTTGAATTCTTCTCTGCCACAATCATGCATTCCTCATTTAATTTAGAATGCTAATAAAACCTGAGGAAAGGGAGGATCAGCCCATTCCTGATGGAGGAACGAGCCAGTCCTGGCTCTTGGGCTGGAGCAGAGAGAGGGTACAGCAGTTGAGGGAGGGAGGAAGCTTAGCCTGACCCAAGGAGGACCCCTGGCCACCCTCCCCACCCAGCCCCTCCCAGGAATAAGCAGGCCCACTGTGCCCCCCCAGGGCAGACCTGGCCACTGCCTGAGACCTACCATCAGTACTGACTGACTCGGGAGCCAGGTCCTGGGCACTGCTGGGCCCACAGACCTCCAGTGAGTCGGGTTCCCTCTGCCCGGCCTGGGAGGGGGCGTCCTCTTCTCGGGCGAGGGCAGGCGTCCACCGGGGAATGTGAGAGGTGCCCTGGGAGATGAGCTCATTCAGGTAATGCTCGATCACCTCCTTTCCCTGGAAGCCAGAGACATATCGGTACTGCAGAGGCCAGCCAGGGAGTCAGCCATCACGGGAGTCACCCGTCACTGGCTCCTACCCCAGCCCAACACGTGGCCCCAGGGCAGTTGGAATCAGCAGATCCAAGTGGAGAAGTGCTGGGTGCGCTAAATACACACTGATTTCAAAGACTTAAACCCAAACAAAGAAAGTGAAATAGCCCACAAGTATTTGTATATTTTATATTTTAAAGTATATGTTAAATAATATATATTTATAAATATATTATAAAATATTGTAATAAAATATTATAAAATAATATAAATGTTTCTTTGGCTACCTGATGCTAAGAGCCAACTCACTGGAAAAGACTTGATGCTGAGATAGACTGAGGGCAGGAGGAGAAGGGGGTGGCAGAGGATGTGATGGTTAGATAGCATCACTGACTCAGGAATATGAGCAAACTCCAGGAGATAGTGGAAGACAGAGAAGCCTGGTGTATTGCAGTCCATGGGGTTACAATAAGTTGGACATGACTTAGCAATTGAACAAATTTTATATTAAAAACATGGATAGAAACATAACTTAATTAAAATGAAGTTCACCTGTTTCACCCCTAACAAGTCTCTACTCAGTGATGGTCTGAGATCTTTAAACCAAGCACTGCAACAAAGTCCCCATCCTGGACCAGATGCTTTCCATGCATCATCTCACGTGATATGTCTTGATTAGAATACCCATTCTACAGATGAGGAGACTGAGGTTGAGGAAGGTTAAGGGTCCCGGGGTTGCAGATCAGAGTCTGCAGGCTTCAAGGTCTGTGCACCTTCCTCCCCATGACCGAAGGAACCCGCTTTTTACCCTCTTGACGTTGGCCGTGTACTGCCTCATGGCAATCTTCTCCAAGGCACTTTCAAAGCCAAAGAAGGACCGGATGTCGAGTGAGGCAGACTGCTCAAAGCACGTCCAGTCTTCATTCTCAGGGTGGACCTGAAAAGCCAGGCAGGGGCGGCAACAGTCTCAGTGTGGGGGATGACATGCCCTCTCGGGGGGCTCTCTTGGTGACCTGGACCCGGGCAGAGCACACAGTGGGCAGCATGTCACAGCAGTACCAGGGGGCTCTGTCCAGAGAACAAAGCAAGGTCTAAACCTCAGAGAAGACGGCCTTTTCAGGAAGGACCAAGAAAGTGAGTCCAAAGTTCCAGTCCCTTAAAAATTATACATACACAATGATGGGCTTCCTGGTGGTCCAGTGGCTGGGAATCCACCTGCCAATGCAGGGGACACGGGTTCGATCCCTGGTCCAGGAGGATTTTACTCACCATTGGGCAATGAAGCCTGTGCACCACAACTACTGAGCCCATGGACCCTAGAGCTTATGCTCTTTAACAAGAGAAGCCACTGCAGGGAGAAGCCTGGACACTAGAGAGCGACCCCTGCTAGCCGCAACTAGCGAAAACTCACGTGCAGTGACAAAGACCCAGCACAACCAAAAATAAAATAAACTTTTAACAAAGTATACATATGTGATATATTTAAATTAATATTTAATATATCATAAAGTATGCATAAATACTATATTTTAAAATGTATTTGTTGTGAAAGTGTTACTCACTCAAACATGCCGACTCTGTGACCCCATGGACTAGTCCATGGAATTCTCCAAGAATGCTGGAATGGGTAAGCCATTCCCTTCTCCAGGGGATCTTTCCCACCCAGGGATGGAACTTGGGTCTCCCGCATTGCAGGCGGATTCTTTACCATCTGAGCCACCAGGGAAGCCCCACATATAACAATATATGTATTTATTTCAGCTGTGTCTGTGAACTGCAGGTGTCAGGAGCTCCTGCATCCTCTCTGATATCTCCCTGGGAGGGCCGGAGCCGTCAGGACTTCACCGACCTCAGGGCCCAGCCCGGTGCGTGGGGGATCCAATCCCTGCAGCCAGCCCCTGGCTCACCCTGTAGCTGCAGTTCTCCTTGACCACCACGCGGCTGGCGAAGGTCTCGTTGTGCGCTTCAATGAAGAGCGTCCTCTCCTTCCAGTTCAAGACGTTTCTTTGCACGAAGACCACGTGCTCCACGCCTGCGATCTGCAGGAAAGAGACAGCAGGGGTGTGCAGGCTAGACGTGAGGTGGGGGCTCAGGGTGCGAGTCCCAAGGACTGTCACCCCCAGACCCGGGAAACCCCGGGGTCCCGCCCTGACCACCAGCCCAGTCCGGATCCCTGGATCTCTGAATTCGGGGATCCCCGGACTTGTGGACCTTTGGTCCCCTGCCCAACGCCAGCCCACCCGCCGGAGCCCGGAGCCCTGACTCCAACCCCTTTCCCCCACCTCCGGGACCCTGGGACTCCCTGTTGGCCCTAGTTCTCTGGACAATATTCAGTCTCAGCCCAGCCCCCCGGCCCTCCTCTCCCCTGGATCCGGGAAGCCCCCAGTCCAGACCCTCTCCAAGCACCGACACACGCGTGTCCCCACGCCTGAACCCCGCCCCCAGGTCCCCGCCCGCCACGCCCCACCCCGGTGCGGGCCCCTCCTCCGCGAGGTCCCCGGTTCTCCAGGGCCCCCCTCCGCGCCCACCTTGCGCAGCAGCCGCGGGGCCTCCACGCGCAGCCGGCAGCTCCGCTCCACCACGTGCACCGCGCCGTCGGCGCTGCGGGACTCGCGCAGGACCTCGCTGCCCAGGAAGACAGGGATCTGCGGGCAGGTGGGGAAGCGCTTCTCGTAGGCCTGGGGCGGAGGGGCGGGGGCCAGGTGAGTGCCAAGGGGGCCGGGGGCGGCCAGAACACCTCCTCCCTCCCCCCAAACCTGGCTGGGCCCTTGTCTCAGTTCCAGGACGCGTCATCCAGAGAGGAGAAGGGCGTCTCCCCTGGGGAAAGAGCGGTGACCACTGACCGTATTACCGCAACCGTGGTCTTAACCTCTGTTCTGGAGCAGGGACACAAGCGTGCCTGGGCGCTGACTTGGCAAATCACATTTTGACTCTATGTGTGAAATGAAATATTTTCTGCCCTACAGCTCTACGGGGGAAACAAGCCTTTTCCAAATGCAAATATCTGAGCCCAGGTGAAACAAAGCCAGCTCTCTGGAAGACATTGGGTACTTCCTCCCCATTGAGCAGCTGGGGAGAGGAGAGGAGACCTTCCTCCACACTGGCCATCTCTTACCGTAAACAAGGGATCAAGGAATTTGTATGTGAACAATAAAGAGAGCAGGATTGGTCCCAGATAGCTAGATGCATATGAAAGAAATTATTTCAGCAAGCCCGGACTCTTCTATCTTCCTATACATAGAATATCGCTAAATTTCTCCATGTGAGAGATTTAGCTTTTCTTAAATTAAGAGTAATAGTTTAATATTCATATTACCTGCCCCTTGCTTCAGACTTGTATATAGCCTGGCTCCTCCCCTGCCTCCTGGGAGTCAGCTCTCTCCCTGTCACCTGAGATGCTATCCCTGGGACTCCAGTCCTAACATTCCCACAGAATAAAACCTAACCCTCAGCTTTTAGGTTGCAGGTATTGTTTTTTTCCAGTTGACATACATTTTCGTTTTTGACCTCCGAAGTGGGCTAGTTTGGGGCATTAAAGAAGGCATGTTTTGGCGGGGGAAACAAAAAGATGACAAAACCAACACTCCTTCACGATTCAAAAAACAAACAAGACTCAACAAAGTAGGAATAGAAGGGAACTTGCCCAGCCTGATAAAGGGCACATACAAGAACCCCAGCTAGCAGCACGCTCAGTGGGAAAAGACTGACACTTTCCCTGAAGATCAGTTTGAACTGTGCTGTTGGAGAAGACTCTTGAGAGTCCCTTGGACAGCAAGGAGATCCAACCAGTCCATCCTAAAGGAAATCAGTCCTGAATATTCATTGGAAGGACTGATGCTGAAGCTGAAACTCCAATACTTTGGCCACCTGATGCAAAGAACTTACTCATTTGAAAAGACCCTGATGCTGGGAAAGATTGAAGGCGGGAGGAGAAGGGGACGACAGAGGATGAGATGGTTGGATGGCATCACTGACTCAATGGACATGAGTTTGAGCAAGCTCCAGGAGTTGGTGATGGACAGAGAGGCCTGGTGTGCTGCAGTGCATGGGGTCACAAAGAGTCGGACACAACTGAGCGACTGAACTGAACTCCCCCTAAGATCAGGAACTAGGCAGGGATGCCTACTTTGGATGCCCACATGTAGCCCTCTCCTGGGGGTTCTAACCAGGGCGGTTAGGCAAGTGAAAGAAATAAAGAGTCTCCACATTGGAGGATGAGAGGCCAGTTCCCCGAAATGCCAGGGTCAGAGCCAAAAGGGGAATCAGGGGCGGGTGTGGGGGGTGGGGGCATGCCAGCATCGGTGGCTGACAGTATTCAAGCAGGGTTTGCTCCAAGAGCCTGTCACAGTCACATGTCACGGAATCAGGATCAAAGTGAGCTCCAAAAATAGGTGTGAGCTCCAAAAATAGTGCCGGCATCTGAGGACACACACCTCCTCCCCGTCCCTACGGGGAGGGGGCACCACCCCGCTCAGAAGGGCAGAGGCGGGGGAGGGGCAGGGAAGTAACGCTTGGAGTCACTCAAGGTCCCACGAGGCCAGCCTAGCGCATCCCCACCACGGTCAGGAGGTCAGGGCTGCCTCCATGTGTAGAGGCCGGTTGCTTTGTGCAAACACACCAGGGTCAGACTAATTCTCCTCGGGGAAGAATGCACAGTGGGGTTCCTGGGGGTCTGGACTCAGAGGGCTGCTAGGGAGGCCCCCTGAGAATGGTCTCCCCGCTACACATCTCAGGCCACCTTGAACTCTCTCTCAGAGGAAGGCATTCTGGACTTCCCTGCTGGTCCAGTGGTAAAGAATCTGCCTTGCAATACAGGGAACGGGGGTTCAATCCCTGGTCCGGGGCGATCCCACAGGCAGTGGGGGAACTAAGCCCCATGCACCACAACTACTGAGCCCGCGCCTAAAGCCTGTGCTCCACAAGAGAAGCCACGACTAGAGAGTATCCCTCACTTGCCACAACTGGAGAAAGCCCACGCACAGCAACAAAGACCCAGCGCGGCCAAAAATAAATAAAGAATAAAATTAACCAGCAACAAAAAAGGAAGGCATTTCTCCACTAAGCAAGGTGCTGCTTTAAGTAGAACTTGGCATGGGGTCCAGCACCTGGTTTGAAGCCCAGCTCCACCCTCTCCCAGAGGAGAGGCAGGTCCGTCTTTTCTCTAAGCCAGTTTCATCACCTGGAAACTGGGCACAGACCAGATTGAGTATCTCATGCAGAGCCTGGCACATAGTAGGCACCCAGGATTTTTATTCTCCAGGCAACAGGACTCAAATGGTATAGCACAGGTTTTCAAGAACCGAAAACAACTCCCCCGCAGGCCCTTCTGAGCAGGGGGTGCTAGAGGAACTGGGCTCGGCCCCACCTCTGTGATGGGCAGAGGGGTGCTGACTCTTTTGTTTTTTTAATTATATGGAGGGAAAGGAGTGCATGTCTCAGAACTGGTCGGGCTCAGTTTGGGTTTCTGCTTCACTGGTGGCTCAGATGGTAAAGCATCTGCCTGCAATGCAGAAGACCCAGGTTCGATCCCTGGGTCGGGAAGATCCCCTGGAGAAGGGAATGGCAACCCACTCCAGTACTCTTGCCTGGAAAATTCCATGGATGGAGAAGCCTGGTAGGTACAGTCCATGGAATCTCAAAGAGTCAGACACGACTGAGCGACTTCACTTTCTTTCACTTCTTTACCTTCTCATTGGGTGATGTTGGGCAAGTGATTTGCCCTCTCTGAGCCTCTGTCTCCTCATCTGTAAAATGGGCTGGTGGTAAGGATGTCATTAGATCGCCTCTCAGGCTCACAGTGAGCCTCAGCTCTGCTCTTCCAGCTGTGTGCTTTCTTCCATTTAATCCTCTAAATGGCATCCTCGTTTGACAAATGAGGAAACTGGAGCCCAGAGAGGCTAAGTAACTTACCCAAGGTCACACAGTGCAAAATGGTAAACCTGGATTTGAATCCTCGGCTGGCCCAGCCCCTACTCCCTCAGGAACCTCTTGCTTAGCAGTTGGGAAACAGCCCAGGAGTTGCAAACTTGCCGATGGCCCAAACAGCTCCAAGGAAGGGGACCAGGGAGAGGAACGACAGTCTGTGAGCTCAGTGCACACGGGCCGGCCAAGCGTCACTGACTTCCTGTCTTAACAGACCTCTAGTTGGAAGAGCCCTGTCTGGAGCCCCCAGATAACACAGGGGCTGATCAAGCAGGAGACATGCCCTTAGCCACAACTCCCCTTGACTGTGAGGGGGAAGGCACTTCTGCTTCAACAATGGTGCCACCCCCACGCACTGGGGGGACCCCAGAACCTAGGGAAGGCAGGGGACCCTGAAATAAGGAGTCTATCCCAGTGCCAGTTCCCCAGAGTCTGAGGCTGTCAGCCGCAGATCCCCTGGGGTTGTGAAGGCTGGCGTTGGACACCACTGTTATGGTGACAGTTACGGAGGGCTGACTGCACCACTGTGTCCTCACGAGATCCTGTTGGGATGGAGACCAGTATCCCCCCATTTTACAGATGAGCAAGTTGAGGCTCGAGAAGGCAGAGTGACCCAACTCTGACATCACAGGACCGGTAAGTGGAGGGGCTAGAGTGCAGGCCCCACTGACCCAGACCCCAGTCCTGAATGCCTGGTCCTGCCTCTCAGAGGATGTTGGCTACGTCACAAATATCAGTGGTTTGGGAATCCTGAGTCCTGCTGGACCTCTGCCTTTGGCAGTTCGCAGGGTCTTACAGGACCATCCCTGTGTGGAGACCAGTTCACACAGCTAGTTTTATCCTTGCTGAGAGCCTCAGACGCTGACCGCTGTCCCCACCAGTGAGGCCTGAGCTTCTCCCTGCCAGATGAATGCATGGGGTGGCCGCCAGAGGGACACAGGGCAACAAAAGCATTCGATTTCAGCTCTTCTGCCAAGTGGCTGGAGAGGGACATCACACCTGGCCACTCAGAAAGGAAGCTGGTCCAAGGTCCAGAACCCACCAGGACAGGGACAGAAGCTGGGGCAGGCAGAGGCCAATGGACACTGCCAATGAAGCTCTCCCACGGGCTGCCCATCCTGCTGAAATCTACATCAACACACTAAGCACGTGGACATGGGAGCTTGGATTCCTAGCTGGACTCATCCATCTCTGGGCTGGGTAAACTTAGTATATACATGTATGACTGCATCAGGTCTTAGTTTCAGCGGGTGGGCTTAATTTCCCCAGGACATGAGGGATCTTAGTTCCCCAACCATGGATCAAACCAGCTTCCCCTGCATTGGAAGGCAGATTCTTAACCACTGAACCACCAGCGAAGTCCCAGGGCTGGGTAACCCTTGAGCATGGCATTTCCTGTCTCTCCCTGTGTGCTCAGTCCTTCCGTAGCGCCCGACTCTCTGATCCCATGGACTATGGCCCGCCAGGTCCCTCTGTCTACGGGATTCTCCAGGCAAGAGTACTGGAGTGGGTAGTCATTTCCTACTCCAGAGGATCTTCCCTACCCAGGGATCGAACCCAGGTCTCCTGCATTGCAGACAGATTGTTTACCACCTAAGCCACCAGAAAAGTCCCATTTCTTTCTGAGGCTCATCTATTAAGGGGAGTGTCGTGAAACTGCCCAGTGAGTGCTTGGTTGTACCATTTTCCTTCTTTCCTGTCTCACAGCCGCTGAAGGAAAAAGTCATCGGCCCTGAATCCCTAATGCTCGTCACAATGACTAGCACGCAGTCGACACTCAGCAGACATCACACAATGAGTGAGTGAATGACAGGGTCGCTTAGCCAGGAAGGGCATGGACTCCGGGCTTGGGTCCGAAGCTCCACTCTGCTCCTGAGCAGCTCTGTGACCTTGAACAAGCCTACATGCTCTCCGTTCCTACCTCCCTTCATTTGTTACAAGGAGAATGAGAAAAGTGTTATAGCTCCCTGAGTGGACAGGGGAATAAAGGAACCGGTTTGGTAAACTGTTGAGAACAGGGCCTGGCGCATGGTTCATTCTACAGAAGAATTTGTTCAATAAATTTAAATTTTAAAAAAGAGTGAGAGTCTGTAAAATACAGAGAAACTATTTCTGCTAATCACTTGACAAGCTGCTTCCTCCTCCCATCCCTCCTTCCTTCCTGCTCTTCCTCATGAAAATTCAAAGGAAGCTGGAACGCTGCTTACCCCAAACCTTCCAGAGTAGGGGAAGAAGATGCAAACTGCAGCCACGTATTTTAGCCCCATGCCTCACCTTTCCTTTCCTGTGCAGGCTGGACCCACGCACTGAGCACGTGACCATCGCACAAAGTCCTCAGGGGACTTCCTCGTCCACCCCCAGCTTCCCCTGCAAGCCTGGGAGACCCCAGGACCAAGGTATCAATCCTCTCAGTGCCCCCCTACTTTTTAAGAATTGTGATACCATACCATAAATGCACCATACTCATTTAATACTCATACCATACCATGACACTCATACCATAAAATGCTCCCTTTAAAGTGTACAGTTCAATGGATTTTATTAGAACATTCACAAAGTTGTGCAAACATCACCACTGTCTAATACAAGAACATTTCATCACCCGTGAAAGAAACCCCACACCTGGACCACCCTGGTGGTCCAGTGGATAGAAGGCTGCCTGCCAGTGCACGGGACGTGGGTTTGATCCCTGGCCAGGGAAGATTTCGCATGCCATGGAGCAACCAAGCCTGTGCACCACACTACTGTGCCCACGTGCTCCGATAGCCTGTGCTCCGTAACAAGAGAAGTCACCACCAGGAGTAGCCTCCGCTCGCTGCAACTAGAGAGAGCCTGTGCACAGCAACAAAGACCCCGCACCACTGAAAACTAGGTTCATTAATTAAAAACAAGAAACCCTACACCCATCACAGTCACTCCCTGCCCAGGCAACCACTAATCCACTTTTTTTAAGATAATTTTTTATGTAGACTGTTTCATTTTCTGAATTTGTCACAATATTGCTCCTGTTTCACATTTTGGTTTTTTGGCCATGAGGCAGGTGGGATCTCATCTCCTCCATCTGGGATGGACCCTCACCCACCTGCACTGGAAGGCAAAGTCCTAACCACCGGACCACCAGGGAAGTCCCCTAAATCTACTTCCTGTCTCTTTGGATTTGCGTTTTCTGGACATTTCACGTGAACAGAATCATAAAATACATGATATTTTGTATCCGGCTTCTTTCACTGAGCATCAGGTTCTCGAGGTTCATCCATGTTGTAGCCTGTGTCTGTACTTTATTCCTTTTCACAGCTGCATAATATTCCATTGTGTGGGACTCCCAGCTCTTGGCAGAGTTGCTGAAGGAGCCATCAGACACTCAATGGCAGCAGGGTCATCTCAGCTGATGAAGGGAAGCAGGCATGGGATCATCCTAGAGTCTTTTGAAATGATTGCTGAATACAATATATAGAAACAGCTGTGTCCAGATGGCCCTGTAGCTGAGCAACCTGCTGCTATTCCGGTTGAGGTCAGCTCAGGAGACAAAATGATGGAGACAAAGGGTCAGAAGGACCCTGCAGGGGGCAAGAGTGGGATGTGGTGAAGTGGTGGGGACAAAGCCCTGGGTTTAGAGGCTGCCCATGCTCCCTGCCAGTAGGGTGACTTCAACTTAACCTAAGAATCAGTTTCTTCAGGAAAAAAAGAGGATGATGATGATAATGACAGTGATATCAACTTTGTGAGAGTTGCTGAGGAGACTAAAGGGAGCCATGATATGTAAGGCATGTAGCAGAGTGCCAGACACATTTTTCTTAAATGAGCACCAGTAAACCAACAGAGACCTGACTTGATATTTGTACAACCTTGTTCACAACAACACTATTCACAAAAGCCAGAAAGTGGAAACAACCCAAATGTCTGCTGAGGAATGAATGATGAAACAAACCACGGTCCAGCCCCGTCCAGTCCCGTAGGGGAGTATTATGCAGCTGTTAAAAAGAACAACATGCTGACACAGGCTAAGACGTGGATGCAGCTTGAAAACAATGCTCAGTGAAAGACGCCAGTCACAAAAGATGATTGCACTTACGTGAGATTCCTAGAGTCATCAGATTCATGGAGACAGAAAGTAGAACCATGTTTGCAGGGACTGGGGGAGGGGAAAATGGGGAGATAGCATCTAATGAGAACAGAGTTCCAGTTTGGGAGGATGAAAAAGCTGTGGCCGTGGATGTTGGCGATGCGTGCAGAACAATGTAACTGCACTTAATGCCACTGAACTGTACCCCTAAAAATGATCAATTTTGTGTAATGTATATTTTACCACAATTTTTAGGAAAAGTAAGCCATCTGATGGATGGTTTCTAGCCCCAGCAGATTGGGATTTGCAATAGGGTTTCAGGTCTGTGTTTATTTGTCTGTAGTCAGCATCTCTGTCTCTAGGTTGCTTCCCTCCCCACTGGATTTCCCAGTGGCCTTGTACGTACCACACCTGGGACACTGTAGACAAACAGCCAATATTTGCTGGAGGAGGGAAGGAAGGAAGGAGGGAGGGAGGGGTGGAGGGAGGGGAGGAAGCCTGAGTGGCTCCCCCGCTGTGTTCACAACAGCGGTGCATCCACAGCTATTGGCCAGTGCATCAGCACCCAACAAGGTGCGGGGGAGCAGTTTGGTCGGTCTGTCCCAGGTTCCCAGTCCTGAAGCTGCGGCGTGAGGCACCGTTAGCAGGGCCTGGTGGCTATTCCTTCCTGCTTCTGTCCCTTCCTCTAAGGGTGGGGCCTCCTCTTGCCTGGCCTCTCCTGCCCTGGGGGAGCGCACAGCCCAGCTGCCCTGCCCCGGGCACTGCTCACAAGCCTGCTGCAGCTTCTCACCCACTCACAGGTCGCATTGGGGCAGGGACTCTCCTGCTCTGAACATGCTCCCCATGCTCCCTGCCCACTGACTTCCAGGATCAGCTGGTGCCCCTGGTGGATCCGGGAAAGACAGGGTGGTAGCGAGGCCAGCCCAGGGGGTCTTGACATTTAGCACTAGGTTAGGATGGTAAAGCGTCTGTCTGCAATGCAGGAAACCCGGGTTCGATCCCTGGATTGGGAAGATCCCCTGGAGAAGGAAACATCAGCCCACTCCAGTACTCTTGCCTGGAAAATCCCATGGACAGAGAAACCTGGTCGGCTACTGTCCATGGGGTCCCAAAGAGTCGGACACAACTGAGCGACTTAACTTTCACTTTCACTTTCACTTTTAGGATGGTGATGGGAGGGAAACACTGTTTTAGATTTTCCAAGTGTTTCAGGAATGCACCTGGCCTTGGTCACTTCTCCTTCCTGCCCCATCCCCTACCAACCCCCCAGCCCGCTCTCTCACCTCCTGGATGAAAACCCCTCCTCCAACCCACTTTCCACACCTTCCCAAATCTCCCAACATCCTTGAAGGAACAAACTGAGCCCTGTGGGCTCACAGAGGCCCAACTAAGCTGCATTCATTTCTTCAGAGAGACAAGTTCTGCCCCAGGGGCCTTGGCACAGACAGGCAGGCAGGCTGCCTCTCTCCACCCCTCACTGCAAAGTGTGGCTGACTTAAAAGGCCTCTGGCTGCTGACCAATGGGCCCTTCTCTGTGTTCCCGCATGCATGTGTGCTTAGTCACGTCAGTCGTGTCCCACTCTTTGCAACCCTCTGGACCGTAGCCCTCCAGGCTCCTCTGTCCACAGAATTCTCCAGGCAAGAATACTGGACTGGGTTGCCATGTCCTCCCCCAGGGGATCTTCCTGACCCAGGGATAGAACCCACGTCTCCTGCATTGCAGGTGGATTCTTTACACCAGGAAAGCCCCTGTGTGTTCCTGCAATGCCCTATTCTTTCTTTCCCAGCTACAAATCTTGCTACATGGTATTGCCTGGAATGACTCTCTCTCATACACACACACACACACACACACACACTGCAAGCTCTATGAGGGCAGGAAGGGATCATGTCAGGAGAACCAAGTCAAGACAATGAGAACAAGACAGACAAGGTCTCTGTCTTTCTGAAGCCTAATGAAAAAGACTCATATAAACAAACAAGCAAATTCCGTGTAAACAAGAAGGCGAGCAAATTAACAGAATAACGATGCATTTCAGAAAAAGTGCTAAGAATGACACTGTTCTATAGCCCTGGCACCTGGTACGATGCTTGGCATACTGTGCAAACTCAATAAATATCTGTGGAATGTATTCATGTGTGCATTAACACATGCATTCACAAATGAATGGGGGCCAAAAGCTGATCTCAGGACCCCCTGAAATCAGAAGATGACTTTGCAGTGGATCAGCTCCGGTCTCCCAGGCCCAGTAGGAGCCGGTCAGGGCCCTGGAAGCAATCCAGGGTGGAAAATGTTGCTTCCCTTAATCTGTTAGCAACGGGATCAGATGACAGGCTCCAGGGAACTAATTTAAACACATTTAAATAAGGCCCCTGCTGCTTTATTAAAACTACATCCCTAACAATGATTCCAAACTGCAACTCTCGTTGACCTGGGCTGCAAGGATCTACCTTCAATAGCTACTCCTTATTAATAACCCATGTGCTAAATTACAAGCTGTTTATCAATACAAAAATCCAGGTCTTTAAATATTTTAACACAATTGCTGCCTCTCACCTCTATAACCCTTCCTCCTCAGGATCAGCCAGCCTATTGTCCAGGAAATTCTACTCCATGCCATCTTCCTTCTTAAGGTTTGCAGAATCTGAGATGACCTGAAGCCACAGTGCTTTGAACCCCACAGGGACCCCGGGGCAGTGGACACACAAGAGGCATGCAGGTCACTTCTGAAGCCACCTCAGCCACGGGCGCACAGATGTTTACTGAACATCAGAGTCAGAACCTGGAATGTCTGACTGTGTGCCCAGGCTATGGGGTCGTGCACGCATGCGTGCTAGGTCGCCTCAGTTGTGTCCGACTCTGGGCAGCCCTGTGGACTGCAGCCCGCCAGGCTCCTCTGTCCATGGGATGTTCCAGGTCAAGAATACTGGGATGGGTTGCCAGGCCCTCCTCCAGGAGGTTTTCCCCACCCAGGGATTGTACCGGGGTCTCTCATGTCTCCTGCACTGGCAGGTGGGCTCTTCACCACTAGTACCACTGGGAAGCCCCTCTGAGGAGCGGGGACTTCATTACTTCCATTTCACAGGTCAGAACCCAGAGCCAGGGGCCAGCCTGGAGAATCTGACTCGTAACCTCCACCCATTCAGGAGAAGAGCCCAGAGGAGCTGGAAATCATTCACTACGGGCTGTAGGCTGACCAGAAAGTGACCTTCAGAGAGCAGGTAACCAGAATCCGCCGTCCAAACCACAGTCTTTCTGTCCATACCAAGGTCTCCACAAAGACCCTGCCCCACCTCCAGGGACCCCACATTCAAAGGGACCAGGGATTCTGCCAGCCTTGGATATCAGCTGCCTCCATTGTCTTAACTGTTTTCCTCTACTTACTGAGAGAATACAAGCTCATTGTTCTGAACCCAATAATACAGAAGGCTATCAAGAAAGGAAACAGCAAAGGTCCCTGGAATTCCATGCTTCAGAAACAGAATTCATGTCAAGGAATGACACCCATTCATTGAATTAGTTACAGTTTTGAAGTGGAAGAGAAAAATAACTAAAAAAAATAATGCTGGGTCTAGAAAGGTTACCTTAGTATTATTTTATAACCAATTCCACGAACACAGTTTCAGTGGTATGGTGGAATTTCTGCAAAGGGACGTTTTGATTCTCAAGTCAGTTTTGTTAAACAGAAAAACCAAAAGGCCAGCTCGTCTGGTCACTCGGATGTGGTCAAAATAGCCGAGTTCATCCGAAACTTCCTCGGCATCTGACCCAAACTGAGGGCAAGTGTTTAGCTGAGAAACAAAGACCGACATTAAGTGCAGAAAACCCCTTTTGTGCCCACACAGCAAGCAAGTTATGTTGAGTTATGCAGCTATTTTGGGGACAATGATGTTTTGAAAACAGTTGGCAAAGTGGCTTTGTCTGACATTGGGGTAGTTTGGGGCCATTTTGCCGAACAAGGACTGTATGGAGATAAGGTAACACAGTATTTGAAAAAATACAAATGACAAACTGGCACAATACAGGTAATACATATCTGAAAATGTCTATTTCCTGTTGTACCCACAAGTATTTATCCATCAGCACCTAAAGATTATTAACAGCTATAGGAGTAAACTGAGCCCTTCAGCCTGCACGTGTGGAACTCAAAGCTGATGAAATATGCTTCATGTATTCCACTAGTCTTTTTTTTTTTTTTGGCTGTACTGGGTTTTAGTTGTGGCACGTAGGATCTTCGTTGCCGGGATCTTAGTTGTGGCATGCAGGATATAGTTCCCCAACTGGGGATCAAACCCAGGCCCCCTGTCTTAGGAGCACCGAGTCTTAACCACTGGACCACCAGAGAAGTCCTCTAATAATCCTAGTAATACATTCTTAAGTGCTACCTTAGGGGACATTTTTAATTTAAAATGCAATGATTGCAATTTTTTTTGAGAATATTTGGAAAACTCAGCAGTGGCCACAGGACTGGAAAAGGTCAGTTTTCATTCCAATCCCAAAGAAAGGCAATGCCAAAGAATGCTCAAACTACCGCACAATTGCACTCATCTCACACGCTAGTAAAGTAATGCTCAAAATTCTCCAAGCCAGGCTTCAACAATACGTGAACTGTGAACTTCCAGATGTTCAAGCTGGTTTTAGAAAAGGCAGAGGAACCAAAGATCAAATTGCTAACATCCGCTGGATCATCAAAAAGGCAAGAGAGTTCCAGAAAAACATCTATTTCTGCTTTATTGACTACGCCAAAGCCTTTGACTGTGTGGATCACAATAAACTGTGGAAAATTCTGAAAGAGATGGGAATACCAGACCACCTGACTGGCCTCTTGAGAAACCTATATGCAGGTCAGGAAGCAATAGTTAGAACTGGACATGGAACAACAGACTGGTTCCAAATAGGAAAAGGAGTACGTCAAAGCTGTATATTGTCACCCTGCTTATTTAACTTATATGCAGAGTACATCATGAGAAACACTGGGCTGGAAGAAGCACAAGCTGGAATCAAGATTGCTGGGAGAAATATCAATAACCTCAGATATGCAGATGACACCACCCTTATGGCAGAAAGTGAAGAGGAACTCAAAAGCCTCTTGATGAAAGTGAGAGTGAAAAAGTTGGCTTAAAGCTCAACATTCAGAAAACAAAGATCATGGCATCCTGTCCCATCACTTCATGGCAAATAGATGGGGAAACAGTGGAAACAGTGGCTGACTTTATTTTTCTGGGCTCCAAAATCACTGCAGATGGTGACTGCAGCCATTAAATTAAAAGACGCTTACTCCTTGGAAGGAAAGTTATGACCAACCTAGATACCATATTGAAAAGCAGAGACATTACTTTGCCAACAAAGGTCCGTCTAGTCAAGGCTATGGTTTTCCCAGTAGTCATGTATGGATGTGAGAGTTGGACTGTGAAGAAAGCTAAGCGCCGAAGAATTGATGCTTTTGAACTGTGGTGTTGGAGAAGACTCTTGAGAGTCCCTTGGACTGCAAGGAGATCCAACCAGTCCATTCTGAAGGAGATCAGTCCTGCCTGTTCATTGGAAGGACTGATGCTAAAGCTGAAACTCCAGTACTTTGGCCACCTCACGCAAAGAGTTGACTCATTGGAAAACACTCTGATGCTGGGAGGGATTGGGGGCAGGAGAAGAAGGGGATGACAGAGGATGAGATGGCTGGATGGCATCACCGACTTGATGGACATGAGTTTGAGTGAACTCCAGGAGTTGGTGATGGACAGGGAGGCCTGGCGTGCTGCAATTCATGGGGTTGCAAAGAGTTGGACATGACTGAGTGACTGAACTGAACTGAACTGAAACATACTAAGGGTGGCTCAGTGATAAGGAATCTGCCTGCCAATGCAGCAGATGCAGATTCCATCCCTGGGTCAAGAAAATGCCCTGAAGAAGGCAATGGCAGCCCACTTCAGTGTTCTTGCTTGGAAAATCCCACAGACAGAGAGCCTGGCAGGTTAGTCCATAGGATTACAGGAAAGTCGGACACAACTTAGTGACTACAATAGCAATAGGAGTCCTCAATTTAGACACGGAAGGCGTAGGTTCAGAGAGGTTGGGTAACTTGCCCAAGGTCACCCAGCTTGTCGATGAAACCCCAGGCTTGCCCCTGCTACTTCCCTGGCCTGGCATCATCCGCACAGCACAGCACAGCATGATTACTCCAATGGTGCTTCTTAATCTTTTACGTGACTATAAACATATATGTAGGTAGATTCACAGCAGAGATGTGGGAAGGACACACACAGAGCCTTCTATCCAACAATGAAAGCCATTGGATTGAAGGCTGGGATTGAGCAACCAAGAGTGGGATGAGGAGGATGGGGGTGGATTCTGGTGTTTCTTACACTGTCACTGATAACACCATGCGGTGTAATAACAGGGATGGCTGCATTTAGTGAGCACCTACTGTGTGCCAGGCACTGAGCCAGAGGCACCAGGCACTGTTTCATCACAACCCCAGAGCATCGCCCCTGTTCCATGGAGTAGGGAAGCTCCGAGAGACAGAGTGACCACATCAAGAAGGAAACCCACAGCGGCCCGACCCCAGCACCTGCCCCGGGGACTCAGACCTCTGATCCAGGAGGCCGAGGGCGCGGGAGCCAAGTCTACGTCACATAGCTCTTCTGAATCCCAATAAACAACTGCTCCCAGGCCCTTCCTGCCCACATGTGCCCCCTCTCCCCCTGGTCTCAGCTTCCTGGAAAGGGAGGGCAGGGGGTGTGAGAGCAGAGGGGGGACACGGAGGGTGCTGTGGTTAAACTCAAGGCTCTGGAGTCCCCCCCATATGGATCCCAGCCCAGCTGCACCTCTTCCCACTGCCGAATCTAAGACCATCCTTGTCCGAGCGTCAGTTTAATGCAGCAAAATGAGAATAATAAGAGCTATTGGGAATGAAACCAAACAACGTATGTAAAGACTTAGCAAACCCTCAACAAATGGCTGCTGTCATCATCTTCATTGTATATGTACCATTATTATTATTATTATCAGTACACAAAGTGACAGCAGCAGCTTGCCCTGATACCCTCTTTCGTGTCAAAGGAGACTGAGATAACAGAAGAGCTTCAACAAGGGAAATAAAGACCTTATGTCTTGCTCAGTGCGCAAGGGTCCTAGAAGTTGTGGCAAAAGATAGGATGGCAGAGGGGTCCTGGTTAGAAACTGGACCCATCCGGTCAGTGGAGTAGCTCATTAATTCCTTCTGATCTAGGGGTTTGAGGGTTTCCTTCTCCTCCCCATCATGGCTGACCTCTCGGGGCCCTCCAACTGTCACACAAGGGGCCCCGGGATCAGGGGTCACTCACCACCATGACCAGCTCAAATGGGTGCTTGTAGACTCGGATGGGAGACTGGTACTTCTGCACCATGTTCTTGAAGGACCAGGCAGGAGCCGGCCAGGCAGGAGTGGGCACTGAGCCTGGGTGAGGGCGACTGGTGAGGGAGCAGCTCCCTCCAGCTGAAGCCGGAGCCTCGGCCTCAGCTCCCCCTGGCCAGGGGCATGCCCACCACCCCTCTGGACCCCCCCCCACACACATCTCCCCAGCTCTCAAAGCAAGGGGGCCAATGTGAGCCCCAAGTTACTTCCAGCCAGACCCCCAACACTTGCCCTGCCCATTACCCAATGCCCCAGACCACACTCGATCCTCAGGAGCAATCAGTATCCCCCAAACTTTCCTCCCTTCTCGTCCCGTCATGCTGGGGGCCCCAGTAAACTCCCATAAAGCCACCCAGCTGGAAACATGCCCACGATTCATTCGCCCATGCACCCCACAAGAATCATTGCACTTGCGCTCCCATTTTCCTCCAAAATCCCCTAACATACATACACAGTCTTCACCAGATTTCGCACGCACTGTCTCTACCACACAAGCACACACATGCAGGACTCCCTTCCCACACTAGAGAGCCCTTGCACACGAACTCAACTTTGCACACACACCCAGCTCCACACGCACAGTTCCCTAGATGCGCACAGACGTTCACACACATGCACACACACAAACGCAAACGCACGCACGCATGCACACCCAAGCCCCCCAAAAGCCCAACTCACCCTCGCCCTCGGAGTCTCCGGTGACGCAGACCCGGAGCTGAGCCAAGCTGAGCCCACCGGAGTCCTCCGCCGCCGCCTGGCCCAGAGCGCAGCCCCTAGGGCGGGGCGAAACCGCGATCGCCAGACCCTGAAGTCCGAGCCAGCGATCGCTGATCCCGGGCTGTCGGGTCTTGTACACCCTGCACCCTCCGGGTTGTTCTGGGAGGGGCCTGCTGGGCGGGAGCGCTCCAGGACCCAGGACAGCGAAGATCCCTGCCTGGCCTGGCTCCACCCCCGCCCCACCCCCCCGACTCTGCCCCGGCCCCGCCCAGATTTACCTCCGGACAGGCCCCGCCCCAAACTGACTCCACCCCATCTTAGCTCCGCCCTTCATTTTACACAGCCTTCTTTAACCGCGCCTCCACCTCGGCCCTGCCTCCATACTGGCCACGCCTCATGCAGGGCCCGCCTCCACCGGGTCCCGCCCCTAAAGCACCCAGCCTCGGGGGTGGCTCGGCCCCAGGGAGACCCCGCCCCAAGGCTCTAACCCCAGTCTCGCGCCCCAAGTCTAACCCTTGCCCCTCCCAGCCCAGCTTGCCCCAGTTCAGTTCACGTTTGGCCAGTTCCCTAACGGGCAACCCCCTCCTCCTGGGCTCTGAGTCCAGTCCCTCCACTGGCCACACCCCAGAGCCCTCCTGACCCCGCCGGGGATCTTTCGTTCACTTTGCCCGCTTTACAGAGCGCCTGCTGAGTGTCAGGACTTGCCAGGCGCTGGAGAGTTCTCAGTGAACAAAACAGGTAAAAAGTCCTTGCCCTCGTGGAATTTACCTCTCAGTGAGGGAGTGTGTGCGTGTGCGTGCTAAGTCGCTTCAGTCGTGTCCAACTCTGCACTCCCTGCACTGTAGCCCACCAGGCTCCTCTGTCCATGGGATTCTCCAGGCAAGAATACTGGAGTGGGTTGCTGTTTTTCCTCCTTCAGGGGATCTTTCTGACCCAGGGGTCGAACCCGCGTCTCTTATGTCTCCTGCATTGGCAGGCAGGTTCTTTACTGCTACTGCCACCTGAGAGGGAGAGAGACATTAAATAAATAAGACAAATACAATACTGTGTGTGATGCGGGGAAATGCCAACGTGAAAAAAAATAACTAGGCAAGGGATTCAAGAAGCCAGCAGAGTGAGGGTGCAATTTAATACACGGTGGACTGGTAGAGTGAAGTTTCGCCCATCATTCATTCTCATTTTGGCTCACACACAAACCCTTCTGGCCTTTGCAGTGTCCAGGAGACCCAGCATCCCTTCCATAGCTCCCCCCTTCCTCTCCCTCTCTGTTTGGCTTGGAGGAGCCAAGAGGCTGGCTCTAGACAGCTGTCATCCGTGTATTCATTCATTTGCCATGTACTGGGCACCTACTATGTGCCAGCACTGTGTGACTTTATCCATTTGCAAGAGGGAATCGGACAGGCTCCCCTGCTCCTGCGTGACCCAGAGTCCTAGGCAGGGAGAGGGTGTACTGGGAGACAGCGCTCTATTTAGCAAATGCATTGTTGCCCTTTGTGATAATCAGCCCCTAGCTTCCTTCCTAGCTTGTGTCACACTCTGTAATCATCTTATTTACTTATTCATTTTAATCTCTTTGTAGCTCTGACCTAGAGATTATGAGCTCCACAAGGGCAGAGACCTTATCTATCTTACTCATGTGCCCAGCGTCCACCGGATCTTACTGGGGACCTGGCACACTGGTGCCCAGTGCGTTTTCTTGATTAGGGTTTTCAAGGAAGGTGAAGCTGAAGCTCCAATACATTCACCACCTGATGCAAAGAGCCGACTAATTAGAAAAGACTCTGATGCTGGGAAGCATTGAAGGGAGGAAGAGAAGGGGACGACAGAGGATGAGATGGTTGGATGGCATCACCGACTCGATGGGCATGAGTTTGAGCAAGCTGTGGTCAATGGTGAAGAACGAGGAATCCTAGTGAGTCTTCCGTGGGGTCGCGAAGAGTGGGACGCGACTGAGCGACTAATCAAGAATGGAAAAGGAGCGCCCCGGGTCCCATGCCTGCCACAAGATGGCAGCACAGTCCATGGCTCCTGGAGTCGCCACGAAGGGGAACGATCGGGGGAGATGGGAGCCCCGAGGTGCATCGAGGTATCCAGGGTTCATCAGGGAAACCCCCACGCTCCTCCTGGGTGTCTTGCAGGGCGCGTAGTGAGCATTCACTCTGTTGGCTGTTATTACAGCACGATTGCCGTTAGCTGGCACAAAGTAAGCCCAGATTGGAATGCTAACCCCTGGAAGGAAGCTGAGCGATGGATTCCAAACTCTCCAGCTCCGAAGACCGCCCCCTACTCCCCAGGGGGGCGAAGGCTGAAATGCAGATTCCCGGGCACCAATGGAAGAGCCTAGGAATTTGCTTGTTTAACAAACTCTCCAAGTGGTTCTTCAGAGTGGACACGCCTGGCAGTGCTGGAGGTCATTCCCAGCTCTGGGGGATTCCGGGACGCTCAGAGGCGTTGCGGGCCCTGGGGAGCGGTTGGCGCGCTCATAAGTTGGGGAGGTCAGCTCTCAAGAGTTCCTCCCAAATGAGGGGCGTGCTCACTGCTCCCAGTACCGAGTTCTGCCCAGACCGAATCTGCAGGATCACCTCCACGCGTGTTTCCTTTGCCACAGAAGGTGCCGGCTTGGGGGAGCAGGAGCGGGCGTGAGAGATGCAAGGAGTGGGAGCAAGAAAAGCCTCAAGGAGCAGAGGAGAGGCCCTGAAACTGCGGGGAGGCTCTGGGACTCCTGGCTGCCGTTAGCGCCGCCCCTGCCCACAACCCGTGAGGACACCACTGAGGGGAGGGGGGTTGGGGGAAAAGAGGTGCTACAGCTGCGTGGGCCCAGGAGCTCAGAGTGGAAAATGGGACCCAGAGGGGAGGGAGAGCCTAACTCCCCCCTCCTCCAGCCAAGGCAAAAGAATCAGTAACAGCACCACCGGCCACCTGCTTCTATCACAGCACTGTTTTCCTATCAGTCATCCCTACCTTTTATTGAGCACTTACTTGGCACAGTGCTGTATACCAGGCAAGGGGCTTCCCTGGTGGCTCAGTGGCTAAGAATCTGCCTGCCGTGCAGGAGACGCAGGTTCCATCCCTGGGCCGAAAAGATCCCCTGGAGGAGGGCATGGCAATCCACTACAGTCTTCTTGCCTGGAAAATCCCATGGACAGAGGAGCCTGGCGAGCTACAGTCCATGGGGATCTCAAAGAGTCAGACAAGACTGAAGCAACTTAGGACTCACGCAGGCACATACCAGGCATGGTTCTAAGGCTTTACAAACATCCAAACACTTAATCCTCAAAAATAGCCCCTGTAGTGATGAAACGTTTTGGCACTCCACAGAGGTGGTGGTTGCACAATAGTGTGAATGCTCTGAATGCCACTGAATTGTACACATTGAAATGGTTCATTTTATGTTTTAGAACTACACCTACCCTGAATATTCATTAGAAGGACTGAAACTGAAGCTCCAATACTTTGGCCACCTATGCGAAGACTCAACTCATTGGAAAAGACCCTGATGTTGGGAAAGACTGAAGGCAAAAGGAGAAGAGGGCGGCAGAGGATAAGATGGTTAGATAGCATCACTGACTCAATGGACATGAATGTGAGCAAACTCCAGGAGGTAGTGGAGGACAGGAGCCTGTAGTGCTTCAGTCCATGGAGTCACATGGAGCTACTGAACAACAACAACCAACTATACCTCAATTAAAACAAACAGCCTTTTCAGGTCAAAACTCTGTTAATCCTCATTTAAACTAAATCCTCATTTAGTTTAACAAGGAAACTAAGGCACAGAAAGGTTGAGTAACTTGCCCTAGGTCACACAGCTAGCAAGGAAGTCAAACCCAGGACTTCTTCCCCCAGAGCTGCAGTGGAAGTACCCAAAAGGTGTGATTTTCCCAGCCTGAGCTTCGGAGATATCCAGGCATCCTGGTCAGGACTGAGGAGGTACCAAAAGGATGGGCTGATCCTATGGGAACACTGGGCATGAAGTCAGTCCCAGGGCCTGGACCTTCAGCCTCCACCTGCTGCTTCCTACTGGCCCTCGAGAGTGATCGAGCCACAGCTGCCTATTGTTGTGGTGGGTTTTGAAGACTCCAAGAACTACCTCCCATCTGTGAATATCTCCCTGCAGCTGAGTGTGTGTGCGTGAGTGTGTGTGCGTATGTGTGCGTGTGTGTGTGTGTGTGTGTGTGTGTGAGATAAGGTACACAAAACAGGACTTCCAGGGTAATCCAGTGGTTAAGACTCTGCGCTTCCATTGCAGGGCCCAAGGTTTGACCCCTTGTCAGAGAACTGTGATCCCACGTGCCATGGCAAAATAATAATTATAATAATAACATGAAAATTACAAGTTTTAGCCACTTTCTTTCTTTCTCTCTCTCTCCCCTTTTTTTTTTTTTTTGCTGACAAAGCCAGAGACTTTATTGAGAAGTGGCACCCGGATGGAGAGCAGGAGGGTAAGGGAACCCAGGAGGACTTAGTTATTTTCAAGTGTACAATTCAGTGGCTTTTCGTGTATTCACAAGGCTGTGCATCCATCACTGCTATCTAGTTTCAGAACATTTTTATCACCACAAAAGAAAACTGGTACCCATCAAAGCACTCACTCCTTCCTACTCCCCTTTCCCCAGTCCTGGCAATCCTCAGTCTGCTTTCTGCACCACATCTCATTTGTCCTGGGGCTGCTTCTAATCCTGTTCCTTCTTCCTCCTCCCCAGAGCTCAGAGACCTCCCAGACTGGGGAACCTCCAGGGCCATCAGGGTCATTGGCAAGGGTGGTCATGTACGGATGTGCAGGTTGTAGCCTGTACAACTCTGTGTGGTTGTACTGGTCGCTGGGCAGCTTCGATGGAGCAGAGGCTGAGTCTGGGGTCAGCAGGAGTCAGAGGAGGGGAGCGAGGGGAGGGGAACCTGACCTAGAGGGCTGCACAGCCAGACCCCACCGACCTCAACCCCCAGCCCACCCCCAAGTCCAGTCACTTCCACACAAACGCTCTGGGATTCCAGCAGACACTGAATGTGGAACGGGGTCCAAAGGTGAGCAAAAGTGTCGGAGCCCAGGAGCTCTCAGCGAGGAGGAGAGGAAGCGGAAGGGAAGGTAGGATGCCCTAGCAGACGCCCTTGAGAGGGGGCGGGGTAGCAGGGGGGTGAGTGGCGGGTGCCGGAGTCCAGACAGGCCTGTGTGCAGGTTCTGGCCCTGCCACCTTCCAGTGTTCCTGCAGTATATGTGGCTGCAGTGTCCCCTCCTTTAAAGTGGGGATAATGTGGAAATGTTTCAGCCTTCAAAAAGGAAGGACAGGTCCATGCATGAACCTTGAAGACATTATGCTCAGTGGAAGAAGCCAGACAGAGAAGGACAAATATTGCGTGATCCCATTTACATATCATCAGGTTCACAGGCACAGAATGTAGAGGGGTGGCTGCCAGAGGTGGGAGGGGGATGCAGGGGCAGGGGGAAGGGGAGTTAATGTTTAATGGATGCAGAGTTTCAGTTTTGCAAGACGAGAAATTTGAGGAAGCTGTGGAGGTAGATAGTGGTGACGGTTGCACAACAGCGTTGAGTGCACTTAATGCCACTGAACTTGTACTTAAAAATGGTTAAGGGACTTCCTTGGAGATCTAAGACTTATCCTTTCAGGGCAGGGGATGTGGGTTCAATCCCCCGTCAGGGAGCTAGAATCCCATATGCCTACTGGCCAAAAAGCCAAATCAGAAAACAGAAGCGGTATTGTGACAAATTCAGCAAAGGCTTTCAAAATAAAAACGGGGTTTCCCTGGTGGCTCTGTGATAAAGAATCCTCCTGCCAGTGCAAGAGACATGGGTTCAGTCCCTGATCCATGAAGATCCCACATGCCTCAGAGCAACTAAGGCCATGCACCACAACTATTGAGCCTGCACACTAGAGCCCAGAGTTGCAACTACTGAAGCCCTTGTGCCCTAGAGCCGGTGCTCCGCAACAAGAAACCATCACGATGAGAAGCCCACACTCCACAGTTAGGGAGTAACTTCCGCTCACTGCAACTAGAGAAAAGCCCACTCAGCAACGAAGACCCAGCGCAGCCAAAAATAAGAAATAAATTTAAAAAAATTTTTAAAGACTTCAAAAATGGTCCACATCAAAAAAACCTCTAAAAACATGATTGAAGGTGAAAGTGAAGTCGCTCAGTCGTGTCCGACTCTTTGCGACCCCATGGAATGTAGCCTACCAGGCTCCTCCGTCCATGGGATTCTCCAGGCAAGAGTACTGGAGTGGGTTACCATTTCCTTCTCCAGGGGATCTTCCCGACCCAGGGATTGAACCCGGGTATCCCGCATTCCAGGCAGACGCTTTAACCGCTGAGCCATCAGGGAAACCCCATTAAAACAAAAACAAAAGCATGATTAAAATGGTAAATTTCATGCTATGTGTATTTGATCACAATAATTAAAAAAAAAAATCTCATTGGAGAAGTTGATAAAACAAAATAGTGCTAAGTGGTGCCAGCTTGGAGAGAGGGTCCATTTCCCTCGAGACTCTGTTGAGAGGGTGGCGTTGAGATGCAAGGGGAAGGAGACACCCACTCCCCAGCCCCTTTCTCTCCCACCTCCGTCATGACCTTCCTTTGGCCCAAAGTCATCTGGATGGTAGGGCAGACAAAGCCCCCTGCAGGGCAGGGAAGAAGGGCCTCATGTATGAATTCCCCACAGCCACTGTCATGGATCAGCACACTCTTAGTGGCTTAAAAAAACAACACGAATGGGGACATGCCTTGGTGGCCCAGGGGTGAAGAATCCAGATGGCACATGCATCAGGGCAGCTAAACCCATGAGCTCCCAATGCAGGGGGCCCCAGGTTACATCCCTGGTCAGGGAACAAGATCTCACATGCTGCAACTAAGACCCACAACAGCCAAATAAATCAGTAAATATTAAACACATACAAATGTATTATCTTACCTTTCTGGATATCTTACCTTTCTGGAAGCCGGAAGCTGAAATCAGTCACCCTGGGGCTACAGTCAAGGTGTTGACCACCTTCATGCCTTCTGGATGGTCTGAGAGGAGAATCTGTTTACTTGTCTTTTCCAGCTTCTGGAGCCCACGTTCCTTGGCTGGGGGCCACTTCCTCCTTCCTCAAACCTCGTCGTTCCCATCTCTGCCTCAGTCGGGCGTCCCATGGCCTTCTCTTTAGGCAAGTCTCTGTCTCCAGCCTCCCTCTGCCTGTCTCTTATAAAGACATCTGTCATCGGACACAGTGCATGTGGGCTGTTGCCTCAGTCGTGTCTACTCTTTGTGACCCTTTGGACTTTAGCCACTACTCCCCTGCCCCCGACCAGGATCCTCTGTCCATGGGATTCTCCAGACAAGAACACTGGAGTGGGTTGCCATTCCCTCCTCCAGGGGGTCTTCCCGACCCAGGGATCGTACCCAAGTCTCTTATGTCTCCTTCATTGGCAGGCGGGTTCTTTACCACTAGCGCCACCTGGTAAGCCCCACTGGATGCAGTGAAAGTGAAGTCGCTTGGTCAATTCTGACTCTTTGTGATCCCATGGACGGTAGCCTACCACACTCCTCTGTCCATGGGATTTTGCAGTGAAAGTGAAAGTGGAAATGAAGTTGCTCAGTTGTGTCTGACTCTTTGCAACCCCATTGACTGTAGCCTACCAGGTTCCTCTGTCCATGGGATTTTCCAGGCAAGAATACTGGAGTGGGTTGCCATTTCCCACCCTAAATCCAGAATGATCTCACCTTGAGATCCTAAATTTAATTGCATCTGTAAAGACCCTTTTCTCAAATGAGCTCGCGTTCCCAGGTTGCAGTGGGTTAGAACTCGGACTGTCTCCTCTAGAGGGACCACCATCAGCCCACTGCAGGACCCCCACCCCACCCTGTCGATGTACTGCCCCTGGTATGCTCTCCACCCACTTCCCTGCTCCTGTATCCCAAGGTCCCTTCCAAAAGCGAAGTCCTTGAACCCAAGCTCTGCTTTCCGGGGGACCTGGGCAAGGATGTTCAGCAGATCAGATGTGACTTCTTCCCCCTCATCAGAGGAGGGGTGTAGGGACCGGCTGAGGGAGGGCAGGACTACGATACAGGCAGTCAGAGGTCTAGGAGGGATGAGGGAGGCTGGCCCCTGGATCCTGGAGCCCACACTCCAACGCTAGGAGATCAGCTCAGGTCATGATTCTGCCCACCACACTGGGTCAGACTAAGGGGCTAGGAATGAACAGCCACAGGTACGGAAAGTTAAGCTTGACTTCTTCAACAGACCCCAAGGGACCCCCAGCTCCATCCCGGAGGCCCTAACTGCCCCTGCCTTGGGGAGAGGCTATGGTTCCAGGACGTTGACTTCTCCCCCACCCCCTGCCTGGAGCCACCCAATGTGATAGTCGCCAGCCACAGGCAGCTATTTAAATTCATGAAACAGATAGGAACATGTCAGATATTTATGTAAATAAGAAATATAAACAGCAAAATTAAACACGCAGTTGCATGAGCCACATTCTAAGTGCTCAACAGCTACATGTGGCTCGTGCTGAAAGGACAGAATATTCCAGCACTTGCAGGAAGTTCTTTTGGCAAGGGCTGCTCCAAGTCACCCCCCCAGGGGCCGGCAGAGGCTGGGCCCTGACTCGGGAACAGGATGGACTGGGTGGGCGTGGAACAGGGACCCCAGGGCCGGGAGGAGGGGGGTGTTTGTCCAAAGCCAGCTTGAGTTGACTCATCACTTCCGAGGCCCAGGCCCGGATGGGGGATTAAGCCTGAGCCGGTGACCAGAGGTTGGCCCGGGGTGGGGAGGGGGTTAGCCTGCTGTGGCTGGGCCTCCTGGGTCCAGGGCAGGAATGTTTGACCTCAGCAGAGACAGTAGACAAAGAGCCTGGGCAGGTCCAGACCGGGTAGATAGGCCAACTTGCCGAGTTAGGGGCAGCTCTAGTTTAAATCAGAAATGGTCAAAACATCTGCTGCTTCACTTGTTACCACCTAGACTTCCCTCCTCGGGAGGCTATGGACCCCTGTCTTTCCGACCCCATCTGCCTGTCCAGAGCCTGGCAGTATCATTGTTCCTCTGCCCACCTCCCCACGGATGAGCAGTTAGGTCATTTCAGTTCTTTTTTTTTAAATCACAAATCATGCTTTTAATTATTTAGTTTCTTACAGTAGTCGTATGACAGAAACTGACAAATGCATGTTGTTGTTGCTTAGATGCTAGGTCACGTCGGACTCTTTGCAACCCCATGGACTGTATAGCCTACCAGACTCCTCTGTCCATAGGATTTCCCAGGCAAGTATGCTGGAGTGGGTTACCATTTCCTTCTCCATTCATTTCTTTAAAAAAAAATTTTTTTTTGGCTGTGCTGCATGGCACATGGGATCTTATTTCCCTGACCAGGGATGGAACACACGCCCCCTGCATTGGAAGCACAAAGTCTTTTTTTTTAATATATAATTTTATTTATGTATTTATTTTTGGCTGTACTGGGTCTTCATCGCTGCTCAGGCTTTTCTCTAGTTGCGGCAAGGGGAGGCTACTCTCTAGTTTCGATTCCTGGGCTTCTCATCGCTGTGGCTTCTCTCGTTGCAGAGCACCGACTCTAGGGCACTTGGGCTCAGCAGTTGTGGCTCCCAGGCCCTAGAGCACAAGAGTTGTGTCACATGGACTTAGTTGCTCCGCAGCATGTGGGATCTTCCCAGATCAGGGATGCACCCATGTCTCCTGCACTGGCAGGCGGATTCTTTACCACTGAGCCTCCAGAGAAGCCCCTGAAAGCGCAGAGTCTTAAGCCACTGGATCACCAGGGAAGTCCCAGGTCATTTTGTTTCTTTATGTGTGTCATTAGCTTGCTCTTCTATCCCTTTCTCTTCCCAGACTGGGTTGTTCAGGCTGTATCTTGCTAGCTCCTGTATCCCCAGGACGGGGCATTAGGTAGGTGCTCCACAAATGGGAGGCACTCTGGGGGCAAGATCCTCCCCTCAGGACAGGGAAGCCTGGTTCCCAAGGAAATATCAGTGATGGTTGGCAGGGAGGGCCATGATGAGGGAGCTGGGGGTCCCTGCCTCCAGCGAGGGCCTCCAGCCACCTTCAGCCTGGGGTCTGGCTGCTTTCTTCATGGTGTCTTGGGGCCTGGTCCATGATTTTGTCTGCCTGCAGTGCTCCATCCTTGGGGATATTGGAGAGAGGCCGTGATCTCCCCCTAGGGATGTCATGCTTACACTGTCTCCTCATTCCTGCCCTACTAGCTCCCAGAGAGGAGGAACCTATGTCCACTGTGTTCCATTTGCACCCTGAGCACCTAGAACAGGACTTGTCACATAGTAGATACTCAATAAATATTGAATGAAGGGACAAATGACTCCCTTCTCTTCCACCCCAGTTCTGACTCAGGACCTACTAGCTCTGCTTGGTCCTCCTCTGGGGACCTTCCCTGGGACCACGGTGCAGTGACCCTCTTGATCACACCATTCATTCATTCAACATGACACTGGGCACCTACTCTGTGCCCGGCACCTGCTGCTGAATGGTGGTTGAGGTAGGGATGAGGGTGCTGGCTCAGACTGCAGGGTTTAAATCCTGAGTCCCTTCCTGACCTTTTTGAGTAGGCGTTGAATGCACTGAATGCCTCGGAGCTTCAGTTTCCACATCTGAAAAGTGGGGAGAGGAAAAAGGCCAGATTGCCCTCTTTGTTGTGGTTCCACTTCTGTGTGCTTTTGTCAGAACTTAACAGATGATACACTTGAAATATATGTACTCTGTTGTATGTCTATCACATGTCGATGAAGCTAGAAATCACAGTGCTAGCATGCTTCCCTGAGCTAAGGACTTAGCGCAAGGCCCGGCACACAGTAAATGCTCAACAAAAGTCGTTATTTTCTGTCATTATTACATGTTTTACTTCACCTAATCCTTTTAAGGCCCTGTATGAAAGTGAAAGTGGAGAGTGAAAAAGTTGGCTTAAAGCTCAACATTCAGAAAACGAAGATCATGGCATCCGGTCCCATCACTTCATGGGAAATAGATGGGGAAACAGTGGCTGACTTTATATTTGGGGGCTCCAAAATCACTGCAGACGGTGACTGCAGCCATGAAATTAAAAGACTCTTACTCCTTGGGAGGAAAGTTATGACCAACCTAGATAGCATATTAAAAAGCAGAGACATTACTTTGCCAACAAAGGTCCGTCTAGTCAAGGCTATGGTTTTTCCTGTGGTCATGTATGGATATGAGAGTTGGACTGTGAAGAAGGCTGAGCGCCGATGAATTGATGCTTTTGAACTGTGGTGTTGGAGAAGACTCTTGAGAGTCCCTTGGACTGCAAGGAGATCCAACCAGTCCATTCTGAAGGAGATCAGCCCTGGGATTTCTCTGGAAGGAATGATGCTAAAGCTGAAACTCCAGTACTTAGGCCACCTCATGCGAAGAGTTGACTCATTGGAAAAGACTCTGATCCTGGGAGGGATTGGGGGCAGGAGGAGAAGGGGATGACAGAGGATGAGATGGCTGGATGGCATCACTGACTCGATGGACGTGAGTCTGAGTGAACTCCGGGAGTTGGTGATGGACAGGGAGGCCTGGCGTGCTGCGATTCATGGGGTCGAAAAGAGTCGGACACGACTGAGCGACTGAACTGAACTGAACTGAACTGGAGCAAATGCCAGAGTGTCCACAGTTTTGCAGATGGAGAAACCAAAGTTCAGAAGGTCGAAGACATTTCCCCAGGGCCACACAGCTAGGAAGTGGAGGAGTGAGGATTTGACATCTTCGCTCACAGGCTCTTCCCAATTTTACGGGTGGAAAAATTGAGGTTCAGAGAGGTTAAGCCACTTGCTTAAGGTCACACAGCTGGTGATATGGCTGAGGCAGATTTCAAACCCAGTTTGGTTTCAAGCTAAAGCTTGATTTGATTTTGTATTTTGTCCCCTGTGGCCTGGCCTGTCCATCACTCAGGTCCCCAGGTGCAGGAGGGAATGGGGTCCTGACCTCCTGACCTGGGCCATCCCCAGGAACTGTCACACATTGGCTCCAGAAATGTAGCCCCACCGGTCTGGGCAGCATGGGCCCCGGCAGGGCAGGGAGGAAGTAGGCTTGGTCGTGGGGAGGGGAGTTTTGGAGTTGGGTTGGGCAGCCTGTCCTGCGGTGGAGATCCCAGGCCTGGCAGAGCCAGTCTGGCCCCAGGACCCCACCCAGCTCCACTCTCTGCCCTGACAGCATGACCTCCTCACTGGGTGGCCCTCACTGCTCCATCTGGGAGGCCCAGGGATGGGCTTGAAATGAGGCGTCCAGAGATGTAGAGTAGGTTGTGCCGGCAAGCCATCCAGGGTTCACGATGAGGCTCAGATCTGCAAGATGCTATTAGGGTGCAGTATGGCTGGGCCAGAGGGGCCATCAGCCTGTGGGTGAAGCCAGGTCCAAGAGGCCCCTGCTGAGCAGAGGGTTAACCCCTCCATGGCTGGGTCCTGCAGAAGGGCCAGGGTGGCCAGGGGCAGTGGAGGCTCAGTGCTGCCACTATTCAGGCACTGGTCAGGAGCTGTTCTGATGTTTTGACAGCAGACACCATCATGCAGGTACACAGCCCTCCAGAGAGGGCTGGCAGGAAGGTCATCTGAGCAGCAGATGCCCACTTGGGGGGCATCAGGGTGGGGCTTCCTGGCAGGCAGTGGGGAGGTGGCCAGGTTGGGGCAGCCTGCCAGGGGCCCCAGGCGGGTTCAGGCCAGAGGCACATTCCTGGGGGATGACTCGGGCAGGCAGAGGGGTGACTCACCGTGGACCCTCTCTTGTCTCTGCTGCCAGCGGCCAGCCTCCTCCCTGGTCCCAGGGGGGCCGTGGTGGGGAGCTCACCGGCCCAGGGCTGAGTGTGACTCAGCCCATCTGGACTGGACGGCCAGCATGATTTTCCATCCATTGCATTGTTCTGAGAGGAAAGTAAATACATGTTACAAAACACGGGGTGAAGCCAGGCCAGCCCCCTCCTGTCCCCTTGGAGGGCGGGGAGGAGAGGGCCCTCCACGCCACGCCATCACGGAGCACTGGCTCATCCACATTTTACAGATGGGGACGCCAGGTTCAGAGAGGTTAAGCCACCAACCCAAGGTCACACTCTGGGCAGGATTCAGACTGAGGTTGGCCTCAAGCTACAGCCTGCGGGTTCTTCCCCAGAGGGTGTAGACCAGGCCTGCCCATGTGCTGCATCTCTCTGCTCACAGCTGTGTCTCTCAGGGCAATCCAGAGACCCACAAGCTTTAGCATCCTGGGGTGGGGGGGGGGGTGGGGGGGTATGTGCTTGTTAACATGCAGATGCTGAGGCTCTAGCCAGACCCACCAGCTGCAATCTCAGACGGGGGCCCTGGAATCTGCATTTCTGAATGCCCTCTAGGTGGGGGTGAGGCTGTACCCCTGGAGATGGGAGAACAGCTGTCTGTCCACAGAAAGGCTGGGCCTCTGCCCTGGGAGGAGAGGCTCCACGGTGAGGAACTGGCCTTCCATCCTGCACACCCCTCTCTCTGCGGGAATGCTGCCCTTCTTGTTTCAAACTGGTTCACCGAAACACCTGAGCCAGCCAGGGAGTGAGCGAGCACCTCTCCAGCTGCTGGGGAAACAATGATCGCAAACAGGGAGGGTGTGGGTGACCCTTCAGATGTGGTGGCCTCCTGGGAGACAGCCGCCTGGCCCAGCTCTAGGCAGGGGACGGGGTTCAGGGGCCAAAGGTGGCCTAGTTGCCAGGGAACAGAACAGCCGGGCAGGTACCATCCCTTCAGGGTGAACGTAAGTCAACCCCCCGGGGAAAGCAAACACGCTGCCCGAGCCCCCACCCCACGGCACAGGCAGAGCAGATGAGTCACTTGGCATATGAGGGCTCCTCGAAACCAAGCAAATCCCATCTGCCCACAGGAGGATCCACAGGGACCAGATCCCAGCTCCCACCCCATCCGGCCTACCCACGGAGCGTCTTGCACACGTGTGTACACATGTGCACACACTCACACACACACACACATGCTGCACCAGCTCAGAAACCCAGATTCTAGAGGCTGGAGGGAAGAGGGATGGTGAAGGACAACTCAGTTCCTCCCAAAATCTACTCATTCTCCCCAAAGCACTTGGGCCGGGCCCAGCTGAGTCAGCCCATGAGGGTGGAGACGGGTGGGGGTCCGAGAGCACGGGGCCAGAGCAGGCTAAGCCAGGAACCAGCCCAGCTGGCACTGGGCCTCTCGGGGCCTCAGCGAGCTTCCCTGGAAGATAAGAGAGCTTCCTCTTGGGAGGGAGGGTCCTCGGGGAGTCAGTGGGGGTCTCTGGGGAGTGTCAACCTGCTGAAGTATATTGGCTATATGCTGTGTTGCCTGGCATAGAGTCGGTCCTCAATAATGGAGAAATGGCATTAATATCATCAATGTCACATAACATCATCAGTGTCACGGCTGTTACAGCAGCTGAGCTATCAGCCTGCTCACCTGGAGGTCCCTAGTCTGGTTCCCTCCCAGAAGCCAAACTTCACTTTTCTAGGTGTAGGGAAGGAGGATTTGGAAGTTGGGAGAAGTCTGGAGTTCTGAATTGTCCTGTAATTGCTTGTAACCCTCAGCCTCACAAGCATGGAGCCTCCACCTGCAGAGGTCAACCCCTCCCATTTGTGGGACCCTCACTCAGGGCCTAGGGGCATGCCAAGTGCTTAACACATGGGATCTCACCTAGGAGGTGGATACTACAGTTGTGTCCATTTCACAGACGGGGAAAACTGAGGCTCAGAAGGACAAAATGACCTGTGTACAAGCTGCAACAGCTGAAAGGGACTGAGTGAGAACTCCAGGGCTCCCTGGCTGCTGCCCCCATCCCACCTTTGGAGCCCTGATAAGGTTCATCTCCCTAGACTCAGCCCAGTTGGCTTTGTAGTTGCTGTCTCTTTGTCTCCAGCCTTAGACTATCAGCAACTTGAAGGTAGGGAGGCTTCCTTCCTTAACATGGGTTCTATTTTGCCCAAATGTTGTATCTTCCATAATCCTTATCAACCAGTATCTTTCAGTCCAGTAAGGAAGACTGGCAAGGAAGGAGGTTAACACCATAGAGTGTAGTGGACCCTAACAGAGGGGCATGAAGTGGGGAGTGGAGGCAGGGAAGGGTCTGGGAAATAGGAATGCCAGGCTTGGGTTATTTTGAAATGAGTCTTTTAAAAGTAACTAAAGGACTTCCCTGGTGGTTCACTGGTTAAACCTCTGCATTTGCAAAGCAAGGGGTACAGATTCAATCCCTGATTGGGAAATTAAGATCCCACATGCCACATGGCTAAAAAATAGAAAGTAATTGAAAAAAGACATTGAAAAATTAATCCAAGCACATATAAAAACAATATCCAAAGGAAGTTTTAAAAAATAAGACAAAATCCAAACACTATGAAAGAGCGTACAATGAAAATTCAGATTTGTCTCCTGAGGGGACTCATGGCTAACAGAGTCTTGTGGATCCTTCCAGAAATTTTCTGTACATATGGGCATATATATTCTCTGTTTCTCTCTCACACTTTGCTCCTGGTGCCTGACAACGAATTCCACATCTCATTCATTTCCAGCTGCACGGTCTTCCAGAGTAGATGCGCTCTGGGTTATTTAACCACCTGATCCCCATCCCAGTGGCCATCAGGCTGTTTCCAGGATCTCCTCCCTAGCAACGGTGCTGCCGTGAATGACCCCAATTTACTCTCCAAGGGAAAGGCAATCCGGAGAAGGAAGGAAAAGAGTTTCCATGCAGAGTTGTGCCATAAAACAGGGGGTTGGACAGTATTCCCTCCTGAGCCCTTTGGCTCACTTAGGGGCACAGGAAGGGGTCCAGGCTGAGCAAGTTTTGTCCTGACTTCAGGCCAAGTCTAGACCCCAAGTCACCCCCACCACCACCACCACCAAGCTGTGTGTTCTGAAGCCTTGGGCTCCTCCCTGACACCTATTCCCAATGGACTTGTAGTCTGGACTTATAGTCTCTAGGTCTCCTGCATTGCAGGTGGATTCTTTACCATCTGAACCACCAGGGAAGCCCAATGCTTGTAGTGGGACTCTAGGTCCCACCCCACTCCCACCCCCGGAGCTAACCTCAGACTAGGGGAGGGAAGTCCCTTCAGGTTGGAGGGAATTGCTCAAGCACTAAGCTGCCTGGTGGGGAACTCCCCATCTAGAAGGGGCATCTGATAGAGAAGCCAGGGCAGTGCTAAGTTCAAAGAGGAGAGAAGGGTTAGGTGTGGCTGGAAGGTCTGTACAGGGTTCCCTATCTGAGAGCTGCAGGCAATATCCCTCACTCCTGGTTTCTCATAGAGGGGCCAGGGACCACCAGGGGGACTTGCTAAAAGTTTAGACTCCTGAGACCCTTCCTGCACACGGCCCCCCAATCAGAAGGGGGGTCATGCCCCGGAATCTGCATTTTACAAGCTCCCCTGGGGAAGCTGAGCTGCTGCTCCTCCCAGGGTCCTTTATCCTTTTTAGGTCTTCAGATCCCAACTTGAGTTTGAGTTTGTCAATGTATTGTTAGTAGTATTAGCATGTGTCTTTCCCCCTCCCTTAAGAGAAAGGCCTTTTACTGTTTTAGTTTTGTTTTTTTTCCCTTTCCTCATCTACGTAGCAGAACCAGGCAGCCACAGCTGGGAGAATACCTGTATCTGTGGAATGAGCCAATGAACGAGCCCACTAAAAGCGATAGACTCTTGCCCTCAAAATGTGCATTTGGACACACACACATTTTGAAAGCAACTGTAGGAGGATCCACAGACCCCCTTAAGCCCACCGCAGCTACCCCCTAACAAATAAGGTTTTCCCAGAATCTCTGTAACACTTCAACACTGAAGTCCTGTGACGGCAGGGACAACAGATGACCTAAAGCAGCCGTCCCCAAACTTTTTGGCACCAGGGACTGGTTTCATGGAAGACAATTTTTCCAAGGACGGGGTTGGGGGGGATGGTTTCAGGATGATTCAACCACATTACTTTTTTTTTTTTTAATTGGAGGATAATTGCTTTGCAATGTTGTGGTGGTCTCTGCCATACATCAACACGAATCAGTTATATATATATCCCCTCCCTCCCCACAATAATAAACTCTCTCCTCCTAGTAAGGAGAAACTCCTAAATGGAGGTGCCAGGCATTGAACCCGGGGTCTCGAGCATGCTAAGCACACGCTCTACCATTGAACTACACCCCCTCTACTATACTTACTGTGCACTTTATTTCTATTATTATTACATCAGCTCCATCACAGATCATCAGGCATTAGATACTGGAGGTTGGGGGACGCCATGGCCTACAGGACACTGTTCTCAAATGCTCTGGGGTCTGGGGCAGGAAAAGCCTGTAGGAATCAACCTCCTTATTTTTTAAACAAAAAGCGGCTGGGGAAGTGACTGGCCTGAGGACTCTGGATGCTCAGTGCGGGGGTGGGGGGGCCTGCCTCCTTCCCTCGTCATTGCTCCCCATCTGAGCCCTTTGGCATCTCCCCTGAGGACTGGGTGCTCCTCCTTCCCAGCTGGGCTCAGGACCCGCAGTGCCCTCCAGAGGGACGCTGAACGCTCCCTGCTATCAGGGCCCCACTCTGGCTCAGGGCCAGACCCCGGGTTACCGGCTGTCTAACTGCAGCCTTCTCCGCGGGCACACAGCGCAGCAGGGCCCCGGCGTGACTGGCCTCTACTGGCACAGATGTAACTTGGCACATAGGACTGTGTGAAGTGTTGTGTGAATTATCTACAGGAATCCCCGATGGCGTGGGGTGCGGTTGTTACCACTGTTTGACAGAAAAAGGAAACTGAGGCTGGGAGCAGAGAGAAGCCTTGCTGAAGAGTCAGCTGACCGTTCATAACAGCAGGATTTGAACTCAGGCAGGCGCACTCCGGGGCTTCCCAGGTGGCTCAGAATCCGCCTGCCAATCTTAGAGACGCAATTTCCATCCCTGGGTCTGGAAGATCCCCTGGAGAAGGAAATGGCTACCCACTCCTGTGTTCTCACCTGGGAAATCCCATAGAAAAAAGGAGCCTGGCGGGCTACAGTCCGTGGGATCGCAACGAGTCGGACACGACTTAGCGTCTAAACAACATCAAGGTGCACTCCCAAGCTCCCTTTTCTCAACTGCCATCGACAGTCCTACCACCTGAGAGTAATTCACTAGCTATCGGGGCATAGAGATCCGTCAGGCTGTCCCATCTGACTGGGGGCCCCACCTGGGTGTCAGCCAAGAAAAGGGAGCCCCGGTGCCCAAGAGGGGCATCCGAGACCCGGGTGAGGGTCCTCAGTCTGGGGCGCGTGCGCCAGGCCGCGAGTCAGGGGCGAGGGGGCTGAGGAGCGCGCTCGGGAGAGCCGCCAGCGCGCCTCCGCCCGCCTGCCCAGCTTCTCGAGTGTCCAGGCTGGGAGGTGGGGTGGGATGGGCCGGGTCCTCCCAGGACCCCGTGTCCCCACCCAGATTCCAGGCCGGGCGCCCAGCTCGCTCCAGCCTGGCCGAGGGCGCGCCTGGAAGCCCCGCCCACCCGGCGCCCCTCCCCCGGGAAGGTACGCGCCACCTTCTCGGGAGCGGCGGGGGGAGCCGGGGCCTGCGGGCGCCCCGCCCCCCGCGAGTAGTGACCGGCCGCCGCCGCCGCGCCGCACTCGGGGCTCCCGCGTCGCCGCCCGCTCACCTGCGCCAGCTGCCCGCCCCTCGGTGCGCGCCGGGGCCTCCGCCGCCCAGTGCCCAGCCCGGCGCAGCGACCCGCCGCCCCGCCCGGCCGCCACCATGAACTCGCTCTTCAGGAAGAGAAACAAAGGCAAATACAGCCCCACGGTTCGGACCCGCAGGTGAGGGGCCGCACTGGGCCGGGATGCGCGGCCCGGGCCGTGAGGGGAACGGCCGGGCCTCCGGGGCTGCGGCGGCTGGGAGGGGGTGCGCACCGCCCTGGGAGCCCCGCGGGGCGGGGAGCCCAGCCTGGAGTGCGCGACGCGCGGGGACGCGGGCGCCCGAGGGCTACCCTTGAGCTGGGAAGCACGGCCAAGGTGGGAATGGAGGTGGGCCGGGGGCGCGGAAGGAAAACACGCTGTTTGGCACCGGAAAGTTCTAGGAGCCGGGAGAGTACTGGCTTGGGCGCTTAGAGACCAAGGTACTGAGGTGGAGTCACAGCGGGGTGGAGGGGTTCTTCGCGTCCCGCGGTCGCCCTTGGGCCAGGGGTCCTCGCGGGCCAGGAAGCACCGCCCGGGTGGAGAGTGGTGTGTCCGGCGGACGCTACACCCAAGGCGGGGGCGGGGGCGGGGGTGTGTGCACGGACAGAAGCACCGTCTAGGGGCGCACCCACGCGGTGAAGTTGAGCTGGAGCGGGGGGGCGTGGCTGGGGACGTTCACCGACGCTCCTTGGAGGGGCGCGCAGGTGCTTCTGGAGTCGGGGAGGCGAGAGGTGAGGGGACGAATTGGGGGGCGGGGAACGTGCCACCTGCAGCAGAACTTTCCGGCACCTGCCATCCTGCGCTCCAGAGCCTGGTTCGGAGGAAGCCGTGGGTGTGGGGTTGGGGGAACCCGGGCTGAGGCACCTCTGGTCCACACCCGCTACCCCACCCCGAGGTCTGCGGAGCTCCTGGAAGGGCGGTGGGACCTTCTCCCTGAGTGATTTCTCAGGGGCGTGGCTGCCCCTAGCACCCCCCCGCCCCCCTCCACCAACCAGCGCCGAAACTGGCGGCGTCTCTGAGAGCCTCCGGTTCCCAGGACCGCCTGGGAAGGGAATGACATGTCTCGATGTGTTTGCGTTGAAAGATGTGTTTGCGTTGAAACGGCAGCCCATGTCCGCTTGGTAAGCCTAATGTATTCACTTAATAACCGGTTTAGGGGAACCTCAGTGGAGATGCTGAGATTGAGGGAGGGGGCAAGACCTCAGACCCGTCCTTGGCCTCTCTCTAGGGAAAAGGAGGCAGGGGCTATAGCTGAGAGGGAGCCTTTATCCAACAAGGGGCTTCAGGCAGGTGGGGAAACTAAAAAAAAATTGCAGAGCCCACCTGCCCCAAGTGTATCCACCCCAAAGTGCCCTCATCTGAGACCCCTTCCCCTGGAAGCAGTCCCTCACTCCCTCCCAGGTCAGGGATGAAGGCGAGGAGACCCGGGCCTGCACTCCCACCCTGCCCCTGTGGTCCAGCCCAGGCAGACCTGTCTGACAGGTGCAGGCACCCTGGGCATGGCGTGGAGAGGGTGGGCCCTCCATTGGGTCTTTGTTCAGTCAGTTCAGTCACTCAGTCGTGTCCAACTCTTTGTGACCCCATTGATTGCAGCAAGCCAGGCCTCCCTGTCCATCGCCAACTCCAGGAGCCTGCTCAATCTCATGTCCATCGAGTCAGGGATGCCATCCAGCCATCTCATGGTGCCCTCACCTGAGACGTAGAGGGTGGGCCCTCCATGCCTTTGAATTCTAGGCTTTTCAGAAACTCCACTCCCCTGTGACCCCACTGCCCCTTCTCCCCTCTGCCTTGTTTCAAGTTCAGAAGTATTTCTTTCCCTCCCCTCCCGGGGTCCCCCCGCCCCCACCACACCCCCGCCACACACACATACAAGCCTCCCTGGTCTTTCCCAACCCCAGGGATTGGGCAGGGCTCTGCACGCTGCTCCTCAGTGGCCAGGTCCAGCTGGCTCTCCAACCCAGCTGGGGTCCCATCCAGTCCCTGAACTATTCTTTCAGATGTTGCACAATCAGGCGCTCTGTGCCAGCCAGGGAGGGCTGTGCTGTTCTTCCCTGACCAAGACCAGGGCCCCTCCAGTCCTCCACACACACGCACACACCCACACACCAGGAGATGGGCCAGCCTTGCCCTGTTCTCCGCCTCCCTCATCCCTCTGAGCCTCCCCTTCTTCCAGCTCTTCATCCGTCCAGTCCCCCAAGGGCTGGGCTTGGACCTAACAAAAGGTTATAATGAATCTGGACAATCTGGGAGGGTCTTGGCCTTCCCAGCAGAGAGCAGGAAGGAAGCAATTAACATCCTTTACAGCTTCAGGGACTCAGGGTTAATGGGCATGGGTCCTGCACTTCACAATACCCCTGGCCCAAGGCAGCCACCCGCTGCCCCTAGTTGAATGTGTGATCTCAGCTTGGAGGTCTCTTTCTCCAGGAAGCCCTCCCCGATTCTTCCCAAGATGGGACGAGATTCTTCCTTTGGGCCCTGTGGCCTTGCACAGTCACAGCCCTGTGTAGATGCCAGGTGACCGTGGTCTTGCCAGCCCAGCATGTTCCCCTTGGTGGAGACAAGTTCATGGAACAGATTGCACAGTTGAAGGTAGCCTCTTGAGTGTTACCCAGTGCTTGGCTCTGTACCCGTAGCTCTAAGATGTGCTCGCTGGTCACAGGATGCTGGCCCCCAAGTTACTCTTGCACCCTGAGTTTTCTGGGGGCTTCCTCTTCTGTCTGGGGGAGGGCAGGGTTGCCAGTGAGATTCAGCATTGAGGTGGTCAGTTGAACACCTCGCCTCTGGTTCCAGAAAGGCTCAGGAACCTCTATGAATCTCAGTTTCCTCATTTGCAAGGCAGGCCTGGTACTAATATCTTCTGTGTGGGGTTGCTGGGAGGAGCCAACATAACAATGGGGAGGATTTCCCCCCGCCCTGCCCTGCGCTCCCCGCTCCGCTGCCCCGGGCACATAGGAAGTGCCCAGAGTGAGGGTCAGCATCCCTGCCCCCAGCAAAGGGAATTCAGGAGCCAGGTGACTTGCACACAACCCCGCTGTCACAGGCTTTGGATGGCACAAGTGAACAGAAATTCGTGGAGAGCCCCTTAGGAGAAAACTGCCCCTCCCTGTTTGTCAGCCTTGTAGCAGCTGGAACTGGGTGTGAACTCCGCTGCTCCTGCTGCCCTGGTTTCTAATGACAGGTGTCGGAACTGGTGTTCACACCTGAGCTAATGACAGGGGCAGGCTGCTGCTGCAGGGTCACCAAGGATAGTGTCCAGCTCAGCGGGGAGGGCCTTGAGGGGCCCTGGTCCTACCGCCCTGCTTGGATGCTGAGAGTACAGCCCTGGCCAGTCCTTGCTCTCCAGCTGTGCCACCTGGGGACAGCTGCATGGCCTCTCTGAGCCTCTGCTTTCTCAGCTGTGGAATGGGCATAAAAATACTACCTGCCTGGTGATATTGTTGGCATGAGGATTAAATGAAATAATGCAGGGAAAGGGTTGAGAATTACAGGAAGCCTCGATCCACAGCAGCTGTGATAGTTATAACTGTTGAATACATCTAAATAGGCACCTGCTATGTATCTGGGATTGAGCTGACTCCGCAATGGACAGGCAGTGCACTGCGCAACTCCTGGGGTGCCATTCCGAGGAGTAGGGGTGGCTGTGGAGGAGACGTTGACGATCTCTACATTTGATGGAACTTTGCTTAATTACCACTGTGGTTGCAGGACTGTGTCATGGTGGTGATGGGAACCACTGAGAGTTTGGGGGGACATAGAGCTGGACAGATGAGATTTCCAGCCTGACGGCCCTGTTGCTCCCTGACTGGTCTGAAGTGAGATCTGTCAGGGTTAGGGTGGAGACCTGGATTATCGGGGAGGACTTCCTGTGGAGGTGTCTGACCTGTCATTGCGAGGGATGGATGGTTAGACCCAGCTCTGCAGTTAGACTGAACTCTGCCTGTGTTTGAGCTTGGCAAAGAAATTTGGCCTCGCTAGGAGCCTCAGCTTCCCCCTCAGTAAAATGGGACTAATTTTGCCCCTCTACCCAGACCTGGGTCCCAGTGAGCACCCAGCAGCCTGGCCTCAGTTCTTGACCTCACCTAGGCAAAGTCCTACAAGAATGGCCCAGTCCTAATGGGGACATCCTGTGGGAGAGGCAGGGCCCAAGGGTTTGGAGGCTGGTGAAAGGGGCGTGTGTCCTCCTGGAAGCTAGCTGGGGTACCCTGGGCCCCTCGGTGATTAAGAGCGTGTCATCCAGGTGTGGGTCCAAACCCCAGCTTTGCCTCTCCTGAGCTGTGTGACCTTGGGCAGGTCACGAAACACTTGAATCTCAGTTTCCTCATCTGTGAAATGGGAGTGTTGCAGCAGCCATCAGTTGGTGAGGTCACTAGTGGCTCAAGTGAGAGAATGCATGTGACGGGCCCAGCTCCCAGTGAGTGCTCACTAAGTCATGGTAGAGACAGTGGTGAGTGCACACTGCTGTTAAAGATGAAAAGTGAAACTCGCTCAGTTGTGTCCGACTCTTTGTGACCCCATGGACTATACAGTCCATGGAATTCTCCAGGCCAGAATACTGGAGTGGGTAGCCGTCCCCTTCTCCAAAGGATCTTCCCAACCCAGGGATCGAACCCAGGTTTCCCGCATTGCAGGCGGGTTCTTTACCAGCTGAGCCCCAAAGATGAGGATGGTGCTAAGAACGGAGCTGACCAGGCAGCTGGGCTCCTTCCAGCTGTGGAGGCTGTTGCCCCAGGGGCACAGGAGGTCAGCTGACTCCCATTCATTCACCCTAGCATTCATGTGGACCCCACACACACCTTAAGAAGACACATGGAAAGACACACCTGCATGCATTGATTAGTGTCAGTTGCAAAGCTCGAACAGTCTGCAGGAGGGTCCTGTCAGCAAAGTTCCCCTCCCACTACGTGGGTAGCCAGGACTGGAGTGATCCGCCCAGCCATTTCTCAACACCTGCTGTGCACCCAGCACAGCCATGGATGTTTTATATATATATGTATATATATAAAATCTCATTCTGACACCGAGCCTGTAAGGCTGCTGCTGGTATCCCATTTCACAGAGAAGAACACTGAGGCCCAGAGTAAAGGCACTCGCCTTGCATTCACGGCTCACACATGGCCAATGTTGGGGCCCTGGAGAAGGAAACTAGGGCTCCCCACCTCAACCTGGGGCTGGTGCTATCTCTGGGGACTGCCCCAGGCCAGATGGTGGAGTCACTGGGTTTTGTATCCCTGACTCCGCCCAGCAACCCTTTCCACCTCCCCTCTCTCTGGCTTTGCCCTCACTTGCCCAGTGCTGTTGCAGAGGGAACGAGACCTGGTGAACTAGATTCAGGACAGAACGGAGCTGAACATGTAACAGTGCTGCTAATGGTGGCATTTCAGACACAGTCAGGGAGCTTCTCTGGGGAGAGGCTTACCTCAAGTCATACCTTTTAGGCAACACTCCTAGGAGAGTGAGGGGCCTCTGGAGGGCCCTGGGGGCTGGGGGAGAAGCTGCCTTTGAGAACATGTCCAAAGCTCCTTGTCAAGAGATTTCTGGCTCCTCTCTGCTCCAGGCAGCACTGTGTGGGGTGTTGCCAGCGCCACCTGCCACTCTCCAGCCTGCCTGCCTGCCTGCCCTGACCTGTCTTAGGAATGGGGAGACGGAAATGGCCCCTGGTCTTTGTTCTCTCTGGTTTTAATGGGTCTTCTGTCCTCCTGAGCCTAGGCAGCGAGGCCCCCGGTGCCCCTTCCTGCCTCCAGGTAGACTGAGCCCTGCCCTGGCCTCTTGGCTCCCTGCCTCCTGAGCGGGCAGCCCCGCTGGGCCCCCAGGCCCTGTCACCAGTGCCCCTGCTGCAGCTGCTTCACCATTCCTGCCTCTGCCCCATCACCCCACTCCCTCCTCCCCATGGCAGCCAGGGAGCTCTCTCTTGTTGTTCAGTTGCTCATGTCCCATTCTTTGTGACCCTATGGACTGCAGCACACCAGGCTTCCCTGTCTTTCACTATCTCCCAGAGTTTGCTCAAACTCATGTCCATTGAATCGGTGATGCCATCCAACCAACCTCATCCTCTGCCATCCCCTTCTCCTACCCTCAATCTTTCCCAGCATCAGGGTCTTTTCTAGGCAGCTCTTTGCATCAGGGGGCCAAAGTATTGGAGCTTCAGCTTCAGCATCAGTCCTGCCAATGAATATTTAGGATTGACTGGTTTGATCTCCTTGCTGTCCAAGGGACTCTCAAGAGTCTCCCTGCCAGATGTCAGTCTGGTCCTGTCCACCCCCTCCCCGCTGGTTCATCCCAGCCCAAGCTTCCCTTTCCTCTCAGGCCCTGGGAACCGCCACCCTGCATACTGTGAGTTCATTCCCCTCTCCTTTCCGTGACCCTTCCAGCCCCTGAGCCTTTGCGCATGCTGTTCCTCCCACCTGGAATGCCCTTCCCACCCCTCCGGGCTCACTTCTCTTCCTCACCTGGTCTCTGTTCCTTGGGGAAGCCCTCCCTAAACCTCTCTTTCCCCAGGCAGATCCACTTCCTGCATTGTCTCCCCCATCTTCTTGGTCACTCTTATCTCAGCGGCCGTTGGGTGGTCTGATGGAGATGAAGGTCTGTCTGCCCCAGAGACTGGCAGGGCGGCACGTGTGCTGAATGAGTGAATGAATGAGTGAGGGTGGCCCTGGGGGCCTGCAGAGGTTTCCCCCTCCTGAAACATCTCAGGCTGATGCAGACACTCATGCTCACACACAAGACACGCACGCACTCGTCCCCACCAAGAAACGGGGTGGGCGGGTGGGGCTTCTATCTAGCAGAAAAGAATAAGGGATCCTGAGCAGAGGGCCCCGGGCCCCCGTCCCCACCCCCGTTTTCTGTGCTCTCTGTAAGCAGGCTGCAACAATGCTGTGTGACAAGTGCAGAGACAGTGGAGGCAAAGGAGGGGGATGGGTGCAGAGGGAGCAGCAAGGGTCACGAGACAGCGAGGTGGGCGTCCACGCGCGTCGGCCTGCGGAGGCATCCCATGGTGTGAACAGAGCAAGCTAAGGACGCAGACAGCACATTTGTGTGCATTTGCAAACATTCGTTCCGGGACTTCCCTGGTGGTCCAGTGGCTGAGACTCCGAGCTCCCAGTGCAGGGGGCCTGGGTTCCATCCCTCGTCAGGGAACTAGGTTCCGCATGGTGCAACTCAAGACCCCACGTGCTGCACCTGAGACTCAGCACATCCAAATAAATAAATGTTAACAAAAGAAGAAACTGAGAGATCATAGTAACAAAAACACTCTTTAAAAAATAAATAATTTAAAAATTCATACAAAGTAATTCCATGTATGTTTATAGAAGCAGACGCCGATATGTAGTGAAAGTTTAAGACAGGCTTAGGAAGAAACCTGTGTAGATCACAACAAACTGGAAAATTCTTCAAGAGATGGGAATACCAGACCACTTTACCTGCCTCCTGAGAAATCTGTATGCAGGTCAAGAAGCAACAGTTAGAACCAGACATGGAACGACGGACTGGTTCCAAATTGGGAAAGGACTACATCAAGGCTATATCTTGTCACGCCGCTTATTTAACTTATATGCAGAGTACATCATGCAAAATACTGGGCTGGATCAAGCACAAGCTGGAATCAAGATGGCCAGGAGAAATATCAATAACCTCAGATATGCAGATGACACCACCCTATGGCAGAAAGTGAAGAGGAACTAAAGAGCCTCTTGATGAAAGTGAAAGAGGAGGGTGAAAAAGTTCGCTTAAAATTCAACATTCAGAAAACTAAGATCTTGGCATCTGGTCCCATCACTTCATGGCAAATAGATGGGGAAACAATGGAAACAGTGACAGAGTTTATTTTCTTGGGCTCCAAAATCACTGCAGATGGTGACTGCAGCCATGAAATTAAAAGACGCTTGCTCCTTGGAAGAAAAGCCATGACCAACCTAGACAGCGTATTAAAAAGAATACATTTGAATCAGTTCTAATGAGATGGATGAAACTGGAACCTATTATACAGAGTGAAGTAAGCCAGAAAGAAAAACACCAATACAGTATACTAACGCATATATATGGAATTTAGAAAGATGGTAACAATAACCCTGTGTACGAGACAGCAAAAGAGACACTGATGTATAGATCAGTCTTATGGACTCTGTGGGAGAGGGAGAGGGTGGGGAGATTTGGGAGAATGGCATTGAAACATGTATAATATCATGTATGAAACGAGTCACCAGTCCAGGTTTGATGCAAGATACTGGATGCTTGGGGCTGGTGCACTGGGACGACCCAGAGGGAGGGTATGGGGAGGGAGGAGGGAGGAGGGTTCAGGATGGGGAACACAGGTATACCTGTGGCGGATTCATTTTGATATTTGGCAAAACTAATACAATATTGTAAAGTTTAAAAATAAAATTTAAAAAATGAAAAAAAAAAAGCAGAGACATTACTTTGCCAACAAAGGTCCAACTACTGATTTTTCCAGTAGTCATGTATGGATGTGAGAGTTGGACTATAAAGAAAGCTGAGCACTGAAGAATTGATGCTTTTGAACTGTAGTGTTGGAGAAGACTCTTGAGAATCCCTTGGACTGCAAGGAGATCCAACCAATCCATCCTAAAGGAAATCAGTCCTGAATGTTCATTGGAAGGACTGATGCTGAAGCTGAAACTCCAATACTTTGGCCACCTGATGCGAATAACTTGGAAAAGACCCTGATGCTGGGAAAGATTGAAGGCAGGAGGAGAAGGGGACGACAGAGGATGCGATGGTTAGATGGCATCACTGACTCGCTGGACATGAGTTTGAGCAAGCTCCGGAAGTTATTGATGGACAGGGAAGCCTGGTGTGCTGCAATCCATGGGGTTGCAGAGTCAGACACGACTGAGCGACTGAACCGAACTGAGGGAGAAACCAGCGGCTCCAAAATTATGCTCCCCCAGAGGAGGGGGCTCAGAGGGTACTGAATAATAACACTGTTTTTGAAAAAAATCTGAAACACGTATGGCTGAGTGGGAACATCAGCGAAGTCTCGGTGGCATTCTTTTCCATACTTTTCTGCACATTTGAGCTAGGTTAAGAGTTTTCAATTTTTAAAAGTGAGGGGTGGGCTAGACCAGGGGGGTTGGAGCTGATCCAGCCTGGAGGGAAGCCTGCAGTTCTGGATCCAAGTCCAGTCAGCAGGTAGAGAGCAGGGAGGAAGAGGGAGCGGGCCTCAGCAGGGGGAGATGTCCAAGGCCTGGGGAGCAAGAATGGAGGGCTCTGGATGCGGAGACTCAGAAGTGTGGGAGGGAACCACGGCCAGGAGCGGGAGAGGTGTGGACATGTGACAGCCTCTGAGGCTGAGGTGCAGAGGAGCAGCCATCCTGAATTATGACTGTACTGTCCTTCTTAGACATCAGTGCCCTTGTCTCTCTTTTCCAGGTGAGGCTCAATGTTTTAGAGTCTCAGCGGCTCTGAGCTGGGAGCAGATGAGCTGGCTGCAGAGGTGTCCCCTCTGGCCACCCAGCCCATCCTTTCCTGGACAGAGGGCTTGTCAGGTATTATAAATGCACAGCTGACTGGCCAGAGGCTCCACCCCACCCGCAGCCCGCTGACTCTGGAAGGCTGTGGGGCTGCAAGAAGACAGCCCTGTGCAGAATTCTTTGCTGCTCCAGCAGCCGGGGCTCAGATGTCAGACTCGTGGCTTTGAGGGCTTTTCACTTCTCCATGCTGGGATGGGAACTTTCGGGTTCCAGCTGAAGGTTGAGAAAGGATTCAAAGTTTGTGCCACCATGAACAGCGGAGGCTCCAGTCCTGCTGCTCTGCACCAGGAACTTGACTCTTCCCAACTATAAACTGGGCAATGAAACCCCCATGTTACTGAGAGGGAAGCTGAGGCTGAGGTCAGGGATGGAGGTGAAGTAGAAAGAGCCTGGGTTTGGGAGCCATGGATCCGCTTTCCAGGCCCAGTTGTGCCTCTTGTCAGCTGTGCTGCTGCTGGCCACCTTCCTGCCCCACTGTGGGCTTCACGAAGGTAGGGGCTTTGCAGACCACGTGGTCACTCCCACACCCCCCGAAAGATGCCTCACACATAGTAGGTGCTCAGTGAGCAGCAGTGAGAGGTCTGTTTTGAATCTACAAATTAGAGGCGTGTAGAATCACGGAGAGAACTGGAGATGATGTGTGTAAAAGCAGCAGGCACATAGTAGGTGCTTCCTATTTGGAGGCCAGTACTCCTTGTCCACTGGTTTTGAACCCGGAATGATGTCCTAACAACTGGGGTTGTCACAGTTGGCTTGAGGCCCATTTAAATCTTGGAAAAATCTCCAAGACACACCCTGGTGTTACTCAAAGAGGTTTGAACTTGTGTGTGTGTGTGTGTGTGTGTGTGTGTGTCTGTAACGAGAGCCCAAAAGCACAAGCCTGACATGAGGCCCCGAGGTGGGGAGGCCTTCCCCGGGTGGAAGCAGATTAAACCATGAAACAGAGCTATAGTTACTCCACCAGCAGCCTTCTCACTGTAGAATCTACTTCCCCAGGATTAGTAGACAGTAAATTCCTCCACACCCAGCTAATTATCACTGAGGTTTCTAGTAGGGAGCCCGTCAGTCAGTTGACCTGTCAGTCTGGTAATTTTTGGATGCTTTCTGAGTACTGTTCTCTACAAGACTTCCTTCCTGCAGAGACCTGGGAATTCTTCCTCGACCTTGCAGCACATGACTCTGGTTCGTTTCCTTGTTCCCAGCCCTGCCAGCGCGTTAGAATCACCCGAGTTTTGGGACTTCCCTTGTAGTACAGTGGTTAAGACTCCGAGTTCCCAATGCAGGGGGCCCGGGTTCCATCCCTGCTCGGGGAACTAGGTCCACGTGCTGCAACTAAGACCTGGTACAGCCAAATTAAAAAAAAAAAAAAAATTACGTGAGCCTTGCAGGTGATGTCCAGGTCCTATGGCAGACCAATTAGGTCAAAATCAGTGAGGCAGGGCCCAGACTTCAGTCTTCTGAGAAGAAGCCGTCAAACCCCGTGTTTACGCAACTTGTCCGTAGAGTTACAGGTACCTTTGTTGTTGTTTAGTCGCTAAGATACATCCAACTCTTCTGCAGCCCCGTGGGCTGCCCATGGGATTTCCCAGGCAAGAATACTGGAGTGGGTTGCCGTTTCCTTCCCCATGGGATCTTCCAGACCCAGGAATCAAACCCATGGCTCTTGCCACGTCTCCTGCTTTGCCGGCGGGTTCTTTACCGCTGAGCCACCACTGCACCTTGCTCTTCCTTTCAAACAGCTAAAGCAGCAGTTGCCTGGTCTGTCGCACTCTATTCTTTTAGTCCCAACCTTCCTGTGTAATTTTATTTTAGATATGTGCCTTACAAAATGGCGTAGAGTTGGCTTTTGTCTTGTTTTCCTATTCTCCCCTGAGAGTCTTATCCTTTAGCGGGTGAGTTTAACTCATTCTCATTTATTGTACTGACTGCTGTGTTTGGACCTGCTGCTGCCATATATTTTGTATTTCCTATTTATCATGCTTTCTCTTTGTTTCCTTCTTGCTCTCTTCTTGCGTTTTATGGGACTGACCTTTATTTTCACAATTAAATTAGGATACAAGGCCTGAAGTGGGCAGAGTGGATGAAAATACCCTGACCCAAACAGTCTGAATCTCTGGAATTACAGTTATTGGAGAGCTTTTCTAAATCCTGCCTATTATACCATAAACTTTTGGACAATAGGACTTAACTTACCTTTTGGTGGAGGTTCTTCTGTGGCTCTTAATTCCAGGATTTGTGTAGGCTGGGGGCTCAACAAATAGGTGTCAAATTAAATAGACATTTTAAGCATGTTGACAGCTCCAGGGACTTGGTGATGGAGAAGGGCCTGTCCCCAGGGCCTGTAAGAGGGGCAGAGAGATGACAAGGAGTTGGGGGTGTGGTGAAAATTTATTCAGCAATTACTGAATATCTGGAAATCTTGGCAATCTGGAAAGCTGACAGGGGGTGGCAACAGTCACCATCATGGACACTAACCTTCTGGCCCCAGGCAGGTCTCCCTTCCTGCCCAGGCTCAGTTTATGTATCTGCACTGGAAGCAGTAATAGTACCAAGCTTAATGATGGGTTGTTAGGATCAAAGCAGGAACGCATGTCAGACACTGGGGGAGGGTGTAGCCCAGGGAGGGGTTCCGTCATACCAGTTCCTTCCCCCTGAATGGCCTGTTCAGAGGGACAGGCTGGGAGCCCCTCATGGTGGCATCTTAAGAGAATGAATGACTCAGCCTCACCTACCACCACTGATGGTTACTCAACCACTGGGATAATTATACTGCTGAAGATGCCAACGAGATGTAAGTCACTGTGCCTCCTCTGGGTGGTGAACGCCTTTCTGCTTTGTCTCATGTCCTTGATCTCTCCGCATCAGTTTGTGGAATAGTATTGACAGACCCTGATGCTGGGATAGATTGAGGGCAGGAGGAGAAGAGGGCGACAGAGAATGAGATGGTTGGATGGCGTCTCCAACTCAATGGACATGGTTTGAACAAGCTCAGGGAGATGGTGAAGGACAAGGAAGCCGTGTGCTCCAGTCCATGGGGTCACAAAGAGTCGGACACGACTTAGCGACTGAACAACAATATTGACATCCCTTTTGTTCTGAGGAGGTGGCTCCAACACCTGTTCGGATCTTGACACCCTCACTTCCTAACAGTGTGACTTTGAGCAGGTTTTTTAGCCTCAGTTATCTTCATCTGAAAAATGAGGAGAGAAGAATTATTCACATGCTGTAAAGTGTCTGCTCGATTCAACATGTATTTATTGAGCCCCAAGCCTGTGCAAAGCCTGGAATTAAAGGCTACAGAAGGGTCCTCCCAAAAGATGAGTAAATCCTTACTGTCCAAAAGTTTATCACCTAATAGAATTAAGAAAAGTACCCCCAATTACCATGAGGGCATGTTTCTCCCAAGATTGCCAGGTGTCAGGAGGTGCTTCAGGAATAGGCCAAGCGGGTGACGGGCACCTAGTGAGTCCTCTCAGTGTCTGGCTGTGCGTTTCTTCAGTCATTTCCTGCACCTCCTGTGTGTGCCTTTGCGGTAGAGACAGGGCAGGTGTCCTGGAGTGAAAGCCTTTGCTCTCTCTAGCCTGGCAGTGTTTAAAGAAGGTGGGGTCTGGGGGCCACCTGGCACCCAAGATGAACTTGGAGGTTCCTCTGAGGGCTGCCTAGGCCCTGGAGGCAGGCAGGACCCAGAAGGGGTTGACCATGGGGAACAGGAGGCCAGGCCCCTTCTCTGAACTCTAGGAGGGGCGAGACTGGGACAGGCTGGTTCCCAGGAGAGGTGTGGGCTCCTGTGCATGCCAGACATTCCGAGACTGATCATCCGGCTCCGCTCACACCCACTGAGACAGAATTAACCCCAAAAGGGAGGGACTGTGGACATCGTCAAGGACCAGAACGTGGGGACTGACTCAGGCCTGGAAGGTGAGGTGGTGCTGGCCAGGGAGGAAGGGCCATCACCATCAGCCACACCTGGTCCCTGCTGGTTCCCATCTTGATGCCCAGAAAGAAAAAGCAAGTTGGGCGTGACCAACAGGTGACAGAACAGTTCTAGACAGGCAGCGACTGCTGGGGTGGGGGCTTATGGTAGGGCTGTGGCCCCTCTGTAGTGGTATGACCCCCTGGAGGTGGGTCAGGAAAGAGGCCGTTCTCCCAGGAAGGAGGATGGCGTGGCTGGAGCAAGCTACGTGGCAGACTCTGGCCTGTGGCCGTGGGCAGAGACACTGGAGCTCTGGGGGCCCGGGAAAGGGTGTGGGGCTGTGGTCTGTGTGCTCTGGCGCTGCGCACCCAGGCACCGCGCTCTGCTGAGCACAGCTGGGAGCCCTGGATTGTTTTGAAGTCAGGCAGCCAGAGACCCATAGACGAGACCTGCCCTTGGGCAGGTGTCTGGCCAGTCTGGACACTGGCAAAGCAAAGGAAATGACCTTTTTTTTTTCCCAATTAATTAATTTACTTGGCTGTGTCAGTTCTTCGTTGCAGTGCACAGGATCTCCGCTGTGTCACAGGGCATCTTTCATTGTTGAGGCTTCTAGTTGAGGCTCAGTGGCCCCACAGCATGTGGGATCATAGTTCCCCCACCAGGGATCGAAGCCATATCCCCTATATTGCAAGGTGGATCCTTAACCACTGGACCACCAGGGAAGTCCCAGGAAATGACCTTTTATTAAGTGGCCCTAGGGCACTAGTGGTAAAGAACCCACCTACCAATTCAGGAGATGTAAGAGATGTGGTTCGATCTCTGGGTCGGGAAGATCCCCTGGAGGAGGGCATGGCAACCCACTCCAGTATTCTTGCCTGGAGAATCCCATGGACAGAGGAGCCTGGTGGGCTACAGTCTATTGGATCATGAAGAGTCAGACGTGACTGAAATGACTTAGCATGTACGCGTGGATGCTGATAACTACCTTATGATGTACGCAGGTGCCAGGCGCTAATGTTCCAAGCCTCCTCCAGCTTCATTATGGCAGAACTGATGGGCTGCAGTCATTGTGGGCTTATCGCAGAGCGGTCCAGGGGCTGCAGAATCACCCAGAACTATGCCGTCGTATTTGTTAACCACTTGGCCATGTGAGATGTGCATAGAACAACCTGAGATGCCCTGCAAGTGTAAACCACATGCCAAGTGTTGAGGAAAAGAGAATGTAAACCGTCTCTTTAATAATGTTCTATTGACTATCAGAATAATGGTTTAGCTCTACTGTGTGTGAGTGTTAAGTCACTTCAGTCGTGTCTGACTCTTTGCAATCCCGTGGACTGTAGCCTGCCAGGCTCCTCTGTCCATGGATTTCCCAGGCAAGAATACTGGACTGGGTTGCCATGCCCTCCTCCAGGGGATCTTCCTAACCCAGGGATTGAACCTGCATCCCTTATGTCTCTTGCATTAGCTGCTGCTGCTGCTTCTGCTAAGTCACTTCAGTCGTGTCCGACCCTGTGTGACCCCATAGATGGCAGTCCACCAGGCTCCCCCGTCCCTGGGATTCTCCAGGCAAGAACACTGGAGTGGGTTGCCATTCCTTCTCCAACACATGAAAGTGAAAAGTGAAAGTGAAGTCATTCAGTTGTGTCGGACTCCTAGTGACCCCATGGACTGCAGCCTACCAGGCTCCTCCGTCCATGGGATTTTCCAGGCAAGAGTACTGGAGTGGGGTGCCATTGCCTAATACAGCATTAGCTGTATTAGGTTAAATCAAATGGTGTATAAAAGTTGAGTTCACCTGTTTCTTTTTATGTTTTTCAAATGGCTACTAGGAAGATTTAAACTACAAATGTGCTCACATTCTGTTTTTATTGGACAGCGGAGGCCTTGAAAGCAAATCAACCTAGCCCCCACCCTATCTGCCTTGGGAACATTTTCCACCTATCAGATATGTCTTTCTGTTTGCTACCCAGTCAGTGGATCCAATAACCTCATTGTGCAGACAAGGAAATTAAAGGTAGGCAGGTGAAACAGCACATGTTGTTATTCCAAATGCCAGCAGCTGTTCATTAGATTACTGCTGGGACGAGCTCTGTGCCGGGCACCATGGACACAGCAGTGAGCCAAACAGACCAAAATTCCAACAATCCTGAGCCTTCCTGGTGTGACATGCACGTCCAAGGTCCAAAGTGTTTTATGAGGCTCCTCTCTTTGAACTGTCTCCATCCTCTGGATGGGGCTGATTCTTATTCCCATTTTGCAGATGAGAAAACTAAGGCACAGAGAGGCTAAGGAACCTGCCCGAGCTCTCTCAGTCTCTGTTCTTTCCCTGGGCCAGGCTGACTCAGTTTCCCTCCCTGCAGGCAGGATGGAGAGGAATGGACCAGTGGGTGCAGGGAGAGCTGACAGCAGGAAGGGCTGGGCCGGGTCCCGGACAGGAGAGCGAGCTCTCTTCTGAGTGTGTTTAGAGCATCGACAAGCCTGAGGCTGGACAATGGCAAGATCTGGTTGAGTCTTTGAAAGATCTCTCCTACAAATGTGCAGAAGTTGGCTGGAGGCAGCAAGGGTCAGAGTGCAAGGAGATGGCTGGGCGTGGCCGTTACATTGGTCCAGGCGAGAGGTGATGCTCTTGATCAAGGTGAGGGCCTTAGGGCCAGAGAGAGGATGGAGGCACAGGGCTCTCTTCCCAGGCACAGGGCTCTCTTCCAGGTGGAGTCAGGGGCGGCAGAGGCAGGGGTCTGGGGTGGTCTTGGGGTTCTGCTTGAACAACTGGGTAGACAAAGCCTCTCCACCCTGCACGTCTGCAGTGTCCCTGCTGCAGACCAGGGACGGCAAATCTCATGGTGGAAACACCCTAAACCCCTCAAATCCCAGACCTAGTGACCTAATGCTTACTCCAAACCCAGGAGGGTTCCTCCAGACTGGGGCTGGGAGCTACGCCCTCTCATTGCCCATATATGTGCATGGCCCCTCCCCTCAGGAGCTGGTGGAGACATTCCCAAATGTCGAGGTGACTTGTGAATTCTCCATGCCCGGGCGAGGTGACATCCACAAGGCGGAAGCAGAGTGTGTCTGGGCTTGCATGAAGATCAGTGTGGATGGCCCGGGTGGCCCAGGGACTTTTTTTTTCAGCTCCCCCATGCCTCTGGGTTCTGACATGGGGCCTTGGCTGTCAGCTTTTATCAACTCCTTAAAAGGAGCCCAAATCCCTGGGTGGTGACTCTGGGTGGAAGCAAAGAACCTGGGCTGCCTGCAAGGCACCACTTTGTATCTGTTCTCTCAACCGTGCCCTAGCCCTGAGGGGTGTGGACTACCGTGACCCCCAGTGACAGACGGGTAACCTGAGGCTCAGAAGGTTAGGTGACTGACAGCTTAATAAGGACTGAGTCAGGATCTGGATCTAGATCGCCGGCCTTGGTCCGGATGCTTAACCACCAGGTTATACTGCAGTAAGGCTTATCATGGAAAAGGGCCAGGGGCTCCCCACCCAAAGTAAAGCATGAAGGAGTGATTGGTGGTAGGTGGGGCTGAGGGTCCTGCAAGAGCCCTGGGTGCTCTGTCTTTCTCCACGTGGAGCATCCGCAGAGTCTGGGTGACCCGGAGTGCCACCTCTGTCCCCACTTCTCTGATCGGCTTTCCTGCCGGCCCACTGACCAGACCCCACCCCGCTGGGCTTCACAGCACGGGGTTCCAGCCCCGGCTCCCAAGTCTGCAGCTGACCTCCTGGGCTGTGAGCAGCCACCCGCAGAGCAGGCCAGGCTGTGCTTCTAGAGTTTCTAACTCCGGTGACAGAGTGAGGGTGCCCGATGCCCCGTGAGGCTCCCAGGCCATCTCCCCGCAGCTCTAACTCCGAGAGCACATCCTGAGGGACAAAGAGACGCCTGTTCCAGGCTGGTGCGTGCGGGCTCAGACCCAGACAGCGATTGTTTGTCCCCGAGTGTCCTCAAACACAGTCATGGGACTCTGAGGCAGCCCCAGACGTCCCCCTGGCCGTGCCCTCCTCGCACCAGGAGTCTCATACGCAGACTGGGCCAAGGAAACGGGGTCCCTTGTCATGCCTCAGATGGGACCTGGACCCTCGCCAGACTCTGGTGTCCTCAGCCTTGGAAAAGAAAACAAGGGCGGATTCTCTGGAAAAACAACCCCTGTCTGCAGGGTGTGACTCCACCTGGCTTGTGAAACCCATTCACCTTGTCTGATCAAAGTCTGGGCTGGGCTGAGAGGACCGTTTCTGGAGACAGCCAAGACCTGGGTCCCATTGCCCTTTATTAGTACCAGGTGGGGTCTCGGGCCATGGCACCCACTGCCCAACCTGTCAAGGTGGGCATCCCAGACACACCATTGCCCAGAAAGATCTGCTCCTATAGGGTAACCTGGAAATCTAGACGTGAAAAAGTGAGTGTTAGTTAGCTCAGTCATGTTTCTTTGTGACCCCATGGACTGTAGCCCACCAGGCTCCTCTGTCCATGGAATGCTCCAGGCAAGAATACTACAGTGGGTTGCCATTTCCTTCTCCAGGGCATCTTCCCGACCCAGGGATCGAACCCCCATCTCTTGCGTCTCTTGCATTGGCAGGCGGGTTCTTCACCACCGCGCCACCTCTATGGTGGGGATACTGACCACGCCGGTGGAATGTCACCTCTCCCACAGCCTCCTCTTGTTGATCTGTCCTTTGCCTTTCCTGGCACTGTATTATGAGGTTACAAGGATGGTTAGCACAGTCAGGATTTGAACCCTGTCTGGCTATGGACACTGGCTGCTCCCTGTGTGACCTTGGGCGGGTGCCTGCACTTCTGAGGGCCTCAATTTGCTCACCTGTGTAATGAGCAGGTGGGGCTTGATGACTTCTAAGGCACCTACCAGTGCCAACGGCCACTGCCCTCAGCATCTCTGTCCATGTTAAACTTCTGAGTGAGTGGAGGGAGGCTGGGTATGTCCCTCTCCCAGTCTGTCACTCAGATCTACTTCCCTGGTCCCTTCCCTTCTCTGGTGGGGTCGGGGTGGGCACCTCAGCTTTCCTGGCTCAGCCCAGAGATCCCCATCTCCGTGAGTGGGACCGGACTCGGAAGAGGCTGGTAGGGAAGAGCTGTATCTGGGCCTCCATCAGTTGGGCTGACAGCCCCCAGGGGCCGTGTCTGGCTGCCTCAGTGTGGCCCATTAGCTGGATGAAAAGCTGGACCGGCCCAGCCAGTTCTCAACCCTCTTGGGATTTGCACATACACACATACACACACACACACCACCCACACACACACACTCACACCCGGTGCCCCTGCAGGTTCCTGACTCGCCCACATTCCTGTACTCCTGGTGTGGGGCTCTGCGGCTCTCAAGGGAACACATGTCTGCTCCTATGGCCAGCTGGATGGCGGGAGGAAGGCAGGACCCTTTGGGGCCTCTCATTTGGGACTCCAAACCCAAAAGGCAGAAGTGCTGAGACTGCTCCAGAGGCGTGGGTTGGAATCCCAGTTCTGCCTTGCTTTAGCCAGTGAGACTGTGGCCAAGCTAGCTAATGGCTCTGTGCCTCAGTTTCCCCATCTGTAAAATGGGAGAGCAGTGCTACTTCAGGGGGTGGTAGGATTAATGAGCTCACCTGGATGTGATTTGCTTAGCACCGGCCAGGCACATGGTCAACCCTCTGTGAGGTTTTAACTAGCACCTTCCAGGCAGCTGGGTATAACCCAGAACTGGCCCAGCCTCCATGGAAAACAGGATAAAAGCTGGGGACCATTCAAGAGGGTGAGGGAAGAAGAAACACATCCCTGCCACTTGTAAATGGCACTTGCCAATGTTTTTATAACAGTTTTATTGAGATATAACTCATATACCATATAGTTCACTCATTGTGCTTGTGCCTAGGTGGTCAGTCGTGTCTGACTCTTTGTGACCCCATGGGCTGTAGCCCTCCAGGCTCTTCTGTCTATGGGAATTCTCTAGGCAAGAATACTGGCCTGGGTTGCCACGCTTTCCTCCAGGGATATTCCCAACATAGGGATCAAACCCAGGTCTCCCATGTTGCAGGCAGATTCTTTACCATCTGAGCCACCCGGGAGGCCCAGTTTGCTCATTAAAAGTGTACAATTCAGTTGTTTTGAGATATTCACAGAATTATATGACCACCACCATAATCAGGGGCTTCCCAGGTGGCACTAGTGGTAAAGAACCTACCTGCCAACACAAGAGATGTGAGAGACGTGGGTTTGATCCCTGAGTTGGGAAGATCCGCTGGAGGAGAGCATGGCAACCCACTCCAGTATTCTTGCCTGGAGAATCCCTTGGACAGAGGAGCCTGGCGGGCTACGGTCCCTGGGGTCGCAGAGAATCGGATGCGACTAAAGCAACTTAGTACGCATGCACACCATAATCAATTTTAGAGCATTTCGTCACCTTAAAAAGAAACTCACACCCTTTAGCACTCACTCCCCTTCTGTCTCCCCATCCCGCCCCTCCTGACTATTAACCTACTTTCTCTTTCTATGAATCTACCTACTCTAGATAATTCGTGTAAGTGGACATTTTGTGTCTGGCTTCTGTGACTTAGCCTCGTGGTTTCAAGGTTTCTGCATGATGTAGCCTGTGTTAGCGTTTCATTTCTATTTTCCGTTGTATGGACGTTCTGCATTTCGTTCATCTGTTCATTAGTTGAACCTTCGTGTTGTTTCCGCTTCCTGACTATTGTAAATACTGCTGCTGTGAACATTTGTGTACAGGCTTTGACGTGGGCCTGTGTTTCCATTTCTCTTGATATCTGTCGGGTAGAATTGCTGGTTTCCTTGCTTGTAAAAGGGCACACACACCTCCCCCAGAGACCTGGGGTGAGGATGCTATCGGGGCCGTGTCTGTGGACGTGTCTGATGTCTGGTGAGGCGTGTGCACTAGGTTTCAAGTTACCACAGTGACTCTGTGGTCATCCCCAGAAGACAAATGGAGAGGCTGAGGTGCTTGCCTGGGACGGTCCAAGCAGTAAGTGGTCCAGCAGGCCTTGGAAGCCACGCCTGTCTGACCACACGCTCCCACCGAGCTGTCCTTTATTCCCCACCAGGAGCACCAGGTCCATGGAGCTGGCTGTCCCCACCCCACCGCCCTGTGTCCCCTTCTGGTGCTGGGCTTCAGCTGGAGTAAAGGGCTGCCCAGGGTGCAGTCCAGGAGGCGCTTTCCTTGAACCTGTCCCCTCCAGTGAGGGGCCTGGTTTGGGAGCTGGCCCCGTGCCCTGGGGTGCGGCTGGGCTGGACCCGAGAGGGATAGAGGCCCCCACCTAACCCACACTGCAGGATCGCAGTGGTGGCCCTGGCTGTCACGGTTAAATATTTGGGTTGAGACTCACCATGTCTGACTGCTGAGGCCACAGTGTGGGTCAGCGGCTGGGGTTGGGTTGAGGGCAGAAGTGTTCAACATTCGCCATGTGGTCTGCCCAAGCCAAGGTGGGGGGTGATGGGAGTTGGCCCATGGCCTGGCAGCCTCACCCCACCTTACTCAGAGCCTCCATGCACCGTCCCCTCTTCTGAGCCTTCCTGGGTGCTCCACTGAATATCAGCTTTCTCCACCACAGGACTTCTCAGAGCCTTTACTGACTTATTGAGAGGTCGGGTTTTCCTAACCACCTGGGTGACAAAGCTTTCATTCCAGGAGCAATTTACAAGACCAGGGTTCCTGGGGCCCCACTTTGGGAAAGGCTGCCTCCTTGGTTTTCTTCACAAAGGGTGTGGCCTGGGTCTTGTTCGCCAAGACCCTAACCCTCTCGCCTCCTAGCACCTGTGTATCCAGACCTGGTACAGAGCAGGCCCCCAGGCAAGGTTTGGGCCTGAGCTGGACAGTCTTGCAGCTTCTGTTCGTGTGCCTGTTTCTGCCACCACTCCGGCTTCTCCCGCAGCATCAGTAGTATCTGCAGTGTTGAGCCTCAGACCCTGCTGTTATTCAGTCACTCAGTCGTGTCTGCAAAGTCGTGTCTTTGCAGCCCAGTGGACTGCAGCATGCCAGACTTCCCTGTCCTTCACCATCTCCCAGAGTTTGCATAAATTCGTGTCCACGGAGTTGGTGATGCCATCCAACCATCTCATCCTTTGCTGTCCCCTTCTCCTCCTGCCCTCAGTCTTTGGAGTCAGTGTGTGAGGTCTTTGATGGAGATTGGAGGACTAAGTGCCAATCTCAGCCACTGCTGGGTAGCCGTGTGGCGGGGACCAAGCTGCTTCCCTTTCTGGTCTTCGTTTCTTCCTTTGGTTAAAGAAAACAAGGAGCTGGACAATCATCATTAAGGCTCCTTAAGTATAATCATGAACCTTCATGAGGCTTATGGGGCACCCAGCTCTTTGCCTGCATAACCTCACTCCCATTCCTAACACCCAACTGGGAAAGGTCCATCTGATAGCGGGAAGCAGAGGCACAGAGAGGGACAGCAGCTTGGCCAAGTCACACAGCCCCAGCGCACATCTGAGTCCAAAACCAAGGTCTCCTCCACTCCCACATGGTGTTTGCCAGGGTGGGCTGAAGTGTGATTTTGCAGGGCAGACAGATACAGCCAGAGGGAACACAGAAACGCCAAATGAGAAAGCCTTTCCGATTTCAAATCTCTCCCAGACACTCTGAGAACTCTCAGGAGGTCTCAGCTCGGTGCCAGCAGAGCTCTAGCTTGGCTGTGGGGTGTGCATGCCAAGCTCTGCCTTTAAGCATGAGAGGGCAGGGCTCAGTTTCAACGTGTGCAGGCAGCCAAGTGTCCAGCTAGAACTTAATGCTGTCCTTTTATTTCTATGGAATTTATTTTGGCTATTACCTCTTTATGGCAAGGGCTTCTGGTTTTCTGTTTACAATGGGGAAGCAAGTCCTCTTTCTTAGGAAATTTATTTAAATATAAAGAATGAGTAGATTGAAAGAAAAGTATCAGGTATTTAATAATAAGACTGCTGACACAAAAACTTGTACCCGAGTGTTCAGAGCAGTCTGAGCCATCATGGCCGAAAGGTGGAAACAGCCCAAATGTCCCATCAGTGGATAACCAGATAAATAAAATGTGACATAGCCAAGCCGTGGAATATTATGCAGCCATAAACAGGAATGGAGCACGGTCACACACTAGCTACAACACGGATGACCCTCAAGATATTGTTAAGTGAAAGAAGTTAGACACGGAAGGCCCCATGTTGTACGGAGTAGGCAAATCCATAGAGACAGAAAGTGGATTTGTGGTTGCTAGGGGCCATGGGGTGGAATGGTGAGGAGTGAGTTGCTGAAGGGGGTGGGGTTTCTATTTGGGGGTCGTGAAAATATTCTGAGATTACATAGCAACGATGGTTATACAACCTTGTGAATATACTGAAACCCCTGAATTATGCACTTTATTTTTCAAATTTACTTTTATTGGTTTATTTGGCTGCACCGGGTCTTAGTCATGACATGCGGGATGTGAACTCTTAGTTGCAGCAAGTGGCATCTCGTTCCCTGGCCAGGGATCGAAGCTGGGCCCCCAGCACTGGGAGTGTGTGGTCTTAACCACTGGACCGCCAGGGGATTCCCAGAATTAGCACACTTTTAAGGGGTGAATTTTATGACATGTGAGTTATATCTCAATAAAAAAAGTGGGAGAGCACAGTACGCTTGCTCTGCCAGCATGGCAAATAGAAGCACTGGGGTGACGGCCAGAGCAGAGGCTGATTCCCGGACGGTGCCGCCTCACTCTGTGCCTTTAGTGACATTGCCCTGGGGGTACAGCCAAGCTCCATTCCAGGCTCACTGGGCAGCTTCCCTCTGAGCCCAGGGCTGGGGATGGCCTGGGAGGCCGGGGCGCTGGCGGGACCCCGCCCCTGCCCTCCGGCCCCGTGGCTCACCTCCTGGCTCTCTGCCTGCAGCGTCTCTAACAAGGAGCTGTCGGAGCTCATCGAGCAGTTGCAGAAGAATGCCGACCAGGTGGAGAGGAACATCGTGGACACGGAAGCCAAGATGCAGAGAGTGAGTGCCCGCCTCCCACTCGGTGCCCCCGAGATGCCAGCCCCCTGGGGACCCGGGGCTCAGATGACCCCGAGGTTCTCACCTGGGCGTGATTCTGCTCCAGGGGACGTGTGGTCATGTCTGGAGACATTTTTAGCCATGGCACCCTGGGGAGTGCGGGGTCAGGTATCTAGCGATGGAGGCCAGAGAGGCTGCTATGTAGCCTACAGAGCACAGAATGATTCAGCCTCAAATGTCCAGTGCCCAGGTGGAGACACATTGAAGAGGAGCCTTCTTAGTGCTGTTAATACCAGCTCCTCCACCCCGGATACCGAGTTCCTGCAGCCATGGGCCCTGTCTGGAGCAGAACCGCAGTCTCAGGAGCCAGGCCTTGGCTAGGACCTTGGTTTTGCCACTTACTGTGTGACCTTGAGGAAGTCGCCTTACCTCCCTGTGCACCCGAAAGGGGAAACCATCACCCGGTCTCCTGGGCTGCTGGAGAGATTTGATGAGATTATGCAGGTGGCGCCAGTGGTTAAAGAACCCTCCTGCCAATGCAGATAGACCTTAAAGTGAAGTCGCTCAGCCATGTCCGACTCTTTGCGACCCCGTGGACTGTAGCCCCCAGGCTCCTCCGTCCATGGGATTCTCCAGGCAAGAACACTGGAGTGAGTTGCCATTTCCTTTTCCAGGAGATCTTCCCAACCCAGGGATCGAACCCGGGTCTCCCACATTGCAGGCAGACGCTTTACCATCTGAGCCACCAGGGAAGCTCTTAAAGACCCAGGAAGACCTTAAAGACCCAGGTTCAATCCCTGGGTCGAGAAGATGCCCTGGAGAAGGAAATGGCAACCCACTCCAGTATTCTTGCTTGGAGGATCCCATGGACAGAGGGGCCTGGCGGGCTGCAGTCCACGGGGCCGCACAGAGTCGGGCACGACTGAGTGACTGAGCACAAGGCACGTATGCGGGTGCCATGCAGGGCTCCCTTTGATTAACAGCATCATCATCCTCGCTTCCCTACCACTGCCACTACTCAGACGCAGGCGGGCCAAATCATCTCCCCACTCCATGCCTCAGTAACAACCGGCCCGAGCCCAAAGGTTCTCCCAGGGATCCTGCTCCACGGGCCGCCGTGCAGCCATGCTCACACCTGTGAGCTGCTAAGCTGGCTGCCTCCTCTTCGAACCCCTCCCCACCAGCCCAGAGTGGTTGAGTTCATACCTTCTTTGTAGCTAGAGAGGGCCAGGACGGACTGTGTCAGTGACAGAGCTGACCTCAGAGCCATTCCCCCACCCCTAGAGGGGGTGTCGCCAGATTTAGCAAATGAAAATACAGGATATCCAGTTCCATTTGAGGTTTAGGATGCAAATTTTTGTGGGTATGTCTCCCATGCACTACTTGGGATATACTTATATTATGAATTATCCATTGTTTACCTGAAATTTGAATTTAAACGGGCGTCTGTATTTCATCCACATTCCAGGCATGACTAAGACGCAGGTCCAGAGGAGCGCAGGGGCGTTGAGGGTGGACAGGTCATGAGGCTGGCTGGCCCCACGGCTGGCCCCAGGCCCAGACATGGCTGCCTCTCGGCTGACCGCCCAGGTGTCCACTCCCCTGAGGAACAGGGGTGGGTGGGGGGAATGACACCCTTCGGGTGAGAAGTAGGGGGTGGGGAGAGCTCGGGACAGGGGCAGGGTGGACGAGAGGGTGCTCTGCGCCCCTAGGGTCTCCTTCCCCCAGGACCTCCCTTCCCCCTCCCCGCTTCTGCCCCTCCTCTTTCTTTCCGGCCTCAGCTGACCCTCCAGCATCCCTCCCTCTGGCCGTGCCCTAGCCCTGATGCCCAGTCCCTCTGGTATTTTTTTTTTGTCCCCACTCTCATGATTGCTATGGTGGTGTGTGCGCTTTCCTAAATGAAAACAGCTTTTTGGGGTGTGTCATTTTTTCCTCCTAATAAAAGTAATATGTGTTCGTGACAAACATTTTGGGGCCAATAAACAAGTATAAAGAAGCAAATTAAGATGGCATATGATTCCACCAGCAGAGGGGAAGACCATCCCCTCACATCCGGTGTCTCTCTGACCTTTTCTGGCCTGTGAGAGTGTGAGGGAATAGACCCCAGCCCTCGTCTCATGGTATTTGCTTAGAGTCATGACTCAAAGTAGCAAGGATGTGTTTGGAAGATCATTTTGAATTTGTTCTTTGTTTTAATTCAAATGAACAAACTTAAACCAGATTTTGGAGATGGCACGGGCTAATCTTTTTGTCTTTTCTCTTCCTTCTTTTGGAAGAAAACATCATTATTAATTTTATTTTATTTAATGTTTTATAAATAATAATTTAAAACTATTCATAAATAAATATATCTATTCATTTATAAGTTAAAATTAATTTTATTAAAAGAGAACCCAAAAGTTCTCTTTAATTTTCCTATTTTCTAAAATGGAAGTGAGGTTCACATGAGATAAAGTGAAGCATTTAAAGTGTAGAATTTCATGGCATTTCATACGTTTATGATATGCAATGACCACGTCTTTCTGGTCCCAAGGTGCTTTCATCCTCCCAAAGGGAACCCCTGTGCCCATCTGCCCGCGACTCTGCCTTCTGTCTCTTTGAATATACATATTCTGGGTATTTCATAGAAACAGAATCACACAGTGTGTGGCCTTGTGCACTGCTCTGCTTTCCCTGGTGGCTCAGATGGTAAAGAATCTGCCCACAATGCAGGAAACCCCTGTTCAATCCCTGGGTCCGGAAGATCCCCTGGAGATGAGAATGCCAACCCCGTCTAGTATTCCTGGGGCTTCCCTGGTGGTTCACATGGTAAAGAATCTGCCTGCAATACGGGAAACCCTGGTTTGACCCCTGGACTGGGAAGATCCCCTGGAGAAGGATATGACAACCCACTCCAGGATTCTTTTTGTACCTATCCCAATTTTTAAATGCCAGAAAAGCCAGAAGGCTTGGGGAACACCTGTAACCTCACCACACAGATCCTACCAGTAACCGTCTCCTGGATTTGCTTTATTGATTATCTGTCCGTCAGTGTGGGCAAAATTTACAGGATACGTCGGTCCCTATGACTTTTTTTTTGTACTTAAAAACACTTGTCTGTGTTAAGTGTCCAACTTTTAAGAGTTCACGCTTGTGAGTTTTCGCGTCAGTCGGTACCCATGGAACCTTTACTCAGGTCAAGTCAAAGGACATTTCCCGAAAGGTCCTGGGGGACCTTTGCAATCAATGTCACCCCCCCCACCCCCAAGGTAACCACAGCGCTGACCTGTCCTCATTGATCAGTCTTGCCCGACTGTGGACTCTTGAACGCCTGTGTGGCATCTTTTGGCTGGATATTCTCTCTCGTTTTGGCTGGACACATTTTGCATTCCCACGAGGCCCTGCACCTCTGGGAATTAGGAGATGATTAATTTACTTCCTCCTTTTGCAAAATTAATCTTTGACATGGTCATTGCCCAGCAGAGCTTCAGATCAACTGGCGAAGATGGAGCCGATAAAATTCCACCCAAGCCAAGAACCATGATGTTGAAACTTTTTAACCAGCCAGACCTACCCGCAGTGGGGCGATGGTCCAGCGACTTTGACCTTCTGCCACATGGGTCTCACCTCCAAAGCCCCACCCCTCGCTGCCCAGCCCTCCCAGAGTTGGCCCAGGAAAGACCTGGAATGTGGGCTGGATACCATCTCTTCCTCCAAGAGGGAGCTGAGTCATTTTACACTGTACCAGGCACACCACCACCTCCGTTCACTTCTTTTGCCTTTTGCTGTTTCTGCCTTTTGTGCTTTTTCTTTTTTTTAACAGCTTTATTGAGGCGGGTTTTACAGATCAGAAAATGCACCCCCTTCGAGCACACAGTGCAGTGATTTTTTTTAGTAACATCACCGAGGGGTGCAGCCATCCTCACAGGTCGGTTTCCAAACCTGTAATCCCTTTGTAAGCTCCCCTGTGTATTGACTGCGGATTCCTGCTCCCATCTAGCCTCTTTTATGGATCCACCTACTTGGGGCAGTTCCCATAAACCAGTCCTGAGGAGCATGGCCTTCAGTGCCCGGCTTCTCTCACTTGGTGGTTTTGAGCTCGTCCCCATCTGTACTCCCATCTTCTGGCAGCTGAGGGATAATCCCCTGGTCCCTTGGCTGCCTCTGCTGAAACATGGGTTTCTCTTACTGCCATTGCAGAGATGGGGACACTGACCCCCAGCTGGGGGTAGAGAACTGGCCTCCGAGGTCCCTTGTGTGATCCCCCCCGCCCCACCTGTGCTCAGTCCAGTCTCTGACTCGTCCCCCCGCCCACCCCCGGGCCTGGCTCAGAGCCCATCTGCGCTCCATGAAAGTCCACTAAGTGGATTAACAGGCTGTGTTTAACCTGCTGTTCCCACTGCCAGTTCATCATTCTTCCCTAAATTATCAGAGACCCTGGACTCATAAACCCTGAATATTCGTGGAAAGGTTGATGCTGAAGCTCCAATCCTTTGGCCATCTGACAAAAAGAGCCAGCTCTTTGGAAGAGACCCTGATGCTGGGAAAGATTGAGGGCAAAAGGAGAAGGGGATGGCTGAGGATGAGATGGTTAAATAACATCACTGACTCAATGGACATGAGCAGACTCCAGAAGATAGTCAAGGACAGGGAAGCCTGGTGTGCTGCAGATCCATGGGATTGCAAAGAGTCAGACATGACTTAGTGGCTGAACAGCAACAACTGGGACTCATCATCGACTGAGCAACTGTACCTCCCAGACGTCCACCCACTCTGTTCATTCTCGCCATTTCACTGGCAACACCCCAGCACGGGCCACCCTCAGCTCTCGCCTGGGCCTTGTCGCAACACCCGACTGTGCCCCTAGCTTGGACCCGCTCCCCTGAGGACCCCCTGGAGGAGTCGCCTTTAAGGATGGGTGGCACCATGCCCTGTCCCACCCCCAGCTTCCTCCCCTGACCGTCCTTCCAGTCATCATTTCCTGCCACAGGACCTTCACACAGGCCACTCCCTCTGCCTCCAATACTCTTCCCCTTCTTCCTTCATTCTTAGCCTGTGTCACTGCCTCGGGGGAGGCCTCACTGAATCCCAGAGCCCGAGCTCAAGCAGGTCCCCACGTTCCACCTCTGCTGTGCTTCCTTGGTAAACTCCGACCTGTGCAAACTTGGTCATCTTTGTTCCCTGACCAGGGAGCGAACCCATCTCCCCCTGCAGTGGAAATGTGGAGTCCTAACCACTGGACTGCTAGGGGGTTCCTGAGGTTTATTTATTGACAGGCCTTTCCTGGGGTCTCCCTCCTCCCTTGGTGGCACAGTGGTAAAGAATCTGCCTGCCAATGCAAGAGATGCAAGAGCCGCAGGTTCTATGCCTGGGTTGGGAAGATCCCCTGGAGGAGGAAATGGCAACCCACTCCAGTATTCTGGCCTGGAAAATCGCATGGACAGAGGAGCCTGGCAGGCTACAGTCCACGGAGCTGCAAAGAATCAGACAACTGAGCGCGCGCACACACTGCCCTCCTCCCTGGGCTGGATGGGCCATGTCTCTCTGTGCACAGCCATGTCCCGAGCCTGCTATCTCAGAGCAGGGGCTGGGCAGGGCCAGGGGAGCCCCCCGATCCTGGCTGTGCCCCCTGAGCCCCTGCCCTCTGTCTTCCCCACCCCTTTCTCGTGCCTCTCGCAGGACCTGGCCCGGCTGCAGGAGGGCCAGCAGCCCGAGCACCGGGATGTGGCCCTGCAGAAGGTGTCAGACTCTGAGAAGCTGCTCTACGTGCTGGAGGCGGACGCGGCCATCGCCAAGCACATGAAGCACCCCCAGGGGGACATGATCGCTGAGGAGTAGGTCCCCTCTGCTTCTGGTCCTGAGGGAGCCACTCGGAGTCAGAGCAGCGGGGCTGTAGCCGCTCAGTGTGCAGACACCTGAGTCAGGGTTTGTGGAGGGCTGACGGTGGGGCCAGCCCTAGCTGAACACTTCACGTGATCCTTCCAACAACCTATTTCACAGCTAGGGAAATTGAGGCTTGGAGTACCCGGGTCCCCTGTCCTGGTCACAGTGTGATCGCAGTCCCCGACCTCCAAGCTTGTGAGTGCACTGTCCCCTGCCTGATGCCTGGCTGGCTTTCTGAGCTCCTGGCTCTTGCCTCAGCTCAGACATGGACAGAGCACTGTCCCTGTCACAGCCCAGCCCTGGGCCCTGCCGGGTGGATAGTGGGCTCCAGAGAGCAGCAGACTGGCCTGTTTGTTCTGGAAACCTCTATGGCACATAGTCGGCCCTGGGGAAATATTGGTGGGGGAAGGCAGGATAAAAGAAAGTGGGCAGGAGCAGGGCAGGGAGTGACTGCCTGGACCCAAGGCCACTGTGACCCTGACCTTCCAGGCCACTGAGCAGAAACCTGAGACTGGGGCCTGGGTGGGAGACCCACCTTGAGGCAGAAACACTACACCTGCCCACCAGCCCTGCTAACCAAGGTGGTCTCTCCCCTTCCCACTCAGCATCCGTCAGCTGAAGGAGCGTGTGACCAACCTCCGCGGGAAACACAAGCAGATCTACAACCTGGTGGTGAAAGAGGTGGACCCGCAGGTCAACTGGGAGGCGCTGGTGGAGGAAAAGCTGGTACGGCCCGGGCTTCGGCTGGGGTGGGGCCGTGTAAGGGCCAGGAGCCCTCCCTCCATTGCATGGGCACTGGTGTCCTGCTGTTCCTGGTTATTTCCTGATGTCTTTGTTGATGAGATGAGCAAGGCTCAGAGAGGTGCAGTGCCTAGCCCAGGGTCACACAGCAGATGTGGTGGAGGTTGGAACCTCCCAGGATCTTTAGGGTCCTGGTCAGCTGGGGGAAGCAGCCAGGTTTCTGGCTGGCCGCTGGTCTTCCTGTGCCCTCACCAGCCCATCTCCACCCTGGAGAAGCCCGGCCACTGGTGTGATCCTGAGCAAGTGACTCCCCCAGCCGAGCCTCTGTTTTCCCATCTGTGAAATGAAAACCACGAGGGCCTCTGAGGTTGCAGTGAGATTAAATGTGATCAGGGTGACAACCTCTTCCCTCCTCCCTCCGGGGCTACTTAACTGCCTCCTCGGATGGCGCTGTGAGGAGGAGGGCTAAGGTTCCCGGGGCATGGGTCCTGGGTGGCCTGCGAGTCCTGGGCCCCCGGCCCATGCTTGTGTGTGTCGTGCCCCCGCCTCCCTGGCCAGGACGAGCTGAGCAGCCAGGGCTTCGGGACGGAACTCCCGCTGGTAGGCCAGCAGGTGGAGCAACACAACGTCTTTCACAATGAGGTCAAGGCCATCGGGCCCCACCTGGCCAAGGTGTGTGCCTGGGGGGAGGGGTAGAAGGGACCCTGGGGAGGAGGGGCTGCTGCCTGCAGCCCCCCACCCTAACCCGTGTCCTCGGCCTCATCCTCAGGAGCAGAACGGTGAACTCCAGGCCAAGTACCAGAAACTGCTGGTGAGACGCCCCCAGGACCGGGATGGGAGGGGATGGGAAGCCGGGCTGTGGGCAAAGAAGTGTGTGCGGTTAACACTTCAAGCAGGATGGAGGGGGATGAAGTGGGGAGAAGCAGTATCCCGAGCCCCTATCTGCGAGGCACGCCTGATTGCCCTTTGCTCATAGGAAACCCCAAGAGACCCTGTGATATAGTTTATCCTACTGTTTGCTTCTTAATTTTTCATTGAGCACCCACTATGTGCCAAGTACAATGCCAGGTGCTTAATAAGCAAAAGTTCTCTATTTCTCTTTTCAAAACCTTCTTTTTTATAACTGCACGTGATGCGTAAATGCTTTCTTGTTGTGAATGTTACAGACACCTCAGACAAGAGAATGTAGGGACGGTAACAGTGTAGCTCATAGTAGGAGGCTCTGGAGCTGGGCCGCCTCCACCCGCTTTAGGTGGGGAGACCTCAAGCATGAGCTGCTGAGTCTCTGGGGACCTCAGTCTCCTCATCTGTAAAATGGAGTCACTTCCACTCCTTGGCTTACAGGAAGCTTTCAGGGTTGCATGAGTTGATGTTGGATAAGTCCTTTGCACAGTCATGGGACATGGTGGGCTCCCCCGTACGTGTTCACCACTGTTCTCATTTGCATAGTGGAATTCAGACACCCCCTCCCCACTGCCCTGTGGTAGTTTGCACCATGACATGTTAAAGACAAAAGCAGAAGCGTAGCTGCTGACGTTTATGGAGCACCAACTGTATGCCAGGCTTGGTGCCCTATGAGATCTGTGCTGTTATTCCCATTTTGCAGATGAGTAAACCGAGGCTCCACAAGCATGTCTATTCTGTGAGGGTTTTGTCTCGCTCACTGCTATATCGCAGGGCCTGGAGCCATGCCCAGCACTTGCATACATGCCAAGTTGCTTCAGTCATATCTGACTTTTGTGACCCTATGGACTGTAGCCCGCCAGGTTCCTTTGTCCATGGGATTCTCCAGGCAAGAACACTGGAGTGGGTTCATGCCCTCCTCCAGGGGATCTTCCCGACCCAGGGATAGAACCCAAGTCTCTTTGTGCATTAGCCCAGCACTCAGTAGATGCACAATAAACGTTTGCTGAATGAATGAAGGGGTTTGGGAGGGTCAGATGACTTATCCAAGGGAGTCCAGCGGGGCAGGAGGTGTGGAGGGAGTCCCTTGCCGGCGAGGCTGCAGCCCCGTTCTTGCCGGCCTGCAGGCGGCGTCACAGGCGCGGCAGCGGCACCTGAGCTCACTGCAGGACTACATGCAGCGCTGCACGAACGAGCTGTACTGGCTGGACCAGCAGGCCCAGGGCCGCATACAGTATGACTGGAGTGACCGCAACCTCAACTACCCCAGCCGCCGGCGCCAGTACGAGGTGGGTGCTGGGCTCTGGGGGTGTGGGGCAGGGGGCCCCGGAAGGAGCTCGGGGCTGCCCGGCTGGGCGCTGAGCCCCTCCACTGCCCTCGCTGCAGAATTTCATCCACCGGAACCTGGAGGCCAAAGAGGAGAGAATTAACAAGCTGCACAGCGAGGGTGACCAGCTGCTCGCCGCCGAGCACCCCGGGAGGAACTCCATTGAGGTGCGTGAGCCCCAGGGAGGGACACTTGCTTCAGGCTGGCCTCCAGGTGACCTCTGCTCTGGGCTCCCTGCACTCAGGCAGGCCCCAGGGTCCTGTGTCCAGTGTCTGTCTGTCTCTCCACTTTGCCGTCTCCCTTTCCTCTGTCTGGCCCTGCCTCCTCTCTCGATGCCCTGGCCCTCGGTCCCTAGACTTCTGAAGCCCACGTGGTGCCTGTATTAGTTTCCTGTTGTTGTTGTAACAAATGACCACCAATTTGGAGGCTTTAAACAATGGAAAGTTATTCTCTCATAGTTCTGGAGGCCAGAAATTCAGAATCAAGGTGTTGGCAGGCTTGTTTCTTCTGAGGGCTCTAGGGGAGAATCCTTCCTTGTCTCTTTTCTTGAGTCTGGTGACTGCTGGCAATCCTTGGCTTTCCTGCAGTTCAGTTCAGTTCAGTTGCTCAGTCGTGTCCGACTCTTTGCAACCCCATGAATAGCAGCACGCCAGGCCTCCTTGTCCATCACCAATTCCCGGAGTTCACTCAGACTCACGTCCATCAAGTTGGTGATGCCATCCAGCCATCTCATCCTCTGTCGTCCCCTTCTCCTCCTGCCCCCAATCCCTCCCAGCATCAGAGTCTTTTCCAATGAGTCAACTCTTCGCATGAGGTGGCCAAAGTACTGGAGTTTCAGCTTTAGCATCATTCCTTCCAAAGAAATCCCAGGGCTGATCTCCTTTAGAACGGACTGGTTGGATCTCCGTGCAGTCCAAGGGACTCTCAAGAGTCTTCTCCAACACCACAGTTCAAAAGCATCAATTCTTCAGCACTCAGCTTTCTTCACAGTCCAACTCTCACATCCATACATGACCACAGGAAAAACCATAGCCTTGACTAGACGGACACCTCCTATCTCCACCTCTGTGTCCACATGGCCTTCTCACCTGTGTGTCCTCTTCTCTTCCTATAAGGACACCCTGAATCTAGGATTTCATCTTGATATTCTTAACTGATTATATCTGCAAAAGTCCTATTCCAAATAAAGCCACATTTTGAGTTCTGGTGGACATGAATTTGGGGAGTACCCTGTAAGATTTTTTTAAAAGCACCACGTGGTCTGGGCAGACATAGCCCCTACTTGTCCCTTGTGCAGTGCACAACCTGTGCGCCCGAACATGGCAGCCCTGCTTGACTCCTCAATACATCCTCCTCTCTCCTCCTCCCACTCCTGGGCAGGAACTGGCTGGGAGTCACACCCATGCAGAAGCCAGATGCCCCTCTCCTCTACCCTTTTCTGGTCTGGAATCCTGCCATCCCGCCCCTGGTGTCCCAGATACCTGTGTGTGTGTGTGTGCTAAATCGCTTCAGTCATGTTCGACTGTTTGCTGCCCTATGGACTGTAGCCTGCCAGGCTCCTCTGTCTGTGGGATTCTCCAGGCAGGAATACTGGAATGGATTTCCTTGCTCTCCTCAAGGGGCTCTTCCCGACCCCGGGATCGAACCCACATCTCTTACATCTGCTACAATGGCAGGCAGGTTCTTTATCGCTAGCGCCACCTGGGAAGCCCTGCCCCAGATACCTGGCCAGCAGCAATGTGCCCCCTTTCTCCTGGCAGGCTCACATGGAGGCTGTCCACGCAGATTGGAAGGAATACCTGAACCTGCTCATCTGCGAGGAGAGCCACCTGAAGTACATGGAAGACTACCACCAGGTGCCTGCCAGCCGGGCCCCATGGGGGGAGCACCCAGCGCCCACTTGGCTCCCTTGTGGGCTCAGCACCGCTTCCTCGGGAGCCTTTCAGAGCTGCCTTCCCACGCCTCCCGATGTCTGTGGTTCTCATGGTAGACATGCATGTGCCCTAAGATTTCCAGGCCCTTGTCTGCCTCCCCTGGGGGCTGGGACTGGAGAGTCTTAACTCACCAAGATGGCACAGGTGCAGGAATAGGTGTGTGGGGTTTTCGTTTTGGGATATGTATTGTATGAAATTTGCCATTTTAGGCATTCTTAAGTGCACAACCCAATGCAGTGATTATATTCACAATGTTGTGCAACCATCACCACTGTCTTTCCAAAACGTGTTCACCACCCCAAGTAGAACTTCTGTACCTAATAAGCAGTCACCTCCCCCGTTCCAACCCCTGATAACCACCCCTCTACTTTCTGTCTCTTTGGATTTGCCCATTTTAGATATTTCATAGAAGTGGACTCACATGATCTGTGGCCTTTTGTGTTTGGTTCTTTCACTGAACAAAACGTTTTCAAGGTTCATCATGAACCGGAACTTCATTCCTTTTCACGGCTGAATAATATTCCATCGATTCCATTGTATGCGTGGACCACGTTGTGTTTCTCCATTCACAATGTTGATGGATACTACAGTATTTCCACTGGAATGTGTTTTTAGTAAGACAGCTGCACGTGACTCTTGTGAGCAGGCAGTTTGGGGACATGTGAACTCAGATGGCACTGACATAACTAACTCGGCGTCATAGTGTCTCAGTCCTGCCGGGCTGTGGACTTCCCAGGGATCCCAAAATCATGTTCAGCTGCAGCCCAGGGGACAGCTGTCAGTGAATGATTCCAGAGCTGATAGGCTGAAAAACGGGCAAGAGAGTTTCCCAGAACCAAGTGGGGAGGCTTGCCTTCCATGTACTGAGGCTTAGAATAAGTCAGGGTGTTCCCAGCATAAAGACAGGAATGGAATAGAGGAGAACCCTAAGGTTACTGGTGTATGGACATGAAACCAGCTTGTCATAGAGGTGGCATTGCATGGATTCCTGAGAAGGGACCCAGTCTCTCCCTGTGAAGCCCCCCAGGAAGGTGGGCTGGGGAGGGCTGGGGGCGTCCCTGTAATTCAGGGTGAGTGGGAGGCCCAGCCCCACCTGGGAGTGGGCTTCAAGTCACAGCCAGGATGAGCCTCAGGCATCCTGGTGGACTCCCACCCATGATGGGGCCCTCTGGTCTCCCCTAGTTCCACAAAGACATGAAGGATGCCCAGGAGCTGCTTCGCAAGGTGGACTCAGACCTGAACCAGAAATACAGCCCTGACTTCAAGGACCGATACCAGATTGAGCTGCTGCTGCGGGAGCTGGATGTGAGTGCTGCCCGCCGAGTAGGCCCTTCCCCGACTCCCTGCCTGCTGCCTGGAGAGGGCTGCGTGGTCTCACCTGGGCACTCCCCTCCACATCCAGGACCAGGAGAAGGCTCTGGACAAGTACGAGCATGTGGTGCGGGGGCTGCAGAAGCGAGGGCAGCAGGTGGTGCCCCTCAAGTACCGCCGGGAGACGCCCCTCAAGCCCATCCCCGTGGAGGCGCTCTGTGACTTCGAGGGTGACCAGGTGAGCCCCTGCCCAGGTGTTCCAGGTGCCCCAGGCAGACTGGGCCCAGATTGGCCTCTTCTCCACTCACTGAAAGGTCTAAGGGATGACAGGGAGGAGACATGACCTCAGATGTTTTCAGGAGCCTGTGTTCATCTCCATCATTGGGGTCACTCTCTGCCAGTGCCCCGTCCCCCGCATGGTCCCACCTGCTGCCCTGGCCTTCTGTCCCACCAGCTTAGAGGCGCCAGTTATTCCAGCAGATGTCTCAGGGAAGGTTCTCATTGGCCCACTCTTGAGTCATGTGTGCAGCCTGAACCAATCACTGCGAGTGCCGTTCTCTCATTGGCCAGACCTGAGTCACACATTCACCCTGAGCAGTCAGAGGATGAAGGGAGGAGACTCCCTGGGCTGGGCCTGCATGGGCGGAGGCGGGTCCCCAGAGGGAAGTCCAGGTGGGTGTTAGGCTGGCAGGGCCTCTCTTTATGATGAAACGTCTTGAGGAGTTTCTGAGAGACAGGCTAAGGCTCCCCAGGTCCCAGAGTTAGGCAGTGACTGGGCTTCCGGCCACCAGCTGTGATAGGTCTCTCCATGTGTCCTGACTGGCCTGTTCCCCACCAGGGCCTGATCTCTCGGGGCTACAGCTACACCCTGCAGAGGAACAATGGGGAGAGCTGGGACCTCACCGACAGTGCGGGGAACAAGCTGACCGCCCCGGCCGTCTGCTTCATGATCCCGCCCACTGACCCCGAGGCCCTGGCTCTGGCTGAAAGGTATGGGGTAAAGGAGGAGGAGCTGGTGTGGTGTGTGGCCGCACCCCCTTGGCTCCCAGGCCCCATTCATAGCCCTGGGCACCACAGCTGAGCCTCAGGGTGCCACTTATGTCCTACACGTGCACCCCCTTTGGAGGCTCAGGTGGGACAGCAGCAGATCCCATTGGCCTGGCCAACTTGTGTGTGAGTGTCTGGCTCTGGGCACATTGCAGGGAGGGGCCTCTCTGCAGGTGCCCCTGGGCCTGGGCACGCGTAACTCCCTCCACCTGCACGTCAACCCATCGCTTTGTTGACTCAGACCTTTTGGCTTGAAGACCCCAGCCCCGGGGGCCACGTCTTCTGTGAAGCCATCCCTGATTGCCCCCTCCCCTTGTCCTCCACTCTGGCTCCAGGACAAAAGGCTGCCGCCTCTTGGCTCCCAAGCACCTTCTCCCACCTCGTGTGCTGCTCTCATGAGGCTGCTCTGTGTCTGTGTGTCCATCCCACCGGGCAGAGGTTCCTTGAGATGTGGTATACTTTCAGGGTCTTGTTCCCTACCTGGTGCAAAGCAGGCACCAAAGAAATCTGTGTTGAATGAGCGATTCAGGAACTCCTTCATTTATTTGTTCAGCAGATATGTATTGAACATCTGCTATGCATTGCTCCCTCGGAGAAAGCATCGTGGCGGGGAAAAGTTATGAGCAAACAAGACCATTGTAGGTCGTAAGACTTGCTACAAAGGAAAAAGAAAGGAGAGGCGGAAGGGGCCCACTGAACCTGGGAGCAGAGAGAAACCGGTGTTTCAGCAGATCCTCTGTGTGCATGTGTTGTGTTGACTTTTCAAAGCATTTTGAGGAGCTGCCTGACTCCTCAGGGCTGCCTGTTGAGCCAGAGCCCAGGGTCCCGCTAATGTGGGTGGTGGGGGCATGGACTGCCTCAGGGTCTCCAGCCCATTTTTTGCTGTCACAGCCTGGGCAGCCAGTACCAGAGCCTGCGGCAGAAGGCAGCTGGGAGCAGAAAGGCACTCCAGGAGCGGCATGAGGTGCTGAAGGCAGAGAGCTCTGGAGGTGGGTACCAGGGCCACTGCCTGAGGCTCTGGGGGGACGGGGAAGGGGCCCAGATCCAGGGTCTGTGCAGCAGACGGAACAGCACGGTAGGTGGGGGGGGACACGCTGAGCTGACCCCTAAACACCCCCAGGGCCCCCACGTTCCCGACTCTGACCTCCCTCCAGCAGATGCCTCGGACCTGCAGGGCCGCCAGCTGCTGGCCGGCTTGGACAAGGTGGCCAGCGACCTGGACCGGCAGGAGAAGGCCATCACGGCCATCCTGCGGCCGCCGCTGGAGCAGGGCCGGGCTGTGCAGGACAGCGCCGAGCGGGCCAAGGACCTCAAGGTACCCAGGGCTGGGGGCACAGGCTGGCCCCGTGGGCTTCCCAGGGGCCCTGCCCACGGTCTCATGCCCGTGGGGGCTCTGGGTGCTCCACGGGTCTACTTGCCATGTGTAACGGGAAGCCGTGAGTCGCAGGGAGAGGTGCTGTTCCTAGGCTGAGAACTGAAGAGGTACCAGAGGCCTGGTACCCCCAGACATGTCTCCAGGAGAAAGGGCTCTTGATAGAGCTGATGACGGCAGCACTGCAGCCCAAGCAGGTCAGCACCCAGCTGGGAGAGAGGCGGGGCGCCCGGTGGCCCAGGGACTCTGGGCCGACAGAGCCGGCCCCCTTGCCCTGACTGCAGACCTCAGTTTCTTCAGTAAAATGGGCTGGCTGCCCACTCAGGGGGCCTCGGGAGGATGGAGCACAGGAACCCCTTCACACACACACACACACACACACACACACCCTCCTACACACATACACACACACCCTCCTACACACACACACACACACACACAGAGACAGAGTTTCTGGGGTCCTTGGCCCCCTCCGTCGTGGGTACAACCTTCCCCGGTCAACAGAGGAGGCTTGGAACTCAGAGCAGCGCCGTGGCCCTTGATGGGGCTCGTGCCAGGGCTGGGAGGGGCTGAGCCAAGGCCTGGTACGGGGGTGGGGGCGTGGCTGCAAACTCCTAAGCCGCATGGAGTCCTACGCATCTCGTCAGGGTTCCCCCCAAAGATGAGTAGCACCATCCCCGTGGAGTAGTGGGAACTGGAAGTGCTTGGTGTCACCTGTTGGTTTTCATCAGTCCTGAGTCCCCGTCGGGTGCATCAGAACCCCCAGGGATGCTCATTCTAGACCCCGACTCCTAGGCCAGTGCCCCAGACGCCCAGGCAGCCCCCACCCCAGGGAGGGTGTCCCGGGGGAGAGGGGCCGCTGGTTGTGGCCAACACGAGGGCTCTGGTCCCCACAGAACATCACCAACGAGCTGCTGCAGATCGAGCCCGAGAAGGCGCGCAGCACGGCCGAGGGCGAGGCGTTCGTGCGGGCCCTCCCGGACAGCGGCAGCACCGCCCTGCTGAGGACGCGGGTGGAGGACACCCAGCGCAGATACGAGCGCCTGGTGCAGCTGCTGGAAGCCGCCCAGGAGAAGTGGGTGCAGGCGGGCAGCGGGGAGGCCAGGCAGGGTGGTCAGGGGCCGGGCCACCCTCCACCCCTCAGCTAACTCCTGACTTGTGTCCTCAGGCTCGACATCACCAACCGCCTGGAGAAGAGCCTGCAGCAGGGCCGGGAGATGCTGGCCACGTATGAGACCCAGCTGGCCCAGGAGGACACGGTGCCTGAGAGTGGCCAGGCCCTGGACAGCAGGAGGCAGGAGCTGGCGGTGAGTGTGCAGACTCCGGGCTCCGGGAGCCCCTTGCTGAGCTGGGCGTGGGCTCTAAGGGCCCCCGTTTGCCCTCCACCTCTGGACAATCGAGGGACTCAAGGCCCAGGACAGCAGGTCTCTCCAGGTTTGGAATCCCAGCCACACAAGGGGTTTGTGCGGCCTGCGGAAATCAGGTGCTGGTATCTTCAAATCAGGTATCAGCGTAGCCACCCCCTCTCCCTGTTTCTCTGAAGGAGCAGACCTGGCCACCTGTGCTCAGACGCCCGCCGGGCAGGTCAGCCGAGCAGAGGCAGCTCTGCCCCTCGCCCGGCACCTGCCATCTTCATGGTGCCACTGGGCCACTCTAAGCGCCAGTCTGTGAGCCTGTGGGAGGCCCCTCATTCATGAACCACCTCACAGACCCCTTGCCTTGTAGCGACAGCCTCACTGGGAGTCCAGGAAGCATGCTCGGAGGGCAGCGCCTCCGCCGGGGGCCCTTCCGGTCCGTGCGCGGCGTCACCAGCCTGCGCTGTGCGCCACAGGGTTTTAGAAGCTGTTTTTCCCGGGTGGTGTTCATTGTCACGGGACGGAAATTGTAGAAGTGACCTCAGGTTTGAGGACCAACTCAGAGGCAAAGCCCTGGTCACTGACCGAGCCAGGCCTACCACCCCTTCTAAGCGGGCGGCCCCAAGCACTCTGGGCCCTGGAGCCCTTGGCCACGGCGCCCGCCACCTGCCTCTCCACCCCGCAGGCCATGGCCTCTGAGCTGCAGGCCCGGAAGGCCCTCCTCGGCGAGGTGCAGCGGAACCTGCAGGCCGCCAAGCAGTGCTCGGGCTCGCTGGCCAGCCGCTTCCAGGAGCACTGCCCGGACCTGGAGCGCCAGGAGGCCGAGGTGCACAAGCTGTGCCAGCGCTTCGACGGCCTCTGCCAGCAGGCGGAGCTCAGGTCAGGGGCCACGGGGCGGGGCTGGGGGGTGGGGAGGGTGGTCTCGGAGGCCTCGGCTGAGCTAGTCTGCCTGAGGTACCCAGGTGGGATTTCTGTGGACAGCGCTGAAGGCTGTTTGTTTTCCAAATAATTGCCGCTTTTGGGAAAAAGCAATACACATACAAAATTAAAAAACCCAAAGGGGTTGTAATGACCAAACCGTTCCCCCGAAGATCAGCCCTGCTGTGAGTTTCTCGTGAGTCCTTCCAGAGCCACTCTGTGTGAGCCAGGGTTGGTAGGAAATGTAGGAACACCCAGCGTGTCCTACTATTTCCCCATCGTGTATTTTCCTGGCCTGAACAGTCAGGAAGTGCTCCCTCCTCCTCTTGTGTTTTCTGAAAAAGGGTCTGTGAAGACTGGGTATTACTTTCTTAAATGCGTGGTAGAATTCACCCCGGAAGCCATCTGGGCCTGCAATTTTTTTTTTTTGGTAAGAAGGTTTTTAACTACAAATGCAACCTCTTTTATTAGATATTGGACGATCTGGGTCATCTGATGCTTGAGCAGCTTCACAAGTTTGTGTCTTTCAAGGACACACTGTACACCTCGTCAAGCTGTTGAGTTTTTGGCATGAGATGGTTCATAATATTCTCTTATACTTGAACGTCTGCGAGATCTGAGGGAACGTCCTCGCTTTCATTCCTGACATCGTATCTTCTTTTGTCGTGTTTGTTTATTCTGTTTTCTCCCCCGATGATTCTGTCTGGGGTTGATCACTTCACTGACTGTTTCAATGAAACAGCTTTGGTTGCAGTGATCTTTCCGTTTTCCTGTTTCCTGATTCACTGAATTCTGCTCATCATTATTTCCTACTATAGCTGCTTACATTAGGTTCAGTTGGCTCTTCTTTTTCTTCCTGAAGTTAGAAGCTTGGACTGTTGATCTGAGAGTCTGCTTTGTTTTTTTTTTCTCCCTCATCTAAGCATTTAAGTACATCTCGCTAAGTACTGCATTCGCTTTGTCCCACAAACGATGTTTTTATTTTCAGTGACTTCAAAAGATTTCCACACCTCCCTTGTGATTTCTCCTTGGATCTGGGAGTTATTTAGGTCCTGAGATTCACAGTGGGCATCACCTCAGGTCCGCACACTCGGGCCTGCCTGCCTTTAATGGAGGCTGTGCAGTATTCCCACCCAATACTCCATAATTTACCTGACTACTCCCCTTCCTGGTAAACGTTGCGCTGACTCCCAGTTCAGTTCCCTTTGGTAACCTCTAAAAAGGGACAGCAGGCAGCTCTCGGTGCAACCCGAGCGCTCAAAGGCCTGGCTGGCTTTGCCCCGCAGGGTCCAGAGCCTGCAGAGCGCCCGGGCTGAGCACGACGCCTTCTGCAGCGGCCGTGACCGCCTGCTTCAGTTCCTGTCCCACATCCCCAGCTACGAGCCCCAGGAGACGGACGGCCTCGGCCAAGTGGAGACCAAGCTGAACAACCAGAAGGTGAGCAGGCTGGGGGTCAGCAAGCCCCTTTGTGGATGGGCGCCTGGTCACAGTCCTGGACCAGTGGGTTCCCAGCGCCCACGTCTCTGAGCTTGAGGACAGGGCCCCCCTCACCAGTCCCTCCCCGGTCCCCTGCACAAGGCCTGGCCTGGAGCAGACCCCCCTCCCCCCAACAACCCCGCGCAGGTCTGCTAAATAAGCGGATCACTGCAGGGTCACCAGTGAGCCCTCGTGGGGGGAAACCCATTTCCACAGCCCAGAGCCCTGGCTCCCCAGAAGACAGCAGGGCCTTGGGATGAAGGACGAGGAACGGAAAAGCCAACAGCCTGGGCTCAGATCCTGCTCCCACGCCCGGAGCCATGCACCCGCAGGCCAGGCACTGCACCGCTGGACCTCCTAAACTGGAAGTGAGGACGGTGCTCGTCTCAAAGAATGTGGGGAGAGTCAGGGAGATAATCTCAGAAACACACGTGCTTAGCCTTAGCACCGTGCCTGACACCTCCATGCACTCAGTAAACACTGCCTTCCTGGCAAGGTTCGTTAGCTTGGCCCTTCTTCACAGGCCCTTAGAACCACCTTTTGGAACCAACAAATGTAAACAAGGAAGCTGCTCGTTATACCTTATGCTACAGAAGAATTCCAGACTCTAAGGAATTCAGCTACTCTATCTAGGTTTAGGATTTTTTTTTTTTCCAAGTTTTTATTTTTAAAGTCTCTGTTGTTGTACAGAACCTACTAGATGAAATAGCAAGAAGGGAAGAGGAAGTGCAGAAAGTCCACACGCACTCCCAGCAGTACCAGCAGGCTGTCAAGGTGAGATGCGACACCCCAGCAGCAGGGCCTCTTCCCCACCATCCCCACCCCCAACCCCCGGGCTGGCCCTGGGGGTGTCCTCAGGCACTGCTGGTGGCTGTGCAAACCGGCACCACCCTTTGGGAAACAAGATGGTACCAGGCATCAAATATCAGAAGGGTTTTCTACTGTTTAAAGCAGTAACTGGGGGGAATTTATCATAAAGGAAAAGATGTGAAAAAATGATAATGTGGGATTAACAAAATCAGTATGAAATAAAAAATTATTTACAATAGCCAAAGAGACAAACTAGAAGTAATCTAAATGTCCAGTATTAGCAATAGAGACAGCTAGGAAGTTATCATCCAGCTACTTGATGGATGTTTAAGTCATCAAATTGACCCACAGAAGGATTAGGGTGGCATGAAAAAAAGCTTACGGTACAGAGTGAGATGAAGACAGCAGGAAGCCACCTTCTCTGGGCCAGGAGCGGCCTGGAGGGAGGGAGTGCGCTTTGGGGACAAAGGGGTTTGTGGGCCCGTTTTCTTTTGTCTCGTGGGTCGTCCAGGGATGTGGTTGTGTGCCGTTGATGGAGCGACAGTTCTCCAAACCTCCTGGCAGTCAGAGCAAGGTGTGGCTGAGCGGAAGACCTCCGCGGTCAGCCAGAAGGGGCACAGGAACACTTTGGTCTCACCTGCTCTGGTCTGCCCTTTGCCTCGTGTCTCTTACCCAGGACTACGAGTTGGAAGCAGAGAAACTCAGGTCCCTCCTTGACTTGGAGAATGGAAGGAGCAGCCACGTGAGCAAGCGGGCCAGGCTCCAGTCCCCTGCCACCAAAGTGAGGGAAGAGGTGAGCTCCGCGGGCCCAGCCTCCTGGGGCTCCATTCCTCCAGGGAGCATGGCATGCAGGCCTCAGAAGGGCACGCACAGTGGTAAACGGGGCTGGGGGCCCTCCTGGGTGCCAACAGTCTCAGTGGGAGAAGACGATGAACTTACTCTGGGCCAGCAACAGTGCCACACCTGGAAAGACAGCCTGCTGGGAGTCGTGGCTGGGGCAGTTCCCCTTGCTCCATGCCGAGTGGATCCGCACACAGAGGGCTGACGTTAACCTGTTCCTTCCAAACACGAGCGCCTTAAGGCTCAGAGACGGACCTGCTCAAGGTCCCTGGGGGTTCAGGCTTCTGACTCTAAATCCAGTTTTCTCTCTCACAGTTGAGACTAGCAGAACTCCAGGTAGGAAGTGGCAACTCTCTTTGGCATCTCTGCCCCAATGCCAGGTTTTACTCAAACACCTTACTCAGCTTGTTGACTCCTGTCTGTCTGCTCTCCTGTAGGAAGCAGCTCTTGCTGCCAAGTTTACGGAGGTTAATGCCATCAACAGACAGAGACTGCAGAACCTGGAGTTTGCACTGACCCTCCTGAGACAGGTAATGGGTCTTAGGAAGGCATCCTACTGAAAACTATCCCAACAGCTAAGACACTAGGCTCGCTCTGCCTCAGAGAAACAGAGGTGGCCGGGGGGCGTGTGCCCTCGCTGGCAGGGCAGGGCAGTGGGTGGGTGACTGAGCCAGGGTCTGTCCACACGATGGAAAACGATCGAACTGTCGCACGACAAGGTGGTCTTCTCTGGCTGCTGCAGATTCTCTCATAAGCGCAATCAACAGGGTACATGCAGATTGGGGACCACCATTAGCGTGGAAAAGATAAATACACATTGCACACAAAAATATATGTGTGACAAAGGTGACTGTATCCTGTAGGATGCTGAGCTGCCTTGGTGGCTCAGACGGTAAAGAATCCGCCTGCAATGAGGGAGACCTGGGTTCGATCCCTGGGTTGGGAAGATCCCCTGGAGGAGGGCATGGCTACCCACTCCAGTTTTCTTGCCTGGAGAATCCCCATGGACAGAGGAGCCTGGGGGGCTGCAGTCCATGGGGTCGCAAAGAGTCGGACACAACTGAGCGACTAAGCACAGCACAGCACATCCTATAGGAACAGGACCAGAAGGGACAGGTGGCCTTCACGTCATACCCTTCTGTGGCTTTAAGATGTTTCCCCAGATGTGTTTAAACTAGTGTTTTTAATTTCAAAAGGAAGCCTAGGGCTCTACCGGCCCGACACTGAGCAGGGGGTGGGGGTGGGGATGTCCCTTGAGGACCACAAGACAAGCACTGTGAGCCTTGGAGGGTGGGGAGACGGGGACCAACTGCACAGAGTCCAGCCCTAACCCTGCATGGTCTCCCCCTTCCCAGCAGCTGGAGGCAGGTGCAAGCCAGGAGGCCCTGCCCGGGAGCAAGCCAGGCCCCGGAGCAGAGGAGACGTGGAAGATTCAGAAGGAGCTGGATGAGGAGATGGAGCGGCGGCAGCAGCTGGAGCACGAGGTCCGGAGCGCCCAGGAGGAGATCCGGGCCCTGCGGAGCCAGAGCCCGCAGGAGGCGGTGGTGACCAGGGAGGTGCTCAGGAAGGTGCCGGACCCAGCACTGGAGGAGAGCTTCCAGCAGGCGCAGCAGACCCTGGCCGAGGAGCAGCACAAGAACCGGCTGCTGCAGGGGGAGGTGGAGGCGCTGCGGCTGCGGCTGCGTGCCCTGGAGGAGGCGGCCCGGGCCGGGGGCCAGGAGTACGTGGTCAAGGAGGTACTGCGCATTGAGCCGGATCGGGCCCAGGCTGACGAGGTCCTGAGGCTGCGGGGGGAGCTGGAGGCGCTGCGGCGGCAGAAGGGCGCCCGCGAGGCGGAGGCGCTTCTCCTGCAGCAGCGCGTGGCCGCCCTGGCCGAGGAGAAGCGGCGGGCGCGGGAGGTGGTCACAGAGAAGGAGGTGGTCAAGGTGCACAATGACCCCCAGCTGGAGGCCGAGTTCCGGCAGCTGCAGGAGGACCAGCAGCGGGAGCAGGGGCTCCGGGAGAAGCAGGAGGAGGAGCTGGGCTTCCTGCAGGACAAGCTCAAGAGGCTGGAGAAGGAACGGGCCATGGCCGAGGGCAAGATCACAGTCAAGGAGGTGCTCAAGGTGGAGAAGGACGTGGCGGCCGAGCGGGAGGTGGGCGCCCTCCAGCGCCGGTATGAGGATGAGGCCGCCAGGGCCCGTGCCAGCCAGAGGGAGAAGACCGAGCTGCTCCGGAAGATCTGGGCCCTGGAGGAGGAGAACGCTAAGGTGGTTGTGCAAGAGAAGGTGCGCGAGATTGTCCGGCCTGACCCCAAGGCTGAGAGTGAGGTGGCCAACCTCCGCCTGGAGCTGGTAGAGCAGGAGCGCAAGTACCGGGGGGCCGAGGAGCAGCTCAAGAGCTACCAGAGCGAGCTGGAGGCGCTTCGGAGGCGAGGCCCCCAGGTAGAGGTCAAGGAGGTGACCAAGGAGGTCATCAAGTACACGACGGACCCTGAGACGGAGAAGGAGCTCCAGAGGCTCAGGGAGGAGATCGTGGACAAGACCCGCCTCATCGAGAGGTGTGACCTGGAGATCTACCAGCTGAAGCAGGAGATCCAGTCCCTCAAAGAGGCCAAGCCCCAGGTGCAGACCAAGGAGGTGGTCCAGGAGATCTTGCAGTTCCAGGAAGACCCCCAGACCAAAGAGGAAGTGGCGGCTCTGAGGGCCCGGCTGGCTGAGGAGCACAAGAAGCAGGTAGACCTGGAACGGGAATGCGTGTCACAGGAGGAGAAGATCCAGGAGAAGGAGGAGGAGCTGGCCCGAGGGAAGGAGGTGGTGGTGCAGCAGGAGGTGGTCAGGTACGAGGAGGAGCCGGGCCTCCGGGCGGAAGTGAGCGCCTTCACCGAGAGCATCGATGCGGAACTGCGGCAGATCGATGGCCTCCGCGGCGAGCTGCGGTGGCTGCAGCGCCGGCGAGCCGAGCTGGAGCACCAGCTGGAGGAGCTGGAGCGCGAGCGGCAGGCGCGCCGCGAGGCTGAGCTGGAGGTGCAGCACCTCAAGCAACAGCTGGCCCAGCTGGAGGCGCAGGAGGGCGAGGCCCACGAGAAGGTGACCCTCACACAGAAGGTGGTGCTGCAGCAGGACCCCCTGCAGGCCCGGGAGCATGCCCTCCTGGCCCTGCAGCTGGAGGAAGAGCGGCACCGCCGGCAGGGCCTGGAGCGCGAGCTCGAGACCCTAAAGCAGCAGCTGGAGCACCTGGAGAAGATGGAGGTCAAGGAGAAGGTGGTCTTCTCCGAGAGCGTCCAGGTGGAGAAAGGCGACACCGAGCAGGAGATTCAGAGGCTCAGGGGCAGTCTGGAGGCCGAGAGCCGAGGCAAGAGGGAGCTGGACGCCGAGGTGAGCCGGCTGGAGGCCAAGCTGTCGGAGCTGGAGTTCTGCAACTCCAAGTCATCCAAGGAGCTGGACTTCCTGAGGGAGGAGAACCACAAGCTGCAGCTGGAGCGGCAGAGCCTGCAGCTCGAGGCCCGCAGGCTGCAGTCGGAGATCGAGATGGCCGCGGCCGAGGCGCAGAGCCTAAGAAGCCTGCCCACAACGACTGGAGCCGACCCCGGGGCGCAGCTCGACTCACGCCTGCGGTCCCTGGAGCGGGAGCTGGACGACCTCAGGAGGCTCTCCAGGGACAAAGACCAGGAGATCGAAGAGCTGCAGCGTCGCCTGGGGTCCGTGGCCGTCAAGCGGGAGCAGAGGGAGAACCACCTGCGGCGCTCCATTGTGGTCATCGACCCTGACTCGGGCCGTGAGCTGTCCCCCGAGGAGGCCCACCGCGTCGGCCTCATCGACTGGAACATGTTTGTCAAGCTCAGGAGCCAGGAGTGCGACTGGGAGGAGATCTCCGTCAAGGGCCCCGGAGGCGAGTCCTCCGTGATCCATGACAGGAAGTCCGGCAGGAAGTTCTCCATTGAAGAGGCCCTGCAGAGCGGGCGGCTGACCCCCGCGCAGTACGACCGCTACGTCAACAAGAGCATGTCTATCCAGGAGCTGGCCGTCCTGGTGTCAGGGCAGAAGTAGGCCCGCCCCCGCTCTCGGGGAAGCCGCCGCTGCTCGGAACCCTCCCCCGGGTCGTCTCTCCCTGGCCCCCCGCACAGCTCCAGTCCGCTCAGAGCCCCGTGTGCCGCCACCCCAGCTGCTGGGCCCAAGCACAGGCGGGACAGGCCCCCGCTGAGCTATGTCCCTCAGCCTGGAAAGCAACCCACTTGTCCCCCGATCGTTCTCGCCTGCAGTGCCCGTCTTCCTCCCCGCCTCTCCTACACTCCTCTATCAACAGACTCCCCGGGTCACCTGGAAGCACTGACGTCTACCACTAAAGCACAAGACAGGCAGCAGCCCCATGGGCCAGCCTGCTCCGCACCGCACTGGCCTCCACACCCCAGCCGGGGAAACTCAAGGCAGGGAGGGCTCCATTCAGCAAAGCCCCGGCCCCTGGGGGCCGCCACCTGCATTCACAGCCCTCCGGATTCCAGCTCAGCTGACTCGCCATCGAGGCCTCCTGGGGAAACCGATCTCGGCGCTACGCCAAAGGAGGCGCAAAGAAACCAGAACAGCGTCTGACCCTGGTGCTTGGGTGAAGCCTAACTGTCGAGCCAGACTGTCCCAAGAGAACGCACCGTCAGAGGACGTGTCGTGGTTCTGTAACTGAAGTACCTTCCTAGTGGACTGTCGCTGTCGGCCTTGGATTCGGTGCCTGGTCCTGCTTATTCTTTCACTGCCACTTAAGACTCCACAGTTGATTTTTTATCAAATGAAATTTGGGTTCTCTGTATCTCACGTATTATGTAAGAAAATGGGAAGTAAGAGGGAACTCTATTTATAGCGTGAAAATAAACACCTGCTGGCTTGATTCTAATTTCATGGAAAGTGTGTTTCTTCCTCTCTTTCGAGTGAGGCTGATTCCCCAGGGCCTGCTTGGCTTTCAGCCAGAATGAATGTTCCCCAACTACCAGCTCCTAAGGGAGAGAGAATTACTTGCAAATATGGTAAAAAGAAACGCGAAAGAAACGATGTTCTGGAAACCTTGAAACAATTTATTGTGTTGCTTTATACAAGATTAACAATTTCCACACCACCCCCAACACCAACATAGTCGCTGCACAAAAGCCACAGCCCTTTCACACCCAAGAATCGCCAGCAAGGGGAGCCCGCAGCGTGGTGGCCGGGACGCCTCCGCCTGCAGCCCTCCTTGCCGTGGCTCAAGTCACTCACTCTTCCGTTACCACAAATAAAGCATCAACAAGGAAAAGAAACCTCATCAACTCCCCATCAAAGAAACGTTTCCCTGAGGCAAGAGGCATCGCTAGATTCCTAGGAGGAGGGCATCCTGCTCCGGCGAAAGCTGGGTGGTGCCGGGAGGTGGGGGCGCGGTGGGGAGGGGCACCTCGTGTCCTCCCGCCGCTCAGCGCTCTTGGACGGACGGCCTCTGCGCCGCTCTGAGCTCAGCAATACCAATCTCTTCTTTGGCTCTTTTGCTACTACCTAAGACTAGTCTGTAAACTGGAAACCCAAGTTGCAAAAAATAGATATAGTAAAGGGACAAGGATTCCACTTGGCCCCATGTGACACACGTGTTGGTTTTTCTGTTAAAAAAAAAAAAAGTCAAGCAGAGGCCTGGCCGGCTGGCTGGCCAACCGCAGTCTTGCTCCCTGGGCAGCCGGACAGCCTCTGAGAAATCGCGAGACACCAAGAGTCATATCCTGGGAGTCAGGACCCAAAAGAACTGCCCATGTCTCCACGTAGGCAGGCGCACATTCTGAGGAGGCTATTTACTCTCAACATAAGGGAAATGACTTAGCTGGAACAGTCGGTTCAGACTTCACAGGACAGGCAAGCGCCCGAAAATCCTTGAGAAGCAGCCGCTGGCTGAGTGGGGCGCGGCCTCGTCCACCTCCCAGTGAAGGCAGAGCCTGCAGTCTGGAGAGCGCGGACCTCAAGGCCTGCTTCTGCACAGCACACACTTCCCAGGGGCCTGTTCCCGGAGCTCTGCCTGAGCATGGTTTTACGATAAACTGGAATGTCTACCTGCAGCCTGGAACTCCTCACATCCTCAGCCCTCAAAGAGACGAAGAAGGAATTCGGGGCTCTGCAGCCCACCTGCATGAACTTGGGAGAAACAAAGTGGGGGGCCCTGGCTGAGCTGGGACCTGGGAGGCGGGGCCCAGGTGACCTTCCAGTCAGGATGGCCCAGGTTGTGATGTGCAACCATAGAAAACTCAAATAAGCTGGCTCTGTCTTAAATACAGACATGTCTTTAAAAAGGTCTTCATCTGAGACCCACTCAGAGGGCCGAGTGGACGTGTCCAGTCCTGCTCCACCATAAAGGCACTGGAATTATGTCTTTCTAGGAACAACATGAAGTGCGGAAAACAGTCCGATTCTATCCAATGCGTTTAATGGTAGGGATCAAAACTGAGCCAAAAATAAGTGTCTTTAAAAATCCTACCATAATTGTTGAATCTACAAAGGTCTTTTCTCTAAAAGAGCTTCATTGTCATGTTTAGTGGAGAGACTGGCCCCCACGATGAGCACACATTGGGTGTTCTGAGTATTTTTCAGAGAACAAGGTACCTCTCCCAGTTGGGGTGTGAGCCCGGAGGATGGACGGACACTCTAACCAACCAGGGAGCCCACTGTGGCCAGAAGGAGCCCCCGACCAGTATGCTGCGCTGAGGTACTCTGGCCAAACGCGAGGAGCTGGGCCACCTCCTCTGCCCCGCCACCAGAGCGCCCAGCACGAGCTGGCATGCTCCTTGGCCTAGCGCTGCCCCTCCAACGATTGTCTGCAACAGAGCCGCGAGGCGCTGAGCACCAGGCTGGCTAGGGCCCCCAGAGAAGCACAGGGCTGCTCCCTGAACTGAAGGCACATCACACGTGCCAAGAGACGCTCCACTTAGCACTCACGCCTTCTCCAGAAGAAAACCACTGGCAGAGCGTAGTTATCATCCAACTTCTGAGACCTCCTTGTGCAGCTTCCAGCCTTTGCCCTGAAAATCACAATTTCCTTGGTACACTGGGCCCTTTCCCATGAAGCTGAGAAGCATCTGAAAAACAGTAAGCAAAAACAGAACACAAGATTCTCAGGACCTCCTTGAAGGCAGCAGTAACCAAACCTCAAGGGGACCACTTCTGAAATAGCAAAAGTCCCCGAACACCGAGTGTTCTGGGGCTCAAAGGAGCTGGACGCGCTGGCAGGTTATCTGCGGCATGGGCAGTATGCTGGCGCTGGGAGGGCGGCCGCTGGCTGAGCACCGCCTGTGCCGCAAGGGCTGCTCCTGTTCCCAGCCGCAGCTGCCATCCTGGGGCAGAGCCCGGCTCCTCGTGAGGCCTGTCAGATGCAATGAGCACCTCTCCACTGCACACCTGGGGCCTGAAGGGCAAGTTCACAGGTGCTCATGTTCTGAGCCCACACGGGGAAGAAAGCAAAGCAGACATGAGTCAGAGCTGAGACAGCAGAAGGCTTCTCACCGATGACCACTCAGTGTAATCCTACAACACGACGAGTGTCATAAGAGAGACATTCAAGTGGTCTCTTACAGCCCAGATGCTTTTCAGACAGCCTTTTAACTCCCAGAGGAAAAACAGGAAAGAAATGGTATAAGAAAACACTTTTCCCTTTTTTCCTGAAAATTCCACACATCAGCAGTCACGTTTCCAATAGTACTCCAATTATTTTCTGTTTGAGAGTGTTACCAAAAGCAAACAGGCAGTGCAGTCTTTCAAATGTCACCCGCTTTCGCCTGGATGGCTCAGAGACCACCAGTTTGTGGACCAAGTCCCTGCTTTCTCCATAGGAGCAGGGAGTAACTGCTGGTAAGGCTTAGCCCCGCTTTCTTTCTCTGAAGAAAGCACGGTTCTGTCTGAGAGACCTGCAGTCCACGCCTGCACACAGATGGCCTCTGGCATTCACTGTTAGGCATCAGCCTCAGGACGCCGAGCAGCGCAGCCCCCAGGCCGTGCCTGGAGCAGGTGCGGAGCAGCAGGGAGCAGCCGGCCCTGCACCACGTGCACCGAGAGCCACGGTCCCGGGACGGGGCCAGGCAGACCGCCCACTGGACACGCGCTGGCTCGGGGCGCATGTGCCCTCTCCTTGCGCTGTGAGCCAGGGCTTGCAGGCTGGCCCCTTCTGCAGCCACTGCTGTGTGCAGGGCAGACGCAGGGAAGGACGCTGCTCAGTCCTGCCATGCTCCCAAGCCCCCGCATCACCCCGGAGCGCACGCTGCTCCTCTCCTGGACACACGCTCCGTGAGGGGTCAGGGTCCCGCCTGAAGCCCTGCCACTGTCACCTGCCACTGCGACCGGACTTCCCCTTTCACTCACACTAAGGTCGAGTCCTGGTCCCACCTGGAAGGGGTGGCAGTGTGAACCGAAAGGCCTGCAGTGCCCCAGCTAGCCCCTGGGAAATCAACACCATCACCCCTCCAGTCTTGGTTACGTTGAAGAGGAAACACTGAGCTGAGGGCAAGGAAGTCCTGAGCCGAGTACGCAGGCCACTGCGCCTCCGTGATCACACAGGGCAAGGCAGGTGTCAGCGTGGGAGAGACTGCATCCCTCGTGCCAAGTACCACAAAGACGCTCGAGCCTCCGATGATGAACCCAGATGACACAGTGATGACAGGGGAAGACGTTGTCCTTGGCAGCAGAGAAGGCCTCTGATGGAGGGGAATGGCCCGCAGTGCACCTGGAAATTACCTGGCAGGCTCTGCGGGAGGTGGGTAGACACGGCAGTGTGCGGGAGAGGCGCGGCACGAGGCGGGCTGGAGTGCACGCCGGCCAGGAGACCTGAGAGGAGACAAGAGGGAGAGGGAACAAAACACACGCTGAGACGGAGGAGCAGCCTGGGCCCGGGTGCAAACCCCAGGGTGGGAGGGCTCAGCACAGTGCCGGGGAGGCTGCCCACACTCACACACCAGACACACACAGGAACCCAGCATGGGAGAGCAGAACCCGCCAGCACAGAGGCCCAGGGGTCCCTCCTGTGCTCCAGTACGAGGGAGAAGGGAGACACTTACTGTGGCCGAGGCCGTGGTGGAACGTCCCGGGGGCAGGGCCGGTGACGATGGCATCCTTGGAGACCCCCGCTTTAGCAGAGGAGTCAGCACTGAAGGAGATCACGTGGAGGGGAAGCTGGGAGATAATCCCCAAGGGGCTCGAGTTCAAGGCCCCAGGGAGCTTGGGACTGCCAGCCTTGTAGGATGAAGACAGCAGGTTCAAGGATGAGGAGCCAGTCAACAGCACAGCCCCACTCGCTCCTTTCTGGGGAAGAAGCACAGAGGCGGGTCAGGAGTCCAGCCCCGTCCGAGCCCACTCACAAACCAAAGCTGGCACCGCACCAGGGGTGGGTTGGGGAGGGTTACGTGCATGTCAGCTGCCCCTCCACTGCGGCCCCGAGGAAGGACCATTGCAGAGAACCAGCACAGAAGGGCTCCCTGAGCAGCGTTCACTTTACAAAGCAGGTATTAATTATGCCTCCTTTGTGCAAGAAAGGAATGAGAGAGTATCCTACGTGGATACCCACCAATACAGGGATATAGCAATGGCTGTATACTTCCCTCCATCACACACACACACACACACACAGAGGCATTTACCTTTGGTTTTTACAAAGAAACAGAAAAAACCTAGAAACTAAGGAAGGCAGTTACAAGGGCTGGGGAAGGCAGACAGAGACGAGTGAAGCTTTGCTAAACACACCTTTCTACATGTTTGCTCTTTGCAACCACACGATCTTATATATGGGAAAACGGAGGGGAAGAGCAGCTCTCATTCCCCAACCTTCATGCAAACCTCCTGTAATCAATCACCCGAGGCGAGCCTCAGTAACCAGGGGCTGGGTCACGGCACCTTTGTCTCACATGTGGAGTCTCCCCAAACCCAACAGAATCACCCTGAGGACAGTCTTCTGGTCATGACATCCCTATAACTGACACCTGAGGGCAGGACTCGCTTCACATGCTCACTTGGAGAGAGGACAGGCAGGAGGCTGTGCAGGGCGAGTTTCCTGACTCCCTCTGGCCATCCAGATCCACAGCCTCCCTGCACGTGCAGTGCTGCCCAGTCCTGCCCTGTTCGTCCTCCCCGGGAGACTTTTCAGGCTTTCCTGGGAGTCTGGCCACCAGAAAAGTAAAGGCCTGAAAACAGGGAGCCCGGTCCTCCTTCCAACTGGCGGGCTCGCTGTTCCTACCTGACCGTGAGCATCAGCTCTCACTCTCAGACCAGGGCGAGGCCAGTGGCCCCGCCCACAAGGCCCACAAGGGTGGCGGGCTGCAGCAGGACACTCACTGGCAGGGAGGTAGACGATGTCACGCTGCTCACCGCGCTGGGCTTCAGGGAGGAGGTCAATAACTTGGCCACACCCTGGGTCCCCCCACTAGAATCTCCATTGGGACCACCGGGAGGGGCCACCAGGGTCAACTTCTGGGGTACAGGTGGCTTCTTCACTGCAGGGCCAGGGACGGGTCGGCTGGTGGACTGTCCTGTGGAGGGAGGCTGCGTCGTGGGGAGCAGGTTCCCAGAAGCAGGGCTCTGAACCGGCGTTCCTCCAGACGAGGGGCTGCCGGACGACACCCCATGTTTGGAGGCAGAGCCCAGGAAGGGACTGGTCTTGTAGGGTGGTCCTGAAGAGCTGGCTGAGTGTGGTTTTGCTGGATGGCTCACGGCAGCAGAGCATGAAGCTGGGGTCTTATGAGAGCTGCTGCTGGAGGCTGGCGTGCCCGAGGAGGCTGGCATGGAAGCATGGAAGCTCTGGCTTTTGGTTGCTGTCTTGACAAGCTGCAGGAGGGATCGGTGACACTGAGGGGAGCCAGGCTTCGGGCCCTGAAGCTTATTGACGAATGGAGCCGGAGGGGTGAAGCTCTTCTGCGGCTGCGTGCCAGCATGAAAGACCTTGACCTGGGGGCCGGGCACAGCGGTGCCCGCCGGGGGCACGTGAGACGTCCGCGGCAAGCCGTGGTGCTTGGCTTTTGGCTGCTGCCCTTCCGGCGGGCCCTTGCCAAGAGCAGCCTGACAGGACAGCTCTTTGTAGCCAGAACTCTCTGTTTTTTTCTCCTGAGAGGACTGCCCCAGAGCCAGAGCCTGTTCAGCCAGAAAATTGAGGGGTGACTGCAGAGAGCTAGAGGGTGGAGGGGCAGAAGAAGGGCTGGGCTTTGGAAAGTTCCTTTTTTCTTCTGGACATAGAACACCCGCGAGCTTCTCTGCAGGCACTTTCACAGGTGTGGGCAGCGGGAACTCTGAGCTCCCACCAGCCCTGCTGTGCAATACAGCCAGTTCCTTGGACACTGCCTCCAACGAGGAGGCAGGATTATGGACCAAGTCTCCATCCAACGAGTCCTCCAGGTTGATAGGAGCAGGGTGAGCGAGGCTGCCAGATGCCTGGGACGAGGGCTCCCTGCTTGCGGCCCCCACGCCCAGGCCTCCTCCCAGGTGCTCTGAAGGCAAAGCCAGGGGGCTGCCCGTCTGGCCTGATGAGACGGACACCTTCTTATCTGGCTTAGCAGATGATTCCTAGAGGCAAGCAGAAAGGCTCGTGTTTACAAACGTCCAAAGATGCCAACCCTGGCCCTGCTGAAGGGACTCGAGCGTGAGAAAACATACAGGCAGCGGGCCTTCCAGCGTGATCGCGAAGCCAGGGAGGAAAGGAACAGGAGGCCTGCGTGGATTCGGAAATGCTGCAACCCCACCACCCTCTGGCCACAGCTGGGCGGGCTGGGCTGACCCAGGCATTCTGCCACCGCAACACACACAAGGAAACCGTTGTTTCTGAAAAACTGTACGACTTGAACAATAAGATGTGCTCCGTTCCGGCCCTCAACCCACCTCAGCTCCCAGCCACGGTCAGGATGAAAGGGGACTGCTTTCGCTCTCTCCCTCCTTGGTTTCGCCAGCACCTAACTCCCCTCTGGGCTCACAGTCCTGTTACTCCTGCCTCCCCAGCACCTGGTGCAGTGAGTCTTAGGGACATCAGAGGAGATCAACAGACACTTGGGAGTAACTGATCTGCACGCTCCTTCCCTCGGGCTGTTCAGGGACGGTGAGGTGCGCTACAGAGCCTCAGGAATTGGCAAAAATTTTGGTGAAACGGCAATTTTACTACATCGAGAGAGCTCTGCAACATCGAAGTCATTTTGCAGTTTTCAGTCTCCAGCCATCGCACTCCCCTCTGCGTCTGTCAGTCAGCTGGACAAAGCCTCCTGCCTGCCCGATGCCAATCCAGGCTCACCTGCACTTGGCTCAGGGGCGCTCTTCTGTAAAAGGTAAGGACAATTCACCAAGAAGACCTCATTTAACTTCACAACAACCCCAGGAACTGGCCAGGTAGGTGATGCTTCCTAGACCTGGGGCTGGAGGGCACTGGTGGCCCAGGTCAGGTCTCTGTCCTGCAGACCCCAGGCCCCTCCTGTGGGCCAGGCTGCCTCCTGGTACAACCTCATCCCGAAGAGCTGTCCCCAGACCAGCAAAGCTCCATGAGCTGCCAGGAGCATGGCTGCAGAGAGCTAAGAACAGGTGGCACATGACTGGGCAGGCTGACTCACCTTCACCTTCATTTTGCAAGAGGCCATTACTTTCTTCTTGGCCCTGTGCAAAGGAAGGAACACAGGAAAGATTCAGAGGAGATCCTCAGAGATAAAAATGCCAGTAGTCCTAACAAGTGAAAACACTGAGACACTCACAGAATTGACGTCAGGTGCCCGTGGCCTCGTCTGCTCTCCTTAAACAGAGTCCTGGAACAAAGAGACACGGGGAAGTCCTCACGAGCCCCTGAAAGCAGTCTGCTCCCCGAGCCTCCCCACCTCCCCAGTATGCAGGGACTGTCACCCATTAATGTCAGGGGGCTGCTGAGGGGGCCTTATGTAGCTGCCTGGCCACCCGAAAGCCACAGAGCTAGGATTCCCCCAAAAAAGCGAGGACTCTGCCCCCAGACCTCTCAGAGTGATTCTTCCCCTAAGGGCAGGAGCACTCTCCTTACTACCTGTTCTCATCCCCCTTCAAATGCCCAACTTTTCCCAGAGAAGCTCAACAGAATTTTCTTTATGCCCTTCCCTACGTACCGTCGGGAGTTCAATCTACAGTGAGAAGAGCAATTCCACTTGAAGGGACTCTAAGAGAAGGCCTACTTGACCAAGAACACTCCCTATCTCCACGGGGAGGGTCCTAGGAAGACGCCGAGCAGGAAGCACCAGGTGTGATCTCCCACCTGGACAACTACACTACACTAGCCGAACCCATCTGATGGAACCACTCTATAATTTCAGAGGCTGGTCAAGCTTGCAGCTTCCAGGGGAGGACTTAGACAAGTAAACTGTGGTTCATCCTGGCTCTCAGCACAGGAGCAGCCACCCACCCCCCACCTGGTGGCCCGCAGCTGCAAGTGTTCCTGGAGCAGCTTGCACACAGCTTGGAACCAGCGTGGGAAAAAGGACCTTGTCTCCAAAGACCAGGGACCTGTGCTCTGATGGCCAATCGCTGCTTCTGATCATGGGGGTGGGAGGTGCCCACAGGGCAGCAGCCCACTGCTGTCGCACTACTGGCTGAAGCAACTGCCAGGGGACTTAAAGGGCCAGCACCCCCTTTGCTGCTGCTGCTGCTAAGTCGTTTCAGTCGAGTCTGACTCTTTGCGACCCCATAGACGGCAGCCCACCAGGCTCTGCTGTCCCTGGGATTCTCCAGGCAAGAACACTGGAGTGGGTTGCCATTGCCTTCTCCAATGCATGAAAGTGAAAAGTGAAAGTGAAGTCGCTCAGTCGTGTCTGACTCTTAGTGACCCCATGGACTGCAGCCTACCAGGCTCCTCCATCCATGGGCTTTTCCAGGCAAGAGTGCTGGAGTCGGGTGCTACTGCCTTCTCCGAGGACCCCCTTTAACCTCTTCCTTTTCATCATTTCCGCCCCCTTTGGAAGTTAGACGTTAAAGACTAGAGCATTAAAAAAAAAAAAACTACATATGTGGGAGAAATCAGACAGTGACTGCATGTGGCTAGGGAAACGCTTGGAAAAGACGTAAGAATAACACGTTAAGTTCACACCTCAGGCTGATCCTTGACATAGAGACAGCCTATGCTAACAACAAAACTCAAAACAAGCAAACTCCAGGAAAAGGGGAGAATCTGATTTTCGGAGTTACCACATTATTAGATTCAAATGTCTGCTGTTCAACAGCAACAACAAACACAAGGGACATGAAGAACAGGAAATACGGCCCATTCAAAGGAAGACACAGATCACAGAAACTGTCTGAGAGAAGTCCAAATGGCAGACACACCAGACAAGATCAACTGTCCTAAAGGTGGACAAAGAACTAAAGGAAGACGTGGAGAAAGAAAATAATGTGAAATAATATCAATAAAGAGATAAGAAACCTGAAAAGAAACCAGAAAGAAATTCTAGAACCGAAAAGGACAATAACAAATGAAAAATTCAGTAGACAGATTCAAAGGCAGATTTGAGCAGGCAGAAAAAAAACAAAGAACCTGAAACAGGACAATGAAGATGATCGAGACTGAGGAGCAGAAAGAAAAGACTGAAGAAAAGTAATCAGAGTCTGAAGGACCCATGGGACCATCAAGCGCGCGCACACCCTCACAACACGGACGTCCCCAGAGGACAGAGAAAGGGGCCCAGAAGAGTGAAGAAATAACGGCTGAAACTTTCCAAATGTGAAAACAGACCACGTAAGCGTAAATATATGAATATAAATATCCAAGAAGTGCAAAGAACTCCACATAAGATGAAATCGAGAGACCCACACCAAATACATGATAATCAAACTCTCAAAAGCCAGAGACAAAGACAGAATATTGAAAGCATCCAGAGACTATTGAATCATCACACACGAGGGATCCTCAATAAAATTATCAGCAGATTTCTCATCAGAAACTTTGGAGGCCAAAAGACGGTGGGCTGATACATTCAAAGTCTAAACTAAAAACAGTGTCAACCAAGAACCCTGTATCTGACGAAACTGACCCTCAAGAGTGGGGGAGATGTAAATCAACTATACTTCAATCGAAGAGTTGAGGATATCCCCAGATAAGATAAAATTTGAAGCTGTTCATGATCAAAAAACCTATCCTGTAAAAAATTCTCATGGGTCCTGAGGGTGAAATGAAAAGACAGCACCTCAAAGTTACATGCACAAATAAAGATCTCAGAAAGGTGAATATACGAAGACCACTATAGACGCCAGTGTCATTATAACAATGGTTTGTAATCGTACTTTTTAAAGTATGATTTAAGAGACTAATACTAATTTAAAAGCTGGTAAATATTATGACGACTTTGGTTGGTAACTCTAAATCCTGTCTTCTACATAATTTAAGAGGCATTTCTAAAACTACTAGTTGATGTTTTGGGGCACACAATGTATAAAAATACTTCTGTGACAGCAGCAGAGCTGTATGGGGGCAGAGTTTTAAGATGTTAATCAACTTACAGAAGTATTAGTAACTACTTTAAAAAATAACAATTCAACACTCTAATCAAAAGACAGAGACTGGCAGAATAAATAAAATACATGATCTGATCTAACTATATGCTATCTGTTGCTGCTGCGGTGCTATGCTCAATCGTGTCCAACTTCGTGCGACCCCATGGACTGTAGCCCACCAGGCTGCCTGGGACGTGGGATTTCCAGGCAAGCTACAAGAGCCAAAGACAAGAACAGACTGGAAATAAAAGGACTGAAAAAGGTACTCCATGCAAAAATAACCAAGAGAGCAGAGGCAGCTATATTAACATCGGACAAAACAGACTTTAACTCGAGAAAGGTTACAAAAGATACAGAAAGCTGTTACATATTAATAAAAGGCTCAATACCGCAGAAGATACAGCGATTGTAAACACTCATGCACCTGAAAAACCTTTCAAACATACGAAACAAAACTGACGGAACGGAAGAGACGAGTAAACAGCTTCACAATAAAAGCTGGAGATTTCAGTACCCCTCACAAGAGAGAATAATCAGAAGATAAACCAACAGAGGACTTCACACAATAAACCAATTAGATGTAACAGAGAGACTCAAGACACTGTACCCAACAACAGAATACACTTTCTCAAGTGCACATGGGACATTTTCTAGGATAGACCATATGTTAGGCCACAAATGAACTCTTGGTAGATTTTAAAAGACAGATACCATACAAAGTATCTTCTCTGATCACATCGGAATGAAGTTAGAAATCAGTAACAAAAGGAAAACTGGAAAACAAAATTGTAAGAAAAAAAAGGCAGATACATTAGACAAAACAACTTTTAACAACATACTTTTAAACGATCAATGGATCAAAGCAGAAATCACAAAGACAATTAGAAAATACTTAAAAAAAAAAATGAAAATGAAAACACAACATACCAAAATCTATAGGACAAAGTGAAAAGTGGTGCTAAGAGAGGAAATTTTTAGGTATAACTGTTTACATTAAGAAACAAGGAAGGTCTTGAATCAACAACCCAATTTTATAAGGAACAGAAAAAAGAAAAACTAAACTTAAAGCCAGCAGAATGAAGGATATATTAATAATAAAGATTAAAGAAGAAATAAGGAAAACAGAGAATAAACAATAAACAATAACAGGCGTATTTAGACTTCCTATTTTTTTCTGATTTAGTCTTGGTAAGTTTTGTGTTTTTAGAAACTTGTCCATTTCATCTATGTTGAAAGACACTATCCATAGAGTAAAAAGGCAACCCAAAGAACAAAGAAATATTGGGAAATTATGTATCTGATAAGGGATTAATATCCAGAATACATAGTGAACTCTTAAAACTTAACACAAAAAAAGCACACCAATTTAAAAATGGGCAAAAGACTTGAATAAACACATCTCCAAAGAGGATATACACATGTACAGTTAGTACGTGAAAAGATGCTCGATATTACTAATCACTAGCAAAGTGAACTATGGGGCACCACCTCATATCCATCAGGATGATTACTACCAAAAAAAAAAAAAAAAAAACCAACAACTGTTGGTGGGGATGTGGAGAAACTGGAACCTTGTGCACTGCTGGTGGAAATGTAAAAAGATAACAGCTACCATGAAAAACATTACGGTGGTGCCTCAAAAGTTAAACACATCATCATACGATCCAGCAATTCCAGTTCTGCTGCTAAGTAGCTTCATTCGTGTCCGACTCTGTGCGACCCCATAGACGGCAGCCCACCAGGCTCCCCCATCCCTGGGATTCTCCAGGCAAGAACACTGGAGTGGGTTGCCATTTCCTTCTCCAATGCATGAAAGGGAAAAGTGAAAGTGAAGTCGCTCAGTCGTGTCTGACTCTTAGCAACCCCATGGACTGCAGCCTACCAGGCTCCTCCGTCCATGGGATTTTCCAGGCAAGAGTATTGGAGTGGGGTGCCATTGCCTTCTCCAAATTCCAGTTCTAGGTGTACATGAAAAAGAACTGAAAGCAGGGTCTCACAGAGATGTTTGTATGTCCACGTTCACAGCAGCATTATTCACAATAGCGTAAATGTGGAAGCAACACCAAGTAACATCGATAGATGAATGGATAAACAAATGTATATATACAGGACGTTATATTTCAGCTTTAAAAATGAAGGAAGTTCTGATCCATGCTAACTGATGAACCTTGAGGACATTATGCTGAGTGGAGTAAGCCAGACACAAAGACAAACACTTTGTATGAGTCCACTGATTCGAGGTACTTAAAGTAGGCAAAGCCACAGAGAGCAGAATGGTGGCCTCCAGGTCTGTGGGGGGGAATGCGGAGTTGGCGCTGCTGTACAAACATGTGAGTGTATCTAACACCACTGAACTGTGCCCTGAAAGATGCTAAAGTTTACATTAGGTATATTTTACCATTACTCCTCCTCCAAATTTTTTTAAAGAACACTAGTTATAGGAGCCTGGTGGACTGCCTTCAATGGGGTTGCATAGAGTCGGAAACGACTGAAGCAACTTAGCAGCAACAGCAGCAGCAGTTATAGGAAACTTTCTCTGTGTATTGCAGATACAATCCACTCATAGAAAGCTAAGTAACACAAAGTAGCCTGTTAGAAGAGTCTGGCACTTGGCTCTAAGTAGTAGTCACTCCTGCCAGTTTCAAATAAGAATTCTGTTCAGAAAATTAAAATGTTCCTGACATGCACCTGTCTCTCAACTTCCAGTAGGTGCCATCATGTCACAGCAGAAAAGGGCATACAGCCACAGAACTAAGTGGGATAAAGAATGACAAAGACAAAATCCCACAAATAACTCCCTCTTCCCGGGGAGACAGAGAAGCCCCTAGTTTCTCAGGTGAGATCAGAGTCCAATCCACCAGCCTGTGACTCTGAGGGTGGGGCTCTGGTGGCCTGGCACAGAAGAATCACTCACAACATCTCTTTACCACAAGAATAGGCTTCCCTTGTAGCTCAGCTGGTCGAGAATCCACCTGCAGTTCGGGAGACCTGGGTTCGACCCCTGGGTTGGGAAGATTCCCTGGAAAAAGGAAAGGCTACCCACTCCAGTATCCTGGCCTGGAGAATTCATTCCATGGTCTGCAAAAATGCTCCACCCTAAGGTCACACTGACTACAATGGCTGCCCATGGGCCTCACCTGGCCTGCATCCAGCCTTTGGGCCAGAGAGGTTTGACCTCAGCATCCAGAAATGCCTTCACGTAGTCCTCCCAGGACTGGGCCTTGTTCTTCTCCAGGTCAAAGCTCTCCAGTTTTATCTTCACCACTTGACAGAGCAGCTCCCTGCAGAGTAGGCAGAAGTCACAACCTTTAAACCACCCAAACGCTTCTTCAAGGTTTCAATCATGTGCTTTCAGCAGCCCTAATTAAAGAAAAAGATTCTAACCTTCATTAGAAACACAGGAACATGCTCAGACACTGGCCCCACAAACCCTCCACTGAGGCAAGGTCCCAGTTTGGGCACACCTGATTTCATCACTCCACTGGAACTTCTTCCGGGGTCCCATTATCCTCCGGCCCCCTTTCTCTTCATCTTCCTCCTCATCAGAACAGACCCGTTCTCTCTGCTCCTTGTCTTTCTCCTCTTCCAGCATCCTAGAGAGTGGGAAGAATTAGGCGGGACCCTAAGGTCACCACAGACCCGCTTCCTCCTGCCCACCACCCCCGCCCCCACCCCCCGTGACTTCTCAGAAGAGGTGAGGATGCCGAAGGCAGCAAGGGGACGCACTTACTTGGCGACCTTGGCTTGCGTGTGGGCCTGGCACTCGTCCTGGTACTTGGCCATCTGCTCGGGCATGGCCCTGCCGATGGCTTCCTTAAGTTTCTGGAGCGGCTCCTTCAGACGCCCACCCTGCTAAGAGCAAGACCAGTCATGAGTCTGGTTTACACGTCACTTTTTAGGCTGAGGACACACTCTAAGCATAACCAACTGCACGAAGGCCGTGCAGCAACAGCTGTGGCACCTGTGAGCGTGTGCCACCCTCTCCGCTGGGCTCGAAGCCACAGGGCTCCACTGCAAGGTCACCCACCTGCTCACAGAGGTGCAGTTTTCGCGCGCGCTTGACCAAGGTGTCTTTGCTGCAGGGCAGGAAGGAAGCAAGGTAGGCATACACTCCAGAACGGGTCTGGCTGCTCAGCTCCCGGGTCTGCGCCTCTATGCTGAAGAACAGAGCAGAGTCACCCACCGCAGCACCCCTTGTCTGCAGGAGCCAAGAGTGGGCGAAGCCTTATCTCACCATTCACACAGCATCACAGAGTGGCCAGCACAACAAACCCGACGAACTTAGCTAGGCAGAGTGCACCAAGGTTCTCAGGTCAAAGACAAGACCGAGTCAAGGTGTCAAGAAAACCGAGTCTCGAAGAGTACAAGCTCTGAAGTTCTAAGTTTCATAAACAAAGAAAGCATAAATGCTTTCAAGCTGGGAAGTAATCGAGTTGCTTGGGGTTCCAGCAGAGCTTCCCCTTTTTTCCCCTACAGTTCCAAGTTCTGTCCCTGACGACGTGGTCAAGGAAATCCTCACACCTGCAGCATCCCCAGAGACGAGCAGAATGCGGTCTGTCTTCCATCCCTTGAGCTCTCTGGATCTGGCACGCTCCAGGGCACAAACCCCTCACCTGTGCAGACCCTCAGGTGCTCCCTGACCCAAATGGCCAATCTCCCTCTGTCCTGGCCAGGCAAGGTCCTTCGCTAGAATATCCCCTGGTCTTGACCACTGGTTTCACACATGCAAAACCCTCAGCGTTGCGTAATCAGCTTCGTCTGGTACACGATACAACCAGGAAAGAAACTGGCAAAGCTGGAGGGCCAGATACAAAGAATCTGGCTCGGATTTTTACGTGTGTGTTTTGGCTTTTTTTTTCTTTTTAATCCAATTCAGACGGTAGGGTGTCCCAGAGGCTGGCGTGTGTGAGATGGGGAGTGGGAGGGTGAGCACTGGCCTCAGAGCACAGGTGCGACTAGGAGGAGAAGGACCAGGCTCGCCGAGGAGTGCCCCCGAGGGCAGGGCCCGGGCCTGCACCGAGCCGTCTCTCCCTCTCCTCAGAGACGGGCAGGCAGCGCCTGCTCTCTGCTCTCACCTCACAGGTGGCACAACACCCTCCCCAGCGTGCCGTGACGAAGACACAGAGTCCCAGCAACGTCTGCTGCCTCAGGTGAGGGTGGTCTAGCAGTTCCTAGATACAAACATCTGATGTCCCCGCCCCTGACCTCTATTTTAAAAAACCACAATAAAGCAATAGAAACCAATTTTTAAAAATCTCATCAGGGCTTTCTTTTCCCTCAGTTGTACTCCCACTTCCCCGGGTCTGCTAAACCCCTGCATGGTAACAGCAGATGCAAAGAAACGAAAGATACTCACTCTAGGAGGATGCCGTTAACATCGTGGGTGAAGAACTTCTGCCTGCTCTCTCCCTCCGCAGCTCTGGCAGCCTGGTTCACGGCAGACAGAACAGCCATTAGTGCCCTGGCCCCATAGCGCCCGCCACTCACCCACAGGCCTAGAGAACGCCCGATGACCAAACCCTCCCCGAGCCCCGCCCCGCCCCGCCCTAACCCGGACTAGGTTCACCTATGACCACTGCACGCTCCCAAAGCGGCGCAGCCAGCTCTCTTCACAGGCTGCCACAGCATCTACGGACACACAGTCCATTCTTCCCAGGACTTGACACAACAGTCATGTAAGAGAGTTGAGTCTTATGTGAAGAAAATTAGAGTCAAGGGACTCGTGAATCTGATTCAGTCAGCGAGCGAGCTCCTCTGCCCAGCACTCTATCATCTAAACGGTGAGTTGTGTTTTCCATACCATCTACAGCACAAAACAATCAAGAACTTTAACAAACCTGCCATATTTGAAGGCCTTTATTCACCAAAATAATATTAGTAACAATAATAATGTGCTGCTTCAGCATTTAAAAACCACAATTCTTTGAAAATTCATAATCTATTTAGGGTATGTTATCACAAACAGACCACTGGAATGACTAACCTGACTACCCACTAACACAGATACAGCAGGCTGCTATGGCGCTATGCTTCCCATGAGTGCACAGTTAACAAGACCCTGGCTGGCCACCCTGGAGACCCCTGAAGCAATCACAGGAGGCAGCCAAGCCACCAAAAGCATAAGAGAGGAAAGCAGCATGCAAAGGTCTGGACCAGGGGTTCTCTATTTGGCCACGTGCACCGAGCAGCCTTCCGCACTCTAGACGCATCCCATCGGAATCTCCCGGGAAGGCCTGTGTTCCTTAAAAGAGGCCCCAGGATTAGGACCCACCAAAAGAACTCTGGCGACGAGCATGTAGAGGATCGAGAACCACTGACCTACACCCAAGAGGTTCCTGGTTCAAAGTCAGTTGCTCAGTTGTGTCCGACTCTTTGTGACCCCATGGACTGCAGCTCACCCGGCTCCTCTGTCCATGGGATTCTCCAGGCAAGAATACTGGAGTGGGCTGCCATTCCCTTCTCCAGGGGACCTTCCCGACCCAGGGATCGAACCTGGGTCTCCTGCATCATAGGCAGATTCTTTACTGTCTGAGCCACCAAGAAGCTCACTGGTCCAAAGGCTTTAGGCAAAATAAAACGTCAGGCTTGACATATAATACTGATGGTAAACAGAGACAGTAAGGTGATTGTCTACAGTGAAATGATCAATCCTGATCAACCCCTGGGAACACCTACCTTCCTCTAGCCCCTTAGGCCGTCCCCTCACCACATCCTCTGGGTCCTGTCCTGACCTCCTAGCTCTGCCCTGTCTCCTCCACTAGCTCTTAGCTGCAGGCACGCTCCCAAGTTCCATCGAGAGACCTCTTCACCCAACAATGTCTCCCCCTCAGCTTCAAAATAATACATATGCACAAAATAACAAACACAACCTAAACCTCTATCCTCAGCTCTGGACCAGAACTGTCAATTATCTCCCTGAATGAAAGACCCTGGAGTATACAAATCAACTTGTCCAAAATCTAAACCACTCCTTTCTGCTCTTCCTCCCAAGTTCCTACAACAGCACCTCACCCTTCTTAAATCCTCTCAGTTTTCTTTACAACGCTTCGGGAGGCCTTCCTGAGCCTAGAATCAAACCCAAACTCCTCCACCTGGCAGTCAGGGTTCTCCAGGACATGGCCTCACCATCCTCTCCAGCCCCCACCTCCCACCACATACCAGGAGTCCCTGTTATCCAACACGTTGCCTGTTCTCAGCCCTGTGCCCTGGCTTACCAGAAGGCCACGTCACCCGAGAGGCTGGCCAAGCCTGCTGCTTCCAGTCCTATCCCTATGGACCCCCAAGAGCCGCTCTTTCCCTTCCTCAAGTTTGGCGGTCCACTGGACCATCCTGTTGGCCGTCCAATCATGACAGCTTATTTCACCCTGCTCTGTCCCACAGCCCGCTGTCTACATGGCTATTGGTCTGTTTGTACAACAAGCTCATGGAGAAACGTGAACTGAATCTTACTCATCAACATGTTTCCCACAGCAGCCCATCACCTAACAGCTACTGAGGAAAAGTCAGCTGAGTGGGTGATGAATGAACACACAAATGAACAGATTATCGCTGCAAGGATGAAAACTAAGAGGAAGGAAAGCTCAGTACCAGACAAAACTTGAAGAGGATGTGAAAATTTAGCTCGGCTAGGGGAGGGGCAGAGGCCGGAGATGGCTGGCAGAGAGGGAAGGAAGAGAGGGCGACACTAACGTCTCCTGTTACGCCTTATGCTGTCAGGGAGTTTGCAATTCCCCTGTGGCACATTTAATGTACTGGGATTGTGAGTTCAGTTTGCAAGAAAACAAAATGGAGTCATTCTTTCAACTTAGAGACTGCTGGTTACAGGGCTTCTCAGGTGGCGCTAGGGGTAAAGAACCCACCTGCAGGAGATGTAAAAGACATGGGTTCGATCCCTGGGTCAGGAAGATCCCCTGGAAGAGGGCACAGCAACCCACTTCAGGATTCCTGCCTGGAGAATCCTGTGGACAGAGAAGCCTGGCGGGCTGCAGCCCCTGTGTGCTGTGCACAGGGTCGCAGAGTCAGACACGACTGACGGGACTTAGCACCCTGCTAGTTATAAGATGCAGAAGCGCCTCTAGATTAATTCAACCTAATTAACATGCACTTCAAATGCCTGTTTGTCAGACCCAACACCTCCTCAGGCTTCCAAGTTTTATTTGTTTTTGGCTGCACTGTGCGGCTGGTGGGATCCTAGTTCCCTGACCGGGGACTGAACCCAGGCCCTGACAGTGAAAGCAAGGCATCCTAACCACTGAGCCACAAGGGAATTCTCTCCAATCAAGTTTTTAGATATCAGCCATTTCAGAAGCTTTCTGGCTATATAATTTTTTTTTTCCTGATGCCTTCTGAATCATGCAGAACAGTATCTCTGAGGATCTGGCTTTATGCTAAAGTAGTCAAGGGCTGCATTTTTAAATAAATCTAAATAAAAAAGCCACTGACTATGTAGTTGCTAGTGTGCCAGGAAGAACTGAGATCCCTCAACCCTAATGAGAAACACCCTTGCCGGAGGTGTTGTATGAATCAGTTAAATCACTCCGAGATTAGCTAGGAAATGAAATAAAACCAGACAGCCAGATTCTGCTGATTTACAATAGTTCCAATAGCCTTTTAATGAGCTCTTTATTCATTATTAAGAAGAGCCATTTCTAGCCTTTCAGCACCTAGATCACAACTTTATATACTGTACCTGCTTTTACTGAATAGAGTGAAATCTGACATGATTTTCTTTACGAAGACCAAACCGGTTTGTTTGTTTTTAGGTTGCACCGTGAGGCATGCAGGATGTACTGGAAGTGCAGTCTTAACCACTGGAGGTCTCAAACGAAGTTTTTTTTTTTCTATCTTATTCTCCGTGAATCCGTGTCTCTCTAGTTTTGCAATGCAAGGGTTCTAACTGTACAGGAGGGTAAGCAGTGAGCAGGTAGAAGGGTGGGCAACATGTGTCTCTGTTTCTTTTCTATTTTTAGTATCACTATCCTTTCCATTTTATGCTTGAATGAAGAGGAAACAGACATGGGTCATCTGCACAGAGGAGGGTGAGTAGCTGCCAAACTCTATCAAGACAGTTCCCTATCAAGGGGCAATGTTATCTGAGCTTTCCAACAACCAAGACAAAAGACACAACCAACACATATTAGGAGCAGACAGACAGGGGCAAGGCCATCAGGTCAAACCACTGGGCTCCCTGGGGCCCATAAACAGGCACAGCACAGGGGAGTAGGAAGTGGAAAGTGGGCTAACAGTGCTGGAGTGCTCCCTCTCAGAATAGCTCTTTCACACATGTACATTTTCAAATATATTTTTTGAAGTTTTAAGAATAACATCTAGTTAGAAGACAAATCTTATTTTTGCTTCCAACTGTAAAATATTTTTCCCTGGGAGACTGACGCACATCACACTGGAATCTGCTTCAGCACCATGGTGGACCGCACACAGGCCCACGGACTCTCCCGTCCCAGGACGGGGGTCCCCAGGGGAGGGGCCGGTGGCTGGTGACTTACTTTCCCAGCACAGGGCAGCAGAGGTGCACACCACCTCCAAGGCTAGGGCCTGAGGGTCTGCTGGCTTTCACCTTCACCCTCTGGAGATACTACCGCAAGACTGTCCTGCCCAGAACGAGAGACGGGAGAGGCCCCGTTGTCCCGGCTGTCCCAACGCCCAGCTATCTTACCAGCTGAAGGCGGCCTGAAAGCCACCACATTTGTGGGGTGGGGTAGGGTGGGTTTAGACACAGTAGAAACTGATACATGTACCCCCTAGGGCCAAGATTTAAAATCTCAACAAAGTATCACAAAAACAAAGCAAGGAGAGAAAAAAGAAAAAGAAGGGAGTGAAAAATAAAGTGAGAAACATAAACACTGCCCATGTTAGTTATACACACCAAGTTTAATTTAAATTAAAAAAAAATAATGTCCACTTCAAAATCTAGGACAGGGCTTCTTATTAATGATCCAAAGATCCACACGTGACTTTTGAAAATCATGTGTAATTTCTGTGTACACAGGCGTCTTTCCCTGGGAGGAACCTCTGCCAGCGACTCTCACAGCAGGGCCTGGGGATAGAGTGCCTGTGCACACGTGCAGGCGGCGCCAAGTGCCCCCAGCGCCAGGAGCCTACACAGTGGCGTTAAGTCACTTTCTAAAATAAGCCTTCTTTGTCATGCAATCATTAAAAATAATGAGGGCTTTATAATAATATTTATTAAGTGAAAAGAGCAGAAAACAATTATTCACAACTACAATTACAACTGCAAAAAAACATATACACAGAGGCTAGAAAAGAGAGTGAGTTGAAAATAGTTTTCAGAGTGGCAGGATTTTCCCAATTTCCCGTTTCTTAATGCTGGCACTGAAGGGCCAGGTGATGACTTAAGTAACAGTTTCACACGTGAATATATGTTCAAGCCAGTACAGTGACGTCTCGTCACCACCTCCTCACCAGGACCTGAGCCTACCTTACCTATGGGCTCCTGACCTGTCTCCATCACGCCTGAAAGACGACCGAGACTCGGCAATTCCTGAGGAAGGACAGCCTGCTCGGCGTCCACCTGACGGACTCCACAAAGTAAGGTTTTCTCACATCACGACCCAACGCTGTTCCACATGACGCCGCTTTGTTTCCACCAGACTTGTCCATCCTTCCCAAGAAAATGCAATAATGATTCTCAGTTATTAGACTAGGACACCCCCTGTGGTAGAAGCAGAGACGCATACAGAGCCACTTTAACTTTCCTCTAAGGAATGACTGGCCTCTGCCACACACATCTGACTTGACTCAAGGCTTTCAGAATCTACAGGATAATCTGATTACAAACCACAAGATTGAAAAGAAGAGATAATTTTTTTTTTAACATATATTCTGAGTGCAACCATAGGACAGTAAACTCATACACACCAAGTTCCCATTTAACTACTTCTCCCTTAACATCCTGTTAAGACAAATCCTGAATCCTGACAGGGCATAATTTATTTAAATGGGTACATTCAAACAACACTGTGCTCATTCCATAAGGATGAACAGAGCTCCGAATAAGACGTCTGAATTATTTCACATGCCATGTTCAAGTATTTTTTGCAAATGAGAAAATCATTTGCAGAAGTTGTTAACATTTTATCCTGCCCTGGTCCTAGTGTATATGAGGACTAGTATACACAACAGAGATTCTGAAACACTCAGAGTCACTGGTTTAAAACTGAAGCTCTAGAGTGTAAGTGTCCCCAGGGTTGTCACAAGTCATGATGTCCAAGGTGAAATGGTATTTTAACTAAAACACACTATAACTAATGACCCGTGCTTGGCTTATCATCAGTATTCATGGATCACGGAATCTACAGTCCTTAGTGCTCTAGTACTAGATCAACTCCCCATCCCCAGGGGGAAAACACACGGAATGTCCGCTATTTTCCAAAGACCGTTACTGTTTTTAACGTGGGGCTGTTGGACAGTACTTACGGTTCAGCCCTTCTTACTTATCACAATTCCAGATTCCTATAATCACTGCTGCTGCTACTGCTGCTGCTAAGTCGCTTCAGTCATGTCTGACTCTGTGCGACCCCACAGACTGCAGCCCACCAGGCTCCCCTGTCCCTGGGATTCTCCAGGCAAGAACACTGGAGTGGGTTGCCATTTCCTTCTCCAATGCATGAAAGGGAAAAGTGAAAGTGAAGTCGCTCAGTCGTGTTTGACTCTGTGTGACCCCACGGACTGCAGCCTACCAGGCTCCTCTGTCCATGGGATTTTCCAGGCAAGAGTACTGGAGTGGGGTGCCATTCCCTTCTCCACCTATAATCACTACCTAACACTAAACCCAGCGGCAACTAAGCATATGCCCCACGCCCAACATGTCTGCAAATGTCTATGAATGTTCAAAACCTTCAGAAGATTACTAAAGAGACGTATCTCTGCCTCAGCTGCCTGCTGCCAACATGAGTATCTGTCACACAAAAGGAAGGATAGTCTGATAGGCACGAAGGAGGAGAGAAAAATCTCTCCAGAAGAAAGTAAATTTTCCAACGTGAAGGAATCACAAAAGGACAGGCAGAGCTGACCCTGTGCCCTTGCTTGGGATGGGAAGAAAGCCCAGAAAAGTAGACAATGGGAGCACCCACTGACTAAGGGCTGCTCTGGGCCGTGAGCTGCAAGTGGTTCCGGACCAGCAACGATCCGCCCGATCGCTTCCAGGAGAGCCCAGCCACTCCATGTCACCATACCTGAGCCAGCTCCTTAACGCGCTTCTCCAGGGGTGCAGGCAGGCCTTCAGGAAGGGAAGAGGGCTGCCTGAATTCCTGGTCCAGTCCCACCCCAAGGGAATCGCTTTCATCATCCATATCGCGGAAGGGGCTTCCTTCTGGAGACTCACTGAGCAGTTGCTCCAAGTCCAAATCCGTCAGCGAGTCCATGGCAGTGGCCGCCTGCAGCAAGTCATTGTCAGAGGCAGAGCCGAAGAGCGAGAGCAAAGGGTCGGAGGCACCTTCCAATTCCCGCAAGCCCTGAGCTTCCGCTGATGACACTGCTATGGGCTTATGCTCTTCGTCCCTCTTTCTCTGAGCCTCTTTCTCCTTTTGGAATTTCTTCAGCATCTCTTTAACACTCAAAGCCCCAGAATACTTCTTTTTCTTCTTCTCCTTACTGGCATTGAGGGCTGTAAAGCTGCAAGTAAAAGGGAGAAGTCGGTTACTAAGACTGCAGGACCCCTCGCAAGGGAAATTTCCAGAGGGGCTTCAGCCCCGCTCCCAGCACAAAGGTCTCCGGGAACCTCAGCCACAAGTCCACCCCGTCACTCCTCACCCTCCTCTTGGCACACGGAGCTCCTCCTTGCTGGGACCAAAGCTTGAGACTGAATACAGGTTAGCAAAAAGTAACACAAAATGCTAAACATCCGATGGGTTTTTTAAAACCACTGCCAGGCTGAAACAAAAGGTTGGAAAAACAGGAGGGGCAAGAAAGACATTTAAAGGGAGAAAGCAGGAACAGCAGCAACTTGGAGGGCGGCTGGGGTGAGACGGAGGCTGAGGAAGCAGGACCGGAGAAGACAAAGGGGACAGAGACAGAGGAGACCGGGGGCAGAGGAGGGTGCTCAGAACAGGAACGTCAGCAGCCACACAGTGACAGAGAGACCCGCCAACACTGACGCGGGACAGAGCGCACTCTGATGCCCGACACACACACGTGAGGGCCCTGACAAGGCCGAGTGGCACCGTGACCCGCGGCCCCGCGAGGCTGTGAGGAGGTGGGCGCGTGGCCGGGTGGCCCTGACGGTGCAGAGTCCTCCTAGCAAAGAAGCTGCTGCCTCTCACCCGGCTTTGGAAAACTTGGACTTTTTCGATTTCTTCTCCTTGTCATAAGTGTCATCTTTTTTCTTCTTCTTTATCTTCTCACCACCTTCCTTCAACTTCCGCTTCTGAGAATTAAAGACAAGGCACAGTTACACGGCTCCCGAGCTCCGGGAGCAAGTGCACTACGCAGCACTGGCCTTCTCCGCCCAGGGAACATCCTGAGAGCTGTCTTACTTCCTCCACGAACACACGATTTCAGCTCAGTCCTTGGACCACAGACCTGCAGGTCAGGACAGCATTCCCACTGACAGCGGCTCCTAGGAAACCCAGGCCAGAGGCAACAGAGGCCCTTCTGCAGCCTGAACCATTTCTGTTTTAAAATGAGCTGTGTGGGGGCCTACCTCACATTTTAAACACCCAGGCAGTCACAGATAGCTTTCAAAATAAGCTTATCTTAGGGCTAACTCATTTTCGTTGGGGTGAAGTCCTCTAATGTCCACAGATGAGATACAGTGAGCTGGTGCACACGTCCCTCTCTCCACACCCGTCACTGCCCTCGTCCCCGCCCTGGGGCCACCTCGAGGAGCAAGTCCCCGCTGAGCCTGCTGGGACACAGGCACGGACACCATGACTGAGCCTCCAGGGTCACAGCACACGTGTGAGAAGGGAACCGCCAACCTCGGCACAGCTGGTGCCTCTCCGCCACTCTCCTGAGCCATCCTAAACCGCACAGATTCGGGCAAGTCACCTACTGATCTCATAAAGGCATGTCAAAAAGCACTTCTGAAGTCCAAAACCGAGCAATGTTCTAACCTTGGGAGATTTTTTCTTCTTTTCCTTAATGAAGTCATCCTCAGATTCTGACGCTTGTCTAAACTGCAGGGTCCCCGAGTTGATGTAAAATCCTCCATACTTGGTAGTCAAAGAAGCAGGAACAAGCTCATCGTACTGAAGGGGAAACAAACCTGGGTCAGCTCCAAGGCCTGTGCTACAGCCACAGGTGCAGAGTGCATCTTGACAGAACAGATGTGACTGTTCCTCTGTCACTTTTCAGACAGCATACGAAGGTATGCTTCCGGTCAGTCACCAACATCCAAGTTAGGAGGTGTGTTGCACAGATCTGATCACCAGAGGCCCAGATCAAGGTGTCACTTCCTGTCCCTTCAGAGCAGCTCTCTCCACTGCACGGGCACCCCCACTGACCCAGCCCAGCTCCAGCACTGTCAGGAGGGGCCTGGGTGCCCCACTTGCGGTGGTTTCAGTGGTCTCACTAAGTACTCACCGCTTCAGAGTTATCAATGAAGGAATCGGATTCATCATAACCATAACCCATATCAATCAAGTCCTGTATTCGGTCTTTTCTACGTTTCTTTCCACCCTAAAATTTAAAACAGATCACATGCTTGTTTTTATACTTGTGATAGGAACATACAACACAAAATCTAAACTTTAAACAAATTTTTAGGCCCAGGGTCACAGGACTTTTTTAATACACAGAATTAATTGTTGCCTTGAACTCCAACAGCTAATGACTAAAGGTTATAAAACACAGGACCAGTCTCTTACACATCCCCCAAAACCTTGTTCCCTGAAGACCTTTCAAAATAGGACAGATTTGTAAATGCATAAAGTGGCCTAAGACTGAAGAAAGAACTAAATGGCCTCATATGCCTTGCATCAAAATACTTATTCTCAGGATAAATTCTAAGGGTAAAAGCCTCTTTATGTTTATTTACCCATTTAGCGCCACATGAGTTCCTGCCATATGCACTTTCTGTACCTTAACGCATTTGTTTAATAACTTCATTCTGTTCTCTCCAAGCTCTATACTTGTTTCACATTAGTGTTGATTAGATAAACCACTAAAGGAATATGAAAATGTCTGAAAACCTCTCCCACCCGACAAGGTTGTTCTGTTGCCCAAGAGAGAAATCTTACATATTTTTCTTCAAATTTCCTAGCAAGGGCCTCCACTTTATGCCTTTCCTTTTCTTCATCATTGAAAGGATCCAAGAGATCTTTCTTCTGTAAAGAGACCATTCCACAAAAATAAGATTCACAAAAAAGTTCCCACAAAGCTATTCATTGTACCTTCATTGATTCCACACTGATAAACTGTATAATAAAAACAACTTTTTCAGAAAAGACAAGGTAAAATACATATTACCTCCTCATCCGTGTTTACCTTACTTGTTTGAAAGTAAAATTCCCATTCATGAGACTCAACAGAACTTGATTAAATACCTACAGTCACCCACTGCAGTACTAGGTCCTGCTGCTGCTGCTACTGCTGCTAAGTCGCTTCAGTCGTGTCCGACTCTGTGTGACCCCATAGACGGCAGCCCACCAGGCTCCCTCATCCCTGGGATTCTCCAGGCAAGAACACTGGAGTGGGTTGCCATTTCCTTCCCCAATGCATGAAAGTGAAAAGTGAAAGTGAAGTTGCTCAGTTGTGTCCGACTATTAGTGACCCCATGGACTGCAGCCTACCAGGCTCCTCTGTCCATGGGATTTTCCAGGCAAGAGTACTGGAGTGGGGTGCCATTGCCTTCTCCCAGTACTAGGTCCTATAGTGCTGCAAATATGGCAAAGGGAGTTTAGTCGGGGGATGCTCACCCCGTGTAAAACTGCGTTCGAATATAACTGGTTTCCTTTGTAATACTAAAAATCATTTTATGCATTTAAAAACATTATTCTAAGAAAAGGTCCAAAGGCTTCAACCAGACTTGCAAAGCAGCCACTGGCTCAGAAAGGTTAAGAACCCATTGAGCACAAGCTCCTGACAGCTATTCAACCTTAGTGGTTAGAAGAGTGGTATGAACTTATTCTTCTCTCAGTGTTATCGATAGTCAAACCCAAGTTCGTGCCATTACTTTTCCTTGGAAGCCTATCTTGAAGGATCAATAATCTCCCTTCCCTCCCAATCTCAATACTACCTCCAGATATTTTCAAGTAGTTTTCCAAAGTTTATACTCCATAAACCTTTCTATTTTTTCTCAAATTTTACAGAGTTGGACCTTAAGCTTCCATGGCAAGGAATCTTAATTTTAATAAAAGACTTCTGTATCAAATACACTTAAGACTTTGGAGTCCAAAAACACTAAGACTGGACTTTTACTTCTTCTACAATGATCACATATAACCTAAGTGGTTCAAATAATTTTAAGAAACCCCACTCGTCTGGAGCAGCACTGGATTTCATGTTTGCTCCTTAACGCCCTGCAAGCAGCAGTCATCCACTATTTCCTGAATGCATGAAGGTCTGCCTCTGTCTAAACACAGCATCTGGAATGTAAGCTCCTTTCTGTCCAAGCCCTCCAGGGCCTGTATTCGTACCAGACTTAACAATTACCACACTGTGATTCCTGTTACTTGTGTAGGTGTAATTCTCCTAAAACATCTACAAGAGTGCAAAGTTCCTTTGAGGTTCCTTTGAGGACAGCAGCCTCCCCACCTTTACTCGTCCTCAGCATTCTAGCACAGGGCCTTAACATTCTAAGACACACGTGCTAAGTGAGTTAATATATAAATGTGTCAGATTACATTGTGCTTGGAACGCTGCAGAGTAGACAGGGTAATTTAGGAGTTCTAAACCTGATGCCAGAAGTGAATCCCCTGAAATTGGATCTGAAGTTCTCTGTGTAAGTCCCACGCATTTTTCTGCAGTTGAGGAGGGCATCTGAACCCCACAAAAGGTGAAATCAGAGCACTGGAGTTCTAATCTCAGTTGACCTACTGATTTAGTTTGAGCCCATAAACAAATCACCAATTCCTGCTACTTTCTATTCCTCTCAAGGAAGAGGATACTGTTCCTACTTTGGAGAAGAGTTGATGAATGGATGTGAAATTACTTTTTCTCAGCCTACCTACTGGCCCTCATACAACCTGGCACAGACTGAAATGGCTTTCATTCTATCAATCAGATCTTTATTAAGGAAACACATTTTTATCTAAAAAAAGTGGGTAGTCCTTCGGACCAAAGGCAGCCCAAAGAGCACAACCACAGATCAGACTGAAGGAACATGGCCCATAGGAGTCAGGCACCTGCATGATTTCTTCAACCCCAGACAGACACTGTGAGCCACGCCAGCCCAACCCCCATGTCCCTGGAGCCAGTCTAGAGACTGGAACGTTGCCAGCACAGGACCCTGCTCACCTTTCCCACAGAGGCTGGCAGAGCACACAGGCTTATAGCAGGTGCTTAAAATAAATGCTCATGACCCAGCTCCTACTCAAACTGCATGGTTCCATTGACATGAAATACAGAAACATGCAAAACTGATCTCAGCTGTTAGAAATCAGGACAGTTGTCACCCTTGAGGGCTGAGGTAATATTTTGGGAGGGAAGAAGGAGGGTTTCTATTAGCCCCAAAAATGTCGTATTTTGTAATCTAGGTGCAAGTTACAGGGGTATTCGTGGAAAGTCCATCAAGTTGTGTGTTTATCACATTTGCACTTTCATTATGCACATAATTCAGTTAAAAAGTTTATAAAAAATTGTGCAATGTTAATGAATTGCCAAAACATCAGTAATAACTGAAGCTGGGTAATGGGTACATGGGGGCTTATCATATTATTCTCTCCAGACTGTACACATTTGCAACGCTGCATACTAAAAACGTAAAACAAGTCTGCCAGGAAAATAAACAGATCATTTAAAAAACATTTTAAGAAATCAAGCTGATTATCAAAAGCCATAAAGGCTGCCCATTTCTGGCAGGGGAAAAAAAACTTCAAAACTCCCAACAAAAACAAAACCCACAAAAATAGGTTTCTATCCATCCAAGTAAAGAAACTGTCCAGAATATTACTGTGCTTAGAAGAGAGGAGCAGTCTGTATCTTTTTTTGTCTGCCCTTGTATTAGGCACAATGAGATTCCCTCGGAAAAAAGTAATGCCCAGCATGAAATTCCAGCTCTGGAAAAGGCAGGGGCTAGTCACACTAAGATGCAACATTTATAGCCTTGGCATGAAAAAATCTGGTGTTTATTCGTATTAATTAGCCATAATACAAATTAGCCTTGGATGTGCCATACATTTTCTCTAGCCTAAAAAAGGAAAATGGTTATAGAAAGAATTCTAACCCTTCCCTCCAGAGGCAAAACTGGCAGACCGTGAGCTTGCTTTGTGGGGGAGGCCAAGCCTTTGTATGCTGCTTCCGCCCTCCGGAGCCCTTCTGGCACACTACCCTGAGCATTAGACCCGCAGAGCGAGCTGGGGCCACGGTGTACCTTGTCTGCGGGCTGAAGTCCTTTCACCTTCCCTCGTAAGTTCTTCACCAGCTCTGGGTAGAAGAACTCTGGGCAACGTTTGTGATCCGGCTCAAAGAGGGTGAGTGTGATCCGAACAGCGGCCGCGGCCGGCTCCGAGTCCTGATGCTGCTCTGCTCCCCCAACTTCCTCTTTCCGGGATTTCTTCAAAAACGCAGGATTCAAAGAACCTGGGAGAGAGGTGAACTGGACCCTGTGGGGCTCCGACATGGCTACCAACAAGTCTTAGCGGGTGTCACTGCATGGCTTCTGTTAACATTGAAAACAAGAGCCAGGTCAAACCAAGATGATAAAAATGGTGATTTTTTTCCTGTTCAGTTTTACAGATTTAAATTAAAAAAAAAAAATTCACTGTCAAGAATCATCGTTAATTTATCTTAATTACCGTTTACTGCTTTTTTTCTGCCTAAATACTATTTACTTTAAATATAAAAAACTTCACATAGATATGAAAAGCATCCCAAATCCTATACTCAGAGATAATCAGTGTTTAGCATATTTCCAGTCATTTTGTCCAATGCATATTCACTAGATCCTTGACACTAGAGAACGCATGCTGATACAGCCTTAAAGAATCCTCAGAATTGCAAAGGAACGCAGAGAAAACTGGTTTTCATTTAATTTATCCAATATACTTTTTTTAAAACTTCGGACTGAGAATAATCTCCTTCTTAAAACCTCTTTATTTTCAGCAGTTTACTTTCATGTAGGGCCATTCTTCACAACGACAAAGTTTTCATCAGTTCATAGAAGCTCTGCCCGCCCCAGGATAAGTTTAAGACCACTGTCTAAAGAGCAGTGTGGCTGGACTCACTTCCTCATACCAGTCTGTCACTACCCAAATTTGGGCCTCAGCAAAGTGACAAAATATCACAGGCCAAAGAGGTTCCAGGGGCTTCCCCAGTGGCACTACTGGTAAAGAATCCTCCTGCTAATGCAGGAGACGCAAGAGATGCGGTTTGGTCCCTGAGTGGGGAAGATCCCTTGGAGAAGGAAATGGCAACCCACTCCAGTAGCCTTGGGTGGAAAATCCCATGGACAGAGGAACCTGGCAGGCCACAGTCCATGGGGTCACAAAGAGTCAGAACGACTGAGCATGCGCACAGTATCCGCATACATTATGGGTATGTGTATACGTGCAATATTCACTTTGTGACCATAAAATTGTGACCTATAAAACCAGCTAAGGGAATAAAATATCTAAAAATGAAGAGTTAAAATTCTAATTAGGGAGAAAAGCAACTGGCAGCAAAACAGGTTGGTTTTTGGCAGGAAAAAACCACCATGCACTAAGATGTCAAAAAAATTCCCCTAAAAGAAACTTCAAGGCCCCCACGACATCTGTGATGCATTGGATTATAGAAACAAACTCAAGGTGAAGACCTAAAAGTACGCACTCATAAAAGCAGGCAAAGTCCCACCATATGAAGAGAATCTGCACATTAACCAATGGAGGATGTAGAAAGGTCAAATTGAAGTGCTAACTAGGTCCCTGCCTGACCAGTAGGTAATTTAAAAATGTAACCTTATCTTGGCCCAAATTTTAGATAGTATGACCTCAGTCTACCTAATAGTAAAAAATACATCTCGTGGTTATTAATTTGAAATCCTTAGAAAAATATAAAATTGAAAGTGTGTTTTTAAAAGACCTGACTTACATCTGTAAGTTTATTAGACTTACAAGAGTTAAGCCTTGGAAAGATTTAACTTTAGGTTTACGAGTTCACTGTTGTAGAAGTTTTAGGTACTTGGGAGAACAACCATATAGAACTTTAAATGCAGTTTAAAACACTCAAAGAAATTTTATTTTTTAAAAAGTTCATTGTTTATGAGAATTTAATGTATTAAACTTGAACTGTGGTGTTGGAGAAGACTCTTGAGAATCCCTTGGACTGCAAGGAGATCCAACCACTCCATCCTAAAGGAAATCAGTCCTGGGTGTTCAATGGAAGGGCTGATGTTGAAGCTGAAACGCCAATATTTTGGCCACCTGATGCGAAGAGCTGACTCATTTGAAAAGACCTTGATGTTGGGAAAGATTGAAGGCAGGAGGAGAAGGGGACAACAGAGGATGAGACAGTTAGATGGCATCATTGACTCAATGGACATGAGTTTGGGTAAACTCCGGGAGTTGGTGACGGACAGGGAGGCCTGGCATGCTGCGGTTCATGGGGTCGCAGAGAGTCGGACACGACTGAGCAACTGAACTGAATTGAATCTATTAAACTAGTGCTTTAATTGAAACTGTCAAAAATCAAATTTTTTTTCAAATATTTGAAAAAACCTAAAATGTTTATTTTTATGTATACATTCTTAAGATTTATAAACAAGATTTGTTTAAAAAGCTTAAGAGGCTTAAGTATTTAAATACTCAATTGTAAGAGTTGACTCTTAATTCTAAATAAAAGCACAGTATTCTACAAATGAAAGCACCCCTCTTAAAAAACCTCAACCCAGGTTATCCAAGAAATTCAGGCCTCCTTTTGTATCTCAGATTATTCCAAGGAATGGTACTTTTTGTTGTTTCTATATACCCTCTCAATCATATTTTCAAACTGATTATTGGTGAAATTTAGAAAAATCCACCGAATATTGAATGCTAATTTTGTAATTAGTCTCTTCAATGAATTCCTAACTATTTTAATGGTTTTCCCTTAATTCTGTTTTTCAAAATAGGCTATCCTATCCTATCACAGAAATAATAATTTTGTCTCCTCCTTTCCGAAAAATAATGTTCTATTTCTGTTTCATGTCTTATTGCATTGGCTAGAACTACCAAGATAATATTAGACAATATATTTACTCATTACTATGTTCCCGGCTCTATCACAAATGTCCTTAGGGTCCAGTCTGATACTGATGTACAATTCGTGAATTTTACTAAGTCATTATTTCTCAAATTTCTCAAAATTTCTCAAAAATTAAGAGTTCTTAAACTAGGAAGATGTGTTTAATTTTCTTATTTCCTGGAAACTTAAATATGCTTTAAAAAAGATCGGTCTAGTCTCTAAAACAACATGAAATAGTTACCAGTGAATGACAGCTCCTGAAACTAGCTGTCCTGAAACTAGTACTTAGAGGAAGCTGACTGTAAAGAGAAACCGGGCCGCGAGTTCGCTAAAACCCCATTCTTACAACCAGTATACCTTTGGGAGACAGAGTGTAGACCTGCCACCTTTTTTTTTGAGCATAGGATGGCTCAATAAAAGTCCGGTTCTAAATTAAGTCAACATCGACCTTGAGTTCTTTGGGCTCTACAACTAGAACTGGGGATCTTAAAAATTTTTTATTTTCTACCTGGGCTGTTGACGTGTAGGCATAGCTGTGCTCAACTGCTGTCCCCACTTCCCCATTGAACGGCTTAGTCTTAACTCACTGATAAACTACGCCTTAGCATCTGCTGCCTTCCTGCTGTCAAAAAACAGCCTGCTCCCAACTTCCCCCAAAAGTGTCAAACTACAACAAGACTGACATGAGAGCCCGAACCCGACAAAGACACGCACCTTTGTCCCCGGAGCAATGCAGCCTACGGCCCCGCGGGTCGCTTTCGTGCCCCCCGCTGCCGTCTTCATGCCGGCCCGAGAGCCCGGGCGGCGGCTCCGCTAGCGGCCGGCCACCGAGCCATGCCTCCCGGCGGGCGGTCGGCCCGCGCCGCGGCCCATGGCCGGGTCCCCCCGCGCGCCCGGGGTAGTGAGCGGAGCGAGGAGGGGGCGGATCGCCGGCTATGCCGGCCCAGGAGGAAGCGGAGAGACGCCGGCTCCACGTCGGCCGGGCAACTCGGAACCTCGCGGCGGGCAGCGCTGCGCCCCGGGGAGAACTTGCGGCGCGGAAGCAGGCTCGGAGCGGCTCCCGCAAGACCCCGGCCGTTAGAGAGCGCGCCCCGAAGGACCAGTCCGTCCCGCGGGAGCGACCACGCAGAGCCCGCCGGGCGCGGGGCCCCGGGAGCGGGCGGAGCGCTGGCTTCCAGGCCGCGCCAAAGTCCGTCAAGGCAGCTACCGGCGCGCCGACGCGGCCGGCCCCGGGGCCCGCGCCGGACTAACGGCCGTAACGGAAGCGCTGTCGGGGCGGGCGCCGGAGGCCAGGGCCCGGGGGCGGGGCGGGCCGCACGGCCGGCTCCCTCGCTCGTTCCGCCGGCCGCACCGTCGCCGCCGCCGCCGCCGCCGCCGCCGCAGCCTCAGACCGCGGCGCTTCGTTGTCACGAGCCGGAGGGAGGGGGAAAGGAGCAGGGAGTCTCGGAGATCCGGCGCGCGGAGACCGCGGCGCCCAGGTCACGTGCCGCTCGGCCGGCCAATAAGCCCCGACGGGCGCGGTGACGTCAGAGCAGCGGCGTGGCCGGGGGGGACGGCCGGCCCCTATCACGTGGTCCGCCTCACTCCAATGGGCGGCGCCGGAGCGACCTGATGTTCCCAACCGCCCGTGCGTCGGCGGTGGTTGGGTGGTAAGATGGCGGCTGTGAGTCTGCGGCTCGGCGATTTGGTGTGGTGAGTCCGGGCGGCCGGGGCCAACAGCGGTGCGCTGGGGAGCTGCTTCCCCGGGCGTGGGGTGTGTGGCCTGCCCCGAGGCGGCCTTTCTACGCGCTCCAGGTCATGGAGAAAGGTCGAGATGAGGTGCCGGCGCTGGGAGTGAAGCCGGGCGGAAGGGGCAGCCTGGCCCCGGGGGACTGAGGCCGAGGGTGGCCGCGGTGGGCCCAGCTCCGAGCACCGAGGCCGCCTGGGGAGAGCAGTGCTCCGGACCCCGACGCGTGGCGGCCCACTGTGAGGAGAGTGCCCGGCGCCGCGCGGCTTCCACGGACGTCCGATTCCTCGCCCCGGGGTCTGGGCTGGGGGGCTCCCAGGAAGAGCAGGAGAGCCTGGGAGCCCGCGGGGCCGTCTCGTCTGGGTAAAGCGCTTCGACACCCGCGTTGCGCGACGGAACCCACCTGTGCGGGCGGCTCGGCCCGGGGGTGTCGAAAGCTGACTGCCGGCGCTGCGCTTTGAAGAAATGAAGGGAACACTTCTCCATTACAACCGAAGGCTTGGCCGTGACCGGTGCCTCTTGTTGTCAGCTTCTGTGTCCCGGACAACCGCCCGGACCGAGACGGGAGCCGCCTCCCTCGAGCTGCGCAGCTCGTCTCTTCGACCCGGAGGAAGGGCTTCTCTTAGCGTTTTGTCAAAGCCAGGCTGGTGAATTAAACCAGACTTTGTGAAGGGGAAGTCTTGTGTTTACAGAGCGAGCTGCTCCCCACGCCCGTCACGTCACGGGCAGGCTCTAGACAAATGGCTCTCGGTGGTTTCAGAAGGATGCACATACCTGGCGCACCGAAGTCTTCGATTTTTTTTTTTTTTTTTGCATTGCGTTTCTGAGGAATTTGGGCATCTTGGGCCCAGCTGTGGAAGCCACGTTTAAGAATTCCTTGTTGCCAGCTTTTAGTCTGGCAGTGGAGGGTGAAGGTGGAGGTTTAGGAAAAATAAATTGCATGTTGAGTGTGTTGAAGGAGCTGGAGTTGCTTTTCCAGGGCAAATGCTGACTCTCTGTGTTTTCTCTAGGGGGAAACTCGGCCGGTATCCTCCTTGGCCGGGAAAGGTGAGTGTCTTGCTACTGAATGAAGAACGTCTTAAGTTGACTTTGAGAAGGGGGAGCATGTAAGATGGAATTCCCCACAGACTCTAGCATTGAGTTAAACTGGGCTTATTTAAATAACACACGGGTTTTTGTTTTTCTTTTTTTTCTTTAGTATCAGTTTATTTAGAAAAGGCAGTATACATAAACCAGATCTTTTAATCTGCAGTGAATTATTATTTCTTGACTCAGAAGTGGTTTTTGATAAAGTCTTTTAATCCTGAAAATCCATTATGACTTGAATTTAGCTTTGCATAAATCGAACAAAAGGAGAAGAAAATAAACTTTCCGGGAAGAAAAAAAATCTAAATGTAGGTTAGTGAAAAGTCAAAGTATTTTTGTCCCAACTAAGTTTAAATCTTCTTCCATTTTACCATATGTGCTGCTCCAGTGCATCTCTGCAGAAGTTGGCATTCCACATTTTGCATGAGGCGATCCTTCATAGCTTTCCAAATGTTCTGTTTTTATATTCCTGATTGGAGCCCAGGAAATGTCTTTAGACTTTGTCTTTGCAATATGGCATTTGCAGTGCCTGATTTATTCATCACTGTTGTTGTCACCTGTCTCAACTCTTTGTACAAAAGAATTTTCAGGAGTGTCTCGTATATTTCTTCAGTGATGACAGGGTCATGTTGCAGGGAGTAATACTTTTAAAACAGGATCATTTTAGTTAAAGAGATATTGTATCTACTGAACACTATAGAAAATAGTAGATGTTGGGAACTCCTGGAATATTTGCACATTTCCACGTATCTCAGTAGAAAAGCACCAGGTTTGGACATAAACTAGGCCCTGTGTTTGGTTTTGTTTTTTAAGACATATTTCTTTTATTTCATGTTTTTTCTTACCAACTTATCACTGTGGAAGAAAACTTTTTGTTTTCCTCTTTCATCCTCTAGATTGTTAACCCACCCAAGGACTTAAAGAAACCACGTGGGAAGAAATGCTTCTTTGTAAAGTTTTTTGGAACAGAAGATCAGTGAGTAGTACTCACGAAGAGTTTCACTTTCCCTATATTTGGGAGTTTCCCTGGGTTGAAGCTGCTTTGTGAATATTCTAATTCAGACTCCTAATTCAGTCTTATCATGGTCTATGAAAATGGCATATCCTTCTGGTTTCTGCCTAAATAAAAAGTGTTATTCTTATCTCCCACACGTCAGTTGAAAAATAGGGCGATGCCTTCTAGATGTGATCACCTCTTTGAGATAGGTTCTCCCATCTCTTTACTCAACGCCTCTCCCCTCCAGGCAGATCCTTTTGTTTTTGTTTGGTTCTCTTTTAATGGCTGTTTATCATTGTGGTTCGGGCATGAGTTATACAGTGAAAGCTAAAATTTCTTTTGTCTTAATAAAAGTAGTTGTTTAGCCTTGTTCTTGTAAAACTAGATGATTTGATCTAGCATTGTAACAGTAAAGCTTTTTAACCAGATGTGTTCTAGAGTTGAAATCAGGACTGTTAATTTGAGATTCTTTGATAGGCCATATAATAAATTGCAGCAAAGGGAGGAATGTGTTTTCATGTTTCCAGTGACTTGTTTAGCTTTTTCATCACTCCATCAAGTTGATTGCCTGGTTCTAGCTAGATGGTTTAATTTCTCTAAGTAATTGTGTTTGTATATGTGGTTCTTAAAGGAAAATGTAGCTTTGGGTTTGAAGAAAAATATATGCTTGTAGAAAGTGATATATGATATTCCATAGGAAAATCTCTTATAAATGGTATTCTTCACTAGCAAGTTTTTGTGTCAGAGTGCTCATCCTGGTTTAGAGTTTGCATGGCATGTCTGCATTCACCATACACACATGTACCGACATACCCAGCCCCAGTGCTTGTCTCAAACCAACTTAGCAGCCTTTTGGTGGCAATATTTCAAGGGAGTCACTGGCCCAGAGCTGTGAGAGCCAGAGACAGTCTGGAAGAGGGAATGTTCTGCTAGTGCCGTGCGCGTCATGAGAAAGATCATCTGGATGCATAAAACAAGTACTGAATGCGTAGCCAGACACCAAAGAGAACTTCTGGGAAAGCAAACACCATGGTCCCTGTCTTCTGGGAACTGAGGTAACAAGACATAAACACTTCAGATGGGACGAAGTGTAGAAGGAGTGGAATTAATAAAGGATTCTAGAACAAGGAGAAATCGAGAACAGCAGGGAGAAATTTGGACAGGGGTCAAAGGAGTCTTCTTGAAGAGACATGATTTGGATCAAACTCTGGAGGATGGGTAGAATTTGGAAAGGAACAGTAGGGGTGTTCCAGGCAGTGAGGATACCATAAACCAGGGGAGATAAGTTGAACGTGTGAACAGAGAAAGACTTCCTCCCAGAGTTAAAGAACCTGTGCTTGAGGAGAGCAGGGCAATATTGTTGGCCTACCTTGATTAGCTAAATGAAGAAGTCACCAGTCTGGAACACAAATGGAAACTCATAGAAAGTGGAGAGTTAAACAGCTTACAGGGGACCTGAAAGCCGTTGTGTTTTTATGATAATTTTTAACATGCTGAAAGTCTAGAAAAATAAACTGTCCCTGTGTATAAATAGGACACAGAAAATGGGAGCTGAGTGTATCTCAGCACTCAAGCACTCAGCCAGGCAGACCAGTGAAGCCAGTGAAAAGGATGTGCTTTCTGGACACGAAAATAGCGTGTTAGTGATGGTGATGATGTTAAGAAGTTCTTTGAGGAGACTCATAAGCAGGCGGATACACCATACACAGCAGTGGCTAGATATAGTATCTTTAGCCTTCTAAACTGCCTTGATACTGTTCTTCATAAAAAGCCATTAAGTTAAGAGGGGACTAATATGTTGACTTTTTGTGGCTAAGCAGTTGCCTTAGTGAAAGGAAACAAAGGAAGGATCTCCAGCACTTCTCTAACCAGAGAAGAGTTAACTAGTGGTCAGCATTGAGGCCGAGTTTAGAATCTTTGTATCTTCTGAAGGCGAAATCTCCAGATTGTTTCTTAGTAGCAGATTACTTTGGTGACAGAGCTCTGGATTGTTACCGGCCTGATGTATATTCAGATACCAGTTTCACCTGCTCTGTGATTTGGGCTGTTTGACTTTTAAGCCTCTGGGTCCTTGTCCACATGTGGGGACAACAATCTACTTGACAGTTATGAGAAAGTAGCATCACTTACTCATTGTATTGGTTGGCATAGAGCAGGTGTTCAACAAACATTGGGTTAGGGTTAGATCTGTTACAAAAAAAAAGTTGACGAGAAGCAGGTGGCTTTAAGTAAAGAAAATATGAGAGAGAAAGAACAGGACCCTGACCATGGTAGGGTAGGATGTGGAGGGTCTGTTTGGGAAGGGTGGTCTGGGACCTTAAAGGCTTTGAACACAAAATGATACGTTGTGCCCGCTTTTTTGTTTGGCTGATGTTTTGTTTTTGTTACTCTTTGTTTCTTATTTTTACACTGTTTCACCTTTATGGAAAAACTACATTGTTCCCAGCCAGGGGTACTGTGTGCTGTCTAGTCTGTGCTCCTGATGGAATCTGATGGAGTTAACATCGGGAAAGGGGACTAAGTCCGGTGAGAGAGAGAACTCTTTAATGTGAAAAAGCAAAAACTGAGGAAAGAACCTGAGCAGAATTGATGAAATAATTGACCTTAAGGAGAGAAACACTGACTTGACCATAAATCCTCAGGTGTTTTGACAAAGGGCACCGTGAGTAGAATAAACATTGTGTGACTGTTTAGGAGGGCTGTGTTTAGGACTGTGTGTAAGGAGGGCTGTGTGAGATACAGTTCAGACAGGAAGTGCAAGTGGACTTCAGGGGTGAGAACTGCTTTGTGACGGACAGAGCTGTGAGTGGCTATGGCAGAAGCCAGACTCTACCTCCCCTTAAGGCCTGCTCCTGCACATCCTGGAGGCTCTGTTGGGCACCGTGTCCTGACCTCGGTGGACATGTTCCTATCTTTTAGAAACCTGATTTTTTTTCTATTCTTCCTTCCAAAACCTAGAAAATTGTGTTTCTCTCCCACTGAAAGAGAGAACCAAGAAGAGAGGACCTGAGAGTGATGTCACCAGGATGCCAACAGAGTTCGTTCCTGACTTTGCTCCCCCCTCACAAAAAGGAAGAGAGGATTAGACCTTCCCAGCCAGCCTCCCCTGTGACAGGAAGGACTTAACAAGATGGCCCGATTGCACTCTCTGAGCCTGGGTCGCTACATGGGAACTGCCCACAGCCCTTTTCTGTTTCATGAAAATGCAGAGGGGAAGATAACTCCACCATGTGACCACAGCCCAGGATTAAATCTCTGGTGCATGAGGGCCCACCTTGAACAGGTGGTTGCCCGTCAGAGCAGAAACTGAGCTCAGGGTTTCAAAGTTTCTTCAGTGGCCATGGATGGCAGAATGGAGGGAGTTCATTCAGCTTGCAGGTGTGCAAAACCCACGGAAAACAAACCAGTTCAAAGAATACTGTGGGCAAACTGTGTAAGTCCGTAACAGCTCTTTGTATAGCAGCCTTCACATCTGCTCCTCACAACAGCCCTTTCAGGAAACAAGGTAGTTGTTCCGGTTCTTATTTTTCAACAGATATAGAAACTGAGAGGCAGGAAACTTAAGGACTTAAGTGATAATATGTCCGAGGTCCCAGCCTGAAGTTCTTTTTACATCAAGCGAGATATAAGGTGGGAGGCCGGTTGTGAGGTGTCTAAGTGAGTGCTGAAATATCAGTAAATTGTAGAAAAATCTGTGCCTCGTAATTAGGGGCACGGCAGGTTGGACCCATCTGAGCATCCCCCTTTCACTTGTCGCCTGACTGACCCACTTTCCCTGCCTCCAACACCATATAATGGTTGAAGGATTGAGCCAGGCAGGGAGTAAGAGCCGCTGCCCCAGTGTTTGAACTGAGCCAGCAGTGTCCTTCTGCCAGAGCTGGACAGCCGCGATCCTCGAGAGCGGTGGCAGCGGCTCCGGCCCTTCAGGTGAGACGCCCTCCATGGCTCCAGCAGGGCGCCCGGGGGCAGGGGGCAGGCCCCTCGTGGAGACGGGCATGGAAAGCAGTGGCTGGCCATGTCGGTGGTGCAGCTTGAGAGCCTTATCCAGCACTGGGGAATGTTGTCCAGTTTTGGAAACAAAAATTTTCTTTATCTTATAGGCAAGTCTTTGTTGACATCTGTATGATAGTCATTGCTTGTAATTAACTGAAATTGTTACCTGTTTTGTGACCTTTTTGGTCTTTTGATTTGCATTTGAGGGGAGGTGTCTTGGTTTCTGAATAGTTTAGACTTGGACTTGTAACAACTCAGTAATCCTCAGCCTCTGTGACTGGTTTAAGCTGGCGGGAGGGGGGCCGAGAATTATTTACTAAGTACTTCTCACCAAATCCAGATGGAGGGCAAACATACCTGTCTGACCGTGTACTTGTTCTCACCTGTGGCCTCTGCCTGTATGCTCTCTCCCCCCTCAGGTCACTGTTTCCGGGAGTCTGAGACATATATGTGGGTGTTTGAGATCATTCATAGACTGGCTTCTTCCCTATGGTATCTGTACAGTCTAGTTTTAATTAAGAGGAAGGTGGGTCAGAATTATGAAAGTGTTTGAAAATGTGAGGGTTTTTTTTTAATGTTTATTTTTGGCTTTTGGGTCTTTGTTGCTGTGCAGGCTTTTCTCTGGTTGTGGTGCGAGGGCTTCTCACTGTGGTGGCTTCTCTTGTTGCCAGGACTAAAGTAGTTGTGACCCACGGGCTTAGTTGCTCCACAGCATGTGGCCAGGGATTGAACCCATGTCTCCTGCATTGGCAGGAGGATTCTTTACCACTGAGCCACCAGAGAAGCCTGAAAATGTGAGATTTTTATATTCATTTTGAATGTATAACCAGAGGGTGGCTTAGGGGAAGTTTTCTGTTCTCAAATGAAAAGTATTTGTAGGAGGTGTATCGGATTACCAGGGTAAGTTTGCTCTTGGCTGTGTTACAGGTATAGTTACACCGGCAGCCAGGCAGTAGCCACCCACCTGAGCAGACCTACACAAGGAAGTCATGGGGAGAGCCCCCTTCTCAGTAGAAATAGCTCATGTGCTACAGCATGGGCCCTTGTTGTTGATCTGTTGAGGGATATTTTATTTCATTTATGCAGATTTTTAATATTTATTTTTTCATTTGGCTGTGCCAGATCTTTGTTGTGGGATCTTAGTTCCCCCACCAGGAATCAAACCCAGGCCCCCTGCACTAAGTGTGCAGAGTCTTAGCCACCAGACTACCAGGGAAGTCCATGATTTGTTGTTTTTTTAAGATTAATAGATACTTACGGTTTCTCCCCAAATCAAGCTTTAAACTGTTGAGATAGTTCCATTCCTCCTCTTCCCCTCAAGTCTCTGGCCCACAGGCATCTAGTTATGCTAGTTTCTTACGAGAGGGCCTCGAGACACTGGGCGCCTCATCAGGAAGTTGCATGTCCCTTTTTCCTTGTCGTAGTGCAAGTGCTCGCGTACTAATACACTGCTCTGTATCTTGCCATTTTCCACTTAGCCGAGTATCTTAAAGGACCTTCCATTTCATTCTTTATAGTGACCTCACTGATTGCCAGTTAGCTTGTTTTCGGGCATTTACTTCTACAAACAATGTGTAATTAACTTCCTTGAATACAGAAGCAAAGCCAGTTCATTAAACACAACTTGACTAAGCGTGATTTTTTTTTTTTTTTTTTTGGACTTCTCAGCCTGCAGCAAATTGGTTGGAAAAAGTGCAGCTCCATCTAGGCATTAGGAGCACACTGAGGGAAATCAAAACTTACAGCTTAAATGAAGCAAAGAAACAGAGTGCTCACTTTAAAAACACATAAACAACAGCAACAACCACAAAAAGCCTGTATAGCCCAGAGGCCAGCAGTCCAGCCTCCCTGACGTGCCTGGAAGATTTCATTTACTGAGGAATTATTGAGCACCAGTTGCATGCCAATCCCTGCCTGGCTGGCCTCAGTAGGGCCTTACTGAAGCTCCAGCTGAAAAGCACACCCTTTTTAAGGAGATAGAGTTTTGCAATATAGCCTTTGGAGAAAAAATTAGTGAAATGGCCAAAGTGAATTTCAGTACATCGTGCTTTCAGGAGATAATCCTACTAGGGCTCTGCTGGGCTTGTGTTTTATTTACTGTTTTTCCGAGATGACAGGATGTTTCTCCAGCAGGAGGTGATTTCTTAGATTAACATTTCTCTTGAAGTCATACTTACACTGTCGCTTCTTGCAGCAAACTTATTTTCACTTTTCAAATATGGTCATAAGAGAGGAAAATGTCATTTTAGTATCTCAAATGCTAGTCTTTATTTAGGATGAATGAACTTTGACTGTTACTGTTCTCTTGGCAGAACTCAGTAATCCACTTAAGATGCTTCCACAGAAGATAGGCTTGGGTTCATTGGGGCTTCCTCCACAAATATCCTCACCTTTCCACTTACTCTGAGTCCTGCATTAGTATGACGAGATTGGAGAAGAGGGATTTAGGAATCCCTCTTAGGATTCTTACAGTCCTTTCTCAGGGAGGCTTGATTAAAACCACCCTGTCCGTCTTATGCTAGGAATGCGTGCAGGTCTCAGCATCTGACCTGAAGCTGGGAGAGGGAGGAGGTCTCTTTGAGGACTGTAGGTCTCTAAGATCACTGATACTGAGTATTTGTCACCTCAGAGCTCCCAGTTAATCTGAAAGTTTGACTTGCTTTTCATCTGATTGTGCTGGTGGTTTGGCCTTAACGGTGTAAACACACTTGCTGAATAATATGGGGTCAATTTAATTCCATTTTTCCTCCTTATAGATTGGACCCATGGGTCTATTGTGTCCAGTTTCAGACTTCAGGATGAGATGGTCACTTGGAAGGTACCTGCTTACCTCATCTTTTTGGAAATCTGCAGTGAGACCAACGTCCAGGTCCCCATTCACTGTTTTGTTCTCACTTGTCTTGTTTACTCACAGATAATATGCCTAGTCTTGGTTTGCAGACTGATGGTTCCAGAGGTTGTGTTTATACAGACCCATTATTACGACCACTAGCACAACACTTGACGCGCAGGTGGCTGCTGCTGGGTGGTAGCACTGTTTTTATGTGCAGAGGCTAGCACTTGACTATTATTAGTGAGTGTTCTCTAGCTTTCTCTAAAGAAAAGAAGCCTAAGTTCATGTAATAGCCCCATTTCTATATCCTTGACCTGACCCACTTTTTCTGAAGGTTATGCTATGAAACCTCTTGAGTTTTACAGGGTAAAATATGTAAATAAACTCTTAACCTTGCCAAGCCTATAATTCTCTCCATTGTACGGTGTTTTGGAAACTGACCGTCATTCAAGGAAACCACAAAAGCCAATGGGGGCAGATTCATGCAGGTTAGTGTGGCAGGCCAGTTATTCCAGGGTTGATGGCTCTTTTCATTCTCACATGTTATGCATTGGTGGTGGGAATCAAAATCTGAAGATTATGTTCCTCTCCCTTTAATCACAGGCAGAGTTGTATTTCTGAAAGCCTCCTTTTGTGACTGCTGCTCTTGTTCTGAACTGTGTGTCACCTGGTTTGTGTGGTTCAGTAGCCGTGGGTACAATCATTCATGAACAAACACAAGCTCCGAGACTGCAGGCGTCTGCAGGAGCAGCGGGTTTTTGAAGTTGTTGCCTTTCTTTAGCTCTCGGAGCATTCCTGAGTCTTGGGATTGACAGGTCATCGGTCTGACTGAGGTTTTTGACTGGCAGTGATGCTGCTGTGGTTGATAGAGCCAAGAGCCCTGATTTCCTGGGATCCACATGGAGCCATGTGTGCTGTGTTAGTGAGGGTGGGGGTGCATCTCCAGGTCTCCTTTGTCCTGAGCTAGTGGCAGTGTGTGTGTGTTTCAGCGTGGAAGGCTGGTGAATGATAGTGGAAATGACCCGCAACAGTGACTTTATTTGGAGGATGCTGATTTTGGTGGTGGTGGTGGTGGTTTGACTTGTTTCCAGAAAACATACTTTTAGGCTCAAGAGTCTAGGGGGTGGGCAGTACTATGTTTTGAAAACATGGCAGGCCTGTTTCAAAGACCAGTTAAACTGAGTGGATACTTGCAGTCTGCTGGGATGAGGACTTGGATACTTGTGGCACAAGCAGTGTGGATCATGTCCGTGCTCTGTATGTTTTCTGCCAGTGCCTGGATCAAAGTGGAACAGCTCAAGCCCTATCATGCACATAAGGAGGAAATGATAAAGATCAACAAGGGGAAGCGATTCCAGCAAGCTGTGGACGCCGTGGAGGAGTTCCTCAGGAGAGCCAAAGGGAAGGACCAGGTGAGAGGCCCCATGATTCTCACTTTGTGCCGACTCTGGACTGGTTATTTTTTGCATAGTAACTAACAGATTAAATATCACCCGAACCTGAAACTCTATTCTCATGAAATGCCAGTGGGGAGAGAGCTACTTCAGGTCTAAGGCGTCAGCATTTTGCTGGTCAGATTGAAACTCCATGCATCTGGTTGACCTTTCTGGAATAGATTGTTGGCCTCAGGAAAGTCGTTTGGACCCAGCAGAAGTCCCTCAGCTTTTGAGTACAGCACAGGCCTTCTCCCTTTTATGGAGGTTAGGAGCATGCCTCTGGGATCTGTCCACTGCCTGAATGTAAATCCAGTTTGGGGACTGTGGGCAAATGACTTGAATTTTATTTTACTCTACTTGCCCAAATGTAAGCAGAGATGACAGCAGCGCCTACTTCATAGGATTTTCATGTGGATAACGCACGTATAGAAAGTGCTCACCACCGGGAGTGGCCCGTGTAAATAGGGGTCTCGATGGTAGCAGCCATTGTGGTGGTTATCACTATTATTATTAAACTTACAGACATCATCCCACAGTTCTGCTGATGACAAGAATCGGCGTAATTCCAGTGAGGAGAGAAGTAGGCCAATCTCAGGTGATGAGAAGCGCAAGCTTAGCCTGTCTGAAGGGAAGGTGAAGAAGAACATGGGAGAAGGAAAGAAGAGGGTGCCTTCAGGCTCCTCAGAGCGAGGCTCCAAGTCCCCTCTGAAGAGAGCCCAGGAGCAGAGTCCCCGGAAGCGGGGTCGGCCCCCCAAGGACGAGAAGGTTGGTTCTGTCTCTAGCTTCTGGGACTGGTGACTGTCCTTCGTACAGGGCAGAGTCGAGCTCTCCTGTGTGCTTCAGCTCCCTGAACGGACGTAGGGCCCCCTGCTCTGTGCTGCCCTAAAGAATTCTGCAGACAGGGAAAGGGTACTGCCTGGACGCACAGGCGTGAAATAGGAACACAACTCAGGCATTCGACCAGACACATGGTCAGGAGTAGAAGGGCCACTGAGCCAGCGTGCAAGGGCTGAGCAGGAAAGAAGGGAAGGGCTTCCACGGACGAAGGGCACAGCCCACATGGGCTTGATGTTGGCGGGCATAGTCTCAGTCCTAGTACAGGACGAGGAGGAGGACAGACGGGTAAAGGCAGCTTGTCACTAGGTCGTGGAGAGCCTCCAGGTCTGCTTAAGCAGTGTTGTACTGCCACGGAGTCAGTAGGGTGGCATGAAGGTGTTAGAGCTGGACGTGGAGGTGGCGGTGTTCGCCAGGCTGTGTGTTACGGGTCACAGCTGGCAGTGAAGGAAGGCTCAAAGCTGATGAGAAGGGTAACGTCAGGTGTGCATTCATAGTAGGATTTCCTTGGGCAAGGGGAGGGGGACGTTAGCAAATACTGAAAGGAACTATGTGAGAAGCACTTCAGAGGAGGAGTTGGTAAGATTTGGTAACTGGTTACATCTAGGGGATGATGAGAAAAGGGGAAAGGAGATGATTTCAAGTCTGTACCTGGAGAAACTTGCCTTTCTTCTGAGCAGAGGAGCTGGCTTTTGGGGTGAGAGGACCGGTTCTGTGTGTAATGACATTGAGGGATGTCTAGACTACCAGGGAGGCATCCAGGAACGTAGGATGGAAATGTTGGTGTGGGGGAGCGAATATCTAGAGAGGACATTAGATCCCAGAGCCCTGATTGTGGTTGTCTTGAGGGAAAGCCAGGAGAGAGGAGAGGGGAGGGAAGAAGTTGGCTTTGCAGAGAGCATGCCCACAACTCAAGGCTGGAAGAAGTGGGTGGAGCCAACGAAGGGAAGTGAGGCAGAAGTAACATACCTCTCACCTTTCCAGAAAGATCTGTGTGGGTCTTGGGAGCCAAAGGAGGAAGATTTGAGGTGGAGCAGGTAATCTGTCAGCACCCAGGGGAAGATTGTTAGAGCAGGATCGGAGACTGAAAGCCACATGGCCGGCACAGACCTGGGATGATGGGGCTGTGATGAATGCTGGATGTCAGATGGAGGCGCACAGGTTGAGACACCAGCGAGACCAGGCAGGGACGGGAAGAGGGTGCTTAAGCAGGAGACTGAGCCGAAGGTGTTAGGGTGGCAGCAGCTGCCGTCTGGCGAGGCCGTGCCCCACCCTCGGGCTCCCAGCCAACTTTTGCCAGATCCTTTGGTTTTTCTCAAGAGAAGCTGGAAATACAGATTTTAAGTGAAATGTTCCTATTTTAAGTATTAGAAGCTCATTCAAATTTTTAAAACGCTTCTAAGTACAAAGGAGCATCACTCTGGACTACATTCAGCCTGTCGGCTGCCGCAGTACAACCTCTGTGTTAGAGCAGGCCCTTCTGGCTGCTCAGTGACCTAAGACACGATAGATGAGAGCAGCTGAGTGGTGGGGACCTCCGGCCAGAGTGAGGGGAGCTTAGAAACTGCCGGGTGTGGGGCATGAAGGACTTCCAGGAGATGTGATCTGGATTGATCCGGTTGAGTTGATTTCCTGGGGACCCACAGAAATCTGGGCTGTCGGGTTTTATCTGTTCTCCAAATGCATAGTGTCTGGCATCTCACACCATGGATCTCACCACCTCCTGTGCTCACCCTGAAGAGAAACAGTTTCTTTGGGGGTAAAGGGAAGTATTAAGGAGAGGTAAGGAGGAGGCCCTGGGGTCTCCATGACCTGCTACAGCTGTGCGACCGTGGCCAGCTCCCTTCACCTCAGTTTCCTTGTCTGGTCATTGAAGATAACAGTGCGTCTTAGGTTTAAGAATTAAATGAGTAACACAAGCCAAGCAGATAAGACAGTGCCTGCAACACTATACATTTGACAAACATTGCACATTTATTATTTTTCAGCAGTAGCCTTTGTGCGGTGAGAGTGTGGTGGTTGTAGTGCACTCCTGGGGGCTACTGCCAGTCTTACGTGGAGGGACTCTTCTCACACAAGCGTGTGTGTTGCTATAGTGATTGTCATTTGGCTGCGAGCTCCTCACTGAAGCAGAGTGAGTAGTCTAGCTAGGCAGAGCCCCAGATGAGTGCTGTTCTGAGCTATAATCCTCTGTCCCGTGAGGATTAACGGAAAAGGCTGAGCTTGACGACAGGGGTGTTGATTACGTGTAGGAAGGCCAAGGCTGGGTTTGTGTCCAGCTGCACGGGGGAGCCATGCTCGGGGGGTGCACACTCACCCTCTCTCTGGGGCTCGAGTCCTGAGCGGAGAACTGGGACTCTGGGCACGGACCACAGGGCAAAACAGAACTATCCTGTGGCTCTCCTAAAAATCCAGACTCAGGCAGGGAGTCAGGGGTGGAGGCCTTTGCTCAGTGCTGGGTGGACAGCTGTGTTCCTGCTTTACTCTTGTTCTGTTGTTGTGGTCACTAGGCTAGTGACTATTTACATTTAAATTAATTTACATTCAACACAAATTAAAATCCAGTTACTCAAGTCACACTGGCCACGTGATAGGTGCTCCATAGTAACACGTGCCTAGACCGAGCGGATACAGAACACGTCCATCGTGACTGCAGCTTCTCTGGGGCAGCACTGCTCTGGGCTGCTTTGTTTCGTCTTGCACATCTCCACGCCGGTCTGGAGATCTAGGGATAAAGCTGTACAGCTCGTCTGCTCCTGCCCCTCTGCCCGGCTTACCTCGTGTCCCTGTCCCCTTTTGCTGTCTCCCAGCCTCAGTGGTCCTCCTGACACTTCATCTCAGCTATCTAGTGGAGAGCTTGACCTGCTGCACTGAGCTCTTGACTCCCTGCCCCCACGGCGCCTGCCTTCTGTCTGGGGGGATAATGAACTCCTGGATCCTGACTGCCCCAGGATCTAATTCTGGCTTCATCACTTACTGGCTCTAAAATGTTGGGCCGATCTCCTCACTGCACCACGTGGCTTCCTTAGTTTCTTTTCAGATACGATGGATTCCTTTTGAAGCCAGTACTGTTTTCCTAATGCTCGTTATTTGCAATAAGGAGTTTTCCCTGTGACCTGCTGATCACACTGCAGACCACAGTTGGTCTTTCAGGTTACCTCCATCCTTGAGGAATTTTGGCCCAGGAGCACATTTGTCATTCTGGACCAGAGAAAAGAGAACTTCCCTCTGTGTTGACAAAGACTTGCCCTGTTTCTCCCAATAAGACAGTCATCAGAGCTGTGCCTGGGGAGACCATGGAGCTGGCTAGGATAGTTTGGGACGGAGTGTGACTGAAGGAAGCAAAGCAGTGAAGAGGGGCCCCCAATTGAGGGAGGAAGACAAGTGCTCCTGAGGTGCCACAGTGTTGTGACCACCTGTCTTTCCCTCTGTAGGACCTCAGCATCCCTGAGTCTAGTACTGTGAAGGGGATGATGGCTGGACCCATGGCCACGTTTAAATGGCAGCCGAACGTGAGTGAGGTAATGACCCCTCCCTTGGGCCATGACAAGCCCAGCCTCAGAGCTGGTTTCCCAGCCTGACACTGTGGTGTGCTTTTCCCGACACTTTTTAATTGCCAATGAATACAGAAGTGTGCGAGTCCACCCTGGCGCAGGCTTGCTGTCAAGTTTATTTAACTCGCTCCAGACCGTTTGGCATACCCACTTAACCATCAGGTATATAATCACATATCCATGTTACAGGTTTTCGCTTTGGGGAGTAGTGTTGATTTTTACAAAAGTGGGATCATTCTGCAGTTTTTTCCCACTTGGTACTTTATAGACATACCTTGGTCACGTGCGCGGCTGTGATGTTTGGTCGCCTGCACGCTGCCTTACCCTTGGCGTGGGTGCGCCCGCTGCTCCCCTGTTGCTGGGCCTGTGTGTGAAAAGCCCTTGAAAGCCTTGCAGTTGTTGCTTCCTCCTTCCTGTTAATATTAACCCTCTGTGAGCATTTGGCGCCAGGTACGAGGGGTCCAAAATCCTATGACTTGGAGGAGCCTGAGAATTTGGCTTGGTCTGCTGGGTCATCTGAAGTGACTGGTGAATGCTGGATTTGAAAATCACTGGTACACTTTTTAATTATTTTTCCACAGTGTTTGGGAGTAATTTATACACCAGCCTGGCCGAAACATCCATTCTTTTCCACTTGAAGCCAGTTTTCCTCCAGTTGGAATGGGCATTGTTTATGAAAGGCTTAGAACCAGAGTGGGAAACGAGCTCCCAGGTAGTTGTAAGCTCAGCTCCCAAAGGTGTGTCAGCCAGGGGAGAGACTGGTTATCAGTAGGAGGTGACCTCTGGTAGAAGATAATTTGTTTTATTCAACCATTTTCTGATTTCAGCCTGTTAAAGATGCAGACCCTCATTTCCATCACTTCCTGCTCAGCCAAACTGAGAAGGTAAGCTTGTTCCTTGAGGTTCCTGATCCTCCCTTAGGAGCTAGCCTGAGGGGAGAGTGCTGCTTCGCTGGAGCCTCACCCTAGTCCGCTGCCTGTACTCTGTCCAGAGCAACTAGTTAAATTTAAATCACGTAGAGGACCACTCATGAATCAGGCATTGTTAAGATTTAAAAGGAACCCAAAGAAGCTTTTAAAACTTCGTGGCTGTGTGCTTGAGACATATGTGGTCGCCCTCAGAGTCTAGGACAGAAAGCCAGCCTCAGGAGCCGGCATCCACCCATGGGTGGCCAGTGCTGCTGGATGAAGGCAGTCTTCCATGAGCCCTGGGGGTCGGGGGCGGTTTCCCCAGGTGTCTCCCCAGGGCTGTCGGTTAGGCTGAGCCCTGATAGGATCTGCTGATGGTGTGTGACCTTGGAGTTGACACATCAGGATTCCAAGGCTGGGTACACTGACCATGCCTATAATTTTGGACATATAAACCTCTGATTTTCAGCGTCATCACCAGCAAAAAGCAGCTTGTAGAGCTGCATGAGAACTGAGTGGAGTAATGCAAGTTAAGTTTTCATGTGTTGGAGTTCAGCAAAGTTGGACACCAAATAAGTTTTGATCTTAACTTTCTGTTTTGGGTCTCACCTCAGTAGGGAAATAGTAACTAAGACCAGTTAAATGTTCAGTTTAATAAGTAATTTTTTTTCACTCCCTCTTTATTAGCCAGCTGTCTGTTACCAGGCAATCACAAAGAAGTTGAAAATATGTGAAGAGGTACGTAAGTTCTACGCCTCCTCACTTGTATTCTCACCAGGGCCTGGCATGGGCAGGCCGGCCTGACGACCTGTGTTTCCTCCCCCAGGAGACGGGGTCCACCTCCATCCAGGCCGCAGACAGCACGGCGGTGAATGGCAGCGTCACACCCACAGACAAAAAGTAGGGCCTTCGGGGGAGGGCTTCCTTGGGCTCTGGTTCTGTGGGTCTGGGGGTGACTTCAAGGCAGCTTCTTAAGGGTTGTGTCCCAGCCGTTGCTGGGACTAAGTGGAAAGAGAAAGGGAAAATTGTAATTCTTAACGATTTGCCTGGGAGTAACTTGACTTGCGGAAGACAGAAATTGCCCTGTACATTCGTACCATGAATTTGCTCACTAGTGAGTCTCCTAAGCAGGGAACACTTGGGTCAGTGGTTCTCAGACCTTCCTGAACCACCTGGAAGACCCTTCGTAAAGCACCAGTTGCTGGGCTGCACCCCTAGAGTTTCTGGATCAGTCAGTCTCAGGTGGACCAGTTCCCAGATAAGTGGCTGCTCATCAGGAGACCACACTTGAAGAACTCCTCACCTTGGCCCTGGTGGAGGCAGATGGGAGCAAAAGATGAAGGCAGCCTGTTGTCCTGCCTTCCCCAGTCCTCCCAATGTACCTGCCGGCTGCCCTCCGCCCCACCCAGACAAGTGGGGAGCCTTGACTGCGATCCCCAGGCCTTAGCTGGCATCCACCCTCGCCTTTGCCTGTATTCTGATGCCCCCTTGTGCTTCTGAGTCGTGATGATGAGGGCTCTTAAGGAAGGAGCATTCTCCTAAAGAACGTCTGAATCTCCCATCTGAGTCTTCTGTGCGGTTCTTTCTCAGACTAAAACACTTTTTTTGTGCTGTTGAAGTCACTTGTTCAACCAGATATATTTGGTGAACTTCCATTGTGGTGTGAAGGAGCTGGAGGCATGTGCTAATTAAAGGAGGAATGGGTGTTGCCCATTAAATCAACGAGGAATGTGTTGGCTTATTTTTTTAAAAAATCCAACTCCAGGCTGAGGACAGAGTCCAGTGTTTTCTGCCATCACTCAAATCCTTTTTTATTACGAGTGTAAAGCCAGCTGCTGAGCAGATTAGCTGCGTTGCACCCAGTGCGCCTGGTCCACATTTTCCTTGCCTCAAGGACACCGCGAGCAACTGTCAGTGTACAAATGCATATCCCCAGGTCTTCCGGGTGTCCTGGAACACTGAACAAAGGAAAGAGAATTAGTCTGTCATGATTTACAATCCTAGAGAAAACTGGTTGCCACCCACCCAGATAGCTGTGAATAACAGATTATACCTTTGGTGAGGAGAGTGGTGGGTTCCATTTTCAGCATTTAATTCAGGTGACTTAGAGCAGGCTAGACAGAGAACACGAGAAACATGAGAGTGTTGTATTCCCACAAGGATTGGGGAACCTTTGAGCCCGTTAGCAGAGGTGGCTGCAGATATGGCTCCCAGGAGACTGAAAATACTGAAGGATAACATCGGTCAGAGTGGAGAAGCTGCAGACAACATTAGAGCTGAGAGACAGACAAGCTGAAAACAAGACCATGAGGTAGTAAATGAAGAAAGAGGCGTTGCTTAACCATGTCTTGTGCAAGGAGAGAGAAAGAATTGTAGGAACCAAGAAGAGACATTTGAGCAAGATAAAATCATCCATTGAACCATGTGGCAGCTATGAGCCCCAAGTTCTGGGGCTGCAGGAAAGAGCAGGCGAGCTGTAGCAAGTGCAGGTAAGCAGCACGTACTGACCACCTGAGTTTTAGTCACAGAAGGAGCATAACGGGCTTGCAGTTAGAAGGTGTGGGGAGAGTAGAGGACGGGCCCAGGTTGAGCAATGGGAAAGAGGTTCAGGAGAAGACTCCACGTACCGGGGAAGACTGACTCCAAAGAGCAGGTGAGGCTTTGAAGAGGCGTGGCGAAGCCCATCCCTGCTGACTGCATGAAGAGAGCAAAGGTGGTGCAGAGCCTGAAGCCAGGAAGGGGAGGTGAGCACCAGGACGTCGGCTTGTGCAGGCAAGGACGGTGGGGGCTCCGCACGTGTGGCGCCTGTTACGTGTCATGGATCCCAGGGTGCTCGAAGTTGGCACCTCAAGGCCTTGCACCTGAGGTGGCTGGCGAGGAACTGTTGCATGCGCTGAAGATAAATGTCTGGCTTCTCACTGCAGTGGAGTTGTAAGCTCAGCCCCTCCATCAAAGCAACAAGGAAATGGTTGGGAAGACTTGCCATAACCTGTATGAGTCATACTTCTTGCAGTGGCAGTTGAGGGTTTAGAAATGCTTGTGTAAACTTCTGAGCACTTCTGAACAGGGCCAGAGTGAGAAAAGGCGCACTCTGCCAGCCCTCCCACTGGCTCTGCGGTCATGGTATCAGCACACTGCAGAGCAGTGTGCGTGGTGGACTGAGGTGAGGTTCCCCAGGTTTAAGAGGAACAGAGCCAGGGTAGTAGTCATAATCCCACCCTGTCCTCCCCTCCACCCTGTTCCCCACTCTGAACTGACCAGTCTGTCTTTCTAGGATAGGATTTTTGGGCCTTGGCCTCATGGGAAGTGGCATTGTCTCCAACTTGCTAAAAATGGGCCACACGGTGACTGTCTGGAACCGGACTGCAGAGAAAGTAAGCATTCATGGTGGCACTTCTTGGGTGTGGTGGGGCCTGGGCCTTGGAGTTGGGGCAACTAAGGATAGGAGTCGCCCTGCTGTCTCTGCTCCACGTTCTGTGTGCATGGAGTAGAAGCCAAGCTCCAAGTCCAGGCAGGGGAGGATGCAGATAAGCCAGCATAGGATGCGATCATAAAAACTAAATATTGAAAATACCCAGGGGTATAACATGAAACAGAAATTTATCCGTCTGTGCCATTACCTGAAATAGGTAACAGGAGGTAAAAGAGAAAAAAACCTGTCAGGTTTTTCCGTGTGTGTGTGTGTGTGTGTGTGTGAGAGTGTGTGTGTGTGTGATGAATTCATTGATATGGAGAGTGCATCAGCAGATCTGCTTCATCTGAGTTAATGGCCATGCTCTGTTGTGTTTGGATTGTGTTAACAACCCTGTGCCACAGAACATTCTGCGGTGAAGGAGCTGTGCTGTATCTGCACTGGCCTCTATGAGAGCCAGTGACCTCATGTGGCTCTGAAATACTTGGATTCGTGGCTCATGGACTGAAGAATCGAATTTTAAGATTATTTCACTTAAAATTAAGCAGTCCTAGTGGCTACCACGTTGGACAGGACAGGTTCAGGAATTCTTCATCTAAGGTGGTCCGTGGCTTCACGGGGCCTGTGCATACCCTGAAATGGAATTCCAAGTCTTGTGTAATGGAGAGAGGTCATGGCTCCCCTCAAGTTCTCATCCAGGAAAAGGTGAAGAACCATAATCTAAGTACCAGAAAAATAATTCACTGTGCTTGCCAGGGACAGAGAGACAAAGAAGGAACCAGCCTCTTGAGGAACAAGGTGTGGCTGAGCGTGTGTTTGTGAAGTGATGGGTGAGCATCCCATGTATGCAGCAAAGGGAGAGCTGGAGTGAAGGGAGATAGTAGAGCTGATGGATTTAGATTAACAAAAATGTTCCAGGCGAGGTAAGCAGTTCACTTGGTTGAAACAGCCCCTTTTCAAGAATAACAAGGAACTGGTTGGAGAGTAGGTGGAGCCTGGGAGAAAGGGCACTGAAGGCTGTTCTAAGAGATGTGGGCTTCAAGTGCTGGGCATGAGGTAGGCGTTGCAGGACCTGGGTCAGGAGTGAAATCCTGGAGACTGTTGGCAGATACTTTGTGATTCAAGGCCAAGGCAACCAGGAAATCTAGACACACACAGTTGAAGGACATTGGGAAACTCCAAGTGTATGTTCCCATTTGATAGAAGTGCCTCTGGTCAGCTTGTTTCCTTGATTGGAAAGCCTGTTAATAAACATGGCTATGCCTTTCAGATTAATTTATGAGAAGGCAGTACAGCAAAGCAGTTACGAATGTGAGTTTGGAATCAGCTGTTACCCTCTTTCTTCAAAAGAAAAAACCAGAAGAAAACAAAATTTAATATTAATATAGATCTTTTTAGAAGTCTAAAAGAGTTACCAAAGGAAAAGATGAATGGGTGTTGATACTACTTCCCACAACAACAAAAAAGAAAACTTGAAAACAAGGTTTTGTATTCTTAAATTTTCCCACTATCCTAACAATTTTTGTGTTTTTCCCTAGTTTTTCTGTGTGTGTGTGTTTTTATTGAAGTACAGTTGATTTACAATAGTACGTTAGTTTCAGGTGTACAGCACAGTGATTCAGTGTTTGTACAAGTTATGCTGCATTGAAAGTTATTATGAAATAATGACTGTTTTTCTGTGCTGCAAAATGTATCTTCGTAGCTTATTTATTTTATACGTAACAGCTTGTACTGTCCCCTACTCCTGTCTTGCCTCTCCCTGATTCCCTTTCCGCACTGGTAGTTTGTTCTAAATCTGTTTCTTTTTTGTTATATTCATTCATTTGTTTTACTTTTTAGGTTCCATATGTAAGTCCTGGAGAAGGAAATGGCAACCCACTCCAGTATTCTTGCCTGGAGAATTCTATGGACTAAGGAGCCTGGTGGGCTACATCCATGGGGTCTCAAAAAGTCAGACACGACTGAGCGACTAACACACACATAAGTGCAGGTGTAGAGTATTTGTCTGTCTCTGTCTGACTTATTTCACTAAGCATAATAGTATTCTCTAGGTCCATCCACGTTGTTGCGCATGGCAGAACTTCTTTTTTTTTATGGCTAATATTCCTATGTGTGTATGTATACCACATACATACACACATAGTATGAATGCATGTTCATCCATTCATCTGTTGATGGGCACTGAGGTTGCTTCCATATTTTGGCTTTTGTAGTGCTGCTTTGAACATGTGGGGTGCATGCAAATTAGTGTTTTTATTTTCTTTAGATATAAAACCAGGAGTGGAATTTCTTATTAAACAAATAGTTTAATAATGATATAAAGATTTTTAAATAGGTCACGAGACAATCAACAAAGGTATTAGATATTTTGTACTTAGAAATAATCAAAATGTATCACACAAAGAAGTTGCTATTTTTGGCTTGTTAAATCACAAGTAGGACAAAACGTTAATATATTTATGGGTACTGTGTTGTTTTTAAATAATGTATTCCATGCTGCTGATCTTATAAAACCATTTTCAGAGCCTGTTTTTTACCCTCAGTTCAGTTCAGTTGCTTGATTGTGTCCAACTCTTTGCAATCCTGTGGACTGCAGCACACCAGGCTTCCCTGTCCATCACCAACTTCCGGAGTTTGCTCAAGCTCATGTCCATTGAGTTGGTGATGCCATCCAACCATCTCATCCTCTGGCATACTCTTCTCCTCCTGCCTTCAATCTTTCCCAGCATCAGGGTCTTTTCCAATGATTCCTTTCTTCACATCAGGTGGTCAGAGTATTGGAGCTTCAGCATCAGTCCTTCCAAAGAATATTCAGGACTGATTTCCTTTAGGATTGACTGGTTTAATCTTACAGTCCAAGGGACTCTCAAGAGTCTTCTCCAACACCACCATTCAAAAGCATCAATTCTTCAGCACTCAGCTTTCTTCACAGTCCAACTCTCACATCCATACATGACCACTGGAAAAACCATAGCCTTGACTAGATGGACCTTGTTGGCAAAGTAATATCTCTGCTTTTCAATATGCTGTCTAGGTTGGTCATAGCTTTTCTTTCAAGGAGCAAGCGTCTTTTAATGTCATGCCTGCAGTCACCATCTGCAGTGATTTTGGAGCCCAAGAAAATAAAGTCTGTCGCTGTTTCCATTGTTTCCCCATCTATTTGCCATGAAGTGATGGGACCAGATGCCATGATCTTAGTTTTTTTAATGTTAACTTTCAAGCCAGCTTTTTCACTCTCCTCTTTCACTTTCATCAAGAGGCTCTTCAGTTCCTCTTTGCTTTCTGCCATAAGGGTGGTGTCATTTGCATATCTGAGGTTATTGATATTTCTCCCAGCAATCTTGATTCCAGATTGTGTTTCATCCTGCCCGGCATTTCTCATGATGTACTCTGCATGGAAGTTAAATAAGCTAGTTGACAATATACAGCCTTGACATACTCCTTTCCCAATTTGGAACCAGTCTGTTGTTCCATATCTGGTTCTAACTGTTGCTTCTTGACCTGCAAGAAGAAGTTTTACCCTTCTTGTTGTTTTAGTCATTAAGTCATGCCCCACTCTTTTGCAAAACTATGAACTAGAGCCCACCAGGCTCCTCCATCCATGGAATTTTCCAGGCAAGAGTTCTGGAGTGGATTGCCACTTCCTTCTTCAGGGGATCTTCCAGACCCAGGGATTGAACCTGCATCTCCTGCATTAGCAGGTGGATTCTTTACCACTGAACCACCTGGGAAGTCCCTTACATGTATTTGTTGGGGTCTTTTATAATTGGGCCAGGAGAGCCATTAGGTAAATTCAGATATGTCTCTCAGTGGGGCAAATAAGATACAAAATCATAGGTCCAAATTATTCTAAATACTTTTTTTAGTGCCCATAGAACAAGGAAATAGACCAAGATGTTAACGATATATTCTGTTATGAGATAGTTCAGGTGATTTTATTTTTTTAAAAAGAAGAGTTAGTGCTTTTTGTGCCGCACCCCGACCCCCACCCCGACCCGAAGCAATTCAATAGGAAGTGGCAGCCTGTTGGCCCTAGCCCTGCTTCCCCGGCTCACACAGCACTGGGCAGATTTCACCACAGCTGAGACAGCCACAGAGAGCTGTGGACAATTACTTTTCACGTCCCATTCTTGGTTCAGGAAGCCTCCAGCAGACACTTGTTTTGTGCTTCCTGTGGAGCAGAATGTGGAACGTGCATCCTCGGCACCAAGTTTGCAGACACACAAGACTGTCCTTAAGGGGCTCCCATCCACTTCCCCTCGAGCAGTCAGACCGCCTGCCTTGGGAGGCCACACAGGAGCACTGGGCACTGTGTCTCTGGCCTGGCTAGTGTGTGTGTTGTGCACTGCCTGCAGCTCACATTACGATCTGTGACTTTTGCAGTGTGATTTGTTCATCCAGGAGGGGGCCCGCCTAGGAAGAACCCCCGCTGAAGTCGTTTCAACTTGTGACATCACCTTTGCCTGCGTGTCGGACCCAAAGGCAGCCAAGGACGTAAGGATCCCTCCCTCCCCTCAGCGTCTCAGGTTGTGGCCAGGAACGCTGGCTGGCCTCCTCCCCTTGTCCCCTGCACACCGAGTGAGTGTCTGCATGTGGGGGGTTGGGTGTCCCATTTGGGGGCCATCTCCCATTGTGAAGGATGTTTGCGTAGACTGAACACAAGACTTCCTTTAATTCAGAACAAAGAACGACACTGACTGGGGTCCCTGAGGTCTGTGCTGAAATGGTTCCTGACAAGCTCACGTGTTCCTGGTGAGCTGGAAGCTTTGAGGCTGAGTGTGCCTTTGGTCCATGTGCCAAGTTCCTATATTTAGCTGTCACTGTATTTGTATGCTTTAAAAGTTCAAGTGCAGTAGTTATCTTGTTGAACTCGTGACTAAACTAATCCAGGTAAATCCAAAGAAGCCAAAAAATAAATACTGACCTTTCATCTTTTCAGTGGGAGGCTTTTATTAAAAAGAAATACACATATATTCTTTTTGAAGGTAAATGGGAACATAACATAAATTCTTCTCTTTCCCTTGCTTATTTACATGCTCTTCTCTTTTGAGCTTTAATAGCTTCTGTTTGAGAAATGAGCCAAAAAAAAATCAGCAGGACATTGACCTTAGATCTGAGGGTCACCTGGGTTCTGGCTGGGAGCCTGGGCTATTGCTTCTCCCTTGTGTCCCCACAGCTGGTGCTGGGCCCCAGTGGCGTGCTTCAGGGGATCCGCCCCGGGAAGTGCTACGTGGACATGTCGACGGTGGACGCTGACACAGTCACCGAGCTGGCCCAGGTAGCAGCCTCGTTCAGGCTGGCCCTCCAGCGTCCTTTCAGTTGGAGCCCAAGGCCCAGGCTCACCGCACCCCAGTGTGGGCCACATAGTTACTCCAGAGCCACAGCAGAGACTATGGGATTCTAGCCTGTTTTCACTCTCTGCCTTCAAGTCTACAGCTAGTCTGCATGGCTGAGACAGGAGAAGTGCTTCTTAGCTGGGAGAGGCGTCAGGTCCCATAGCTGCTAGCCTCTCAGTTGGAAGCAGTCCAATCTGCCAGCAGGGTCTTTGTGGTTTAAATAGCTTTCTGCAGTTGATACTAGCAGGATATTCCCCCACCCTGAGCCTCTGGGCCAAGGTGAGGAGGTGGTGGTGACTTGTGGCCCATGTGTGTTCAAAGAGTGGCTGAAATCAAAGAAGGGCAGTGTCTGTCCTAGAAAGTGTGGTCGGCCAAACCATAGTGTGGTCGTGTTGCTGATATCTTTGTAATGGGAGCCTCTGAGGACCCCCAGCTCCTCGCTGTCTCCTGCATGGGATTCGGGCATCTGGTGGAGGACAGTCTGCTGGTCCTCCCCCAGCATCAGCCCAGCACCTTGGTACACATGTCCGCTATGGGGCTCAGCGTGGAGGGCCTGATGCTCCAGCCCCTGTGTGCTCCTTGCTTCCTGCCCAAGACCTTCGTGAGAGGCACAGCCTCCAGAAGCTGTGACTTTTCTTTCCAGGTGATTGTGTCCAGGGGGGGCCGCTTTCTGGAAGCCCCGGTCTCAGGGAATCAGCAGCTGTCTAATGATGGGATGTTGGTGATCTTAGCGGCCGGAGACAGGGGCTTGTATGAGGACTGCAGCAGCTGCTTCCAGGCAATGGGGAAGACCTCCTTCTTTCTAGGTAACACGCCTGCCCACCCGTCAGGCCACTGCAGGCCTGGAGGCTGGGTGGGCCACATCCCCTCTAGACCACCCTGAGGACAGCGTCAGTCCCGCACGGCCTCTCTGCCTGGGGCCCCCGTGGGAAGGTTTCTTTGACTTGCACAGTCAGTGCCTGCAAGGAGGAAGAGCCAGAAGGGTCAGAGCCAGTTCTGTCAGGGGCAGGTGAATGGGGCCTCCCCTGGGTGTAGAGGTGGGTCCGAGCAGGGGTGAGGGTGGGCAGAAAGTCCCTCCCCGTGGGATTCCTGGGTGTGACCGCAGTTCTTTGCCCTGGGCAGGTGAGGTTGGCAACGCAGCTAAGATGATGCTGATTGTGAACATGGTCCAGGGGAGCTTCATGGCCACCATTGCAGAGGGGCTCACCCTGGCCCAAGTGACAGGCCAGTCCCAGCAGACACTCTTGGACATCCTCAATCAGGGACAGTTGGCCAGCATCTTCCTGGACCAGAAGTGCCAAAGTAAGTTGCCTTTGACCGCTCTTGCTGCGTTTTAGTTTTGGTTCTAGCTGGGGAGCTGGGTCAAGCAGCCATCACAGAGCAGTGTCTTCTTGGGGAGCTCCTTCTGTGTGAATGACACATCCTCTCCAGTCAGTCTGGCCCCCAGTCAAAGTGAAGTGAAAGTCGCTCAGTCGCGTCTGACTCTTTGCGACCTCATGGACTATACAGTCCATGGAATTCTCCAGGCCAGAATACTGGGGTGGGTTGCCTTTCCTTTCTCCAGGGGATCTTCCCAACCCAGGGATCAAACCCAGGTCTCCCTCACCGCAGGCGAATTCTTTACCAGTTGAGCCACAAGGGAAGCCCAAGAATACTGGAGTGGGTAGCCTATCCTTTCTCCAGCGGATCTTCCTGACCCCAAAAATGAACTGGGGTCTCCTGCATTGCAGGCAGATTCTTTACCAGCTGAGCTCTAAGGGAAGCCCCGTAGGATTTGGGGGTGCAGGCTGGGAACTTGTCTCTTGGGTGTCTGAGGAGGAGGAAATGCTAGGTGTTGAGCCCTGACAGTGCTCCAGATGTTTTCTTATTTAGGATCCTTTTAATTCTTCTGGTGGATGCCTTTCCCTCCTCAGATATCCTGCAAGGAAACTTTAAGCCCGATTTCTACCTGAAATACATTCAGAAGGATCTCCGTTTAGCCATTGCGCTAGGTGATGCCGTCAACCATCCGACCCCCATGGCTGCTGCAGCCAATGAGGTAACTGCAGGAGGCTGTGGGTGGGGCCTGCAGAATTCCCTTGTCTCCCTTGCACTGCCCCTCTGCGACTTTGCCTTGGCTTGGCTGTGTCTGACCTCTCCAAGGGGGAGTCTTAGGTTGTTGGTTTTAGGCTTGTGTGTCTCCTCCAGTCCATGCTGACTTCTCTGGGAATTCTTTGACCTGTGGGTTACTTAAAAGTGTGTCAAATATGAGTAAAAATCCTAAAGGATTTCCTAGATATCGAGTGGTTATTTATTTCTAATGTATCTTTGTGGTCAAAAAATACACTCCATATGGCTTTTAACTCTGCATCGATTCAGACTTGTTTTGTGGCCTAGCAGATGGTCTGTCTTGGTGAGTGTGCCATATTCACTTAAGAAGACTGTTTTGCATATATCAGTTAGGTCGAGATAGCTGGTAGTATTTTTTCGGATCATCATTACTGACCTTTTTCTCCAGTTCTTTTAATTGCCAAGAAAGGGATGTTAAAATCTCCAACTATCATTGTGGGATTATTTGTTTCCCCTTTAATTTTGTCCATTTCACTTAGTATCTTTGGAAGTTTTTGTTATTGGGCTCTTAGCCGTTTATGATTGTACTGCCTTCCTGATGAATTTGCCCTTTTGTTATTAAAAAGTGTCCATCTTGATCTTTGTCTTGAAGTCTGTTGTCAGACTTTCATATGGCCACTATAGCCTTCTCAGGTTTACAGTTTCCGTGTGTTATATCTTTTATTTCAATCTGATAGAAGTATAACCTTTCAGAACAACAGCTGAGCAATATTTATTTTTGAATTGCAGTAAGAACCACATTTTGTGAGACACATACATATATAAATCATGTGGATTCATTTTAGAAGTTCTCTCTTCCAAGTGCTATAAGCTGTATACATTTTTATCCAAGTTAAATAGAGGTCTCTAGTGGCTTTTCATGTAGAGGCAAAGAAATACAGATACACAGTACTGGGGAGCTCCCTGAGGGTCCAGTGGTCAGGACTCTGTGCTCCCACTGGTAGGGGCCTCGGTTTGATCCCTGGTTGGGGGACTAAGGTCCCACAAGCAAGCTGAGCAGTGCAACCAAAAATCAGTAAAAAATACACAGCACCATTCTTCAAACCTGCCTTTTCATAGTTGACTAATCTTCAGTCCTTGAATTCTGTGTCTCTCTCTTCCTTGTCTGTCTGAACATCTGAGTACTTACTTCACTCTTCCAGGCTGCAGTACAATTTCTGGTTCCTCTTGTCTTACCTTCAGGTTCTCTCTTGGCAGTGAAGTTCCTGGCTATTGTATAGTTTTTCGTTGATGAGTTTGTCTGTAACTGGTTACTTCTGAAGGGTTCTGTGGTATCTTGTGTTGGGAGCACTTCTCTGCCAGGTGGTCTCCACTTGCCCCTCCCTGACTCTACAGGATTCATGGACTTGGAGCATGGTGGTTTCTGGCCATTTAGATGTTGTGAGTTTAGGTTTTCCACTGTTTTGGAGTTCAGGATCTTAAGGCTAAGTAGTCCACTACCATATAGACTTTGTCTTGAAGTCTGTTGGTGTGTGGTCGAATTTGGAGCTAGTGTTTTATCATTTGATTGCCATTTGTCCCCCTGGCTTTTGTCTGTCTCTTTCTCCTTTCTTTTGGAACATTTGAATGTTTTTTAGGATCCCATTTTTTATCTATTGGCTTTTTTTATGGCTTTTTTTTTTAACAAGTGCATCATCTTTATTTTGTCTTTCCTCTCGGGATTACTGTATGCATCTTAACTTCACATCCTAGATTGGCCCTCTACAGAAAATGTGTATCCATTTACCACTTCCTCCCTCTCATCCTTGGAAGTGGCTCCTCAGCCTGGACACTGCTGACACTTGCTGTGGGAGCTGTCCAGTGCATTGTAGCATCCCTGTCCTCTACCCGCTGGATGTGACTGCACCCCCTTGGCTGATAGGAGATGTCTCCAGACATCAGCAGATGTCGCTCCAGGTGGGGAGCAAAAGGACCCCAGGTTGAGAACCCTTGCTTTAGTGTACAAGTGTCCTATATTTTATGTTTGCTTTTATTTTAAGCCCACCATTGTTGGAGTGTCTCGCTTTAGTAACCATATGAATTCTAAAGATATTCAGAGAAAAGATGTTTCTGTTTCTCTACCATTTCCAGTTCTTTCCTTTCCTTTCTGAAGAATTGAATTTCTCTCGGTATTGTTTTTCGTTCAGCTGGAAGAACTTGCTTTAGCATTTCCTGAACACAGGTCTGCTGGCAACAATTAGTTCTCTTTTATCTGAAAAAGATCTTTATTTAGCCTTTGTTCTGAGTTCACAGCTATACCTGAGCTGTAATGGACATCAATCATGATGGCTCCAACTGAACTATGTTTAAAAATAGAAAAAAAATACACTTGTGTCCAGCTGCATTTTTTCAACATGACTGGACATGGGCCTGCCCTGATTGAACGATGGCTTTTTTAAGTTTTCTCACACTGTTTCATATTCACCTGGTACCTTTGGAGTGGCTGTTTGTTAATTGCCAAGGACCATTCTAGGCTCTGGGGACATAGTACAGCCCCTTCTCTTCCTTGTAGAGGTTACATTCTAATGGAAGGAGGCACAAGGTAAGCACATAAATGTTTCAACAAGGAAGAATTCCAGAAGGTTAGAATTGTGAATAAAATGGAACAGAGTAAAGGGATGGAGGTGGTCGAGTAAAGTGGCGCAGCTGGTACTTCAGATAGATGACGGGGAAGGCCCTGGAGCTGACGGGGCAGGACAGGGGCAGCAGCCCAGAGAGAATGGGGAAGGCCTCGGAGCGTCTTCAGATGAAGGGATGTGATTGTAACTACTAACCAGTGTTGAGCCCTGAGCACTTTACATCCCTCAGTCCATTTAACCTTCACTGTAACCCTGTTAGCCTCCCCATGAAATCAAGAAGCAGTGCTGGAGGCACAGAGAAACTGAGGTACTTAGTCCAAGGTCAGGCCAGATCTGGGAGATCCAGGAGTCACACCCAGACAGCCTGGGGTCCAGAACCTACCCACCTAACCACACCTAGAACCCCTCTAGGAAGCAGGTCTTCTGTAAGTCAGCTCTGTGGCCAGACTAAACCTGTGTTGTTTTTTTCCAGGTGTACAAAAGAGCCAAGGCACTGGACCAGTCTGACAATGACATGTCTGCCGTGTACCGAGCCTATATACACTAAGTCCTTGACCCCAACCCACCCCTGTCTTCCCTATGACCCCCTCTTCCTCACATGGAGTTGGGGTCCTGGGACTTAACTCTGGACCAGTCCACCTGTCTCCATCTCCTTTTATACAGACTTTGAGACTTGCCATGAGCACAGCACACAGCATCGCTCCTCCCCTGGAGGTCCTGGAGAGAGGAGGGGTGTCAGCAGGAGTGGCCTGTGGGGAGGCTCTTGAGCTGGGCACTGGCCATGGACTAGGTGGCTGTGTGTTCTCACACACACACACCCCACACACAAACACACACACACCACACTGGCTCTTGCCCCAGGATAGAAGCTGCCCAGAAACTGCTGCCTGGCTTTTTTGTTTTCCCTTCTTCCGAGCTGTCTTATCTCCGACCCTTCCAGTTGAGGAACTCAAGTCAGCAGTGAGAACTGGAAGCTTTCCCACTGCTTCCCTCAGAGTGAAGAGGCTGTGGTTCTGTCCACTGTCCCCCACTGGATTCCACGCGGAGAGGAGCTCTAGGCTACGATGAGCCAGCAAGACTCTTAAGCAGAGGGTCGCATGGCCCCTCCAACCTCAGGTGACCCGCTGATGAGGATTGTCACGTTTAAGCTACCAGTGTGCAACCAACTCTCCATAAATGCCTTTGTGAGCTGAAAAGAGATGGACACAGTCAAGCAAAGACAGGCCTCTGGCTTTCCAGGGAAAGCGACAAACAGCCCACCCTAGGCAAACCTCCTGGAAGCCTGCTCTCCTCACTGCTTTTGCGCACCTGTCCCAGATGTCACTGTCACTGTGGAGCCTGGGCTGGGATCCGACTTCCTCACCAGGCTGTTGTAGTATTTGGATTTGCATTCCAGCCCTTGGGAAGGGGTCCTGAGGGCAACCACTGAGGAGTGAATGGGGGAAGGGGCTTCCTTCCTGTTTCCATTATGCCACAGACCCTCCACCTGGTTCTGAAGAGCCACTCTGACCCAGGTCCCCTCACAGCAGTCCCCCCTCTTCCAGCCTGTCCCTGCACAAGTCCTCTGTGTGCCCACCTCTCTCCATTTGCCTCCCTTCCCCCTTTCCTCCCATGGAGACAGTATTTCATTCTGTCTGTTCCTCCGTTGGTCCATACCCAGCCTGACCAATGACGACCATTTCTTAGGCTCTGCTCTTGAAACAGAAATGAGTGTCTTCACTTAAGCCAGCAGCTTGGTCTTCGGTGCTTTCAGGGCCCTGGGGTCTGTCAGGAGAGAAGAGGAGGTCTAGGCTTGACATTACCAGAGCTCACTGACCCTCAGAAGTGAATCTGAGCATTTCTCCTTGGATAGGGGACCAGAGGGGCTTGGAACGTGGCATGAGAACAAGGAGAAGTCACCCAAAGGATGTCAGTGTTCTCTCCCCCTGCATGGGTTGGATTCTCCAAAGTCAGGCTGTGCAGAAGTTCAGCATTTGTAGTGAATATATAGTGATAAACAATTTGAGGTGGCCACGCTGGTGTGTGCCCCTCCCCCTCGCAGCTTTGGCCCTTTTCCACTGATCAGAACCCAGGATAGGGGATCTCAGAAAACATGGGGGTGGGGAGGGCAGGGGAGATGCCTGTGGTTTTTGACACAGTTAATTTCACTGGGATTTTGAATTCTGTATGAACACAAAGCCTGTTCTAATCCTAGTGGGACACGGGGGTGGGGGTGGGGGAAGATGCTGTAATGAAACTGGTTAGTCAATGTTGTCTTAATATTGTTGACAATTCTGTAAAGTTCCTTTTTATGAATATTTCTGTTTAAGCTATTTCACCTTTGTTTTGAGATCCTTCTCTCTTAAAAGGAGAAAATGTGACACTTGTGAAAAGCTTGTAAGAAAGCCCCTCCTCCACCACTCCCTTTTTTTTTTTCGTTTAAACCTTTAAATGACAAATCTAGGTAATTAAGGTTGTGAATTTTTATTTTTGCTTTGTTTTTAATGAACATTTGTCTTTCAGAATAGGATTGTGTGATAATGTTTAAATGGCAAAAACATGATTTTGTGCAATTAACAAAAAGCTACTGCAAGCAAAATAAAAACGTTTCTTGGTAACACAACTGTGACCTTGGTGGGGTGGTCTGCGCCCTGACACCGAGCACCACGCGGGAGAGGAGGGGGTTGTTCCTCCGGGACCAACGGAGCTAGGAGACAAGACCGGGGTAGAACAGGCTACCCAGGCGGCCAGTCGCCGGGTGCGGCGAGAGCTAGCCATACCGTCGGCCAATCGCCGAGCGTGCCCAGTACAGGGCGTCCTATCAGAGCCGAGGAGGGGCGGGACGAGCGAGCGCCGCGCCCAGGCGGGTGAACGGCTGCGGATGCTGCAGCCAGAGCTCGCGGCGCCGCGGTGTTCGGGGCGAGCCGGCGGGGGCAGGTCCGCGGCGCTCGCGGCGTTGCGAGCTGGAGGCGTGGCGGGTGCCCGCGCAGCCAATCGGCGGCGAGGGTGGGCCCGGGCGCCACCAGCTGACCGCGCACCCGCGACGGTCGCTGGGCAGCGAGCGGCGGCGATGGCGACCGTGATGGCAGCGACGGCGGCGGAGCGGGCGGTGCTGGTGAGGCGCGCGGGCCGGGCCGGGCCGGGCCGGGCCGGGAGGGAGGCGGTCGTGGGCCGCGGCGGCTGACAGCGGGCCTATCCCCTCAGGAGGAGGAGTTTCGCTGGCTGTTACACGACGAGGTGCATGCCGTGCTGAGGCAACTGCAGGACATCCTCAAGGTAACCTCGAAGACCTGTGCGGGCGCCCACCCTCCCCCAGCGCGGCTACCTCCTCGGCCTCCTGAGGCTGCTGCGTACCCTACGCGCGGTGTTCAGACCAGGCCCTGCCCTCAGGCCCCGGACTCAGTCCTAGGACTTAAAAAGCGTCTACCCCGGGGCGCCAGCAGATAATTACCCAGTTCCACAAGCCGTCCTGCCAGGGCTGCGGACCTGGATTGAGCCCCGGAGTCGGGGAAGCTACTCTTTGAAATTGACGTTTAACTTCCTATCTGAAGGACCCAGCATTTTGACCTCAGCCAAGTCCTCGATCTCTTTGGGCCTCCCCTTTGCAAAAGGGAGATAGCAGTACCGCCCTCAGGGCTGTTGTGAAGATTAAAAAAAATAGCCAATGGAAATACAAAAAAATGTCCAGGCGGTGCCTGATAAGGCCAGAATTACCGGTTGCCATGACTACTGTCTTGCCAGACTTTGCTCCCCACTTCCAAGCTCGTCAACCAAACGGGGAGGGTGTCTCTGGGTCCTCTATCCTGTATGGGACACACGGTAGACCCCCAGAGAATGTAGAAGGAGCAGGTATGGGTTCAGGTAGGAACTGAAACTGGCCGTGGGGGAGGGGCCCTGGGAGCGGAGCTTATGGAGCAAAGGCTGGGCTGGAGTCGGTGAACTTTATTTACCCCACTCCCCTTTGCCCCCCAGGAGGCCTCGCTCCGCTTCACTCTGCCAGGCTCAGGCACCGAGGGGCCCACGAAGCAGGAGAACTTCGTCTTGGGCAGCTGTGGGTGAGCCTGGGCTCGGTGGAAACCGGGGTGGGGTTGAGGGGTGGACTTCTGGGAGGAGGGACCCTTAGGGATACCTTCTAGGACTGGTGGTGTGGCCATGGCCCAGCCCTGCAGACTGATTCCAGCTCCAGCGTCCAGAGGGTGTGCAGTGGGACAGGCTGGACTATCCTGTGAGAGCCCACTGAGAGGCTGGGGTGGTGGGGCAGCTGCAGGTGCTGCTCTGACCCCCACGTGTTGTAGCACAGACCAGGTGAAGGGCGTGCTGACTCTGCAGGGAGATGCGCTGAGCCAGGCGGTGAGTCCCCCGGCCCCTGGCCCCTTCCCATGCCACCAGAGCAGCCAGCGGGCAAGAGTCGGGGGGTGGGGGGAGGCCTCCTGCTTTAGCTCAGCTCTGCCACCCACTAGCTGTGTGAATCTGGGCAGGATCCTTGACCTTTCTGGGCCTCGGTTTCCTTGTTTGAAAATGACAACAACCCCCGTAACCTGCTTCTGAGATTGATGTGTTACTCCATTGAGAGGTGGGTGGTGGGTGGTGCTTTGCACACGGCACTACCTATAGCCTGGCCCCGGGGTTAGGCTGGCCCCAGACCAACATCTTAACTCTGCACTTGATCCTGTAGCCGGTGCCAAGGCCTGGGGGAAGGTCCTCCTCCTCCTCGGGTGGGCATTACGTCCCTTGGCACCTGCAAATGTTCTCCATCTGCCCACAACCACTCACCTCCTCCCTCCCAGCAGAAGCCACCTTTCCCTTTCATTTCTTTGTGGTTCCTCTTGGCCTGAGTTCCTGTTTCCTGTTCCCTGTTTGCCCCAGCCCAAATGGCCATGTTCTTCCCCCTCTCCCACATGGAGTGGCTCGGGCCCGAGCCAACACACACACAGTTTCTGCCCCCTGGCTCAAGGGCTCAGAGTGGCCAGCGGCAGGAGGACATCCTTCTGCCCGGCTTAGCCCACGCTTGCCTGGCAGGACGTGAACCTGAAGATGCCCAGGAACAACCAGCTGCTGCACTTTGCCTTCCGGGAGGACAAGCAATGGAAACTGCAGCAGGTAACTGGGCCCTTCCCTGGCTGGGGCCCAAGGCACAAGGGCAGGTAGGAATAGGCCCTTGCAGCGCTGAGGCCTCCAGGGCCGGCCGCTGCGGGGCCTTGTGGCTGCAGCAGGCTTACAAAGATGTTTCCTAGCAGTGCAGCTGGGGTGGGCAGTGCCTGGTCTCCTAGCCTGTCCTGTAATTGGGTCTGGCTTCTGCCACCTCCCTCTCCCCTCTCACTGGCCACCAGCTGTCTCCACTTCACGGCCTTTGCTTGGGCTTGTCCCTCTGCCTGGAGTCCACTCCCCCAACTTTTGCCACTGCACAGGCTTCAGCTAAAGAGTTGCCTTCCCTCGCCGCCGCCCGCCCCCCAATCACCTTGTTTCCTTGTGAAAGCTGAGCAGTCTATTATCTTGTGCCTTTCCTCTGTTACCCTCTGTCCTCCTTTGGAAAGTGAGCTGCAAGGGACCGGGGACTGAGGCCGCCTCACTGCACCAGCCAGGCCCGGCAGGCGGCACCCACCCCAGCCCTTCTAGGAAGATAGGCCCCCTCAGGGTAGGGATCCTAGGTTGGGCCCCCAGAGACCATGGGTGTTCTGAGGCTGGCACCTTTCCCTGCCGAGGCCAAGCCCACTGACCGCTCAGTGGGCCCTGCTTTTAGATCCAAGATGCCAGGAACCACGTGAGCCAAGCCATTTACCTCCTCGCCAACCGAGATGAGAGCTACCAGTTCAGGACGGGAGCAGAGGTCCTCAAGGTGAGCCACCTCAGGAGTGGGAGAGCCTGGTTCCCTGACCACTGATTGGTCCCCTGGGAAGCTCTGCCCCCACCCTCAGGTGAAGCTGAGCGTCAACCCTTCACCTCTCGGTGTACACCATGTCCTTCCAGCCAGTTGAATGGCTCACGGCCCAGGCCCCAGAAACAGATGTGGGTTCTGATCCCAGGGCCTGCACTACGAGCCAGGCCACCTCAAATCCCTTACTTAGCCATTCTGTGCCTCAGTACCCTCACCTGATAAAAGGAGGGGACAAGCTGTCATGCCTGCCATCATGACAACGCGGGTGACGTTGCTTCTAGTAAGCACCCAGTAGATGGGAGCTGCAGGTATTACTGTCAGGAACAGAAAAGCTTCTGTAATTAACAAAGTGAGTCCACGTGGTGTGAAGGGACAAGATGAGCTCAGGTTCCCTGAGTTCACGCTTTAGCCCTGCCTCCAACTTGCTGTGTGTCCTCGGGTGGTTTGCATGCCATCTCTGGGCCTGATATGAAAACTCGAAACCAGATGGACCAAAGTCCCTTTCAGAACTGTGAGTGTCCTTTGGGGTGTAATGTGCAGCCCAGTAATTCTGCCTTTCCCAGGAGCCAGGTGACCCCAGCAGCAGCTGGGTGAAGAGCTGGAAGCAGTGGGCACTGGGTCTCTGAGAGCTTTGCTCCCACACAGAGGGAGGGGATGAGTCTCCAGAGGTTCCACCATTCCCCAGCCGTGCGGCCTTGGACCTATGGAGCTTCAGTTTCCTTCTTCACCTGTGAAAACAGGGCTCCTGTCCACCTTAAGGCCTCAACTCACCCATCCCAGTGCCTCCTCAAGGAAGCCCTCCCTGACTCCTTACACCCAAACTGAGTTAGGGTCCCTCCTTGTAAGCTCCTTCACTGCCTGAACCCTCATCCTCAAAGCCCTTGGCCCCCTGGGACTGACTTCCGGGCTCCTCCACCCCAATTGGACCAGGACCCCGGGTCCCAGACAATAGAACCTTCCGGATGGGTGGTCAGCAGCACAGATGTCCTGCCCCCACCCCCAGCTGGAGTCCGATCAACCGCATCTTTAGCAAGCCCCCTGCTGCAGAGGTTCAGGGCCTGAGTCTGTGAGCCCCAGGGAAGGAATTGGGAGCTCCCGTAACTTGGTTCCTCCTGATGGGGCTGCCCTGGCAGCCACTGTGACCAGCTCTCCTCCCCCAGCTGATGGACGCCGTGATGCTGCAGCTGACCAGAGCCCGCAACCGGCTCACCACTCCCGCCACCCTCACTCTGCCGGAGATTGCTGCCAGCGGCCTCACGGTCAGTGCCTCAGGCCCACCCCTGCTCCAGGAGAGGCGGGAGGGACACAGGGGTGCCAGGGCGTCCTGCAGGCCCCAGATTGTTGACAGAGTTCTCTGTGCGGTTTTCTTGGATTGGGTCTTTGGCTTCCATTCTGAATCCCCAAAATATATCTCCCCCCACCCCTCAGACGGGTCACTGGTGTCCAAGCCCAGTGGTGCAGTAAGTTACCCGGAGCACCTGGCAAGAATCAGAAGGCCCCAGTCCACGGGCTGGGGACTGGGATTCCCCCCATAATGGTTGGAGGGGCGGGGGTGGGACATACCTGCTGGCCCTCATCCCCCCTGGATGCTCGGCCCTCCCCCAACAGCGGATGTTCGCCCCGACCCTGCCTTCTGACCTCCTGGTCAACGTCTACATCAACCTCAACAAGCTCTGCCTCACCGTGTACCAGCTGCACACCCTGCAGCCCAATTCCACCAAGGTGAGCCCCGACCCAGCCTGCCCTCGCCCGCCCTGTGGTCCCAGGCCTGACCCCACCTGATGCTTTCTTGTTTAGAACTTCCGCCCAGCCGGAGGCGCCGTACTGCACAGCCCCGGGGCCATGTTGTAAGTATGCTACCTGAGAGGGGTCTCAGGAGCGCCCCCGCCCCTCCTAGGGTGGGGCCCTGGCCCTCTGGGCCGCCCTCAGGGCCCCTCTCGTCTCCCCTCAGCGAGTGGGGCACGCAGCGCCTGGAGGTGAGCCACGTGCACAAGGTGGAGTCAGTGATCCCCTGGCTCAACGACGCCCTGGTCTTCTTCACTGTCTCCCTGCAGCTCTGCCAGCAGCTCAAGGATAAGGTGGGGACACGGGGTCAGGGCCGGGCTGGACCTCACCCCGAGGAGGCCAGCCAGTCCACGGGCCATTCAGCCCCTTTTGGGGTGGGGGCGGGGATGCCAAGGGCTCCTTGTGTGTCTCCAAAGCACCCCCTGATCTTAAGATCTGTTACACTCTCTGTGCACACCAGTTAGGGGTGGGCCATGATGTCACTCAGTAGCACTGTCTTCCGGCTGCTTGGCCCTTGGGTGACAGGCTGCAGCAGGGCAGATCCCCGGCCCGACCCCTCATCACGTCCTCCGTCTCCCTCCTCCCCAGATCTCTGTGTTCTCCAGCTACTGGAGCTGCAGGCCTTTCTGAACAGAGCGCCCAAGAGCCTGTCCCCTGGGAGTTGAGCCCAGGACGTCCATCCTCCCTACACACACCCCCACCCGAGCGCCGGCCAGGGCCGGGTACTGCAGGCTATTTATTTCCCCCTTCACACGACCCTGCCTGTCACCCCTGCACAGACAGGATGGAACACGATCCGCTGGGAGGAAGGGACGCCGATGGGCTTTTTGTTTTGGATGGGGGAGGTGAGGAGGCACAAAGTGGCCTCCAGTCCACACCCTGGCCTCCCGACAGGGCAAAAGCCTCTGGACTTGGGCTGGAGCCAGGCTCTCCTTCCTTCCCCCTTCACCTTCTGCCTGGCCCCACCCCTAGGAGGGCGAGGGGCAGCCACACACACCCTCACGCTTGAGCCTGAGGGGTGGGCTGGGAGAGAATAAGGACAGAAGCCCCCCACCACAAGCTATAGTGTCCTTGACTGCATTCACTCAGCAGCCCTGGTGGGGTGTCCAAGAAATAAAGATTGTCCGACTTTGCCTGGAGCCCTTCTGTCTGTCTGTCTGGGTGGGGACCTGGCCAAGGGCCCCTGATAGTGAGCCAGGCCGAGTACCCAGAGACTTGGCCTCCCAGGTACTGAGGGGCTGAGAGGGCTGGTGAACAGACAGTGGCTGGGTGGCTACAGCATGTCACCTAAGGTCTCCTGGTAACAGCCATGCCAGCTGAAGGCTGGGGAACCCAGTAGGCTCTCGGTGAAGCCGTAAGGACCCGCACTGCCCACCCTGATGGGACGAGCTCTAGACTCAGGCTTTGGCTGAACAAGGTTTTGTTATTACTCTCCAGCAGGGCAAAGACAGGGAGGCAGGGACTGTCCGCATTAAGGGTCCAGGCGAAGTTATCAAATCCCTGGGGTAGGGGTGGATTCCTGCAAGAGAGGCACAGTCGGGCCAGTGACTTCACTCCTTGGCCCCCTGCCCAACCTACTGCAGCTCCTCGCTGTCCCAGTGCCCGCCCGGCCCTGGTGCTCGGAACTCACCTTCTGGGACCCGAAGGAGCAGCTTTGTCAGCAGGGTGTGCAGGGAATACAGCTGCCACAGCCGGGAATACAACTGCCACAGCAGGGAATACAACTGCCACAGCAGGGAATACAGCTGCCACAGCCAGGAATACAGCTGCCACAGCCGGGAATACAGCCGCCACAGCCGGGAATACAGCCGCCACAGCCGGGAATACAGCCGCCACAGCCGGGAATACAGCCGCCACAGCTGGAGTTGATGACAAACAGCAGCAGGAGCAACACGACCACTGTGGGCAGGACGGGGGTCCAGATAAGGCCCTGGGCCTGGGAGGCTGATGGGGGCCGGGGCTGAGCGGCACTCACCGAGGCCGAAGACAAAGGCGATGGTCCACTTGGAGTGGAAGAGCAGGATCGTCCACTCCATCTCAGCTGGGAGGTCCTGGCTGCCACCTGCTCCAGCCACCCCCAACAGAGGGCCCCTCAGAATCTTGGCTTCACTGGGGCTGCTGCAGGCCAGCCCTTGCACTGTCCTCCCACACCACCCCCTGCAGTCTGACCCCTACCCTGCTTCTCTCCTGCACCTCCCCTGACCCTGGCCTAGGCAACCCCCTTCCCACCCGCCCCCCAAAGCAGCCCCATCCCCGGACCCCCACCTACCTCGGAACTGCCCCAGGCGGCTCCTAGGTCCAGGGAGCACAGATTGCCTCCAGCTTCCAGGTCCACAGGACCTGAGGCCTTAGCAACCTGCCCCGCCTCCCACCACTCCCCCAGCACAACCCCACCCCCCAGGAGCTCAAGAGAGGGCGGGCCCTGTGCCCCACAGCTGTGCTTTCTGCCTCTGAACCTCCGCAAGTGCTGCGGGAGCAGGCAAGAGGCCACAGGCCTGGTGGCCTTTTTACTCTGGGTCACTTTTTCTCAAAAGACCAGAGTAGCAACCTGGGACAGCCTGGCCCTCAGCCTCTGTTGGCTTCACAGGTGAAAAAAAGACAGAAGAAGACGGTGGTGGGTTGGAGGGATCAGTTCAGGTCAGTAGCTCAGTCGTGTCCAACTCTGCGACCCCACGGACTGCAGCACATCAGGCCTCCCTGTCCATCACCAACTCCCGGAGTTTATCCAAACTCGTGTCCATTGCGTCGGTGATACCATCCAACCATCTCATCCTCTGTCATCCCCTTCTCCTCCTGCCCTCAATCTTTGCCAGCATCAGGGTCTTTTTCAATGAGTCAGTTCTTTGCATCAGGTGGCCAAAGTATTGGAGTTTCACCTTCAACATCAGTCCTTCCAGTGAACACCCAGGACTGATCTTTAGGATGGACTCTGGATCTCTCTGCAAGTCCCAGGGACTCTCAAGAGTCTTCTCCAACACCACAGTTCAAAAGCATCAATTCTTCGGCACTCAGCTTTCTTTATAGTCCAACTCACATCCATACATGACTACTGGAAAAACCATAGCCTTGACTAGATGGACCTTTGTTGGCAAAGTAATGTCTCTGCTTTTTAACATGCTGTCTAGGTTGGTCATAACTTTCCTTCTAAGGAGTAAGCATCTTTTAATTTCATGGGTTAGAGGGATGCTGCTGCTGCTAAGTCACTTCAGTCGTGTCTGACTCTTAGCGACCCCATGGACTGCAGCCTACCAGGCTCCTCCATCCATGGGATTTTCCAGGCAAGAGTACTGGAGTGGGGTGCCATTGCCTTTTCTGGTTAGAGGGATAGAGGGAGGTAAAATTGGAGACAAGGAGGTGAGGGGAGGGAGAAGCAGTTAACCTGTCCACCACCCGTGCCTGGGCAGCCGTCTTGTGCCTGGTGGCACAGCTGTAGCCTCCAGGGTTCTCGCTGTTCTGACCCTCACAATGACCCCGCAAGATGATAGTTAAGGTCACTTGCATGAGCTCTCTCCCCAGAAACTGGGGCCTGGGGGCCCCTGACACAGCAGCTGGAGGCGGCTCTCACCGGCCCCCTGTCCCCATAGCAGGGGCCAGGCCATGTCAGCACTTGGGACTGGCTGTAAACCAGGTGGACACATCTGCGTGTCCCTTGAGCTTACAGTCTTGCTGGGAAAACATGTTGGCTAGCATTAGACTCTGCCTGACCCTACATGGGTTCACCTTTGTTTACTGCACTTTCACAGATGGTGTGTTTTTTTGACAGATTGAAGGTTTGTGCCAGCTTGAGTTGAGTGAGTCTTGTTGGTAGCATTTTTCCAGCAGCATTTGGAAACTTTTTCATCATTACTATATTTGTTAGGGCACTCTGTGATTAGTGGTCTTTGATGTTGTTTTGGCATTTTTCAGCAAAGTATTTTTTAGTTAAAATTTGTACATTTAGACACAATGCTGTTGCACACTTAATAGACTACAGTATAGTGCAAACAGCTTTTATGTGCCCTGGGAAACCAAAAAATCCATGAGAATCATTTTATTGTAGTATTTGCTTTATTGTGAGATTCCCGCTCCAGAATTCTTGCCTGGAGAATCCCATGGACAGAGGAGTCTGGCGGGCTACAATCCATGGGGCTGCAAAAAGTTGGACATGACTGAGAGACTAACACTTGCTTTATCGTAGTGGTCTTGAACTGAGAAGAATGGCTGTACGTACATTACCCAGTTGATTCCTCACGGCAGTCCTCAAGCAGGTATATTTGCTAGTCCCATTTTACACATGTGTACACTGAGGTCTTGAGGAGTTCACCAGCTAGTTCAGGTCATACATGTAATGTGTTCATTTCCTGTTGTTGCTGTGACATACTACTGTATACCAACTTAGTGACATATTGCAAGTGTATCATCTTACAGTTCTGGAGGTCAAGGTCTAAAATGACTGAGTAGGACGGCTTTCCTCCTGTAGATCCCCCAGGGGAGAATCCATTCCTCGGCTTTTCTAGAGGCCTCGAACCCCTGTTCCTTGGTTCATACCCCATCCCCATCCTCACACCTCTGGCTCTGCCCTTCCTGCCTCCCTCTCATAAGCATCCCTGTGATTGGTTCATAGGATCATCTCCCCATCAAAATCCTTAGTCACATCTGCAAAGTCCCTTTTGCCACGTAAGGTAACATATTCAGGAGTTCAGATGAGAATGTCTTTGGGCACCATGATTCTTCTGATCACACCCAGCGAGCAGGGAACTCAGAACCCAGACCCAGGCATTCAAACCTCAAACCCCGGAGCCCTTGACCACTGTAACAAAGTCTCCTGTGCTGGGATCCTTGTCTTAAACCCTCCATACCCCGCCCCCAGCCCCGCCCATCCCATTCTGAAATCTCAGATTGGTGTTGCCCAGGAGCGGTAGCTTTGAAATGACTATTCTAGTGCAAAATGGAAGGGATGCAGCCACTGTAGAAACCAGTTTCTGGCAGTTCCTTGAAAAGTTACGCATGGAGTTGTCAGGACCTGACAGTTCCACTCCACTCCATGTCCACACAGGAACTTGGATGCAAATGTTCACAGCATCATTTTTCACAGTAGCCCAAAAGTGGAAATACCCCCAAAATATCTGTTAACTGATGAATGAATAAACACAACGTGGTCACTCCACGGGCTTCCCATGGAGTGGGAAGGTGGCTCATTGGGTAAAGAATCCGCCTGCAATGCAGGAAATGCAGGCAGACTCGAGTTTGATCCCTGGGTCAGGAAAATCCCCTGGAGGAGGGCATTGCAACTCACTCCAGTATTATTACCTGGAGAATCCCATGGACAGAGGAGCCTGGCGGGCTGCAGTCCATAGGGTCGCAAAGAGTCGGACACGACTGAAGCGACTGAACATGCAGCCAGGGTCTCTCCATGTAATTTAATATTATTCGGCCCTGCAAAGGAATGAGGCATCAACCAACACACACTACAAAGTGGAGGAACATTGGAAAGACGGGTGAAAGAAGCCAGACAGAAAAGGCCATGATTACGTTTATAGGAAATGTCCAGAGGAAGGGAATCCATAGAGACAGAAAGTACTGTTTGCCAAGGTCTAGGGCAGGGGTTGGGAAGGGGTTGCTTAGTGGTGATGGAATTCCCTTTTGGGGTGGTGAACATGTCATGGAGTTGGATAGGGGTGGTAGCTCTGCAGCATTGTGAATGCGGCAAAGCACAGATCTGTGCATGTTAAAATGGCTAGCGGTTAATTTTATGTTCTGTGGATTTTACCTCAATTGAAAAAAAAAAGCAAGGAGGGGAGGTTAACAACTGTGGTCCGTGCCCACCCCTCGGCCTGACCAGTTAGGCAGGGGCCACTGTCTTCTCCTCTCCCTGCTGACTCTCAGTCTTCCTGTCTAGACCTCCAGGTGCTTCATTTGTTTATTTTCATTAAAGAAAATCTGAGGTACTCTTGAGTCATCAAAAGACAAAAAATTACCGGTACAACCCCCACCCCCCAGCAAGATCCAAGCAGAGCGATGATGGGGGACAGGCCACAGCAGGACACGTTTCTAACCGGTCAGACCCCGGACTGGGGTCCTGTTCCCAGCCCTAACACCCACCTGTGTGTGACCGGAGGCCCAGCCCCAACCCCTCTCTGCCTCAGTTTCCTCATCTTAAATGGGTGAGTGGAGATCTCCCCCCTTGGGCCTCTGTGAGGGTTGAATGCAGTAATTGATACAAATGTTCCCTTGGCACAATGACCGCAGTAGAAAACGCGCACTAAATGGCCACGTGTCACTCACCCCACCTGTGCGTGCGATCCCCTCCAGTCTTGGTTCTTTGGATACGCTGGGCTCACCTGCCCTCTGCCGTCTGCTCTGATCACTTTGCCCTCAGCTTTTCCCAGTCCCTGTGGGGCTTCCCTGGTGGCCCAGATGGTAAAGAATCTGCCTGCAATGCAATGTTCGATCCCTGAGTGGGGAAGACCCCTTGGAGAAGGGAATGTCTACCCATTCCAGTATTCTTACCTGGAGAATCCCATGGATAGAGGCACCTGGCGGGCTGCAGTCCACGGGGTCGCAGAGAGACAGACACGACTGAACGACTAACATTTTTTCCCCAGTCCACAAGGCCCAGTGCCTTGAATGGTCCCTGTGGGCATCTTCCCACCAGAATCCCACATCACTCACATGTGACACTGCCACAGAAAGTGTTTTCTGGGCAGAGGCGCTGATTTGCTTATTCCCAGAGGCAGATCCTTCTCCCGTGCCAGGTGGGTCCCCATGTCAGTGGTGCTGTTGGGTCGTCCTCACAGATCATTCTCCTCTGCGTGGAGGAGGAGGCCAGGCTCGCCGAGTCCCTCTAGCTGTGGCGTCAGTTGTAGCTTGAGGGAGTTCTCCAACGGGAGCAGCATTGTGTTCTGGGCAGGCTCTGTCCCAGGCTCCAACAAGCCCCACTCCTGTCCTCCAGGCCCTGAAGGTGACATTTAAGCCTCTGTCTTCAGATGTGTGGATGGTAGGGGAGCAGAAGACAAGGCAGGCAGGCAGGGACAGAGGTTGCTGGGGCTCAGGACAGAGGAGGCGAGTGGGTCGGGCAGAGGGGCTGAGTCTCAGTGAGAAGAATGGGCACGACAAGCCACCACATGCTCCTGGAAATGGTCTGACTGGCATGCATCCACGCCTGACCCTCTGCTGTGGCTGCTGTTGCACCGCGACAGTGGAGTCGAAGAGCAGTTGCAACAGAGATCTTATGATGGGCAGAACTTAAAATCTATACTATCTGGCTTTTTACAGAAAACATTTGCATACATCTGAGACAGAAGATTGCTTGTGGCTTAGAAACTCAGGTGCCAGGAAACAGGCAAGAAAGAACTTAGTGAAGCAGACTTATTATGAGAAGGATCTTATTGGGGAGGCGTTAGGGAGAGGTGAGGACTCTGGCAAACTGGAGAGCATGTAGCCCATCTGAAGAGGGTGGCGAGGGACTTCCCTGGAGGTCCGGTGGTTAGGACTTAGCACTTTCATTGCCAGGACCTGGATTCAATCCCCGGTCATGGAACTAAGATCCTGCAAGCCATGCAGCATGGCCAAAAAACAAATAAGTAAATAAAATAATAAAGAGGGCAGCTTGAGTCAGCTGTGGGCTGGACCCAGAGTTGCCAGGGATTATAAATCTCTTTGCTGTTCAGTCACTAAGTCATATCCGAATCTTTGTGACCCCATGGACTGCAGCACACCAGGCTTCCCTGTCCTTCATCCCCCGGAGCTTGCTCAAACTCATGTCTATTGAGTTGGTGATGTGTCTGTCGGTCGGTGAGATATACCAGAAATCTAGACATCGATGTGAACAAGAAAAGAGACTGTAGAGGTGAGCATGTGGACACAGCTCCCAGTTCTGCCACTTCCTCACTGTGTGACCTTGAACCGCTCTCTGGACCCTTATGTAAGCTGGGGCTTCCCAGGTGGCACTACTGGTAAAGAACTGCCTGCCTGCCAACGCAGGAGACAGAAGAGATGAGCCCGTTCAGTCCCTGGTTCGGCAAGACCCCCCCGCCCCCGGAGGAGGACAGGGCAACCCACTCCAGTGTTCTTGCCTGGAGAATCCCATGGACAGAGGAGCGATGGGCTACAGTCCTTAGGGTCGCCAAGTCAGACACAACTGAAGCGACTTAACACACTCAGGTCTAGTAACAACACTTACTCCCATGAAGACCATTGACAGGTTAACATCCTAAGGCTCCTAGAACAGTTGTTAACACAGACACAACACAGAGCGTGTTGACAGAATGACACCAGCAATGGACGAGCCAAAGAAAACACACACCCAGGTGTGCTTTCCGCTGTCTTTTCTGGTCACGGGTTTCCTTCCCTGACAGAGTGGTTTAAGGGCATGGAAGCCAGAGGAACCCTGGGCAGTCCCGCTGTGCCTCTTACCAGTGACCTTGAGCAAGGGAGTTGCCCCGGGGCCCTGGCTTCCTGTCTATAGAACCAGGCTGGTGTCATTGTGAGGGTTACAGGGTACTGGCCCGAAAGGGCCTGGAGGCGTGGCTTACCTGTCCCTGTCCCCAGCCCCCTGCTGCAGCGGAGCCCTGGGTGGGGGCTGGGGCGGGGTTCAGGGGAAGCAGGTGGAGCTCAGATTCTTCAGTTAACTGTCACCTGTCCCCTCCCCCTCACCACACACACCAGGGTCTGCCAGGACAGGGCAGTCCCCCAAGGCTTCCACAGGGACCCAAGGCCACCAGGTGCCACACAAGGCTGCCTCTCTCCATCTGTGTCCCCACCATGGGTCCAGCCCCTGGCTTTTGCCAGACGGGCCACACAGCTGCGGGAGCCTGCCTGGGCCGAGGGTGGGGGAGGGACAGATTCCTGGGGCTGGTGCATCTCAGAAAAGGGGTTCAGTCTCCCTTGAGAGGCAATGCCCCCAGGCGCCCCGTGCCAAGCTCCATGGGCCATGGGGACTTAGCGGGAGACATAGGTCAGGGGATGTGAAGCATGGGAATGTCTGGGAGCAGGTCTCAGGAGTCAGGGTTCAGAGATGAGAATTCAGGTGGTCCCCCTCTGGAGCCCCAGTGACCCCCTTCTTCCCACCCTGACCCAGATGACAGGCACCGTTGTTCCTTGGCCCCATGGACCCCTTGAGGCAGTCCCCCTCACCCAGTTCATCACGGGCCTCCAGCCCAAGGACCCTCTCCTGCGAGAGGCTTGGTTATGTGGGCATCGAGGCTGTGCTGGACCAACTCAAGATCAAGGCCATGAAGATGGGGTTTGAGTTCAACATCATGGTGGTGGGTGAGTGAGGGGTCGGGGCTCACAGGAGGACTGAGCCACGGACACCACCCTGTGGGCCTGGGCGTGTCACCTCTCGGAGCCTCAGTCTCCCCATCTGTAAAGTGGTCCTGACAGTTGTACCTCAAAGGGGTGTGGTAGGTAGAGAAGTAGGAAATGCTGAATCATGAAAAGACAAAAATCACCCAAGAAGCCCTGACTAAACCCAATCAGAACATGAAAAGAGGAGGCTGTGTGTGGCAGGAAGTGGGGACACCCAGACTTAGATGCTGGTCCCAGGATTTAATGCCCACCAGTGTGTGACCTGGGCCCCTGACCCCTCGCTGCCTCAGTTTCCTCATGGGGTTTAGCATAGTGCCTGCCATCTAGGAGGCTCCCCATGGGTCACCTGACCTGGAATTGCATTTTTATACATGCAAAATTTGGTCGGTCAAAAGCTACACTTCTCTGACTTCCCTGGTGGCCCAGTGGTTAAGACTCCAAGCTCCCAATGCAAGGGGCCCACGTTCCATTCCTGGTTGGGGAACTAAGATCCCAGTTGCCACACAGTGCAGCCAAAAAAGTAAATCAATATTTAAAAAAAAAAAGACATCAGTTAAAAAAAGAAAACTACACTTCTCACAAAATAAACTGGACGCAATGGAACACGAAATGTCAGATATATAGCACCAACTAAGCGTATTATTCTAAGGAGGGGGCACCCAATAGAAATGTCATGAGAGTCACATCCATAATTTTAAATTTCCTAGTAGCTTCCTTTAAAAAAAGAGAAACGAGAGAGATTGATTTTAATCATCTCTTTTACTTAACCCAATACGTTCCAAAAATACTATCATCTTGACGTATAATACATAGAAAACATTATCCACGAGATTGTTTGCATTCTTGTTATCATATCAAGTTTGCAAAATATGGTTTATTCCTGTACACTGACAGTGCATCTTGGTACAGATTGGCGCGTGACCGTATTGCCGGTAACAATAGCCAAGGGTGGCTCCCACTCTGAATATCGAAGCCCAAAGGGCAATTTCAGCTGTAGATACAAACGTGCATCCTGCCCTGTGATGTAGGATGTTTCCTACTGCGGGACAAGGTCTGTGGAATTGAGAAGCCAGCACAGCAGGGAGAGTGGACCATCTACAAGTACAGACAGCACGGAGATTGTCGTTTTTCAGTCACTCAGTCATGTTTGACTCTTTGAGACCCCATGGACTGCAGGACCCTCACTTCCCTGTCCTTCACTACCTCCCGGAGTTTGCTCACACTCGAGTCCATTGAGTCGGTGATGCCATCCAACCATGTCATCCTCTGTCACTCCCTTCTCCTCCTGCCCTCAATCTTTCCCAGCATCAGGGTCTTTTCCAACAAGCTGGCTCTTTGCATCAGGTGGCCAAAGTATTGGAGCTTCAGCATCAGTCCTTCCAATGAATAGTCAGGGAATATTCAGCATGAGGGAATCTCACCAAGAGAAGCCAGAGACGAAAGAGCATGAGCTGTGTGATTCCCAAGTAGAGGGTGGGTGGGCAGAGCTGCTCCTTGATGGTGCAAGTCAGGAGAGTGGCTGTTAACAAAGATGTGACTGGAGTGGTCTTGGGTAGAACCACGTGTTCTGTCTCTTCACCTGGTGCTGCATCTGTCAGTTGTTTCATTTGTAAAAAGGCACTGACCTGCGCATCCGCAGAGGAATGGATAAACACAGTGTGGTCTACCCATCAGGTGGAGTATTACTCAGCCATGAAAAAGTATGAGGTCATGGTGCATGCTACAGTGTGGATGATGCTGAGTGGGAGCAACCAGATACAAAAGGACAAGTATTGCATGATCCCATTTCTATGAAGCATCCAGGGAATTCCCTGCAGGGCCTGTGGTTAGGACTCTGCGGTTTCAGTGACGAGGGCCTGGGTTCGAGCCCTTGTTAGGGAAATAATATCCAACAAGCTGCACAGCATGTCCACAAGAAAAAGGGAAAAAAAGAAGTATGTACACAATAGGCAAATCCATGAATAGAAAGCAGATTAGTGATTGGGGAGTGTGTGACTAATGAATGTAGAGTTTTTGTTGGGTTGATGAAAATGTTTTGGTGCTAGAGAGAGATGGCGTTTGAACAGCACTGTGAATGCACTCAATGCCCCTGAACTGTACACTTTCAGTGGTTAATGTTAATTCTTATTATATGTGTAAAATAATTTTTATTTATTCATATTTTATATAATCTTATATTTTATTTAAAAATAATGTTTTAATTTATTTCTGCCTCAATAAAAAACGGGGAAGGCATTGAGCTGGAGACTGGATAATACATGCTTTTCTGTGTTTATGTTATACTTAAAAAATGGTTGACTTTCTGAAAGAGTTTATTTGAGAGTTTCAGAAACATGCCTAGCTCTTCTGCAATTGTTGCTGCCCTGTGGTTACTCGCAGGACAGAGCGGGCTGGGAAAGTCCACCATGGTGAACACGCTCTTCAAGTCCAAGATATGGAAGTCCACGATGCCGGGTCTGAGGGTGCCCATGCCCCAGACGCTGCAGCTGCACTCTGTGACTCATGGTGAGTGAGCCCCCGTCACCCCACCCCCACCCTACCCACCCAGGCCCACTCTTCCTCTCCACTCTTCCCCACAGTCATCGAGGAGAATGGCGTGAAGCTTAAGCTGACCGTGACCGACACACCTGGCTTTGGGGACCAAATCAACAATGACAAGTGGTAAGTCCTCAGGGGAGGAAGGGAGGGCCAAGCCCTGGCTGCCCCTGCCCCTGCCCCTCCAGTCTCCAGGAAACATCAGGCCTGGAGCCACCTGGATGTGGCAACTTTGAGGCTCAGTTTATTCACCTGTACAATGGGTGTGTGCAGCCCTCCTCCTAGGATCATAGGGAGTCAAGTATGTAAAGGTCTTAGCTTGCTCTTAGCTTGCTGATGAAGGCATTGCTGATGAGTATGGCAAGGCAATAGAAGCCCACACTCCAGAATCAGGACCCCTGGGTTAAACTACTTGCCGGGTGTACAACCTGGGCCAGGCTGCAGATGCTCTCTGAGCCTCGGCTTCCTTTTTTGTAACTTGGGGATGACGACATCCCCTGTCCAGAGTTGTTTTAGGCTCTCAAGGAGATGAAACACACTCAAAGAAGCACCTGGGTGAGGCCTGGGATTCTTCATCCATAGACACCTGGCCTCCACCCCTTCCCCAAGGGACCCCGCTAACCTACACAGCTCTTTTGCTTGAATTAGAAAAAGGCAGTAGCATCCTTCACAGACAGGAGCCTGCATGGGATTCATCCCTACATAGCCTCATGGCGGGTTGCCTTTGTGCAGTGCGCAAACTGCACATCTGTACAGGGAAGCCCTGCAAGGGCAGAACACCCAGAGGACCTGGGGGGTGGTGGTGGGGACTTCTGGCAAGTTTCTGAGGATGGGCCATCTCCCGCCCCAGCTGGGACCCCATCCTGGGCTACATCAATGAGCAGTACGAGCGGTACCTGCAAGAGGAGATCCTCATCACCCGCCAGCGACACATCCCTGACACGCGAGTGCACTGCTGCATATACTTTGTGCCGCCCACTGGGCACTGGTGAGGTGGCTGAGCCGGCGGGCGGAGGAGGAAGGGACCCTGGCATGGGCTGTGGGCTGGCACCCGCTCATCGTGCCCTCACCACCATCGCTGCCCCACCTGAGCAGCCTGAGGCCCCTGGATCTTGAGTTCCTGCAGCGGCTCTGCCGGGCTGTGAACGTGGTGCCCGTGATAGCCCGGGCCGACAGCCTGACCATTGAGGAGCGAGAGGCCTTCAGGCACAGGGTGATCTGGGCGCCTGGGAATGAGTTTGGGGTCGGTGCGGGTGTGGAGGGGGCAGAGTTCACCTTAGAGTGGGCTGAGGTCACCTGTGTGTGGTCCGCAGATCCAGGATGACCTGAAGACTCACAGCATCGAGGTGTACCCTCAGAAGTCCTTTGACGAGGACGTCAATGACAAGATCCTCAACAGCAAGATCCGGGTAGGAGGCCATCTGAGGTGGGGAGGCTGGTGGGACTGTGTCTGGGTGATGCACTGTCCATTCATTCTTTTTTTTTTTATATATACTTTACAATATTGTATTGGTTTTGACAAATATCGAAATGAATCCACCACAGGTATACATGTGTTTCCCATCCTGAACCCTCCTCCCTCCTCCCTCCCCATACCATCCGTCTGGGTCGTCCCAGTGCACCAGCCCCAAGCATCCAGTATCATGCATTGAACCTGGACTAGCGACTCGTTCCCTATATGATATTATACGTATTTCAATGCCATTCTCCCAAATCATCCCACCCTCTCCCTCTCCCCATTCATTCTTTCCATCTGAAGATTTGTCTCTCTGCAACTTGGGGAAAAGTCATAGATCTCTGGCAGACACAAATCTCCACTCGCAAACAAGGTGAGCAAGAAATTGGTCATATCAACAACACCCAGAATGGAAGAAAATGTGTTCAAATGATATATTTGATAAGGGACGTGTATCTTGAATATAAAAAGAACTGTTACAGATCAACAATAAAAGACAGGTGGGACTTCCCTGGTGGTTCAGTGGTTGAGAATCTGCCTTGCAATGCAGGGGACATGGGTTCGATCCCTGGTCTGGGAAGATTCCACATGCCCCACCCCACCCCCGGGGCGACTAAGCCCATGCACCACCAAGTACTGGGCCCACGCTCTAGAGCCCATGAGTCACAGATGTTGAGCCCATGAGCCACAACCACTGAAGCCTGTATGTCCCAGAGCCTGTGCTCTGTAACAAGAGAAGCCACAGCAATCAGAAGCCCGTGCACCACAACGAGAGAGTAGCCCCTGCTCGCCCCAACTAGAGAAAGCTGGCACCAAGCAACAAAGACCCAGGGCAACAAAGACCCAGGGCAAAAATGTTACCCAAAAAAAGAACTCTGACAAGCCAACAATAAAAGACAAATAGCTCAATTTAAAAATGGACAAGGAGCTTCCCTGGTGGCTCAGGGGTAAAGAATCTGCCTACCAGTGCAGGAGACTCGGGTTCAGTCCCTGGTCTGGGAAGATCCCACATACTACGGAGCAAGCCCATGTGCCACAACTACTGAGTCTTCACTTAGAGCCCGGGAGCCGCAACTACAGAGCCCAAGTACCACAATTACCAAAGCCTGCTGACCCTAGAGCCTGTGTGCCACAAGAGGAGTCAAAATGGACAGAGACCTCCCCCGCCATCCATTGGTTAAGACTCATGCTTCCAGTGCAGGGGGCGTGGGTTCAACCCCTGGTCAGGGAACTAAGATCCCACAAGGCATGGCAAAAGAAAAAGATAATGACAAGTGCTAGTGAGGGTGTGGAGAGACCAGAACTTTCACACACTGCTTGTGGGAATGTCAAACGGTGCAGCCACTTCGGAAAATGGTCTGGCAGTTCTTCAAAGGTTAAACACTGTTATGATATGGCCCAACAATTCCACTCGCAAAAGAAATGGAAATCTCATGGCATTTTAAGACCAAAGAGAAAAAAATAAGTAAATGAAAACCTATTTTGGTATAAAAACTCATACACAAATGTTCACATAACAGAACATTTAGAATGATCTGTAACAAAAAGTGGAGACGATCTAAATGTCCATTAACCTGTGAATGGACAGACAAATGTGGTCTATCCATACAAGGGACTACTCCTCAGCCATCAAACGGAATAAAGTTCTGACAGATTCTACCATGTGGATAAACCTTGAAAACGTGATGTTAAAGTCAGACACAAACGCTATGTGTTATATGATTCTGTTACATGAAATGTCCAGGATGGACAAATCTACAGAGATAGAAAATAGATTTGTGGGACTTGTACTGGCGAAGGATTCCAAATGGGTCACAGTCGCAGCCGCTCCCCACGGAGGGAGCGTAGGCGGTCCCGGTCCACATCCCGGGAAAGAGAATGCAGGCGCCAAGAAAGGTCCCGGTCCCAGGAGCAAGGTCGGAGAAGCCGTTCCTGGTCCCCACACAGAAGTTGTTCCAGGTCCCCAAGACGACATAGATCCATATCTCCTTCCCCTTCTCGACTGAAAGAAAGAAGAGATGAGGAAAAGAAAGAAACAAAAAGCAACAAAAAGCAAAGAACGTCAGATAACTGAGGAAGACTTAGAGGGCAAAACAGAGGAAGAAATAGAAATGATGAAGTTAATGGGATTTGCCTCCTTTGACTCCACAAAAGGGAAAAAGGTGGATGGCTCTGTAAATGCCTATGCCATAAATGTATCTCAGAAGAGAAAGTATAGGCAGTACATGAACCGAAAAGGTGGATTCAACAGACCTTTGGATTTCATTGCATGAGCTGAAATGTTGAAGAATGATGTTTTTTCCCTCATCTTGATCAGAACAATGGATTTTTGTATTTAATATGCATCAAAAACAAGATCAGAGTCCTTCCTCCTTGTAAAGTAAGAAAATTTTATTTATGATGTATGTAGTTCACTTACCCAGCCTCAAAAAAAAAAGAAGTTAAATATTACATTTTTTTCCTTTAGGAAATATCATTTGGGGCAGTCGTCAACCCCATTTTTTGGTCCTTATTCCTATGGAAACTGTATATGTTTTTTTCTTGGATGCTCTTTATGACTTTTTAAAATACATAAAAGTAATCTGGAAGTAAGTTTCTCAAATAAAGCAATAATTTCTAAAAAAAAAAAAAAAGAAAGAAAGAAAATAGATTTGTGGTTTCCAGGGGCTGGGAGGTTTATGGTGAGATGGGGAGTGACTGCTAAAGGGTTCCGGCTTTCATTTGGGGTGAAGAAAGCGCCCTGGAGTTAGATTGTGGTGACGGTTGCACAATCTTGTGAGTATACTGAACTGAACCTCTAAAGGGAAGAATGTTATAGTGTGTAAATTATATCTCAATAAAGTTATAGAAAGAAAGAGAGAGAGAGAGAGAGAAAAGGATGGAAGGAAGGAAGGAAATAACTCATATCTTCATTTTCCCTGAAGCAACTGAATTCCACGTCCAAGCCCCAGTCTCCCTGTCCTTGTGGTACATTCAAAGTCAGTCTGTCTTGTTCCTAAAAAGCACCTGGGTGAGGCCTGGGATTCTTCGTCCATAGACACCTGGCCTCCACTGCCTTCTCTACGGACCCCGCTAACGTACACAGCACTTTTGCTCAGATTAGAAAAAAGCAGTAGCAGCCTCCACAGACAGGAACGTGCATGGGATTCAGCCCTACACAGCCTCGTGGAGGGTTGCCTTTGTGCAGTGCACAAAATGCACATCTGTACATGGAAGCCTTGCTTCCTGTCTGGCCCCCAGTTCCTCCACACAGTCTCTCTTTCCGCTCCCCACTGGAGCAGTGAACAGTATTTCCTGTGAAAGATCCAAAGAGCTTTGACCTTGTGCTTTCTGTCCCAAGGCCAGCAAAGACAGCAGCCTGGTCACAACTGGATTAGAGCTGGGGGAATAAAGAAAAGTTTTTCAAATTAACCTCTCAATAAATCATCCAGACATATAACATCTGTTGAGGGTCAAATACTGGCTGGTGCCTAATAAGTGTGCAACAGATAGCTATTTTTTTAATATTTATTTAATAATACTGGGTCTTAGATGCCTCACAGGAACTCCTAATTGGGGCATGTGGGATCTAATTCCCCAGCCAGGCATCAAATCCGGTCCCGTGCATTGAGAGCTCGGAATCTCAGCCCCTGGACCACCAGGGAAGTGCCCAACACATAGCTATTTGCCAGGGTCCAGCCCCAGTTGGATCCAGGGATTCCCTCGGGAGGACGGCATCAGCAACTGAGAGAAATAGAGAAAGAGATAGGAAAGAATTTTGCAGTTAAGAAGATAGAGGAGAGGAAAGAGGCTGATATTCCTTGGTTTACGCAGAAATCCAATAAAGCCCCAGCACAGGACTTGCTCTGTTCACGGAGGCCGCAGGTGCCCTCTTGAATAGCTGAAGGTGCCCAGCCTTAGGCACCTTCTCGAGTGGGTCTTAGAAGCCCAGGCAGGAAAGTGAACGCAGAGGGCCCCTGCGCTCCAGGGAATCAGCCTGAAAAGGAAAAGGAAAGAGAAAGAACAACATGGGGAGACCAAGCTTGATGAGCATGGCCCACACTTTATTTTCCAAAGTAGTTTTTATACCTTAAGTTGTGCATAGAGGATAATGGGGTGGTTGGGTTGGGAGGCAGGTAGAGTCATGCAAGGTCAGCAGTCCTTGATCCTTATCGAAGCCAGGCTTTCTTTCTGCAAACATATCATATGCAAAAGCTTTAGGTGATTTACATCAACTTCTGGCCAGGAGGACTGTTAACATTTTATGACCCTTTCTTCATAAAACTTACTTTTCTCTAAAGGTGATTATTCTAAAGTCAGGCGCCACCCTCTGAAAGCATTAGATAAAGCTGCATTCCTATAGGGCAAAATCGTGGTGGGCTATAACAAGAAAAGAATTAACTCAAGGGTCCAAGGTTACAAACATTAAAGCTACTACTTACATTTCTATACCAACTATATTAATCAATACACTCCCAGGGACACAGTAGGTAAGGGATATGGACACTTGGCAGCAAGCATTAGCTCAACAAAGAAATCCTCTACTAGTTCTAACAATTTTAACTCTCTGAGAAGCTCTGCATTGTTAGAATATCTTAAGCTTCCCGTGCCTCTCGTGGTTGGGAGGCTGTGAGCAATCACATGCGTAGCTGCAGGAGTCCGAACAAACCTGTCAGGCAAGCTAGAAAGTCTTCAGAGGGGTTTGAATTGAAACACTCCTATTATGCCCAGGAGACTTATTAACTAGTTTTAAGTTGATTTTCTTACAGAGAAAGGTGGTTGGGGATAGCCCCCAGTTAATGTCAGAGGAGTTGGTAAAAGTCATAAAATAGTAAAACAGACAGATTCTGGTTTTGGGGTAGATGCTCGGGCAGGTCCAGGGAGCCTCTCGAGCCCTGACTCGCCTTGCCCATTAGGGCTCTCCTGCATGACCTTGTCACGGGTAGGAACTCCCGTGCTGGCTCCTGGCAGTTATTATTAGCATCAATTTATTCCCCATCACAGCCTAATTCTTAAAAATAAAAACAAACCCCCATGCTGCACTTGAAAGCCTAATCTCCACTTGCAGCCACGAATGGGCTTCCCTAGTAGTCAGTTGGTAAAGAATCTACCTGCAATGCAGGAGACCCTGGTTCGATTCCTGGATTGGAAAGATCCACTGGAGAAGGGATAGGCTACCCACTCCAGTATTCTTGGGCTTCCCTTGTGGCTCAGCTGGTTAAGAATCCGCCCACAATACAGGAGACCTGAGTTTGATCCCTGGGTTGGGAAGATCTCCTGGAGAAGGGAAAGGCTACCCACTCCAGTATTCTGGCCTGGAGAATTCCATGGACTGTATAGTCCATGGGATTGCAAAGAGTCAGACATGACTGAGCGACTTTCACTTTCTAGCCATGAACAAGCAAGAAACTGGAATTTACAAAAGGGCTTAGCAAATCTTTTTTTTTTTTTTTTTTGGTGAAGGGCCAGACAATGGTATTTTAGACTTTGCTGCAATTACTCAGCTCTCCCAAAGTAGTATGAAAGCAAAATAGACAAGAGTAAATGAATGGCCAGGGCTGTATGCCCATGAATTTGACTGCTTTGGTCCAGGAGCCATAGGTTGCTAGCCCCTGGCTTACAATGTTCTCTCTTTCAAATTTCTTTTATTGAAGTATTGTTTATTTACAGTGTTGTGTTAATTTCTGGCTTACAGTAAAATGATTCAGTTACATATATAATTTTCCATTATGGTTACAGGATATTGAATACAGTTCCCTGTGGTATACAGTAGGACCTTGTTTTTATCCATTCTATATATAATAGTTTGCATCTGCTAATCCAAACTCCCAACCCCCCCTCCCCGATCCTCCTTCCCCTTGGTAACCACAGCTCTGTGCTCCACGTCTGTGAGTCTGTTTCCTAGGTAGATTCATTTGTGTCATATTTTGGATTCCACATATAAGTAATATCACATGGTATTTGTCTTTCTCTTTCCGACTTACTTCATTTAGTATGATATGGCATTGCTTCATTCTTTTTATGCCTGAGTGATATTCCATTGTGCGTGTGTGTGTGTGTGTGTGTGTGTGTACACACCCCACATCATCTTTATCCATTCATCTGTCAAAGGGTGTTATGCTGGTTCCATGTCTTGGCTATTGTAAACAGTGCTGTCATGAACATAGGGGTGTATGCATCCTCAAATTATAGTGCAAAATTGTCTCTTTTAGCCTTATAAAAATGGTTAAAGGTGATTGCTTTTCCTGTTTCACAGGTAAGAGATAGGACATGAATGGAATTGACATCACTAATGTACTCTGAGTAATGCTTGGTTTCCAAGACTTGTCCTGCTAAGCCTTTCATCATGCTAAGCCCTTCCCAAATATTCAGAGCCCTGCATCAGTGCTATCGAGTCTCCCATTTTACAGATGAGGAAACCAAAGCACCGATCAGAGTCTGTGCCCTCTGACTTCAGACATCTTGCTCCTCTTGCCACTTTCTGTCCCCACAAAGGGCAGAATCCTAAAGGTTCATACCTCTCTCTCCACGTCCCCAGTGGGGCCAACCCTCCCATCTTGTCTCCTCCCTGCAGGAGCGGATCCCCTTCGCTGTGGTTGGGGCTGACCGAGAGCACATGGTGAACGGGAGGTGTGTCCTGGGCCGGAAGACGAAGTGGGGCATCATTGAAGGTCAGTTCAGGGACCCTAGGGAGGGCTCAAGGGAGAACAGATTGAAAAGTGAGGCTCAGCCTCTTGCCCTTGCCATCCTTACACCCACCAGAGAGCCAGGTAGGGGTTTAAGCCCAGAGCTGGAAAACAGGCAGACCTGGGATCAATTTCCTTTGTGCTTCTGGGTGGCCCTGGGCAAGATACCCAACTCCCTGTTTCCTCACAATCAAATGGGTATCATGAAATCCTCAGCCTCACAGGGTGGGTGGAGGGGGAAGAACCACCACTTTGCATTGAAACCTGGCACCCAGGAGGCACCCTATTCATTCACCAGAATTTATTGTGGGCCTACTATGTGCCGGGCGCACTACGTGCAGTTCCTGAAGGGATACAGTGAAAGTGGGACCGACAAGGTCCTTGTGCCCACAGAGGTGGCCAGACAAGGACAGGTGGGGGTGCACAGAGAAGGAAACGTGTGGGGTCGGGGGGCACCTGAAGGAGCAGAGGGAAGTCCTGTGACTCAACAGCCGTCTATAGGAGCCACCTGTACCAAGGGCTGGGGACACAGCAATGAATGAATGAATGAATGGGAGGGGGGTTAACACAGGGAGAAATGTGGGGAGGGGCAAGCAGCGGCGGGGGGTGGGGGGTGCAGCATACCCCTGAGTGTGGGCTGTATGGTGCCGTGTCTTGCAGTGGAGAACATGGCCCACTGTGAGTTCCCCCTCCTGAGAGACCTGCTCATCCGGTGAGCCAGTGGGGAACCCGGGAGGCTGTGGGGGCCCCGGAGGATGCCCACAGCCCGCCCCACTGATCTGCCGCCCATCTCCCAGCTCCCACCTCCAAGACCTGAAGGACATCACCCACAATGTCCACTATGAGAACTACCGCATCATCAGACTGAAAGAAAGCCACGCACTGCCCCAAGGGCCCGGCTGGGTGAACCTGGCCCCCGCCCCACCCCCCGCCCCTACAGGCACCCGGGCCAGTCCCGGGCCTGCGAAGATGTGCCGGTGGGCCGAGGACAACTCAGACGAGGATTTCTAAATGAGTGCTGGGTGGCACCCCCAACACGCAGCTATGTACTTGAGCATGTATTAAAGGTGGACATTGCTTTTTATGAAACGCTGTGCTTTGAAAACATGAGGCATTTTGTAAATGACTTCTTTGAGCTATCCTCCAATAAAAGTATGGTTCTTTCTAAAGTAATAGTGTGAGACCCCAGGCCCTCGGGAGTCTTGAAGACCTGCGAGGGCTTGTCTTGGACAACTGGCCCCCTCTTCTGCCCAGAACCGGGGTCAAGGTCCAGATCAGGCGCAGCCCTCGGTCACAATGCCTCCCTCCCGCACAGGCGTCATAAGATGTGACCTGGAGCAAGCTGCTTCCTCTGGTGGGCCTCAGTTTCCTCATCTACGAAATGGGGATGAGACTATCCCCACACTACAGTGCTGCTGTGCAGATAAAACGAAGTGACTCAGGGAATGTGGCTACCACCTAGGAGACACAGTTCTCAGAGGTGGCGGGATAGCACATACCACCAGTCCAGGGAAGAGGCTGTGCCCCATAGGATGTGTGAGCACTTGCCAGGGCTCTCGGGATCCCTGCAAAGGAAATGGACTTCACCGAAGTCCTCACGGTACACCTGAGCTCCCCCAGGGCCCGGGCAGGGGTGAGCACCAGAAAGTGACCCTGGGGAGCATCAGTGGTGTCCCAGCTCCTGGTCTAAGCACTCCTCATCACCGGGGCAATCTTTCTTGGGGTGGGGGGTAGGTATTCCAAGTGTTACTGAAAGAAGAGGTGTGTCCAGCTGCTCACCGCTCAAAAGCCAATACCAGCCAGGCGGATGGAAAGGAAAGTGTGCTGTGTTTCAGATGCCAGTAACTGGGGCTGGGGGAGGGAGGATGTCTGTCCAAAGGCTGACTCTCCCTGCCCCACCCCCACCACTGGCCTCCAGTGGGACATGAGCTTTTCTAGACAGATGGACGGGGCTACATGCAGAAACAGCAGTCAGCTCTGACAGTCATCTTCAGAATTGTCACTGGTGGTCTGACCAGCATCATCTTGGTTGTTTTAGGTAAGTTAGTCTTCAGTTTCAGGGTCCATTTGTTCCCATTTCTTTGAGGCCAATTTTCAGAATTGTGGCAGCTTCTGTGGTGGGTGCAGTCTGGTCATCATGTAGTTAACTTCTCCACCTGGTGTTTCAGTATCTCTAAGACAGCTTGGCAATCCACTCCAGTACTCTTGCCTGGAAAATCCCATGGACGGAGATGCCTGGTAGGCTACAGCCCACAGGGTCGCAAAGAGATGGACCTGACTGAGTGACTTCACTTTTCAAGACAGCTCTCAGGATGTGGCTCAGAATATTATCTATAGCTCTTGAGAAAGAACGAACGGTCCTTGACTATTCTTAATGACTACATCATTATTATTTGGTCTCCTTTGACCATTTTCCTTTGTTTCTGCATTTCTCATTTCTCTGATTAAACTTGTTTTTTGACTAAAGTTTTCCACGGACAGAGGCGGGCAGAGGACATGGAGGGTAAGGACCACAGGATCCAGCTCCGTTTCACAGGGACAGTGGTCTTGTTCTCTGCTGACAACTTTCCCTCCAGTTCTGGAAGCTCTTGCCATGCCCACAGAGATGCTGCAGTGCATGCCTGGCATAGACTCAGTTGTGGGCCCAGTAACAGTAATGACTGTACACAGATTTCTTCTGCATTTCCTGACCTGTATCAGCTGGGTGAGGGCGGAGTGGGAGTGGGGCCTCAGCTGACACATCTCGGGATTCCCCAGGCCCAGCAAGTGTGAATGACATGTCCAGCTCTGCCCCTTTTTATTTTTATTTTTTTTTCTGCCCCTTTTTAACTGAAGGACTTTGGGACTTTAGCAAGTCACCTGACAACCTAGATTCCACTTCCTCCTGCAGAAAACACGGACAGTACCCCCAACCTACTCTCCCAGGGTGTGTGAAGACAAGCCTGCTCACAGATGCCTAGGTCCCATAAGGGCCATTTATCTGAATACTTTGTTCCATTTTATAGGCATGGGGGGTTCCCGTTGTGCTGCATGCTAATCAGGTCCATGTCATAATGATAAAGTCATCATATCAACTAACAATGTTGTTGTTTAGTCCCTAAGTCACGTCTGACTCATTTGCAACCTCACAGACTGTAGCCCACCAGGCTCTTCATCCATGGGATTTCCCAGGCAAGAATACTGGAGCTGGTTGCCATTTCCTTCTCCAGGGGATCTTCCCAACCCAGGGATCAAACCCTGGTCTCCTGCAGTGACAGGCACATTTTTTTGTTTTTAACCACTGAGCCACCAGGGAAGCCCAATAACTAACAATAGTGGGCCTTTTTAAAAACAGGGAATCACAGATGAAGTTAGTTGCAAAGCAGAAAGAGACGGAGAGGTAGAGACCAAGCGTATGGTTGCTGCTGCTGCGTCGCTTCCGTCGTGTCCGACTCTGCGACCCCGTAGACGGCAGCCCACCAGGCTCCCCGGTCCCTGGGATTCTCCAGGCAAGAACACTGGAGTGGGTGGTTACCAAGGGGGAAAGTGGGGTGGGTGGGATGAACTGGGAGATTGGGATTGACATATATACACTATTGATACTATGTATGAAATAGACTAACTAATGAGAACCTACTGAATGGCTCAGGGAAGGCCACTCAGTGCTCTGTGGTGACCTAAATGGGAAGGAAATCCAAAAAGAGGGGATATATGTACACATATATGGGCTTCCCTGGTGGCCTAGTGGTTAGGATTCAGCACTTTCACGGCCCGGGTTCAATTCCTGGTCGGGGAACTGAGATTCCACAAGCCGCTTGCTCAGCAGAGCTAAAATAAAAAAAATTAAAAAAAAACAGGCAAACAAAAACTTGCATTTTATGCCACCTGCACTCTTTCCCTACCACATCTCTCTCCAGACCCTGCCCCATCACCAGGGATAAACATCATCTTGAATTAGGTGTTTACCTGAATTCCACCTTTCTTTACCCTCTACCACCTATGTTGTTGTTTAATTACTAAGTCATGGCCAATATACATTTAGGGATACCACACGTGTATATATTCCTAAATCATACACAGCATCGTTCTGTGTGTTCTTATAATTCATGGAAATGATTTCATTCTGTCACTTGCTTTTTAGCTCAACATAATCTCTGTGAGATTTATCCATCCATCATTCTATTGATCGACACTGATACTGTTTTCAGGTTTTTATCATTACAAACATTGCTCTAAACACAGAAGCAATCTTTATTATTTTAAAACTGAGAATGTATTAAGCTATATATTAAGCCTTTATTGGGCTTCCCCAGTGGTTCAGCAGTAAAGGCTCCACCTACAGTGCAGGAGACATAAGAGATATGGTTTCAATCCTTGGGTTGGGACGATCCCCTGGAGGAAGGCATGGCAACCCACTCCAGTACTCATGCCTGGAGAATCCCATGAACAGAGGAGCCTGGTGGGCTACAGTCCATAGGGTGGCACAGAATCGGACACGACTGAAGTGATTTAGCACAAGCCTTTATTATGTATTAGGCATTTTGCTGCTAAGTCACTTCAGTCGTATCCGACTCTGTGCGACCCCACAGACGGCAGCCCACCAGGCTTCACCATCCCTGGGATTCTCCAGGCAAGAACACCGGAGTGGGTTGCCATTTCCTTCTCCAATGCATGAAAGTGAAAAGTGAAAGGGAAGTTGCTCAGTCGTGTCCGACTATTGCATATTTAAACCACAAGTTTACCTACCCCGGGTGTTACTATCCTAATTTTACTAATGTGTTATTCTTGTCTTCTCCCTCCTTCACCCCAACCCAATCACTTCCAGGGGCCTGTGGACTCTGCTTCAAGAATCTGGATCAGATCCCTCCCTGAGTGACTACCACCATCACCAGTATTACTTCAACTTCAGACCTCAGGGCTTCCCTCATAGTTCAGATGGTAAAGAATCTGTCTCCAATATTGGAGACCTGGGTTCGATCCCTGGGTCGGGAAGATCCCTGGAGAAGGGAATGGCTACCCACTCAGAATTCTTGCCTGGAGAATCCCGTGGACAGAGGAGCCTGGTGGGCTACAGTCCATGGGGGTTCAGAAGAGCTGGACAGATGGAGTGACTAACACTTTCACTTTCAGACCCAGGAGCTTCCAGCTGGTTTCACTGATCCCCTCTGGTCTCCCCGACATGTGTATTCCACCAAGCTTCCTCTCCTACCAGGACACTATCCTGCTTAAAAGCCCAAACTACTCCTTTCTCCTGGCTCTTGGGATATAACATTCAATCCTCCTGGGAGCCTTCCAGAGACCCCTGATTGGTCCCACCTCTTCAGCCTTGTCTCCCAAGGTTGGCGCCCTGCACCGGGACCACACTGGTCTCCTTTCTGTCTTGCAAATGCACCCCGATCTCTCGGTCCTCAGGATCTTCACACTTGCGGTTCCTTCTGTGTGGGCACTTTCCCCACAAATCCCCAGGCTAACTCTAAGTTACCTTCCCTCTGACACATTCACCCTAAGAGGATCAGGTCCCCTCTCCTCTACTGCTTTGGCAGCATTTACCAAAGGTGACTAAACAATTATTTGGGCAATTATTTGTCCAGTGTATACCTTTTTCTTGGTAGAATATAAGTTTTATGAAAGAAAGCACTTGAGCATCACCGCCGAAACCCCAGCGCCTAGCAGAGCTCAATTGGCGGCTTTTAAAAAATATATGTATGAATGGATGAAAGGATTTTGAACGAATTAATGTCCCCCATTCACAGATGTGGAAACGGAGAATAGGAGCACGCAAGGGACCGGCAACGACAATGTGGCGCCCAGAGGCTGATGCCCCTTTTCGCCCGCCCCTCACCGGGTCACCTCCAGGAAAGACCCTTAAAGCAACACGACCCCGCGCCCTGCCGCAGGTAGCCCTCTCGGCATCTGCCTGAACGGCGCCGCGCGGCGCACTCTGGGAAATGTAGTCTAGTTGTCTCCCCGATTCCGGCGTCCGCGACTTCCGCTTCTCGCGGGCACCAGCCTTGGGTCTGAGTTGCTGCACCGGGCGCGCTGGCCTTCGCTGTGTAGCGAGGTACTGTCTCCTTTAGTTGTGCGCTGCGGCTCCTTCCCGGGCGCAGCCGTTAGGGCAGAGGTGAGTTCCGTGCGGTCGCAGCCGTTAGGGCAGAGGCGGGAGTCGAACCTGGAGTGCCTCCTCTTGCTGGCCTCTCTTGCCGGTGAGGTCCAGGCCGCGCCTCAGAGCGAGTTCAGTCAGAGTCAAGGGTGGTAAACTGAGTCAGGTCTCAGGTTGTCAGCGTTGTTATTTCGGGCTACAGTGGATTAGCCCGGGACTTATGACTTCCCTGGTGGCTCAGACGGTAAAACGTCTGTCCACAATGCGGGAGACCCGGGTTCGATCCGTGGGTCGGGAGGATCCTCTGGAGAAGGAAATGGCTATCCACTCCAGTACTATTGCCTGGAAAATCCCATGGACAGAGGAGCCTGGTAGGCTACAGTCCATGGGGTCGCAAAGAGTCGGACACGACTGAGCGACTTCACTCACTTACTTACTTATGAACTGGAGTTCTGGAATGAAAAATTTGTGTTCCAGTCTCATTGCTATCACTTCACAACCATATTATCCTCCGTGGGCTCTATACCTAAAGCTCGTGGAGCTTCAGGGTTATTATTATTTTTAACATGTAAAATAGAGATACAGCACCTTTGGCGTTAGTAACTTAGGAACAAACAGTGGAAATGGGTATTGCCCCGTGCTGAGAAATTGGTGGCCTTTATTATTCTTGTATCGGGGAGAAGAAGCAGGCAGGACAAGGAATTGGGGTTGGAAGTTGTTGGGGTCTTGAGGAGGGTGGGTCTTGACTCCGGAGGCCGTTGTCTCCCTGGCAGAGGGTAGGCAGAAGCACTGACATCTCTTTCAGAGGCTTAGCCTGAACAACTTCGGCCTTTGGAAAAGAGAGTCTCCAGAGGCCACTTTGCTCCAAAGGTTACTTTTTTCTCCAAAGCAGTCTTCTCTGTCAGGGATAGGGAGGCGGGTTACCCTGGACCAGTTGGCAAAGGGTCTCTTCTTGACCAGACTCTACGTGGGCTCCTCTGAACTCTCTTCTCAGCTAGGCCCTGATTTCTGGGCTTCCGTGTTTATTTCTTCATTGTTTGCTTGTGGCCACTTTAGCCAGAACCACCCGCCTCCCCCAAATAAATTGGGTTCCTTATCCTTCAGCATCCTCCAGGTGATGTCTCGTCATCATGACTTTCCTTCAGCAAGAAACCCTTCTTACTCCTTACGTTTCCTTTTACTAATTTTCCATCCACTACCACCCACCCCCCAACCTCAGTCCCAGCCCTGCACCTTGGCTGTAAGTTCCCACCTTTCCTTGTATTAGGAGTTGGACTTGATCTCTCTCTCCATTGTAGCGTAATAGGGAAGAACCTTTGTAGTCTATTGCAGTCTAGAGATGCTAGACTGCATCTAGGGATGTTGCCTATAAGCTTAAATTATCCATAATGACCCATCTCTGGGAATGCTGCCTTCCAAGTAAGGAGCATTAAGCTCAAATAGCTTTGTTTAGGGCTTCCCAGGCAACTCAGTGGTTAAAGAATCCCCATGTCAATGCAGGAGATGCAAGAGAGGCTGGTTCAATCCCTGGGTCCAGAAGATTCCCCCGGAGGAGGAAATGGCAACCCACTGTAGTATTCTTGCCCGAAAAATCCCATGGACAGAGGAGCCTGGCTGGCTACAGTCCATGGGGTCACAGAGAGTTGGATATGACTGAGGACTAAGCACACAGGCACCTTTGTTTAGCTCACTAGAAATATCCTTACCAGACCCACGTGTGAATGACTGCAAGAAATTAACACATCCGCTCAGGAGGCTGACCAGAACCAGGAAATGTATGATTTTACACCCTCCCCTTTTTAGTATAAATGAAGCCTCAATTCTAACTAAGGCAAGGTGGTTATTCGGGACACAAGTCTGCCATCTTCTCAGTCTGCCAGCTTTTCGAATCAAGTTGCTGTTCTTGCCCCAACAATTCGCCTCAATTTATTGGCCAGTTGTGTGGCGAGCAGTACAAGCTTGGACTTGGTAACAGCAGTGATCCCTAAGAAGTGGCATCAATAATTTCTTTTCTTAGAAGTGGCTTAAGAAGCTCCATTCCTCAGCTGTGGCTCTCTGTGTGTTAGTCTCTCTCACAGACTGGCTTTCCTCTTTGTGGTTGGCTTCAGCCCGCAGCAGATTCTTGGAGGGAAGCTAGACATTTTACCTCTATTTCTCTTCCCTAGCTCTGGCCTCTTGCCCTTTTAAGGAAGCCTTTGGAGAAAATACTGAAGCCAAGGAGGTGCTGGCTTCCCTTCCTGAAGTGGAGGCCAGATGAATGAATGGTCCTTTGTCTGAATATTTTCTACCTAAAAGAGCAGCTGCATTGACTTTCTCTTCCCCCTGGTGTGTTTTTCTGCAAAGCAGTATCATCACCTGCATCATTTTTTTGTCTGTGTATAGACTTACTGGTGGCTCAGATGGCAAGGAATCTGCCTCCAATGCAGGAGACACAGGTTCAGTCCCTGGGTTGAAAAGATCCCCTGGAGAAGGGAATGTGGCTGCCCACTCCAGTATTCTTGCCTGGAGAATTCCATGAACAGAGGAGCCTGGCGGGCTACAGTCCATGGGGTTGCAGAGTTGGACATGACTGAGCGACTAACACACACAGGCATACCTTGCAGATACTGCCAGTTTGGTTCCAGACCACCGCAAAAAGAGGCTATCACCATAAAGTAAGTCATATAAATTTTTGGTTTTCCAGTGCATATAAAAGTCAGGTTTATATTATACTGTAGTCTATTAAGTATGCAATCAGTTCAGTTCAGTCGTTCAGTCGTGTCTGACTCTCTGTGACCATGAATCGTGGCACGCCAGGCCTCCCTGTCCATCACCAACTCCCAGAGTTCACTCAGACTCACGTCCATCGAGTTAGTGTTGCCATCCACAGCCATCTCATCCTCTGTCGTCCCCTTCTCCTCCTGCCCCCAATCCCTCCCAGCATCAGGGTCTTTTCCAATGAGTCAACTCTTTGCATGAGGTGGCCAAAGTACTGGAGTTTCAGCTTCAGCATCAGTCCTTCCAATGAACACCCAGGACTGATCTCCTTTAGGATTGACTGGTTGGATCTCCTTGCAGTCCAGGGGACTCTGAAGAGTCTTCTCCAACACCACAGTTCAAAAGCATCAATTCTTCGGCGCTCAGCTTTTTTCATAGTCCAACTCACATCCATACATGACTGCTGGAAAAACCATAGCCTTGACTAGATGGACCTTTGTTGGCAAAGTAATATCTCTGCTTTTGAATATGCTATCTAGGTTGGTCATAACTTTCCTTCCAAGGAGTAAGTGTCTTTTAATTTTGTGGCTGCAATCACCATCTGCAGTGATTTTGGAGCCCCCCAAAATAAAGTCTGACACTGTTTCCACTGTTTCCCCATCTATTTGCCATGAAGTGATGCGACCAGATGCCATGATCTTCGTTTTCTGAATGTTGAGCTTTAGGCCAACTTTTTCACTCTCCTCTTTCACTTTTATCAAGAGGTTCTTTAGTTCTTCTTCACCTTTTGCCATAAGGGTGGTGTCATCTGCATATCTGAGGTTATTGATATTTCTCCCAGCAATCTTGATTCCAGCTTGTGCTTCTTCCAGCCCAGCGTTTCTCATGATGTACTCTGCATATAAGTATGCCATAGCGTATGTCTAAAAGATGTACATATCTTAATTTAGAAAAATACTGCTAAAAAATGCTACCATCATCTGACAATACAGGGTTTCCTTCACAACCCTTTTCCTTCCTTTCCTTTTACAAACCTTCAATTTGGAAAAAACATAATGTATGGAAAGCACAATAAAATGCAATAAAATGAAGTCTACCTATACATCTTTGTGCCAGAAACAGCCCAGAAATGTGTTAGTGGGTTTGGTTTATCTCACACAGGATTTAATCCCATTTTGAGTCTGCATTTAAACTTGTTAGTTTTCACCTAAAAATCCAAATATTTCGATTCTGGGAAGTGACCAAATTGGCAGGCAGTGTTGGGCCTGCGTCTCCCACTGCTTCCTGAGGCCTTGTATCTGCTCCATCTGTCACCCGGCACTGTTACGTTTCTTGTAGAGGGAAATTCTCCACACTCAAGTCACTCTCACACACAGTAATACAGAGGAAAGCCCAAGAGGGACGTGTTTAAAGAAAAATGGGAGAGAGCACCTGTCTTTGTAGAAAGCAAGAATATTCCAGAATGTTTAGTATCTGTGTCAAAAACCCATTTTTACCTTCCTCTCTGACCCTTGTGGGTATTTGAGCAGGTGACCCCAGGCCCAGAGTGGGTGATAGTCTGAGGGGGACTTTTGCCATTCCAGGGACTGGTGGTGTTTGTGGGTTCTGTGTGTTATGGACTGAACTGTGACCCCCAGAACTCACACTGCAGCCCTAACATGACTGTATCTGGAGACAGGGTCTATCAGTTCAGTTCAGTCGCTCAGTCGTGTCCGACTCTGCGACCCCATGAATCACAGCACGCCAGGCCTCCCTGTCCATCACCAACTCCCAGAGTTCACGCAAACCCACGTCCATCAAGTCAGTGATGCCATCCAGCCATCCCATCCTCTGTCGTCCCCTTCTCCTCCTGCCCCCAATCCCTCCCAGCATCAGAGTCTTTTCCAGTGAGTCAACTCTTCGCATGAGGTGGCCAAAGTACTGGAGTTTCAGCTTTAGCATCATTCCTTCCAAAGAAATCCCAGGGCTGATCTCCTTCAGAATGGACTGGTTGGATCTCCTTGCAGTCCAAGGGACTCTCAAGAGTCTTCTCCAACACCACAGTTCAAAAGCATCAATTCTTCGGTGCTCAGCCTTCACAGTCCAACTCTCACATCCATACATGACCACAGGAAAAACTATAGCCTTGACTAGACAGGGTCTATAGGAGGTAATTAATATGAAAAGAAGAGAGAGAGCACCTTTTCTTCCTACCAAGTGAGGGCACAGAGGAGGCACCATCCATGAGCCAAGAGGAGAGTCTTCACCAGGAACCGAATCTGCTGGCACCTTAATCTTGGTCTTCCTGCCTCCAGAACTGTGAGATATAAGTGTCTGTTGATTAAGCCCCCTGTCTCTGGTATTCTGTTGTGGCAGCCCAGCAGATTCTAACACTGTGTTTTTCCCAAGAGAAGCATGTGAATCATCACCCTGTCCTGAGCCACAACTGAGCCGACCTTGAACAGGAGACTTTCCAGACTTGACTTTACATCTCCACGGGTGAGGATTTCCAAGCACGCCTGGTGGTCCTTGAGTCCCTTCCTCCAGACTCCAGCCTTTCTCCGTGAATCTGTATCCTTTGCATCCTTCATGCTTTGCACACCTGTTGTCACTCATCTGCTTCTCATTTAACTTGCTGACTTCAGGGAAAAGACACTTTCAAATGCTCGGTGGTTTGAGGTGTAGATGGTATCTCCTGCCTTCCTGTTACAGAGAAGGCAGTGGCACCCCATTCCAGTACTCTTGCCTGGAAAATCCCATGGATGGAGGAGCTTGGAGGGCTGCAGTCCATGGGGTCACTAAGAGTCAGACACAGCTGAAGCAACTTAGCAGCAGCAGCAGCCTCCCTGTTAACTGATGAATCCTCTTTTGCGTCTAAAATTTCACGATGGAACCAAAACACAGCCAGACTCCAAGGAGAGATTTCATAGTATTGCACAGCACACTCTTATTCTTCATCCTTCCTGTTAATGAAGATAATAACAAGACATTTGCTGTTCACTGAGTGCTCCTGTGTTTCAGTCTAGGGCAAAATATTTTAATGTATTCTGTCATTTAATTCTATTATAGTAAGTATCCTCTAAGAAATAGGTACCATTAACCCCCATTTATATTATTGTCAGAATTAAGGTGTTTTTTTTTTCTTTTTAAATTTTTATTTATTTTTGGCTGTGCTGGGTCTTTGTTGCTGGGCACAGGTTTTCTCTAGTTGGGGCGAGCAAAGGTTACTCTTCATTGCAGCTCAAGGGATTCTCATCGCGGTGGTTTCTGGTACCAAGCACCAGCTCCAGGCACGTGGGTTTAGTGGTTGCAGCCCACAGGCTTAGTTGCCTCACGGCATGTGGAACCTTACCAGACCAGGTTTTGAACCTGTGTCCCCTGCATTGGCAGGCAAATTCTTAACCACTGGACCATCAGGGAAGTCCTGGAATCAAGCTGGTGATGAGGTTGGGCAACAGAGTTCAGTGTCTAAAGAACAGATTCCACCCACTTATTTATTTGATTTCTCAGCAAATAGTTACTGAGCCTCTACCATTAGTATATGCTAAGCAGATCTACTTAGTGTGTTGAGAAAACTAGAGGGGCCCTGCTTGGGCAGCTCAAAGGAGAATCTTGGGACAAGACTAGAGTCTTCCAAGAAATAGCTTGCATATGTACTCTGAGTCAAAGCTTCAATTACCTGGGTGGCATTCAAGTTTACCTTTACAAGAGTGTTCTAAGGAGCAGAGTCTGAACCACACTTGCCCGAGTTTGTCTTGGCTCTTACACTTTCCTAGCTGTGTGGCCTTAGGCAGGGGTCTGCACCTCTCTGAGCCTCAGTTTACTTAACTAAAATGTGGGTCACAATGATGTTTACATGATTGTCATTGTGAGGATTTAAGTAAGTAAAAACATGAGCTCCATGGACTTAGGAAGTACTTAAAAAACCTTAGGTTTTATTGTTAGCTTGCAAAGGCCTTAGAAAAAGTATAACAAAACACCAATTACATATCAGTTTTGGGAAACTGTGGTTCTCTGATGACTATCTGATATAGTTGAATTATGGACTGTAGCCTGCCAGGCTCCTCTGTACATGAATTCTCCAGGTCAGAATACTGGAGTGGGTAGCCATCCCCTTCTCCAGGGGATCCTCCCAGCCCAGGGATTGACCCCAGGTCTCCCGCATTGCAGGTGAATTCTTTACTGTTTGAGCCACCAGGGAAGCCCAGGAATACTGCAGTGGGTATCCTATCCCTTCTCCAGTGGATCTTCCCAACCCAGGAATCAAACTGGGGTCTCCTGCATTGCATGCAGATTCTTTACCATCTGAGCTACCAGGGAAGCCCATAAAAAAACGCCCATCACGTATCAAGTTTTGAAAACTGTAGTTCTCTGACGACTCAGAGAATTCAGTAGGATTAGGTAAACTGTTTGACTTGTACTGAGTTGTTGGCCCTTAGTTATTTGGGCTTTGGGAAATTGCTAGCACAGATGACTCAGACCCACAGAGAGCTGGGTCACAGACCATCTCTTCCCAGCCATAATTAAGTCGTAGGAGTAAGTGTGAGCTGAACCAGTGCCCAGTATGTGACAATGGACTGTGTGCCACCTGTCGGAAGATGATCTCCCCCTCTGTCTTCAGAGAAGGGCGTGTGTACCTTTCACGTGTGTGTACCTCACGTGTTGTTGGCCTGCTTCCACGACTGTGAGGCTGCCATTTTATTTATTTATTTTTAATATCTATTTATTTATTCGGCTATGCTGGGTCTTAGGTGTGGCATGTGGGATCTAGTTCCCCCACCAGGAACTGAACCCAGGGCCCCTGCATTGGAAGGGCAGAGTCTTAGCCACTGGACTACAAGAGAAGTCCTATGGCTCGCATTTTAAATCGAACTATTTTGTAAACTCCATAAATGGTACGAAAACAAGCTACATTTATAAGTGTAAATAGTTATATGTGATTATAGATACATGTGCAGCAATAAATACTTTTCCTTTAGACTCTACATGGTGCTTGGCACTTTAATGAATTGTGAACCTCTTACAGGAACACCACGGCCCCAGGTATCTGAGATCCACAAATCTGGAGGCCTGCAAGCTTCATCCCAGTATGGTTGCAGGTCATGAGCTGGTGTTTATGGAGCATCTGTTACATGCTAGACATCATCAGAGGGCCTTTACAAGCTCAATCTCATCGAATCCCATCTGTCATCTCTCAGAAGCTGGAGCTATAACAATCCCCATTTTACAGATGAGGTAAAAGGTAAGGCTTACCCAGTTACTAAGTGGCAGAGCCAGGATCTGAAGCACTGGTTTGGGTGTATGTCAGTGTAGGTCCAAATTCATACTGGTGTACTGGTGTGCATTGGTTATGGAGTGAATGTGTGTCCCCCTCAAAATAGATTTAAGAAAGAAATCCTGGGCAAAGTAGAAATGTATCCTTTAAAACTCCGTTGGCTGCAGTCACTGAAAACTGCCCAGAGAAGAGAGGACCAGGACTATGTCAGTCAGGCCGTGGTCACCACATGGACTTTGCTGACTTGTGTGTATCTGGCCCCGAGATGATACAAGACACAAGGCCAGGGCCCTGCAGCTAAGCAGGAGGCCATTAGAAACTGGAAGGTGTGGGGCAACGTTGAGGATGGTGGTGTCCCCACCCGTCTGCCCCTCCAGACAGAGCCCAGCGTGTCTCTTCTGTTCTGCTCCTTTTCCCTGTTCTCTCTTCCTCCCCTGCTACATACCTCTGTGACTTGTTCAAATTTCCCCTTTCCACTCCCCGCTGAGGCTGACAGAATGGCAGGCTGCTTGTGCTCAGCCTGAGTGCCAGTGCTCTGGACCGCCCCACACCTTGGTTCTGGTTCCCTCCAAGAGCCTGGCTTTCCTGACCAGCAGTCCAAGATTGTAAGGGGAAAATGCAGCACATGTGGTCCTGCCTTGCTTGAAGCCCCACCACGAGGCTGCTCTGAATCTGGTGTCTTCCCTTAAAGAGGCGTCCCACTATGCAGGGGTGGTCCCCAGAAGCCAGGGGGTGGGCAGCCCAGCATCTTGTTCTGCCTGCGTGCTCACAAGAAAAAATGGATGTTGGTTGTAGCGGGGGAAGTGGAACGTGAGCTTAAATGGAAAATGCGAGAATGAAGTGGATGGAAAGAAGGAAGCCAGTGGAAGGTGCTAGGCCTGGGGATGCCAGTGCTGAAGGACTCAGGGTCGTCTGGTGGTTAGTCAATGATTTTATGGAGCTCTTACTACTCACCGCCAGGCACACAAGCCTCACCGTGATCCTCTACCTGCTCAGAGCTCCCTATCTGCCTACACTTCCCTCCTCCAAGCTCCACAGGGACACAGGTGACTGTCCAGTTCACCTCCTGTTCATGGTGCCTGCAGAGCAGAGCCCAATAAATACATATTTGTTGATCAAATTAACAAATGAAGAAATAAGCAGTTGATAACCAAGATGCACCAAACAAGTAATTTTGTCAGTCTTCATCTTCCAGCCTCTAAAATTGGGGTTGAACTAAGATACCTGAGTTCCAGCCTCACCCCAGCTCTGCGCCTACTGGTTGTGTGTGTCTTTGGGCAGGTCACTGACCCTCTGCACCTGTGTGTGTTGTTGCTGTTTAGTTGCTAAGTTGGCTAAGTTGTGTCCAACTCTTTGGCGACCCCATGGACTGTAGCCCTCCAGGCTCCTCTGTCTGGGTTTTCCCAGGCAAGAATATTGGAGTGGGTTCCCATTTTCTCCTCCAGGGGATCTTCCCGACCCAGGGATCAAACCCAGGTCCCCTGCATTGCAGCAGGTTCTTTACCGTTCTTGCCACCAGGGAAGCCCTGCACCTCTGTTTACTGACCTTATAAAACAGGGATAATAAAACCACCTTTGTTTCAAAGAGGAACCGATTTAATAATTACAAAGCATTTAGAACAGAGCCTGGCATATACATTGTACTGTGTAAGTAAAACAGTAAATTTCCAGGGTCCCCTCCACCTCGAGACTTTCTCAGGTCAGGGGCAGTGGTAGAACGAAAGCTGGGAGGATGGCCAAGTAGGTGGGTAGCCTCTGGAGCACTCACACATGCGCACTGAAGGTGCAGGGCTGTTATCGCCTACAATGCCTACTGGAGTGGATAGCCTATCCCTTCTCCAGTGGACCCAGGAACCGGGGTTCCCTGCACTGCAGGCGGATTCTTGACCAGCTGAGCTACCAGGGAAGCCCACAGCGCCTCGCAGGACCATTCTAACCCAGGGCGTGGCTTAACCGGGGGAGGACTACATTACCCACAGTGCATCCCGCCGGGCCTCAGTTCAGTTCAGTCGTCTCCGACTCTGCGACCCCCGTGGACCGCCGACCGCCAGGTTTCTCTGAATTGAGCGGGTCCCACCTTGCGGAGCAGAGTCGCTACGTAGTTCGTTTCTTTGCGTGAAAGTCGGTTCAGCCAATAGTGAAAGGGCTGCGTTACCGAAAATGCCTCCCTTTGGCCCGCCCTCCAAGACCCATTCCCATTCAACAGCGAGCTGGAACGAGCGAGGACTACGTTACCCATAATGCTTCCCGTGGCCGCCCCTCGCGGCCTTGCTCTCCAGCTCGACGCGCGGCTCAGCCAATGGTCGCTTCTGAGCGTCCGGGTCTGTGATGCACGGATGCTGGTCCTAGTTTCTGGACCGCCTAGACCTCCGTACCCACTGTTCCACTCCGGTTCCACCCCGCAGCACCGGCTCGCCGCGAGCTCCCCACGAGTCGCAGCGCTGTCGGTGAGTGCGGACGCAGGGTCCCCGCTCGAGCTTCTCTGTCCGCGGCGCTTGATGGAGCGTGGTTCGTGTTCGGCCTCTGTCCTAGCTGTCCCTCTTGCTGAAGGGGCGAGACGGGAAAGCGGGTCGGCCAGGGAGCCCTGACCCTGTCAAGACACTGGAGGGAGAGGGGCTGTGGTGGGGCTCGTGGAGCCCGAAATCCGGGTTCAGGTTGGGATACAATCTAAGCCCGCCTGGGCAGAGAGGTCCCAGATTCTCATTACATTTTCAAAGGACCTGTCCAAAAATGGCAAACTGTGAAAATGAAAACTCAGCGTTTCTCGAATTCTGACCGCGTTCCAGACTCTGTTAAAGAAAACCCTTTTAAAACATCCTGTTTAGTCCTCTCAGCAACCTCCTCTTTCACTTGAAGAACTGAGACCCAGAGATTAAGAAATTCTCCTGGGAATTATGGGGTTAGTAGTGAAGACAGGTTGATCTACTTTAACTTTTTCTTTTGCCAATAAGGGGGAGTTGGCCTTGGGGCCAGGGCAGGGGCTTATGGGCGCAGACGCTTATCCAACCTCTGTGCTGCACCCCATATGAGTTTAACTGTCTCTCCACAGAGACCTGAAAACATCTTTCCCAGTGTCTGGCCAGAGGTGCAGGGAGAGACAGGCGTTATCTCCAGGCCGGAGAAAGGGCAAGGGCTGCCAGGAGCAATGGCAACCTCTCCCGGCCCCCAGCCTCTGGCTCCCCTGGAGCAGGATGAGGGTGATATCCTCGTTGTCAAAGTGGAGGACGACTACTGCTGGGAAGAGGAGCCCTCCCTGGAGGCGGAAGACCCTAGCCCTGAAACCTTCCGCCAGCTCTTCCGGCTGTTCTGCTACCAGGAGGTGGCGGGACCTCGGGAGGCCCTGAGCCGCCTCTGGGAGCTCTGCTGCCGCTGGCTGAGGCCCGAGCTGCGCACCAAGGAGCAGATCCTGGAGCTGCTGGTGCTGGAGCAGTTCCTGACGGTGCTGCCGGGGGAGATCCAGGCCCGGGTGCGGGAGCAGCAGCCAGAGAGTGGTGAGGAGGCCGTGGTCCTCGTGGAAGGGCTGCAGCGGGAGCCCAGGAAGCAGAGGCCGCGGGTGAGGTGGGGGGCATTTGGGCCCTGAGGTGAGGAATTGGGGCCCTGCTCCTGAGGTCTGCATTTGTAGGTTCCATGGGCTCTGGGCTGACACTGAAGAAGGTAGCTGCAGTTTCCCAGCCGTGTCTAGTGTGCATGCATCTGTTGTTTCACCACTGTTGTCCCAGTCGCCCTTTCTGAGCTATATGGTTTGGTTCCTTAACACCATCCCAACATACACAGGTTTTGATGGGAGGGAGGCTGGAGGCCTTTTAAGGCTGGACCTTGAGAGTTGAAAAGATTCCCAAACAGGGAAGAGCCCTGGGAAGAAAGACCAGGTGCTGATGGGTGCCCTGGTTGGAGCCCCAGTGTCTCCAGAGCCGTACCATTCAATACAGTAGCCACCATGTGTGGTTTTTCTCATAGTTAAATAAAATAGAAAATAAATTCGTAGGTTGTACTTTACCGCCTTCCAGAGGCTCAGTCATCACGTGTGGCCAAGTGCTACTTGCTGGACAAGGAGAGCACAGATATGGGGCACTTCCATCATCATGGAACATTCTCCAGAGAGCACCACTCTTGAGCGCTCTCCTCCTCCTCAGCAAATTTGGGGAGTAGTGGGGAGTCTCTTACAAATCTCTTCTGCTTGGGTCAGATTGATTCCTTCTGACTAGATACTTGGCAGACTCCGCAGGTCACCTTTCTTCCCGTGGCAGTGCCATTGGCTGCACACTGCTGTTCTTTTGCATCTGTCAAAAGAGAGCAGCACCCACCCCGCCACCAAAAAAAAAACAAACCCTGACCACAAGGTGAGTCGAATGCAATAAGCAAATCCTGCCTTGAGATGGCCAACAGGAATCCAGGAGCCCTTCTCAGACCCCTGGCAGCCTGGGCACCTGGGGTCCCTGGCACGGGCTTTCCTCTGCCACTGTGCGCCGTCACCTCCGGGTGACAGAGCTGTGAAATGTTAAGCGTGGGACAGGGTCCCTGGTGCTGGTTTCACAGTTCCCCAGGGACATCTCTTGTCCTTGGTACGGTTACGGAGGTCAGTGCACTCTGAGACCCAAGTTCGTCTGATTCACCTTCCTTGGAATTAGGAGGTAGATGGTTCCAGAGGGCTTGGAGATGACCTTAAGAAGTGGAACAAGTGCAGTAATTCAGACTTCCAAGACGAAAGCTGATTAGGGGCTTCCTGGCTCAGTCCTTTCAGGAACACTCACGGAAGGGAGGAAGGGTGAGAGTGTGCTACGGTGTGATGGAGCGAGATGCAGAGTTTCAGGAGTGGAGCAGGCCTCCCCTTCCCCAGCTTGGAAGCCTGACCTCTTCCTGGGTCACTGGCCTTCTCCCTGGGGGCTGGCTGAAGGGCAGCACATGGATGGTTGCAGAGGCCGTCAGACTGAACAAGGCGGCCCAGTGATGAGGCAGAGCCTGGGACCAGGGTGCCCACGATGAAGGGTGGGGCACCTGTGGGCACCCCCAGCCTCCTGGGAGCTGGTGGGCAGATCTCTGTCTGTTGTAGGATCCAGAGTTACTCCCTAATGACGCGCTGTCCCATGGGACAGAGGAGTGGTTCTCAAAACACCAGGTGGAAGCCCAGCCAGAGGAGCTGTCCCTGGGGGAAGGGGCTCAGCACTCCAGCCAGCCACCCCTAGCCCAGCTGAGCCACAGGCCAAGAGGAGGCCCCTCGCTCTGGCCAAACAGGGGTGAGTAGCTGCCCCTCTCGAAGAAAGTGTAGCCTTGCACCCAGGAAGGGAAAGGGGAAGGACTGTGGCTGGTCAGACCTGCGTGCCTGTGGGCTGGGCGGGCTCCCTGCAGGTGAGTGTCCATGAGGGGTGGCTGGACCTGTCCCGCCTTCGCTGCTGTGGCCACGGGTGGGTGACTCTGTACTCTCTCCCCAGGCCCTGCAGCTTCACAGCATCAGGAGACAGCAGCCCTGGCCACATCCTTCCTTTCAGCCTGGTCCCAGGTGAACAGCTTCCCACTCTGCAGCATCCCCGTGCATCCTACGCCCTTGTTACAGGCACGCTTCTCTCAAGTGGTCAGGTCTGTGGGTTTTTGAGGCAGACTTTCACCCCCTGGGAAGTCTTACCTGCTCTCAGATGCCACCTGAATATCAGGTTTGTGCTGGAGGATTCTGCGGTCCCAGTGGTAAGCTTGGGCAACCGCTTCAAACCAGCTGTATGTTAAAATCTCCTAGGATCAGGGTAAAATTAGAGAATTTTCCCCCAGACCTGGCCTGACATCCTAATCTCCTCTGTTTCAGTAACAGCTCTGTTGAGATATAATTCACATACCATGCAATTTACCCATTTAAAGTATACAGTGTTTAGTATATTTACACAATCACATTTTAGAACATTTTAATCACCTCCCCAAAATACCCCCCACCCATTAGCAGTCACTCTCCATTTCCTCTCCCTTAGCCCCTGGCAGCCCCCAGTCTCTCTGTGCATTTGCCTCTTCTGGATGTTGTTTGCTTGGGTGTTAATTGTGCTTCCAGGTAACTCTGGTGCTAGACTTGGGTACCACTGGCCTAGAGGCATCCTGAAGTCCCCAGGTCACCCCATTCAGGTCTTGGGGCTGGCTTTAGCTGAGGCAGGGCGGGCTAACTTGTGAACCCGAATAGTGTCAGCTCCAGTGGGTGAGATCTCAGCAGACGCAGCTGCTCCCCGCAGCATGTCTGTTCATGGTCCCTGGCCCTGCGGCACTGGCACGGAGCTTAGTGGTGACAGTGTCCTGAAAAGCAGGGTCCAGCTGTGCCTGAGCTGAGCTTCGGAGGAGGGAGTGGATAACAGCATGCAGAAAGGGAAAGGGTGGGAAGGGAAAAAGGCGGGGGAAGCAGGATCTTCCATCATCACACGAGAGGAGGGGACGGGCGAGCCCACCAGGCTGGCCCCGCCTGCAGGAGCAGGGGCATTGACTCAGCAAGCTGCGTTCCCGCAGGTGCCGGTGGCCTTGGAGGACGTGGCCGTGTACCTGTCCCAGGAGGAGTGGGGCTGCCTGGACCTGGCTCAGCAGGACCACAGCTGCGACATGCTGCTGGAGGATGCAGGTGCCGTGGGGAGACGCTGTCAGACGCCACGCTGTGTCCCAGAGTGGGCAAGTCTCTGGGAGGGTGCCGCTTCCTTTGGGCTTATTGGGGGTGTGTGTTGGTCTCCAGAACCTGAGGCCCCTGGCCACCTCCCTGTTCAGCACTTTCCCTGGCTCCCGCCACCTTTAGGAGCTGCTCTGGCAGTTCTCAAACTTTAGTGGCCTGAAGAATCCCTGGAGAGGCTGTGAACAGTAGGGACTCGTGGGCCTTGTGCCCAGGGGATGGCTGTGTGAGTCAGGGCTGCTCCCTGGCGAGTCTGCTAAGCAGTCGCTGCATGCAGCCTGCACTGCCAGGGCCACCAGGTGTCCTGTTGGTGCCCCGCCTGCATCGAGGGCAGCGTGGCGCTTGCCCCGTCTCAGGCAGATGCCCAGAGCCGCCCTGGGTGCCTTCTTTTCCTCTTCCACCACACGGCTTGTCCAGTGTCAGTTCAGCCTCTGTGCCACCCTTGGCCCCTGTGGGCAGGGCTTCTCTTGACCAGGCGCTGGCTGTCCACGGCCTTTCCTCCCCACCCCATGCTGTCCCTTCTCAGCTGCCCTGCTGCTCTTGACACTTGTTTTCTTCCTGAGATGTTTTCTAAAGGAGTTGAGACCCTGCTTTGTATCAGTTGGAGTTCTCCAGAGAGAAAGAACTATTAGGATGTGTGTGTACGGAGAGATTTATTTTAAGGAATTGGCTCTCATGATTGTGGTGGCTGGCAAGTCTGAAATTTGTACAGCAAGCCAGCTGGCTGGAGACCCAGGTAGGACTTCTAGGCTGCCATCTGGAGGCAGAATTTCTTCTCCAGGAAACCTCAAGTTTTGCTCTAAAGGCCTTCAGCTGATTTGGTGAGGCCCACCCTCAGTGTGGAGGGTAATCTGCTCTATTTGTAGTCATCTGATTATAGATACTATTACGTCTACAAGATAATCTCCATAGCAACATCTAGACTGGTATTTAGGGAATTCTCTGGTGGCCAATGTGGTTAGGGCTCTGTGCTTTCACTGCCAACAGTCCCTGGTTGGGGAACTAAGATCCTGCAAGCCCCATGGCCAGGAAAAAAAAAAGCTTGCTAGCTTGCTATATAACCAGACGGTGACACCATAGCCTGGCTGGGTTGGCACAGAAAATTAATGATCAAATACTTTCATTTATATCCTCACTTTTCCCAAACTAACTGTGTAGACAACGAGTAGAGATGAAACTTGTCCATTGCCGAGAACGCTGGCCTACTGGGCGTGCAGCTTGCTGCCCCACCTCTCTCTGCCTCTGTGGTGTCTGCCTCCTGCGTGTTTTGTAACTCTTGGCCGTTTTCCCTCGGTTATGGTGACACCCTGACACCTCAGGGCACCTGGTTTCCCTCCCAGAGTCAGGGAGAGCCGTTGGCCGTGTTTCCTCACTCACTTCCTCCTCTCTGAGCAGCTAGTCTGCACAGAAGCAGAGCGCCTCCCTGTCTTTCAAGGTATTGAGCTTGTCCTCAGGTCACCCCTGACACCCCTTTGCCCTCACGAGGAGGAGGTTGTTGCAGTCCCATGTTCCGTCCTGGCCACACTCACATCCTCTCTTCTCTTTCTCCACGAGCAGGACTCCCCACGCCTGGGCCCTGTCTGACTGCCCTGCAGGGGCAAGGAGAAGACCCGCGGGACCCAGCTCAAGCAGCCTCGGGGCCAAGGGAGGTCTCTGGTGGAGCCAGTTCAGGTAAGGCATCTGCGAGGAGATGGGATCCCAGATGAAAATCTCCCTTCTCCTGGGCTGAGACCTTGGTGACTGTGTCTGTGGGCTTTAAGCTCAAGGGCTTAGAGCAAGTGTTGGCAGGCTTTTTCCACAAAGGGCCAGAAGTGAACAGGTTTTAGGGACCATGCAGTCTCCCTTGCAGTCGATGCCTCAGCTGCACCGTCCTGGTGCAAAAGCAGCCACAGATGGTACAAAAAGACACGGGCATGTGTGTGAAACTTCCCTTGCAAAGACAGGCTGAGCCCCGCCTGAAGGGAAGGCGAGGGGAGACAGGGGCTTTAGGGGCTCGAGAGGCACGCCCTCAGGGTCGCAGGAGAGAGTCCTACCAGCTCAGCTGGGACAGTGTGCTGCATGCAGGTGCGACAGGGAGCCTGGTCCCGGGGAAGACATGAGGGGCCGAGTGTCGCCCGGCCAGCAGAGCTCACTCTCCGGGGCCTACACTGTGGGTGGAATTGCAGTCATATGGTCACTTGGTGTGACCATCTGAGGAGCTGCCAGACTCAGTTCTCTGTAAAAGCTCTCCCCAAAGGCCAGGGCTGTGGTTCTGTCATGTCTCAGTTGTACAGACAAGGTGAACGTGAGCTTCAGCCCACGCTTGGCTTCCCCGATGAGCCATTGTGGAAACAGGAGGGGCCCAGGTGGGGGTTCAGGGGGTGGATGTTTCTTGGGAGGCCTATCCCTCCCCTGTTGAGTCATGGGCTTCCACATCCTCAAGTGTGGATGGGACCATCACAGCCCCATCTCACAGGCCTTGATGAGTTACTGTGTGCTTCTGAGTGTCTGCCTGTGATTTTAGTTCCTGGAATCAAGCTCTGAGTGTTGTGTGCCTGAGGAAGGTGTGGAAGGGCACTTTAAGGCACTGCTATCATCTGCCTCACATGGGCCGCCCCGCCCCTGCCCGCCTTCTCCAAGCGTCCCTGTCCCTCCTCCCCTCCCCATGGAGCCCTCAGCCACTGTGCTCTCTCTGTCTCAGAGCGGGGGAGGCGATTGGAGGATGGCGAGGACTCTGGGGAGGACGCCTCGCTGAGCACAGCATGGGCCCAGGCACTCCCAGATCTGGGTCCGGGGCCCGGCCAGGCCAGACCTCAGCGGCCTCAGGACAGAGCGGGGCCCCTCGGGGTCCGGAAGCCACACACGTGCCCCGAGTGTGGCAAGGCCTTCCGCAAGACGTCGCACCTGACCAAGCACCAGCGCACGCACACGGGTGAGCGGCCCTACCAGTGCCAGGTGTGCGGGAAGCGCTTCGGCGACCGGTCCAACTGCAGCACGCACCAGCGGGTGCACACGGGCGAGAAGCCCTACGCCTGCGCCGAGTGCGGCAAGCGCTTCAGCCAGAGCTCCAGCCTGGTCATCCACCGCAGGACGCACACGGGCGAGCGGCCCTACCAGTGCCAGCTGTGCGGGAAGCGCTTCAACAACAGCTCGCACTTCAGCGCACACCGCAGGACACACACGGGCGAGAAGCCCCACACCTGCCCAGCCTGCGGTAGGGGCTTCCGCCGGGGCACTGACCTCCGCAAGCACCAGCGCACACATGGTGGGGAGCAGCCGCCACGCAGACCCCCAGGGCTCCAGGACACGCCCGGGGCCTGGGCCTGATCATTCGGGGAGCTGCAGGGTCGTTTCATTCCCGGAGTCCATCTCCGGGCGTCTTCAGACTCTCTTCCCGTGGCCCCAGTGTGAGCAGGAAGCCGCTGCAGGTGGATCAGGGTCCGGGGCTGCCATGAAGAACACACACGGGGGAGCACCTAACGGCAGCAGGAATTCTCAGGTCAGGGGCCAGAGTCTGAAGTCAAGGTGCCTGCGGGCTGCTCCTTCAGGAGGCTTGGGTGGGGTCCGTCTGCGCTCTCCTCCGGGCTTATGGCCACAGGGCTCTGCCACCACCTCCCTATCCCCTTCTGCGTGTCTCCACATGTGCTCCTGTCTTGTAAGGGCGCTGTCATTGGATTTAGGGCACACTCAGTCCAGAACGACCTGATCTTAGCTCGTTACATCTACAAGGACCTGTTTCCAAGTGGGGTCCCCGCTAAGGCTCTGACTGTTAACTTGGGGGACACCCTTCAGCCCACTTGGGGGGAAGCCTTGGTGGCTGTGGCCTCTTGCAGCTTTACGTGTCCCCGTCCTCCAAGGGTTTCTCTTTCTTTCCAACCTCGCCACGCTTGCCAGGTGTAGCCCATGGGGGTTCTCCAGCATCACAGTGGTTGGGGGTTCCCCTCACAGATCCATGGCTGTTCTATTGGATGGGCGGCTGATGCGGGAATGCTTCCCTGAGGACCCTTCCTTCTAACCTCCCCTGCTTGCCGGGCAGTCTGGGGGTTTCCCCAGGAGAGGTGCCAGGGCTGCTGTTGTCCGGCCCAGGTGGCCATGTCCCAGGATGCAGGCTGGCCTTGGTTGCGCCACTTTGTCTTTCTGATGTGGTCATGCCTCTGATCGGTTCCCATCTGTGGCCTCACGCATGGCTGAGTGGCGCAATAAGAGGCCTTATTTGCTGTTGTCATGAGTGAAGTGGTGGGGCAGCTCTGAAACTGCTGGGTTTCAGGATGTCCCATCCAATCACTAGACATACTGTTATTTTTCCACACACCCCACACACCCCGGGGGTGTGAGCTGCTCTCCTCTGTTCCCTTAATAAACAGCGTCTGTCAGTTGTCCTGGCACCTGGGCTCTGTCCTGCATGTTCACTGGGGCCACCCAGTTGAGGGATGGCTTCTCCCTTCTGGGCCAGCTTATGGGGCATGTAGCGTCCACTCAGATCCAGCCACGTCAGTGTCGCCAACGGCCCACCCACCTGCCCCTCACAGACTCACTTCTCACATCCCGTCTGCTGCTGGAGGTAGCTGCCCTCGGCCAGGCCTGAGAGCTGGGCCAGTCCAGTGCCTGTTCCCTGACGTTCTCTGTCCTGTAACAGGACTTCACGTTCTAGATGGAGACTCAGACCTGGGAGCTTGAAGCACCTTGTCCAAGGGGCAGGACCCGCTCTCGGCCCTCACCCTCCTGGCCGCCTGCTTCAGCAGTTAGCAGAGTTGAACCTGGGACAAAGATTTTGTTTTCTGTCACTGTTATGGAAACATCTTGAGTGAACTTACTGCCATTGAAAAGGGTAGAGAGAGTAGGGGAAATGGAATTTTAAAAACAGCCATTGCAGGACTTCCCTGGAAGTCTAGTGGTTAAGACTGCATGCTTTCACTGCAGGGGGCACAGGTTTGATCCCTGGTTGGGGAACCAAGATTCTGCTTGCTGCACGGTCTGGCCTTCTGCCTCCACCCCCACCACCGCCCCAGTAGTTCTTGCTCTTGAGAACTAGTGACTGGTGGAGGCTGTGTGCCCAGTGCCTGAGCTATGACCGTGCTCTGTGCACCTTGGAGTGAGGGTGGGGGCCTCCGCAGCGAGGAGAGGGCCTGGGGGCCCCCGGTGATAGTAGTCTGGCTCCAGTCCCTGCAGGACAGGCTCACCGAGGCCTCGTGTGGCCTCGGAAGCCAGCTCACATCTGACTTGTAATAAAAATGCTCCTTGTTGTCAAGAATGGGGGCTGCTGGTGAGGCCCCCGTGGCAAGATCAAGTGGAGTCTGTGGCCCCGATCTTGGCTGCCTGTGGCTGGGCAGGGCCTGCTCTATCTTATGGGGGGCTGGGTGGGAAGGGGGCCCTTGCCCACCCTCAGGGCCTGGCAGCCATTGGTGACCCCAGCTGAACGCTGGAACACATGCCCAGAGGCCAAGGGTTGTTCTGGGCTGCCTGAAGCCTTGGCACAGGGGGTCCAAGCTGACCACTCTGCTCTTCCCATGGGGCAGACAGGGCGGAGGGGCGCTGAGACCTTGAAAACAAGTTGGAGTCAGAACAGAGTTGTCACAGAGTAGGGCTTCAGCCTGTTGGGAGCAGCTGGGCCAAGAACTGACAAAAGGACTGAAAATTGGTGGCGGTCGGGAATAATGCTAGGAAAGGGTTGGTGAGGGAGACGGCAGAGCCTCCTCAGCTCTTGCTGGTCGTCCACGAGAGTAGGCGTGGGTGACAGTTTCCAGCGTTAGAACATTCATGTTCTGTGTTTAAAAGTCAACCCACCTTTACTTTGGAAGGACCCTAGAACATGATTATATACGTGCCGCCTTTGTGTCTTGGTTAAAGAAAAAAAAGCAAATTTCAGTCCACCCTTCCATCCAGACATCTGTGTGTGTGTGTTGTGGTTTGTTCAAAACAGCCAACATCAAGGACCCAGAAAATCAAGCTAAGTTTTCCAAGACCTTTTCAGCCCTGAAATTCTCTAAAGAAGTTTTACTTAAGTTTTGTAGTTACAAGAAAAACAACAAAAAAAACCCTTGTATGATGGAAATCAATAAATGCACATTAAAGAGGAAAAAAAATGCAGAAATGGAAAAAGCTGAAAAAGCACCCTAGTCCCACCATCAGAACAAATCCGTTGTCTCCGTGGTGTTCCCTCCGGCTGCTTTTTGGAGGGTGTGGGGCCGTGTGACACGTCTGCTGTATGTACAGGTCTGCACTGGTGTCCTTGCCGTGAGTGCGTGAAGATGTTCTGACTGATTTCCAGCAGAGGGCTGGCAGCAGAGCCCCAGCTGGGGGGTCCCCGTGCTGCAGATGGAGACAGGAGAGTGAGGGGACCACCAATGCCTTGGTGCTGGTGTCGAAGGCAAGTCAGATCACCTGCTCACCTCCTCAGACCCGAGGCATCTGCAGTTGACCCCAAGGAGGCACCAGGTCTCCCGGGCTGTCGCTGGGACGTCCCCCTGCGGGTCTGGCCTGTGTGCCCTTCTCGGCCCAGAGCGTTACGTGTTGCTTCACCCCAGGGCTGGACCCGGCCGGATCTCCGGGGGCCTGAGCCTTCTGACTGACAGGACTCTTGCCGGCGGGCGGCTGAGGCCAAGCGGACGCCTCCCGAGATGCCCTGAGCTGCTGGAGGAGCCGACTCTTTCCCGTGCAGTCCCTGTGACACGGGAGACGTGACCGCCATCAGCGCTAAGTGGAGCCAACCTCCCAGTGCTGTGCCACAATATTGGGGTACTGTGCCCAAAACAGGACACCAGCAGAGGGGAGCCAGGGTGCTTCCGGAGCGTGTGCCTGGTTCTCAAGACACTAAAGAAATCAAGACTGCGGCCTCCCAGCCCGCGCTGTCACACAGCACGTCAGCACATTAAAGGCCTCTGGGAGGACACCTGTGTGGCACTTCTCAACCCCAGTTCATCTCCCCTTTTTGTGCCTGGGATGTCCAGCCACACACCACGTGGGAAGAAAGCTGCAATGGACTCTGACACTCCCAAAGGGCAGAATCTGCAAGGTCTGGAAGTCCAAAAGCGACAGAGACTGCCAGAGCGCGTAGTGCAAATTCACCCCACGGCCCTGGGGTGGCCTCCGCTCCTCAGAGACCTGAGCCTGCCCTGAATCTGACGTTTCACTTAGTTGACCTGAGCCTTTCCTCTCTGGCCGTTAACCAATCACGTAGTCCCATCCCTACAATATCTCTTCACCTCTGTTGCCATCACTGGCAGGGAGCAAGTCAATTTGTGGAGCTATTTTTCAGAAAGAAAATGTAATCCCTTCTTGAAACCAAGCTAAGGCATCCTGGGGGTTGTCTGGAGGGGAGCAGGTCAGGCTGGGCTACCCTGCCAGCCTCCCAGAGCAGCCCACACCCTCCTGTGCAGGCTCTGTGTGTGCAAGATGCTGAGAGCAACAACGTTAGAAATGCGAGCTGGGACCAGGTGAGCATCCCCGCCTGTGACGGTGAGGGGCGCCCATCGGTTACCGTAGCCTGGCTGGGCCCTGCGGGTCTCTCTGAGCTGCTGTCTCTTCCGCCTCCTCGCTGTCAGAGGAGCTGGAGTAGGAGCTGGAGCTGCGGGCAGACGAAAGCTGGGTTCCTCTGGAACTGCACAGTCTACTCTGGCCAGGCGTGGCTCCCGCCAGGGACTTGGAGCACCCAGGGCTCCCGTGTGACACAAGGCAGGAAGATGGGCAGCCAGCCAAAGCCGCAGGGCCAGTGAGCTTCCTGCAGGTGGTGGAGGGGTGCAGCCAGGGCCGGGTACCCCAGCCTCGGCTGAGTGAGCCCTCTGTGCCCCAGCTTCCCCACTCCCTGCAGGGAGGGCCTGTGGCTGTGGCCCCATGGGACTGTGGGCCAGGCTCAGTTCCTGGCTGAAAGCCCTTCTCCAGTGAGGAGAGCTCCCAGGACCTGCTGTCCAAGTCCCCTTCCTCCTGAAGCAGCAGGTCCACCGCAGGGCTGTCAGCGTTTTCTGTACCTCTCCAAGGGCTCCTGGTCCGAAGTCTTCGTTGGCCGCAGGTCAGTGAATATGGTGGGAGGCTCTGCCGGGTTCCTCAGCTGCATGTCCTGGGCTAGCGCCTGGAAGCCCAGCTCCCTGGAAGCACATCTTGGGGGTGGGGGTGGCTGAGTCATTTCCTGGTGGTCACTGTGACCTGCCCGTGCTGGGCTGAGCACCCCTGTGCAGGACCCTGAGAACAGCCCTCAAGATTCAGGCCAGCGCTGTCCAGTGGAACTCTGAGTGGCGCCTAGATGTTCTGTGTCTGCACTTTCCAGTGTGGTAGACACTCACCAAAAGCTATTTAAACTTGCATTTAAGCTAATATAAGTTAGAAATCCCATTCCTCAGCTGCACTAGCCATGTGTAGCCAGTGGCTACTGACTGGACAGTGCAAAGTCCTTTCTACTGGACACATGGGTTGTCAGGGACAGAAGCCTGCTTCAGCTAGCTCAGGCAAGAAAGGGAATTCCTGGCTCTCAGACTTCTAAAAAGGGTGGGACCACCAGAGTGTCGGAAGTTGGGATGCAGCTGGGCCTTAAGGGACCTCAGGGCCCTGTCCCTACCTCTGCCCACCCCATCCCCCAGCTGACCTGGCTGGGGACAGGTGCTTGGGGCTAGCCCAATCAACAGTGGCCAGAGGGAGAGGGTCCTCCCCTAGGGAGGATTCCCATGGGGTGGGAAAGAGCAGGTGCTTTGGGGCCTGAGTCCCAGCTCTGCCACTTACGTCTGGGCAAGTCAACCTCGCAGCCTGTTTCCCCCTCAGTAAAATGGGGGGAATAGTAATACTGACCTGATCATATTCTTGAGATGAAGAGAGATACACATCAGGTGCCCCGCCTTTAAATCAAGGCACCATAAACGCTGAGAGAAGCTACTACTAGGGAGGATGGGGCCAGGGGTCAACAAAGCCCACCTGCTTCCGGTTTCCCGTGGCCGGGCTTCCCGGGCTGTATCAGCAGGCACTCTCCAAGCAGAGGCGGCAGTTCTGGACTGCCTGGCACACAGGAGGCTCAGGCGTTCCATGAGCCGGTCCTGGGTGCTGGGCTCGGTGTGGTCTGCAGAGAGGGCGAAGGCAGCTTGGTGGGGACACGGCCCCCACTTTGACCCACTGCAGCCTGAGCCTCAGGACTCCTCGCGTGGACGTGCTGGGCTTATGCACAGAGAAGTGCCAGGGGCCCAGCCCACCCTCTGCGGCTCACAACCTTAGTGCGGCCCCCTCCAGCTCAGCAGGGTGAGGGGCCCCTTCTTTCACAAGCAGGGAGCTGTGTGCACCCCGGGAAGCAGAGGTGACCACGTGTTCACAAAGTAGTCCACTTCCTGGCTCCTGTCTACTTGTCAGAGGGAACCATGCTTAACAGTTCTGTGTGTTTTTTCCCTTTTTTTTTTTTAAATAGCAACAGGGGGAGTTTCCCTGGTGGTGCAGTAGTTAGCCTTCCAATGCAGGGGTGCAGGTTCAATCCCTGGTAAGGAAGCTAAGATCCACGTGCCTCCTGGCCAAAAAACCAAAAACATAAGAAATAAAAAATGCAAACAAACCCAAAACAGAAACAAAATTGTAACAAATTCTATAAAACCAGCCCACATCCAAGAAAAATCTTTAAAAAAATTTTTTTTAAATGGCAACAGGATCATCCTCTATAGGTTTTTTTGTTGTTATTTTTGCCTCACTTGGTGGGACAAGACTGAGCAACTTCACTTTCACTTTTCACTTTCATGCTTTGGAGAAGGAAATGGCAATCTGCTTCAGTGTTCTTGCCTGGAGAATCCCAGGGACAGGGGAGCCTGGTGGGCTGCTGTCTATGGGGTCGCACAGAGTCAGACACGACTGAAGCGACTTAGCAGCAGCAGCAGCAGCAGGTGGGATGTGGGATTATAGTGCCCTGACCAAGGATGGAACCCCTGACCAAGAATGGAACCCATGCCCCCATGCAGTGCAAGCGTGGATTCTTAACCTCTGAACCACTAGGAAAGGCCCCCTCTATAGACTTTTTTTCACTGAATATACTTTATATCCTTCTGTGTTGACATAGATGTGTGATGATAGATTGTAGAAGTGGAATAGCTTAATTAAAGGCTTGTGTGCTTTTAAATGAAGAATGGGGGAGTGGTAAAGAATCCACCTGCCAATGCAGGAGATCCCTGGGTCAAGAAGATCCCCTGGAGCATAGTGGAAACCGACTCTAGTATTGTTGCCTGGAAAATTCCATGGTCAGAAGAGCCTGGTGGGCTGCAGTCCATGGGGCTGCAGAGAGTGGAGCAGGAGTGAGACTGAGCGCACAGCACACAGACGGATAACAGATCCTGCTACACTGCCGCCCCAGCGGGCAGCCACCGAGGCCCTCAACCCTGCCCCGGAGAGTTTCTCCATATTGTGCTCTAAGGGGTCAAATTACAAACAAAACCCTTTTTAAAAGGAGCCTTTGCTCTGGAACCAGGGGCTGGAAATTGCACCTTCTTTAACTCAGGCCTGCTTCCACTTGCTTTTATGGGCCAGAGTGTCCAAGAGGGATGGGAAACTCTTTTAGGAAACTGCCCAGAGCCAGGCCACAAGCCCAGTGAAGGAGTTACCCCTGGCTTTGTAAACAGAGAGGCAGTGGAAGCAGGATTCTGTTTAGGAACTGGCTGAAGGGGGCACAAAATGCAGGATTACTTGGCTTCCAGAGGGAAAGAGGAAGGCTGAGGAGGTGGGGAGGAAGGAAAAGGCAGTCACATATATAGCGGGTGGGTGAATGAGTGCATTGGTGAGTGAATGAAAGGATGGATGGATGGGTGGATGAAGTCTAGCGTCCTGCGTGTGTGGGAAGGTGAGGCCTGAGCAGCACAGAGGCACGGCAAGCTGCTGAGGTGACCCTGCCCAGCCCGCCTCCCCGTTTCACTGGGAAGCCCTGGAAGGAGCCGTTTGTGGAGATGTACTGGCCCCCCACCCCATCCCCAGTGCTCAAGCTCAAACCTTGGCCCTGGAGGCGGCCAGCTGCCCACCATGCAGCTCCAGGAGCACCATCTCCCCGGTCCTCTTCTCGCCCAGTCAGACTCAGAAGGACTTGATCCAAATCCCACTCTTCAAGTTCCTGAAATAATTAAAGCAGTGATGATGAGGCTGCCTCGGGATCCCAGGAACAGGAATTCTGGATCCACCGAGGCTGTCCCAGGGCAGAAACCAGGGTTGAGATGAGGCGGCTCACTCACCCACCCCGGCTCACCCACCCCATACATAGGCTTTGCAGAATGAACCACCCCTGTGAAGGTGGGTGGGGCCTGCCTTTCTTGCCACCCCCTTTCCTGTGCCTTTTTGGGGGCAATACTTCTATTTCTGGCACAAAGACATTGTCTGGCTTGGAGGAAGCTCAGTGTCAGTTTAAAACTATTTAGGTTCAGACAGGTTTAGAATGTTGGGAGGTTAGAACGTTTTGCTTCTTTAAGAAACACAGCAGCAGTTGGGATTGGAGGGCTTGGAAGAGGGCTGTGGGGGCGGTGATGCAGTGGGCACAGAGATGTTAATCAGGAGTAAGGATGTCCTGTTAAGACAGGGGCTGAGGAAAGAATGGAATTGACAGGAGAGAATTGGTGAAAGTGACCTCCAGGTACACTCGATGCCAGTTTTCTCTAGGTTGTTACGAAAATCTGTCAAATAAGGCAACAAAGATAATTTTGTGATGTTTCTATGTCATATGGGGGCATCTTCTAATGAGCCCATCTTTCTCGGGGAGGGCTGGTTTGACTGACCAGGGCTCACCTGTTTGACAACTTTGTAAAACTGAGAAATGCAAGTTTTCTTTTCCCTCCATTGGAGCAGCTAAGCCCAAAGGTACCGGTTCTGTTGCCCCATTGAGCCTACTCTACTTAGTGTAGCAATTTAATCTCCACATTCCCCACTCCCCTGTTGAACAAAATCCGTTTCTCACGATCTCTTTGAACCGGCTTTGTCATCTTGCTGGTTCTTGTGGATGATCTAAATAACAGCGTTAATGGGGGCTCACTATTTGTTTGAGAATAAGGGCTTGAACATTTTCAGATGCTGCTTTGTCACAGTCTGCTCTATCTTCTATGTCTTCAAGATGATGCTTGGGATGGGTTTTTTCTTTCTTTCTATTTTAAGAAAGCTGGGGACTACCTGCTCCTCCCTGTTCACTGTAACTCTGAGGATTGTCTGTCTGACAGGTAGGACCTGCCTGCCTGACGGTAGGCCTGGTGCCGTGGGCCTGATGTCATTGCTACGAACTGAATCTCTGTGTCCCTCCAAAATTCATGTGTTGAACTCCTAATCCCCAGTGTGATGGTATTTGAAGGTGATGAGGTCACGGGGGTGGAGCCCTCATGAATGGGATTGGTGCCCTTAAAAGGAGACTCCAGAGAGCTCCCCCCTCGTTCTAAATGAACCAGGAAGGATGCTTTCAACTAGACACCAAACATGATGGAGCCTTGACCTTGGACCTCCAGATTTCAGACTGTGAAAAATTAGTTTCTGTTGTTTAAGCCCCCTGCCCAAGTCTATGGGACTTTTGAGGGTAAGACAGGTGTAGTGGGGAGGACCACCACCTCGAGGAAGCCTGGGCTGGGAGCACGCCTACCTGGAGGGAAAGGACGGGCAGACACCCTGGGGGCCCCTCTGAAGGCACCTCCACAGCGTCGCAGGCCTTCTCCTTCCCTCGGCTCGCGTCAGGGCAGGCTGGGTTGCGGCCGTCCCAGGTGACTTTGTGGAGGATGTCTTTCTCGATCATCTTCCTCCTCTCCCTCCGCAGGGCTTTACGGCTGGCTGAGTCTGAGCCTTCCTGAGCCTGTGAGGCCGCGCCCAGGGGCTCTGTCTGCAGGCCTGCTTCCTGAGGGGAGCGGGTGGCCTCTCCCTGAGGCCCCTGGCGAGGACTCTGTGACGCACTGGTGTTGAGGGTCCCACCTGCATCATCATCCTGCCGTGGGGGGGTCTCTGCAGACATCCTGAGAAGAGAGCTGCTCTTGCTGGGGGCCCTTCCTTCCAGAGGGGCCGACTCCTGGGGCCGGGGCCATGCGTTCCACTCACCCCAGGGCTCCATGGCGGATTCTACAGGCACTGCAGCTAGCTAGGCAGGAAACAGGTGTTCCTGGTTAGCAGCCTCCAAACATCCCTCGGGGGCGGGGTGGGGGGGGTGTGTGGTAAGATGCGCAAGGAACATAAAATCTGCCATGTCAACCATTTTTAAATGTACAGTTCCGTGGCATTGACTCTATTCCTAATGCTGTACAAACCATCCCCACTGTCTATTTCCAAAGGTTTTTCATCACCTGGAACAGAAACCCTGTCCTCCCCTCCCCCAGCCCCTGGTGAGCTCTCATCTACTTCCTGTCTCTATATTTGCCTGGTCCAGACATTTCATAGGCGTGGAATCACACAGTATTTGTCTTGTGTGTCTTTCCACTTGGCTTCGTGTTTCCAAGGCTCCAGTGTTGTGCTGTGTGTCAGGACTGCATTCCTTTTCATGGATGAATTCTATTCTGTTGTATGGATACACTTCATTGTATCCATATTGTCTGTTGTTTATCCAGTTGTTTATCCATTTTGTCTGTTGATGGACACTTGGGTTGTTCCACCCTTTTGGCCAGTGTGCACAGGTGCAAGTGGTTAGAGGTAGAAAAGACAACACCCAGGCCTCAACCCCCGTGAGCTAGTACAGGCTTTTCCATCCCAGGTTAAACCATAATTGTCTGGAAGAGTAACTGCCGAGGTAATTGTAGAAATGGAAAAAACACAAAATTAAGTGAAGTGGATATGGTTCCAACTGAACTAACCAGGGCGCTTGGCAGCCTTGGCAGTTTTCCGGTTTAGAGTTATTTCAGGTGTATTTCTAGGCATGGCTGGGGGTGTGGGTGACTTCTGGTGTGGACGTGCCCTGGCTGCATGTGATGACCCTGGGTCGGTGCTTGCACTCAGGACTGTGTGTGGTGAGGGGTCAAAGGGAAGAGCAGGGGGTACAATCAGAAAATCATGTCCCTGCCCCCAGCTCTAAGCGTTCTGGGCTCCTGGGAGCATGACGTGCACAAGGCCAGTAGATGTCTGGTGTGTGAACTCCTTGGGCTGTACCTGGAGAAAGGCCCAGGTGATGCTAGACCGGAGGCGTTAATCTCTTTAGAACCACACTGCTTTAGAGCCCAGTGAGGGCCAGGAGCACCCACACCCTATTCTGACAGGACAGTCCAGGGTTCATGGACCCCTGGAGCCTGCATTTAACAGACCTCAGGAGGAGACCCAGAGGAAGTGACCCAGGCCCCAGCGGGGTCGTCGGCCAGTTCCTCTGACAAGTCTGGAATCAGGACAGTTTGATTTCGCTGGAAGATGAACAGCTCCTCGTCCTCGCAGTCTGACTGTGGACAGATGAGAAGGCTTTGGGTTAAACGGCCGGAGGCAGAGCCAGGAGGGCCTCAGTTTCCACCCACCTGCCCTGCCCCGGGCTCTCCGACTGTCTGGGGGGACCAGTTCTCTTCCAAAGGGCCTTGCTGACACCGATTTCAGAGGCTGACTTAGAAATGGGCTCAGCAGCACCACCTGCTGGAGGTGAGATCCAGGGCACCCAGTTCTGGGTTACCTGCCACCGGCTAAGCCCAGTTAATGCCTGGCACAGAATGAGCAGGGCAATGAGGTGACAGCTTGGTACTTCACTTACATGACACAGAGCTCTCCGGTTAGCATCGTGTCTGTCATGGGAGGAAAGGACAGTGGGGGCCTTAGAAGATGTCGGAAGAAGGTGCTTGCTTACCGCAGAGGAATCCGAGTCCAGAGACGGGAGCTGGTGCTTGACGGCCTCAAGGATGGCATCCCAGGGGTTGGGCAGTGAGGGCCGCCCATCTTCATCAGGAGATGCCATGGGGTGCCTCTCAGCGTACCATCATCCAAGGAACCTTGCAGAGGACATGGAGTGAGGTGAGGGGGGTCCCAGAGACAAGGGTCCAGAGCTCAGGGTGCTGACTTTTCAAAGCATACACATACCATCCCTTGCCTTGGGAGGTGTAAAGAGATTGGGGGACCACATACCCCATCTCCCTTCTAGTTGGCAGGCTCCTGTTACTGAGTGCCAGGCACTGTGCCGTCGTGTACTGTGTGTGTGTGTCCGCGTGCACAATGCAGGATGGAGCCACAGATGAATGGATATGGTGATAGTTTACAATAATATGTAGATATATGTACTTGATATGTGGGTATATGGATATGATGTACAGAATGATACATATATATATAGATATATGTATAGATATATGATAGATATATGATACATATAGATATATGTAAACCATATATGTCCAATATAACATAGATACTATTATTATCTACAGACAGAATTTGTATCAAAGTCAGAGGGGATTTCAAGCCACTACTTTTTACTGCCCCCTTACAAAGGAACAGAATAGACATTTTGGAGTCCCCAGAACACTTTTTTTGGAGTTGACACTCAAATTATCAGGCACTTGGCCAACACACCCCTTTTGTATCCCAGAGTCTTAACAGACCCCCTTCAGGGGTCAAGGAGGCTTAGAAATGTGGGGTGATGGCACTTTAGAGCTGGCGTCTTGAGAGTACTTGCAGCTTGAGAGGCCTCTGTCACTATAAAATGGGAAGAGGACACTCCTGCCCCAGCCCTGGCCCCCAACAAGGGAAGCAGCAGGCGAGGTGAATGGGGGCTTTTTGCTTTTTCTGTGCTCACAAGAGTGGGGCAGGAGCTTGGTGTACCCTGATCTGGGAACAGCAGGGCAGGTCTCGTATATACATCACATGATGTTCTCCGGCTGCAGGGCAGATCAGAGGGCAACAGAATCACCTGGTTGAAGGGGACAACCAGAGACTCTTAAGTTCTCCAGGAGGACAAGGTAACAGAGGAAGAAAAGGCATTACAGGCTGCGGCAAGAGCACCTAAGAGCTCAGAGGAGTGAAAAGTACCCAACGTGTTGGGGAAAGAAATTTTCAGTTGCTGGAGTTTGCGGTGCAAACGGACCAGACCGTGAAGGGTCCTGAACACCAGGTTGAGGAGTGTCGCTCACCGAACGGACTGCCGAAGGCTACGCGAAGCAGCAGCCCCAGTCCGGCAGAATCCTGACCGTTCCTCCACGTCCGTTTCTTGGCTGCAGCCCGTTAGCCCCGCCCACCGCCGGACCGCGGGTTGTTATGACAACTGGACGCCACCGTCCACTCGGGTGGGGCTTTTAAATTCTAAAGTTCGGAAACAGGAAACCATCGCGCGTCCTCCCACCGATTTCCCAGCTCGTTTCCCCAGCCCCCACCCCGTCCACCACCCAACATATATCTCCGCAGCTGCGGCCTCGGTCTCCGCCTCTCTTCCCGGCCTCGACAAGGACGAAAACGGCCCGCCGCGCCTTTTCGGTCGTGTTCTCCTGCTTGGGCAGCGGCGCGATTACTGAGGCCGTCGCCGCCTTCGGAATCCCGGCTCCGCAGTCTTACATCACTGGACGGCCAACTCCTTCCCACCCACCCCCCCGCTCGTCTTTCGGGACTTAGCGCGTCCTGCCGCTCCTGAAACACGATTGGTTCCCCTGGCCAGCGGAGGGGCGGAGCAAGGCGGACTCCCCCTGCTCATTGGCTGCTGCGGGCGTCACACAGCAAGCCGGGCTAGCTGACCGGAAGGTCCGGGTGCGGGACGGACGAGAAATCCACAGCGCCGGGAGAGGCCGAGGGGGACCCGCGAGCGTCCCGGCGTCCTCCGCGCCTCCCGCAACCACTTCCGGGGCGGGAGCGGGCCGCTGGGTCCGCGCGCTGTGGCGGCGACCGGCGCGTAGGGAACCCGAGCGGGCGCGGCCGAGGGAGCGCGGCGGCGAGCGTCGGTCCCAGGGCTGCCCGGGGCCCGAGGCCCAGCGCGGGGAGGCTCCGCGGCGGCCCGGCCCCTGCCTGGTGCTCGCACCTGCTGCCCGTTCGCGGGGCGTCCCAGCCCTGCCGCTGGTTCGCCGCGGAGTTTACAGCTCCGAGCGTCCTCTTCGCAGCTGAGGAGCCGGGACGGAAAGCCACGTGTGGGGTAAGGTTACTGGGAGGAGGCGTCGGCGCTTGGGTAGTTCCCTAGGTTACCCTCCCTGGGGCCCGAGGTGGGGATGTCTGGAGGCAGCGGAAGGCCCACGCCCCGGGGCAGGACGCGGTGCCCTCGGGCTTTTACAGACCTCCCTGTGGGCGTGACGGTCACCACCAACGTCATTTGTTGTTGTTATTTACTACTTTGGTGTGCTTTAAAAGTAACAGATACTTAGCATTTTACCAAACGGACAGAACGCAAAGGTGGAAGGAAAATTAAAAGATCTCATTCCCAGTGCTACTTCCTGGAGATAAATTCTAGAAGCGATAAGCAAAAGATTTTCGACAAGTATACGTGATATATACCTGGATATGACTTTGTTCCTAAGGAATACCCGGTTGTTTTAGAGCGTCTGGCATGGAGCAGGGTGATAAAGCAGCTTTATGGTCCCTGGGCATCCGCGTTCTCGTTCCATGATTCTGATAGCCCCTCAGCGTTGTGCCCGGTTTCAGACAGTTGAAAGTGAAAGTCGCTCAATCGTGTCTGACTCATGGGGTCTGACAGACCTCATGGACTGTCCATGGAATTCTCTAGGCCAGAATACTGGAGTAAGTAGCCTTTTCTTCTCCAGGGGATTTTCTGAACCCAGGTCTCCCGCACCGCGGACGGATTTTTTTTTACCGGTTGACCCACAAGGGAAGCCTAAGAATACTGGAGTGGGTAGCTTATCCCTTCTCCAGCTCATCTTCCTGACCCAGGAATCAAACCGGGGTCTCCTGCATTAAGGTGGATTCTTTACTAACTGAGCGAGCCTCCAATAAAAGAGAATGTGGGTCCTACCCTGGAGGAGGCATTTGGAGTAGAAGAGACACCCCCAGAGAAGGCTGAAGGGGTGTTCTGAAAGGAGCGCAGAACTGACACTCAGCTGATTTGGATTCTTGTTCAGGTTTGGCGGCCAGGATCGTTCAGCTGCTGTGGGCGGCAGTCTGCTGCGGCAGGAGTGTGACCATCGCGTATCATCCCCTGGAACTACCAGGAAGGAAAGACCTAACCGACCCCAGCATCCCCCTCCACAGCGATGTCGGAGCTCAGCGATGAAGCCAGCGAGCCAGAGCTGCTGAACCGCAGCTTGTCCATGTGGCACGGGCTGGGCACGCAGGTCGGCCGGGAGGAGCTAGCTGTCCCCCTGGATCTTCACACAGCGGCTTCCATTGGCCAGTACGAGGTGGTGAAGGAGTGTGTGCAGCGGTAAGAGGTCTTGGGAGGCATTCCTTCCTCTTGGATGTTTGAGCACCATGGCCCAGGTGGAGTCATCAGGAGACTAGTGAGGCCTGGCCCACAGCTGTAGACATTTAACCCATGGGTAGATTATGGACTTCCCTGGTGGCTCAGATGGTAAAGTGTCTGCCTACAATGCGGGAGACCCAGGTTCACTCCCTGGGTTGGGGAAGATCTCCTGGAGAAGGAAATCGTAACCCACTCCAGTATTCTTGCCTGAAAAATCCCATGGACAGAGAGGAGCCTGGTAGGCTACAGTCCATGGGGTCACAAAAAGTCAGACACGACTGAGTGACTTCACTTCATGTCAGATAAACTGTTGTCTCAGGCGGTTGTCAGGGATGGTTTATGCTGGGCACCAGTGAGGAAGGCAGTTTTGAATAGTGGTATACAATCAGTAGTGTCCCGATTTCAGCGTTGCTGACAAGCTGGGCCAGCTCCTCCTTTGCTCTGTGGGGTGTTTTGTGCACCTCCAGATACAGAGCCAGAGAAGGCAATGGCACCCCACTCCAGTACTCTTGCCTGGAAAATCCCATGAACGGAGCAGCCTGGTGGGCTGCAGTCCATGGAGGGGTCGCTGAGAGTCGGACATGACTGAGCGACTTCACTTTCACTTTTCACTTTCATGCATTGGAGAAGGAAATGGCAACCCACTCCAGTGTTCTTGCCTGGAGAATCCCAGGGACGGAGGAGCCTGGTAGGCTTCTGTCTATGGGGTCGCACACAGTTGGACACGACTGAAGTGACTTAGCAGCAGCAGCAGATGCAGAGCAGCACGCCCGGCCTCCCTCCGCCCCTGGACGCCAGTAGCCTTTCCCTTCACAGTTATGACAGTCAAAAAATGTCTCTAGGCTTTGCCAACCGTTCTTTGGGGGCAGAACCTCCCCTGGTCGAGGACTGTCTCTGTGGCTGGTGGGAGGAAGGAAGAGCTGACTTTGGGGTAGGAAGAGGGCACAGATGAGAACAAGAAGTTGGAGCATGGAGGCAAACTCAAGGTAGTGTGCAGAGGCAATGGTCCAGAAAGTGGAGTCACCCCGGAACCCTGTGATGTCCTGGGTGGCAGTTGACTCTGTTTCCTGCCAGCACTCCCCACTCTTTCTCTTGGCCTGGCCTGGCCAATGGGTTTGGTAAATCCCACATGTGCGATGCCTGGCGTGTCTAGCATGTCTTGCATTTGTTTAGGAGAGAGTTAGATTTGAATAAGAAGAACGGTGGTGGCTGGACCCCGCTGATGTATGCCTCCTACATTGGACACGATACCATCGTGCACCTCCTGCTCGAGGCGGGGGTCAGTGTGAATGTGCCGACCCCGGAAGGGCAGACTCCACTGATGCTGGCTTCCAGCTGTGGCAACGAGAGCATCGCCTATTTTCTTCTCCAGGTGAGCTGCGAGGGCCTCAGGCCGCTTGGCAGAGAGGGAACCACTGCAGCGCGCCTGGGTAATCACTTCGATTCTTTCAGTGTGATGGCCTAGAGGGTGCCCGCCCTGTGCGGAGGAGACGTGGCCTTAACAGGCATTCTCTGTTCTCTTAAAGCAAGGTGCTGAGCTGGAAATGAAAGACATTCAGGGCTGGACTGCCCTCTTCCACTGCACCAGTGCTGGGCACCAGCAGATGGTCAAGTTCCTTTTGGACAGTGGAGCGAACGCCAACGTGAGGTCATTACCAGGTCTTCAGCATCTGTGGGAGTCGGGTGGTCAGGTCTGACTTTGAGGAGGGCAGCTGGCGAGGTAGCTAGAGGCCAGAGTGCGGGAGCCCCTGCCTCGGTGTGACAGGCTCAAGACCTGGGCTGGTGGGGACAGTGCTGCCCAGGGCAGAGGCACAGGGAGCCTCCTGGCTTTCTCACCTATCTGTTGGGTGACACTCGGTGCAGCACTTTGAGCTCTGTGTGCCTTGTTTTCTTTATCTGAAAAGAGGATGGTAGGGCCTATGTCACAGCGTTATTAGAAGATTTACACGTCCCATCATATGCCAGGGGCCTAACAGTGAGTGACACTTAACTGACGTGTTAAATGCCAGTCCCTTTCTCTTTCTTGTTTTCTATACGTGTATATGTATATATCATTGCACATACACGTACGAAGTGATACTTCGAAAGCACTCTTGAGTTTTTTAAGCTGGAAGTAGTGGTGCTGTCTAAAGCGTGTCACCGTGATAATCCTCTTTCAACCCAGCATCCACCTGACTCTGCACATCCTGGCTGGTGTCAGCCGGGGTCACACACTGTAGGTTTCCAGCCCATTAAGTAAGAAAAAAAAGGCTTCTCATTAAATTGCAACTCGTTTATTGACATTCTGACTTCAGTGATGCTAAAACCTGAAAGCTCTATGTCTCCGAACATGAAAACCAGTGGTTGGCTCGCTTCCTGTCTCCTAGACAGGGCGACACTAGTCAGAGCCAGGGGCGCTCTGAAGAGGTGAGCATGCGCCTGGTGCAGGTCAGCTCCGAGTTAAGCGTAAGCAAGCACCAGCTACATATGGTGAGGGCAGCATCGGTTCTTAGTCCTGGAGTCCCGGGAGGGTTCCTGTAGGGTCTTGATCTGCAAGGTGGGGTATCTGGAGAGGTGGAGAAGAGGTGCTCACTATCTGTGAGCAGTGAGGGGTGACAGCTGCTTTTTGCTGTGGTTAAGTGGAGGTTCAGATCACAGCAAGTGGAAACAGCTGTGAAGGAGCAGAGATGGGAGGTGGATTGTCTTTGGAACAAAAGACTAGCTCTGGGGGTAGAAGCCAAGGGAGCCCTCCAGGCTTGGCAGTGGGGGAAGGCGTCGCTGTCGCCGAGGTTTTGTCTGACCGAGGTCCCCATGCAGGGAGCCGGTGTATGGATTCACTCCGCTGATGGAAGCTGCGGCCGCCGGCCATGAGATCATCGTGCAGTATTTTCTGAATCATGTGAGTGACCCTGTTTATTAGCTTGTAATTCCATCACAGCAGCTGAAGCATCTTATCACCGAACTATAAACTGCAGGAGAACTTTCTCCTACACAGAAATAACGGCTCTGCATCCGTTTATTCAGCACATTTTTCACTGAGTGTCTGTGGATACCCAGTGCTGAGTGCCACTTTAGGCATTAGGGGTACAGTCATGAGTCAGTATAGAAACCTATTCTTAGAATAACTTCAAAAATACTGTTATTTGAAAAGTGTGTAAAAAATTTTAAAACAGTGAATAGCACTCATCATCCCATCACTTAAAAAATTTGTACAGAATCAGGAGGCCACCCCTGTTCCTCAGGATGCCCACTGGGTTGATAAAAGACGACGTCTGTAGACACCTGCAGACACATGGCTTTATCCATTGAACGAAGTGGGATTCTACTGCATGTTCGCTCTGCAGCTTCTGAAAAATAACTTAATGTTGCATAGACATTGTGCTCTTTTATGGTATTCCATACAGTATCCGTGCCATAGTTAGTTAAATCAGTTCCTTATTAGAGAACTGAGGTTTCCAACACTATGCAATTACAGGCAGTGCTCCAGGAAATATCTTGGCACACACAGCTTTAGCATGCATGCAGTTATTTCTGTATGCTGTATTTCTGTTTTTATAAATTTTTTAAAAAATGTATTTTTAATTGGAGGATAACTGCTTTACAATGTTGTACTGGTTTCCTGCCTGTTGTCATGCTCAGTTATGTCCGACTCTTTGTGACCCCCATGGACTGTAGCCTACTAGGCTCCTCTGTTCATGGGATTCTCCAGGCAAAAATACTGGAATGGGTTGCTCTTTTATATATGTATATGTTTGTGTGTGTGTGTGTGATTTTATTTATTTATTAATCTGTGCTGGGTCTTAGTTGGGCCATGTGGGATCTTAGTTCCCTGACTAGGGATCGAACCCAGGTGGGGTCCCTGCATTGGGAGCATGGAGTCTTAGCCGCTGGACCACCAGGGAAATCCCTGGGACTTTTTGCATCATAAAATGTTAACATGCTCTTTCTAAAAAAGAATTTGGGGACATTACCTGCACATGTAAAAATCTGGACGAGACAGAAGGCGCACATGAGCCTGCCTCTGCCTCTGCCTCAGTCTCCGTCTCCATGCTCTCCCCACGGCTGCTCCCCAGCTTGTTTATTTTAAACTGGATTGTCCTAGCTTGTTCTTCACCAGTGGACATAAAGCTCTCTCCTCTCGTGCGTGGCAGCGTAGTGCTCCCTTGTCGGGTTGAATTAGGTTCTCCAACCCTGGCCTGCAGATGGCATCAGGTCGTGTCTGCCGTCACTCAGTGCCCTGCAGGAGGTCTGCGCACATGCATCACACACGTGTGCGACCACGTCTGTACAGTTGGGTACTGCAAGCAGGAGTTTTGGATGTAGCCTAAGGACAGCCTTCACTTGCATGCGGCCAGACTGCTATGCAGAGAGCAGGTCGTACCACCCTGAACCCTGTTCACGGCAGTGAGAACCACTGTGAACAGTGAAGCGCTTTAAACAGACAGAACGGTAACACCAATATAACCCCCATGGATCCAGAGGTAACCATGCTCCCCTGACTTTACAGTCTCCTCACGTGCTGTGTGCAGGCTTGTTTTACACATTTTAAAGATTTATATATATAAATATGTGCTTGTTTCTGCGATGACTCTGTCACTCAGTGCGGTGTGGTGCGTGTGGATGGGGCTCGCTCGTCTCAACCTTCTCCAGAGTCTGCAGCCGGGAGTGGGGCTGCTCTGTGTGTGAGGCTCCTAACTCTCCTTCTGCAAACTGTTCCAGGGAGTCAAAGTGGACACGAGAGACCACAGTGGAGCCACAGCCCGGATGCTGGCCAAGCAGTACGGACACATGAAGATTGTGGGACTGATCGATGCCCACTCACCTTCTCTGCCCAAGAGCCTCTACCGGAGCCCAGGTACCTGTGTCTGTAGCCCAGCCTCTGCTGGCGCCCCTTCTTCCCCTAGGCTGAGGCAGGAGGGACCGCCCAGCTGAGGATGGGTGGGCAGGCGGGAGGAGGGCAGCTCAGACGGGGTGGCTCTGGTTTTGTTCCTTGACTTCGCTGTGGCGTTTGTTGCCATGCAGATGCTTTAGTCATGTGTCAAGTTCATCAGCGTCGTATCGCCTAGAACTGCTTAGACAGAGGAAGGAGGTCGATGTCTGTCCACCGTGCTGAGTTCTGCTGCCTGACTGGATTCTGTCATTGTTGGGAGTTTATCATGGTTTTATTTATTGATTCTCTAGTTTTTTTTCCGGGTACACTACCATAAACCTGCACGTAGAGAAAAAATTTACTACTTTTTCCCGTGGTTCTTATACCTCTGATTTCTAGGCTTTCATCACACTCAACTCACGCCTCTAGTTCCCTGTTGAATGAGGTGGAGGTAGTGAGTGGACTTTCACTTTGGCCCTAATCTTAGCAGAAATGCAACGTTAGGTAATACGCTGGCTTGCAGAGTAAAATTTGCATATATGTCATTATGTTAGGAAAGTATCCATCATTTCCTAAATTCTTGAATGTCTTTATACGTGCCAAATTTTGTCAAAGGTGTTTTTTTTTTTAACATCTGTGGAGATGATTGTGAATTTTCTCCTTAGACCTGTTAGCACAGCATATTAATGAATTTTCTAAAAGTGAATCAACTTTACATTCTTGGCATAAATCCTACTTGGCATATTATAATGTTTAAAAATTATTTTTATTTGGCTGCGCCCAGTCTTGTTTGCGGCATGTGGGATCTAGTTCCCTGACCAGGGATCAAACCTGGGCCCCCTGCATTGGGGGGACAGAGTCTTAGCCACTGGACCACCAGAGAAGTCCCTTATTTTCTTAATGTGGTTTTGCAAGTGTCTTTTTAATTCTGTGCGGGTATTCATAACTGATACTGCTCTGTGATTCTTTTGTTCTGTCTTTACCAGCTCTAGGTCTCAGTATTGAATTTGCTTCATAAGCAGAACTGGAAGCTCCCCTTCCTTTCTGTGCCCTAGAATGGTGTATGTAGCGTTGGTCCCACGTGGTCCTTGAAGGACTCTCCTGGGACCCTCTCCAGGCCTGGCCTTTGCCCTCCTTTCTCTTGTGTGGTTTTCTTGAAGACCCACTAGTCTCTGTGCAGTGAATGGGGTGCGCTGGGCCCCTGCACTCAGGGAGTGGCTGCCGGCTCCTCCCTGCCCTCTGGACCGCGCTGGGGCGTGGGCTTCGCCTGGTTCTGTCTCTTCCATTGAAGGACGGGACTGCGGCAGCTCAGCGTCGTGCAGCCACCGTTGCCTTGGCTCCCCTCCCTGAACATTCACGTTTTGTGGCTCCTTCGCCCTCTGCTTGGACGGCCCCAGCGTCCTCCTGGCGGCATGGATCCATTCAGAGCCACTGCCCCAGCTTGGGGGTGCTCAGGCAGTGGCCGGCTGGGCCTGCAGTTCACGGCTCGGTGAGCTGCTCCCCTCCTGTCTAGACAGCACACATGGCCCGGGGATGCGGTGGTCACCAGGGGCTTCTGTCTCTGCCCCAGTCCTCCGGCTCCAGAGTGAGACCCTCCCCAACGGGAGCTTCTACCAATAAGCCGCTGAATTGTGCCCTCTAAGCATCACGATGTTTGGGAAATGATGAAAAGCTATAAAGTGCTGACGACTGTGGGCACACTGAGCTCTTCGGCTCAGATGGGTGGTGATTTGAAAAATTCAGTGAAACAGCACATGAGCCCTCACGTGGCCGTTGTTTCCCAGTACATTGTTGAGGTTGAGAATACACACTTGAGAGGAGGATGGGCTGGACCCCCGTGATGCTCAGCGGTCTTGTGACCCCTTCCCCCTACATCCCTGTGGCCCCTCGAGCACTGGACCCGCCCACTATGGCATTTCTTACAGGTGACAGCCCGGGAACACTGCGCTTAATTTAGGAAAGTCAGTTACGATGATTTTTCTTCCAGCTCATTATGAAGATTAATTTAGTCCATCACTGATCAGGCTGTCTGAATCTTGGTGTTTGACCCACAGAAAAATACGAAGATCTGAGCTCTTCAGACGAGTGTGGCCCTGTCCCTCAGCGACAGAGGCCCTGCCGCAAGAAGGGGCTCAGCATCCACGAGGGGCCGCGAGCCCTGGCCCGCATCACAGCCATCGGACTCGGGGGCCGGGTGCAGCAGCCTTGCTACGGTGAGCGCCCCACGACCCTGGAGTCAGGGATCCCATCCCAGAGAATGAGCGCTCAGGCTCACGACATGGGGGCCCCGGGAAGCCGGGTGGGGGCAGCTGCTTGAGGACTCAGAATGGGTCACAGGGACGGAGGCACGCCAGGCCCCGGCTGACTCTTCGGGCTGTCCTTTAAACTTCCTTTCTGTCGGGTAGAATTACAAATAGAACTCTCTCTCCTGGACAAGTGTCGCTGAGCTTAGGTCTGTTCCTCAAGGGGGCGGGTCTCGCAGGGGTGAGAACTGTCAGAAGGTAAATGCACACGGTGGGCCAGAGCCTCAGACCCCAGTGTCCAGGTCCCCTGAGCTTTGTCAGAGCGTCTGCTCCTGAGTGTCACGCACAGTGCTCGTGAGGAGCACGGATGCTGAGTTCTCGGGGCACATCAGGGTTGACACTCTTGTGCTGGTCTGGCCATGTGACCAGATTTAGGTGTGGTGTCTTGCTCATCAGTGACCAGGCCACCGTGGGAACTCCCTCCCAGCTAGGAGACCATCCCAGCCAGGAGACCATCCCAGCCAAGAGACCACATGAGGACTTGATTCCCTTCTCAGACCCTTGGGTAGGGGTCCTGGCGCTGGCTGGAAGCTTGAGGCCTGCCTCCTCCCAGGGCCGGGGGTTGACCAAGAGCTCGTGCCTCAGGCGAGGGTGCGGGCGGTAGTCCTGGCGGCTGGGAGCACAGGACCCTGGGATGAGGTCTGTTCCTTCGGGGGCGCCCAGGCCACCTGTCCCGCCTGCACTGTGGTGGGGGTGGGGTGGGGTGGGGTTGACGGTGGGAGGGAGTGCCCCCCAGTCTCTTAGCTGTGGCCTTTCAGGAGATTGCTTTTCGTCTTACACTGTGTGATAGTTTAACTTTTTGCAAGCACGTATATTCTCTTCCCCAGCAGTTAAAAAACATTTTTGAATGATAAAGGTATAAAAAGGAATTAAGTTACCCCTGGTCCCACCAGCCAGGCGCTCTCGTGCACACACACACACTTCCTGTGGGGGAGGGGGAAGTGAGGTGAGAGTCGCTCAAACGTGTCCGACTCTTTGCGACCCTATGGACTATACAGTCCATGGAGTTCTCCAGGGGATCTTCCCAACCCAGGGATCGAACCCAGGTCTCCTGCATTGCAGGTGGGTTCTTTACCAGCTGAGCCACCAGTGAAGAGCAGAGAGGGGCAAAGTAGGGGTTAAATGCTTGGGTTTGTGTCTCGCCTCTCCCCCTTGTTTTCTCACAGGCAGATACACTCACAAGTTACACTTCACCAGCTCGCTGTTAACATTTAGCCAGAGCTTCTCAGCTTCCTGCCAGGTCGTTTGGCCAGGGGTGTGTGTTTCCAGCTACCGGAACGCTTTGCGGCACAGTTCTTTGGCCCAGCAATCTGTAAACACAGCTTACGGGCTCCTCCTCTCGGCAAGGCGTCAGTGTGGCTGGAGGGAGAGGTGGTCATGCACCCATTGGGCACACACTTGTCGGGGACCCCTTGGAGCCTGTCGATGGCGTGGCTTGCCCAGGTCGCGGCATCAAGTGGACAGTGCCGTCCTGGGGCTCCCCTCCCCGAGGCCCCGAGGAGGAGGTGGTCGCGTGCGGGAGGAAAAATGCCTCCTGCCTTTCATGTGCGGGGGGTTTACGTGCCCCGTTCTGCCCACAGAGCAGGTGCCTCCGCGGGGCTACGTCAGCTTCAACAGCAGCGACGAGCACCCCCTGGAGGGGGGCGGCCTGTGCTACAGGGACGTCACCTCGCCCATCAACGAGCGGGATGTGGAGAGCAGCAGCAGCAGCAGCCGAGGTGCGCTTCCCTAGCCGGCAGGGCGGGGGAGAGGGAGGGCGCTCCTGAGGAGTGTGGCTTGGGGCCACAGTCTCTGAGCAGGTCTGGGGGTCGGTGCAGACAGGTCTCACCCCTGGAGTGGCGAGTCCTCGGGAGTGTGTGCGTGCTCCTGCGCTGCCCGCTCTGCGTGACGCCTGGGTCTCCCCGAGAATAAGCAGACGAGCCCTGCTGTGCACAGAGGGCGTGTGGCCCAAGCAGTCAGCACGGAGGCAGGGAGGGCGGGGGCTGGGCTAGGCTGGGCGTTGCCACGGCCAGGTCTGTGGTCAGGTGCCCTCATCTCCCCTCCCTCAGAGGAGCAGGCCTTCTCTGCCAACCCTGTTGCACGGAGCAGCAGCAGCGAGGGCCTGGCCCGGGCCCCGGGACTCAGCAGCGAGGCCTCCCTGGAGAGCAACGAGGTGACCCTGCCCTGCCCTCCCCTCCCCTCCTTGCCCAGCGTTGTGGGGGCACCTGATGGCTCAGCCAGGTGAGCGGGGCTGGCAGGCTGTCTCAGAGGCACCTGGAGCTCCGTGGGGCCGCGGTGGCAGGTGGGACTTTGGTAAAGGGGCCAGACACTGGCGGCGGAGCGGGGAGTGGGGCCTGGAGGGGCCAGCCCAGAGCCACTGTAAACACACACCTCTCACCCAGGATTCGGATCACGTGCGGAGAAGCTCGGTTCGCAAACAAACTAAAAGTTATGTGAAGACCAAGAACCGTTACAGCAGCAGTGACAGCCAGTGGGCTCCCAGCGCCGTGATGTCCTGTGCCCCGGGAGCGAGCCCCCAGACTGACAGGCCCCCGTATTCAGGACCCCAGGTAAAGCCGCAGGTGCTCTTGGATTGCTGAGGCATTTATTGGTACTTACTGTGGGCTGGCACTGTTGAGAAGGGTGGGGCGGGATTCTCCACATGACCTAGAAAACTATTCAGGCTGGGAGGGTTCTCGCTGGGGAGAGGGGCCAGGTATCTCTCGGCTCTACGGAGGTTCCTGTCTTGCTCCCTGGTTTCCATGCTTCTCTCAGCCTCCCTGAGCCTGGGGAGGAGAAACGCTGGACCAGCATCAGCATTGATGTCAGGCGACAGGGACAAGCTGCACGAGAGGCAGAGACAAGGTGACACTCAGGACTGTCCACTGAGGGTCACTGGGGCCGCCGCAGAAGAAACCCTGCAGGAAGGCTACAGCTGCAGGGGTGCGAGTGAAGAAAAAATAACCTCTGAGACCCTGGACGCTTTGGTTTTGTGATCCAAGCACTCGTGAATCAAACACCAGGCATTGGTACTTGCGGCCCGGGCCTCAGTGATGCCGGGGAGGCTGGGTTTCGACACCACAGACGAGAAGCAGACAGGCGGCACTGGGGCCAAACAGAATGAGCCAGGTAGAAGCCGTGCACCGGTCCCAGCAGAGCATCGGGGCCATCCTTCCTGGGAAAAGCCAGATCTTCCCAGTTTGATCAAAAAACGCATCTGTACATCCAAGAAGCCAGATCAACTCTAAGTTGGTTAAACTCGAGCCACATCGATGTGTGACCTGGACACATCACCATCAGTGTCAGAAACAGTCCTGGAGCAAGAGCCTAGTGGCTCAGCACAGACACGGGGACCTCCGGACGGTTTAACAGTGTATTTCTCATCAGTGTCCGCGGGGCCCAGAAAACATGGGGCGACATGTGAACCAGGGACGCGACATCCTGCAAAGCCTCTCCGCCAGAGCACAGGGGACGTGGGGACAGCCCTGGGCGGCAGAGACTGAGGGCCACTGCCGCAGCCTGCAGGGCTGTGCTTCCTGCTGAACTGACGAGGCTGGCCTGGGAACACTGATGGGCTGACCGTGTCCCTGGACGCCCTGAGGATGCGGCTGAGGACACAGAGCAGACGGCCTGGGCTCCCTGCCACGCCTGGGGGTCAGCAGGCTCAGGACGGGCCGGGTGCTGAGCGGGAGGACGGTGGCCCCGCATGCAGGGTGGTCCTTGTCCCGCCCACGTCTTCAGGGCCGCCCGTCCTGACGCGGCCTGCTCACCCCCAGGACCTCGCCACGCTGCTGGAGCAGATCGGCTGCCTCAAGTACTTGCAGGTGTTTGAGGAGCAGGATGTGGACCTCCGCATCTTCCTGACCCTCACCGAGAGCGACCTGAAGGAAATTGGCATCACGTGAGTGTGGGCCTCTGTGGCCAGCTGAGGTCACGGCTCCCAGCGGCGGGGTGGGGTCACCCTATCCAGAAGCCGGCTTCTCCCTGCCGTCAGCTGCCCTCCATCCACTCCAGCGGCCGCTCCTGGCTCAGATGCCGGCGGCCTGGGTCCCGAGGCCCGAGCTGGCCCAGCGGACACCGCTGTGCTCAGGACACCAGACACTTCCCACCTCGCCCCTGAGAGCATCTGAGCAGCCCGGCTCCCCGTGCTGTAAGAGCCGGGCAGGGCGAGGGGTCACGACTCCCTGGGACACTTAGGTCCTCCCCCCAGGATCCTGGGGGCTCCCCGCCCCTTCAAGGCTGGGCCTCTGCAGCGGACGGTCGGCAGGTGCTGAGCGGCGTCCTCCCTGATGCAGGTTGTTTGGGCCCAAGAGGAAGATGACGTCCGCCATCGCCCGCTGGCACAGCAGCGCCCGCCCTCCCAGTGATGCCCTGGAGCTGGCCTACGCCGACCGGCTGGAGGCCGAGATGCAGGAGCTTGCCATCCAGCTGCACAAGGTGAGGGTGGGGCAGGGGGCAGCAGAGAGCCGCAGCCGGGCCCATGACAGCTTGGGGGCAGGAGGGGGCGCCCAGGAGGGCGGGCACATGAGGCACACCGTAGGGCTGGGGCAGGGCTGAAGGCGATGGGCCCCCAGACTGGGTGGGGCAGCGACAGGCGTGGAGGCCAGGGCGGGGGACCCAGCCTGAGGCGCTCTCCCACCCGCCGCAGCGCTGCGAGGAGGTGGAGGCCATGCGGGGCCTGGTGTCCCAGGAGCAGGAGCTGCGGGCCGTGGTGGAGAGCTGCCTCTTGGAGCAGGACAGTGCCCGCAAGGACGTGCGTGCACAGCTGCAGGAGGCCCGGGCCCTGGCCCAGGACGCCGCGCTTGTCCTGGACCAGCTGCGGTGAGTGGGTGTCCGGCTGCCCCCGGCCAGTGCCAGGCTCTGTCTCCTCTGAATTTCCCACCAGTGGGTGGTTTTCAGGGCCTCCTGGAGTAGCTGCCACCCCAGGCCGTCCCTCCCCACAGGCAGCAGAGGGGCCCCTGTGGGCATCCCTGGCGGAGGCTCAGAGGAGATCCCCTGGCCTCGCCCCTCACCGCTGCTTGGTGTCCTGTCCGGCAGAGCCTGTCAGGCTGAGCTGTCAGCCCGAGTGAGGCGGGACGAGTTCCTGCGTGAGGCCCCCCTGTGCCCAGGCCTCCCTGCAGCAGGTAAGGAGGGCGGTGTCCCGGCTGTGGGGCGGGCGGATGAGGGTGGGACGCCTCCCAGGCCGGGTCTCGCCGCCTGTCTCTGCGCTTGTCATGGGGACGCCTCCCCGGTCCCCTCATGCTCCACACCCACGTCCTCTCGGTCTCTCCCGGGAGGCCTTGGCTGCCGGCGCCGTCCAAGATGCCACAGCCCAGCAGGCCGGGCCCTGGCACACTCAGCCCTGGGGCCAGGCCCCTACTGGCCGGCAGCGCTCTGCTTCACAAGCGGGCAGAGAACACGCTGACACGCCACGGGGACATGTGGCTCTAGAGCGCCAGTCCTGTTGCAGTGGTTCAGGGTGCCCAGAACCCACGCCCACCTGGCTGTCTGCTCCACAGACCCCAAAGGCTGGCAGGCCTCCTTGCAGGCCTTGAGCCTCCCGGAGCTGTCGGGAGCCCTGGAGGAGCGAGTCCAGGAGATGGGTGAGTCCAGGGTCTGCAGCCCACTAGCCATGAGGTCCATCCTGCCTACGCCCCAGCTTGTGAAGCCATGACTGTGTGCTCCTGTCCTCAGGGCGAGTCCTGTGCTCGGTGACGCAGAGCCTGGAGAAGCTGCAGGCGCTGAGCGGGAAGGAGAGCTGGCGGGAGCCGTAGCCAGGGGATGGTGAGTGTCCAGCAGCCACAGGCCCAGAGAGCAGGGTCGGCGGGGCGGCTAAGGGAGCCCCCTCCAGTCTGCCTTTTCCCTTCTCAGAACCGGACGTGGGGTGACTGATCCACCCTGAAGCTGTGTGCCCGAGAACAGGAGGGCAGCGAGCAGGCAGCTGCGGCGGCCAGAGGAGCAGCAGCAGCAGGCGGGCAGGCCAGGGCCAGTGCAGGGCAGCGAGGCAGGATGGGGTCTCTTGTCATCTCGTCAGACCCCGGCTGAAGCCCGGAGCCGGCAGGGCCGCGGGGAGCGTCCCCAGGCCACGCTTAGGTTTGCCCAGGTGGGGCGGCCTGGGGCCCTAGGCAGCGTAGGTCATTTGTGGGAAAATAAAACTTACACTCCGGTGGTGCGGGTTCGGTGCTGGCCTGTGGTCCTGGCTGATGAGGCACAGTGAGGGGAGGGCAGCGTCCGGGTGACCTCCGCTGCCCCATCCCTGGCCCTGCGGCAGGACCACCTGTGCAGAGCCCCTCCTGACAGAGCTACCTAGCGAGTGAAGCGCGCCCCAGAAAATCAGAGGAATGAGGTTCAGGTGTTTTATTACGGAGCCAGTGCTCCTGCCCACACGTGCCAGCGCTGCACCAAGGCTCCAAGGCGGGTGCCCAGGCAGGGCCAGGAACCTGCTGTCCTTACCAGCCAGGCCGGTACCACGGAAACCGTCAGCTTCACTGAGAAGTCTTCCCGTACCTAGGAGACCACCAGTGGTGACCCTCCTGCCCCGGGGGCTCCGCTGTTGTCACTGCACGCTCAGCTGGTGCTGCCGGACCGTCTCCTGGGGGCGCCCGCATAGCGTGCTGCCAACAGAGGGGAGGCTCTCAAAGCAGGCCAGAGCAGAGCCACCCAGACCGGGAGAGAGGAGGAAGGCCTGTCCGTTTCCATGGAGAAACCACCGGATCAGGCTCACGGCCCAGCGTCCACAGCACGCAGGGCCACAGTAACCACAGGGAGGTGGCCGCACCCTGCCTGGGAGGGGCAGGCAGCCTGGGCTCCACGCTGAAGGGCCCAGAGCCCCACTCAGGCTCAGTCCCTGGGAAGCAGGGAAGGGACACCTCCTGCGTCTACCCCGGACCTGCAGCCAGGACCAAAGAACACACGGCCTCCCTGTCCCCCCAGCAGCTCCTCTACACCTGGGCCCCACGGCCCTGCCTGTCCACAGGGACCAGACCCAAGGAGGTACAGCTGCTCTGAAAACTCACAAGTAAAGCTAACAACCAGAGTTCACAGTGTCACCTCCTAGCTCAGGCTAGGGCTGGCTCAGGGCAGGATGCAGGAAAAAGTCAACCCAGCGGTAGCCTCCTCAAGAACAAAAGTGCCCTGAGAACAAACCAGCTTCTCCAGGGCCCTGTGCATGCACCCACGGGCAGTCAGACAGCCTCTGGGCTCCCCCCCAGTCCACAGTGAGATGTGTGGAGTGAGCCTCAGCATGGGTGTGCCCAGGCCACCCCCCAGTAACTGCTCAGGGCATTGGAAGTGACAAGATGCCCACTTCCCCAGTCAGGTGGGGCAAACGTAGCACATGCTAGAAGACATGCCCGCAGGAACACAGCCCACAGGCAGATAGAGCTGGGAAAGGGGGGTGGGGCAGGGGCAAAAGGGCACAGGAGCACCTCAGGAGGAAGACGGGAGCAGCTTCTCCAGGGCTTTCTTCTGCTTCTCTGTGGCAGCGGCCAGAGCCTCAGCCAGCTTCTCCTCTGGCATCATGTTGAGCACCTTGAGGGCGAACAGGAGCTGGTACTTGGCCGTACTGATGAAGGCGTTGCTCAGGAAGTTGGGAAAGCCCCCGACTCGGTCCTTCTGGGTGTACAGAGGGACACGGACAAGTCCCAGTACCTGTGGACAGGAGACTAGGGTTGGGACCAGGAGTCTGGGGACGGCAGGGCCGTTGCAGGAGGAGCTGGTGAGCCACTAGGCTGGGGATAGGGCAGCCAGGTTGCCCAGGACATAATGTGAGGCCCCGGCACGGGTGGGGGGCAACCGGCTCCCTCGGGAAAGTGCAGCCCCTCCCTTCCCCCAGCGAGTTTCAACCCCCGCCCCCATGCACGTACCCCGTCCCCAAATCCCAGCCCTCAGTCCCTGGCGGGAAGCCCCCAGTCCAGACCCCATGCTCCCTCTTCCACCTGATGAATCCCGAACACCCCAAGTGTCACTCCCAGGCCTTCTAGGCGATGAAACCCACAACTAGAAAGAGTCATCGTGCCCCCACCACGAGAACCCAGACCTCTGTACTCTGCAGTTCACACCCCCCGGAGCAGGCACCGCCCCTTCCCAGCCTCCCACCGATCCCACGCCCCCACTCCCAGGATTGGCAATGGCAGGCAGCAAGGCAGATGGAACACAGCCCCGAGGGCGCCCCGGCCCGCCTCCCACCCTACCCGGCCCCTGGTCCCTCTCCCCACCCCGAAGCTGAGACAGCGTCACCCTCCCAGCCCGGCCAGGGAACCCTCAGGGAGACGTGTTACCCATCGGTGCCTTCCGCGGGGCCAGAGCCAAACCCCGGGGCGGGGGGCGGGGCCCGGGGCCCGGGCGGCGGCCCCACCTCCAGGCCATGGTCCCGCGAGTGCACCGCGCTGATCTCCACGGCATGCAGCTGCTCCAGCGTCAGCTGCCGCGCGTACAGGTGCGCCACGACGCGGTGCGGGCCCTCGGTCAGGTGCGAGCTCAAGTAGTCAGCCTCCGTGAGGCGGAGGCAGCCCAGGCCCAGGCCCAGCACCCGGTTCAGTCCGTCCTCCAGCGACCAGAAACGCCGGTCCACGAAGCCCCCGGGGAAGCCCAGCAGCCCGTCGAAGCGCATCTGCATCTGCAACGGAGCGCCGGGTCACGGGCGCGGGTCCGAGCGGCGGTGCCCCGTTCCCTGGCCGCCCGCACGCCCGCGTCCTCACCAGCACCGAGAAGCGCATGGGGATGCGGCCGAAGAGCTGACCCGGGTTCGCGGCGTACAGCATGGCGTGGCACGAGTGGCTCCAGCCGGGGCCCAGGCGCATCGCTTCCACCCGACTGATCCGCTTCAGCTCCGGGACCGCCGCCGCCGACATCTTGGCACCAGCGCCCGCGGCCGGACACCGCCCCATAAGTGCGTGCGCGGCCCGCCCCCGCTCGGCGCGGCCAATCCGCGGGCAGCCGCGCCCCGGCCCCCGCCCCTCCGCCAATCGCCGGCGCGCGTCGCGGCACAGCCGTAGCGGCGCCCCGGCGCGTCGTTGCGAGGCGCAAGGAGCGTGCGCGGGGGAGCGGCGGCGCGCGCCCTAGCCGCCGCCCAATAGCCGCGCGCCCAGAGCGTGCCCCGCCCACGGCCCGAGCGGACCAAGGGCCCCAGAGGCCCGACGGCCCGAGCTCACCCGAATGGAGCGCGGACGCCGGATCCCCGGCGCGGGGGCGGCGCCCGCGGAGTCCAGGCTCAGCCTACCCGCCCTAAGAGGGAAGAAGTCCCAAGATCACTTTGCGCCGGGGCTTCCCCCAGCGCCCCCGGTAGCGCCGCCCTGCGGGATTCCCGCCGCCAGCTCCAGGCTCGACTGGCGCCGGCCTCTGGGGGCTCAGCTGAGCCCTGGCACCACAGGGCGAATCCTCCCCTGCAGGCATGCCAGCCCCATCGTTCTGCCACCGGCTGAACACTGGAATCCAAGGTTGCTGCCGTCGGCCTGCCTCTAGAAGAGCAGGACAGTGGGGCCCATGGTCCCAGTCCACTCTCAGCTCCGAACTGGGTGGGGGTGCATGCTGAGGAGCCCTGGGGCTCCCTAAGCCCAGCCTGTTGGGGCAAAAGTGATTGAAATCCCCGGGCAGGGAGCTTCCCAGCTTGGCAGGGGAAGCACACTGACTGAAACTGCCCACCCTGGTCAGGCACCATAGTTCCTATTTGCATGAGTTGTTTTAGGACAGGAGGTCCTGGTAAGGAACAGGAAACTAATAAGCCACCACCAACTGGGAGAGTTCGGGAAAGGTCAAAAAGTGACACCACATGTCCAACCACCTCTCAGAATCCATCTCACTGGCATCCATCTTGGCTGAACAAGGCGTGTGCCACAAGAAAGGACCCTGAGTCAGAACAACTGGCCGAAGACAACCCGGAAACTAACTACATCACCATAAAACCCGAGACTGCGAGCCCCAAGGCAGTGCAGTCTATCCTGGCTTCCCTTACTCTCTTGCTCTCGTCCGGGCGCCCCTTCCCGATAAAGTCTCTTGCTTTGTCAGCAGGAGTGTCTCCTCGGACAATTCATTTCCAAGTGTTACACAAGAGCCCACTTTTGGGCCCTGGAAGGGGTTTCTCTTCCTGCAACAAATAGCGACTCTGGACGGCACTCCTTTGCTGCAACTGACATCCTGACCACTTGGGGTACTCAGGGACCAGCTTGCCTGCCGATGGACCAGACCCAGCGGCCGCAACTGGGACCTTTTTGTCTCTGCTCTGCTCTTGACATGGACAACTGGCCAGAGTGCCCTGACGGGTTAAGGAACAAGAGACTTTACTGACCTTTCTCCCCTTTGCTCTCTCTTTCCTCTCCTTAACCCTTCCTATCCTACTCTTTTTTTTCTAGGCCCCTGGTCCTGGAAGCAGGAATCTGGTCGAAGGGCCGCAACGTGAGCTGAGGATTGGAGACTGATCACCTCCTCTTGGCAGAGAACTCGAATTCTGATTCTGTTCTGTTCTGGTTTCTGTTAAGGATGAGCTCCAGTCCCCCCTTCTCTGGAAGCCCAGGGTAAACTCCCGTCTGGTTTCTGTTAAGGCCGAGCTCCAGTCCCCCCTTCTCTGGAAGCCCAGGGTAAAACCCCGTAAGGCCTGGGTATCTGCAGGTGGCAAGAGACGTCTATAAGGCCACCCCTTTGGCCCTTCTCTCCCACCTCCTCCCCCCTCTTCTTTCAACCTGGCTTCCTTTCCTCCCTTTGAAATCTTTGAAGACCTGAGATATTTTCATTTACTCTGTTAGTACTTGGATCTGAAGTTCTGTGTCTCTATAGGAGGTTTTCTTAGAAACTGTAATCTTGTATTTAAGGGAGTGTTTTATGAGAACTTCCAGGTCTACGTGTGTGTTTTATGTTCTGTGTTCTGATTTGTGATGCCCATTTTGCTTTGTGTGGCTACCATTTGGTTTAGACCTGCTGCCATTTTGTTAGAACTTGATTTTCTTTCCCTGTGTCTTGAGACCAGGGTTCTCAGGAACACTTATCTAGACCATCTCTAACTCCTGAGACTGAGGAAAAATGGGAAGAAGTCTTTTTAAAATTTATATATTCCAACTGTTATTTATAAATTAGTGAATTTTATATCTTAATGTATAATTCATGACTAAGTTTAGAAAATGAACCTAGATCTTGCCTTGTATCTGTCTGAATATGTGTATGTCTTGGCATGTCCTTGTTTCTGGATAACATTTTTGAGATTAATTTGTAAATGAGCTCTATTTAATTGACTTAAATAAAAGTAAGCAGCTTACAAATCAGATAATTCTAAAATAAACTGAATGAATTCCAGGTTCACATGAAGTGGGAAATATTCAGTATTAAATTAATACCTGGTAACACAGACATCCATCAATATGTATAATATTTCTGTTGTACCTAGGTTTCAGTCAGTTTAGTTGCTCAGTCATGTCCGAATCTTTGCAGCCCCATGGACTGCAGCATGCCAGGCTTCCTTGTCCATCACCAACTCCTGGAGCTTGCTCAAACTCATGTCCATTGAGTCGGTGACGCCATTCAATCGCCTCATCCTCTGTTGTCCCCTTCTCCTCCTGCCTTCAATCTTTCATGGCATCAGGGTCTTTTCCAGTGAGTCAGTTCTTCACATCAGGTGGCCAAAGTACTGGAGCTTACTATAGGTTTAGAGGTCAAAGAAGACTATTCTGATACAAATTTGTCAACAAGAAATGTACCTCATTGTGGAAAATACTTTAGGGAAACTAAGATGTGTCTTTAGTAGAAGGTATAAAAATACTGAAAAGAGTTATACATGATCAGGATTTTCTAAAATTGGATCATAATTAGTTGGATAAATGGATTTTGTTAGGAATGACACAGCCATAGGAAAACTGGTTAGAGCCAACTAGGTCCAGTATGACGGAGTCGACTTTCACTAGCTCTTGAGCCTTGGTATATACACCTATTGTGACATCTCAGCAAGCTAAATGATACACCCATCAGCATTGACTGAATCTGACCAAATGTTCTAAACCCTTTTGATTGATTTTTTTGACAAAACTTCCTAAATAAAATTCTGTTGAAGTTCTTTTGATCTCTAGTTAATTTTGTGGTACTTCAGAGCACCCCTGAAACATCCCATATAGAGGTATTAAACGAATTGTGTTTATTTGGTTGGTTAAATTACATGGGAAATATTATCAAATGAGTGATAAATCCTCGCAGGTTATAATGTATGGTAAATTTTACTAATATAGATATCCTAGACATTATATGGAGTTCCTAACATTCTGATATGTCCTAGAATTCTAATGAGAAGCCTGATGACTTCACAAAAGTTAACAAAAGGACTGAATGAACCAGCGAATATGCATTTAACTTTTATGGTTTCTATCTGAAAAAATCACAGGTTTGAATCTGTTTTGGGGGAGTAGGGAAAACCTTCCCTTCAAACTAATTATGACAAGAATTTGGTAAAATCAGATGTTACAAACAAATAACAATTATATTTTCTATCCGACTCCTCCAGAGATTGGACACTCTTGCTTTCTAGTAACTTTATCAGATGAGTTACGGAAGTTATCTCACTAACAGGTACAGAAATCTCAAGGAATTTTTAAGACATTGAAAACGGAAGAATTCACCTACTTTTGTTAGGTGAAATCTATAATAAGCTTTTGGCATGACTTTCCCAGTCCCGAAAGGTTTTATTTTAAAAGTTTAGTCTGAGACTTTAACAGCAAAGTAAAAAGTCTACGATCAATTGGTTATGTAAACCAGGTTAGGCCAAATTTTTGAGAGCATAACTATTTTGCAAACAAACTAGCCTTAATTTGGTTATATTTGATAAAAATGAGGGTAACTTTAGGGAGAAAAAGATGTTTTGATAAATGTTAAATCTGTTTGTTAATGGAGGTCTGTATCTAGTAAGACTCATTTCCTGGATAGTTCTTTGCTGTAATGTGATATTAATGTAAAATTTAATTGAATTCCTAAAGAACACCCTAAGTTTGTTTCTGAAACTTACCTCAGTAATCTGTCTTTGCATAAAGATCAGATGTCTCATGAGCTGCAACCAGGACTGAAGAAGGACATAGTTTAAGGAACTGTCTCTAACCTGGATGGAAGGACCTTTTTATCAGGTACTCTTAACTAGCTCATGCACAGTGAAATTGAAGGGAAATTGACTCAGACTAATTCCCACTTTCAAAGGCCCCTACAGTGGACTGGTCTATAGAGAGGACAGCTGACTTGATGTCACCTTAAAACGATGCTCAAACAGAGGAGAAACTGCAATACCCAGGACGAGAAGATGACATCAGAGATAAGACAGCTTGCCCAAGATGCTGGACCTGACTAGTATGATCATTTAAAATGTTTTCTTGACTTCTCGGACCTTTGCATATAAATCAAATGCTTTTCTATCATAGGCCTGATCCCATGCTAGTTTTAGAAACAATCCAGTTGTTGGGTTTGTGGCCAATTACCTGTGTCTAGTTCTGGGTTACCCTGGTGAATTTCTCTACTCCAAGGCGCTAACTGGTTGACCCTGAGAAAAGACTGGTTGACTTTAAAAGAAAAGAAAAATTATAGTCAGATCCAGGTCACTATTGATAATCACTAGATAGGATCCCCTCACCTGGCCAATTAATGATGCCTGCTGTGACCCTGGCCATGAGTTTATGTTCAGTTCAGTTCAGTCGCTCAGTCGTGTCCGACTCTTTGTGACCCCATGAATCGCAGCACGCCAGGCCTCCCTGTCCATCACCAACTCCCGGAGTTCACCCAGACTCACGTCCATCGAGTCAGTGACACCATCCAGCCATCTCATCCTCCGTCGTCCCCTTCTCCTCCTTCCCCCAATCCCTCCCAGCATCAGAGTCTTTTCCAATGAGTCAACTCTTTGCATGAAGTGGCCAAAGTACTGGAGTTTCAGCTTTACCATCATTCCTTCCAAAGAAATCCCAGGGCTGATCTCCTTCAGAATGGACTGGTTGGATCTCCTTGCAGTCCAAGGGACTCTCAAGAGTCTTCTCCAACACCACAGTTCAAAAGCATCAATTCTTCGGCGCTCTGCCTTCCTCACAGTCCAACTCTCACATCCATACATGACCACTGGAAAAACCATAGCCTTGACTAGACGAACCTTTGTTGGCAAAGTAATGTCTCTGCTTTTGAATATGCTATCTAGGTTGGTCATAACTTTCCTTCCAAGGAGTAAGCATCTTTTAATTTCATGGCTGCAGTCACCATCTGCAGTGATTTTGGAGCCCCTAAAAATAAAGTCTGCCACTGTTTCCCCATCTATTTCCCATGAAGTGATGGGATCGGATGCCATGATCTTTGTTTTCTGAATGTTGAGCTTTAAGCCAACGTTTTCACTCTCCACTTTCACTTTCATCAAGAGGCTTTTTAGTTCCTCTTCACTTTCTGCCATAAGGGTGATGTCATCTGCATATCTGAGGTTATTGCTATTTCTCCCGGCAATCTTGATTCCAGCTTGTGCTTCTTCCAGTCCAGCATTTCTCATGATGTACTCTGCATATAAATTAAATAAGCAGGGTGACAATATACAGCCTTGACGTACTCCTTTTCCTATTTGGAACCAGTCTGTTGTTCCATGTCCAGTTCTAACTGTTACTTCCTGACCTGCATACAAATTTCTCAAGAGGCAGATCAGGTGGTCTGGTATTCCCATCTCCTTCAGAATTTTCCACAGTTTATTGTGATCCACACAGTCAAAGGCTTTGGCATAGTCAATAAAGCAGAAATAGATGTTTTTTCTGGAACTCTCTTGCTTTTTCCGTGATCCAGCCGATGTTGGCAATTTGATCTCTGGTTCCTCTGCCTTTTCTAAAACCAGCTTGAACATCAGGAAGTTCATGGTTCACATATTGCTGAAGCCTGGCTTGGAGAATTTTGAGCACTACTTTACTAGCGTGTGAGATGAGTGCAATTGTGCGGTAGTTTGAGCATTCTTTGGCATTGCCTCTCTTTGGGATTGGAATGAAAACTGACCTTTTCCAGTCCTGTGGCCACTGCTGAGTTTTCCAAATGTGCTGGCATATTGAGTGCGGCACTTTCACAGCATCATCTTTCAGGATTTGAAATAGCTCAACTGGAATTCCATCACCTCCACTAGCTTTGTTCGTAGTGATACTTTCTAAGGCCCACTGGACTTCACATTCCAGGATGTCTGGCTCTAGGTCAGTGATCACACCATCGTGATTATCTTGGTCGTGAAGATCTTTTTTGTACAGTTCTGTGTATTCTTGCCAGCTCTTCTTAATATCTTCTGCTTCTGTTAGGTCCATACCATTTCTGTCCTTTATTGAGCCCATCTTTGCATGAAATATTCCCTTGGTATCTCTAATTTTCTTGAAAAGATCTCTGGTCTTTCCCATTCTGTTGCTTTACATAAATATTGAGTTTATTGTTGTTTAATTAGAGCAACAAGCAAAGTTTCAGTGAAGGAAAAAAAATCTGCAATTATGGGATGGATTTATATAGATAACACCAGGCTACAAGACCTTTTAGAACACCCAAGAAAGATGTCCTTTTCATTATAGGGAACTGGAATGCAAAAGTAGGAAGTCAAGAAACACCTGGAGTAACAGGCAAATTTGGCCTTGGAATACGGAATGAAGCAGGGCAAAGACTAATAGAGTTTTGCCAAGAAAATGCACTGGTCATAGCAAACACCCATGGACATCACCAGATGGTCAACACTGAAATCAGATTGATTATGTTCTTTGCAGCCAAAGATGGAGAAGCTCTATACAGTCAGCAAAAACAAGACCGGGAGCTGACTGTGGATCAGATCATGAACTCCTTATTGCCAAATTCAGACTTAAATTGAAGAAAGTAGGGAAAACCACTAGATCATTGAGGTATGACCTAAATCAAATCCCTTATGATTATACAGTGGAAGTGAGAAATAGATTTAAGGGACTAGATCTGATAGATAGAGTGCCTGATGAACTATGGAATGAGGTTCATGACATTGTACAGGAGACAGGGATCAAGACCATCCCCATGGAAAAGAAATGCAAAAAAGCAAAATGGCTGTCTGGGGAGGCCTTACAAATAGCTGTGAAAAGAAGAGAAGCGAAAAGCAAAGGAGAAAAGGAAAGATATAAGCATCTGAATGCAGAGTTCCAAAGAATAGCAACAAGAGATAAGAAAGCCTTCCTCAGCGATCAATTTGCAAAGAAATAGAGGAAAACAACAGAATGGGAAAGACTAGAGATCTTTTCAAGAAAATTAGAGATACCAAGGGAACATTTCATGCAAAGAAGGGCTTAATAAAGGACAGAAATGGTATGGACCTAACAGAAGCAGAAGATATTAAGAAGAGGTGGCAAGAATACACAGAAGAACTGTACAAAAAAGATCTTCACGACCAAGATAATCACGATGGTGTGATCACTCACCTACAGCCAGACATCCTGGAATGTGAAGTCAAGTGGGCCTTAGAAAGTATCACTACAAACAAAGCTAGTGGAGGTGATGGAATTCCAGTTGAGCTATTTCAAATCTGAAAGATGATGCTGTCAAAGTGCTGCACTCAATATGCCAGCACATTTGGAAAACTCAGCAGTGGCCACAGGACTGGAAAAGGTCAGTTTTCATTCCAATCCCAAAGAGAGGCAATGCCAAAGAATGCTCAAACTACCACACAATTGCACTCATCTCACATGCTAGTAAAGTAGTGCTCAAAATTCTCCAAGCCAGGCTTCAGCAATATGTGAACCGTGAACTTCCTGATGTTCAAGCTGGTTTTAGAAAAGGCAGAGGAACCAGAGATCAAATTGCCAACATCCGCTGGATCGCAGAAAAAGCAGAGAGTTCCAGAAAAACATCTATTTCTGCTTTATTGACTATGCCAAAGCCTTTGACTGTGTGGATCACAATAAACTGTGGAAAATTCTGAAGGAGATGGGAATACCAGACCACCTGACCTGCCTCTTGAGAAATTTGTATGCAGGTCAGGAAGCAATAGTTAGAACTGGACATGGAACAACACACTGGTTCCAAATAGGAAAAGGAATACATCAAGGCTGTATATTGTCACCCTCCTTATGGCAGAAAGTGAAGAGGAACCAAAAAGCCTCTTGATGAAAGTCAAAGTGGAGAGTGAAAAAGCTGGCTTAAAGCTCAACATTCAGAAAACGAAGATCATGGCATCTGGTGCCATCACTTCATGGGAAATAGATGGGGAAACAGTGGCAGACTTTATTTTTTTGGGCCCCAGAATCACGGCAGATGGTGACTGCAGCCATGAAATTAAAAGACGCTTACTCCTTGGAAGGAAAGTTATGACCAACCTAGATAGCATATCAAAAGCAGAGACTACTTTGCCAACAAAGGTCCGTCTAGTCAAGGCTATGGTTTTTCCAGTGGTCATGTATGGATGTGAGAGTTGGACTCTGAAGAAGGCTGAGCACCAAAGAATTGATTCTTTTGAACTGTGGTGTTGGAGAAGACTCTTGAGAGTCCCTTGGACTGCAAGGAGATCCAACCAGTCCATTCTGAAGGAGATCAGCCCTGGGATTTCTTTGGAGGGAATGATGCTGAAACTGAAACTCCAGTACTTTGGCCACCTCATGCAAAGAGCTGACTCATTGGAAAAGACTCTGATGCTGGGAGGGATTGGGGGCAGGAGGAGAAGGGGACGACAGAGGATGAGATGGCTGGATGGCATCACTGACTCGATGGATTTGAGTCTGAGTGAACTCTGGGAGTTGGTGATGAACAGGGAGGCCTGGCGTGCTGCGATTCATGGGGTCACAAAGAGTCGGACACGACTGAGTGACTGAACTGAACTGAACTGATGGTAATTTAGGCATCCGTCTTGGCTGAACAACATGTGCGCCACCAGCAAGGACCCTGAGTCAGAACAATTGGCCAAAGACAACCCAGAAACTAATCCCATCACCATAAAACCCGAGACTGCGAGCCACGTGGCAGAGCAGTTCTCCTGGCTTCCCTTACCCTCCTGCTCTCCGCCCAGGCGCCCCTTCCCAGTAAAGTCTCTTGCTTTGTCAGCAGGAGTGTCTCCTCAGACAATTCATTTCCGAGTGTTACACAAGAGCCCACTTTTGGGCCCTGGAAGGGGTCCCCCTTTTCCTGCAACAAGCCCAGCACACCAAGTACCTTCCACGTCAGACACCACAATGCCAAGTACTGTTCGAGGAAACAGGGTCTCCCCCATCTAAGGGGGGACCTGGGGCTCCAATGAAGGGGGTTTGTCTGAGGGCACCCGGCAGTCAGTGAGAGCCAGGGTCCCACCCTAGACTTCCACCATCTCCCACCCAGTGTCCATGACAGAAAACCTGCGGAAGCGGGCCCGAGTTGCTTACCCGGTGTCAGTACTGGAAGAGGAGGTCGCTAGGGCTCAGCAGCATCAGTGGGGCTCCCCTGGAGCTTGTGGGGCCACGCACTCCACCAGCTGGCCCAGCTTCATTTTTCTCCCATGGTGGACACCGATTTGCATCCCAGCCTGCACTCAGAACAGGCGCACCGTGGCACAGGCTCGGTAGAGCTGTGCGGTGAGGGCAAGCACTGGGCACAGCGAAGGCTGCCCTGGGCAGGGCTGAGCAGGAGAGGGCCAGAGGGCAGGCGAGGGTTGGCAGGACCCACCAGAAATTCACTTGCATTGGGTCCACAGTGGGCTTCCGTCGGGAGATGTCAGGGGTGGGCACCCAACAGGGAGGCTTCGAGGCCTGGCGCACTGCAGTCCATGGGGCCGCACAGAGCAGACGTGACTTAGCGACTGAACAGCAACAGAGAGGCTCTCCCCCACCGAGGCCCTCTGCCAGGGTCAGGGCCTGGCTGGGGCTGCTTACCGGGTTCGAAGGGAGAGCTCATCAAGGGGAGGGGCCAATTCAGAGAGGACGCTGCCTCCAGGCTGCACTCTTGTTAACAAAGGAGGCAGGTTCATCCGGGGTCAGTGTGCAGGGGCATCAGTGCAGCCCACGCAGGAACCCATGTTACACTGAGCATCCTCTCACACTGCGATCACACCTGACCAGGCACAGCCGAGGGTGGCAGCCTTGCCTGGAGCAGGGACAGGCTGCCGGACTCAGAGGGCCCAGGGGAGCCACTCGGAACCGTGTGCAGAGGAGCCAGGGCCCACCTGACAGGTGGTTCTGGTGGTGGGTATGCCATGGCCCAGCCTTCCCCTACTGGGAGGCTTGCTAGTCAGGGGAGCTGAGGCCAGGCAGGGGGTTCCGGTTGGGTGCCAGCATCCTGGCAGCTAAACCTGCCCCTCTTAATTTGCTCCCCACAGGACGGCTGGAGAAACCTGCTCCCTTGCCAAGAAGCCTCTGATCGCTCCTAGACTGAAACTGCACCCCACACCCCCAACTCTGATGCTTTGGCCACTCAAGGCAGACACGCCAGGCCCACTTTCCAGGCCTGTGTCCCTGCTGGGCCATCCGCCGGGGGGCAGCCTTCAGGGCTCAGCTGGAACGTCTCCTCGGTGAAGCCCTCCCCAATCACGGTTAGACCCGCTCCGTCTCATGACCTGCCAACTCGCTTCCTAACGGTCCCCAGACCTGGGAAAGACTTGGATGACTTGTGTGGCGTCTCGCTGACAGAAGGCAGGCTCCTGGGGGGCCTTGCCCGTTTCGCCCTCTGCTGGCACAGCAGGCACTTGGTTCACAGTAGCGGGATGAACTGGCGATGGGTACGGTGATGTCATTGGCACACCTGGGAGCCTGGGGCTTCACCAGCCTCTCAGGAGGCAGGGCCGAGGTCCGAGGGTCCCTCCCCTTTGTTCCAGGCCCACAGTCAGCACGGTGACGGCTGGAAGAGGAACAGCAGCTGTCTTCACAGCCTCCTGGAAGCTGGAAGTTGCTGGCATCTTAGACACAAGGGAACCGGGGCTGCAGCCATGAGCAGGCTCCCACACCACCCGGCCTCCCAGGAGGGAACCCGAGCCTGGCAGGGCTGGGTACGGAGGGAGTGGACAGGATACTGCTGCGTGGTTTTATTACTATAAATATACAGTAAAAACGAACAAAAACTAGCCAATCAGAGTACGTCAAATGATAGCACATGTGAGTCCAAGACAGGCCAGTCTGCACCCTGTCCTGCAGAATCACTGACACCAACACAGATGGTGAGATGTTGGGGTGCTGACCGCGAGAGGAGTGAGCAGCGGGACACGGCCTCCCCGCCTGTGTGTGCAGGTGTGCGTGTGTGTGCATCGCCACGTGTGCACCCAGAAGCACATGGTGGCTGAGAGGGGAGGGCACGCAGGGAGCCAAGGGGCTGGGGCAGGCTGCCCTGGCCGTGGCCTCTGCTCACAGGCTTGACCGGAGAGAAATGGCGTCCACCCTGAGTGCCCCGGGGCGGGGCTGCCAGCTGCCCCGGGACCGTGCTCCCTGGGGCAGCTCCGCAGGGAGCCGGGCCCTCTCTCGCTGGCCGAGGGCTAGCTCCTGGGTGCTGAGACCCACCCACCAGGCTCAAGACCCTGCACGGGCTGCTGGTCCGGGGCACTAAGGCCAAGCGCCCCCTCGGCCTTTCTGCTGCCCAGAAAATGTATCTTTAAAAGATGAGGTCACCTCAGATGGGACCCACAACCCCCAGGCAGGTGCCACCACAGGAACCCCAAAATGAAGGAATCAAGGAGGGATGATAAGTCACGTCTACATGGCAAAGAGGGCAGAGGGGCCCAGAGGCCCATCACACCCCCCGGGGACAGCAGTGCCACCGGCAAGTGGAACCCCGCCTGGAGGGTCTGGTAAGGTGGGCGAGGCTGCCTCTGAGAAGGTGCCAGGCTCAGAGAAGGGCCCGGACAGAACCACTGCCAGTGGCCGGGCCTGCGGGAGGAATGGCTGCCCAGCCGGCTGAGCTGAGGGAGGTGCCCCCCAAGGCCAGTGGGGAGGGGGAGGCCACACGCACAGTGGGGGACAGGCACTGCTTCCTTCATTGGCTGAGACTCGGACCCTGCTTCCTGCCCTCCCAGAGTCCTGCATCGTTTCCTGTCGAGGCTGCACTTGGTCCACCACTGAATTCTCCGCTTTGTTGCGTTCACTGGTGCCAACGGGCCCCACGGGCTTGGGGGCTGTGGAGGCCCATCCAGGCTTCTCGTGGGCAACCAGCCTCCTGGGGCGTGTGGGGAGCGCCCCAGAGCTCGGCGCCCCGGGCAGAAAGCTGCCGTCCTTCATCGTGTACCATCAGCAAACACGTTGACCGTAGAAAAGGGGAGTGGGCGGAGGCAACGGCCAGCTGTCCTCTCGGATGGAGGGTCACACGGCCCCTTGGAGCCGGAGACCACACCGCTGTGCAGACTGGAGGGTCCAGGGTCGCGCTGGGATCTTGGCGGAGGTGGGGGCTCCGTGCTGCCAGCTGGGCCAGGCTCTCAGAGCAGGGTCAGCTCAGCAGCCCTGGGGTCGGGGCTGGGGCCGCCAAGTGGGGGCCGGGGGTGCCCAGCGATGTGGAGGCTGCGGGGAGTCTCCATGGAGGTGGACCATCCTGCAGGGCCAGAGAGCGAGGGTCAGCGGGCGGCCCGCGGGCTCTGGGCTCCTACAGCCGCCTAGCATGTCCGCAGCGGGGCACATGGCGGACCCGGCGACCCTGGCCAGCCGAGGGGTGCCCGCCACTGTCCCCTGCCCACGCCCGCACTGAGCTTTCTGCTTCTGCCGGGCCACTGTCCCGTCACCACTGGGTTCAGCTGGAACTCGGCACCCCCGGCAGAGGGGCACACGCAGCGGGCCCCGGGACACCCCGGGAGGCACCCCCAGGGTGCTATGAACTACCCCTGTGTTCAGGCCACCCCGGGGCACCGGTGCCCTGGGGCGCCACACCATGTAGGCCCCAGGCAGCTTCAGGGGCAAACCCAGGTGCCCCTGGGGCCAGCAAGAACCCTGGGGGGCCCAGCGAGGGGCCTGTCTTCTTAGGAGCTGAGGCTGCACTCGGGAAGCCAGCTCTGCCGTGCAGCCCAGAAGACAAGCACGGTCCTCCACAGCCGGGTCTGAGCCGTTTCCCACTTCCGGAAGTTTTACCCAAGTGGCAACACTATCTTCCAAGGATGAGGCTGGGGCCAACGTCATAAAAGTGCCAGGTGCCATTTCAGTTGAAGCTAAGCGTTGTCACAAAAAGCGACCAAGGAAGACAGGAGAGGTCTGTGGGAGGAACGTTGCTGGTGGCAGACCCCGCGGTCGGGCAGCACGGCTGACCGGGACGGGGGCCAAGTCCTCCAAGGCCGACAGCCGGGGGCGGGACCCCACCACATTCATCTAGAAACCCTGGGCCCTCGAAGGCGCCAGGTTCCTTCTCTCCAGACTTCCCAGCAGGCTGAGGGTGCCTGGAGGAGGGGCAGGGGTCCCCCAGTGCGTCCCCCTCTTTGGGGGTGCTCTCAGAATGGCTTTCAGTAAGATGTCCGTTTGGGCTGTCCGGGGACCACTCAGAGACTGACCCCACAGCATGCTGGTGTTCCAGGAGGTTCCAGAGGTGGGGCACAGGCTAGCTGTCAGCCAACAGTGGGGTCCTGGCTGGCGCTGAGTCACTGATTCTGGGACCCTTGAGGCTACAAGAGCCTGACTGGGCCGCCCGGTCCAGAGGGAAAGTCCTTCGGTTCCAAAGGCTGGTTGGACCCCTCCCGAAGGACCACCTCTCTGGAGCACCCCTGCTGTGGCCTTCGGAAGCCTCTGGATTCAGAATCCAGGGCCCCTGAGAAGACTTCCCCATATGGGGAAGCAGCCCCCCGCCCCGTGTGCGAAGGCGTCACGTACCGGCTTACTCCTCTAAACCAGCGGAGCAGGAGCCGGGCCCCAGGGCTGCCAGAGGAGGAGAGAGATGGAAGCTCGGTTAGCAGGGCACTCAGAGGGGCCGCACGCTCCAGGCAGAGGCGCCGGCGGCTGACTGAGGTGCAGGTGCGGCGGCAGGGTGTGATAGGAACAAACGCCACACACACACACACAGGCTGATGCACCAGAGAGGTGCCCAGCGCCTTTCCCGAGAGCGTGCCCGGGCCTGGCGCTAAGGCAGAGGACGCCAGGCCAGGGAAGGACGCGGGCAGGCGGCAGGGACGAGGGGCTGGGTGTGGTGGGGCCCAGCAAGGGCCTCCAGCCCGCGGGGCTTCTGGGGCACCGGGCATCACGGGTCTCTCCGTTTTACGGATTTGCCCGTCCCCCCTTTATCCCATCTGGCAGGTTACACTAAGATCCACTAAATCACGCTCCCTTCACCCAGAGGACACCGTGCAATTGCTGAAAAGAAGGCACCCCTAACGTGTGGGGACTCGCATTCTTAAAGCCACACAGTGCGCAGGAGATGCTCAGGGTCTCTGCTGAAGGAGGAAGCCTGGGGGACAGAGGCCGCGGCGTGGGGGTGGGCGGTCACAGAGGCGGTGGGTCCCTGAGGGCCCCAGCCCGCCCCCAGGAGCAGGCAACCAAGCTGGGGGGAAGCGGGTGCAAGACAGCCCAGCGTGGCCCCTGCTCCACTCTGGCATTGAGAACCAAGCCCACCCCGCTGTCCACACAAGCACCAGGGCCAGCCAGTGGCCTCTGCCACTCTCCCCACCCCGCAGCTGGCCAAGATCCATAGGAGGACTGAGACACGCTGGGGGTCCCGACCGCCAGAGGTCCCGGGCCCACTGATGGGCCGGGCCAGCCCTGCAGATGCCTGGACGCTCTGTGGGCCGCTCAAGGGGTGAGAAGTGGGGGCGGTGGCCCTGCACTGGCTAAGTGTGCTCGGGGTGCCCCCCAGTGGCACCCAGGGGCCAGGGCAAGAGGCCGTCGGCAGGATCAGGATTCGCTCAAGGCTCCAGGAAGTGGAGCCTTTCCTGATCCCTCCATCCCACTCTACCCGACCAGGTTTTCATCCTCAGGAAACGCCAGGTCCTCTGGAGTCCCGAGTTGCTCTAACAGAGCTTTGCCTGTGGGTTCCTCTGGGGGGGCCTGTGTGTGCCGGTGAGCCACCTGCTGCCCTGCTTCCTCACACCAGCACCCCGACCTCCAAGCCCCCTCTGTTTGCACAGGCTCTGCTGCTCAGCCAGAAGCCCAGGGACAAGAGACCCTTCCGCACTGAAGCCCGTCTCAGCCCCCCAGTGCCCGGCCATAGCTCAAGGTGGTGTGGCTCCCAGGGCAGGCGGGGGCAGAGAGGAAGGCCTTCCCCGCCACCAGGAAGGAACCAGGCTCTGAGGCCAACAAGGCTGCTCGTCTCGACTCCAGAACCTCAGGTGTGCCGCCCTTACCTGGCAGGTAGACGTCGGCAGGTGCACCAGGCTGGCTGCGGCCACAGGGCTCGGGGCTGCCATCCTGCAGGACATTCTCGATGGATGGCACGCGGCTCCCTGCAGGGGATGGAGGCAGGTGGGGGGCCTGCGGGCAGGAGGTGGTCCAGCCGTCCCCCCGAGCCCAGACCCTACCCCAACTCCCCCGTTCTCCTGGGACCGAGGCAGACGGTCTATCATATTTTCTTCCTTTTTCCTTTTCTCCTGCCCCCCACACCCCTCCCAGCATGGGGCTCTGTTTTGTTTTTATTAGAAAGACATCCCATGCCCATATTGAAAAGAACGTCTGCTATCTTCCAGAACGGGCAGGTGGGCACACAGCTCCAGGCCCACAGCAGGGCGTTCACGTGGGGAGTGGATCCTCCTCTTTACATGTCAGACCTCAGCTGGGACCTGCCCTGCACTTCTGGGGCCCTCAGAGTGGCCTGCATCCCGAAACAGGGACCTGGAGGCCCCCGGTCCTGGCGCAGTGTGCAGGCAGGAAGGAGCTGCCACCACCAGAGGGTGAAGCCGAGGCCTGAGGGGCAGAGGGGCCTGCCTGCACGGTGAGCAGGGAGCGACAGCACTGGACTCCCGGGGGGACACCCCTTCCTGGCACCACTCCCAGGGGCCTGCAGGCCGTGGTCACCCCGTGACTCTCGAGGCCAGGGGCCACGCAGCTGGGAGGGCTCATGACACCAGAGACGGCAGGGTGCTCTGGGGATCTTGACCACACCTGGGCCTCCCCCGACACCAAGCCTGGTGAGCCTCTGTCTCCCTGTCTGATGCGGGGAGGAACCACCGGGATGGCAGAGGGATGGCGTCTCCACGTCGCATCACCTCCCTTGAGGCCCCACCGTGGCTTGGTGGGTCACCGCCCTACCCAGAGCCAGTGCCTGGCAGCGGTAGCCGGGACTGGACCCCAGGGGCCACCGAGTGCTAACGAAACCCTCTGCTCAGGAAGGGCGCATGGGGGACACACAGGGGAGGGGCTGGCTGAGCTGTGCACACCCTCTGGCTGTTGGCCACACCAGGCCCGAGTCCCAGAGGCTCCGGTGCGACCCCGCCACGGTGGGACAGGCAGAGCCCCAGGCCAAGAGCATGGGGCACCAACCACAGCAGAACCGTCCAGGGGGGAAGAGAACAAACGGCTGTTGCCACTAAAGGACAGGCAAGGAGGGAAACCGGGCGGCCGAGGGCTGTCCTCCGGGAGACGTGCAGGAACCGCGGTGTGTGGTCGGCCAGCACAGCTCAGAGAACCCTCAGAGGAGCAGGGGCGGAGCACAGCAGGGCTCAGGCCCGGGAGCACTCACCTTGCTTCAGCGACGAAGTCTCATCCACTGTCTCCGTCATGAAGCTCTAAGACACAAGAGACGTGCTTGGACCCTGGTGCTGACATCTGGGCCCTGGACACGGGGGCCCCCACGGCCTTCACCCACGAGCAGTGGGGGCTGGGAGGCCAAAAGGCAGGAGGCGGGGACAGATGGACAGGGAGGGGCCTCACCTCGGGGGAGCTGCTCAGCGCCAGCCCCGCCCCACCCGGCGCGGGCAGAGCCTCTGAGTCATCCTCCTCGTGGATGGGGGACGACGGGGACCGGAGGGTGCTGGGGACAGAGCAGGCAGAGGACAGGTGGGTGAGCTCAACCAAGCCAGCCCCAGGGGCCCCAAAACCCGGGGAAGGGCCAGCACAGGTGCACCAGGCCAAGGAGTGTGTGCAGGAGGCCCCCAGGGCCCTTACAGAAGGGAAGGGAGCCACAGTGGCAAAGCCTGGGGGGAGCGCAGGCGGCGAGAGGACAAGCCCGGGGCCTCCCCATCTTTGGAGCCACTCTAACACGCAGAAGGTGGCGAGGCCGTGGGAGTTCTATAGAACCTGTGCCTCTTTTCTACTGTTCTAGAAAACCCGTGAGAGTCTGAGAAAAACTGAGCCCAGCACGGCTGGTCACCAGCACCTCCAAGGGCGGCCTGGAGGACCCATGACTGACCCGTGGCCAGATCCCGGGCACGTGGCCCCCGGCTCATGGGGGGCAGGCGGGGTGGGGGAGGTGCAGCTGGCAGGGCCGCACGCCGCCACAGGGGGCTGCCGGCGCCGGGCTCACCTGTCGGGGGACTTGTTCTGGGGCTTGCCCTTCTGCAGGCTGCTTTCCACCATCCGATCGATCCCGGCAAGTGGACAGCTGGCCTGCGAGAGGCCATCTGAGACGCCCGAGTATGTGATCTCCTCATAGAGGGGAGCCGTGGGGACGGCCGGGGGGACGGCCGGGGGCACCGCCCGAAGGCCGTTGAGTGCCTCAAGCAAGGAGATGGGCTCGTAGCCGGGCGGGATGCTGTCAGCGCTCTGCGGAGGGAGGGGTGTGAGGGGCCAGCCGGCCAGGCACCCGCCCACTGCCCATGGCGCCCCCGAGACGGTCTGCTCCCCAGAGCCTGCTCTCTGACCGTCCCCTGTCCACTCCACCTTCCAGGGTCTCATCCCCCGCCCTCGGGGGGCACCCCTGCCCAGGGAGGCCTCGGCCATCAGCCGCGGCCCTGGACATCCAAGTGTCCGTGTGGCACCCAGGATGGAGGCAGAGAAGGCGTCCAGAAGGCCGCCCATTCCGGCCTCAGCCAGCCCCTGCCTGGCTTTCTGCTCCTGCCCGGTGGGCGCAGAGAGTGGGGGGCGCGGTTAGTAAGAGGAAGGGCCGGAGCAGGAGGGCAGCAAAGCCATGGGAGAAGCCGCTGGGAGCACGCGGTCCAGGCCAAGAGGACCCGCCCGACACAGGGGTCGGGCCTGGAGACCCTCTGGGGCTGCGCAAGCACTGCTGGGCCGACACGGGCTCCCGGGGTCTAATGGGCCCAGGACTGGTAGCCCACGCTGGGAGGATCCAACCAACGGGCTAAGTTCAGGGCTAAAGGCGAAGGGAGCGGGAGGCCAGGCACCAAGGGAGTTAGCTGGGTCGCCAGGGCCGTGGGTGGGACGGCCACCTGCCATCAGCTTGTGAGCGAGGTGAAGGGCAGCGCGCTCTCCTCGGAAACCCTGCCTGCCCCGCTGGCCTGCAGGAGGTGACAGGGTGACCCTGGGGGCCGGGCGGGCAGAGGAGCCGGCTGGGGCTTCCTGTCCTCAGCGGGTACCTCTGGGCCACCTGGGACCACGGCGCCTGCATCTGCTCCCAGGCCGCCTGAGGGTTCATGTTATTACTCTGATCTCCCTCACCCCTCGGAACAGGGGGAAGAAAAGGAAATCTCTGTGTCTAAGCTGACCCTTGGGGACCCTGACTCTCTGCCTTTTACCAAGGGGGGTCCAGGCAGAGGCCCAGCCCGGCAGCTACTCACTAGCTGGCCCCTGCCTGCCCCCACCCCGAGATGCAGGGAAAACGAGAGAAATACGAGTGTCGGCCCGCAGGGCAGGGGTGCAGGGTGAGCAAGCGTGAGGGACGTTCGCAACAAGAGCGGCAGCCTTAATTCCACCTCCGACGTCATTCCACTGCCAGCAAGAAAAAAAAGGGAAACAGGACACTCGGGAGGAAGCAGAGCTGGCGAGAGGGGTGCCGGGGCTTCGTGCCGACAGACCTTGTGTTCTGCTTGTTCCACAAAACTCCCTTCCTGGGCGGGCACGCCGGGACTGGGGAGAGTGGGTCTGACAGGTTAAAGGAACTGGACACACTGGCCTGGGTGAAAGTGCATGCCCGTCACTGCAGTCATCGGGGCACGGGGCAGAGACGAAGCCACGGGGCCAGACACACTTACTGTTTCCCCTTTAGGTTTCTTGCTGGCCAGTGAGGCGGGGTGCGACTTTGATTTTTTAAAGGGACACTGTCAAGATAAAAATCATAGGTTTTACCGCTGCCACCCCCCGTGCGGCGCCGAGCGGGCTGGACGGGGTCTCCCTGGCCTTCTGGCCTCCGGGCAGGCCGGGAGCCAGCACTTTGCAAACTCTACCAGCCTCTGAGCCGCGGGGACCTGGCTGAGCACAGGTTCTACCTCGGGGCCTGGGTAGGCTGGGCCTCTGCATCCTATTGGCACTGGAGGAGCCGGTCCCTGTCCCTCGCGGCCACTCCTGGTCTGGGCTACCCCCCACCCCTAGCTGAGCAGCAGGTCCTGGCTGGGGCGGGCATGACAGTGGCCAAGCACGCCCCACGAAGGGGCCCAGCTGGGCACAGAGAAGGGACCTGGAGGCCCCAACACAGCCTGGTCGACTCATTGCCAAGCCTGACTCCTAAAGATGGAGTTAAAGCCCCTGATCGCTCCCATTCGGTGCTGATCTTAAGATTCACCGCAGAAAATGGCTCACGTGGGCTCTGGTGCTTCGTGGAAACCGCTCCTGCAGGGAACGTGGTGGAGAACGAGGGCCACTTACTTGGGATCATAACCTCCAGAGAGGGCGGCGCTGGCCCTCGGGAGCGTGCGACGTTAACCATCCGTGCCCCGGGCTGCCCTGCACTGTGGGAGGCGCCTCAGCCCTCTGGACAAGAGGGACAAACATGGGAGGGTCCCACCTGACCCTCGGACACCAGGGCAGAAACCGGGAGCGGCGGCAGTAAGAACCCACTGCCCGAGCCCCACCCTCCGTGGAGCAGCCAGACTCCTGCCTCGGAGTGGGAACCCCAGCACAGTTCTCTCCACCAGAAACATGGGCAGTGCTGGAGAAAGTGCTCACTGCTCTGAAATAAAGTCCACCGGTAAATGACCGAGGGCCTGGTTTCAGAGCTAGAAGCCCTGGTGCCCACAGGCCTCGCAGGATAAACAGTGTGGCTGGCCAGGGAGAAGTGGGGAGATGGGTACCCCCCACAAGGGGCATCCTTGCCCCTCGTCCAGGGGCACACAGCACCTTCAGATACTGAAAGAGAAGCTAGAAAGCTGAGTCTCCAGGAGGATTCTCAGACTTAAACACTGGCCCAGTTCTCAAACACTGGGGCAGAACTCATCACACCTGCTGGCCCAGGGCAGGCACCGTCTGTGGGGATGCCAGGCCGGGCAGTGTTGGCTCATCTCCCTTTTAGAGCATTGGCAGGGCCTCTGAGAATCACGGGATCCAAACAACTGAATCGAGAGCCAAGAAAACAGGCTCACAGGCCGACAACGCTCGAAGCCAGCGGGGACCCGAGAGCCGGGCCTGCCCCACGTCCATCCCGCATCTTCTGCCCCTTTGCCCACCTCGGCGACCCCCGAACCCCTGCCCTGTCTCTCCACATTCCTTCTGCTTCTCCTCCTGCCCTTCTCTCAGGACCACCCTGTCAACCTTCATCCCCATCCGCCTATGTCTGTGTTTGTATCTGTCTCCCTCCCCTTCTCTCGAGGTCCCTGAAGCCTGATCTAACTCCCCTCGTCCGCTGCAGCAAGGTCTGACCCACGGTTCCTCGGGAGCAGGTCCAGCGGACGGCTGCAGGTGCCCTCCTGTGTGCCTGGGCAGGGGCTGGGAGGGCAGGGAGCAGGCGAGGACACGCCACTGCCGCCCTTCGGAGGAGAATTCTCTTCCTAAGAGCACACAATGCCCCTGGCTGTCTGGTGTGATGGAACAGAGGTGACCGACACCATGACTCAGGCTCAGCCAAAGATCACCTGCATCTCAGAACCTTGCTATTGGAAGAAGCAATGTCCTCGGGGCAGCCAGCGCTCACGGGGCCAGGGCCGGGGCCAACCCCCCGACTCAGCCTCACAGCTGCCCCCTGGGACCAGGCAGGTGAGCCAGGGGCCCCGAAAGCTCGCAGGGCACAGCCCTAAGGGCAGAGCCTGGGCAGTCCCCTGCTGACCCACCAGGCCCACTGTCCTCGCTGTCAGAATGTGAGGGTGGGGCCTTACAGTGGGCGGGGCTTCTCCCAGGCCCCACCCCTGCCCACTCCAGCTCTGACACAGAAAGGAAGAAGCACTCACAGAATGCTCGTCGTGGTCCATGCTCTGGGCCAAAACGGGGCTGAAGGAGATGGGGGACAGGGCCCCCGGCTTCTTGCGCACCGCCCGGATCTGCAGAAGAGCCCGGAACGCTGCGGGGAAGGGATGGGTTCAGGTCAGGTGGGGGCGGCACCCTGAGACCCTGCTGAGTTTCGCTGACCCTGACGACCACCCACCCCGCAGTGATCCCAGAAGAGGCCCGGGTTAAGGTTAAAGGAGAAAAAAAAAAGAAGGGAAAGAATATAAGTTGATTCCTCCCCGTAGAAAGCCAGAGGCTCCAGGGAAACATGCCACCTTCTTGGAATCGAATATAAGAATGAATTCCTAAGGACCATGATTCTCAGACACGAGGAGTTTCAGTCAGTCCAATACAGCCGATGAAACAGATGACCACCATTCTATTTTAGTTTTCAGGTGGATGAAGAATTTGTTTTGTGAAAAGTACGGTAGTCATGAAATAACACTTGTTATTGAAAACGAAACAAACGATTTAATCACAACAAAAGCCTTCAAAATGCCCTGCCTTGGTCTCCTTTGACTGTATATACAAACTGAACGCCTTTAAGCTGGAATGCAATTCACTAAAAACAGAAGTAAATCCAATTGGGAAACAAAGGAAAATGACATGTTATTGATACTTACTGAATGTAAGTTAGGTTTTTGAATATGTTATTCATAGGGCAAAGAGCACTTAGTTACAAAGACCAATTTGCATTAAAAAAAAAAAAACAAAACCTGGACTTTTTGGGGTTTTTACTAGGCTTCAGGGGACCAGCTTGTAGGATCTCAGTCCCCACCAGGGATTAAACCTGGGTCACAGCAGTGAAAGCCTGGAGCTCTAACCACTAGGCTACCAGGGAACTCCCTGAGCTTTGCTATTTGTAACTCACACTTTCTTTTTCTCTGCCAGGGCTTCCCAAGGCCATGAATATTGATTAACTGCTCTGGAGCATGATTTTAACGTAGCTGTAAACTATCCATCAAGAGAGCTTTCCAGTGAACAGTCACTGACCAAAGAACTAAACACAGCAACAAAAACATGCTTTTATGACCCGAATTTCAAATCTACCGATGCATTGCTTCTGAAAGCAACAATGCACCTGACAGCCCCCTATGACTGGGAAAAAAAAAAAAAAAAAGCCATCCTTTATTTATTCAGAGAGAATGTCCCGCAGTGGCCACATGAGGGCGCCCTCGCTGCCCACACCCAGCACCCACCAGGACCCGGCCAGGACCCCAGAGACACCAGCAGGACCCACCCACTGAGGACGTTCCTTCTCTGCTGGAGGATGGATGTTTTACTCAGAATTCAGCCTGATATGACAACTTCCTCCAGATGCTCCAGGAAACCAAACTAAACTCCGTGATAGTTTACACTCAGCACACTTTCCACTTTATTGTCGTGTCTTATCAGACGCATTTGAAAAGACCCTGATGCTGGGAAAGATTGACGGCAGAAGAAAGGACGACAGAGGATGAGATGGTTGGATTCCATCACCAACTCGATAGACATGAGTTTGAATAAGCTCCAGGAGTTGGTGATGGAGGCCTGGCGTGCTGCGGTCCATGGGGTCGCAAAGAGTCCGACACGACTGAGCGGCTGAACTGAACTGAACTGCTCCGAGTCTGTCCCACATACTCCTTGAGAAGCTGAGTTGCTGATCGCGTCTGGGCAGCTCCCTGCACACACCGGCCGCCAGTCCCTCCTAGACCGGGTCCGACCTCCCTGGAGGTGCCGGCCATGACCGCAGGGGCCCTGCCTGTGCCCCCCTCCACCACCCGCCCCACTCACGCAGCCGGCAGATGGGGCAGTTGCTGGCCTGGTAGCGCAGCGTGTCTGCACAGGAGTTGCAGAGGCAGAGGTGGCGGCAGGGCAGGATCAGCGTGTCCCGCAGGTCAGACAGGCACACCACGCACTCGTTGCTGTTGTCGCTGTTCTCCTCGTCCGAGGGCTGCGGGGACACGAGGCACCCAGGGTCAGTGGCTCCTGAGGCCAGAGGTCAGGGGCTGTGGGGGCCAAGGGAAGCCCCTGGGGGAAGAGGAAGGTCACCGAGGAGCAGGGTGCCCCCCCCATCCACCCCCCAAATCAAGAGGACTCAGGTCTCCTGTTTCCCACAATTAAGGGGGTCTGTGCCCCCACACCCGGGCTCTGTGGGCCACCAGGCTCCCCTCACGGATGTCGCACCGCAAGCTGAGCCACTGCTGTAGGGGGGAAAGGCCAGGGCCACCTGGGCAAGGTCTGGGGGCAGGAGCAGGCCCGGCGTCCCAGGCTGCCCTGACAGCCAGAGCCCAGTGATGGGAAGGAGGCAGCACATTTGCTGGAAAAAGGACAAAACGTCCCACAGACTCTGATGACTCAAGAATGAAGGAAAAGTGATGGAGCCTGGGGTCCTGGGGCCTCCAGGGGAAGGCACGTCAGGGCCCTGGCCAGGATGGGGGAGCCAGGCAGGTCACCACCTCCTAGCAGCCAGCGGAGCGCAGAGGGCACGTGGCCTGGCCCACCTGCGGGGTCGCGAGCACGCACCTTGGTCTCCTGGTTGTTCTTGTTCTCGATGCCATAGATCTCCTGCAGCAAGTAGCTAACCCGGTCCACCTGCAGGGCAGAGCGGCCTCTGGGCACTCGCCCCCACAAGGGCTCCTCTGCAACCCCCGGCCCGACACCCACTCCCAGAGGCCGGGCTCGGGTCCTGGGGGCAGGCCTGGGCGTCTACTCTGTCCAGCCCCGCCCCCCTCCCCCCTCCCAGCAGGGAGCAGATACTGCTGGAGACGGGCAGGGCGAGGTGCCCACGGGAAGCATGGACACTGGGTTCGCCAGGCCCTGCCCAGCCCAGAGGGCATGGAGCCAAGCTCTACTGGGGCTGGTGACCACACCTTCTGTTCACCTTATCAGGCCCAACCCCACAGGAAAACGACTCCAGACCCTCCTGTCACCCTCCCCGCTCCAAGATGGACCAGAGTCAGGCCTCGAGCTGACTACGTTTCAAAGTGCCCTGAGTTGCTGCATTTCCCACCACACGGACAACCAAGACCCTCCTGAGAGCCATGGTGTGCCAGTCAGCTCTCCTGAAACCCGTGCCTGGACCACCACTGGGGTCTCCTGCCCTCCAGCCACCTCCAGGCGTTGGCCCTCCCAGGGTTCTCGCGAGCCCTCTCTTAAAAAACTGACCACCGCCAGCCCGGGCCGTGGCTGACATGCCTGAGCAGCAGCACACGAGGACAACCTGATCATCACAGCTCTGGAGAAAGACCCCACCGGGGCCACAGTTAAACCAGCCTCTAGGCTCGGCTCAGGGCCCCGGCCTCTAAATCCTCACAGAGCGTACTGCAGCAGGAGACCACCAGGGTAATTCTTCCTGGGGCTGGAACATGGAGTTACTGACTCCAAAGAAAGGCCGTACTGGTCTACAGCTCCCATAGGTTCCAAGAGATTCCATCCTTGCCTTAAATATGGATCAAGTCAATTCAAGTCTTTATTCAACATGGAGGTCATTTCAGCAAGTTGGAAGGATGAAGGGGAAAAACTGCAGTGTTTCTTTCCTAACTTCTTCCTTCCTTCCCTCCCTCCCTCCCTCCTTTCATTCTGTCCATTCACATGTTCAGCTAACATTTACGCAACGCTAAGTTTAAGCTGGATAAGACTCAGGACTACAGTGGTCAACGCAGGTATGTGGTGGGTACGCAGTACACGCAGACACACGCTGTGACTCTGACCCTGACCTTCTGGAGCCCAGGGCCCACTGCAGCCGTGTCACCAGCTAATTCCGCAGCAGCCATGGTGGCCTCGCAGAATAACCCATAGAGATCACAGGGTCACGTGTGTGCACAAGTCTCAAATCAAAACAGCTCCCAGTGTTCCCTCTGACGGACTTACGATTTGCTTCTGCTTTAAAGGCTTCACGGAGAAGCTGCCGTCCACGTGCTGTGGGGGAGGAAGACCCAGACATCAACCCGGCCGTGCTCAGGCCCACCCTCGGTCAACCCACGTCGCCGGGTGAAAAAAGGACCCCACTGAAGACTCAAGAGTCAGGCCAGGGATCCTCAAATCAACCCTCTGACCTGGCTTCGAAACTACCCAGACAATCTTCTAAATATACTGCCACCTGGGTTCCACCCTGATCTACAAAACCCAGCTCTCCCTGGGTAGTTAGTTCTCCAGGAGGCTCAAGTTCACCACCATCAGCCTTGTCCTGACGACGGTGCCTCCCTAGGGCGAGAAGCAGCATTTGGACAGCAAGAACTAAGACGGGTGGCTCCAGCCCTCAGAAAACCTGGTCTAATCGTGAAGACAGCCCGAGGGCATCACATGCCCGCATCAGCAGGGAAGCCCAATGCTCAGAGCCATGAGGACAGGCGGGCCAGGCGGGGTCTGAGAGCCACACCGCTCCGAGCCACGGTTCATCAATCACAGAACCTGGTCTGAGCTCCTGCTCCCCAAACACTCCTTCTGAGTCCACCGAGACCAGCACCCGGACTTTTCTGTAAGCCTGGCAGGTTCTGAGCCAAGTTTCTAGTATACTGCACCCCAAAAATAAGGCCGTTTCTCGCGGGGCTCTAAACGCAAAGCACAGAACGAAACGTCTGCCAGCGACGGCCCATCGCCGGCCAGAGCACACAGATGGGGACAGTCACCGTCCCTTCCGACCAGGCCAGCCTGGGGAGTGTAGCCTGGGGGCCCAGAGAGGGAGAGGGCTGCCCCTACTCCTCACTCGAGGGGCCTCAGGCTGGCTGACCGACCCTCCGGGGGCAACGGGAAAGGCCCGGATCACAGGGAGGAGCCGGGCTCACACAGGAGGCTCTCAGGGCTGGACACACAGCTGAGGGAGCCAGGGTCCCACAGGACGTGCAGGTCTGAGCCCGGTGTCCTCGTCGGGTCCTGCTCCTCAGCCACCTGGGCCACAGGCTGATGCTGAAATCTGCCCGGTGCTGGCCGATGTCCACAGGTGGTGGGGGTCGGCCGTGGCCTCTGCAAACAGGGGCCACGCCCCACGACTTCCAGCACGGCTCTCAGTGAGCAGGCACCCTGTCCCCACACCGCCAAGCCCTCACTCGCTGTGTGCATGGATACACAGAACTGCCTGGCCCCCAGGAACAACAGAGCCAGCGAGAGGACCATCCTGAGACCCTGAGACTCCCTCGTGCAGAGTTGGCGGTGAAGGTGACTGTAATACGTACCCCCACCACACACTGAACACATGAACAGCCAGGGCCTGGACTCGGGTCTGGGTGGGAAGAAAGGGGCAAACACCTAAGCTCAAACACGTGTAACGCCAGTAAGTGAATCCTTCCATGTAAATGGTATCTTTCTATGTGGGGCACCCCCAACTCAGGGCCCCCAGGAGGGCGTGAGCCTCACATCCAGGGCCGTGCCAGGCAGACAACAGACCCTCGGCCACCCCACCAGCATTCACTGGGCGCCTACTGTGTGCAGGACACGACAGTAAAGAGAGGTCAGCGGGGCAGTAAGGAGCAGGATGGGACTTACCTTTTCGAAGGCGGCCAAGAGCACGTGGGCATGGCCGGTCACTTCCACAACTGCCCGGGAGAGAGAAGGGTGGTCAGAGCCGGCCTCCGCCACCCCAGCCCCAGTCCTGGGCTTCTTCTCTCAAGATGGCGCTTCCCCAGCTCGCAGCCTGCATGTGGAGCCCACCCCACCGGGGACCCCGTGGCCCACGGCAGCGGGAGGTGGTGGTCGGCACTGTCCGGGTGCTGATGGCCTTTGTAGCTCCCCCGCAGGGTGGATGCCAGCGCCACTGGCCTGTCTGCCCTCGGCTCCACCCCGGGGGAGCGGGGTCGGCACCGCCCGCGGCCAACGGGGCACCTGGAACCCTCAGCCTGCTGAGCCACATGGGCACTGTCTCTGGACCGAACCCCGCCGCCCCTGACGGATGGGGTGAGAAGGTCCTCGTGCCTGGAAAGGGTGTTGAGGGGAGATGCCACTCACCATCCCCCTCATCCACCACGGCCTGGATGACCACTGGAAACACGCCCCGGTCCAGGTCAAAGTTCAGCTGAGGAGGGAAGGAGGGAACAGTGGTCAGAGCAAGCTGGAGGAGCGGGTGCCCTGAGTGGGGGTGTTGTGGCAGTGGGGCCAAAGCACGCAGACGCCAGTTCTTCTCTGCGGGAAATGGAGTAAAAGGGCGCACTTGTGCTCTGCGCGTAACTTGGGGCCACGGGGCACATCTATGCCACCTTTTCCAGAACGTCCTCACCTGCCCTCCCAGCCCCGGGACCTCCACACTGCCCATGTGCGGCCCCCCAACCCTGGACGGTCCCGGAAACACAAGCACTCACGCCGGCCCCCTGCGGCGGGCGCCCCCTGACACAGCAGCGTTGTCACGGCGCGGCCGCCGCCCAGGGAGGCCCAGCCAGGCCACACCGTCTCCCCCACCTGCTCACGGACGCCGGGCTGCGTGGGCTGGCCTCTGCCTGACCCTACCCGGTGCACCTCCAGGCACCGGGTGCCGTGGCGACCCGTGTCTAACCTTGGGAAGAACAGCTCCCGCCTGGCCCAGCAGAGACGGATGCAGAGTAGAGGAGCCCGTGTGGCTGTCTGGGCTTCAGAAGGGACTCCCCTCACCATCCCTCCCCTCCAGCTTAAACACGCCTGCGATCCCCACTGCCCTCCCGCTGCTGACCACGCTCCACCCATGTGTCCACCCGGTGTGGCCCTACGTCTGTGCACCAGTGGGGCGTCACACGGAGCCCACGGGGCGTCACACGAAGCCCACGGGGCATCACACGGAGCCGGCGGGGAGTCACACGGAGCCCGCGGGGCAGAGGTGCTCAGTGAACACACCTGCCTCAGGGGGGTGCCCGGCGGGTCCCCAGCTGCAGCGGGGCGGGGGGAGCCAGTGCTGGGACGGGGCAGATAGCCTGGCCAGGTTCGGGTCTGGCTCTGCAGTGCGAGCCTCTGGTCCGAGTCCTGACCCAAAGACTGTGAGCTGGGAGGGCAAGCGGGCCACGGCCGGAGGGTGGCACGTCCCCGAGCACCCTGGGACGCAGGCTGGGACCATACATCTCGCCTAGTGTCAGGCGCCAGCTGAGAGCGTGGTCAGCTCAGCAGGGGCACACCTGTCCTGACGACATGGGACCCGGCACGCAGCCATCCAGCTTTTCATGATCGATACCAGTGGGTTCCTGATTTTCTTCAGCCAGACTGAGGTGCTTCTGCCACTTGTGAACAAAGAAGCCCTGACACAAACCCGGCTTTGAGGCCCCTGCAGCTTCCCTAGTGCTCCTGTGAGCGTTCCGTGCCCAGAGTGCAGGGCAGCGCCCAACATGGGACATCTGTCCAACAGATGGACCCTGCAAACCCCGAGGGTGACTACACTGGCTGACCGGGGCTAAGCCAGAGGACTGGGGTGGTGACGACAGGGCACCTCGACCCCGCCGCCCCCGAGACATCAGGACCTGGTTGGGGGGGACCCAGGGAGCATGGGTACCCAGAGAGCAAGGACCACCTCCCCTGAAACTCCTGCTCCCCAGAGCTCAGCACGAGCCACAACCCGGAGCCAGAGCCAGGCCTGCAGGGAGAGGACAGAGACACCCGCCCACCCAGAGGGTCTGCGGGATCTTTTCTTAAAATGCTTTTTTGTCGTGCCAAATGGCATGTGGGATCTTAGTTCCCCAACCAGGGATAGAACCCGCACCCGCTGCGGTGGAAGCACGGAGTCTTAACCACTGGACCACCAGGGAAGCCCCGGGAGATGAGGATTTTTAATGCGGGGGGCGAGGCTTTCTTAGGGAAGATGGGGGCCAGGTTAGGAGCTGGAGCAGCAACTAACACCAGAGGGAGTCCTGCTAGACTCTGCTGTCACAGAGGAGCCACCAGACAAGGGTCTGCAAGCCCCAGGCCAGACGGACACGGGGAAACGTGGGAAGGCAAGGGGCTAGGGGAGGCGGGGACGTGGCTGTGACTGAAACAAACGGAGGCCCATGAGGGGCTGGTGGGGAAACTCTGAAGAAGCCCCACCAGCCACAAGGAGACCTGTAGGTACCGACTTGGAAGACCACATCGTGGTGCAGGAATAAAACAGAACGACAGGCGTGCGTGGCAGGCGGCCAAGTGGGAAATCTCTATACCTTCCTCTTAATTTTGATAACCTAAAATCACTCTAAAAAAGCCTTTAAAAAACAAACTAAAACAAAAATAAATGAAAACACACATCTAAAGACTTGCATGCAAACATTCACGGCAGCATTATTCATGGCAGCCAAAAGGTGGAAGCAACCCACATATCCATCACCAGCCAGTGAATGGACAAACGAAACAAGGTCGCGTCCATCCAGCGGGACGCTATGCGGTCACACAAAGGGACGAAGGACCGATATATGCCACAATGTGGACACGACGTGGACGAGCCTTGAAGATGTGACGCTGAGTGACAGAAGCCAGACACCAAAGGTCACATGGTGTACAACTGCGTTCACGAGAAATGTCCAGGACAGACAAATCCAAAGAGACAGGAAGTGGACGAGTGGATGCTGGGGGCTGGAGGAGGAACGAGGTGGGACTGCTAATGGGCAGAGGGTTTCTCTTGGGGGTGACGATCATGTTCTGGAGCCAATAAGGCAGTGACAGTGGCCACACAAGTCTGTGAAGGCAGTATATTCCATCCAACTGTACACAAGCTTCCCAGGCGGCGCTAGTCGTAAAGAGCCCGCCTGCCAATGCAGGAGACATAAAGAGATGTGAGTTCGATCCCTAAGTCAGGAAGATCCCCTGGAGGAGGGCATGGCAACCCACTCCAGTGTTCTTGTCTGGAGAATCCCATGCACCGAGAAGCCTGGCGGGCTACAGTCCATGGGGTCGCAAAGAGTCAGACACGACTGAAGCAACTTAGCACACATGAATATTGTTATCATCTTTAAAGATGCAAACCTGGGGGGAAATGGCTTAAAAAAGGGAGGACGGCAGGTCTCTGACTCCACGATGCTCGCGCCCGAGGGGACATCTGGCTGCGTCTGGAGGCACTGAGTGTCACTAGTGCAGCAAGTGACGCTCCTGACACCCGGCGAGTGGGGGCCAGGAATGGTGTCCCCACCAGAACCCAAATGTCAACAGCACCGAGGCTGAGAAACCCCGGCACAAAGGAGAAGCCTGGGCTTGGTGCCAGAGTATCTGTCACGTCCCTAACACCTGCCAACGCCCCCTCCATGCCCACAGCAGGCAAGGACGTCATGCCAGAACGTGACAGCATGGCTCTGTTCCCCATACAGCCTAACTTCTGGAACCTTCTATTTATGGCAGAGCTGAGCCGTTTCCCAGCTACAGTGATGACTGATGAAATTTCCACTTAAAAATACACGTAACGGAAGGAGGCATGGGCATGACTGCGAGTGGGTGCAGGGCGTCCCCCCAGGTGATGAGAATGTCCCAGAACTGCCCCACGGTCATGCCCTGTGAACCGTCTGTCACTGACGTAAGCCTATGCTGTGTGTATTTTATCATGGTAAAAAATGCGTGCCAAGAGCCCTGCCTGGCGGTCCAGCGGTTAAGACTCTGCACTTCCAATGGAGGGGACACAGGTTCGATCCCTGGTCAGGAAACCAAGATCCCACATGCTGCACAGCGCGACCAAAGCAAACAAACAAACAAAAACCCACACGTAAGAAAAACTGAGCCTATTTCAGGAACGTGTTAGCGGAGGTAACGATCAGAAAAGAAGAGACGAGGACAGTGTCCCAGGATAGCAGCTCTGGACAGGCTGAGTCCACACCTCGGACCCGCCAGGCCTCACGCTGACAGGCCAGGGACGTGGTTCTCCGACGCCTTGAGAGAGGAAAAGGGGGCGGACCCGAGGAGCACTCAAGGCCGGCTTGGCACGCAGCCTCTCACGGCCGCGACCATCCGGTCCTGCCAACGCCCAGGCCGACCGTGCTCCACTGTCCAGGCACCCGGCGGGGTCCAGACCCCGGTCAGCAGCCATAGCTGACGCTTACCGACCACTGAGGAATCTGAGCAACAGGCCACTGCACTGGGCCCCGCCCAGGGCAGGAATGTGGGGCCCAGCCGGGAGGCTTGTTACCTCGTCGTCCTTCCACTCCGAGAAGTCGATCTTGAAGGAGGGCAGCGAGAACTGCTGGCTCACACCGCGCTTGTAGTGGACGGTCTCGGACTGCAGGGCCGGGCTCTTGGGGCTGTACCTGAAGGGGCCGCATGAGAAAGGACGGTGAGACGCGCTGCCCGGCCCCGAGCCCGCACCTGCCGCCTTCCCAGGCTGGGCTGCACCTCTGCAGGCAGCTTTCATGGTCTGTGTGCTTTTCTGAATGAATGGGGGACAAAAAGTGCACAGCGACCCATCCCCTCCTCACGCTTGCCCCGAGCCAACTGCTTCTCTGCCCCGTCTGCAACCGGGGAAGTCAAGGCGTAATCACAACTGTAGGTGCAGGAACTACTTTTTAGTACTCAGGCTGCAGTCCACCTGCACTCTGCTCGCGTGCCTGAAACTGTCCCACAGACATCACGGACACAGATGCCGTGTTCTGAGGACCCTGCGTGGGCTCCACCGCAGTTCTACTCTGACTGATGGGATCAGATCCCCGCTGGTGGACACCGGGCGGTCACCAGCATCTTACTATTTCAACGTCTTGACCATGTATGCGAGCACAACCCCAGATAAACTCCCAGGAAAGGAACAGCCGGGTCAGGCAGCACACTCTCTTCCCATCCTAATAAAACCCTGGCTTCCCCCTCTGCAGGGGTCCCACACACGACCCTCACCTGCCTCCCTCCACCCCACCCACAGCCGCGGTCCCCAGGGCCTCGCTCCATCTCCAGGACAAAGGACACTCTCGAGGGTCTTGGCGTGTCTTCTTTGACACTGGCCCTGGGGTGGGGGCGGGGGCGGGCAGGTTGCTGTTACATGATCAGGGACTCAAAGGCTGGGCTCTCAGCACTGACCACCCCGCTTCCGACCACATCTGCCCTCTGAGGGGACTCCTCCAGCAGGACGGGGATGGGTCTGCTGGCCCTGCCCAGGGGCTGGCCCTGCTGGAGGCAGCGCCGCTGTGGTCCTGCTGAAGTTGCAGACTTTGGACCCTCAGGGCCAGCAGGACCCTTATTTCAAATAAAACCTCCGCCCCGACAGCTCAAGCACGGGACACAGACAGAGCAGAGCGCCTGGGCCCGGAGCCACGGGGAGACTCACGCGGCAGTCCCGTTCAGGAACTCCTCCACTGCCTGGCAGTAGACAGTGATGGCCACCCGGGCGTCGGCGTCGAAGGTGAACTCCAGGCTGTAGAGGACGCGGGGCTTCTCGCCGTCCTCAGTGGGGCTGTCGGCGCCGTCCTTGTACCTGTGGGGGACGCGGAGGGACAGGGCAGGTGAGCGGCCACGCCTCTGGGGCGTTCCCACCCTGCAGGGGACAGGACTCCTCTCCCTCGGGAGCCCCGGAGGCAGGGGCCTGGCTGTGCCCCACCTTTTGGGGAACGTGGAGGCCATGCTGGGTTTGGACGACGAGGCCCAGCGTTGCAGGGTCCCCTTTCCTTTGCCTCCTGCCCCGAAAAGGGAGGCTGATGCGTTCTCATGGTTTGGGGATGGCCCAGGCACCTCTGGTCTCCCAGGTTGGGGGCGGTTTCTCAGCCCCCCAAGATCTGGGCTGCATTGCCCAGGTCGGTGGGGGTGTCCTGTGAGCTGTGGGGTGCTGAGCAGCAACCCCGATTCCTGCTTGCCAGGGGGCCAGCAGAACTGCCCCCCACCAGCCCCAGTTGTGACAACCAAGACGGTGTCCAGACCTGGCCCACAGCCCCGGGGCACAGTGGCCGGCTAAGACCCTGGGTTACAGGCTGCAGCGCCCCAGGCTGAACCTGGTGGCCCCGCCCCATCCTCAGCTCTGGATTCCAGGCCTGATTCTGCACGCGGGCGGGCAGGCTGGGAGCCACTCTCTCGCAGACATAGGGCACCCCTGGGGCGGGGCGGGGCGTGGGGGCTCACCTCACGAGCCGGAGGGAGTCTTTGCGGATGTTCACCAGGCTCCTCAGCGTCTTCACGGGCTCGTGGGGCGCGGGCGTGACGTAAGGGAACTAGGAAGGAAAGGGAATTGCAGGGGAGTTCAGGGCTCAGTAGAGGACAGAAAACAGGGCTACATCGAAGCGACGGCCAGCCCTGCCTGGTCACCCCTGGGCCGTCACGCCGACCACAGGACAGCGCCACCCTCATCCGCACCTGAGGAAACCACAGAGGATGCGGCCAGCACAGGGCACGGCTGGAACCAGAACCACCCCGAGGTGTCTGGGTCCCCAGTTCCAGGAAGGACAATCCGCTGAGTCCCCGGGGCAGAGGTTAGGGCTGGGGCCAGGATAATGGTCAGTACAGATTCTGGCGGGGACACGTGCTCTCTCTCTCTCTCTCACACACACACACGTGCTGTAAGACTGGCAGGCTCTGGCAGGCGTGGGAGTGAGGTCAGTCTTGGTGACGATACACTGAGTCTTGGGAAATGCTGTCACTGGGAGGCCAGGTAACGGGCGCCCAGCATTTCTGCATTAGCGCAGGCGGTCTCGAGATGAAAGTCACACGAGAACGCGTCTGCAGGAGGCCTGTGGGCCAGGCCCTGGGTCAGAGCCAAGGCTGCAGAGACACAGAGGCAGGTCCTGCCTGCTGTCATGGACGCGGGGGGCGGGGGTGAGCAGCTCAGCAGGGCGTGGAGGCCCGCCAGCTCTGTGAGTAGGGGGCCATCACTCCGGGTCCCAGGCCCTTGCCCCCCATCAGTTAAAAGAATCTGGACTCTGTATCAACCAAAGGAGGCTCCACAGCTAAAACAGCCCACAACTCAGCAGCCTTAGGGGCTGAGTCATGGCTCCTGAGAGAGGGCCCCCGCCTGACCCCTCGCTGGTACTGGGGACCATTATCTCAGGACGCAAACCCCAGGGCAGGTCCCTGCTCAGCAACCCCCCACGGCCCTCATTCTCTCGCTTTCTACTCTCCATCTACTGAACACTCCCTTCTTTATCATCTGTCCCCTGCCTCCAGCCCCTGGGAGAGTCCTGGGCACACGGCAGGTGCCCAAGGGTGGAGAAGGAAGGGACAACAGCGTGAGAAGTCACTTCTCTGGGGACTCGTGGGGGACTTGCAGACATGGCGCTGGCCATCTTTCTGCATTTCTGTTTGGGTCTTGTCTCTTCCCACTGCTCTACAGAACATGGACCTCCTCTTTTCTCTTTAAAGACAATCACCCGTGGGGCCTGGGATGAGTCTCAGATGAGACTCTGAGTCTTGGCGGCCTCCGGGGTCCCAGGCCTCACGCACACATCTTGACGGCACCTCTGTCCCGTGGTGGGGAGGCCTGGTGCCCGCTGGCAGCCGGTGGCCTCGCCATGCCGCCCACGTGCCCAGCCCCCACGAGACCCACCTGGACTGGGCGATTGCCCAGGAAGTTCAGATCCATGTTCTCTCCAAAGAGGTAACCTTCAGGGTGGGGGGTATCGAATTTCTCACCTCCCATGAAAAAGTGCGATGCGAAGTAGTTTCCTGGTTAAAAAGAAAGGAGGCGTGGCTGTAGACGACGAGGCCCAGCGCGGCCCACTGGGAGCATCTCGCAGCCCCGCAGCTCCGCCTGAGAGGGGCCGCTCCACACACGGCCCCGGCCCCTCCACAGGCCTGGGCGCCCCCGCCCCACTCAGGGACTCACCCCGCTCCGACACCACTTCCTTCTGCAGCAGGTTGAGCTCTGTGCCTGGCAAGGACATGTCCCAGCCCCAACCCCTGGCACGTGTGTGCCTGACCTTGTATGGAGATACGTGCAGATGTAAGTTCAGAGGAGGTCAGACAGGACGGGGGTCCTAAACCCAGAGACACCGGTCTCTAAGACAAAGAGGGCGAGGTGGACACAGACACCAAGCAGGGCAGGCCCTGTGAGGACAGAGCAGAGGCTGGAGCGAGGGAGCCACAAGGCAAGGAAGCCTGGAGCCGCCGGAAGCCTGGGGACAAGAAAGGAGCCTTCCGCAGAGGCTTCAGAAAAAACCAACCCTGTGGACACTCGATTTAGGATCTCTGGCCTCCAGAGCAGTGAACATAAATTCTGCTGTTTTAAATCACCCAGTCTGAGGCACCTCATTACAGCAGCCATAGGAAATGAGTGGGCTTCCCTGGTGGCTTAGACGGTGAAGAATCTGCCTGCAGTGCAGGAGACCAGGGTTCGATCCCTGGGTCAGGAAGATCCCTTGGAGAAGGAAACGGCAACCCACGCCAGTATTCTTGCCTGGAGAATCCGGTGGACAGAGGAGCCTGGTGGGCTGCACTCCATGGGGTCACAAGGAGTCTGACACGACTGAGTGACTAACACACACACCCCCCCAGGAAACGACACCTTCTCTGACCCCCAGACTAAGTCAGCACCCTCCTCCACCTCAAATCTGAACCCCAAGGACCTTTTGTACCTCAGCACTGACCACAGTTTAAACCGTGTGGATCTGAGTTACCTCGTTCCTACCCGACTCCCTGCAGGAGACCTGAGGCTACATACCCGCAGAATGCATGCACGCATGCTAAGTCACTTCAGTCGTGTCCGACTCTGTGTGACCCCATTGACGGCAGCCCACCAGGCTTCTCTGTCCCTGGGATTCTCCAGGCAAGAATAGTGGAGTGGGTTGCCATGAGTATCTAAGCACTAAATCCACATTTCTTATAAAAATAGATGGACGGGGCCTCAAACATGGGTCAGCTTCAAAGGACTGAGCTCACAGCCTCACTGGGGGAAAGGCTAAGAGTACCACCTCCGCCAAGCTCTCCGATCTGATACCTGCCCACTGTCGCCCTTTTCTCTCTGACACAGAGAAAGGCAGGGTGGCCACAGGGCCCTGTGGAGTGTGAGCCAGAGGGAATTCTGGGCCCTCGAGCTCTGCTGGGTGCCCGGCATGGATCCCGGTGTCCCTCCTAAGAAACGCAGCCTTGGTTACAGGGGACACAGCCAAGGTTGCCTAGGCCGGAAGGCTCAGAACCAGGAGTCCAGCCTGGTGGCTCCATCTGGCAGAGAACACAGCTAGGACCGTATGAGGCCACGGTGTGCTCCCAGCCCACGAGTGGACCAGGAATCAGAGCAAACCACAGTAAGAGAAAAGGAATACAGTGGTGACAAGTTAAAGAAACACAACAGCCCTGATTCACGGAGCATCACACGCATGTGCTCACTCGTCATGTCAACTCTTGGTGATCCCGTGGACTCTAGCCCCCCAGGCTCCTCTGTCCACAGAAGTCTCCAGACAAGAATACTGGATTGAGTTGCCATTTTCTTCTCCAGGGGATCTTCACGACCCAGAGATAGAACCCAGGTCTCTTGCATTCCTACCAACAATGTAACTAGTTTCCCTTTTCTCCACACCCTCTCCAGCCTCTGTTGTTATATCAAGTATGCGTGCAAGTCACTCAGTCGTGTCCGACTCTTTGCGACCCCAAGGACTGTATAGTTCATGAAATTCAAGTATATCAACTATATTTTTTAAAATCATGGCTAAAACAAATCCACGCCTCCGTCCCCTCTCTGCTGCACGGCCGAGGGACAGTCGGCCTTGAACGGCTCGCCCCACCTCTGCCCGAGGGACTCAGACTCTGCCCTACTCACGGGCGTCCCAGTGACCTGGGTGACAAAACAAACGGCCACCAAAACAGAGACCGAGCGCGCCTTCCTGGGAGGCTCCCGGCACCCCCGCGCGTGGCCGTTTTCCTTTATACACGTCAGCCGTGGAAGGACAGGTCAGGTGTAAAGCCTACCCATGTTCATCGTCTTCCAGGATGAGGAAAATCACGGTTGTTTCCATGACGACCCGTGGAGGCCAGCAGCGGACTTCTGGGGTTCCTTTCTGTGTTGTGTGTTCACTTTCACACGTCTGGCTGTACACATGTGTGTGACCATCATTTACAAATGAAAATTGGAAACATTTTAGTTTCTTAAACGAACTAACCCTGCTAAGGAGCTAGGTGCCAGGACGTGCAAAGATCTCCTTGGGATCAGAGTCAAAAGGCAAAGTGCTGGTCAGCGTGGAAAATGAGCCTGACTCAAGTGGAATGAGAGGGGTGGGCAGGATCCACACCACACAGTCAGGCATCTTCGAGGAGGTGCAGAGAGTAGGAACGTAAACCAGCCCCCTCTATGTTCTCCCCAAAACATCGGCTGTGCACCCACAGTGCTATCAAGGCCCGAGTTGATCAGGAGACCAGAGTCTGAGACCCCACTGCAGAGTGAATGTTTGTGTCCCCCCCCGAATTCACATGTTGAAACCCAAGCCCCAACATGATGGTGTCAGGACGTGGGGCCTTCGGGAGGTGATCATGTCATGAGGAGCTCTGATGAACGGGGTCAGCGCCCTTGTAAATGAGGCCCCACAGAGCCCCCCACCCCTCCTGCCATCGGGGACACAGAAGGCAGCCATCTATGAACCAGGAAGAGGGCCCCCAGACAAGGAATCTGCTCGCATGCTGCGTTCTGGCAGCCCCAGGGGACGAGGACAGACCCCAGGGCCAGAGTGTCCAGATGTCTGGACCCACGTGTGCGCGTGCTCAGCCACTCAGTCACACTTTCCAAAGGTCATTTCATTAATATAAACTCGGGTGTGGTTGCAAAGGGTCTGTTAAGAAGATTAAAATACACCCATTACACGATATCACTCTTCCCCAAGGAAATTCCAAGGGTTTAAGGAATTCTGTGCCAGAAACAGGTGAAGACCAAATGTACATTTCTTATTACAAATCACGACACCCCTGCCAGGTAAACTGTGATATGGACTGAGACACCCGGGGGCCCTGCTAAGAAACGCAGCTGCCCTGGAACCTGGGCGGCCAGGTGTGGGCTTCACTCAGCCACCTAGGTGTCTGTCTGGACAGAGGGGAGCAGGAAAGGCGAGAAGGCCAGGAACGGTCCATCCATTCCCCTGGCCGAAAATCCTTTTCGCTTTACCACTGCACAGAAGTTCCTGGCTTGCTGACACCCGCTGCCGTCACACCCTAGCTGGGCCTGCACCCCAGGGGTCAGGAAAGCACTGTCCGCAGAGAGGGCTGACCACGGAAAGCCTCTCCAGGGCCATGAGATCACCTGCCAGGTGGGAGACAGCCCCTCGGACTATGAGCCTATGCCCCAAAACTCAGAGAAGCCAAACCCCAGGGCCCACCGGCCGCGATCGGCCTGCTCAGGGATTCCCCAGGGTCGTGGTCACACATGTGCACAGAACAGTTCTTCTGCTCCCCACGCTCAGGTTGGGGAACTCAGTGCAGCCCAACCTCCTGGGGCCTCAGCATCCCCAGTAACACAAGGCCTCAGTCAACAACACCGGCTTCAAATGAAGGGCTGCTGGGAACGCCCTGAGGACAGGAGGAGCCGATTGTGCAAAGGAGCTTTGCGTGGGTGAGGAGATACCTGATAAACACCAGTGCTTCCTGGCCTCCCTGCCACGTGAAAGCCGTACCAGAGTGGACAGCGTAAGTGAAAAGCTCTCACCCGCCCTCCGTGGAGGGAAGAACATTGAGTTGAGAAGGGTTCTGATGGAGCAAAGCCTCTGCTTTGGTGAATCCCCACTTCTTTTGGGGGGAGACGTCACACACACACACTTCTTTGGTGGACACGGCCTCCACACACGGAGCTGGGCCCTAGCGGCCACCAGCACACTCAAGTCCCAGCCGCTGACACAGCTAGGGGGCTGCAGTCGTCACCTGACCGTGCCGGGCCGTTCCCAGATTCTGCCCCCAGCCCCGGGAGCTGGCCCAGGACCGCAGACTTGGTCCCTGAGGGCCCTGGGGGTGAAGCCAACTCTGTGCCTGTCACGGAAGGGCGACACTGAGGCCCAGGAGGCTGGGGCTCCGTGGTCTCCTCTTCCTGGCTTCCCGTGCTGGGTTCCCCATCCTGGGTTCCAGAGACCGCCCCCACCCCCGCCCCCGCCCCCGCCAGGCTGTCAGCGCATGTTCCACTGGGAGAGCTGGTGTAAGCGCCAGTCTCCAAAGAACTCACAACGAAATAAACAGCACTTAGGAAAACGCTCCTGCCACTGAGTGAGGAGACAGAGGAAATCCAGTATTATTTCTTTTTTAAATATGCAAAAGATCCCACAAAAAGAGAAAGAGAAATGAATGGCAATTTACATACAAAAACATACCCAGTCTAAGTAAAAATAAATAAACTAAAACTACCACAAGATATCCACAGCTAACATCAAAAAGAAGAGCGACGTAACAGAACACGCACACACACACACACACAGGTGAGAATGCAGAACCCCTGCAGCTCTGGTGGGGGTGTGAACGGGCCCCCACCACACTATAAAAGCTTCGGACTCTGCACACACACAGGGCCAGACCCATGGCCAAGAATGAAAACAGCCCAAGGGACGGGCGTTCAGGGCTGTGTCAGGACAGACACAGAAAGCAGCATCGCGGCTGCCAGGGGCTGGGGGAGGCGGCAATGGGACGGAGTTTCAGCTCCGCAGGAGGGCGACGGTGGGGCTGGCCACACTGCCATGGACGCGTGCTGAATGCCTCGGAACTACACATTTACAACGGGCAGGATGGTAATTGTCACGTGGAATTCACCGCAATTATTTTAAAAAGTGAAAAAGCCAAGGGCACCCAAGGAAATCAGACTGGTGGGCACAGAAGCCAGTCATAAGAGTGTCCTCAGCGGCATCACTCGCGAGCCTGAACTAGAGCCCCCGCAGCACCCTCCACGCGAGCTCACTGCTGTACTCACAGATGCACCCACAGACGCCAGGGCGTCACGTGGCAGAGACAGGAAACGCTGCCGCCCGCCCACAGCCTCAGCCTTCGCGTTGCCCGACATGCAGCCAAGAGCGTCTGTTTCCATTTACACCAAGTTCAGGAGCAGGCACGACTCATCTCCGCTGGAGCCCGAGCGGGCCTCCCAGGGAGGAGGGGGCAGAGACTGGGGAGGGGCACCGGGGGCTTCAGGGGCCGTGGCTGCTCGAGTCCACCAGCCCGCCCGCCGGGTGACGACCCAGCATATGAAAGCCCCTGCCCTGTGCGTCTCCCCAGTATGTGACACTGTGACCGTGGACATACATGTGCACATGGACATACGTGTGTACACACTGCATGTTTCCGCAGCACCGAACTGAACACAGTTCCTCCTTTCAGGTCCTCCTAAAGCACCGAGGGCACCCGGTCACTCAGGGCCATCACAGGATCGCAGGGACAGGACCCCCAGGGTAACAGAAAGTGGAGGCTATCTGAACAGTGGACCCCAGGGCTGACCGAGGGGACCCAGCACCCTCTCCGGAGGCCAACGTCTCAGGCACTGGGCACGGAGGACCAAGCCAACACCGCGTGGGATGAAAGGATAAGAAACCACCATTCCCCAGCCGTGCACCTACTCCCAGCTCAGGGTCAGTTGGCCAGTGATCTCTAGACAGCGAGGGACCCCCACTCCACTCCACACCATCAACTCATCTGCAGACGGGCAGGGTGCAGGCCGGGCTCCCCCAGCTCCCAGGAGCCGAGCAGATGCCAGGACAGTTGGCAGAACTGAGCGATTCCACTGCTGTTCACTGAGCCTGCGCCCAACGTTGCGGGGGCGGCATGCAAGGCCCCACTGCCCTTTGTTTCACAAAATAACACGGAAACGTGAGGCCCGACGCCTGTGCCAGACCACACGGGAACACACAGGAATGGCCCCATGCCGGCGGCCAGACTGGGGGGTGAGGCGGGCGGCAGTGGTCACCGCCCGGCAGGTCATCCAGGAAGTGCAGGACTTTCCCAGGAAGCTGCCAGGCCTGGGAACACTCGGGCCGAGGCCAGGTCCCGCCCGCCAGCTCCCGTGGACTCGCAGAGTCTGGACTGAGGGGCCCGGGCACCAGAGGTTAACTTAACGCTACAGGCGCGGAAGTGGGGCCTCAGTGCAGGCGACCGGCCCAAGGTCACGGGGCAGCTCAGGGCACAGGGCCTCTGGACCCCGAATCCAGGCCCCTCCTGCCATGGCTCCACAGGCAGGAGGCGACTCCCTCTCCCAAGGCTGGGCCGAGCTCCGCCTGTGCCCACCCAGTGCATGTGGTCAGCACAGCTAGGCCACCCCAACCGTGAGGAAGTGCACACCCATACCCTTTTGACCCTGGGTAGCCGGGCCCTCCATGCCACAGCCAACCTCCAGGCACGGGATGAAAAGTCCACTGGTCAGCCGGCCTGCCCAGCACAAGCCCGGGCTTCCTCCCCTGATGCCAGCTGAGGGGGCAACACAGCAGAGCCCAGGAGCCACGTAAAGGATGCACGGACCCCCAGAACCCCGAGGGCAAGCGCCACGATGAACCGCAGCCCCAGTGGGCACAGGGCACAAGCATCCACCGCCAAGGTGTCTAAACCCGAGCGACCCACGGCTTCTCCCTCAGCGAGACAGGTCCTCGCGTGCCCACCGCCACCTGCAAGGGCTTTTGCTTCTGCTTCTACCTAAAGCAGAAAGGTTCCTTGTTGCTGCATAACAAAAAACGTCACCAACCGAGGCTCAGAAGATACCGCTTGTTTATACAGCTCTTTCAATGACAGAATCCAAACTGAGTTCACGTGAGCCAAAGCTCAGAACCGGCTCTGCCACGTGAACGGTGCAGGGCGCACGATGCCAGCCACAATGGCATAGAGCTCTGAGACCACCGAGAGCAGGTGCAGCCCCTTCCCCACCCCCGCCCCTCCACCACCAACCTCGGGGCTCTGAATGTAAGCTCACGGCCCCCAGGACATTGATGGGGCCCAGGGACCCAGAGGGTCCCCTGGGGGATACAGAGAGTACTCCCTCGTCTGGAACACCTGCCTCGGTTCTTCCCTTTAGGCACCAACTAACCAGAGTCAGCAAGGCCCCATCCAGAAGGGCAAACCGAACACAGGTGGCAGCGGTCACGAGCAGACACCTCTAGATGCCACCAACACAGAAGCATACACCCAAAGTCTCCTGGCACGCACCTTGGGCCCCTCATCGTGTGGCAGGCCCAGAAGTCCATGGACCCCCGGCTGCCACCTCGGGAATAAGATGCAGCCCAGCGACTTCTCTGGTGGTCCAGTGGCTAAGTCTCCGAGCTCCCAATGCCTGGGGCCTGGGTTCAACCCCTGATCAGGGAACTAGACCCCACATGCCACAACTAAGGCCCGGTGCAGTCACATAAATAAACCTTGAAAAAGGAAAAAAGTGAGCAGCCTGCACACTACAGAAGGGGGTGTTTTCTACAAGGCTGGCTGCACAAGCATTTATTAAACACCTGCTGTGTGCAGGCCCGGGTGCTGGGAGACAATGGGCACAGTCTGATTTCTAGCTCCTTTGCCAAAGAGAACAAAAGTCTAGCGTCATGAGGACATGGCAACGTTCCAACGAGATAGTGAAAGTGTTAGTCGCTCAGTCGCGTCTGACTCTTTGTGACTCCATGGGCCGTAGCCCGCCAGGCTCCTCTGTCCCTAGAATTCTCCAGGCAAGAATACTGGAGTGGGTAGCCATTCCCTTCTCCAGGGGATCTTCCAGACCCAGGGATCAAACCTGGGTCTCCTGTGTTACACATTCCTTACCGTCTAAGCTACTAGGAAAGTCCCTCTGATGAGATAAAGGAGGTGAAAATGCTCTGAAAGGACATGCACCTGACCCGCAAAAGGCTCAGGTCCGGGGCGTATTTCATGTCCACCTGAGGTGCTGGTGGGTCAGGTGGCTGGCGCCCCTCCTGGGTGACCCATCCCTGCCATGACCTCCCTCAAACACCAGGGCAGGGCCGCAAAGAAGCACAGGGCTGGGAAGACACGCGAGTAACCCAGGAGGAGGAATACCCAACCATGGAGCAGCAGCCCATGGCCAGGCGCTCCTGTGGGGACCCTGTGCGCCCCAGGCTCCCCCGGCAACAGCACCCTTCTCCCTCAGGGCTCCAGCCAGGTGTCTAACGCCTGCTCCAGCCCTCGGCTGGGGACCGGCCACCTGTGTGAAGGGGGCAAGGGACAGCAGGGCAACAGCGTGCAGAAATTTACCATCAACTGATCTCCGATGAAGGTACAAAGGCGATTTGATGGGAAAAGAGAAGTCTTTTCAACAAATGCTGCTGAAGTAACTGAATATCCATATGCCGGAAATAAAAATACAAAAACCGAGATCTTGACCTCAAACTATACGTTAAAAGAATTAACTCAAACTGGACCACAAACCTTAATGTTTCAGCTAAAACTATAAAATTTTAAGGAAAAAAACAGAGGGGAAAAATCTCTGTGGCCCTGAGCTAGGCAAAGATCTTTAAGGTATAATTCCAAAAACATTAAACGTTAAGACAATTGGGGAATTCCTTGGCAGTCCAGTGGTTAGGACTCCACATTCTCACTGCCAAGGGCCCAGATTCAATCCTTCCTTGGGGAACGATCCAACAAGCCACAGGGTGTGGCTAAAAAAAAAAAAAAAAAGAAAGAAACATGATAAACTGGACTTAACCAAAATTTAAAACTTCTGCTCAAAAGGCACCATTAAGAAAATGAAAAAGACAACCACAGACTGCCGGAAAACATTTACAAATCACAGAGCTGATACATGAATTGTATCATCGTATCCAGAACCCATAAAGAACTCTCCCCACTCAATAATAAGACAATGCAACTTCTGAAAAGTGAACTAGCCTAGTAGAGCCACGCCCACCCCATCCCTAACCTGCCCCCCAACCCCGCACACAAAGGATATACAAAGGCCAATAAGCGCAGGAGAAGACCTCAACAGCATTAGTCATCAGGAAAACGCAAATCAAAACCACGCGATACCACTGCACACCCACTAGGACGACTCTAATTAAAAAGGTAGACGATAACAAGGGTTGACAAGAATGCCGGGAATTTGGAACCCTCACACACTGCTGATGGGAATAAACGAAGCAACCATTACATTATGGAAAACAGTTCGGCAGTTCCTCAAAAGGTTAAACAGATGACCCAACCCTTCCACTCCCCGGTATATACCCAACAGAACTGAACACACCACACACATGGCCACGAATGTTGACAGCGGCATTATTCCTAAGAGCCACAAGGGGAAAACACCTCAAGTGTACGTTAGCTGGTGAACAGATAAACAAAACGCACTACAGCCACACAGTAAAGTACAATGTGGGTGAGCCTCAAAAACATCATGCCAAGTGGAAGAAGCCAGACACACACACAAAAGGCTGATTCCAGCATCCAAAATGTCCAGGAAGGACTAACTTTAAAGACAGAACACAGATCAGGGATGGGGCGGGGGTGGGGGTGACGGCGAAGAGCGCCTGTGAACGGCAGGAGGCAAGGAGACGTTGAGGGGTGATGGGAAGGTCTGAAACTGACTGTGCTGACGGCATCAGGATTCTGTAAGCTTACAGAAAGTCGTCAGACCACGGGTTTACAAAGAATGAGTTGTACGGCACAGGACTGATACTGCAATAAAGCTGTTACGAATAAAATAAATAAATACAATGAAAACAAAGTGAATGCGGTTAAATTCAAGTTACGTACGTTAGTATTACAGTGTGCGCTGAAAATTTTGAAGTAAAAGAAAATTGGACAGGAGATTTTTAAAAGTCCTCACCCCACCCAACCCCCCCCCACACAAATGATTATTGCAATAATCATTCCCCTGATATATATATATACACCCATGTCAAATCATTACCCTATATACTTAAAAGTTATACAATGTTATGTGTCAATTATATCTCAATAAAGTCAGAAAAAAATTGGACAGTGTTACAGACATGTTAAAAATAAATATTAGCAGGGGTTCTTGGGTGGCTCAGTAGTAAAGAATCCATCTGCCAATGTAGGAGACATAGGTTCAAGCCGTGGACTGCAGCCAGCCAGGCTCCTCTGTCCATAGGACTTTCCAGGCAAGAACACTGAAGTGGGTTGCCGTGTCCTCCTCCAGGGGATCTTCCCAACCCAGGGATCGAACCCACATCCCTGGTGTCTCCTGCATTGGCAGGCTGCTTCTTTACAGCTGAGCCACCAGGGAAGCCCAACTGAGCCCATACGCCACAACTACTGAGCCTGGAAACCCCAAGTACTGAAGCCTGGGGATGCTTAGAGCTGGTGCTCTGCAACAAGGGAGCCACTGCAGTGAGAAGCCCAAGTCCCCCAACTTGAGAGTATCCCCCACTCGCTGCAACTAGAGAAAAGCCCACGCAGCAACAAAGACCCAGCTCAGCCAAAAATAAATTAATAAATAACATTTTTTAAAAAAGATCTCAAGCAAATTCTAGCTCCCAATGATTGTCCATAACCGAATCAACAAAATTGGCAGAGACCTGAAAAGATAACAACTTTCTCATAAACTGATTGTACAGTCCAGAGGTCCCGAAAATCATATCAACCTCCCCTTTCATCCCCAGCCCACTCTTGAGGAAACATACTCAAGTCCTGCTTAGGTCGCCGACTGCCTCCCAGAACAAGGTGGCCTGAGAGAGAGAGAGACGGAAGCAGAAAGGGCAGCCTTTGGACTGGACAGGCCCAGGAGGGCACTAATCTCGCTGGCAGCAAAACCGAGGTGCACATGGCATTCACTTGGGTGCCAGCCCCAGTCGATTAGTTGTGGCTGACTCGGGTGTCCAGGATCGGTAGGGGTGTCTGGACCGATTAACAAGGTCAGCCACGCAGAACACAAAAGCAGTGCTCTAAGTGCCTTGCATTTGTGATTTCTTCTCCAAGTGTCCAACTGAAGGGACATGAGGTTTGCTCTGGTCCCAGGTGACCACCTTAAACTTATTGCTGTCTCTGCCAAGCCACAGCTAACTGCTATTAGAGTCTGAATGGATCACCTAATTTCCTCTATAAGCCAACACAGCAGCTAACAACTTGTGAAGACGTCTTAGGTGCTAAGCACTGTATGAGGATCAGCCCATTTTACAGATGAGGAAACTGACCCAGCGGGCTAGGTGGCTTGTCTAAGACTAGGAAGACTCAGCCAAAGGTGATCAGGAAGAAGATCAGAGATGGAAGAGGATGACTTCAAGTAACTGCTCCATCAGGTCTGGGATGTCAGCCTCCAGGGGATCCCCACACCAGCCGGGGCTTCCCTGTAACGTGCCAGGGACCAAGAAGGCATGGAGATCTCCCACGCCTATCAGGAACAGGGCTCTCTGGCCCAGCTCTGACCGACCCCAACTGCTAGTCCCCACCCTGTTTATTTCTGGTGGCCCCAGACACTTACCTTCTTTCCCCTTCCAAAATGAGAGCAGAGCAGTTCTCAAATTTGAGTGGACAGTCAACTCACCCTGACAATGGGTTTTAGATGCAGGTTCCTAGGCCCCCAGCAGACCCCTAGGAAATCTGAGGCAGGACCTAAGGAACACACCTTAAACAAGCTTCCCCATGGTCCTGGACCATACTCAGGGGAAACGTGGCCTGGGGGATGCCCACAGGCCAACTGAGAGGCCAAGAAACCACCAACAGGATACAATGCTGCAGAAGCCAGAATCAAAGGCCCCAGTCTGAAAGTCCCCACGAGGCCCAAATACCCTGTCCTCCTACCCGGCAAACGACCAGATGAGGAGATGGAGCATGAGGAACCCGAGCTAAATCCCCAGGTCAGGCCACTCTGATGGTGACATCAGAGGCAGGAGAACAGTGTGTGTGTGTGTGTGTGGAGTGGGGGGAGTTGGGGGCTGAGGTGGGGAGAGGGACAGCTGGCCTGGGAGCCAAACTCCTGGTCCAGCTCTGAGACCCTGGGAAAGTCACTTCCTCCCTGGTGGCCCACATCTCTCAGGCACAAAAACGGTTGGCTGGAGAACCTGGTAGGTCCCCTCCAACTATCCCCTGGTTCTTCAGCAGCGACTCCCAGCTCCTCTCCCAAGGGCAGTAATGCCTCCTTGGGCCCAGGCCCACACCCCAGCGCCTTCCCACCCACCCACTAAACACACGCGCCAGGCCACGGGAGAGCTAAACCTCTGTCCAGACGGGACAGAGAGGGGACCGTACAGAACCCTGGCCGGGTTTCCACACCGAGCCACCGAAGAAGGCGAAAATTGGAGATGGAGTGATGTCGATCCCTTTGACAATGACCACTTTGTAAGCGCAAGCAAAGAGCCGGGCACGGGGTTAAGTCCTTGCCAGCTGCGCGCCCCAAAACCTCACCTGGTCCTTGGGGAGGTTTCCTATCGAGTGTCTCCCGGGTGTGCAGCCGTGGGAGCGTGCAGCGCGCAGAGGCGAACTGACTGACCCAAGGTCACCCGGCCGGGCAGCGGCAGTCAGCGCCGGGCCGACCCTCGCCCCAGGGTCCGGGTGGAGGTCGCGTGGAGCCCTAGACAGGGAAGCTGCAGGAAGGGCCGCGGGGCCGAGCAGAGCCCCCAGCCCACCCTCCGCCGCGGGGCCCGCGCCAAGGCCCCGCTGCCCGCTGCCCACGCGCTCCAGCCCGCGCGCCTCGCCGTCCGCGCCTGGGGCAGGAGCCCCGGGCGGGGCCAGGGCTGGAGTCGGGGCGGCCACTCACCGGACTTTGGAGGGTAGCGATAGGCCGAGTTCGCTTGGATATCGATGTCCTCCACGCCCGCGATGCGGCGGCTCAGGATGGAGCCCATGATGGGCGGCGGGCCGGGCCGAGGCTGGGGCGGCGGCGGCGGCGGTGGCGTCCTCACGCGGACATGGCCCGGACCAGGCCGCACGGACGCTCGCCCACGGCCGCGGGCGCACGGCCTCCCCGAGCCCCCACCCCCGGCTCGGCCCGGGGCCCGACGCCACGGCAGCCCTCCGCCCCCCCGGGGCGCGAAGCACCTCGGGAAATGGAGTCCCCTCGTCGCAGTGGGGGCCGAGCGGCGGCGTGGAAAGCCCAACGGGGAACTACACTTCCCAGGAAGCTCCGCGCCCGGGCTCTCCGAAGTTGTTGACAAACCCTCCGGGACAAACCAAATGGACCTGAGTCCAGAGGGGAGAGACCATCAACCACCCTGCAAAGTATCCAGCCCTTTGCATTCCAAAGCATGAGACTAACATCATAAGTCTTTGGCTTTTTAACAGTTTGTTCGTACATACACCTTTCGAGGAACCAACCCCTTCCATTTACTCTCTCTTTGAAATACCTCCCTGAGCTACCATGGTTCTCCCCACTTCCCAGGGTTTGATCTCCTGGCCCGGCCAGCAGAGGGCAGACCCTCACCTGCCACCCGGCAGAGAAGAGCTGGGGGTGGAACCCAAGGTTGCTTGGAGGAGTGCCCACATGGGAAGCGAAGCACCTTGTCCGTAACTCAAGGCATCTCACCGTCTCCACGTCCAGGACAATTATTTTGAACACATCAAGTCCCTCGCAGAGGCAGTAAACCTCTCCCCATTTTAAAGACAGGGAAACTGAAGCACAAAGAAGAGAGGGCTTAAGGGTGCTTAAGCCAAGTTCAAAGAATCCAGGTTAGACCCTAACTGAACCGCCAGGGAATTCCCCAACTTTCCATTTGAATAAATATTTATAAATAAACAAAAAGAATCAGGGTTAGAGTTAAAGCCTCCTCACAGGTTGTAAGGTGCTTTCCTGGCTTTTGATTCGCGCAAAACTGTGTAAGCAGGCAAGTGAGGATCTGTTTTTGCCAACTTTTCAGTTGAGAAACGGCTCTTCTGAGAAGAAAGTGGCTTCCCAAGACAAGCCTGTTCTATTAAGAAAGGAGCTGGGGGACTTCTCTGGTGGTCTGGTGCCTAAGACGCTGTGGTCCCAATGCAGGGGGGCCAGGTTCCATCCCTGGTCAGGAAACTGGATCCCACATAGTGCAACTAAGAGTGTGCATGCCTCAACTAAAACACTACACATGCCTCAGTGTAGACTGAAAGATCCTGTGTGCCACAACCAAGACCCTGTGCAGCCAAACAAGTAAGTTATATGTGTATGTATAAAGGAGCTAGGGAGGGCAGAGGCTGGCTACGAGTCTTAGATGGTAAATTCACCACTGTCCACATTAAAGTGAGTCTTAACACCTTTCAGGACTCCAGAATCCAACCTTCCTATTTTCATGGGGCCTGGGAAGCCAAAAGTCAAAGGAAGTGAAGGACTTGTGTGATTGTAAGGGAGAGTGCAGGTCTTGGGGGAGCCTGATCTAACTAACGTCTCTGCCGTGTAGGCAAGAACCCCGTTTACTGAGCAGCTACTATGTGCCAGATGTTGGTGTTGAACCCTATCCACAAATTCTCTGCTATAGGTTCTGTTTTCATTCCCAAGAAAACAGAAACAGGAACAGGAAAGGGGCTGGCAGAAATGAAGTATCCCACTCAGTTTGCATAGTAGATAAGTGGTAATAAAGCTGGAATTTGAACCAGGCCACTCCTTTTAATGTCACATTCCCCTGTCACCCCCAGCCCCCATCACCTAGACACAGGAATGCTCCAGTACCAGATTTCTTGTCTCTTGCTCCTAGATAGGCCTGAAGATACCTCCACTCCATGCGACCATTCTTCCTTCACTTCAAATTTTTTTCTGTTGAATCACATAACGTTGTTCAATCATACATACACAAACAGATAATACCAACACAGCATTCAATTGATCGGTCTCCCTGCTTGCGGGGAGGGAAGGAGGGTATTGTGGCTTCAGATGTTCCCACTGACAAATAATTCTAAGAGAATGTCCTCCCTACAGATCATGACCAGGGCAGTCATTTCCATGGGCTGATATTGGATCAATTAAAACACTCCTCTCAATAGAGCTTTGGACTTCAGGTATATTTTTCTGTGCTTATCCATGTCCCAGTGGGAGATGGGCACTTCCTGATTTGATACTGGTTCTACTATCAACATCTTGGCTGATTCATTTATTCACTCAACAAATATTTATCATGCAGCTACTATATGAAAAGCAGTGAGCCAGGCAAAGAGCCAGGCAATAGAGATTAAATGGTGAAACCACCAGATACGGAACATCTAGTGAGGAAACAGACACTAAAGGTGAGCAAGTATGTAAGTAAAACGCAGCGGGTGCTATAGGGGAGTGGCCTGAGGTGCAGTGAAATACTAGGAGAGACCTACTATTGCTAGGGGAGTCAGGGAAGGTTTCTCTGAGGAGGTGATATTTAAGCTAGGACTTGAAATACAAGGAAGAGCCAACCAGGCAAACTCTGAGGGAGTGGGTCAGCCCAGATTCCAGGCAAGGATAACCACCTGTGCAACGGCCCTGAGGCAGCAGGCCCTGAGAAGCTGAGTGAGATCGATGAGCTCAAAGGCCAGTGCAACTAGAATCTAGGAGGCATGGAGAGTTCAGGGACAGGGATCAGAGGTCAGGCGGTAGCCACATCTTAAGGCCCCTCAGTTATTCAGGGATTTCCTGGTAGCTCAACTGGTAAAGAATCCACCTGCAATGCAGGAGACCCCAGTTTGATTCCTGGGTCAGGAAGATCCATTGGAGAAGGGATAGGCTACCCTCACTCCAGTATTCTTGGGCTTCCTTGGTGGCTCAGCTGGTAAAGAATCCGCCTGCAATGTGGGAGGCCTGCATTTGATCCCTGCGTTGGGAAGATCCCCTGGAGAAGGAAACCACTACCCACTGTAGTATTCGCAAAGAGTTGGACCAACTGAGTCACTTTCACTTTTAATTAGGCAGCATCCGGTCCTTTTAAACACAAAGGAAGACCCCAGCCACACTCAGGGCCACAGAGTGTAAGTCCCTCAAGCCCCTAGACTTCTCAAGCCTTCTGAGGGTGCATGATCCCTGACTAATTCTAGGCACCCTGTGGATGTGTGATAAATACATCTGTGGAGTGATTGAAAAAATGAACTCGGAGAGGAGACTGGGATCCCGGGCCTTCCATAAACTGGTAGTGCCAACTTTCCCAAGGGCCTCAACCTCCCTGGACCTCAGGTAAAAAGAAGGCACTGCCGGAAATGCCCTTTATACCGCCCTCCCCCCATCTACTGGCCCCAGCTGTCAGGCCCCATCTGAGCCTGCTAAGAAATCCAAAGTCCACTCTCTAGCCAGTCTGATCCTGGCTGAAAACAAGGTTGTTTTTTCCCTTCCCCAAGGCCCCTTGGAAAACAAGTTGGCCGGGGGGCCACAGCAGGCAGAAGTGGGGGCCACAGGGGGCAGAAGGGTGACCTTTGCTCCTGCTGTCCCCACCTGCCCCACCCCAGCCAGCGGGCTGGCTTGGAAAAGTGCCTTCAGGGCTGCGCAAGTCTGGGCAGGTACCCGAATGGTGCTCAAATGAGGGTGAAGGACGCACAGGGAGGTACTTCCTGCCTTTCTAAGCAAGAAAAGTCCCCAGTGGGCCCTGCCAGGACAGCGCCCACCCTCCTGTGCCAGGAACACACCTTGCTGGCCCACTGGTGCCTGGTCTTCTCCACTGGCTCTGAACACTGTCAAGAGTGTAAGGAGGTCTGGATCCCAGCCTCAGTTTCCTTATCTCTAAAATGGGCCTTGAGTTCCCTACAGTTGTCCAGATGGAAGCACAGAGGTGCTAGAAACAGTGTTCTAAGCACCACAGGCATTAATGCCCCAGAGCAGTCCTGGGAGAACTATGAGGATTCTACAAATCAGGAAACTGAAGTTTAGAGCCAATTGTGCAACAAGGCCCTGGGCAGGGACGGGCTCCCCTGGAACCAGATAATACCCAGAACATCGCCTAACAGTACTGAACCTCTCTACCACCATTTGGTCTCCATACTGTTCAGCCACAGTGATTCTAACGCGGATAACGGATCAGATGTACCAAAACCCCTCAATGGCCTTTAACCCGCCATCTCCAGGGCCTGTCCCTGCTTCCTGAAGACACTTCCCACACTGGCAAATTCTACACCTGTCCTAGGGACTTTTGACACACGTCACACTCCACCCTAGGCACCATCCAACCCTTCTACTAGAGTTTGTTCTCTGCATGCCTAGGGCCAGGTGAGAGCCAGACACAGAGTAAGGGTCCAATAAAGAGTTGCTCAACTAATGAAACGGGTCCAGGCAGCGCGGGGAACCGGAATAAGCTCAGAGCCGGGGCAACCGAGCCCCGAGCCCCAGCTCCAAATACGCTGGGCATCTCCCAGGCTCCCCGCACACCCGACCGGCGACCTCAACCGGAAACGGCGTGTGTGGAGCTGTAAACACAGCCCGCAACCAACCCCCACCCCCACGCGCTTTTCAGCCCCGCCCCCGCCCTCCACGTGATGCGCCCCCGCCTGCCCCTACTCAGTGCCCGCCCCCGCCGCTGCCTCATTGGGCAGCCAGCTTTGTTTACCTTATATGGCCAGGTCCTAACACCTCGCGGCCATCCATTGGCCAAGGAGCGGCCTCACTCACTTGACGTCACTCGGGACTGAAAGATGCAAATAAACCGGGGCATCCTGGGAGTGGAAGTTCGGGGGCCGCCCCGGAACTGGCTCCGAGCGGTCCTAGCGCCCGCACATTAAGAGTCGAGATTTCCGGCCAAGCGCACGAGATTTTGCGTGGGAAAGTGAGAGCGTCGCGCGGAGGGGTACCCCGGGGCTCCAGAGACTGCGGGCCTCCCTTGTCAGTCCCAGCCCTCAGCGCTTCCTCCAGCGTTCTTCAGGCCTCCTGTGCCTGGTCCAGCATCGGGCCAGGGAGGGAGGGACCAGCGTTACAAGTGGGAGATGCAGGCTTCCAGTCCACGGGTGTTGGGGAAGGCTTGGAAGGCTCCCTGGAGGCGGTGACTCGAAGTAGAACTCTAAAGGGCAGATTCATTCATTCACTGAACAAGTATTTGTAGGCGCCTGATGGACAGGCAGGCCTGGCATGCTGTAGTCCGTGGGGTCTCAGAGTCGGACACGACTATGCGACTGAACTGAGTGCGCCAGGCTTTCGGTGCCTTATGGCCCTCGTGTTGATGATTTGTGCAAAAATAAGGCGCCTAGTCAACACGGGGGATGCCAGCCACACTGGGGTTCGGGATCCTGGGGTCTTGGCCAACAACCAGCGTTTGCGCCCGTGCACGGTCTGTAGCCCCCGCCTCCGGACCACCCGCCCACCCACCCAAATCGGTGCAGTCACGGCCTGGGCACGCGCCCGTCCAGCTTCTGCACACTAAGTAGGCGCCTAACACTCAGGACACACCCTCGGGCCCGGCCCGCACGCCCGGCCGAGCGCGGCGGAAGCGGCGCGAGACTACATATCCCAGCATGCCGCCCGCGGCCCGGAGCGAGGCGAGGCTCGGTGAGTCAGAGCCGCACAGTAAATATTTGTATTAGCCGGAGCCGGCTCGCTAATGGTGGACGCGTGAGGCGGAGGAGAGCACCGTGGCGGGAGGCTGGAGCGGGCAGGCGGCGGCGGCGCCATGTCCGTGAACATGGACGAGCTCAAGCACCAGGTCATGATCAACCAGTTCGTACTGACGGCCGGCTGTGCGGCCGACCAGGCGAAGCAGTTGCTGCAGGCGGCCCACTGGCAGTTCGAGGTAGGCGGCCGGGGCTGGGCCGGGCCCGGGGCGCTGGGTGTCCGTCCCGCGTGGCGGCGCTTGCTGTGGGGCGTGTGCGGGCGGGTGTGGACACGTGCCGCGGCGCGCTCCGCCGGGGCTGGGCCCGCGCTCTCGGCCCCGGTGTCCAGGCGGCCGCGCGCCCCGGCGTCCGGGCCCCGGCGCGCACACGCGGCGTGCGGGTCAGGCCCAGCGGCGCGGCCGCGACTACGCGGCCCCCGGAAACGCCGCCCGCGCGGGGTGGGCGGGAGGGGCGGCCTGCCCTCGCCGGGTCCGGAATCCCCGCCCCCCCCAACCCCCAGATTCTCCAGGCGATCGGGTTCCGGGGACCCCCTTTTTTGTTCGGTAACGGCCAGGGCGGGGCGGCGCTGAGGCCCCGACGGACAGTCGGCTCGGCAGCCGGAAGGAGGACGCCCGTGGCCTGGGCCGAACTGGGCCCGCGCCGCCCCCGCCTTGGAAGCCCTGAGCCCGCGGGTGGAGCCTCCGGTGTGTGTGGGTCTGAGGGTCTGCGTGCCCGGTGGGCAGCTCGGCGGCGCGTGTCCACGTACTTGTACATTTGTATTTACGCACGCGCCACGCTACGTGTGGGCATGTTGGCGTCTGTGTGTGTAAACACTCAGTCCAGCCCGCGGCGCGGGTGCGGGCTGTGTGCGCTCCGTGTACGCACAGGTCACCGTTTTGCAGACGGTACTCAGGCGTGTGCACACATGGGTGTCCAAGTGGTGTGTCAGAGCCCCATACGACAGCTAAGGGTGTGATCTGTGTACCCCGCGCCGGAGGCGTATCCAGGTGCCCTCCTGTGCTGGCTGCCGAATCTGCCTGCACAGCGCACGGCTTGGTGTACACGGTTCAGTGGCTTTCGGCCAGCTGGGCGGGAGGTGGGGCTGCCCCAGCCTGGCCCCCACCTCCCCAGGCCTCCCTGACCCATAGAGCACTAGTGCCCAGGGCTTGCCAAAAGGCCACCTGGCCTTCCCAACTCGACTGCCCCAGAAATAACCCGGGATGGTATCTAGGGAGGAGGCCAGAGCCCCTTGAGCTCCACCCCTCACAGGTGTAAGGTCACAGTCTCGGTCTGTAGAGTCCTCTGTAGAGTCCGTGCCCAGCCTGGGCTGGGGAGCCTGGTTTCTAGATGGGAAGCCAGCTCAGGGAAGGTACTCCCCGCCAGAGGAGGGACAGGGAGCCTGGGGGCTGTGTTCAGCTTCCTGTGGGGTGGGACAGAGATAATAATTCCTGCCTCAAAGTTGGGACAGTCTGGGGAGGCAGTGACCTGTCCACTCAGGGAGGCAGTGGCCTGTCCACTCAAAGGAATCCTTGCTCACTTTCCCACCAGAGATCTCAGGGGGACCTGACAGCTAATCCTGGGGTGGTCCTCAAATCACAAGATAGGACACTGCTCGCTCTCTCTGGGCAGGTCCCACCCTGTGGCCTCAGTTTCCATCGCTGTACTTGGGGGCCATGAGCTGTGAGCTGACCTCTGAGGAGTGCATGGGCAGCCCCCCCTTCCCAGCCCAGCAGCCCCACCCTGCAGGAAGCTTCCTAATCTAGAGCTGGATGTGGCAAAACTTGCAAAACCACATTCATGGTAGTTTGCTGGAGTCCCACATCTGCATACATGTCCCCCCCTCTGGCTGGGCGGGCAGGTGTCCGGTGGGAAGCAGCCCTGCCCACAGAGCCTGGCACAGGCTGGCAGTCGCTCAGGGTTGGTGTCTCCTGGTCACTGGAATTGAAAATGTATCTTTGAAGATTAAAATGCCTGGGGAAACTCTGACCTCAGGACGGGCAGGAACAGCTTGCAGACTGGGGAGCTTTGATGGCCCCCATGGTACAAGTCCTGGGCTCCCCGAATCTCAGCTTCACTATGTGTAAAGTGGGGATGTGGTTAGTAGGGAGGTTCTCAGGGTAAAAATGGGGTGTGAACATCCAGCCCTTAGGTCTTCCTGGGAGTGAGTGGGATTCCTTGCCTCAACCCCCGGCTGGCAGCCACTTGGGCTGAGGGCTGGACCAGCAGGAGGCCTGTTTTGGGGTCATATTCTCTGTGAGTCAGGTGTTAATGGGGACAGAAGGCTGCTGGGGGAGGGGGACCTCTGTGCTTTAAGTTTGGGGGTGCTCTAGGAAGGCAGGAAAAGGGCAACCGCCTCTCCCTGGAATGCTCACACACTGCAGCTGCCTATGGGGCTGCTGCTGGGGGAGGAATAGGTTGGTGTCCCTTGGGGCTCCTGGTCCGGGAGGTGTCACAAGGAGGTGCTTAGAGACCGAGGCATTCTCCCCCCGCCCCCAGCTCCCACACCCCTGTTTAGGGACGTTGGGGTAGGGCGTCTCCAGCAGGAAATTCCCAGAATAATTCATTTGAATTTACTCTAGTAATAAAACCCCTAGGGTAAGCCTGGGAGCCAGGCTGGGTTTCTGGGTGTGTTGGGAGTGGGGGAGGGGGCTGACAGCCCTGGGCCGCAGTGGGCGGGGAGCCCAAGGGGGGCGGCGTGGAGGGCAGAGCTGCCCGCAGACCCTTCACATACTTGACGGGCTCCCTCACCCTGCACTTTCGCAAGAGCAGCTGGTTCCCTTATTTTCCTGGATGCCTGTCCTGCAAGGGGCCGAATCAGGACACACCAGTACCAGAGGCCACCGCCCTGGGGGCCCTTCCCCCCAGCCCCCCAGGGCCACTCGAGGAGCTGGTTTGACCCGGAGCTGCTGCCACCCCCTTTCCCACCCGCTTCTCACAGTCCTGGGTGCGAACCCCACTGCAACCTTCCTCTTGCTCCACCAGTTTGTTGGGAGGCTCCGACGACTGGATAGGAGTGGGAAACCCACAGCACAGTACTTAATCCCAGCCTGGCCCGGGGACCTCAGGAGCATGGCTGCCAGCCTCCTAGTCCCTTTGGTGCAGAAGGATAAACCGAGAGGCAGGGCAGGGTCCCTTGGCTAGCCCAGGAGAGGAGTGGTGGGCTACAGGCTCTCAACATCGGGGTGCCTTTGCCACCCTCTGGTTCATAGACAAGGAAAGTGAAACTCAGGGAGGAGTAAGGAGTTGCCACCCATAGAGTTGGTGACCATAGGGCCAGAGTCTCCTGGAGCCCTTTCCCCATGAGACAGGCCCTCACGTCACTCATGGTGACGAAACCAGGTAAGCTGGATGCACCTGGCAGCCAGCTTGCAGGCAGTGTCCTGAGGGTCCTCCCTGCCCACCAGCCCAGGGCTCCACAGCACCTCTCGGGGTGGTGCTGAGAGTCAAGGAAGGCCAGGCCAAGGCCACTGGGGTCCTGAAGGTAAGCATGGGCCTTTTTTCCTACAGACGGCCCTCAGCGCCTTTTTCCAAGAGACCAACATCCCGTACAGCCACCATCACCACCAGATGGTAAGTGTTCCCTGTAGCCCCAGGGGCATCCCTGCGGGACTCTACCAGTGCCGAGGGGTCGGGGGTACCCGCCCAGGCCTGAGGAAGGAGCCGCTGGGAGGGACTCCTGGGAGCTGGGCAGCAGGCTGCGTGGGCCTGCGCACGTGGGCACTGCTCTGCTCCCCTGTGAGCTCCGGGCTGGGGGACCGCCCGCGGGGGGTGCTGCACTGGCGAAGGGGCCCTTCTGGAAGGGGCACTCATCCCCCTCCCTCTTCCCCCTACAGATGTGCACTCCTGCCAACACCCCCGCCACGCCCCCCAACTTCCCCGATGCCCTCACCATGTTCTCCCGCCTCAAGGCCTCCGAGAGCTTCCACAGCGGAGGCAGCGGCAGCCCGATGGCCGCCACGGCCACGTCGCCGCCGCCGCACTTCCCGCTCACCGCCACCGGCAGCTTCGCGGCGCCCAGCTGGCCAGCCGCGGCCTCACCCCCAGGGGGCGCACAGCACCACCAGCCGCCGCAGCCGCCCCTGTGGACTCCGGCCCCCCCTTCCCCGGCGTCAGACTGGCCGCCCCTGGCCCCCCAACAGGCCGCCTCGGAACCCAGGGCCCACCCCGCCATGGAGGCCGAGAGATAAGGGAGGCCCCTCCCCCCTCCCGGAGGCCAGGACCCCGTGGGGCGGGGGAGAGGACGTCTCTGCGGGCCCCCTTCACCCTCCTCTGTCTGCACCCCTTTTCCCCGGAGCCCTGGAGGGGAGAGACCGGACCCTCGAGCCAGCCCACAGGCTGCCCGCACGCCTGCCCGGCGGCACAGGCCTGTGGCGCCCCGCTTCCATGGATTTGGTTTCGAGTCACCTGGGTGCTGATGGACAAAAGCTCGGAGAACAAGCAGCCTTCGCCAGAGGACTCGCCCACCCTGCCCCGCCGGCCCCGGGGGCAGCGGAGCATCGCCACGCCGGAGACTGGGCGGGCTCCTGCCTTGGAGCTCCCTGGGGCCGGCGGGCCTAGATCCCCACCCTCGGGAACGCAGAGCCTTCTCCGCATGTGTGCGTGTAGCTGTGTCTGTGTATTTATACGTATGTCGCTCTTCGAGAAGCAACCTAGTTTATGGGGCAGCTGGACTTTGCATGTTAGAGTGAGCCCCCCTCGCCCGCCGCCCTTCCCCCCAGGGCCCTGCCCCTCTCTCCTGCTCCCTGGGCAGCCAGCCTTGCTCTTCCCTGCAGAGAAAAGGATTGTGGGAAACTCCAGGACTCTTCCCACCCATCCCCCAGCGCCTGCCTGCTGGGGCTGCCTGCATGCCTCCCCAGAGCCCGGGGGTACCCCATCCCCAATTCCTTTCCCCCTTTTAACAAAGGAGAAGAAAGAGTTCCAAACCACCACCAGGCTCTGTGGTCGTGCCTCATATCCTAAGCTTTGCTGCCAGCTGGCTCCATGTGGAGGGGGAGGGTGCCAGCCGAGCCCAGAGCAGAGGCCAACCCCCGAGTCCTGCCTGGCTCCACACTGCTCCTATCTGTCACTGTCTTTTCAACCACAACGTGCTCTGGAATCTTCCTGCCCACCCCAGGCTTTTCCCATGAAGTTAGTTCCTGCCCTGTGTTCCCAGAACCCCTGCCTCTGTCTGCTCACCCTTCCCCCTGTCCAACTGGACAGATCCCGGCCTCCAGGGCTAACAGCTGCCTTCCGGTCTGCCTGGGTTTCACACAAGGACTTTTCTTGCTGTTTTTAGGGCCCCAGTGGCCAGTTACAGGCTGGACCCTCAGCCCCACCTCCAGTAGCCACGCTGGGTGGGGCAGGGCCCTTCCTTGGGGGAGGCGCAGGCCACAGCCCCCGTGGTAAGATAGTAGGCATGGATGCAGAGCCCGTGGGCCAGCAACAGTGACTGGATGAGGCTGGGCAGAGTCCAAGCTGCAGCTCAAACCTTTGGTTGCCAAGGAGACAAACCACTCAGGGGCAACAGACAGTGGATCCCCAGCTGCTCCCACGCCAGGCTGGGCAGGCACCTACTCCTCTAAGGGAGAAGCTGGGCACGACTCTGCCCTGGGGCAGCTTTGAGAGAAGGCAGCCTAGACCTTGCACCCCTTGGTGAGGCTGGAACTTGGGGGAGTAAGGGGACGTGGGCCCCTGCAGATGGTCACCAGTGGACTGACTTCCTAGTCAGGAGGCCTACCCCACTCAGCCCACTGGACAGTGCCTGGGGGTGGAGAGTTCTGTTTCAGAAGATCTGGCTGGCAGGCACCTCAGCACCTGCCAGTGGCAGCCCCGCTGCCACTCCCCGGGGTCACCACACAGCCCGTTGCTGCCCTGTTGGGGTCTGGACAGCCTCACTAGAGGCCCCCACTGGTCACAGGAGTGACTGCAGCACCCCCACTGCAGCTGTTGCTCATGTCCTCACCTTGAAGCCCACCCTTCTAATGGCCTTTGGGGGCAGGGGCACAGCTCTGCCTTGGGTGCCTGGCGGGGGAGAGAGGAGGCTGTCCTGAGCTCCTGAACATTCACTGCAGCTCTTTCATCCTTTTGGGGGGAAGACAGTTCTCAGGTCGCTGAGGGTAGGACAAGACTGAGTGACTTCACTTTCACTTTTCACTTTCATGCATTGGAGAAGGAAATGGCAACCCACTCCAGTGTTCTTGCCTGGAGAATCCCAGGGATGGGGGAGCCTGGTGGGCTGCCGTCTATGGGGTCACACAGAGTCGGACACGACTGAAGAGACTTAGCAGCAGTTCTCAGGAAGCTGCCACACCCCCTTCCAAGTGTAGGAGGCAAGGAAGCGCTTCTGTGGGTGAGTGTGAGCTCCCCAGTGGCCAGACGACTGAGGTGGCCATACCCACTGGAGCCATGCAAGAGGGTGCACGGTCCAGAATGTCCACTCAGGCTCCCCACCCCCACGCTGGCCTCAGGGTGGCCTGTGGGAACTATACCCTCACTCCTCAAGTGTGGTCACCAGACCAGCTGGGTCCCATGGGAGCTTGTCAGAGATGCAGAATGACCTCTCTCTCTAACCCCAGCCCAGACCTCCTGAGTCAGAATCTGCTTTGAACAGGATCCTCACGTGCCCTGTGGACATTCAAGGGTGAGAATCCCAACCTGACCAAGCCCACTTCTGTCTCCAGAGGCCACCAGGGGCCAGGCCTGGAGGCCCCAGGAGGAGGTCCTGGAAGGACTTAAGTTTCCTGTAGATGCAGCTTTTCCAGTGTGGGCACTCCAGACACTGGGGTGTCCTGTGCAGCACCCCTGACCCCTTTCCATGAGTTCGAACCAGTAGCAGCGCCCAGTTAGGACAACTAGAAGTGTCTGCAGGCAAAGTCACCCCAGTAGAGAGCCGCAGGGCCTCCGGGGAGCCCCCTGGGGGCCCACAGCATTGGTCTCTGGGGTGGAGTCCTGACAATAGTTTTAAACATTCCCCAGGGCATTAGTGATCAAGTTGTGAATGTACTAGAAACCACTCAATCATACACTTTAAAAGGGTAAACTACGGCACGTCACTTATGTCATAGCTGTTCTCGAAGCAGCTTCCAGGTGACTGATAGAAAATGACTCATGGAACACAAGCCCCTCGTGGCAAGCGGGAGCCCACTAGACTCGTGACCCTCCAGCCTGTAGAGCACAAGTGTCCCCTGGGTGCTTGAGGAGGAGGGCCCAGGAATCTGATTTCTAATGAGGGCCCTGGGCACGCTGGGAACCAGAGCAGGAGGGAGCGGAGGGTGGGGCTAGAGCTTTCCACCAGTGCCCGGACCTTGCCAGGTTTGCTGGAAGCCCCACGCACACCCTCCCTCCTCCTCCGCTGAGCACCTCCCAGACAGGCAAAGGGCTGCAAAAGGGGGTGGGAGACGCGAGGGGAGGCAGAGGCGGGCCCACATAGATGTCAAGCACTCCGGATGGAACTCAAGGGCAACACAGAACCTGGAACTTCAACTTCTCCAAGCCTGGACGCTCAGAAGCAAGACAGGAGGAGTCAGTAATCACCTCCCACCACATGTGCAAGTGCAAACTGGCTAAAATGCAAAGATGAGGTACAAACGGAACAGTCACATTTACAGCCATTCTTAGCGGTCCGTTTCGGCACTTCCTGGAGCCTCCTCAACAACACATGAAGACCAGCCTCTGGGCTTCATCACCACCCACCTGATCACCAGACTTGAGCTCCATCACTTTGTTTCCAAAAATTCCACTCTGAAAACACCATTTGCATCCCAGAGGTTCCGGGAAGAATGTGATTGGAGCTTTCCTTTCTGACGAGGGGACACGACTGCAGATGGACATGGAGGCCTCCCCTCCCCATGTGACTTAACGTGGGTGGGCCCTGTTCTTCAATGATTGTGCATGCGTGCAAAGTCACTTTGGTCGTGTCCGACTCTGCGACCCCATGGACTCTAGCCCACCAGGCTCCTCTGTCCATAGGATTCTCCAGGCAAGAATACTGGAGTGGGTTGCCATGCCTTCCTCCAGGGGATCTTCCAACTCAGGGATCAAACCTGCGTCGCTCATGTCTCCTGCATTGATAGGCAGGTTCTTTATCAATAGCGCCTCCTGGGAAGCCCATTAAATGATCGGGCATCTTAAGGGTTTTCAGACTCGGAGGCCCCTGGTGTGTGCCGTTGGGCTCGATTTGTTGGCCAGCACTCTAAAATCAGTTTACATGAAAAGCTCCACTTCCAGCTTACCTTGGACGTTTGTCACATCTGGCCCAAGTTCCCTTAAGGCCACAGCTGGTTGAAGTTGACCCATCACGGTGGGAGGCCTCCCAGCCTGGCCCTGGCTGGCCAGCCACTCCTCTGGCCACCATGGTGGCTGTGTCTGCCTTGCACCTCAAGTGAGCTGGCGTCTCTGAAAGAGATTTGCTCTTCCCCAGGAGCATCTGTGAAAGTAGATGTCCTGCTCTGTCAGGGGAGGGGGGACCGGAGGGGTGAAAGGAGGCTCTGAAATGCTTTCTGCGGGCAGGCAGGGTGCCTCCTTCAGAGCTGTGAAGAGAAGGGCTTGTTCTGAGATTCCCCTGGATGGAGGCAGACACTCAGGGCCCCTGAGAACACTGTAGCCGAAGCAGAAAACCACGCGGCTCCCAAGACTGCTCCCCCACAGCCTGGCAGCCGGCGGGGCTGCTGTGGCCCTGGAGGTCTCTGAGGGTCTTTTCATAGCCAGACTCCTCTAAGGACAGATGAGGGCTTTGACTCCAGTTCCTCCTGGTGTCTGTGTTGGGGAGGCCGCCCGGGTTGGCCAAAAGGAGATCTTTTGAGGCAAGGGCTATTTCCAGTTCCTGCATTTGGAAAGGTCTCCGGTTGCTTAGCCACAGTTGATGTTTGGGAAATATATGTATTTCAAGTAAGTCTTTGAAGAACGCAGCTCTTTTAGGGGTGTAAGGGTGCTGGGTCCCTGGATGGCTGAGGCCAGCCCAGCATGAGGCACCAGGAGCCTGCTGGCAGAGTTCTGCTCAGCTTTCTGGCCCTTTCTCATCTCCTGGGAGATATGAGGTGCAAATATTGGGGGGGGGGCTCATTTTCTATGGATCTAGGAAAAGTTGAGAGCAAGAGGAAGGGGAGAGAGAAGAGAAGCCCTTCTCTGGAGGTTGTGTGTATTTGGAGGGTCTCTGCTTAGAGCTCTCGAATCCATGGAAAGTCAGGGCTCAAGTCAGCCAAGGGAGTGGTGCCAGGGAGACCCACGTGCCCCTAAGACGTCCCTGCCCAGAAGGCCTTTCCTCCGGTGCCCCCTGGCGGCCTGCTTTGGGGTCCTGAAAGTGAAAATCCCTCAGCCATGTCTGACTCTGCGACCCCACGGACTATACAGTCCATGGAATTCTCCAGGCCAGAACACTGGAGTGGGTAGCCGTTCCCTTCTCCAGGGGATCTTCCCAACCCAGGAATCAAACCCAGGTCTCCCACATTGCAGGTGAGCCACAAGGCGGGGTCCTGTGGTGCCTTCTCCAAGGCACACCATCTGGTCTGGGACACATGCTGTCGTCAGTGGTGCATACCTCAGGGTTAATGAGTCTGTGGTCTTTGAAAGGAAGAGAACCTTCAGTGACCCTTTCATTTGCATTGGTGGGTTGTGGAGCTGGGTTTGGGGTGCAGAGCAGTCACCATGCAACACACCGAGGTAGGATCCTCTGCTTGGCCAGAGCCATCTCATCTGTGCCCCTCATGCCAGGCCAGCCTGTGTACCTCCCTCTCCACAGGGCTGATTCATCTCAGTCTTTTTTCTTTTGGCTGCACCTCAAGGCTTTGGGGATCTTAGTTCCCCGACCAGGGATTGAACCTGGAACCTTTGGCAGTGAAAGCCTGGAGTCCTAACCACTGGACCTCCAGGGAGGCAAGTTTTAATGTGCTTTTTTCACAGCAACAACACCATCAAAATAGCCATTATGGGGAATTTGCATTCCTGCAATATTGAAACCTAGCAAATGTTTTTATAAAGAATTTTTTTTTTTTTTTGGCTGCACCACACGGCTTGTGGGATCTTAGTTCCCCAACCAGGGATTGAACCTGGAACCTTTGGCAGTGAAAGCCTGGAGTCCTAACCACTGGCCCACCAGGGAATCCCCTCATCTGAGCCTTAAAACAGAAAGTTCCAGGGATCCCTCTTCACTCGAAGGCAGACCAGGACAGTTGGTCACACTACTTGTCCAGCCTGGCCCAGCCAGGAACTGTGGTCCCCCAGCAGAGCAGGAGGTGGGACCCAGGGCCTTCAAAAGTGCCCCCTCTACTGACCCCACCCCCGGTTTCACCCACTCCTGAAGCACCTTCCCCTGCTGGGGGGTGGGCACCCTGCTGAGCATCGGCCCCCCCCCAACCCCCTCAGCCCAACAGGAGGAGGTACAGCACCGCCCTCCCAGCTGCCAAGGCCAGCAGGTCCCCCGCCCCCGGGGTCCGGAACAGGGCAGGGGGGTTTCTGCCCTTCTCCTTGGCAAGGATTCTGCCTCCAGCTCCCGCCTGCAATCAGGCCAAAAGCTGGCTTCCCCACCAGCCCCCATGGGGGACAGAACTGTCATCTTCAAGACTGCTCCTGGCTGGCTGCAGGTGGGCTCACCGCCCCCCTCCTTCCCAAGCACCCAGGAGACCCGTCCCTGGGCAAACAGTTACCCAGGGCCCTACCTGGCTCACCCCTCCATCCCCGGGCTTCAGGAGCCCACTCAAGCACTGACTCCATCTGTAAATTGAAAAAATGGGCTGGAAGGCAGCTACCAGAGGCTGAGAGAGCAGGGCTTGGCTGCTGTGAGTCCCCACATGTCGAGGCGGCAGAACACAAGCCTGACCGCGCCTGGCTCGGGCGCTTCCCTGGGGCCCCCACCTTTCCTCTGGCCCAAGCCCAGGCCACACGGGAGAGGTGTTGGAAGTTGGACTCCTTACACCAGTGTCCGGCACCCAGGAAGCACGGCCTCCTGGGCAGGTGGCTGGAGAGCTGAGGCCTTACCGTGTGAGCCTGGGTAAGTCACACCACAGCCTCCTGGGTAAGCCACACCTTACCGTGTGAGCCTGGGTAAGGCCCACCACTCAGGGCCAGGGCTGCACAGGGCACTGTGCCGTGGGGGCGTGTGTGATGGGGCAGGGGAGGGTTGTCATGATTCTCTGTGGAGATTCAGCCCCGGTGGGGTGGTGGCTGGCGTGGGGCTGACAGGCCCACCCACCCATGTGGGACGGGCAAGGCCAGCCACTGCAGAGGGCATGGGGCCAGTCACCCTCATCCACAGTCAGAAAAGTAAAAGGTTTTATTCTGGGGAGAAGTTGATAAAAATACTCATCTCTGCTACGGGGGTGGGGCCAGGGCTGCACTGGCTGATGTCCCCCAAGGCGGCGTAGGTCACGGGGCTCAGGAAGCGCTCGGCTTCATTTGGACGCAGTCCTCGGAGAAAGAAAAGAGAAGTCAGGTCCAGGAGGGGGTGCGTGGGAGGGGAGGCAGGGCTGGGGGATCATTGGGGGTCGGGGGGGTAGGCACTCAGCACCCAGGACACCTTTGGCCACTGGTCCAGAGGATCCTCTGCCATGCCAGCGCCCTGATGCCCCCAGGGGGGATCCCCAGGGCAGCTCGCCGCCCCCCACCCAACTCCCTGACTCGTTCCACCACCCCAGGGGCCTCTGGTGGATGCTAGGGGGAGGTGTGCCCCAAAACCAGGCAGAAGGAAGCTTTTTTTTAGTCTTTGTGGAATGTGACAGAAGTGTCAGGAAGCATACAAAGGGTGGAGGGTGCAACTGGACAACCTAGGGGTGGAAAGGGAGAAACAGCCAAACTGAGATGAAGAAGCGTGCGTGCTCAGTCGCTTCAGTCGCATCCGACTCTGTGCAACCCTCTGGACTATAGCCAGCCAGGCTCCTCTGTCCATGGGACTCTCCAGGCAAGAATACTAGACTGGGTTGCCATGCCCACCTGCAGGGGATCTTCCCAACCCAGGCATCGAACTTGTGTCTCGTACATCCCCTGCCTTGCAGGTGGAATCTTTTTTTTTTTTTTTTCAGGTGGAATCTTTACTGCTGAACCACCAGAGAAGCCCGAGAGGGAGAAGGGGGACCGATAAACCACCCAGGGACTTCCCTGGTGGTCCAGATTAAGACTCTGCGCTTCCAATGCAGGGGGCAGGGGTTCGATCCCTGGTCAGGTAACTAAGATTTCCCAAGCCCTGTGGTGCGTTCACACACTCACAAAACCATCCCAGGGACAGAAACCACACGGCCTGAGGGACCCATCAGGCAGGTATGAGCGCGCTGCTCTTTGCCCCAGGGCCAGTCACGGAACCCCAGATGAGCATGCTTTGGTGGTCAGTCCACCAAGCACACAGACAGTGAGCACGTGACCCAAAGAACCAGCAAGATGCCAAACAGGATGGAGCGGTCCTGGAGGATTCCAGGGCTTTTGCTCCAAGTGTCTCGTGGATTAGCCAGAAGTAAATACAAACAATCAGATTCTTTAAACACCCAACTCATAACAGTGATTACTGGTGGAAAGAATCAACAGACAGTAAAAAAGCATGCGTGCAGTAAAACCCGGTTCCCATGAGAAAACCGGTCCTGGGAGAAATAACGCTCGCTAAAGAAAATGGACAGCGGTATCGGCTGTGATTGGAACGCATCCTGATGAAATCATTTCAGCAAAATAAAAAGGAAAGTGATTGTTTTTTAAAACCACTGTAACTGTGCTGTATTGAAAATGGGTCAAGGAATTCAATTGGTTTAGTGGAAAATTCAGTCTAGCAAGAAAGCTGCGTTCTCCATGAAACGTAACATGAGATGGATTGTGTCGTGTGTATCCATACCAAGTTAAAAGCAGCTACTGGGTCAAAATGAGTCCCTTGTGGAGACCCCTCCCTTAAGCCCAGGACCCCCGCACCTTGCCCAGGGCAGTGTCTCTGCCTTGCGGGGGAGGGTGGAGATGCCGGTGGGGAGGGGGCGGGCGCAGGGCTCACGGGTTGCTGGGCTCCTTGGCGGACTGCAGGCTGGCTCGGGACTCAAGGCGCAGGGACCGTGGGTGCCTGGCAGCCCCTGGGGCCGGCTGGGGGCCCAGCTTGGGGTCCTGCAGAGATGGCGTCAGTGGTGGCAGCAGCAGCACGGGCGGGAGAGACGGAGGCCGAGCGGGCATCGTCGGCAGAGGGCCTGAGGTGGCTGAGCCCATGCTGACGCGGGGGGGCAGGGCTGCAGTGGGCGGGAGGGGCAGGAGAGACCCACGAGGTGTCCCAAGAACATTCTGGAGAGAGGCTGGCCCGACGGGGCCATCCCCTCTAAGGAAAAGAGAAGCCCCAAGACTGGGAGTGTTCACCTCTGATCACCCAGCCAGGGCATCTGACACTTCCTGGGTGGGGGTAGGAGTATCCATCCTGGGGGATGGGTAGTTTCATCTATCCATCCAAGATAGATGAAACCAGAGGTAGACGAGGACATGGAGCAGGGCAGCCTAGAGAAAACGAGGCTTGGAGGCCGGGATTCCCCAGTTCAAGGTCGCTGTGCCTCAGCTCCCCTGCTGTAGCGGCCTCCCCAGCCGGGACAGTAGATGAGATAAGGACGGGGTGAGGTGAGAGTGGAGGAAGTACTCTGTGTGCTGTAAAACACGCTCAGGTTGGTGATGAGACTCGAGGAGTCGTGACCTCAGCTGCTCCCCCACCCCACCCCCCGACTCGGCTCTCGGTCCCCCAGCGGAGAGGCCCGAAGGAATGAATGGGCACCCTTATCCCAGCCCTGCAGCCAGCTCGACTCTGGGAATACAGACTCCAGCCCTGGGCCCCAGGGATGGCACCTGGACCAGGAGGCCTGGCTGGAGGGTGAAGCTGGAGCCCTGGATGGCTGGGAGCCCCTGCTCAGGGCACTGGGTGCCAGGAGGAGGTTGCTGAAGGGACCTTCTCTGGCCTTCTGGGTCTGGGCAGGGGAGAGATGGGTGAGGTGGGGCTGGAAAGCCTGAGGCTGGGAATGGGGGCCCAGAAACGCTACTGGAATCCCAGCTGGGCCAGGGAGCTGGGGGGCAGCTACTCACCGGAGGAGATGGCACCAAATAGGGTGCTCAGGCGGGCACCCTCATGCGGGCTTCGGGCCGGGGGATGTGGGACCTTCACAGCTTAGCGGAGAAGAAAGGGGAAGAGACAAGCGTGGGTGGGGGCGCCCCCAGGGCTCTGCCCACCTGGAGGCCCACACCCCGTCCTCTGGTGCCCACAAAGGCCCTTCACTCCAATGGGACCTGCCCTGTGGCCCCTATCCCGCCTCTTCACACACCCAACCCCCACCTACTCGTGCAGGGAAGCCCCTTCTTCCCTCCCCGCCTCCCCTTCTCAAGGCGGAGGTGTTAGGAAAACCCTTTCTGAAAGTAACTCAAGGCCAGGGAGGAGAGAGCCCTTATTCTAGCGTAGACAGATGGAGGCTGCCAGTTCTTAGCGACTCCCACCAGGGCCGGCCACCGCAGTGCCCCGCTCCACCTCCCTGTCCTTCATCTTCTCTGTGAGCACTTTTTTTTTAAAGGTATGTACGTGCTGAGTCACTTTAGCCGTGTCCAACTCTTTGCAACCTCATGGAAATAGCCCGCCAGGCGCCTCTGGCCATGGGATTCTCCAGGCAAGAATACTGGAGTGGGTTGCCGTTTCTTCCTCCAGGACATCTTTCAGTCCCAGGGATCAAACCCACGTCTCTTAGGTCTCCTGCATTGCAGGTGGATTCTTTACCACTAGTGCTACCTGGGAAACCCTTTTTTGAGGTAAAATTCACATAAAATTAATTATTCAAAGTGAACACTTCGGTAGCATCAAGTTCATTCACAAGGCTGTGTGGCCGCCATACCCATCCAGTTCCCGAACATCTCATCACCCTTAAAAGAGGTTGGTACCCATGAGTGAGTCACCCCCATTCTCCCCTCCCCTGAGCTCTGGCGACCACGAACCTGCTTTCCGTCTCGAGACCTGCCTGTTCTGGACACTTCATAGGAGGGCGTCGCACAATACATGGCCTTTGGGGTCTGGCTCCATCCTTCACCCTTTCTGGACGGGGGTCCAGCCAAGAATCTCCATGGCCGGCCTCCCAGACCAGAGGCCAGTGCATGAGGTGGGAACGTGCAGGGAAGAGGCCGTGAGAGTGAAGGTGCTGGAAGGATGAGGGGGTAAGGAGGGGTCAACGACGGCCATCCACCCAGGGCTGGTGAGGACAGCAGCCAGACTGGTGAGGCGCCTCCGCCTCCATCTGTGACCCAGCCACCTCTGCCTACCTCATCCCTGCCTATTCTCAGCCCTCCCTGCACTGAGACTTCTCTGGAAGTCCAGCCTCCTGTTGGGGGCACTGTTCACTAGGCACCAGGGGTTCCTCTGGCCCGCCTGAGATCCTGGCCACAGTGTGGGCATCGGAGGGGAGGGCACAGGCTGGCGGGACGGCCCTCAGTGGCCCTGCGGGCAAAGGACAGATGGACTCATGAGACCAGGCTGGCCCTGGGCAGGGTTCGCATCACCTAGTTTAGGTTTAGGTTCTGGGTGTGTCTTGGATTGGGCTTCCCAGATGGTGCTAGTGGTAAAGAACCTGCCTGCTAATGCAGGAGATGTAAGAGACACGGATTTGATCCTGGGTCAGGAAGATCCCCTGGAGGAGGAAATGGCAACCCACTCCAGTATTCCTGGCTGTGGAGTCCCATGGAGAGGACCCTGGTGGGCTACAGTCCATAGGGTCGCACAGTTAGACAAGACTGAAGCGACTTAGCATGCCCAAATATTCTTTCGAGTAACAAACGAGCAATAACACAACCTGGTCAAAAAAATCCAGCCACAGGCAGGTTTTAAAGTGATCCCAATTGCCAGTTAGACTTTGTGGCCCCCAAGCAAGATAAAGCAATGAGGCGTCCTGGTTCAGTCCTGCTTTGTTGCGTGGAACTGGAGGGGAGAAAAGCCCCTTGCTCCGGTGACAGTCTGGGGCAGCTGGGTGGAGGGGGTCACCGTCTGACCGATGATGGGGGACGAGGGTGGGGTCTGTATGTCACTCTGGCCCCTCCACCAAAGGGGAGCAGGAAGCAGCCCTCACTTGCTCGTTTGTGCAATGCCTCCCTGGCTCTTGCAGAGTGAAAGGAGGCAGTGCAGGGCGTGGCAAGGAGTTGGATTCATTAGAGACCTCCCTGACAGTTCAGTGGTTAAGACTCTGCGCTTCCACTGCAGGAGGCGTGGTTTTGATCCATGGTCAGGGAACTAAGATCCCGCATGCCATGTGGCGTGACCAAACAGAATAAATAAAAATATTTTTAAAAAGAAAGAAGTTGAGCCCATTCAGTGTTCGCCACCGTTGCTGTCATCCTGCCTGGTGGTCCTAGAGGCCTGGCCTGAGTCTCTTTCTGATAGTCTCTTTCCCTCTCCCGGGGCCTGGAGCAGCCAAACCTTGTCCACATGGAGCTGTTAACACTGCAAGGGTGACATGCATGGTCTGGGGAAATAAAGGGCTCGAGATGTGTCCTGCCCCACTGGATCAGGGCAGGGGCCTGTGGTGGGTTGAATGGCAGCCCCCCAAAAGACATGGCCCCCGGAACCTGTGAATGTGACCTTGTTTGAAGAAAAGGTGCCTGCAGATGTAAATAAGTGAAGGATCTTGAGATGGGAGGAGGAAATGGCAACCCACTCCAGTATTCTTGCCTGGAAAATCCCATGGACAGAGGAGCCTGGAGAGGGTTGCAAAGAGTCGGACGGACGTGACTGAGCAACTGAGCACACACACTTCTTGAGGTGAGGCCATCTGAGTTAAGAGACAGAAGAGGAAGAGACACGGGGAGAAGCCACTCAAAGACAGAGGCAGAGATGGGAGTGATGCAGCCACAAGCCCAGGAATGCCTGGGGCCCCCAGAAGCTGGAAGAGGCAGGAGGGATCTTCCACTGGGGCCTTAGGAGGGCGCACGGCCCTGCCCACACCTTGATTTGGGATGTCTGGCCTCCTAACTGAGAGAGCTCACTGCTGTCCTCTCCAGGCGCCCAGCCGGTGGACGTCTGTTGCGGCCCCAGGGCACTAAAGCAGGCCGCAGTCTTCTCCCGCACACCAGGGCTTAGGTGTCTCATGCTTGTTCTCAAGTCAGTGGAGGCAAATGGGGTGATGGGGGACACCACAGCCGGGACTCTGTGGCTCCTGGACGAACCCCACTAGGGCAGTGTGTGGAGCCCCTCTTCCCAGACAGGGGAACCTCAAAGGCACAGAGAAGGTGCCCCTTTGGGTGCTTCTGGCCCGGTGCTGGAGCTGAGTCCCCAGGGTCCCCAGCCAGAGCCAGCTGGAGCCAGAGCCACAATGGTGCAGCAACCGGAGTGACTCATTCCCCGTCTCCCTTGGGCCCAGCCCTCCCTGACCTGTGACAGTCCGGACACAGGCCTCCCGGCCTGTCCTTGTCTTCTCCTCATCACGCCCGACCCCGGCCCAGGTAGAGTCACCTTCCTGAGTTCCCAGCCGGGCCTGCCTCGCACCCAGCACAGCTCCTTTGCGGCTGCTATTGCCCGTACCCCCTCCCCAGAGCACTCTCGTCCCAGCTGATTCCTTCATCCAGCGAAGCTCTCTTCCCTTTTCTGAGGCCTCGGGACAACAGCCTGGGACCTCTCCCTTGGACCAGTGTCCCTGTCACGACTCTCCCATCGTACCCAGCACTCCAGGGAGGCCCTCTGGTGCCCTTCCCCAGCCACTCCCCAGTACACGCCTGGAGCCACGTTTGCCAGCGTCTATGTGAAGAGCCCCCGTCACAGGTGTTGCCAGCTCTGGGTCCCACCTGTCTCACACGGGGCCTCAGGCTGCCCAGCAAAGGCAGACCCCAGGCAGGGGTGCCCAGGCAGGCTGACGCTCCTCACCTGCCAGCTCCTTCTCCGCACTGGTCATTCGGCCCTTGTACAGGATCCCGTCCACTCCCAGGAGGTCCACCTCGGCCTGGTTAAGGCAGCCCAGGCCCCAGGTCAGGGAGTGTCCACAGGGGCAGCAGGGCCCGCCTCCCCGGGGGTCACCCACCTCCAGGGGCTGTGGCCTGACTCACAGAGTCATAGTCCAACAACTCAGGGTCCCCATAGGGGTAGACTGTCGACAAGCCGTATGGCTTGAACTCGAGGTTGGTGTCGTTTCTGGGGCCATCACCCCAGTCCTGCGGGGGGCCCAGTGAGTCTAGGCTCCTCTCAGGGACTCCGAGGTTCTGCAGTTTCTGCAGCTGCTGTTGTTCCCTGGGGGCAGGACAGGGGGGTCAGCAGCTACCTGGAGGCACCTCCGCCCCAGAGGAGCCTCAGGTTGGGTCCCAGGGCCTGGCCAATAGCCGGGGAACTCTGGACAGACAGACACCGTTGGGGCAGAGAGCAGAAATTGAGAGCTGTGTTCCCCGAGACCTGGGGCCCTGGTCTGGCCTGCCAAGAGCAGGCTCTTAACCTCTTTTTTTTTTTTTTTGATCACACTGTGGGGCAGGTGGGATCTTAGTTCCCAGACCAGGGATCAAACCCAAGCCCCTGGCATTGGAAGGGCTAAGTCTTAATCACTGGACCACCCGTCCCTCTTAACCTCTCATCTCAAGAGTCAGGCGAGGGAAGGGGGCATCAGGCACAGGCCCCCAGGCCCCTCACCTTCACGTGGCCGTGGCTGCTGTCCAGCTATCACTCCCCACCCTCGAGCCTAGGGGCCCAGGTGTCAGAAGCACTCATGAAGCCATGGGGTGTCAGGGGCTGAGGAGCGGGGCTGGGGCTAGGGGGCCGGCCGGGGGGCAGAGAAACATGAAGGTTGAGGTGCCAGGCCTGCCATACGCTAGCTGTGACCTCAGGCCGGTGGCTGAAACTCTCTGACCCTCAGTTTCTTCAACTGTGAAATAGGATGATAGCAGAATGACCTCAAAGGGAAAGTGTAAGGTTTCAATGAGGTCCGAACTATCATAGCACTTGGCACAGAGACTGCCCAATCACGGGAAGCCCCCCGAGGACCCCGAGGGGTCATGACTCACTTCTTCCAGCAGGAAGCCAGTCTGTCAACCTCACTCACAGGGGCGTGTGAGGTTTGAGACCCTCCCTCACCTAACAGTTCTTGGTCCACAACAGACGCCTGAGAACCTGTTCGTTCTTCTCCCCGTGAGTATCTCACGCACCCGTCTGCAGCCCCACCACCCGGGACAGTGTCCCTCACAGATGGCTGCGGTGCCCTGGACAGTCTTTGCGTCTTGGGACTGCAGTTTGCGCCCGGACCCCTACCTGCTCACCTCATCTGTTGGCGCTGCAGGTACTCGTAGCTGTTGGCGCTGGCCGGCCGCAGCCATGGCAGCAGGTGGGTGTTGCGAATGGTGATGAGTTGCCTGTGGAGGACAAGAGCAAAGGGGGGGTGCACGTGGCCAGCAGAGGGCCCGGCTCCCACCTCCTCCTGGAAGCCCACCCTCAAACATGGCCTTTCCTCCAGAAAGATCCACAGCATGGGGCCACCATCCTCTTCGTAGGTCATTGAGAACAACTGTTCTGATGATAAAAGGAAAACTCAGAACGGGTGAGTCCTAGAAATGGGACGTGGGTTGGAGGATGCCATGGGTTCAGCGGAGGAGAATGTAAAGTGACTGCAGATGGGCACGGGGTTTCCTTTTGGGGTTGGGCCATATTGTCATTGTACTAAATGTCCCTGAACTGTTCACTTTCTTTTTTTTTTCTTAGGCCACAACACCCAGCACGTGGGATCTTAATTCCTCGACCTGGGATCAAATTTGTGACCCTTCCCTGTAATGGAAGCAAGGAATCTTAACCACAGGATAGCCAGGGAAGTCCCTGAACTGTTCACTTTAAAACGGTTAATTTATATTATGTGTATTTGACCTCATCACAAAAAATTAAAGCATCAGCCTTCTGAGGAGCTGGAACTGTTCTACATCTTGATCTGAGTGGTGGGGAGATGAAAATATTTTGGAATTTGAGGTGAATGGGCTTCCCTCAGATGGTAAAGAATCCTCCTGCAATGCAGGAGGCCCCAGTTTGATCCCTGGGTCAGGAAGATTCCCTGGAGAAGGGAATGACTACCCACTCCAGTATTCTTGCCTGTAGAATTTGATGGACAGAGGAGCCTGGCGGGCTACAGTCCATGTGGTCACAGTCAGACACGACCGAGAGACTTACACTTTCATTTGGGTTTCCCAGGTGGCGCTAGTGGTAAAGAACCCACCTACCAATGCAGGAGACATAAGAGACCAGGGTTAGATCCCTGGGTTGGGAAGACCCTCTGGAAGAGAGAATGGTAACCCACTCCAGTATTCTTGCCTAGAAAATCCCATGGACAGAAGACCTTGGCAGGTTACAGTCCATAGGGTCGCAAAGAATCGGACATGACTGAAGCCACTTAGCATGCACACACGTGCACTAAATCCCACTGAGTTTTCCACTTTAAAATGGCTGATTTTGTATGTGAATTTCACCTCAATACATAAAGTATTAGACTATAAAAACATGTGCAGGGAAGTCCTACAGGGTTCAGCTTTCCCCGAGCTTCCTCTTACCCTTTTCCTCTGGAGTCCACCCTGTTCCTGGACACAGTGGGCAGCAGACGGGACTGGGGAAGGGAGGGGCACAGTACTGCCCAGGGAGCTAATGGGATCGTGTGCACAGAACGGTGTGCATGGATGTTCCCGTCCCCGACCACCCCCGCAGTACTCACGGGCTGGTCATCATCTCCACGGGCCGGTTGCAGGAGATGCATTTCACCCGCTCAAACAGTTTCCTGGAAGACACCCCACTCCGTCAGCCGCCGCCCCGGCTGGGCCCCATGAGGCCACCCCTGCCCTGGGCAGTGCTTGGGGGAGGCTGCAGGTCCGTCCGTGCCTCAGGGCCAGGGCTTCCCCCCAGATCCCACTCCTTCTGGCCTGGCCTGGCTCAGCTCAGCTCCACTGGCCCCAGCTGACCGTCACGTGGGGCCACTTGGGGCCTCAGTGGGGGATAAAAGTGGTTGTAGTTTCTCTCCTCGCCCCAAACACAGTGGAGGCCTTCTCAACCGGGGAGAGCGACCCTTCACGGTGGGACACTGGAGGGCATGAGGGGTGACCTGAGGACAGGAGCCCCCCAAGAAGATCGGGTCCCTCTGCCGGGGGCTCTGTCTGGATGGGGTGGGGGCCTGGCTCTAGTTCCAGGTCTGCCCAAGCTCCCTGAGTGGCCTCGCAGGGGCCCCCTCCCTCTCTGACCCTCTGTTTCCTCATGAAAGAACGTGGAGCCCAGGCCAGGGAGGCCCATCTCCGAGCTCTGGTGCTCTCTGCCTCATCTCTCCCTCCACTGGGAAACCCCACATCCCCCCTCCCCGGGTTTACAGGTCTGAGTCCTTCCTCCCAGAGTCCAGAATCTGCCGGGAAACCTCTCTCATTTCCTCTCTGGAGGGAGGGCCGTGCAGCCTCTGGGAGCTGCAAGGGCTGCAGGGGACCCCGCCTCTGGAGGAACTCACCTCCTAAAGCCGGCAGCATTGTCGGGGTCAAAATGGAAGCCTTCAATCAGCAGCTTCCTGACAACTTTCCAGACCTCGTCCATGTCTTTCTTCAGATCATCCAAATCGCTGGGAACCAGCTGCCAAAAGCCAAAGGGAAGAGTGTTTAGTCAATTAAGTAAACACTCCGCCTCCCTCCAGCAACCTGCAAAGTTATAGAGAGAGTAACAAGATTGACGGCAACTCACTCCAGTAGTCCTGCCTGGGAAATCCCATGGACAGAGGAACCTGGAGGGCTACAGTCCACGGGGTCCCAAAAGAGTTGGACACGACTTAGCAACTAAACAACAATAAGCAAGATTGACCAAGAAAAGTGAGGTGGTTGTGGACTTCCCTAGTGGCCCAGTGGTTAAGAATCTGCCTTGCAATGCAGGGGATGCAGGTTCGATCCCTGGTCAGGGAACTAAGATCCCCCATGCCACGGTGCAGCTAAGCAACTAAGCCTGCAAGCCACACCTAGAGAATCTGTGCACCGCAATGAAAGATCTCATATGATGCGATGAAAATCCTGAGTGCTGCAACCAAGACCAACTACAGTCTTTTAAAACTACACACACACACACAGACCAAAACTATACACAAGTTGCAAGAATAGTCCAAAGAACACTCCTATATCCACTTAAATTCACCAATTCTTAACATTTCACAATGTCTTCTTTATCTGTCCATATGTATGTAAGTGTTTGTTTTCTGAATCATGTAAGAATAATCACAGACATCACAATATATTACCCCTACAAAAAGTTAAACATGGAATTACCATACGACCCAGCAATTCCACTCCTGGTGATCACTAAACGAACACAGGTGATCATTAAATGATGAATGGATAAATAAATGACCACTCCTGGGTATCTACCCAAAGTCACGGGAAACAGGTCTTCAAACAAAAACTTACTCACGAATGTTCATAGCAGCATTATTCACAAGAGTCCAAAGGTGGAAATAACCCGTGTCCGTCAGCAGATGAACAAACAAAATGCGGTCTGTCTGTCTGCCCATGTTATTCAGTCATGGGAAAAAATGAACTTCTGATTTATGTGACAACATGTGAATGTTAGTTACTCAGTCATGTCTTAACTCTTTGCAAACCCATGGACTGTAGCCTGCAAGGCGCCTCTGTTTATGGGATTCTCCAGGCAAGTATACTGGAGTGGGTTGCCATTCCCTTCTCCAGGGCATCTTCCCGATCCTGGGATCAAACCCGGGTCTCTGGCATAGCAGGCAGATTCTTTACCATCTAAGCCATCAGGGAAACCCATGTTGCAACATGGTGAACCTTGAAAACATGATGCTGAGTGCAAGAAACCAGACACTAAAGGTCACATGCTGTGTGACTCATTTATATGAAATGTCCCAAATTGGCCAATCCAGAGAGTAGATTAGTGGCTTCCAGGGGCTGGGGGAAGGGGGAGTGAGGGGTCACTGCCTCACGGGTCTGGGGTCTCCTTCTGGGGGGATGGAAATGTGCCAGAACCAGAGAGAGGTGGTGCTAACACAACACTGTGAGTAACAAATGCCACGGGATTCATCACCTGAAAATTGTCAGTGGTTGATTTTATGTCACGTGAATGTTCCCACAATGAAAAATACACAAAGAAAAGGAGAGCAGTGAGGGCAGGGCCACTTAAACCAACAAACAACAGAAAAGCTTTCAATCAGGAAAAAAATTTAGACACATAGAGAGGAAAAAGACTAGAATCATGAACCCTGAAATACCCACTATGTAGATTTAGTCATTATTAACATATTGCTCCATCTGCCCTTTTTTTTCCCCCCTCTCTATTCAGCTGTGCTGTGCAGCTTGCCGGATCTTAGTCCCCAGACCAGGGATCGAACCCCTACAGTGGAAGTGCAGAGTCCTAACCCTGACCTCCAAGGAATTGATGCAGTGTTGGTTTTTCCTTTAAGTTATAGAAATCACAACATTCCACCCAAATATTTTAGTGATTTTCTTATATGACTGCAGTACCATTATCCCACCTAACATAATGAGCACTCATGCCTGAATTTGATCTAATTTCCAGCCAATTTTCAGAGTTGGAGCAACTGAAACATGGGAAGTCTCCTCATGTATTGCATTTGGTTGTTGTGACTCCTGAGACTCTTTCAATCTAGAGCAGTTTCTGTCCCACTTTTTTTCACCCTGCCATGGAATTATGGGAGAAAAACAGGTCAGTGGTTCTGCAGATAACTGAGTTACTTCAGCTGTAATTCTGCACGGATTTGTATGATTTTTACGACAAGTGTGTCCCGTATCTGTTTTGCTTATCGTCGTATCCTTCTTAACTAGAGGTACCCAATAGGTGGATGATGAGTGAATAACTCCTCACTTTACAGATGAGAAAACCAAGACTTGAACAGGTTCTGTAACTCAGGACACAATGCTGATCACAGCAGGGCTGGGACTCAGACCCCAAGTGCCTGATTCTAAACCCCAGTGCTTTTATCCACACCAGTCACACCAGCTGCAGGAACCACACAGCATGGAAGGGGTTAGCCTGACTTATCTTGTCTCTCTAGTGGACGGTACAAATGAAGGCTATGACTCCTTATCAACGTTTCCCCAGGGTCTGGCTCAACACAGGTGGTCCTTAAATGATGAATGGATAAATAAATGACCAGCAGGACGCTCCCTCTGCCCGCCACGTCCCTTTGCTTGTCCAGAGAGGAGTACTATGGTGGTCAATGTCCCACACGCTCCCCGACTATCACACTGAACAGGTCTGACCTGTGTAACCAACAGGACATTACAGAAGTGATGGAGTGTGACTTCTGTGGCTAAGTCAGAGAAGACATTGCAGCTTCTGTCTTGCTCTCTTGGATCATATGCTCCTGGCGGGGGGAACACTCGTTGCCGTGTTGTGAGGCTGCTCAAGCAGCCCTAAGGAGGCCACCGCGTGATGAGGAAGTGCCAAGTCTTGCTCACAGCTATGTGAGGGTGCTATCTTGGAAGTGGCTCTTCCAGCCCCAGTCAAGCCTCTGGACGACGCGGGCCCTGGACGACACCCTGACTGCAGCCTTGTGGGAGGCCCTGAGCCACCCAGTAAGCTGCTCCCAAATTCCTGACCCTCAGAAACTTTGAACGTTGCTGTCTTAAGGCACTAAATTTCAGGGTCGTTTGTTATGCAGGAGGTGGTGATTAATACAGAGCTCCTCACCTTGGTACGTACTTCTTTGTCCAACTGCTCCACAGCCTTCTTCCAGTCATCCTCATTGGCAACCACCCTGAAGAGCATGCCCTGAATCATTTCATTCAGCTGCGTGGCCACCGTGTCCAGGTCAGCCCGGCTTGCCTTGCCTGCCAGGGAGCTCTTGTCGGCCTTCTGGGGAGAGATGGGACTCAGGGAGGCAGGGCTGTGGGGGTGGGAGAAGAGGGGATCTTGGGGAGGTCAGATCACTTTGGTCAGTTGTTCTAGATAGGGACCCTGGATACCCAGCCTTGGCTTAAATTCAACCTTGGGGTCCGGCTCAAACACAGCTATTAGATCAAAGCCAGGGTTTTCCTGTGATGGGGAAGTTGAGGTATGGTTTTTAAGTTCACTTAACAAATTGACACAAACTATAATTCAGAAAGATACATGCAGGCCTGTGTTCATAGCAGCACTATTCACAATAGCCAAGACATAGAAACAACTAAAATGAACGACCAAAATCAACAGATGAATGGATAAAGATGTGGTGTGTGTGGCATGGAATATGACTTGGCCATAAAGAAGAACAAAATAATGCCATTTGCAGCAACACGGATGCAGCTAGAGATCAGCATACTAAGTGAATTAAGCCAGAAAGAGAAGGACAGGCACCACATGACATCATTTACATGTGGAATCTGAAGCATGACATGAATGAAGCTGTCTGTGAAACAGAAACAGCATCACAGACACAGGGAAAGACTGGTGGTTGCTGGGGGAGGGGTCGGGAGAAAGACGGAGTTGGAGGTTGGAGTTAGCAGATGTAAGCTTTTATACATAGGATGGATAAACAACAAGGCTCTACCGTATAGCACAGAGAACTATATTCAATATCCTGGGATAAACCATAATGGAAAAGAATGCATATACATGTATATATACCATGTACATTGGGCTTCCCTGGTGACTTAGATGGTAAAGAACTTGCCTGCAATGCAGGAGGCCTGGGTTCAGTCCCTGGGTTGGGAGGATCCCTTGCAGAAGGGAACGGGAACCCACTCCAATATTCTTGCCTGGAGAATCCCATGGACAGAGGAGCCTGGTGGGCTACAGTCCACGGAGTCACAGAGAGACAGACACGACTGCGTGTCTAACACTTTCACTGTGTGCATCGCTTTGCTGTACAGCAGTAATTAACATTGTAAAACAACTAAACTTCAGTTTAAAAAATTGTCACTAATCCTGAGTCGCTGACAATTAGAACTGGTGGGACAACTTTTGAGAACTTCCCCCGGATTTTCTATATGATAAAGGTGGATGGAAGCTTGGGAAGTCTGTGTGCCTGGCTTCGTGCTGGCTGGATGATTCCATTTCCCTCAGTGGGAGAGCCGGGCTCGGGGTCAGGGATGGAGTAGGGGAGAGGAGTCTCTGCTCACTCACCTCTTTCAACTCCTGCTCCATCTCATTTCGGTCTGCCTTGTACATTTCTAGGTTTCTTAGTTGAGCATAGACAACCTAAGAACAGAGGCGGAGGGATGTCAGTCGTCCTCAGGGGTCCTGAGGACAGCCTCTGCCTTCAGCCTCCGCCCTAGGAAGGGAGCAGTGGGGCGGGGTGGACAGCAGGCGGGCTGGCACAGGGAAAGGCTTGAGCTCCAGGTTTCCAGATCAAAAGGGAAGGAACGGGGGCTCGGGACAACCTGTCCCCTTGGGGGTGGCATCATAGAACTCTGCGACACAGGAAAGGAAGGAAGACTGGAGGAAGGAACGCACAAACCAGAGCTGATGCTTTGGGCCCCTAGATGTTTGAGGCAAGCGCATCTCTTCTGATCTGTAATGGAGTCTCTACATCAAGCAAGCACTTATATGCGACACGCACTGTGCCCCGTGTCAGGCGAAAACCCTCACTTCCCACCCCCATGACTCCACAAAGAACCAATTCCCTGCATCAATTCTGCCCTATCTCCACTGACTGGACCCTCCACACGACAGGAGCAGCCAGCTTCCCTGTTGGGAAGAGCCTCGATCTACTGGGCCATGTCCCCAGCAGTGGGGGAGGTCACTCTCCCTCCAAAACTGGAAATAGGCTTCTTCTTCTCCCTTCATATCTGGTCTCCCTTTCACTCTCAGAAACAGAACCCCCATCTTTCAGCTGGCATCTGGCCACCCAGAATCATGACTGTATTTCACAGCCTCCTTTATAGCTTGATGTGACCACTGAAGTATAAATGGAAGTGGGTAGCTGTTCTCTTCACTGCTGGCTTAGACACAGAGTTAAATCATTGGAGCACCAGCAGCTGTCTTGGACCATGAGGTGACCTTGTGAACAGAAGTCACACACCAAGGAGCTCTATACCAGCTCTGAGTTTCTTGAACATAAAAGAGAAATACGGGGTTTCCCTGGTAGTTCAGTGGTAAAGAACCCGCCTGTCAAGGCAGGACATGCAGGCTCCATCCCTGGGTCAGGAAGATCCCCTAGAGAAGGAAATGGCAATCCACTCCAATATTCTTGCCTGGGGAATGCCATGAACAGAGGAACTTGGTGGGCTACAGTCCATTGGGGTCGCAAACAGTCAGACATGACTGAGCGACTAACAACAAAAAACAAAAGAGAAATACACTTATGACTTAAGTCAGCTATTTGGGGGGTTTATGTTATTTGAAGACAAACCTAATTTTAATTAACACAAAGCTTCTTCACATCACCTTGCGCCCAGGTGGGTCTCAAAGTCTAGTACAGGTGGTGGAGGTGGGGACGGGAGCTCCTGCCCTGCCTGGAGTCAGGCTTTTTCCTCCAACCCCACGTTAGTGGGGAGCTGACCTTCTGGAGTCATCAGGCCTGACAAGAACACTTAGAGCCCCATTTGGCTGATCCTAATTAAAATCTAGAAATATAGAGAAGATGGGACCCTCTAACTTCCACTGCCAGGGTTACCCATGCACGGGGTAGACTAAGGTCCTTCCCAGAATTTACACCTTCCCAGAACCTGTGAACGTGGCCTTATTTGGAAATGGCTCTTCGCAGGTGAAATCAGTTAAGATGTGCTCACACATGGATGAGGAGGCCACGTGAAGAAACAAAGAAGAAGGTCACGTGACAATGGAGGCAGAGACTCGAGCGATGCGTCTACAAACCAAGGAACACCTGGAGCTGCTAGAAGCTAGGAGAGGCCAAGAAGGATCCCCCCTGAAGCCTTCAGACAGCGCGAGGGCCCGCCAGGACCTTGGTTCAGGGCTTTCAGCCTCCAAGAATTGGGAAGAGTACATGTCTCTAGTTTTAAGTCACATGGTTTGTGGTTATATGTTACAGCAGCCACAGAAAGCCCAGTAAGTGGCAGAATCGGGATTGAAACCCAGGCCTATCTAACCACAACGGAAGGCCGCCTCCCAACCGGCTGGTTACTCTGCCTGAATCTGTTTCCTCCTTGCTCAAATGGCATTAATATCACTCCTGCTCCGAGGAAGCCGAGGGGACTAGAAATGGCATCTTCCTAGAAGGGTTAGCATTCGATACATGTCACCTCTCGTATCAGTCCTCTCCTGCACCCAGCCAGAGCCTTGGATATCACTGATTGTTCCAAGAACAGCTTTGGATGTATATAACTGATTCACTTGGCTGTACGGCAGAAACTAACACAATATTATAAATCAACTGTACTCCGATAGGAATTTTAAAAAAAGAAAATAAAAAGAATGGTTTTGGGGATTTCCCTGTTGATCCCGTGGTTAAGACTTCACCTTCCAAAGCAGGGGAGTGTGGTTTGATCCCTGGTTGGGGAGCTAGTGGTCCCATATGCTTCTTGGCCAAAAAACCAAAACATAAAACAAGCAATACTGTAACAAATTCAATAAAGACTTAAAAAATGGTCCACATCAAAAAAAAAAAAAAAGAGGTCCTGGAATGCAGCCTGTAGCTTATAAAAGATGCCTGCCCGTTTGCAAAGGGCAGATAGTGTGTTCACATTTCCATACTGAGTCGGAAAGAGTTCTGTTCTCATTCACTTTCCTGCTGCATCCTTTGTGAGAAACGCTCCCAAAGCAGCAGTCTGAGGTGATGGAAATGCTTCCATCTGGATGGTGCTGACATGGCTGCACAAAGAGGCAAAAATGAGTCAAGCGGCTATGCTTCAAGCCTGGGCATTTTACTGTGTGTAAATCATGCTTCGATTAAAGACAAACAAATGCTATCACTCCCCCGCGAGAAACACAGAAGGGCCCGGGCGTTGTCCGTCTTCTTGACCGCTGTATCTCGGGACCCTGGAAGGTCGCCTGGTGCGGAGTGAAGGCTCAGTCACGTGGGCCGAATGACGCAGGGGTGATGGGGTTTCTCGTGCCACTTGTTACGTCCAGAACGTTTTCTCCCAGCTTTCCAGGTAGAAGGCAGTGTTGGCGGCGTTTCTTCACTAGCCCCGCTGCTGCAACAGAACCCGGGAGGGTGTCTGCCTCCCTCCTCTCTCTGCTGGAAGGGCTCCATGGGGCTGCTGATGATTCGCAGCCTGTGTTCATTTAAGAACTATTTGATGAAGTGTGCTATATACAAAGCCCCGCTCCAGATCCTTCTGGGGTCCACTTTTAGAAGCAATTAGCTCTTGTTGGCACGAGGGGCAGGAAGGAAGTCTGGACAAAGGCTGACTTAGTCCATTCAGCCTGTTGGGCCAAACTCCTCTTGAGCTTCTCTCAACGAGGGACCAGTGACGGCTTTCTGGAGGCAGATTCTGAGCCCCCTTCTCCTACCCTGAGCGGAGTGGGATGTGGTACTGGACCCACATCAGACATGCCGGATGAACTGGTCCTGGTCTCCAACCAGGAAGGGTTCCAGTAGGTCCCTAGACACAGCATCCCAGCCTTTCTGAAAAGCAGTGGCTAAACAAGAGCCCAGGGTTGGCAAGAGACGGCGCACTTCCTGATCCTAGTACTCACAAGTGTCTCGGCCCAAGACTGTGTATCCTGTGCCCACACACGGCCCTGGCGCTCCCTTCCTCTCCGCTCAGGCTGGGCATCAGCTCTCCTTCGATAAGCTTTCCTCCCGTCCAACTTGCCCTGTGCAGGCTGGCTTGGTCACTCCGTGTGATGACCTTGGGAGGGGAGCTCTGCCCTCCCCTCTGGCTCCCCACATCCTAGGGCGTCCCACCAACAGCCCCTGACTTGGAATGGAAAGCCCCCACAGGAACCACCTCAGGTGGCTCTGTTTGGGATTTTGTCTCATTACACCCCCGGGAGAAAAGGTCACCTCCTCCCCACTGGGAAGGACGGTGATCTTTTCTCTGAAGATCTGGGATGCCTCCGGGACAAGGCTCAGACCAGAATGGTCCCGAGGACCATCAGGCTGGGGTGGTCAGGGCAGCCCAGCCAGCCCACGGGAGGAGGTGTCTGGCTGAGTGACCCCTGGGAGGTGCTTTTCAGGGTCCTCACATTTCTCATGTCAGACGCCGCTGTTCCATCCAGTCCCTGTGGCGTGAGCGCTCAGACAATAAGCCAGTTTAGGGGAAAGGTTAGAGACATGCACAGCTGGTGCCAGAAATCCTCCTATTCATTCACTGATTCGTTCACTCGGCGCCAGGTGGGGGTGACCCCAGTGGTGAACGAGAAAGACCGTGTTCAGGTGCTCTGGTGTATGTGTGGGGGTGGGGTGGTGGGGTTGGTTTGCTTTTTGTGGCTGTCTACTTCACACACAGTGAAATGCCAGGAGAGTGTCCCTGGTTCCCCTGCCTTTGGGCTATCTGTGAAACCTCTGGGAAGAGTCTCAACGTTCTGATGAGGAATCCTCCCCACTCTGGGCCTCCCAGACCTCCGGACCTTTAACTCATCCAGGCGAATCTGGAGCCTGTTCACTGCCCTGTCCAGCACGATGTGGTGGTCCTTTATCATCTCGATCTGGTGGCCCCAAACTCTCTCAAGTTCCTCCTCCTACACAGGAGACACAGACATCTGAGGCCTCTTCTCTTGAGGTTGCCACGGCAGGGAAGGGACTTGAAGAGGGTACTAGCCTGGGGTAGCTTCCAGCCCACAGCCTCCTAAACCCTGTCAGGGGAACCGTACAGCCGCCCAACCTTGGGAGCCCCGCCCCAGATGGAGCAGATCAGCTTTCTTTCCGCTCCGGGACAGATGGTGCTTCTTCGTCTGGAAGGGCAGGACCTGCCCTGGCTCTGGCCATGGACTCTGCGGTCACCTCAAACCATCATCTTCTCAATGCCTTTTCTGGCCAGGACACTGACCTTCATCCTGGATTTCTGGAGGTTGCCAATCTTTTCCTGCAAGATGTCCAATGTTGACCCAAGCTTGGAAGAGGCTCCCATGTTAGCTGAAAGCAAAGGAGTGGGTGGCTGTCAGGGACAGGGATGGGGAAAAATGCTTCTAGAGCTCTATCTGCTTCTGTTATGAAGTATCTAAGATGATGTCTTCCAATAGAAGGAAGCTGTGAGCTTGGGGGCCTTTGAGGTCATCTAAAATTTTCTAGTGACATCTTTTAAAAGAAAAATCTAAAAATTAGCAGGTGAAATTAATTTAAAAAATCTTTTTAACCCACTCTAATCCAAAATTGTACAGGAGGCAGTGATCAAGACCATCTCCAAGAAAAACAAATGCAAAAAGGCAAAACGGTTATCTGAGGAGACCTTACAAATAGCTGAGAAAAGAAGAGAAGTGTAAGGCAAAGGAGAAAAGGATATACCCATTTGAATGCAGAGTTCCAAAGAATAGCAAGAAGAGATAGGAAAGCCTTTCTCAATGATCAATGCAAAGAAATAGAGGAAAACAATAGAATGGGAAAGACTAGAGATCTCTTCAAGAAAATTAGAGATACCAAGGGAACATTTCACGCAAAGATGGACACAATAAAGGACAGAAATGGTATGGACCTAACAGAAGCAGAAGATATTAAGAAGAGCTGGCAAGAATACACAGAAGAACTGTACAAAAAAGACCTTCACGACCAAGATAATCACGATGGTGTGATCACTCACCTAGAGCCAGACATCCTGGAACGTGAAGTCAAGTGGGCCTTAGGAAGCATCACTAAGAACAAAGCTAGTGGAAGTGATGGAATTCCAGTTGAGCTATTTCAAGTCCTAAAAGATGATGCTGTGAAAGTGCTGCACTCAATATGCAGGCAAATTTGGAAAACTCAGCAGTGGCCACAGGACTGGAAAAGGTCAGTTTTCATTCCAATCCCAAAGAAAGGCAATGCCAAAGAATGCTCAAACTACTGCACAATTGCACTTGTCTCACACACTGGAAAAGTAATGCTCAAAATTCTCCAAGCCAGGCTTCAACAGTATGTGAACCGTGAACTTCCTGATGTTCAAGCTGGTTTTAGAAAAGGCAGAGGAACCAGAGGTCAAATTGCCAACATCCACTGGATCATCGAAAAAGCAAGAGAGTTCCAGGAAAACATCTACTTCTGCTTTATTGACTATGCCAAAGCCTTTGACTGTGTGGATCACAACAAACTGGAAAATTCTTAAAAAGATGGGAATACCAGACCACCTGACCTGCCTCCTGAGAAATCTGTATGGAGGTCAAGGAGCAACAGTTAGAACTGGACATGGAACAACAAACTGGTTCCAAATTGGGAAAGAAGTATGTCAAGGCTGTATATTGTCACCCTGCTTATTTACCTTATATGCAGAGTACATCATGAGAAATGCTGGGCTGGATGAAGCACAAGCTGGAATCAAGATTGCTGGGAGAAATATCAATAACCTCAGATATGCAGACGACACCACACTTATGGCAGAGGGTGAAGAGGAACTAAAGAGCCTCTTGATGAAAGTGAAAGAGGAGAGGGAAAAAGTTGGCTTGAAACTCAACATTCAGAAAACGAAAATCATGGCATCTGGTCCCATCACTGGGATGGGGAAATAGATGGGGAAACAGTGGAAATAGTGACAAACTTTATTTTTCTGGGCTCCAAAATCACTGCAGATGGTGATTGCAGCCATGAAATTAAAAGACGCTTGCTCCTTGGAAGGAAAGTTATGACCAACCTAGACAGCATATTAAAAAGCAGAGACATTACTTTGCCAACAAAGGTCCGTCTAGTCAAAGCTTTGGTTTTTCCAGTGGTCATGTATGGATGTGAGAGTTGGACTATAAAGAAAGCTGAGCACCGAAGAATTGATGCTTTTGAACTATGGTAGTGGAGAAGACTCTTGAGAGTCCCTTGGACTGCAAGGAGATCCAACCAGTCCATCCTAAAGGAAATCAGTCCTGAATATTCATTGGAAGGATTGATGCTGAAACTGAAGCTCCAATACTTTGGCCACCTGATGCGAAGAACTGACTCATTTGAAAAGACCCTGATGCTGGGAAAGATTGAAGGCAGGAGGAGAAGGGGACGACAGAGGATGAGATGGTTGGATGGCATCACCGACTCAATGGACATGAGTTTGAGTAAGCTCCAGGAGTTTATGATGGACAGGGAAGCTTAGCGTGCTGCAGTCCATCGGGTTGCAAAGAGTCAGACATGACTGAGCAACTGAACTGAACTAAACTGAATCCAAAATAGTATCATTTTGGGAATTCCCTGGCAGTCCAGTGGTTAGGATTCCATGCATTCATTGCTGAGGGCATGGGTTCAATCCCTGGATGGGGAATGAAGGTCCCAGGAGCTGCAGGGCCAAAAAAAAAAAAAAAAAAAGCATCATTTTAACATGTGATCAACAAAATGTTTAACAATATTTCACATTTTTGTTTTTGTAGTAAGCCCTCAATATCCAATGTGCACTTTTAGATTAGATTTTTTTTTTTTTAATGTGGACCATTTTTAAAGTCTTCATTGATTTTCATACAATGTTGCTTCTGTATTACGTTTTTGTTTTTTTTGGCCACGAGGTATGTGGGGTCTTAGCTTCCTGACCAGGGATCAAATCCATGCCCCCTGCATTGGAAGGCCAAGTCTTAACCACTGGACCACAGGGAAGTCCCTGGTGTGCACTTTATATTTGGATCACATGAGAACTTGAACTTGCCCCATTTCAGATATTTGACAGTTTTGTGGTATCCTACTAGATAGCTCAGGCCTAGGGAAATCTCTCTGGAATTTACTGCCCTTCCAGAAATGGTCCTGAGTAAAACTATGGCATGTTTACTTCTGGGAGTTCATGAAATGTATTATCACACAACAAGATGCAAAGACAGGTTTAACAAGAAAGGAGTGGGGTAACAAAAAGTACCCTATATCCCGTTTCAGAGGAGAGGCCAAAAAGTGATGTCCAGGGCACAGCTAGGAGGGTACGAGAAGCTGCAGCCACGACACGTTTACAAGCTATCTTTAGTTTTCTTAACAAAAGTGGCAGCTGGTCAGAGGTAGAGTTTGGGCTACTACGACTTTGTTTTATATTTAAATTCATGACCGTCATAACCTGAGCTGTGCCCCAGGATTCAGAAATTGACGTGGATCTTTTTGGCTGCTCGAAGTTCTACTTTTTCAGGATCCGTGGGACGGCACCTGCCCACCAAGGGTGGTGCCACATATGGATTCGACTTGGGCTAATTCAACTATTACACTTGGCAGAGAGCACAAAAGCAAGATAAGGATTCAAACAGGCGAGGACAGTAGAGTTCAAAGTGGGTTCCCTGCGTCACCAGCATTATAAGCAGCATCCCCTGGAATGGGTTAAAAAAGAAAGTCCAGGGTCCTACCCAGATCAACAAGCCAGATGTGGGGCTAACCCCAGCAGTCTGTGACTTACCAAGACCCCCTGGGATGCTGAGGCAAGCTTAAGGTTCAGAACTTCTAGGGTAGGCCACTCCCCACCCTCCATTTCCCACAGTGAACATATGCTCATGGTGTGCGTGAACTGGGAGCATAAATCTATCAGTCCTGTGTGCTCAGTCGTGTCCAACTCTGCAGCCCCATGGACTGTAGCCCACCAGGCTCTTCTGTCCATGGGGATTCTCCAGGTAAGGATACTGGAGTGGGTTGCCATTTCCTATTCCAAAGGATCTTCCTGACCCAGGGATGGAACCTGTGACTCTTGCGCCTCCTGTACTGGCAAGCGGGGTCTTTACCACCAGCACCACCTAGGAAGCCCCCTGTTGGTCCTACTGCCCCCTAGAACATGACTGGCCTTTAAGGAAATATATGTTTGCCCAGCTATTGTTCCTAATCCCAAACTGACCACATCATCCGGGGTCTGTTCAGTGCGCCTAGAAACTCTGGGTGATCTGAACTTATCAAAACACTGTAAGGCAGTACTGTTTTATGGACGATTGAAAGGGAATTTCCAAGAGTAATTCTGGCTAGTGCTTTTCCTCCTTAGGCACCAACTTTAGACTGTAACTACCCCTCTCCCTTAAGATAAGATCTCACTGTACATTCATTGTAAGAGAATAGACTAGTAAGAGATTAATTCTTAAGCCAAAGGAATGTTGGCTAATGGTGGTATTAGCCAAATGGTAACATTTTGTTGGGGTAGCTCAATGGAGAGGAGGTGCCTCTCAAAGGCCACAAGGAGGGCCTGAGCCCTCGTTACCCTTCCAGGAGTCAGGCCGGGCCTACCTAGATAAGTCATACGCTGCTGCAGGTTAGATGACAGCTGGGCAAACTCTTCTTTCAGGGTGTCGTGTCTGACAGGCATCTGGGCTATGTGGCTCATGGAATACCTGACGGCCTTCTTCTTGTCTTCGGGGGTCGTGGCATGTTTAGCGGCTAGCATGGCCTGGGACAGGGCCGTGTCGGGAGAGACAAAGACAGAAGAGTATGCAGGAGAGAGCAAGTCCTCATCCTCCACCTCCAGCAAGTCCTCCACCTCGGCCCCGGAGAAGGCCCCGCGTGAGGGCCCCGCTCCCAGAAATTCTGCAAGGACCCCTAAGGGCCCGGCTGTGGCCGCGGCTGTTGCTACAGTGGCCAATTTGGTGGCAGGGGCGTCCCTGATCAGCTTGGCAGTGGCCTTGGCCGCCCGGGCTGCTGATGTGGCCACATCAGAGGTGTAGGAGGCAGCGGCCGCGGCCATGAGGTCAGCGCTGGGTTTCATCTGCTGAACGGCAGACCGGAATCCCTTAGGGAGGCCTCCTGGCGGGATCTCAGCCCTCGGGGCTCTGTCCCGAGGGCCTTCCCTTTCCACGGAGGAGTATTCTTCCTCCTTTTCTGAGAGAGCAGAGAGCTTGGACATGTCTCCCGGGTAGTACATGGACTGCTGCAAACGAGGCCAAGCTGAGCCCAGCTCCATGGCTGGGGGTGGGGCCCTGAAGTCCCGGAACCTGGCAGGCGGGAAGCCCATTGGGCGTAGGCCAGGCTGGAAGCCCCAGAAAGGCCCAGGGCTGGTCCCGGGAAAGCCTCTGGGAGGAGGCCAGCCTTGTGGTGGTACAGTCCAGGATCCTGATGGTGTGGGTTGAAGGCCCAGGGCAGGTTCCAATTCAGGGGCAGGCCCGGGTCCGAACGCAGGCCCAGGCCCAGGAGCAGGCCTGGGTCCGAACACAGGCCCAGGTCCAGATAAAGGCCCAGGTCCAGGCGCAGGCCCAGGTCCAGGTGAAGGCCCAGGTCCAGGTGCAGGCCTGGGTCCCAACACAGGCCCAGGCCCAGGCGCAGGCTCTGGCACCTGGGGCTGGTCTGGCCCCTCGGCCCCAAGGAGCAAAGCTGTTTGGGCAGGCTCCTCCTCCAGCAGCTGCCCTGGCGCCTGGTACTGCCAGACGGTCTCTAGGAACCTGGGGTGCTGGATGGCTTCTGAGAAGTGGCTGGGACGGCCTCCTCCGCGGTCCTCGGCTGTCTGGGCAACGGCGGTCTCCGAGGCGAGCTCCGCGATCTGCCACAGTTCGGAGTCTCCCAGCAGTTGTGGAGCAGCTCCCTGTGGGATGTGGGGCTGGGCTGGTGGGGCTGCTCTGGACCAGCTCATGGTCACCCTGCCCCCTACCCTGTCACTTGTCCCTCCCTGACCCCGGTCCCCCTCTGCCACATCCTTCACTTACTGGGATGAACATGGCCTCATGGAGACTGCTCCAGAGCACCAGGTCCTCGGGTTTGGGGATGGCAGTCACCTTGCTCTGGAGAGAAGTCTGCAGGTGGGATGGGGAAGGAGGTGGGGAACAAGGATTGTGAACCCAGAGGGTACGGTGCTCTCAGTGGCTTCCTCCTCCACACTTGCAAATAGAGGGGCCTTTCCAGACTGTTCTCCTCTTCCCCCCTCCCTGCTGCCACGCACCCCTGGGCCTGGAGGGCGTGGATCTGGGGTGGGAGTATGGGGCTGGACCCTCACCACTTCCCGCTGCAGTGCACTCATCTTCCGGTTCTGCCCTCTCAAATCTTCTGAGAAGGCGTCTATTCTTTGTGGACTGATCTGTCAAATGAGCCAAGCCTGTGAGCCAGAGTGTGCAGGGTCTGGTCCCAGCCCAGGTTCTTCCCCAGTGCAAATGCAAGGCCTTAGACTGAGAAACCGAGAGGGAAGAACAGTTTCCAAAACAAGTGTTTCTCACGGAGTGGGAAAGGGTTCCTTGGGCAAATGGGAAATGCTAGGCTTAAAAATCATGTAAGGGGTTTCTGTACTGTAGGACATTGTAGAGCCTTCAGTAGACCAAAGTACATTAAGAATCTCCAAGAAGCAGGCTGAGAAGGCATTGTTGCCAAACAGATTTGACCAAGGATCCTATTTAGCATTTCATAATACAGTTTCCTGACAGTCCCCTTGCTGCTACAGAGGGGAGCTACCCAGCCCAAGAATGAAGTTCTCAGAGTTGCCACGATGACCAAATGTGTACACTGACCTGTACATTAGGGATGATAAGGTAAATAATGTTACTGGGGGCAAGTTGTAAAACCTCAGCCACAAAACTAGCTGGAGGGTGTGGAGGCCTGGCTTTCGAGCCCAGATCTGACTCACCGGCTGTGACCTTACATTTCAGGGATTCCATATCCTTTCACATCATGGTAATGTCTGGGTTGATATCCTTATGGCTACAGGAGATAGAACATATGCCTATGCAAGGTTTACTCTACTTTTCAGTGTGAACAAAGTTTCCCAGACAAAGAATAAGTATTCTCTTTCTGCTAAGTTGATGGACTTTAAGTCTGCAGCTTCTAGGACTTGAGAATGAAGCCAACCTGGAGGAAAGTACCACTGAAGGAGAAACCTTGATGTGGTATGAGCACCTTGATCTGGCTGTACCTGACAGCATTCCTGACATTTTTAGTAAACGAGACAATAAATTATTTTGCCTAAGGCAGAATGAATTAGGTTTCTGTTACTCACAAATGTCTTTTCACAGTAGGATGAGGGTCATGGTGGAAACTGCAGAGTTCAGTGGGATGGGCCAAGTGGCTGGGCCATGTCAGTCCCCTTCTCTTGCCCCCATATCTGTGTTCTTTGACTAAGAATAGGCTTCTTGGATCTATCTGGTCACCCCAGCCGCCAGAGGTTCAAGCAGCAGGACCACTATGAGGGATGCTGGGGAGGATCTACCTTCTCAAACACGTCTTTCAGCATGGCCACCTCCTTCCCGAGGGTTTCAACGGAGACCTTGAGTGCATAAATGTCTGTGAGCAGATCCTGCAGGGTTCTTATGGACTGAAGAGGGAAGAGGAAAGGAAAATGTGAAGTAGAGTGTAGTTAGCGGAAAAGACAGGTAAAGTGTGGAAGCTCTCTGGTGATGGTCATGGTTCTAGAAGTCTTCTTGACTCTTCCAAGGCCGAGGCTGGAACATATTCACAGGTCATAAAATGACAGTGATGTCAGTCGTGCTCTGAGCTCTCAGGGGGCCTAAGTGGGAAGGGGGCAACCCTGGGTGTGAATGTGTTCAGTAAGCAGGAGTCATTCATCATGAAACACCTCATGCCCTTTAGTGAGAACCACTGGAGGGTCAACAAGGCAGTTACTGGATTTACATTTTTGCTATGGTCTCTTTTGTTTCTTTTGCATTTATTTCTGCTCTAATGTTTAAGATTTCTTTCCTTCTACTAACAATGGTTTGTCAATTTTATTTATCCTTTCAAAGAACCAGCTTTTGGTTTTGTTGATTTTTGCTATGGTCTCTTTTGTTTCTTTTGCATTTATTTCTGCTCTAATTTTTAAGATTTCTTTCCTTCTACTAACAATGGTTTGTCAATTTTATTTATCCTTTCAATGGATTTACATTTTTAAAGGGTCCTTATGGCTGCATGTGTAGATTCACCCTGGGAGGTAAGGGGAAAAGCCAGAGGAGGAGGGAGGAGACTTCAAAGCAAGTGCTAATGGGTGCATTATAGCTCAGCTCCACCGATGACCCGGGCTGTTACTGCATTTTCCTAGATTTTGAAGTCCTCGATCATTAAATGGGTATGAAAAAATGTGGTAATGTATATAGAGGGTATAGTGCATAGTTAGGCATTCATATTAACACAAATAAAAAATGGTGAAATGGCAGAAGTCCTTCTTATCTGTGGCGGCAGTGGTGGCGGTTTAGTTGCTAAGTCATGTCTGATTCTTGTGACCCCATGGACTACAACCTGCCAGGCTCCTCTGTCCACGGGTAATTACATTAAATGTAAATGGTTGAAACTGAATTACATTAAATGTAAATGTAAACATTAAAAGGCACAGATTGGCAGAATACATAAGAAAATATGATCCAACTCATATTATCTATAAGAGACACGTTTTATTATCTATTTATTAATTTTAGGCTGTGCTGTGCAGCATGTGGGATCTTAGTTCTCCAACTAGGGATCTTTTAGTTGTGGTGTGCCGGATCCTTAGTTGTGCCATGTGGGATCTAGTTCCCTGACCAGAGATTGAACCTGGGCCCTCTGCATTGGGAGTGCAGAGAATCTCAGCCACTGGACATCAGCCAAGTCCTAAGATATAATAATTATAAACATACATACACCTAGTAGGGAAGCCCTAAAAACATATGCGGCAAAATCTGAGAGAATGGAAAGGAGAAATAGTTGAAGACTTCAATATCCCATTTTCAATAATGGATAAAACAGCTAGACAGAAGATCATCAAGGAAACAGGAGATATGAACATCACTATAGACCAACTGGATGTAGCAGACATCTGTAGGACACTCCACTCAACAGCGGCACGATGCACACAGGACATCCTACAGGATAGCCTATACTAAGGCTGTAAAACAAAACTCAGTACATTTAAAAAGACTGAAGTCATACAAAATGTATGATTTTTGTATAACAAAAATATATAACAATGGAATTAAATTAGAAATCAGTAGCATTTGATTTGGAATTTGAAAGTTCACAAATATATGGAAATTAAACAGCCCTGTCCTAACTAAACAAGGGGTCAAAGAAGAAATTGCAAAGGAAATTAGAAACACTTTGAGATGAGTTAAAATGAAAATGCTAGGACTTCCCTAGAGACCCAGTTGCTGAGACTCCCTGCCCCCAAGGCAGGAGGCCTGGGTTTGGTCCCTGGTCTTGGCACTAGAGCCCATATGCTGCAACTGAGTCTGCACGCCACAGCCGAAGATCCTGTGTGCAGCACAGCCAAACAAATAGATACATAAGCTTTTAAAAAATAAATAAGATGAAAACACAAACACACCAAAACCTATGGGATGTAGCTAACACAGTGCTTAAAGAGAAATTTTAGCTGGAAGTGACTATATTAACAAAGAAGAAGGATCTCAAATCAACAGTCTAGCCGTCAACCTTAAGACACTGGGGAAAGTAGATCAAAATAAACTTCAAAGGGATAGGAAAAATGAAATGATAAAGACTGGAGTGGAAACCAATGAAAGAGAAAATGAAGAATAACACGGGGAATCAATGAAACTAAAAGCTGGTTCTTTGAAAAGATCAACAATAAACCTTTTGCTAGATTGACCAAGAGAAAAAGAGAAGATTCAAATTACTAGCATGAGAAATGAAATAGGGAATACCGCTACTGACCCTACAGAGATAAAAAGAATTATGAAGGAATACTATGAACAGTTGTATGCCAACAAATTAGATAAGTTGGATAAGATGGACAAATTCCTAGAAAGACATAAACTTCCAAAGCTGACTCAAGAAAAAAATAGATAATCTGAATAGACCTGAAACAAGTAAAATGATTGAATTATCAAAACAAAAACAGCACATGAAAAAAGGCCAAGCCGGGTGGCTTCACCAGTGACTTTTATCAAACCTTTAAAGGAGAATTAACACCAACTCTTAACACATTACTGACTAGAGACGTATTAACGCTACCGGTGTTCGTTTCTACAAAAATCCCCGGATCAATAATGTGTTAACAAACTTCTCCAGGGACTTCCCTGGTGGTCCGGTGGTTAAGAATCCACCTGCCAATGGAGGGCACACAGGTTTGATCCCTGGTCCAGGAAGACCCGACATGCCACACAGCAACAAAGCCCACGCGCCACAAGTACAAGGACCACTCGCCTGGAGCCCGTGCTCAGCAACGAGAGAAGCCTCCGCAACGAGCAGCCCACACACCACAGCGAAGAGTAGACCCCACTCACTGCAACTGGAGAAAGTCTGTACACAGCAATGAGGATGTAGTGCAGCTAAGAATGAATAAATAAATAATAGATCTGGTAAGAAAAAAAAACAACCCCAAACTTTTCCAAAAAACAGAAGAATTCCTAACTCATTCTATAATGAGGCCAGTGTTGCACTGATAAAAATCAAAGACACCACAGGAAAACTACAATATGGATGCAAAACTCCTCAACAAAATGCTAGCAGCCTGAATCCATAAACATAGAAGACAAATAATCCAATTAAAAATGAGCAAAGATCTGAACAGACATTTCTCCAAAGATGATATACAAATGACCAATAAGCACACGAAAAGGTGCTCAACATCGTTAGTGACAGTCGCTCAGTCCTGTCTGACTCTTTGCAACCCCATGGACTGCAGCCCATACAATTGATAAATACATTTAGCAAAAAAAAAAAAAAAAAAAATTACTGATACATGCTACAGATAAACCTAAAGATATTATGGTAAGTGAGGAATGGGGCTCAAGGAGGCACAGGAATGGAGAATGACAGCTAATGGTTTAAGGGGGTTCTTTCCGGGTTGTTGATAATGTCCTAAAACTGACTGTGAAAGTTGCACACGTGTTAGTATACTAAAATCACTGCATTCTACGTGTGTGTGTGCTAAGTCATTTCAGTCATGTCTGACTCTTTGTGACCCCATGGACTGTAGCCCACCGGGCTCCCCTGTCCACGGGGTTCTCCAGACAAGAATAACTGGAGTGGGTTGCCATGCCCTCCTCCAGGGGATCGTCCCAATCCAGGGACTGGACCCATGTCTCTTATGTCTCCTGCATTGGCAGGCAAGTTCTTTACAACAAGAACCACGTAGGAAGCCCTGCATTGTATACTTCATTTTAAATTGAGGTACAGGGACTTCCGTGGCAGTCCTGTGCTTAAGACCTCACCTTCCAATGCAGTGGGTGCAGGTTTGATCCCTGTCCTGGGAGCTAAGATCCCACCTGCCTTGCAGCCAAAAAAAACCAAAACATAAAACTGAAGCAATTTGGTAACAACTTCAGTAAGCACTTTAAAAATGGTCCACATTAAAAAAAAATAATAAATTGAGTATAATTGGTATATAACATTGCTATACACTTTAAATGGATGAACTCTCTGTTATGTGGAATTTATCTCAATAAAGCTTTAAAAAACAGCATTTTTGTTTTACCTGGGGGAAACTGTCAACACTGTCTATTGGATAGTATTCATGAGTTATTGTTAATTTTGCTGGGAGTGATAATGGTATGAAGAGACCAGCTTTCCAAGGCCTTATCTGCTGGAGGTGAAAAAATGCTTTTCAGAGGAATCTACAAGGACCAGGTCCCCCATCCATGCAGGACTTCTCCCCCTCCCCTTGTCTCTCCAGGTGTAACCAGGAGGACTGAGTAACCTGAGCAGGTATCAACCTCCCTCCCATGGGGAAGTGCAGGGCAAACCCAGGAAAAATGGCCTGGCTGCCCTGAGGGCAACGGCTGCACCAGAGAGGAGGAAGACTCATCTCAAGAGGCGCTGGTCTCAAAGGCTCAGAGGTAAAGAATTACCTCAGGAGACACGGGTTCGATCCTTGCACTGGGAAGATCCCCTAGAGGAGGACATGGCAACCCACTCCAGTATCCTTGCCTAGAGACTCCCAGGGACAGAGGAGCCTGGCGGGCTAAAGTTCTTAGTGTCACAAAGAGTTGGAAATGACTGAAGCAACTTAGCATGCACAGTGGGACCTACGAGTGTATTTATGGAAATAGGGTGAGCCCGAACAATCTTAATATTAAATAACAAACAATGGTCCTTCATTTTCCCCCGTGAGGCTGGTGGCGGCCGGCCAGCAGGGGTTATCATCACAGATGAGATAACCGAGGCCTCAAGGAGACAGGCAGGGTCTTCTGAACAACTTTCTAGAGCTCCTGGTCAGGGCTGCCTGGGAACCTGTGATTCTGGAAGACTCCCTGGCGCCCAAAGTCTGGGTCGGCACCCCCATGGAAGTTATGGAGACGATGTACAGTGAGCCAGGAGCCCATGCTTTCTAACTCAGCACTTCTCAATGGGGCAGTCTGGCCCCCGTGGGCGTTTGGCCAAGTCTGGAGACATTCCTGGTTGTCATACTGAGGGGTGCCCTGTCCTCTAGTGGCTGGAGGCCAAGGATGCTTAGTGTCCTCAGTGCACGGGACACTCTCCACCACAGAGAAGCCTCTGGCCCCAGATGTCAACCATGCCGAGGGCTAGAAACTGCAATCTAAGCCTGCTTAGTGAGGCCCTGCTGTCCCGCCCCTGAGCCCCCAAACCCGGCAGTGTGCTGACCAGGAGCACCAACCCTCATGCCATGCCTGTAGGTCCTTCCAAGCCATCTCTCCAGACGTCCCCTGGGTGCCTGCCTTAGTCTCCAGGGCGCCATTCACCCTGTCTGGGATGGATGCTGGGGCTGGCAGGCTTGTCTTTCCCCATAAAGGGTGGCATTTGGTCTGCCAGACTGACTGATGCAGGCGGAGGTGGGGGGGATGGTGGGGGTAGGTTGCAGACTCTTAGCTAAGCAGCCTGTACCGCCCTAGAACCAGCTACCATGGCAACCCTAACAATGGGTCACCGTGGTAACCCCAGCATCCTCAGCCAGGCTGGGACTTGGTGACATTCTGTAACGGTAGTGGGGATATTCCTAGGTGTACAAGTAGTCCTCTGAGGGCGGCGTGACCAGTTCCGAACCTGTCCACCAGTCCACTGTGTGAGCTGGCTGGGACATTCCGGGTAATCGTGATTTCTAAAAGCCTTCATCCATCAAGGCAGGTTGCTCTGGAGGGGCTGACACCTCAGACACCATGCAGCTCTGAGGCCTGTGTAACCTGCCCTCAGCCACCCCTGCAGCCTGCTGTGTGTCTAGTAACAATTCTTGTCTTAAGGTCTATCTGTCTGTGGTTAGTACAGTCACTCTGGCTCTCTTCTGGCGGTTACTTGTGTGCAATGTCTCTTTCTATCCTTTTATTTCCAACCTGTTTGTCTTTGAATCAAAGTGTGTCTCTTGGAGACAGCATATGGGTTAGATGATGTTTTTTTTTTTTTTCTTTCTTTTAACTGCTTCTGCCAACCCCTGCTTTTTGTGCATATGGTAAAACACACAAAGCAATACTAAAGTGCACAATTTGGCGGCGTTCGGCACATTCACGAGTGTGTACGACCATCACCACTGTTTAGTGTTCCAGAACGTTTTCATCACCTCCAAAAGAAAGCCCATTCCCACCAGGACTCAACCCCCAGCCCCTGGCAACCGCCACTTTCTGTCACTACGGACTGGCCTATTCTGGGCAGATTGCCTGTGAACAGAGTCATGCACAGCGCGGTCCTCTGTGCCCAGAGGCTCTCACTGAGCACGGGGATTTACGGTTCACACTGCGCCGCTTTGCCCTCATCTCATCAGGCCACCTTGGCCAGAACAGACATCCAGCTCTGTGCTGAGCAGTTCCCACGCTTTATCTTGCTTAATTGTTGTAACAATCTTGGAAGGAGGAAGCCACGGCCGCCCCTCACCCTTCCGGGTGATAAGTGGCAGGGCATCTCAGCGTCCACATTCCTATGCCTTCCGCTTGCCCACTCAGCACAGGCTGAGTCTGGCTCCCCGTTTTGTAACCCTGACCTCTCTGCACCTCCGTTTCCTCATATGTAAGCTCAGGATAATGACAGCACCTGCCTCTTAAGAGTCGCTAAGAAGATTGATGGAGGAACAGATGTAGCACCTGGCTCACCTGGCACGCAGTGAGCTCTTATTCTCAAGATCACTCCCCCGGGGATGGGCCCAGTCGGGGAGCTAGGGCAAAAGGGAAATGAGGAGAAGGGGCATGAGACCCAGAAAAGTCAGACTGGTGAACTCTGGCCTGTCCTCCTTGTGGCCCAGCGACTCTGGGTTCTAGGAAGGGAGTTAGGCTTGTCTGATATCTCTACAAAACCCTGGCACCGGGGTTCCCACCTTTCTCAGCTTAAATGTAAAGCCTGGTGGCCCCTGTGTGTGGATACCGTCTGGGGTGCCTGCTAGTCGAGGCAGCGGGAACAGGCCCCGGGGGGCTCTAATTCTTAGGCACCACCCTGCCTGTCCGGCTAGGAGTGGACGTCTGACCCCAGGTATGCTGTCTCATTCTCTTACCTAAAAATTATAATCAGAAAACCTGGAGACTGGTGGCTGGAAGCTGAGACGTGTTAAAGCCATATTCAAGATGTAGGTTGAAGTGAAGGCTTTCACCCTATCAGGCCCGCCCACCTACTTTCTTCCTTTTTTGCTGCTGCTGAGAAACCCCTGCGTCCTTCAAAGTATACACTCCTTTGTTTAGAAAGAGTCTCAACCCAAATGCCCGTCAACAGCTGAGTGGTTAAACCCGATGTTGTCTGTCCCTACAACAAAATACTATTCAGCCATAAAAGGGGGTGAAGCACAGACCCAGGCTACAATGTGGGTGAACCTGGGAAATCTGGTGCTCAGAGAGAGAAGCCAGACACAAAAGGCCACATATTACACAATTCCATTTATGCAAAATGCCCAGATCTGGTAAATCTTCAGAGCCAGAGAGCAGGTGGGTCTTGTAGGGGGATGGGGAAGAGACATGGACACAGGGTTCCTTTTGGAGCCACGGAAACAGTTTAGAAGGGGGCGGGGGTGGTGCTCATATTACATTATCCATGAGCCAAAATGCCACGCGGTTGTTCGCTTTATGCTACGTGACTTGCACCTCAATTTAAAATAGAAGAGTGTTGGGGAGTTTCCTGGTGGTCCAGTGGCTAAGACTCCATGCTCCCTATGCAGGGGGCCCAGGTTCCATCTCTGGGTTACAGGGGACTAGATCCCACATGCTGCAACTAAGACCCGAGCTGCCAAACAAATAAAAATATTTTAAAAATAAAAATAAATTTAAACACGAGAGTCAACCTAAGACGTCGTGAAATGGTCCCTCCGTGTGATGGATGTCCTCTGGCACCCCCGCATACCCATCCTCTGCCCCCACTCAGTGCCCCCAGGAGCTGCCAGCAAGCTGTGCCCTCCACACCCCGGGGTGCTCTGACTTCTGGCCCTGCTGTGTGGCCATGGGAGGAAGGCAGGAGAGAGGAGCCAGGGTATTTATTCCCCAAGATCCAACTCTTCCCTGAGGCTACAGCTCCAGATGGATAACTGTGCGGCGTGGGGGGCAGGCGAGCGAGTGGTCCAAGGTGGGTCCTGAAACAGGAGGCCTCGGCTCACTGCCTGTTCCACCGTCACGGGCTCTGCACCCTCAGCCAATCCATGAACGTTTCTGGCTATCAGTTTCCTCGCCTGTAGGTCCTATGCTTCCCAGGGGGCTCAGATGGTAAAGAATCCGCCAGTGATTCAGGAGACCAGGGTTTGATCCCTGGGTTGGGAAGATCCCCAGAGAAGGAAATGGCAACCCACTCCAGTATTCTTGCCTGGAAAATCCTGTGGACAGAGGAGCCTGGGGGCTACAGTCCATGGGGTCGCAAAGAGTCAGATATGACTGAGCAACTAACACTTTAGTTTCTTCACCTGCAGATCTTATAGGTCTTCGATTATTATTTTTTTTCCACTGATGTGAGATTCACATAACATACCATTTCAAAGTGTATGGTTCAGTGAATGCATTTAGGGCATTCACAATACAGTACAAACGCCAGCTCTATGTGGTTCCAAAACCTCATTATCACCCCCAAAAGGAAACCCCGTAACCACTAGGCAGTTCCTCCCACCCCTGCTCCCTCCAGCCCCTGGCAGCCACTCATCAGCTTTCTGTCTCTGTGTATGCGCCCCCTCCAGACACTGTGGCCTTCTTACCTCTACACTGATGAAGGATGCAAACCTGGCCACTCAGGTTGCAAACTCAAGGTTCCACCTGAGACCAAAGCCGAATCCCTCCCCGTTTAAGGGAAGGGCCTCTCATCGGGGGTGATGGGGGGCGGGTAGGGCTGAACACCGGGCAGGAGAGTCAAGGTGAAGGGCCGTGTCTGGAGGCTGGGTGGCTTACCTTGGCCACAGCCTCCTCGTTGCCCTCCACCTTCTTCCGGAGCCTGATCAGGTTCCACAGCTCCTGGGCGGGCTGCCTGGTGCCCTGGCTGCTCTCCACCAGCTGGGCGGTGGACGGCATGTCCCTCAGCGCAGCCAGCTGGCTCTCCAGCATGTCCACGCGGCTCACCAGGTGGTCGAAGATGTTGCCGAGCCTCTTTAGGGGGCTGAGGGTGGGTTGGGCGTCCCCTTCCCGTGACGGGAATGTGACTGACACAGAGGCTTGGAGGAAGTCCTCATCCCCTGAGAGGTCCTTCTCGAGCTCCGCCATGTGGATGTGCTCCAGGATGCCGTGGAGCAGGAAGTGCAGGGCCTTGAAGTTCACCACCCCGCACTGCGGGATGGCGATGTTGACCAGCTCCGAGAACTTGAGTGAGAAGCTCATTTTGCTAGGGTCATGGGCTGGCCCCAGCCGGCCTTCTGGGCATGCGTGGGGACAAATGGTGGCTTTCAGTGGGCCCTTGGGTGGCACGGACAGGTACTCAGGCTCCTGGGGAGCCTGCAAGTCACAGTGGTCAGGGAGAGAATGGCTTCTGCCCTGGTTGGAGCTCAGATCACTTTCCAGTTGCTAGGACACCAGAGAATGTGGGCGAATGGGTGAGCTTCCGAGAGCCTAGGGTGGGCAGAGTAGCTGCTCAGTTAGTCACTGAGGAATGTTCCGACAGACCCATGGGCCGTCTTTTATAAATACGCTGTGCATGCTGAGTCGCTTGGGGCTTCTCTCCAGTTGAGATACGGAGGTTTGGTAGTTGTAGCGGGCAGGCTTAGTTGCCCTTGTGACATGTGGGATCTCGGTTCCCTGACCCGGGATGGAACCTGTGTCCCCTGCTTTGGGAGGCAGATTCTTAACCACTGGACCTCCAGGGAAGTCCCCAGGCTGACTTAATTCAAGTCCTTCAGTTATGTAAGAGCCGATGACCCCTTCTGGGAAGCAGGCAGAGGGGTGAGAGAGAAGCAACTCACTTCTCGGAAGCCTCTAGAATCAGGACTCCTCCTTGGAGTTAGGAAACCCTAGGTTCCTGCTCTGGGAGCCCAACAAACTGAGTAAATGTCAGTTCACTAGCAGATACCGAAGCAAGCCCTGAATTTCTCCTTGTGTAACTGAAGAGAATTCATGTTGGAGCAGACACTTTTTGTAGCATCAGTGTAAATTTCACATAAACCATCGATCAAGTATGCAGTTCATGATGGGCCTCCAAAAAAGTCAATAGAGTCTCTAGGGAAAGACCAGCCTCACTCTGGGGTGGTTTTCATGGTCTGGGTTTGGCAATCAAGGTCTCTATCTTCAGGATCTGGTACTAGAACCAACAGCCCATTTTGTTTCTGACAACCACTTGCGTTGTGGCGGGTGATGTCCGCTGTCCAAAGCCTGAAGTGCAGGGCCTGCTCAGTGAGAGGACTGGACAGCTCACATGTACAAAAGCAGGAGGTCTAACCACACACAGTCCAGCTAATGACCTCCTGCCCCGCACGCTTCTCTCTAGGTACTGAGATGAGCATCCTGGGGTTGACTTCAGCCACCCTCAGCTACAAGGGGGTGCAAAAGAGGAGAGAGGCAGCTTGGACGGGGAACTGGCCCTGCTAGGCGGGAGTTCACTCCTGTGATGGTAACTTCCCAGGAGCCCTGACTGACAAGGCTGCTGTGCCCCGTGATGAGCTCAAGACCTAACAAGACCAGTCCCGGTCATGCCTGAACTCAGCCAAGAACAGAAAGTCGTCCAAACTACAAACATGACCATGTGTAACAGCGGCCTCCCGGTCCCAACCCGAGGGAGGCCTCCTCCCTCTATGGCAGGGGCCACACGCCCTTAAGCCAGGGGCCGCTCCACTGAACCTCTCCTCACAGGGCCGGCCTCGCCCAGCCCACCGGACCGTCCCCCCCTCCACCCACTGCATAAACAGGCAGGCAGGAGCTGCACTCTGGGGACTCCAGCTCCCAGGCCACCTCATCAGTGACCCTTGAAGCCAGCATCGGGCTGAGCCCATGGCGCCTGCCACCTCAGACGGAGGTCCCAGTAATGGTGGGTTCAGCTGCCTCCGAGTGGCCACCACGATATCTGGCTGCTACTTCTTCAGACCTGGCCTCTTTTTGGTGCAGCACCTTTCTGCTCAGGGTGTAATACCCACCAGGCTTGAGCCACCCCAGCAGCCCTGCTCAGCCATTGGTTGGTGCTGCAGCGGGCCCCTCCCCCAAGTAAGCTACCCGATATTGAGCGACTGTCCACCAGCAGCCATTAGTGGTCCTGCTCAGCCACTGGTCGGTGCCACAGTGGGCCCCACCCCCTCCTGTATAAACAGGAGCCGGATTTCCACTGAGGGAAGATGGTGTTTTTGAGACACCAGTCTGCCATCTTCTCAGTCTGCTGCATGTGCTCATTCGCTCAGTTGTGTCCAATGCTTTGCAACCCTATGGGCTGTAGCCCATCAGGCTCCTCTGTCCATGGGATTCTCTAAGGCAAGAACACTGGAGTGGGTTGCCATGCCCTCCTCCAGCATCTTCGCGACCCAGGGATCAAACCTGCGTCTCTTATGTCTCCTGCATTGGCAGGCAGGTTCTATAGCACTGGCACCACCTGGGAAGGCCCTCTGTCTGCTAGGTTTCCAATTTAAGTCATCATTCCTTGTTCCAACAACTCAGCTCCCGATTTACTGAGCAGAAAGACCTTGGGCTCAGTAACAACCACACGGCCCCTGTCCTGGCTGAGCTGAGTGGCTACTTCTTGACCAGTTAGACCGTTAGACTGGCTTTGTCCCTCTAGCCTTCACAGTAAGACTGGTTAGAACACCAGTCACAGAACTCCTGCTTCCCAACCACACCAGCCCACTCCAACCGCATCACAACACTCCCCACATCGCCCGACAAGGGCTGAGTCCCAGAACAAGTCCTTCTGCCTTAGCCCTCCTGTGAGATGCCCCAGGGGTCCCCACTGTGAGGTTAGACCAAGATTTCTATTTATTTTGGCCATGTGTGCAGCTGATGGGATCTCAGTCCTCCAACCAGGGATTGAACCTGGGCCATGGCAGTGAAAGCACCGAATCCTAACTGCTGGACCACCAGGGAACTCCCCGTAGACTAACAGTTCAGGTGCTACTTACCTTGACATCCTTGGTCTCACAGGCTCCCTTGGTTTCCCCTGCTCTCATCAGACATATCTCCACTCAGCAGGAAAGCACCCCCTCACCGTGATAGATCCCCCTTGAGTCAGACCAGCTGCACTCCAGCCCACCCTCAACCTGAGGGTCCTCAATTCCCTACCAGCCCGTGAAATTATTCAAACTAGCCCACCTGAGAGTTCACCTGCCATAACTAAAACTCCTGTACTACAACTAAAGACCCTGCAAGCCACAACGGAGATCAAAGATCCTGCTGCAACTAAGACCTGGCACAGCCAAATAAATAATGAATATTGACAGTAAAATAAAAATCATGTCATTCACCATAAAATTCCTAGAAGAGAACATGGGCAAAACATTCTCTGACATAAATCACAGCGATGTTTTCTTAGGTCAGTCTCCCAAAGCAATAGAAATAAAAACAAAAATATACAAATGGGACCTAATCAAACTTACAAACTTTTGCACAGTAAAGGAAACCATAAACAAAAGGAAAAGACAACCTATGGACTGGGAGAAAATATTTGAAAATAATGCAACCGACAATGGCTTAATTTCCAAAACATACAAACAGCTTACACAACTCAAGAACAAAAAACCAACCCAAGTGAAAAATGGGCAGAATACCTAAATAGACATTTTTCCAAAGAAGACGTACAAATGTCCACTAGGCACAATGAAAAGATGCTCAACATTGCTAATTATTAGAGAATTCTAAATTAAAACCACAATGAGGTACCACACTGGACAAAATGGCTAACGTCAAAAAGTCTACAAATAATAAATGAAGAGGGTGTGGAGAAAATAGAACTCTCATACACTGCTGGTGGGAATGTAAGCTGATACAGCCACTTGGCAAACAGTGCGGAGGTTCCTCAAAAAATGAAAAATAAAGTTGCCAAATGATCTAGCAATTCCGCTCCTGGGCATATATCTGGACAAAACTATAATCTGAAAAGACACATGCACCCCTATGTTCATAGTAACACTATTCACAACAGTCAAGACACGGAACAGCCTAAATATCCATTGAAAGATGCATGGATGAACAGGCTGAGGTACATATATACAATGGAATATTACTCAGCCCCGAAAGAATGAAATAATGCCACTTGTAATAACATGGATGGATCTAGAGATTACTAAGTGAAGTAAGTTAAATACCATATGATATCATTCATACGTAGAATCTAAAATACGACACAATTGAACTTACTGACAAAACAGACAGACTCACAGACATAGGGAACAGACTGGTGGTTTTCGAAGAGGGTGGTGGCGGAGGGAAGGACTGGGCGTTTGGGATTAGCAGATGCAAACTGCTCTATGTAGGGCGGATAAACAAGTCCTACTGTAGAGCACAGGGAACTAACTCGACATCCTGTGATAAACCAGAATGGAAAAGAATACGAAAAAAAACACTGTGCATATGTATAACCGAATCACTTTGCTGTACTGCAGAAATCAGCACAACATTGTAGATCAACTATACATCAATAAAATGTTTTAAAAATCGTGTCATTTTTGGTCTGAAAATGTAACATTTGTTTTAAAAATGAAAGACTCAAAGACATGGCTGCTGGTGGGGAAGAGGCCACTTCACAGGGTGCTCTCAGCTTCCTGGAGGGTCTGCTGTCCCCAGGGACCCTACCCGAGAGGGACACTACCCTTAGGTCAGCAGATAGCCGCTGTGAGCTGGCACCACTCCGTTTTGGTGGCAGAACCCTAACTCAGACAATTTTGGTAAAGACTTCTCACTGAGACGTTCTCTGAGTGGCTGGTCAGAGCCAGAAGCCAATCAATATGATGGGAATCAAACAGGAACATTTTTTTCCTCCCAAATAAATTGAGGCCAATGATTAAATCAGTTCTGTAAAGTTTCGTTCTTCTGCTTTGCCCAGACAAACCATTTTTCTCACTGGATAAACAGATAAGAATGGTAACTAGTCTTATCTATAGTGTGCCTTTCTTCTCTTGCTCTGGAAAGAACCCAAAGGAGGAAAGACTTGGGTCGCTGGTGGAGGATTAGAGCTTGTGATGAACGTCTGCACTTTCTGGCTGCCGGGTATCTGGACATTCTGCTTATTAAGGGTGGGGGGAAGGTGGGGGATCTCAGGACAGGTGCAGGCGAGCTGCCCCCTACTCAGAAGCTGAAGGTCTGGGACTTCCCTGGTGGCCTAGTGATTAGGATTCAGGGCTTTCACTGCCATGGCCCAGGTTCAGCCCCTGGTAAAAAAACTGAGATCCTGCAAGTCGCAGGGTGCAGCAAAAGAAAAAAAAAAAGCTCTGGAGATTCCACTCCACCCACCGAGGTCTATTTTGTAGTTAGATGGGAGAAATCAACAAGGCAACTGCTGTCTCTGGTTCTGAATTTTGAGACCAATGTTTCATTTAATATTTACTTATTTTTTAAATTTTTTGCTGCACTGGGTGTTCATTGCTGCCCGCAGGCTTTCTCTAGTTGCTATGCCCTGGCTTCTCACTGCCTGTGGAGCACAGGCTCCAGGTGCTGTGGGCTTCAGTAGTCGTGGTACACGGGCTTAGTTGCCCCTCAGCATGTGGAATCTTCCTGGACCAGGGATTGAACCCATGTCCCCTGCATTGGCAGGCAGATTCTTTCCCACTGGACCACCAGGGAAGTCCACGATCCCAATGTTTTAAAAAACCTCTTTCAATGTAAATCGGCTCCGGCCTAACCCACAGGAAGCTGTGGGCTAAGCACTGATCTGGGATGGTCTGTGGGATTGCAGTGACTCTGCCCCTCCTAACCACGTTGGGAGGCCACTCACCTCCCTGAGCCTCAGCTTTTTCATCTCCTCCTCATCTCACCAGGATGAAGGGCCAATGGACAGGGAAAGGGATTCTGTTCAGGGACACTGCACTGTAGGTGAAGGTCCAGTGGCTGGGTCACCGGGTAATGGCAGGCTAAGCTTCCTCGCCAGGCTGTCTGGGGTGGCATCTTGGCCAGGCCCAGCTTCCTGGTTCTCATTCAAGCTGGGTTCCCAGCCAGGAACATAGGTTCATAGGTGACCGTGACCTTCCAATCAAACCTTTTTCTGCTTACGTAATGTGAGTCAGTTTCTGTTGCTTGCAACTAAGAACCTCCAACTGGTCTGAAGTGCTCATTTGTGAGGCTGGCTGAACATAAGGAAACTACAAGTGGAACCTGGTGGTGAGGGGCAGCTGGGTGTCCAGGGGAGGCCACAGCCGATCCGAGTCTGCACTTGCTGGGTCTCAGGATGCCCTGATGCAGAAAAGCGTGTCGAGCTGGGAGCAGGGGCTGCAGGGTCCACATATCTGCCTGGGGGAGGTAAAATATGAGTGCACATTTGTGCACTGGGGCTTGGACAAGGCACAGTCCAGCTCTCTTAGCAATACCGCAGAGAGGCTTCCCAGGATGTGAGGGAGGAGCCCAGAGGCCTTCCAGATGCAATCCCCTCCCTGCACCCTGCCAACCATCCAGCTCACACCCTTCATCAAGCCCTGCTGACGTTCCTTCCTCAATATCTCCCAGTTCCATCCACTTCCCTCCTTATCCGTGGCCAGCCCTGCGGTCCTGCGCTTAGGACAAAGACCAAAGCACTTGACACGGTCCCCTCGACCTCCAGGATCCCATGCCTGATGATCTGAGGTGGAGCTGAAGTAATAATGACAGAAATAAAGTGTAAAATAAATGTAATGCTTGAATTAGCCCCAAACCATCCCTGACCCACTACCCCGTCCATGGAAATATTGTCTTCCATGAAACTGGTCCCTGGTGCTAAAAAGGTTGGGGACCACTGGTCCACAGGGTTCAAGGCTGGATTCAAGGCTCTTTTCTTTTTTGCCACACCACGTGGCATGAGGGATCTTAGTCCCCCGACCAGGGATCGAACCTGTACCCCCTGCAGTAGAAGCGTGGTTAGTCCTAATCACTAAACCACCAGGGAGTTCTCCCTACGCTTACCTCTTTGGCCTCCACACATAGCAGCTCTCTCTGTTCTCTGATTACAGCACATTAATTTTTTCTTTTTTTTTCAATTGTGATAAAATACACATAACATTAAACTTAGCATTTTAAGTACACAGTTCCCTGGTGGCTCAGCTGGTAAAGAATCCCCCTGCAATGTGGGAGACCTGGGTTCAATCCCTGGGTTGGGAAGATCCCCTGGAGAAGGGAACGGCTATGCGCTCCAGTATTCTTGCCTGGAGAATTCCACGGACTGTATCGTCCATGGGGTCGCAAAGAGTTCGACACGACTGAACGACTTTCACTTTCAGTGGCATTAAGTACCTTCACACTGTCGTGTGACCATCATTTCCAACATCAGTCTCTAAAACTTTTCTCGTCCTCCCAAATGTAACTCTACCCCCAGAAAACAATCAAGTAACTCCTCATCTTTTCTTCTCAAGGCCCTGGCAACTACCCTTTTACTCTCTGTATCTGTCAGTCTGAGGAATCGAGGTACTTCATACAGTATCTGTTCTTTTGTCACTGGCCTATTTCACTGAGCATAATAAAGTCCTCAAGGTTTACCCAGACGGGTAGCATGTGTCAGAATTTCCTTCCTTCTTTTTAAACAATGAATGAATGAATGAATTTCTGGCTGTGCTGGGTCTGTGTTGCTTCACAAGCTTTGCTCTAGCTGCGGCGAGCAGGGGCGGCTCCCTGTCGCCATGGGATGCGGGCTTCTCACTGGGGTGGCTTCTCTTGTTGTGGAGCACGGGCTCTGGGACCCGCGGGCTTCAGCAGTTGAGGCACGTGGGCCCAGAAGTTGTGGCTCGAGGGCTCTAGAACACGGGCTCGATAGTTGTGGTGCACAGGCTGAGTTGCTCTGTGGCATTTGGGGTCTTCTTGGATCAGGGATCGAACCTGTATTTCCTGCATTGGCAGGTGGATTCTTTACCACGGAGCCACCAGGGAACACCCTCCTTCCTTCTTAAGGCTGAATAATATTCCACCGTATATGTAAGCCACACATTGCTTATCCACCCATCCCCTGATGGACAACAGACACTTGGGCTGTTTTCATATTTTGGCTATAGTGATTAATGCTTCTGTGACCATCGGTGTATTTGAAATACCTGTTTAAGTTTCTGCTTTCACTTCTCCTGGGTATATACCCAAAAATGGAGGTGCTGAGTCATATAGTAATTGCACGGCTAATTTTTTGAGGAACTGCCATACTGTGGTGCATCATCTTACATCCCCAGCAGCAATACACAAAGGTTCTGATTTCTCTGCATCCACACAACGTGCCATTTTCTGCTTTTCTGATTATAACCATTCTAGTGCTGCTGCTGCTGAGTCGCTTCAGTCATCCCCGACTCTTTGCGACCCCATGGACTGCAGCCTGCCAGGCTCCTCTCTCCATGGGGTTCTCTAGGCAGGAATACTGGAGTGGGTTGTCATGCTTTCCCTCCAGGGCATGTTCCCAACCCAGGGATCGAAAGTGCATCTCCTGTGTCTCCTGCGTTGGCAGGCGGGTTCTTTACCACTAGAGCCACCTGGGAAGCCCAGCCATTCTGATACATGAGAGGTAATATCTCATCGCAGTTTTGACTTTGTATTTCCCTAATGAGCAAACTCAGGGAGATAGTGAAGGACAGAGAAGCCTGGCGTGCTGCTATTCATGGGGTCTGAGAGAGTCAGACAGGACTTGGCTACTGAACAACAACAATTAGGGATGTTGAGCATCTTTCCACATGCATGTTGTTAGCCATCTGTATGTCTTCTTTTATAATATTTTTATTTATTTGGCTCAGTGGGTCTTAGTTGGGGGACTTTAGCTGTTGGTTGTGTCACGCGGGATCTTTCCAGCACCACAGACTCTCTAGTTCCGGGGCAAGGGCTCAGTAGTTGTGGTGCATGGCTTAGTTGCTCTGCAGCCTGTGGGATCTTCCTGGGCCAGGGATCAAACCTTTGTCCCCTGCATTGGCAGGCGGACTCCAAACACCGGAAAAGAAACTGAAACTGAAGTTGCTCAGTCGTGTCTGACTCTTCGCGACCCCTTAGTCTGTAGCCTACCAGGCTCCTCCATCCATGGGATTCTCCAGGCAAGAGTACTGGAGTGGGTTGCCATTTCTTCCTTCTAGTAAAACCAGCTTTTGTCCCCTTTAATCAAGCATCAGTAGTTTGCTGTTATCTTCTTAAGGCTTCTATTCTTGCTCTCCCAACTCTCTGCATTGCCAGAGACCAAACCTTTGAGGAGAGGGACTGGGACACAGTGTGATAGAGGAGCCACTGGATCAGAAGGTTGGCAATCAGAGGACTGAACTCTAGATCTGCCCTGTGAGCTTCCCTGGTCATAAAAATGAGCAGTCACTTCCTTGCACCAGGGCCTGTTCTCTGTGTCTTAGCCTGGGATCAGCACAGGGGATGAATCAGGGAGTCAGATGGCCGGGTGAACTTGGGTAAGCCTTTAACTTCCCTCTGGGTTTGAGCCTTGGTTTCCTCATCCATCCAGTGGATGGGGTTGGGGCTGGGCAGTGGAACAGCAATATAAAAGAAGGGTTACTAAAGGAATCAAATGGTATTTATTAAATGCCTAGCATGGTTTTCAACAAATGGCCAGCTAGCTATTCTACAGATCAAGAAACTGAGGCCCAGAGCACTAGTGGTACAGAGTTTGCCTGCCAGTTCAAGAGACATAAGAGATGTGGGTTCGTTCCCTGGGTCGGGAAGATCCCCTGGAGGAGGAAATGGCAATTTGCTCCATATTCTTGTCTGGGAAGTTCCATGGGCAGAGGAGCCTGATGGGATATAGTCCATGGGGTTGCAAAGAGTGGGACACGGCTGAGCACACACGCACACCCACTACCAGAGTAGACAGGTGGGTGCTTGCTAAACTGGATGACAGATGCAAAGCGGATGACATGTGAAAAAGAGCTGTTAGCTCCCATGGGCCATATTAATGACAGAAATGTAACAAAATAGATGTTAACATTGAAATCATTCATGTGTCCATTTAGGATCTTTAGCATTTAGATTCGAAGGTCTGGCAATACCAAGTGTTCTCGAGGATATGACCAGCAGAACCCTGATGCTCTGGGGGAGTGTACGTTGGCAGAAGGACTTTGGGAAACCTTGTGCCAGGATCTACAAAGCTGAACAAAGGAGCACCCTATGACCCAGCCTCTCCCCTTCACTGGGCACCTGACAGAATTATGCTCATGCCATGCACTGGAAAGCTTGTGACAGCACTATGAGAATAGCCAAAAATTCCCACCTGGGAATTACCTGGATGCCCATGAGCAGCAAAACAGACAAACTTCGGTCTATTCACACAATGGACCATCACACGACTGTGAGAATGAACACGACAACTGTGTACAGCAATATGGATGACTCATGGGTGCAAGACTGAGCCAAAGAAGCCACAGTCAAGAGTTCATACTACATGAATCCATTTCTATAAAAACTACAGAAAGGAAGAAAGCTAATCTTTGCTGCTACAAATCAGGAGCATGGTGACCCCAGGGTGACCTTGTGCTTGGAAGGGAGTGCAAGTCAGGTCGCTGGGAGGTGGGCCCATTGGCATGTTTGGTTTGTGGGAGTGCATCATGCTGCACCCCGTTCTTATCTGTGTCAAAGGTCTGGGAACCTGCAACGATTCAAACAAATCAATCATCCAACAGTGTGGCTCCCGCAGGGGTGGCGGGTTCCCTTCCTGTCCTGTGCAAAGCGTGGGCCTGCGTCTGACGGCTTCCTCTCTCGCCCCTTCGTGCTGGCTCTCGTTACCTGTGGAGGGAGGCAAGGGTGCTGGGGGATCAGCCTAGAGCCACAGGAGCTGGCTCTGCCAGCCACTGGCTCCGAAACTCCGAGTACACCACCTCTCTGCTCAACTTAGGTAAACTCGCACAGGATCCTTACGAGTATGGAGGGAGGAATGTGCTAAAGAGCTTAGCCTGGGGACTTCCCTGGTGGTCTGGTGGCTAAGAATCCGCCTTGCAATGCAAGGGACATCAGTTCGATCCCTGGTCTGGGAAGAACCCACATGCTGTGGAGCAACAAAACCAGTGTGCCACGACTACTCAGCCAGTGCTCCTGAGCCAGGAAGCTGCAGCCTGCATGCCTAGAGCCCACGCTCCACGACAAGAGAAACCTGAGCACCACAACGAACAGTAGCCCCCATTCCCCACAACTGGAGAAATTTTGTGCACGAAGACCCACCACAGCCAAAAAATTTACCAAAACAATAAATACATCTTAAAAAAAAAAAGACTCTGATCTTCCAAGGCAGGGGGCCCAGGTTCGATCCCTAGTCAGGCAACTAAGATCCCACAAGCCGTGTGTTGTGGCCAAAAGAGCTTAGCGTGGTACCTGGTGCAAAGGAAGTCCTCAGTGCTGTTAGTTGTGTCTCTCAGAATGATCACAAGATTGTGTTTGAGGCTTTCAAGCCAGTGTGCGTCAGCCTGGTGGGTGGAGGCCAGGTGGTAAGGAGGACGTGGAGGACTGTGGGAGGAGAGAGGCACCCACAGGGTCTCAGGCTCTGCTCCAACGAGCTGAACCCTCCAGGTAACCCTCCTTACCTGGAATGTTAGATTCCACAGCTGTACTCAGTTCACTCCAGTTGCCTCCAACCTGTAACAGAAGATACAAAAACAGGCAACATGAATCTATTCATAGAAGCTGGACTGGAGGCTTCCTCCTGAGGGGTGACAGTGAGTGGACGAGGGCACAGGGAGGCTGCTGGGGAGAAAAGGTCACGCTCTGTGTCTTGAGTGAGGTCCATGAAAATACATCAAGTTCGATACTTAAGATGTTCACCTTTCCTTTGGGTCTCAGTGTCAGAATCGGGCTCAATTTTAGCTCTGGCCTAAGAGAACTAAACAAAGAAGGCCAAACACTACCCTGGCCCCCTTGTTCTATAATGCAGGCTCCAAGTCAGGAAGGACAGGCCACGGGAGGAAGCCACTTCTCCACGTGTGTCACCGTTTTGCCAGCAGAGGGCAGTAGTTCAGAGAGGATGGAAGCGCTCTGATTTTCCCCACTACGGGCTATTTTCTGCACAACCTGGGAAGCAGAGGAAAGTTATCTGGAATCCCATGGGCCACCCAGTTGAAGGCCTACAGGGGTTCGTCTAGAGGCAGGATGACCTAATGGCAGGGGCTGAGAGGCACCCGTGGCGGAAGGTGTGCTGGCCCTGAGGCGCTCCAGCTGCCCCAGTTCAGTTCCGTCGCTCAGTTGTGTCCAACTCTTTGCAAACCCATGGATTACAGCACGCCAGGCTTCCCTGTCCATCACCAACGACCGGAGCTTACTCAAACTCATGTCCATCGAGTCGGTGATGCCATCCAACCATCTCATCCTCTGTTGTCCCCTTCTCCTCCTGCCTTCAATCTTTCCCAGCATCAGGGTCTTTTCAAATGAGTCAGTTCTTTGCATGAAGTGGCCAAAGTATTGGAGTATCAGCTTCAGAATTATCCTTCCGATGAATATTCAGGACTGATTTCCTTTAGGATCCCAGCTGCCCCAGTTAGGGTAAAATCAGGACTAAAAGGGCGGATGGCTTCGAAGTTCAGGTATGTGGTCAGTGGCAGGTGGAGAAGAGGTAGGTTTGGGTGTGTTAGGGAGGAGGGAGGGGTCTGCAGAAAGTGAATGCTCCCCAGGAGAGGGTGAGACAGGCAGATATCCTGCAGGACAGCTAATGACAGCTCTTGCCAATTCCTGGGATGGTCGGATGTAGCAACATGTTAATAATGAATAAATCTACAAGATGAGTGTATCGGAGTTCATGATTCTCATCTTGTCACTTCTCTACGTATCTGAATTTTTTTTCCTGGCTGAAAGCTTTTTTGCTGTTTATTGGTTTAAGTGATCCTGTCCTCATTGCTTTTTGTATATTTTTTAAAAAAATATTTATTTATTTGGCTGCACCGGATCTTAGTTGCGCCATGCAAACTCTTTAGTTGAGGCACGTGGGATCTAGTTCCCTGACCAGGGACTGAACCCAGGCGCCCTGCACTGGGAGCACAGAATCTTAGCTGTTGGACCATCAGTGAAACCCTCTATTAGTTGACGGGTTGTTTCCACTCTTTTGCCTACAGTGAACATGAACGTTCATGCTATAAGTTTGAACAAATGCTATGGACATTAGTGTATGGGTTTTCGTGTGAACGTATTTTTCTTTTCTCTTGGGTATATTCTTAGGGGCATAATTGCGAGTAACCCTATATTTAATCTTTTGATGAACATTTGCCTTTAGTTTTAAGTCAGATACAATTCAATTGCCTCATTTATTCCTTGACTCCTTTAATAGCAAGGGGGAAATGCCAATTTCATTTTTGTGCATGAAGGAATGGAGGCCCAGGGCATTGTAAAGACAGCAGATACTAACACTTCCATTTGTATCGAGTGTCAGTAAGTGCCAAGATCCATGCAAAGTGGCCTAACTGCAGTAAGCCAGTCCATCCTCACAACAGCCCCACGAAGCTGGTCTTATATTCAATCCCATCTGTGGTTGGAAAAATTAAGTACTTTGAATGAGGCCACACAGCTGTACAGTCCAAGACTTGAACCCAGTTCCGTCTTAATAAATTTAGGCTTTCAGTGGTGCTCAAGGTGAAAGCGAAAGTGTTAGTTGCTCAGTCATGTCAGACTCTGTGATGCTATGAATTGTAGCCCGCCAGGCTCCTCTGTCCGTGGAATTCTCCAGGGAAGAATACTGGAGTGGGTTGCCATTTCCTTCTCCAGGGTATCTTCCCGACCCAGGGATCAAACCCGGGTCTTCCTCTGCTGTTTAGTGGACTCTGGAGCATCAGCAAATCCTCACCAGCCTCTGGCATAGTAAGGTTTGCCTGTACTCTTCTACTGCGCGGGACGCTCTGGACCACCCTGGACCTCCCTCCTCTCTGACCCTTCTCAGTCGCCACAATTCTTCCCTCTGGATCCATTCTAGAGCCCTCTCCCTTCCTAATGGGTCTTCCTGCCTCCAGTCTCTGCCCCTTCCTCACTGCCAGAATGGTCTGTCCAAAGCACACGTCTGGTCACATCACTCAGCTTTAAATCCTCACCATTCCCCACTACCACCAAACAGGATCAGTGCTACTTGCCATAGACGGGTCCAGAAGACCAGTCTTTCCTGACCAGCACCCTCCCATTTAATATCCTGTGAAGAACTGCTTGCATTTTTCCAGAGATTCTTGGCGTCACTTCTCTGGGACTTTGCAGGAGCAGTTCTCACTGCCTGAGTGCCGTTCCCCACTTCTTCCACCTGGGGATCTGTCACACATCTGTCAAATCCCAACTTCAATGTCTACCTCCTCTGAAGCTTTCTCCATTTGAGTGCTTCCTCCCTGACTTCGCAAAGTACTTGGTCTTGCAGTCTTCAACACAAACTACTATATTAGCCTCCCTAGCTGGACTGTGCACTTCAAGAACAGAGACTGGGCTTTATTCCATTCTGTGTATTTCCAGGCCTGGAACAAGATCTTGCTTGGCTGAATGAGTAAATGAATAAATGTTTGATATCTGCACTATCTCATACAATAGCTACAAGCTGCATGTGGCTATTGAGCCTATGAGATGCAGCTGAACCAATCTGAGATGTGTAAAATAAGTATAAAATACACTGGATTTTGAAGACTTGGTGTGAGAAAAATAAGAATGCAAAATATCTCATTGATAATTTTTTATGTTGATTAAATATTGAAACAATAACATTTTGCATTGTGTTGTGTGTGTGTGCTCAGTCATGTCCAACTCTTTGCAACCCTATGCACTGTAGCCCACCAGGCTCCTCTGTCCATAGAATTTCCCAGGCAAGAATACTATTTCCTCCTACTCCATGGGATCTTCCTGACCCAGGGATCGAATTTCTTGTGTCTCCTTCATTGGCAGGCGGATTCTTTACCACCGAGCCACCTGGGAAGCCCAATATTTTGCATATTAGGTTAAATAGAGTTAATCTCATCTGTTTCTTTTTACCTTTTAAACATAATTAGTAGAGACTTTAAAAACTACATGTGTGCTGGTCTCCCAACTTCCTAATTGCTTCTCGGTCTAAACCATGCTCCTCACAACAATCAGAATAATTTTTTTTAAAAGTCAATCAAATCATATGGAGTTGAGTCTCATTGTTAGTGGTATTTATGTTCTATAAAGCCGCTGCAACTTCCCAGCCATAAAAAGGAATGAAATAATGCCATTTGCAGAAACATGGAGAGACCTAGGGATGATCATATTAAGTAAGCTAGAAAAACAAATATCAGGGACTTCCCTGGTGGTCCAGCGGCTAGGACTCCCCACTCCCAATGCAGGGGGCCTGGGTTTGATCCCTGGTCAGGGAACTAGATCCTACATGTTACGATGAAGATCGAAGATCCCATATGCCACACAAGACCTGGCCAAATAAATTAATAAACATTTTTTTAAAAAAGAAAAACAAATACCATATGATATTACTTATATGTGGAATCTAAAATATGACACAAATTGGGAATTCCTTGGCGGTCCAGAGAATTAGGACTCCGTGCTTTCACTGCCAATGGTGTGTATTAAATCCCTGGTCAGTGAACTAAGATCCAGCAAGTTATGAGGAACAGCCATAAACAAAAAATTTAAACGTAAAATAAACATAGAAAACTCAAAGGCTCATGGTTACTAAAGGGGAAAGAGAGTAGGGAATATAAGTTAGGAAGTTGGGATTAGCAGAAACAAAGTACTATATATCAGTTCAGTTCAGTTCAGTTCAGTCACTCAGTCATGTCCAACTCTTTGCGACCGCATGAATTGCAGCACGCCAGGCACCCTGTCCATCACCAACTCCCGGAGTTCACTCAAACTCACGTCCATGGAGTCAGTGATGCCATCCAGCCATATCATCCTCTGTCGTCCCCTTTTCCTCCTGCCCCCAATCCCTCCCAGCATCCGAGACTTTTCCAATGAGTCAACTCTTCGCATGAGATGGCCAAAGTACTGGAGTTTCAGCTTTAGCATCAGTCCTTCCAAAGAAGTCCCAGGGCTGATCTCCTTCAGAATGGACTGGTTGGATCTCTTGCAGTCCAAGAGACTCTCAAGAGTCTTCTCCAACACCACAGTTCAAAAGTATCAATTCGTCGGCGCTCAGCTTTCTTCACAGTTCAACTCTCACATCCATACATGACTACTGGAAAAACCACAGCCTTGACTGGACAGACCTTTGTTGGCAAAATAATGTCTCTGCTTTTGAATATGCTATCTAGGTTGGTCATAACTTTTCTTCCAAGGAGGAAGCGTCTTTTAATTTCATGGCTGTGGAAAAATCTGAAAGAGATGGGAATACCAGAACACCTGATCTGCCTCTTGAGAAATCTGTGTGCAGGTCAGGAAGCAACACTTAGAACTGGACATGGAACAACAGACTGGTTCCAAATAGGAAAAGGAGTTCGTCAAGGCTGTATATTGTCACCCTGTTTATTTAACTTATATGCAGAATACATCATGAGAAACGCTGGACTGGAAGAAACACAAGCTGCAATCAAGATTGCCGGGAGAAATATCAATAACCTCAGATATGCAGATGACACCACCCTTATGGCAGAAAGTGAAGAGGAACTAAAAAGCCTCTTGATGAAAGTGAAAGTGGAGAGTGAAAAAGTTGGCTTAAAGCTCAACATTCAGAAAACGAAGATCATGGCATCCGGTCCCATCACTTCATGGGAAATAGATGCGGAAACAGTGGGAACAGTGTCAGACTTTATTTTTCTGGGCTCCAAAATCACTACAGATGGTGACTGCAGCCATGAAATTAAAAGACGCTTACTCCTTGGAAGGAAAGTTATGACCAACCTAGATAGCATATTCAAAAGCAGACACATTACTTTGCCAACAAAAGTTCGTCTAGTCAAGGCTATGGTTTTTACTGTGGTCATGTATGGATGTGAGAGTTGGACTGTGAAGAAGGCTGAGTGCTGAAGAGTTGACGCTTTTGAACTGTGGTGTTCGAGAAGACTCTTGAGAGTCTCTTGGACTGCAAGGAGATCCAACCAGTCCATTCTGAAGGAGATCAGCCCTGGGATTTCTTTGGAAGGAATGATGCTGAAGCTGAAACTCCAGTACTTTGGCCACCTCATGCGAAGAGTTGACTCATTGGAAAAGACTCTGATGCTGGGAGGGATTGGGGGCAGGAGGAGAAGGGGATGACAGAGGATGAGATGGCTGGATTGCATCACTGACTCGATGGACCTGAGTCTGAGTGAACTCCGGGAGTTGGTGACGGACAGGGAGGCCTGGCGTGCTGCATTTCATGGGGTCTCAAAGAGTCAGACACGACTGAGCGACTGATCTGATCTGATCTGATCTGAATTTCATGGCTGCAGTCACCATCTGCAGTGATTTTGGAGCCCCCAAAAATAAAGTCTGACACTGTTTCCCCATCTATTTGCTATGAAGTGATGGGACCAATGCCATGATCTTTGTTTTCTGAATGTTGAGCTTTAGGCCAACTTTTTCACTCTCCTCTTTCACTTTCATCAAGAGGCTTTTTAGTTCCTCTTCACTTTCTGCCATAAGGGTGGTGTCATCTGCATATCTGAGGTTACTGATATTTCTCCTGGCAATCTTGATTCCAGGTTGTGCTTCTTCCAGCCCAGCGTTTCTCATGATGCACATAAGGTAAATAAGCAGGGTGACAATATAAGCCTTGACGTACTCCTTTTCCTACTTGAAACCAGTCTGTTGTTCCATGTCCAGTTCTAACTGTTGCTTCCTGACCTGCATATAGGTTTCTCAAGAGGCCAGTCAGGTGGTCTGGTATTCCAATCTCTTTCAGAATTTCCCACACTTTATTGTGATCCACACAGTCAAAGGCTTTGGCATAGTCAATAAAGCAGAAATACATCTTTTTCTGGAACTCTCTTGCTTTTTCCATGATCCAGCGGATGTTGGCAATTTGATCTCTGGTTCCTCTGCCTTTTCTAAAACCAGCTTGAACATCTGGAAGTTCACGGTTCACATATTGCTGAAGCTTGGCTTGGAGAATTTTGAGCATTACTTTACTAGAGTGTGAGATGAGTGCAATTGTGCGGTAGTTTGAGCATTCTTTGGCATTGCCTTTCTTTGGGATTGGAATGAAAACTGACCTTTTCCACCTGTGGCCATTGCTGAATTTTCCAAATTTGCTGGCATATTGAGTGCAGCACTTTCACAGCATCATCCTTCAGGATTTGAAATAGCTCAACTGGAATTCCATCACCTCCACTAGCTTTGTTCATAGTGACGCTTTCTAAGGCCCACTTGACTTCACATTCCAGGATGTCTGGCTCTAGGTGAGTGATCACACCATTGTGATTATCTTGGTCATGAAGATCTTTTTTGTACAGTTCTGTGTATTCTTGCCAGCTCTTCTTAATATCTTCTGCTTCTGTTAGGTCCATACCATTTCTGTCCTTTATTGAGCCCATCTTTGAATGAAATGTTCCCTTGGTATCTCTAATTTTCTTGAAGAGATCTCTAGTCTTTCCCATTCTGTTGTTTTCCTCTATTTCTTTGCACTGATCGCTGAGGAAGGCTTTCTTATCTCTTCTTGCTATTCTTTGGAACTCTGCATTCAGATGCTTATATCTTTCCTTTTTGCCTCTGCTTTCGCTTCTCTTCTTTTCACAGCTATTTGTGAGGCCTCCCCAGACAGCCATTTTGCTTTTTTGCATTTCTTTTCCTTGGGGATGATCTTGATCCCTGTCTCCTGTACAATGTCACGAACCTCATTCCATAGTTCATCAGGTACTCTATCAGATCTAGTCCCTTAAATCTATTTCTCACTTCCACTGTATAATCATAAGGGATTTGATATAGGTCATACCTGAATGATCTAGTGGTTTTCCCTACTTTCTTCAATTTAAGTCTGAATTTGGCAATAAGGAGCTCATGATCTGAGCCACAGTCAGCTCCCGGTCTTGTTTCTGCTAACTGTATAGAGCTTCTCCATCTTTGGCTGCAAAGAATATAATCAATCTGATTTCGGTGTTGACCATCTAGTGATGTCCATGTGTAGAGTCTTCTCTTGTGTTGTTGGAAGACGGTGTTTGCTATGACCAGTGTGTTCTCTTGGCAAAACTCTATTAGCCTTTGCCCTGCTTCATTCCATATTCCAAGGCCAAATTTTTTTGCAGTCCAGTCCCCTATAATGAAAAGAACATCTTTTGGGGGTGTTAGTTCTAAAAGGTCTTGTAGGTCTTCATAGAACCGTTCAACTTCAGCTTCTTCAGTGTTACTGGTTGGGGCACAGGCTTGGATTACTGTGATACTGAATGGTTTGCCTTGGAAACGAACAGAGATCATTCTGTCGTTTTTGAGACTGCATCCAAGTACTGCATTTTGGACTCTTCTGTGACCATGATGGCTACTCCATTTCTTCTAAGGGATTCCTGCCCACAGTAGTAGATATAATGGTCATCTGAGTTAAATTCACCCACTCCAGTCCATTTTCGTTCGCTGATTCCTAGAATGTTGATGTTCACTCTTGCCATCTCCTATTTGACCACTTCCAATTTGCCTTGATTCATGGACCTGACATTCCAGGTTCCTATGCAATATTGCTCTTTACAGCATCGGACCTTGCCTCTATCACCAGTCACACAGCTGGGTATTGTTTTTGCTTTGGCTCCATCCCTTCTTTCTGGAGTTATTTCTCCACTGATCTCCAGTAGCATATTGGGCACCTACTGACCTGGGGAGTTCCTCTTTCATTATCCTATCATTTCGCCTTTTCATACTGTTCATGGGGTTCTCAAGGCAAGAATACTGAAGTGGTTTGCCATTCCCTTCTCCAGTGGACCACATTCTGTCAGACCTCTCCACCATGACCTGCCCATCTTGGGTGGCCCCACAGGGCATGGCTTAGTTTCACTGAGTTAGACAAGGCTGTAGTCCATGTGATTAGATTGACTAGTTTTCTGTGATTATGGTTTCAGTGTGTCTGCCCTCTGATGCCCTCTTGCAACACCTACTGTCTTACTTGGGTTTCTCTTACCTTGGACGTGGGGTATCTCTTCATGGCCGCTCCAGTAAAGTGCAGCTGCGGACTCTTACCCTGGACGAGGGGTATCTTCTCACCGCCTCCCCTCCTGACCTTGAACGTGAGTAGCTCCTCTAGGCCCTCCCGCGCCTGTGCAGCCACCGCTCCTTGGACTGGGGTTACTCCTCTCGGCCACCGCCCCTGACCTCGGGCAAGGGGTAGCTCCTCCCAGCCGCCACCCCTGGCCTCGGGCGGAGGTAGCTCCTCCCAGCCGCAGCCCCTGACCTTGGACTCTGGGAAGCTCCTCTTGGCTGCTCCTGCGCTGTCCCAGCATGGCACTCTTGGCCGCTGCCCCTGACCTCGGACGTGGGTTAGCTCCTTTCGGCTGCGCTTGTGCGCCATCGCAGCCGCCCGCAACGACGCACAAGTACTACATATAAAACATATAAATAACAAGGTCCTATGGTATAGCACCAGAGAAGGCAATGGCACCCCACTCCAGTACTCTTGCCTGGAAAATCCCATGGACGGAGGAGCCTGGTAGGCTGCAGTCCATGGGGTCGCTAAGGGTCAGACATGACTGAGCGACTTCATTTTCACTTTTCACTTTCATGCATTGGAGAAGGAAATGGCAACCCACTCATTTTCTTGTCTGGAGAATCCCAGGGACAGGGGAGCCTGGTAGGCTGCCATCTATGGGGTTGCAGAGTCGGACACGACTGAAGCGACTTAGCAGCATGGTATAGCACAGGGAACTACATTCAATATCTTGTAGTAAACCATAATGGAAAAGAATATGAAAAAGAATATATTGTATAACTGAATCACTTCACTATACATCAGAAATGAAAACAACCTTGTAAATCAACTATACGTCAATTTTTTTAAAAAGTGGTGGGAATTCCTTGGTGGTTCAGTGGTTAGGATCAGTGTTTTCTCTGCCAGGGTCCCGGTTCAATCCCTGGTCAGGGAACTAAGATTCTGCAAGCCATTCGGAGTGGGAAAAAAAAGAAAGCAGGAACATCATCTGGGTAAATTAAAAATGACCAAAGACTTACATATTAACAATAAACTATATCTAAATCCCTAATTACCTGATTAAGAAAAAAAGAAAATAAAAATTATTCTTAAGTCACTGTAAATACTGAAAGTGAATACAGTAAGTCCCCTACATATGAAAATTCAAGTTTTGAACTTTCAAAGATGTCAACGTGTGTTTGCATGTTCAGTCATGTACGTCAGTTCACGTGTCTCGCAAACACTGTCACGTGCCTGCATGCTCTACACGTGGCTGTGCTTTACTGTACAGTATAGAGCACAGTAGTACAGCAGCTTTATCTCAAGCCCAGGATGTCCAAAAGCAAGTGCAAAAGCAGCAGTGATGTAGCTGTTACTGCTAAGAAGCACCAAGTGATAACGATGGAAACAAAAGTGAAAATAATTGAGTGGAGCGACAGGAGGAAGAAGTAACTGAAGAACAGGAGAGGGTCATGATGCAGGAAATGGCATGGGGATTTTATCTGAGGAAGCACTGTTCGGGTTTGAGGCACAGGAGCTGAACACAGAAAGGTACACAAAGGTTGCAGCAGTCATTCAGAATGCAATCCAGTGCTACCTGTCATCTATGATGACAAAAAAAGAGTTTCTACCCAGACATCACTGGATTGTTTTCTCAGGAGGGTAGATAGAATTGAATCCGGCAAGGAACCAGAACCTGTGCCATCTATGTCAGGAGTGAAACTGCAGCTTGTCCTCCATCTCCTATTGCTGATGACCCATCAGCTCTGCTATCTCCCACCCGCTTCCCTTCTCCAGTCAGTAACTCTTCTTGCCTGTTCACTCGATGCCGGCCCCTGTATGCCAGCTGTTAAATAGTATACTACAGTGCTTCCCTGGTGGCTCAGAGGTTAAAGCGTCTGCCCGCAATGCGGGAGACCTGGGTGCGATCCCTGGGTCGGGCAGATCCCTGGGTCAGGCAGATCCCTGGAGAAGGAAATGGCAACCCACTCCAGTATTCTTGCCTGGAGAATCCCATGGATGGAGGAGCCTGGTGGGCTATAGCCCACGAGGTCACAAAGAGTCGGACACGACTGAGCGACTTCACTTTCACAGTGCTTTTCAAACTACTTATCCTGTAAGATTAAAAATGTGTTTTGTGTTTTTCATCTATTATTTGTATGAAAGTATTATAAACCTATTAGAGTACAGTATTATATAGCCAATCGTGTCAGTTGGGTACCTAGGCTAACTTCGTTAGACTTAAGGAAAAAATTGGACTTACAAACTCATTCTCAGAATGGAACTTGTTTGTATGTAGGGGACTTACTGTACTGAACCACTGCTCCCAGGGAAATGCAGGGTAAGATACCTGTCAGCTATTTGTCATAATATTTGCATCAACTAATTAACACATAACCATGTTTTGAGTATTTCTGTTTAAAAATACTTTAATATATATTTCACTGAATAACATTGAACTCAAGGCCAACAACACTATAACTCATGTCTGCACAGCTGACCTAACTTAAGTATTTTTTGTGTAAGATCTTCTGGTACTCAGAAAAACTGAATGCACCAGTGCTCGGGGGCCATTTTAAACAGCAGAACCAATCAAAAGCATAAAAATGTGAATATGGCATTAAATATGCCCTCTAGAACTTCCCTGGAGAAGTCAATGGCAACCCACTCCAGTACTCTTGCCTGGAGGGTCCCATGGACGGAGAAGCCTGGTAGGCTGCAGTCCATGGGGTCGCTAAGAGTCGGGTATGACTGAGTGACTTCACTTTCACTTTTCACTTTCATGCATTGGAGAAGGAAATGGCAACCCACTCCAGTGTTCTTGCCTGGAGAATCCCAGGGACAGCAGAGCCTGGTGGGCTGCCGTCTATGGGGTCGCACAGAGTCCGACCTGACTGAATCGACTTAGCAGCAGCAGCAGCAGAACTTCCCTGGTGGTCCAGTGGTTGGGACTCCACGCTTCCAATGCAGGGGCACCAGTTGGATCCCTGGTCAGGGAACTAACATCCCACACGCCTCACAGGGCCACCAAAAAAAATAATAATAATAATTTTAAAAATGCCTACTAACACGCTGAACAATAACAAAACACTTAACGGTATGAGAGCTGAAAGGAGAAGACGGAGTGTTGTCGAAGCTCTGCTTCGAATCTCCATATCACGCAACCACCACCGTTCTCACCCGGGTTTGTCCACATAACGCCCATTGCCTACACAATAAATACTTGTGGAATAAAGGAACAAACGTGCCTGGAAAGGCAGGAGGTACGTTTTGCTCTGGCAGATACGGGAGTAGGGGGGGTAGTGTAGGGGCGGGGACTGGTGCACCGGGAGGTAAACCTCCCGTGATTTTCCAGTCACCTCACCTGACAAAGTCACCTCATCTGACAACCCCTAGGTCCCGTTATGTGCCTCGCCTGGGCCGAAACACTCGCGCTCGCCAGAGGCCCGCTGGGATAGTCACGTGCGACCGTGTGGCCACGCCCCCGAGCTGACCTCACGGCCCCGCCCCTCGCCGTGACGCCTCGGGCCTCGGCCCTGCTCCAAAGCCTACCCGCCTCCTTCTGACAGACGCCCGACTGCGAGCTGCGGAGGTGGTCGTTCTTGGTATTGCGGCTGCCGCCGGTGCCGCGGCGACGGTGAGTCGCCCCGACCATTGTAGACGGCTTCCCGTGGAGTCCCTCGGGAGCAGGGCTGGGCGCTCGCGGCCCTCGCAGGGAGAGGGACGACCTCCGGCCGCGAAGCCCCCTCTCCGCCCCCTCCCGCGGCACTCGCGCGGTGCACGCCGGGCACCGTGGTCCCCGCTGGCCCGCAGAGCGCGTCTCAAGGGCCTGGAACGGACTACATCTCCCAGAGGCCTTTGGTTGGAAGGGGGGGGGGTGCGTTGTGCGCGCAAAGCCCCGCGGAGCTGAGGGTCTTGTCCTCCGAGACAGACAGCCTGGACCAGGGCTATCTCTGCGTTCTTCCGGCCTGGGCCGGCCGGCTTGTCAAGGTAAAGGAACCCCGGGGGCGGCGCAGCGGGCCAGTAGCCTCCTCCCAGGCCAGTAGCCTCCTCCCAGGACGCCGATGCGATCCAGAGCGGCTTTGGGGTTTTGATGTCGTACCGTTGTTAGGCTGGCCGGCCACCCGCGGGGCTGCGGTGACACCTTAGCCAGGCCCGGACGGGCGGCGGGCTTGGTGCACCAGGGGCTGCCGGCCCGACACTGGGGTCCCGCCATCATGCCTCCCACATCCTTGCAGGCAAGCTTGGGGAAGTACCACCCCCAGTTTTCTGCAGGGGCTGTTCCCTCAAGGAAGGGGCTCGAGCGGAGGGTCTCGGTGACAAAGAAGCCTCTGCTGGGCTCCGTGGTGACCTTGGCAGGCCCGCCGGGCCTCGCGCGTCTCTGCCTCCCCCGCCCTCCCCGGCCCGCTTACATCTGTAAATCTCTGTGCTCGCTTTCGGCCACACATGCTGGTGCTAGGGCCGGGGGTTGGAGGCAGTGACCTGGCCTGGCTTTGGGCCCAGCCTCATGCCATTGAAGACCTTGTTGTAGTTGAACTCACAGCATCATGCGAGTCCGGGTTTGGACCCTTGATTCAAGGGTAGGCATGTTTTTGCTTTCTTATAAATATTCCCAGGTATCCTTTCAACAGGTGTCAGGTAAGGAGCAAGGGGTTGTAAGTTTCTCCATTGTGGGCCTAAAGTCCTCTGCGTCAGTCACTGGGGCCCTTGTTCAAAAGGCTGATTAGGGGGACCCACCCCTAGAGGTTCAGATATAGCAGTTATGAGATGTGCCCCAGGACTCTACTTAATAAGTTCCCCAGATAATTCTCGGGCTCCTCTGGGGTTGAGAACCTTTGTCTTAGAGTGAGGAGGGTGGAGGACCTTGAGGATAGTGTCTTCACAAGTTTTGTGTGTTTCCTGTGGGCTGCTGGGCAGGGCAGTGCCTGGCAAGTGTGACCTCGATTCTACTGCTTTGTTCCTTTCCTCAGGGCTGATCTAAGATAAGAGTTGGATGGGGAGAGACCCACCAGCTCTGCCTTGGCAGACGTTTAATATTGAAAAATTCCAAATGTACAGGAAAGTTGAAAAAATTTTACAGTGACTGCCCATAGAACACCATCTAGAAATGTCCAGTATTGTATTATACTTTATCACCATTCTAACCATCCCGCCACATCAGGGTGAATTGAGGTTAAACATGCATAGCATTCAGTAGTCGTAAAATTCTTCCCTTTGTTTTTTAACTGTCCGAATACTTGGAAGTCTTTCTGTTTCCCATCCCTGAGGACCTGAGGATTCTGGATGGGCCTCTGGAACCAGGACAGGACTTCATATGTGCTCTTGCAAAGATTTGAAAAAAACAGCAGGCAGTTGTGGTTCTAGAATCACCCTAAGGGCGAACGCATGAACTGTGCGAATGCTACTTCAGGAAACAGAACTGTTTTGAAGGGGAGCTAATGGAAGGTGTCCTTATGGCCAGGTTTGTCCCTCAGATACAGTTGTTAGGAACTGATGCAGGTGGTCAGCTTGGAAGCCATTCCTGCTTTCTTGCTCCGTTTGAACCTGCTGGTTTGGTGTGTTTCCTAATGCTTGAGGGGCACAGGGCTGCATAGCCCAGTTAAGCTCTGAGTCCCTTGGGCCCAGGTACTTTATTCCACAGCCATAGACACCAACCCTAACCCTCTCTCTTCAGTGATCTGAAGGGGAGAGAAGAGACAGGGCCTGGGAAAATTCATCTCCACTCTCAGAAACACTACTGAAAGGGCACAGACATAGTTTTACTCCTATAGGACACAGGGAGGTGTGCCAGTTAAAGTCATGGCATCGTATTTTGATGTCTCTGCCCTCATGAGGAGGGAGGCAGCTGTGCCAGTGAGCAGCCAGCATGCCATGGGAGCACCGCAAAGGACAGTGGCCCTCAGTGGGGAGGAGAGAGGAAGAGAGCCAGGTTGGCAGTGGTGGCGCGAGGCTTATTTTGCCCCCACAAAGAGACTTGGAAGTGGAGTGCACAGCATGGAAATGGGCCTGTTTCTAGGATCCCACAAAGGCCTGCGGTTTCCTCCTCCCTGCATAGACTGTATCCTCCAAGACACATCTCCCCTGAAGGTGATAGAGGCTGTGGTGCAACTTAGTGCTGCAGAGGGCAGGGGGCACCCGGCCAGGGACCTCTGGTAGGCAGAGCCTCTCTCCCTGGGAGGGCCACCCACGCAAGGAGATGCAGGATCCGTCAGCTTCTGAGCCTGTGGGCCTACTCCCTCTCCTTCTCTGGGTCATCTGTCTCCGGTGACAACGCTGGGGTCCTGGGACCAGCACTGCCTGGACTCCATAGCCCACACTGGAGGTCCTTCTGTCACTTCCAAGCTGTGCAACAAAGCATCTGCCTTTCCAGAGATTCATTTTTCCAGAAAATGTGTCTCATCACTTTTTCTGGTGCTCCCGATGTGGGTGTTATGAGCTCTCATGTGGTCTGTCCTCTGGGTGGTCCAGACCATCCATTCTTACCCCCAAGGAGGTGTCATGAGGGGCCAGGAAAAGCTGTGAACGTGCTGGGTCCATGTTGTGTCTGTCGACTGAAAACAAAGATGTACAACTTGAGAGTTGTGAGTTAAGTTTTATTTGGGGCAAAATGAGGACTGAAGCCCGGGAGGCAGCATCTCAGATAGCTCTGAGAGACTGCTCCAAAGCAGTGGGGGAAAGTCAATATATAAGGTTTTGGTGAAGGGGGAGTTCAACACCATGAAGCACTCAATTTACAAAAGGTTTTTTGTTAGTCATAGGATCTGATGTCACCATGTAAGGATTTAATGCTTCTCTAGATATGAGGAGATGCAAGGATTGAGGTCATAAAGTCTGTTTCAGAATACAAGCAACTATCTAAAGAGCTGTCCCACCAGATTCCCTGGAGCACAGAATGCCTCACTCCGCCCTGAACTCCGTCAGGGGTTGTTGAAGCCGTAGCAGCATGGGGTTCAGTCTCAGTAGAGGCAGATGGCAAACGCTTTTGTTGTTCCCTCGTTGGCAGTGCTCTTGGTAAGTGCCAATTTGTAGTTGACATGTCCAGTAAGTTTTGATTCAGTCCAAACTCAAATCTGCTTTGTTGTCTGTGTCTTTCCTTCAAGGAGAAAACAGGCCAGGGAAAGTGGAAGTAGGTAGGGAAGGGTGGAAGAGTTGCCCTGGGTGGGGTTTGAGGAGAATCCCAGCCTGTTATCACTTCAGGAAGAAGTGAGATGGTTGTCACAGTTCAAGTTAACGGTAAGAGCAGCAGCCTTGCTGGCTGGGGAGGCAGCAGGAGGGAGGTTCCGTCTGCAGTGTGTGCTTTGTATGCGCCCTGTGCCCACCTGGTCGAGCCCTCATCCGTGTGTGGTCATCATACTCAGCGCCAGGGCTGCAGACCTAGCTCGAGCACCTCTGTGTCCCCTGGCCGAGGACGCAGCCAGAGGACCAAGTGACTTGCCAGGGTTGGCATGTAATGGCAGAGCAGGGTCCCAAACCCGGCAGGCCTGAAGGGAAATGGGGGCTCCCCTGTGAAGATGGCTCCGTGGACCTGACTGTGACTCAAGAAAAGCATTTCTTTTCTCGTCTGGATATTTGACACACTCATTAGAGAGCCAGTGCGGGCCTTCTCACCGGAGGCTGTGCTCTGGCCCTGTGGGGTGGGTTAGGCTGGTGGGAAGCCTTCCCTCACTGACTTGCTTGTTCAGCACCACTCTGCTAGGGGCCGAGCTGCACCCTCGGGCAATGAGGTACTCTCCAGCGGGGCCCCAAGAGTGAGGGACAGGGGATCCCTCCGCAGGGAGGTACAGGAGAGGCTCGATTTTCTGGAAAGAGGGTTTGGAGGCAGAGGGATGGGTCTTTGGTGGGGGCAGGGTTTGGTTTGTTTGTAAGAGTAAGCTACAGTCAGGGGTGTCTGGAGTGTAGTGTGGTAAAGAGATCTGGAACACACAGCCAAGTCCAGACTTTTCCCTTTGAACCTTGACCTTAAACCTTGACAAGCAGATAAGATCTGAGAGCTCTTTGAACCATGATGTTTACTTGGCTTGCCTACAGATCAGGGTTTAGGGGCAGAGACGGCTCTGGGACACCTCCCAGACATCCATCTTGAGGCCTGGGGTACTGCTCCCTGAAGCAGGGCCCACGGGCTGCGGGCAGAGCTCACGCCTGGTGTATCACTTTGTCAGCTGATACTTGATGTACTGCCTGGGGCTGTGGAGAGACTGACCCTCGGCACTACCCCAGCCTTCCAGGAGCTGCCGGCCTGCCTGGGGCAGCTGGGCCCTTGACCACAGTTCTTTCCTCCTAGTGATTCTTAGTTCCAGTCCTGGAACCCCAGCCCACTTCTTTGCAGGGCCTTCTTAGGGCTCACCCGGTCCTCGAAGACTTCCCAGGGCCCCCACCCACAGACCGACCCTTCTCTCACCCGGAGCACCTGCCATCACAGGTCTCCTTGGGTTTTGCCGAGTATCTTTTGTAAGTTTTTCTCAAGTGTGAGCCTTGCCTTCGTCTGCAGCTCCCTGAGGGCAGGGACCAGGGCAGTGAGTGGCCTCCATGGAGAGGCCTGTGAAGTGTTGGCTGAATTAAAGAGTAAAGAATCTTAAGTCTTTTCAAGCAGGTGGTCACTTGAAAGAAAGAATAAACAAACAAACTTGGGTAGTAATGGCTCTGCCGAATACAGTTGGCTAATCCCAGAAGAAAAGTTATGACCAACCTAGATAGCATATTGAAAAGCATAGACATTACTTTGCCAACAAAGGTCCATCTAGTCAAGGCTATGGTTTTTCCAGTGGTCATGTATGGACGTGAGAGTTGGACTGTGAAGAAAGCTGAGCGCCGAAGAATTGATGCTATGAACTGTGGTGTTGGAGAAGACTCTTGAGAGTCCCTTGGACTGCAGGGAGATCCAACCAGTCCATTCTGAAGATCAGCCCTGGGATTTCTTTGGAAGGAATGATGCTAAAGTTGAAACTCCAGTACTTTGGCCACCTCATGCGAAGAGTTGACTCATTGGAAAAGACTCTGATGCTGGGAGGGATTGGGGGCAGGAGGAAAAGGGGACGACAGAGGATGAGATGGCTGGATGGCATCACTGACTCAATGGACGTGAGTCTGAGTGAACTCCGGGAGTTGGTGATGGACAGGGAGGCCTGGCATGCTGTGATTCATGGGGTCGCAAAGAGTCAGACACGACTGAGTGACTGAACTGAACTGAACTGAACTGAATCCCAGAACCAGAGGAATTCCGTGTTGTTCACATGACCACTTCTCAGCTCTGGCACTTGGGACAGGCCTTGGTTTCTAAGCTCAGATCGTCTGTCTACCTGCCCCTCCTGGAGAGCGTGGGGGCCACACTGGGACCCATTTCTCTGTGGTCCCAGTCACACTGGCCAAACAGAACCTGTGTCTACTGGAGGTGGGGGCCAAGCACTGTAGGGTTCAGGACTCGGACCCACGTTAGCATCCTAGACAGTGCAGGGACCCCTCCACCTCACTCCCCTTGCATGGGTGTATGGGCACGTTCCAGTCTTCTGGGTGGAACCGCTCTGGTGCTTGGTCTCTCATTCGTGTTTGACTCTTTGCAACCCCGTGGACTGTAGCCCACCAGGCTCATCTGTCCATGGGATTCTTCAGGCAAGTATACTGGGGTGGATTGCCATGCCCTCCTCCAGGGGATCTTCCCAACCCCGGGATCAAACCCAGGTCTCCCACATGGCAGGCAGATTCTTTACTAGCTGAACTATGAGGGCCAGCCCTGGGGGAAGCTCTCTCCTCAACTCAGTCCTGTCTTTTTGAAGATTCGCCTCAGAAAAGCCCTCCCTTCCCTGCTTATCCTTCCACCGTGGCAGGCCTCACCAGCCGACCTACTAATGTATTTTACCAGTTTCTGTGTTTTATGGCCCCTCCCCCACTAGTTTGTGGACAGCTGTTTCCTCCTCTTCAGGGCTTAGAAAAGAGCCTGATGAGTAGTCCAGGCCTCCCTTTGTGGGCTCTTAGTAATGTCTGAAGACCAGATGTATGTCAGTTGACACCTTGGACTTGGTGATCCCTAGAGACACTTCCGGCCTGAAAGGTGACCTCTAGATGCATGAATACACACATGGCTAAAAATAAGGCAACCCCAGATATAACATGAGTTCCCACTTCCTCAAAGAGGAGATCCAAAATAATTCTGTTCCAAATGGCTTGGGTCAACTCTTCAGGTCAGATGTCCATTTAGAGTGACAGGAGTGTAGTTAAGCTTCCTTGTACTATTTCATGGAGTGTAATTTCAAATTCTGGTTATATTTGCTCCCCACTCACATTTCCCAGAGTGCTTTTCCCACTCTCCCCTTCACCTCTGCGGACATCGTGTCCTTGTCCTGGACACCAGCCCCTGGGGATCGTCAATGCCGGGCGTGTGGGCGCCCCTTGCTGCATGTAGGGACGTTTCCTCCGGAGAGTGTGCCCCTGGACTGCTGTGTGCCAGCCTGTACACAGCTTCTTACCGCATGCCCTTTCAAAGGCTGTTTACCGTTGGAACGGTGAGGTCCCACCCCGGGAATAATTACTAGTCTGCTGGCTTTGGGCTTTTTTCTTTTCACTGACTCCATCCAGGTGACCTCTAGAAGCGTGCCATGCTGGACTGACCGAGGCAGACGTTCTCCTCCCGGCGGTGTCTAGTGTGAGAAGTGAGACTGCCTGCAACACAGGGACTTGCGTGACACAGAGACACTCCCGAGGGGTGCATATAGGACCTTAGAGCTCATGAGGGCAGAAAGGCAAAGCCTTCTCTCGGGAGTATAGAGATCCACTCCTCCCTGACGGAATGGGGGGACCTGGGCAAGGCCTGGCGGCAGGCCGACTCCTCACTTAGACTGGTGAGGCCAGCAGGCATCTGTGTCCAAAATAGGTCTTACAGCCGGGAGACCTTGTAGTGGCCATGTGGCTGGGCTGCACTTCAGGGCCTAGAACCTTTTTCCTGGATTGGGCTGGTGTGTCTTGATCTGAGATAACCAATTAAAATAGAGTCAACTGCAAGGCTGTCCATTTTGCGTCAGCTCACCGTGGTGGTATAGTGGGGCACAGAGCTGCCTTCCATTTCGTGTCAGCTCAACAAAGGCAGAGGCAAGGACTTCGTCTTTTCAGGGTTCCACTCTGATTGCCTAAGCATTGGTTCTTCAGACTCATCGCATTTCTAAAATTAGTCCGCCTTCTGGTTACCGAGCCCTGCCTATCCAGCAGGTGTGGCTGTCCTGTTTATTCAGTCGTGGTTGCAGCTGCATCTGTTTTTGGCCCTGGCTCCTTGTTCCCTCCTGTCTGTACTTCTTCCTCTGTGCCAGCGGTAGAAGCAGAAACTGAGCTCCTGAGCCTGGTCCTGCCGGGGTGGGGGGTAGGGGGCTCAGGGGCAGGAGGAGCTCTCTCCAGCTTGTGTCTTGGGCAAGCCCCGTCTCAGTTTGCTCATGCATCTGTCTTTTGGGATTTTCTCACCCACCCCCTCTCCCAGGTGACCTCCTGCTGGCTCTTCAGGAGGGGTATCCAAGGCTGGACTACCTGTAGCCCTCCAGGCTCCTCTGACTGTTGGGATTCTGCAGTCAGGAATACTGAGTGGGTTGCCATGCCCTCCTCCAGGGGATCTTCCCCACCCAGGATCAAATGCACATCTCTTACGTCTGCTGCGTTGGCAGGCGGGTGCTTGGCCTCACTGTGTACCATGTGGGATCTTAGTTCCCCGACCATGGATTGAACTCGTGTCACCTACATTGGGAGCACAGTCTTAACCCCTGGGCCACCAGGGAAGTCCCTTGGCAGGCGGATTCTTTACCACCAGTGCCACCTGGAACTACCCTGGGTGGTCTTCGTGTCCCAGCTTCATGGTCTGGATCCCCCCGGTTTTACTAGAGCACTGGGAAGGGGCTTGGCACGGAACTGAGCGGTGTTACCAAATTCCTACAAAACTGAAGTAGAGACTCCAGCGCATGAGTGGGGCACAGCCCATCCGTGCATGTGCCTCGAGGACAGGTGCCTTGAGATGGACTGAATGTGGGAGAAGGTACAGGCAGTGGGGTTGTCCTCCGGAAAAGCTATGTGCACCCGCCTGATCTGCTGTGGCCCAGGTGCCCGTACCTCTGTCCCGGGGGCTCAGACTGGTTTGCCTCAGCTCCAGCCAGCTTCCGTGTGACGGACACCGTGTGCTCGTTATTGTCGTCATCGTGACGGTTCCTAGAAGTCTTACAGCTTTTTTAGCCCAGATGATTCTTGAAGTCCTGTCGGCTGTTTGATTTTCCTTCTGATGAAGAGCAACCAGCATATTCTCTTTTCTGTTTCATTGTATATTTCCTTTTCCACGCTCTGCTGAGGCTCCATAAATACAGCTGTTTGTATGTATGCAAAGCATTGTTTGTGTTTGTGGAACACAGTGCTGCCTGCTCTTCTCATCACGACCTCACTGACACAACCCTGTGGGTCTGGGGCGGCTGCTGCCATTTCACAGATGGGAAGACAGACTCTGAAGTATCGGGTGGCCAGACGCCTGGGCACTAGCAGGCGAGGCGTCTGCACTTTCAGGTTGACCTGTGCCGTCAGGGCTCCAGCCTCCCCGGGGAAGGGCCCAGGCTGTGGTATTTGGGGCCATTGGCTTAGGCTGATGTATCAGCTCCATGGAGCTGTGATATTCATCCCAGAGGAGTGTGTGGGGCTGGTGAGAGGAGAGCAGCCAGATGGGAAAACCACATCTGCTTTCTGGTCCTTTCTGTGTCTTTAGCCTGTTTTGAAGTGTTTAGAATTCCCAAGGCATCAGATACACCCATGTTCAAGTATAAAGATGAAGAAATGGTTCGCAGCCACCAGTGATGCTGTCTGGGCTCCTGCCTCTATCAGGAAGGACAGTGGAAAAGGGGCAGAGTTCAGGATTTCCAGTCCCACCAGTGCTGAACTTGGTGGCCCGGGGCCTGCTCAGTAAGGCAGTGTGGGCTAGAGGAAGCCAAGGCCTCTGGAAGTCCTTGTGGGAGCTTTTTAGGGAGGGGCCTCTTGTTTACAAAGCCTCAGGCCCAGGGAGCACTGTTTATTGTTAATAGTACTTGTTTTCCTTCCTTGTTAAAATAATCAGCTGGAAATGTACCAATCAGAATCAGTAGATTCTGGCTGCTGTGGGTTGAGAATTGCTGTAAACCAGCTTCACTGTTTGCCTTCCATACTGAGGTTGGGTCTGGCTGCATTTACTCAGAAACCCAAAATAACTGGTGAAAACAAGTGAGCTTGTTTCTCACTGCAGGGTAGGGGAGGTGGTCAGTGCCGGGAGGGTGTCTCCATGGTCATCCGGGGCCCGGGCGCCTTCAGCTGCCCTCAGAACGGCTTCCATTCCCGAGGTCGTCTCGTGGTCAGCGTGTCTACGGGGCTGTAGCCTTCAGCCTCCTGGCGGTGGGCAGGAGGAGGGCCCGAGGACATGGGGTCCATCTCCAGGTGAGGCGGCTCCCTTTCGGCACCTTCCAAGAATGTCTGTCGCCTGTGTGACTCAGTGGCCAGAACCGAGTCACATGGGCACCTGTTGTTAGACAGGCTGAGAGCATCTTCACACAGGTACTGCTGCCCTGGTCCTCCAGGGGCTCCCAGGTCTGAGCGCGGCAGGGCAGCCCCGGGCCCTGTGCCTCTGAGGCCGCCCTGAGACTCGATGGCTCCAGGCTGCTGTCTGGCCGCCCATCCTGGGCACAGCCTCCTTCCTGAGGCCTGTGACTCTGTCCTGCCACTGTCCCTGCCCTCCCCCTCAGCCTGCATTGACCCCACCTCCTCCCCCTGCCCGGCTCGCTTGGAGAGATGTCCCCTGACCCCCGGAACGGGTCTGGTCCGCCTGTACTTTCACGGCATACTTTCTTATCCACCACTGGTTTCGCTGTGTCCTTGGGGTTGGGGTTTGGGGTGTGTCTTTGACTCTGGTCTCCCCAACTCAGTTGTGAGCTTCTGGAAGGCAGGACCGAGCCTCTCACTCCCTGCCACCACCCAGCCTGTGCCCAGCACGAAGTAGGTGCTACACAGCAGTCAGCACCAACAGACCTCTGGTTATTCCCAAAAGAAGGACCATCCGTTCCAGGGGCTTCTGTTAAGTGGCCATCACACAGACTGTCCTCCAGCCCGCCCCTGGGGACTTGCGAGAACAGGAGGGTTACGTGGCGCTGCCCAGGGAGCCAGTGGCCATCCCTGGTAAGCAGCCCTCAGGCAGAGGGATGCCTCCAAGAGGGTGGGGGGTGTGGACGGTGGGTGTCAGGCCTCCAGGAAGGTCTGCATGCTCAAAGGGCCTGAGTGCTTCCGTCCTCTGGTGGACCCTGGGACCCCCCACCCTTCACAGAGCAGTGGGCGCCTCCTTGGTTCAGCAGACAGGAGCTGAAGACTAGGCGAAAGGCTGCCTTTTTGTTTTCCTGGCAAAGCCCCAAGCCCTTCTGGCCAGCTGCCTAGAACCTGCCTCCTGGGGACAGAGGAGCCCCCCTGGGGCCAGCTGGCATCATGGTGCTGTGGCTGCGGGAGCTGAGGGGTGAGCTCCTGGAGCAGCAGGCAGGCCGGCCCAGCTCTGGGAAACTCGGCCCTGCAGCTGCTGCCTCCAGGGCCCCAGGTGGATGCCAGGGTCCAGGCCCAGTACCCTTCCCTGGGACCTGCAGCCGTGGAGTGCCAGGGCAAATGCTGGGAAAGAGAGCTGACCCTTCCGGAGGACTGCTGGGCTGTCTTCCTTTCCAGAAGGTGTCTCAGGGGCCCCCAGGTCGGCCTCCACTTGCCGGGCCTCGGTGACCTCTGCAGGCCGGGCTCTCAGGCTGGACTGGGTCACCGGTCCCCGAGATCCTGGGGGACCAGAGGCTGCTGTGGCAGAGGTGGCAGTGCCTGTGTTGTTTTCCTTCCTGTTGGGTGTTGTTCATAATAATCAACCCCGATAACTGGGGCCATTTATTCAGTGTTCTCGTGAGCGAGGCCGCAAGCTACTGCTCTGGGCAGTTCGCACACGCTCTTTATTATAAAACTTGCTCCAGCCCTGAGTGGTAGATGTGATTACAGATGAGGAAACAGGCTCAGTGAGGTCACACAGTTGCAGAGTGGGAGAGCTGGGTCTGAACTAGTCTGGCGCGTGTGGCCGCAGGCACATCCCTGGAGTGACAGCAGCCCGCTTGGAGGCCCCCTGGGACAGTGCCCTCTTGGTCCCTCTGGCTGTGGAGCCCTGACCTGCTCTGCCTGCAGGTACCTACCCCCTTACCAGCTTGGGGCTCCTCTCGTCCAGCAGCTCTTGAAGAGTGACTTGCAGTCTCCTGGAGGCTTCCTGAGATCTTCCAGGGGCTGAAGGTCAGAACTGTGTTTATAAGGACACTCGGAGGTTATTAGTTATTCTGCCTGTTTCCATCATGTTGGCATTCGAAGGGGTGGTGCAGCAGCCGTGGGACTTAGCTCAAGGTGTGGTACCCGCTGCACCAGTGATTGTTGTGGCTTTGTTCCTGCAGGCTTCACTGAAGAAAAAGCAGTAAAAATGACTGAGTGTATTAGCTGGACCCTTGGGTGCACGTTGTTAATGTTTTGTGTGGTGAAATGAGAGGAGGCGCGTGCAGCATGCCGGGTCCCTCAGGAAGCACGGTGCAGCTGTTGGAGCTGTGAGCCCAGCTACTTAGCTGGTGTTTTCATGGAGCTCCACGTTTACTTAAAATAACAGCTGACACACAGACTATAGTTATTCGGACTTGGGGATTCAGCCGACAAAGTGAGGCTTCAAGGAAAATAACTGACCTTTTGTTTTTGTATTTGTTGCCAGTGATAAAATTTGAGCTTTCAAGTGAAAATGTTAAAATCTTGGAAAACTTTTTGCTGCTGTGAGCTTGACAACATCCCAGTAGTAAAGACTTTTCTGATGGGATTGGTGGTGATACTAACAATGTGATTTTTCTTTTTTTTTTTTTTGAGAGGGGCATATCATATAATGAGATGCCTTGACATTGCCAGATCTGCATAATAATCAGGCTCATAAATGTGGGCCAGAATTTTCCAAATGACCCAGGCATGCTGTTATAAAACTAGCCATGTGTAAAAGAGCCATTCCAAATACCAGGTAGCCCAGTGATTTTTTTCAGTGTAATAGGGAAAATTTTGTTGTGAAAGATTCGTATTCCATATTTAACTGTCAAGTTTGGGTGTGGTGTTGAAGAATGTCCACAATAAACTGAAAAGACTATTCAGTCCCTCTCTCCCTTCCAGCTGCTTACTGTAGGAGGCTGGCTTTTCTCATACTTCATCCAAAACATCACAACAGATTGGATGGAGAAGCAGATACAGGCATCCAGCTGTCCTCTCTTAAGCCAGACTTTTTTATTTTATAGAAGTATAGTTAATTTATAACACTGTGTCAGTTTCTGCTGTACAGCAGTGATTCAGTTACACATACATATTCATTATTTTTCATATTCTTCCCTGGTTCATCACAGGCTACTGAGTACAGTTCCTGTGCAGTCCAGTAGGCCCTCGTTGTTTATCCTTCTGTAGCGTCTGCATCTGCTGATCCCGAACTCTCAGTCCTCCCTGCCCCTCCCCCCGCCCCACTGGGCACCCACAAGTCTGTTCTATCTGTAAGTCCGCTTGTGTTTCACAGGTAAGTTCCTTTGTGTCATGTTTTAGATTCCCCGGTGGCTCAGCAGGTAAAGAATCCACCTGCAGTGCGGGGGACCTGGGTTCGATCCCTGGGTTGGGAAGATCCCCTGGAGAAGAGAAAGGCAACCTACTCCAGTATTCCGGCCTGGAGAACTCCATGGACTGCATAGCCCATAGGGTCACAAAGAGTCGGACCCGACTGAGCGAGTTTCACTTAGATTCCACATATAAGTGATACCATATGATGTTTATCTTTCTCACTTCCTTCATTTAGGGTGATCATCTCAGTCCGTCCATGTTGCTGCAAATCGCATCACTTCATTCTTTTTTTATGGCCGAGTAGTATTCCATTGTGCATATGCACCACGTCTTGTCCATCCGTCTGTCGATGGACATTTAGGCTTTTTCCACGTCTTGACTGTTGTGAATAATGCTGCTGTGAACGTGGGGGAGCATGCATCTTTTTGAATTAGAGTTTTGTCCAGATATATGCCTAGGAATTGGATTGCTGGATCGTTTAGCAACTTTATTTTTCACTTTTTGAGGAGCCTGCATACTGTTCCGCAGTGGCTGCTCCAATCTACATTCCCACTAGCAGTGTAGGAGGGTTCCCTTTTCTTCACATCCTCTCCAGTATTTGTTATTTGTAGACTTTTTAATGATGTTAAGCCAGACTTGTAAAGGGTTTGTAGAAATGTAAAACGATGCTAGTCTTCTTATTAAATCTTGTTTTGGAAAGTAGTTACTTAAAATTTTTGTTAACATGCAATGAGTTAATTTTTTTAATGAACAAATACTTCTAACAGTTCCTTATTTTTGGTTTCTAGTAAGGTAAGTATTGATAGGTATAACCTACAAAAACAAAGTCATTTTGGTGTCCTTAATAATTGAGGGTTAAGGGGTCCTGAGACCAAAAACCTTGAGAACGGCTGCTGTAGCCGGCCCTGGCGGAGCTAATGTCAGAACGTCCTCCGTCTGGCCGCCGCCATCCTCCCGCTTGTCTCTGTCTCGCCCCACGCCCTTCCTCGTCCTCCAGGAACCTGCGTGTGTGTGCTGACGGGGCTCAGCCCCACGCTGCCCTCCCAGCCTTCCTCCAGAAGACGGTATTGGTGTTCCCTCAGCAGGTCCTGTGTGGGGTGGGGACCCCGAAGGCAGGGTAGGCACCCTCCCCATACACAGGGTGCGTGTCCTGACGGCTCAGACTACCAAATGGAGTTTCTACCACGGGATGGAGCCAGGGAGGAGCACATCCTGCTGGCTTGGGCCCAGGCCCTCCCGGCTTCCTCTGGGAGACCCCGGGCTGCCTCTGGCTGCTGCCAGTTGTCCGGGCCCTGGCCCTGGCTCAACAGCCGCGTGCTCTGCAGTGAACCAGGAGGAGCTGGGAGCAGAGCAGGATGCCAGGGCTGCCTGCCGGGGCCAGAAGTCTTGTGCTTTTAACTCCACGCAGGGGCGTGGGGAAACCGGGCTCTGCAGAAAGTGCCTGGCCCTGTGTCCCACCCCAGAGGCCCCCAGCACCTGCTTTTCTGGGGAAGGCGAGATGAGACTGTAGCAGGAAATGGGTCCAAAGACAGGCAGACATGGAGATGGGCTTCACCCCACTTGGTGTGTGCGTGTGCTTAGTCGTGTCCAGCTCTCTTGGACCGCATGTGCTGTAGCCTGCCAAGCTCTTCTGTCTATGGGATTTCCCAGACAAGAAGACTGGAGCAGGCTACCATATCCTTCTCCAGGGGATCTTCTTGACTCATGGGTAAACCTGAGTCCGCAGCATCACAGGCAGATTCTTTACTCGCTGAGCCACTGGGGAATCTCACTTTAGGGTGACTGAAATATTCTGTGCTAGGCTGTGTTGGTCATAGGTACAGAGGGGCCTGCCTCCCAGGCTCTGCTATGGCTTCGAAAGGCAGCTGCAGGGTGGATGTGGAGGGGAGAGGAGACAGGAGCGGCAGGGCCTGGGGGGAACCGGTGCCCCGTGGCAGCGCCTGCCCCAGGTTCGGTGTTGGGCAACTCCGGGGGCGGTGTCTTCCCTCTTACTGATGCAGGAGACCAACAAAACCAAGTGTCATCTTAACATTACAAATCAGTGATTAACGGTACTCAAAGTGTGCGCTGTAAGTCAGCATCATCCTTCACAGAAGGTATAAAATGTCTATATTTTTTGACCTAATAATCTCACTTCTGGTGTGTTTAGGCCAAGGAAATAATCCAAGAAAGGGAAAGAGCGTTAGTCAAAGGTGTTGCATTGTTTCATGACAGTAACAAGGAGCCTTCTAAATGATTTAATAGGGATTGGTCAAGTAAACAGGGATGGGCCCCTTTTTGGAAATACTAAACTCTATGATCATGGAGTCTTAGAGGATAGAGGAAATATATGTGACACAGTGTTAAAAGGATTTAACTTTGTCACAGCAGAAACTATATAAAAACCTGGCTGCCTGTGCAGACTGGCAGGGACATGCCGAGACTGGCTGCATTAGGATGATAAGCTTGGGCAGTTGTGTTTTCCTTCAGTTTAATAAGTTTATTGACGTATAATAATCTGCATACCATATGATTTCCCCATTTCAAGTGTGCAATTCAGGGACTTCCCTGGCGGTCCAGTGGTTAAAACTCTGTGTTCCAAGTACAAGGGGGAACAGGTTCAATCCCTGGTCAGAGAATTAAGATCATGCCTCAGCTGAGAAATTTTAAAGTGTGCAATTCAGTGGTTTTTAGTTTAGTCACAGAATCATGCAACCATCATTCCAGTTTTACAACATCTACAGCGTCCCAAAAGGAATTCTATACTGGCCATAGGCCAACCCCCCAAACCCCTGGAAACCACTAATCTGGTTTCCGCCTCTGTGGATTATCTGGATTTACCTCATATACGGAATCATACAATACATGGTCCTTTGTGTCTGGCTTCTGTCACTGAGCATCACGTTTTCAAGGGTCATCTAGGTTATAGCTGTGTCCATACTTAATCCCTTTTCATGGCTGAATAATATTCCACTGTATAGATACGGCCAGTCTGTTTATCCACTCATCAGGTGATGGACACTTGAGTTGTTTACACTTTTTGGCTATTATGAGTAATTCTGCTATGAACATTCTTGCACAGGTTTTTGTGTGGACATGAGTTTTCAGTTCTTTGGGGTATATACCTAGGAGCGGAACTGCTGGGTAATTCTTGAAGAACTGCCAGACTGTTTTCCAGAGCAGCTACACCAGCAGTGGGGCGGGGAGAGGTTCCAGCTTCTCTGCGTGATACTCACTGTTGTCCTGTTCATCTTAGCCATCCCAGTAGGTAGGAAACGGTACCTTGTAGTTTTGATTTGCAGTCACCTGTTGACTCAGAATGTTCAGGTTCTTTTCATGTGCTTGTTGAGCATTTGTTTATCTTTGGAGAAATGTCTGTTCCCATCCTTTGGTCCATTTAAAAAAACTGAGTCATCTTTCCTGTTAATGAGTTAGAAAAGTTCTTTATGTATTCTAAATGGTGCAGATCCCTAAGATATTTGATTTGAAAGAATTTTCCTACATTGTGTGGGCTGTCTTCCCACTTTCTTGATAGTGTCCTTATAAGTACAAGTCTTATATTTTGATGAAATTGATTTTATCTTTTTTCACTCTTGTTGCTTGGACTCAGTCCTTCTGGCCCTGCCACTGGTTTGTTACATTTAATATTTAAACTGACTGACTCCAGGCTCGTCCTTCAGGAGGATTGTTCAGTTCAGTTCAGTCGCTCAGTCATGTCCGAATCTGCAACCCCATGAATCACAGCACACCAGGCCTCCTTGTCCATCACCATCTCCCAGAGTTCACTCAAACTCAAATCCATCGAGTCGGTGATGCCATCCAGCCATCTCATCCTCTGTCGTCCCCTTCTCCTCCTGCCCCCAATCCCTCCCAGCATCAGAGTCTTTTCCAATGAGTCAACTCTTCGCATGAGGTGGCCAAAGTACTGGAGTTTCAGCTTTAGCATCATTCCTTCCAAAGAAATCCCAGGGCTGATCTCCTTCAGAATGGACTGGTTGGATCTCTTGCAGTCCAAGGGACTCTCAAGAGTCTTCTCCAACACCACAGTTCATAGCATCAATTCTTCGGCGCTCAGCCTTCTTCACAGTCCAACTCTCACATCCATACATGACCACTGGAAAAACCATAGCCTTGACTAGACGGACCTTTATTGGCAAAGTAATGACTCTGCTTTTGAATATGCTATCTAGGTTGGTCATAACTGTCCTTCCAAGGAGTAAGCGTCTTTTGATTTCATGGCTGCAGTCACCATCTGCAGTGATTTTGGAGCCCAAAAAAATAAAGTCTGACACTGTTTCCCCATCTATTTCCCATGAAGTGATGGGACTGGATGCCATGATCTTCGTTTTCTGAATGTTGAGCTTTAAGCCAACTTTTTCACTCTCCACTTTCACTTTCATCAAGAGGCTTTTTAGTTCCTCTTCACTTCCTGCGATAAGGGTGGTGTCATCTGCATATCTGAGGTTATTGATATTTCTCCCAGCAGTCTTGATTCCAGCTTGTGCTTCTTCCAGCCCAGCAATTCTCATGATGTACTCTGCATATAAGTTAAATAAGCAGGGTGACAATATACAGCCTTGATGTACTCCTTTTCCTATTTGGAACCAGTCTGTTGTTCCATGTCCAGTTCTAACTGTTGCTTCCTGACCTGCATATAGGTTTCTCAAGAGGCAGGTCAGGTGGTCTGGTATTCCCATCTGTTTCAGAATTTTCCACAGTTTATTGTGATCCACACAGTCAAAGGCTTTGGCATAGTCAATAATGCAGAAATAGGTGTTTTTCTGGAACTCTATTGCTTTTTTGATGATCCAGAGGATGTTGGAAATTTGATTTCTGTTTCCACTGCCTTTTCTAAAACCAGCTTGAACATCTGGAAGTTCACGGTTCACATACTGTTGAAGCCTGGCTTGGAGAATTTTGAGCATTACTTTACTAGCATGTGAGATGAGTGCAATTGTGTGGTAGTTTGAGCATTCTTTGGCATTGCCTTTCTTTGGGATTGAAATGAAAACTGACCTTTTCCAGTCCTGTGGCCACTGCTGAGTTTTCCAAATGTGCTGGCATATTGAGTACAGCACTTTCACAGCATCATCTTTCAGGCTTTGAAATAGCTCAACTGGAATTCCATCACCTCCACTAGCTTTGTTCGTAGTGACGCTTTCTAAGGCCCACTTGACTTCACATTCCAGAATGTTTGGCTCTAGGTGAGTGATCACACCATCGTGATTATCTTGGTCGTGAAGATCTTGTTTGTACAGTTCTGTGTATTCTTACCAGCTCTTCTTAATATCTTCTGCTTCTGTTAGGTCCATACCATTTCTGTCCTTTATCGAGCCCATCTTTGCATGAAATGTTCCCTTGGTATCTCTAATTTTCTTGAAGAGATCTCTAGTCTTTCCCATTCTGTTGTTTTCCTCTATTTCTTTGCAAATAGATCGCTGAGGAAGGCTTTCTTATCTCTTCTTGGTATTCTTTGGAACTCTGCATTCAGATGCTTGTATCTTTCCTTTTCTCCTCTGCTTTTCGCTTCTCTTCTTTTCATAGCTATTTGTAAGGCCTCCTCAGAGGCCTTTTTTGCATTTCTTTTCCATGGGGATGGTCTTGATCCCTGTCTCCTGTATAATGTCACAAACCTCCGTCCATAGTTCATCAGGTACTCTATCAGATCTAGTCCCTTAAATCTATTTCTCACTTCCACTGTATAATCATAAGGGATTTGATATAGGTCATACCTGAATGATCTAGTGGTTTTCCCTACTTTCTTCAATTTAAGTCTGAATTTGGCAATAAGGAGCTCATGAGCTGAGCCACAGTCAGCTCCCAGTCTTGTTTTTGCTGACTGTATAGAGCTTCTCCATCTTTGGCTGCAAAGAATATAATCAATCTGATTTCGGTGTTGACCATCTGCTGATGTCCATGTGTAGAGTCTTCTCTTGTGTTGTTGGAAGACGGTGTTTGCTATGACCAGTGCATTTTCTTGGCAAAACTCGATTAGTCTTTGCTCTGCTTCATTCCGTATTCCAAGGACAAATTTGCCTGTTACTCCAGGTGTTTCTTGACTTCCTACTTTTGCATTTCAGTCCCCTATAATGAAAAGGACATCTTTTTTGGGTGTTAGTTCTAGAAGGTCTTGTAGGTCTTCATAGAACTGTTCAGCTTCTTCAGGTTACTGGTTGGGGCATAGACTTGGATTACTGTGATATTGAATGGTTTGCCTTGGAAACGAACAGAGATCATGCTGTCGTTTTGAGACTGCATCCAGGTACTCCATTTCGGACTCTTTTGTTGACCATGATGGCTACTCCATTTCTTCTGAGGGATTCCTGCCTGCAGTAGTAGATATAATGGTCATCTGAGTTAAATTCACCCATTCCAGTCCACTTTAGTTCACTGATTCCTAGAATGTCGACGTTCACTCTTGCCATCTCCTGTTTGACCACTTCCAATTTGCCTTGATTCATGGACCTGACATTCCAGGTTCCTATGCAATATTGCTCTTTTCAGCATTGGACCTTGCTTCTTCACATCCACAACTGGGTATTGTTTTTACTCTGGCTCCATCCCTTCATTTTTTCTGGAGTTATTTCTCCACTGATCTCCAGTAGCGTATTGGGCACTTACTGACCTGGGGAGTTCCTCTTTCAGTATCCTATCATTTTGCCTTTTCATACTGTTCATGGGGTTCTCAAGGCAAGAATACTGAAGTGGTTTGCCATTCCCTTCTCCAGTGGACCACATTCTGTCAGATCTCTCCACCATGACCTGCCCATCTTGGGTGGCCCCACAGGGCATGGCTTAGTTTCATTGAGTTAGACAAGGCTGTGGTCCTAGTGTGATTAGATTGACTACTTTCTGTGATTATGGTTTCAGTGTGTCTGTCCTCTGATGCCCTCTTGCAACATCTACCGTCTTACTTGGGTTTCTCTTACCTTGGACGTGGGCTATCTCTTCACGGCTGCTCCAGCAAGCGCAGCCACTGCTCTTTAGCTTGGACAAGGGGTATCTCCTCACCGCCACCCCTTCTGACCTTGAACGTGGAGTAGCTCCTCTAGGCCCTCCTGTGCCCGCACAGCCACCGCTCCTTGGACGTGGAGTTGCTACTCTCGGCCGCCGCCCCAGGCCTCGGGCCGGGGGTAGCTCCTCCCAGCCGCTGCCCCTGACCTCGGACGTGGGGTAGCTCCTCTCGGCCGTTCCTGCGCTGTCACAGCCTAGCACTCTTGGCCGCCGCCCCTCCGGCGTGGGGTCTTCCCGGCTTCTGTCCTGACCTCGGACATAGGGTAGCTCCTCTTGGCCACGCTTGTGCGCTATCGCAGCCGCCCGCGCTACAGGATTGTTGGGCACCCCCTATTCCTGTAGCTCTTTTTCCTAGTTCACATTATTTCAGTTAAAAACAAATAATTCTCACTTTAAAATGCTACTAATTTAGGGGCTTTCATGCTGTTGAAGAGAGTTGAAGGAAGTGTCTTCCTAAAGGAGACAGAATGCAACTCTGTGGGGAGATGCCCTCAGTTTTGATTGCTTCCCGCAGGGCATGTGGACGTGTGGGGGCTGCTCTGGGCTGGTGGGGAGAGGATGGAGGACCGGCCGTGGTCCTGGGGGACAGCAGCTGTGGGGAGGGGAGGGGGAGCTTGGGCGTGGGTAGGGACACAGGATGGCACCGTGGCTGCGTGGGGCCAGGTGCCCAGGGCCAGCTTTGCCCTGGTGCTGAGGGCACTGCCTGTGGGTCTCCCCCTAAAACAGCTCCCAGAACCCTGCGTGTTCGCCTAGGCCAGCGGTGGAAGGAGCCTCACCTGCCTGTCTCTTCTGAGTACCTGGGATCAGAGGTAAAGCGTCTCCCGACCCTCCACAGGCAGGCCCTGGTGCGAAGGTCAGCCTGGTGCCCCCCCAGGAGGAGGGGCGGAGAGGACCCAGTCGGACTGCCCTTGAGACACCCTAGATGAGGTTCCCGAGCTGCTGGGTTCCACCCCCTTCACCAGGCCACCCCCCTGCCCTCGGCTCCCACACAGACGTGTGGGTGACCCCTGAGGCTGGAGTTCCTGGAGGTTGCAGGATGGTGGCTCTGGGTTGGGTTACCTTGGCAGTGGTGGGGCATCTCCAGGGCCTGGGGGCAGCCGAGGCTGTGCTCCCAAAGGTTTGGCCCTGGCCCATACCAAGCGATGACACCTGTGTGGGGAGACAAGCGAAGGTGACCTGAGGCCAAGAGCAAGGGACGCCCGTGGGAGGAGCCACGGAAGGCCCTGTGGGGGGGGGGGGGGGCGGGGTTAGCTGGGAGCACAGCCTGCACCCTGGTTTCACCTCCAGGCCCAGGAGAAGCAGCGAAGATGTCGAATGATCCGCCCCCTCCTTATCCTGGGGGTCCCACAGCCCCGCTTCTGGAGGAGAAAAGTGGCGCTCCGCCCACGCCAGGTAGGGTCCCACGCCCTTCACAGCTGCTGGGAACTGCACCTGGAGTCGCGCCCCTCCAACAACTAAGCCTCTGCGCTTCCTCCCCCGCCCCCCGCCCCATCCAGGCCGCACTTCCCCAGCTGTGATGCAGCCCCCACCGGGCATGTCGCTGCCCCCTGCAGACATTGGCCCCCCACCCTATGAGCCGCCTGGTCACCCGATGCCCCAGCCCGGCTTCATCCCCCCACACGTGAACGCAGATGGCACCTACATGCCTTCAGGTAAGACGGAAAGGAACCCGCCCAGCCCAGCACCCCGCGTAGGCAGCTGGGCCAGCCTCTGCTGCCAGCCGGCAGTCTGTGTGGGTGTTTAACTTAAGGGCAGAGGGCCGACCGTGCAGGTGGACAGCAGACACGGGAAGGTGCCCAAGAGCACAGTACAGGGAGCTTCTGTGTGCTCTGGGACAGAGACCAGGAAAGGCTGGGAGAAGGACAATGGTTGCCTGGGCCCCAAGCCTGTGTCCTGGGGTGCTGGAGGCTCGGGGATTTATGCTCACCTTTCCCGTGGGGCCAGCGCCCCAGCCCGCCAGTGACCCGCCTTTGCTCCGTCTTCTGTTTCCAGGTTTCTACCCTCCTCCGGGTCCCCATCCACCCATGGGCTACTACCCACCCGGGCCCTACCCGCCAGGGCCCTACGCTGGCCCTGGGGGCCACACGGCCACGGTCCTGGTCCCCTCAGGGGCTGCCACCACCGTGACCGTGCTGCAGGGAGAGATCTTCGAGGGTGCGCCGGTGCAGACCGTGTGCCCTCACTGCCAGCAGGCCATCACCACCAAGATCTCCTATGAGATCGGCCTGATGAACTTCGTGCTGGGCTTCTTCTGCTGCTTCATGGGGTAGGTGGTGCAGGCACCCGCGGGGTGGCGCCATGCCCACGTCTGCTGCCCTGCAGGGGCCGGACTCTCGGCCCCTGATCTTCAGGCCCCCGTCTCTCCTGATGCAGGTGTGACCTGGGCTGCTGCCTGATCCCCTGCCTCATCAACGACTTCAAGGATGTGACGCACACGTGCCCCAGCTGCAAGGCCTACATCTACACGTACAAGCGCCTGTGCTGACGGGCTGGGCCTGGACTCCCCGCTGTCCGTCTGGCCCCCCGTGCTTCGCCCCCCGCACTCAGTGGCTCACCTCCCTGCTCCCACTGGGGGTTGGAAGCCGTTCCACTAGTCCGTCCCCTGGCAGTCTTGTCCTCTTCGCCTTGCCCTTCCCTGAGTATCTGACTCTGGTGGCAAAAATTCTGTTGGATTTCAGGCCAAGGGCCAGCGAGTGGTGGGGGATGGCGCTGAGCTTGCGTGCTGCCGCCGTGCTAGGCATTTGTGATCAAGAAGACAAGAGGAGTGGTCTCCTCACGTGGTCCTCCCTGCTGGGGTCTCTTCTCCATTTCTGTACCAGGTATAGGTTTGGTCCAGAGTCTCCCTGGGACCAAAGGCAGCCAGAGCCATGGCTGGTTCCCCAGACTGGGGCCTGCAGTGGGGCCGAGCCCATAGCCACTGTCATTTCTGATCTGTTGGGCTGAGAGTGGCGGATGGACCCAGGCAGGCCTGAGTTTGTGGATGCTAGAGGCAGGCACGATGGTCAGAAGCAATGACTCTGGCCCTCAGAACTCAGGAATTCTTAACTGTGCCCAGGAATTACCTGGGGTAAATGGAGGTCAGCACACCTGCAGGCTACGGAGTGAGGGACTGGACCCTAGCTTGCCAAGAAGCGATTCTCCATGGCCCCTGCCCAGCTCCCTTTCAGCCACACCCCGTGAATCCCAGCCTTTGCTGGGGCCAGAAGGAATGCCCAGGAGCCAGGCCATCTGGCTATAGCGTGCCCTTGCAGTGTGTGGGCACAGCCTCTGCCTGGAGTGTCCCAGGTGGGACCAGAGATGACAGAGCGGGGCTTCCTTGCGGGCACTCTGGGCTGTGCGGTGCACTCTCCACGGGCCCTCCTCCCGGTGCCCACAGGGCCCTGCAGCCTGGCTGGTTCGCCGTCACTGCTCTTGCTCCATCAGCAGGCGCTGCAGCAGGAGCAGCCGTGGCGCTGGACTGGGACAGGCTTGGGACAAGGAAGGAGCAGCCACAAGTGGCAGAGGTGTCCCGGTGGCCACCAGCCCTGCCCTGGGCCTGAGCACACACTGTTTCCTGAAGGGTTTGTCTGTGAACTTGCTCCCGTGGACCGCTGTATCCTGCCGCCCCCTCCTGGTCTTGCACAGCCACTGCATGGCCTCCTGTCACTGTGAACCGTGGCCAGTCTCAGTTGATAGTTCCTCATTAAATTGGCCCTTTCACTCCCCCACCCGAGGCCTCTGCTCTCTTGCCTGGCTTCCTTCTTGTGTGAGGGAAAGAGGGTGGGGGGCCTGCAGGTAGTTGGAAGGCAGGGGGTCAAGACCTCAGGGTCTCAGTGCTTCTGCTGAACCCACTACCCAGGGACAATGCTGGTGTCTCAGTCCCTGGTTAAACCCACCAGAGCCCAGCCATGACTGCGCCATCAGGCTTCCTTACTGATAATGTCACCTGTCTCCACACCATGCGCTTGCCCATGGGGTCTGCAACCTAGAGACCCTTGCCAGCCAGAACTCGGGGTCATCAACCCTAGGGGGAGGTGCCCTCGCTGCCTTGAGCAGGACAGAGCCACCGGGGATGAGGCGTCAGGTCTGCAGGCTGCTGGGGCAGGCAGGCAGCTGGGCCCCAACCCCTCATCTGACTTGTGAAGGTGGGTGGGCTTGGTCAGTTCCTGGAAAGTGTCCCCACCACTTAATTCTTTTTTGAGTAACACTTTCACAGATTCTCAATATATAGAACAGGTAATAAACTCCTATTAAAATAAATATTTAAGTTCATTTCTATTTTAGACAATTGTTATATAATACAAGTATATGCTCTTTTAGGTATTAAAAAAAAAAAGGAAAACTAAAGCACTCTTGAGAACTAGAAAACCGAGGGACCACATGGATGTCCACGTCCCTGAGAGGTGGCTCACTGACTGCCCTGAGAGGCTGGTGCTGGGTAGGGACTGGCAGTGTTGGGAGAGCGAGGGGCTGCCGGGCACCGACAGGGATGCCGTCACACCAGAAAGGAGGGAGGCGACTAGCAGAATCCACTTTATTGAGTGCAGAAGCATTTTCACAGGTCAGAGGAGACAGCCCACGGCCAAACTGACCCCAACTCGGGTGTCTGCTTGACAGGCGTGAGGACTGGCTGCCCAGGACGGAGCTCCAGGACCTCTGAGGCGAGGTGAAAGCCCAACTTCTGGCTGCTAGCCCCAGGAGAAGTCCAGAAAAAGAGCAGCCCATCTGGGGAGGCCCCCACCCTCCCACAGCTCTGGGGCCTGAACTTGCTGGCGATCTACTCCCAGCACAGGAAAGACACCCACCTAGGTGCAGACACAACAAGGAAAAGGGGAGCGAGCGAGCCTTGGGTCAGAGGTGCGGGGGCCCTGGTAGCAGCGCTGGTCCCAGAGGCCTAGGCCAGCCTGCGGACTGCTCCTGCTGCCAGGGCCGGGGGGCTCGGGGGGCGGGCCTGCACCCAGCTCAGCGTTTGGTCCGCAGGCAGGATGCTGACAAGCAAAGGCTTCAGTCTCTGGCTTTTATTGGTTGCTTGTTTTCTCAAGGCCAGCATTAGGAAAGTCACCTGAGGTGGCAGTTTGGTCGTGGGTGGAGGCAGGGCGGGCCGGTGGACAGGAGGCAGCGCAGCGTGGAACGGTGGGTCCTTCACATGGAGTACCAGGCCAGGAGGCCGGCGGCCAGGGCCACGCTGGCGGCCAGCAGGAACTGGAGGCCGGGCCTTCGCAGCACAGCCAGGGCTGCTCCAAAGGGGCAGCTGCTGCCTTCCAGGGCACCTGCGCAGCAGCACCGAGGGGACATGCCATGAGTGGGGGCCAACACACCTGCCCCAGGCGCACAGGACACGCGAGGCCTACCTTTGTCTAGCTGAGCAGCGTAGTAGGGGCACTTCCGCAAGTCTCCTTTCCCGTCGTGCACGGGAAGCCCGTCCTGCGTGGGCAGTCTGCCGTGCGCAGGAAGCCCGTCGTGCGCAGGGAGCCCGTCCTCCAGGGTTTCTTTGGCCAGCAAGGAGCCAGCCTGGTCCAGTTCATTGAACACCTGCAGGTGCAAAGGATCAACAGCCATCACCAGCCTGTGTCCCCAGACGGGCCGAGCAGGCAGGGACGGGAGTGTACGGGGTGGACACCTCCCCCGAGGGGGAGCTCTGGGAGGTGTGGCTGCACCTGTGCTGCCCAGGCTGAGAGCCCACGGCGGACACCCCCAGGGGGCAGACAGGAGAAAGGAGAAAGCACTGCCCCCCATGCCGTGGGATCCCCAGCACGTTCTTGCTGGGTATTTCTAGCAAGAAACAGGAAGGTGGGAGGAGGCAGCCCTGGCAGGGCTGGCTGGTCCTGAGGGGCCCTCAGGCCTATGCTCAGGCCAGCACTTCCCTGGAGCGGAGGGCAGAGCCTGGGCTCTGGACACAGAACCGGCCTGCCAGACTTGGGCCTGTCTAACAGCTACTTGTAAACGGAATCATTCTCTTTGGTTCTCTCTCTGAACTTACCAAGCAAGACTTTTCACAGCAACCCTTGCTAAAAAGGGGGAACTCCACATTCCTTCAGAAGCCTGGGGTGAGAGGGAGGGAGATAGCTCCCACCTTCCTGACCCTTCAACATGCTGGGGTGTCACCTTCCCAAAGCACCACACACAGGCTGTTGATCACACAGGGTGGAAGCCTGACTGGGGTTGTGCCCGCTGGCCTGTCTAGTCGCTAGACTTGCGCTCAGGCAGCCTATCTGTCCGAGGGCACTGATGCCCCTCAAGCGGCTCTGGGGCAGCCCTGCCAGCAGACGCCCTTCCCGCCTGGCCCTGGCAGTACCTGCATGTTGAACTCAAAGGCCTTGTTGGCCTCCTCCACGATCTTCTCTTTGGTCTCTAGGTTCAGGTCGAGGGCGTTCATCCTGGCCCGGTACAACTGCTTGAACTGCTGTGCGTTGTCCACATTCTCAAACAGGTAGAACTGGGTCCCTTCCCCCGTACTGGGGAGTTTCAGGGCCCGCTGGGCCACCTTCTTCAGCACCTGGCCCCCCGAGAGGTCCCCCATGTAGCGGGTGTAGGCGTGGGCCACCAGCAGCTCTGGTTCGTTCTGCCCCACCTCGTGGATCCGCTCCACGTACTTCCGGGTGGCCTCGGAGCACTGCGCCTGCTCCTCCCAGTGCTCGCCGTAGAGATACTCCATGTCCCTGATCAGCGCCTTCTTCCGGTGTAGCTCCGTGGGGAAGTACAAGGGGGCAAAGGCTGGGTGGTCCTTGTTCCGGTCGATCTCCTCCTCCAAGGCGGAGTAGGTGAAGTACAGCGCGGTGGTGGCCAGCTGCCAAGGGCGATGGGGAGACCGTGGGAGAGGGCCAGGGCCTGGGCCAGCAACTCCCAAGCCCACTGCCCACACTCCTGAGCACCCCCTCCGCTCCGTGAGTTATTTCACGTGTGCAGGAAGCGTTTGTTTCTTAAAGGAATGACATGGTGAATTCTTTGGAACACGGATCACTTCCTTTACATCATCACTACCTTATTCCTTTTAAGACATGAAACCACAGCCTGATGCTGAGAAAACATGAGGTGTGGAGGAAAGCTGGGGGATAGGCAACCCTGTGGGACTAAGGGCCCCCAGCCCAACCCAGTTCACGACTGAGGGCACAAACCTTGAATAGCTCCTTCCTGATGTTGCCTTTCAAGAAGTCCTTGACAAACTGGGTGTTTTCCGCCCGGTCATGTGATTCCTTGGTCCCTTCCTTCAGGAGCTCGGAAAGGTCTGCCATCCTATGGAGAAAGCATGTGCGAATTAGCCTTCCAACTCCAGGCTGACCACTCGCCGAGCTCGAGGCAGAGGCTGCTCAGAAACGTGATTCCAGCCTCTCAGCAGGGAGCAAAGCACAGGCAGACGTGGGTCTGCTCCCAGGACTCGGGCTCCCAGGACTCGGACTCTGGATGACTCTGACCCACTCCACCGTGCCCGGGTCTCTCTGAAGCACCCAAATGAGTGATGCTTGGCTTCTGTGCCCGCCCGAAGAAACACATACCTCACCCTACCACAGTGTGTGCTGACCTCAAGGAACAGACGACTTTGGGGAACGTGTCTCCCAGGATCCACACCCCTGAGAGAACAGACCGTGCAGCTCCTGGGGTGGCCCAGCTGCTTTCCTCCCACCTTGGACCCACAGCCCCGGAGGACGACATGAAGCTGGGACCCGGCACAGAAGGATGGGACTGAGAGCGAGGCTGGGGAGGCAAGAGCCAGGACCAAGGCCTGTACTGCTGAACAAAATCACACGACAGATGCCAGCACCAGACAAGGCAGAGAAGGTGCTGGGCAGGGACTCCTGTGCATCCACACACCTGTTGACCAGAGCGAGAAAAGCCTGGCGTCTCACGGCCCAGGCTCTGCTGGCCTCTTTGGGAGATTGGCTCATATCACTCACGTGCTGCCAACAGTTTATTTTCAGCAATTATTCCAAGATGTAAAAAGAGAACTTTGCCAATGACAGGGCTATAAGGAGAGGCTGAGAATGATGAAGAACAGGCCCGGGTGACTGGAGGCTTCAAGTGAATTGCCCCCAACCCAGTAAGGAAAGCCCTGGAGTTAAGAGCTACTCCCACATCTGAGGGGTGGGAGACACTGGAAAGGTGCCAGCTTTGCCTCTGATTACCCTTGCTCACCCCAGATGACAAAACGCTCAGAATTCCAGGAAGAAGAAACGGCCAGGAGCATCATCAAATCCCATGACTCAGCACTTGGAGCAGTGCCTGTCCTGCCTCCCTGCGTGGGCCGGGGGCGAGGGCGAGGCGGCGGCGGGGCACGGAGCATCCTGGGGCCCGGCAGCACGACCTGACTGCACCACGGCTGCCACCACTCACCTGGTGTGGTTTTCCTTCTCTGGGACCCCGGAGATCTTTTTCTCCGGCTCATCCAACCCCTCTGAGGTCTCCAGTTCCGCTGACATGGCTGCTGCTCTCACGCCTCTGGTCCTGCGGAGACAGGGGAGCAGGGGATGTGGCGCCTGCGGCAGTCACTCCCCAGGTGCCCGCCGGTTCTGCTCGCCCTGAGCAACACCACCAGGAGGCGCCACAGGCCTCGGGGAAGTTTTCATAAAAATAGAGCTCTGCTGTCACAGGACCGTATCTGCACTGGACAAAATGTGAATATGGACACTGGTAATAGCACTGTATTGATGCTGAACTTACTGATTTTTATAACTGCACTGTGCTTATTTACAAGAATGTCCTTGTTTTAGGAAACACACACTCGCATAGTCACAAGTAATGGGGCATATTACCTGCAACTTATTGTCAAATGGTTCAGAGACAGAGTGTGTGTGCGCGCGCGTGTGTGTGTGTGTGTGTACAGGCACATACACTGCAGCGGAGGGGACATACAAGTGAAGCACTAGAGTCAGTGCTGACGGTGAACCTGGATGAAACACACACAAGGATTCTACGTACCATTCTTACAACTTTTCTGTATTTTTGAGATTATATCAAAATTAAAAGTTACGTAAAACATAAAATAACAAAGGAATATGACTTAAATAAAAAAAGCAGCAGTGCGGCAGCTCTCCGTGTGGCAGCAAGCGCATCGGAACCAGCCAGCCTGCCTGTTAGAGGCGGGCGCCCTTGTGCAGAGAGCATCCCCTTGGGGCGGCTCCAAAGGCCCCTGACGAGCTGCACCGAGTCACCACGCGAGCAGACTGCCTCCAGCCCACTCCAGACTCTGCCGAGCTAGAAGAAGTGACACATGTAGGCCAGTCGATGCCCACTGCCTCTGCGTTCGTCAGCCCGGGAGATCTGGTCCTGGAAGGCGCCAAGTTCACGCTCCACCTGACTGTGCGACGGGGGAAGCCCATCTGGGAACAGCAGCACAGCTGCCCCAACACCAGCAGTAACACAGGACCAGAGCTACTATCACTGGGGCCAAATCAAGCCAAAGGAAGGAGAGACCTGAACTTTCTACCTCAACCAGTGTCTTCTTACCGAGCGTTACTGAGCTCTGCCCAGAAATAGGTGTCTAGGGGCACAAAGAAGTATAATAAATGATCCCCGAAAGGATAAAAAACCACTTCTATCTCAGCCCACAGATAACCACCATTAGTATGTTGCTACATTTCCTTTCTGAGTTTTCCCTAGATAACATCTCCTTTGTTATCTTTGGAGATATTACAAGGCCTGGTTTTGCTCAGCAGTCTTTCTGAAACTTCTCTCAACTTTAGATTTAGCATTTATACAATGGAATTAATGACAGGAAGGATTAAGAACACAGAAGCACAGTGCCTGCCACGTGGTAAGCACTCAGTAAATATTAGATATGATGGTGCACTTGTTCCAGGAACGCTTAGAAAATAGCAGAGAGTAAAATAAGCCAGACAAGGCATGATACTCTTTCTGTGTGCAATCTTTTTAAAAAAAGGTTCAATTCAGAGAAAACAATGGAATGGGGATTGCCTGGGAGTGGAAGAAATGGGAACGGCTGGTAAAATGGTACAAATTTTCAGTTATATTGTGAATAAGGTCTGAGAATCTAATGAAAAGCATGGTGACTATAGTTGATAATTGTTGTTCAGTCACTAAGTCATGCCCTACTCTTTGCAACCCCATGGAATGCAGGACTCCAGGCTCCTCTGTCCTTCACTATCTCCCAGAATTTGCTCAGATTCATGTTCATTGAGTCAGTGATGCTATCTAACCATCTCACCCTCTTCTGCCCCCGTCCTTTGCCTTCAATATTTCCCAGCATCAGGGTCTTTTCAAATGAGTTAGCTCTTCGCATCAAGTGGCCAAAGTACTGGAGCTTCAAGCATCAGTCCTTCCAATGAATATTCAGGGTTGATTTCCTTTAGGATTGACTGGTTTAATCTCCTTGCTGTCCAAGGGACTCTCAAGAGTCTTCTCTAGCAACCCAGTTCAAAAGCATCAATTCTTTGGTGCTCAGTCTTCTTTATGGTCCAACTCTCACATCTGTATATGACCACTGCAAAAACCCTAGCTTTGACTATATGGACTATAGTTGATAATACTGAACTGCATAACTGAAATCTGCTAAGAGAACAGATCTTGAATCGTTCTCATTTCTTTAAAAGGGTAAATATGTGAGGTGATGGATATGTTAAGTCAATGTATACATACACCAAGTCATCACTTTTATACATTTTTAAATATATTACAATTTTATTGTCAATGATACTTCACTAAAGCTGGAAAAAAGAGGGAATAGAAATAGCAGAATGTAGAAAATGGGACCTCCTCCTGACACATCAGATATACTCTCCTCTATAAAAATGCTGGTGAACAGTGTGGTGCAGACTGTTTTTTTCTGCAGCAGCAGTTTATTTGTGCCAGTACCTCCTCTGGCACACCCTCCACCCTCTTCCACTGGTCCTGCCCAACAGCCCCGAATTCCGCATCCCCATTCCCAGAAGGCCAGACTCTAGCCCCGGGGACAGGGCCGCAGCTGTCTGCTTCACTGCTATAGCTCCAGGGCCTCGGAAATAGGCTCTCCATAAACACTTGCTGAAAGCAAATCAAAGGAAAGAAGGCACACGGGAAATGCTGTAAAGCGTTCCACCAACAGCAGGCGCCAGTGGACAGCAAGGCACAATCTGCGGTCTACCACCTCAACAGGTTCTAAACTCAGAACAGGGTTGAAAAAGTTTGCTTTGAAGGAAGGGTAGATACCAGTTTATCCCATTCCAGCAGCAATTATACTGAGTCCCTAACGCAGGCTGAGCACTTCCCTGGTGGCTCAGTGGTAAAGAATCCACCTCAAATGCAGGAGCCACAGGAGAGGTGGGTTCAATCCCTGGGTCGGGAAGATCCCCAGAGAAGGGGAGGGCAACCCACTCCAGTATTCTTGCCTGGACAACCCCATGGACAGAGGAGCCTGGAGGGCTACAGTCCATAGTGTGGCAAAGAGTCGGACACGACTGAAGCAACTTAGCAAGCACGCGCACAACGCAGGCTGAAAGTGCCCTCTGGCAGGAAGGAGAACATTCTCAGGAAGGCTCATTTAGCATCTTCACCCTACACGGGCTGAGTTCCAGAAAGAGGGCCGCCTGGAGGCCTGGCCACTATTCCTCGAGGGAGTGGCCGGGGTGGGAGGGGCGGGGCGGGGGGATTTAGGAGCCACCTTGTATGTCAGAAACAGAATTCACTTCATTCTTTGAAAAGCTACATGGTCAAACTTGGTCAGGCTGACTTCTACACTCCAATCCTTTCTCTTTGCAGGAACCACTATAATCCTAGAAAATCAAAGGCCAAATCAAGAACATGGAGCCTTTCTGGACTGTAATCCATAAAAAGCTGCCCCACCCTGCATCCGACAAAAACAAAAAGATCCCCAAATAGTCCACTGTGGGAAATATACCTCAAGAGGTATTAACAGTAAGTAATCTGTACCAAAATGATAAATAGCTATACTATTACATTTGAAAAAAGTCACCCAGCCTAACAATACAGGGCAGGGCTATTTAAACAGCAGCAAACAATGGAATCCTGGCACCACGGCAACAAGTTGACGGGCAGTACCCAGGCATGAAAACGTCTGCATCAACTTCTTTGTTTAAAATAAGTGGCTGAGACTTCGCCTTCCAATGCAAGAGGTGTGGGTTCAATCCCTAATCGGGAAGCTAAGATCCCACATACTTCCCAGGCAAAAACCAAAACATAAAACAGAAGCAACTGTTAACAAATTCAATAAAGACTAAAAATGGTCCACATCAAAACAAAAAAAATCCTAACAAAAAAAAAGACCCCAAACACTGACTAGGACGATGGATAACTAAGTACACCAGTGATGGCAGGAAGGGACTCTGGAAAACTATAAATACCTGTTGTTTGTTGGACATTTTAGCCAATTGGCTCCTTCTATGCAAAGTGGCTCCATTCTTTTGAAAGCAGGAGAGACAGGCAGGGGAGAAGGAGGAGGGGGACAGAGAGAACAGGACTGGGGGAGCCGTCTAAGTCTCTGTGCTACACCAGCGAGTCCCCAGAAGTCCCCAGGGCCCTTCACTGTGCTCCTACTAATTCCAGAAATGTCTATCTATAGAGGTCAGGCCCTCTTCTTCTACTTCCCGACAACACCGTGACCCTCTGTGTATAAAATCTGTTTCCACAACCCCGTAACCCCTGTACTCCTAGCTATTCACTGATCATGACTGGTTTTCACTCCCACACCTGCTCTGAGAGAAACGGCAACACTGTCCTGATTACCAGTGTTCTCTCTGGTGCACCTGGCCCAGCAGATCCAGAACACTCATTTCAAAGCCTCTGCCCTGGGGAATGACAGGCTCAAGGCTCTAGGGCTTCTTAAAGAACAGACAAGTTCAAAGACGTTAAGGCCTGCTCTACAAACTCACGTCAGCAAACCTCAGGTCAGTCAGCCTGGCTGCCAGACAGAAACGTGATCCCCACTCCCTCCCCCAAAGGCACAATGGGGACTTCAGCTGTCACAATTCTTTTCTTCATGCCCATTCTTTTCCTTTGCCCTGGGAAACCACAACCAGGGAAAGGGGCAGGCTGCAGAGTTGGCCAGCACGTGAGAGGGAGGGGGAAGTGAGGCGGAAAGGCAGTGACCGGTGGCTGGAAACAGTACAGCTCTCCCGCCTACTGGAATCGAGGTGGCCAGACACCAACTGCCACAGCACGCAGATGGAGGCCCATGACCTGAGGGGGAGATGGTCTCCTGTGCGCAGAGATGGCGGCCAGAGGGAAGGTGAGGGGCTGCTCGCTCCCTGCACAAAGGCCTCCACTGGACACCGGAGGCCCTGGCTGCCTCGAGAGGGCTGTGTGAGGCTCAGGGTCCACTCCAGTCTAGAACTGGCATCACAGCCACAAGGGCCATCATCCTGTTTTCCCTGTTAAGCTGGAAGCATATCCTACAAGACAGAGCAAGACTCCCTCAGGCTGAGCTGCTCAGAATCCAACACCACGTTCCAAATCACGTACAGCCCAGCGCCCTGGGGAGCCTCCAGCTTGAGCTGTAATGGATGCCGTTGCATAAATGAAATGCCTACCGACCAGGCTAGGTAAACGAAGAGGGTGGTGAGACAGTGACAATAAGTTATGGATTCAATTCTAAAATACCAAACAAAACAATAAAAATTTTAATTGGGTACTACACCTCTGAGTTAGATGGTGTGAAATCTAGTTTTACTTTTCTTCAGCTCTGACTCCATCCCCTCCTCCTTCCCTTCTCCCCACCTCCACCCCTCTCTCTGGTGGTCCGTTTTTTTCTAACTACAGACTTGTTTGTAATTCCTGTGCCTCTGAGCTGGCCAAGGCCATTCTCACTCACAGGGCCCAAGGGGGCTGGCACCCTCATTGAGCGGCCAGTGCTGTGTTTCTCCTGCGGCTCCCCGAGAGTTCACTGCTCCCCTCCCAGGGTCTGCCCCAGAGTCCCTGCCCCCGGCTGCTCTCCCCGTATCAGGGCTGGGCACTGGCCCCTGACCTCTCCACCAGGCCCAGTCCACATCCACACCCCCCTGCCCAGGAAGGCTGCTGCTCCTCGCCTGCAGGCCTGTGAGGGCAGGCCCTTCCTGGGGCTCTGGCTGCTTTTCGTAGCCAGCACTGCAGGTAAGGAGGCCCTTGGCTCCTTCTGTCTCAGTCCTGCCTCTAGTCACTGGTGCAGCTTTCTTCCCACAGCCCGTGGATGTGGGGGGTGTGTGTGCGTGTGTGTGTTTTCCACTCTTCTGGCTGAACTAATAGCTTTCATCACATCCACCTCTGTTTATGATCTCACCCCACCTACTTACACTGTGACATTCAGGAGGGTCACGGGTAAAAATGATGCCTCAATGCTCACAAAAACCATGTACAACACAAATGTCTTCAGCACGCAAATACGAGCATGTGCCCTGAAAATGTCTTCAGATGATAAACACAGAACACGGGTCCAAGACGCTCCCTTTCCTGGGCTATAGGAGCTGTTCCTTCCCTATATCCCCTGAAGGCTTTTCACCCCTCTGTTCTTGTTGAACAATCCCATAAAGCAGGCTAAGTCAGTTCTTAATGGTGCCACATACTCTTATCAGGCAGGCCTCAGCAGCTATGAAGAAACAGGTTGTTTACCCATCACACATATTCCTTTCTGAGTGTCTATGAAAGAAGAGTAAATTCTAACATGCTACCTATAAGCCTAACATGATCTGGGGGACAAACAACGCCAGGACAAACAAACACAGGAGCCAGGGCTCCTGTGGAGGCAGCAGGAGGGAGGAAGCCAGGGGCGGGACGGTGCAGCTCTCAGCCTCCTAACCTCGGGCTCTCTCCACGTTTCACCTGTGAAATGGGAGGAACACCTACCCAGCACTCAGTACAAGACTACTATGAAGATCAAATAGATGACGAAGATGAAACCACTTTACAACAGGTGTCAACGTTACAGAAAAAACTGAGAGTGAGCTGTTTATTAACTGGTCTACCCTGGGAGACGAGACACTTCTGGTGAGCTTTTTTCAGACCTTGCTACGACACCAGGAAACTCAACAAGTGGAAGAAGCCCTATTCCCGGATGCAACGTGGAAATAGACTTGCTCTCCTGAGCACTGTTTAAAATCCAGTATTGAGAGGGGTAAACCTCACACCGAGGGCCAGTTTTGCATCTCATCTGGCAATGGATGTGAAGAGGGGTGCAACCTGCTTCCTACAGTAAACGACCACCTGACGTCCCTGCGCTGAAGACCTCAGGGAGGGCTGGAAGTTGGGGGGCAGGAGGGAGCTCAGTGAACCTGTCAGTTTACAGGGGTCACGTCCGGGCTCCCACCTGCTGTTGATTACTGCTCTAGACCCAGCTCACCTTGAGGAAGGGAAAGGTAGATGGGCCCTGTCCAAAGGATGAGGTCTTTAGAGTTAGAAAGGTTTGGGCTGCAATTTCAGTGTTTAGTAGTTCCATGGCTGCGGTAAGGCGTATCGTTCTGAAAGCTGAGTTTCCACATCCATAAAACTGGGTAACAAAACTCTCTTTGCTCCACATTCTCAAGTGTGCTGTGAAGACTGAAGGAGCTAACGTGTACAAGGGCTTCATGAAACTAACGCGGCTGAAAAGTGCTGATGATCTCTTGAGAAGTTGTTGGACAAAGTGAACAGGTGGGTGGTTCTGAAACACTGAGGATGAATATGAAATCTGATGTGTCCACAGGTAATTCTGGGCAGTCAGTTACATGTGAGGACTTGTGACTCTGGCCTTTTCCTCTGCCAGTGTCAGGAAAAGGGAATTCCTGTTCTTTCTGAGGTGAGATCTGTGACCGCTGCAGCTGGAAAATTCTCACTGCAGATGCTGCTGGACGCTGGCTGAGCTGGGTGTTGGGAGCAGTGCACAGGGCCGACTCAGCTCTAATCCAACAAAGCAGCCGAGAAGAGGGGCCTCCCAAACTCCTGAGGAGACCATATCCTATAGGTCACCACCTTCTGAGTCTATAGAATGAATGACATGAGGTCTCTGAACTCTGGTGCTGCCACACCTCAGGAATTCTTATACACAAGCTTCACCCCTTTCATTTTGGTTACTGGGTGAATTCAATCCCACAGTTAATTGAATGGATGACTATTAACCTCTTGACAAACACCAAGTTCAGACAAGCAATTTTGGAAAAGTGAGGAGTCTAGGGACACAAAGCTCTTGCGTCATGTTTACTCAACACACACCTGCATATCTGGCAACAAGCAACCAGAAAGCAACTAAGGGCACTAGCCTCTTAGTAACTTCAAAAACTGGACTCAGGAAGTCTAAGACTTCTCAGGCAGGTTGTGTTCGCTGGGGAGCGGTGGGCTCATCTCTAGCACGTTCAAATACAGCTGAGCAAGAATTCAGACACTGCGATGATACCTGAAACGTTAAAAAGAGCAGAGAAGGAGCCAGAAGTCCACTGGCTGCTGGCACCAAAGATGCCACTTCCTACTACAAGACCTGCTCTGTTTCCTGAGTGTCACTGGGTCTTGGGGCTGAGAAGACAAGGCTTTTTAGTCCCATGAGAAGTACCTGAGGGGTGGGGGCTGAAGCCATGACTGAATTCTAGAACAGTCAGGCTGGGATTTTATAAGAACAAAGCTTAGGCACCAGATAGCCACAAGGCCAGTTGTAACAGCGTAAGTTCTGATGAGACTGTGGGTCACCCCTAGGCACAATCAAGCAAAAATCCTTCCAACTTTGGAACAATCTAGAAAGCATGTGTCCTATGGATTAAGTGGTCAGCCACATTTTCTTTCATTCAGGTGCAACAACTGTCACCTGTGACCTCGGCTTCTCTCACAAATGATGACATAAACAGTGTTGGGAGTGGCGGGAAACCATGGGGGCTTAGGATGCTGCTGCCAAATTTCCACCTTGGAAAACCTAGAAGTGCTATGGGCTTCCAGGTGATTTCCTCTTTACATGCATGTGTCCTCTGTACATGCATCATGTCTGACTCCTTTGGGACCCCATGGACTATAGCCTGCCAGGCTCCTCTGTCCATAGGATTCTGCCTGCAAGGATACTTGAGTGGGTTGCCATTTCCTCCTCCAGGGGATCTTCCCAACCCAAGGATCAAACTGTCATTTCAGGTGTCTACTGCTTTGGCAGACAGATTCTTTTGCCACTGAGCCACCTGGGAAGCCGTTTCCTCTCTACAAACAGACTCAATAGAGCCTCCCAGCAGGGACCAAAGGCCCTCAGGTTCACCCAGAAGGGGCGGTGCAGAGGAAGACCACTGGACTAAAGTCTAACAGATGTGGACACGCCATGTTAAGTCACTTCTGAGCAGGGTCCCATGACTATGAAGGAACTAAGATCAAGAGAATTGAGTAATACAGCCAATGTCACTCAGAGTGAACAGTCAAGCTGGAACCAAACTTGAGTCCTTCTGCATGCAAGGTGGTTCAGTGTCCACAGCCAGTCCTCAGTGGCACACAAAGGTGACACCGGTATGGTGTCTACTGACAGGACTGCTAGCCACATGGGAACTGAGGTTATGTTACATGGCACTTCTGCTCGCAGTGGAGGGGCTGGCTAAACCACTGAGTGACACTTGTTTTTTAGTAGAAAAGTGAGCTCAATCCTATGGTTGCTGAGAAGTATATGCTCAGGTTCCCATCTGAAGACTATACCGCCACCCCTAACACACTCACCTTGGCTCACTCAGATTACAGGGCAACCCGAGAAGGCTGTCCTCTGGCGGGCCCTGCTTTTGTTGACTAGCAGGGCAGGCCGAGGCTGGAAACGGCTGGTCCCAAGGGGGAGGATGGCGCCCACCCCCCCACCCCCCAACCTCAGTGCTTGGAGGGAAGCAGCCAGATCTGCCAGGTCCTGGCAGACGCTGAAGCCGAGGCTTTGGGCATCCTGACCCCACGGGGAGGTCACAATAGGTAAGGCCTGCAGATTTCTATAGTACCTATTACCATAGAAACTACAGAGAATCAGAAGAGCTGGTTTTAAGAACCTGAAAGTGTGTTCTCCACATGTTGAGATCTATTCAGTCCAATCTTCCTGTCTACTGAAAATATACTCTGCCTTGGTAACAGGAGTGTGATGGACAGAAAATATATCAACATATAGGTCTTCTAAAATCAGCAACTCCACAGGCCAAGGCACTGGTCAATCTAATGAGGCGGCTCCTCTGGCTCACCTTGGACCTGTTTGGGACCCTAACATGCTTCCACAGGCCTCAGAGTTAGGTATTATTCTCAGGCATTTTCACAACTGCCTAGACTCTGGCAGTAGAGGGGAGGGGGGGTGAAGTGGGTGCAGACAAACAAGCCCTGACCAGGAATGGTAACTCCCAAGAGGCTGCCCTGTCCTCACAGACTTGTGTCTACAGTGGCAGCGGACCAGGAGCAACAGCTACCAGCCTCTCCAAGGGCAAGAGGCTCGGCTTCTCCTGGCTCCCCGCAGGCCCGGCCTCCCAGGGGCAGCAGTCAGGGCCCCAGAGCAGGCAGCCCGCTGCCACTCTGCTCTCTGGTTCCCTGTACTAATAACAAGGCAACAGCTCAAGGAATAGGGGTGTGCAACTGTCTTCCTCCCTCGGTGTACCGGGCCTGATTCGTACATGGATGAACATGTCCCTGAGGAGGAGCCAGGAGTGGAAAGGTAGAGAAAATATACTGCAGGTGATGTGAGAGTATCAGCAGTCAGGTGTAACACCAGCCCTCTCTTCCAATCTAAAAAGCCTCTCAGAGTGACAGCTGACTTACAAGAATAATCTTTAACTCAATAAAATTTTTCTTAACAGACAAAACATTCAGAGTCTTCACTGTTAGTAAAACTCAGGGGGACAGTGAAGGACAGGGAAGCCTGGTGTGCTACTGTTTACAGGGTCACACAGTCAGACAAGACTCAGTGACTGAACAACAACAATCCACCTGCAACAATCCTCAAAACCACACTTGAAAGGCAGAAAAATCAAGGTGGCAGAGTGATTACTTAACAAAACACCCTTAAACTCTCTTTCTAGACACCCCAGCTGTTCGCTAAAATCTTCTAGGATCCAAGGTCAGAGATAACAGGTCAGCACATACCACATCAATAACCTCAGATACGCAGATGATACCACCCTTATGGCAGAAAGTGAAGAAGAACTAAAGAGCCTCTTGATGAAAGTGAAAGTGGAGAGTGAAAAAGTTGGCTTAAAGCTCAGCATTCAGAAAACTAAGATGATGGCATCTGGTCCCATCACTTCATGGCAAATAGATGGGGAAACAGTAGACACAGTGGCTGATTTTATTTTTTGGGGTTCCAAAATCACTGTCAATGGTGACTGCACCCATGAAATTAAAAGACGCTTACTCCTTGGAAGGAAAGTTATAACCAACCTAGACAGCATATTAAAAAGCAGAGACATTACTTTGTCAACAAAGGTCTGTCTAGTCAAGGCTATAGTTTTTCCAGTGGTCATGTATGGATGCGAGAGTTGGACTGTGAAGAAAGCTGAGCACCAAAGAATTGATGCTTTTGAACTGTGGTGTTGGAGAAGACTCCTCAGAGTGCCTTGGACTGCAAGGAGATCCAACCAGTCCATCCTAAAGGACATCAGTCCTGCGTGTTCATTGGAAGGACTGATGTTGAAGCTAAAACGCCAATATTTTGGCCACCTGATGCAAAGAGCTGACTCATTGGAAAAGACCCTGATGTTGGGAAAGATTGAAGGCAGGAGGAAAAGGGGCCGACAGAGGACGAGATGGTTGGATGGCATCACCGACTCAATGGACATGGGTTTGGGTGGACTCCAGGAGTTGGTGATGGACAGGGAGGCCTGGAGTGCTGTTCATGGAGTCGCAAAGAGCTGGACATCACTGAGAAACTGAACTGAACTAAATACACTACTCTGTCTGCTCTAGTTTCCTCACCAGTACAAGATGCCCAGATCACAGTCTCCCTGTGCAGTAGCTGCTGGCAGTAACTCAGCATCTGTGTAAATGTGACCACCATCTAGATACAAACATAAGTATCTGTATTTCAGTATACATCCAAGGACATGGAGACCAAATCCCTCCATCTCAAAGTTTCTGGAACATGGGCTCAACAAGGCTAACGGCAGCCACACACACACAAGTCCCACCTGCACAGCACAATGCTAACGTGCTGACCAGACACCAGAGGGACTGAGGCAATGAGTGAATTGCATGGTGGTCTTTAGAGCTGGCCTATAGTTCAGTTCACTTGCTCAGTCATCTCTGACTCTCTGTGACCCCATGGACTGTGGCACACCAGGCTTCCCTGTCCATCACAAACTCCCAGAGCTTACTCAAACTCATGTCCATTGAGTCAGTGATGCCATCCAGCCATCTCATCCTCTGTCATCCCCTTCTCCTCCCACCTTCAATCTTTCCCAACATCAGGGTCTTTTCCAATGAGTCAGCTCTTTGCATCAGGTGGCCAAAATATTGGCGTTTTAGCTTCAACATCAGTCCTTCCAATGAACACGCAGGACTGATTTCCTTTAGGATGGACTGGTTGGATCTCCTTGCAGTCCAAGGCACTCTCAAGAGTCTTCTCCAACACCACAGCTCAAAAGCATCAATTCTTCGGTGCTCAGCTTTCTTTATAGTCCAACTCTCACATCCATACATGACCACTGGAAAAACCATAGCATTGACTAGAAGGGCCTTTGTTGGCAAAGTAACATCTCTGCTTTTTAATACGCTGTCTGGGTTGGTCCTAACTTTTCTTCCAAGGAGCAAGTGTCTTTTAATTTCATGGCTACAGTCACCACTGACAGTGATTTTGGAGCCCCAAAAATAAAGTCTGTCATTGTTTCCATTGTTCCCCCATCTATTTGCCATGAAGTGATAGGACCAGATGCCATGATCTTAGTTTTCTGAATGCTGAGCTTTAAGCCAACTTTTCACTCTCCACTTTCACTTTCATCAAGAGGCTCTTTAGTTCTTCTTCACTTTCTGCCATAAGGGTGGTGTCATCTGGATATCTGATGTTACTGATACTTCTCCTGGCAATCTTGATTCCAGCTTGTGCTTCATCCAGTCCAGCATTTCTCATGATGTACTCTGCATATAAGTTAAATAAGCAAGGTGACCATATACAGCTTCGATGTACTCCTTTCCCGATTTGGAACCAGTCTGTTGTTACATGTCCAGTTCTAACTGTTGCTTCTTGACCTGCATACAGATTTCTCAGGAGGCAGGTTAGGTGGTCTGGTATTCCCATCTTTTTAAGAATTTTCCAGTTTTTTGTGATCCACACAGTCTTTGGCATAGTCAATAAAGCAAATGTTTTTCTGGAACTCTCTTGCTTTTTCTATGAGCCACAGGATGTTGGAAATTTGATCTTTGGTTCCTCTGCCTTTCCTAAAACGAGCTTGAACATCTGGAAGTTCACGTACTATTGAAGCCTGGCTTGGAGAATTTTGAGCATTACTTTGCTAGCGTGTATAGGAGCCCAACAAACCTGACCTCAACTGTGACTGGCCAAGAGTCCACTGCCACACAGGCCGAGAGGCAGTGCAGGCATGTGGTCAAGGCACAGGCTCAAGTCAGGTACTGCAGGGCAGGCCCTGGTTCCGCTGCACACCCACTGGGGGCCTCGGACCAGTTACTCTCAGAATCTCAGTTTCTCCATCTGTAAGGGTAGTGATAACAGCTCTGCATGGCAGGTGTGAAAACTGAATGAGATAACCATAAAACTGCTGTTTCAGTCTATTATTTAGTTTACTTATAAAACTGCTGTTTTCGTTTATTTATTATTTTTAGCTTGCCATATGATGCTGAATAGTAAACTAAAGCAAGTGTCACCAAAAGTTAACTAATGTTTCTGAATATTTTTAGTCAAGAAATGGAAAAACCGCTTTCTCTATGAAAGGTCCTGTAGGTAGCATGAAATCTATTCCAGGGTCACAGGCTGAGATGAATGCTCACTATGAAGACACTGTTTTCATTCTGGTAACATTTCTAATAACAAAAAAGGAACAGAAAAACCTGGGCATATCTAGCAAAATAAGTTTTGCAAAGAACGCAAAGAAAGATGATTTCCAGAGTTTAAATTCTATTCAGGGGCCTCTGAACCTGAGTTAGGTGAAGGCCCCCCCATGCTCTAGACGGGTCAGAATCCAGGATGGGACATGTTCTTGTTTTGTTTCTTCAGAGCAGCTCATCACTATAAATCAAGGTTTAGGTAAATGAAAACTTGACTTTATATAAATATGGTAACTCTCGTTTGCAGTTAGTTCTCTTGACAATCAATCCCCACCCAGTGGTTCTCAAGGGGACATCGGTCACACCCAGAGCGATGTCTGCTTGCGAAAACTGGAGGGTGGGCTGAGCTACTGGCATCTAGTGTATAGAGGCCAGGAATGCTGTTCAAATCCCACAACGCAAAGAAAGCAAAAGCACACGTGTGCACACACACACAACACACACACCAGACCACCACCACCACCAATTATCCAGCCTAAAATGTCAACAGCACCAAAGTTGAGAAACCCTGCTCTAACCTCTCATCCCTTCATCAGTTTAGAGAGAGACAAGAAGAGGTTTGTTTTCACAGTAAGCTTCATGCCATCCATCACACCTTCATCAAATATCCTTTACAGCGATTTCTGGGGAAACTGAATTTCCACCAGAAAACAGAAGAGGCTGTAAGTGGGGCAACTTGGCACTCATTGCCCACAGATGACAGGGAAAAGGGTTTTCCTGGGAAGAGGACTGATTTGTATTTAGCCCACAAGGAGGAAAAACCTTTCAAGCAGGCTCAGTTAACAAAGCCAGGAAGAGGAGAAGCCCCTGACAGAAATGTGTTCACTGACTTCTTGAAGGAATAGAACACAGAACTGGGAGAAAATTGAATCATTGTTTATCAGTCTGGTGTCTGACTGACATGTAGGCTAAAAAGCTCTAATACGAGGTCTGCGCCAGTGAGCTGTATTACAAACACTGCTGCTCTGGAACTCCAACAGCCTCATTTATAAAATAAGAGGCACGTCTCAGAGAGCTGCAGGGAGGATGGCATTTAACAGAAGGTAGAGCAGGAAAGACCATGGGCTTCCCCCACCCATTTCAGACACAGCAGCTCGCATACTCCTCCGAAAATGGAGTTGTGCTGCTTCTAAAAATAAGGTCAGATAACAATGAGCTGGATGATCTTGGAGACCTGATATTACATTAAGAGCCACCTAAGCAAGCTTTTCATCATCTATTACAGCACGTGTATCCTGCTGCAGCATTTCTTTGTACCTATGTTTTTCCAGATCACAGCTCATTTATCTTTGTGTCTTACTTCAACACAGGGTACCTACCTAATCAGGGTTTGCTGAGTGACTGGATGATTTCCAGAATGTGAGGTATTCTCAAAGAGCAGATGACAAAGAGAAGATTTAAAAGTGAATCCCAGACATAAGAAAATTGGCTGGCTAGTGAGTAAGTATCTTTGAGCACCATATTTACTACAAAAATTTCTACTGATGAGCAGTTGCGGGTGGGGGGTGGGGAGGTTACATGGGCCTTGTAGGGGGTCTGAAAGAGAAAGGTTGCACTGCATGGTTTTAAACTGCCTCCCTCACATTCCACAGATATAGCTATTAAGGACATACCTTTTAGATTTTAAGGACTCTGGAAGCCTGGTTAAGAACAGAACACTGCCTTACTTAAAAAAAAAGAAAGAAAGAAAGAAAGAAAGAAATGGAGGGCTTCCCTTGTGGCTCAGTGGTAAAGAATCTTCCTGCCAGTGTTGGAGACACAGATTTGATCCCTGATCCGGGAGAACCCCACATGCCTGGGAGCAACTTAGCCAGTACATCACAACTATTGAGCCTGTGCTCTAGAGCCCGTGTGCAGAAACTACTGAAGCCCAAGTGCCTGAGAGCCTGTGCTCAGCAACCAGAGAAGCCACTGCAGTGAGAAGCCGAGGCACCGCAACTAGAGAGTAAGGCCCTGCTCACCACAACTGGCAAAAAGCCCGAGCAGCAATGAAGACTCAGCACAGCCAAAGTGAATAAATTTGTTAAATTATTTTTAAAAAGGAAAAGGAGGCTAGCAGTGTAGGGTGAGGCAGCAGACACAGCTGTACTTTAAAAAAAAAAAGAGAGGTTTTGGGCTGGGAGGTGAGGGAGGGAGAAAAAGAAGGGTGGGGGAAGAAATGGCTAGGCAAAATTTTAACAGTCTAGGTAACAAACGCTTGCCAGCACTGCTCCACCTGATGCAGACGTAAAGCGCCGGCCCTTCCTGCTGTCCACCTGGGAGACCCTTTACTCCCCCAGCTGGCTTTAGGGAAGGGGTTTCACAGCACTCTTCTTCTCAGGTCTGTTACTCTAGGGAAGGGGGAGGGGGGTCAAGCTTCTCTTAACAAGCCCACATTTTTAGAACATTTTGGAGGAAATACACCAAGGCATTATGTTGTTATGGTTACTGCAGGGTGGTAAAGCAAAATGCTACAAAAATACCAGTTTACCAAAAAGAAAATTTTAAAAAACAAACAGCAGTTTGCCACCGTAAAACTGAGCAACTTCCTGTTACATGAGACAGCCCCCACAAAATACATGAAGATACATGAAGTGGGTGCCTCTAATTCCCAAGAGGTCTCCAGAACTGGTCAAACATCATTGTAAGCGCTAATCATTACTGAGAAGAAATTCGAATGGCCCGGAACATCTACTGCTGACTAAGGACCTGATTAGGCAATACTGGATGAATAACTAGGGGAAAAGGTAGACAAGACGAGGAGGACAACTGACAAAGCAGAAAATCTTGTGCTCCAGGGCTTGCTTTAAGGTGTGCTAACTCCAGTACTTTGGCCACCTCATGCGAAGAGTTGACTCACTGGAAAAGACCCTGATGCTGGGAGGGATTGGGGGCAGGAGGACAAGGGGACAACAGAGGATGAGATGGCTGGATGGCATCACTGACTCGATGGACGTGAGTCTGGGTGAACTCCGGGAATTGGTGATGAACAGGGAGGCCTGGCGTGCTGTGATTCATGGGGTCGCAAAGAGTCGGACACAACTGAGCGACTGAACTCACTGAACTGAATGCCTTTCCCCCAACCCAACCCTACACAGAAGGCTGATACCGGAAGCACGGACAGTGGAGCATCCACAGTTAGAGCAGGGTGGTGGTGGGTGGTGCGGGGCGGGGGTACAAGCTTGGCCTACTTGGCTGGCTGAGCTCTGGGGAGCTAAGGCACTCATCTGAAACAGATGGGTTGCATGTCCCACTGCGTGTGCTACTCGACGGCAGTTCTAGGACAGTCTTTTCAGGCTATATGTCCAAAGCAGCAGAGGGGAGCTAGTTCTGAATCAGTCACCACTCCCGAACCTGCCCAGGGCTCCCTCCCTCTTTCATATCTTGTTTCCAACAGGCCAGTCATTTCTGAAAAAATGGCCTGACCTTCCAAAAAGCACGTGATTTCTCACCCCATTCCCAACATTCCTACTTGGCTCTAAATCTGTATTGTGGATAGGCACACACTCTAAACAGCTGCACTTGACTATAAGGTCTCCGAAGGCAGAGCTGAGCATCACCCCCACTAGTTAGTAAGTGCATTTTAGCTGTGCCACGCCTGGCAACCAGATTAGACCACTGTGTATGTGGGAACATGCTTGTATGTGGGACATACAAGCACTCATGTATGTCCCATGACACCTGGTGCTGGGTAGAAGGTTGTTTACAAAGGAATCCTTGGGTTTCTCTCTCTAATCTTCCACCCAGTTACCTCCTCATCTGAAGATACAAATTCAGAGATGTGTACTTCTGAAGACTGGTAGCAAAGCTATTTGTCAGATTATAATAATCATTACCCTTTTGGGGTTGCAAACCCTTCTGAGAATCAGAGGAAGACTTCTGACTCTCTCTCCAGGACAATCACAAGTTAAAAAAAAGTTGCCTCATGTGGCTAATGCCTCCTGTGTTGAACTTCTGCAGATACAGAAGAAATAAATTTGGAGAGAACAGATTCATTAATAAATAAATACATGTTACCTATGCAATTCCAGAGCACCCGTAGGCCCCTCAAGTTCAGGAATCCCTGTTCTAGACAAGCCATTTATGAAAGACATTCTTTTTGTGGGTGACATGTTTCCAGTAACTCTCTGAATGCTCATTCACTAATGCTCATTCATTCTCTTCTGTTCCTGCTGTCTTTTAGGCAACCCAGTGGATTCAGTTCAAATGACTGTCTTTTCCATTTCTCAGCTCTTCATTTCCCTGACCTCCCAGAATATTGAGTGTCAAAACAACAATCACAAACCTTACAAAGAGAATTTTGTCTGGCGCCTCCTCAAGGTGACTGCCAATTCTTGGTGAACAAGGATCATGGGTTTGTTGTTTTTGTAACCCTCTCGGTGCACACTACAGAGGCAATACAAGTGTGCCAAGTGGGCAGAGAGTGCGCTGCTTCTCTGTCCTTTTACCTGTAGGCATTTGAACTTGAACGTATTGACTTTAAATCTGGGCATGTGTCCCAGAAAAGTCACATGCAAAAGGGAAGAAAGCATAACCCAGAGCAGCCAATCATCTCACTGTTCCTTTTGGGTGCACCAGGAAGACTTTCTGCAAACACAAAAAGTGTTACAAAGCAAGACGAACATGACATTGAGCACAGACACTTAAGAGATTTCTCTGAGGCTGACAAAAACCCAAGTGTGGTAGAGGAATCAGTTCAGTCGCTCAGTCGCGTCCGACTCTCTGCGACCCCATGAATCGCAGCACGCCAGGTCTCCCTGTCCGTCACCAACTCCCGGAGTTCACCCAGACTCACGTCCATCGAGTCGGCGATGCCATCCAGCCATCTCATCCTCCATTGTCCCCTTCTCCTCCTGCCCCCAATCCCTCCCAGCATCAGGGTCTTTTCCAATGAGTCAACTCTTCGCATGAGGTGGCCAAAGTTATTTTCTAATTAGTGGGACACCTGCAATTACTAAGCAAAGAGAAAGACTGACCCTCCCCTTGTCTCCTTCTAGAAAATTGAAGGAGCAAAAGTGTAACGTCACTTCACTATCTTTGCTTTTCTCATCACCTTCAAACATTGCTACCCAGAACCCCCTCACACTCTAACTCAGTTCTGCTCACTGATCCTTCCCCTTCCTCTGCCTGCCCTCCCCTAAGCTGCTCTGGAAATAGTTTCAGATGACAACAGTTCCTCCGCAGCAGCTCCAAGTGGTCTTGCCAGAGAGAACAGCAGATGCAGTACTAAGGAAGGGATGAACACGCTTGGGCATGTGACATGCCATGTTATCATCCACAAACACTTATAATACTCATGGGGCTCCTTGACTACAAAGAGGCCTAAGATCTTGTTGGGGATTTTAAGCAGCTTTCAATAGAGAGAGAGAAAAAGAGAAACAGAAAGATAACTAACAGAACAGGTGTATTATACTACAAACGCTAATTGTGCTGTACAGACAATGGTGTTAAAGATAGAGTTTTATGTTCCAGATTTTCCAGGACTGTTCTGACTCAAATATCCTGTCTCACCAACTCCTTCAGTACACCTGTATGTTCAGACTATGGGTCCCAGTGTTTGTCATAATAAACAGGATCACCTCAGTGACTGATAAGGCAGGCCAGCCACCTAGATTAACTAAAAGCATGATGGCAGATTGTTCTAATCATGCCAGCACCTTCCCACAGCCCTCAGGTAATCATGGAATTGAATATAATACAAGACAGTGAAACGTGAGGCTTCCAAGACTGAGAGAGAGCTCGCTGGGAGAAAGGAAGCTGAGGGTATTTAGCAGAAGTCAGGCTGGCAAGGTGCTAGACACTTGTCTCTTTAGGCCATTCTTCCCCAAAGCCCTTTTAAAGTTACTGAGAACTATGACAATAATTAGACTTATTGATATTCCTGGGAAGGAAACAAATCTATTCGTGTGTTGCTCTTGTTGTCCCCTGGAGAAGGAAATGGCAACCCCATCCAGTATTCATGCCTGGAAATCCCACAGACAGAGGAGCCTGGCAGGCTACCATCCACCGGGTCGCAAAGAGTCGTAAACAACTTAGCAACTAAACAACAACAACAGAGAGGAGACAGTACCCACTTGCTGGGCCTCTGGCAGAACGGCAGATGGCAGGCACTGTGCGTAGCAATCCATCCTTTCCTGTCACTACTTCTCTGCCTTCCTGCCAGTCTGCTTTCTCTTATGTCCAGGGAGGCCCCAAACAATAAGCATGAGGGAAATTTTAAAAACACAAGTTCCCAACCCCTAACTTCGTGAAACAGAAAGATTTGGAAACCCCTTAGATTGAAGAACAGCATTCTAAGCACCCAAGACTTGAAGGCTCATCAAGTATTAACTTCATTTTTCAGACACAGAAACTGCAGATCAAGGGGTTTAAATGTTTTTCTCATGATCAAAAATACTCCACAGTTTCCTTTGGGGGAGAAATGAACCATTTATTTGTCACTCTTTCTAATATAAATTAACATGTATGTATTTAGAAAACATACATGAATATGTAAAACATTATCTAGTGCTGAATAGCTGTTTATGAGTGAAAATAATGGTTACCAACTGATTAATCAGCTCAATTTTGTACTTAACAATTCAATCATTTTGAAGTGCAAACAAAAAGTCAGTGTATCTGTAGACTTTCACAGGGAGATACTTAAGCACATATTTGAAAAAAGAACCCTCCTCAATGAATGCAAGAAGACATGCAATTCTGATGCAATTCCTACTCCATAAGCCAACTATTCATTGGAAGGACTGATGCTGAAGCTCCAGTACTCTGGCCACCCTGATGCAAGAGCTGATTCACTGGAAAAGACCCTGATGCTGGGTAAGTCTGAGGGAAGGAGGAGAAGGGGGCAACAGAGGATGAGATGGTTGGATGGCATCACCGACTCGATGGACATGAATTTGAGCAAACTGTAGGAGATAGTGAAGAACAGGGAAGCCTGGCATGTTGCAATCCATGGGGTCCCAAAGAGCCAGACACGACTTAGTGACTGAACAACAACAAACTGACAAAACAGCCCTTGAATTACTATTAAAATATTTGCTTAAAAAAACGATCACATAGGGAAATGCATGTTTGCTAAAAGCCTTCTAAAATTACATCAAAGTGACATTAAAACCTGCTCACTGAAAAGAGCCTCATGAATTTAACTGCTGTTTTGAAACGCCTAGTTAAGGTTCAGAATGTTATCTTGTAAGGAAGGTCTGACTATAGATGTGGTTGATATGATGACCCAGAAAGCGTCCTTTGCTCCACTGCAGTCAGCCAAGATCACAATTAAACACCAATACAGTATACTAATGCATATATATGGAATTTAGAAAGATGGTAACAATAACCCTGTGTATGAGACAGCAAAAGAGACACTGATGTACAGAAGAGTCTTATGGACTCTGTTGCAGAGGGAGAGGGTGGGAAGATTTGGGAGAAAGGCATTGAAACATGTATAATATCATGTATGAAACGAGTTGCCAGTCCAGGTTCGATGTACATTACTGGATGCTTGGGGCTAGTGCACTGGGATGACCCAGAGGGAGGGTATGGGGAGGGAGGAGGGAGGAGGGTTCAGGGTGGGGAACACATGTATACCTGTGGCGGACTCATTTTGATATTTGGCAAAACTAACACAATTTGTAAAGTTTAAAAAAAAAAAGATGCAGTCCTCTAATGGGCTGATTGTAAATGAACTCCCTTTACAATAGCTATGCACCTTTAAATTATCTACAGTGAATTCCAAAACCATTATTATTCTTAAATAGAAAGAAGCTGGTCATATAGAAAGGTTTTATGAATAAATGTAATGCATATTCTGTAAACATATATAACATTGTTAGACCAGACCATCAACAATACTGCTAAATTTCACTGGCTTTACAAGGTGTAATATAATAGGAGACATTTTATGGTAAATAAACGAAGTCAATATGAAAAAGTAAACCAAACTGGAGTCAACAACATCACAGAGTACCTGAATGGTCACCAGAGTGAAATATCTTCACTATAAAAAACAGAAAGATCCCAGTATAAGCAGTTATACTAATTGTTCCAATTAAAGATATGCACCCCTCCTTCACTGTTGGCAAGAATTAATCAGTAATGGCACTGCTTCTCAGCAGGGCAAAAATATCCTGAGAGATTATTCAGGTTACAACAAAAGACAGAGTTTTCATCCTCTGCTTTTACACAGACAAACCTAACAGATATAATAAAGTTAAAAAGCAAATAACCTTCACTGTGTTCGATACAAAAGGAGATGTGACTCAGATTTCTCAATTCTCCCATTAAGTACTATCAGAATAAGAGACTGAATTAAGTGTGTACTTAAAATTTTTTGGTCCAGTAATAAACAAGGAGGTAATTTATGGTTCAAATTTTTCACCTTTTCTCTCCAAGGAGTTATAGCTACATTCTAAATTTTATACTGGAGAATTTCCTGGTGGTCCAATGATTAGGACACCACAATTTCACAGCTGAGGGCATGGGTTCCAATCCTGGTCAGGGAACTATGCTGAAATATACAATTTCAATATTCAAAAATGTCTTCCTCCTAGATGGATGATATTTTGGTTTTTGCTGCAAACCTGATACACAGCCCAACTGTTCTCTGAAGAGAGTCAGCTTTTCAAAAGAAACCAAAAAATCAAGGTAGCCAAAGGCCCTGGCTGTTTTGCTTTTTGACAGATTCAACGAGCGTAAACCAAAGGTGATGAATACTTTACTTTCTGTATTTCATCTTATGCTTGGCATTGTCATTTCTGGAGTAGCTCATATTCCTGACTCTGGAGACTCACAGGCTATCATCTTACTGGCCCAGGCAAAGGAAACAAGGAAATCCAGTCAGACAATGGGGAAATCACAGATTCTTCCCCTTCACATCCCCAGTCAGATGAAGTCACTCAACGAGTGTCCTTGAAATCCCCACACCCTCACCAGTGTTTTGCCTTATCTGCGTGAGTGCCCATTTGCTCATTTGAGTCTGACTCTTTGCTACTCCATGGTCTACAGCCAGCCATGCTCCTCTGTCCATGGTCTTTTCCAGGCAAGAATACTGGAGTGGGTTGCAATTTCCTTCTCCAGGGAATCTTCCCAAACTAGGGATAGAACCTGCATCTCCTGCCTTAGCAAGCAGATTGTTTACCACAGAGCTACTCAGGAAGCCTTTGGCTTAGCTACTGTATTTGAAAACTTTTCCCAGTTTCACCAAGTAAACTTGGAAATGACCAACTGAACTGAGAGCTTCTGGTAAGCTTGTGATGTTTCTTCAAAAAAAAAAAAAAAAAACTAAACTAAAGAATAAAGCACAGAATTACTCATTTATATTTCTTATCCCCCTCCTCACAAAAGAAAAATTAAAAATTTTAATGTGGCAGTTAAAATTTTAATCAAAATACCCTGATTAATGCCATAACAGAAATTCAAATACATAAAACCAGTAAGCTCCTGTTTCCTTCTACTTGGGAGGACAGTTTAGGGCGAGGGGGAAGACTGTCTAGTTTAAATAACATAAATTCATTTCCACTCTAGGAAAAAGCATGGGATCTGGGGGCAGATAACCGGGTACAAGACCACCTGTGCCCTTTTCCTGATTGTGGGAGGCAGGTTAAGCGTCTTAATTCCATTCATCATTAACCCCATTTCACAAGTGGAAAAACTATCAACTCACAGGGTTTTGTTAGGGGCTGAGAGTGAGAACGGGACGACAGAGGATGAGATGGCTGGATGGCATCACCCACTCTATGGACGTGAGTTTGGGTAAACTCCAGGAGTTGGTGATGGACAGGGAGGCCTGGCGTGCTGCAATTCATGGGGCCGCAGAGTCGGACACGACTGAGCGACTGAACTGAACTGAGAGTGAGAGGGCTTCCTGAGCTCTAGAGCACTATAGGATGTCTCTCTTTTTTTCAACCATGCTCCACCTGGTGCGGGTCATGGGAGCCAATGATACAACACGATAAGGATGAACAGCCACAGGCCACAGCAACCAGTTCACCAGAAGTCATTAAAATGACAAGACGCTGACAGGCCTTGTGCTAAGACACGGCGGTCCTGGCAGCTTTTACAGGGCAATTAACACACCGAGGGCACCGCGCTTGTGAGGTGACAGGTAGACTCCCTGCCAGACTAACCAGCTGCCCCTGACGTTGCTCCCTTGCAACCTGGCGGCCGCGGGTCATTAGGGAAGTCACGACAGTGACTCAAAGGGCCCTTTAGGCAGAGGTGAGTCAGGAGGAGGAAGGTCAGAGCCCGGTCCGCGTCAACAGCCCGGGTACGACTCTCGGACGCCAAGCTAGGTCTGGGTCCTCGCCGGCCCAAAGTGGACCGACGTGCTGGCTGGGGGGCCAGAGGCTGCAGGCCCGGCGGGAACGCCAAGTCCTCCCGCGGCGACCCGGGGGTCGGGTCACCTCCTGTGGGGCGCAGGAGACGCCGGCAGGGGGTGTGCCCCACGCGGACCAACGCCTACGAGCGGCTCAGGCCTCCCTCCCCGGGCCTCTGAAACGCCGTCTGGGAAGCGAGGTTCTCCCTCCCGGCCCCTGGCCGCCCCTCGCCCCGGCCCGTCCGGGCTTCCTCAGGCGGGCGCCGGGGAGCGGCGGGCCGTGTCGGCCGAGCCGAGTTCCCGAGAGCCAGGGGTGGCCAGGCTCGCGGAGAAGCCCCGAGGAAGGCCCTGCAGGGCACCGACACTCACCCGCCGCAAGTCCGCTCCAGCGTCCGTCAGCACCGCGTCCGCGCGTAAGTCAGCGACTGCCTCTGGCGCCGCGACCGCCGCAGCCTAGCAAGCAGCCCGACGTGCGCACGCAGCGGGGGGCGGGGCCTGCGCAGGACACGCCCCTGCGGCGGGCACGCGGCAGCCGTCCTCGCGCGCTGGTCTGTGGCGGAAGTCGAAGTGCGGACGGGAGAGTTGTTCCCTTCGTGAGAAGGGGTGTTCATGAACGCCTCTCCGGGCTCTTCTTGCCCTTTATCACCACCGCTTCAGGCTTATCTCGTGCGTTCTCCTCCTGTCCCATCTGTTTCTTTAACCAGCCTGTCCCATCTGTCATTTCTTTAACCATCCAACTGGCTTCAGGACTGATATTGTCTGGTATTGGCAAAGGTATGGGGAATGTTATAATTGGCAATAGGCATTCTCTTTGATCTAGTACTTCCATTTCTGGGTAGCTTTTTCTAGAGAAACGCAAGAACCCAAAGAGACACAAACAAGCAAGTTCATTGCAACAGCATTTCGGTGAAAACCTTGAAAGAGCCTGAACGTCTAGTGGGATGGTTGGTTGACAGGTGCACATCTCCCTATTCAAGAGAGTTGTGCTGGATAAAAAGGAATGGCAGGGTGTTCCCTGGCAGTCCAGTGGAAACTAGGATCCTGCAAAAAAAAAAGTGGGGTGGGGGGGAGGGCAGACACCCCCTTAAGGGAGGCAATCAAGTAGAAGGGAATTAGAAAAACAAGTTGTAGGAGATTATAAAAATACATTCAGACGACTTCCCTGGTCCTCTAGTATGCATTATGTATCTGCATTATGCATTAACCAGACCTCCCCAGGGGCAGAAATACCTGCTCAACCATAAAGATCAATTCTTCTCCTGCCACTGGCCATGAAACTCCTGAGATAATAACATTCCTTTCTCAATCCTGTAAGGAGTCAGGATGTAGATATCTTAGGGCGGTATTGGGCTGCACCTTATTAATGTTACTAGATATATTACTTGTATTCTGCCTATTTTATGAGATTGAGGTTTCTTGCATTACCAGACCTGTGACTGAGCCTCCGATAAAATTAATGACAATTAAACAGCTTGAGGTTTCTTGCATTACCAGATGTGTGACTGAGCCTCAGATAAAATTAATGACAATTAAACAACTTGAAACAATTGACCTTATAGATGATTCTATAAGATCATCTATAAGATGATTATAACAGTGTAACTCTAGATATGGGAAGAAGCAGCAAGCAAGAGCCATTTCCCTGACCATGACCAACGGTAAGACAGGTGGTACAGAGGCTTATGGCTATTCTTAACAGGGCCCTTTGTCAGCTGGTGCTAAGTCGCTTCAGTTGTGTCTGACTCTGTGCAACCCCATAGACGGCAGCCACCAGGCTCCCCCATCCCTGGGATTCTCCAGGCAAGAACACTGGAGTGGGTTGCCATTTCCTTCTCCAGTGCATGAAAGTGAAAAGTGAAAGTGAAGTCGCTCAGTCTGCGACCCTGTGGACTGCAGCACGCCAGGCCTCCCTGTCCATCACCAACTGCTGGAGTTCACTCAAACTCACATCCATCGAGTCGGTGATGCCATCCAGCCTTCTCATCCTCTGTTGTTCCCTTCTCCTCCTGCCCCCAATCCCTCCCAGTATCAGAGTCTTTTCCAGTGAGTCAACTCTTCGCATGAGGTGGCCAAAGTACTGGAGTTTCAGCTTTCGCATCATTCCTTCTAAAGAACACCCAGGACTGATCTCCTTTAGAATGAAATGGTTGAATCTCCTTGCAGTCCAAGGGACTCTCAAGAGTATTCTCCAAACCACAGTTCAAAAGCATCAATTCTTTGGTGCTCAGCTTTCTTCACAGTCCAACTTTCACATCCATACATGACCACTGGAAAAACCATACCCTTGACTAGACGGACCTTTATTGGCAAAGTAATGTCTCTGCCTTTTAATATGCTGTCTAGGTTGGTCATTACTTTCCTTCCAAGAAGTAAGCGTCTTTTAATTTCATGGCTGCAGTCACCATCTGCAGTGATTTTGGAGCCCAAAAAAATAAAGTCTGACACTATTTCTCCATCTATTTCCCATGAAGTGGTGGGACCAGGTGCCATGATCTTCATTTTCTGAACGTTGAGCTTTAAGCCAACTTTTTCATTCTCCTCTTTCACTTTCATCAAGAAGCTTTTTAGTTCCTCTTCACTTTCTGCCATAAGGGTGGTGTCATCTGCATATCTGAGGTTATTGATATTTGTCCCAGCAATCTTGATTCCAGCTTGTGTTTCTTCCAGTCCAGCGTTTCTCATGATGTACTCTGCATATAAGGTAAATAAGCAGGGTGACAATATACAGCCTTGATGTACTCCTTTTCCTATTTGGAACCAGTCTGTTGTTCCATGTCCAGTTCTAACTGTTGTTTTCTAACCTGCATACAGATTTCTCAAGAGGCAGGTCAGGTGGTCTGGTATTCCCATCTCTTTCAGAATTTTCCACAGTTTATTATGATCCACACAGTCAAAGGCTTTGGCATAGTCAATAATGCAGAAATAGATGTTTTTCTGGAACTCTCTTGCTTTTTCCATGATCCAGAGGATGTTGGTAATTTGATCTCTGGTTCCTCTGCCTTTTCTAAAACCAGCTTGAACATCAGGAAGTTCATGGTTCATGTATTGCTGAACCCTGGCTTGGAGAATTTTGAGCATTACTTTACTAGCGTGTGAGATGAGTGCAATTGTGCGGTAGTTTGAGCATTCTTTGGCATTGCCTTTCTTTGGGATTGGAATGAAAACTGACCTTTTCCAGTCCTGTGGCCACTGCTGAGTTTTCCAAATGTGCTGGCATATTGAGTGCAGCATTTTCACAGCATCATCTTTCAGGATTTGAAATAGCTCAACTGGAATTCTGTCACCTCCAATAGCTTTGTTCATAGTGATGCTTCCTAAGGCCCACTTGACTTCATATTCCAGGATGTCTGGCTCTAGGTCAGTGATCACATCATCATGATTATCTGGGTCATGAAGATCTTTTTTGTACAGTTCTGTGTATTCTTGCCAGCTCTTCTTAATATCTTCTGCTTCTGTTAGGTCCATACCATTTCTGTCCTTTATCGAGCCCATCTTTGCATGAAATGTTCCCTTGGTATCTCTGATTTTCTTGAAGAGATCTCTAGTCTTTCCCATTCTGTTGTTTTCCTCTATTTCTTTGCACTGATCGCTGAGGAAGGCTTTCTTATCTCTTCTTGGTATTCTTTGGAACTCTGCCTTCAGATGCTTATATCTTTCCTTTTCTCCTCTGCTTTTCGCTTCTCTTCTTTTCACAGCTATTTGTAAGGCCTCCCCAGACAGCCATTTTGCTTTTTTGCATTTCTTTTCCATAGGGATGGTCTTGATCCCTGTCTCCTGTACAATGTCACAAACCTCTGTCCATAGTTCATCAGGCACTCTATCTATCAGATCTAGTCCCTTAAATCTATTTCTCACTTCCACTGTATAATCATAAGGGATTTGATTTAGGTCATACCTAAATGGTCTAGTGGTTTTCCCTACTTTCTTCAATTTAAGTCTGAATTTGGCAATAAGGAGCTCATGATCTGAGCCACAGTCAGCTCCCGGTCTTATTTTTGTTGACTGTAAAGAGCTTCTCCATCTTTGGCTGCAAAGAATATAATCAATCTGATTTCGGTGTTGACCATCTCATGATGTCCATGTGTAGAGTCTTCTCTTGTGTTGTTGGAAGACGGTGTTTGCTATGACCAGTGTGTTCTCTTGGCAAAACTCTATTAGCCTTTGCCCTGCTTCATTCTGTATTCCAAGGCCAAATTTGCCTGTTACTCCAGGTGTTTCTTGACTTCCTACTTTTGCATTCCAGTCCCCTATAATGAAAAGGACATCTTTTTTGGGTGTTAGTTCTAAAAGGTCTTGTAGGTCTTCATAGAACCATTCAACTTCAGCTTCTTCAGGTTATTGGTTGGGGCATAGACTTGGATTACTGTGATATTGAATGGTTTGCCTTGGAAATGAACAGAGATCATTCTGTCATTTTTGAGATTGCATCCAAGTACTGCATTTCAGACTCTTTTGTTGACCATGATGGCTACTCCATTTCTTCTAAGGGATTCCTGCCTGCAGTAGTAGATATAATAGTCATCTGAGTTAAACTCACCCATTCCAGTCCATTTTAGTTCACCGATTCCTAGAATGTCAACGTTCACTCTTGCCATCTCCTACTTGACCACTTCCAATTTGCCTTGATTCATGGACCTGACATTCCAGGTTCCTATGCAATATTGCTCTTTACAGCATCGGACCTTGCTTCTATCACCAGTCACATCCACAACTGGGTATTGTTTTTGCTGTGGCTCCATCCCTTCATTCTTTCTGGAGTTATTTCTCCACTGATCTCCAGTAGCATATTGGGCAGCTACCAACTTGGGGAATTCCTCTTTCAGTATCCTATCATTTTGCCTTTTCATACTGTTCATGGGGTTCTCAAGGCAAGAATACTGAAGTGGTTTGCCATTCCCTTCTCCAGTGGACCACATTCTGTCAGACCTCTCCACCATGAGCCTCCCGTCTTGGGTGGCCCCACAGGGCATGGCTTAGTTTCATTGATTAGACAAGGCTGTGGTCCTAGTGTGATTAGATTGCCTAGTTGTCTGTGAGTATGGTTTCATTGTGTCTGCCCTCTGATGCCCTCTTGCAACACTTACTGTCTTACTTGGGTTTCTCTTACCTTGGACGTGGGGTATCTCCCTGATAAGAGTGGCCAAAGGTCCATATAGTCGAGGCTATGGTCTTCCCAGTGGCCACATGCAGTTGTGCACGCTGGACTGTAAAGAAGGCAGAGCACTAAAGAATTGATGCCTTCAAACTGTGGTGCCGTAGAAGACTCCTAAGAGTCCCTTGGACAGCAAGGAGATCAAACTAGTTAATCTTAAGGGAAATCAACCCTGAATACTCATTGGAAGGACTGATGCCAAAGCTGAAGTTCCAGAATTTTAGTCACTTGATTCGAACAGCCAGCTCATTGGAAAAGTCCCTGAAATTAGGAAAGATTGAGGACAGAAGGAGAAGAGGGCGTGTAAGGATGAGATGGTTGGATGGCATCACCGATGCAATGGACATGAACTTGGGCAAACTTTGGGAGATGGTGAAGGACTGGGAGGACTAGTGTGCTACGATCCGTGGGGTCACAAAGAGTTGGACACAACCTGGCAAATAAACAACACCAACAGGGCCTAGTCCAGTAATAGCTCATTGAATGGCCTATCAACGAAATTCTGACCTGAGAATGAGCATTCCTAGTACCAGGGGACAAACTATTCATGAAATGCCTCCTGAACTGTGGTTGAAGTTGAAATCAAAAGGGAAGGAATTGTAAAATAAAGAATGTTGCCCACCATCCAGTTCTACAGGAATTGAGTCATTAGTCACAATAGTCACTGACCTACAACACACCCTGAAATGGTGAAGATTGGGAGGAGGCACTTTGTGCTCTAGGAACACTGGCAGAAATGGCCCTCAGGTAGATATTTTCAGGAGAAATTTTTATGAACCCAGTTTTTTTTATCTTCCCATACTTGGAAATGCACTAAAACCATTAACTAAGATATTCGTTCCTCAGGAAGAGCAGTAACTTTCTCCCAAGACGTGTGTTTGGTTGCCTGTGCGTGTGTGCTAAGTCCCTTCAGTTGTGTCTGACCCTTTGTGACCCCATGGACTGCAGCCCATCAGGCTCCTCTGTCCATGGGATTCTCCAGGCAAGAATACTGGAGTGGGTTGCCATGCCCTCCTCCAGGGGATGCCAACCCAGGGATTGAACCTGCTTCTCTTATGTCTCCTGCATTGGCAGGTGGGTTCTTTACCACTAGGGCTGTGTAGGAAGCCTGTAACCTGTAACCTTTTCTCAAAATCACACCCTCATCTCTTCACAACAGTTCTCAGAGCTCAGGTTGACTGGAATAAAATTTTCCATTTCTTTCTTAGATTGGCCATTGTTTAATTTTTTTAGTCAATAATCCCTTTTTTTTTAATATATTTAACATTTTTTCTGTTTTATTTTTTCAACTACAAAACATTATCTTTGGGGCTTCTTGGTGATCCAATGGCTAAGACTCCACCCTCCCAATGCAGAGGGCCCAGGTTAGATCCCTAATCAGGGAACTAGATCCTACATGCTAAGACCCTGTGCAGCTAAATAACGTTCTTTAAAAACAAACAAACAAATGTTATCTTTCTACACATTTGTGTTTAGGTGTGTAAATGCATCCAAAAGAGGGAAGGTTTACACACTAGAATGACACAGGGATGGGAAAGCTCATTTGTGCTATGTATCTGTACCATTTAAATTTTTTATGAGAATGAATAATTGAGTCATGCAAAATCAAATTTAAAAGGATGAATCTTGAGACTTCACTGGTAGTCCAGTGATTGAGACTCTGAGCTTCCACTGCAGGGGATGTGGGTTCAATCCCTGGTTGGGGAACCAAGATCCCACATGCAGTGGAGCAACTAAGCCTGCATACGCAACTCCTGAACCTGCATGCCGCAACTAGAGAGTCCTTGCGAAAGATCCTATATGCTGCAACTAAGACCTGACACAGCCAAACAACTATTTTTAAATAGATAAGTAAAAGAATGAATTTTAAGGCTGCCTTCTGTCTGAAACACGCATACATAAAATTGAACTAAATCAAGTGGCAGTGATTGGACGAGGGGTTGCCTCAAGGTTCCAGTGAGATAACGAGGTCCTAAGTCTGTGTCTGACACATAGGAGAACCCCAGAGAAGAGTTCTCACTGTTATCATCATTAGTACATGGGCTGGCTGGACTGATAACTGCTTTGCAGGAAGTCCCTTGTCAGATATAAGGTCCCACAGGAGGTGCTGAGTCATGGCTGAGCTAATGCCAATCAGTTGCCAAATCTTTTCCCTTAGGCCTAGGGAACCTCCTGAGGTGGGTAGCTGGGGCTTCAAGAAACAAGACCTTTGTCCAGGCTGCCTGTCTGCCCAACCACTTCGGGACAGCTCCCTAGTACCAGCACCATCGACCAGAAGCCGAGGGCAAAGATGCTCTTCTCTGCCACTCACTATCTGCACTGATTTCCAAGCTTTGGGTTCAATGATGCCAAAGGGCATTGGAGTTACTCAAGTCCCAGTGTGGGAGGCTCCTCTCAAACCCAGCGACCAGGGCTGATCAGCTTCATGGGCTTGTAACTAGAGCAGTTATACTGGGTCCCCAGGCTCAGAAGGATCTTGGGCTTGGTTTAGGTTCGGCTACCACAGTCTTGAAATTCTCGGTAATTTCTAAAAAATGGGTCCTGCATCTTCTTTTTGCACTGCGCCTTACACAATATGCATCTGGTTCTGAGACTTTCCTGATGGTACAGTGATTAAGACACACCCTTCCACTGCATGTGAAATGGGTTTGATCCCTGGTCTGGGAAATTAAGATTCCAGATACTGTGGGGTGAAGCTGGAAAAAAAAAAAAAAAAGATTTCTGCAGTTGGTCCCATTGAGGATCTTCTTGTTTGGATTTATTTCCTTAAAGTGGAGACCTCAGAATATCGAGTTTGTGGCTTAACCCACACAGTTGCAGAAAAGTCCCATCTTTTCACAGAATAATATGCACTTGGGTTCCATTCAGTAAGTTATTGAGTTCCTACTAAATGCTGGACATTGTGCCAGGAAGGAGAGAGAGAGAGATAAAAAGACATGGGACCAACTCTTAAGAAGCCCACAGTCTAAAATGATAGAGACCATGTTGCCAGTGGAATAGAGATGGGAATGAAATAGTAGCTATCTTAGCCTAGGAGTCAGAGAGGGCTTCCTGGAGGAAGTGATGGTTATATGATGCATTATGGAATGAGTAGGAGTTAGCCCTATAAATTGAAGAAAGTAGGGAAAACCACTAGATCATTCAGGTATGACCTAAATCACATCCCTTATGATTATACAGTAGAAGTGAGAAATAGATTTAAGGGACTAGATCTGATAGAGTGCCTGATGAACTATGGACAGAGGTTTGTGACATTGTACAGGAGACAGGGATCAAGACCATCCCTATGGAAAAGAAATGCAAAAAAGCAAAATGGCTGTCTGGGGAGGCCTTACAAATAGCTGTGAAAAGAAGAGAAGCGAAAAGCAGAGGAGAAAAGGAAAGATATAAGCATCTGAAGGCAGAGTTCCAAAGAATACCAAGAAGAGATAAGAAAGCCTTCCTCAGCAATCAATGCAAAGAAATAGAGGAAAACAACAGAATGGGAAAGACTAGAGATCTCTTCAAGAAAATCAGAGATACCAAGGGAACATTTTGTACAAAGATGGGCTCGATAAAGGACAGAAATGGTATGGACCTAACAGAAGCAGAAGATATTAAGAAGAGCTGGCAAGAATACATGGAAGAACTGTACAAAAAAGATGTTCACGACCCAGATAATCACAATGGTGTGATCACTCACCTAGAGCCAGACATCCTGGAATGTGAAGTCAAGTGGGCCTTAGAAAGCATCACTACAAACAAAGCTAGAGGAGGTGAAGGAATTCCAGTTGAGCTATTTCAAATCCTGAAAGATGATGCTGTGAAAGTTCTGCACTCAATATACCAGCACATTTGGAAAACGCAGCAGTGGCCACAGGACTGGAAAAGGTCAGTTTTCATTCCAATCCCAAAGAAAGGCAATGCCAAAGAATGCTCAAACTACCGCACAATTGTACTCATCTCACACGCTAGTAAAGTAATGCTCAAAATTCTCCAAGCCAGGCTTCAGAAATATGTGAACCGTGAACTTCCTGATGTTCAAGCTGGTTTTAGAAAAGGCAGAGGAACCAGAGATCAAATTGCCAACATCCGCTGGATCATGGAAAAAGCAAGAGAGTTCCAGAAAAACATCTATTTCTGCATTATTGACTATGCCAAAGCCTTTGACTGTGTGGATCACAATAAAGTGTGGAAAATTCTGAAAGAGATGGGAATACCAGAGCACCTGATCTGCCTCTTGAGAAATCTGTATGCAGGTCAGGAAGCAACAGTTAGAACTGGACATGGAACAACAGACTGGTTCCAAATCTGGAAAGGAGTACGTCAGGGCTGTATATATATTGTCACCCTGCTTATTTACCTTATATGCAGAGTACATCATGAGAAACGCTGGACTGGAAGAAACACAAGCTGGAATCAAGATTGCCGGGAGAAATATCAATAACCTCAGATATACAGATAACACAACCCTTATGGCAGAAAGTGAAGAGGAACTAAAAAGCCTCTTGATGAAAGTAAAAGAGGAGAGTGAAAAAGTTGACTCAGCATTCAGAAAAGGAATATCATGGCATCTGGTCCCACCACCTCATGGGAAATAGATGGGGAAACAGTGGAAACAGAGTCAGACTTTATTTTTTGGGCTCCAAAATCACTGCAGATGGTGATTGCAGCCATGAAATTAAAAGACACTTACTCCTTGGAAGTAAAGTTATGACCAACCTAGACAGCATATTTCAAAGCAGAAACATTACTTTGCCAACAAAGGCCCGTCTAGTCAAGGCTATGGTTTTTCCAGTGGTCACGTATGGATGTGAGAGTTGGACTGTGAAGAAAGCTGAGCGCCAAAGAATTGATGCTTTCGAACTGTGGTGTTGGAGAAGACTCTTGAGAGTCCCTTGGACTGCAAGGAGATCCAACCAGTCCATTCTGAAGGAGATCAGCCCTGGGATTTCTTTGGAAGGAATGATGCTAAAGCTGAAACTCCAGTACTTTGGCCACCTCATGTGAAGAGTTGACTCATTGGAAAAGACTCTGATGCTGGGAGGGATTGGGGGCAGGAGGAGAAGGGGATGACAGAGGATGAGATGGCTGGATGGCATCACTGACTCAATGGACGTGAATTTGAGTGAACTCCAGGAGTTGGTGATGGACAGGGAGGCCTGGCATGCTGTGATTCGTGGGGTCGAAGAGAGTCAGACACGACTGAGTGACTGAACTGAACTGAAGGCGGTGGGAGGTAGGTATACAATCTGAGCTCTGAGAATAACGTAATAGCCTGTTGAGGAGGCAATGCAAGGTTTATGCAAGATCAACATTCTATTTAGATGACACCTTCACTTATAGACACAAAGGTGTATTTATTAAAATAAATACATACATCTTACAATACATAATGACCACTATTTTACATATATAAAATACACATTACTTCGTGGGTTATTTCCTCCAATGAATTCGGGAAAATAACACCAGTTTTAGTTTGATTTCCCTGTAACTCCAGTGCCTAGTAAATGTTTAGACAACCAGTCAATCAGCAAATATTTATTCAGTGACTACTTGTGCCAGGTACTATTTTAGGTGCTGGGAAATTCAGCCATGAATGGAGACAAGTGCCTACCATCATGAAACTGACATTCCGGAGCAGTTAGTACACATTTTGGAATTAAGGGAGGGGGGAATAATGCTTTTATCTGAGTCAGCAATACAATTTCAGAAGAGGAGTGAGAGGGTCATTTTTGAGTTTTAGTTGAACAACAAAGAAATATATATATATATATATATATATATATATATATATATATATATATAATTTGCAGAATTCCCTGGTTGTCCAGTAGTTAGGACTCCTTGCTTCCACTGCAGGGGGACACCTGTTCCACTCTTGGTCGGGGAACTATCCCACATGCCTTGGGGCATGGCCAAAAAAAAAAAAAAGAGAGGAGAGAGAGAGAGATCTTTTCTGTTGAAAAGAATTCAAGCTCAGGCAAGGAGTAGCAGCAACCTCAAGTATGAGTCAGGCATACAAGAACTGAGACAGAGCCTTGGGTGTTAAGAGCACTGCTGGAGAGGGTGTGGAGAAAAGGGAACCCTCTTACACTGCTGGTGGGAATGCAAACTAGTACAGCCACTGTGGAGAACAGTGTGGAGATTCCTTAAAAAAACTGGAAATAGAACTGCCTTATGATCCAGCAATCCCACTGCTGGGCATACACACTGAGGAAACCAGAAGGGAAAGAGACACGTGTACCCCAATGTTCATCGCAGCACTGTTTATAATAGCCAGGACATGGAAGCAACCTAGATGTCCATCAGCAGATGAATGGATAAGAAAGCTGTGGTACATATACACAATGGAGTATTACTCAGCCATTAAAAAGAATACATTTGAATCAGTTCTAATGAGGTGGATGAAACTGGAGCCTATTATACAGAGTGAAGTAAGCCAGAAAGAAAAACACCAATACAGTATACTGACGCATATATATGAAATTTAGAAAGATGCTAACAATAACCCTGTGTACGAGACAGCAAAAGAGACACTGATGTATAAAACAGTCTTATGGACTCTGTTGCAGAGGGAGAGGGTGGGAAAATTTGGGAGAATGGCATTGAAACATGTATAATATCATGTATGAAACAAGTTGCCAGTCCAGGTTCGATGCACGATACTGGATGCTTGGGGCTAGTGCACTGGGACGACCCAGAGGGATGGTAAGGGGAGGCGGGAGGGAGGAGGGTTCAGGATGGGGAACACATGTATACCTGTGGCGGATTCATTTTGATATTTGGCAAAACTAATACAATTTGTAAAGTTTAAAAATAAAATAAAATTAAAAAAAAAAGAGTCACGAATATAGATTTGTCTTTGGGCGACACCCATATCTCAAAGATCAGATGTTCATGCAAAATAAAGATTATTTAGTTACTCATTTTTGCTTGGCGCAGCCGTCACCACCAGCATTCGCCTATGCAGTGCATTTCGGTCAGACCTGATTTACGCAAATTCGGTTTACGTAGGCTTCGGGCCGGCGGCTCCAGACCTTCGGCCGAGTTCGCCCGAGTCGGGACGAACCATCTGTGCCTGCGGAGGGGGGTGGCGTGTCCGCTTCGCGCAGTGAGGGCCCGGACGGCGAGGATTCGGAAGCAACCCAGCCTGGGGTCCCTTCATGCAGGGTGTCTGGGAAAGCATGGCTTTGCCAGGTTGCCACTGGAGCTGAGGGCGAGGGTCGGCGCCACATGTAGGGTTGCATCCCCCCTCCGCCGTGGACTCGGCTGCAGCCTCACGGGTCCCCAGTTCCCGGACCGTTTCACACCTAGGCCTCCACTGGGAGGTACAGCTGGTCTGGAGGGCCCGGGAAAGGGTTGCGGGTAGGACCCGGAGCCAGTCCTAGGGGACGGGGGTGGCGGAGTCCCTCTATTTCCCGGCCGAACCGCCCCCTGGGGCCTACGCGACGCGCGCGCCCTTTCGCCCACTCTACGCCTCTCACTGCCCCTAGACTTCTCGGGACCACACCTTCCGCTCCCGCTCACATGGCGGACAAGAAGCTGGTGGTGGTGTTTGGAGCCACAGGTAAGCGAAACCCCAAAAGGAGGCGCTGGACCCCTTACCCAGGACAGCCCGGGGGTCCGGCCGGCCCCGCCCCCCAGCGCTAGGGGCGCCACCCTGCGCAGGCCTCCCATGCAGGTTCCACCCTGCAGGTCTTTCTGATTCTCCGCAGGTGCCCAGGGAGGCTCAGTGGCCCGGACACTCCTGGAAGATGGGACATTTAGGGTCCGAGTGGTGACCCGGGACCCTGGGCAGAGGGCAGCGAAGCAGCTGAGGCTGCAAGGTGCAGAGGTAGTGCAGGGAGACCAGGATGACGAGGCCAGCATGGAGCTGGCCCTGAGCGGGGCTCACGCCACCTTCATTGTGACCAACTACTGGGAGAACTGCAGCCAGGAGCAGGAGGTCAAGCAGGTGAGGCCAGGCCGCTGGGCGTCAGGAGGCCAGGGCAGGAGCCAGGCATCTTCAAAGAGCTCCCAGGTCTCTCTGCTGGCCCTTGCAGGGCAGCTCTGACTTGTCAGAGAGGGGCTGCCCCCTGCCTGTGACGACGGACACTGCAGCCTTTCCCCTCTTCCATGCAGCCCTCCTAGACTTTGATAAGGGCAGGAGGTGGCTTCTTCATCCAATGACTTAAGATATCACCATACTGTTCACCCTTTTGAAGTGAACAGTTCAGTGTTTTTTCACACGTTTGTAAAGTTGTGCCGCCATCACCACTACTAATTCCAGAACATTTAATCACCCCCAAAGGAAAACACCATAGCTGGTGGCAGCCCTTCCCCATTCTCCCCTCCCCAGGCCGAGGCAACCACAATCTGCTTTATGTCATCCAGTGACTTCACATTTTTCTTAACAACTGTGCTGACCCATAATTTTCTTAAAAGGTACACATTTTAATTGTACAGTTTGATGAAATTTGAAGATAAATATACCCATATAACTGACTTCCCGGGTGGCGCTAGTGGTAGAGAACCCACCTGCCAGTGCAGGACACATAAGAGACATGGGTTCAGTCCCTGAGTTAGGAAGATCCTCTGGAGGAGGGCATGGCAACCCACTCCAGTATTCTTGCCTGGAGAATCCCACGGACAGAAGAGACTGGAGGGCTACAGTCTACAGGGTCGCAAAGAGTGGGACCCAGTTGAAGCCACTTAGCACACACACAGCACACATACGCATGGAACTAACGTTCTAATCAAAATATGGTGAGGGACAGGGAAGCCTGGCGTGCTGCAGTTCATGGGGTCGCAAGAGTCCGACACAGCTTGGCGACTGAACAACAACAATCAAAGCATAACACATCACCATCATTCCCCAAATCTGCCAGGTCCCTTTTAGATGTTTCACGTTTCTCTTTATTCTGTTTTCCACCCAGCTTCTCTTTGGTCGGTGGCGTTGAGCCCAGGCTGCTGTGGGAGGGATGTGAGACAAACATGCATCTTTTTAAAAATCCCCTGGAAGGTGGAGACACTTGCAGCGGGCCTGTCACATAGCAGGCGCTTGGGTGTTTGTAGAAGGTATGACTGGTGCAGCCAGGGTTCCAGGGCTGAGACCGCTGGCCATCGGCTTTCAGTCCTGCCTCGTCCACAGCTCCCACCGCCTTGGCTGTGGACGTGACTTCCCTGAGCTGGTCTGTGTTTCCTCCCATGGAAAGGGGAGCTTTATTGGACCACTTTGGTCCATAAAGGGAAGCTGGACTGGACCCCTGGTCTCTTTGTTTTTAACCTTGAGCCTTCAGTTGCTGTCGTACCTGGAAGCCCATCTCAGAGAGTGGACAAAGACAGCTTTTCTGGTTCATGCAGATCCCGTCAACCTGACCGCCTGCACCATGACAAATGACCACAAGCCAGGTGGCTTAAAACAACAGGAATTCATTCTCTCCCAGCTCTGAAGTCCAGGAGTCCAACAGCAAGGTGTTGGCCCTGCCCTGTCTGGAGGCTTGCCTCTTCCAGTCTGGTGGTGTTGGCTCTCCATGTGGTCACGTCACTCTGGGCTCTGCCTCTGTCTTCACGCAGCCTTTCCTCTTCTCCCTGTCTCCTCTTCCATCTCTCATAAGGACAACTTGTCATTGGGTTGAGGGCCCACCAGGGTAATCCAGGATGATCTCAAGTTTTTTAACTTAAAAAATATCTTTGGAGACCCTTTCCCAAACGATGTGACATTCCCAGGTTCTGGCGGATGGGAGGTGGACATATCTCTTGGGAGGCCACCATCCAGCGCCCTACACAGCCTTATGCACCAGGTGGTCTGTCCCCATTTAACCGAGGAGGCAGAGCAGTTAGACCCTTTGTCCTGGAAGGCACAGCCAGGGCGCTGCAGAGCCAGTCCGGATCCCAGGTGGCGTGTTTTGTGTGCTCAACAGCTGAGCCATAGCGCTTCCCTAGGGGACGGCTGGGGCTCTGCAAGGAAGACAGCACAGCATGGGGACAAGATGCTGTCTGAGCACAGGCAGAGACGGGAAGCCTCTGTGCGCCCCCTCCCAGGTGGCACACGGTGGACTTCGGCCCAGTACCCTGGAAGGTGGGACAACCTGGATGATCTGGAGAAGGGGTGCTAAGGCTGTTGGCTGGTGGGAGGCTTATAATCCTGGGGTAGAGGATGTGATGCTGTGGGAGCTGCACAGGAAAGGGGGAACCTTATCAGAGGGGTTAGTGGCCTGTGGCTCTTGGCACAGTGGCCTCTGGGGGGAGAGCCAGGGCCACGATGGGGACACACACCCTTCCTCTGAGCTTTGTGGTTTCTCCTTTCCTGCCCACTCGCCCGCCAGGGAAAGCTGCTGGCTGATCTGGCCAAGCGCCTGGGCCTGCGCTACGTGGTCTACAGCGGCCTGGAGAACATCAAGAAGCTAACGGCGGGGAGACTGACAGCGGGACACTTTGACGGCAAAGGGGAGGTGGAAGAGTATTTCCGGGACATCGGCGTCCCCATGACCAGTGTGCGGCTGCCCTGCTATTTTGAGAACCTCCTTTCCTACTTCCTGCCCCAGAAAGCCCCGGATGGAAGGAGCTACTTGCTGAGTGAGTGTGTTCCCTCGGGCGTCTGCTGGCACCATGCAGAGCCACGGTGGCCCAGAGAGCGGGCTTGTCCTCCGAGGGCTCCAGGTCTGAGCCCCAGCCCTCTCACAATAGACCCATGACCCTGTTGGGCGTCCGTGTCCTGTCCCATGAGACGGGCATGGCCCAGACTTCCCCAGGGAAGATCTGCCCAGTGCGGGGATACTGTGCTGTGTCTTTCGGAGAGCTTTGCAGAAACAAGCGTGGTTCTTGTTTCTGCTTCATCAGTGAGGAGAGGGTTTGGAGGGCTAGGTCCAGTTGTAGACTTCCCAGGGGTAGGAAAGCACTTTCTTCTCAGTGCCTATCTCCAAATCTCTAAGCAGCTTGGAGGGCACCGTGTCCAACCTGTGTCCTGCCGCCGGCGGGGCAGTGCAGGAGGCTCGGCAGGCAGAGCAGGAGGGGTCAGCACCCTCCCCTGGCTCCTCACCTCTGCACGATCCCTGCTCACCCTCCCTGGGCCTGGCACCCCAACACCACCCTTTACAGTTTGCAGAGCCATCGTCAAGTCACCTGTGTTCCATCACTGAGCTGGAGTTCATCCCCACAGGCTCCTGGGTGGTCTGAATGGGCAGCCGTGGAAACTTTACAGGCAGGGCCTGAGAGCTCTAGGTGCCTCATCTAGACAGAGCTCTGCTTCTTCCTCCTGAAAGCCACACCGCGGCCGGTAGAGTCACTCATTAACACGTTTATCAGCACCCACCCACCATGTTGCTCTGGGCTCGGCCCTGGCCTTGGCCACCCGAGCTTTCTTGCTGGCATTTACATCCTCCGTGGGCGTCCACGTCAGGAACTGGGGTTTGCACCCATTCTTGGGCAGAGCGCCTTTCAAAGCCCCTTGCTCTCCTTCTGCTTGTTCCTGTCCCAGGCCCGACGGGTGGCAGGCCTGGAGTTCTCCCCGGCCAGGCTCCCAGGATTTGAACAGCCTGCCAGTGGCAGAGCTCCGTCATGTCCTGTTTCCTGACTCAGTTCTGCTGCTGACCCTGAGGTGTCTGAGTTAGGCCAGGTGCTGACCTGTGCGCCAACCAGCTGGTGGAGACCGACCCCTCAAGAGACACAGGCCAGCACATCCCTCTCCCCCTCCCAGGCTTGCCCATGGGTGACGTGCCCATAGACGGCATGTCCGTGGCCGACCTGGGTCCCGTGGTGCTCAGCTTGCTAAAGACACCAGAGGAGTACGTCGGCAGGAACATCGGGCTCAGCACCTGCAGGCACACGGTGGAGGAGTACGCCGCCCTGCTCACCAAGCACACTGGCAAGGCAGTGCGCGACGCCAAGGTGAGAGGCCTGGCGGGAACGCGGTAGCCCCATCCGAGGGGCTTTGCGGGTAGCAGGGGAGTGGCATCCTGGGCTGCCCCACGCTCTGAGCATCACAAAGCCAAGTTCATCCTCAGAGAATGCTGACGTGCTGTCCTCAGGAGTGAAGTGTGGCTGCCGAGTGAGATGTCTGGCTCTGGCAGAGGGCCAAGTGGCAAGAAAGGGCTCCAGGAAGAGGGCCCAGCAGGGGCCAAAGCAAGGAGGGAGAGCACGGGGTGTCTTGGACTGCTTGGCGGAGGGGATGGAGGCTGCAGTAGGCCCCATCCGGCCCCTTCCCTCACCTACCCTGTCCTGTCCAGACCCCTGGGTTTGTTGTTTCTAATCATTTTGAGAGTCTGGGATACTCAGAGTCATTAAATGACAGAAACCTCCCACAGAGCCCCCTAGACGCAAGCAGAGCAGTAAAGAGGGGAGAGACCAGGGCAGGACACGTTTTGGGCTCACATTTTGCTCCCAGCCCTTAACACCCACCTGTGTATGACCAGAGGCCCAGCCCCTGGCCCCTCTCTGCCTCGGTTTCTTCATCTGTAAAGTGGGTATACGGAGGGTATCCTGTCCTCAGGCTACTGTGAAGAATGAACGGAATAATGATGTAGACGCTCCCTTGGCACAATGAACGTTCTACAAAACGTGCACTAAAGGGCTGTGTATTACTATCTAAACAACGAAAGCCTGAGGCAGCCATGGAGGGTTTGGGAGCCAAGGAGTTAAGGTTCAGTTTGGTCAAGAAAGGGGAACAACAGCTTTGGTGTTTTGAGCAACAAAGTGACAGAAGCAGAGTTCTGATATGGAAGGGACTGAGATGTCTGCACCTCGTGATCTTGGAAGAACTGGATATACATTGCCCTGCAACAGTGGTTTTTGAAGTTTCATCTTTTTAGCATCAACAGTCTTCAGATGAATTCAGGGGGACAGAGTAGGGACTGAGGTACGACGCCCCTCTGCTTGCAGACAAGCCCTGAGGACTACGAGAAGCTTGGCTTCCCTGGTGCCCGGGATCTGGCCAACATGTTCCGTTTCTATGCCCTGAAACCCGACCGCAACATCGAACTGACCCTGAGGCTCAACCCCAAGGCCAGGAGGCTGGACCAGTGGCTAGAGCAGTACAAAGAGGACTTCGCAGGGCTGTGACCCTGCCCACCTCTCAACCCCGTCTCGGGGGCTGGGGGTGCGGTCACAGTGACCCTCTCTCGTGTTACAAGAAAGTTTATTTTTTAAATAAAGCCCATTGTTCTCACAGATGGCTTCCAAAAGAAAAGCGCTTTGTTTCATGGTTTGGGGTTGGGGTGGCAGATGCTAGGGCACCAAGGCCATGAAAATTCCAATAGGAAGCGTCAAGTGCCCAGCCAAGTGTGGGGGGCCAAGAGCACCCCCTGCCCCCGGCCCTGCAGCCAGGGACGTCTGACACCCCTGTACGCACACTATTCCACCCCAGAACATCCGGTCATCTCCGTGTTCCTTCTGAGTTTCAGGGTGGGAAGACCAGCCCCTTCTTCCTCTCCCTTCACCTGCCTCCTGGGCCCCTGGGTGCAGCAGCCTCGAGATGTGGTGATCTCAAAACATGCTGGTAAGAAAGAAACCCCTGAAGGGACGTGAGAGAGCTGTGGACCCCAGGGCACGAGAACTTAGCCCTATGGAGAAGAGGTGATGCTGTCCACAGCACAGGCAGGGAGGGGAAACCAGGGACGTGACCACCCAGCCCTGCTCGGTGGGCAGAGCCCCCCAGGCATCTGGACGGCTTCCCTCTCCTGCTCACTATAGAGAAGAGAAGCGAAGGCCCGGAGGACACAGCCGGCGGGGAGACTGGTGTCTCTGTGGGCTTGCAGGACGTCCACTGCGGTCTCTACCCTGCTCTGGCCTTGGGACCTGCAGAGGCACTGAAAGGATAGCAGGGCTGCCAAATTCATTCGACCTGTTGATTCATAAGCACTTCTTCAACAACTTATCCAGCGTGCTGGACCCTAAATACAGTGTTAACCAGGAAAGTTATGCACTGTGTCTTGAGTCTGGTTTAGCAGGAGAGCCACATATCAGTGTGCAGGACGACTGCAGACCGACATCAGGCTGCAGAGAGCAGGGGGTGATGAACACTGGAGGGCCCACTTTAGGGGCACAGGGACAGCCTGAGGGAGCAGCCTCCCAGGAGGGTAGGAAGGAGCAGACGTGATGACATGGGCTTCCAAGCCCACCCGTATCAGCAGGAGAACCCAACAAGTCATCCGTGTCCAGCCCTGTGATGCCCAAGTACCCCAGGCCCTCTGGAGGGGAGACTTACCTGCTGGAACCCTGACTCATGATATCGGGATCCAGGAGTGGCCCTTGGTCGGCACGAAGCCTGGGGAGAGCCCACCACGCCGGCTCCAGGGTGAGCTGCAGGGAGCTGAGGGCAGGCTCCAGCTGGTGCTGGCCGTTTTACCAGGCCTCTTGGGGTGGGTTGCTCACTTGGTGCCCCCTGGCTGGGCTGCTGTGAAGACTATATGGGGGAACTGGGGAGAAGCAGCGTCTAACTCCCCGGGCCCCTTGTGGTCAGGCCTCGCAAGCCTCCAGTGCCTTCCCCTGTCCGCCCTCCTCCCAGCACTTCAGCAAGTGCTCACCTCCCAGCCACAAAGGCCCAGCGGCCTAGGGACACTCTCTTGTGTTTCTAAATGGCTCAGCTCATGCTCCAGCCCCACCTCAGGCTGCAGAGGGGTCGGGAGACAGATCTCAGGAGCCAGCTGTGGGAATGAGCCAAACCCAGTCCATCCAGGCCTCGAGGGGGACCCGAACCTACAAATGCTGCCCCGCCACCTTCTGACCATCGGAGGGAAGAATGCCTTGGCACAGCCGTGAAGATGTCTCACTGGAAAGAAAATCCACTTTCCCCTTTCCAAGTCTAGACTGCTAGTTTCAAAAAACATGGCTTTGGTTGACTTCTCTAGGAAGAAGACCTGAGCTGCCAAGAGAGACGTGATCGAGCCCTCCACCACCGTACCCTGGGGTCTCAGATCCTGCCCAGCCCACACTGAGTCCACAGCAGGTGCTTGGCAAACTTCTGTTCAACGGAGGAAGAGACTAGAGACTGGCAGGAAGTCGCTGAGCCTCATTCTTGCCCACCAAGTCTTCCCAGCCTCTTCACCCAATCCAGCAAGTGCCCACCCCCGCCTCCACTACAGCCTGCTCAGCCCAGAACCCCGGGGCAGGGCAGAGTCATGTGCTTGGGGCCCACTCCAGCCACCATAGCCCAGACGAAGACTGCAATACACACAAAATACCTTAATATTCCTCTGAAAACAACGGAGAAAACAAAAGTATCTAGTGATGGCAGTGGTGACGCTCAGGGACCTAAGGAGGCCACACCGCAGGTGTTTTGAGGAGTGGGCTCCCAGAGTAAAAGCGACATGCTGGATCCTAGAACGTTCGTTCAGATCAGCACATCACTGCAGGATAAGCTCCCTGCTCCAGGTTAGGAGGGTCGGTGCCTGTCAGAGCGACACCTGTCCCTCGGTGGGGTTGATGCTGAGGAAAGCCACCTCCAGCCACCCCCAGGAAGGCCAGCAGACGTGGGGTGGCCTGACAGGCAGGTGAGCACCCGCTGCTGGGCCACCTGCAGAGAGCTGTCCAAACTCTTTCAAAGAAGAGATGACCACAATTCAGGTTTTAAATATCTCTTTGCAGTAGATAATCTTATTTACATTGATACAGAATCATTTTACATTCTTAGAGCAGACACTAGCAGATGCTTTATTTTAGTAAATTATGGGGGGGAAACAGAAAGCACACTAATCAGAAGGATTCTCCATTAGCCTGTCTTGCCACAGCGGGGGGATCTGGAAACACAGGGGAACCTGCACGTCCCAGGAGCCAAGGCTGGGAAATGGTGCTTGGTCTGATTGGATGCTGGAGAACCTTCGATTGCCGAGACCACGCTCTCCTCTGAACAAACACTCGTACGGGAAAAGACAATGATTCTCAGCATTGAATAATTTAAACACACGTCTGAAAACAAGTCAGTGGTGAGTGGTGAGACCAAGGCCCTGATAGCAGCGGGGCAGGGCTGGGGTTGAGAGGCCCTCAGTCAGCCCCAGGCCACGCCGGCTGCGGTCCAGCAGAAGGGCAGGAGCCCCGCTTACGCGTGCCTTAGAACAACACAACTCAGCTGTTGGGGACAGGGCCACCCCGTCCGTCCTGACGGAGATCACAGCCCATGTGATCAAGAGTGGCCTCTGCAGGGACTGTCCTCTAGGTGTCACCCCAGGCCCCAGGCCCCCAGGTTCCAGCTGCTCAGTACCTTTGGGAATTAAAACCAACTCCAGCTGAAGGGTGGGTGACACCAGTGGGGCGTGTGCCCCAGGTTCCCGGAAAGGACAACCTGTCAGGAAAGACTCATTCTGGAACGTCCCGGAGGTTTGCTGAGAGGGAAATCAATCACGTCACAACTTGGTGCAGCTTAAGGCTTCATTTTCAAGCTGTAAGCATGGCCTTTAATTCTTTAACCACATTCAGTTCCAAATTAAGAGTTTCAGCTTTGCAGGAAGTGTCCAGCCGTCTGACTTTGCCAGAGCCTGAAGAGGCCAAGTTACCTACCCACAGACAGGAAACTACCAGCCCTGAGGCCGGCCATGCCTGACTGCCCAGGGTCTGTCCCGTCCGCAGTGACCTTCCATGAAGAGCTGCGTGGTCACGTGAGTTTGCTGTTGCCAAGGCGGTCCGGAGGCCTCTGCAGGCAGGGGCTCAGTGCTGCCATGGGGAATCCTCCTGCGTCCAAGGTGCCTGGCCACGAGGAGGTGCTGCTGCTCCCTGCCTAGTTCCCAGTGGACCGTTTTCCTGAGCCAAGACACAAACGGGTACAGTTCACTGGCCTCGCAGGAAGGACACGCCCTGCTGGTGAACCTCCGTGGTCCCCAGGAAGGAGCCCCAACATCCGGGACCAGCACAAGTGAAAGGTGAGTCCCGAGACACCATGCTGAGCAAGCAGGACTCCCGTCACCGCCCCGCCCCGCCCCACACTAAAGCTGACACTGCCTAGACGTCCCAGGCAGGACGGGGCGGGGCTGGAGAGATCTGAGTTCTAGGCCTGGCCCTGCTGTGACCTGCCCTCTGTGACTACGGGCAACCTGGTTCCCACCACGGTGGGATGCAGTGCCCCCGGGAGCTGGTGGAAGGAGGGCTGGGGGGCTCCAGGAGTGGTTCAGCCCTGCACTACCGGCTAGCTCCCCTTGGGCTGAGGCTGGGCTCACACCATGCCTGAGATGGGAACCTCTTCACCTCTGGGGGTGGGGGGATGATACTGGCTAAAATGAGGGAAAACAGGGATTCATTAGTTCAGAGGGGCATGAAGGGGAGGAACCTCAGGGATTTTCCTACCTCGGCTGGGATATCAGGAGGTAAACATTCTCTTAAGTTTGGAAAGGAATCCCTCCTTGTCCTCCCCAGCCTCAGGCCTAGCCTTGCCTCCCGCGGAGCTATCCATGGTGCTGCCACCTGGGCATAAACAGCGGAGAGAACTGGGGTCAAGGGTGCAGATCTCCTCGCAGCCCACCCCAGGCCCCGTCTGGCCACCCAGGGCTTGCACTCCAAGAGCCACCAAGCGCCACCCCGAGAGGAGAGGTGGCTGTATCAGGCTGTCCAGGGTTGTCCCATTCATCAGATGACTCAGCACTTAGAGCATCCCAACTGCTCCCCAAGTCACTGGCCCTCGAGAGGAAAACAAGGAACAGAAAAGGACAACAGGCAGCTGTCCCACCTTAAGAACCATAACAGAAAAACAGCCAGTGCCAATGCCTTCCAGGCCAGGCTACATGGCGTCCATACCTCATTCAATCCTTACGATAACCTTACAGGTAAATTCCAGATAAAAGAAACAAAAACCAGAGGCACAAAGGGGTTAGGTGGCATGACTAAGGTCACAGAGCAAATAAACGAGCAGGAGGTCTGAGTTCAGACCCAAGCAGTCAGACACCAAAGCCCAGGCTCTGAAAAGGTGAAGAGCATGTGCCGAGAGCCACCAACCAGCTTCCACACCCGGCCAGTGCGCACGGACCATCTCCAGGGCACCCGGGACCCCAGGACATGTGCACTGCTCATCTGGGACGGGGCAGCCAAGGGCCCCGCGTGTCACCGGGCAAACACCTGGCTCCAAATGCCCCAAGATGGGGTGGCCGCCCTTCAGTTTCCAGAGGGGCCGTGAGAGCCCCTCTGCACAAACACGTCACAAGGCAAGAGGACCAAGAGAATTAGTGCACGTCGACGTGCAGGGGGATGTATGTCAAGGACAGTGTGTAGAGGGGACAAAATGCCCATGTCCCCAAGATCTCAGTCTCAGACGTCTTTGTCGGTGAGAGGCCCACAGCTTTGGGCAGCAGGCCTCCGGAAGAGGTGGGGAAGGTAATCCATGGCTCTTTACAAGGTGATGAATAGCCAGGTAACGCGCATTCCACGAATCTGCACCACCTTTTCCTCCACAGGCACAAGCTCCTAGTGTCATAAGCAAGCCTGGCACTTACTTGGGGGTTCAGTGCCTGCTGGCCTCCCCGCTCACACTGTAAGCTGGGCAGGGCAGGGACCCCGTCTCTCTGGTCATCACTTCTGAGCACATGGCAAATGCTTGGTGACCATCAGTGCGAGAAACAGAAGCCAACAGGACTCCAGGGTGACATCTGAGGACCGGACCCACCCTACAGGCAGAGGTGCGGGGTCTACACGCACAGTCTGACTACCTGAGCTGACTACACGCTCAGAGCCAGCAGAGCGCCTCTTGTTCCACTAAAATGTCTTTTTCCTCATCTTCCTCTTGCCTCCACCCTGCCTAAATAAAGGGGCTCAACAGTCAATGGCATCAGCTCATCAGAGAAGAGACCGCAGGTGGATCCAAGCTCTGGAAGAGGTTCCTGCACGACAGCTAAATGGACGTAAGGGGTCGTCGCAGGAGTTACCGACGGCCCACAAGCACAAACAACGAGCCATGCTGTCTCTACACCCAAAAGGCCACTTGGTAACCTCAGAGTGCCCCAGGCCCCCGGCTCGCTGCGGTGTTTCTGCTTCTCAGGCTGGGAACAAAGCCAGGGTCAGCCATTATTAAGGTTTTCAGCAGGGGCTACAGAGAACAAAAATAAACAAGCGATACTAAACCCACCAAAAACGTTTAGGTTGTTTTCCTACATAGTGGTAACTTTTCCAAATGCCTTCCCGATACCTTTCCCGTGGTGAAAGCAAAGACACCCAGGAATCAGTCTGCATCTGCAGTGACTATCTCCACGGGCACTTGGGGGCTATTAAGTGATACGCTAGCCCAAGAACCACTGATGACTGCAGGCAACTGCTTCCAGTGTAACTTTAACAGCAGAGATTCAGGCTCTACTGAGTAAGCAGGATGCACCTTAGTACAGACGTCGGGAAAGGTTGTTGTGTGCACCGGTGTGTCCTCACACATGGACGGCAAAAAGAACTTTCTTCACAGTAACAAGAGGCTTAACCACACCCAGGCTGCGGACTGACCGACATTGCATTCCAGTGCTAAGATTCTTAAAAGCCATTTAAAGAATTATATCTGGGAGCCAAATTTCCCACTGAATACAATTCTGAAATGACAATGGAAGTGAGTGGAAAAAAAAAATAATTCAGGACACTCATTTCACTTTATGAACTCTTCACAAACACATGCAACACATATGTTAACATTATGATATATTCAGCAAAATTATGTCAATAGAAATTTAAAACAAAGAACTGGCAAAGTGTTTGGCACATAAGAGCCTCCCAATAAATCTCAGCTGAACGCGGGGAGAGGGAATGAGCTAACAGGATAAGAACCATGGACGTTACTCAGAAGCCGATTGCAGGATCAACTCCCAATCTGAGCTCTCAGGAAGGGGCTTGATAACAACTGGTGGATAATACCCGACATGCAAACAGTGAACAAGGCCCAGGGTCTCACTCAGAGCTCAGTCAGGAAGACCTTGAGTTCCCCTGGGGGAGGGGCACATGGCTGAAAGCTGGTTGCAGAGCAAATCTCGCATGCTCTGTGACTGTGGCAATGTTTGGGACCCAGGAAAAAAACCTAGAGGTGCATAAGTAGAGTTATGTGGAAGAATCATCCCCACTTCTTTTTAGTCCAAGGGATAGTAATAAGAAAATATGAAAAAGTCTATGAACCAAACCACTACAGTAAGTGCTCACTTTATGCCCAGTTGGCCACAGATAGAATCTGTGGCAGCTGTTTTTTCACAGAGGACTTGGTCCCCTGGATTTAGGGGAGCTTGGCCAACTCCAAGCAAAGGCTGTTGCCACTAGGACCCCCAGGCCTGTCCCAGGGCTCCCAGACCAAGACCCCACCCTCAGCTCTGATCACCTGCTCTGACTGTACACTAATCTAATACCATTCAAGTTCCAAGAAGGTGAGAGAAAATTCAGGACCCAGACAAAAACAAAGTGATGCAACCAGGAGCCAACACGTTGGGCAACAGAAGCCAACTCACCCTCAGCATGGCCTGTCCCAGCCCAGGAGGAGGCCCAACCGACAGGGAACAGCGTTTCCTCGGCATAACACCCCATCCCAGCAGAGCACCCCATCCTAGCAGAGCACCCCATCCCAGCAGAGCACCTCATCTGGGCAAAGCACCCCCATCCTGAGGGACGAGGGCTATAGTCACAGTGCCTGTAGCTAAAGCTTCTGCCTGTGGTCAGAGTTGGGGGAACATGGCTACTCACCAATCACCAATATTTAACTGCACTCTATAGATGTTTAAGCTCAGAGTAAACAAGGCATTTTGTTTGTTCACGGCCCTAGAAGCTCAGAGTTTAGACCTGCTGCACACAGGCAGATCTGGGGTTGTTAAGCCTGTAGCAGCTGCTGTTTACAGGACACTCTGAAATCCAGGGAAAGCCACCTGGGTGAGGAAGACATGCATCTTCTCCTTTAGTGGCTACAAGCTAGAGCTGGAAGAATCTAGCTAGTGAAAGATCTCATGCAGGAATGAGATGGAAGAATCTAGCTGGTGGAAGATCTCATGCAGGAATGAGCCCAAGGTCACAGGGCAAGTGGCAGAACCAAGGCTAGAACTCAGGAGAGCAGTCCTAAGACACAGAGATGCTCCCTGGAGGGAAGCGTCACAGAACTCACTGACCTCGGCCAGCAGCACGTGCACAGAGGATGAGGGCCAGAGCGGGGGGCCAGCTTTCCCGAGTGTGGCGGTCCCGCGCCACTCTGCCCAACACTCAGCCCCTCTCTTACTGCTGGGCCCTCTGGAGACTCCAGGAGGATTCCCCAGTGGAAACCCCAACATGTTTCCAAACCATCTGCCCTCCCAGGTACTGAGGGGCTCCCACGGGCCGCAGGGCTGTCTCACCAGTGCTTGTGTTGGTGACGCCGTTCACCGTCCCCTCCACGTTGGTCTCGTCCTCGGCGTAGCTCAGGATCAGGCTCTGCTGCCGGCTTGTCAGTCTCCTGTGGACCGAGCGCAGTCAGTATCCAAGCGGCTCCCCTGGGCAGCTCTTCAAAAGGATGTGGACGTGGCCGGTCCCCATGCAGCATGTGGGAAAGGCAGGACCCTCGACCCAGGCACTGGGCACACCCTGAACCCAAGAGCCCACACCCTTAAAGCTTCTGTAAAGTAAACCTCTTCAACTACCCTGAGTTGTTCTAAACAACTGCCACTGTGGCCATGGTAAACAGTTTACCAGAGGGATGAAAAGCTGTTACAAGTGTGTGTGTCAGAAATTATCTAATTAAAGAGAGTGCTGGAAATCCAGCCCACTGAGAGGAGTTGGCAAGCCCTGCTCCAGATGTCTACAGCTCCCCCTAGGACTTTTCTCCTGAAGGCCAGACACGATACCTGCCGCCAGCTGGTTCTAGATCATCTCTCAGATAGAGGGCGACCCGAGAGTGATAATAATAAAACCAACAGCAGCAATAATAGCTAACTGCTCCCTATGGGTTATTCATTTCATCTCCCAGCAACTCAGCGAGGTCGAACTTTTTTATCATGTCCGCTTTCAGAAGGAGCACCTGGGCAGGACAGACTTAGCGGGAGAAGTAACCTGCCTAAGCCTCAGTGCTTACAGCAGAAGTGCCACACAGGCCGGGCGGTCGGGCTCAGCACCTGCCTGGCAGGTGAGAAGTCCTTGACCGGCTCCTGCTGGTGCTGGAAGCTGCAGAGAGTGGGTGGACCTCATCACACCAGGAGGCACTTACTTTGGAACTCTGATCTTGATGTGAATGTAGTGGTCTCCATAGCCATAACTGTTAATCCGCGGGATGCCCTTCCCACTCATCCGAATCTTCTGATCTGACTGAGTCCCAGGGGGGATCTATAAAGAAAGGAACCTCAGGTTTTCCTCCACCTCCACCCAAATGAAAACATCTCACGACATGAAGACAATCTTACTCCCGAAAAGAACTCCATTCAGGTTTCTAGATAAAACCCACCAAACACCACACAGAAACTGGCTAGGCTGGGTCCACCCTGAGCAGAGCCTGTGATGGGCTTGGGGGCCAGGAGTCTGGGGTGGCGAGCCCACAGCAGGAGGAAAGGAGCTCAGGGAGTAGGACCTGGGAGGAAGCAGAGCCAACCTGGGGCGCCACTGAAGCTGCTGCCAAGCCCGCCAGGATGGACACGGCCCAGGAGCTGCTTCCCGGCCAAGTCACACCCAAGGCGTGGCCCACACTCCTCCTGCCTTCCGCCAGGTTGTTCCCAGGTTTCAGCCATTTCCCGTTTTAGAAAGAAAAGAGCAGTGAGAATGTGCTTGCACTCTTACCGTCACATTGATGGTCTCGTACAGGCCCTGCGTTCTGGCGGTGCCCCCGAGGATGGCCTGAGCTATGGAGATAAAGAGGTCCGAGTGGATGTCTGCACCGTCCCTCCGGAACACAGGGCTTTTCTGCACCTACGACCAAGCACGGGAGGGTTACCAACGCTCAGAGAAGTCCTTCTGGAGAGCAGACCACAGCCGCGGCTCAGCGTGCAGCATCCAGGGAGACAGGGTACTTTCACCAAAGCGCCCACCTCCCCCAGGCTCCGGGAGTTACAGGGCAGCTTCTTCCTTCACTGCAATGCCACAGTGTCCTCTCAGATGAAGCTATTCAAGTCTTGAGGGAAATAAAACTAAATTTTGAAAATTAAAAAAAATATAAAAATCTTACTTTACTAGAGACACAGATTAATACAGTCTACAAAGGAAGAAAGGGTTTACTTTCCAGAGTCTTTGGTACAAGCTACCTTCAAGTCAGACTAGCAGCACTGGAATGATTCTGATTTTATAAGCACTGTTTTTTTTATCTCAAAGACATTCTTTGTCTTCCAGTGATTTCTTCTTTTCTTCTCTACTATCAGCTGGGAACAATCTGAATTCTCTATCAAACCTTCTTCATAGACTGGCTTCCAGACTGAGACCTTTCTCTTCAATTTCTCAGTCTTAAAGATTCACCCTTTACATTATTTTTGTCTTTGTTTTAAACTATGAAATATTTCACACATATGTAAATCAGCACAAGTAATTAGCACACGCTGTACACACAACCCTGCTTAGGTCACAGAAGACCAGGACACAGGTGACTTCTCCCCCTCCTGCTCACCCCTCCACAGTAGCTGCTACATTTAGTCTTTATCTTTCCTAGGAGCGTCTGTTTACCTTTTCTACATGTCCCTAAACAATACATGACACCACCTCGCGTGGTTTGAAACTACACAGATGACCTCATTCCTCGGCCTGCAGCCCGCTCACTCCCTGTCTGTAACCGAGAGCTACCAGGGCGTCTCACGCCAACATGTGTGTCTCCAGCTTCTGCTCCTAGGTGCCCACAGTGCAGCCCCCTCGCCATCTCCTCCCGAAGGCAGCAGGCCACTGGCAGTGCTCACAGTTGTAGACGAGGCTGGCACACACCTTGCCTCCGCCTGCCGCACCGCCTCAGGGACATGCCTGGTGGAATCAGTGGCAGAGGTGCCACTTCCTCTGTTAGCCTTGCCTCAGAAAACTTTGCCTGCACGTCACATGTAAATCTGTAGCTCTGGCACCTACTGTCCCCATGAACAATTCAATACATCAATAAAAAATAAAAGATGTTTTCTGTATTTTTATGAGTGCTTTGTTGCCAACTTGTAAACACCTTGGGGTAACTTTGTTCTCTCCACATTTAGCACAAAAGCTTGATGTAACACGTGTTTGATCACCCTGCTGAGGTGGCCACCACTTGCCTTAGAAACTTGAACAGCCAGGCGTATTCCATGAAGCTCCCATCTCACCCATAAAAAGCCTGGTCTGCACCCTCTCCACGAGAGCAAGGGCCCAAAAGAGGCCGTGCAAACAGAGCACCTACCCTGAATGTGATGAAAATTTCTCGTTTTCCTACAGGCATCCTCACAGTCTGGCCATCCTCAACTCCTGTAAGCAAGAGAACAATTATTTGGGGATGTGTGAAGGCATTTTCTATACTGGATCTATTTACAACCCACCCACTTACTCATTCCTGTTTCCTGTTAACAAGGAACAACACAGTCACCCAATACGGCAACAAGTAAAACAAGTGTCACTTTTCAAAGGTGCGGCATATAGTACTCAATAACCAAATGACACTTATTCAAGTTTACCAGCAGGTCCACCTAGTACCCCAGTGAGTTTAGAGTCTAGTGGGGCACAGCACTAAAGAATCCGCCTGCCAGTGCAGGAGATGCAGGAGAAGCAGGTTCACTCCCTGGGTCGGGAAGGTCCCTTGGAGAAGGAAATGGCAACCCACTGCAGTATTCTTGCCTGGAGAGCCTACGGACAGAGGAGCCTGGCGGGCTACGGTCCCTGCAATGAGTTGGATGACACTGAGCACACCCACAGGGGAGACAGTTATTAGCTGAATAACAACACCACGTATCACTACAAACAGAGATAAGTGCTTAGAAGGAAAAGATCACAGCTCCAAAGGAACATCTAAGGAAATGCTTCCAGAAGGCTCCCCTGGGGATGAGGAAGCTGCAGGCAGCAAGGCAACAAGGGGGAGCCTAAGAAGATAGGAGGCTGAGACCAGGAAGGGCTAGAAGAGGAGGCCAGTGTTTGGCCCCTGAGAATCGCCACAGAGTCTTCAACAGTGTGAGACGTGATCATACCACCCTGTGCAAAGACCACTCCAGGAACAGGATTGGTTTGGGGTGGGGGGTGGGGGTCATAGGCTGGCCCTGGGCGCAGAGAGGGTGGCTTGGCCAGCTGGGCGGGCAGTGGGTACAACGTTGGCCTTGGGACAGAAAGAGGTGGAGGAGCTGCTTCTCACAGGAGCAGGACAGGCACGCGAGGTGCCGTTTCCCTATGACACGCGCAGATCTTAAGGGTAACTGGTGCAGACGAAAACGCAGGAGACTGTGGTTTCTCCTCGAGTTTCGGCTCCAGAAACAAGGGCAGGTGGCCTCGGCTCCCAGCCCCCGTGCGTGGAGGAGCCCAGACCCACCGGCAGGCACGGGGATCACCACCTTCTTCTTCTGCTTAGCCTGTCCTGCTCCTCTGCACACCACACAGGGAGACGTGATGATGGAGCCCCGGCCACCACACCTCCGACACGTGGAGCGCATCACAAAAGGGCCTGTGTTTATGGTTTCCTACAAAGACAAAAAAAATGGGACCCTTAGATACCAGTGCACCCTGACAGCAAGGCCCTAGGACCACAATGAGCATGAGAAACGTCTCACCGAAGACCCGTATGTGTGGTGTGAGCCTGTGCTACAACACACTGCCTGAGGACAAGCTGCAGGAGCTCAAACTGACCTAGAGCACACTGCCTCCTGAATTCCGAACCAAACCTGATTATATGAGACAGAAAAATGAGACAGTGCCTCTCTACAGAAGGTCCCCAAGCCCCCAGAGCTGAGCAAATCACTTTAAAGAGAACCCTCTCTTCCCTTTACAAAAGGGACAGCTGGGAAAGAAAGAGGGAAGTGACAACTGGAAGCAACTCCCACCCAGAGCTGCCCCTGCCTGCCCCAAGGGAGGAGCAGCACAGGCCTCTGTCCCCCACAGCCCCCAATAGCCCCACCTCATCACAGATGCCCATAAGCAAGGAGGCAAGTGGCTCCTCTTGCAGCCACCCTCACCCCAGTCCTCCAGGAGCCTCCTCGGCTCCCAGCCCCTTGCACAAGTGGGGCCTTATGGTCTGTGGCCACTCTCATCAGCTCTTCACTGGACAATGGAACTCAGTTACCATTTTCTTTAACTCAACATCCTTGGGATTTTTTAGGGGGTGAGGGTAAATTATCAACACGCTGTTGTAGCAAATCAGATACAGAGATATATAAAAAATTAATCTCCCCCTCACCTTGACTCCCAGGGTGACCTGCTCATAAGAGCTCAGTTTTGAGGTGTTCTTCCCATGACTCACTCACTCTCCTTCTCACCATAAAGAAGTTTTTAAGTAAAAATTTTACAAGAAGAGTGTATTGCATTCTCACTCTGCAACATGCCTTTCCCTCTCACCTTCATGATGCATCATGACCAATGGACACAGACCTCAATTTCCATTTTAATATTTTTGTTTCAATGCTAAAGAAAAAATATCTCTGCACATAGACACCCTTCAGTTTTACCGTATTATTTCAATGTTCACCAAAGAAATATGAAAAAAGAAAGTCACAACAATTCAGGACCTTGGAGAAAGGACCTCAGATGTGAGAGGAACTGGGATCAATAAAAAGTATCTGTAACAAGAGGCAGTGACTCCGATGGTAAAATGGTAGCCACAACAATCTTCATCCTCTCCAAGCGCGCCCTCTAGAGGAAAGCAGGCACAATTTTACTTTTTCAGACTAAGCTATAAGATTGTGTACAGGTACTGCGGACTCCCATCAGTGGATTATTTTTTTTTTTTTTTAAAAACTTATTTTTATTTATTTATTTGGCTGCTCCCAGTCTTAGTTGCAGCACGTGGGATTTTTAGTGGATGCATGTGGGATCTAGTTCCCTGACCAGGGATCGAACCCAGGCCCCCCGCATTGGGAGCTCTGAGTCGCAATCACTGGACCACCAGGGAAGCCCCCATCAGTGGACTATTATTCAGCCAACAAAGAGAATGTTTAAAAGTACTCAAAGACACGGAAAAATGCCTTCATTATAATAAATGAAAAATAGGAAAAATTTCACTATGATTCTCAACTGATGAAATCTACATACAAATAGGCGAAAACACATCCAAAGTCAAAAGACAAATACAACTAAAATCAATGACAAACACTGGTGATCCAGTGGTTAGGGCTCTGCTCTCACTGCCAAGGGTTCGGGTTCAATCCCTGATCTGGGAACTAAGATCCTGCAAGCTGTTAAGCTTAGCCAAAAAAACGAAAAGATGAGAACCCAGGCATCCAGCAACAGGGGTCTGGCTGAACAAAAGGGGATGTATCTGTATGGAGGAATACCATGGCCACACGTAGACTATTTCCCAAACACAGTGAGAACTAGAAACAAAACAAAACCACCAAGGTACAGATGGGGCTAACAGTTGTATTCTATCTTTGGTATGAAAACAAGGCACACACAGACATACATGTCTACACAGGCTTGCATCTAGAAAGACAGACAGGATGCTTTTGGAGAGTAGAATTCAATGGGTAAAAGTCAAGAATGAAAGGGAGATTCATCGTACACAGTTTTCAATTTGTACCCACTGAATTTCAATGATTAGCATATACAACCTGTTCAAAAACTAGTTAATATAAGACAAAAATGATATTCCTCATCAACAACTGGCAGGAGACACATCAAAACACTAACAGTTGTGGGATTATCAAGGACTTGTTTCCTTTTTTATGCTTTTCTTCTATGCACTCAAGGACAACTTCTGTGCCCCCTACACACTTGGCGGTGGTTTAGTCACTTGGTAGTATCCAACTCTTGTGACCCCATGGACTGTAGCCTGCCAGGCTCCTCTGTCCATGAGATTCTCCAGGCAAGAATACTGGAGCGGGTTGCCATTTCCTTCTCCAGAGGATCTTCCTGACCCAGGAATTGAACCCAGGTCTCCTGCATTGCAGGTAGACAAGGATTTTATTTTAAAGGTGGGCAGTAGAGAATCTCCCAACCCCCTTAAAAAAAGAAACCATATAAATGGAATACAAACATAGTCAGTGGAAACCTACCTGCATTTTAAGCAGATAATATAATCACAGTGAAAGGGGAGAAAAAGAAGTGATCTGAGTAAGCTGAGCACAGTACTTTGGCCATATACCCAAATGCCAGTAAAGCAGGATTGCTTTTTGCAGTGGTATGAATGACAGTTCTCAAATTACTTTTTGTATGTTATAGGACTGAGCAAATGAGTAAATATACAGGGTAACTGAGCCAGATTTCTCTTTGTTAGAAATTAATAATCTCTCTTTATTATTTAGTTTCAAATATGGACAGGCAGAAGACTAGACAAGCCTTGCGGTGTTGGGCTGAAAGTGGAACTATCAGTTTGAACTCACTGGTTTGTTAAATGGATGGATCAGTGTACACATATATGTATATATATACTCTATCACATGAAAAACACAGAAAGACAGATAGGTATCGAACATATGTCTATAAGTGCACATGTGTGCATGTGCTAAGTCGCTTCAGTCATGTCTGATTCGGCAACCCTATGGACTGTAGCCTGCCAGGCTCCTCTGTCCATGGGGATTCTCCAGGCAAGAATACTGGAGCAGGTTGCCATGCCCTCCTCCAGGGGATCTTCCTGACCCAGGAATGTGCGCTCACACACACACACATACACACTTATTTCCTGTCTCAGTCAGCTGAGAGGACTTGGAAGCAGTGACACTCCAGATACAATGAGTACACCGAGAGCACAGATCTTGGTTCCTAAATCCTACTAGACAGTTAAAAGGAATCAGGACTCCCTGGAGAAATGGCTGGTTCCAGGATTTGGCTAGGAAAGTGTATGCAAGCTGGGACACAAAGTAAAGAAGTGCTGAAAGAATGATGGGACACACCGAAAGAATACAGGAGCCAGCCAGAAGAGACTTCTACAGGCACAGTCAGGGACAGCTTATGCATCAAAGTAATAGTGATGATGGTTCAGTGAATGAAATAGGAATCCGTGAGTTCATACTGATACAAATGAAAGAATACATAAATGGAGAAGAAAAGAGAGCTCTTCCTTTTAGTAGAATGCCAACTACTAAACGGAGAAAGGGGATTTCTCTAGTGGTCCAGTGGCTAAGACTCTGTGCTCCCAATGGAGGGGCATGGGATCAATCCCTGCCAGGGAACTAGATTCCACATGTTGCAACTAAAACTCAGCACAGCCAAATAAATAAATAAATTAGAAAAAAAACAAAAACAAAAACAGAGAAGGGACATTAGAATCAGAAAAATCACCATTTTGCAAGTAACAGTAATAACTGATTTAAGCAAGACTGATTAACGGATGCTGTAAGTACTGGGATAAGTTTGATGGGACAGGACACTTACATAGTGTCAAAGAAGAATGTGAAAGTGAAGTCACTCAGTCATTTCGGACTCTTTGGACTGTAGCCTACCAGGTTCCACCATCCAGGGGATTTTACAGACCCCATGGACTGTAGCCTACCAGGTTCCACCATCCATGGGATTTTCCAGGCAAGAATACTGGAGTGGGTTGCCATTTCCTTCTCCAGGAGATCCTCCCGACCCAGGGACTGAACCCGGGTCTCCCACATGGTAGGCATTGTAGGCAGACGCTTTACCATCTGAGCCACCAGGGAAGATCCATATAGTGTCAAGGTAAGTCACAAATTCCTTGTTAATTTCAAAGGGAAAAATAATAACTTTATAATGAAGAAACCCGGTGGACAGTTCCTTAACTAAGTGACTGGGTTCAAATGTAATTATCATCGCTAATGGGACAAACTGACACCTCATGACTCCTGACATGATCCACGCAAAGGGCACTATATGTCTGTGCTGTTTCTGCCAAAAATGCATAATCTGAATCTTATCATGAGGAAATATCAGATGACCCAACTGAGGGACATCCTACAAAGCAGTTAGTCTGCAATCCTAAAAAAGGTCAAGGTCATAAAAGAAAGACTGAGAAATCGTTACTGATTAAAGGAGACTAAAGATATGACAACCAAACATGACGCAAGGTCCTAGACCGGCATCCTGAGTCTGGGGTAAAAAGAACATTATAAGGACAAATGAAAAACTCTGAGTAAGTACAGATAACAATATTGTTTGGACATTAAATTTCCTGATCTTGAGAACATACTGTGGTTACATAAAAGAATGTTCTTGCTCTTAGAAAATATACACTATAAATGACAAACCAAATGGGGCAAAATGTTAACAACTGCTGAGGCTTGGTAAAAGGAATAAGGGAGTGGTTATTCATACTAGTCTTACAAGTGTGAATTACATCTAAAAGTTACCAAAAAGAAAAAGAAAAAAAGATTACACTTCAAGCAAAATTTAAGTTCCCCTCCCCCAATTTTCAATTACCAACATACCCCGAAATGTATTTTCAGAGAAGACAGCAGAATTTCCTTGCTCCTTCTGTACAGAGCTCTCCTGGGACAATGTGGAAGGTTCTAGATCACAGAGTCCCACCCACTAAAGAGCTCTCAAAGCCCCATGTACACTGGCACACAGAGGAGAGGAGAGGTGGGGAAGCACAGGCAGGCGGCAGAGGCAGGAGCCCGGGGAAGGCAGGGCGCACCAGGCTCACCGTGCCAGAGCCACCGCAGTAGTGGAGGTGGGGAAGCACAGGCAGGTGGCAGAGGCAGGAGCCCGGGGGAGGCAGGGCACACCAGGCTCACCGGGCCGGAGCCGCCGCAGTAGTAGAGGTGGGGAAGCACAGGCAGGCGGCAGAGGCAGGAGCCCGGGGGAGGCAGGGTGCACCAGGCTCACCATGCCGGAGCCGCCGCAGTAGTGGCAGTGCTGAACCTTGGTGCCGGGCTCGTTCCCTTTGCCATCACACCGCTCACAGGTGTCAGTGATGTTCACGGTGAACTCCTTGTTGACGCCCTTGGCAGCTTGATTGAACGTCAAGTCCATGATGTACTAGAGAAATCAAGGGACCACTGTTACCGCTCTGAAAGTAAGGGAGAGCGCTGGCTAGGAGTTCACAATTACTGTTTCTTTTAAAGACTCTATTTTTTAAAGCAGTTTTAAGTTGAAAAAACAGTGAGGGAGGTAGAGATTTCTCTCATACCTTTGCCTCCACAGGTGCACAGCCTGCCTACCCTGTCATCAACATCACTCACCAGAATGATACATTTTTTTTTTATCAAGGATGAACCTACATTGACACAGCATGACCATCCAAAGCCCACAGTTTACATTAGGGTTCACTCTTGGTGCTGGATATTCTATGGGTCTGAACAAGTGTATAACAACACACATCCTCCTCATAGAATCATGCAAAGTATTTTCACTGTCCTAAAAATCCTATTCATGGCTCCACCAATTCATCTGTTCCCCTAGTCACTTTTTACTTTCTAACTTGTACTCTGTCAAGTTAAGAACAGATGGGACTCAACTGATTCTGCTCTACTCCTCACGATTTTCAACAGATAATACCTGTTGTGTAAATGAAAATGTGCTTTTCAACAAACTGAAAATGTTCACAGATAATATTTGCACATGGTCCTAACAGTTCAAACGATCCATAGTCATAACTTACATCGTAAAACACTTTCCCCGACCCTTGGGTTCTCTTCTGATAATGCCTGAAACAAGATATAAACACGGAAGAGGCAGGACTGGCAGTGCCTCCCTATGGACTACGCCTCCCAGAATAACGAGACAGGCTTTACATAAAATAATCACTCTAACTACGGACTCTCAGAGCCACGGGCCTGCTCTGATTAAGCAACTAAGAATACAGTAGAACTGAATGTACACATTATTAATGGTTTTTCAAATACTGGAACCACTTCCTACAAAGATGGCTGCCTCCCAATCACTCCATTTAAGCTGCTTTATCTTTTTCTTTGAGAAACAGAAACTGCTAAAAAATCTGTTTGCATCACACTTAGCAGCTGAAATTTGAACAATTCTTCAAAATGAGGGGCTTACCTCCTGAGGCTGATTGAACACACTCTGGAAATCGCCAAAAGAGGAGGATGAGAACTCCCCAAAGATCTTCCTGAAGAGCTCCTCTGGGTCAACCGTGGGACCTCCTTTCCAGTAGCTCTGCCCAGAGCTGCCGGCCCCAGGATCGAAGCCAGCGGAGCCATAGGTGTCATACTGCTTCCTCTTCACTTCATCACTCAGGACCTGCCGAGAAAAGCCCAGCAGTCAGTGCCCCCGAGGCTCCCGGGGCCCAGGGCACGGACACCAAGTACAGACGGTGGTGGCGGCCTATCAACATTAAACGTCCTGATCCTGTCAACTGTACTGAGGCTATGCAAATAGCCTGCCCTTAGAGAACACACACAGAAGCACTCAGGAACAGAGAGAGAACACATCTGTGACTCACCCTCCAATGGTCGGAGGCAGGGCGGGGGATGCACACGCATGCGTGCACACACACAGACACACATACACAGCTGATATACGACACCCTACATATCCCCAACCCCTTCAGCACGGCCGAGTCTGAGAAGCAGGTCCGCTCTCATTTAACTCTGCACTTGTTCAGCAACTGTTTCACACCCTCTTCGCTCTCAGATGACATTTTACACTCCTCCAGGGCAGTGGTGGTTTCTTCTTTTACAACATCCACCATCCCTACAAGGGGGAAGTCACCAAACAGGCATGGAACTGTTTAATCTGACAAGAAGGTCCCAGACCCAGCTAAAGTCCCAGTGACTGGGACTGGGAAAACAGATTATTGGGTTCTGTTCTTTGTTGAGATTCCTAGTGAGAGCTCACGTGAGCATTTTGGAATTGCGAAGTTTGTTTTTTTTTTCCCCTTCAACAAGGTGATCTGGAGGGGGACATGGCCTTCCCACTGAACCTTCTCACGCATCAGGTTGCCAGTGCAACACGCTCTGACCCACGCACACAGCTGAAAGACAGGGACTGCACACACTGGTGGGCCGTGTTACCTCATAGGCCTCTGCCAGCTGGGAGAACTTCTCCTTGGCTTTGGGATCATCCTTATTCGTGTCTGGGTGATATTTCTTGGCAAGCTAAGGGAGGAAATGGTCAATTAGTATGGACACAAGATGATCACTGAAACTGAACCCCAGACACCAGTCACACCTCACCTCCTTTGTAGCAGTTGTCAGACTTCACAACAGCAATTCTTAAGACAAGATTTAAGACTAAATCATCCCTAACTAGACTTATTATGATGATCATGTCATAGTGTATACGAATGTTGAATCATTATGTTGTACACCTGATACTAATATATCACCTATACCTCAATAAAAACACACTAAAAGCAAAACACACACAGCCAGGACTAAGAACATACACTCCATGAACTGTGCTCAGTTTTCAATTCTGATCAAAAGTTTATTACAAAATGGCAAACTGAGTTTTGGGAAAGGGAAAGAAAGAAAACTATCTCTTCAACTCTGAGGTGTGTATATGTTTTTCAACTGCAACAAATCTCTCAACAGAAATAACAACTAATTCTTTAGAACTTGGGGTCCTTTGTGAGAGATGCCAAAGAGTAAATCTGATTAGACTATCATCTATGCAAAAAGAGGGAAATAACTGGATAAATAAGTAGATATATCTGCTGTATAAATTAGTTTTGGAAGAGCAGACACTAAGCTGGAAAGGCTGACTGCTACAGCGGGGAGGGGATGGATGGGAAAGAGAGGTCTTCTCACTGCACGCTCCTCTGTACTATCTGAATTCAGAACAAGGGGAATGCATTACCTACTCAAAACACAGATTTAAATATTAAAAATTCAAACACTATCCTCACTTGGCTGTCCCGCGTACACAGGAGACCTGAGCAGCTCTAACACAAAGGTTTCCTCCTGGCCACGCTGAGCAGTGCTGTGCAACACCTTTGCAGGTGCTGACTGTCTGCTGCAGCTTACTGATGCCTTCCCAGTCTGGGTTTCCCTGGTGTGAGGGCAAGGAGGGCTCAGAGTCCTGAAGCTGAAAGGAACTGTGGGGACGGCCGGTCCCATCTCTGCCCGCAGCTGGCTGCTCACTCTGCACCAGAGACACTGGTCCTCACACCAGCATGTGATGGAAGCACGGCAGAGGCTCGGCCGGAAGGGAGCTCTCAAGGCAAAAAGTAGATCACGGTGGGTCGCAAGGCTGGTTCCAGGCCAAGGTAAGAAATGCCGATGCACTTGTGAGATCAAAGAAAGGCCCTTTGCACTCAGAAAGACCTGCATTTTAGTCTCCTAAATGCCACTGATCGGCTGTGTGGCCTCGGCAGCACATCATAACCTAACCAAGTCTTCTGCCTTGAGGATTAAATGATGTAAACGTGAAAAGTTTTCATCAAGGTCCAACCCCAGCAATTGCTCCGTAAAGCCTACTTTCTAAATTTTCGGTTTCAAATTACACAACTTTACCCAATTTTTTTATTTTCACACCTAAAAACTTGGATGGTTTCTACTCTCTCTTAAATGAAATCTCTAGTACGTGCTAAGGGCCTCACATGCCCCAATAAGTTGGTCCCAGTCTCCATCTCGCCAATCTTCACCTGCCTTTGCCGCCAGGTACCTGACCTTCCAGCTCAAAAGGAGAGACAAGCTATTTACTCTCCCAAGACGGACAAGCTAATCAAAACCACAGTGAGATATCACTTCACACCTGCTAAGGTGGCTTGGATCAAAAAGACAGGCTCTTTGAGGAAGACGCAGTTGCCTCTGCAGCGGAGCTCGATGCCACCTTCTCCTGCTCCTGACTCACTGCTGTTCGCTCTGGCCGAGGAACAAGGCAGTCAGGAAGCCGCACCGCACCATGGCCTTTAAAGATACCGGCAAGACTCCCGTGGAGCCAGTGGTGGCCATTCACCAGATTAGGATCACCCTCACCAGCTGCAACGTGAAGTCTCTGGAGAAGGTTGTGTGCTGATCTGATCAGAGGCACGAAGGAAAAGAATCTCTAAGTGAAAGGACCTGTTCGGATGCCTACCAAGACTCTGAGAATAACTACAAGGAAAACTCCTTGCAGTGAAGGTTCTAAGACTTGGGATAGATTCCAGATGAGGACCCACAAGCGACTCATTGACCTGCACAGCCCTTCTGAAATTGTCAAGCAGATCATTTTCATCAGCATTGAGCCAGGAGTCAAGGTGGAAATCACCACTGCCGATGCCTATTACAACCTTTTTAATAAACTGATAATCAGTTGTTTAAAAAAAAAAAAAAAAAAGATAAGTATTGGCGAGGATGCAGAAAAATCAGAACCCTCACACACTATGGTGAAAATCCAGAATGGTGCAGCCAGTCTAAAACAGTCTGGCACCAGAAACAAGTCCATACATCAATGGTCAATTAACCTACAACAAAGGAGGCAAGACTATACAATGGAGAAAAGACAGCCTCTTCAATAAGTGGTGCTGGGAAAACTGGACAACTGTATATAAAAGAATAAAATTAGAACACTTTCTAACACCATGAGTGATAGCCCCTCCATCATGTCCGACTCTTTGAAACCTCATCAACTACAGCCCGCCAGGCTCCCCTGTCCGTGGAATTCTCCAGGCAAGAACACTGGAGTGGGCTGCCATTTCCTTCTCCCTCTAACACCATATATAAAAATAAACTCAAAATAGATTAAAGACCTAAATATAAGACTGGATACTATAAAACTCCTAGAGGAAAACATAAGCAGAACACTTTTGACATTAATCACAGCAGTATCATATTGGATCCATATCCCAGAGTAATGGAAATAAGAACAAAATACATTAATGGGACCAAATTATACTTAAAAGGTTTTGCACAGTAAAGGAAGCTAAACAAAATGAAAAGACAACCTACAGAATGGGGGAAAGAGATTAATTTCCAAAATATACAAACAGCTTATATAGCTAGCTCAATATTAGCAAGAAAAAAAAATCCAATAAAAAAAATGGGCAAAAGACCCAAATAAACATTTCTCCAAAGAAGACAAACAGATGGCCAAAGGGCACATGAAAAGATGCTCAACACGGCTAATTATTACAGAAATGTAAATCAAAACTACAAAAGGGCTTTGGTCTCAGCAGCAGAAGCAAGATGACAAAGGGAACATCATCGTTTGGAAAGCGACGGAGTAAGACGCACAGGCTGTGCCACCGCTGTGGCTCCAAGGCCTACCACCTTCAGAAGTCAACTTGTGGCAAGTGTGGCTACCCTGCCAAGCAAAGAGAAAGTATAATTGCAGTGCTAAAGCTAAAAGACCAAATACCACCAGGACTGGTCGAATGAGGCACCTAAAACTTGTATACCCCAGATTCAGGCATGGATTCCGTGACAGAACTGCACCTAAACCCAAGGGAGCAGCTGTTCAGCATCCAGTTCATCTTAAGGATTTCAACGATTAGTCATGCAATAAATGTTCTGGCTTTAAAATAAAAACAACAAAAAAACTATAGTAAGGTATGACACACTGGTCAGCATGGCCATCATCAAAAATTTTACAAATAAATGTTTGAGAGGGTATGGAAAATCAATATCCATCAACTGATGAACAGATAAATAAAATGTAGTATACCCATGCAACAGAATATTTGACCACTAAAAGGAATGAAGTACTACTATCTGTTACAACGTGGAGGAACCTGGTAAATATTATTCTGAAGTTAAAAAAAAAAAAGTCACAAAAGTCTACATATTACATGATTTCATTTCTATGAAGTGTCCAGAATAGGCAAATCCCTAGAGACAGAAAGTAGGCTAGCGATTTCAAAGGCAGAAGAGAGAGGAGAACGGGGAATAAGGGCTTATAGCGTGAGGTTTCTTTTTGAGGTGCTGAAAGTGTTCTCAAATTGATTGCAGTGCTGCTTATACAACTCTTCGAATAAACTAAAGACCAGTGAGTTCTACCCATTAAAAAAAGAGAAAGAGGGAGAGAGAGAGTGGAGAGAACAGCTACTCAAGCCATAAGCTGTTAGGTTTGGTCTTGATCAGTACTGGTTCACAAATATTAGGCTTAGCCAAAGTTTTTATTTCCCCACCAAAAAAATTTTAAAAAGAAAGAAAAAAAAAAAAAAATCAAGACTCATAGCAAATTTGCACAAAAATAATTTTAAAAACTTCTCTTCTTTCTGGCCACACTGTGCACAGCTTGTGGAATCTCAGATCCCCAAGCAGGGATTGAACCCAGGCCACGGCAGTGAAAGCTTGGAATCCCAACCACCAGACCACCAGGAACTCCAAGTAACTTTTAAAATTTAAATTGTATTTATTAACCTTATTAAACTAATCTTCTTTATTCTGACATTATGGCTTCCCTAGATTTTATGGTATTAAGGTGCTTTCTTCCATCAAATGATATTAACAGATTGTACCTAATTATTTTTAACATCTGTATTAGGCAAAATACAAAAGATAGCATTCCTACATTGGCACCCTTGCTCTTTAGTTTTTTTAAATTTTTATTGTGTTGTGTTTTATTGTGTTGTGTTTTATTGTGTTTATTGATCAGAGCAAAAGTCTGGAAACCACAGATTGAGATAACTCACAGGCCACTTCACCAATCAGTCCAACACATTCTGGGATATGATGATGGGAGTTTCACATTTATTGAGTTAAAAAAATAATAATAATTCTAAATTCATAAACTTGTATTTGAATGCAAAGAATGAGTATCTAAAACTTAAGACCACCACATCTACCAATTCAGAAGACACAGAATAGACTTAAATACAAAAACAGCCATGGAAAAAGATTAAAAGAAAATCTCTGGTTGAGTCTCCATTTCCTGAAGCATTAACCAGCATGGCCACAGGCACTGAGAAACATGGTCTAGCAAAGCCAGCTTTATCAGCCAGCACACAACCTACATGTATGGGCGCGTGCACTGCACGGCTCAAGGTCACCCAGATCCACACCATCGTTTCCACAGTCTCGGCTCTAAAATCTGGCTTCTACACAGACCTGGTAATAGGCTTTCTTGATCTCCTTCTGGCTGGCATTCCGGGGCACTCCTAGTATCTGGTAATAATCTTCTTTAGCCAAATGGGTGCTCGTGTGGAAGGAGGCAGTACAAACAAAAGGGTACCGTTTTACTCCTGAAAAAGAAAAAAGGAAAGAAAATCACTCTGGGAATGTACTCAACAAATGGAAATTGCGAGTAAGCAACCAGCCAGGCCACACCTATGAAGGAGCTGAGGTAGGTCACAGCTTTTGGAGGCTGTTCTCCTCCAAGCCTTCTGGAGACCAAACTCACTGCACCTCAGAAACAGCTAAAGGGACTTCCCTGGTGGTCCAGTGGGTAAGAATCTGCCTGCCAATGCAGGGGACATAGGTTTGATACCTGGTCCAGGAAGATCCCACACGCCGTGGGGCAACTAAGCCCGTGAGCCACAGCTACTGAGCCCACGTGCTCTAGGGTCTGTGCTCCATAACAAGAAGCCACTGCAAGGAGAAGCCTGAGTGCAGCAACAGAGAGCCGGCGCAGCCAAAAACAAAACCAAAAACGGCTAAATCCAGAGTATACGGAAAATACAAAAATCAGAGTGCGGGGTGTGGCTAGTCCTCCTGGACTACACAAGGGCTGCAGCCTCATTACCTCTCCAGAGATGGGGCTGCACCTGGCGATGACTGAAAATCGATTTCACTCTCCTGTTACACAGCTGGCAGAGCACTTGCCACATCCCAGGTGCTGGCAGAGACTCACCTCACTTAAAGCTCAACAGCTCCCCAGGTTCTCTCCCGCCACCATGCGACCCTGAACATCTGCTTACGGGGTGGTTTTCAGAGTGTGGTCCCTGAACTAGCAGCATCATCGGCCTCCTGATGTACATTTTTCAGGTGCCACCCAAACCTGAATTCAAAACTCTGGAGGTAGGGTCCAACAAGCCGTGTCTAACAAGCCCTCCAGGGGATGATTCTGCTGCACACTGTTTGAGAACTGCTGGGCTAAAGAAATGATTGTTGGTCTTCAGCGTCACAGATCTCTTTAGGAGCATGTGATAAAAGCACTGACCCCTCCCCTAGAAACAATCAATACATATATACAGACGCACAAGCTTAAACAACCTTGTGCCAGAACCTCTGTTGACCCCAGAGCACGTCAGAGCATATGGCAGCCCTGCCTCCACGCCCTGCCTTCCTTTCAGGCCTCTTGCATCAGCAGCAGGGAGGAGGCTGATGGGACACAGCTACTCAACCTCCCTCTACTCTACCGACCTGTCACCAAGTGAAGGTGGGGGAGCCGCTCTACAACCTGCCTCCTAACCCCCAACCCATCCTGTGACAACTGAAGATAGGGAAGGCGGGGCTGGGGTGGTGCAGAACAGGCCAAGTTAAAGCAGAGGGGAGGGCCAAGAAAGAGAACGAGGACCAGGAGGCAGCTCCAGGTTTTTAAGTCAAAGGTTCCCCTGCCAGAGATTCAGCACTCATTCAGCAAACATGCCTGCCAGGCACTGGGCTCCTTGCAAGCAGAAAGCAGCAAATCACGCCAAAGGCCCTGCCCTCTGGGAGCTTGCATTCATTCATGATCTCAACACTGGACTAGGCATTGAGGACACAGACTGAGTGAAAGACTCAAAGCCAGTGCCCTTAAGGAGCTTCCAACCCAGCAGGGGCATGTGGGAAGCAGTGTGAGAAGGGATGTTAGTGCACAGGGACGCAGAGTGAGAACTCACAACAGTATCCCCTAACCAGGGCCTCTCAACCTCCACACTGTTGAAGATGGGAGGATCAGATTCCCTGCTGGGGGGTGGGGGTGCTGTTAAGGGCTGAATTCTGTCCCCCGCCCAAATTTATATGCTGAAGTCCTAACCCTCAGCACCTCAGAAAGTGACTGTATTTGGAAACGGGGATCTTTAAAGAGGACCCTAACAAAAATCTCGAACTACAGCCTTCAGAACTGTGAAAAAAGTAACCTTTTTCAGCCACTTATTCTCTGGTACTTTCTTATTGCTGCTCTGTGTATTTACTTTTATCCTAACATACCTATGTGCTTATTGGAAGATGTGTTAGCAGGATCCTCAGCTACCTAGTTACCAGGAGCACCTCCCAGTCTCAAACAGGTAACTAAAACTCCAGACACTGCCAGTTGCCCCCTGGAGGGCAGAATCACCCGCAGCTGAAAACCAGCACAACCCAGTCTCAGAAGTTTCAATGAAGGTATTCTAAGGCAGCTGCTGTTAAGCTGCAGAAATTAATTTGGCTAAGGAGGGCCGGAATCCGTCCAGATTTATGCCTGCAGTCCTGGCGTTGTTTGCAATAGCATTCTCATTCGCTTTCAAAAGTTCTCCCTTTGGTCTGGAGGGAGAAAGTCGTTGTGCAACTGCAGGTGCTACGACATGACTGGAGACTCAAGTAAGTGTGTGTGGAGGTGGGGTGGGGTAGAGGGGTGGTTAGAGATATAATGATAGGTGCTGGGAATAAACAGAAGGGCCTCTGAGTATGTTAGTTGTTGCTGTTGTTCAATGGCTAAATCGTGTCTGACTTTTTGTGACCCCATGGACTGCAGTACACCAGTCTTCCCTATCCTTCACTATCTCCCCAAATTTGCTCAAACTCACATCCATCGAGTCAGTGATGCTAAAGTTTGGATTTTATCGTGAGGACAACAGGGAGCTACTGCAAGTCTTAAACAGAGACTTGATCAGATTTGCATGAAAAAGAACTCTCAAACCATTAACAACAAGGACTGGGAAACTACTTAAAATCTGTGTAGGCACAAAAGACAGCCAAGGGTATGAGCATATCCAGGAAGGGTGCCAAGATTAAGGATAATCAGACAAGAGAACGAGTAGGAAACGGTCAGTTCAGTCGCTCAGTCATGTCTGACTCTTTGCGACCCCATGGACTGCAGCACACCAGGCCTTCCTGTGCATCACCAACTCCCAGAGTTTCCTCAAACTCATGTCCATTGAGTTGGTGATGTCATCCAACTATCTTATCCTCTGTCATCCCCTTCTCCTCCTGCCTTATCTTTCCCAGCATCAGGGTCTTTTCCAATGAGTCAGCTCTTTGCATCAGGTGGCCAAAATATTGGAGTTTCAGCATCAGTCCTTCCAATGAATATTCAGGACCAATTTCCTTTAGGATGGACTGGTTGGAATTTCTTGCAGTCCAGGGACTCTCAAGAGTCTTCTCCAACACCACAGTTCAAAAGCATCAATTCTTTGGTGCTCAGCTTTCTTCACAGTCCAACTCTCACATCCATACATGACCACCGGAAAAACCATAGTTTTGACTAGACGGATCTCTGTTGGCACAGTAATGTTTCTGCTTTTTAATATGCTGTCTAGGTTGGTCATAACTTTTCTTCCAAGGAGCAAGCATCTTTTAATTTCATGGCTGCAGTCACCATTGACAGTGATTTTGGAGCCCAAGAAAATAAAGTCTGTCACTGTTTCCACTGTTTCCCCATCTATTTGCCATGAAGTAATGGGACCAGATGCCATGATCTTCGTTTTCTGAATGTTGAGTTTCAAGCCAACTTTTTCACCCTCCTGTTTCACTTTCATCAAGAGGCTCTTTAGTTATTCTTCACATTCTGCCACAAGGGTGGTGTCATCTGCATATCTGATGTTATTGATATTTCTCCCAGCAATCCTGATTACAGCTAGTGCTTCATCCAGTCCAGCATTTCTCATGACGTACTCTGCATATAAGTTAAATAAGCAGGTGACAATATACAGCCTTGACATACTCCTTTCCAGATTTGGAACCAGTCTGTTGTTCCATGTCCAGTTCTAACTGTTGCTTCCTGACCTGCATACAGATCTCTCAGGAGGCAGGTCAGGTGGTCTGGTATTCCCATCTCTTTTAAGAATTTTCCAGTTTGCTGTGATCCACACAGTCAAAGGCTTTGGCATAGTCAATAAAGCAGATGTTTCTCTGGAACTCTCTCACTTTTTCAATGATCCAACGGATGTTGGCAATTTGACCCCTGGTTCCTCTGCCTTTTCTAAATCCAGCTTGAACATCTGGAAGTTCACGGTTCACATACTGTCGAAGCCTGGCTTGGAGAATTTTGAGCATTACTTTGCTAGTGTGTGAGATGAGTGCAATTGTGTGGTAGTTTGAGCATTCTTTGGCATTGCCCTTCTTAGAGATTGGAATGAAAACTGACCTTTCCGGTCCTGTGGCCACTGCGGAGTTTTCCACATTTGCTGGCATATTGAGTGCAGCACTTTCACAGCATCATCTTTTAGGACTTGAAATAGCCCAACTGGAATTCCATCACCTACACTAGCTTTGTTCGTAGTGATGCTTCCTAAGGCCCACTTGACTTCATATTCCAGGATGTCTGGCTCTAGGTGAGTGATCACACCATCATGATTATCTGGGTCATGAAGATCTTTTTTGTATAGTTACGTGTATTCTTGCCACCTCTTCTTAGTATCTTCTGCTTCTATTAGGTCCATACAATTTCTGTCTTTTATTAAGCCCATCTTTGCATGAAATGTTCCCTTGGTATCTCTAATTTTCTTGAAGAAATCTCTAGTCTTTCCCATTCTACTGTTTTCCTCTATTTCTTTGCATTGATCACTGAAGAAGGCTTTCTTAAATATCTCCTTGCTATTCTTTGGAACTCTGCATTCAAATGGATGTATCTTTCCTTTACTCCTTTGCCTTTCACTTCTCTTCTTTTCACAGCTATTTGTAAGGCCTCCTCAGACAACCATTTTGTCTTCTTGCATTTCTTTTTCCTGGGGATGGTCTTGATCCCTGCCTCCTGTACAACGTCATGGACCTCCGTCCATAGTTCTTCAGGCACTCTATCAGATCTGATCCCTTGAATCTATTTCTTATTTACATTGTATAGTCATAAGGGATTTGACTTAGGTCATACCTGAAAGGTCTAATGGTTTTCTCTACTTTCTTCAATTTAAGTCTGAATTTGGCAATGAGTTCATGATCTGAGCCACACTCAGCTCCTGGTCTTGTTTTGCTGACTGTATAGAGCCTCTCCAACTTTGGCTGCAAAGAATATAATCAATGTGATTTCGGTGTTGACCATCTGGTGATGTCCATGTGTTGAGTCATCTCTCGTGTGGTTGGAAGAGGGTGTCTGCTATGACCAGTCCGTTCTCTTGGCAAAACTCCACTAGCCTTTGCCCTGCTTCATTCTGTACTCCAAGGCCAAATTTGCCCGTTACTCCAGGTATTTCTTGACTTCCTACTTTTGCATTCTAGTCCTCTATAATGAAAAGGACATCTTTTTTTGGGTGTTAGTTCTAGAAGGTCTTGTAGGTCTTCATAGAACTGTTCAACTTCAGCTTCTTCAGCATTACTGGTTGGGGCATAGACTTGGATTACTGTGATACTGAATGGTTTTCCTTGGAAACAAACAGAGATCATTCTATTGTTTTTGAGATTGCATCCAAGTACTGCATTTCAGACTCTTTTTTTTGACCATGATGGCTACTCCATTTCTTCTAAGGGATTCTTGCCCACAGTAGTAGATATAATGGTCATCTGAGTTAAATTCACTATTTCAGTTCATTTTAGTTTGCTGACTCCTAAAATATTGATGTTCCATCTCCTGTTTGACCATTTCCAATTCGCCTTGATTTATGGAGAAGGCAATGGCAACCCACTCCAGTACTCTTGCCTGGAGAATCCCAGGGATGGAGGAGCCTGGTGGGCTGCGGTCTATGGGGTCACACAAAGTCAGACACAATTGAAGCGACTTAGCAGCAGCAGCAGCAGCAGCGTGGACCTAACATTCCGGGTTCCTATGCAACATTGCTCTTTACAGCATTGGACTTTACTTCCATCACCAGTCACAACCACAACTGGTGTTGCTTTGGCTCCATCTCATTCTTTCTGAAGTTAGTTCTCCACTGATCTCCAGTAGCATATTGGGCACCTACTGACCTGGGGAGTTCATCTTTCAGTGTCCTACCTTTTTGCCTTTTCATACTGTTCATGGGGTTCTCAAGGCAAGAATACTGGTTTGCCATTACAAATCAGAAGCAGGAAGCAGATCCATATTTTCTGGATCCCCATCCCCCGACTCACCCTAGATTTCCTAAAATATGAAAAGCAGATAGTGAGGGAGCAGCAGGTACCACTTTCTTTGGTCATATTTGAGAAAAAACAGCAGAGCTAGTGTCTGAGCGCTTCGCTTCACTGCAGGGGTGAGGGGTTACCTTGACCCACCCTGCCTCTTCCCCCCATCCCCCTTTAATCCAGAAGGCAGAGGTCGGTAGTGGCAAAGGTTCTGGAAGCTGCAGGTTCAACATCATGAGGAGACCACTTGGGCTTGGGTTAAGAACAGGAAGACAGTAATGTGTAAAACTGAATATAAAGACAAGTCACACTGAACTAGAAGTTTGATGGCTTCTGACACCATCCCCAAAGCATCAAAGATTAGCAATGATACAGCAAGAGTTCACTTAATAGATACATTCCCCACCACCCAAGATATGACCAATAAATGTCTGGACAATTTCAGAACAAGCCAGAATAGGATAAGCCTCCAAAGTCATTCCAAGAATAGCCAACCTTCCACTCTGGGAGAAGGTGTGAGGAAACTACCTTCCACTCTGGGAGAACAAGTCAGATATAAAGTGTTGTTTTAACATCATCTAATTGTACTACTGGATTTGCGATGAGATCGCAGACCAACGTTTGGGAGCTGAGTTGATGCCCTAAGATGTGATAGGTAACAGAGCACCATGAAGGACACTACCTCTCACACATGTTCAACACCTGATACAAAACATGCCCACTGTGGGCACTGGGCTCACTTGAGGAAAAGGACAGCTGACCGCATAGCTCCTCAGTAATGACCCCATGCCAGGCTCCCATTTAGCGCTTGTCTGTCTCCTTTCACACATACACAATCACCAAAAAATGTTCTCCAAATGTGTACATATGTGATATGAACAAATTTACCTTCACAGATATCTAAGGAATTATATTTCAGCATAAAGATGCAGGCAAATGCTATTCACAACAACCCTGATATTAGAAACTGTTGGCAAAACCTAAAAATGACCACTTTTGCTCATACTGAGAAATACAGCATGACATCACTTCCAAATCCTGAGGAAACCAGGGCAGACTACTGTGAGGAAATATAGGTAGCAGGAACACAATAAACAAATGGGATCACCTGACCAAAATCACATCCCATCTCTTTGTTCTCTGCTGTATCTCCAGTACCTAGAACAGAACCTGGCATATGACAAGTCCTCAATAAATACCTGTAAACTAAAATATTTTCAATTAAGGAATGAGCAGCACAAAAGGATTTAAATAATCCACCCAGGTTTCTCTCTGTCTCTCTCTCTCTCTCACACACACACACAACTGGAACCAGTGTTCACTGTACAAGGCAATCACAATTACTGATACATAATGACTGGCTTTTATGTAAGCATTACAAAACTGGATCTTATTAGGACATTATCTTAAGTAAATTACCTTGTCAGGCCCCTCTAATTAATCATCTCTGTAAGTTTATAGATAAATAGCATTTGCACAAATTCTAGGGGACACAAACATCAAGCACAATTCAGGCACATAATTAGTGGTTCAGTTTCCTCCTTCCTTATCTCACTATAAAGGACATTGCCCAAACACACAGCATAAGAAACCACCATGGCTAAGCTAAAAAGCTTAATATATGCTAATTCAAGATCACCCCCATCAATTACAGAAGCAGCAGGCAAGGAGCAATCCCTTTCTAGTTTTGTGACATTCTAAGGTTAACATCTAAGACTCGGTTACTTAACCTATAAAACAGAGTAACAGTAGGAATTCCCTGGCAGTCCAGTGGTTAGGAGTTCTCACTTTCACTGCAGGGGCCCAGCTCCACTCCTGGTTGGGGGACTAATATCCCACAAGACCACCAGCTTGGCCAAATAATAGTAAGTGTTTACCTCATGGAAGCAATCCATGCCTCATACATAGAAAGTGCTTAGTAAATATTAGTTTGCATTTTTATTGTAATAAGCAACACACTGTGCTCAGTCCCTAAAGTGTCCGACTCTTCCTGACTCCAAGGACTGTAGCCCGCAAGGCTCTGCCCATGGAATTTCCCAGGTACCAATAATGGAGTGGGGTGCCATTTCCTTCTCCATGGGATCTCCCCGACCCAGGGATAGAACCTGCATCTTCCGCACTGAGCCACCAGGGAAGCCCAATAACCAACATAAAGACCTCTAAAAAACAGTGTGCCCTTCGATCTACACCATGTGGCAGAAGAGACTAAGCTCTGAAAGAACAATTCTAGGTTCGAGACAACTCTCCTTATCTAACTTTATGACCTTGGGCGGGTCAACTCTGCTAGAACCTCAGTTTCCCATTCTTTAAAATGGGGATGATTATCCCCACCTTGTAGGGCTGTTACCATCAAGAGAGACCAGGTACACAGTGCCCACGGAGCCAAAGAGCCGGTGCTCACCGAATGGCAGTTACCTCTGCCCCGCCGCTACAGGCTAGGAAGTAGAGGGATGAGAAAGGAATTGGGCAGGGGAGCACTAGATGGCGGGAAAGAGGCCTCCAGAAATATTGCCAGAGAGGTGAAGGTTCACGGCCTCGGAGCGTTTCGTCCCCTCCGCTCGAGGCTCCACGCAGCTCTTCCTCCTTCGCCGCTTCTGAGCAGCCATTTGGGCCTCTCTGCCTCCTGCCGGCCCACCTCCCCAAAGCGGTTCCGCAAGTAGGTCAGAAGACACACTCCATCCCGCTACCCTCGTGGCTGGAGCGAAGAGAGTCACTCCTTTACAGGCCTTGGGCGCTAGAGCCTACCCTCACCTGTGAAGCTGACACCGGGTCTCAATGTCAGCAGCGCCCCGGGACCGCGACCTCCCAGGGAAGGCGGGAAGGCGGTGACGCTCAAATTGCGGCCCAGCGACGCCCCCACCACGCCCCCCATGGGCGGCCGGGCCCCTCTCCCCGCTGCAGCCGGCAGCCGCGGGGTCCCCACAGCCACCAGCAACCAGCGTGTGGAGCGCCGCGCCGCCATCTTGGCCCGGGGACACTGCGCCTGCGCCACCCGGCTCAAGGCGGCCTCACGAGGACGACGCACGCGCGCGGAGCCGGCGCTCCCGGGGGCGGGGCCTGCTGCGGGCACTCTAGCGGGGAGGGGGAGGGGAAAAAAAAAAAAAAACTACTAGCGTTGCGCGTGCGCTTCCGCACCCAGTGCGCTTTCTCGGTTGCCGACGCCGAAAAGGTATTTACTCTAAAACGTGCTAACTGGTAACTTGGCTTAAGAAGACCCTTCATTCTGTGCTGGACGATCAATACTTCACCTTATCTGTGTAAAGACGTGGTTGAATGTAGCCGAATGTAACGGGTCTGAAGGGCGTGGCGGGGGGGGGGGGGGGGGGAACCGGACTACAAGTCCCGGCGTGCAATGCGGCCTTACATCCCACAGATCCCAGCATGCCGTGCGGCTTCCTTTTTCTTGACCCTGTGTCTCAGGTTTTCTAGCTGAGGCTTATTCACTCGTGTGCGCAAGCGGTTACCTTGGTTAACCTATTTCCCAGAGCCAGGCTCCACGCTCACTCTTCCTCTGGCTGATTCACCACGAAAAGGACAGATCGCTCGGCTTTCTGCTAAGCGTTATTTGTCTTCTCCAAACCTGTGGTAAACTTGCCGATCGCGGACTGTGAGCCGAGCTACCCAAAAAGGAGTTTAATAAACGTTGCGGGTACCTACACGGTGCCACGCGCGTTCTAGAACGTCGAGGATACAATGATGACTGACACACCATCCCTGCTTTGGAGGAGCACACAGTGAGGCGAGAGGCATCTTAACCACTGAGATAACGTGGTCGGTGCTATCGAAGGTATAAACAGTGTTACAGGCACACAGGCGAGGGGGTTTCTCCGACAGATTGGTGTCAGGGAAGGCATCTAAGAGGCAACATTTGAGTTGGACTTTGGTGAAAACTGCGCCAGGTTGGAGTGGAGGGGAAGAGTGTTCTAAGTAGCAAGAACTTCAAAAGCAGATGCGAAAGTACTTGCCCTGTACGCGCTAGCTAAACTTGGGATATATGACTGGAGATGAGTCTAGAAAGAACCTGGCCTGGTTAGTCCTGCAGAGGGGTTTCCACTTTCACACTCCCACCACCACCACCCCTAACAATAGAAAGGAACCTGAGGACTCCTGGATGGATCTAAGGTGATGTGTGCTCCTTGCCCCTCTCCCATTACACATGATTTTTGTGTATGTGGTTATTAATCTGGGGAAATATCCATAGCTTTCATCAGTCAAATTCTCCACAGGCTCTAAGATTGAAAGAAGGTTAAAAACCACTGGTCCAGTGAAGAACGGTTAGGAGGCTGCTGTAAACTGCAAGGAATACTTGAGAGTTTGGGCTAGGGAATTAAGAGAACTGAGGTGAGCAAGGGTTATCATAGAGAAACAGGAAAAGATTGACATGGGATGGGAAGTGGGTATAAGTTTGTTTGATATATTCAACAAATATTTAAATGTCTCCAGCATAGTGCTTTTGGGGTTCCCTGGTGGCCCAGGTGATAAAGAATGCGTCTGCAATTGGGGAGACCTGGGTTCAATCCCTTGGTTGGGAAGATCCCCTGGAGAATGGTGCGGCAACCCATTCTAGTATTCTCGTCTGGAGACTTCCCATGGGCAGAGAAGCCTGGCAGGCTACAGTCCTTGGGGTTGCAAAGAGTCAGACACGACTGAGCGACTAAGCACAGCACAGCATAGTGCTTTAAGAGTGTGGGCTCTGGAGTCAGACTGCCTGGGACCGAATCCCAGCTCTGCCAGTTAACAGTTGTGTATCCTTGACAATTTACTTTACCTCTCTGTGCCCGTTTCCTTTTTATTAAAATGGGCATAGTAGTACCAGGGCGTAGTGATACCTCAAGGGATCATCTGAGGAGAGAGTGAGATAATCCGTGTGAAGCCTTCATACTGTATTTGGCATGTAGTAGGTGCTCAGTATGTGCTGAGGCTCTGTGCTAAGCACTGGGACACCAGAGAAAACGCTGATAGTTACTTGCCCACAGGGATTCCAAAACCTAAGGGGAGGCGGGAGGGTGCTGGTTGAGAGAAGTACAGCTTTGAGGAATAAAAGTTGAGAACAAGAGCCAAAGAGATTTTCATTTACCACCTCAGAGTAAGTTAGGAATGAGGGCTCACTAGTATGAAAACTTTGTCAGCCTTGTAACCCTCATTTTTTGGTATTTTAGTCCCCCTCCTCCATCTATTTCCCCGTAGTGATTAACAGCGAAGATCCTCCATACAGAAAGTGGGTACGTATTCTTGTTTTAGTGGGTAGCTGGAAGGCTATTTGTCAGAGAGCCTATATCTCCTCTTATGAAGCAGAGAGCCCCAGGGTAGTGGAGTGGGTGAGGGTGGATACTAAAGGAGGGAAGAAAGGCCCTCAACACAACACAGAAAGCCTCTGGCAAAATTCCCTGGTGAGGGGACTTCCCTGTGGTCCAGTGGTTAAGACTCCACCTGCCAATGCAGGGGACATGGGTTCAATCCCTGGTCGGGAACTAAGATCCCAGACGCCACGGGGCAGCTATACCCGCATACCTCAACTAGGGGCAACTATACCTGCATGCCTCAACTAGAGACACAGCTGGAAAAAAAAAAAAAGACTCCCTGGAGAGAATAGCCTAGGCCTGCTCCTGGTTTCTCTCACTGCTGATCACCATAGAAAAACAGGAGATGATACAATTACTAAATGTGAGTATGGTACAAAGCTTGGGAAGTCTCCACAGAAGTGGTCCTTGGTTTGTGCTTCCTGAATCAGCCTGAGTCATGGTTGTTTGGAGACAATGAATATGCTCTTTTTATGTTCTTTAAGCAGTGGTCATGCCAAACTAAAAATCCTGGGAAAGGAGCGGTTTGGGGGAAAAAGATAATGAAGTGGTTTTTGTTTTTTTTTTTCTTTTGGCTACGCTGGGTCTTCACTGCAGTGCTTGGGTTTTGTTGGTGCAGAGCACAGGCGTTAGGCACGTGAGCTCAGTGGTTTTGGCTTGCTGGCTGTAGGGTGTGCGGGCTTCAGTAGTTGCGGCACAAGGGCTCATTAGTTGTGGCTCTTGGGCCCTGGAGCATACAGGCTTCAGTAGTTGTGATGCACTGGCTTAGTGGCTCCGCAGCAGGTGGAATCTTCCCGGACCAGGGATCAAACCCCTGTCTCCTGCATTGGCAGGCAGGTTCCCATCCCCTGTGCCACCAGCGAAGTCTGATAATGAATTATCTTTATTTGGACGTAACCACCTTGAGATATCTACGGGACCAACTTCAGGCAGTCTCTTTCCGGTTCACAAAGAACTTCCTCATGTTTTCCCTCCTGATACAATCACAGCCCTCTAGGTTAAGTAGGGCAGAGGCTAGCCCCATTTTTATGAATGGACCCTCTCCCCAGCGTCCTGCAAAACAACACCAAACTAAGCCCTGAAAAGTGGAAAGACTTCTCCAACGACACACAGCTTGTGGGTCAGTGAACCAAGATCTTCTAACAGTCAAACCAGAGCTCTTTCCTTTAAACCATGTGCCTTCATAGATTATGATCAATAGTTCCCAGTCATACAGCTCTGGATGGCTTACAGAGCACTTCCTCATGCAGAATTTCATTTGCTTTTCACAGCGAAAGGAAGCAGGGCTAATATTTACTACCACCCTCACCTACAGACTATTTCAGTGCCATACAAGTCTTTCAGCTGTGATGAAACGCAAACAGATCCTCCCCAGGCTTGTGATTAAAAAACTGGGATGAGCACACAGGACACAGCTACCCACACTGTCGGGCAGAATATGTCCTGGGTCTGCTTCCTCCACCACTTCCCCCCAACTCCCGCTGCCCCCCTTTCCAGTCTAAAGCCAAAAACTTGAGCTTTAAGGAGAAACAAACGTTTTGCAAGAGGCAGACAAGTTGCGCAAGCCTCTCCCCATCTTCACTTCTCATTTTACTATTCCACTGGGCCCTCTCCGGCTCCCCCAAGTTGAGGAGGTCTGTGAGCGCTAGCAGGGAATTGAAGCATGGTCCACCAGGACATGCCGGACTGAAGGCCAAGGGAGACCAGAGGGTCTACCCTATGATTTCCAGTGGACACTGGCCACCTGAGGTACAAGGGACCTCCCAAGTCCTTGGCTCTGTGATGGAGTGGCTGGTCCTTCTCCACTGTGAGTGAGGAGCCCTTCCAGGGAGGGCAGAAGGGCCTAAGCCTTCAAGGGCAATACAAGCCAGCTCACCATTTCTCTAGTAGTGTTTTCTTTCCTCCCCAAGAGTGTGTGTGTGTTAGTTGCTCTGTCATGTCTGACTTTATGATCCCGTGGACTGTAGCCCACCAGGTTCCTCTGTCTGTGAGGATTCTCCAGGCAAACATACTGGAATGGGGTACCAATCCCTTCTCCAGGGTATCTTCCAGACCCAGAAATTGAACCCGGGTCTCCTGCATTGCAGGCAGATTCTTTAACCATCTAAGCTACCAGGGGAGCCCAAGAGAGTATGGGACAATTCCAAGGAAGTGTGGAGTGTCGGGCCCAGATATTCCCAGGCCTGACCTCTGCAATGGGTGTTGTTCCCTGCAGCAGGAGATGAACTGTGTCCTTGCCTGGCTCACCCAGGTACTTCCAATGGGACTTTCGTGGTAATGATTTCCTTAAAAGCCCTTTAAACCACAAGTGACTCCAGCTCCCAGCTGAATACCCTTCTGCCCAAACTAGGCTTAAACTTCAGCAGTGTTTTACAAACCTGAAAAATGAAAGGAACTTTTTTTTTTTTTTTAATACTTATTTAATTTGGCTCTGTGGGGTCTTAGCTGCAGCACCAGGGATCTTCTTCATGTCACGGAGCTTCTTTTGTTGTGGCTCATGGACTCTCTAGTTGTGACCTGTGGGCTTAGTTGTCCCGTGGTATGTGGGATCTTCGTTCCCCAACCAGGGATTGATCCCATGTCCCCCTGCATTGCAAGGTGGATTTTTATTTATCATTTTCTTTTAATTATAGGGGGGTGGTTCCCTATGCCGTGTAGCCCGCCGTGCTCCTCTGTCAATGGAACTCTCCAGGCAAGAATACTGGAGTGGGTTGCCATTCCCTTCTCCAGGGGATCTTCTCAACCAAGAGATGGAACCTGGGTCTCCCACATTGTGGCCAGATTCTATATGGTCTGAGCCACCAGGGAAGCCCTGCAAGGTGGATTTTTAACCATTGGACCACCAGGGGAGTCCCTGAAAGGAACTCTTAAATGGAATAAAAAGGTGAGGTGGGGGGGATCACAGATGCTGAGAACTCTGGATCCCCCAGTGATTAGCAGACTCCAAAGTGCAAAACATCACCTTAGAACATGACAGACTTTTCTATGGAAATGTCCTTTAGTTGTGAATTATCACCACAAAAGTTAAAGTGTGTGTTTCTATTCAAATATTCGGGGACTTCCCTGGTGGTCCAGTGGTTAAGACTGTGGGCTTCCATTGCAGGGGGCATGGTTTCGATCCCTGGTCATGGAACTAAGATTCCCCCGTGCTGCATGGTGTGGCCAAAAATAAATATACATAACTTGCAAAAAATCAGAACAAATCACTAGATGTAGTAAGACTCCTGAACCCCAAGACTACGTGGGTACACCTCCATAAACAAGAAAATAACACAAGCTACACTGTCATGTTTTTCTCCATTTTTGAAATGTATTTTCTTGCTTAATAGTTCTTTTCCTGTGTTGACATAACTACACATGCCTTTCTATGCCAGCTCCTGAAATGAACATGGCTTATGCATAAAAAAATGTTTTCAATGTATATTTTAATAAACAGTCATTTCAGGGGCAGATAACTAGATCTAAATAATTTGCTGTTGGCACTGCAGCTGGCCTCATCTCTCTCTCTCTCGCAAAAATTCTACTTTACGGAAACCATTGACCTTGCTGAAGATTAAGGGAACACCATGTCAGATACTTCTTTTCTTTAGCATCATAGTATAAAATAAAGATGCATCCTAAGGCTCTTTAATGCTTTTGTGTGTGTGTGTGGTTTCTTTTTGCTTGTCCCTTTTCTTTCTGCTGATGTCTCTTCCTGTGGTTACATGAAGCACTTCTGATTTTTCCAAAATCACTACAACTGGACTCCCAAATTCTTGTTCATTATTACTCTTGGAAATAGGACCTGTGAAATCGACATCATCTTGCCATGCACCTAGCTAACCAGACATCCTCCCTTTGTTGAAATTTGATCCATATTTTGATAGACTGCCTTTGAGGGTGGAGAGGTGTCTTCCAGTGTCCTTATAAGCAAACAGAGAGGTTGGGATTCTAGGATTGCAGAGACAAAGCTAGTAATTCTAGCCCTAGGGGGCTAGAAAGAATCCTGCAGGCTGTGAGTTGAGTTTTGCAATCCATGAAGAAATGTATTCTGCTCAAGTCTGCAGCAGTCTTCCAGGTCTGAACTCTCTACTAGAATCACTCTCTCCAGCCAGAATGGACCTGGCTACATGTGGGATGGTCACTCTCTGGGCCTTGATGATGTCCCTCTGGCCCTTCCCTCTCCCCTGCTATGGCACTCAAGTTGGTCACTATGGCAATCGAAAAGTTGACATTCTTCTAGTTTTTTCCACCAGCCCCTAGTTTGTAGCAAGAGTTACATGACCCAGCACAGCCAGGGTCAGAACTTTAACCCCTAGAGGTAACAAATGGACATGATTAGTCACTCTGCTGTGTCTGACTCTTTGCCACCCCATGGACTGCAGCACACCAAGTTTCCCTGTCCTTTACTATTTCCTGGAGTTGCTCAAACTCATATCCATTGAGTCGGTGATGCCATCCAACCATCTCATCCTCTTTTGCCCTCTTCTCCTCCTGTCCTCAATCTCTCCCAGCATCAGGGTCTTTTCCAGTGAGTTGGCTCTTTGCATCAGGTGGCCAGAGTATTGGAGTGTCAGCTTCAGCATCAGTCCTTCCAATGAATATTCAGGATTGATTTCCTTTAGGATTGACTGGTTAGATCTCCTTGCTGTCCAGTGGGCTCTCAAGAGTCTTCCCTAGCATCACAGTTTGAAAGCATCAAATGGACATTCCATGGGCTAAATTTGGTCTGCAGATATGGGGACCTTACACCAAAGGAAATAAGCCAGTCACAGAAGGATAAATGGTGTAGTATTCACTTAGATTTGGTATCTAAAGTAGTCAAATTCATAGAAACAGGAAGCAGAATGATGGTTACTAGGGGTTGGGGAAATGGGGAGCTGTTGTCTAATGGCTATAGTTCCAGTGTTGCATGAAAAAGTTGAACACTCCTGAACTGTATAGGTAAAAATGTTATATTTTTTTTTTGCCACAATTTTTTATAAAAAGCACAAGCGATGTCTGCAATAATTGAACACCACAACCAACCAACTGAAGATTGCACTAATGGTTCCTTTTGCAAAGCTGCTGGAATTCCACTGTCTGAAGAGTATGTCGTGGGAAAGCTACACTTCAGTGGCTGCCAGCCTGCTCAAAATTCAAAATCCCAGCTCAGTCAACTTAACCTGACAGTCTATGGAGATCAAAGTTCCCTCGTAACTCAGTAATGGCCTCTGAGTAGTCACAGTTTACCTGTGAGAACTGAAAAAAAGAACTTGCATTTTAGGGATCCATGCATGCTCGTCGCCAGGCGGAGCTTTCAGAATGACCCTCTAGGCATCCTGCCTCAGCTGAAGCTGTTGTCTGCAGCCAGCTGCGGAAAGCGAGTTTTCACAGCAGCTGGCCACTGCGACTGATCATTCGTCTTCCTCAGATCAAAGTCCCCTTTCCAGACACGCCTGAGCAGGTGTTCTGTCTGGTATCAAGCAGAAAGCCTATTCTGGAATTACAGAGTCAATTTTCAAAGCGAAGAGAAAGGCTTGTGGAATGAATGACCCCAGGTTTGTTCGGTAACTAAACAAGAAGCGCTGGTTGGGCAAATTGGCCATTCAAGGGATTCTCCATAGCTCTTATCTACTGCCGTTTCAGCTTATCTGTAATTGATTGATTGCCTACCAGGAGTCTTGGCCCACAGCGCCCAAGGCCTGCTGCCAAGACTTGCCCTTATAAGGGACGCTGAAGGCTCCATTACCCCCTCCTACGGAGCCCACCTGACCTAAGCAGGGTGGGTGAGAAGCGGAGCCTTTAGGTCCCACCGGCAGGGATTTGCATCAGATACGGGCTCTCCTCTGCTGCCATTCATTATCCCTGTGACTCGGTGCCAGCGGCGCCTGAGAGCGTTCCCTGTCTCCGAAATGGAGCTAGTTCATTTCTGCTTTCCCTCCTCCCGGAGAAGGGCGTGCCCCGAACCCTGGAAAGCCTCCCGGGGACAAACCCTGCCCACGAAATCGCAGCCGTGGTCCAGGGTCCTGCACGCCCAACCCGGCCGGGGGCGGACAGCTCGCCGCACGTGACCTCTAGGTCCGCGACTCCAACCCTCCGGCATTGGGGCGTGGCCTCGAGGGGCGGTCGAGCGGCGATTGGCCGGGAGGTGGGGCCTGCGCCGTGCGCGCGGAGGGAGAGGGGGGTGGGGGTGTGGCCCGACAGGCCGGAGAGGGCTGCGATTGGCTTGGGGGAGTGGCCACGGGCGGCAGGCGGCGGGTGGGGCCGGAGGCGGCGGGAGTCCCGGCTGCGAGCCGTGCACCTGAGAGCCGACGCCCGTGTCCCCGAAGCTGCACCCGCCGCTGTCCCCGCCGCCATGAACCGCTTCAAGGTGTCCAAGTTCCGGCACACGGAGGCTCGGCAGCCCCGCCGCGAGGTAAGCCCGGCTTCCGTAGCCCCTTGCCCGGCGGCAACCCTTCCCCCGCCCCTGGCCCAGCGCGGGGACCCCCCCACCCCGAGCCCGCCTGCCCCAGGGGCGCCCCCTTAAGGCCCGGGTCAGGCGTCCAGGCCGCCCTGTGGCCGCGCGGCGGTCAGAGCCTGGAGCTCCTGGGACACTGGGCTCTCGTTGAGCACCGAGGTCCTGCCTCGCAACGGGACCCCCGAGGCGGCGCCGCCCGCCCGGTGGGGCCGAGGCCTGAGGCCTACGAGGCTGCCTGCCTTCCCGGCTTCCGGTCGGCCTCGCCTGGGAGCCACAGCGCCTCCTCCCCGCCTCCTCGACCGCCCCTGCCCGGGGCTGGGGTGCGAGAGAGATGCTCCTCTCTGTCCTGGCCTTGGAGAGTCCGGGTGTGTCACTGGAGAGGGGGAGCTCCTCGACCAGAGACGCGCGCCTCCCTTGGGTTTCCGCCGGCGTTTCCTCTCGCGGCTGGCTTGAGCTCTTCCCCTACTCAGGGTGATGCTGCCAAAGCCTGGGTGGGGCGTGGGAAGCCGAAGCAGGTGGAGGCCAGAGAAAGAGCTGAATCAGGTGGCGGGGGCGTCCCCAGGGCCCCCCGGAAAGGCAGGAGGCCTGATGAGGGATGTGCTTCAGAGTCGATGCCAGCCCCGGTCTGCAGTGAAACATTATTTGGAAGGCCTGGGAGTGTCTTCCAATAATGAAGAGGAGAAACTGACCTCTGGTGACCCCATCAGAGGCCATCTCACCTCAGGACAACCTGAAGCAGAAGCCTGGTTCTGATCTTCCGGACAGTGTTTCCGGGGCACGTCCCACGTGCCGTGTGCAGCTGCTGGAACCACAGTGGTGAACACAACAGCAATTTCCTCCCTCTCTGGTGCTTACAGGCTCAGGAGAGAGACAGACAGCAAGCATGCAGGCAGGCAAGGGCAGTGTAAGTTTTAATAAGTGCACTGGAGAACACACACGGTGGCGCTGGGATTAAGATGGAGATGGACCTAGAGGTGGAATTAACCTCGGTAGGGTAGTCCAGGACGTCAGCTGGGAGGAGGTGACATTTAAGCTAAGGCAGGAAGGGTGAAGAAGCAGCTGGGCACTCGGGAAGAGTGGGGTTAGAAGGAGCCAGGTGGAGGAAGGAAAGTGGGGCAGGGTGGTTGGAGGGCAGTGAGAGGGAAGCATGATGTCAGATTAGTGCAGAGTGGGCCTGCAGAGCCCGAGAGCCCCAGGAAGAAGCTGGGTTTTCTTTTGAGTGCAGCGGGAGCCATCAAAGGGTTGAAGGGGTGGTGGCGGAGAGGTTCTCACATTTGCATTTAAGACCGTCGCTCGGTGTAGTCAGTATGCTTGGAGAGGTCTAGAGTGGACTTGAGGGACTCAAGTGGACTTGTTCCTGGTGGACTTCAATCCAGAAAGGCAAGCAGGCAGGTGTGGAACTAGAGATAGCAGAGAGAGCTTAACACGGTTTACATGTTAGGGAGATGGGAAGACAGGTGGTCTGTTCTCTTTGTCAGAACTATTGTATTTCCTGTCACTGTATTTGTACAGTAAACACGAGTCCAGAGGGAAGAATAATAGTGGATGATAACATCCTACCCCAGCAGGTGAACATTGAAATAGAAACTAGGGTGGTGGAGGTGGTTTCCGGGACACTGTCAATGGGTGGGCTGGGACATGTGGGTGCTCGATGATCGTCAGGGATCCTGTGAGGTGCTGATAGAAGAAACATTGGGACCTCGCTGAGCTCAGTCTTAGAAAAAGAGTTGCTCTGTTCTTCTCCTGGGGGTGTTAACATTATTGTCTATTCGTGGGGGTGCATCGTTCACCTGACTATAGGACTTCGTGGAAAGGCCTTGACTGTCCCCTTTCTGAGCTTGTGTATTTTCTCCCTCCGGGGCTTGGAGGAGACTCGTACTTGGTGGAGACCTTCAGTAATGCCGTTGAGGAAGTTGAGTCCATCTATCTTAGATGCTCACTTCTCCTTTCTCTTCTCTCTCCCTTTTAACAGAGTCAGTACCCACCCCCAGCCAACACACACACTGCCCAGTTAGCCCCTTAACTTCGTTCAGCCTGAGCTTCCTTCTGACATTTTCCTGCCCCTTATTAGAGAACTTACTTAATACTCAAAATTGACCCCCTTATGACAGGTTGTTGTTTCAAGGACATTTTTTGTATTTTCTAAGGGACTGTGCGTGGGGACAGGGTTTGATCCAAAAGCTGCATCTCTAATGGTGCAGCTTTAAGGTAGAGTCTCTCTCCATTATGCCCTACTCCCTGCTTTAGGCAGAGCCCTAGCCAACCCTTTTTTTCTGTTGTTCTCTATTTTCAGGCCTGGATCGGTGACATTCGAGCAGGTGCTGCCCCCTCATGTGGGAACCATATCAAAGCCAGCTGCAGCTTAATTGCATTCAACTCTGACCATCCAGGTAGGGAGGTGAACGTGGATGTGGAGAGTCAGACGTTGTCACCCTACCAAGGGCAGAAGGACAGCCTCGTTGTAGGCCAGAGGCTTGGAGGGACCTCTCGGGGTTCAGAAGTCAGCACCATGAAGGGCCTTAGACGCCTGCAAAGCGGTCAATGTGCAGTAAGCAGATGGACTTCAGTTGGGCGTTTGACAGCACACGTTGTATAAACGTGTTGGCTGTGGTCTGGGGTGGGGGTGGGGGCTGTTGCTTTTGTTTTCAGCAGTCCCGATATGCAGCCCACTCCTCATGTCGGGGCAGCTGAGATCAATAGGGAGGTAAAAGCTCCCTGTGTTAGTTGGGACTCTGAAGGTTGCTAGTGATGACTCAGACCTCAAATTGACTTAAGCAAGAAACGCATAAAACAGATACAATTTGGTTTATATAACTAAATTTCAGGGGGTTCAGGCAAAGCTGTATCTCACTGTATCCTGTCCCTCAGCTCTGCTGCTCTTGGGTGACGGCTTCTTTCTCAAGTAGAATTGGGAAGGTGGCAGCTGGTGGCCCCGAGCCGACTACTAAGGCCAAACAGCGCCGTAGAGAGACAACTGTGTCTTTGCATAGTCGATGTCACAGAGGAGTCTTGTGTGGGGCAGGAACCGAACCCGGACCAACCACTCCATCCAGAAGGACATGGTCTTACTGTTGGTGGAGGCTCCGGGAAGGTCCGAGGCCAAGCTTTTGGGTCTCGTGTCCTCTGGGAGCCCTGGGCAGTAGATCCCCCATTAGGCCTGAAGTCAGAGCCCCTGTGTTTGTTTGATAGGTGTACTGGGCATCGTGCCTCTGGAAAGCCAGGGAGAGGACAAGAGACAGGTGACCCACCTGGGCTGCCATTCAGGTGAGTAGAGACTGGACCCAGGAAGCCTGCAACTCACCCCTCCTGCCCTGGGGCCAGGGATTCCTACTCACCTGGTCCTGCACCCCCGTGGTTGGCTGGGCCCCTCCTGTCATCCTCTCTGTGGGAAAGCTGTTGCTGGTTGAGAACTCCAGCCTGGGCAGAGAGGAGGGAAGCTGGTGCTCCAGGTGGTCAGGCTGGAAGGAGGAGGGGTATGCACTGGCCTGTGGTCCAGGCTGATGATGGCTCCCTGTCACCGTGGAAGACTCAAGCCCGTGTGGTTCTTAGCCCTGTGTGCTCGTCTAGAGCCCAGCAGATCACCTCTCACAGCAGGCATCCTCCCAGTCAGGCAGGCTGCTGAGGGCCCTCCAAGGAGGGGGCGGGTTGGGCTGCAGAGCCAGAGATGGGCCCTCACAAAGAGAGCTTTTGTCCACCCCTGCAGCTGCTCTGGGGGCGCCCAGCAGTCCGCCTGGCAGTCTGCCCGCATCGAGGGAACAGTTTGGTCTTCTCAGGCTGCAGCAGCGCCTCTTCTTTCCCCGTCCAGCTGCAGTGGCCACGGGCCCAGACCCTCTGGCCTGTGTTCCTGGCCGCCTGTTGGGTGGCCTGGGGTGAGAGAAGGGCGCTGATCCTTCATCCCCAGTCTGGGTGTGCAGCTCAGTGTCTCGGTCCTGATGCAGAGGGTGGCGGTTAATAAGATGATGGTAGTGAAGAATGATGGAGCTTTCCGTGGGCACTCAGTGCTGTCTTCATTTTCTTACCCCATCCTTGTTTAAAACTTAAAACTTTGTCAAGGTATTGTTTACACACTTATAAACGTTGCTTGTTTTATATGACGCATTTGATGACTTTTGTTAAAGTAACAGGGTCGGGTATCCCACCATTGAGTTTTAGAGCATTTCCATTATCCTGAAAAGACCCCCCTCATGTCCCTTGGCAGTTAATGTGTTTGCCTCGGGCGCTGAAGCCTCAGGCATTCATGGACCTTTCTGCCTCTGCAGGAGGGGCTGTGAGCTACTGTGTGGCCAGAACTGGCCCGCTGCCTGTCTTTGTAAATAGTTTTATTGGAACACGGCCACGCCTCTTCATTGACTTACGGTCTGTGGCTGCTTTTCCCAACAACTGCAGAGCTAAGGAGATGGGTACCGTATGTCCCTCGAAGTCTGAAATGTTTTCTGTCCCGGCCTTCACAGAAAACGTTGGTTGATTTCTGCTCTGTGGACTGGCCTTCTCTGGATGTTTCACATAAATGGATTCACGTTATATGTAGCCTTTCAAATCTGGTCTGTTTCATTCGGCGTTATGTCTTTGCGATCCATCTAATGTGGCCCATAGATGAGTTCTGCTTTCTCATACTTTTCTGAAGTAGGTTTCTATTTTTATTTTTTATCTGACTGCGCCATACAGTTTGCAGAATCTTAGTTCCCCGACCAGGGATTGAACCTGGAACCATGGCAATGAAAACACCAGGTCCTAACCACTGGACCACCAGTGAATTCCCAAGAAGTAGGTTTTTAAATAACCGATTTTTCAGCTAAGAAAACCAAGGCTCAAAGGGATTATTAGGAACTTAGCGATTTTGGCATTGCTGCTGGCAGAGCCGGAGTCAGAACCCAGATATTTTAGGTACAGCGCTGTTGGCTTTGTGATTCTTCTTCACAGGGAGGCAGCCCCAAGTTGGAGCTGCATGTAGGGTGGTGAGGGCCCTGTTACTGGAAGCCGGACTGGGCTTTGTTGGTGGATCATAGCATCTCTGTGGCTCCAGCTTTTCAGCACCTCTGCCCAAGGGAGCAGCCTTGCCTGGAAACTGCTCCTGGGGGCGCTTCACTCCAGCTCCTCAGAATCTACCCTCGGGGCACAGGCACTCCTCTCCCCTTTGGGTGCTGGTTGAGGGTAGGGGGGGACTGCAGTGACAGGGGTTTTGGCTGTTTCTCTGACTTTGGGGTGCCCTGCCTTCTGGGACACCTTCTGCCTCTCAGCTCTCAGGTGGCGCTTTGGTCCAGGGAGCAGAAGGCTGGGCAGTATCTGGAGACCGTTTCTGCTGGACTGGGCTGGGAAGCAGTGGCCAGCAGCCTGCTCTGATGTGGGAAAGGCCGCAAGCTGTTGTGTTGAGGTTGTAGGTTCTGAAGCTGGGCTGACTGCCTGACCCTCAGCCTGGCCCCTTCTTAGCTGTGCAGCTCTGGGCAAGTTACTTAACCTCTCTGTCCTCGTGTTTTCATCCTCCACTTGGGGATGAGGTCACACTGCCATCCTGAGGGTCGTTGTGAGGATTTGGTGAGATGGTGAGGATTTGGTGAGATGTAGGACCATGGTCAGGCCACGGTCCTACAGCCTAGCACAGCTGGGTGCCCAGATCGACTGCTGCTCATTCCCTTGCGGAGGCCAGAGTCTACACCCAGCCTGGGCCCTGCCCCGTCCTGTCAGGAGCCCACAGGGTTGGGTGGCAGGGATTCTGTGATCAGGAGTCCAGATTGGGGTTGTCCCAGAAGTGCCTGTCCCTGTCCACCCCTTCTCTTCCTTGTCTCCAGGGTCCGCTGGCCTGGGACGACAGTGTATCTGCTTGGCCCTGCCAGGGAGGTTGACAGGAGGGTGGTCGCTGTGCTCCTTGCCTTGGTGACTCGGGCCTGGCTGTCCTGCTCACATCTCAACCAGCTCTACCCCGCTGAAGCCCCCAGTCTCACTTCCCTTCTGGGCTCTGGCTCATTCCGTGTGCTCCATCCCCCCTTCTCATCCCCCTAGAGCTCAGCAGTTCAGGTTTTTCAGTTGCAAGGATCTGAGACCAACTCCAGCTTTCATAAGCCACAGAGGGGTTTATTGGGAGACTCTTGGGAAGCTTCCAGAACTGAAGGAGCAACTGGACACACAGGCCTTGGGAGGGTCCTGCTCAGAGCTGACTGCTGCCTCCCGGCTGGCTGCTCTCCACCCAGGCCAGTCCCTAAGGTGCCCTGCCATTCGGCCTCCTGTTCCCGGTCTTGTTGCCTTCAGAGAGAAGCTGGCACCTGGGCTTGGGGCGAGTGAGCTCCTAGGTCGGCAGTGCCACCCCAGCCCCCTCCTGCCCGGTGCCCTGACCTGTGCCACCCTCAGTGTTCTTCCGGGCCCACTGTGCCCCTCCAGGAAGCCCCCCTCCATGCTCAGCCCTCCTCTGGCTGCATCCGCAGAGAAGTGCATGTCCCTGTGGAGGTGGGGAGGGTCCATGAGCGCTGAGTGGCCTGTGGTCTGTCCTGTTTGTGATTCCCTTGGGGGCTGACACTTGTGTCCGTTCACCTGAACTGGGCTCTGGATTTCGGGCGAATGCAGGTGCCTGGTGACGTGGGGAGCTTCCTACCCATCCTACCAGTCTCCTGCTGCTGGGCCCTTGGCCACTGGGGGCAACAGGGCTCTGGGCCTGTGTCTGGCAGGTGGGTACTGTGGTGTTCGCCCACCATCTCTAGAGTGCACTCCCCTTGAGGATTTCCAGCCTGCCATCGTGTGGGCAGAGGGGTCAGCCCGGAGGCCCTGGGCTGTGGTTCGGCCTTGGGAGAGGGCACAGTGGATTGGAACAGGACATTCGTCCTCGTCTGGCCGTGTCAGCTGTTTCTCTCCCACAGACCTGGTCACGGACTTGGACTTCTCTCCCTTCGATGACTTCCTCCTGGCCACGGCCTCAGCCGACAGGACGGTGAGTAGAGCGGCTGGAAGACCTGTTTGAGGCCTTATGAGGCCCAGGGCCCTGCTGGTTCCCAGTCCAACCCCTCCTGCTAAGTCCCGCCCCCGCCCAACATCAGCTTTCGTGTGCCTCCGGGAACTTGCTCTGAGCCAGGGCCGTGACCCATGCCCTGCTGCTCGGCTCCTGCAGACAGGAGGGCCCAGGTGGTGGGAGGCCTGAAGGGAACAGAGCAGAGCACCTGGCTCCCCCACTCCCACATCTTCCCCTCGGCCCCTGAGCCCTCCCCCTCCCTTCCCCTGGGGTGGGGGCACCCAGGACAAGGCTGGATGGAGGCAGCGAGACCCCCTCCTGCCCCCCGCCAGCCCTGGGCTTAGAGACTGACTCTTTTCTGCAGGTGAAACTGTGGCGACTGCCGTTGTCTGGCCAGGCACTGCCCTCGGGGCCCGGGCTGCTGCTGGGCCCCGAGGACGCCCAGGTGGAGGTGCTGCAGTTCCACCCCACCGCCGACGGCGTCCTGCTGAGCGCGGCGGGCAGGATTGCGAAGGTCTGGGACGCCACCAAGCAGCAGCCCCTCACAGGTAGGGCCGCCGAGACGGCCCCTCCCCGGGCAGCCCCGTCTGGCAGCACTTTCTGTCTGTTTGCAATTTTGGTAACGTGAGTTTCAAGACATGTGTTGGGTTTCACACGTGTGTGATATATATGTGTATGTAGCTACGTGTATATGTGTGTGTATGTATCTGTGTATTTGTTCACCTGTGCACGTGTATATAATTTACAAGACTTGTTAACAAGCACCCTGACCCTCCCCACTTTCCATAGACGTCTGTTTTCACCTCATTTGGCTGTTTTTTCTGCTCTCTCTTTCATATGTCTAAATAACTTCCTTATACTGTTATTTCTTGAATTGTGTGTCATTTCAGTTTTGAAAGCCGACTGCTAATTTCTCCTGTAGGAGATAAGAATTTTGCTGTCTCCACTGCTTGCCCCTCCCCTCTACAGAGCTGCTTCTTCATTTCCCCCAGTGTAGTGTCCTGGTCCATTGGACTGCTACAACAGAATCCCACAGACTGGGATTATAACTGGGTTGTAAACAACATTGATTTCTCAGTTTCGGAGTCTGCAGGTCTGAGATCCAGGCACTGGAGAGGACCTGGTTCCTGGTTCGCAGGTGGCCGTCTCTTCACACGGAGGCAGGAGTGAGGGAGCTCTCGGGGGTCTCTCTTATAAGAGCACCGAGCCCTTTCATGAGTGTGACCTCATCATCTCCCAGAGGCCCTGCTTCCAGATTCCATCCCAGTGGGAGTTAGGTTTCAACCTGTGAATTTGGGGGCACACCAACATTTAGACCACGAATAAGTAGCGACAGCTGTGGGTCAGATTCTTTAATGTTTGAGTGGTTTTGACCCATCAGCATGACCCACCACGGAGCCTAGGCGTTTTCTGTGACAGCGTCACCAAATCCTTTCTGTGGAGTCCTCCTGGACAAGCTCATCCCCTTTTTAGGGGAAAGACATGAAGCTCAGAGAACTGAAGGACAGACTTGCCCTGCAGGGCTGTGCAGACTGTCCAGGGTTGTGCAGGGTCACCGTGGTGGTGTCCCCTCCTCTGGGGCAGGGACAAAGGGCCAACAGCATAATGGGGTGTCTGAGGGACCTGCCTTCTGACAGCATCAGTTCCTGAGAAGTCACTCAGTGTTCACCATGGAGCTGTCTTGTGCCCCAAGGGACCTGAAATTCAAGGTGCTCCTCGCCCCCAGCATGCTCCTGGTGCAGTTGAGACCAGCCCGACCTTGCAGTGGAGGTGAAGGCCACCAGGCGGTGTGTCATCAGGGAGTCACCGCAGCTGTAACTTCCATCTCAGGTCCTTCTCGTCTGCCCAGCACTGTGCCGATGGCTTCACACAGGGGGCTGTTGGCATTCCCGTGTAGTAGCTATGGTTAAGTAACGTGACTGAGGCCGCAGTGCAAGCGGGTGACAGGGCTAGGATTAACTTGGGGATAGACCTTGGCATGGTAGTTACCTTGGGCTGCAGAAAGAGTTACCCCCAAACCCAGAGGCTTAAGAGAACTGAAAACATTTATCAGCGCCAGGGATTTGGGAGCAGCTTAGCTGGGTGGCTCTGGCTCAGGGTTTCTCATGAGGTCAGGGGTCCCACTGTCAGCCGGGGCTGCCGTCACCTGAAGGCTGGACTGGGCCAGGAGGATCCGTGTTTTAGGTGGTTCACTCTTGCGGTGCAGGCTATGGGTAGGAGGCCTCAGTTCTCCCCTGTCGGCCTCCCCGTGGGCTGCTTGATCACCCTCACCACATGGCAGCTGCTTCTCCAGGGGACAGTCCCAGAGAAGCAGCAAGGAGGAGGCCACGGTGCGGTTTATGCTGCAGCTTTGGGAGATGCATGCCCTCTGCGAAAAGCCAGTCACCAAGTCCTGCTCACACTCAAGAGGAAAGGACTTGGGCTGCACATTTTGTTCATGTATATTTTACATTTGTTTGGCTGCACCAGGGCTTAGTTGTGGCGTGTGGGATCTAGTTCCTTGACCAGCGATCGAACCCAGGCCCCCTGCATTAGGAGTGCCCAGTTTTAGTCACTGGACCACCATGGACGTCGCTGGGCTGCACATTTTGAAAGGAGAAGGTGTTAGTTTCCTAGGGTTGCCATAATAGAATACCACAAATTGAGGAACCTAAACATAACATTTATTATCTCGCAACTCTGGAGACCAGAGTCTGGAATCAAAGTGTTGGTAAGGTTAATTCCTTCTGAGGCTGCACAGGAGACTCTGGACCAGGTTCCCCGCCCAGTGCTCCCATGGCTCCCATGCTCCGTGGCTTCTAGTGCTCCCATGGCTCCCGTGCTCCATGGCTTCTGGTGCTCCCATGGCCCCAGGCTCCATGGCTTCTGGTGCTCCCATGGCCCCAGGCTCCATGGCTTCCGGTGCCCCGTGGCTCCCAGGCTCTGTGGCTTCTGGCGCTCCTGTAGCTCCTGAACTTCTCAGCTTCCAGTGCTCCCATGGCTCCCGTGCTCTGTGGCTTCTGGTGCCCTGTGGCTCCCGGGCTCTGTGGCTTCTGGTACTCCCGTGGCTCCTGAGCTTCAAAGCTTCCGGTGCTCCCACAGCTCCCGTGCTCCGTGGCTTCCGGTGCTCCCATGGTCCCTGTGCTCCGTGGCCTGTCGATGGCCGTCTTCCTCTGTTCACGTCTTCTCTCTGTGCGTGTTTGTCTCTCGGTCTGATTTCACAAGGGCACCATTCATACTGGATCAGAGTCCGTCCTAGCATTATCAGCTTAACTTGATCATCTGCGAAGACCCTATTTCCAAATAAAGTCGCATTCACCGGTGCTGAGGATTAGGACTTTCACATCTTTTGGGGGGAGACACGATTCAGCCTGTAACTGGAGAGGTGTCAAAGAATTTGTGGACACATTTTAAAACTGTCATGCTATTCGGGGAGAGAGTGAGGAGGGCCCAAGCAGGTGCCCAGGGCAGGGGTGTGTGTGACACTTCCATGGGCTGTGTGGCCCACTGCAAGGGGATGGGGAGGCATGTTGGTAGCGGAGTGAGCGAGGTGACCCAGGATCAGGGAGCTGGCTGGGGATGTGGCCTGAGAAGGGTGGGGCTGAATGAAGCCTCACCCTCAACCTGGAGGCCCTGCTGCCCTGGCTCCTGCACAGAAGGCACCCTCCCAGCGGCTGCCCCTTCCCCAGAGATACCCCCAAGCCAGGCCCACCTGCACCCGCTTCCCTGAGACCTTCACTGCCCGGGACAGAGTCGGGGGGACCCTGGACCCCTCCTGACCTTGGCTGCTTCTCTGCAGAGCTGGCGACCCACGGGGACCTGGTGCAGGGTGCCGCCTGGAGCCGGGACGGAGCCCTGCTGGGCACGACATGCAAGGTAAGGGTGGGCGGTGAGACGCGAGAATGTGCCTGCCAGGGCCTGAGGCATGCCCGGCTCTGCCAGGGCCGTCACGTCGCAGAGCCTAGGACCCCAGCAGTACCTGTGAGGCTCCGCGGTACTTGGGGGGCAGCAGAGAACTCAAGCCAGGATGGCTGTTCCTCTCTGCTACCCTCACTCCTCGGGCTCATACTTGTCTCTCGAAGCCCCCGACCCACTAAGGAAAGCCCTGCACTGGCCCTTGGGGGCTCCCGTCATCACCCTCAGCCAGCGCCTCCTGGCTGCTGGCTACTTTGTGACTGTGGCGGAGGGTTGTGTCAGGCAGCATCCACAGTGGGGCACTGTGCCTGCCCCCCTCCCCCAGGCAGTCAGCAGGCCTTAGGATCCTCGGTGACGTCAGGTCCTGTGCTGGTGGGGGCGGCCAATGTAGGTCCGGGGATCATAGATGAAAAGACAGTCGTGACCCCTGACGGTGACCCAGGCTGTTTAAAGAGGGATCAGAGGTGCTGTGAGTGGTTGGAGAGGCCAGGGAGGCCCGGCCTCCGACTGGGGGCTGGGAGGGGAGGGCTCCTGGTGCGGGGCCGGGGGAGCAGGCTGTGGCGGAGGGCAGAACCGTGAGCACACCGTCACGCTTGTTACTGTAGAAGCAGCTGGAAAGCAGCGGAGTGTTTAAAGCCAGACAGGGTGGGGTGTGAGGGGAGCAGGTCTGCACCGTGAGGCTCCCCGGCCACAGTGTGGACAGGGGAAGGAAGGAGGGGTGTCCAAAGCAGAGGTGGAACGACCTTCGAGGGAGGGAAGGAGGAGCCTTCTGGGCGGGGGGCGATGCAGGCAAGACAGAATACCCGTGAGGGCTGGGAGGGTCACGAGGCTGGCTCCCCGGTTGCAGGCTGGAGGAGGGCCTGCCCCCAAGACTGGGGTCGGAGGCCCCTGGGACGTCCCAGTGATGTCCGTTGAGTCCAGGGACTGGGCTTTGGGCAGCGGTCTGAGCTGAAGGTGGGGGCCTATGTTCATGTGGCACCCGCAGAGGGACTGGAGCCCCGAGTGGGAGGGAAGGGGTGAGAGGAGGGAGAGGGAGCGAGGAGGGACAGAACCCGCAAGGAGACAGGGAGCCCCTGGTTGGGGGAGGACGCATCCGGGGCGGAGTCTGCATGGAAGCAGCTGACAGCGTACCCGGGACTCGAGTCTTGCAGGAGCCTGTGGGGTGTCTTCTGCCTGAAGCCGCCCGTGAAGGAAGGAGCCTACACAGGCTCTTATGGGAAGTGTGGCTCAGGCTTCCCGGGGACAGAGGTCGGGGCTACCCAGCTGAGGAGGGGACAGGTGTCCCAGGCAGAGGGACTGACCTAGACACAGTCCTCACAGACACCGAAAGAGACGGGGGGAGGAGACATGGAGACAAGGAGGGAAGGGGATTGTCACCAAGTGTTTCCTTTGGATCACCCAAGTACAGTATTTTGCTGTCACTTCAGTCGTGTCTGACTCTTTATGACCCCATGGACTGTAGGCCGCCAGGATCCTCTGTCCATGGGATTCTCCAGGCAACAATGCTGGAGTGGGTTGCCATTCCCTTCTCCAGGGGATCTTCCTGACCCAGGCAGGGATCAAACCTGCATTGGCAGGCAGGTTCTTTACCACTAGCGCCACCCGGGAAGCCCAAGTATAGTGTTGGGTTGACCGAAACGTTATATCTGGGTTTTTCCATAGCATCTTTTCTCTTTTTTTTTCCCCTTAATATTTATTTATTTGTTTGGCTGGGCTGGGTCTTAGTTGTGGCATGTGGGATTTTTAGTTGGGGGCTGTGGAATCTAGTTCCCTGACCAGGGATCGAACCCAGGCCCCCTGCCGTGGGAGTGCAGTCTTAGCCACCAGACCACCAGGAAAGTCCCTCTGTACATAGTATCCACATTACTCTACCCTGTACTTCTTTTTGTCCAGCATAATACTCATTTTTTCTTTCAGCTTATCAAAAATTTAAGGCATGTCACAGGAAACATTTTATCACATAGATTCAGTTTGCTTAGTGGAGCGCCTGCTCTCACAAGTGTGGATCGCTTCTACTTGGCCCCACCGTGTTACAGACTATAACATTTGGATGTATCTCTATAAAGGGTTGTTTCCCTGTGTTCTCTGTGACTTCCTTAGCTTGGAGCAGGGGCAGACTTTTTCTATGAAGAGCCTGGTGGTAGAGACTCCAGGTTCTGCAGGCCAGACTGTCTCCCTCAGTGCTGCCTGGTAATAACGCGGCAGCCGTGGACAGTACATGTGTGACGTGACAGCTGCAGCCTCGTGGCCAGTCCAGCCTGTGGCCTCTGCCCCACGTCCCCTCGGCTCCAGGCCCCCACCCCAGCCCCAGGCAGGATGTCTGGGGAGCAGGTGTCCAGGGGCTGGACATGGGTCATTTCCTGTGGAGCAGCCAGAGGTGCCAGCCGTCCCCGGAGCTCATGGCCCAGCTGGGCCTGGTGTGAACCGGACCGCAGTGTGGTTGGAGCCCCCAGAGGGGTCACAAATGAGGCTGCAGAGGGATTAATCGGGAGGCAGGCGTGTCTCCCGGGGGTCCTGCCGTGTTCAGAGGCGGCCAGTGAAGGCGTGCGGCCACGGGGAGGGGAGGGTGGGCTGAGGGCAAGCGAGGATGTGTTTTGAAAGGCATTAGACACCCTGGCTGGGGGCCTAGCATACGGGGTGACCTGATCAGATGGCGCTGTGGGGGTGGGATGATGGCGAGGAGCACGGCGGCCTGCGAGAGGGCAGGACAGTGAGGAGTGACTCCCTTGGGAGGGACTGCCAGAGCCCAGGAGAACCTAGAGAACCCCGGGTGGAATGAGAGCCTCCGGTCTGGGGCTTGTGTATGGAGGGCTTGGGGCTGCATGGGAACTGTCCCTATTGAGACAAGGGGCTCACACTGTCCCCACGCTGACCGTGTGTGTGGCTGTGGGTGGCGATGCGGGAGGGGTGACCACTGTGGGCCCTCAGCATCCAGGGCTGAAGGCTCTCACTACCCAGCCTGCGGCCAGGCTACCCCCGAGGTACCACCCCCAGGGGCTCCCAAGCTCCAGACTGGCCTCCTGCTTTGCCGGGGTGGAGGTAGGGGGGTGTTGTCCAGCCCCTTCTCCCCAGCCGTCTGAGCTCCATTTAGCATCAAAATTGGGTGCGAACTGGGGCAAGTGGAGAGAGAAGATCCATCTAGTCATAGAGCCCCACTTCCCCATCGGGTCCCAAGGCGGTGACTCAGATCCTTGCCTACTTGGTGTCTTCATGGGGAGGATTGGTGGGGCCATCCAGCTCCGAGTCTGGTGGAACTCTGGCCCTCTGCACCCAGAGCCCAAAGGCGCAGGGACAAGAAGCAGAGATTGCCCAAGGGCATCGCTGGGGTGGTGCCCGGTGGAGGCCCCCCCGCCCCCTCAGTTGCTCTGCCTGTGGGGCTGGACCCCGCAAGCCCCTTCCTGCTCTCCTCCCAGCTGCTGCCACTGTGGGAAAGAAAAAGTGGCCGCTAGGGGGCACACTGCCCCCACAGATGGTGGACGTGTCCAGCTAGGCCCCCTCGGCAGGGTGGGCTGAACCCGTGAGCCCAGTGCTGTGCTGACCCCGCTGCCCAGCCCTGCAGCCCCCACCAGCGCTGCGCCAGCCCCCAGTGCCCTGTCTGAACCCTGGTCTGGACCTAACACTGGGATTCTACACTCCATGGCCCAGCTCCCCAGGTGCCTCTGACCTCTGAGAATTGCTGCCGTCACGCCCAGCCCACCCTGGCTTTTCCCAGGTCATGGAGCACGTGAGTGGTGGAGCTGGAGTCCTAACCCTGGCCCTTTGGTCGCCATGGTGGGGGGAGTGCCCTTTGCTGCCAGGAGGCCTTCTCTCTTGGCTGTCACCTCGAGATCCAGTCCCTGCCACTGCTTGACCCGCCCTGTCTGGCTCCTGCTGCTGTCTCTATCCTCAACCTCCGGTGGTTCTTTCCTGGCCCCCGCTGTCTTTTCTGAGTCTATTGCTGTCTCTCTCTGTGTCTCTGTTTTTCCCTATTCTCTCTCTCACTGTTCTTTCTGCCCCTGTCCTGTGTCCCTCACTGGCCCCATCTGTCTGATCTCTGTCTCTAAGCAAACTCGTCCCGAACCTGAGATTGTGGAGTGGACAGTGCCTCAGGGTTAATCCCTGGACTGTGCCTGGTGCCCACCTGGCACATAGCAAGGGCTCAGTAAACTACAGCCGCAAGGCCGTGCTGGGCGAGACCCAAGAACCCTGGGACCCTGCCGGGTGTCAGGAAGACGTGGCTTTCAAGGACTTTCCAGGCTGGACCCCTGCCTTGTCCATCTGTGTGCTTGCCCAGTCCCCCTCATTTATGCCATGCCCTCCCCACATGACTTTGTCTTCCCTACACATCACGTGCCAGCAGACTCCCATCTCCTCATGTTCGATCATGCTCTGTCCTCTTCCTTGAATGCCTTTACCTTTCCAGCCCAAGCTCCACTTGTCCTTTGGGCTCAAGTCAGGTCTGGTTCCTACCCAGAGTTACCTGTGACCACCTCTGAGTGGCAGACACCAGCACTGTCTGCATCCCAGGCACCCGGGAGGGACCAGGCAGTCAGGGCCGGGAGTCGTATATCCCCTTCCATCCCCGCTCCATCTTGCATCAGTGAGGTACGGTTGTTACAGTTAAACCAGTGTTGCTACAGTAACTAAAGCCCACAGTTTACATTAGGGTTCACTCCACGTACTTCCTGTGGGTTCCCACAAGTGCACGACATCATGTGTCCCTCATCACAGCATCACACAGGATAGTTCTGCTCCTCTAAGAAAGTGGCCCGTGCTTAACCCGTTCAGGCCTGCCTGCCTCTTCCCAGACCCCCAGCAACCACTGATCTTGGATGTTGAGTGTCACATAGGTGGAATCATGGAATGTGTAGCCTTTCCAGATTGAATTCTTTCATTTACTTAGTAATACACATTTATGTATGGGTTTTCCCTACCTTTTTGTGGACTGATAGCTATTTTATAAATTTTGGCGTAAAAACATATAAAATTTACTACTGTAACCATTCTAAGTGTACAGTTATCATATTAAGTATTTTACATTGTTCTGAAGTTGGAACTCTGCACCCATTGAACAACTTCTCTTTGCCCCCTTTTCCAGGCCCTTGTAATCATTTTACTTTCCACACCTAGGAATTTGACTACTTTAAATACCTCATATAAGTAGAATCATACACTGTTTGTCTTCCTGTAACTGACTTACTTTATTTAGCATAATGTCCCTCAGTAGTGTTAGTCGCTCAGTCGTGTCTGACTCTTTGTGACCCCATGGACTGTAGCCCACCAGGCTCCTCTGTCCATGGAATTCTTTAGGCAAGAATACTGGAGTGGGTTGCCATTTCCTTCTCCAGGGGATCTTCCTGACCCAGGGATTGAACCCAGGTCTCCTGCATTGCAGATAGATTCTTTACTCTGAGCCACCAGGGAAGCCCATAATGTCCTTAAGCTTCATCTGTATTATAGCATGTGACGTAATTTCCTTTTTTCATTCTGAATAATGTTTCACTGAATGCGTTTTGTTTATCCATTCATCAGTCAGTGGACCCTTGGATTGCCTCTGGATCTTGGATTTTGTGAATAATGCTGCTATGAACATGGGTGTGCAAGTATTTCTTTGTGACCTTGTTCCCAGTTCTTTTGGGTTTATACACAGAAGTGGAATTGCTGGATCATATGGTAATTCTATTTTTAATTTTTTGAGGAACTGCTTGACTGTTTTCCGTATCATCGGTACCGTTTTATATTCCCACAAACAGCGCATAAGGGTTCCAACTTTCCACATCCTCACCAACACTTGTTATATTCTGTTGTTTTTTTTTTTTAATTAATTCATTTATTTTTGGTCACACCCAATGGCATGTGGAACTGGCCCAACTAGGAGTCAAACCCATGCTCCCTGTATCGGAAGGGTAGAGTCTTAAACTCCCGACCACAAGGGAAGTCCTATTCTGGGGTTTTTTGACAGCAGCCATTCCGTTGATGTGAGATGCAAAATCTTAACCATGATTTTAATTTCTGTTTCTCTGGGGATTAATCGTTCAACATCTTTTCACATGCTTGTTGGCCATTTGTGTATCTTTGGAGAAATGTCTATTGAAGTCCTGTGCCCATTTTTAATTGGATTATTTGGGGGTTTTTTGTTGTTGTATGAGTTCTTTATATTGTCAAACGCAAGGTCACCGAGGTTTTCTCATATGCTGTTTTCTAGAGGTTTTCTAATAAAGGTTTGCGTGTTAACGTTTAAGTCTGTGACCCAGTCTTAGTTGATGTCTGTGAAAGACGTAAAGTCCGTGCCTAGATTGACACCCAGTCCCACACCCGTGTCTGTGGACACCCAGTTCCAGTGCCATTTGTTGCAAAGACTGTCTTTTTGCTCCTGTGTTGAAGACCAGCTGGCTGTGGCTAAGGGGGTCTCTCTCTCTGCTATGTTCTGTTCCGTTGGTCTGTTTGTCTGTCTTGTGTGGACCCACACTGTCCTGACTCCCAGAGCTCTAGGATATACTCCAGAGCAGCCATCCTCCACCATTGTTCTCCTCCTTTTCTGCTGTGTCGACATTCTGAGTCTCTTCCCTGTCCACATAAAGTTCAGAATCAGTGGGTTGATATTCACAAAGTAACTTGTCAGGATTTTCATTGGGATCGTATTGAATCTGTATGTCAAGTCGGGAAGAACTGATATCTTGACAATACTGAGTGTTCCTGACTGTGAACACGGATTAGCTCTCTGTTTAATTCTGTGATTTCTTTCATCAGAGTTTGATAGTGTTCCTTGTGTACATCTTATACATATTTTGTTAGATGTATAGCTAAATATTTCTGGGTTTTTTTTGGGGGGGTGCTGATACAAGCAGTATTGTTTTTCATTTCGAATTCCAATTGTTCATTGCTGGTTGATTGTTGTTTGAAATAAGAAAATATGAACTATGCTGATTGAAACAAAGGGGAGCCATGCTAAGATGTAAAACGGAAAAGCTAACCGCCCCTCACCTGCCTCAGCCCTGGTTCCCAGTGTTAACACACGTCCCGTGCCTGTCAAGACCTTTCTCCTTACTCAGCACTCTTGCAAAACATACAGGAATGTGGTCAGGCAAATGGAGGTTTTGTTTATTTTTAACCACAGTAGAATGACACCACCACGAATTACTGGGCATCTTCCCTTTTGCATTTAACAATTCATCACGGCCAAGCCTGTAAACAGTCAGTGGATATAGATTCTGTCCCCCTCCCCCAGTTCTTTATGCATGTGTGTTTGTGTACACGTTCACACACTCACACACGCAGAGAGATTGTTCCACAGAAATAAAGCTGTTTAAAGCATGGGCATTTTATTTTGGTATTTTTTTTTTTTTCTTTTTCTATCTGTTCCCATCCCCACCCTTGGGTATTCTGAACCAGTAACTGCATGCTGAGTGGACAGATGTGTAAGCTTGCCGTCCTGGTTAGACGCCAGGTTCAGTGCAGAAGTGATGTTGTCCCATGAGCCCCTCTAGCCTGGACAGTCCCAGACACGGGTGGCAGCTGGGAACCTCGAGTTGGGTTCTGGGCTTTGGTTTCTCTGTCTGTGACAGGGTCGTGGAATAGCACAGCTCCGCAAGGTGGTTAGAAAGATGGGGTGAGGTCGTATGCATAGGAGGTGCTCGGGAAATGTGAACCCTTGTCACTGGGTTCTCTGTCGTGGGTGCTTGGGGCTGGCAAGGGGGCCTGCCCCTTGCTGTGAGGAGGAGGAACCCGGGCTGGAGAGGGGTTGTCTGCTGGGTAATGCCTCACCCTGTGTACTACGGGAGGACCATCAGAGCCTGGGGTTGGGGGAGGCTGGCCTACCGGCCCCCAGAGACCCTCCCTGCCCTAACTGTGCTGTTTTCTCTTCTCGGCTTTTCCAGGACAAGCAGCTGCGTATCTTTGACCCCAGAGCAAAGCCCGAGGCCGCCCAGGTGAGTCGTGTGGGCAGCAGGGCTGGGTTGAGGCTGCAGCAGTGTGGGCAGGGCAGCCGGCCTCTGGCACACAGGTTCTGCCATGCCCATGCCCTGGCCCAGGCCCGGCGGGCACGTGAGGGTCACCTGGGTGGTGGTTCCTGCTGCTCAGGCTGTTTCTGGGAAGCGTGTTGGACCTTGGGAAGGGAAGGTCCAGCTTTGACCACAGGGTGGGGCGCAGCCAGGCTGCCCACAGGCCTTCAGTGGAGCCATCCTGTGGCTTCAGGAAGCTAATTTGAGAGGCCAAGTTCCTCTTCTTTGAGACCCTCATCCCCACCCAGCTTTCCTGGTACTGTCAGCGGAGGTTGGCCACAGAGGAGCAAAGAGACCCAGCCCCTGCTCTCTGCACCCCTCCAGGTCCCGGGCCCTGAGTGTGTTTGGTCCAGTGTCCCAGGCAGTGCTAGGGGGCCTGCCCGACCCATAGGCTGTGGGCCCTGAGCATGTTTGGTCTGTGTCTGGCTGTGCACATGTGCATGTGGCCCCTCAAGTTCCAAGAGGGAGGCCGGGCTGCGGGTTCATGCTGCAGGCACCGAGCCACTGGGGACTTGTTCAGTCATTCGAGGGCAGCCCGCTGCCAGGCACGGAATGTTCTGCAGTGAACAACACAGGGCAGTTGCTGGGGGCTTCTCTTGTGGGAGTGCTTTGACGCTTCCCTGGGGAGCTGGCTCGGGGCAGAGGCTGGGGTGATGCTGCGGACAGCCTGGGGCAGGACAGGCTGGCCCAGGAGCCCGAGCGAGGGGCCTGTCACCTGTATTGGGGGAGCCGTTGGGGTTATAAGGCAGCAGTGAGGTGGATGGGTTTACATTTTTCAAAGTTTTTCTAGAAGCTGAGGTGCTATCTTTCCCAAGGAAGGTGCAGTGCAGTTCAGGGTCCTGGCACCAGCTGGTGGGAAGAGCTCCCCAGCGAGGCCCCAGGCCCAGCACAGATGCCTCAGATCCGTATCTAGGGCCTGTTCCCCGCCCGAGGTCAAGGCTGAACCACCAGTCTAACTCCAAGCAGCAGTAGCCAGGGGGCTGTATTCCCTGAAACACACACACACAACACACAGACACACACACACACATCCACCAGTCTAAACCCAAGCAGCAGTAGCCAGGGGGTACATGCCCCCGACCCAGTACGCGCACGCACACACACACACACACACACACACACACACACACACAGTTCCCCGAGGCGCACACGCACACATACCCCTTCACACAGCCAGCTGCAGCTCTTTGCCTAGGACAGGGTGGTCAGCTCCACCTCCAACTGGACAGCCACCTAAAGGAGGCCCCGTCCTGGCAGGTGAGCCAGGCCCAGCAGAAGTGGCTTTGGCCCCACCCTGGCCGTGCTTCCACCCACAAGGCTGGCCCCTGGTCCTTTGGCCTCATCGCCCTGTGACCAGTGGGCCAGCCGTTTGAGCCTCAGGGCAGCCTGAGCAGCTAGCCTCCCTGCAGCTTTCTGCGGCACACCTCCAGTGTTTGCCCGAAGAGAAGGACCCGGCTCGGCTCGAGGAGACAGGACACTGTCCGCTCAGCTTTCTCCAGTCACCCTCTCCTTGCCAGGGTCTGTGCAGGCCCCGGTGCAGGGCACCTCCATCCCAGCCCCAGCCAGGCAGCGCCCCTGGCCCGTCCCCCAGCTGAGCGCTTTCCTCCCCTCCGTCCCCCCCAGTGAGGGGGAGGCGGCAACCGGCACTGAGGTGGAGATGCAGTGGCCGCCGTCCAAGGGCTGCAAGTTCAGTGAGGCGGGGGGAGCCCCCCTGAAGGGGGTTTCTGGGCCGAGGAGACCTGGGAAGAGCGTGGGTGGCTGCCACCCCCTCGCCGCTCCTGAGCCGGTGCCTGTGCTCGGCCCCTCAGCCTGCGGGCGTGGGGGCAGCGGGGCCTGGAATGCCGCCCTCCGCCCAGCCCTGCCCCCCGCTTCCGCCGGGGCATCTGGCCCGCACCTGGCTTCCATTAGGAAAACCGCTGCTGGCGGCCGGGTTGGCGTGAGCCGAGGGGCCAGCTTGGGGGAGAAGCCTTCTGGGAGCACCTCCTCCCAGGACCCTCCTTGCCCACCAGAGTGGGCACTGCCCTCCCTCCGGCCTCTGCCCCTCCTGCCCCCCGGGCCATCCCTGTGGGCTGGGACCTGGGGGCTCCTCCCCCTACTGTCTTTTCTGGGCCTGGCCCCTGGCAACCGGAGCTTGGAGCAGGAGATGCTTGGGCGGCTCCCTCCTGCTCACGCCCCCTGCTTTGTGTTTTGGGTCCATTGATGATGGATTACTGTGTCCCAGGCCCTTGGTGTGCACAACCTCCTTCCACTCTCCTGAACATCCTGTCAAGTCAGCCCTTTGGTCACTTTTGTCCCCAGGGTTACAACAGCTCACGGCAGAGGCAGGTTTGGTCCATCTGACTCTGGAGCCCCGGGGCTTCAGAGCCCCTTCACTGTGCCAGGGCCCCAGGGGCTGGGGAGAGGGGGTGGCTGAGGCCCTGAAGCCACGGCCATGCCAGGGAAGGTAGCTGCTATGGTGAGGGGGTGCCCAGGGATGGGGAGGCTTGGGCTGGCCGGTCTGGGCAGGAGCAACCAGAGGACCCCTGGTACGGACAGAGGCAGGTCTGGGGGCTGGCATCGTGACTGAGGAGGGGCACGGGTGGGTGATGGGGGGATCTTACCACTGGAGGAGGTCCCCTCAGCCCAGACCAGCTCAGGGCTGCTCCTCCAGCCGCCCTGCCCCTCACAGGAAGCGTTGCCGTGGCGACAGAGAGGGGGTTTGGCGGCACTGCAGCAGCTGGAATGCCGGGTATGCGCCGGAGCTGGGCAGGCACTGCCTGGCCGCAGCCCTCCTGTTCTCTCCTTGGGGCCAGGTGTGGGGGAGACATGGACGGAGGAGGGGGGACTCCTCCGACTGCAGGACACCCAGCCATCTGTGAGAGGGGAACCGCAGGGCCTGGCCCGCAGGCTTGGCTCACGGTCAGGGGCTCCGTGTGACAAGGCTGGGTCCATGCTGCCGCCTGCCCTCTGCCCCGGGAGTAGGAGAACCTGGGGATCCCTAGGGGAGGCTCCTCCTCCCAAGTCCCACTGAGGTCAGCAGAGAACTTGCCAGGTTTGAAAATGAAAGTCACTTCAGACCTCTGGGATAGAGGCCTCTCCTAGTTGCTGGGGCTTCTCGTGGTCCCTGGGCAGACTGAGTTGGGTGTACCCACAGCAGGCGCGCTGGGCCCAGGCTAAGCTCCGACCTGGCCTCTGCTTCCTGAGTGCTGTGCTCTCTGAGGCCCGAGGCGGGGATAGAGAGCCGCGGGGCGAGCTGGATGGGCCTGTCCACACCGCCCTGCCTGTCGCCGCCTGCTTCCCCAGGGTGACAGCTGGACACCCGAGCTGCCTGGTGGGGGTAGCCGGCTTGCCGGGCAGCTTCTGGTCTGGGTGCTGTTGCCTTTGGTCGAGCCTGTCCCCTCGCCGGTCCTCCGTCAGCTCCGTCTACTGAGAACAGGAAAGGTGGTGGGCGGGCGACTGCCCTGCTGGGTCACTGGGGGCAGATGGCTTCCCCTCTCTGTGCCTTTGGTTTCTCCAGGCCTGGAATAGGAAGGTGGGAGACACAGGCCAAGGAACGTTCTGTCCAAACCTGTGCCTCTAGAGGGAAAGGCTCCCCCACTGCCCACAACCTCTGCAGACCCTGGGTGCCACCGCCTCCCCTGAGACCCCCTCCCCTGAGACCCCCGTGCCGGCCTCCTGAGTCTCCGAGGCCCCATCCTTCGCAGATGCCGGTCCCCACACTGGCTCGCGCCCGTCGATCTTTCATGTCTTTCAAACCCTAGCCCTTTCCTCAACTGTACTTCGTGTGCCCCATGACCATGCTTCTGAAAAGCGCACATTGCCGTGTGCTGGACTCACCCCAAACCCTAGCCCTTTCCTCAACTGTACTTCGTGTGCCCCATGACCATGCTTCTGAAAGCGCACATTGCCGTGTGCTGGACTCACCCCCAAACACTTCTGCAGTAGCAAGTCCGTTACGGTGCTCAGGTCAGAAAACTGACCTGACACAGTCAGGTGAGACACCCCCATCACCCACCTGCGCCTCCTCCGTCACGATGCGGCTGTCAGGCACACGCTGTTGGCAGCAGGGCTTTCCCCTAGCCAGTCTGACCCGAAGCTTGTGCCCTAACCTGCTCACGTCGTTGCTTCTCTTTGGTTCACGTGGGCCCTTCAGCCTGCGTGTTCCGAGTGTGGGGACCCTTTTCTGTTTCACTGTGTCCCCAGTGCCCAGTGTCACGTGCAGCTTGGATATTCACATTACAAAAGAGCAGATGAGTGTGCAGTCCTGCCTCACCCAGGACGTGACCGTCCATCTGAGAAGTGTCCAGCCCCACCGCCAGCACCCAGCGCGGTGCCTGGCCAGGGAGAGGGCTGTGGAATGAACGAAGGGTGTGTGAAAGCTGTGCGAGCCGTCTGGCACTCCTTACACGGGATGTTTGCACACTGATGAGAGGGCGAGAGAGCCCAAGTGACGCTGATGACTGACCCTGGGTGCCGGTTCCGGAACTGACTCTCGCCCCGACCCCTCAGCCCATCTTGCGTGAAGCGAGGGATGTCGGGCCCCAGTTCTCAGGCTCCAGCCTGACTTCCTGTGCCGACTCCAGCCGGGTGGGAAGGGAGCAGTGAGAAAAGCTACTCGAACGACACGGAGCCATTTCCGACGGGCTCCCACGCCGGGGTCGGCCTCCGCAGGCTGAGGAGGGGGCGCTGGGCCAGCTCTCCTCAGCCGCCTCCCTCCCTCATTCATTCCCAAGGAGATCGTGGGAAGCCTGGAGGAAGCTGGCCACGGTTTGGGGTGAGCTATTTTTGGTAACAGGGTCTTTCGTCTCAGGCTCCAGGGGCCAGGGTGACTGGGAGGGAGCTGTTTGCATTTCCTCTGGCCCCCTTGGCTCCCCCCCACCGCCTGGGCCCCAGGGACAGGGCCGCCCGCGGTGTGAACTCGCCTCCCCTCCCTGGGCCCGGGAAGCCTTCCTACTGGCAGCCCCAGCACCACAGGAGGGCCGTGCTCTGCCCCCTCCAGTGACTGTTCCCTGCGCTGGGCACCAGGCCCTCTCCCCGGCCCCCTGGCAGTGTCAGGAGGCAGCAGTAATTCTCGTAATCCCCCGATTTGCACGCCGCTTTGTGGCAGGCCTGTTCCTATCACATGTGGTCTCAGTTGATCCTCGCGACAGCTCTGGGAAGCAGGCGGCTTGGGCCATGAGCCGGGAAAATGAAGTTCTAGGAGGGCACTGGGTCCCAGAGCCTGAGGACGGTGACCGGCAGAGGTCGGTGACCAGCAACCAAGCGCCCCCTCTGGGGCACCCACAGGGGCAGGGATGTGCCACCATCCTGAGCCCCATGGCCGCGTCAAGAGGGCCTTGGCAGTGCACAGAGCAGCCGGACAGAGACTAAGCCCAAGCTTGGTGGCCAGGTCGGCCCTCTGGGTGCAGAGCTGGCCCCAGCTGGCCGCTCCTGCCCTCCAAGGGGCCCTCGGGCGAGTGGACCCCTGAGGAGGGCCCTGGAACTCAGTGCCATCTTTCTTCTCCCAGAGCACACCAGCCCATGAGAACAGCAGGGACGGCCGGCTGGTGTGGACGGGCACCCAGGAGTACCTTGTGTCCACTGGCTTCAACCAGGTAGGGCTCCTCGTGGCCAAACTGGACATACACACCACGAGGGCGGGACAAGCCCCTCTGGAAGGCAGGGGCCGCAGCCGGCTCCAGGCCTGTCCATATACGGCCCTACCCCGTGTGCAGCTGGGTCTCAGAGCCCCAGGGGACCGACGGCCGCTGAGAACTGGCAGATTCCATTTGCAATAGCTAAGCCTGACCCTGGGAACTGTGGTGGACACCCCCAGGGACCAGAGTCCACGGAGGGCCCCGCCCCCTTGTCACCTATGGGTTCTTAAAGGGGCAGGACATGAAAATCCAAATCCTCCCTCCCTGGCATGCCTCCCCGCCTCCCCGCCCCCAACTCTCGTGACTACCCTCCAAGCTCTGCTCTGGGGCAAGTGCCCCCGTGCCAGCCCGTGTCCTTGGCCCCGGGGTTCCTGCACGGGCCCTTCTGAGACCCTCTCTGCCCCTCCTTGCAGATGCGAGAGCGTGAAGTCAAGCTCTGGGACACCCGGCTCTTCTCCGCTGCCCTCACCTCGCTCACCCTGGACACCTCTCCCAGGTAGGAGTGGCCGGAGCGTCGGGTCGGCTGGCGGTTGTCGAGGGCCCTGTGATGTGTATAAATGCGCGCCGCTGGTCAGGGGCAGGCTTCTGCATGGGGGCTTGTGCCAGTGTGTTTTGGCCTTTGGGAAGAAGACTGTGATTTGGCAGGTGGGGGACAAGGTACATGGGGATGCGCTTGATTTTCTGTGAGTGCTCTGGTGGGGCTGAGGACTGGGACACCGAGGCTCCGATCAAGAGGTGGACATGGGGTGATGTGGGGTAACGTGGAGTCTGGAGGCAGGCCTTGGACCCGCAGGCTCAGTGAGACCCCAACCCAGGCCCCAGGCTGTCACTGGTAGTCCTGGCCGGGTCGAGGGTGCGGGCAGTCACTTCATCCTCTCACCCTCCTGAAGGTGCATACAGGAGGGTTTACGGTGGCATCCACGGGGTCCTGGCCAAGCCAGCTCGGTGCCGAGACTGCCCGGGCCTGAGGAGGCCGGCTCAGGGGATCAGGTACAGGGGGCTGGGGGAGGAGGAGGCGGAACCTGGTCCCCGAGCTCTGACTCGGGGTGGCTTGCTGAACCCCCTGCCCAGGCAGGGACCCGCAGAGGTCAGAGCCAGGACAGGGCCTTGGTCCTTGGATGTCCATCCAGCCCCTTCCTCTCCCATTTTACACCTGGGGAAACTGAGTCACAGGTGGCGCGGCACTCCGCCCAAGCTCCAGGAGCAGGGCGGACCGTGAGGGGGCAGGCTGAGTGCCCAAGGAGCTCCTGCCAGGGTGGCCCTGCTGAGAGCCCCAGGGAAGGGGAAACGGTTGGGGGGCAGAGACCCTCCACTCACGTCCTCTCTCACGACACAGGGAGAGGACGGGGAGCTGGAAAGGCCCGTTTTGCAGATGAGGGGGGCGAGGGTGAGTGAGGCCCCCCACCTTCCTTTTAAGTGCACAGTGGGCATGAGGCCTCTGCCTGCTCTTGGCCATGGGGATCCCAGGGGGTACTACCAGGACCTCCTCCCTGCACGAGAGGACTTAGGGCTCTCAGGCCTCCTGGCTTCGTGTCCAGCAGCCCCTCCCTCAGCCCTGATGCTGCACTGGTATCTCATCCCCCAGGCCTCCCCAGGCCAGACACCCCCTTCTCTGTGGGCCCCCCAGCAGAGGGAGGGGACTGGCCCAGTCCGTGCTGACCATCAAGGGCTCATCACCCCACCACTTCCTGCCTTCTAGACTCTGCCCCTGATCTCTGCTGGTTACCCACCCCCACCCCGTAGGAGCGGCCCCCGCCCAGCCCCAGCGTGGCCCCTGGGGGAGTTAACGATGCCCAGACCCCATGGTGCCACTGGCCAAGGCTGACCCTGTAATTATAGCAGTTAAGAATAGCCTCGCAGGGCCAGCGAGGCCTGGAATTTCTCAAATCACTCCCAGATGGGCGGCCAGGCCAGTGTCCCGCCCCTTTCATCCCCCAGTCCTGGCCGCTGCCCCACTGGGCCCACGCCCTTGGCAGAGGAGCTGGGACTCTCCAGCTCTCTGCAAAGCTGGTGGACGCCAAGGCTGCATGCCAGCCTCCAGGCCGGCCTGAGAGCTGGTGGGCCCCCTACCCCCAGGCTCCCCAGAAGCCAGAACCCCACAGGGACCCCCTGGGACATCGGGGGCTGCTGACTGGGCTGAAGGTGGGAATCGTGCAGGGTGTCAGCTGCGGGCATCACCTAGGCCTCCACCACACCCGCTCGTTGTCTTTATCTTACAGATTTTCCACCTTCATTTGGGTAGAACAGTAAGAGCCACAGGAGGCCAGGGAGGGGTCAGGCACATGCCCCTGCCTGCCCCCTCCCAGGGAGGACCCAGGGCCCCACCCTCCCAGGGGTCTCTGTCTCTGCTCCCACCTGTGCCCTTCCCCGGGGGCGGCAGGTCCTATCCCTAAGGCTGGGCCCAGGCAGACGGCCACCCCACACTTCCTGTGCAGGGTGGAGGCGGGGGTTACCGTTGGGGCTGACCTAGCAGCTCACACTCCGGCCCTGGAGAGGCAGAAACACCACCTGTCCCGGGTGCCCTGCCCCTAGGCTGGGTGAACAGTCAGCAGTTACCGGCCCCGGCTGAAGGCTAATGGAGGTTTTTCTCCAGATGTTACCAGGGCATAAAAGCTGAAGCCAGAGAAATCAATTCTCTGTTGAGGTCACCCCGGGAGCCAGCATAAGGGTGGAGGCTGGGAGCATGCTCTGGCCAGAGGCACCCACCCCACATCCCAGCGTGTTCCCTGGAGGCCCGGAGCTTCTGCGGCCCCTCCCAGCTCCTGGAGGCAGGAGGCTGACCGCCCCTTGAGGGCCAGGGAGCAGGTGTCGGCTCTGCAGTGGGCAGCCCGGGAGCCCCTCCTTAGAAGGATTGAAGGGCGCGTAGCCCCGGGGTCTCGAGGACCCGGTCGGGGGCTGGTGTTTCCCCACCCAGGGTCACCCTGGGTCGCGGCTGCCTCCTGGCTGCGTACCCTACTCGGTCCCCAGTCCCCCCTTCCTCTCCCAGCCCCTCCTCTGATGGGAGGCCCGAAAACCTTTTCTGGGGGGGCTGGCATGAGTGCCCCGCCTGCCTCCTGCAGGCCCTGCCACCCACCCCCCTTGCCGCCCCACTCGCCAGGTTTAGCTTTGCAGCGAAAACATTCCCTCAGCAGCCACTGCGCTGAGCAGCACCCCACAGGCCCACAATGGCCCCTTTGACGGGGCCGCCAGAGGGGAGGGCCGGCCTCGCCAGAGCCGTTCCGCTAATGGGACCCAGGCCTACAGGAAACCCACCTGGGCCGCCGCCGCCGCCTCAGGGGGAGGGCCCCACCCCAGTCCCTCTGCCCACCGCGGCCCCCCGCCTGCCTCCGCCTTGCTCACGCCAGAACCCTCTGCAGCCGATAATTGAATCCAGAGCCTCGCGTGGCCAGCGCTGACATCAACGCCCAGAGCCACAGGGCCTGCTCCGCAGGCCTGGCCGGGCTGCCTCCTTCCCGCCAGGGTGAGCCCAGGGGCCAGGGGGCCACAACCTGTGTAGGGCGGTGGGCAGGGGCCTGGGGGAAGCTCGCGCGGGCCTCTGCAGGACCTCCGTGGCCCCAGGGCCACCTCCCTTCTCGCCAGAGGGTGACTGGAAAAGGTGGCGGCGTGTTTCTGTGTCTGTGTTGGTTCCTCTCCCCAAGCTCCTAGCGCCTGGTCCAGCCAGGGCTGTGCACAGCCTCCCTGGTCCTGCCCTGCCTCGGCCGGTGGCTTCCAGGAAAACACTCAAAGTCCAGGGTTTCTGGGAAACCTGGGTACCCCCCCAGTGCAGAGAGTAGAGGGGAGTCTCGGGTCAGCAGACCTCCTGCCTGTGGGTGCCGCCCCTCGCAGCCCTGGCTGGGACCCCACCTGCTTGCCCACGGGGTTCCTGCCGCTCAGGACCTCGCTCTCTCCACCACGGCCTCGTCTCTGTGGCTGGAGCAGAAAGCTGGGCTGGGGCCTCCCTGCCTGAGCCCACGTGGAGGGGCCAGGGGGCCATAGGCAGGGCTGACCCCACCTGGTCCAGGGCCGTCGTGGGCCTGGGGGACATAGCTCAAGGCACCCCTCCCCAGAGGAGGGCAGGCGGTGCACTGCTGGTCACACCAGTCCCTGAGGAGGGACCCCTGGGGGTCTGTGTCTGCTGCGAGCCTCTCCCAGGAGCCTGGCAGCTCCTGCTGGGAGAAAACTGGGCCTGGGGAGGGGAAGGCTGCCTTCAGCGTTCCCCTGCCCCGAGGCTGAAGTGGCCCCTCTCCCTTCCCTGCTCCCACCTGGTCCCGTCTCCCCGGGAGGCTAGACAGGGCACCTCAGATGAGCTGGACAGCCCAGGGCATGCCGACTGGGGCCCTGCACCTGCTGGGAAGCGGGGTCCCGGCTCCCAGCTCCCCGCTTTAGGCCGACCCTGCAAGCCCTCACCCCGCCTCCGTGCAGGTACCCTGGGGCCGTGCCGAGAAACACACGTGCTGCTTCTTTTCATCTTTTATTTTTCTTACAAAAGGCCTTCATATCATCATTTGTCTTTAAAAAAAAACCAAAGTCCTTGTCTCTGAGTTTGAAAAACATTTTCCCAGAATAAATGGGAAAAGATCTTTTATAAATACATTAAAAAAAAAAAACAAAAGCGAAACTTGTTCCTAAAGCATCTTTCTTTCCAGTTTCTTTTGCTCCTTCGCTCCCCAGGGCCGAGGCAGGATCACCCGCCCCCATCCCCAGTCCCATTCTCCCTCTGCTCTCTTTTCCGGGGGCTTTCTTCACGGGCCCCCCAGAGTCTCCTTGGGGTGTGGGGCTTGGCAGCCCCAGGCCTGTGTTACCAGCACACAGCCGGGCCGGCCCCACCCCAGGGGCTGCACATTGCAGAGGACGAGGTGACACCATTCTCCGGACACTCGGGCAGGGGGACCCTTAGAGGGTCATCCCCTGGGTTCCAGGTCTCACAGAAGAGGAGACCAAGGTCCAGAGACAGACGGGATGTGCTGTGGTCACCCAGCCCGGGTCCTGACGTGTCCTCATGGTCTGGATCTGAGAAGCTCCTTGATGTGGCAGCAGGAACCAGACCCCCTGGCTGGTTCCAGCGGGGCCGAGGGCCCGGCCCTGGCGGTCCGTCCCTCCCAGGCTTAGATGTAGGGCTTGGCTGGGAGGGGCCCCTGTGGGCCAGGCCCCGAGTAGCCCATGAGCGGCACCTCACACTCCAGCCCGCCAGGTGGGGCCTCCCCACCACCCTCCAATGCCTTGGGGTCTGGCTCCAGGGGGGCTTTGACCCCCTCCAGCTCCAGGGGGCCAGCCCCGGGTCCCACTTGCCCTTTGCCCTGCACCACAGCTGCAGCGGCCCGCCCCCGCCGCACACAGAAGGCTGCCCCGACGGCAGCCAGCACGGCCAGGAGCACAGCGGCCAGGGCGGGCGCGATCAGGAGCGGCAGGTTGCCCTCGCGGGCCTGGGTGACCGGGGCATGGTTGGAACGGATGGCCGGTGGTGTGCGGGCCTCCCCGCAGGCCTCCTCGCCCTCAGGCACCCTCCCAGCCCCCAGGGCCCGGACGCAGATGGAGTAGGTGGCGTTGGGCCGCAGCTGGGTGACGGTGTACTCGGCGAGCGAGGCGGGCAGCCGCAGCGTCACTGGCCGCTTGTCAGGGCCCGAGAGGTTGCGATAGGTGAGGCGGAGGCTCTTCAGCTGCACGGCGCTGCCCTGCTGGAAGCGCTGGAGCCCCACCCGCAGGGACGTGGGGCTGGCGGGCTCAATGCCCAGGGGCAGGGGCCGCTGTGTGGCCGGGGCGGGGCTGGGCCTGGGTCCCGGCCTCACCCGGCCCTCACAGTACAGCCCCGTGAAGCCCTGAGGACACAGGCACTCCAGGTGGCCCCGCGCCCCCAGGTGGCAGGTGCCCCCATTGAGGCAGATGGACGCCGGGCAGTCCCGGGGCGGGGGCACAGGCCCCGCAGTGGGGGGCGCGGGGGGTGGCTGGCTCGGGGCCTCAGTGGCCAGCTCCGTGGGGCGGAGCTGGGTGGGAGCCAGGCTGGAAGGCGGGAGCGTGGGCTCCTGCACAGGGGCTCTCGTGGTGGGTGCTGTGGCCGTGGTGGTGGTGGCCGGGCAGCCAAAGTCTGAGTAGTCAAGGTCCAGGAGCAGCCGGCCGGCATTCTTGGGCGGGAAGTGGCAGCGTGTCTCCTCAGGGCTGGCCAGGGTCAGGCGGCTCTCCCGGACCCAGGGGCCGAACCAGCTGAGGGGGCACACGCAGTTGAAGGGGTTGCGGGCAGCCTCCAGGAGCCTCAGGCGGGGGAAGAGGGTGGAGAGCTCGTGCGGCAGGGCCTGCAGGCTCAGGTTGCTCAGGTCCAGCTCCTGCAGGGCCACCAGGCCGGCCAGGTCCTCCAGCCACAGCTGGGCGATGCGGGTGTTGCCAGCCAGCCGCAGGCGTGTCAGGCCCCGTAGGCCCCGGACAGCAGGGGGCACGCGCTCCAGCTGGTTGTCGGCCACGTCCAGGTTGTGGAGGTTGCGCAGGCGGCCAAAGAGCCCCTCATCCAGGTGGCGCAGCCCCAGGCCGGCCAGCCGCAGTGTCTCCACGTTGGCAGTGTCCAGGACACCGGGCTCCAGGGCCGAGAGGCCGTTGTGGCTGAGGTCCAGCAGCAGCAGGCGGGGCAGGCGCAGCGGGGGCAGTGCCCGCAACTCGTTATCCTGCAGCTTGAGCTCCAGGAGGCGGTTGAACACATCAAAGGCACCAGGCTGGATGTGGCGGATGCGGTTCTTGCCCAGGTAGAGGCGCTCAAGGCGGCGCAGGCCGCGGAAGGTCTCGTTGGTGATTTCCCGGAGCCTGTTGGCAGTCAGGTCCAGGTTGCTGAGGTTGGCCAGTGGCTGGAAGACCCCCCCAGGCAGGCTGGCGATCTGGTTTTGCGACAGGTCCAGGAGCTGCAGCCCCGGCAGGCCAGCAAAGCTGCCCACGTCAAGCGTGGTGATGCCGTTCTCAAAGACGTACAGGCCCACGGTGTCGGGCGGCACGTCCAGAGGCACGGTGGTCCCCCGGCGGGCGGTGCAGAAGACGGTCCGTGGCTGGTTGCACTGGCAGCCAGATGGGCAGCCTTGCACCCCAGGCCCCAGGGCCGGCAGCAGCAGCAGCGGCAGCAGCAGGCGCAGGGGGGCCCTGGAGTGCATCTCTGGTCCCTGGGAGCAGAGAGGGAAGCGGGAGACCGTGAGTCAGGGGCCACAGGGGACAGCCACTCCAGGAAGGGTCAGGAGGGGAATTCCCAGCCCCCGTCCTCTCCCCACCCTCAGACCCGACAGCACACAGGAGCTGTGAGTCAGGTCCCCTGAGCCGGGGCCGGGCTCCTGGCGCTGCCCCGTCACTCCCTTGCTATGTGACTCTGAGTGGTCACGTGGCCTCGTCATGGTATCAGTTGCCATTTCCTGCGCTGACACCAGGGTTCGGTGGGCTGACTGACGCACACAGAGGGGGCCCAGCCCCCAAACGCTCAGAGACCACGAACAGCTGCCCCCCTTCCCCTTAGCTCCAGCCCTCCAGCCTCTCTGCGGCTCAGAGAGAATACGTGTTGGTCAAAAAGCATCAGGCTCTGTGCCCTCCCCCGAAACACCCCCCCAACAAAAATCTCTGCGGAGGCAGACGGGAAAGGAGGGAGAATGCAGGTCCTGGAGCGGCAGCCCCTCCCGCAGCATCCGGGAGAGACGGGCGGGCAGGTGGCCGAGCGCGTAAGTAGAGAAGCTGGCTGCCCCCGGCCGCCGCCGCCACGCTCCGCATCCTGCAAGTGAGGAGAGACCACAGCAGGAAGACCTCATGTGGAAACTATGGGATCGGTGTTTTTCCACTTGCGAAGTCAGACCTGCCCAGGACGCAGCCAGCAGGAGAGTTCCTGGGGAGGGGGAGGCAGGGAACCTCGGCCTCCAGGCCCCCCCATCTCTGAGCCGTGATGACAGAACTAAAGGTGGGGGGCTCTGGCCTCCCTGGAGTGGCCCAGGGTGCAGGCTGGGGGATAAGGTTTGCGTGGTGTCCCCAGAGAGAACACCAAGCCTGGAGATGCTCCAGAGTGGATCCCCCGCCATTTCTCAGGATGCACTCTGGGCCAAGTGTGGCACGGGAGCGGCAGCCGCCGTCCCCACGCACCAGCGGCACTGAGCGTCGCCCAGCAGCTCCTCCAGGTGGGAGCTGTTCTCCGTGCTCCCAGATGACAGAAGAGGGGCTCCTGGAGGCACAGGCACTTGCTGCCTTCACGCCGCCAGGAAATCTGAGCTGGAGCCCAGCTCCTTAACCACGTCCAGGTGCGGCTGGGCCTGCCCTCCTGACGCGGGGCCCAGTCCTGCCCTTGTGGGGGTAGCTCTCCTAGCGGCTCCAGCTGCCACTCGTAGCCGGAACTGCCTGAGACAGGATGGGGCCACAGCACGGGCCCCCTTCACTTAGGCTTCTGCGGGGAGCCGGGGGCCACCCTAGCAGCAGTCCCCCCGCCCTGTGGGCCCCTAGACCTCCTGAGAGGCCGGCACACGTCCCCTCCAGGTGTCTCCAGCTCACACAAGGGCCTTTTGTGCTGAGGCTCAGCCTCCCCTCCCGCACACTGGCCAGCCTTCCAGCCACGCAGGTAACAGGGCCCCCCCGGCCGGCATGCTGCCCACTGCCATGCATCAGGCTGCCTTCTCTGGGGTCGTGGGCTCCTGGACCTGAGTCCAGGAGGGGCAGGTTGTCCCCCAGAGGCCGCGATGGTGTCGGGCCAGCTCTGGGTAAAAGCCCGTAACCAGGTTGGGCCTGCCTAGAGCCGCCCACCTGCGGGGTCCCCTCTGCCCCTCGGTCGTTAACGCTGATGACCACCCTCCGGAGGCCTGACCCTGGCCTGTGCCCTGGTCTGTGCTCTCTAGGTCCTGCAGTCCTCTCCCAGAGGGGTGGCCGCGTCGGCTTTTGCTTCCCCGCATCCCAGAGAGTATCTCTGCTGAGTGAACTGGGGGAAGCTCGGCCAGAACCCAGAGGCCCGGCGTGCCGCGGCCCCGCTGGCGCCGTCCCCAGGGGGCTCTGGGCCGCACCCAGCCTCCTCCCCCGCCTGGGCCCGCTCCACCCGTACTGACTCAGAGGGGCGGGTACAGCCTGGCCACCAGATGTGCTGGGAGCGACCCCCGCCCCCTCACCCGCGTCTGGGGTGAGCCACCTCCCCTTGAAGTCGCCTTCCTGGCAGGGGGCAAGCAGGGTCAGGACGGGAGTAGGCAGGCTCGGGGACAGGGGAGTCCCTACCCACAGCCAGCCCGGCCACCCCTACAGCTTCAGCTCCCCCTGGGCCTTACACAAGGTCACAGCTAAAAGCCCCACACTCCAGTCTGGCAGCCCTGGGTCAGGGGCATTCGAGGTGTGAGGTCACAAACAGCAGGCTCCTCTCAGCACCCCAGTTTCCCCGTCTGTCCATCCGGGCATTTCAGAAAGGACACCTCCCAGGGCTGGGGTGCTTGGCACCGAGAGGCCAGGCATGGTCTCTGGGGGCCTGAGATGCATATTGGGTGTGTTTCCCGTTCTGCATTGAGGAGAGGCCCGGCATAGACTCTGAGCTTCCCTCTATAGTCTGCTGGCCCTTTAATCAGTGAAGTCCTCCTGGGCGGGGGGAGGCAGGGATGCTGGGGGTCTGTCTGGCCGAGCTGGCGGAGGGTAGGGGGTGGCATTCTCTGGTGGGGAGACCCCACAGGCAGCAGCCACCCTGCCTCCCAGCCCTGAGGTGCAGGGCTTAGTGTTTTCACCTGAACCCCACTTCCCCCATCCAGAGAGCGGCTGGCACTGAGGCTTGGGAAGGTGACATCTCAGGGCAGTCAGCTCTGGGGGCTCTGCCACCAGGAACCAATGAGAGGGCCCCAGAGGGTAAAGGCTGACCATGGAGGGGTGGTGGTGGGGCAGCCTAAGGCCAGTTCCGCCCCTACACACGTTCTGAGCTCCCTCCTCACCTGTGGACTGTGTCTCCCCAGCCCTGCTTCACCTGGACTTGGCTCTGAGCACCCGGGGTTGTGGTTCCATGTCCTCCTGTTTGTTTGAAATGGGGAAGTTCCTTTAACAAGTTCTGGGAGCGATTCCGCCTGTCTGGGCGCGTGCTGGTGTGTGTGTGTGTGCGTTGGGGGCGGGAGCGTCTCCCCGGGGTCACGGCTGCCCTGGCCCTTGCAATTTCAGCAGCTCTGAAGGACCAGGGGCCTGGGCTTTGATATCTGATCTGCTGACTCCCAACAGGGCGGTGGGACCTCGCCCTCTGCAGAGGGTGTGTGGGGGTGCTGGCGACAGCCCTGGGGTTGGGGGCAGAGTGTCCAGGGCCTGCCCACTCCTCATGGACTTGCCTTGGCCTGGCCCCACTACGGGGCCCACCAGGGGACCGAGCCGGGGTGGGGCTTTGGGGTCCAACTGCCTGTACTGGCCGCCTGGCCCCAGCCCTTCGCCTCAGTTCCCATCTGTAAAGCAGGGGGTGTGGGGTGGGTACAGCCCCTGTGTCTCAGGGCTGTTTAGTTTGTATTTGGAGAACATTCTGAGTGGTTTCTAAATAAGTGGGTCAGTAAACATTACCTACTGAGGGTGTCACCCGTGAAACCCTGCACGCGTGGGGTGGGGGAGCCATGATGCATACATTTCAGCACAGACAAGGCTCCTGTGGGCCCAGGGTGGGGCCTCCACACACGGGCTGCCCACCGTGCTTGGGCATGGAAAAGTGGGAGAAGCTGGAGCAAGCAGGCTGGGGCGGTGCTGGGGGCGTCTTTCGTTCTACAGGGGGGTGGGGGGAAGTGAGCTGTCCTTTGGCCGGCACTTCAGCATGTGATGGGGGGTGGGGAGCAGGAGGAGGGACTCTGTGAGTAAGAATGTGGTCATCTCAGCTCTCAGGGACCCAGAGTGTCCCCACCCACCCCTTAGCATGGGACACACCTGCGGGCACCTACTCACACAACAGGCCCTGGGTCAGGCAGGACTGGCGAGTGGGCGGACCCAGGCTCCAGACCTGAGGCTGGAGCATCTTCCGTGCCTATTCAGTGGGCAGGGGTGGGTACAGGCAGACATCAGTGGGCACACGCCCTTCCTGCACCCGACGCTTCAGAGTGGGTACCCAGGGTCTGGGCTGTGGCTCTGACCCCGCAGCTCCCAACGCCGGCCGGCCGGGCCTGGCAGTAGCCCAGCCCAGGAGTCTGCCAACCCCCCAGGCAGGCGAGACTGTGCCGGCAGCCAGGACGGCTGGCTCCGGTTTCGCTGACGTGTCTGAGGAGGCTCCAGGTCCGGGTTGGGTCCACCCGCCTCCCCATCCCTAGCGGGCAGCAGCCCCTGGCCCAGCAGGCAGGGGTCTCGATCCTGGGCCCTGGTGGATGGAGCCAAGGGGACTGAGCCTCAGGTTCCCCAGAGATAGCCCTTGGGGTGAGGGTGGGGGGGTCCTCGCCCTGCCCTGTGATTAAGCCAGTGGGGGGGTGGGCCCACCACTCTTGGTGTCACCACCTCCAGCTGGTTCTATTCTTGCTGTGGATAGGGCCCGACACACCACACCACGACTTCATCCGGGTGCCTTCCCTTCCTTTCCCTTCCATCTCCCACCTGTAGGGCTTCTCAATTCCAGCTGCATATTGAAAATCACCAGGAAGCTTTAGAAAAGTTCTAGTGCTCAGACCCAGCCCTCCCGCAGGCAATTTAGTAAGATTTTCTGGGGTGAACACCGGGCAGAGTTGTGTTTCAGAGAAGCTCTTTGGGTGGGTGGGTCTCCTTGCCTAGCCTGGCCTGGCCTCACAGATCCTCGGGCAGAGGGTCGCCGAGGCAGGCAGTCTGTATGGCAGCCTGTCTCCCTGTCCCCGGAAGCCTTGATCCCTGAGCTGGCAGCACCGGAAGAGCCGGGCCGGGCCCCCTCCCCGCCCCACTCCACGGCAGGAGCTGCTGGCTCTGGGTGGGTGCCGTCTGGGGCACTGTGGGTGACTTGGCAGCCGCCGGACCTGTCAGCCCAGGGGAGGGAAACCAGTGACTAAGGCCAGTTGCCAGCTCCAGGGAGCCCTCGGGGCAGCAGGACGCGCCTTCTTGGTCAGTGCAGGTGCCACCCTGCAGGACACCTGCGGCCCAACTCAGAATGGGCTGGTCCAGATGCCACCATCGGCACGTGCCAGTATGATGCCACCGGGGCTGGGCTCAGAGACGGGGCCTCCTCACCGCCCTGTCACCACCCAGGGCCAAGACACCCATCAGGTAGGGCCCTAACCCTGCAATTAACCCTGAATTTGCCAGGGGAAGACAGACCTTAGTCACCAAGGGAGGCCACCAGCCCCAAGTGAGCTGGGCCCAGGCTGTGTGCAGCCTAGACGGGGTGTGAGAAGGAGGTAGAAGCCCCTCCCCCAGAGGGATGCTTGCTCTTCTGATGCCCTCATGCCTGGGGCTCTTGGTCACCCTGCCGCAGAGGAGGCCCTCTGCAGGGTCTGTGAGCTGATCGGTTGGCAGGTGGCGTCGGTCGAGGGGCGGGCCACGACCCTGCCTCTCACCTCTCACTGCTGCCCATGTGGGCCCCAGGGCCACCGCAGCCTCTTCTCAGCGCAGGCCAGCTCCCTCCTTCCTTCTTAATTAAATCTCTCAGGCAGCCTCCAAGGAATGTCAGAGCCTTATTGCGTTCCCCGGGAGGAGACTGGTGGGGGCTGTCTCCCACCTTAGGAAAAAACTGGCCCCTCGCCTGCCCCCACTTCCAGTCCTAAGGTGGCCTGGTGCCTGTGTGGGGTACCCGCTCCAGCCTCCTCATACCCGGGGAGGCTGGAATGAGGAAACGCGGGGGAGGCCCACGGGCCTGGCCGGCCAGGCGGCCCAGCCAGCTGAGAGAAAGCAGTCCGGCTGCCTCTGGAATGTGGAAACCGATAAAAGGAAGGAGGCCGAGCCCCCGCCCCCCCTCAGGGCACCCCTGCCTGCCCCTAAACACAGCCGTGCTCCGGTCACGCGCGCGCGCAGACACATGCCCACGCCAGACACACGCCCACTGGGCTGTGCTTTGAGACACACATACACACACGCCCTCCCCCTTCTCCAAGAACTCTCAAATTCCACAGCAGTGAGGGGAGCTGGTTTTCTTGGCAGTGCAGAGCCTTGGGCTCCCTGGCCCAGGGAGGGGACTTGAGGGGGGCTCCAGGAGGGATCATTAACCCCGTAAAGTGGCACTGCTGTCCCTCCCATGAGCTCAGGGCCTGCCAGTGTCAGGGTTGCTTCTGTGGGCAGAGGGCTCACCCAGCCTTCCCTCCGGTCACTTAGAAGAACTGGCTGGCTGGCCTGCTGAGGTGGGAGCTGCCTCCAGGGCCCAGCTGAGACCCTGCCCCCCTGATCTCAGGAGCTGCCTGGCCCAGGGGTGGCGTCCACTTAAAAGTCCCCACAAGGACTCAGCTCTCTTTACCTGGGACTTGACCTAGCTCCCCAACCAGTGGAGGTGGTCAGGACCCCTCTCCTGCCCAGGGTATCTCCCTGGGGACATCTGCCTGGGGCAAGCACAGGTGTGGGCACTGTCTGAGGGACTTTATCATGTCGAACCCCTCCTCCTCCACGTCCAGGGTCTGGAGAACGTGGTGCCATACCAGCTATTGCCCTGGGCCACCCACCCAAGCTGACTCTCTGGACCCTCAGGTCCCAGTCTGCAGCTGCAGGAGGCCAGGGGAGGTAGGGACAGTCAGTGCCCGGGCCCCCAGCCTGGCACGCGTGTGCTCATCCTCCCTGGACCGGGGGGTGGAGGGGCAGATAATGGTCTGGAGGAAATCCAGCTGGGCTGCTCATTACCAGAGCCCTCTTCCTGCCTCTGACACTCTGTTTACAGAAGCTCTGGGGGCTGATTCCCTTGGGAGAAGACCGCAAACTCAGGAGACTGCTCTCCCATCCCCCTGCGCCTGCCTGCCTCAGCCCTCTTGGGCCTTGCCAACAGCTGGGCCCGTACTGGACATCATGGCCCGCTGAACCTACTGACCCCACTCGGAGGTCACCTGCCCAGCCACCCCTCTGTGTCCCCAATGCCCAAAGTCTAGCCTAGTGGGATGGGACCTCGAGATTTAGCTGAGTCCCCGCCCCCCGCCCCCGGCCCTGGAGGCTCGGCCTGGAGAGGGGGCGCTCTGGGTCTTGGTGCCACACTCTGTCCGGAGCCTCACCTGCCCTTGGTGCAGAAGTTGAGCAGAGTGACCCTCAGGGCCACTTCCTCCTTCCCACCTTTCACACTCCACCCCTCAACCCCAATGGGAGGGGTAGTCAGCGACCCTGGTGTGGTAATCGTTAACGAATGAGGGTGAGGCAGAATGCTTGGCACCAATCAGCTGGCCTGCCAGTGACCACAGGGGACCTCGCAGCCTTCAGGCCCCAGGGCTGCCAGCCCAGGGACACAATAGATTAGGCTGGCTCCAGGCCACTGGGTTCTCAGCCTGAGCAAAGCCCCTTCCCTGGAAGAGGCAGAGATGGGCCAGCCTAATACCTGGAGTACGACCCCGGCCGGCCAGGCAAGGTCCATACCCGGCTCCAATGGGGCTGCATGCCTGTGGCCCCCATGCTCTGCCCTGAGTGACAGGGGCCCTCAGCGCCGAGCCCAGGCCGTGGATCTGCACAGGGGGGCGGGGATCGGGGTTGGGGGTTATCTGTGACCAGAACCAGACTGTGTCACTCCAGGAGGTAAAAGTAACCTAAGACTGTCCTAGCCAGCCCCTCAAAGGGGTTTGATTCATAAAACTGGTCATGCCGGAGGGCCCAGCCGTGGGAGGAGGAAGCGAGGGAGGGGGTGTTTATTTCGTCTGCTCGCAGCCCCGCAGGCCGGTGAGCCGCGTACGCGCGCGCGCGGGCGCGCGCGCGCCCTCACCCCGGGCTGTGGAGCTGTCGGCGCCCGAGGACTACCAGATAGGGGGACGGGCTGGGGCGCACGGCGAGTTGGCCCAGGTGATCTTGCAAGGACTTGGGGGCCCGCGTGCCCGCCCTGGGTGCGTGTGCGCGCAGCGGACGGGGGTGGTGGTGGGGGGAGGCGGTGGTGGGAGGTCCGCGCGCGTGATCGGCGCGTGTGCACAGCCCGCCCGGGGCGCCCTGCGTTCCCACCCCGCAGCCCCCAAGCCCAGCAAACACTCACCGGGCGGCGGCGGCGGCGGGAGCCGGGCGGGACGTGCCGCGGCCTCAGTGCTTCCCAGCCCGGCTACCGGGGTCCCGAATCGCGAGATCCTGAGGCAGTCGGCGTCCGTCTCTCCCTGCCCCGGGCTCGGGCTGCGGAGTCGCCTGGCCCGAGGCGGGTCCCGCCTTAAGAGCCGGGGGGCGGGGCCGCCGCTGCCGGGGGCGGGGCCGCCCCCCAATTGGCCGGGGCGGAGCCGGCGGAGACCCGCCTCCTCTCCTGGCCGAAAGGGTCTTCAGGCCCGGCAGGCTGGTCCTCACCCGGCCGCCCTCCCGACCAGGCGACCGGGAGAGAGTCATAGGAGTCCCGCGGTCCAGCCCGGTCCAGTTTGCAGATCCCTGTGTTTTGTGAAAAAAAAAAAAAAAAAAGAGCGAATATCGACTGAGACCAAGCGTTCCAAACCTAGATGGGGTAGGACACACCAGGCAGGTGATTTAAACTCAAGGAATGCCCCCCAACCTGCCCAGAGCCTCTCGAGACCTAGGGAGGGCAGCCCCGATGACCTGTCCCAGCCTGCCAGAACTTGCGATTTTTCAGGGAAAACTGGAAATCTGCATTTTTAGGTGAAATCTCTTTAAGTGTGCTGTTGTTGGTTGCTAATCCCAATTTCAAGAACTTCTGGGAGGCCACACACACACAGCCCTTCTCCGAGCCTCATAGGCACAACCTCGATATGCCAAATCTGAGTCCTGGGGTCCTTTTGCCCGACCTTTGCTCTGGACCGCTTTCCCTGTGTCTTAGATGGAGGGGCTGAGACACAGGAAGGGAATGTGACACACCAGCCACAGATTCTGGCAGCGTCAAGGCCAGATGTGCTGGGGGATGCTGGATTGAAGCGCCAGGTTGGGCCTCACTGTCGGTAGGTGGGGCCTGAGTGCCGCTGACAGTGGCCCTTTGATGGGGCAGAAGGGGAGGGTGCCAGGGGCTGGACTAGTCCAGAAAAATCCCCTGCCTTGGAGGCTTCCAGGAAAACACTCTGCTCTGCCCTCCCCCCCACCCCACCCCCTCGGCACTTGTGGTCAGAATTGTGCCTTGGAGCCTTTGGGGACCAGCTCAGCTCCTGACTTGCAGCCAGGCTCCAGGACACCCACCACCCCATCCAGCCCAGCCTGCAGCCAGCGCCTTTGGCTGGGCCAGCTCAAATCTCGGGGGGCCTGATGGCTTATCCCAGCAGACGGCCACACCAGTTCGGGAGGGGGGGCAGTTTGAGTGGCTTTTGAAGAACTTGATGGCCCCCAGAAGGCAGGACAGCCTCCATGTCTAGTCTGTAGCAGGGCTAAGCGGGATTCAGCCACAACAGTGACCTCCCAGACTTTCCTTTTCAGCTCTGCTCCTCCTCAGGACCTCTCCCCCCACAGGGCCGCCTTCCAGGATGGGCAGAGGTCTGCACCCCTCGTTTTTGTTGTTTTATATGGATGTGGGGTGTGCCTTGCAAACCCCTGAATGTCCGCTCCTAGGTCAGTGTGCAGGCCCTCAGGTGTATTTCATTTGACTCACACGGGACTTTTTCAAAGTTGGAAGCTACTGGCAACGCTGAAAAGTCCAATGCTTTCACATTAGAATGGAACTTCCCGGCTTGCCTTGAGCGGAAACTGTCAGCTGAGGCTGGGTGGCTGCTGCTCCCTGTGACCGAGGCCCAGACTCACAGGTCACCCCCGTCCCCGCTGTGCCCAGTCACCTCACCCCAGACTGCTGCACTCCCCCCGCTCCCTTCAGGGTTTGAGTCTGCGGTCAGTACCGTGTGGCTCTGCTCAGACTGTCCCTATGCCTCTGCCCTTGGGCCCTGTGTCCCCCCTAAGGCTCTCAGGGAAGTCCAGCCCGACGCTCCTAAAGGAACAGGACTAGCTGACAGGTCCGGGGCATCTCGCCTCTGTGACCTGTTCTTGCTGGTAGTGAGATACCCCCTGCTTAAAGCATCCAGACCCCGCCCTGATCCCAAGCCTAGGCTCACACTGGCCATGCTCCCGTCCACCCAGAAATTGAAGGAGGTTCCAGGAGACACCACCCCCCAGTTTCTCTATCCTGTCCTCTTTCGGTGTCAAGGCACTACCCTGTCTTAGGCCCTCGTTCTAAGGGAGCAAGGGAGTGGGGGTGGGGGTCAGGGCTTGATTCGGGCAGACCCCAGTGGCCAGCCTGGGTGATAAGAACAGAACCAAGGGAGCTGGACTGCTTTGGACCAGTGGCAGTGCCCGGATGTCTAGGTGGTGGGTCTGAGTAGAGTGATGGGCTAGCGGAGAGAACTAGGGGAGGGTTCTTAAAGCTGCTTTTCCTGACAGGCTCCCTGCAGTCCTTCCTGTGTTATTTGCAGCAGCGTTGGGAAAGCTGGTGGGATTATCAAAGGCTGACCCCTCCCGACTCAATGGACGTTGGAGCAAGTTCCGGGAGATGGTGAAGGACAGGGAAGCCTGGAGTGCTGCAGTCCATGGGGTCACAAAGACTGGGACACGACTTTGCGAGTGAACAGCAAGCCCTCCCCCACAGGACCCACTTGACACCACCCTTGTTCTCCCATCTTCTGGGACCTGGGCTCAGAGGTCGGGGGCAGATCCAGGCTTTAGACTTTCCATGGCTTTGAGTCCAGAGCAGACCCCCAGACCCAGGTCAAACCCATTCCTAGTGGCAGGCCCAGATGCCAGCCCTTCCCCCAGTGCCATGGCAGCAGGAGAGATGCCCTCGCCAGCTTTCATGCCCTCTGGCCCCGTGCCAGGCTGGGGCTTGGTTCTGCATTCCAGATCCAGACCTGGCTTGGCTGTCTTTACAAGACCTGGGGTCAGGCCCGTGCCAGCTGTTGGCCAACCCTCGGGGCCGGGTGCCATGACCCCGTTTCATGGCCTGTGCGACAGCAGAGGCAGGATGCTCCTGCCTGGCGGAGCTGCTCAGGTAGCTCCGCCCGAGGTGAGGAAGACTGGCCTGACCTGTCAGAGAAGCCAGCCCTGCCCTCCATGACTTCCTGCCCCCGCGCCCCTAGCACCTGAGTCAGTGGGCCAGCCAGCCAGGGCCGACGGGGCCGGGGTGGGGGGGTGGGGTGCCAGGTCACGCCTCTACAGGAGGTTCGTTTAGAGCACCAGTGAGCCACCAATGCCAGGGTGGAACCGGCAAGCCGCTCCCCCATTTCTCGCCATGGCAGCAGCAGGATGGCAAGACTCCCTGCCCAGCCCACTTGCTCTCAGACTCTTGTTTTCATTCCTCCTGCCCGTCTCTACACTGTGATCTCTGCTCTGCACAAATCTAATCCTACCTTTCTCGAGATGTGTCATTTGTTCTTTGTTGCTCACCTGACGGGAGGAGGCTGAACTCCCTTCCTGATGCCCCAGGCCTTGCTCTGGGTGGCCTCTGCCACCCTACCCTTGGCCTCAGACCCTCCCTCACTGCCCAGGCCACCAGCCAGGTTGTCCTACTTCCTGTTCCTCAAACAAGGCCGTGCACCTGCCTGCCACAGGGCCTTCGCACGTGTGAAGTTCCCTTCCTGCCTGGAACTCCCTCCTTAACCTTTGGGTCATACGAAACACCCCCTCCTCTGTAGCCAGCCGGAGTCAGGCCCTTGTGCCCTCTTGCCATGTGTCCTCAGAAAACCCTTCCTTCATGTGTTTGCCTGTGGAATTGTATCTGCCTATCACCCAGGCTGTGAGCTTTTGAGGACAGAGGTGGGGGCCTGTTACACTCACCTTTGGTCACAGCTGACAGCCCAGCTAAGGTCTGGGCACCAACCAGCTCAACCAGGAATGAATGACGTGAGTGAAAGTCCAGTTAGAGCTGCCAAAGGGACCTGCCTCTGCCCCCACTGGAGCTGGTGTTAGGGCAGGAGACGTCGGAGATCACACGACCACTTTGTTCCCCTGCTCCCCCTCCCCCCTAACAGCGGGCAGTGGTCAGATCAGGCCAGGAATGGCAGTTCTGAGCCCAGTTCACCCTGCAGAGCCCGAGGTAATTAGACGCTGTGTCGCTCACAGGTGACCGGCCCCAGGCGCTCAAGGAAGCTGTTGGAGACACCCAGGGCCCCACCCAGCTTCCCAGTCCTCCCTGGCTCCCTTCCAGTGAGGGCGGGGGCGGGTGGGCAGCTGGCTGGCAGGGGACCGGGTAGGCTGGGCCCTTTGTTGCCTGGGTGAGGGCCGAAGGCAGCTGCCACAGCTGGGCGACCTCTGACCGCTGGGACCACCACGAGGGCGGCGGGGTTGCATCTGAGGATGAGTGTGTCCGTGTCGAGGTGGGGGCCCAGGCCCGGGGGTCCCCAGGGACGTGACACCAGACCAGGAGCAGGAAACAGATGAAGCCGCCTGTCCGAGTGCTCCTGGGTGTCTCCCCGCCTTCCTCCCCCCAACTCAGGGCCTGGAAGGCAGCACTCACAGGGCTGGTGGGCTGCCGGGGGCCCTGCAGGGCCCAGGGGAGAAAGGGGAGTAAACCCCTGGGCCGTGACAGGCCATTGGCCGAGAGCGGCAGGGACGCCAGGGGCTTCCAGCCTGGCCCCTCTGACCCCAGCCTCTGCCCTGCCCCAGGGCCCACCTGGGGAATGGGGGGATGGAGAGCACAGAGGCCGGGAAGCAGGGCAGGAAGGAGCCCTTGCCCTCGGCCCCTGGCTCAGGCTCGGGCACAGGGGCTCAGAAGTGCTGCTGAGGCGGGTGCTGGGCCTCTACGAGGCCATCGAGGCCCAGGAGCCGGGTGACCAAGGCTACAGCCCCAAGCCCTAGTGCGGTCCGGGCTGTACTGGGTAGGGATGGAGGGATGGAGGCAGTCCTCGGTTCCAACCACCCCCCACCTTCCCTGGACTGGTGTCTAGGCTGTTGGAGTGAGACTACAGACAAAACCTACATTGGGGGTTGGTGGGGGGTGGGGTGGTTTCCTGGCACTACTGAGCTTGGGAGGAGATCAGGGCTGAGGTACAGAAACGGGGGGGAGCAGCTCCCTTGTGCCAGGGCCTGGCACAGTCCTGGGAGGAAGCAGCTGGGCAGATGGAAATGGTGTTAGTCACTCAGCAGGGTCCGACTCCGTGACCCCGTGGACTGCAACACACCAGGCTCATCTGCCCATGGATTTCTCCAGCCAAGAATACTGAAGTGGGTTGCCATTTCCTTCCCACCCAGGGGTCGAACTCTGGTCTCCTGCCTTACAGATGGGTTCTTTACTGAGCCACTAGGGAAGCCCTGGGCAGATGGACCCCAGAAAAGAAAGGCTGGGAAGCGGGGGCATGTCGGGAGCACGGGGAGAGTGGGTGGGTGGAGGGTCCCCGGACACCAGCGTGGACGCCACTGCACCCCTCTGGGCCACGGTTGACTTTGGCCTGAGCCCCTATCTAGGGTTGTGACACTCAGCCCTGCTGCCGCCCCTTGGTCATGGGGACTTGGCTGCATCCCCACAACCTGCTGTCTCCCTCCCCCAGGTCTCTGGTGCCCCTGCTGGACCCAGACTCGGGGCTGCTGGTCCTGGCAGGAAAGGTGAGGAGAACCCACCCACGTCAGGCCAGAGCTGGTCCTGACTGGCAAAGTAGAGATGTAGGATGCTCACCACCCCCACACGGAGGGGGAGCTGGGACAGTGCTGCCTGGGCTCCAGCCCCTGCCAGGGGCTGCGGGCACACAGTCAGGGTCACAGCCTAGAGTGTGAGCTGCCCAAGGACGAGGCTGGGAATGGAGCAGACGAATACCCAGCAGGCACTTGTGATACTGATCGCCGGGGGGTGGCACCCCAGCTTGGCTTGGCACTTAGTAGGCGTCTGCCATGGTGGTGCTGTGACTCAGTCCTCGGGGAGGGATGGGGCCGCCAGAGTGGAGCCAGGCAGCCCAGACCGCCAGCACGGTCAGCATGGCACGTGGGTGGGCTTCGTTACAGGGAGAGAACCAGCTCTACTGCTATGAGGCGGCCCCCCAGCAGCCAGCACTGAGCCCGGGTAAGCTCTGCTTGCCTCCCCCACCCTGCACCATCACCCCCTTCCCCGGCCTGCCCTGACAGTCCTCCGCCCGCCATGTCCCCACCAGTGACCCAGTGCCTCCTGGAGAGTGCACTGCGGGGGGCGGCCCTCGTGCCCCGGCGGGCGCTGGCCGTCATGGGCTGCGAGGTGCTGCGAGTCCTGCAGCTGAGCGACACGGCCATCGTGCCCATCAGCTACCACGTACCCCGCAAGGTGAGGGGTCCTGCGGGAGGGGCCGGGAGGGCCTGGGGTGGGGGACCTCGAGCTCACCAGCCTGCCCCTGTCTGCCGCCAGACCGTGGAGTTCCACGAAGACCTGTTCCCGGACACCGCAGGCTGTGTGCCCGCCTCTGACCCCCATGCCTGGTGGGCGGGGAGCGACCAGCAGGTAAGGCCGGGACCTGGCTGACAGCCCCTCCAGCCGTGACTGGCATTCAGCGGCCCAGTGTCCCCCCACTCCCTGGGGCCCTGCCTCTTCTGCCTCCACTGTGGACTTCTCCCCACAGGTGCAGAGGGTCAGCCTGCACCCCGCCCGCCGGGCCCACCCCAGCTTCACTTCCTGCCTGGCACCCCCTGCAGAGCTCACCCCTGCCACGGCCCAGCCCGCGGGGACGCCTGTGGGTGACGCAGACCCCAGCGTGAGTATCAGCAGGGGGCAGGGGGCAGGGGTCCAGGCGGGCCGCAGCGTGTGGCCTGCCCCACAGGTGTGAGAAACTCGAGAAGCAGAAGTGAAGAACCCCAGCGTTTTCAAAATCGTGCAAAACGCCTAGGAAGTGAGACTTTCACACACACAAAAAAAATCTAAATTTCTAGCCTCTCTTGAACAATCCTGACCACTCCGGGCCCGCTTTTCCACAAAGTCAGGAGCCGGCAGCTGCCACCCGCTGCCCCGTGCGCTAAAGCTCGGCTCACCCCCGTGTTACCCCCTGCCCCACCAGTGATTGCGTCCCCAACCCCACATCCTGCAGTGGGGATTCCCGCCCACCCCAGTGTCCCAGGGTGATGACCCCAGACCCTGGCCGACCACCCACCCACAGGGGGCCCGCTGGCTGACCGGATGCTTCTCCCCTAGGAGGGCTTCTCCTCCACACCCAGCTCTCTGACCTCGCCCTCCACGCCCTCCAGCCTGGGGCCCTCGCTCACCAGCACCAGCGGCATCGGCACCAGCCCCAGCCAGCGGTCCCTGCAGAGCCTGCTGGGTGAGCGTGAGCCCCTAGCACGGGCGCCCTGGGCTATCCCCCACCCCAGCCACCCTCCTCTGCACCCCAGTCCTGACTCCCTTCCAGTACCAGTTACTTCCTTGTGGGGTGAAGTGAGTCTCGATGGCCTGTACTTTCTGAGATCTGGGCAGTTGTGTTGGCCAGACCAGCAGAGGCTGGGGTCCTTTGCCGAGGGGAGCAGGAGGCCCAGATTCAGGGCTTGCCCAGGCGCCCCTGCAGGACTTCCCAGGGTGGGCAGGCCAGGGACCCTCACCTCACGTGGCTCCATGTCCCTGCTGCCCCCTGCACCCAGGCCCCAGTTCCAAGTTCCGGCACGCTCAGGGCAGCGTCCTGCACCGAGACAGCCACATCACCAACCTCAAGGGGCTCAACCTCACGACGCCCGGCGAGAGCGACGGCTTCTGCGCCAACCAGCTGCGTGTGGCTGTGCCCCTGCTCAGCAGCGGGGGGCAGGTGGCCGTGCTGGAGGTGAGGGCCAGCCCCCCCACTCAGTCCCCATGTCCCCCTGCAGGATGCTGAAGGCGTTGAGTGCCCACGCCAGCTCACCTTCTCTAGGCTCAAACCGTGTGCCAGGCACCCCGCCCAGTATCCCATGCTGGGGGTGCCATTCTTATCCTCGTCTTACAGATGAGAGTGATGAGGCACAGAGAAGATAAGTGACCCATGGGGTCACATGCCGTGTAAGTGTGGAGCTGGGAATCAAACCCAGGCCCCCTGAGCCCCGAGCCTGAGCTCCTCCCACCACTCCAGCCGCCCCCTCACTTCCTGGGGGCCTCACGGTCTGCACTTGGGGCTCAGAGCACAAGGTGGCTGAGCAGAGAGCTTGGGCATCACCCTGGGGGGTCGTCGGCTGCAGACAGTAAGGCCCAGACGTGCCACTTGCCCTGCAGCCACTGGGACTGGGCTCTCCTGCCTGTTACTGATGGGCCTCGGGGTGGGGGCACCTCCCACAGCTGCGGAAGCCTGGCCGTCTGCCCGACACTGCACTGCCCACGCTGCAGAATGGGGTGGCTGTGACCGATCTGGCCTGGGACCCCTTTGACCCCCACCGCCTCGCCGTGGGTAAAGAGGCTGGGCTGGGTGCTGGGCTTGAGGGAGGGTCCCGGGGCCCCAGATGGGCTCAAGGGAAGCCTGGGGGCCTTGGGCCAGCAGTGACGAGCCTGCTCACCCCGCAGCCGGGGAGGACGCCAGGATCCGGCTGTGGCGGGTGCCCCCTGATGGCCTGCAGGAGGTGCTCACTATGCCTGAGGCTGTACTCACAGGTGAGGGGGGCCTGGGTGGGGGCTGGGGGGTGGGTAGAGGCTCCCGGGGGGCTCAGTGTCACCCCACACCTCAACCCCAGGCCACACGGAGAAGATCTATTCTCTGCGCTTCCACCCTCTGGCGGCCGACGTACTGGCCTCCTCCTCCTACGACCTCACTGTTCGGATTTGGGACCTCAAGGTTGGAGCCGAGCGGCTGAGGCTACAGGGCCACCGGGATCAGGTAGGATAGTTCTGGAGGGCAGGTGCCCAGCCATGGGGCAAGAGGCTGCTTCTCAACCTTTCCACCTGCCCCCAGATCTTTGGCCTGGCCTGGAGCCCCGATGGGCAGCAGCTGGCCACTGTCTGCAAAGACGGGCGCTTGCGGATCTACGAGCCCCGGGGTAGCCCTGAGCCCCTGCAGGTGAGCAGGATGGGCTGGGGGCAGCCCTCAGACCCCGTGGGGGTCCCGGCTGGGCCTCATATGCTGTATCCTAACAGGAAGGCCCAGGGCCCGAGGGGGCCCGTGGAGCCCGCGTTGTGTGGGTGTGTGACGGTCACTATCTCTTGGTGTCAGGCTTTGACAGGTGAGGACTCTGGGATCACCATTCCCATCCCCAGACCTCAGCATCCACCGTGCCCCGTCCCCAAGATACACATACACCTGTTAGGTGTGCAGAAGCTGTCCCCACCCTCACTTACTGGATGGATAGTTGGGTGGATGGATGGATGGATGGATGGATGGATGGATAGATGGATAGATGGATGGGTGAATGGATGGTTGGGAGGATGAATAGATGGTTGGGTGGATGGATGGATAGATGGGTGGTTGGGTGGATAGATAGATGGATGGTTGGATGGATAGGTAGGTCAGTGGATGGATGGTGGGGTAGATAGATGGTTGGGTGGATGGATGGATGGATGGATGGATGGATAGGTAGGTGGATGGATGGATGGATGGTTGGGAGGATGAATGGATGGGTGGGTGGGTGGGTGGGTGGATGGATGGATGGATGGGTAGGTGGATGGATGGATGGTTGAGTGGATGGATGGTTGAGTGGATGGATGGGTAGATGGATAGATGGATGGGTAGATGGATAGATGGATGGTTGGATGGATGGTGGGGTGGATGGATGGGTGAATGGACGTGTGGATGAGAGGGAGAGAGATGGGGAGGAATCAACTGGGGGCCCAGAAGGATGAGATCTGTCCCAGGTGCGAGGAGCCCATTCCTGGTGGGGACCACAAAACAGAAACAAGCCTCCTGGAGAGGTCCAGGGGAGGGGCATTTTGTGCTCTGGGGGGAAGATCGGCGGGTGGGGGCCCTCCTAAGAGAGGTATCTCTGACCTGGGTCACAAAGGAACCGGTAACCACAGATCCGGAGGAGAGGGCAGTGGACTCTGGCTGGAACGGCCCAGAGGGTGTCAGCCTGGCTGGAGCAAGGGCCCTAGAGCAGGATGTTGGGGAAAAAAGCCCAGACATGCTGTGGAGTCCTTATCATGCCTGCCCCAGGCCCCTCCTGCTCTGAGGACCTGCTTCTGTTCCCTTGCAGCCGAAGCGAGCGCCAGCTCCTCCTGTACTCAGCCAAGGCCCTGGCTGGTGGCCCCTCCGCAGTGCTCGGGCTGGACGTGGCTCCCTCAACCCTGCTGCCCAGCTATGACCCAGACACCGGCCTGGTGCTGCTCACCGGCAAGGTGGGCCGGGGCGCACAGGCGGGGGCTTTGGGCAGGTATGGGGGGAAAGGCACCTGAAGCTAGCCGCTTCACTGCTGCCATACCCCTAGGGCGATACCCGTGTGTTCCTGTACGAGCTGCTCCCCGAGGCCCCCTTCTTCCTGGAGTGCAACAGCTTCACATCGCCCGATCCCCACAAGGTGAGCCGGCGCGCGGACTCCGGGTCGTCCCCAGGTAGGACCGCGGGCTCTCCGCCCTCTAGTGGCCTTGTGGGCAAACTGCACAGGCCCATGGGACCCGCGGGTCGCCGGGCACCGGCTGGCAGGGTGTGCCCGGCAGCCTCAGGACCTGGTTGTTAAACTCACCCATTACTGAAAATTAAACTACGTAAGGTTAAGTTTTATGAACCCACAAATAAGTTGCATTAAAGACCAAGGCAATAGATACTTAATTTATCACTTTGCAGTTATTTTATTTGACTTCACTGTTATTTGTGCTGTCGAGGTTACTTAATCTGTGGGCCCTTGTCTGCCAGGGATCTACCACGAGCTGTTACAGCACTTCTCTTCCTGTATCTGCATTCCCCCAGTCACATTGTTGGCGTGAAGTTGGCCAGGCGGGCAGTTTTTACACCATAGAACTAGGCAAATGCTACAAACCAGGACATTGTTCCTCCCAAGAGCTAGTTTTTAAACATTACACCACCATCCAGGGCTAGGCCTTCTCCTGGAGGTCCTAAGTGAGGGGTGCTGGGGGTCCGCGTGTCAGCGAACTCTGGACTCTAGCGTCAGCTGTGGCTCAGCTGGTAATCAATCTGCCTGCAGTGTGGGAGACCTGGGTTCAATCCCTGGGTTGGAAAGATCCCCTGGAGACGGAAAGGCTACCCACTCCAGTATTCTGGACTGGAGAATTCCATGAACTCTACAGTCCATGGGGTCGCAAAGAGTCGGACACGACTGAGTGACTTTCTCACACTCCCCTGCCACCCCAGGGATTCATCCTCCTGCCTAAGACAGAGTGTGACGTGCGGGAGGTGGAGTTCGCCCGATGCCTGCGACTTCGCCAGACCTCCCTGGAGCCTGTCGCCTTCCGGCTGCCCCGAGTCAGGGTGAGTTGGGGATGCAGCATGGTAACGCCCAGCCCTCCCCGGCCCCTGTTAGGGGCTTTGGGGCCTGGCTGGTCTTGTCACCAGACTGCCCCACCCACTGCTCTGTGGGGCATCTGCGCGCCTTACTCTGCTGACATTCTGAGCCCCGTAGAAACCTCAGATTGGGGTCCTGGGTCTCGCCATGCCCGCCTGCCCAGTGGAGGCCTGTGTGCTCTGGGCCTCTGCTCAGTGCCTCAGAGCATCCCCTTCCTCTGTCGCTGCAGAAAGAATTCTTCCAGGACGACGTGTTCCCCGACACCGCCGTGAGCTGGGAGCCGGCACTCAGTGCTGAGGCCTGGCTGGGAGGTGCTAATGGGACGCCTCGGCTTCTCAGCCTGCAGCCCCCCGGCATGACCCCAGGTAGGAAGAGGGCCTGGGCGATGGGGGAGGGGAGGACGAAGGGAAGCAGGTGGGGGTTGGAGAAAGGGGCAGAAGGTCCAAGTCTGACCCTCCACCCCTGCTGGCACTCAGGAAGCTCTAGCGTTCCTGGGGACAGGTGGTTATACTTTGGACTTGGTCTCTGAGCCCCTAGAGGGTAGGGCCCAGGGTCTGTGTTTCTGTCAGAAGCCCCCCACCCCACATATGCATGAGCACATGCACACAGCCTGGTGCCGAGGGCAGGCCACGTGAACCGAGGGTTGAGTAGCTGTAAGTGCCACCTCTGGATTCTGTGCCACGGAATCCTACGGGCTGGAACCCAGGGGTTGAACCAGGAAGCCTGGTCCCAAGGGGCCTCTCTCCTGCCTGATGCTTGTCCCTGGTCCCGCCCCAGTGAGCCAGGCCCCCCGTGAAGCCCCTGCCCGGCGGGCCCCCTCCTCAGTCTACCTGGAGGAGAAGTCAGACCAGCAGAAGAAAGAAGAGGTAGGCAGGGAGAGGGCTGGCTGCAGGGGGGGAAGGGGTCCTGGCTGCACATGGCGCAGCCTTTCAGCTCTCTAGTCCAACCCCGAGTGGGCCAGGAGCTGGTGTCGCCCATCTGTTAGTTGGACAGCTTGATGGGGAGGTCTTCCAAAATTCTGAAACTGACCGTCGTAGCGGGGTGGGGCTCAGGAAGCCAGGGAAGGGCAGGGAGAGGCCCTACCCTGGCCTGGCCTGGCCCAGCCCAACCCAACCAGACCCAAGTGCACTTGGGACCTCCGTATGCAGAGACCATCATTCACTTCCCACCTCCACCCCATCCCCAGCTGCTGAGTGCCATGGTGGCGAAGCTGGGGAACCGGGAGGACCCGCTCCCACAGGACTCCTTCGAAGGCGTGGACGAGGACGAGTGGGTGAGTGGACCGGTTGGGGGCCAGCATCCTCTCCCATCCCTCCCCGACTCACGCCTGCAGCCTGCTCGCCCACCCCCGCCTCCCGGGCCCTCCCAACTCCACCCTGCTTCTTGGTTCATTTCCCCAGGACTAGCCTGCGCACCAGCCTGCACACCAGCCGCCTCTAGCCTCGCCCTCCACTGCCGCCTCCAGGAAAGCCTGGTGCCCCCGCGCACCTCACGTCTCTCCCTCAAATTGGAAGCCACCTCCTGGCCCTGGCACACCTCATTCCAGAAGCCCCATCTGTCAGTTGACTCAAACTTCCTTTGAGTGTTGGGCATTTCCACAGCCTCTGGGCCCTGCTGCAGTCTCCATGGATTGTCCGCATCTCTGCTCTTTCTGGGACTGGGCGCTTCTCCTCATTGCCTGCTAGCATGCGGAGCCAGGGGCATAGGGGTGGGGTGGAGTGAGGGCTCAGGGGCATGTCCCTGGGCAGGCGCTAGGCTCCCTGTTCCCCCTTCCTCTGACCTGGGCTGGTCCCAGCTTGGGCTGGCTTCGTTCAGCACCTTCAGTTATCACATGCCGTCCCATCTTGCCTGCTGCCCCAGTTCCGGTCAAGGGTCTAGGGGGCTGGCCCCCACCTGGCCATTTGGAGCAGCTCCAGCCTCAGGGGCCTGGGATCAGTCACCCTGCTCCCCAAACTTGAAGCCAGGAGAAATGGGTGTCACAGAGCTAATAGCCCAATTAAAGGGGGTGTGAGCCCCGCAGGGACTGGCCTGCACGTGTCCTGGATGTTTTCAACAATTAAACTTTTCTAAGCTGGCCACCCTGGTGCCACTGTGGTCTCTGAGCCGGCTGGAAGGGGAAGGGGACAGCGGTAAGGGTGACGGTAGTCTGGCCCTGGGCTCCACCTGGTCCCAGGCCTCATTCTGCTCCTGCTGGGAGTTCATTCATTCATCCGATACACGGGTACCTGGCCAGGTTCTCTCTGGATGGCAGCTCCGGTCATGAACCGGAGAGACAAGGCTTTTCAAGGCACTTGGCACAGTTTTAGTAGGCAGAGGGGAGCCGGACTATGCTCAAGTTTGCAGATAGACAGTGTGCAGAGAACTGTGAAGTAGATAAACTTCATGAAAGGGAGCCCCTGGGATGCAGGGGGAGACCGTGGTCAGGGTCTGAGAAGTGATGAAGCTAAGAGATAAGACCTAAGGGTCACAGAGCCCTGGAGAGAGCCCTGAGAAGAACGTTTCAGATGAAAGGAAGGGCGCTGAGAAAAGACTGCATTTGGAGACACAGAGGAAAAGAAAGAAGGGTGGTGGTCCAGAACACGGTAGGAGGCAGCCGGACTCTTGTTCATTCAACAGGGAATGAAGGACTTCCCTGCTGGCCCAGTGGTTAGAAATCCATCTGTCAATGCAGGGGACATGGGTTCCATCCCTGGTTGAGAAGATTCCACGTGCCGTGGAGCAACTAAGCCCATGCATCACAACTGCTGAGCCCACGCTCCAGAGCCCATGCTCTGCAGCAGGAGAGTAGCTCTGCTCACCCAAACTAGAGAAAACCTGCGTGCGGCACGAAAGACCCAGTACAGTCGAAAATAAAATTTTTTTTAAAAAGCCACTCTTCCAGGTGTTGATGTCCAAGAGTAGAGAAAAGGAGAAAAGAGGTCTTGCCCACCAGGAATCCACATTCTAGTGGGAGGGAACAGATAAATGGTATAATTTGATAGAATGTGATAGGAGTTTCAGGGAAAAAAAAAAATAGGGATCAAGAACGGAGGTTTAAACCAGACACATGCGTGCATGTTGAGTCGCTTCAGTCGTGTCCAACTCTTTGCAACCCTATAGACTGTAGCCCACCAGACTCCTCTGTCCATGGGATTCTCCAGGTAAGAATACTAGAGCAGGTTACTATTTCCTTCTCCAGAGGATATTCCCACCCAGGGATCAAAGCCACCTTGCTTACATCTCCTGCATTGGCAGGTGGGTCCTTTACCACTAGCACCACCTGGGAAACCCATATAGTATGATTCCATTTCTGTAAAACACCCAGAAGAGACCTTCATAGACAGAGGAGGCAGTGAGTGGTTACCAGGGACTAGGGGAGGGGGAAATAGGTAGTGACTGCTCATGAGTGTGGAGTTTTAAGCAGGGAATGAAAATGTTCTGGAACTAGTGGAGATGGTTGCAAACTGTGAGTATACTAAAAAGCATTGAATTGTGAATTTCGAAGGGGCGAATTGTGTGGGATGTGAATTATCTCCCAATAAAGCTGGTAGTAGAAAAACAAAGAGGAACTTTCACTCCACCGTTTACACTGCCAAGGCCATGGGTTCAATCCCTGGTGGGGAACTAAGGTCCCCTAGGCTGTGTGATGCAACCGAAAATTTTTGAAAAAGCAAAGGAATGGAGTACAAGTTGCAGCCCTCGTAGGGGGTCAAGGTGGCCTCGCTGAGAAGGTGACATTGGAACAGACTTGGAGGAGTGAGAAGAGCCCTCCTTCCTAGACAGAAGGAACCTGGAATGAAACCAATTTTTCTTTTTTTTTAACGACTATTTTTTTTTATAATTTATTAATTTATTTATTTGGCTGTGTTGGGTCTTAGTTGCAGCACGTGGGATCTTTGTTGTCATGAGGGTTCAGCAGTTGTTGCCTGGGCCTAGTTGCCCCTGTGGCATGTGGGATCTTAGGTCCTGGACTGGGGGATCAAACCCGTGTCCACTGTGCTGCAAGGTGGATTCCTAACCATTGGACCACCAGGGATGTCCCTGAAGCCTTTTTTGAAGTTTTCCTGTCTTAAATATTGGTGAGAATTTAGCATCTTACTCCTTATCACGTTTGTGAAATGTATGTTTATTCTATGTCTTTAAGTCCCAAATACTTTGGCAAAATGTAGGGAAGAAGTATCTGCCCCTCCGCCCCGGATAGAACAGGCGTTATTCTTTGTTCCTAGAACCCCAGGGTAGTCACGGGGCCTACGGTGTCCGGTGTCCTGTGTCCTAAGCCTCAGGAGGTTTCCCCAGCGTCTGAGGCTGAGGCAGGCCCCGCCCACGGCCCCACCTACAGGCCTTAGGTCTCCGCCCACAGACCTTAGGTCTCCGCCTACGCCCCGCGCGCCTATGGAGCAACGCGCATGCCCGGCGCATGCGCTCTTCTCAGGCTCCCTTGACCTTTGACCTGCCGGCCGCCCTTGAGCCGGGGCCGCGGGGCCAGGAAGTCGGACCCCCGAACCTGAGTGGTCGCCATGGTGAGCCCGGAGGAGGGGGCAAGAGGCCGTTTCGAGTCCGGGGGCGGGGGCCGGGTCTAGGAGCTCCGGCCGCGCTGCGGGCGCCGCTCGCCCCGCTGTATGCCCGGGGGGAAGCCGGGACTAGGCGGGGGTCGGCACCGGGCGCCCTGCTGCGGGCGCTGGCGACCTCGGGGCCCGAGGAAGAGCCATCTGTCTGGAGAGCGCGGCGGGCCAGGGAATACCAAGCAGATGCGGTCGCCGCGTGCACCAGCCTTGTGTAGGGGTCCTTGCTCGATTCCCGAGCTAGTTGATGGTGTTGCCCCATTATTCCCATTTGAAAGCTGGTTAATCGGGCTCCGGGACTTTTCACGAGCAAGTGGCAGAAGTGGGACTTGACCCTGCGACACCGATAATTGAGCGTATCTGCGGTATCATCCCGAGCCAGCCCACAGATCTGGGCCACCCTAGCAGAGTCAGGTCACCTGGGGACCTTTAACAGTGCAGAGTCCTGAGATCTGTCCCCTGTTAGAGAATTGTTCCCCAAGTTATTGAGGCAGTGGGTTTGAGGAAGCACTTATTAATTGATGGTGAGAGCTTTCTAGTGCCAGGCCTGGAGCCCTGGGGCTTATGTAGATTCTCATTTAATTCTTAAGCATATGCCCTCATTGTCCCCGTCTTCCAGGTAAACAACCTGGAGCTCAGAGAGTCTGACTTCTCCAGGGTCTCTCGTCCTGGTTTTAACTGATACTACACACTTAGTGGTTGTTCTTGTCTTGTAATAGTCACTGCCATTTTCTGAGGACCACTCCCCACTACCCCCCCAACTGGGTCCCTCACAGATGTTCCTGCACGTGACTCAGTCAGCCTTGAGGGACCGAGTAAAACGTGGCCCCCAAGGAGTTTGTACCTTAAAAGAGAAAGCCAGCGAATCCATAAAATAGGACAATATATTAATGGGAAAAGAAAGACAGTGCAGGATGGGTTGGTAGAAATGGGGGGAGCCTGGGAAGGTTTCACTCCAGGAAATGGGGGTGATGTGAGTTTTGTCTTTATTTTTGGTGGTGGCACGTGGGATCTCAGTTCCCTGACCAGGGATTGAACCTGTAACCCCCTGCATTGGAAGCATGGTGTCTTAACCACTGGACAACCAGCTGTGTCCAAGCCAAATCTTGAAGGATGTTGGGGTTTGACAATATTGGCATAGGAAGGAGGGTATTCAGTGGGTTAGTAGGTATGGAGTTTGTTGGGGGTAGGATAATGAAAATGCTATGTGCAGCTCAGTGAATATCCTAAAAAGTGCTGAACTGTGCACTTGAGAACAGTGACCCGAGGTGTATGAATTCAGAGTTACCGAGACTGTGGAGTAAGGAAGTAGGGGAACTGATCTTGGAGTCAGGGAGTAAAGGGCGTGGCTGTAGTGTGTGGGGTGGAGAGTGGTCAGGGAAGATAAAACCAGAAAAGTCCTTTGTAACCAGATGGAGCTGGGGAGTGGAGTGTATTGGCTGCAGCAGCAACAGAAGTGGGGAGTTGTGTGTGTGTGTGTGTCTGTTGTGGGAAGGCCAGAGCCCTCCTTCAGCAGAGGGAGGCATTGGGAAGCCCTGTCAAGGGTCGCATTCATTCAAATATGTATTGGGCACCCACTGGTGCCCACCATAGCCCAGACCCTGGATGTGCCCTGGAAGATGTGATGGTCTTGGTCCTGACCTCCTCCTGCCTGGTTGTGATGCCCGCAGCTGTTTGCAGGCGCCCTGGGCAAAGACAGCCTCCTTTCTATCCCGGTGTGTCCTTGACAAGAGGGTGGGTCCATGCTGGCTCGGCTCACCAGCCCAAGGAACTGTGCCGTGAAGGGAGCTTTGCACATCAGTCTGTCCGGGTCCAGGTTCCCTTCTTGATGCACTTGACGTGGGACAAAGCATGTTCCCAAGTGCTCCCCCACCCCCAACGCCACCTGCGGTCCTTTGCCAGCTGCAGGGCTCTGGTCCCACATTGGGCTGTGTTGTTCCCCAGACAGGGCAGTGCAGGCGTGTGGTGATGCAGGCTCTCAAGTGTGGCAGCAGGAGGGGAGGTCCGAGGCCTGATGGGAGTTCCTGGCCAAGGGAACCCTCGGAACCACTGGCAGGCCTGTTAGCCTCTCTGTCCCTCAGGCAGGACCAGCTGTCCATCTCAGAGCCTCCTGCCCCACGTGGGAGAGGCTTCAGGCAAGCCGGAGTGGGGGGAAGCCAGGTGAGACTCTCCCACCGGAAGCGCATCCTCCTGGGCCTTTTCACCTCAGCACTTGCAGCCTCGCCCCCCACTCTGACCACTGGCGAGTCTTCACAGAGCTTTGCCTTCTGGTGTGAAATATGGGGCTTGTGAAATCCAAACTCACCTCTCCTTTGGCCCGGAACCACACCCACCTCGCCCATCAGGGAGGCCCAGCAAGGCCAATTCTGGAATCCGGGTTCCGTTGGAATCTGACAAGCCCGTCTTGAGCCTCTGAGTTGGGTCCTGCCCTTTTGTTCGGTTGCGCTCCCTGCCGACCCTACGTGAAGTGGGCAGCCTGGGAACACCACAGCTGAGAGCACAGGCTGTGGGTTTTCTGCCCATCTTCTCCTGGGTGCCAGCTATATGTCCTCAGGTTGGTCACTAAACTCTGTGTTTGCGTGTCTCAAGCTGTCGGGATCAGATGGCACAATAAAATGTGTCCGTCACAGCGCTCGACACCCTGGCTAAGTTCTTGTTGGACACCAACACTTGGAGGTGCCACGTGATCTGTGGTGACCTGCAGCAAGCATTCGCCAGAATCCTTCATGCACATGTGTGTACCATTTCACACACATGCTGTCTGTTATCCCTAGTCATAGTAAGGTCTGTAGGTTTCCCGTCTCAGCCACCGTACTCGTCTCGCCTCCCAAGTCCCCCAGGCTCTTGGCTGCTCCCAGTCATCCCTTATACTCTCTTAGTCTGGGCTTCCCCCGGTCCCTCTGCCTGAAAAAGCCCCCGTGTAACCATCATGATCCTACTTGCCCGGGAGAAGTGCCCTCACCCCCCAGAGTCCCCACGTCCTTCCTGAGGGCTCCCCTCCCTCCGTTGACCATGTACACGTCTGGTCCTGCTTGATGCCCCACGGAGGCAGTGGGGGGATTCCCGCAGGGCTGGGTCCTGTGTGTCTGATGCCCTGGTGCTGACTCAGGCGGGGTTTGAGTGAAGCGGTGAGCCAGTGGAGGAACGGGGGCCTAGGGTGGAGGGCATTTTGCTCTCTTGTGTTGAATGGAATGGACTTGAATAACGTGGGGAGAATCAGAATGGCCCTGCATCTCACCACCAGCAGATGAAGGCTGGACCCGCCAAGCTCAGATGCAGAGCTGGCGGTGAGTCCGGGACCAACCCCAAGTTCTGGCTCCCAGGCCACATTGCCTTCACTCCTGTCCGCCTTGTCTGAAGGCTGAGAGAGAGCCCCATCTCCCTCTGGGGGACTCTTTCGGGTACCTGCCCCCCAAAACTCAAGACTGCTCTCCTGTGAGCCTCCGATGCCTCCCAGAGCAGAATCTTATATCAGGCGCTGGGAGGAAGTGGCCTGTGGCCGCCGCGCTGGGGTCCCTCGCCTCAGCCTTCCAACAGCCTTGCCACTTGGCCAGCACCTCCAGGACTCATCTCCAGGGCCCTGAGAATGCAGTCCACTTACCAGGTGCCTTCTTTGCCCACAGGCCAAGTACCTGGCCCAGATCATTGTGATGGGCGCGCAGGTGGTGGGCAGGGCCTTTGCCCGGGCCCTGCGGCAGGAGTTTGCAGGTAAGCTTGGGTTCCTTCTCCCTGTGCTGGGAGATCCTGCTTGGGTCAGATTTTCCCTGTAGCTGTGGGCCCCTTCCTCACGCTAGGCCACCTGTGAATGCAGGGACCCCTTGTGGGCTGGGTTCTGGCAGCTTGGGTAGCCTGGGACACTTCTTCTCGGGGGCAGTGCTTGATCTTGGGACATTCCCAGAGAAGGGAGACCTGATTGACACGATCATCCGGCCAGAAGTGGGCACACTGGCCGGCCTGCCTGCCTGTTTTTGCAAACAAAGTTTTATTGGAACAGTCAGCCAGCATCCAGTAATTGCAACACAGACTAATTGACCTGCAGAATCTAAAACATATTCACTGATGCTTTAAGGAAAAGTGTACTGGCTCCTGAATCGAGAGGTCACCCAAGGCAGCCTGCTTCAGTGGCCTCGGTGACCACAGGGCAGCCGGGTCTCATCTGGGCTGCCACCCCTGCCCGCAGCCTCACTCTGCTCCCCTAGCAGCCTAAGCTCCCCGACTTGCTGCGTGCCCGGGGTGAGAGGGTGGGGAAGACGAGGGACAGGGTCATCTCCTGGTCTAGGCTGGAGACCTGATGCTGGGTTTGACCAGCCCCTGCCCCGTCCTCTGGTGGGGAAAACCTGTCCTCACTTGCCTACCCACCCCTGGCCCCCCAAAATCCCCTCCTGGAGGACATGCCCCCTGGCCCTGCTCATCTCCCGCACCCCCTGGCGGGGATGAGCTGCTCCCCAGGGCAGCCCTGGGCCGCTGGGAGCTGGGCACTCACCCACGTATTCACACAGCCAGCCGAGCAGCGGCGGACGCCCGGGGACGCGCAGGACACCAGTCTGCGGCCGCCTCCAACCTCTCAGGCCTCAGCCTCCAGGAGGCACAGCAGATTCTCAACGTCTCCAAGCTGAGCCCCGAGGAGATCCAGAAGGTAAGCCCCCCCCCCCCCAGGCCGGCTCGGAGATAAGCCGCCCATAAATGGGGAGAGGGTGGCAGGCTGCCAGCTGGTCGGGGGAGGGGAGGGGGCAGGAGTTGGGGCCCTGAGCATGGCCGGCTGGGACTCGAGGAGGCCGCCGTCGTTTGTCGGTGTGCAGGCCGCAGAGGCGGAGGCACAGGCCTTGTCTCATGGGCGCCTGTCCGCTTCTCCGCCCCTTAGTGGCTCCCAGCGTTGGAGCGCTCTGAGGGGCGAGCCCTTTCGCTTTCCTTCTTTGTCATCTCCTAGCTTCCCCCGCTTCTGTAACCAGGGACTCACCGTCTCCCCTCCTCTGCAGAACTACGAACACCTATTCAAGGTGAACGATAAATCCGTGGGTGGCTCCTTCTACCTGCAGTCAAAGGTGAGCGCGGGCAGGGTGGGCCGGGGCATCCCTCACTCCTGGGCGGTTCAGAGCTTGGCAGGAGAAGGGTGCCCAGGGCTCAGGGGGCCCCCTGAACTGCCTGGGCCCTGTGTCACCCTGGATGGTGGCCCCCAGCAGCCATGGCCTCGAAGAGCCCGGACTGCTAGCTGGCGGGGTGCTGGAACCAGCTCCCTGACCTGCCCACAGCCCTCCAGGAAGCCAAAGCAGGACCTGGGAAGGGAGGGGGCGCCCAGCCTAACTGTTTGTGATCCCCTCCCCAGGTGGTCCGAGCGAAGGAGCGTCTTGAGGAGGAACTCAGAATCCAGGCCCAGGAGGACAGGGAGAGACAGCAGCCGCCCAAAACGTGACCGCTTGGTTCCTCCCGCCCACCCGCCCGCCTCTAATTTATAGCTCAGTAATAAATGTCTTTTCCGCATTTCTTGAGTATGCATGTCCAGATTCCAGAGGCAGGCCGCTCTTCCTGCCAGCTGTGGGGCTGTGCACGGAGGGGAGGCGGTGGTGTTCACCCGCCCATGGTCTGGCCTCTGACACCCAGCGGGGCCAAGGCAGGCAAGGGTTGCTGGTCGTGCCGTCACGCACCAGACAGACGAGCCACTCCCGCGCCGCCCTCAGGTCAGCCCTGCCCGCCCCTCTGTGGACGGGGCCCCGGCTCTGCCACAGGCCTCCCTTTGCTGAGCTGGGTTGGGCGGTAGCCCCTCAGTAATGTGGGGAGTCAGCTCCAGGATACAGTGGAAGAAGAGGAACCTTTCCAGCCTGACAGCCCCGAGGAGGCCAGGGAGCCCGGCCCCTCCCAGAGCCAAGGTGCTCGTGGCAGGTGCAGCTGAACCCACGACGTGTGGTCCAGAACCTTCCATCTCAGCACCGCGTGTCCCATCCAGCTCCCAGCAGCAGACGGAGAGCTTGTGGCGCCCACAGGGTTGGGAGGAAGCCCCGGAACAGGGCCTTGGCCTGGGTGGGGGACCCCAGAGCCAGGCATGGGCGGCCAGAGGTGGTCTCCTGTGCATGGCCAGCTCCTGGCACATCTAAGACAAAGCATGTTTGTAACGCACTTTTATTTCATTTCTTTATAAACTTCCTCTCACATGGAGGAATATATTGTTATAGTCATTAGCTTATCTCTCTTTTCTTTTTTTAAACTCTATGCTAACAGCAATGGAGCCAAGAGGAGGAAAAACAAGCTACGATAGAAAGGCACTTAGAACCTGTTAGAATACTGATATCCTGGAATGTGCAACAACAGACCGACAACAACGACACGTACACCGGCCCCCTCGGGCCTGGTCTATCACCGAGTCACATGCTGAGCTAATGTCGCCTTCCTATGCCCTGTTCCTCTGCTCCTGGGGCTTGAGTCCAACCCCTCGCCCCAAAGGGGACTTAAGGCCTGGGGCCCTTGTAGGGGTGAGGGGCCTGGGTCCGGGGTGGGGCGCGAGGGAAGGAGACCAGCTCCCTCCTGCTCTGCTTGTGGCCCCTTCAAGGGGTAGAGCCAGCGCTGCGGGCCCGTCAGCGGGCCGGGTCAGGGTAACCCCTCTGGGATAGAAGGGCGGTCCAGGAAAGGGCGGGTGAGCAGAGAAGCAGCAGGGAGACCCCAGAACTGCACGGGGGCCAAGGGTCCCCCTGCAGTCCCACAGCTCCCCTGTCCTGCAGCTGGGATGTGGAGGGTGCAGCCCAGGGCAAGGCCAAGGCCAGGACCCCCCAGACTGAAGCTGGGCCCCTGACAGGAGGGAGCATGAGGGCCCAGGGTGGGGCACGAGACGAGCTGCTGCCCCTTCAGGGCCTGGTAGGGAGAGCCCGGCCCCTGGGCTGGTCAGCAGCATGGGCTGCAGGGGCATGTGGAGACCCTGCACCCTGAGGTCCCCTGGTCCCTGGAGGGCAGGAGCTCAGTTCAGAGAAGCCAAAGGAAGCCGGCCACAGGGCCAGCTCTCCCCTCTGGCTTCCCCTGCCCCCACGGCCTCCGTGGCTGCCTCGCTGCCCCTCATCCCTTGTCAAGCCCAGGTCCTTCATCCATCTGTCCGGGGCCACTGGGACGCTCCCATGCCCAGCACCGGCCTAGAGCCCCCTCCCCTGCACCAGCTCTGCCTTGGCGCCCAAAGAACAGAAGCTGTGTCTCGGCCTGGGGTTGTCCCTAGCCAGCCTCCACGCTCTAACTGCCCTGCAGGCCTCCCCCATCCCCGGGTGCAGGGTCCCAGGCCAGGCCCAGCCCCGTATGTTCCCTGAGCTGGGCACCTCTCCCGACTCAGGGCTCCCTGAAAGCAGAGGGACGCGGGGGCAGACGAGTGGCCAGCCAGCCCAGAGCAGGGACCTCCACCTCGGGCAGCGTGCTGGCCACCGCAGACGGCAGGCAGTGGGGGGCAGCTGGTCGAGCGGGCCTCCCTCCCTCAGCCGGGAGGCACCTTGTCATGGGGGGAGGTGGCTTCTTGCTGTGGCTTAGCCGCGGCCTGCGTCTGTCTTGCTCTCCCTCTGGAGGGTGGACCAGAGGGAGAGGGGTCAGGAGCCTCCAGAGCAGGGGCCCGATGAGTAAGCAGGATGGGGTGGGACCTCGATCCCAAGGGGCTCCTCCCAGCTCACCACTGAAGGGGATGGGAGGGCCGAAGTCACCCCCAGCCCCACCCCCACTGCTGGGTGAGGGCTGGCAAGTGGGCAAGGGAGAAAGGGTGACCTGCCCAGCTGGCCACGGGATGAGGGAGACAACCAGAGTGGGTGGGGGCCGGGCAGGCGTGGGCTGGAGGTGAGCCAGGCCTCAGCTCCCAGGGGCATGCTCTCCCCCAGCCGGCAGACCCGGTTACCCCGTTCAGGAGCCCGGGCGCCCGCCATGCCCTTCTAGCACCATCCTTGCTGCCCAGGGGCGTCCCCGGGGCAGGAGGACATTATTGCTATTTCGCAGAAGAGTTTCCGTTCGTCGTCAGGGGCAGGCAGGCAGGCAGGCAGGCAGAGCTGGGAGCTGCCGGCTGGGCTGCAGGTGGTCAGCGTCCACCGAGCGGGTTCAGTTCACCACGGCTGGTTTGAGCAGTACGGAGCCTGGCGGGATGACCACCCAGCCAGGGGCGAGCGCCTCTGGGCTGCTGGCGGCAGAGTTGACACCCGTGGACAGGTCCAGCACGGTGCCCGGCAGCAAGGGCAGGCCGTCGGGGCTCGGCCGGGAGCGGCTGCCCTCAGTCCTCTCGAGGGGGGTCTTGCGGCCTTCTGAGCTCAGGGCCCTGGCCGGCATGGCCCCACGCCCCTTCTCCCCCTCAGCCTTGCCGCCAGCGGAGCCAGCGAGGAGGGAGACCACGGGCAGGCCCAGTCCGCCGGCCCCAAAGGGCGAGGGCAGCAGCGGGTTCTTGGCCAGGTTGAGGGGCAAGACGGGGCCGGGCAGCCCAGGGCCCATGCCCCCCGCACCCCCGGCGCCCCCGCCGTTGCCACAGGCCAGGGCGCTGAGGTCCAGGGGGCCGGGGGCCAGGGGCAGGGGCAGACCGGGCAAGCCAGGGCCGCCAAAGAGGGCGGCGGGGTTGGGGATGATGATCTGCGCCCCGCTGACGTAGGGGCTGCCGTCGGGGGCGGGCAGCGGGGGCTTGGGGGGCGGGCGGAGCTGCAGGAGCTCGTGCTGCTCGTGGGACACAAAGTGGCCGTGGGCCTTGATGTGCTTGCGCAGCGAGCTGGGGTCCGTGTAGCGCTTGTGGCAGCCGGGCATCTTGCAGTAGTAGGGTTTGTCCACGTAGTGGGTGCGCGTGTGCTTGAAGCGGTCGCTGGAGTTGGAGTAGCGCTTGTTGCAGCCCTCGTAGGGGCACACGTACGGCTTCTCGCCTGCGGGGCGGGGCGGGGCGGGGCCTGCGTGAGGGGCTTCCGCCGGCCCAGGCCAGCCCCGCCCACCCACTCAACTCCGACAGAGACCTGTTTGATTTGGGGCGGCCGTGTCCCCAGCACCTACACGAGCTCTGACTCCAGTGGCCTGGCTGTATGTACCCTCGGCCTTGGGCCTATGCTTCAGGCTGTGATGACAGCGACCCCTTTCACAAGTAATGACACACAGACCCTGCTGGTGCCTAGCTCACAGTGAGCGCACAGGGGTGCCCTTGACCCTGACTTAGCAGTGGCTCCAGGCTTACACCAGGGCTTCCCTGGTGGCTCAGACAGAAAAGAATCCGCCTGCAATGCAGGAGACTGGGGGTTCAATCCCTGGGTGAGGAAGATCCCTCAGTGAAGGGCATGGCAACCCACTCCAGTATTCTTGTCTGGAAAATCCCATGGACAGAGGAGGCTGGTGGGCTACAGTCCCACAGTCCCCATGGGGGTCCCAGAGTTGGCCACGACTGAGTGACTAACACTTTCACTTCATTTTAACCAGTGGCTCCAGATTTACTAAAGGGCTGTCCCCGCCGACCAGGGCTGGCCAGAACCCCACAAGGCTGTGAGCTTTTAAAAGTGCCTCGAGTATGAAATATACACCAGAGGGACTTCCCTGGTGGTCCAGTGGTTAAGAACCAACCTTGCAATGCAGGGGACATGGTTTCGATCCCTGGTTGGGGAACTAAGATTCCCACATGTCTCAGAGCAACTAAGCCTGCGTGCCATGGCTACAAAGTCTGTGCGCCGGCAACGAACGATCTCTCACGATGTAACTAAGACCCGAGATAGTCAAATAAATAAATAAAACACATCCTGGAGTCCGCAGACTTTGTGGGAAAAGAAGAATTTCAGTGTCCCGTTGATGTTTTAATATTAAAATGATTGCATTTTGAATATACTGGGCTCAAGAAAATGTATCATTGTATTAATAACTCATCTCACCATGTATTTCTTTGTACTTTTTTTTTTTTTTTGCAGTGAGGGTGATTAGGAAATTTAAAATTAGGCATGTGGCTCTGCTGGCCAGTGCTGGCCCTACTGTGCACGCCAGGGTCCATGAGGGGTGAGCGGACCAGCCACAGTCAGAGGGGGAACGAGTCGACAATCACACGAACACAGTGCTGAGCGCGACACAGGAAGACACGTCTGTGCCCCGAGAGCAGGTGGGGCGGGTCTCCCCCCCACAGGACAGGCCCACCCCCCACAGCATGTGGTGCTCAGGAAGGGATGGCCACACAGTGGGGTGCGCGCCCATCCCCTGGCTGCCGGGGGTCCTCACCTGTGTGTGACCGGTTGTGGATCTTCAGGTTCTCCAGGCGGGAGAAGCTCTTGCTGCAGGTGGGGCAGCGGTGTGGCTTCTCGTTGGTGTGAGTGCGAATGTGGATAAGCATCTTGTACCTGCTCCGAGGGGGGAGGCAGGGGGGAAGGGGGGTGGGGAGCACGGCTCAGCCGCTGGACACTCAGGCCCCCCTTCGCGCCCCCTCGCCCCCCCTCACCTGGCGTTGAAGCCGCGGCCGTGGCGGGCGCAGCCCTCCCAGTGGCAGCAGTAGCCCGCGTCCTTCTCAGGCTTCACGTGGTAGTCGTTGACGTGGTCTACCAGGTCTTGGAGGAGCTCGAAGGGCTGGTTACACTGCGAGGCCAGGAGCGTGCTGAGCCCGCGAGGGGGCCGCCCGCCCCAGACCCTGCCCCGCCCGGCTCCCCGCTCACCTTGGCCCAGCGACACACCAGCTGCTTGGGCAGGGGCAGCTCTGGCGAGAGGCACTTGTCCTTGGGAGGGGTGAGGAAGGAGGAAGCAGGCAGATGCAGGGCCCCCCCAGAGCCCAGCGGCAGGAAGAACTGGAAGGAGCTGGGGACACCGTCCAGGTAGCGCAGAGGCTGGAGGTCCTGGGGGAAGCAGGGGGCAGAGTGGGTCAGCAGCTGCCCATCTGGCCCATCTCCCTCTGTCCAGGAGCTGAGCGGTGCCCCACACAGGACATGTCCCAACCCCAACTTCTGGTACCTGTGCACAGGACCTCTGTGGAGAGTCCATGCAGATGTAAGTTTAGAGAAGGTCAGGCTGCCTGGGGACCCTAAACCCAGTGAACAGTGTCTCCACAAGAGAAAGAGGGAGATTTGGAGACACACACAGAGGGGAGGAGGCCATGTGATGACAGGCAGAGAGACTGGAGTGACGTGGCCACAAGGCAAGGGGCCAGAAGCGGCCAGGAAAGAGCCCTCCAGAGCCTCGAGAGGGCACACAGCCCCATCAGCACGGTGATTCTGGACTTCAGGTTCCAGAATACACTTCTGCCACTTTAAACCACACAGTTTGTCGTCCTTTGTAACAGTGGTCCCAGGAGGTAAGTGCACCATCTAGAGAACGCGTGTCTCCCCCTTACCGGGCCGGCGGGCGCTGTGGGCAGGTCCCCGTTGCCCTGGCGCTCCGGGGACAGCGAGCTGCTGCCGTTGGGGGAATCCAGCCCAGACGGTGGCGACAAGCTGAGGTCCACCAGGGGGGCTGCCGAAAAGCGTCCCTCCACCTTCTCGGGGAACTTGGGGTTCAGCAGGAAGCCTAGGGCAAAGGCAGGATTTGGGGGTACTGGAGCCAGGAGTCCCGGCGGGCCAGGCCCTCCCGCCCATGACTCCTCCGCTGTGACTCGGAGCAGACGCTAGCCATGGCGCCCCCATCCCCGGCCACCCCGGAACCCAGGAATTGAAGCCTCCACAGCCAACAGGTGTGGCGTCTGCCAAGGTGGGAGCCTGGCCATTGGTTAAGACAGGAAGTACTCATTCTTCAGATGGGGGTGGGCTGGCACACAGGGTAAGTAACTGAACAGGAACTTGAATCCAGGGCCCGTGGCTCCCGTCACAATGTCAGGTTAAGGACTTTACTCACTTTCCCCCCAAGTCCCTTTCTGCTTCAGTGCCCACTTCTGTAACATGAAAGGTTTGGGCTGGGTGGCCCAGCTCAGATATGGTAGATCCAGTTTTCAGGGTCCACATTCAGAAATGGAGCAGAAGACCTGGGCCTCAAGTAACCCCCGCCACCCAGAGAAGCACCTGCTGGGCTTGATCCCCCGTCTGCCTGGCTGGCCGATCACACTGCCTCAGAGCGCAGACACAGGGCCACAAGGCCTTCTGTTACTACCTGTGCATTCCCTGCTGCCCCTTAAAGCTCCCCCAAATCCAGCCAGAGGCCTCAGTCTGAATACTAGCTCTGCCGAGCCAGCTTCAGGAGCTGGGCTGGTCAGTCGTCTCCTCCCAGGGACAGTGATGAACATGCAGAGATGAACTGCTGCGAGGGTGGGTAGACAGTGTCAGGGGCGGGGCACCCTAAGTGAGGCTGTGAGGGGCTGCGACTGCGTCCAGGTGAGCCCATCGGGGGACGTTTTTCCTATCGCCAGGGCTCCGAGATCGCTGCTCTGCCCCAGGCATGCAGTACCTGACGGTGGGGAGCCCGGGGAGCCGGGCGTGGGGCTGTCGTCCGCAAGACCAAGCTCCCTGTGCAGGGCTCGGTGCCGGGCTGCGCTCAGCGTCCTCTCCCGCTTCTCTCTCGCCGCCCGGAGCTTGGTGATGCTCAGCTTCAGGTCGAGCGGCTCGTCCAAGGAGTGCATGGTGGTGGGGGCCGGGGGGGGGGGGCGGCGGCAGCGGCAGGCAGCGAAGGGCTCCGGAGCTGGTATTCAGGCAGGAACCTGAGAGCAAGCAGGAGCTGTGCTGTGACACTGGGACCCCAGACTCATCCTCAGGCTGCCCCCACTAAAGCCCAAAGGAGCAGAGAGGCAGTGTGTGCAGGGCAGTGTGAAGGCTGTCTCCTGGGCACAGAGACCCTCTCGGTGGCCCCAGACAGCAGGTATATCAGAGAGAGCCAACCACTGACCCGGATCTAACGCATTCATCTCCCGCAAGGCTTTCTGGGAAGCAAAGCTCACAGGGTCCAAGCCTGCCACAAACCGAGCCTTAGCGACGGCCTCAAGCTGCAGAGCTAGGCAGTAGCACAGCCTTCAGATCCAAGGCCAGATCTTCTCCCTGGAACTGGCCAGGCAAGTCCCAAAGGTCATTTCTGACTGGGTGGGAGGTCATGCCTGGGACACATGCCTGATTTGAGCCAGAAGACCCAGAACCAGGCCAGAAGGGCAATGAGTGTCTTCCCAGATAGCCCTCAAAGGGCCTAGCTACTGACCAATGAGCCAACCCCTCTAGGCAGCCCCCAAAACTCCAAGCGAATGAGGCCCAGAGCCTGTCCCAGGCAAGCCTTGCAAAGCACGGCCTGCTTCCAAGGGTTGGGCGGAGAGACGGGTGGCCTTGCGTTCCAGGACGGAGGGCCCCACCGGCTGGGGAGCCAGAGGCTCTGGGCCACCACCAGGGGGCAGCTGGGGACTACGGCCCAGCCAAGACCAGCGTAGGGGAAAGTGATCAGCTGTCTAGTGGTTAGTTAAAACACATACATACATAATTTTTTAAATAGTGATGATACTCTTATTTTGAGTGGTACATTTTCACCACTTCCTTAGAATTTCTCAACGGCATAACATTCTTCACATGTAAAAAAACCCAAGAGCAAGATCAACTATTCATTCCAAATTCAAACATCATTTTTCACGGCAGCAAACTTCACATGCTGGGAAACGCTGTTTCCTTGTGTTTGTTCATTGAGATGATTGCATTCTGACAATCTATCTGCCAAAGAAGATAATCCCTGCCGTTCACCGACTCCAGCTCTTCACAATTTTATACAGAACATCCCCAAGACCACCACGTGGTAAAAAGACTTTGTATATTTCACTAGTGTGTGTGCTTGCTGAGCTGCCTGGAGCTTTCCATGGAGGGTGGGGACCCATGTTCCCAGTCATCTTCTCCAGGACAAGCCGCCTTGCCCCAGCTCCAAGTCTCCTCTCATCCATCTCCCAGATAAGACCCTGAGTGCACACAGGTCACAAAGTCCTCACTTAGGGCCCTCTGCTTCTGAGGACACATCCCAAGACCCCAGTACATGGCAAAATGACGCTGGAGTCTCTGAGCCTGGGGAGGGGGCTGCATTATCATGGTACTGGTGGTTGCACTTGGCCATGGGACCGAAATCTGTGACTTGACTTGTTCCTACATCAGGTGGGAGCTGGCAGATCCGTCTGGATGAACCCGCACGCAGGGCATGCATAGGTCGGGAGTTCTCAGTGACGCCAGGGGCTGGGACCACACTGCCACCTTGTCCCTTTAGGAGCTCCAGCCCTAGACAGGCAGGTGGGTGGGTGAGAGTGATAAATGGACCTGGGCCCCCTCCACTCTCCCTCTGTCTGGGCAGGGAGCTGCCCTCTGCCTGACCCACCCCCCAGTGATGTCTGTCTGTCTGTGTGTCTGCCTGTCCCTCCACCTGTTTATTTTTAGACACAGGCCCAGTCCAACCTCCCTGAAGCTCCTCTGTGCTGGGAGCCTGGAAGGGGAGGAAGGAAGTAAATATTTATGCTGATTAAGAATTCAGGAGCCAGGAAGGGCTGGTGGCCTGGTCCTTCAGCTGGCCTAGGGCCACAGGCCTCCCCACAGCCTGTCCCCCGCCCCCTACCCGATCTCTTGGAGGAGACCACAAGGGCAGGATGGTTTGGGAACTGGGAATTCAGACTGACATTGACTTAACAGCAACACTGCTCAAGTAACGTCCTTTGGCACCTGCCTACTGCACCCCACCCCACCCCAGGTCCCCGCCAGAGGGGAATCAGGGAGGAACCATGGGTCACCTGGTTTGGAGACTTGCAGGAGACACTGCCTCAGCTCAGAAAGAGGAAGGACCCCAAAAGGAGCTAGTCTCCCAGGGTGAAGCTGGGACTCCAGCACCTCCTCAATCAGCAGACCCAGTCCCCAGAGACCCCACCCTAAGCCCCCTACTTCCTGCCACTGGTCCTGCCCTGGGAACACGGGTTCATTCTGATGGAGCCAGAGTAAAGCCAGGAGACCAAAACTGGTCACTCCTAGAAAAGAAGGAAGGATCAGCCACCAAAACCCACAGCTCCCAGCACTCCCCCACCCCAGGCTGTCCCCATCCATCCAAGGGTAAGACGCCTGTGACCCTCCTTCCTGCTTTGACTGTGGTCAACCTGGAAGTGTCCCCTTTCACTCCCCACAGGCAGGGAGGTGGCCAGTTCTGGGCTCGGGCTCTGCTCTTTGTTCCCGGGTTGGATGAAGAGGGGCAGGCGAGAGCCAGTGTCACTTCTCTGGGGCCTCAGAGGCCCTGAGCCGGAGCACCCGCGCCAGAACCCCGGGACTGGCGCGGCAATCACCCCCCTGGAGGCCGGCTAGCCAGCCATCACTGGATTGATTTTCGGGGGTGGGCGGGTGGACATTCGGTGTTTGTTTTCGGGATAAGGACAGGGACCCGCCTCGCCGAGAGCAGAGGCAAGTTTCTTAGGCAGCGCGGAGCCCAGAGAGGGCCGGTGCCCAGCGGGTGCCGGGCGGAGCCTGGCTGCAGAAGCCCCGGCCCAGTTTCCCGCTAGTCGCGAGGTGACCCCACGAGCGCCCTGCTACCGCGGGGTTGTGCGATTCCCCGATCGCAGGAGGGGGCGGTTAGGGAGGCGGCGCCGAGGTGGCCGCGCGGCCGGGCGCCGCTGCTCCAGCTGCGAAAGGAACTAATTAGGGCGGAGGGATCGGGAGCGCGCGGGGACCACCGGGGAGGCGGGGGCGGGGCGGGGTCACCCCGAGGGTGGGCCGCGCTGGCCCTCAGGGGGCCGGCCCCCGCCCCACCGCGCCCGCCCGCCTGGCGCAGACAATGGCCGCTATTGTGCGCCCGCCCGCCGCGCGCAGACGGCCCCCAGCTGCAGCTCCCGCAGCGGCCGGCCGGCCCTACCTGGCGGCTCTGCCGGCCCCCGGCGGAGGGGCGGGGCGAGCGCGCGGCGGGGCCGGCCCCCTGGGAAACTGAGACCCGGAGGAGGCCCCGCCTCCGCCAGGTCTCGCGGCGAGGGGCGGAGCGCGGACCCTAAAGGGGGTCGGTGGGCGGTGTCTTTATGTACCACGTTCCCACCATGTGCCGGGAGCCATCTGTGCGCCCCGAACCCTCTAAAGCCGCTTCTGCTGAGCACAGATGAGGAAACTGAGGCTCAAGGTCACCAGGCTAATAGGAGGCGCTGGCAGGAATCTGTCCTGGAGAAAGCCCCTCGTCACTGTTGGGGAGAGGCCCGCTGGCTGGCCCTGAGCCGGGAGAAGTGCGGGTGTGGATGGAGGCGTCGAGCTCGGTACACCTCACTGAGAGGCACTCGGGGTCTCCTTGGCAAAAATAGAGGACAGGGCCCACTGTAAGATGGCCCCCCACCGTCCCACCCACCCCACAGCTGCGAGGAGCCAGGTGAGTGGAAGCCAAGATAGCAGTGTTGTCAGGCAACAAAAGGCACACCCCTTATTCCCAGGTGATGGGGGTGTAAGGTGTGGGGGCGTAGTCCTGACTCTGCCCTTTGGTCAGCCATGACCTGTCCAGCCTAGGACTTGGGGACAAGGGCCCAGGAGGCACTTCTCAAAAGTCCACGTGGCTTTCTTGCTATGACATGAAAGCAGAAGCAAGTCCCTGGCTTCCCCTGTGCCCATCAGCTCCCACCTGCTCAGAGGATGCCCCTTGCGTCTGGCACAGGGACCAAAACCATCAGTACACGGGTCCTATGGGGGGAAGCTGAGGGCCGGGAAGGGACACCGCTCGCCCACATTGCACAGTGGGTGGCAAGCCTGGGACTGGAAGCCGAGGACAAATATCACCACCATCCACCAGCTGTTGATAGTCGGGCAATGTACCAGCACCTGTTTAAGTCAGGTGCTGTTTCATCCCCATTTTACAGATGCAAAAACTGAAGCTCAGGGAAACGAAGTGAACTGTCCCAGGTCACACAGCTCGTCTCTGGCAGAGCTGAGTTTCAAGCCCAGGTGAACCCAGAAGCCATGTTCACCCATCGGTACCCCTGGGGCCCCTGGATGTGGGAAGGGGCAGGCAAAGGGGCTCTGGCTTCCCACCCCTGCCCTGCCCAGGGGTTTGTGGGAGCTGCGTGCCAAACCCCAGAGGGGCAGCAGGCAGTGAGTGGGCGCTGGAGGGGCCGACTGTTGGGGGGCCCACAGGGAGGCTTGGAGAGCTGAGGGCAGACGTGCTGCCAAAGCAAAGGGCCGCACAGCCCCGCATTCCTGGGAACCGCTGCTGCACCCTGCTCCAGCCAAGGGCTCCGCCCTCCTCAGGCGCCCAGCGGCGGGAGCCAGAGACAGGCGCAGGCCTCATCTCCTCCGACCCGCTTCCTGAGCAGGCTGCAGAGCAGGGCTCCAGTATGGGTCAGACCACCCAGTCTCCAATTTGGCTCTGCCACGTCCTGCCCACATGAGTCAGGGCAAGTCACCTCCCAGTCTGGGTCTCATTGTCCTTATCTCTAAATTAAGATGATGATAATACTGCAGGGAATGGCACCCCACTCCAGTGTTCCTGCCTGGGAAATCCCATGGACAGAGGAGCCTTGTGTGCTACATACAGTCCATGGGGGTTGCAAAGAGTCGAACATGACTGAGCGACTAAACACACACACAATAGTGTAAGATGCCCCCCTCCTTTGGATTTTGGGGAGAAATCAATATGATGATGCCCATCCAATGATTACTCTAGTGTTTCCCCCTGTTATATAGTGTTCAGCACCTAGAACAGTGCCGGGTGCATAGTAGGTGTGTAATTAAACTTGTAAATAAAGTGTCACCGGCACTTGAGTCCCCCAAGTCTTTGGCCAGTTGGGGGGCTGTGAGGACAGAGGGGGCCGGCCCTCCTGCTGTACCCACAGACCTAGAGCCTCGACCTCACCTGGGACCACCCCTGCTTCAGCTGAGGACACAACCAAACAAGCTTGCGCCCTGGAGAGGGAGGGCTGCAGGCCCTGCTGTCCCACAGGGTGGCCCCAGCTGGCCCCAGACTGCTTCCAGAACCTGACTGCATCAAAGAGAGAGCGCTGGGAGGTCCCGGACAGTCTCTGAGCAGCCTGGAAGAAACGGGCCTCCTCCCAGGACCCAGGGAGGGGCTTATCCTGAGGGCTTGCCCGTGCAGGTCCCAGGAGAGGGCCCAGTGTGGGGCGGACATTACTTCCTGGAAGTGTGGGGTTTCGCCTTTCCCGGGAACCTCCAGATGGGAAAGCAGACCCTGCCCTCACCCCAAGATGGGCGCTCAGCCAGCACACAGATTGGAGGGGGGACAGCTTCTCCAGGTCCCCTGGAGGCTAGACCCTGCCCAGGTGGGAACCAACGGCCCCCAGGTGACACAGCCAGGGCCAAGCTCTCTGCTCAGCCATAAACGGGAAAGCTCCCAGCTGGGCAGCACCTGAGCAAGGGTGCAGGCTGGCAGCCCCAACTTGGGAGCGTACCCAGAGTCAGCTGGAGCAGGGCACAGCAACCCACTCCAGTATTCCTACCTGGAGGATTCCATGGACAGAGGAGCCTGGCAGGTTACTGTCCATGGGGTCCCAGAGTCAGACACACACACACCCTTGCATGCCCCTGTGGTTCTTGCTAGTGGCTTATGGACCCTAGGGACCCAGAGTCTGGATATCAGGTCCCAGTCTCCCAGCCACCCCTCTGCAACTTGGTTTCCTCATCAGGAACACAGGCGCCATGGATAAGGTGCCAGCTCACGGGGCAAGCTTGCCTGGCACCTGGCACACAGGCGGTGCCAGCAACTGGTAGCCCTGAGGATTCTTGTTCCCAACCCCGGGCTGGGGGGGGGGCCACACAGTCACTCCAGGGTCACCCCGATGGGTCAGGCAGCACAGCTGCTGGAAGGCCAGCAGCTGGCTCACCCACGTCCCCCCAGCTCCAGCTCCCTAGGATCCACACTTCCCTCCCCAGCGCCAGCAGGGTGACTCCAGGATGGGGTGGGGGGTGCAGCTCAGACACACACACCCGTCCAGCTGCAGGGCCCAGCCTGGCACAGAGGCCTCCCCTGCCCGGTGGCTCCAGACCCATCAAGGCGGGCCCCCGCCCCCTGCTGCCTGCCCGCCTGCAGCCACCTTTGCACAACTATGTCTGGTATTTTCCTGTCTGCCCAGCTTGGGGGGAGGTGGTGCGTGGGGCTGTGAGCACTGCCCGCACCTGGGCCTGGGCCAGAGGGGAGCCCGCCAAGCAGCCCCTACGCCCAGGGCTGGGGCCGGGGAGGAGGGGCGGGGGCGGGTGGAGAGGGAAGGGCTGGGCCCTGGACCGCCCAGATCCCAGGGAGGGGCCAGCAGCAGGGGAGCCAGACGGAGACACACACCCGGAGGCAAGGCTCAGGCACGGCCCTGGACCCTGCCAGGCAGCACCGCTCACAGTAGGCAGGCAGCGCTGGGCGCTTGGCCAGTGCTCTCGAGGGCCTGTAGAGGCGTTGGCCAGCATCCCACAGGACATGGATGGGCACCCCCAGACATAGAGGCACACGCATATGTGTCACACCTGTGCACGCGGGACACAGCAGGTAACCAGCGTCAGGGTCCTGGACCCAGGACTCTGGGGCTTGTGGGTGGGAGCAGGGGTGAGGTCCAGTCCCCACTGAGGAGGAAACACTGTGCTTCCCACACCGACCCTGGCTGCAGGACGAGCCCAGGAGTGCCTCCCGCGTCCTGGGAAGGCCCACCCTCCCCCCCCAACAGCCCCAGGATAGGGATCAGGCCCACTGGGAACAGCACCCGCCAACTCACAGGGCAGGAGGCAGTCAGCAGGTTCTGGACTTCGGCCCTTCCCTGCGCCTCATTTACCAACTACTCAGTTATGCATTCCAACACCAGGCCCTCCACTCGGTCCTGGGGGCCCACAAATGAATGAGAATGAAGGTCACCCAGCCTGCACAGATGCGAACAGTGTCAGGAGTGGGCTGCTAAGATCCACGTCGGCCACATGGACAGGGGGGGACAGGCTGGGGGCCTCAGGCATGCGGCAGGCCAGGAATGGCCAGCGTGCCTCCTGTGCGCCATCTTTGTCCATCCTCGGGACCCTGGGAGTTAGGTGCTGTCCTCTCCACTTTCCAGATGGGGAGACCAAGGCTCAGAGTGGTTCCACTATCTGCCAAAATCACAGAGCTTATCAATAGTACAACTGGGATTTACCTCCAGGCTCCAAAGCCCACAGTCTGCACCCAACACAGCAGAGGCCTGGAGGTGTGGCCCCAACTGACCCACAGCAAGTCTCCCTGTCATTCAGCAAAGGAGGAAGCCCAAGAGAAAGGCCAGGCCAGTGGGCAGTGACCTGGAGGGCACAGGGGAGCCACAGAGTACTCTATACAGAAGACTGCTGTCTTCCTTTCCAGCCCATCTTCTGTCCCCAGACTCTCCCCTTCAGCACCTCCTTTCTCAGGATTCCCTGCCTCTTGCCAGCCTGATGCTCCCCCCTCGGGTGCTAGCTCCTACCCCACAACCTTCCACACTTCCGTATTCCTCCTCCAGCTGTTACCCTCCTCTGACCTCCAGAAAGTCTCCCCAGATTCACCCTCTCTGATCTTTGCCTTCTGCAGCCACACGTGGGCTGTTCTTCCAGGTGCCTCAGAGTTAAGCAAGGAGCCTGCCTCTGTCCCCACAATGCTGAGGGTAGCCTCCCTGGCCTGCAGTGCCTTGTGATGCCTGGCACAGGTGCCCTGGTCCAAGTCCTCACTAACGCCACTCCTTCAACCAGAGGGAGCTGGGCAGCAGTTGAAGTGCTGCTGGGGACTCAGACCCAGAGAACCAGGCCTGCTCCTAATTTGACGTGGACAGGGCTCTGGGCTCCTGTTCCCCCATCAATGAAAGGTGGGGGCTGGCCGAGAGTAGGACCAGAGCTTGAACTTCCAAACCATCCCTCTAAGGGCACCATCATATCTGCCCTTCACTTTTCTCGAACACCTGGTACTGAGAGTTTGCTGAGGGGATGAATCCATTGGTGGCACCTACCAGCCGGGTGAGGTGTGGAAGGGCTTAAGGCCCAAAGAGGGAAGTGGCTTACCCACAGAGGTTTGGGGCGAGGGACCCAGGAGCAGATCTGGGTGGTGAGGGTAAGGCGTAACCCTGGTGGGTTAAGATGACCAGAAGGGTCCAGTTCCCCAGCTTCATCTCCTGCCACCGCCCCCCTATCCCCCTAGCCTTGGCACAGAGCCTCCCCAGAACAGCTGGCTTAGACCAGGCCCAGCAGGGGCTCCAGCATGAACTCTGGACTCCACCCCCTGCGCCCTCTTCCCAGCCACCCTGCCCCGCCCCTGCTCCCACTCTGGGCAGGAAAGCAAGTCCAGAAGCCAGGGGCTGTCTCTAAACCCAAAGGAAACACCCACTGGGTGGGGCCGTACCAGGCCTGGCCTGTTTCAGGCTCTTGGGGCCCAGGGCCCACAGAATCACTCAGGGTATCCACTAGGTGTCCTGAACTGGGGATTTAGCGGCTCGGCCTGGAGGAGGAGATAGCCAGCAGCACTGGAGTGGGGAGCACTTTGGAGCAGGCCGGACAATGAGGGGCCCCACAGCCTTGTGACAAGAGGGACATCACAGCTCTGGGTCAGTCAGCTTAGGAGTGTGGTGATAGGGGTTGGGTCAGGGGTGGGGGGTCCTGGACACAGGAAGGAGTGGCCCTGGGGAGAAATGGCTCAGGCAGGCTGGGACTTGCCAGGCAGACCCAGGTGGACTGTGGGGGGAAGGGAGAGAGGCTTCCTCTGGACACAGCTGCCCCCACACTGTGCAGGGGACGGGGGGGCAGCAGAGAAGCAGGAGGGGCTCTGGACTGAACTGCCATTTCAGGGGCCAGAGCCACGCAGTCCAAGGCTCTGGCTCCCCTCTGGCCCTCCCCGACCCCAAGTGACCTTGGGCCAGGCCCTCAAATCTCGAAGCCTCAGTGTCTGCCTCCCACCTCCTTGCTGCCAGAGTCCCAGTGGAATGCTAGCCTGTGACCCTCAGTCAGCCAGGCAGGAACGTCTTCCTGGAGGCTCCCAGGGCTGAGTCAGGCAGCTCAGCAGTCTCCTGGGGCCTCCGCAGGTTCCCACCCGCCCTTGGCCGAGACTGGAGGAGGGGGGCCGGGGGCCGGGGGCCAGGGGCTGGGCCTGAGCCCTTCTGCAGACAGCCATCTGCTGGGACTGGAGTTCCGTGGACACAGGCAGGTCACACGCCAGGCCCGCCCTGTGCAGGGGACTACCTGGCTGTCTAGCAGGAAGACAAAGGACCTTGGGAAGCTCCAGCCAACCACCAACAGTTAATGTCCCTGGAAGAGTCTCAGCTCCCGCCGCCCATCCCCCACTAGGGGCACGTGGAGCAGATGGAAGCCCTCCCCCATTGGAATCACCTCCCATCTCTGTACCCGGGAGGCCCCTCCCCGCCTGGCTACCAGTTAACCAGACCCTCCATGCATCGGGGGTGGGGGGGGGGGGGGGGCAGAGAGCCAGAGCTCCCTGCCCCTCAAGGTGCCCAGAGCCAGGGCCTCTACTCGGCCCAGCCTGAGGAAACTTGAAGAGACATGTCCCAGGCAGAAGGTAGGTCAGACCCCAGGGAGGGGGGCTGCCCAGAGCTCCCTGGGAGGGGTCCCACAGCCCCAGAGCTGGAATGGGAAAGAGGACCAGGGTCCCCTGCAGCCCTGGGCTGGGCCTCGGCTCCCCCATGGAGAAGTCTGGAGCTGAGGCCAGGAGGATCAGTGCCAGGGAAAGGATGGAGGCGTGGGGCCCGGTGCACACAGCTGCTAGGGCCAGCTCGGGCTCCTCTCTTGTGCCAGGCTGGGAAAGTGGCCACCAGACCCCACCGCCACCCTCCAGAGCCATGGCAGACCCAGGAACTCAGGCCCAGATGCCCATCAGCCCTCCTCCATCCTGTGCCTCTGTTTCCACCAAATAGGGCTCAGTGGGTCTCTCTCAAGAAGCTCACGTAGCAACTTCAGGTGATGGGTGTCAACGCCTGCGATGGCCACCGGCAGCCATCCTGCGGATTTTCTCAGGAGCTGTCAGAGGCGTCCCCCAACTGCTGCTCGATCCTCTGACCCACTTCACCTCCCCACCCTCACCTCACCCCACCCCCCCAGGACCTTACCCTGGCATTTTTACTAGTTGGAGAGACAGCAGGGGTTTGTAGGGCCAAGTTGGAGCCTGGAGACAAATCTGGGTCTATATCAGACTGTGCCATTACATAAGACACCCCCCGACCCAAGTAAGTCCTTTCCTGTCCAGGTGTCAGGGTCACCCCAACCGTGGCTGATGAGCAAAGCACGAGTGTCCTGGTTGAAAGTGCAGGTCCCTGCCCCCAGAGAGGGGCTGAGGCAGCCACCTGGGAAACCTCGGGGGCAGCTGTGTCTGAAGGTCCTTGCAAAAGCTGTGATCTCTCCCACCCAGGGCTGGCCCTGGCATTCTCAGAGAGCTCAGCCCCCAGACTCATGTCTGGGCTGTGGCCCATCTCTAGGACCCTTTCACAAGCCCAGAGAGGGGAGGCAATTTGGGCTGGGGGAGATCAGCATCTTTTGGCTGGCCCCAGAGATCCCCCTCACCAGCCATGGAAACCTCCCACCTCTGAAAAGGGTGCTTATCGAGATGAAGGGAGAACCAGCCAGCATCTTCCAGGGGTCACCCCTCTGGCCTCACTGTGAAATGTAAAATAACAATAACCCCAACAGAAGGAGACCCAGCCCCATTGCGCCCAGCTCAGGGCCTCTCCACTGCAATCCGAATTTCCCACTTGGGTAAGGGGCCTCCTCAGCACCGCCTGGGACATGGAACCTGGGGAGGCGTAGGGCACTGGAGACAGCCCCCATCACCAGCGTGCCTCTCAGCGCCGGGGTGCGGGGGCCCACCTAAACGCCTCCCAGGGAGCTCAGCTGCACGCCCCAGTCCCACATCTGGTCCCCCGGCCACAGCTGTCGCCACCCTCGCCCATCTTGGGATTGCCCCAAACTCTGCCTGGCACCCGTCCCCGCCCTCTCGCCCAAGTGGGAAACTCGGATGCCTGGCGAGCCGAGCCGGGGTAGATGGAAACGCACATGGGAAAATGTTGTCAGGAAAAACACATTCTTCCTTCTGTACCACAGCTCAGACCCTGGGAGGATTAGGTGGTCGATGACACTCCCACCGCCTGGGCCAAGGCCAGGCCAGGAAAGGAGGGAAGAGGGATCCACAGGGTGGGGCTGAGAGGGGTCCAGGCCCTCTGACATGCCCCAGGGAGGGGCCCTGGCAGAGCTCTGTCTTCCCCAGGCCAGGGTGCACCGTGTCGTCCTGTCACCCTCCGTGGGCGGGTGCTCCCAGCAAGGCGGGGAGCCCAGGCAAGAGAAGACATCTCTGTGGCTACCCATTTGCAGTTGGGCTTTTCAGAAACAACAAAAGCCTTGGGGGGGCGGGGGGGGGGGCGGGACTCAGTTCACACGATTGTTTAAAATGAGGTTTCTGGATGTCTGTGGCATTCAGTTATTCATCCTGGCTCCACCCACAGATAATTGAGAGTTGGCTTTTGTTGGCCTTAGCCCCCCTCTCAGCCCCCCCTACCCCCAGGTCTTCTCGTGGACTCTGCAGTTCTGGAAGATCACCTTGTACAACCCTTTGGTTTTACAGATGAGGAAACTGAGACCCATAAAGGGGAAGAGCCTGGCTTGGCCAAGGACCCTTGGGAGTTGGGTGGCGCAGCCAGAAGTCAAATCCAGGATGTCAGACGCCCAGGCCAGGGGCTTTTCCCAATCACTCTCCAGGCTGTGGCCCAGTTCCAGAAATCCCCCAAAGCCACTGACCCCAAAAGCAGTGGTGCCTGGAACTGGGGTGACTCACTGTCTGGCTTCCTGGGGCACCACCTCCCCACCAGTGAGGGAGAGACTGGCAGGTGTCCCTGTGTAGAGAGCCAGGAGCAGGAAGAGGACGGCCCCCCCAGAGGTCCTACACCAGGGTCACTTAGGGGCCAAAGAGCCCCAGCTGGAGGGATTTAACATCAAAGGTCAAAGGTTACAGACAGGGAAGGGCGGGCAGGCATAGGGGTCAGAGGGTCAGCGCTAATGGCAGCTCCGGAAAGAAGGGGGAGGGGAAGTAGCTAAGGAAAACAGGGCTGCTCCCAAGGGGTCCTCAACTCCCATAAACGGTGCCCAAGCCCCTGGCACTGTCTCCAGCTCAGATGACTGCACAAGGGGCCAAGCCAAGCTGGGCTGGAGCTCAGAAAGGGATGTCCCCAGGAGGGGGGTCCCCAGGTGCAGCCCTTCCCCCAGTGCAGGCCAGAGCCAGCTGGGAGGCCCAGCCTGGGCCCAGAGGGGAGAAGGAGCAAAGGGGAGGCTCAGAGGTCGTGGAGAGGATGTGTGAGTGGGGCTGGAACAGATGTGGCGGGACACACTGAATCCCCTTCCCCGAGCTTCTTCCAAAGCTGCCCGTGAAGCCCCACTCTCCCTCCTGGATGCCAGAACCAGGCATGCTGGATCTTCACATGGCCGCCTCCAAGGACCACAGCTCAGGCCCTCTCCCTGGCCTAGACCAAGAACCATGGGAGCCCAGGCCTTGGCCAGGTCCCCAGCTGGCCTGGCTGCCCCCTCAGTGTCAAGCGCTCCCTCCAGAGCCAAGATCCTGGGCTGTGATGGCTGGGGGCCCAGGGCTCCTCCCAGGATCCCTTCCCGCTTCCCAGGCCCCAGGGTAGGGCTGGGCAGCTCCCTGCAACCATCCCTGCCCAGGGTGGCCAGCCAGGCAGGCCCTCCTGGACAGGCCTACGGGCGGCAAGCTGCCCTGCTGTGGCCTGAGTACCCGGCTGGGCAGGGCAGTGTGCCAAGGCCTCCAGGTGCCAGCCTGGATTCCAGCCCCATCCCAGGGGGCCTGCGGGGAAGCAGGGCGCAGGCATCTCCCTCCTTCGGGATGCACCTGCCTCGCCCCCTCCTCCCGCCCCCTCCGGACCCTCCCTCAGGTGGGCTGGAAACCCCTGCCCTCCCTACTCAGCCCGGCCCTCCTGCGAGCACGCGGACAGCAGGGGGAACAAGTGCTGGACAGGACGCCAGCTCCCAGTCCTGACCCCCGGCCCGAGGGAGGCCGGGGCGAGTCAGGGGCAGCAGGGGGAGGCTTCCCTGGACCCGGGAGGAGACACCTCTCAACTCCCGTCCTAGGAACAGCCCCGCCGTGGGAAGGGGCGGCTGCCCGGCTGCCCCAGACAACTTCGTGCCCGGCCTTGGGGTGGGGGGGCCCTCTCACCCCGCAGCGCGCCCCCCGTCGCGGCGGCCCAACTTCCCTGCCGAAGTTTGCTCCCTCCTGGGGCCCGGCCGCGGCTCTGCCCAGCCTCCGGACGGACGGAGGTAAGGAGGGAGGAGAGAGCAACAGAGGGACGCGGCCGGGGGAGCCGGCGAGGGAGGGAGCGCGCGAGCCAGCGAGCGAGGGAGCGAGCGCTGGGGCCCCGGCTAGGGCTCACAATGGCCCGGGGCGAGGCGCGGACTCGCAGGGGAGGCGACCCCCGGGTCCCGCAGCCCCCGCCGACAGGCCGGCCCCTCCCGCCGGTCCCCTTCCCCACGGCGCGATGCCCGGGGGGGCGGGGGGGGGGCGCTTCTTACCTCGGCGGCGGGGGGCGGTCGGGCTCCCGGCTGCGGGCTCCGGCGGTCGGGGGCGGCGGGGGAGCGAGCGGGGGAGGGGGCCGGGCGGGCGGGGGCCGGGGCGCGAGGCTCACGGGGCGCGGGCTCCCCTGGCACGGCCGCCCGGCGCCCGGCCGCTCCGCCACATCTGCAGCTCCGGCAGGGAAGGTGGCCGCGGCGGCCGGGCCGTGCGGGGATGTCTTAGAGAGGGAGGGAGGAGGGAGCCGGGAGGAGGGACCGGCGGGCCGCGGAGGAGGGGGAGGAGGAGGGGCGCGGGGGGCGGCCTCCCCCCCGCCTCCCTCCCCCGCTGCTTCCCTCCCAGCAAACCCCTCTCGCCGCCGCGGCCCCAGGCCCGGGGCGCCAGCTGCCAGGCGGGGCGTGCGCGTCGGGGGGAGGGGGCGGCCGGGAGCCGGCGCTGAGCCGGGGGAGGGGCGGAGGGGAAGAAGGGAGGGTGGCGCGGCCCCGGGGAGCGGGAACCGGGAGGGAGGGGGCGCCGGGCCGCGGCAGGGCCGCGCGCGCGTCCTCTTCTGCCCCATCCTCGGGTCCCCCCCGCGGCCCCGCCCCCGGCCCGAGGGCAGCGCTAGGACACGGCCTGGGAGGTGGCCTGGGCGGGGGGGGGGGCCGGGGGGCCGGGGGGGCGGGCGGGCGGGGTGGTTGGCGGGGAGGGACGTCCCGCCCTCGGGGAAGCCCGGAGAGGGGGCGGCGCGCGGAGGAGGACCGGCGGGAGGGCGTGTGGGCCCAGAGGAAAAGACCCGAAGACCGGGAAGATGGAGGAGGTCGCGGCGGCCGAGGGGGCGGGGGCCCCTCGTCTGCCTCCCGCGGGGTCACCTTGGCCAGGCCCCCAGCGGCCCGGGGCTGCGGGGAGGGCGGCGGCAGTGCCTCTCCGCGGGCCCTGATTTCTCCGCCCAGCCCAGTTCCAGGAACGCGCGGGCAGCGGCTCGAGCTCCGGATTTGGGGCGGCGCAAGCGAGGGTTCGAGGCTGGTCTCAGCCCCTCCTTCCCGTCCGACGTCGGGCTGCTGGTCCTCGCCTTGTCCTCGGCCTCAGTTTCCCTCTCGGTGGAATAGGGAGGAGTTCCCACCGCGGTCTTGGTGCCAGCAGTTGGGGACAACCTACATCGTCAGCGCGAGCGCCTGCGAGGGTCGTTGATCGCGCCTGGACCCTCAGCGCCCAGCGCGATGCGGGCGATTAGGAAGTGCAAGGAGTGAGAAATCAGCTGCAGCAGGCTAAGCTGATTTCCACCTCCTGAGATTGAAACCCAGACTCGAATTCTTTAAGTGTGTTTTGTTTGGGTCAACCCGGAGACCCCGCCCAATTATCTTCTTGCTGTCTGGTGGCAAATCTTGGTTCAAAAACAAACCCTCCTGGTGTTGGCCTGCGCTGCCAGTTGGCCTTGAGGAGTCCGGGAGAGGAAAACCATGCACTCTAAGCGAGGCGTCTTGATTCTGGGTGTAATTTTGCCTTCATTCTTGCTCTTGGTGCCCGGCCAGAACCTGAGAGGAGCAGGTCTTCATCACTCAGCGACCTCAGTGCCTGGCCCCATGCTCCCGCACATAGATATGTTTCTCGGATGGACACAGAGCAGTTGCTCATTCCATCTTAAGTGGTCAGGTAGGTATAGTAGTGCTCACGACTGTTGGGTGAATGGGCACATAATTGGTGCTGTGAGCTGTTATGTGGGCAGGTAGTAAATGCTCATTACATTTCCAGCAAACGGATACATAATAGGTTGCATAAATGGACAAGTAATAGGTACTCATGACTGTTGCATGAACAGACAAGAGGCTGTTGGGTGATACATGAAAGGCCAGTAGGCCCGCACCATTTGGAGGTGACCTCCCCTGTCCCCACCCCACCCCAGTTTCCCTGTGTGAATAATGTGGAGTGAGGCCGGGTTAAACATTAGCCGGCAGATGGTCCCGAGGGAAGGCCAGCTTCGGGACCTAGCACCTCCTAGGAGGGGGCTGTTAAGGGCCGACGCTCTGGGTTCTGGGTCCGCTGACCAGCCAGGGCGTGGGGAGGGGCAGGGGCCGAGGGCCGCAGAGCGCCCCCTTCCGGCCTCCCGGATTTGGCCCTCGGGGGCCCTGCAGCCTGGGGCCTCACTTCGTTCCAATTGGCCCTGCAGGCTCCAGCTGCGAGGGAATGCAGGTGGATGGTAATAAAAGGTACACAAGGGGCTAGTTTTAAATCTTAAAACTGCTTATGGAATGCTTACAGGATGCCAGCGACAGTGGGGACAGATAGTGAACAATCCCAGCCATCCTTGCCCTTCGAGGTCTCACAGTTCAGCTGCAACTGATTCAAGTGAAATCCACAGGTCTCCACACTATGAGGGGACCTGACCACAAGAAACCTAAACCCGTGAGGACTTTCTCATTTGTTTTTCTGCTCCCCTGTGTTTTCATGGACAAGCACGTTGCTCCCAGTGAGAACTCTGACTTAGGATTCCCACATTTGGATGGTAAATAATAGTATCTCCTTTCTGAGGTTGTTATGGAAATTAAATGAGGTATATTCTCAATACACATTAGCAATCACTACTAGGAATCAAGAGGCTTCCCAGATGGTATTAGTGGTAAAGGACTTGCCTACCAATGCAGGAGACATAAGAGACACAGGTTTGATCCCTGGGTCAGGAAGATCCGTGGGAGGAGAGGGTGAGGGAACAGCAACCCACTCCAGTATTCATGCCTGGAGAATCCCATGGACAGAGCCCTGGCAGGCTACAATCTATAGGGTCACAGAAGTCAGACACGACCGAAGCAACTTGGCACATATGTACACCCACAGCAGGTAGCATTAAGCCTGACCCACTGCTTTTCAATTCCAGGACCCAGTTGGTGTCCCCTTAGCTGCAAACAAACCCTTAAATTTGGCACCTGCAAACCCAACAAGAATGAGGAACTCTATATATAATTTTGGTGGAGTCGACCCAACCAGAAACCCTCAATTCTCAGCCAGACCAGTTCTTTCTCTGAATGAGATGCTTTACTTTCATTATATTCACAATAACCCTGAGGGTGGGTCCTATGATTATTCCCATTTTGCAGAGAAAGAAACTGAGGCAGAGATTAAGTGACATGGCCAAGGTCTTAGAAGATAGAAAGAGGCATAGACCAAGTTGTGGTCTCAATCAATCTGAGTCCAAAGCATTTGTTATAATTGCTGCCTCCCTGGGGCATCAGCTAAGTGGTGGGATGGAGTGTGGGACATATCAGAGGGCCAGTCTCAGAGAGGGTTTTTCATGGTATGCTTTTCTAGGAGGCAGCATTTGTTATGGTAGTCAGGCCAAGTGTGGCTTCTTCCTTCTAAGTGCAAGACGGGTGAACAGGGATGTCTTCTTTCCCTAGTAAGACACTAGATTTCCTCCTTCCAGGAGCCCTTACTCTGAGTACCCATCCTTTGCCACCTGCTTCCCTCCCATGTGTTATGTACTGTCTCTTCTGTTAGAGCATAAATTCCCCAGGAAGTAGAAGAGGGGACAGTATCTGCTTTGTCACCCCCCCCCTACAGGGTCCTGCCCAGGGCCTGGCATCATCATAAACATTGCTGTTAGAGACTGAAGGTTTGTGTCCTCCTCTGTATTCATATACTGAAGCCCTACCCCCAACCCTGAGGTGATAATATTTGCACATGGGGCCCTTAGAAGGTAATTAGGTTTAAATAAGTTCATGCAGTCCCCATGATGTGATCGGTGCCCTTATAAGAAGAGGAAGAAAGTTGGAGCTCTCTCTTTCCCTCCCTTTCTTCCTCTCATGTGAGGACACAGCAAGAAGGTGGCTGTCTACAAGCAAGGATACGAGCCCTCACCAGGAACTGAGTCTGTGAGCACTTTGATCATGGACTTCCAGCCTTCAGAAGTGTGAGAAATAATGGTTGGTTAAGCCACCCAGCCTGTGTATTTTGTTATAACCACTGGAACTAAGATAATCGCTGAATATATTTGGGGGCTGAATATTGTCCCTTATCCTTCATCAATGAACATTTTTTTCCCCCATGCTGCGTGGCTTGCAAGATCTTAGTTCCCCAACCAGGAATCAAACCGAAGCCGCCCCACCCCGACCTCCGCCCCGGCAGTGAAATCACCAGGCCCTAACCACTGGACCACCAGGGAATTCCCAATAACATTTATTGAACATCTCCTAGGTTCCCGTTCATTCAACAGATGCCTATTAAACTGTTATCACATGTTCATTCAACAACATTTATTGAGGGTATGCTGCTTGCTGGGCTAGCAAACTCATCCAGGTTTCCAAGGGGATTGCTCAGTCTAGGGTGGGCTCCTTACCCAGTACCCAGAGGGGACATGGCTCACTCATTCACACACATGTACCTGCCCACTTAGTACATGGCTCTTTGGTTAACACATGATGAGTTTCAGTCCAGCAGAAACTCAGCTGTATAAATATGGTTCTTCTCTTTCCAGAGCCTTTAATCTATTCAAGGGACTGGAATTGAATAATACAAGACAACATGTGAGCCTGAATGTTTCAGATGTAGGAGAGGTAATAGGAACCAGGATAGATGAATGGTACCTATCAAACCCCAAACTCTAGCCCTAAACCTCAGCCAAGTCATCAACTCTCTCCTAATTTCCCTCTCTGGGAAACCATGATCCTCATGCCTGCTATGGGGCTATATGAGGCTCTACTAAGAGGGAACACAAAGGGCTGGAAGGGAGAAACAGCGCAGCAAATAGTAGCTGCGCTATTATTATTAATGAAGCCTGCAACCCACTGTGAGTGGGGCCCAGGCACAAGGATGGAGCTGTGGCAAGAAGTGAGATCAGGGTGACTTATTAACCTTCAGCAGTCAGCCTGGAGAGCTCTCTCCCCGTTGCTGCTGGCTTGCCATGGCTGCAAGGCTGGGGCTAACTATGGGTGGGGTGTTTATTCTGGGAATCAGCCCTGACTGTTCCTCACTTTCAGCTCCAGAGAGAAAGAAGGGCTTTGAGTCAGAACTGAGGGCCCTGCTGGGCCCAGCATGTATGACCCAGCCCACCTGCCAGCAGGGCCCCTGACTGAGAACACCCGGGAGGCACAGCCCCCGGACCAGCAGGGTCTTTTGGGTTTGACACACACTCTCCCACTGGAGACACACCTGACCCCTAGAGGGCCTGAAGCACTCAGCTTTTGGAGTTTTGGAGGCTGAGCTCTAGACGTCAGCCTGGAGTGAGGTTCCTGGGCAGGGAGAGACAGACACTGGAGGTGGGGGTGTCCATGCTGGCTTTTCCGCCCCTGTAAGTGCCCCCAGCTCCTTCATCAGGGCTCTATGGACATTCACCTGTTCAGTCGCACAAACCTGACACATCAGGGCTCATCCACCACCAAGGGTGATTTGGGGCTTCCCTGGTAGCTTAGTTGGTAAAGAATCTGCCTGCGCTGCAGGAGACTCCAGGTTCAATACCTGGGTCGGGAAGATCCCCTGGAGAAGGAAATGGCAACCCGCTCCAGTATGCTTGCCTGGAAAATCCTAGGGACAGAAGAATCTTGCAGGTTACAGTCCATGGGGTCGCAAGAGTCAGACACGACTTGGCGACTAAACCACCACCATACTGCACTGAATGTTCTGCCTTCACCATCTTGGGATTATTAATAATTTTGAACAGACCCAGTGCATTTTCATTTTTGCACTGGATCGGGTCCATTGTGCAGCCTGTCCTGCCCCCCTGCTTTGTTTTTTCCCCCAGTCTTCCCCAAGTGAAGGAGGTTTTCAGATCCACTCCTCAGCCACGCCCAGCCAGCCTGGAGTGCCTTAAGTAATAAGCCCATTTCTTGAAAGGGGCGGGGGTGAGCACCTGCCACTTCAGCCTAACGGTACCAACCTTTCCGGAAAAAAGCCTAAGGAGTGCGGCTGTGTGGTGGTGGGTAAATCACTCAACTTTCTGATCTTCTGATTATTGAGACAGTGTTTTATTTAGCTGAGTTGGACTACTGGGAGGATTAAAGAGGTAGTTCATATAACACACAGTGCTTGGTGGAGTAAGCGTTCAACCCATTAGAACTATTATCAATACCGTTTTTAAAAAGGAGGATTCTTACAGGCGCTAACTTGGAGAGAGGGAGGGAGGGAGGGTAGGGTCAGCCCCATCCCTACGGACCTGCCCCGGGAAGGAGGAGCCGCCCCTCCCCCGACCCCGCCCCGCTGTCTTCCGAGGGAGGAGACCCCACCGTGGTAGGGACGAGGGGGCGGAGGAGCGGGAGCGACACATTTTTGAGTCGTGACCAAGTGGAAACTCCCTCCCAGAGGCGGAAGCCGGGGGCGCCCCAATGGGGCCGGAGCCTCCGCCGAGGCGGGATCCGCGGCCTGGAGGCGGGGCGGGGCGGGGCGCCGCGGGGTGGGGATGGGGGACCCGGGACCCGCCCCTCGCCTCATGAATATAAACGAGCCGGCGGAGGAGAGCGGAAGTGCGAGGCAGCCCTGTCCCTGCTGGCCCCGCCTTCGCCGCGGGCCCGCGGCCGGAGGGGCGTGGTCTTGCCGCAGACGCCCCGCCCCTCCCGCCCAGCGCGCGGGGCCTGCTTCCGGCCGGCGCGCCCCGGACGTGACCTCGCGGGGGCGCGCGCCGGAGCCGCCCTGGGGGAGGTACCCGCGCCCCTAGCGCAGGTAGGGTCGCCTTTTGTCTCCGGCGCCGGCCCCCGGGGCCTGGGTTTCCACCACCCGCCCGGCCCGAGGCCCCAGTGCTCGCTGCTCCTCTAGCTCAGACCCGGCCTGGCGGCCCCCAGGGCGCGATCTGGTCCCTGAGTCAGGCTCGCAGTCGCGCCCGCAACCCGGGAGGCGCGACAGGAACCCATTCACTCCAGCGCGGGCTCCCCGGGTACAGAAGGCTGCAAAAGCCCTGCACCTCACGGGGCTTGTGCTCCAGAGCGAGAGAGGCCGGCGGGTGCATCAGTAGAACGTCCAGTATGTCGGATGAGTGTCAGGGTGAGAACAAAGCACGGGATGGGCACCACCCAGGCCGCTGGGGGGGCCCTGGAGAAGGTGACTTTTGAGCGAAGACCCGGAGGAAGCGAGGAAACAGGCCGGTGCCTGGGGGTGTCGGGGGCAGCCGGCCATTGAGGCTGGTGTGGCTGGAATGGAGACAGGCAGAAGGAAAGGATGGAATCATGATAATAATGGCTCAGTGTTGAGCAGGTGTCCTGCAAAGTGTTAGGTGCTCTATGTATATTATTTTTTTTAAGCCTCAGGACAGCCCGGCCCTGGGCGCTAGCATTATCTGAGAGGAAATCAGTCTCAGGCAGGCTAAATAACTTGCCCAAGGTCACACAGCATTGGAGCCCAAGGAGACTGGCGTCATTGCCCGATACACCCAGGAGACCCAGAATAGGGTGACCTTGACCCAGTCAGGTTCTTGTGCTGTACCTCAATTTCCTCCCAAAGTGCTGGAGGGAGAGGGTGTGACTGACTCCCCAAAGGGAAGGACGGGCAGGCAGGGCCCTTTAGCTAACAATCTTCCCCAAAGCCAGTCTGCTGTAATTCATGCCCAGCCCTGAAATCCAGCCTGAAATCTACACAGAAGGAGGATGTAGCAGGAGTCTTCGAGGATGTCCGCCTACCCAGGAGAGGCTTTTATTGCCTGGGAGGCATTTGTCATCCCTCCAGGCTCTGGAGCAGGTACAAGTGGGCTTGGGAAGGGAGGACAGAAGGCCCAGAGGCTGGAAGAGGCTGCTTGGAGGCAGGGGGAGGCAGGGGAGAGCCCTGTGAGCCTCAGTGCTCCAGAGCAGTAACAAAGGCGGAGTCAACCAGACAGGCAGGCTCTGTGTGCATGCAACCAGCAAGTGCAGAACAAGCAGAATCCCCCAAACATCCCTGCGAGCCTGGAGAGGTTAACACACACACACGCACACAACGAAACCCACCCATGTCTGCACCTGCAGCACATTCTTTGGCCACTGCTCAGACCATAGGGCGGAGAAGGCAATGGCATCCCACTCCAGTACTCTTGCTTGGAAAATCCCATGGACGGAGGAGCCTAGAAGGCTGCAGTCCATGGGGTCGCTGAAGGTCGGACACGTCTGAGCGACTTAGCTTTCACTTTTCACTTTCATGCATTGGAGAAGGAAATGGCAACCCACTCCAGTGTTCTTACCTGGAGAATCCCAGGGATGGCGGAGCCTGGTGGGCTGCCGTCTGTGGGATCGCACAAAGTCGGACACGACTTACGCGACTTAGCAGCAGCAGCAGCAGACCAGAGGGAAAGGGCCTCAGTGCTTCCTATCTGGGCTTGGCTAGCCACGCTGACCGCTCTCTGCTGTGGGAAGGGGCAATCTCCTGTGAAGATTTGCTTATGCCTCTGATCCTGAGTTTCTAACAGGGCAAGGGGGGTGAGTCTTCAGCTTTGCCCCTCCTCTAGCCTGGCACAGACTCCAGCCTCGGCCTCTGGGCCATGGTGTGAAATGTGGCACTGGGAGGATTCGGCATGTGCCCCATTCCTGTGTGTTGGAGCACAGTCCTGGTGGTGCAGGAGCACAGTCCTGGTGGTGCAGGACCACAGTGGAACTTACCATCAGGCCCATTTGGTAGATGCTCAGAGAGGTTAAGTGGTTGGCCTGAGCGTGCACAGCTGTCAAGGAGCAGAGGGGACTTCCTTAGTGGTCTAGTGGCCAAGACTCCTGGCTCCCAGTCCAGGGCCCCAGGTTTGATCCTGGTCAGGGAACTAGATGCCACATGCTGCAACTAAGAGTTCAAATACCACAACCAAAGATCTCGCATGCTGCAACGAAGATTGAAGGTCCCGTGTACCCCAACTAAGACCCAATGTAGCCAAATAATTTTGTTTTTTTAAAGGACCAGAGGTGGGATCCTAGTCCAAATCATTTGACTCCAGAGCCCTGCCCCTCAGGGAGCTGATTCACCCTGTAGAGGAGATATATTTCGTGTTTGGCCTGGAGACACCCTCCCACCCCCGCCGCCTGCCCCCCCCCACATATACTCTGTGGAGTTGTAGGGATGGCAGAGGGGACAATGACCAAAGGGGATGGAGACACTTGCTGCTCTTCTTTCTTCTCAGCCACACAGTCAGATAGGTCAGTCCCTTCTCAGGGTGGGAGTGCTGCAGGTGGGGCCAGAGGCACCCTGGGGGCACCCGCCAGGCAGAGGGCTTCCCCAGGAGAATGACTCATCCTACCTGGGCTCCTGGAACCTTCCGTACACCCTGGCCTTGAACTGAGGGGGCGGCTGGAGCTCTGGCCGCTGACCAGGTAGGCTGAGAGTGTGGGAATGTCCGGGTGGAGGGGGAGAGGTCTGAGGTGTCACATTTGAGTCCTGCAAGTCACAGGGATGAACCTGGAGAGAATGCCCGAACGAGCTGAGAGGTGGTCCCCTCAGATCAGTCTCTGTGTTGTCTGTCGCCTACTGAGCTGGAGAGCTTCTGAGCCTTACAGCCCCAGTGGTTCTCAAACTGAGAGACTTACTGAGGGCGGGGCCCAGGGATACACATTTCTAACAAGCTCCCAAGCAGTTAAGATGCATGTGGTCCTCTGAAACCTGGAAAACCACTGTCCTGGACCTCCCAGCCAGGCAGCCGTGAGAAACCCCTTCTGGAGCCTTCTAGCAGATCCAGAGCCTGCTGTGTGTGTTAATGTTTTCCACGACTGGATTTAAGTGCATTCCACTCTCCGTTGGGGGTGCTGTCATCAGCTGAGCTTCTTCCCTGTATAAAATAAATGATGGCGTCTCAAGTGATAGCTCTGCTTTGATCCATCCCCGGCCGTTTCCCCCAAAGAGCAGGCTACCCCATCACCCGATTACCGCTGAGCCGCTTACCGCCGGGCTGTCCTGAGCCTTCCCCCTGGGCAGACCTCCTCCCAGCTGTCCTTCCCTAAGCCCTCCGGGGTCTGCACTGCCTGCCTGCCTGTGGGCCCCTAAAACTGGGTATTCCCTAGGATTCCCTCCTTGGTCCTTTTCTGTCTGATGCCTTTCCTCAGGTAAAGAGGCAAAAGTGAGGGAGGGATTTCCCTGGCTGTTCAGTGGCTAAGACTCTGTGCTCCCAGTTAAAGGGGTTCAGTCCCTGGTTGGGGAACTAGGTCCCATGTGCTGTGACTAAAGGATCCTATATGCCCTAAGGAAGATTTCTCTTGCTGCAACTAAGACCCAGCGCAGCCAAATAAATAAATGGATTTTTCTTAAAGTGAGAGAGGAACCCCATCTCTATTCAGGAGAGTCCCCCCAATACTACCCAGCTTCTGAGGTATATCAGCCCAACGTTTTCAGGGGCGAGCTTGATATCTCCCCTCGGCTAACCCCATGGAGCTCTTCGATACAGGCTCTGACTTGAGGGGAGTCTGGCCACACCTGTCACTCTGAGGGGGGTCCACCCACCGTGGATTCCTCGATCCTCCTTCCAAGCTGTACCCCTGACAGGAAAGAGTGCCCATCCCAGTAGCCAGGCTTCCTGCTGGAAACTTCTGACTTATTTCTGCTTTCCCTGTTAAAAGTCATAGTGCCCTCTCACCTTCCAGACCCCTGAGTGCACACACACCTCCACCCACCACACGGGTGTCTGTCCTGGTGTCCCAGGCTAGGGGTCTCTTTGTATTAATACCTTTTCTTTTATTCCCGCCCCCCGACCCCCATCACACATCTCTTAAGTCCCTTCATCTGGCCACTGCAGTTAGGGGCCTTTGAACTCCCCAGTGGCCCCCTCACTTTCTGAGAGCTTGACTCAGCCCAGGGGTGTCAGCTGAACTGGACTACTTGGAGGCTCCCTGGCTTTTCCCCATCTGTGTCAGGGGCCACGTGGCACTGAGTCAGTGCCCCTGCCTGGAGTCGGGGTCTTCGTTCAGATCCTGGCTTTGCCCTTCCTGGCCTTTAGCCTGGACAGATTTCTTGAGCCCCCCAAATCCCCATTTCCTTGTCTATAATGGCAAAGCAGGTATTAATAACAACAGTCTTATCTCACAAAGCACTTGTGAGGGTTGATGATATGTGACCTGGTGTCTAGAATTCCTTGGCACATTTAATTTAATTTAAACACTGCTTGGTGCATTTAATCTTCAAAACCATGCTGTCAGAGACTTCGTTGCTAGTCCAGTGGTTAACAGTCTGCCTGCCAATGCAGGAGACTCAGGTTTAATCCTTGGTCTGGGAAGATCCCACGTGCTGCAGGGCAACTAAGCCCATGCGCCACAACTGCTGAGCCCGAGTGCACCTGGAACCTGTGCTCCGCAATGAGAGAAGCCGCCGCAGTGAGACACCCACACGCGGCAGCTGGAGAGTAGCCAAGCCTGTGCTGCAGCAAAGCCCCATGCAACCAAAAATAAAAAAATAAATCTTAAAAAAAATGCTGTCAGGTAGAAAGTCACTGTCAGGCCCAATTTGTAGATGGCGAGGGAGGCTCAAAGAAGCCAGGAAGTTGAGCACGCAGCTGTAAAGCAGCAGAGGTGGGCTTCAGTGGAAACCAGTTCACCCCAGAGCCTTAGCTTCTAACCGCCAATCCTGACTCTGGGTTCTCTTTCTTCACCTTCTGTTCATTCATTCACCCATTCAGCAGTTATTTATGGTGTGCCTACTATCCAGGGCTGTGGCGTGAAGGAACAGGTGAAACCCCACTCTGTGCAGAGAGGAAGGCCTCAGTTCCTGCAGGAACTCCTGGAGGCAATTGCCCAGGCTCCTCTTGCACACTCGCTTCCTTGGAGGCACAGACCAGGATGCCTGTCTCTCCTCTCCACTGCTCCTCATACCTGAAGGTCTGTAGGCGCTGGACTGGATTAGGGTTTGACCCTTGTGAAGGAGGAGGTGGATCACAGCAGGACCTGTTGTAGGGCTTGGAAACACTGGAATCTTCAGGGAGTGGGACAGCGCAGTCACGAATGGGGATGCAGCTCGGTACCCCAGTGAGGTACCACTTCACCCAGCAGATGGCGGTCACAAAAAAGGAGGGGCAACAGCAAGTGGTGAGGAAGAGAGGGAGGAATTGGAATGTTCTCCCACTGCTAGTGGGCACGTTGGGCGTATCAGGTGGTGCGGCCACTGGCAGTTCCTCAGGATAGAGTCACATTTGACCTGGCGACTTCACTCCCAGGTGTGCCCCCAAGAGAAAACACATGTCCACGAAAAACCTGTACACAGATGTTCACAGCAGCGTTATTCACAACAGTCAAAAGGTAGAAACAGCCCAAAGGTCCATCAGTGAATGAATGGATAAACCAACTGGAATATTACTCAGCCAGGAAAAAGACTAAAGTACTGACACAGGCTACCATGTGGATGAATGATATCACTTCTTTCAGCAAAAGAAGCCAGACACAAAAGACCACATACTGTATGATTCCTTTGCTCTGAAATGTTCAGAATAGGCCAATCCATAGATAGTTAATAGGTGAGTGGTTGCCAGAGGCTTGGGGCAGGGGCTAGGGTGGCATGGGTAAGTGGTAAGCAGGGCAGGGTTTCTTTGAGGGTGATGAAAATATTCTAAAATGGATTGTGGTGAGGGTTGTACCACACTGAAATACTGAAGAATCACTGAATTGTATACATTAAAATGGTAAGTTATATACTATGTGACTTATATTGCAATAAAGCTTTTATTAAAAAAAAAAAAATACTAGCCAGGAGCCTTCGCTGGGGGGACAGTGGTTAACACTGCGTTTCCAGTGCCAGAGACTCAAGTTTGCTCCCTGGTTGGGAAACTAAGATCCCACATGCCACACAACATGGTCAAAAAGAAATCAGAATAATTAGCCAGACTTCCCTGCATCAATGCTGACAGAAGGCACGAACACAAGAACTCAAAAACTTTCTGAGGAATCGAGAGACATTCTTTGGGGTTGCTTTGCTGTAGTTCTCGGGACACAGAGAAGTGACTGTAGATAAGGTTTCCGTTTATCCTTCAGACCTCAGCTTACACGTGACTCCCGAGAGAGACCCTCCCTTTGTTACTCGTCCTCTGTCTCAGCCTCTTCTTTCTTTCTTTAAGAGTTCTTCCTGCACTTGGAATTGTTGTCTGTCTGTGGAGCTGATTCTGACTCTTGCTGGGTCTGGTTCCGGCCAGTCAGGGGCTTGCTTCTTGCTTGCCCCATAGTAGGTGCTCAGTAAATTCCTGCTGCGTGCATGAACAGCAAGTACTGATAACAGCCGGGGCGCCGGGCTGGGGTCCACACTCCCTGCAGGGGAGAGAGCCAGCAGGGCGGGTCGGGGTGCCGCCCAGCCCCAGTGGCTTGCTTTTTCTCTGTTCCAGTTCCAGGAGAATGTCTCTGGAAAGGAAGCCCAAAGCCCGGTTTGGCTGGGAAGAGGCGGGCAGGGAGGGGAGCAGGGGCCGGGCGGGCCTGGGGAGGAAGTCTGCAGCCCTAGGCTGCCGAGGGCGCGGCGTCTGTGTTCGCACCTTTGGAATGTGGCTGATTCACTCTGGGGGGAGGCAGGCAGCCACTGCTGCCGCCGACCGCCGCCACCGACTCGGATCCGACATCTGGAGGCTGGATTCCAGGAGGAGAGATGGAGTCTTGCAGGCAGATGTCAGCTTTGAAGGTCAAAGTGAGCAAGGGAGCCAAGGAGGAAGAGGCTGCCAGGGTCCCACGCTTCCCCACCCAGGATTCTGGGAGAGAGGTGAGGCCCCGTCCCCAGCCTTGTCCCAGCCCTTCAGCCACCAGAGCCCCTAAGGGGGCAGGACAGCCTGGGGCCCTCCTTCAAAGACCAGTTGCTTAAGAGCTGATGTAACTGCAAAGGCTGAGGGCCTAGCTCGTCCCTGCTGTCAGTGGCCTTGGGACACGGGCTTGCATCTCCCGGCCCAGTGTCTGGTGTGGCTTCACTCAGGCTGTCGCTCCCCAAGGCCTGCGAACTCCCAGCTTGCCTCTCCCTGGGGCTCCAGCGAGACCCTCGGCTTGCCCCTCGTTGGCTCAGCTGGGCCCAGCTCATGTTGGACACTTGGATGGGACAGGTCCGGGTCAGGAGCTCACTCCAGTGCATGGCTGACACCCCGAGAGCCACACAAAGAAGGTGGGATTTGGGGGTGGTCCCCCAAAGGAGCCAGTGCCAGAGGATGGGCAGAAGCCACTCTGTGAGCTGCCTCCACAGGACTGGCATCTGGCACTTCTGCCAGGCAATGCACTCGGCCTTATGACCCTCACCTACTGGGGTGTCCCACTGGCTAGATTCCCTAAGCTCTCAAAAGCTCATTTTCTTCATCTATGAAATCTCATGGGATTCTTTTTGGGATTGACTGAGACCATACCTGCAGATCCTCTGGCACCTGTCTGGCCCGGAGAAGACACAGAGCTAAGTGACCTTGGTGCCTTTCTCTGTCCTGAATCTAGGTGCTCTGTGATCTGCCCTGTGGGCTGAAAGAATGGTGTGTGCATGTGTGTGTGTATGTGGGAGTGAGCATGCAGGCTCCTTTCTGTTCTCCAAGGAATTTTGTACTGTCTGGCTTCTCCCTGGGTTAGGGACTACAGCAGGCAGAGGGTGGAGGCAGGAGGGACAGGAAAGGGCTGGGGGGAAAAGTGGGTGGGCATCACCTGCAGGCCTGCAGGCTCAGGCCTGCCCCTGGGAGTCTCTTCCCTGTGCCCTCAGCTCCACCAGGGCTGGAGGAGGGGCCCAGGATCACTCCTGGGAATGACGGTCTGTCCCTCCCTGTGCAGCATAAGCCTGCCTGGTCATTTGACCCGGGTGGGGTGTGTGTGTGTGTGTGTGTGTGTGTGTGTGTGAAGGGAGGGACCCAGGCTCACCCGTCTCCTATCCTGTCTCTCCTGGAACCCGGGGACCTGGGGGAGGGGGTGACTCAGAAGGGGAACCCAGGCCCGGGGCTCCTCAGAAGAGGAAACCCGGTGCCCAGAGTGGTCGGAACCTCTTGGAGGCTTAAAGAGAAACCTGGAGGTTCTGGGAGGGTGGAGGGCCGGCCTCCTGTAAGCTTTTTGCAGCTATTTGTGAAGTGCAGCCCCTCCCAGAATCTGCTGGGGCACAGGACGTGCTCCACGGAGCGTGCCCCCACCCCACCCCACCCTGGGTTCAGCACCCTCCACTCCTGCCAGCCCTGCCTCCCAGCATCCCTCTGGGACGCAACACATCTGGGCGTCTGCTCATCCCCACCAAACCACCCACATCCTCCGACTTAAGGACTTGAGTCCAAATGCTACCTCTTCAGATCCCTGCCAGCCTCCCGCACTCACGGTTATTCTCCTCTGGACATGGTGGGCTTGGTACTCCTGTGTGGAGCTTATCACCACATCAGCCCCCTCGGCGATGAGGGGCTCCTGCATCCATCCCTTGTCCACATCCTACGTGCCCTGAGCCTGACTCTAGGACAGGCATCCCAGACTGTTGGGACCACGCTGCCTGGCTCTCTTCTCTAAGATTTTTCAACATGTTCGTCTGTCTCTTTCATTAGACGACAGACTCTCTGAGGTTGAAGGACATAGTAACGAAAGCTACGTTTTCTGAGCTCTTACTAAGTGCTTTTTAAAAACTGAGGTATAATTCACATACCTTAAAAGTCACCCCTTTAAGATGGACAATCCAGGACTTCCCTGGTGGCACGGTGGATAAAGAATCCACCTGCTAATGCAGGGGACACAGATTCGATCCCTGGTCCAGGAAGATTCCACATGCCATGGAGCAACTGGGCCGCAACTACTGAAGCCCTCGTTCCCTAAGAGCCAGCAAGTTGCAGCTACTGAACCCGTGTGTACCTAGAGCCTGTGCTCCGCAATAAGAGAAGCCACTGTGATGAGAAGCCCGCACGCTGCAATTAGAGAGTAGCCCACCCCCTGCAACTACAGAAAAGCCTGCACAGCAACAAAACCCAGCACAGCTGAAATAAATGAATAAAGCAGTTTGTACACATAAAAAATAAAATTTACGATCCAGTGGATTTTAATGTATTCACAGAGTTGTGCATCCGTCTCCAGCATCTAATTCCAGAACATTTTTATCATCCCCCCAAAGGAAGCCCAGCAGATTCATCAACTGTAAGATGTGTACCATTCGTGTGGGGATTGATCATGGGGGAGGCTTTGCACGTGTTGGGGCAGGGAGTAAGTGGAAAGTCTCTGAATCTTTGCTCAATACTGCTGTGAACTCAAAACTAGTTTTTTGGTTTGTTTGTTTTTTTTTTTTTATTGATTTTGGGAATTTTCTGGTGGTCCAGTGATTGGGGCTCTGTGCTTTCACTGCACAGAGCCTGGGGTCGGTCTCTGGTTTGGGAACTAAAATCCTGCTAGCTGCATGGCACAACCCGCCCCTACATTGATTTAAAACAAAACAGAACCCTGAATGCATTAGCAGTCACTCCCCATTCCTCTCCTTCCCCACCCCCAACCACTGGCAATCATTAGTCTGCTTTCTGACTCTACAGATTTGCCTGTTTTGGACATTTCATATAAGCAGAGTCCTATAATATGTGGTCCTTTGTATCTAGCTTCTTTCACTGAGCACCGTGTTTTCAAGGTTCATCCACCTCATTCCTTTTTTATGGGTGAATAATATTCCACTGTCTGAATGGATCAGCATCGGTTTATCCATCTGTCCATCAGAGGACATTCAGGTTGTTTCCACTTTTCGTGAATAATGCTGCTAGGAACATGCATGTACACATTTTTGTAAAGATGAGGTTTTTCCAGTCTAAGTGTTTTTTTGACAAACACCTCATTTAATCCTCAAAGCAGCCCTGTTTCAGTGCTGACACGATCCCCCTCCGGCAGGTGAGGAAGCTGAGGCTCAGAGAGGTGAGCCAAGGTCACGTCACGGCTGGAAGCCATGGAGCCAGGACCCTCCTGCCTCCTGGTCAACAGACCCCGGTGTTTCTGCCTGTATTTAGCAGAGCTTTGCCCACTGTTACTGCACAGTAGATGTTGCTGACTCTTCAAACAAGGACCATGCACACCTGAAGTCCCAGAAGTCCTCTGTGATCTGTCAAGGTGAGTGGGTCACCTGCTCAGTGGTGATCCAGCGGCTCCAAGGGATGTGCGTTAGGGGGTTACAAGAGGTCCCTGTGGCCATAGCATCATCATCCATGGATCCAGGCTGGACCAGACCCGGCCCTGCTCCCTCCAGATGCCATTTGCACCACCTCGGGGAGTACAAGCCCCAAACATTGCTGCCCTTTTCATTCACCTGCAGCCTCTTTCTTGGGGTTCCCGGGCTGCCTTACATCTCTTGCTTTCTTGGATTTGGCATGCAGCCCTGGGTCACCTTCTGGTGGGCTTTGTTCCTTTCTCCTTCCCAGGAGCGTGGCATGGTGGGTAACTGCTGTCAGATATCCCAGGTTTGAGTCAGCTTTGCCACTCTGGCTGTGTGGCTTCGGGCACGTTCCTGAGCTTCTCTGAGCTTCCATCTGCTCATCTGTGATGGGGGTCACAATAATAGACCCGCCGAAACTCTGTGGGACTGACTAAGGGCAGGGAGATGAGCAGCTCGCGCTGTCCCCAGCACCTCACACAGGCCTGGGAAGAACTCGAGGTCGGTCCTCAGGGCAGAGGCAGGCTGGCAGTGGGCCGGGGAGGGGGCAGGGAGCTTCATGTGTCTCCCATGACTCAGTCCTGTTCGAGGAGTGGGGAGTCAAGGCCAGGCCTCTGAGGTCGGGCGCCTGGGGACCTCCTGTCCTCCTCCTCCCTACTCTGCCCTCGGCCTGCTCCCCACCCAGCGCTTCCGGCAGTGCCGGGCAGGGCCTCACGCATTCTCCGCTGGCCGCCTGGGCACGCCCTCCAGCCTTCCCCAGATCCGCAGCCCGGATCTGCAGCCCCGTGGCCCAAGGGCTCGGACGCTGGCCCACCGTGGACCACCTTGAGTGGGTGCCACAGCCCACAGCCTAAGGCAGAGGGGCGGTGATGAAGAGAGGGGATGGGGGCGGAGGGAGGGTCTTTTCTGGCCGCTGGAGCGGAGCTGCAGCTCCTGCCAGGGAAACCCTCTCTCCTCTCTGCTGCCAAGCCTTTCCCAGCCCTGCCCCTCTCCCCTCTGCTTCTCAAATTTCAGCTTCTGCATTACTGGCATCACAGCCTGCCGCTGTGGTCACTGCACCAGACAGACGTTAACCCCCAGTGTGCTGGTGGGAGCAGTGCGGCTGCACGTGGGCGCATGGTCCGGAGAGGCTGAGGGAGGAGACCGCCACCGGGAAACCTTCCTTCACTCCAGCCAGCTTCCCCTCCAGGGAGCTTGCTCGCCCTCTTTCTCCCTGTCCGCCCAGACTTGAAGCCAAAGCCCTCCCTGACCCTTTGAGTTGCTCCTTCCCTTGGCTGTCTGGCCCTGACTCTCATCCACAGCACGTGGGTTCTATATCACCATGAACCGGGCCTTGTTTCAGCAGATGGGGTTCTCGCCCTACACATCCTTCAGCTGCCCTCTTGCACCTGGCCTTACCTGGGCAGGGCTGGACCCCTGGGACCAGGTGAGTGAGTTCTCAGCCTGATGGCTATTCTGGAGACGATCACAGCCAGGTCTCTGAGAGGAGCCTGAAGGGAGCCAGGCACTGGTACAGACTGGCCAGGTGACCCTGGCAAGTCCCCGGGGAATAACAGGATTGGGGGTCCATAGTGAGGATGAAATGGGGGATGCAGGTAAAGCCGCCAGAGCAGCAGGTGTCAGGCACACGTGCGGCCCAGACTTCTCGTGCCCATATACACAGGGGCCTCCTGGCAGGCTGAGCCCCCCTTCCCAGGGAGAGCTCCTCCCGTTTCCCATCAGCTTCCCCTCGAAGCCCACCCAGGTCTGCTTTCTCATCAGAGCAGGCATCCGTCCCTCCCCTGGCCCGTCCCGTCCCATCCTCAGATGGGGCTGGACGTCCTGCCTTCTCTCCCCATCCCTGTCTCCTTCAGAGGAAAGCCTGCAGCCCAGAGGGAGACTGGACAGCCTCTTGAGCTCAGCAGCACCCCTCTAGCCCTCCTCCCTGATTCTCCTGCTTCCTGCTTTCCTTTTGAACCCCAAATGCTCCCTCCCGGTTTCCTGTGGCGCCTCTGCTGACCCTTTGTCCCCTCCGGCCACAGTTCCCTTGGTGCCTTGACCGACTTAGCCTCCTTTATATTGACCGGAGGCCCAGAGGCCCTGTCCTCCCCTCCGCCTGCACCCCTGGTCCCCTTTACTGCTGTGCTGAGACCCAGGCTCCTGGTGGGATTGTTGTAACTGCCCTGACGGCTTACAACCAACTGAGGAAGTGGTCAGCCAACCATTGCTGTCTAAAATGGAAAGTCCAGCCAGGATGGCCATTCACTGAGTTTTTATAATGGGGATGCACCCAATCGAAGCAGACAACCTGGCTCCTCCTAGTCGACATGTTGCAAAGCAGCAGAGAAACATTTCCCAGGGTTGGGGAGTGGGGGAGCCTGGACAGGGCGAGCTGCTGGAGGAAGAGAAGAGAAGCCAGGAGGCTCCCCACCATGGGCTGCAGTGTCGGGCCTGGAAACACGGAGTGCGAGGGTGGGACCAGAGAGAGGGGACAGGGGACATGTCACAGGTGGGCTCCAGCCCCCTTGTCAAGGGCTCACTTGTGAGCAAAGTGAATCAGATCAGCCTGTTAGAAGGAAGCGGGCATCTGGAGATCGGGGTCTGGTGGCCGGGGGTTTGAGGCCCTGGGGGTGTGGGAAGCTGGGTGGTCAGAGCTTCCACCCTGGTATGTGTAGTTGGGTTTCCCAGATGTACTCAGGGTGAGCCTGGACAAAAAACATTGTGTGTGCTGGTCGCCCCCTAGTGGTTGGGGGACCCCCGTCTTGTTGGCCCAGGACTCTCCCTGTGGTTAGGGTAGGAAAAGGCATTGGCGGGTATTGCGGTTTGCTCCAAACCCCAACAGAGGCGTCTGACCCCCATTCTGCCTTCCTGGGAGCATTTAGGATCATCTCCCAGGCAAGGGCTTTATGCTTCTATGGGGTCTCATCCCTGCTCCCATAGCTGGTATCTACACCCCTCAACCCAAAGAAGGCCGGGATTCCCCGTGTGCACGTGAGCATGCTGGGGCCTGAAACATCAGCCAGAGCCCGAAAGGCCATCTTGTCCATCCACCTGCTGCTTCTCTCACGTTTGTGTAGAGGATAAAGCTTCAGATTAGGGTTGGGACCCCCGTTTCTGCTTCAGGCTCCATCTCCAATTCTCTGTACTTCCTGAGGGAAGTTCCTTAACTTTCTCTGTACCTCCTTCATGGTCTCCCCTCTGTGGCAGCAGAATTCTTCTATGACCCCCCCAATGACTTTTGTTCTCGTGAACTCCCTACATTGGGTGTGGGTGGAACCTGTGACCCTGGCATCACTCCCGTGATTAGGTTATAAGTTGCCTAAGAGATAGGTTATCCAAGTGGGCCTGACCTAATCACTCAAAGCCATTTAAAAAAAAAAAAAGATTTTCTCCAGCTGCTTGTGGAGGAGGAGATTAGAGAGATTCAAAGCCAGAGAGGGAATTGATGTGTGGGACCCTCTCTGTTCCTCAGATGGAGGGACCACAGGATAAGGGCTTGAGGATGGTCTACAGGAGCCGACAGCCCACGACGACGGGACCTCAGTCCTACAGCCGCAGGAACTGAATCCTGCTGACAACCAGTGAGTTTGGAAAACCATCCAAGGCCCTGATGAGATTGTAGCCCTGCCAATGCCTCAGTTTCACTCGGCAGGACTTTGAGCTGAGAGCCCAGCCATGCCACGTCTGGCAATGATAAATGGTACTGTTCGTGTCCAACTCTGTGACCCCGTAGACGGCAGCCCACCAGGCTCCTCCGTCCCTGGGATTCTCCAGGCGAGAACACTGGAGTGGGTTGCCATTTCCTTCTCCAATGCATGAAAGCGAAAAGTGAAAGTGAAGTTGCTCAGTCATGTCAGACTCTTCGTGGCCCCATGGACTGCAGCCTACCAGGCTCCTCCATCCATGGGATTTTCCAGGCAAGAGTACTGGAGTGGGGTACCATCGCCTTCTCCATTTCAAGCCAATACATTGATGGAAATCTTATGTGGCAACAGGGAATAAGTCCATCATCGTTCCAAAGAGGAGAACAGTATTCTAGATGCAAATGTAGGATAAAAGTTTAAAACTGAGAAAAACCCATCCCCTGCTCCTCGGGCGCTCTGTAAAGTGGAAACCTGCCACAGCCTCTGTGCTGATGGTCCCCCCTCCTGCCCTCCTGGCTGCAGTTTAAATCCATGGTCTTAGGGCTCACGTCTCTTGCCTGAGCTTACAACCAGCCTCAGAGGAGGGCAAGTGTGTTCTGGAAAGGGTAGCACTGATGGCACCTTGAGGGCAGTCACATCCCACTGTGGCTGAAGAAAGATGCTCTGGAACCCTTTGCTTTAGGAGATCCCTGAGGTTTCTGGGGCTCCTGGGACTTCTGGAAATCTTCAGGGTCAACAAAGCTATTTTTTTAAAGAAATACAGCTGTTTAATTTAATAGCTTTATTATATATAATTCACCCATCTAAAGTGTAAAATTAAGTGGGTTTTTTTTAATACAACCAGTTTTGTAACCATCACCACAATCGATTGAGAAGATTTTATCACTCCCCCCAAAGAAACTCTGTACCCTAGCACCCACCCTCCATTTCCCCCTGACTCCCCCTCATTCCCTTCAGTTCAGTTCAGTTCAGTTCACTTCAGTTGCTCAGTCGTGTCTGACTCTTTTCGACCCCATGGACTGCAGCACGCCAGGCCTCCCTGTCCATCACCAACTCCCAGGGTTAACTCAAATTCATGTTTGAGTCGGCGATGACATCCAACCATCTCATCCTCTGTCATACCCTTCTCCTCCTGCCTTCAATCTTTCCCAGCATCAGGGTCTTTTCAAATGAGTCAGTTCTTCACATCAGGTGGCCAAAGTTTTGGAGTTTCAGCTTCAACATCAGTCTTTCCTATGGATATTCAGGACTGATTTCCTTTAGGATGGACTGGTTGGATCTCCTTGCAGTCCAAGGGACTCTCAAGAGTCTTTCCCAACACCACAGTTCAAAAGCATCAATTCTTTGGCACTCAGCTTTCTTTATAGTCCAACTCTCACATCCATACATGACCACTGGAAAAACCATAGCCTTGACTATATAGACCTTTGTTGACAAAGTAATGTCTCTGCCTCATTCCCTGGCAACCACTAATCCACTTTCTACCTCTGTGGATTTGCCTATTCCGGACACTTCATAGAAATGAAATCCTACGATATGCAGCCTTTTATGTCTGGCTTCTCTCACTGGTCGTCACGTTGTCAAAGTTCATCCACCTTGTGCCATGTATCAGTACTTCATCCCTTTACATGCTGAGCAATTCTTCACTGGGTGAATAGACCATGGCTTCTGTATCCAGTCATCAAAAGAGCCTGTTGCTCATCACTCTTCCTACCTGGAATCTGGGAGTGGGGCTGGGGGATAGGCAGCAAAGGGGAATGGGGGGATGTGGGCTGATTGGGCTTGGGTTTGACAACATAGAGGAAGGAGGGCAGGGGTTCTGCGGTGTCCTAGGCCACACTGTGGCCCCTGGTTCTTTCCCCTAGGCTGAGTCAGTCCGGTCCCCTCTCCTGTTCTCCAAAGCATTGTCTGCCCCAGGGTCTCCAGCCCCAGAGCCCTGCTGCAGGTGGGCCGGCTGTCTGTCAGCTCTGTAATCTGCATTTCTGATCTTCTGCATTTCTAACACCAATTGTCCACTGGCAGTTATTTGATGACAGTCTTCACAGGGACTTCCCTTTTAAAGGGCAAACTGTCTGCAGGCCAGTTTTCACATCAGATCCTACCTGTGAGTGTCTTTACTATAAAGCGGGTGAGCACCATGATCAACAGAAAAGAAACTTGCAACATGCTTGCTTCCTTTCACTGTGACAAGTTTTTTTTTTTTTTGGCTGTGCCACAAAGCATATGGGGTCTTAGTTCCCCAATCAGGGATTGAGTCCGTACCCCCTGCATTGAAAGTGCAGAGTTTTAACCACTGAACTGCCAGGGAAGTCTCATTACCATGACAAGTTGGAGCAGGGGAAGGGGAAAGCTGGGCCCCTCCTCTGTCCCTCCCCTGTTCTCCCTGGCCAGCTACCTCTGGCCACTGTCACCCATGGCAACCCAGTGATACCAGGAAATACCGCTTATTAATGCTATGACAAGCCAGGTGTGCCAGTGACTTCTTGTGACAGTCAGCCTGCAAGCTAGGTACTATAGGGCTTCTGTTTTACAGACCAGGAAGCTGATTCAGGTTAAGGAACTTGACTGCGGTCACCCTGATAACACCAGGAGCTGGGGTTGGGGCAGAACCTCCTGGATTCTGAGTCACACTGCATGGCCTCAAGTGCTTTCTGGAAACCCTGTGGTCCAAAGAGTGAGGAGTGTGTGTAGACAGAGATGAGGTCTGAAGACTATGGCCCCGGGATATCTCAGATGCTAAGCAGAAAAGAGCTTCAAGAAGGTCATTTAGGGACTTCCCTGGTGGTTCAATAGTTAGCATTCCTTGCTTCCATTGCAGGGGGCCCGGGTTCGATCCCTGAACAGGAACTGAAAAAAAAAAAGTCAGATACAGTGAAGACAGGAAACAGAGCTCCTTGGAGTCACCAGTGAGAGCAGTTTTCATGGAGTCCTGGCTTCGGATGGAGTGAGCAGGATGAGAAAGTGGGCATAGACAGCCACTTTGGGGAGCTTTGCAGTCAAGAGTGTAGCTGGAAGGGGATGTATGATTGTCTCATTTTTTTTTTTTCCTTTTTGGCCAAGTTATGGGGCTGATGGGATCTTAGTTCCCTGATCAGGGATTGAACCCAGCCCCATGGCAGTGAAAGCATGGAGTCTTAACCACTGGACCACCATGGACTCCGCCGTTTTTAAATGGGAATAAAAATGGTTTGTTCTCCACATGGGAATGAGCCAGTAGCAGGCAGGAGGGAAGGATGCAGGAGTGGGGGACAGTTGCTGGAGAGAATACACGTTGGAGGGGTTCTCCAGGCACCAACAGAACATGGACCCACATCTAGGTGCTGGCTGGTTAGCAGATTTCAGGTACCAGGGGGGAGGCAGAGAAGCCTTAGGAAGGGAGGGAGGAGGGACCAGGGCCATACGAGGGGATGGCCAGCTATGCAAAGGAGCCACTTGAGCATCTTGGTCCAGCATTTAAAAGTAAGATGGTGAGATTTCCTTTTCCCAGCGCTGTTCAGATCCAGGGTTGGGGGCAGGGGCAGGACAGGTGGAGGGCTGGACTCAGAAGCGAGCATGCATGCAAGATGATTAGATTGCTGGGCTGTGAAACCTAAACTGGAGAAGGAGCAAAGGGAGAAAACAAGGGGCTTGCGGTAGCCCCCTCCCCTCACCTATGGAGTCAAGCAAACTATAGCCCACTAGTCAAATCCAGACCACTGACCTTTTTAATTTTTTTTGGTTAACTTTTTAAAACACTGTGGTAAAATGCATATAACATAAAATTTACCATTTTAAAATTTTTGTGTGTTCACCTGAATGGTAACTTTGCTGTTTTAAAGTGCACGATTCAGTCCCATTAATTACATTTATGATATTGCGCAAACACCACCACTATTTCCAAAAGTTTCCATCACCCGGAACAGAAACTCCATACCCATTATTAAGCAATACCCCCTCATCTCCCCTCCCCCTCCCCCGCCCTTGGTAACCTCTAATCTACTTTCCGTCTCAGTGTGTTTGCCTATTGTAGATCATTCATAGAAGTGGAGTCCTACGATGTGTGACTTTTTGTATCTGACTTAGCATCGTGTTTTCAAGGTTCAGCCAGGCTGTAGCATATATCAGAACTTCATTCCTTTTTAAGGCTGAATAATATGCAGTTGTTTGAATAGATCAGTTTGTTTATCCATTGATCCATTGATGGTTTTCACCTTTTGGCTGTTGTGAATAATGCTTCTGTGAATACTGGTATATGATCATGTGTTTGAGTCCCTGGTTTCATTTTTTGGGGGATGTGTAACTAGGAGTGAAATTGATGGAGCATACTGTAACCTCTGCCAGGTTTTGTATGAACTGAGATTGTACAGTAGACGGAAAAATGACCTCCCCAAGATGTTCATGTCCTAATCTGTGGAACCTGTGAATAAGTTACCTTCTATGGCAAAAGGGACTTTGAAGATATAATTAAGTTAAGGATCTTGAGATGGGGAAATTATTCCTGATTATCTGCTTGGGCCCAAGGTCATCAATAAGGGAGTGGTGGGGGGGGCAGTCAGAGTTGCATAAGGAGATGTGATGACTGAAGAAGTTGGAGTGATGCATTCTGAAGATAGAAGGGGCTGGGAGCCAAGAAGGGGTGGGCAACCGCGAGAAGCTGGAAAAGTAAGGAAATGGATTCCCCTTCCTACCCTAGAGCCTTCAGAAGGAATGCAGCCCTGCTGACACCTTGGTTTTAGCCAAATACAACCCATTTGGACGTCTGACCTCCAGAAAGTGTATGTATATGTGTGTGTATATATATATATATAATTTTTTTTTTTTAATTGGCTGCACCATGTAGCTTGTGGGATCTCAGTTCCCCTGACCAGGAACCCGGGATTGAACTTGGGCCATGGCCATGAATGTGCAGATTCTAACCACTGGACCAGCAGGTAATTCCCTTGTGCTGTTTTAAGTCACTAAGTTTGTGGTAATTTGTTATAGTAGCAATAGGAAGCTTATACAAATATTAAAAAAAAATTTTTTTTGTTGAAGTGTAGTTGATTTACAGCGTTGTATTAATTTTTGCTGTACAGCGAAGTGATTGAGTTTTTAATATATATATATTCTTTTCCATTATGGTTTATCGCAGGATATTGAATACTGTGCTATACACTAGAACCTTGTTGTTTATCCGTCCTATATATAATAGTTTTCATCTGTTAATCCCGAACTCCCACTCCATTCCTCCTCCCTCTTTGGCAACCGTGAGTCTGTTCTCTCTGTCTGTCTGTGTTTCTGTTTCTTAGATATGGTCATTTGTGTCATATTTTAGATTCCACGTGCAAATAACTTTTACATTCCCTTTAAAGAAAGTTTGCTGATGCCTAATTTAGAGTAAGAAGGGGAGGGGGAAGGTCCAAGGATCAAAGTGATTTTGCGGAACAGCCTCTGAGAACTCCAGAGGGCACAGTGGCCCGAATTTAGGAGTCGGGAAGGAAGTAAGAAAGGGTCAGAGGTAGGGGGTCTACAGAGCCTCCTGGGAATGAAAAATAGCCTGGAGGAACTTCTTTGGTGGCCCAGTGGTAAAGAATTCGCCTTTCAATGCGAGGGATACAGGTTTGACCCTTGGTTAGGCAACTAAGCCGAGGTACCACAACTAGAGAAGCCCACTGGCTGCGACAAAGACCCAACACACCCAAAAAGAAAAAAACCAGCCCGGAGTTTGGGGACTTCTCATGCTACTATCATGAAGGAGGTGACGGGAAAAGAGTTGGGTGGGTGGTGAGGGCAGTGGTATTTCAGGTGTTGGTCCAGCTGAGCCAGGGGTGTGGGTTTGTGCCAGGGGGTGTGGTTTTGTGCATTGGAGACAAGACAGGGCCCTAGAAGAGAAGGTGCCTTTGGCAGAAATGGGGAGGCCAGTTGGAGTGACAGTGTGCCCAGGGAACCAGGCTCCGGCTGGGTCAAGGGATTTCTGAAGAAGACAGAGCAAGGGGTGGACGCACTTCCCCCAGCTCTCCTTCATTCATTCACCAGGCATTGTGGACGCTGCGCAGTGTACACAGTTAAGTGGCCCTGTATCCTCTACTGTCTCCGATGTCATCCTTCCTGCTCCCGCAATGAAGCGTCCCAGGGACCCCCGATGTTACCTAACAGCTGACTTGAAGGATTGCAAAACATTCAGGCAAAACTGCCAGGCCTCTATAAGGGGCTCCGAATATCTAAAAACAACAACATTTCCTAATCATAACAGTAATCCTTGTTATTACGAGGGTTTCAATTGGGAGGCGCGATCTGGGCGGGAACCTGGAAGGCGGATGGGATTGGGAAAGGCGGTGGGCAGGAGAAAGGACATTCCAAGGCAGGCGCGGTCTTCCTGAGCCAGGGGCCAACCTCCAGGAGCCGGGGGAGGGGACGCGGGAAGCGGGGGACGGAAGCTCGCCGGCCAGGAGTCCTTTCCTCCTCAGTCCCAGGCCTTCACCCTTGGTAGAGAGCGCACCCTGCCGGGGGAGCGAGTCTCGCCCTAGCTTCGCCACGAATGGGCAGCTGCAGCCTTCCGCCTGCCCAGGCCAAGCTTCGGCGGGCCTCTCGCTGTCCAGCCTCCCAGCGGAGGGCTAAAGAGAAGCGGACAGGAGGCGACCCGCAGCAGCCACCGGACCTTCGGGCCGCGCCGGCAGCCGGCCTCCGGGTCTGCTGCTGTGCTGGCCCGCCTCCACCCTTCCCTCCCAGCCCGGGCCCCTGCTGCCTAAGGCAGCCCCAGGATCTGAGGCGCCCGGCGCTCCCCCACCCCCACCCCTTTGCCCTCCCCTCTCCAGCTCCGGGATTCCCAGGTTCCGGCGCCCAGGCCGAGCGGCCAGCAGCGGGCAGCTGGGCAGGGAAGGAGTGAGGGAGGGAGCCGTTCGGCCTCTGAAGTCGGCCCCAAGTTACATGTGGGAAGCGGTGGCTGTGACGCAAGTTTCCAGGGGGCCCTGGGCTTGGAGGGAGAGCGCCAGAGCGGCTCCTCTTGGAGCAGTTGCAACCGTAAAAAAGAAAAAAAACAAAAAAGCCCCGAGCAGCACCCAGGCCGCCTTCGGCTTCGCCGGGCCCAGCAGCGCGCTCCCGCCCCGCGAGGGTCTTCGAGGGCGCAGACCCTGTACCGGGCAGTCCCCGTCGGACCCCGGGCGCACAAGCTGGGCTCCCTAGCTGTGGCTGGCCGTTTCTTTTTTTTTTTTTTGCTACGCTTGCCAACCTGTCAGCTGATGGACCTCATCACCCATAGTGGCGCATGTAGCTCGGCCGCAGCTCGCTCCATTCACGCCGCGCCCCCAAGGCCGCCCGCGGCCCCCGCACCCGGAGCTGGAGTGGGGGGTGGCCCGCAGACCGGGGCCACCACCCGCCCCCGGGGGCCCGCGCCCCTCTCGCCCCGGCCTCGCGCCGCCCGGGGGGCGCTGCAAATAGTCCTTTGTTTACATGCAATTCCTTACTCCGCGGAAGGAGGCCGGGGGAGTGCTGAGTTTTCACCAGCTGTTTCCCGCCTTGAAACAGACATCTGATCAGCTGCAAACACACACACACACACAGACACACACACACACACACACATACACACGCCCGGGGAGGCAGGCCGGAGAGACCTCCCTCCCGCCCCTCCCGCCCGCCTCCCTCCCCTCGCCGCCGCCGCAGCCAGCATCTGGGACCGGCCGATTCTGCACCTCCGTCCGGCGCTGCCCTTTGATTCGGATTTCCATCTTGCATTCTCCGGCGGACCGCGGGACCTGGCTCGTGCAAAGGAGGGGGGCCGATCGCTATGGAGTATTTCATGATGCCCACTCAGAAGGTGCCCTCTTTGCAACATTTCAGGAAAACAGAGAAAGAAGTGATAGGAGGGCTCTGTAGGTGTGTACTCCTCCTCCCCCTCACCCCCTTCCCACGATTGCAGCCCCCGGCCAGTCCGCCCGGGCGGGCGCGCGTGTGCGTACGCATGGCCCGCGCCGCGGACCCTCTCGCCTTTCTTATCCGCCGAGGCGGCTGCAGCCCCGCGCGCCAGGCTTGGGCCGTCTGGGGACCTTCCTCCCTCGGAACGTGGGGGCCCCGAGCGGCTCCGGTCACTTTTGTCCGCTGCAGGCGGGCGAGTCGCGACGTTTGTAAATTGCAAACAGACCCACGTGGTTCTGCAGCAGTCCCGGCCATGCTTGGTGCTGGTGGCTTCCCCCCCGCGCTTCCTCCTCCCCCCTCCCGCGGCGGCTTCCTTCCTCTCCCTCCTTCATCGCTCTCTCTGGGCCCCCCCACTCCAAGGGAGACTGGGGGGCCCGTGTCGCGCGTGGGGCCAAGGGGCCAGGGGCTACAATGCAGCCATGCCGCGGCTCCGGGCGCGGGGAGGGGGGTGCGGGGAGCCGGGTGGTTGTGAGTGTTTGCTGGGACCGGGGCTGCAGCGGGGTCGGGGGGGGGTGCTGGAGAGGGGGTGAGGGAGTGGGCGGGACCCGGGAGGCCAGCGCGGCCCGCCGGGAGCGCCGCGGACCCGGGCACGTTGGCGGCCGCTTGCTAGCTCGCCGCCCGCGCCCGGGCGCTGTTTACTAGCGAGGCCTGGACGTGACTCTGCAGCCCTCTTGGAGTAGGCGGACCTCCGCGCGCAGCCTTGCGGGAGCTGTAGTTCTCCGTGCCGCGTCGGTGCGGCATTGTGGGAGTTGTAGGCGCGCCCAGGCCATGCTTTACCCGCACAAAGCTCGGCCCCCGCGGGCGGGATGGGCGAGGCAGGCCGGGTAGGGGGCTTTTTGGGGAGTGGGCACCGTAGGCCACCCCTAGTCTCGCCGGATCTCTGCCCGCCGCATGTAGGCCTCGGCTGCAAACTTTCGTGTCTCACGCCCCTCCCCCCAGTCATAAACCGAAAGCATCCAGTTGCCCAGCCGGCTGGGTGGGTGGGTGGTCCAAGATCCGTAGGCGTCCCCAGGACCTGCTCCCTAAATTTGGCCCGGGTTGCTCCGGGATCTATCCTTTGCAGAAGAGTAATGGGTTAGGGGAATCGCCCTGGACACTTGTTAAAATGCACACGCCCGCAATTCCGATCGCTAGAAGGGCCTGTGTATCAGCATACTGAACACTGCGGGACGGCGATACCGCGTGGGTTGTTCTCTGCGGGTCCAAGTTTGGGACCTGTGGCTCCTTTCCTCCCGTGCGGCTTTCGGAGAGAAATGGCTCCCCAGGGCTGGGGCCACGTGCTCTGCCGCCCCGGGCAGGCAAGGCGGGGATTGAGGGAGGAGGAGTCGCAGGCGGTGTGGCCAAGGCTGGTGGACACCGCGGGCTGCAGAAACCAGGCTAGGGGGAGGTTGCTGCACACGTATACATCGTTTCCGCCCCTTCTCCCCTCACAGGGCTCCTGCCTTAACTACTCTCAAGTTCAAGGTGGTAGGCAGTCAGCAGTCCTGAGTGTTGGCCCTTCCCCAAGGTCCGTCCACCTGGAGGACTTAGCTGTAATAAGCGAAAAGAAAAAGAAAACAATTCTGGAGCTTGTAATACGTTGTAGGGTGTCGTTTTGCAAGACTTCTCTAATCAAACTGTTAACAATCTTCCTCTGTTAGTTAAGTGGCTTTATGATTTCTGTGTGGGTGGAGGACACAGGTTTGGGAAGGAACAGGTAGGGCAAGTGGTGGGGCTGGGACTTGAACTCTGATCCCTGCTCTTACCCTGAACTGCTGATTGCTCTGGGAAGGGAAGGCTGGGTAGTGAGGAGGTGGGTTGAGCTGCCCCAGATGCTGGAGCGGACATCCTGGGCCCGACCTCAGGCAGGCGTGGCAACATAGGACCCTCTGGCCACAAAGCCTGAGCCTTGGCTGAGTCCTCTCTGGGCCCCCTAGGACTCCAGCTTGACCTGTTTCTGTTCCAAGCCCCACTTCGGAGAAATCCAGCAGTTCCTTAGGGACCAAGTGCTCCAGGCTTGGGCACGGGGACTGCTTGGCTTGCCCAGCTGTGAGGCAGTTGTCAGCCTATGTGCTGGGTGTGGAGTTGGGGCCTCTGGGTTTATTCATTTTCAGACGGAGCTGCCGGATGAGGTAGGATTGAGTGTGGGTTGGGCAGGACCTTCTGGCCGGATATACTGGCTTCTCAGGCTGGTGGACTTTGCTCCATCCCTCGTTGACTAGCAGGGCTCCCTGCTTCTCTTCTCCTTCTCCCAGACCTGCCTGCTGGAGTGAACCGTACTGGACCGTGGGCGGGGGTGGGGGTGGGATGGAATGGGCGTACCTGACAGCGGCACCCTCACACACTGTGTGGTTTTGGACCCGTTGCCTAACTGCTCTCAGCGTCTGTAAAATGAAGCACCTGTGAAGCTTGGCTATGCGTGTGGAAAGTGCCTGGTAGCTATTAAGTGGCGCTCGGATTCTTAGAATCAGGAGCGTGGTGGTCTTAAAGAGTTTAGCTGCCCGCTGCCAGGGAGAAAGAGGCCAGCTCCCCTCAGAGGGAGCTACAGAACAATTAGGGGCTTTGGAGTGTGTGTTGGGTCCCTGGTCTGGTATTTACGAGACACTTACTTTGTGCTGGGGCTTCCCAGGTGGTGCTAGTGGTAAAGGCTCCACCTGCCAGTGCAGGAGACACAAGAGACACAGGTTCAATCCCTGGGTGGGGAAGATCCCATGGAGGAGGCATGGCAACCCACTCTAGTATCCTTGCCTGGAGAATCCCATGGACAGAGGAGCCTGGTGGGCTACAGTCCATGGGGTCGCAAAGAGTCGGACATGGCTGAGTGACTAAGCATACACACACCATGTGCTGGGATTGAAGACACCTCAATGAACTAGAACTTGCCCCTCTCCTAAGAGATGGAAGTCTCATGGTGCTACAGAGTCTTGTCAGTTTCCTTAGATGCATGAATTCTGGAGTCTGGGGTACAGACTCTGGAAAAGCAAAGCATCTCGATACCCCCGATCTCTCTCTTATTTATTTACTTTTCTGTTTACCTGTCTGCGCTGGGTCTTAGTTGTGGCATGCAGGATCTTCGATCTTCATTGCAGCATGAGGGATCTGTAGTTGTGGCATGAGAACATTGAGCTGCAGCATGTGGAATCTAGTTCCCTGACCAGGGATCAAACCCAGGCCCGCCTGCACTGGGAGCTCAGAGTCTTAGCCACTGGACCACCAGAGAAGTCCTCCTCCTCCATCTCTTTTAAACTTCACTATGACCCTGTGAAGTGAGGCAGTATGTGCCCATTTTTTGAATGGGGAAACTGAGGCTTCAAGAGACAAAGTGCCTAAGCTTGGGATTCCACAGCTAGTAAGTGGCAGGACTGGAGTTTCCACTAGAACCCAATACAGGCCTCCCTCTGACAGGCTGAAGGAACTGGGGGGAGGGGGTGTTTCTGATGGGGACAGTCCGGACATGGTTTGTTCTGGAACCGTAGGCAGGGTGTATGGATGGAAGCAACGGGCATGGGCCAGGGCCTCAGGCTGCTTCAGTAGCTGCCGCAGGAGAAGGATGGGGCCTTGGGCATCCTTGGTGAGAGGGTCATCTTCCTCCTGTCCTCCTTTTTGGGGTATAGGAAAAACTCCAAGTGGGCTTTCCCACCTCTGACTGTGTAGACATTGAGTGGTAGGTTTGTGAATGACTTTGGGGCAGCGTGAAACGAGAGCTCTCAATGGCTAATTTGAGGCTGGAGCTGGGTGGGTATTGGGGGGTGGGTGTGGGGAATGGGATACCCATTTGCACTTGGGCTGGGCAGAAGGGAAGGGTATAGGTTGGGATCTAGACTTGAAGAGCCTGCTTCCTGCCCTTGAGCCTCTGGTTGGGATGCCAGGGTTATTCGGTGGGGAGGGAGGGAGGGGTTGTTGTGGGGGTACCCTGAGAGTGGGAGCGGCAGCTCTGGTCTTGGCACTGGAGCCTCTGCCACCAGCTGCCCAACCCCAGGAGACCGGCTGGTTGAGGGCTGTCAAGGAGGGAGAGGAGAGAGAGAGAGTGTCTGTGGACCAGGCCTCACCGCTGACCTGGGGATTCTGAAGTTGATGTGAAAGAGTGGAAGGACCTTACAATTACTATAAATCCGGTGTACTTCTGCAAAACTCAGAAAGATATGTAAGGAACTTCCAGGCATTTGCAGAAAAACCCACTTTATCTAGTACAGTAGCAGCTGGAAATGCTAATTAGCCATCCTTTATAGGAACCCCTGGCAGGCCAGCAGTCAGAACCCCTGGTTAGTCGTGATTCCACTCATCAGAACTTTGGGTTAGTCTGCATTCTATTAAAGAAACTTCCAGGACTATTTAGGTGAGTTGGTCTTGGTGGCAGCCCAAATCCCTATGAGGAACTGTGGCTTTGGGGTGAAGTCTGTTTTCTGAGCTTAAGTCTGCACGAGCTTAACCAGCAGCTGGTTCCTGAACCAGGAGGCAGGGCTGAGGGACTTGGTGCTGAAGGGGACAGCATGGACCATTCGGAAGAGCCAGGCCCCCTTCCCTCTGGGGAGGTTTGGGGCTTTCAGGCCTGGGGTCCTGTGGTCTCCTTTGGTGTCACCCCACCTTGTGGGCATCCTGGGGAGAAGGGAGGGGCCAGAGGTTGGCTCCCCAGGGCTGAGGTTTCCTGAGCAGATGAGTGGGCTGGTGGGGTGCAGGCGGGGTAGGGGGTGGGTTGTTGGGTTCTGGCTTCAGGCTGGAGAGTTGGTGAGTCTCGGCTGGGAGGCAGGGGGGCTACAGGGCTGTATGTGAGCCCTCAGTAAAGGGTGCTGCCCTCAGGCAGGGGAGGAGAGCATGCATTTTGGCTCCTGCAAGTGCCTGTTGTATCCTGCTGTGGCTGCCGGACCTTGGTTGGGCATACCAGTTCCCCTCCCAGAACCCTGGATTCCTCATTGCAGCTCAGCCACTAGGTGTCCATGGGGGTCAAGGAAAAATACAAAAAAGTCCTGTGAATGGCAGTAAGAGCTGACCCGTTGACAGTGCACACCTGTGCGCAGCCTCTCTACGCGGTGACCATCACCTGTCTGTCAGGGCATCTGTGGCGCTGGGATCGGGGTTCAAGTCCCAGCTTCAGCATGCACCAAAGCTGTTCCCTTCCCAAGCCTCAGTGTCTTCATCTCATCAGGCCACTTGACTCAGAGGATGATTGAGATGGTTCAGTGAGATAATTGCAGCGAAGTGAGTCTTTAGCACATTATGTTAAGAACTTAAGACTTTTTACTTTAAAGAAAAAAAAAAAAAGACTTTTTACTTTTTTAATTTTTTTGGCCACACCAAGTGGCTTGCAGGATCTTAGTTCCCCAACCAGGGGTGGGTTAAACCCGGGCCCCCAGCAGTGAAAGCACCAGTCCTAATTCTCAAGACTTTAAAGAAAACAGTAACTCTGTGGCTAGGCTCTACAGGTGGGCCTTCTGGAAGGGCCAGCACTCAGAGTGGCCCAGGGGTGCAGGTGGGGCTCCTTTTTGACCCTATAATGCTCTGGTCAGCTCTGGTCTTTGGGCATCACCAGGAGGGAACCCAGGGAATGGGTAAGTGGGGGCGTCTCTCCCTGTATCTCTCCGGGTGGGGGAATAGGAAACTCCCAGATGGATGTCAGTCACCAGGTTCATTGGCTTCCTGGACATCTCTCCCCATCTCTTTAATCCACCTGCTGCAGAGGGTATGCAGGGCGCTGGCAGGCCTGGGGCCCAGACTGAGCTCTGATCTCCCTTCTCCCCCCACCGGCAAAGGGCAGGCAAGCCACTGTGCATCAGGTCTCTGACCTTCATTTTCTCTTTTTCTCCATCACCCCCACTGTGTGGGTGCATGCTAAGTCACTTCAGTCATGTCCTACTCTTTGCAACCCTATGGACTATATAGTCCGGCAGGCTCCTCTGTCCATGGGATTCTCCAGGCAAGAATCCTGGAGTGGGTTGCCATTTCCTTCTGCAGGGGATCTTCCCCACCCAGGGATCGAACCCCCGTCTCTTATGTCTCCTGCATTGGCAGGTGGGTTCTTTACCACTAGCACCACCCGGGAAGCTTCCCACTGTCAGGTCAGGGAAACTGAGAGAAGTGAGGTGCCCCTGGCCCGGAAATGGGGGAGCCAGGTGCCCGGCTAACCAGGAAACCACATCCCTCCCATTCTGAGCCCTCAGTCTCATTTGTAAATGGGGGGTCATGGGCCCCCTTTTCCAGTGCTGTGAGGGAACTGTATCTTGGCGGTGGGGTTGGGGGGCTCCCAGGGAGACGCTGGGGCTGCTGGTGGAGGACAGGGCTGGTCTATGGACCCCTGGCAGCAGCTGATGTGAAGCTTGCTCCCAGCTCACCCCTAGCCGACCACCCTCACGTGGCAACAGGAGGCAGAGACCCAGGAAGGGGCAAGGGCAAGTTCAGGGGGTCGCTCAGGGGAATGAGGAGAGACAGGTGGGGTGGGTGGGGGCCAGGAAGACCTTAGTCTCCAGCTGCGGGAGATGCGCTCCCCTCCTCGGTTTCCCAACAAACTCCTTTTTTCCTGGGGGTGGTCAGAGGGGCCAGGGCACCTGCCTCTGAGCGCAGGCTGCTCCGCCATCGACGGAACAAAGCTGCTCAGAACCGTCTCCCCGCGTTTCCCCAGATCTGGGGGTGTGAGCTGTCTTGGCCCGGGCCTGGACCAGGTCACCCCAGGAGGGCCCCTCAGGAGGAAGCTGGGGCTGTGGCTTTGGGTGGGGCCGGTGGCCTCTTCTGGGAGTCTGGCATCTGGAAGCCATCAGGCCGGGGTGGGGGAGTTGCAGGAGAGGGCCAGGGAGGGGAGCCTCCCTCTTCCAGGCCACACACAGGCCCACCCCTCGGGAGCAGTGGCGTTGGGCCCACAGCCCCGCTGCTGGCTCTGTCTCCCGCCAACGCCTCTCAGCCTGCAGCCTCGTCCCCTTCCACTGGCTGCCTCTCCTGCGAGGTGCGATCACATACTACGCAATAACATCGCTTGCTGTGTGCTGGGAGTCTCGCTTCTCTGGCCCAGGGTGGGCCTGCCTTTCAGGGTGGGTGGGCTTGGGGACAAACTGTCGGTAGCAGGTGCTGGCTGGGTCCTCTTCCTGGAGCGACTGGTACTCGGCTTGTCTTGGCAGTCTTAGCACAGTGTCTTGGGCTGGGCTGGGGTCTTACGTAGCAGCGTATGTGGCTGTGGAGATGGGAAGGGAGGAGGGACATCTTCCTCCATCGTCAAGCCTGCGACCCTGAAGGAGGGGGCCCTGGGGGCACAGCAAGGAGCTCAGAGGTGTCCCAAGAGCAGGTGTCTCTGATTATCACCTGAGGCCACCCACATCCAATCACAGGGATTCTTAGCCATGTGGGTTTCCCGGTCCCACAGAGGCCTGTGGGCCAGACAATGGGGTCAAGACTTGGGGTCCACACACTGACGTTGACAGCCAGAACATGCTACTCCATCAGCTCCCTGGTCTGCTGGGGGGTGTAGGCATGAGACAGAGCCGGTATATTCTGTAGGGGCAGCTTGCCTGTTACACTTGGGCCCTCTGGAGATGAAGACAGGGTCCCACTGGGAACCAGGCATGGAGGGCACCCAGCCTGAGCCCGTCCCTGTTCTCCCGTAGCCTGGCCAACATTCCACTGACCCCTGAGACTCAGCGGGACCAGGAGCGGCGGATTCGGCGGGAGATCGCCAACAGCAACGAGCGGAGGCGCATGCAAAGCATCAACGCGGGCTTCCAGTCCCTCAAGACCCTCATCCCCCACACAGATGGAGAGAAGCTCAGCAAGGTGAGCGAGTGCCAGGAGGACTTCCTGGAGGAGGAGGAGGGCTGGAGGGGGAGACTCGGGAGATACCAATAGTTGGGGTCCCTGACTCGTCCCTCCTGCCCTCAGGCAGCCATTCTCCAGCAGACGGCAGAGTACATCTTCTCCCTGGAGCAGGAGAAGACCCGGCTCCTGCAGCAGAACACACAACTCAAGCGCTTTATCCAGGTAGCACTCTGCCCTCCTCTAGGTGCCCTCTCCCTGGCGTGGGCATGTCCGGGCCCAACCACTGGCTTGGGACTGTGATGTGGCTGTGGGTCCCTTATTTCCTACTGACCTGCCTACTTCTGGCACTTGCCTTCCTGCCCAGGGTCCTGACTTAGCCATGGGCAAGTGCAGTGCAGTGGGGCGGGCTCTAGAAGCAACCGAGTGACTTTGGGAAAGCAGGTCCCTTCTGCCTCCCTTTCCAGCCTTCGCTTGGTGGATTTGCACAGGAGGGCTCCCTCGTGCATGTCCACCTGGGTTTGACAGCTTTGGGGGGCTGCGATGGAGCTCCGCACTGCCCTGGTGGTGGTGGTGGTGATGTATGCAGTGTCACCGCACACTCATCAGCCTCTGGGGGTTCCTCAGGAGCTGAGCGGCTCGTCCCCCAAGCGGCGGCGGGCGGAGGACAAAGACGAGGGCATTGGCTCGCCGGACATCTGGGAGGACGAGAAGGCAGAGGATCTGCGGCGGGAGATGATCGAGCTGCGGCAGCAACTGGACAAGGAGCGCTCAGTGCGCATGATGCTGGAGGAGCAGGTGAGGCGGGCGGGGTGAGGCAGACGAGGCTATGCTGTTGGCTCGGAGCTCCTGCTTTGTGCCTGCCAGGGCTGGGAGTTGGGTGTCTGGTGGGGTGATCAGTGGGGAGCAAACCAGACAGGTTCCTGCCCTGCGGGGGGGTGGTCCCTGTCAGCGCCTGGGGAGATGAGTCAGAGGCACTCACACTGTAAACACGCATCCGTGGTAAAGGCCACAGTGGATCAGTGGGCATCAGCGAGGGGGGATCTGGGCTGGTTCCACCCCACAGTTTCCTTGTGAGGGTGGGAGGAGCAGAGAGGGGAGAAGGTGCTCCAGGCAGAGGGAACTACATGGGCAAAGGCCTGGGGCTGGAGGTAGGCAGGGAGGGAGCACAGCCTGAGGGAGGGAGAGGAGTCAGCTTGGGCCCTGCGGCTATGGTGCAGGACTTTGGTCTCCATCCTGAATATGTTTCGAAGGGCCCCACCCCTGAGCCCTACTGCTCCACCCCCAGGTCCGCTCCCTGGAGGCCCACATGTACCCGGAAAAGCTCAAGGTGATTGCACAGCAGGTGCAGCTGCAGCAGCAGCAGGAGCAGGTCCGGCTGCTGCACCAGGAGAAGCTGGAGCGGGAACAGCAGCACCTGCGGACCCAGGTGAGCGGGAGGGGCCTGCAGGGGCCACCCACACCTGGGCCAGGGCTCTCAGACCCAACGTCAGTGCCACCGGGCGTCCAGCAGGGCTGACCCAGGGCCTCAGTCGAAGTAGTGTAGACATTCCTGGCTCCCAGGTGTCTTGCATACATGATTACGTTGACTCCTTATAGCAGCGCTTTGAGGCCTGAGCTGTTATTACTCCTGTTTTACTGATGATGAACTGGAGGCACAGAAAGGTTCACTAACACACCCAAGATTTCTCAGTGAAGTGGGGCCGGGATTTGAACCCTGGCCATCTAGATTCAGTCTGAACTCCCAACCACCACTGTATTTATTAAATGTGAATTGCTGGCATGGCTCTGGAGAGGGAAGGCCCGTGCAGTCTCAGATGGTCAGAAGTCCCTCTCCAGGCCACCTTGCCTTCATTTCTTAAAATAAGAGGGGTGGGAGGGGTCATGATTTGGGCATCCCCGAGCTGTGAGTGAAGGAGGTTGATGGGCTGCTGGGGTGTTTGGTGGAGGCTCCCCAGGTGGTGGGCGGAGGGAGATGGTTTGGAGGACTGTCCCGCACCCTCTGTGATGGACGGAAGGGAAGGGGCTTCTCCTAGAATCTTTGCAGAGAGACTGAGGGCCCCTTGTCTCGCAGCTCCTGCCCACTCCGGCCCCCACCCACCACCCCACGGTGATAGTGCCGGCGCCGGCACCCCCTCCCTCCCACCACATCAACGTCGTCACAATGGGCCCCTCCTCGGTCATCAACTCTGTTTCAACATCCCGGCAAAATCTGGACACCATTGTGCAGGTACCTGGCCCTGGGGAGAGGGCAGTACTTGGGGGCTGCCCCCTGGGAACAGGCCCTTTGGGCGGAGATTAGAAAGTGGGGGAGTGGAGGGGATAGAGACAGGGATATTGAGCATTGAGTAGGGGGAGGAGGTCTGGAAGCCAGATGGGTCTCCATCTCTGCATCCTGGGTGAGGGGCAGAGAGGGAGGGACCGGATGGCCGGGAAGACCCCATTCCTTCCCTCGTGGGGGTTTGCTTGGGCTGTCCTTTGTTCCTGGAGCCTCCTGCTTTCAGAGTTCTTGCATCTGTCTATCGGGTTTTGGGATGAGGGTGGAGGTGGAGGAGGAAGAAACAAGGTGCTCAACTCTGAAGGTTGAGCCTGAAGTCCCTGCTATGCCCAGCCTCATGCAGAGATCCCCTTTGGGAGGCCCAATAATATTACAAAGAAAGAAACAACCCAAAGGCCCAAACGCAAAAAAAAAGTTCATTGAAGTCCCAGGAACTTGAGTTGCACCCGGCAAACTGAATAATAAAATTAATAACAGAGACCTTTGGTAAAGCCAACAGGCAGGCTTTTGAAATACATAAATGAGGGAGAGAGGCTTATGACTTCAGGCAGGCTTGCACTGTCCCTCTTCCAAGCCAGATTCAGCTCAGGAGAGAGCTTCTAAAGTTTGTTTTCCCCCTGACTCTGAATGGGCTGCCCCTTTTGCCAGGCTTCCTTCTGGTCCTTTCTGGGGGGGGTGTGGGTGGTAGGGTAGACACTGCTGGAGATGCTGGCGGTCCACACGGCCCCCGCATCCTCACAGCAGCCTCCCCCACTCAAACCCAGGCGATCCAGCACATCGAGGGCACCCAGGGCCAGGAGGAGGAGCAGCGGCGAGCCGTCATCGTGAAGCCGGTCCGCGGCTGCCCCGAGGCCCACGCCTCGGACACCGCCTCCGATTCGGAGGCCTCAGACAGCGACGCCATGGACCAGGGCCGGGAGGAGCTGGCAGGGAACGGGGGGCTTCCCTGACCAGCCCCCCAGCCCTCCTCTCCCTTCTGGGGGCTGGAGGGGGCGGGGCAGCAACTGGGAGAGAGACGAGGGTGAATGAGTGAGAAATTTTTACAAAATTTACGGCGTCATTTGGGTCTCTTTTATGACCTCTTTTTTCAATACTGTAAATCGTCCTTTGAGTGAAGCCGCCCTACCCGAAGTCCGGGGCTGGGGCGGCAGGAGCGCCTGGCAGCACCCGGGCACCTGGGGCTGGGCCTCGGCCCCGGAGGCTGGGGAAGCAGACGTGGAGGTGACTGGCCTCTCTCCGCCAAAAAGCATTTTTTCAATGAAACATGTTTTTAAGAACAGGGAAGAAAATCAAACAAAACCCCAAGGTATTTTTGCCCTCTCCGGAGCCAGCCCGAGACCGTCAGTTTTTAATTACCCCTTCCCTCCTCTTTTTTTGGTGTTCTTTCTCCTTTAAGCACTTACATGGGTTGGGGGTCTGGCTGGGTCGGGGCTCTGGGGGTCCGGGGGTCTCCATTGCTTCTCGGTTGGGGTTTGCTGCTGCCCTTCTCCCTTCCCCTCCCTCACTACCCGGCTCCCCACCTCTCCCTCCAGGTTTCCCATCTTGCACCCCAAAAAAGTCTTTGTCTCTCTCTTTGTTTTGTTTGTTGTTGGTTCTTTTTTGGTTTTGGTTTTTTTTTTTTTTTTACAATTTTGAGGTCTTTGTGTTCAAGGAGAAACTATTATATTTTGTTAAAAAAGTGGGGGGGAAAAAACCAAGAGGCCACTGTGCCTTTATAAAGAAACAAAATAAAGTTTGTACTTTGTTTTTTAGATTCTCTGTCTCCTGGGTGTGTGCTGTCCTGAGGGGCTGGTGAAAGCTCCCTGGGGGTACTGTTTGGGCCTGCTGGAAGGGGACTGGATGTGGATGAGCGTGATTACTCCCCCAACTTATAATTGTGGTGTTATGATGAGAAATCAGGGTCCTGAGATTCCCTGGCTTTACTCTGGGGATTCTGCAAAGATGGGAGATGGTGTTGGGATTGAGGTGAGCAGTTCCCAATTTCTCCTGGGTGGGAGACAGGAGAGAATGAACAGCTAAGCCAATAGTTCCTATCTGCTAGAGAAAGGACACAGGATGTTCAGGGCTCCCAATTGACTGCCACTTCCCTGGCTTGTGTAACGTCTCTGAACCACAGGATCCTCATCTACAGAAGGGAAGGGAGCACTGCAATAAGGTGCAGTGTTTAAAAGCTCAGGTCCTGGAGTCGGTCTGGTGTTGATCAGTTTCACCTCGGCCACATCTCTTGATCTTTGAGACTCAGTTTTCTCTTCTGAAAGTTGGGAATCATAAGGGCTCAAGGTTAAATTTCTTAATCTTGTATGACCAGAGATGGCTTAATAACATCTCGCTCTTGACCTGCTTTTCCTCAGGTATGTGACAGGTACGTGGGGACTGAGGTCAGAGCAGAATAGCAGATTCACACCTCACCCCACATTGAATGCTTCTAGACGTGAATTTGTTGGATAGAAAGGAGGGCAGGGGCCTGTATTTTTTTTTTAACTTTTAATACTTTTTTTTTTTAAGTGAAATTAACAGAATTTAAAATTAAGCATTTAAAAGTGAACAGTTCAATGACATTTTGTTGTCGTTCAGACACTAAGTCATGTCTGCCTCCTTGCGATCCCATGAACTGCAGCACTCCAGGCCTCACTGTCCTTCACTGTCTCCTGGAGTTTGCTCCAGCTCATGTCCATTGAGTCAGTGAGACCATCCAACCATCCCATCCTCTGTTACCCTCTTCTCCTTCTGCCATCAATCTTTCCCAGCATTAGGGTCTTTTCAGTGAGTCAGCATTTACTACATTACTATTCTGTGCACTCATCACCTCTATCTAGTTCCAAAACATTTTTCGTTTTAAAATGATCCATTAATCAATCTCTCCCCATTCCTCTCTTCTCTGATCCCCTGACAACCACCAATCTACTTTTTGTTTTTTAGTATTTAAAGAAATTAAAGTGTAATTTATCTTAGGTAAAAATTCACTTTTTTGATTTTGGTTGTGGGAGTTTTGACAAATGTATATAGTTACCATCACCATAATCAAAATAGAAATTAGTTTCTTCATCCCCATGTTTCCCCCTGTCCTTTTTTTTTTCCCCCTGTCCTTTTGTGATCCACCCAGCTCCTGGCAACCAAGGCTCTTTCCTATGATTCCTATGTAGTTTTGTCTTATCTAAAATGTCATACTATAAATATATTCATTTATAGTATATGACATTACAAATTTAGCTTTTTGAATCTGGATTCTTTCACTTAGCATTATCACTGTAGGTTTCTCTCTTTTGGGGGGTGTATCTAGGTGTATTTACATAAATTAAACGCGTGTTTGAGGGAAGGGGCTTAGTTAGGATCTGGGCGGGAACACCGCTTCCCAAGACCAGCAGAGCGACCCCTTTTAGCCAGGTGCAAGACGCGTCCTACGGGTTGCAGGCAGCGCCTAAAAGGGTCAATAGAGGGCACTGTGGAACCAGGATGTCTGGCAAGCAAGGGCAGAGGCTCCGCCTCCTTCCGGTGTCTGCGGGACTACTCAGTTCCTATAGGCCAGAGGCGGGGCTCGGGGGCGGAGTCAAGGGAATACCCAAGACCTGTCCTTGGGAACCCAGCGACCGTAGGCGGTCTCACCAGCAGGCGGCGGGAATCGGGGGCGCGGCCGCGGCCCCGCCCCTTCCCGGACTCGCCGCGCCCCGCCCCGCCCCGCCCCTCGGTGCGCATGCTCCTTGGTGCCTCAGGCCCTCTCGCGCGCTCCCGATAGCACGCTTCTCTGGCTCTGGCCCGACCCCGCCCCGCGCCCTCCCACGCACGCTCCGCACGCAGACGCGGCAAACGTGCGTTTCCCGCGTGTCCTCCGCACGGAGGCGCTCGCAGGCTTTCTGCTGTGCCCGCAGGGGCGTGTGGTGGCTCCTTCGCTGCAGAAGTTTGGAGCCCCCGCCGTTCCAGTGACTTAACGATGTCGCAGTCAGAAAAGGAACAAATGACCTTAGTGTTAATAACTTGTTTCCTTTTAACCCACAATGTTTGAGATGTTATTTCCTCACAGGTAGTGAATGTAAGAAACTGAAACCATTCACCTCAAATTGGGACTTGAACCCGTGTGCGGAAACTTGGACCCTGCCAAAGCCCAGCTTGGAACTTAAACCCAAATGGCTGGGACTCGAAGGTGGCCAAAACTCACTGTCTTGGGAGATAATACATCTGGTTTCAGGACCGAATGAAGCTCAAGCTCTTGATGTCTCATCACAGAAAGAATTCAGTGAGAGACAGAGTGGTAGGTAAGAAGTAGATTTATTTAGAGAAACGCTCCACAGTATGTGGGCCATTTCAGAAGGAAGGAGCAGTTTCAGGACAAACTCATGCCACAGAGTGGACCATGGAAGAACCCAAGTGCAGCCTCGAAATGTGGTAGTTAGCTCTTAAGGACTGGGTAATTCATAGGCTAATGAGTGAGACAGTTATTCCAACGATTTTGGGAAAGAGGTGGAGATTTCCAGGAATTGGACCACCACCCACTTTTTGGTCTTTGATGTTCTTGGAACTGTCTTGGAGCCTCTGGTGCGTCACTTAGCTTGCTGAGCTGTTACTGAGGATGAAGGTCTAGTTGAAGTTGACCTGTCTGCCATCTTGGACCCATTTGGTTCTAATCAGTTTACCTCATGTCCTTGGGTTTCATCATTCTTTCAAAGGTTGTGCCCTACCCTCTTCACTCTTGTTTACAAACTACACATGAAATAGCTTATTCTTCCTGCTGAATCTGGGAGCCCTGTGTGCAATACTTTGGCCACCTAATGTGAAGAACTGACTCATTTGAAAAGACCCTGATGCTGGGAAAGATTGAAGGGGACGACAGAGGGTGAGATGGTTGGATGGCATCACTGACTCAACGGACATGAATTTGAGTAAATTCTGGGAGTTGATGGACAGGGAGGCCTGGCATGCTGCAGTCCATGGGGTTGTGAAGAGTTGGACACGACTGAGCAACTGAACTGAACTGAACTGAACTGTGTGCATCTTGCTCTGGCCACACATTTGTGGGGAAGGCCGTGGATCCGGGCACTCGGGAGCCAGGCCTAGGGTTCAGAAAGGGCATGGTGTCCAAAGGGCACAGCAGACACTGGCCTGGGAGGAGGAAGAAGTGGAGATAATGTAGGAACCAGATTGTAGAGGACTTTCAGGTCATGCTACTTGACCTGAAAAGAAGAAGCTTGGGAAAAAAAAAAAAGAAGCTTGGACTGTATTTTTTGTGAAGGGAAGGAGTCTAGGAGAGACATGACCAATGCGAAGTTCAACAAAACCTTTCTTATAAACTTTTGTATTGAAGTACTATATTACGTACACTTAGAGGGCTTGTAATGAAGCGTTTAGCTCCGTGAATTTTCACAGACTAAATGTACACCCATATAGCCATCATCTTACCAAGCCTTCAAGTGGTTTGTTTCTTAAACAAACAAAAAATTGTTGGAAGTAGTTACAGAAATGTACAGGAGGCCACCTGCACCGTGCCTCCCCCAGTGCTAACATCTTGTCTACCTAATGTACCCCATGGAAACCAGGTGAGTGTTGTTGGTGCAGGCCACAGGACTTATTCAGAGTTTACAGTTTTGCATGGGTTCACTTACATACGTGTGTGTACAGTTGCTCTGTACCATTTTGCAACAGCGATTTTGAGAACTGGAGTTGCTCTGCATCCTCACCAGTACTTGATATTATATTGTCAGATCACTATATTTTTCAGGGTTTTTTTCCAACCAACTTGGTAGGTGTAGAGTAGAATCTCACTGCAGTTCTATTTTTTATATTTTTGGCCACATCTTGGGGCATGTGGCATCTTAGCTCCTTGACCAGGGATCGATCCCTTGCCCCTTGCAGGGGAAGCATGGATTCTTAATCACTAGACCGTCAGGGAAGTCCCTAGTTTTGCGTATTTTATATTGTCATACAAATCGTACAGTATATATACTCTTTTTGTCTGGCTTCTCAATATAATTCTCTGAGATTCATGTTTGATTTTGTGTATATTAGCAGTTTGTTCTTTTTTATTTCTAAGAATACTGCATTGTATGAATATACCACAATTTGTTTAGCCAGGCATTTAACAATGGACACTTAGGGTGTTTCTAATTTACGACCATTGTGAATATATTCTAGTAGAGACTGTCCCCCAAATAGATTGTGCCAGCCTATGGATTCTGTCACCAGAGTGACGGTGAAGAGGCATCGTAAACCTGTGCCATGGACCCTCTTTTGTGGTGGTTTCTTTGGGAGGGGACTAGGCATTCTTGGTTCCTACTGGCCTCCCCCACCCTATTTTAAGGTCTTCGTTAGGGATTAAATCTTCTGGGAAATGTATGTCTGCTCTGATCTCAAGGATCGTGACACTGCACCATGTCCTCTTTGTGAAGATCCTCAGAAGAAATTCCTGTCGAGTCTCAGCAGCAGAAATAATTTCACTTCTCCGGAACAGTTGGTTTGTTCTTATTTTAAGGATACTGAATTGGCAAGTGATCAAGTTACACACACGTGAGGGTTTACGTATGCACTGCCGCTTGCTTTTGTATCAGCCTTACACATGGCTCCGTTTCGTGTGCCTGTCTTTGTGTGGTTTTCATCTCCTGTTACTTCCCATTCTTGTTTTCTTGGTGTACTTTATGGATATTTGGGAGCCATTTGTATGCTTTTCTGGCACAGGGTGGGTTATGATAAACGCTGCTTGTGCCCTGATTTGGGGGTGTCTGGCAGCAGAACATTTGCCCCCCCTAGTTCTGTGAGATGTTGAAGGGCTATCTAGCAGAAAGAGGGAGGGGACTCCCTGTGACCTTGGCCTCCTTAGCGGCTGGTTAACTGGCCTCAGACCAGTACGTAAAGCCCGTGCAAATCCTCCAGCCACCTCTTGGGGCTGGCCGGCCAAGTTGTCCTTACCCCAGGTTTGTCTCTGGCTCTCCCCTGCCTGCCCCTGCCCCTCCTGGACCCATTCCACAATCCCTTCTTCATCCAGCTGCCTCTCTGCTCTCCTGCAGGCTGCCATCCTTGTCGCCTTTGTCTTTTCCCCTCCATCTGGAGTTCCGCATACCCTCCCTTGCCCTGCAAGTCCTGGGCTGGGGCGTGGGGTCAGTGGCGTCCCCTGCTTTGGTCCCCTCTCTCCTCTTGTCCTGCTGAGTTGCAGGTTTTGGTGTTGATTGACGCGAGCGCGTGCTGGCTGAGAGCAGGAGGGTAAGACTGGGGGCTGGGGGCAGGATGGGCCCTGAATCCGGCAGCCGTAGGAAGGAATGAGCTCCCCGAACCGGCTGTCCCCCTCACCACACCCCTGGTGTTGAAAAGAAGCTAGGAGTGACAGCTGCAGGGTTTCCTGAATTAGGGGGCCCAGGTCACAGGTTCCCGCGGGTGCGGCCTGTCTCCATGGCAGCCTCAGGATCAAGTTCAAGAGGAAACCGCACAGCGATTGGAGAAGCCTGCGTGCGAGTGCTGCACACATTCCAGAGATTAGTCGTCCCTCTCACGTCGCCTCTCGCCTATCTGAGGCAGATAGAGAGGATGCTCTGAAAACAGGGAAAGAGAATTGACAGCAGCCTGTTCCCTTGTAGGGAGAAGGAATTGTCTGGAGTGGACAGGCACTGAGAATTAGTGGGGTCTGCTTGTTTGAGATCAGGGGAGCGGCGGTCTCCATTCTCCGGGGGACCTCATGGTGCGTGTCCCTGGCTTCCTGCGAGGAGGGGGGATGGCAGTGGGGAGGAGGTCTGAAGCACGTGGCTGGCTGTGGGCCTCACCTGGCATGCAGAACAGCAGAGTCAGTACTCTGTGGTAGTGCTCTCTGACACTGGAGGTATTCAAGCAGGGGTCTCTGTGAGGGTTATTGGAGGGAGGATGGTGGGAATTTGGGTCCTTCCAAGGAAGACAGTCTCTAACTCCTGAGGTAAATGGGAAGGTCCTCTTGATGAGGGCTACTCTAGAAGAAATGAAATCTGCTGACACCTTGATCTTGGACTTCCAGCCACCAGAACCGTGAGAAAATAAACTGTCGTTTAAGCCCCCAGTCTGTGCTATTTTGTTACGGCAATCCTAGCAAAGTAACATGCTGTCCTTTGTGACTTTTGTTTCACTTTGCATAGCATTTTCAAGGTTTAGCCACTTGTTGTAGCATACCTTAGTGTTTTTTCTTTTTTTTTAAATGACTGAATAATATCCCATTGTATAGCTGGACCACATTCAGTTTATTCATTCATCTGCTGATGGATACTTGGGCTTTTTTCACCTTTTGGCTGTGGTGAGTCATTGGCTGGGTGTTCAAGGACCTGTTTGACCGCAAACAGGACATCTTTAAATCAGATGCAGTCAACCCTTTAAATGGAGCTGGGCTCACCCTCCCTGTCTTCCTGGCTTGGGTTCCTGTGGTTTCTCTGACCCTCTGTCTGTTTCCCACATCCTCGCCCTGCCCTCCACCCCCTTCCCTGACGTGCTAACTCCTTTCCCCCCACCATGGATGCTGTTCACTTGGTTGATGGGAGAAGCACCAGGTTTGTGAGGCGGGCAGATCTGGGCTCAAGCCCAGCAGCTCTGTTCCTAGTAGGTGACCCTGAACAAGTCCCTTCAGCCCAGAGCCTTGGGCTCCTCTGTGAGGTGGTGACGTTCGCCTCCCATCCTTCGAAGACCCTGGTGGAGTGGGCGCCTCCTTGGTTCAGATGTCCTTTTCTCTCCCGTGACTGAATGAGGCCCCCTCCCTCACAAGGAGCACCATCCCCCAGCTCCCCAGCCATGAATACGGGTTGGAAGACTTAATGTTGATGTGTCAGTTGGGGTCTCCTGAGAAACAGCCAATGGGATCTGTGTTTACAGAGGGGGCCAGAAAATCAGAAATCCAAGGGGGAGACAGCAGCTGGAAGTCAGGTATGTGGACATCACAGTCTGGAGGCAGAACTCCCTCCCCATCGCAGGACCTCAGTCTTGCCGCTTAAAGCCATCAACTGATTGGGTTAGACCCACCCACATTAGAGAGGGTGATCTGCTTGACTCAGGCTGGGGTGTAATTATTTTTAAATTATTTATTTATTTTTGGCTGTGTTGGGTGTTCATTGCTGTGTGCAGGCTTTCTCTAGTTGCAGTGAGTGGGGGAAACTCTCTAGTTGCAGTGAGCGGGCTTCTCATTGAAGTGGCTTCTCTAGTTGCGGAACACAGGCTCTAGGGCATGCAGGCTCAGTAGCTGTGGGGCAGGGGCTTAGTTGCCCCTTGGCATGTGGAATGTTCCCCAGACTGGGGATTGAACCCATGTCCCCTGCCTTGACAGGCGGATTCTTAACCATTGGACCACCAGGGAAGTGGGAAGTCCAAATGTTAAGCGTATCTGAAAAACACTTGCACAGCAATATTTACACTGTTGTTTGACCAGCAACTGGGTGTCATGACCCAGTCAGGTTGACACACAAAATAACCTGTTGCAACTGATACCTCATCAGTTCTCTTCAAACTGATCTACAGATTCATCATAATTCAATTAAACTCCAAGAAGACTTTTAAAAAACAATTGATAGGCTGATCCCCAAATTCATGTAGAACAGTTAAAATGACTTTAAAAAAGAATATCAAAGTTGGAAGATTCATACTACCTATTTTCAAGATTTATTAGGAAGCCACGGTGATCAAAATAGTGAGATATTCAGTTCAGTTCAGTTCAATCGCTCAGTCGTGTCCAACTCCCTGTGACCCCATGAATCACAGCACGCCAGGCTTCCCTGTCTATCACCAACTCCTGTCCATCGAGTCGCTGATGCCATCCAACCATCTCATCCTCTGTCGTCCCCTTCTCCTCCTGCCCCCAATCCCTCCCAGCATCAGTGTCTTTTCCAATGAGTCAGCTCTTCACATTAGGTGGCCAAAGTATTAGAGTTTCAGCTTCAGCATCATCCCTTCCAAAGAAATCCCAGAGCTGATCTCCTTTAGGATGGACTGGTTGGATCTCCTTGGAGTGCAAGGGACTCTCAAGAGTCTTCTCCAATACCACAGTTCAAAAGCATCAATTCTTTGGTGCTCAGCTTTCTTCACAGTCCAACTCTCACATCCATACATGACCACTGGAAAAACCATAGCCTTGACTAGACGGACCTTTGTTGGCAAAGTAATATCTCTGCTTTTCAATATGCTATCTAGGTTGGTCATAACTTTCCTTCCAAGGAGTAAGCGTCTTTTAATTTCATGGCTGCAATCACCATCTGCACTGATTTTGGAGCCCCAAGAAATAAAGTCTGACTCTGTTTCCACTGTTTCCCCATCTATTTCCCATGAAGTGATGGGACCAGATGCCACGATCTTAGTTTTCTGAATGTTGAGCTTCAAGCCAACTTTTTCACTCTCCTCTATCACTTTCATCAAGAGGCTATTTAGTTCCTCTTCACTTTCTGCCATAAGAGTGGTGTCATCTGCATATCTGAGGTTATTGATATTTCTCCTGGTAATCTTGATTAGTGAAGGGACAGACACATACGGAATGTGATACATGTGACATATGGAATGGAACAGGACATAGTCCGGAAATAGATTCTCACATATATGGTCAATTAAGTTGTTTGGCATATGAGATCCTAGTTCCCTTACCAGCGATAGAACTTGTGCCCCTCGAAATGGAAGTGTGGGGGAAAAAAAGAAATGAAAGTGTAGAGTTCTAACTACTGGGCCACCAAGGTGTCCACATATATAGTCAGTTGATTTTTTAAAAAAGATGCAAAGGCAATTCAGGATCGATAAGACAGTAAAGAATCTGCCTGCAGTATGGGAGACCTGAGTTTGATCCCTGGGTTGGGAAGATTCCCTGGAGAAGTGAATGCCAACCTACTCCCATTCTTGCCTGGAGAATCCCATGGACAGAGGAGCTTGGTGGGCTACAGTCCATGAGGTTGCAAAGAGTTGGACACGAGTAAGCACTAACACTTTCACACTTCAGGAGAGTCCTTTTAACAAACAATGCTGGAACAACTGGATATCCATTTGTTAAAATCTAAAATTTGGTTCAGTCTTGCAACATATTTTAAAAAAAAAACACAGAAAATAGATTATAGATCTAAATGTAAAATCTGAAACTACTTCTGGAGAAAACAGGAAAAAATCTTTATGGCCTTGGGTTAGGCAAAGAGTTCTTAAGTATGACACCAAAGGTATAATTCTTAAAATAATACATTGATCAATTGGACTTTATAAAAATTAAGCATTTCCGCTCTTTGAAATACACATATAAATGAGAAGATAAGCCGCAGACTGGATAGGGAATATTTACTAATGGTATATCTGATACAGGATTGTCTCCAGAAGACATAAAAAATGGGGAAATATTTGAATAGGCACTTTATCAAAGATGCACCAAAGAAGTAGATGACAGATACATACACAGGAACATGCTTAATATCATTAGTTGTTAGGAAGGTGCAAATTAGAACTACAATGTGATATCACTACACACCTGTAAGAATCACTAAAATTTGAAAAACAGGCCATACTAAATGTTGGTAAGGATGTGGAGTAACTGGTGTTGGGATTATAAAATGGTATGGTCATCTTAGAAAAAAGTTAAGGCTAAGAGGAGTGAATTAAGAGTTTGAGATGAATATATACACACTACTATATATAAAATAGATAACCACCAAGGACCTACTGTACAGCACAGAGAACTGTGCTCAATATCTTGTAATAACATATAATGGAAAAGAATAAAAAAAATTTTTTTTTGCCATGCTGTGCAGCATGTGGGATCTTAGCTCCCTGACTGGGGATTGAACCCGTGACCCCTGAGGTAGAAGCCTAGAGTCTTAACCACTGGACTGCCAGCAAAGCCCAACTCCTAGGTATTTACCCAAGAGAAATGAAAGTGTATGTCGTAATGAATTGTATATAGATGTTTATAGCAGCTTTAAAAACCTAAAGTCTCTCAACAGGTGATGGATAACAAATTGGGATCTATCCAGGCCATGAAATACAGCTCAGAATCAAAAGGAGTCAACTATTCATATGTGCTACAATGTGAAAATGTCTCAGTATCATTATACTATGTGAAAGAAGCCAGATAAAAAAGAACGCAGATGGGATGATTCCATTTATATCAAAATCTAGGAAATGCAAACTAATGTATAGTGGCAGGAAGCAGACCAGTGGTTGCCTGGGAAGGGGTAGGCATGCATGCATGCTAAGTCGCTTCATTCACGTCCGACTCTTTGCGACCCAGTGGACTGTAGCCCGCTAGGATCCTCTGTCCTGTAGGATTCTTCAGGCAAGAATACTGGCGTGGGTTGCTGTGCCCTCCTCCAGGGGATCTTCCCGACCCAGGGATTGAAACTGTGTCCCTTACGTCTCCTGCACTGGCAGGCGTGTTCTTTACCGCCAGCGTCACCTGGGAAGCCCTGGGAAGGGGTAGGAGAGGGTAAGAGGGAGGGACTGTAATGAACATGAGGACAGTTCGAGCATGGGGAATCCATTTGTCATTTTGATTGTGGTTGTGTACGTGTGTGAAGATATATCAAATTGTACACTTTGAATACGTTGTTTGCATGTGGCCACTGTGTCTCATAAAACCGTTTTAAATGGAAAGTGTGTGAAAGATGCCAACCAGACTTTTGTCCTGTCCCCCATGGCCAACGGCCACCCCCACAGGGACGCCGTCCCCAGCAGGGCCAGCCGACACCACCCCTTCTAGAGCTGGCTTTCAGGGGGCTGTCACGTGCCCCCAGGAAGAGTGCATCAAGTAGCATGTTGCGGAAGTGCTGCTGGACAGGGACCGGTCCGTCCAGGCTCTGCCCGACCGCACAGCATCCGATGTACCTTTTCCCTCCCATCAGCATTCTGTCTCTTCCAGGGGAGAGGGAAGCCAAGGCTCCTCATCATCGACCTCAAAGGTCAGATGTCGCGGGCTTTCCTCAACTGACCATCAAGGCTCTACCCTCCTGACCTTTGGAGAGGGGCTCAGATGTGTGTCAGTGGCTGTCGTCTAATAGGCCCTTGGTCCACAAAGCCAAGGCGTGTGAAAGGCACTGCTCACACGGACTTCAGCTCACATGACTGCAGGTGCTGAGAAGACTCGATCCCTGACTCCCAGACCAGACCCAAAAGGACACCCCACTTTTTCTCTGCTGTACACCCCTCACCCCTGCCCACCCTGCGACCCCTGTCACATGACCCTGGGGCTGTCGTGGGAGAGGAGTCAGCCGGGCCCTGCCTTCCCCGTGGCAGCTGGTGCTGCAGGCGCAGAGCAGCCTCCGCGGCCTCCGGGGTCCGTGCCGCTGGCCCATCACGTCCGCCCAGTTGCCCTGGTGACTGTGTGACCCTGCCACCCGCCCCCGCCGCCGCCCGCCCTATAAATAGAGGCCCGGAGCAGCTGGGCTCTCTTGGCAGTCACCATGAGGGTGCTGGTCCTGCTCTGCTGCTTTGTGGCCTCACTCCTGCTCCCAGGACAAGCAGGTACGACCCCCAGCCGGTTGGCCGGACCAGCCTGTGACCCCACACGCCCCCGAGGTTTTCTGTTTACTGTGGGGTGGGAGGCTCGGGCGGTGGACGGAGGACGAGGCCTCCGTGACTCCTGGAGGCTGATGGCAGCCCTTTGGCTCCCGGCTGGTCTCACTGAGAACGCACTGAGTGCGGAGACCTGAGAGCAGTCAGGGGGCTCGTGGGGAGGAGGCCAGGTAGCGGAAGCCGTGACCTGAGAGGTGCAGGCAGGTGCAAGGCCTGAGCAGGGGGCTGGGGAGAAGGGCCGGCCGGTAGATGGTAGGGGAAGAAGACCCCAAGAGTCAAGACTAGAGGCTCCTAGGCGGACAGAGGACCCTGGTCTTGGAGGTGGAGGGAACCCCTGGAGGTCACTGAGTTGATCCTCCCACCTGGTGGAGATGGAGGGGTGCCTGGCTTTGCATGGGTGAGGGCGGGTAGGGGGGCACGGCTTGGAAACGATGGGACAGAGAGGGGCTCAGTTTGGGGCGGGATTGGAGCAAAGAGCTGGAAACCAAATTGGGCAGTTCAGAGGAGGGCCGGGACCCAGTCTGGAGTGGAGCTGGCTTGGCCGGGGGCTTCACTGGAAGGGGGCTGGGGCCTGCGTGCCGTGGTTTTCGTGTGACATCTCAGCACTTTGTGTGGCAGAGGCGGTGGCTCCGGTTACAGCATGGGGGTTATTTATAGGTGTGGAGGGGGTACCAGAGCATTTTGCCACCTCTGTTCCCAAGACTCTTGGGGCTGAATGCCCCTCCAAGTTGCTTTAGGGGTGCCCTGGGGACCCCCCAGGAGTCCAGGAGTCCCGCTTTGCCTTTTCATGACGACTGTAGGCTTCATTTGCTCTGGGGACCGTGGGGCCCTGGGGGTTCTCTTTCTTGAGCTCTTAGACCCAGACTGGGGAGCCCGTGGCAGGCAGGAGCAGAAGCCAGTCCCTCGAGGGCTGGAGACCGAGGCGGGGGGCTCCGGTCTCGTGTGTGCCACTGGGCCCTGCCCTTGTCTGCCCTTGAGTTTAATTTGGGCTCCGTGGGGCTGCAGTGGCTGGGGTGGCAAGGATTCCAAGCGGCTGTCAGGCGGCTAAGTATGGAAACAGCCGTGTAATCGGAGCCCGAGCCCGGGAGCCACTGCCGACCTCTCCCCTGCACCGCCCAGCCCCAGCTGCCAGCTCCGCAGCTTCCACGCCGGCGCCCCAGGAACTTTTAGCCTTTTAGGGACATCCTTTATCTTTCCTCCCACCAAGGGAACTGGACATCTGGAATGTCCCACAGGCCCTGTTGGGGGACCTTGCCATTGGGAAAGGAGGCAGGCAAGTGCTTTCTGCAAAGATCCTTTCTTTGCAGTCCTTTCCTTCCTGGACTCTGCAGTGAGCACCCCCACCGGTCCCGGCCTGGCCACTCGTGTGTGGGGTCCCCGCCCTCCTCCCCACTGCTCATGGTTTGTGCTGTGTGTTCTTCACAGTGGTGGGCTACCTAACCCCCAATTGCAGATTGTAAACCCCAGATGGCTTCCTCCTATGATCCGGGGTAGGGGATTCCATGAATGGCTTCCCCCACCCCATAGTGACAATCCTTTCTACCCGTTGACTTGCCTGTAGAATATGCTACTAGTAAATGCCGCCATGCCCACAGACACAGCTTTGCTCCTGAACTTCCCACCTCTGTGCCGAATCCTCATTTCCAGCCGCGTGTTGCTCACCCGTCCCTGGGGGGACCCTGCAGAGCCACCCTTCCTTCTTGTTTGCCGTCCTTGCTCCCGTGGTCCTCTGCACCAGGGTGATGGGCTCCACAGCCTCCCTGACCACCAGTCCGCCCCAGTCCTTTGTAACTACCAGCGTCCTCCTCTTTGTCTTGGGGACCTGGCCTGGGGTCAAGCCTGCTCGAGGACAGAGGAAAACAGCCCCAACAGGGTTTACTCGTCTGCTCATGGTCCAGGTGAGGGAGCAAACTCCAGAGGAAAGAACCGTGGCCAAGGTCAGACAGCGCGTCCGTGGCAGGCACGCCGGGCCAGGGCCGGTCTCAGCCCACCCGGGAGTTCCTGGCCTCCTTTGGCCCTTCTCTCTGCAGCCCTTCTTGGACACCCCAGTCCTCCTTGGACACCCCAGTTTCTCTGCCTGTGGGTGTGGGGCCACGCATGGCTGCCTTGGGATATAGGGCAAGACCAATGCCTTTGAATTTTGACTCACCAGAGAGCATGTTGGAATGGGGGTGCTGGGAAAACATTTCTTTGGGCTTAAATGGCTGGTGTTTGTTAGGCTGAATTCAGGACAGCCTTGCCTCCTGTTACCTGTTTGAGGCAAAGATTGAGGGACAACAGGGGGTCTGAGTCTGTTCCTCTGCTTCCTCCAGCCCAGCCCTGGTTTGCAAACTCACCCCGTCTGCTCTGGCCTTACTCTGCCATCCCAATGGCAAGAGGTTGGTGCGTGCTGGGGCTCCCAAGGCCCTCCAAGAGTAATGGGGGTCTCTTAGGAACCCCTTCGTGACATTTCCTCTCCCACTCAGAAGGAAGTAGTTTTCACAGCCCCTCAGCAGGGTAGCCCAGGTGCCATGATCCAACTGTGGCGGAGGGCTCGGAGAGAAGGTCATGAGCTGGAGGATCCTGGGGAGGGAGTAGACCCCAGAAGCCTTTCCAGCATGTCCCCCCTCCACTGCAAGCTGTGTCCCCAGCGAGGTCCCCAGCTCCTGGCTTGGTGCTGCCAGATGAGCCATGAGGAGCAGGTGGTCCACTTCCCACATCGGGCGCATGAGGTGCTAGTCTGGTTCTGCTCAGTGGATGCAGCCCCCAGATGTGGGCACTGAGCCTGCTGGCCTGTGGATCCGAGGTTTGGGAAATGCGGGCTTTGCCTCCCATGTGGGTGTGGCAGTGAAGCTCACACAGCTAGCTCAAAGGCCAGAGCTGGAATCCTGGACCAGAGAGGGGTCCGGTGAGGCTGGTTGCATCCACCTGGCCTTTGGGCGCTCGCTCAGGTATGGTGGCCAGGAAGGAGCCTGATCCCTGTGGACTCAGGAGGAAGACGACCGTTCCTCCGTTGATATGGCCTGAGGGATCAAGATAGGGCATAGATACAATGCCTTCTGGCCTGGAAGGAGGGATGTGGCTGGAAGAGGGGCGCGTGGATGGGGTCTGCCACTATGGGGTGCACCCCTCTACTCCAAATCCAATCTAAAGCCAGACTCACCATCCCTTTCGTTTAAATACTGCTCGAGGATGCAAAGCGCTTTCACTCAGACACCTTCCTTAATTCATCCCGGATCTAGTGTGTACCTGCTGGTTCTCAGGTGTGGGGCCAAGGGAACGCAGATAGGCATTCTGTCCTTGGCACGCTTACAGTCTGGGGCTGGGGGAGATAGGGCGTCCCCCTTGTGGCTGTGCACACACAAAGAAGACACGCGTGTCCTCAGGGAGGTCCAGGTAAATGAGGTGGGATGGACGGAAGTGGATCTGAGTGGATCAGGAAACGTCTTCCAGGTGAGGGAGTGTCTGAGATGGGCCTTGAGAAGCACAGGGTTCAGAAGAGAATGCTGAGGAAAAGCAGGGATGAGCACATTCATGCAGCAGGGAAGGTGGGGCTCAGGCGAGACCCAGGAGGGTCATGGGGAGGAAGGGTGAGGTGGGGTTTGTGGGGAGTCTGGGAGGCTGGGTTGGGGCCAGAGTGTGAGGGGTGCTGGGCTGAGGAGGGGGCTTTGCTCTGTGGGTGGCAGGTAACCACGGGGTGGGGGGGGGTGGTTTGGAAAAGTGCGTCTGGCAGTTGTTTGTAGGGAGGAGTAGACCGAGCTGGGATGATGTGTACTCTGGCAAGGGAGAGAGATGGACTGGAGGGCAGGCCCCACAGATGCTGGGGAATAATCTGCGGGACTCCTTGGCCCAGCGAGCTGGGCAGGAAGGAGCCCCCAAGGGTTTCGTGTAGGCCACAGCAGGCAGCATCTTGCCAGAAAAATAAGAAAAGACTAGGATCGTAAAAGAACTGATTTTAAAAGGTCATCTGAAATCATCATGAATTCTGGATCCTGGGGGAACGCCTGGACGCAGATGGTTAACTTAGGAGGAAGGTCGGGTCTGGGGATCCAGAAATGAGGCTCGTTTGGGTAAAGATGAGGGCGAGGCTGTGAGATCCCTGAGGACACTGCTGCAGAGAGAGAAAAAGAAGAGAGTCCAGGACCAGTCCCTGGGGAGTAGGAAGAGGAAGAAGATAAATGGATTTCAGGAAGATGGGATGAGATCCAGGCAGAGGCATGACCTGGCAGCAGAGGACAGGGTGCTTCCTGAAGAGGCTGTGAGTCCTGCGGAGAGGCCAGGGAAGGTGAGGCCTTGGCTTGGACACCAGGAGGCTGCGGACGGGTCACTCAGTGAGGATGCGGAGGCATGTTCACCGGGAGAGACTTTCAACATTAAGTCTACGAGAGCTAGAGGACGGTGAGAGGAGGTAGGGTGGCTGAGTCTGCAGAGAAGGCAGTGTGTTCCTGGGCCGACAGGGAGGATGCAGAGGAGCAGGAAGGGCTGATGATCGTGGGGCATAGGGTGGATGTCAGAGTTTGAGAGCGAGGTGGACAGGTCCGAGGGGGTTTGAGGGGGGATCTCAGAGGGATCCCCTGTACACTCGAGTTCACTGAGCAGTGTCTGTGCCCACCAGGGAGCTCAACGAGGAAGTGAGGATCCTGGTCTACAACAGGATTGCTACAGAGCGGGGAGAAGGCCATGGAGGGGAAGAACCAGCCAGAGCTGACCAAGAACCCCTTGAGGTAGAAAAGGAGGCCGGTTGTCCTGAGATGCGTGGGATCGAACAGCAGGGTCCAGACCAGAACCTGGTCTCCAGTCCAGCTGAGATGAGGCCAGGAGGTGACCAGTGAATCAGCATTTTCATCATAGCAAACGCTGGTCTCTCGCTGTTGGTGAACCAGCCTTCTCGAGCCTTCAGATGCTGCAGAGAAGGGGGCAAAACCCGACCCCAAGCTCTGTCCCAAGGTGTTCATTCCGCAGACATGCACCGACCTGCTCCCAGGAAGCGCTGTGTTCGGCTCTGCAGGGACCATTACTTTGGTGGAAGCTGGCGCAGGGCATGGTGCAGGGCACAGGGCCCAGAGGTAACCAGGCTCAGGTTTCCTCTGGGTGTTTTCCAGGTGGCTGCAAGGCCTCCCTCCGCAGCTCCCTGGCCCATTGGCAAGACTCATTTCAGGCTGAGGGAATTTAGGATCTGCTCCGGGTGGCCAGGGCCCTCAGAAACCCCCGCACCTTCCTCACCTGCCTTCGCAAGGGCCTTCTAGACTCAGACACATGGCTTCAGGCGCCTGCCTCTGCCCTGTCTGTTTCCTTCTCTCCTTGGAGGTTCCCTTCTCTCCCCAGACACTGGCCTTGCTTTGTCCCCATGAGACGTGCCCTGAAACTCATTCCAGCAAGGGCTAATGGCTCAACACTTAAACTGTCACTTTCCCAAGTCACTTTTTGTTTGAAAGGAGTCAGAAGATTTTAGCTCAACAAATGCATCTCTAACATGGAATTTCTCATTGCTTTGGTGGGCAAGGTCTTACCCTAAGTCCCTAGTCACGGTGTTGAGGCAATAGATAGTCCCCAATCCTGAGCTGTAGAGCAGGGCTTCCTCTACCTGACCCTGAAGGAAGGAGACAGGCAGTGGACTGGAGCCACGGTGGCCACAGCTGTGGGACTTGCTCTGTGGTTAAAAAACTCACCCGCTGCTCACCCCCAGCCTTGCTGTCGTCAGCAGGAGGTAAAGGGGGTGGCGTAATTCGGCAATGGGATGGGTCAGTTTTCATCTGCACTGAGTTTCTGGAGACATTCGTTTCCTGGTCTGTGTTACCTGGGATGTATCTTTCTCGGGGCTCAGGGACATCCCATCCCATTTGGTTTCAGCCTCATCCCTCTCCAGCCACGAAGACGGATTTGTTCAGGGTCAAGGTCCCAGGCACCCCTCTGGTGTGGGCAGATGCCTGCCCCTGTCACTTCCTTGTCCCCTCAGAGACCTCCAGGTCAGCCTTTCCTGAGCCGCCAGTCCTCAGGGTGAGGGGCTGGGGCGGTGGAGTCTGCTCTTAAAATGCCTGAGCTCTCAGGTCCGCCGTTCACACCCCTGGCAGGGCCTAGAGCATCTGCCTCTTCCACCCTCCTGCTCTTCCCTGCTGGTGTGCAGGGAAGGCTGGTATCATTGTTTAGTCGCTGAGTCGTGTCCAACTCTTTGCAACCCCAGGGACTGTGGCCTACCAGTCTCCTCTGTCCGGTTCCTCTGTCCTTGGGATCTCCCAGGCAAGCGTACTGGAGTGAGTTGCCATTTCCTCCTCTAGGAGATCTTCCAGACTCAGGGATTGAACCCATGTCTCCTGGGTCTCCTGCACTGGCCAGCAGATTCTTTACTGCTGAGCTGCCTGGGAAGCCTGAGGCTGGTGGTGGGTGTGCCCAGTTCTGAAGCCCATGAGACCGTGGGGCTGGCGGGCAGCTCCTGCCTGGTGCCATCCCAGGAGCCTGTGCTTCCTGGGACCACATCGTCAGGACCATAGGAAGGCACAGTCGCTGTTGCTCTGTCCAGTTCCCAAGCCGCGACCCAGAAGGATTTCGGGTGGGACATTGGCCCAGTGGGGCAGGCTCCCCATGTTCATGGCATGTTAAGTGATGAGAAGAGGCTTTTCTCCTCTGGCCCTTAGGGTCCTTGTTTTCCACAACCTTGAGGGCCCTTGACCTCTAGTCCTCTGTCAGCCAGAGTGCCCAAGGGCAAAGGACGAGTGCAGACTGTGTGGCCAACCCTGGGGAGGAGGGTTCAGCACAGCTCCCTAAAGAAACAGGCAATGCAGCCCTGCCTCGGGAATCAGGATGGACACGTGACTCGGGGTGATGGGCAGTATGTGATTATCAAGAGGCATGAGGGTACAATGTGGAAGCAGGGTACAGCAGGAAGAGGGAAGGAAGGGCGGGGCTGGGTAATCACACAGGGTGGGTTCTCAAGGAGCGAGGCACGACCGATTAGGCAATCAGGGTCCCTCTCCAAAAGGCCCAGCTCTCTAGCCCTGAGGCCAAGCCATGCCCACTGTGACGTCCGGGCTGGCCGCACTGTGCTGGCAGGAACCGGTTATGCCCCTGCCCTGAGGTGCTGCCTTCTATTTGGGGAAATGACACGCACTGAAAAAAAGATGTAACTAACACTCTGGGCAGCTCTGTTTGGAGTTCAGAGGAGGGCTGGAGGTCTGGCCTCACGGAAGGGCAGGGTTTTGCACTGGGTCAGCTCCAAGAGGACGGGGCTGAGCATTTGTTTAACTTGCTCACCGCTCCATCGCCGATGCGTAGCACAGCGCTTGGCTCACTGGAGGTGTTTAGCAATGTCTGATGAATGATGAAAGGTGACTCTTGTAGGCAGAGACGGGGCAGGGTGGGGGAGCATCTGGAGCTGGGGATCAGAGGCGGGAGCGGGAAAGCTCGGACCGTGGTGCTGGCAGAAACGGGATGAGAAAAGCTCTGGCTCGAACGTGGGGCTCCCGTTGAGGGAGACCAGACCACCCTGATGGGCTGGAGCCCACTGGAAAGGGCCTTGAATGCTGAGCCAAGCCGCTGTCTCCCTAAGCCCTCAGCATGCTCTAGCCCCTCCCCTTCCAGTAAGCTCCTCCCCTTCCCTTCCCTCTCTCATATTTTTGGATCCTTCTAGAGCAGGGACTGCATTCTGAGCTCCAACAGGTGCAGGCAAAGTCTGGCCTGGAGTTTGGGGCCTGTGGGAAGTGGGTTGCACCAGGAGCCCTGCCCAGAACCAGGCCAGGGGGAGCCCTGGGGTGTTGGAGCCCCTGCCCTCCCTCCTTCCCTGCTCCAGGCCACTGGCAAACCTGCGGCCCCTGGTTCTCCTCCAAGTGGCCATTCAGTTAGGACCTCGGCCAGCGCAGTTGCCTCCCATAGAGTTTTCCCTAGATGGCAACAGGTTAACACAAAGCCATTGCCTTGATCTCTAGGTCCCCAAAGTGCCTCTGATTCTATGGGTGCCCGCCCTGTATACCCGCACCGCACCCCCCAGAGACACTTCCAGCCATTGCTGGTTATTTGCTTTTCCCCGAACTTCCTCCTATGCTTTATTAATCAAGGGTCAGGCAATAGAAGACCATTTATTTCTCTAGCTTATCCCAGGAGGTTGAAGACACCAGGAACATTCCCTGGGACCTAGGAAGGGGTCTGGAAACATCAGGGAGGGGTCACAGCTCTCGCAGTGGCCTGGGGGAGCCCAACCCGGCCTCAGGCTCCCAGAATATGAAGCCTGGGTCCCAGGGGTCCCAGGAACAGAAGGCCGGCGGCGAATCCACCTCTTTCTCCTGTTTCTTCCTGCCTCAGTTTTGTTTTGGAGTAGGTAGTTAGGCCGGTGTCCTCTCCACCCAGACCTCCCTCCCCTGAGGCTGCCCATGAGGGTACCCGGGGGCGGGGGCAGCATGCACTCTGAGACTCGAGGACAGAGCAAGCCTTGCCATCATCACAGTTCACCAGCGAGCCCCTTACCACCTCGGCACCTGTTGGCTCTGCCTGTAGAGTGGAATAATACTCGCCCTATTTACAGCATGGGGTTGTTTTGCGACTAAAATAAGAAAGTGGCTATCGGATGCTTAGGATGGTTTTCGATCTCAGATACTTTTTAAGGTTAGAAGGGCTGTGACAGCGATTACAGGCTCTCACTGCGGACAGTATTCCTGTAGTTTGAGCCTCTGGTTTCCTCGAATATCGTGAAACGCGAGCAACTCTGAAGATCTCATCATCAGCACAGCTGCCCCTTCTCGGCGCTGCAGATATCCTCGGATTCTGTCCTCAAGGAGCTTACAGACCGGGAGGGCAGGCTGTCCCTGTTGGTGATAGGAGCAGGGAGCCATATAAGGCAGGTGTAATCGGGGCTAAAAATAAATGGCCAGAGCTTGCAGAGTAAGTGGGAGCAGGGACGGGGCCCCAGTGCTGGGGAACACGACCAGCATAGCCTCAGAGGGGCTGGGAGGCTTTCGTAGGGCCGGCTCAGGTGTTGGTTCCTGTATTATTTTCCTGGGCTGCTGTAACAAATGACCTCAAACTAAGTGACTTCAAACAAGAGAGAATTTGTTTTAATTGAAGGATAATTGTTTTGCAGTACTGTGCTGGTTTCTGCCATACATCAACATGAATCAGCCACAGGTACCCATATGCCCCCTCCCTCCTGAGCCTCCCTCCCACCTCCCACGTCATCCCAGCCCTCCAGGTTGCGACAGAGTCCCGGTTAGAGTTTCCTGAGTCATACTACAAATTCCCACCGGCTATCCATTTCACACATGTGCATATGTGCATGTGTGCGCTAAGTTGCTTCAGTCGTGTCCAACTCTTTGTGACCCTATGGACTGTAGCCCGCCAGGCTCCTCTGTCCATGAGATTCTCCAGGCAAGAATACTGGAATGGGTTGCCATGCCCTCCTCTAGGGGATCTTCCCGGCCCAGGGATCGAACCCACGTCTCCTGCGTCTCCTGCATTGCAGGTGGATCCTTTACTGCTGCTACCGGAGAAGCCCCTCCACACATAGTAGTGTACATCAAAAAACAGAAATTCATTTTCTCCCAGTCAGCAGGCTGGAAGTCCAAAGTCGAGGGGTGGGCAGGACGCGCTCCCCCAGAGGCTCCAGGTGAGATTCCTTCCTGCCTCTTCCAGCTTCTGGCGGGTCCAGCAGGCCTAGGCCTTCCTTGGCTACTGGGTGCGTCTCTCTGATCTCTGCCTGTGTCCTCACATGATCTCTTCTTTGTGTGTCTCCTCCCCGTCTTATAAGGACAGAAGTCTTGGACTCAGGGTCCACTCTAATCCCATATGAACTTATCTTGATTAATCACCTCTTCATAGACCTTATTTCCAAATAATGTCATATCCTGAGATTCTAGATGGAACACTCTGTCTTTTTGATATTTATTTATTTATTAGTAGCTGCACCAGGTCTTACTGGGTCACACAGGGTCTTCAGTCTTCACTGCAGCACTCAGGATCTTTGATTGGGGCATGGGAACTCTTAATTGCATCATTCAGGATCTTCTTGTTTCCTGACCAGGGATTGAACCCAGGCCCTCTTGCATTGGGAGCACAGAGTCTTACCCACTGGACCACCAGACGTTCCCTCGTTGCTGGCTCTGAGCAGTTCTCGTCTGTCTCCCAGGTTGTCACACCTGTTTCCTTGGTCCCCTCTCCGGCCCCACGGCCCACACAGTTGTCCCCAAAGGCTAATATGGAGCTCTGCGAACACTCCCAGGGTGAGTGTGTCGAATGAATGGATGGACAGCTGGCCGGGGATAGGGAATTTTAGGAATTTTAGTGTCTCGCCTAGTGGTGGTCCTGGGGAGGATCGTGGGGAAGATTTTCCAGCTCCCTGTGGTCGGTCACGTGTGCCCAGGTACAGAGTGAGTTGGAATTGGCACATCTGGAGGGCAGGGGTCTGGTTCCTGGTGGCCCGTCGTGTGATGGAGAGAGGCAGCGAGAACTGAGAACCAGCAAACTCCCCCGGGAGTGCCTGCACCCAGCTCTGCACTGTCTCCTGCGGGGGAGTGGCCAGAGAGGAGCAGGATGGGGGGCCCTCCTAATACTCAGCAGACATCACATGCAGAAGGAACGTCTGGGTGACCCTCCACTGCCATCTGTGAGGGGGTCACTTCTCAGCCTCCTATGCTCCCCTCGCCGGAAAGAGCCCCCAGCTGCAATGTATCTGGGGCTCCTCAGGGTGGAGTTAGGGGTCCCCAACCCAGAGACTGGGGTGTCAGCCAGCTCTGGAAGCTGGTGGCTGTAGCTCTGTGGTTTGTCCTGGGTCTGGAGGGATGAAGAGGTGGGGGGCAAGTCTCCAGGGTCCCCTCCCCTTTCCAGAAATGCTCACCAGTGAATCCAGTTTATACCCAAATGCCCTACCCCTACCCCAGGGGTAGCTCATTTGCAATGAGCTCCTGGGGTCCACATCCCTGTCTGGTGCTGAGACTCCGCTACCAGGACGAAATTTCTCTCTCCCTGCCTGCCACTCCCTCCAATTACCTGCTCTGTCTTTGAGGAGAGGATCTTTATATTCAGGAATCCACATTGGCAGCCACTCCTAGGACCCTTTGATCACAAAATAATAGGCCAGTTAAGTGCCTCCGCCCATGGGTGCTTCTCTGGTTCTGAATCCTGGTTCTGAATTCCTCTCTTCTGGAACTTTGAACTTTCTGATTTGTGGAAAGGCCTTACATTTTGTCACCATTCACCTATCCTCTCCTCCCATCCACCCATCCATGCATGCATGCATCCATCCATTCATCTGTCTGTCCATCCATCCATCCATCCAGTGGCTGTTCTAGATGCCAGGATATACAATCTCTGATAGACAGGCAGTCAGATAAGCAAGTTATCTAGTCTCTTAGACATTTATAGGTACAGTGGAGAAAGAGAGACTAGGATGGAAAGAGGGGACCGAGGGTTGGGAGGCAGCCTCAGCAGGGTGGCCAGGGAGACCTCACGGAGAAGGTGACAAGGAGCCAGGACTCAGGGGAGGATGGGAGATAGCCAGGCAGTGAGGGGAGCGTTCCCCAGCTGAAAACACAGCATAGGGAGGCAAGGGGGGGCCTGGCACTCCCAGAAGAGCAAAACAAAGAGACAGAAATGGGTGATGGGGAACAGGGCTCGGAGGGTGTGTGCAGAGGAGGGCATGGGGCTCAGGGAGGGGCTGTTCCATAATCCAGGTGAGAGATGACAGTGCCTGCCTGCCTGGGTCCTGGGCTGGCAGTGCTGCTGGGTGGGTGGGGCAGGGGGGTCAGGGCTGGTGGGAGGGAAACAGTTAGATTGAGAGATTTTGAAGGTAGACCACAGGTTCAACTAAAGTTTTGGATAAAGAAAAGAATTGTAGATGCTTTATTTTTTAAACAGCTTTCTTGAGATATAATAATTCACGTGTAATACAATTTGCCCAATTAAGTGCACAATTCAATAGTTTTTAGTGTATTCACAGAAATGGGCAACCATCAGCGTCATTTTAGAAGGGCTGTTGGCTGGGAGCAGAACAAGGGGCAGGCCTGGTCCACACTTTGCACCCAGTAGGTTCCTGGGAAGATGGGTATAGGTTGACTGCCAAGGTCAAGGCCCAAGGACAGTGGTTCTCAGATTCTAGCATGTGTGAGAATCACCTGGGTGCTCGTTAAAAAAGCAGACTCTGGACTTCACTGCTAGTCCCGTTGTCGAGACTTCACTCTTGCTATGCAGGGTGTGTTGGTTTGATCCCTGGTCAGGGAACTAGATTCCGCAAGCCACCACTAAGGATTCACATGCTGCAACAAAAGATCCCTTATGCTGCAGTTAACACCTGGTGTAGTCAAAAAAAAAAAAAAAGGCTGTCACATTGGCTGACAGGCGCTGTGGGGACACAGAGCAGAAGCCCCTCAGTACCAAGTCTAGGGATGTGTCCCAGGGGTTCGGCCTCGAAGCTGAGGTCTGAAACGGGAGCTGGAATTAGCCAGGCAACACTGGGGAGCGGGGAGAGAGGAACCGACTGGTGTTGGGGAGGCTGACCCGAAATCCTGCAGCCAGATCTGTGGGAAGCAGAAAGTGTTCTGGGTGCGCGGTAGCCTGGCTGTCAGCAGACCCATCACAGGTTAGGTCGTGTCTCCCAAAAAGATATGCCGAAATCCTAACCTCAGCATCTCAGAGGGCGGCCACTTTTGGAAATAGGCTTGTTGCAGATGTAGTAAGCTCGTGTGACTGGTGTCCTGAGAGGAAGAGGAGGAGAGACAAAGAATGGAGGCAGGGGGAACAGGCCATGATTGACACAGGGCAAGGTGGGCGAGACTGGAGATGCCCATTGATGAGCCAAGGGCTGTTGAGAGCCGTCCAAGCTGGAGGGCAGGAAGGCACCACTCCTAGAACCTTGGGGAAACAGGGCCCCTTGATATTGGACTTCTGGCCCCAGAACCATGAGGGGATACGTTTCTGTTCCTTTAAGCCACCAGGTTGCAGGACTTTGTTACAGTAGCTTCAGGAAAGGAATACAAGACCAGGTTCAGGTTTTGTGCAGGGACTTGGGAGTCTTGTCCGGCGGGGGTGGGCGGCCCCCTGGGCAGGTGGCCTGCTGGAGCCTCAAGTGCAGTCTGGTGGAGTCTGGCTGGCAGCAATGACCAGGAAGGGTCACCCTGGGGACAGTGTGTGCGGAATGTCCACTCGCTCTTGCCCCGCCCTCTGTCCTGCCCTTGGCCTTAACCTTCCCCTCCCCAGGGGAGACCCGAGAACTAAGGAATCGGTGACTGGCCCTGGCCCTCTGCATGGCCACCAGGTACCAGAGGAAGAAGACGTTCCTGCACGATCAGAGCCCCGTCTGGAGTTTTAGTGTTTGAAGAGACGAGGAGTACCTGGGTCCTCGGTGACACTGGGTTCACATGAGAAGGAAGCTGCTCTCAGGTTTAACTGCCTTCATGATTCCTCCCCGGAGTGGGGAGGTCCTGAGAGGGAGCCAGACCCTGGCTTCCTGGGAAAGTGTGGCCCACGTGTCCGAGGCTACAAACGGGAAACGAGTCTACTTCCAGAGGAGATGTGGATTTCCAGACCGTTCCACCAGAGAGCAGCCTGGGTGTTCCAGACATCTTTGTCTATGGAGTCCAAGCTCTGGAGCTATGACTGAGGGTAACAGATGGTTGCCTGCTCTGATAACCATCCATTACCAGTTGATCAATGCTCTGGAGGCTTTGGGGGTTGGTGCAGTTCAAGGAGCAGCGGGTGGGAGGTGGTCTTCTGCCCTTCCTCTGTGACCCCAGGTCTTCTCCAAGTATGTGTCCAGATTTGTGCTCAGGGGCCCAGCCTGATATCAGCGCCCTCCCCTGGCCCTTTCTGGGAGGCTGCACTTTATAGGGGAATGGATGGGTGATCCCAGGAACACCGGGCCCCAGGGATGGGGTGATTCTTGGGTGTAAGGGGTTGGAAATATCAGGTTGACAGGGACACCATTACCATTTGGAGCCTCCCTGAAAGGCCAGAGCTAGAAGCCTAGGAGCCATCCCTTTACATCTGGCTTTGCCCCAAGGGGCTTGGCAACATACGGGCAGGTTCTTTTCGGTCTCTGGGCTTCAGTCTCCTCATCTGTGAAATGAGAAAGCTGGGTTAGAGAATTCCTAAGTTTCCTTTTAGTTCAACAAGGCTGTAATAGGAAAACCACCCTAAGGCTGAACAACGAGACGAGCTCGGGGGCCATGAACCTAAAGATTCAGAGGTAGAACCGGCCAGTCTCGAATTTGGGGAAGCCCTTTGGGAGAGAAGGCAGAGGATCTGGCATCATGGCTGTGGGCAGCGGCTCTGCTGGAAGGGTCCACAGGGTGGAGTATCCCCTGTGTTGCTGCTGCCCCAGCTTCTCCTATTGGCTTGACCTTCCTCTGCAGTCTCCTCTGAGTGGACCTAGGGCTGGGGGGCCCCTGAGGGTGGGATCTGCTAAGGATGATGCCTCACTCCCGAGCAGGCGGGAGTGGGCCTGGGGCTGCTGAGGGGGCGGGGCTGCTGGCGGCGCCCAGGCCAAGGGCCGGCTGGCCGTGGTTGGGCCGGGCAGAGCAGTGTACGAGGCACCTGCCCCGAGCTGCCAAGTGCCGCTGAGCGGGAGCTGGAGCCGCCCTCAATCAGCTCAGGTGCAGCCAGAGCTGTGTCTCGAGGCCCGAGTTGCTCCTGAAGGGCTTGATGCTCCCTGTGCTCACTGGTCAGAGGGGTGGTGTCGAGGCTGCTTGGGCCCCCCAAGTGGCCTGTCTCCCACTGTGCTGCCATTTCCCAGAGCGGGGAAAGGCCTTCACCTGTCCTCATGCTGATGTGACCCCTCACGCACCTTTGCGTTGGGGTGAAATGCAGGGCCACCTCGGAGTGACAGGAGGGGCCTGGGAGGCAGAGGACAGAGGGGGAGCTGTGCATGGTCGTGGAAGTTTCTGAGTGAGTCGGGGCTGCGTGGAAGTGGGAGTCAGTGACCGCAGGAGTTAGCCTGGGGCTCGGCAGGATAAAGTCCAGGCACAGGCGTGCCAGTAGCTCAGCCTTGTTCCTGTCCCAGGCCAGCGGGAACCGCAGAGAGCAGGGACACCCACAGCTCCTCTCTGAGCTGCTTCCGGCTGGAAAAGGGGGAGAAGGACCCGGGGCAGAAAGACCTCACCTGGCCCATGGATGGACCACTTAGAAACGAGGTTGAGAGGAGTAGGGTGCAAGTGAGCCAGGGTGGCTCTCATCTGAAGCCAGTTCTGTTTTGCCCTATCCAGTGAACTTGGGATTCAACCTGGCATCTTTGCTCGTCTAGGAAATTATTATTATTATACTTGACATTTGTAGAATGCTTTTTTTTTTTTTTGGTTCTGTACCAACTTTCGGGCTTTTAATTCCCTGAACCTGGGCCCACGGCAGTGAAAGTGCCAAGTCCTAACCACTGGGCTGCTGAAGAATTCCCCGTAGAGTGTTTTAAACATCACCTGATGTTTAAAATACTCCGAAGAGGTTGGCAGAGCAGGTATCGTTCCCTGCTGCATTTTATGGGGGGAAGGAGCTGGGTGCAAGTCAGTGAGGGGCAGCCTATATACTAACCGCATGGGCGGTGAGGAAGATGTCAAGGAGCAGAGCCCAGCTCTCCTGGCTTCTGACTGAGTCCAGAAGGATCAGTCTGGCTCTGGGTCTCGTGACAAAGGAAAGCCCTGAGATGAGGGCATGGCCCAGGAAGGTGTCAGATCAAGTTCCTTAGCTCAAGAACCAAGCTGACTTCCCCCTACTTCCCCGGCCTGGGGAGGAGGTGGGTCTGTGCCCTTGCTCCTCAACCTGCCAAGCCCACGACGACGGCTCTGAGCTGAACCCAAGGCGTCCATCTGACAGGGGCCTCCGGGAGCCACTCTCCTCTAGCCCCCAGCGGGTCGCCCCTTGTCCGGTGCCCCAGAGTTAGACCATCAGTCCTCCCAGAGGTGGTCCTCACGCTCCCAGGAAGGTTGTTTCTTTGGGTGGGGAGGTGGAGGTGGGGGAGGCTACCTGCCTACCTCAGCCCATCTCAGAATGCAGCCTGTGTCCCTACTCCCTGCCTTTCCCCCCCACCCAGCTAGGCCCCTCTGAACGGAGGAAGCATTGCCAACGATTCCTTCGAGGATCTGTGCTCCCTTGAGGCAGGGAAAGCCGTGTGCTCCATGGAGTGTCCAGTCACTCCCCCAGGGCTTAAGGCTTAATGTCCTACTTCTTCCAAAGGTACTTGCCTTTTGAAAGTGAGTGCTTACCCTTATCCATGAATCCTCTGGGCATCAGTGTATACACCACAGCTGTGGAATCCTGGGCAAATTTCCCAGTGTACCTCCTGAACTGAGAATTCCTGGGAATTAGGGGTGGGGAATGGGGATGGAGTTATTCTGTCAGTCTCCGGACTTTATGGGTTAAGAACAATTGTGTTAAAGTCTTGAGCATGGTTTTCAAAGCAAGGAAGAAGAGGGCAGGCTGAGAAGTTGCTGTCCTTCTGAGGTTGACTCACCCCCTCTCATTCCGAGGTTGGTGGAGAGCAACCAGGCACAGGAACAGCGCATGAGACTTGGAGTTGGTACAGAGATGGGTCCCAGAACCAGCCCGCTGCTGACTAGCCTAACTAGTCCTGTGGTCTTGGGATAATCATTTATCAGAGTTCTAGGATCCTGACCAGTGAAATCAAACCAGTTGGTCTGTGCGGAGGTCCCCTCTGACCCCCTATCCCATGGTTCCCACTGGCCGCTGCCCTTGTCATCCTGCCCCATGCCCTGGGTGAATCATTTTGGGGCTAGAGTCCAGCCTGGGACAAGCTGTCCTGGTGGGATTAGCCTTGACTTTAGGAGCTTGGCCAGGAAGCCAAAGAACCTTCTGAGAACGGCTGCCTGCCGGGGCCCCTTGAGGAGGGTGTCCACCGAATGGCGAGGGAGAGGGCTTTAGGGTCCCCGGGGGGAAGTAGGCACTTCCCTCCTAAGTTCCTTTCCAGTATCAGCATCTGTAAACCATCTGAAGTCTCATTTGTGAAGCGAAGGAACAAGGGGCCTTGAGTGGCGAATATTTACTCCGTAAAATAAGGTCGAGAAAAAATGTGATGCCAGAGGGGCCGCTGCCATCTGCTCAGTCCAGGAGCGTGCAGGGACGCAGAAGTGTCAGCCTGCCGTCGTGAACGTGAACTCCGAAGTGCTCTCTGCTGTACCTGAGGCACCGCCGGTGAGACACCCAAGTGTCTGGGCAGAGGAAAGCCTAGTGAAAGACAGGGGACTCCCTGGGCACCCTGACCAGTATTCTTGGCTCCCGGGGGCAGACGTGTCTGGAGGTAGAAGTGGAAAGGAATTGTGCCCCCGGGGACTTTTTTTTTTTTTTTTTTACCACATGTGCATTCTGGTGTATGAGTAATGGTATATCTTACCTGTGATGATCTCTTTTCTCCTGAGGTCCAGTCCCAACCTCAGGACAGATTGTCTGACACTTGGGGGTGGCCCGGAGCAGAGCTTCTCACATGCAGGTGTTCGTTAGAATCACCTTGTGAAACACCCGGATTCACACTGACCCAACCCTGGACACGGGGCATCTTTGTCAGGAAAGCCCTGCAGGGCTTGGGTGCCACTTGCCACAGGCAAGAGATCTCGGGTGTTGTTTCTTGGTGAGAATGCTAGCCCATCCCTGGATGGCCTGTCAAGCCCACGCTGGACTTTCCTGTGTCTGCTTCCTCCTTTCCAGAGAAGTGAATAATCAGTTAATAATCCTTGCTTTCCCTGCTTCAGAGGACCACTGGGGGGTGAAGAAGAACACAGAGCTATTTGAGGGGAAGCCTGAAATTCAGCGTGAAGGTCAGATGGCCTCTAGCTCCCTGCTGGGCGCATGTTGATCAGCAAAGTGAAAAGATGCTGTTGGGGAGGCTTCTTGGGCTGTTAGAGGAAATGAGCAAGAGGAGGAATTCTCAGGAAAAAGGCAGCGGAGGCAGAATAGTGGTTGTCACACCCTCCTTAGGCAGTAGGGCAGACAGACCCAAGGAGAGCTGGCTGGGCAGGAAGTACCAAGGGGGTGGCTGAACCCTAGCTCCTTCATCTCCCCTCACCCCCTAAACCCTTCCATGGAACCCTAGCACCCCATGGGACATGGTCTGTGGGATCAGAAAGAACTCTAGACTGAGGGCCATGACCTTGGGCTCTGTCCCAACCCTACCCCTCACCTTGAGCAAGTCTCTAAACCTCCCCGGCCAGAGCTTCCTCCTCTGTAATGGACTCACCAAGGCCCTGGGCAATTCCACAGTAATCTGAGTCCCTGTGAAAGCATTTGGGAACAGTTAGGAGCTGGAAAAAAAATCTGGTGTTTGGCAGTGGAGAGAGGAACTGAGCCTGGGGCCCCCACTGAGGCTATGGGCAGGGGAGCAGCTGAGCAGCTGACTCCTGCAGAGAAAGGCTGATGACAAAGAGGGTGTCAGGAGAGAAAACGGAGCCAGTTTATGCTGTGCCCTGCCCCGGGGCACCTGTCGGGCTCAGGGGCCTTCCTTGATCTCCAGGGTTGAGCCAGGGGCTTGCTATTTGCATACGCTGACGTTAGCACCCAGGCTTGCCTGGGGCCTGGGTGGCTACCTTGGCAGCAGCACATACAGTGTGGTACTGCATGTTCTGGGAGAGCCTGAGACCCATCTTACCAGGCTCTCAACCCGGCCGGGGTGTCCTGGGTCCTCTGCGCCCCCCACCGCTCCTCCGGGGCCACTGGGGGGCTTCCACAAGAATTTGAGGAAGTCAGGGTGGGTGGTTTGATGTCACAGAATTGAACTAAGTTTAACCAGAGGCTCTTTAAGCCTCTGAGCTGCTTCCAGGAGGAGAGATTGGACCCAATGGCACAGCTGCTTCCTGGGCTTTGAGCTCTAGAGACCCAATGGCACAGCTTGTTTCATTGAGAGACTTTCTCTCAGAGAAGTTATTTTTAGCCTGGGAAGGAAGATCATGGGGATGAAGTCATCACCCTCGCTCTTTGTCACTGGAAGGGCAGGCGAAGCTTGGCCCTAAGTCATAAAAACCAGGGAAGAGTATGGATGTAAATAAGTAAACACACATGCACACACCTGAGTTCCTGTCTAGGGCCCAGGTGTGGAAATACACAGCAGTGCAAAGGTCACGTGTATCCCGAGAGTCTGGGCTCCTTATCTCCCTTCAGATGACACAGCCCTCCCACCTCCACTGGGCCAGAGGATGTTCTGAGAATAGCAGAAGTGCTGCAGGTAGTCAGACCCAGAGTCCCTTCAGCCTGGTATCATCACCACCATCAACACTATCACATCACCATCACTATCACTGTCACCATTACTTTGGCCACTTGATGAGAAGAGCAGACTCAATGGAAAAGACCCTGATGCTGGGGAAGACTGAGGGCAGGAGGAGAAGGGGATGACAGAGGAGGAGATGGATGGATGCCATCACCGACTCGATGGACATGAATTTGAGCAAACTCAGGAAGACAGTGAAGGACAGGGAAGCCTGGCATGCTGCAGTCCATGGGGTCACAAAGAGTCAGGCACGACTTAGCAACTGAATGACAACAGTCACCATTATCATCCTCAGTACCACCACCATCATGACCATCCCCATCACCATTATCATCATCACCACCAGCATCACCATTACTAGCAACATCGCCATCATCACCATCTTCATTATCATCACCACCAGCATCAACAGCATTAACAGCAGAGGGTGACAGGGCCTGTTGAAAGAGGGTGGACTCCCCAGAGGAGAAGCCCCGATCACTGCTATTCCAAGGTCATTTGCTAAGCCCTGGTGACCCATCTAATTTGGAAGCCTCCAGTGGGCACATGAGTGGAGAGAGGCCAGGAGCAGAAGCCTTGGGGTCAGGGTTATTTGGCTGGGTAGCATTTCCCTTCTGCAGAGGATCTTTCCAACCCAGGGATCAAACTCAGGTCTCCCACATTGCAGGCAGATTCTTTACCAGCTGAGCCACAAGGGAAGCCCAAGAATACTGGAGTGGGTAGCCTATCCATTCTCCAGCCAATCTTCCCGACCCAGGAATTGAACCAGCGTCTCCTGCATTGCAGGCAGATTCTTTACCAACTGAGTTATGAGGGAAGCCCCTGAGTAGAATCACCCCCGCTAATTTTTTGGAGGGGGTTACAGTCCTGATGCTGGGGCTACACCCTGGACTAATTAATTCAATGAGAACCTTCAAGGAGGGGGAGAGGAGTGGGATCAAGAACCAGGTGTTTCCACATACAGACAGTGGCGAGAACCACGGGTTTAGAGGCAGTTTTATAGGCTCAGGTTGACTAGTAATCCTGAGTCAGTGGTTCTGGGCTGGGGCCTGAGAGTTGGCATCTCTACTGATTCTCCCACCTGCTGATGCTGCAGGTGCCTGGACCAGGCTGAGGAGTGTTGGGAGGGGTGCGGGGTGGGGTAGGGGGCGGGGGAGAACCCCCCGCTGCAGGATCAGAGAATCTCCTTTGCAGTTCCGAAGTTAAATGGCCTCAGCCAGTTGCTAGCTGTGTGATGTTGGGGGCAAGACATTCAGTGCCTCTGATTCCAGTCCTCTCATCTGTAAAATAGGGGTGAGTAAGACTTGTTTCACAGAAGCAAGCAAATAGAGTAAGATCAAGTTCATGTTTTATACATCCAGTGCTCAAGCACTGCCTGGCACCCTGAATAATTGTCCAAATGTATCTCATATGATATCTATATATCTATCTTGCTGCTCAAAGGCCTGTCTATCTCTTGATGCTAAGTCGCTTCAGTCGTGTCCGACTCTCTGCAACCCCATAGACGGCAGCCCACCAGGCTCCCCCATCCCTGGGATTCTCCAGGCAAGAACACTGGAGTGGGTTGCCATTTCCTTCTCCAATGCATGAAAGTGAAAAGTGAGAGTGAAGTCACTCAGTCGTGTCGGACCCTTTGTGACCCCATGGACTGAAGCCCACCAGGCTCCTCTGTCCTCTGTCCTCTGGGATCCTCCAGGCAAGAGTATTGGAATGGGTTGCCATTGCCTTCTCCATGTCAATCTCTTGGGTTAAACCAAATTCCTGCCATAGATTTTTATTTCCCCAGAGGTTGGGGGCAGGGCAGATAGAGATTCAGGCAGAAGAATGAGGACTTACAGGTATTCAGGTGGTAATGAAAGAAAATTTTAATGCATTAGCTCCCCAACTAAGGGACCAGGAATTCTGAATGTACCCAAATCTCCCCATGGACCTCTTCACAGCACTTTGTGGGGTTGGGGTGGGGGGTGGGTCAGGCAGGTTCTCAGCCTACAATCCAGGAGCCAGAGCGGGTGCATCCAGGGAGGGCAGAGGTACCAGTCAGAAGGGACTCCCATGTGCTCCCCTCAACATAGCATGGCATGGAAGGCCTGGACAAGGAGTGGGCAGTTCTAGGTTCCACTTGCCCACTAGCCACCTGGTGTTTTGGGCAAATCAAACACTCTCTCTAGACCTTCAGCTCTGAAATCTGGTTGATAGTAATAACGGAGGTGAAAGGGGTCACAAACGTGAGTGGAGGGAGTATTACATCAACATATGGGCTCCTTCAAACTTCCCATCCTTCTGAATTTGATAGCAGATTGTGTCTGTGGGGATTAATGAGAAACTATTTGTGCCTGGCCCTTAAGAGGCTTCCCCAACTTTCAGGGAACAAGGGGGTGGGTACTCCCAAGAAGTGGCTTTTCTTTGTGGGAGGCAGAGCTGAGCTGGCACTGAGGCAGGATGCTCCTTCCTCAGAAAGAGTCCTGTGAAACGAGGGAGACCCAGGAGCATCTCAGCGACCCTGAGGCAGGGCCCCCACTTTGCCCTCATCCCCATGTGCCTGCAATGTCCGGCTCTGCAGGGCTCCTCCTTAAACACGTCCCCACCTGGGTGGGAGGGCTCGGAAGTACTAGACCCCACCCTCTGTTCTGACCCCACTGTCCAAATGCATCACACTCATCCCTTGACAGAGGCTCCTGGCACATTCTGGGACCCTACCTGCCCTCTGCTTTGCCCTCCTAGTGCCCCTGGCTCTCCCCTTAAAGCCCTCGGCCCTTAGAAGGGGATCCCCTCGGAAGGGGTTGGTGAAGGCCATCGAGAAGCCCAGGCCTGCCCCCATGGGTATCTCCTCCTGCCACACGTCCCCTCTAATCTAAGGTAGAGAGGCCAGAAGATGCTTGCCCTTAAGAGGACAGAGTTGGATGTGTGACTTAATAAGGTTGGGAGCCATAAGTAATCCCCCGAGTGCTGTGCCCCGTAACCCAAGAGGACCTGGCCCGCAGGCACCTGTTTTCACTCCTTTGCCGATAGCAGTATAAAAAGCACGCTGCTTAATGACTCTAGGAACTGACCAGGGGTGGCAGTTCCCATCGGCCCTGTCTTGGAAAGATCTGCCGGGCGAGCCAGGCTGCACGTGCCCGCCCGCACGGTTGAGGAAGGACTGGAAGGGCGGCGCCCAGCTTCCATCCCCCCGGGATGCCGGGGCGGGGCTGGGGCGGGTCAGCTGCTCGCTCAGAGCCCAGGCTCGGGTCAGGAGGGGGCACGCCCGCTCTGCCGGCCACTCGGGGCGGTTCCGAAGACGAGGGAGGGAGGAGCCCCACCGTCCCCGCAGGTCCGCACCGCTCTGCCTCTGGGAGACAGGCTGAGTTTTTAGAGTTGTGAGAAGCAAAGCGCGTGCCAACCCCTTGACACTGACCCCTCGTGTTCTGATCATCTAGAACTGCAAGTTTCCGCTTCGGGTGGCACGGAAGATGTTGGCAATTTGTTGGAGAATCATTTCTCTGCCGGAGACGCAAGTCTAGAGGAGAAAGAAAGGGCGCTTCGGGCAGAGGCGGCCCCTGGAGAGACGCGCCCGCTCCTTCACCCCCCAGAAGGCGGGGAGGATGGGAGCTCGGAGAAGACAGCGGCCGACGGCCTGAGCTCCGATCCCGATCCCGATCCCGAAGCCAGCCTCTCCAACGCCTCGGCCTCCGAGTCTGCTGCCCCCGGGGAACCTGCGGGGCCCGGGGCGGAAGATGCGGGCCCGCCGGGAGCAGCGAGCGCCCTTCCCCCAGGAAGGGAGGGGGAGCCCGGGGAGGAGGAAGGGGCGCGGGAGCTCAGCTCCGGAGAGGGCCCAGGACAGGAGGCGGAGGGACCGGCTGGGAGCGGCGAGGTCCCCGAGGAAGCCGCGGAGGCGCTAGGGGAAGCAGCGGCGGGGTCCCCAGAGCCTGAGAACTCAGAGGACTCTCCCAGCCAGGAGGTCGAGACAGGAGGGGAGGGCAGCCCAGGGCCCGGTCTGGAGCCAGAAGTGACTGATGGAGCCGCGGATGTGGACGCAGAAGCCGCGCAGAGGACGGAGGACCAGGCGGAACCCAGCTCCATCTCGGCCGCGGCCGCGGAAGACGCTGCCGCTCGCGAAGAGGAGGGGGGCTCCCGGGAGCACCCGAACGAGGCCTCCTCTGAAGAAGAGGGGGGTGAAGAATCCGAAGAGGAGAGTGGCGACGAAGAGGACAGCGGCGACGGGGCTAGTTCGGAAGAAGCCGGGGGCGCCTCGGAGGAGGAGGAAGCCGAGAAAGAAGCTGGGGAAGGAGCCCACGCGGCAGCGGGAAACGCGAGCCCCGGGGAGGAGGAGTCCCTGGAGGAATCGCCCGAGGGTGCCGACGCGCAGGAGCCCAAGGAGGAGGGGCCACAGGGTAGGGGGGCGTCCCGAGGCTGCCCACCTCCCCCCGCCCGGCACCTCGACGGTGGGGGCTGCTTCGGGCATTTTGGCGGCTGCAGTCCTCCCGGAGGTTTTGTATATAGAGGCAGACAGGGACCCGCAGGGCGGGCGGGAGAGCCTCTAGCCAACCGCGGGGGTCGTGGGGCATAGGCCCCATGGGGGTTCCCGGCCCTCTGGGTGCCTCCAGGCTGTTCCTTAATCACTTATCCCCACTTCAGAGAGATTCACTGAGAGCCTGCACCTTGGAGGGCCCAGAGGAACCTGGTTACATCTGAGTTAGGCCATCAGAAACTTATCCGTTAGAGTCCCTCCTTTAACACAGACCAGTGCTTAAACCCCAAGGACAAGGGACACGGGCAGGATTTGAGGCCGAAGGCGGGCTGGTGAGTGTGAGGGGCATTGGGGGACCACGTTGGTCGGCTAGCTCCTGGGACCTCCACTTGAAGACTAGGTCGTGTCAGGATCCTTAAACACTGGGCTGGCTGAGACACTAACGTCCAGCAGATGTCTGTCCGGCAGATGAGTGGCTGCAGCAGCCACTCTCCGGGCTAGGGGACAGGGTGAGGGGATGGAAGTGGGCAGGACCTAAGCTATTGGGCAGCATTAGAGGCGTGTCCAGCACTGGCCTCATCCACTGAGTACGCTGACCTGGACCCGGAATTGGCTTGTAGGATGGAGGCACTGGAGTCAGTCTTCAGTTTCCAATGCAGGTTTCCTTGCAAGAACTTCATTTCCACACTGGTAGGGTATTTGCAATGGGGGACCCTTCCCCTTAGCTCCCAGATCTGGGTCTGATGGCAGAAAGGATCACCCTGTCAAGACACATTGATTATTCTCTGCGCCCATCCCTCCTGGAACTGGTCTCCCCTTGTTCCCACAGGCCAGGTCCATCCTCCTTCCATCACCTAAAATTCTTTGTGCAATTAGCCCAGGATTAAAAAAAAAAATGGCTGTGATGTTAAGAGGCCTGGGAATGTGAGCACCCCTCCCTGGGAGCCTCAGGTGGTCACGGGCACCTCTGGCTGGGTCAGAAGCAACAGTGTACCCCCACTCCCTCCCCCCTCTCCCTACTCCCCCTCCCCCTCCGCTCCCCAAGACTGCCTGTAGCGGCTCTTCCTGATGAAATGCTCACTTGACCAAGCCAGTGGTCCACCTAGAAACTGAAAGGCAGTCTCCTATAAACTACTCCTTCTCCTGTCCTGGATCTCAGCTCACAGGCACCCCTCAGGAAATTTTCCAACTTTCCCTAAGATGTCATAGGCACACGTCTTAGGCCCTCCCAGCTTTTGGACTCTTTCCTCCCAAAGCCACATCGATGCCTGTAATTGTATTGCTTTTCAGGTTACTTCTCCCCCTCTCCCTGCAGACTGTGGAAAACTCCACGTGGGCAGAGCTGGGTCGGTTTGGGGCACCACAGCATTCACAGTGCAATGCTCCATGCTTGGCGCGTGTATAGTAGGTGCTCAGTCAACATTTGCTGAACACCTAGAATGGATCGTGGAGCTTCACAGATGTTGAGTTTGGATTTTCAAAGTCCCTCCTAGAGACAGAACTCCGTGCAGTTGAACCTGGACCGGCTCCAGTCAGCACTTGCTTGTGATCCTGCCCCACTCTGCCCACTCCCCAGCTTGCCTGACTGGAGGGACCCCAGAGCCAATGGCTCCTCGCTCTACCCTAACCCCCGATTTCTGCGTCTTTCCCCAGAAGAGGCGGAAGATGTGAGTGAGGAAGCCCCGCTGAGGGATCGCTCCCACATCGAGAAAACTCTGATGCTGAATGAGGACAAGCCAGCTGATGACTTCTCTGGTAACCAGAGGCAGGAGCTGGGTGGGGCCGGGTGGGGCTGGGAGAACCCCAGGACCAGTGGCCAGGCAGAGCCTCTGAGTCTGTAGCTGACGCTGGCAGACACGCCAGGGGAGGAGGAGAGCCCTGGAGTTGAAGGGAGAGGAGCACTTTCTCTTCATGGAGGAGGCTTTGTGAGCTGGAGGGCTCTGGGTTGGCGGGGAGGAGGAAAGGCAATCCGAACAGAGGGGCTGATTGGGGAAGTACATGGCAGAGCTGCGACCTGGGGACTGTTGTTGTTCAATTGCTCAGTCATGTCCCACTCTTGGGGACCCCATGGACTGCAGCATGCCAGGGTCCCCTGTCCCTCACTGACTTCTGGAGTTTGCTCAAGCTCGTGTTGATTGAGTCGGCGATGCCATCCAACCATATCACCCTCTGTCACCCCCTTCTCCTCCTGCCCTCACTCTTTCCCAGCATCAGGGTCATTTTGACAGCATCCGAGTCGTGGCCGGGGGAAGGTTGTTCATCACACTGGCTTCAATTTTTACAGTTTATAAAGCCCTTTCGTGTTTGGTATTCCATTTCACCCTCATAATAACCCAAGGCTGTCGGCAGGGCTTTCTGTCTCCTAATCGATAAGCCAGTGAGAGCTCAGGGTGAGGCTGGGGTCTGCTCTGGCAACAGCAGGAGATGGGCCACTGACCGGCAGCTGGAGAGCCTGACCCTCGTGCTCCGAGTTTGTCCCTCTCTGCACTTCACCCCGGGAGCCGCTTCTCCCTGGAGCCACATTCTTCCCAAGAAGACACTTGGGATGTCTGAATCCTCCCAGGGGCACCAGGGATGCAGTGGAGGGTGCAGGGCTGGGGTGGCCATGCCTGCTTGCCTCTGATCCTAAGGCAGGTAGCGGTAGGGGGCAGAGAGAAGGAGCTGGAGTTTCCAGCACCTCGAGGTAGCTGCAGGCCGAGGTGGTGCTGTGAACTGTTGAGGGGAAGGACCAGAGGGCTAAGTTAAAAAACAAAAATGCTGTGGTGACTTTCAGGGGTGTGTGTAGGGGGAATGCCTTCTAGACAGTGCCACAGCTGCTAAGCCCCTGCCTGACCCTTAACCCTTCACCCTTCTCTGCCCCCAGTGGTGCTGCAGCGGCTTCGAAAGATCTACCACTCGTCCATCAAGCCCCTGGAGCAGTCTTACAAATACAACGAGCTTCGGCAGCACGAGATCACAGGTACCGGCCACATCTCTCCCCTGAGCCCTCGAGGCGGGGAGGGGCGGAGACCTCAGTGACCAGGGCCAGCCTTTCGCTGCAGGTGTGCCCCTTGATCTACACAGGGATTTACGTTTCCTCTGTGAGATCCATGAGTGCAGTTTGGGTTTCCAAAAGATGCCAACTTCCCTGACTGCTGTGCTCCAGCCCCCACGGGGCTCTTCATTCACTTACAGATCGCGTCTTCTGTCTCCTGTCCACTTCCCATGGGTTTGGATTCTTTTAAAAATTGATTTTCAAAATAATTTTTAAAAAATAAGATAAACTGGCAACCAAAAAAATTTCTGTGCAAGTTGAAAAAAAAAAAATCCCTGTCTTGATTTCCAGGCTCTCTGACTCCACCCTCAGAGACGCACGTGGCTAAGGTTTCTCATCAGGGCTTCCAGACAGCACTCTGCTTCCATGCTCAAGGGTGTCCTCCTTTTGTTTGACAAAGATGGGATCACAGCACACAATTGCTCTTTCTGGTCTTTGTGAATCCACCACCTTAGATAGCGTACCCTGTTGATGAACCACTGGGCGTTTGCCTCGTTCCCTTTTTAGTGTTACAGACACTACTATAGTTGTTCCATATTTCACACAAGTTCATTTGTAGGATATGTTTTTTTTTAAAAAATGCTGGAATTCAGCATTTTGATAGTTGTCGCCCAGTTGCCTTAGGTTGTCCTCTGTGTACCACAGCAACAGGAAAAAGTTCTTGTTGCCTCACAGCAAGGCCGTTTTAAAGTGTGGCTTGTCTTGGAAACCTGTTGACAATGACATCTAATTGCTATTATTGTTCTAGTTGTTGTTTCTTAAAGGGGCAGCAGAAAAATTCCTCCTTCACCTTTGGTCACCTTTCTTTTTTAAAAATTCAATTTAAAATGTTTTATTGGAGTATAGTTGCTTTACAATGCTGTGTTAGTTTCTATTGTACGGCAAAGTGAATCAGCTCTATGTATACATAGATTCCCTCTTTTTTGGATTGCTTTCCCATTTAGGTCACCACAGAGCACTGAGTAGAGGTCTCTATACTATGCAGTAGGTTCTCATTAGTTATCTATTTTAAAATAGTTCACAGGCTTCCCAGGTGGCACAGTGGTAAAGAATCCGCCTGCCTATGTAGGGGATGCAGGAGACATGGGTTTGATTCCTGGGTCAGAAAGATTCCCTGGAGGAGAAAATGGTAGCCCATTCCAGTACTCTTGCCTGGAGAATCCCATGGACAGAGGAGCCTGGTGGGCTAGTCCATGGGGTCACAGAGTTGGACAGGACTGAGGAACTGTGCATACATGCACACACGCGCACTTCAACAGTGTATATGCCAATCTCAGTCTCCCAATACGACCCAGCCTGAGGCGGGAATCTAATTTGCGTTTGAACGGGGAGTGAAATTGCACGTCCCTTCCTGTGTTAGTTGGCTGTTTCTGCATGTCTCCTGTGTTGTTCTGATGGCTGTGCAGGGAATGGGTATTGTAGGGCCTCCCTCATTTCTGCTTTACAGAAGGCGGACCAGAGGCTCAGAGAGATGCTGGGCTGCCCAGGCCACATGGCTGGAATTAGGAGCGGTAGCTTCTTGTCTCCTCCTTGTTTCACCATTCCCTTGCAGGCTTCTCAGAATGTGCACGCCAGGCAGGTGGCCCGTGGGCATGGCACTCAGCAGAGAGGGCGTCCCCGGGGCCTGATCTCTCTGTCCAGGCGCCCCTCCTCTCCTCTCTTCTCTTGCCAGTGTCTGGGCTCCTCCGAGCCCAGGGTCATCCTCCTGTGACCTCCCTCCTGGGTGCCACACCTGTAGCCTCCTGCGTGTGCCAGTGCCGCCCCCTGCTGCAGGGAGCGGAAACAGCAGCTGGGAAAACTGGAAAGGTGGTCTCGCAGGGGAGCTGGAAGGCCAGGTTACCCTTAGTGGGGCCTGGTCCAGGGAAGAAGAGGCTCCTTGTAGGATCTCTGTGGCTGTGACTGGGGATTGCTGCCACCCCACCCCCACCCTCCTGTTCCTTCCTGCTCCCCAGCCAGGGGTTGTTCAGTCATTAAATCATGTCTGACTCTTTTTGACTCCATGGACTGCTGCACGCCAGGCTTCCTTGTCCTTCACCATCTCCCAGAGTTTGCTCAAACTCATGTCCATTGAGTTGGTGATGCCACCCAACCATCTTATCCTCACCCATCCCGTCTCCTCCTGCCCTCAGTCTTTCCCAGCATCAGGCCCTTTTCCAATGAGTCGGCTCTTTGCCTCAGGTGGCCAGAGTACTGGAGGGACCTTCAGCTTCAACATCAGTTCTTCCAGTGAATATTCATCATTGATTTCCTTTAGGATTGACTGGTTTGATCTCACAACGAACTTTGGGAAATTCTTAAAGAGATGGGAATCCCAGACGTGGTCTCACACACGCATTCAAATATTGGAAAGGATGCATAGCCTAAGCAGCTTGAGGACATGGAGGGGAGACTTTTCTCTGTATACCTTTTTATACTTCTGATTTTTGAATCAATAAATGAAATCAATTAAAAATTTTAAAAATAACTGAAAGAGAGAGAAAAAAGGAAAAAAAAAAACAACCCACCACAGTGCCTCCTGTGTTGAGGCCTTGCCTGCCAGGCTCAGCAGGGCTAAGATGTCTGGACAACTTTAGGTACTAAGCTGTGCAGGGCTGGGGACTTGCCTGGTGGTCCAGTGGTTAAGACTCCATGATTCCAATGCAGCAGGTGTGGGTTTGAGCCCTGATCTGGAAACTAAGATCCCACATGCCTTGCTGCAGGGACAAAAAAAAAAAAAAAAAAAAAGCTGTGCATGGCCGACTCTATGTGCCCTAAGGGCTGGAAGTCTGCAACAGGAGATTGTGAATCTCCCACGCGGAAAGCCTCTCACTGTCCCCTCCCCATCCCTGGGTTTTGAAAGCACTGGAAAATTCTGTGTTTTCTTCTCAGGGACCTGCACTGGAGAGGCCCAGGCAGGGTGTTCTTCCCAACATGAGACAAGAACCCGAGAATTGCCGAGTCAGTGCTTGGTGGACACTGGCAAACGTGTCTTGGACTTTGGAGGCTGACATTTGAGACTGGCCCTGTGGACCGGCTTAGGCTGAGCCTGAGGAGGGGTGTTGGGAGGTGCAGCTAAGCAGAGGGAGGCAGGGGGCCGGCAGTGCCTGGTCCAGACCATCCCAGGGTGTATAAACCTCTTCCATGACTGTTTTTCTGTAACCAATCCAGGTAGCAGCATTTTAGCCTCTCCTCGGTGGCGGCTCTCTCCTGCCCCTCTTATGAATGGTGTGCTCCCAGATCTGAGCCTGGAGGTCTCCCCCAGTGTGAGCTCTGGGTCACTGTTTGTTGACCTCAGTGGATCCCTCCCTCTCGGGGGCTGGTGTGCTGTGGGTCTGTGCATGGTCCAAATGCTGGTGTGCCACAGTCCAAATGCTATCTCCTCGTGGGCGCTAACTGGGTCATCACACTAACACAGAACAAGGCGTGCTCCAGACCATACCATGCTCTGAGGTCCAGGGTAGAAACCCACAGCTCCTGATCAACTGTCTGGGGCACAACGTGAAGAACCCTGTCCCTCCACAGTGAGGAGCTTTGAGTTCATGTCCATGTCTTGTCCCTGCTGCCCACAGATGGGGAGATCACGTCCAAGCCAATGGTCTTGTTCCTGGGACCATGGAGCGTTGGCAAATCCACCATGATCAACTACCTCCTTGGCCTGGAAAACACTCGCTACCAGCTCTACACAGGTAACAGCATGACTTTCTTGTGTGCCTGTTGGTGTTTCAATGTCACATGTAAAAAGCATTGTGAAAAAAATGAAACATTTAGGGGCTGTAGTGTATGGCACAAAGTGCCAGGAAAGAGATCCTGTACCCACCAAACTTAAGCTGTAATGCCATGGGGAAAAACTTGGAGATAATGAGGTATCTATGATTCAATATACAAAGATTTAAAGGGGTTACATTTGTTTAAAAAATATATATATATATATGTAAAATCAGAAGTAAGTTAAAAGGGTATTTGACTACACAGGAAATTTTATTTTTTTTTAATTATGGTATAGCATTAATATAGGGTTTCCCTGGTGGCTCAGTGGTAAAGAATCTGCCTGCCAATGCAGGAGATTCAGGTTCAATCCCTGGTCCAGAAAAAGCCTTTGGAGAAGGAAACGGCAAGCCACTCCAGTTTTCTTGCCTGGAGAACCCCATGGACAGAGGATCCTGGTCAGCTACAGTCCATGGGGTTGCAGAGTTGGACATGACTTAGTGACTGAACAGCAACAAATGTATGGCGTAAGTGAAAGTGAAACTCAGTTGTATCTGACTCTTTGTGACGCCATGGACTAAACAGTCCATGGAATTCTCCAGGCCAGAATAATGCAGTGGGCAGCCCCTCCCTTCTCCAGGGGATCTTCCCAACCCGGAAATTGAACCCAGGTCTCCCGCATTGCAGGCAAATTCTTTACCAGCTGAGCCACAGGGAAGCCCAAGAATACTGGAGTGGGTAGCCTATTCCCTCTCCAGCAGATCTTCCCAACCCAGGAATTGAACCGGGGTCTCCTGCATTGCAGGCAGATTCTTTACCAACTGAGCTATCAGAGAAGCCCAGTGTATGGCACAGGAAGTATAGAAAACAACACTAGTAACTTTGGATGGTGACAGATGGTAACTGGACTTACTGTAGAGATCATTTCTTAATGTACGAAAATATTGAATCACACTGTTGTATACCTGAATCTACATGATGTTGTAAATCATTTATACTTCAATTTAAAAATTAGAATCTGACAGATTAAAAAAGAAAATGAAAATATTCATATACATCTTCAATATAGTAATAAAAATTATGTGCAGGAAACCAGCAGTTATACCCATGTTCACAGCAGCATTATTTGCTACGGCTGAGAGGTAGAAACAACCCAAATGTCCATCAATTGATGATGGATAAAAGACATGTGTTAATTTCATCTGTACAAGGGAGTATTATTCAGCCTTGAAAAGGAATTAATTTCTGATACATGCCACAACATGGCTGAATCTTGAAGACATTATGCTAAGTGAAATAAGCTAGACATAAAATGACAAATATCATATGATTTCACTTATATGAGGTCCCTAGAGTCATCAAATTCATAGAGACAGAAAGTGCAGGAGAGGGAATTCCCTGGTGGTCAAGTGGTTAGGACTCAGCACTTTTCCTGCTGGGGAACTAAGATCCTGAAAGCCAGGTGCCATGGCCAAAAAGTAAAAATAAATAAACACTAACTTCCATTCCTCCACTCTCCACTCCCAGTAATCTCTCCTGTGCCTCCTTTTGTATTGCTGTGATGTGACATGACTGTGTTCTTTCTAACCTGTGTGTGCAGGTGCCGAGCCCACCACCTCAGAGTTCACGGTCCTCATGCACGGGCCCAAGCTGAAGACCATCGAGGGTATTGTCATGGCTGCTGACAGCGCCCGGTCCTTCTCGCCCCTCGAGAAGTTTGGCCAGAATTTCCTGGAGAAGCTGATCGGCATTGAGGTTCCCCACAAACTTCTGGAGCGGGTCACATTTGTGGATACACCAGGCATCATTGAGAACCGCAAGCAGCAAGAAAGAGGTAATTCAACACTCATTTCTGAACAGCATGAGCACTGTCTTAGGAAACTGTTTAAGGCAGAGGAGGAGACCAGCATTGTCCAAGACTTTGGGATGCATTCTTTGCTTCCAGCCCTTTCTTTGTCATCACTGTGGTGCCTCCTAGGTGTGAGTACCTCATCCTTTTACTTCCCTGAGGAATGGTCTGGTTTGGAGGCCATCAGCATCTTCCCAGGGGGAGGGCTGGCCTTCTTGCCAGGAGCTCCTTGAGGTCCCTGCTGTGTCTTTGGGATGCACAAGCTGTCCAGGTGATCAAGGGCCTGGACTGGTTGGATCCCCTGCACTTGACCTCTGGCTTAACATGGGTCTGGGTTAAACTTGACCTTCAACTCGTCCTGGTCCCAATATCTGCTTTGCCAGACCTGCTTCAACACAATCCTGTCTTAGACTTTCCAAAGCCCTGCTTGCCTTCAGGTGGCAGGGGAGTGCCATTGAGTGTCACCATGACGCAGCACCATCTGCAGAGATGAGTCATAACGGGGCATTTGTCAGAATATATGAACAGATGGTGAATCTCAGTTTATGGTTATAACTCTCATTTTGTTATAACCAAATCCTGTTTTATAGCTAATAATAATATTATTGCTAATAATTACAGTAATAAACTAACCTTTATTGCACTCTTCTAACGCACTGGATAATTTCCATGTGTTATTGGTTGATCATTGTAGAAACATTTCAAGACAGGTATCCCTACTCTTCCCATTTTGGAAATAAAGGAATTAGGATGTATTGAGCACCTACCCTGTGACTGGATAGCAGTTTTAGTTCAGTGCTTTCCTGTGTTTCTAGCAACATCATGATCTTTATATCACTTTAGGCGGTATTGTTCTTCTTGTCATTTTTCAACGAAAATGGTAAGGCTTAGAAGCATATAATTTTCAGTTGGTCAGTGATGGAGCCCAAATTCTAGTCCGGGTCTCAATGGTAGGTCCACATTTATTTCCCCTAAGTGATGCACCCTCTCTTTTATTCCTTCTAATTCCCTGACTTATTTCCTTTAACATTTTTGCCACTGCCCCAGATCTTTTCAAGCAGTGGGAAAATCTCCATTTGGCAGAAATGTTTTGTTTTCCTGGAGCCTTGAATTCCACTGTGGATTAAAACAAGGATCAGGCCGTTTTCTTTTTTGGCCGTACCATGCAGCTTGCAGGATCTTAGTTCCCCAATCAGGGATTGAACCTGAGGCCTCAGCAGTGAAATTGTGGAGTCCTAACCACTGGACCGCTAGGACATTTCCCCAGGCTATTCTTGACTGAGGGTTGACAAGGAGCAGGAGACGTGTAATGAATTCTTTAAGTCTTCAGAAATCCAGAAAATCCCTGACGTTCTCAGTCCCTTCAAAGCCACAGAATGGTCTGGTTCCAGAAGGAGGGGCAGGGAGCCTGGGGGTGGATGAGGTCTTCCCAGCCTGACTTCTCATACCCTCTCCCCAAGGCTACCCCTTCAACGATGTGTGCCAGTGGTTCATTGACAGAGCGGACCTCATCTTCGTCGTCTTCGACCCCACCAAGCTGGACGTGGGTCTGGAGCTGGAGATGCTCTTCCGCCAGTTGAAGGGGCGCGAGTCCCAGATAAGGATCATCCTGAACAAGGCTGACAACCTGGCCACGCAGATGCTCATGAGGGTCTATGGGGCCCTCTTCTGGAGCCTGGCCCCACTCATCAACGTCACAGAACCTCCGCGGGTGTACGTCAGCTCCTTCTGGCCCTACGACTACAAGCCCGACACCCACCGGGACCTGTTTCTCAGGGAAGAGATCTCCCTCCTGGAGGACCTGAACCAGGTGATCGAGAACAGGCTGGAGAACAAGATCGCCTTCATCCGCCAGCACGCCATCCGGGTCCGCATTCACGCCCTCCTGGTGGACCGCTACCTGCAGACGTACAAGGAGAAGATGACCTTCTTCAGTGACGGGGAGCTGGTCTTTAAGGACATCGTGGAAGACCCTGATAAATTCTACATCTTCAAGACCATCCTGGCCAAGACCAACGTCAGCAAGTTTGACCTTCCCCACCGCGAGGCCTACAAGGACTTCTTTGGGATCAACCCCATCTCCAGTTTCAAGCTCCTGTCCCAGCAGTGCTCCTACATGGGAGGCTGTTTTCTGGATAAGATCGAGCGGGCCATCACCCAGGAGCTCCCCAGCCTCCTGGGCAGCCTCGGGCTGGGGAAGAACCCAGGTGCTCTCAACTGTGACAAGACAGGGTGTGGCGAGACCCCAAAGAACCGTTATAAGAAACCCTAGGTGGCCGCGTTGCCATTCTCGGGCTCCCGTCGTCGTCGGTGAATGAGCTTGTGTCCTGACTGTCCGAGAAGTCCTGGTTTATTAACCCTTTGAGCCACACTGGCAGGAACCGTTGTGCATTGGAGACGGGAGTTAATTGAGGCCAGTGGTGGGGGAAGGGGTGGGTTGAGGGGGGGAGTGGAAACTGTGAATTAGGGCCTGCTTGTCTTGTTGCTTCAAGTAGGGGCCTGACTGAGACATGTCAGGCCATACCTGCTTTTCCTGGGTCCCCTCTCTGCAGTGGGGTGGAGGGGGTGCAGAGAGCAGCTAAACTCTAGTGTAAACTGAATTAATAAGCGTCACACAGGCTAAAAGCAGCTGAAGTTCCTTTTTCCCGGATCAGCTGAGAGGCTAGAGGAGACTTGAGTTCTGCAGGGCTGTCTGCTCCGTGCACGCAGCTGCCTTCCACACAGTCTTCTGTCTGTCCCCAGCCCTTGTCTGCCTCCTGAGCTTGGGTTGGCTTCACAGGAGACAATTGTCTGAATCAACCTGGGTGTTGAGCCTACCCCTGGGCCCTCTCCCTTGTTTCTGCAAGGGGCAGGGAACGGTTTGGGATACCAGGACACTGAGCGAGAACAAGCGCTCCCCAGGCCAGTTCTCTGGCACCTTCTAAGCCAGCCGGAAGCTTGGTCCCTTTCTCGGCCCCAGGAGGAGGGTGACTATTCCATGTGTTCCGGTCATTTCCTTGTTGGAAGTGACTTCAGTGAGAGTCCCGGCAGGGCTCAGAGGGTTAATTGGTTTGCAGTGTGTCTTTGTCTATTGCATGTCTTGGAAAACTCAGACCCCAAAGGCTTTGGGTTTCAGAGGGGACAGTGGAGAGCTTGCTCCTGCTGTTGCCACAGCTTCTCCGTGGAGACACTTGGCACAGGAGTTGTTCCTTCCTGGTTCTCATCACACAGCTTTTCCTTTCGCTTCTCCATTCCCTGATGCGACAACACTCGAATCTCGGCGTAATTCCTGGGGAGTCAGAAGCAGTACCAGCCACTCGGTGCCACTGGCAACCCAGGCCTGACTGTCAGTTTCCACCTGAACTTGATGCTGATGCCCACCGAGCGCATAGCAGGGGCGCCTGGCCTTCCAGTACCAAAGAGTGTGAATGTGTGTGTGTTATGTTGTCCAAGAGAGATTAGGGAGATGACAGATGCCCGAGGGCACAGAGGGGGAGTGAGCGGTGAGAGTCCTGCCTGCCTGGCGCGCCCCCTCAGAGGGCAGGAGCAGACGGAGGGATGGGGCATGGAGGGGACAAGCCTTTTGATGGAGGATGGGTGGGTGATGAGTCTAAGTCTAGGGGACCCGGCCTGGCTGCCCCTTCCCCCCCAACCCGGAGCCTCCTTCTGCCTGTCCTGGGAGTGAGCTGTCTTGGGGGACTTCTCCAAGAGGCCCCGCCAGCACCAGAGAGTCCCCCAGACCCAAGGGAAAGCCAAGACAAAGGCAGAGGGAGAAGTGGCCTGAGGGTCAGGCAGAGGAGGCAAACGGGCACACTGGTGGCCATGTTAGGCTCACACAGAGATCTGCAGTCTGGAATTCCTTGAGTTTCTTGGAATTATCAGCAGTCTGGCACGTGCTGCCTCAGAGGCTGCTTCTTCTGGCTCCTTTGAAGGATCTAGAACCTCCCACAAGAAGACCAGAGGCCCCACCACCTCCAGGACATGTTTCTAAGGACAGAGTCAACCAGAGAAGACAAGTCTGCAGGGGCATCCGAGGAACCTGGTGACCAGCACCCGGGGAGCTGCTTCCTTCTCGTTCAAAACTAGCCCTGGCCTCATCTCTCCATCCTTTACGCTTTCAAGGGGCTGCTCTCCCACCTTGCTCCTTAATGCTCCTTCGTCCCCTCAGCTACTTTGGGCATTTCTGTTTTCCCAGCACAGAAGGGGAAGAAAAAGTGCAGAACTGGGCATTGTCGTAGCTGCCGAGGTCAGCACTGCTTTGGGAGCAGCAGCAGGAATGAGATGAAGACATTCATACGGTATTTATATTTCTGGGGGTGCGTGTGACATCATCAGTGATCTTGCCCCCCTTTTCTCCATTCGGCTTCCTTTTCTTACTCTGTTCCTCTGTTCACCCTTTGACTTTCCTTCTGTCTAACTTCCCACAGGCTTGTCTACCAGCCAGGGCTTTGAGCGCTATTTGGTGCCCTGCTCTGTGGAGGTGGATTTCAAGCAGAATTCTGACTCTTTGGGTGGGGGTGGGGGATCGTGGGGAACTGGGTGGGGAGTCAGGAATCCCCTAGGAGGAGTATCTGTGAACGTTTGTGCCTGAACAGTTGCTGTTTCTCTCCAAAGCAGAATCTTTCCAATGCTCTTTCTGTTCAGAGTTCATCAGGGAGAAACTCTCAATAAAGTTCCCATCTCTCTTTAACACCTCGTACTGTCTCGATGCCTCCAACCTGTGTAATCTCTCTCTTTTTAAAAATTTTTAAAGAATTTTGGCTCTACCCTGTGGCATGTGAGTTATTAGTTCCCTGATTAGGGATCAAATGCACACCCTCTGCATTGGAAGGCAAACTCTTAACCACTGGTCCATCCCCAGTGTAAACTCTTTCTTCCTTTTATCCAGTAGAAGGGATTCCCAGGTGGCCTAGTGGTAAAGAAGCTGCCTGCCAATGCAGGAGACATAAGGGAACTGGGCTGGATCTCAGGGTCAGGAAGATCCCTTGGAGAAGGGCACGGCAATCCACTCCAGTATTCTTGCCTGGAGAATCCCCATGGATGGAGGAGTCTGGTGGGCTACAGTCCATGGGGTTGCAGAGTGGGACACGACAGAAGCAACTTTGCAAGCATGCATGCACATACTGATTTTAAGGAAGACAAATCTTTTTTAAGAGCATTTTTTGGTTCATAGCAAAACTGAGAGGAAGGCAGAGGTTTCCCACATGCCCCCTCCCCACAAGGCTTGCCCATTATCTACGCCCCCCTCGACAGTACATTTGGTACAGCTGACCATCCTCATTGACACATCATAGTCACCCAGCTCTGAATCTGCTTAGGGGGCAAGCAAATGGGCACTGAAGTCCCTTTTATAAGGATTAGCCAGAGCAACTTCATGGTCACGTTTAGGAAAAAGTACTGAATAAATTTGGAGTAACCATGGAACTGTACTGATATCCAAGGTGGAGCTAAGACCGTCTTTAAGTCTGCAGTCAGGATGATAGGGAAATCAGAAGGGTGAAATACAGAAAGCAAAATCAAGGATCATTCTAAACACAGCCTGATGACATGAGGGACACTGTGAATGGAGGGGGTGTCTACAGCTGTGTGTGTGCCTCCCCTGAATATTTGGGGGTTGCAGGTAGCTGTATGTATAAGAGACACGCAAACACTTGTGTGTAGTCTTTGTGTGGGTGTAGCGGCTCAGCAGATGCACGTGTGGGTCTGGGGTGGTGAAGTAATTATATGAACAGTGTGAGGATTCAGATCACGGGAGCATGTGTGCAGGCAGATGTGTGTGGGGGGTGAACTGGGTGCCCAACCCAGGGTGGAGAACCAGGAAGATCTGGCCCAAGGAGGACATCGCAACTGTCTTCAAGCTTTACATGTGTATCCCAAAGTCTGAGCCTCGAGACAACATTTCAAGCGAACTTCTCTTTCCCTCTCTCTTTCTTTTTAAAGCCAATTCCTCTTTCTGTGACATAAGCTCAAGCTCTCCTAATCCAGAGAAACTTGAATTTTTCTTTAGAAGACCATAAAAGCAATAAAAAAGAGGCCTAAGAGAAACAGAAAAACGAGAGTAGAGCAATGCAGCAAAGGAGGATTGAACAGGTTCTGAAGGAATCCCTTGCGCCAACTTCTTATCTGAAGCATACAAAAATGACACACATAAATGAACATATTCTGTGTCTGCCTACACTGTGGAGACTTTCTCTGGTTTACCGTAATGTCAGTGGGGAAGAGAAGCAACTTCTAGAACACTCGTTGTGCCAGGAACCGGGCTATAGACCTACAGACATTACCACTCTTAAGGTTACCTTAAGATCATGCCTTAATTTTAACAGCTGTGTGCCATGCCACATTGAGTGCTTTATGTGCTTTATTTCTTTTCCTTTTTTCCCCTTTTCTTTTTTTTTGGGGGGGGGCTGCATTGTGTGGCTTGAGGGATCTTGGTTCCCCAACCCAACTTTTACTGCTTTTATAGCAGTAAAAGCACTGAGTCCTAAGCACTGGACCACCAGGGAAATCCCTGCTTCATTTCATGTAATCTTCAAAATAACCCCACAGGGAAGGAGCCATCCGGCACAGACAAGAGCACAGCTTCTGGTGTCAGCGCTTGGGATCCATCCTGGGCTCCACCACGTACTAACTGAGCACCTGGTGGCAAATGTCTTAAATCTGTGCTTCAGTTTCCTTACCCATAAAATGGAGATGTTAATAGTTCTTCTCTCATGGGGTTGTTGAGAGGATTAAATGACTTAATGTAACATGCTTGAAATAGTACAGAGCCCACAGAAAGTATTCAGTACATGTTATTACTATTATTAATCATACTTTACTGAGGAGGAGACTGATGGTCAGAGTGATTGGGATGATGGCATGTGTATTTGGGAGGGCTGGAATTCTTCTGAAGTCTGATTCACCCTACAGCTCATGCTAGGTTACTTGCCCAGGGGTCACATTTGGTGACATTGTTCTTTCTAATCCCTCTCCCTCCTCTTCATAAACTGTCTAAAATGTTTGGTCAGTACCTTGAAGCTTGTAAGTAACAAAACCTATCATTAGAAAGATTATTGAGGATTATTTCCTGAACAACAGCAAAATATCATAAGAAAAAAAATCATACCCTTAATTCCATTTCAGTTGGATCTCTACCATGATCATCTTGTAAAGTATTAATAGATTGGGTAGGTATATTTACTGACCTTAAATTCAAATCCAGCCTGGGGAAACTGCATATCCAGAGAAGTTAGGTCCAAATTCACCCCATTAAAACCTGACAAACCAAACTAAAAGGCAATTTTCTATCCATCCCGCTATTCTTTCGACTATATGCTATCATACTGACTTGTGCTAATCTGGAGCCTAGGCCAAATTGTGATAGTACATTTTTCTGATACAATGAAGAGTGATTTTGTATTTGTGAAGACTGCAAAAAAAAAAAAAAAAAATTTTGTTGGTTCTATTTCCATTTTCTCCAAACTTCTGGATTTTTCTCCCACCACAACTTCAAAAGCCTTGGAATTCTCACATATTTATTCAGGCATATTCTTTCCCCTGGGGGAGCCAACAGCCAATTAGGGAAAGAGTCATGGAACCTGAGTGACCACAGAAGTCCTCTGGGATGAAGTGACCACATTTTCTAAATCATGGGGACACATGGTCTGGCAGAGGATTTTTTTTTTCCATTTGAAAATGTAATCATTTGAAAAGTCTGACCAATGCATATTGACTGTGAAATTTATTTCAGCATTGAATAGATTCCCTTTGTTGAGAATCTGTTTACATCATATCAGGACTCCTGAGAATACTGAGACAGCCAGGGGGTTATCGAGCTTGGGAAGGGAATTCTAGGTACATGTTGAGGGATGGGTGGGATTGGAAGGTCAGAGACCAGGAGGTTGGATCCTGCTGGGAGATCAAAGGCCCAGACTCAGAAAGGAAGACATCTGTGTGTCCAGTGAGGAATCAAGGTGAGATGAGGCGATTTAGGGGAAACCAGCACTTGGCTGACTAAGGTCCGTATAGTCAAAGTGACGGTTTTTCAGTACTCATGTGCGGATATGAGAGTTGGCTGAGCGCTGAAGAACTGATACTTTCAAATTGTGGTGCTGGAGAAGATTCTTGAGAGTCCCTTGGACAGCAAGGAGATCAAAACAAATCCTAAAGGAAATCAACCTTGAATATTCATTGGAAGGACTGATGCGGAAGCTGAAGCTCCAATACTTTGGCCACCTGATGCGAAGAGCTGACTCATTGGAAAAGACCATGATGCTGGGAAAGATGAAGGGCAGGACAAGAACGGGGGCTACAGAGGATGACGTGGCTAGACAGCATCACCGACTCTATGGACATGAGTTTGAGCAAACTCTGGGAGATAGTGAAGGACAGGGAAGCCTGGTGTGCTGCAGTCCATGGGGTCCCAGAGTTGGCCTTCACTTATCAACAACAACAAGGCAATTAAATGGAAGCCCAAGGAACCAGGGTTTGAGGTCACTCCATTTCTGAATATTGAAGGCCATGAAGAAGAAGGAAGTTGCTTCCTGCAGGCAGCAAATGGGCACCGCCTGGAGAGGTGAGCACTTAGCATCCAGGAGCCTGCTTTGGCTACTCAGTATCCCTTGGGCAATGCCCCTTTCCTCCAGTGACTCATGGCCTGATGGGTAGGGGATACTGGGTCTCTGTCCTCCCTGTCCCTGCCCCACTCCTAGGAGCTGAGAACCAGGTGCTGGAGCCTGGTTAAGGAGGCCGCAGGAAGAGGCTCACCCCACCAGTCCTGCCCTACTCAGGAACCCCCGTGGGGCCCTGTACCCCTACTAGTGCCTACACCCAAATCTGTGTCCCTTCTCTGGCCCCCTGTGACGTTTTGGTTACTCCAGCCCAGTTGACCAGGGCCAGCGGACAAGAGGACAGGAAGGCCTGTGTGACGGGGCAGGACGAGGACATGAGGTGCTACTGGCCCCGGGGTCTCAGATCATCCAGTGAGGTGGGCTCCTGGTGGGGTCGGGGGCCACTTTTGGTGCGGAAACGGGTCTCCCGGACCAGCGACCTGCGCGTCTGGGGACCTCAGGGTCTGAGGCCCGAATCCTCACACCGGTCAGGTGCGGTCCGAGGTCAGCGTCACGACTGGAGGGCCTCAGCCTTGGCCGGTTCATTCCCCCGTTCCCTTTCCCCAGCCTCCCCCGCTCCCCGCCACCTTGCAGGTGAAACCAGCGCCTGGGCAGAGCAATTCTGGACCGGGGTCATGAGGATAGGGGAACGGGTGCCTGGTGGAACTTGGTCTGGTCCCTCAAGCCCGGCTCCTAACGCGTAAATGACTATCCCCGAGAGGCTCGTCACCCCGACTCTGAGGGGTAGGGAGGGCGGCCGCGGCACCGGGACCCGTCAGAGCCTCGCCTGTGAGATCCCAACCCTCGCAAAGCGCCTCCGCTCGTGCCCGCGGCCCTGCCCCGCCTCCTGCGGGGCCGCGCGCTCCCGAGACACGCGCCCGGGACCGCGCATGCGCAGGCGCGCGGCGGCGCTTCCTGGGAACTCGGGCTCGGCGGAACCCGGGCGGCGGTGACTCAGCGCCTGAGGCGAGGAGGGCAGCGGGGTTCCCTCCCCGCGAAGCCGAAGAGCTTCACTTCTCGGCCCTCGCCGCCCCCAAAGTTGAGGCCGCCCCGGGGCCGGGCTACGGTGCAAGCTCGCCGCCTCAGCCGGCTCCGTGCGCTGCCCGATCGTTGGAAGCCCTGAGGAGCTCGGAAGTTTTTCATTTGGGGCGGGGAAAGGTCTTGAACTTGCTCAGAGTTGTGGGGTGAAGCCACAGCTTTCTGGAGGCATTTGGGGAACGTGAAGAACGTCAGAGACAAATTGGTGCTGGCAGCTACTGTGTTGTGGTTTTTCACCTGCGGTCAGTCCTCAGGTAAAACAGGAACTGATAATTTTAGGAGTTTGTCGCACCTCCCTCACCCCTCCAGAAACTCAGAAAAGCTGGAGTCCACGCTGCCCTCTCCTCTTGTCTTTAGGACAGAAACCAGCCTTATCTGGCTCACTTTACCCTCCTGGATGACCGTGGGTGGGAAAGCACTTAGAACAAATGAAACTTCAGATTCGGGGCGGCGGGCGGGGAGGGGGAGTTGTGGGGATAGGCATGGAAAGTGAAATTATTAGAACATATTTCTTGTGCCTCGTAGATTCCTCTGGGTCACTAATTTTAGGAGCTAAAAGGACTTCAGAGACTCTGTAATAAGCACCTAAGTGGTCCTTAGCTTCTACTTGAAACGTGACCTGCCACAGGGGTCTCCCAACAGGGTGATGGTTTAGATTCCTCTGTCTTAGATGCCAACTGTAAGATGCCCCCCTACCCTGCTGCAGCCCCAGGGAGTGGGGCATCAACTGACCAGGCTTTCCTGCTTGGATCCCTAGGCCGTTAGAACTTGGGAAGGGGCCTTGGTGGCTAAAGCAGGGTTGGTTGCTGGCTATTGAAAGATAAGGGAATTTATTTTAATTCCCTGAGTTTTCTTGGCAATTGCTTTGGCGGTGGGGGAGATCCTCTGGGCATCTGGTAATCTGGTGGCCTGAGAGAACAAGGACACAGAACGTCCTTAAAAGGAGTGAGGCAATTCCTGGGGAAGGATGCGATGGTGTAGGCCTGGCAACCTCACCTGCCCTCTGATTGAGGCAGCTCTCCTTTGTATGCATCCCTGTCCTAGGCTTAAGTTACAGAACCCCCTGTGTGAGTTTGTATGTGTGTGTGTGGTGGGGTGGGGTTGTAGGACAAAAGAGCTGTTCTTTTTACAGATGTAGAAGCTAAGACCTTGGAAAGGAGAGCCTGGCTCAGGGTCACAGAGCCAGCGAGGAGGAGACATGAGACTCAAATCGAGGTCTCTTGATCCCCAGGCCTGTTCCTATGTTCTGCACCTTGGATGTCAGGGGTCCCCGAAAACAGATGGCACATATCAGCTGGGTAATTTGACACAAGGTATAGGGAAACAGCTATGGAGTGTGAAATATTCTGGGGCTAGTCACAGTGGGATTGTAACCACTTCTGCGCCCAGAGGTAAGGAGGCTGTGTGGAAGGTCATTTTCCTAGAGCTGAGACTTTGTGTCAAGGGGCTCAGGAAGGGACCTGGGGAAATAAAAGCCTTGTCTTCAATTTCTCCCTCCCTTAATCTCGCTCCCCGTGGACCAAACCCAGTGAGAAGTCAAGGGGCAAGAGAGTCTTGACTAGTCCATTCTAGGGCACTGCACAGAGTGGAAAAGGGTGTAGAGTGTATCTGGGAGGTGGGAGGGGCAAATGAAAGATAGCCAGCATAACATGCAATCCTGCTTTTATCAGTATAACAATAGTTTGCATTTCTGGAGCACTTATTCTATGCCAAGTCTGTTCACTATCTCATTGCATCATCCTGTGAGCCCATTTTCTCCATCTGACAGATAAGGAAACTGACTAGTGAATCAGCAAGAGGAATGGAGGTATGGACAACTGAGCTGACGTTTGCCTCTCTGGGATCTTGTGTATGATAGTTCCTCTGTGGATGTTTGTGGGGTGAAAGAATGAAAGAGGAGCATATAAGAAGCCAGATTCTTTGGAGAATTGCCCTGGAGATCCATAACTGTGCCTCGTTTCTGCAGTACAGGGGGATGCCTGTCAGTGTCTCTCCTGCCGCTTGGTGATAAGCCAGATTATTCAGGTTAAAAGAGTAGGTATATAGATCTGAAAAAACAAAAAAACCTTGTACATTTTGCCTTTCCTGTAGAGGATAGTGTTGGAGTTAAAAGCATTTCTCTTTCTGCAGCCATCTTTCCCTGTCCCCTGATTTCTGGTTCCCCCCACAGTCTGGGCAGGAGCCCAGGTGCTGCCTCTCATCCCTGCTTAACTCCTACACTCCACCCACAAGCTCGATTCTGCTAATTGCATCGCTGTGCCACTCCTGGAACACAGTGTTGTTGGGGGACAAACCAAAGACCAATGTGATGGGGAGTATTTTTCCAGCACCCATAAAGTGGCCTGCCGTGGAGCAGAACCTCAACTCAGAAGCTTTGGGTTCTTTCCTCCAGGCACCTCTTCCTTCACCACCACCACCACCCACTTCAGAATCCTCTTTTATTGGCCTCTTCCTTCCTCAAGGGTCCCCCAAAGTCTTTCATTTGTTGTTCATCGTCCCAGCACCTCAGACGTGGAGATGGAACCTGACATTCAGTGATCACGTGCCATGTGCCTGATGCTGCCAGATGCTCCTAGCCACGATCGCATTTCATTTCTTAGTGATCCACTCAGTAGAAAGTACCAGGGAGGGACCTTGCAGAAAAGCAAGATTCTAGTTAGGTAACGTGTTCAAGATCACACAGCTCTTTTTTAAATTTTTTTTATCGTGGTAAAAGTCACATAAAACACTGTTTTAACCATATTTAACTGTACAATTCAATGACATAAGTATATTCACATTGTTGTGCAGCTCTTACCATCAGCCCTCTCCCGAAGTTTTCACCTTCCTAAACTGAAACTCTGTCCCCATTAAACACTAACTCTCCATCCCCCACTGCCGCCCCTGGGCATGGCATCTACCAGTGTACTTTCTGACTCTGAATTTGACTATTCAATGTATCTTGTACAAGTGAAATAAGCAGTAGTTGTCTGCATCTACTGTATATTGGAATACATTTTAAAGGTTAACTTAGTATGTTCTACAAGCATGTTATACCTTCTTTTTTCTCACCCCATGTGCTATACAATAGGTTCTCATTAGTTATACAAAAGACCCTGATGCTGGGAAAGATTGAGGGCAAGAGGAGAAGTGGGTGACAGAGGATGAGATGATTGGATGGCATCACTGACTCAAAGGACATGAATTTGAGCAAACTCTGGGAGATAGTGAAGGACAGGGAAGCCTGGCGTGCTGCAGTCCCTGAGGTTGCAAAGAGTCAGACACGACTTAGGGACTGAACAATAATACATAGGAGGGGGTTTCCCAGGTGGCGCTAGTGGTTAAGAACTCACCTGCCAATGCAGGAACATAGGTGCTGGTTCGATCTTTAAGTGGGGAGGATGCCCTGGAGGAGGGCACAGCAACCCACTCCAGTATCCTTGCCTGGAGAATCCCCATGGACAGAGGATCCTGGCAGGCTACAGTCCATGGGCGGGGGGGCGGGCGGGGCTGTCACAAAAAGACACAGCTGAAGCGGCTGATTACGCACACATACACAGTAAGACCATACAGCTGTTAAGGCAGAGGAACTTGGGAGCTACAGTCCACAAAGTTGCAAAGAGTCAGACACAACTGAAGCGACTTAGCTCACATGTATGCATGGTCCATGGATCCTCCCCTAGTCCTGTGCTGCTGATGTCTCTTCCATGTGGAGGGCATTCCAACTTCTGAGTGGCAAGTTCCCTGTTCTCTAGAGCCCAGCTCAGGCACCACTCCTTTCAAACTCACCTCCAGATTCCCAAACTCACCTTGGTGAGCCTCCCCTGGAAGACATCACATTACTCCTGTCTGTGCATGAATGTGAAGATGCAACTTACTTTCTTTGCTGGGGACGGATTATATTGCAGTAGGATTTGAATTTTCAGTTCCTAATAGAGGACCTTATATGCAGTAAGCCAGCAGTGAATGAGTGCATCTGGGGAGCTCTTTTTCCTCCTTTAAAAAATTAAAAAAAAATTTTGGCCATGCGGGGCATGTGAAATCTTAGTTCTTCAACCCAAACCCCCTGCATTGGAAGCACAGAGTCTTAACCACTGGACTGCCAGGGAAGTCCACATCTGGGGAGCTTTTTGTGGTGAAAAGAGTTAAGTGAAGCTTCATCTCTCAACTTTACATGCTCACTTTGCTCAAAACAAGATTCAGCTGTAAAACAAACATCCTGGTTGCATTTGAGGGATGAGTGGTGGAGGATGTTTTTCTCAAGGATCTTAATTCTCCAACCAGGGATCGAACCCGTGCCCTGTGCAGTGTAAGTTACGCAAACTGAAAGTTGCTCAGTCATGTCTGACTCTTTGCGACCTCATAGACTATACAGTCCATGGAATTCTTCAGGCCAGAATACTGGAGTGGGTAGCCTTTCCCTTCTCCAGGGGATCTGCCCAACCCAGGGATCGAACCCAGGTCTCCGACATTGCAGGTGGATTCTTTACCAGTTGAGCCACAAGGGAAGCTGTATAAATGCAGATTCTTAACCATTAGACTGCCAGGGAAGTCCCTTAGGGAAGCTTTGAATTAATTTGGGGAAATGAAGACACACCAATGAGGGCAGGCAGTGGAGAACAGGCTGCTTAGGTGAAAGGCCGTCCACATCTGTCTCTCCAGATGGATGATGATCTGTGTCCCTTGACCTTCATCAGGGGCTGCAGCTTTTCTGAGCCCATCCCCGGCATTCCCTGAGTCCCTATAGGTTGGCTCCTTTGGGTAGAGGCCATCACTCCTGCTTTCATCACCAGGGGTTGGGGGACCTTGGCCACAATGGCAGCCGTCCGTCCTTGGTTCAGAGTCGGCTCAGAGCACCCATTTCCTGTATCACCAAAGACAGGCAGATGCTGGGGCCCTTGAGCAGAGAACGAGCGTGGGCTGCCATGACTCGCCTGCTCTACCACCTCCTCCAGCTCGATTCAGAGCCCCTCAGCAGCACGACAGTTCCCCAGGATGGGCACGGAGGCTGTCCTTACAGATGGCAGCTTGCGTTCCTGCTTCTGCCAATGTCTGTTGCTGCCCCAGAGTTTCTAAGTCCAGATCAGTGAGGAGCATCCAACTGGATGGGCATGGAAAATGGAAGAGGCAGCCTAGGAGGAGACCCCTGATCTGGATATCCGACAATCTAGATTTTTAACTGGGTTCTGCCAGGAGCTCACTGTGTGTTTATAAAGGAAAGGGGTTCATTCTTTATAAATGAACACTTTTTTTGATCATTTACTACAGATACATCAGGAATACACCTTCAGACACGGAAGTGCATGCAGAACACCAGCTGAGACCAGACAGGAGTACCTATTCAGCGGAAAAGAATATATAGAACCATGCAAAACTCAGTAGGATGACGGAACTAGGGGGAAAAACAGGAGTGTTAGTAGGATGCTGGCTAGCAACTGGTGTGCTAGCAACCAGGGCTGTGAGAAGTCAAAACCCATCCCCACCCCTATGGTCTGAGTCTCCATAAATCAGTACAAATCAGGGTCAGAAAGGCTATGCAGAAGCATATATATATATATATGTTTTTCCCAACTTTATTTTTTAAATTAATTAATTATGGCTGCGCTGGGTCTTCATTGCTGCATGCAAGCTTTCTCTAGTTGTGATATGAGAGCTTCTTATTGTGGTGTCTTCTCTTATTGTGGGGCATGAATTATAGGGTACGTGGGCTTCAGTAGTTGTGGTTCCAGGGCTCTAAAACATGGGCTCGTAGTTGTGGTGCATAGGCTTAGTTGCCCTGCTGCATGTGGGATCTCCCCAGACCAGGGGTCGAATCTGTGTCCCCTGCATTGGCAAATGGATTCTTAACCATTGGACAACCAGGGAAGTCTGCAGAGGTATTTTTGGAACATAGAAGATCAACTAACTCATCCTTCCTTGGAAAAGTGAGGGGGGATTTAACTGAGGAGGTAGCACCTGGGCTGGACCTTGACATTTCAATTCTCCTGGCAGATGGGAGTAAATTTATTGCGTCTTTGTTTTTTTTTGTTTTTTTTTTTCTTATTTTTTTTTTTTTTTTATTATTCCAATTTTATTTTATTTTTAAACTTTACATAATTGTATTAGTTTTGCCAAATATCAAAATGAATCCGCCACAGTTATTGCGTCTTTGGAGAATGTTGTGCAGTGTGTTGTCAGTGGAATGAGGTCAGTGGGATGTGGAAAGGCGTAGAGTAAAGACAGAATATTGTATGTGAAGGTCTACCTGGGTCAGGAAGATCTCCTGGAGGAGGGCATGGCAACCCACTCCAGTATTCTTGCCTGGAGAATCCCATGGACAGAGGAGCCTGGTGGGCTACAGTTCATGGGGTTGCAAAGAGTCGAACACAACTGAAGCGACTTAGCATTACCCGTGTTTAACAGAGAGGGGCCGTTTTAGGCCATATGGATTTTGGACTCTAACCTGAAGGTTGGGGAGCAACTTGAATGGACTGTTGCAGAAAGACCACAACTTGGAGGATGGATTGGAAGCATCAAAGATGAAGATTGATGCTGAGTGGAAGTGGCTTCTTCTCTGACAGGAAGGAATTTTTGAGGACCTCAACTGTGGGATCAGAGAAGGGGGTCAGACTAAATAATCCCTAAACCACCCAGGACTTTGGTCTCTCTTGCCCCTTTTGCACCCCACTCTGTTCCTATTTGGTCTCATAGATGGACCATCTCCCTGGGAGGATGGAGTAGCTCATGATCCTTCTCCCCGTCAGGGGGACTTGTTTGAATTTTGACCCTATCTGATGTCCCTGTTTGTCATTCTTGTCTACCCAGCACTTCGGAGGAGACCACCTTATAGAAAGCTGTATTCTGCTTTGGGGTCCTTTCCACCCCCACCCCCACTGGGCCCCGATTCAGCTCTCCTCTCTGGCCTCGAACCCTGGGGCCCCTAGACTGGCAGTGGCAACCCTACCATCCTTCCCGTTACTCTTCCCAAGAGGAAGGAGAAGACCCCATGTCTCCTTGGAAGATGTTGACAAGCAGGAACTGGAAAAACAGATTAGGGGAAACTTGGGACCTTGGTCTGAGAGAGCAGAAGGTGAAAAACTGGAAATGCAGGGCTGTCCCACAGAATGATCCAAGCCCCTTGATTTAAATATAGCTCAGTTCTATAAAAGGCAAACCTAAAACCAGAAGTACATGTCTACTCTTAATCCCTTCACTGTTGTCCCAGATGAGGGATGCTGTCCTCATCTTTGAAACTGTCATCCTGTGATTCTCGGGCCTGTAGACTTCAGCAGGGGCTTCCCTGGTGGCTCAGATGGTAAAGAAGTCACCTGCCAATGCAGGAAAAACAGGTTTGATCCCTGGGTCAGGAAGAGCCCCTGGAGAAGGAAACAGTAACCCACTCCAGTATTCTTGCCTGGGAAATCCCATGGACAGAGGAGCCTGGTAGGCTACAGTCTATGTGGTCACAAAAGAGGACACGACTGAGCAACTAAACAGCAAGATATCCACACAGAGATTTTGAGTACCTACTTGCTCTGTGCCCAGCTTCATGATGGCAGGGATAGGATACAGACACCCCGTGGCCATGTTCACAAGGAATCAGGAGACTGGTGTTTTAATCTAGCTGGGAAAGCAAACCAGACATAGAGAACAGAAAAGTTGAGTGGTTAAGAGGGCAGTTAAGATCAGGTGGGACATGACACAGACACCTTAGGACCTGAGGAGGAGCAGGTGGTCTGGGTCTCTTGGCTTCCCTCAAGCTGGGGCAAGATCCAGCCCAGATCTAGCTGGAGGCCTGACTGAGCTGGATAGCCCCTAGCCTCAGGGTGACATGGGGGCTGAGCAGACTTCACACTGTTCTCGCATGGGGCTCCATCCCTGTTTCCCAAATGTTCACTCTCTTTCTGCTATAACTATGTCTTACCTGAAATCTTTAGTATCTTCGTGGAAAAAAGTTGCCTAGTGGGCTTTCCTGGTGGTCCAGTGGTTAAGAATCTGTCTTGCAATGCAAAGGACACCAGTTCGATCCCGAGTGCACATGCTGCAGAGCAGTTAAGCCTCCTGCGCCACAACTACTGAAGCCCACTCGCCTACAGCCTGAGCACCACAATGAAGAGTAACCCCTACTCGCAGCAACTAGAGAAAGCTGGAGTGCGGCAACAAAGACCCAGCATAGCCAAAAAAAAAAGTCTTAAAAGTAGTCTAGTAACATAAATTGCTTCTGCATCAGTTCCACAAACAAAACAAGGACCTAAAACATCCAAACTGTTCACAGACAAAGCCCTGTTGAAAAGCAAGCTTGTGATTGAAGTGCCATCTTTGGCAGGATCAGAGCTGAGCCAGGAACTTATAAGAGACTGGTGAACATTAGCTTGGTTACTAATGCTGCAAGCAGGAAAGTGCTGTTTCTTCTGCAGTGAAGGACTTGATGATTTCTCAGGTACGTCTGTGGAGTCATTCCAGTGTTAGAGGGATCCATCTTCAGGCCAAGTAAATAGATGATCTGAGTTGGATGGGTGAAGATGGACTTCCCATATCTCAGCTTCCTGAGCCTTCAGTAGAGACATGGGCATTGTACTTGTCTAACATCCCAGATACTCAATATCCCACCTTGGTCACTAGTAGCTACAACATACTGCTGGTTGGGATGTCTATCAATAAACACAGTGGAGTGGCACTCTGTCACCAGTCAGTGACCCACACCCGCCTGCTTCTCCACTGTGAGTCCAGATTCTCCACTCACCCGTCAAGGTCCAGCCCAAAGGCTGCTTTCTTTTTAGGAATACACTTTTCTTCCACCAGTCGGAATTGTCCCTGATTCTCCATAGCCCTTTGCTTATAACTCTGTTGTGACATTTATTCCATCTTGTTATGCATTCATGAATGTCATGTATCTTGTCAGGTATTTGTGTTTTCTTCAGTTCCACTAGACTGTGAGCATCTCGTTAGCAGGGAATATGTCTGGTTCATTTCTTTAACATCAGGGACTAGTCTAGAGTGAAGCCCTGTTCAGAAACAGCTGTTAAATGGACAAACAGCAGCTTGACAGATAATATTCTCCCTGGTTTATCAGTTATATAAAATCAGTTGTGTAAAAGTAATCCTAAAACCAAAGGAGATAAGTGAAGGACAGGGAAGCCTGGCATGCTGCAGTCCATGGGGTCGCAGAGTCGGGCCTGTCTTAGCGGCTGAACAATAGCAACAATCCTAAAACCAGAAGGGGGAGGTGCCTGCTTCTGGGGCAACTTCCGGCAGAGGAACAGTGAAATGAAAGGTGTCCCAGTGGTTAGGATGCGATGCTTCCACTTAGTCCTTGATTTGGAACTAAGATCCTGCAAGCCATGTGGCATAGCCAAAAATACAAATAAAAAATAAAGGTCACTATAAGTTGGACTTGTATGGACACACAAGAGAAGGGTGTCCAATTGTCTCTTGGTCCTGACTCTCAAGACCAAAGGGACAGAAGTAGGGTATGTGTGCTAAGAATGCCCTCGCTTAGGTTATGGAAAGAGTTTGAGAATCAGAAGAGTTAGGGGTTGATTCTGAGCCAGCCTTTTTACAATCAATCAGTGTGTTCGTCGCTCAGTCGTGTCTGAGGATTCTTTACCGTCTGAGCCACCATTATACTTGCTTTATTAACCTAATGGGATTGTTCTTTGAACCAAATGAGGTAAGAAATATGTGAGTTCCTTGAAAGCTCTCAAGTTTTGGAGAGTTTTGATAGTTACTGGACTATCAGGCATCCTTGTATCTTCCTCTTACTCTTGATCCTTACTTTTCTTTCATTCTTTCAATAACAAAATTCTCAAAAGAGCAGCCACTAAGGCCAGCTGAGAAGAGCTCAGCTAGTCTCCCTTTGAGTTCCCATTTAGGCCCAAAGACTAGAGACAAGATGGTAGAAAGGGAAGAAACATGGATTTTTGGCTTCTAAACTAGGTGACCTTGGGTGAATCACCTCAACTCTTGGGGCCTTGGTTTCCTCATCTGTGAAGTGGAGATGGTTTGTTGGTAAAGAATCCACCTGCAATGCAGGAGACACAGGTTCAATCCCTGGGTCGGGAAGATCCCCTGGAGAAAGAAATGGTAACCCACTGCAGTACTCTTGCCTGAAAAACCCCATGAACAAAGGAGTCTGGTGGGCTACAGTCAATGGGGTTGAAAAAGGACTTCAGTTCAGTTCAGTCGCTCAGTCGTGTCCGACTCTTTGCCATCCCATGAATTGCATCACGCCAGGTCTCCCTGTCCATCACCAACTCCTGGAGTTCACTCAAACTCATGTCCATGGAGTCGGTGATGCCATCCAGCCATCTCATCCTCTGTCGTCCCCTTCTCCTCCTGCCCCCAATCCCCCCAGGCATCAGGGTCTTTTCCAATGAGTCAACTCTTCGCATGAGGTGGCCAAAGTACTGGAGTTTCAGCTTTAGCATCAGTCCTTCCAAAGAACACCCAGGACTGATCTCCTGTAGGATGGACTGGTTGGATCTCCTTGCAGTCCAAGGGACTCTCAAGAGTCTTTCTCCAACACCACAGTTCAAAAGCATCAATTCTTTGGTGCTCAGCTTTATTCACAGTGCAACTCTCACATCCATACATGACCATTGGAAAAACCATAGCCTTGACTAGATGGACCTTTGTTGGCAAAGTAATGTCTCTGCTTTTGAATATGCTATCTAGGTTGGTCGTAACTTTCCTTCCAAGGAGTAAGCGTCTTTTAATTTCATGGCTGCAATCACCATCTGCACTGATTTTGGAGCCTCCAAAAATAATGTCTGACACTGTTTCCACTGTTTCTCCATCTATTTCCCATGAAGTGATGGGACTGGATGCCATGATCTTCGTTTTCTGAATGTTGAGCTTTAAGCCAACTTTTTCACTCTCCTCTTTCACTTTCATCAAGAGGCTTTTTAGTTCCTCTTCACTTTCTGCCATAAGGGTGGTGTCATCTGCATATCTGAGGTTATTGATATTTCTCCTGGCAATCTTGATTCCAACTTGTGCTTCTTCCAGCCCAGCATTTCTCATAATGTACTCTGCATATAAGTTAAATAAGCAGGGTGACAGTATACAGCCTTGACGTATTCCTTTTCCTATTTGGAATCAGTCTGTTGTTCCATGTCCAGTTCTAACTGTTGCTTCCTGACCTGCATATAGGTTTCTTAAGAGGCAAGTCAGGTGGTCTGGTATTCCCATCTCTTTCAGAATTTTCCATAGTTCATTGTGATCCACACAGCCAAAGGCTTTGGCATAGTCAATAAAGCAGAAATAGATGATTTTTCTGGAACTCTCTTGCTTTTTTGATTATCCAGCAGATGTTGGCAATTTGATCTCTGGTTCCTCTGCCTTTTCTTTTTTTTTTCATTCATGAGACACCCTCAGACATTTTATTAGGGGCTTAGAAAGGGTCCTACAGGATCTTCCTCTGTGTTCCCAAGGGTTATGGCCCCAGGAATAGATCAGATCTGGACGTAGGACAAGGTGACATCACCGTGGATCTCCACCAAGTCCACCCTCTGGAAGGCTGAGAGGCTATGGGAGAAGTCGAAGAGGTGCTGGCCATTGGCATACACCTTGAAGCAATCTGCACCACAACGAACGGACAGATCAAAGAACTGTCCAGGACCGAATGGGTTGTAGGGGACCTTCCTCTCCTCAGATCCCCAAGAGCCATTCAGAAAGCTGTTCCGAACCACAGCGCCCTCGGTCATGCGGGGGTTAATGTGCAGAGCCACGTCCCCAGAGGATCCCACCTTGAAGTTGATGACAAAGCTCTTGGCTGTGGGGGGTATGTAGCCCTTGATAATGATGGTTCTTCGAGCTATGAGCCCCCCCTTGCAGTCTCCCATTAAATGGCACGGGTGGGTTGAAGGCTGGGGGTCCCTCCATGGTAGGCAGTCTGCTTTGTTGTTGATAGTACTGTCCGGGACTTGGGTACGCCTTAGGAGGCATGGGCATCTGGTTTGAGGGGGGCTGGCCTCCAATGAAGTTAATTCATTGAAGCATCAGGTCGCCATCCACATGCAGGTGGGTGACCATCTGCAGCGGGATCCGGTGCTTAAACTCATGGAAGGGAGTCCCATTCACCACCACCTTGAAGTGCTCCATCATGACCATGAACACCAGCTCGAAGGCTGCACCCTTGCGGAAGGGCATGCTCATTTTCCTCTCCTCGTTGCCCCACGAGCCGTTCTGCTTCGAGTTCAAGACCACCTTATCCCAGCCATCAAAGCGGGGATTGAAGTGGAAAGCGACGTCTGCCCCTTGGCCCTGCCCCACCTCGAAGTTCACGAAGAACCTCTTCATGTGCTCGCTAGCCACTCCTTGCATGTAAATGGACATTCCAACTCTGAGACCTCCTGGGATGGGGTTGTGGTAGGGTAGTGTCGGGTTGTAGGTGGGCTGGTAGCCTGGTGCAGGGACAAAGGCCATCTTTAGAGGCTGGGCTGGTGACTTCTCCTGTGAGAAAAGCTGCAGGAGTCATGTATGGTGGCAGCTAGCAGGTGGTGGGTGGCTCTTTTTTTTTTTGGTGGGTGGCTCTTATAGCTGAGGATAAGGGTGTGGCTGGCAGGGCAGGGTCCATGGTGGGGTCTGTCTTCTGCACATCCCAGGCTCCCTTCTCACCAGCCTCCCCTCTGCCTTTTCTAAAACCAGCTTGCACATCTGAAAGTTCATGGTTCACATATTGCTGAAGCCTGGCTTGGAGAATTTTGAGCATTAGTTTACTAGTGTGTGAGATGAGTGCAATTGTGCAGTAGTTTGAGCATTCTTTGGCATTGCCTTTCTTTCTTTGACCTTTTCCAGTCCTGTGGCCACTGCTGAGTTTTCCAAATTTGCTGGCATATTGAGGGCAGCACTTTCACAGCATCATCTTTCAGGATTTGAAATAGCTCAACTGGAATTCCATCACTTCCACTAGCTTTGTTTGTAGTGCTGCTCCTAAGGCCCACTTGACTTCACATTCCAGGATGTCTGGCTCTAGGTGAGTGATCACACCATCGTGATTATCTTGGTCATGAACATCTTCTTTGTACAGTTCTTCTGTGTATTGGGGAACAGTACCCACTCTAGGATTCTGGCCTAGAGAATTCCATGGACTGTATAGTCCATGGGATCGCAGTGAGTCGGACATGACTGAGTGACTTTCACTTCACTTCTGTGTATTCTTGCCACCTCTTCTTAATATCTTCTGCTTCTGTTAGGTCCATACCATTTCTGTCCTTTATTGAGCCCATCTTTACATGAAATGTTCCCTTGGTATCTCTAATTTTCTTGAAGAGATCTCTAGTCTTTCCCATTATGTTGTTTTCCTCTATTTCTTTGCATTGATCGCTGAGGAAGGCTTTCTTATCTCCTCTTGCTATTCTTTGGAACTCTGCATTCAGATGCTTATATCTTTCCTTTTCTCCTATGCTTTTCACTTCTCTTCTTTTCACAGCTATTTGTAAGGCCTGCCCAGACAGCCATTTTGCTTTTTTGCATTTCTTTTCCATGGGGATGGTCTTGATCCCTGTCTCCTGTACAATGTCATGAACCTCCGTCCATAGTTCATCAGGCACTCTATCTATTAGATCTAGTCCCTTAAATCTATTTCTTACTTCCACTGTATAATCATTAGGGATTTGATTTAGGTCATACCTGAATGGTCTAGTGGTTTTCCCTACTTTCTTCAATTTAAGTCTAAATTTGGCAATAACGAGTTCATGACCACAGTTAGCTCCCGGTCTTGTTTATGCTGACTGTATAGAGCTTCTCCATCTTTGGCTGTAAAGAACATAATCTGATTTCGGTGTTGACCATCTGGTGATGTCCATGTATAGAGTCTTCTCTTGTGTTGTTGGAAGAGGGTGTTTGCTATGACCAGTGTGTTCTCTTGGCAAAACTCTATTAGCCTTTGCCCCGCTTCATTCCGTACTCCAAGGCCAAATTTGCCTGTTACCCCAGGTGTTTCTTGACTTCCTAGTTTTGCATTCCAGTCCCCTATAATGAAAAAGACATCTTTTTTGGGTGTTCTAAAAGGTCTTGTAGGTCTTCATAGAACTGTTCAGCTTCTTCAGCATTACTGGTTGGGGCATAGACTTGGATTACTATAATTTTGAATGGTTTGCATTGGAAATGAACAGAGATCATTCTGTCATTTTTGAGATTGCATCCAAGTACTGCATTTCGGATTCTTGTTGACCATGATGGCTACTCCATTTCTTCTAAGGGATTCCTGCCCACAGTAGTAGATATAATGGTCATCTGAGTTAAATTCACCCATTCCAGTCCATTTTAGTTCGCTGATTCCTAGAATGTCGACATTCACTCTTGCCATCTTCTGTTTGACCACTTCCAATTTGCCTTGATTCATGGACCTAACATTCCAGGTTCCTATGCAATATTGCTCTTTACAGCATCGGACCTTGCTTCTATCACCAGTCACATCCACACCTGGGTATTGTTTTTGCTTTGGCTCCATCCCTTAATTCTTTCTGGAGTTATTTCTCCACTGATCTCTAGTAGCATATTGGGCACCTACTGACCTGGGGAGTTCCTCTTTCAGTATCCTATCATTTTGCCTTTTCATACTGTTCATGGGGTTCTCAAGGCAAGAATACTGAAGTGGTTTGCCATTCCCTTCTCCAGTGGACCACATTCTGTCAGACCTCTCCACCATGACCTGCCAATCTTGGGTGGCCCCACATGGCATGGCTTAGTTTCATTGAGTTAGACTGTGGTCTAACTCAAGGCTGTGGTCTGTGTGATTAGATTGACTAGTTTTCTGTGATTATGGTTTTAGTGTGTCTGCCCTCTGATGCCTCTCGCAACACCTACCGTCTTACTTGGGTTTCTCTTACCTTGGACGGTGGCTGAGAGGAGCAACCCCACGTCCAAGGAGTGGTGGTTGCGCGGGCGCAGGAGGGCCAAGAGGAGCTACTCCACGTTCAAGGTCAGGAGGGGCGGCCCTGAGGAGATACCCCTTGTCCAAGGTAAGGAGCAGCAGCTGTGCTTTGCTGGAGCAGCCATGAAGAGATACCCCACCTCCAAGGTAAGAGAAAAAGTACTTAGTGACTAAAGAAAAAATGTAGAGATAATAATCTTTACCCCACCCACTTCCTAGGGCTCCTGGGAGGGTCAGATGAAACAATGAACATGACAGTGCCTCGTAAACTGTAAGTAAAAGTGAAAGTAAAGTTGCTCAGTTGTGTCCGACTCTTTGTGACACTATGGACTGTAGCCCACCAGGCTCCTCCTCCGTCCACGGGATTTTCCAGGCAAGAATACTGGAGTGGGTTGCCATTTTCTTCTCCAGGGGATCTTTCTGACCCAGGGATCGAACTCAGGTCTCCCACACTGCAGGCAGACTCTTTACCATTTGAGCCACCAGGGAATCCCAAAGGTGTGTTCAAATGCCATGGACTTACTTTTTAATCTGTGCTTGAGGGCTCTGGATGAAATTTGCCAAGATTGTTGCACAGTTATTTAGCCAGTGACATCACTGCCTGTGATGGGAGTCGAGGGTGGGGCACAGAAGGCGGACCAGAATCCCAGGGGTGGGTGCAGAAGGGACCCCACCCACTGCCTCCCCAGAGCAAACTTGGGTTTGCCCCCACTCATTTTAACAACCTGAAAAAATTCAATCTCCTAGTCTCCAAACTGTCAAAGACTGACACAACCTCTGTGCTCAGGGGAGGCCTGGATTCAAGTTCAAGGGTTGGAGCCACTCTGATCTGATTCTCTGTCTCCAGGGTCTTTGATCGGTGTCTGGACATGGTGGGTATCTGGAATAAATCTGTTGTTGAACGAAATACAGGTAGTATGTTGTGTGAGCTCTCATCCTCTTTAGTCTCACTTCCTTTGTTTGCACATTCCAGGTGTAAGTAAACATTCAAATAAAAAAACACAACTGATTGTGATTGAGAGCAGTGGTGGCCCACTCGTGCTTGAAAATGTGACTGGCCAGTGTTAATGAAAGGTCAGGCTGCAGAGATGGGTATCCCCATCTTGCATGTGGTGCATGCCCGCTTGGTTGTGTCTGAATCTTTGCAACCCCATGGACTGCGGCCTGCCAGGATCCTCTGTTCATGGGATTTCCCAGGCAAGCATCCTGGAGCAGGCTGCCATTTCCTCCTCCAGGGATCTTCCTGACCTAGGGATCAACTCTCATCTCCTGTGTCTCCTGGCATTTCGTTAACCCCAGGACGCTGTGAGACCAGAGTCTCCTGGGAGGGGCTCTCTGGGTCCCTGTGGCTGGCTGGGTTTCGGGTTCCTTCATTGGCCCTGCTGGTCACAGGAGCTGAAAGAAAATGTCTTAAACCAAAAATATTTCTGAGTGTTTATTGTGTGCTTGGCCCTGTCCCGGGTGCTTTGGGGAATATGGAAAAGGTCCGATTGTGGCTTCTCTGTTGGAAGCATTCAGCCTAAAGTTGAGAAGATGTGGTGGCTTCAGGGGAGGCTCCCCACCGGTGGGCAGTGTGTGCCCAGGGCCAGGGACGTGGTGGGCCAGTGGGCAGAGCAGCAGGTCCTCAAAAACTCGAGGAGGTGGAAGTATGTGAAGAAGCCAAAGTCAGTCACTGAAATTCATTTCTCCCCCACCAAATATCTTCTTTCTTTTTCTGTCCCCAATTAGGAGACTGTATGGTTTTCTGTTTCTGCCTAACAAATAGCCACAAACGTAGCAACTTAAAATAGTGCCTAAAGGGGCTTCCCTGGTGGTCCAGTGGTTAAAAATCCACCTTCCAATGCAGGGGGCAGGGGTTCCATCCCTGGTAGGGGAGCTAAGATCCCAACATCCGAAGGGCAGCTAAGTCCGAGTGCCACAACTAGAGAAGCCCACACACCACAGGGGAGATTCAGTGCAGCCAAGATATACATGGGAACCTCATTTAAGTGGAATCACACCATATATTTGTCTTTCTGTGAGTGGCTTGTTTTACTGAGATAATGTCCTCAAGGTTTATCCATGTTGTACTGTGTGTCAGAATTTCCTTTCTTTTCAAGGTGAATAGTATTCCATTGTATGTCTGTGCCACACTTTGCTTATTCACTCATCTGTCAATGGACACTTGTGTGGCCTCCACCTCTTGGCTGTTGTGAACAGTGCTGCTATGGACGTGCGTGTGCAGATATCTCTCCAAGACCCTACTTTGAATTTTTTGAGGGTATATCCAGAAGTGAAATTTCTGGATAGTGTGGTAATTGATAATTCTATTTTTAAGTGTTTGAGGAACTGCCATATTGTTTTTCCATAGTGACTGTGCCATTTTACATTCCCACCAACAATGCACAGGAGTTCCAATTTCTCTACATCCTCATCAACATTTATTTTCTGTTTTTTGTTTTCATAGTAATTTTTATTTATTTATTTACTTGGCTGTGCCAGGTCTTAGATGGAGCACACGGGATCTTTGATCTTTGTTGCTGCTTGTGAACTCTTAGTTTCAGCATGTGGAATCTAGTTTCATGACCAGCAATCACACCTGGGGTCCCTGCTTTGGGAGCTCAGAGTCTCAGCCACTGACCCCCAGGGAAGACCCTATTTTCTTTTCCTTTTTTTTTTTTTTTTGATAGTAGCCATCCTAAAGGGTTCGGGGCATAGACTTGGATTACTGTGATATTGAATGGTCTGTGCCCAGACCAGTAATGCTGAAGAAGCTGAAGTTGAATGGTTCTATGAAGACTTACAAGACCTTCTAGAACTAACAAAAAAGATGTCCTTTTCATCATAGGGGTCTGGAATGCAAAACTAGGAAGTCAAGAAACACATAGAGTCACAGGCAAATTTGGCTTTGGAGTACAGAATGAAGCAGGGCAAAGGCTTATAGAGTTGTGCCAAGAGAATGCACTGGTCATAGCAGTAACACAAGAGAAGACTCTTCCATGTAACACAAGAGAAGACTCTACACATGGACATCACCAGATGTCAATACTGAAATCAGATTGATTATATTCTTTGCAGCCAAAGATGGAGAAACTCCATACAGTCAGCAAAAACAAGACCGGGAGCTGACTGTGGCTCAGATCATGAACTCTTTATAGCCAAATTCAGACTTAAATTGAAGAAAGTAGGGAAAACTACTATACCATTCAGTTCAGTTCAGTTCAGTCGCTCAGTCGTGTCCGACTCTTTGTGACCCCATGAACCACAGCACGCCAGGCCTCCCTGTCCATCATCCACTCCCGGAGTCTACCCAAACTCATGTCCATTGAGTCGGTGATGCCATCCAACTATCTCATCCTCTGTCGTCCCCTTCTCTTCCTGCCCTCAATCTTTCCCAGCATCAGGGTCTTATCAAATGAGTCATCTCTTCGAATCAGGTGGCCAAAGTATTGGAGTTTCAGCTTCAACATCAGTCCTTCCAATGAATATTCAGGACTGATCTCCTTTAGGGTGGACTGGTTGGATCTCCTTGCCGTCCAAGGGATTCTCAAGAGTCTTCTCCAGCACCACAGTTCAAAACTGTGGAAATCTCTTGCTTTTTCGATGATCCAGCGGATGTTGGCAGTTTGATCTCTGGTTCCTCTGTCTTTTCTAAAACCAGCTTGAACATCTGGAAGTTCATGGTTCACGTATTGGTGAAGCCTGGCTTGGAGAATTTTGAGCATTACTTTGCTAGCATGCGAGATGAGTGCAATTGTGCAGTAGTTTGAGCATTCTTTGACATTGCCTTTCTTAGAGATTGGAATGAAAACTGACCTTTTCCAGTCCTGCGGCCACTGCTGAGTTTTCCAAATTTGCTGGCATATTGAGTGCAGCACTTTCACAGCATCATCTTTTAGGATTTGAAATAGCTCAACTGGAATTCCATAACCTCCACTAGCTTTGTTCATAGTGATACTTCCTAAGGCCCACTTGACTTCACATTCCAGGATGTCTGGCTCTAGGTGAGTGATCACACCATCATGATTATCTGGGTCATGAAGATCTTTTTTATACAGTTCTGTGTATTCTTGCCACCTCTTCTTAATATCTTTTGCTTCTGTTAGGTCCATACCATTTCTGTCCTTTATCGAGCCCATCTTTGCATGAAATGTTCCCTTGGTATCTCTAATTTTCATGAAGAGATCTCTAGTCTTTCCCATTCTATTGCTTTCCTCTATTTCTTTGCACTGATCACTGAGGAAGGCTTTCTTATCTCTTCTTGCTATTCTTTGGAACTCTGCATTCAAATAGGTATATCTTTCTTTTTCTCTTTTGCTTTTGGCTTCTCTTCTTTTCACAGCTATTTGTAAGGCCTTCTCAGACAGCCATTTTGCTTTTTTGCATTTCTTTTTCTTGGGGATGATCTTGCTCCCTGTCTCCTGTAGAATGTCATGAACCTCCGTCCATAGTTCATCAGGCACTCTGTCTATCAGATCTAGTCCCTTAAATCTATTTCTCACTTCCACTGTATAATCATTAGGGATTTGATTTAGGTCATACCTGAACCAGAGATCAAATTGCCAACATCTGTGGATCATTGAAAAAGCAAGAGAGTTCCAGAAAAACATCCATTTCTGCTTTATTGACTATGCCAAAGCCTTTGGCTGTGTGGATCACAATAAACTGTGGAAAATTCTGAAAGAGATGGGCATACCAGACCACCTGACCTGCCTCTTGAGAAGCCTGTATGCAGGTCAGGAAGCAACAATCAGAATTGGACATGAAACAACAGACTGGTTCCAAATAAGAAAGGAGTATGTCAAGGCTGCTTATTGTCACCCTGCTTATATAACTCATATGCAGAGTACATTATGAGAAACACTGGTCTGGATGAAGCACAAGCTGGAATCAAGATAGCTGGGAGAAATATCAGTAACCTCAGATATGCAGATGACACCACCCTTATGGCAGAAAGTGAAGAAGAACTAAAGAGCCTCTTGATGAAAGTGGAAGAGGAGAGTGAAAAAGTTGGCTTAAAGCTCAACATTCAGAAAACGAAGATCATGGCATCCAGTCTCATCACTTCGTGGGAAATAGATGGGGAAACAGTGGAAACAGTGTCAGACTTTATTTTTGGGGCTCGAAAATCACTGGAGATGGTGACTGCAGCCATGAAATTAAAAGATGCTTACTGCTTGGAAGGAAAGTTATGACCAACCTAGACAGCATATTAAAAAGCAGAGACATTACTTTGTCAACAAAGGTCCATCTAGTCAAGGCTATGGTTTTGCCAGTAGTCATGTATGGATGTGAGAGTTGGACTATAAAGAAAGCTGAGCACTGAAGAATTGATGCTTTTGAACTGTGGTGTCGGAGAAGACTGTTGAGAGTCCCTTGGACTGCAAGGAGATCCAACCAGTCCATCCTAAAAGAGATCAGTCCTGGGTGTTCATTGGAAGGACTGATGCTAAAGCTGAAACTCCAGTACTTTGTCCACCTGATTGGAAGAGATGACTCATTTGAAAAGACCCTGATGCTGGGAAATACTGAGGGCAGGCAGAGAAGGGGATGACAGAGGATGAGATAGTTGGATGGCATCACTGACTCAATGGACATGAGTTTGGGTAGACCCCAGGAGTTGGTGTTGGACAGGGAGGCCTGGTGTGCTGTGGTTCATGGGGTCTCAAAGAGTCAGACACGACTGAGCGACTGAACTGAACTGATTCTTAAGGGTGTGAGGTAATATCTCATCGTGGTTTTTATTTGCATTTCCCCATGATCAGTGATTTTTAAGCATCTTTTCTTTGTTGGCCATTTTTATGAGTCATAAGATCTGAAGACATCACTGCCATCTGTTGTATGCCATCTCCTAACTGTAGGAAAAGTACCTTATGGAGCAAAATTCAGTCTTTTAAATCTACAGAGAGGGAAAGTGTATTAGTGGTTGCCTGTGGCTAGGAAATAGGGAGGGGCAGAATGGGGAGTGAGTAGCGATGAGTATGGGGTTTCTTTTTAGGGTGATGAAATATTCTAAAATTAGTGGTGATGGTTTCACAACTCTGTGAACTTACTAAAACCATGGAATTAAGCAATTTAAATCAATGAATCTTGTGCATACATAGCATATCTCAATAAAGCTGTTTTTAAAATGCTGCCTTTTTAAAGTAGAACTAAAACAGTAACTTCCCTGGTGGCTCAGAGGTTAAAGCATCTGCCTGCAATGCAGGAGACCCTGGTTCAATTCCTGGGTCAGGAAGATCCCCTGGAGAGGGAAATGGCAACCCACTCTAGTATTCTTGCCCGGAGGGAGGAGCCTGGTGGGCTCTAGTCCACGGGGTTGCAAAGAGTAGGACATGACTGAGCTTACTTCACTTCAAAACAGTAACAGTGAGTGGGGAGGATGTGGGAAGGTTGGAGTGTGAGTTCGGGGTTAGCGGACAGAAACTATTATGGATCAACAACAAGGTCCTCCTGTATAGCACAGGGAACTATATTCAATTTCCTATGATAAACCACAATGGAAATGAATATAAAAAAGAATGTATGTGTATGTGTAACTGAATCACTTTGCTTTTCAGCAGAATTTAACACAACATTGAAAATCAACTATACTTCAATTTAAAGGGAAAAAAAAGAAGTGATAATAACAAATGTCACTACTTCATTAGTCAACTCTATTGAGTAGAGGAGAATGTTACACATTTTGGGTGAATATACATTCCAAACCAGAATTTCAGGCACCCTCTCCCTTCCTCCATTGTCCCAAATCAATTCCTCTTCCTTAGGTTGGATTCTGTCTTCCTTAAGTTCTTCTAACCAAGAAAACTTCTTTTTTTAAAAGGCCATGCTGTACAGCATGTGGGATCTTAGTTCCCCAACCAGGGATTGAACCCATGGCCCCTGCATTGGAAGCATGGAGTCTTAATCACTGGACCACCAGGGAAGTCCCAATAATCCAGGAAACGTCTTCATTTCTTCAGCAGAGGCAGGTCTGCATATTTGGCAGAAAGTTAGGGAGGAGTCTTGATGAAAGTGAAAGAGGAGAGTGAAAAAGTTGGCTTAAAGCTCAACATTCAGAAAATGAAGATCATGGCATCTGGTCCCATCACTTCATGGGAAATAGATGGGTAAACAGTGGAAACAGTGTCAGACTTTATTTTTGGGGGCTCCAAAATCAGTGCAGATGGTGATTGCAGCCATGAAATTAAAAGATGCTTACTCCTTGAAAGGAAAGTTATGCCCAACCTAGATAGCATATTAAAAAGCAGAGATATTACTTTGCCAACAAAGGTCCATCTAGTCAAGGCTATGGTTTTTCCAGTGGTCATGTATGGATGTGAAAGTTGGACTGTGAAGAAAGCTGAGCACTGAAGAATTGATGCTTTTGAACTGTGGTGGTGGAGAAGACTCTTGAGAGTCCCTTGGACTGCAAGGAGGTCCAACCAGTCCATCCTAAAGGAGATCAGTCCTGGGTGTTCATTGGACAGACTGATGTTGAAGCTGAAACTCCAGTACTTTGGCCACCTCATGTGAAGAGTTGACTCATTGGAAAAGACTCTGATGCTGGGAGGGATTGGGGGAAGGAGGAGACGGGGATGACAGAGGATGAGATGGCTGGATAGCATCACCAACTCGATGGACATGAGTTTGAATGAACTCCAGGAGTTGGTGATAGACAGGGAGGCCTGGTGTGCTGCGATTCATGGGATCACAAAGAGTCAGACACAACTGAGCGACTGCACTAGGGAGGAGTCAGCCAGCCTGAGGTATCTCTGGGTCTCACCCCCACCCCTGAAAATGTCATGGTTGGGGGGAAAAGGACTCTTGCAATTTCCACATCTTCAGGGTCCTGAATGCATACTGCTGGTTTGTCTCATTTGTCCTGCAAGTCTAACTAGAGCAAGGCTTTGAGGGGAGGAGTCACAGCCTGGGTGATTGGAGAAGTCACCTGAAGTGCAGCCCTGGGCGTGTCACCGTGGCTCGAGGTCGGCCCCCAGGCCCACTAAGACCCTGGCTTTCTCAGGCTGAGCACCTCTGGGCTGCAGGTGTACCAAGAGCTTTGCAAGCTCATCTCTGCATGTATCCAACTCTGCCCAGGTATTCCTTGGTAAATGTGGAGGGTGCCCCCTTTGCAAACTGCCTTCCTGACCCAGAAAGAAAGGGAAGGGACTAAAAACTAGCTGGAGGAAAATGACAAAGAGCTGAAGGGAGGCAGGTGCTAGAAATATATTCTGATGGAGTCTGGGGTAGGGAGAGGGTCGCTGAGCCTCTCTCTTGCAGCAGTGATGCTCCAGTTGGTCTTGGACATCAGCAGGGAAGCCTGTCATGTCTCCTCCCACCATGCAGTTCAGAATGAGGAAGCGGTCCTGTGAGAGGAAACGCCTGGCCCAGGGTGGTCAGTTCCCAGCTGAGCCAGGGCCCCCAGCTCCGGGTTCCCCTCAGACCCCACACTGCTGATCTAGCCCACCCAACAGCCTCGGGTGTCCTGGGAGCTCACTGCTAAGGAAGAGCTTCTCCAGAAGCCTGTCCACCCTCCTCCGCCCTGGGAGGCGCACGTGCGCCCCTCCCCGCGCTTTCTTTGGAGCGGGCTCCACTCCCGGTTTGCCTTCTGCCTTCTCTGCGGCAGCCCCCTCAGCCCCCACGCCTGGACCATCTGGAAGTGCCGCTCCACTGCCTAGGATCCCGGCACCTTTGTGCCCACCCCCTCCGCGGTGTTCTGCCACCCGCCCGCGGGCCCACACCAACGCGGATTTACCAAGTACAGAGAGTTCTCCTCGTACTTGTTTCTGATGGCTTAGGGGGAATAAAATGTTGCTTCTCAGACTTCAGCGTCTTAGCCCTTTAAGGAGTGACAGTAAAAACAATTATTTGCAAAATCTGCCCCTTGGTGTTTATTGTAGCTCCCCCTCATGTGCACCTCTTCTGATTTGCATCCAGGACAAGGTCTGTGGCTTCAAGGGGTCAGATGCCCAGGCCAGCAAGGGCTATTCTGTCTCCTCAGCCTCACAGGCTTCTGAGCTGCAGTGGCCCAGGTCGTGTTCTCTGGAGTCTGACCTGCATGGCTCCAGCTCTCTCTCTCTTTCCTTCCCCGTTTTCCTCCCCGTTTCTGCCTGCTTGTGGGATCTTTGTTCCCTAACCAGGGATTGAACCTGTGCCCTCTGTAATCCAAGCTGCAGAGTCCTAACCACAACCCTCCAGGGAATTCCCTTTATTTTCTCCTCCATCCTGATCTCCTTCCCTTCTTCTCTTCTTTGTCTTCTTTTCACCTCCAGACTTTCTCACCCTCGTGACAAGCGTCATCCTGTTACCACCCGAGTGCAGTGCTGTCTCAATGATGTTGCTTTTTTTTTTTAAGAAAAAAAGTTTTTATTGGAATGTAATTGCTTTACAATGTTGTGTTAGTTTCTGCTGTACAGAGAAGTGAATCAATCACATGCATTCATATATACCCTTCCTCTTGACCCTCCCTTCCCCTAGCCCATCCATTTAGGTTGTCACAGAGCATGGAGCTGAGTTCCCTGTGCTTTATAACAGGTTCCCTGCTTTACTAATCTGCCAGTTTATCCCAATCTCCTCTTCTGTACCTGTGTCCACATGTATCTGTTCTCTATAGCCGCACCTCTATTCCTGCCTTGGAAATAAGTTTATTTGTACCATTTTTTCTAGATTCCACATATATGCACTAATATATGGTATGGACGTGGCTGTTTTCTGCATATTGATATGATAGTGTGGTCTGTCTAGAACTTCATATAATTGAGTTCGTATATCCTCTCTTTCACCACCATGTTTTTGAGATTTGTTCATGTTGTGACTGTAGATTGTGGCTTTTTTTTTTTTTTTTATCCTGAGTAGTATGACTTTGCTGTGGTTTTTTTAATAGATGAACATCTGGGACATTTCCAAGTTTGGACACTACAGATGAAACTGCTATGGATATTCTTGTAGAAGTCTTCTTTTGGACACATGTTTACCTCTTTCTTAGGGAAATACCTAGAAATGGAATTGCTAAGTCTATGGTTTTATTTTTCATTTTATAAGAAACTGAAAGACTTTTTTTCCAAAGCGAATTTACCACTTATACTCCTGTCAACAACACTTGAGAGTTTTGGTTGCTCCATATCTTCACTGACAGGCTTCCTGGTGGCTCAGCTGGTAAAGAATCCACCTGCAATGAGGGAGACCTGGGTTCGATCCCTGGGTTGGAAAGATCCCCTGGAGAAGGGAAAAGCTACCCACTCCAGTATTCTGGTCTGGAGAATTCCATGGACTGTATAGTCCACGGGGTTATAAAGAGTCAGACACAACTAAGCGACTTTCACTTTCACTTATCCTCACTGACATTTGGTGCTGTCAGTCTGTTTAATTGTAGTAATTTGGGTTGGTGTGTTGGAAATTTAACATTTTTATTAATTCTAGTTTACTAATATTTTTGGTGGCTAATGTTTTTTGTGTTTTTCCTAAGAAATATTTGCCTATTCCAAGGTCATAAAAATATTCTCTTGTTTTCTTTTAGATGCTGTATGGTTTCAGTTTTTCATTTAGGTCTAGGATTTATTTATTTTTAAAAATTGTTTTATTTATGTTTATGTTGGATCTTCATTATTAGGCGTGGGCTTTCTCTAGCTCCAGTGAGCAGGGGTTGCTCTTCGTTTTGGTTAATGGATTGCTCATTGTGGTGGCTTCTCTTGTTGCAGAGCATGGGCTCTAGAGCCCAAGCTCAATAGTTGTGGGACACAGGCTTAGTTGCTCTACAGCATGTGGGATTTTCCTGGATCAGAGATTGAACCGGTGTCTCTTGCATTGGCAGGTGGATTCTTTACCACTGAACCATTAGGGAAGCCCTAAGCCTAATTTTTTGGTGTAATGTAATGAGTTGTTTCTTTTTTCTTCCCTTTTGGGTAGACAATTATTCTAGCTCACTTGTTAAAAAGATTTTTCTTTCTCCATTGAATTATCTTGGTACTTTTGCTGAAAGTCAATTGGTCATATATATGTAGGTCTAAATCTGGACTCTGTTTTCTGTTACATCGATCTGTTTGTATATCCTAATTCTAATACTGTCTTGATTACTGTTGTTTATAGTAAGTCTTAAAATCGGCTACTGTAAGTCCTCCAACTTTGTTAAGGTTATTTTGGCTGTTCTAGGTCCTTTCTGTTTCCACTTAAATTTTAGAATCTGTTTGTCACCTTCTAAAAAAAATGCCTTTTAGAATTTTGATTGGATTTATATAGAATCTATTGATCGATTTGGGGAGAACTGACATCTCAGCAATATTGTCTACTCAAGCACTTCACAGAAGGTACCCTTCTTTCAGCATCAGCTCAGAGCCAACTTTTCTTTCATCTTGACTCAACCATCATTAATTAGACTGCCTGAGCCTCCTTCACTTCAGCCAGCAGCCCTGCCCATGCTTAAGCTGTCGATGCTGTAGGCATTGGCCTCTTTCTCATGTAAGGTCTTGTAGGAGACTTGTCCTTTCCAGATGTCCTCTTTAGAGGGACTCTGAACCCCTTTCATGGTCTCTGTGTGGGAGGGAAGATAACACCCTTTCCTTGCGATTTCTGCAGGTCCCACCTTTAAAGTGTCTCATGCCCAGGGTCTTAAGCGGGGGAGAGCATGGGGGTGAGAGGTGAGGAACACACCACTCCCCATCATGGGATGTGAGACATCACAGGCTTAAGAAAGGAGCTTTGAGTCTGAACAAGCCTGAATTTGCTTTCCCATTCCAACGCTAATTAGCTGTGTGACCTTTGGTAGTTTATGCACTCATCTGAGCCTCAGTTTCTGCAGCTGTAAACAGAAGGTGATGGCCTCTCTTGTACTGGTGATGGGATTGTTGAGTGGGGTGCTGTGTGTGGACACAGCTGGCATGGGACTTGCTCTGAGCAGGGGCCCAGTGAATGTTGTCTCCTTCACCCTATTTCCTACCGCTGCCTGGAATTTGATCTTCATTCTGTCTTCATTCCAAGGCCTTCTTGGAACCACCCAGCAGGAATACCGATGGTCATGGTGCCGAAGGAGTCGTCGTACTGCATGGGAAGTCTTGGCACCCTTTGGAACTTACAGAAAGATCCACGGACAGACAAAGTGGCCACTTATTGCTGCTCCAGAGCATGACCCAAGGAGTGGGTAGTGGACTCCCTCTGTTACTTGTTACTCAGTCCACAGTCTACAGGCTGAAGTGTAGAAAGCCATTGTCAAGGGTGGAGAGGAAGGCCATCTTCAAGGGTGAAGGTTGGCTATCTCTCCTTCAGTAGCACACTGGACCCTTTAAACCTGATTTCATTGGCTGACTTCTTGGAGCAGAGACTCCATCATTTACCTTTGTTAATCAGGAGCGTTGAGAATGGGCCCTGATTGCAGCAAGAGGTCATCAACATTTGAGCGGCCTTTAAAAATTATATGATTCTGACACATGCTACAACATGGATGAACCTTGAGGTCATGGATGCTAAGTGAAATAAACTAGACACCAAAAGACAAATATAGTATGATTCTACCTATATGAGGTACCTAGAATAGTCATATTCATAGAGACAGATTGTAGAATGGTGGTTGCCAAGGGCTGGGGGAAGAGGGTACGAGGGGCTGTTGAATGAATACAGTGTCAGTTGGGGAAGATGAAATTGTTCTGGAGATGGACGGTGGTGATGGTTACACAATGATGTGACTGCACTTAACACCACTGAGCTGTGCACTTAAAAATGATCGAAATGGTACATTTTATTGTATATATTTTAGAGGGTAAAAAATTTATGTGTGCATGTAATCTGATCAGTGTCCTAAGTTTTCAAAACTGTGGAGGAGCCTGGCTGGCTGCAGTCCATGGGGTGGCAAAAAGTCGAATACAACAGAGCAACTAAGCACAGCACATGATCATAATACTGTGAGCTAACATTTGGCAGATGAAAACATTGCTGCTTTTGCTCGATTATTCAACCAATATTCCCTCAGCTGCCGGCTCTACCTGAGCCCCTTAACCGAAGCTTGAGGATTCAGAGATCCAGTCCAGGCTTACTCTTCCAGACCTGAATTCTGAGGGTGAACACTTCGCTCATGAACCCCTGATGCCATGAGCAAAGCTTGTGCTCTGGTGGAGACCAAGGAAGAACTGACCAGTTCCTCCTGGTGTTTGAGACAGTGATCTGGCTTTAGTCTGTTGTGTAAGGAGGGTCTCGGGAGGGCAGGGATGCTGTGCCAGTGGGGGCCAGCCCTGGGCTCAGGCATGGGGTCCTGACGTTGTCTGGTGAGTTCGGGAGACAGTGGGGAGCCTGATGGAGCTCAGGTAGGGTGCTCAGTGCCCGGTGAGTTTTCAAATCTGGTGCCAGCTTCACCTCAGTCTCCTGTCAGTCTCCTGGTGACCTCAGCTGAATTAACTAAGCCTCTGTAAAAGCTCAGTTTTCTCATCAGTAAAACACTTCTGCCCAGTTCGACAGCATTAAATGAGAAAGTGTGTGTCGAGCATTTAACTGAGCTCTCCCTGTGTCATCTGTGTGTCTGTCATCTACAGACCTCTGTCTATACACACATGCACACTGGATGGGTCAGGATGGGAGAACTTGGAGGCCTGGAAACAAGCCCTGATTATTTATAGGTTTCACTTCTCTGTTTTTCAGCCAGGGTGTCTTGGCTCCGGGGAGTGGTGAGAACATCTGGGTGTGGCTGGCGCCCTAGGTCTCCCCAGCCTAGCCTCTTTGTCGAATGTGGCTGGGAGTGTGGGACCCAGGGCGGAGGATCTGGGTGGAGCCTGGGGTGTCAGCGAGGGTGGGTGGGGAGGCTGTGAGAGCCCAAAGCTGACTCTTTTGTTGCTTCCTGTGTTGGGGTCCAGGTCAGAAGTCCAGTCCCTTGGGATGAACCAGTTTGCTTTGTTGCCATGGAGACGGCACTGTCGTAGCCCAGACCCATCCCTCCCACTTCCTGGAGAGATAGTTTGGGAGGCAGTGGGTCCTTTTCGTCCATGGAAGATGTTGTATAGCACACATTCATGGGTGGCAAGCGTGGATGACTTGGGTGTGATAGAGCCCAAGGACAGAAAGGGAAGGGAAGGGAAGGGACATGACGAGGCTTCATTGGCCACTGATAACTCCGCTTGAGTCCATTTCTCAGATCTTGTGTAGTCATCAATTATGACTGTCGGAAGGCTGAGTGCTCAGTGCTCAGGCAATCAGGGACTCTATGCAACCCCATGGACTGTAGCCCTCCAGGCTCCTCTGTCCATGGGATTCTCCAGGCAAGAAAACTGGAATGGGTTGCCATGCCCTCCTCCAGGGGATCTTTCCAACCCAGGGATCCAACCCAAGTCTCCCGCATTCTAGGTGGATTCTATACCATCTGAGCCACCAGGGAAGCCCATTCCCAGGCAGTCCACTAATAATTATAATAACTAACCCTTATTGAGCACCTACTGTATACCAGGAACCGCACATTTTATACCCATCTTTATGGGCTTTGTTCGGATGGGAAAAAATTACGTCTCTATTTTTATTAACTCCTAATGGATATTCAGCATTTCCTTCAATTATGAGTATAGACAGCGGACCACAGTATTGTCAGTTTGCTTTCTGGTTTGTAATATTTTTTAAGTTTCACGTTATAAGCCTGTACTGCTTCTGTCGTGTTCATTTACTTTTTTTTTTTTAAGGCTTTTATTTACTTATTTTTTATTTTTGGTGTGCTGGGTCCTCACTGCTTTGAGAGGGCTTTCTCTGGTTTTGGCGAGCAGGGGCCACTCCTCGCTGTGGTGTGCGGGCTTCTCATTGTGAAGGTTTCTCTTGTGGAGCACAGGCTCTAGGGCGCACGGCCTTCAGTAGCAGTGGAGCGCGGGCTCCGCAGTTGCAGCTCCCGGGCTCTAGAGCACAGGCTTAGTAGCTGTGACTCATAGGCTTAGTTGCTCCACAGCACGTGAAATCTTCCTGGACCAGGGACCAAACCCATGTCTTCTGCATTGGCAGGTGGATTCTTATCCACTCCATCATCAGGGAAGTCCTTCATTTACTTTTTAAAAATAATTGTTCATTTATTTGGCTGCGCTGGATCTTAGTTGCAGCATGGGGGATCTAGTTCCCTGATCAGGGATCGAAACTGGACCCTCTGCACTGGGAACAGAGTCTCAACCACTGGACCACCAGGGAAGTCCCTTTCATTTACTTTTAACAGAAGTATTCTCCAAAGGATCTTTTCCAATGCAAACAATTTGATAACTTTTATTGTTTTATAACAATAACACTATAGTTTTCGTCACCTATGAATGTATGTATCTGATACCCTATTTTAACTGTCTGAGGCAGGTAGTCTTTTCCCTGACTTAAAGATGAGGAGACTTAGGAACTCCGCTGGTGGTCCAGTGGCTGCGACTCTGCTCCCAATGCAGGGGGCCTGGGTTCGATGCCTGGTGGGTAAACTAGATCCCACATGTCTCAACTAAAGATCCCACTTGCCGAAGTGGAGATGGAAGATCCTTTGTGCCACAAGGAAGACAGGGAACAGCCATACAAACAATAAAACAAATAAATAAACATTAAAAAAAAAGGTGAGACTTAGACTTAAAGATCTGAGGTCACTTGTCCAAGAGTGACAAGTATCCACTGTCAGGAGCAGAGCTGAGACTAACAAGAATAACGCTGCGTTTTTCCCAGTCTATTTTCATCATTGTATACACAGCATTTTCTCATTTACTTTTTCCTCTTGGGTCACATAAAACTCTGTGAGCGGGACAAGGCAGAGCTTATCCTCATTTTACAGAAGAGGAATTTGAGATTCAGAGAGGTAAATAACGACTTGCCCAAGGGCTCATGTGGCAGTTTTCAGAGCTGAGATTTCATCTCAGCTCTGGTGGGGTCTGCTGGCTGGGTCTAGCCAAAGTGGGGTCCATTCACTGAGGGAGACAGGCACACAGAAAGAAAAGGGACAGCCTGACGTCATGTGCTTCAGCTTCGCATAGGCCCAGCTTTGGGGGGTTGTCCTACGTCCCTGTCCCAGGGGTGGGAAGGTGTGTTCGGGACTCCAAGGTATTGGACCAACCCCTTGTCTTGGAATAAACTGCGCACACAGAGGTGGGCTGCCTGGCTTTTCTCTACCAACTAGTTTCCCTCCTTCTGTGTGTGCATTTTCTAGCCCTGCTTCCAGCCAAGGACCAGCTGCCTGAATGGGAGTTTTCTAGACTGAAAGGTGAGACTCCCTCTCCTTGAACACAGATAACAGAGGGGTGGACACTTTTTGACAACCCAAACTGATCACCTGGTAAAGAAAGGGGAGAGAACTAAGGTCCAAGTGACTTTTCTGTTGGCATTGACCAATATAGTTTTTTAAAAAACTAGCCAAAAAAAAAAAAAAACCCAAAAACCCTAGCGGGTTCATTTTCTTAAAACAATATATTTATTTGGCTGTGCTCTGTCTTAAGTTGCCACACGTGGGCTCTTCGTTGCCACATGTGGTATGTTTAGTTGTGTCATGCAAACTCTTACTTGAGGCATGTGGGATCTTGTTCCCTCACCAAGGATCCAACTTGGGCCTCTTGCATTGGGAGTGCAGAGTTTCAGCCACCGGACCATCAGGGAAGTCTTGTAGCTCACTCATCTTCTAACAGTCTGTGTATGTAATGATGAACATGGCTCTAAGCTGCTACCTCGGTTCCTGGATTATGAGTTTTTGAGAAAAGTGCCCATTGATGTATATAGCACAGCAGACATGAAAGGCTCTGGCCACACCCAATAGATGAGCACAATGGACAGCAGCATTTGGCTATAAATAGAATCATTTAAATGTAAAAGTGTGATATTTTGATGTTGTGTTAAGGAAGTGTTGATAATCACACAGTGAGTGGACTGGTATCGTGATGCATTCTCCACCACCCGCTGTAACTCAGTTCAAAATATGGAAGCACATGATAGGGACTCAGTAAAACTTTCCCTGAATAACCCTGGGAGTCAAGCTGATCTGAGGAATTGCTCACTGGGCTTTTTGACACGACGATCAGACAAAGAATTTAAAAGTGTCCTGGGTATTCTGTGGTTATTCCAAGACTCACAATAATCTTTCAGAATAAACCATTGTCAAAGCAGTGTTGCCAATGAGAAGAAAGCCCAAAATTACATCTGCTTTCACCAAGGAAACCTCACGTGGTGGTAATCACTTCTTTCTACTCTTACTAGTGGTCTGACATATGAATGGGATTTGCTCCTGACTTGAGCAAGCAGGCTGCCTGCTGGGTGCCAGTTAACTTCTGATCAATGCAAATCAAGGGGCTGCCTGGGGAGTCCATTATACCCGCACTTAATGCCATGTGGCTGGCAGATCACCGCTGGGTGTAAATATTGAGATAGAGAGTTTTTAAGTGTCTGTAGCCCTTCACTTTCATGGGAACAGTGGAAGCAACCAGGGTCGAGCCCCCCCCACCCCTTTTACAGAAATGTCTTCTCTATCACCAGAGCTTCTCTGGTGGTTCAGATGATAAAGAATCTGCCTGCAATGCAGGATATTGGAGTTCGATCCCTGGGTCGGGAAGATCTCCTGGAGAAGGGAATGGCAAACTACTCCATGGGAGAATCCCATGGACAGAGGAGCCTGGTGGGCTACAATCCATAGGGTTGCAAAGAGTTACATGGTTAGCTCCTCCCATCAGTTGCTCAGGCTGATAGCCTTGAAGTTAGCTTGACATCTTTTTCTTTCATATTCCTGATCAGATCCACGAGCATGTCCTGTTGGCTATACTTTAAGAATGTATGTAGAATCTCACCACTTTTTTTTTTTTTTCTGAAGATTTTTGGATGTGGACCATTTTTTCTTAAAGTCTTTATTGAATTTGTTGCAATATTTTTTTATGTTTTGGTTTTTTGGCCACCTGGCGTGTAGAATCTTAGCTCCCCGACCAGGGATAGAACCTGCATCCCCAGCATTGGAAGGCGAAGTTTTAACCACTGGACCACCAGGGAAGTCCTGAACCTTACCCCTTTTAACTCTGTCCACTGCTACTATACTGGGCTGAACGACTGTCATTTCACACCTGGGCCATTGAAATAGCCTTTTAGTTGGGTTTCCTGCCTCTGCCCTTTCTTATAATCCACACCCAACACATGAGTAGAGGGATCCTTTTGTAAAAATGTAAGACGAATTACATAACTCCTCTCAATTCTTTACAGAATTCTCCAGATCTCCATCCTGCTCAGAGAACAAACTCAAGTCATTATGGTGGCTTGTAATCCCCGTGACCTTTCTGAGTTCACCTCCTGGGACTGTCTCCCTGGCTAACTCCCCTGGGCCTCCTTTCTGTTCCTAGGACCCACCAGACGGGCTCCCATCTCCAGCAATTCCTACCGCCGATTTGTCCTTCTGTCTAGGACACTGCTTCCCAGAAAGCCCCACAATTCACTCCTTACATTCAAATCTTTACCCAAACATGCCTCTCTCGGTGAGACCTACCCTGGTCACCCTGTTAAAAAATTGCAACAATCCTGTAATTTCTTGACCAGCACCCCTTATGTGTAATCTCAGGGTTGCCTTCCCCACAGATGAGGAAGCCAGTTGTGTTCCCTGAGCTAGTCCAACTCACAGCCTGGCCAGCCCACTTCCACTTTTATTTTTCTCCATAGCACACTCACCACCTTTTAGAAGACTACAAAATTTTCTTTATTTGTTTTGCTCATTGTCTGGCTTTTCCCCACCTGTGACTTAAATATACATTCCATAAGGTTAGGAATTTTGTCTCTTTTCCCCCACTATTAAGTTGCCAGCATCTACAACAGTGTGTGGCACAGAGTAGGTGCTGACTACAGATTTGTGAATGGCTGACTGACAGGCTTGTTTCTTCCTTTTCAATCTTATACCTTTTGTTTTTCTAAGTGCTTTATTACACAGGCTGGAATACACTGAATAAAGTTGAAAAGAAGCAGAGAAAGATTTTTGTCCTTTCTGACAAAAATCTTGTTTAACATGTTACTTTGAACATTTTACTGTTATATATTAGGTTTGCTATAGATTTTTTTTTTTGTACGTACTTTTTATTGGGTTAAGGAAGTTTCTTTCCATTCCTAGTTTGCTGAAAGTTTAAAAAAATACATTGACATTTAAAAAGCTTTTGCACAACAAACAGAACTGTAAGCAAAATGAAAAGACAATCTAAGGAATGGGAGAAAATATTTGCAAACAATAAGCGATTAATTTCCAAAGTACGGTACATTGAATTAATGTGGTACATACAAACAATGCAATGTTATTCGGCCCTAAAAAGGAATGAAATTCTGACTTGTGCTACAGCACAGGTGTACCTTGAAGACATTATACCAAGTGAAATAAGCCAGACACGAAAGGAGAAAAAAACTCTTGAATGATTCTTCTTAGGTGGGGCACCTAGAACAGTCATATTCATTGAGACAGAAAGTAGAATAGAGGTTCCCAGGGACTGGGGACAGGAAGGAAACTGGGGCTTAGTGTTTAATGGGGACAGAGTTTTACTCTGGGAAGAGGAGCAAATTCTGGAGCTGGAGGGTGGTCATGGTTGCACAATAATATGAATGTACTCAATGTCATCGAATTGTATTCTGAAAAGTGGTTAAAACGGTTAAGTTTTGTGTTTTTTTTCTTACTGGAATAAAAAAATATTTCTTGTTAGATGTTTGGAGCAGGAGCATTTTTCGCAGTGTCGCTGGGCCTCCATGTAGAAACAAAATGCGGGCCCTGACATTCTAAACCATTGTGCTTGGTGACCTGCTCTGTGCTTGTCCTCTCTCGGCGTTTATATTGTTGGGAGAAAGAATGGTGCAAGCACATGATATTACAGCAGTTATTAGAAAGAGCAGGCAGAGCGTCCATTCCCAGCAGAATGCCTTTGAACATTTATTTTTGGCTGCACTGGGTCTTGGCTGCGCGGGCTTTCCCTAGTTTCAGAAAGCGGGGTGTACTCTCTAGTGGCGGTGCACGGGCTTCTCATCGGGGTGGTTTCTCTTGTTGTGGAGCACAGACTCTAGAGTGCTCGGGCTTCAGTGGTTGCTGCACGAGGGCTCAGTAATTGCAGCTCCCAGGCTCTAGAGCTAAGGCTCAACAGTGGCACACGGGCTTAGTTGCTCCAAGGCATGTGGGATCTTCCAGGACCAGGGATCGAACCTGTGTCCCCTGCATTGGCAGGTGGACTCTTAACCGCTGGACCACCAGGGAAGTCCAGCCAGCCACAGGAACCCTTTTAATAAAGAACAGAGGAACTTCTGGCACTGACGGACCCCACTTTGCCACCATACCATTTTCTCTCATGAATGGGCCGTGAGGTCTGTCCAGCTGCCCTGTGTAACCAGGGTCGGCTTTTAGTGCATCTGGTGGGGATGGTGTCTCTGCCCCAGGCTGTGAGCAGGGCTCTGGTGAAACCAGCTCCCACTGCTGGCCTTTTGGAGCCTCTGTCGACAGGAGGCTGTTCTCTCACGCCAGCCCCTACCTTCGGAATCGCCTGAGCTTCAACAACGTGCAGAGAGTCCCTTCTTGGATGCCGATCTCATGCCTGGCAGCTGCGCCCAGATTCCAAAGAGAGCCTCCCAGACTTGCCTCCCAAGCTGTTCTGCCTCTTCCTGACTTTGAGCCCTGATGCCCTCAGGCAGGGATGTGTCTGCATCTATAGGTGACATCATTGGTCCCATCATCTATATGGTGACATCATTGGATGGGAGAGGTAGGCTCCTTTCTCTTCCCAAGCACTTTTCTGCAGCCGCCCTGGCTCCACCCATGAAAGCAGATCTATATGGGGTGGGGAGGTGTCTGCTGATGGGCTCTGTGTGTGGCTGCTTCGGCCAGGGCCGCTGCCACACCCACACACCTCCCCTCAGCACGCCCCCACCCTGGCTGTCCTGCTTAATTGCCTCACGCCCCCTCTGCCCTGCCCAGCTGGCCTGCTCAACCTCCTGGGCACAGACCACCTGCTCAGGCCTCTCTCTGGGACATTTGTCCTTAAAGCTCCTGGGCCCTGGTTCTGCTGATCCCACTGGCAGAGTTCCCCAGAGAAATGGAACCAACAGAATCATGCATATAGCAGATGGATGAATAGATGGGTAGGTAGATAGGTAAGGTAAATGGACAGATCCAGATCTATCCATCCTTCCTTGTGCTTGTGCTCAGTCACATATCTGTGTATCTAGGTCCATCCACCCTTCAGTCCATCTAACTATTTCTCCACCTGTCCATCCATCCACAGATATTTATTCTAAGGAATTGGCTCACATGATTTTGAGGGCTGGCAAACCTGAAGTTTGCAGGGCAGGCAGCAGGCTGGAGACCCAGGGGAGAGTGGACACTGAGTCCAAACAGACATCTTTAAATCAAATGCAGTCAGCCATCTAAAGCAGAGCTGGCCTCACCCTCCCTGTCTTCCTGGCTTGGGTTCCTGTGGTTTCTCTAACCCTCTATCTGTTCCCCACATTCCTGCCCTGCCCTCCACCCCCTTCCCTGACATGCTAAATCCTCTCCTCCCCCCATGGATGCCGTTCACTTGGTTGATGGGAGAAGCCCTGCAGTTGGTGAGGCAGGCAGATCTGGGCTCAAGCCCAGCAGCTCTGTTCCTAGCTGGTGGCCATGAACAAGTCCCTCAGCCCAGAGCTTCAGGCTCCTCTGTGAGGTGGTGACATTCGCCTCCCATCCCTCGAAGCCCCTGGTGGAGCAGGCACCTCCTTGGCTAGGACGTCCTTTTCTCTCCTGTGATGGAGCGAGGCCCCCTCCCACACAAGGAGGCTTCCCAGTCCCCTGGCCACGCACACGGGTTGGAAGACTCAGTGTTGGTATGTCAGTTGGGGTCTTGTGAGAAACAGGCAGTGGAATGTGTGTTTACAGAGGGAGGTGGTGGGCACTGGAAAGTTGGAAATCCATGGGGGAGGCAGCAACTGGAAAGTCAGATAGGTGGACATTGCAGTCTGAAGGCAGAATTCCCTCCCCCTCACGGGACCTTGGTCTCTTCTCTGAAGGCTGGCAACTGATTGGGTGAGGCCCACCCACATTAGGGAAGGTGGTCTGCCTGACTCAGAGGCTATGAATTTAAATGTTACTAAGCATGTCTGAGAAATGCCTGCACAGCAACATCTAGAGTGATGTCTGACCAATAACTGAGCGCTATGACCTAGACAGGTCGACACATGAAAGTAACCCTCACGCCCTCCTGCAAGGCTGATCTCTGATGGTGCTGGTGCGAACTGGCTGACATACCAGTTGTTGCATAAAGTGCTTTCTTTGGCTTGTATGATTTAATCCTCATAGTAACTGTATGAAGTATGTTCTATTTTGAGCCTCAGTTTATAGAGCAGGGCCTTCAGGTTCCTAGAGGTTAAGTAACTAGCCCAGGGTTGCACAGCAAACTGTGGGGCTGGGGTTTGAAGTCAGGCAGTCCCACTGCAGAGCCCACTGCTTTGGCCTCACACCATCCTGCTGCCTCTCCCAGAATCCTCAAGAGACTCGGGCCTCTTCCCTCAGCCCCACTGGGACTTGCAGGTCCTCGAGGAATACCCCTTCCTCCCCCATGCCTTCCCCCATTCCCCTACTTGTTGGGAGCAGGCAGCAGGTTTCTGAAGTACTAAAGTTCAGAACTGCCTGTGGCCAGGCCTCTCTGACTCCACTTTGAGCCAGGGAGGGAGCAGACCTACCAGCTCTCTGTCTTAGCAGCCGGGGCACCCCTGCATGGCCACCGTTCCTGGTGGGGCAGAGGCCAGACCACAGTCCTGCAAATGGCACTGTGACCACAGGCTCAGCTGATAAAGTGTCAGAAGGAAGACCAGCTCTGAGCCACTGAGTCGAGTAAGGTTGGCCCCTCTTCCCCGCAGGGCCCTGTAGCCGGAGCACAGGCAATAACAGGACTTCCGCCTTCTCGGAATACTTGAGCAGCCCAGGAATGAGGTTTTATTCTGTCCTGGCAAGGCTGCCTGGGCCTTGGGAACTAGCATTCTGTCCCTGACCTCCCTGAATCTCAGGAAACTGTGATCTCTGCTCCGTGTAGCCCTATACTGGGTTTGCTTGCTGCCCTGGGCACCAGCCTCTTGCTAATGACTCTTCATAGAGTCATTTCATGAACCCAAGATGTTTGTATTATGATTCACATGGTGTTTATCTGTGTCTTGATGCGTTTATACCTCATATCTTTATGCCTTCGTGTAACTCAAGTAAAGAGGAAAAGATGGTTTCTAAGCTTTTAATGTTTCCAGGATTTAAAATGTACTTAAAGAAACTTGCTTGTTATTGTTTAGTCCCTAAGTTGTGTCCAGCTCTCTTGTGACCCCATGAATTGTACTTTGCCAGGCTCCTTCCTCCATGGGATTGTCCAGGCAAGAATACTGGAGTGTATTGCCTTTTCCTTCTCCAGGGGATCTTCCCAACCCAGGGATCAAACCCACGTCTCCTTTGTTTCCTGCACTGCAGGTGGATTCTTTACCAGCTCAGCCACGGGGGAAGATGGGTACCATTATACACCCAGGACCTAACACATAATGCCAGGCACATTGTCCCCAATCTCAAGCGTTTATGGAATGACTCAAGACCTAACCTGGAAATTGAGGATGCTCTAGCAATTTATAGGTTTCAACAGCAGGGAATGTTGCCTAATGGCTTCCAGAAGACAAACAAAAGAGAAGGTGGGTATGACCATTTCCTGTGTCTAAAAACCCGACATGACTGATTTACAATGTCAAAGTCACCAGCAACAGTGCGTGGACTGAAATGATTTGCAGCGAGGAGGAAAAGCGCAGATAGGCCAACTTTCAGATTGTTGAAGGAAATCAGAAATGGGGAGCATGGGATAGCACTGCATGGGGCGCGGTAGTGCACAGTTAGCACTGTCTCCCAGGGCTTCCTGTCCAGCTAAGTCGGTCAACAGAGGAGGCAGCGGGGTGGTTAAAGGGGGCTACCTGGAAGCTCACAGAGAGTGCTGCCTGGCTGCTCAGAGCTTCTTGGCCACAGGACTCTGATTTTCAATCTGAACTCTGTCCCTAGCCCATTGTCTGACTTTGAGCATGTTACTTTCCAGCTCCCAGTTTCACATCTCTAAAACAGGGACAATAATATCTACCTCAGAGGGTTGTGGTAGGACCAAAAAGGTCACAAGTGAAAGCATCCAGTGGTTTCTGGTACTTACGCCACATTCGCTCAATGTAAGTTTCCTACGCTTATTTCACTGACTGCTCTTCTGAACTTCAATTTTTTTCATCTGCAAAAAATGGAATATGTGAGAGTGCCTGGCACATCACTGAAGCTCAATAAAGGTTTTATTTGTAATTTTTTATGACTTTTATTTTTGAAACAATTTTGAAGTTGCAAAAAGTACTAGAGTTTTTCTATACCTTACACCCAATCTTCCCCTAATGTTACCATGGTACCTAATCAAATTAGTGGCTTCCCTGGTGGCTTAGCAGTTAAGAATCCTCCTGCAGTGCAGGAGACTCAGAAGACCCAGGATTAGGAAGATCCCCCGGAGGAGGACGTGGCAACCCACTCCAGTATTCTTGCCCAGAGAGTTCCATGGACAGATGAGCCTGGTGGGCTACAGTCCATAGGATTGCAAAGAGTTGGAAGCGACTGAGCACACACACATGCGATCATATTAGTACAATGATCCAAACCAGGAAATCAACATCTCACAACTCAATGCCATTAACCAAACTACAGACCTTATTCAAGTTTCCCTAAGACGGCATTTTCTATTCTGGATTCCAAATCAGTATCCTACATCCCATTGAGTTGTTGTATCCCTTAGTTTTCTGTGACTTGTGACAGTGTATTTTGGTGTTTGCTGATGTCAACATCTTTCTGTGTGTGCTGGTCAATAACTTGGGAGAAACACTTCTCAGTTGGGGTTTGTCTGATGTTTTCTCATGATTAGATGGTTACTCACTCTTCGCAGAAATACCACAGCAAAGTTACTGTGTTACTTTTTGTTTTTCTTTTTCCTTTATTGTGATAAAATACACATAAGATAAAATCTACCGTTTGAACCATTTCAAAGTGTACAATTCAGTGGCATTGAGTACTTTCACAGTATTGTGTGACTGCCACCTCCATGTAGTTCGGGAACATTCTCATCACCACCAATCCTCAACAATCACTAATCTGCTTTCTGTCTCTTTGGATTTGCCTATTCTGGACATCTCATACACTGGAATTGTACAATATGAAGTCTTTACTGATGGGCTTTTTTCACTTAGCATCATGTTTTCAAGATTTACCCAGGTTACAGCAGTGAATCAGCCCACCACCCCCTTTTCACAGCCAAATAATATTCCACCATGCAGACAAACGGCATTTTACTTTATTTTCTAATTTAGCAGTGAAACCTGATAAGGCAAAGTGGTCGCAGACCCTGGTGACTGGCAGGAGGTACTGTGAGGTGTGTGGATGACAAAGTCAGGACTGGTGCCCTGGGAAGCAGAGGGCTGTATTTCACCTTGCAGACAGCACTCACCAGGTCACTTTTGCTTTGAAAACTTCCTCTGTGGAAACGGAAAAACAGTTGTCCAGGAGGAGGGGAAGACGACCCAAGGACGGGAAGGGAAACCCTCCCTGGGGCTGCAGAAGCTGCGTCTCAGTGGCACCAGCTTTCCAGGGTCAACCACGGCCTCCTTGAGGCTCTGTTTGGCCAGCAGAGGCTGGGGCTCGGACTGCACCGCGATGGTCGCCACAAACACGCTCAGGTCTCGAGTCTCGGGTGACACTTGCTCATGGCTTATGAAGAAAGGGAAGCCTCCCTTTAGGCACAGGCAATAGTCGCAAACTTCCATTTATAAACAAGGTGTGTTGAGCGGGAGGGCAAACATTTCCACGTCCCAAACGTCGCACCTCAGCAGCTCCTTAACTAGTAGATGCCCTCAGGTTTCCCCGAGCGGGTCTGGGGGCCGACCTGCGAGGAACGGCGGTCTCTCAGCGGCGTCCGTAATCCCCGCATCGCGCGCAGCCCGCGGTCAGGGCGCGGCGCGGCCCCGGGCGCAGGGCGGAGGGCGGGGCCTCAGCACACGGCCCGCCTCTGTCCCGCAGCCCTGTCGTCCCGGCGCGCGCACCGTGCGCGTGCCCCGGATCTGGCGGCGGCGTGCGCGGGCCGCGCGTGCGCGCTGCGGCGGGGCGAGGGGCGGCGCGGGCGCGAGTCTGTCAGTGACAGCGGGAGGGGGAGGGGGCCGGAGATGGTGGCGGCGGCGGCAGCGGCAGTGGCGGCGGCTCTTCCGACATGAGGCAGCGGCTGCGCGGGGCTCGGCGGCGGCCGCGGCCGGAGCGGCATCTCTAGCTCAGGAGGCGGCCCCAGGCGGCGGGCGGGCGTCCCGGGTCGGCGTCGCGGGAGCGGGCTCTGCGGCAGCGCCGCGCACGGGCCGCCGGCTGAGGGGCCCGCGCCCGCCGCGCCCTGCGTTCGGCGCCCGGCGGCTCCGGGGCGCGGGGCATCCCCGCCCGCCGCGTCGGCCCCGGAGGCCGGGAGGGGCGGCGTGGCCGGGTCAGGCCCCGCTAGACGGGCCGCGCCGACGGGGGCGTCTGCAGCGCCGCGGGCTCCGCAAACTCGCGCGGGGCGCCGGGCCTCGCCGCCCGCCCGCCCGCCGCCCTCGGGGCCGCCGCGCGGGGGGCGGGGGCGGGGGTCCGGCCGCCGGCCTTGACGCGGCTGAGGCGCCGCTCGGTGCGCAGCATGAGGGGCCGGCGGCCGCAGCCGGGAGATCTGTGTTTGCGAGAGCGGCCCGCGGCGTGAGAAGGCTCGGCTGGACTTCCCTCAGGAGCGGGCTGCGGAGCAGGCGAGTGCGCGCGGAGGAAACGCGCCGCGGGCTCGGGTGGCGCTGGACGGGTGCGGGGGCGGCCGCCCGCGGACCCCCAGGCGCTCCTGGTCCGGCCGGGTGGCTGCGGTCGGCCTCGAGGGAGGGACGGTGGAGCAGCACTCAGACATTCCCCAGTCGTCGTGAGCACACGGTGGCTTTCCCAGTAGACCGCCGGGGCCCCCGCTGAAGAAGCCGGTAGGGCTGGTGGCCTTCAGGTGCGCGTTCCTGCAGGAACAGACCCCGGACTGACTCTGGCTGTCTCGCCGACAGGTCCCGGTGACCCCGGCCGGCAGGGTTCCGAGCTCGGCAACATGGCTTCCCCGCCCCACCAGCAGCTGCTGCAGCACCACAGCACCGAGGTGAGCTGTGACTCCAGCGGAGACAGCAACAGCGTGCGGGTCAGGATCAACCCCAAGCAGCCGTCCTCCAACAGCCACCCGAAGCACTGCAAGTACAGCATCTCCTCCAGCTGCAGCAGCTCCGGGGACTCCGGAGGGGTCCCCCGAAGAATGGGCGCGGGAGGCCGCCTGCGCAGGAGGAAGAAGCTGCCCCAGCTGTTCGAACGGGCCTCCAGCCGGTGGTGGGACCCCAAGTTTGACTCTGTGAACCTGGAGGAGGCTTGCATGGAGCGTTGCTTCCCGCAGACCCAGCGCCGCTTCCGGTATGCGCTCTTCTACATCGGCTTCGCCTGCCTTCTCTGGAGCATCTATTTTGGGGTCCACATGAAATCGAAACTGATTGTCATGGTAGCCCCTGCTCTGTGCTTCCTCGTGGTGTGTGTGGGCTTTTTTCTGTTTACCTTCACCAAGTTGTACGCCCGCCATTACGTGTGGACTTCGCTGGTTCTCACCCTCCTGGTATTCGCCCTGACCCTGGCTGCCCAGTTTCAGGTTTTGACGCCCCTCTCAGGACGAGTTGACAACTTCAATCATACTCGGGCTGCCAGGCCCACAGACACTTGCTTATCTCAAGTGGGGAGCTTTTCCATGTGCATCGAAGTGCTCTTTTTGCTCTACACCGTCATGCACTTACCTTTGTACTTGAGCTTGATTTTGGGAGTGGCCTATTCTGTTCTTTTTGAGACCTTTGGCTACCACTTCCAAGATGAAGCCTGCTTTGCCTCACCTGGAGCGGAGGCTCTGCACTGGGAGCTGCTAAGCCGGGCCCTGCTCCACCTCTGCATCCACGCCATCGGGATCCACCTGTTCATCATGTCCCAGGTGAGATCCAGGAGCACCTTCCTCAAGGTGGGCCAGTCTATTATGCACGGAAAGGATCTGGAAGTGGAAAAGGCCCTGAAAGAGAGGATGATTCATTCTGTGATGCCAAGAATCATAGCTGATGACTTGATGAAACAGGGGGATGAGGAGAGCGAGAATTCTGTCAAAAGGCACGCCACCTCCAGCCCCAAGAACAGGAAGAAGAAGTCTTCCATCCAGAAAGCCCCTATCGCCTTCCGCCCGTTTAAGATGCAGCAGATCGAAGAAGTCAGTATTTTATTTGCAGATATCGTGGGCTTCACCAAGATGAGTGCCAATAAGTCTGCCCACGCCCTGGTGGGTCTCCTCAACGATCTGTTCGGCCGCTTTGACCGGTTGTGTGAGGAGACCAAATGTGAGAAAATCAGCACCTTGGGAGACTGCTACTATTGTGTGGCTGGGTGTCCTGAGCCAAGGGCCGACCATGCCTACTGCTGCATCGAGATGGGGTTGGGCATGATAAGAGCCATTGAGCAGTTCTGCCAAGAGAAGAAAGAGATGGTGAACATGCGTGTTGGGGTTCACACAGGGACCGTCCTGTGTGGCATCTTGGGCATGAGGAGGTTTAAATTTGACGTGTGGTCCAATGATGTGAACTTGGCCAATCTCATGGAGCAGCTGGGAGTGGCTGGCAAGGTTCACATTTCCGAGGCCACCGCAAAATACCTAGATGACCGGTACGAAATGGAGGATGGGAAAGTTACTGAACGCCTTGGCCAGAGTGTTGTTGCTGACCAGTTGAAAGGTATGTGCATTTCTTTGCCTCATCATCTCCCTCCCCTATCCCATTTGTGTTGGAAAAACAAAACAATCTCTTTCCAGTATCAGTATCTGGAGGCAGATCAGTTGTCTCCCAGGGCCAGTGGGACTTTTCCCCCAGTGAGTCAGATATCACAGGTCTGTTCACTGTGACAGTGTTGACCTAGATGACACCTTTAGAAGGAAGGAGAACTTTGAAAATGTGTTGCCTGCCAGCCGGCTGTTAATGTCTCTGAGATGCTGGGGCAGGTCCAATGAGTGTGAGGGGATCCGAGCCCTTCAGTGGTCAGAACTTCGAAGCACCATAAGAAATTGCCTTTGTGATCCATTAGGTTGCCCTTAAGCCCCATCAAAACATTTTTCTATGCCTTTCTCCTCTCTAGGCCTCACTTTGCTGGAATAAAGAAGTCGGCTAAGCCCTGTAGGACCCTTGAGAATTAGATGAAATTATGTACCCCCAAGTGCACACTGCCTTTTGCCTGGGTCTCTTTTTTAAATGTTTGCATTTTCAGCTTTCAATTTTCATATATTTCATTATGGTTTCTAATCATGGTATTTGTCTTACCTTACGGACAGCAGCATTTTAGAATGTTGAACTTCTCAAATCACCAGGTGATTTGAAAGTGGGACATATACCCAGAGCAGTCTTTAGACCTCCTCCCCAAGCTCCTCAGATTTTCCCTGTCTTAAGTTCCTTACTGCTATTCTTGTTTTTTCACCAAGTTGCTTCTTTTAATTTTCTTTTTTTCACTTAGGGCAAAAATCTTTGAGGTCTGGGAAGTGATTACTTATAAGTACCTGGGATCAAAAGTAAGAATTCTAAATAACATCCTCCCCTCCTTTAAGAAAAGAAATCCTTCTGTTTTACTAAGGTCTTCAGGTTAAGGGGAACATCTATTTTGGAAGTATGTAGAGACAATACCATTGATCTTTAAAAGCCAACATTTGTAAAACTGTATTGTGTTTTGTGGTACCCCACATTGTATAATTACATGATGAAAAGCCCCTGGAAAGGGAGTACTCAGAAGGAGAAGTAACATCTTAAATCAGAGAGAGAAGTAATGGTGTAAATCTGCGCTTGTAAGTGGTTGAGTTTGAGGGCCTGGATGGATCGTCACACCGCCTGTGTGCTCAGTTAATATTTCCTTTGTTCTCCCTATCATTTACTTATTTGTTATCTGGTGAGGGTACTTTATCCTTATCCTGATCTTTCTTTGTTCTGTTAATTTTGCTAACAGTTGAGGAATTTGTGGGTAGAAGAGAAGAATATTTTCACCTGATAATTCTCTCTGCCTAGAGAGCTTTGTGTCTGCTTTCTGCTAAATACTTTCTCTCCTTTTGTCCTCAAATTTCTCTCTGCCTGTCCTTTGTGTTAGTTTTGCACAGCATTGTTAGCAGTGCTGCAGGCCAGGGAAGGGGGCTTCCCAGGTGGCATTAGAGGTAAAGAGCCCTCCTGCCAATGCAGGAGACACCAGAGACACAGGTTCAATCCCTGGGTGGGGAAGATCCCCTGGAAGAGGGCATGGCAACCCACTCCAGTATTCTTGACAGAGGAGCCTGGTGGGCTACAGTCCATAGGGTTGCACAGAATCAGACACAGAGTCGGACTTAACACTAGCAGAGAGCTTGCAGTGCTACCCTGATGAGGTCAGAAACTGCAGTTGACAGTTGGCTTGAGATTCTACTGTGACAAGTGTCTTCATCTGTAGGACGGTGGCCCCTGCTCTGGAGTTTGGAGATGCCCGTGGAGTGGGGTACAGATGCAACCCTTGCTCGACATTTTTATACCTTTAGGATCTGAGTGTCCCCGGCTCCATCCTCAGGGACTGTGGGACAGATTCCAGAGAATGGAGCAGCACTGTGCTATGTTAGATTAAGTGTGACGATGATAGCAATTTTGTAAGTGGTGCTCTGAGCAGTGTATTACTTGAATTTCAAAAATAAAGACAGATGTAATCACTATGTCTGGAAATTGCCAGGTCTTTGACTCGTTGGCAGTACCCATTTTTGTTTATGTGTAATTTTATTTTTAACTTACAGATCAAAGGTCTCAAAGACACTGACACCCCCCACCCCCCAAAAAAAAAGCTAGAGTGAATTTTAAAAAACCCATATAGTGTAAATTTGGTAAATTAATTTCTCCTTTAAATTTGTGTGCACTGTGTATTTATAAGGGAAGATTTTAGCACTAGATGGAGGATGGGGAAAGATAGAAGCCTTAGCCAAACTGGTGATTTTTTAAAATATAATATTCTCTTCTTTAACAGTTTCCCTGAGACCATGATTTTTGCTTTATTCAGCTCATTTTGAAACCCTCTGGACAGGACCCCAGTAATAGAGAATGTCTACACAACTTCCTGACCTCTTTTTTTTTTTTTAAACTGCACAGTTCACTTCTCCTGACGCTGTACAAATCTACTCAGCTGAGATGTTAGCATAGTTTGTAGAAGACCCTTTCCACAAAAGGAGTTAAGGTTATATACATAAGATTCCTTTTAGCCCATCTTTGGGTTTGTGGCAGGTATTTTTCTCTATGCAATGCTGAATGCATAGCTTTTCTTCTCATCCCCTTTTCTGATATTGGGGCTAAAAATACCCAGTCGAGGACTCTGTAGAAATGAAGATCCGTGGAATAAACTGGGGGTTCTAGTGCTAGCCTGGCAGCGTGGGAGGTAGTTTGTCTGAATGGGCTTTGTGGAAAGTGGACTGTCGTTATTTCTGCACTGTCACTCACCCCTCGAACATCTTTATTGTTCTCTCATGGCACCTGGCCCTGTGGACACACGGGTGGAGTTGTGATGGTTCCTGAGCTGGGTGAGCTTGCAGATTGTAAAAGTTCTTCGAGTCCACAGAGTTGGGAATGTGATAGAGAAGTGCACGCGCCCGGGGTGGGTCTTCAGGTCAAGCAGTGGCTCTCTAGGGGATAAAAGAACATTCAGTGCAGTGGGGAAAGCGTGGGCAAAGGCTTGTTGTGCTGTGCTTAGTTGCTCAGTCGTGTCCGACTCTTTGCGACCCCATGGACTGCAGCCCGCCAGGCTCCTCTGTCTATAGGGATTCTCCAGGCCAGAATACCGGAGTGGGTTCCCATGCCCTCCTCCAGGGATCTTCCCAACCCAGGGATCGAACCCAGGTCTCCCACAGTGCAGGCAGATTCTTTTACCATCTGAGCTATCAGGGAAGCCTGGGCAAAGGCTTGGGCTTACATTTCTTGGCAGACTGGGCAGTTTAAGTAGTTCGTCAGGACAAGGGAAGCTGTGATTACCTGGGAAGGAGTTTGGGTTCAGTCCTGTAGGTAATGGGGGGCCATGATGGGCTTTAGGCAGGAAGCTTAGGTGCTCTAACTTGCAGTTTTAGAAAGTTTACCCTTTCAGTTCTAGGGAGTGTGGGTTGGAGATTAGTGAGCCGTCGCAGTAAATCCTTGGTGGCCTGGACCAAGGTAACAAGAATGGCAGTGGAGATGAGGCGACCGATGTGAGCAGCAGTCAGATCAACTGGATTGGACCACAGCCACATTTAAACAGAGGACGGGGACAGGCATGGGGCTTGATTGTTTGAGAGGCTTTTCAGGTTTCTGGAATTGATGTGGGTATCGTTTGGCATCAGGAATGGGTGAGAGGCCTTTGAAAAAATCTGTGGTGTAAATGGAAAATGCAGGATCAAGTTGTAGAATATGAAATAGGCCAGGAAGCCCTGGCTTGTCCATTCATTCATTCAGCATTTTGTCTGGGGCACATTTCTAGGTGCTGTGGATACAGCAGTGAACAGAACACAAAAATTTCTTCTTTGTAAAAGTTTGTTTTGTGTTCAGTTCTAAGGAGAAGACATACAGCAGGAAGGAGACTATGGAGAGTGTGTGTGTTTGTGTGTGTGTGTGAAATTTTAGAGAGCGTGGCCAGTTACTGAGAGAGAAGGTTGAAAGAATTTTCAGCAGAAGACTAGGATTTGAAAATGATCCAGGAAATGAGGGGCAATTATTATTAAAGATTAGGAAGAAATAGTCTGATTTGAGTGATGGGAAGAAGTGTCCTTCCACTCCATTGGGCCCAGGAGGATACTGGCTGTTGTGTTCCGTCTTGGGCCACAAGCGAAAAAGAGGAATATTGTCAGTTGTTAACAGTTTTTCCTCTCATAGGCAGAGTCACAAAGGAAGTGAAACTCAGAAAATACCTACAGACATCTTATTTTCCCGCCTTAACTATTGATCTAGGAAGATGAAGGTGCTCAGTCACCCTAAATCTACACCAACAGTTGTGTATTTGTAGAGGGAATACCAACAATATTGCATTGTTATAAGCTAAACAAAATAAGACTTTCCCTCCAAACCAAGCTTTGGACTTGTGGAGCAGCTCGGGGAAAGATCTGTTAATGTGCATGGGAGAGATGGTCACCCACTGGCCGTTTTGGTGACTGACTCCTTCACCGTGTGCTGGTGTCACTTGGGAGAGTTCCTGTCTAGACCCTGTTTGGGGTCTTTCCTCAATCTGACAGTGGGCAGAGACACACAGCACTTCAGCCTCTGCCAGCAGCTGTCCCAAACTGGGAGTCTGGGCTCCTGGTTCCCTGCCAGCTACAGCTAGGATCCCTGGCTATGTACTAGTTCGGGGTGCAGTTTGCTTGTACCCCTGGATTCACTTGATAGCTTGTCCCCAGCCTAACCCGTAACCCCTTGCCACTCATTGAAGAAGACCCTGATGCAGGGAAAGATTGAGGGCGGGAGAAGGGGGTGACAGAGGATGGGATGGTTGGATGGCCGCACTGACTCAATGGACATGAGATTGAGCAAACTCCAGGAGATAGTTAAGGGCAGGGAAGTCTGGTGTAGTCCATGGGGTCACAGAGAGTTGGACACAACTTAGTGACTGAACAGCAACGACTTGCTACTGTAGAGCTTGCCCATGGCTGACCTCTTGGTGTCCCCTCTTAAGTCCTGCTGAACAGAAACTCCATGCTCGCCTGCATCCTTGAGCGGACTCGCATGCACATAGCCAACAGCCTCTGGAGTAGCAAGGAGGCAGAGAGAAGATGAAGCAGAAAATCGGACTTGACATCTGGGATCGGAGACGGCGAACAGCTGTGGAGTTGGTGCTCAAGCAGCCCCTGATGACAGTTTATTCAGACTCCTTCAGACCAAATTGTATGGCTTCCAGAAGGAGCACACAGCTGTTGATCCTGAGGACCAGCTTTTGAGTAAATTAGCCTCTGGCAAAGAAAGTTAAGGATATGGTTCACTGAATTGCAGGTGGAATGAAGGGAGGAGAGTAATCTTTTCAGGCAGGATAACTAAGAAAGGAAAAAATTGAAAAGAAGCAAATAGAATAGGTAAAGAAATTTCAGGGTTCTTGTCTACTAACCAGCCTTCAAATAATTGTGTTTCTACCTATACTGGTCAGTGTCTCCTGTGGACTTTGCTGTGGAATAATAATCTTAAAAAGAAGAACACAGTGAATTTTCTATGGTGTATGCACATGGGCCTAAATTTTCATCTCTCTGCTGATTGGTGATTTCAGTATTGGTATTTCTGTTTAGATTTTGATATTGTGAGAATATGGTCATTACATACAACATAACAAAAATTTACCATATGAGCCATTTTTAAGCCTGTCAGCTGGATTTTCTTAACTGCTTTGGCATTGTCTGTTGCAGTATGTTGAAGAATGTGTGGAAAATCTGACTCTACAGAGATATATAGTTAGAAAGTGGAGGAGCATTTTAATAGCCATTTAAATAGTTGTGGATATTTTTCTTTGGTACTACACAAACACCCAAGAAGTGGTAGTTTATTTTATTTTTTATTTTTTTTGAAGTGGTAGTTTATTGAGGGTTAGTTACAATATCTAATCAGTTTTTTGTCTGCTGTCAAAACCCTGTTGGATTTTTGAACAAACTTTTTACCCAAGTGTGCCTTTGTAACATCATGCATTGGTCATTTAGAAAATTACGGTTTCTTGAGTTATGCAGATCTTCCAAATGTCGGCATAACATCTTTAAATATTAGGACGATGTCAGCTTCACAGTGGCGGATAAAAGCATTCCAAAATTCTGGTTTTCCCTTAAAGGTTTGAGTTTTATCCTTGGCAACAAATACTCTTAGTTGTTTTCGTTGAAGGGACAGACTCATTTCGTTAATTTCTTAGGAACAGTCTTCCAGATACTCAAGTGAATGACCAGAGTCTGTCTGTGCATCAAGTATAAACGATGTTCTATCAAAAAAGCAGCCCAAACAGGAGTATAGACGCTTTTGGGGACAACCGGTCACTTTGGTTCTTAGGGCAGAGTTGTAGGCGCATTCCAACCTCATCCCGCAGAACACACTCAACATTTAACACATTTATTCGATTTTATTGCATTATCAGGGGACATTCTTAAGTGCAAATGACTGTTTTTTCCTTCTGCAAGTGTGTGGTGCGACAGAGCTGGTTAATGACCAGCAGAGTTTGGTGCTACTGCCCAGATTCATGGTCAGGCACCGGCAGTCTCTTTAGGGGTCAGGATGAAGAATGTCGGCTCTGTATCATCACGTTTGCTTTTGTATCATCAAGGCCAATATCAACATATGCGTGTGTGCTGAGTCACTCAATTGTGTCTGACTCTTTGCGACCCTATGGAGTGAAGCCCGTCAGGCTCCTCTGTCCATGGAATTCTCCAGGCAAGAATGCTGGAGTGGGTTGCCACACCCTTCTCCATCCAGAGATCTTCCCTACCCAGGGGTCGAAGCTGTGTCTCTTGTGTTTCCTGTATTGGCAGGGGTGTTTTTTACCACTAGCACTGTTTGGGAAGCCCAATGTCAGCACTGAGAAAGGCAAATCATGTCTTAGTATGAAAATAGTTTCGGCCTCACAGATGCCCTGCAGAAGTCTTAGGGACCACTGGGGGGTCTGCACACTGCCCTGAGAACTGCTTCCCTGAGTGGTAAAAAAGGAAGAGCGAGAGTTTGTACCTACTTCCCGGACACATTCTCATGTAGATGGTAGAGTTCATGTTGGAATTAGGATGGACGTGTGACATTTATTGTGGAAGTAGCAAGTGACTTCAGTTCATGCATTTCCTTTTTCTCAAAAAAAAAAAAAAAAAAAAATCCTTTGTAACTCTGCCAAGTCCCTGCTGCTGGTGTTTAGAGGTCAGGATAAAGAACGTCAGCTTTGTTTTTTGATTTATTTTTGCCGAGCTCCCTCTTTGGCGGAGTAGTGTAGCGGTCGGTGCATGGGTTTTGGTTTCCCATACATTTGGAATCAGTTCTCAGTTCTGAACCGTGGAACACAGGGAAGCCACGAATGACCGTGCTTCTGTCAGAGGCCTGTTGGAAGACTCTGAACGAGTTGATCATTCAGATAAAGCACTTATTAGCATAGCGACGTGACTGCAAAAGGCGTTCAGTAAACAATAACCAACTCTGCTGCCTGAGGAGTCGTGTTCCATATTGCAGTCAGCGGTGTGTTTTTTCCTGCCCTCTATCTGGTACAGCTTTTGTGTAATTGGGTACTGAAACCGAGAACACACCAGGGACTGTGATTGTGACAGTTTCTTGAATGAAAAAGGGCAAGTGTCCAAAATACAAAAACATGGATAACTTGCCCTAGTTAAACTGTAGCTGCCAAGTTTGGCAGCTTCGTTGCTGAAAGCTCAAGGGAGTTCAGGCAGTATTGTTCTTGGGCTGCTTCTTGTCCCCAGAGCTTAGAGGTACTTAAGGTGACGTGACCCTTGATAGTTGAGAAATTATGGGAAAATCTTCACCTCTGGGACTCTGGAGATATTGGATAAGATTTGTACCAGTTAGTTATTCAGCTCCGCTGTGTTCTGCTATAAACTCCTTTATTTATTCAATAAACATTGAGTGACTTTTTTTTTTTTTTTTAACTATTTGTAATGGCTCGACTAGGTTCTGGAGATAGAGCACGATGCCCTCCTTAACAGCCTGCAACCTAGAAGGCAAAATAGATACGAATCAAATAATCACCTAAACAAATACATTCTAGACTTGCTGATCTTATTACAAAAAGGTCTGGAGGTAGGGAGACTTACCATTTCCTCCTTATAGGTGTGGAAACTGAAGTACTGAGAGATTAAAGGTTAAGTAACCTGTGGTGGCCATCCAGCTAGAGAAGTTACCAAATGGTGGGGCCAGTATTTATTCCCAAAGGACTGTGTTAGAAAACATTGGTACCTGCTTCACAGAATTGTTGTAAGGATTAAAGGAGAAAATAATATTAAGTACTTAGAAATGTACTTGGCACATAGTACTTATTAGAGATTAGATTCACTAACTTAATGGCACCCCACTCCAGTACTTTTGCCTAGAAAATCCCATGGATGGAGGAGCCTGGCAGGCTGCAGTCCATGGGGTCGCTAGACTTGGACACGACTGAGCAACTTCACTTTCACTTTTCACTTTCATGCATTGGAGAAGGAAATGGCAAGCCACTCCAGTGTCCTTGCCTGGAGAATCCCAGGGACGGGGGAGCCTGGTGGGCTGCCGTCTATGGGGTCGCACAGAGTCAGACACGACTGAAGCGACTTAGCAGCAACTAGCATTACTAAAAGTGGGCAATGTTTTCTTAGTAGCAGCAGCAACAGAAAAACAGCTATACCTTTCTTCATTCAGCTCTTTCCTGTTCACACAATGCTTTCAGGCATGTTATTATCTCAACCATTGTGAAATCCTAGGATCTTGGGATCTGTGTATATTTAGAAGTTTATGTTTCACTTGCTTGATTCTTTCCCGTTGTCCACCAGTTTTCAGGCTGACTTGGTTTCTTAACATCCTCTGAAGAGGACTGGTGGCTTTTTTTTCTAGAATTAATGTAAACTCTTGGATTTTAGCTTCTTTGGTGTATTCTTCACTCCATTACAGATATCTTTTTTTTTTTTTTTGATGCTCAAATTGTCCCTTCTTGGCCCCCTGGGAAAACCCTTTTGAGTTAGCCCCTGAGTCCTTTTCATACAAACTGGCAGTGTCTGAGAGCTCTCGTACTTACCTCATAACATTTTTATGGATTAGAGAAATAATAGGCATGAAAATCTCATTATTTCTGTTTGGTATTTTTGTTGAGCGAGATGGAGCTAAGCTTTACCCTCTCCCTTTTTGAAAAGAAAATTAATAGTATATGCCTGTTTATAGGAGAAAGAGGACTTCTGAACAAATGGTTTGTGCTTCTTCAAGCTCCTCAGAAGCTTTAATTTACATTCTCACAATTGATAATTACAGAGCAACGCAGCTTCCTGTCTCCTGTATCTTCTCACTACTGCTTGTTGAAGGACAGGTGCCCTTGAATGTTGGTAAATAATGATCCAGAACAAGAAAATGAAAGGAATCCTAGACCAAAATGTAGGTCACGTGTTTGCAGACTGAAGTGCATGCCCCCTACCTCTCGAGCCCCTTCTCCCAGGACACCTGTGGAATGTTCTGGGCAGCCCCGCTCCAGGAATTCCCTCCCCGGGCCCCTTGTGAATGGCGACTCCTGAAACGATGCCCCGCCACTCCCCTCTCTGTGCTGTATAGTAATGTGCATCTGACTTCTGATCTGTATCCACCGAACTTGAATGTGCCTCGAGAGCAGGAATTTTTGCATATTTTATTTACTGCTGTTTTCCTGGTGCTGGAAACATTACTGGTGTACAGCAGAGGCTCAATATTTGTGATGTGAACAAATGAATGAATGAAGATGGGTGTTGTTCAGTCACTGAGTTGCATCTGACTCTTTGCAACCCCATGGACTGTAGCACACCAGGCTTCCCTGTCCTTCACAATCTGAGTTTGCTCACACTCATGTCCATTGAGTCGGTGATGCCATCCAACTGTCTCATCCTCTGTCACCCCCTTCTCCTCCTGCCCTCAATCTTTCCCAGCATCAGACATGTGTGCAAAACCACGCCCCAGACATCTACATGGAAGGTAGAGAGAAGGCAGCAACTGGCCTTTCAGGAATAGCTATGTGGTTAATTAAGTCGAGGCTGCGAGCAGGGTCTCTAAAGGCCCTAGACATCGAGATGGGAGAGTGCCTGGGAGTGTGGAAGGCCCGCAGGTGGGGAGTGGGGGCGGTCCTGGGCTCCCGGGTCTGTGGGGAAGGCTGCCAAGCAGGAGCGCAGAGGATTGAAAACCCAAGTGTTTATTTAGGGCCCAGGAAATGTGGGGTTGAATGGCTTAGTTTAGGCAATAATTTTTAAGCTTTTTAAGACAGAAATTTCAATAAGTATATTTATCTTTAATAATACTGTAGCTCCTTAAAATTCTTATTCGATTATCATTTATGCACATGGAAAGCCAGCATATCCTTTTTTGGGCAAAGCTCCAGCATAATCTTTGTACATAATTTCCAGGATTTTTATGTAATGCTATTAAATTCTATTCATTTTTTTTTCCTTCCAAGGAAAAATGTGCTACTGAAAGCAGCTTTTGGATCATTTATATTTGTGTTTGAATCGTGTGGGAAATATCAACTTTGGTTTTTTACCACGTAGTTTGTAGAGAGGAAGAAAACCCGCATGCAGTTGATTTTATTTTCTTGTTTATGGATATCAACATACAATATCCCATTAAGGCTTTGACATTTTAAGTGGAAGAGACTATTGCACATGAATTTAGTTAGTTTTGCCCTATCAAGTGTTAACATCACAAGTGTGGACCACACTGCATTCTGTAACTTCATAAATGTGTTCTCTTCTACATGAGAAATGCCTCTTGTGGTCGTTAATTTTTGTTTTGTGAATGAGCTGTCTAAAACCAGGAGAGGGGAGTGTTTCTGAAAGAAAAGTATGTTTATAGAATTATCTTGTTACTTGAAAAATTAAGTTTGTTTAGTAGATTAGCTTTTCATCTTAAAGTGTTTTCTCCACTAACTAGATAAGCACTTTCGGGAAAATAATCTCTCTGGTTCTGTTTCCTCCTGTTTGTAAAGCGTAAAGTTTGAACTAGATGTGCTTTAAATTCCTCACCATTCTTTAAGAACAGCTGAGCTTCTGTGATTGGAACACAGTACACATTCTTCATATGAGGAACTGGTTTCTTCTTCATCCACTTGTTTAAACTATGAACCCTCATTTAGATAAATTTAGCATATGGAAACTCAGATTTACCTAACCACTAAATTGCAGGGCATGGTGAAATTCTTAATGTTCTAAAGGATTCTTTACTTCCTTCAAATATAAGTAAATAAAGATTGAGTTATAGAAGTGTAATTTACACATGGTTTTTTTTTTTTGGATCACAATTGTTGTATAAAGCAGGGTATCATTAGAGGAACCCAATTTGATTTTGAAAGTTTGAGACATTCTTTGGAAATGGCTTGGAGAAAATGTGAAGTGATTAAATAACACTTAAAAAATGTGCTTCAGTTCCTGTTCGAACATTATTTGGGAGAGAGATTGAAAGATTGCTAAGCTGCTAAGTCACTTCAGTTGTGTCCGACTCTGTGCGACCCCATAGACGGCAGCCCACCAGGCTCCCCCGTCCCTGGGATTCTCCAGGCAAGAACACTGGAGTCGGTTGCCATTTCCTTCTCCAATTCATGAAAGTGAGAAGTGAAAGTGAAGTCGCTCTGTTGTGTCTGACTCTTAGCGACCCCATGGACTGCAGGCCACCAGGCTCCTCCATCCACCGGATTTTCCAGGCAAGAGTACTGGAGTGGGCTGCCATTGCCTTCTCCGGATTGAAAGGTTAGTTGCCAGTAAAATGAATTTCACTTCTGTTGGCAAGTTTCTCCCTAATAGAACAGAGCAAATACTGGGTTAATAACGTGTTTACCAATTATTCCATTAATAAAAGACTCACTTGCTCCCGAAGTGGGTTCCTGGATCAGCTGACTGTATTTTTAGGGTGCCAGGGTTCTATATACTTTATAGTTAGTGTGATTTCAGTAGGCCCCAAATTAATACACCCAGGAAGAGTCTACCTGAGGCCTGTTAATTAGAAATTACAGGTCACAGTGATAAAAGGAAACCCTTGGATTTCATTATAAAGGATTTATAAAAGATTTGAATGGTTTTCTTATCCTCTCTTACAAAATAGCAAAGCCTTGCAAAGCAGCTCATAGAAAGTAATATGACATTTTCTGTGATCTGCATGGTTGGTGAAACAAAGTAAAAAGGAAAGAGAGTCTACTACTCTGTCCTGAAAGTTAGCGTTGACACTGAGTACATGTGTCATCCGACCTGAGAGAGAATTTCACCTCAACAAAGGCCCAACTTGTGAAACTGTAGCTTCCCTTAGAGAAGCTGTTATTCACAGCCTGCTGGAGTCATATGTTTCCTACTGACTGAAGCGCCTGACTCAGTGTGTCAGTCATTGCAGGAGGTTAAAAACTCGTGGAACTACCGTGCAAGCAAAACATCTCAAAGGACTTTTCTGGTCTCTCACACACATTTCATAGTGACTTTCTCAGCTGGAGTAACTTAATTAACCCTGTGTTCTTTCTGGCTCCTGAAAGAAATGGTGATTTATGAACACTCTTAGAGCCCATGATCCTAAGATAACAACTTTGTCCCTCTGCCATTTGAAGTTCAAATGGAAATATTTGCTTTCATAGCTCTAGTCATGATGTTGCTTTATTTAGTAGCTATTAAATTTCCAGTTCCATATACTGCCCTGGAGGCGTTCCAGTTTTCACTAAGGTTTCTGTTTCTTTCAACAACATTGCTTATGGTGTGTGGAACTTTCCTGAACAAGGAATATTAGGATGGATGATTTTGAGCTTTTCTTTTTTTTAAATAACAGCTTTTTTGGACGTATGATTCATATACTGTGCCATACTGTTCACTCATTTAAAATATGCAATTCAGTGATTTTTTTTTTTAGTATATTCACAGATATGTGCAACCATCACCATAATCAGTCTTAGAACTTAAAAAAAAATTTTTCTTTGACAGTGCCTTGCAGAATGAGGACCCTTAGTTTACCAACCAGGGATTAAACCCATGCTCCCTGCAATGGAGGCATGGATTATTAAAAAAAATTTTATGTATTTATTTTTATTTTTGGCTGTGCTGGGTTATTGTTCCTGCTTGGGCTTTTCTCTAGTTGCAGTACACAGGCTTCTCATTGTGGTGGCTTCTCTGTTGTCAGGCACGGGCTCTCGGGCTCATGGGCTTCAGTAGTTGCAGCACGTGGGCTCTAGATTACAGGCTCAGTGATTGTGGCACATGGGCTTAGCTGCTCCGCGGCATGTAGGATCAGGGATCAAATCTGTGTCTCCTGCTATTCCTTAGCACTGAGCCACCAGAGAAGCCCTAGAAGCATGGATTCTTAACCACTGGACCGCCCGGGAAGTCCCTGGAACATTTTTATCACTCCCACATGAACCTCTGCACAAATTAGCACTCAATCCCCATTTCCCCCCTAAACCTCCCAGCCCCTGGCAACAACTAGTCTACTTTCCATCTCTGTGGATTTGCCTATTCTGGGCATTTCATACACAAAGAATTATGCAATATGCAGCCTTTTGTGTCTGACTTCTTTCACTGAGCATATTGTTCAAGGTTCCCCTGTTCTGTACCTGTGTCATTACTTCATCCCCTTATTTGGTCATATAATATCCCACTGTATGGATAGACCACATTTTGTCGTTCCATTCATCAGTTGATGGAAAAGTGATTTCTTTTTTGAAATCAACAAACTGAATACAAATAGAAATGATAAAAGTCTCTTTTTTAATTTAATAATAGAACTCGACTAAAATTTAGCTCTTTCATTTTCACTAGTGTTTAAAGTTTTCCTGAAAGATGATTAAATGAGATTTATTGCTTAATTGTAATTTAATGTAAATGCTTCACATAATCAGCTTAATTTTTTTTTAAAAAACAATTCTCCTCTTTTCTAAGCTTAATTTAAGTGAAAGTGAAGTCGCTCAGTCGTGTCTGACTCTTTGCGACCCCATGGACAGTAGCCAACCAGGCTCCTCTGTCCATGGGATTTTCCAGGCAAGAATACTGGAGTGGGTTGCCATTTCCTTCTCCAGTAGCTTGATTTGGGTTTACTAAATATTAAATTCTCTGATGCTCTTCCTTTTTCCAGCCAGTTACCAAATAGACAGCTTTGGGAGTAGCATGTGGTTTACTTTGAAACCAGCCTCATTTGATATGTTGTTAGATATAAATATCAAATATAGTATATCTTTTGGAATTTGTCAAGTGAAGAGTTGAGGATTTCCCTCTGTAGTCAGTCAGATGTTTTCCTGTTTTAACCAGTTTAAGTGTTTGGTTTTATGTTTCTGAAATGTATGAAATACTTTTTTTAATCTTCATAAAAATGAAATATACCAAATAAAATTTAATTTTCTTGTTGACTCAGTTATTTTTATTGCTTGTTGTTTGGCTTTCATTGATATAGCATTTTGCCGATAAAAATAGGAATTTTTGCTTTTTACTTTAGATAAACTAAGATTGTTCTGTTTTTCCATTTCTTATGTTTTTAGATACTTTTTCTGCTTGCTCTCTTGCTGTCAGCTAATGTAGCTATCAGTATGCTTTCCTGTGACAGGTTTGCTCCTGGTTCACTTTATTCCATTAAAAAAAACCCAAATAACCAAACTCATTAACCCTGCAGATATACTTTGATTAAAAAGACTGAGTTCCATCTTTGTGTGATTTTTTTTGGTTGCCAGCTATATTCTGAATAAGTTGCCAGGTACTGAGTTCAGGATGAGTAAGATGTTATGACAGTTATTTTTAGTATATTTTTTAAGGGGAGGAGAAAGGGAAATTTGAATCAAATCTGTGCCTTCATAAATGGAGCGTGTTTTCCACAAGACTGAAGTAGGTTTCTTTTGAGTGTGTAGAAATAGAAATGGGAATTATAGATTAGATTCTATAACTAATAATGAATTCATTAGAATTCACTAACTGTTAATTCTATAACTGGTTGTATTGTAAAGGTAAAACATGAATGTTAAATTTGGAAAGTGTTGATTGTTGTTGAGATTTACCAGAATTTTGAGAAAGTACTTTGCAGATTTTCCCAAGAAACATTTGATAAGAAGACCTCCTTGCATAGAAGCCATGTGTGTCCGGTGTCCTCAAATCCACTTCCAAGGAAGGAGAGGCCTTCTTTCTTCCTTTTTGGTTTAAGCTGAAGGTGTGCATACCCCAGATTTAGTTGACTGGCCTTTAATATAGGTTCATCTATGGTGGTTTGTTTTAGAATGGTCTGTTCTTCCCGAAGGGCCTGGCGAGGGCCCAGGTGCCCAGTGCAGGCCCAGGCGACCCCAGAGTTATCTGATCCATGCTCACATCTCAGTCCTCAGGTTATGTTCCCGTGTCTCTGCCCTCTGGTTCAGTAAGGTTTTTCTCTGAGGTTAAAAACTAAGGTAGACTCCATCTGTAGGAGGATGGGTTGTCAGCGTTTTAACTGTCCAGGTAGTCAACGTGCTAACATATGCCATCTGAGCACTGGTTTCCTCTTTAGGGAAGTGTGTCGTCTGACCTGAGAGGTTCTAGCTTCAATCAGTCCAATGCCATCGTGCATGTAAGAATGCCTGCTCTTTGGTAGGTGTTCAGCAGATGTTGGTTTTCACCCTGCTCCCCTCCCCACAACCTGTTTCATCAGCGATGAAACCCACTCAGTCGATGGTAATGTCGGTTACAGGCTTCCCTCATACCTGGGTGGAGCTTACCTTTCGTATTTGGTGCCCGCCTGCCCTTTGCAGATGCGTCTCTCCTGCCGTGAGCTCTGGGCACAGCGGATCAGGATGGTTGGCAGTCAGGGAGACTGTAAACCAGAGAACAGGAGGCTGGACACAGTGGGGCCGCGTGAATGAGCGGAGCAGGGTGAGGGCGTAGTCACTGCGGGTAGTGATTTTGTGTCTGGTGGGTGGAAGGTGCATTCGTCTCTCCAAAGAGACGTTCATTAATATTGTGGCTGATTTAAGACCATTGGTGGCAGCTCTTCAACTCATTTGTCCTCTTTTACAGGTAGAGAAAAAGGTATTTTCCACAGATCAAGTGCTCAGTTCATGCTTCTCCACAGGGCCTCCTGAGCTGCTTGCCCAGAGCCTAGGAGGAGGGGGTCAACATTTCTTAATGATAATCATTGTAAGGCTGTCATGGAAAGTCCTTGAGTGGGGACTTGGGATTTATCTAAACCTGACTGGCTCCCAAGCCTGGTGGTGCTGCCCCTGTTGCTTTTATAAACTGATGCCAGACTTCCTGAACACAAGAACTTTCTACGTTCTGCCACCCATCCCCTTGCTGTAATCCTACTGTTTTCTGATATTCTCTTCACTTAAAAAAATTGGTATGAAATTCACATCACATAAAATTAAGTTGACAGTTCAGTGGCATTTTGTGTATTCACTGTGTTGTACAACTGTCACCTCCAACTCTAGCACGTGTTCATGGCTCCAGATGAAAACCTCACATTCATTAAGCAGTTGGCTCCCCATGCCCCCCTCTCCCCAGCACCTGACAAGCGTCCAGTCTACTTTTCATCTCCATGCACTTGCCTACGCTGGATACTTCATGTGAATGGACCGTCTGTGGCCTTTGTGTCTGGCTTTGATGTAGCATAATAATTTCCAGGGTCATCCGTGTTGTAGCATGTATCAGAACTTCATTCCTTTCTGTGGCTGAATAATACTCCACTGTGTGGATGAACCACATTTTGTTTATCCACTCATCTGCTGATGGACATCTGGGCTATTTCCACCTTTTGACTCCAGTGAATAGTGCTGCTGTGAACCTTCTATTTTTTGAGCACATGTTTTCAGTTCTTTTGGGTATATGCCTAGGAGTGGAATTGCTGGGTCATAGAGGAACTCTATGTTTAGCTTTTGGACAAACCTCTGCAACTTTTTAAAGTGGGAAACTTGTAAGAAGGACTGTGTTATGAGTCACATCTGGCAATCAGATGTCTCAGCAAACATCCTCCAGGTTGAGAGCCAAGCTGGAATAGGTAGTGATGAATGAGGGGTCCTGACTGAAATCATGACTTTGTTCCCTGTGAGCTAGAGTGGTATTGTGGTATTAGGGAAAGGATAACATAGATGACACGTGTTTAGAGGTCTTTTCTTTCTGATAAACATATGGGTTTGAACTGTCCCCTCCGGGCTGGCACTGGATTCAGCAACTTTGGAATTGTGTGTTAGATAAACAGTTGGTATCTAGGGCAAGCTTTTAAAAAAAGTGCTATTTAAATATTGACCAAAAAAAAAAAAAAAAAGAAGCCCTAAACATCTCTAGGAACTTTCTTGTTTGAATGAATCCAAATTGTCTAAATACAGCGTGGTAGAATCAGGCTTCCCCTCTGGTTTCATGGGTCGAGTGAGCCGGGGGCCTCCCGTGCCGTCTGGACACTCCTGTTAGCTGTCCTTCCAGCGCGGGGATGCGGACTACTGTGCACAGCCAGCAGTGTTCCCACAGTGTGGCCTTAATATAGAACGTTTTTCCAAAAAAACATTGGCCGCTGAAAGAGCTCAGCTCCCAAACATGGTCATTGGTTCAGAGTTCGTTTGTATTTGTTTTTACATAGTTAAAACAAGAAAGAGTATGTGAACTTGTCAGTGTTACCAAGCGTCAGTCCTGTTCAGGGCAGAAGAAGAGACAAGTGAGTTTCTAATCAGAAAACGACTTTTCGGGGCAGAGGAAGAGGCAAAGGTCACCTCCGTAGTGAGGAGGGTCAGGGTGGAGGCCCTTTGCTCAGAAGGTGGGGTGGGCAGATGCTCCAGTGCCACCTCGGCCCCCCATTCTGGGAAGTGGTGTCACCACCTCAAGGTGTGTTGATTGCTCCCCCTGGGAAGTTGCCCTTGTGCACGGCTTGGAACGCCCTGTAGGGCAGCTGGATTACGATGCCCGCGAGTGGAGAGGTTTTGTAGCTCATCTCTGCACAGCGGAGGGAGATGAGGTGGACGGTGCTGCTGCAGCCTCTTGGGAGAGCCAGCAGTCCTGGGGGGAATCCGTGGGCTCCAAGGGGATCTGGTTCACCATTTCAGTCATTCAGAACCTTCATTTCCATCAGCATTCTGAGTTGTAGAAGTTTAAGACGACTGATTCATGCTGGTCATGAGACTGATCTATAAGCTCGGTGCCAATGTGTTGGTTTACATTGGGGAATATACTGTATTTTTCTAGGGGTTAAAATATTCCTAACTACTGCCCAGGGCATTTCCTCCATGAACTCAAGATATGTGGGGCCTGGTTAATAGGAACAAGGTTGCTAAGGAGGGTAGTGTAGAATGAAGATCTTACAGCATGAGACGCTTTACATAGCCATGGGGGATCACAGTGTACCTCTCACCAGGACCTGGAACACTCATGTCCACCAGATCGAATGCCTTCCCCGAACTGTGTGAGGTTCTGCCAGAGCTCTTACCTGTGCTTTCCTTAAAGAAGAGGAGATGCTGCAAAATAAAACAAAGCTTCACCATAAAGTAGAATGCTCCCTACTTCATAAGGGAGGCAAACATATGTAGAAAAGCTTACGAGTAAAATGAAGATAGTTTCAAATTAATAGTGTGTGAACTAATGAAGACCTAACTAAAAGTTAGGCTTCCCTCGTGGCTCAGCTGGTAAAGAATCCGCCTGCAATATGGGAGACCTGGGTTTGATCCCTGGGTTGGGAAGACCCCCTGGAGAAGGAAACAGCTGCCCACTCCAGTATTCTGGCCTGGAGAATCCCATGGACTGTATAGCCCATAGGGTCGTAAAAGAGTCAGACACAACTGAGTGACTTTCACTTCACTTAAATTCAACTAAAAGTAGCTAGAAATAGTGGAATTTTTTTTCAATCTCATGGAACGAGAAGTGTGACAGTTCCAGGGTTGCTTAAGTCAGAGGTTTGATGATATTTTCAAAGGCCCAGGTGCTGTCTGTCTTTGCGCTCTGCCGTCCCTGCTGTGTGGGAGATGTCTTCCCTCACGGCACAGGGTGGTTGCAGACATTCCAGGTGACACATGACATCCATCAAGGAAGGGGGCCTTTCCCTCACATGCATGTCTTATTTTATTAGCAATGAAACTTTTCCTTGGTGTCCCCAAGCAGACCTCCCTCAGGTTCCTTTGGATAGAGCAGGAGCATGTCCATGATCTTACCAGTCACCACAAGGGAACTGAGATCCTATTGGCCTGGACTTAACTTGCTTCATCAACTGGGGCCAGGGGTGTCTTTCCAGAACAAGTAGGAGATCCCCTAAAGAGTATCAGGCTTCTGTTGTTGAGAACAGTTGGAGGTGGGGCCTGAAGAAAGAAAATGGTCCCTAGGGATGCACAGCATTAAGGCTGTGATTTCAGTGAAAACACAGTATTTTTAAGATGAAAATTTAAGTGCTTGTTCTTAGGAGAAACTGGATCATGCAACCAACTCAGACTTTGCGTGTCTTCTCTTCAGTTCCCCCAAATGGATCCAGTCCCTAGACCTGGCACAGCAGTTCTTTCTGCTTCGAGCCCACACCCTCACCGGTTGAGTTTTTTCAAAGGGCAGGCCCCCTGTGCAGTCCGCCCCTCTCCTCAGGCCGCAGACTGGAAGGACGTCCCCCTCCTCCACTCTCCTGGCCTCTTACATCAGCTCTGACCCGCTGGCCCCTGCAGCATAGCCACCCTCCTCCCCCTCTGGATGGGCGCTCACTGCAGGTGCTCTGCCATTGACCCCGTGGGTGTAAATGAATGAAGGAAGACATTTAGACTTGATGTAATAAGAGGTAAAGCACTCTTGAAGGTTTTGAGCGATGCTGTGAATGTCACAATGAATGTGGTTTTAATGTGTAAGAGATTTATTCCTCCGTAGTCACCTGCTAAGTGTCTTGGATTTCACCTCTGTGTCTTTTTCTTTTTAAAAATAAACAAAAAAAAACCTGTAACAAACATATTTTTTAAACTTTTGTCGGGAGCTCTGAAAAGTATTGGTTGTTCTGTAGGGATGATGAAGTGTCTAGAGCAAAGCTAGTTCTTCCGGAGCTGGGGAGCACTCTCGGTCCCAAGGATGGCAACAGGAGGAGGCGAAGATGGTTTTACTGTGGGCTGTTTACAGCATTTTCTTTAATGTTAAGTGAAGCAGGGTTCTCAAATTCTCTGTGATTATTGGTGCTAATTTGTATTCCATGAGAAAAAAAAAAATACATGAAGTGCCAGTGGCCCCTGGAATATAAATACACAGTGAAAGTATTTTCTTTTCCTGAGCCTCCTGTCCTGGCCCCGGGCTGTTCCGTCGACATACATTAGCACGCCTGTCTTCCTTTTCCATAGAGCACAGGCCTATAAATATTTCGCAGTTTAAAAATAATGTTTTCCCTACCGTGAGTCAAGGTTCAGTTCTCTTCTATCTAATTTTAGTTCCTTGTTTTTATGAACTTGCAAATGTTTTCTTTAACCAGAAAATAGGGGGGAAAAAAAAGCACACACAGAGATGAAGGAGACTTCTTGGTACATTTCCCTATAGCATAGGCATTTCTGTGTGAGATTTGCTGTTTTGTTGGACAGGTTATAGAAAAACAAAATTGTGAACTAAGGAGTTTAGAGAAGATGCAGGAAGAGTGCTGTGTGTTGGTTTCTACATGGAATGTTTTCGAGAGTAATGTTAGAGACCTATGGAATCCTAACGTGGTTCTGGAAAGTCTTAATTTTTTGCCTCTGTCTAATTTTATATGAAAAACGGAACTAAAAGATAAAAACAAAGAATTATATAACACCCATTACCTGAAGTGACCTCTTTGTAAGACTGTAACTCCTTCACATCCTGAGGTACAGGCAGTGATTTTTTTCTTGGTTAAAATCGATGTCATCCAATGTGGGTTTTCTACTTCTGCTGCTGTTTTATTTAGATTTCTTGTGCATCTGTTTAATTCACATATTCTTATTTGTAAGGACGTAATATCCCTTGAAACGAGTGACCATGATTTGTGTGAAGGTGTTCCGCCTGAGCTGTTAGATTGCTTCACCTTTTTTTTCCCCTCCTGTCAGTATTGCATCTTTAAGGAATTGTGTGACTTTTGAAGACTTATGCTTAGACAGATGACCAGGTGGGTGGATATCTTATATTTACATATTTTTAATAACAAAAATGAAACATGTTTGTGGTCTACCTTCAGAAAAGCAAACAAAAGATTAAAAAATGCTTACCACCCAGAGATGGCCACTGTGAACCTCTCAGTACAAAGCTTTTAGACCTTTTCAGTTCGGATATACATACCAATAATTATCTTTTAACAAAATGGTGTCACAGTAAACATGTTGTTTTATAACTCACTTGTTCACCTAATAGATCGTGAGCGTCTTTCCACCACTAATGTTTATATACGTCTATATCATTATTTTAAATGACTGTAAACTTCTATCACTGGTGTACTATGACTCGTCCAGGAAATCTCCCTTGCTGGAAATTCAGATTGTTTCTAGTTTTGTCTTACTACATATCGTGATGCTGAGAGGTGCATTTTCCAGACATCCCTCAAATCAGGATGCATCACAGAATTTAGTGTATGCCACAGTTAAATGGACAAGTTTCTTTCGCTTAGAATAACACTTCTAAGATTTCATCCAGGGACTTTCCTGGTGGTCCAGTGGCTAAGACTCTGAGCTCCCAATGCCGGGGGGGCCTGATTTCAATCCCTGATCAGGAAACTAGATCCCATATGCTGCTGAGTTCTCATGCAGCAACTAAGACCCAGTGCTGTCAAAATAAATAACTAACTAAAAAAAAAAAAGATTCATCCATGTTGTTGCATGAATCCAAAGTGTGTTCCTTTTCATGGGGAAGTAGTAGTCCTTGTATGGATAGACCTGCCACAATTAAAAAGGCCCACTCATCAGCTGGTGGCTGTTTGGGTTCTTCTCAGTCCTTGGCTGTGATGCGTAAAGCCTCTGTGAACATTCACAGGTCTTTCGTGGACATGTAATTCCATTTCTCTTGGTTAAATACACTAGAGTTGAATTACTGGATTGTGTGGTGAGTGTGTATTTAATTTCACGTGAGTGTGTTTGCTCAGTTGTGTCCGACTCTTTGCAACCCCATGGACTGTAGCCCACCAGGCTCCTCTGTCCATGGAATTCTCCAGGCAAGAATACTGGAGTGGGCTGCCATTTCTTTCTCCAGGGGATCTTTCCAGACCCCGGGATTGAAAACATGTCTCCTGCAACGCAGGCCTTCTCTTGCATTTCAGGGGGATTCTTTACCACTTTATATGACACTTTAAAACTGATAAAACTATTTTTCTGTGTAACAGTCCTCTTAACTGAATGCTTATTTGTTGTGATGTTTAAAACTCACCCAGTCTTTAGATTTTCTTGGTACAGATTCATATAAATTTAAAATCCCTTCCTTTTCAGTGCTTATAGTTCTTATTTCTTTTTACAGAACTGACATGTACAGGCTCCACATGTGCCTTTTCTCTGCTTAGAGTTACTGTAACATATGGCTCTGGGGTGTGTGTGTGTGTTCTCTCCCTAAGAAAAGAAAGGATGATGTAAAGTGCAGGAAATAATAATAAAGGAAATGCTGACCTATTTTTTAAGTGCTCATTGCCGCCAAACAGGGCTTCCCGGCTGGCACCCGCCTGCCAACACAGGAGTCGTATAAGAGTTGGGTTTGATCCCTGGAGAAGGGCCTGGCAATCCACTCCAGTTCTCTTGCCTGGAGAATCCCACGGACAGAGGAGCCTGGCAGGTTACACTCCATGGGGTCGCAAAGAGTCAGACACGACTAAAGCAACTTAGCACAAGCTGGTAGAAATGTGCATTGAAGGCATAGGTGAGGCAAAGTGACTTCAGAATAAACCCTGGCTGTACGCTGGGTGTGGATCAGGGGTGAACTTGTCCTGGGGTGAAAATATCACATTCTATACATTCTTTATTTCTTAAGTAGCTTGAATTATAAATCATAATATCCAAGACTTGGTTTTTCCCACAAATAGAAAACTTCTTAAATACCTTCAAATTTCAAAAGTGAAAGAGGAAAAAAATGTTTCTGCTACCTTTTTTCTCTCTAGTCTATTTAATGAAAGAAGGAATCAATTTTTCACCCAAGGTGTAACTGTGGAGTTAGTTCAGTCACCAAAAATAGGTTCAGACATTTGATTCTGTTCACGTAGCGAAGTGTGTTAGTTGCTCAGTCGTGTCTGACTATGCTACCCCATGGACTGTAGCCCACCAGGCTCCTCTGTCCATGGAATTCTCTAGGCAAGAATACTGAAGTGGGTTGCCATTCCCTTCTCCTGGGAGGGGATCTTCCTCCCAGGGATTGAACCTGGCTCTCCTGCATTGTAGGCCAACTCTTTTACCATCTGAGCCACCAAGGAAGCCCACTTAGTGAAGATGTACAAATTCACAAAGTAAATATTTGCATGCATTAGCTCACGGAGGAGAGTGCATTTTGGGAAGTGACATCTCACTACCGGTGGCAGAGAGCCCATCCTCTCAATCAGCTTGGGCCCTGACTTAACCTGCTCTCCAGGGTCACCTGGAGGCTGCTTTGGTTTTGGAATTCCTCTGGGGACCCAGTTATGTTTAGGACAGACCCTAGGTACAGCCCTCTGGGATGCGCAGGGTTACCCCAGAGCAGGCACTTAGCCTTGAAATTGACTCAGCCGCCTGTGTGCAGGATGACTCAGTTGAGCCAGAACTATCTTAATTTGATAACTATCCTAATTTGAACCATAAGGCTTGGGTTTGACCCAGAACCATCTTGGTCTGCAGTGGAGTTGTGGTGTGTTTAACGCTGTCAGATTATGTGCGTTGTTAGAAGCCTGGGGAGAGGAAGAGACTTGCTTGGCCAACATAAAAATAGCCGTGGTACAAGAAGAAGGATTTTAAAAATTAGTGTTTTTAATCTGCTTGTGAAGTAATGCTGGTTATAAATACTGTTTCAATCTATTTTGTAAAGTTTTTTTAAAAAACCTGCCCTTAGGGCAGGAGTTCAAGTTTCTAACTTGGGGTGCATTTTTCTCATCCCTTCCCCTCCCACTCATTATTCTAATTAAAAAAATAAGTTGCTAGTTTTTAAAACTCTTTTTCATAAGAGCTAGGCATCAGCAAAAATTTTCTCTTGATTCTGTCTCAGATGATGATTTTCAGTTTAGTCGTATAACAGATAAGGAAATTGAACTAGTAAAGTTGCATTTGCTTTGATGTAATAAAGAATCTTTCCTGCATCTAAAGAAAATGGAAATTTATGGAAAAGCAAATCCTTTCTTTGAATTGTATGTAAATAAGAAAGCTGGGATGGACAAGGTTATGTTTAACTGGGCAGTTTTGAAATTGCTCCTGTTTGAAACTAAGTTTTTTGATATGAATTATTTGTTGTTCTAAAGAGTAATAGTCACCTTCTTCCTGGGGCTTGGGAAATGTTATTGGATATATGATCTCCGTCATTAAAAAGTAAAACTATTGGATCTAGCTTAGGGAGAGAAAATTAAAATATAGTCAAAGGACATCCATGGCAGTCCAGTGGTTAAGACTCTGAGCTTCCGATGCAGGGTTTGGTTTGATTCCTGGGAAGTAAGATTGCACATGCCACAAGCCGTGACCAAAAATATAAATAAAATTCTAAAAATAAAACATAAAAAAATATCTAGTCGAGGAGGAAAGAGGAGTTTGTTGTAGTTGATCAAGATGAGAAAACCAAGTGTTTTTTCCAGACAAAAGACTTACGCAGTACTATGTATTGTAATTGAGCTACTTAATACTTTTTCAAACTTCAAGAGTGTACATTTTTGTAAATTTGAGTGCGTTCCATGATGAGATGTAGATGTAACTTCCCAGTTGCCCATCACAGATACTCAGGCAAATTCGTACCCATCCTTGAAACAGGCCCCTTGTCTGTTGCTTGGAAGTGCCCCCATGCCTTGGGAGGCAGCAGCAGGAAGTAGAAAACACGTCCCACTTGTCGAAGTCACGGGCCTGTACAGGAGGCTGATTGCTACTCTGCGACATTGGACCTCACCATTATTTCAGATTTAATGCCCTCCCTGTCTCTGTTGTGGTGTTGTTGTAAGGATCTTAAGAGGAGATGAATAATGCATGACAAATGTAAAGTATTATTCCATTAGGGAAGAAAGAAAGAAAATTGGAAAGCACCAAATGTTTGGGAGGAAACTAAAACACAGCTTACTTTCCCTTTCTGCGAGGGCTTTATAGTGTACACTTGGGAATGGAAAGTGAAAGGCATGTGCAGGTGTTCCAGACAGGATGGGATGGGGCGGGGCAGTGAAGATGACAACTTTAAAACCCTGGATGCTTTGATCTTAGAGCACCACTAATTTGTACTTAGCTCAGATTCAAGTAAATTACAGTATAATTGACATAACAATAGAGGGGCGTTTTGTAACAGACTTTAGCAGCTTCCAGTCCAGCACATAGGTCATTAGAGACTGACACAGGAGGTTGTGGAGTGGCTCGCTGGAAGCTGCCAAAAACTTAAGGCTGGTGACTGACTAGACTTCAGGAACTGCTGTAGCTAATGCTTCTGATCTTCCCCTTATCCTTCCTTTGTTATTCTGTATGTTTGCCCTCTTAAGTTCTCCCCACCCGTCCACCCACTAGCCATGTGTACTAAGAGTGACTTGGGGCCATAATCAGTCTAGAGGTGAGTGAGGTAGGCAGAGGATGAAGAGTGACAAGTATTAAGGCAGCCCCTGAATTAGTTGTTAATTTTTTAACTTAATTTTTGAGATCTCATTGGCTTTGTTTGATGATGCATGAATTGGGAAGCATCTCATCTAGCAGAAAAAAAGTTCTGTTAATTTTTTTTAACAAATAAAAAAACGCTATATTATGGATAACTTCAAGCATACAAAGGTGAAGACAACAGTACAATGAACTTAGGTGCCCATAATTCAGCTTCAGTTATCTACTCGTGGCCATTTCTCGTCCATTTCTATAAGAAAAACTTACTGGATTGTGTTGAATCTGTATATATGGGGAGAAATCCATCTTAACAATTCTCAGTGCTTCAACCTAAGAACCAGTATCTGTCTCCTTCCACTTATTTAGATGTTATTTAACATCTCAACAATAATATGTTTTTTCAGTTCAGTTCAATTCAGTTGCTCAGTCGTGTCCGACTCTTTGCGACCCCATGAATTGCAGCACGCCAGGCTTCCCTGTCCATCACCAACTCCTGGAGTCCACCCAAACCCATGTCCATTGTGTCGGTGATGCCATCCAACCATCTCATCCTCTGTTGTCCCCTTCTCCTCTTGCCCCCAATTGCTGCCAGCATCAGGGTTTTTTCAAATGAGTCAGCCCTCTGCATCAGGTGGCCAAGGTATTGGAGTCTCAGCTTCAACATCACTTCTTCCAATGAACACCCAGGACTAATCTCCTTTAGGATGGACTGGTTGGATCTCCTTGCAGTCCAAGGGACTCTCAACAGTCTTCTCCAGCACCACAGTTCAAAAGCATCAATTCTTCAGTGCTCAGCTTTCTTTATAGTCCCACTCTCACATCCATACATGACCACTGGAAAAACCATAGCTTTGACTAGACGGACCTTTGTTGGCAAAGTAATGTCTCTGCTTTTTAATATGCTGTCTAGACTGGTCATAACCTTCCTTCCAAGGAGTAAGCATCTTTTAATTTTATGGCTGCAATCACCATCTCCAGTGATTTTGGAGCCCCAAAAAATAAAGTCTGACACTGTTTCCACTGTTTCCCCATCTATTTCCCATGAAGTGATGGGACCAGATGCCATGATCTTAGTTTTCTGAATGTTGAGCTTTAAGCCAACTTTTTCACTCTCCTCTTTCACTTTCATCAAGAGGCTTTTTAATTCTTCTTCACTTTCTGCCATAAGGGTGGTGTCATCTGCATATCTGAGGTTATTGATATTTCTCCTGGCAATCTTGATTCCAGATTGTACTTCCTCCAGCCCAGTTTTTCTCATAATGTACTCTGCATATAAGTTAAATAAGCAGGGTGACAATATACAGCCTTGACGTACTCCTTTTCCTATTTGGAATCAGTCTGTTGTTCCATGTCCAGTTCTAACTGTTGCTTCCTGACCTGCATGCAGGTTTCTCTAGAGGCAGGTCAGGTGGTCTGGTATTCCCATCTCTTGAAGAATTTTCCACACTTTATTGTGATCCACACAGCCAAAGGCTTTGGCATAGTCAATAAAGCAGAAATAGATGTTTTCCTGGAACTCTCTTGCTTTTTCAATGATCCAGTGGATGTTGGCAATTTGATCTCTGGTTCCTCTGCCTTTTCTAAAACCAGCTTGAATATCTGGAAGTTCACGGTTCACATATTGCTGAAGCCTGGCTTGGAGAATTTTGAGCATTACTTTACTAGCGTATGAGATGAGTACAGTTGTGCGGTAGTTTAAACATTCTTTGGCATTGCCTTTCTTTGGGATTGCAATGAAAACTGACCTTTTCCAGTCCTGTGGCCACTGCTGAGTTTTCCAAATGTGCTGGCATATTGAGTGCAGCACTTTCACAGCATCATCTTTCAGGATTTGAAATAGCTCAACTGGAATTCCATCACCTCCACTAGCTTTGTTCATAGTGATGCCTTCCTAAGGCCCACTGGACTTCACATTCCAGGATGTCTGGCAGTAGGTGAGTATGTTTTTTAGCGTACAACAATTTTGTACTTCTTTATTAAATTTATCCCTAAATACTTGTTAATTTTAATGCTGTTACAAATGGAGTTGTTTCTTTATTTTTGAATTGTTCATTGCTGGTATGTAGAAATACAGTTTTTTTGATATTGATCTTGTATGTTGTGAACTTGTTAAAACTCACATATTCTAGTAGATTTTTTTTGTAGTTGCCTTAGGATTTTCTGTGTACAGGATCCTGGCATATGTGAATAAGGAGAGTTTAAGTTCTTCCTTTCCAGTCATCTGTTAATATATTTAAAATTCTCTTTTCCTGCCATGGTGCACAGCTTAGAACCTTCAGTAAGTACACTGTTGACTGGAAGTGATGAGAATGGGGAAGTGATGAGAATGGACATCCTTGCTTTGTTTCTGATCAGAGAATGAACTTTCAGTTTCATTGATTTTCTCTATTTTTTTTTCTAATTCATTGATTTCTACTTTAATATTTATTCATGTCTGCCTTCTGCTTCTTTGGGGTTTAATTTGCTCTTTCTGGTTTCTTAAGGTGGCATCTTAGATTACTGGCTTGGGACTTTTCTTTTTTCCCCTCCAGGATTTTTATAAAAATTGTAAATTTCCCTCTCAGTACTTTCCATGGCTGACTTCCATAATTTTCATCTGCTGTGTTTTAATTTTCAATCAGTTTGAAGTGATTTCTTCTTTGATTCTTGAATTATTTAAGAATTTTTCTAATTTCCAAATATTTGAGATTCCCCCAAATTTCTCTTCTTGACTTAGGGTTTAATTACATTGTAGCAGACAACACACTTTACATGATTTTGATCCTTTAAAATGTATTGTTAATTATTTTTTTGGCCTAGCCTATTGTCTGCACTGGAGAATGTTAACACGTGCAGTTGAAAAGAATATGCATTTCACTGTTGTTGCTGGAAGTGTTCTGTAGATGTCAGGTTAAGTTGGTTGTTCAAGCCTTATATATCTTTGCTAGTTTTCTGTTTAATTGTTATATCAATTAAAATATTACTTTGAGTTGTCTTTTTCTCCTTCTGTCAGTTTTTGCTCCATGTATTTTGGGGTTCTGTTTTAAGTGTTTATGTGTATATACTAGTTATATTTCCCTTATGAACTGATTGTTTTATCATTATAAAAATTTCTCTTTGTCTAACATTTTGTCTAACTGTCCTACAGTTAGTTTTTCTAATATTAGTATAGTGACTGCAGTTTTCTTGTTTTGTTTGCATAGTATCTTCCCCCATCATTTTATTTCAACCTGTTTATGTCTCTTGTAGCCAACATATGTTTGGGTTTTGTTTTTGTTTAATTTTTTAAAATTTATTTTTTTATTGAATATAGTTGTTTTACAATATTGCATGAGTTTCAGGTGTACAGAATAGCAATTCAGTTTTTTTCCCTTGCACATTACATTCTGCTATAGGTCATAACAAGATATTTGATATAATTCCTTGTGATATACAGTAAATGCTTGTTGCTTTGTTTTTTATCCAATTGGATGGTCTTTGCCTTTTACTGGAGTGGTTAACCCACTCAAATTTAGTGTATTTATTGATATGGTTGGATTTATGTCTACCATTTTGCTATTTGTTTTCTCTGTCTTACAATTTTTTTTTGTTCTTCTATTGCTCCTTTATGTCTTCTTTTGTGTTAAATAGATATTTTCTAAGGTTCTATTTTAATCCATAAATTTAATGTTAAATGAATTAAATTTAATAAGATTTTTCTTGAGTTATATTTTTAGTGGTTAGAGATTACAGTATGCATTTCACATGATCTACTTTTGATTAATACTAACTCATTTTCAATAAGATATAGAAAGTTTCCCCATTGAATCTCTTCCTCTTCCCCCTTTGTGTCTCTGTTTGTGGTATTATTGTCATATATATTACATCTTTATGTAACTGAACTATGAGGTCTGGAGTAAAGGTCTATAGTTATTGTTTTATGTTCATGTCTTTTAAATCATTACCTGTGGGGAGAAAAAGGCAAGAGACTATTATTTATAACTCTTTTTTATATTTATCTATGTAATTACCATTACTGGTGCTCTTTCTTTCTTTGTGTAGATTCAGATTACCATCTGGTGCTGACTTCCAGACTGAAGGATATCCTTTGGTATTAGTAAGGCAGGGCTAGCAGCAGATTCTCTCAGTATCTGGAATCTAGGGATGTCCTTATTTTTACTTCATTTTTGATGTGTAGTTTTGTTGGATATAGAATTCTTGGTTAACAATTTTCAGGTTTTTTTTTTCTTTTAGCATCTTGAATGTATTTTGTCACTGCCTTCTGGTTTCTATCATGTCTAATGTGATGTCAGCTGTTAATCTTTTTGTGGGTCATCTTATATGATGACATTTATCTCTTGATGCTTTTCAGACTTTTTTCTTTGTGTTTGGCTTTTGAAGATTTGACTGTACTGAGTCCAGTGCATCTTTTTGTGTTTGTGTTTCTTGGAGTTTATTGAACTTACTTTGAGTTTGTTGAATGTGAAGATCAATTTTTAAATATCAAATATGGGGAGTTTTGGCCTTTTTTTCAAACAGTTTTTGTGCTTTTTTCTGACTTCTCCTTTTGGGGCTTCCTTTACATATATGTTGTTATTCTTGGTGGTATCCCTCATGTCTTGGAGACTCTGTGCATTTTTCTTCATTCTTTTCTTATTTCTTCATCATATTGGATACTTTCAAGTTTGCTGATTTTTTTTCTTCTTCTTCCAATCAAATTTGTCACTGAGCCTTTAGTAAATTTTCTACTACATTTATTGAACTCCAGAATTTCTATTTGGTTCCTTTTTATAATTTCTCTCTCTTTCTCTCTTTTTATATTCTTTATTTGGTGAATCATTGTGTTCATATTTTCCTTTTTTCTTTGAACACAGATTCCTTCATTTCTTTGACCGTATTTATAGTAGTTCCTTTGAATTTTTTCAAGTTCTGTATCTGAACCCCCTTTAGAGTTTCTGTTGATGGCTCTTTTTCCTGAGTATTGTTCACAATGCTTTCATGTTTCTTTGCATGTCTCATATTTTATTTTTTAAACTGGATGTTTTAGTTCACATAATATAGCAACTCTAGATTCTGATCACCATTGACAAAAATCCAGCTTTGTTTTCATTGCTTTTTGTTTTTTTGACTTGCCTGGATTAATTCTGTAGAGTGTGTCTTCTTAGCAGTGTGCAGCTCCTGCTGATCCTGTTCTTTTCTTATTTTTATATTTAAGCCCAGATTCCTAAGGGTTGCCCCTGTGTCAGCATAGCTTAATGGTCAGCCAGTGATTGATCAGAGTTATGTTTAAACACCTTAAACTGGCAGAGCTTCATCATTTTGCAGTGAATCTGTGTGTACACTGAGGAACATGTGCAAGATTCAGGCCATTTAGGTCTAGCTTGGTTTACTTTCAGCCACCACCTCGCTTCAGCCAGGCAGGAATAGATAACTAGGGCCCTCTCCGGTCTCTCCTGCATGTGTGCGCCCTTTCAGGATGCCAGGGACATGTGGGAGCTTACCCTTGCCCACTATAGCTCTCTTGTTTTTAGCATCTATCTCATGTATTTTTGGCTAATCTGCTGGTCTTACCCTGATCAGTATTGCAACCTAAGGCTCTCTGAGATGTTGGCCTTGTATAACTTTCCGAGATCACTGTTGTTTATGGTAGTGCCCTGGGCGTGTGCTCTGCTCCACATCAGTCATTTCCTCTAGCAGTGGAGACACCAGTTTTCACAGCCTGTCCTGCCCTCCCTCGTGGATCCAAAACCGTGATGGAGCTGGGGTGAGGGGTGGGAGGACCACAGGGCTAGAATGCCATGGATCCACACTGCTCTAATGCAAGTTTCTGTAGTTCTCTTTGAGTGAACACTTCCGGATTTGTTGTTTGGTTGATTTCCATTCCTGAAATGGTTGCTTTTGACAATCCAGTTCTTCTCTTTGCTTTTGGAGAAGCTTCTCACTTATTATTCCAGAAGTTCTGTCCTCCCCTCCCCTTTTACCAAGCTGCCTTTTTGTATCTTTTCCCCCTGCAGCGTCCTAAGTGGTGTTAAGTTAGTTATAAAAACACAGCAGCGTGAGGTGTATAGAATGGAAATGAAAAGCATCCCCTGTTCCCATTAAGACAGCCTCTGCTGATAGGCCAGTGAGTGGCTTCCAGACCAAAGGCTTGCTTTAGCCATTGTTTGGTTGGATCCCCTCTCCACACAGTTCACTTACCCTTTGCCACAGTGGTTTTTAACTCAGGGACTTCTTTTAGCTCCAAGGAGATAAACTTAATCAATAATAATTAGTTGGACTAAAAGGAGACGAGGGCCGCTCTCCCAGCAGGGACAGAATACTCAGACTGGTGCGATCTGTGGCTTGTGAGTAACTCTAGTTCTGCCTGCACCTTTCACGGCACTCGCCTGCCTGGTCCCCTCTCTGCCAGGTCCCCGCCCCGCTGCCCTTTATCCCACTGAGAGTGCATGCCTTCCCAGGCTCTGTGGGAAAGTGCCCATCAGTCATGTCCCCTGTGATGTCACTCTGGCGTGACTACATTTTAGAGAGTTCTCGGAAAGAAGAGGGGACACAGAGCAGGGTTAGGGCCTGAGCTCTGGCATCATGCTGCTGAAGGTTCAGATTTCAGCTCTCCATCCTCTGAGCCTGTGTGACCTCGGTTTTCCTGTCTCTGCAGTGAGCCTTGTAGCAGTCCTTGCTGTCCTGGGCCTTGAGAAGGAGGTAGAAGCATTCTCCATCATGGGCTTTGCAGCAGCGCTTGGGACTTTGGAGCAAGCAGCAGATGCTTCCCCCGCCTCTCCTCCTGTTGTCCCTTTTGTTTATCATCATCTTTTTGTTGTTGTTCTTTATTACTAATGAGGAATCAGATAGGAGAGGATATCTAAAATGGCGCCTCTTCTGTGCTCGCAGCAGCTTAGTTAAACCTGAGTGGAGTTGAGACTTTTCTACCGGGCAGGGCGTGGGGGGTGCCGTTGCAGGGGCACAGGGGTGGGGGAGCGGGCCGTTGCTGGCGAGCACACGGCAGAGGCCCGAGGCCAGGCGACGCAGAAGCACATAGAACACAGGACACAGGACACAGAAGCTGCTGGAGGGCGCAGGGCCTGTTTTCAGGATGGTGAAAATGTTCTCCGTGGACCGGCCTGTGGTCGCCCAACTCTGTGAACACGTTGAAAGTCTCTGACTTTTGTACTTTAAATGGGTACATCGTATGAGGTGTGAATTTTATCTCAATAAAGCTACTATTTAAAAATGGTGTTAAAGAAGTAAGGAGGTTAAGAGTGGTTGATCTCTCCGGTTAGGGTTGCTGATCATCTTTATTTTTCCATTACACTACACTTTTCACTTTTTAAGGTATTTCCAGCAGAAGTACATTTATTGCCTTTAAAATGAGAAAACAGCCATCAATTTTTAAAAAGATTTATTTGTTTATTGGCTGTGGTGAGTCCCTGTTGCAGCATGCAGGTTTTCTCCAGTTGCAGCGAGCAGGGGCGACTCTTTGTTGTGGTAGGCGGGCTTCTCAGTGCGGTGGCTTTTCTTGTTCTGGAGCACAGGCTCCAGGCACGTGGGCTTCAGTAGTTGCAGCTCATGGGCTCCAGAGTGCAGGCTCAGTAGTTGTGAGGCATGGTCACAATGTAATGGATCAAACTGGTGTCCATTACATTGCAGGGTGGATTCTTAACCACTGAACCACCAAGAAGCCCCAAACATCATTTTTTAAAAAATCATGTTATTGTATCTGCCAAGACCTATGATAGACATAAAATAGTAGCAGAATAAGATTGAGGTAAGTTTCACCAGTGCAGGTGACCTGAAAGAACTGAGGTCTTGGGCCGAACTCAGCTGGAACCAGCCCTGCACCGGCACCGACCGTGACTCTCACGGCAGGGCTTTGAGACTGACGCTTGTCTGACCCCAGGCCTGCAGCAGCTCAGGTGCGGCAACTTCAGAAATCACAGGGGTCGCGACTGGGCGGGGTGGGGGTGTGTGTGTGGACTGCTTGTCAGTGGCAACCGATAATAAAAACACACATGTAGAGCTCTGCACATCTCTGGCCTTCATCATGCTCAAATGTAACAAGGAAGTATGTTTCCCGAGGACCCATTGTGTGCAGCTGTGGCACTGAAAATTGCTGATGCAGAGATCACCTGGGGTGGCTATTGGTCTGGCCCTTGTGAATCATACGCTGCCTCCTGGTGGTCCCAGGAGACCAATTTTGCGGTTAGAATTCTGCTTTTTACAGTGAGGGCTGGTTCTGACTCCTGAGAGGATTATTGTGCCCCCCTACCCCCGCACCCCACTCCCCTAACTTACATTTGCTTTGGAGATGCAGAATTTTTGTGAAGGTAGAAAGATAGCTGTGCATGAGGCAGCGGGTCTATAAATGTTTTGAGCTCTGATGTTGAAGAAATTATTCACGAACCCAGGATGTCATAGGTTTTTCTGAAGATGACCTCTGTGGGTGTGGGAAGAGGAGTCTGGGGAAAGTTGACCCGCTTCTCCGTTGTTGACTTTCAGATTCCCAAGCCCTGACTGAGAGCTCCCTGCCAGTGCCTTTCAAACAGTGCCCGACAGGCTTAAGAAGTGGCTTCAAAGCCACTTGCCAGAGGTCCTCAGCAAGCCAGCCATCTCGCTGACCACCTGCAGGGGCTTTATCGTTCCTCAAGTGTCTTTGATAAGAAGTTACTCACATTTAGGAAGCCACACCTTTATTCTGCTAGTGAATTTCCACCCCAAAAGCATTTCTAAAGACTTCCTCACCTGTGAATTTGCTGAGTAGAACCAGCTTTCTGAGTCTGGCCGTGCCTGCACAGCGTGGAAGGGAGGGAGGCTCAGCAGAAGCTCCCAGGGTAGCCCCACCATGTCCCCACTCACTCTTCTCCCCTCTCTGCCTGTGCCCTCTCCCCTTTCACTGGAGCCCTGATCTCTGCCTCTTCCTGACCTTCCAGAATTTCCCAGTGGTGATTTGAATTTTATTTACCTAAAATCAAGTTTTGTGGCTCAGCTGGTAAAGAATCCACCTACAATGCGGTAGAGACCTGGGTTCGATCCCTGGGTTGGGAAGATCCTCTGGAGAAGGGAAAGGCTACCCACTCCAGTATTCTGGCCTAGAGAATTCCATGGACTTTATAGTCCACGGGGTCGCAAAGAGTTGGACACGACTGAGTGACATTCACTTTCACTTTTCATCAAGTTTTCATGATATACTGCTGTGGAGTGGTGCTGGAGTGACTGCGACCACCTGGATGTTGCTGCAGAAACACACACTGGCTTCCCGTGGAGTGAACCTCAGGTCTAGAGCGTGTCTCCCATCCTGTGTGTGTGTGCACAGTGGCTCAGTCATGTCCGACTCTTTGTGACCCCATGGACTGTAGCCCGCCAGGCTCCTCTGTCCATGGGGTTCTCCAGATAAGAATACTGAAGTGCGTGCCATTTCCTACTCCAGGGCATCTTCCTGACCCGAGGATCAAACCTGTGTCTCTTTGTGTTTCCTGCATTGGCCCCTACTGCGCCACCTGGGAAGATGCATACTGCCGTAAGACCCCGAAAAAGACTAAAACCTCGAGTCATTTGTTGTGCACAATAGAGTGTCCTTTTGCCTTAGTTGATGTTTTTTCATACTTGCTGAATTAGGGCCATGCTTTTCACTAGCACCAGTGCCTCCCGAGTCTGAAACCTCCAGCAGGGTTTGCCCAATGGATAAACAGTAATTCAAATAGTGTCAGAGACACAATTTGAATGAATACGATTTTGGAATTGAACCCTGTGAGGTTTTAGTCTTTCTTGGCATTTTACCAGTTTGAGGACATCAAGTATGTATGGAGTCCATTTTTGTTTTTGCATGCTGTGAGTGTATGTGAACAAAACCCTAATCTTTATGGTTGGGGGAGAATTCTGGAACCTGACCCTGGTCCTCAGAATTCCCATTATGCTTCCAGAAACCATTGTCTGCTACTTAAGTCACTTCCCAGGAACACAACTCAGTAAACAGTGTGAGCCAGCCCCACGTCTCAGTTCTGCAGATCCATCAGTAAAGGGAACAGACACTCTGCCTGTCCCTGGTTTTGTGGACCACACATGTAGGATGAGGGCATCAAAAGGTGGACACGCATCTTAGGGAAATACGTGGTGTGTCAGAGAAGATTCAGCCAGGGGGCCGGGCTTTGGGGGAGCTGCAGGGTGAGGGCAACAAAGAGGCTTAGAGGGGGTGCTTGCTGCGGGAAATAAGGCCGCCAAGGAAATCCTTGCTCTGTTGGGTCTTCCCTGTCAGGGAGACCCTCAGCAGATGTGTCCAGTGCAGTTTCTTTACCAGGAAGGAACGGTCTGTGAGTGCTCCCAGGCAAATAACTCGCAAAGTTGGCATTGGCGGGAGGTTGTGCAATCAGGCTTGCTGGCCGAGTCCCAGGCCGCCGGTCTGAAGGGCCCACGACTGTGCGCTCATTCCCGTGCCATCCAAAAATATTTTGTGACCTTGCTGGTTGGCAATTTTTTAAATGTTATTTTAAATCTCCAAAAAAGGGAAACATCAAAGTGCAGGCTGTCCACGGCTGCCCTTCTCGATACACACAAACAGCTGCACAATACAATCGCCCATTGTGGCGCCCGATGCCAGCCGTTATAAATAGACCCGAGGCCCCACGTGAAACGCTCCCGAGGAAGGGCAAGTGCTCTCTTGATGAATGTGAGCCGCTGTTTCCATCGAAAGCCCTTCTCAGACATCAATATTATTTTATGTTTGACTGACTGAACTACAAGGACAGCAACTGTGTTTCTGCATAAGCCCTACGTTGTTTAACTCTTTCCAGTCCTCATATCACTGTGCTGTGTGTGGTGTGATTCATGGCTGGGAATGCCCAGCTGTTAAATATCGTGTTCATTCCCACATTTTCACCCTTATCCTAGGAAGTTTTTATTGTAGTTGTAACATGTCAGAATGTCTAAAACTGGCTGTCAGTAATCTAGAAATCAGTTTGTCTCTTAAGAAAAAATAAATACAGCATACACTTCTGACAGTCTCCACTCTTCCAGAGCAGATTAAGAGCAGCTCATAAAGAGTCATAAAGAAATAGTGCTTATGTGGTGTGTGGCATAAGGTACTATGTCATAATCACTTAGCTGAGAGATGAATATGTCAAATGATTTACCTTAATTACATAAATATGTTAAGTGAGATTTTAGTATTGTTTACAAAGCCATTTTTCATATTCTTGGAGTCATATATTCAGTCCCCAGGGCTGCTACAATAAAGTGCCACTTGTACAGTGCTGGAGGCCAGAAGTCCAGAGTCAGGGCCTAGGCAGTTGGTTCCTTCTGGAGATTCAGGAGAACGCATCCCAGGCAGGGCACCTGGCTCCTGGGCCACTGACCATTCTGGGTGCTTCCCGGTGGTACACGCAGCGTTCTCCATCTTCACACGGCTTACTCTGGGTCTCCGTGTGTTCTCTTCTCTTGCAAGGACGCTCATCGGAGTTAGGGCCCATCTTAATCCAGTGTGATTTCACCTTGAACCTTATGTGATTACTTATAATCACATCTGCAAACACTTTGTTTTCAAATAAGCCCATATCCTGAGGTTCTGGTGGACATGAATCAGACATGAATCAGGGGGGACACTTTTCAGTCCACTACAGGGAGCTTGCATTCAACATGCATTGTTTGAGCACCCACTATTTGAGCATTTACAAGAGACCCTAAATGGGGGCGGGGTTCAGAGATACGGGACATAGCCTTTTTCTTAGGGGTTTGTGATGTCCTAGTCTCTACTCTCGGAGAAGGCAATGGCAACCCACTCCAGTTACTTTTGCCTGGAAAATCCCATGGACGGAGGAGCCTGGTGGGCTGCAGTCGATGGGGTTGCTAGAGTCGGACACGACTGAGCGACTTCACTTTCACTTTTCACTTTCATGCATTGGAGAGGGAAATGGCAACCCACTCCAGTGTTCTTGCCTGGAGAATCCCAGGGACGGGGAAGCCTGGTGGGCTGCCGTCTATGGGGTCGCACAGAGTCGGACACGACTGAAGCGACTTAGCAGCAGCAGTCTCCACTCTTGGCATCGATGATCAAATGTCATTGATTAGCATTTTCAGTTAGAAGGGCACCACTGACATGCATTTTTGTCCAGTGGGTCAGCCTGAGTGGCTGTCTTAAGAGCTGTGCCTGGTGGCTGTGACCAGAACTGCATGGTTGGGGTCTCTGGGGTCCACTGAAGCCCTTAGCCCAGATTCCCTAAATGTTAATGTTCTGCCACATTTGTCTCTCTCCAAACCACATATACACATTCTTTTTTTTTCCTCTCTGACCCATTTGGGAACAGATTGCAGACAAGAGTCCCTAGAGTCCCTAAACACTTCCTTGTGTACTTTTTTTCTTTTTATTTATTTATGGCTGCTCTGGGTCTTCGCTGCTGCACACAGGCTTTCTCCAGTTGCGACAAGTGAGGGCTGCTCTCTAGTTGTGGTGTGCGGGTTTCTCATTGTGTTGGCTTCTGTTGTTGTGGAACATGGGCTCTAGGGTGCATGGGCTTCAGGAGTTGCGGCCTATGGGCTTAGTTGCCCCAAGGTATGTGGGATCTTCCCAGACTAGGGATCTAACCCATGTCCCCTGTGTGGGCAGGTGGATTCTTAACATCTGGACCACCAGGGAAGTCCCTTCCCTGTGTGTTTCTTAAAAACAAGGACACATCATGTGCAGTTACCGTACACCCACCAAGTCAGGAAATGCGCAGTCACCATACCCTTCACAGCCCCCCTTCACATCTTGTCACTTGTCCAGTCATTTCCTTTACAGGCCCAGGAGCCAGTCTAAGCTCATACATTACATCACCTGTCATGGCTCTTCAGTCACCTTCAATCTGAAACAGTTCCTTGTCTCTGTTCCATGACCTTGACATTTTTGAAGAGAACAGGCCGGTTGCTTTGGCAGAATGTCCCTCAGTTTGGTTTTGTCTGTGTTCCCTCGTGATGGAATTCAGGTTGTACCTTTTTGGCAGGACTGCAGAAGTGGGGCTGTGTCCTCCTGACTGTGTCAATGGAAGCGCACACAATTTTGACTTGTCCCATCTCCACAGATGTTAGTTAGGAGTTATCATTGGTTGAGAAGGTGTCTGCCAGGTTTCTTTGCTACAGAATTAATTAGCATTTTGTAATTATTGAATAACTACTTGATGAGAAATATTTTGAGGCTGTGTAAGGCTGTGAGACTGTCTTTCATTCAGCTTTTATCCACTAGCTTCCTTTGATGACTCTTACCTGAATCAATTGGTGCAACGGTGGCTGAATGGCAATTTTCTAATCTCATGGTTTATCTTGCATTTGTTGGTTGATGTCCCTCTGTAAGGTGAAGCCTTATTCCTTCTTCACTCCCTCTCTTTCCAGTAGCAGACTCGTAGATCTTACTTTATTCATTGGGTTATAATCCATTTCTGTCACTGTCTACTCTGACGTTGCGATTGTCCCGGATTTGGCCAGTGGGAGCCACTGTGTCCTTTTGACATGTCTACATCATTCCTGGAGTGTACATCCTTCCTCTTCTGGCACAACACACTCAGGTGGATCCTGGTCTTTCTTTTCCCCAGCCTTGGAATCAGTCATTTCTCCAATAAGCTCTGGTTCCTTTGAGAAGAAAATAGTTTTCGGAAACCAAGTTCTGAGTGCTATGTATGTGCATTGCTACTGGGACCGTATCAGGGGGTGGGAGGGGGGCTTCCCTAGTGCCTCAGCAGTAAAGAATCCACTTGCCAGTGCCGGAGATATGGGAGATACAGGTTTGATCCCTAGGTTGGAAAGATCCCCTGGAGGAGGAAATGGCAATCCACTCTAGAATTCTTGCCTGGGAAATCCCATAGACAGAGGAACCTGGTGGGCTACAGTCCATGGGGTTGCAAAGAGTTGGACATGACTGAGCAACTAACACACACACACACACAGGGACATTATGGCAACTAAGCCTTTTCACTGGATATAATTAGGAAACTTGTGCATGTGTATACTCCCCTCCAAACATGTGCATAAGGATGTACATACTGTACATGCATGTGTGCACACATACGTTTGTAGTTCTTTATCTACTGAGGTAGCTGTAAGAGCCGCAGTGTTCATACCACAGTTACAGTTCAGGTCACACGGTTCATCTCCTCTTTCCCCATTTCCCTGGTCCTCCCTCTCTTCTCATCGTCTGTGATACATTTGTTTGATCAGTCCCTCATATATAACCCGTCTTATAGACAGGGTCATCTAGACCTTGGCACTTACTCCCTAGCCCAGGACCCACCTGTCCCTCCAGTACTGAGCAGACTCCTCCAACCTGTGCCAGCAAGCAGTACATATACTTTTAAAAAGTCTAACTCTTGCCTGCATATACTTTTAAGTCTAACTCTTGCCTGAAAAAGACATTGTTAGTCTAGGGACGTTCTTTATAGTGGTTCCCTGAACAGAACATTTCTAGCATAAGGTCAGCAAAAGGTGTTTATTGGTATTTGTGTCTTGTGCCTAGTCGCTCAGTCGTGTCTGACTCTTTGTGATCCCTTGGACTGTAGCCTGCCAGGCTCCTCTGTCCATGGATTCTTCAGGCAAGAATACTGGAGTGGGTTGCCATGCCTTTTCCAGGGCATCTTCCAGACCCAGGGATCAAACCTGGGTCCTGCATTGCAGGCAGATTCTTTACTATCTGAGCCACCAGGGAAGCCCAGTCAAGCCCAAAGATGCTGACACTTGGGAGAATCAGGCTTGGCGCTGCTGATGAGGGGCCCGTGGAGATGACAGCACCCTGGCAGAGCTGGGCTGAAGTATGGGCTGGGTTTCCTGGAGCATCAGAGGAAAATTCTGTCTGCACTCAGTTTAAGCACAGAAGTGGCTCAGAGAGTTACTGCAGAGATTCCCGTGACTGTATTTGAGGATGATCTGGCAGAAAATGTCCAGTGTTTTGTTAGCTGATATCCTTGAGCTTGGCTTAGGCCTGATAGGGTCAAGAATGCCTGGTGGTGCTCAACTCCAGCGGAGTGCCTGGGCCTGGCTGAGTGGTCAGCTGGGTGCTTGCCCTCAGCGGTGCCCTCATGGCAGGGAACGCCTGGAGCTGTATTTCCCTGGTCCCTTCCTGTGGCCCAGGTTTGGTTCTCCTCAACTGTGCGAGGTGGGGGAGCAGTCCCTGAGTAGGCCACGGCGTTGGGAGCAGACCCATGGCGGGTGGCACGCCGGCAGCGGCTGTCGCAGCTGCTCCCATCAGTAACACCTTGTGGTGAGTGGTGCCTCCTGCTGACCTTTGCTCCTCTGGTCCCCTCTTCCGTGTATTTGAACCTTTCTGATCTGGGATTACTGTTCCTTATCGGATTCATAGCTGACAAAGGCCCCTCGGTCGTTTCGAGTCCTGATGGCCCGGGGAGTTTTTGGTTACTTGCTTGGGCTTCAAGTCATGCTCTGGAGACCAGGGGCTTCATTTGATGGGGACAGTGTTGGGTTTTGTCCCGTGAGTGACTGGAAGCCCTGCCACGTGGCTGCTTGAGAGCCCCAGGGTTGTGAGTGGTCTGGGGGCTGCAGCGGCCCTGCTGGAGGTGGAGGATGGCCGGTGGAAACGATGGGAGACCAGCGCCACCGAACACGCGCCCTGCGCAGGACACCAAGTCCCACTCTGAAGGAGAGAGGGTGGTGAGTGACGACACGTGTGCCTCGCTTCAGGGAATTCCTACTGTATCTCGAAAGGACAGAGGTGGGCCCTTGGAAGGCAGGGATTGGGCCGTGGCCACGGCCCTGTGGCTCCCATTTTGGTCTCCTCTGCAAGTGGGGCGAGGTGCCAGCCTGAGCTGGGCTTGAAGGTATGCTGACGTCTCTTTCACCTTTTCAGATCATGGAAGGTAGTGTTGTGTTATTCTTAGGTAGGTTTTAATGGCTCCGTTTTCATAGTAAACTCCATCCTGGCATTGTACCACCATTTGTTGAAAAGAGAGAAGTTGCATAAGCTACAGCAGGGCGAGAACATGACAGAAAGATGAACTGCTGTGTGTCTCAGTAAGTGTGCATAACTCACTGAGGACAGTTCTTCAGCGTCAAACAAAGAGGTAATTGAGATTTGAACAATGTGCAGTCACTCTCCTTTAATAGAGACTTCATTCTAGTCTTATTAGTGTTATCTCCTTTTAAAATGGCAGTGCAAATACAACTTTAAAGGAGTATTTTTTTATTAATTAAATCTCTTTTTATGTCTGTCTGACAGTTTCTGATCGTCATGTGTTTCCTTTTCCCTGAAAAATGGCAGGGAATAAAAACCCACGTAAAGATCTCTGCTTGGCGTACTTCCCAGCCTCAGACCTGATTCCGCCCGGGAGGAGCTTGGTGGAGAACTGAGTCCTCCCTTGGGGCCGAGGAGAGGACGGCCTTACAGGTCCAAGTAGGTCAGGGTGGGGCGGAGGAGCACAGAAGTACGACTTGAGAGCCGCTGCTGCCACGAGGCCCCCTTGTCACCCAGTGAGTGATCCAGGGGGAGGTTAGATGGATCTGCAATTTAAACAATGGCAGACATACCAGGGGATGTGAGTTCTTCCCAGAACCAAGGTCTGTTTCTCCTGTATTCTGAGCGTACACTGTATGGTTTTCAGACACTGTCAGCAAAGTCTGTGGGTAGCCCTGGACCCATCTCCCACCCCACTGATCAGGGAAGCAGGCCGTCTGCCAGTCCTGGAACCTGCGTGTGTGCAGTGTTGAAAGCTAAGAATGAAAGATGTCCAAATGCTATTTATGTTTAAAGAAGTGTGTGTTGGAGGGGGTAGGACTGTGGTTACCTGGCTCCTCTCACACGGAAACTCTCCTGCCCAGAGCAACTTCTCAGTTTCTCGCAGGCAAAGCTGTAAAGACCTGTGATTGTACACACCCATGTCATCTCCCTTTCCATCCTGAGTGAACACCAGTGTCTCAGGGGCCACACAGAAGTGAGTTGCTTGCAAAGAAAGCCTCTTTGTCAATCCAGTTCCCCCTCCCCTCCACAAACAAAAACCCTGATGTTTTTACATAGTGACTTTGTAACAGATATATAAATCCCCTGGTCTTTAACTGGAGAGAAATACTACCTTGATAAGGAGACTAGTAAAGAATCTTGGTTTAAGACTATGTACACTGATGACTTGCTTGGAATTTTTAGAGACTCTTATTTTCTTTCCAGCTCTGCTGGAGAGAGTGAAGTCCTAGATTTAAGTGAAAGGGCACTAGAACAGTTAACTTCAACCCTTTTCCATGAAGTATAGGCATCAAACATGGCCTTGGAAATAACCACTAGCGCTCTCCTTTAAAATTGATTCCTCCTGCACTGGTGGAAACATTGTTGGTTTCTCCCTTTGTATCATTAGTGCTTAAAATACACATGCACTGTGAACACACACAAGCAACAAAGTTGCCTGGCTGATACAATTTTGTCCTTATTTACAAAGCTAATATAAACAATGTAGCGATGCTCACACATGATTCCCCACAAAGTATATCTATTAACATAACCATGGGAAATACAGGAAAACCTGTGTGCTTTGGTTCAGGTTTTTGGCCACCTCAAGCGAAGAGTTGACTCATTGGAAAAACCCTGATGCTGGGAGGGATTGGGGGCAGGAGGAGAAGGGGACGACAGAGGATGAGATGGCTGGATGGCATCACCCACTCTATGGATGTGAGTTTGGGTAAACTCCAGGAGTTGGTGATGGACAGGGAGGCCTGGCGTGCTGCAATTCATGGGGTCGCAAAGAGTCGGACACGACTGAGCGACTGAACTGAAACCCTGCCGCTTACTACTAAGGTGACCTTGGACAGTTACCTAAAGCTTAGCCTCAGTTCATCATCAAATTGTTTGGCTCTTCCTTAAATAAAAGAGTACAAACTGCTTATTCTTTTTTTTTTTTAATTTATTTATTTGGCTGCACCAGGTCTTAGTTGCGGCACGTGGGATCTCTTTTTGGTTGTGGTATGTGGGATCTAGTTCCCTGACCAGGGACTGAACCTGGGCCCCCTGCATTGGGAACATGGAGTCTTAGCCACTGGACCCCTAGAGAAGTCCCCAAACTGCTTCTTCTTACTTAGGCTTTGATGTTTTCTCAGTAACCATTTTATTTTGGTTTTATTTCTGTTCTCAGCTTCCCCTCAAATATTGTCAAAGGGTCTAAAAGATGGAACTGGGCTCTTCAATTCAGGGCTCTGTTCAGAGTCACTTATAAAGATTTATAATTTGTATTTGTGCCCATAAATTAAGAAGATTGTATTAATTTATAGGAGTTTATTCTAACAAATGTTTATTGCGTGGTTGCTTCATGAACAATGCAGAGCCACCGCAGTGTCAGAGAATTTATAGTCGGTTAGGGCATCTGGGAGCCAGTCACTGGAATGCTGGGGAGAGGAGTGTTTGTCTGGGGAGAGACAGATTGTTCCTGGGGTGACAGAGACGGGATGGAGAGTTCACCTGCCTGGCTGAAGGGCTGGAGTGGCCTCAGATGAGGTCCTGGAAGATTGGTAGGACTTAGATGCCCGCTCAATCTAGGGATTGTATTTAAATATATTAAGGTTCGGAAGTGACACTCTGCGTGCTTCACACAGATCAGCCTTCTAACCTGGGATCTGTGACTAGCCAGAGACAAAGCTGACTTCCATGAAAAACAGCTGCATACCTCTGTTTCCAGGATTAAATGCAGTATGTTTGTTGACATTGAGCTGTGCTGTTGCTGGTGGCTACATTGTGAACAGTTTGATAACATAGGTTTATGAAAAGTCCAAGTCTCTAAAACAGGTCTTACTATCCAGGAGCCTTGTTTTAGATTTCCTTTTGTCTTGGACAAAAAAGCCTGCATCAGATTATTAATTTTATTAGTTTTATAAATCCTTTTTAAAAAGATTTAGTAAAAGGTGTTTTGTAGTTCAGATGATTCTAGTTAAACTGTCTTTTTTTTTTTTCCCCCCTTTAAGGGAGAAACTGAGGCCCGTAGAACCTCTGTGCCCTGCTTTAGGTCATACAGGTTTTTTAGCAACACTATTAATGTGCTCCTTCTTACAATGAGCAGAAGTTCTAAGGGAAGAATCAAAGACTCCAAATTATCAGAAGAGAATGAGATTTTGATTTTGTTCCATTGGTACATTCCTTTTCTTATGATACTTTGTCTGTATATAAAATTATAAAGTAATCTAAAAATAGTGGGGAGGAGTCCTATATTTTTTCCTTTTTCTTTTTAAAAATGAATTCAGGGACTTCCCCAGCCATCCGGTGGTGAAGACTCCAAGCTTCTAATACAGCAGTGTGGATTTGATCTCATTGGGGAACTAAGATCCATAAGCTGTGTGGTATGGCCAAAAAATAAAAATAAAATGAATTCAGATAAATAAAAACAAAAGGAAAATTTAAACTTATGAATCATCATTAGCTTTTCCTTTACACACCATTTGCTTTTTTTGGTACTTGCACAGCAGTAAAATGATAGACTATGAAGATGGAGTTTGCTAGTACTTTGTGACATCAGAGTTATATGCTGTTGCAGTCAAGTGTTCCTTGAGTCTGGCAATAATAATAATATCTAAAAATTTAGTTAAGAGTCTAGCCATTTAGAAGGAAAAAAATCTGGATAGAAACATAGAGAATGGTAAGTAGAGGCAGCTCCCTTATTGGTGAGAGTGAGGTCCTCATGGAGCCCTCTGTCCTTGGAGAAGTATGACGACACTGCTGGTCTTTAATGCTCTGTATGTGATTTTGCTCTCTGAGCCTTTATTTTCTGCCTTATCTTACGTGGTCTTTTCCATCCTGACATTCTGGATGGATATTTACCTCCAGCTTAAACCTGGCCCTCGTGGTTAAGTACTGCCCCTGCCAACACCCCCCACCCGTCTCTATTGGAGGCAGGATTATTTTACCTATCTCATCGGAAAATCAAATGAGGTAATGGAAATGAAAAGTACTACACAGGTATAGTTATTAAAGACAATTCAATCAGCAGGTGAAAGGCTTGTTTTAATACTTTAACCTGGAATCAATATCTTACACTCAGTAGACACTCCTTAAATGTTTGCTTAATTGAATGTCATTTTAACGAGCAGTTCCTTTTCAAGGAAGGAACCAGGAATCTGACAGCGCCCAGCAACTTCACCAGGCGTTTGTCTTCAAAGCAGAGATACCCAGAGCAGGAAAGTATCACCTTGTAACTTCCCTGCTCCTGCCAAAGAGGCTTTCTTGGTTAAGAAAGAATGAAAAAAGAAAGAAAGCCTCAGCAATGAGACAACAGACCACCGTAGTCTGAGCTAAGTGCACCGCCTAACGTCCTGAACCTAGATTCTCTTTGGAGGAGAGGGTGAGCGTGGTTTTGGCTGTAAGAGGGATGGCTGTGTTACCTCAGGTGGAAGCCCAATTTTACCATTGACTTCATTAATTGTGGTTAAAAAGAGGTGCACGCTGGCACTTCCCATGTGGTCCAGTGGTTAGCACTCTGCACACGTCCATTGCAGGGGGCACAGTTTCGATTCCTGGTCGGGAACTAACATCCTGAGTGCCACACAGTACACACACACACACAGTACACACACACACACACACACACACACACACAGAATGTGTGTATATGGATGCTAAGCCGACAGGTGGACTGTAGTGGACTCGTGTCAGCTTGGCTAAGTTGGATCTCTGCGTATGCTGCTTGGGCCACAAGAGGCAATCTGCACAAGCTCTGGAAGGAAGAGGTGAAGCAGCGGCCACACTGTACTCACATCCACAGTCAGTGCAGGGCCTGGAGCGTGTGGTCCTGACCTGCTGGCTGCCCTGGTCGGTGGGGCAGGAGGTCCTCTGACACCCAGGCATCTTTGGTTGGTCCTCCCATCCGCACTCGTGATAACCAACTTTTCTGTGTCTTCATCCACACTGTTGACCGAACAGTAACATGACTTTCTAATAGGCGAGCATCAGGGGCACAGCTCTCTGTACTCTTTCAGGCTGCAGACTGCAGATATCCTCGTGTGATAGTAGCGGAAACAAACGTTTCCTGAGTGCTTACTACGTGCCAGGCATTTTCCATACATTATTTTAATCCTCACAACTGTCCTGTAAGCCTGCAACCTTTATTGCTCCAGTTTTACAAATGAGTAAACTAGAGCAAGAGTGTTAAACAACAGGTGGTTTTGAGGTGGGAGACCTGGTACCTAAAGCCAGAGCCTGATGCTAGAACCCGCGTTCTCAGATTCCATAGTGGTGTGTGCCCCCCCAGAGCCCATTCCTTCACATAGGATGCTCTCGGCCGCATTCTCTGGGCGTGACGGTTTGGCCAGCTTTTTACCACATGCCTCCACTGCCTTTTTTCATGTGAAGATGGTCTTTGGTCAAAGCCTTGTGTGATATATGTACCCGGCATGAGCCTCAGCCCTCTGAGTGTATTTACTCTTGTAATTCTCAGAACAACCCAGTCAGGTAGGTGGTATTACGTCCTTTCAGATGAAGACACAGAGGCATGAGTAGCTTAAGTCATTTGCTTGAGACGCCACAGGCTGCACGTAGAGAGTTCTGAACCCAAGCGGCTTGGCGCTGGAGTCTGTGAGCTGAAATGGAACACAGGTACTGTCGTCACTTGTCGGAAGTGACTTCACCGAAAGGCTGTGGAGGGTTCCTCCATCTGTGTGTGGAGAGGGTTTATCCTCAACATGGAATCATGCGGGTTTAGCTTTGCAGTTAATTCCTCTCCTGACTAACTCGTTTGAAGTTAAATTCCAAGGCAGCTCTAAACAATAAACATTTTGTTTCTAGTTATCTTCATAGCACTGTCCGGAGAAGAGAATTAAGAACCAAAACCTATGGGAGCTTTAAATAGTTTTGCTAAGTTTTTATTTGCAATTTATGGGAAAATGACTTGCTGGGAAACAATTTTGTTTCATAATAAAAAAAAAAACCCACCATCTTGCAACACCTTTAATAAATCATCCTTCAGTGTAAGTTAGGTGTGTTTTCATAGCAACCAAATTGTGAGAACATTTGGCAGCAAAGAGGCAGTAATGCTATTATGATCGTGTAACCACGCCAGCAACTGCCACGCCAGATGCGGCTACGCGGTGAGGCCTGCAGAGTGTGGTGGCAGAGGCCGTGGAGCTGGAGCTGAGTGACTGAGCTGGTCTCTCTTCGTCCAGCTCGATTATAATTGCTTTTCTCACACTGCAGACACAGCTCTACTCTGCTCAGTCTCTTTGTTCTTTCGTAAAACCACAGCTTTGTGAAAATCATGAAACAACACAGCTACAGAAGACTGCATAAGATACACCTACGACCTGATTAAAGTGCCCACCCTATGTTTCTTGACCAAGTTAAAAAAGAGAGCTCTGCCACTGCCCATGTTTCCCCAACCTCTCTCGTCCTGCCAGAGATAACTATGGTGTTGCCCTCTCCCGGGGCCACTTCTTTTTTTGTGGTTTTCTTAACCAAGTGTGTGTGTGTGCTAAGTCGCTTCAGTTGTGTCCAGCTCTTTGTGACCGTATGCACTATAGCCCACCAGCCTCCTCTGTCCATGGGATTTCCCAGGCAAGAATAGCAGAATTCCAGAATTTCCCATTTTCTCTTCCAGGGGATTTTCCTCACCCAGGGATCGAACCCAGGTCTCTTACGTCTCCTGCATTGGCAGGTGGATTCTTTACCACTAAGGCCATCTGGGAAGCCCTTTCTTACCCAGAGTGCTTCCTTAAACACCTGGATTAGGTTGTTTGGTTTTGCCAGATTTTTGGTTCCCTTTTGCTTCCCCCCCCCCCCCAATTTTTATTTTGAAAAATTTCAGACCCACAGAGAAGTTGAAAGATTAGTGTGGTGAACACTAGTTTGCCCTTCTCCTGGATTCACCAACTCAACATTTTACCAAATTTGTTTTCTTTTGCTCTATAAATGTATGTATGTATATATTTATGCAAACACGTATATCTGTATGTCCTTTATATATGTGTATATACACACGCTCTTTATATGTATCTATGTGTGTATGTGTATATCTCCTCTTTATTCTTTCCTGAGCCACTGAACCATTGGAGAATAAGTTTCAGTCATTATGACCCTGCCCCCTTAAATTCCTTAGCATGTGTCTCCTAAGGACGAGGACTTTCTCCTGCATAGAAAGACTCATCACATCAAGAAGTGCTCCAGGCAGATGTGTTGTTCACTGTCAGTTGTCCCCAGTTGTCCTGTGGTAGCTTTCAGAGCTTTTCTTACTTCCATCCAGGGTCCAGTCAGGGATTGGACTGTTCGTTGCATTAGTTCCACATCTGTGTGGCCTCCTTTGACCCAGAACTATTTCCTAGCCTTTTTTGTCTCTAATGATATCGGCATTTTTGAAGATTTTGGATGCCTGTTTTTAAAAGCAAACTTCCACCTTGATGTATAATTTGCATAAATAAAAAATGCATGACTCGTAAGTGTACATTTGAAAAATTATCACAAAGTGGACCTGTCTCCACAACCAGCACCTGGAAGAGATGGAATGTACCAGCCCCCCTGAACCTCCCTTTGTGCGCCCCTCAGTACTGCTCACTCTTCCTTCTGCAGGGACCTCATCCTGACTTCTGGCTCCATCAACTGGTTTTGCCTGCGTTTGCATTTCATACAGACAGAATCTGCAGGATGTCCTCTTCTGGGGCTGCTCCGTCACTCCACATTATGCTTCCAGGGCTCATCCCTGTTGGACCATCCAGACGTTCATCGTGGTTGTTGTCTGTCCATCCTCACTGCTATGACGTGCTCTCTGGGTCTGCACTGCCATCTCTGTCTGTCCTGTTGATGGACGTGTGGATGGTCCATCCTGATTCCTGCTGAACTTCTGCAGACACGTCTGTGCTGTGTCCTGGAGACACTTGCATGCACTTCTTTTGGGTAAATAGTCATCCAGGAGTGGGAGTCTTGCGTCATAGAATATGAGTATCTTCAACTTTAATAGACAGTTGACACCCAACTGCTAATTTACTGAATTTTTTCCTCCCATTAGTAGCTCCTGTTGCCCCATGTCTTCACGGGCACTGTCAGTCTGTCTGGCTTTAGCCACTCTGGTTGGTGTGTGGAGTTTCTGTTGGTAGCTTTAATCTGTGATTCCCTGATTTGGTTCGTGTTTCCCTGGTTGAGTGCCTTTTCTTACGTCAGCCAGCCATCTGGTTTTGTTCTTTTGTCAAGTGTGTACTTGAGTAGCTTGCCCGTTTTCCATGGAGTGGTCTGGTTTTGTTTGGTTTGGTTTTCATATTGATTTTTAGAAGCTCTTTATATTCAGGCTACTTGTCCTTTGTCAGTGATATGTGAGACGAATGCTTTCTTCCACTATGGTCTTGCCTTTTACTATGAAATTGCCATTTTTAGAGATCACAGTGATCAAATTCTGGCAATTTCACGTAGTTCAATCTAGTATGAATTTAAAAAAAATATTTATTTGGCTGTGCTGGGTCTTAGTTGTGGCACACAAGATCTTTGTTGTAGTACTTGGGCTCAGTAGTTGAGGTGCACAGGCTCAGTGGCCCCGTGGCATTTGGGATTGTATTTTTCCACTACTAAAAATCGAAAGTATGTCTCCTGTATTGCAAGGTGGATTCCTTTTTTTTAATTAATTAATTTTTTAATTGAAGGATAATTGCTTTATAGAACGCAAGGTGGATTCTTAACCACAGGACCACCAGAGAAGTCCCAGCTCATGGTGTTAGTGTGCATTTCCTAAGCAGCTAATGATATTCAGTAGCTTTCCACGTGCATAGTTACCAGCCTAGAACACTGAGGGTGGCTGTAAAGGAGGCAAGAGATATCCACTCTGAGGTTAGCACTGTTCTTGAAAAGGCCGTCCTTGTCCCATGCTCTACAGTGTTGCTTTTGTCATAAATTGTGTCCGTATGTGTGAGTCTGTTTCTGAACACTTTGCCCTTTCATCTATCAATATTTGTCTGCCCCTGTGTTGATACTCTGCTTAACTGATGTAGCTTTTTAAGACCTGTTGGACTCCTGTAAAACGAGCCTTCCCCCTTGTTTTCCTTCAGGTCATGTTGTAGAAATGGAATCATCTAGTATATGATCTTCTGTAACTGTCTTCTTTCATTTAGCATAAGATTCAAGGTTCACCCATGGTGTAGCATGGATCAACACTCCATTCCTTTTTGTGGCTGAATATTTTATTATGTGTCTAGACCATGAGTTGATGGGCTTTTGGGTTGTTTCCACTTGGGGCTTTTATGAAGAATGCTGCTCTGATATTAGTACGCGAGTGTTTGTGTGGACATGTGTGTCATTTCTCTTGGGTTGATACCTAGGTGTGGAATCACTGGGAGCTCCAATATTTAGCATTTTGAAGAACTGCTGGCATGTTTTCCACAGCAGCTGCCCCATTTTAGTTTCCCACCAGCAGTGTATGAAGACTGCAGTTTCTCTTCATCCCTGCCAGCACTTGTTATTGCCTGTCTTTTAAATTATAGTCATCCTAATGAGTGTGACGTGATAGCTCATTGTGGTTCTGATTTGTGTTTTCCTGATGGCTAATGATGTTGAGCATCTTTTTACGTGCTTTACTGGTCATTTGTATATCTTCTTTGGAGAAATGTTTATTCAGACCCTTTGGCCTTTACAGAAAATAGATTATTTGTTGTTTCACCGTTGACTATGAGAGTCCTTTGCACACATCACCTCCGGTCATCCACAGCCCATCATACTAGTCTCCTCTCCAGTCATCTCTTACTCTACCTTCAAATAGGCTTCAGGTTGTCAGTTGGTGAATTAGCATGTCAACTCATCTGTTCACTCTTTCATTTCTGTATTTATTCATCAGGTACTTAAGCGCATCACCCGTGCCTTTCCCTTTGTTTGCCCTCGAGTGCTGTCCTGAAAGAGCCAGCCCCCGCTGCCGTTTGTCTGGCTGGTAGCACTGTCACCTTCGTGACTCCAGGTACCCATCCTTGAGAGCATGTATGCCAGCCTGAACCCGACATGACATCCTCACAGCCACAGCCAAACCTTGAGAGTCCTGCACCCACTCCCACTCCTTCCCGAAAAGCCTACAAAAGGTTATGTCTAGTTGGTTCTTCTTCCTTTTACAGAAGACGTTTGCCTCCTCCTGGTAATTCCCCAGCCCCTTCACTTGAGTTATGGGTTCTGTCTTCTCTCCCCTTTTCAGCAGCATTGCTCCTTGAGCTGCCTTCCTTTCCCCGCACCTTTAACCTCCCTACTCTCCTGGACCACCCCGTCAGCCAGAGCTTTCTCGAGTGCCTCCGCCCTGCACAGATCCCCGCCAGAACGCCACATCACCCCAGTTCTCTGCCACACGTCATGACCACACTTCTCTGAAGGATTGACATGTGCTTTCCCCACTCAGCCCACCTAGTCTAACCACTCAGGTGCATCCCTGCTTGGCATGCTGCTACCAGTCTCCATGCTGCCCACCCCAGGATGGCTTTTCATCACTCATCTCACACGCTGGTAAACTAATGCTCAAAATTCTCCAAGCCAGGCTTCAGCAATATGTGAACCGTGAACTTCCAGATGTTCAAGCTGGTTTTAGAAAAGGCAGAGGAACCAGAGATCAAATTGCCAACATCCACTGGATCATCGAAAAAGCAAGAGAGTTCCAGAAAAACATCTATTTCTGCTTTATTGGCTATGCCAAAGCCTTTGACTGTGTGGATCACAATAAACTGTGGGAAATTCTGAAAGAGATGGGAATACCAGACCACCTGACCTGCCTCTTGAGAAACCTATGTGCAGGTCAGGAAGCAACAGTTAGAACTGGACATGGAACAACAGTTCCAAATAGGTTCCAAATAGGAAAAGGAGTACGTCAAGGCTGTATATTGTCACCCTGCTTATTTAACTTATATGCAGAGTACATCATGAGAAACAGTGGGCTGGAAGAAGCACAAGCTGGAATCAAGATTGCCGGGAGAAATATCAATAACCTCAGATATGCAGATGATACCACCCTTATGGCAGAAAGTGAAGAGGAACTAAAAAGCCTCTTGATGAAAGTGAAAGAGGAGACTGAAAAAGTTGACTTAAAGCTCAGCATTCAGAAAACTAAGATTATGGCTTCTGGTCCCGTCACTTCATGGCAAATAGATGGGGAAACAGTGAAAACAGTGTCAGACTTTATTTTTTGGGGCTCCAAAATCACTGTTAATGGTGACTGCAGCCATGAAATTAAAAGACACTTACTCCTTGGAAGGAAAGTTATGACCAACCTAGATAGCATATTCAAAAGCAGAGATATTACTTTGCCAATAAAGGTCCATCTAGTCAAGGCTATGGTTTTTCCAGTGGTCGTGTATGGATGTGAGAGTTGGACTGTGAAGAAAGCTGAGCACCGAAGAATTGATGTTTTTGAACTGTGGTGTTGGAGAAGACTCTCGAGAGTCCCTTGGACTGCAAGGAGATCCAACCAATCCATTCTAAAGGAGATCAGTCCTGGGTGTTCTTTGGAAGGAATGATGCTAAAGCTGAAACTCCAATACTTTGGCCACCTCATTCGAAGAGTTGACTCATTGGAAAAGACTCTGATGCTGGGAGGGATTGGGGGCAGGAGGAAAAGGGGACGACAGAGGATGAGATGGCTGGATGGCATCGCCTACTCGATGGACGTGATTTTGAGTGAACTCCAGGAGTTGGTGATGGACAGGGAGGCCTGGCGTGCTGCAATTCATGGTGTCGCAAAGAGTCGGACACGACTGAGCGACTGAACTGAACTGAATTGAACTGACAGAGTGGCCTGTTCCTTTTTCTGGCTTGGCTTCCCTCAAGAATCCTGTTTGTCTGACTGTCTTCTTGGACTTCTTTGCTGGACTCCCTCCCCCACCACTTCTTGACTCAGAGGTCCTCAGGCTCCCTTCTTGGCCCCTCCTTTCTCGTCATCCTCTCCATGGGTGTAGCAGGGACATCCCATCTCTGGTCTGGATCTCCCCTCTGTTTGGGATGGTGTGACTGACTCCTTGACGTCCTCGCTGGGGGATTTCGCAAGCATCTTACAATTAAAGGGTCCAGAACTGAGCTTCTGATGTTACCCCTCAAACCCGTTGCCTGCCCTGGTTTTCCTCAGCCAATGAGTAAGGCGGAACATGGGGAGTCGGCCTTGTTCCCCTTCCTCACCCCCAGTCCAGCCTGTTGGTTCTGCCTGGAACTTGTTTCATGAATCTGCCTGTTTCCACCCAGCGGTGACCCCAGGCCGGGCCGCTCTGACCCTCCGCTTGGGTCATAGCAGCAACGTCAGGGTGAGCCGCTGCTGGCTCTCAATACCTTCCAGCCATTCACCCGTCCCAGCCAGCCAGGATCTGGGTAGGGTCTTGGAGCAGAAATCAGATCCAACATTGGTGACATTTCATTTGAATAAAGTCTGTAGTCCAGATAGCAATATTATACCAAAGTTGATTTCCTTTTCTTGATTATTGGTCTATATTTTTAAAAATTAATTTATTTTAATTGGATAATTACTTTATAACATTGTGATGGTTTTTGCCATACATCAACATGAACTGGCCATTGGTATACATGTGTCTCCCAATCCTGGACCCCCGTCCCACCTCCCTCCCCTTGTTCTATGTTTGACGTTGCACAAGAAGACAGTAACACCAGGACAGGAGGGGTTAGGAATAGAAGGGAGCTCCTGGTTCCTTTTGTAACTTTTCTGTATTGTCTAAAATTACTTCAAACTAAAAGTTTTAAAAAATTAAAATGAAAATAAAAACAGGGAAAATGGCTGTGTGCACCCACACTTAAAACTCTGCCAAGGTCTCCCCTGCGCTGACTCAGGCTGCGCCCGCAGGGTCCAGCCCTGCCCGCTGCTCCAGCCTCACCCAGGCCACACTCCCCCCTTACCCTGCTCGAGTGAGGAGCAGCTGATCGTTCATCCTTCGTTCCCCGTTCCAGGGGGTCAGGGACAGTGGTCTGTCCTGCACACAGTTTTGTCATCAGCGTTTGCCTGGCATATAGTGGGTGCTCAGATAGAATCAGTAGACAAGTGGCTTCTTGTTCCTGCTCAGAGCAAGTACAGGACTTTCAGTGCTTTGTTCTGTCCCCGCTTGATTTTCATGCCATGTAAATGAACCACTGCTGCAGGGGTGCGGTCAGCTGCTGCCGAGTTTGGATGCCGCGTGTGCCAGGCCTCCAGGCCGGTGCTGTCAGTCCTCAGAGGAGTAAGGGAGAGGCCATGTACGGTATTAAGAGCCTTTGTCGTGGGCCTTGCCTCATGCTTGGCAGATCTCAGGAGCTCATTATTTGCTGACGGAGTGAGGAGGATAAGTTCAGAATCTTTTCCTTTTAAAATTGCTGCAGATACGCATGTACATGCACACACACACACACACACTATATGTACAATGATGTAATAGATGCTTATGCAGCATTGTGGAATTTTTCAGTTTTTTTTAATATCCTTTCAGCTGGTTCTCTCTTGGCCGGGGGAGGTTTGGGAAGAGAACTGCAGGACTTCTGGCAGCTTGTGGGGCAGGGGCCCTGCTGTGGCCTGGCACCCGCTTTCCTGGACACCCCCTGCTGTGTCCCGAGGTGGCTTGATGCAAGGCCATGTGGTGGGAGATGGGCAGAAGTGTGGCTGACGATCTCGGTGGTGAAGGTTGCATATTGTCCATGAATTTAGTTTTATTCAGGAAGGTAAAGAGGGCACTGCAAAGGAAGTGTGTAGTAAAAATGGGCTAACACAGGGCCCCTGGGGTGGATCGGATTGAGAACCATCCGGTCTCTGGAAGGTGTCAGTATGGGTCCTCAGGGAACTTAAAGTATTTCAGAGGATCCAGTGGGAATGCTGTGCTTCATGATGATTCCAGACGAAGCTCAGCTTTATGCTGGGACCTGGGACTTGCCCTTGGCCTGGAGGTCCCTTCCCATGGTGCCTGGCAGAAGCTGTGCCTGACTATTGGTGACCCCAGAGTTTCTGGGCTGCGACGGGGGACCAGATATTGTCACCAGGTTTGCACCAGGAAGGCACACCATGCAGGGTCAGCCAGCTGCAGGGGTGAGTTTCTTGAACACTGTGGGCAGCTGCCTCGTGAGAGCAGAGGCAAGGGTGGGGTCCCCGGGGCTCCCCCCTCCCTCCTGTCACAGGTGATGTCACGGCCCCCTGTGACCCTTGATCCCTTGGACGCCAGTGGCCATTTGGACAGTAGGTGACAGGACGGAGGGGACCCGGGAGGACAAGAAAGAGGGGAGGTTGGCTGAGGTGACCAGAGTCAGTTTACCTGCCTCACAAGTTGCCTGGGGTTGCAGGGGCTGGTCAGCAACATGGCTCACGGGACGCCTTCTCCGGCCTGGCCTTGGCTGCTTGTATCAAACCCATTAGCAACATGGCCGCGTGCCTAATTCAACATTCAGGCCAGTGCAGTCAGAGAAGCCACCCCCCGCCGGGTGGTCATTTGATCAAGGGCGTGTTTTACTACATGTGTTGCTTTTAATGAGTGTGAAAGATCACTGAGCTCAGTGTTCATTTTACAAACTGCTTTTAGGAATCCTGAAGTCAATTTCCAAGCTCTCCTGTTTCCTTATTCTTGGAGATTGCCTACCATTTTGTTTGCTTTCAACGTCTGTCTATATACAGTATCTGTTTCTACCCTGCTCTTCCAGTGCCCTTGCTGCTCTTGGTGTGGAGGGTGATGTGCCCCTTGTCTTTGCTACGAAATGTCGTCTATAAAAAGTTCATACTGGTTTCACATTTAGTTTTCCTCTTTTCTCCAGCCATTTTTAAATCTTACCCCTCTTCTCTAGTTAATAAAGATAAGGAGTTTTCTGTTGTCACTTCACTCTGCTTCTCTACCAAGGAAGCATCTAGATCTTCACTGTTCGGTGTGGTAGCAGCAAGCCACATGTAGCTGTCTATAATTTATAACGAGAGAACATTAGAAATTTAGTTTTTCACTCGTGCAGCCACATTTTGAGTGCTTGGTGGCTTGTGACTGCCGAACCGATGGCTGTAGGACATTTCCTTCATCAAAGACAGTTCTCTTGGACTGCCAGGGCTACGTTCTTACCCCAGTGGTGCTCTTCCTGTATTATCTCATCAACCCCCTGAAAGCCTCTTCAGTTTTCCAGGACCTTTTTCTCCTGTTCCTCCCAGCCCAGCTGTGTGTGGCTCAAGAGTGGAAGGCACACGACCTAACTCTGTAGCAGTCCCAGGGGGTCTCTGAACCAGGGAAATGGAGTTGTCACCTCTCAGCCTCCTTAAGTCACAGTCTGAGGCACTCTGTGGTCCTCTCATTTCTCCAGTTTGTTTTTTTCTGTTTCAGTATGGTTTTGTGGTGCCTGGCTTGCCATCGGATTTCTTTGACTTTTTGGGGGCAAACTTTCTTCCATTCTTGAGCTCCTCTCCTGATTTTTTTTCTTTTAACTAGTTCCATTTTTTTCACAAGTTCCATTTCTGTCTTAAATGTATATTTATGATGCATTCTTTGAATCAGTGGCATTTTTGCATTCAGTATATCTTTATTGATTCATCATATTTCTCTTATTTTTAATAGAACACAGGATTTATCATTGGTGTTAGGTAATGTAATACTTGGAGGTTTTCTTTAATGAATAATGATGTATTTATCCAGTGGGACATTTCATAGTGTTGAAAATAAACGAATGTGGATCACTGTATGGATGACTCTCAAACATATTGCTGCACCAAAAAAAAAGCAACTTTTAGAAGAATACTTCTAAAATAATATCATTTAGGGGAAGGCAAAAAAAATATATTAACACTGAGTATTGTTAGCATTACATATGTACTTAGTGAAAACCTAAAGAAACACTTGGGGAGGAGCCCCTGACCTTGGCACTCAGGATGGTTCTGTGCTCTGCGGGGGAAGGAATTGGAGGGGAAAGGCCTACAGGGAACCTGGATGCTGCAGATGACCCTGTGCTCCTTGGGCTGGAGGGACTGCAAGTCTTCCGCCTGCTTTTTCTTACATGTTTCTATGTCTGAGAAATTTTGTCATAAATTCAACACCTCGTGCTTATTTAAAACATAAGTAAATAAGAAAAACCTAATATGGAGAGTGTTTTCCATAGTTCTGTTGCCCTGTGAATATTTTGGTACATTTCTGTGGGTTTTTCTTTCCTTAAATTTTTTCAGCTTTATAGAGGTATAATTGACAAATAAAATTGTAAGATATGTAAAGTATAAACTGTGATTTGATATATGAATATGTAGTGAAAGGATTTCCCGTCTAGTTAATTAGCGTGTTCATCATCTCGTGTATTTATCTTTTGTGTTTGTGTGTAAGATGTTCTAGTCACTTAGTAGATTTCAATTATATGATATGGTATTGTCAGCTGTTGTCACCACAGTTTATATTAGCTCCTCAAACTGTATTTCTGTGTTTTTAACATAGTGGTTTAGCTGTTAGTTTTGTGTTCGACTCATTGTGACTCCACAGACTGTAGCCCACCAGGCTCTCTCTGTTCTTGGGATTTCCCAGGCGGGAAACTGGAGTGGGTTGCCCTTTCCTTCTCCAGAGGATCTTCGCAACCCAGGGAATGAACCCGTGTCTCCTGCATTGGCAGGTGGATTCCTTACCACTGAGCTACCCAGAAAGCCCATTTTTTGGTGTTTTTGGGAATAACACACTTTTCTTTGTGACGCCAGCTGCTCTTCATGCCTCCTCTTGTCCAGGCACTCAGCTGTGGGGTTTGGGGCCAGCACCTCTACAGCGTAGGGACCTGCTTGCTGGAGTGTCTGCCCCTGCTCCCCAGGAAGTCTGAGCCCCTGGCCTTCTGCCCAGATCTGCCTCTCCTTTAGTAAAGCCCCACTCTCTGCCCTTAGACGAGGGGACTTGTCAAGGTTCACCCACCCTTCCTGGGCATGAGAGGCTGTTTCCTGCAGCACCAGGCCACATTTTTATGTAGGGCGCATCTCTGCGTGTCCATGCCCCCTGCATTGTCCCTTGACCTCTTCTCACAGGTGGGCACTTACTACTCCCTGCCTTGGTTTCACTTCCAGTTTGCCTCTGGGAGAGTCTACAGCATAGCTGTGATTTTCTCGAGGCAGGAATTATAGTGGGAGACTAGCATGGGAGAAGGAACCCCCAGCCGGTGACCCCCCACCCCGTGGAGGGGTGCTCTCTCGACTTCTCTTCTGTTGCCCAACAATACTTTTCAGGTTATCAAGAACAGACCACACAAACAGCTGAGAAAGATCTAAGAAAGGAAGACCACCTCTAGTGCTGAAGTGAAATTAGAGAAGCCGGAGATGTCCAAGACGATATTGCTTCCTGATCAGGAAGTAGAGATTGGGGTTTCCCAGTTCTGGGCTTGCGCAAGTCTGCCTCTGGCAAGAAAATGCCATCTGGGAAACCGTTTCTGGCGGCATTCCAGCTGGTATGCAAAACACTCATCGAAAGAGAGAAAACTTTGATGTGACCTGAAAACTGGTTGACTTGGAAAGTGAGGACACTCGCAGCAGGCTTGTGATTGTGCTGAAAGTGTGATCTGGGAGCCTGCCAGAGCCTGCATAAACATTCCCACGAAGGAACAGGTGGTGACGGCCCCACGCCATCGCTCCTAGGAAAGGCTAGTCAGGAGTGGGAAGAACTGCGGCATTTTGTTTTTGCATAAGATGAAATCTCCAGGTGAGGCAGGGTGAAGCTGTCAGCGTTGCCTTCCGTCCCAGCTGTAGACGCTCCCAGGAAATGTCTCAGTGGTGGCTCCCCTGCCTCTGCAGATGAAGGTCCTGGTGGGTGAGAGGGGAGCGGCAGTGCTGGGGAGCTGGCAGAGCCCCGCCATCTGCCATGGCATGGCGAGGCTGTGGCCCCGCTGCTCAGGCAGGCTTGCTGTGCAGCACGGTGAGCACTTGTCGTCTGGTGGGTGTTGCGTCAGTGACTTAGGAAGACAACCTGGGTGTCAGCCCAGCTCTTCTGGACTGGCCTGTAGCAATGAGTGTTGCAAATTTGCTGATTCTTGGAGATATCTCGTGAAGGTCAAACTTCTGTTGTGTTTTGTTTAATCTCTCCCAGACTTCTGAACTCTTGCCATGTTGAATTTTTAGTTCTTCAAGGCTGTTTAGCCTTATTTCTTATTTATATGTTTTCCCACCCTAGCTCTACTGTGTTATCTACTTCCAAGCCTTTCTTTGTAGTATTTTTCTTTCACCTGCTACAGCCCACTCCTTTACCTTGAGTTCCCAAGGACAGTGTATTTCTTACTGGCTTTTTTTTTTTTTCCATTTCTCCTTCAGATCTCAGGACTGTTGCATCTTAATGTTTGTGTAGGTTTTGTTTTTTAAAAAAGAAGCAGCCTTATTGAGGTGTAATTAGCATACTGTACAGTTCACACTTCCAAAATATACAGGGCAGTGGTTTTTAGAGTGTTCTCAGTTGTGCAACTGTCACCACCATCTAACTTTAGAATATGTTCATCATTTCCCCCAAAAGGAACCCTGGCTCATTAACAGTCGTTCCCCATCCCTCAACCCCCAGACCTCTGGCCACCACTAGGCTACTTTCTATGGCTTTGCCTTGTCTGGACACTTCACATCAGTGGGACTATGTCAGACGCGGCCTTTTGTGTCTGGCTTCTTTTGCTTAGTGTCCTATCACTTTATTTCCATTTCAATATAGTCCCCTTTTGGGGTTTTATTTTTCAATTATTTAGCTTATTCCCAGATCTTAAATTAAATCTCTGTTGATCTATTTTCTAGAACCTGTCTTCCATCGTCTGTGTTCTGTGTGCAAATCTGCAACTCTTAAAATTAATTTTTAAACTATTAGTTTAACTATTAAGTTAAAATCTTAGAATTAGCTAGTATTTCTCAGGTCTCCAGGGGGAAGAGTACAGTCTGTGTCTCCTGTAACTGCCACAGACGTGACCCGACATGCTCGCCTATGTCTGATGGCCACTCAGGGTCACCGTTAGGTGAATAACAGTTTATTAGTTGTCAGTTCGTCTTAGTTCCTGACACCTTTCCTTCTAGCTGTCTTGTTTCGTAGTCTCTTCTGCTTGTTAAATTCTGTCATGTGTAGTGTTCCAGAATAGTTATCATAGACCCTTACTTTCCTTTTGTTTTCTAGCTGTAAATATGCCTTTTGTCACTGGTGAACCTCCTGCCAGCACAGACTTGACTTCATGTGATTCTCTCTTCTTCTTGGTGGTCTCTGTCCTCCCCCTCACCGCCAGCCTCCCGTCCTCCCGTTTAACTCTTCGTGAGCATTACTGCATGCCCTTCCTCGGTCTACTCTGACTTCCTCTTGAGTGTTCCTGGAGCTGCCCTGAGGGGAAGCACTGACTCCTTTAATCCTCACATCAGCTCTGTGAAGTGGGTCATCTAGGTGACTTGTATTTCCATTTTAGGTCATGGTTTTCATCTGCACTGTTGCGAACACTGGAGCAGTCCTTTTTCTTATCCATTTCTTTCAACACTCAGCCCAGGTCCCTGCCCTCAGTAGGTTACTCAATAAATATTTTGTTTGCTGGGTAAGTGAATGTGAGAATGAGCCAATGAATGAAAGAGATGGTTAGTACCTGGCAGACTGTTTCCATAAACAGCCAAATGCTGTCTTTCAAAGAAGTCATTTTGTAGCTTTTGAAGACCCTAATTCGGGAGCTTCTTAGAGGTGGAGGGAGTAGGTCTTTGAAGGTGGTTATACTGGCCTCTCCCTGCGATGGTTTCCAGCATTGAGCAGGGTAGCACTTCCTCTTGCTAAGTAGGAAAGTTCAGAAGACAGCTCATGGGAACATGGTCACCAGATGATTGCCCGGTCACTCACCTTTGGCCGTTACATGTACCCATTCCTGCAAAAAAAAATGGAGGCTGGCACAGGGGGTGCCAGCCGCAGGAGCAGGTATGGGGCAAGTGTGTGCACATGTGTGTTCTTATAAGAGTTTGCGGGTTGGGCTAAACGTGTAGTCAGGATCAAGCCACGTAGGCACAGTGCCCATCACTTCACTTTTTAAGAAGAGGGTAAGTTTCACCCATAGCCATTTGCTATCTTGAGAACTTGTGATTTATTGTCAAGTGTTGCGACAATCAAGATGAATCACCTCCTTGCAATTAATTAATTGTTTCATGTAGGAGTAGAGATGGCTTAGGCCCATCCACAATGTTTTGATGTTAACAAGATGGAAAATACTTTTTTTTTCCCCCACCAAAACTTTTGGTCTTCTTAAGCAGAAGCAATAGATAGTTATGAAATATCTATAATTTTGTAGGCCCTGATTATTTGGTAGATTAAGGTTGAACACTTTTAATCTTTATTTTCTGTGTTGACTGACTGCATTTTAGTTTAAATAATGTTTGTGCTACTTAAATAATGTTCGTGCTACTTTGTCATCACAGACCTAGTTAGGAGGAAAAAATTGTTACAAAGTGAAGTGAGTTTTTAGACTGGTTGTGAATTAGCCCAAACCAATGGCCTCCCCTTACATTTATTGTTTTAAGCTCCCAGGCATCTGCTGTGTCATGCCTCTAACTCCCAAGGTCATGCCTCCAGGCATTCTTTCCTTCCTGATTAGTCTCCTCTTTTCTTTTGGGTTGACGCTCATGTCCTTGGTTCTTGGGTTGGGATATCGCCCTCCAGAGCAGAAGTCCTGCAGAAAAAGACCGAAACAAAGAGGCCAGAATCATCTTTCTTTTCCAAAATGAACTTTGGCACTCACTCAAAATACACTCAGCTCACGAAAACTAGACATGAGTTGTGTGCAAGGCTTAGGTTTTCTCCTCAAAGAATTGATGCTATAGTTAAGGTTGTTGACCACGTCAGCCTCTTGAGCACGTGCAGCCACAGATGGCACTTCTGCCTGTCGGAAGCTCCGGGTACCTTCTCTAGCTGCTGTGAAATTAAGCCAATGGAAGGCAGCCATGCTGGTGAGGTTCAAAGTCAATTACCAGGAAAGAATATAGGAAATCTTATTAATTGTTCTCCTGTTTACACTGTACATAAGAAACAATTCAGCTGCCTTATTTTGACCTTCTGCTCAAAGAGAGCCGTCCTAACGAACTTGGACCCCTGGTTCTCTCTGTGTGGTTACTCATTAAATCCTTATGTCTTATGACCTCTCCTGACTGAAGACTTTAAAGGGGCTGCAGCCCAGTCACCTGGCCCAAGTACCTTCCCTGGGATAGTTCACATCAGGCCTGGCTGTATCACACTGTTGCCACTCCAGTTTCAGCAGAAGGTTACACTTTAAATTTGAACTTTTCATATTGAAGCATAAATTGAAAGTTGCCTAACTTGGTCACTGATTTGGTCACACATCCGTGTGTCTGTCCTTTGGAATACTAGCACTGCTGTGTTACTAATACAGGTTGTTCACTAGGGCCTCCCCAGAGGAAAATTCAAGTTAGGAGCAAATTCGGAGCAGTTATTGATTTAACAGTCCTCCAAATGCTTTTGTAGACAGAAGGAGCGTAAAAAAAGACTCCCAGCGATAAGCAGGCCAAATACCCTGGTTGATAATAGTAGCTAATGTTACTGACTTTTTGCCGTGTGCCAGGCGCTGCTGTGAAGCCGCACGTGTGCTAATCATTTAATCCTCGAGTCAGCCCTGTGGGGTGAGTCCTGTTCTCAGCAGGACACAGAGTCATGAAGAGTCTCACTCCATCACACATCTTGGAGGGACGGAGCCTGAAGCCCTGGGCTCCCCCGCCCTTGGAAGCCACATGCCCTCACCCGTCACACCTGCCAGCCCTGAATCCTTGCCCGCTGCCCCACGCTTTTGGGAGCCAATTTCTGCCCCCGCCGTTGTCTCCCACCTCCCTTGTCCCAAGTCCCTCCACACCCACTTGTGGCCAGTGTTCCCAGGGCTCCCTGGTTTTTCTTCAGCCTCCTGCCCGCTTCTTCCACCTTCTCCCCATGGCCCCAGCATGAAGGTTCCTGGAGTGGGCCTGCCCAAAGCAGGGCATGGACTCCAATGCCTCTGTGACCACCCCTCTCTCCAACATGTCCTCTGTTCCAGCCACGCGACACTCAGCCTCCACCCCCAACTCTGCCCGCCAAACACTCCCTTTCTGGAGGCCACTTCCCCAGTTTTTCTGTCGACACCCATGGCCTGACCACGGCTGCCCCAGCCCCTGGTCCTGGCGGCTCTCATGGGGCTGGCCTCTCTTTATCGTGTCTTCCTCAGCGTGGAGGAGACATCACCCAGGAGGCCTCCCTGAACCACTGAGTCTTTGCAGGGTGCACCCCGTCCCGTGCCTCCTGGGCCTGGACCCGCTGCTGAGGTCCCCCTGCAGGAGCCGCCCTGTGTGGGGAGGGCCATGGCCACTGTGTTCACACTTGTCCCTCCCAGCGCGATCACAGTGCATCGTAAACAGAGGCTCCTGATACACGTTTGCTCGGTGAGTGGCAGCTCGGTAGCCACAATTCAGAGCAAGAACAGCAACAAGCCTCAGGGGTGTCTCCCCCAAGGCAGGCGTCAGAGCTTGTGCTGTAGAGCTGGCACCGTGCCCTGCATCCCCAGGCAGAGGTATTCTAGTTAACGCTCCCTCTCTAGTTTATGTGCAGTCAGTCAGGACTGTGGCTAATCCTATACATATTGGGGATGTATATTTTTTTTGGAAAAAGTACATGGAAGTTCAGGACCTCAGGTTAAGAGTGAGCATTTAACACTCTCCTTGGAGTCAGTCAGTATCTAAAATTATTTATCTCAGTCTTTGGATTCCCACCTCTGAGTTGGCTGCACTCCTGGGTGTCTTTAGGTGTCCTTGACAGATTCTCAGAATAGTTGACTTAAAAACATACGTGAAACAAAAAGTACACCATACAGTATTTTACAAGGAGGGAGAGAGAGAAAGACAGGTGAAGTGGCAAGATGGTTTAACTATAAAATGGTTAAGGATTATTGAGGAAGTAGTCCCAGGATCATTTGATTAATTTTAGAGTATTTATTAAATATGAATTGATTGCGAGAAACTATGGATTCAGAAGTGTAGACACTGGCCACCTCTTGATTGAGTCTCTCCATGATGGCTTTTCCTTACCGCCTTCTGCTGCAGCTTAAACTCTTTAAGATGGGCACCCTGCTTTGTTCTGATTTTACTCTGTGTACAGCATACACCAGGCCTAAAATAAATATTTATTGACTAAATCACACTGTCACTCCCTTTCATAAATTCACAGTCTGGGTCAAATTCCAGTAAGGACTAACAATGGATTTCTTTCAGTCAGGCTTGCTTCTTTTGCAGAAAGCCCTTGGGTTCCATCTTGAAAAGCTGTTCCTTGTTACCTTCCCAGCACATAGTCCTGCACACCCAGAGCAGGGCCTACCACCCGTCACAGCGGCTTCCCGGGGGAGTGTATACTGCTACCACAGCCTTTAGTGGGCATTGTAAAGTTGTAGGCTAAGTGTCCACTTAACCAGCTTTTTCTGTTTGTTTTAAATGAGGATTTGGTGAGAATAAAATTCACATAGACGGCAGCTTGACATATGCTGATGTTCCTGCCATGAATGTCTGGATCCCGTAGAAACTTGATGAATGTGAATCGAGGGGGTGCTGAGTTCTCCGAAGGCGCACATCCTGGTCTCCCCCTTCAGGGTGGTTGGCAGTCCCTGACGTAGGTAGCGCGGTCTGTAATGACCTTCACGTCTAGAGTGGCCAATGTGAAGAGCAACAATACAGATAGAAACAAACTCCAGAAGTGTAGAGGGTCCACCATCAGTGGGCTCTGTCCCTGGCAGAAAGAGGCCACGAGACCCTTCCAAGGAGGGACTTTTAACCCCCATTTCAGGCCCAGAATGTGACACGAGCTGCCACCACTCAGAGGAAACACAGCTGGAAGACACGGCGTGTCCTGGAGGCGGGTGTTCTCCGTGAGGCTGTGCGTCTCTGGGAAGCTCATGGGTGCAGTAGTAAAAATATGACCTTATCTCATTTTCACTTTACTCTCAACTTTCCAGGAGAGTGTCCCGCGTAGAGAGCAAGACGGAGCTGCGTTTCGACCACCGCTGGTGTCACCTGTGCTGACTGTAATTTTTATCCATAGGTTTGAAGACATACCTGATAGCGGGTCAGAGAGCGAAGGAGTCTCACTGCAGCTGTTCAGAGGCCTTACTTTCTGGCTTTGAGGTCCTTGACGGCTCGCGGGTGTCCTCAGGCCCTAGGGGACAGGGGACAGCGTCGCCAGGGAGTGTCAGTGACTTGGCGCAGACTGTCAAAACCTTTGATAACCTTAAGGTTAGTTTTTTTTTTTTTCCTACTTCTAAAACATGATATTAATTCTGCAGTAGAACATGTGAAATAATAAGCATCCTTCAGGTCTGTGGCAGAGACTTGGAATGCCCTTTCATTTTTTTTTTTAACATTTTAAAATTTAGTATAAGGTTAGCAGCATTTTGCATTTTTAATATCTTTGCTTTTATGATATTTTATGCACCCCCATTTTCTTTTTACACATAGACTTGCTTCTAACTTGAATTACTATTTTCTTTCTCTATGAGCTACGATGTCTTGGGGGGATTTCTGAAAGCTCATGAAACATGATGATAGTCAAGGTGATTCTCTCAGTGTCTTACTTTGAGGCCTAGTTCATATCTTATTTCAGAGACCACTTTCTCAAGTACTCATACGTCTCCTGAAATCCCGTGTTTTATATAATTATTTTAAGTTTTGTTGGTGTGGGTAAAGCCCGTGCTGTATAGCTCACTGGAAGAGTGCAGGCATGCCAAGAACATTCTAGTAGTTCATCAGTGGGACAGAGACAGCCTGGTGGTTGAATGGCTGCACACATTCCTGTCCTAACAAACCACCAAGGAATTAACACAATGGGCCCGGAGCCTGCAAAATCACTCTAATGTGTGAGTCGTTCCTCGGACTGATACCTTTTGTTTATTTTTACAGTTTACATATTTGCTGTTTCTTTCTTTCTTTCTTTTTTTTTAAAGAGACGGTTAAAACCTTTTCACTTCGCTGTTTTGTGCTCTCAAATAACACTGTGATGTGTGGTCAGGACGATGGTCTGCCGGTGTGGCCGTGACCCAGCCCGTTCCTGCGTGTCCTCGTCCATTAACACAGTTGAAAGCTAGCGGTCTCGGTGTTTCATGGTGTGGCACTTGGCTGCAGTGTCCAGCTTGCTTCACTGTGTTGGACTCTGTGGTGCCTCTCCTCCAGGTGCTGTGTGTGGCTCCCGTGTTCAGGTTCGTGGACCGCACGCGCATCGTTTTCATCGTGTGCTTTGCTTCCTTGTGCGGGGTTTCTCAGTCTTGACACCGCTGGTGTCAGCTTCAGGCTCGACTCCGTCGACACTCTGGGTGGAGAACTCTTTGGACGGGGGCGCCCTGTGCGCTGTGTGAGGCTAAGCAGCCTCCCTGGCCTCCCCCTACTGGATGCTGGGAGCAGCCCCTCCTCGCAGGGTGGCAGCCCCGGCCTCTAGGCCTAGCCCCGCATCACCTAGCAGGAGGGGAAAGGTGCAGTCACTCCTGCTGAGGAGGGGTGTTAGCCCCCCTCCTCCCCGACGCTCTCTGGTGGGTGTGTCACAGTGGGTGTGGCAGAGATTTCCGCAATGCCTGCACTCGTTGGAGCCAGCTCCTTTGCCTGGGCGGCTGTCTTCCAGGAGTCAGAGAGAGGAACCCCCTTCCCACGCTACCCTGCAGCTCAGAGGCCAGCACCGAGCACAGGCCAGGCCGGGAAGAGCAGGGAGGGGACTGAAACGTGGCTTCCAAGCCTGGCCTTCTTACCGGAGGACAAAGCGTTTCCTCAGGCTTCCAACTGGGCTGTAGCCAAGTAGAGAAACAGCTCAAGCCAGAAGTAGACGCTTCGTTGCATTTGTGTGCCACTTAAGATGATGTGCGCGCGTATGTGTGTGAGGCGGGGCCCTCAGCGCACCACATGCCTGCAGCGTTGGTGACAGCGGTTCTGCACTCAGTTGCCTTTCGAAGGTGTTTCCTCCTCCCGACAACATTTCTTATTCTAGTTATAAATCTACTTATGTACTTACGTATTTTGGGTCTGGTTAGGCAAAAGCAATTTAGCATACTCTGTTGCCATGTGTAAGTTTTCCAGATAATCTTGTGATCCCTGAAGGGTCTCTGTGCCCCTTCCCGGAGGGGACGATGAGAGCATATGAAGTGCCCTCTCAAATTAGTTTTGGGAGGAGAACAGGACATCCCCATCCTGAGACGAGGACACCCTGAAGGTAGCATTCCTAGATTCACAGAGTGGAAGGAGCAGGAGGAGACAGGAGGCCTGGTCTGCATGCCAGGATTTGCCACTCAGGGTCCCTCCTCACAGCCCTGCTCTGGGCCCTGGTTTCTGGGCGTCAGCAGGGCAAGGGCATGTGACTGAGAGTCATACCTTCCGGGGACCTGAGTGAGTCCCTGTGAACTGTCATCCTAGACTTGAAAGGCAGAAAGCTGAGGTCTGCTGTAAAGAATACGTTGATTATGATCTGGCAGGCAAGGTCTCCCCTCCAGCAGGGGTTTGTGAACGAGGCACAAGTGCATGAGCACTCACTGGGCCCAGGCCTCTGGGAGGATTCCTCCTGTGAGCCGGCAGTGCCTCACGTGGGTCCCTGGCCTGTCGCTGGTGTCATCCGCACTACTGTGAGCTTTTGTAATTTGCTGGGTCATAGACAAGTTCCTCCCTGTCCTTTCCCAGGATCTGCAGACTCTCTCTGTCAACAGGCTTCTTTCCCTTGGTTGCTGCTGCCATCAAGAGTTGGCTCCCGTGGGCATTTCTATCTCCCTATATCTCCCGACCCCTGCCCAACATGGGAAACCCTGCCCAGCTTAAGGGGCCTGTCAGAGAGAGGGTTTCCCCAAGTAGGTTCCCTCGAGCAGTAGTTTCTCAGGATGGCATAGGTGTCAAGTATGGAAAAAGTGTTCTGCAGTCAAGTCAGTGTGGGTTAAGTGACACTGAAGGTGTCTCTTTGCTCTAGGCCTGCTCAGAGCTTTAGCACAGTAACGTGCATGGGTAGGTCTCCAGAGAGCGAAATGGTATGCCGAGTTCTCTGGCCTCTTCACCACAGATTTCTTCTTTCAAGCTGCACCTTTTGGCAGCCTGCTTGTCTAGTGGAAGGAGTTCTATAACCAAGCCCAAGGACCCTGTGTCTGCAGCAGAGTCAGGGTTTATCTGCAGGTGCCAAGCAATGCGGTGGGGGACGAGCCTCAGACCACTCCCGCTTGGTCTTTGAGTTGAAGAGGAAGACTAGCGAAGCTGGAGTTAGTCTTCATGCTGTGGCATTTCTTAACTGTGGTTTCAGGAGTCAGGATGGCTCTGGCTCATGATTCTCTGGCCTGGGGTCCCTGCTGGCCTATGGCTGGGGTCTGTGGCTCATCTTGCCCTGGAAAAAGCAACCTGGCGGTGACGCCGACAGCAGCAACGCAACGCGCTGATGATGCTGTCGGCAACACCGTCTTAGTCTCCTGACGCTGGCTGAGGCGTGTTCAGTTAGCCCAGCGTCGAGGTCAGAGGGCACAGGAAAGGGAGTAAGATTTTGGATAGAGAGATTGATCATAAACTCAGCAGGGGAACTCGGTGTTAGAGTGACTCAGCTGCAGTTTCAAGGAAGAACCAAGGACTTAGAGGAAAGGGGTTGCATAAACTCTCGGGGAGTGAATCCACACGTCTGGTCCTGTCACGCCTCTCTCCTGTGATGCGCTTGCTTCCTTGTCCCCCAGACTCCCCTCTTGCTGTCGCCCTGCAGCCCCCTTAGTCTCCCGTGATTCCTCCAGCTAGCAAGGCCACCTCCCTGTCTCTGAAGTCTAGCTCAGTTAGTCTGTACCACTTGGTTATAACACACGCAACCTGAAATGTATGCTTTCATTTCTTATGCACCTTCCTGTGAGCTCTTTGCACGCAGGACCCGTGTGTTACATAACTTCAGTTTCTCCTGAGTGCCTAGCACGGTGCCTAGCATGAAGTAGATAAGTACAGCTTCCTTTTGGCTTTTTTAACTTTTTGATGATGCACAGAGACCTGTAACTCTGCAGAGCTAGACTGAGGGCTGCACTGGAAGCCTGGGCAGAATTGAACAGAACCAAGGCAAATGCCTGCAGAGCTCTTGTTTTCTGCTCCTGTCACTCATACCCCATGTGTCTGTAAGTTATCAGCCAGTTCACAGCTAGAGAATCGCCACCTGATATTTCATAAAATAGTCTGAGTACGGTGATGACCTGCTAAGAAACAGTAGTGGTGTCAGAGGTCAGGGGCTTCGGCCCTGAGGTTTTAGGTCAGAGGGAACCCTTCACACCCAGTGTGACTGGCTTGAGTGACTGGCTGTGAGTGATGCTGCTCAGGAAGGTTCTGGCATCCCATATTGTCCCTTCCCCACAATAGAGCGCTGGCACTCACCCACTGAGCCCCATGAGCTGTGAGAACATCTTATGTCGCCTCTGAAAGGCCTCCCCAGGAGGCACCTGCTTGGCTGATCTTGCATTTGCCTCAGTCCCTTATTCAGAACCCAGGGCGTGTTCTCATGGGGCCTTTTTCCCTGTTTGCAGTTGGTAATGAGGCTAGTGGTGTGGATTTGCCCACGTAGGGGCGATTCAGAGAGGACCTGTTCCAGCTCATAAGGGTTATATTATACTTATATGGCTCTCGTGGTAAAGAATCTGTCTGCCTTTGCAGGAGAGGCAAGAGATGTGGGTTCAATCCCTGGGTCAGGAAGATCCCTGGAGGAGACCATGGCAACCCAATCCAGTATACTTGCCTGGAGAATCCCATGGACAGAAGAGCCTGGCGGGCTATGGTCCACAGGGTCGCACAGTCAGACATGACTGAATCGACTTAGCATGCACACACACACCTGGGACCACCCTGCTGTTTCAGTTGCTGTGGCTTTTTAAATGACTCTAAGAAAATGATCGCCTCTTTTATCTCCTTGTTATTTATATGTGAAATCATTATGAATAGGCTCAATCCGACGTGAGGGCCTTTTATTTCATTGTATCAATAGATGGAAAAAGTAATAGACTTCTCTTTATCTGTGTGTGTAGTTTGTGCCTGAGTGCTCAGTCATGTCTGACTCTTCGCAACCCCATGGGCAATAGCCCTCAAGGCTCCTCTGTCTATGGGATTTTCCAGGCAAGAATACTGGAGTGGGTGCCATTTCCTCCTCCAGTGGATCTTCCTGACCCAGGGATCGAACTCACGTCAGTTTAGACATAAAGTATTTATTGTAAATAATTGTCTGAGTTAATTGGTGGTGATGGTTGCACAATTCTGTGACTATACTAAAGACTACGAATTATATACCTTAGATGGTGAGTTGGATAGATACAGCATGAATTGTACCTCCACGAACCTGCTGTACAAATAAGTAAATAGTAATCTGAATGCTGGCTCTGAAATGTGGATGCAAAGTAAGTTTTGTTTGTTTTTTTTTAAAAGGACTTTTCAAGTTGCATCTATAGTTTTAGTCGTGTGCATGTTTCCTTCAATTAGGAGGAAGCACATCACGTATAAATCGATAGCTCTTCCTTGTAGAACTCCAGCTAATAGATTATAAAAAGAATGAAAGAAAATCAGCTTTAGAGCATCACAGTAATAATTGCTTCAGGCAAGATCCATTGGTGAGTTCTAACTGAAGTGGATAAAAGTTTAGGGACAAACAGGACATTTGCATAGCCTCCCAGCATCTCCCCTCAGGTAGTTATTCATTTTAAAGGGAAGGATATTGAGGGAGTTCCCTGGTGACCTAGTGGTTATGGCTCTGCACTTTCACTGCCCTGGCCCAGGTTCAGTCCCTGGTCAGAGAACTGAGATCGCCCAAGCTGTGCAGCTCAGCCAATAAATGAACAGATAAAGGGAAGAAGAGTAACTTGGCAGTGGAAAACCTAGCAGAGCCCACCTTCAATGATGGTTAGCATCACAATGAATGGAACCAACCCCCACTACCGCATGTTATGTGCAGAGAAGAGTGTATCCCCTCTATGGGATTCTTCCCTCAAACCCCAAACCTCCACCAACTTCTGAGAAAACATTAGATAAATCCAAGTTCAAGGGCCAGAACTCATCAAAAGTGTCCCAGACTGGAGGAGACTAAATGTGCATGGGATCCTGGAACAGGAAAAGAACGTCTGAATGAAAACTGCATCAGGGACTTCCCTAGAGTGGTTAAGACTCCCAGTGGTTAGGACTCTACGGCTGGAGCCACAGGTTTGATCCCTGGTCAGGGAACAAAGATCCCACATGCCACGTACCATGGCCAAAATAAATCAATTAAGTAAAATATATGCAAATTATTTTGAATTTGCATGTATTTTAAATATTTTAATTTGAATGTTTTTGAATATTTGAATTTGCATGTATTTTTTCCCAATTATTTTGAATTTGCATAAATTGCAAAGCAAATCTGTTGCAAATAGTGGAATGAATCTTGACAAATCAGTATATATTTTTTTTAATCTGCAGTGTGGTTAATAGTATGGTGCCAATGTTAAGCTCTTCATTTTGATAACTGGACCACGGTTCATGTAAGATACTAACTGTCAGTGCAGCTCGGGTTTTTGTATGGGACTCTCTGAATTGTCTAAGTCTAAAAGTGTTTCAAAGTAAAACATTAAGTATACACATATAAAATATTATGTTTGTATTGTTTTGTTATAAATATAGTTATTATTGTTATATACTACACTACACATGAATTGAAATGGGAAGGTTAGTCCATTTCATTTAATTGACATGATCAGGTAGTAGAGTATCGCACATGTAGGGAATTTCCCCAAATACCAAATATTTTCTTACTTTGACTTTCTGATGGAACTTTATCATAGCACAATGACAGTCTTCTTGCCTTATCAGCCTCGGTCATTAAACTCAGTGGTTATTTAGGGCTCAGAAACCTGAGGAGGTTTCCAGGGTTCTGCACTCCATGACTTGGAGGTTTTGCGCCTGGTTCTTACAGATGTGTGTTTTGTTTGTTACTTTGCCTCCAGTATTTTCAGGCTGTCCGCTTGCTGTTCTTACTGTTTCTGGATGCCTTTCATTTTCTGTAATAATTACTCCTTCTGTCTTCCTCTAATATTTGGCTTCTACTTTTCTCTAGGATTTTGTTAACAGCAGTCATCCATTTGGGAGTGTGCATGCCTGTGCAGACCCACTAGCTTGGGGAGGGTGCCTTGGCCCTCCAGTGGCAGGCTGCAGCCTGGGGAGCCTCTGCCCCACATGGCAGGTGGCCCCTGTTCACCCAGAGGTGTCACATGTGTGGTTGGGGTCTGTACCTGTGACTCTGGGCCAGTCCCTTCTCTCTGTGCCTCAGTGCCCTCGGGTGGGAAATGGGCTGATCACAGTGTTACCCAGGTGCTTGGGAGGACTCAGCACAGGCCCCTGTGGGTCATGTGCGCTCTTGCTGTGTATGTGCTCCTATCTGCCATGTTCTACCTGCGTCTCGAGTTTAGGAGGCAAGGGACACTTCTCCTGGTCCTAGGAGGCTTGCTGAGACTGAGCAGGCAAAGCAGGACTTTCCTCATGTTTTCTCCTTGATTCTCAGAAGAGAGGTCTCCGTGTCCCCTTCCCCTTCCTCGACAGCTGTTGGCTTAGAGCTGGTTTTATCTTGTGAAGAGAAGTAGCCTTGAAGAAAAATCTATCTTATAGCTCCGTGCCATTCATTCTAAAGAGAATATAAGGTGTGTGTGTTGAAATGTGAAATGTGTTAAAAACAAATACAGAGGCACCCAGGTGTGTTAGAGAAATAGTTACAACCTTCCCTCCAGAGCTCTCGTCCCGATGCGGGTGGCCGAGGGGTAATCTGGAAAGATGCAGAGCTTGCTCCTGGCCTTCTCCATGGGAGCTTGGGTTTCCTGGGCAACAGCCAGCACACTGTGAACAGTCCCTTGTCCCGGGGACCTTAGCAGGTCTTGGTGAAGCTTCCCTTGGTGGCACTTAAAGGAGCCAGGAGGTGGCTATAACTGCCCAGGTCACTTCAGGAGAACAAGGCAGAGGAGATCAAAGTGCCAGGATTATTCTTGGGTCCCCTTTGTGCCAAGAAAAGAGGCAGAGAGAGGCTGCTGCGTGGTGGTCAGGGGTCAGGAGCCCCATGGTCGGACCCCCCACTGTGGCCAGTCACTGCTGCCTCGCAGCAGTGACAGGAGGATTAACAGAGATCAGGCACATGAGATCATGGGTGTCGTGGATAAGCACCTGACAGGGTGCACTGGCACGTCCTAGGCACTGAGGTGTCTCCATGTCTTGGCAGCTGCTGTCATTAGAACAGTGGCTTTGACCCACTGCGCCTGCAGAGAGGCTGCCCTGCATGTCAGCTGCTCAATTCAGGCATGCCCCCAGAGCCCCCAGCCAAGGCTTCTTGGGGTCAGAGATGCCGACAGCTGCTCAAGGGGAGAGACAGGCCTTTAACGATCTAGCAAACGTTTCACAGAGGGAATTTGTGTGCCTGACAAAACCCAGTATGTAGGGTGTTTTAATCCAATTAAAACAAAGCAGGCAAATAGTTCAAGTTGCTGTGTGTCTAGGGGGCAGGGGATCAAACCCGCCCACTGTTACCTGGTGAGACCCTCATGGAGCACAAGGGGCTCCCCCAAGAGATCAAGGGAATGTCGAGATATGAGAACATCTCCATCAGGGCAGACATTTTTCTCTAAGGTTTCTGTTTCATTTGTTTTAAACTTAGAATCAATACAGTTTCCCCCAGAAAAGAAAAGGGATTTGAACTCTAGTTTGTGAGAAACGAAATCCCTGCCCTTTCTTTTTGGTTGGCCAAAAGGTTCATTTGGGTTTTTCTGCACGAAGGTATGAAAATCCAAACAAGCCTTTTGGCCAACATAATACTATCCCGGTCAGTACTTGTTTACAAATTGAAGTATAGTTGTTGTATGATATGATATAAGTTGTGCATGCTAAGTCTCTCCAGCTGTATCTGAGTCCGTGACCCTATGGACTGCAGCTAGTCACTCTCCTCTGTCCATGGGATTCCTCAGGCAAGAATTATAGGTATACAGTATAGCGGTTGACATTTTTAAAGGTGATCTTCTCTTTGTAGTTATTGTAAACTACAGGCTATATTCCCTGTGTGGTATCAATATCATACCCGGCAGTGTTGAGTCTTTTCGAGGTCAGCTAATTCCTGCAAATGTGTGAGAAGGGCTGGGTCTGTAAGCTCGTCCCTCTGCTTTACAAGAACAGCCCACCTTCGCAGGGAGCTTGAGAACCTTCACTTAGGGTTCAAGTGTGGGTTAGCGGCTAGTTTAACAAGAGCTGTATTGAGATATAACTCACATACAATAAAATTCACCCTGTAGAGCATCTAATTCATTGGTTTTTAGTATGTTCGTAAAGTTGTACAGCCATCGCCATGGTCAATTTTAGAACATTTTCATTCCCCTGGAAAGAAACCCCACACCCATTCCAGTCACTCTGCATCCCCTTGTGCCTCTCATTCCTGTGAACCAGTAGTCTCCTTTCCGTCTCTGTGGAGTCACCTCTTCTGGACATTTTATGTGGATGGAGTCCTATGATATGTGGCCTCTTGTGTCTGGCTGCTTTCACTGAGCGAGTTTTCAAGGTTCATGCATTTTGTCGTGTATATCAGGGCTTTATCCCTTTGGAGAGCTGAATAATGTTTCGTTCTTTGGACATCCCCCATTTCATTGATCCATTCACCTGCTGATGGACATTTGAGTTGTTTCTGCTAAAGAGTAGCCGCTGTTAGGGTGCATTCACGTACAGGCCTCTGTATGGATGTGTTTCCATTTTCACGCTGCCTGTTCCTTTGTAACTTGTCCTGAGACGTTTGGTAAACTTTCCGTTGGGTTGTGCCCTTCTTGTGTGACAGATTGCAACAGCAGCCGACTCATCTGAGTCACATAGTGAGGTTGTGTTGCCCGAGTGAGCTCTACGCTCTGTGCTCTTCTTGTAGACCTGCCCATCGTGCGGAATCACGTTCACTCCCAAGCCAGAAGCTGGTGCAGAAGGTGGAGCGGTCCAGAACGGCTGTCAGGAGGAGCCCAAGAACAGCGCCAAGGTACCGGCTCTCAGCCCTGGTCCCTGCCAGCGCCTCTCTCAGTGTGCCCACCAGAGGGGACGTCCTGTTGGGTCAGCTTCTCAGTTCTGAGGGAAACTCCTCCTGGGTGACATCACTGCACACCTTCTAGTCCTCTGGGTTTTGGACAGACGGATAAAGAGCAGGATGGATGCTGACCTGGTGGGACTCCCTGACGGCAGTGAGACCTGAGGACGTGTGGCTGAGGGGAGTTTGGGAGGCTCTTTGGGGCTAGAAGCTGGACTCAGTGGCTTGTGGAAGGTGGATGTGGAGGAGAAGAGGGGCCTCCTCAGGATGAGAGAAGAGTCTGCCCCCACCATGTCCTGGTTGCCTGGAGGAGTTGGGGGGAACGGGGAGAAGCAGACGGTTGCTCGGGTTAGAACACAGACCTGGAGGTGCGGGTTGCAATGTGTGGGGCACAGTCCAGGGGCCTCTGGTGTGGCTGCGTCGGGGGGACGGCGCTACTGCAGCCCACACACCAGCCTCTGCTTTTGCCCTGCTTGTCCTGATGCAGGCCTCCGGAGGACCCAGCTCCAAAACGCAAAATGGACTTCTGAGTCCTCCCCCGGAAGAGAAGCTCACCAACAGTCAGACCTCCCTGTGCGAGATCTTACAGGAGAAGGGCAGGTGGGCAGGCGTGAGCCTGGATCAGTCGGCTCTCCTTCCGCTGAGGTTCAAGAACATCCGGGAGAAAACGGATGCCCACTTTGTCGACGTTATCAAGGAAGACAGGTAAGAGGGAGCCAAGGCTTGCAGGTAGAAGCACCGCCCCCGCCGCCGCCGCTGCTTTTCTGAGTCCCCTTGCCCCCTCCAGTGTCAGTGTGTCAATAATTTGAAACGAACAGAGTGAATAATACGGAGGGTTCCCATTATTCCCTTTATACCCAGTTTACCAATGTTTAACATTTTACCGTGCTTGCTTCATCCTCTTTTCTCTCCCTGTGAAATTATGTGTTTTTTTTTTTTTTCTAAACCATTTGCAATACATTGGACACATTGTGCTCTCTACCCCTTAAGACTGTATTTCTTGAGAACAGGGGTGTTCTTGTATATGATCATAGTTACAGGCTGCAGTTCCTGTCCCGGTTTTGTTGGATGGCCCCCTGCGTCCCTGACAGCATGTCCTCTCCTCTGGTCCGGGACCCGATCCAGGATCATGCGCTGTGTTACATGGTTGTCAGGCCTCTTCCATCTTCAAATCTGGGGGCAGTTCCTCAGCCATCCTTCATCTTCCAAGACGTTGACTTTTTGAAGCATGCAGGCCAGGCTCTTATATAAAATCTTCCTGAAGTTGGATTTGTGTTGAATCCCTCAGGATTCTGTCTGGGCTGTGGGTGTGTCCACACCCAATGGAGGGGACTTGTCTTCTCCAGCCCTAGAGGCCCAAGGCGCCACTATGATGACCTTCGTCGGGCAGTGAAATTGATCATCTAGGCGACTGTTGCCAGCTTCTGCAGTCTGTGCTTGTTGTTTTCTCCCTGTGACTAGTCAGCCACCCATGGCATCATGTAGAGATCCTGTTCTTCATCGCACTTCACTTGACTCATCTCCACTGATGACTCTTGCCTGTAATAGTCCTTACTGTGCTGGTCAGCATGGTGACTGTCCTGCCGCAGCACTGACAGCACGTTCTCCACTTAACGCTTGGCATTCTGCAGTGAACAGCCTCTCCCCACTTACCACTTAATCTCTCCATGTGTGGACATAGAGATCCATGTAAACCCGCATGGAGTACTGTTTTACTTAACAGGGCATCATTGATCACTGTCCTAAAGAGCGTGATGCCCTAGTCATCCTGAATCTGGCCCCGGGAAGCCCCCGTTCAGGCTGGCTCTTGCATCCTTTTGACATAGCTCTTTCATTTGTTTTGAGCCATTTCTTACTTTCCAGCACAACAACTCATTTTATATTTTCCCTGCCCCAGCACAGGCATCAGCTATTTCTCCAAAGAGCCCTGGCTCCTTTTATTGAAAAATGGTACTTAGATATGTTAGTTATTAATGTTCGATTGATTGTAATCAAAGGCATACACTCACTATGTGACTTCATTCCTTTTACATTCATTAGAACGTGTTCTGTGATTTCTGCATGTGGTCTGTTTTGGTGAACGTACGATAACACACTTAAAAAGAATGAAAACTCTGCATTCTCAGGATGTTGCAATCCATAAACCTCAATTAGATTCAGGTGATTGGCAGCAGTGTTCAGATCATGTGTCTCTCTACTGAAAATGTGGGCGGTTTTTCTATCCATTATTGAGATAATTGATAAGATGATTATTATTTCTATCAATTATTGAGATAGTAAATAATCCCCAGCTATGGTTATGGAATTGTCTGTATCTATCGCACAGAATTGTCTGTGTCTCTGTCTCTTTGTTTCAAGTATTTTGAAGCCCTTTTTTAGGTACATACACACTTGTGAGTGTTATATGTTCCTGGTAATTAATCCTTTTATCATTTTGAAGTGTCCATCTTTGTGCCTAGTAATACTCTGTCTTGAAGACTGCATTATCTGGATATTAACAGTCACTCTAGCTACTGTTTGCATGCTATATCATTTTCCATTTAAAAAAATTAAAACCTGGGTCTTTATTATTTGAAATACATCTTCTGTGGGTCTTGCTTTTTAAATCACTCTGACAATATCTGCCTTTTTATTATATTTTAATATACTTTGTTTTTAGCCATACCTCTTTGCATTATTTTTCTTTTAGTGGTTGCTCTAGGCAGTCTTGTATTTTTGTAGTCTTCCTATCGTTAATATAGTATCATTTCACTTTAAATGTAGAAATCTTCTATCAGTATAGGTACATTACCTCTCCTCTCATCCTTTATGCTATGGTTTTCACATGTTACATATATATACACATTATAAACAACAACCTCCAATTCCAACCTTTTGGTAACCTCAGGTTGGTCTTTTTTGATTGCTTTTTGTTGAGGAGGGACCATGTTTTCCTGTTTCCTTGCTTGTCTAGTAATTTTGGATTATGTTGTGCACATTGTATACAAAACTCTCCATTCTGTTACATTCCTTTGAAGAGTATCAACTTTTTGTTTGTTTCAGCAGCCAGATAAGTGATCTGAACTCAAATGCCAAACTCTGTCTCCCCTGAGGTGGGCAGCAGCTGTTCTTTTTGCCTTTATTAGGCTGCTTGGAGTTGGCTGCACACATGTGCGTTTCAAGGGTCTGCCAGAGATGGGAGCAGAGCCTGTGTGCAGAATGTAGGGCTCTCCCTTCTTGGGTCCTCTCCCCCTGGGATGCCCAACCTCATTTTCCATCTGTGGGCATGCTGACCTCTCTCTCCTGGTTTTCCAAGTCAGTGAGACTGGAGCTTTTCTATCTGAGTTGTAGCTATCCTACACATGGTGCTGACTAATGGCTCTCTGCAGATGAAACCCGCCCCCCCCCACCACCCCCAAATTCAACTTCTTCCAGGTGTAGCTCCACTTACTGCTTCAGGCTAATCGCCAGTGTTTTCAGTTGTTTTTATATTTTGTTCAGGGTTTACCTTGTGACTCAAATGGTTAAGAATCTGCCTATAATGTAGGAGACTCAGGTTCAATTTCTGGGTCAGGAAGATCCCCTGGAGAAGGAAATGGCAACCCACTCCCGAATTCTTGCCTGGGAAATCCCTTAGACAGAGGAGCCTGGTGGGCTAGAGTCCATAGGGTTGTCAAGAGTTGGACACGACTGAGTGACTAACACTTCAGGGTGTGTGGTCGCTATCTGAGAAAGGATTGATCCAACATGAGCTCATCCCTGTTCCCAGAAGTGGGATGGCCCGGTATTCATCTCAAACAAGCAGCACAGCTTACAGTGTGGATCCTGCCTCTTGACTCTTTGCGACCCCATGGACTATACAGTCCATGGAATTCTCCAGGCCAGAATACTGGAGTGTAGCCATTCCTTTCTCCAAGGGATCTTCCCAACCCAGGGATTGAACCCAGGTCTCTCTCAGTGCAGGCAGATTCTTTACCAGCTGAGCCACCAGGGGCAGGAGACTAGGGTTTGATTCCTGGATTGGGAAGATCCCCTGGAGAAGGGAAAGGCTACCTACTCCAGTATTCTGGCCTAGAAAATTTCATGGACTGTATAGTCCATGGGGTTGCAAAGAGTCAGACACGACTGAGCAACTTTCACTTTGCCTCTTGACTGCAGAAATACAGCCATTACGTTTCCTCCTTGTAGCTGCTTTGTTGTTTTTCCCTCTGTCCTCACTCACCAAGTGAAAGGGAAGATGGAGGGACAGTCAACACTTGGGGGTGGCTTTTTTTCCTCTGCTGAACCTGAGAGCCATAAGGAATCTCGCACTTATCACCAGGAGTCGTCTGAGCGTGGAAAGGACGACGTGTAGTGGCCCTTGCTGTGTGCTGGGCGCCTGATGGGCACTTCGTGTACTTAATCTGCTTTAATCATTCTGGCAGTTACTGTGTGAAGCAGAGAGACAGCCCACAGCTATATTTTCATTTTAAAATTATATTAACATCCCCTTAGATTTATAGTAATTTTCTGCAGGATAAAACGGATATGACTATTTGCTAGCCATCCGTAAAAGAATGAGAGAACCACGTAAAGCAGGCTTGATTTCTCTGCTATTAAAATCATCGAGCATTATCATTTTTCAGGTTTCACACGCAATCTGCATATGTGACAACGGCTCCAAAATTACACTGACTGTAAACACAATTTTGTGATAACAACCTGTTAGCGGTGACAGTGGTAATTACTGTCAGTGCTCTGAGTGACAGGACAGCCGGTTCTGAATTATGTGTGCAAGGAAGCCTCCGAATCCACATAAGCACGATCCATGCAGGGACCTGCTGGTCCTTCAGAGGGGAGCGTTTCATGGAACAGAAAAAGCTGCCGCCTCCTTCTAATTCTGGATGCCAGAAGATGTTTTCAAAAGCACAGTTCTACTGCTGTGTGTTATATTTATGGTGAATGGGCATTCTTTCATGGAGGTGCAGCCTGAAATGGGATTCTGTGTAGAAGCACGAAGGACTTTCCAGAGAGTTCTAAAGGGGTGGTTGAGCAGTATCTATTGTGCCGTGACTTTCAGGTTCAGCCTTTGTGACATGCTCCACAAACGGCATCTCTGTAGCTAACAGTGATCCTCTGATAGAATAAGTGTGACGATTGTGCTGCACGTTGATTGATTGCATTTATCATCTCTTCTAGCCTGATGAAAGACTACTTTTTTAAGCCGCCCATTAACCAGTTCAGCTTGAACTTCCTGGATCCGGAGCTCGAGCGGGCCTACAGGACCAGCTATCAAGAAGAGGTGTGTGTTTCCTCATAATTTTACTAAAGACGTGCCGGTTTTACTCAGTAGTTCTCAGTCTTGTGCTTGGGCAGCCATTTTTCATTTTCCTGAGCAACAGGAATTTGAAGGCTCGTTTTGATCTCCCACAGTCTGTATGTAAGCCCTGAATTTCACCTGTATGTGAATTCGTCCCCACAAAGGAGAAAACCCTAAATCTGTCTACAGCAACTCAGCTTGTCACCTCTTGGTCTCCTTCCCCTTCAGCTGGTGGGTGCCCAGGCTCCCCGGCCATGCTCCAGCCCCTGGAGGCCTAGTATGGGGAGGGGGGCTCCAGCCCCACCTGTTCTGTTCTCCAGGAGGACTTCTCTCCCTGTTCCCTGTTGGCTTTCTTCCCACTGTGATGGGACACAAATCAGGCCTGCCACCTCACTGGGATTTCCCAGATGCTTCAGGGCTGAGCTCCCCTCCACTGCCCTCTCCTGCCTTAATTCCTGTTGTCCTGTAACTCTGAGCCCAAACGTCACTTCCTTCAAGAAACAGTCCCTGACTGCAGACTGGATTCCCACCCACCCCATACCACCCCCCACCCCTCCCCCCTGCCCATTACGCCGTGTCTTCACAGCTGGAATCCTGTATTGAAACCTCTTCTTGTGGGACTGTTGAATCATATGCCTCCCTCCCTGGACTCTCAGCTTGGGGAGGCAGGAGCTCATCTCTTATTCTCTACTCTATGTGGTGTCCAGTCCTCAAACCTGCAAGCGTTTGGTGGGGCTTGATGGGAGCGATGGACAGAAGCAGTAGCCTAGAGCCTGGTTTGAGTTACAAGCAGCCAGCCCCCTGCGGTCTTCCTAGACCTAACCCAGCTGTGTTACAAGGTCAAAAACACATACCCTCCCAGCCCAGAGCCAAAAGGGTTTCTTCTTCGACTTCCATTTGTTCATCCAGAGGATCACCCCTTAGTGTCTGCTGCATCCAGGGCCCGACCAGGCCCGAAAGTCCTGGTGAACCAGACAGGGCAGGTCATGCCTGTGGGGTTGGGTTTCATGAGCCTCTTGGGACCTGAATACCTGTGAACACCCCAGGCGGGGCTCCTCATGTGGACTTTTGAGTCAGTTGATTGATGCCTGGAGAGCAGAACATCATCTCATTTAGTCCACACAGCAGCCTTTTAAGCAAGTTTATGATGATCCTCATTTTGCCAAAAGAAAGCCAAGGCCAGGGAAGGTTGAGAGGCTGAGACCTCGTCGCTAGACTGGAACATCCCCCAACTGCGGTGCTGAGTGCAGAGCCTCCCTAGCAGCAGGCATGGGCTACCCACCCCTCTTGTCACCAGATGCTCCCTGAGCACCTGCTCCTGGGACTGAGGCCGAGAGATGACAGACGCTCTCGGGGAAGCAGTAACCTGGCAGAAGTCAGAACCCAGACTTCTGGGTCCCGAAAGGCCCTCAGAGCACACTGACCCCAGGTTGAGGGCCTAGAGGGAGCCCATGTTAGTGGGAAGGCTGGCAACTAACCCAGTGAAGGAATGTTGCAGAGAGGGGCCAGCAGCTGCAATCCTTGGAGATGAGATGGAGCCTGGGTACCTCCAGGGATCTGGGGGTGCTTCCATCTGGCAGATGGGGTGGAGGTGGCAGGTGGGCAGCTTCCTGCACAGTGGATGTTATGCCAAAGGCCAGGGGAGCTGGGAAGGATCCAGAACAGGGGGTGGCACCATCAGACTGTGCTGTGTAAAGGTCACGTGGCTGAGCCATAGAAGGTGACGGGAGTGGACGAGCCTGTAGTCTAGGGTGCAGGTGGGGTGCTGCCCCTGGAACTTGGGGCAGGGGGTCGAGGAGGGGAGGGCTGCAGGAGCAGCGGAAGGCTCCAGGCGTCCCCACTTAGGCTCCCACTGCACTCGGTGTTTTCCCAGTGAAGCATCGCCATCGTCCACAAGGTGTCGGTCCAGAGTTCATCCTTGTTCCAAATAAGGAAACGAGGCCCAGGGACAGTGGGTGACGTGGTCAAGGCACCACAGCCCTGACTGGGCTCCTCCTCGCCTGTGTGACCTTGGGTGGCCCCTCGCCTTGGCCTCTGACCTATGCCCTGAGACGAGGAGCATTTCCTCCTCAAGAACTGTGTGAGTGTGGAGTGAGGCTGGTCCCTGCAAGGGTCTACCTGGTGCTTGGAGCTGGCCTCTCTCTCGGACTCTGGCTTTGTCATCATTTTTCCCCTTTGCTGTGATTCTCTAGTACCCCGTGCGTGTCGCTTTGTCACACTGACCACACCACCATCTGAGACGCTCATCTGCCCACCATTAGGCTGTGAGCCCCCCAGGGGCATTGTTTCCCGTCTGTCCGTACCCCCTGCATCCCGTGCAGACCCAGGCCCAGAACAGACTCCTGCCATTACTGTTACTGCTGCTCTAGCCCCGCCTTCTGCTTCGGTCAGGAAGCCCCGAGTCTGGGACCTGGCTTCTAGCACGACTTTCCTGTCAGCAGCATATTTCAGGCTCAGTGTGTCACACGCCTGTGAGAATTTACTGGTTTGTACTCAGCTGCTCTGTGACCTTGGACAAATTTCTGCACTTCTCTGTGCCTCAGTTTCCTCACTGTTGGGCAGGGGGTAGTATCAGGGAGACGGCTGTGTGAAGCATTTCTCGCCCGCACCTGGTCCATGGGAGGCAAGTGTGCAGCAGACACCCACTGTTTCCCACCTGGGTCGCCTTCCTCCAGGCGGCACACCCAGCAGCATCTGTTAACCTCCCCACCGCCACCTCCCAGCAGGTTGTAAAGAGCTCTCCCGTGAGGACTTTCGCCAGTGCCACCTTCAGCTCCCTCCTGGATGTGCTTCTGTCGACAACAGTGTTTCTGATTCTCTCCATCACCTGCTTCCTGAGGTACGGGGCCGCCTCCACGCCGCCCCCGCCGGCCGCCCTGGCAGTCTTCGGAGCGGCCCTGCTGCTGGAGATCCTGTCCCTCGTGGTCTCTGTCAGGTAAAGGCCCACCTGCGGGCTGCTCCGCAGCTGTTAGCCTTCAGCTCCCTCTGCTGGCATAACTGCCAGCCGGCTCCGCGAGTGCATTTCTGGACGGTCCTCTTCTCTTCCCTGGCCCAGCCCTGCTTCACAGGCTCCTCCCTCGCGAACCCCTCAGCACAGGGGGTCCCCCTCCTTATCTGCAGGTCAGTGTCCCCTGCGGCCTCAATGCCACCAGTTAAGTCCCTTGAGCTCCCAAACCAGACACTTAGAAAGTGGGAAGATAAGGGGTAAGAAAGCAGAGCAGAGAGAGAGAAGAGGAGGTGTGCAGGGTGCCCCTGACCGGGGCCTCTCCTGGATGCAAGAGTGAAGCCCTAAACCCCCAGAGGAAGCGCAGGCCCAAGTTCATGGGCTCGGGTCAGGCAGTGGTTTCTTCGAGGTGACACGGAAACACAAGCAGCCAAAGAAAACGTAGCTACGCTAGACTTCATTAGAATCTAAAACTTTCATGTTTCAAAGAACACCATCATCACTCTTCACCCCTAAGTGAACGAGGACATACAGAATAGAAAAGTATTGGCAGTCGTGTCCACAACAAGGGTCCAGAATGTTAGCTCAATAATAAAAGGCACTCCGTTTAAAAATGGACAGAGGGTCTGAGAGACATCAGGGCCTCTCTAGGAGGCAGGGCCCTCAGGACCCGCCCAACTGGCCTTCAAGTGCAGCCCCAGCCCCAGGAGCTCACAGTGATTCTGCCGATGCCATCGCTGCCCCAGGCCCACCCCTTCCTCCAGCCCTGCTGCTCTCAGCAGGATGGCCCCACACTGGGGGTCAGAGAGAAACAGGGAGACTGGCCCTGACCTGGAGTTTCTGCTCCTCCCCAGCATCCCAGGACAGGAAACTGTAGCTTCCAGTGCGTGACCCCTCCCCTCCACGCTCACCTCCAGCCTCCCAGGAGGCCCCTTCAGCTCTTTGCCAAAGGGTTTCTCTGCCTTGCCCACAGCAAGCCCTTCTCTGGGGCCTGCCTGCCTCCGTGTCTCGGCTCCAAGCTCCTCACCAAGCTGCTGGGGACCCACTCCCAAACTAGCTGCGCCCTGTGCGTGCCTGCCCTTGGCTGGGGGGCACCAAAAAGACCCAAACCCTGATTTTCCTTTCTCCCCGCTCCCCAGGATGGTGTTCTTCCTGGAGGACGTGATGACGTGCACGAAGCGCCTGCTGGAGTGGATAGCCGGCTGGCTCCCGCGCCATTTCATCGGGGCCATCCTGGTGTCTCTCCCCGCCCTGGCGGTGTATTCACACGTCACCTCTGAATTTGAAACAAACATACACGTAAGTAGAGTCGCAGTGATTTTGTGTCCAGGTTCCTCTGGGCTTACGGATCACTTTTTTATTTTTAAATAAGTCTGCTGGCTTGGGACAGGAATTTAAACACAAAGGCCCATACCCTATTAGTCCTTTGAAGTTGTCTTTTTAAAAGACTTGCCTAGGACAGAGGAGCAGGCCTGCCTGGGAAGAGTGCCCTGTGGGGCTGGGTGCTCTCCTACCCTCTGAGTGTCGCCAAATCCCAAATCAGTTATTTCCTTACATGTTTTATGAGGAAGCATCTGTCCCACATATCCAAATGATACAGGGTAATACACTGTTGTCCATCAACTGTACTTCATTTTAAAAGTAAAAATAATAACCTTAGTCTGCAGAGCTGGCACCAACCATCCACTGGCACCTCAGCTGGCTGCTGTTGATCATGGAAGGTGCTTCCAAGTTAAACCCATAAAGAGTGAATTCACGCTGCTGTTGCAAGATTGTATTTCTGGTGCCGGCAACTGTAGCACAGAGTGCTGGCGGGCTGGCTGCATTCGCTACTTACACACCCCGATTTCATTTCCGCAGACATGCAGCAGGGTGCCCGCAGGACAGGTTTTGGGGAGGGAACTGATGACCGGGTGGCTTCATGGGGGCAGCCTGCCTTTCCTCCCTGCCAAGGTGACGTGTGTGGTTCCCACACGTCGGAGAGGAATCTTAGTGCCTGTGAGACCTGTAAGCGAGAAAACTGTGGGAACTTAATTAGTCCCATGGTTTAAGATCTGTCCCTGAACTGAGGGTGTTCTGTTCCACAGAAGGACAGGTAAGTGAGTGTGTCATCTGCTCTCGGGGTTCCCAGGTGGAGGGGAGGCTGGTGGGCGCACTGGGGTCCTCACGAGCCCTCCCCTCATTTCAGTCCACCATGTTCACGGGCTCGGCCGTGCTGACCGCCGTGGTGCAATACTGCAACTTCTGCCAGCTCAGCTCCTGGATGCGGTCCTCCCTGGCCACTGTCGTCGGGGCCGGGCCCCTGCTGCTGCTGCTCTACGTCTCCCTGTGCCCGGACAGGTACGTGAGCCCTGCTCGCCACGCAGGGGGTCACCCGCCCTGACACTGCTTTCGTCCCCTCACACCTTTCCTCTTAATTGAGATATATTATTGACACAGAAGCGTTAGTTTCCAGGTGCACTATGTAATGATTTACTGTTTCTGTACTTTGTGAAATGATGACCACCGTAAGTCTAGTTAAGTTACTCTCAGGAATGTCCTGGCAGTTCACTGGTTAGGATTCGGTGCTCTCACTGCTGGGGCCCAGGTTCAATCCCTGGTGGGCAACTAAGATCCCACAAGCCGTGATGTAAAGCCAAAAAAAGAAAAAAATGTTACCTTCTCAGCAACTTTCAAATATATAGTACAGTATTATTAACTATAGTTACCACGGTGTGTGAGCTTGAGTAAACTCCGGGAGTTGGTATGGACAGGGAGGCCTGGCGTGCTGCAGTCCATGGGGTCGCAGAGAGTCGGACATGACGGAGTGACTGGACTGAACTGACCTCGGTGTGTATTACTTCCCCAGGACTTAACTACTTTATAATCGGAACTTTGTACCTTCTGAGAACCTTCACCCATTTTACCCACCTTCCGCCCCTGCCTCTAGCAACCCAGTCTGTTCTCTAAAGAGTTCACGGTGTGGTTTTTTTGTTTGTTTTTAGAGTCTACATGTAAATGAGATCATATGGTATTTGTCTTTCTCTGTCTGACTTATTTCACTTAATGCCTCCAAGGTCTGTCCATGTTGTCACAAATGGCAGGATTTCTTTCTTTTTTGTGGCTGAAACATATTCTGTTGTATATATACCATGTTTTCTTTATCCATTCATTCATCGACACATACTTAGGTTCCTTCTCATCTTGGCTATTATAAATAGTGCTGTAATGGACATGCGGATACAGGTGTCTTTTCAAGTTGCTGTTTGTGTTCCCTTCAGATGTTTCTGAACTGGAACTGCTAGGTCATATATTAGTTCAATGTTTAATTTTGGGGAGACCCTCATAATGTTTTCCATAGTGGCTGCACCAGTTTACTTCTCACTACCAGTGCACCGGGGATTCCCTGGTAGCTCAGCTGATAAAGAATCTGCCTGCAATGCAGGAGACCCCAGTTTGATGCCTGGGTCGGGAAGATCCCCTGGAGAAGGGATAGGCTACTTGATCCAATATTCTTAGGTTTCCCTGGTGGCTCAGCTGGTAAAGAATCCTCCTGCAATGCAGGAGACCTGGGTTTGATCCCTGGGTTGGAAAGATCCCTTGGAGGAGGACATGGCAACCCACTTCAGTATTTTTGCCTGGAGAATCGCCATGGACAGAGGAGCTTGACAAACTACAGTCCATGGGGTCCCAAAGAGTCGGACACGACTGAGCGACTGAGCACAACACAGCAGTGCACAAGAGTTCTCTCGTCTCCATGTCTCAGCATCACTTGTTACTTCTTACCTTTTTTTGTTTATACCTGTGCTAATAGGTGTGAGGTGATGGTTTGCTTGATGTGCATTTCCCTGATAATTAGGGGGGTATTGAACAGCTTTTCATGTGCTTATGAGCCATCTGTATGTCTGCTTTAGAAAAATGTCTGTTTAGATCCTCTGCCTGTTTTTCAATTAAATTTCTGGGTTTTGCTATTGAATTGTGTCTGTCACTTGTTCTTTCTCATCAGTACTAATGCCCTCCACCCCAACAGACATTTACGTCTCAACAGGAAATAGCTTTCAGCCTCATCAAGTCAACAACTTGATGAAATGCCCTAAGAATAATATGCAAAGGAAAGAAAAAGGAAATAATTTTTAATAGCAAAATATGTATTTACCTGTAGACTTCCTGGGGTGACCACCCCCAGCTGACGTCATGGAGTAGTCACATGCTAGAATTCATAGTTGTCCCATGGTATCCTCAGGGGATTGGTTCTCAGACCCCTTCCCCTAATACCAAAATTCAAGGATGTTCAAGTTCCTCCTATAAATGGCACCATATTTGCATATAACCTACAAAGCTGTTTAGACTACTTATGATACCTAATACAGTATAAGTGCTATGTTGTAAGTTGTAAGCATGCAGCAAATTTAAATTTTGCTTTTCTGGAACTTTCTGGAAATTTTCTTCATAATATTTTCAATCTGAAAGTGAAAGTTGCTCAGTTGTGTCCAACTCTTTGCAGCCCCATGGACTATACAGTCCATGGAATTCTCCAGGCCAGAATACTGGCGTGGGTAGCTCCTCCCTTCTCCAGGGGATCTTCCCAACCCAGGGATCCAACCCAGGTCTCTCCCACATTGCATTCTGTACCCGCTGAGCCACAAGGAAAGCCCAAGAATACTGGAGTGGCTACCGGGCTTCCCTGATAGCTCAGGTGGTCAGGAATCTGCCTGCAATGAAGGAGACTCCGGTTCGATTCCTGGGTCAGGAAGATCCACTGGAGAAGGGATTTTTGATCTGAGGTTGGTTGAATCCAGAGATGCAGAACCTGTGGATGTAGAAGGCCATTTGTATTTACAATGAGGAAGTTTGAATTTAAGAAAGTAGAACCAGAAGCCATTTCATACAAGACTATCAAGAAAACGAAATGTTAGAGGTGGATGTGACACACAAATGAAAAGAAGTAGCTGGTTCTGACCTCGTGTAGTGGGGCTAGTGTGCTGAGACAGGTCACAGACTGTCGGAGTGGAGGAATTGAAGAATGATGGCCTCGCGAGTGACCTGGCCCTATTCATAAATACTGTGTCATAACAGTTCTCCACCTTATGACATGAAACGTTAGGGCAGTGAGAAATCACTAGAAATACGTCTCTTATCTTGAAATCCTTCCACATATTGAAGAATACATTTTACTCAAATGGCCTTCAAAGCTCTTTCACTGGTGATGTGGGGAAAAGAAACAGGAGCTTTGTGAAGACCCCTGGGTACAGAATCTGTTCTGTGCTATGAAAAATGTAAAAATTAAAATATATAGGATAGCGCTGATAGGTGCTATGTTTAAAACAGCCTTTTAATGAACCCATCAAGGCTCCTACTTTCCATGTGTCCTACTAATTAAGTCATGTTTTGGTTCTCCTAAATTACCAGTTGTACATTTGCAACTGGCTTTGTGACTTTTAACCTTTTCAACTAAATATATAGTTGGAAATATGATGCTACCTTGGACAGCAAAGTGCACATAGTAAGTAATTTATTCATAAATTTGGAAGGAATGTCTCAAATCATTAAGCTTCTGTTTCTAAACGTTGGACTTTTTGTGCAACTGCTTATGAAAATGTTTTATGTTAGCACACATTAAAGAACCATTTATTTATATTTACAGTGGATTTAGATTAGCAGGGTATTTCAAAGTTACATGGGACATTTCTCCATTGTGCTCTGCAGGACATCTAACATTCCTGGCTCCCCAAATTATTATGACAACCAGAAGGGACACCAGTATTCCCAAAATGCTCCCCTGTGCTGTGCTGTGCTTAGTTGCTTAGTCATGCCTGACTCTTTGTGACCACATGGACTGAAGTCCGCCAAGCTCCTCTGTCCATGGGAATTCTCCAGGCAAGAATACTGGAGTGGGTAGCCTTTCCCTTCTCCAAAATGCTCCCCTAGGAGTGGTATTACCACTGAGAATCATTGCTTTCATAAATTCAAAAGTAGAAAATGGTCTAATTTGTCTCAATATCCAGATGAAATCACCATAGTGCATTTGGGATATTACCAAAGCAGTGGTCAGTAATGGACAGAGTGAATGTCCTTCCTCAATTTACTTAATAAAATAATAGCGACGTGAAAGATGTTCAAGTTCTCTGCAAATTAAGATCAAAAAGAGAATTCAAAGTATTCAGTATTCACTTTATTCAGGGAATTCACTGCTATTCAGCATTTGAAAGGAAATTTTAATGAACAGTTAAATTACTTTAAGCAAAACAAAGTGTCCTTTTTCCTTTCTGAAGGTGTGTGCAGCCTTGTGGAATTATGGTCTTTATAGAGCTCTTTCCCAACAGTATGAAATTCAGTAATACACTTTTTAACCTTTTAGTTCAGTTCAGTCCAGTCGCTCAGTCGTGTCCGACTCTTTGCAACCCCATTAATTGCAGCACGCCAGGCCTCCCTGTCCATCACCAACTCCCAGAGTTCACTCAAACTCACGTCCATCGAGTCAGTGATGCCATCCAGCCATCTCATCCTCTGTCGTCCCCTTCTCCTCCTGCCCTCAATCCCTCCCAGCATCAGAGTCTTTTCCAATGAGTCAACTCTTCACATGAGGTGGCTAAAGTGCTGGAGTTTCACCTTCAGCATCACTCCTTCCAGTGAACACCCAGGACTGAGACTGGTTGGATCTCCTTGCAGTCCAAGGGACTCTAAAGAGTCTTCTCCAACACCACAGTTCAAAAACATCAATTCTTCAGCGCTCAGCTTTCTTCACAGTCCATCTCTCACATCCATACATGATCACTGGGAAAACCATAGCCTTAACTAGACGGACCTTTGTTGGCAAAGTAATGTCTCTGCTTTTGAATATGCTATCTAGGTTGGTCATAACTTTTCTTCCAAGGAGTAAGCATCTTTTAATTTCATGGCTGCAATCACCATCTGCACTGATTTTGGAGCCCCAAAAAATAAAGTCTGACACTGTTTCCACTGTTTCCCCATCTATTTCCCATGAAGTGATGGGACCGGATGCCATGATCTTAATTTTCTGAATGTTGAGTTTTAAGCCAACTTTTTCACTCTCCTCTTTCACTTTCATCAAGAGGCTTTTTAGTTCCTCTTCATGCCATGAAGTGACGGGACTGGATGCCATGATCTTAGTTTTCTGAATGTTGAGCTTTAAGTCAACTTTTTCACTCTCTTCTTTCACTTTCATCAAGAGGCTCTTTAGTTCTTCTTCACTTTCTGCCATAAGGGTGGTGTCATCTGCATATCTGAGATTATTGATATTTCTCCCAGCAATCTTGATTCCAGCTTGTGCTTCATCTAGCCCAGGGTTTCTCATGATGTACTCTGCATATGAGTTAAATAAGCAGGGTGACAATATACAGCCTGTTTGGAACCAGTCTGTTGTTCTATGTCCAGTTCTAACTGTTGCTTCCTGACCTGCATACAGACTTCTCAAGAGGCAGGTCAGGTGGTCTGGTATTCCCATCTCTTTCAGAATTTGCCACAGTTTATTGTGATCCACACAGCCAAAGGCTTTGGCTAGTCAATAAAGCAGAAATTGATGTTTTTCTGAAACTCTTTCTTTTTCGATGATCCATCGGATGTTGGCAATTTGATCTCTGATTCCTCTGCCTTTTCTAAAACCAGCTTGAACATCTGGAAGTTCATGGTTCATGTGTTGCTGAAGCCTGGCTTGGAGAATTTTGAGCATTACTTTACTAGCATGTCAGATGAGTGCAATTGTGCGGTAGTTTGAGCATTCTTTGGCATTGCCTTTCTTTGGGATTGGAATGAAAACTGACATTTTCCAGGCCTGTGGCCTCTGCTGAGTTTTCCAAAATTGCTGGCATATTGAGTGTAGCACTTTCACAGCATCATCTTTTAGGATTTGAAATAGCTCAACTGGAATTTTATCATCTACACTAGCTATGTTCGTAGGGAGAGCAAAACATGAACTGAATTCCTATGAAGCAGGGCAACTCTTCTAGCTTTGAGGAGACGGGAGACTCTTCCAGCTTTGGGAGGGGGGAAACACACGTGGGTTATAGCAGTGTCACGGTCGTGTCTGGACTGGATGAGAAGAGGACATAAAGTCTTAGAATTCTCATTTCGTGTGTAGCTCTCACTTTCCTTCTCTGTGAAGGCAGCTTCTGTAATCATGTAAGCCACTCTGAGCCCTCACTGGCCTCTGCTGCCCAGGAGAGCTGCTCCCAGGTGCTCCACGAGGTCCCCTTTGCAGGAAGCAAGGCTGGGGGCCTGGAGGGTGAAGTGTCAGGGCCCTTGCCCCGGGGAGAGGGGAGGTTCAGGTGATCTGTGGGCCTGACTGGATGCTGGGTCTAAGGTGACCCCAAAGGAAGCCGTGGAGAGGACGGGCTGTGTGTCTCAGGCACCTTCCCCAGCAGCACCGAGAGAGAGGTTGTTGGGTACGTGTGGTTTCAGTGCCCTAAGATTGGGATTTGATTGCTTTGGGGACCACCAATAGCAAAGTTCAGCCTCCAGAGTAAATAATTCAGCAGCACCTCCAGCAGGGCCTTTTGAAATTGATCCTCTGTCAGTAGGCTTCGGTGTCTGAAAATGACCAAAGTTTCCAGCCTGTAGATACTGTGGATGGGTTCTTAGCAACAAAATGAAGGCTTTAGAGACCTTTCCTGATTTTGCTCTTTGTTGACTGTGCATACCTTCCATGGCTAATATAAAAGTTGTTGTTGTTGTTGTTAATATTTATTTATTGATTTGACTGTGCTGGGTCTTAGTGCGGCATGTGGGATCTTTAATTTTTGTTGCAGCATGTGGGATCTTTAGTTGTGGCATGTAGGATCTAGTTCCCTGACCAGGGATTGAACCCAAGCCCCCTGCACTGGGAGTGAGGAGTCTTAACCACTGGACCACCAGGGAAGTCCTGATATACAGGCTTTTACATCATTGTCTTTACCATTTTGTTTTTCTTTATTAGCGTACAACATCAAATTATAATTAAAATTTACTATCCTTAACTACCTTGAACTCCACCTTGAAAATAGGAAAGTTGTTTTTATTTAAACTCTTCTCAGATTGCTTTGTGTATTGCATTCCTAGCTTTTTATAATCATAGTTTTCTGCATTTTAATTTCAGTTCCACTGTAATTTCACACCTTGATGCAGTACAGAATTTCAGGTAAGCTTTTAACATTGTGCCTATATCTGAATAAAAGAGAGTAACTATATTATTGCTGGTTATTTCTAAGCTTCCTGAAAAAAGTTGTGTCTTGAATAAAAAGAACAACATACGCACTCTTAAAAGAGTAAGCGGAAAACATCTGTTTACTAAAAATAGCAGATCGTATTTAGAATACCTTAATGGGAAAATGAATGACTGCTAAGACGTAGGCAGGTTTCTCCTGCTCTCTTGATAGTGGAGCATTCCTGTGAAAACTTTCCTAACCCTCACCGTGAAGAAGCAGTTACCTTAGGACACAGTTTGCTATCGGAGGCAAAAGATGAGTCGAGGTAAAGCACTGACGCTCACAGCTGAGAGCTGTGGTGGCTGACGCTGCGAGGCTAAGAGTCATACCTGGGGAGGAACCCCCTCCGTTCAGGGTGGCGCTGGCTGCCTAACATTCACTGCAGGACAGACGCAGAACACTATTTTTACCTTTTGCCTTTTTCCCTAAAGGCCAAAATCCCCTTCAGATTTCTTTCATTAGCAAAAACAGGTACTAATATAGATCTTTCATCCAAGCAAAGCAGCGAAAAGCAAACTTTCAAAAAGCAAAGGATTCTGGTATTAGATTTGGTTTAATTTTATATACGACCTTTTATATATGACTGTTACAAAGGAAATCTCACAAATCAAAGTATTTTATTCACTAAAATATTTTAAATTAACTGACTAGAAATTTGAAAAAAAAATATGTTGGGTCCTTTCCTTACTATAAATGTCAAATTTAATTCTAAATAAATTGAACTCAAAAATTTTTTAAGTTATCTAAAAGTATATAAATATCAAGAAAAAATAAAAATAATCAATTCTCAAGTCTCTAAGACAGAGATAACTTTCCAGTCTTATAAATAATAAATAAAACCACATTCACAAAAAAATAAGACTGAATGAGTGGATGGTACCAGCAGACTGAGAAAAATATTTTTGGGAGTGTTACATAAAGAACTAATTAAGACCTGATCTAAATTTTTCCTTCAAAACGTTACCATGTGGATACCCAGTGTAGGCCAGGGTATGGCACATTTATGAATTGATGGTGGTGTTTAATATTGTTGAATCTTCACAATAAGCTGATATATTAGGAGACTTTGTCCCTATTTTCCAGATAAGGAAGCTGAAGCTCAGAGAAGTTAAGGAACCTGCCTGTGAACATACAGCTAGTAACTGGCAGTGTTTAAACCCTTGCCTCCCTCACTGCCAGGCCATGCTTTTTTGCCATGCTTCATTACTTTTCAAAATGATACCATAGTTTTGGAAAGTAACTTGACAATCTATAAAAAACTGTCCTAAAAATGTTCATCACCTTTAGCCTAATAATTCTATTTTTTAAGCTTATCTGCTGAGGAAATAATTCAGCATTTGGTAAAGGCCACATCCCCCCAAATATTGATCATAGTGTTTTATAATATTGAAAGTTCATCAGCAAGTTAAGTTGTCAATAAAAAAGAAGTTAGTTATGAAACATGTACCCAAATATTGCAGCCATTAAAATATGGAAGTTATGGAAAGCATTCATGATTTTTTCATCTTTCATTTATTATGTAAAATTGCATATGTCTTATAGCTACAGGTAGGTATTTCACTATATATTTTAAAAAGTAATATATGTAATACTTATGATCTAATGGTGAGTGGTAATTTTTTTCTATTTCTATAATTAAAAAATTAAATATCTGTGTATGTTTAGATGTTGGGAAGGAGAATTAAAGTGACAATAGAAGTAGAATACGTGTGCACAGAAATCCCTAGATGACAAGAACAGCTCAGTGAATTTTCACAGGCGAACACAGCCATTTAACTGCCACCCAGACCAAGAAGTGGAACAGTACTGCAGCCCAGAAGCTCCCCATCACGCCTCCCCCTGGGTCCCTGCACCCGTCCTAGATGTAGATTTTAAATGGCATTGAAATACACCAGAATGTTGACACATCCCATGTTGAGCTGGCTAGGACGACCAGTGGTCTTTGTTGTCTGTTTCTCTCTGTTTGGTAATCCCTCTCTTCCATGGTAATGAACTCTACTCTCTCTTACTGTAACCTCCATTTGTCCACCTGTTGAGTTGTCTCTTGCATTTATTCATATCAGATCCCTCCTTTAGGGACTGACCTTCACTATTTGCATTTAGGAGTAGAGCTACTGCCTTCACTATCCCTTCTGCAGTAGAATAAGAAACACAGGTGTAGAGTGGAGGTAATTCTCTCACCCGCTGGTGGCAGATCTCTGGCTGCAGGGCAGCCCAGGGCACAACATGACAGTCTGTGCACTAGGACCCTTCCTTTTTTCTCTTTCTCTCTTTTGAATTGAAGGGTAATTGCTTTACAGAATTTTGTTGTTTTCTGTCAAACCTCAGCATGAATCACATATCCTCTCCCTTTTGAACCTCCCTCCTTTTTAAGCAAAGGCCAGAGCAGGCGGTGCTGTTATTCCCTCTCCCTCTCCCACTGCCCACGTCTCACATTCCCCTGCTCCATCCAGAGCAGACTGGCCCGTGCCCGTCCCAGGCTCGGGCCACGCTGCCGGCTTTGGCCGCAGCGCAGTCGACTTCTACACCCTGCCCACTTCTCCCTCTGGATTCTACGATGCCTGGTTCCAAGATGACCTGAAGCCTTGGTGACACCTCATAAAGACGCTGTTCCTCAGTGTTACCCCTTCTGAGAAATAAAGGAAAGGCCAATTCCTCAGCCAAGGAAAGGAGCTCACGCAGGGAAGACTCCTCCCTGCAGACTCACCCCTCCTCTGGGCCAGCCAGAGGGCTTAAGGGGCTGCACGTGGATCTGTTTCAGTACCTAAAATAGTTATGTTTAGTGCTTGTGATTCATAGTATGTTTTGCCATTCATTTAAGTGACAGCTGGCAAAATAAATGAGTGAGGTGTGGTGAATCTTGCCACAGAGGTCTTTTTTGGTTCCTGGTTCTTAGGCATGAAGTAAGGGTCCCCAAGACCATGCACCCCCAGTGATCATTCTCTTGGGGGACTCAGAACTCATCATATGGTTGTACCCATGACCATGGTTTATTATAGCAAAAAAGACAGAAAGCACAATCATCAGGGGGCAACGGTGCATAAGACAAAGGCCGGAGGAAACCAGATGCCTGTGTTCAAGAGTGCTCCCAGTGGGGTCGTGCAGGATGTGCTGAATCCCCCAGCAATGAGCTGTGACAGGGAAGCACATCACATGGGCACCCTCTGCCTGGCATGTTCCAAAATCCAAGATTTCTGGAAAAACGGCAAGTGCTCAGCATACACTCTTGTTTGTACAAACAGTCCAGGTACAGTGAGCCCCTCTCCTCAGGGACGGGTGGGAATGCCCCAGAGCCAAGCTCCCAATGCCGACCTAGGGCACCCTGCCCATGGGCCTCTCTACGACACGGCCTCAGGCCCTTTCTGCACAGGCCCTTGGGCCAATAGAGACTTAGCCATACTCCAGCCCATCTTCTATTTACACATGAGGAAACAGACCTGAAAGATAGCGTGACCTGCCCAAGGGTCCCAGAGCTCTTCAGGGGGAGCCAACCTGGCCATTATGCCAAGGCTGGGGCTTTGGGGACTGTGTTTCACAGAAGGCATTATGGCCAGATTGGTCAATTTCATTATTTTTAATATCCTTAAGTTACTGCTAACAGTAAAACTCGTTTCAAGCACTCTGATTACAGAATTGAGCTTTCTGTGCCACGGCTCTGTCTACACTCAGAATCCATCTGTTTTGTATATAATTATATTCCTATAAGTGACCCAGCAGCCCGCTCCGTGCATTTTAGAGTACAGCAGGGAACAGTTTACATGAGCAGAGCAATCACAGCCGTGTAAGCTGATGGAAGGATGAGAAGGAAATTCAACAAGCATTAACAGTGATTGCCTCTGGATAGTGCAATGATGGTGAATCTTTTCTTTGTTTCTACTTTTACCCTAACCTTTCTATGCTGAGTATGTAGTATTTTTAAGTGGGAAAAAAAATTCTATTTAAAGAATAAACTTTAGAAGAGGCAGTAGCCCATGCTCATCTTCAGTCCTCGGGCGCCAGCTGTGGCCCTACAGCACCTCCACAACACTGCGTGGAGCCGCAGAACAGTCCTAGCGGACTCGGTCGTCAGAAGGAAGAGAAATGGGTTCCACCCTTAGAAGGGCAGTTTGGACATTTCCACTGGAATTCTAAGTGCGGTATTCTACATGACTCAGCAGGTCCATGCTCAGGAGTATATCCCATGGGATATATGCAAAGATGCACTTGGGAATACCTGCTGCAACCTTGTTCCTAGAAGCCCAAAGATGGGCGAAGTCAAGCACCCTCAGCCAGCGTCTGGTTGTGACAGCACAGCCAAGGGTTAGAATAGTGCAAAAGGGCACCGCATAGGAAAGACACTTATTTTCCATTGCTTATGGTATGTTTGAGTTTCTTACAGAATGTTACTCTTAAAAGTATACATTTTATATATATATTTTAAAAATGTTAAAGTTGTCTTAAATGACTTTGGCAAGACAGAACTAACCCAGCAGGGTGGGAAGGAGGGGGCAGGCAGATTGTATCAAAGTATCAGAGGATATGAAATATCTTGGGTATGGCGGTGTGGTGTGGTTCCCAGGGAGATGGCCTTGCTCTTAGGAGACAGGTCCTGAGCAGTTCAGGACTGAAGTGGCCTGGTGTCTGCAGCTTACTTTCAGAATGTTCAGCAAAGTGTGCCTGTGTGAGTGTGCACGCACGTGTGTACCACTGTGCACACGTGTGGAGTGTGTATTGACAAAGGGGGGAAGCAAGTAGCACAATGCTGACAACAGTTTGATGCAGAAGGGTGTGCAAATGTGTGTTTTGCTAGTCTCTTAACCTTTTTGTAAGGTGGAGACTTTTCAAAATAGAAAGTTGGGAAAACAGACAAGATTTTAAAAATCAAGGAGCCAAAGACTTCTGAAAAACAGAGCACTTAATATAGAAATCTTACAAGAGTGACTCTACCTTGCCACATCTTTCTAAACAGAAATGGGTCACTTGGCAGCTGCAGGTGATGGAAGGTTTGAGCTGCACAGAACTCTGTGCAGGATGCTGGTTAGGCAGGGCTGGCTCGGACCTGGAAGTGCTGGGCAGTAACTTTACTTAAAGATACGTTTCAGGAGGCACACCCTTTGTCCTCTCTTTCCCCTCCAGCTCCACCAGGAAGCTGTGCAACGCCTCGCTGCCTCACGACGGCAGGAGCCCAGCCAGCCTGATCGGCCAGGAGGTGATTCTCGTCTTCTTCCTCCTGCTCCTGTTGGTCTGGTTCCTGAACCGAGAGTTCGAAGTCAGCTACCGCCTGCACTACCACGGGGACGTGGAGGCGGACCTGCACCGCACCAAGATCCAGAGCATGAGGGACCAGGCCGACTGGCTGCTGCGGAACATCATCCCCTACCACGTGGCCGAGCAGCTCAAGGTGTCCCAGACCTACTCCAAGAACCACGACAGCGGAGGCGTCATCTTCGCCAGCATCGTCAACTTCAGCGAGTTCTACGAGGAGAACTACGAGGGCGGCAAGGAGTGCTACAGGGTCCTCAACGAGCTGATCGGGGACTTTGACGAGCTCCTGAGCAAGCCGGACTACAGCAGCATCGAGAAGATCAAGACCATCGGGGCCACGTACATGGCCGCGTCCGGGCTGAACGCCACGCAGTGCCGCGACGGCAGCCACCCGCAGGAGCACCTGCAGATCCTCTTCGAGTTCGCCAAGGAGATGATGCGTGTGGTGGACGACTTCAACAACAACATGCTGTGGTTCAACTTCAAGCTCAGGGTGGGCTTCAACCACGGGCCCCTGACGGCGGGCGTCATCGGCACCACCAAGCTGCTGTACGACATCTGGGGGGACACGGTCAACATCGCCAGCAGGATGGACACCACGGGGGTGGAGTGCCGCATCCAGGTCAGCGAGGAGAGCTACCGCATCCTGAGCAAGATGGGCTACGAGTTCGACTACCGAGGGACGGTGAACGTCAAGGGCAAAGGCCAAATGAAGACCTACCTGTACCCCAAGTGCACAGACAGTGGGTTGGTGCCACAGCACCAGCTGTCCATCTCACCCGACATCCGGGTCCAGGTGGATGGCAGCATCGGACGCTCCCCCACAGACGAGATAGCCAGCCTGGTGCCTTCCGTTCAGAACCCGGACCAGGTGTCCCCGGGTTCCGAGAACAACGCCCAGACCAGGGACGCTCACCCGTCTGCTAAGAGACCCTGGAAGGAGCCAGTCAGAGCCGAGGAAAGGTGTCGGTTCGGCAAAGCCATAGAGAAAAGCGACTGTGAAGAAGTGGGGATGGAGGAAGCCAACGAACTCACGAAGCTCAACGTCTCAGAGAGGGCGTGACGCGGCCCAGCCCGCCCGCGGTGCTCTGTCCGTCCAGGCGCCACCGTCCCCGTCCCCGGACGGCGTGTCGTGTGGTCACTGCAGCCCTAACCTCTGTGTGGATCACAGTCATTCAGGGTTCACTTTCATCCACCTCCTTCCCCTTCCCCCACTCGGTGTGACCGTCAGAAGCTTGGAGAACAAGTGCCTTCAGGGGCTGGCGCGCCTGGAGTCCAGGGAGGCGCAGCCAGCGTGTGGCGCTGGATGCTGGTGGACGTTAAAGCAGAAGCTGTGGTTAAAATAAGATTTTTATTGCTTTTTCTCACGAGACACTTTTTTTTTTTTTTGCTAATATAATGTTTTTGAGGGTTTTTTTTTTTTTCATGTATACATACTAGTGTTTTTTTCCAGTGACCTGACCTTTCTATGTAAACACATACACGCACACACACTTGTATTCATGAATATGAGATCAAGTGCCAGTAACTCACTGGGCTGGGTGCTGGGGGTGCAGGCTGAGGACCGCAAGGAGCCGGCAACCCCCTACCCGCACCCTCCAGGGCGATCGGGCCCTTGGGGGCTGTGGTTGCACCCACTGGCCCCCCACACCCAGCAGCTTTAGGGCTTCCTCCTCATGCAGGCCAAGATTCCAAACGCCAACCGGTCTCACAGCTTGTGAACCCAGGCCTCAGGTATCTAAAAGCCCTTTTCCATTCTGCCCCTGCCCTGAGGGGTCTTCCAGCTGGAGTGGAGGGGCTCGTCTTTGAAGGTGACTCGTCCCAGAGGGAAACGCAAAATAAACATCCGAGGGTTGCATTTATTTATTTATTTATTTATCAGGAACTGTGTGTGTCTCGGGGAGGGTTGCTGGGCTGTTCTCTCTAGCAAAAGGAACTAGGCTTGGAGTGAGGGGTAGGTCACAGCGGAAGGATGAAGATGGGGCCATCAGAGCTCCAGCCACACTGGGCCGTGCTGGAGCATCAGAGCTCCAGCCACACATGCCCAGTGGGCATGGCCCGTGCTCTGGGTCAGGGCACCCTCGGCCACCACTTTGAATGCAAAAGCTCTGCTCCTCCCCCTTGCCCATGGCAGGAACTGGGTCAGAACGGCTCGGTGTGAAGCAGGTCTGGGCTGAGTACCAGGGCTGGCAGGCAATGCTTGGCCTCCACTTCCGGGAAGTTTCTCCAGCTTTTCCGTTCTCAGCCTGTGCAGGACTTGTCTGTGGCGGATCGGGCCTGGTGAGTGGATCCCAGTCCTCTTTAGGTGGAGCTCTTACACTGTCAGTAGGGGCAGAATCGTCTGGATGTAAATGAGGCGTCGGAACCTGGGGAAGTACAGAAAACCCAAGGAACTGGCTTCTGTGCCCTTTGTTACTAATCCCGTAATCCCCCTTGTAACTGTTTTGCCACACTGAGTCTGAAGTTTATGTAGACTTGAACTCAGGCCAGAGTTGTCCTGTCACAGTCCCATGACACCTCCCTCTTAAGGTGGCTGCAGCGCATGCAGTAGGGGAGGGCTAGGTCCTTCCTTCTCTGTGTGAGGCCCTCACCGACGTGCCCTGTGCGTTTTCTCATCCCCAGCAAATCTCTGTGTAGCTTTTGCATCTGCACCAAGTCCCTTTATCACTCCTCTTTGCCAAACTTGCACAGAATCTGCCCTCCCTGGCACCATCAAGTATTGACTTGGATCAGCCAGCTCCCCAGTGACGTGCCTGGGATGGCCCCCAGCAGCGCAGTCATAAGCCAGGATCTCCACGTCCAGGGGGATTTGCCTTCAGGTTTTACTGTCAGACTGTTGGTCTTCCAATGCCGGAGAAAGGATGACTGTGACAATACCTCTTGCTTCTAAAGAATGTATTCTTATAAAATATCGCAGAATTTTTATTTTTTCTTAAAAACACTACCTGATGCTCTGCCTGTCCATCGGGGTTGTGGGCACGTCAGGGGTTCCTTCCATCAGTATTAAGGTGTGTGTCATGTAAGGCCCTCACCCCCTGCCCCCCCACCCCTGGGCTCCAGGCTCTGCAGCTACCGTGGTGGCCAGGGGCTGCTGGGCCGTTGCTGAATTCTCTGCTGTTCTGCTCCACAAAGCTCATTTCTGTACATACTTCCTCCCTTGCAAACTCTTTTTTTTCCTTCCCCTCCTGCAAAGGTTGTTTGTGATTCCTAGGAAGCCAAGGGGCTGCAGATACAGGGATAGCGTGGTGACCCCCACTGGTCCAGTTCAGCATTGTGCAAATGGGATCCTTCAAAGGACAGTTTAAATTGTCTTTAAAAAACACCCCGAGCCTTCCTAAGCAACCAGTGCAGGTGTTCCCTCTGGTGTTCCACTGGTGACTCGGGTCCCTCCCAGCCGCTGCTCAGAAGCGTACCTCAGCACAGAACCACAGAGTGTCCGCAGGGGCCGCACTGGGCCTCCGACACAGCCTGTTGCTGAAGTCAGACGGGCTTCTGAGCAGCAGGCTCAGGCGCTCCCGATTGGATTCAGTGGAGGCGTCCTTCAGAGTGGCATACCTCCTGTGAACTTAGGGCAGGAAGCAATACTTCAGAATTGAATGTGTGTAAATATAGTTGCTTTGAGTTGCAATTGCTGTTTTCTTCTTGGCCTCAGGTCTGATCAAATTCTCCATGTACAAATCCATATAAACAAGCACACAGAATTGTATCCAATGCAGACAAACATAGAGCATCAGTTATGAAACCCTCACAGAGCCTGGAGGCTCCCCACGGCTCCATGACCCTGACCGTGCTATGGAGACGCCCGCACATTTGCACTTGACACTGAGAGCCAAAGGGCCGCGTGCTTCCCGTTACGTGGGCTGTCGTGATTTGTAGTTTCCAAAGGTCTGTCCGCGTTTGCATTTCTAGGTTTTCGAGGTAAGCACTTTTTGGTGGTGGTTTCGGAAAATCACGTCATGCCTAGAATCTGAAATTAAATTCTTGAGAACCAACTGTTTGAGTTCTCCATCTTTCCTTTGCTCTACCCTTTTTAAATTGTTAGTCCTGATAATTTCAAAATGCACCCCACCCCCCACCGCCCCAAAACAATGAACATTAAACTACTCTAAAATCTCAACATTTGCTGCCTGGTACTTCCTCACTGACAAGACTGGGGCCACTTCCGAGATTAAAGCAGCCTCCTTGCCAGCCGTCTGTGGCTGAAGTAGAGCTTGCGGGTCTTTTACACTGTGACTTTGAAAACAAGGCAACTAAAAACCCTACTGTGTGTGTGTGTGTTAAATGACTGTATTTGCTATAGTAAACTTTTTTTGAGAAGTATCTATTTCTACATGGGACTTGTAACAGAAGCAGGTTACAGCACAAATTTTGCTTGTGACCATATCCTGATTTTATTAGGCCTCCTAAAGAGTTTCTCCCACAATATCTCAAGCAATTGACTGAGAAAATAGAGTCAGTTTTTTAAAAGGACATGCCCACATAGCCTCTCCCTTGCAGAGTTCTGGGAGGCCTGTGTCACGGGGAAGGTCAGAAACCCAGTTCAGAATCTGTTTAAATTCAGAGTGTCTTTGCCAGAAAATACACGTGCCATTTCACACGTCACAGGGGCTCACAGCACCTCCATACCTGGAGCCAAATGCTGGCTCTGCTGGGGGTTAGCACCTTCCCTGTGGTTTTTCCTGGCAGTATTTAGGTGCAACTGCAAAGCAAGGACCCTCTTGTCGACTCAGGGAAGGGGGGTGCAGACATGGCCCAGGCCTTGCTCCTCGGTTCAGAGGCACCCAGCGTCTAGGTGATCCTGGAACCTGTGAGGACAGCGCTCATTGACGAGGGTGCTCTTTCTCTGAGTCTGTACTGCAGGCATCTTCAGGAACTTTCCAGGAGGTGAGGGAACAGCAGTCTTTGTTGCGTTTCTCTCTTAGAAAGGACACCCCAAGGACTTTCCGAGGTTTCTCTAACAGTCTCGAAAGGCAACCTCTAATTCTCACAGCAAGCTCCAGGTCTTACCATTTGTGGTTTCGCTTTCACTTTCCTTTTCATCTATTCTATCCCTTTAAAAAAAAAAAAAATAGCTTGCATTTTAGAGACAGTTCTGAAATAAGTGCAAAGAATTGACCTTACCGAAGTTGAGGGCTGACCTTTTCTCTGGTCTCTTGGGAAGTGATCTGTGAGCTCTCGGGATGTCCTGCCTGATACGTGTCTCTGGGTAACTGGGGGCCTTGGGTCACACCGGCTCGTCTGGTGGTGTGGTTTACTGTGGTGGTCATGTGGACCTTATGCTGGGGCTGGAGACAAGTTCTCTCTTTCAGCTGAAATCTCTCCACATGGCGGCTTTTCTCTGGTGGAAATCTGTCATGGTGGCCACTGGGTTGGATCCCAAGTGCCAGGGAGAGGAAGCGGACTGGGGCAGCAGATAGTGAGAGGAAGTGATTAAGAAAAAGTACACACTTGCACACCACATAGGCGTAAACTCAAAATCTCCCCAAGTGTCTATTTTTATACTCTTCCTTTGTAAAAATTGTTTTTTAAATAACATAACTCCAAAGAGTTATTAACTTTACATCAGCGTAACCCAAGCATGGGGAATTCTCACGTCCTTGCTGGGCCTGAAAGTCGGAAGGAAGAAGGAATTATGCAGTCAGACATTGAGCAATCTGAGCATTTCCTGAAATCTCAGTCATCAACAGCAGCAATTCCTAACCTTTTGGGGGGGCTTACAGAGCCTTTGATAATTTGATGAAAGCTGTGACTCCTTTCTCCAGAAAAAAAAAAAATGCACATAAAAATAAACTCACTTCATGTTCCTCGATCTAAACCAAAATACCCGTGATCTACAATAACAGGCTGGATGGTGATTTTTAATTACAAGCATCTGCGGGTGAAGTTTCCACGCATTTCTGGACTCTCCATTGGAAATGTGAATAAACAGATGAATGCTGCTTGTTGATACATGCATTTCCAGTCCAACTATATTTTAGACTTTAATGTCTGAGTTACCTGAGTACATCTGAAGAGCCACTCAAAGAACTTTTCAGTATAAAGATGAAGCTCGTCAGTCTTTCCAGCAGATAAGTAACATTCAGACAGTATGCACTGAGTACCTGCGACATGCCAAAGCTCACTCAGGTGGTGGTTGCCACTTGAGGCCATTTGAGGAGCCCCTGGGATCAGTCACTGCTTTTCCTGATGGCTCTCCCATTAGGAACCCCACAGGAAACGGAAAAGAATTCTGAGACACCCCTGTCCTTGTTGACACTTTTAAACGGTGTTGTCTGTTACTGATGATTTTTGTTTCACGGTCTCACAGAGTCTTCAGTCTCTCCATGAAGAAAGGGCAACAGATGAGGTACCACTCAGAGAAAACAGCTGCCCCAATACTGTGTTGGCCCCTCCATGAGGGAGGAGGCGCTCCACATTGGTCATATATTTTATTTTTAAAACAGGCCTCTCTGGATGTCGCCTGGGGTCTCGGAGCTGGGCAGGACGAGGCACTGGCCTGGATGGACCAGGCTGGGGGCAGCCCTTCAGGAGTCACACCCTCAGTGAAGCATGCCCCCGCCGCCTCCCGGGGAATTGCTGGGGGTCAGAGGACCACAGCCTCTGCCCATCCCACCTCCTTCTGAGGGGCCTCCAGCAGGCTGCAGCGTTCTCAGAGCTGCTCCTCCTCCGTCTTCCTCTGACCTCCTCCATCTTCTCAGCAAGCAAAATTCTTGCCCTGTAGGTTGACAGGGCAAGAGGAGTGATCGCAGAAAGCAGGAACCATTTGGACTTGTCCGTGTGATTCCGGGAAGGAAGCCGAAGGGGAGTGACGTGGCTGAGCACGCTCCGCTGGGAGTCCCCTGGGCACAGACACCCCGGCGCCCAAGGCTTCCATCTCCAGCCTTCCCTGCTTCGCAGCCTCCAGTCCCCAGCTCCGGTCTCGGTCTCGTGGAGGCTACTCCTCTCCAGGGACACTTGTGCCTCCCTCCCTTCTACCCGCAGCCCCTACCCCCTGCCCACCATCACCTTTGACCTCCCAAGTAGGTTTCAGTGCTATGCCGCCTCACTCCCAAACCTCAGGAGCACAGACAAACCGATGGCAACACTTCAAGCAGATGCTTTATTGATTTAAAGAAAGTAACTCTTCAGCCACAAAATTAAGTTCTCACATATGCAAATGTGCCTCTACACATAAAGCAGCCTCTCACTCTATGACAGTTTTCTGCCAAGGAACTCAAAGCACCTGGAACCCCTTCTGTCCTCACCATACCTCACTGAAGGTGGGGGAGTTTTCTTCTGTCCAACAGGTTTGAAAGCTCAGGTTCACAGTCTCTGAGCGGCTGGCCATCCTCAGCCAGTCCTTGCCAGTGACTCCCAGCTTCACAGCCAGAGACAGATCACCCTGTCAACCCAGGCCATCTCATGGCTTAACAGCCCCTTCCTTCACAAGAAAAGAACAAAGAATCCAGGTGGTGGGGTGAAACACTGTGCATTTAAATGGTAAGATTAGTCAGTAGGTCAGCAAGTGACTAGCAAGGTAAATCCGTTTCCCCCTCTCTCCCCCTCCCCTTCTTTTTGTAAGACTGGCTATTGAATTATGTGTAGAATGTTTCAGGTATTACTGTCTAGTGTCTGCTTAGAATGGAGAAGTTTTCAACTTACTCAAGTGTCTGTATGGACTTGTGTCCATCTGCTAACCAAGACCATCAGGGAATGGAGGCAGAGTTTGCAACACGTGGGTGCCTTCAGAAAGGTCCGTGTGAAACACAGATTATATTGGTGTCATGCGTGTCCTGCTAACGTAACAGAACTAGATCACATCCCTTTAACACAAAATCTGGGTTTTTTCCCCCCAAACTGTTGATTACACAATAAATTTATTATTATATGTAATGTTATGTTGTTTTTGAAATGCCTTTATATATCTGTATGTACATCTCCAGCAGTATTTCAGGGAAATATTAGAGGGAAAAGACAAAAAACATTATTTAGCCATTTAACTTGAAATATTATAAAATAATTCACAATTTCCATGCCAAAACCAACTTTGTTGACTCTTTACAGAGGAAACAGATAGTTTGCCTTTTGGAAGCAAATCTCGGCAAAATGGTGAGTTAGTGGAACTTGTCTTTGGTAATTTTGATTTGCCAGAATGATATCTCTTCTTCCTCAAGAGTAAAGACTTCTGGTGGCATCGCAGATACACTTCGAGTGTTCACTTAGCACAGAAGAGCATGGCTGAATGTTGTCGTTGGTCTCCTGTTTGTATTATTAATTGCATGCGAGTTGCGCTTTCCCAAAATTTCAGTCCAGGACTTCCAGAGACTCCTAAAGACCCTAATCTACCATAATACCTAGAGAGCTTTAGGATTCCATTGGTTGTTTATTTTTTAATACTGAAGAATGTGACTTATGCGAGCTTTAGGAAATTGATTCAACTAAAACCTAAATCTAAGAAGATAAGGTAAAATTACTTGGAAGAAAAAAGAGATTTGAAGCACTTATCCAGATACTTTAGGATAAAAGCATCCTTTTGCAAAAAATATTTCAAATGAGACAAAATGAATTTATTGCATGAATCACATGGACAGTGATCTACATCCTTCAAGTGACTTTTCTTATGTAGCCAATACGGTGTGCCACTTCAGTCCCTTCAGCAGCTCATTTCCAAATTTCCTTATCTCTTGCCGCTGTCCTTTATGTTGGCAGAATTACAATAGACTCAGACCCGTGTGCTTTGAGAGAAAACCTGGCGTGTTCTTGTGAACTCGCCATTCAGTAGTTACCGAGACTCCGAAAAAGTTTGTCTGTGTTCCTCCTGACCGATGGTTTCTGTCACCATCGCAAACATAAGACCTCCTGCATCTGTTCCCATAGCAACAGCCTCATGGGTGACCTCTGGCAGGAGCTCTGTAGCGCCAGCGTGAGCATCCCACGTGCCTGAGACAGTCTGGCCACCAGGAGGAGACTGGCTTTCCTCTCTCCTCCTTCTGCAGTACAAGAAGGAAGCCCCATGCTCTGGCCCAGCTTGAGATGCTGCAAACCCCTCAGCACAAGCTGCTGCCAGGTCTGGGGCAGGCCTCTGGCACCCAGCACCCTTCAGAAGACCATCTGCCAGTCCTTTCCAGTTTTAGCCTCAAGAAGCTGCCCGAGCAGCAAGCTGGGGCCTGATCCAGGCTCACAAAGAGATTCTTCATCCCTCCAGTCCTGGGCTGGCCCAGGCAGCAGCAAGCCAGACTCTCAGGCCCTCGTGGAAGCCAAATAGACTCCCACCAATGCCACACACGGTCCTGGAGTCCCCAAAGCTGTTCTTGGATCTGGAGGTGGTCAGGGACAGAGAAGAGGACCAGCTGGGAACACCTAGAGAAGTGGATGTTGGCAACATGGGGACTCCAGCGTTCTGTGATCTAACACAGCAGGGGCCCAGCCCCTCGGGTGCCACCGCTGCCCCACATCATAAGCCATCGGGTGGGTTGTGCCAGGAGAGGCCTCTGGGCACACCTGCTTCATGCCACTGCATTCAACCGAAGCACCAATAACACACAAACAAGCACCAGTGAAAAACCCAAAGCCTTAACATCCTCTAGGAAACCCTGTGTCGATTTCATGATTCGTAACAGACATTGTTTTAGCATGGAGCTTGTCCCCGGGGTGATCCAGTTACTAAATCAACATCCACTGTCTCGATCCATGCACTCATGCTCCTACCAAAACCAGTTCTGCAGCGCAACAGGGCAGTGTCACCGCATCCTGACAGCTTTGTCCTGACGGGTCGCCGGGGCGTGTTTTCCTTGTTTACATCATTGTATCACCATGAAGGGGCAACAGCGGTTTTGTTCCAGCAGTGTTTTGGCCTTGGGTGGTTGCACGCTCCATCCTAGATTGGGCATTCTTGCACACTGCACGTGTTTGTGGAGAGCAGCGCTCATGGAAGGCAGTAAACCGTCCTTCCATTCCAGAGCATGGATAGTTTACTTTTTTAATCGTCACGTTTTATCGAACCTGCTCGTGGTTCTTCCTCTCTTCCCCCCCGACCTTCTCATCTGCACTTTCCCGTCGTCTCTTTTCCACAAGATGAAAGCACTGCTGAGAGGGGAACTCCATCTCCTTCCAGATAAAGGGAAGGAGCCTAATTGTAAATTTTAAAAATAATGTAAGAAACTGCTTATGTTCTGTCAACAACCAAAAAACAGGAAGAATTGTATCTGTGAACTATCAAGCTGTATCTGTAAATAGATTAAAAAGCACATTATCTTTAATTCATCACTACAGACCTTGTAATCTATTGTATATTCAAATGTTTTACTGTATCAGAAAAAACATGCGATACATTCAGAAAAGCTGGGAGAATAATTCAAAATACAGTATAATTAACTCAAATTTTGTTGTTTGTTTATTCTTGGCATGGCACAATTTCCAAGTGGAAAATGTGCTTACCTTAAATTATCAACCAGAAAATGAATTTATCTGTGAGACTTCTGAGATTTATTTTATTGTTTTTTATTGGAGTATAATTGCTTTGCAGTGTTGTGTTAGTTTCTGCAGTACAACAAAGTGAATCAGGTGCTAAGTTGCTTTAGTCGTGTCCGACTCTTTGTGACCCCCCGACTGTAGCCCACCAGGCTCTTCTGTCCATGGGATTTCCCAGGCAAGAATACTGGAGTGGGGTGCCATTTCCTTCTCCAGAGAATCTTCCTGATCCAGGGTTTGAACCCACGTGTCTTCTATCTCCTGCATTGGCGAGTGGGTTCTTTACCACTAGCGCCACCCAGGAAGCCCCATATATACATATATCCCCTGCTTCTTGGATCTCCCCCACCCTCCTGAGATCTCTTTTTAATGCAATGCCATTCACAGAGCTCACAGTGTGTGTGGCTTTACCATGCAGCCCAAGGGGTCAAAATCTGGTTGTTCCAATTTATTCCGGACTCAGGAATTTCAGGGAGAAGGGGCTGCGGCCTGGGTCCAGCCTGCTTTCCACCAGGCCACCATCAGCTCCCTTTTGCTTGAGAACAAGTATCCAGAACGCAGAGTGGCTACAAGTATCCAGGGCCTCAAGGGCCATTGTCAGTATCAGAAGGTTCAGGAGCCCCTTCCCTCCAGCAGGACATGTACAGACAGACAAGTAGAGAAAGAGGACAAAGAAGTGCCCCCCACCTCACCCGGGGGTCTCTCCTGCTGAGAAAGGGCCGGGGAGGCCTCCGTGGTAAGAAACAAGGATGCGAGGAGTTGGGGAGGTGGGGAATGAGCTTTCGGCTGTGATTTTGCTGAAGTTTGTTCAACACTGAGCTGAGCTCATGGACAGGAGGGAGACAAAAATTATTTTCTTTGGACGGTTTTGAGCCAAAATAGAAGAACGGGGCTCATTTTTTCCAGCGATTTTTTTTTTTTTTTGATCAGTAGTACAGATCCAAAGTAAGCATTTATTCACTGGCCCAATTTCCCAATCTTTTTGCTTAGATGCACAACAGCCAATTCCCTGGGTTGTAAGAGTATTCTGAAAACAGCCCACCAGCCGAGGACTCATAAAACGTGCTTTCCTCATGTGATGGGGTCAGGGTTGCTACACCAACCATGGAGTATGTCGCTCTTCACTCTGAGCTTGACTTTGTTTTAGCCGGCGTTGGGTGAACAGATGTGTGAACCTGGTTAGCAAACATAATACCCAGAGAAGCCGCGCACCTCCTGGGAGAAGACCGAATGAACTCTTCTTTCATTTTTAAATTCAAACCAACCATCTATTAGGAGAAAAGCCTTACCCTCCTAGCCAGCAAGTGATGTGCACGGGCGGAGAGGAGAAGGGTGTTTAGATGTTTTGTATCAACAAATGCCCTGCTGGCAGAAGGGTTTTGTCTATGAAGGAAACACTGTTCACCTCTCGCCTCCAGTTATCAGGCTCTTGTGGAAGTCAGAAAGCATTCCTTTAAGTAGCATGCCTTTGGTGGCCCGGTGGCTCTCCTGACATTAGGATTGTCACCTGGTGGCCCCCAGACCTTCCCTGCGCGCTCGGAGATGGGACCTTCCTTGTCCATCACCAATCGGAGAGACGCAGCCAGCAATACCTAGGCCACACGTTCTTCTGGAAAACAGGAAAGGACCTTGTATAACGATCTCTCATAGCCAAAGGGATCTGGCAATAAATGTTAAGACTGAAGGATCCCAGTCTCCATTTTTAAAAGGGCATTAGTTTGGGTTTTGGTTTATCAATTAATTTTTCTGGAGGGCTTTTTCTTTTTTCTCAGTCAGATTACTCACTCTGGTCTGTTGTGAAGCAGTCAGTTTAATTTCATGGCTTTCATAAGTTTACAGGAACATAAAGTTTTGATGCCAATGAAATTGATTAGAATTCTCCATTATCCAGTGTAGTTAGTGCCCATCTGTCCTGCATTATGCTTCCAGTGGCGGCTGACAATGGCACTCGCCATCCATCGGCCTCATGCCCATGTATCATGCACGCAGGGACAGGCGCAAGCACGGGGACCCCAGGCTGGTCCTAAAATAAGGCCCGTCTGCAACTTGAGTTCAAGCGCCCACCAAGGCGAGTGACCGGGAAAGGCGTGCGCGCGTACACACACACACACTCTCGTGTGCTCTTGACAATAGATTTAGAAACAATCCAGCCAGCTCAGCAAATGTCACTTTGTTTCTGTCTGCTCTCCCTTTCATTGGCAATAAACCTGACAAAAAACTTCCAGAATGAAAATGAGAAGGCTCGCATTGGAAGGAGATGCTGGCCGGCAGCCACAGACTCAGAGGATGTATTTTGCTCTTGTGTTTCTGCCAATAACTCCTTGGCCCCCACGTGCTCCACACAGGCCGGGCCCGAGGGGGATCCTGACCGGTCAGCAGCACACAGGCCACGGAAAACCCCCAGCGGAGAAGGGAGCTTCCTCAGCTCCAGAACAAACCGTCCCTTCCCAGTCAGGGCCGCTCAGTCCACAGAGCTGGGTGATCCCACCTCCTGGGGGCCTCCACTCACTCAGCTTGAACCCAGGAACATCCACGTACATCTGGCTTCCTTGACCAGCCCCCCAGTTAGGGGATCCTCCAGTTTAGGAAGGAAGAAAGGGAAGTGGGGAGGAAGGAAGTTCAGAGAGAAAGAAGGAAGGAAGAAGAAGGCAAGGAAAGAGGAAAGTCGGGGCGGGGGAGAAAAGAGAAAGAAAGGGAGAGCGCGCGCAAGAGAAGGCAAATACTTTCACTGCTTTTAAAGTAGATTTGATTTTTAAATCCGTTTCTGGATCCCATTTTCAGAACACGTCTCCTACAGTCAGTGTCCTGCCTCTGGTGGCACAGAAGAGCTGGAGTTCATACCTTGTTGTGTGTGTTGGGGGGTGGTCCTGGAGGGCGGGGGTGGTCCTCTCATGGAGTTTTGAGCTGAACCCCGGAAGGCACTGGTGTTGGTTCCTTCCCTGTGCAGCTGGTGAGGTGCCCCACTTCGGATGTGGGGTGGTGGAGGGAGCACCCTGGCTTAGAGGAGCAAGACTGACTCGGGCCTAACAGAGGTTGGAGGAAAGACTCAAGGCTCCAGAAGGCCCACTGGGAGAGGGGTGGGTGAGGCGGGAGGGTCTAGCCCCTCACTAAGCTCTCCTGGACCCGGGAGCTCCGGGGCCGGGGGCCTGCACCAGGCACAAGAGAAGTGAGGGGGACAGGCTGGCAGCCTCTTTAGCCAGAGGCTCAGAAGATCCTGAAGGGGCAGGGCCAGGACCACCATCAAGTTTCCCAGGAAGCAACTGAACGCTCTCCAGCCTCCCATGAGTGTTCCTTCACCCAGAAGACAGCCTGGCAGCTGAGGACCCAAGACCCCAGGGCCTGGCCTGAGTCTGAGACAGCTGAGGTCATGTCAGGAGAGAAGAGCCCCAGGAATTGGCTCTGAGGGGGAGATCCCGCCCCCACCCCCCACAGCCACGTGTAGCCCAGCAGTGGGACCTGGAACGTTCCAGAAACATTAAAGCTTGCCGTGCAGGGAGGGCAGCTCAGGAGCAGGGTTGAAGGCAGGAGGAAGGAGCCGCTGAATGAGGCTCCTTTCATGCGGAGCCCAAGGCTATATATAACCAGGCAGCTGCTCCACAGCTGGTGCAGAGCTGTCCGGGCAGGGGGAGGTGAGGCTGGGCAGTGAGACAGCAGCACCCCTGCACCTCTGAGCTGCGGGGGAGTCCTGGGCAGCAGAGAGACTGCGAGCCTCCCTTCCTGACGCCTGGCGCCAGCAGCCGGTCAAGACGGGACAAAAGAGACACAGGGCCTCTGTGCAACCCTCCATTCCAAAGACCCTCCCTGTGGCCCTGGCCCTGCTGTTTGCATATCAGTGTTGGCGCTTTTTAAAATAAATCTTTTTCTTTTTATTGAGATATAGCATCTGTGATGCACACACAGCTCAGTGAGTTTCATATGTAGGTATACACCCACGTAACTATCATACGGATCAAAGTACAGGGCATTCCGAGCAGCAGAAGGGACGATCTTATGTCGTGTCATCAAACCCCACCCCCAGTCCAAGGGAATCCCTGTTTTGATCTCTGTCATTGTCGATGATTTCTTCCTTTCAACTTCACGGGTGATTCACCTCACTGGAATCCCACAGGAAGCACTGCTTTGTATCTGGTTTCCTTTGGGCACTGACATGCCTGTGAGATTCCTCCACCTTGTGGATAGCAGAACTCTGTCCTTTTTCATTGCTTTATACTATTCCATTGTTTGATGAGACTGTGATTTATTTCTCCATTCTCCTGCTGAGGGTCACTGGACTGTTTCCCATTTGGAGCTCTGATGAATAACACTTCATTTGGGATTCTTGTCAGTGTTGGCATATGTCAGAGCAGGTTTGGAAATAAATTCTGGTGGGGATCTGACTGGTACACCCTCAGTTCAGTTCAGTCGCTCAGTCATGTCCGACTCTTTGTGACCCCGTGCACTGCAGCACACCAGGCTTCCCTGCCCATCAGCAACTCCCAGAGCTTGCTCAAACTCATGACTATGTCAGTGATACCAGTCAGTGATGCCATCCAATCATCTCATCCTCTGTTGCCACCTTCTCCTCTTGCCCTCAGTCTTTCCCAGCATCAGGGTCTTTTCCAGTGAGTCAGCTCTTTGGATCAGGTGGCCAAAGTATTGGAGTTTCAACTTCAGCATCAGTCCTTCCAATGAATATTCAGGATTGATTTCCTTAAGGATTGACTGGTTTGATCTCCTTGCTGTCCAAGGGACTCTCAAGAGCCTTCTCCAAAACCACAGTTTACCCTCAGTGGATGGCAATTTGGCAACAGTGGGCAAAAAATCAGAAAATCATACACCTTTCTGAGAATTTATTCTGCGGATCTGCTCAAACATGCAAAACACCTTGTGTGTATGGTTCTTCATTACAGCACTTATTTGTAAAAGCTAGAGTTCTGACTTTTTGTTGTTATGTTCTTTGTATAGTCTGGATACTCGGCCTTATCAGACACAGAATTTGCAATATTTTCTCCTATTTTGCAGGTTGTCTCTTCACTTTCTTGATCATGTCCACTGATACACATTTTTCATTTCAATGAAGTCCAATATGTCTGTCTTTTCTTTTGCTGCTTGCGCTTTTGGTGTCCTGAGATTCTACTGCTGAAACAAGAGTCGTGAAGCTTTGCCCCTGTATTTCTTCTAGGAATTTTATGGAATATAAACCCACTTCTTAAGTGTGGGCTGCGCCTCACAGTTTTGCTGCAAAGAGCACAGTATGGAAAATGGGAAGAAAGGAATAACCATACAGCCGAGAAACCTGAGCAACATACCTCAGCCAGGTGATCAGGTGGTAAGTCGACAGTGATAAGCCATGTTGACAGCATGGGCCTCAATACGACGAGACTGGCATGCTTATGGGCTCAACTGTGACCCCTAAAAATTCATATGTTGAAGTCCTAACTCCCAGTACCTCCGAATGTGAATGTATTTGGAGAGAGGATCTTTTAGGAGATGATTAAGGCTTCCAGGTGGCTCAATAGTAAAGAATCCACCAACCAAGCAGGCAGGATTTGACCTGGGTTTGATCCCTGGGTCGGGAAGATCCCTTAGAGAAGGAAATGGCAACCCACTCCAGGATTCTTGCCCAGGAAGCCCCATGGACAGAGAAGCCTGGCGGGCTACAGTCTACGGGGTTGCAAAGAGTCAGACATAACTTAGTGACTAAATAACCAACAAGGTTATTTAATTTAACTAAATTAATTTAACTAAATGACCAACAAGGGCATTGGGATGGGCCCTCATCCAGCATGACTGGTGTCCTTACAAGAGGAGATTCGGACTGAGAGGAACAAGTGAGGACAGAGGGCGAAGGTGGCTGTGTACAAACCAAGGAGAGAGGCCTCGGGAGGAGCCAGCCCTGGGCACACCTGGAGCTTGGACTGTCAGCCTACAGGACTGTGAGAGAATAAACTACTGTTTAAGTCTCCCGCTCTGCAGTACTTCTTTCAGCAGGCGGAGTGGATGCAACAGGCCCTTTACCTCCAAGGTCTTCGGCTCCAGAACCCATAACCCCATGCTAATCATAAGAAAAACATCAGACAGATCCCAGTTAGGGACATTTCATGAACTATCTGACCAGTCCTCCTCAAAACTGCTAAGGTATCAAAAAATCAAGGTTTAAAAGAAAGCCTGAGAAACTGTTACAGCCAAGAGGAGCCCGAGGAGACATGACAGCTAAATGTAATGAGGTGTCCAGGATGGAGCCCTGGAAGAGAAAAGGGGGTTCAGGTAAAAATGAAGGAAATCACAATGAAGTGTGAACTTCAGTTAATGGTGACAAAGGTACCACAGTCATGTCAGATGTTAGTAACAGAGGAAACTGGAAGCGAAGTATATGAGCAGCCTGTACTCTCACCAGCTTTTCTGTAAATCTAACACTATAATAAAACTAAAAATTTACTTTTTAAAGTGGACAAAAGATTTGAACAGACATTTCAACAAAAATATTCAAATGGCCAATAAGCACTTGAAAAGATGCTCAACATTATCATTCATTAGGAAAATGTAAGTTAAAACTATAGTTAGGTGGGAATTTCCGAGCAGTCCAGTGGTTAGAATTCTGTGCTTTCATTGCCAAGGACCCAGGTTCAATCCCTGGTCAGGGAATTAAGATTCCACAAGCCCATGGCATGGCCAAAAAGAAGTAAAATAGACTTGAAAAAAAACACAACTACAATTAGGTGCCACTTCACACCCACTAGGAAGGGTATCATCAAAAAGAAATCAATGTTGGCAAGCATGTGGAGGACTGAAATTATATTGCTGATGGGAATTTAAAATGGTACAGCTACTTTGGGGAAAAAAAATTGACAGTGTTTAAAGATGTTAAGCATAAATATACCATAATATCCAGTAATTTCCATTTCTAGATACTTACCAAAGAGACATGAAGTGCAGCGCTGGTGGTATAGTGGTGAGCGTAGCTGCCTTCCAAAGAGACATGAAAACATCTGTCCACACAAAGGTCTGAATGTGACTGCCCATAGATGTGTTATTCATAAAAGCCCCAAAATACAAATAACCTAAATGTGTCATCAACTAATAAGCAAAATGGGACCCATCCATGCAACGGGCTGCTATTCATCCGTAAAGAAGAACGAAGCTCTGACACACTCTACAACACAGATAAACTTTGAAAACACCACACTCGGTGAGAGAAACCAGACACAAAAGACCACACATACAGCACTGCCATCAACGCAAAATGTCAACAGAGATAGAAGGAAGGTCAGGGTCTGCCCGAGGACTCGGGATGAAAATGAGGATAGACTGCAATTTATCACCAGCAAAAGTTAGGGGATAGAAATGTTCTAGAATTGGATTATGATGATGGAGTAGGTGAGTTTCCTACTATTTATTGTTTTGTGATTGTGTATTTTCCAAGGTCTGACTCAGAGATTGGCAAATAAGTGTTAGTTGAAGAAATTCCTAAAATATAATGGGGAGGGAGAAAAAAGAAATAACAGGTAACATAGAGAAAGACCATTTTACAGAAGCTAACTCAAGTTTCTCAAAAGGAAATATTTTAAGTATTCAGAACTGCAAGATGACACCTTACTTCAAATGCGTTTGGCTGCTGGATTTTCTGGGATGTTCTGCATTAGGGAGGGGCCCCTGTTAACAGCAACCACACTGATGGTTCCCTGGTTCTAAAGCTGTTATACAACACCTAAAGCACTCTGCATGAAAATAACCCTGAACAAAACTAGATCCTTTTGGGGTAGGGACTTAACAGTGTCTCAGGGTCCTCATTGCAACGCTCCTCTCCTTACATTTTAGTGGAAAGGGAAAACTTGACTTTGGTTCGGATAAATTTCCTGTGTTATAAAAATGTGATTTTCTTGCCAATCTGCAGTCCTCTGTGGCACGTGTTGAGCAGGAAAACTTGGAAGAATCGTCCAGATTTGCTAACAGAGAGGAACAATCCACCTGAAAAAAAAACAGCCTCCTGTCCCCCCGCACCCCCTCTCCACCCCCTCAGTAAGAGGAGGCAGGAGGAAATGAGCTTAACATGCCGTCCACCTTCTTCAGGGGCCGGGCAAGGGCTGGGTCTTGAGAAGTTCTTGCACGTGATCCTCCCGACAGTCGTGCTAATGAAGCGAGGAACCGCCCTCTCCCCCTGCCCCCGCCTCTCCGCCAGGATTCCCCGGGGCTCCAAAGATTCCCAGGAGCCGGGCCGGGCCCGCCGGCGGGCGCCACCTAGCGCTGCCAGTGCCCGCAGTCGGCCCTCCCCGCGCGTCCCAGCGGCCCCGATCCGGAACACCTGAGTCCCAGGTCCCTGGATAAACGTAAGCAGGAGGAACAGCGCGAGTCCGCCCTGCGCTCGCGATGCTTCTGCCCCGCGTCCTGCAGGGGTTTCTGATGCGCAGTGAAAGGCGCTGGACCGGGAGCAGGGCTGGGACGAGGTTCTAGCCCAGCCTCAGTCCTCAAGGATCTGTTTCTTCTAGAGAAGCAGAAGGGAGTGGCCCTGAGACCATCCAGGGAGTTCTAGCAGTAAAAGTCCGAGTCCAAGAGCACAGTGTACTCCCAGCCCCTAATTCACCCGTTCGGTTCAGTTCAGTTCAGTCGCTCAGTTGTGTCCTACTCTTTGCGACACCATGAATCGCAGCATGCCAGGCCTCCCTGTCAATCACCAACTCCCGGAGTTTACCCAAACTCATGTCCATCGAGTCGGTGATGCCATCCAGCCATCTCATTCTCTGTAGTCCCCTTCTCCTCCTGGCCCCAATCCCTCCCAGCATCAGGGGCTTTTCCAATGAGTCAGCTGGTGGCCAAAGTATTGGAGTTTCAGCTTCAGCATCAGTCCTTCCAATGAACACCCAGGTCTGATCTCCTTTAGGATGGACTGGTTAGATCTCCTTGCAGTCCAAGGGACTCTCAAGAGTCTTCTCCTCTTGGAGAAGTTCAAAAGCATCAATTCTTTGGCGCTCAGCTTTCTTCACAGTCCAACTCTCACATCCATACAGGACCACTATTATGCACCTGCTGCTGCTGCTGCTGCTAAGTCGCTTCAGTCGTGTCCGACTCTGTGCGACCCCCTAGATGGCAGCACACAAGGTTCCGCCATCCCTGGGATACTCCAGGCAAGAACACTGGAGTGGGTTGCCATTTCCTTCTCCAATGCATGAAAGTGAAAAATGAAAGTGAAGTTGCTCAGTCGCCACCCCATGGACTGCAGCCGACCAGGCTCCTCCGTCCTACAAAATGACGAAACAAGTAAACTGATATGCTCTTTCTACCAATTATTCTGAACTGACCTTCAACGAGTCAAGGGTAAAGGCCCTGTCCTTAGACATTCCTATCCAAGAGGGACTGAATCTGAATTCAACCCCTTTTATGGGCTGTATTGTGTCCCCCCAAATCCATATGTTGAAGCCCTAACCCCTAGTCCCTCAGACTGTGACTGCATTTAGATATGGGATCTTAAAAGAGATGTTCATTCCAAAGGAGGCCTGTTATGGTCGGCCCCAGTCCAGTCCATCTGGGGTCCTTATAAGAAGAGTAGGAGTCACAGAGGACAGACCATGTGAGCACAGAGTGATAAAGCCAAGGGGACCTTCACCTTGGACTTCCAACCTCCAAAAGAGTGAGAAAATTAATGTCTGTTGTTGAAGGAATACAGTCTGGGGTAATTTGTTATGGCAGTCCAAGCAAACAAACACACCCCTCTCCCCAACCCCAAGGAATTCAAGGGTGGAGTCCAGGAGCCTGGTGTGCACATTTCTTCCTGTCCAAACTGTTGCCCTTTTGTTCGAACTGTTCAGCGTCCCACCTGGCATGTGATAAGCACAGAGCCATTCTTAAGAACACACAACACCTGGGTAGGACAAGGAGTATTCCCCCTCCCACATCTGAGCTGTAGTCCCATTCTCCAGATGAGGAAACTGAAGCTTCTTAAGGCTGCATAAGTTGTCTAAGGTCACACAACCTTTTAAATGTGAAACCAGGATGGAAAACTCAAACCCAGGTCATTTATTTCCAGATACTCATGCTCCTTTTAATTTGTTTAATCCAGTTTCCCTATTAAAATGCATATATTTAAAGTCTACAGTCCAATGAGTTTTGGCAAATGTATGCACAGCCACATAAGCACCATCACAATCAATCAAGATATTTGCAGCCCTCCAGAAAATTCCCTCATTCTCCTGTATAGTCAATTCCCCAACCCCAAGCTCTGCTCCAGCCAACTATAGATCTGATTTCTAATGCTGCTTCTAGAGCTTTGTATAACTTGAATTATTCTGTGTGTACTGTTTTCTTTGGTTCAACATAATGTCTCTGAGACCCAACCATGTTTTCTGTATCAGCTGTTGTCTCCTTTTTATTACTGAGTAGAATTCTATTGTGTGGATCTGTCCTAAATATGTTTATTCCTTCATTAGTTGAGGGACTGATTTGTTTGTTTCCACTTTTAAAATCTGGTTGAGAAATCTGATTGTTTCCACTTTTTAGCTATTATGAGTAATGCTGCTATGAACATTTTCTCAATGGCACCCCACTCCAGTACTCTTGTCTGGAAAATCCCATGGACAGAGGAGCCTGGTAGGCTGCAGTCCATGCTAAGGGTCGGACATGACTGAGTGACTTCACTTTCACTTTTCACTTTCATGCACTGGAGAAGGAAATGGCAACCCACTCCAGTGTTCTTGCCTGGAGAATCCCAGAGACGGGGGAGCCTGGTGGGCTGCACAGAGTCGGACACGACTGAAGTGACTTAGCAGCAGCAGCAGCAGTGGAGTTGCTGATCATGGATAAGTATATGTCTAATAGTAAAAGAAGCCGGTTTTCAAAAGTGGTGTACCACTTTACACTCCTACCAGTAGGGCTGGAGAGTTCTGGTTACTCCACAACTTGCCCCTGCCTCCCTCTGAAGCCCAACGAGGCCAGGAATGGCCAGAGACCTGGGAGAAGGACTGGGAGGAGAACCAAGAGTAAGTCCAGGAGGAGGAGGAGGAGAGTGATGAGGAGGACAGGGAGGAGCCCAGGACCAGGAGTCAGGCCTGCCGCAGGGAAAGCCTAGGTACAGGCCCAGCCCTTAGTCTGTCTGGAGGACGGAGGTGTAGCATCCAGATCCGGCAGAGGGACAGTGAGCAGGAAGCATCAACAGCACAGCCCCGAACCCATGAAGCAGGGACAGGCGGCTCTGGTGAGAGAACGTTCCAGAACGCCGAGCTTAGATGCAGACGCAGAAGGCTCCGCACAAGAGCAGAGTGCAAGTTGAGCAGCTCTCCCGCGAGCGAAGCAGAGACAGGTGGGTGGAGACAGCAAAAGAGATATTACGAGACCCTGGGATCCCGGGAACCGATGCCGCGTGTGGAGAGAGGGGCGTCTCGTCGCTCCAGCAGGAAGGTGCCCCCAGCCCACCGCTGGTCCTCCCGCTGCCCTTGAAGTGCCGTGCCTCCCTCCGCTGCAGGCAGGCCCAGGCGGGGACGGTCCCGCTCCTCCGAGGCCTTCCTCCGGGTCGGTCCCGTGTCTTCTGTCCTGAGGAGACTGAGCGACCGAAGAGGTGACGTCCCGGCGTGCGGCCCCGCGCTCCCGGTAGGTCAGGGTGTTTGGCGAGACGACTTTGCTTTCCTCTAAGGAGTGGGGAGACTGTTGAGGAAGAGCCCTTCTGAGCAAAGGTTTGTTGTTGCTGTTGTTTTTAAGAATTTTAAAATATTTATTTCTTTTTGGCTGCGTCGGGTTTTAGTTGCTGCGTAGGGCTCAGTTTCCCCACAGCATTTGGGCTCTTAGTTCCCAAAGGAGGGATCAAACCGTCGTCCCCTGAATTGGCAGGTGGATTCTTAACCAGTGGATCACCCTGAGCAAAAGGTTTTAAATCAGAAGTTAAAACCAAGCCTTGTGCACCGTTGGTAGGAAGGTAAAATGGTGTGTTGCCTGTGGAAAACAGTAGGTGGGACTGCCCCCTCCCCCAAGCAATCCCACATTTGGGTGAATATCCTGAGGAAATTGAAAGCAGGGTCTCCAAGAGGAATTCACACCCTCATGTTCCTAACAGCACAGTTAACATGAGCTGAGACATGGAAGCAGGCAAAGGGGCGTTGATGGGTGAGTTAGTCGGTGTTAGTCGCTCAGCCATGTCCAACCCTTTGTGATCCCATTGACTGTAGCCAGCCAGGCTCCTCTGTCCATGGGATTCTCCAGGCAAGAATACTAGAATGGGTTTCCATTCCCGCGGGATCTTCCAAACCCAGGAATTGAACCCAGGTCTCCTACATTGCAGGCAGATTCTTTACCATCTGAGCCACCAGTGGGTGAAGGGATGAGCAAACATGCCAAGTTCATATGATGACAGTGACCCAGCCTTGACAAGGAAGGCAATCCTGACACAGGCGACAGCATGGATGGACATGGATGGACATGCCAGTCACGGAAGGACAGGGCATGTATGATCCATTCATATGAGGTCCCTGGAGCAGACTGATTCATAGAGGGGGATGGTGGGGGATGCGGCTGGGGGAGGGGAGGGGAGTGAGAGTTGAATGGAGACAGTTTCAGTTTTACAATATGAAAAGAGCATGGAAGGTGGTGATGATGGCACAACCACGTGAATGTTCCTAACACCACTGGACTGGTCACTTGAAAATGATAAATTTTGTGTTATATACATTTTACCCAATAAAAAGAGATAGATAGACCAAAAAAATTTTTTTAGTCATTCTGGTGGGTGTGTGCTACTACTCATAGTAGTTTTAATTTGCATTTCTCTGGCCCTAAACATTAATGATCTTAAGCATCTTTTTACAAGTGTGTGAGTGCTCAGTTGCTCAGTCTGGACTCTGCGACCCTATTGGCTGTAGCCTGCCAGGCTCCTCTGTCCTTGGATTCTCCAGGCAAGAATCCTGGAATGGGTTGCATTTCCTCCTCCAGGGGCTCTTCTTGACCTAGGGATCTTTTCATATGCAGATTTTTATTTGGTTTCTTCGTTTGTGACGTGTCCAAGTCTTTTGCCCATTTTTAGAGGTTTTTTTTTTTTTAAAAATCAAGATGGTGACTGCAGCCATGAAATTAAAAGACGCTTACTCCTTGGAAGGAAAGTTATGACCAACCTAGATAGCATATTCAAAAGCAGAGACATTACTTTGCCAACAAAGGTCCGTCTAGTCAAGGCTATGGTTTTTCCTGTGGTCATGTATGGATGTGAGAGTTGGACTGTGAAGAAGGCTGAGCGCCGAAGAATTGATGCTTTTGAACTGTAATGTTGGAGAAGACTCTTGAGAGTCCCTTGGACTGTAAGGAGATCCAACCAGTCCATTCTGAAGGAGATCAGCCTCGGGATTTCTTTGGAAGGAATGATGCTAAAGCTGAAACTCCAGTACTTTGGCCATCTCATGCGAAGAGTTGACTCATTGGAAAAGACTCTGATGCTGGGAGGGATTGGGGGCAGGAGGAGAAGGGGACGACAGAGGATGAGATGGCTGGATGGCATCACTGACTCGATGGACGTGAGTCTGAGTGAGCTCCGGGAGTTGGTGATGGACAGGGAGGCCTGGCGTGCTTCGATTCATGGGGTCACAAAGAGTCAGACACGACTGAGTGACTGATCTTATCTGATACTTCATATAACAAAATTCACTATTTTTAATATATTCACTGTGCTGTGCAACCATTGCCACTAATTCCAAAACATTTCCATCACTTTAAAAGAAACCCACATCTATTAACTTATGTTTTTCTTCTTTCTTTCCTTTTATGGGAAAAAGGAATGTTAAGATTCCAGAAGAAACCTACACTACATCTTATCTCAATGAAAGAGTAACTGGAAATTTCAACACAAAGGGAAAGAGTCTATAGATGAAAATAAGTATAGGAGAATTCATTGTAATATACTTAAAACTTTTCCATGGGTTTAAATTTTTTCAAAATAAATACATTTAATTAATTTAAAAAGGGAGTCCTTTGGCATAGAGAAATGGTGAAACTGCACAACTCATATTGGGATTTTAACTCACTGTCTTTTTTATAATTAAATTTGTTTATTTTTAATTGAAGAAAACTCACTTTTAATTGAACTCACACATTTGGTCTCAGGACTTGATGAAGTTCTTAATGAAGTTCTTTATGTCTCAAAAAGAATTCAGTGAGAGACAGGGAAAGGTAAGAAGTGGGATTCCTAGGTGGCGCTAGTGGTAAAGAACCCATCTGCCAATGCAGGAGATGTAAGAGATATGGGTTCAATCCCTGGGTCAGGAAGATCCCTGGGAGGAGGGCATGGCAACCCACTCCAGTATCCTTGCCTGAAGTACCCCATGGATAGAGGAGCCTGGAGGGCTACAGTCCATAGAGTCGCAAAGAGTCAGACACAACTGAAGCGACTTCACACACAGCGCAAGAAGTGGACTTATTTAGAGAGAGATGCGTTCCATAGACAGAATGCAGTCTGTCTCGAAAGGCAAGAATGGCCTTGGGAGAAGCACAGTGCACAGACTGATTGTGGGCCATCTCAGAAGGTACGAGGGTTCAAAATATGGGGTGGTTAGTTTTTAATGAGCTGGGTAATTTCATAGGCTAATGAGTGGAAGGATTATTCCAACTATTTTAGGAAAGCAGAGGAGATTTCCAGGAGTTGAGCCTCAGAACGGTCATGGCACTTGTGGCTGTGTCATTTACCTAATGTATTACAATGAATGGCGACTGCAGCCTTGAAATTAAAAGATGCTTGCTCCTTGGAAGAAAAGCTATGACAAACATAGACAGCAGAGGTGTTTTTTGTTTGTTTGTTTTGTTTTTTAATCACAAACCTAAAAAGCAGAGATATCACTTTGCCAACAGAGATCCATAGAGTTAAAACTATGGTTTTTCCAGTAGTCATGTACTGATGTGAGAGTTGGACCATAAAGAAGGCTGAGTGCCAAAGAAGTGATGCTTTTGAATTGTGCTGGGAAAGACTCTTGGACAGAGAGTCCCTTGGACAGCAAGGAGATCTAACCAGTCAATCCTAAAGGCAATCAACTCTGAATATTCATTGGAAGGACTGATGCTGAAGCTCTAATACTTTGGCCACCTGATGTGAAGAGCTGACTCACTCGAAAAGACCCTGATGCTGGAAAAGATTGAGGGCAGGAGGAGAAGGTGGTGACAGAGGATGAGATGGTTGGATGGCATCACTGACTCAATGGACATGAGTTTGAGCAACTCCAGGAGATAGTTAAGAACAGGGAAGCCTGGTGTACTGCAGTCCGTGGGGGTAGCAAAGAGTCAGACATGACTTAATGACTGAACAACAGCAACAATTATCTGAATTCATCTTATTTCTTTTTCATGCCTTACTGTAGGGGCTAGGACCTGCAGTACAATGTCTACTAGATGTAGTGAAAACAAATGTCTTCTTTCTTCTCCCAATTATAGGAGGAAAGGACTCAGTCTTTCACTAGTAAGTTTGATGTCCATTGTAGGTTTTTCATAGGTGCTCTTCTATTTTTAGTTTGCTGAGAGTTTTTCTCGTGAATGAATGATGAATTTTGTCAAATGCTTTCTCTGAACTTACTGAGATGATCATATGGTTTTTCTTTTATTCTATTTTAGTGGGTTACATTGATTGATTTTCAAATGTCTACCTAATCATATATTCCTGGGGTAAACCTCATATGGTTCTGATTCTTTGACTATATTACTAGATTTTATTTGCTATCATTCTGTTGAGGATTTTTCTGTTTGCATTCATGAGCGATATTGGTCCGTAGTTTTTTAAAAAAACTTTTACAGAGCCCTACTTCCTCCTTAAGTAAAATGTAAGGGTTGGGGAAGTCCTCCCCACAGAGGGTATTTCCAAGTCTAAGGTTCTCTCCAGGTAAGGCTCTAGTCCCAGAAATGCCCTAATAAGCAGCCAGTGTCAGCGAGATGAGATATGCTGGCTAAGAGTTCCCCCTGGGTCATTTAGTACATACATTTGATGGGTAAAGCTGATGCCAAGATCTGAGCTTCTCCTATACAGGTTCAAGAATTCAGCTTTATCAGATCACCCAATGGTGTTAATTTCCTAGGAAATTGCATCATACTGTGCAAGCCCACAGAGACTAAATGATTAGATCAGTGTCTTTTTATGAATTTATGATAGAAGTATACCGTTCCTGAAATCTGAATATTCATGCCTTTTATTCAAGGAACATACTCCCTGACTTAGTCTCTCAATATTCAAGAAACCAGGTTAGTCATGCAAAGGGTTCTTGGCACACCCAGAGGCCAAGCGCAGGGAGCTGGGCAGTGCTAGGTTGGTTTTATCCAGGCTGGGGTGGAATATGGAGTCTTTCCATTCCTAGCTGGTGATCCTGTGCCAGAGTCCCTCTGCCATTGTTAGCGCTAAATAAACAAGGGCAAATTCTTAGCCTTAGGCAATCCTAGACTTAGTCCAGGCCACTATCTTATAGCCTTTCTCGTGTTGCAGTTAATTGAAAAACTGCTGATTTTACATTTGCTCTCATTTTGCCTCCGTGATGGAGGCTTAAGACACCCTGAAATGGGGACAGCAAATATTCTATATCTTTCAAAAATCTTTGTGAAAAATGACACCTGCACAGAAAATTGCACAAAAGAAAACAATGTACTACCCAATGGCTAATCACAAGGCAAATACTTGCACAAGCACTACCCACGTCGAGAGGTAGAACACTGGCGGCAGTCCAGAACCCCCCGTGTGCCCTTTCTGTCACAAATCTCCGTTCCCATCTTGATTTTTGGTTAATCTGTTCTTTGTGTTTACCTATAATTTCCCACCAAAACGTGCATTCCTAAATCCTATGACTCTGTGTGTGTGTGTGGTTTCTTTTTCAGTCAGTCATGTTGCTGTACGTTGTTAATTCACTTTCATCCCATCCTTTGGATATTTCACAACTTATTCACCCATTCTACTGTTGGTAGATTAAAAAAATATTTTGGCTGTGCCCTGAAGCATGTGGGATTTTAGTTTCCCAACCAGGGATCCAACCCATGCCCCCTGCATTGTAAACACAGAGTCTTAACCCCTGGACACCAGAGAAGTCCCTCCTGATAAATTTTTGGATTACCAAAAATCCAAACTTTTGGATTTTTTTATTTATCCCTCCCTATTTTTTAATTGTTTCCATTTTCTGAAGTCAGTTTGTCAAGTTCTAGTTTTTAAAAAATCCTTTGAGATTTTGATTAGGATTTCTTTGGATCTACAGATCAGTTTGAGAATTGATATTAACATTATTGTCTTCTTATCCTTAAATGTATTTATTTAGGTCTTTTAAAATTTGAAGTAATTTTTTTTAGTTTTATATTTAGAGATCTTCTCTTAAAGTTTTGGGAGTTAGGAAGACAAATATTGGTATCTAACTCATATTGTGTGTGTTTTTTTTTTTTTTTTACTGTATATAAAACTGCACATTTAGTGACATTTTGTTTCAGTGAATATACTTAACATAGACTTTTTAAAATAGTTGATTTAAGTCGTGTTAGTTTTGGGTGTACAGCACAGTGATTGAGTTATCTACATGCGTGTGTACATGTGTGTTCAGTCCTGTCTGACTCTTCGTGACCCAATGGACCTAGCCCGCCAGGTTCCTCTGTCCATAGGATTCCCCAGGCAAGAATACTGCAGTAGGTAGCCATTCCCTTCTCCAGGGGATCTTCCCAACCCGGGAACTGAACCCAGGTCTCCTGCATTGCGAACAGGTTCTTTATCAATGAGCCACCAGGGAAGCCCCCTATATAAACATGTACATATATGTATATTCTTCTTCAGATTCTTTTTTCTTATGGATTATTACAAAATATTGACTATAGTTCCCTGGGCTGTACAGTAGGTCCCTGTTGATTATCTGGTTTATATAGAGTAGTGTGTATGTGTCAGTCCCAACCTCCTAATTTATTCCTCCCTATTTGGAGGTCTTTGCATACTTTTTTTAGTTTTATTTTTAGACGTGAGTATTTTTAAAGTATTGCAGATGGTGTCTTTTAAATTTCTTTTATGTTTATTACTGGGACACTCTTGTTTTTGTATATTGACTCTATATCCAGTTACCTTACTAAAATATTTTATTAATTCTAATATAATCAGTCGAGTCATTTGGATTTTCTTCATATAGAATCATTAGCTGAGAATAATTACTGTCTTAGATTTTTTTTTCCCCCCTCTGTCCAACCCTTATAACATTTATCTCTTTTTCTTGCCTGTTGTACTGGTCAAAGCCTCCAGCAAAATGTTGAATAGAAATGATGGTTGTGAGCTTTCTTATATACAATCTCAAGGATAAGTTGAAATCTTACCATTTCAACTTTTTACCAAATATGGTATTTACCAAGTAACATCGGGTTTTTTTTAATCCATACTTTAAAAAAATATTTTATTTGTTTATTTATCGGGCTGTGCCAGGACGGGGAAGCCTGGTGGGCTGCTGTCTATGGGGTCGCACAGAGTTGGACACGACTGAAGTGACTTAGCAGCAGCAGCAGCAGCAGCAGCAGCAGCAGCCAGGTCTTAGATGCAGCATGCAATGCCTTTGTTGCCACATGGGCGATCTTTAGTTTCAGCATATGGGTCTTTTTTTTTTTTTTAGTTGCAACATGTGAAATCTAGTTCCCTGTTGTTGTTGCTCAGTCACTCAGCTGTGTCCGAGTCTTTGTGACCCCGTGGACTGCAGCACACCAGGCTCCTCTGACCTTCACTATCTCCCTGGAGTTTGCTCAAACTCAGTCCATTGAGTCGATGATGCCATCCAACCATCTCATCCTCTGTTGCCCCCTTCTTCGCTTTCTGTCATAAGGGTGGTGTCATCTGCATATCTGATATTTCTCCTGGCAATCTTGATTCTACCTTGTGCTTCATCCAGCCCAGCATTTTGCATGATGAACTTTATATATAAGTTAAATAAGCAGAGTGACAATATACAGCCTTGATGTACTCCTTTCCCAATTTTGAACCAGTCTGTTAGGGGTCAAATCCAAGCCCCCTATGTTGGGAGCATGCAGTCTCAGTCACTGGACCACCAGGGAGGTTGCAAAATAGGTGCTTTTTTTTTTCTAAAGCAATTTTATTAGTTTGTGTATTTATTTATTTTTTGGCTGCCCTGGATCTTTCTTGCAGCGCGCGGGCTTCTCTTTGCGGTGGCTTCTCTTGTGGAGCACAGGCTCAGTTGTGACGGTGGTGCACGGGTTTAGTTGCTCCATGGCATTTGGGATCTTCCTGGACCAGGAATCCAACCTGTGTCCCCCATGTTGGCAGGAGGATTCTTAATCCCTGAACCACCAGGGAAGTTCCCCAAGATAGGTTTTTAAATTGATGTCCCTCATCAGATTCAGGAAGTTTCATTCTTTCCTGTGAGTTCTTGTTTTATAAAGATGTCAAGCTTTGTCACTTTTCCTGTAAGACTTTAGTTGATGAATTTTCTCTTTTAGTCTGTTATTGTGGTAAATTCTATTAATTGATTTCCTAATGTTAAATCAACATCCATTCCTAGGATAAATCCAATTTAATCATGATGCATTATCCTCTTACGTATTGTTTGACTTGACTTCTTTTATTTTGTCTAGGATTTTAACACCCATACTCAGAGTGCAATTGACCTGTACCTTCTCTTTTTGGTGATGTAGTCTGCCTGTATCTACGGTTTCACTTTCCACTGTTTCAGTGACCCAGGATCAACCACCGTCCAAAAACATTAGATGGAAAATCCCAGGGTGGCCCAGTGGTTAAGACTCTGCGCTTTCAATTCAAGGGGTGCAAGTTCAATGCCTGGTTGGGAAACTAAGATCCCACATGCCAAGGGATGAGGCAAAAAAACCCCCACAAAACTCCAGAAATAAACAATTCATAAGTTTTACATTGCAGGCCATTCTGAGTAGTGTGATGAGATCTCAGGCAGTCCTGTTCTCTACCACCTGGGATGTGAATCATCCCTTTTTCCAGCAGATCCTGCCCACTAGTCACTTAGTAGCAACTCAGTTATTAGACTCACTATCACCGACTCGTGGGACTTACGTACAAGTGACCCTTATTTTACTTAATAATGGCTCCAAAGTATAAGACGAGTGATGCTGGCAATTCAGACATGCAAGAGAAGTAAAAAAGTGCTTCCTTTAAGGGAAAAGATGAAAGTTCTTGACTTAACAAGGAAGAAGACAATTGCAGACTGAGGTGGGTAAGATCTATGATATGACTGAACCTTCTATCCATGAAGTTGTGAAGGAGGGAAAGGAAATTTGTGCCAGTTTTTGCTTTCACTTCTCAGGCTGCAAAATTATAGCCACAGTGCAGGGTAAGTTCTTAGTTAAGATGGAAAAGGCATTCAGTTTGTGCAATAAGATGTTTAGAGAGACTGCACATTAATATAACTTTATTACAGTATATTGTTCAATTTTATTATTGTTGTTGGTAGTCTCTTACTGTACCTAATTTCTAAATCAGAATTCATCATTGGTGTATATAGATGGGAAAAACAGAGCATATAGAGAGAGTTTGGTACTGTCTGTGGTTTCAGGCATCCACTGGGGGCTTGGAACATATCCCTGCAGATACGGGGGCCTACTATACTGTTCTTGTTGGGCATTAATGTAAAATTTATACCAGTGTCCGAGAGTGAGCTGTTGAATCATTTCCTGCTCTCTGGAAGAGCTACATAAGTAAGCATCTTTTCTTTATTCAGTGTTTGGTAGGATTCCCCAGTGAAGACATTTGAGTCTTTAAGTTTCATCATCAAATATTTTAAAATTACAGCTTTAATTTTTTAATCATTATAAGACTAAGATTTTCTGTTTCTTTTTGTGTCAGTTAGGTAGTATTTTTCTGTGTGTGTATGTGTATGGGTGTGTTAGTTGCCCAGTCGTGTCTGACTCTTTGCAACCCCATGGACTGGAGCCCAGCAGGCTCCTCTGTCCATGGGATTTCCTAGGCAAGAATACTGGAGTGGGGAGCTGTTTCCTTCTCCAAGGGATCTTCCTGACCCAGGAATCAAAACCTCCTCTCCTGCATGGCAGGGAGATTCTTTACCGCCTGAGCCACCAGGGAAACCCTGCTCTTTTTCTATAAATGTGTCCATGTCACCTACATTTTCAAGTCTTTGGCACAGAGTTGTTCATAATATCCTCTTACTTTTGCAACAAAGTTTCTTTCATTTTTGATACGTCTCTGTGCACCTTTTTTTTTTTTTTTCATTTTCAATGGGGGTTTATCGATATTTTTAGTCTTTTCAGTTTGTTTGCTTCTCTTTGCTGTTTGCTGTAGGTTTTCTATTTACTTATATTGTTAAATTATTTCCTCTCATCTTCTTTTGTTGATTTATTTTGCCATTCTTTCTCTAACCTCTCAAAATGAATGCTTAGTTCATTATACTTCAGTCTTTTTCTTCCCTAAAATATGCAATTAAGACTATAAATTTCCCTCCAAGCATTGCTTTATTTTTATTCCACAAATGTTGTTGTGTTGTATTTTTTAATTATATAAAATTTAGTTCAAAATAATCTCTAATTTCCATTTTTATTTTTTCAGAGACTATGCATTATTTAAAAGTGTATTTTGGAAGCATATTACTCAGAAGTGTAGCTTTCAAAGATACAGGGATTTTACAATTATATTTTTGCTGTTGATTCTTAACCTGTTTGCAATGTGGTTAGAGAGCATTATCTTCTTTAGTTCAGCTCTTTGAAATTTGTTGGAATGTGCATTTTGGTTGAGCATTATAGTCAAACTTTTAAATGGATTAAAAAAAATCCACTCTTCTTGAGACTAATATATTCTCTGGTTGTTGGGTGCGCATGTGTCCATAAAATCAAATTTGTTGATGATGTTTCAGATCTTCTGTAGTGTTATTTATTTCACGTCTGCTTGCTCCATTAATTACTGAAAAAAGTATGTTATAATATCTCACTGTGACTAGGGACTTAATCAGTTCCTCCATATAATTCTGTCTACGTTTACTCTGTTTCATGTTGTTCAGTTCAGTTCAGTCGCTCAGTCGTGTCCGACTCTTTGCAACCCCATGAACCTCAGCACGCCAGACCTCCCCATCCATCACCAACTCCCAGAGTCCACCCAAACCCATGTCTATCAAGTCAGTGATGCCATCCAGCCATCTCATCCTCTGTCATCCCCTTCTCCTCCTGCCCCCAATCCCTCCCAGCATCAGAGTCTTTTCCAATGAGTCAACTCTTCACATGATTTGGCCAAAGTACTGGAGTTTCAGCTTTAGCATCATTCCTTCCAAAGAAATCCCGAGGCTGATCTCCTTCAGAATGGACTGGTTGGATCTCCTTGCAGTCCAAGGGACTCTCAAGAGTCTTCTCCAACACCACAGTTCAAAAGCATTAATTCTTCGGTGCTCAGCCTTCTTCACAGTCCAACTCTCACATCCATACATGACCACAGGAAAAACCATAGCCTTGACTAGACGAACCTTTGTTGGCAAAATAATGTCTCTGCTTTTGAATATGCTATCTAGGTTGGTCATCACTTTCCTTCCAAGGAGCAAGCGTCTTTTAATGTCATGGCTGCAGTCACCATCTGTAGTGATTTTGGAGCCCAGAAAAATAAAGTCTGACACTGTTTCCACTGTTTCCCCATCTATTTCCCATGAAGTGGTGGGACCGGATGCCATGATCTTAGTTTTCTGAATGTTGAGCTTTAAGCCAACTTTTTCACTCTCCACTTTCACTTTCATCAAGAGGCTTTTGAGTTCCTCTTCACTTTCTGCCATAAGGGTGGTGTCATCTGCATATCTGAGGTTATTGATATTTCTCCCGACAATCTTGATTCCAGCTTGTGTTTCTTCCAGTCCAGTGTTTCTCATGATGAACTCTGCATATGAGTTAAATAAACAGGGTGACAATATACAGCCTTGACCAACTCCTTTTCCTATTTGGAAGCAGTCTGTTGTTCCATGTCCAGTTCTAACTGTTGCTTCCTGACCTGCATACAAATTTCTCAAGAGGCAGGTCAGGTGGTCTGGTATTCCCATCTCTTTCAGAATTTTCCACAGTTTATTGTGATCCACACAGTCAAAGGCTTTGGCATAGTCAATAAAGCAGAAATAGATGTTTTTCTGGAACTCTCTTGCTTTTTCGATGATCCAGTGGATGTTGGCAATTTGATCTCTGGTTCCTCTGCCTTTTCTAAAACCAGCTTGAACATCAGGAAGTTCACAGTTCACATATTGCTGAAGCCTGGCTTGGAGAATTTTGAGCATTACTTTACTAGCATGTGAGGTGAGTGCAATTGTGCAGTAGTTTGAGCATTCTTTGGCATTGCCTTTCTTTGGGATTGGAATGAAAACTGACCTTTTCCAGTCCTGTGGCCACTGCTGAGTTTTCCAAATGTGCTGGCATATTGAGTGCAGCACTTTCACAGCATCATCTTTCAGGATTTGAAAGAGCTCAACTGGAATTCCATCACCTCCACTAGCTTTGTTCATAGTGATGCTTTCTAAGGCCCACTTGACTTCACATTCCAGGATGTCTGGCTCTAGGTCACTGATCACACCATCGTGATTATCTGGGTCGTGAAGATCTTTTTTGTACAGTTCTTCTGTGTATTCTTGCCATCTCTTCCAGGGATCAAGCCCAGGTCTCTGCAGTGAAAGCTCTAAATCCTAATCCCTAAGCCACCAGGGGACTCCTTGAGATACTCTTTTATATTATAGAGTGCGTGCATGCTCAGTCGCTTCAGTTGTGTTTGACTCTTTGCAACACCATGAACCATTGCCTGCCAGGCCCCTCTGTCCATGGAATTTTCCCAGTAAGAATACTGGAGTGGGTTGCCATTTCCTTCTCTAGGGGATCTTCCTGACCCAGGGATTGAACCCACATCTTCTGCACTGCAGGCGAATTCTTTACCTGCAGAGCCATCAGGATTATTATAGAGTGATGCTCTTCAGTTCTAGTGATGCTTTTACCTTAAAGTATATTTGTTTGACAGGATTGTGACCCATACTATCCTTATAGTATTTCATTTGTATATGATTGTTTTCATCATTTCTTTGCAGTCTTTCTTGATTCTTCTGTTTTAGATATGTCTCTTGTAACTTAGCATATATAAGATTTTGTTTCTATCCAGTGTGATAATCTTTGCCTTTTAGCTGGAGTAGTTGACTCTCTTTGTAGAAGGCACTGGCAACCCACTCCAGTACTCTTGCCTGGAAAATCCCGTGGACAGAGGAGCCTGGTAGGCTACAGTCCATGGGGTCGCAAAGAGTCGGACACGACTGAGCGACTTCACTTTCACTTTTCACTTTCATGCATTGGAGAAGGAAATGGCAACCCACTCCAGTGTTCTTGCCTGGAGAATCCCAGGGATGGGGGAGCCTGGTGGGCTGCTGTCTCTGGGGTCGCACAGAGTCGGACATGACTGAAGCGACTTAGCAGCAGCAGCAGAGTGTAACTGCTAATCTCAAACTCATCATTTACCCAAATCTTCCCCTTTCCCCTTTGGTAACCATAACTTTGTTTTCTGGGTCTGTGAGTCTGTTTCTGTTTTGTAAATAAGTTCATTTGTATTGTTTTTTAAGATCCCATATAAAAAGAGATATCATGAGATTTGTCTCTCTCTGTCTGACTTATTTCATTAAGCATATTACCTTCTGGGTCCATCCATGGTGCTGCAAATGACATTATTTCATTCTTTTTTAAGGCTCAGTTGTATGTATACAACAGAATATTACTCATATATATATATATATATGCCATATATTCTTTTCCATTCATCTGTCAATATCAAAAGGTTGCTTCCATGTCTTGTCTACTGTAAATAGTGCTGCTGTGAACATTGGGTGTCTGAATATTTGCCTGTGAGTGGGATTGCTGGATCATGTGGTAATTCTATTTTTAGTTTTTTGAGGAGCCTCCCTATTGTTTTCCTAGTGGCTGTACCAGCAGTGTTGGAGGGTTCTCTTTTATACACACCCTCTCCAGCACTTATTATTTGTAGACTTTCTGATGACGACCATTCTGACCAGTGTGAGGTGGTACCTCATTGTAGTTTCGATTTCTCTAGTAATTGGTGGAGAACTGAGGAGCCTGGTGTGCTGCAGTTCATGGGGTCACAAAGAGTCAGACACAACTTAGCGACTGAACAAGAACCAAAGTTAATGATGATGAGGAGGATCTTTTCTTGTGCTTATTGGCCATCTGCTTGTCTTCTTTGGAGAAACGTCTTCTACCCATTTTATTAAGAGATTTTTTTCTTTCTAATTTTATTTATTTTTGGCGGTGCTGGGTCTTCGCCTGCTCACGGCGAGCAGGGGCCACTCTCTAGCTTGGTGCGCAGGCTTCTTATTGCAGTGGCTTCTCTTGCTGCAGAGCACAGGTTCTAGGGCACGTGGGCTCAGTAGTTGTGGCTCGTGGGCTTAGTTGCCCCAAGGCAACCTTCCCAGACTGAGGATCAAACCCATATTCCCTGCATTGGCAGGCGCTGGACCACCAGGGAAGTCCTAAGTTACTATTTTTTTACAGACACCAAGTACTAAATGATAAATAAATGAGAGAGATGTATTTAGAGGAGCATAGAACCTCCCAGAGAAGATGCCCTTATTCAGCTTATCCATGAGCCAGAGAGCAGGACGGGCAGTGATGCTGCAGCGAGTACCCAGGGAACATGGAGCCTCGAGGGCTGGAGGGAGGATGCAACCCGCTGGATAGAGCCTCTCAGGACGAGCCGGGCCCTTACGTTACTGCAGGCACCAACTCTCGCTACGTGAGGATTCTCGTGAGTTCTGAACACTCAAGGTGCGGTTTTCTTTTCTAATCTTCACATTCTATGGGCCTCAGGGTGGAACCTGTACCCTTTGCTCATGACTGCTTACAGTAAGAAAATCCTTCATTGTTCACCCGGCCTGGCTTAGGTCAGTCATTTCACAGACCCCATGGAGACTGGAGGGATTACAGGAGATTCCCTCCCACCCCACGCCACCCCGTACTGACGAGAGGCTCTGGCCCATCAAAAGCCTTTTCCTTTCAGCAGCTTTACTGAGATACCATTCACGTGCTGTTCTCTTCACCCATTTATGTGTGCAGCTCAGCTGCTTTTAGTTTGTTCACAGAGTTGTGCCTCCATCACCACAGCTACCTTTAGGACATTTTCATCACCCCCAGAAGAAACTCCATACCCCTAATCCTCCTTTTCCCCAGCCCCAGCTGTAGGCAGCAACTAACATGCTTCCCATCTCCATGGGTTTGCCTGGTCTGGACATTTCATTCTATGGAGTCTTACAACATGCCGTCCTTTGTGTCTGGCTTCTTTCACTAAGCATTGTGTTTTCAAGGTTCTTCCATGTTATAATCCATGTCAGTGTTTCATTCCTTTTTTATGGCTAAGTTATATTCCACCATGTGATTAGACCACTTTTCATTTATCCATTCTCCAGCCTATGGACATATGAGTTGTTTCCACTTTGAGCTGTTGTGAATAATGCGGCCATGAACCTTCAAGTACAAGTTGTTGTGTGGACAAAGGTTTTTAATTTTCTTGGGACTGTGCCTGGGAGTGGAGTTGCTGGGTCGTATGGTGATTCTGGGTTTAACCTTTTAAGGAACTGCCAGACTGTTTCCCAGAGCAGTTGCATCATTTTGCATTCCCACCAGGAGTGTGTGACGGTTCCAATATTTCCACATCCTCAGCAGCATTTGTTATTACCTGTGTTTTTCATCATGGCCACCCTAGTGGGTGTGAGGTGTGTCTCCGTGTGGCTCCAACTTGTGTTCCCTGATGACAAGCAACCTTTTGTTTTTCTTTCTGGCTCTGCTTTCAGCTTCCCTCCATCACCCTCGTCCACCCAGAGGAGGAGGAACCCACTGAGCTCATTCTGCAGAAAGACTGGCAAATGCTTAATTCCATCCTTGTTAGAATTTTCTCTCCCTCTCAGCTTTCCCATTAAGGGCAGTTTTCACAGGTGGTGCTTTAACACTTAGAGTTGCTCACGTCGTCTCTCCCCAGCTTTCCCCATGAAGCACATTTCTCTCACCCAGTTTACATTTTCCTTTTACCCATCTCCTTGCTGGATAGTTGTGGACCAGGTGAACAAAGACCACCTCATCCCTCCACAGGAGTCTCCTCTTCCTCTGAGCAAGGCCCCGTGCAGCACAGAACAGGTTTCCCTAGTTCTGCAAGCCGCCTTCCCCACAGTCCTCACACTCTGTGGGTTCTGGCACCTCTCCCGGGCGTGTGCTCCAGGTCGGCCAGCAAGCTTATTTCCTGTGCAGTGATTGGCAGCATGTGGACCCGTTGGCTCTGCCCAGTGCTATTTGTGGCAGCTGAGCATCGCCCATTGCGACAATTCCGCGGAGGAAATGCTAGCTTGTGTGCCTTCACCCCCTCCAGACTTGCGTTCAGCTCCCAGGAAGGGGCATTCTGGGAAATATCTGGCCCAAACCTTCCCAGTTTAGGCAACTGAAGAGCTGAGTAAGAGAAGCCCTCCAGGGACTTCCCTGGTGGTCCAGTGGTTAAGAATCTTCCTCCCAAAGCAGGGGATATGGGTTTGATCCCTAGTCAGGGAACTAAGATCCCACATGCCACAGAGCAACCAAGCCTGCTTGCCACAACTACAGAGCCCATGTGCCACAGTGAGTCCACGAGCAGCAACACAGGCAACTAAGATCCAGCACAACCAAATGCATAAATAATAAAATTAAATATGTAACAATAGAGAAGCTCTGAACCCCTGGTAGGGGCTAAGGAGAGAATAAAAATGTCACTGCTTAATGATGGAGCGCAGGCCTTTAATTAAATTCCTGTGTATCAGTCCTTTTCTTTTACCACATTTGTAACCCACTGGGAAAAATTAAGTATTTCTAGAGGGAGGAAAAAAAAAATCCTGGTAGAATACTCAAACAGAATGGAGAGAGAAATCATTTAGTAGTTGTTCGGTTTGTGGCAATGCCAACTGTGTTACAAAGACCTGGATCTCAGGATCCCACCACATGCTGTGAGAGAGACAGGTGCTCACAGGTGAGCCATGGGAGGAGATGTGCTGCACAGGTCCTGTCAGTGTGGCAGTGCACAGCCTGGGCAACTTTCCACTGCACTCAGGCTGTACTTCAAAGTGCCTAGGGGTACAGCTTTGCCTCTCATATTCTCTGGCAGGATCTTGTATCCCTTGCAACCAGCCCTGTGGGCTCTCTTTGCTGCAGTGGGAGGAGCCCTCTAAGATCCTAACATCCTCAGAGAAGCCATGTTTTCCTGAGCACACAAGTGGTACCCACTGCCTGAATTCAAAACCAAGGAAGGGAGTGATGGGATCCACAAGAGGGCAGGCATTTTGGGTCCACTCTTTCATTTGCTCATTTGTTCAGTGGATATTTAATGAGATGTCAATATAGAGTGGGGAACAACAGTAGTTCTGATCCTGAGCCTTCGGACTGAGTCCCTGGGAAACTCTCAAACCTGTTGAATTAAGAACAGAGGTGCGTGTCAGCAAAGTCAGGTCCTAGGAAGGGTGAGTTTGGTGGGTGCCAAGGAACTTGGACTGGCCTCCCAGCTAGGGAAGGCCCCTGAGGACGAGATGGCTGAGCTAAAAGATATGGAGGGTTTGGGGGTCATGAAACTTCTAGGGAGAATGGAGAGTGCAGACCAGAGCCCCAGAGAGCAGTGTCTTCCAGGGACTGATGGAAGGTCAGGGTGGCTGGACATGGAGAAGACACGTAATCACTTAGGATCTGGGCCTGATCTGCTGAGGTGGGGTCTGACCTGGGCTGGCGTGCACTGGCAGGGCTGGTTCAGGCATTAAAATCTGAACATTCCCATGGCTTCTCGGCCAGCCCTTCCCCTCCCCAGGAACCCCCCTAACTCCAGGCAGTAAAGGGAGTGCTTGGTCCAGAGGGAGTCTCCAGTATCCTGTTCCCCCGCCACAGTCAGGCCTCTTCTCATTGGTCCTGCCTATGCCTTACCTGCCCAGGTCCTGCTTGCCCCCCTGGGGTACCAGAATGGCTGGCCCTGAGTGTCCTGTACTCCCCTTGCAGCTGCCGTGACCTCATGCCTCTCAGCTGAAGCTGCTTCCACCCTGTCTTCACACCCAAAAGTGGGGACACACAGGGTGCCCCGTGTTCAGCCACATGAAATGCTACCAGAAAACCTCAAGTCCAAGCAGCTGCATTTGGCCACTTTCCCAGAACACCTTTTAGGTCACAACATTTCCTCCTGACCCCTCCATCCTCTCCATCCTCCCCAACTCTTCCCCACCCACTGGCTAGGCTGGGGACCCCTGAGTACCATGACCACCAAACCCTGCTGGTCCTCTTCTCTCCTTTCAGATCCAGCAAGTCCTTCCCCACCCCTGCTGTCTGGATGGATGGGGATGTGGCTTCCCCAGGTACTGGCCAGCAGGACACACCTGGATACACCTTGTCCCATCTGCATCTCTCCACACACATCCACCCACGGGAAGACACAGCCCAAGACTCGCCCAGACTGCCTCCACCCAGCTCTTCAGTTGTTTCCAGATGACAGCCTGGTCCTTACAGCTTCTTATTTATTTATTTTATTATTTATTTGGCTGCACCGAATCTTAGTTGTAGCATGCAGGATCTATTTAGTCGTAGCATATGGGCTCTTAGTTGCAACCTGTGGGATCTAGTTCCCTGACCAGGGATCAAACACGCCCCCTGCATGGGAGCTTGCAATCTTAGCCTCTGGACCACCTGGGAAGTCCCTAGAGCTTCCTATTTCTTTTCTCAATTAGTGTGGTCCAAGTATCTGCTGAGCACCAGGGCTGCTCACCTCCAGGTGCAGGGATGGGGAGGACAGGCAGTATCCCCAGAGACCACAGAAATCAAGCCCCCATGTCAGAGCTGAAGGCATGGCAGTGCTGTGCCCCCCTGCCCCCCTGGGACAGGACTGGGAGATGCTTTTGGGGACAGGGATTGGATTGGGTGGGAGTACTGCATGGCCTCTTTCAGAAGATGATGAGGCAGGAACAGACTTGAGACTCAGGGAACAGCTGTGCCAGGGTTGGGAACAGCATGACTGCGGTCAGCAGTGGGGGCTGGGGCTGGAGGTGGAGATTCAGCAGGGAGGTGGGCCTGTGCCTTGAGAATAAGGGGGGTGATTCCTTCAAGCAGAGGAATGATGGGATCTCATTTGTATTAATAGAAGATGATTTGTTTGTGCTTGGTACCAAGAGAAGCAAGGAGACCAGTTAGTGCCAGGCTCTTCCATGAGCCTTTCGGCTCCCCAGATCCTGGAAGCAGGAACAAGCAGGGTCCTCTGTTGGTTGGCCCTGGAGGCCATGGCCGTCCAAGCTGCTGGGTGGTGGCCCTGTGGTCAGTCCAGTCTTTCTCCCTGAGCCCTGCCCCACTCTGCCCCATGGGTGCCCTCCCTTCTTCCAACCTCCAGAATCTCAGAACATTCTGGCTTCTTCAGGTAGCTCCTTCCTCAGTCCCTGACCTCCTGGGGGATGGGTAAGAGGTTTGCATCAGAAAACCATGTGGTTCTTGGACCTCTGCTCCTTGCAAAGAGACACCTGGCCAGGCAGACTCATGTGAAAACCCAGCGAAGGGGAAAAATCAGGGTGTTTCATTCCCTGTACATTACCTGGAACCAAATCAGAGAAAGATTTACTGCCTCTCACAACACAGGCATTTCAAAATCCCTAACAAGAGCCTTCCTGGATTACAGTGATTATGGTGCAGGTATGAGCCGCTGTTAGAAAGTCTGGAGGCAACTCATTCCCTTTATAGAAGGTTTTCCAGAGCGTTCTTCATGAAAGATGCCTGCAGAGCATTCAAAAGGGCATTTGATTGATGTTCAAGAAGCCATTTGGCCCACAAATATTCCAGCCCCTAGAATAATCACAGCAAAGCTCTGCTCTCCAGCAATATGGGGCTTTAGGCGATAAACAAGACAAGTGGTCACTTTAGCTGGTTATAAAAAGGGTGAAATAAGATAACGTAGTGGATGTGACCTGGGGTGGAACTCTAAAGAGGTGGCACTGAGTGGAGCTCAAAATAATGGGGAGGGGCAGCCTTGTGAAGGTCTCGGGGAAGAATGTTCTGCGTGCAGAGGTTTGGCAAGTTTGAGTGGCATTTGGAAGATGGGAACCTGTAGCATAATAGTGGGGGTGGAGCCTATCACAGGAGTCTTGTAGCCGTGGTGCAAGTTGAAGTTTTTACTCCAAGAGTAAAGGGGAGCTGCTGGAGGGCTTTAAGTAAAAAGTGGTGTGAACTGATTTACAGCTTGGACATCCCACACGTGCGACTGTGTGGAAGGTGAGCCTGGGAGGCAAGGCTGGTACACAGTATTGACACAGAATTTGGGGGCTTTTTTGTTTGTTTTTCTAAACATCTTCATGTTGGGTTTTTTAAATATTTATGTATTTAATATTTATTGGGCTGTGCCTTGTCTTAGTCGTGGCTTGTGTGATCTTTAGTTGTGGCATGTGAGATCTTGTTCCCTGACCAGGGATTGAACTGCTTTGGGAGCGCAGAAGCTCAGCCACTGGACGCCCAGAGAAGTTCCTTGGCACAGGACTTGGATTGAACTGAATGCCAACCAATTCCTTTGATCCTTTGTATAAAAGAGACAGCAGTCCTCCCCCAGGGTGACTGTCCACAGACAAGAGTCCTGCTGAGGGTAAAGGGAAAGAAGCCAGGAACCTGCTGTAGGGCTGGCCCCTGAGTGGGCATAACTCACAGTCCAAACCTTAGCCCCTCGGGGAGGGGACTGCTGAGACCTCAGAGTGGAAAGGAGCTAACCAGCATTCATCAGGCATCTAGCCCTCTGTGTGTGTTATCCCAGTGAATCCTGACAGATACTTGAGGTGAGTGCATCTGTTATCTCTCGTCATGTAACAAAATGCCTCCAGTGTCCTGTTGTTGTTGTTCAGTCCCTAAGTCGTATCCGACTCTTTGTGACCCCATGGACTGTGGCATGTCAGGCTTCCTCATCCTCCACTATTTCCTGGAGTTTGCTCAAATTCATGTCCATTGAGTCAGTGATGCAATGCAACCATCTTATCCTCTCTCACCTTCTGCTTCTGCCCTCAATCTTTCCCAGCATCAGGGTCTTTTCCAATGAGTCTTTTGAATTGTGGGATTAGAGAAGGCTCTTGAGAGTCCGTTGGACAGCAAGGTGATCAAACTAGTCAATCCTAAAGAAAATCAACCCTGAATATTCATTGGAAGGAGTGATGCTGTAGCTGAAGCTCCAATACTTTGGCCACCTGATACAAAGAGCCAACTCATTCCCATCAGGTGGCCAAAGTATTGGAGCTTCAGCTTCAGCATCAAGTGGTGATTTAGATGATAAGTTGTGTCTGACTCTTGCAATCCCATGGACTATAGCACGCCAGGCTCCTTTGTCCATGGGACTCTCCAGGCAGGAATACTGGAGTGGGTTGCCATTTCCTTCTCCACGGGATCTTCCTGACTCAGGAATTGAACCCAGGTCTCCTGCATTGCAGGCAGATTCTTTACCAACTGAGCTACAAGGGAAGCCCCACTTCAGCATCAGTCCTTCCAATGAATATTCAGGGTTGATTCCCTTTAGGATTGACTGGTTTGATCTCCTTGCTGTCCAAGGGTCTCTCAAGAGTCTTCTCCAACTCCAAAATTCAAAAGCATCAATTCTTCGGTGCTCAGCCTTCTTTATGGCCCACCTCTCACATCCACACACGACTACTGGAAGAACCATAACTATGACAATATGGACATTTGCCAGCAAAATGATGTCTCTGCTTACTGATTGAAAGCAACTGACACTGATTATCTCACCATTTCCACAGGTCAGGAATTCAGGAGCAGCTTCACTAGGTGGTTCTGGATCAGGGTCGTTTGAGAAGTTGGTATTGAGGTGTTGGCTCTGTCTGCTGCCATCTGAAGGCCAAACTGGGACTGGAGGATCCTCTTCCAATATGGCACCCTCACATGGCTATTGGCTGGGCTCCTTGGTCCTTCACCAGTGTGCCACCCTTCGTGACGTGGCAGTTGGCTTCCTCTGGAGGGAGAGATGAGAGCTAGAGAGGTAACAGGCAGGAAGCCATGGTGCCTTTTATGACCCAGTCTCCACGGCCAGAAGCCAGCACTGCTGCTTCATTTTATTAGTTGCAATCGAGTCATGAAGTCCAGCCCACACTCAAGGGGAGGGGAACTAGGCTCCACTTCTTGAAGGGAAGACTGTCAAGGGATTTGCAGACGTACTTTAAAACCACCACAGGAGACGTCTTCACTCCCATCCCAGGTTGGGAATCCTTTTTTTTTTTTTTCCTTAATTTTTAAAAGTTGAAGTATAATTGATGTACAATGTTGTGCCAATCTCTGCTGTATGGCAGAATGACTCAGTTATACACATATAGACATCCTTTTTTTAAATATTCTTTTTCATTATGATTTATTACAAGATATTGAATATAGTTCCCCATGTGATACAGTAAGACCTTATCCATCCTATATATAACAGTTTTTCATCTGCTGATCCCAGACTCTCCGCCCTTCCCTCGCTCGCCCCCCACCCCCTTGGCAGCCACAAGTCTGTTCTCTACGCCTGTGAGTCATATGACAGGTTCATATGTGCTATATTCTAAATTCCACATATAAGTGATATCGTATGGTATTTGTCTTTCTCCTTCTGAATTCCTTCACTTAGTATGATAATCTCACATTGCATCCGTGTTGCAGCAAGTGGTATTATTTCATTCTTTTTTATGGCTGAGTAGTGTTCCGTTGTGTATATGCACCACGTCTTGTTCATCCATTCATCCGTCAGTGGACATTTAGGTTGTGTCCACATCTTGGCTATCGTGAATAGTGCTGCTATGAACATAGAGGTGCATGCATCTTCCCAAGTTATAGCTTTGTCCTGGTGTATGCCCAGGAGTGGGATTGCTGGATCGTATGGTAATTCTACTTTCGGTTTTCTGAGGAACCTCCACACTGTTTTCCATAGTGGCTGCACCAACTTATATTCCCAGGCTGGGAATCTTGAATGAACTTTCCCTGCATCACGCTATAGGAAGCAGCAGGCATATGATTAGAACTCAGATCTCCAGAGCCTGAGTCCTTCCTCTGGCGCCATGATGCCAAGGGTAACTTTTCCAGACATTTCTTGGCCTCGGCAGCTAGCTTCTGGTAGAGCCAGACCCATCAGCTCAAACTTACGTTTCCAAAAATGTCTAAGTCCAGTTATGGGCCCAGCCTAGGCCCCAAGCTAAGATTTCCCTACTGGGGCAGGGAGTTTGTGTCCAGGCTTTAGATGTAAGCGTGAGTCCAGATGCTGCCCAACCATTCGCGGTCAGGGTCAGGGCTGCTCACGGCCTGGAGGGGCCAACCCCCCAGGGTGCTCAGCAGAGTGGGGCTAGAATGGGACAGTGGGGCCAGAGGCTGCTGTGTCTTCCTCTTCCTGCAGCAGGAGGTGCTTGTGGAGTCTTCCAGGGCATTTCAGGGATGGTATGTGATAGAACTCGTTTGGTCACTCCCAACTCTGCAATTAAGAGCAGATTCACGCCCTGGGGAGCCCACGTCCCTGAGGAGCTGCCTCTGCAGCAATGGGATCAGATGCTCTGACTTCTGGGTCAGCTGGGCCTGCCCTCAAACAAGTTTCCGAGTGATCCATTTGTAAAATGGGAACAAGTGTCTACTCCCCAGGGCTGTTGAGACAATTAAACCCAATAAGGTATGGGAAGTGCTACCCTCGGTCTTGGTACATAGTCAGTGCTCAGTGGGCATCAGCTGTCTGAATTCATCACCATTCAGAACGGTGGCCCCACTTCATATACTGGACATCACCGTGCTGGCCATGGGAATGTGTTTATGGGGCTGGCTGCCCCTCCCATCAGGGGATGCCGTGAGCCCATCAGTATCTACTCATGCTCTAACTGACCTTCGGGTTGCACTCTGGGTGGTCTGGACACAGAGGGAGGGAGGGAGTTGGGGCTTTTACTGGGGGCAAAGCAGAAACCGATGAGGGTCAAGAGAAAGCGGGCTGACCTGCCTCAGACCTCACCTCCATCCTTATGGCCAATTTGTGTGTTTTCCCTAGAAGCATGTGTACCCTCCAGAGAGCACCTCACTGTCTAAGTAGGCCAAGCGCTCCCTGACCTTCGGGAGAGCATGTGTGCCCTGGTGTACCTGTGGCTATTTGGTAGTGTCCGGAGCAGTTAAGTGAGAACAGAGGCACCTGTCGAAGTTCATGGCTAGATGTGTGTGTGTGTTGGGGGAGGGGGCGGTAGAGAGAAGTGTCAAGAGGAACAGAGGGGCATCGGGGAGAATGGAGGCCACCAGGTTGCAGGAGAGAGTGACCAAGGACCTGGGAGTTCTGGATCCTGGCCCTGGCTCCACCTGCCCGAAGTCAAGCCCCACCCCTACCCCAGTGAGATGGAAGGACGCAGGTCTGCTCCCATCTGGTCCACTCCCCGTGACAAAGCACCCTCCAGCCTGTGTTTGGGGCGCCAAGGCTCGTCATGGCGCTAATAGAGTTAGCATCAGAATCCTTGCTCGCCGGCTTTCTGCCACAAAGCCCTCACTCTTCATCTCCAGGACACAGAGCAGGCCCAGTGTCTGTGCGTGGATGTGTGAAGGCCAAACCATGTATGCAGCATTTTAAGAGCTTCTGCGCATCATGAGTCATGTGGACCAAACGTGACTGTAACCCTTGTTTAGAGCCCCAAGTAGGCATCACTCGGCAGCTTTAGCTGGGACTGGCCTTAGGCAAGTTGTTAAACACCTGTGTGCCTCAAAGTGAGTTAAAAACCATAACATGCCATTAGGTGATGATCAAGGCACCCCTCACAGGTCCCTGGCCCCACCTGGGCACCTTACAGCCAACTAAGGTGTAACTCAGTTAAACTAAGCTAACTGTGGCCACCCGCCTGGCGACGTGAAGGCAGTCCGCCCTCCATCCCTACTTCCGCGGTGTCCTCTGGGCTGCCCGGTGCACTGGCCTTCAGGAGGGAAGGAGTTTGCTCACAGCTACGTGGGGTGCCAGGCGCCGAGTCCGTTGCTCCCCACGATCACGATACACACTGCTCAGTGATGCTCCTCTACAGTGCACGGCAGAGGCTCTGAGAACCCAGCTTACCCCGGTCAGTGGGTCGCAAAGCCCAAGGATGAGCTGACCAGCCCTGCTGGAGTCCCTTCATCACCTCCTCTGGACCTCAAGACAACCTTGAGGATGTGGCGAGAGTGGCCTCATGCAACCACAGAGGAGCCACAAGTCCCAAAATGCGGCTCAGACTCGTCCTGTGATACTTCCCTCCCCCTGCCCCCAAATACTCGAAAACATCACAGAGGGGAGCAGGGTGGGCGGAAGGAAAGAGCTCCACACAGTTGACTTCATATCCTCGGCACCTCTGAGCTCAAAGGTTTTCTGGGGAGCCACCCCTCATCCAGTGTGCCAGATCACATCTCACTTTCAATAGTCACCCCGCGTCCTCCCTGCAGGGGTTTGTCCCCCTCAGTTCCTGCCTTTTGAGATCCCTGCATCTCACCTCCAGTGGCCTTAGTCCTACCGCATCGGCTGGCTTCTCTGGAGGAGGGGGGTCAAGAGCCGCTGGGGCACCTCCCATCCCAGCTCCAGGTTGACTTCTGAGCATCTTGGGGTTCTTGGGGCAGAGCAGAGTGTCCAGAATCCAAATACTGGCCCCAAACGAGGCCACTTTCCAAGACATCAGACTACAAGTTAGCAAGGAAGAACGTCACAAGGGATGTTCCTTTAAACAGCTCGTTCCCTGCTTTGTGAGAAGTGGTTGGACTTACCAGTGGAGTCTGGTGTCGCCTGGCACAGTCTCTCAGCTGGAAACTCAGGGCCATGTTACTGGGGAGGGTTCCTGAGACTGGCTTGGTCCCACTGAAGGATTTTGGACTTTAACTGGGAAAGTGTTCCCAGAAGATGGTTATTCTTTTTCCTCAATAAGCTGTTTCCAAAGCTGTCCATTCTGTCACACCTCTTCTCTCTGCCCTGACCATGAGTGATACCCCCGCATCGCCTGTGCTGGCATGCTAAGGGTATGGGGAGGCGCTCTCCCAGCGGCTGCAGCTGTGGAGCTGCTGGCGGGTGGGTGGGGTCTGCGTTCCCTCATGCTCTGTGTTGCCCTCACGGCCATTGTTACAGGATAGTGGTGGATGGGGCTGTTCATGCTGTCTCACTTCTGAGGGGCCCCTGGATCCCTTGGTACGAATGTACCAGAGACCCCTGCCCTCCTGGGAGTTCACAATTTGCTCTTCCTGTTGCCAAAGAAATGGAAGCCTGGCTGCCACAGGAGCTTAACTGGAGCCCCCAAAGGTATGCCCACCTGGCATCTCAGACTGTGACCTGATTTGGATTAAAGATCTCTGCAGGTGTCGCTGAGGTAAAGATCTTGAAGTGAGCTCATGCTGGATTATCTAGGTGGGCCCTGACTCCCAGTGACAAATACCCTTATGAGAAAGGAGAGAGGGACTTCCCTGGTGGTCCAGTGGTTGAGAATCCACCTCCCAATGCAGGGACACAGGTTCGATCCCTGATTGGGGAACTAAGATCCCATATGCTGCAGGGCAACTAGAGAACCTGCACTGCAGGAAACGATCCCGCATACCCCAGTGAAGATCCCATGGGCCACAGCTCAGACCCAACGCAGCCAGACAAATAAGCATTAAAAAAAAAGAGAGAGGAGAGGAAGATCTGAGACACACAGAGATGGCCGTGTGATGATGCGAAGACAAAGGCAGGGGTTGGGGCGACGTGGCCACAAGCCAAGGAGCACCTGGAGCCACCAGAAGCTGGAGGAGACAGAGAGGACCCTTCCCTTGAGTCCCTGGAAGGAGCACATCCCTGCGGCACCTCAACTTCAGACTCCTGGCCTCCAGACTGTGAGGGAGCACACTTACGTGTTGTGAGTCCCGCAGCAGCCCCGGGACACCAATCCAGGTGCTGTGGGGGGCTGGGCCCCCCGGAAGCAGACACAGGGATGGAGGGGAGCGCGTGGGAGGTTTACTGGGGCTCCTGCAGGGAGTGAGGAAGCAGGAGCAGCAGGGAGGCCGCTGGGCTGCATTGGCAGGTGGCCCTTCACCATGGGATTGGAGTGGGCACTGAGCCCTGCGTCCACCACCTCGGATGCAGACTCCCAGGAAGGGGACGGCACCCTGATGAGACAAGTTTCCCCAGTCAAGGGCAAGTCCCAGAGAGTTTCTCACAGTTGGGGAACTAGATCCTTCAGCCCCAAAGGGGATTGGGGGGCGAGGTGTGTCATGGAAGGGCCCCTGCGGCCCTGACCACTTTAAGCAGTGCAGCCCAGAACTCAGCGTCCACTTGTGCCTGTCCCAGCCCCAGGGGGACCGCCCTGACCGTCAGCATGTCAGCATCACCTGGTTCACACGTGTCCCCTGCAGGCAGTGGAGAGGCTGAGGCCCGAATCACACTGGGTCACAGCCACTGGGGGCTCGAGAGGGGCCCCTACACGAACTCCTAACCGTCCCCACGGCTGACCGTGGCCCGGCGGCCGTAGTGCTAATTACATATGGTCACCGCAGTGGCCACAGAAGATAATGCATGGCACCAAGCGCATGTCGGGAGAAGCTTGTCAGGCCACACGTGTTCCTCCTCACTCGGCCTCTGTTGTGTGGCGTGTGCCTGTCTGCTCTCAGCATCGGACGAGAGAAAGCCCTGTCCCCTCGGGCCCTGCTCTCGGCCCTCGGGACCTGCTGGAGTCCCAGGGGTGGCTGAGCAGAGTCCAGCCCCACCCTGGCATCCATACCCAGCCCACCATAGGCCCTGCACACACACGAGTCATCATAGGTGCCCAGGTGACTCCCTCGGCCCTTCGTTAAAGCTGATGATGTTCTTCAGTAGGTTTTCATCCTTAATAGACAGTGGTCTCTTTGGTCATTGGGTTTTTTCTCATGATTTTTTAAAAATTTGAATTTCTAAAACTAGGCAGGTGATACACAAATTTGTTTGTGTTTAGTCTTTTTTCCCTTTAGTTTTTAACTCAGGCACGGGGGATTAGGTGACTCGGGCTCTGGTTCATGGTCCCATCTCAGCATTGGTCTGTGCAAGGCACATCTTTTCTTTTGTAAAGACAGAACTGGCACACAGCCTGCAAGTAGGTAGCAGTGCCTTCTACCTTGAAGATGGTTTCCACTGTCCCCACAGCAGAAACCCCGCTGTGGGTGGTGCCCAAGATGACAGTGTTGGCCCAGCTTCTGGAAACGGTGCCTAGTAAGGAGGGCTGTCACTCAGAAAGTGAAATTCCTAAGCTGCCTTTCTTGTCCAGAGACTCTAACTTGACCAGGTCTCTGGTGTCAATTGGTGCTTTCCAGGTGGCTCAGTAGTAAAGAATCTGCCTGCCAATACAGGAGACGTGGGTTTGATCCCTAAGTCGGAAAAATCCCCTAGAGAAGGAAATGGCAACTCACTCCAGTATAATGCCTGGAAAATCCCATGGAAGAGGAGCCTGGCAGACTGTGGTCCATGGGGTCTCCAGAGTCAGACACGACTGAGCAGCTAATCCACACCACCTGGCTTCAGTTACACCAGCCTGTGGAAGTGGCAGGAAGTGTGCATGCTCAGTTGCTCAGTCGTGTCTGACTCCTTGCGACCCCATGGACTGTAGCCAGCCAGGTTCTTCTGTTCATGGAATTTTCCAGGCAAGAATACTAGACCAAGTTGCCATTTCCTACTCCAGGAGATCTTCCCAACCCTGGGGTTGAACCTGCATCTCCTGCTTCTCTTGCATTGGCAGGCAGATTCTTTACCACTGAGCCACCTGTGAAGCCCCTTACGTGTACATGAGCCCCTTACCCAAAACCCCCAGTGGATGCCTGAAACCCTGCAGAGCACTGAACCCTATACACACTGTGTTCTTCCTATACATATACACATGTGATAAAATTTGATTCAGAAATTAGGCACCGTAAGAGATTAACAACAATAACTAAAAATAAAATATAGACATTATAACAATATACTGTAATAAAAGTTATGAGAATATGGTCTCAAAACATCTTTTTGTGCAAATTTATTGTCTTTTCTAACTAAGCACTTACCTGCACTGTGGCTGTAACTTTTGCAGTTTAAGGAGCGGAAGCAAAACTGGCATGAATTGTTTCTTTTTTTTTTGAATTGTTTCTTTTTTGTTCACAGTTTCATGGGCAGAAGATTCATTCTTACCATAGATCGTAGCAGTCTCAGCTTGCAATTTATTTCTTTCATTAAGTCAAGAACTTTCACCTTTTCCCTTAAGGGAAGCACTTTTAGGTTTCTCTTTGGTGCATCTGAATTGCCAGCATCAGTCTTCTTATACTTTGGGATCACTGGTAAGGAAAATAAGGGTCATTTGAACACAAGTGCTGCAAGAGGGCAGTCGTGGGTCTGATACCTGAGTTGCTACCAAGTGACTAGCAGGCAGGACCCACTGGACCAAGGGATGATTCACATCCCAGGTAGAATGGAGTGGGACAGACTGAGATTTCATCGTACTGCACAGAATGGCACGCGATTGAAAAGTTGTGGATTGTTTATTTCTGGAATTTTTCTATTTAATATTTTTAGACCATAGTTGACTGAGGATAACTGGAACCTCAGAAAGCAAAATTGCAAATACAGGAGGACTACCGGATAGGTGAATTTGTATGTCTGAGGTTGGCTTTATATTCACGCTCTTGAAATTTGGCTGGATATAGATTTCCAGGTTAGATGCCATTTCCCCCCAGAATTTTGAAAGTATTGTTTCCTCATCTTCTGGCTTCTGGGGTTGCTATTGAGAAGTCCACCATCATTCTGATAGTCGGCTCTTGGAATGAAACCTATTCTCTCTGTGTGTCTGTCAATCTCTCCAAGTTTATAGGCCTTGATGTGGGTCTCTTTTCATCCTCTGGAATGGAAAGTGTGGACATGAGAATTCCCTGTCCTGACCCTACACTTCATAGAGCCCTCCAGTCACGCTTTCTCCCATAGGATGGAGCATCTACTGGCAACTCAGAGCCCATGACCTGATAGCAGCCTGGGTGCTTACCTGGAAACATACACTCTGAAAACGCCCGTAGTGCTCAAAGCCCATCGCCAGGACCCACGCAGGCACCTTCTCTAGATCTGTCCTGGGGACAGAGCACACTGCAACTTGTTCCCAATGTCATGCCTATGAAGTGACCAAGAAGCAGCTTTAACGGAAATGTATTTTGGAAACATTTTCTCCCAGTACATTACTTGCTTTTCTATTTTATGGTGTCTTTTGAAGAACAAAATATTTGCATTTTAATGAAGTCCAATTAATCATTTTTTTTCTTTTATGTATTGTGCTATTGTTGTCATATGTAAGAACTCTGACTAACCCAAGATAGCAAAGATTTTCTCCTATTTTTCTTCTAGAAGTTTTATTGAATTTGTGTTTTTGCTTTTTTACAAATTCCTTTATTGGGTAAAATATAGCCACTTAAAATTTTGAAAAACTAAATTTATTTTACAATACTTTGGAGTGGGGAGGAGAAATCAATATAGGATGACATTGTGAATAAGTGTTAAACTAGGTAATAGGTGAGTAGGAATTCATTATACCTTTTGAAGGTATGGGATTTTGTGAACCATGAACTTCCAGATGTTCAAGCTGGTTTTAGAAAAGGCAGAGGAACCAGAGATCAAATTGCCAACATCTGGTGGATCATCAAAAAAGCAAGAGAGTTCCAGAAAAACATCTATTTCTGCTTTATTGACTATGCCAAAGCTTTGACCGTGTGGATCACAATAAACTGTGGAAAATTCTGAAAGAGATGGGAATACCAGACCACCTGACCTGCCTCCTGAAAAATCTGTGTGCAGGTCAGGAAGCAACAGTTAGAACTGGACATGGAACAACAGACTGCTTCCAAATAGGAAAAGGAGTACGTCAAGGCTGTATATTGTCACCCCGCTTATTTAACTTATATGCAGAGTACATCATGAGAAATGCTGGGCTGGAGGAAGCACAAGCTGGAATCAAGATTGCCGGGAGAAATATCAATAACCTCAGATATACAGATGACACCACCCTTATGGCAGAAAGTGAAGAACCAAAGAGCTTCTTGATGAAAGTGAAAGAGGAGAGTGAAAAAGTTGGCTTGAAACTCAACATTCAGAAAACTAAGATCATGGCATCTGGTCCCATCACTTCATGGGAAATAGATGGGGGAACAGTGGCTGACTTTATTTTTCTGGGCTCCAAAATCACTGGAGATGGTGATTGCAGCCATGAAATTAAAAGATGCTTACTCCTTGGAAGGAAGGTTATGACCAACCTAGACAGCATATTAAAAAGCAGAGACATTACTTTGTCAACAAAGGTCCATCTTGTCAAGGCTATGGTTTTTCCAGTAGTCATGTATGGATGTGAGAGTTGGATTATAAAGAAAGCTGAGCGCCGAAGAATTGCTGCTTTTAAACTGTGGTGTTGGAGAAGACTGTTGAGAGTCCCTTGAACTGCAAGGAGATCAGTCCTGAATATTCATTGGAAGGACTGATGTTGAAACTCCAATCCTTGTGCCACCTGATGCGAAGAACTGACTCATTGGAAAAGACCCTGATGCTGGGAAAGACTGAAGGCAGGAGAAGAAGGGGAGACAGAGGATGAGATTGATGGATGGCATCACTGATGTGATGGACATTAGTTTGAGCAAGCTCTGGGAGTTGGTGATGGACAGGGAAGCCTGGCGTGCTGCAAAGGGCGTCACATGAGAGTCGGACACGACTGAGCAACTGAACTGAACTGAGCACTCACACACATACATATTGGACAGAGGAGTTGGTAAGCTACAGTCCATGAGGTTGCAAAAGAATAGGACACAACTTGGCAACTAAACAAAAACAACAGCAACAACAATACATGTACCCATTCTTTTTCAGATTCTTTTCCCATGTAGGTTACTACAGAGTATTGAGTAGAGTTCCCTGGTACACAGTAGGTCCTTGTTGATTATCTATTTTATATATTGAATTTGAATTGAAAGTACGTGCTCAAACAGATACTGCTGCTGCTCAGTTGCTTTAGTTGTGTCCGACTCTGTGCGACTCTATGGATTGTAGCCCGCCAGGCTCCTCTGTCCATGGGATTCTCCGGGCAAGAATACTGGAGTGGGTTGCCATGCCCTCCTCCAGGGGATCTTCCCAACCCAAAGATTGAACAAAGATCGAACCCAGATCTCCTGCATTGCAGGCGGATTCTTTACTATCTAAGCCATGAGGGTGTATATGGTAATCCAGCCTCCTGATTTATCCCTCCCTCTCCATCCCCTTTGATAACCATAAGTTTGTTTTATAAATCTGTGAATCTGTTTGTTTTGTAAGTAAGTTCATTTGTATCATTTTTTAGTTTCCACAAGTGATGTCGTATGACTTCACACCCTCTGTATGACTTACTTCACTTAGTATGATAATCTCTGACCACTTTTGCCTTTTAATTAGTGTTTATTAGTTCATTGACATATGATGTAATTATTTCAATGGTTAGATTTAGGTATAACATTTTACCATTTGTTTTGTTTGCCCTTTCTTTTTTTGTTCCAGTATTTCTCCTTTCCTTCCTTTTTTTGTATTAACTGAATATTTTAATGATACCTCTGGGTAGTATTTCTTTAGTAAATGCTCTGGGGATTGCACTGTGCCTCCTTAATTTTTCCCAGTGTACTTAGAGTTAATGCCATGCTACTGCTCCCAAATGTAGAAACCTTATAACTGTACAGGTCCATTTATTCCCTACCCCCATCCTGTATGCTGTAGCTTTCATGTATGCTATATCTGCACCCATTGTAAACCTCACAATCAATACAACCCTTTAAATTTTGCTTCAAATAGTTACATGTGTTTTAACAGAATTAAGAGGGAAAATATTCTTTTCTATTTCCCCACATATATATACCATTATCAATATCATTCATTTCTTTCGGAAAATTCAGTTTTCCAGGAGATACAATTACTCCTTAGTCAGAAGGCTTTCCTTTAGCAATTCCATAGCAAAGTTTTGCTGGCAATGTATGCTCTGAAGATTTTCACTGAATTTTCACTGAGTACAGAATTGGGGGTTGATAGATTCCTTCTTCCCTCTTAATCTAAAGATGGTGTTCTGTTGTCCTCTGGCTTCCACTGTTTCTGATAAGAAGTCAGTATCATCCGTTCATGGCTCGTCTATGGCTTCCTTTGCCCCTGAAGTCAATGTCTTCCAGATCCTTGTTGCACTATATCTATTGTGTCACTTTTTGTCTGCTTTCAAGACTCTCTCTTTATCTTTGGTTTTTAACAGTTTGACTATGAAGTGCCTGAATGTAGTTTTCTTTGTACTTATCCAGCTTAGGTTTTCCTGACTTTTTTGAATCTGTGAGTATGTCACCAAATATAGGAAAATTCCATTCATTATTTCTTCAAAAATTTTTTCTGTCCATTTTCTCTTTCCTCTCCTTCTAAGACCCCAATTACTCATGTTAGATCATGTGATCTTATCCCACAAGTTACTGAAGTCATTTTTTTCATGCTTGTTTTTTTCTCTCTAAGCTTCAGTTCGGGTAGTTTTATTATCCTATCTTCTAGTTCACTTTCTTTTCTTCTACAGTGTTTGATCTGCTCTCAAGTACATCAAATGAATTTTTAGTTAAATTATGTTTTTCTAAAATTTCCATTTAGTTCTTTTTATTAGTTTTTGTACCTGTCCTCTGTCCTGAGATATACTGTATTCTAAATGTGTGTTTATCTATCTATCTATCTTTATATATATATTGTCTTTGAGAACAATTCTTTTATGGACTGAATTGTGCCCCCTAATTCATGTATTATAGCTCTAATTCCCAGCTCTGACTGTGTTTAGAGATAGAATCTTTAAAGAGGTAATTAAGGTTAAATGCACTCATCTCACATGCTAGCAAAGTAATGCTCAAAATTCTCCATCCAGGCTTCAACAATATGTGAACCGAGAACTTCCAGATGTTCAAGCTGAATTTAGAAAAGGCAGAAGAACCAGAGATCAAATTGCCAACATCTGCTGGATCATCGAAAAAGCAAGAAAATTCCAGAAAAACATCTACTTCTGCTTCATTGACTATGCTAAAGCCTTTGACTGCATGGATCACGACAAACTGTGGAAAATTCTTCAAGAGATGGGAATACCAGACCACCTTACCTGCCTTCTGAGAAACAAGAAGCAACAGTTAGGACTGTACATGGAACAACTGGTTCCAAATTGGGGAAGGAGTTCGTCAAGGCTGTGTGTTGTCACCCTGCTTATTTAACTTATATGTGGAGTACATCATGAAAAATGCTGGGCTGGGTGAAGCACAAGCTGGAATCAAGATGGCCGGCAGATGACACCACCCTTATGGAAGAAAGTGAAGAGGAACTAAAGAGCCTCTTGATGAATGTGAAAGAGGAGAGTGAAAAAGCTGGCTTAAAACTCAACATTCAAAAAACTACAGTCTTGGCATCCGGTCCCATTACTTCATGGCAAATAGATGGGGAAACAATGGAAACAGCAAGAGACTTTATTTTCTTGGGCTCCCAAATCACTGCAGATGGTGACTTCAGCCACGAAGTTAAAAGACGCTTGCTCCTTGGAAGAAAAGCTATGACCAACCTAGACAGCATATTAAAAAGCAGAGACATTACTTTGCCAACAAAAGTCCATCTAGCCAAAGCTATGGTTTTTCCAGTAGTCATGTACGGATGTGAGAGTTGGACCATAAAGAACACTGAATGCCAAAGAATTGGTGCTTTTGAGCTGTGGTGTTGGAGAAGACTCTTGAGTGTCCCGTGGACTGCAAAGAGGTCAAACCAGTCAATCCTAAAGGAAATCAATCCTGAGTATTTGTTAGAAGGACTGATGCTGAAACTGAAACTACAGTACTTTGGCCACCTAATGTGAAGAACAGACTCATTGGAAAAGACCCTGATGCTGGGAGGGATTGAAGGTCGGAGAAGAGGATGACAGATAACAAGATGGTTGGATGGCATCACCGACTCAATGGACATGAGTTTGAGCAAGCTCAGGGAGATGATGAAGGACAGGGAGGCCTGATGTGCTGCAGTTCATGGGGTTGCAAAGAGTTGGACACGACTGAGTGACTGAACAACAACAAGTTTAAATGAAGTCATAATGGTTAGATTCTAAGCCCATAATATTGGAGTCCTTATGAGAAAAGAAAGAGAAATCAAGTATGTGCATGGACAGGGGAAAGGACTTATGTGGACATAGCAAAGATGAAGCAACTATCTGCAAGCCAGAGAAACCACCCCATGGCACCTTGATCTTGGACTTCCAGCATCTGGAATTGTAAGAAAGTAAATTTCAGCAGGTAAACCATCTAGTCTGTGGTATTTGTTACAGCAGCCCTAAATGTCCAATGCAAGTTATAATAATTGTTGTAGCATCCTTGTCTGTTAGTTCTAATGTCTTGTTTATCTTGGGGTCAGCCTCCATTGATTATCTTTTCTCTTGAAAGTGGGTCACATTTTCCTATGTTTTTATATGTCTAATAATGTTGAGCTGTGAATGATATATTGCAGAGACTCTGAATCCCATTATCTTCCTCTGAACAGTGTTTTTATTAAGCCAACATTTAACTTGGCTGGATTCTGTTTGCAAATTCTGTCTTCCCCATAGTGGGCAGCAGCTGAAACCTCAGGTCAGTTCTTTTAGGCTTCACTTGGTGCCAATGCATGCATTGTTTATGAGTCAGCCAAAGATTTGAGCAGTTTATACACAGAATTTGGAGCACTCCATCTCTGTTTCTGTTCTTTCCAGGTTTTCTCTCCTTCCTTTCCAGCAGCTATGCGTGTCACAAATCGTCCTCTGTTTCTTCAGCCCAGTAAAGCTATGAGTTTTCTATTGGAATTTTAGCCATCTGGAATGGTGGTTACTGCAGCCTTCCCTCAGGCTAAAAACCATAAAAAATGAGAAGTAGCTAATGCAGTTCCATTCTTTCAAGTGTTGATGCCCCTCCAGTATTGCTTTTGGTTTCATTCCAGAGCCTTTAAGTAGGTGCTTTTTTCAGTGTTTGGTCCAGAATTTGCAGTAGTGTTCTGCAGAAGGGTGATCCAATAGGAGCTCCTTGCCCATACCTGAGTAGAAGTCCTGAATATCACTGGAATCAGTCCAAGTGTCTCCACTTCCTTTGCCTGAGTCTGAAGCTACCATTGCAATAAGACTAAAGCAGTAACTCCCAAACTAGTTTCTCCTAATACTTTATCCCCATTAAACTCATTCTCCACATGCTTAGAACACTTCCGTGGGTTGGCTTTGGATCCCCTGTTCCTGCTGTATACACCTCCTGGGCATTGTATCCACTTCTGTCTTCAGTGGCTGTGTCTGTGCTGATAACTCCTGAATGTGAACCTCTGGTCCAGAGTGTCTCTTAATGAATGCGTCCTTTTATTTATGTCAGCAGACCCTTTAACCCTTAAAGGACATCATTATTTCACATCTTAAAACTAGTTTTCTTGGGTTCCCTTTCACAATGAATGCCTTCACTATCCACTCATTTTCCCAAATAAGAGATCTGGAAACCATTTCTTTTAATTAATTCATATTTTATTTGGCTGCACTGGGTCTTCATTGCCGTGTGCAGGCTTTCTCTGATTGCAGTGGGCCAGGGCTACTCTTCGTTGCGGTGAGTGAGTTTCAGTAGTTGGGGTGCACGGGCTTAGCTGACCCACAGCATGTGGAATCCTCCCCCAACCAGGGGTCGAATCTGTGTGCCCTGCATTGGTGCGTGGATTCTTCACCACTGGACCACCAGGGAAGTCCTGGGAACTCTTCTTGGTCCCCCTACCTCCATGCTGAATCTCCAAAATCTCTTGGTATTTATCTCCTAAACCTCTCTCAACACTGCCCATTTCCTCCATCTTCATTTCCACTGCTGCCACAGTCTCTAGCCTGGGCTCTCAGCAAGTGTCTCCTAATTGGCCTTCCTACTTCTCCTCTTGTCACTCCCACCCCTTCTACACAGCAGTGGCCAGAGTGACATTTTCATGCTACCAGTTCCCCTTAGTTTTCCATGTACATTTTTGAATTCTTATTTATTTATTTTTGGCTGTGCTCGTCTTTTGTTGCTACACAGACTTTTCTCTCGTGTGGCAAGCGGGAGCTACACTAGTTCCAGTGTGCAGGCTTTTCATGGTGGTGGCTTCTCTTGTTGCAGAGCACAGGCTCTCGGGCACGTGGGCTTCACAGCTGTGGCGTGTGGCTCAGTAGTTGTGACTCTCAGGCTCTACAGCACAGGCTCAGTAGTTGTGGCACGTGGGCTTAGGTGCTTTGCGCATGTGGCATCTTCCTGGACCAGGGGTCGAACCTGTGTCTCTGCATTGGCAGGTGGATCCTTTACCACTGAACCACCAGGGAAGCCCTCTATAAACATTTTTTACCCGGCTTGTGAGTTCCCTTTTAAAAATCTTGCTGGGGTTGCACTGAATCCATAGATCAATTGGGGGAAAATTGACATATTAGCAATATTGAGTATTCTAGCTCTTGAACATGGTACTGGTCTTATTCCATTAAGTTTGCTATAACAAAAAAAAAAAAAATCACAGATTGAGTGGCTTATAAACAGCAGAAATTTATTTCTCACAGTTTTAGAGGCGTGAAGTCTGAGATCAGGGTGCCAGCATGGTTGAGCAAGGGCCCTCTTTCAGTTGCAGGCTTCTCATTTTATCCTCACATAAAGAAAGGGGTTAAGGGAACTCTCCGGGGTCTCTTTTATAAGGACGCTAACCCCATTTATGACCTAGTCACCCCCAAAGGCCCCATCTCTTAATACTATCACATTAGGATTTCAACATATAAATTTTAGAGGGATAACAGTCAGATCATAGCAGTATCTCTCCTCATTTATTTGGGTTTTTAATTTTTTCAAAAATGTTGTGTGGTTTATAAGGTATGGGCCTTGCACATCATTTTTGTTAAATTTATTCCTAAATATTTCATATTTTAATGCTATTTTAAATATTATTGCTGGACTTTGCTGATGGTCCAGTGGTTAAGAGTCCTCCTTCCAGGGCAGGGGACTCCAATTTGATCCCTGGTTTCGGAGCTGAGATCCCACATGCCGCAGAGCAGCTAAGCCTGCTCCCTCCAATGAAGACCCAGCTCAGCCAAAAAAAAAAAAAGCTGAAGTCCAAATTATTCATAAGTGCTTTAACTACTGTAGTTTAACTTAAAACATAAACGTTATCATTCATTAATATCAATTTCCAATTTTTTGTTAATGCTATTGAGTTTTTTTTTTTTTTGCTATTGAGTTTTATATATTGACCTTACATCCTGTAACCTTAATAGACTTACACATTAGTTCTATTATTTTTTCTAGATTCCTTTAGATTCTGTGTAGAAGCAATTATGTCATCTCTGAATAGTTTTACTTCTTTAAGAAGTGAAGTTTGCATTTCATTTCCTGTCCGTGTTTTATTGTGCTGGATAGGACCTCCGTTAAGAGTCATATAAGATGGGTGAAAATGGACATCTGTGCCTTGTTTCTAATCCAGGAAGGAGAGCACTCAATCTTTCACCGCTGAACGTGATATTAGGTTTTCTGTAGTTGCCTTTTATGGGACTGAGGAAGTTCCACTTCTTTTTTTAAAGTTTTTTTTTTTAATGAATATATGTAATCCCTTCTTATTTTGAAGGAGTGCTTTTCTACTGATTTGCTAGTTCAGTTATTTTTTTGTATATATAATTTTATTTGCGTACTTTTGGCTGTGCTAGGTCTTCATTGCTGTGAAGGCTTTTCTCTCATTGCAGTGAGCAGGGGCTGCTCTAGTTGTGGCGTGCGGGCTTCTCATTGCAGCAGTTTCTCTTGTCGCGGAGCACCGTTTCTAGGGCATGAGGGCTTCAGTAATTGCAGTGAATGGGCTCAGTGGTTGCAGATCCTGGTCTCTAGAGCACAGGCTCAATAGTTGTGGCTTGTGGGCTTAGTTGCTCTGCATCATGTGGGATCTTCCCAGATCAGGGATCGAACTCACGTCTCCTGAATGGCAAGCGGATTCTTTACCACTGAGCCACCAGGGAAGCCCATGGAAGTTCCACTTCTACTTCGGTGTTCTAGTTTGCTGAGAGGTCTTCTTTTTCTTTTGTGTTAAAAAAAAATGATGACTAGGTATTGAATTTTGTAAAAGAAAAAAAAATTGTTTTTTGCATCAAAAGAGATGGTTAGAAGGTTTTTCTTTTGTAGCTAGTGTATGAGCTTCCTGGAACTGCCATAACAAATTACTACAAGCCTGGGGGCTTAAAACAACAGAAATTTGTTCTCTCACAGCTCTGAAGACCACAAGCCTGTAATCAAAATGTCAGCAAGGCTACACTCCCTCCAAATGGTCTAGGGAAGGTTCTGTTCTTTGGTTCTTCCAGCTTCTGGTGGCCCTGGTGTCCCTTGGCTTGTAGCCATGTCAGTCAATTCCCTTATGTCTTTATCTCCTCTTATGTGTCTCAAATATCCCTCTGCCTTTCTCTCTCTCTCTTTTTAAGATTCATTTATTTATTTACTTATTTTTGGCTGTTCTGGGTCTTCATTGCTGTGCTCGAACTTTCTCTAGTTGCAGTGAGCAGGGGCTGCTCTTCAGTACAGTGGGCAGGCTTCTCATTGCAGTGGCTTCTCTTGTTGCACAACACAGGTTGTAGGTGCATGGGCTTCAGTACTTGGAGGCAAGGGGGCTCAGTAATTATGGCTCCTGGGCTCTAGAGTACTGGCTCAGTAGTTGTGGCACATGGAACTTAGTTGTTCCACCGCATATGGGAATTTGCTGCACCAGGGATCAAATCCATGACCCCTTCCTTGGCAGGCAAATTCTCAACCACTAGACCACCAGGGAAGTTTCTCGTGGTTCAGATGGTGAAGAATCCGCCTGCCAGTGCAGAAGACAGAGTAGACGTGGGTTCAGTCCCTGGGTTGGGAAGATCCCCTGAAGGAGGAAATGGCAACCCACTCCAGTATTCTTGCCTGGAGAATTCCATAGACAGAGGAGCCTGGCAGGCTGCAATCCATGGGGCCACGAAGAGTCAGACACGACTGAGTGACTAACACACACAGACCACCAGGGAAGCTCTCTTCTGCCTTTGTCTTATAAGGACAGTGGTCACTGGATTTAGGGACTACCCGAATAATCCAGTTATCTCATTTCAGGTTCCTTAACTTAATCACATCTGCAAAGACCCTTCTAAGTAACATCACCATTACAGATCCTAGGAATCTGACGTGATACCCTTTAGGGACTCTTTCCAGGCCCACCACAGTCAGCTAACATGTTAATTGCCATGACTGATTTTCACATGTTAAACCTGGCATTCCCCACTTGTCATGATGTATTAAATTTGCTTTTTGTGTCTATGTTCATTACTAATATTGATCTGCAAACTTTTTTGGTAATCTTGCCTGATATTGGTATAGAGGAATGAAGACCTCATAAAATGAAATGACTTCCTCTTCTGTTTTCTGGAAAACCTTGTGGACAATTCATTTTTTCCTTTAAATGTTTGGTCAAATTCATGAGTAAGGCCACCAGGACCTGAAATGTTCTTTGTTGGAAGGTCTTAAACTACAAATCTAATGTCTTTCGTTGACATTAAATTAAATTAAATTTCAGAAATTAAATCCATTCACCTTGAGTGACCTTTGGTAGTTTGTGTCCATTCCTTCTAAGTTTCTGGTCTTGTTGCTATGAAGTTTTTCATAATGTTCTTTTATTATCCCTCGCACCAGGCTATGTTTGGTTTCTCCTCTTTAATTCCTGATATTGGACATTTTAATTTTTTCTAGAAGTTTATCAATTGTATTGATATTTTCAAAGAACCAGCTTTTGGTGTTATCGATTTTCTCAGTTGCATTTCTATTTTCTTTCATTGATCTCCACTCTTTATTTTATTTTCTTCTTTCTGCTTATTTTGGTCTTAATTTTGTCTTTTGTTTCCACTTTCTAAGCATGTAAACTTATTTCATTGATTTGGGACCTTTTTTCTCTTTTCTAATGTAAGCACTTAATGCTGAAAGTCTTTCTAAGCACTATTTTAGGTACATTCCACACATTTTGATATGTTATGATTTTATTTTCACTCAGTGCAAAATATTTCCAAATCCCTGTTATTTTTTCTTTGAAGCAATAGGTTATTTAAGATTGTGTTACTTAATTTACAAACATTTGGTTATTTTCCAGATATCTTTTTCTTATTCAGTATTTATTTCTAATTTCAGTGATGGTCAGGAAACACTGTATACAATTGAAATTCTCTTATTCTTCTTCAAACTAGTTTTATGACCCAGAATATGGATGAGTACATTGCCAAGATGTTCAGCCATTCAGAAATCGTCACCAGCATGAGGTTCACCTACAACTGATCACAGTGTCTGGAGACAGCTGCATCTTCATCCAGCAGGTGGGCAGCGAGATCACCAGCTGCTTGAAGCAGCATTTTCTGGAGATCAACCCCTGGGAGCAGCAGCAGTAGAACACTAAGGACAGGAAGTGGAGCAGCCGCCCCAGGCAGGAGACCAATACTCAGGCCTGAGATGTGCTCCCTAAGCCCTGGAGAGCAGATGGGGAATGAGGCGGACGAAGAGTGTGAACCCGAAGAGGTGCTGAAGATGCCGTCGAATGAGAGTTTGGGTCCAGATCCTCAGTGTCTGCTGATCAACCGCATGCTGCCACTCTGGGCAAGGCAGCTGGTGAGTCTGCCTGGAAAGCGGGACACCGAGGGGCTAACAAAGTAGCGCCCCTTCTCCATGCCCCTTGTTTTTCTGGGAACCCTTTCCCCTTGACATCTCTGCTTTCCTTGGAGAACCTCCGTCCTGCTTCTGGTCTCCGTGTATACAGCCTTTCATTCATCCCACAAGTATTTACTGCATGCCTACCCTGTGCTTTTGACACTGTTCATGGGGTTCTCAAGGCAAGAATACTGAAGTGGTTCTCCTTCCCTTCTCCAGTGGACCATGTTTTGTCAAAACTCTCCACCATGACTCATCCATCTTGGGCTAGAACGGTTTCCCTGGTAGTTCAGTGGTAAAGAACCTGCCTGCCAATGCAGGAAACTCGGGTTCAGTCCCTGGGTTGGTAAGATCCCCTGAAGGAGGAAATGGCAACCCACTCCAGGATTCTTGCCAGGAAAATCCCTTGGACAGAGGAGCCTGGCGGGCTACAGTCCTTGAGGTCACAAGAGTGAGACACAGCTTACCAACTAAACAACAAATGGACTATCTGGGTGAATGTCTCATGGGTGTTTTAAAACCGCTTGTGTTCTACAGTTATTAGGTACAGTGTTCTATAAGTGTTAATTTAGTCAAGTTTGTTGGCCATGGCATTTAAGTCTTTATCTACATTGAGCCTCTGCTTGCTCTGTCAGTTACTGACAAAAGTATGTTGAAATCTCCAAGTCTAACTGGATTTTTCTATCTATTTTTCCATGTCTATCAGTTTTTTGAATTCATATGTTTTGAAGCTATTCTATAAGATGCATATACTTTTAGTTTTATTATGTGCTTTTAATTAATTGACATTATCACTGTAAAATGTTCTTCTTTATCCCTGGTAGTATTCCCGGTTCTGAAACCTACTTTGTCTGATATTAATATAGTCACTCTAGGTTTTCTTTTTTGAAAATGTATTTATCGAAGTGTAGTTGATTTGTAATGTTGTGTTAGTTTCTGCTGTACAGCAAAATGATTGTTATATATATATATATATATCCTTTTTCATATTCTTTCCCTTATAAGATTATAATGGATTATAATGGTTATTATAAGATATTTACTCTAGCTTTTCTTTTGATTAGTGTGTACATGCTATTTTCCCATCCTGTTATTTTTAATTATCTTTGTCTTTATAACTAAAGTATAATTAGAAATTTGAAAGAAAATTTAAAATTTATAGTAGATAGCACATAGTTTTATCTTGTCTTTTCACCCAATATAATGATTTTTTTCCCATTATTTGGGGGTGTTTAGGCCATTTACATTAATATAGTTTTTAATATAGAGCAGGAATTAATAAAATAGAAAGCAAAGAACCAATAAAGTAGATCAAAAACCAAACAAAAATTGGTTTTATAAAAAAATTAAGTTGACAAAACTCTTGTGAGACTGATGAATACACAAAAAATAGAGAAAATACAAATAAACATTATATTAGATTTTTTCTTAAAAAAGAGAGCTTTCTGAATAACTTCATACCCATATTCTAAAAAACAGGTAAAATGGGAAATTTTGAAAAATAAGTTTATATGTGTATTAACTTACAACCTTAATAATATTTGATTCAGTAGTTAAAATTCTATCCATGAAAAAATCAAAACCAACAAACACACATGAAGTTTGTCATATAGGTGAATTCTACTGAGCACTCAAGGAATGAATGTATCCTATCTTATACAAACTATTCTCATACAAACTATGAAGCAAACTATTCCAAGAAGAACAAATGAAGGCGAGCAGTTCAAATAATTCTGTGAAACAAGAACAACTTGAATAGAAGAAATTACTAACCAATCTCATTTATAAGATTCAATGCAAAATCCTAAGTAAATGTTAACAAAGCAAGTCCAACGATGTATTAAAAATGATAACAACAACAAAAATATGATAACAACAGAGAAATAAAATCAGATTATAATCATGTAAGGTTTATTCGGGAATAGAATGAAGGTTTTCTAAACTTTTATTTATTTATGGCTGCGCTGGATCTTTGATGCTAGGTGCAGGTTTCTCTAGCTGTGGCGAGTAGGAGCTACTCTGCAGCTGCGGTGCCTGGGGTTCTCATTGTGGTGGCTTCTCTCGTCGTGGAGCCTGGGCTCTAGGGCGCATGGGCGTCAGTAATTGCGGCTTGAGAACTCTAGAGCTTGGGCTCAGTAGTTATAGGGCATGGGCTTAGTTCCTCTGAGATACATGGGATCTTCCCGGACCAGGGATTGAACCTGGGTCCTCTCCTCCAGGGCAGTCCCAGAATAAAGGTTTAACATTAGAAAATCTGCTTGTGTGTTTCACAGCATTAACAGATAAAAGAAGAAAATGTGTATTCATTTCAAATTCAGAAAAACTGTTTTATAAAATTCATCACTCATTTGAATAACCCTCAGTAAACAAAGACGAGGAGAGCGATCACTTTAACCTGAGAAAGCATCTACTGAAACCTAGACGAGTATGCTGAGATCCAAGTCCTAATGTTCTCCCCCAAACTACTTCACCTTCAGCCCTCTCCATCTCAGTTAACAGCAGTTCTGGCCCTCCAGAATAAAATTGCTCAGAATAAAATTGAGAGTCATCTCTAACCCCTGTCTTTTTCATTAACTCTGCTCCTAATTCACCAGGATGCCTGGTTGGCCTTCAAAATACATCTAGAATCCAATTGCTTTCCCCATATCCACTGTTAGTACTAGACAGATCACTACCACCTAGCTGAAGTCCTTCCTGGAATTCTTACTTCCAAGTTTGCCTCTTCGACACTCCCATTTCTATTCTCAGTGCAACATACAGAGAGATCCTTTAAAACACACACACACACACACACACACACACCAGTTCACTCATTTAAAATGTGCAATTCAATGGCTTTTAGTGTATTCACACAACTGTGCATCTATTACTACAATTAATTTTAGAAGATTTTCATTATCCCAGAAGAAATCTATACCCCTAAGCCAGTAATTCCCCAGCCCTCACAAAAGATCCCCTGGAGAAGGGAATGGTTTCCCACTCCAGTATTCTTGGGGCTTCCCTGGTGATTCAGATAGTAAAGAATCTACCTGCAATGTGGGAGACCTGGGTTCGATCCCTGGGTCCAATCCCTGGGTCAGGAAGGGAATGGCTACCCACTCCAGTATTCTCACCTGGAGAATTCCATAGACAGAGGAGCCTGGCTGGTTACAATCCATGCGGTTGCAAAGAGTCAGACATGACTGAGCAACTGATACTTTTTTTTTCAAGCCAATAATCGCCAGTTCCCCAGCCCCCGAAACTACTGATCTACTTTCTGTTTCTATAGATTTGCGTATTCTGGACATTTCCTATAAACCTAATCATACAATACATGGTGCTATGTGATCAGCTTCTTTCACTTAGCACATTGTTTTCAAAGTTGATCTACTCTGTAGCATGTATTATTACTTTATTCCTTTTATTCTTGAATAATATTATGTTGTATGAATAGACCACATATTTTTGGTGGACATTTCCACTTTTTGGCTATTACAAATAATACTGCTGTGAACGTTTATGTACATGTGTATAGATTTGTCTTGATTATACACATATGCCTAGGAGTAGAATTAGTGGGTCAAGGGGGAACTCTCTGTTTAAGCTTTTGAAGAACTGCCAGACTGTTCCAGAGTGGCTGCATAATTTTACATGTTCATCAACAGTGTATGAAGGTTCAATTTCTAATCATCCTCACCAGCACTTGTTATTGTCTGTCTGTCTTATTCCAGCCATCCTAGCGGGTGTGGAGTGGTATCTCATTGTAATTTGATTTGCCTTTCCCTGATGGCTAATGAAGCTCAGCATCTTTTTATGTGCTTATTGGCTTATTGGCCATTTTTACATGCTCTTTTCTGAAAAATTTGTCAATTTAGATCCTTTGCCCACTTCTGAATTGAATTTTTGTATCTTTTAAAAAGATTTTCTCGTGTATTTTTGGCTTCTCTGGGTTTTCATTGCTGTGTGTGGGCTTTCTCTAGTTGCAGCAAGCAGGGGCTACTCTCCAGTTGTTGGACACAGACTGCTCATAGTGGTGGCTTCTCTTGTTGGGGAGGATGGACTGGAGTTACTTGGGCTTCAGTAGCTGTGGTGCATGGGCTCAGTTGCTCCACAGCATGTGGAATCTTATCCAACCAGGGATCAAACCCATGTCCTTAGAGGATCTTTAAAAAATAAGTTGCATATAAAGTGAGAGAAAAAGAAGACTCAAGAGCGACTCCACATTTTTTGGCCTAAGAATCTGGGAAAATTGAGTTGCAATCAACCAAAAAGACATTGGGTGGAATAAGTATTGTCAGGAGGCACATTTGGGACTATGTTAACTTTGAGATATCTTTCTGGCCTCTTTCTGGAGTTCAGTTTGGAAGGCATGGGCATTCAGTCATGGGTATTTGCCTTTCTTGTTCTGACTTCCTTCACTCAGGAGATAATGTCTAGATCCATCCATATTGCTGCAAATGACATTACTTCATTCTTTTTTATGGCTGAGTGGTATGCCATTGTGTGTATGCACCAAATCATCTTTATCCATTCATCTGTCGATGGACATCTAGGTTGTTTCCATGTCTTGGCTATTGTCAATGAATTTTCAGTATATATATCTTCTCAAATTATAGTTTTGTCTGGATATGTGCCCCAGAGTAGGGCTGTACGATCATATGAAAACTATTTTTCGTTTTTTGAGGAACCTCTCTACTGTTTTCCATAGTGGCTGCACCAATTTACATTCATACCAATAGTATAAGAAATTGCCATTTTCTCCACATCCTCTCCAGCGTTTGTTATTTGTAGACTTTTTAATGTTGGCCATTCTGACTGGTGTGAGATGGTACCTCGTTATAGTTTTGATTTGCATTTCTCTAACAATTAGCATCCATCATGTAAAATTACACTTGTCCCCACACTGACACTCTGGATCCTCCTTAACCTACCTTATTACTTTTCTGCATAGTGTTTATCACCTTCCAACATATGTTGTGCAACAACATAGTGTGCAGCAACTAAGACCCAGCACAGCCACATAAATAAATGAAAATAAATGAAAAATAAAAATAAAGAAATCCAGGTTGTGTTTCTTGCAGAGCTTTGTAGAGTCTGGATTTTGCAGATCATACCCCAGTGTTGTATGACATGTTCCTCTGTCCTCCATTTTGCATGCTAATTGATAGGTAGACTCACTGTATTTTAAATGGTAGTTTTCCTCAAATTATTCTACAGATTCAATGCAAAGTCAATAAAAAATCCAATGTTTTTACTGGTTCTGGAAAGATTTACCTTAAAATTCACCTAGAAGAGTAAGTTCAGTTGAGTTCAGTTCAGTCGCTCAGTTGTGTCCGACTCTCTGCGACCCCGTGGACTGCAGGTTGCCAGGCTTCCCTGTCCATCACCAACTCCCAGAGACTACTCAAACTCATGTCCATTGATTCGGTGATGCCATCCAACCATCTCATCCTCTGTCATCCCCTTCTCCTCCTGCCCTCAGTCTTTCCCAGCAGCAGGGTCTTTTCCAATGAGTCAGTTCTTCGCATCAGGTGGCCAAAGGATTGGAGTTTCAGCTTCAGCATCAGTCCTTCCAATGAACATTCAGGACTGATTTCCCTTAGGATGGACTGTTTGGATCTCCTTGCAGTCCAAGGGACTCTCAAGAGTCTTCTCTAACACTACAGGTCAAAAGTAAAGGGCTAAGAATAGGCAAGACAAGTTTGAAAAGGAAGAGGAGTTGGCGGAACTCTCCTTACTCTAAATTAGAAACACTGTAGTAGAGGTGGGGGAGTCCTTTCGGTTGATCTCTGAACAGCTCAGGGGGTTAGAAGCCCCCGCGAACTCCTTTACCCCTTCTGCTATGTGTGAACACAGCAAGAAGACAGCCATCTATGAATCAGGAAGCAGGCTCTCACCAGACACCAAAACCACTGTCACCTTGATCTTGGACTTCCAGGCTCCAGAACTATGAGAAAAAAATTTCTGTTGTTCATAAATCATTCAGTCTATGGTATTTTGTTCTAGCAGCCTGAATGGAGTGAGGAGTAAGACAGAGCAGGATCTTGAGTTATTTGTAAACTTTGCATTATTCACAACAGCCAGAATGTGGAAGCATCTTAGACAACCATCAGTGGATGGGTGGATAAGTAAAGTGTGGTATTAAATATATAAGTGGTGTGGTGGTCGTCATTTAGTCCTTAAGTCGTGTCAGACTCTTGCAACCCCATGGACTTTAACCCACCAGGCTCCTCTGTCCATGGGACTTCCCAGACAAGAATACTTGAGTGGGTTGCCATTTCCTTCTCCAGGGGTTCTTCCTGACCCAGGGATCGAACCTGAGTCTCCTGCACGGCTGATAGTCTCCTGCATTGCAGGTGGAGTCTTTACTGCTGAGTCTCCAGGGAAGCCTGATACATAAGTACGATGGAATATTATTCAGCCTCAGAAAGGAAAGAATTCCTGACACCTGCTACAACATGCAGATGAACCTTGGAGAGGAACGATGGTTGCCAGGGGCTGGAAGATCAGGGAGTGGGGAGTTATTGCTTAATGAATACAATTTCAATTTGAGAGGCTAAAAGACTTGGATGCATAAGTCATATTTAGATGAACCATATTAATTTGTTGGTGCGGGTGCAGGGATCAGAAACTGTCAGGTATTGACAATTTCACTTGGTTCAGCTGAGTAAAAATACTCAGTAAAAATACATCTTGGCAACTTCCCTATCAGTCCAGTGGATAAGACGCTGCGCTCCCAAGGCAGGGGGCACAGGTTCCCACAGGGGAACTAGGATCCCATATGCCACATAGATGGCCCAAAATCCCCCCAAAATACATCTCATGTGGTAACCATATACACCAACTTCAAGAAAGTGGTGGCTTTGGGGGAGAGAGGAAATGGGGGCTTTAGTTCTGTGTCTGACATGTGATTCCTTATATAAATAAGTAATATAAAGATCTGAAGCTGATGTGGCAAAATGTTAATAGTGCCTACCTTAATAATGTAGACAGGAATATCTATGCATTATTTTTTGTAACTTGTTTGATAATTTTCATTGAATAAAAATTAAAGTGGTGAATGGGAGAAGTGAGTCAGGTCAGTGTAGACAACTGGGCTCAGCAGCTTGACTGGGAGTGGAGGAGAAGGGGCAGAGTCAGGGCTGGTTGCAAACACTGTGCATTCATGGAGGAGCAGAAGCCCCCGCTTCTGGGAGGCAGGGATTAAAGGTTCAGGAAAGTGAACAGTGGGAAGCCACCCTAAGGCCTCCAGAAGAGAGTCAGGACCCATTCCTGGGAAGTGGGGCACATGCGGCAGAGCTGGAGTGGAGACAAGGTTGCCACCTCTCTTTGGGGCCCACTGAGCATGAGTGTCCGCTGGGGTCCGAGGCAGCAGCCTGAGTCTCACACTCCTCAGCTCTCCTTCACGAACATCCTCTCTCTCCACTTCGGCCTGTGAATCTGGGTCTCTGTCTTTTTCCCTCTGAGTTCACCCCGCAGCCCCTAATTGGGAAATCCAGCCCCACCCCCGGACCCTTTCCCTTGGTGCCACCACACAGATCCCTTTTTCACTCTCCCAACTGGCCGCTGACTTTTGTTCTTCTGCTGGGAGCACCTGCCTCCCTCTGTCTTTCCTTGTCTCTCTTCCTTCTTCCCAAACCAGCCTGTTACGAACCAGCTTGGTTGAGACAGAGGTCATGTACCGTGTGATTCACCCAAAGTGTATATTGCAGTGGTTTTCAGTTCTGAGTTGTGAACCACCATCATCATCGACTTTGGAACATTTTCATAACCCTAACAGAAACCCCATATTTTTTGGCTACCATTCACTGTCTCCCCCTCTCCCCAGCAACCCCCCACAACAGCTAATCTACTTTCTGTGTCTATGGATTTCCCTATTCCGGATATTTGTATAAGTGGAATCATACAATATACAGTCTTTTGATGACTGTCTTCTTTCACTGAGCATCACATTCTTGAGGTCCATCCATCTTGTAGCTGTGTCCATGCTGTATTCCTTGTGTGGCTGAATGATACTCCATTGTGTGGCTATAACACATTACATTTATCCATTCATCAGTTGATGGATGTGAACGAACTTTTCCCAGGTAAACCTCTCCTGATCTGTTTCTACCTCTTGCTCCTCTCCTGGCCCCGAAGCATCCTGTAAATGGGGATTCCTTGGTGAAATGGCCTCTGAGACTGGAGAGAGCAGGCAGTCTCACGTCTGCAACCCATGGAGCTCCTTAGTGACAGAGTGGCTCTCCTCTGGGCCTTATTCCCTCCTCTGTAAAAAGAGGACAGTTTCCATCCAGGGTTGTGGGAAGTGCTGATCTGAGTAGAGCATATGGCAGGGCAGCCTGGGATACAGAAGACACTCAACACTGCTGGGTCCCTTTTGTCTGTGTCAACCTTGATCCCGGGCTAAGGGTGGGCAGGCGGGATCCATACTTCCTCCCGTGCCGTTCCCCCACCTATGTCTGAATGCTGTGTTCTTTGACAAGAGTCAAACTAAGGGGAGAAGACATAGAAAGGAAAGAAACTGCAGATATCCTGAAATACCAGAGGAATGGGACAAAAGGATACAAATGAGACAGAAAAAGGGCTGTAGAGCAGGTATGTTTCAGGTCTGGGAGGCCAGAAGAACATGCGGTTTGAAGACCTGTGTTTCAGGCTCAGGCCTGACACGTCCAGGTCACTTCCTGAGTCTTAGGGACGAGTGCCCTCCATTTCCCCCTCTGGGAGTGAGGGGATGGCACGAGCTAATGTGCCCACTGTTGTGTAAGCCATTTACCCAGGAATTCTGAGGGCCTGGAGGTATTCCTACTGACCCAAGCAGGCCCTGGCTGAGGCCTCTCAGTGACCTGACATGTTGTCCCCTCTGTGGGGAAATGGCCTGGAGCTGCTTCAGGCTGGAGTCCAACCTTCTGTGTCCTTGAGACCAGGCTCCCTCAGGAGAGCCTGACACTGTGCATTCATTCATTCATTCATCAAATTTTACAAACCTGCCTCCTGCAGGGCACTGTGCTGTGAAGAGCTGGCCCTTGTCCTCACAGGGCTCCCAGACTTGTGGTGAGAGGGATACACAGGCACATTCAGATACAGGCTGCTGCTGGCCCCTGTGTTACTCTGTGACTCTAAACACCTCCTGCCTTCTTATGCAGTGACTTCTTGAATGTTTGTTTCTGATTTCCAGGACTTGCTGTTTGGCCTCTTTGAATAGATAGGGATTTCTTTCTTTATTCTTTGCCCAAGAAATTAGTGCAGTGGCAATGCCCTCAGGAGATTCTCAAGGGATATTTGATAGACAAATAAAAACAGGAAGGATAAAAAATGAGCATGTGTGTGGTATACCCTCACAGAAGTATGCCCACAAGTGCCGTGGGAGCCCTAAACTGGGCTGGGAGGGCTTCCTGGAGCAGGTGATATTTGAACCGGGTCTTGGCATTAGTTAGTTTGCCTGGTATATGTATTCTCAGCACAGGGAACAGCATTTGCAAAAGTATGAAGAGGTCTGAGTGGTAAGAACTTCCTAGTGACTGTGTGGGTGTGGGGGACGTAAGGACGGAGTGAGGCATGGATAGTGGAAGAGGGATGCAAAGGGGGCAGTCAAGATTTTGAACAATATACATAAACAGAAAAAAGTAGAAAGATCACTCAGTCTCTTTTTTTTTTAGTTGAGGTATAGTTGCTTTACTATGTTGTATTAATTTTTGCGGGTACAGGAAAGTGAGATCACTCAGTCTTGACGCTTGAAGACCATCACAGACACTATATAAGCTGTTTCTTTGAATCAGAGTTTTTTTCTCTTTTTCCAAGAAGTTAACTCTGGTGCTGAATGGGGAGAAATATGGTTTTCAAGGGACGCTTAGTAGGGAGATGCCATCGGAGCCAGGCAGTGGGAGGAAGAGCGGTTTGCCCAGGTAAAGGACCTGGGAGGCAGGTTGCTCGGTAGGTGGAGAGGGAGGGAGGAGTCGGCGCTGACTCACAGAATTCTGGCTTAGGGAACAGGTTGCTGGTGATACCTTTCAGATAAGGACTTCGGATGAAGCGCTGGCAAGTTTTGAGAAGCAGATAAAAAGAACCGAGATGTGTGAACACCTCAGATTTTTGTGGAACCATCCTGCGGGGAGTGGCCAGGCGGGCTGATCCCCCTGGGACCCCACACCTGTCTGGAGCACCTGAGGGCTCCAGGAGGTTGTCGGGGGGCGGCGGGGGTAGCGCACCAAGGCCGTCGAGGCCCTAAGCTCTGATGTAATGGGGCCTTCTGGGCCTGGGGCAAGCTGAGCGCGTCCGGCTGGGGAACAGCGCTCACCACCTCTCGAGGCAGGTGAGGGTGTCGCACCTGAAGCCTGGCGACCCCCCTCACATCTCGTGGGGGCGTTCGAATTCCGGCCCCGCCACTTCCTGCCTCAGTTTCCCCACCGCACCCTCTCGCAAGCGGACCAGAGGGCAATGTGTAACCTGCAGAGGCCACGACACATCGCTGGCACCCGGCGTGGGGAAGCGGCCAGGCCTAGTCTCGGGGCAGCGGCGAGAGAAGCCGAGACCGAGCAGAGTCGCCCTGCGGGACAGGCGGGCCCTGCCGGGGCCGACTCCACGCCTAGGGGCCCGGCTTGAGGCCAGGCCGCAGCCAGAGCTCTCACCGTCCAGTCGCCGTCAGAACAAAAGTGGCGGCTGTGCCGGCGCCCGGAGTCCCGCAGGCCCGGTCCCCGCCCGGCAGCCCCGCCGCCCCGCCGCCCCGCCGCCCCGCCGCCGGGCGGCACGACGCACAGAGGCCGCGCCTTCGGCCCTTTCCGTCCGAGCACGCTCGGCTCTTTCCGCCGCGGCCGGCGCAGGTGGAGGGGGCGGGGCGGGGGCCGTGCGTAGTGACGCCGCGGGGGGGTGACGCACCGGCGTGCCCCGCCCCCTCCCCCTCCCCGTTCAGGCTCTGGAAAGAGAAGAAAAAAAACTTTCTTTTTTTTTTAATTGAGGAATCAACAGCCGCCATCTTGTCGCGGACCCGACCGGGGCTTCGAGCGCGATCTACTCGGCCCCGCCGGTCCCGGGCCCCACAACCGCCCGCGCACCCCGCTCCGCCCGGCCGGCCCGCTCCGCCCGGCCCTCGGCGCCCGCTCCGGCGGCCCCGCTCGCCTCTCGGCTCGGCCTCCCGGAGCCGCGGCGGCGGCGGCGGCGGCAGCGGCGGCGGCGGCGGCGGCGGCGGCGGAACGGGGGGTGGGGGGGCCGCGGCGGCGGCGGCGGCGGCCCCGCTTCGCGCATTGTTTTTCCTTACGGCGGCGGCGGCGGGCCGCGGGCGGGGAGCGGAGCCCGGAGCCCCCCGGTAGTCGGGCCGCGAGCGAATTAATTAAGTGGGGCGCGGGGGGGGGGGGGGGCGAGGCGGCGGCGCGGCGGCGGCACCATGTTCCCGGGGACTGCCTGAGCCGCCCGGCCGGGCGCTGTCGCTGCCAGCCGGGCCCGGGGGGGCCGCCGGGCCGCCGGGGCGCCCCCGCCGCGGAGTGTCGCGCTCGGGAGGCGGGCAGGGGATGAGGGGGCCGCGGCCGGCGGCGGCGGCGGCGGCGGAGGCTGGGGGCGGGCGGTGAGCGCTGCGGGGCGCTGTTGCTGTGGCTGAGATTTGGCCGCCGCCTCCCCCACCCGGCCCTGCGCCCTCCCTCTCCCTCGGCGCTCGCTCGCGGCTCGCGCTCGCTCCTCTCCCCTCGCAGCCGGCCGGGGCCGGCGCCGACCCCAGCCCCGGAGCCCTTGCCGACCCGGCCGCCCGCGCTCGGGGCTGTTTTCGCGAGCAGGTGAAAATGGCCGAGAACTTGCTGGACGGACCGCCCAACCCCAAACGAGCCAAACTCAGCTCGCCCGGCTTCTCGGCGAATGACAGCACAGGTGAGAAGGGGGCCGGGGCCCCGGGGGTTGCTTGTCAGCCCCATCCGGAGGTGAGCGCCCCGGGAGACCCCAACTCGGCGGCGGGCTGTGCGGGGCCCGCGGAGCTAAGGCCCGCGCAGCCCCTTCCCCTGGACCCCGGCCGCCGAGAGGGAAGTTTGTCGGAATACTGTCATGGGGCCCGAGTGGGGTGGCACATGCCCGGTGCGCTTGGATCGCCCGGAGTTGGGGAGCCCTCCTCGCCGGGAGACCGAGTGGTACTTCCAGGGAGAAAAAGTAAAGTGGAGCGTGTGTATTCTGCGTGGTGATTCCGTCTGCCTCCCACTGCCGCCGTGTGTCCGTCCACACAAGCGTGGCTGGCTGGAGGGATGACAGCGGAGGCGACGCTGGCTAGTGAGAAGGAAATAGTGCAGCCGAAAGGAATCCCGAAGAGTTTTCTGAATCGGTAACATATTCACAAGGCTGCGACCAGAGGACTTTCCTAACAGCAGCCAGCCCGTGAGTTACGACTTATAAGTTTCTTGGAATGTGCTTCCTGAGAAAATGCTTAGTGCTATTTTGAAAACTCTTGTCGCTGGTCACCTAAGCCATTCCATTTTTCACAACCCAGAACTTCTTAGCAAGATGTCATAAAAGTTGCTGTGGAGTGTTAATTTCACGTGTATAACTTCGGAAGAAAGTTAAATAGCAGATTCATCTGGGCCGCAGTCTCCAGGGGAGCTTGTGTTGTTCTTACAATGTACATATATATATATGTATATATGTGTGTATGTATATATATATGTATATAAATAAATTATGTTCAGGAATGTCGGAGTTACCATTAAAAAATTTTTTTTTATCAGAGTATTAAATAAATCTTTTAAACAGCTTGTCTGGAGACTTTCTTCGGTACTCATATCAGTTGCCTAAGAGAAGTATTTTAGTTTTCTATTGGTTTAATGGTTCTGGGTTTTTCTGGGCTGGTTCACGGTAGCGTTATGTACTAGTTATGTTTCCTCTTTCAGAGCTCTCCTTTGCAGTAAAACGCAAACTTGTGCTCTGCTGCCCATGATTTGATTCCCAGCGTTGCTTGCATTTCTCCACTACGGTCTTGCAGTAGCAGCATCTGAAAATCAGTTTATAATGAATGGGTCCAAATTGAATTATATTGCTGCAGCAGTGCCTTCAGATTTGCAGTAGACACAGCTGTTCAGCTTGTGCAAATATTTCTTTGACCACTAGCGTTTTTCTACTAGTGGTCTAAATATCTCTTTCTCCTGTTGAGACAAAACTTGAATTTTGTGGCTGCAGTTTTAATACAATTCCTAGACTATTATTTAATGTGGAAGTGAGAGAAACAATAAAAAAATCAGTCATGAGATTCTTGTCTGGTTGAAATAAATTTGTTAAGCAGCGGAGAGGAATGAGTAAGTCTGGTGGGTGATATGTAAGTCACTAATAATACTCTATTTAAAAGCTGATAAAGAATTGAGTTTGATGTTAATTTTGTAAAATCGGCTTATCTGAAGTGAGAGATGTGGGAACAGGCAAGAGTTAAATGCTCTGATTTCACACCATGAAAATACTATGATTTTACTGCAGAATAGATCTCCTTTGCTTCATTAATCTTGACATGTTTGAGTGAAAAATCTTTGAACATATGAAATGTAGATCATACCAGACAAGTTCGGCCTTGAAGCTTGTCCTCTGAAACTGGTAACTTTTGAATGGCTTTGCAGCTTTGCTATTGTTAAATGAGGTTATTTTAGATTTTGTTTTATAAAGAGGGACAAATTAGTAACATGACACTTTAACAGAAAGGCTTGTTGCACTATATACTTTCAGCTGTTTCCAGGATGGTGCACAATGGATTGGCCTTTGGGGCAGTTCTGTTCCTGGATGGTTAGATACTTAATGTGCTGCTAATCACAACAGAGTTTTATCAAAAAGGATTTTCTACTCATGACCATTTTTTCCCCCTTCTTTCCAGTTTTGACCATTGTAAGGCACGGGGGCTCTTTTGTGAATGTGGAACAAAAAAATCAGTTTTTAATGGCTCTGTTTAAATAATCCAAAGAATAAATTCACCATTATATTTATGTTGGGTCCTTGGTTGCATATTCGTCAACGTCACATTGTTGTGAAATGGTCCGTTAGTGTGGGGGCCATGGAAGGCCCACATGTCCAATCACCATTGAACATGTTAAACAAGGTGTAACTTTGTCTCCCATAATTGCTAGTCTAAAATAGAGGTTTTAAGGACATATATTAAAGCAAATAAAGGACTAAAGGAATTACATTACACGCACAGAGTGGAAGCATTTGAATAGATGGAAAAGCAGGGAGAGACCTGGCAATATCATTCTGAGAGACTCAGCCTCATTTTAATGAGGGGATGTGTGTTTGTGGTTTCTGGGATAAAGTTCGGCCAGGCAGAGCAAGGTGTGTTCACTGCTCATGAGATAAAATTTGAGGGAGGGGCGCTCCGAATGGGAATAGCTGAAGGGTTAGGCGGAGCAGGAGGTGGCCTTGGTGGCCTGAGAAGCAGGAGGGACTCGGACGGTCATGATCCAGTGCGTGTCTCTGGGGACTGGCCTTCGGAGCCATCCTGTCTGTCAGCTGAGTCTGGTGGGCAGGCCGTGAGCCCCCGAGCATAGTACACCTGATGCTGAGGAGCTGACCAGCTAGGATGCTGCCTGCAGGGCGCTTGCAGTCCAGCCGGGGGAGCGTGGATGTGCGCAGGGCCCAATAAGGTAAGGTGGGATCTCTGACCAATGCCATTGCCACCAGTGACAGGTGGGAGAGGTCAGTGCAGGCTGGGGAGATCAGGGGACGATTCTAAGGAGAACATGCGGAGGTGATGCAGAAATAGGAAAGGTGCCCCAAAAGGTAGCAAGAGGAGGAAGGGAAAGCAGTGCTTTCCACCCACACCTAGCCTTTCTTCTGAAGCGGCACAGGATTTGATGGCATCTGATGTTGCTGAAGTAGCCTTGTCTTGTTTTACATTGAGGACGTAGATGCTTTCTCACAATTGTCATCTTCATTGACTTGGCACGCTTTATGAGCAGTGGGACCAGTATATAGTTTGTTGTGTGTTCTGGAAATTTTTGTGTTTAATATTTCCACATTAAAATAGCGTATTACTGTTTTGCAGCAGCAGGGATTCATGATTTAACAGTATGGAAGAAATACCTAGGCAAGCAGTAGAGGTTTCTTTTTTGGTCAGCTTTATTGAGGCCAAATATACATTCAACAAATCTACTATAAAAGTTTGTAGGACTGCCTTCTGAAAGTTGAATATAGGTATATTTTATCTCGTGCTGTATACGTGTTGCTAGTGTGTATTAGTTGCTCAATCATGTATGACTCTTTGTGACCCCATGGACTATAGCCTGCCAGGCTCCTCTGTCCATGGAATTCTCTAGGCAAGAATACTGGAGTGGGTTGCATTTCCTACTCCAGTAAATGTCCCTAAGCAGTTGTGGTTACATTGTATACTGTGAATCCCTTTAAATGCAATAGAAAACTGTATTTAAAGATACTTGGTGTAAATACCATTACCAACCAAAATGCCTTTTACAGCAAAATGATGACCTTTTAGGTTTACATCTCAAGAGTTCTTTTCTCCCCATCACTTCAGTTTGATCCTCAACAGCATCTTGTCAGGTGGGAAGGGAAAATACTGTTTTTGCCAATTCCAGGTGGGAAATCAGACTTGAGAGAGATGATCTACTGAAAGTAATGCAAAGGGTGAAAGCCAGAACCTAACCTAGATCCTTAAAGTCTGTACATTCATCTTGTGAATCTGCATCCAGAAACACAGAATTTACTTGAATCGTGAACTCAGGAGACTACGTCCTTAGCAAGTTTCAGTAGCATAACTCCAGCAAGTGGGGTCAGTTTGTCAGTGGCTTTACGGGGATGTTGGCGGCGGGTGGTTGGGCGTGGGCAAGCAAGAGTATGCTCCCCTCCAGGGGCAGGGGCGCCCCCTCCCCTTTGTTCTGGCACTGCAGGATGTCATCCAGGGTGTACACGGTCTCACCTGTTTATTGCAGCGGATAATTGAGGACCAGTCTCGGGTTATTTCGTGTCTTTACTACGTGCCAGCTACATAGGAGCTGTGAGTTTTTGCAGAGACTTCTAGGGCTAGGGCTTTTCATGACTTTGCTTAGCTTTTACTTGGTAGAAAAGTAGGGATTCTTGGATAACTGAGAGGCATGAGGACAGTGGCCACATTTGAAGTTGCTTGGGGTGGGGGTAAGTATAAATCCCACCAGGGGAGTTGTCACAGTAGAGCATAAGATTGGGAATCATCCCTGCTTAACGCTTGAATTTGATTGTGTGATTCTCCAGCATGGTTGAGAATGACTTGTAAAGGGACTTAGGCTTAATCCTATAGTCGGAAGTTAATGCTTGTATTGTTAGCCTGTGTTTTTACAACTTCTGACTTGTGCCATTGTAGTTGTGTGACAAAGTATGTGATTACTTGGGGCTATGGAAGTGCCGACTTTGTGTTTTCACTTAATGTGTTTGAAGACAAATAGTTAAAAATGATTTTGCCAAAGCATGCCTTCCTTCCCTTGTTAATATGAAATGTTCCTTACTGTGAGCTGTTCAATACGAGGAAGGCTTGCTTTCAGCCAGGTTAGTTGTTGGTGTATTCGTAGTCAGGACAGCACCTCTTCATCTCATTCAAACCAGCTCTTCGGTATATTCCAGGGACACGTAAGAAAGTGTTGCTCAAGAGCAGATTTGTGCTCAGGAGAAATTGGTCATGGCTGAGGCTCTTGCCTGCAGACTCTCCCCAGCCTTCCTGTGCTCTGGGCTCTGAGTCTTGCAGGGGCTGCAGCATCATTCCCAAGTGCATGGGTCACACACCTTTTCTGTAGAGGGTCAGAGGACAGAATTTCGGCTCCGCAGGCCACGTGGTCTCTGCCACAGCTGCTCACTCAGTGCTGCCACTTCAACGTGAAAGTGGCTCTGGGTGGTATGTCCACGGATATGCCAGGAAACTAGTAAAACTCTGGTTTCAGAAACTGGCAGCTGGGGGTTTGGCCTTGAGGCTGCAGTTTGTGACTCCAAGGTGATATGGGACTGGTGCTCTGAGGATTTTCAGTTGCCTCAGGTGTGGAGTAGAACGAGCATTCCCTTCCCCAGGGGCTGGGTGAGATGGTGTGTGAGAGGTGCCCGGCGCCAGCGCTGTCCGGACAAGGGGAAGAGGTGCACTTTGTAGCCACGTTTGCTGTGGTTCTGGAAGCAGTAGCAGCCGCATGCACGCGTCCACACAGGACACCAGTGGGCAGGTCTGTTGTAGTGGAGCACATTCAGCATATAGCCAGGAATTCTTCCATCAGCATTATTGATTTTTTTGCCTCCGTTTTCAACTGTTTTTTTTAATAGGAACACGATGGCCATGAAATTTTAAAATTGCAAAAACTTAAGCAGTGTGGTATGTTCTGAAAATTCTTACTAATTTTGAAGCATATGTCACGGACTGTTTAGGCAGCCAGCGTGTGAATCTGTTGACTTAGTGTGTGTATCACACTTCCATCTGAGGTGCCCCTTATGCCATAAGTGTACAGAGGATCCGGGTGACGCCTTCTAGTAGCTTAGAACTGTGTTGACGAAGAGAAGACTAAGAAACAGAACTTGAGAAAAGAATGTAAAATGCAGTTAGGTGCCCAGATGCACAACTCAGAAAGGGCAATTGAAGGAAGCTTCCTTTACTCACCTGCTTTTCACTGAGTGCCCCTTGTGCAGAAGCCCAGGGCTGGGTGTTCAGGAGGGGGTGGCACCAGAGGCAGGCACTTGGTGGTCTTTTCTTTGAAGCCCGCACCCTGGGAAGTCTGCTGGTTTTCTATACTTTCTGTGTGCTGGGAAAAGCGCTCTGGCTACTCAGAGAATTTCCTCTCTCGGTGTGATCTTGGCCCATGGCCTACACCTAAGTCCTTTCAGGTTGTCCCAGCTGCTCTCTCAGATGCCCTCAGGCTCCTGGCCATGTCCTCTTGATTTTCAGCACGTGTGCCCAGTGTCCCCTGAGCCCTTCCCCTAGTGGCACGTCTCTCATCAGAAGACTGTCCCACACCTGGGGGGCTCTCAGGATCTGGAGTGGTGTACACAGCTCCTGCACAAACTGGGAAGCGGGGGGTGAGGGGTGCCACACTTTCCCCGTCCAGTCTAGGTTTAGCTTTCAGGAATTGTCATGTCACAGCAAGGCATCGATGCAGGGTGTCCGCACTTGCACCAGTGCCTGTTGGGGACGCTGGCGACTTTCCGTGGGGCTGTGATTGCCAACAGGGGTGCTGGGGAAGAGCCATGTGCAAGGGTTGCCCAGCTCGAGCTTTGACTGGAAGAGTTGGGAATCGGGGTGGGGAGGGGCGGCGGTTCTTTAGGAAAGGCATGGAAGTAAGCAAAAGTGGCCTTTTTTCCGTGTTCTTAGACAATACACAGAACGACTGCTGCTGATTTAGAAAAATCTGCCTTTAGGGTGTTTTCTTGTTCTAAATTTGGGAATTAAGGCTATTTTTGAGCTCTATGTCTAAAAGTCAAATTCCTGTCTTTTAAAACCTTACCCTTAGAAAGACTTGGATATCATCCCATGTGTCATTTTCCCCCGTGTTTCATTTCCATTAATCAAAAGAATGTTTAGTTGAACTATCGCTAAGAATAGTAAAATCTAATGCTGAAGAAATTTTCACTTGGTTAAATCTGACTTTCCTATTTCTAGGTGTCCCGTCTGCTGCTGTTTGACAGCCTCTTAATTTGCCAGTCTTTCTAATACACCTGTGCCTTAGTTTATGTAGTAGGTGTTTCTTAATAGTTGGAGCTGTTCAAAGGGGTTGTACAATTCTGTTGTGAAGTAAAATCTTTATATAGTTCAACAGCTTCCTTTTGCACTGCCCCCAAATATTTTGAATTTTTTAAAAATCAAAACTGTATCACCTGGACATGTTTTAATTTTGTAGTTAGAATACCCAGTGAAATCACAAGAAAAATAAGCTACTATTTTTTATAACAGCCGTAGAGTGAGGCTTGGGCCATATTTGAATAACGTGGATTTTGGTGGATTTATCAACAAACTTCATGATAACATTCAGGAACTATAGAAATACATCAGATAATTGGGGTTTGCTTTGACAATTATGGACTATATGAGTTTGACCCCTATTTCTTTGCATTGATTGCTAAGGAAGGCTTTCTTATCTCTCCTTGGTATTCTTTGGAACTCTGTATTCGGATGAGTATATCTTTCCTTTTCTCCTTTGCCTTTAGCTTCTTTTCTTGTCTCAGCTATTTGTAAGACCTCTTCAGACAACCATTTTTGCCTTTTTGCATTTCTTTTTTCTTGGGGATGGTCTTGATTACTGCTTCCTGTATAATGTCACGAACCTCTGTCCATAATTCTTCATGCACTTTATCAGATCTAATTCCTTGAATCTATTTGTTACTTCTACTGTATAATTGTAAGGGACTTGATTTAGGTCATACCTGAATGGTCTACTGGTTTCCCCTGCTTTCTTCAACTTAAGTCTGAGTTTTGCAATAAGGAGTTCATGATCTGAACCAGAGGAAAACAGTAGAATGGAAAAGACTAAGGATCTCTTCAAGAAAATTAGAGATACTAAGAGAACATTTCATGCAAAGATGGGTGCAATAAAGGACAGAAATGGTATGGACCTAACAGAAGCAGAAGATATTAAGAAAAGGTGGCAAGAATGCACAGAAGAACTATACAAAAAAGATTTTAATGACCCAGATAACCATGATGGTGTGATCACTCACCTAGAGCCAGATATCCTGGAGTCCGAAGTCAAGTGGGTCTTAACTTGAAGTGTCACTATGAACAAAGCTAGTGGAGGTGATGAAATTCCAGCTGAACTATTTCAGTCCTAAAAGATGATGCTGTTAAAGTGCTGCACTCAATATGCCAGCAAATTGGAAAACTCAGCAGTGGCCACAGGACTGGAAAAGGTCAGTTTTCATTTCAATCCCAAGAAAGGCAATGCCAAAGAATGTTCAAGCTACCACACAGTTGCACTTGTCTCACGCTAGCAAAGTAATGCTCAAAATTCTCCAAGCTAGGCTTCAACAGTACGTGAACCGAGAACTTCCAGATATTCAAGCTGGATTCAGAAAAGGCAGAGGAACCAGAGATCAAATTGCCAACATCTGCTGGATCATCGAAAAAGCAAGAGAGTTCCAGAAAAACATCTACTTCTGCTTTGACTATGCCAAAGCTGTTGACTTTGTGGATCACAAGAAACTGGAAAATTCTTAAAGAGATGGGAATACCAGACTACCTTACCTGCCTCCCAAGAAACCTGCATGCAGATCAAGAACCAACAGAACCAGACATGGAACAATAGACTGGTTCCAAATTGGAAAAGGAGTACATCAAGGCTGTATATTGTCATCCTGCTTATCTAACTTATATGCAGAGTACACCGTGTGAAATGCCTGGCTGGATGAAGCACAAGCTGGAATCAAGATTGCTGGGAGAAACATCAATAACCTCAGATATGCAGATGACACCACCCTTATGGCAGAAAGCAAAGAGGAACTGAAGAACTTCTCGATGAAAGCGAAAGAAGAGAGTGAAAAGGCTGGCTTAAAATTCACCATTCCAAAAACTAAGATCATGGCATCCAATCCCATCACTTCATGGCAAACAGATGGGGAAAGGATGGAAAAAGTCAGAGACTTTATTTTCTTGGGCTCCAAAATCACTGCAAATGGTGACTGCAGCCATGAAATTAAAAGATGCTTGCTCCTTGGAAGAAAAGCTATGACCATTCTAGACATAATATTAAAAAGCAGAGACTTACTTTGCTGACAAAGATCCATATTGTCAAAGCTCTGGTTTTTCCAGTAGTCATGTGTGGATGTGAGATTTGGACCATAAAGAAAGCTGAGCACCGAAGAATTGATGCTTTTGAACTGTGGTGTTGGAGAAGACTCTTGAGTGTCCCCTGCAAGGTGATCAAGCCAATCAATCCTAAAGGAAATCAGTCCTGAATATTAATTGGAAGGACTGATGCTGAAGCTCCAATTCTTTGGCCACCTGATGCAAAGAACTGACTCATTGGAAAAGACCCTGATGCTGGGAAAGATTGAAGGTATGAAGGGAAGGGGACAACAGAGAATGAGATGGTTGGATGGCAGCACCGACTTGATGGACATGACTTTGAACAAGCTCTGGGAGTTGGTGATGGACAGGGAAGCCTGGTTTGCTGCAATCCATGGGGTCGCAAAGAGTTGGACACAACTGAGCGACTGAACTGAACTGAACTGACTTTGACCCAGTTCCTTTGGATTAAAATATTTTGAGTGTTTGTCACTTGATTAAAAGTAGAACCTTCTAACCATGACTCAGAGTTGAAGGAAATGTCAGAGCTTTTTATACTGGGAGGCAGGCAGTGTGGTAGTGAAGAAGGAGCTCGGCTTCCACTCAGTGGACACTGGAGCTTGGTATCCAGCTCTTCAGCTCTGTGACTTGGACCAATGACTGTACATTAGAACTTGGTTGGGGAGGTTGGATCTCATGTCTAAAAGGGAGTCTTTCCCCCTAAAATTTTGCATTTTTTCTCAGTTTGATTAGCTTTGCATATTGGGCTCCTGAGTGCTTCCCAGATCGTGCAGTGGTAGAGAATCCACTTGCCAGTGCAGGAGATGCAACAGACGTGGGTTTGATCCCTGGGCCAGGAAATCCTCTGGAATAGGAAATGGCAACCCACTCCAGAATTCTTGCCTGGAAAAATCCCACAAGAGCTTGGCCAGCTACAGTCCAGTCCTTGGGGAGTCAGACATGAGTGAGTGCACAGAGAGAGAGAGAGAGAGAGACAGACAGACAGACAGACAGACACACACACACACACACACACACACACACACACACACACGGTTCCTGTGGTTTCTGTCATTTAGCCAGGTGCAGTGGCTCTTACTGTTGTATCATTGTGTGGGAAAGTACTAGATTTGTTTTCCTCCTGGGCTGGTGAGGACGGGCTGATGTAGGTGAGGGGTCTGACCCGGAACCAGATCCGTGGACATCCTCGCCGAGCACACAGAAGATGCCGCCGCTGCTGGTTCCCATGGAGCACCAGGGCCAGCGCGGCCTCCGCCCCTGCCGGCAGAGGAGTGAGTGAGAGCTGAGATTGAAGTCCCAGGACATGGGTGCGAGCGTGACACACTTCACTCAGTCTGTGTTTGTAGTTTAAAATTGTTCTTTATTGGAAAATTGAAGTCTGAATGGAACTGTTTTTCTAGTATTATTTCAGAACAGGGACTTGACTTAAGTTAGGACTTGCGGGGAAAGAAAGTGAGCACAGAGAAACTATACAAATGGTCTTTCTTTTTTAGAGAACAGAGTTAGGGGAGAAAACGTCCTTTGAGTCACTGTCCAGTTTAGTCAGGCTGATTGGTTGAAATATCAGTGAAATTTAATTTCCTCTTTGATTCAGCAACCACTGATCTTGAAAGGGGTAGATTCAGCTGCTTGCTGTTTTGTAGAGTTTTCTATTCCTGCAGATTCCGTAATAGGAAGTGACCTCAGTGGAGTTTACTATTTTTTCCATTCTAGATTTTTGTTGTTGTTGTTGTTTAATGGGCAAGTTGTATCTGACTCTTTGGACCCCGTGGACTGCAGCCCACCAGGCTCCTCTGTCCATGGGATTTCCCAGGCAAGAATACTGGAGAGGATTACTATTTCCTCCTCCAGGGGATCTTCCCCCCCAGGGATCGAACCCGAGTGCCCTGCATTGGTACATGGGTTTTTACAAACTCTGAGCCCCCTACGTATTTTAGGTATGGCAGTTTATGGGTTTTGCTAGTAAAGATTGCCCCATGGTGGACAAAGAATTTTTCTCCCTAATTTGTGTTCATCTTTACATTGGATCTTTTTTACATTTTATTTAGTTGTAATTTTTATTGAAAATAACAAAAGAGGCATAAAGCTCTGATAGATTGTCTGTGTCGTTTTGGTTGTGCCTCTACTGCTGCTGCGGAGAAGGCGATGGCACCCACTCCAGTACTCTTGCCTGAAAAATCCCGTGGACGGAGGAGCCTGGAAGGCTGCAGTCCATGGGGTCGCTGAGGGTCGGACATAACTGATCGACTTCACTTTCACTTTTCACTTTCATGCATTGGAGAAGGAAATGGCAACCCACTCCAGTACTTTTGCCTGGGGAATCCCAGGGACGGGGGAGCCTGGTGGGCTGCTGTCTATGGGGTTGCACAGAGTCGGACACGACTGAAGCGACTTAGCAGCAGCAGCAGCTACTGCTGTTGGGATTGTTTTTTGTTTGAAGAGCAGAATCCACCCAGAGTTGAACTTCTCTTTTAAAAATCTCTAAGAAAATCGTATTGAAAGATTAACTCCTTGTCTTAGCTCACAGTGATGACTTTTTCAATCTGAAAGTTGAAGGAAAAACTGGTTCCTTCTCAACAGTAAGAATGGTTTTGGACATTTCCCTTGTTGGAAACTCTGTAGAGTTCTCATGGTGGTCAGTCCTGTTGAACTTCCACTGACGGTGGCCACCTTCTAGACCCGCACCCCCAGGACTGGGTCCACTAGACTCTTGTGGCCAGTGAGTGCTTAGACTGTTAGCAGTGTGACTCAGGAACGGCATTTTTATTTTTCTTTAATTGTAACTAATATAGATGTTAATAACCACGTGTGCCTATCCGCTGCTGCGCAGACAGCGCAGCCCAAAGTCACGTTCGTTGTTGTTTAGTCGCTGAGTTGTGTCCAGCTCTTTTGCGACCCCATGGACTGTGGTCCATGGGCTCCTCTGTCCATGGAATTTTCCAGGCAAGAATACTGGAGGAGTTGCCATCTTCTCCAGGGGATCTTCCCGACCTAGGGATCAACCCCACATCTCCTGCATTCGCAGGCAAATTTACTTACCTCATTTGCCTAGAGTGTTCTTTAAGATATAGGCCTGAAGCCCAAGTCCTCTAAAAGGACCAACTTTTAAAGATGGAAAACATTTTTAAAAATACATTTTGGTTTAGATTCTAGATTTTTCACTCATGTAGAAAGTATTCTAGTGTGAGTCAGCCCTGGAAATCTAGGGGACACGGTGGGCCCAGGGTCTGCCTTCGCGGAAGGCAGCTCTGTCAGCGGCAACTGAGCGCCTTGGAAAGGAGGCCTCGATTGGGGCATAGGACAGAGGCTGTTTGGAAGGGCCCTGGTAGGGCTTCTGGAGGAGCTAACGGAGACCTGAGAATGAGTAAGACACGAGAGGTACTATTCCAGGCACAGGGAACGGCATAAATAGCGAGTGTGGTGGTCTGGAGGTATACACTTCTGAGCAAGTAAAGTTTTTGCAAGAGCCAGTTTTGTTTTTCTTTTACATTCAATAAATTGCCACTTAGAGGCAGTGTGGTCTTGCCTCTTGAGAGGGGGAGACTTCTAGTGTCGTTCGACCCTGGTGGGCCTGGGCTCCAGTCTCAACTGTGCCCCTCTTTATTCTTTTATTCAACAAATATCAAAATGCTTATATAATTCACATTATCTATGTGTGCTTACTATGTGTGGACACTGCTTGGCTGTGGTTATATCATTGTGGCCCCGTCTTCTTGGACCTCAGAGAGTGGTGGTGCGGTCAGGCAGCCCAGCAGCCCTCCCTTGCCTGTCTTAATCACAGACTGAAAGCAGTGTCGTGATGGGAAAGAGCCCGGAGCTGCTGGCTGGCTGGTCAGGGAAACTCCTTAGAGGAAGGGCACTGGAGCAGGACAGACCATTGGGGGGGTCAGGCTGGGCACGTGAAGGCAAGGTCACCGCCTGGGAAGCCTGCAGTGTTGGCCCAGGGAATCCAGACTGTCCATTTGGGGCTTAAAAAGCAATTCAGAGTTTTAGAAACCCATCACATTCAGGGTGATTGGAGGAAGTGACTGTGACTTGTTCTCCAGGAGGCTCAATCATCTTTTTCCAGGTGTATTTTCATCCAAGTTCATATGTGCAGTGAGAGCCAACAGTTGCCTGCTCACTCCCCAAACTGTATTTGTAGGAGCAGGAAAAAGACCCTAAGAACAACAACCTAAGAATCAGAACTACAGTTGACCCTTGAACAATGCGGGGCGTCGGAGTGCCAACCCTCCGTGCAGTCAAAAACCCATATAAAACTTGCCCTCTGTATACCAGTTCCTTCACTGTGTCTCCCTAACGCAGTTTCTCTGTATCCACGGTTCTGCATCCTCAGATTCAACCAGCCACTGTGTAGTAATGTAGTCTTTATTATTATTTTTTTTTATGTAGTCGTTACTGTTGGAAAAAAAATCTGTGTGTTAAGTGGGCCTGTGCCGTTCAAGCCCTTGTTCAAGGGTCAACTGTAGTGTTCTTATTTAAGGTATTAGAAAATTTTTGTACACACAGGAGGTTTTTGTTAAAAAAGTTTTTTTTTTTCTTTTAAATTCTTTTGACTGGGTGACATTTTCATAGTGTTCCAAAAAGTACAAAAGGCTGTTTAGTGAAAAGCCTTCCTGTCCTTTTTCCAAAATCACCAGTTCCCCTCCCCACAGGCAGCTAGTGTTCCTCGTGTGTCATGCAGGAGACGCACTGTGTATGTGAGCACAGGCTTCCTCTGCTTACTCCTCCTTCCCCAAGTGGCACGTGGGTGTGTTGATCCAGTCTAGGTGCATTTCAGACTGATGAATAGCTCAGAGCTGCTAGAAGTATTAATAATTGAAGAGCGGGCATCATTTTAAAAATCCCTTTTTTTAAAATGTTAAAATGTTTTGGCACTGTACTTAACACAGAATGATTTTTGTATTTGTGCTACACTTTATAAATACGAAGAATCGAAGTTTTAAAAATTAATCTCGTCTCAAAGGGTATTCGAGGTTTTGTTGCTGTTCTCATGTTGCACATCATGTGACCCTGGTTGACACCAGAGTTCTGTTTTATGGTTTTTTCCCCAGTTTCTGGAAAAAATTCTTTAAACCTGTGGTTTTTATTAACCACCTTACTGGTTGACATACAAATACCTGTAGCTTAACACAACCTACTTCTGCACCAAGTAGATAAAGTAAAAATCAGTCTCTGGCTTGGTAGGACTTCTGAGAATATTCATATTCACCCCAGACGTTTCTGTTAATTTAGTCAGTCAGTCTAGATGTTGCAGAACCTTAACGGTGACGCAGCTGTCCTTCAGAAGAGGAGTAGCTGAGCTTTCCGCCATTGCACATCTGGTGAGGGAAATTGATAGGTGTTTAAGATGGAAGATAAATTTCAGAATTGTTAAGTAGGATGGAGAGAGAAATGATAATTAGACCCTTTTTAGGGGTAGAAAGATATACTAACGCATGCATAGAATATTTTCAGAAGGAAATCCCTGGAAATTGTTTTTCTTAGGCATGGGAGTCCTCCACTTTCACTGTGTATTCTTCCAAATGTGTGTTTTTTTTTTTTAATTTTAAAGCATAAATATATTGTTTTTAAAATGAAAAACTAGTTTAAAAGTAAGTCAAACCCACAGCAAAACATCTTTAGTATTTGTGGTTAGAAGAATCTGTGAAATGGGGAGAACTGGAATTCCCTCTTGTAACTGGTTAATCCCTCTTGTAAAACCTTTAGATCTGTAGCAGGAATGATTTGAACAGAATGTAAACTAACTTAGAGGTGTTGTCCAAGGATGGGAAAATATGATTGTGTTTTAGTGTGGTGTCCAGTCATCACTTCTTTGTCACAAGCGCTGATTGTAGCAGAGTCCTTTTGTTAGAGATATCTTCATTGATGTGCTTGAAGCTGCAGGACCTGACAGCCAGCTGATGTTTCTTCGAGTATACTGGAATAATGTCACCTTTCCCAACGTGAGCAGCGTGTATTTTACTACTGCGTTGGGTACAAAACATTATATGTAGATTATCACATTTCTTTAGAGAAAAGATAGTATTTTTGAAAAGTCCTTCTTTACAGTACGTTTTATTTTCCTGCCTTTCAAACTCATTTGAATGCTAAAAATATTTTAAAGTAATATTGAACCCATTTCTGATTTCATCCTCAAACTGTATAAACACTTCCAAGTGAAACCAGGAGCATCTGGAAGCATTCCAGGTGTTATCACCTGGGCTGAAGCTAATCACCTGGGCTGAAGCTAATCGCCTGGGTCTGGACACCGCAGGGGCTGCCTAAAAACATCAGTTTCTTTAATTAAACCGGTAGTTCACTCACATTGTTAAAAAACTGACACAAGTCTGTCAAGTGAGAGCCTCCCCCAGTCCCCTCGGTGCTTTCCTCAGGGGTGATTTCTTGGAGCAGAGAGCATGTTTGCAGCTCCCTTGCCCCCGTCCTGCCTTTGTCTTCTTACTGGAAGCTGCACCCCATCCACATGGTTGCCTGCCTGTACACAGCAGCACGTGGAGAGCTTCCCCACTCTCCCTTTCTGCAGTTGCTTGGTTCCACTGTGTGGGATTGGTTCAGTCTGTTCCCCACTGGTGGATGGTCAGCTTTCTAGTCTCATCAGTGCCATAATGAATAGCTCTCCTCAGCTACATGTATCTGTGTAGAACAGATTCCTCAAAGTGAAATTAATGATGGAAAGGAACATGCATTTTGTAATTTTGATCAAATCATCAAATTGTCCTCCAAGAGTTTGTATGTTGGTGGAGCCCTAAAGCTTTAAAAGCAGCACGCTTAAACCCAGCATAGACATCACTGGGTATTTTGTGTATGTTATTAATATAGTTGATAAATACTCAAGTTATTCTTCAGCTTATGATTCTGTATCATTTTGTACCACTCAGTCGTTTGTGATTTATCTGTAATTTTATGGCATACCCTTTTTTTCCCCTTTAAGACAATTTTTTAACACACTTTCAGGTTCAGAGCAAAACTGAGGGGAAGGTTGTACAGCGATTACCCACATATGCTCCCTCCCCCTACCCACGATAATCTTCCCATTATCTGCATCCCCCACCAGAGTGTACACTTGGTATGATTGATGAACCTCGTTGATACATGGTAATTATCCCGAGTCCATAGTTTACTTCAGGGTTCACTCTTGGCTTGGTACATTCTGTGTGTTTGGATGAAGGTGCAATGGCATGTATCCATCATTAGAGTGTCATGCAGCGTTTTTTCACTGCCCTAAAAATCCCCTGGGCTTCCTTGGTGCTTTAGTGGTAAAGAATCTGCCCATAGTGCAGGAGATGCAGGTTCGATCCCTGGGTCAGGAAGATCCCCAGGAAGAGGGAATGGTAGGGACATCCCATGCAAGAGGAGCTCCCATGAACAGAGGAGCCTGGCAGGCTGCAGCCCATGGGGTCACTTAGCAACTGAACAACAGATCCCCTGTGTTCCTTCTAATTTATCCCCCTCACCAACAAAAGCAAACTCCTGGCAATCATTGATTATTGTTACTGCCTCCATAGTTTTGCCTTTTCCAGAGTGTCATATAGTTGAAATCATGTAGTATGTCATCTTTCAGATTGTATTCTTTCATTTAGTAACATGCTTTTCAGGTTCCTCCATGTCTTTTCATGGCCTGATAACTCATTTTTTTTTAGAACTGAATAATATTCCATTGTCTGGATGTTGGTGTACTTTTTAGACTAAATGCATTCATTTCTCTCCTAGCCCACACACACTTCCATATGTTGTACACTGACACCTCTAAGTTCAGAACAAGGCTGTTCTTCTTTCTCCCGACATGGGACTGCTGCCTACCAGCTGCAGCTCCCAGCATTTGGGCCAGGGGACCCATCTCTGGCTGGCTGCTTGCTTGTACATACGCTGTGGCCAGTAGTCTGAGGTGGCCTAGCCCCTGAGGTGAGGGGTTGCTCCCGCAGAGGCCGAATCCTCGCTCCGCCCCCACATCCTCCTCTGGGACTTTTAACTGGGTTGCCAGCACTGCCCTTCTCTGCCGGGATGCTGGAGAACAGTGAGCCCCTTTCTACAGGCCAAGGTGTCTGGTCCCCATTCCGGGGCTGCTGGTGGTTGATGGTTGGTCTGATGGTGGCTGTACCTTCTGACAGTACCTTCTTTCCCACCTTTGTCCCAGGAAGGCTTTTCTCCCCTCAGGGCTGAAGGAGGCAGCACACAGACCTCATTTAGGAAACTGTAAATTGTCCTAAACTGTCTGGGAAATGGCACTCCCCCTTCCCTGGGGCTTCTGAGGGAATCAAATGAGGTCAGAGGCTGGCTGCAAGTCCAGGACTCTCCTGATTTAGGGTCTAGTGTGACAGAGAGCTTCCACTCAGTATTATCTTATAATCCTTTCATACAAGTCTCTGGTGAACCATCCCTGCCTGGAACGAAGGCCTGAGAGCAGGGACTTGCTCCCACTGAGGAAGGCCTGGGAGGAGGGGGATCACCTGGGGCTCTTGGGCAGATAGTGATCTTGAGGAAGGGCATTTTGTTGTTGTTGTTGTTGTTCAATATAAAATCACTGTTCAGAATAAAGTAAAACCTTATTTTTACTAATTTATGTATTGCATTAAATATTGAAGCCTGAATCATAGATGATTTTAGAAAGAATTTGCTTTTAATTATTTCCTAATAGTTATTGTAACCAAAAAAAAAAAAAGGTTACATTAGATGTCTTTTAAGAATGTGACTAAATGCCTGAAGTTTATTTATAGTGGCATAAAGGCCAATAAAATAGTGCTTTTTTTCTTTTCCTTTTCCTTTAGATTTTTAAAAAAATTTTATTTCTCCATTGTTGAAGAGTTGTTCCTTTATTTATTTGCATAATCTTTAAGAATTTTCAAAGCAATATGAGCATTAAATCTAGTAGAATTGTCAGATTATTAGGGCTTTTTACCATACAGAAGAGACGATTGCTGGCACGAACTCTGTACCAGGCATAGGGTGCCAGGTCCTTGGTGTGCATGTATCGTTCAGTCTTCATAGCAACTGTGGAAGATGGGGCAGTGACAGTAATAATAATGACTAATATTTACTGAGTACTCACTGCATGCCAGGCTAAGTGCTGTGTACACAGTGCATGACTTAATTCCTTCTTCAGTGATCCTAGAGGCAGGTACAATTTTCCTTTCCAGGTTAGAGCTAAGGAAGCACACATAGGGAGCAGGCAGGAGTAAGAGACAGAGATGGACCCGAATGAGGCTCTGGCTGGGTACCTTCCTCACTACCCAGCCTGTGCTGCCTCTGTTGTTGGTGTCTGATCAGCAGTTTATTAACAAATGCACTGACGAGGCCTTGAATGGGCTCCAGGTCATCTAAGACTGAAAACCCTGTGAAAATGTCTAACATTCTGTGGATTCCTCAGCTTTAGACGTGAGCTTTTTCAGGATGCATTGCCCTTTTTGGTTCAAGGTGGTTTTTCTTTCTTTCTTTTAATCCAGTTTTGACTCAGGAATTAAAATTCTTTTTGTAAAAATTTCCAAGGTTGATGAATAAAGGTGCTCAGCTTTTGAAAGATGTAAGAGATGCATTTAATAATGCCGAAGAGAATCTAGAGAATTCTGAAAAGATTTTAAAGAAAGCAGGCCTTTTTCATGGGGCCGAAGGGCTGCAGAGAGAAATAGGGGTAAGTGGGGAAGAGAGATCCTTGGGAGGGAGTTTGATGCTCAGAAGTAGAGCAGCACATGCACAAAGCAGCGTCTATAAACTCTTGGGTAGTTTACTTCCAATACCACCATCTCTTCTCCATTATGCTTTTTAATGTTTGCATCACCGGTAGGATAGAGGGTCATTGATGCCAAGATGTAGCCAGAGGGGGAAATAGACTTGGCTGGTTTTCTGGAAGATAGGCAGCAGGAAGAAGGTGTGAAGAGGAGGATGAGCAAAATAATGTAACATTTCAAGAAAATTCATTGTTGAATTTTGTTCTCTTTGTTTCTGTTCTAGGAAAATAGTAATAAATGTTAAAATTACCTCTTGCCCTCTTGGGCTAGACAAAGTAACTTGTTAACATTGATACTGTGTATCACCTGTAGCTCAGGCCTGTTCTCTCTTTCAGCTTGCAGTTGGCTGTCCCGGCTCCTCTGCTAAGCATGGGGTGGGAGGCACTGGGCACTGACCTAATCCCTGTGTTCGTGGCCTTTACAGCCTCATGAGCTGTAACAAGAAGTGATAGGAGATTTTAAGATCACCCATTATGTCTGTAGACTGTGGAAGAGTTCATACTTCTGGCCAGTGCAGAGTGTAATAAACTGGTTTGTACATGTTTTGAGAGAAAAATCAGTTCTGCTGATGTGGAGGATCTGGGGTTCTGAATGTAATTCAAAGAAAATAAGATATTATGACAGAAAGAGGAGAATTCAGAAAACCTGAGGGAAGAAGTGTCTTTTAGATGGTTTGTTTAATTAGCTGATGCATTTGAAACAACTCCTTTCAAACAAAACTTTTCAGATGTTACTGGCTGGAAAGATTGAGTCAGTCACCTGCCAGGTATTTGATTTTGTAAAATGAAAAGCCTTTTCCAGCGTGTCTGATAGTAGTTCATTCCTTAAAGTGAAATGCTGCCTTCTGGTCGAGATGCATCGGAATGGGTCTTGCAGCATGGGGGGTGGTCAGTGTTTGGTGTGACCGTCCCCAGACTGAGGTCTCTGTGGTCCAGAGGGGAGAGGACCCTTGTGGCCCCGCGTGGTGAAGCCCTTCCGCTCCCGCGGCGTCGGGTCTGCTCAGCTTTCTCCTTCCTGAGCTGCTGCCACGGGCGCCGCAGCCTCACCGGGCGTGGTGGAGCCTGAGCGCCCGCAGCTGCTTTTCCCGGGTCAGCTTAGCTGAGAGGCACAGGGGAGCCTGGACCTGGTGGAGACGGGGGGGAAAGAGGTTCAGCCCCGCACCCCTCCTTCTCCCAGTGCCTTCCAGACACAAATGAAGAGTCATTTGTGGAGGTTGACTCCCCAAAGTGTGTATGTTCTATCTTGAGTTCCTTGGTGCGGCTGGAAAGTCCCGAGGGGGCGAGAATTCCTGTTCCCAGCTGTGGCTGCGGACACAGCGTCTGCCGTTGGCTGTGTGACAGGGCTCATCTTCTGCTGAGGGTGACCCTGGAAAGCAGGTTCACCCCGAATCTCTTGCAGCCTCAGCTTTGCCCTCTCCTGGGCCCATCCCGTGCTGACGTGGTGGGGAGACAGGAACCTCCTGGGATTGGAAGTGGTGGCGCTCAATCTTGAATTTTCGGAACTTCCGATGATTCAGACTGGTGTTTGCCCAACCTGTATGTGGGGACACTGGGTGTGTGGAAAGCACAGCTGTGTTGTGTTGCAACAGCCTCCTGCTTCACTCTCCTGTGTCATGTTTTGTTCTGAACTAGAGAACAGGGAAGAGTAATGGTGAGGAAAGTGTGATGGTGTGAGTGTGGATCTGCCTTGCGCAATCACTGCACACCCCCTTCTGTCTGTTACAGAGACTGTACATCATGTATGTGGCTGTTAGCGTATTCATACATGTTTGGACTGGGTAGGTGAGGACGCAGCAGAGTCAGTCAACCCTTCCTGCACCCAGACAGCTGTGAGATGATGTGCTTGTGCTGAAACAGGATGAGAAAGAGTGGACACAATGTGGCAGACCAGTAAAAACCAAAACCAGAAACGAGGCATAGACATAACACCTGCCACAGCCGTAGAAGGTGCGGGCTCCCTGGGACTAGAGCAAGACAGAACCAGAAAAGAATACCCATCAGTTTGATAGTGGCAGCGCGTGGTGAACTTTTAAAGGTAAGAAAGTTTTTGTGCAGGATGGCGTTAAGATAACTGGTGTCAGTGGCAAAGCGCCCCTTTGCTGCTCTCAGCGCGTAGCCCTGGGATACCATTGTCCCTGTTTCACAGTTGAGGGAATTAAGACGCAGAGATTAAGCTGTTTGCCCAGGGACACGGGGCTGATTGACTCAGCCAGGATTTGCACTCCTGTGCTCTGCCTGCGAGTGTTCTTTCTGCGTTCCCATTTCTGACTCCCACTTGCTACGCTGGACTAGGGACCCTGTTGTTGACTTTGCTGTGGTTATCTGTTCTTCTGAATTTACCTGCTGTTGTCCTGGCCTGCCCGCCCTCTCCTAGAAAAGTGCTTTGGGACTCCTGGAAGGGTCAGTCGGGAGCATCCGCAGGCTATTCCAAACTTTGAATGTACAGTATCTGTAGCTCACTTCCTTCTTCTGGTCTCTAGGGCTTGACACTGCATCCCCTCCTAGCAGGTAAGAAGGAAACCTGATGTCTGCAATAAGTGGCTTCCATTGTCTTTGTTTAAATGAGTTTCATTTTCTTGTTCATAGATTAAGAAGCATTGAATTAAACATATGCACACACTCAATTTTTCTAAAATAGTGGTCAGTAGAAGGTGATGGTACCCCACTCCAGTACTCTTGCCTGGAAAATCCCATGGATGGAGGAGCCTGGTGGGCTGCAGTCCATGGGGTCGCTAGGAGTCGGACGCAACTGAGCGACTTCACTTTGACTTTTCACTTTCATGCATTGGAGAAGGAAATGGCAACCCACTCCAGTGTTCTTGCCTGGAGAATCCCAGGGACGGGGGAGCCTGGCGGGCTGCTGACTCTGGGGTCGCACAGAGTCGGACGCGACTGAAGCGACTTAGCAGCAGCAGCAGATGTGTGTACATGTGGAAGGCAACAAATACAAATGTTAGTTATATTAGAGAGTTGTTCTCATTTATTTTGACTATATCTCACGTCGTCTTTGTGTCTGGAGACCTTAGTGAATCTCCAGGTTAAGGACGACACAATAGCATGAAAGCCGTGGCATGGAACCCCCGAAGCCCCAAAACGTGGAAGCACAGGAGTGTGGAGGTCGCCTGCGGGAAGCCCTGGCCAGTGGTTCTCTTTGCTGTCTTCTGTATCCAAGAGTCCTGTTGTCGCTTTGTAATTAAGTGTTCTTGAGCCTGAGGAAGCAACCCCACCTTGGGGCACTCTACAGAACAACTGACCTACCCTCTTCAAAAATCTCAGAGTTATGAAAGACAAAGTCTGGAGGTCATTTCTAGAATAAAGGAGAAGACAGAGACATGACAACCTAAATGTGTTGGGATCTTGAAATGGGTTTTTTTTTAAATTGTTTTGCAGTGTGTTTTTTTCTTTATCTGAAATAGATTTTGCAACAGGAAAAAGAAATGTGATAAAGGACATTTTGGGAACAACTGGCCAGATCTGAGTAAGGGCAATCAGTATTAAGTACCATATCAGTGTTCAGTTTCCTGAATTTGTCAGCTGCCCTGCGCTTGTGTAAGGGTGTTCTTAGGTGTCACACAGTAAAGCACTCAGGAGGAAAGGCGAGGCTCATGCCGTCCGCAGCTGCTCTCAGAGGCTCTGCAAGCAGAGTGTGTGTGCAAGGAGTGTCTAGTCCCTCACAGGCAGGATGAACTAAGTATGTGTTCGAGGTGGCTTATGAGGCATGTATGTTTAGTGAACTCAGGAGGTTGAAAGGGACTGGTTGGTTTTGCAGGAGGAGTCTCCGTAGTTACTGTTGAATGTGACAGAGGGCTGGACGTGAGGTTTTCTAGCCTGAGAGAAAGTGCATACAGAGGAGAAAGCTTGCTGATGCAGGTGCTGGCTTGTGGTATTGTGGCTGGGAGGTTGGGTGCCCCAGCAGGTGCTGAGGAGAGTGAAGGAGTTTGAACTTCATCCGTAGACATGATGAAGATACCAAGATGCCTTCAGCTGCAAGTTACCTTAGACTGCAGCTGGAATGGCTTCAGTGATACGAGTGTATTTTCTCTTGTTACAGGAAGTCTGAAGATGGTGGGGGGTGGGGCATGGTTCCAGGATCGCTGTGTTAGCCTAGAGATGGCTTCATGGACCTGGGTGCTTGTGTTTGCCCTGCAGCCATCCTTAACGCGTGAGCCCTGTCTCATTTCCTGGCTGAAGAGCGTTGCTGCAGTTCCAGGGTGAAATCTAGTGAAGAATGGGAGGTCATTTTCTGAGCATCCCTTAGCATTGGGAAGGAAAACCATCTCCAGAATGCCTTGGCCCACTTGCCTTCCGTTTCCATAGCTGGGACTGTGTCACTTGCCATGGGGAAGGTGGTCTGGTGGTTTTTGCTCCTTGGACTGGAAGGCGCTTCCCTTCCTGAAAGGAACATCCCAGGCAGCCAGCTGAGGAGCTGGTTGGGGAAGACAGTTGCAAGAGTCTGTACCTTGGAGAAAAAGGTTTTCAATTTTCTAAAAGTGGTTGGTGGCAGGGGCAATGGCTTGTTAAATTTTATAAGCCACATGCACACATCACCCCCCATTTTACCCGTGCACCTATTTTTGGCAGGTTACTTTCCAGCTACTGCCCACATGCACGCACTTTAGTGCTAATCTTGCTCTCTGTGCCATTCTGCATACAGTTTCTATTTGCATGTTTTTATATAACACAAACATTTTCCTATATTTGTACAGTCTTCATATGTTAATGGATGTATAATGTTCTCCTGTTTCTATTGTGCAGCAGCTTATTAAACCTCTATTATTGGATGACAGTAATAATAATAGCTGAGGGCTTCCCTGGTGGCTCAGCAGTAAAGAATTCGCCTGTAGTGCAGGAGCCACAGGAGCCGTGGGTTCGATTCCTGCGTCAGGAAGACCCCCTGGAGGAGGGCATGGCAACCCATTCCAGTATTCTTGCCTGGAGAATCCCATGGACAGGGGAGCCTGGGGGGCTACAGTCCATGGGGTCACAGAGTCAGACATGACTGAAGCGACTTAGGAAGCACACAAAAGTAGCCAATACTTTCTGAACACTTAGCACCTGCAGGCACTGTTGAAGTTATTTACATGTATTAATTCATTTAGTCCTCACAGCAACCCTCTGAGGTGTAGTAGCCATTATCACTCCCAGATTCTAGAGAAGAACTGAGGCACAGAAAGCCTACGTGACTTAACCAAGGTCACACAGCTGGTAAGTGGGAAGCAGGAGGCAGAGCCGGCATCCAGAGATACTGGTAGTCTTGGTCTTGAGCTGTGATAACCAGTAGGTTAAACTGCTTCTGAGTATAGTCTGCGTTTATTTTGATGTTACAGGTAATTCCACGGTGACTGTATTTCTGCACATCTTGTCCTTTGCACTTGCACGCATGGCCAGGTTGTTGTTATTTGAACACTGCGTGGTCAGTGAAGGACTAGGGATGACATATATAGGCCACACAAGAGAAGTGTTACTTTGAGAGGGACTGGAAAGAAGGAGTTGCTATAATTTTCATGTTTGATTACCAAAGGATGGTCTCTTTGGTTTACTGTTTTATCTTCCTTTGTGATCCTTACGTGTTTGTATATCCGTTGCACATTTATTCTTGGGAGGTGTGCTTTCCATCTTTATGTAAGATTGACTTTAACCCTTTCTGTATAATTCAAGTACTTTTTAAGCTATTTTCTTTTACTTTTAATTCTTTTTAATTTCTGTATATATCTTTATTTCCTGTAGCTTTAGCACTTTGAGGAATCTCATTTTCTGTTAAGGCTAGTTTTTTTTTTTTTTTAATAGTTTACTTCTTTTATATATATATTCACTTAAGGCTAGGCTTTAATTTTCTCAAATTACTGTTGGTCTAACCTGATGCCCAGTTAATGTTTTACACACATACATTCTTGAAGCATTTTAACATCATAATTAAGCGAACTCGTTAAATTTCCATTGTATTCCTTTAATTTGTATTTGCCTTACCCCACACTCTTTATTGTTTTGGAATATAGGATAGAATCTATCATTCTAGATAGCCTTCCTCTCATCTCTGTTTAACTTTCCCTTCTTCAGAATTTGAAAAATATTTTTCTGTTTTATTTTCTCAAATGAACTTTCAGATCATTTTGACATTACTCGTAAGACACGCGAGTGTTCCGTGTTAAGCGCCCCTTTAGGTTACGCTTATAGTAACGTGACAGTTGGAGAGAGATTATGGTTGCTTAGTTTCTCATTTCTGTTTCTGTTTCATTTCTAGATTTTGGATCATTGTTTGACTTGGAAAATGATCTTCCTGATGAGTTGATCCCCAATGGAGGAGAATTAAGCCTTTTAAACAGTGGGAACCTCGTTCCAGATGCTGCTTCCAAACATAAACAACTGTCCGAGCTCCTGCGAGGCGGCAGCAGCTCCAGCATCAACCCGGGAATAGGCAATGTGAGTGCCAGCAGCCCCGCGCAGCAAGGCCTCGGCGGCCAGGCCCAGGGGCAGCCCAGCAGTGCCAACATGGCCAGTCTGGGTGCCATGGGCAAGAGCCCTCTGAACCAGGGAGATTCTTCCGCCCCCAGCCTGCCTAAGCAGGCAGCCAGCACCTCCGGGCCCACTCCTCCTGCTTCCCAAGCACTGAATCCGCAAGCACAAAAGCAAGTGGGGCTGGTGACCAGCAGCCCTGCCACGTCGCAGACGGGACCTGGGATCTGCATGAACGCAAACTTCAACCAGACCCACCCAGGCCTCCTCAATAGTAACTCTGGCCACGGTTTAATGAACCAGGCCCAGCAAGGACAGGCGCAGGTTATGAATGGATCTCTTGGGGCTGCTGGCCGAGGAAGGGGAGCTGGGATGCCATACCCTACTCCGGCCATGCAGGGGGCCACAAGCAGTGTGCTGGCTGAGACGTTGACCCAAGTTTCACCGCAAATGGCCAGTCACGCAGGGCTGAACACCGCACAGGCCGGAGGCATGAGCAAGGTAAGCGAGCGTCAGTGCTTTGCAGCTGTCCTGCTAACCAGGGGCACGTTCCTGTCCTCCTCTAGGTGTTCCTCCTGCCCCTCCTTCTCGAAAGGGTTGGATTTGGCATTCCATGTCCTTCTTCCCAGCATACAGATCCCTGCCGTGTCTTTAAGGTAGGAATTATTGAAGAAGCCAGTGGTAGGCTAGCCTGCACGTCAGATGGTTGAGAACACGGAGGGGAGTGTGGGCCGAGGGCCAGTTTTCAGCCTCTAAGACAAACGTGTGGAGATAGGACCACGTGGTTGAGAGGCAGCTTCGCGGGGAGTCAGCCTTCTGTGGCGTTAGTGGGCCCGGCAGAGGCGCTCTGCCGTCGCCTCCCGCCGCCAGCCAGGGCAGTCCTCTTCATGCCCTTCCTGTGTTACAGCCAGCTGGCCTGGTGTGTTTTGCCACAGCCTCCGTTTTATCAGCGAGGAAGCTGGGTTCCTAGCTGGTTATCTCCTGCTGGGCTTAACAGGGAAGAGGTGGCATGGCAGAGCTTCGGGTCTCAGAGGAAACTCAGAGCAAGGGTTCTCCAGATGGGCTCCCAGGCCAGCGGCGTTAGCACTACCTGGAGCCTGTAAGGCACTCAGAGCTGCTGACTCGGGGGGTGTGATGGCTGTGCAGCGTAGAGCTCTGCTCCTGAGAAGGGCCTTGCAGCTGGTGTACAGTGTAGGAACTGAACGTGGAGAACAGGGAAGGCAGATGCCAAGGTGGAGAGAGCCCACTGGAAAAATGAGAGCAGACAAGGGACAGAGGATGCGGGCTGCCTTAGTGGCTTAGATGGTGAAGAATCCGCCTGCAGTGTAAGAGACCTGGGTTGAATCCCTGGGTAGGGAAAATCCCCTGGAGGAGGAAATGTCAACTCACTGCAGTGTTTGTGCCTGGAGAATCCCATGGACAGAGGAGCCTGGTGGGCTACAGTCCATGGGGTCGCAAAGAGTCTGACACGGCTGAGCGACTTCACTCTCACTTTCAAGGGGCAGAGCACGGGCTGACCCACCAGACGCCGACCCCTGGGACACGCTGAGGAGGCCAGCTGCTGCCCCCAGTGCCCCTGATTTAGGCGGTGTTTGGTGCAGCAGATTCCAGAACAGGAACAGCAGAACTGTTTGAATTTGATGAGTCCCAGATGAGGGAGAGGGAGAGGTCAGCGTCGAGCAGTTTCCCCGTAAGGTTGATGCCGGCACTGGGTGACAGCTGTGAACCGTGTGACTGGCTTGGCTAAGAAGAGGGTATTTTTTAACTGAAGAAGTAAAAGTGAAGTAATTCTAAACATTCACATTTCATTTATCTCTTTTGAAGTGTTATTAAGGGAAAATGTGAACTCAAATTTTTGTTGTCCCTGGTGTTTGAAGAGGGGTCTGTGTGTGCGTGCACGTTTTAAAGTTGAATTGAGAAGAGATTTCTTTGGGTTTAGGCTTCATGGGTAGATTTGATGTTTGTTCCTTCCTGATTCACTGGTCATTCTGCTCCAAATGCCCAGTTACGAAAAGGTATTTTGGAGAATTTAAGTCACACACAAAAATAAACAGGGCTCCTGAGTAATCTTAGAAATTATCGAGTTGTTTTCTTTAAAATGTGGATTATCTGTCCATATTTGCCACATTAGATACTAAAAGAGAATTTTAAAACACAAATGTTCATTAACCATTGTAGTGATGTCAAATGTCACAGAGCCTCTTGTGAGAGGATGAGAGCAAAAAAGGCAAATAATTGTCTTAGTGTTTTATGAAAATAGTTTTGACCCCTGAAAAGACCTGAGTCCCTTGACCACATTTGGAGAGCCATTGGTAGTGTGTGTGTGTGTGTTCATGTATTCCTAAAAGTTGGACTTGGCATACCCGGGCAGAGTACACTGTCACATGTACATACGTGATGTCCTGTGTCATCGGTGTCCACTAGATACTTGGTTTCCCAGTGGTTGCATGTGTCGTGGTTTGTTATTAGAGTCCCCTCCCCCGAATTGAATAACCTATCTTTTATTCAGTTGCTGTGGCTCTTAAGAAGCTGTTAATCTCTAGAATTCTTACAGTTTATTTGTTGACACATCTGGCTGTTTTGCTTGTTTTTTGTTCTGGGAGTTGCCTGAAGCCTGGGCATTGCTGATCACGTCTCCCTCGCTCCATGTTCCTCCGTCTGCCCAGCGTTTTCACTCCTTTGTACAGCGGGGTCTGTCTTCAGACAGCAGCAAGCGTGCAGTGTGAGGACGGTAAGCCACATGACTTGTGGCACAGCCGTCTCCCATCCCAAAGAGGCCGATGGCGAAGAAAGGGTGGGAGGTGGCATTTTTGAAAGTTGCCGTGGCCTTTGGTTGGGACAGAAGAGCTAACAGTGGTGGGCAAATAGTGGGAGCGAGAGACACATTCATTTTAAGCTGAATAAGATTTTAAATGCACAGAGGGACAAAGAAACTTTTTTTAAAAGGCAATTTTGTTTAAAAAAATTATTGGTACAAAGGATATGCAGATTTCCTATAAAATAATGTAAATAGTAAAAAGGGCAGCCCCTCTTCTGCTTACAGGTAACTGCTTCTGTACAGATATATTAACACAGGTCCTTTTTTAATGTACGAAATGGAACTAGACTACATGAGATGAGCACCTTGCTGTTTTAGGTAACAATAGACCACGAAATGCCTTTCCATGCCAGTGGGCGCAGATTTTTCTTGTTTTCCATGATGCACCATAGTTCCTGTACCCTGATGAGGAGCATTTGGGTTCTTTCTGACATCCCATTAGTACAGGCAGTGCTGCAGCGACTGTCCTCCAGTGGGCATACCCACATGCGTTGTGAGGTACATTCTGAAAAGTGAAGTTACTGGGTCAAAGACTTTGTTAACAGTTTTGTTTTTAGACAGTAATCATGCATATGGTTTAACAACTAAGTCAAATTTTTTTAAAAATCAGCATTAAGGATAAAAACTGAAAAGTTAGTCTCCCTTAATTTTTGACCTTTACTGCTACTGCTACTGCTAAGTCACTTCAGTCGTGTCCGACTCTGTGCGACCCCATAGACGGCAGCCCGCCAGGCCTCCCCTGTCCCTGGGATCCTCCAGGCAAGAACACTGGAGTGGGTTGCCATTTCCTTCTCCAAGGCATGAAAGTGAAAAGTGAAAGTGAAGTCGCTCAGTCGTGTCTGACTCTTAGCGACCCCATGGACTGCAGCCCACCAGGCTCCTCCGTCCATAGGATTTTCCAGGCAAGAGTATTGGAGTGGGGATTTTTGACCTTTGGTTCTCCCAAATTCTCTCACCAAAGGCAGCTACTATTTCTTATCTGTCCTGCCAGAGATGGTCTGTAGATATACAGGCACAGAGAGGGGGTGTGTGTGTGTGTGTGTGTGACTTCTAAACATAGTATAGTATAACCTCTCCCCTCCCCTGCGCCCCCATCACATACATGTGTGTGCACCTGTCCTTTCCGCCCCGCAGCAGTGCAGGTTGGAAGCTGTTGCATGTTAGACGGAGCTCTCAGTTCCTCTCACGAGGTATGTCAGGGGAGTAGCCCCTGATTTGGCTGTATCTTAATTTATAGGACTAATGCCCCAATGGCTGTATGTTTTGATGCTATACGTTTGATTTTTGATTTGTGTATATATCTTTGTATAGCTAGATGTATCTGCTGGAGAGATTTGGGGGGTGAAATTTCTGGATTAAAGGATAGTGACATTTTTAATAAGCATAGATATTTAAGCACAGATCCTCTCCCAAAACATGCAGATTATACCCTAACCAACAGCAGATGAGTCCCTGTGCCTCAAATTCTCACCAACACTGATACCTTTTTTTTTTTTTTTTTTAACTGATTGCCGTTCTCTTAGGTACAATATCTTGTCATAAATTCATGGGCCTTTCTATTTTGCTGTTGCTCATATTCTCTGTCAGTTTTTCTTTTGTCTTGTTTCCCATTTTTTCTTGTTGGTTTGTACTCAGTATTTTTGCATATTAAAAGCTAAAGTCTAAAGACAAAAAATTAGAAGCAAAAAGCATATAAAGTGAGATGAGAGAAGCAAAATCAAGCATAGCGTGTGTGAAAGTCACTCAGCCGTGTTCAACTCTTTGCGACCCCATGGCCTATACAGTCCGTGGAATTCTGTAGGCCAGAATACTGGAGTGGGTAGCCTTTCCCTCCTTCTCCAAAAGATCCTCCCAACCCAGGGATCGAACCCAGGTCTCCTGCATGGCAGGCAGATTCTTTACCAGCTGAGCCACCAGGGAAGCCCAAGAAAACTGGAGTGGGTAGCGTATCCCTTCTCCAGTGGAGCTTCCTGACCCAGGAATTGAACCGGGGTCTCCTGCGTTGCAGGCGGATTGTTTACCAACTGAGCTATCAGAGAAGCCCTGAAAATATGAAGTGACTCATTTTTTTTTCCTGAAAGTGTTATCATTTTTTTTTTTTAAGCTAAAGTCTTTTAATAAGGGAAAGTGTTTCCCCTTTTTTTACTTGCCAGAATGGCCACATAGTTCTGAGTTTTTACCGAATGGATGTTTTCAGTTTTTATAGAAGCAGATTTTTTCCATGTTTTCCTTTATGTCTCTTGGGTTTTATGTCATGTTTGGAAATACTTTTCTATTCCAAAATGGAGTATTATATATTCTTTTCCCTTATAGCTTGGGTCTTTAATCCAGAATTCATTTTGGCTTGAGTTTCTATATTAATAGAAATCTAGCTTTGTATACACTTTTGCAAATTAGTTAGCCCAGTGCATTTATTTAGTATTACTAATCTATTTTCTCAGGTGTCTTACCCTGTTCATGCAAGCTTTGTCTTTTATGTCTTTTTATGAGTCTTATGTTGCTCAGAAGCATACTATAGTTTTCTTTATATAAGTAATACACCTTTTTTTCCCCTAAGTTTTTGGATGTATTCATGGTGTTTTGATATAGGAAAGATGTTAACATATATATGTCACTTCAGTAATCTGGCCACTTGATGGAATTCTCTTGTTCTAATACTTTTTCAAGTGAGTCTCTTAGGTTTTTCCTAGTATACAGTTATCTTTTGCATTATTGGTACTTTTGTCTTCTCCTTGGCAGTATTTCTACCAATGTTTATGCTCTTAGGCATCCCTGTCTTGTCTCTGATTTAAATAGAGATGTATTTGGTGTTTTATTATTAAGTATAACGTGAGCTTTGGTTTTCAGCCTTTTTAAATTGGGACATAATCTATTCCTCATTTGTTGGATGTTGGATTTTATCAGAGTCCCTCTTGACATCTATATTATTACCCTGTGATTTTTTTCTCCTTTGTTTTATTTATGTGGCAAATTATCTCAGATTTCCTACTGTCCGGTTGAACCACCTCTGTAATTGTGAAATTAAGTTAATATTTTGCTGGATTTTATTGGCTAGCATTCATTTAGAATTTTTGCTTCTCACTAATCAATAGTGAGATTGATCCCTGATTCTTTGTGTGTTTTGTCAGGTTTTCGTATCAGAGTTGTGTTAAATTGGTCAGAGTTTGGAAGCTGTTCATATCTGTTCTCTGAAACAGTTTGGAATTTAAATGATCTGTTCCTTGAAGAACTGAGAAGCTTCATCTGTACAAAAGCTATATGGGCCTGAAGTTTTTTCCCCAGAGGGTGACTTAAGATCTTTGACAACACTCCATTAGACTCTTGGTCTCAAATCAATATCTTTTTGTTTTGGAAAAATTTAAGTTTGTTTTTATTCTGAAGAAAAACTCAAAGCATTTAACTTCTACTCTTCATTAAAAATAAAAAGTGGGTACTATTCCCATTTTACAGATTAGAAATAGAGGCACATAGAATGGAGAGGAGAAACTATTTCATTTAAATCACATCATTCTTTGTTAACATTACTGGCATGTTGTTGAAATGGCTCGTGTTTTCTATTTTAAATGTTTAAGAGTCACACAAAATTAGGAATGAGAAAGTGGAAATAATCACAAACATCATAAAGGGCTTCCCTTGTGGCTCAGCTGGTAAAGAATCCACCTGCAATTCAGGAGACCTGGGTTCAATCTCCAGCCTTTCCCTGGAGAAGGGAAAGGCTACCCACTCCAGTATTCTGGCCTGGAGAATTCCATGGACTGTATAGTCCATTGGGGTCACACAGAGTTGGACACGACTGAGTGACTTTCACTATCACTATCAGCCAGGCTTCGTGGGATCCTATCCTGGCTGTGCTGGGTGATCATGGGGAGTTACTCAGCGCCCCTCTCCTCCCTCCACTCTGTGTGTCTCCGTTTCAACAGTAGGAAACCTCGTATGTTACCTTTTTGGTAGCATGCTCTACTTTTCTGTAGAGAATCAAAACTTGTCTTTTAGGAGGACAGCAAAAAATATATTTAAAGTGGGGATTGGAAGCTATATGCAAGTTCTCTTGCCTGGAGGTGTTGTTGCCGTGTAGAGAGGTGGCAGAGGAAGCAGACTGATAGGAAGAGGAAGGTATTGCAGAGTATCTGGGCAAGGGGTCCAGTTCCAAGGCTGTTAAGTGCTTTTGCAGCCTCGGAAATCTGTTCAGTCCTTTCTTATAAGTAATATATAAGAAATCAGGGAGTTTTGTAATTAAAAAAAAAAGAAATCAGGGACCAAGATAGTTTGTATGGTAAGCCCTCTTCACAAAGGGTTAGATTAGGACTTGTTTTTGATAAGGCTTTTGGAATATTAGTCTTGTTTTAGAAAGTAGTCAGAAAAAAGGGGCCTGGCTTTCCCTAGAGCTGTCTTATAGGTGAAGGTTTTGATTTAGATCTAGATCCCCTGGTCAGTCAGCCAGCATTTTGGTTAGATAGGATAAAGCGATGATTCTCACACTTGGCGTCCAGCACAGTCACTGTGGGCTTGCTAACCCAGCGTGCTGGGGCTCCCCAGAGTTTCTTCTACAGTAGGTTTGGGGTGGGGCCAGCTCCCAGGTGACCGTAGTTGGTGCTGGTCAGGGACTGCACTCCGAGAACTGTCGTGCTGAAGGGATGGATTAGCAGCATGTTGTCACTAAGGGAGGAATGGAGCCAAATTGGTTATTGGGAATGAGTGACCCGCCTTTTCTATTTTGGAATGATAATCGAAAATTTCTAACATTTAGTAGCAAGAGAAATAATCCTGTACATTTGTCTGATGCTTTTCTCTTTTTCATGTCATTTCTTTTTAATGTCATGTCATCTGATCCTTGGTAGCAAATAAGGACATTTTTTGTTAAGTAAATCCTAATTTGGCCTTTTTAAAAAAGATCACAGTGAAAGTAAATGGTGACTTTATAGAACAAAAGGACTGAAAGCTTAGAAATACTCCAGTGAGCTGTGGTATGATTATAGAGCTATTGTAGGCACAGGTTTTGGTAAAAATGTTAAGCAGTCTTCTACTGGTTCAGTCATCTTATCATGACTTTCATGGAGAATATGTGAGTCAGGATGTGCTGAACTTCCCATGATATGTATGCATGAATTTATTTTTATTTATTTTTTGTAATGAATTTAAAAAATAATTTTATTTTTTTAATTTATTTTAATTGGAGGCTAATTATTAACACTAGAACACTCCAGTATTCTTGCCTGGAGAATCCCACGGACAGAGGAGCCTGGTAGGCTACAGTCCACGGGGTCGCAAAGAGTCAGACATGACTGAGCGACTTCACTTTCATAAATTAATTAGCCTCCAATTAAAATAAATGAATTTATTTTTAAAAACTTTTAAATGAGACTGTATATGTGTCGGTCATGGCTTTGCACAGAGTCCTGCCCTGCTGCTGCGCCTGTCCTCGCTGTCGTCTCCTCTTCATCTTCAGCGGTGGTACAGGTTGCCTCCCCACATGGAGTGCAGTTGAGTGCTTGCAGCAGAGGTTGGAATCTGGACTTGCTGCGTCACTAATTATTAGCTGTGGGAAAATCATGTAATCACTCTGGGTCTTGTTTGTCCTTTAAATGAGCATAATAGTAATATCTGCCTTTGAGAATTGTGTAGATTAAAAGAGGATAGTAATATCTATCTCATAGAATTGTTATGCTGATTAAATGAGATGGGGTATATCTAGTTCTTGGTGTCTGGGTTTACTGAAAACTTGCAGAGAAGACTGGGTTAGTTAGCTGGCCAGATGCTTTCTTACCTAAAGGATTTGAGATAATTAACATTTGAAGTGATGAGACTGCTTTTCTGCTGTTTTCAGAGAATTATTTTCTAATTAAAAAAATAGTTGATTGAACAAAAATTGTAGGTCTAGAGAAGAAAACACTGTCAATAATCCTATCACCCACTTCATAGTTGGTATTAACTTTTTGATGTTTTCCCTAGCAGTCTATTATCCATAATTACTTACCTCATTTTATTTTTTTACTTTATTTTTTTTAGAAATATATGCATCATATTTTTTTTAATTATTATTACTTTACAATATTGTATTGGTTTTGCCATACATTAACATGAATCCATCACGGGTGTGTACATGTGTTCCCAATCCTGAACCCCGCTCCCACCTCCCTCCCCATACCATCCCTCTGGGTCATCCCAGTGCACCAGCCCCAAGCATCCTGTATCATGCATTGAACCTGGACTGGCGATTTGTTTCTTATATGATATACATGTTTCAATGCCATTTTCCCAAATCATCCCACCCTCACCCTCTCCCACAGAGTCTAAAAGACTGTTCTATACATCTGTGTCTCTTTTGCTGTCTTGCATACAGGGTTATTGTTACCATCTTTCTAAATTCCATATATATGCGTTAGTATACTGTATTGGTGTTTTTCTTTCTGGCTTACTTCACTCTGTATAATAGGCTCCAGTTTCATCCACCTCATTAGAACTGATCCAAATGTATTCTTTTTAATGGCTGAGTAATACTCCATTGTGTATATGTATCCATAATTACTTACCTCTTTTTAAAATAGAAATTGGAGTTACCTTTCTTTTTTTCAGTTAACTTTATAACATTATTTTTTGTAGCACAAACTGAATGTTTTGCAAAATAGCAACATTGAGTTCTTTGATTTGATAGGTCTCTAGGGTGACTACTTGGAAGAGCATACTTGTAAGAAAAACCAATCAACCTTATTACTTTCTAACTAGAGGTCAACAATTAGGATCTGGGGTTAGAGATCCTAATTACTGTTTTATTATTTTTAAAAGTATAATTTGCATAGAGTGAAATGCACGAGATCTGAAGCGTTACAGTTTGATTTGTCAAGACTCATGCCGGTGTTATCCATACCCCTGTCACAATACAGGGCGAGTCGTTGGCCAAAAAGTCCCTTGGTATTCCTCCCTTTTTGTGTTCTGCCACCCATTTCTTTCACCATGGATGAGTTTTACCTGTTCTCAGACTTGATATAAATGGAATTGGGTAGTGTGGGGTTTGTTTTTGATGAGGCTTCTTTTTTGCTCGGTGTTTTTGAGATTCATCCATGCTGTTGCCTGGATTCAATAGTTCTTTTTACTGTTAGTGTCCACTGTGTGAATATACCATGACTGCTTACGTGGTTTCCTATTCATGGACATTGTGGTGGTTTCCAGTTTGAAGCTGTTAAGAATAAAGCTTCTGTGAACGCTTTTGTATAAGTCTTTGTGTGGCCATATAAGTTTTCATTTCTCGTGGTTAAATAACTAGGGATGGAATTGACTGGATAAGGAGGGGTCTCTTTCTGGACTCTAGTCCAGGAGTCAGCAAATTTGTAGCCCATGGGCCAAATTTGGCCCATAACCTAAGAATGGTTTTTATATTTCTAAAGCATTGATTAAAAAACAAACAACTAAAGAAAAGAATGAGGGATGGAAACCACTGGTTACCTGCTAAGACTAAACTATTTACTAATGACTTTTACAGGGAGCCTGCAACCCCTCTTCTAGTCTGTCCCATTGATCTGTTTATATATATATATATATATATATATATATATATATATAGCTTATTTATTTATGGCTGCGCTGGGTCTTTGTGGCTGCATGTTTTCTCTAGTTGCGACAAAGAGGGGCTACTCCAGTTGCCGCGTGGGGGCCTCTGGCTGCAGTCGCTTCTGCTGTTGCGAGCACGGGCTCTTGGACTTGTGGGCCTCGGTAGTTGCAGCACGTGGGCTCAGTAGTTACGGCGCGTGGGCTTAGTTGCTCCATAGCATGTGGGATCTTCCTGGATCAGGGATCAAATCCTCATCTCCTGCATTGGCAGGTGGATTCTTTACCACTGAGCCACCAGGGAAGCCCTGATCTGTTTATTTCTTTAGCTTCATCAGATCAGATCAGATCAGTCGCTCAGTCGTGTCCGACTCTTTGCGACCCCATGAATCGCAGCACGCCAGGCCTCTCTGTCCATCTCCAACTTTAGCTTATAGTAAGTATTAAAAACAAATTGTTTAATTTCTCATTTTCATTTGTTTGATGTCTAGATTTTGTCTAGATTGTTTCACTTGTTTGTTGCTAATATAGAGAAATAGAATTGATTTTTCTTTATTAACATTATATCCTGTAACTTTTCATAACTCACTTGTTAGCTCTACTTATGTGATAGATGCCTTAGAATTTTCTAGGTCATGTTGTCTTTGTAAAATAAAGAATTTTACTTCTTCCTTTCTAATTGGTGTGCTTTTTATCTTTTTGGCTTCACTGCTCTGCCTGAGACCTTCAGTACAGTGTTTAATGAAAGTGTTGAGAGCATGTACACCCTGTCTTATTCTTGATCTGTGGAGGAAAACAGTCTTCCATAAAGTATGGTGTTAGTTGTAGGCTTTTAAAGATCCCCTTCGTCAGGATGTTGCTGAGCCTTTTTATCATAGATGATTATTGAATTTCATCAGGTATTTTCCTGCATCTGTTGAGAGGATCAGGAGGATTTTCTTTATTCTGTTAATGTGGTAAAGTGCATCTTTCTAAATGTTGAACCAACCTTACCTTCCTGGGATAACCAACCTCCCTCGATTGTGATGTGCTATCCATTTTATGTACTGCTGGATCTTATTTATTAAAATATTGTCTTAGGATTTATGCTTCTATATTCATGAGGGATATGGATCTGTAATTTTCTTGCAGTATCTCCTGATTTGCTTTGGTATCAAGGCGATGCTTTTTTGTTCTCTGTTCCTTACTTTTCTATGAGAGTTTAGTATTGTTTCTTTAAATATTTAATAAAATTCACCAGTGAGACCATCTGGGTCTGGAGTTCTCCTTGTGAGAAGATTTCAAATTATGATTTGATTAATTTAATAGGTACAGATTATTTCAATTTTTCATTTCTTCTTGTGTTAATTTTTTTTTTCCCCAAGGAATTTATCCATTTCATCTCAGGTCTTAAACTTATTTAGCAGTGAAGTATTCATAATATTCCCCTAACTTCCTTTTAATGGCTATAGAATCTGTAATAATGTCCAGTGTCCCTTTTTTGAGTCTGATATTTATAGTTTTATGTTTCTCTCATTTTCCCCTGATGAGTCTGGAGAGGAATTTGTCAACTTGATTGATATTCTCAGACAGCCAACTTTTGACTTGTCAATATTCTCATTTTCTATATCATTGATTCTCTTTATTTTCTTTCTTCTGCTTTGGATTTTTTTTTGCTCTTTATAACTTTTTGGGGGTAGGTGAACATTTGAGCAATAAATTTCATTCTAAATTTGCTTTACACTGCACTTGATAAATTTTGATAGAGTTTTATCATTTAGTTCAAATATGTTAATATTTTACTTGTTATTTCTTGGACTCATTTTTTATGTAGAAGTGTGTTGCTTAATTTTCAAATATTTGAGATTTTTGCAGATACTATTTTGTTACTGATTTCTTATTCCATTGTGGGCAGAGAATATGTTGTATATAATTTTTGTCCTTTGAAATCTCCGGAGGCTTGTTCTATGGCCCAGCATATGGTCTATCTTGATGAATGTTCTGCATATGCTTGAAAAGAATATGCGGTTGTAGGGTGTAGCATTTGTAAATGTCAATTAGAGTAAGTTGATTGTGTTCAAATCAGCTACATCTTTACTGATTTAAGTTAATATATATTTTGGATTATTATGTCTTCCTGATGAGTTTTGCATCATTCTCAGTGTTTCTCTTTATTTCTATTTTTGTTTCATTAACACAGCTACTCTCATTCTTACTAACATCTGCAAAGGATGTCTTCTTTACCCTTTGTCCATGTCTTTGAAGGATGTCTTGTGTAAAGAATATGTAGTCAGAACTTGTTTTTAATTTATTCTGACAGTCTTTGCCTTTAAGTGGAGGGTTTAGTTTATTTACATGAAATGTTGATACAGTTACACTTCGGTCGATATCTTACCATTTGTTTTCTCTTTGTCCCTTCTGCATTTAGTTCTTCTTCTTTTTCCCTCTCTCTTTGTTCCTTTCCTGCTCTCCTTTTGAAGGCTAATTCCAACATCTTTGTCCTCTCTGTGTTTGCAGTCTTTCTGTTCGTTTTTTAAAAATATATAATTCCCAGTGATGGGTCATATTTTCTTGCCTCTTTGCATGTTTAGTTATTTTTGATTATGTAGTAGACATGGTGGATGTGTTGTTGAGTAAGAGTTTTGTTGTCTTTCTTTAGAGAGTGTTGGGTTTGTTCTGGAAGACATGTGACTCTGCCCTTCGTATTCCTCTTGGGTGCTTTTCCTTCAGTGCAAATAATTTAGGAACGATTTGATTCTAAAGCCCAGCCGTTAACATATCTCAGACTTGAACATATCTTTGGGCAGGGCTTCCTAAACTTTATAAGGATTTGCAGATCACCTGGGGATCTTGTTAAGGTGCACATTCTGCTTTGGGAGGTCTTGGGAGTGGCGTGCTGTGAGTCTGCTTTTCTTAGCAGCTCTGGGAGGGTCAGGTGGTGTGGCTGTGCTATCTGGGCACTGGAAGGTCTCTCCATCTTGATGGTATAAGCGTAATTAGGGTGTGTAATGGGTGCCCACTGGTGACCGAATACATCACATTTCAGAAGTTATCTTTCATTTCTTTCATTGTTTAGTGCATAAAGTTAGGAAGTACTAAACTTAACATTCTTAGTGTAAATGGGTCCAAAGCATGACTTCAAGGATCGACTTCTCCAAAATGTTTCTGCAATATTTTGGAAAGAGTTGCATTTACTGTAGACATAATTTGCTGTCCATCTGTCACCAAGTTAAAACATTTAGGGTTTTTATGTTGATTACCGTGTAATACTTCTGGCATTTTCAGAAGTATGTAATGACTATAGCATCAAATTGCAGTATGATCCTTTATGAACAAGGATAACAGTTACCGTGTTGACTCTTTTTTGAACTACAGACGAGAGCAGGCAAAGAGTGACATTTCTGGGGCGCCGGTTATACGGGACTCTGTTCTAGGTGTCTTTGCAGAGTAATCTTGATTCTTTCGTGTTTAATAATCCTGTGAGGTGCATGCCATATCTGTTTTGCACATGGAATAAAATATTCTGAGCCACTTTTCTGTCTCCCAGGAAATTATTCAAGATGACACATGTTAGAAAGTGGCTGAATTTGACTTGCAACCCCTCCATGTCTGACTTCAAAGTCTGTATTTTTTCTTCACCATTTTGTCTGTGATATACCAGGATTCAAAATAAGGTGAGAAAGTGCATAATACCCGATTTTCTGTATATGAATCAGATTTGACCCCCATCGACAAGATCTCTAGAATAGATAACTTGGAGAGCGAGTCTGATTTCCCAGGAGTACTTTTTGTTGTACAAAAGGATTTGCTATTTACGTCCTTTTAGAAACACACCCATGTATACTGTACTGTGGTCTGATGGGGCTGTAGCTCTCAATCTGAAACAGTAATTCAGCCAAGCAAGATTGGCAAGCCCCATAACAAAGTTGATTTTTCTTGCTAGTGAAAATGTTTTTACCTCCCAGGTAGGAGGCCAGCATGGTTATAATTACTTTTAATGTGGTATTTTGAAGTCATCTTGCCTTTTAAAATTTTTTTAAATAATACTGCTACTATAGCAAAGAAAGGTTTCATTTGTGATTTTCTGGGTTTTTAAGTTTTCAGAACACACCAAAGAATGATAGAATCAGTATGTTTCTGTTAGAATTAACATGTTTATAGTTAGCAGATTTTTTCTTCACAGTCTTTTTTTTTTTTTTTTTTAACTTTTTAAAAAATTTATTTTTGTGTTGGCTGTACCACGAGGCTTGCAGGGTCTTAGTTCCCCAACCGGGGACCAAACCTGCACCCATGGCTGAAAGTGCTGAGTCCTAACCGCCAGAGAGTTCCCTTTTCATCTTTAAAGTAGATGTTTTTTAAGAACAGTTTTAGATTTGTAGAACAACTGGAAGATGGTTTTAAGGATTTGTACACCTCTTCCTCCCCCCATTTCATTTTCTCCTGTTATTATATTTGTATATAATATTTGTATATTTGTCACAACTAATGAGCCAATATTGATACGAAATCCATACAGATTTCCTTAATTTTCCCCTAATGTCCTGCTTTCTTAAGGATCCAATACCACTTTAGTTATGTCTCCTTAGGCTCCTCTTGGCTAGGACATTTTCTCCATCCTTCCTTGTTTTTGATTATTTTGACAGTTTTGAGGACTGGTCAGGTGTATTTAGAATTTCCCATTGTGATATCATTCTGTGATGACTGGGGTTTTAGACTTAAGGTGTTGGGAAAGGAAGATCATAAAGTGCCATTCTCATCACATCATGGCAAAGGTACATATTGTCATCATGGCTGATCACATGGCTGTGTGGCTGCCTGGCCTGGGTCGTGTCTCCGCTGTGCCGGGCCATCCCCTCTCCCTTGTAGCCAGTCCTCTTGGAAAGAAATCACCATGCACAGCCCACACTTAAGGAGTGGGGTTGGACTCTACCTCCTTTATGGGGGGTGGGGCGCATCTGTCTGTGTAACTTATTTGGAATGCTCCTGCATGGGAGATTTGTCTCTTCTTCATAGTTTTTTTTTTTTAATAAATAAAATCAAATCTAACCCACTCTAGTATTCTTGCCTGGGGGATTCCATGGACGGAGGTGCCTGGCAGGCACCATAACATCGCAAAGGGTTGGACATGACTGAGCGACTTTCACTAGCCAGATTCAACATTCATGAAGTGCAAATGGGAAGTAGATGGGTTTTGACATTGGACAGGTATGGGTGTGAAGCACTAATTTATGAAATGGTAATAAGAATATTCACATCACAGTAATATTGTGTGGAAATTATCTGTGTAAAGTTCTTGACATGGAAGAGGTGCTTTTAAAACATTAAGCTCCCTTTCCTCCTTTCTTCCACACCTGACTCCCATACCCAGACACTCCCAGTCTTGACTATGTGGTCTAGATCGGGGTTCCTAACCTCTGGGATCTAATACCTGATTATCTGAGGTAGAGTTGATATAATAATAATAGAAATAAAGTGCACAATAAATGTCATGCACTTGAATCATCCCCAAACTACCCCTCTGTCCCCCAGTCTCTGGAAAAAATGTCTTCCACAAAACTGGTCCCTGGTGCCAAAACAGTTGGGGATGGCTGGTCTAGATCATGTGAATCAGGAGATTTGTGTGACGTTATTTATCATGCATCTTCCATAGAAAATATGTTTTAAAAACCCAGTTCATATTGTGTGTTGGGATTAACTTACTGGCTCCATCATTGACTACTTAACTTGTGTAAATCCTGGCTCTGCCATTTACTAGGTAACTTAGGCAAGTTTTTAACCTGTTAGTGACTTGGTTTCCTCATTTGAACAATGAAGATAATAACTACCCAGGATTAGGTAAGATAACCATGTAATACACTTGACAAAGTACTTGTTGCATATTAAGGGTTGGATTTTATTACTATCACTGTTAACATTATTAGGTATTTGATTTGTGATGGTACATAGATAAGCTTAGACAAGCCATACTATGTGCCTTATTTTGTAATCCATGCTAATAAATTTTATTAATAGGTAATAAAAAACAAAAAAAAATAAAATAAAATCTAACAGATTAAAAATCTACATGTCTTATGTACGTTATACATGGCACACTATACATATTCATCTCATTTTTCAAAAACTTGATATTATTAAAATTGATAATATAGATTTGATTCATTTATTTTAAACAGCTGTCCATGTGACTTTTACAATTCTTCCTTAAATTTTTTGTGTTACAGTTTTTCTGTATTGTTTGTGCAGGTTTTTGAATATATATGTAACTCTCTGAAAACTTTGCCTTTTACAAGAACTTGAAGCAGTGGGTATAGTTGAATCTGAGATACAATAAATTCTTGTTTTAGTAATTTTTAAAATGAAGACTACTCACAAATGGAGTTTTCCCCCAAGCATTTTTTCTTTTTCTTTGCTCATGTTTATGACACTTGGTAAAATGAACTCTGTGTGTGCAAACATTCCTTTTCCTCCCTTTGGTTTTGTGCTGAGGAATGAGCACCCTTCTTGAATGTTTTAAAGAACGAGTGTCCAGAGTGCTCTGAACACACCAGGTCAGAGCTATCGGTTGATTGTTGATGACATTTTCTGTTCAGGAGGTGTAGGTAATTATCAGTGGATTATAATTCCAAAGTCATAGTTCTGTGTTAGTACACATGTGCCCAGTATTATATATTTTAGGGGAGGAATGTGGCCTTTGGGTTTGTAGCTTTTGATGAATGGCATATTGCGGTGGTTGCTTTGTTATTTACTTGGTAGAAACTTCATACCCTCAGTAACAAGCCATTTCATTCATGTTTTTCTGCCAAGTTTTTGAAGAATGAACTGGGAGACAAGCCATCTAAAGTCCTAGAGTAAGATGAGAGATAGATGATACTGAGAAATGCCAACCTCAGACGTGATATTGCAATCACTGACTTTAAATCGTTAGCAGTTATGGTGCAAGCCCGCCTGTTTTCAGTATTGTAGAAAATCTATTCACTTTAGAGAATCCTGTCTGAGGTTAGAGATTTTCTGTGCTCTATTTTTGGAAAGAGATATTAAAGCCACCTCAAGACTGCACAGTGCTTTGTGGTTTTCAGTGCATTTTCCTCTGCACTATTCCATTTGAGTCGGAAACAGGAAGTCTGGGCAGCCCCGTGTGCCTGGTGTACTGGGGCAGTGGTCTCGGTGGTGGGCGGCCATGCCGATAGGGCCGTGGGGAAGCGCTGGGTGTGGCGATAAGGGACAGACCAGGCGGAGGTTTGGAGTCTTGTTTTCTCCCCATAGAACTTGGCACATTTTGCTTGAAGATTGACTATAGAATGGGAGGTGCTGGCCAGCTTGGCAGTTGTCAGGGTGTGGCTGCGCCTCGGTGTGCTCCTGCCGCACGTGGGTTCATTGAAGGAAAGGCGTGGGGTAGGAGTGGCTGGAAGTTGCATGGCCGTGACTCTCAGGTCAGTCTGTCCAGATCTGACTGGAGACGTCACAGCAGTTTCCATTCCAGTCTGTCATGTTGCAGGGCTGCTCTTGAGAGACAGAGCTTACCTCTTATAAGTAATTATCAGCATTAATAACCAGCTTACTTCTGTTCTTCCCAGTCTTGATGTTCCTTTTAATTAATACCTTAGATTTGTCAGTCAGCTCCCAGCCAGATGGCTGGTCATCTAGTCCAATTGTTGTGGGTATTTGAGTGGAGAGACTTTGAAACTGAGAGAGTAACTCCTCTGTGGTGGGTACCTGGGGATGTCTTACCGTTTTCTCGTTCCTGGTGCTGATTCTGAACTGCAGCCACCACTGATGAACATTAGTGGTTACTGTTCAGCCCGCTTCTCGGGGCCCATCTAAGTTGGCCCACCTGAGCTGTTTGTCTGCCTGCCCCATCCCTCCCCAGACGCCATTTAGCAGTCGGGGTTGATGCCGCCTGCTGACAGCGCACGTGTGTTTCCTTGTAGCTCGTGTCTCTGGTCTTGGGCTCGAGCGCACGTGGCCCCGTGTGCTCTGCACCGCCACCAGCCCGCACTGTCCCCTTGTGGAAGGTGCTGATAGATGGCATTCTCATGAGTGATGAGCATGCGTATCACCACCACCTTTTCAATTCCACTGTGCCGAAGGTCAGAGCATCGTTCCAGGAGCTTTGAGCTCAGAGGTAGATGGGCATCAGTGAGAGTGGGAAGGTGTGATAGATGCTGGACCAGCTCCTTGCTCTGAGGGTCTGCTCCCTAAACAGGTACTCTCCGCTGGCAGTGCATCTCACTGTCGAAATCTGGGAGCCAGACACGTTCTGCTGAGTCCCTCGTGATGCATTCTCTTGCCTGCTGCTCTCCAGAGCTCAGGTGCCAGGTGGAGTCAGAGGAAATGGTGTTCCTTGCTGCCTGGACCAGAGTGCAGGGAACAGGAGTTCTTTGTGCCTTTGTTGAATCAAGAGTCACTCACGCAGTTTCCAAGTTGATAAACATTAGCAACTGGAGCAGCACACAGTGTGTTACATCCTGATTGGCTGTTAACTGCATTTGCTTCTCTTTTCCCTCCTTCCAGCCTTTCTTGCCAATGGGAGTGTAGATGTCTGAGTGGCTGAGCCTCATTCAGGCTTTTTTATGGTCATATGTATAATACATTAGAGCAAAGTGTGACAACCTACAACCATGTTATAACTGTGGATTTAATTTAAATTCCCACCCAGGAGTAATCTCTGGCAGTCATAATCAGTTTGATCTACCTAGTTTTATTCAGTGTCTGATGACAGGTTAAAATTAATATTTTAAATACAGCTGTGCAGCCCATCAGTGGGTCATATTAATGTGAGCAGTCAGAATATTTGAGTAGAGAATGACTTAAAAACAACTTTTCCTCCTTGGATAAAATAATGCTTTGTGGAGAGAATTTGGATAATATAGAAAATGTTTAAAAAATAAAAACCACCTCTAAACCCTTTATTAAATATTTTGGTGTTCTCTTTCATGCTCTGCATGTATCTGTGTGCATGTGTTATGGGGATTATATGTTTTTATCCTTTTTTTTTTTTAACTTAAGGTACAAGGCCATTTTCCCCGTATCAGTAAGGGGTGAGTTTTTATAGTAAAAGAACTATTTTACCTTAAATGCCACCGCCACTGCTTTACACTGATTTTGCACTTTGCCTTTGCGAGAGCTTTCACATAAGTTATCTCTAGGAGTGAGGCGCAGAGTGTGTGAAGTGTTAGGGTGCCTCTGTGTGTCCTCAGAGCTGTGTGCACCAGTGGACATGACCAAGAGCACGTCACTGTACCGAGTGTGTTTTTATTAGGACTTGACACAACTCGGATTTTGGTTAGAAGTAGAGCCACATGTATTTGAAACGACGACGTGTCTTTGAGTGTGTTTTATGGCTTGAGATTTATGGTGTTTAATAAGCTGGGCAGGACTTGACTTCATCCCCTTCGTTCCTCCTCTTGCAGCCGAGGAGGCCCCAGAGAACACTGGGCTCGTGTCCTCCCCTGCCTCCTGGGACTCTCCTCCTGCCCCACCGGGAAGCTCAGAGCCTGCCTGTTTCCAGAGCTGGTTCAAGTTTTCCTGCCTCGGTGGAGAGGAAGAACAGAATTCTGTGAAATGTCAGCTTTCTTTCTCTTTCAGATTCTACAGGAAATAATCACGGGGTCTGGTCCCCCGCAGCCTTCTTTGCATATTCGGTCCCATCTTTAGTTACCTCTCCTTCCCCTGAATTCCCTTGTTACCTATGTGAGCATCTCCTTGTTCCTCTGTTGTCTCCCCTGTCTGCTGTGTTTCTTCATTCTTCAGGTAGTTTGTAAATCCACGGAGGAGGGTTCTTTTTGGCCTAATAGGAGACTTCTCCCCGTAGAGGGTTGGGGCAAGGTTTATTGAAAGCTTGGCATTCTCTTCTGTTGTGCTGTAGCTGGGCTGCAGTGTAAATTAAAATTCATCTTTATACACATTCATTCTTTATAAAATATAATGCTTTGTTCTCATGTTTTTCCCTTTTTTCTCCTGCTCTTTTATCATCTTTTCCTCTTTCCTCCTCTTTCTCCATAACCACTGTGGGCTGGGCTTGGTTTTGACTCATAAAGAGGCTGCTTTCCTACCTTAAGAAAATATTAGGACTTGAGGAATTAGGAGAAGTGACTGATTTTGAGTTTCGTCGCCCTCACCTTGTCTTGGTGGTACTTCCTATAACGCAGTCTGGGAGATGGCGTGGAGGATGCGAAGCTGTGGAAAGCCTGGCGTCTGTGGCAGGAGTGCCCTGCAGAATCCAGTTTCCTGGACAGGCCACTGGCCCCCCCACAGGGACCACGGCCTCAGTGAGATCCTCCCAGGCCAGGGGCCGCACTTGGCCAGGCAGGCTCCGAATCTCCAGCTTCCTGTCCCCGTCGATAGCTGGGCCTTCCAGGATATGGATATCAGACGATTCAGCGTTGATTCTGTTTGTTTGTTCTGGCTGCACCGGATCTCTGTGGCTGCCTGCGGGCCCTCTCTAGTCGCGGTGCGCGGGCTTCTCACTGTGGTGGCTGGGCTTGTTGCGGAGCACTAGGGTGGCTTCAGTAGTTGGGGCTCACGGGCTTAGTCACTCTGCACCATGTGGAATCTTTCTGGGTCAGGGATCAAACCCGTGTCCCCTTCATTGGCAGGCGAATTCTTAACCACTGGACCACCAGGGAAGTCCCACATTGATTTTTTAAAACCGGAAAAGTCACTGGTTTTAGGATCCCAGGAAACTTTAAAGATCACCTAGTGGCCGTCTAAATACTTCGTGTCTTGTGGTTGAGGAGAACTGAAACTTGGAGGGAACAAGAGGTTTGTCTCAGTCACACAGCTGATTAGAGGCAGATTCAGGATTAGTTCCCCCTGACCTTGGCCTGGTGCTCTGCTTGTGAGTTAGTGCAGACTGCACCCTGGAGAGCTGGTGTCTACCTATAGTGACCTCTGAGGGATACCAACACTGTTAGGGCATTTTTATTGCTAGAAGTTTCTGGAACAATTGGGCAAACACAAGTGAGGCCACCTGAGGCCTTGGCGGTGATCTGCTGTCCTTCATCTTCCCTTTAGGAGCTTCCATGTTCTAAGTCACACTCTGCTCACACACCATCCGAGGGCAGCACCAGGAGAGTCAGTACATACTTCTTTCCACCCGTTTTCCAGTTGCAGTTTATTAGTCTAAGGGGGGTCTTCAGACTTGGGGGGCTGTGTGTTTCCCTGAATACTTTCAAAGCTGGAGGCGTCGTGAGGTGATTTCTCCCATACTCGGGGTCTTCCGCCCAGTTCCCTCACTCCAGGTGACTCTGCACGGCCAGGTGATGGCTTTGGCATCGCAACCCGTTTGCGTATTCTCTTACCCTTTATTTGCCAGGTTGAGGTACTGGAAGGATTCCAAGAGCAAGCGGGTGATAGCAGACAACTGAATACAGCCGTGTCTTTCCATGAAAACTGTTTTTCTTGGCTTTCTCCCAGCACTATCAGGTTGCCAAGAGAGAATGCTTTTGGCTTTACAGACGATGTGGCCAAACTAGGGTAGTCCTGGGGTTGTTCTGGTTTGTTTTTTGTTGTTTTGTTTCTTTGGTCATGGAAAAGAATGAATGCTTCTGGCTCTTCAATTATTTGGCATATTTTTGCTCATGGCATACCAAATTGTGTTTTTACACACTGTATATGAATTTGTGGTTTTATGTGTAGAGCAGCGTGTGAAGAAAGATGCGAAAAACTTCAGGTTAATAAACCTGTCAGGTTAGGTCGAAGCCACATCAAAGGGAACATTCGTTGCTTTGTCGTGGCCAGCTTGTGAGTGGGCGTCACTTCAGTCTCTTTTTTGTGGGAATGTTCTTTCTTACTCAGTTCTTCTATGTTTTGATTTAAACTTCAACCCAGGAACATTAGTCTAGGGTATTTTGACTGTATATTGTTTCTGCTTAAAATCTATTTTAAGTTCAAAGTGAACATTCTGACTTATTTTTTGCTGGCAAACAATCTAGAATGAAAACTGAAAATTTTGTGATTTGCTAGGACAGTTAGAACACAGTTGTCTGTTAAAAGTATATCTACAACTAGTAAATGCACAAGATTGTTTTTGTCACAAGTTTATTTCATGTTTCTCTGAAAATGTCTCATCATCAAATGCCAGTAATCCCAGCTGGCTTCTCCCTCTGATCCTCCGTGTTTGAACCACTCCTCACTATCATGCATTCTCTGAAAAATGTTCATTTGCTTTATTATTATTAGCCTAAGCGTACTTATGAAAGAAACTGCATCTGGTGTGAAATAATTCCCCCCAAAGCCAAGTGGTAACACAGCAGCCAACACCGGCAGCACCTGCTGTGCATGGCAGTCACTCTTCTGGTGCTTCATGTAGTGAACCCACCTGATTCTAACAGGACCCTAAGAGGAGGCCGCACCTCCTCTTAACTCCATTTTACAGACGATAAAACTCGGGCACAGAGATGCTTAAGTAAATTATCCAAGGTCACACACCAGCAAGTGGCAGGGCCACCCTCAGACCAGGTAAATATCCCCAGCGTCCACAGGCTTAACCGCAGTGTCTTACTGCCTCTGAGTGCAGTCTTGTTTGTGGCTGTGTTCCAGTAAAACGTTTGTTTGTTTTTTCAAAAATAGGCTTTGAGCTGCTTTGGCCCTGGGGCCATGGTTGCTGACGCCTGGTCTTCGTGGACTGAGCCTGTCTCTGTCCAGCAGTGCCCAGAGCTCGAGGCTGGCAGTATGAGTTCGGGTGGCTCTGCCGGGGGCGGGGCCTCGGGGGCGGGGCCTCGGGGGCGGGGCCTCGGGGGCGGGGCCTCGGGGGCGGGGCCTTGGGTGGGGTGGACGAGCCACCGCCAGGTTCACCAGTGACTTGCTGTGTTCCTGAGCTCTCTGGGCTACCCTTTCCTCATCCACGAAGTGTAAGTTTTAACTAGATTCTCTCTGAGGCCTTCCAGCTGACAGTTCTAACCTGTCCTTTTGTCCCTCCTAAACTTAACACTGAAGGCTGTATTTTGTTTTTGTTTTTCCTGACCAGTGTCAGTTACACTTACACACACACACACACACACACACACACACACACGTATGTGTGTGCGCGCACGCACGCGCAGTACTTCCCCTGATCTTTCTGCTGTGTAGTGTGGTTTTAAGTGTGTATCAAGGTGTGAGGAAGAATTCAGCTTTTGAAAAAACAACGTGTTTAGTGGGCTCATCAAAACCACATCAGACTCGGTATCGGCTGCTGGCTGACGCACTGGTGGGGCCATGACGATAAACGTGCTCCTGGCTGTCCTGCCACTCTCCTGGACATCCTCCCTGTTACCATCGTTCCTGATGCGCTCAGCTGGTCACCCAGTGTGTCCCTATCAAGCTGTTAGCTCCTAAATGGTTGTGATCTGATCCTTCCTGTGCGTGTGTGTTGCAGGAGGCTGTTTGGAGATGGAGACTGGGAAGAGTTCATTTGTGAGGATGGTGGTTCTGTGGGTGGTTGATGTCTCTGGACAGGAGTCTGCTCCTGGGAAAGGCCGTGTGTGGCGGGGGTGTGTGAAGTCTGGGGGGAGTTTGTCCTTTGTCCTCCCGCAAGACTCAGGGAGCTGCCTTCCCCAGGGCAGGTGTCTTTATACTTTAGGGGATCTCAGGACCCCTTTTGAGAACCTAATAGTGGATCTTTTCTTTCAGAAACACACATCACACAAAATGTGTACAAGCGCGGCCGCCCCAGCACCCCTCCCCACGTCAACTGCCCAGCGGGCCCCGGCCTGCCCTGTCATCCCCGCAGAGTTCAGGTGGCCAGTTGGGGGTGGGGGTGGGCTGCACCGTGAGGTGGCCCTGCCTGCAGGGAAAGAGTTTCTCCGTTCCCGTTCCCACCAAAGGAGCGGGACTGGCTTGCTGCTGTGGTGGAGACTGCTGGGGAGGAGCCTGCATGACCACGGTTCCTCCCAGCTCACGCCCGAGTGAGTTCTCTCGTGTTCAGTTACTACCTTACTTGATTCCCTGAGTGAGGGCGGCAGCAGAGATCGTCTCCGGGTTAGTGTAGTGTGTGGAGAGCATCTCCCTGCACTCTGGGAGCTCACAGCTTGTGTTCTTATCAATAATGTTGGTAGCTGTCATAGTCTGACACAAATAGAAGATGGAAATATTTGTTCCCACACTGAGGTCAGCAGCGGAGGCCGTTGGCAGCCAGAGGTGACCGTGGGTGCTGATGGACCAGAGTTGCAGAGCACCAGTGGGAGGCTCTGGGCTGGAGCCTGGCTGAGGCCTTGCACCAAAGCAAGGGGTTTGCTGGCCTAGGGCATGCAAGCGCAGAGTGCTGTAGCACAGCCAGGCTGGGGTGCTGTCTGTGCTGTCACGGGGCACAAAACTGTGTTCATTCTGTAAGACCAACTTCGAGTGCGTGCTCTCTTTGTGCTCAACCTTCAGCACAGGCCAGTGGACTGGCAGCCTGTCTGTTGCAGCCTGTAGCTGAGATCCTCATGGTGACTGTTTGAAAGTCAGAAAGGAACCTGTTCTGCCTCCTCGAGTGCCCCCTATACCTAGGGGTGACCCTCATCTGTGCCTGCCTGCAGTGACTGGGTCACAGTGCTTTGAGCAAACGCCCCCCGCCCTCGGTGCTGATGTTGGGGGTTCTGTTATTCTGGGGCGGGCTGCAGGATGCAGTGGTCTCTTGGATGTTCATTTATTTGGTTCTCTCCCCAAATACTAGTCAAGTACCCACTATGTACTGGGGCCCAGGGACACAGAGGAGACAGAGATTCCAGGAAGGCAAGAAATTTCATCCTGGTTTTGTGCCAAAGACAGATTTAGTCTGGATTGTCATAAATACTATTATGACAAGTAATTGCACAGAGCTGTGTCCTATTATAAATCTTCAGTGTGTCTGCACCCTGCGTCTGTCAGAGTGGAGAGAGCACGTTGTCTGCTCTGTCCTGCTTCTGGGCTGGTGGTCACTCACCTGTTGGCCCAGCAACTCAGAACTTGAGCTGTTTTTGATTGATGGGCCAGACGCCGTCACCAGAATTGGCTGTGGACACTGTCTTTGTTTCGCACGCTTTGTGTGCAGGCATCGCTCAGGTTTGCTGGACTGAGCCCTAAAGACCGGCTTCCTCATCTGCTCTCATGCTTCAGAGCCCTGCCATCTGGGGCGGGCGCAGGCTGCAGTGCTGACACTACTTTCGGGGGGCAGGTTTAGGGGGTTGTCTTCCCTGGTACACATGGCTGTAGTTTATGTGTCTTTATTCTCTCGGTGAAGTGATGAACAGCTAGGGAGTAGGTTCTCAAGTGATTGATAGATAAACTTGATCATAGGAATGCTTTTTCATGGGAAAACTTGGTAGACTTATAAAGCAGTATTTAATTTAGATTTCATTCTGGGGGAAATTGTCTTTTTCCATTACTTACTATAGTTAACTTTTCCTATTTTCCAAGATTCAACTTGAATTAAATGTTTAAAAGGGCTCTGGAAGAATAGAGTGAAAGGATATTTTAACATGTATGGGCTGTTGCTGAATGAGGCAGAATATAAATACTTACTGTATAGACTTTAATTTGTTCATATATAAATTGCACCATTAACTGAACGGTTGCCTGTTTCTGCTCTTCTACTTTTTGAATTTTATTGAGAAGACTATGTGCTGTTTTTGGAGCAGCCTTAACCCAAAATTTGATAAACTTCAGTTGAAAATAAAGTTTACTAAGTTGCTATCAAGTAACTGTTGGGAAATTAAATATGTAGGTTTTATTAATTGGAGTTAGACAAACATCTTTATTTATACAGTTTCATCATGAGTGTTGGTGCTAAAAAACCTGTGGTAACTAGACTTGGGAATGTTCAATCTGATCAAAGGAGAGTAGATACAGGAAATCAGAAATCTAGAAATCTCTGGACATGAAAGGGGTTACTCAGAACTGCAGGCTAAGACTAGAGAGCAGCGTTCCAGTTCTCCCAGGCTCTGCCAGGAGATAGCTGGGACCAGGGGGCCTACTTGGCCGAAGGCTGGGGGGACTGTTAAAGGACTGTCCTTACCTGGCCTCTGTTAGCTCTGATGTTGAAGAGGGTCTGGCCTGGACCAGGGAGCTGAGGTTGACCTTGGAGCCTGATCCTGTCGGTAGCCAGGACTCACTTTGGTTCATCTTTGGAGTGCGGTGTCATAGGCTGAGGGTGGGATTTTCCCCTATTTTTAAAACGCATCATCTCTGTGAGCTGGCCATTCCTTACCTGAAATCTCTGATCTTTGACTTTACCTTGGTTCTTGCCCGATGAGGGTAGAACCCACGTTGAGAGCTTTCCTTCACTATGGGATGGCCAAGAAGAAAAAGTGAGAACACATTTCCTGATGAAATCTGTCAGAGTTCACAGCACTGGTGCTTTGCCCCAGCGACTCACCAGGCAAGTAGTCGCCAGCCGAGCAGATCAGTACGCACCAGGTGTTCACCCTGGCAAGGTGCGCTTGTGAACACTGTCCAGATGTTTGCAGCGCCTTAGGTGTTTTTGACAGGCCTGATGACCTTTGAACCACACAGGTCCCCTCTGGCAGCTCGTGGGCCTCCTGGTATTCACTTCTTGCTGTGCACTGAAGGGCCTGTCTGGGACAGTTAGATCCGTGCAGGGACAGTTGCCTTTACTTCCCCCCAGCTCCGCCCATTCTGGCTCATCAGTACCAGAAACTTCAAAAGAACATTGATTTTTCTTGTTTATCAGATCGGTGGTTACGAGAAGCGAGCTCCATTGCATGCAGGGAAATTGCACTCAGTGCGCTCTGAACCAGGCTTGGCTCATAGCAGGCACTCAGTAAACGCTGGCTGGCCGTGGCAGAGGTTCATGGAGGGCGAATAGATGCATGTGTCTCCCGATATACTTACTCCTAAATAGAGAAATTTTAAATGAAGTTTAGGAAATGGAAATTACAACTGTTTTTTCCACAAATTCTTGGGGCTCTGAGAACAGTGCAATGAAACAGCAATTCAGACCTTTTGGCAGTCTAGTGGTTAAGAATCCACCTGCCAATGCAGGGGATGTGGATTCGCTCTCTGGTCCGGGAAGATCCCACATGGCTCGGGCAACTAAGCCTGTGGGCCGCAGCTGCTGAGCCTGTGCTCCAGGACAAGAGAAGCCACTGCGATGAGAGGTCCCTCCCTGCAGCTGGAGAGCAGCCCCTATTCACCGCAACTGGAGAAAACCCGTGAGCAGCAACAAAGACTAAGTGCAGCCAAAATAAATAATGTTTTTTTAAAGCAGAATTTCTACAAGAAATAATCATTATGCAGAGTTAATTTAGTGTAACACTTCCTGAAAATACAGGGTTTTGGTTCATTTCTTCTTAGTTTCAGATAACAACTGAAGGAACCTAGCTGAAAATCAGAAATGTCCTTTATGTTAAGAAAAAGTTTGTCTATTAAATCTCTCCTTGATTAAGTCATGTGGATTTAAAGTGGAATCTCCTTGTGGGCTTTGTGGAGAATTTGTTTTTCCTTCAGTTTACTCAAGTTGACTTTGAGTTTTAGTTGTTCAAATTCGTTTCAGTTTACTCAGAGCAAATAGGGCAGAAATGGTAGCTAAGATGTTCGGAAAATGAGAGTATCAGCTGTGAGGCTACGTGTGGAAACCACCAGTACCTATGAAAATGCTAGACAAGATCTTTTTGGTTACAGTCATTTGGTTTTGTGTTTTTATGTGGATATTTCAGCAGAAAAGCCTCAATTGTGTTGAGCATCTATTTGTTTGCAATCTAAAATTTTAGAGCCAAAAGAAATAATGCAGTTGCCTTGTGCGGGCTCATCTTTCAGGTGAGGGAAAGGAAGGAACCCAAGTTGGCCTGTGTGAACGGGCTGGTGCTGCAGTCACCATGCGAGGCTGGTGGAGAGAACTGAGCTGTGATTTCTTGAATGGAAACTCTCCCCTAGGGAAGCGGGGTGGTCTTCTCTTCGGGGGACTCCTGCCTCCCCGTTGCTAAACCTCAGATGCACCAGGACCCCAGCAAAGTAGAACAGACAGTAGGCAGCAGATGGGCTGTTGCAGCTTCGTGAGAGAGCAAAGACGGGCAGGCTAGAAAAGCCCGTCTCTCAGTAACGCATCTCTGCTGCTCCTTCTCCAGGGGGGCAGCTGAGCAGCAGGGCCTCCCTGTGGGGACTCACGGGTGTGGAGGTTGGAGCTGAGGGGTCCTGTTGTGGCCTCTTGACTGCAGGGGACCCCCCAGGGGGTTGCTGACCCCCTCCCTGAGGCATAGGTGGAATCCCTCCTTCCCACTCTTGGCTTTGTCTACTGTATAGATTATTTTATTTCACTGCCAGTGCAGGAGACACAGGTTTGGTCCCTGGATTGGGAAGATCCTCTGGAGAAGGGAATGGCTACCCACTCCAGTATTCCTACCTGGGAATCCCCATGGACAGAGGAGGCTGGTGTGCTACAGTCCTTGGGATTGCAAAGAATTGGACATGGCTTAGCGACTAATAAGACTTTATAATGGAAAACTCCCAAACACGTACAATATTAGAGGGGCTAGTATAACAACCCCCTGCACCTGTCCCTGGGTGAGGAGTCACCAGCATTTGTCCAGTCACTCTCCAGGAACACTACCTCTTGCTTTACAAGGTTCTTTTAAAGCAAACCCCAGACATTATATCATTTCTTTGTCAGTATTTCTACTGTGCATTTTGAACTGATGGAAACTTAAATCTGATTGAGGGAGGTGGTAGCTGAAAGAAGCTACTTACAGAGTAATTAAGGATTAAGCTGAAGGAGCTCCCCTTTGTCAGTGACTCGAAAGGTTTTGTTTTCCACATGATCTTCTGACTGTCAGTGCCTCAGTCAGCATGGCAGCGCGGAGAGGGAGTCAGGCTTAGGGGTGCGGGTAGAAGAGCATGGGCTCTGGGGTGATGTTTAGGAGGAGGGAACAGACAGGATGCTGGAAGCGGCTTTACTTGTCTTCTGTCTTTAGTCTGTAGCCATTTGAGCAAGTTGCTCTGTTCATAATGCTAACTGTGAACCCTGAGAATTCACCTTTAATTTATAATTGAAATGAAGGTGCCAAAGGGAAGTAATGATTTTTGCTTCAGTGGGTCACAGTGAACATTTCTGAGACCCTTCCTTTCATAAGTGGTCATGTCAGGACGGCTGATGTTGCTCTTTCTGTTTCAGATGGGAATGACTGGTAACACAAGTCCATTTGGACAACCCTTTAGTCAAACTGGAGGGCAGCAGATGGGAGCCCCTGGAGTGAACCCTCAGCTGCCGAGCAAGCAGAGCATGGTCAACAGCTTGCCTCCGTTTGCCGCAGACATCAAGAACGCTTCAGTCACCAACGTGCCAAACATGGTGAGTTGCCCTTGGTCTCAGAGCTGTGGGTCTCCAGTGGGTGCTTCGGTGTGTGGATTTTCATCGTGCTGACAGTGAAGATCTAAGGCTAGAACTGTGTTGTAGGTGATAGGAAAATAACACGTATTTCCTGTGTGTGTGCTGTCTCCGTGAGTTTAATTTTCTGTTATGAGCTGCCTATAAGGGGCTAGTAAAGATGATTCAGCTAGTCCTCCCATGGTCCCTACCAGGAGGGAGGGGGTTTGTGAGTCACTTTGACTTTCCTCCAGAGTCACCCTCTGATTCAGTAGGAGAGCTGAGAGAATGGGGAACATGGGCTTTTTTGGCTTTTTTACACTTCCTGTCTTTCAGAGGTTGAGGCTGTCAGTAGAAGAAGCCCATCAATTTGTGTCACAGTCAAACGAAGGACATTTATCTCAGAGAACTGTGACTTCTCTGGAGATATGTGTGTCCTGTCTGACTTGACAGATGGCTTCACGTGTCTTCATTCTCCCTGAGATTTCCTACTTATAAAATAGAAACTGTCCTTGTAACTCTCGATCTCACTAACCCAGGGATCAGTGGGAAATAGCTCCTTTGTGCCGCAAGATGGAATAGCTTGAGTTCCAGCCACTCACGGGAAGTGTGTTCTTCTGTCGGACCTCACTGTGCACACACGGCCGCTGCGTCTCTGATGTGCCTTTGGTGTGGGGTCAGGGCCTGCAGCAGCCACTCTCCTTTCCCTGGGCCAGCCCAGGGCTGCCGGCCACTCAGCTATGCGGAGCCATCTGGGCTGACTCAGAAGAAAGCTGGGGGTTATGTTCAAAAAAGGTGGTTCTTGGTCTTTTGATTTTTTAAAAACTGTAACTTGGAGTATTTGTTGTGAAGATATCCCAGAGAATTCCTCTATCACTATCACCGGCTTCCCTGGATGTTAGCATCTTCGGTAACTTGGGACATTTGCCAGAACTAAGTACTTACAGTACTTAGGAGTCTGGAGGTTGTTGGAAGCAGAAAGAGCTGGGTCTCTTTCTCTTTGTTTTTGATAAAAATCAGGACATGGGGTGATATCGAGGTGTCCTGATCAGGTTTGCTCTGTTTGCCACATTCTCACATCTTAAAACAAGAGAGAGTATGAGTGATGAGGCTTGTCCTCAAGCTGCTCCGAGTTCTGACCGCTTCTCCTTGTGGGCATCTCTGTGACTCTCCTGAGTCTGCTTCTCTCTCTCCAGTAACGGTGTGTGGCCAGGATCGCTCTGTTCGCAGCCAGGCAGATCCAGAACTTAAGGCAAAGCCCACTGCTTCTCGCACGCCCCCGCCCCCACCCCCCAGCGCCGCTCTCCCTAACCTTGCCTCCTCGAGTCCTCACTGGGGGGCAGTCGTGTGGACTTCAGCACTGCTGATTGTCCCCTGGGTTTGCTCAGGGACCTGGAGCACATTTTGGCTTCGGGAGTAAAAGTGTTTGCTTTTCACAGACATCCTGTGTTTTGTAGTCTGGGAAACCGTGACCCAACTTTTTCCTCTCTTTTCTTCTTTAAAATTTTCTCCAGCCCCGCTTTTTCACCCTCTCTCCTTCATGCACAGTCTAGTGGCAGAAGCGCTTCCCTGTGGTCCTCTGCCCACCTCTGCCCACCTCTGCGGCTCCAGGGACTGAGTTCCCAGGACTGGTGCGCTGATCAAGGGCAGGGTCAGACCAGACGGGAAAGAAGCTTCTCTGTCTACCTGCGCATGGCCTGGAGCTCTGGGCTGTGGAAGGGCTTCTCTCTGCTGGAGGTTTCTCACTTGCACGGGCCATGCTGTATGTTGTGGGATACTTAGCAGGATCCCTGGCCTTCACCACTCAGTGCTCCCAGCCCTCCCCCATTCCCTTTCTTTCCCTGCCTAACCCCCACCACCCCCAGCCCGCCCCAGTTGAAAGCCCCTGCCCTGGGGAACGGTTAGAGGAGGCAGTAGTGATAAAATCTCATCCTTCTGTCTGTGAAGCTAACAAATGAGACCATCTCTTCCCCCCACCCCACCCTCCCCCATCCTTGGGCCCCTCTGGACAGCATGGTGAACTGGGGCAGCGCCTTGGTCTGTGCCAGCCTAGCCACCGCTTTCCCATGGGGACCCAGGTGGACCCGGGAAGTGATGCGCAGCTGTTGTCTTTGGAGTAAGGTCCTCAGACGTTCACCCATGAGACACCAGAGCTTCACCAGCATGTACGTCTGAAGCCTCGGCCTTCGCGCTATTGGGTGCACACAGGGGCTGGTGGGGACCGTCAGAGGAGCGGGGCGCGAGGGCGCGTCACTTGCCTAGTATCCAAGAGCTTTCTCATCGTGTGTCCTACCTTACTCTTTCACAGCCTCTTGAAAGACATCATTCACCTCCTGTTTTACAGACGAGGAGGCTGAGGATGCGCCTGAGTTTATTCAGGGCTTGTAGCCTGTTGTCTGCAAGGCCCAGAACTCTTTCAGTGGTCCTGGCCATCATGTTTTAGGGGCTCCAGGCTCTTTGGGGTGTTTATATCACTTATATCAGTTCCTCAAACATATTTGGTGGTCTTCCTTGAACTTCCTAAATTGTATCTGGCCTGTTGGGGCTCAGAGATTGTTGTCTGCAGGAAGGAAGCAGTTACCAAAGACTTAGGTCTCTTTAGAAAAAAGAGAGAGAAATTTGCACCTTGAGTGTTCTTGTGGTTTTTGTCGTGCTTTGGAGAGTGACCTTGTAAAACCCAGCGAGGTTCTGTGTGTTGATTGGGTGAGTTTGGGACTCTGACTCCAGCTCACCTGGTGCCCTGGTTGAGCTCTCTGTGGAACCATTGAGACACTCGGTCTTTGGCCAAGGGGCTCGTGCCTGTCTCCTCTCCATCACTGGGGGTGCAGAGGAAGCCAGGGGTGTGGCCAGTCCTTTAATTTGCCACTTTTGTTGAGCCTCTTTTCTGAGCCCAGGTGTATCTGGAATGTGGCTGTGAGTGATGTAGCGCTCACCCCCATGGAATTGCGGGCGTGGGGGGGGGCGGTGGTGGTGATGGAAAACAAATAATCAAATACAGACTGCCCCAGCAGGTCTGAGTAGCACACAGAGGTTGAGGTTGACACAGGGACCTCCTTAGATGGAACCATCAGAGAGAGAGCTGCACCAAGAATGGGGTTTAAGGGCAAGTTAGAGAGGGTGAGCAGAAGCCGTGGAGACCCCAGGGCTCTGGAAGAGCATGGCTTGAATGGGAGCCAGCGGAAGTCCAGGGAAGGAGGAGGGGAAAGTGGTGTGAGGTGAGTACTGGGGGCTCAGCTGGAGCTATCTCAGGGAGGCTGTGGGTGGCAGTGGCCGCTGCAGTGGTCCAGGCTAGAGGAGACAGGTCACAGTAGGGACAGGAGACCAGACAAGATTTGCCGCTAGAGTAGGGTCACCATGAGAGATGACTTGGTGGGTGGTGGGACCATTTAAAGAGCTAGCAGAGGAGCAGGCTGGGAAAAGGGTGATGAAGGAGAGGGTGTTCGTAATTCCACCCTAGACCTGCTCCTCTTGAGATGCTTGTGAGATGTCCAGGTGAAGAGGCCAGGCAGGTGGACAGACATACAAGTAGGGTGGCCACTGTCCAGGGGGCTGGCGATGTCCCTGAAGGTAGGAGAGGAGACTGAGAGGGGATGGTGACTGTTGAGGTGGTGAGCGAAGTGAGGGCCAAAGATCATCGCTGGAGTGTACAGGTAGATGTGTGGGCGGTCAGGGAGCGTGTGGCCCGTAGTCATGGAAACCTGTGGCTCGCCATGCTCTGAGGTCTCCCTCTGGGTTGTGCTGCCGGGAGCTCCGAAGGGCAAAGAGCTCCCATTGCAGATGGGGTCCTTGTTGAGGGCATCCATATCCCCAGGACAGCGTTCAAGAGCAAATGCCACATCTCCCTAAATTTTCACATGGATTTCATTGCAGCTCTGTCTTCGGCCATTTTATTTGTAATTTCTTAACTTTCTACAGATTTTTGAAGTTCTTAGAATTTTCACCATATTATTACTCTGTATTTCCTGATTCTAAGGTGCACTTCCCCCCCCCCCCCCCCCACATTGTAGCATCTTTGAAATCAGTCAAGTTTTAGGTCTAATAAGATTCAGTATGTATGCTATTGTTTACAATGTGAATTAAGAAGGGTGACAACTATTAAATGTACGTGCTCACTATCCAGTTTTCTAGGACTACTCACATGGATGTAAGAATTTCAAAATAATGTAAGTTTTACTGATGAAGAAGAGTGATTTTGGTGGGGGCATAGGTTGGATTGTCTTTCTGTAGCCTGGCTTCAAGGTCCACATGGGCCATCTCAAAGGAGAAGTTTGCCCAGGTGGAGCGGAGTTGTCCCAGGGCAGTCCTCTGGAAGTGGGGGCCGCCTGACCCCTCAGTGACGTTGCCCTTCTTGCCATTTTCACCTGAAAAGGTCATAACAGAGCACGGGAGCGTTAGCAGGAAGGGGGCGGAATTCGGGTATCAGCTGGAACCGGATTGTCCATTCCGCTGTTGCTGACCTTCATGACGGGTGTGGGGTTGTTTTGAAGGGGCCCCGTTTCAGGTGGGGCACCTCTGGGCTTATCTCACCTGAGAAGGTTTGGTGACCAGAGGGGCCCCACCGTCAGTTTCTCTCTGGAGTCTGCTGTGGGCGCCCCACTGTGGTCTCCCACAGGGTTATTTCTAACAGGAAGTTCATGTGTGTTGGGGTTTTTTGTTGTTGTTTTGAGAAAAACTAAGAACTGTATTACAGAGAATCTGCCATTGTGAACTTGTAATGGAGGAGGGACTTCCCTGGTGGCCCAGTGGCTGACTCTGTTCCTGCTGCAGGGGCCCTGGGTTCAGTCCCTATCAGGGAACTAGATCCCACATGTGGCAACAAAGACTAAAGATTTTGTGTCCCACAACTAAGACCTGGCACAACCAAATAAATTGATTGATTGACTTTAAAGACAGAGTTGTAGTGAAAGAAAAGAATCAGGAGTGCTGCTTATTTAACACATTATTGCTTGGGGGATTTTTACAGAAACTCACACATGTGGTCAGCAATTTGTTACGTAAGTGAATGTTGAAACGTCTCTGGTCAATAAAGTTCAGATAACAAAAAATGAATTAATACATCTCTGGTCAGTAAGTTGTTAAAATTGCTCGCAAAAGGAAAAATAGTAGCTCATGGGAGTGGTGTTAGGATTCATTTTGTTCTTGTGTCAGAGAATTGGAACCTGAAGGCTCTGGACAGGGCCCCCAGGCAGCTGCTGGTTCAGGTCTCTGAAGTGGGGAAGGGTGACTTCGGGGCACTCCGTGCGGAGGCGGGTCCAGCTGGAGTGAGCCGGGGGGCAGCGCCGCTGGCAGCTCGTGGTGACGTGCCATCAGCTCTGGCCCTTCCGGGCCAAGCTGTGTGTCTTGGAGTTGGTTCTGTCTGCTTCGAAGTGAGTCAGTGGACCCACTGCATCAGAGTGACTGGCCTCTGGAGCCCTGTGTCCTCCTGGTTCGGAATCTCTTAGAGGAAGAGGGAGGAATCTTTTTGTCTCTCACTGTTAATTGTGAAACTTTCGTTTTTTTCTTTCTCAGTTTTCCAGTGTGTGCCACCTACTTCCCTCTAAGACAGTTCAGGATAATTGCCAAGTAGATGGACTTGTTCTTCGTCTTGTGGGGGAACTATGCTCCTCCAGTGATTCTGGTGTAGATTAGGCTTCCAGAGGCTCTGTCCCCTGCAGTGTCAGGGACTTGATGCCCAAATGCCCACTGGGGAGTGGCCTGCTTTGTTAGTCTTTGTGTCCACTTCAGCCTTCAGAAACCTTCACTGTCTCCCTCCCCCTTTTTGTCTTATTTTCTCATCATTTTCCATCTTCCATATCCAGTTTCCAGTCACTGAGGAATCAAGACTTGAACTGATTGAACTTCCTGAACCCAAGCGTCTCTCCCTGTTGTCATCTTTGATTGGCTCATCCTAGTTTTAGCTGCCCTTTAAATGCTCGTGTGTGTAAAGCATTGTCTGTAGTTCCTTGTACTTCACAAGCATGGATCTAAAATCACTGGCACTCTGGTGTTTCCCTCCACCCTAGGACTAGGGGGAGAGCTTCCAGCACTCTCATCCTTCACTGGAACGACAAGTGAGTAGTGTCGTCAGCTCTTCACTGTGAGAGCAGTTTCTGTAGAAAATCACTCTGTGGCTATGAATTATGCCTCAGTAATTGAACTGGAATACAAGGGACAGTGTTGGGAAGTGCGTGCTTGCCTCTCACTATTAGTCCTCCAAGTTCTTGTAATTTTAGGCATTTACCTTTCTTATTCTCATCGCCCCACCTGTAACTTGAAGATGAGAAGATGAGTTTATGGGCCTTTGAAGAGTAATTTTTAATCTAAAATTCTTACCAGCACCTATATAAATCCTTTCTACTATTTAAACTCATCCTCTTTTGTTTTAGCAATAAATATCAGCCTGGGAAACATAGTCTAAGCCCAAAATATGATGTGTTGCAAATATAAAAAAAGCTATAAATTGAGAAATATTTATGGTATTCTTTGATAGTAGGGACCAGCTGTATTGGTTGTACTGGTATTGGAAGTACTCAATCAGGATCATTTAACTGGGTTTCCCTGGTGGTTCAGTGGTCAGGAACCTGCCTGCCACTGCAGGGGACACAGGTTTGATCCCTGGTTTGGGAAGATACCACGTGCCACGGAGCCACTGAGCCCCTGTGCCACAGCTGCTGAGCCTGTGAGCTTAGAGCCGCAACAGGAGAAGCCACTGCGGTGAGAAGCTCACACACCGCAGCTAGAGGGTAGCCCCAGCTCTCCACACTAGAGGAAGCCTACAGGCAGCAACAAAGACCCAGTGGAGCTAAAAAAAAAAAAAAATCACTTAACTTCTTTCCAAGACTAGTTTCCATTAACCATGTCTTTTCTAGAGTCTAATTAGCATAGCCTTTTCTTCAATGAAGCTCTCTAGGTAAAACAGCATAAATTATCTCCAGAGACATTCAGGTCTTTGACTTCATGTAAAGTAGAGACTTAGTAAGCAGATTCTACGTGTCTAAACAAGTTGTGCCCAGTACACACACTAGTGTCAGAATTTCTGCCTGCCCGGTAGCAGCAAATACAGGGACTGTACCAGGCGTTCTGGAAAATGAAGTGACTGCTTTAGGAAGAACTCAGTAGATACCTTAAATGATTATACCTATATATAAAATTTTTTTAAGAGGTAGAACTCAGTAGGCAGCACATTTAATGGGTCTGGAAGGAGACAGTCACAGCTACCAAAGATGTGAGCGCAGTGTCTGTCTGAAGAGTCACAGCTGTCTTCGTGTGGCCCCAACTTCCCAAACTTCTTTTTACCTTTTCCACAATTATCTGAAATGGCGCTTAGGCTCAAGCCATCAAAAGCTAATGTCTGTCAAATGATTAATTTGCCAAGTTATCAAAAACTTACTGTAATAAATGTTCTTGAAGAATATGTTCATATAGATGGGTGGTCGAGAAGATAATTCCTTGAAAGTTGTGCCTGCTGAGTCGATTCAGCCGTGTCTGCTTCTTCTCAGCCTTATGGGCTGTAGCCCCCAGGCTCCTCTGTCCATGGGGTTCTCCAGGCAAGAACTGGATTGCGCTTCTGTGCCCTCCTCCAGGGGCCTTCCCAACCCAGGGATCAAACCCGCATCCCTGATGTCTACCTGCACTGGCAGGCAGATTCTTTACCCCTTGAGCCACCTGGGAAGCCAGTTGTTAGTAGACGGGTAATTCTCGTGGACTGGTTGTACAGTAACGGGGCCTGATGCCCGTAAGACCTCGTAAGTCAGTTGAGATGTGTGAATCTGGTTGGCCTGTCCCCTTGGCTGTTGGAGTAGATCCAGCAGCTTTTACCCTCGAGGTTTCTTTGCACAGGTGTACTTGACCACACAGCCCCCAAGGCAGATCGACTCTCCAAGTGGACAGGAGTGACGCTGGGGCAGGGGAGAGAGTGGGTTTGTCCAGTTGTCTGTCCTGTGCTCTCTCGCCCATGAGTTTTCTTTCTTGACTTAGCTGTTTGTTTTCCACTGTGAAATCAGTGTTTCTGATTTGGAAGATTGCTTAGAAATCATTCTGGTCCACCTTGATCATTTTTAGTTATTTCCTTATTGAATTTAAATCTTAAATTGTTAGATAATCTTATTGTTAAAAAATCAACAGACACCAAACAAAAAGAAGACACAAGAAACATTATTCTATCTAAATAACTGTTCTCTTTCTTACCAGTTGATCTTTATCATCTCAGGTGATTATCACTTCTTCCTGGTTTGATAGCTGAGTACATTTAATGAGCATTTTCTCTATTTTATGACTGCAAAGCTTTGTGTAACCAGCTGTTCTAGGGTCCTTCTGGGGGAATCAGAACAAGCAGATATTGCAGAACAACCCTTTGTCCCACCTGGTGTTCACTTTGGTGTCATTTCCTGACTTTTAAGTGGAGACTGGGGAGAAGTAAAGTTTCCAGGTGGGTCGGGGGAGGATGTCAGAGAAGTAGGGATCTGGACTGCACTGGTTATGTGGCAGATCTGGGCCAGGCTGATCTGAACAGTTGTCTCCGGGAACCCCAGTCCTGCAGATGGGGGGCTGTGGTCATGTGGTCAGAGGAAGCACTTTCCTTCACTGTTCTGACTTGTCACTTTCTGCTTCTTACTGTTTGCAGAGTCCTTTGCAAACATTGTAATCTGTTCTTGGATACTTCATGAAAAATAACTTCTTTTTCTAGAAAGAATCCAGGATAAACTTTACACACACTCCTTGTGCACATCTGTGATCCTGTTCTTAGGATAAAGGGCATTTTAAAAAAATGGGGTTGGTGCTGATTACTCAGACCTATGTAACAACGACAGACCTAATAAAAATACAGCAAGCTCCTTTAAAATTAAGAAATACACCAGAATAAACATAAAATGTTTGCCTTTCAAGGCCGTTTAATGGACAGGGGTTTAAATGATGGTTGAGTTACGATGCCAGCAAGATACATGCAAAGAACAATAGATCTAGCAATGAAATGGGGTGAGTGGGCTGTGCTCTCCACAGCCCTTGGGTTGTACACTTTATGTTCACCTGCTGTTACTCATGGTTCAGAATGTTTACAGGCAGGGGGTCATGATGGCAACACTGCGACTCCTGTTCCCCGGTGACCTTCCCCTTCCACCAGTAGGAATTGCATGTGAGCTGATGGGAGTTACCAAAATGTATTGCATGAATTTTAAAGCTTGTGATGGATACTGTTGTATTGCCTTCCAACAGAAGCCAGGGAGCAGGTCACTAGTATCCCATGATGCTCCCAAGGCTGGGGGTTATCATTCTGTCCTTTGACAGGAGGAGATAGTGTCCAATTATTGTGATTTGCATTTCTTGATTACTAGTAAGAATGAAAGTACATGTGTTTAGTATGTTTTTGTTTCTCAAGTTGCTTAGTTCCTGTCCTTGGCCAGTTTTTCTTTTTTAAGAAACTTAATTTATTTATTTTAATTGGGGGCTAGTTACTTCATAGTATTGTGGTGGTTTTTGCCATACTCTGACATGAATCAGCCACAGGTGTATATGTGTCCCTCATCCCGAAGCCCCCTCCCACCTCCCTCAGTTTTTCTGTTACATTCTCTTCAAATGGTTTATAAGGCAAGGTGGGCAGCCCTGTGACAAGGTGAGCGCAGAAGGGTTAAGGAGGTGGGAATTCTGCTGTTAGGCGGCCCCCAGGTCCACCCCCGCGCATGAGGCTGTATGGGCCTGCGTTAGTCCTCCCTGGGCCACGGGTGGGCGTTAACTGAGCTGCTGCTTGTTGGGCACCCAGCACAGAGTCCTTGAGAGGCGAAGGCTGGAGAAGGACCGACACCTGCACGGTCTGCCTCGTCTCGTGTGTGTCACGTGTGTTGCCTGGTTTGTTGGTCACTGTTACAGGTCTGGCCCAGGCGCTCTCCCGATACTCATGACTGCCGCTGCATGAGAATCACCTGTGCATGGCTCTCCTGAATGTTTCTTTTTATTGTAACTGTAAAAGCGCATCCCTGTTCATTTTGGAAAACCTTTAAGAAGTATAAAGCTGTTGTAAGGAAGCCTCCTCTGTGGAACTTGAATACAAACAGCTCTGTCCACCCGCCCCCGCCCCCCCACCCCCCACCGCCAACCCCCATCTTGTGAACCGTAGTCTCTAAGAGGCAAGACTGGGGAATCTGTATTTGAAGAGGTTTTACTGGGGACTAGTTAGGAACCACTGCTTTATATATTTTTACAAAGGCCTGTACCACTTTCTAGTACTTTTACAGTTTTTTTTAAATATTTAATTGTTCATTGTTTTCTACTGATTCTTCTGATTTTCCTCCCAAAGTGGGATTTTTTTTTTTTTTTTTTGGTTATAAAAATAGTAGACATTTCTTGTAAAACATTCAAACAATGCATGAAGTTGATAAGGAAAAACTGAATGACTTTATGGTACTATTTTAATAACTTTCTTTTGTAGCTTAATGTGTTCCATTTAACTCTCGGCAGCATGAAGGCCTGCGTTGTCATCGGGGTCTGTCTGTGGGTGTTCTGGCCGTGCTGGTCTCCACTGCTGTGCGGCGAGCAGGTGCTGCTCCCTGGTTGTGGTGTGTGGGCTTCTGAGTGCAGCGGCTTCTCTTGTTGCAGCTCACGGGCTCTAGGGCAGGCGGGCTCAGTAGCTGTGGGGCGTGGGCCTAGTTGCCCCAGATAACAGTGATTCTCTCTCTCAGTGCTCGGTGGGTCCAGGATTTGGTTGGGGCTTGGCTCCAGGCCTTTGTATTCCACGTGGCTTTGACTGGGGTCTCCTCAGGTCCCCCTTACTTTTCATGCCTGCATCTGATTTCATGAGGTCTGTAGCCATAATTTTTTTTTAATTGGTCTGCCTTTTCTAGACATTTAGGGAATTTTCCAGTATTCAGTAATTTAATCAAAGTGTGGTGTCTGTCTTTGTACATACGTTTTAGCATAGTAGTCCAGTTACTTCCCTCATAATAAATTATAAGACGTAGAACCACTGGATCAAAAGGAATGGACATTTTTATTTATTATTTTTTTATCGTCATATTGATAAGTGAAAGATGCTTCTTGGTTCTAATTTCATTTCTTTGATAATTAGTGAGATAGAAGTCATTTTATTTATTTATTTTTTCCTTTCTTTTTTATTTTTTTAAATTTTATTTTATTTTTAAACTTTACATAATTGTATTAGTTTTGCCAAACATCAAAATGAATCCATCACAGGTATACATGTGCTCCCCCTCCTGAACCCTCCTCCCTCCTCCCTCCCCATACCATCCCTCTGGGTCGTCCCAGTGCACTAGCCCCAAGCATCCAGTATCGTGCATTGAACCTGGACTGGCATCTCGTTTCATACATGATCTTTTACATGTTTCAATGCCATTCTCCCAAAGAAGTCATTTTAAAACCGCTTTATTGAGATACAGTTGCTCTCCCGTGCAGCCCCCTTCTTTAAAGTGTGCAGTTCAGTAGCATTCAGTGTTTTGTGCCGCCGTCACCAACCGTGTTCAAATTTAGGACATTTTCATGTTTCAAAAAGAAAGTCTGTACCGTTAGCAAGTTCCTCCCATTTCCCTGAGATCTTCAGCCAGATGCAACCACTAATCTCTTTTCTGCCCCTGTGTATCTACCTGTTCTGGACATTTCATCAAAATGGAATTATACGATATGTGGTTGTTTGTGACTGGTGTTTTCACTTAGCACAGTGTTTTTGAAGTTCATTCATGTTGTAGCATGTACTGGTACTTCCTTTTTTGTGGTTGGGTTATATCCTTTTTTTGATATATCATGTTTTTCCAGTCTCTACTTGATGCCCATTTAAGTTGGTTCCATTTTTTGGCTATTAGGAATCTTGCTGCTGCAAACATTAGTGTTCATGTTTTTGTGTGAACATATGTTTTCAGTTCTCTTGGGTGTATGCTTCAGATAATTGCTGGTCCAGATGGTAACTCCAGGTTTAACCTTTTGAGGAACTGCCAGAGTGTTTTCCAAAGTGGCTGCACCCTTTCACACGCACACACCACTAGAGTGTGAGAGAGACCAGGTTCTTCTCCATCAGCACTTGTTACTGTCTCGTTTTTAAACTGTAGCCATGCGGTAGGTGTAAAACAGTACCTCACTGTGGTTCTGAAGATAGTTAATGGTATCGAGTGCCTTTTCATGGGTTTCATGTTTCAGTAAACATACCAGTTTTTTCATGTGTTTCTCTGTATATCTTCTTTGGGAAAATGTCTCTTCGTATACTTTGTCCATTAAAAAAAATTAGATTCCTTTTTTTTAAAATCATCGAGTTTTAAGAGTACTTTGAATGTTTTAGATATAAGTCCATTATCACATCTGTGATTTGCAGATGTTTTCTCCCATTCTTTGGGTTGTCTTTCACTTTCGTGATGGTGTCTTTTGAAACAGCTTTTAATTTTAATGAGGTCTAGCTTATTTTGTTCGTTACCATGGTTTCTGCTTTTGGTTACGCACCTAAGAATCTATGGCAGGATAGAGTCCTCCTTCATTTTTACCATTTTCCAAAATATTCTTGGTTATTGCAAAAATAAAGTTGCCTAAAATTATAAAGTACTTTTGGGGGGAATTTGCAAATTTTGTTCTGTATGTTTAAAGGGAGGTTCTTGTCTAAGCATTTTTCTTTTAATTCTCTTCTCCCGCCTGGACAGTGGGGACTGAGCTGGGAAGTTGGTAGAATCTAAAGGCTGCTTCTGACAGATTTTTGCAGAAGTTCATACAGCCCTTCCTTCTTGTTGAGCACTGGCCTAAGAGAGAAGGAAATTAAATGTGCCCCACGTTTGTAAGCACTCTGCAACCTGGACTAGCCTCATGCAAGCCCATGGAGTTACATGGGGAAGGCTAACCCAGGGACGCGAGTCGTGTTGTCTGCTTCATGTTGACTCAGCTTCATCCTCCAATTTGTTTTTGAGATGTGTAAACAGTGTGTAGGCTTACTGAACAGCTACATGTAGATGGAGAGTAGACCCAGACTTGAACAGGCTGTATTTCCAGCTGTGCTATTTCTACATGTTGAGGTTTCAGCATACCATCAAATACAGTTCAAAATGTGTGATTGAGAACATTGCAGATGAGAAACACTGCGTTAATTTTTAATGACTTTAAAAGTCTTTTATAATTTAATCACATGATTGAGATTTTTTTAACCAGGTTTTTATATGATACCTCTTTTTACGTTTATTTATTTATTTTGTACGTAGTATTTCTGTATTTTAAGAAATGGCAGGAGGACAACTGGCTTGATTCTTCCAGACGTCAGTATTGTGAGAAAGTACAGGCGGGGGAGGGTAGCAGGAGATGAAGAACCTTAAAGACAGTAACCAGGTGGATGGTGTGGGCCTGAACTGGGTTCTGATCCAACTCTAAAAGACTGTTTGGAGACAAGTTGAGAAACTTGTGTATGGACTAGATGTTAGAAGGTACTAAAGAATCCTTCATTTGGTTAGATGTGATAATGGTATCCTTTCCTTTCTACTTTTCCACATGTTTGAAATTTTTTTGTAAATGCAAAAGAGACCTAACCAGGGATCATCTTACATTTCCCATATTCTTCTGTTCCTGTTGATTTTCGCTTGGACTTTGTAGTCCATGGAAATAAGCTGATGGATGCAGAATCATTTAACTTAGGTACTGAATGCTGCAGAGGGCATAGTCACAGGCTGTTTGTTTATGGGAGCCTTATTTTATTTTATTTTTTTTTTTTGGGGGAGCCTTATTTTAAAGTGTCAGAAAAAAGAGGAGTGGCTGCAGTTTATCCCCAGTCTTTGGAGTTTGGATAAATGAATGTACAGCCACATGTTCACTACGCATCATGCTACAACTTACTGGTACGGGACAGAACCTAGAATAAATACCAAGCCAAATTTATATAAATGAGACTATTGGTCATGGTTCACACATACAAAAACGACTGGGAGGAGAAAAACCTGTCTGCACTTCCGCAGTGGACTCCTGGCTCTCAGGATTGCAGGTGTTAAGTATTTCCTTAGTTCTTTTGCTTTCCACATTTTTGAAATCGGGGAAATAGACATAAGGGAAAGAGGCTGTTTTCCCTCAGGCGTTAAGTACTTCTCCACTCAGTACACTCAGCCTCTTGGCTTGAATTTTGCTTTTGTTTTGGTTCCTGGTTAGGGTTCTAGGAGTTGTGCTCTTGAGTGAAGCCAGGTAGCTTTTCTACATACTTATTTTATGAGTTCTCATCGAGGTAAAGCCAAAACACAAAACGCTCTTTTTACAGTGAACTTTGATTCATAAAGAAATATGTTTTACTTGGTGTTCTCCTGGTTGCAAATGCATATAGTTTTGACTCTTCATTTGAAAAATCAGGCTGTGTTGTGCTTCATGGGAGGCGGTAGGTGTTGTAGAATGAAGTCAGAAGTGTGACCTGACCAGAGCGATAGATCGGAAAGTCCCGGAAAGGTGGGTTATATTGTTGCCTGTTAGGAGCTTTACATTGCTCTTATTTCACAGTTTCTTTAGTAAATTTCTGAAGAATATTGGTAGTTGGTAACGAGTAAGAAGTTCCGCAGGTCCCCTTTTCCGTGTTCTTTGCAGTTAAGAGGTGTGGTTGATCTGGCCTACTATTTTGAAAGGATGAAAGTAACTAAGCTCTGTTTCTGTATCTTTAGCACATCGTCAAATACGTAGAAAAGATATTGTCTGATGTCTGAGTAGAAATTTTAATGAAATGCAAAGCATTAACGATTGTACTGGATGGTTGTATTCAAGATAAATGCTGTCTTAATCTTTGAGAAGTAATGAATGCTGCAGGTATTGTCCTTCCGGTCAGAAGACTAGAAATCTGCAGGGTGGCTCTGATTGCTCTGCGCCGTCAGATCTTCTCAGTGGGTTGGAATTGGTCAGGCCTTGGCGATCTTTTTATTAGGTTGAATCCTATAGAACTGCCAACGTTTGGTCATCTGGCTTAGAGAAACAATAGTTTCATATGGTTCAACCTAATATAATAACGGCTTTTCCTGCACTTGTATGTATTGTAGTGTGATAAATTGCCGATGAATTAAAAGAACCTCACCAGCTGCATTCTCACTGCGGCCTAAACTATCACTCAGCTTTACCCTTAGTTTGAAAAAATAGTTAATGAACATGAATTGGAACTCTGAAAGCTTATTAAAATGTTTGTGTTAATTTGTTTTATTTTAGCCTCAGATGCAAACATCAGTGGGAATTGTACCCACCCAGGCGATTGCAACGGGCCCCACCGCAGATCCCGAAAAACGCAAACTGATACAGCAGCAGCTGGTCCTACTGCTTCACGCTCATAAATGCCAGAGGCGAGAACAAGCCAATGGAGAGGTCCGGGCCTGCGCACTCCCACATTGTCGGACCATGAAAAACGTCTTGAATCACATGACGCATTGTCAGGCTGGGAAGGCTTGTCAAGGTAAGTGCCGTTTGCTCAGGTCCTGGTGGCAGAGCCAGGGGTGGACTTGTCTGGTATTCTCTGGCACCTCTCCTGTTGAGAAGGTTCCCACTTCCCACGTCCCCATGTGCTGACCAGTCAGATGCCTCTGGACGCTCACCTGCCCAGGAGAAAGGTGGTGTGTTTCTACAACGTTCCGTGAACTTTTGCTGGTGGGGCTGGGCCCTGCATTCGTTCTTTTCTGCCTTCCTCTGTCACAGAAGACCTGTGTCCCTTCCTGAGCACTGTCTTCGCCATGCATGTCTAGATCAGGTTTTCTTTTTGACAGTGTAGTGTGCACGCGTGCATGTGCCCGCCTTTCCCCAAGCCTAGAGCATCTGTCTTGCAGTCGTTTCGTGCGCCCAGGCGCCAGGGCTGCTGCCTCGCCCCTCCGCCCTTCTGTCTTGGCTCATCGGGCTCCCGGCCCGGTTGTCCTGGGGACCTGTGTGTACTGCCCACCCCTGCCACCTCCTTCCTTGCTCTCCAGAGGGGAGAATCATGCACACACGTGTCCCCTCTCTGGTCTTCACACAGACACCCCAGTTCTCCTGAAGAAGCCTTCCCTTAACTAACGGTTCTGCTTCCCTTTAATCTTTATCCTCTTTCTGTCTCTTCTCACTTGTGCTCCTGACCTTGGGGAGAGTCTCCCTGATCTCCCTGCTTCCCCTTGTGACACTCGTGAGTCCCGGGTGTAACCCTGTCCTGATGGAGAAGCAGAGGAGGGTCATGCTGGACCTTTAGGAAGAAGTGGAAGCGAAGATAGAGACAGAGGGGCTGGCCGCAGCTGCCGTCTCGAGTGCTCTGAGAAGTGCCCGGGCCCCCTCAGGGTCTCCACAGACCTCTCATTTGCTTCGCTATGTTTCTTCAACTCTAGTGTTCAGATGGTTTCATCCTTGAGCATTAATAAACATAATGTAAACTTATTATTGTAAATAGTGACATTACAGAATTATTTGTTCTGCCTTTCGTTCCACTTGTGTGGTATTTCAGGCCAAGTAGTTTTGTTTTGTTTTTGATTTGTGGTCTGAACCTTGTTCACCATCATTCATAACATTGCTTCTCTGGGAAGTTTTTGTTTGGAATTCTCAGTAGTCGACTTACAAACTTTCTGGAAAGCAGCCTGTTTTGTAAGCTGAGGACTGCCTGCACCGTGCTACAGTTACACTTGCGATCATCTTTTATGGAAGCTGGCCTTATAATGTAGGTGTAATGGAAAGCGCGACGATTTGGATAGAAAAGTAACATCTCGTTGTTTTTCTGGTCATAGTTGCCCATTGCGCATCTTCACGACAAATCATCTCTCATTGGAAGAACTGCACACGGCATGACTGTCCTGTTTGCCTCCCTTTGAAAAATGCCAGTGACAAGCGAAACCAACAAAGTAAGTGAGCACTGCGGGTAGAGAAGCTTGGCGATGAGACACTGAGAACGCAGAGGAATAGGCAGGGAGCAGGGCAGAAACTAGTCGCTGCACCGCGTAGTGGGAGCTGGGGCACCAGGGCGGACGCTGAGGGGGAACCCCCGCCCCGCCCCCCCGGACTCGGCCACTGCAGAGCAGCGAGCGCAGAAGAGGGACGTCACTTGGATCAGAGAGGCGAGAGCTGACGGGATGGCTCTCTGAGTTTCTTGACAGACACTCAGCATTTGTCACTGTAATGGCAGTGACTTTGGGGTGAGGGGTGGATAGACTGGACACTTTTTGAAATCACCCTAAAGTAGTCTTGAGGACCCTTTGTTCTAGAGTCAGTCAGTCAACACCACGTGCAGGTGTTGTGGAGGCGACGCGGTTCCCAGGTCTAGTTGTGTAACTAACAGTTCATTCAGCGCAGATGGAGGGTCTCTGCACCAGGATGCCGCACCCTGATCGTTGCCCTCGCTTCGTCATCTTTCCATCGGTCTGTGTGCCCTTAGCGGGTGGTTAGGCAGTGCCCCCGTAGGAGGCTTTGTGTGGCTCCCGGGGGCTCCCATGGGCATCGGAGCAGGGAAAGGACGAGCGTCTGTCCCCAAAGTTAAGTCCCTTCTGGTTGTTTTCGAGGTCCAGCTGTGCTCTCGGGGTGTGTCCCTTGGTGTGGACAGGTAGGCCATGCCCTTGGCGCTCGTGTCCTCGTGGGCTGGAGCTGCCCTCGAAACTCCAGCACCGTCTGCGTCTTCACAGCCGTATCTGGGCCATCTCGCCCCACCCACCCTGCTTGTGGTTATGTGTCCATTGCTCTCATTCTTCTTCGGCAGACCTGTTGCTGCCTCAGAACACGTGTGCTGCTTCTCTTTCTGCTTGTTTCCAAGTGGCACTGGGAAAGGTGGTCGAGCCCGCTAGGCCCCACTCCCTCCCAAGCGCCCCCAGAGCCCCACACACAGGGGTGTCCATGGCCCAGGAAAGTGGGCCAGGGCCACAGACCCACCCTCCCTCCCTTGTTCCCCAGTAGAAGCAGTCATACTAAGTTTCCTTTAAAAGTTACTTTCCTAAGTCAGTTAAATTATACTTTTATTAAGCAAAAAATGAATTAATACATGATTTTCTAGGACATTTCTTACATAAAGTGAAGATCTAGGAATCTGTGTCTTCTAGAAGCAGATATTTGAGACAACAGTTCTAGTGGAGTACAGTCTGAGTTTCTTCCAAGTTAGTGTAAAATGTTTTCTTTCTTACTAACATGTTGTGATGGTTATAGTTTCTTACATTTTAGGATGTATTTCAGTTATAGTCCTTTTAAGTGTCGAAATATGTATTGTCGAGTTTGTGGTTGTACAGTATTCATTCCATGAATGATGAATTAGGATAGTGTTCTTAACCTTTAATTTGGGACTGTGAATTTTCTGAGATCCTTTGGTTTTTAATATGTATTGCCATGACAGTTGTAAACTTTTGAGATTTCTCTTTTTAAGAAACACTTTGTGTGGTTTTTATTTAAAAAAAAAAAAAAGAAATGAGTGTGGGTTTTTTCTACCATCTTTATAACTGCCTGCTTGTTGTAATGATTGATCCAGAGTGAGCCCTCAGAAGTGGTAAACCACAGTGTCTCTTCCAGTCATAACGTAAGGTGTTGTCAGGGTGATTTCACACTATAAAGTCATGGGGCGTGTACAGACGAACTCTGTGCAAGGTTGTAGCAAATTTTCGTGAAAGAAATGAAAGTGGGGTATTTTCCTGTGTACTTTGTGTGTTTGTATATGTTTTTGTTTTTAATGCTTCTCAAGTTAGGTTTCTGCTCTGAGTGTATTCCTTTGGTTCCAGCACTGTGGTTTTGCGAGGACAAGGAGTTTGATAGGATGAGCGAGAACGTTGCAGCAGTGTCTTCTCTGTAAATGTTTGTTGCTGTTCCTCCTCTCTTGAAGCAAACTGTGCCCATCGTGTGTGAAATGTAGCAACAGTGGGGAAGTGTGGCTCTGCCCCTCCAGCAGCTGATGGACTCTGTCCAGTTGCCCCTTACACAGCTCAGGATGAGGGCGCCGATCCTTCCACACAGTCAGAGGGCCACAGCCCTCCCAGCACATAGACAGCTTGGTTCCTCCACGTCCACAGCTTTGAGCAGCGTGGACAATGTGTGGCTGTTGTATTTACTGTTGGAAAATATCTGTGTAAGTGGGTCCATGCTGTTGAAACCTGTCTTGTTTAAGGGTCAGCTGTACGTTAAAAATAATGTGACAATGGCGTCGATCTGGGACTTCTTGCTGGTCCAGTGGTGAAGACCCTGCACTTCCACTGTAAGGGGTGCAGGTTTGATCCATGGTTCAAAGGGCACATGAGGTTCATGAGGCACATGGTTCATGAGGGCACAGTAAGATCCCTCATGCTGTGGGGTGCAGCCAAAAATAAAAAATGAGGCGACAGTGGTGTCAGTCAGAGGAGTGAGTTAGAGTCAGTGGTGTCGGCAGTCCTGGCAGGGAGGGTCAGTGTGCGTGGGAGGGGGGGGCTGGGCAAAGCCCAGCTTCAATTAAGTGACAAGGGAAGAACTTTCTAGACAGCAAGGCTGACATGCCTACAAGGGGATACCTCTGATTGGACTCAGAGATTCCTATGCAAGTGAGGTTTGTAAGTGGGTGGTCAGGACCCCCAGGGATCATCTGAGACCCACCTGTGTCCACCGAGGCTGTGCTGTCCAAGTAGGTTTTCCCACAGATGCTCGCCAGGCCTGCTGCACACACCCTGCTTCTCTAACTCCTCCCCTTGATGTCTCTACTGAGAGAGCCTGCCCAGGCCACCTGTGGAGCCTACCCAGGGGCCGCTGAAAGGAAACCCAGACTGCTGTGGCCTGTGTGGAGGAGACTTCGTGTAATTTTTCCCATGAGTTATTGTCCAGTCATTGATCTTGCATTATCCATCCCTTATAGAGATCGTCAGGTTTTATTGGCTAATGAGGAAATTGCAGGGCGTGTATCTAGCGTCAGTCTTGGCACCTGCCTCCCAGACCTGTGCAGGGTGGCAGTGGGTAGGCTTTGGCGGCACAGACGGGACTCCCTGTCTGAATTCATGTTGCCTCCTCAGGGGGCTTTTGCTGCTCCGCGTATGGTCTTCAGCCCAGCTGCAGGCGCACCCCTTGTTGCTTGTGAAAAACGCAGAGACTTGGACCTTCCCCCAGGCCTCTTGTGTTATTAGACTGCATCTTAACAAATTCCGCGTTTGCCGCTCTGGATGCCTCGCAGGGCAGAGCGTCGGTCCTGGAGCTCTTGAGACAGTGCGCGTGCTGCTCTGGGCAGCCACAGGTTTCCCAACTCAAGAGCAAAAGGACTGACAGAATGGGTGCTGCGGGATCAGCCCAGGGCCGCCCCAGCCTGCCCACTGCCTGCGGCTGCCTGGGTCTCCATGGGGGCGCAGTCAGCCTCCCCAGACCCCTGGCTTGAATACCTCTACTGGCCTGCCACTCACTACTTGGCCCTGCTCTGTGATCCAGCTTTGCTGCTGCTGCTAAGTCACTTCAGTCGTGTCCGACTGTGCAACCCCATAGACGGCAGCCCACCAGGCTCCCCCGTCCCTGGGATTCTCCAGGCAAGAACTCTGGAGTGGGTTGCCATTTGCTTCTCCAGTGCATGAAAGTGAAAAGTGAAAGTGAAGTCGCTTAGTTGTGTCCAACTCGTAGTGACCCCATGGGCTGCAGCCTACCAGGCTCCTCCGTCCCTGGGATTTTCCAGGCAGGAATACTGGAGTGGGTTGCCATTGCCTTCTCCGGTGATCCAGCTTGAGGCCCCTCTGATTGTTTGAGTTGCCTGCCTTCACGGTGTTGAGTCCTGCTTAAAACATGCCCTCCAGATACCTACTTGGTGCTCCACAGGCACTCGCAGGCTAGGCACCTGCTTCACCTGCAGGTTCTCCAGAGACCACCAGTGCCTCTGTGACAGCCTGTAGCGGGGGCGGGGGAGGGGGTGGCGAGGCCGCCTGTGGCTCAAGTACCAGACGGCCCCCGGTGATAGCCTTCATTGGAGGAGCTTTGACCTCGCTCTTCTGGGCGGCGCCAGGTTGCCAGTTCTGAGTTCTTTGGCTTCTGAGGACACCTGCTGCAGGGTGCGCGTTCGTGCTTGGTGGTGGCTGTGATGGGGGGCCTGGCCCTCAGCTCGGTGTCCCTCTGCCCTGGTGGTACACAGGCCCGGGACGCCCTGTGCTGTGGGAGCAGCTCTGCAGAGACGTCCACGGGTCTGACAGACCCAAGCTTGGCTCTCTTGGTGGAAATCCAGGTGATGACCAAGTAGTGGCTGCTGTGCCTGCCTTGTGGTGTCCCCCACCAACCTGACAAAGTTTTGGAATTCAGCGTGTCCATTTTTGTTGGCTTTCCAAATTGAGCACAGTTTTATTGAGACCAGTTGGGGGCTGGAACTTGAGGTGAGCCGCGTGTTTCACAGCAGCAATGGCTAGTGTATGTGGAGCCTGCCCATGGGCCAGTCTCTGTGCCCACGGGGGCGTGAGTCCTGGACAGAGCCAGCTGTGAAATCCGGCCCTCTTCTGTCCTTAGTAGCTGCGGCAGAAGGGGAGCAGGACCACTCTGGAGACGTGCTGGCAGCAGGAGTGCTGACTGACGTTCGGGGAGAGGGCACGCTGTGCTGAGATGCACTGAGACGCTGTGGCGGGATATCACAAAGATTGATTGTGTGTGAAACGTAGCCTTAAGCCCTGAGAAAGGAAACAAGATGTAAAAATGGTAAAAAGAACAAGAAGTGTTGGTATCTAGAGAGGTAAACGTTGGGAGTTCCCTGCGATCCGGTGCTTAGGACTCCGCACTTTCACTGGGGGGGCCTGGGACTAAGATCCCCTAAGCCACGCAGCACGGCCAAAATAAACAAAGAGGTGACTATCAATAATGTGTAAAATTGATTCATGCAGCAGGCTGTATTCTCAGTGACACCAGATACGTGGAGCTTTGCTGTTTTATCACTCCTCACGTTTTTGCTCAGCCTCAGAGCCCTCAGCGCTGCGGTGCTGGGAGGGCGCCTGCTCCACTGCTGCAGCTTGAGGCGAGTGCCCTGGTGTGAGGAGAGTCCTGTGAGGCACATGCAGGTCCCGCTGCAGGGAACGTGCAGGGAAGAAGAGATGGTCTTGATCATCTTGATCAGAGACCACTGTCTCTGATACAGGATCCAGGGCTGCAGCCTTTCATTATTAGATAGAGATGTTGCTCTCCCAGCAGACCCTGAGCTCCATGAGCGCACACTGCTCACTTCTATCCTGTTGTCTTTGTCTGTCCTGGAGTCTGTGCTTGCAAGTGAGAGAGGGAGCAAGTTCAGGCAGGAGTCGCAGGTGTCCGGAGAGGAGCAGAGGCCCGACGGCCACAGGGCAAAGTGGGGGGTTCGGGGAAGGCCAGCTGCTGCCAGGACACCAGCAGGGTGTTCACGGAGAGTGGAAGCATCTTCAGCTTGTAGGACTTAGAGTTTGTGGTGGCTTTCACCGGGTAACTCCCCTTCCAACCATCTCCCCCGTAGGAAGTGCCTGCGTTCCTTGTCCCTGAAGCGTAGATGTTATCTCACAGCAGTGTTTGTATTCGGATTGGGCCCTGTACGTCGGAGACCTTTTTACTTGTTTGTATGTTGATTTCCTTGTCTCTAAATTAGTTAGAAATGTCAAGTACCAAATGCTTGTCTTCAGATAGATAGGTATGTTTTCTTTTAAAGTAAAAAAAAACAGTAACGTGTGCATTTAGGACATAAATGCTTTTAACACACACACAAAAATACACTGACCAAGTCAGCAGCTTCCATGAGAGGAGGAAGTCCGTAAAGTAGCCCATAAGTGGCCTTGAGCTTGGGAGTGGCACTCCTCCTACGATGGGGAATTTGGGGTAAAAGGATAGCATTTGGGGAAGTGTGGACACGAGTGGATTTTAGTAGAAAGAAATCGTTGTTAAGGTACTGCTATTGCATCTTCACCCAAAACCCAAAGGCTTGTACACCTTGTTTCTTTAAATTCCTCTCTCTCCACAGTTGATCAGTGTGCATGTCAACGTAGGTCTAGGTCTGTTCCTCCTTACACCGCAAAGTAATAGAAAAATAAATCATCTTCCCATTGTCACTTTCCTTTTTCTCTTGTACTTCTTTTAGACAAGTCAGCATGTCAGCTTCAGTAGTACAATGGCACGTGTTTCAAGTTTCATGGAGTATTAACTGTTAGGAAAAATACCTTTAAAAGTATTAGACATGACTTATTTCAGAGCTACATACTTGTCATAAAATGTACCTTGGGAATTGCTTTTCATTTATAATAATGAGGTGCTTGGTGTGTATAATTGTGTCTAATGAGCATTAATGAGTTTGAGATCTGAATATTCTTATTAGAAAAGTTAAATAGTGTGGAATATGTAATTATCAAGGGCTTTTTTTTTTTTTTTTTAACACATTTTGGTTTCATTAAGTTACTCAGATAAGTGTTTGAGTTGTTTATGTTATAATTGTGCTGATGGTGATATGAGGATATTATTATTACAGTAATGGTCTGAATTTTAAAGAAAAATTTGTGATAGTGTTTTATGTCTCAAAGATCAGTTATAGTATCAATTTTATAAGCTGCTGTTGATGACACGACTCGAAGTTTGGGGAAGTTGGAAAGAAAGGAACTCTTACAAATAAGAATCAATGGTATGATGCAGAACTTCTACATCGATTAGGACATTTGGACGGATGGACAGACAGACGGACAGATGGGTATTTGGGTCTTCTCTGTTAACTTTGAAGCCCTTGGCAATGGGGCTCTTTATGTTGCTACAGATTTTCCTCAGTCAGGCACCGTATCTCTTGAACAGCTTCACGTAGCAGAGAGCTTAGCATGGTGCCCTCCCACGTAGGAAACGCGGAGCAGAGAAAGGCGTGGAGTTGCCTGGTCACTGTACGTCAGGGGTTCAAGGAAATGCAGTTTTGTTTTTTGGAAGATTGTGTCAGAGATCTTAATTAAGTTACTGTTACTTGATACCTTTAGTAATTAAGATATTAATTAGGTTAATAAGTAACAGAACTGACCAACTAGGCATCTCCTCCGCTCCTCCTCCTCTGTGCCTGTGTGGTGAGCAGTGAGGGGCACCGAGGAGCAGCAGCAGGAGGGGCTTCTTAGCTCGCCTCAGTGGTGGCTGATGACCCCCAAAGAATGTGTGTTTTCCCATGTTTGCCGTTTCCCCCGAACTGACTTCTTATGAGGCTCTAGATTTAATACACGCTGACCTTGATTGCGTGATCGCTGATTTCCTGGTCTGTTGTTTTCTAACACAGAAGCTTGAATTCTCTTCAGATTTTTGTTCTTCAGGTGCCGCTGTGCAGATGAGATTAATAGAATGGGCTTCTTCTGTCTGCACAGTTCCTTTCTTGGTAGCGGGGTTCCAGTGCTTCATGACATACATAGGTGGTCTTCTGTTAAAATTTTACTTGTTTTTCAGTGGTTTTTAACTCACTTGTGGACTTTTCCCTTTTACTTATCTCTTGTGTTTGTCTGTTTGTTTTTATAGCCATCCTGGGGTCTCCAGCTAGTGGAATTCAAAACACCATTGGTTCTGTTGGCACAGGCCAACAGAATGCCACTTCTTTAAGTAACCCAAATCCGATAGACCCCAGCTCCATGCAACGAGCGTATGCTGCTCTTGGACTCCCCTACCTGAACCAGCCCCAGACGCAGCTGCAGCCTCAGGTTCCTGGCCAGCAACCAGCACAGCCTCAAACTCACCAGCAGATGAGGAGTCTCAACCCCCTGGGTAGGTGAAAGGACTCTCGAGAACTTCCTTGTGCAAATGCAGTGTCGGGAATGACCAGCCTTCTGGAGCCCGGGGCTGTTTTCAGCTACTGTTTTTACTTTAAATTCAAATTTTAAATTTAAATATATATATGTATATAATAAAATTCAAATATATATATTATGGCAAATGGTATCTTTTAAATGATTAAAATAAAAAAATTCCAGGAAAAGGCTAAAATGTCAGGTACACTGAAGATGTTACAGGCTTGTAAGATGAATCACATTTGCAAATGAACCAACATTTTTGTCGCTGTATCTGGATAGTTTTCATAAAGGGCATTTCACATGGCTCAGGATGCAAAATCTCAGGTTGGAATTAGGGCAGTACCAGTTGCCTTGACTCTGCAGCTCCTAGCATTTCTTGGTTGTGGACTACTTGTGACTGGAGCCGACCAGTCTGAATCCGGACTGGCTAACAGGGATCTCAGAACAGTGTTGTTGTGCTGGTTTTGTTCTTTTCCTAATAAAGTATTTTCACCTTAAAGATACTTCATCTGTTGCGTGTTGGGAAATAGTTGCCCTAATGCATCTCTGACTCCTGCTGGCTAGAAGACTGGGTTGGAGTCTTGAAATGTCCCTTCCAGTCTGACACCACTTCTGTTGGTGGTATAATCTGGGACAAGACAATTAACCTGTGTCTCACCTTTCTCTTACTTTAGAACAAATACTGTAGGCAAATTGATCTTTTGTCTTCTTCACCTGAAGTTAATTTCTATGATTTTTATCTTCTGATACGCAAAACAAAAAGATGATGAAGTGTATGTGACGGGAATGAAGCCAGAATCAAAACCGAAGCTGCAGATGGATCATTTCTGATTTTTTTCCACAGCCGCCAAGCATTCATGCTGCCAGCCAGCCTCCGTAGAAATGCTCTTCTTTGGTTTTCAAGTGCAATGGGAAGCAATTGAATTTATACAATTTGACCAACATTATTGAAAATATAACTCCCAGAGTTCCTGCCATAGCATTTATTATTATGAGTCATAAGAATAATTTTCATAAGAATCATTTATTTATATGTGACTTGTTATTTATCTGTTATTAGGACTTTGAGGTGTGTAATTTAGGAGTTGGTTGATTGCTTTTCTTTTTGTCTTTCAGGAAATAACCCAATGAACATTCCAGCAGGAGGAATAACAACAGATCAGCAGCCATCAAACTTGATTTCAGAATCAGCTCTTCCAACTTCCCTTGGGGCTACAAAGTAAGACCTTTGTTTCAGTTGGTTCCTATCTGAGTGACAGTCACATGTTAAAGTGGGCTGGGAACCACATAGAACTCTTGATTCTTTCTAAAGTGTAGGGCTATTTCCCTCCCTCCCTTCTCTGTCCCTCTCGCTTCCCTCCCTCTTTCTTTCTTTCTAACAGATAGCAGAGTTTAAAGTCACATATGGTTGAAGACCCTTAGTTGGGTGAATGGCATGTGAGTCACTTTTCCAGTTGGATGACCTGTTCTTCCTCTCCCCTCAGCCCCCTGATGAATGACGGCTCAAACTCTGGAAACATTGGCACCCTCAGCACTATACCTGCAGCAGCACCTCCTTCCAGCACCGGAGTTCGGAAAAGCTGGCACGAACACGTCACTCAGGACCTGCGGAGCCATCTAGTGCATAAACTGTACGTGGCCCCCTCGCCTGTTACTCACATGTGGTGGGAGCACTTTGTGACTGATGGCAGTGTGACAGTTTTGCAGTTTGCTGGGTGTCTGATTTAACGCCCAGGTGTTTTTTTGGGCCCTAGGTGATCATACCCTTGCAACTGAAGGGGGTCACGTGCTTGTTTAGGGAGGCCGGAGGATCCCAGATTCTGAGTGCCCAGTGGATCCTGGAGAGGAATATGAACTTTGACCCATGTCACAGGGGCAGGCCTGTTCTCTAAGCTTTCAGTGCACGGGGAGCTGGGACTCACTCAGAAGCTTGTCTTATTTTATGGCTCAAGGTTATAGTTGTGGGGAGCCCTGAGAATTGCAGGCATTTGGGCCTAGTAAATACAGATGGCTTCACAATACCATCATACAATTAACATGGGAAATTCATAGTTGATTTCTCCAGCAATTTAAGTTAAATGAAGGTGACGTTAATCAACTCAATTCCGATGGAGTTTTCTTTTTTTTCTCCTTCATTATTTTAATCAAAAATTTTTGTACTTAGTAGTTTAAAGATTAGGAATTCAAAATCATAGTATTCTTGAGTTGGTCAAGCATTTATTGTTAATAGCAAAATGTTGTGTTTGACTTGTGGATAAATTGACAGATCAGTATTGTCTCCAAAGAGTGACTGCATATGGGGGTCTCTCAGCAGTGTATTGTGCCTAAAGGTAGACAGCGGTTTGTTCTCTTCCCGTGTCACATGTGAAATGGCAAGATGTTGATGTTGTATTAAAAGTAGATTGAGAGTACGTGCTGTCCTTTCAGTGTCCAAGCCATCTTCCCGACACCTGACCCTGCAGCCCTGAAGGATCGCCGCATGGAGAACCTGGTGGCCTACGCTAAGAAAGTGGAAGGGGACATGTACGAGTCTGCCAACAGCAGGGTGGGTCCGCATTCGCGTTCCAGCCGCACGGCACCCGAGCGACCTGTGGCTGCAGGTCTGGACGTGGTGGGGGGCGGCGGGGGGGGTTGGGGGGGCGGGTGCTTCCATCAGCCTGCTGGTCTCCTCGCCTGAGGACACTGACCAGGGAGATGTCCCAGTTAAGACTTGAGGTCCTCCCTGCACACCTCTCTTGGTTTGTAACTGCAGAATCTTCAAGTGTTCCCACTACAGTGGTAAGTGAGGTGTATGAAGGTTTCCTAGTCTGTGGGTGTACTTTATAGTGGAGTGTTCTTGTACTATGTTGTCACCTGTGTCAGTGAGTATGCAGGGAGAGGTTCAGCTGTGGAACGAACTGTCGCGAGGACTTGGTCCCCCTGACTGTTCAGTCCCACAGCACCCCTGGGCTTTGGTTTATGAGTTAGAAGTGCTGAGTACTTCACCCGTGCCAGTGTACATAGTTTTAATTTAAACTTCATTAGTTGTTAGAACCTACAAAACCAGATCAGTTGTTTGTTTGCAAATAACTAGTATTGACTGTTGCTGCTTTTTAGGATGAATACTATCACTTACTAGCAGAGAAAATCTACAAGATTCAAAAAGAGCTAGAAGAAAAGCGGAGGTCGCGTTTACACAAACAAGGCATCTTGGGTAACCAGCCAGCCTTATCAGCCCCCGGGACGCAGCCCCCTGGAATACCCCAGGCGCAGCCTGTGAGACCTCCAAGTAAGGACTGCATGTCCCGCCCCTGGTCTGTTCCCTCGTGTGTCTTTCTGCATTTGGTGTGTATTTCTCAGCACACAGAATTACATTCCCAGGGAACCTGTTGCTCTGAAAGCACGTGGTCGTGGCTGTGTTCTGCGGTGGCCTGTGTTTAGATGCTGAGTCTCACAGAAGGCCCTGTAAAGGGTGTGCTGGCATCAGCGCACAGCACTTTTGGGTCTGCTCTCCTCTTTACAGGACTGTTTTAAGTAACTCCTTTTTTTTCTGCCATTGTAGATGGGCCCATGCCTCTTACAGTGAATCGTATGCAGGTTTCTCAAGGTATTTAACTGTCGTTGGAAATCATATTTTGGCTTAACATTCTGCAGCACAAAGTTTATTGGTTTGTCTTCTTCCCTGTGTATTTCTTTCTCTCCATTTTTCCTTCAGTTTCCTTTTCTAATTGCCACCTCCCCCGCCCTGCCCCCCTCCCTACTGACGAGCACAGTGCACGTCCACAGGTAGTGTGAACATGTTGCCTTTGGAAGTTTGGAGATCACAGCGAAGCTCTCCAAGGAGATCAGAAGTAGGAGTTCACTTTTTTTTTTGATGGACAAGAGAAAACATTTCCCTTGGAAGAGTCTCAAAAAAAAAAAAAGGCATTGTAGGAGGGGGAAAGAAACATTTCTGAGCACTTGAAAGTAGGGCGTCAGGCCTATCCTGAAGCCCGAGCACCCTGACTTGGGGGATGGGAGGAACGGGTGAGGCTGCTCTGGGCTAACGAGCACAGGCGCCTTGCCTACCAGACTCGCCGAGGAGGGTCTGTGCTCAACAGCCCTCACCGGGCTGGGCTCCTGGCAGCTGGTCTGAGCAGCTTCCGGAGGTTCTTTCTCAAGTTGAGAGTCTTTGGTCGTGGTTGAAGCAGTCATTTGAGTTTGGGGGTGAGGGTCATTTCAGAGCTTTTACAACTCTTAGCAGGTTGAGACCTGAACAGTAGGATGTTTCTGCTGGTTGTGAAATGAGATGGCGACATTATCCAGTGTCCAGTGTGTGGAGTAGTTCAGGGAGAGAGTGGTCGTTCTAACAGCTGTGGTGATCGTCCTGCATACACCAGACCTGGTACAGCTGATGATACTGTGGAGGAAACTTTTTAGGGACTTGTTCAGATGGACCAGATGTGAAGAGTGAAAGAAATCAAGAAGGCAGAGAAATTGAGCCTTCGGAGAGACAGGGTGCTGTATTAGGGACAGGGTAGACGAGTCTGCTGCTTCGGGATCTGAGAACGGGGCTGTTGAGCAGAGTGTGGAAGGAGGAGCCTTTGAAGGAAGTGCTTGCATGCCCCTGTCACCGGCACATCCAGGTCTGTGGAGAGGAACTTGTTACGGTGCCGCTTCTTCATGCATCTTTTTCGCATGCTCAGTAAAATCTCCTCTTGTCAATAAAACCCTCCAGAAGAGCAGGGCACTTTGTTCTGTATGCTTCCTGGAAAGTCCTGGTTACTCAGGGGGACATTTTTCGCTGGTGCTGAGGGGACTGGTGCTCTTTGATGCCCTCTCCTACTCCACAGTTAAGGCAGTGCCTCAGGATTCTGTTCACAGCCACAGGATTGGGCCAAGTCCTGAGACTTACTGAAGCAGTATTTACATTGAGCTCAGAGTTCACGGAGAATTGTGGGAAATTACAGAGAGAGAGGCTCCATGGCCTGGAGTCATGTAGCGGCTGGTGAGAGGTGTCGTTCGTGGTGTGGCACCCTTGGGAAGGCCAAGGCAGCCATGAAAGTGAGATCTTTCCAGTCAGCAGAGAGGAGGCTGACGGTGAGAACCGCCAACCCTTGGGCACTTTCTAAATGCTTAATGTCCTTGCAAAATTAAAGCCATGTTTTGAGTCTTATCCCAGATTCTAACAATAAATGTAAGCCCAGCCAAGGAGCTGGGGGGCCTGGGGTGATGGGAGCGGGCTTCCTGCTGGGAGTCAGGTGGTCCAGAAGGCTTTGAGGGGTTGGCTCAGAGGGGTGCCCTGGCCTCAGCAGACCTCCTCTGTGCATGGTGGGTGCTCCTTCCCACCACCCCGCCCACCCCCGTCTACTCTGTCACTCGGACCCTCAGATGCTCTGGCGCTGAGTGCTGCCTTGGCTTCAGCTGCTCGCAGCTTCCCTGATGCGCCACCTTCCTCTCCTCACACTGCCCTGCCTGCCCCCCACCCACCACCTCACCACCACCACAGTGGTGCCGTTTTTCCTGGATGTGAGCAATCTGTTGCTTAGCCATCTTTTCTGATTGGCTGATCTCCTTTCAGTTGTGTATGTAGTGTGTGTGTTCTGTCTTATTTGGCTTCAAGTTTCTTTGGCAAATTGTCATTCTGTTTTCCTATGGGTGCTTTTCCTAATGAACTGTTGTGGGTACGTTTACAGGGATGAATTCATTTAACCCAATATCCTTGGGGAACGTACAGTTGCCACAAGCGCCCATGGGACCGCGTGCGGCATCCCCCATGAACCACTCTGTCCCGATGAACAGCATGGGCTCCGTTCCAGGGGTAAGTGCTTGTCCTCCCCTCAGCTGTGCTGAGACGGCCTTGCTGCAACAGGACAGTTCTCCCCATGGGAGCTTGGAGGTTGGGAATCCTGTGGCGCTTGTTCCTTTGGATTGTGTTGTGCTTTGGCAACTCCGTCTCTCTCTCTGGTCCTTATTACTCCAAGGTTTATTTGACCTTTACTTATTTTTACTGAAATGAGAGATTCCTTGGCACCTGTGACTTTGTGAGAAGACGGGAGTTCTGGGGATGTGTGACAGAATGAGAGGAAAGGTGTCAGTGTCCGCTGGCTCTCAGAGCGTCCTCTCCTGAGGCTGTTTTCTAAACGAGTCCGAGAACTCCTAAAAGGCGTATTTGAACTTTACACTATGGCATGCTGTTGATTTCTGTTCAGAGGACTGTGTGGAGCTGGCTCATTAGAGATCTGCATGAAAAAGTGTGCAGAATGCCTGGGAGCCAGGAGGCCTTAGTGCGTGGTGGGGTCCCCTCCTGTGAAGGGGGTAGTTGAGGATTCCTCTCTCTTTCGGTTCACCTTGGAGACACGGGCCCTGCAGCCCTCTGAACACAGTGGCACATGTTGTCTTGTAGATGGCCATTTCTCCGTCCCGAATGCCTCAGCCTCCGAACATGATGGGCGCGCACGCCAACAGCATGATGGCCCAGGCGCCTGCGCAGAGCCAGTTCCTCCCGCAGAGCCAGTTCCCGTCGTCCAGCGGGGCGCTGAGTGTGAGCAGCGTGGGCATGGGGCAGCCGGCGGCGCAGGCTGGCGTTCCACAGGTACTGTCCATCGTTTTAGTTGTCATTTTCTTAATTTTTGTTTGTATATTTTAAATTCTAAGCTTCACATGTGATCCTGAGAGACACTGGTTTTTGAAGAGGGAGTGAGGAAAGATCCCTTGAGTTTACGCTTAATGATTTGGCACTTGTTGGTTTAAACTGCCGAGGTGAAGTCCAGCTAACTGGGCCATTTGAGTAGTTCCCTTCTTGTTGAATGTGGTTTTATTCATTCAATATAATGCTGGCGGGGACTATTTTCCACTCATTTCACCGCCTTTCCCCGACTTCTATTAATTGTTAGAGTACATCAGATTGCTGCTGTGTACAAATGTACACGTATTTAAAACAGACCAACTGTTTCCCTGAGAGATCAAATTCATTATTTAACTTAACATGAATAACATTGAATAATAGGCAGTGACTACACTAGATTCACTAAGTAAACACTTATTAAGTAATTGTTTTTTAAATGTTTTATTTGTTATGATTTACGTTTGGCTGTGCCGAGTCTTCCTTGCTGCGTGCAGGCTTTCTCTAGTTGCAGTGAGCGGAAGTTACTGTCAGCGCGCTGCCCAGGCTTCTCCCTGGGGTGGCTTCTCTGGCAGAGCATGGCCTCTAGGCATGAGGGCTCCAGTAGTTGTGGCACGCAGGCCTAGTTGCCCCACGACATGTGGAATCTTCCCCGACCAGGGATAGAACCTGTGCCTTCTGCACTGGCAGTTGGATTCTTAACCGCTGGGCCACCAGGAAGCCTGATGCCTATTAATTAATTCTTTATTTGCATAAATTTTATTTCTCTAGCAAAGGGGTCGACAAGTTTGTCCTGTAGATATTTTCAGCTTGGTGGACTGTGAGGGAACTGTTCTGCTCCACTGTTGTGACACAGAGGCAGTCATAGACATGTGCATTCACACGTGAGTGAATGGAGAGGCTGCTGGCCAATAAAGCTTTATTGACAGAGACCAGCAGCTAGCTGGGTTTGGCCTTGGGCCCTGTGTGCTTGGCAGATTCTTGCTCTAGATTCAGAATAGCTTTTTAGTTGGCCCACAGGTAATTTTGAAGCATATCCCTAGCTGAGAACTACCATACTGAAACAATTCAGTGTTTGAGTAACTCATTTTTTTAAAAAAGACAAATACCTTTTCCAGTGGCCTTAGCTGTTGGTGGATATTATGGAACATGAGCTAGTAACTGAAGTGTATGTGTGTGTGTTTAAGCCAGAGATTTCTACACTTACATAAATCCAAGCTTGATAACTACAAAAGCAGGTTACTATAAGCATGCAGGTCAGTGACACGTTACAAGTGGAACGTTCCCGTATAGTCAGCAGACCTCATCCAGAAACCGTGTCAGGTTCTCATATATTTAATTCTTTATGTCTGCTGCCACATTGTCAGATGGAGGGGAGACCAGTTTTAACTCGCTCTTTTCCTTCTGCCTGTCAGGGGCAAGTGCCAGGGGCCGCTCTTCCCAACCCCCTGAACATGCTTGGGCCCCAGGCCAGCCAGCTGCCTTGCCCACCAGTGACACAGCCGCCGCTGCATCAGACCCCACCTCCCGCCTCCACGGCCGCCGGCATGCCGTCTCTGCAGCACCCAGCAGCTCCCGGGGTGACGCCCCCCCAGCCAGCTGCGCCTACCCAGCCTTCAACTCCCGCGTCGTCTTCCGGGCAGACTCCCACCCCGACTCCTGGCTCCGTGCCCAGCGCCAGCCAGACGCAGAGTACTCCTACGGTCCAGGCAGCCGCCCAGGCCCAGGTGACCCCGCAGCCTCAGACCCCAGTGCAGCCTCCATCCGTGGCCACCCCACAGTCATCGCAGCAGCAGCCAACACCTGTGCACACGCAGCCCCCCGGCACCCCGGTGAGCCCCTCGGCCTGTGGCCGTCTGCCCACAGAGTTGCAGATGAGAACCTGCCCCCGAGCAGCTGGTCGTGAAGCACCACGGGTCTTGGTGCAGCTGCACAGCGAGTGTGTCTGCAGCCTGACGGAGCTGTAACGGGTTGTGTGTTCATTCCAGAATGGGCTCCGGAGGCCAGGTTTGGCAGGACATGACTTGTGATTATCTTCCCAGTTAAACCAGCTTATAGAAATCAGCAACTGAAAGAGCTCGTACATGGGTCCCCTGTAGAATATTTCAACTATCCATAGGAGCATCACCTGTCACAGGTGGTCATCTCTGAGATTTAGTTGTCTTGAGGGTTTGATAAGCAAGTCAGTTTTTTAATTGTACATACTTTGACCTTGCTCGTCAGCCTTGTTTTCCAGTTGGAAGCTTTTTCTTTTTCATGACAAAATGGCACAGCCAGGTTAGCACTTCTGTGGCTCAGATCTCCCCACTCCTCCGGGGAGGTGGCAGTGGCAGGGTCACAGCATATCCTGTGTCCCGGTCCCGCGCTCTGCCGGTGGCACCCGGCCGGGCTCCCCCACATGGGGCCATCCCCACCCACCCCAGGGGCCCGAGGCTACTGTTTCTTACCGAGCCATGGTATCTGTTTTCTTACCAGCCTAATTTAAAAACTTCCTTCCCCCTGAAATGCGTTAACTTTATTTGTGGGGGCTGAGGATGTTTATTTATAAAATGTCAAAATTAATCCCAAGATGAGTCCCAAGATGACACTTTTTATTTTTCCATAGGGAGTGTTCTTATTGTTTCTTATTTTATGTTATCTCTGAGTAAGATCCCTTTGTAATGTTACGTTTTTATTTGTTTACTTAAAACTCTTATCAGGTAAATCTTTGAAAACTTGAGAGCTTTTTTTGAGATTTCATCTCTTAATGCTTGTTTACTCCTCCACCACTGTTCCTGCAGTTAACAGGCTAGTTATACACTCTTGTTCCGTGAAGTGAAGTCGCTCAGTTGTGTCCGACTCTTTGCGACCACATGGACTATAGCCTATGAGGCGCCTCCGTCCATGGGGTTTTCTAGGCAAGAACACTGGAGTGGGTTGCTATTTCCTTCTCTAGGAGATCTTCCCAACCTAGGGATTGAACCCAGAGCTTCCCTTGTGGCTCAGCTGGTAAAGAATCCACCTGCAATGCGGGAGAACTGGGTTCAATCCCTGGGTTGGGAAGATCCCCTGGAGACAGAAAGGTTACCCACTCCAGTATTCTGGCCTGGAGAATTCCATGGACTGTATAATTCATGGGGTCGCAAAGAGTCAGACACGAGTGAGCAACTTTCACTTCGCTTCACTCCCGCATTGTAGATAGACGCTTTACTGTCTTGAGCCACCAGGGAGGTCCATATAGGTACTTTATTCCCCTTCTGACAGTGTATATACACATATTTATTATTCATCCTTTTACCAAAACCATTAGGATCGTTGTTGGAAAGAATTGAATTTAAAATAGGTTCTCTGACTTATGTAGAAAATTCCCAGAAGATAATTTTCTATCACAGTGTAGAAAGCTTCTGCTCTTGTATCTCTGCATTGTTGACAAGAAGTCAGTTGTGTTTCTGCCTGATGTTGACTTCTCTGGAACTCTTCCTTTAACTCTTATATTCTTCAGTTCTCTCAAATAGGGGTGCCTGTTAGGTTAGTATTGAGAAAGATTAACATGGATCTGTGTTGGGTGAGCAGCAGGGTTTAAGATCATCTGTGTTGTTTACAAAGATAAGTGATTTTGGTTTCCCCACAGCTTTCCCAGACAGCAGCCAGCATTGATAACAGGGTCCCCACTCCATCCTCAGTGGCCAGCGCCGAAACCAACTCCCAGCAGCCAGGCCCCGAGGTGCCACTGCTGGAGATGAAGGCCGAGATCAAGACCGAGGACACAGAGCCCGATGCTGGGGAGCCCAAGGGAGAGCCTGGGGCTACGGTAGGTGCCTTTCCTGGACATGGGTGGATGTGCTGCACACAGAGGCGCCATGGGGCGCCCGGGGGTGGCGCCAGGGTCCGCCGTGCGTGTCCCTGCGTCGCGTTTCACTACCCCACTCAGTTATGGTTCAAGTGCAGAAGAGATTAGAAACAGATGGGTTGTTTATTTTTAGATATTAGGTATGGGTTTATTTTTATTTTGCCAGAAGTGAAGAGCACTGGCTTATATTTTAAATGTTTAAATCATCCAACAACTTTTTCACTGCTGTTCCTCATTCATTTATAATTCTCCAGAGGCAGGCTGCTCAGGCGGTGTGTTCTTTTACTAATTAACCTGTGGCAGAAGTTGAAAACTGGCAGACCGTGGGCTGAACCCAGTCTATAAATGTATTTTGTTTGGCCCACACAGTATTTTTAAAATGGGAAATTACAAATAATACTCTAGACTTCTGACTTTTCTTGGAAAATGAGGAGCTTTGCCAGCACCGTGTGGCAGCAGAGCAGTCTGGGTGGGAGCGCCGGCATGGCGCTCAGGCGGGTCACAGCTCCCCACTGCCTCCCTCCGCGCTTTCTGCTGTTCTCGTGGGCTTCCTCTGCCAGGCCTCTGAGCAGTTGGACTTTCCATCCTTCCCACAGTTTTCAAGGAAATTCTTGTTCCAAACTAGAAATATATGTAAAACTACTGAAGAGGTAATGGTATATGCAATGTTTGTTTTTAAGACTATAATACACTGGCAGTGTATTAAAGCGCCTCCCAGGCATTCGACCTTTCCTTTTGGGAGAAAGAGAGTGATCGATGCAGCTCTGACTAGGGGAGGTTTTAACAAGCCTGTAGAGACTTTAAGGGCCTTCCGATAAGGCTGGGTAATAACAAAGATCTCTCATAGTCATGTATCTGTGTCCGTGACTCTGTTTTTCTCAAGATGATGGAGGAGGACTTACAAGGATCTTCTCAAGTTAAAGAAGAAACAGACCCGACAGAGCAGAAGTCAGAACCAATGGAAGTGGATGAAAAGAAAACTGAAGTGAAGGTCGAAGCTAAAGAGGAAGAAGAGGGCAGCACCAATGGGACAGCCTCTCAGTCCACGTCCCCTTCGCAGCCTCGCAAGAAAAGTAGGTCGTGTTCTCAGGAATTTACGTGGCGCTGCTTTTCCATCATGTTACGAGTGCATTATGTGGTTGTAAAGCTAAAGCAAAAAAAGAATTCCATCCCTTCCTGTTGCCCTTCTTACTGGCCATTCCCCCAGTTTTAGAAATGGTGACAGCTGGACTCCAGGGCACCGGCCCACAGGGTCTGTGCTAGGGCTCTGAGGAGCAGCCCACACCCAGCCTCTCCAAGGTGGTGCTGGCTTTACTTAGCATGCTGTGGACACCCACGGATGGTCTCCATTGATAAGGTGACCAGGAGCTTGATGTTGGGGAGTTACCACCATGGCAACCTGTGGGCTGTTAAGTTTGTAGGTTTCTGCTGGTGCAGATGGAACTGAGTCCAGAGTTGGGGGCTGGGAGCATAGAACCAGGGACCAGTGCAGTGGGAGGAGGGCAGCAGAGAAGGGAAGATGCTGGAGTTCTGAGTAAGCAGGCTGAGCCAGGCTCATGGTGGAGGGCAGATAGAATCCATCTAAGACGTGTCCAAAGTAGGGAGGAGGAAACAGTGTCAGAAAACTGTCAGGTGACAGAAACATGAGACGAGGCTCAGTAGTTCAGGGGTGCAGGTGATGCGTTTAGGAATGATGGCAGAAAAACTCAGAGAGGCTCATGCTGTACAGTCCTGCTGCCCTGGGACCCTGGGGATCACAGAGGACAGCAAGCCTCGGGCTTGTGGTCTCGGACCTCTTTACACTCTTAAAAATTGACCATCCCAGAGAAGTTATTGTTTGTATGGATCATCTATGACTTCTACTCTGCTAGGTGTCTTTTTAAATATTTATTTAAAACTGAATGTGTTTCATGGCACCCATAAGTAACACACTTCTGTGAAAAATAACTTCCACAACAAAAATAATTGGAATGGTGACATTGTTTTTCACAACTTTGTTTCTCGGAGAATTAAGTGAACACGGCTGGCCTCTCCTATCTACCTGTCCCTTCGCTGTTGTATTCTGTTGTTTGTTTGACGGACACAGAGAAAATCCAGCTCCACTCAGATAAGTAGCTGATAGACAAGAGTATTTTAATATTTAATAGCCTTTTCAGGTACTTGTAGATAATTCTTTCTTGACACTACACAAAAATTCAACAAATAGAAGTTTCTTAAAGGCTGTTTGCAGTGTGACGTCTGAATCTGTAGCCCTGAATTTCTCGTGCTCTACAATTTTTCTGTCTTGTACTCAGACTGGCTCTTTTGCCATTGTATGACTTTTTTTTTTTTTTAAAGCACGATCCTTTGGTCATTTGGGAATTTTGCTCATCTTCCAAATGTTGGCATACTTTATTATGTAATATTTTTAAAAATCACATTTATTAATATCACTGTGACTCGCTTTAAAAAGTCTTGTAAACTTTGACAAGCTGTCAAGCTTGTGTAGCAGATACAAGTTTTTCAAAAATTCTAATTTTTGATGAAAGTCCAAATTGTATCATTGCTAGCAAATTGCGTCAGTTGTCCTGGAAGTAACTGGTGTACTTGGTTCATTTTTGAGAAAATGTCGTGTACCCGGATCTGAGTAACCATAGCTTGTCTGTCAGCCATTCTCTCTAGTTTTCTGTGTTCCATGAGAAATTGCAGTTGCTTCAGCTCTTAGCTCAGCACTCAGCCGAGTGCTTTCTCTGAAGACAGCGACTGCCTGCAGCAGAAATGCTTTCTGACAGCTTCCCTGTTTGTCGTGCAGAATAAAGAGCTGTAGCCGAGGGCTGAGATTGAATAAAAGTAAGGATTTTTGCTCCTTCATCAAGGACATTTGTTAAGTGCAGATGGCATTTTACCTGTGTATGCAAGACAGCCCTGAAGAGCGCGTGGCCACCGAGTCCCGCCAGGCGCTGCGGCCTGGTCCCGCTGCCGTGCCGGCGTCCACGGTGCTCCGTGTCGCTCTCGCCCCATCTGTGTGCATGTCAGCACAGTGCGGAAAGCAAGTGATGACCGAGTGTTAGCGTGAAAATCATTGTGCATCATGGAATTGGATTTCACACACCCTGGAAAAGCCCTCAGACAGTGCTAGAACTTTATGCAATGATGGAAATGCCATGTGTCTGCCCACTCTGTAACCACCTCTGCCTCTGAGGTGGAACCAGCCGTGTGTGGCTCCTCAGCACTTGAAATGTGACAGACGTGCCTGAGGAAGTGGGTTTTTTACTTTATTTAATATTAATTCATTTCCATTCAGGTAGCCGCACAGGCTGGTGCGGTCCCCATAGACAGCATGGGGATCCCCAAGTCATCCGTGGGCCATGCTGTGGACACTGCTGACGTGGCCCCTCTGGTTGTCTGGAGAAGGTTTCAAGCCAGAGGAGTGGAGTGACTTGCTCATAGGACACTGCACTAGTCGGTGGCAGGAACTTGTTTCAAGTACAGCTCCTGACTGCTACCTCCACTCATTTGGAGTCTTGTTATGTCAACGTAGTGGTTAAAGACAGGAGTTAGAAATGACTTTTCCTTGCCATAGGTTTTAAATGTTCAGTGAATGAATGAGCAGTCGTCCAGAGTGAGACACATGTAAGCGCCGTAAGCGATCAACTCCAGAAGCCCAGTGGGCCTGGGACAGTGCGTCAGCAAACCGTCCGGGCTGCCAGGGAGGGCGTGTTTCGGGCTGTGTACGTCATTGGGTTTCTGTGGCAGCTGCCGGTGCCTGCCTTGTGCGGGGAAGGCAGCCACAGACACACGTGCACAGATGAGCATGGCTGTGTTCCGATAAAGCTTTCTTTTGGAAGACTAAACAGTGATTTTGTGTAATTCACGTATCATGAAATATTATTCTTTTTTCCCCTAACCATTAATAAACTTAAAAACTATTCTCAGTTCCCAGGCCCATACAAAGGCAGGCAGCTGGCCAGATTTGGCCTGTGGGTCATGGTTTGCCGACCCCTGATTTAGAAGAATGAAGAAGCTATTGATTAACTAAAGAATTGCTTTCTTATAAAGAGTTATTCAAAGAAAACCAAGCTCTGTAAAAGCAGACTGGAAGAAAAAGGGTTAGCTGAGGGCAGGGTTTGCCTGTGTTTCACAGCTCCATGGGGCACGTCTGCTCCCTGGACCAGGGCTCTGGCCTCCAGGGGAATGTCTGTACTGGGTGACCCTGGTGCCCACTGACCGCCAGGCGTTCTGCAGCACAGGAGGCCGATCAGGACACCTGGGCGGTCCCTGCTCTGGTGGCAGTCAGCCCTCTAGAAACTTCCCAGCCAGTGCCTGCTTCTCTCAATGTACCCAGTGCAATTTTTACGGTATTTTAGTCTGATTTATAAATTTACAACTTACAATGCATCCGTTCTAGAAAATACTTTCAAAATCCGAAAAACTATGAAGTGGAAACCTCCTATCACTTAGGACCTAAGCCATCAGAACCCGTCTGCAGTGTTTGCCTCTCTGATGATTGGGCTGTGCGCAGGGGTGTGTGCCAGCGAGGGTTGTGAGACACTCGCTGCTGCCTTCACGGTTCCCGCACCCTTGCAGTTCACGAGGGGCTCGTGTGAATGAATGGCAGCCAGTGTTTATGCTACGTCGGTGACAACACTAAGTGTAGTAGGAAGTGGGTGGGCCTGGAGCTTGGAGACTTGGTTATTGCTACATCTGCGAGGGGGCAATAGAGCACTTTTGAGGAGAATGCATATTTTTGTAGCTTGCTTATGATGTACATTTGTTGGTGAGGTTGTAACAAAACCATCTGTCTCAGGTGGTGTGAGTTTACTTCCGCCCGGAGAAAAGGCCCTTTCTGGTGAAAATGGCTCTGTTTCCACACATTTGATCAGTGAGGCAGATTTGGAAGTTAGCTTCAGTTTTTTTCTGTTCCAACAGAATTTGGTGTTGGAAATCTTTTGTTGAGCAAGCAAACTTCTCAGTGTGGTAGTTTTGCCTCATGATGTGGATGCAGTTTTAAAAACGCTAGTGTGGGGGGTGGAATTAAAAAAAAAACGCTAGTGTGACTGTGTTCTCAGAACCCCTGAATGGTAGCTTGAGAAAGTGCTCACGGCTGGGAGGAAGGTGACTTGGGCCTCCTCAGAAGCAGCCCAGCTTCCATTGAAAAGCTCTGCAGGAGGAGTCTGGGTGCCTTGTCAACAGTGTCATTTCCTGTGTTTTCTAACGCAGTCTTCAAGCCGGAGGAGTTGCGCCAGGCTCTGATGTCAACCCTGGAAGCTCTGTACCGACAGGATCCAGAGTCCTTACCCTTTCGGCAGCCTGTGGATCCCCAGCTCCTGGGAATTCCAGTAAGTGGATGTCATGAAAACACTGTGGCTTTTCCAGTATGCTTCAGGAGCATCCACGACACTTGCTTAATCTCTCTAAATTGAGTAGAGTAAGATTTTTTTCCCCCGAATGTAAAGAAATTAGTTTGTTGTCAAAATAGTAATATACTTTTGTCTTACTAACTGAAATGTGTGTGTTCCCCCACCCATTTCCATTGAGCCCCAGGGTCGTGGGGGGATGCGGGAAGATGTGGGAGCACAGCCCGGGGCATGCAGCCTCTGTTGCCTTGCTTTACTCGTGGGTAAGACTTTGTCCACTGGAGTGGGTTTAAAGAATTGGTGCAAGTCCCTTATAAACCACATGGGCCTCTCACTTTGGCATCCCTGGGTGCTCTTGCAAAGGCCGTGGTGACCAAACAGGTTCTATTTAGTCTTATTACTATTTTTGTTTGTCTTAAATTTCATTTTGCTTGTTAGGACCAAGAGTAAATCTCTAGAAAAACATATTGTCTGATAAATATGCTCACTGTTTTAATTCAGTGGATCAAAATCTTATTTTTAAAATCTGACACTGAAGGACATCTCTTAATAAATAATTCATTTTTTTTTCTTTAAATTTGCTTTTGAAGTAATATGATCACACTTAGTAACTACCATCGTAGAGTAAAACCAGAGGAAGGTCAGGAGTTGCTCTCTTTTTGGTCACTCATTAGGTTACACTGGTACTCTCTGCTGTTTTAAGGCAAAGCTGCCAGATAAGGCTTACATTGGGGGTTTGGGATCAGCTAGACTGAGAGCCTTTTGTCTTTCAGGATTACTTTGACATTGTGAAGAATCCCATGGACCTTTCCACCATCAAGCGGAAGCTGGATACAGGGCAGTACCAGGAGCCCTGGCAGTATGTAGACGACGTCTGGCTCATGTTCAACAACGCCTGGCTTTACAATCGGAAGACATCCCGGGTCTACAAGTTCTGCAGCAAACTTGCAGAGGTCTTTGAGCAGGAGATTGACCCCGTCATGCAGTCCCTTGGGTATTGCTGTGGACGCAAGGTACAGTTGGAACTTTTTTTGAATTCAGCCAAAGAGGATGTTATGAGGATATGATGGACTCTGTACTTTGGCCACACCTGTATATTGAGAAGGACCCAAATGGAGTCGTCTGAAGCTAGAAGTTCTTATGGGTCAAGCATTCCTGGCTGCCCTGGTGTCCATTCATCTATCTGTAATAAATGTCCCTTAGACACTAATTTTGTCCCATTTTATCCAAAAATATCTTTAACAAGAATCATTAAAAGACTACTCAGTGTACTAACAACTAATTTACTAGCTAAATCTAGTTCTCCATATCAGACACAGCATTACATGACAGTAAATGCATTTATTTTTAATATTTTTTCCTTTGTTTTTGCAGTATGAGTTTTCCCCACAGACTCTGTGCTGCTATGGGAAGCAGCTGTGTACAATTCCTCGAGATGCTGCCTACTACAGCTATCAGAATAGGTAAGCACTGAGCAGTTTTCTGAATTACGGGACAAAAAGGTCGTCTTAGGGCAAGGCAGGCTCATCTGATTGCAGCTTGGTTACATTATTTCTTTCGTGAAGTTTCAGTGAAGTAGGCTGAAGTTACATTGTTTCTCTCTTCCCAGTCACTCAGTTAGGCCCAGGGTCTCTTAACTTAAAAGCATGCTTGTATAGTATAGAATTTCAACTCAAAGCTGCTTGCTGCACTGCACTCTTTGGATTAGGAACATTCGTTAAGCCATAATGTCACCATATGAGAAAGAGTCTAAGTTGAAGTTAACTCTAACAAAGGTTGATGGGCCTTTTTCAAGATACTAATAAAGTTGAAGCATTGTATTTTACCAGTCTGACTGTAAATATTTGCCTAGCTAAATTGACCTGCACAGCCTGATGGAAAGACTTGTGTTTGTGCTGATTCATTAAAGAATTGAGTTTATGAATGACTCCGTGTCAGGAGGTGGCCTTTTCAGGGCTTAGCGAGTGACAGGGATGCTTGAGAAATCTTGGTTCTAATCTTGAAATGTGGAGACGGCCAAAGAGTAGATCTCTTGTCTTAAGTAGAAGGAGAATGAAAATAATTTTTGTTGTTGATCCCCTTACCTAAATATGGCTTCCTGGTTTGGGGACTTGTCTTGAAAATTAAGCTCCAAGGTATCCATGGCTCTAAGTATCCATAGCATGAGGGCATCCTGCCTTGAAACGGGTGGTATTTCTTGGTCATATTCAGTTACCTTGCCTCCATTTCATGAACTGACAACTGAATTCTATTTGTGACCAAGATGAAACTTCATGCCTGTTCTTTGTCTTTAGGTTCAGGTATTAAATGTCAGCTTTTGGGTCTGATGTTTTGATTATTTTTATCTTACTTGCTTGTAGTAATTGCATATGTTTTAACACTTCAAAGAAGATAAGTACGAGGCTTTTTATTTATTCAAAGGTACATGCAGAGGCCTGAATGATTTGGAATGTTGCAGTTATTTTTCTTCCAATTACGTTTTTTTTAATTATTCTTTAAAAAAATATGTAGGGAATTCCCTGGCAGTCCAATGGTTAGGATTCAGGGCTTTCACTGTGGTGGCCTAGGTTCAATCCTTGGTCAGGAAACTAGGGTCCTACAAGCCGCATGGCACAGTTGGGGGAAAAAAAAAAAGGTTAAAATTTAAAAAATCTAACCATATTTAAGTTCATTAACAGCTCCCATCAAAATGCTATTGGGAGGGGGGGGGGGGGGAACTGTTGACCTAAAAATATCTTAAGACAAGGTTTCTAAGCCTAGTCTGGCTCACTATCCCAGTGAGATGCTGGTTCCAGGGAAAGAAGCGAGTCCCCAGCAGGCATCTCTAGCAGAAGTGCTGCTGACACAGCTGTCCTGATGAAAATATTTCAACAGTTAGAATTTAATTTCTCCTTTAACGTGCTCTTCTATCCCTGGAAGCATTTTAATACTAAAAGTTTGAAATGATATCATAGCCTTCGTAGTGGAGTCTCTCCACAGTGGCAAGTGTTGTTTTGGGAGTTCTGGCCCCTCCTTTTACAGTTTTAGCCCAGAGACCTTTGACATAGCCCAGAACCTGCTTGTCGATGGAGTGGGCACAGTAACACCCCCAGTTGACACCCTTAGCTGTCAGTCTCCAATGAGACAATGAGTAGGAACTCACTTTGGGAGCTGATAGGCGCCAAACAAAGCAAAGTTATGAATTTTTAAGGAAATAGGTTAAAATGAACTCTGAAAAATGCCCCCACTAATTAAGTGCACAGCATAGTTTGGGTCTAGAAGGAAAAGCAGACAGCGGATTGCTCACCACCATCTCTCCAGTTCGGGGCCTTTTCCTTGTGGGCTTCACTGTTCTGGGTCCTGTGGCCCCCCCTTTGCTGAGGTGCACAGGCTTTGGCCATATTTAAGTGGAGAGCGGTTGTAGTTCAGTAGGACAGGTAGCGTCAGCGTCCACTACTGCCCCCCAGAGGGCGGTGTTGATGGGAGGATTCTGTTGAAAGTTCTGAAATGTCCAATTAGATTTCTGTGTAGCATTTAATTTTTACTGAACAAAAGTGATGTATTTTCCTTAAGAGTAGAAACATAAATAAAGGAGTTCTTTTTTACACATAAGACGTTTTAAGAGTGTGAGCACACCGCTCCTCAGCTGAGTCTCACGAGGTGTGCTTCCTGGAATACGGACATGGAAGCGACGCCGCGTTGAGTCTGAAAGCAGCGGTCTCGTTCTGTGATGGACATTTCAACTGCTTCCACTTTTATTCTCAGCCTTGACTGTTTAAGAGAACGCTGTGGTGTTCTTTTGAATAATTGTTTTGGCATTTATAGTTCTAAACTGTTTGGCACTTAGAATAGGAAATTCTATGGACCGTTTAAACAAGTGAAACTAATTTATAAGCTAGTGTATGGTTACATTTTCACTTGTTTCCATCATACTTCGAAATTTTGAAAGTAAGTCATGTTGGGAAAACCATTCTATAGATTTTTCCAGTTATTACTGATAGATGAGAATAGATATCTATTATCCCAGTTATTTGTGTATACTTATATGGTACTTAAAACAATCTGCATTTGAAAATTTACTCCATACATTCAGTTACCCTTACCGATGAACTATGCAGTGACACTTACCGACTTTAGGTGCCCAGATATACATCATCATCAGGTTCTGTGAAGCGTTTCTCCTTTACAATTCCATATTCATCAGACTGCTTCCTTGTGTCAGGCGGAAAGGCTCTTACGGCTGGAAAGAACCATTATGTATTTCCAGGGTGAATAAAGATGGGGCAGGCTGGTATTAACATCTGCCACCTGCTGATTCCCAAAGTGGTTCCCACCTGCTGGGCCAGATGGGTGGCTGTGCCCACTCTGTGAGCTATCATCATCTCAGAAGGGTGCTCCAGGGAGGCCCAGACCCTTCCCCCGTCCTCTCCCCATCCACCTGAGGAGGTTTGATTCTCCAGCATCTCCGCTCTGGCTCTTGGACAGGCACTCTGTCCCTTCCAGTTTCTGAACCTGAGGTTTTTAGGGATGGGAGTTAGTTATATGCAGACAGTGTAGGTTTCTGCAGCCACCTGGGGGCTGCCATTCAGCCACCAGTGCTCTGTTCTGGGCCAGTTTCCTCCAGTGGAAATGATGGGTTTATGATTCCTGTTCTGTAGATGTTGCTAGGTGTCTTGTCCTGCTTGAATAAAAGCAGTGAGTTGTCCAGGATTTTAAAACCATTTAGACTCGCGTGTAATTATTGTGGCAATTTCATTTCAAAATGTGTTCAATAGTACTCTTCGAGCTAGCCCACTATGGCCGGCTGTTTGCTCAGAATGAATTGGAACACTCATTCATTTTAAAAGGGACACAATTTGGCTTTGAAGAGATAACATTTTTACATATTGTTCTGATTGCTGCATAATTGGTTTACAGTATCTATATTTTAATTCTTTCTTGCTAGTTATGATTATGCCCTCCTACACATGAAAATTCCTTTTATTACATGATTTCAAGGCTCTGTAAAAATATTTACAAAATAGCGAATAACCAGAGTGTTACTATAGTTCATTCAGAGAAAGAGATACGAGATACATAGTTTTTAAAAACAGCATTGTTAGTCTGTTTATTCCTGGTCAGTTTTTAATCTTGGTAGACTTTGTTAATTGAATTAGTTCTAAATAAACTGGTCCCAGCAGGAAACTCCCAGTTGCTACACACAGTGAATCTGTCATGTTCATCAACAGTCTGAAAAATTGGATAATCTTGAAATGCATGCATGCTAAAGTTTTATACTTTTAATTCACTGTATGTGTTTAGTCAGTGAAATATGGCAGACAACAATGCTCACTCAGTGTGTTTAATTAAGGTTAGGATTAGAACTTGTGGGGATCTGTTTTAGGGGTAATGGAGACAAGCTGGCCAGGCAGTGGCCTGAACCTCAGTCATTTGTAGCTACACGTGTGTGTGTGTGTGCGCATGTGTGGCTGTGTGTGTGTGTGTGTGTGTGTGTGTGTGTGTAGCTGCAAGCTGCTACATCTCCTCCTGCCTGTGTGGTTCCGTGTGGCGCTCCAGTCTCGTCACAGTGTCTTTAACACTAATCCTCTTGGCATCTTGTAGATGTACTTTTGAGCACTAAAACCACATTTTATTGTGCTGCCGTTGCTACCATATATTCATCCTTTTCGCTTGTGCAGTTCACCTCATTCGGCTTGTTTACTTCTGCGGTATTCCTCTGTGCCCATCTTGTTTTTTGCAGCATCACATGCATTTTTGTTGATTTCTCATTTGTGTCCTTTCCAAACATTTAATAGTTTTTATTTAAACTAATCTTATTTGGTAGCTTGAGCCCAGGCTCTATATTATAAGAAATTGGGGTGATGGATAATTTCTCAAATGCAGATTGTGCTTTAAAGATTAACTCTAAATTTGCTTAACTTGGATTGTTCCCAAGTCAGAGCAATCATTGAGTATTCAGATTGATGAATGATTGGTTCCAGTACCAAAAAGTTTAAAGTCAAAGCATAGAATTGAATTTTAAGATTGTTCATGGATTTACATATATTGTATTGCTTATACAATATATCATAGTTTGTTCTCTGTATATTCTTACTGATAAATGGCTGGAAAGTCTTTGACCCCGATTGCATTTCTGTTAAGTGTTTGTCTAGAGTATGGATTTGGTTTCATTTCTGTTGTAACTCAATTAACTAAGTGAGTAACATGAGAAAAATAACAGGAGAAAATTAAAACCAGTTCTGGGTGCTCAGCATTTTCATACCTTTAAAGATCTGGCTTAATATCGGAAATAAAATCTGTGAATTGCTGTCAAGCATAAATTTCCCATTTTGAAAAATAAAACTATTTCAGTTTAAATTGCTTTTTTAAGGACTTTTGTCAGAATGTTTTGTTCAAAGTAAATTTTTTCCATCTCAAACCCTGGAGTTACGTTTGGTTGTCTCTAAGTAAGAACAAAATCCAAACTCCTAAATGTAGGCTCCTTGCAATTCTAGTATTACCAATTCCTTGAAAACATTTGCATTTTGGAGCTGAACAAGCCCGTTGTTAGTGATGATGGCCTGGGATGTATGCAATGAGACCGAATGCTAATCAATGCTTTGCCTTGGCTTTCTGCTCTGTGTTGTCTTGGTGTTTGCGTCTTACCTTTATGTCTGTGCTATTTGTTCCCTCCCCTGTTCTCTAATCCTGCCCTTCCCCACCTGCCCCTGTTCCTTTCATTGTCCTCACTGACCCATCAATCAACCAACAACGCCCCCCCTTCGTCGTGGTGATCTGCCCTGCTCTGATTGGTGGCTTCGTTGCTTGGGTGGCTGTGTGTTATGATGGACCAGTTCACCCAAGTATGGCCTTCTTGCTGACAGGTATCACTTCTGTGAGAAGTGTTTCACAGAGATCCAGGGGGAGAATGTTACCCTGGGTGACGACCCTTCACAACCCCAGACGTAAGTACCATCCCATCATTTCTCTTGGGGGTGACCCTGGATTGTTGTTTTCCTCTTGTCCACGATTGAAAGGGAAGCACCACTGCCGTTGTGACTTTTCTGTTGTGTATATTTCATAGTAACTGTACCCACATTCATACTTTACAGTGTGGCTGAATCTCAGTGCCATGCCCACGTCCTTCCCTTCACCCAGGATCTTGATGCTATAGCCCCTGTTGAGTCCCAGGGCCTCTTGTAACCTTGCTCTATATCTCTTCTTCCAAAGCACTTGCTTTTTCCCAGTGGCTGTCAACTTCCATTTGGGGGGATTATAAAATTTCCTTTATATCTAAGAAACCAGATAATCCTAGTCACAGAACTGGCAGTAGCAAAAGTGAGTCTTGTGTGCGTACCCCGTCTCCAGCATTTAGTTGATCTTCCCCTGAAGCCTTTGTCCTTGAAGTTGTGGAGGTAACAGAAGCCAGATGGGGAGACCCCAGCGAGTACATGTATCTCCCTCCTCACTAGAGGCTGGATACCTGCTCACAGCTCCAGCACAGACAGGCACGAGTTAGTTCATTCATTCCCTCCCCTCGAGTTCACCATTTCCTGCCTGATGCTTATCCTCTGATGGAGTAGACAGATGTCCAGAATGTGGTGAGAAAAAAAGCAGAACCAAATCCTCAAATTGGATGGTCACGGGGCCTAAAGACCTGCCAGCCACCATAGCCACCCAGGACTGCCAGCACTGTGCCTCTCTCTCTTCTCCTGACTCTGCCCTAACCCCTGCCACCCAGAGAAGTCTGCTGGTGCAGCTGCCCCCACAGGCAAGAAGGGCTTCCCAGTGAAAGAGTTTCCAGTGCTGTTGCAGTGACATTTACTCTCTATCCAAATGCAGAACAGACCATAGGCACCCATAAAATATATAAACCAAAATGTCAGAAATTCTACTTACTCAATTTCTTTTTCTAACCCCTGTCATCTTGATTCTTTGGTCCAATTGTGTGATTAATAATTGGATTGTATAATTCTGCGAATCAAGTAATTCACATATACACTGATCACAACAAAAGGACAATAGAAATGAAACACTCAGCCCTTAAAGAATAAGTAAAACATCCCCAAGTACATGTTGAAGGAACATTGTAATTGGAAGAATTGGTTACACCAGTCTTGGTCAGATTCAGTAGCCATTTATCATATACATTTGGAAATTAGCAGGTTTGAGTCGGAACATAATTTTCCCACCACATTTTGACTGAACTTACTTACTTAAATCTTGTAATAACTGTTGATGAGCATTTTGAGGAAATATTCGAAGGAAGACAAATGGTGGTGCTTTCTGTGGAATTAAATTTTATATGTTCATGCCATCATTGCATCCACTTGAGAGTTCTGACCATCATTTACTTTTTATGTGAAGAACTAGTTATAGGATAATATTCCAGAGACCCTGTAGTTTATACACAACAGATAAAATTTAGTTAATTAACATTTTTCCTCTTTCCCCCCCCCAAATAAGGACAATTTCAAAGGATCAGTTTGAAAAGAAGAAAAATGATACCTTAGATCCTGAACCGTGAGTATACAGCTATTTCTTTCTGACTTTTAGGTTTTAACTTTCAGATCGGGAAAGTTCTTCCATGTGATTGGGTTGCTGTAGAAGACACTGGAAATAAACATATTGCCCTGGGTGGAACTTTCTGTGTGGATTTACTTCAAATATGGATTATTTTTTAACTCACGCAAAAGATGTGTGTCTGTAACATGCTGTCCAGCTGCTGAATTTTACCAGTGAGACGAGTAGGTGGATGTTTTGGTTCTGTTAGAACCTCTGTAATAACTTGGTCATCATTGTCTTTAAGAAGCCATTTAGTGTGATTCTTTAGAGACTAAAGATAGTATTTGGTGAAGGGGTCCTAGTAGCACTTAAAGGGAATTTTTAGAGAAACTCTTAGAAACCAATTGTAAAAAAATAAATAACGGGAAGCCCGGTATTGTGTTGGATTGGCTAAAAAGTTTGTTCAGTTTTTCCACATGATGTTACAGAAAAATCCAAAACAGCTTTTTGGCCAGCCCACTTGTGCTTGCCACCATCTTTGGTATGGTATGTTTCCAAAGGTCGCTGTGTTCAGTGATCAGTGAGAACACTCAGTGTGTAAAATTTGCTTTATAATAACCCCTTAAGAGGCCTCAGAGCCCCTCCTGTGCTGTGGCACCTCCCAGGTCCCCAGAGCCAAGTCCTGAGGGCACCCCAGTGTGTGGAGACACCTGTCTTGTTCTGTCCCCGTGGTGAATGCCCGTCCGGGGCTGCTTGGTGAGCAGAGGCTGCAGCCCTATGGGTAACTGATAAACGTGGCCGTGGTGCGTCCAGAGCTGAGAAGCAGGTCCTGCCCTCCCTAGGCTCAGCTTCCAGCGGAGAGCACAGACTTCACTGTGTCAGAGCTGCTTCAGTCTCTCCTGCCAGCCATGCTGGCGGGGGTTGAGAGGGGAGCAGTGAGGGAGGGCACGATGAACAGTTCGGAGAGCGCCTGGTGCATGAAGAGCTGGCTTCCAGTCTCTTTGTGGAAAATGTTTACTTTATATTGGAGTATAGTTGATTTCCAATGTTGTGTTAGTTACTATATTAACTTTCCAATTGCAGAATACTTTATGTTGAGGTAGTAGGTACCAGACAGTGGGGAAGACACAGATGGATAAAGGGGGCCTGGCCTGCAGCTGTGTGTCTTCTAGTAGGACAGACAGACGGATGGTAGCACAGGCAGCAGGAGCCAGTAAGGTGTCCAGAGGGAGGGGCCCTAGCCCAGGCAGAGTGGCATCCTGGAGAAGGTGGTGCTCACCTGGAGGGGGCGTGGGTGGGGGTGGGCAGATCGTTGCAGACACAGAGCAGTGAAGGGGCCTGGAGCACCAGCAGTGGTGCAGGTGAGCGCGGGTGGGGCCCCCGGCACGAGGAGGCAGGGGTGCTGGGTTCCCTGGCGCCTGACTTGGTGTGGCTGCAGAGGTTTTAAAGGACCACATAGAGTGGGAGGAGGGCAGCCCGGGAGAGAGCGCTCGAGGACGGCGGATGAGGCCGCTGCCGTGCTGCCCGCTTTGCCTGTGGGTGTCCAGTTTTCCTTCAGCAGAGCAGGGACAGAGAAGCTGGGTTAGGTTCGATCTGTGGTCGAAGGCTCGTTCTCAGCAGGGGCAAAGGGTGGGCCCGGGCCAGGACCCGAGCCGTGGTGTGAGAGCGTGCCTCAGGTCTCAGGGCCCAGCACCTAGGCTGAGAGGAGGAGCCAGGGCCCCAGACGGCCTGCAGAAGTGCGGTGCTCGCTGGGCCCTTCAGCCTCCACAGGGTGTAAGTCGTGGCAGCCTTAAGGGCATGGCTGAAGAAACAGGCCTTGACCTTTAAGCATGTTTGACGATGAAGATTACTAGGTGAGGAGATAGGGTCCGGGTGAGCCATGCAGAAGCTGTGAGGAAGGCAGGCGATGAGGTGAATCCCAACCTCTGCAGTGTTTCCTTGAACAAAGGCCATCATTTCCCACCCTGGCGACTGACTCAGAGCAGACATTTCCTGTGCGAGGCGAAGAACAAGAGCTTGTAACACTGACAGCATTGTTTTCTGCTGTTGAAGTCCGTTTAGGCATTTGTAGTCGTCTGGAGCAAGCACTGGTCTTGAAAATGTGACCTGTAAGATAGGCCTTTGTCATAGCAGTTTTTAGAAGTAAACTTTCATTTCTGGTTACAAAAGAGATGAGGAGAAGAGAGGAATGAGGCATTGGTACAAAGAAGGGGAGAAAGTCAGCTCTTCCTGTAGAACACATCCTACTGATGCGTGTTTCAAATATGGCCGAGTCAGTCAAGAGACACGTGAATGCTGAGGAGTCTTGAAGTCTTCATGGCGACAAGGTGTGAGCACAGCACTCAGGTCCACTGTGCAGTTCTGCGTGTGACAGGGCACTTCTTTGTCTTCTAGTTTTGTTGACTGCAAGGAGTGTGGCCGGAAGATGCATCAGATTTGTGTTCTCCACTACGACATCATCTGGCCCTCAGGGTGAGTAACTTCCTGGTGATTTCCTGAGACTCCAGGAAAGGGAGAGCAGTCTGCACAGAGTGGAGGGGAGGGCACTGGCGGCTGCTGTGCCTCTCGTTGTCGCCAGCAAGGATCCGGCAATTAGAGGGATGGCAGTTGGTTCTAAATTTAAGTCTTAAGTGTTTGCCCGCTTTGGGAATTGTAGAATCAAAGCAGTCTGCCTCTTCACTTTTGTATAATGATGTGATGTAAATTGCCAGCAAAGTATTTTAATGCTGCATTTCACTAGTTTGGCAACATATACTGTTTTATATAATCTGATCACACCCATTATTTTTTTGCAGTTTTGTATGTGACAACTGCTTGAAGAAAACGGGCAGAACTCGAAAAGAAAACAAATTCAGTGCTAAGAGTAAGTCATGGAAGGGTTTCTGTTTCCTGGTCTGTACATCTTCCCAATCTTCCTTTGGTTCCTCTAACACATGGCTTCAGGGCTTGCTTGTCCCGGGTCTTTATCTGTGGCTTTGTTTTCTAATACTTGTATTTTTCTCATCTTACCCTTGAAGAGAGTCATTTAGCTTAATCTTTATGTGAAAGTCAGCTTTATGATCAGACTGTTTTAGATGAAAGTTTAGAAACTTTAGAAAGTTATATAGTACACTTTGTGAATTCTGAGAAAATGTCATCAGATCCTTCTCAGGAAACTTGGAAGTAATGCACGGACACACATCCTTTGGTGACGGGTACACTCAGCCCCGGGTACACGTGCGGGTGTCTGTATGCCCATCAGTAGGTGTGGACCCCGCTGTTGTGAAGGGTGACCCTCTGGGACCCTTGGAAATCAGCCAACATCACCAGGACCGGCCGGAGCCTGGTCTGCCCAAGGGCTGCGTGGGTGTGTCGCTGCTGCACTGGTGTCTGCGTGGAGCACCGTGTCGCTACAGGAGTAAACTGTCCTAAGGGTACGGTGTGTCATCTTCGTTAGCTCGGCTCTCAAGTGCCGGGGCCACCTTCTGTAGCTTGACATTCCCAACCATCCTCTGCTGAGTCAGCAGCAAACCTGAATAGGAAAAGTCCCTGAAGGACTTCCCTCGTGGCCCAGTGGATAAGAATCCACCTGCCAGTGCAGGGGAAATGGGTTCAATCCCTGTCTGGGAAAATCCAACACACCTTGGGGCACCTAAGCCTGGGTGTCACTACTGAGCTTGCGCTCTGGAGCCTGGGAGCCAGTTACTGAGCCCGCACGCTGCAGCTGCTGAAGCCGGCACTCCCCAGAGCCCGTGCTCTACAACGAGAGAAGCCACCACGATGAGAAGCTCTCACGCCGCAACTCAAGAGTAACCACCACACGGCACAGCTAGAGAACGCCTGCATGCAGCAACGGAGATCCAGTGAAACTTAAAAAAGTAATTCATTTTAAAAGGGAGGAAAGAAAAGCCGCTGCAGCAGTGCCTTCAGAGCCCAACCCGCCCCCAGACTCCTGGCTGCTCTCGCTTCTCTCCAGCAGGACCCGCAGCTAGCAGCACACTGCTCGGGGTCCTCGGCCAGAGCCGGGCTGACGAGAGTAGAAGAGAGATGGGATGTTGCGGGGGTCAGTGGGCAGGAGAGAGGGGTGGCAGGCAAGGAGGAAGCCTTTCGGAAGCTCTCCAGATCGGTGTTGACTCAAGTTCAGACTGTGTCATTACCAAAGTCCAGCTATCCTGTCACTTAAACTCTTGTCAAGCCTTTTGAAATATTGATAAAATCACCAGCTGTTGTAATAGCTTTCTTTAGATTGGGGTTTCTGTACTGACATTTGGGCCAGAAAAATCTTTGTTATGGGGGCTAGCCTTTGTAGAATTTTAGTAGCAGTGTGCTTAGTCCCTTAGTCGTCTCCGACTCTTTGCAACCCCATGAATCGTAGCCCACCAGGGTCCTGTGTCCATGGGATTCTCCAGGTAAGAATAACAGAGTGGGTAGCCATTCCCTCCTCCAGAGGATCTTCCTGAACCACGAATCAAACCTGGGTCTCCTGCACTGTAGGTGGATTCAGCAGCAGCTGCCCACTAAATGCCACTGCTTCCCCTCCCCCACCCCCCATGAACAGTGGCCATGAGAAATGTCTCCGTACGTTACCAGATGTCCTGGGCAGGGGGTGCAGGTGAGGACTCCTGCTTTAAAGGATTCATTCCGAGTGATGTCACTAAAGTAGTCAGCAACTTAGAATCACTTTCCTGGGCCAGAGCCTCACTGACCAAAACAAATTGCTAGGAAAGCTAGTTCTCAACAGAAGAGCACTTGCAGCCTGAAGATAGAGCGGTGGAGGGATGAGGTGGGACAGGAGAACCTGAGAGCTGGTCCAGCCCCCACCCCCACTCTAGAGTCCAGCGAATGGCAGAGAGTATGTGGACCTTTAAAGGTGTAGAACATTGACTTACAGAAAAGGACCTTAAAAGTGCAGCATCTCCCCTTGGTTTTTGATTTGAGCACGAATTAGCATCATCTCTGCAAGCATCTGTCAGTCACAAGAGAAAAGTTGCCTCCTGGGTGTCTGCACTGACTTGGTGCAGGGGCTGTCTGTCCTGCCCCATTTTATGTAAGGAACTTGAGTGTTTTTGAGTTTTGGTGTCTGTGGGACTCCCGGAACCCATCAGCCCCCCATGGACGCAGTGGGACAACTGCATTGAAAATACCTTCCAGCTGCTGGTCAGCCCGTGATGCTAACAACTGACCAAAACCACCTCCCTACCTTTCTCTACTTGGCTGGTTAAAAGGGCAAAAAGTAACAACGCCAAGTGTTTTGGAGGTCAGTGTCAGAGTGTTCTTACTGTGTTTGTTTATGGAAATCCTTCCTAAGAAAGATGCAGCCCGGAGGTCAGAAAGCACAGGCTGAAGGGTTTGATCACATAAAGGGGAATATGAGGCCTCCATCACGTGCTGCGGACAGGCATATGCATGATGGGGTACAGTTTAAAATGTCCGTTTTCAGACTCAGCAGTTCCACTTTGACCCACGTCTCCCACAGGAATATTTGGGGATTTACTCCTGTGCATTGTCGGGAAGTCATGGTGCGTGTAGCCGCGATTTCATGAGGGAAGGGGTGGTGGTCCCTGTGGCAGGGCTGGGTGGCCGTCTCAGCTGTCCTCCCTTGTGGACTGGAAGCCACCTCCTGAGGGAACAAAACCTGCTCAGTGCCCATGTGCGTGGGAGCACTTGGGGGTGAGAACAAGAGGGTTTTCTTCAGGGTCTTCACAAAGATAGATGAGGTGGTTGTGTGAGCCCTTTGCACCTGATTCCTTGTTTCTCAGGATGGCTGAGAAGCCATGGGTGGTCACGGGAGTGGGGGTGCAGAAGTTTATACTTTCAATGGGGTTTTTATTTCATTGCCATTATTAAATTTTTTTCCTTTAAATCACTTTCATTGAGGTACAACTTATATACCCAAAAACTCCACCATTGGTGTGTTTATTGCAGAGAGACTGAACTTAAAAAGTCTAAATTTTGCAGGTATTTCTTAACCTCAGTAAGGAATCAAGCCATGTAATTATAAATATAAATTCAAGCCATCTTTATGCAGTCACTGTCGACCTTTTTGCAGTTTTCCCTTCTAGTTTTTCTTTCTGCACATGCACAGCTTTTTTCTGCCGTGAACTGTATGTGTAGTTACGTGCTGTGTAACTCCTATCACAGGGGCCGCTCCTGGGAGAGGGAGGGTACAGGAGGGATGGGGAATGGAGCCCACCAGGAAAGGGGCCTGGCCAGTCTGCATCCTGGGGCAGCGGCTCCTGCTGCCCAGGTTTGGAGCCCTCGCAGGACTGGACTGGCTCGGTCATCTTAGATTCAGCAGCAGGACGCCCCTTGGAGCTGGGCAGGAAGGGGCATTCATGCCAGCCTGCCTTCCAGGGAGAGCAGCATCAGGCTTCCTGTTTCTGTTAAGAGTTCTTCCAGAGTGGGAACCAGCCTCGGCACAGCCAAGACCCCGAGCAGCCATGTGGGCACAGCCAGGGCAGAGCCTGGTGTCACCAGGATCTGGGCACGTGGGGCAGGAGGCAGGTGGACCCTGTGTAGCCCCCTCATGCCTGCTCCTCTGCTTAACTCTGGAGCCCATCTTCTTTCAGATTTGGGTCCACCTTTGTGGCTCTTCTGCCCCTTAGAGTTGGAAAAAGATGGAAATTTGGGACTTTTGAGAGCAGTTTCCAGTGTGTGGAATGCCTAAGACTTCAGGGTTCACTTTTCTCTCGTAAAATGCTCACCTCATAGGATCTCATGAGATCCTTTCTGTATTTGGAGAATGTCAGTCCTTAAAATATCAGACTACCTGGAAAGAAAACGTGGATTCTATAGCCTCGGCCCTTCCTAAGCCCTCTCCTTGCCTCTTCTGGATTTTGCAGGACTACAGACCACACGGTTGGGAAACCACCTGGAAGACCGAGTCAACAAGTTTTTGCGGCGACAGAATCACCCTGAAGCTGGGGAGGTGTTTGTCCGTGTGGTGGCCAGCTCAGACAAGACAGTGGAGGTCAAGCCAGGGATGAAGTCACGGTTCGTGTGCAGATGTTGTCCCAGTGGGCACCCTGCCTGGTTAACCAGAGCCCCACTTTCTGGCAAGGCTTTAGAGTCTGGCAAGCATAATTTGAGAGCTTTTCATCAATTAGCATGTAGCCACCCTTCTCTCAGCATCCCACACTCTTCAGGGAAGGGGGAATCCCTGTCCGAGTGAGGCTGTCACAGAGAATGGGGTTGCAGCTCTGAAGTGCCTGGGCCAGTGGTCCAAGGGGGCGACCCCACCTGCGTTTCACCTGCGCCACACGGGTCAGAACAGCGAGTCTTGTCTGTGTAAACGGTGATGCATGCAAACAGAAGGCTCTTTGTTCCAGGTTCGTGGATTCTGGGGAGATGTCGGAGTCTTTCCCATACAGAACCAAAGCACTCTTTGCCTTTGAGGAGATTGACGGGGTGGACGTGTGCTTCTTTGGGATGCATGTCCAGGAGTACGGCTCGGACTGCCCCCCGCCAAACACAAGGTAACCCTCAGCCTCCTGATGCGCACACGCCTTGTGCTGTGTCGGTGACCAGGGCTCTAAACATCCTGGGGAACCGCTCCAGCAACCAAACAAGTCAGTTTGGTTTTCCCCTAAGCCAGTGAGAAGGGAAGGGTTTTGATGACTGTTGTGTGTTGAGTACATGGGTTCTGACCCTGATCTTGCTGTGGCCCCTGTCCCACCTGGGGCAGGTGAACTTATGGAGAAGGGGTGGGGACTGCTGCCTGGGCCTGAGTGCTCATTGATGGACCTGTGAAAACATCTCACCTCTGCCAAGAGTTACTTCCTGTTCAATCAGGAATCTGGGTGGATGGGAATCAGAAGTGGCTCTTCCTAGTGGCCCTGGTCTCTCCCTGTCATTGTCACGGTGAGAGATGATATTGCTGCCTAGTTCAGGGGTGAGATTGGATTCCATTGTCGATTGGTAGCAGAGGTTGCTGGTGGTGATTTTCTCATGTCTTGTTTGTGGCCAGTGTAGATGCTATCAGAGCAGTTTATTTCTAGAGCTTTCTTTGGATGCTGGTGTTTGGTTTCACCTTTGGGAGATAACCTGAACTTCGATTAATTTCTCCCTGCCCACCCCCCAGGCGTGTGTACATATCTTATCTGGACAGTATTCATTTCTTCCGACCCCGATGCCTCCGAACAGCCGTTTACCATGAGATCCTTATTGGATATTTAGAGTATGTGAAGAAATTGGGGTGAGTTGAATTCAGATTATCCAGAACTAATAAAACTCTGTCTTTAATTTTCACTGTGGCATTTATTTTGTGAAATAACTTTTTTTTTTTTTTTAACGTTTTCTGTGTTTTTGTTTTGGTGTCCTTATATTCAGAGACAACCCTTCCTGACATCGTCTTGAGCCATGTGGGGCTGGGGCTTTCCCTGCCTTCTGTGTTCTCGCATTCTAGCCTGTTTTTAACACTTTGTTGAGGCATATTTTACATATCATACAATTCACCTATTTCACTTGTACACTTCAGTGATCTCTAGTAATCTCAGCAAGCGATGCAGCCGTCACCCCAACAGTTTGAGAATGCTCTCACGCCGCACTGCCACTCCCATGAGGGCCCTGTGGCCATTTGCTGTTCATCCCTGTTGGACCCCTGTCCTCAGCTGATCTCCTTTGTGTTGTTTTCCTGTGTAGTTACTTCTGTCCCTGCTTTGGTGCCTGTGCCTCACCGTTACTCCTGAAGGCAGGGATGGTTTTGCTCCCTGCTTCCATCTGAGTTGTGTGTGTCCTGCAGGTATGTGACAGGGCACATCTGGGCCTGTCCCCCGAGTGAAGGAGATGACTACATCTTCCACTGCCACCCCCCTGATCAAAAAATCCCCAAGCCGAAGCGCCTGCAAGAGTGGTATAAGAAGATGCTGGACAAGGCCTTCGCCGAGCGCATCATCCATGACTACAAGGTGCGCGTGCCTGGGGAGGGGGCAGGGCGTCTTCACATGTCTTTCTCTCTGCTCACATGGGTTAGAATTAATAGCCACTTTAGGAGAAATGTAAAGCAAAAATTAAAAAAGTTTTAAAGGCATAAACTTAGAGGCAACTTCTCTGCCATCTGTGGAGACTCACAGATGGCAGCTTGAGAACAGAGGTGACACGGCCTCTGAGGCCGTGCGGTCCTTCCCCTGCATCGTGGCCCAGAGCCCCCTCCTCCTCAGAATGTCGCCCAGGCCCCCTAGTCTCACCGCTGCACTTGGTCATTCTCTAGGACATTTTGAAACAAGCAAATGAAGACAGGCTCACCAGCGCCAAGGAGCTGCCCTACTTTGAGGGGGACTTCTGGCCTAACGTGCTGGAGGAGAGCATTAAGGAGCTGGAGCAGGAGGAGGAAGAGAGGAAGAAGGAGGAGAGTACCGCGGCCAGCGAGACCACAGAGGTAACACCGGCCGCGCGCTGAGGCTGCGCTTCAGCGGCCAGGTCCTCAGCAGGGGGCCAGCCTCGTCCACGGTGGTGTTTCCGCACAGCCTCACCGCGTGATCACCCACCGCGGGGCCGGCCTGGGCCTGGACCTGGGCCGCAGCCCAGCCACGGTGCCCAGCTCCACGGAGACGCATGACCTCCTAGGTGGACGGGGGGCCTCGCTCTGGCTTCTCTGGGCAGGACGCCCAGGTCTGAAACCTGGAAAGATGAGAGGAGAGCATCCTGCAGGGAGCCCGGGAGAGATGGGCAGAGGTGCAGACGGGAGTTGTGGTCAGGAAGCAGTCCGTTCACTTTAACACTGACTTGAGGAGGAGGCTCATATTTGCAGGCCTCATGCACTTGCTCTGTTATAGACTGCGCCCTGCTCTCCACTGGGCACTTGTGTGTTTGTGCCCTCGCTCGGGTCACTCTAAGCCCCCGCTGTGTACAGGCCCCATCCTGAGGACTACAGTGGGAACTAGTGAGAGAAGCAGGAGAACAGGCGCATGCGTAGTGCACCCTGAGGTGGTGGAGGAGACACAGGGAAGGTGGATGCGGGCTTTCAGGGAGCCTCATCTGGGGAGGTGGTACATGAGCAGAGACTGTCTAGGGAGAGGAGCCCAAGAGATCCAGGGGAAGGGCCTCCAGCAGGGGGAGGAAGGTGTCAGAGTCTGAGCCGATGTGTCGTGTTTGAGATGCTCAAGTAAGAGCTGATGGTGGTTTAGTTGGACGCGAAGCCGTCAGCGGTGAGAAGCGTAGGATGTTTTTCAAGACTAACAACCCTAAATTTAGGGCGTGTAAGGACAGTTCTGTTTGAAGGCCGCCTGCTAGGTCTGGGCCTCAGAGTCGGTGTTGCAGCCTCTCTGAGGGGAGGTGGACAGGGAGCACCCCTGGGGGATGACCATGAACTGGCTGTGGACCCACTCATCTCGAGAGGCTGCTGGTTGCTGACTGCGCAGCTCTGGGACTCTGGGGGGCCTAGGGCAGCTTGAGGAGCTGCATCTGGAGCCCTGGGCTGGGGGTTCATGTCTGCAGGCTGCTTCTGCCGCCTTGGGTGCTTTAGGGCGTGTCCTCTTTGGAACACAGCCACCCCAGCCCCTTCCAGAATGGAGAATGCCTGGGTGAGGATGTGATGAGCTCTCATGTCACAGGTGGGCCCCAAGGGGCTGTGCTCATTGTCCTTGGCCTGCCAAAATTTTGCCGGGCCTCCCTGGAGGCAGAACCTGTGGGCCTGGAAGATCGGGTGATTTGGGGCTGGAGGTGCTGGGAGGCTGCACTGGTCAGCACCATGCCCACTGGGTCCACATCCAGCCACATCACCTTCCTCTCAGCACTTAGCTCTGAAGGCAGCAGTGTTCATGGCCTGTGAGCAGGCAGGTTGCAGTCCTCTTGGTGGTCACCTGCCTCACCCTGGCTCCCTGGAGCCCCCATGACCAGGAGCTGGTGGCCTGGTGCCTACTGAGCATGGTGCAAGGGGCAGGGTGGGGCCGACAGCCATGCGTCTTGTTGCAGGGCAGCCAGGGCGACAGCAAGAACGCCAAGAAAAAGAACAATAAGAAAACCAACAAGAATAAAAGCAGCATCAGCCGCACCAACAAGAAGAAGCCCAGTATGCCCAACGTGTCCAACGACCTGTCCCAGAAACTCTACGCCACCATGGAGAAGCACAAAGAGGTGGGGGCAAGCAGGGTGGGGCGGCTGGGCACCTAACGGGGAGCCCCCGCCAGGCAACACCAGGCGCTGCTCACAGCCGCGCTCAGCCCCGGCGACGTCAGGAGGCGGGCTTGGTCCTTCCCTTCACGGGGCTGACGTGGCTCCTCCCTGCACCCCCAGGTCTTCTTTGTGATCCACCTCCATGCTGGGCCCGTCATCCATACGCTGCCCCCCATCGTCGACCCTGACCCCCTGCTCAGCTGTGACCTCATGGATGGGCGGGATGCCTTCCTTACGCTGGCCCGGGACAAGCACTGGGAGTTTTCCTCCTTGCGGCGCTCCAAGTGGTCCACGCTGTGCATGCTGGTGGAGCTGCACACCCAGGGTCAGGACCGCTTCGTCTACACCTGCAACGAGTGCAAGCACCACGTGGAGACGCGCTGGCACTGCACCGTGTGCGAGGTGAGTGCTCCCGGGCTGCGCATGTGTGCTGCATGGGACTTGTAGTTAACTTCTCCAGGGAGAGAAGGACCAGGTGAAGAAGGCTTATCTGTGCACCGGTCCATTGGTTTTGAGGTTGATTTGGGTTCATACGAGAGGCCTGGATGTGGAGAGGTTCCTGCCGTGTGCCCGTGCCAGGGTCCCTTCAGGGTTCGGCCTGGGGCCTAGTCCAGGCCACACGTCCTGGGGTAGGGGGCAGTTGGTGAGCTTCCCTGGGAGACTGTGTTTGTGCTGACCTTTCCAGGGTGAGGAGACGCTCACAGGGCACCACGTTATTTTACTCTCCGTTTCATTAGCACCAGCCCAGTGTCTCGGACGTGAGCAGGCCTCTTGGTGCAGGGCGGGGACCCAGACAGGAGAGCACAGTGGGTCCTGGTTACACTTGCGGTGGCCCCAGCTCTGCCCTTGCCAGGAGGCCGAGGATGCCGGGAGCCTTCCCTTTGTGGAGGCTTCAGCCCCAGTGCCCCTGAGCTGCCCTGCAGAGCTCTAGGGACACCTCAGAGGCACTCAGGGACTCCCCCACGGCATGGGCCAGCAGCTCGGGAGAGGCACAGGGACCGCCAGAAGAGAGAGTGGCTGGGGCAGTGGCCTCCGGAGCTTTCTGGGGTGCAGGTGTTCCCAGGAGGGAGGCTCTGGGGAGCAGACGTGTTCGGCATCTTTGAGCCTCTCATTGAGGGACTGGGTGCCAGGGCTGCTGGTTGTGGCTGCGTGCTGACTTGTCCCCTGTCCTCGCCCGCAGGACTACGACCTCTGCATCAACTGCTACAACACGAAGAGCCACACCCACAAGATGGTGAAGTGGGGGCTGGGCCTCGACGACGAGGGCGGCAGCCAGGGCGAGCCGCAGTCCAAGAGCCCCCAGGAGTCGCGGCGCCTGAGCATCCAGCGCTGCATCCAGTCGCTGGTGCACGCCTGCCAGTGCCGCAACGCCAACTGCTCACTGCCGTCCTGCCAGAAGATGAAGCGGGTGGTGCAGCACACCAAGGGCTGCAAGCGCAAGACCAACGGCGGCTGCCCGGTGTGCAAGCAGCTCATTGCCCTCTGCTGCTACCACGCCAAACACTGCCAAGAAAACAAGTGCCCCGTGCCCTTCTGCCTCAACATCAAACACAAGCTCCGCCAGCAGCAGATCCAGCACCGCCTGCAGCAGGCCCAGCTCATGCGCCGGCGGATGGCCACCATGAACACCCGCAACGTGCCTCAGCAGAGCCTGCCTTCCCCTACCTCAGCGCCGCCCGGGACCCCCACGCAGCAGCCCAGCACTCCCCAGACGCCGCAGCCCCCCGCCCAGCCCCAGCCCTCGCCTGTGAGCATGTCACCAGCCGGCTTCCCCAGCGTGGCCCGGACTCAGCCACCCACGACGGTGTCCACCGGGAAGCCCACCAACCAGGTGCCCGCCCCGCCGCCCCCCGCCCAGCCCCCACCCGCGGCGGTGGAGGCGGCCCGGCAGATCGAGCGGGAGGCCCAGCAGCAGCAGCACCTGTACCGGGTGAACATCAACAACGGCATGCCCCCGGGGCGCACGGGCATGGTGACCCCGGTGAGCCAGATGGCCCCCGTGGGCCTGAACGTTCCCCGGCCCGGCCAGGTCAGCGGGCCCGTCGTGCCCACCCTGCCAGCCGGGCAGTGGCAGCAGGCGCCCATCCCCCAGCAGCAGCCGATGCCGGGCATGCCCCGGCCCGTGATGTCCATGCAGGCCCAGCCAGCCGTGGCCGGGCCCCGGATGTCCGGTGTGCAGCCGCCCCGGAGCATCTCGCCCGGCGCCCTCCAGGACCTGCTGCGGACCCTGAAGTCGCCCAGCTCCCCGCAGCAGCAGCAGCAGGTGCTCAACATCCTCAAGTCCAACCCTCAGCTGATGGCAGCTTTCATCAAACAGCGCACGGCCAAGTATGTGGCCAGCCAGCCCGGCCTGCAGCCACAGCCTGGCCTCCAGGCCCAGCCCGGCCTGCACCAGCAGCCCGGCCTGCAGAACCTGAATGCCATGCAAGCCAGCGGGCCGCGGCCTGGCGTGCCTCCGCAGCAGCAGGCCATGGGTGGCCTGAACCCCCAGGGCCAAGCCCTGAACATCATGAACCCGGGCCACAACCCCAGCATGGCGAGTATGAACCCGCAGTACCGAGAGATGCTGAGGAGGCAGCTCCTGCAGCAGCAGCAGCAGCAACAGCAGCAGCAACAGCAGCAGCAGCAGGGCAGCGCCGGCATGGCCGGGGGCATGGCAGGGCACAGCCAGTTCCAGCAGCCCCCAGGCCCCGCGGGCTACCCCCCTGCCATGCCGCAGCAGCGGATGCAGCAGCACCTCCCCATGCAGGGCAGCGCCATGGGCCCGATGGCGGCTCAGATGGGGCAGCTCGGCCAGATGGGGCAGCCCGGGCTGGGCGCAGACAGCACCCCCAACATCCAGCAGGCCCTGCAGCAGCGGATTCTGCAGCAGCAGCAGATGAAGCAGCAGATGGGGTCCCCGGGCCAGCCGAACCCCATGAGCCCCCAGCAGCACATGCTCTCAGGACAGCCTCAGGCCTCGCACCTCCCCGGCCAGCAGATGGCCACATCCCTCAGTAGCCAGGTGCGGTCTCCGGCCCCTGTCCAGTCTCCGCGGCCCCAGTCCCAGCCTCCACATTCCAGCCCGTCGCCACGGATACAGCCCCAGCCTTCACCGCACCACGTCTCGCCCCAGACTGGTTCCCCCCACCCAGGACTCGCAGTCACCATGGCCAGCTCCATAGATCAGGGACACTTGGGGAACCCCGAACAGAGTGCAATGCTCCCGCAGCTGAACACCCCTAACCGGAGTGCGTTGTCCAGTGAGCTGTCCCTGGTCGGCGACACCACGGGAGACACCCTAGAAAAGTTTGTGGAGGGTTTGTAGCATTGTGAGAGCATCACTTTTTTTTCCCCTTTCATGTTCTTGGACCTTTTGTACTGAAATCCAGGCATCTGGGCTCTTTTTATTCCTAGATGGAACTGCTACTTCCAAGCCATGGAAGGGTAGATTGCTGTTTAAAGAAACAATACAAAGAATATATTTTTTTGTTAAAAACCAGTTGATTTAAATATCTGGTCTCTCTCTCTCTTCTCTCTCTTTTTGTTTTTGTTTTTTCGTTTTTGTTTTTTGTTTTGGGGGGAGGGGGGTTTTGTTTGGATTCTTTTGTCGTCATTGCTGGTGACTCATGCCTTTTTTTAACGGGAAAAACAAGTTCATTATATTCATATTTTTTATTTGTATTTTCAAGACTTTAAACATTTATGTTTAAAAGTGAGAAGAAAAAAAATAATATTCAGAAACTGATTCCTGAAATAATGCAAGCTTATAATGTATCCCGGTAACTTTCAGACGTTGCGGGAAGATTTTTTCTATAGTGAACTCTGTGGGCGTCTCCAAGTATTACCCTGGACGCTAGGGATTGGCTCCTGCGTGCACACACGTACACACCCACACACACGTCTATCTATACATACTGGCTTAAGCCAAACTCTTGTCTTGCAGATGTAGAAATTGTTGCTTTGTTTCTCTGATAAAACTGGTTTTAGACAAAAAATAGGGATGATCACTCTCTTAGACCATGCTAATGTTAATAGAGAAGAAGCATTCTTTTCTTTCTTCTATGTGAAACTTGAAATGAGGAAAAGCAATTCTCGTGTAAATCATGCAAGCGCTATAATTACTATAAATAAGAAAATTCAAGAAGATCCAATCACTGTATAGAATGGTAAAGCACCAACTCATTTCTTATATCATATTGTTAAATAAACTGTGTGCAACAGACAAAAAGAAGGGTGGTCCTTGAATTCATGTACATGGTATTAACACTTCGTGTTCGGGGTCTTTTGTTATGAAAATGCTGTTTTCAACATTGTATTTGGACTATGCATGTGTTTTTTTTCCCCCCATTGTATATAAAGTACCGCTTAAAATTGATATAAATTACTGAAGTTTTTAACATGTATTCTGTTCTTTAAGATTCCTGTAAGAATGTTTAAGGTTTTTATTTATTTATATATATTTTTGGAGTCTGTTCTTTGTAAGACATGGTTCTGTTTGCTCACGGAGGAGAGGCGGGGGCTGTGGTCCTGCCGGCTGTTGGGGGAGCAGCTGGGCTCGGCTGGGGCCGCGCAGGTCCTGCTTGGCTGCCAACAGAAGAGCCCCAGCCAGAGCTGGGGGCACCAGTGGGCCTGAAGCAGCACTTTGTCTCCCGTCCACTCCCCGTCCTAGCCACCCCCACCCCCACCACACCCCAGTTCCTACCTGCCAGTCCCTGAGCTCCTGCAGAGGGTGTCCTGGGGACTGGAGGAGTCTGCGGCCCGCCCCTCACCCTGGCTTAGCAAGGGAGGATGCCATCACGGCCCCCTGGGCTGGGCTGGGCAGACGGGGCGCCGGCCCACCCTTGCCCACATGAGGGGCTGCTCTGGGGGCCGCTGGGGGCACGGCGCAGAGCACTGAATGCCAGCCCCACCGTGATGAGAGGAGGCCTCCAGCTTCGAGCGACGCTTGCACTTGGCCACCACCCGGTCCTTCCCCTATCTCTGCTCCGGTTCCAGGGGTCCTTACTGAGGGGGTGACACGCAAGGTCCTGAGCACTGTAGAAATGACATCTCAGAAGAGGACCACCAGCAGGAGAGCTGAAGTGCCTTCTCTGGTCTGTGTAGTCCCGCCCTGCCTCCCATTCCCTCAGCCCCCAACCATGGGGGTCTAGGTCTAGGGTCGTGATGTTCAACTTGGAAATCATGGCCCAAATAGCTCTCCTTTTGGCCCTGAATTCATAGAAATATTTCCAAAATAATGTGAGTTGAGAGTGTAAATTTGAGGAAACTCTCTTAAGAACTGAGTTGTGACACAGCTTTGAATCTTGTTCTAATATTGTACATCTAGTCAGGTAAGTCTTCAGACTACCATCTTCTCCACCATCCAGCCCCACCCATCGCCAGAGAGAAACAAGGCCAGACCCAAGGCCACATGCCATCCCTGCTCCAGCCCCTCTCCTTGGTTCTACAGCCTTCTACAGCAATGAGAGCACCCTGGGCTGTCTGTGTTCACACAAGAAGTGTGGGCCTTCTGGGCCCTGGAGAAGCAGCTTCAGGCCCACACTCCAGATGCACAGCCCTTTAATCTGGCCAGTGGGGAGTCTCTTTTAGGTCATCCTGGAGTCCAAAGTTCTGTACTGACCTCATCCTCTTGGAAGTCCCATGCAATCTTGTTGCCAAAGGATGCGGCCAAGGGTGTGGTCCGGATGCTAACCCGGCACTTGGCACAAGGAAGTTTCTGTGTGAGCCGGAAAGCCCTGACACGGTATCTCACGTGCTGTCTACTTAAAAGAAGATAAAAGCCCTATATTTGTAATCAAAAAGAGGAAACTTGAAATGTGCTGGTGTTTATAATAAAAGCTGGTAAAACTGCTTGGATTCAAAGATGGTTCCAGTTGGCTAATGACCCTGAGAATTAGCTTAGCAGCCAAGTCATAAGATATAGGGGTTCAGTTGATTTTGTCTAGTCATGTGTTTGTTTTTGAGAATTTAGCTTGTTAAAAAGAGGAGTTGGCTGCAATATCTGGGTAACAAAAGGTGAAAAGCCTTCTAATATCTCAGTCTGAAGACATGTAACTTTCTTTTGATTGCTGTTAAGTGGAACCAAAAATTTTATTTGAGCCAAAATATGCTTTTAGAACTATGTGAGAAAATAAGCTACTTTTGGCAATTACCTGGTCAGTGGTTAGGGCTCCCCATGTCCGCTGCAGGGGGCATACATTTGATCCCTGGTTAGAGCTAAGAAACTGCAAGCTGTGCAGCATGGCCAAAGAAAGCTACCCTGAAGAAGCAAAACCGAGTATGGGGGGCAGCCAGGAAGCCCTTGACCCAAGGCCAGTGTTGGGAAGTAGACGCTGTGTATATGCAGGAGCGGGTGGGGCTGGGGTCAGCATCCACCTGGGATCACGAAGCCACACTGTGTTACTCAAAGTCAAGAGCATGGGAACCGTCGGTCGTTAGATACTTACCTGAGTAGCACCCAGGCTGACACAGACAAGGCTGAGAAACTGACAAGGAGCTGGTGGTGCAAGTGGTGCCTTCAAGGAGCTCTTGCCTCTATATAGAGGATGGACTTGGATCCAGTGACTATATCATGACTGAAATTACTTCACTAAATTGAAGGATTCAAAGGGCACTGACAGAACACCCCGAGGAAGCGGTTCAGGTGTCGGGATCAGGAAGAGACCTCGGGGTGGGAGTTCCCTTGGCCGTGAGCAAGCCCCTCTGCCTTCCCAGCCTTGTGAAAAGTAGCAACACTAGGTAACAAGTGCTGTTCAGATGTGTGTCCACCCCTCTGTAAGGTGGGAGAACAGAGGCAGCATCTGGCCTGAATTCATGAGCACCCAGGGCGGACGTGGGCCCCAGTCAGACTCGCGCCTTGTGCTGGAAAGGAGCTTTTCCTCCAGCCTTGAGAATAGTCCTATGACCATCCCCTCCCCCACCTCCGCCCCGCACGGCTTCTATTCCACAGGTTCGCTGTGAGCTCTGGGGTACCCTGGCGAGACGGGCACTGTGGTACAGCATAGCCTCTTGAGCATCACTGACAGTGGTAGGTGGTCACAGGTCCTCACAAAGGACCATGTGGCTACTTTGGCACCAGAGAAGAAAGGATGACAGTGTCAGTCAATGAGAGTAGCCACAGCTTCCAGCTCCCGGTGTAGATGACCCCTGACCCACCTCCCACCTGATGCCTAGAGAGCGCTTAGGTGTGGAAAGGGGTTTAATGTCTGATCATGGGTCCCCATGGCTTGTAAACTTTTTATAGTGGTGATATATAAGCAGATTGATGATATGGATCCAATAAAGGGTCCTCGAGGAAGGGGGTCATATTTAGGGAATGTTGCAAGTGAGGTGAGGGCCCTGCGTCCCACAAGTCATTCAGGAAACTGTCCAGAGAGAGGATACTCCCGGAAAGGATGGCAAGGGGCCTGTGGGGTCCTTTCTGAGCCCATGCAGGCTCCCCTCACACCTGGGCACAGGGTTGGGGCCACAGAAGACTAGGGGTAAGGCCACAGAAGAGGGCTGCCTCATGCCACTGCACAGAGAGGGAGAGTCCTGGGGATCAGATGCCAGCACCGCAGCTGTGCTCCCAAAGCCAAGAGATGTAGAGAAAAGAGCAGGGGGGCCCAGGGGGCCAGTCAGGAGGCACTCAGAGCTGACAGGAGCTCAGCCACCAGAAACGGGATCACCCGTGAGAGTCAGGTCTCCACCCTCGAGAGCACAGGGGACTATCGGGTTCCTGGGGGGCTGCTTCTCACTGTTCCCCGCCCTCCAGATACTTGAGTTCTGAGCTGTGGTTTCCTGGGCGAGGAGGAGGGGTCCTCATGTGGGAAGCGGGCAGTGGGTGGCATCGAGCCGCAGACCCTTTCCCCTGGGAATGAGCACGCCTGCTGCCTCCAGCTGATGTTCAGAGAAGCACCGGGTCTGTCCACTCAGGAAATGTTTATTGATTGGCTCCTGAGCAGCGACAAGTGAGGCAAGGTTCAAAGATGGGTCCAGCTGGTCTCTCCGTCAGGTCGAGGATCGCAGGCCGTTCCACTGTTGAGGAAACACGCGATCCTCTAGTGCCGTGTGTCCCGAGGGACAGTGCTTCCATCTCAAGCTTAACGTGCGTGCAGATAAATTATCCGGGATCTTGCTAGCATCTTGATTCTTACTGATGGATGGGAGCGTATGTCAGAATTTCCTTCTTGTCTGAATAATATTCCACTGTACGTATAGAGCATATTTTGTTTACCCATTCATCAATCAATGGACACTTGGGTTGCTCTCACCTTCTGGCTATTGTATTGAATAAAAATGCAGTGGGCATTTTTCATGGCCCTCAGCTTACCCCTAGGAGAAGGCAGTGACTTCTGTGAAAGGAGTGAGCAGCCTCACAGTGGCCACAATGATAGAGAGATCGAGGGGTCTCCCTCTGCCTACCACTCCCTCCATTTCTCTCTCTGCTCTCCCCAAGCGACTCCCCACCGGTCTCCATCAATTCAACTCAAGTACCTCTGCCTCTACTCATTCTTTTCCTTCTTCCACTTTTCTTATTTGCGTAGTGCCTGAAATCTGATCATGACCTCCTCAAGACTGGCTTGGATCCCTGGGCACTTTAAAAAGCCACAGTTCCCTGGGTTACCAGAGGACTCAGTATCACAAAGATCTGTGACTAAGGGTATGTCTCTGAAGGCCACAGGCCAAGAGAGGACAGAGGGGCCTGGTAGGTGTGTCTGGAACCCAATAACTTTGCCCTGGGTCCCGCCTGTCTTGGCAGAGGCCGGCCCACCCCCCCCACCCCATCCCCACCACCAACTGAAGCCTAGGTTTCCCTCCTCCCTTTGCTAAATACCACTTCCTCTTTCTGTAATAAGAGGGCTCCCCAGGCTAGATCTATTGCCCCATCGACCAATGTGTCAGCACTTACCAGAGATGGTTGCCTGAGTGGAGTGAACAACACATGAAATGTGAGGCTGAGACCCCTCCGTTCAGTGACTTCCTGGGAACCCTATGTCTGGGACTAGCTGTGTGTCTGGAGTGTAGCGAGGGAGGGATCAGGCAGGGGTCAGGTTATGCAGGACTGAGGCTGAGGGAGGATTTTGGAATTGATTATGTGCAGGGAAATCCTTGGAGTGCCCTGACTGAGGAGTCTACCATCAGTGGCTGTGCAGAGAATGGGGGCGGGGGGGGGGGGGAGGGGCGGGGCGGCGGTGTCAGTGAGGAGGCTGCTGGAGTCTCCAGGTGAGCAACCTCCGGCTCTTCCATCCAGATGGGCCTACCTCTTCAAGGTTCCCCTTCTCAGCTGCTTAAGCCTGGAACTTGGCAATCATGCTTGACACCTTCCTCGTGTTAAGTATTCCCCGTCACATCCCCTCCCGCACGGCCTCAGCTACGTCCAGGCCCCACTGGAGGACACTCTCCCAGCTCCTGTCCTTTGCAGATCCTGTCACAATCTCAACTCGTTTCTGTGCAGTTATTTACCACTCGTTTGTGGCAGCCAGTCTTCAGTGTACCTCAGTCATCAGGGGGCCGCCTGAGCCCCACTTCAGGCGTTGCCAGAGAAATCTGCGTTTTACGTGGCTTGGAGCTCTGTGACGTTGACGGTCCGAATCCGCAACCAAATTCACCTCCAGGAGGGCAAGAGAATTGGAATGAATGCATAAGCCCAGTTTTGCTGGTGGGCCTTGGCTCCAGAGTTTTGGTGTAAGCAAGCCAAGCCCGAAATTCTCCTTTTTCACACTTTTTAGCTATCTGGCCTGACTTGGTTGGAAGAGACTGACTTCCAGCAGTCTGGACCAGAGGCCGGGGACAAAGACCCCGAAGATGTTAGCTGCTTCTGCCGCGGAGCCGCTTTTTCACGCTGTTCGCGGAGGGTGCGAATATCTGCACCCGGTTTCTGGGACGCACATACGGAAGCCCAGTTGCGGGCTATTGCCCGGGCGGCCCCGCGCGAACGGCCGTCGCCCTTGACAACGCGACACAAGGTCGTGGGGGTCCCGCCCCCAGGCCCGACTGTCCCCGCGCGGGCCGGCCGCGCCCGACCACAGAGGGTCCCGCCCACCCGCCGGCGCAGACGGCGGACGGGCACCCGGGCGCGCGCCGTGACGTCACCGCGCCGCGCCCGGAGAAAGCCCCGCCCCGCCCCCGCCCCCGGCGCGCGTGGCTGTCCGGGACGCCGGAGGAACGACATGGCTCGGGAGCTGCGGAAGCTGCTGCTGTGGGGCCGCCGCCTCCGGGCGCCGGCGCTGGCGGCTGCCTGCGGAGGTGAGGGCGACCGGACAAGGGCGGGTGGGAGGTGAGCCGGGGCGGGGACCCGCGGAGCCTCCGGGTCCCCACAGCCCCTATTCTCTGTGGGACGCGCGGTGGCGGCTCTCCCTCATGCGGCGCGGGAGGTTCTGTGAGGCTTATGCTCCCAGCGCGCGGCGAACGCTGAGCGCTCGGTGCGTCCTGGGGGCACCTGACTCGGCCCGAGCTGCGGGTTTCTCCGGAGGTGACGGGGTTGAGCCCGTGCCCGCGTGACTGCCTACAGTAGAGGCTGGTCAGGCCGGGTTGAGGCGGAGAGGCCGCCGGCAGGTTCGGGGAGTTGAAACCAAAGGGCGCGTGTGCGCTGGCAGCGGGCTTCACTCGGGGGTTACCTCAGACCCTTGGCTGCGCTCGGTTCCTCCCCTCCCCCAAGTGGAATGGCCCCTTGTCCCATCGACACACCTGAGGGCCCGCTCGGCCCGGCGCGCGGCGGCGAACCAGAAAACCGGCCCCGGGCCCTCGCGCAGCCCCGGACTCTGGGGTTGTTGACCTCTGTAACCCAGGGCTTGAAATTGGGAGGTGCTCAAATCAATGTTGGAAAAAAACCCATGACCGCAGTCCCTTCTCTCACTCCCCACTCGGAAGTCACGGCGGGTGAACGTCTTGGCGTTCCTTCCTGGTTCTGCACACAAACAGTTACACACGTATAAATACACACATCTAACGATTTTTACGTAAAAAGGCCTAAACCGTTTATGCTTTGTGCTACAGATTTTTTTTTTAAGCTCCAGGATGGCTTACACATGTTTTCTGTTTGTATGTATCAGTTTACGACTTTACAAGGCCGCGTAGTATTCTGTGTTACGGACTACGTATCATCGTTTACTTAACGTTGTGCTGTTGGCGGACGTTATAAAGATGATTTCCGAGGGTTTGGTTTGATTGGCGGGTTTTGGGTTGTTTTGGTGGTATTTTTTTTTTTTTTTGCTCTGGTCATTACGGTGCTATTTAGAATGGGCGAGTATTTAATCTTTGTGACCATGCATGGCATTTATTTAGAATTACAGAATTAGAATTTTAGAATTGATGGTTCACAGCGTGTGCATATTTAAAATGTTACCTGATGTTGCCAAATTACTGTCCAAAAAGGCTTGAGCAATTTATATTTCCATTAGCTGGGAACGAAACCACCTATAGCAAAGCATCTTCTCCAGCACTGGGTATTAGCTCTTTTCCAAACTTGTATTATATCTTGTTTAACTTATATTTGCATGGGTGTTTTCGTCTGTTTTACAGCTTTTTCTGTTACCTGAGTTTAAAATGTTGCAGTCTCTTTTTTTAAACAATGATTTTTGAAAATATCATACATTAACAGATAAGACAGCTGTAGTTTTTATTACTGTTACTTGTATCCAACACCTTCCTTCTTTTGGTGTTTATTTCCTGTTTTACCAGAGTATACCCTTGTGTTAGTTTTGCAGAAAAAGACAATGGGTTGTATATTCTTAAAGCCCCACCGTGTCTAAAATTATTTTTATTTTTCCCTCATACTTGTAGTTTGGATGGGTATTGCATTCCAGGTCAAAATAATTTCCTTCAAAGACTGATAGTTCTCTATTGTCTTCTAGCATCTTCATTAAAGGGGAGCAGTCTTGTCAGTTTGATTCTTGTGTTCTTTGGTAGCTGACTTGTCTCTCCACCCCGCTGCCCTTGGGAGAGAAAGAAAGAGATTTTCTTTTCTTTTTACTCCTCATGTTCTAAGATGTTCTGATCATGTGTGTTTATAATTCATTCTTTGTACCATTCTTTTTCTAAAATTTATTATTTATTTACTTCGGTAGCGCTGGGTCTTTATTGCGGGGGGCGGGCTTTCTCGAGTTGCGGTGAGCGAGGACTTCTCACTGTGGTGGCTTCTCTTGTGGAGGTTTTAAGTGTGCAGTTTCAGTAATTGTGGTGCAGGGGTTTAGTTGCTCCGTGGCATGTGGGATCTTCCTGGACAGGAATCGAACCTGTGTCCCGTGCATTGGCAGGTGGATTCTTAACCACTGGACCACCAGGAAATCCTGTATCATTCTTACTCTTTTGGTTGGCATTGCCAAAACAAGACTGTGAGGCAGCCACAGTAAGAACGGTTGGTGCTTAAGTTAACTTTTCTATTCTCTACCATCTAGAGCCTTGCCTGGCATTGGCATTTTTCTTCACAAGAGTTCAGGTAGACTTCTGGAGTTCCAGGCTGTTTTCAGAATGTGGGGAGTCACTTGCCAAATTTCCCTCTCTCAGTAAAGCAGCTGTGTGTGTGGCTAATTTAACATGACGATAAAGGTTTTGATGGTTAACTGCTTAAACTCTGAATGGCAGTACCATCTGTATAGGGTGCTGGGGCTTAGAGCCAGCACCAGAGAAGCCTGTAGACAGAGGAGGGATCTGTGGCCTGCTGTCCAGAGGCGCCAGGCGGTCTTTAGTCCATGGGGCACTTGGTTAGGATGAGGGGCCCGAGTGGTCTGCACTGTCCTGCAGAAGAGCAGACCAACCCAAATGTAATAGACGAGCAAAGACCTAATTAGTTTCTGGCGGAGGAATTGATCAGAACTACGAAGGAGGATCCCCAAGCTTCTTGCTCCTCCTGGGCATACGGCTTCAGGCTGCAGGAGGTGGGAAGTCGGGGTGGCGAGTAACCACTGAAGGGAAAATGAACAGTTCTCGCCCCCCAGTGTCAAAATACCAGGTTATAACGGGACAGAGGAGGGACTGTTTCAGAGACTGTTGGTGCTCCTCTCAAACCGGGATACCAGCTCAGGATCCGTGAAAATGTGTCCACTTCACTCTGAGGTGAGATGCTCAAGTTCAAAGCCAGAGGATTTTCCTCTCCTGCATTCTTGGTACCTTCAGTGCAGCAGCTAGATATTTTTTCTTTCTTTTTGAAAAATTTAATTATTTATTTTGACTGTACTGGGTCTTCACTGTGGCACGTGGACTTAGTTGCAGCATGTGACATTCCCCAACCTGGGGAAGTCCCCAGCTCCCTGCGTTGGAGTGCGAAGTCTTAGCCACTGGGCCACCAGGGAAGTCCCCTAGAATTTTTCTCAAACACGCTCTAATCGCTCTTGGTACAGAACACTAGCGTTTTGCTAGGAAGCTGCTGGTTGCTTAGTCCACACAGAGATTTACCTGTAGTTCTGTAGCACTTAGTAAAGGTAGATTTCCAGATGTTTCTGCTATCACTGGTTATATCTGCTAAAGCCACTAGAAATTAAAGGTGATGAAAGTTGTAGCTTGGAGAGCCAGTATCTACTTGGGCACATTATTTCCACCTGATTTTTGTTGCTCAGAGATCAGGTAAATTGAATTTAGGAGTACCTGAGTCGTGGGTGTAACTAATTTTGAAAGAATGGCTGTTATTTAACAGCTGTATAATCAAGAAACGTGATTAGGATATTAAGAATTAATTTTGAGATAGCCAAAATGAATACCATATTTGAAAGGAACAAGCTGTGGTAAAGAAGGTGGCGCAGTGGTAAAGAATTCACCTTCCAATGCAGGAGAAGCAGACCTGGGTTCGATCCCTGGGTCAGGAAGATCCCCTGGAGTAGAAAATGGCAACCCACTCCAGTATTCTTGTCGTGGAGAATCCCATGGACAAGAGGAACCTGGCGAGCAGGCTACAGTCCAGGGGGTCAAAAAGAGTTGTGCGTGACTACATGCATGCGCGCACGCACACATACAGCAACACTGTTGAGGACAGAATAGTTGGTGCGGGTCTTCCTAAAGAGCCAGGGTAGGGAGGTGGCGGGCATGTGCTGGGAAGGTGGAGTGAGCAAAGCATGTCCTGTGCTCCTTCTGAAGTTTGCACACACCGACATCCCAGCATTTTCAGAGTGGCGTCCTGGGGGGATTTTCCATGAAACTTACTTGTAGAGTAGTAAAACATTTCATTTCAACCTTTGTGATGAGAAGTTTTTCTAAAAGACTTAATCACAGCATAACAGAATCTTAGGGTCATTGTGAATGTTAATTTAGTGTCTTCTGTTGTAACACGCAGACCCCTGCAGGACCGCTGTAAAACGTCCCACACTGAAACTGCGTCCTGAGTGTTTCTGTTTTTAGCCTCTGTTACTCTTTTGAACTTGCCAGGCCTCTGGAGCTGTGTTCCCTGCTACTCTCCGTTTTCAGGTGAGGGTTGGAAAGCTACATCAAAAATTTGTTAGCAAATTTTTTTTTAAAGGAGAGGAGAATTCTAGGTGGGAACAGGATATTCTTGTTTAACTGAAGCTCAGTATGTGGATTTTATGTGTTGTATTTTGGCCGTTCAGAAATGCCCTTCCCTTTTGGTTTTGTTATGTTTCTTTGGATTCAGGAGTTGATGTTTCTTGATAGTGTTAGTATTGCTTAGTAGTGAATGATTAGAACAGGTCATCGGAGAAGGCAATGGCACCCCACTCCAGTACTCTTGCCTGGAAAATCCCATGGACGGAGGAGCCTGGTGGGCTGCAGTCCATGGGGTCGCTAGAGTTGGACACGACTGAGCGACTTCACTTACACTTTTCACCTTCATGCATTGGAGAAGGAAATGGCAACCCACTCCAGTGTTCTTGCCTGGAGAATCCCAGGGACGGGGAAGCCTGGTGGGCTGCTGTCTATGGGGTTGCACAGAGTCGGACACGACTGAGGTGACTTAGCAGCAGCAGCAGAACAGCTCATGAAACAGTAAGAAATAGTGAAAATATTCAGGAGTGCTAGAGATAAGAACTAGAAAATTTTAAAGGAAAGAAATCTTTATTTGATATATACATAGAAAGTGAAGAGTTTTCTGTCTAGAATATTGATACACTTTAAACAGGACTTACCTCAAGTGGTTACAGAACTTAAGAAACAAAATTCAGTTGTGAATAGCTAACCTGAGATATCTGGTGAAATTTGAGAGATAATGGAACCATCCAAACCAACTTACTGAAAAGCAGAGAATTTCATGGTTACGAACATAAAGCATAAAACTGTGGTAAAATAGTTGGCGGTGTTATGGAAAAAAAGCCTGAGGCTGCATTCCAAAGAACTTCGTTTTTTCCAGTATTGTATTTTCCCTTTTTGGGAGAGGGTTAATTCTCCTTCTCTTTGATGTGGAAGTACCTTTAGTTTGCAGAATTTTAAACTTTACAAGTAAATTTATTAATTTTTCTTTTTATAGAATCTGAAGCTTTAACTTAGAAATATTAGGTTGATATTAGATGAGTGAATTTCAAACGTTTTTGTCACGTTTTCCCAGTAAGAAATGCATTCATATCATGACCTGTACAAATACATGTACATACTTAGCTGAAAGAGTTTTGTAAATACTTAACCGTATTATCTTTGTGTTCTTTTAAAAATTTTTTTATTATAGTTTTATTTATTTATTTATTGGTCGTGGTGGGTCTTCACTGCTCTGTGGGCTTTTTTCTAGTTGCAGCGAGCGGGGGCTCCTCTCTGGTTGGGGTGCACAGATTGCTCACGGCGGTAGCTTCTCTTGTTGCGGAGCACAGGCTCTAGGGCCAGCGGGCTTCAGTGGGTGTGGCTCACGGGTTTACGTGCTCTGAGGCAGGGGGATCTTCCCATATCAGGGATTGAACCTGTGTCTCATTCGTTAGCAGGCAGATTCTTTACCACTGAGCCACCGGGGAAGCCCTATGCATTCTTTTACTTTCTGTTTCATTAAACAAACAAAAATTCTGACCTAGCTCACTGAATTGGCTTCATAACCAGCAGTCTTGACCTGCATTCTGAGAAACAGTGTCCTGTGGCTGTACCGTCCGAGGAAACGGTGCGTGTTTATCCAGGGCCTGTGACCTCAGACTGTCACGGCCACTGCAGCATGTGCCCTGCAGTGTGGCAGCATCAGTTCTGCACACACCCCCGCAGTGCCTGCAGTGGGCCTGGGACTGCCCGGGTGCTGTGGGCACCCAGGAGACAAGATGGGCAGGAGTCTTGGCCTCTGCAGTGCTGCCCTGGAGTGCGGTCAGCGCGGACGGGAACGCGCTATGGGGATGTCACACGATAAGCCCCGTGAAGAGAGCAGAGTGGGAAGGGGATCCCAGTAGGAGGGGCAGTCGCGGGGGGCCTCACGAGCAGGGTGGCGTGTAAGCAAAGCCTGGGAGGAGGTGAAGGTGTCTGGGAAAGGACGTTCCAAGCAGAGGGAGCAATCGAGGCCAGGGCCCTGAGACAGGACTGGGCTGGCGAAGCAGGGAGACAGCCCGGGGGACAGCCGGGCGGCCAGGGCCGCACTAGGGGTACTCTTGAGCAAGGGGGTTAGCGTCTCGCCATTTTCCTCAACTGCACAGGGAAGATGCGGGCAGTTGGTAAGAGGAGGTATGGAGTTAGAGTTCAAGCTAACGTCATAGAAGTGTCCTGAGAAAACTGCTTTCTGTTTTTATTAGTGAGAAGGTAGTGATGTTTTCCATCACAGCCTGGAACAATGAAAAATCTTCCGTCTGGACTCTCAGCTCACTGCGCAGTGGCTTGAAAAAAAGTCTGTGTGGCAAAGGTTTGTCCACACCCCGCTTCCCTCAGGAAAGAAGAGGGGCTGCCCTGGGCAGGACCCTGTGCACTCAGCCCCTCCCACTGTGCGCTTGCTGGGTCTTGATGCCCAGAGCCCTGGGGCCACCATGTGGCGCCCTTTCCTTCACTTCAGTCAGTTCAGTCACTCAGTTGTGTCCGACTCTGCGACCCCATGGACTGCAGCACACCAGGCCTCCCTGTCCATCAGCAACTCCCAGAGTTTCCTCAAACTCATGTCCGTTGAGTCGGTGATGCCATCCAACCGTCTCATCCTCTGTCGTCCCCTTCTCCTCCCACCTTCAATCTTTCCCAGCATCAGGGTCTTTTCCAATGAGCCAGTTCTTCACATCAGGTGACCAAAATACTGGAGTTTCAGCTTCAGCATCAGTCCTTCCAATGAATATTCAGGACTGATTTTCTTTATGATTGACTGGTTGGATCTCCTTGCAGTTCAAGGGACTCTCAAGAGTCTTCTCCAACACCACAGTTCAAAAGCATCAATTCTTTGGTGCTCAGCTTTCTTTATAGTCCAACTCTCACATCCCTGCATGACCACTGGAAAAACCATAGCTTTGACTAGACAGGCCTTTGTTGGCTAAGTAATGTCTCTGCTTTTTAATATGCTGTCTAGGTTGGTCATAACTTTTCTTCCAAGGAGCAGCCTCTTTTAATTTCAAGCCTGCAGTCACCATCTGCAGTGATTTCGGAGCCCCCCAAAATAAAGTCTTTCACTGTTTCCATTTCTTCCCCATCTATTTGCCATGAAGTGATGAGACCGGATGCCATGATCTTAGTTTTCTGAATGTTGAGGTTTAACCCAACTTTTTCACTTTCCTCTTTCACTTTCATCAAGAGGCTCTTTAGTTCTTCTTTGTTTTCTGCCATAAGGGTGGTGTCCTCTGCGTATCTGAGGTTATTGATATTTCTCCCGGCAATCTTGATTCCAGCTTGTGCTTCTTCCAGCCCTGCGTTTCTCATAATTACTCTGCATAGAAGTTAAATAAGCAGGGTGACAATATACATTGTTGATGTACTCCTTTCCTGATTTGGAACCAGTGTGTTGTTCCATGTCCAGTTCTAACTGTTGCTTCCTGACCTGCATACAGATTTCTCAGGAGACAGGTCAGGTGGTCTGGTATTTCCGTCTCTTTAAGAATTTTCCACAGTTTGTTGTGATGTAGTCAAAGGCTTTGGCATAATCAATAAAGCAGAAATAGATGTTTTTCTGGAATTCTTTTGCGTTTTCGATGATCCAACAGGTTTTGGCAATTTGATATCTGGTTTCTCTGCCTTTTCTGAATCCAGGTTGAAGATCTGGAAGTTCAAGGTTCTCATACTGTTGAAGCCTGGCTTGGAGAATTTAGAGCATTACTTTGCTAGCGTGTGAGATGAGTGCAATTGTGCAGTAGTTTGAGCATCTTTGGCATTGCCTTTCTTTGGGATTGGAATGAAAACTGACATTTTCCAGTCCTGTGGTCACTGCTGAGTTTTCCAATTTGCTGGCATATTGAGTGCAGCACTTTCACAGCGTCATCTTTTAGGATTTGAAATAGCTCAACCGGAATTCCATCACCTCCACTAGCTTTGTTCGTAGTGATGCTTCCTAAGGCCCACTTGACTTCGCATTCCAGGATGTCTGGCTCTAGGTGAGTGATCACACCATCGTGATTATCTGGGTCATGAAGATCTTTTTTGTACAGTTCTTCTGTGTATTCTTGTCACCTGTCCTTAATATCTTCTGCTTCTGTTAAGTCTGTACCCTTTCTGTCCCTTATTGAGCCCATCTTTGCATGAAATATTCCCTTGGTATCTCATTTTCTTGAAGAGAATCTCTAGTCTTTCCCATTCTGTTGTTTTCCTCTATTTCTTTGCATTGATCACTGAGGAAGGCTTTCTTATCTCTCCTTGCTATTCTTTGGAACTCTGCATTCAGATGGGTGTATCTTTCCTTTGCTCCTTTGCCTTTCACTTCTCTTCTTTTCACAGCTATTTGTAAGGCCTCCTCAGACATCCATTTTGCCTTTTTGCATTTCTTTTTCTTCACTTAACCCTCTCCTGATGGACCTTTAGGTTGTTTGCTAGCTTCATTCCTTTTTTTTTTTTTTAAGTCACTGCCAACAGTTTTTTACCCTTCACCAGTGCCAGCACAGCAGTACTTTATAAATGTTTGTCAGTCTGATAGTGAAAATGTTACTGGTTTTACTTATTTAAAAAAAAAGTGTTTCGTTTTGGCCGTGCTGCATCTTCATTGCTGTGTTCAGGCTTTTCTTGAGCTGTGGAGCACGGGTTTCTCTTGAGGTGTGTGCAGGCGTCTCAGTGCGCTGGCTTCTCTTGTGGATCGCGGGCTTCCGGAGTTGCAGCGTGCCACCTTAGTTGCCCCATGGCGTGTCCCTCCCGGGATCACACCCGCGTCCCTTGCATTGGCAGGTGGATTCGTAACCACTGGACCACCAGGGAAGTCTTCTATCTTGTTTGAAGAGGCAGTTTTTTAGTTACGAGTGTGGTAATGCATCCTTCTCTATGATTCAGAGCTGTTGATGTTTCTCTCTTCTGTGAATTGCCATTCTTCTCTTGCACTTGGCCTTCTCCTTGTAGATCTGTCAGTGCTCTTGTTTTATTAAGAAAACTAGCCCTCTGCCATGTGTTTCAGACTTTTTTGTCTCTAGTGTGTTTGCCCACTGACTTAAATTTTTTTAAAGTGTGGTTATTGCTAATTGATTTTGTTTATTCATTAAAATTTTGTATTTTTTTCTGTTGATATGATTGACATATAATCATATAATTGCTATATTAGTTTTAGTTGTACAACATAATGATTTGATATTTGTATGTACAAAATAATCACCATAATTAGTTAACATCCATCACCTCACACAGTCAAAAATTTTTTTTACCACCTTTTAAGGTCTACTCTGTTGACCTTAATTTTCACGTTGTCCATAAATGTGTGGGCTCTGTGTCTTGTTCTTGGGCTGTGTGTCTTATTTAGACAAATTTCCTTACTCTCAAGTCATTAAGGAACAGTCTCAAGTGATCAGCATCATTAGTCGTTCGGTAAGGAAATGCAGGTCCCTGTGCATGAGGTGGCACGTCACACTCACCATGTGGCTGTGATAAAGGCACGGCAGGAACAAGCGCTGACACCGATGTGCAGGAATGGGAAACTTCACCCACTGCTGGCAGGAGTGTAAAATGGTGCAGCGCTTGGAAAACCAACCATCTTGCCGTCCCTCAAATGATTAAACATAGGATTATCCTTTGACTAGCAATGCCACTTCTGGGTGTACACCCAAGAGAATTTAAAAAGTGAAACTTGTACACCAGCACTTATAGCAACATTGTTTATAATAGCCAAAAAGCAGAAATGGCACAATTGCTCATCAGCTGATGAGGTAAACATCATGTAGCCTATCCATATAATTGATACTATTCAGCCATAAAAATGAGTGACGTGTGCTATGCCCTACGGCGTGGTTGAACCTTGAAGATAATCACATTCAGTGACAGAAGCCACAGACAAAAGACCATGTATGGTATGATTCCATTTATGTGAACTGTCCACAGTAGGCAAATCCACAGAGGTGGAAAGTGGTTGCCAGGAGCTGGGGGCATGGAGGACGGGGAGTGACTGCCGATAGGCTTGGAGTTTCTTTCTGGGGTGATAATTATAGTGATGATGGTTTTTTAAGTATACTAAAAGTCATTGAATTGTGCACTTTAGGTGGGTGAGTAATATCTCAATAAAGTTATTTTGCTTGCGTGCATGCTTAGTCGCGTCTGACTCTTTGTGACCATATGGACTATAGCCTGCCAGGCTCCTCTGTCCATGGAAGTTTCCAGGCAAGAATACTGGAGGGGTTGCCATTTCCTTCTCCAGGGGATCTTCCTGACCCAGGGATTGACCCTGCATCTCCTGCATTGCCAGGCAGATTCTTTACCGCTGAGCCTCCCGGGAAGCCCAAAGCTATTTCAAATATTTCTTCTAATTACTTCTAGTACTTTTAGCTTTTATTTTCACTTTTATAGTTCATCTAGAATTTGTTCTGATACAATAAGTGAGGGGAGAAATTAATACTGTAGCTTTAATGTGTTTTAATATTTTATAATATTTCCTCATGTTTTTCAAAAATGTCTTGGCTGTATGAGCACTTTTATTTTTCCATATGAATTTTAGAATTTGCTTAAATAGTGAAAAAAATCCTGTTTGACTTTTCACTGGGATCATGTTTTTAAAAATAGACCAACCTAGATAGCATATTCAAAAGCAGAGACATTACTTGCCAACAAAGGTTCGTCTAGTCAAGGCTATGGTTTTTCCTGTGGTCATGTATGGATGTGAGAGTTGGACTGTGAAGAAGGCTGAGCGCCGAAGAATTGATGCTTTTGAACCGTGGTGTTGGAGAAGACTCTTGAGAGTCCCTTGGACTGCAAGGAGATCCAACCAGTCCAATCTGAATGAGATCAGCCCTGGGATTTCTTTGGAAGGAATGATGCTAAAGCTGAAACTCCAGTACTTTGGCCACCTCATGAGAAGAGTTGACTCATTGGAAAAGACTCTGATGCTGGGAGGGATTGGGGGCAGGAGGAGAAGGGGACGACAGAGAATGAGATGGCTGGATAGCATCACTGACTTGATGGACGTGAGTCTGAGTGAACTCCGGGAGTTGGTGATGGACAGGGAGGCCTGGCGTGCTGCGATTCATGGGGTTGCAAAGAGTCGGACACGACTGAGCGAGTGAGCTGAACTGAACTGAATTTAGAGAATCGGCAAAAAAAGTAAGTATTTAAATAGTTAACTTTTACTATTCAAGGACATTTCCCCAAACTTTTTATATCCCTTTATAAATGTGTTTTATGTCTCTAGTAACTTCTTTTTAATGTTTTTTGTGATTGGGTACTTTTTATAAAGAATGTTGTGAATAGGTTATTTTTGTAAATAGGTTATTGATACACATAGCACAATTCAAAAGATACAGAGGAGTGTGCAGTGAAAAGCATATCTCTTCAGCTTCTACCCTCAGCCACCAGTTCCTCTCCTGAGAGCAGCCCCCTCAGCCCGTTTCTGGGGTGTCCTCACGGAGACACGCTTGGCTTATGAGAAGAAATACACACACATAGTGTGTTTAATCACCATGGTAACAAATGTAGCCCACATTCTGGACCAGGTGTTCTCTTAGTACATCGACCCAGGCTGCCTCACTGTTCTGTGTTTCCGAGTATCCATTATATGTATATTATAATGTATTTGCTAATCCTTTACTGCTGACACTCTGCCTGGTCATTGGCCCCTGACTCCTGGGGGGACCCCTACCCCGGAGTCTCATCTGGTATGTCTTTTAGGGACCTTCTCATGACCCCGACATTGACACTTGGGAAGGGGCTAGCCCTTTTGTGATAGCCATATTTTTTTAGTTCACTGTTTTGAGTAATTAAATATTTGATTGGAAAAATACTGCTTGAGAAATCTCGCTCTCAGTTTTGTCCCCCTCTCCTTCGTTTCCCTCTTGATAGGTCATCACAATTATTCATTGTTTGTGTATCCTTCGTCTATCCTGCCAGTGTTAGATGCGTAGAGTAGGCTTCCCAGGCGGCACTAGTGGTAAAGGAGCCCCTGCCAGCCAGTTCAGGAGACGTAAGAGATGCAGTTGGATCCCTGGGTCAGGAAGATTGCTTGGAAAGGCGTGGCAACCCACTCCTGTGTTCTTGCCTGGAGAATCCTATGGACAGGGGAGCCTGGTGGGCTACAGTCCATAGGGTTGCAAAGAGTCAGGCACGACTAACGCGGCTTAGCACACACAGCACACGTGCAGGTATACATTTTTCTTCTGCCGGGTTATGCACTTCTCCATGTTCTGCTATCACTTAATAGATGCTGGAGAGCATTCTGTATCAGTACATAGTTTCCTCAGTCTTTTTTTTTTTTTTTAATAGCCACATTATAGTAGTGTGCCCGTGTCAGGAGGCACCATCGTGTATGAGCCCTCCGTTGGTGGACATTTAGGTGGTTCCCAGGAATTTGCTATAGTATATGGCCTTTCATCTCTCTTTATATTCAGGTTTGGCTGTATCCACAGAATAAAGTCCCAAAATGGACTCGCCAGATTAGAAGGTTTGTAATCTTGACCGATGTGGCCAGATCACCTTCCACTGTCCTCAAGCTGCTGAGTACTGTCCCCACAGGGTCACCAGAAGTACAGTCTGAAAAAGTAGTAGCTCTGCGGACTTCCTGTCATCTGAGCTGGTGAAGCTTAACCATGGTTTGAAGTAGAGCAAAATGCCAAAGCGGGGGCCTTCACTCAGGAAGTATTGATTGGGTTGTTTGGGGCCAGCCAGATTCCCTTTCCTGCAGCTCCTCCACTTCCCACCTGCAGGCCGAGCTACACCGAAGGCTTATCCTGCCCTCCCAGGCTTCAGGCAGAGCTGGCCCCTGGCCACGTTACATCCCACAGGCTGAGCCGTGGGGAGCTGCTCTGCTTAGGCTGGTTTCCAGAGGCTCGTGTGCATCTCTGTTTGCAAGTCCAGAGTGACCCAGCAGGGTGGCAGCTGGTGGTTAGCTCCCCACCCCAAAGTCTGTCTGCTTCCCTCCCTCTCCTCTTTCCTCCTTCCCACATCCTTCCCACCTCCCTCCCGTCCTTCCTTCTTTTGGTGAAATGCATGCCATCTAAAAAGGAATGCATGTAATACATCTGTGCCGTTTCTAAAAGCGGCATAAAGGAATCCCCATTGCCCACCTCAGGAACAGACGCCACCTTCCCTCAAGGGCACTGTGCGCCCTCCCTGGTATGTCCCCTTCTCTCTCCCCCAGAGGTGACCGCTGACTTGAATATTCTGGATCTTATCCCCTTGCTTTTCATTTCTGCATATGTGTGTATATGTAGCTGCACATACATACACACAGTTTGTTGAAATCACACTGGGTATATTCTGCTGTGACTGTCTTGGGTCCGCGTCATCTTCGTAGCTGTATCGGGTAATGTGCGTCGCCTGCTTACTCGGTTGTGTTACTGTGCCTTCGTTTCTTTAGGTGTGATTCCTGCCGGAAGCATGTGTACTGTCGGATCGTTTGGTGTGCTCCAGGTGTTGTCTGTAAGATCCGCCCGTGGCACGTTCTAGAAGATTCCCTCACGTGAACATGCTGCCTCTGGTTCCTCCGTGCTTGGCACAGGCATGGGGCTACTGCTCGTGCAGGGCTTCTGGAGACGTGTCCTTGTGCGTTTCCATAGGGTGCGTGACTCATTGGAGCTGCTGCGTTCAGGGCGTGTGTTTTCACTCCACACTTGACTTCTTCAGAGTGAATCTGGATTTACATTCCATCATCTGTGCTGTATCCTCACCAGAGCATGGCATTTCCAGATGTTATAAATGTTTGTCAGTTTGATGGTTATGAAATGATATTTCAGTTGCGATTTTAACTGCCTTTTAATGGATTGCTAATAAAGTTTTTTTTTTATGGTTTATTGGCCATATTTCCTTTTCTGTGAAATGCTGTTTATATTTCATGTTTTTTTGCTCCTATCTCTTTCTTCTTGATTGTAAAGAATCTACCTGTAATGTGAAAGACCCAGGTTCAATCACTGGGTCGGGAAGATTCCCTGGAGAAGGGAAGGGCAACCCACTCCAGTATTCTTGCCTGGAGGATCCCCATGGACAGAGGAGACTGGCAGGCTATACAATTCACGGGGTCGCAAGGAGTCAGACATGACTAAGCAACTAACACTTTCACATATGTATTATTTATGGGTGCTAATCTTTTATCAATAATACTCTTTGTCAGTTGTTGCAAATGTATTCTCCTAGTTTGTAGCTCATCATTTCACTCTCGGCTGGATGTTTGTTTTTCAGAGGGAGATGGAGTTTTTTGTTTGTTTTGATGAACAGAAGTTCTTAATTTTAACTTTGTTAAATACCAGTCTTTTCCTTTATGAATTATCTCAGTGTTCTGTGAATGAAGGTGCGTGGGTCAAACTAGACGTACTATTTTTGTAAATAAAGTTAGATCAGAGCATGGATATACCCATTCTTTCATGTGTTATCTGTGACCAGTCTCCTGCTGCAGCAGCAGAGTTGAGCAACGGGACTCAAAACTCCTAAAATATTTACTGTCTGGCCCTTTAAAGATATCTGCTTTTTCTATGAGAGTCGTTCCCTAATTTCTACCAAATGGAAATGGATGAGCAAGTCTGTCAGCACCTTTTTCCCATCAGCATCTTCTTTTTTTAATATTTCTTTTTATTTCTTCTACTTGGCTTTGCCAGTTCTTAGTTGTAGCACGCGGGAGCTTTGCTTTTCCTTGTGGCCTGCGGGGTCTTTAGTTGCAGCATGTGGGATCTAGTTCCCTGACCAGGGATTGAACCTGGGCCCCCTGCGTTGGGAGTGCAGAGTCTTAGCTACTGGACCACAAGGGAAATCCCAGAAGCCTCTTATTTGCAGCTTTTATATTTCTCTCTCTTGGTAAACTTTCTCATGGACTTCATTTTCCAGATTAGCAAAGAGCTGCAAACTAGCCATCACAGGCTAATTCTGGTTATAAAACAGTTTTGTTTGGTTCGAACATTTTAAAAAAGTAAATGCAAGCGTTTAAAGTCAGATTTGACATGGATATTTGAGTTTCTGATTTCTTTTGAAAAATGAAAGGTTCAGAGAGTCTTGGCCTGCGCGCAGTGTGCCCCTTTCTGCGGGCGGAGGTCACTGCCTCTGCAGATGCCGCCCTTACAGCTGTGCTCTCGGTCGCTCCTTTATCCCAAGCCCGTCACTATCCTTTCTTTTGCTGCATTATTGTTTTGTGTAGTAGAGTTAATTATATTGATTGACTGTTTACAGGCCTGCTTTACTTTACAGCGCTCTGCTTGGTTGCATTTCACAGATGATTGCGTTTTCTACAGATTGCGGATCTGAGGCAGCCCTGCGCTGAACGAGTCTGTCAGCGCTGCTTTCCGATAGCATTTGCTTGCTTCATGTCTGTGTCTCCCGGTATTTCAGACCTTTTCGTTATTTTTATATTTGTTACAGTGATCTGTGATTTTTGATGTTTTGCTCTTGTAATCGTTTTAGGGTACCACAAACCACAACCTGTATAAAGTGTGGCAAAATGCTATCAATAGCATCACGTACTACAGAGAACCCTTTGTGAAAGGGAGAGGTTGAGAAATCGCCACAGGCACTCCAGCTTTCAGCACCCACCACCCTCATCAGTCAGCACCCACCGACAGCAGAGCAAGACCTCCACCAGCAAAGAGATTGGGACTTGCTGGAGTCTCAGATGATGGTTAGCATTTTTTAGCAATAAAACATTTTTCAATTAAGGCCTGTACCTTGTGTTTTTAGACGTAATGCTGTTGCACACTTAATAGACCACAGTATAGTGTGAACATAGCTTTTATATGCACTAGGAGACCCCCAAATTTGAGTGACTTTATCCCGGTAGTTGCTTTATTGTAGTCGTCTAGAACTGAACCTGTAGTATCAAACCAGCCTTGCATCTTTGAGATAAACCTGCTTGGTCATGATGTATCATTTTTATGTATTAATGGGTTTTCCTTGCTTATATTTTATTAAGGACCTCCATGTCTGTGTCCATGAGGGGTATTGGTGTATTATTATGGTGTGTGTGTCTATGTGATGTCTTTGTCAGATTTTAATATCCTCAAAAATTGAAGAGAAGCAGTTCCTTGTTCTGTTTTCTGAAACTTTGTGTAAGACTGGTGTTATTTCTTCCTTGTAACTGAGATAATTCAGTAGAAATTCAGGGCTTCTGTAGAATTTGTGACAGTACTCTTCACTCCTGTTGTTTATGATTGGTATTCTCTTCTTTCTTCATCAGTCTAGCTAGGAGCTTATCTTCTGTTGATCTTTGTCCAGAATCAACTTTGGCTTTGTTCATTCTCTCTATCACTTGTCTGTTTTCTACTATATTGATTTCTGCTCTTTGTCGTTTGCTCCTTTCTCCTGTGTTTGGGTTTAATTTTGTACTTCTTCTTTGTTGTTGTGCTTTAAGGTAATACCTCAGGCCGTCCGTTTTAAGCCTCTTTTCTAACATAAGCACTTAAAGCTGTAAGTTCCCTGCTACATGCTTCTCTAGGTGTATCCCACAACTTTTAATATATTGTATTTTCATTATCATTAAGTATTAAATTTTACCTAATTTCCCTTGTAATTTCTTCTTTGACCCATGGATCATTTAGAATGTGTTAATTTCCAGATAATTGAGGTTTCCTAGGTATTTTATTTTATACATATATATGCTGCTGCTGCTGCTAAGTCACTTCAGTCATGTCCGACTCTATGCTACCCCATAGACAGCAGCCCACCAGGCTCCCCCGTCCCTGGGATTCTCCAGGCAAGAACACTGGAGTGGGTTGCCATTTCTTTCTCCAATGCGTGAAGGTGAAAAGTGAAAGTGAAGTCGCTCAGTCGTATCTGACTCTTAGCGACCCCATGGACTGCAGCCCACCAGGCTCCTCCGTCCGTGGGATTCTCCAGGCAAGAGTGCTGGAGTGAGGTTCCATCGCCTTCTCCGATATACACACACACACAGACTTTTATTTTTGGCCTTGCTGGGTCTGTGTTGCTGCTCAGGCTTTTCTCTGGTTACGGGGAGCAGGGGCTCTTCTAGTTGTGGTGGGTGGGCTTCTCTTGTTTTGGGCTCTCGAGTGCGCAGGCTTCGGTAGCTGCAGCACGTGGGCTCAGGCGTGGCTGTTCTCTGGCTCTGGAGCACAGGCTCAGCAGTTGTGGGGCACAGCCTTAATTGCTCCGTGGCATTGTGGGATCCTCCCAGATCAGGGATTGAACCCATGTCTCCTGCATTGGCAGGTGGATTCTTTACCCCTGAGCCAGCAGGGAAGCCCGATATTTTATTATTATTGATTCTAAATTAATTCTGTTGTATTTAGAGAGCTTACTCTGTATGATTTCGTTCCTTCTAAAATTTATTGAGACTCTGGCCCAGTTTATGGTCTTTCTCAGTGAATAGACCATGTGTGCAGGAAAAGAATGTTTTCAAGAACTGTATTTTGCACTTGCTACGTATACAGTACTGGATGAATATCCATCAAGCAAAGTGTTTCATGTTGTACCGCAGATGATCTGTGTCTTGATTGGTTTTTTCGCTCTAGTTCTGTCATTTATTGAGCCAGGTGTCAGAATCTCCAGCTATAATTGTGCATTTGTGTTTTTTCTTTTGATTCTTTTAGTTTTGATTTCATTTATTTGAAGGTGTTATTAGGCAAATATGTTCATGTTTAAGTTTTCCTGATGAACTACATCTCTTTAAAATTTATTTAATTGGAAGATAATTACTTTACAATATTGTGATGCTTTTTTCCATATATCAACAGGAATAAGCCACGGGTATACATGTGTCCCCCCTGTACACCCCCCTGAACACCCCTCCCGGCTCCCTCCCCACCCCATCCCGCTGGGTTGTCCCAGAGCACCGGCTTTGGGTGCCCTGCTTCATGCATCGAGCTTGCGCTGGGCATCTATTTTACATGGTAACATACATGTTTCAGTGCTGTTCTTTCAAATCATCCCGTCCTTGCCTTCTCCCAGAGTCCAAAAGCCTGTTTTTTACATCTGTGTCTCTTTTGCTGCACTGCATGTAGGATCATCATTACCATCTTTCTAAATTCCATATATATTTGTTAATATACAATATTTGTGTTTCTCTTTCTGACTTCACTCTGTATAATAAGCTCCAGTTTCATCCACCTCGTTTTTAGAGAAATATCTGTTCTTTTGCCCACTTTTTGATTGGGTTGTTTGTTTTTCTGGTATTGAGCTGCATGTATCAGTATCAGTTCAGTCGCTCAGTCGTGTCCGACTCTCATGCACCCCCCTTTGCAGCACGCCAGACTTCCCTGTCCATCACCAACTCCCAGAGTTTACTCAAACTCATGTCCGTCGAGTCGATGATGCCATCCCACCATCTCATCCTCTGTCGTCCCCTTCTTCTCCTCCCTTCAATCTTTCCCAGCATCAGGGTCTTTTCCAATGAGTCAGGTCTTCGCATCAGGTGGCCAAAGTATTGGAGTTTCAGCTTCAGCATCAGTCCTTCCAATGAATATTCAGGGTTGATTTCCTTTAGCATGGACTGGTTGGATCTCCTTGCAGTCCAGGGACTCTCAAGAGTCTTCTCCAACACCACAGCTCAGCTGCTTGTGTATTTTGAGGATTAATTCTTTGTCAGTTGTTTCGTTTGCTATTGTTTTCTCCCATTCTGAAGGCTGTCTTTTCACCTTGCTTATAGTTTTCTTCGTTGTGCAAAAGCTTGTAAGTTTAGTTAGATCCCATTTGTTTATTTTTGTTTTTATTTCCATTACTGGTGGGTGGGTCATAAAGGATCTTGCTGTGAACTGCAGCTTTTATCATTCTGATACAGTCTTTTTTTTCCCCTGGTAATACTTTCTATTTTGCAGTCTACTGTGTCTGATCTAATGTGGCCATGCCCACCTTTTTTATCCATATTTTTACCTAGCATTTCTTTTTTTTTTTTTTTCATTTATTTCCTTTCCAAAAGGAAAACGAATGCACCGTACAGCATGTGGGATCCCACCCAAGGATGACCCCCGCACTCTCTGCAGTGGAAGCATGTAGTCTTGGACCACCATGGACCACCAGGGGAGTCCCTGTATTTTCTATTTTAAGTGATTGTTTTGTGGTGGTAGTTTAATCACTAAGTCTTACCCACCTCTGTGACCCAGTGGACTGTAGCCCGCCAGGCTTCTCTGTCCATGAGATTTCCCAGGCAAGAATACTGGAGTGAGTTGCCATTTCCTTCTCCAGGGCATCTTCCCAACCCAGGAATCGAACCTGCGTCTCCTGCGTTGTAGCCAGTTATTTTGTGAACAGTGTATAATTAGGTCTTGCTCTATCAGTTCTGACAATCTTTGCCTTGTAATTGGAGTGTTTAGTCCATTGACTTAAAATGTATTTATTGCTAATAGTCAGGTTTATCTCTGTTGTTGTTATTTGTCCCTTCTCATTTTCCCCTCTCTTCTACCTTTCCTGTAGTCTTTTGGATCAAGTAAATATTTTTTAGGATTCCATCTTGGTTTACTAATGCTTTTTTAGCTATACCTCTTTGTGTCATTTTTTGGGTCACTCTGGACAGTGTAATGTTTCTCCATAGCTTCTCGTAGTCTGTTTAGAATTAGTATTGTGATGCACCGTATAGACTGTGAAAACCCTGCAACACTATAGGTGCATTTCTTCCTCCCACCCCATCCTTTATGTTACATTTGTTATCTGCACTGCATGTACGTAGGTTATAAACCCCACAAGACCGTGTTTTTAATTTTTGGTTTAAACTTTGGTAAAATAGTGTTTTAATTTTTGTATATATTATATGCTTTTAATTTATTTTCATTTTGGCTTTAAACATTGGTAAAACAGTGTTTTAATTTTTGTATGTATTTTAAAGAAACTAGAGGAAAATTCTTTAGTGTTTACCTAGGTTACTATTTCTGACATTCTGCATTCTTGTTTGAGGATCCAGGTTTCCGTCTCGTAGCATTTACATCCAGCCTGAAGGACTGTAGCACTGCTTTAGTTCAGGTCTGCTATTTATGACCAGATGCTGTACCATTGGCCTTCAGCCTCCATTATTTCTGTTGAAAAGTTAGCTGTCATTCAAATTATTGTTTCCCCAAATAATGTCTGGGTTTTTTCTAGTTGCTGCCAAGATTTTCTCTATTTATTTTGTTTTCAACAGTCTGATTACAATGTGCCCAGGTGTCTTTCTTTGATATTATCTTGCTAGTGGTTCATTGAATTTTTGATTCTGTAAATTTGTCTTTGACCAAGTTTGGAGAAATTTTCCAGTTATTATTTCATCAGATATTTTTTCCTGCTCTATTCTCTTTCTCCTCTCCTTCTGGGATTCCAAATGTTAAACTCCTTTCTGTTGTCCCACATATGTCTGAGACCCTGTTCATTTATTTGTAATCTATTTCACCTTGAATAATTTCTGTCAATTTATTTTCAAGTTCATAGACTTTCCTCTGTTGTTTCCATTTGGTTGTTAAACCTCCTGGTTAATTTTTAAGTTTCAGATATGATATTTTCTATATGTAGGATTTCTGCTTGGTTTTTCTTTTATAGTTTATGTCTCTGAAATTTCTCATCTTTTATTTTGAGCATAGTTGCTTTATGACACATAGTATTATAATGGCTGTTTTTTTTATATATATGAAACTTTTAGTATTTTATTCATTTTCATAGTTTTACAGTATTAGTAAAAATAAAGGCCATTATAAATAAGTATAAAATGGAAGTTGATGGAAAAATAACCCCAAGTCTTCCTTGACTCCCACCCTCCCACCAAAAAACTAGTTAGTGTATGGCAAATATCCTTTTCACACATTATCTTTAGGCATATATTCAGTTTGTAGTGGTGGATGGTTTAGTCGCTAAATTGTGTCTGACTCTGGTGATCTCATGGACTGTAGCCTGCCAGGCTCCTCTGTCCATGGTGTTTTCCAGGCAAGATTACTGGAGTGGGTTTATTACGGCTGTTTTGAAACCCATGTCCTAAAAAATAAAAATTAAACCTGTGTCCACCAGTCTTCATTGACTGACACTTCTCTTGAACAGGGATTACATTTTTCTGTTTCTGTGTTTGCTGAGTAACTTTTTATTGCATCCTGGACATGGTGGATGTTACCTTGTGGAATTTCTGGATTCTGTTATATTCCTCTGAAGGGTAGTTATTGTTTTAAAGGTGGATATTAACCTGATTGGCCCCAGCTGCTAACATTTTCTCTTAGGCAGTGTTTGACTCGTTTTTCCTTAACTGGACTGCTTGCAGTTTGGACAGGAGATCAGCCAGAGACTTAGAATTATCATTCCCCAAATTGGAGGCTCCCTCTTTCTGGGATTTCCTCCCTTCACTTTCCATATTCTGTGGTTTTCCAAATCTCTCCTCTGGTTCTTTAGGCCAGAAAAGTACACGTCGTGTGTGTTTTCTCTTAGAGTTTTAGCCACCCTTTGTTGAACCTGTGCTTATTCTGTGCTCTTACCTTTGACTGTCCAGAATCCCCCTGCTTTGTTGACTCTCCAGGGCCCTCTGTAGTCTTCTTCTTGTTCCTAAGTTCGTGGTTGTTATCCACCGGTTTGGTTGATAGGGTACACGTCAGCCATACAGGAAGTGGCACTCCATGTAGTAAAGACAAAAGTGAAATTGCTCTTATCCACATCACACTTGAGAAAGTGGGAGATTTGGGGAGATGTAATTCCAGAAAAACGATCAGTGCATTTCTCACAGCTTTAAATAGTGTGCGTGTATCTAAAGTATGTAACTTAGATGCCATTATGAAGCAAAACCATAGTGAGAACTATGGCTGACGTATAAGAAAGATGGATTTTTTAAAACAAAGCCAAAGAACATACCTCACGTGCCTTCCTTCGTGAGCCCCTCCTGGCAGGCACGTTTTCAGTTGCTGCTTACTAGTTGGAATGGCCTTGCAGGATCACTGCCGCCATCTGTTGGCTGATTGAATGTGCTTCTGCTTGACTGTAGTCATGTTTTTGTTGATAAAAAGTTTCAAGACTTAAAAAAAATTCTCCTGCATCTGATGCTTTGGCGTATAGAGGAATATGGATGTTCTTGCCTTCAGAGAGTTTGACACTAAGCAATATAAGCTTGTTCCTGCCCTAATTCGGTGAGATGTTATATATTAAGAAAACGCTGATAGAAGAAATTACACAAACTGGCTTGTAACAAGTTTTAAATTAGTGGCATGGGAAATAAATGCTCTGATTTATAGTAGGGAGAGATTATTGTGTACTGGGAGGGAGGCCTGATGAAAGAGAGGGCCTCACACTGGGTCCTGAAGCAGTTCAGGTGGAAAGAAATGGCAGATAGAGGAAGCAGCGTGAGCACTGGCAGATGTGTGTGTCAGATTCAGACTGTCTGTGCTTCCCATCCCGTGATCCCAAACCACCAAACAGATGAATATGCTGTAGCCTGACACTGAGGTTTGTGCTTTTTCCCTTAGGGTGTAGGGGGAGCGTGAGGACAGAGAGAGTGTTTGTATCTGGTTTGGGCAGGCTCATTGCGCTGTTGGTTTGTTCTTAAAATCACTGTAGAAAGTTCAGTTCAGTTCAGTTGCTCAGTCATGTCTGACTCTTTGTGACCCCATGGACTGCAGCTCCCTGTCCATCTCCAGCTCCCGGAGTTTACTCAAACTAATGCCCATCAAGTTGGTGACGCCATCCAACCATCTCATCCTGTATCGTCCCCTTCTCCTCCCACCTTCAATCTTTCCCAGCATCAGGGTCTTTTCAAATGAGTCAGCTCTTTGCATCAGCTGGCCAAAGTATTGGAGCTTCAGCATCATTCCTTCCGATGAACACCCAGGACTGATCTCCTTTAAGATGGACTGGTTGGATCTCCTTGCAGTCCAAGGGACTCTCAAGAGTCTTCTCCAACACCACAGTTCGAAAGCATCAATTCTTCAGCACTCAGCTTTCTTTATAGTCCAACTCTCACATCCCTACATGACCACTGGAAAAACCTGAAGAAAGTTCAGTTCACCTGAAATCAGACCTGCTCTTGATAGTACTATAATCTTGGAATATAACGGAAAGTCTTAAAATCCTGGTTGAAAATATGGGTTACTTTTTTTCTTTTTTCCTTTTTCTCAACTCTGAGGATTTATATTATTCCAGTCATAAACAACACATTAAATACTCAAAAATATTCTGAATATTAAGTGGAAAACAAAAGGAATAGGAAAAATAAGACATGGGAAATGTAATCCTGGAACAAGGAAGTCCTTTTCAAACAAAAAGATTAATTCCCTTAATATATAACCAGTTCTTACAAATCAATAAGGAAAAATGTAGAAGAAAATGATCAGAGGGTATCAACAGTCCATTAATGAAAAAGGAAATAGAAAATATTTAAAATATGAATAGATGTTCAGTCTTATAAGAGAAATGTAACAGGAGAGAAACAGAAAAACTACAGTAAAATTTTTACCTGACTAATAAACAAAGATCCAAAAGTTTCATAACAATGTCATCTTGGCAGTAGCATTTTGAAATATTTTTTATTTTGAAATATTTTGTACTTTACAGAGATGTTATAGAAATAGTACTCAGTCTTCCCCTCATTTCCCCTAATATTAGTGTCTTTGATGGCCGTGGTGTAAGTATTGGAAACTGAAATAACATGGACACAGAGCTACTCAGCCATGTGCCCATCTCACTGGGCTTTTGCTGGTTTCCCATCCATGTCCTTTGCTGGCCCAGGACCCTCCATACTGTGTACTGCTGTGTCTCTTCAGCCTGTGTTGTTCCTTCAGGATCGTGGCACTTTTGAAGAGTACTGGCCCGTTACTTTAGAGGGTTTCCTTCTATCGGGGTTTGGTGTTTTCTTGATTAGCCTGAGGTGGGTTTTGGTGAGAACACGACAGAAGTCAGGCTGTGCCCTCTCGCGCCACCAGGAGTTGCCGTGTGTGGACACATCTCCTTCCTGATGCTGATGACGACTGTGGTCGCGCAGTTAAAGCCGATCTGCCACTTACTGCACCGTAAAGTACCATTTCTGTCTTCGAAGCCGGGGCGGGGCGGGAACTCTGAGATTCTGCAGATGTTCTGTTCGCGGTGACCGCCCCTCAGCCGTCTGCACCTGTCGCTCGCCTGGTGGCAGTCGTCTGCTTCCACGGCCCCTCTTGCTGCTGTCAGGAAGAAGGCTTCTCCGCTTACCGGCTGTTCCTGCCGGCGTGGACTTGCGTCTGCTTTGTTCGCCTGCTGACAGTCCACCCCTGTCACTGTTGTCTGCCCAGGTTGTCCTGGGTTTCAGCACCGGGAGCCTGTGCCCTCCTGGCGTGTCCCATCACCACCTCTGGCACCCCAGGCATTCCCGGCTCATCCAGCGTGTTCTCCAGGGGCCTCAGTTCCTTCTGTGGGTGAAAGGCATTTGCACACTAGAGGTCTAGTGCCGGGGAGGGTGGCCGCCCGCCTTTCTGCCCAGGCTGCAGCACCTCCTGGGAGCAGGTCCAGGCCGGCCGCTCCCCTTGGCGCAAGGCGCGCTCACTGCTGCGGGGCGCTGCTGCCTCTGGGCCTGTCCCTGGACAGACTCAGCAGGTGCACGTGTGTGTGTTGTCACACACTTGTATGCACCTTGACGTTTATGTCTATGCTACACTGGTGCCTCCGCCTGCAGCGTAACAGGTTCAGCCTGGCCTCCCCGCCCTTGACTTGTGCTCACGTGCTTGGTCTGCTGCTGCTGCTGCAGTGATCCACGCTGTCCTTTCTGAGCCCAGCTTTACAGTGTACGCTTAACCCTTGAAGAGCCCAGTTTGAACTGCGAGGTCCCCTTATTTGTGGTTTTTGCCCGCTAAGTAGGTACTGCAGTACTGCACAGTCTGCAGCTGGGTGGAACCCACGAGTGTGGATGTGGTTGTGTTGGAGGGCCAACTGGAGGGCCATACTTGGGTTTTCAGCTTCACGGGGTTGGGGGTTTCTGTGCCCTTAACCCCACCCCCACGTGACTTAGGTGGGTTCTCTCAGGGCAGCTGTGTTACTCATCTTACAGTTGTGCGTGCTTGTTACTGTTTGCATTTCATTTTATGTTCTCCACACACTCTGGCTGCTCTTAACTATTTACTCTTTGGGTTTGTGAAACATGACCATGGTTCTGAGTCAGGAGGGAAAAGGATGCTCAGAAATGTCATTTCCCCTCAGCTCTGCTCCCTCATCTCCACCCTTCCTTTCTCCATTCTGTTCCCACCCATCTGTTACGGGTCAAATTGCAACTCCCCCAAAGATGCTGAAATTCTAACCCCAGGACTTGTGAACATGATCCTATTTGAAAATGGGGTCTTTGCAGAAATCAGTTAAATATCATTAGGGTGGGCCCTGATCCAATATGAAGTGTCCTTATAAAAAGGGGAATTCCAACCCAGGGGCAGACACGAACAGAGGAAGACACCGCCGTCTTCAAGCTGAGGTGCCCTGAGGCCCCCGAGGCTGGGGAGGGGGTAGAGCAGGTATCCCCCTGCAGCCCCGCCAGCACTTGGGCTTTATTCCTCCAGCCTTCGGAGCTGGGAGGCGGTAGACTTCTGTTGTTTCCGTGGCCTCGTTGGGGTGCTCTGCCACAACAGCCCCAGGAAGCAAACACCCCGGGTACCCAGTTTCTTGTGGTATAAATTGTGTGCCCCCAGAGACGTGTGCACACCCTCATCTGTGAGTGTGACCTTATTTGGAAAGAGGATCTTTGTCGATTAATAAGATGATGAGGTCATACTGGGTTAGAGTGAGCCCCAAACCCAGTATAACTGGTGACTCAGGAGAGAAATTTGGACACAGAGGAGACCCCCAGGGAAGAGAGGCTGTGTGAGGACAGAGGCAGAGATGGGGGTGAGGCAGCCACAAACCCAGGCGAGGTGTGCACAGACTGTCCCTTGGGGCCCGGAGGACTCGGCCCTGCCGGCACCTTGGTTTTGCACTTCTGGCCTCTGGAACCAGGAGAGATGAAGTTTCTGTGGTTGTAAGCCACCCTGTCCCTTGTTATGACAGCCTTAGGAATTGAATACACAATCTCATTAGTTTCTGGTTTATCCTTCCTGTTGCTTTTGCACAAATGAGTGGGAACATGGATATTTCCCTGTATCTCCTTTCTTCCACGAAGGGTAAATGTGCAATAGATAACTCTTGATCACCTGGAGCATTATTTTCAACAGCACAAGACAGGAAACAGTTTAAACATCCATCAGTTGAACACTAGTTAAATACTTACTCAGTACAGTGGATTATTATTTGTTCATTAAAAGAATAAGCAGCTTTATATGTACTAAAACAGAGCAGTCACTAAGATGTGTTCTTTTTTAAAATGTTATTTATTTTTGGCTGTGCTGGGTCTTTGTTGCTGCAGGGGCTTTTTCTCTAGTTGTGGAGCGCGGAGGCTACTCTAGTTGTGATGTGCGGGCTTCTCATTGCAGTGGCTTCTCATTTCAGAGCACGGGCTCTAGGCTGCGTGGACTTCAGTACTTGCGGCACGTGGCTCAGTAGTTACGACTCCTGGGCTCTGGAGCACAGGCTGAGTAGCTGTACACATGCTTAGTTGCCCCTCGGTATGTGGGATCTTCCTGGACGAGGGATCAAACCCATGTCTCCTGCATTAGCAGGTGGATTCTATACCACTGAGCCACCAGGGAAGCCCTAAGATGTGTTCTTGATAAAAATATTTATGCACAGAAGACTGGAAATAAAATGTGCCAGTCATAATCCAACAGCCCCTTCCCCAGTCTGGGAGCAGGTTTAAAACAGGTAGTTCCTGGGGGTCTGAAAAGGAGAGGCGCCGTTATCCGCTGAATTGTTGAGTTTCGTGTGATTTCTGTTTCTTTGGGGATAAAGATGGCTTACAACTGGGTGTGAGGGAATGTGACCTGTTCTTTCCTGACAGGACCAAGAGGCAGATGATGAGAAAAGGACCGAGGGTCCTTTGAGCAGGTCCTTTGAGGACAGGAAGCGGGGCAGGGCTGGCGTCAGGGCTCCTTCCCCAGGGTGGGCGGCTGCAGGCCTGCGGGCCGGGAGGAAAGGGTGCGCCCTGGAGGTCTGGGCTGCTGCTTGGTGGAGGGCCTGGAAGGCCAGCCTGAGGCCCATGGAGTTGGTGGGGTTGTGTTCAGGAATGATTCCCCTGAAATTGGAAATATCGAGATGGAGTTGGTGTCAGATGAAGGTGTTGAGTTTAAGAGACGGGACGGGTTGCATGGAACAGTGTGCAGGCAGGGGACCACCAGGAAGGCCAAGGGCCCTGGGCGCCGGGGAGGGCGGCGGGGGCTGGGGAGGCCGGGCCAGGGCCAGCGCTCCCGCAAGCCCCTGCTGGAAGAGGGTGCCCTGGGGCACGCGCACACACACACACACACAGTCATTTACACACACACAAACAGACACACACACACACTGTCCTTTTCACAGACACACACATACAGACACAGACACAGCCGTTTACACACATACACACACACACTGTCCTTTACACAGACACACACAGACACAAGACACACACAGACACACACACACACTGTCCTTTTCACAGACACACACATACAGACACACACACAGCCGTTTACACACACACACACACACACACACACTGTCCTTTACACAGACACACACAGACACAAGACACACACAGACACACACACACACTGTCCTTTTCACAGACACACACATACACACACACACAGCCGTTTACACACACACACACACACACACACACACACACACTGTCCTTTACACAGATACATACACACGCATACACACACAGACACACACTGTCCTTTATACACACACACACAGACCTTTACACAGACACAGACACAGACACACACACACACACACACATATACTGTCCTTTACACTGTCTTCTCTCTCTCTCTCTCTCTCTCTCTCTCTCCCTCTCCCTCCCCCCTTTCCTGAGGCCCCCGAACAGGGAGCGGTTGTTCGATGTAAGAATCTCTAAAATACTTTCAGTGTCCTCGGACTTACGTGGAAGCGTCAGGAACACAACCAGTCTGTGCTTCCAGCGCTGCCTCCCGTCTTCCTCCGGGGGTCTCCCGTCACTCCCAATTCCAGTGGTCCAAGCGCTTGTACGTGGAGGGCGATGCTCCACGGAGAACTGAGTCCAGACTGCATCCTGAGGCCCAGTCCGGTCTCGCATCCATCACTGATTTCAGCCTGAAGTCCTCTCACTTTAAAGCAGAGGGTCCCCAGCTTTTGTGGGGAGCCAGGAGTGCTGTCCCTGGGAGGGGAGGCAGTGTGGGGTCACACAGTCTGCTGGCGTCGTACGTCCTGCGTCAGCACCATCTGGAACCACAGGGACCCCAGCAACCCTGCCTGGGCTGGTGCAGACTTGAATGCTGTAACCAAATGCCACTTAATTCCAGAAGAAATACCCCAGTTTTTTAGGGGGAACAGGTATGGATGATGTGAACAATGCAGCTAGGCCAGAGAATTAAATATTCAGACTATCTGGAAACTATTTTCTAAGTTAGGGTGGTTTTAAAGATATTCCTCATATAGGTAAAGGCTAAAGTGTGTTATCTGTAAATCCAAAAATAAGCTTAAAGAGAAGGCAGATATTTACACCTTGTAGGAATGTGGAAGCTGATAACGTTGATTTTGAAAGCCACGAGTTACTTCTAAATCATTCCTTCCTGACTGCCACATGTGCGGAGTGTGTAACAGGCAGCTGCAGCTTGTCGTGGCCTAGACTTTGACACGGAGTGTCCTCTGTTCGGAGCCTTGAGAGTGCCGGGCAGCGAGCCCCTTCCTCACAGCGCCGGCCCCCGGCCAGTGTCTTCAGGGTGCTGGTGAGGACTGGCTGCATCCTGCCCATTGGGTGGAGGGGCTGTGTGTTTCTGTGGTGTCCAGCAGCCACGCCGGGCTGGGGCTGCAGTGTCATGTTGGCGGGTTTTCCTTCTCCCCGCGCAGTGGTTCCTTGGTCCACTGTGCTGAACAGGAAGTTACTGAAAAGTAACTGGAGAGACACTGAATCCCATTCCTAGTTATGAGGCAGAGGAGATCATGCCCTGGTTTGCAGACTGTAAATACACTAATTTAAAAGACTCTGGTGGACAGGAGAGGACTCAATGAAGATTCTTTGGAAGACGACAGGACAGTTTTGGAACATGCACATCTAAAAATCTGACTCCCTCTTAGGGAGTATTTTTTCTCCTTTTTCCATGTTAGTTACACAGTAAGGAAGGCTGGCCTGTCATTATTTCTGGCTCTGGGAGGGGATGTGAGCATGGAGACACATGTGAGTTTGGTGGGTTTATGCACCAAATCGGGGCGCACGTGGGAAGTGGGGTCAGAAGGTACCTCCCCATTCCTGCTGTTCTGCCCCGAGTTTTCTGTGTTCTTGGTATTTGCCACGTGTGGGGCGGTGTTGGCAAAACTACCCACTGACTACCGGCTAGATGCGCAGTGCTTGTCACTTCGGATTTCTCCAGGGTGACACTGGTCTCTGGAGCCTGCTTTGGTGTGAACAAATCGGGGTATTCTGTCCTGATGTCCTGTTAACTCTCATTCTTCCTCATGTTTGTCTTTTCAGGGAAACCAGTTCTGTGTCCCTGGAGGCCCCCAGCTCAGTCCTGGAGTCCCCCGCGAAGCCTGGCCTCGAGCTTCCACGTGGGACGGCCGTTCAGCTCCCAGGCTGCTGAGGACCAGGCGGAGGCGGGGCCCCTGCACTCGGTCATCAGCAGCTCGGAGGCTGTGCAGGGTGAGGCGTGGTGCAGGGTGGGGCGTGCGGCCCGGGGCCCCGGAGTCTGCTGCCTCCCGAGGGGGTACTGAGGCAGAAGCAGTGCTTGAGGGAACCACGCACTCACTTCAGACGAAGGAAGGGCTTGGTTGGAGGGAGGGGTCCCCAAAACAATGCCTCCTGCGTTTCCGGCTTCCCTGGCGCTTCTGACTTCCATCCTGGCGCGTCTGGCGCCCTCTGGTGGTCACCGGGAGTTGGCGTAGGCGCCTGCACATCTGCTAATGATCACCAAGCTGACGGAAGCTCAGCGCTCCCGGGAGGTGTGGAGGGCAGGCTCCGGAGCCGGTCCTGCCGCGGGTCCGTTTCTGGCTTTCACATGAGACAGCAACAGAGTACTTAATGCTTGGGTTAAGAGGAGTGAGTTTTTCTCCTTTGCTTTCTAAATGATTAATCTGGAAACCACCGCATTCAAGAATCGAATCCGAGGTCTGGTTGTGGAGGCAGGTCGACAGCTTTTCCAAGCAGTGTGACCTGAGGACTGCAGGCTCCGGGGAGGAGGGTGGGTGTGGGCTTGTCCGCGCTTCTCGGGGAAAGGGAACCCTTGATCTGCTCTTTTGTCTGAGCCCAGATGCTTGGGTTTTTTTTTTTTTTTCCTTCTTTTGTTCACTGTTTTGAAAAATGTTTAAAACTCCTTATCTTAAAGATTTTTTTGAATGTCGCAAAGCATGTTCTCCTGTGAAAAAAGACGTTAACTTTCCTGGTTGTGTCTGTGGTTCGTTACTAGGTTCTGCTACCAAACACGAGTTCCAAGCTGAGACGAAGAAGCTCCTAGACATTGTTGCCCGTTCCCTATACTCAGAAAAAGAGGTGCGTGCCTGCTAATCACTCCCAGCACTGGCTGGTTCTGTTGGCAAGACTGTTTCTGTGCTGTCCTGGGGAAATGCCAGCTAGTGGATTAGCAGTGAGAAGGCATTAAATTTGGACAGGTACTGATCTTGGCTACCAATGAGAGTATTCTTACTAAAATCCATTGGGGTTTATGGACAGATATATCCAGGTAATTCTTTGAGCCACAATGAACCTGGGAAGTAATGCATTTTGCTGTTAATTTAAAAGTCTCAGGTGCTGGTGTGGGGCCCTGCTGAGGTCCATTTCTGGGGTATTGCCCATGGGCTCTGGACCCCGGATTCACCTCCCTCGTCACCTGGCCTCACCAGCCACGGTCTGTGGGGCTGAAGGAAGAAGACCCCCCTGTGTGGAGCAGAGCAGCAAGGAGCGCCCGGGGCCTTTGTGAGGAGACAAAGCTGCTCCAGGCTGACAGGCCGTGGTGAACCATTGTTCCACGCTGGTTGTTGCTAAAATGCAGAGAATTTGAGAGGGGTAAAGCACAGCTTTCCAAAATGAAAGGACCTTCTAGGAAGTATGTCCAGGTCTTGTCCTGCTGAACTCCATCCCCAGGTGGCCCTGTGACACCCCGCTTCTTCTCTCGGGGCCAGGTCAGCCCTCCCATGTGCTGTGTCTGACTGTGAGTGGAGCTTTCTTAGAGGAGAAGAGCTGTGCACACCCGGGTCGGTCGTGGGGCCTCTGGCCCCCTTTTCTCCTGAACATGGGAGGTCTGGTTGGTGGCAACCCACTAGATTAAGTGAAGCTGGTGAGCCCTTCCCGGAGAAGAGAAAATATGTTTTGAGGATATTTTGACATCCCTGGGCAAGAGTTGAGAAAGAAGTCATCTCACGGGCCCTTGAAGTTGGCAGTAACAGACTCCTAGCTCCAGGCTGATGCTGAGGAAGCAACAGTAGAGTCAGAGGTGACAGAAAGCTGGGCCAGGGGAACATGATCCACCTCCAGTCATCCTGCGGGCGGCTCTGGGGAAACTGGCTTTGAGGACGGTGGGAAGTCTTTATCTGGCTAAACGCTTCCCCCCAGCTGGTAACACTGCTGCAGAGGCTGCTAACAGACAGGTCTCATCTCCATTTCCATAGGTGTTCATTCGTGAGCTCATCTCCAACGCGAGCGACGCCTTGGAAAAGCTGCGTCATAAGCTGGTGTCTGAAGGCCAAGCGCTGCCAGACATGGAGATTCACCTGCAGACCGACGCCGACAGAGGCACCATCACAATCCAGGTGCCTCCCCTGATGGGCCGGGAGACGGGCTGCCTGTCCGTCACATCTCTAGGCTCCCAGTGGCCTGCTGACCACCTTGAACTGAATATAGTTCCCTGTGCTGTATACAGTAGGCCCTTGGTGTTTGCTCCTATATATTCCTGTTTGCATCTGCTCACCCCAAACGCCCAGTCCTTCCCTTCTCCACCTGCCCTGTCCTGTGGCAGCTGCAAGTCTGTTCCCTATGTCTGATTCTGTTACTGTTTCATAGATTTGTGTCTTGTCTTAGTCACATCTTGGTGATATTATGAGATAATCGTCTTTCTTTAATCTCTCAGTCCATCCGTGTTGCTACAGATGGCATTGTTTCATTCTTCTTTCTGGCTGAGTCACACTCCATCGTGTGTGTGACACACACGCCACATCTTTTCCATCCATCCATCGATGGACATTTAGCTTATTTCCAGGTCTTGACTATTGTGAACAGTGCTGCTGTGAGCATGGGGTGTGTGTATCTTCGTGAATTGGAGTTGTATCTGGATATATGCCCAGGAGTGGGATTGCTAGATCATGTGGGAACCCTGTTTTTAGTTTTGTGAGGAGCCTTCATACTGTTTTTCATAGTGGCTGCACCAATTTACATTCCCATCAACAGTGTAAGAGGGTTCCCTCTTTGAAGAGGAGCCCCATCATTCAAAGATAAGTACTGTTAACATTTCAGTATATGTCTAATAGGGTTTGTCTATATATCCAAACAGGTTAAAAAAGTTTTTTTGACCACTCTGCGTGGCTTGTGGGATCTTACTTCCCCTGGGATTGAACCCAGGCTCTCAGCATTGGGACCGTGGAGTCCTAACCACTGGACCGCCAAGGAATTCCCTTAACAGATTTTTAAACCAGATAGTATTTTTTATGTAAGGTGACCCTTGAACAACACTTGGGTTGAGAGGGGAGGCCCTCCTCACAGTCTAAGATCCACACAGAACGTATAGTCTGTCCTCTGAATACCTGGTTCCTCCACGTTTGTGGGTCTTCCTCTGTGGTTCCTCTGTACCCACAGTTCTGCATCCAGCTGCTGCTGTTCAAGGGTCAGCTGTGCTCTTCACATTTTTGACCGTACTTTTATTGCATGTTCTTGTATGTTCTCTGGTACTGTATTTTAATCACAGCTGTTTGGATTAACAGTCTTACTGTAGACACAGCAATACTTTTGGCGCTATTACAGTTTAAGGTCATAAAGTTAGAAAGGCAGAAGTGGGGTTTATCAGGCGGTGGCCCTGAGGGCCATCACGTTCCCGAGGTAGCTGCTCTAGGCCCTGTCGCCCGCGTCTCTGGGGGGCGTCCACCCCTGTGGGCCCCTTCCCAGCAGGCCTGGCTCCGCCGCTCAGAACAGCCGCTGGTTTGTGATCTTCTGTCCGCTCCTCTCTGCTCTGTGCGTGTGTGCCTTTCTTGCCGGCCGCTGCTGCTGTTTTAAGAAGCTTTATTGAAGTATGTTTATGTACGATCAGGTCCCCCAGGTTCACGTGTTCAGGGAGTTTAGGCTAACACAGTCGTGGGCCCACCATATCACTGGGGTCGTCACCCAGCATTCCCCAGCCTTCCTAGCCCTCATCAGCACTGGCCTGCTTTCTGCGGCTGTGGTTTTCTATTTTCTATGGTCTCACATAAACACAGTTACACAGGAGGTGGTCTCTTGAGTTTGACTTTTCACTTCTCACAGTGGTTTTGAGAGTTCTCCACGCGGTCAGACAGATCAGTAGTTTATTCCTTTCTGTTACTGAGAAGTGTTCTGCTGTATGAAGGCATCACAGCTTCACCAGTCTCTTCACCAGCTTCTCCAGTGAGCACTGGAGATGATAGGGATCGAGCTGCCATGAATATTTCAGTCTTTGTGTGGACACATGTTTTCATTTCTTTTGGGTAAATACCTTGGAATAGGACTGCTGGGTTGTAAGGAAAGTGTCTGTTTAACTTTAGAAGAAACTGCCAAGCGTTGCCAAAAGCAGGTGTCCCATTCTGCGTTCCTCCTGGCAGCACGTCCTTGACATGCTCGTCATTGTTGGTCTTTAATTTCAGCCATTTTAGTGAGCGAGCATTTTAGTGAGCCATTCCCTAATGGTTGGGGACCCTGGTGGCTCAGAGGTTAAAGCGTCTGCCTGCAATGTGGGAGACCCTGATTCGATCCCTGGGTCAGGAAGATCCCCTGGAGAAGGAAATGGCAACCCACTCCAGTGTTCTTGGCTGGAGAATCCCATGGATGAGGAGCCTGGCAGGTATAGTCCATGGAGTTGCACAGAGTCGGACACGACTGAGCTACTTCACTTAACTTCACTTCCCTAATGGTTAAAGGTGCTTGTCATTCACATGAATCTTCTTTGTGAAATGCCTTTCAGATTTTTGCTCATTTTTAATCAGGTTGTTTGTCATTTTATTGCATTGTAAGTTCTTTGTATATTCTAGATTCAAGTCCTATATCAGATACACTTTGCAAATATTTTCCCCTAGTCGGTGACTTGCCTTTTTATTTTCTTAGGTAATGGCTTTTGAAAAGCATAAGTTCTTAGTGAAATGCAGTTTATCACTTTTATGTTTCATGCTTTTGGTGACCTACTGAAGAATTCTCTACCTGTTCCAGAGAGATAAACGATTTCCTCCTGTCTTTTCTTTTAGAAGTTTCGCAGCCTTGGCTCTTACACTCAGCCCTCTGATCACATGGTGTCTGCGTAAGGGAGATGGGCTGGGCGCTGCTCCGCCTGTGGCTGCTGCTTGTTTCGGCACCATTTGTTCTTCCCGTCTGCAGTGATTTGTCTTGGAACCTTTGTCACAAATCGTGTGATGCTGTGAAGCTCTTCCTGGACTCGGTTTTGTCCCTGTATCTAAGTTAGTCTGTCCTCTGGTGAGGTTTCCCCAGTAAGGCCTGGCTGGTGTGACTAGAATCCGCCTTTCCTGAAAACCCTGTTGTGATGTCACGGGCCATGAGCAGGTCCGTCTTGTGCGCTTGTGCCTGGCGCTCCGCACACACGCCCTGGTGTTCAGCCTGTCTGTCTCCTAGGACACCGGCGTCGGGATGAGCCGGGAGGAGCTGGTGTCCAACCTGGGAACCATCGCCAGGTCCGGGTCAAAGGTGAGGCCCCCACCTTCCCTAGGGTGCTACCACCGCTCCCCTCAGGTCAAGCATCCTAAGGGCAGCTCCGACCAGGGCTGGTCCCAGACGCGCTGGATGCCAGCTTCAGAGGACTGTCCTCCAGCGCGTTTGTGCCACTGGGGGCCCTCTGTCCAGGATTTCCCTGCGTCGTCATGGGGCCCTCAGAGGTAGTTTGTTATTTGCTGGGTGGACCGGCTGGAGTGGGTACTTTGCCCACAGCTAGAAACTGGCTGACCCCAAGTTCAAAGCCAGTCCATTCCCGCGTGACACGCCCCTCTGACCGGCCTCACCCTACAGGCCTTTCTGGATGCGCTGCAGAACCAGGCGGAGGCTGGCAGCAAGATCATCGGCCAGTTCGGTGTGGGCTTCTACTCAGCCTTCATGGTGGCCGACAGAGTCGAGGTCTATTCTCGCTCGGTGGATGCAGGCAGCTTTGGGTACCGGTGGCTTTCAGATGGGTGAGTGAGTGAATGGGTCCCATGTCACGCATAGAGTGTCCCCCAGGCCCTGGAGCCACCATGTCACCCGCCATGCAGAGTGGGACTCCGGAACGTGGAGGCCTCACAGGAGGGGGTCTCCCGGGGTCTGGCGCTCGCCGGCCACCACAGGGAACTTGAGGCCCAGAGGTTGTGCTCATGAGCAGGAGCCCCACACCCCAACCCCAGCACCACTGTCCCCGGGGGAGGGGGTCACAGCTGGGTTCAGAAGTGGCGAGGCTCTGGCTCCCTTTCTGTTTGAGTCCCGGGGCCACACGGGCCTTGTCAGCGCTGACGGATGGACTCACCTCCCCTTCCCCTCTTAGCTCTGGGGTGTTTGAAGTTGCCGAAGCCTCGGGAGTTAGAACTGGGACGAAAATCATCATCCACCTCAAGGCCGACAGCAGAGAGTTCGCCAGCGAGGCCCGGGTTCGAGGTGAGCGTGAGCCTAGGCTGCCGGGACAAGCTTGGTGGGGGCTCAGGGTCGCGTCTTCGTCCCACTGCTGTGTGGTGTCACTGACCACCCGCCCGGCCTGAGTCCAGGCTCCGGACAACCAGAGTGGGCGCAGTGCTGGGTACTCCCCGCTGTCCAGGTCTCACTGATGCTACTGAACGTGCCCAGCGCCTTCCAGGGGTCACGGTACCCCATGAAACCTTGATTGGGCTGCCAAGAGGTGTGCATGTCTCACGGTGGCCTGGGCCCCCTGACCCGGTTCTGGAGCAAGTTCTACTCCCCGTGGGGGCAGGGCAGGGACGAGGCTTCCCAGAGCTTTCGTGTCTAGAAGCTTCTGGTATTCATTGTTTCTGTGTCTTCCAGATGTGGTAACAAAGTACAGCAACTTTGTCAGCTTCCCTTTGTACCTGAACGGAAGGCGCATGAACACTCTGCAGGTGAGGCCTGCTGCATGCGGGCTTGGTGGCCGTGGAGCTGAGCTGCTGCCTGTCGGGCCGGCCAGGCAGATGGGCCTGGGGTGGCTGGCCGAGCCCCAGCATGGGATGTTCTGGGTGGGAAGGGCAGCGAGACCTGTGGGTGCAGGTCCATGTGCGCCAGGAGTCACCTTCACAGCACACGCCCCGCGCTCCTGGCTGTGTTCAGTCACTCTGCCCTCAGCACCGTCAGTTCTAGAAAAGGTCACCCCTGCCCCCCTCAGAAAGAGACCCCCAGCATCACCAGCCCCTTCCCTGAGCCCCCAGTAACCACTGTCCGCTTCCTGGTTGCTTATTCTGGACGTTTCATAGAAATGGAATCAGAAATCACGTGGCCTTCTGCGTCTGGCGTCTTACCGTGTTTTCAGGGCTCAAGCTGGTCGGAGCGCCTTGGCGCTCTCTCCCTTTCCGGCTCAGTTGCCTTCCCTGAGCCTCTCACCTCCCGGCAGTTGGTGCTGGTCATGTGCGGCCTCATCCAGGTTTTGCCTCCCGCTCGCTCTTCCTGATACTGCTGGGGACAGGGCACTGGTTCCAGAGCCATGTGTGTGTCCATCTGTCTGTCCAGCACTGGGCACCGCGAGCTCCGCCCACACATTGTTGGGAAGGTGTGTCTGAAACAACATCCCTGTTCCTCCGTTTCCAGGCGATCTGGATGATGGACCCCAAGGACGTGGGCGAGGGGCAGCACGAGGAGTTCTACCGCTACGTCGCGCAGGCCCACGACAGGCCACGCTACACCCTGCACTACAGGACGGACGCGCCGCTCAGCATCCGCAGCATCTTCTATGTGCCAGACGCGGTGCGCACCCCCACCCGCCCCGGCCCGCGCTCGGGTTGAACCCAGCCTTCCTGGCTTTGAGCCTGGAGCCCATTTCTCTCTGCTGAGCATGCACGTGCGTCCCCAGGACCTGTCAGGAAAGCAGAGCCCTGGGTCCCCGCTTAAGCAGATCCCCACAGGGCTGTGTGCAGACTGCAGTCCTGGTCGGGAGCAGGCTCGGCAGAGGTGACCCTCTGGCCGTCGCGGGCCCTGCGCCAGCACGCGCTCCACTGCCGAGTTCAGTGCCAGGGCCCATGGGCCACACTGAGACAGGCGCGTGGGGCTGGGTTCCAGAAGCATGTCCCAAGACATGGGAACTTGAATTTCTCTTACTTTTCACATGTCATAAGGTACTCTTTTTTGCTTTTTTCCTACCATTTAAAAATGGAAGAACTGTTCTAAGCTGCGTGAACAGTTGATCTGGCCTGTGGGCTCTAGTTTGCCAACCCCTGGCCCCAGCGGGTTAGGCTCTGTTCAGAGGGTCAGACCAGTCATCGTGTTTATGGGGAGGGCGGCAGCTGCCCAGAGAAGGCCCCGCCTGGCCCAGAGCCTTGGTGTCGGGGCCAGCCTCTCCGGGCACCACACATACACCCCAAATCTCCTGGCCCAGACGGCCTCAGGAAGGGCCCCTGACTGTGGCACTCTGCCTCTGCAGGGCCTGCTCCTCCTGACACTGCCCTTGTTTTGCCTCCAGAAACCATCCATGTTTGACGTGAGCCGGGAGCTGGGCTCCAGCGTGTCGCTGTATAGCCGCAAGGTCCTCATCCAGACCAAGGCCACCAACATCCTGCCCACGTGGCTGCGCTTCGTCCGGGGTTCGTATCTGTACCCAGCGTGTGGCTGAGGCCCTGCAGCCCTGGGAGCAGCTCCTCCTGGGAAGGCTCACCTGTGCTGAGCTCAGGGGATGGGGGGTGTCGATGGGGGAGCCGCATCCTCATAGCTCGGGGCCTCTTCTCGAGCTCCCTGCCTCCAGACACTGGGTTCGGTTGACTGATACATGACAGTTTTATGATTTTGAGCAAAAAATCTAGGAGGTGGCTTTCAGAGAGTCCAGCAGATGCTGAAATTGTAGAAACTGTCCCGGCAGAGGCTTGCTGGCCTTGCCTGCTTTTCTTCCGACCCTGTGACCCAGGTCATGACCTGGACACAGCGTGGGTGAATTCTGGGATGAGGGGTTGGGCAGGGAAGCCCCCGAGTGTCCGCTGCTCTTACCCACACGTGGCCACGTCTCAGGTGTGGTGGACAGCGAGGACATCCCCCTGAACCTCAGCCGGGAGCTGCTGCAGGAGAGCGCGCTCATCAGGTGAGTCAGCGGATGCGGCACTGCCTGGGCAGACCTGCCTCTGCCACCAGAGGTGGGCTCGAAGCTGCCCAGCCTGGAGCACAGGTGCCCACGGAGCTGTGGCAGGGGCACATGCAGTTCACCTGTGCTCTGCCTCGTGGTTCCCTTCGGTTTCCATGAGGGTTTTGGGGACCGACGTGCAGAAGCGCTCCTGCTGCCACGTGTCCCTCCCTCAGCCGAGCCCCGGCCCCCGGCCCCAGGGCGGCCGCGGCAGGGAGGCTCCAGAGGCTGTCCTGGACGGACGAGGCGGAGGACAGGCCCAGAGCCAGGACGTCTGACCTCAGTCCAGAAGGTCACTAATGGTGGAAAGGAAGCAAGAGCTGGGCCTGGGACCCGCCTGGAGACATCACTCTTGGAATCCACATGGGCAGGGGTGGCTATCCACAGCTTCGGTCTGCTGAGCGTTTATTCTCCCCCGGACCGTCCTGGGCTGGGTGCAGCCCCTGTCTCCTCGGGGGTGGGACCCACTAGGTCTCCATGTCACAGTTGTGGAAACCGAGTCACAGGGAGGTCACTGCCACCAGGGAGTGAGCCTGGATTTGAGCCCACGTCTTCTGACTGCAGCCACGTGCTCTGTCCCCCACAGCCGGAGCTGGGCTGACCCAGACGCTGGCAGGACCAAGGCTGCAGGCGCGGGCGTGTCCAGCCATTCGGTCACTGCTTGTGGTTTTCCAGGGCTGGGTTGTCATCTTTACCAGCAGAGTCAGCCTTAAGTGAAATTCTTTACAAGAAGTGTGACACAGAATCCATTTTCCCTAAGCCCTGGGAAAGTCAGCTGTCCGCCGCATGCCCACTGGCCCCGCATCTTGGGTGCACTTCTAGAGGACACATGCAGCGGGGCGGACCTGCCACATCTCCACAGACCGCCCGCGCCGCACGCCTATTGTGTCCTCTGCAGCGAGAGGGTCCCGTCCAGGGTCATGCATGCCTTCAGCTGTGGCGTTTCTCTGGCCTGGAGGCTGGCTGAGGTCCAGTCATTCCCTGATTCTCAAGACCTGTGTGCGTCTGAGGTCCCCATGATCTCCCGGGTGGCCCTGGGATGGGTCTTGATGCCCTGCGTGCTCGGGTGCAGCGGGGCCGTGTGCGTCCTGTCAGGTGGGCCGAGACGGGAGCTGTCCCCTCACTGGTGCTGACACTTGACTAAGGGGGTGTCTGCCAGCCTTTGCAGGTGAAATTCCTTTTTTCTCTCTGTAATTAGTAATGATATGTGGGAGTGGTATTTTGTAGCTGTGGGTTCATTTCTTATACATACACTTTTTGTAATATTTTTACAACTTATTTACGTGATTTGATTTCCATTTTACTCAGGAGTTATGGTCTGCTACTGTCCCAGGCTTAGCGGGAGCTCGCCCAGGCAGACTCCTTCGCCCCGTCCCCGTTGTGCTTTGTCTTCCACCTTCCCATCTGCTCCCAACGGTGCGGAATCTGCCTGATTATCCCCAGAGTGTTACCTCTCTGGCCCTCTCCCTGAAACAAGCCTGCCCTCCCCCAGCTCCCCAGCTCCCTCACTGACTTAGGCCCTGATGCCACACTGTGGGCCACCCGCTGTCCCCAGCCTCTGCCCTCTTCTGGGGTCCTTGGGCTCTGACACCGCACGCCAGGCTTCCCCAACCCTTGCCCTGCACGGACACCTCTTCGTCCCATCTAAGCTGCTGTGGCTCCCCCCACCAGACGCAGGCGCTGCCCTGTCCCGTTCTGCCCTGTGGCTGATGGACCGATGGATGAGAATAAAAAGAGGAAAAGCTGAAATGAACGTTAAATGTTATTGTTTCCCTACCCTGAAAAACAGATGGTAATTTTATCTTTTTAAAGGAGACGCAGAATACTTCTTAAATATCTCTTCCTTTTCGGGTTGTGGCTGTGGCGCACAGGGTCCTCTGGCGCAGCACATGGGCTCAGTAGTTGCGGCTCAGGCTCAGCCGCCCCGTGCCATGCAGGGGCCCAGCTCCCTGACCAGGGACCGAGCCTGTGTCCCTGCACTGCACGGTGGTCCCCAGCCACTGCACCACCAAGGAAGTCCCAAGGCAGAATATTAAGGAAGTAAAAACACCCCCTAATCCCACTAAAAGAGTTGTTCAAAATTTTATGCCTTTATGTAACGTTCCGGTAAATATCCTGATGCAAAAAATACCAATTTTGTAAAACTGTAGTGCACGTATAGTATGTCCAGGGTGAAAAGTGAAAGTGTTAGTGCTCAGTCATGTCTGACTCTTTGCAGCCCCAAGGACTGCAGCCCTCCAGGCTCCTCAGTCCATGGGATTCTCCGGGCAAGAATACTGGAGTGGGTAGCTGTTCCTTCTCCAGGGGATCTTCCCAACCCAGGGATCAAACTCAAGTCTTTGCACTACAGGCAGATTCTTTACCATCTGAGCCACCAAGGAAGCCTCTATACAGTATAAACCAAAATTAAAATATACAAGCATGGATCATAATTATGAAAAATACAAAGTATAACAAGTAGTTTTTTGCATACTTAGTATATATGTGTACTCTGTAATTTATCCATACTGGGATCTTTCTGGTTTTTCTTTCAACTCAGGCACTTTTTCATGTCATTAAGAATCATGTTAGAGGGTGTAATTTTTAATGGCGTGTAGTTTTCCATCATTCATTTCAACCTGTTCTTTCCTGTTGAACACAAGCTTGTTCATAATTGTGTTTTATGTGCTGTGGTGAAAATCCTGGTCCATAAATCTTTACCAGCTGAACCACAAGGTAAGCCCTAGGGGTTCCTGCCTCTAGGGGGCGCCTGTCTCCTTTACTGGAGTCAACGACAGGTCGCCCTTCCTTTCTGGGATGTCTTCACTCCTCTGATTATTAGGTGGCTCATGTCCTGCTGTTTGATGGTATTCTGTGAAAGTTGCTTTCTTGTAATAAATGCTTTTCTGTTCTGTAGAAAACTCCAGGGCGTTCTGCAGCAGAGGCTGATAAAATTCTTCACTGACCAGAGTAAAAAAGATGCTGAGAAATATGCCAGGTTTTTTGAAGATTACGGCTTGTTTGTGAGAGAGGGAATCGTGACCACAGCTGAGCAGGAGGTTAAGGTAGGGTCTGGGTCTCGGGCCTTCCTCTGGGCGGCCTTGGACTATGGAGGACACCGCTGAAGAGCAGACACCTGAGCTTCCTGGGACGTGAGGATGGCCAGCCACACTTCCAGGGGTTAGGCCTCTGGACCCCACAGGTGGTCCCGGCAGGCCCGGCTCCTCCAGGGCCCCTGCCTATGGCCAGAGGGGTGGAGGTGTGCGCCGTCTCCTCCCACAAGGGCCTGGGGGACTTGAGGTCACAGAAGCAGGGACAGGCCAGGTGCCTGGTTCATGGGTGGGGACGGCAGCTCATGTGATGGGGCAGAAGTCCTTCAACACGGGCCAGGGGTCAGTTAACTGCATAATTACTTAAAAACAGTAAGATTGTTCCATAAACGTTTTGGGGCCACTTTTAAGTTGTAATACAAAGGAGAGTGACTGACCACCTCAGGGGTCTCAGGGGTACTTCTGCAGGCCGGGGAGGGTGGGACAGGGGCCGAGTGCCCAGGCTGCCAACCTGCACACCCCCCGAGCCCTTCTTACCCAGGTTGTCCAACAGCTCAGGCACCGCCTGCTTGGGCTCCACATGCACCCTCTGTGTCCATGGGAGCAGCACCCAGGTGGGGCCAGAGGCTTGTCTAAGCCCTTTATTGGTGTCTCGTGTTTGTTAGGATCTGTATCGAGCACCAGAGCATGACCTGAGCCTCTGCACCTAGAGCCTGGCTTGCCGGGTGGGCTCCCAGATCCCTGTCTGCTCCCCTTGCATCCGCGCCACATCACCCTCGTCTGGACTGTGCCCTTTGGGCACCGTGGTTTGTCAGATGAGGCGGTGGTGTAGATGCGGCAGGGTTTATCATCAGGGCACGACCAGGCCCTAGCCTGTTGCTGGTCCTCCGTCCTCATTGATGACTCCACCCGCGGTCACGTACAGGTCTCAGCCAAGCAGAGACAGACACACCCCTCCTTCCAGGGTCCGTTGTCTAAGTCACACACCCACTTTGGTTCACACACTGCTGTGAGGAGGGCTGGAGAGCGTGGACTTCACACTCCCGTGCCCTGCTCCGCGAGAGAAGGTCTGTGATTCGGGACGGAGGGAGGCTGCTGGGTGTAAGAGCGGCTCTGTCACAGACAGGGCCTGGCCACTCCTGCGACCATGCACACAGCTCACCCAGAAAGGCCCACTCAGCGAGGCCCTGGGCAAGCTGGAATGGCCAGTGGCGGGGCCCAGGGGCCTGCACTGGAGTCCCAGGTCCCCCAGACCCCGGGTCAGCCCAGTGTGCCACCCCAGGCTGGGCTCCTGCAGCAGCTGCCTCGGCTGCAGATGCAGTGGGTCACCAGGCCAGCCAGAGCCGTCCTCCCTTACTGGAGGCCCTGAGGTCTGTGCCCCTCAGTCTGGAGGCTTCCAGAGCTGGGACCCGGAACTCCAGTGACCCGGCCTCTGCCGTCTGCAGGAGGACATCGCGAAGCTGCTGCGGTACGAGTCGTCAGCACTGCCTGCTGGGCAGCTGACCAGCCTCTCGGACTACGCCAGCCGCATGCAGGCCGGCACCCGCAACATCTACTACCTGTGTGCCCCCAACCGGCACCTGGCGGAGCACTCGCCCTACTACGAGGCCATGAAGCGGAAAAACACGGAGGTCGGTGAGCCGGGCGCCCCACACCTGTTCTCCCCTCCGGCCAGGTCAGAGGGCGGGGGCCCTGAGCCCTGAAGGAGGGGCATGCTCACTGGGAACTGACGGGCTGTGCGGGGGCTGTGCGGGGACCGGGAGAGCCGCGCGGTGAGCCGTCCACAGGCAGAGGCGGGCCCGGGTCGCCTTCTGATCCCCTCTCTAGCAAGTGATGCGAGGGTCTCTCTGTGAACATCCTCTGCGTTCCTGCTCGCTGAGAGCTGTCTCTAAACCACTCACTTCATCCAGGAGGCCCAGGAGCCCCGCTCTGTCCTGGGCGGAGGCTTGCCCGCCTGATGACGCCGTCTCGGCCTGCACAGGTTCTCTTCTGCTACGAGCAGTTTGATGAGCTGACCTTGCTCCACCTGCGTGAGTTTGACAAGAAGAAGCTGATCTCTGTGGAAACAGACATTGTCGTCGACCACTACAAGGAGGAGAAGTTTGAGGATGGCGCCCCAGGTCAGCCTGATTCCTTGCCCTCCGGGCTCAGGTGTAGCTGGTGGCCTGGGGGAGGGAGGGGCCGAGCGGGCCCGGGGAGCTGGTACTGTTGGCCTCACGGCCTCTTCTGTGCTGCAGTGGTGGGTGTGTGTGGGGTTTTCTTTTCAATGTGTCTTCATAAGACTGATCAAGCTAAGAGAATCAGGAGTTTTAAGGCCCTAATAAAATATATGCATATGGGCCTCAGGCACCCAAAAAGCATCCTTTCTGAGGTATGAATTTATCAGCTGTATTTTATTTTTTAATATTTATTTGGCTGCACCGGGGCTTAGTTGTGGCACCCAGGACCTTGAGTCTTCATGGCAGCATGCAGGGAACTTCTAGTTGCAGCATGTGGGATCTGGTTCCCTGACCAGAGATTGAACCCGGGCCCCCTGCATTGCGAGCGTGGAGTCTTAGCCACTGGACCACCAGGGAGGCCCCTTGTCCGCTTCCTTTTGGATGCAGAGCGTTTTGGTAGCTTCTGTGGTTGGCCGGTCAGTGGCTGGCAGAGTGGAGGGAGCCCACGGGGAGAGGGTTATGCAGACAGCCTGAGCTCACCCTTGTGCTTGCCTGTAGCAGGAGACTGCCTGTCAGAGAAGGAGACTGAGGACCTGATGGCCTGGATGAGAAATGCGCTGGGGTCCCGCATCACTGACGTGAAGGTGAGGCTCTGCAATGGGCCACCAGCCAGCCGCAGTGACCCTCCCTGACCACACAGCTGGCCAGCCTGCCGTCCCTGGGCTGCTGGCCTGGCAGGTGCTCTCCCAGCAGTGGTTGGAGCCATGGCGTGAGGTGGAGACCAGGCATGTCACTGCCACCCCTGCACTCGTGTGCCCTCTGCCATGTGTAGTCACATGTGCCCAGGGGTGCTGCTGATGCGAGACAAGCAAGCTCGGCTTTGCCTCTACTTTGTAGAGCAGATGGAACCAAGAGTGGAAGGTGAGCAGTTGAGGGCCTGGTGGGCAGAGAAGAGGGCTCCCCAGTTGGTCTGCCTGGTCCAGGCCTAAAGGGACTGCAGCAGCTGAGGATACAAGAGCATACCATACCATCCTGCTTGGGTTCTTAGTGGGGGTCTGGGTGGGCTTTAATGAGCTAGGAACGCACCAGTCCAGCTCAAAGCTGCAAGAGAAAGAAAGTCACCAGAGAACAGGTATCACTGGCTGAGAGACATGTTCTGGCACAGCCGCAAGGGAGGGCAGGTGTCCGGATGGCTGAGAGCGGAGGGCAGACCCAGGGCCCTGTGGGAGGCGGCAGTGGGCCTCTGGGCCGCTGGGCAGGGAGTGAGGCTTCTTTACGCAGCGCACGTATAGTGTCCGTGCTCTGCAGCAGCGGCTCACTTAAGGTGGCCTGCGAGTGAGGCAGAATTCTTGTCCGTCTCCTATGAAGGAACAGGCATGGTGCTTCCCCAGGTCAGCAGGCTGTGGGCCTAGCAGGCCCAGAGTCTCTGGTGTTAAGTCAGGAGGCCTGTAGCCTGCAGGGCTGCAGGGGAGAAGGTGTATTTGATGAAATAAAGGCCAGAGGGAGCCGCAGGGCAGGGCCGGTGAGAGCACTCTCTTGGAAGGACAGAATTAAGGGAGAGAGGCAGAGCCTGGAGACACAGGGTTGCTGTAGGACATAGAGGTAACACCAGGCATGATGGACCCTGGAGGCTAATTGATAGGTTAGAATTTGGCGGCTTTGGAGTGTAGATGAGGAAAGCTCCCAAGCAGCATACAGTCAGGCCTCCTCTCCTTAGGGGGTGATGGGGAGACAGGGAGGAAGGTGCACTACTATCCTGGCTTGTCACCTGGGGAAGCCTCGTATCTGTCAAGACCCTGCCAGGGCTCCCCTCACCTCTGGCCGTGCCTGCAGGTGACTCTCCGGCTGGACACCCACCCTGCTATGATCACGGTGCTGGAGATGGGAGCTGCCCGGCACTTCCTGCGCATGCGCCAGCTGGCCAAGACCCAGGAGGAGCGCGCACAGCTGCTGCAGCCCACGCTGGAGATCAACCCCAGGTGAGGCCGCTGGGGCCTGCGTCCCTCGATGCCCATCGAGGAGCATGCGTGCCCGTTTCTGACCTACCAGGTATTCTTTGAGTTGTATGAATCCGTGTTCTTTCACTTATAACACATAGACAAGTACATGAGCTAATGGATAGTATGGTTAATATTTATAAACACTCACATTTAAGGAAATTGGACCTTGCCTGCACCCAGAAGCTCCTGTTTTCCTCCCACTAGAATTGTCCCGCCCCCCAGGGGGAGCCACAGTCCTGACTTCAGGTACTTGTGCATCGTTAGACACAAGCTCAGTTCTCTGTTTCTGAGCGGCGTGTGAAGGGACCCCTGTGCAGCCTCACTTTCTTCGGTCAGCCCATAAGCCCACCCCGTGGCGGGGTGACTGTGGTTTGTGTTCATAGCTGAATCGCATTCCGGGTATGAGTCTGCTCGGCACAGTAACTGTTCTGACAAACACTGGGGTAGTTTCTGTTCAGAGGCTGTTGGGAGCAGGTTGCTCTGAACGCCTGTCCTCCACCTGGGGCACAGGTGAGTCTCCGGGGCACGTGCCTAGGCGCGGAAGGGCTGTGTCCTCACGTGGGCTGGACCAGGGCCAGGACTTCCAGAGGGCAAAGCGTCAGAACCCGGTCCTGCGAGTGAGCCTTGGGCTTGGCTTTCTCTCAAAAACACCTTCTTTGTATATTTCATCAGCTGCAAATATCTTCACTTACTTTTCACCTGTCTGAAGGTATCTTCTAAAGAGAAATTCTTTATGTAATTAATTTTAATATAATCAAATGTATGCCTGTCTGCTGCTTTCTGGGGTCTTAGGAAATCTCTATTTCAGACACGTTTCTTCCCCTATGTGCCTTTCGTGTTCGTGGAGCCTATCTGGGATCCGTGTCGGGGGTGGGCAGGGGCACACGTCAGCTTTCCTGGACTGTTAACTGCTTAGTCTCCCCACTCCTGCTGCTCTGTGCTGCCTTCTCAGATGAGTATTTTCTTCTTTAGCATTCTTGTACATTTTTTATAGTTATTTGATGTCTTTTTTATTTGGTATTTTGAAATTTCATTTTCTAACTGTTGCTGTTGTATATGGAGGCATTTTTTGTTTTGGAAACTTAACTTTGTATGCAGCAGTAATTTTTTAAATGAAGTACCTAAGCCACCAAAAATGTTAGAAAAAGTCCATAGTTTCCCACCAGAGTCACTACCCTATTGATATATTTCTTTTGGACTTTAAGCTATGGGAGCTTTGTTTTTTAATATAATATGTGTCTGATTTTTTAATTTACCACCTTAGCATATTTTTCCTCCTTTTTAAGCATTAATTTCCTTAAAACTATTCGGGAGTAGGGAAAGGTGCCTTTTCCAGCTTCTGAGCCAAATTACTAGCCACACGATTACCAAGTTGAAGATCTGAATTGGCTCATGGCTGGCCACGCAAAATGTCAAGGGCCTTTCCACAGCCACCCCGGTTGGCAGGTAGGCATAAGTGATACAGGCCTGCGTGATGGGTGCATGGCTCCCAGTGCTGACCCAGCAGAGATGGGCACTGACTGGATACCCACTGGCTTTAACTAGTTCCGGCACAAATGTGGTTTTATAAGATAGCTGTGCAGAGGGCTCATTTTCTATTGCCAGAAGACTCTAACTCATTTGCTCTAAAATTTGTTTATATGCTCTTGAGTCTTTAGACTTCTCAACCATACGGAGTTCGTGGTGGGACACCTCCAGTGTGGGGTCCTCACCTTGCAGATGTTTGCTGCTGTAAACAGCGCTGGGAGGGAGGGAATCGCACAGTGTCAGACGGGGCACCATGGACACTGCCGCTGTCCTCGGTACCTTCCCCCAATGCTTTCGGTTTTATCAAACACCTTCCTTTCTGCCATTCAAAAAATGAAAATTATACCTTATAATTTTGATGTTTCCTATTGTAGTTTTTCCTCTGCAGAAAAAATTTCCATTTTTATGTAGCCAAGAGTCTTTTCTTTCTGACTTCTATGTTTGTATATAGTCTGAAAGGCTTTCTTTCCCCTTTGAATATTATAAAACACTTCTTCCCTGTTTTCTAGTATTATACTTTGCTTTTAGTTTTTACATTTAATCCTTGATTGGTCTGGAGATTATTTTGGTTCTTGGTTCAAGGAATCACACAGGAGGAAACTTGCTTCCTGGGTGCTGCCCAGTTATCGTGTCTTATCAGGTACTAATAAAATTGCTGTATGAATTTGACCATTTATACACTGTCCACTTTGCACTATTACCATTTCATTTTCCAGAACTAAACTACTTGATTATTGGGACCTCCTCCTCCAATTTCTTCTGATCTTCCATGTTTACTTTTCTTTATGAATTTGGTAGATTTTTTTTAAGGAATAAGAATATAATTTAAGGAAAGTTTCACTTCTGTGGTCCACTTATCCAAGAATATGTCTTTTTGTATGTTAAATTCGACTTTCCTTATCTCAGGAGTATATAGTTTTTATATTAGTATCAAATTTTTGCCAGGTTTTCTGGGTATAATCTATAAAGTTTTTGTGGTTTTTTTCTGACAGTGAACTATTCTTTATTACCCTTTTTGTTATTGCATGTTCTAACAACCCCAGCATTTCAGAAAAGTCACTCCAGATCACAAGCCCTTGTGCGCGGTGTGCACCCCCAGCTCTGAGCTAACGTGTGGTTTCCGTGTTGCAGACACGTTCTGATCAAGAAGCTCAGTCAGCTGAGAGACAGCGAGCCTGACCTGGCCCAGCTGCTGGTGGATCAGGTGAGGCTGCTGGAGCGGGTGAAGAGCAGGCTGAGGCTTTGAGGTTTCCTCTAAAACCCTGTTTTAAACAGAACAACTCTCTTCCCTTCTTCTCTTTGCATTTGAGGTCCCTGGGTTGGACCCAGGCCTTGCTCCCCCTCCCACTGACAAGGTGCTGCCCTGCCTTTCAGATCTACGAGAACGCCATGATCACAGCGGGACTCATCGACGACCCTCGACCCATGGTTGGACGCCTGAACCAGCTGCTTGTCAAGGCCCTGGAGCGACACTGATGGCCGCAGACAAGGGGACAGACGCAACCGTGGGGCAAGGCGGCCTGCAGCCAGTCACTAGGGAGTAGGGACACACACGGGAACGACTGGGTGCGTGAATGACAACACCCCCTTTTGAGCTTTATTTAAATTAAAAGGCATTTCTTAGTTTTAGACTTTCTTTCCAGACTGAGAAAGTGGGGTGCTCTGGTGACACGACCGCCACACTTACAATGGAAGTGGGCCAGGTGAGGAAAAGCCTACCTTCCATCCCTCTCCTCAAATTCCAGCTGCTGTGGGGTGGTTGAGGGCACACGGGGACGAACGGCACTGGGTTCCTTAAGCTCCGCCCTCCGCTCTTAACTGTGACAGGTCAGTTGTTGTCTTCAGCTCCCAGCGTGGGGCAGAGGTTCTGGACCCCAGAAGGGACTTATGTCAGCGTCACCTCCACCGGGTAATGGTCACTGATGGCCAGGGCCTGTGGGAAGACAGCAGTGAGCGCAGGGACCCCAGACACCTAGTCGTCTATGGTCATGCGCCTGAGGTGGGTCAGGACTGGCCCAGGGCCATTGGTTTTCTCAAGTCAACAAAAAAAGCAGTGTGTCCAGGAAAGATACTTACCATCTCATTGCTCAGTCCGTATGCAGCTTGGAAGTCAAAGGGAGCGGCCGAGCCAGGAACCACAGAACTCTGGAGCAGAGACCCTGCGACCACGATCCTACAGTAGCAGACACAAGAGCCCAGGGTGTGACAATCTGCACTTGTCACACAACACCAACCACGCTTAAATGCCACTGTGGAGTCAGTTGGGCCCCGGCTCAATGTTGCCCTAAACTGCACACCACTGACCAACCTCCATTATCTGCCAGTGTCATATTCTCCCTAAATGTGCTCCAACCCAAAACTAAGAAATGCCTTTCCTAAGTCAGGAGGATGAGTGTCCGGTCTTGGGAAGCACTTCTGAAGCTAGTCGCAGAGGCACCCCGCTCACCTGTCATAGGCGCAGTTCGTGGACGTAGCCGTGGTGTCGGCACTGTCAGGAATCAGCCATTGGAAGGTGGAGCTCGTGCGCAGGCGGATGGATGACCACTGCGAGGAGGTCACGTAGCTGCAGTCAGCATTGAAATCGCCCATCAACATGACATCCTGCCAGGAGACAGCCATGGGTTGGCCCAGGGCACGATACACGATGGAGGCCCCCAGAGCCCAAGGCGGGGGCAGCGGGGAGGGCTCACGTTCAAGTCCCACTTCTGCTGGACATCCAGGTAGACATCGTAGAGAGAATTAATCTCAGCCACTGCGTCCGATGGGGCCGAGTGCAGGGCAACAATGGCAAATTCCTTGACCTCTGTGGAGACAGCAGAGCGGATGTTGGCTGGGGTAGAGGACAACTGAGACACCCCCCAAGTTACTTCCTAAGTAACTTCAGTGTAAGACCAAAGGGGCTGTGGGGTGCAGCACAAGACCAGCGTGTCCGGGGTGGGCGCACTCACTGGTGGAGGGGGATGAGAACTTGACCACAGCGGGCTCCCGGCTGAAGCTGTCGTTCCCGCAGGACTCGCAGCCGTCATCGTACTGGTAGGTGTCCAGCACGGACACCTTGTTGGGTCTGCAGAAGGCCAGGCCGGAGGGTGGTCAGCCTGGGCTCAGGCACCACGCAGACCCACTGGCCCAGAGCTCCCACCAAGGCCTCCTGCCTCTGCATGGGCTGAGGCCTCAAGGGACACAGCCCAGCTCAGACCCCTGCTCTGGGGGCCCCAGTTCTTGCCCTCAAACCTGAGGGGAGGGCCCACGGGCTCTAGGCGACATTGCAGCCTCCTGTGTGCTCGTGAGGCAGAAGCCTGCAATGTTACCTGAACAGAAAGAGGTAGCGCTCCTTGTAGCTGTTGCGGCCCAGCGGCTCACTGACCACATAGTGGTAGGTGTTTGGGTCATCCCTGGATTGAGGAGACAAAGGTCCCAGTCAGAAGTTGGTGGTAGGGCAAGTCCCAGGGACCTACCCAACACCTGTGTCCCTGTGGCCAGGCTGACCTGGCACCGTGCCCGGGAAGAGACAGTTGCCATCGTCCCCCTCCCCGCCCTGGCCTCCTGGGACCCCACTTCACCCACTGGTTGAGATAGTCCAGGAGCTTCCCCACAGCCACCAGGTGGCTGTCTCTGACCTCCTGGATGAGGACGATGTCGTAACGACGCACGATCTGGGGACAAGGCCAGAATGTTGCTGAGCAGGCAGGCGGAGACCCATGTGTCCGAGCCTGCCTGCTGTGGGTCCCGGGGCTGAGCTGCTGCCCCCACCCCGGACACTCCCTGTCACAGCCTAGCCTGGGACCCTAATACCAGCCATGAACAGCATGGCAATAACAAGGGCCCGTCCCCCTGACTGACAGGTGGGCTGAGACCTTGATGCCCCCCCATCACCACCGCTGCCAGTCAGCCTCAGGACTGACCACCGGCCCAGGATTCCCAGAGCCTGTTAGACGGCCCACCTCCAGCTTCCCCACCCTGAGGGCCCTGGGGACAGATCTGGACCTACCCGAACAATGTAGCTGGCGAGCGTAGCATTGGACATCTTGGTCTCCCCAAAGGTGCGGATGTTGAAGGCTGCTATCTTCAGGGACAAGCCCAGCTGCAGCAGACCAGCGAGGGCGAGCAGCAGCCCCATCAGCCTGGTGCCCCTCATCCTGGAGCAGGAGGGAGAGCCACAAGTGGGCTGGAGCAGCAGACTGGGCACCCTTTCCTCCCTGAGCCCAGCTGGACAGAAACAGACGAGGGCGAGAGCCAGATGCTTAGGACCACGTAATGGGCCCTAGATCTCCTCACCCCTCACCCACCAGTAGATGAGCTCCACGAGGGTCGCCAGCCCAGGAAACCCCTGGCAGTGCAGTGCCAGCTCACTGCCCTTCGTGCTCCAGACACTCCCTCCACGGGACTGGCTAGGGTTCTCACGGTCGGGCGTCCACCTATGGGCCACAAGTCACCCAGCCCTTGGGGCACCGGGCACACTCACCTGAAACCTTTCACAAAGAATTCTGCCAAGAACTGGTATTCTTCAGTACCAATTTTCTCCTTTGGCTGCTTAAATAATACAAAGCGAAACACAAGCGGGAGCTGCTACAGCTCCACACAGGAATGTTCATCCCACCTGGGGTTTTAAAGGTTCAGGCAGCTGTGCCCTTTCCCAGGGCATCACCTGGAGGACGCGGAACAATAGCCCTGCCTGTGTGCCTTTCTCAGCAGGTGGGTGACTGGCATGTGTTTATTTTGAGAGGCACAGGTCCTTGCTTCTATAAAAAGCACCTGATGATATTTGCACTTGATTTTAAAAAGTCATTCAATACAGCCAAAGGCTCTTTGGCTTTTGCACATGTTGCTCTCCCAGGGATGGGGAGCAGGTGCCCTGGAGGGCAGGGCCCCAGCAACATTCCGGCTGCAGGATCTGAGGTGACCTTGGCGCCAGCACAAAGCTCAACTGTGCCTGTTGCGAATGGAGCCCATGGCGGTGGCTCTGTTCCAGAAACCCCTCTCTCCCCAACTCCAGCCCCACCTCCCGACCTTTCCCTGTGGGGGCTTCAGGGTGGTGGGCACCAGGAAGGGGCAGGGGCTGCAGAGCCCACCTTAACTGCTAGCAATGGAGAGCCTGTGTGTCCAGGTGCAGGTGACAGGAGCAGGTCACAAGAACACGGAAAGGCAGCAGATCAGGATCAGGCCTTGGGTCCAGTCATTTCTTCTTGGAATCCTTTGCTTTCCTTCCCATTTGTATTCACTTCCTGTGGCTACTGCAACAAGTCACCACAAACTTGATGGCTTAAAACTATAGAAACTTATTGTCTAATAATTTCAGAGGTCAGAGATCCAAATCACTGCACTGAGCTGAAATCAAGTGTCACAGGCTGCACACCCTCCGGAGGTTCTGGGAGGCCCTTTCGCCCTCTTCAGCTTCTGGAGGCTCCTGGTGTCCTTGGCTGTGGCTGCATCAGTTCACTGCCTTCTGTGTCGGTTCTTCCTCCTCAGAGAAGTAGGTGAGTGAGTGTAGGGTCCTCCCAGATAATCTGGGACCATCTCCGTATTATGAGATCCTTTTTGGCTGTGTGGCATTATTTAGCCCATCACCCCATCAATGGGGGCTCTGCCCCGTTAGGGAGAGGCTGTGGTCTCCAACAACAGCCCTGCAAGTAGGAAGGCTGGGTCCCTCCCTGGAATGGAAAGGCCTTGCTGTGGCGGGCGTGTGGGGTTTGTGTGTGCAGGGCCACAGGGGACTGGGGTTCAGGGAGCAGGAGTAGTCTGAGAAGAGCAGTCTTCAAGGACCAAGGTCAAAATCACAGAAGTGTCATGAAGGAGGACACGGGGGATTAAAAACAACTCGAAGTAAACCAAGACCAGAACCCCCTGAAGTAATGAGAACATGCTGATGGACAGCTCTGGCAGTCAGCAGGAGTGCTAGTCAGCTTGAAACGGCATCTACAGCGCAGGGTCACGTGGCCTTGCCCTCAGGCTGCCAGGACTCTCCCCCTGCAGCCTTTTGCTAAGGTTGGACTGCTGACTCTCCTGTTTAAAATTTTTTTAAACAGTTTAAGACTGCAAGAGGATCAAAATCAAGATTCTAACCACTAACCAAGTCCATCAATGCATCCAGAATAGGTGCCTGCCTTCCATGGATTTCTTCCGTGGACTCACAGGTGCACATCTTTGAGGGGAGCACGGGAATAAACCAGTAGGTGGCACAGCTGTGGCTCACACAGAGGGTACCTGGACCCCCCGCCCAGTTTTCAGGGACACAGGCACCCCATCAACCAAACACTGCCCCGTACGTGCCAAGGAGCTGCCCTCCCTCACCAACCTGCCAGAGAAAAGGTCCCGACTATGGCCTCACTTGCACCAAGTGCCCAACTCTGCTGCCACACCAGCGGCCCTAAGTTAGGCCCACAAGAGAGGCAGGCAGCTCAGCCCGGGAAGAGCCCAGCCAAGAGTCAGGGGTGTGGGGCCCAGTCCAGTCTCACCCACTGCACCTTTGACCACTCTGAACCTCAATATCTTCGACTCTAAATAAAACGGGGATAAATCCATCACTGTTTTCCTCTTAACTTTGTCTTAAGGATCAACAGAACAAAAAGATCATCTCACATCTTAAAGCTTCATCCTATCCTAAACCACCACTTCCCTGGTGGTGTAGTGGCTAAGACTCCACGCTCCCCACGTAGAGGTCCCGGTTGGATCCCTAAACAAGATCCCACGTGCCGAAACGAAAAGATCCTGCATGCTAACTAAGACATGCAGCCAAATAAAAGACCCAGTGAGTGCCCCCAAGAACTTGGGGGTGGAGGGGCGTGACCTGCACACCAGCATGTGGCCCAGGAGACGAAGGTCCTCAGGCCCAGGGACAAGAAGCGCACGAGGCAACAGGGCACGGAGGCGCCCGCAGCGACCTGCAGGCACAACAGGATGCGTTTTACTTTTGGGGAAACAGTGATACTAGACATCTCAACACTCTGGCGCTTCAACATGACATCTTGCTACGTTGCTTTGTGTGGTTTCATGTCTGCAAAGCTAGGTTTCTGGCAGTTACAGTAAAGGCAATTACTGCGTAAGTCAATACGGAAAAGGCAACAAGGGTAAGCATGTCCAGTCTGATTCCAAAATTCAAGAAGAGCCTGACAGGCAAACGTTCCACTCCTAAGTAATTACGGTTACTTAAAAATGCAATGAAAAAAAATTACGTTTACATTATTTTCCAAATGTCTATTATAAGTTGTTAGGATATAAATACTATACTTAAACTGTATGGACTTAACTATTTAAAAATGTTACTTCTTTGGCCTGTGGGTCCCTTAAAATATTTACTGACCTTAACTAGGGGTACTCAGAGTCTGGGACCCTCTAACACACACAGTGGGGGTGCCCCCTCCCACGATGGCCCTCGCCTGCCCAGACGCCTCAGGCTCACCTGAGTCCCTGCCTTCCCTCGGCTCCACCCGCTCTGGTTCTGCAGCGCCCGTGCCTGCCCTTCCCTGAACACAAGCAAACGCGCCCACTGGTCTCCCCGCTCCCAGAACCTCTCCCCACAGTCCAGTCTCCACACAGCACCCACACGTCTTGTCATCAGATCACCCTATTCCCCTTAGACTCTGTCATGGGTTCCTCCTGTCCTTTAGGGGAAAGCAGGCGCCTACCGGGGCTGGGCGATGCGAGCTCAGGGCCCCACTCTGCCCCCAGGGCTGCCCAGGTTCCACTCACGGCCCCGCCCCAGGGAGGCCGCCCTCCCCGACCTGACCCTCCACCAGCATGGCCCCACTGTCACCTTTTCCATGACCCTTACCACTGCTTTTCTTTCAGTGTGTTTGCTCTTACCTGCTTACACTCACTGAAGGCCAGCCTCCGCACTATTAACAGAACATAAGCTGCACAGGAGCAGGGACCTCGTCTGTCTCATCCCTGAAAGATGCCTGAATGGTACAGGCCCTGAGCTCGCCTGCCCCACCTCCCACACGAGAGAACGTCCCCTCCTCACGGACCCCCCCGAGAGAACCCGGCAAGGCCTCCTGTCCTGAAGCACAGGGGACACTGCAGGGCGTCCAGGCGGCTTCTGGACACTCGGCCTGAACCGATCAGAAGCTCCCAGGAGCCAGTGGCTGTTGCGCCTGCCCTCAGCCAGATCTGACATGGATCCTTCACTCCCCTCAAGAGGGGTGTTCGCTGGCCCCAAGCCAGCATTCTGGAGGACGAAGGTTTCCGTCTTTTACCCGAGACGGTCAGTGTCTCTGCTGGGACACCACTCTAATCAGGGTCGAACAGACGGTGTAGGTCAGCAGTCATCACTCAGCTCAGCCACTGGCCTTGGCCCATGACCCCACCTTAGCTCACCGTCCCTCATGAATTTATTTCTGTTCATTATAAGGAAACCATTAACCCAGGATGGAAAGTTTCTCAGAACTGCATGTGCATGAATTGCTATAATCCACAACAGTTTCAGAGTCACACTCAGCACAGCCCCACCCTGCCCCCTCACCCAGCTACGCCAGTGCCCACTGTGCCACTGCCACAGGCCACACCTGGGCTCCATGGCCCACCGGCCTGAGTGCCAACGTGCGCACCTTCTGCACGTCACAGACAAGCCTCCCCTGGCTCCTCATCCTACCAGAGGCATTTTCCAGGGTGTGTGCTGTGAAGACTGGCATGCCTTTAGCCTGAGCCCATGAACAAACAGGCTCAGGTTCCTGATGCCTGAGGCCCTGAAAGATTTAACTAGAGTCACGGAGCTCTACTGACTAGACTCCCAGTAAGCTGGTAACATTTCCAACAAGGCTGAGTGAAGAGCGTCCCCCAAACCCCCAAGCCCCCTCAGTCTCTCCCAAGCACAGAACGCCTCCTCAGCAGGCTCTCCCCCGATCCAGCGGGTCTCCAGAAGGGTTCAGAGTCCAGGACAGTGTGGGCAGTAGGAGCCGGTCATGGCAGGGTCTGCAGAGAGATTTTCTACTGATTTATCTTTCAGCTCACTGGTCCTTTCTTCAGCTGTCTCTCATCTACTTTTAAATCCACCTAACTGAATTTTAAATTTGTTATTGTACTTTTTCTCTTTTAGAATTTTCAATCTTTTATGAATTCTAATTCTCTGTGAAACTCTCCATCTTGCCTGTTTCAATGTTAATCAGTTATTTTAAACTCTATGTCTGCCAACTCCAGCATCTTAGTCTTCTGTGGGTCTCTCACTTTTTCCTTTCTGTCCCATTTATCAGGGTACGTAGCGACTAGACGCAGAGTCAGGCGCTATGTGTCACAGACGGGAGAGGCCGGGACGGGGTCTCCCTCCAGGGGGCAGTGGAGGGGGCCGGCCACCCAAGGTCTGAGCGGAGAGACTGGCATTTTTGGGGCTGTTCCTCCTGGCAGGCTCTCAACTCTTCCTGGCACCATGAAACTGCCGAAGACCCAGCTCTGCTCCATACGCACCTTCTGCCTCTCTGGCCTCCTCCCTCTCAGGGATCTCCGCCCTCAGGTCCCACTGCCTCCGCAGCTCCCAAGCCCCCAGAGCTCAGTCTCCCCAACCCCACAAGATTACCTGCGGCTCTGCTGGGTTCTCTGCCTCTGGGCAGCTGCCCCTGCCCAGCCCCCAAGAGTGCTGGTAGAGGAGGCAGACTCAGCTCTGCAAGCTCCCCTCTGCGTTGCGGGCCCCAGGGCAGCGCTCCAGTCCTTTGAGCAGGTGCCTCGAGTCCGCAGCAGGACCGGTCTGCTGGGAGCAGTTCCATAGCCGGGAGCAGTCTGTCTGTTACCTGGAAGGCGTCACTGAAGTAGAGAGCTGGAGGCTCTGGTGGGTAACTAGGCAAGCTGGTCTGACTAGCAGGCTGTGCGTGGACATCTCTGAGCTAAAAAGCAAGAGAAAAGCAAGCCAATGAGAGACGATCAGAAGGAAACAGACCATCCTCTCTGCCCAACCAAGTCTTTGGGACTGAAGATCTCTGTATCCTGTTTGAAACCTAGAGTATTTGTTCTCATCACCCCAGTCCTAAAGGTGAAGACGGCGCAGGGCAAGGACGCAGCAATGCTGTGCCCTATGGGCTGTCCTGCGGCCCCTCAGAGAGCGGCAGCACCTGTCCTGAGCTGAGGTTCCCCACCTCGCTCCTAGAGAAGGGGCCTTGGGGCCTGCAGGCGGCCAACTCTGAGCCTCTTTCCTCTCTGGGGACTCTGGGCCAGGTGAGCGATGCTATTTTCTGAAAACTCTGAGTACCTGAGTGCTTCCCCCCCGGGACCAGCCTGGGGCTTCTCTACAGACACTAGAGGGTTTCATACTGGCGGTCTCCGCACAGCTGTCCCGGGGCTCCTGCGTCAGGGCCTCTGCTCTGCTCCTACCCCCAGACCGCAGGGCCTGTCCCTCCCTTAACTCGAGCTTCTGCCCAGACGCCACCCACCACGCACCCCACTCAGCAGCAGGCTTTGCCCCACCACCGTCTCCTCCACCCTGCTCACTTTCTCCTGCCCACAGTCACATCCAACACCCGCTGTACAGTCAGCCTCATGCCACTGGGGCCAACGCAGCAGCACCTGAGCGCGGCCTGGCTGAGTGAAGAGATGAAGGACAGTCAGCGGCCTGCTGGACAGAACCAGGGCTTTAGTTGCTCCAGCCTCTTCAGCCCATTTAAGTGCGAGCATCTCACACAAGAGGAACCCAACGTGGTCCTCCCAGATGACTGAGTAAAGGAACAGGCTTCTGCACTCCTCAGCCTGGCAGAGATGTCCGCCTCCTCGGGAACTCCAGGGCTCTGGGCAGTGGCACTGATCGTACCCCCTGTCTATACCAGCTTAGAAAACACGTCCACTTACCTGTGAGGCTGGCTTTCCAGACGCCTTCCCCAGGGCCTGCATAAATGCATAGTCGCGGGTCAAGGGACAGGGTCTCAGGCAGGAGCAGCAATGACCCCAGGAGACCAGGAATGAGTCCAGTCCGGCTCACTCCAGCCAAAGCCAGAGTGGCCTGAGGTGGGTGGCCTTGTCGGTCCAGGTCCCCACTGCCCAAAGACTGCTGAAGTCGTAGCAGGCCGAGGAGGAGGCCTGTGCAAATGCCTTGATAACCAGTTGTTTCCTCACTTGGGCTCCTATGAGGAGACACTGATCTTCGCAGGAGCCACAGCCCACAAATGACACAGCACAGGAAGCTGCTGAAATGCAAATCTGCTGCAGGAACGAACCAAGCTGCCACTGTGTCACTCCCTCAGCCTGTGCTATCTCGCTGGTCCCATTCACACGTGACTAGTTTAAAAAGAAGGGAAAAGGGAGCGTTAATAATGTCAGCTGAGCGATAGGACACCTAGCTGTCCTGAAATTTCATCAAGCTCCTGACAGGCTGCTTCATTTGTATGCTTTACTCACTTTTTTCAAGACAGAGTAAGAGGGGCCCCTAAACAATGAGAAAACCAGGCAAGAGGTGGTGTGATGTGTTTTCAGCCATCACAAGTGCAAGACAAGGATCCAAGAGAGAAGGGAAACCAAGACACGGGGCCCAGTGGTTTGGGGTGGGAGGGCACGTGCGGGGCACCCCTGCAGCTCGAGGGATCTCAGTTCCCTGACCAGGGAGTGAACCCAGGTCCATGGCAGTGACTGTGTCAAGTCTTCCCCACTGGACCTCCAGGGAACTCTGGGCTCTGTGACCAGCCACAGCCGGTGTGGGCTCCAGGCTCCAGGGAAGGGAAACACAGACCCAACTGTCCTGTGAGTGGAGGAGACACCCGGGAGGTCAGGGAGGCCCAGGTGGCTAGAATGTGTGGAACAGAATATCGGGGAGCAGGGACTGTAAAGAAAACAGAGCTCCAGGATCTACAGAGCACCCCCTCAAGTCTTCAGCTAAAGACAAGTTTGCAGCTGTGTGAGAAAAACTGTGAGGAGGCTGGAACAAGAATGCCTGGAGAGGAGCGGACAGAACAACCTCCAGAGCTCACACAGAAACGGGAATAAACTGTGCCCCCACAAGCCACCAGGGAATGGCTCCCTCATTCACACAGTACTGCCTGGCATCCCCAGAAGGGCTTCACCTTCAGTAATGAGGCCAAATTATCTGTACACCACAGGCAGCTCTGGATCACCCTAACACAGCTCAGGAGCAGTTCTCTAAAGGATCAACTGATGACAAGAAACTTAACTGCATGCCAGACCAAGATAAATATTATTTGAAGGACTACGACAAAACAACATAAATACATAATGTCTAGTATCCAATAAGGAAATGGGCAGGTCTATTGGTCAGGGGACAGAAACCACAAGGTATTTTAAACAAGGGGAGTTTAGCATAAAGAGCTATTAACTATTTACAGGAACTGACTAAAATGAACCCAAAGGTACAAAATACTCTAGGGTGCAGAGAGGATTCAGAGCTGGGAGACAGCAGTTTACGGGATGGTGCAGTTCACCAGGCTGAGAACCATCTGAGACGCTGCCAACACAATCAGCCCGGAAGCTGTCTGCAGAGAGTTCTGCAAAGCCCCCAGGGTGGAGGGGCTGACGAACTCACCAGAAAGCTGCCAGGAGACCAACTCAGGTACCCGCGGAACATGCCTGGCAGTGCCTGTCCCCTTTCAAATATATGAAGAGCCTCATCACTGGCTCTCAGGCGAGTGCTGCTGAGTTGGTCACTAGGACACTGCCTGGAAGGTGCCACAGAAGCTCTTTAGGGCTATGCCAATGTCACAGAACAGGAATGAGCAAAGCGCAAAGCACCAGACACAGGCCCTTTCTCCTTCAGCCCCTCCAATGACAAAGGCTGGCATCAGGCTAGCTGGCAAGGAGGGTAACGCTCCACTATCACAAGCAGGCAATGAAGGGCGGATAGACCAGGCATGTGAAAAAGAAGAAAATATGACTTATGACCATAAGAAAAAGCAATCAACAACAACTGACCTAGAAGTGACAGATATAAAGGAATTATCAGACAAGCACATGCTTCATATACTCAGGAAAGTAGAGGGAATATGACCATAATGAGAGAAACGGAAAATATAAAAAGGCCTAAATGGAACTTCTAGAGATGATAATAATATCTGAAATATAAAACACACAGTCTGGGATGAACAGCAGATCAACACTGAAAAAGATCATACAACTCAAAAACAGCAACTGAAAACTGTTCAAAGAAAGGGCATCGAGGAAAAAAAGGCATCAAACACCAACAAGCAATCCAATGTACACGAATTGGAATCCCAGAAAAAGGACAAGGAGGCTCTTTAGTTCTTTTTCATTTTCTGCCATAAGGGTGGTGTCATCTGCATATCTGAGGTTATTGATATTTCTCCCAGAAATGAAGCTTCTGCTTCCTCCAGCCTGGTATTTCACATGATGCACACTGCATATACATTAAATAAGCAGGGTGACAATATACAGCCTTGATGTACTCCTTTCCCATATGATCACTACAAAAATGTACACAAAAATGTATCACTACAAAAAATCAACTAAAGGCCGATCGACACATGAAAAGATGCTCAACGTCAGTCATTATTAAAGAAATGCAAATCAAAACTACAATGAGGTATCATCTCACACCAGTCAAAATGGTCATCATCAAAAAAATCTACAAACAGTAAATGACAAAGAGGATGTGGTTGGTGGGAATGTAAATTGATGCAGCCACTATGGAGAACAGTAGGAAGATTACTTAAAAAACTAAGACTAAAACTATCCTATGACCCAGCAATCCTACTAGTGGGCATACACGCTGACAAAAACACAATTCAAAAAGACAAGTACCCCAATGTTCACTGAAGCACTATTTACAATAGTCAGGACACGGAAGCAACCTAGATGTCCACTGAAGGGTGAATGGATAAAGAAAACTGGAAAATCCACAATATGTGGAAGTTAAACGACATGCTCTCATACAACCAACAGGTCAAAAAGGAAATCACAAGAAAAATTAGAAAGCACACCGAGACCAATGAACACACACACACCAGAACCCTGGGATGCAGCAAAAGCAGTGCTAAGAGGGAAATTCACAGCTATGAATGTTTCCATTAAAAAAGAAGAAAAGTATCAAAGTGATAGTCTAACTTACACTTTAAGGAAATAAGAGAAGAAGAGCAACTAAACCAAAGCTAGCAGGAGAAAGGAAATAATAGAAGAGTATAGCATCAATAAACAAAGAAAAGAAAAAGAGAGACCAGTTGTATTTCTACACACTAACAATGAACAATCCTAAAAGGAAATTAAGAAAACAATTCCACTAAAATAACATCAAAAAGATTTAAAATACTTGGGAATAAATTTAACCAAGAAAGTGAAAGACTTAACACACTGAGAAGTAAAGCATCATTGCTAAAAGCAATTGAAAAAGAACACACCGAGACACAGAAAGACGGCGTACCCACGGGCTGGAAGCTTTAGTCAGATGCTCAGCTCAGTTCAGTCGCTCAGTCGTGCCCGACTCCTTGCGACCCCATGAATTGTAGCACGCCAGGCCTGCACCACCCAAAGTGATCTACCTATTTATGCAATCCCTATCAAAATCTCTGTGACTTTTTTTTCACAGAAATAGAAAATCCTATCTTATGGTTTTCCATATGGATTATCAAAGGAACTCCCCCGCCCCGCCAAAGTATTCAAAACCACCTTGAAAAAGGATAAAGTTGGAGGTCTCACACTCCCTGATTTCAAAACTTTGTCCAAAGCTACAGTAATCAACAACAGCGTGATACCAGCATAAAGACAGACGCACAAACTGCACAACTTCGGGACTGGCAAGGATTTCTTGGATATGACACCAAAATCACCAACAAAACAAAATACAGCTAAATTAGATTTCATTAAAATTAGAAACTTTTGTGCAAAGGACCCATCACAAAACTGAAAAGACAACCACAAAATAGGAGAAAATACCTGGAAATCATTTATCCCATTAGAGTCTGGTATTCGGAATATATAGAGAACTCCTACAACTCAACAACAAAAAACAACCAAATTTTTTAAATGGGAAAAGAAAAAAGCTTTTTGTAATGGGCAAAGAACTTGAATAGACATTTCTCCAAAGATAAGCAAATAATCCATAAACACATGAAAAATGATGACTATCATTAATCGAGAGAACTGCAAATCAAAACTGTGATAAACTATCACTACCTTCCCATTAGAATGGCTACTATATTTTAAAATTGTAAGTTTTATAAGGATGTAGAGAAACTGGAATCCTTATGCACCTCTGATAGGGATGCAAAATGGTACAGCCACGGCAGAAGACAGTATTGAGATTCTTCAAAAAAATTACACAGAATTACTATGATCCAGCAACTTCACTCCAAGGTACCCAAAAGAACAGAATGATGAGAAAGTTCTGAAAATGGATAGTGTGTGGGTTGTGGTGATGGTTGTACAACAACGTGAAAGCATTTAATGTCACTGAACTGTACACTTAAAAATGGTTGAAATTGTAAAGTTTATATTACATATATTTTATCACAATGAAAAACCATACAGCTAACAGTATACTTAATGGGAGAAATTAGATGCTTTCTCACTAAGATCAGGAAGAAGGTAAGAATGTCTATCCACCACTCCCACACATCATCATACTGGAAGTCCTAGGTAATACGACAAGAAAAGGAGATAAAAGTTACACAGATCAAAAGGGAAGAAATAAAATGATCTTTAAACAGAGATGACAAGAATTATCTATGTAGAAAATACCAAAGAATTAACAACAACAAAAAAACCTCCTCGAACTAATAAATTACTATGACAAGGTTGGAAATATAAGATTAATTGACAAGGGTCAACTACTTTCTTATCTACCAGCAACAGGACTTCTGGTTTCTAGTTCCACATGTAAGGAGATCAGAAGTCACCACTCTGTCCTGACAAGTAGTAAAAAGCTGAACTGACTGAAAATCAACAACTTTTCTTGGATCCGTAAAGAGGACACAGGGCAAATCACTGTCTCCAAGAGACAGACACACGAATACAAAAACCTTAAATGCACATTACTAAGTGAAAGAAGGCAATCTGAAAAGCCTAGTTGCCCGTTTCCCTGGTAGCTCAGATGGTACAGCATTTGCTCACAATGTAGGAGATCCAGGTTCGATCCCTGGGTCGGGAAGATCCCCTGGAGGAGGAAATGACAACCCACTCCAGTACCCTTGCCTGGAAAATTCCATGGACAGAGGAGTCTGGCAGGCTACAGTCCATGGGGTAGCAAAGAGTCAGACACGACTGATCGACTAACACACACATACACACACCATCTGAGTGTGATCAAGGGAGAGCGGGGCTCCCGTATTCTGCCCAGCCCCTAACTCATGGGAGGGAGGCCCTCTCTTGGGCTGGGTATTCTGAGAGTACTGCGGCCCTGACCATGCTCATCCCAGCTCACAATGCGGCAGATCGACACCAGAGGCGAGCTGAATGGCCCCCAGGCTGCTGCCTTCCCTCTCCCACAGAGTGCTCAGCAGTAGCAGTGGAATGTCACTCAGAGAGCAATTCACCACTGTTCTACCCACAGCTCTACAGCCCTGGCTTACAGATTTTTGCCTGGGGTAGAAATAGGCCAGAAAGCACTGACTCCTAATTTCCTCCAAAGGAACTGATTTCATTTGCAACAGAGAGGGAATCAGTTCAAGCTCAAAGGTGCTCTCAAGAAAGTAGAGGGTGTGGTGAAAGGCAAGCGGCAGGAGAGTAAAGATAGAGGCTGAACCACAGATGATGACACTACACACTACAACACCAGATGGTCAGTACCTAAATCAGACTGATTATAATCTTTGCAGCCAAAGATGGAGAAGCTCTAAACAGTCAGCAAAAATAAGACCTGGAGCTGACAGTGGCTCAGACCATGAAGTCCTTACTGCAAAATTCAGACTTAAAGTAAGTACTAAAAACCATTAGGTCATTCAGGTATGACCTAAATCAAATTTATGATTATATGGTAAAGTGACAAATAGATTCAAGGGATTAGATCTGACAGAGTGCCTAAAGAACTACGGACAGAGGTTAGTGACACTGTACAGGAGGCCATGATCAAAACAGTCCCAAGAGAAAGAAAAGCAAAACGGTTGTCTGAGGAGCCCTCCAAATAGCTGAGAAAAGAAGAAAAACGAAAAGCAAAGGAGAAAAGGAAAGAAATACCTATCTGAATGCAGAGTTCCAAAGAATAGCAAGGAGAGAGAAGAAAGCCTTCTTAAGTAAACAATACAAAAAAAAAATAATAGAGGAAAACAACAGAATGGGAAAGACTAGAGATCTCTTCAAGAAAATTAGAGACACCAAGGGAACATTTCATACAAAGATGGGCTTAATAAAGGACAGAAACGGTAAGGACCTAGTAGAAGCAGAAGATACTAAGAAGAGGTGGCAAGAATACAAAAAACTGTACAAAAAAAGGTCTTGATGATCCGGATAACCAAGACGGCACTGGTCACTCACCTAGAGCCAGACATCCTCGAGTGTGAAGTCAAGTGAGCTTAGGAAGCATTACTACAAACAAAGCTAGCGGAAGTGATGGGATTCCAGCTAAGCTATTTCAAATCCTAAAAGATGATGCTGTGAAAGTGCTGCACTCAACATGCCAGCAAATTTGGAAAACTCAGCAGTGGCAACAGGAATGGATAAAGTCAGTTTTCATTTTGATCCCAAAGAAGAGCAATAACCAAAGAATGCTCAAACTACCACACAATTGCACTCATCTCACATGCCAGCAAGGTAATGCTCAAAATCCTTCACACTAGGCTTCAAACAGTACATGAACCGAGAACTTCCAGATGTACAAGCTGGATTTAGAAAAGGCAGAGGAACCAGAGATCAAATTGCCAACATCCGTGGATCATCAAAAAAGCAAGAGAGTTCCAGAAAAACATCTACTTCTGCTTTATTGACTATGCCAAGGCCTTTAACTGGGTGGATCACAACAAACTGGAAAATTCTTAGAGAGATAGGAATACCAGACCACCTGACCTGCCTCCTGAGAAATCTGTATGCAGGTCAAGAAGCAACAGTTAGAACTGGACATGGAACAACAGACTCCTTCCAAATGGGGAAGGGAGTACGTCAAGGCTGTATATTGTCACTTTGCTTATTTAACTTATATGCAGAATACATCATGTGAAATATCAGGTGGAATGAAGCACAAGCTGGAATCAAGATTGCTGGAGAAATATCAATAACCTCAGATATGCAGATGAGGCCACCCTTATGGCAGAAAGGAAGAACAACTAACTAAAGAGCCTCTTGATGAAAGTGAAAGAGGAGAGTGAAAAAGCTGGCTTAAAACTCAACATTCAGAAAACTAAGATCATGGCATCTGGTCCCATCACTTCATGGCAAACAGATGGGGAAACAATGAAAACAGTGAGAGACTTTATTTTCTTGGGCTCTAAAATCACTGCAGATGGTGCCTGCAGCCATGAAATTAAAAGACGGCTTACTCCTTTGAAGAAAAGCTATGACCAAACTAGACAGCATATTAAAAAGTGGAGACATTACTTTACCAACAAAGGTCCATCTAGTCAAAAATACGGTTTTTCCAGTAGTCATGCATGGATGTGAGAGTTGAACTATAAAGAAAGCTGAGCACCAAAGAATTGATGCTTTTGAACTGTGGTGTTGAAGAAGACTCTTGAGAGTCCCCTGGACTGCCAGGAGATCCAACCAGTCCATCCTAAAGGAGATCAGTCCTGAAGATTCATTGGAAGGACTGATGCTGAAGCTGAAACTCCAATCCTTTGGCGATCTGATGTGAAGGACTGACTCACTGGAAAAGACCCTGATGCTGGGAAAGATTGAAGGTGGGAGGAGAAGGGGACGTCAGAGGATGAGCTGGTTGGATGGCATCACCAACTGGACAGACATGAGTCTGAGTACCCTCCGGGAGTTGGTGATAGGCAGGGAAGCCTGGAGGGCTGCAGTCCATGGGGTCACAAAGAGTCGGACACGACTGAGCAACTGAACTGAAGTGACGGTTCCACAATCTTGGGAATATACTAATAACCAACACTGTGAGAGCGGATTTTATGATATGTAAATTATAACTTAAACAAACAAACCTAACTGTATCAGTTCGCCAACAAAACTCCTCCTCCTCCTGTATTCGTCACTTCAGTAACTGAAACCACATTCCCAGAAACTTAGAAATTCTTTTCCAGAAACCCACAAGTATTAACAACTAATTTGGTCACGGCAATTCAAACGCCTCAATATGTCACCTTTCCCCCAACTTCAACTCCTAAACGCAGGACGCCCTCATTTCTCGCCTGCATCACCGCAGCCTCCTGATGGGCCTCCAGGCTTGCCTCTCCAGAGCAACTTTCACACTGCAACTAGAAACTCCTTTAAAAACAGTATCTATGTTGGCTCCCAGGGACCCCAGGTTGAAGTTCGAACCCTTAATACGACTTATAAGGTCTCTCAGACTTCAGTCCGCGGCGACCCTCTCCGGCTTCACGAGCCCCTCAAATCCTAACAACGTGCACCTGGGAGCCTGGAGAGGGCGGGCATCGCTTCACCTCGGCCCCCGCCCGCTCGGGGCCTCAACCTGCTCGCAGGCGTCTCCGGGAGGAAGCCCGCGCTCGGTCCCTCGGCTCCGAGGGTCTGGCGCCCCCGTTTACCTGTCGGCTCCTGAGGCAGATGCGCTCTCAGGGGCCGCCAATGAACCCGCATACATTTCCCGTGTGAACCGTAGTGCACCCAAATTTCAAACTGCGGCGGAGCCCGAAACTCACCTCGACTCTTCCTCAACACTTAGTAGACTTCGCCGGGAGCCGCCTACCTAACCTCGGGGCGCGGTCCTCTGGCGCCGCGCTCCGCCTTGGTCCTGCCCGGCGCGCTGAAGGAACGCTCTTAGTCGCGCGCCCCGGCCGCAAAGCAGGATGGGACGCGAGCCTCCAGGATCCCTCTGCGCCCGCGCAGCCGCAATTATCCGCCGCGCATGCGCAGGGGCTTGGGTCGCCGTTGAGAAGGTGCTGCGGCCGCGCCAGAGGTAGGAGGAGTCGGGCTTCGGGGCCGGGAGTCTGCACCGGGGAGAGGAGGTCCTGCCGCCTCAGGCCTTTCTCGCTCTTCTGAGAGAAAAGAGCCTTTCTCGCCCGCCCCCAGCCGCGGTTAGAGGCAGGAGCCGGGCTTAGGTAGAGGGGGCCAGGGCTGTCTGAACGTAAGATGGGTGGGGGGATCCGGATACCCATGGGTCACGGCCCGGGCGTCCGACTGGCGATCGGAATTCGCCATCTGCCTTTGTAGCCACCAAAGTCCTTGGCAGCCCTTCCCCAGGTGGCAACCCGGGTGTCACCGGGTTAGGGGAGGCGGGGGGTCCGCCCCTCACCTGCCCATTCATTCTTTCCGCGTCTGCAGTGAGCCCTGCCGCGGTAGGTACCAAGCTGGGTAGGCAGAGTCCCCGGGCCTCTGGGAGTTGCCGTCTCGTTCGGATCCGTTACTCCTTAGCAAATACCGATAGAGCGCCTATGGTAGATACACTGTTTTAGACTAATACCGGCAGAGATGTCGCGACTCAGGGCGGTGTGGAGGCTGGAGTTTGCTCCAGCTACCACGTCCAACAGTTTGCTTGGCTTGACGTTCCAGGCACTCAGACACGCATCTCTGCTTCTCTGTGCAGCCTTCGCTCCCACCACTTTCTCTGGTGCTCCCGATCGTACCAAACTCAACAGATTACCGTTAAGTCAGGCACCTTGTCAGCCAAAGAGAATACAAAATGAGTGCGTGCCCTCGTGAAGTTTTGAGCTTAGTAGGGGACACAAAACAAGCTACTGAATAAAAATATAAGAGCTAATGCCCTGGAACCACACTGCCTGGATTTGATCTCAGCCTGCCTCTTGAAAGGCTGTGTGAACTTGAGCCAGTTTCTCATTCTTGTGCTTGGTTCCTTGCTGTAAAGAAGGGGTGTCAATAGGTCCTACCTAGTAGAGTTGTTGTAAATATTAAACTAGTTAGACTTGTAAAGCACTTGGGATGGCTGCCTGCACAGTAAGCATTCAATAAATCTATTACATGTGATTATAACATGATAAACGCCACTGTGAAAACAGTGTGTGATGATAGAAGATAAATGGGAGTGGAGAGGATTCAATTAGATAAAGACTGAGAAAACAAGCTTCTCTAAGGAGATGGAAGATGAAAATGAGCCAGCCATGCAAAGTAGATTTTAGGTGTGTGTGTCTGCCCCACTCTGGAAAACTAGATGATTAATGGATTACCTGGACCGTGGAAACTGCCTTATGGTATCTGAAATGAACACTACCATGGGGTTATTCAGTTTTGATTTTCAAAACTCCACTAAACTGTGCCAGTATAAATAATCATGCCAGTAAGGCCCAGCCTTTGCACGTGGGCAGCATTCTGGTCACGTGAGTTAGGAGAGTTGCTGGGGTGAGAATAGAGAAAAGTGACCTTTTTCTGATTTGGAAAAATTGGTTCTGTCAATGAAGGATGAGCCTGCTGTATTCCTGTCTTTGATTTCTTCCTGAGAGTTCAAGTGCACATTCCCTCTTTCTCTCTCTTATTATATTGCTTGCTCATAGAGCCTCTGAGACCTGAAGGCCTTGGACCAGAGATCGTTTTTCTGGATTCAGGGACCATCTTGATTCTGTGGTGACCGCTCTTCATGGGATTCATTCCCCAGACTCTGGTTACTCTTCCAAGATGCATACATTTTTCTGCCCATGGAAAAACATGCTTTGACAAGTCTTTAGGTCCCTCTCCCCTGTTGCTTTGTGGTAACCTGTAGGATGATTAGTTTGTGTTAACCAGGCTATAGCTGAGTATTTGACAGGGGTATTGTTACCCTGAAGACTTTTCCCATACTCCACATGCTCTTGTACCTTCCTGGGAGAAATGACATAAAATGACAATATCTATCTAATTACACTTAAATGCTTTTGGTTTTTCTCAGGTGAAAACTTAAATGGACCACATGTGCTTTATCACCATGGAGATCCTGGGGAATCACCTGAGCACCAGGGCCACATGTATTCTCTCTGGGAGGCGTCTACTGGACAACAGACCCTCTCAGATGTGAACTTTAATAAAGGTAAGCTTTCAGTGTGCTGAACAAAGGTTCAGTTTGAAGAAAGACACTTTAAAAAATTTATTTATTTATCTTTCTTGGCTGTGCTGGGTCCTCACCATTCTTGGACTTTCTCTAGTTGCAGTGAGCCGGAGCTGCTCTTCATTGCGGTGCATGGGCATCTCATTGTGGTGGCTTCTGTTATTCCAGAACACAGGCTCTGGGCTCACGGGCTTCAGTAGTCACTGCACGTGGGCTCAGTAGTTGTGGCCCACGGGCCAAGTTGCTCTGCAGCACGTGGGATCTTCCCAGACTGGGAATCAAACCCATGTCCCCTGCATTGGCAGGTGGATTCTTATCTACTGGACCACCGGGAAGTCCAAGAAAGACATTTGACATCATTATGGAGGGAGGGAACAGTACATCCTGCTCAACTGTGCAAACTCTCCAGGTACTACAGTGAGAAGCAGCGAGGAATCATAATGAAGCTTCCAGTGTGAATGAGGCCTGGCCAGGCTCACACTTGGGTTCACTCTCTCACCTGTGCACATGCCCCCATATCGACCCTCACTTCTCCGAAGACCAGCCTGAAAGCCTTCAAACCCATCAGATGATGGATGAGTCAGATGATGACTTTCAGGAACTCTGTGCCAGCTTTTTCCAAAGGGTGAAAAAGAATGGTCCCAAGGAAGTGTCAAAGGAAAAGAAGACACAAAAGGCCTCCAATGGCACCCATATAAGAAGCAAACCAAAAAGGACCAAACCAACGGCTTCTAAGAGCAAAACTCCGCAAGGCGCCACTGAGAGGAAAACTTGCCCTGGCGGCCCGGTCCCGCGGACTCAAAAGCACAGGGCACCCAAGAGGCCAAAGACTGAACCAGCTCCCCCTGAAAACACCGAGGGAGGTGTACACACTTCTGCTGTACTCCAGGATAGCGCATGGAGCACCCAGACAGGTAACCAGTCAGAACCTCTGCCAGAGAGGACACCAGAGGTGATTTGCACCATTTTAAACCAAGGATCAGAAAACTTTCTGAAAGCTAGTAAGTTTCTTTGGCTTCGCCGGCCATACAGTCTCTGTCCCAAATTACTTCTTAGACGATGTATAATTGAATGGGCTGTGTTCCAGCAAAACTTCATTTACAAAAATAGGCAGCCTGCCCAAGACCATAGTTTGCTGATTCTTGTTTTAAACAAAAGTCATTAAGAAAAAATTCATTACCCTTGTATGAATTCTCTACATGATATATTTGGGGCCATCTGCTCTTTCATTTTCCTGTTAACGTTTACATCATGCAGTTAACGTGAGTTTGTGTTGTTTTTTTTTTTTTCATGAACATAAAAATAATGCTACTTCTCTCATTTTCTTGGGTTCATTCCAAAGTGGGTAAGTTGCAATGGGTAAGCCAATTTGCTTAGGCTGCTGAGAAGGTAGAAGGCATATGCCATGTGGGTTTGAGTCCCAGGAGAATCTTCTTGTCCTTCCTATCTCTTCCAAACACCTTTTATTCTTCTCTGTTTATTTGTTTAAAGCAACTTGCTTACCCTGCTGCCCTGGTGTATTAAACCACATGCTTAACATACATTCTTCATGCAGAACTAAAAACCAGCCTTGCGTATATAATACAGCACAAGATCTTTGGACTCCTGAATTCTGTTTCTAAATTTTTCTCACCATCACTTCCTGATCTTAAATAATGTTTTTTACCTATGTGGTCAGCATGACCTCCCCAGTGTAGTGGTGGTAAAGCCTTAGCTCACAGAGACTGTTGTAAGGCTTCATTAATGTTGCCAAAATGTTATTGGTCTTTCACGCGCCTTTGAGAGTATAGTGAAAGCTATGCTTGGTTTCCCCCAGAACACTGCACTGCTCCCCCCAAAAACATACCTGTGAGGGTGACATGCAGCATCAGGGGCTGCATGGATCCCCCCAGAGGTCATCTTCAGACACCAAGTTAAAGGAGAACTTCTGACATAGAAAGATATGTGTTTGTCATTAATAACTCTTTAGTAACAGCTTTATAGAGATACAATTCACATTCTATAAAATTGACCCCTTTCAAGTGGACGGTTCAGTGACTTTATTCACAGAGTTGTGCAGCCATCCCCACCACTTAATTTTAGAACATGTTTATCACCTCAGAAATGTGCCCCCTCCCATCACAGATACATATGGCAGGGGTATTTTTATCACCGCAAACAGTGAGGCTACCAAAAAACAATCAGTACTTTAGAGTTACACCTAATGTAGTCAGTAAAGGACCCCTTTGAAATCGGAGGCCTTTGGAACTAGCAGAACCTTCGGTTTCTCCTGCTAGAACTGACGCTGTGAATGTTCTCCTCCTTGCCAGAGGCCGCCGTGGACAGCCTCTTGCAGCCACCTCCCTCCTGTCTGACTGCAACGGCGCCAAGTCCCTCCAAACCCAGGGCAGCAGAGCTGGTGCTCCAGCGAATGCAGCAGTTCAAGAGAGCAGACCCCGAGCGCTTAAAACATGCTTCCGAAGGCTGCTCGCTCGAGGCTGCACCTGAAGAAAATGTCCCAAAGGGCCCTCAAGATGTGATGGCGGCGAACGGTATGAAGGAAGCGCTGTCTTCCCAACAGGGATGATGTTGGGGCAAAGGGGTCAGGAAGGAGCCTGCCTTCTCAGCCAGGGATGGGCCTTCTGCCCCATGCTCTGCGTTTGCCACTCTGGCCAGAGAAAAGAGGGTCCCCTGGGTCATTTCTCACTTAGCTTCTTTGAGAAGGTACCACTTCCTCTTTTTTCATTTTGACTTATTAGAAAAATTTTCTCATTCAAAAGAGTCAGAAAAACATATTACAATGAAATCTCTATGCCCTCAACCTAGATTTAACAAACAGTGGACATTCTGCCACACCTCTTTTGTCTCTATAAATGGACACTACTTCCGTACTGTCAGAAAGCAAGTCCCAGACATCATGATGCTTCACGCCTAGACTCTCCTACATAACCACAATTCCATAAACACACGTGATTCCAGAACACTGCCTGCTGTCCAGTGCACATTCAGATTTCCCCGGCTGCCCCAAGGACCGCTTCTGTAGCGAACTCTTCCTGAACAGGGATTCGTCACACGCTGCTTATAGCCGTGGCTCAGTAGTCTCTCTGGTCTAGACTCTATAACAGTCTCTTATCTTGTCCTTGTTTTTTGTGATACTGACTTCTTAAAAAATCCAGGACAATTGTCTTTTAAAACTCCCCACTTTCTGGATTTGCTGGTTTCTGCCTCATGTCATGTAACCCCTTCCTGCAGGGAAGTGCCATATGCTGCATGTTGTACCACCCCAGGAGACTCGTACTGTCCATGGTGCTTTATCCCCTAAACAGCAGGAATCCTCATCCCTGGTGAAAATACACAAAAGGAAAAGAAATAGGGAGAAAGTATTGACAGAGCTACAGCCAGTAAATCCGTAGTTTCCCAGTATTTACTTGCAGGTTTCACCTCAGGACTGCTGAGCCTTCTTGGGCTACCCCAAAGGCCCACGCAGGTGACGCAGTGATGTGGCATCAGTCCTTGGTCCACAGGGCACCAAGGGGTGCAGAGGGGTCACTCAGCCAGTGCATGAGCCCAGCCCCTGCCCTGCATGTGACTGAGTTGTTTCCATCAGTCTTCACATCATACCCAGTAATCATCAGGAGAGATAAACCATTGCTTTGTTTAAAAAAGTACTGGACCAAAATGAAGTATGGTGCTTTTCTGGCTCTGTTCTCAGGGCACATCCCGTGTGGGTGCCAAGGGCCTGCTCCAGCAACATCAGGTATAACAGGGCCACAGCAGTGGGCACGGCTGCCTTGGGCACCATCCCAAGATTAGAATCAGTCCATCCTCTGGTCTGATGCCAAGAAAAACCAAGAGCAGCATTCGACTCTGACCTGGAAGGGCAAGAAAAAGTCAGAGCCGTAGGAGAGGTTGAGCTTTAAAGAGGAAAGCTAGGATTCATTGGAGTAGGAGCCTTACAATCCTGGGATGCCCAGGGTTGCCACTTTAGCAGAAATGGGAAACAAAAGGCAAGTTCTTCAGGGCTCTGATGCTCAGAGAGTGGTCCTGGACCAGCCACAGTGGCCTCACCTGGAAGTTGGCCAAAATGCAGAGTCTCAGGCTCCACCTAGCCCCCCAGAGTGCCAGCCTCCTGACCTGCACTTTAACGAGCTTCCTGGGGGTCCTTGCACCTGTTAAAAGTTTAGGGAGTACCCTGCTTGGTGTCCGGTCTCCCCGGGCTGGGTCTGGGCTCCTCACACCCCACCCAGTGTCCTTGCTCCGCGAGGTCCAAGGACGAGCTGGTCCTCATGGGTCCTTGTGTCTCCGCAGGGTATGGGCGCCCTGTCCCCACCACAGAAAGCGACACTGCAGTGGCCTTGGCCCTCCAGCAGGAGCTTGGGCAGGAACAGGCATCCACACCCGACGACAGCCTGGAGGAGACGGGGTTATTCTTTTGCCAGATCTGTCAGAAGAACCTCTCAGCCATGAATGTGACACGGAGGCAGCAGCACGTGAACCGGTAGGAGCAGCTCCGCCGTCACCTGTCTGTGCTCACCTCGCCCATAGGTGTGACCAGCTTCAAGGCTCCTGTGGAATCTCCAGGGCTCCAGGGGGGGATCTTGAGATTAGTACTTCAGTATCAGGGTTGGTCCAGCCTTGCTTTTTTTTTTTTAAACAGCTTGAGAGAGAATTTGTGTAGCATACAATTCAGGCATTTAAAGTGAACAGTGCAATCGGGTTTACTTAGCGCATTCAGAGTTGTGCAGCCGTCACCACAGTTAGCCCCAGACCCATGAAGCAGGCGCCCCATCTCCCTCTGTTCCTCAGCCCCTGGCAGCCACTCACCTGCCTTCTGTCTCTGGAGACTTGCCTGTTCCAGACATAAGTGGACTCACAGCCTGCGGCCTTTCGTGTCTGGCTTCTTTCACTTGCCATCCACGCTGCGCTGTCTCCGTGCTTCCCTCCTTTTTATGGTTTGATGATATTCTACTGTGTGGATAGACCGCATCTTGTTCATCCATTCATCCACGGGTGGACATCTGTCTCCACCTTTTGGGTTCTGTGAATAGAGCTACTGTGAACACACTTTTCATGTATTTGCTTGAGTATCTATTTTCGGTTGCTGGGTCATATGCTGATTCTAGTGACTCTGTGTTTAATATATCCTTGCTTTCCTCAGGCACCTTTGCTCACAGAAACCTAAATGCAGTGTCTGGAGGCTGACTGCAGGCTGTGGGGAGGGACCAGCTTGTGGGGGCAGCAAGCCTTGGCCCACAGCACGACCATGCTGACCTGAGCCCTGTCTGCAATCACGTGGCCAGGGAAGGGTGGTCCCACCTTTGCCGTCTTCTTCCAGGTGCTTGGATGAGGCTGAAAAGGCGCTGAGTTTCCCCACGCCTCTGATCCCTGAGTGCCCCATCTGCGGTAAGCCATTCCTCACCCTGAAGAGCAGAATCAGTCACCTGAAACAGTGTGCGGTGAAGATGGAGGTCGGCCCGCAGCTCCTGCTCCAGGCTGTGCGCCTGCAGGGGGCTCAGCCCGCGGGCGCCTCGGGCACTCCGGCACCCAGGTAAGTCAAAGGAAGAGGAAGAGAGATCAAAGTATGTTGATTTTTTTTAAAAAAAGAAAAAGGCCTTTTGTAGTGGTGGAGGACAACAGAGCGCTGATTCTGGAGATGAAACGGTTCAGAAGGAAACTGGGCACAGTCTCCACAGGGACCGGGAGGGGACAGCGCTCCGTCCTCAGAGGCTCTTGAACCGACCAGCTGGCATGGACTGGTTTCCACGAGTCCTTCGTGAGATCCTCCTGTCCCTAACAGTTTGAGCACACAAAGTGCTGATCCTTCTGTATGTTGAATCCATGTTTACCCCTTTCCTCTCACTCCCCCCCACAGAGGAGAAGGGGTCCAGCCCTCCCGGGATGAGTGGGGACCCTCAGAGCAGGAACTGCTCACCCCTCTAGCCTCACTCACCTTTCGGTCTGGCTGCCATTTAAGCCTCAGCGATGGAGCTGGCTGTCTGAAGCGGAAGGGAGCCACCACCAAGAAGGAGCCACGGAAGAGGCGGAAGGTCACTGAGCCCGAGGAGCCCTCCGAGGACCTGCTGGTGGCCACAGCTCTGTCCCGCTCGGAGACGGAGCAGAAGGCGGTGCCGGCAGCGCTCAGGCTGGGGAACACTTTTGCAGAGAGGACAAGGCTAGGAGCAGGTGCGGCAGCTGAGTGGGGTGCTGAGAAGCCTGGCTGCAGGCAGCTGCCGAAGCTTCCCCTGGGGTCCCCAGTGGGAGGAGGACTCTATGCTGCTTCTGTTTTTTCTCCAGAGAAGAAGACCCGCAAGAAGAAAGCCCCCACGACCCCACCACAGCTGTTAGTCCAGGACGCAGAGACCACGGGCCGGCAAATAGAGGACCGCGTGGCCCAGCTCCTGTCGGAGGAGGTGGAGCCGTCCAGCACGCCGCCGCTCCCCACCAGCAGGATTCTAGAGGAAGAGCTGGCCAGGGGCAGCTGGGCCCTGCGACCGCCCGGGGGGGCGCAGAACCTGCTGTGGGAGGCCAGTGCCCTGACCGGGGCTGGGGCCCTGGAGTCCTTCTACACGGCCAGCCTGGTGCCTCCCCTGGTGCCGCAGTGGCCCGCCAAGGTGTGCTCCCTTCCAGTGGGGCAGGTGGGCTCAGGGGGAGAGGGTGGAGGCTCCGGCTGCGGCACCAAGCGTGGAGGGGAGGAAACCGAGGACCGTGGTGTGGAGTCTATTGTGTTGTCTTTGCAACAACCAGACGGTTCACACAGTAGGAACAGGGAGGCCCACAGGTTTCCAAATGTGTTAAGATTCTGGAGAGTTCAGAATGCAGGGTCCCAGGTCCAACCCTGGACTGGTATAATCTGCCTGTGATGGGACCCAGGAACAAGACAGGCCTGTGTACAGGTGTGGAATCAGCACTCACCTGCTTGAAGCAATTTAGATGCCACTAGGAGGGCGGGGGCCCCTTTTGTGGATGCGAAGGCCCCAGGCGTGGCCCCTGCCAAGACAGGTGCCTGCTGACAGGGATAACGGCGACAAGCTTCCCAAGTGGCTCTGGCTGGGGCTCGCTCCCCAAGGACCCTCAAGGTGGTGGAGGCCACATGCTCACTCTGGCTCACCTACTTCTTTCAGGGTCTCACACAGGAGCCCACGCGGCTGCCACAGCCACTCAAGCCGCCAGAACTGAGTGTGGGAACACCCCCTTCTGCCCCCCGCACCCACCCCGTGGGCCACAGCCTCCGGAGCCCAGCACCCTCTGCCAGCCAGAGGGAGCGCCAAGCGCTGCAGGATCTGCTGGAGCTGGCGGGAGAGGGGTTGCCCGCCAGCCCGTGCAGCAGGGACCTGGCCGGCTCAGGAGGGGCTGCAGGTGAGACCCCGACCCTCAGGGCCTCCCTGCCCCGGTACCAGGGCCTCGATGGCCGCTTGGGTCCATAGGCCTGGTTCACCCTGTCTGGCGGGAGGAGGTGGTCTCTCTGGGTGCTTTCCTTTCTCCTCAAAGGTGAATGTGACTCAGGCGAGTCTGTCAGTTTTCCTCCAGCTTTGACTGAGGACAGAGCCTTCACCAGAGCAAGTGGTCGTGAGGGTTGATTTTGGCTTTCTCTCCCGAGTACAACTCTGTTGGGCAGGGGTGGCGGTGCAGGTGGCCTTTGGGCAGTTTGCCTCCCATGACGACGTCCTCGGGTCAGCTGGATGATGCTCTTTCCCAGGTGGTTGATGATTTTAACCTGCAAATCCTTTCAGGGATGGACTTGTCACTCGGTGGCCTTCCACTGACTGGGTTTGTCCTGCCAGCCAAGGAGAAGTACCCGGAAGAGGGCGGCCAGGCTTCGGTGAGCATGTCTGGTTCTGCTCGCAGCTCCGTGGTCATGGCTGCAATGCTTGTTGTATGTTCAGTGCGGCCGGCTCCCAGCCAGCCTCCAGGCCCCTGCAGAGCCCACGGGCACCCCTTGACGGCCTCTAAGCTGAGCCAGGTTCTGTCCCTTCCGTTGTTGAACCCCAGGGGCACCTCAATAGCCCGGCCCTGGGAGCCTACTCTGTCCTGGGGCCCAGGGAGCACCCTTGCTCTGTGAGGGTGCTTCATCCAGCCAACGGGACTGACCAACTGACTCGTGAAAGTCCTGGAGGCCTCCAGCTAACAGTTCATGTTCTGTACTGGTGACTTTCTGGGTTAGAAACTGGGTTTTCCTTAGAGAAGGTGTCATCCCATGAGCACATTGGTATCAGCCAAGCGCTTGTCACCAAGTTCTCCCTGGGACGTCAGAGAAGGGACATGGACTCCTCCCAGCCGTCCCCACAACTCCTTGGGCTCAGGTCCCACCTGTCACATCCAGCTGGGCTGGTGGCTTCCTCACGGAGACCTAGCAGCTGCTGACGCTGCCACCGCATCCTGGTGAGGCCGTCACCCATGCCTCTCCACACGCCAGGCCTCTGTCTCCATGGAGACGGGCCTCCTTTCTAGGCCAGGGAATTGGGTGTGACAGAGAACTTGAGAAAGGACTGGGTCTTGCTCTTCCCTGTCTCTGAGGGCCTGAAGGTAACTTCAGGGTGGAGCCCGACGTTGGACCTTGTGAGGCAGGAGGCCCTGACTGGCTGCCTGCGCCCCGTTTGTTGGGCACCTGCACGGTTCGGGGGCCCACAGGTGGGAGTGGCCACTCTCCCCCTCTCCTTTCAGCTCGCCCTTGGTTTGCTGGTGGCCGACTTCAGTGCCATGGTCAACAACCCTCACCTGAGCGACATCCAGTTTCAGATAGACAGTGGGGAGGTGCTCTATGCCCACAAGTTTGTGCTCTACGCCCGATGCCCACTTCTCATGCAGCATGTAAGTGCGTGGCCAGGCGGCCTGCTCCCCCTTTGCTCTTTTCCCTCCTCCCTCCCCTCCCTCTCACCCCTCTTCCCCCCACCCTCCCCTCTGTCCCCAGCCTCTCCCTCCGTCTTCTGCCCCTTTCCTCCCCACACCCCCACTCTCCACCCACTGCCTCTGACCTGTTCTTCCTCTGATGCCATCAAGGTTGTGCTTCCCTGGAGAAGACAGGTCTGAGTCAAGAAGTGCTATGAGGAGATAAGCTCAGGGTTGGGAAACATCAGATTCCTTGTTCCATTGAATAAAAATCCTGTTTTCCCCAGAACTGTTTCCTTTTCCTCTGTTTACAGATCAGGAAAGTCTTATAATCACCTTCTGTTTTTTTCTGCCATGCCATGTGGCTTGAAGAATCTTAAATTCCCCAACCAGGGATTGAACCCTCGCCCTTGGCAGTGAGAGTGTGAAGTCCTAACCACTGGATCACCAGGGAAGTCCCTAACTGACCTCTTTAAGGCTGAGCTGCTATGACATTTCTGTGTTGTCACGTCTTGACTTGAACGTGTCGTGGACTTGAACATGGTGTCACAGAATCCCGGAAACTGCTGTCAGTCTCGTCAGAAAGTTCTAGTGCCTTTGATAGGCTTGTCAACAGAGGACTAACTGGCTCCTTAAGCCTCTATCGCTGACTTGACTTTGGAAACAGACAAGTTTTGTGCCCTAACTTGCAGAATTCCTGGTCAGCTAAATGGAGCGACTCTGGCTAATGCCCATCCTAGGCCGAGATCCGAGGCGCCCAGACCTCCTGAGGCCTGTTTTGCCCCAGGTCACGGCTGTCCCGTCAGTAACTCTTCCATGTGCATCTGTCCCTCAGATAAACAGTGAAGCCTTCCTGGCCGAAGAGGATGGTGACCTGAGGCGCCAGCGCGTGCTGCTGCGTGATGTCAGCGCCGAGGCCGCCCAGGCGTTCCTGCATTACCTCTATGCCGCCGACACCGTCCTGACTCCCCAGCTGGCCGCTGACCTGCGCTCTCTGGCCCAGAGGTCCGGGCTGTTCTTTCCACTTATTCTCGTTTTTTGACAGTAACCGACAGGGATTATCTGGTTGATGGCCCATGAGAGATCAGGGCTGAGTCCTTCCTGTACCTTTTAATCCCAAGTTTATGGCCAGTGGTGACCTTGAACAGGGTGTACTGACCAAGATTCTGGCCGCAGGGAACACTTGGAGGGGAGCCCAGTGGCTTTCACTCTCTGGGAGTCACGAGGGGGTGGTCTCAGCCCCCCCCCCCCAGCCCTGCCACCCTCGGTGGTTCCGCCACCAGAGCTGCCCAATGGCCACCCCTCCAAGTCCCAGAAGGCTGACATCAGCAGGATGCTTGCTCTGACGCCCCTGACACTGCAGCTGCCTGGTCTCTCCACCCCCGTGTCCTGCTTCCACCTCTGGGCTGGAACCTGGGGAGGGGCGGGCTTGGCCCCCGGCGTCTCCGAGGTGCCGATGAGATGGCAGAGCACCAGGCAGGCCGGCGCACGTGTCCGGGCTAACCCGAACTGGCCTGGGCGTCCCCGTGTGTGTGTCCCGGTGCTTTGGGTCCGGTCATAGAACCACCCAGCCCCGCGGTCCCCTCTCAGCCCACGCTCAGGCTGCACAGCGGGGCTAGCGGGCCCTCCCCAAACGCTGTTTCTAGAGCTGAGTGGCCTGGGGCATTGCTGGGCGTGGACATGGGCACTGTCTCTGCAGGGGAGTGGGGAAGGGCCGGGGAGAGTCATGGCCGTCCCGCCCGCGAGGACTCCTGCCCCAAGCCTCCTGAGCCAGGGCGCTGCCTCTGCACAGGGGGTGGTGACGCATGGCTTTCCTGTTGCAGGTTTGGGGTGAGTGAGCTTGTTGACCTGTGCGAACAAGTGCCCTTTGTGATGGATGCAGAAGGTGGACAGGGAAAGGAGCAGGAAGACAACGCTGACGGCAGAGCGGAGACTTTCCGAGAGCTCCTGCACTTTGTGTGGCTGGGTGAGGGGGAGGGAGCAAAGGACCTGCTGATGCCTGAGGGCCACGAAGAAGACAGAGAAAAGGTCAACGAGGAGGAGATGGAAGAAATTTATGAATTCGCGGCTACTCAGCGAAAGCTGCTCCAGGGGGAGAAAGCTCCAGAGCCAGAGGGAGAAGCCGACCTGCTCGGGGAGGACGGTCCAGTTTTGGGGGAAATCCTCACAAGTGAACAGGATAAAGAACAGCCAGAAAATGCAGAGCAGGTGGAATCATCCGAAGGAGGAGATGAGACCCCGGCCAAATGGGGAAACACGAGACAGTCCACACTCCTGCCCCCCAGCAACCGGGCTTTGAACGGGGGAGAGAAAGCAGAGGCCCCAGAGGGAGCACTGGCTCCTCCCTGCTCCTCCAGCCCCACCCAGGGCCGGGCAGAGAGGCAGGAAAGCGCCCCTCTGTGCTCAGCTGATGATGATAACATTCAACAGCCTTTTTCGTCACCTCAAGCTGGATACCCTGAACTCTCCCGGGTGACGAGCGATTGGGAAGAAGGAAACAGGACCATCCAAGAAAGGGAGGTAGAGGGCTTCCATCCCCCTGTCTACCAGCAGGCACCCCCCTCACGCTCACGCTTCTTCCCACCGCAGCCCCATCAAGGCCGGAGTCCTCTCCAGACACGTCCCCACCCTCGTTGCCCCAGTGACCTGTCCCCACCGATACCCCAGTTACAGGGCACAGCTTCCAGCATGGCCTCCCAGAACTCATCACCGAAGCCAAAGAGAGCCAGGCGCCTTCCCTTATCGTGTGAGGACCCAGGCCAGAAAGACAAGGAATGTAGTTCCACACTGGAACGAAGAGGTAAAGGGGTCCTGATCTTCTCAGAAAAATCTCCACCCATGGATCTAACCCGGTCAGGACCTGGCCACCGGAGCTCCAGGCCTGAGACCTCTTCCTGCAGTGTGAACAGAGAAGACGAGGTGATCCTGTTACTGGATTCAGATGAAGAGCTGGAGCTGGAGCAAACCAAAGCAAAGTCATTTCTGAACAGTCCCTTAGAAGACAAGAAAGTTCTGGAAGTCAGTGCCAAGTCCTCTGAACTGTTTTCCATCATCGACCTCGACGCGGAGCAGGAGCCTCCCCAAAGCCCACCAGGAAGCCGGGCCCGGCTGCCGCAGGAAGTGGAGGGGCGGCTGGGGGCCAGCACTGACGACAGCACCACAGACACCTCGTGGCTCGTGCCCGCCACCCCGCTGGCCAGCAGGAGCTGCGACTGCTCCTCACAGACCCAGATCACAGGCCTCGGGGCCAGGCCACCAGCAGACCCGCTGGCCACGCCCAAGCCCAGGGCCCTGTTAGAGAACAGGGACGAACCCGAAGCCACAAGTAAGTTTTCCGTCATTGTACCCCAGACGTCGTCCCCACACCTGGGCCCCGCCCCTCCTGGAGGCTCTGACGGGAGAAGGCAGGCCTGCAGCAGCCCATCCAGCCCCCGCCGCAGATGCCGCCCATGTGCTTCTCCTCTGGCTCCCCGGCCCATCTTAGGAGGCCTCGCCAACCTCCCTGGGCAGCTCCCGAGGTGCCTGCCTCCTGCCCGGAGCCCGGTGGCTCAGGCTCCCGTGAGTGAAGTGGTGGAGGTGGAGGACAGTGAGGACGAGCAGGAGGCAGCCTCCCAACAGGCGAGTAGCAGCCCCCTGCTGGACGGCGACCCCCCGATTCCAGCTGAGGACTGGTGCTGGCACATGGAGCCCCTCTCACCGATCCCCATTGACCACCTGAACCTCGAGCGGACAGGCCCCTTGAGCACCAGCAGCCCCAGCAGCAGGGCAGAGGGCGCCCCAGACAGCAGGGACTGCCGCTCCCCGGCACTGCTGGGCACCACCCCCATCCGAGGGAGCTACACTGGCCGGAGGAAGTCTCAAGAGAAGTCCTCTGGGGCCGGCTCCCCTAGGAGCCACCGGCAGAGCTTTCTGAACTCAGCTCTGTGGGATGACTGGAACGAAGAAGATCAGAGGTCCTCAGAGGCTCCTCCTCTGCCCCAGACGCCGCGCACAGATGGAGCCCAGAGGACACACAAGTTACAGACACCACGTGAGTATTAGGAGGGTGTTTGTCTCTGTTTCAACACTAAGGGGCATGAAGAGTCATAATGACAGCGAGGGGCGGCCAGCCCTCCCCTTGCCTGCCTGACCTCCATGGTTAGGGAGGAAAGGCCTGCTGTCAAAACACACACTTGTTAAGCTAGTAAGTGGGGGAGTCCTAAAGCTGCCTGGATCCTGCGCTCACCTGGGCACCTGTTAAGGACCCCTGTCTGTGGCCCCACTCCAGAAGACCTCACCAGCGCTTCAGGGAGACTGTGACGAGCCTCTCAGGTTTATCTTAAGAGCAGACACATGTGGCTCCTCAAATAGTCAAACAGTTGCCATAAGCACCGGGTCACTGCACTCCAACGTTCAAAGACTTGAGATCGGGACTCAAACACATCCTGCACACTCATGTTCACAGCAGCACTATTCACAACAGCCAAAGAGTAGGAACAGTGCAAGTGTCCATGAGCTGATAAGTGAATAAAAGGCGGTCCATCCCGACAGTGGAGTCTTCCTCAGCCATACAGAGCTCTGACACAGGCTACAACATGGACGAACCGTGAAAACACGGTGCTCAGGGAGAGAAGCCAGACACAAAAGGCCACGCCGTATGACTCCACTTACATGAACTGCCCCGATGGACAGGTCCACAGAGACCGAAAGTAGATGAGTGATCGCCAGGGGCAGTGGGGGTGGAGAAAGGGGACAGACCGGCATGGAGCTTGCTCTGGGGAATGAAATGTTTTAGAACAAGAAAGAGGTGGGGGCTGCACAACGCTGTGAATGGTCTGAGTGCTGCTGAAAGGTTCATGTGAAAAGCTACATGACTTTCATCTCAAAAGAAGACTAGGCCAGGTTCCGCCCCGGAGCTGCTGCTTCAGGAGATCTGGGCTGTGACCAAGAATTTGTATTTCTAACAGGTGCCCAGGTGGCGTGTGAGAACCACTTCGGGAGACTTGAGACCAGGGTGTGTTAGAATCTGAGGGGAGATTCACGGGGGTGACAGACTCTCTGAAGTTATATAAAGAACCTTGTGCATTTTTCAGGAGACAGAGCCTGTTGTTTTCATTGGTGTCTCAAAGGGCTCCATGCTCATAAAAAGGATAAGAACCGAAGTCCAGATGTACCTAAATTGTCCCTAAGTTGTCTTTTAAATATTGATTAAAAAAAAAAAACACAGCATTACTAAGATGTTATTCGCATACCATAAAATTCACCCTTTCAAATGTACAATTCAGTACTTTTAATACAATATTCTACAACTGTCCGATTTCCAGGATCACCTGAAAATAAATCCTGTCCCCATAAGCAGTCACCCCACTGCCCCTTCAGCCCAACCCCTGGCCCCCACTTACCCGCCTTTGAGCCCCTAGCAGCATCAGCACCGCGGAGCCCTGGCCTTCCCCGGGTGCCATGTGATGCTTCTTGATGGAAAGACAGGATGCCAGAGTCAAGTGGGGAAGGGTGGACATCACCACTCTCCCAGAGCGAGGGCAGCTCGAGCAAAGTGGGTGACACTTCTAGAGTCAGAAGAGGCCCTCCTACTGAAACGTGTTTCTTTTGTTCTGTCCAGAAGGTGCTGATCGGAAGAAGAACTTGCCCCCAAAAGTGCCCATAACCCCAATGCCAAGGTACTCTATCATGGAGACTCCAGTGCTGAAGAAAGAGCTGGACAGGTCGGTGTCCTTCTGGAAAGCTTGTTCCGAGCAGACCCTCCCCCCAATGTGTGTCCAGGCTCAGCTAAGTGGGGAACAAGAGGGTCTGCTGTGGGGGTCCGCTCTGGGCTCTGGTGGCAGGAGCCTCTGGCTGGTGGGGACTATGCATGACTCCTGGCTCTTCACCTACTGTTCCCCATGTGACTCAGGGCTGAGAAACATGCTCCTCCAGGTCACCCACTGGGGACAGGCCTCCACGTGCCACGTGGGTGGGAATGGGACTCTTGCCTTAACGGTCTGAGGATGGGGACCCGGTTTTTTAAAAGAACATCACAATTATCACATTCCAGTGAATTCCACTGTTCACCCTGGGCCCCTGGGAGGTCCTTGCTACCCCACCACTCACAACTCAGAGTGTGGTCCTTCTGGAATATTCCTGAGTCTGCTCTGTGGGTATTCAGGATGGATACTGAGCTCTGAATGCTTATGAGTCAGGCATTTAAGATTCAAGTACACAAAGCCACCAGTTTAATTTGTTGTTAACTGTTTGCTCTTTCTGAAGTGCACTTGTTTCCCCATTCAGGTTTGGGGTCCGCCCTCTGCCCAAACGCCAGATGGTCCTGAAACTGAAGGAGATATTCCAGTACACTCACCAGACTCTGGAGTCAGACTCCGAGGACGAGGGCCAGTCCTCACAGCTGCCCTTGGAGGCTCCCTGCAGCCAGACCTACACCACCCAGACCTCTAAGGCTTCAAGGGCAGCTGGCCACACCCAGCTGGAGGCTCCTCCTGGCCGCGTTCCCCAGAGGTCAAAGGGACCTGCCAAGACCAAGGGCCCCCAACATCACAAGCAGCAGCCTGGTGGCAGCATCTCTGCCCTGAGCATGTCACCAGCCAAGGAGGAGCCTTTGGACCCTGGTGGGGACGCCCAGCTCCCGGCCTCGCAGGAGTCCACAGCCACCTCTGTGGACAGCGGGGACAGCTGCTGCAGCTCACAGAGGTAACCGCATGAGAACATAGCCAGTGTTCGTAAGCCCTCTGACCCTGAGCCTTGAGAGCTGGCATAAGCGAGGCTTGACGGCCGACACTCAGAAATCCCAGTGGCCTTCTGGCTTTGGACGACAGGAGACTGCGGTGGGGTTAAAGGTCAACCCCCTGGGCCTCCCAGGCAGACCTCTGGGGCTCCCACACGCTCGCCCACAGGTGGGGCCAGCCTAGTGCGGCTGCCCTCGGCATGAGATCCGGGCTGAGGGTGTGGTCCCGCTCAGGCCAGCAGTTACAGTGCCAAGGACATAGCAGCCTGGGGCTTCCTGCCGCCCCAGGGTCGTCCCTGCCACATGCCAGGCTCGCAGGGGATGCAGGCACACACACTCCTGCCCGCAAAGAGGCTCCTGGTCGTGGGGTGGAGGTGGAAAGAAGGGGTGTTGCAAGGTGTTACTGTCTGGTGCTTTTCAGCTCATCCTGTGAGTTTGGAGCAGCCTTGGAGTCTGTGGGAGAAGAGGCGGGCGAGGAGGCGATCAGCGCCTCTCAGGCGGCTGTCCGGGCAGCGGCCACAGAGGAGGCTGTGCAGCGTTATATCCGCTCCCAGCCGGCCCTCTACCGCAAGGTCCTGCTATACCAGCCCCTCGAGCTGGCGCAGCTGCAGGCTGAGCTGAAGCAGCAGGGCATCCACATGGCCTCGGGGAAGCTGCTGGACTTCCTGGACACTCAGTGCATCACCTTCACCACGGCCGCCACCCGCAAGGAGAAGCTTGCAGCCCGCGGCAAGAGACGGCAGCCCGTGGGCAAGAAGAGGGGCAGAGCCTGCAGGCCCGCCCCTCCCTCCTCAGCCCCGGCTGTCAGCAGCCTGTGAGGGCCTACGGCCCCTGTCCATCCACAGGCCAGGCCCCCACGGTGCTTCTGGGTCTTCTGACCACACTCTCCCTCTATGAGTGACTGCTCTGGAACAGCCTGCTTTCAATATCCTGGAATATCCTCAGAGTGGTCTGCTGGATTTAGGGCCCAGCCGCCCCCCTCCATTGGTGCCCACTGTTTGTCTCCATGTGTGTCAGGAGGGGTGATGGGCGACTGCCAGCTGCCAGGGTGAGGCCTGAGTCGGGCGTGTCATCCCCTCTGTCCACCAGTTACAGGTGTCCGTGTCCTGAGACAGGCGGCAGGTTGAGCCTGCCCCTGCCGTCTTCCTTCTCAGTCCTCGGGCCTCCACCAGCAGATCGACTGTCCACAGGCTCCAGGTGCTCCAGGTGCTATCCTGCCCAGACACCTGTCATTGTCACCAGCAGTCTCCAAACTGAACAGTCCCGAAGACCAGCACAGCGTGTGAGCCCCCAAATAAACAGTTCTTTGTTACCTGGTTTTGCCAGTACGTGTGGTAGCTGTGGAACACAGGTGAGGGCCAAAAAAGAAGAAAAGTTTGGTCTCTACGTCCTTGTGAATGTCTCGTCTGTTTCAAGTACAGTGCAGTTCATTTTATATGATGTGCAATAAAAACATAAAGGCTTTACTGAAAGCTTCTAGACGCCACACTCCAGTAACGGGCTGTGGGAGGGGGGCCCCAGCACCCCCACACGTTGTCTGCATCTCTGGGGCACCCAAGCCTGCTGGTTATTACTAATAGAGGTTTGTTCCCTCACGCACACGCTGCCCACCCACACGCCCTCAATCAAGAGTCCTCAGCAGGCGCTGAGCTCTGCCCTCTATGCTCCCCCGCTGGTTTGTTAACTGCAGGCTCGGGCCACCCACCTGCAGGGTCCGTCCCCCTGGGCCCTGTGGAGAAGTGGGAACAGGCCGGCACCTCCGGTCACCTCCACCTCTGGTGGAGGCTGTGAGGGTCAGTGCTTGGGGGGCCCAAAGGGACAGCTTCCCGGAAGAGGGGTTTGTGAGCTGGGCCTCAGCGGCCTGCAGCGTTTGGGGAGGTGAAATGGGGCTTCCTGAACATGTGTTATGTGTCCTAATCCGTGACCAGGCAGAGGAGGACCCGGCCTTCCCCGTGTCTGCTGCTTGGGGGTGGGCGACAGGAGAGAAGCCGGGGCTCAGATCCCCGCTTGATCAGACCGAAGAAGCTACCATGTGTTTCCTGGATGAAGGGCTTGAGGCCTCCTCCCCTGTGGGCTGTGTTAGGGGAACGAGATGAAGTCAGGCAGGAGGGAGCTGACCAGGTCCTCACCTGGGTCGCTGGCTAGCTGGGAAACCCTGCGGCTTCAGGTGCACAGTCCAGGGTCGGGGATGGGGATCCTGGGAGCCTCCCTCCTCAGACGGCATCCCGACTCCCATAACACTACCAACTCCAGGTGGATAAGGAGGCATTGGGGGAGAGATTACAGTTGATAAAAAGCCACCAGCTGGTGAAGCCAGGGAAGGTGGGCCTGGGGGCCAAAGACCCTGAAGACCCTGGCCTGTGCAGTCTGGCCGGGGCATCCCTGGAGGCCAGCAGGAGTCAGCAGTGGGCCTGTCCAGGCTCAAGGCACAGCCTGAACTGAGTGCAGAGCATGGAAAGGCGGTTAAACCAGCTACTACATCCTGTAGGAAAGACCACTACATCCAGATAGTCGGTGGCGCCTGGGACAGCATGACTGAAAGAATTAAACCCAAATCAGGCATGAGGGACTAGGTCCAGCTAACTGGCTGAAAAGGAGCCAGTGATGAAGAGCTGTCGTCTCCCACCGCCCACAGGGAGCCGAGGCCCAGCTGGCCAGGGCACAGGAAGGACGCACACTGAGCTCCAGGCAGCGGAACGTTTGCCCATCGGAGGAAACGACGGGACGCCCACGCTGCACTGTGATGTGATCTCCCGGGTGGGTTCCACTTCCTGTGGCCTGGACTCGGCCTGGACAGGGCCACTCACAGCAGTCGAAGGAGGCCCACAGCCCAGCTCGAGCCGGGCCCAGGCAAGGGGGCCCCGGGGGCCTGCACAGCCCCAGAGAGGCCCCTGCACAGCCCCAGAGAGGCCCCTGCAGGCAGGAAGCCTCAGGCTGTGGGCAAGCTAGGAGGGGCCCGTCCAGTGGACCTCAACTCCGGGTGGATGGAAAGTCCCAGAGTGAAAACCACCATGGGATACACCCACCCCAAACACACGAACACCCCCAGGAGAGCCGGGAGAGGGCCTCAAACTTGTCAGAGCGGCCCGTGGAGGCAGCCTGGGGTCTGGCCCTGCCGGCCACGGGCCATCCCTTCGGGGGTGGGTGGGGGATGGGGGAGGGAAGTCGCAGGGCAGTGCCTACTTGAGGTGATCCCAAGATCCCCACAGAGGATGCTGTTTCCGCCCGCGCTCAGGATCCTTAGTGGTGGAGGGAGGAGCAGAGCAGCCTCCCGGCCTCGGCCGCGTGACTGCGGTTCCCAGGCCCCTGCGGTTCCCACATCCTGTGGGCGCCTGCTCTCAGACACCTGGGCTGCACCGCCGGACGAGGCTGCAGCCGCCAGTCTGCACTCTGCCTGCCTGCACCCCAGGGGCTCCTCGAGGGCAGCCTCTGTGTGTCCCCCCAGCACCCAGCCCGCACGTAAGAGGGAGGGAGAGACGGGAAGCTGGCCAGGAGGGTGACCCTGTACGAAGCACTTCCGATCTGCCGCCCTGGTTCCCCTCTCCCCTCCATCACCCACGCAGCTCTTGACAACGCATGCCCCCTCCCACCTCCCCTCACACACAACCTGCTGCAGGCATCTGAGCCTACCACCCTCCTGCTCTGCAACCATCGCTGGCTCCCACCTGCTCGCAGAGGGAAGCTGAGGCCCCCCTCCTGTCACTCTGCCCCCACATCATCACCTGCTGCTGTCGGTGGCTTCCCATGGAGTGGTTTGCTCCCTGTCTGTCACCAGAGGATGTCCTATATTTCTCCTCCTTTGTAACTTTTCTCACGTTCACGCTGGGCTGTGTCCTTCCCCATCGAGGCAGCACGTGTGCTGAGGTCCACCTCCAGGGGCCTGAGTGAACCACCACAGCCTGGTGTTTCAGGCGCAGCTGACCTGCCTCGGGGACAGGAAGACACTGCGGGGCGCGGCTGAGGCAAAGGTGCCTGCTGGGTGCTAGAGAGAGGAAAGTGGGTGAGGCTGGGGGAGGAGGGGTGACCGTGCAGCCCAGGGCAGGACACAGCTCCAGCCCTGGCCAGTCGGCTGCCTGCCGTGCGGCCTTGGGCAAATCACTGAACGCCCCACACGCGCCTCGTTCCCTACCCCCATCACCATTCCCCAAAGGCAAAGGTCTGCTGATGTGAGCCTGTCTCCTCTGTAGCCTTGGCTGGACCACTTTCCCCTGAGCATCAGGTCCGCAGGGGCACTTGGTCCTCGGAAGAAGCCTTGGCAGCAACCCCTGCCTCTGGCTTTCGGGGTGATGACGAAGCCAGAGAGCTGGCCAGAGGCAGCCACAGCTCACTCATTTGTCTGTGAAGCTTGTTGGCTTTTGAAATGAGACAGGAAGGAGGGTTGAGGTGGAGCCCGGCACAGGAAGAGGTGAGGAGCCCCGGCTGCAGTGACAGCTGGTGGGCTCAGGGGAGTGCAGGAGCTGGCGGGCCGCATCCCCGCTGCCCTGCACAGTCAGCAGCCCCCGATCCATCTGTACAGGGATCACTCCCACCCTGGACAGATTCTGTCGGCTGAGGGGCCCGGCTGACCGGCCGCAGAGATTTCCAGGACATCCTGCCCTCCACCCAGCTGCCTCTGTCCACTGGAGCAAGGCGGAGCCCAGAAGTGCCAGGATGGAGCAACCCCAGTCCCCCAGTCTCGGCCTTCCTGGGGAAATGAGGCCCGGGAGGTAAGTCGAGTGCAGGATGGGGGAGGAAGAGGAGACAGCTGACAGGAAGGACCATGACTCTTAAGGCCTGAGCTGCCCTGCGGAGGGCTGGCTGGGGCAGCCCCGTGAAGGTGTCCCTGCGGGTGCCGGGAGCTGCTGGGCAGGACGAGATCACAGTGTGGATAAACAAACACATGCCCAAGGGCAGCCCACCATGGGCGAAGGGGACAAAGCCCAGCTCCCCAGGTACCAACGACAGGACGCCGGGAGGAGCAGGAAGTAGCCGGAAAGCGCTGCAGATAGGCAGAGGTGATGCTGAGCAGGGCAGCCTGTGGTTAAGCTTGAAATCAGCGGACCTTGGCCCCATCCGGGCAGCCCTCTTCCTCCCTTAAGATGGAGGGGACAACACCAGACCTGCCCAGTGTCCTGAGGACCCAGGAAGGTGGTGCAGGGGGGTGGGATTGGTTACCCAGAGCCTGCTTCCTAAATGTCGCCTTCATGTTGGGTGAGCAGCCTGCAGGGGCCTCACCCAGCCGCGCCCACGGATGGAGACGAGGCTTATCATTCTGAGACGGACAGACTCCTTCTCAGAAGAGGCGCCATGGAGCAGGTCCAGAGTGGCTGTTGGCCTGGGGTCCTCTCCCATGGCCAGTATCCTGGGCCCGAGGCTTCCTCCCTGTCCTCTCAGTGTAGACCCCTACTTCCCCAAGCCCTGGAGCTCACCTTTAGTCACTGCAGGCCATCCTGCAGAGAACACCCCTCAGCAGCCACTGCTGCTGGCCCCGGGAGGTTCTGGGAGTGGGGTGGTTCCTGGGCCACCTGCTCGGCTCCCCTCCTCTGTTGTTACTGGCCCAAGGGTGGAAGCCAGGTTGCGGGGGGCTCTTATCCGAGAAAGGGTGCCAGATGACAGAACAGTCTATTAATTGTGAATCTCAGATTAAACAATGAGGTGGTTTTTTCTTTTAAAGTTTAAGTATGTCCCAAGTATTACACAACATATACTAAAAGAATTATCTGGGGACTTCCCTGGAGGTCCAGTGGTTAAGACTCTGTGTTCCCAATACAGGGGCACAGGTTTGATCCCTGGTCAGGGAACTAAGATCCTGCATGCTGCACGGTGCAGCCAAACCACCCCCCCAAAAAATTGAAAAGAATTACTTGTTTACCTGAAATTAAAATTTCACTAGGTGTCCTGTATCTTAATTTGATAAATCTGGCAACCGTAGGCAAGTGGGGCAAGAAGGATGGGTGTCTGATGAGGGAGTATCTGCTCTGGTGCCGGTGGCTAATGGGACCCAGAGTTGGGGAGCTCACCTCCCCACTTTCCCAGGCACACGCGGCTGGCCTCTTCCTCCCCGCTCACTCCTGCCTGCTGCCTTCTTCGTCACTTGCCTAACCACTCTCTGGCCCAGGGGTTCTCCATTCTGGCTGCTCATTAGAATCATCCAAGCAGCTTTACCACACGTCCACGTAGGGGCCCTACACTAAACCAGTGAAGTCTCTGTGTGGCCGGACTAAGCAGTGGCTTTTCTAAAACAGTGCTGCAGAGAATGGCCATGTAATCCAGCCACCCCACTTCTGGGTGGACACACGGAAGAGCTGAAAGCAGGACCTTGAACTGCTAATCTGCCCTCCCTTGTTCACAGCAGCATCGCTCACAAGAGCCAAAAACTGGAAACAACCAGTGTGTGCCTATGGGTGGAGGCCTGAACCAAATGTGGTCCATCCATAAAATGGAATATGATACAGCCTTAAAAAGGAAAGACATTCTAACACACATTACAACATGGATGAGCCTGGAAAACATTATGCTCAGTGAAAGGGGCCAAATATACTGCGTGATCCCACTTACATGAGGAACCCAGAGTCATCAGATATACAGGAACAGAAGGTAGCCTGGTGGTGACCAGGGACTGGGGAAAGAGGGATGGGAGCCAGAGTCTCCATTGGGAAGATGAAAAAGTTCTAGAGGTGGATGATAGTGATGTTTCACAACACTGTAAATGTACCCAATGCCACTGAATAGAATGCTTAAAAATGGTTAAAATAGTAAATTTTATGTTATATACATTTTGGTGGTGGTGGTTTAGTCATTAAGTCATGTCTGACTCTTTGGGACCCCAGGCTTCTCTGTACATGGGATTTCCCAGGAAAGGATATCGGAGTGGGTTGCCATTTCCTTCTCCAGGGGATCTTCCTGACGCAGGAATCGAACCAGGGTCTCCAGCACTGTAGACGGTCTCCTGCATTGCAAACAGATTCCTTACCACTGAGCCACCAGGGTACACTTTACCACAATAAAAATTTTAAATTAAAAAAATATACAGTGCTCCAGACAATGTTCTAGAGGCAGTAAGCCTGGCCCTTCTTCCACATGGTCCTGCGTGCTCCTGGCCACCACCCAGTCCCCCCCAAGGCCGTCAGTTACCCGGTGAGCGCACCTGGACATCCAGTGCAGGGGGCTGTGTCCAACCTGGGCCACACCCTGACATCACACCGAGAGCAGGACGCAGGCCTGGGTGTCCCAGCTCGTGTAAGAAGAGGCGGCAGGAGCAATTCTTTGTTTTGGTTTGCGTACATTTGAACTTTTAGACAGCTGCTAGCATAGCCGTCTCTAAATTGAGGTATAACTTAGCCAGTAAAGTGCGCTTGGGGCTTCCCACGTGGCGCTAGTGGTAAAGAACCCACCTGCCGATGCAGGAGATATAAAAGACACTGGCTCGATCCCTGCGTCGGGGAAGAACCCCTGCAGGAGGGCATGGCAACCCACTCCAGTATTCTTGCCTGGAGAATCCCACGGACAGCGGGGCCTTGCAGGCTACAGCCCATAAGGTCACACAGAGTTCACGACTGACGCAACTTAAGCATGCACGCACAAAGTGAGCTCAGTGGAGTTTTACATATGTGTACACCTGTGTGTACTCTGCCCAAATTAATAGGTAGAGGTGTCCAGCAACTTTGACGGCTCCCTCACACCCCTGTCCAGTCAGAACCACCTCCAAGGGTGAGCACATGTTCACTTCTATCTTTTCAGATCAGTCTGGCCTGATTTTAAACCCCCTGCAAATGGAATCACAGAGGCTGTCTCTTTTGCATCAGATTTCTTTCTCTCACAATGTCTGTGCGAGTCAGCCATGTTGTTGAGGATATCAGTAGCTTATTCTTCTTCTTTATTATGTAGGATTTCATTATATGAATGTTCAAAAAAAACCTCATCCTTTTGTTGGTGGACATTGGTTGTTTCCATTTTGGGGGGACTTTATGGACAAAGCTGCTATAAATGTTCTGATCTGTGGTTTGGTGGACATAAGCACTCATTTCTCTTGGGTTTATACCTCAGGGGGAAATTACTGGGTCATAGAAATATGCTTATTTAACCTTATTACTAACAAATATTTTTCCAGAGTGATCTTAAGTTGCATTTCTCTAATGACTTCTGATATTCTCTTCTGTGACATTCTTCAAGTTTTCGGCTCATTTTATCGTTGGATTTTTGTTTCTTACTGATTAATTAATGTGTTTGGGATGTCGTGTCCAAGTCAGAGGTTTGCTTTCTCGCCCTTTTAATTATGTCTTCTAACAAACAGATATTCCTGATTTTATTTCATTCAGAGATTCCTGAATCCCAAAACACTGCTCTTTTCTTTCATGCTTAGTGCATCTTATGATCTGTTTAATCTTTACCTAGGCCAAGTTCATAAAGATGTTTTCCCGTGTTTTTTCTAAGGCTTGACTATGTCAGCATTCACACTTAGATCTCTGATCCAGCTTAAATTAATGTTTTGTGTATGGTGTGAGGTAGGGGTCATGGTTCCTTTTTCCCACATGAACATCCCATTAGCCAACACAGTTTAATGCAAAGACCACCCTTTGCCCACTGAACGGCAGTGGAGCCCCGTTATAAACCCAGTGATCATATATGACCAAGCGATCGTATATATGTGGGTCGGTTTCTAGACCCTCTATTCTACTGCACGGTCTATTTGTCTGCCCTTGTACCAATATCTATAGCTCTACACTAGGTTTTGTGCTTTTTTTTTAAGAGAAGTTTCTTAAAAAATTATTTGACTGTACTGGGTCTTTGTTGCTGTGCGCAGGCTTTCTCTAGTTGCAATGAACGGGGGCTACTCTCCAGTTGCGGTGGCTGGGCTTCTCACTGCTGGCTTCTCCTGGCTTGAGGGCTCAGTACTTGTGGTACATGGGTTCATCTCCCAGTGCTATGTGGGATCTTACCAGACCAGAGATGGAACCCATTTCCCCTGCACTGGCAGGTGGATTCTTAGCTACTGGATCACCAGGGAAGTCCCTACATGAAGTCTTGATACTGTGTACTGTGAGTCCTCAGGCTTTGTTCTTCTTCGAAATGATTTTGTCTATTTCAAGGTTTTCTGTTTATGTTTTACAATCAGTTTGCCTCTCTTCCCCCTCTCCAAAAAGCCTGCTGGGATTCTGATGGAGATGTCAATCTATTAATCTATTTGGGAAAGACAGACATCTTAATAATATTAAGTCTTTCAATCTATGAACATAGCAAATCCCTAATTTTAGGTCTTCTTACTTGTTTTATAGTTTTCAGTGTAGAGGTCATGAAAATTTTTTGCTAGATTTATTCTTATATATTGGATATTTTTATGGCATTTCAAATTTTTACTTTTGATTTGAGTGTTACTTAGTAAGTAGAAATATAACTGATCCCTTTCATGTATTGATCTTGTGTCCCGAAACCTGAAGTTCATATATTTGTTCTAACAATTCTATTGTAGATTCCTTTGGATTTTCAATATATATAATCATGTCAACTATGAATAGTGATCACATACATTTATCTTTTCCTTTTCTAATCTTGATGTCTTTTCTTTCTTTCATTTGCCCTATTGCACTAGCACCTACTTTATTAAAAAAAAAAAAGCAACCATCAACTAGGATAGGTTACCCCTGAGGAGTGGAAGTCAGGTTTATATTTTACTTACTTTTATGTTACTTATGTGATTTTAGTGTTTGCCTTTTATAATTCTATAAATGATATTTTTAAATGAGGGGAGAGCAGTACATATCAGTTAGCAAAATCTTTCACTTTTATGCATTGGAGAAGGAAATGGCAACCCACTCCAGTGTTCTTGCCTGGAGAATCCCAGGGGCGGGGAAGTCTGATGGGCTGCCGTCTCTGGGGTCGCACAGAGTCGGGACACGACTGAAGCGACTTAGCAGCAGCAGCAGCAGAAGCAAGCAGTTGAAATTCACAAAATAAGAAGCACTTCCTTAATCCCTCTGTCATATATTTCCAGCTATCCTCTAGCCAGACAAAAATGATATCTTATTTTTTTTTAAGTATCTTATCATAATTCTCCTTTGCACACTGATTTTTTTACCACATAGAAATACACTGTAAAACATACAGGAAGTTCAACAAACTCCAAGTCAGATTAATTCAGAGACCCACATCAAGACACATAATAATCAAACTTTCAAAAAACAAAAAGAATCTTGAAATCAGCAAGAGAGAAGCAAATCATCACATACAAGGGATCCTCAATAAGATTATCAGCAGACTTCTCACCAGAAACTTTGGAGACCAGAAAAGAGTAAGCTGACATGTTCAAAGTGCTCAAAGAGAGGAACTATCAACCAAGAGTCCTAAAACCAGCAAAACTGTCCTTCAAACCTTAAGGAGAAATTTTGTGTTTCATGTGACGTACAATTCAAAAAAATGTTTTTTCATGGGCTGGCCAAATTCATTGACTTGAAATGTTATTTCTGTCACATTACCAAATCCCTTCCTATGTAAATAATATAAATATATACTTGTTCCTGGATCCTATATTATGTTTTATTGACTTATGATTCTATTTTTGTGCTATCCCACCCTGCTATATACATAGCTTAATAATAATGGAAGATTATATTCAAGAATGCAAGTTCTGTTGGAGAGAAAGTGGGAAGGGATAGTTAAGGAGTTTGAGATGGACATGTACGCACCACCATATTCACAATGGATAACCAACAAGGACCTACTATACAGCACAGGGAACTCTGCTCAGTGTTATGTGCCAGCCTGGATGGGAGCGGGGTTTGGGGGAGAATGGATACATGTATATGGACGGCTGAGTCCCTTTGCTTTTCAGGTGAAACTTCCACAACATTGTTAATCGGCTATACCCCGATATAAAATGAAAAGTTTACAGTCTGGAAAAAAAAATCATGGAAATCTAAATAAAAAAAGAATGCAAGTTCTTGCCACAACAAAGACCCGAAGCAACCAAAAAAAAAAAAAAGACTGCAAGTTTGGTTTGAAGTTAGGAAATCCACAAGTGCAGCTCACAGTTTAAAGGCAAGATAAGTCACAGCACTCCCTCCCGTGACTTCACACACACTGAGATACGTCCACACTCCTGAGGACCAGGGCTCGAGCCCCTCTGACCTTGCCTCCTAACCCCATGGTGAGCCCACTCGCTCGCCGACTGTGCTCTGGCAACCGGCAGGGAAGTCCACTCGGGTCTTGTCCTGCCTGCTAGTCTCCTGGTTCTCTGCATGACTCTCTCCCAACTTTCAGATCTCTGCTCACGTGTAGCTCTTTCACAGAGGCATTCCCTGGCCACCGGGATCCCCTCTGCCCTCCCCCGGGACCCTGACCCTCTCCATCATGTGCACGGTTTATTTTATTCAGGCACTAACTGCCATTTTCTTCTTGTGCCATTATCCTCCACCCCCACCACACTCAAAATGTAAGGACTTGGTCCAATTGTTCACCGTTACATCGCCAGTGCCTTCAGCACACATCAGGCCCCCAGTGAACATCTGGTGGCTGGATGAATGACTGGAAGGATAATGCTGCTGCTGCTGCTGCTAAGTTGCTTCAGTCATGTCCAACTCTGTGTGACCCCATAGACGGCAGCCCACCAGGCTCCTCTGTCCATGGGATTCTCCAGGCAAGAACACTGGAGTGGGTTGCCATTTCCTTCTCCAATGCATGAAAGTGAAAAGTGAAAGTGAAGTCGCTCAGTCGTGTCCGACTCTTAGCGACCCCATGGGCTGCAGCCTACCAGGCTCCTCCATCCATGGGATTTTCCAGGCAAGAGTACTGGAGTGGGGTGCCATTGCCTTCTCCAGGAAGGATAATAAATCGTGAAATTAGATCAATGCCGCTAAAAAGTCATTTGCTCATTTAGCAGACAAGCCTAAAAGTTTTATAAAATGTGGAAACATACCTTACGAGGCAGGTAGATTATACAGCACAAATCTTATTGTCAGTAAAACCATGGTTTTTAGTCCAATTCAACTGCTTCCTGGTCATGCATCTCTGGGCAAAATCGTTGAACCTCTCTGAACCTCTATGTTCTCCTCTATAAAATGGGAGAAACAATGGTAATGAGAATTGTTACAGAACATAAGGAAATGATGTGAGTCCAGTGCTTAACAGAAGGTCAGGAACACAGTAAACCTTCAACAAGTATTATACAGTGTTAACCTGAATGGCAAGAAGAAATGAGGAATTGAAGGAATCTTTTCCCAAGAGGAGAACTAATTAGAAACTGGTCATAGGGACTTCCTCGGCAGTCCAGCAGTTAAGATTCCACTGCACGGGTTCCATCCCTAATCGGGGCACTAAGATCGCGCACGCGACTCGGTGTGGCCAAGAAGTTTAAAAATAAATAAAAACTTTTAGTTAAAAAGAAATAAAAGAAACCAGTCAAAAACATCAGGTCTAACAGTTTGGGCTAGAACTCCTCCTGGGAGAGTCAGGATTCGGACAAGGATGCTGTCCTTCAACACTGCTGGCAGCAACAGTGAGGTGTGGCCATGCAAAGAAAGTGTTCAAAATCACAGTTAGGTTTTTAGAGAAGAGATGAAATTATTGTATTGCAGTCATTCAAAAGCCTGAAGAGAGGGTTTTTTTTTTTTTTCTGGTTTATAATTCATTATTTTTGGCTGTGCTGGGTCTTTGTTGCTGCCTGGGCTTTTCTCCAGTTGCAGCGAGAAAGGCGGCTTCTCACCGCGGTGGCTTCTCTTGTTGCAGAGCAAGGGCTCTTAGGGCTCACAGGCTTTAGTAGTTACAGCACAAGCGTCCAGTAGTTGTAACTCACAAAAGGGTCAGGAGGCAAGGTCTGAGAGGCTCCGGAGCACAGCTCAACAGCTATGGGCACACGGGCTTAGTGGCTCCTCGGCATGTGGGATCCTCCCAGGTCACGGATGGAACCCATGTTTCCTGCATTGGCAGGCGGATTCTTTACCCCTGAGCCACCAGGGAAGCCCCTCAAAAGCCTAAAGAGAGTTAACTGAGAAATGATGAAAACTCCTGGGAATACTTAACACCTGGATGGGATAATGAGATTAAAATACACAACAAGTAATTGTCTTCTTTGACACCAACAAAATTCATAACAACAACAAGAATTGTTTAAAAATACTTAGACACAAAGAAGAAACTGGCAAGATCTAGATAAGAAAAACTATAGTTTAGCAAAGGATCTAAAGGAAAACCTCAATAATAGCTCCATTAATCCATGCACGTTAATACAGCTTAAACCAGTATCCTAGCCAGTTTCTTTTCCCCTTGGTATTAACATTTAGAAAAATGAAATAAAAGAGCCAGAAGGGACCTGGAGAAGTAGAGGGAGCGTGGCCTTGCTGCTAAGTCGCTTCAGTCGTGTCCAACTCTGTGTGACCCCGTAGACAGCAGCCCACCAGGCTCCTCTGTCCCTGGGATTCTCCAGGCAAGAACACTGGAGTGGGTTGCCATTTCCTTCTCCAATGCATGAAAGTGAAAAGTGAAAGTGAAGTCGCTCAGTCGTGTCCGACTCTTTGCGACCCCATGGACTGCAGCCTACCAGGCTCCTCTGTCCATGGGATTTTCCAGGCAAGAGTACTGGAGTGGGGTGCCATTGCCTTGCCCTGGCCTATTTCTGAAGTCCCAAAGTAGTTCAGCCCAGTTGGACACTATCTACCTCAAGTTGGCTGCACTAACTCTTCAGTGTCACCATGAACTGAATGCTTGGAAAATACTGTTTTACTTATTGCCAAGATTCTTTTGCGCTTCCCAAGTGGCTCAGTGGTAGAGAATCCACCTGCCAATGCAGGAGACTTGGATTTGATCTGTGGGCTGGGAAGATCCCCCGAAGGAGGAAATGGCAACCCACTCCAGTATTCTTGCCTGGAGAATCCCATGGACCGAGGAGCCTGGCAGGCTCCAGTCCGATGGGTCACAAAGAGTTGGATGTGACTGAACACACACAAACTTCTTTTAGTATTTTCCAGGTAGAAAAATCCATCCCAAGTTAAAATGCCCGGGAAGCCCAATCAAATCCAAAGTAGAGGAGTGTGTTGGATCCTGGGGGCTATAGCCAGTGGATCTCTCTTAAATGAACCCTATCAGGACCCAGAGAGCTCCAGGGCTGGAGGGTGTGGGTCAACCACTGCCTCTGCCACCCAAGGCAGCAGGTGTAGCCTCTGCCCAGCCTCACGTCCTTTTTTCTCTCCTAGACCCATGGACAAAGGATGGCTGACCCCTGCCCGCTGAGTGCCTGGGGCCCTGCTGGAGGGGCTGCCGAGGGCTGGACACCCTGCCCACTGCAGGTGAGGAGGGGGTCCTCCAGTGCCCGCCTTTGTTGAGGGAGGGACACGCGGGGGCGGCCAGCTTTAGCCGTGGGACCCACTCCAGTCCCCAGGGAGGAAAGGGAACGTGGGTGGGCAGGGCTTTGCCTCTCAGTGCCCGCATCACTGTCCCCGGCAGAAAACACGCTGCCTGCGGTTCAGGAGGAGCCTGTGCTTCCCGGAGACACAGGACACGAAAGGAGCTGAGTGGCTGCTCTGAGAACCAGTTCTCCCCTCCCTTTCGTCTCCTCCTTTCTTCTTTTCTTTTTAAATTAGCAGACTTTAGTTTTTAGAGCAGTTTTTGGTTCATAAAAGAATGGAGTGGGAAAGACCGAGATTTCCCCCTCCCCGCCTACACGCACCCTCCCCCGCCAGAGGGGCATGTTGGTTACAATCGGTCACCCACACCGACACGTCACGGTCACCCAGAGTCCAGAACTGGCATCAGCATCACCCCTGGTGCTGTTCCTTCTATGGCTTTGGACAAACATACACACCGTTGCAGTATCACAGAGTCGCTTCCGTGCCTCGGCAATCCTCTGCGCTCCACCAGTTCATCCTCCCCAGAGCCCTGCCGGCCACTGTCCGCTCACTATCTCCGTGGCTCTGCCGTTTCCAGAAGGCCATGGGGCTGGAACTGTACTGCACGCAGCCTCTCTCCGTGGGCCTCTTCCACCCTTCCCTTCTCGCCGGTGGACCTGTTCCTAATTAGCCCCGTTTCCAGGTTACAAATGAGGACACCACGGCACAGAGAGCTCAGGCGGCCCGTCCAGTGTCGCACAGACGGTAAGTGGCAAAGCTCAGATTCCAGCCCGGGGCTCCCTGCCCCTGGCGATGCTCCTGGCAGCAGGGCCCACCGTGGCCACCCAGGAACAAACCACGCCCCCCCAAACCCGTCCTGGAGGCCAGACCGAGGGCCAGCCGCCCGCCATCCGGGGAGGGAGAGAGTGGGCCTTCATCCCACCTGGGCCCTGAGGCTCGGTCACCTGTCCCAGGCCACTGGGCGGGACGACAGAGGCAGCAGGCCCAGGCCTCTCTCCACAGCCCCTGGCCGCAGTCCCCGACTCCATGAGGAAGCAGGAATTGCGCCCGGGTGGGGAGACTGGCCAGGGCCACACCGCCAGCTCCCCAGCCGAGCAGGTGAAAGCCCTGGTCGACCTGCTGGCCGGGAAAGGCGGTCAGGGCCCCCAGGCCCCGCAGCCCCCCACCAGGACGCCAGAATGCCCGCTGAAGCCCCGTGGCAATGGTAGGCCCATGGATGGGGATCCCCAGGCCTTTTCCCCCTCCCCCTCCCCCCTCCCCTCTCCCACCCTCCCCCATGGCCTCTGTCCTGCAGACTTGAAGATACAGAAACACCGGGAGGCCCTGCTGAACAGGACTGGGGGCGGCCCCGAGCTGGGCAGCCCCTCCCCAAGGCTGACCAGCCTCCTGATGGTGGAGGGTCTGACGGACCTGCAGCTGAGGGAGCATGACTTCACGCAGGTGGAGGCTACGCGCGGGCGCTGGTGCTCAGCCAAGACCATCGCCCTGGACAGGCTCTTCCTGCCCCTGTCGCGTGTGTCCATCCCCCCCCGCATCTCCATCACCATCGGGGTGGCCGGAGTGGGCAAGACCACCCTTGTGAGGAACTTCGTCCACCTCTGGGCCCGAGGGCAGGTGGGCAAGGACTTCTCTCTAGTACTGCCCCTGACCTTCCGGGATCTCAACACCCATGAGAAGCTGTCTGCAGACAGACTCCTCCGCTCCATCTTCCCGCACGCTGGGGAGGCGGGCCTGGCGTCAGCAGTGCTGAGCAAAGCCCTCCTGGTCCTGGATGGCCTAGACGAGTGTAAGACGCCCCTGGACTTCTCCAACACTGTGGCCTGCATGGACCCCAAGAAGGAGATCCAGGTGGACCACCTGATCACCAACATTATCCGGGGCAACCTCTTCCCGGAAGTGTCTGTCTGGATCACCTCCCGTCCCGGAGCTGCTGGCCAGATTCCGGGGGGCCTGGTGGACCGGATGACCGAGATCCGGGGCTTCAGCGAGGAGGAGATCAAGACCTGTCTGGAGCAGATGTTCCCCGAGGACCCTGTCCTCACGGGCTGGGTCCTGAGCCAGGTGCAGGCTGACCGGACCCTGTATCTCATGTGCACCGTCCCGGCCTTCTGCCAGCTGGTGGGGGCAGCGCTGGGCCACCTGCACCGCAAGAGGCCAGGGCCCCCGGACGCCGAGCTGTGGCCCCCGAGGACCTTGTGTGAGCTCTACTCGTGGTACTTCAGGATGGCCCTTGGCGGAGAGGGGCAGGAGAAGGCCAAGGCGAGCCCCCGCATCGAGCAGCTGGCCCACGGCTGCCGCAAGCTGGTGGGCACGCTGGGCCGGCTGGCCTTCCACGGGCTGGTCAGGAAGAAGTACGTGTTCTACGAGCCCGACCTGAAGGTGCTGGGCGTGGACCTCGTGTTGCTACAGACGGCCCTGTGCGGCCGCTTCCTGCAGCGGGAGGAGACGCTGGCCTCCGCGGCCGCCTACTGCTTCACTCACCTGTCCCTGCAGGAGTTCCTGGCGGCCGCGTACTACTGCAGCGCCTCCAAGAGGGCCATCTTCGACCTTTTCACCGAGGGTGGCGTGTCCTGGCCCCGGCTGGGCTTCCTCACACACTTCCGGAGTGCGGCCCAGCGGGCCATGCAGGCTGAGGACGGGCGGCTCGACATCTTCCTGCGATTCCTCTCAGGCCTCTTGTCCCCGAGGGTCAACGCACTGCTGGCCGGCTCCCTGCTGACCCAGGGCGAGCACCAGGGCTACCAGGCCCAGGTGGCCGAGCTCCTGCAGGGCTGTCTGCGCCCCGACGTGGCAGTCTGCGCCCGGGCCATCAATGTCCTTCACTGCCTGCGCGAGCTGCAGCACACCGAGCTGGCCCGCAGCGTGGAGGAGGCCGTGGCCAGCAGGGGCCTGGCCAGGCTGACCAGCCCCCCACACCGCGCCGCCCTGGCCTACCTCCTGCAGGTGTCCGACGTCTGCGCCTGGGAGGCGCCCCTGCCCCTGTGCCTCAGCCCCGGCGTCCTCCAGAGCCTGCTGCCCCAGCTGCTCTACTGCCGGAGCTTGAGGTGGGCGCTAGGGGCAGGGGCAGGGTGTGCAGGAGGAGGGTACAGTGAGGACCAGGCGGGCTCCTCCCGCCCCCATGCCCCTCTGTGTCCCGTCCTGGGGCTGCTGTCACCAAGGACCACAACCCAGGCGGCTTCAAACGACAGAAACCTCTTCTCTCCCGGTTGTGGAGACTGGAGTCTAAGAGGACGTCGTCAGCAGGGCCGTGCTCCCTGGGAAACCTGTAGGGACGGTCCTTGGGTCATTCCTGGCCTTCCCAGCCTGCGGTGTCTGCCGGCAGTCCTTGGCTTGCAGACCCAGGCTCTGCCTCTGAGGTCACACTGCTGTCTCCTCCGTGTCTGTCTTCTTATCGATCTCTCTCTCTCCTGGGGACACTGGTCCCCACGCTGGGTTACAGACCACCTCACTCCACTATGACCTCATCCTCGCTCGTTATCTGCAACAACTCTATTTCCAAAGAAGGTTGCATTCCTGAGGCACGGGGGTGGGGGGTTGTAAACACCAGTATATCTTACAGGGGTAAACCACTCGACCCACAACACCCCGTATAGCACCCCAGTGCTGACAGAGGCCACGCCCATTCACTCCATCCTCAGCCTGTCATCCTCTGCCCACTCTCTGGACTTCGGTGGCAGGGAGGGGAAGGCTGGAGGACCAGGGCCATTCTACAATCCTTAAAGGAGGGCAGCTGGTGTCCGACTGACACACACACTGTGGGGGCTGCAGGGAAGACAGCCCTGAGGGTCAGAAGCCCATGGTTTATGCCACTGAACCTCCCAAGTCGCCTGGTGGGAGAATTCTGAGCACGCAGGTGTCCTGGCACAGATCTCTGAGTCGCTCGGCAGGGGCTTCGCTGGGATGGAGAGGAGGGGGCGGCAGAGGGTCTCAGCCTAGGTGTCTGAGCTTAGTGGCCACTCCAGTGCCAGGGACCTCATCCCACCTGCCCACGGGCAGCAGTAGGACCACTCACTACCGCTGTTCCTCCTGACCAGGCTGGACACCAACCAGTTCCAGGACCCCGTGATGGAGCTGCTGGGCAGCGTGCTGAGTGGGAAAGACTGTCGCATTCAGAGGATCAGGTAACACAGACCCAGGAGACCCCACACAGGGTGCGCGCCTGTCTCTCAGGGTCCGGGGCTCTTTTCACATCCTCCTCTCTGCTCAAGTGGCCTGCAATGCTTTCCAAGAGAGGTATCTTCAGGGCGTGTGGCTCAAGGTGCAGACTGCTTGTTTCCACCCATTCCAGAAAGTTCCAGAGGCCCAGGTACCTCACTTGTAAGAAGAGAGAAAGGATATGGCAAGAGTCAGATGCTACCGTAGATACGTTTTCTCAATACTGTATGCGTGGATGTACTGCCAGGCCCGATTCACTCTACATCCCTCTCAGAGTTTGCCCTCAGATGGTATTCAGGATTACATCTTTAAAAAAAAATCCAAACATTAAAATTTAAAAATTCGTATTAATTAAAACAATTTTAAACATCGCATCTTTACTATTCTAATTAATGACAGTTTATATACTAACTGCAGAGCAGATCTATATGCTCATGAAATCTCTCCTATAAATAACATAGCCAAGTCCAAATAACACCTGATTTGAATCAATGTGATGACCAGCAGCTGGCTTTGGGAGAACTAGGGAAGTGAATTTAGAGAAAATAAGACTCAGAGTGTAAATTTTCATAAGCCTCACATAAGCTTCCAGCTTTTGAAACCATCTTTTTCTGAAAAGACAAAAATATAGACTGAGTCCAGACCCAAAGTAAGTCATTGAGGATAGTGGTCAGAGTGGTGAGCTCTGTGTGACCTTGGACCTCTGTGTGACCTTTGTGCCTGAAGAGGGTAAACAGTAGGGGTTCAGGGGTCCCCTGGACCACTCTTCAGTGTGTTCAGGGTATACCCTTTCAAGGTAGATAGAGATGTACATTTTATTAAAGTCAGCTTCATAGCTCAACCATTTTGCTTTCTTGCTTTAGAGAAAGGACAGGGGCCACGGGTGTGCTGGAGCCACAGGTTCAGCCACCAGGTCATGAGCAGGAATTTTTACATGTTGACAGTGCTAGAAATTGGCCACAGTGGGAGTATTTACACCATGGAAATTAGCCAACGCAACAAATCAGGGCTTTTGTTATTTCGCTTTTTCCTGAGAGTTGGTTCTCCAGCACAGCCCTGGCTGGAATCCACGTGGTCGTCTGCAGTAACTGCCCATCCTCTCTGCTGCGCTGTTTGTGTAGAAGCTGTTGCACTCGATTCTGGTCAGACTTCTCCCTGGGGCCCTCTGCTGGGCTTCCCAGGTGGTACTAGTGGGAAAGAACCTGCCTGCCGGTGCAGGACACAAAATGAGACAAAGGTTCGATCCCTGGGTCGGGAAGATCCCCAGGAGGAGGGCATGGCCGCCCACTCCAGGATTCTTGCCTGGAGGATCCCATGGACAGAGGAGCCTGGCGGGCTGCAGTCCATAGGGTTGCGAAGAGGCGGACATGACTGTAGTGACTGAGCACGCACACATGGGGGTCTCTGCTAATGTGAGGGCCTGTCCACCCACTCTGGCCCTACCATGCCCATCTGCTGGGCCTGGCTCATCTGGTCTCCCCCTGCGTCCAGGCCCTGATGATGCTATGGTGGCTGACGGGTTTGGATCACAGGCCTGGAGTTGCAGAAGAGGTGATGAGGTTAAAGACCCTCATTAAGCACCCTCTCCTTCTCTTCGGGCAGCTTGGCTGAGAATCAGATCAGTAACAAAGGGGCCAAAGCTCTGGCTAGATCCCTCCTTGTCAACAGAAGCCTGACCACTCTGGAGTAAGTAGGACCCTCACCACTGGGATGGGGGGAGCCTGTGAGCCGTCGTGTGAAGCCCCCTAGGCAACACTCTCCCCAGGGTGGGCTGGAATGACAGCTGAGCCAGCCAAGTCTTGGCTCCTCCTCAGCTGCTGGGGCTCGCTCACAGAAGCACCAGAATATTGGCCTTGAACCTGGTGTTATCATCTCCTCTCCACACTCAGCCCAAGCCCACTAGTCCATCAGACCCTGCTTTCTTCCCTGCTTCATGTGGGGCCATCATAGGGAATGCCTTCCTCAGTTGCCTAAACAAAGATCTCTGCCCCAGTTCCACCAAACAGGGCTTTCCTGGTGGCTCAGACAGTAAAGAATCCACCTGCAGTGCAGGAGACCCATGTTCAATCCCTGGGTAAGGAAGATCCCCTGGAGAAGGGAATGACAACCCATTCCAGTATTCTTGCCTGGAGAATCCCATGGATGGAGGAGCCTGGTGGGCTGCAGTCCATGGAGTCACAAAACAGTCAGACACGACTGAGCAACTAACACCACAAACCCTGGCACCTTCTCTTCAAGGAGCACAGATTTAAAGATCTGAGTAACTTCTGTCCTGCCTTCCCTCCCCGGTAACTGGATAACCGGTCTTTTCTCTTCCTCTGCCAGTCTCCGCAGTAACTCCATCGGACCTCAGGGGGCCAAGGCGCTGGCAGATGCTCTGAAGATTAACCGCACCCTGGCCTCTCTGAGGTACGTGTCACCTGCTTGCTGCCTCTGCCCCCAGGAGGTGGCTCAGAAAACCATCTCCTCAGGTGCCACCCGTGCAGCGGGAGGTAATTCCCAACAGCAGCCACAAGATCCTGGCTCCCATCCAGTGGATGCCAGGGCATCCTGTGTGCTGAGCGAGTTCCTAAGTCCAGCTCTTCACTGCGCCTGTGTTCAGGGTCTGAACTGGGGAAGGAGGAGAAGAGGGAGAGAGGTATGAGGAGGTCTGACAGGCAAAACAATCTACGAGGAAAAGTTCTTTTCTCCATAAGTGGGAGGTCCCCAAGGCCATGACATCAGGATGACCCCTGAGGTGTCTTCCAAGACACTGAAATCCCATCTTTCAGATGCTCCCCATGGTTTGCTGAGGTTTGCTGGGCTCCTTTAAGGGGCCAGTGGCTGTATCCATCCTTAGTTGATGGATACAATGCGTTGATGCGTACTGTTGGTTTGTTTTGCTCATTTCCTTCTTTTTACTGAGGCAAAATTCACATAAAATTTACCATTTTGGAGTGTACAGTTCAATGGCATTTAGTACAGTCACAGTTATGCAACCAACACCTCGATCTAGTTCCTAAGTATTTACATCCCCCTAAAAGGAGTCCCTCTACCCATCAGCAGTCACTTCCCATGCCCCCCTCCCCCCTCAGCCCCTGGCAACCACCAATCTGCTTTCTGTCTGAAGATTTCGTGTAAACGGAATCAAATAGTAATTTTGTGCCTATCTTCTTACACCCGGTGGAATGTTTTCACGGTTCATCTGTGTCGAAGCATGTGTATTTCATTCCATTTTAAGGCTGAATAATATTCTATTACATGGACCACGATTTGTTAATCCATTCGCCAGTTGCTGGACACGGGTTGTTCCCACCTATTGGCTATTGTGCTGTACATATTTGTGTACAAGCTCTTGAGGACCTTTTTTTCAGGTCTTCCAGGTGGATACATAGCAGTGGGATCTGCTGGGTCACAGGTGACCCTGTGTTTAACCTTTTGAGGAAACGGCCCGGCCTGCTTTCCTCGGAGGCCACACCGTCTAATGTTCCTACCAGCAACTGGGATGAGAGCTCCAAGTTTTCCACGTCCTCACCAACACCTGGCTGCTATGTTTCAGCTGTAATTCAGACTATCGATGACCTTGTGGTCCAGTGATCAGGGGCTCCTTGTCCACAGCCAGCAGGCAGGTGCCTGGAGAACCCAGGGAAAGCCTGAGGCCAGAGCAGCGGTGGGAAGGGCCAGCTCCCCCACTCCCTGGGTGTGTGGGGTGAGGGCCTGCCGGGCACCCTCTTGGGCTCCACCAGTGATGCCTCTCCTTGCTTCCACAGCCTCCAGAGCAACAGGATCAGGGACGACGGTGCCAGATCCATGGCTGAGGCATTGGCCACCAACCGGACCCTCTCCGTGCTGCAGTGAGTGGGCATGCTGGCTGGCAGAGAACGGTTTTCTCTCCTCTCTTCTCCTCCCCCAAGGGCCTCTCTGTTTCCTGCACAGAGGGGTGGATGGGACAAGGCCTGGAGGCTTTCTGAGCCATCTGCACGGCCCCTGGAAAACCTGACGTCCACTGCTTTTCCGGAGAATAGGTGTTGGGGGAATAATTACAAACAGAGCCTCCCACCAAGATGGGAAATCCTCTCCACAAATGCAGAAAAGTACGAAACAGCTTAGTTACTGGAGTAAGCACTCAGCTAGCCTGCAGTGAGCATCCAAGGTGACCCGCCAGTGGGATGGCAAAGACAGAAAGGAATCTCACCCTTTCCTGCAGCCGAGCAGACACAACCCTTTACATGTGGGTTTTCCAGAAAGACCACAGCTTGTCCTCAAACAAGAGAACTGGAAGAGCACCGTTTGTCATACTTAGTTTATCCTAAATTTGCCTGTCGTCCGGGACGGGGAGCTGTCTATGCCTGCCTCCTGCCTTCATGCCGAGGAAAATGAAAACTCCTGGCTTTATGACAAGCAGGCACTTACAGCTGGAGGAGGTGTTCCCTTCCTAGATGTGCAGGGTTCAAAGAGATGGCGCGGAGGCCCTTACCAAAGACATTCCTAGGCTGTAAGTCTGGCAAGAGGCTAACTTCTATTAATAGCTCTTAAAAAGATTTACATACTCTCAAAGGGACAGGGAAAGGATTTATAATCCCTAGTTTCCTCAAGGAAATACTCTATGGGAGGGGAGTGTTTTTTCCTCCCCCTGCTCTTTTGGAACCAAGGAAAGTTCCATTTTGCTTGGATTGTAGTTAGCCTCATACAGATGAGGTCCTGGCCTGCCTGTCCTAGGATGAACACAGGGGTCCTCCTGTAGTGTCTTCCTCCTCCAGATTTAGTGTAAGAGGAAGTAGCTTCTGCAGACGAGGAGCCTAAGCCAGGGTCCGCCCTCAGGAGGACTGTAGGGTGGGGGGAAGGCTGCCGGTTGATCTGAATGGAGGCAGACTGCTGAGTGTTGAGAAGGCTGGTCAGGTGAGGGGCCAGTGGGACTTGTATGTAGAAGTCTTCAGAAAGTCTCCAGTTTGGAAGTTGATGGATATTAACAGTGTCTGCTGGTCACTGCTTTCTGACCCCTCAAGGGAAGGCCCAGCTGCCCTTGCCTCTTTTTGTTGTTTAGTTGCTAAGTCGTGTGTTACTCTTTTGCGAACCTATAGACTGTAGCCCGCCAGGCTCCTCTGTCTATGGGATTCTCCAGGCAAGAATACTGCAGTGGGTTGTCATGCCCTTCTCCAGGGGATCTTCCCTATCCAGGGATCGCACCCGTGTCCCTGCATTGGCAGCAGGGTTCTTTACAACTCGGCCACCAGGGAAGCCCCCACCGGTAGCCTCTTACTCTTCACATAACTCCATTAGTCTAATTAGCAACATTTTGGCAACAATCCAAGGACCCCTCCCCCATGCTGCGGTAAACTTGAACCAGACTGTCCTTGGTCTGGGACTGCCTGTGGCCAGCTTTACCGAAGGACCCTTCTCCTTCAGCCTGCAGAAGAACTCCATCGGGCCAGTGGGAACCCAGCAGATGGCAGATGCCCTGAAGCAAAACAGGAGTCTGAAGGAGCTCATGTGAGAAATGCAGAAGGGCCAAACTGGTACCCTTCGTGCCTGGCACAATGCCCAGCTTATCACACATATTTGTGAGCATGGGGTGGGTAGATGGATGGATGGATGGATGGCTGAATGGGTGGGTGGATGAGTCAGTAAATGGATGGATGGATGAATGAGTGGGTAAGCAGATGGATGAGTGAATGAATGATTGAATGCATGGGTACTAGAGAGCTGGTTTTGGACTCCAAAACCCTGAGCCAGGAGAATGGAGATCCAGATTCCCAGGAAGGAGTGAGGTCCAACTGTCTCAGGCTTACCTTTACTGACATCCCAGCCACATTCACAGAAAGATCACAAATGCCTCTCGCTGAAAGGTTGGCCCTGCCCCCGTCAAGGAGTCGAGAAGGACACTGCTACCTTGATCTCTTACAAAAGCTGCCTGCCAGCCAGCCTCAGACAGAAGAAACTGTGTACTGGGCCCCCTTGAGACCAGAGACAGCCCTTCCCTGGAGGGCTCCCGGACTCTGACCCCTCCTGGCTTCACCCCGCCCAGCCGCTCCACCCATGTCCCTTCTCTTGCAGGTTCTCCAGTAACAGCATTGGCGATGGAGGCGCCAAGGCCCTGGCGGAGGCCCTGATGGTGAACCAGGGCCTGAAGAGCCTGGAGTGAGTCCCCAGGGGGTGGATGTGGGCAGAGGGTGACTCCCCACCCGGGTTCCCTGGCCAGCAGGGGGGCAGGTCCTGGTGAAGGGCTGTCAGTCAGAACCCACCAGCCCACGACCCCGGGCACTCTGTGCTCCGAATGTCTCTCCCTCCAGCCCACCAGGCCAGTTCCCTCTCCCTGGACAGTAGGTTGGTGTTGGTTCTGGAGTTCTCAGAGTGACAAGCACCGAGTGCCCTTTAGGAGCTGGCCTAGGTGGCTGTGGAGGGGGCTGGCTCCAGGGGCCATGGTGGGGAGTGGGGACACCTGGCTGTGCCGCTTTCTCCGGGGGCTGCAGACACATGTCCCTCAGAAGTCATGCGGAGCTGCCCAAACCAAGGTGACGTCTAAACTCTGGCACTGGTGGCGCTGGCCCACCTGCCCTCAGCTGGCAGGGGCTGGACTGCAGGGCACGGGAGAGGAGTGAGGAATGGGGAGGGCACGGGGGTGGCACAGGGCCCCAGCCCCCTGCTGCACTCAGGGCCCATGACCCCGGAAGGACTGCCCCCCCCCGCCCCCGGGTCCTGAGTCGGCCACACCCAGGGCACCCTGTCCTCTGTCTGCAGCCTGCAAAGCAACTCCATCAGCGACCCGGGAGTGGCAGCGCTGATGGGGGCCCTCTGCACCAACCAGACGCTCCTCAGCCTCAAGTAAGCCCCGCCCTTCCCTCCGTTCCTTGGCTGGGGGTCTGAAGGGACTCTGGGATGTGGAGGGAAAGGCTGGTGCTGAGAAACCCCCACTCCCACCTCCATCCCGAGGGCCTGGGAGGGGGAAGAGCCGTGGTTGGGCAGCTTGACCCTGGAGCCTGGCCGCCTGCGCCCCAGCTCACGGGGACGGGGGAGGGGGGCAGCCTCTGCAGGCGGGTCTGCTACCCCCTTCCTGAGGGCAAGCCTGCAACCACCAAGCACGCCGGCCTGCCCCTCCCCCTCACACCTCTGAGGTCCTGGCGTCTTATCCTCTTCCTCCTGGACTGTCTGTCCTCCTGCGGACAGTCCTGGGCAGGGGAACACGTGGCTGGCAAGCCTTGCGAGGGGGGCTTCCTGGAGTGGGCTCTTCCCGCCTCCACCCGGGGCCCACCTAGGGTTCCAGGCTTCTAAACAGCCTGAGCACCTGGACGCCGCGCCACCCCCGCCAAAGGCCTCCCCTGTCTATCAGCAGCTTAGAGTCTTCTCTTTCCTCAGCCTTCGAGAAAATTCCATCAGCCCGGAGGGAGCCCAGGATCTGGCACGTGCTCTCCGCACCAACAGCACCCTGAAGAGCCTGGAGTACGTGAGGGGGCAGGCGGGGCTTCCTAAGGCTCTCTTATGCCACCAGGGTCCCTGCCCACCCCAGGCTGGGAGCTGACGGGCTGGCCCTTGGGAGAAGGATGTGGTTGGGGTGGGGGGAGGGGTGGCCGGGAGGCCTGGTGGTGACCCTGACACATGTCCCCCTCTGATGCCGCAAAGTACACAAGGATGGAATGAGTGGTGACAGTCACCCTGCCTGAGCCCGCACCCCTGCAACAATTTAGGAGAAAGGGGGTGGGGGGGACAGCACATGGGCCAGGAGTGAGTGAGTCACCAGGCAGCTCTGCCACCTCCTGGCAGGTGACCAGACATGGAGGCCCACCAAGCAGAGCCTGCCCCCTGCCCACCCCCAGGACACGTGGCAGGCGCGGCACCCGGGAGCACATTCAAGTGCCCTGAGAGCCTGAGCCCAGAAATCCCAGTGGACAAGATGCAGCCCTGGGGTGGAGCTGGGGATCGGGGAGTGGTCTGGATCCCCAGGGAGCAAGGACGGGGGCTGCACTGCTGGCTCCGGCTCACTTGCCTGCTCCCCTCTGCCCAGCCTGACAGCCAACCTACTCCACGACCAGGGCGCCCAGGCCGTCGCAGAGGCAGTGAGGGAAAACCGCACCCTCACATCCCTTCAGTGAGTCCACGGCGCCCCCAGCCGGCCCTGTCCTCCCAGAGCTGCAGGGCCCCACTCAACCGGGGGAGACAGGAGGCTCAGGGTCCCCGCCCCCCGCACGGCCTCAGCAGGTTGTGCCCAGCCCCCTGCTCTGTTTCCTGGGGCTGATGCATGGAGAGGCCAGTGGTGGGAGGTGGGCGCCCACGCTGTGCTGTGTCACACACTCCATGCAAGGGCCCCTCCCTGGGACCAGCCTGGGGGAGGGCTGCAGGAGCTCTGCCCACCCTGGCCAGGATCCCATCCCCAAGGATTCCACCCACTCTGGTCACTCTCCTGGGAGAAGCCCCTTTTTTCTGGAGCTCCCAGGACCTCCTGGCTCTGCCCTGGGCCATGTCGTCACGTGTGTGTGTCTGCCCAGCCTGCAGTGGAACTTCATCCAGGCCGGCGCTGCCAAGGCCCTGGGACAAGCACTACAGCTCAACACGAGCCTGACCAGCCTCGAGTAAGTGGGGCCTCCGAGGGGGCGGGAGGTGCAGACTCAGCCACCCTGCTGCCCACAGGCTCTCCTGCCCTCAGCATGCAGCCTCCTCTGCTCCAGGGCCAGAGAGCATGTTTCCATCTGACTTGGTGTTGTGTATATATATATATATTTTTTTTTTTTTAACAAAATAACAGCTTTGCTGAGATACAATCCACTCTTTCAGGTGTACAAGTCACTGGTTTCTAGTATATTTACAGAGCTGGGTAACCATCACTAAAATCAATTTTTGAACCCTTCAGTCACCCCGTGAAAAACCTCATGCTTATCAGCACTCACTCCCCACTTCCTCCCTAGTCCCCTAGTCCTGACAAACACTAATCTACAGTCTCTATGGATTTGCTTATTCTGGACATTTCACAAAATTTAAATCACAGAATATGTGATCTTTCTGACTCACGTCTTTCGTTTAGTGTAAGGGTGCCAAGGTCCGTCCACACTGTAGCATGTGTCAGGGCTTCGTTCCTTTTTCCGAGTAAATAACACTCCACTGTGTGGGCAGACATGATGCTTATCCACTCACCTGCTGATGGACATTTGGGCTGTTTCCACTTCTGGGCTATTATGAGTAACACTGCTGTGAACGTTCGTGCACAAGTTTCTGCGTGTGGATACATGCTTTTAATTCTCTCTTGAGCACGCCTGGGAGCAGACCTGCTGAATGAGGTGCTCACTCTGTTTACCCTTTGAGCTTCACCTGCTTTTCATGCTCCCACAGCTTCCGATATACGCCCTGTCTGGCAGGTGCTTCCGTTTGACTCTGAACATGCTATTCCTCAGGGTCCTGTCCTGGGTCATCTTCTCCCGAATGATGTCTCTTTCTAGAAGCTCCTCCTCACCCAGGGCTCCAATTCCCTTCGAAGTCCTGGAGGCGCCCACATCTACAGCTCAGACCTCTCTCTTGAGCTTCAGACCCCCGTGTCCACTGCCCACTCCACTTCCCCCTGGGTGGACCCGGTTTACCTCCCCCACAAGCCTGCTTCTTGGTTCCTCACCATGTGAGGGGTTCTGGCCACCGCTGTACAAGCTAGAAACATCGCCGTCCTCCTCACTTCCCACCGCAGCTCATCTCCAAGTCCTGTCGCTTCTCCTCCCAACATTCCACCCAGCCTCCTCCACCCGCATGGCCACTGTCCAGGGGGCTAGCGTCACTCACCAGCCTCACTGCCGCAGCCTCCACATCCAGTCCCTCCTCTCACACTGCTGGCCAAAGATTCCCAAACGTCAATCTATCCCCATCCTGGACAAGTTTAGCTGGCTGCCCCAGTGCCTGCAGGGTGAAGTCCAGCCCTCAGTGTGGCTCCCACAGCCCTGAAGTTCTGCTTCCTCTGCACCCCTGGGGCCTCACTCCACACCCCAGCAACTTGACCCAATTCTTCTGGGTTCCTTGGATGTGTCAGGCCCGCCCCCATCTCTCACGCGTGGGCTTGGTCTAGACCTATTTCTGCCGAGCAGCCTCTGTGACCACACTGGGGATGGCACTTCACACTTGGTCTCTCATCTCACACGTTCCCCCACCTGAGTTCCAAGAGGCCAGGATTGGGTTTGCTGATCCCCAAGGCACTTAAATATTTGCTAAAATTATCAATGCAAACTGCTCCCTCAAACGTGCCAGTGTCCACTGGAACTAAACTCTTAGTCATTTATTGCTCCAGGGCCTTCCACTTTCCTCCAATGTGGAAGAAAAAGGGGGGAAAAAAAAAGCCGTCAAACACTGACCAGCAAGAATGGCTTGAGGACTGAGAGCTTTGATTTTGGGGATGGCTTTGAAAATCACACCAGTTTCTTGTGGACAGTATTTCCATGTGTCCGTTTCTGTTTTGCCTAATGGTCTAGACTCATGCAGACTCCAGACCACTGTGCAGGCTTAGGTGGCCATGGGGCAGTGGCCACACAGGAGGTGCAATGATCCCCAGAGATCATCTACTATGGGGTGTGTGCTCAGCACGTCCTGCCAGAGCGTTGGCTCGGGTCCTGTGCACCTGGGTCAGACTCTGCGTTCAGTTTACAGGAGAATGCCATTGGGGATGAAGGTGCCTCTGCGGTGGCCAGCGCGCTGAAGGTGAACACAGTCCTCACTGCTCTCTAGTAAGTCCTGACGTGCACAGCTGGCCCTTAGCCATCTTTCCACACTAAACATCCCCGTTTTTCCCAGGAAAGGCAGGTGGGTTTGACTTTCTTAATATTAGTGATTAGGACATCAGGCATCTAAAAAGTAAGAACTAGGGGTTCCGGGGTGTCCCCCAAACTCTCCAGAACACCTGCACTTCCTGTGTCCAGATCTCTGCCTGGCATCAGTGTGGGCAGGAGATGCAGCATTCTCTGGACACACCACAGGCCAACAACTTTCAGCGCTATTTCACCGGTTTCAGCCCTAGGTCAAGGGGGTGGAGATGAAGGGTGAACGCGGATGGAGCTGGGCCGGTGGGTGTGTGGGCTGGAGGCTGCCCACCTGCAATGACCGCATCTCCTCTTACAGTCTCCAGGTGGCCTCCATTGGTGCTCCGGGGGCCCAGGCACTCGGGGAGGCCCTGGCTGTGAACAGAACCTTGGAGATTCTAGAGTAAGTATTCCAGTCTCTGGCTACAGCTCATGAAGTCAAGCTGTTGACTCAGAGTGATCATATATGGAAGGAGGACATGAACATGGAAACTCCCAGATCACTTCAGTGCCTTCAGAGAGATCAAGGAGCTCCAGCCTCTCCAGCCCCGTCACCCTCTTTTCCTGGGGGTCACTCGTGGGTCCTCTTCTCCTTGGACTTGCCCAGACTGAACATGTCCCCAGGCCGTTTAGGGGCCCTGGGGAGGAGGCAGTGGCCACTGACCCAGCTTGTGAGAAGATTTGAGCTCCAGCCCGAGCTCTGTGGGGCTCTCGGGCCTGCCTGGTCCTCGCTGCTCCCGCAGTGCTGGGGTTCCAAGCGCGCGTGCACCTCCGGGTGGAGGGCTGCCTCTCTGGTCTCCGCCCCTATTTCTTTGGAATGAAAATGGAGGACGAGGGCTCCCACAGACCCCCAGCTTGGGCCGGCCTCACCCCTCCCCACGTCCTGCTCCCCAGAGCCAGTCCCTGTTCTGTGCCCAGGAGCGAGGGAGGAGCAACCGCACCCCCACAGTTGCTGAGTCCACACTGCCTCCACCCAGGCGCCTACGCTCACCGGAAGGGGTGCCGGGCTCCCCTCTCAGCTGCCACTGTGCCTGAGATTGCGCCTCAGGGTTCCCGCCTTTCTCAACAGCTTAAGAGGAAACACCATCGAGGTGGCCGGAGCCAAAGCCCTGGCGAATGCTCTCAAGGTCAATTCCAGTCTCCGGAGACTCAAGTGAGTGGCTGCACAGATGTACCCGTGCCTCAGGACAGCTGGCTTCTCTTCTGGACTCCCCCTGTAGCATAATACTTGCTTTCTGCTGTAGCTGCTCCCTTCAAAATACAAATAGCTGACACTACAGTCATTATTAGTCAGTACTGTGGATGGGTTTGTTCCCTTTCGTGTTTTTGGTCATACGTCCTCTGTGGCACCTGCACAAGACACCCTGGCTGCGTGCAGACTTGGGTCTCAGGGTTAAATGCCACTTGGCTGTTGCTATGGCACCTGAGGACCAATGAGGCCCAGACGGGTCCCTCCAAGAGAGTGCCATGCTGCTTCCTGGGTGTGTCCTTCTGTCCTGAAGGGCTCACTGTGGCATCTCCAATCTCTTCTCTGCCTAGTCTTCAAGAGAATTCCTTGGGAATGGAGGGGGCGATATGCGTTGCCACTGCACTGTCTGGAAACCACGGGCTCCGGCACATCAAGTAAGTGGGGCTCAGCGGCACCTGCCCTTTCCCACCAGCTTGGTTCACCCTTAGAAGTGCTTCCAGGTCAGACCCTGCCTCCCCTCTGAACCTCGGAGCCAGATGACCCCAGTCCGCCAGTAGCTCTACAGGGAACTCCGTATACAAGGGGGCCATTTGGAGTGTCGTCCATGAGAGGGATAGTGGAAGCACAAGTTTCACCTGGGTTTAGCGTTTCGGGTAGTGACCACCTGCTCCTTACTGATGAGGACCTTCAGGCCTCCCGTTTCTCAAGCCCTGTCCTGATCCTTCTCTTCCAGTCTCCAGGGAAACCACATTGGAGAGTCTGGTGCCAGGATGATCTCGGAGGCTATCAAGACAAATGCTCCCTCGTGCACTGTGGAAATGTGAGCAAAACAAGTTCCTCGTGGATCCGGTAGACACACAGCTGAAAGCTTTCCAACAAAAGGACCATTTCTCCAGGGTGCCTTCCTGCGGTCTGGGAAAGATGCTGACCCCCAGGAGTGGTGGTCTCCTGCAAGGAGGCAGGAAAGGTGCTGCCAGAGGAGGATCCGAGCCCCTCTCCCGGTCCAGGGTCAGTCCAGGCAGGGGAGAGATGGACACCCCACTACAGCACGGAGCATGGACGGTCTTCTGCCAAGGGACTCAGGGATGGGTCTCAGAGCTCAGCAAGAAGCCAGTCAGCGCCTATTTATATCCTGGGGTCTTTAACGTGCCCCAACCTTTTTTTATCATGACTGCCCTGGATAAAATCACTCCCTCACTCTGAAATGAACTGCCGTCTTCAAGCCCATGAAGAGTGTCAATTTGGCATCAGTGACAGAGGGAACATCTTTTTTCAAGAAAAGGCTACAGGAGTATGATCTTTAGAGTCATATGGAAAAACAAGGAAAAAAAAATTGAAGAGAAAGGAAGGCTTTAATTATAGGATTCTGGAGCAGAGACAAAAAAAGTTCTCCAAGGTTTCTGTCATCTTTCACCCATTGCAAACTCTCTCAAAGGCAGAGATTATGTCCACTGTATGTCACTTGGAATCTGGCATTGTGGTTATCAATAGGCTGTTAAAAATCGATGTCTTCATACTACCTTTCTGATTAGGTTCCCCAAAGCACTTCTGCATCTACAGCTTCCCCATGAGAGCAAGACAGCCGAGCTTCCACATGGCATAAACTCCCTCAGATGCCTTTCAATGTTGGAAGGAAAACTATTCCAAATGAACATCAGGGGTTCTTCAACTACATAACCAAGGAAAATGGTTATGGAAGCTATAATTATCATTTTTAAATTTGAACAGCAACTGTTGCTCCAAATGTTTCTTTAAAAATGAGTATTTGGGCAAGAAACATCATTGGATGATATAACCATGAATGAAATCCTATTAAGGGAGAAAATCAGTCTCTGAGTATCACCCCACAGAGAGGTATTTACAAAGGCTCCATAAAAATGGAGACATTTTGGGGATTTCCTTGGCATTCCAGAGGTTAAGACTCTGCGCTCACAATGCAGGGGGCGTGGGTTAGATCTCTGGTTGAGGAAACTTAAGATCCCACAAGCTAAAAAAAAAAAAAAAGAATATGCTGGTATAATAAATATGTTTTTTAAATGGAGACATTTTGCAAATGTCACCTTGGCAAAGTGATGCAACTCCACATGACTGATGATGGGAAAAATGGGACACTCTGTGCCCCCAGTGTGATGGCTGAGAAGGACACGTCACTGATGTACTATTCCTGCCAAAAGCGTTTATCTGAATCTAATCATGAAGGAACAGTCGGACAAAATCCAAATTGAGGGGTACTCTGGGAAAAACTAGCATGGCCTCTTAAAAATCGTCAACATCATGAAGAAAACAAAAAGGCTGGGATTGTTTTATTATTAAGGAGTCTTAACAACTTAAGAGCTTTGATTGGATCCAAGACTAGAGGGGAAACAATCAGCTATAAATAACATTATTTTGAAGGCAGGGACATTTGCTCATAAGTCTTATATAATCTTCACTAGATTACTGGTTCTGAAAGGTATTTCTTCTGGGTATAGAATTCAAGGATGATAGTCTTTTCTTTCAGCACTTTCAAGAGGTTGCTATACTGTCTTCTGGTTGGCACTGTTTCTGGCTGAGTTGAGGTGATGGACAAGAGTCACAGCAGTCAAATGCTGCAGACAGCTGTGCCTTGCAGGAAACTAGCACTGGAGAAACCTCAGGGGCTAAAACGTGCTCTCCAGGGACCTCAACGCAAGCCACACTAGACTTGGAAGGAGAGCCCCCTCCCTCCTTCAAAGTCTCTCAAGCATCCTACTGACCATGCTTAACATGTTGTTGTTGTTGTTCAGTCACCAAGTTGTGTCCAATTCTTTGCAACCCCATAGACTGCAGCATGGCAGACCTCCCTGTCCCTCACCATCTCCCAGAGTTTGCCCAAGTTCAAGTCCATTGAATTGGTGATGCCATCCAACCATCTCATCTTCTGTTGTCCCCTTCTTCTGCCCTCAATCTTTCCCAGCATCAGGGTCTTTTCCAGTGAGTTGGTTATTCACATCAGATGGCCAAAGTATTGGAGCTTCAGTATCAGTCCTTCCAATGAGTATTCAGAGTGGATTTCTTTTAGGATTGACTAGTTTGATCTCCTTCAGAGAAGGCAATGGCACCCCACTCCAGTACTCTTGCCTGGAAAATCCCATGGATGGAGGAGCCTGGTAGGCTGCAGTCCATGGGGTTGCTAAGAGTCGGACAAGACTGAGTGACTTCCCTTTCACTTTTCACTTTCATGCATTGGAGAAGGAAATGGCAACCCACTCCACTGTTCTTGCCTGGAGAACCCCAGGGATGGGGGGAGTCTGGTGGGCTTCCATCTATGGGGTTGCACAGAGTCAGACACGACTGAAGCGACTTAGCAGCAGCAGCAGCAGTTTGATCTCCTTGCTGTCCAAAGGACTCTCAAGAGTCTTCTCCAGCACCAGTTTGAAAGTGTCAATTCTTCAGCACCCTTCCTTCTTTATGGCCCATCTCTCACATACATACAAGACTACTGAAAAGACCACAGCCTTGACTACTTGGACCTTTGTCAGCAAAGTTATGTCTTTGCTTTTTAATACAGTCTAGATTTGTCATAGCTTTCCTTCCAAGGAGACTGACAAGCAACAGCTTCACTAGCATAGAGCAGACCAGAAGGTGAATTTGAAGCTGAGGCAATAAATGGATAACCACCACAATGGGACTTGGGGGGTCATTTTGGTATTCCATATTGGACAAAAATGCCCTGTGTCTTCAGGGTCAGCAATGTTTTCTTCTGCAGTGTATAATCTGCTCTTAATCTCAGTGTGCACAGTTTCCCTCTTGGTTTTTAAACCTCCAGTAGCTCTCAAAGTCTAGAGACGTTCCATCTTCCACATCTCACACCCTGCTCACGCTTTCCTCTGTTATCTGAATATATGGAATACAGTCATAATTGTCTGTCCTTTTCCACTAATTGACTGGCATCTTACACCTGGTAATTTTTGATACCAGACATTGAAAACTTTCTCTTGTTGGGGACTGATGATTTTTATATTCCTTAAAATAGTCTTGAGCTTCATTCTGGGACACAATTACCTAGAAACAGCTGGACACATCATCTGTGACTTGGGCAGAGTTCCCATGTTAAAGCCCATCAGAAGAAAGAATCACATGAGGGAAACAAATACATTTTTTGTTTTTTAAAACAGAAGTCAGGTCAGATTCAGCTAAACCATAGCTGTAACATCCAAGAAGATGCAACTTATGCTTAAAAGCCATGGCTTCCAAGTAGGTTCAACATGACTCCCAACACACTTACTCCCATAGCTTAAATTACTGGTGAATTAATTGAACACTGAAGGTTTATAAAAAAAAAAAGAGTAATCTCATGTAAAATTTAGGGAAAGACAGAAAAAAAAGCAAAGACAGAAAGAATTGTCACACTGTCTCCTAAAATCCACACGTCCAGTAATAATCCATGAATTTTTCTTGAAGAAGTTATTTATATGTTATAGGTACAAATGAATAATTATATTTTCAAATAAAACTTAATAGTATAAAAATATGGTGTAAAATACATTTATTGAGATAAAAAACTTCACAAGTCTTCCGACTTTATAATTGAAAAGTAAACGAAAACTCCTCTGTGCTTGTTCTCTGTATTAACAAAACCAAAGCAAAGCAAAATCCACATACCTGTCACTCCTCCTTCACAAAAGGGAAATTCTTCTAGTGCTATTTTATTAAATTCAATATGGTTTATTTTTTTAAGTCAGAAACCTGAATACGTACCGACACTTTCCCCTTAATCTCCTCCTTCCTAAGGAGGAACATCAGCCTTCTGAGAGAGAATGAAGTATGTGTGACCTGGGGCATCTCTCTGTTGCCTGATTTTCAAGCAAAGCTGGTTTCCATCTGAATTAGCTACTTTCTTTCAGAAAATTTTAGTTAGTAAAATACATTTAAAGCCTGGTATTGTGAACGTAGAGAAGGAGGAAAATAAGACTACAGAGTGAATTAAAGCCGAGACTCAAAAGCTGATACAACATAAATGTCCTGACTGCCCTACAGTTCCGGAAATGAGGCCTGTGCCCAGTTTCAGCCCCAGGTTTGGGAAGGTCCCGCCGACTTTTAGAGAAAAAGTGCGACAAACCTAACAGCCAAGACTTATATGTTGTTGGCTGTTAGTTCTCAAAAGCTTTTGCCCTGTGGATGTGAATCTCTAGGAACACATGCATTTCCCAAGTTTTAGGAGATAGAAAAGGCAAAAAAAAAAGTCCTCCGTGGGGCTGGCTCCGGTTCTGAAGCTTTGGAATGTGTGAGCAACACCCAAGAAACTAAACCAGAAGCAGGCTTTGCTTCATTAACAAGTCCAGCTGGCTTATCCAACAAACGCCTCTTTTCTTCTGCCTCCTTAATTCCCCCTTTCCCTACAAATCCGCGGGTTTTCATCTGCCCAGGTCCCTTGGCACGAAGGTCAGAAGTCACTGTCACTCTCCTCCAGTGGCTCAGGTTTCCGGCCTCTTCGACTGGGCTTGGCCGCTGAGAGCGCCACGCTCTCGTCCTCCAGGTCATCGTCGTCTTCGTCGTCCTCCATGTCAATCTCACTGTCCTCCAGGTCTTCCTGTGGGAGAGATGGTGAGCACAGCTGAGTGGCCCCTCCGGTTGCTGATGTCACGTCAGCAGAGACCCTACCTTGCTGTTTCACTAGCAGCTGAATAACCAGCAAAACCTATGCGAAGGGAGAGCTTGGAAGAGGAAATAGTCAGATTGTGGGGCATAAGCACAGGGCCAGGGTCTACAGACCGCTGGCTGGAACAGTAACACATATGTAAGCGTGTCCTGAAACACCAGCATGCGAACTGAGGCTGGTGCTGCAAGTGGCTTTCCTGCTTCTGTCTCAGGAGCAGCATGGATCTGCTCGTCAAGCCCCAGAGCTCCTCCCCAGCGCCCCCCATCGCAGCAGCCAGCCAGGAGGACGGGGGCCTGGAGACAGGCGGGGGCGCTTACTTTGGCTTTTGGATGGAAAGCCACTCAGGAAATGGGTGTAAGGAGCAAACTAAAAGAAACATGCTCGCTCTCTCTCATCATCTGGATAAGGGTCACTAACTCAGCCAGCTTTCTCAAAGTGCAGGTCCTGTACCCCTGGGGAAACCAGAATGGTCGGTCACTCTATACAGACCATTCCCACCAATGCACAATTTCCCTCTGTTTAAAAACATAAAACACCCTAACACATAACCCACCTCCTCTGCAGCTGCTCAGCCCTGCTCTCCCGTGGCCTCACAGCAAATCCCTGAGCGAGTCCTGAGCTCACACAGGCCCTGGTCTCTGCCCTCTCAGCACCCTCCAGCCACGCTCTCCCACTGAGGCCCCCAAGACTGAAACAGTCAATGGACTCAGATCCTACAGGTAATTAGTTCTCCATTCCTGACCCCCGAGACCCTCTTCTGTGCTTGCCCCCCTCACTCTCGAATCTTCTTAGTCAAGATGCAGACCCGCTCTCCCTCCCTGACTGCTGTGATACAGAGTTGGCTCGGGCCTCTGCTCTTCCTCTCTACTTCCCTCCCCAAGCAATCATGTCCCCCTCACGGTGATCTTAGGGAGGTTCCCCCAAATTCAGTCTCCAGCTCAGACCTTAAGTCCAGACCTGAATACAACTAGCTTCTCAGCACTAGCATGTGGACACCTAGCAGATGGCTGACTCAGAATGACCGAGCCAGACCTCCTGTCTGCTCTCCAGGCCCCATCCTGAGGTCTGCCCGCCTTGGGAATGTAAGAACTACACTTTCAGCCAACGAAGCCACAACCAGGGCATTTCTAACACTTCATGTCCAATTAACAAAACCTGATGGCTCTAACCTTAGAAACAGCACTTCTCAACAATCTGCAGCTACCGCCACTCCCACTTCTGAATCAGACCCCTGCAAATGCCCTCCACCCAATTCCTCACAGCCCCTCCCAAGCACAACCCTCCCCTACCCACTCAGTCAGAACCCTCATCCCTGTCCCTCTTTTCCCTGAACCTGCTTTATTTTTCTTACCATGATGACCCCTGATCTATCTGCTTGATGACCATTAGAATATAAGCCTCATGGAGGCAGGGGATTGGTTCTGTTCACTCCTGAATTCCCCAACCCCTAACGGTGCCTGGGACACAACCAGCACTCAACAAGGACCTGGCGAGTGAATGAGTGCACGGGTGAAGGACAGACCCAAGGTGCTGCATGGAAACAGCCTCCTTGAAGTTAACAAGCAGCAACAGGCACAGAGGAGACTTTAAACTACAAATAAGGTGATCGCTCAGAAAAGTAGAAAGCTATACCAACGATCAAGCAAATCCTAAGAAGTGGGGCCAGACAGTGCTCCCCAGGCCACACTGCTGGGACCCAATCAGTGAATCTTTTGTAGAATATCGGTCTAGGCTCTGTGCTGGTGCCAGGCTCCAGACACACGCGGCATTCACCTGGACAGAAGGTCCCTGACTCCATCAGTCCAATCACCTCTTGGGCCTCACAGCCCTGCCAGGGACTCAACAAAGAAGCAGGTCCAGAGCAGTGCAGCCCCAACAACCGGACCCCATTCCGTTGGCCCACAGTTATTCATTCAACAATGCTGAGGGCGCCAGCAGCCTCATGTCACAGCCTCTCTGGGCCCTGGTCTCGGGGGAGCCTGCCTTCTATGTCCCCTCCCAAGAATGGAGCTGGCCTTGACCCCAGCCCTCAACAGCAGCCCTTCTTTTCTAGGATACGGTTCAGAGGCCTGATGACCCTTCCTGTCTCTCGGCTCAGCATCCACCCCCTCCTCCTCATTAACACAGGGACCGTTAGGTAACTCTACCACCCACTGTGGAAACCACGTAAGTGGCGTCCTGCCCTGGACACCGGGCATCACTCTTGGGGAAGGGTCTCTGCTGGCCCTTAGCAGCTCACACACACACAAATGGATGAGGCGAAAAAGAAAACCAACCTGCTTCTTGGAGCTGGAAGTCTTGCATTTACCTAAGAAAACTGGTGCTGCTTCCATCTTTGGAAAGCAAGAATGGAAAGAACAATGAGAAGGAAAAAACCAAAGTAGGGCAAGCATGTTCATTTGAAAAGAAAAGAAATGAGCCATCAACAAGCAAAGACGAGAGGTCAGCTCCCTGGGAGGCCAAGCTCTGCCACAGACCCAGCAACGTGCCAGGTTGAGAAGCAGCTCTTTATACTCCACTGGTGAGATGCACTCAGCTCCTTGGTCAACCGAGTCCAGGACCTGCTGGCCCAGGACCACCGAGACCAGGGCTGCTCAAGGGGCTGGTCAGGACTCACGTCATCATCCGTGTCTCCACCCTGCATTGTGCCCACGACGTGCTTGCTGGGTTGTCCTGAGAAAAAGAGAAGTGTGAAGAGAGCATGAGAACCTGTGAGACAAGGCAGGAAGTGGGCACCAAGATCTGCTTTCCTTTAGGAAAGTGGGAAGAAGAATTCACACTAAAAAGTTGACTTAGGGAGCAGCCAGCTACTCAGAAGTGTACCAGTAACAGATCTTCTGCATTTCCACTTTGGAAAAGAGGAATAAGGCCATGAAATCTGAGCACGAGTCATGGATGGGAAAAATAAACATGCATCCTATAAATGTCCCAGGGGAAGAAATAAAATCACTGAACCCTGTCACTAGAATACATGGAGGTGTGTGCTCTCTGCTGAAGAGATAAGTTCTCGCTTTGTGGGCCAGGGTCACTTGTACTGGGATCCACATCTGGGCTTCGAAAAGTAAAAACAAAAGTTAGTATCACTCTAACTTATCCTTCAAAACAGCATCATTACCAAAGTGGTTCTCCACTCCTCCTCTGGAAGTCAATGTCATCTAAGTGTGACTTCTGCAAAAACTCAAGAGCCACCCTTCCCACGTAGAGGCAGAGAGCTGCACTCCCCTGAAGGCTGAGAAGGGCCCCCAGTGATGTGTGTATGCGTGTGATGTGTACACTTATGTGTGTCTGCATGTGCAGAAAGGCAATTTAGAAGGACCCAGCCCCAAGCCACAACCCCTGTACGGTAGGAGTGGGACATGAGGAAGGCCCCAGAGAAGCACCCACATTCACTCCATGTTATTTTACTGCTTGAGTCTTTTGCAGTGAGAAGGCAGAAACTAAAAACAGGTTTTAACAGCAGAGATGCTCACATAGGTCCCTTATCTGTACATTAATTCTCTGAGCATAAAGGACGTAACTGCACTGAGACCAGTTTGGACCCAAAAAGGAAAGAATTCAGCTCCTTGGTGGAGGCAGTATGTTCCATGACCTCTGTGAGAAGCACCAAACTACAAGCCTGACTCTTCTTGGGGCCAAAGGTAAGAGTATCAGCAGCAAAGATGACCCCTAGGCAGGTTAAGAGCAAAATCCCGATGAACAACAGAGCAGGGTGCTTACGGGCCTGGAAACCCAGCAGCCCTGACGGCAGTCTGGCTGTAGTTTCCTGGGCCCGGGGGTGGGGCAGGGGGTGAGCAAGCGAGGCTGGGCTACCTTGCGTGAGCACCTCCATGGCCGTGCGCAGCTGGGACAGCCGCCTCTCTTCCAGTTCGCTGTCGGATTCATCGTCCTCCTGGATGTCAACGTCAGAGTCACCGTTACCTGGCAGGGACACAAGGAGGCAAAACGAAAGGGCAGCTCCATCACTCCCTCCAGAACAGCCCCTGTCCAGTGAGGCTCCTGTGAAGAGCCATCTGTGCTGCTCAGCTTTTCCTGGGATGCATCTGATTCTACAAGTCTCTTGGGAATCTCCTATAGCTCCTTAGGGAAGGGTTCATGCAGACAAGGATAGGCTAGATTTTTTAAAAAACAGTTTTCCAAAACAAGAAAAAAGTGGGTCAGTTATATCAGAAACACTATTCCGGCATGTAAAACTAAAACACTGACAGCCAGCTGTCAAGGGAGTTGGAAGTTCTTCGTTAGTTTGAGGGTGGGGGGGAACCATTCTCTGTTCAGCAAAACAAGCCTGGAGGCAAGCCAAGAAGGGCCTGAGTGGCTGTCCGGGACAAACGACTGCCTGGTAACTGGCAATGAAAACTGGGGCCCGTGATATTCTTAACTGGAGAAAATTCATTACAAAGATAAAGAGAGGTGGTTCTCAATGCAACAGCCTTTCACATTAATTTCCTAAACACCCCTCTGGAGTCTTGTGCTGGTCGAACATTTCCTGTAAACCTACAGGAGTTTCCACAGTGGGGAGGAAAAGACATCACTGTCCAGCCACTTTTTTGTGCCCAGAGTGGCAGAGGTTTCAGAAGGATGGAACTGGAAGAATGCAGTTGTTGTTCTGATCACTGATTCTTAAGACATTTTGGAAGTAGAGTCATTGTTCATCTGTGATAATGCTTTGTTTATTAGGCCCTGCTGTAGAGAGTGATGACGCGGCAGCTGCATCTGGGTGGGCTCTGAGGAAACGCTCTTCTTCCATCCACCCTGGAGGAAAGTGCTGTGCTCTACAGCACGGAGGCCAGAGCCAGCAGCTGTAGAAAGTGTCAGTAAGAGCATCCTGAGAGGACCTCAGCACAATCGATCCAAAAACTACCCCCTTACAAAAGCCATTACAGAGAATGGGATTAGATATGAATACAAATTAATGACCATAAAGTGAAATCACTCTTCAGATTAGTTCACTTTTTACTTCCTCCAGAAACAATTTGACATTAAGTCTTCACCCCATGCAATACAAAGCAAACGAAACCATGAATTTTAACCCAACATTAAAACAAGTACCTCAGACTCAGTATGATTTCTTCTGACAACTCGCAGCAACGGACTGAGGGTCAAACACGTAAAGTTAATAGTGCTAACACAAAAGTCACTGAAGTCGAGCTGTCAGCGACACAGTAATATGAGTACAGCCAACAAGTGTGCTGGGAAGATTCACCAGGGAAAGAACAGACTTGCTGCTGGGACAAGTAGACAGCCACGTGCAAAAGAATGAAGCTGGACCCCTACCTCACACCACACACAAAGGATTAGCCTGAAATGGGTCAGAGATCTAAACGTAAGAATTAAAATGATAGAACACCTAGGAAAAAAACACATGGGTAAATCCCGGTGACCTGGAATTCGGCGGTTTCTCAAACATGCCACTAAAAGCACAGCAATAAAAGAAAAAAAATTAATAAACTGAACTTGATCAAAACTCTGTAACAACAAAGGACAGCATCTAGAAGGTGAATGACAGAAAATACTCGCAAATCACATACGGGTCTGCTATCTAGACATATAACTCCACAGTAAAAAGACCACCCAGGGACTTCCCTGGTAGTCCAGTGATTAAGACTCAGTGCTCCTAATGTAAGGGACCTGGGTTCAATCCCTGGTCAGGGAACTAGATCCCATGTGCCACAATCAAGACCCAGTGCAGCCAAATAAATAAATAAAAATAAACATTAAAAAAAAAAAGATAACCCAATTAAAAAATGTGTGAAGTCGAGAATAGATCTCCCCAAAGAAGATACACAGAAGATACACAGCCAAAAGCAGACAAAAAGATGCTCCATTTCATTAGCTATTTCAGAGAAACTCAAAACCCCAGTGATTAAACTACAAGCAGTTTTTTTTATAGGTTTCTTTTAGATAAGCACTGTCCAACAGAAATATGCCAGCCCCAGATGCAATTTAAAATTTACAAGTATATTAAAGCAAAAGGAACAGGTGAATTAATTTCAATAATGTTCTATTTAACCCAATATACCTAAAATGTCATTTCAATAAGTAACCAACATAAAAAAACGTTAATGAGTAATTTTACTTTCCTTTTATATCAAGTCTTCAAAATCTGGTGTGTATTTGCTACAAACAGTGCATCTCAATTTGGCCTAGCCACATTTCAAGCGCTCAAGAACACCAGTTCGTGGCCAGGAACACCCAGGGCTTCGAGACAGGGAGCTCCCTAGGCGCCTCCTCCATCTCTGGGCGCTGGGGCAACAGCTGATGCGGCAGGACCCGGGAAGTGTGCGTGCCATGCGTGAATATCTGCTCTCCACTCCATGACAGGGCTACTCAGTTGCGTTCAAGACATTCCTGGGTCATTTTATAAAGTCAGAGGCGGCCTTCAGTCCTAATGCTACAGTGCCTGAATTCTACAGAGGATGCAGTTAGCAACAAGGTTTAAGACGCTGGTGGGGAGATGAAGAGTCACCTCTGACTTTTATTACCGGGCATCTGAACAAAGTACTTAGTCTTTTTAATCTCTGGGGCCAGTGGCACTTTTCCATCTCTAATTACTCAGCCTTTATCTTCCTCAAACCCCTCACTCCAAACCCCAAAGCCAAACCTGAGGTGACTTCACTCCTTGCTTAACAGAAAAAATAGTCTCCATTGGATGTGAGCCCTCAAGCATACGACCCACCTTCCAGCTCATCAAACTGCCTCAGCTTGAGCCCTGTGTGTTCATATGCTTCCTTGCTCAGTGAAACTCACCCTTGACCCTAGGCCCTGGTTGCCAGCCTTTCTGGATTTTCCCTCTCTGGTAGCTCCCATCTTCCCAGCTCCTCAGATTTAATCTTTGCTTCAACAGAGTCTCCTCATGGTCTCCCCTGACTCCTCTTTACAACTGCAATCCATGACCCCCTCCCTACGTCCTGACCTGCTCCACTTCCCCACATTGGCATTTTTCACCTTCCACAAACAGCTTGCTTGTTTGTCCCCAAGCATGTCACCAGACCGTCAATTCATTTAAGGCAAGCATCCCCATTTACTGTCCACTGAAATGTCCTCAGCACCCAGAACCTCTACTCAATAATGCTTTGCTGGGTTAAATCAGCCACGCACAGGGTAGCCTGAACAAAATGATCTCTTCCAGATCTTGGATTTTGCTCATCCTCACCTCCAATTCAAGTCTATGTACTATTAGATTGTTCTGTTCAGAGGACTTTTTCACAGATAAAAGTTCAGGAAGTCTTCCTTTCTACCTCTCCTCATTTATATCCCTGGTGGCTCAGATGGTAAAGAATCCACCTCCAATGCAGGAAACCTGGGTTCAATCCCTGGGTCAGGAAGATCCCCGGAGAAGGGAAGGACTACTCACTCCAGTATTCTTGCCTAGAGAATTCCATGGATGGAGGAGCCTGCCAGGCTACAGTCCATGGGGTTGCAAAGAGCTGGATACGACTGAGTGACTAACGCCTTCACTTTCCACTATGGCCATGTTCCCATATGTGTAGAAAAGCAAAGACAGACGGGGAAGCTTAAGTAGCTCAGGATGAGCAGAACTGAGAATGGTGCTTCGTAAGTTATTTTCCTAACTTATTTGCTCACCACAAGCTAATTAAGCATTACCCTTCATTAGGCTGGTTTAAACTGAAAATTACTTTTCCAGAAACACTAAATCACACATACGCATGAGAATCTCTTTCAGAAGATCCCAAACCTATGGATCACAAACTTAAGGTCTGAGTTAAGAAGAATAAAGCAGGCTCAGTGAGAAAGGTCTCAATGTGCAGTCCAGGGCAGAGCGGGATGTAGGGGAACCAGGCTCTTACCTGTGCCGGGCCTCTCGGAGGGGGACACACTCCAGGCAGGCTTATCACCGAGGGCCGCGTCAGGCACTCCTGGCTGACCTGGAACCATAAAGGTGAGCGGCTGCTTTGGCTAGAGAGGCCCAGGGAATTTTCTAAGCTCACCCCTATAGGATTCCCCAGCAGTCCCTACACTCCTTCCAGACAAAGTTGCCTAAGATTCAGGAGAGAGAGGCAGAGAACAAGTATAACAGCAAACAGGTACGGAAGGAAAAGACACAGAGCAAGAGAGCACGCAGACCTGCGGTCCCAGGGACACCTCCTGCGAGCACGCGAGAGAAACCATCACAAGAAGAGAGAAACAAGCGAGCAGAGAGTCTCGGAGACGCAGCCACCAACCCCACGTGACGACCGGGTGCTGCTACTGCGCCCAGGGCTGACCTGACACCCTGGTGAAGTCTGTGGATGAAGTGGGCTGACCAGCCTCGGGGAAGACTCCTTCCCAGGATCTAGGTCTTACATGTAGGTCGCCCCCATTTCTCTGTAGGTGAGAGCCTAGACAAAGGACTCTGAACTTTGGGGGGACACGTTCTGGGGGTGTGGTGGGGGACTACCTTCAAGAAGATGCACTTGTACCCCATCACAATACTTGCTGCCCCTCAGTTTGCCCTAAAATAAGGAACCCTACAGACTGCTGAAAACAAGATTTCTTCTATAGTTATATATAACTCTAACTAATAACTATCATTTAAATAGGGGAAAATAAGATTTCAGTTGGCATGAAAACCAAATGTGCTTTTAAATGGTATGTAATTTTTAACACAACACTCTCTCTCAAGCTCCTGAATCAAAATAGTACTGATAAAAAAGTTGTGAGAAAATCACCTTTTAAAAAAATAAAACGTGCGTGTTAAGTTTTCCAAGGCTGAAAACACCAGTCCAGAAAAAGCACATCTGTTTAAACGTGCGGACTTACTTCCACTCTTGAGCAGACGTTTTCCTTCCTCCTTGAGCTTGTTTTGCATCAGACGGAGAGTGTTCTCAGTTTCCTGTGGAGCAGGAGAAACAAGAGCCAGGAGAAAGGACCCTTTTGGACTGTTTTATTCTTCTTTGCCATGTAAGTACTGCTAGACTTGTGATGCAAAAGCAGAGAAGACTGAGCTCCAGGAAGGGGAGGAGGAAACCTGATACCCCTTCTCCGTCATCACCCCAGGAGCCGGATCAAAGTGGGGGGCTCCCAGCAAGGACACATTTGGCCAAGATGGGCCTGACCGGCCTCCAAACCCACGCTCCTTCCATCACACCTAACTGCCTCTGAAGAAAAGCAACAACACAATGAAATGTCTGCCACCCATGCTGGCGTGGGATGTGGACACAGAAACGGATGCATCAGCTCTGGGCCTCTTGCTAATAAAATAAAGCAGGAATTTACCATTTTCCTTCCCTGCACAATTCTAGCCCTGAGAGGTGCTAAATGGTGGAAGTGATCAAACAGGAAAAGAAAGAAAGACAGACTCATCTTAATTCCTAGGATATTTTTTTAAAAAGCCAATACTTGAGTTGGGTTATAAAATGTGACCCTGATTATTCTCAAGAGAAAATGGGAGAGGAAATCGGCTTTAAAAAAGGTGCTGTTGTTCTCAACATTACAAAGGAAGCAGTGTTCCACGATGAGATATTCTGAGGGACCAGGAACCAGAAGCCCAGGAGCAGGTGTGAGCCGGCAGGTGCTGCCGAAAGGACAGTGGGCAGGGAGGGGCCCCTCAGAAGTCACCCCAGCTGCCCTCTCCCATCCCGAGGCATGTTCTTCCTTACGTTTTCCAAGCCCAGGGTGGCCCAGAAACAGAACAAAATGGTCAGCTTATTTTCACTGTCTCTTTACTGCTCTTTCCCAGATGCTCAGTGTTTAAGATTTCCAGAACCCCAGGGGCTTTTCACTGCCCTCAAAATGTGCCTGTCCTGGGTCCCCTACTCCTGCCTCTGCCGTAAGCAAGAGTGGCAACAGGTTCCCTGTCCAGATAAACGTGTCCAGATGAAGGTGATAAGCCACTCACAGCCAGCTCTCCTGGACAACGAAGCAGCATCACCTAATTCAAATGTCCAGGTTTGTAAGAAGGCAAGGATGACCTTTATACCAAAAGTTGTCAAGGACAGCAGGGGAAAGGGAGGTTGCAGACCAGTTTCACAGTGAACATAAATTTCAAATGACGATTCTTGGGTTAAGGAGAAATATTCTTAGGGGATAAGGACAATTCAAAATGACAGCAATCCAACTTCCTTAGTTCTGATTCCATATTTATCAACTGATGCTAGGACCTGAAATACTCTTTCGTAAATGACTTTACACACTGGGATGAGAGGAACCTGTAAAACAACTGGTCAGGTTCAAGGTCATACCTCTTTCCCACAATAAACTACAATGCTTTATAAAGCAGTTTCTGAAAAGCCAGTCTGGATGATTCAATTAACGAGGGCTTGAAAATCTTCCAGTGAATTAACCAAGCAAGTTTTTAGATCTGTCCTCAGGACGCATTACATAATTTGTGGGACTCAGTGCAAAATAAAATGCAGTTGAGAATTAAGAATTTCAAGACAACGCAGCATTAAAGCCAGCCCAGGAATTTCTAAGCCTGCAGTTATAACCAACTGCCCAGGTCACGTGGTAGCCCTGTCTGTAGCCCTGACTGACCAAACCTGCCATCAAAAACCTGACAACTTTTGAGTCCAGGCTATACAACCAGGAAAACAGAAGCACCACACGAGCCTGATCAGGGAGAAAAAACACTCATCCGATATTCTTTCTCATGATGCTCTTTATAAACCGGCAAGTCAACAAGTACAAAGCAACACACGGGAACCGAACCAACGGTCTGTGCAGAAGGGACTCAGCACTCACCTCAAACCTCTCCTGCTCCATCCTGTGATGATCCTCCAGCTGCTGCTCCAGATAAGCCAGATTCCGAAACTTCTCGAGATAAATTTCATATTGCTTCTGCAATTCCTCCTCAATCTTCTCATATTCATCCATAAACGCTGGCCTAAAACAACAAAATGAAAAAAAAAAAAGGAAAGATTAACCAATACACAAACATATAGTAGCTTGAAATTGGTATTCAGAGCCCCTGATTCCATCCTGGCTTTCTCTGGAAAGCCTTTAACTGGGGGAGGTTCTTCATTCTTGTAACAAAAGCTAATTTCTCCTTTTCTCTCTCCTCCCCACAAAAGGAAGATACATTTAATCAAAAATTAAGATGGGTTCTTTGTAAAAGCTAGAAAAATATCCTGAAAGTACTAAGAATAAAATTAAAATGATGCCTAATTTCATCACTAGGTGTTACCACTTAATATTTGACATTCATCCTTCCAGACTTTTTGGTGCATAGGTGTATACAGAAATGCATTTCTTTTTAACAAACATTAAGAATATTATCTTAAATGAAGCTCCAGGGTCTTTTTTTCTCATTTGGTATGGCACAGATTTCAATACAGTTAAAAAATAATCACAAACTGTATACATCTCTAAAAATCAATAAATTAAATGTATGCATTATCTTGTGTGCTAAATCACTTCAGGCGTGTCTGACTCGTTGCACCGCATGGACTGTAGCTCGCCAGGCTCCTCTGTCCATGGGATTCTCCAGGCAAGAATACTGGAGTGGGTTGCCATGCCCTCCTCCAGGGGATCTTGCTGACCCAGGGATCAAACCCCTGTCTCTTAGTCTCCTGCATTGACAGGAGGGTTCTTTACCACTGGTGCCACCTGAGAAGCCCCATGCACTAACTTAGCTGGGCTTAATACTCTGCTGTCTGCATGTTCCAAAATTTAATCAGTCCCCTAAAAAAAGAAACAAAGATTGCTACAAATTAAAGCCAAATTTTAATTAAACCAAAATATAAAAACTTAAAAACAGTGACTTCCCAGTTACTAAGACTCCCTGCTCCCAATGCAGGAGGCCTGCATTCTGTCCCTGGTCAGGGAACTAGATCCCACAAGCCACAACTCAAGATCCCACATGCTGCACCCAAATAGATAATAAAAATAATTTTTTAAAAACTTAAAAAAAATGTTTAAACTGGTTTGCTGAATTTTCTATTTTCTATTGTTGATCTTAAAGAGAAACCTCTCTTCTTTTAAAACAATGAACAGATAAACTAGAAAAATAATTCAAAATCTCTTGGAGTAGAGGAAAACAGAAATTTTTCTATTAAAAAGATCTGAGGCTTAACAAAATTGAATTTAAACTTGAAAGGCAGAATTTTTTAATGAGACAAATCTATCCAGTGACCCTGATTCCAGAGGCGGAAGGGGCCGGGGCGTGCCCTTTAGGAGGAGGAAGCCTGATGCTCTCTGGGCTACTGTCTGCTCTTCCTAGGCGCTGCCTTCCCGCAGGTCTCAGGACAGCAGCCAGAGTGCAGGCCAGGTACCAGTGTCCCAAACAAGCAAGGCATGTTCAGAGTGGACACAGCAGCTGGACAGAGGAGGAAGGACAGAGAAAAATAATGGAAGAATGAAAAGGGACGAAGAGCAACAGGGCAGAGCAAGGAAAAGCAGATACAGAGCTGCGGGGGTTGGGGGGGGAGGGAGAAGGGGAGATGGAAGCAGGGAGGGAGGCAGAGAAAAAGAAAGAGGTGGGGGCAAGAGAGAGTGAACCCCAAGAAAATGTGAGGTGCATGCTGGAAAGGGAAGAAGATGAATTACCAGTGAGGAATTATAAAGCTCTAAATCCAACTCCAACCAAGAAGCAAGAGTGTTTCTATTCCCACCTAATTTATGGCAGGACACGGGTCTGGGGAGCCAGGCCTTGTATAACAACTTCCACCATCTGGATTTACTTACTTTGCCTTGCATTCCAAGAAGCTAAAAGGCTAGAAGTGGGGGTTCAAGAATAAAGCAGTTTTCCAGACATACCGAAAGCAGTCAACAGACGGAGCCCAACAGTGTGCTTGTTGGAACAAGAGACACACGTACATTCTGCAGCAGAGGCGTCCCACGGCCTGAAAGGCTAATGCCACTGGCCGCACACTCCCTCGGTCTGCTCTGACTTCCAGGGGCAGCCCTCCACTCACGCCCCGGTGTTCACACCTACCTGACGCTCTGCAGAGTCTGCAGTCGCTTCCGATTTCTTTCCAGCTCTAATTTCCTCTTTTCGATTTTGGCTTCTAAGTTAGCTTCGTCAGAGGCCACATTATTGAGCAGGTCTTTTGTCTTCTGAACCTGTGCCTACATTTAACAGGAAATGAAGGAGACAAGGTCCAGTAAAGGACCTCGACCCGACTCTGAAAGAGAGGGGCTTCTCAACTCCTCAGGCCCAGCAAGACCTCAGGAAACAGAAACAAAGGGAAGCAAACAGATCAAACCCTCCCCGAGCCATCGCTCACTTAACCCATTTCCAGGAGGAACATCACAGAGGCCCAGGAAAAAAAGTATCCATTTTTCTTCCATGAGAAGGTGTTTCTGCCCAGGGAAACGAATGCAGGTGGAAAGAATCCTGCGTAGGAAAGTATCCTACGCAGAGCCTGAGACCTGTCGGCTCACCTGTTGAGATGGTTACACCTCACCTGCAGGTGATGGTCCACCTTCATCTACCTGGTTCAGGCTTCTCCCAAGCTACAAAGAACTGACTTACAGAACAGATGCACAAACAAGCTTTATCTTAGCTTCACTTCCCTGGAGTTTGCTCAGATTCATGTCCATTGAGTCAATAATGCCATCCAACCATATCATCCTCTGCCACCCCCTTCTTTTGCTTTCCATCTTTCCCAGCATCAGGGTCTTTTCCAATCAGTTGGCTCTTCCCATCAGGTGGCCAAAGTACTGGAGCTTCAGCTTCAGCATCACTACTTCTAATTCAGGGTTGATTTCCTTTAGAATTGACTGGTTTGATCTCCTTAGAATTTACACGTGTGGTCTGTTTACCGGAGAAGGCAATGGCAACCCACTCCAGTATTCTTGCCTAGCAAATCCCATGGACAGAGGAGCCTGGTGGGCTGCCGTCTGTGGGGTCACACAGTCGGACACGACTGAAGCGACTTCGCATAGCATAGTCTGTTTACCTGCAGGCCCCTGAAATGCTATGTGGTCCAGAGAAACTGCCTAAGGAGACTAGACACATCCCACGACTCTCAAGAGTCGGCACACACTTGAAGCAGTCACTTTCATTGATAATTTATGGCTTAATTTTTTTTGTCTAACTTCACTAACCATTTCCAAGGTGCCTTCATGAAGACGAATCTCATGCCACTAACTTGTTGAAGGTACTCACAAAGCCCAAGCAGGGATCCGAGTTTACTCTCAGAGGAAGACAAAGTGGGTCTCCGTTTTGAACAAACTACTCAAGCTAATGGCAACACTTCTGTAAATCAGTCAGATTAAAACCTAGTGAATCATCTATCTGACCTCAAAAGTAAAGTTTTTTAAAAGGTTCTGGGACGTTCCTGGTCGTCCAGTGGCTAAGACTCTTTGCTCCCAATGCAGGAGGCCCAGGTTCGATTCCTGGTCAGGGGACTAGATCCCACATGCAGAAACTAAGATCCCCTCATTAGAACTGATTCAAATGTATTCTTTTTGATGGCTGAGTAATACTCCATTGTGTATATGTACCACAGCTTTCTTATCCATTCATCTGCTGATGGATGGTTCTAATGAGGTTCTAATGAGGTGGATGAAACTGGAGCCTATTATACAGAGTGAAGTAAGCCAGAAGGAAAAACACCAATACAGTATACTAACGCATATATATGGAATTTAGAAAGATGGTAACGATAACCCTGTATATGAGACAGCAAAAGAGACACTGATGTATAGAACAGGCTTATGGACTCTGTGGGAGAGGGAGAGGGTGGGAAGATTTGGGAGAATGGCATTGAAACATGTGAAATGTCATGTATGAAACGAGATGCCAGTCCAGGTTCAATGCACGATGCTGGATGCTTGGGGCTGGTGCACTGGGACGACCCAGAGGGATGGTGTGGGGAGGGAGGAGGGTTCAGGATTTTTTTAATTTTTAATTATTAAAATAAAAAAAAAAAAGAAACTAAAATCCCACATGCTGCAACTAAGACCCAGCTCAGCCAAATAAATATATATTTTTTAAAAAGGCTCTTTTTAAAATAAATGGCCTATATTTTATAATCCCTTTTAAGTTTCCAGGTTGTTTCATTTTTTTTGAATTATCAAATATTATGGATATTTTCCAACAATGAAAAGACACCTTAAGAGATTTTCACCAAGAAATGAACTGTGCCCTCATTCGGCAGCCTCAACAGGCTGCCCTCATTGTTAATACACTTAGTAGAAAAGGCACATTTATGCCATGCTAACTTGATTCAGCCAGAACACTCACAAGCACAAAAATATTATCATTAAAATTTTGTTTTATATTAACAATTACAAACTTACAAAGAGCTCAAGTATAATACAAAGCATTTTTCCCTGACTTAGATGAGAGTGAGCCGCTGACTTGATGCTCCATCACTTCTAAATACTTTAATGTGTATTTCCTGCAATAAGGACTTCCTCCTATACATCCAGACAGAAGACGAACCCTGACGCACAACCTCATCCAACCCACAACCCACTGAAGCCCTCAATAGCAGACAGGAGTGACCCTGGGCATTCATTCAGTCACCAGGTCTACCTGGTCTCCTTGGGTCTGGACAGCTCCTCAGCCTCTCCTGGAAGTTCAGGGCCTTTCCACTGCTGAAGAGTAGGGGCCAGGGCACTTCAGAATGCCCCTCAACCTGCCTTCATCTAATTAGCTTCAGATGATGCACCCTTAGCAGAACAGCGCAGATTATCACCGCCCCCTGCCTTTCAATAGGCACGCATTATTCTGACCTGTTCCATCATGGAAGATGTTCACCCTGATCGTTGGATTAAGGGAATGTCTGTCAAGCTACTCATATATCACTCTCTTCTTAATTAATGAGTATCTTGTAGGGAGCTACTTTGAAACCATGTAAAAATCTGCTTTTCATCAGTTTGCAATGTATTCATTTACCTTTTATACCTGTGAGCACTCATCCAACGGTCTATAATCCATTACTGTATTTATTTTGACACTTAACCTGTCTCTGATGTGGCTGGGGGAAGCTCATTCAGGCTGGCTTCTGTGTCCCTTTCACATTCTTTGAGTACTTCGTGCTTTCTGGCAGAAGAAGACCTTGTATTTTCTTCTCCCAGCTCTGGAATCAGTCATTTCTCCCAAGAGCCCTGCTTCCCTTTAGAGCCCAGTGGCATTTAGAAACCAAGATCTGGGGGCTAGGTGTCCTTGGGGCTAAGAAACATGAATGCGTGTGTGGGTATGCATGCCTATGTACATAATATGTCATACATAAGGTATGTGTACGTAAGATTCATTCCCATAACTATCTATCTATATTGAAATGCATTTAACTGTCAATCAACACCTATTTCAGGGTTTGCTCTAATTTTTTCCCTTTCCATATCAGTAACCCCGTCTCCAATGGTGAGAACCTTGGCTCCCGCATCTTTAATATATTCCCTCATTTGGTCAAGTTGCCGATATGGAACTGTCTCCCGTCTGGGCTGCCCCACACCTCCCCTGCTGCTGAGGCTCTGCCTCTCTGTGCTGAGCTGACCAGGGAGTATCACTGTTACATGACAAGAGGACTATAAAAACCTATCCATCTTGGAGTTCTGTACAACTCTCAGCAAATTTTGTTTTATAACTACTCCTAATTTATGTAAGGCCCCTCATCTCTGTATACTGAGTAAAATGAACCTCTAATAATGAAAGTGGAGAGTGAGAAAGTGGGCTTAAAGCTCAACACTCAGAAAACGAAGATCATGGCATCTAGTCCCATCACTTCATGGGAAATAGATGGGGAAACAGTGGAAACAGTGTCAGACTTTATTTTTGGGGGCTCCAAAATCACTGCAGATGGTGACTGCAGCCATGAAATTAAAAGACGCTTACTCCTTGGAAGGAAAGTTATGACCAACCTAGACAGCATATTCAAAAGCAGAGACATTACTTTGCCAACAAAGGTCCGTCTAGTCAAGGCTATGATTTTTCCTGTGGTCATGTATGGATGTGAGAGTTGGACTGTGAAGAAGGCTGAGTGCCGAAGAATTGATGCTTTTGAACTGTGGTGTTGGAGAAGCCTCTTGAGAGTCCCTTGGACTGCAAGGAGATCCAACCAGTCCATTCTGAAGGAGATCAGCCCTGGGATTTCTTTGGAAGGAATGATGCTAAAGCTGAAACTCCAGTACTTTGGCCGCCTCATGCAAAGAGTTGACTCATTGGAAAAGACTCTGATGCTGGGAGGGATTGGGGGCAGGAGGAAAAGGGGACGACAGAGGATGAGATGGCTGGATGGCATCACCGACTCGATGGACGTGGGTTTGAGTGAACTCTGGGAGTTGGTGATGGACAGGGAGGCCTGGCGTGCTGCGATTCATGGGGTCGCGAAGAGTCGGACATGACTGAGTGACTGAACTGAACTGAATAATGACTGAATACCTACTATGTACCAGAGTCTCTGTATGACAGACTGTCATAATGAATGCCCATGAGGACCCCACATGGCAGGGACTGTTTTATGGATGAGGAAAGTAAGGCACAGAAAGGTTAAGAAACCTGCCTGACGTCACACAGGGCAGGGTTCAAGCCCAAGTAGTCTGAGTTTCTGTCACTATCTGCCTTCCAAATGAATGATTCAGATGCAATGAGCTTATAATAACTAACCATGGATGATTAGTAAAGGATGATGATCATTCTATTTATTCAGTGTTTAGAATTAAGATAACCTAGAAATAATCTAGATGCCCAACAGTGAGGAAATGGTTAAATAAGTTGTGAAGAGTCCATAAAACAGTATTTACTGAAAATTTTAAGAGAATTATTAAATTAATAAAACTGACAAAATTTTAGTAACACGAAAACAATAACAAGGGGAAGATAACAGTAAATCACCTAGCTATTCCAGAACATGCTCTAAATTTTTCACTTCCCCACTAACACGTTCAATCTTTGTTATGAGGCCCAGCTTGTTCTGTCCTGTAAAACCAGGAACTCACTATTTTCCAGTTCTAGGCACAAAAACTGTAAATACAAGTAATCTTACCAGAATATCTTTTATTGCAATTCTCATCACTTTTTCAGTCTCATTTATTTCCAGAGGTCTGGCAACTGCTTCTGTTCTCAGTTCCTATAAGAAACAATGAAACGAAAAAAAATTTTTTTTTAGAAGAGGAATTCTCAAAACCAATTCCCAGCTCTAGATATGGCTTATGGACTAGTTCTCAAAGTTTCATTATGACGTGGTCTCCTATGCAGCAACACTCCTGCCGTCACCTCCTACAAGTATCGTCTATGACTCTCTGCCAATCTGACCTCTCTCCAGAGCTCAAGGCCCCACTCTTCAGCTATGGGCCCCCAGGACCCCAACACCATGGGAAGCTGAACTCACCACTCAGAATCTTTTCTCTCCAAATCTGCTTCTTTACCTGCATTCCATTCAGAGACCCCAAACCAAGTGCAACTGAACTTCCTGTCTGAGTCCTCCGCCAGCCTGCACTGTCTTCCTTATGCTCACGGCCCTCTAAGTTGCTTATCACTGACAACTGTGCCCAGTGAGAAGAGTCCACGCGGCCCTGCCCCGGCACTGGCCACTAACCGTCAAGGGGGGCATCTGCGCCTATCATGTCAGTACGGGACAGTTCTGAAAGCTGGAGCTTTAACTGCATGCGGTTATGGGGTTCCGGGAGCACCTCCTCAAACCCTGCCCTGTGCTTCTTTCAGTCCGCAGTGCACTTTGTCCCCCCGCCGGGGAGTGCCACTGAGCACAGGGACACGACCTCAAGGACACAGAACAGAGCCTCCCGGTCTGAGGCTGGAGTCGGCCCTCGGGGAACGTCTGCTGAGTGTACCGGATGGGAGCTTCTGCGGATCACAACTACACAGAATTTGACAAGTCGGACACTCAGGGCCTCATGGCTCCACGGCAACAGCTCAGCCTCTGACTGCTTCGTCAATTCACTACAGGCTGGCGTGGAAAGAGCCCCTCGGAATCCTGGTGAAGCCTCATAACGAAGCCAGGAAACTCTGCTGGTGAACAGCGAGTGACTAGCTCTCATCTCTGGGTCTGCAAGGAACACGATCAGACACACATTCACCGCACTATCAACAGAAAACACGGGATGACACACATTCACCGCACTATCAACAGAAAACACGGGATGCCTGGAACTGCCTCGCTGCTTATGTAAACCAGCTGTCAGACACCACTGGCAGGTTTGTTCTGCCAACCACACGGCACCAGGTGGCAATGCATCCAGAGCCGGGATGGTGAGCCGGCACCAAGTCCCCGCATGCAGTCTGCTTCTAGGGCAGAAAGGAACAATACCATCACACTGAGACAGCAATGCCAGGACACGGGCGAGGCAGTGAGAGCAGCCACGGATGGCACACCTGACGGGGATGCAGCCAACTAAAAGCATCTAATTCAGAAATATCAGATGTGCGCCCATAGGCTGCAATGCCATAAATCCTCACAGGTAAGAACCAACACTCCCATTTCTTCTTCAACCAGTAGCTAGCTCCCAAACTCTGCTGCACACTGGGATCACCTGCAGAGCTTCAAAAATCTGGCTCTCACTTGCAGACATTTCAATCCACTGGTCCAGGGGACGACCTGGATGTCGGGTGATTTAAAAGCTCTATAGGAGCTTCAAGGGCGTTTTAGGAACCCACTCTTCAACAGCTCCTTAAACACAGAGGACAGAGCATCCACCTTGACTGACAGGGGCTAAAATAAAGACTGCAAATAAATTTCAACTGTAACATCAACTTCAACTGACTGCCTAGATTAGTGACTGGCTCCCAAACTGATTAAGTGTTAGAACCACCCAGGAGACTTAAAACTCCTGATGCCCAAGTCACATTCCGTACCAGTGACATCAGCATGGAAGCCAGAAACCAGCAGTTTGTAAAGATCCCCAGGTGATTCCACTGGGCAACGAGATTCGGGAGCCACAGGCTGGAGGAGCGTTTTGTTGGGAAGCACGCCGAGGCTGAGGGCACCGGGGCGAAAGCATTGTGATCAATAAAGTCTGCTACAGGAATAAGAGGGAGAGCTGAGGCAACACGGCACACGTGTGCCATTCCTGAACCAGATGCCAAAGGCATCAGAAACAGACGCGAGCCCACCAGGAGGAGGAACTGCAGCTCATGGATTGTACTTTCCTGCAATGTATCTCATTTTATCAGGTACTGTTTAATGAAACCAAGAGAACAGGAAAAAAGCTAATTGGAAAAGAAACCCTGGAAGTCTGCTCAGCTGAGGAGGTAATTAGGGAGGTAACGGAGGTATCTGAACACCACTCACCCTCAGCTCCACCTCCTTGCCCAGCAAGTCATACAGAGACGCTCCTTTGGAAGTGATTTCAGAAGCAAGCTGCCTTGCTGCTTTTAAATCTGCAATCTAGAAGGAAGATATCAAAAACAGAAACTTCATTAACAGGTTTTCAGCATGCAGAAAGAACCAATCTGTTCCTGTCATTGCCTCCTCCAGTCAGAATACTTATCTAACTATAGAACGTGTTTTCCCCGAGACATACTTACACCCCATAGACGAGAGCTCCCAAGACACCAGTTTAGGAGACACTGATCTAAGCACAAATTATATCAATTCCAGGCCCCCTGGGTCTCTCTGAAAACCCCAATGTCAAGTCAAATGCACTCTGCAAGAGGAGGTGTGTGGGGGTGTAAGGCTGGCACGCCTCCCACAATGAGGGGCTCTGGCACCGGCGGGGTGAGCAGAGGAGGGGCAGCCTGAGGACACAGTCCTGTGCAGCCCTGAGGCCCTGTGTTCACCCTGAACATGTTCAGGGGGCACTCCACAGGCCACCGAGGCTTCAGAGGAGCTCACTGGCCCAAAGCGCTCACAGCAGAGCCGCCGCCACAAGGCTCTGCCGTGAGGATGGTGAGGACGACTGAGCACGCAGCCCGGGGAAAGCTTCTCTCTCAGGGTATGCATGCCGCAGCCTCCTCCGTGAATGTGCTACATTTCCAAAGAGCCAAGTATTTCCCAGTTCTGGTCTCTCCCCGCTCCCCCAGTCAACGAACTCCCACCGCCTTTTCAAGCCACCTGCAACAACGCTCCTTTTTCACTCACAGTGGGCGACTCGTCCGGTTCCTAGTCCTCAGGACTCTGCTTCCACCAGCAGCGAGCTTCCGGCTTCCCCTGTGGGAGTCTTCTCACCACCCCTCTCCACTTCTCAGTACTGGAATCAGCAGAGTTCAGCCCCTCAACCTCTTCCCCTCACACTCCCCACAAGCTCCTGGCTCAGATGCTGAGATCCAAGCTACGAGTTGAGGCTCCACGTCTCCACTAGGACACTTCAGAGGTGCTGCAAAGGCAACGTCCCAAACCAAACTCCTCATCTTTCCTACTAGACCTGCTCCTTCCGAACTCTCCTCTGTTTCAGCAGATGGCAACCCCGTCCTGGCGGGAACTCATACCCACACTCTAGAGCTGTGACATCTAACACAAGCCCACCAGTCACATGCCAGTTTTAATGTTAAACCATTTAAAATTAAGTAAAACTTAAACTCAGTTCCTGGGTTGTACTGGTGATACGTGGCTAGTGGCCACCGTGCCGCGTGGCACAGGCCACATCCACCAGCACAGGAAGGGTGACTCGGCAGAGCCGTTTCAGACCTTCCTTATAGCGTCCACTTTCGCTCAACCTTTTGCCTCCTGGGGCAAGCTGCCCCCAGCACCAGTGCCCTGCAGCCTCTGAACAGAGCTGCAGTCAAGGACCCGGGCCCTCTGGCCAGTCATGTTCTTATTAAGAAGATCTGCACCCTAGGTCTCTTTATCCAAGGCCTCGGGCCCGGGTCCTCTTCAGTGCCTCTGCCGACCTGACTTGGGAAGGCAGGGCAAACACCTGATGACCCTCTCCCCCATTCAGTCCCCACCACGTTCCCACTCTGAGCCTCCCACACCTTGGTGTGGCGGGGGGGCCGTTAAAACTGCCAGAGCAGTTCTATGAAACAGGGAGTCGACACTCCCTCTGGCTCTAGCCCCTTGCTTACACCACAACAGCTAGTGATTAAAGACACAGCTTTCACGTTTGGCTTATTGCTTTAACTGAGTCCTCCGACACCTCACAGCTCCCACTCTCCCCAAACTCAGCTGAGCGCTCACTGGCCGCTCAGAGTCACAGGCACCATCACCTCGGGCTTTCTCATAGGTCTCTCTGCTCCCACCTTTGCCTCCACACTCAGTCTGACTCAATCCAGCAACCACAGTGATCCTTTTAATATGAGGCTTCAAATGATGGACTTCTCTGCTCAAAACTCGACCACTTTCCACCTCAAAGTCTTGGCAGTGGCTTTCCAGGGACCCCAGGGCCTGTGGCAGCCTCCCCTCCCAGCTCTCATCACACAGCCCCCCTCGCATTTCCTCACACACACACACAACACACCCTCCACTGAACAGCTTGCTCCTTCCCTCCTTCAGATCTTCGCTGAGACATCACGCAGTCCCTGAGGCTGTCCTATCTCCCAATTTAAGGCCCTCCCCCAGCACCAGGGCTTCCCTGGTGGCTCAGAGGTTAAAGCGTCTGCCTGCAATGCGGGAGACCTGGGTTCGATCCCTGGGTCGGGAAGATCCCCTGGAGAAGGAAATGGCAACCCACTCCAGTATTCTTGCCTGGAGAATCCCATGGGCAGAGGAGGCTGGTGGGCTACAGTCACAGGGTCGCAGAGTCGGACACGACGAGTGACTTCACTTTCACTTTTTCCAGCACCTCAGCCCCTCCCTCTTCACCATCCATCACCCGTTCAGCCCATCTGACATGCCGCTCCTTCTGCTGTGCAGTTCAGTCTGGCTCCCCCAGCGGAGCCGCAGGAACTGAGGAGCCTGTGCTTGCTCACGCCTGTACCCCCAGCACTTGAACATAAATAGCTGAATTTAGTGTCCCTTCTGCTTTGATCCAAATGCTGACAAGCACAAAACTGGGTCTTCCCTGGTGGTTCAGTGGTTAAGAGAATCTGCCTTGCAATGCAAGCAATGCGGGTTTGATCCCTAGTGGGCGCACTAAGATCCCACAGGCTGTGGAGCAACTAACCCCGCACGCTGCAACTGAGCCCATGAGCTCTGGAGCCCAAGTGCCACAACTAGAGAGTCCATGCACCACAATCGCAGACCCTGCTTGCCATAGCGATGATCCCCTTGCCACACCTGAGACCCAACAGGGACAAACAAATTAAGTTTTTGAAAAATTAAAAAGCAATGCTGATTAATGAGCTCAAAACTGACAAACGGCCCTCAGTCAGGGAGTAAGGAAAGGGGTGCTCTTGTATTGCTATATTCCAGTTCTGAGTCTGAGAAATAAACATCCCATCTCTCACTACAAGCCCTGCACTGTCCTCACCTTGGAGCCAAGATCAAACTTGAACTTGCTGACGTCTTCCTCTGCTCGTTTAGAGCCCTCCATGCCTTTCGTCTTCATAGCGTTGTAAAGGACAGACGTGATCTTCAGCAGTTCTTTCACTGCGTACCCGTCTGCCTGATAAAGCTTCTTGGTATTGAGTTTTATATGTGCCTTGGTGGCCTATTTTCAGGCAAAAAAAAAAAAAGTTTAAGATCCTTTCCATGTAAAATTAAACCAAAGCCCATGTAGGTCATTTGAAAATGTCTCTGCCAACAATTGGTACATAACCAAAGCATATTAAGAGTCCAACTTTCAAGTCACTCTTATATTGTGAGTGGGTACACAGCCTGGTACAATCCTGATGGAAAGCAATTTGGTAAATGACAACAAGATGATAAATGCACCTATCTTCTGACTAAGAAACTCCAATCCTAAGAACTTATGATAGGAATATACATTGTCACAAACAAAACTGCGTGTACAGGTTATCTGTTACAGCACTGTTTCTAAGCACAAAAGTTACCAACAACCTAAATGCCAACCTGTATAAATTATACAACTTATGGTATCAACAGGCAAGCAACACTACTCAGGTGTAAGAGAGATGAAGAAATTCTGTCTTTATTTGAAAAGTTCTCCAAAATATACTATTACATAAAGACAAGATTCTAAACAGAGGTGTAGAGTATGCCACCACTGGTGTAAAAGGAAGGAAAAAGAATATATATCCTATTTGCTTAAATATGCCTAAAGAAACTGAGAAATATTAAAAACAGTGATTACTGGGAATGGAACTGGGCTGATGGCAGACAGAACAGAAAGTCATTTTACTCTATATTGTTTCATGATTTAAAAAAGTTTTTTTGAGCCATAAAATATATTGACTATTCAAAATAAGTAAATAAAATTCTTTTAAAAATCTGCATGCTATTTTAATGACATTAGAAAAGTATTATCTAGCAGCAGTCCTTCACCTGTCTGCTCTCCTTCTGAGAGTGTATCTTTACTTAAATAAACTATCACTTTACTTTCCTAACCTCTCAAAAAGAAAAATATCTGTATAAAATTTTGGTCCACTTTCTTCTCCTTTAGATCTACCATTCAAATGTATATAATTTTATTAAGTAAAAGCAGAAGCATATAGTATCTGACATGAGAAATAAATACTCCACATCACTAAATTAATAGAGCTTAACTGAATTAGGTGTGTTCTTTATTATTTCTCAGAAACAGTAACTCATCTTTCCTACTTTATTTTCCTTTACTTTTATTTATCTAAGTAACTATGTAACATGTGTCTCTTTTCCTCTATCCAGTAATACAAATGTTACATAAGTGTAATTTATAACATCAATAACTAGATTTATCATTAGCCTTCATGTTCAATTCCTCTTATCATATGGTATTTCCGTAATAACTTCATATATTTCAGTCAACCTTATGCTTTCCAACAAAGATTATAAAAAATTAAGATGTTAATTTAAAAACATTATTAAAATTTCAGACTAAATAACACTGGGCCCATTACTGGGAGTGATGTCACGAGAGGCCCTTGGACAGCTACTGCTTCAATCTCAAAACAGCTTCCTTTGGGCAAAGCAACCTGCAAACCTTCTCTTATAGAAAAGCTACCCTGGAAAAATTATTTGTAGGTGTCATTGACAGTATGGAAGTCATTTATGTCAGTCGGCCGAACAGCTGTTTTTACATTTGTGAAGTCACAGCCTCCTGCTCCGGGGATTTCACCCACGTTTGTGAGAGCATGCTCAGCCTCTTCTGCCACCCCTCTCTGGCCGACGCTGTCCACCTGCAGGGCGCACACCTAGATCTAGCGGACCTGAAATGTGTCCCGTCGATAACACAGCCTGACCGTAGGATGAATGGCCTTGGGGCTTTCTCAGTGCTGACCGCCTTTCTGGTCAAAGGCGACATGGCTAACCCTTTTCTCTCACTGCCCCCCTGAGACAACTACCCTGTATACTGCCACCACCAGTGCCTCACGGGACTCTCACATTCTTAACAAATCATGAGTTAAAAACAAAGAATTCAGAAAACGTTGCTGGTAAAATGACTCCACAGATAGTGCTAGCCATCACCAGATGAGACGTTAAGAAGCAGCCTTTCTGTGGAGAGTAAAAATAATCGTATACACAGTAGAGAACTATCCAATTATGTGATAACCTTTGTGTAGTAAAAATTGTTTAAAATTTTAAAAATGGCTCCACAGAAATCTGGTAATGGAGAGTGTTAAGAAAGCTGAAAGTAGCTCTAATTAGGCTCCATCTCCTTCCGATGCATTTAATTTTACAACTCCATCAAAAAACTGAACTCACCATGAACTGGGCAATTGCCTTAATGAAGAAAACTCGGTCTTGTTCAGTCTCGACATCAGAAGGGATGTCATTCTGAGGTTCGTACCTATCGTAGAGACAGAGAGACAGAGAAAGACACAAGTTAATTAAGCTGAAAGTTCAAAAAACAGAAAGTAAACTGGGAGTTCAGTGGATCTGTAACAGGAAGCTCTCTGACTCCCCAGCTAAGGCAGTAAGAGTAAGAAAGACCTCAAAAGCAACACAAAATACCAAACAACCAAGAGAACAAATCGTCACCAAAAAATAGGTTTCAGTTCAGTTGCTCAGTCGTGTTCAACTCTTTGAGACCCCATGGACTGCAGCATGTCAGGCCTCCCTGTCCATCACCAACTCTCAGAACTTACTCAAACTCGATGGATGCCCATCGAGTCAGTGATGCCATCCAACCGTGTCATCTTCTGTCATCCCCTTCTCCTTTGCCTTTAATTTTTCCCAGCATCAGGGTCTTTTCAAATTTCAAAAACCAAATCTGGGGCTTACAAAATTGAATCTATATCAGACAGCAAAGTTTAATTAAAATATCCAGAACTATTACTCTGGCTGACAGCCCTTGACTCAGCAGCGGGGCCAGAGGTCCTTTCTTCGAGTTACTGATGACATGCCGGGGTCAGCAGCCTGCAGCCCTCGGCCTTCTCCTATACAGCTCGCAAGCTAAGAAAGGTTTTTACATTTTTAAAGGGCAATAAACAATAAAACACAAGGAAGCCTGACAGAGATCTTATGTAGCCTGCAATGCCTAAAATCTCGATCATCTCCTTAGTAAAAAGTTTGCCAATCCTAAGCCAGATACTCAGCACGATGTGTGAGGAGGTCCTGTCGATCCCTGATGAGTGAGGGGATGACGAGTGTGGACCAGCACCCCTGTCAGCTTCCTGCTGAGACAGTCTTTTACCACCTCCTGGTACACTCCCTTTCCCACAGCACTCCTTAACACTCATCTGACTTTTAACAGGTTACAGCCTAGCCTGTCAAATTTTGTTGAACTTTTCCTTTTGCTTCACAGAAGTATCCATTTTCTAGGTGGCTAATGAATAACATCTCGAATCTATTCTTAAACCACAGTAAAGTGCCCAGTTCTAACCTTTTCACAAGCCAGAGAAGCACTTCAGATACAAGCCCAAAATTTGGGGTGCGGAAGTTTTCCATGGAAATGTGTCGAGGGTATCCCAAGGCTCTCATCATCTCTGTAAAATCTGTCCAAGGTAAAAAAAAACACAGTGTCGTCAGCTCCTCCTCAAATATCAGCTACTTATCAGCAGATACTTCCTTCGTTTTTCTCTTCTTACTCCCAACCTATTTACACATTTATGGACTATTTATCAACTCTCTAAGAGAAAAACAAAAAGGAGATAAAATTGCTAACCTGCTTCCTGAAAAATGTTTATTTGAGTTCAATGGGAGAACTGGAAACTACGTTGAAATACGGTTTGGGAAATGCCTGTGAATTTAATTTCTCTTTTGGGTATCTCAACTATCTCCTGGCTATCTTTCTCTTCACTAGTCAAAATGAGAAATATCTGGTCTTACCAAATGCCATAAAGAAAAATATTTTAAAATGTTAACCTTTTTTTTTGCGGAGGTGATGGTGGTAGGGTAAAATTGATGTCTTCGTGTTACTTAGATGGATGTTCAAGAGAATGATTGAACTACAGAGCAAAACTTGGCTGTACTATGAAACAGACTAAGGAACAGTAATACTAACACTTGTTCTTAATACTGCAATCACTAAGTTTTAAGCAAGACTTGCAAATAACATCCTTTTAGTTCCCATGATGTGCCAAGAATGCTTCTGACTAAATAATGTCTGTCTTCACTCTTCTTGAAGGTGGATATTCAAAATGTCCCAATGACATTCACAATAAGCTACCTGGTCATTGCAGATTAGGCTGAATTTCACCAGACAACAGAAGAGAAAGTATAAACAGCGGAAAGAGCAGCAGAAGGCCTCTGCCATTGTTTGGGGGTATATTTAAATAGAGCAATGGAAAATAAAGCAGCAGCCCTCCCACCACATGGTGAGGCCTAAACACTTCCTCTTACTAAGTAGTAGCCAAATTCTGTTAATTCTGCAGGATCATCATCAAAAGGAGACAAGTAAGAGTCTTATCATGAACTGCCTAAAGCAGGCATTTATTTAAGGTAAAAAACATTCAGAAATCCTTTTGTATGCTTTTCCCAAAACAACTCCGTTCAGTGTCCCTTAGCAGAAGGCTGGCAGGGAGGAGAAACATGTCTCTACAACATAAGGTCTCCAAGAATGTCCAAGTCCCAGAGGGGAGAGATTCACACAACAGTGCTGCTGCTGCTGCTAAGTCACTTCAGTCGTGTCTGACTCTGTGCGACCCCAGAGACGGCAGCCCACCAGGCTCCCCCGTCCCTGGGGTTCTCCAGGCAAGCACACTGGAGTGGGTTGCCATTTCCTTCTCCAATGCATCAAAGTGAAAAGTGAAAGTGAAGTTGCTCAGTCGTGTCCAACCCTCAGCGACCCCATGGACTGCAACCTACTAGGCTTCTCCGTCCATGGGATTTTCCGGGCAAGAGTACTGGAGTGGGGTGCCATTGCCTTCTCCGCACAACAGTGCTAGTAGGCATCAATAAACTGTGATGCCTCTTCCTATATATTTACATTATAGAAAGAGCCCTTCACAACTGAAAGGAGTAATCTTTAATGGGGAAATTTCAGGCACTGGCAACTATTAGAAAATTGGCCTTAAAGAGGCCCCTCAAGTCACACCAGAGAAGGCAATGGCACCCCACTCCAATACTCTTGCCTGGAGAATCCCATGGATGGAGGAGCCTGGTGAGCTGCGTCTATGGGGTCGCACAGAGTCGGACACGACTGAAGTGACTTAGCAGCAGCAGCAAATCACACCGATTGGCAACACCTGCTACACCTGTGCAGGTGGGGCCAGTTCCCTGAACTGCTTCAGATTCAGAAAACGATAGCATATAAAAGGCAAGAGATTGATTCACACAGTCCCACGTTTTGATCCTGATTTCCACCCAGTTCTAGCTGTATGATCTAAAGCAGCTATTTCATCTCCCTGCCTAAAGTATTCCATCCAGGAATGACTCACCTCACTGTAACAGTGAGGACTAAAGTAAAATATTAAATGTAAAATATTTGCTTTGTAACAGATGTTCCCCAGAGCGGTGATAACTAGTTCTGTAATCCACATTTTTCCACTTCCCCACGCTCTTTGCAAAGGTACTTGGGTTCCCTTCTCCTCACCAGCCCCTTTTAGAAAGGGTGCAGGCTTTGGAGGTTAGACAACACGATTTCACACTCCAGCGCCAGCTCTTACCACCTATGTCCCCTGACCGAGGGACCTGACGTCTCTGTGCCCATTTCCTCGCCTAAACATAAGAGAACTGCTGTTCAGAGGAGTAAATGAAATGATGGACACACACAAGACAGTAATCAACTACCTGACAGATCACAAAAACTCGAAAAATTTTAGCCTCAATCATTATTCACCAGCCCCCTCTTCGATTCTCTTGTTCGCTTCTCGGAACTCTAAGCTAACCCAGCTCAAAATTGGTCGCTTTGGAAAACGGTGTTTTGCAATACAGTAGCGAACAGACCCAAATCAATTAAAATTACATAAAATTAAAACTTCGGTTCCTCAGCCGCACTGGCCGCATACACATCCACAGCCTCCCATCATAGCAGAAAGCGCTATGAGACAGACTGGGGCGCTCAGCCTGGCGGGGGGCGGCTCGGGTCAGGGGCGCCCCTGATTGCAGAGGCCCCGGAGGGGGACTTCGGCGCGAGAGCCTCGGCGGGGCTCGGACAGGGAGCCGGGGACCGAAGCCCCGAGTCTCGGGAGGACCGCAGGTCACATAGGGCAGGGATGCCTTACTGCGGAGATCACGGAAAGACATGGCGCTCAAGTGCCCAGGATCCCGAAGTCTCCACGGCTAGCTCCTTAGCCCTCCTGGGTTTCTATGGCAACGCACGGAGTCCCCGACGGCGCGCAGCCGGGGCCAAAAAGACTGGAAGCAAAGCAGACCGGGCCCTGTGCGCATGCTTTGTATGTGCCGGAGCGAAGGCGGCCGGCAGGCGGCATAAAATGCGACGCTGAGGAAGCGGGTGTGGCGTCAAAGTTCCCTTCACACACTTTGCAGATATTTGCACTGGCCGACACGCTCTGAGCACCTAAGTGCCTGTGCAAGGCGGTCTACATACTACTTTTCATTCCCGCCTAAATTCCTCCAGAAAGGATGTACACGATATCACGAAGCCAGGTCTCCCTTTTGAGTCCTACGCCCGGCACTCTTTTCTCTGGCATGTGTAAAATGGATGGCCGCGCCCGCATCCGAAGCGCCTGCAGCGGGAAGCAGTTGAGGCCACGGACTGCAAGGTGAAAGCCAGAGCAGACCGAGGGGCGGCGAGTAGGCCGAGCCGCAACCCGCGCGTGCGCAGCGGGCTCGGACTTTACGACAGGCCGGAAACCGGCGCGCCGGGGGGTTGTCCTGGCAACTCTGAGCTCTGAGGTTTGGAGCCGGTTTTTCCGCGCAGTGGAGGGAGGGGGCGGATCGGGGGTGCACCGCGCCTACCCCGTAGCCAGATCAGCTGTGGTGTCGGTTGGGAGCACTTTCTACCCGGCTGCCACGGCTAGGGACAGGCAACCGGAAGGGCTGGGGAGGTGAAGTGAGCTGAGCCCAGAGCGTGGACGAAGAGGGACTACCAATGCTAAGATGCCCTCCGCCCCTGTATTGGTTTTAGTGAAGTAACAGATGAATGCGCTGACCTTAAAGATTCTCAAAATAGACCCGCACATACATGGTAATTGGGATAAATAAAGCCCTTTAGTAGAGAAAGAATAATCGTTTTAGCAAATTATCTGGGAACAATTGGAAATGCAAACAAATGAACTTGCATCCTTACATGTAAAGGGTAAAAACGATGACTTTTCTAGAAGAAAACTTGGAAAGCTTTGTGACTGGGTTAAACAACAAGAGCCCTTAGATACAATACACTAAAAGTGTCATCCTTTAAAAATGTTTTTTAATGAATTGGACTTCATCAAAATTTAGAACTGCTCTTCAAGACACTTTTTAAGAAAATGAAAAGGTAAACCCACAGTCTAAAAGAAAATATTCACAAAACACAGCTGATTAAAAAGACTTCTGAAACACATAACAAACTTTCAAAACTCACTGAAGAAAACAATGAGAAAGCAGATCAAAAACTTAGTTCACAAAAGATATGGCAAATGTCAACAAAAAATTAGTCCAGCTAAGAAACGCATGAATTTATTCGAGCCAACCTGAGGATTATAATCAGGCAAGGAGTCTTTCAGAAAGCTCTAAGGATGGTCCAAAGAGGAAAGGGGTGAAGCTAGTATCTATGTGATTTTAAGTAAGGGGTAGGTGCAATCAAGGGTACAACATTGTAGAGGTTTATTGCTATTAACAAGGAACAGACATTTTAGTTAATGGTTTAGTTCTTTTCTAAGTAGGCAAGATATAAGAAACTGAATTCGTACAATTTTCTCCTGAAAATACCTAACTATCTGAGGGCAGTTCTGCCAGTCTTCCGAGAGCACAAAATGCCTCATCCAGATCTTGGCCCTGAAGTTCCTTCGCTGTGTGTTGTATGTAGGTCAGTGACTGTAGTGGCAAATGACTCAATTGTTGTAGAACTGGAAGGTGGGTAACATTCTTGGTTTTACAATCTCCTCTCTTTCAGTTTTAATTTTGACCAAGGCTTGGAGACATTTCATGACCAGTTTGTCACACAGCAATAGGAATGTTCACACCCAGGTCAAGCAAGGATTTCACTGACAGGCCACTCAATGTGCTATTATTGGACTGTTTAACAGTAGCCAAAAGCATCTGGACCATCTTGCCTATCTCTCTAGTCTGTTATGGTTCAGGAAATGGTTTTCTTTTATTACTTCTTCCCATATCTAGAGTTACACTATTACAGTCATCAACTTTGGGAATTTCCTGGTGTTCCGGTGGCTGGGAACAGAGGAGGGAATTCCCTGGTGGCTCAGTGGTAAAGAATCTACCTGCCAATGCAGGAGACATTAAGACTTGGGTTTGATGCCTGGGTCATGAAGATCCCCAGAGAAGGAAATGGCAACCCAGTCCAGTATTCTTGCCTGGAGAACCCTATGGACAGAGGAGCTTGGCAGGCTACAGTCCATAGGGTTGCAAAGAGTTGGACATGACTGAAGCAACTTAGCATGCACAAGTAAGTATTGAAACTAAGAACTTCCATTAGGTGTGGCCCAGTATCTCCCTAGGTTGTCTGACCCAGTCTGTCTGCACAAATTGCTGTCTTTAAAGGACTGTTTATACTGGCCTTGCACATAAAGTTCACCAAACATACCTGCATAGTGAGCCCTGACAGGATTGAGAAAGGAACATTATCTTCTAAGGAGTTACGTGGCTGGTATTAGAAGGAGAAAAAGGAATCTTTATAGTTGAGCAGTTTTTCTGCCGCTGCAGAGGTCTGGTTAGTGCATAATGCAGACACATAACGCACACTTGAGGGCAGAAGAGGAAGCACAAACGGGGAAAAAACTGATGTTTAAATTTTCCTGCCTTAAAATAATGAGTCTTGTTTTCTTACAAGTAATAAGCAAAGGAAAGGATGCTTAAGATTATTAGTCATTAGAGAAACGCATATTAAAGCACAAGATGTCACTAGGCAGTTATTAGAATAGCTAAAACAACAAATCACCACAAAAACCCTGACGGTGCTAAGGGCTTGAAAGGATGGAGAGCACCTTGGACTTTCATACCTGATTGGTGAGAATATGAAAGTGTACATCCACTTTGGAAACAGCTGGTACTTCTTACTAAAGTTAAGCATACACTTAACATACAGTTCAGCAATCCCTCTCCCAGGTATTCACCAAAGAGAAACGAAAACTACTTACGTTCACACAGAAACCTATACACAAATATTAAGAGCAGCTTTATTTATAATTGCCCCAAACTGGAGACCACTTGGGTGCCCCTCAACTTAGAAATGGATAAACACATGTGGTACCATGGATTACCATTCAGCAATTTAAAAAAGAAGCAAACTGCTGAAATACACAAGAACAACGGTGGCTCTCCAGTGCCTTATGCTAAGTGGAAGAAGACAGAGACTCAAAATGCTTCATACTATTGACTCCATTTATATGACATCCTGAATAAGATGAAAATATAGAGATAGAAAACAAATTAGTGGTTTCGAGGAGGAGCTGGATACGTAATAATGTAATACTGTGTGTGGGGAGGGAGTAATGAAACTGTTCTATATCTCGTGGTGGTAATTACATGACAGTAGCTGTTCGTCAAAACTCATAGATCTGGGGCTTCCCTGGTGGCTCAGTGGTAAAGACTCTGCCTGCCGATACAAGAGACATGGGAGATGAGGGTTTGATCCCTCATCTGGGAAGATCCCATGTGGTTTTTAATTATAGGCATCCTCAAGTGTGTGAAGTAGTGACTTAAGTTTGCGTTTCCCCAATGATTTAGGACACTGAACATCTTCTCACGTGCTTATTGACTACTTGTGTATGTTGTTTGGGGAAACATCTATGCAAGTTCACTCATTTTTAAAGTCCATTGTTTTGTCTTTTTGTTGTTGAGTTATAAGAGCTCTTTTTGTGTTCTAGATACTACACTCTAATCAGATACATGATTTGCAAGTATATTCTCTCATTCTATAAGCTGTCTTTTCACTTCTTGAGAGTTTGTGCTTTTTTGCAGCACAAAAATTTTCAAATTTTATAAAGACCAATTTATTCTTTTTCTTTTTTTGCTTGTGCTTTTGTTGTCATATCTAGGAATCCATTACCAAATCCATGGTGATGAACATTTCTTCAAAGAGTTTAGTTTTTGTATGTGGCGTGAGGTAGGGGTCCAGTTTCATTCTTCATTCATATATTTTTTAATATTTTTACGTTATTAATTTTTTAATTAAAGGATAATTGCTTTACAGAATTTTGTTTTCTGTCAAACCTCAACATGAATCAGCCATTCAGTTCAGTTCAGTCGCTCAGTCGTGTCCGACTCTTTGTGACCCCATGGACTGCAGCATGCCAGGCCTCCCTGTCCATCACCAACTCCTGGAGCTTGCTCAAACTCATGTCCATTGAGTTGGTGATGCCATCCAACCATCTCATCCTCTGTCATCCCCTTCTCCTCCCACTTTCAATCTTTCCAGCATCAGGGTCTTTTCAAATGAGTCAGTTCTTTGCATCATGTGGCCAAAGTATTGGAATTTCAGCTCCAACATCAGTCCTTCCAAAGAATATTCAGGACTGATTTCCTTTAGGATGGACTGGTTGGATCTCCTTGCAGTCCAAGGGACTCTCAAGAGTGTCTCCAACACCACAGTTCAAAAGCATCAATTCTCCAGTGCTCAGCTTTCTTTTTAGTCCAACTCACATCCATACACGACTACGGGAAAAACCATAGCTTTGACTAGACAAACCTTTGTTGGCAAAGTAATGTCTGCTTTTTAATAAGCTGTTTTATAACTTTTTTTTCCAAGGAGCAAGCATCTTTTAATTTCATGGCTGCAGTCACCATCTGCAGTGATTTTGGAGCCCCAAAAATAAAGTCTGACACTGTTTCCAGTTTCCCCATCTATTTGCCATGAAGTGATGGGACCAGATGCCATGATCTTAGTTTTCTGATAGTTGAATTTTAAGCCAACTTTTTCACTCTCCTCTTTCACTTTCATCAAGAGGCTCTTTAGTTCCTCTTCACTTTCTGCCATAAGGGTGGTGTCATCTGCATATCTGAGGTTATTGGTATTTCTCCCGGCAATCCTGATTCCAGCTTGTGCTTCATCCAGTCCAGCATTTCTCATGATGTACTCTGCATATAAGTTAAATAAGCAGGGTGACAATATACAGCCTTGACGTACTCCTTTCCCAGTTTGGAAGCAGTCTGTTGTTCCATGTCCAGTTCTAACTGTTGCTTCTTGACCTGCATACAGATTTCTCAGAGGCAGATCACACAGTTTGTTGTGATCCACACAATCAAAGGCTTTGGTGTAGTCAATAAAGCAGAAGTAGATGTTTTTCTGGAACTCTCTTGCTTTTTCAATGACCCAATGAATGTTGGCAATTTGATCTCTGGTTCTTCTGCAGCCATAGGTATACACATATCCCCTCCCATTTGATATTCCCTCCCATCTCTGTCCCCATCCCACCCCTCTAGGTTCATACAGAGCCCTGTTTGAGTTTCGAGCCATACAGCAAATTCCCTTTGGCTATCTATTTTATATACGGTAATGTAAGTTTCCATGTTACTCACAACATATATCCCACCCTCTCCTCCCCTCTCCGAATGTCCATAAGTCTATTCTCTGTGTCTCTTTCTCCGCTGCTGCCCTGTAAATAAATTCAGTACCATTTTTCTAGATTCCGTATATAGGCATTAGAATACGACATTCATCTTTATTGTTCTGACTTACTTCACTCTGTATAATGGGCTCTAAGTTCATCCACTTCATTAGAACTGACTCAAATGCATTCCTTTTTATGCTGAGTAATGTTCCATTGTGTATATGTACCACAACTTCCTTATCCATTCATTTGTTGGTGGACATCTAGGTTGCTCTTCATTCATATCTTGTTATATCATTATCCCAGCACTCTTTGTTGAAGTGACTATTAGTTCCTCCATGGAATAATCTTGATAATCTTGTTGAAAATAAATTGTCCAGCGATGTATGAATTTATTCTGGGCTCTCTGTTCTATTGGAGAAGGCAATGGCACCCCACTCCAGTACTCTTGCCTGGAAAATCCCATGGATGGAGGAGCCTTGTGGGTTGCTGTCTATGGGGTCACACAGAGTCGGACACAACTGAAGCGACTTAGCAGCAGCAGCTCTATTCTGTTCCACTGGTCTAGATCTCTAGTCTTGTGCCAGTTCCACACTGTTTTGGTTACTGTAGTGTTGAATTGTATATAAGAAGTTTTTAAATAGAAAATCTTAGTCTTCAAACTTTTTAAGGTTGTTTTTGGCTTTTGGATTCCTTTGTAATTCCATATTAATTTTAGGATCAGTTTTCCTGTTTCTGCCTTCGAGGCCATTGGGATTTTTACAGGAATTGCATTGAATCTGTAGATCACCTTGGAGAGGACTGCTGTCTTAATATTAAGCCTTCAATCCACAAACATGGTCTTTTTCCATTTAAGTCTTCTTTACTTTCTTTTGTTCTCTAGTTTTTAGTGCTGTCTTGCACTTCCATGATTAATTTTATTCTTTTTGTTCTTTCCTAGTGTATAGAAATATAGTTCATTGTGTGTGTTGATCACGTGTCCTGAGACTGCTCAACTAACTTATTAGCTCTGATAGTTTTACTAGCTCAAATAGGTTCTTTTATTTCCTTTGAGTGTGAATTAATTTCTTCTCTATATAGGACCATGTCATTTGTGAACAGAGGGAATTGAAAAGTTTAACTTTTAAAGAAATTGTTTCCCACTTTGGTGATATCATTTTCATCCCCCCATCCCCAACAGTATATGAGAGTTTTGGTTTCTCCAAACCCTTCCTCACACTTGGTACAATCCACAGGATACTCCACGGCCTACTCACGGGAAAATGGATGGAAAAGTTAAGGGACCTGCCCAGTCACCCAGAACCACCTTCTTGGCATGCTCAAAGCACTGATACAGGTCTCACCATGTCTGCGTCCCTAAACGTTCATTTTCCACCCACTGATGAGGACAAGGATACCCCAAGAGGTCACCCCAGGGAGTGACTCCCCAGACTGCAAGAGCCAAATCTGTTTTGCATGCCTGTCCCAAGCCAGAGAGACCAGGGACCTTCCCAAGGTTCTGCCCCATCCCCTTGCCCACCTACCACCCTGCCCCGGCTCTGTACATCATCCCCTGCCAAACCTGGAGGTCCAAGAGATGAGGGAGTCTTCCCTGTGACATCACAGAGCTGGTTGCCAAGGGAGCCCTGCAGACCCGCCTGCTAGGTGGCGGAGAGCAGAGCCCTGCTGCACAGGAGGCCCGGCCGCTCCGCCCCACCAGCTGGCCCTCCATGGAAGCCTTGGTCTGTGCGTTCTCTGAGCTGCGCATAAGAGAAGGTGCCAGGCTGCGGGGAGGAGAGGCAGGAGGAGAGATGCCCTCCTGTCCTGACCTGGGCCCAAAGCCACCAGGGTGGCCCTGGCGACATGCATGCTTGGGAGAAGGGAATGGCCACGGGTCCAGGCCACTTGACCCTGGACACTGGAATGCTCTTTTTAGGGCAGGGGACAATAGTGGGTGGCAGAAAGAGCCTGAAGTCCTGAAAAGGTCTTGGTGCTGAGACCAGGTTTCTCAGCCCTCCCTGTGGGCTGGGAGGGAGAGGAGTGCTAAGTTGGATGAGGCGGGTGGGAGGCAGGGGGCGGAGTCCACATGACAGACAGGTAAGCTAAGGCTCTGCAGGCCAGGGTGGGGCTCATCATGGGACTGTTCTCCCCTCATGGCCAATGGGGCCCCTCGGCCACACCCTCTGCTCTCCCCTCCACAGATGCAGTGAGCTGGGCCCCAGGACGCACCAGTCACCCCGACACACCACCCAATATCTATGAGGGGGGGCTGGGGGCCCAGCAGCAGCAGTGCCCCAGTGCCCAGGGAAGCAAGCCCAAGAACTTCCGGCTACGCCACCTCCGGGGCCTGGCTGTCTACCTGCCGGGCCACCTGCAGCCTGCTGGCCAGTGTGAGAGCCACTGGCTGGGTCGGCTCCTGGCCGGGGGCTGCCTGCCACAGCCCGAGGGCCTGGTCTGGCCCCTAGATTTAGCACAGGGGACTGTGGGCCGAGGTAACAGCCACCACTCAGCCCTTCTGGAAGCTCAACTGCCCAGGGACAGCCGGGGAAATACAGGTGAGCCTGTCCAGGTGACACAGAGCTAGGGACAGGAGGGAGAGACCCAGGGCAGGGGTGGGCTAGGCACTCAGACGGACCCAGGTGGTCCCTCTCCACTCCTGAGCTGCCTGGGTACCTGTCCCAGCTCTCCACTCGATGAGGGACCTCGGGCTGCTTTCCCCCACTGGCTGTGCCTCAGTTTCCCCATTTGTAAAGTGAGGGGTGTAAGTTAGAGAAGGGTCTTTCCTGCTTGAAGCATGTCTCCCTCTTTCTCCTCCCCCATGGGGTTTTCTTTAAGAACTGCCCCCCTCCCCTCTGGCTTGGAAGAATGCCAGGTTCAAGGGTCACAGAGTGGGCTGGCAGCCCCTGGGTCCCTCTGAACGACTCCTCTCTCTCCCTCTTTCCTCAGCTTCCAGTTCCAGCATGGACCCAGCCAAGGGTGCCCCCTCCCAGTCTGGTCCCCCTGAAGGCTTAGGGCTCAGGCCTAAGAGATCCTGGGGGGCCCCAGAGGAGACCACATGTCCCTTGTGCAAGAGAACCCGCTCTGGGGGCCTGGAGAGGCTGTAGGGATCCGAGTGCCAGGGCTGGTTCTCCCAGCTCAGGACAGGAGGGGAGAGGGTGGCCCCAGGAGCAGGAGGAGACAGGTTCGGGGTCGGGGGGAAGGGCTCAGCCCCCACCACACCGAGACACCTGGGCAGCTGCCCAGCACCAGAGCCTGGGCCAGCCTGGGGAAAGCTTGAGGGTGGAGGGAGGAGGAAGAGGTCCCACGAGAGGGACAGAGAAAAAGAAAGAAGCCGGGGCATGCCCCTGCAGCCTGCTTCAACTCACGTCAGCCACGGGTACTGGGGAGGCCAGGTGGAGTGGAGAGCTGGGCTCCTGAGGGGCCAGGGAGCCTACAGATCTAATGTCAATAAAAGCCAAGGCCTGCGCTTCAGTCCCTGGGTCTGTCTGTCGTCAGGCCAATTCGGTCAGAGAAACGGCCCCTTGGCATGTGTGCTCTGACAGCTAAGTTCGGTGTCCCTCCCAGGAGAATCAGAGATGCTCCCACCTGAAGAGGGTGCTGTCTTCCTCTGGTTGGGCAGGGTCTTGGCAGGCCTACCAACAGGGCATGGTGTTCTGGGTGAAGAGGGCAGAGGACAGAGAAAGTTAGGCCGGGTTCAGGGAGGGTGTTGGGAAGGAAAGCAAGTTCCCAACCTGGTCAGAAATGTTGGCCCTGGCCCCACGCCGCCCACCACTGAGGCCACAGTGGAGTTCATGCTCCCTGGGGACCCCTGGCCGCCCTGACTCTCCAGGCAGAATGGGCACAGCCCTTCTCCCAGCGGGGCAAGGCTCCAGGCACCCAGGCATGGGCTTGCTGTACCAGGAGGTCCTCACCCTGCCCTGCTGCCATCTGGGGCTGGGCCGCTCTCTGTCTCGGGGGCCATCCTGTGTGCTGTAGGATGTCCAGTGTTGTCCCTGGCCTCCATTCACTGCATTCCAGGAGCGCCCTCCTCCTGGAATGTGGCACAACCACAGCCTCTGGGTGGCCTCATGTCCCCTGGGGGGCAGAATCACTCTGGCCGAGACCCCCTGCTCCACATCACTGGGCTTTGGCCTGTGGAGACTGGATGGGAGGATCCGGGTTTGCCTCCATGTTCCTCGCCATCTCTGGCTTCCTGTCCCGGCAGCCCGAGCCGGGCCAGGGCCCACCTGCCCCTCTCATGGGCATCTGTCAGACCACACGTGATGATGTCAAGCACATTCTGGACGTCGGGACAGCGGGCGTCCTTCCAGACACAAGGGAAGGCTCCCTCAGGCCCTGCCCCATCCCTGTATCCTCGGACGGCAGATTCTGGAGACGCTGGTCCCTGGTTGGGGCGGGGGAAGGTCCAAGTCGGGGCCACCAGCCCCAGGCCCTGTCCCGCAGGAGGGCCATCTGGGGGAGGAGCAGCCCTTGGGAACAACGCACCCAGGCTATGGAGGGGCCCGACTTCCACAGGCTGGGCTCTCAGGCCCACTGCTCACAGCTGTGTGGCTCCTGGGCAACTCCCAGCCCCTCAACCAGTTTTCCTCATTTGTCTGATGGAGGGACAGGCATGACCCCTGTCCCCAGAGAGGCCAGAGGCAGAGCCCCCGCCTGACCACTGCTTTGCCATCAGTTCTAGAGCCTCTTCCAGGGCTACATTCCTTAGCAGGGGAAGTTACAACTAGAATTGTAAAAAAAACAATCGCCCATTGAGCTGGAAGCCGGCTTTGGGACTTGCCAGGGGACAGGCACCTCCTGAGCCGCCCTCAGCCTCGGGGTGGGCCCAAGGAGCAGGGCCAGAAGCGCAAAGAGCCTTCAAAGACCGAATGTGACCAACTGAAGTCTATTTATTTGTTTGTAATGAGAAGAAACACTACAATCTGTTCAACACTGGGCTGGACACTGCAATGATTAGGGGGCGGGATGGAGGGGCAGGGCAAGGCCTCTGAGCTCATTACCAATGTCCAAGGCAGAACATTCTGGAAGACTCTTCCCTTACCCCAAGGGCCGGGAAAAAAAAAAAAATTACATGGTCATTGTTGATTCAGATTAGGGAGGACACCTAGCTGGGCCTCAGCGTGAAGCTGATGTCAGCTCGGAGGAGGGGAGGCTGAAGCCCTCCTGCCCAGATGCCCTTCATCCCGGGAGCCCCCAGGCTTGGAAGTTCCAAGGGAGGGAAGGACGCGGTCACGCAGCCCCACCTGCCCTGTTCCCTCTCCAGCTCTTGGGCCAAGCACAACTCTGCACCACCCCGTCTGCTCCAGAAGGCAGGGCGGGCAGCGAGCAGCTCTAGGGGATCCGTGCACACTCCCCTCAGAGTCTCTGCTCCAGAGGCGGAGGGATCACAAGGCACGTGACTGCCCCCAGCCTCAAAGGCTGGGTCTCACTTGGTCAACGCAGTGTGCAGCGTCGTCCTCTGTCCCCTTTGTATCTGGCCAGGCCTCAGAGCTGCAGCTCAAGGGGCTGGGAGCCTGGGGGCGGGGGAGGGGGGCATGGACCCTGGGGATCCTTATCGGCACACGTCCTCAACCTGGCTCCCCACAGCAGCTCAGGTGAATGGCACGTCCACCGTCGGCCGGGCAGCTCCGGTCACCCGGGACAGAATGAAGCCAGCCCGTGGGAGGACTCATCCTCCTGGTGGGGGTGTGAGCATCCAGCCTGTTATCCTGAGGCCCATGTGGGGAGCAGAGCCTGAGAGTCGGAGCTCAGAGTGTGGGTGAGGGGCCTCTCTGGCTGTCCCCCAGGAGCCCCAGCCCCAGGTAGAGGGATCAGATTGCTCCCTGCTCCCGGGCCTCTGGGGGCTGGCTCTGGACGAGGGGCTGGCATTCCCGGTATTCGACCCCTTGTTTTTTTCAGGCTCCTGTGTCTTTAGGGTCAAGTGTGTCCGTAACACTTGGGTTCCTCCCTCTGAGAAGTTAATTCTGGCTTTGGAGGAAGGAGCTGGAAGGAATGGGCTGAGGATGGGGGGAGGCTGGTGAGGGGCACAGAGAAGAAGCCCCTTCCCACGGCCTTGCGCCCGGGGCAGCGGAAAAAACAGACCACAGTGAACGCTGCCACCAGGGCCGCCCATGAGGCCGGTGTGCACACGCAGGGCTGGGCCAGGGCTCAGCAGAACTGAAGGTTTTCAGAGCGGGTAGGAGGCCTGGGAGAGCCTGTGGGGTAGACAAGAGGGGAGCAGGGTGAAGGCCAGGGTGGAAACGCTCTGCCCCCACCCCAAGGAACTGGCCTAGGAGCTCCAAGCCAGGCGCTGGCACTCCTCCAGGCCCAGAGTTCCTTCCAGGGACCACCAGCTCCCCTCGGTCCCTTGGTCCCAGCACAAACCATGGCACCAACAGGGGTGCCAGCCCAGGAGGCCACGGAGCCCTGCCATGTGGGCTCGGCCCCTGTCACAACCTGCTCCGGGTCATGTCCACTCATGAATGCATCCTGGTGTCCCCATAGCTCTCAGAAGTGGCCGTGTCTGGGCAGAGCACTCAGCCAGGAGCTCAAAGAGTGAGCGGGCGCCGCTGGCGCTGTCAAGGCCACGTGTACACCCAAGGAAGCACGGCCAGGGACACGGTGGCACCACGGCCTGGGAAGGAGAAGCTGAGCATCCGGGGCCCCAGGGGAAAGAGACTCGATCTTTTGGTAACTTTCAACTTTTGAACCACGTAAGTATGTTATTTTTTTAAAAAAGGAGTTTAGGGCGTGAAAAGACAATGCTCTGGCCAGGGCTCAAGGACTCTGCTTTTCCTCCAAATTTTCCCAGAGGTGGTCAGGGATCCCCCTGGCCCTGGGCTCTGTCGCCCATGACCTGTGTGGCAGATGCACACCTGGGGCTGCCTGTTCTCACTGCTGACAGCGCGGGGCCCCTCACTTCCCTGACCATCACCCCCTAGGCTCTCCTCCACTTCCCGCAACCCCTGCTCCGGGTACCTGGGGAGACAGGGCATGCCCCACGTTGCTCTGCTCCCGAACCCGTGTAGCACCGGCCTGCGGCTGGGGCGGGTCGACCAGCCCGGCAGGTGGCCACCAGTTCCTCTGCAGAGGACAGCCGCAGTCAGATGGCCAGGAAGGCGGCGCCCGCCAGATGCCGGGGGGGTGGGGCCCGGCGGAGGCTGCCTGGCTGGCGTCACATGGTCCGGCTGTACTCGATGCCGCCCTTGGTAGAGATGCTAGACCATGGCAAGAAGCTGCAGAGCAGGCTCTGGGCCTGGCGGTAGATCCTGTGTGGGATGGAGCAGGGGCTCAGGTTCGCTAGCGCGGAGCCCAGGTGCTGGATGTAGTCCGTGCGGCTCCGTTAAGGAAGATTCCGCCTGGCCTGCCCGCCTGCCCGCACGCCCTGGGCCGCTCAGTCAGCACGGTGACCCGCAGGGGCTGCCTGCACACAACACACCGCTCCTGCGGGCGGCCATGAGCCTGCGTGGCCTCTGCAGGGCTGGGAGCCCCATCAGATGGAGGGGGCTCTGCTGTGCAAACACAGGACCTTCGAGGTGCAGCCCCACACGCCCGGACCCGACTGAGGCTGGACGCGACTGGGAGCCGGGGGCGGGGTCTGGTGGAGCAAGAGCTCCTGTTGCCCCTATGCCGGGCCCTGTCCTTGAGACGAGGAGGGGTCTGCAGTCTCCACCCCGTGGATGCCCACAGAGAGCGCCCCCCTTCACGTGAGCCAGGCCTGCAGGCTTTTGGGTCACCCCTGTTTTTCCTGTTTATTTCCCTATGAAATGGATAAAGCCTGGAATCATTCGTTTAACTTCTGTCTCTCACATACACACATTATTTTGGGGGCCACTCCCTGTGACTGTTAGGAAGACTCCTGGCCTCCATCGAATCTGTCAAGGGCCAGAGAGAATTGGCCCTTGAAGAGGAAGGTTGAAGAGGAGGGTGGAGGGCAGGGAAACCCAGCTGGGTCACGCACCCGATAAGGAAGGTTTGAATCCAGAGTTCAAAATCAACAAACCACTCTTTTCGCCTCCCGCGCTTGTTTTCTCCCGTCAGCACTAAAGCAGGGGTTTTTGTCTGCCTTAGTCACTGCTGCATCCCCCTCGACCTCAAATAGGAGGCTCTCAGTAGATACTTGACGGATGGATCTTGGGCCAGGCTGACATCCAGGGAGCACCTACTTTCCCAGCATCCACACCCAGACCATTATATCCTGTCAAGATGTGCTGGTCAGAGTTGCCCACAACACTTGGGTCCCATGAACTTGGCCTCAGGGATGCCACGTGAAGGCAACCGTGGCTTCAGTTGGCACACAGACCCCACTAGGAAGCCACCAATCCTCACCCCCGAGAGAGAAAGGATATAAGATAGTCCAAGGGGGGTGGCCGCCGTTGATGTAGAGGACGTAGGTAAAGCCATCTTTGAGGACCCCGCGGATAGAGTAGTAGTAAGGGAGATAGTGGTGCTGCTTGAAGTCTCTGTTCTCGTAGAAGCTTATGGCTGTGTTGTTGGTGGTAAGGACGTGCAGGTAGATGGCTTTGCAGTGGTCCTGGGCAGTGGTTGATATGTGATCCTTTAGACTCTCAAGTAACAGGGACCCTGAGGGGTGACAGGAAAGGGGCGGTGGGGGGAAGGGAGCGTGAGGCAAAGGCTGATCTTCCAAAACCACCCATTGCCGGAGTCCCTAACGTCCGAACCCTTGGTGGGGCTTGTCAGCTGAGGCTCGAATGTCCCGGACGAGGATGTAAGCCAGCCACAGTCCCTCCCAAGGGCTGGACCTACAGTGAAACTCACTGCCCTTTTAGCCCAGGAAAACATGGAGTGGAAGGGCCTGGTTACGAGGGAAGATCCCGACGCTCGCTGGCCGCGTGGGACAGGAGTTTGGAGCTGTGTGGGCGGCAGGGCCCCCAAGGGTGGCAGGCATCCGATAAACCATGGTTGGGACTGTTCCTTCAATTACGCGCGAGAGGCACGGTCAGAGGGGCCGTTCTCTGATGAGGATGCCCGGCAGGGGTTATTCATCTGATCTCACCAGATCTGGGAAGGAGGCCACAGCAGAAAGACCCAGCGAAACGTGGAAAGAAGACAGGCTGAAGGCTGAGAGTGGGTGGGGCCGGCAGACTTGTCGGGGGCAGGGAACGAAGGAAGGGTGCGAGTCTGGCCCCAACAGAGGGCCGAAGGATAGAGCAAGACAGAGACCGAGCAGGTCTTATGAGAGAGTCGGCAGGGAGCAGAGGCGAGCTGGGGGGACTTACAGGCCCCCCTTACCTATCCCGTGCTTCCTGAACTCCTTCACCACTCCCAGGCTGAGGATGTACGCGACCTGTGTGTCCACAGAGAAGCTGGAGGCCAGAATATCTCCGTCCTAGAGAGAAAGTCAGAGACCGCAGAGTCAGCAGTGGAGGCCCCGGTCCTGCTGTAGGACACGCACAGCTCCTGGGCCAACTTCTGGGACACACACCTGGGGGAACACCGGGGCAGGAGAACCCAGGACAGGGGGCAATGGAGAGCCACCCCAGCCCCATGGAAGCGAGAGGCTGCGGGCCCTTCTGTGAGAAACTGCTGCTAACAAGGCACACGCAAAGTTGCTTCTCTTGGGGCGGGTGGTAAACCAGGCGGGAGGGTTAGCAAAGCCGGACCAGAGCAGTCACGGTGGGAAGAAGCGCTGCTCAGGGGGCCCTTGGTCCGTGTCAGTCCACGTGCCAGGAGACAAGGCGGCCCCACGGGGTGTGGGCGCTGTAACTGAAGGATCCCACACGGTCCCATGGGGTCCTGGAGTACAGGGGGAGGCAGGTGGGGGCGGCCGAGCGACATGACACCCCACGCGGCCTCTTGGCTCCAGAGATGGACCACCGGACTGGGAGAGTCACGCCTCTGACCAGGACCAGGGTCTCATGTTCTTCTGCCTCACAAAGAACCGGAAGGCTCTGCCATGTGTGTGGTTTTCGCTCCCTCACTGGAAAGGACACTTGTGACTCGGCTTGTGTCCTGTCCCGTGCTCGCTAAGTGGCTCCCAGGTGCTGGATCAGGGGCAGCCCGGCCCATTCTCACCCCAGCCTCCGCCCAGCAGTTAACCTGGACACAGGAGGACCCACCACTGGCCTCAGGGAGGAAGCCTCCTTCCGGCTCTTGTGACTCGAAGCCACAGGAAGCCCGTGTACCGATCACCCTCCTCCCTACTTCACGACAAGGGTCACTGTGAAGCCCACAGTCAGGTCGTGCAACTTAATGCATGTATGACTGTGTCACAAACACACAGAATGAAACCAACCACCTAGGACTCACACCTGCCCAGGCTCCCAAGAGGATGGGGCCCAGCGCAGGCAGCGTCCAGAGGTGTCAGCCCCTGAGCCATCGCTGCAGACACTCACCTCCTTGTGTATCTTGGTCCGATTCTTAATTTCAGCTACAATCATCCCCACGATGTCACCCCTGTAGGTCGCGGCGAGGGAAAAGAACTTCTTGTTGGAGGTGATATCACGATACCATGAGTCTGGGTACCTGAGGAAGAGATAAACGCATGTGGACTGGCCGAAGGTCAGGTCCAATCACCACTGTGCTTCAGAGTGGAACCACGGGGGACCCTTGGCTGCTCCGTCCAGCACTCAGGGTCTGCCCACCACCCAGTCTCCACCAAAGGGCATCACCCTCAGAGTTGCAACTTCTGATAGCCGTTATCCGTCCAGATGGGACCATTCACTGCTGAGTGGCCTTTGAGTTTTGGGCACATGAGGGCAAGGTGTGTCCAGAGCTGCTGGGGCTGCTCAGCAAGAACCCCGAGGGCAGCGGGGAACAGAGCAGTGAGGCAGTGCTGAAAAGGCAGAGTCAGCTGCAGCCCAGGAGACTCGGACAGGTGGGAGTGAGGGGTGGTTTCCTGACAGGCTAGGTTAGCCTGGGATTCCTTTCTTGGGACCAAGAGCAGAGGAGGGTCTCAGACCCCGCCTGGAGACCCACGGAGGTGCTCTCCTCAGGTCTGCTCTGTAGAGGCCACTGCCCCACTGTCCCTGCCAGAAAGTTCCACAGAAGCTGAGCATCACCCAGCCTCCTCTCCTGGTCCATCAGTCCCACCTTCTGACCAGCAGTGTCAAGCTGGCACAGCGGCCAGGAGTGAGCCACCACACGGCCCGAGGGGACTACAGTTCTGTCCACCATCTTTAGAACCTAAGGCCTCCAGCCCAGCCATCTCCAAGGAGGCAGGAAGGCTGGGCTCCTCAGAGGCCCAGAGACTCCGGCCAGTAAGGCTCCACCCACCCCAGGTCACCCTCAGCAGGGTCTACTGCACAGACTTGCTGGATTCCTGTCCAGCGGTGGGACTGCTGGGCTGATGGTCACTTTCTATGAAACCACCGCTAGCCCACAGCACACTCCAATCAGGGAAGTAAGGGGTGGATGACCGGCTTGAGCAGGTCTGAGGCTGAGACTCATGGAGACGTGATGTTGGCAGGATAGTGTTTATTTTCAATTTTTAAGAGTTTGTACTATTTTTCCTCACTATAAATGCTCTACGAGCACATTATAGGAAAATGCAGGAAACAGAGACAAGCAAAACCAAACAAAACTTGTAGTTGCTAATCATCCACCCAAAGAACTACCAAAAACATTTGCTACATGGCACACTTCCTCCTAAGCTTTTATCTTGTATATGCTTTCAAATAAAAGAGGGATTGTGGTATATCCTGGCTTCTCGTCTGCTTTTTTCACCTACTATCTCACACATACACAGACAAACATATAAACCTCGAGGACAGATTTCTTTGTCCCTGGCTGGAAATATTGTACTTCTGCATGTATATCCCCTGATGTAGGGAACCAATTCCTTTCTGTTAGGACACTTAGGTTGCTTCTCGATTTTCTGAATGTCATAAGCAGCACTGCATGAAGCGTCTTTGTAACTGAAGATTCTCTGCAAGGCCCTTCCCGATCTCTGTACAAGAACATGGTGAGGTGCAGAGAGACCAGGAGCGCCAGGGAGCAGGGCCTGGGGCCCCGACGGGTGAGGGGGCTCTCGGTCACCAAGGACCAACACAGCGAGCCCCCCAGCTTAAGCACTCTGTGCACAGGCCCCCGGACACCCCCACCCCAATGCCCACCTGCAGACCCGCTGGACTTACTCGATGGGGAACCAGTCGCCGCACAGGTGCTTGACGGTGTCTATGTCATCGTGGCAGAGGAGGCGCAGGCTGACCTCGCTGAGCGCGCTGGACGGCACCGCCTCTGTCATTCACACCTGTGGGGGAGGGGCGTCAGGAGGGCGGCGCACGCCCCAAACCTCCTCCTCAGGCAATCTGCAGGGCTAGCAGGACGGGAACGCTCACAGTGGCCCCGTGGGTGGAGGGCCTCTCCCCTCATGAGTGTTCCCACACCAGGCATCACAGACACCCTACCCTGCAGAGAAGGCCTGGGAGGATGGGGATACCCAGAGGCCCCCTCCCTGCTCACCCGGGACGCTCCTGAGCCCTGTGGAGGGCAGCTGGCCTCTGTTCTCTCCCCGCTCAGCCCCACTGAGCTGCACACTGAGTGCCCACACCCACCCCGCTTCCCCTCACCCGCTGTTCCTCCACTGGGAGGGCACACGGCCCCGCCTCTCTGCCCGGGTCAGTGGCATCCTATGACCCAGAGCTCAACGGCCCCAGGGACCTGGTGGATTTAGAGAGGCACTTACGGGATGGGCTGTTTCTCCTCCCCATCCAGGAGATTAAGATTCATGTACAGAGAAAGACTTCAAGAGATGCCAGAAGTTCAAGTCAGGGGCCACGAGTTGCAACGACTAAATCAGGAAGCTATGCTCAATCCAGACAGGAGGGTCAAGTGTGGGCTCCGACGAAGCACCTACACCCCCACGACCAAGCAATCGCCAAGGAAAAGCCGAACCCTGCACCCCCTGAGATCCTGCAGCCACAGGACCCCCAGGGATAGAGGCCAGCCTGCCAGTGCCTCCAGTAAAATACACAAAGCCCTTTGGTCCCAGCCTAAAGTGCTGGGTCTGAAGCAGATCAAGCCTCGAGGCTACCCGGTACACGGGCACCATGACATCTGACACACACAGAAGGGGTGGCATTCTACCTGACAGCTGCCTGCTCTCTCCAAACACTCATTGTCATTAAAAAAACAGAAGCAGACTGAAAGAGACAGGGAGACCTACAACCAAACATGATGTGCAAACTCCTTCTGGGAAACACAAAAAGTCAAACAACATTTGGGAGAAACTTAAATGTGGGCTGGATGCAAGATGATGAATGTATTATGAAATGATTATGAACCTGTTACTATCTCAGATGTGGAAGGTGGAGTGCTCCTGTAGACGGTCTTAGAGATGCTCTGCTGAAATACTTCAGAGCGAGGCATCATCAGGTTTAAAACTAAATAACTCAAAATTTTTTCAACTGCTTAGGAAGCAAATGTGACAAAATGCTGTTAGTGGTTGCATCTAAGTGGCAGGTTTATACAAAACAGGAACTGACTGTTTACACATTCCATTTTTCTATGTATTTGAAATTTTCCTTAACAAAAGTTGTGGTCAGGGCTGGGGAAACGATGGTTCTGTGCGGGGGCACTGCGAGGACCCAGGCAATGCCAGAGGCCAAAAGGGTGCCCGAGGCCAGAGCCCTCCTGCTGCTGGAAGTGCCACGCCCTCCTCTTGGGCAACAAGACTGCCTGCTCTCATCACCCTTGGCAGAGCTCCAGGTGTCTCACTGGTTGTGCCCACCAGGTTCTCAACCAAGAGCTGGGGTGCTCTGAGCTCCGCAGGAGGAGGTACAGGACAGGAGGCGTCGGCTCACCCTCCGCAGTCTCTCCCCGGAGTTGGCAGGACAAGTGCCGGCGACTGACAACCCCAGCTGCAGAGCTGGGGGCGCAGATACTCCGCGCGGCCGCAGGCAGATGCTGGGTACCTGGGGAGCTGGCACCACAGGGAGCACCAGGAAGCAAGGTACCTGTGGTACCTGCACCAGGAGGCTGACTACAAAGAGGCTGGGGTGGGCACTTCCCGAGGGGATGGAAATGTTTTGTATCTTGAGTTACGTACACAAACGTATATACACGTATGTTAAACTCATTGGGTGTATTCTGTTGTATGTATGTTAAACTTCCATAAAGTTGGTTTTAAAACATTTTAAAGGTTGAGGAGTGACAGCAAAGGGAGAGGCTGATAATAAACAAGCAACTTGCCCGTCCTGGGATTTATACATTTTCACCCTAGTGTCCTTGTGACGATGCTCTTGACCAAAGGGGCAGGATTTCCCTGTTCAGCGTTCATAAAGAACACTGGCCTCTAAGACACACAGCTATTTGTGGATTCTCACATCCCTATTAAAAGTACTTGGATGTTTTCAAAGGCCGTTCTTTAGATGCCTTGATTTAAAAATAGAGACGTGTCACATCTAACTAAGGGGAAATGTAGTATATTATTGTGCCTGATCTGCCCGAGCCCAACCGACAGGAGTGGAGGAGGGAGAATCCGGCACCCACATGCCAGAGAGAAAGGGATGTTTGGGGGGTGGGCGGGTGGTCAAGACAGAGGGGGTATGGTGGGCAGCGCTGGTCCACCACTGGGGGAGAGGCCGGGAGACTGACATCTGACACCTCTGGGGACCCCGCTTGTCCACCTGGAACCTTCAGCCAAGTACTGACCTCCTGTTGCTATGTGCTGCCCTACGGGCTTAAGGGACAAGGACTCAGAAGACTCACTGGAGGACAGAGGTGGCAGGTGAACCAGAGCAGAGCCCCCGGGTCAGCCCTTTGTCCTGAGCCCCAGGGGGCTGGAGCCGCAGGCACACAGGCCACCTTTCCGTGCATTTCCCTACAAAGACACAGACACACAGATCCTACGATAGCAGGGACGCACTGTGCAGGAGAAGACACAGTTCCGGCCTGCAGCAAGAGTTCTTCCGGGCTTGCTAGGTCTGCCTTCTGCCCTTGGCCTGCAGGGGTGGGCGAGTGGAACATTTCTAGAAGGGACAGAAATTGGATTCTCCATGACGATGAAGGGCCAGCCCACTCACCTCTCCATCTGCCCTTTCTCCTTCCCTAAACCTCGTCCCCGTGGGCTGTCTGCAAGAGTCATCTTCCTTCTGAGCTGAAATGACCTCTCGGGTCCCTGGGTTGATGCCATGCGGTGGCTGGGGGTGATGCCTGATCACCTGGGCATGCGCTCCCAGACCCCACTTCCTGAGGGACTGCGCGTGCCCAACCAGAGGACAGAGTGAACTCCAACATCTCAGGCATATCCTCCACCCCACCCCCCAGCTGCCAAGTGCTGGGGATTCAGGACCTAGGGCCTCGGGATGGGACTGTTCTAGTTTCGGGAGGGGTTTCCTGGCACCATCACAATGCCCATGGGGCAGAGCACCACCCTGGCCTGTCCCTGCACTCCGGGCCCCTTCTCAAACAAAGCACGGGAAAGATCAGTGCATACTAGTCCACGGCACAGAGTTAAAGACCACCAGGGCCCTCCAATGTGAAATGCTGCAGGCATCAGGCTTATTGGCTCAACAAACCCAACAACAGATTCCAAGCTCTTGCCTTAAGGGTGGATGGCGCAAAAAAGGAAAAGTAAGCCAGTGATGGACACACGGCACCACCCTGCTCATCAGTAAAATGGGCTGAAGGGCTCAGAGCAGGGAGTGAGGGAAACCGTGTCAGTTCAGCTCATTTGTTCAAGTGAGCAGCCATCTGGGGGCGGGGCGGTGGGAGCTGTCTCTACAGCAGCCTGGAAGCCTTTCAAAGCCTGAGAGTGGGAGGAGAAATATGAATAATTTACAGCAGACAAGACACAAACACCCAGCACTGTGGGTTCAAAGCACCTCCCTCTTACAGTCCGCCACACGATGCCCCAAAGGGAGCCCACAGTCTCCTCACACACAATTTAAGACACAGCACTGCACCTGCGAACTGTTAACAGTGGGGGATTCCATTTGTGTGATATTCTAAAACTGGCTAAAGACACTGACGGTAAGAGCAATGAGAATGCGGCTGGGGGGTACAGAGGACCTCGATGGGAGGGCATAGGATGACTCATGGGGCCGGCGACAATGTTCCCATGTCCATCAGGGTCATCAACTGCATTCACCTGCACACTTCAGATCTGCCGGCTGGGCGGCATGTGAACCATCTCTCGACTCCAAAACAAGACAACAACCAGTGGTCTGGAGCAGTCCCGGGGTTAGCCCGTGCTTCCCTCTGGGCCAGGGGTTCTATGACCACCGCCCCCATCGCAAAGAGAATCCATTCATTTATTTATCAAAGTTGAACTGAAAACCCAGGCCCCGCACTAGACACTGCGGTTGCAGTAAAGAGCAGAGATGGACATCTGTGATCACTGGCGGGGCTGGAGGGGGTGAGGAGGTGTGTGTTTTCTTGCTCTTTTACCTAAATACTCTCAGAAACACTTCCTTTGCTTGAGGAATTCCGAGGCAAACAGCACATCAGTGAACACAAAGAATGCCATCCAGCAGGCTGGGCAGGGAGGGGTTAACACACCTGTCGGAGGGGATGCTCCCCTCCCAAGCCCTCAGGAGAAGGCAGGAGATCCCCTTGCATCACTCAAGGTGTTTTCCTTGACTATTTGATCCGCCTCCTTGAATCAAGAGTTCCAGGAGGAGAAACAGAGTCCTGAACTGTCCCACGAGCGTCAGCTCACGCCCTCCCTGCCAAAACCAAGAGGGACCACTGGCTCACAGTATTTCTTACAGCAGTGGAGTCCCAGGGACAGGCAAGGCTTCGAGGCCACACACACGCACTGTCCGGCACCCCCGCCACGTGCGGGCCCTGGGTCCCGGCAGGGCTGTGACGCGGGGACCAAAGTCCTCACAGGACATGTGCAGGGTGTCTGGCAGGCGAGTAAAAGTAAGCCTTCTACAAATAGGGCCATGGCTGCCAGGTGCCAAGTTCTCTTCCAGGGACTAGTGAACGTGCAGGACCCGCACTGGAAACTCGGGCCGTCACCAGATTCTCGAGGATGAGGAGGAGAATGGATTCTTCCAGAGGCGGGCCCACTCAGCACTGCCCGGGTCTGGGGCTGAAATGGACGCCACTGGCAGCTCAGTACAGCCATGGCGGTCTCGGGTTCAGAAACCCTGCCTGCCTCTCACCGCTGCCCCTTCAGCAAACCAGCGCCCCCAGCCCTCTCCAGCGCTTCTGTGCTTTTTCCACCTGACTCTGCTGGGCTTTGTTGTTTTACATTTGACTTTTTAATCTCTGCGTCCCTGGGTTTGTATTTAAGATCCTTCAAAATCCCACAGATGTTAAATGTGAACGTGGGTCAAATTCGGTATAAATTAATACTTGACCATGTGGTTAACTTTCATAACAAAAATTATTTTTAAAAAGAAATTCAATCTCCTCTCAGCATTTGCCTGTGGGATTAAGGCAGATGTCTGTTTTACATCACTCACTTCTGCCTCATTTGAGTTTTTTTTTAAACAATGAGCTTGTTTTTATTATCAGAAAAAAATAAAGACTTCCAGGTGGTATGTGAAAATTCAGAACACATTTTTTATATTACAGTATGTTTTTAATTGTAACAACTTGAGAATTTTATAATGTCTCTTCTAATTATAAGTAGAATGGTTATCCATTTTACCCCAAAATAGACTCTCAGTGCCAATGTTTAAGCCCCTTACCCTTGGCATAGCACGGCATTTATGCACTGATGCCAGAAATAAACATTATAAACACAGACCCATACTTGTAATGAAGCAAAGAGGAGGCAGTTGTTAGTAAGAAAAATATTTTAAAGAGTTCCTCTGCAATCATTACAAAGAAAATTCAGTGGCCATATAAAAATCAATTTTAAAAATATTTAAAGGCTTCAGGACAACCATCTAAAAAAAACCAAAAAAGGTTTAAAAAAGAACATCCCCCATTTGTTAAATGCTGTTTAAAACTTGGTTCATGGTAAAATAAGAATCAATACACAATATGAAGCAAAAACTCAAAAGCCCCCTCCTCACTTTGTCCTCAGTAAAATGAAGGTTAATAGATTCTTGAGTTTCCTACTAGAAAGCAAACTTTTTACATAGGAGAGGGTTTACTGGGTACGGGGCCGAGGGGGCTTCTGAGGTGGGAGGTTTCACTGGTACGTAACAGCGTGATCAAATGTCAAGCAGAGTACTTTTCTATACGTTTCTACATATTTCCACAAAAAAGTTAAACACAGGAGGCCGGAAGAGAAGCAATCCTGTAATTTGAAGCTAAGAGTAGAAAGAGCAGCAAATATCTGGCCAGCAAGAGCTTCTGAATAGTTTACAACTAGAGTCACAAGGAAGCATCTAAAAAGAAACAAGTTGTTAGAAAGGAGCAAGCAACTCAGAGCTACAGGAACTATGGAAATACTGTTGTAGTAACACTGTCCAGATAAAAATCCTTTCAGCAGCTAAGGGACACTTACCCAGAGACTATTTCATAAAAAGAAATTGCTTTCTTCTCAGTTATTTTTAAGATGGGCTCAAATTTCACTACTTTTCTGCCCAAATACTTTGCTGTCCTATTTCAGGAATGCAGGAGACAAAATAGAGGAACACAATTTACTGTTTAATAACAAGAAATAGAACTGGAAGAAGTTCTTTTTTCAATGTGGTCTGTTTTCTCTGGTCTTCCTGTGGAAGCAAGCGGACAAACTTTTGTTCTGAGTCCTTTTTCCCAATCAGTTCCTCTTTGCTTCTTTACAAATGCAAATCTTTTTTAATTTGGCTATGTGGCATATGGGATCTTAGTTCCCTGACCAGGGATCGAACCCACGCCCACTGCATTGGAAGCTTGGAGTCTTAACCCCTGGACCGTTAGGAAAGTCCCTACAACTGTGAATATTATTAGAATGTTTATGTCTGGCATCAGTGCACAAGAGCTGGGTTACTTCACGGGTATGGACCTTCAACGTTGACACTAAGCGAGTCTATTCACTGAAAGAGGCATTTTAAGGTCTCTACGTGGTCACACTCATAGGTGGCTCGCATCATCAGTATTCCAAGTGTTGGCCCTGCCTGAGCAGGAAGTCAGCCTCAGGTGAGGAGATGGGGAGTATGAGAGGCCCTCAGGATGGGACTAGGGACTGGCTGGCCCTCATGTGAGGTGACACCCTGACCATCCAGGCTCCACTCGTGGGCACCTCGAGGTGACCACCACATGTTGGCCAGCCTCTGCAGAGCGGCACTCAATGGACCACTCACTGGTTCAACTGCTGACACAGACCCCAAACCACTATGTGCAGAAAGCCCTGGCTCCCTGTTCAGATGTCTTCCCATCACTCCAGAGGCACCGAGCAAACATTTCAGGTTCGGAGCAGAATGTCAACCCTACTATGCATGTGCTTACTGGGTTTTCAAACACACAGATCTCTCTTTAACCTCTCTTTAATCAGCACTGGGCTTCAGGGAACCCTGACCTGGCCTGCCAGCCAGTCTCGATCAGAAGTCATGCTAAAATCATCATATTTCGGGAAGGAGGTCTGATCCCAGAATTATCAGAGACACTTAGAAACATTTGTTGAATGAAATTCAACCTTCAATCTTGGCCAGAAAGAGACCCAGGAGTTCCAGCATCACTTTGCAGATCAGTGTTTTACTCAAAAGCGCTGCGTGTGGACGGAAGCAGGATGCAGGATCTAGATCCCAATCTTCTTTTCTGTAAATGAGGAACTGAGGTGGGTGAGCTAGGAGGACTCCGTGGGTTTCTTCCAGAAAGAGAAGTCAGGGAGGAGGTGGTGGAGGCGAAGATGCGGAGAGGGAGGAACCTCCATTTAAGAGAAGGCCTGGCAGCTGACAAGCAGCCAGCTTTCTGTTCAGGTAGGAGAGCCGTCAGCAGCGAGCAGAGACCTCGGGGCATTTTGGCAGAGATCTGTACTGCCCCAGACTCAGAGCTCTGAATACCTGTAGCTGCTGCCAGGTAAGGATTCTGGGTCCACCTGGTCTAAACACATCTCAGCTGCTAGAAGACAAACTGCTGCAAGCCAGTCCACTGAGGCTGGGACAGTCTGCGGGACAGAGCACCAGGTGAGCAATGACGGCCCCACCCTTCTTAGTTCTAGTGTCTTCATTTCTCAAATCTCCTAACATCCAGGTATTTTCTTCCAACATAGGCAGAGGCCAAGTTGCCAAACAACATCAACAGGTCACATCTGAAGTCTGAGAGTGGGTGCGGTTAAAATAAACATTTTACAGTGATAAAGTCACTGTAAGTGATAGTGGGGAGAGGCTAAAGGTAAGACACACACACAGACCTTTTAAAATAATGTGTGTATTTTTTATTTTGGCCTGTGAACACCACACCATGCACTGACTCTTACTTACAGGTTTTAACCATCTTCATAGAAATCCAGCACTTCTGGAAACACAGTGAGATGGAACTTCAGCAAACTGTGGCCCAAAAGAGGAGCCCAGGCACACTGCTTCTCAAAGGGCCAAAGTGCACTTTAATTCTAACACACAAACTTCCAACAACAGGGGAGATGAAGACCTATGTCATGCTCAGCCATGACCACTTGTTAAATGACAGGGACTTCTATTTCAGCCACCCTTGAGTTTCTTCTGGCCTTGAACCCTTTCTTCTCAAACTGAGCTTAAAGCAATTCAGGGATTTTTGCCAGAAGAGAGGATTTGTTTTGCTCCAGCCCCTTTTAAATTCAGTGCTGTTCAAGACTACCCTTCTCCCTGCCTCACAAGCCAGTACTGTTGGCCAAAGGACTTCTAACACTTAGCTGTACATACAAAGTGCTTCACAGAATGTGGTATTTCTACCACTGACTTGCAGTCATACTGACTTTTCCGGTTCAGGCAGTTAAGCGTTAACATTAAATTTTCTGTCTTCTGTGCTCCAGTAAAATATCTGCACCCAGCAAAGTTATCTTCAGTTCTGACTCTCTGATTACAACCATTCCAGGTACCACAGGGCTGTAGGGCTGTTATCCTTTTCCTTCAAGAGAAACTAACAAAATGGTATGGCTTAAGGACTGGGCAGAGTTAAAATAGACCAAGGAAGCAGCCAATGGCCACGTTTATGACAGAGTAACTCCTCCTCTCATCCCCAGACCCTGGGGTCCATCACTTCCTGAGCACACAGATATTTGTTGTTAGTGGTCCAGGGAAGGCGCTCAGCCTCCCTGAAAATCTTCCCAGGGGAACAAACCACAGAGGCTACAGATTCCCTCTGTTACATGGGAAGTGCCCAATCAATGGGCCAGAGCTCAGAAGTGGTGCAAGGGTCTGCACGGCCAACCTTTAAACTACCCCAAAACGTAAGGAATTGAGCTGTCTTAACCAAAATACACAGCTTAAGGAGTAAGAAGTGGAGACGACCGAGAAAGAGTTTCAGGGTTTCCAGAGTTCACGGGAGGGCAAAAAAGTCGCCAAGTAACTACAACCCATGCAACAAGTACCAAAGCAGCGATGGGGCCCGGCAAGGCAGCAAATCGCTGAACTGTGAAAAGGACGGGCCCGGCACCTCCCGCGAGGCCCGGCGGGCAGCAAGGGGCAGGCTGCCTTCTGCTTCCAAATCTCCCCCGCCAGGTCGTCCCGAGGCCTGGCACGGAGGCAGCCCAAGCAAAAGGATCGGGATCGCGCCCCTGGGGCCTCGGCCCCCTCCTCGGCCGGGGAAACGCGAGCTCTGTGATCGCCCTGAAACCCCGCGGAGATGTCTGGGCGCCGGCTGGCGGGGGCAGCTCCCCGGCCTCCCTCGAACCGACGGGACGTCCCACGCCCCGCCAGGGCCGCCTCGGGCCCCCTGCACCCCGGCAGGACCCCGCGACTGCGCTGCCGCCCCGGCCCGGAACTGCTCCCCTGCCTCCCTTGACGCCCGCCCTTTCAGGCGCTCCGCCGCAGGCCCGAGCCCCGGGATGCCTCACCTCGGGCGGGAGCCGGCGGCAGCGGACAGCGTTCTAGGGCTCAGTGCATCCTTGGTTCGCGGGGAGCCAGGAAGTGGGGCCGCGCTGAGCCCGCAACCAGTTATGTAACCGGCAGGGGCCGCAGCCGGGACGGAGGCGGCGGCCCGAGGCACTTCCGCCTCCCGCGCCGGGCCGGCGGCACAGGCGGAAGCCCATTGGCCAGCGTCGTCCACGTGGGGCGGCACCTCGCGACGCCGACGCCGCCATCTTAAGAGCGGGCGGGCCTCGCGCGAAGCCGGACACCGGAGCGAGTGGACACAAGAGAAGCTGGGACGTCGGCGGTGGAGCAGCGGAGGCACCTCTAGGGGGCGCGTCTGCTAAAGGCTCGCGAGGCTCTGAGAGCCGGCGGAGGGGCTGGACAGGTCCGGCCGATCCTCGGGGCCCGAGCCCGGCGGGCGTGGACGCCGGGGGCGCGGTCCGGTTGGTAGCCGGCGGGCTCGGGTTCTTGGGCTGAGCGCTGAGGCTTGCAGCCCTCCACTTCCTGGCCAGCGGTCCTCTCGTTTGGTTTGGGGCTGGAGCTTTTCCATCCGCAGCGCCTGACGGGGCTTCCAGCTAGGGAAGCGTGATCCGGTGGCCAACGACGGCTGGAGGGCAGCACCACCCGGCTCAGCGCCGGACGTCCGCGGCAGCCAGAGTCCAGTTTCTGCCGTGTAAAGTGGCAGGGGCGTCGAGGGGGGCGGGGGGGGGGTGGGCAGGGGGAGGGGTGTCAGTTGCCCTCAAGTTGGAGGAGGGTCTACTCAGCGGTCCCCACCCCATTTGGCTCCAGGAACCGGTTTTTATGTTAGACAGTTGTTCCACGGACCAGGGATGGGGGGATGGTTTGGGGGTGATTCAAGCATATTTATTATACACTTTATTACATCAGCTCTACCTCACATCATCAAGCATTAGGTCCTGCGGACTGGGGACCCCTGGTCTACATCACAAAACCTAACTCAAACTTTGTTACTAAGGGACTTGTGTTGAGCAAAATCTGATGTTAACTTTAAAGGATATATTTATCCTTTGCCTTCAAATACCTTTCACTGGTAATATGGCCAAAGGACGGAATAAGAAGGCTAAAATGATCAACCCTCAAAGGACCTAATTCACACCCAAATAGACATTATGACAGATTAAAACAGTCTAAAATCACACTATTTTATAAACGTTAAATGCATATTCTTTAACATTTTGGCAATGAAAAGTTACCTAAAGAGATTAGAAGTCTGAAAGGTAAGTGGTGTAAATAGATCAAGAGTAGTGTAACAAGAGGATATATAACAACCCAGAAAGTCTATTGTCTACACAATAAGATGTTAGTGGCTGGTGGAATCTTGATTTGTGTAAAGCAGCTTATATAATATTTACATTTTCTTTTAGTAACAGTTTCTCTAAGTTCCTATTTTAAAAGCTGAAAAATTATGGACAAAATGAAAATATACAATTTACAACTCTGTAGAGTTACAGTTTTAAGTACAGCAAACATGCTGTTGTAAGCAAAAATGCTGTGGTTAATGTGCTTTGGTCCATTCAGGGCATTTCAAGCATTCTATATATTTAGTGTGTCACTATTAACTTATAATCAAACTTGTTAAAAAAAACTTTAAATATAGAGTTCAAAATAACTATAAACTTTAATATAATCAAACTTGTAAAAAAAAAAAAACTTTAGGATAGAACAATCAAGAGTGAGGAGGCTATAAAATGCATACTTGAAGTCCTACACATTTTCTAGAGATGGGCTGCAAATTTAGCTGCGGTCTTTCCAAAAATTCACTTTGAAGTGGGAACTGGTTGCAAGATCCAGCAAGTCAGTGTGTCAGAGTAATTGTCCCCTAGTATCCACTGTCTTCCTCCTCCTCCTCTTTTTTTTTTTTTCCCTAATGTAGACCATTTTTTAAAAGTCTTTATTGAACTAGTTACAATATTGCTTGTCTTTTTTTATGATTTGGATTTTTGGTTGGGAGGCCTATGGGATCTTAGCTCCTCAACCAGGGACTAAACCCTTACCTTCTGCATTGAAAGGCAAAGTTTAACTACTGCACTGCCAGGAAAGTCCGTCCTCTCCTTTCTTTTTTAAAAACAACTGCTTAATCACATTCTCATGCAGTAGTAGGACAGTACCCCCTTTAGCAGGCAAAGAGCTAACAAGTTAAGCTTGTATTTCTTAGCCTCCTTTGCAGCAAGATGAAACCATATGCCAAACCTTTTGCCAGTGAACAACAGTGGAAGTGATGTGAGCAACTTAGGTTCTCAAGCATGTCCTTAACAAGAAATTGTTTAAATATTAATAACTGGTGATGCTAGGTGAAAAGTACATAGGTGTTTACTGCATTATTCTTTCAAATATTCAGAGGTTTGAAATTTTTAAATTAAAAAGATGAGATTTTAAATAAAGGAAAATTGCTAGTTTAGGGCTTTCTTGGTGGTCCAGTGATTAAGAATCCGCCTGCCAATGCAGGGGACATGAGTTTGATCCCTGCTCAGGGAAGACCCACATGCCGCAGGGTAAGTAAGCCCACGTGCTGCAACCGCTGAAGCCCAAGCACCCTAGAGCCCGTCCTCCACAACCCTAGAGCAATGAGAGGCCCTCGCACCACAACTGGAGAGAAGCCCCACTCACCACTAGAGAAAGCCTGTGTGCAGCAATGAAGACCCAGCACAGCTAAAAATGAATAATTTTTTTTAAAGGAAAGTTGCTTATTTTCCTCATCCTTTCTCTTGCCTTCCATCAGGTTCCTGTCAACAGAATGTGGAGACAGTGGTAAGCCCTTTCAGTTACACAGGAGAGGCAAACCCTGCCGAGGTTCTTGCTACTCAAAGTGCTGTCTTGTGGTCCAGCAGTATTAGCATCACCTGGATGTACTTAAAATGCAGGCTCAGACCTTACGAGACCACAGGCAGGAAGGGGTATCTCCTGACCACAGGAACTGGCTCAGGGAACTCTGACTGGCACTGAGCTCAACACGGATTGGTCCTCTTAAGTCTCTGCCTTCCTTGTTTCTTTTTCTCTCTTTTTGGTATGTTTTGAGATATTTCTTCCAAGTGATCTAAGAGACCACTGGCTTTCTTTCTTTCTTTTTTTTTTTTCTCTCCTTCAATTTAGTTACTGAATGTAAATTTAAAAACAAAACGTGCTTTTCAGTTCCAGATTCATTTAAAGCCATGATGCACTGGGACTTCCCAATGGTCCAGTGGTTAAGACTCTGCCTTTCAAAATAAAGACAAAAAAAAGAAGGATCTGCCTTCCAATGCAGGGGATGAGGCTTCAATCCCTGATCAGGGACCCAAGATCCCACATGGTGTGGGGTAACTAAGCCCGAGAGCTGCGACTAGTGAGTCCACACACTCTCGAGCCCAAGCTCCACAGCAAGAGAAGCTCCCTTGCACCCCAACTAGAGAAGTCCCTGCTCAATGCCCATGCACAGCCAAAATAAGTGATTAAACAAATAAAACTATGATGCATTCTCTTGGATCACAACCTTCCTGACACCCAGGAAAACAGCTGGGTTTCCAAAACCAGACTTTGCAGGTAGACCTCAAAAACATTTTTCCAGGATCCTAGAAACAGAGCATGAACAAGCCACTTCATGGCAAGTTCTACAGACAGACAGCTTGCTGACCAGCATCTGCTTTGCCTGAGAGGACACGGGACTATCCTTGGAGCACTCCCAGGAGAGGAGAAAGGCTCCAGGAGACTGGCTTGAGGTGAAGTGGATTGTTCTGACTCATGGTTCTGATGGGTTTATTAACATTTGCATGGATCATACAGAAATCCACTGCACTTCTTCACACTAACAATCAAAGAGAGAGCAAAATTTAAAAATCCCTTTTGAAACTGCCCACCTCCCCCAAAAAAAATATTTAGGAATAAACCTGACTAAGGAGGTAAAAGGCTTAGATGTTGAGAACTATAAAATGATAAAAGGAAATTGAAGATTATTTAAATAAATGGAAAGAGATCCCATGCTCTTGGATTAGAAGAATTAATGTTAAAATGGTCGTGCTACTCAAAGCAATCTATGGATTTAATGTGATCCCTATTATTTAATTAACTGTGATATTTTTCACAAAATTAGAAAAAGTAATCCTAAAATTTATATGGAACCATAAAAGGCCCCAGATTACCAAAGCAACCCTGGGGGAAAAGAACAAAGCTGGAGGCATGATCCTTCCAGCAACAGTAATCAAAACAGTGTAGTATTTGCACAAAAACAGACATATGGATCAATGGAACAGAACAGAAAGCTCAGAAATAAACTACATTAACTATGGTCTATTAATCTTCAACACAGGGGCAAGAATATACAACAGAAAAAACAGTCTCTTCAGGAAGTGGTGTTCAGAAAGTTAGACAAGGGCATGTATATCAATGAAGTTAGAACATACCTTTACACTATACACAAAGATAAACTCAAAATGGCTTAAAGACTTAAATATAAGACACAAAACTCCTAGACGAGATCATAGGCAAAACATGCCCTGACATACATCGTAGCAATATTTTCTTAGGTCAGTCTCCCAAGGCAATAGAAATAGAAGCAAAAATAAAAAACAAATGGGACCTAATCAAGCTTACATGTTTTCACACAGCAAAGGAAACCATAAAATGAAAAGACAACTAGGAGAAAATATTTTTAAATTATGTGACTGACAAGGTCTTAATTTCAAAAAATTTACAAACAGGGACTTCCCTGGTGGTCCAATGACTAAGACTCCATGTTTCCAATGCAGCGGGCACAGTTTTCCATCCCTGGACAGGGAACTAGATCCTGCATGCCACAGCTGAAGACCCCACACGCCACAACTAAGTCCAAGCACAGCCTAAAAAAAAAATTTAAATATACAAACAGCTCATACAACTCAAGCCACAACTAAGTCCCAGCACAGCCTAAATAATTTTTTAAAAATATACAAACAGCTCATACAACTCAACAACAACAAAAACAACCCAATCAAATGGGAAGAAGATCTAAACAGACATTTCTCCAAAGAAGACATACAGATGGCCAACGGGCCCATGAAAAGATGCTCAGCTCTGCTAATTATTACAGAAATGCAAATCAAACCTACGAGGTACAATCTCACACAGGTCAGAATGACCCTCGTTAAAAAAATCTACAAATAAAAAGCCAGCAATTGCACTTCTAGGCATATACCTAGAGAAAACCGTACTTCAACAAGATACATGCACCCGAATGTTCATTGCAGCACTATTTACAACTGCCAGGATATGAAAGCAACCTAAATGTTCATCAACAAAGGAATGGATAGAACTTCCCTAGCTGTCCACTGGTTAAGAATTGGCCTGCCAATGCAGGGGACATGGATTTGATCCCTGATCCGGGAAGATTCCACATTCCATATAGCAACTAAGCCCATGTGCCACAACCACTGAGCCTGCGAGCTGCAACTCGTGTGCCTGTGTGCTGCAACTACTGAAGCCCACGCAGCTGGAGCCTGTGCTCTGCAAAGAGAGAAGCCACTGCAATGAGAATCCCGTGCTCTGCAACGAAGAGTAGACACTGATCACTGCAACTAGAGAAAGCCTGTGCGTAGGCAATGAAGACCCAGCACAACCAAAAGTAAATAAAAATAAATAAAATTTAAAAACCAGAGGAATGGATAAAGAAGATGTGTACCAAATATACGTCAGAATATTATTCAGCCATAAAGAGGAATGAAATTGGGTCATCTGTAGAGATGTGAATGGACCTAGAGATTGTCATACAGAGTGAAGTAAGTCAGAAAGAGACAAATAGCATATATTAATGTATATATGTAGAATCTAGAAAAATGGTACAGATGATCTTATTTGCAAAACAGAAATAGAGGCATAGATGTAGAAAATAAATGTATGGACACCAAGGGGGATGGGAGGTAGGATGAATTGGGAGATTGGGATTGCCATATATACACTACTGATACTGTGCATAAAATAGATAACTAATGAGAACACTGTATAGCTCAGGGAATTCTACTCAGTGCTCTGTGGGTGACCTAAATGGAAAAGAAAGCCAAAAAAGAGGGGATATATGTATATATGTATAGCTGATTCACTTTGCTGTGCAGTAGAAACTAACAACACTGTAAAGCAGCCATACTCTAATTAATTAAAAAAGAAAAGATACATGCAGCTCAATGTTCACTGCAGCACTGTTTACAATAGCCAAGACATGGAAGCAACCTAAATGTCCATCAACAGACCAACAAGGACCTACTGTATAGCGCAGGAAACTCTACTCAGTATTTTGTAATAACCTATGTGGGTAAAGAACCTGAAAAAGATTCAATATATGTATAACTCAATCACTGTGATGTAAACCTGAAATTAACACAACATTGTAAATCACAAAACTACACAATTTGAAGTCTTTTTAATTGTTGTTGTTCAGTTGCTAAGTCGTGTCCAACTCTTTGGACTGCAGCACACCAGGCTTCCCTGTCCTTCACCCCGGAATTTGCTCTGATTCATGTCCATTGAGTCAGTGATGCTATCTAACCACATCATCCTCTGCTTTCCCCTTCTCCTTTTGCCTTCAATCTTTCCAAGCATCAGGGTCTTCTCAAGTGAGCCAGCTGTTCACCTCAAGCAGCCAAATAACAAATGTTGGAGAGGGTGCATAGAAAAGCAGAACCTCCTACAATGTTGGTAGGAATGTAAATTATGCAGCCACTATGGAGAACAATACGGAGGCGCCTTAGAAAACTAAAAATAGAGTTGTCATATGATCCAGCAATCCTAGTCTTGGGCATATATTACCAAAGGAGAAAGGGAGTGGTGGAGGAATAAATTAAGTCTGGGATTAGCAAATACAAACTACTGTACATAAAATAAATAAACAACAAGGTCCCACTGTATACCACTTGGAAATATATTCAATATTCTGTAATAAACCACAATGAAAAGAGAAAAATCCATAAAATAGATCTGCATGGGCAAACAATCTCTCTAGAGAATTTCTGGTGATCTAGTGACTGGGACTTGGTGATTGGGATCAATCCTTGGTCTGGGAACTAGGATCCACAAGCTGGGTGGCATTCCCAAAAAACAACTACCACCACCACAACAAAAAACCAACAAAGAAGCCCCCACAACCCTCTGGATACATGTAAGTGTAAAGAAACAAAGACTTTATCACATTTGTATTGTAAAATAAGTGAAGGGGGAAAATTTGCATGGATCAAAGACAGTACAACCAGGAATCAAGTAAGTTGCTTCCAAAAAAAAAATTCCTTTGGCTGAAAAATGATGCAAGTGTACACTTGGATGACAAAGGATGATACTGATTTCTGCAATTAAAACTGAGACAGAGTCACTTAGAGAAGACTCTACACATGGACATCACCAGATGGTCAACACTGAAATCAGATTGATTATATTCTTTGCAGCCAAAGATGGAGAAGCTCTATACAGTCAACAAAAACAAGACCAGGATTTGACTGTGGCTCAGATCATGAACTCCTTATTGCCAAATTCAGACTTAAATTGAAGAAAGTAGGGAAAACCACTAGACCATTCAGGTATGACCTAAATAAAATACCTTATGATTATACAGTGGAAGTGAGAAATAGATTTAAGGGCCTAGATCTGATAGATAGACTGCCTGATGAACTATGGACGGAAGTTCGTGACAGTGTACAGGGACAGGGATCAAGACCATCCCCATGGAAAAGAAATGCAAAAAAGCAAAATGACTGTCTGGGGAGGCCTTACAAATAGCTATGAAAAGAAGAGAAGCGAAAAGCAAAGGGGCAAAGGAAAGATATAAGCATCTGAATGCAGAGTTCCAAAGAATAGCAAGAGATAAGAAAGCCTTCCTCAGCAATCAATGCAAATAGAGGAAAACAACAGAATGGGAAAGACTAGAGATTTCTTCAAGAAAATTAGAGATACCAAGGGGACATTTCATGCAAAGATGGGCTCGATAAAGGACAGAAATGGTATGGACCTAACAGAAGCAGAAGATATTAAGAAGAGGTAGCAAGAATACACAGAAGAACCGTACAAAAAAGATCTTCACGACCCAGATAATCATGATGATGTGATCACTCATCTAGAGCCAGACATCCTGGAATGTGAACTCAAGTGGGCCTTAGGAAGCATCACTACGAATAGAGCTAGTGGAGGTGATGGAATTCCAGTGGAGCTATTTCAAATCCTGAAAGATGATGCTGTGAAAGTGCTGCACTCAATATGCCAGCAAATTTGGAAAACTCAGCAGTGGCCACAGGACTGGAAAAGGTCAGTTTTCATTCCAATCCCAAAGAAAGGCAATGCCAAAGAATGCTCAAACTACCGCACAATTGCACTCATCTCACACGCTAGTAAAGTAATGCTTAAAATTCTCCAAGCCAGGCTTCAGCAATATGTGAACCGTGAACTTCCTGATGTTCAAGCTGGTTTTAGAAAAGGCAGAGGAACCAGAGATCAAATTGCCAACATCCGCTATCATGGAAAAAGCAAGAGAGTTCCAGAAAAACATCTATTTCTGCTTTCTTGACTATGCCAAAGCCTTTGACTGTGTGGATCACAATAAACTATGGAAAATTCTGAAAGAGATAGGAATACAAGATCACCTGATCTGTCTCTTGAGAAATCTGTATGCAGGTCAGGAAGCAACAGTTAGAACTGGACATGGAACAACAGACTGGTTCCAAATAGGAAAAGGAGTACGTCAAGGCTGTACATTATCACCCTGCTTATTTAACTTATATGCAGAGTACATCATGAGAAATGCTGGACTGGAAGAAACACAAGCTGGAATCAAGATTGCCGGGAGAAATATCAATAACCTCAGATATGCAGATGACACCACCCTTATGGCAGAAAGTGAAGAGGAACGCAAAAGCCTCTTGATGAAAGTGAAAGTGGAGAGTGAAAAAGTTGGCTTAAAGCTCAACATACAGAAAATGAAGATCATGGCATCTGGTCCCATCACTTCATGGGAAATAGATGGGGAAACAGTGGAAACAGTGTCAGACTTTATTTTGGGGGGCTCCAAAATCACTGCAGATGGTGACTGCAGCCATGAAATTAAAAGATGATTACTCCTTGGAAGGAAAGTTATGTCCAACCTAGATAGCATATTCAAAAGCAGAGACGTTACTTTGCCAACAAAGGTCCATCTAGTCAAGGCTATGGTTTTTCCTGTGGTCATGTATGGATGTGAGAGTTGGACTGTAAAGAAGGCTGAGCACCGAAGAATTGATGCTTTTGAACTGTGGTGTTGGAGAAGACCCTTGAGAGTCCCTTGGACTGCAAGGAGATCCAACCAGTCCATTCTGAAGGAGATCAGCCCTGGGATTTCTTTGGAGGGAATGATGCTAAAGCTGAAACTTCAGTACTTTGGCCACCTCATGGGAAGAGTTGACTCATTGGAAAAGACTCTGATGCTGGGAGGGATTGGGGGCAGGAGGAGAAGGGGACGAGAGGATGAGATGGCTGGATGGCATCACTGACTCGATGGACATGAGTGTGGGTGAACTCTGGGAGTTGGTGATGGACAGGCAGGCCTGGCATGCTGCAATTCATGGGGTCGCAAAGAGTCAGACACGACTGAGCGTCTGAACTGAACTGAACTGAGAGTCACTTAGCCTGGACTAACACAGGACAGTATATTGGGAGGATCTGATTCTCCATTTTTCTGTCAGTGTACCCTGAGACTGGGCTTACCCATCAGACTCACAGAAGAGTGAGGTTTAAACCAAATTCTGGCTTACTTTCTGATAGTTAAGAGTTACTGGAATGCTCCTACTCCTGCTCCAGACACCTCTTCTCTTAGTGTTCCTGGGACACTAGATTGATAACCAGAAACTTGGTAAGCAGGGTATAAGAGGAAGGGAAACAGTCTTTTTAAATAATAATAATAATAATAATATTTATTTAACCTGGGGCCCCTGCTTTGGGAGTGTGGAGTCTTAACCTGAGGACCACCAGAGAAGTCCCTCAATACATTTTTAATTATGATGGTATTTCATGCACAACTTGTATACAATGTATACAAGTTGTATGTATACAAGTTGTATACATTGTATAAATGTATACAAGTTGTATACATTGTATGCATTGTATAAATGTATACAAGTTGTATGCATTGTATAAATGTATACAAGTTGTATGCATTGTATAAATGTATACAAGTTGTATGCATTGTATAAATGTATACAAGTTGTATACATTGTATACTTGTATAAATGTATCACATTTTAAAACTTACATTGGATACATTTCCGCATGTTATCAAAAACTTCTATATAGCATCTTAATTGGCTGCAATGTTTCCTCCTGCAAAAGAGGAAAAATACTTAGAAATTAAGTCATCTCCAATTTTTCTTGACTGTAATTCTTCAATGAACATCTTCATGTCTTCCCATCCATGTCCATTCATCTTTTTCCATTTTCAACATATCTCCATGGCACTTACTGCCAGCTGTCTCCAGAATCTGCTTCCTCCCTCTCTGTCACTGTAATAGCACTTGTGCTTTTTAGCTGGGTGTGGGCTGCCAGAGTACTACTAGCTTCCCTGCCTCCTTTGAGCTGGGTGTGGTTATGTGACCTCCTGACTAAGATCTAGAGACTGGAATGTGAACAGAAGAGATAGGTGCATCCTCCCAAGAAAATATATTGAGACGTACTCAGAATTTTCTAAGAAGATAATATCATCCGTGTTTTTGCAAACACCTTTGTAAACTGAAAACTTCTTTGAAACTGCCCTCTGAAGAGAGATATTCTGAGCTTTTATCACCTGGGGAAGGCAAACCTGTATTGATATACAGGCCAAAAAGTCACAAGCAATTAGTGCAGAGCTGCGGAAGGAGCTCAAATTTCTAATACCAAACGCCTACACTACGGCACCCAGTGCCAGTAAAGAGGATATATGTGGTAATGGGGCAAATCGACTGTGAAGTATTAGGTGGCCTACCATGTCCCTCGAAGCGATCGGATGGCTCTACTGCCGCTTGAGGCCCGTTGTGGCTCTGAGCTCAATCTGGGTCGGTTGGGGTGCATTCCCCGGGCACAATGCCCCTAGAATACTTCGGACATATCAGCAATCCCGCCTATGCCGACCTGAACTCTGCCCACGCAGATGATACCTCATTTACATTCCACCGCCTCGCAGTCCACCCAAGACACAGGTCAAGACTAGAACCGGTACTCCTGGCCACACAGAGACCTCACCCCGGCTCGACCGAAGTTTAGGACCCATGGGACAATGCCGGCCAAACCTACATGTCAGTACCGATACTCTTCGGGTACCGGATTCTCCTCATCTGCTTGCTCTCCTTCTTCCTTGAAACATTACGCCCCTCCCTCCGTGGTCAAGCTAACGTTCCACTTCCTCAGGTCGGCAGGTAGGGAGCTCACAGAGGAGACCCAGGTAGCGGAACCGGAAATGCTTGGGAAAACCGAGGAAAAACTATATCTCCCAGAATGCCCGGTGAGCCTCAGATCTTCTGTTAAGGCGCCCAATTGGTCGATATTCAAAAGGGACTATCCCCTCTGAGATCACGCTGGCCAATCACAGGGCAGAGCTGCGGAAAAGCACGAGGGTGGACCGCGTCCCCCGGCTTTCTTGGCGGGTCTAGCGTAAGGGAGAGTAGGAGCTTAGTTGTGCCCCGGCTCCTGGTCTCTAGTCTCAGCTGCGCATCGCTTTTTGTTGCTTTTGCAGGCTTCCTGAGATTTTTAGTCTTGACGCGCTAGGTGGGCCCGACCAGCCCGGGAGTCTGCCTTTCCGAGGCTGCGCCCGGGAGAGGAGTTATCGCCTCAGGTCTTAAAGGGTTCAAGGAAGCGAGGGGGTGCGTGGAGGAGCTCGACAGCTGAATTGGCCCCTCCAAGGACTATTCTCTCCCCTCCGTTATCTGCCCCGAGGTCCCTGTGGCGACTGGAAGAAAGCACTACCACCACCCCACCCTCCCCCGCAAGATGGCATCCACACACCCTACAGCCGAGACCCACGTGAGACCAGGTCCCCTTCTCTTGGTCCAAGGTCCGGTCGCTCCTTTCTGGCCTCCGCCTGGCCTCTTGTAGAAGAGGGTTAGGCATGCCGGTCGTGATGCGAGGGCTCCTGATCCCCGTGAGCCCTTTCACCAAGCTGTCTTTGTTCCTACCTAAGGCAGAAGAGATGGCTAATCAGAACCGGCCTTTTAGGACCTCCAACTGGGAACAGGGCCCATAGGAGACTACATAAGAGTACCTCCGAGTATTTCTGAAATGCTGCTCAAACTTAAACAGTTTTCTAAGCTTCATTCCACACCTGTTGAATGAACAGAAACAAACAGAAACCCCAGGTGATCTTAATCACACCAGAATTCTATAGATTTATAGAACTGGTGAACTTAGCGAAGGAGAAATAGGCCTGGATATGACTGCGCTTAACAATGAGCGTCAGGAGGAAGAAGGAGAGGGACCAGCAAAGGGGAAAATATTGGGAGAATCCTAGACCTCGTGTTCGCTTTCTGATTCTTCCTGGGCTGCTCACTCATCTCCTTTCTCTTAGAGCAAGGGTCCCCAACTTCCAGAATCTAATGCCTGATGATCTGAGGTGGAGCTGATGTAATAATAGATGTAGCTGCTGCTGCTAAGTCACTTCAGTCGTGTCCGACTCTGTGCGACCCCATAGACGGCAGCCCACCAGGCTCCCCCGTCCCTGGGATTCTCCAGGCAAGAACACTGGAGTGGGTTGCCATTTCCTTCTCCAATGCATGAAAGTGAAGTCGCTCAGTCGTGTCCGACTCTTTAGCGTCCCCATGGACTGCAGCCCACCAGGCTCCTCCATCCATGGGATTTTCCAGGCAAGAGTACTGGAGTGGGGTGCCATCGCCTTTAAATGTAATATGCTTGAATTATCCCGAAATCCACCACCTCCCCATCCTCCCACCTCTAGCCCCGGAAAAGCTGTCTCCCACGTAACCAGTCCCTGGTGCCGAAAAGAATGAGTAGCGCTGTCTTAGAGCAACCCTACTTAACTCCCTTGCTGAGAGTTGTTCCCTCTATTCTCTTCTAACACACTCTTCCAGAACTTCTCAGGGTTTACCATTTTGGTCCTTATACTACTGCCTCCAAAATTACATCTATTTTTACTCCCTCCTTCCTAAATCCTACCTCCAGCACTCAGAACCCACTCAGAACCCCACCCCAGCGCTCAGATACCTTTTCCAACAAGCTCTTGCCTCTGATATTTCTAGCTTTTCTCAGCATTCCCAGACTGAGTAAGGTAGTAGCTTTCTGGCTTGGCCTGAGATGGGCTGTCCTGTTGTCTCAGGGACCAGTGTTGTTTGAGGACCTGGCTGTCTATTTTTCTCAAGAGGAGTGTGCGAGTCTGCACCCTGCCCAGAGGTCCCTCAGCAGAGAAGCGACACAGGAGTGTTTCGAGGACAAGGCCTTGAGTGGTAACACAATTGTTTTTCCTGCGTTTTGGAACTTTCTAGGATTAGGATTGCATATCTCATCTATGTGTATGTATGGGAGAGTGGGACCTATCCTTGAATGATTTATGTGGAAATGACAATAACTTGAATGAGAGTGTGATTTTCAAAGGGTGAGATGAGTCTTAGGCAAAAATCAGTAATTCCCTGGTGGTCCAGTGGTTAGGACTGCCCAGGTGGAGAACTAAAATCCAGCAAGCCAAAGGGTGTGGCCAAAAAAAAAGGGAAAACCTGTCTATTACAGTGACTATGGTTTTGCACAAGACATGGAAGTACCTGGTAATCATTCCAAATATTTGTTATGATCAATTCATAATTTTACTTGTGAAATTCCATTAGTATGGGTTACTATTATTTGGAAATTTTTTAAAAGTTGGAAATTGCTTTAATCTTAAGGGAATGGTGTGCCTTTCTCACTTAAAAGGAGCTATATGTAGAAATGTCCCCATGCCCAAGTAGATTTTATCCTTGACTAGGGTTGACTATTTGAACTTTCCCATTACTCACATTTTATATTTTCTACTTCTTTTTCATCATGTTGTTTTCCTCTAACTTCTTGAACATGTGAGGCACATTTATAATAGCCCTTTAAATGTTCTTTCTACTAGTTTTGTCATCTGTCATTTCTGGGTCTGATTTTCTTGATTGATTTTGCTTCCAGTTACAGGTCATATTTTTCTGCTTCTTTCCATGCCCGGTAATTTTTGACTGAATGTTGAATATTGTGAGTTTTATGTTGTTGGATGCTGGTTTTTGTTGTTTTTTCAAAACAGTTTTCAGACTTTGGTGTGGGGTGCTAATTTAAGTTACTTGGAATCAATATGATCCTTTCAAGGCTTGCTTTTTGTTTTGTTAGGGTGTGTTCAGAGCAATCTTTAATCTGGGGCTGATTTGGCCTCCTGCTAAGGCAGTGTCTAAGGATACTGCCTGATGCTTTGTGCGGCAGGGACTGTCTCCACTTTGGAACATGAACTACTGAAGTGTTTTGTGAACTCTGGAGACTGCTCTTTCTATTCCTTTTTAGTGGTTCTTTCCTGGGCCTGGGGTTATTTCCTCACATGCATGTACAGATTAATATGCAGCCAGAGTCTTAAGGGGACCCCATCTAGATGCCCAGAGCTCAGTGCCTGGACATCTGCCCTCTTCTCTGGTTTTTGCCATCACATTAGCTGCGTTGACTTTCCTGAATTTGGTCTTTTTGAATCAGCAAAACCACTGAGGACTGGTTTTCCACACACTGCCCTGCAGCCCAGAAACCCTTTCTAGGCAGTGAACTGGGGCAATCATAGTGCTGTTGCTTTGGAAGGAAAAGAAAATCCCTTTTGGGTTGACATATTGGCTTTATAAATTATGAATATTTGGGAGAACACTAAAAAGGAATGATTTTTTTTTTCTTTCTGGCAGGCCTGAGTTTTGTCAGCTATCCTACAACTTCCTGGTCCTCTGTGTAACTATCAATAGTTTGTTCTTACCCTAGTACTACTTGAGGGTGTTTATATTTTATTTTGTTTTTATCAGCAGAAAATGATAAGATTGAGATTAATCAGCTGCTACATCTAGAATCTATGGGGCTTGAAGAGCTTGCCCTAGAAAAATGTTCCCTTGCTGTGCCCCTCATCTATTACCAAGAAAAATGCTCTGTGCATGGAGCTGGAAACTTTGAAAGGAAAATATCAGGTGGAATTTCTGCTTGCAAGAAAAGGTTCAGAAGCCTTTTAGTTACCATTGAAAACCACACCCCAAAGATAGAACTAGCTCAAAGTTTAAGAACCAGAGCACTTCCCAAAATTCTTCCATTTCCCAAAGAAGAAACCAAAAAGTCATACAAGTGTCCTGAATGTGACCAAAGCTTCAGTGATAGTTCATACCTCGTTTGGCATCAGAAAACACATGTAGGAAAGAAAAAGTGTGAATGTGATGACTGCAGGAAGATTTTCAATCACAGATCCAACCTGAGAGCTCACAGGAGAATCCACACTGGTGAGAAGCCATATAAGTGCTTCTCACCAGTGTGGAGTGCGGCACAGTGTGGCAGCAGCTTCCACCAGCCCTCGCACCTGTCTCAGCACAGGAAGACCCACCTGAAGGAAAAAATCCATAGGTGTGGCATATATGGAAGGGGGCTCACGCAGCTCCGGGGACTGTCACAGCATCAGAAAACCCACACTGCCACAAAAGCCGGCGATAAATATGTCGGTCAGAAAACAAATCTGGCTTTGCCTGAGGAAAAGCACCGGTAAGCCGCCCAGCAGCTGTGCAGCCCCAGCAGGAAATGCTTTGGGCAGCCCTTGTATCCCTGCTCAGGAGAGGCCACAAGGACAATCTGAACACTACAGCAATTGAGGGGAAATTTTGCTTTCATTCTCAAAATTCAAACCCTTAAAGTGTTCCACGTGTTCGAAGACCTTTCTTTCTGCCTCTGAGCTTATCTCTCATCAGAACATTCACAGAGGGGAAAAGCCCCATAAACCCAAAACATGCATGGAAAGTTTTATTTTGGACTCAGAGCTTGCATGCCACCAGAAGAGTCACATGAGAGAGGAACCTTTTAAATATACCAGGTGTGGGAGAAATTTCAGGTTGAAAACACATCTTACTCTCGATCAGCAAACCCATTCACAAAACACTGTGTAGATATAGCAAATTATCATTAATGTTTGTGTTTCTCAGTATCTGTACTGAAAACTGGGGCACAATTACCCTTTATGTGCCAGGCACTGTACTAAGCACCGTACACAGATTCCATGTAATATACCATTTAATTTTCACCACAGCCTTGATTTAGACACCATAGTTTCTGTTTTATAACCAAGGAAACCTAGTTAATTTCACAGCCACTGAAGGAAGGCAGAATTCTAACTCAATTACTATCCAGATTCCATTTGTATGAACCAAAGAATGATACACAATTTCTAACTCTTGTTTAGTCTGCACACTTGATACTTTATGTTTATCATTTACTCTTCAGAATAAATCTGACAGAAAAGGACTATCCTCACTTCATAAAAGGGAAGTAGAGGGTAAAAGCGGTACTTTGCCCATACACAAAAATAGCAACGTACTGAAGCTAGCATTTAACCTTGGGTCTCTCAGCCACATTGTGTTGCAAGTTGGCATTTGCACCACGTGTTAAAACTGCAGGCAGCTGGGGACTGAGACAGGTGGGTAAGGATGCTCATCACGATGGCTGCCCTGTGCACGTGCTTCACTCCCTTAGCACTTCATCCCAAGCCTGACTTACATGTATGGTTACAAAGCAACAGAGAGACTCCCCAGGACTGCAGGTTCAAACCCCATCCCTATAATCAGAGATTGCAGACTCTACAGAGTACAGCCTTTAAGGTTTTAGTTGAGTTTTGGTTTTTTAAAAAAGGTTTTCTTCCTCACATCTAAAGGAAGATACATATAAAAAGTTGTTTAATCAAAATACTTGAAAATAAATAGGTCTCTAGATACTGTTGTTACCTATAAATACTGGAGCAAAATACTGTTATATGGAATGGTTGTTAAAGAACCAGAGGCTCTGAGCCCAAGGGGTTGAGGGAAGAGGTCAGTGTCCATCAGTGAGACCCATGCTGTTTTATGATGATGGCTTTTTTACCCTTCTGTTTACAGTGCTTTAACCTGGTGGCTCAGAGGTTAAAGCGTCCGCCTGCAAGGTGGGAGACCCAGGTTTGATCCCTGGGTTGGGAAGATCCCCTGGAGAAGGAAATGGCAACCCACTCCAGTATTCTTGCCTGGAGAATCCCATGGAGGGAGGAGCCTGGTAGGCTACATTCCACAGGATAGCAAAGAGTCAGACATGACTGAGCTACTTCACTTTCTTTACAGTGTTAACTGACAGAGTCCACAGATGGTCATTAACTCAGAGATATCATTAGCCTACCATGTTAGTTTTAATGAATACTTGGATGAAAGTTAAGAATGAAAAACTAAGTGCAGAAGTTTATTACTAGGAACAATTGGTTCACAACATTTGCAGCATGGATGTTGACACATGCAGAGTGAAAACTTTGTACTGAGGAAATCAACCATTGAACAAATGCATTGGGTTTTGTTATTGATGTAGTGATGAAAATGTGTGTCAAACAAGTCTTTAATGTGATTGCTAGAATATCAGGTCTGTAACAGCCATCACTGATGAAAACAGCATTATTCCAATAACATTCAGATTTTGTAATTTTAAAAACTGTGGAATTGTTATTCTTGAACTAAAAATAATTTTGTTTACAGCTTTACTGCAGTAGGTAATAGTCTATTCACATCTCCCCATTTAACACAGAAAATGATTAATGCAGTAATTCAGGGAGTTAAAACTAAAAACAAGTGACATTTCACCACAAATGACATTCTGAGTCTGACTCTTGCAGTTCTGTATAATTAAGTAGCATTGTTCTGATAACTACAACATGTTGTATAATGATACTGCAGATTTTGCTCAAAGTAATCTGCCAATTTACTGCATATGTGTGCTAAGCAGGTTACAGTTTATCTGAATAAAGAGTCTATTTGAAATTGTTCATTAAACTTGTTATGCCTATAGGATTTCAGTTGGAAAGTGTTTTTGCTTGGACCATCTGTTTAAAAAGTGAATAAATGATCTTCATTAGAAATGTGTATATCCATTGTTTAGTTTTGCAGGTTGAGAAAGCTGTTGATCTAATATCAAGATGACTTGATATTTGATATCCATCCTTTCAGGGCCCAATCTGACTGCAGGTGTTCTTGTTTTTTGACATCTTTCCTTGTGTTAGTCTGAGGAGGGTGGGGAAATGACATATGTTTATATAAACCTGAGAATATGCTGCCATCTCTAGTTCCTTTGGACCCCTTAGAAGTATGTTTGTTGGAGGCACTGGGCTGTTTAATATTTTGACTTTTACAGTTTTTGGTGTATTCGCATCAGTGCAGGCTCTCACTGAGCGGTGACTGTCTTATCTGATGTGCCAATTTGACATCTAATAAATGGTTTTTTTAAATGAACGTTGGCAATGAGGTGAACTTTAATGAAAAATTTTTTCTTTACACTTCCGTAGTTTTAGATGGCAATAAGATGAATTTTGAAGGCTGGCGGGATTGTGGTTTGCAGGGGGTTAACGAATGACTTCGGGCCATTTAATAATGGAGGTAAAACGGAAGTCAGAAGAAAATTCCAGAGCTACTCCAGGAAACTGCATTAGAAGTCAACTTCCTTTGCAGTCTCTGCTCCACGGCGGCGGTACCTCCGGCCCCGCAGGCCAGCGAAGACCCGCGTGGGCCTCCACCTGGAGCAAGGACTAGAGGCAAGACTCGCGAAGTGGGGTTCGCACGTGGGTTTGCGCGGGCTCGGAACAATCTTGAGGCCTTTGACTCGAGCCGTGCAGGGCGGTGGGAATACCAACGAGGCGAGACGCGCTAGAGCGGCCCACAGGCTGGGAACCGGAAGTCATGCGCTTACTTCCGGCGCTCTATTTGGGAGGTGCATTTTCGCGCTCGTAGAGCAGCCAAGAAGGCAATGGCACGCCACTTCAGTACTTTTGCCTGGAAAATTCCATGGATGGAGGAGCCTGGAAGGCTGCAGTCCATGGGGTCGCTGAGGGTCGGACACGACTGAGCGACTTCACTTTCACTTTTCACTTTCATGCATTGGAGAAAGAAATGGCAACCCACTCCAGTGTTCTTGCATGGAGAATCCCAGGGACGGGGGAGCCTGGTGGGCTGCCGTCTATGGGGTCGTACAGAGTAGGACACGACTGAAGCGACTTAGCAGTAGCAGAGCAGCCAAAGTGTGGGGAGCTGCAGGGTCAGTGGGCGCTTTGCCTGGCTCCCGGCCAACCCCTACTACCCAGGGAGAGGAGGCCTCTGCAGGGGCTGGGCGGCCGGGTGAGAGTGTTTGCCGAGGTTCATGGTGCCCAGGCCCCAGCGAGAGGGTTAGGCGGGTGTGACTGTCCGTCACCCCCGACCCCAGATCTCGCACGACTAGGCGCCAACTGCCCAGGGGACGGGAGAAGGAGCCTGATGCCACCTCCCTGGCCCTAACACCGTTTTGGCAACGCGAAGTTACGGGTTCGCCCTGCCTGAGTTGTCAAAGGCATACTTTGACCTCACTTGCCCTGGGTATGGTATCTTCTGCCAGCTAAGGAGTGTTGCTGCCTGTCCAGTGCTACAAATCTTGAGTGTTTAGACAGGGTAGTCAATGACTTTCAACAAGCCATGAAAGGAATTCAGGGTGGAGATCAGGAATTGGGCACTCTGCTATGGGGAAACTGGCAGAACAAACCTTCAGATAATTAAGACATTTTTAGGAGAAAATTCTATGAATCCAAATTCTTATATCTTACCGTACTTAGAAAAACACTAAAAACATTTAAGATATCTGTTCCTTTTGAATTAATAGTACCTTCTAAGAAGGGGTGTGCTGCATACCCCTGTGTTAAAATCACATATATCGTGACCTCACCTCTAATTTCTCCAGAACAGTTTCTCAGAGCTTAGAGGCTGTTTCCCCAGCTGTAGTCCTCAGTAAGACACTGAATAAACTTGATCCACAACTTTTAAGTTGTGTGTTGTTTTAAAAGTTGACACTTCTATCTAGAATTAATGCCAGTCTTGCATGACTTCTGTGTGCTCCCAGATGACTTCTAACATGCTTCTGGTTTGAGTGTATCCTGGGATCACCTGCGTGCATGGTTCCCTGCTTCCATTACTACAAATACCTCCCTTTATGTCTAGCCCCAATTTTTCCTGTGTCCTGCACCCTAAATCCCTGTATTCAACTGCCAATAAAAGATCTTCCTTTGGGGTCTCTGAGGCATCAAAACACATGCCCAGTGGAATACTACTCTGCCGTAAAAATGAAATGATGCCATTTGCAACAACATGGATGGACCTAGAGATTGGCATACTAAGTGAAGTAAGTCAGAGAAAGGCAAATATCATATATTACTCATATGTGGAACCTAATTTTTTAAAAAAAATGATACAAATGAACTTATTTAGAAAATAAATAAAAATAAAAGAAAAAAAATTTTACATACTCACAGATGTAAAAAATAAACTTATGGTTACCAAAGTTTGTGGGGGGGTGCGGCAGTAAATCAGGAGCTTGGGATGAGCGTACACACATTACTATATATAAAATAGGTAACCAACAAGGACCAACTGTATAGCACAGAGAACTCTACTCAATATTCTGTGAAAATCTATTTGAGAAGAGAATCTGAAAAAGAATGAATATATGCAGATGTATAACTGAATCACTTTGCTATACACTTGAAACTAACACATTGTTAATTAACTATACGCCAATAAAATTTAAAAAACAAAAAGCAAAAAAACCCCAGATATCCAAAACCAAACTCACGCTTTTAGTCTTTGATCTGTTTGCCTCTAGTACCTGGCGCCATGTGCATACAATTGCTCATGCTACCAACCAATACTCCTTCCTTTGTGCCTTAAACTTTCAATCATCAAGTCTTGTGAATTCTACCTCAAACCTGTATCTCAAATCTAACTTCTTCTGTATCCACCCTTATCCAACAGCACTGGCCTGGACTGACAGGAAGGCAAAGACAGGGTTTCAACGTTGTGGGGTTGACTGTAGCCAGATGCTGCAGATTAGCACAAGCCCGGAGATGACAGACACTCAGGAGATTACTGCAACAGAGTGAGTGAAAGATGAGGGTCTGAAGGAGGGGTCACGGGAATGAGGAAGATGGTGTGGCTTCAAGACAGATTGAGGAGGAAAAAGTGATGATTTGGTGGAGTGAGAGAGCAGGGAGTCAGAGATGACTCGGAAGTTTCTGGTTTAGGTGACTTGGTGGTTGGTGGCTTTGTAGAGAGAAAGCTTGCCTCTCATGAGTTTACAGTTTCTCTAAGCTTTCTAGGGAAATTGTTAATCAAAAATGAGGGGGACAGCATAGCTGTGTTCAGTGCGATAGAGAAGAGGTATGTTATGCTATGAGAGAGGTTGCACCTGTCCAGCAAGACAAGCTGACAGCTAAACACTGACTTGACGACATGATTGGAGGCTTCTGGAAAGGGCACAGGGTCCTAATGGAGAACTCTGCAAAGGTCTTAGCTAATGTGTCAGCTGACCCCATGTATAGTAAGCTTTTCCTGCTCACTTGTACTGTTTTTGGTGAAAAACAGCCAGAAATGGGAGAACCCAGATGCCCAAGCACACCTTACAGAGAGACCAGGTTCAGTCCCAACTGGTATGAGGCTATCCCCTGAGCCATAAGATGGTTGCAAACTCTGATGCTCTGGAATTCCATTCCCCCGGACTGAAGAGCCTCCTGATAAAAGAAACCACCTGGGGGCAGGAATCCAACCTACAAGCCCACCATCCTGGTCCTGAAAGGCTCCTGTCAGTGCATTAGGCCCCTCTGCCAGGATAAGGCAACTGGGCCAGAGAGGCTCTTAGTCACCTCCAGAGACTGTGCCATCAGTGGCTAAGGCCAGAGATGCCCACGCAGGAGCAGATGCTGAAGCTCCTGGAGCTGGAACACTCTGGCCCATCCTAAGAGATCCACATGGGTTCAGTGTCACACCCAGAGGGTGACAAGAGGCAGCAACCCGGATGGAGGATTTGCAGTGACAGCCCAGGAACCAGGATCCTGAGTGAGAAGGGCCAGAGACCCAGAGAGTGAACACAAGGTGGGTAATAAACTCCTCCCCTTGGGATGTTACACCTCTGCTTTCTCTTCCCTGGGGATCCTGTGTCCAAGGCCTCCAACAAGAATCTACACCATTGAGCTGAGGGTCACCTTTATTTTGGTCCAAGAAAGAACCAAATTTTTGAGGTTTGATGGGCAGCTCAGAGTAGACCTGAAAAGAAAACTAGGGAGCATTCTGTTTAGACCCTCATTTTACTGATAAGGCAACTGAGGTGCGAGCATCGCAGAGCTCAGTAAGTGGCTGCCTGCAGCACTGGAAATGGACCCGGGCTCTTCCGCCTCCCCCAGTGCTGATCTTATTGTCCCAGGCTGTCTCCTGGTCAAGTTCAACTGCAGCAACATGTGTGTGATTAGCTAACTCCCTGTGAAGAAGCAACTTTTGTGTCTCTCAAGGACATGGATCTGGTTGTACAACTTTGTGACTATAATTTTTTTTAAAAAACCCACTGAACTTTGTACTTTAAAGGGATCAATTTGGGGACTTCCCTGTGGTCCAATGGCTATGACTTCATGCTCCCAAAGGAGGGGGTCCAGGTTCAAACCCTGGTCAGGGAACTAGATCCCACATGTTGCAACTAAGAGTTCGCATGCTGCAATGAAGACTCAAGATGTCACGTGCTACAATTAAGACCCAGTGATGCCAAATAAGTAAATAATATATTTTCAAAAAAGAATGAAGTTATGGTATATAAATTATATCTCAACTGAAAAAATTGTCTTTGAATTTAAAAAAAATTGAAATAAGTATTTTAAAGCTGCTGTAAAATATTTCAATGTAATATACAAAATAATGTATCAGAGGCATAAAAATAATTTATGCTATCAGCATGACATATTTTTGTATTTTTGTGCAGACCTGATAGTAAAGCTGCTTTTGCCTTTTCTGTGCAGAGTATCTTGTAAGATGAGCTATTAGAACCATTAACAGTTGCAACTACTGATCTATGTGCATTGCAATTTTCTCAATAGTATGCAACCAAACTAAAAATTAAATAAACCGGATGTTAATATAAGAATGCAGTTCCCAAAAGGATTTTTAAAAATACTGAAAAGACATGTGTCCTGGTTTCGGCACTATTTCCTTGAGTAAAACCCACCTGTTGCAAGGGGAAAGTGTCTTATAGTTTCAAAGGACTGAGCATAGGAGAGTTTTCCCTAGGGTTTGGGGCAAGGCTCCAGACTGAACAGGAAATCAAGATGAAAGAGGAGCAGGTGCATGAATATGCTGCGGGGGAGCACTTCCCACTCAGCTCCTCAGCAGACTCAGGGTGAACAGTCCTTTGGGATCTAACTAGTTGCCCCCACCGACTCCGCCCACCCCTTACTCTTTATTCTTATTTTTTTTAACGTTTATTTATATTTATTTATTTATTTTGGCTGCACCCAGTCTTAGTGGCATGCAGGATCTGGTTCCTTGACCAGGGATCCAACCCAGGCCCCCTGCATTGGGAGGGTGAAGTCTTAACCACTGGACCACCAGGGGAGCTCCCATGAGTCCTTAGCTCTTTAGAAGCAAACTTCTCCATCAGAATTTTCTCCTTAGCTCTGGTTTCTCCCTCTGAGGGCATGTGTCTGATTTCTGGTGTGATCCTTGACCTCCGATTCTCACAATCCTGGATCAGAGAGGACTCTTATCATCTCTTCCAGAAGAGAGCCTGTTTCCCAGGAAATCATCCTGCACAGTGTGGTAAATGCCTCAGAAGTGGACACACAGAGGCATGTGCTCTGGAGGTGTCTGTGTCACTGAGGTACCCTGAAGACACATTGCGCTGGTGGACTTCTTCCGTGCATTCAGGAGTTCAGATGGACCGATGTTTGTGGAGCCTTCCTGTGGGTCTGTAACATGAGCCCCCTCCTTCCTGGACCTCTGCACCAGCCCATCCCCTCTCCAAGGTATTCACAGAAGCAACCAGGGCTCCAGGTGCACAAGCCTGAGTGGCTGGAAGTCCAGCTTCTTAGAACTTAAAGCAACTAGGATGCCCCTCCAAATAAAATGTTGCACCGTATGATGAGTTCCCCTGTCCATGAAAATTTCTAACAAGAGCTCAGATGACAGCTCATCAGGGTGTGGAAAAAGAAACTATGCAACAGGCAGTTTGGAGAATCTTGGTTTTTCCTCCAGTAAAATGCTGTGATTTTTGAAAAGGTTTGTAAAGAGTATGGGACAGTTGATCACCTCCCACTTTTTCTGTTGGTCAGTTCTGCCAGAGGCAGCTGTGCCCACTGGTCCACACTGCCATAGTGGCTGGACCAGACCTCAGAGCCACCCTGAGGGGTCTGGGTCTCTTAATGGGTGAGGCATTTATGCCCCATGGAGACTTTTGCCTTCGAGTGCAGGGGCATCCACCATGATGGAGGCAAATACCTCGGATCCTTGCATTTAAACTTTATAAAGTTGAAGAAACAGGTTTGAAAGGGGAACTAAAGCTGGGGTTGAGTCTAGGTCTGCCCAAAGCCAAATTTCATGCACACTAGGTGCTGTGATCTGAATGTCTGTGTTTCCCCTAATTCCTGTGCTGAAAACCTAACCCCCAACATGATGGTCTTAGGAGGTAGGTCACCAGGATGGAGCCCTCATGAATGGGATTAGTGCCCTCAAGAGAGATCCCACAGAACTCCCTCAGCCTTTCCACCGCGAGGAGACACAGCAATAGGACAGCCCACCTGCGAAGCAAAAGATAAAACAAACACCTGAAAACTCTTCTTTTGAACACTGTCTTTAGCCTGGACAGCCCCATTTCATATGAACTATGCAGCTCTCTGCAGCATCACCTCCTGGGCTCTGCCATTTCCTGAGACTGTGCCTCTCGCAGGTTTTTGTGGCTCTGGCCTCCCTTCCACTGCTGAAAACACACTGCTCCTGTCCTCCCAACAAGGCTAATGTAATTGTTGGGAAGGGGACCTCAGACTAGTCTGAAGGGCCACCAAAAATGATGGGGCAGACCACTGGGCTCCCATTAATTATCTCTTAGCCCAACAGACAAAATGTTTTGTCCTCTTGCATTCAACATACTGCCACCTTTTGTCATTCTTGGAAACTTAACTGAGACATAATTTACATGTCGTAAAATTAATGAACGTGTCAGTGATTTTTAGTACATGTTCTGAAATAATTTGGATTTAGAATATTTTCATCATTCCAATCATTTTGTTGTGCTTAAAGCTACTGGCCTGAGTGAGAAAAGACACTAGGAAGGACTCCCTTTGCGTCTCCTTGGCAGTCGTACTTCTGGTAGCTTCTCTCTATCGCTACGGGTGGGGGCTATGGCAGCCATGATTTTATTTCACCAAATCAAAAGTGCTTTGATATAAAAAGATCCCTCAGTGTGTGTATATGTGTGTTTATTTTGTTAACACCACCAATACTTGAAGACCCCTCCTCACACAAGCAGATCCACACTTCCACTTCACGCGTCTTTGTTATGAACAGCCAGGAATGACAGGAAGAATATTAGGGAATTTACATTCCAATGAACTTCTGCTTTGAAATTCTTACAGATGACTCATTTTTATTAAAAGAGTACGCGCATGATAAAGATTGTCAGGTATGGAAGCAAACGCATAACTATATGTAAGATTTATCCTTGAACATAGTTACAGGATAAATAAAGCAGCAGGGGGAGAGTTAACATCAAGGTGTGGGGCACACCTGCAGGATTGTCCTGATTCTCCCTCAGTGGGACTCCCCGCTCTCCACCAGACACCTCAGTGCTCTCTGACCCAAGGCCCAGACCTGCCACTTCTTCCCCATCACCAGACATGTCAGGTCCCCTTCAGCCTCCTCCTGGACAGGCACCCCTTGCTTTCTTCCTCGTAAATCTGTGATTTACACGCGAGCAAGGGGAAGGAGGAATGCAAGTACCTCCCTTGTGAACAGCGAGGACCCAGGCCTGCCTGCCCTCAGTCCCCGTGGTGAAGCCTGTGATGCTGGTGAAGGTTGGAGCTCTGGCGAAAGCTTTTCCCACACTGAACACACTGGTATGGCTTCTCCCCCGTGTGGATCCGCTGGTGCAGCTTCAGGGTGGATTGCCGGCCAAAGCAGTTCCCACACTCTCCGCACGTGTAGGGCCTCTCCCCCGTGTGGACTCGCTGGTGCCTTTTCAGCTCTGAATTCCACGTGAAGCTTTTCCCACATTCATCACATTTGTAAGGTTTCTTGGCCGAGCGGGCCGGCTGGTGACTGAGACGCTGCAGGTGGTTGCTCAGGCTCCTTCTGCTCCCCTTGCTCTTCTTCAGCTCTCTCAGTGGGTGGCTTTTCAGAGGGGCACCGATGTACTCCAGTTCCCTGCAATGTCTCTGGTAGTGAGCAAAGGGCTTCTGGGCGCTGGGGGTGCTGAACTGCCTCTGGGATAGCCGGGGCTCACTCAGACTTGCCCCTCTGGGTTCGGGACTCTGCAGGCCACTCCCTTTCGGTCTGCCCACTGACAACACACATGGCTTTGCCCCTTTAGCCCCTTCCTGCTGTGGATTCTCCTTGTTGTCACTTTTCGTCCTGGGGGTCTCTACAATTAGAAAGAATATGCTTCATTTCTGGGCTTCGAAGAAAGAACCTCAGCAAAAGAGCTCTGAATACACACAAAGTTTCTCGAAGTGCGGTTCTCCACTGGGCTGCTCACATTAGATACATCTGGGGCACCTGTCAACCAAACAGGCTGCCCTGCTTCCCCACAGCTGCTGGGTCAGAAGCTCTGGAGGTAGGGCCTGGAAGTCTGCAGGTAACAGGGGGAGCCTGGGGGTATTTGACTTATACTAAAGTTAGGGACCATGTTCTCCAACCCCTGCCTCCTTCCTACGTTTGGGAAAAGGTTTAGGAAAGGAGAAATAGGGGGAAGCAAGCCCATCAGAAACTTCAACACTGCAAATACACCCTCACTTATATGGACACTGACCACCACTCTCTCTTCAAATATGATAAATCTAGTGAGTGTGGTGTTTTTGCTCATTACAAGGTTGACAGATAGCATATGTCAACTGGGATATGGGCCAGTCAGGTACTCTCATTACAGAAACTCTATAACTTCTGACTACCAGGATTAAGGATTAGGAGAGAAATGAGTTTGAGTGGCCTGTGGGCAAGTTGGAGGATTCCTGCCATGTGGAAGACCTATTCAACATGGCAGCCACTAGCCACATGTGGCTACTGAGTACTTGGAACATGGCTTGTGTGACTGAGAAACTGAATTTTTATTTAACTTTAAATTAAGATTTAAAAAGCAGCCCACACAATTATGGTCAATTGCTTTTCAACAAGGTTGTCATGGTAATTCAATGGGGGTAAAGATGTCTTTTCAACACGTGGCGCTGGAACAACTGGATTTCTATACATAAAAGAATGAAGTTGGACCCTGACTCACAACACAAAAATTAAGTCAAAATGGATCAAAGACATAAATGTAACAGCTAAATCTCTCTCTTTGAATAGAACAAAGGTGTAAGTCTTTGTGACATTGGATTAGGCAACAGTATTTTAGATATGTCACCAAAAGTACAAGCAAACAAAAAGATAAACTGGATCTCCTCAACATTCAAAACATTTGTGCTTCAAAGGAGACTATCAAGAAAGTAAAAAGATAATCCACAGAATGGGAGAAAACATTTGAAAATTATATATGAGAGTCTGGTGTCCAGATTATGTAAAGAACTTTTGTAACAACAATAAAAAGACCAACCTAGTTTAAAAATGAGCAAAGGATCTGAAATGACATTTCTCCAAAGAAGATATATTAATACAATTGGCCAATAGGCACACAAAAAGATGCTCAGCAGCAGTAGTCATGAGGGAAATAATTCAAAAGCTCCAAGAGACTCCATTTCACACCTAATAGAATGGATATAATCAAAAGCACCAACAGTAACAAGTGTCAACAGGATGTAGAGAAACTGGAATCCTCACAGACTGCTGGAAATAAAATAGTGCAGCCATCTCGGAAAAGTCCAACATCAAAAAGTTAAACAGAGAGTTACCACAGGACCTGGGCTTCCCTTGAGGCTCAGCTGGTAAAGAATCTGCCTGCAATGTGGGAGACCTGGGTTCGATTCCTGGGTTGAGAAGATCCCCTGGAGAAGGGAAAGGCTACCCACTCCAGTATTCTGGCCTAGACAATTCCATGGCCTGTATAGTCCATAGGGTCACAAAGAGTAGGACACAACTGAGCGACTTTCACTGTCACTTTCACCATGCTGCTGCTGCTGCTAAGTCACTTCAGTCATGTCCGACCCTGTGCGACCCCATAGACAGCAGCCCACCAGGCTCCCCCGTCTCTGGGATTCTCCATGCAAGAACACTGGAGTGGGTTGCCATTTCCTTCTCCAGTGCATGAAAGTGAAAGGTGAAAGTGAAGTCGCTCAGTCGTGTCCGACTCTTAGCGACTCCATGGACTGCAGCCTACCAGGCTTCTCCGTCCATGGGATTCTCCAGGCAAGAGTACTGGAGTGGGGTGCCATTGCCTTCTCCGCACTTTCACCATAGGACCCAGCAATTCCACTCCTGGAATTGGTACTGGAATTTCTCTTGGTATAGACCCAAGAGAAATGAAAACAGACACCCGCACGAAAACTTGTACACAAATGTTCACAGCAATATTATTCATATCAGCTAAAAAGTGGAAACAACACAAGTGTCTATCAACTGAAAACAAACAAAAGGCCCACAGAGTGGAATATCATTCAGCCCTAAAAAGGAATGAAGTACTGACACATGCTGAATATGTTAATAGCTCAGTTGTGTCCAACTATTTACAACCCCAGGGACTGTAGCCCGCCAGGCACCTTTGTCCATGGGATTCCCGAGGTAAGAATATTGGAGTGGGTAGCTATCCCCTTCTCCAGGGGATCTTCCTGATCCAGGGATCGAACCTGGATCTCCTGCATTGCAGGCAGATTCTCTGCATTGCAGGCAGGTACCATTTGAACCACCAGGGAAGCACACTGCTATAACATGGGTGAACCTTGAGCATGAGACTTCATCCACTCTGGAATCAAATAAAAGGAGATATAGACAGCATGCAACCCAGCTGCCTCTGCTAAGGCAGAAGGGAGTACATATGGTCAACTTTCTTCAGGATCATGAAGGCCAGGTTATGGGGCAGAACCTCAGCCTGGACCACAGAGCCTTCTTGCTGGATGCCCTAGGTCTCCATTCCTGAGTTTTGAGAATAATCAAATCAAAGTGTTTCATTAACGTCACAGGAGGAGGAAGGGGCAGAAAATAATACCAAGAGAGTCTTTTTGCTCTAATGAGCAGAACCTTGTTTAGGGCCTTTCTAAACACGGGACCGTTTTAAGTGATGAAACTCAGCCACAGCTTGAATGGAAGTTCATCAATGGTCATATGTGAATTTATCTTCACTATGGCATCATCGACTCAATAGACATGAGTTTGAGCAAGCTCTGAGAGTTGGAAGTTGGTGATGGACAAGGAAGCCTGGTGTCCTGCAGTCCATGGGGTCGCAAAGAGTAGGACATGACTGAGCAACTGAACTGATCAGCAGCTCTGAAAGGGACAGAAAAGCAGGCACTAAAACAATCCTCTGTGTACTGGACTGTCAAAGAGTCATGAGAAGAAAACGGTAACAGCACACTTACATATAGTATTACCTCAATTCTAATTAATGGAGTTTGTTAGGGAATCAAGATCTACTATTACATACCATGGAGCAAGTGTCTTTTCTCCAGATGCTTGCTCCATATTGCTCCATACAATATTGAAGAAAAGCTCAATAGCTAATCTGTGGCTTTTCAGAACCCTGAGATGCTTTGATAGAGACGAAGCGCTGATGAGAGGAAGAGAAGACACACAGAGTGTTTACCTGTCTCAGCCAATCTGGAGGTTGGTTCCTGGAGGAGCAGGGATTTTTCCCAATGAGGGGGACTCCGCTGATCCTGAGATCCTGCCTGGAATGTCTCCTCCCTGGGATATCTCCTGGGAGTTTGTGGTTGAAAGTCTGGCAGTTCCTGTTCTCCCAGCTGGGATCCAGTTTTCTCCAAAAGCACCTTCTGGCCCTCCATACAAACAGCCACCTAGGAACAAGTCCCTCGCATTAGAGAACAACTGGAGGACTGACTGAGGGCAGCTTGACCTTTCACTGCTCTGTAATGAATGTTGTTCCCTGGAAATTTCTGATAATGTCCAGGGAGGGTGGGGTCTGGGGGGGTAGGTGTCAATCTTGATAGAGACTGCTGAAACTCTCAAAGGAAGCAAAGGGAAGGATGTATAGAATGACCAAAAGGAACCTGCTCCAAATCAGCCGATACTTCCTGAGTAAATGTCCCCACAGCTTGGCCCCTTTTCAAGGTCTGGGTCAAAATCATCAGAGAGCAGGCACAAATATCAGGGTCAACCACGACACCCATCCAGCAGGTTCCTACCCTATACTGCCCTGCTTCTGCTGGAAACAGGCTCTGTAGGATTAGGAAGCAGTATGGGAAGAGGCATTAAAAACCACCCTTGCTGCTAAGTCGCTTCAGTCGTGTCTGACTCTGTGCGACCCCAGAGACGGCAGCCCACCAGGCTCCCCCGTTCCTGGGATTCTCCAGGCAAGAACACCAGAGTGGGTTGCCATTTCCTTCTCCAATGCATGAAAGTGAAAAGTGAAAGTGAAGTCGCTCAGTCGTGTCTGACTCTTAGGGACCCCACGGACTGCAGCCTACCAGGCTCCTCCGTCCATGGGATTTTCCAGGCAAGAGTACTGGAGTGGTGTGCCATTGCCTTCTCTGAAAAATCACCCTTATCTATAAATTATTCTGCCCAAGACACTCTTGATTAAGGAAATCTAAATAGTGATATGGCTCTAAGAGAACTGCGCTAACCCTGTTCCCTAACTGCTTCCTCCCTAGGCCCCTACTGGGGTCTAACTTGGGGGTGGGGGTTGGAAGGCATACTGGCCAATTGAGCTGGAGTTCCCTGAGTCAAAGGCAATATGCTGGGACAAGAGCTAGCAAAATGCCCCCCAGATCAAATTCCTACCAACAGTATGACTCTTGTCTACTAAGAATCTTGATTGTAGGAAAGCTTCAAGAGGGATGGGTTGGGGGAGATCTGTCAGCAAAGATTCAAGAGCTCTACTTTCTCTCTGGAGTGCCTGTGGCTGTGTTTTCTGAAAACTTGTTACACCTCCCGTCCCAGCAGGGGTGAGGGGGGTAGGGTTCCAAACAGAGGCCAGAAGCAACGTTTGAAATTCTGGACTCCTCTCTCTAGGGAAGGGTCCAGAGACCAAACACGAACCAGATGAAAAAGAAATCCTGGGACGACAAGGAAGTACCCGCCTTACCCACTGCTTTGGTCCCTTGGCTGCTCGATGAAAATCTTCCACAAGGGTCACGATCTCCTTGCTGCTCACTGGACATCGATGCCTGGCCCGAGCCTGGATCTCCGCGGGCAGGATATTCAGGAACTGCTCCAGCACCAACAGCTCCAAAATCTGCTCCTTGGTGTGCACCTCGGGCTGCAGCCACTGACGGCACAGCTGCCAGAGGTGGGAGAGTGCCTCCTGGGGTCCAGACGCCTCTTGATAACAAAACCGTCTAAAACTCTGGCGGGAGAGCTCAGGATCGGGCCAGTCTTCTTGCAGAGCGGGTTCCCGTTTTTCTTCTAGCTTTGCTATTATATGTCTCTCCTGCTTGGAGAAAGCCTGAATATGGGACTGCGAGCTCCAAGTTATCTCCATCTTAGCCGCCATTTTTGGGCTCAGGAGCCAGCTTCTCTCTCCTTGTAAACAGGTCAAGCCTTCGGGACCATGGCCCTGAATACCAGAAAGATGCTAGAAACGAAGGTCCTCTGAGGATGTTGGAAAGGAAAGGATGCAGACAGAGGCTCCTCGTTCGCTGGCCTTGAGCCCAAACTTCTGACGACAACACAGTCCCTGGGAGTGGGAAGTTTTTGTTTTCCTGCCAGCGTCTTGAAATGTCTTGCAAAGGCGAAAAGTCATAATGTCCTAAAAGGAAACTGGGGAAAATATTGCTTGCATTTTAGCGACAAGCACAACAGGTCTCAGGGGAAATGCGCAACGGAAACAAATGAGCTGGCAGGAATTCCTGGGAAAACTTTAGATTGTCATCCAGGTAGCCTACACCACCTCTCTCGCATCTTCCTCAGGCCGACCTCCAGCATCTCGCCGGGCGTTACAGAGCGAGCCCAGGCATGCCCCGGCGCACGCCGAGGTTTGGTAGTTAGCGGAAACCTCCTGCGGGCGAGCAAAGTTCACGGAGGCGCGCCGGCTGCCCGCCCCCGAAGCACCGAGGCCCAGCTGCTCCGGCCTCTGAGGACGCCGGGCTTCGCGCCCTAGCTGGCCGGAGCTCGGCCAAGCTGCAGCACTCTGGCGCGCGGCTCGATTACGTGGCCTGTACGAGCTGGGGGTGGCGCCTGCGACGGCAGCGCGATCGACAGCCCTGCAACCCGCGCCCACCTGCACGCGACTCACCTCTCTGGGGACCCGGGAGCCACGGCTGGGGGCGGGGCAGAAGCCTCTTGTCGCGGACACTCCCACGAGCTGCTGTGGAATTCCGTCACGGGAGGGCCCGCCTCCTGCGCAGAGGGATTGGCTCCTCGGAAGCGTCCTAGCTCGCCTATTGGCTTCTGAGTCTACCGATGCTGGCCGCTGTCGCAGTGCAAGTAGGGAGTTGCAGTCCGTTTCCACGACTCGCGAGCAAGCGCAGTGGACCTATCCGAGCCCGCGCTCTGGGCGCCGACTTCCGGCCCGGAGGCTGAGCGAGTCTGGGAAGTCGCGGGTGCGTCTACCCGTGATCGCTCAGCTTCCTGGCGTCCCGGGGCTCTTCGCTGGCAGTCGTTGCAGAGGCAGTTGGGCCAGGACTGTCCCAGTCCCTGTGCTCGACCGCAGACTCCCTCCGGCCAGTGACCCTGCCCCCGCTAGTGCATTGGCGGTCTGTGGTCTTGTTTCCTAGTCTTCAGCCGCAGGTCCTAACCCAGCACCGAGTGCACCAGGAGTACTCAGGGGGCCATCCTGGATGACGAGTGAAAAGTTAATCGGCCAGACTCCACATCCTCATTGTACTTTCCGCTGAGCGTTTTGGGTGTGGCCAGAGAGAAACACATTTTTGAGAGAGGAGTATTTTTAAATGAACTATGAATGGGATATTAGGAATCAGAGTGCAGGTCCGCCTTCTGCATGGAACTAGAGTAGCATTCATTGAATTATTCTTCATCGTTAGAAGGTGTGGGGTGTATGGAAAGGTGTAAGGCAAGGAGTATAGTTTCTAGTCCCGGCCTTGCTGCTGAGAGACTGTGCTCGGTGATGCTCCTTCGTTAAAAAGCACTGCTCACAGTACAGTGCTTTGGAAGAAAGGCAACCTGAATCCGTTTTTTACTAGTTGGTGATGGACAGGGAGGCCTGGCGTGCTGCGATTCATGGGGTCGCGAAGAGTCGGACATGACTGAGCGACGAAACTGAACTGAACTGAAACAGACTTGGGCCTTTGGAGGAGGAGTGGAATGGAAAGTGGCACATAATTGTAGAAAGCTTCTATCTTACATCCTCCCAATTTAGCAATTTCCAGGAAATTTGGAATTTTTCTCACCCCAGCTGTATGTAAAATCCCAGGGAATTCTGACAGGCCCAGCCTATGTGAGTTGCCCACTCCTGGGGTTGGAGGAAGGGTACTGTAATGAATAGCCCCACCAGAGGCAGTGGAATAGAGAGGGACTTTTTCACAAAGGGAGAAAGATGCTTCTGTCCAAAGTGGGGAAGGAATGCTGGAAAATAAATGCATTTCTTATCCACACTGTGTGTGTAGTGGTGGTGGTGGTGGGAGGAGGGTGTGATATTAATGAAGAGGTTAATACTTTTCCCTCCTAAGAAAATGAGGAATTGGGAAGCTGGATCCAAGCTTCTGGGAGTAGGCAGGACAGGGACAAGCCATAGGCATGTGGGGAGCATGAGTAGGGACAGATGGATAACACTGTGAGGAACCATTTGGGGAATTTATCCACAGAAATCAGGCTAGCAAGAAAAGGATGCTTTCTGATATTTTTGGTGCTTTGGCTCCTTGGCTTGGATTGGAGAAGGAGTAAAGGAAAGGACAGAAATAAACAGTAAGAACTAGACTGAAGGAAGAGGGGGTGATTTTATGTTGTCTTTTCTTCTATTCTTCTCAGCCTCGCTTCAAAGTTGAGCCTTTTTCAACTATGAGTCTGGGTCTGCCCATCTATTACAGGCTCAGGTCTCTGATTCTAGAAAGACACATTTCACTGGTATCCAGGAGACCTGCTTCCCAGTGATAAGAGATGGAATCTGAACTGCAGGATGGTAGTAACAGCCAGTGAACCAAGCAGGTTGAAGCAAAGCATGACTGCAGTAAAGAGCCCCCAGGCACAACCATCCTCAAGCAAGGACTCCACACAGGACAGCAATCAGCCCTGCATGGCAAGCCAGAGCCCCGACTATGAAGCTTGCCATCAGCACTTTGGGCAGTGTTGCTTCCAGGAAGTGGAGGTGAGGAGCACCTGGTCCCCATGAGAAGGTAGCTGGTCCCCATAAAGGTTTTAGCAAACTCTGAGAACTCTGCTGTCAGTGGCTGAGGCCTACTGCTGCTGCTGCTGCTAAGTTGCTTCAGTCGTGTCCGACTCTGTGTGACCCCGTAGACGGCAGCCCACCAGGCTCCCCCGTCCCTGGGATTCTCCAGGCAAGAATACTGGAGTGGGTTGCCATTTCCTTCTCCAAGGCATGAAAGTGAAAAGTGAAAGTGAAGTCGCTCAGTCGTGTCCGACTCTTAGCGACCCCATGGACTGCAGCCTACCAGGCTCCTCCATCCATGGGATTTTCCAGGCAAGAGTACTGGAGTGGGTTGCCATTGCCTTCTCCGGGCTGAGGCCTAAGACACACTCAAAAGAGCAAATCCTAGAGCTGCTGGTTATGGAGCAGTTTCTGCCAGAAAAGGTTCAGAGCTGGATGAGCGAGCAGTGCCCAGAGAATGGTGAGAAAGTTGTGGCTCTGGTTGAGGATGTACAGAGAGCAGCCAGGCAACAGGTAAGAAAAGGCAGTCAGAACCCTGTGGTTTTTGTCATGAAGAAGTTGGTGTGAGCAGCACAGGAATCCAGTTACTGGAGAGGTGCTTAGTTGAGAAATTCCAGAATTCATCTGCTGCCCAGAGAGTATTATTAATAGCTATATTGCATTGATCTTATGTCCTTCATCAATGGGAAAAATTTCTCAAATTTCTCATTTGCTGAAATAACTTAGACATTCATATATTCAGTGAATGCTTAGAGTCACTAATTAAAGTGGTAAAACACTCATCAGAGTTCTCCAAAACAAGGCCAGGGAAAGAACAATTCTTCACTCAGCAAGTCAGGAAAATTAGAGATGTTAGTGAATTTAAATCTAATCTCTCTTGCTAGAAGGTTCCTTGAAGGAATGTGCCATGTGTTGTACACTAAACAAAGTCACACTACAGCCAGTCCCTGCTGTCTGGATTAAGTGGTCAGTTTGAAACAGTAATGAGTTTCACATGATGCCCGCATGTGGCGGGAAAGATTCAGTCTGAGATCTGATCAGTGTAACATTCTCGTATATTTCAGAAGAAGGGGGTGGTGTGAAAAGCATAGGAAAAGGAACAGTAACATGAAGGCTTCAGTTGTGGGTCAGGGGAGGGCTAGCCTGAGTGTGACTGTGTCTGGAGCAGGAGGCAGCCCACTGGCGCTCTGAGTCTGCATGGCTGGATTGGGATGTGCTTGTGTTTTCCAGGGAGGAGGCGGATGTGCATACCAGCTGTAGGAGGAAGAGTTGGGGGATGGGGTTGTAAATAAAATTTCATAAGATTGAGGATTGAGAGGTTCTGACATAACTTGGAGGGAGGAGCAGTGTGGTGACGATGCATCAGAAATGGGGGAGATTAATATAAAATCCATGGTTGGGCGACTGTTGATAGTAACTAGGCTGGATGTAGAAGTGCAGGAGAGCATCTGTATGAAGTCAGAGTTTGGAGAGGAGACTAAGCAAGGCAGAATCCCCCTGTTATCACAGTCATCCTAGACCCCTTGCCACTTATGTATGGACCATCTCTCCCTACTGTCCAGCACCACCTCAGAACCAGACGCTTCATGTGAATGACAACAACACAGAAATGTAAGCGTTAAAACAGCTCTTTGAAACCCCTTAGGGAGGGAAAGGGAAGCAGGAAGTAGAAGTGAGACTCCAGCTGCCTCTCATCATCTCTCCTCTGTCACTTTAGGCAGGAATTTGTAGTGACAGATGATGGGGTCTGTCCCCAGGTCCTGGAATCGGGGAAGGATCTGAAAATGCCCATCGATGAGACAGCTCTCTTGGGGGCAACAGAGAATCACTGAGATCCCACCCCAAAAGAGTTGGACTTGACTTAGTGACTAAACAACAGACACCTGAACAGGGGGTTCATCCAGGGGAATGGACTGTGAAGGGGTCACAGAGCTCAGCCCAGAGACCGTGGGCGCAGTCAGAAGCTTAAGCAGGAGCCTCCGCCCTCCCCCTGGGGTGGGAGGGACAATCATCTACTGGAAAGTGCAGGTCTGAGCTGGAGTTGGACCCTGGCCTCCAGGTTAAATGCCTTGGAGATACATCCAAAAATCAATACTTCAAATTTTAGTTGATGGTACTAGCACTTAAAATGGGGGCAGAGATCCTTTGTGTGTTAACTTAATTTTTTTATTACAGTTTAATATTACTGCCTCTGAATCAGGTATTATTAAAGCATGTTGACCTCACCTTCTGCAAAGCAGTTCTTCATGAACTTGAAAACATAACCCCCTTCTCCATCTAGCTTAATTTCTTCCTAAATACATTTCTTATACTTTTTTTCTTCCATGGCTCTTTTTTTTGAAATTTGTCTTAGTGTTTTAGGAAAATTTTAATCAAAAATTTAACTAAAATTAATTGAGGTGAAATTAATCACCTAATGTAAAATTAGTCATCTCAAGTGAACCATTCAGCTGCATTTAGTACAGTCACAAGGTTGTACTATGATCACCTCTAGTGTGTTTCAAAACAGTTTTCACTCCCTCCCACTCCACCTCTCCCAAATAAACCCCATGCTCATTAAGGAGTTGCTCCTCATTCTCTCTCTATGGATTTGCCTGATTTGGACATTTTACAGGAAGAATCCTACAATACATGACCTTTTGTTTCTAGCCTCTCTCATTTATGTTTCCAGTCTACAAAGTATCACTCCTTGGTCTGTTTCTAGGGCTGTGTAATATGTCACTGGAGAAGGAAATGGCAACCCACTCCAGTATTCTTGCCTGGAGAATCCCAAGAACAGAGGAGCCTGGTGGGCTACTGTTCATAGGGTCACAAAGAGTCGGACACGACTGAGTGACTAGGCATGATATGCCACTGCATAGCCAGCCAAGGGTCTGTCTTTGTAAGTCTCCTTCTGTGAAGCACTTTGGCTGCATACATTTCTAGATTAGCTGAAGGCTACTGCTGCCTTTTCTGCTTAATTCAAAACTGTCATTACAGGTTATTAAGTAAGTAATTTTTTAAAGCCACCTCATCTTTATGTAACTCAGATCCTAGAGAAAAACACTGTGTCTTCATGCGGTTTAAAAAGGCAAGCTTCTGTTGATGAAATGGAAAACCTTCTGAGTTTACCTGCTTTTGTATTTTTCAAGAAAAGTGAATACACTATCAGTATCTCTGAAAACCTTGCTGTTTAGAATTTATTTTACTTTGAATCCTTGGGAACATCTGTGCTCTTTGGTGTCTGATTTCTGAGGCTCAGGGGTCTGAGTAAAGGGGACAGGGCTCATCATGTTCCACGTTCGGCTCTGACAGCTTGCTGTGCCCGCAGGTGGCTCAGATCCCAGGTGGTGAAGCCTCCCCAGGGGTCACCGAACTCTGAGTGTCCTCTGAAGTTCCGCTAGTAAGTTAGCAAAATGTACCATTTCCTTTGTACTATTCTTGAAGGTGGGGGTCTGAGAAATAATTCATTCTCTGGGTCTGAAAAAATAAAAGGATTGAGTTCCTGTGGTATTTTTAAGAGCATTATGATTATCTCTGGGTGGTTGGGCAAGGAAACATTCTCTCCCCCCGCTATATATATATACCATGCACATATTTCTTTAAAATGAAAAAAAAAACTTTTTATTTTAAAAAAGCTATTGTGTCAGGAGGGATCTAGTAAAAGAAACTTTTTAATACAGAGACAGGCAATTGGCTATGGCAGTGGTCCTGAAACCTGACTCACTGGAGGGCATGTTAAACAGAACCCCAGGCCTCACCCCAGAGCTGCTGATTCTTTAGATCTGAGGTGGAGCCCAGGAATATGCATCTCTGGTGCGCTCCCAGGTGCTGCTGGGGCTGCAGGCTTTGGCACCCCACTTACAACCTCTGCTCTGTGACTGTTATGTGGAGACTGCCCTCTGGCAGGGGCTGTTTTCTCCCCTAGCCTGGCTTACTCCAAAGGTCTCTGGGAACCTTCCACAGAAGAGGGGTCTCAGAGACCAGGAGACAGGTGCTGGGGCCCAGGTGAGCTGTGTTTGACACCTTTTGTCTCTTTAAGTTTCCATTTCACCTTGCACTCCCACTCTCCCTAAAAATCTTTTTTTCTGGAGATGTTAGAAAAATTATGTGGTCCACTGAGTTTCTCTTGGGTTGTCCCCTTGTTCTGTCCACTGACATCATGACATGGCTCTTTACCCACCCTGATCCTTCTCTGGGAGGCCTGACCTCTCACTGCCTTGCTCTCTCCCTGATTTGATAACCATGGTCCTGCTCTGCCCCAGTGACAACTGGCCTGGATCAGAGAACACGCAGAGACCCCAGATAGTAAGGGAAACAGGGCAAGGGAAAAGCCTAAGACTTCTTCCACAAGGGAGACTAGAGTGAAAGCCCACAAGACACCAGCAACTGGGGAAGAAAAATCAAGGGTGAAGCACAAGAGCCTGACTCAGCAGATGGGACAGAGGCAGGCAAGACAGAGATATCAAGAACAAAAGAGAACTGGAAATGGGATGATACAAAGGAAGAAGAAATTAATGAGCCTCTTCCGAGGTCCCAGTAAGTCTCTGGGTGCTCCGAGCTAAAAAGAGGCTGGGCAGGCACGCCAGTGTCAGGAAGGCAACAAGGAGCTTCTCCACGGAGAGTAAGGAGAAACCTGCATCCCAGCAGAGGATGAACCCCTATAGGCTTCATACTGGGAGGATACCTGCACACATCTTCTGTGTGGGAAAAACTGCTCTCACTGATCTCAGAGTTGTCTCTCTCACCACCACCCAGTTCCCAAACTGGAAAAGGCTTCTAAATGTCATGAATGTGGGAAAAGCTTTAGTCAAAGTTCTTATCTTGCTTGACACCAAAGAATCCAGAGAGAAACCTCCCAAATGCAGTGAGTGTGGGAAAGGCTTCAGCGAGTGCTCCAGCCTCAATGCTCACTTGAGAACTCACACAGGAGAGAGACCCTCCCAGTGTAGGGAATGTGGGAAAAGCTTCAACCAGAGCTGCAGCCTCACTGTTCCCCAGAGGACCCACATGGGGGAGAAGCCATATTAGTGTGCGGTCTGTGGGAAAAGATTCAACAACAGCTTCCAGTTCATCACTTATGGTGAGTCCACGCTGAGGAGAGCCCCACAGTTGTGGGCAGTGTGAGGAAAGCTTCAACAACGGCTCCCCCTTGAGAGCCCACCACAACCCTACACGAGGGAAAAGCCTCACCAGTGCTCTCAGAGTGAGAAAAGCTTCACCAAGAGACCTGCCCTGAATGGTCCAGTGGTTTTCCCCACTTTCTTCAATTTAAGTCTGAATTTGTCAATAAGAAGTTCATGATCTGAGCCACAGTCAGCTCCCGGTCTTGTTTTTGCTGACTGTATAGAGCTTCTCCATCTTTGGCTGCAAAGAATATAATCAATCTGATTTTGGTGTTGACCATCTGGTGATGTCCATGTGTAGAGTCGTCTCTTGTGTTGTTGGAAGAGGGTGTTTGCTATGACCAGTGCATTCTCTTGGAAGAACTCTATATTAGCCTTTGCCCTGCTTCATTCTGTACTCTAAGGCGAAATTTGCCTGTTACTCCAGGTGTTTCTTGACTTCCTACTTTTGCATTCCAGTCCCCTATAGTGAAAAGGACATCTTTTCGGGGTGTTAGTTCTAGAAGGTCTTGTAGGTCTTCGTTGAACCATTCAACTCAGCTTCTTCAGCATTACTGGTTGGGGCATAGACTTGGATTACTGTGATATTGAATGGTTTGCCTTGGAAATGAACAGAGATCTTTCTGTTGTTTTTGAGATTGCATCCAAGTACTGCACTTTGAACTGTTTTGTTGACTAAGATGGCTACTCCATTTCCTCTAAGGGATTCTTGCCCACAGTAGTAGATATAATGATCATCTGAGTCAAATTCACCCATTCCAGTCCATCGTAGTTCGCTGATTCCTAGAATGTCGATGTTCACTCTTGCCATTTCCTGTTTGACCACTTCCAATTTGCCTTGATTCATGGACCTAATATTCCAGGTTCCCATGCAATGTTGCTCTTTACAGCATTGGACCTTGCTTCTATCACCAGTACCATCCAGAATTGGGTGTTGTTTTTGCTTTGGCTCCATCCCTTCATTCTTTCTGGAGTTATTTCTCCACTGATCTCCAGTAGCATATTGGGCATCTACCAACCTGGAGAGTTCATCTTTCAGTGTCCTATCTTTTTGCCTTTCCATACTGTTCATGGGGTTCTCAAGACAAGAATACTGAAGTGGTTTTCCATTCCCTTCTCCAGTGGACCACATTCTGTCGGACCTCTCCACCATGACCTGGCCATCTTGGGTGGCCCCACATGGCATGGTTTAGTTTCACTGAGTTAGACAAGGCTGTGGTCCATGTGATCAGATTGGCTAGTTAGTTGTCTGTGATCGTGGTTTCAATCTGTCTGCCCTCTGATGCCCTCTCTCAGTGCCTACAGTCTTACTTGGGTTTCTTTTACCTTGGACGTGGGGTATCTCCTCTCGGCCGCCACCCCTGGCCTTGGATGTGGGATAGCTCCTATCAGCTGTTCCTGCGCCATTGCAGCCTTATGACTATACAGTGGAAGTGCGAAACAGATTTAAGGGACTAGATCTGATAGACAGAGTGCCTGATGAACTATGGACGGAGGTTCATGACATTGTACAGGAGACAGGAATCAAGACCATCCCCAAGAAAAAGAAATGCAAAAAAGCAAAATGGCTGTCTGAGGAGGCCTTACACTCCCACTCCTGGGTGTGTGGTGATCAGGGAAACTGGGATACAGCTGCTGGACTCCTGGAATTCTTCGAGTGCCTCCACTCTCCAAACCACCTTACCCTCTAGTCTGCTGGGCAGGAGAAGGAACCCAGAGTACTAAAGCACCCAGGCCTTGCCTGTCAGTGTTTTAGGAGTGTCTGGAGCAGACAGAACTGGAGAATATCTTCAGTTATTCATTCATTCAAAAAATATCTGATTGCCTATAAAGTACCAGGTATTACATAGAAGCCAAATAGAAGGCAGTGAGTGAAACACACTGTATTTTCCTTCCAGAACCAGCCTCACTGGGTCCCTCAGAAATAGAGTATATCAGGCAGCACCACCCAGCCCGCAAGCCTCAGGATCTGAGTCCCAGCTCTGCAGGGCCACCCTTCCAAGCTTCCAAGTTCTGATGAACCCAACCTTTCTCCTGTAATCCCATTACTCCCTGCGTGGTCACAGCTTCCTATGGTTGCCCCCTCTGTTACCTTAGTGTCTACATCCCGCTGACAATCAGCCTGATCACTTCACCAGCCAGTTGAGAATAAATTTGAAGTAGGCTGTACAAAAGGCAGCATCCCAGGTCTATTCATTTCCTCAGGTGTGTGACTTATACTCCTGGTTTGCTTCAGCCCTTCAGATACCAATTAAAAAGCCCAGTTTTCCCCTGTACATTTAATACTAGGGCTCTCCATATAGTGTCTATACCTCCCTTCCTCACTGAAACATTTTAACTAATTGATACAATTTTTCAGTTGACAGTATTCCTTTTATCCCAAGGACTGCTAACCACTTCCTACAGACAAGATTGAAAAATATTCTCACAACCCAGAGTACACTGAAGTCTACACACCTTACCTTTTCACACATCTGCTCTGGTTCCTCAGCCTAAAATGGCAGATGGGGTCACAGCCAAAGCCAGAGCCAACCTTTCAGGCCTCCTACCAGACTTCTCTTGTCACCTCCCTTCTGCCTCTGCTGTGAGGGACTGCCTTACCAGTCAGTTTGGGGACAGCCAGGACTTCTGGGGTCCTGGGCCAGACTGTGCCCGTGGCATTGCTGACATAACAGGCAAATTCTTGCTTTCATCATCATCAGCTCCAGCTTCCATGCATTCCTGTTGCTCATCCTCAGCTTGGCTTCTGGGTAGAGACCAAGAAAAGGACAGAGGGGTTTCACATGTGCAGGTCACAGGATGCTAGCATTTAACCTGGCTCTGTAGGACTTTGAACTTATGCCACCCTGTTCTGGCATCTGGAGGAAGCTGTGCTCCTGAAACTGCTTGGGCATTCCCTGTACAGTTGGCCATTCCAGTGGCACTTCTGGAGTTTTCCATAAATTGGGGATTTACTGAGATTTGCAAATCAAGTCTGGGTTTCCTAGTAGTCCCAAGGCACACCTGCTATCATGGGTCAAGTGACTTGCATAGTGACTAAGTGAAAGAGCTAGATTTTGAACCTGAGTCAAATCAATTTCGAAACCTTGAATTTTTCACTCTCTCAACATTCTGGCTACCAATTTCTGTGAAACCTTGAAACACAGACCTTATACTACATGCTCAAACCACCAGGGCAGCCTTGTTGTGGCAGGGGCCATAGGCCCAGCCTCCTTGGGAGGAGGAAGGCACAGCTGAGGTTTCATGTCACACCCATTATGACCAACTACCTTCCAAGGATGCTGTCATCCCTGGCACTAATTAAGAGCTAGTTAATCACACAGTATAGATTAGACATGACCCAAAGAACTTTTATAGCCCAAAGTGAGAAAAAGCAGAAAGAGACCAATTAAAAAGAAACAAAAGGAGACATCAGAGATCTCACTTTTTGCAGAGGATGGTCAAGAGGTACCCCTTCCATGGAGGCATGGTATGTGTGACTGGATAGAACAGAAGAGTAAGAATCCCAGTGCCCTGCCTGACAGCAGCAGGGTCTTATCAGTCTGGCCAGCTAGGCCTCTCCAATAAAAACTTCATTTCTACTTCACTTTGCTAAGTTTGGGTGAGAAGGCACAGATTTTTTTCTCCCATTCAAGTCAGTGTTACCTAATGGAAATGTTTTGACTATTAGGTGGATCCAGTGTCCAGTCCCAGCTCAGCTCCATAGTAACTGACCTTAGGGAAAATATTCAACTTCTCTAAGCTACTGTTTGTCATGTGAGCATAACTATGCTGGCCTTGCAGCATAGTGAAAAAGATTAGAAATACTATTTGTAAAGCATCTGGCCCAGGGCTTTGGCACATACAAGATGCAAAGTAAATGGTTTGTGGTGGTAGTAACAGAAGCTCCACCTTAAAGGAACTCCTTGGTAGCATATCTCACTACTTGATATGTATTTATTGGTTTAATGTCTATCATCTGTATAAGAATGTAAGGTTCTTGGAGAATGGGTGATTTGTTCATCGCTGAATCACAGCACCAGATAAATATTTTGTAAAGGAATGAAAGGGCAAAACAAGACAAGGAAGTCTGGGTCTTTATACCTGATTAACTGGGTGTCCAGTACTTAAGCATTATAAAGACTATGAAAGGAGACAGACTGGTCTCTGGCTGAAATGTCCCTGAGCTCTCTCTTTCTCCCCTTGGTGTCCATTCCATGGCTCCAGGGCGGGATTTCCGAGCTTCACCACCATCGACATTTGGGACTAGACAGGTCTTTGTTGTCTGTGTCTATGGGTGGCCTATGCATCACAGGATGTCTAGCCGCACCCTTGGCCTCCACCTACTAGCTATGAGGAGCACCTGCCAGTCCTGGCAATGATTGCAGATTCTGCCAAATATCTTTGAGGGGCAACATGGCCCACGGTTAAGAACCCCTGGTCTTGGGGCACTATCATTAGGCCAGGCTGGTACAAGGGTCTCCCATCTGCCACATGGTCTTCCTACAGGGCGAGCAGATTCTTGACTTTCTACAAATCTAATCCAATTGAATAAACTTCTCTGCTCAAAAACCTTCAAGACTACCTAAGACTGCTGAAAGAAGCCCAGACCACCTAACTTGCAGGGCTCTCCCTTGCATTCAAGACCTAACCTACACCTCCAGCCTCACTGCCCACTCTCCTATACACAGCCTACAATCCAGCACAAGTGAGCTGCTCCCATGTCTTGGAACAGGCTCCCTGCTTTCCAGCCTTAGTGCCTTTGCCCCTCCCCACCCAAACTTCACAAGACATGATTTCATTCTTTCCAAAAAAATTGAACACTGTGGGCTGCTAGTCTCTATTCCACCCATAAGGTATCTGATGTCTTCAGTTCAGTTCAGTTGCTCAGTCGTGTCTAACTCTTTGCAACCCCATAGACTGCAGCACACCAGGCCTCCCTGTCCATCACCAACTCCCGGAGCTTGCTCAAACTCATGTCCATCGAGTCAGTGATACCATCCAACCATCTCATCCTCTGTTGTCCCCTTCTCCTGCCTTCAATCTTTCCCAGCATCAGGGTCTTTTCAAATGAGTCAGTTCTTCACATCAAGTGGCCAAAGTATTGGAGTTTCAGCTTCAACATCAGTCCTTCCAATGAATATTCAGGACTGATTTCCTTTAGGATGGACTGGTTGGATCTCCTTGCAGTTCAAGAGACTCTCAAGAGTCTTATTCAATACCACAGTTCAAAAGCATCAATTCTTCGGCACTCAGCTTTCTTTATAGTCCAACTCTCACATCTATACATGACTACTAGAAAAACCATAGTTTTGACTTGAAGGACCTTTGTTTCCAAAGTAATGTCTCTGCTTTTTAATATGCTGTCTAGGTTGGTCATAGCTTTTATTCTAAGGAGCAAGCATTTTTTAATTTCATGGCTGCAGTCGCCATCTGCAGTGATTTTGGAGCCCAAGAAAATAAAGTCTGTCACTGTTTCTATTGTTTGACCCATCTATTTGCCATGAAGTGATGGGACCGGATACCATGATCTTTCTGAATGTTGAGTTTTAAGCCAACTTTTGTACTCTCCTCTTTCACTTTCATCAAGAGGCTCTTTAGTTCCTCACTTTCTTCCATAAGGGTGGTGTTATCTGGATATCTGAGGTTATTGATGTTTCTCCTAGCAATCTTGATTCCAGCTTGTGCTTCATCCAGCCCAGCATTTCTCATGAGGTACTCTGTGTACGGTGTACTCTTTATACACATACACAGTAGCGTTTGAACTATGGTGCTGGAGAAGACTCTTGAAGAGTCCCTTGGATGGCAAGGAGATCAAACCAGTCAATCCTAAAAGAAATCAACCCTGAATATTTATTGGAAGGGCTGACAATAAAGCTGAAGCTCCAATATTTGGCCATGGGACTTGAAGAACCAACTCATTGGAAAAGACTCTGATGCTAGGAAAGACTGAGGTCAGGAGGAGACGGGGGTGGCAGAGGATGAGATGGTTGTATTGCATCACCAAATCAACGGACAAGTTTGAGCAAACTCCACGAGATAGTGAAGGATAGGGAAGCCTAGCGTTCTGCAGTCCGTGGGGCCACAAAGAGTGGGAACCGACTTAGCGACTGAACAATAACAACACAGTAACTTATCCTGACATCAATCCTATAAAGCCAATTCTGTTATCATCCTCTAGATGAGAAAATTGCAACAGTGTTTAAGTGACTGTGTAATCACAGAAGTAGGACTAGAACTCGCCTCTAACCCAATGCTTTTTCCCCTACATTTTAATTTTTCATGTACCAAAAGTACTGCAAAACATTCTCACTTAAAAAAATGAATTCTCTCATCTCTTATCTCCAAAATTACACTCCCTTTCAAGAGGAAATAACTGTTTAGTTTGTGTATCTTGCTGAACCATAATCTGCAATTTTGCCTGCTTAGTATATCTTCAAGCTTTTCTGTTTCAATATATCAACCTCATTTTTTTTTAAACTCCTGTTTTTGACATTCCCCATTACAAGTTCACTCTTAAATCATTTTCCTTTTGATGAACATTCAGATACTTTCCTAATTTTCACATGTGTGTGTGATTCTGGATTGGGATATTCTGGATATATTGTGAAGAGGGAGCTGATGGGTTGGGATGACAGTGTGAGGAAAAGAATAGTGGCGGCTTCTCCCTGCCTTTATTCTGACCCCACATCATCCATCTATCAGTTATAAACAACCTGGTTGCACAGTGAGAGTAGCTCTCCATCAGCATATAAATGGAGAGAACTGGGATGTGAAACAGACTAATAAACCTCCTCAGGGTAAATATTCCATCTTTTGATTAAGTATAACTCATCTTTGTTAGATCAGTAAGGACATGGCAACCCACTCCAGTGTTCTTGCCTGGAGAATCTCATGGACGGGGAGCCTGGTGGGCTGCCGTCTATGGGGTCACACAGAGTCGGACACGACTGAAGTGACTTAGCAACAAGCACTCGAACATGCACTACCTGTTTTGATCCTTACATTGTTCCTGCCATCTACTATATTCATTTTTCAGGTGATGAAAAAGAGTGTCATAGAGGGTTAATAAAACATAAACCTGGGACATCTTGATGTGGAAGCAAGCAAGAAATGCTCAAGGCATATGGGAACAAGTCAAAAAAACAAAAGTCAGCTTGAATGGACTCCCAGTGGTTAAACAGGGGAGAACAATATAATGATATTAACAAGTTATAAACCATAGAATAAAACAGGAAACATTGATTCTGTAAGATATACATAAATAAAAGAGTAAACTGAGTTTAATTAGTATCAGGATATGTAAGTAGTTTGAAAGTGCATGTGCGCATGCTAAGTTGCTTCAGTCATTTCCAACTCTTTGTGCCCCCATGGACAGTAGTTCGCCAGGCTCCTCTGTCCATGGGATTCTCCAGGCAAGAATACTGGAGTGGGTTTTCACGCCTTCCTCCAGTGTATCTTCCTAACCCAGGGATTGAACCCACATCTCTTAGGTCTCCTGCGTTGATAAGCGGGTTCTTTACCACTAGTGACACCTGGGAAGCCTCGGTTTCAAAGTACCTCCCCATAAAATACTTAATTACAAAGTAGGAAATAATGTAACAGTCTAACAGACACCATCCTCACTTAGTGATCCAAGTAACATCATTAACAATGAGAGACACTGAAATTTACACCACTTAGCTTGCTTGGGCTGCCACAACTGACTACCATAGACTGAGTGACTTGAACAACAGGAATTAATTTTCTCACAATTATGGACCCTGGAAACCCAAGGTTAAGGTTCTGGAAGAACTGTTCCCGGTGAGGGCTTGTTGCTGGCTTACAGAAGCTTGCTTTCCTTTCAGTGTGTGGAGAAAGACCTTCCTCTCCTTCCTCTCCTTGTAAGGTCACCAATCCCATCAGACTGGGGAGCGGGCACACCCTTATGATATCCCTTAACTCTAATTACTTCCTAAAGGTCTTATGACCAAATGCAATTAATTGTATTGGGGCTTAGGGCTTCAATGTATGAGTTTGGGGTATGGTAGATAATTCAGTCCGTAGCATCACCTGATAGCATGCAATGAGAAGAAGGCAACATCACGTCTGAGGAGTTCCTGACAAAGATAACCTGAATCTAACTATAAGGAGCCATAAACTCAAACAGGGATATGTCCCACTGAATAACTCGATGATCTTTTAAAGTGTCAGGGTCCCAAAAGTGAAGAAAAGATGGAGGAACCATTTCAGACTGACAGAGACTAAGGAGACATGACAGTTACATGCGATATATGATTTGGAACAGAATCCTTTTGCTATGAAAGACACACAGGGACCACTGATAAAAGCGGAATGGGGTCTCAGGATTAAATAGTATAATGTATTGATGCTCATTTAGTAATTTTGATGTCTACATGGAGGTCCTATAGGAGAATGTCCTTGTTTGTTATAGATACACCATAAAATATTTGAGGGAAGACAGAGTATCATATTGTCAACTTACTCTCAAATGATCTGGGGAGGGGAAAACCCTTTATATCACGCTTCCAACTTTTCTGTAGGTTTATGATTATCTCAAAAAGAAAAAAAATTGGAAGAGGCAGAAGTTTTAGAGTCAAATGCATTTGGGTCTTATTCCCAGCCCTACTACTGTGTGCTGTGAGCATGTTTCCCCTTGGGCTACAATGTGCTCATCTTAAAATGGGGATGGTATAGGTTATCATGAGGATTAGAGGAGATTCATGTAAAGAGTTTAGATTGTTACCTAGCCCAGGGTAAGTACCCAGTAAAGTCAATGTGTTCAAATCATCTTTATAGTCAAATAAACGACCTTTTCACCCAATCATTAGCCTGTAATTTCACACTCACATAATACAGCATAAGTTTACCAAGCCAAAGTCACTTTTCAGTTCCTATTTCTCATCATCTCCTTTATTCCAACGTCTAACCACAGCTGTGGGATTGAGCTTGAAGGCTGTGAAGACAGGGGAAGGACTGACTATTTTCATTGGAAGTTTCAAAACTTAGTCACCGAACTCATTTTGCCAGTTTACAGTGGAGGTTAGGATCTGAACAGATTCTGAAGGGCTCTCTGAGACGGGATACTAAACTTACTTAAATCCACTGACCAGACCAGCATCTTCAAATGCTGTACATTTCTATTTTACTAATGTTGGTGAACCTTTTATACTTCTTGGTATTTCATTTTTTTTCTTTTTTTTTTGAATTTCCAACTGAATAAGGCATCAAACATATTTTTTTCATCTGAAACCTAGAAATGGAACATAAAAGTCCTCAAAACAAGGAGCTGCCCTCACATTTAATTGTTTTTCCCAATTTTTTAAAAATTAATTTTTAATTGGAGGATAATTGCTTTGCAATGTTGTGTTGGCTTCAGCTCTTCCTATTTTTGACTTTGTTTCATGCCCACCATTGAGAATGGAGGACAAACACATGTGCACTTTGATGATGCTGTATGTTGTCCCCATGATGCATTCACGTCTCAAGCTTTTTCTCCTCCCTCTAATTCTGTCTTACCATGCCCCTAACTGCAAGTTAGATTTAAACTGTCCTGTACTTTCCATAGGGAGACTCTGCAGAACTCTGAAGTGTTTGAACAGAATGCCTATTTATTTTCTTTATATTTTCCCCCAAGTAAGTTTGCAGTGGCTGAGCGGGTAAAGAATCTTCCCTGCAATGCAGGAGGCACAGGTGACACTGGTTTGATCCCTGGGTCAGGAAGATCCCCTAGAGGAGGAAATGGCAACCCACTCCACTCCAGTATTCTTGCCTGAAAATTCTCATGGACAGAGGAGCCTGGCGGGCTACAGTCCAAAGGGTTGCAAAGAGTCAGACAAAACTGAACAACTGAACATACACATACCTCCTTGGAAAGTACTGTTCTCATATATTAACCAGTTGGCATTCTGGTTTATATATCACCTTTAGGAGCTTGGTCATTGTGATTCTGCGTCCTGAGAAGCGCATCTTATCTGAGTGTGCTGATGAATAGAAATTTTGAGTCTGCAAGACTCCAGACTTTAATGAATTGACCAAGATAATGTTGATAAGTGGTAAGTCCTGGAGACATAGCTCAGTATTACTGTGTAAGGAACTGAGAAAATAGGTCATGGCCCTGATCTGAAACTGGAAAAACAGATTCAGGCCGGGACAATATAATTAGATGTCTTTGGGAGGCATGGAAATATGGAAAGAGGGGAAATTTATCATTGTTCATTCAGCATTGTCCAATTGACCTGATGACCCCAAAGTGGCAAATGTGAAAATGGTTCACTTAATGTATTTAGCTCCTAGTGTGAAAAAGGAAGACTCACGAGCCTTGTTAATTAACTCACAAAAGTATTTAGAGCATCTACTATGTATAAAGCATGTGTTTAGGTGCTGTGGGAGAAACAAGACTCTAGAAAATAGCCCTAAAACCAATTGATTTCCTTTTCTCTGGTAACGTTTTGTCAAGCAACTTTCTCATATCAACCCAGCTTTCCTCCCTGGGGAAAGAACACATGGGCTGTGGTGGCAGGAGTGGATTTCCTTGGCAATTCTAGTGATGTGAAGAATCACAAACTGGCATTCTGATTCCAGTACCTGAGTTCTTTGCTGAGTTATGGTGTGCAGGACTGATTACTGAATTCCAGAAACTTAAGGGGTGAAGGACTAGATCATGAGACAGAGGAGATGCTTTACAGATGGACAGTCTTTCCTGGGCTCTTAAACTTGCTTAAGGAATCGCAGAGCATTCCATAACCACTGACCACACTAGCATATCCAAATTCTGGTAGCAAACCTGATGGCTGGGACTTTGGTGAAGAAATGATTTATTTTTATTTATTTATTTTTGGCCACAGAGGATGCAGGATCTTAGTTCTCTGACCAGGGATTGAACCCCTGCCCCCTACAGTAGAAGCACGTAGTCTTAACCACTGGACCTGGGGAAGGCCCAGTGAGAAAACGATTTAAATGAAACTATTTAATTGAAAGAAAAATGGTCTTGGGAATTCCCTGGTGGTCCAGTGGTTAGGACTCCATGCTTCCACTCCAGAGGGCATGGGTTCCATCCCTGGTAGGGGAATTAAGTTTCTACAAGTCTCAGGGCCTAGCCAAAAAAAAAAATGGCCTTCCTTCAGGATTGGATGAGGCAAAAGGGAAAGTGGGATGTAGACATAAAGGAGAGGGTAAACAATGACAGAGGCATGTGGGTAGGGAGTGAGGGCAGACAGACTGAAATATTAAGAAGAGACAAAGAGATGGAAAAAGATGATGGATGGATCAGGTGCAAAGGTGAAGTTCTTGGGTTCTGGCCTGATTTTATGGAACTATATAAGATACTGCAAGTGGAGAATTAGGAAAAGTACAGAATTTAGAAATGTACAAAATTCTCTAAAATACAATACTACACATGTAATATTTATTACCCATAATGAATATGTAAAAATAACATGTGAACAGAAGTAACCATGAGCTAAGTCAACAACCTCTGAGCCTTGATGGCAGCCTCTGCTCTGTTATCTGTGGTCCACAGGAGGATATTTGGTAAATAAGTGTAAAACCTAAGAAATAACACTAGCCATGGGTCAACAGCTTAGTGCTGTGGAGAATAAGCTCATACCGGGGTTAGTACTCCTCATGTTGCCCTGGCCAGAGAGAGAATGAGAAAAAGCATGTAGAGAGGAAAAGGTGGTAAATGATGAAGGCATTTTCCTTTCTTTTAGCTGACTTCTCTTCCCTTCCCCAGCAGCCTCCTCAGTGCCCCCTTCACCTCCTTGTTCCTCAGAGTGTAAATGAGAGGGTTCACCATGGGTGTGACCACAGAGTAGAAGAGGGAGATGAATTTGCCCTGGTCCTGCTTGCTGGTCTTGGCTGGAAGCAGATACCCATAGATAGCGGAGCCATAGAAGAGGAGCACCACCACCAAATGGGAGAGGCACGTGTTAAAGGCCTTCCTCCGTCCCTCAGCTGAACGGATCTTCAGCACTGCCTGAGCTATGTAGCAATAGGAGATCAGGATGACGCTCAGTGGGACAGCAGTGAAGAATGTGCAGACGCTGTTGAGTACAGCCTCATTGAGACTCGTGTCAACACATGCCAGTTTGATCATAGCAGGCACCTCACACAGGAAGCTGTCTACCCTCCGGTGCCCACACAAAGGAAGCTGCAGAGTGAATGTTGACTGGACCACAGAGTTGCCCAAGCCACCCAACCAGGCAATGGCAGCCAGCAGCCAGCAGAGCCGAGGATTCATAATGGTGGTGTAGTGCAGGGGTCGGCACACCGCAACGAAGCGGTCAAATGCCATCACCACCAACAGGATGCACTCGGTGGCCCCTAGCCAGAGGAAAACATAGAGCTGGGTCACACAGCCACCATAGCTGATGGTCTTGTCTGCTCCCCACAAGTTGGTCAGCATTTGGGGGACTGAGCTAGTAGTAAAGGCAAGGTCCAGGGAGGAGAGGTTGCTGAGGAAGAAGTACATGGGTGTGTGGAGCCGGGCATCCAGGTTGAAAAGCAGGATGATGGCTGAGTTCCCAAACAAGGTCAGCAAGTAGGAGAAGAGGATGCCTACAAAAAAGATCGTCTCCAGCTGGGGATGGTCAGACACACCCATCAGAATGAAGCCTTCCAAGGAGCTGCTGTTGGCCCTTTCCATCTTTGGTTGCCTTCAGTTACTTGGGGAATCTGTCCAGGGAAAACCAGGAGTAAAGCAAGTGAAGAGGAAGCTGCTGGATTAGGTGGATCTGCATCGGTGTGGTTCTGATGTCATTGAGCTTCTTAGTTAAGTACCAGTTTAAACTTTATGATTGCAAGTGTTCATGCAATCCTCAAATACTGCCAGTCCTACAATGAATGGAAACTTTATTCCATGTGAATATCAAACGTGAGTTATTACAGGAATGAAGAAAGTGCCTTATAGAGAACAAAAAGATTGGATCTTCAGTTCAACACAGTGATGACAACAGGATAGAAGGAGTTGACCATTGGAGATAAATGTGGAAATTCTAAAAATACAGATTTATCCAGCCAAAGTTTTGGTGTACTCAGGGAAAGGTTGTGCAGACTTGCTGTATTTGGAAAAGCTCCCCAGAAGGTTCTAATAACTTTTTTCCTGTCTTTTCTATATCCCTAACCAGCCCCCAAGTGAAAACTCCTGGTCTAGAAAGATGCAGTTTGAGGGAGAAGGTGATAAGTTTATAAAATCATGCAAAGAATGGGCAGCATGAGCAGACTTACTCACCAAATACAGAAGATACAAATATGTGAGTTTAGAAGAGGTAAATGTGGGACAAAACTTCACTTGAGCCCAAGCATGTGCAGGTGGAACAGGCTAAAGATAGAAACAACGTTTGCTCCAAAGGCAGTTAAATCAGTTATCCAGTGTCCATAGTTAGTAAAGGATAATAGAAGATTTCAGAGGCCATCTCTGAAACTTTGAGGTATATGACCACTGTGCCCACCTTAAACGATGGAGTAATTCTTAATATCTCATAAACAAAAATTACCTATTGTTAATAATGGACCAGTTGCCATCTCCTTTCATTGGGCAAGACCTAGGCTTTTCTGAAAATCATGAACCAAAGCCCTTCCCCCTTCTTTGACTAATAAACAAAAGGATCTGAGAAGAAAACAAAAACAGTATCGGGTGAGCTGTCCTCATCCGGACACTGAAGACTGGCAGTAAATGCTCTGCCTCTTCCTCTGGACCATAACTTGGCCACAGGAACCTTGGCTGCCACACCCGAAGAGTAGCTTCATGGGAGGTGTTCCTCAAGGGATATGTGCGAGTGGGCCATCTGGTCCTGGTGCTCCAGACAGGAATCACTTGGCCACATCTCTTGGCCAAAACCCGACGAACTGTCCTTTCCATCAGTAAGCAGCAGAAACACTGGAGATTCTGATGCTAGATCCCACCCAGAAGTGAGGTAGGAAATCTCTTCTAATTGTCTGTTTCTTTAGATCAGAAATGTAGTCCTTCTACTGGGTCAGGGATGATATAGATTTCAGAACACTTTTCAACCCTCCTTCCTTTCTCTACCTAATACCTTAAGAAGAAGTGACTGCCTATTCTATTCATTTGGGTCTTAAGGGAGCTGAGTTACTAATCTGATAGCTCATATTTCTGTTCTTCCTAACACCCATCTCCCTACTTCCTCCTAGAAGTTCCTGTCCCCTTGTGTCCCTTGAGGAGAAAGACACACAGACAGACATGGCCTGTCTTCTTCCATAAGTTATCTGGTCTCCAGGTGGCTGATGCTGTGTGGCTGCTCAGTGATCCCCAAATTCCTTTTAGTCCCCACTCTGTGCATAACAAGGAATAAACCAGTCAGCACGGGGAAAGGACAGGGCATACCTGGAGTGGGAGGTTGCTGACCCCTGCCACTCAGCAAATTCAGGAGGGAACACCATATCAGCTGGATTCTTGGCCTGATCTGCACAAACTCCCCAAGCAAACACGACTGTAATAACTTCAAGTTTGAATTCAGCAACTTGACGCTCTTCAGGATGTTTTCCTCCCTTAAAGGGTCTCTCAACTTGTAATTGAGAGTTCTTGTTCTCAATTACAATAGATCTCTTGTAAGCTGGAATGTTAAGCTGATCTGGCACTATTCGCGTTTTAAGAGGAGCTCAGAGAGGACAACACTGAACTCAGAGCATGTGCCATTTATGGTGTAATTTAGGAGCACCTACATGGAGTTTGTTTGGGTACAGAAGGATTTTTAGGAATCGCTCATGTGTGCATAAATGGTTCCCATCTTGGCCTGTCTGTAATTTGTTTCGAACTTTCAAGATACTGAGAAAAGCAACCAAGACTTGCTTCTTAGTTAATCCGGGATGCTGTAGTTGCCCACCTTCGCCCAGGCTTCTGCCCGTTCTTCCCCTAAATCTCACCACAATTCTCAGTTGGCCACTTGCAAATTAGCCTCAACAGATATGGAATTTGGAGTTGGCTTTCTCCTATTACGGAAATTGCTCCTGAGCTGTTGGCACTCCCCATGTGTGGGTACAAGTTCTCAGAATTCAAGCCTTCCTTTAACATCAGCTTCAGCAATAAACAGAAAGGGAATCATAAAAAATAAAAACAAATAAGGAAACCTAATCCTGAATTCCTTTCCCTTGCAGAGAAGTTTTTATATATGATTTATTTTTAAATATTTAATTTATTTAGAGACACTTGACAGTGATACTCCTGAGAGCTCAGTTTGTGCCTATCTTGCATCTAAGTTCTAAGTTCATCTTTTCATGGTGACCTGGTCAAGACTGGAGATAAGGTTTTCAATGTAGGATAACATTGTGGTAGTATGGCACACAAGGGCCACACAGCAGAATAAACTTTGCCTAGAAGGATGAAGATTGTATGTATGGATGTGAGAGTTGGACTGTGAAGAAAGCTGAGCGCCGAAGAATTGATGCTTTTGAACTGTGGTGCTGGAGAAGACTCTTGAGAGTCCCTTGGACTGCAAGGAGATCCAACCAGTCCATTCTAAAGGAGATCAGTCCTGGATAATCATTGGAAGGACTGATGCTGAAGCTGAAACTCCAATACTTTGACCACCTCATGCGAAGAATTGACTCATTGGAAAAGACTTTGATGCTGGGAGGGATTGGGGGCAGGAGGAGAAGGGGACGACAGAGGATGAGATGGCTGGATGGCATCACTGACTCAATGGACATGAGTTTGAGTGAACTCTGGGAGTTGGTGATGGACAGGGAGGCCCGGTGCGCTGAGATTCATGGGGTTGCAAAGAGTCGGACACGACTGAGCAACTGAACTGAACTGAACTGAGAAGAATGAAGTCTAAGGTGGATTTGAAGTGTTTGATGGAGTGAACAAGAATTTCACCCCCAAATCTCAGAATTCAAGAATTAGAAAAGAGGAGTTTTAATTTTAAAGGAAGTAAGTATAGGATCAATAAAAGAAAAAATGGCATAGTTCATAGTAAAACTATGGAAACTATTACTCTTTAGAGGCATCACGGTATATATTAAAATTTAAGGAACATAAAGGGAGATGAAGGGAATCAATGATGTCTAGAGGGGACTCTACATCTGATGTTTGCATCAGGGAATACAACCAAGCTCCCTTAAATTGATTTCTGATGCTACTGTTGGAAAAAGAATGCTGGATGCAGGATGGCTCAGAGGGCAATTCTAATGAGCGTAGGATCTTACAAAATTAAAAGAGGGTTAAATGGCAGTACATCAAATATGTATGAAAACTCCCCACCACAAACTCAGACTGGAAAAAGCTGGATAAGCGTGGTGCTCCAGGAATAGCTCTCCGTGGTACAATCCTCTGCAAACGGAGGGCAGTTTGCAGCAGGTTTTCAAAAGGAAAATCGGACAGAGGAGTGCTTGATGTGAGGGTCAGGAAGTAAGCTTCCTGCCCTGTCTTGCATAGGCAGTTCCTTATTGGAAGGTCTTACCTGATTTGCCTGACATTTTAGAAAGGACACGGAGCATGTGCAGATTTTTAGGGAAGAAAAGGCAAGAGAAAATAGGTATTATGGAAAATGTCTAAGACAGTAACTTGTTTAAGAAGAAGTGATTAAAGAGAGGTGTTTTTTTTTCTTCCAGTTAATGTCTTTGCTATACGGTGGGATTTCAAAGACAGCTGCTCATACAGCAGGTGCTCTCCCTATCTATGAAAAGCAAAAACAGGCTTAAGTTAAAAGCAAGAGAAACTGTGCTTTGACATTCTGAAATTTTGGCATAAAAAAATATTGGCAAATTCTTTGGCAAGAGAAAAAGGAATTAAAGATTTTGCTTAGAAATTTCTCTAAGTTTAGAGATTTGTCTGACCAGGGGCACTGGGCCATCCCAAAGTCTGCCATGACCCTTTTCTGCTGGAGGATTCTGTTCCTAGGACACATATGTGCACACAAAAGTGTCTTTATTTGGGGGTGGTGTGATCAGGATAAGAATTTTCCAGTTTCTCTCCTAGACATCCTAGAAATGAATTTTATTCCATAAAAATTCTTAATTTGTAGTTTTATAATTCCCCTGTGAAGTTTAAATATCTTCCTTTCCTATCTCTTTTCTTAGCTGGTATGTCTGTGTGCCAGTCATGTCTAACTCTTTTGTGACCCCATGGGCTGTAGCCTGCCAGGCTCCTCTGTCTGTGGAATTTTCCAGGCAAGAACACTGAAGAGGGTCACCATTTCCTACTCAAGGGGATCTTCCTGACCCAGGGATGGAACCTGCGTCTCAGGTATTGAACCCACAACATCTCCAGCATTGGCAGGCAGGTTCTTACCCCTGTGCCACCAAGGAAGCGCTCTCAGCTGATAGAGGAGATCACAAATGCACTTGGGGACCCACACCATGTCCTCCAAACTTTCTCCAGGAAGTAAGAACACAAAGTCAGCGCTTGTAAAGGTCATTTCATCTGCTCCCTCTCCTCTCTTCAATTCCCCTGACTGCTCTTTCCTTATCCATCTTCTTCTCCTCTTATACCCTGGATTCTCATTAGTAGAAATCTATGAATCTTCTACGGAAACATACCTTTGGCTTCAAGAGCCCATGTGACTCTGTCACACTGTCACTGGTGCTTGCTGGATCGAGTAGGGGGGAGAGTGTGAAATTAGGAAGGAAGCTGTGCTGCGTGGCTACTCTCCAGCCTCAAGAAGAGGGCTTTTAACCATGGGGTTGGCCCTGGCCCTCTGAGGAGTGCTGGCTCTGACATCTGGAAGCCCAGCTCACTCCTGCTCATTCTGCAGAGCCCAAGGGGGGACCTCTGTCCCCCACAGGCAATTAGCACAAAACACTTGCATGGCCAGGATGCAGGAACAAGGCAGTCCCTGAAGAACCGACTGGTTCTTTCACCTGAACTCCATCCCCAAACACAGATTACTAATTGAAATAGCAGTGAGAATAACTGCATTCCTTAAATTATTACTAGTTACATAATTTTATCCTTTTCCAGGTACTTTCACAAGATCCAGCTTAGTTCTTACAATGCTTTCTATGGCAGGTGGTCTTATCCTCACTTGGTAGACAAGTAAACCAAGCATAAAATGGGAATAAAATGACTCTTTAGTGTTAAACAGTGTTTTCTCATTAGGCATAAACATACCACTCTATGCAGAAGCTAGTATTTTTTAAGTATGATTGATTTACAATATTATGTTAGTTTCAGGGGTACAACATGTTGTTGTTCCATCGCTATGTCATGTCCAACTCTTTGTGACCCCATGGACCATAGCAAGCCAGGCTCCTCTGTCCTCCACTGCCTCCCAGGGTTTGCTCACATTCATGTCCATTGAGTCAGTAATGCTATCTAACCATCTCATCTCATCCTCTGCCACCCGCTTCTCCTCCTGCTCTCAATCATTCCCAGCATCAGAGTCCTTTCCAATGAGTTGGCCCTTGGCATCAGGTGGACAAAGTACTGGAGCTGCAGCTTCAGCAACAATCCTCCCAATGAACACTCGGAGTTAATTTCCTTTAGGATTGACTGGTTTGATCTCCTTGCAGTCCAAGGGACTCTCATAGCATAGTGACTAGATATTTTTTATAGACTATGCTCCATTTAAAGTTATTACAAAATAATGGCTGTATTTCCCTGTGCTGTACAATATATGCTTATTGTTTATTTTACATATAGCCATTTGTAAAATGGGGCCAACCCCATGGTTAAAAGCCCTCTTCTTGAGGCTGGAGAGTAGCCACGCAGCACAGCTTCCTTCCTAATTTCACACTCTCCCCCCTACTCGATCCAGCAAGCACCAGTGACAGTGTGACAGAGTCACATGGGCTCTTGAAGCCAAAGGTATGTTTCCGTAGAAGATTCATAGATTTCTACTAATGAGAATCCAGGGTATAAGAGGAGAAGAAGATGGATAAGGAAAGAGCAGTCAGGGGAATTGAAGAGAGGAGAGGGAGCAGATGAAATGACCTTTACAAGCGCTGACTTTGTGTTCTTACTTCCTGGAGAAAGTTTGGAGGACATGGTGTGGGTCCCCAAGTGCATTTGTGATCTCCTCTATCAGCTGAGAGCGCTTCCTTGGTGGCACAGGGGTAAAGAACCTGCCTGCCAATGCTGGAGATGTTGTGGGTTCAATACCTGAGACGCAGGTTCCATCCCTGGGTCATCTTAATTCGTTACCTCTATCTTACAGTTCCCCTTTCCTTCTCCCACTGGTAACCGCTAGTTTCTTCTCTATGTCTATGAGTCTATTTCTGTTTTGATATATTCATTCATTTTATTTTTTAGATCCAACATCTAAGTGATAACATAGAGTATTTGTCTCTCTCTGTCTGACATTTCACTAGACATAATGCTCTTTAGATCATCCACGTTGTTGCAAATGGAAGAATTTCATTATATTTTATGACTAAGTTACATAGGCATTATAAAAATATACCATACCTTCATCCATTCATCTGTTGATGGACAGTTAGGTTGTTTATATATCTTAGCTATTATAAAGAATGCTACTGTGAACATTGAAGTGCATACATCTTTTCAAATTAATGTTTTCATTTTGTTTTGATATATACCTGGGAGCAGAATTGCTGATCATATGATAGTTCTGTTTTTAGTTTTTTGAGGAACTTCCATACTGTTTTCCATAATTGCTGCACCAATTTACATTTCTAACAACAGTGTACTAGGGGTCCCTTTTCTCCACACCCTCATCAACATTTGTTATTTGTAGACTTTTTTATATTAATAATAGCCATTCTGACAGGTATGAGGTGATTACCTTGTGCTTTGGATTTGCAATTCTTTATGAAATGGCAACCCACTCCAGTGTTCTTGCCTGGAGAATCCCAGGGATGGGGAAGCCTGGTGGGTTGCCGTCTATGGGGTCGCACAGAGTCGGACACGACTGAAGCGACTTAGCAATGATTAGAGGCAATGCCAAAGAATGCTCAAACTACCGCACAATTGCACTCATCTCACACGCTAGTAAAGTAATGCTTAAAATTCTCCAAGCCAGGCTTCAGCAATATGTGAACCGTGAACTTCCTGATGTTCAAGTTGGTTTTAGAAAAGGCAGAGGAACCAGAGATCAAATTGCCAACATCTGCTGGATCGTGGAAAAAGCAAGAGAGTTCCAGAAAAACATCTACTTCTGCTTTATTGACTATGCCAAAGCCTTTGACTGTGTGGATCACAATAAACTGTAGAAAATTCTTCAAGAGATGGGAATCCCAGACCACCTGATCTGCCTCTTGAGAAACCTGTATGCAGGTCAGGAAGCAACAGTTAGAACTGGACATGGAACAACAGACTGGTTCCAAATAGGAAAAGGAGTACATCAAGGCTGTATATTGTCACCCTGTTTATTTAACTTTTATGCAGAGTACATCATGAGAAATGCTGGACTGGAAGAAACACAAGCTGGAATCAAGATTGCCGGGAGAAATATCAATAACCTCAGATATGCAGATGACACCACCCTTATAGCAGAAAGTGAAGAGGAACTCAAAAGCCTCTTGATGAAAGTGAAAGTGGAGAGTGAAAAAGTTGGCTTAAAGCTCAACATTCAGAAAACGAAGATCATGGCATCTGGTCCCATCACTTCATGGGAAATAGATGGGGAAACAGTGGAAACCGTGTCAGACTTTATTTTTGGGGGCTCCAAAATCGCTGCAGATAGTGACTGCAGCCATGAAATTAAAAGACGCTTACTCCTTGGAAGGAAAGTTATGACCAACCTAGATAGCATATTCAAAAGCAGAGACATTACTTTGCCAACAAAGGTCCGTCTGGTCAAGGCTATGGTTTTTCCTGTGGTCATGTATGGATGTGAGAGTTGGACTGTGAAGAAGGCTGAGCGCCGAAGAATTGATGCTTTTGAACTGTGGTGTTGGAGAAGACTCTTGAGAGTCCCTTGGACTGCAAGGAGATCCAACCAGTCCATTCTGAAGGAGATCAGCCCTGGGATTTCTTTGGAAGGAATGATGCTGAAGCTGAAACTCCAGTACTTTGGCCACCTCATGCGAAGAGTTGACTCATTGGAAAAGACTCTGATGCTGGGAGGGATTGGGGGCAGGAGGAGAAGGGGACGACTGAGGATGAGATGGCTGGATGGCATCACTGACTCGATGGACATGGGTTTGAGTGAACTCCGGGAGTTGGTGATGGACAGGAAGACCTGGTGTGCTGCGATTCATGGGGTCGCAAAGTGTCGGACATGAGTGAGCGACTAAACTGAACTGAATTAGTGGTGTTTCGCATTTTTTCATGTTTGTTGGCTATGTGTATATCTACTTTTGAAAATGTCTGTTTGGGGCTTCCCTGATGTTCCAGTGGTTCAAAATCCACCTGCCAATAAAGGGGACATGGGTTTGATCCCTGGTCCAAGAAGATTCCACATGCTGTGAGGCAACTAAGCCCGTGTGCCAAAACTACTGAAGCCTGTGCTTAGAGCCTGTATTCTGCAACAGAAGCCCATGCATCAACTAGAGAAAGACCACGTGCAACAGCAAAAACCCAGTGCAGCCAGAAATAACAAATCATTTTTAAAAATTAAAACGAATATGTCAGTGATAAAAATAGTCATCCCTGAAAAAAAAATGTCTATTCGTGGCTTCTGCCCATTTTTAAATTGGGTTATTTGTTTTTTAAATTGAGTTGTTTGAGCTGTTTATATATGATGGATATAAACCCCTTACCAGTCATGTAATTTGCAATTATTTTCCCCAATAGATTGTCTTTTCATTTTGTCAATGGTTTCCTTTGCTGCACAAAAACTTCTAAGTTTAATTAGGTCCCATTTATTTATTTTTGCTTTTTTTTTAACCTTTGTTTTAGGAGACAAATCCAAAAAAAAATATTGCTATGATTTATATAAAGGAGTATTCTGCTACACTCTTCTAGGAATTTTATGGCTTGAGGTTTTAAGTCCTTAATCTTTTTAGTTCATTTTTGTATATAGTGTGAGAAAATGTTCTAATTTTATTTTTTATACATGTAGCTGCCCAGTTTTCCCAGCACCACTTATTAAAGAAACAGTCTTTTCTCAATTGTATAGTCTTCCCTCCTTTGTCATATATTAATTGATCATAAGTGCATGGATTTCTTTCTGAGCTATTTTGTTCCATTGATCCATATGTCTATTTTTGTGCCAGAACTATGCTGTTTTCATTACTGTAGCTTTTTAGTATAGTCTGAACTCAAGGAGTGTGATACCTCCAGCTTTGTTCTTTTATCTCAAGATTGCTTTAGTAATTCAGGGTCTTTGTGGTTCCATATAAATCTCAGGATTATTTGTTCCAGTTCTATGAAAAATATCATGGGTATTTTGATAGGGATTGCATTAAATCCGTAGATTGCTTTGGGTAGTACAGACATTTTAACAATATGATTTCTTCCAATCCATGAACACAAGATATCTTTCCATTTCTTTATAGCATCTTCATTTTCCTTTTATATATATTGCCATTTCCTTCTACATTTTATAGTTCTGAGAGTATACATCTTTCACCTCCTTGGTTAAGTTTATTACTAGATCTTTTATTCTTTTTGATGAGGAAGTTAGTATTTTTAACTCATCATCAGGAAGTTGTTGGCTTTGAGTGTTTATTTGTGGGGGAATAGAGTAAAAGGGATTGCCACTATCTCTGGACTTAAGAGGATCATAAGTCTCAGCCTTAGACATTCACCTCATTCTATATGAAGAGGCATAATCTACAAATGATGCTAAATAAACACTTAAAGGCTAACTGGCAACCTGATTCGGCCATTAAATGTCATTGAAGATAAATTACCCCCAAAACTGCTGACTTAGAAACCATGTCACTCAACTGAGGGTAGACAGTGTCCCAGGTGCTGCTGGGGTATGGAGGCAAGCAGGATGGCATGGTCCCTGCCCAGGGTGGTTCCCTGCCCTGTGGGCCTATCTGCAACATGACTGCGGTAACCACAAGCACTGCAGGTTTGCTGTGTGCCAGATGCTCTGCTCAGGAGTCTACACTACCATGATGACCACACTCCTTCCTGTTTTACAAGAGAGGAACTAAGGCTCAGAAGTAGTAGATAATTGTCCAGGGCACATGGACTAGTTGGTACATGGCAGAGCCCCTTTATCTTTCTAAACTTTATCTCTATTTTGACTACAGAGTCCACACTCATGAAAAACTGGAGAAGGCAATGGCAACCCACTCCAGTACTCTTGCCTGGAAAATCCCATGGACAAAAGAACCTGGTAGGCTGCAGTCCATGGGATGGCTAAGAGTCGGACACGACTGAGCAACTTCACTTCCACTTTTCACTTTCATGGATTGGAGAAGGAAATGGCAACCCACTCCAGTGTTCTTGCCTGGAGAATCCCAGGGACGGGGGAGCCTGGTGGGCTGCCATCTATGGGGTCACACAGAGTCGGACACGACTGAAGCGATTTAGCAGCAGCAGCAGCATGAATAACTAGAGAATCTCAATGTCCATCAGTGGGGAATTCAGTAAATGATCTACCTCTGTGGAATACTGTATAAAATGTGATTACAGGTCTCTGTAAGACCACTCTTTTGCTAATTCTTATTTTATTTACTTTTCCATTTTATTGCCAATCGCACTCTCATTCCCCTTCACTCTCTCATAGGCACTTCCTCTGTCTGATGTGTTTGACAAGTAAGTGTGTTGGTATGCATTGTTATCCATCTAAAACACGTAATGTTGTTTTCTGTATGTGATGTTTTAAATTTGCTTGATGTTATTATGGTATACCTCCCATTCTGCTTCTTATCTTTCAACTCCTTTTCCCCATAATGTTATTACTTATGTTTCAAAAGAGATATCCATGTTGTTATGTGGACATTTAGTTTAGTGAGTTTTCCCAAAAAATATGTATTTATTTTTATTTATTTGTTTGCCTGTGCCAGGTCTTTGTTGCAGCATGTGGATCTAGTTCCCCTGACCAGGGATTAATCCTGGGCCTCCTGCACTGGGAGCATGGAGTCTCCAGCCACTGGACCACCCGCGAAGTCCTTAGTTTAGTGTTTGTAATGCTTAATATGCCTTTATTCATCCATTCTATTAGGGATCAACATATAGATTACCTCAATTTCCCGCAACCACAGACAATGCTACAGTGAATGTTCATACACAGGTCCCTTTGTGGACATGAGCCTCTATCACAGAGGCTCCATATAGCCACAAAAACTGCCGAACTCTTCCAAAGGATGTAACAGCATACAACTCCCAAAGCTATAAATTAAGGGTCCTGATTCCCACAACCCCATCCTAGCTAACACCTACTACCACCAAATCTTCTAATTTATGCTAATTTTACAGGTATAAAATGCTACCTCAGATTAGTTCGCATTTCTCTGATTACTAGTGAGATTGACCATTTTTTTAATAAACATTTTGGCAGTTTTTATTTCTCCTTCTATAAACTGCCTTTTCACATCCTCTGCCCACTTTAATTTTAGTTCTTATATGTTTTTCTGGTTTATTTGCAGTAGATCTTAGAATGGTCTAGATAAACTTTGCCAGGTAGATATATTGTAAATACTTCCCCCTAGGTTAGTCTATGCTGACCTCTGAAGACACACCCTTAATTTTGATATAATCTGATTAATACATCGTATGACATCACATCACATCAGATAGCCCCAACAATATAGGTGCTTTTTGTATTTAGCTCAATTCAGTCGCTCAGTCATGTCTGACTCTTTGCGACCCCATGGACTGCAGCATGCCAGGCTTCCCTGGCCATCACCGACTCCCGGAGCCTACCAAAACTCATGTCCATTGAGTTGGTAATGCCATTCAACCATCTCATCCTCTGTCGTCCCCTGCTCCTCCAGCCCTCAATCTTTCCCAGCAGGGTCTTTTCAAATGAGTCAGTTCTTTGCATCACGTGGTCAAAGTATTGGCATTTCAGCTTCAACATTGGTCCTTCCAATGAATATTCAGGACTGATTTCCTTAGGATTGACCAGTTGGATCTCCTTGCAGTCCAGGGGACTCTCAAGAGTCTTCTCCAACACCACAGTTCAAAACCATCAATTCTTTGGCACTCAGCTTTCTTTATAGTCCAACTCTCACATCTATGCATGACTACTGGAAAAACCATAGCTTTGGCTAGATGGACCTTTGCTGGTAAAATAATGCCTCTGCTTTTTAATATGCTTTCTAGGTTGGTCGTAGCTTTTCTTCTAAGGAGCAAGCATCTTTTAATTTTATGACTGCAGTCACCATCTGCATGATTTTGGAGCCCCCCAAAATAAAGTTTCTCACTGTTTCCATTGTTTTCCCATCTATTTGCCATGAAGTGATGGGACCAGATGCCATGATCTTAGTTTTCTGATAGTTGAATTTTAAGCCAGCTTTTTCACTGTCCTCTTTCACTTTTATCAAGAGGCTCTTTCGTTCCTCTTCACTTTCTGCCATAAGAGTGATGTCCTCTGCAGATCAGAGATTATTGATATTTCTCCCAGAAATCTTGATTCCAGATCGTACTTCATCCAGTCCAGCATTTCTCATGATGTACTCTGCATATAAGTTAAATAAGCAGGGTGACAATATACAGCCTTGATGTACTCCTTTCCCAATTTGGAACCAGTCTGTTGTTCCATGTCCGGTACTAACTGTTGCTTCCTGACCTGTGTACAGATTTCTCAGGAGGCAGGTAAGGTGGTCTGGGATTCCCATCTCTTGAAGAATTTTCCAGTTTGTTGTGATCCACACAGTCAAAGGCTTTGGCATAGCCAATAAAGCAGAAGTAGATGTTTTTCTGGAACTCTCTTGCTTTTTTGATGATCCAAGAGCTGTTGGCAATTTGGTCTCTGGTTCCTCTGCCTTTTCTAAAACCAGCTTGAACATCTGGAAGTTCACGGTTCACGTACTGTTGAAACCTGGCTTGGAAAATGTTGAGAATTACTTTGCTAGTATGTGAAATGAATGCAATTGTATGGTAGTTTGAACATTCTTTGGCATTGCCTTTCTTTTGGATTGGAATGAAAACTGACCTTTTCCAGTCCTGTGGCCACTGCTGAGTTTTCCACATTTGCTGGCATATTGAGTGCACCACTTTCACAGCATCATCTTTTGGAATTTGAAATAGCTCAACTGGAATTCCATCACCTCCACTAGTTTTGTTTTTAGTGATGCATCCTAAGGCCCACTTGACTTTACATTCCAGGATGTCTGGCTCTAGGTGAGTGATCACACCATCATGGTTATCTGGGTCATGAAGATCTTTTCTGTATAGTTCTTCTGTGTATTCTTGCCACTTCTTCTTAATATATTCTGCTTCTGTTAGGTCCATACCATTTTTGTCCTTTATTGTGCTTATCTTTGAATGAAATGTTCCCTTGGTATCTCCAATTTTCTCAAAGAGATCTCTAGTCTTTCCCATTCTATTGTTTTCCTCTATTTCTTTGCATTGATCACTGAAGAAGGGTTTCTTATCTCTCCTTGTGATTCTTTGGGAACTTTGCATTCAAATGGATATATCTTTCCTTTTCTCCTTTGCCTTTAGCTTCTCTTCTTTTCTCAGCTATTTGTAAAGCCTCCTCAGACAGCCATTTTGCTTTTTTGCATTTCTTTTTCTTGGGGATAGTCTTTGTCACTGCCTCCTGTACAATGCCACAAATCTCAGTCCATAGTTCTTCAGGCATTCTGTCTATCAGATCTAATCCCTTGAATCTATTTCTCACTTCCACTGTATAATTGTAAGGGATTTGATTTAGGTCATACCTGAATGGTCTAGTGGTTTTCCCCACTTTCTTCAATTTAAGTCTGAATTTGGCAATAAGGAGTTCATGGTCTGAGCCACAGTCAGCTCCCGGTCTTGTTTTTGCTGACTGTATAGAGCTTCTCCATCTTTGGCTGCAAAGAATATAATCAATATGATTTCAGTATTGACCATTTGGTGATGTCCATGTGTAGAGTCTTCTCTTGTGTTGTTGGAAGAGGGTGTTTGCTATGATCAGTGTGTTCTCATGGCAAAACTCTGTTAAACTTTGACCTGCTTCATTTTGTACTCCAAGGCCAAATTTGCCTGTTACTCCAGGTAACTGTTGACTTCCTACTTTTGCATTCCATTCTCCTATAATGAAAAGGATATCTTTTTTTGGGTGTTAGTTCTAGAAGGTCTTGTAGGTCTTCATAGAACCGTTCAACTTTAGCTTCTTCAGCATTACTGGTCAGGGCATAGACTTGGATTACTGTGATACTGAATGGTTTGCCTTGGAAACGAACAGAGATCATTCTGTCATTTTTGAGATTGCATCCAAGTACTGTATTTCGGACTCTTCCATTGACTATGATGGCTACTCCATTTCTTCTAAGGGATTCTTGCCCACAGTAGTAGATATAATGGTCATCTGAGTTAAATTCACCCATTCCAGTCCATTTTAGTTCACTGATTCCTAAAATGTCAATGTTCACTCTTGCCATCTCCTGTTCGACCACCTCCAATTTTCCTTGAATCATGGACCTGACATTCCAGGTTCCTATGCAATACTGCTCTTTATACCATTGGACTTTACTTCCATCACCCGTCACACCCCGAACTGGGTGTTCTTTTTGCCTTGGCTCCATCTCTTCATCTTTCTGGAGTTATTTCTCCAGTCTTCTCCAGTAGCATATTGGGCATCTACCGACCTGGGGAGTTCATCTTTCAGTGTCATACCTTTTTGCCTTTTCATACTGTTCATGGGGTTCTCAAGGGAAGAATACTGAAGTGGTTTGCCATTCCCTTCTCCAGTGGACCACGTTTTGTCAGAACTCTCTGCTTTTTATATTACTAAGAAAGAAATAGAAAGGAGGCATAGACTAGCCAAACAGAAGTCCCTGCCCCCAAGAAGTATGATTAACTTCTTCTGAAATAGACTTCTATATTGTTTGGCTAAAAACAATAAGAATGTATTCCTTTACAATTAGAAAAATCCAATTAGGAAAAGTTTTTAGTGTCTTTTAAATTTTTTATTAAATTAAAAATTTTTTATTTCTTTACTTTTGGCTGTGCCAGGTCCTCATTGCTGCACGGGCTTTTTTCTAGCTGTGGCGAGCTACTCTTTAGTTATGGTGAGCAGGCTTCTCATAGAGGTGGGTTTTCATTGAGGTGGCTTCTCTTGTGCGTATGGACTCTAGAGCACAGGCTCAGTAGTTGTGGCCACACACAGGCTTAAGTTGCCCCGCAGCATGTGGGATTTTCCCGGACCAGGGATGGAACCTGTGTCTCCTGCATTGGCAGGCAGGTTCTTTACCACTGAGTCACCAGGGAAGCCCCCAGTGTCTTTCAAATTTTTATTAAGATAAAATTCACATAACAAAATTCACATTTTTAACCATTTCAAATGTTCATTCCAGTGACTTTTAGTATATTCAGAAGATTGTCCAATAATTACCCCTGTTTACTTCCACAATATTTTCATTATCACAAAACTCCCCACCCATTACATAGTTACTCCCCATTCTCCCTTGTTCCATCCTCTGGCAACCACTAGTCTCCCTTCTGTCTCTATGGAATTGCCACTTCCAGGTATTTCATATATATGGAATCATATAATCTGTGACCTTTTGGGACCTGCGTTTTTTCACTTAGCACACTGTTTTCAAGCTTCATCCATGCTGTCATATGTATGTATCAGTACTAAATTCATTCTGTTCATTCAATCATCAGTTGATGAACACTTGGGTAATTTAACCTTTAGATTGTCGTGAATCGTGCTCCTGTGAGCACTGATGTGCAAGTTTGTTTTTGAAAATATGTCTTCAGTTCTTTCCAGTATATACGTAGGAGTGGAATTATGGGTTCATATAGTAATTCTGTGTTCACCTTTTTGAGAAACTTTATAAGAAACTACCAAGCTGTCTTCCAGAGTAGTTGTATCATTTTATTACCTCCACCAATGGATGAGTTGATCCAGTTTTTCCACATTCTTGTCAGCAATTGATGTTGTCAATATTTTCTTTTTTGCTCATTCTGTGTATCATGATATCTCACTGTGGTTTTAATTTCATTTCTCTGATAGCTATGATACTGATAACTACCATTTGCTATTTTCCATCTGTATATCCTCTTTGTTGAAATGTCTGTTTACATTTTTCACCCACTTTAAAACCGGGTTTTGAGATTGCTTCGTATATTCTGGATACAAGTCCTTTGTCAGATAGGTGATATTCAAATATATTTTCCCTGTCAACAGCTCGTCTTTTTATTCTTATTTTTTATAACAGATTTAGTGATATAATTCACATACTATACAATTCACCTATTTATACAATGGATAGATTTGGGGATATTTATAGAGTTGTGCAAACCATCTGCATAATAAATTTTAGAACATTTTCATCATCTTCAAATGAAACTTCATATCTATTACCTTTCTTGCTCAATATTCCTCCCTCTCCCTCAGCTCAAGATAACAACCAGTCTATTTTCTGCCCACAGAAATTTATCCATTCTGGACATTTCATGTAAAAAGATTCATATTGTATGTGATCCTGTGTGATTGGCTTCTTTGCATTATCATGTTTTCAAGGCTTGTTCATTTTAAGGCATAACTTAGTATTCTACTCCTTTATTTCTGAATGATATTTGGGTTGTTTCCACTTCTGAGTATTATCAAAAATGCTGCTAATGGACATTTGTCAGTGGCTTTTTGTGTAGATATGTTTTCATTCCTTTGTATACATACATAGTTATGGAACTGCTAGGTCATATAGATGTTTAGTCTTTTGAGGAACTACCAGACTCTTTTCAAAGCAGGCTTCTCATTATTCTAAGTGTATTTCATATGAAATTTTAAAAATTTTAACCAAGTTTTTTCTTTTATGTATTATGCTTTGATGTCATGTCAAGGAACTCGTGGCTTAATGGCAGAGTCACAAAGATTTTTACCTGCGTACATCTAGAAGTTGTATTATTTTAGATTTTATATTTGGGACTATGAGCCATTATAGGTTACTTTTGTATAAGGTGTGGGGTTTATTTATTTTTATATGTGTATTTATTTATTTGGCCACGCCAGGTCTTTAGTTGCAGTATGTGGGGTCTGTAGTTGCAGCACGTGAACTCTTCCTTGCAGCATATGGGATCTAGCTCCCTGACCAGGGATCCAACCCAGGGCCCCTGCGTTGGGAGCTCAGAGTCTTACCCATTGAATCACCAGGGAAGTCTCTGTTTTATTTTTTAACATTCATTTATTTGTGGCAAGAGGGACCTTTGTTGCAGCATGCAGATCTTTCATTGTAATGTGTGGGCTTCTCTAATTACCACCTGTGGCTTCTCTCTAGCTGTGGCACACAAACTCAGTAGTTGTGGCTCGTTGGCATAGCTGCCCCATGCATGTCACTGGAAGGTGGATAGATTCTTAAGCACTGGGCCACCAGGGAAGTTCCTAATGTGTGAGGTTTAGACAGAGATTCATTTTTTGCATATGGATGTCCAAACATAATTTATTGAAGTCTAACCTTTCTCTACAGACTTGCTTTTGCATCTTTGTCAAAAATAAACTGGCAACAAAGATACCACCAGGAAAGAAAACTACCAGCTGATATCTCTTCTGCATCCAGTTACAAGAATTCTCAACAAAATACTAACAAACCAGATCCACCAGCTCATTAAGAAGATGATTACGGGACCTGGCAGTCCAGTGGTTAAAAGTCTGAGCCCACAATTCAGGGGGCACAGAATCAATCCCTGGTCAGAGAACTAAAGTTTCTACTATCATAATGACATGATACTGACCTAAGGGGAGACATATAGACATCTAGAATAGAATTCAGTTCAGTGGCTCAGTCGTGTCTGATTCTTTGCAACCCATGGAAGGCAGCATGCCAGGCTTCCCTGTGCATCACCAGCTCCTGGAGCTTGTTCAAACTCATGTCCATCGAGTCGATATTGCCATCCAACCATCTCATCCTCTGTCGTCTGCTTCGCCTCCTGCTTTCATCCTTTCCCAGTATCAGGGTCTTTTCAAATGAGTCAGTTTTCGAATCAGGTGGCCAAAGTATTGGAGTTTCAGCTTCAACATCAGTCCTTCCAATGAATATTCAGGACTGACTTCCTTTAGGATTGACTGGTTTGATTTCCTTGCAGTCCAAGGGACTATCAAGAGTCTTCTCCAACACCATAATTCAAAAGCATCAATTCTTTGGCACTCAGCTTTCTTTATACTCCAACTCTCACATCCATACATGACTACTGGAGAAACCATAGCTCAGACTATATGGACTTCTGTCGGCAAAGTAATCTCTCTGGTTTTTAATATGCTGTCTAGGTTGGTCATAACTCTTCTTTAAAGGAGGAAGCGTCTTTTAATTTCATGACTGCAGTCACCATCTGCAGTGATTTTGGAGCCCCCAAAATTAAGTCTCTCACTGTTTCCATTGTTTTCTCATCTATTTGCCATGAAGTGATGGGACCAGATGCCATGATCTTAGCTTTTTGAATGTTGAGTTTTAAGCCAGCTTTTTCACGTTCCTCTTTCACTTTCATCAAGAGGCTCTTTAGTTCCTCTTCGCTTTCTGCCAAAAGGGTCATGTCATCTGCATATCTGAGGTTATTGATATTTCTCCCAGAAATCTTGATTCCAGCTGTGCTTCATCCCTCCCAGCATTTCACATGATGTACTCTGCATATAAGTTAAATAAACAGGGTGACAATATATAGCCTTGATGTACTCCTTTCCCAATTTGGAACCAGTCTGTTGTTCCATATCTGGTTCTAAGTGTTGCTTCTGGACCTGCATACAGATTTCTCAGGAGGCAGGTAAGGTGGTCTGGGATTCCCATCTCTTGAAGAATTTTCCAGTTTGTTGTGATCCACACAGTCAAAGGCTTTGGCACAGTCAATAAAACAGAAGTAGATATTTTTCTGGAACTCTCTTGCTTTTTTGATGATCCAGGGGATGTTGGCAATTTGATCTCTGGTTCCTCTCCCTTTTCTAAAAACCAGCTTGAGCATCTGGAAGTTCACGGTTCACATACTATTGAAACCTGGCTTGGAGAATGTTGAGCAGTACTTTGCTAGCATGTGAGATGAGTGTAGTTGTGCGGTTTGAACATTCTTTGGCATTGCCTTTCTTTGGGATTGGAGTGAAAACTGATCTTTTCCAGTCCCGTGGCCACTGCTGAGTTTTCCAGATTTGCTGGCATATTGTTCCATGTCCAGTTCTAACTGTTGTTTCTTGACCTGCATACAGATTTCTCAGGAGGCAGGTAAGGAGATATGGTATTCCCATCTCTTTGAGAATTTTCCACAGTTTGTTGTGATCCACACAGTCAAAGGATTTGGCATAGTCAATCAAGCAGAAGTAGATGTTTTTCTGGAACTCTCTTGCTTTTACTATGATCCAATGGATGTTGGCATGACCCCAGAAATAAACTCATATACCATGGCCAACTGATTTTCAATAAGGGTTACAAGATTATTCAATGAGGGAAAGAAGAGGTTCTTCAACTAATGATGTTGGGTCAACTGCGTAGCCATATGCAAAAGAAGCAAGTTGGACCAATACCTCATACTATACACAAAAATTAATGAAGATGGATCCATGACCTAAATATAAGAGTTAAAACTGTAAAACCTTTAGAAAAAAACATACAGGTATATCATCATCAACTTGGATTTGACAATGGATTTTTAGATATAACACCAAAGCTACAGCAACAAAATAAAAAAAAGATAAACTGGACCTCATCAACATTTTGAAATTTTGTGCACAACAGGGCATTGTCAAGAAAATGAAAAGAAAATCTACAGAAAAGGAAAAAATACTTAAAAATCATGCATTGTATAAGGGTTAATATTCAGAAAATATAATGAATTTCCACAACTCAAAAAGACAAACAACCCAATTTTAAAATGGCCAAAGAGGACTTCTCTGATGGTCCAGTGGTTGAGAGTCTGCCTCCAAGGCAGAGGACACAAGCTGGATCCCTTGTCCGGGAAGATGCCACAGGCCGTGAAGCAACTAAGCCTGTGCACCGCAACTACTGAGCCCGTGCTCTAGAGTCTGTGCTCAGAAACAAGAAACGCCATTGCAATGAGAAGCCCAAGCACCACACCTAGAGAGTAGCCCTGCTCGCTGCAACTAGAGAAAGCCCACAAGGAGCAACACAGACCCAGTGCAGCCAATCAATCAATCAATCAATCAATATAAAACTATATAAAATAAAATGGCCAAAGGACTCAAAGAGACATTTCTTCAAAGAAGAGAACAAACATATAAAAAGCTGCTCATATCATTAGTCACTGGGGGAATGAAGATCAAAAACTTAATGAAAAAGCACTTTATACTCATTTAAATAGCTACAATAATGCAAAATAGAAAAATAGCTAGTGTTGGCAAGAAGAAAGAAAAAAAAGGAACCCCTGATGAGAACATATAGGCATACCCTGGAGATACTGAGGGTTCAGTTCCAGACCCTGAAACAAAGCAAACATCACAGCAGAGAAAATGACAGAATTTTCTTGTTTTCCCAGTGCATATAAAAGTTATAGTTACACAATACTGCAATCTTTTTTTTTTTTTTTTTGCTCTTAGTTCCCTGACCAGGAATTGAACCCGTGCTCCCTGCGGTGGAATTGTGAAGTCTTAGCCAGTGGGCCACCAGGGAAGACCCATTAGGTATGCAATAGCATTATATCTAAAAAATGCTGTAACAATTACAACAGTACCAGTTGTAATAGATCACTGATCATAGATCACCATAACAAATATAATAACGTAACAGCTTAAAATGCTGTGAGAATTGTCAAAACGTGACACGGAAACAAAAAGTGAGAAAATGTTGTTGGGATAATGGTGCTGTTAGATTTGCTGACACAGGGTTGTGACAAACTTTCAATTTGTAAAAATGCATTATCTGTGATGGGCAATAAAACACAGTGTAATAAAAACAAGGTATGCTTATAAAATAGTTCAGACCCAATAGAAAAGTTTGTTGCTCAAAAATTAAACATAAAACTGGGAATTTCCTAACCTTTTCTCCAGTGGTTCAGCAGTAAAAGAATCTGCCTGCAATGCAGGAGATGCAGGAGACACGGGTTTGATCCCTGGATCAGGAAAATCCCCTGGAGGAGGGCATGGCAACCCATTCCAATATCCTTACCTAGAGAATCCCATGGACAGAGACTGGCAGGCTACAGTCCATAGAGTTGCAAAGAGTGGGACGTGACTAAAGTGACTGAGCATGCATGGGAATTCCCTGGAGGGCTAGTGATTAGGACTGGATGCTTTCACTGCCGTGGCCCAGGTTCAAGACCTGGTCGGAGAACTGGAATCCTGCAAGCCACTTGGTGGTACAGCAAAAAAATAAGTTAAACATAAAACTAAAATATGTCCCCACAGTACCCCTTCTGGGTATATACCCAGGAGAACTGAAACAAATACTCAAACAAATACTTGTATATGTACATTTACAGCAGGACTATCACAATAGCCAAAAAGCAGAAACAAATGTCTATCAACAGATGAGTGGATAAACACATTGTGTTATTCAGCCAGAAAGGAATGAAGTGCTGATCGATACATGCTACAATGTGGGTCAACTTCAAAAGCATTATTCTAGTGAAAGAAAATCAGGCCCAATGTGTCACATATAAGATTATGTTTAAATTAAATATTCAGATTAGAGAAATCCAGAGGGACAACAAGCAGGTTTATGATTTGCCAGGCACTATGCGGAAACAAGAATGAAGTTTTCTTTGGGTGTGATGAAAATATTCTTGAACTAGACAGAAGTGGCAGCTGCATAAAATTATGTATGTACTAAATGCCACTTGACTGTTCACTTTAAAATGGTTAATTTTGCTTTATGTGACTGTCACCTCATTAAATATTTGCCTATAAAAATCAACTTGCATCAAAACCACAATGAGGTACCATCTCACACTGGTCAGAATGGCTGCTATCAAAAAGTCTACAAACAATAAATGCTGGAGAGGGTGTGGAGAAAAGGGAACCCTCTTACACTGTTGGTGGGAATGCAAACTAGTACAGCCACTATGGAGAACAGCATGGAGATTCCTTAGAAAACTGGAAACAGAACTGCCATACGACCCAGCAATCCCACTGCTGGGCATACACACCGAGGAAACCAGAATTGAAAGAGACATGTGTACCCCAGTGTTCAATGCAGCACTGTTTACAATAGCCAGGACATAGAAGCAACCCAGATGTCCATAGGCAGACAAATGGATAAGAAAGTTGTGGTACATATACACAATGGAATATCACTCAGCTATTAAAAAGAACACATTTGAGTCAGTTCTAATGAGGTGGATGAAACTGAAGCCTATTTTACAGAATGAAGTAAGTCAGAAAAAAAAACACCAATACAGTATATTAACACATATATATGGAATTTAGAAAGATGGTAACAATGACCGTATATGCTAGACAGCAAAACAGACGCAGATATAAAGAACAGATTTTTGGACTCCATGGGAGAAGGCGAGGGTGGGATGACTTGAGAGAATAGCATTGAAATATGTATATTACCATATGTGAAATAGATGACCAGTCCAAGTTCGATGCATGAAACAGGGCACTCAAAGCTAAACTGGGACAACCCTGAGGGATGGGATGGGGAGGGAGTGGAAGGGGGTTCAGGACAGGGGGACACATAAACACCTGTGGCTGATTCATGTCAATGTATGGCAAGAACCACCACAATATTGTAAAGTAATTGGCTTTTAAGTATAATAAATGAATTAATTTAAAAATCAACTTGCCATATTTATGTGGGTCTATCTCTGGACTCTATTCTATGCCATTGACCTGTGTGTCTTCCCCTTTACCAAGACCACACTTTTCATTAGCATAACTTTAGAGAAAGTCTTAGAATCAAGTGATGTCATTTCTTCAGTTTCTTTCTTATTTTTCAAACTATTTAGGCTATTCTAGTTCTTTTATCTTTCCACATTGTATTAAATCTATTGACTGGTTTGAGGAGAACGGACATCTTTGCTATGTTGAGTTTTTTCAGTTTATGAATGTGATTTGTTTTCCTATTTATTTAGGACTCCTTTGATTTATGTATTTCACCAGTGGTTTATGGTTCTCAGTATATCTAACCTAAATATGTTTCGTTAGATTTATGTCTAAACATTTATTTTTTGAAGCTATTGTAAATTACATTGTTTCCAGTGTACAGAAATAGAATGTTTTGTTTACTGATCTTGCATTCTGTGATCTTACTAAATTTACTTATTCTACTTCAGAAATTTTTGCAGGGTTAGGATTTTCCACATTTAGTCATGTCATCTGTGAATAAACACAGCTTTGTTTTTCCTTTTCAACCTGGATGCTTTTTAATTTCCTTTTCTTTCATTATTGTACTGGCCATGTCTTCCAGTACAATGCTAAACAGGGGTGGCAGGAGTGGGTATTCTTCTTTTGTTCCTTATCTCAAAAGGGAAAGCATTTGATCTTTGATAATTATTTGTGATATGAGCTATAGGCAGAGAAGGCAATGGCACCCCACTCCAGTACTCTTGCCTGGAAAATCCCATGGACGGAGGAGCCTGGAAGGCTGCAGTCCATGGGGTCGCTGAGAGTCGGACATGACTGAGCAACTTCACTTTCACTTTTCACTTTCACGAATTGGAGAAGGAAATGGCAATCCACTCCAGTGTTCTTGCCTGGAGAATCCCAGGGACGGGGGAGCCTGGTGGGCTGCCGTCTATAGGGTCACATAGAGTCAGACATGACTGAAGTGACTTAGCAGCAGCAGCAGCATGAGCTATAGGGATTTTGGTCTTTTTTTTGTGTGTGTGTGGGGGGGGTGGCATGTGGCATGCAGAGTATTAGTTCCATGACCAAAAATTGAACCTGTGCCTCCTGCATAGAACCACAGAGTTCTAACCACTGGACTGCCAGGGAAGTCCTATGTTTTTTCTAGCAGATGATCTTTTACAGGTTGAAAAAGTTCCATTTTATTCCTAGTTTCCTGGGAATTTTGGTCATAAATGTATTTTGTCTCCATTTTCACTAAAGTGCTCCCTTTCAGTTTCTAGTTGTGCTGCGCTGAAGTAAAAGGGTATCAGAGAACATAAACAGTAAACCCACTATCAATTCAGTAGTAGTTTGAATTCTGGTATTCTTCTACAAATCACCTACTGCTACTAACAGTTTGAAGTTCTCAAACAGTTGCTCCATGCATTATACCCAGGTTTTAGAGTTTGTGTCTAGGTGAGAGAAAAAGTGAAGCATGCTTACTTCTTACCTAGAAATGGAACCCAAATAATATTCATAATGGTTTGTCTCGTGCCTTTCCAATCTCTATTCATTTTATTTCTTTTACTATATTACAGGTTCTCTACTCTGATACCTAATCCCTGATTCCACAGAAGCCTTCCCAAAGGTTTACTTCTTTTCAAACCCTTCCCTTAGTTTTTCTTTCTTCTTGTCCACGATCTTCTTCCCTGTTCTACCTGTTACTATTTGTTACCTGGAAGCTGACTTGTCACCCTCTGCTTTAGTCCCTTCTTAGTTTTTAAATTGGATATGTCACATATCATAAAATTCACCATTTTGAAGTATTTAACTCGGTGGTTTTATTAGCATATTTACATTTCATCATCACTATTTAATACCTGAACAACAACAATATAATTAGCAGAGGAATTTCTGGGTAAAACAGTAAGTCTATGTTTAACTTTTGAAGTTACTGCCAAAATGTTTTCTACAGTGGCTGTACAATTTAAATTTCCACCAGCAGTGTATGAGGGTTCTAATTTCTTCACATCCTTGAAAACACATCTTATTATCTTTTAAAATTATAACCATGTTGGTGGATATAAGTGGTATCTCATTGTGGATTTGATATGCATTTTCATGGTGGCTAATGACGTTGAGTCCCTTTTTATGTGCTGATTGGCCATTTGTGTATCTTATTGTGAGAAATGTCTATTTAAAGCTTTGCCCTTTTCAAGATTTCCCTAGTGGTCCAGGGAATGTAGAGTTGATCCCTAAGCCCATGTGCCTCAACTAAAGACCATGTGCTCTGGACGCCGTGCCATTGCTAGAGAGAAGCCTGTACAACAAAGGGCCCACATGCCCCCAACTAAAACTTGATGCAGCCATAATAAATAAATATTATAAAAAACACTTATTTGCCCTTTTCAATATTAAATTCTCTACCACTGCATTCCTTTCATATAGTATTAAATAATGCTGCTTAAGATGAAGTTTCTGACCACTTGGTGTTGATGGCTGTGAAAATTTGAGACACAGACCCAAATAAAAGGCAAACAAACAAAAAAAACCTTATAGCAAGTAGAATTGCTTGTATATTAAAGTGCCTAAATTTTTGTAGCTTTCTCTGCATTTACTGAAAATGCATCTAGAACTTCTTGTCTCTGCCTTTAATGCTCTAGTCACATTATCCGTAAGAAGTTAAAAACTCAAAAATATCAAAGATACTCTCCAAATGTGAATGCTAAAGTCCACTCTCAAAAAAGTAGAGTGCCTAAGCCAATTTAATTACATCTTTTTAAAATTAAAATTAAGTTTTGTAAGACAGTAGAGTTGAGTGTTTCCTATTCTAGTTTGGGGAAGCTGCGATTGGTCATGAAAATAAGGCAGAGTGGTAAACTGACCATGGAAAGCCAATCTGTCAAACAAATGAATGATTTAAATATCATACGTATTGTTTTAACCATATAAAGAAACCTAGAAAATGCCCATTTTATCCCCAACCTAGCATTCTTTAGAGACAAAAATGCAAAACCCGAAATGTTTGTGAACATTAAATCCTACCACCAAAAACAATGCCTGGCACACAGAAAGTGCCCAATAAACATCTGCCTGATGTTAAACGAATAAATGAACATTCACAGTGCACATCTCTCCAAAAGTTTTCAGGAGCAAACATTTATAGGCAGAGATAAAAGAAGAACCCGTTTTTGGCAGCAGGTTTACGTTAAGTGTTAATTTGGGAGCTGCAGGTGACAAACACTAGTTCAGGGAAAACTCTGAGAGATAGTGAAGGACAAGGAAGCCTGGCGTGCTGCAGTTCATGGGGTCGCAAAGAGTCAGACACAACTTAACAACTGAACAACAACAAGGGCACCAGGAATGCTGGTTACAAATAACACTTGGCTTGTTGATTTTTATAAATGTTAGATTACAGCAAGTATTATTTGGCCATGGAATGATCTTTCAAAGCGTTTTCCGCACACAATTCTTGACTATCAGAGCACTGGGTATTGAAGCACACTGTAACTACTTTAACTCCAGAAAGAGAATCAAGGGAAGGAATGGACACTAACCAAGAAAAGAGAGAAAATTCCTCATTTTAAGGAAGTGTGGTGCCAAATAGGGACAAAAATAGAATAGGAATATTTCATTTCCATTTCACTTTTCATCTCAGCTGTTACCGACATGTTATAGTTAAATGCTAATAAAAATACAATCAAGCAGGAATGGTTAGAGGGAATTATAATAAATTCTAATGTTTTTAGTATTCATTTACACATTATTTCAATTAAAAAACAGAAAGCCAATTAAAGTAGGTAAATGAGGGTACTTTGAGCTCCAGGGGAAATGTCTCATGTGAATATGTTAGAGAGTTATTGCTATTATTATTTTCTGCCACTTAATGAATCACTCTGGGGCTTGTTAAAAGTTAACAGTTGATCATGAAGTTTCAACTTTTAATAAGTTGCTCTGGTGATCACCACAGGCATCTAGTATTCCTTGTGGACCACCCTCATTATGAGGCATATGGGTTGCCTGTTGTTCTCATAAATGAATATCCTTGGGAGGGGGAGCATATCAGGAGGGGCCTCTTACAAAGTCATGTTGACAACTTGTTGGTCAAGCTCTGGTTGCCCTCTGAGGGAGGGAAACACAGCTCCCTTGTTCTTAATTAAGCTTGCCTCTTGTGGAGACAGGGCCTCTGTTGAGTGGGAATACTTTCTCATAGACAGATTAGGGTATGGTTGTCAAGATTTATTGATCTCTTTTAAAAGGAACTATTTATTCATGGAATGTCATACATCTGAGATTTGCTTTAAAATATTCCAAAACAAAATAAAAACAAAAACTGGATAGGATAAGTGAAACAAAATAGGCAAAATGTTGATAACTGGTGATGTCTACATAGGGGTTCATCATATAATTACTATGTTTGACAATTTCCATAATGAAAATTTTAAAATACATATCTATAAAAGGATTATTAATCTCCAACATTTATTATCTTAAATCAGCTACTGCTCTATGTATTAGAACTCTTTGCAGTTACAATTTACACTGGCTTAAACAATAAAATGAAGTTATAGATTCATGTATTAGTAGCTGAAAAGTCCAGGGCAATTCTAGGTGTCAGGTGATGCTTGATTTGACAGCTCAATGGTGTCACCAAAACCTGCATCATATATATCACTGCTCTGCCTTCTGTGGTATTGTTTTCATCCTAAGGCTCACATCTCTCATTTCAAGGAGACTGAACATCTGCTGGGTTACACGTATCATCCTGCAAGTGTTGGATCTGTTCTACTGTTTCCAACAAGTCGTGATGGGATTGCTTAAGGTCACAGGCCTATTCCTGAGCCATCTTTCTAACCAAGGATGGAGAAACTCCTGGGGAGTAAATGAGTTCTGAAGTTGAAAGACCTTATACTGGACTTTAACCCACTGTCCCTATTTACTTGGGTGCATAACACATCCTTTACGGAATAGCTCTGCACATCTCAGTGTTCTCTGCTTACCAGCTCGGAACCCACTGACAGAAGAGATTTCCAAGACCCTTCCAGGTCCTTTTACACACCTCAGTGTTGAGAGTTCTTGGGAAGAGATATGCCAAGGGTCTGAAGGACCCCCTAGGACTGTGTGTGCACTCAGGCCCTTGCTGAATTGCAGGCATTCGGGTCCAGCACAAGCACTGAAGAGCAGACGTGGTGGGGGAACATGCTGGGAGGAGAGGCAACCCGAGCGGAGGTGCTTTCCCTGGGGTGCACATGGAATCCAGTCTTTCTACCCCAGGGTGAAGCTCCCTGAGCTCCAAGCTAGAGCATTCAGGCAGCTGGAATGATAGCCTTAAGACATTCCAAGGTACCCAATGTAGGACACCTCTGTGCACTCCTTGACAGGACCTACAAGCTCTTTGCTTCCATCTCTTCTGATAAAGAACAAGATGAGAACTCACAGCCATCACACATCTGTCAAGCAGTCAATACCTAAAGAGAGCACACTGGGACAGGTGTGCTCTAAGTGACCAAAGCTAATGTTTGGTGCCTATGGTAGCTTTTTTCTGTTCGATGTAAGTTGATCCTTGAAGGACATGGGTTTGAACTGTGAGGCCCCACTCACATGGGGAGCCTACTGAATAACTCAATACTAAAGTACATGATCCATTCCTGGTTGAAGTTGCAGAACCACAGATCCAGAGGGCCAATGGTAAAGTCATACACAAATTTTGAACTGTCCAGCAGCTGGCACCCCCCAACCTACTCCACTGTATTTTCATTCTTATATTTATTATAAGTCAGTTTTGTGTCCAACATTGAAGATTCAAGGCTACACAGGACAAAGCCACTGCCCTCTTGATGCTTGTATTCTAATGGATGCAGATAGACAAAAACAACAAACCAAGTAACTCTACTTTGTGATACATGCTGTGAAGCACAGCACTCAGAGTGGTGAGGGCAGATATGACTGACTGAACAACAGTGAAGGTCAAGAGAAGATAAAGCCCTTGTGCAAGCTTGGGTTTCAAAATGTGGGAGCTGTGGAGAGATCCAAGAGGAGAATATTGTACAAGTGCCTCTTAACTCAAAGAGTAAGACTCGGGAACTCTCTGGCAGTCCAGTGGTTAGAACTCCAGGCTTTCATTGCCAAGGGCACAGGCTCAATCCCTGGTTGGGGAACTAAGATACCACAAGCCACGTGGTGCAGCCGAACAGATAAAAGACCAGAAATATGAGCCTCTCCTTTAAGGAGGATAAATAGCTTTGATGTTGGGTAATGCTTATCATAGTTACGGGATGAAGGAAACATTTAAAAAACATTTCCCTAACTCCACGTAAGAAACTAAATTTTAAAAAACCAGAAAAGAAAAAAAAGGCGGGGGGTGGGGGGCCTTCCCTGGGAGTCCATGGGTTAAGAGTCCTTGCTTCTACTGCAGGGGGTGGAGAGGCAAGTTTGATCCTGGGTTGGGGAACTAAGATCCTGCAAGCTGCACAATGCAGTCAAAAAAGAAACTATTGGCCTTACTCTACTAACATTAAAAATATGCATATTTATTTATTTGGCTGCACCAAGTCTTAGTTGCAGCATGCGGGGTCTTTCAGTCACAGCATGTGAACTCAGTTTTGGTATGTGCGATCGAGTTCCCCGATCAGAGATTGAACTCAGGCCCCCGGCCTTGGGAGTGCAGAGTCCTAGCCACTGAATTACCAGGGAAGTTCCAATCTACTAACATTTTTTTAAAGATTGCTTTAAAGCTTAAAGTATCTAACTCTTCTCTTCATGAACATTAAATATCCATCACTTTTACATTTTTTTCAGATGCTCTGAAACTGTTCAGTGTACAAGTCATTGTTGTTCAGTCGTTAAGTCGTGTCCAACTCTTTGCAACCCCATGAACTGCAGCACACCAGGCTTCCCTGTCCAAGTCATAGACAAATACTTAGTGTGGAAATCATGATTTTGGAAATGTTACATTTATTGGCTTAAAAACTCAACAGAAAGTCTTCTTACTAAGCTCTTCCTTGAAGGTGCAGGGTATTCAAATACAATAAACCTTTACATTTTTGTGCTAGTGCTTAGACCTAAGCAGTTCGAGATTCATCATCCTACAGTGGTGGAAATGAGAAGTGATTCTGATAGCTTTCCTACATCTGAAACTGAGTGAAAGACAAGAGCTGGCTTACATAATTCCTCTCACAGGAGCCAGATGGGAAAACAGCTTTAAGTGAAGTGCAGGCACTATCATCATGGATGAATTATACAGGAAGAAAGCCTGACAAGATGCCTGACTGTGGAAAGAAATTCAGTGCAGCCCAGTACCCTTGTCTCCTGGAGAATTCATACACAAAGAAACCCTACATGTACACTGGGTTTGGTTGATGCTTTGAACAGTGCTCCAGCCTTGCTCCCCACTGAACCCACACAGGGAAGAAACTATAAAAGCGCCAAGTGTGGAAGAGATTCAGCAACAATATGCTTTTGTAACTTGTTTGAAAAGAAACCTAGAAATAGTGTGTGGCTAAAGCTTCAACTGGAGAAGGCAATGGCACCCCACTCCAGTACTCTTGCCTGGAAAATCCCATGGATGGAGGAGCCTGGTAGGCTGCAGTCCATGGGGTCGCTAAGAGTCGGACACGACTGAGTGACTTCACTTCCACGCATTGGAGGAGGATATGGCAACCCATTCCAGTGTTCTTGCCTGGAGAATCCCAGGGACGGCAGGGCCTGGTGGGCTGCCATCTATGGGGTCGCACAGAGTTGGACACGACTGAAGCGACTTAGCAGCAGCAGCAGCAGCAAAGCTTCAACACTTTCTACTGAGGGCACTTTAGAGACTACACAGGAGAGAACCCACAGAATGTTGAGGAAGCCTTCAGCAAATAATCACTGTGTGCCCTGGAGGGAACACTCCTGAGATAAAAGCAATGGGCAGCCTTGATCCATTACATGTGAACAGGAATGAATCAGAGAATGCACAAGGCGCTCAGTAAACACTGGTCTGTGGTATGAAATGGTTCAGTGAATGTCTGGAAAACCCTTTACAGTGTTCAAATCTTCTGCATTACTCCCAACTGTCCAGATGGATAGAAAAGAAAGAAATGTGAAGTCCCTCAGTCGTGTCCAACTCTTTGCAACCCCACGGACTGTAGCCTACCAGGCTCCTCCACCCATGGGATCTTCCAGGTAAGAATACTGGAGTGGGTTGCCATTTCCTTCTCCAGATCTTCCCAACCCAGGGATTGAACCCAGGTCTCCTGGTAGGCAACATTTTATTATCTAAGCCACCAGGGAAGTCCATTGGCAGGTCGGTATAAACCCCTGACAGGGTTTCTGCCATAAGTCATAAGAGGTCACTGCGGAACCAAAGAGCAGGGCTCCTCACTTGCTTTGTGCAGGGTGTGTCATTCATTCACATAAGCACACTGTAGAGTTAAGTAAAGGACAGCAGAAAACATGTTCACTAGGAAAACAAAGAACTAGAGCTCCACGCGTCCTTACCTTGTCCTGAAGAATCGAAAAGGCTACTTAGGATTCTTTGTCTCAAGTTCTCCAGCAGAATTAAACACTGTTCTCATAGTTTCAAAAGCTGATCGAAACACCAGAGTTTTAGTTTCCAAGCTCTCCTCCTGTACTTCCCCTCCAGTCAAGAGAGTGGAAGTTCTCAAGATCAGCTTGAGGTTACAGTCAGCTTAATGGCCAGAACTCTGGGTATGCAATGGTCCCAAGACTGTGACCACTGGGATGGACCAATGCAGAGGTGTCAAAGATCTAGGGGCTAGACTAGATCAGAGATCTACTTCTCAGAAGCAACCCTGGAGCCACTTGTAAGGCTGTTAACTGAACACACAAAAAATAAAGCACCTTCTGGTTTGTCCTAGAAATCATCTGGTTACAAAGGTCACATTAGCGAGACTGAACCCAGGGTCAAGTCTGAATTCATTTTTGAACCAAGGTTCAATAGTTTTAGTTTTATATTGTTGTTTTAGTAATCAGCTCTCATTCCTGTGATGAGGTATAGAAATGCCTTCTTCTAACTTCCACACATCCAACCCAAATTCCAAACATAAGGAATAAGACACCGTGCTGCTAACTAGTGGCTAAGACTTTCCCACTGGAGGTTTCTCATTCCCCAACTGGATTGTACTGCTCCTGTGTTCCTGTCCAAGTTTCTTTCCAACTGTCACCTTTCAGTCCAGGGAGAGAAGCCACATTCCTCTTTATACTGTGGGAAATTTTGGTGACTTGTGTCCTGTGTTCTCTGAGGCACAACTCACAGAAGGCACAAAAGGTATTTAACAAACAATTACTTGAAGTCTACTACATTCATATGAGGAATGGAAGGAAATCCCTACTCACTCTCAAGCCCACTGATGGACAGAAACCCTTCCAGTGCATGAGGGGTTAATGGAGCAGTGGTGCAGTGGAGGACAAAGACAAAGTGGAATAAGGTCAGAGGGAGGGAGATTGCCTCATCCACTTCAACAACTGACCTCTTATTTGTTTTGGGTAAGCAATCCAGTCTTTCTTTCCCATCACCTACAATCTTGTAAGCTCCTATGTGTTTCCACCGGTGTTACAATTACATCATCTCAGTGGAGCATCAAGAGGAAACTAGATCTCTTCTGAGGACCAAAGACCAGGCAGAATGACAAAGGTTTCTGAGCTCTACCAGAACAGCCAGCCCAATTAAGACAGGTCAGGTTATGCTGTAGAAACACACAGCACCAACATCCCAGTAATTTAACACAACAAAAGTTTATTTATTGTTCCTACAAAGTGCATTACAGGTCTGGCAGACCATCTAGAACAGATACCTCTCCCCAGTGTGGAAGGTCAGCATTCCAGACTGTTCTGATCTCATGGTTCCTATATGCTTACATGACTGAGGCAGAAGACAGCACAAGAGTCCTGTACCAACAAATAAGTGCTTCAGTCCAGAAGTGAGACTTCTATACAACCCACTGCTCAAAACTATCTCAGGACCCTGTCGAACGAAAAGGAGCAAAAAAGGATAACCACTACCCCACTTTTTTTTTTTTTTTTGGCTGTCCCACATTAGCTTACAGGATACCAGTTCCCCAACCAAGGACTGGACCCAGACCCTCAGCAGTGAAAGTGAGGAGTCCTACTGGACCGCCAGGAAGTCCCAACCACCCCATTCTTACTGTTCACTGGGATACAAGCTCCACAGCAATAAGCATTTCGTGTCCTTGTCCATTATCATATCCTTAGCTTAGAAGACTACGTGGGAACTTCCCTGGTGGTCCAGTGATTAAGAATCTGCCTTCAAATGCAAGGGACATGGGTTCAATCCCTGGTTGGGGAACCAAGATCCCACATGCTTTGGGGCAACTAAGCCCGCTCACCACAAGAGAAGCCTGCACACTGCAACAAAGACCCACTGTGGGGAAAGAAAACAAAAAGGCTTGTTGAAAGTCTGCTCTTCAAAAAAACAAGTACCTGGACACATAATAGGACCTCATTAAAACAAATGCATGAATGCAGTGCCAGCAACTAATCCATAGGTGTATCCTGGGAGAAGAGACAAGAGTTCCAGGGGTGTTAAGATTGAGGGTGTTGGGTAAGATCTATGCAGAGCTGGCTGTGCTTAGCAAATAATTCTTGACAGAGTTCATCTTGGGGAAGGAAATGAAATCTTGCTGACAGCGACACACCAACAGATCAAGTGACTTACACCATAAAGCACTGAAGCCAAAGGACAAATCAACTGAGCAAACCACCACAACGAGCGCTCAGCTCCTGGAAGGAGCTCCAACAGCCACAGATGCACTAGCTCCTTCAGTGTGGTCAGTCCACCCAACACACCACTGCGGATCAGAGAAAAGGAAAGGACGTGGACACTGTCTGAGACTCCACTACCAGCATGGCCATTAGATACTTTTCCTTCATCAATCCCTCTAATCCTCAGAAAACCCTGAGTTGAGCTTTATCTCTATTTCATAGAGAAAATGAAGACTTATGCGTGTTTCAGTAACCAAGAAATTAGTTTTACAAACTTGAAACAGATCCAATGTCATCCAGGCTGACTGGGCAGGGACAACATACAGATCAGTCCAACTGATCCTGTCTTCAGGCCTGACTAGTTACAGCTAAGTGACAGCCAACAGATCCACTAGTTATGGGGTCTTAACAAGTCCCTAAATCTCTCTGAGCCTTAACTTCCTTGTTTCTAAGAGATATGTTAAAGACATTATTTAACTCCTTTCCTAACACTACCCGAAAGCTCTAGAAGGAACACATCTGAATCAGGGCTGTAGATAAAAAGGTATTATAAGAAAACCCAGAATCCAGAGAGATTCTCAGCAGTCTATGGTGTGCTGAACAGAAACAGAAGATCCCGTGTGTTTAACAGTTTATTGTCAGCCAAGGAGGTGCGGGTTCCCCCACCTTCACCTACCACTTAGCATCAGCTCCCAAACCTTTGGGCTTGGTCTCCTGCTGCTGGATTCAGAGCACCACGCCCAGTGACCCACAGGATCCTCCCTACTGCACACACGCCAGTTCCCAGACAAGCATAACCCTCTCCTTGTTCTTGATAACAAACAAAAGCCAAATTAAAATGCGAACAGACAAAAAACTGAGAAATTGTTCCTGAATTCCCATTAATATCCATTTAGGCCTCAGAAAAGTACTCATGTTCATGGCTCTTTTATCCTATTGGCATTGTGAGGTAAGGAGTCTAGTTTATTACAGAAAATTCTTTACATCTATTATATTGTTGTTGTTTAGTTGCTAAGTCGTGTCCAACTCTTTGCAACCCCATGCACTATAGCCTGCCATCTAATATAGACTGAATGGTAAAAATTCCAATTCATGTCCACATGACCTCATTAGAGATATTCTCCTTTTTTCAAACATCACCAATGAGAGGTATGATGGTGCATCAGTTCACCTGGCAGATTCTCCACCAGTAAAGTAAATTATTTCATCACAGTAAAAATTGTGCTGAAAGGATTCCAGAGGTATAGAAATAAAGATTCATAAAGGAAGTCAAAACCATGTCAATTTTGCAAACACTGTCCAATGACAAGAGTAAGAAAACTCAACTTGGTTTCTGGAAAACTTCATGTTAAAATTCATTTCCGTCCCAAAAGACTATTGAAACTGCTAAGTCGGCTACCTGAAAGACAATGTATGTAATCAAACACGTATATTACTGCTTTTTATTTTGGAAAACTATGCTACAAATGTTTCCATCATATGTGCTTAACAGTGGCTGGAAGATCAATGAAAAACAATATTTACCTCTGTGACCACAGAAGACTGGTGATCATGACTGCATCTGCTATTTGAAGCTGGTATTGCTATTCTGTCAGCTACAATCCCAAAAGCTTTTTCCCTTACTCGGGTTCTTAGAACACCTATTTTCCTAAGGAATTCAGTGATAGTTCTAAGTAAAAACAGTAAGTAGTACAACTAACTACTACTGTTTCCTCTCACAGTCAACCCTAACTTCTTTCTGTGAAACATGATATTTATATCACCAAATTTTCCACTGGTAAAAAATTCTTCAAACTTTAGGGTTAAACTCTGGTTGGTAAATTTTTTAGACTAAGAACACTGGATAAGCTTTTCTTCATTGGTGTCAATCCTGGTGTCAAAGTCTTGAGCATTCACTGATGCTTGCATGTGTTATAGATGGGTTCTCCGGTGTTTAATAAGGTGGGAATTTTGACTGAATTTTTTTCCACACTCATGACATGTAAAGGGCTTCTCTCCTGTGTGAATTCTTTGATGTGTGTGGAGATGTGAATTTTGACTGAAGCTTTTCCCACACCAGGAGCATTTATACGGTTTTACTCCTTGGTGTGTGGTTAAGTGCTTATTAAGATCTGACCTCCATCTAAACCTCTTATCACACTGCTGACATTTATACGGTTTCTCCTCAGTGTGAATTCTTTGGTGCTTAATAAGGTCAGAACTAACTCTGAAGCTTTTCCCACATTCCTGACATTTAAAAGGCTTCTCTGTTGCACGTTCTTTCTTATGAAGCTCCATAAGTTTCAGCAGCTCTTCCTCCCACCAGTTGGAAAGTTTATTTCTTTCCTTCACTGGAAAATCTTGGTGCCATTTCCCCAGCCTATGCACATCACCATGATTTTCTTTGCCTGTTGTTTTCTGATGAACATTCACACTGGCTTTTTTTGATACTATGTCTCCTGGTGCTTGTATTTCTAAGTCAGAAAGACACATGAGTTGATGATTTTCCATGTCATTTTTCAGTTTTATCTCTGTTGGAATAAACATAAGAATCAGTCTACTGTATGTCAGAGCAAGATAACTATGGGGATAGAAAAAAAGCACAACATTCACTGATTTTAAAATATATACATAGGGAAGTAGAATCTTAAAATGTTAAGCCCTTGGAAAGGTTCCTAATCTAGGCACATTTCTCCTCTTCCCATGGTATTATTTACCTGAAAGCAGCTCTCCAGGATTGTCTTTGAACATTGGAGATCCTTGAATATATGGCTCTTCCCCTTGCTCTAAATACATCACTTTAGGTTTGGGGAGCACAAATAATGCTGTGAAATAAAAAACTGAGGTCAACGACTAGAACTAATAAATGGTTCACTAATTTCAGACTACTTCAGGAAAAGCAAAAGATACTTTAACCGTTTGTTATCCTGAATGGTTAAATGGATACTCTCATATCCAATATTAAGTTTACACTATACTGCATTTGTGACTGGGCATGAAAAGCAAAGACTGAGAAAGGAACCTAAGCTAGATCGACAGGAATCCAGTGCAAATTCCACATCTTCTGACACCACTTCTCCATATTCAACTAAGGAGTAACCAAACTCCAGAGCCTGCAGGAAACATAGACTGGTGCTATTACGTCTTCAGGAAGACTTATACTGGATAAGACCAGGTTTAGGTGAGTCGATGTGAAGGTCAATGGGCATGTATCATGCACAAATGATACATGCCATCATTATACTAACTTTTTATTGGTTCTCAAGCACCAAACACTGGACTAGAAAAGATTTCTACCACTCCCATAGCTCACTGGTTCACATCCAGGTGGCAGAAACAGGCAAGAATTACTTAGTGAACTTACTCCAAATTGTACTGCCAAGTATGGAAAGTATTCATTACTCAGTCATTCCATAAATACGTACTGAGTGGTTATGGTGCACCAGGCACCCTCTATGTACCAGGGACATAGTGGAGAATAAGCCAAATCCCCGGCTACCACAGAGCTTATCATCTCATGCAGAGTCAGACACTCTAACATCAACAGACAAACAAATGTCAGGAAGTGATAAATGTTTTAAAGGAAACTAAGGAAGGGTAAGAGAACATTTAAGGTTCTGTTTCTGTGACACTATTTTAAATAAGACTGTGAAAAAAGCTGCTTTTAGAAAATGATACCTGAGCAGAACCCTAAGGTGAGTTTTGTCATGTGACAGAAAAGTGTACCAGGCAGAGGGTAAGAGAAAGAAATGAGCATTTGAAGTCCATGAAACAGCAAGATGACAAGAGTGAAGAATGAAGCAAGAGCACAAGTGGCAAGAGATGACAGCAGATGAGAAGCCAGACCTTGGAGGATCCTGGGGGCTGTGGTAAGGAATTTGGTTCTAATACTGAATATATTGAGAAGTTATCATAGGTTGTTCTTTTTTTTTCTTTAAAGTTCTACCAGCTTATTGCTACCAACCCATCTCCCTCCACCCTCATGCATGTGTGCTCAGTCATATAACCCCATGGACTGCAGCCTGCCAGGCTCCTCTGTCCATGGACTTTTCCAGGCAAGAATACTGGAGTAGGTTGCCATTTCCTTCTCCTATGACAGGTTTTTAAGCAGAAAATGTCATGATCTGATTAGGCATTTTTTTTTTGGCCGGATCATGCAGCTTTTGGGATATTAGTTCCGCAACCAGGGATTGAATCCACACTCTTGGCATTGAAAATGAGAAGCCCTAACCAATGGACTGCCAGGAAATACCCCATGATTAGGTTTTTAAAAGACTCTGGCTACTGTGTGGAAAACTGAGGGTGGGAGAGCAGGAGTGGTGGCAATGGGTGCCAGTAAGAAAGTACTGAGGTGAACCTTGTGGCTGAGATGAGGATGTGAACAGCGCAAGAGGCTGAGACATGATCCAATTCAAACTACACTGTGATTGTGGAGCCAAGATGATCAGTGATGTGTTAGTAGTAGGGTATGATGGCAACATCACAGTAAAAAATGATCCAGGGGTTTTCTGGCCTGAACTTTAGGTTAATGGTTGTGTCTTTCAGGGAGACAGGAGAGAGTAGAGCAAAGCAGATTTGAAGGGAACAAAAATTTTGGATAAGGAATGAACATGTGAACTTGGCAGAAGCTCCAAGGTTTCCAGATACACCTTTCCTGTGGTGAACTACTATCTGAGAATCAACGAGCTACTGAAACAGAGATTCTCTCACGGGGGTAAAAGCAAACCAAGAATGTGACAGATTAGTCCATTCCTATGCAAAGGGAAGAGAATTTTTACCTAGAGAGATGACAGTCTCATAGTTCTCGTGCATTACGTCATTGTAGAGGGCCTTCTGAGTGGGATTCAGTAGTTCCCATTCTTCCTGGGAAAAGTATATGGCCACTTCCTCAAATGTCAACAAACCCTAAAGAAGAGAATGGCTTTAACTCAGAACTTGCCACTTGAAAGACAGCCCAACCATCTGGCCCATGATTCGTATGTTAGCCAGATATTAAAGGAACAACACATGATACTTTTTAAAGTGAGGAGGCAGAAAAGAAAGAGGGAAGGGATCAGTAAGCCCAGGAGGTACCCAGTTCCCCTGGGAGATCATCTGAGTTAACATGCTTTTGAACACCTGCTGGGCAGGGTGGGTCACAGACAGCAGGGAGAAGCAGCCCCAAGAAGCTGGAAAGCACAGCTCACCTGGGACTCAGGCAAGATGAACTCAGGAGCCACTGTCCAGTCTTTGGTGTTTGTTTCCTCAGGAAGGGCTAGGATCTGGTAAGTAGGTACCACTGTGGATAAAAAAGCACCACAGAAATTTATCTTCCGTTTCTAAACATACTAGGCTCATTTCTAAAATGTAAAAGATTCTCATGTTTTCAGGATTGATGAGATACCTTTACAAGTGTGTGTGGTGTCTAGAAATGGCTCTCTCCTTGTAGATAAAAACCACTGAATCTACCAGCCCCTGAAACAGGTTCCCTAATCTTCCTGAGCAAATTTATGAAAGGAAAAAACCTGTTATCCAGTCATGACATGAATTGAGAACAAAATACTCAGGGACTCTAGTGTACAGTAAGAAAAGTTGCTTTAGCTTTTTTTGATTTTTTATTGTTACTTTTTGCCTATATACAATTTTATTCACATTTTGTCACTGATAACCCCTTAATTCCTTCTGTTTTTACAAGGACAGGTGGGCCCAATCCTCTCTACTTTTCTAAAGAACTGAGTTCCCAGTATCATTACCAGGGTTCTGCAGTTAGGAGATTTCTGTATCTTAAGCCAATCTCCACCCTCAACCCCACATGACCTATTCTACCGCCACCTGGGGGGCATCCTAATTGCTAATGTAGCTGCATTAGTAGATCCACAGGGCAGGGTAACCAGAAAGTGCACACACATTCTGGCTTAAATTATATCCCACCTCCCAGGAGAAGAAAAGTAACATGAAGATCCTTACCCCTCTCACATACGGGCTCAGGTTCTTTGTGGGTATTCCTGCTCAGTGGCTCTTGTAGACCCTGGTGTATATTCCAAACTTCTTCCTCCAGGGACATGCCCGCTGGCTGGGACTCTGCTGGCTTCAGCTGGAAGCCTGGGGCCTCTGCTGCTTCTCCCAAGAGCACTGCCTCCTTTCCCAGCTCCTGGACTGCAACCTAGAAATAACCCCCATACTTGTTACCACAGAACTGACTTTTGGTTTGGGCTTGATGGGAGAGGGAAGAAAAAGCAGAGAGTGCAGACTGCGGGAAAAGAGGGAGACGCTGAAGGAAATGACACAAAGACCTAGAGATACCAGCCACCAATTTTCCACAAGAAAGATCCATAAAACATGGGAAAATTGGGAGAAACCAGTAAAGGATGTGGTTACTGCCAGCTCTCCAAGACAGCAGTCCCACCTCCTGAATTCAGCCCAGTTCGGCCCACAAACAGGGTTGCACAGGCCACCTGTTCTCATGCTGCCTTGACAGGCTTTCTCTCCCAACTTAGATCCTTGCCTTAGTGGTTTCCTGTCTTCTAATTATCTCAAAAGATTAAGGAATTGAATTTAAAAGTTGTCCTGTCAACCAGATATTCCACATGGTCAGGGAAGATTCTCACAGACAATAGGGATGAAATGGAGGAAAAAAGCAGGAGAAAAGAGCCATAGCTCTGACCTATGTTCAAATAATTTTGACAAACATGTGCCCTCCTGGTATTCACAGTGGGCCTGAGGCCAGCTGGTGAGCTGTCACCTGCCCAAGGGCATGTCCTGGATCCCCACTCAGAGCAGAGCCAGGAACAACCACTGAGAGAGGGCAGTGGAGGCTCTTGCCTATGGTACAGAGGACACTACCCCTCAGGGTCTTTCTTCTCTCAGTTACTCTGCTGGGATTTCAAATCTTTCTTTCTCTGTGTTCTTCCTAATTTTTCCCCTTCCTGGGCAGTCATCCCCTAGTCGGTTGTGTTTTTTTTTTCCTTCTCTTCCATAGCTTCGCTCTCTTTTGGTCTCTCAGAGTCCTTTCTTTTCTGATCTGCCCTGAACTCTCCAGCTCCTTAGTGCTTTTTGTATGTTTCTAAGAATTTGAGGTCCATCTCCTTGGCCAAGCCAGACTAGGCTCATTACCCTCAACACACCCTGGCTCCAAAGAGAGCAAAACTCAACTCTGTCCCTAAGGCCAGGGAAGTCTCTACCAGGATCTCTGAATCCTATGGGCTGACTAAGGCTGCAGGTCTGTGCTTTCAGGTCCTGCTTCACAAGTGCTAATGGAGCAATCCAATAGTGACCTAATCCATTTTTTCTCCCAACTAACTGCCCCAATATATCCACCTTCACTCTATTTCAATGCACATCAAGAATTTTTCTCCTCACCCCACTCCTTGTTTGGCCAGTTTCCCTTTGCAAGTGTTCTACCAGGACCACAGCCTCCTCGATGCTCTGTGGATGGTGTCTGGGTGTCCCCAGGCAGAATGGTTAGGAACTGCTCTAGCACCACAAGTTCCAAGATCTGCTCTTTTGAATGAATCTCTGGCCTCAGCCACCGACAGCATAATTCCTGGAGCTGGTCACTAGCCTCCCAGGGTCCAGCTGCTTCATGACAAAGGAAGTTTCGGAAGTGCTGGTGAGACCTCTCAGGAGTGAGACTGTCTTGTTTGTGGGGCATGTTTCTTATGCTGACTGGAGTTCTCTGCCACAGGCCCCTTGGTCTCCCACAGAGCCCTGAAATGAGCATTCAAGTACTTACACACCTTCAGATCTACTGTCATCATTTTGATCTAGGAACAATTCTGCTCCTGTGCCAGATACACCACCAGCTCCAGATCTGACAACTGAGGCCCAGTCTGGTCTGGAACAAAATCAATAAAACAATCTTCTTCCTAAGGCATTCAGGGCAGAAAAAAGTGCATGTCAGTAAGATGCTGTCACATGAACTTTACTATCTGCTAGTTATAATGAGAAAGATGAACTTTAAAAATCAACTGCCAGGGCCATGTTTTTCTACTTTCTATTATTCAACTTAATACAGCACAGTTTACTGAAGACAAATTCCAATAAATCACTTTGCCTTTAAAAAAACAATCAGGAAAAGTATATGGATGAGAAAACTAATACCCACTGGCTGCAAGGAGTTCGGGGATTATCCAAAGATTTAACTGAAAAACTTCCTACGTCATTCTCTATTGTTAAGTAAATATCAGTAGAATATTCTGAGTTTGTCTTAAATTTTAACATATTGTCCTAGTCTGTTTTTAGTAAGAGGATACAACTTCTATAACCTTTGTCCTTCTGGGAAGATGAAAGCCTTCACTTCCTGGACCTTTTGAGGTGCTCCTTTCCATTGTATCAAAACTTGTAGGAGAGCTGCAACAATGAGACCAGAGCGGAAAGGAAGTAATTAGGAAAATGGAGCCTTATTCTTCTGAAAAAGCATCCCTCAATAACTAGTTGTTCAACATTTATTTTGGCATTTCTTTGCAAGACACATAAAAAACACTATGTAGAAGATTTATATCCGTATTTCAAATTTCTCTTGACCTAGGACAAAACTACAGCTGACCCTTGTTCACAAACTGTTTATTCAAATGTCAAGTGGTGAGACTTCCCTGTGGTCCAGGGGTTAAGAATCCGCCTTCCACTTCGGGGGGCCTGGATTTGATCCCTGGTCAGGGAACTAAGATACCACACGCCCCAGGGCAAGTGAGTCTAGTAGGTAACTAGGGAAAGCCCACCGGCTAAAAAGAGCCCGCACGCTGCAAAGACCCAGCACAGTCAAGAGATTTTAAAAAAAGGGAGCCCACGTGAGTGGCCATTACATTCAACTGCTACTGATTCCTTTCAGATTCTCCAAGGGTCCTTTAGACCTCTAAGCGATGCTGGTGGGCGTGGGAGGAAAGAGCTGTCTGTCTCACTTTCCCTGAGATAACCAGAAGAAAGGGCACAGAAATTCTGCTCAGGAAGCCGCGGTATCCGTAAACGGCCGGCTCCGGATGGCCGGCCGGCTCAGGGGGCGCACGGGACACTAAACAGGCTTTCGCAACACGGAAGCTGATCTCTGAGCCTAGGCCTCTCGTTTCTCCCGCGGTCACATCAGCCAGTAAAGGAAACACCGGTGGAGGCAGCAAAGTGGACACGACGCGGGGCACGCCTGCGAGCACTGGGCCTACGGGCAGTATCCGAGAGGCCTCCAGTTGCGCGGCACGGGGCGCCACCCGCGCAAAGAGTGCAGAAATCATCCTCAGGAGCCTGACGGCGGGCCTAGCTCGGGTCAGTCCGGCTGCCCGGCTCGCAAACGCCCCCGGCTGCCCAGCAGTGGCGGGGGTCTCTCGGCGGCTTCAGAGCCGGTGCCGAACTGGAAGCCGCCTCTAAGTTACCTCAGACGGCCTGGCTTCACGGAAGCCGCTCCCTCTTCCCAGGGCTCAACCGCAAGTCGCCTCCAGTCCAACAGTGGCTCTGAGGAGGACTGCCCCCGCCTCGCCGCCTAGCGCGCCACTCAGAGGCTAGAGGCGGGGGTAAGAGGGGTACTCCGGGTTCCACTTAGATTCCCCGGGGCCGGAAAACCCGGTCAACCGGAAGGGGAAGTGACGTACTTCCGGAGAGGGCTCCGCACCGCCCATTGCTTTATCACGGCTGCAACTGAGGAAGCAGCCTGTCAGCGAGAAAGAGTTGACGCCGCGAAATCTCAGGCCCTTGGAGCCTGGGGTCCCTGCATGGGCGCCGCCCTCTCGCGGGCATTTCTTCCTCCATCGCTGCGGGTGGCGGGCGGTAACCCATCGTCCCGCCGGGTGCAGCCCCCGTCCCTGCCGGTACCCGAGCTGGGCTCCCGCCGCTTCTCACAACCTCCTCCAGTACCTGGTGTTTACCTAAAACAATAAAATAGCCTGTTATTTTTGTCAGAAAAATTAATTTGGGAACAATTTAGGGTTGGAATATGTAAACTCGCAACCGTTAGCAAGTCTGGCGAACGTGACTGAAGAATCCAAAGGAGGAAAATGGAAGGAGTATAGTGGGTTTTCATTGGCTGAGTTTTGACAATCTCCCATTGGCAGGTATTTTGCTGGGCCAGTAGAAATTCTTCTGGTGGGTAGAAAAGTAAACCTTCTTCCTGTTGCTGATGCAATTGATGTCTAGAGGTGGGGCATGATATCTGCTCCTTTGAGCTCTGATTCCATTTTAAATAAGATAGTAATTTTCACAAAGGCAGTTTTGTCTTATTAATCTGCTTTGTGAGAGGTGCAAGCTAGACACTGAGACGCAATCAAAGTTCCCACAGCTGACTGAGCACTGCAATCCCTCTGTCTTACAAGACATGTCAAGAACCAGAACATTGTCACTTACAGAGATGGCTTGGATCATTATAATGTGTGGGGAGAAAGCTTGAGTTCTACAGGGACAGATACCTCCCTTCCTTTGTTCTCTACAGCCAATATCTATTGAGAACACTCCCTCCTTCCTTCAAAGGGGAAAAGGAAATCTGGTCTCCTAAAACCGGGAATCAAAAATTCCCTGGCAATCCAGTGGTTAGGACTCTGCGCTTCCACTGCAGGGGGCACAGGTTTGCTCCATGGTTGGGGAACCAAGATCCCACATACTGCACAGTGTGGAGAAACAAAAATAAAAAACTGGCATGGACACCGATGAGGAAAACAAGTGCTTAAGCAGAAGCTAAATTAAGCTTCTCCACCTTTTTCAACTGCCTGTCCCCTCACCGAGGCCATCTCCAATCTGATTTCCATTCTCTTTCCATGCTCCCTTTGTCACCACGCCTTCCTCTGCTGGGTTCTCACTCCAGATGCTGCACCAAGCTCACTGCCTTCTCAATGCTTCATTTCTCACCCAGGTTTGGATCTCCCTGTGCAGACCATCACAAATTACTTTCAGCTCCAGGATCCTATACCTGAATGCAGCTTGGGGTCCAACCATCATGACCAAGGTTCCCAGAGCTGGCTGAAAGCTAGTGAGGCCCAGCAGTTGCTGAAACGGGAGAGTCCAAAGAGCTGGTGGGAGCTCTCCAAGTTGCCAAATTCAATCCCCACAACGTGGATATAATCAGGCTGACAGACGAGTTACCTAATGGAAATCAAACAGGCCTTGACCATCAACTAGATACAGTTTCCAGTCCCAGCTCAATCCATACTAATGATGTTGGGGAAAATACTGAACTTCTCTATGCCTCTATTTTTCATCTGAACGTAACAATACCGTGCAGCACAGAGAAAAAGATTAGAAATGCTATTTGTATAGCATCTGGCCCAGTGCTTGGCACTTAGAAGGTGCAGAGTAAATGGTCTGGGTTGGTGTAAGAGAAGTACCATCTTATAGGAATTTTAAGCATATCTCACTATTTGACATATATTAATAGGTTTAACGTCTGTCATCCCCACAGAATGTAAGGTTCTTGGAGAGTGGGTAATTTGTTTCATTGGTGAATCTCAGCACCTCAAGAAGTGTCTAGTCCTAAAGTAAACATTTGGCAAATGAATAAATGGGTAAAAAAAGACAAAGACGACTAGGGTCTTCACACCTGGTTTACTGACCAGGTGTCCAATACTCAAGCATTATGAAGAGTACAAACGAAGTTGAAAATTGGTTTCGGCTGAGATGTCCCTGAGATCCGTCTCCCCTTCGTTTTCACTCCTATGGCTCTAAGGTGGGATTTCTGAACTTCAGCACTATTAATATTGGGGGCCGAACAGGTATTTGTTGTCTTGAGCGCCCCGCCTCTATTACACTGCAAACACCTGCGGTCAGAGTTTGGCTTTCTGCGCCAGAGGTACACGGCTCTTGCTCAGCTACATTATCCACCTAAACACCAGAATTTGTTTCTGCGGGGTAATCCACTCCATAGTCTAGGCGCTCTCTGAAGACAAAGAGTTCTGAGCTGTCTTCGTGTCCCCACTGCCCAGCACATGAGTGCCATAAGGCCTTGGTGAACCAGTGCTTTATTCGCGTAAATCACAAGAACAAGAGGCGTAGGGCCTTTCAAAGGCGACTTCACGGGGAAAGTGAGGGACAGGGCGAAGAGCGACAGGGCCCACACACCAGGCTTCCGCGTTCCCAGGCCTCTCCAAACAGAGGAGGTTGCAGCTCATGGCCACTGAGTGTCTTCCCGTTTAAGGATCCGAGACACGACTACAGCCTCAGAGAGGAGGGAGCTACAGGGCTCGGGTCCGCCCACCGGGAAAACCGCCCTCAACCCAGTCAGTCAACCACCAGGCTGTCTTTCCCAGAGCGCGGCCGGAAGCTGCCATTGTGCAAGCCATGACTTACAAAAAGTCTGGCGCGTGCGCAAAGGCTAAGCCAGAAACCAGCGCCGCGGAACAAGCATAGCCCTCCCCAACTGGTCCCGCCCCTTCGCTAATCGACAGCAGTCTTACCCAATGAGAAGGCGGGATCCTCGTTGCGTCATAACCTATTTAAACCGCTTATTTGTTAATCCCTCCTATTGGTTCAGTTCAGTTCAGTCGCTCAGGCGTGTCCGACTCTTTGCGACCCCATGAATCGCCAGGCCTTTCAGTTTGACTGGGCGCTTCCGCTTCTCTTATTTTGAAGGGTCCTTGTAGCACCTGTTCTCCCTCCGTTTACAGACGAGACAGCCACAGTAGTACTATCGAGAATCACTGCTCTTCCTTCACTTCTTCCCATAATCAAACACAATTCGGTCCCTCTCTTCCCCACCCACCTCTCTTTCCTGTCAATATAGCCATCCAATTACCCTGCTGTCTAAATAGGGAGGCAGGGAATTCCCTGGTGGTCCAGTGGCTAAAGACTCTGCGCTCCAATGCAGGGAGTGTGGGGTTCGACCCTTGGGGGAGCTAGATCCCACATGCCGCAACTAAAAGATCCCACGTGCTGAAACTTAGAGTTCACGTGCAGCAACTAAGACCCTGCTCAGCTAGTTAAACAAATAAATAAATGCAGGAAGATATCCTAGAACGTTAGGAACCTAGAGACTTGGGAACCTTGTTGTAGTCTGCAAATAATTAGCTGTGGTAGCCAGTGGATCTCTCTCGCACTTTGTTTCATCATCTATAAAATGAACACAGTAAACAGGAACACTGTAAAGATCAAAACAGATGAACATGATTAAGTCCTCCCATTTATTTAGGACTTGTTTGACTTCATGTTTCACTAGATTTATAACTATTTAATTTTTTGAAGCTATTATAAACTATATTAATTCCAGTGTATAGAAAGAGAATTTGTTTGTTGACTTTGCATCATGTGATCTTACTAAATGTCCTTGCTCCAGAAACTCTGGTAGGGTCTTAGGATTTTCTACATTGACAATCATGTCACCTGTGAATAAGAACGTTTTGTTTTTCCTTTCCAATCTGGATGTTTTGTATTTCCTTTTCTTTCTTGATTGGACTGGCCAAGCCTTCCAGTACAACGCTAAACAGGAGTGACAGGAGTGGGTATTCTTCTTTTGTTCCTTAGCTCAGAGGGAAAGCATTCGGTTTCTGACAATTAAGTGTGATATGTACAATAGGGTTTGTTTGTTTGTTTTAGGCAGCAATCAGGCTGAATTTAATGATGGAGAGCTGGGCCAGACCACACACAGACCTCTGCCCATCCCCTTGACTCATGGCCCCTAGAAGCCAGAAGCAGCCTGGAGGGAACTGTAGTTCCTCCCCAGGCAGGTGGCCATGGTCCGGTGGACTTTGTGCAAAATACTAAATGCTAATTTGGCATTGAGGGCCAGCTCTAGGTGATCCTTTGTGTAGCCAGCCCCAGGATGGGGGACGGTGGGGGAAAAAGAGGTGGGTTAGGACGCCCCTGGCCGAGAGGAGAAAAGGGGACAAGAGAAAGGAAAATGCCCCGTTTGGGAGGCAGGTTGGGATATAGGCACAGGGCTAGTTTCTGAACATTCCCCCAGGGCAAAGGGCAGATATCCGAGTGCTGGAGATCACAGGTACTCGTCTCCAATGCCCATAAAGGCGAAACTGCCGTGGACATCACTGGCACTGGCATCTGTACCAGGCGTGCCAATCACCCGCAGGTTCACAGCACTCAGCTTGTTTGAGAGTTTGACCATGGACTCCCGGGTGGCATCTGGTGACTCAAGAAGCAGTGGTGACTTCACGGCTTGCTGGCTGTCTGAGCATCTCAGGGTGCCCCCCACCCGCCGGTGCACCATCTTCCTGATACTGCCGCCAGATTGCTTCACCATCAGTTCATCTACCATGGACTGCAAGCAGATACTCATCATAATAGCCTGGGGGCTGGTGATGGTGACCCATTGTAGCTGGTCCTTGCTCATGAGGTATTCAAAAGCCAATTCCAGGTGCACCTCACCCCTGCCGAGGCTGCTTGTGCCTCAGCTTGGCAGTGGCACAGAGGAGGTGACCCACCAGCATCGCATGCGGGTGACCCGGAAGGAGACTTCACAGAGTTGCTGGCCAGGCAGGCGGAGCTGGAGGCTGAGCTCACTGTTGCCTGTGAGGGGCGAAGCGGCTTTGCACTCTCGCCTCCGCTCCTCAGCGCGTCTCCGCTGTCTCGCTCGCCATTTGCGGAGTGCAGGAGCGGGGTGCTTACAGACAGTCCTTCTCTGAGAAGTCAGCCAAACAGGCATCAAAGCGCAAGTAGCCATAGTGCCGCAGTGTCTGGGCCAGCCGCAGGAACTCCTTCTTGGAGACCTCCTCCTGCAGTGATTTGAGCTGCTACTGTTCCTTGGCCACCAGGATCCACACACGCTTAATGTCTGCTACCATCTGAGCATAAAGCAGGTTCAGGCCAACCCGGTTCTCCATGACATTGTCGTCGTAGGTAGAGTCCAAATAACTCTTCCTTAGCACAATCTTACAGTCTTGACTCTGAAGACTGGTAACAGACACATAAGGCAACTCAAACTCTTGCAACTTCCGTACAAACAAAAAGGCTCCATCCTATTTTTCTCGAACTAGAAAGAGACTGAAGTAGCTGATCAAGTCATCTGGAATATCCAGCATTGCAGCCACACTCTCCAGGACATATTCAGTCTGATCTGAAGTTAGCACGTTGACCAGAACTTTCTGCCCGTTGCTGAGTGGCATTTCCAAAGAGACCTCTTCTGTGAGGACCTCCTGCTGTGCCCGACGAAGGAAACAATTGAAGGTCTCACTGCTCCCAAGCAATGGGTCTTCCCGAACAGCTTGCATGTACTTCTCTAACTGCTCTCTCCTGTTTCACTCTGCCGGTGTCAAAGCCAAAAGCTTTTTGGGGGGAAATGCAGGAAGCACATTGGCCCCATATTCCTTCCGAAGCTGCTCGTGCAACCCCAGGAGCTGCCTGTTGCGCACGCAACAGTGCAGGACTCCATTCACGTGAATGTTATAAACCACGTTGGCTGAGCCGCCGCTCTCCTCGCTGTGTGACTCGGTTTCAAGAATGGAAGAGTACATATTCCCTGCAGCAGGGCCCGGCCGGGCTCCGGGCTATGAGGGGCGAAGCGGCTTTGCACTCTCGCCTCCGCTCCTCAGCGCGTCTCCGCTGTCTCACTCGCCATTTGCGCAGTGCAGGGGCGGGGTGCTTACAATGGGTTTTTAAAAAGTAGATGCTCTTTGGGAGTTCCCTGGTGACCTAGTGATTAGGATTTGGTGCTTTCAGTGCCATGGCCTGGGTCCAATCCCTGGTCAGGAAACTGGGATCCCACAACTTGTGGGAAAATTAATTATAAAAATAGATGCTCTTTTATAGGTTGAAGAAGTTCCATTCTTTTCCTAGTTCCCTGAGTTTGTCATAAATAAATGTTGTATTTTTGTCTCCATGTTACTACAGTTTCATTTTCAGGTTGCTAGTTGTGCTAATCTGAGGTAAAGGAATATCAGAGAACATAAATTGTAAATTCACTATCAGTTCTGTGATGCTTTGAATTCTACTGTTGTTCTCCAATTCACCTGCGATTAATAAAGTTCTCAAATAGCTGCTCCATGCATTTTACCCAAATTTTAAGGTTGTTGTCTATGTGAGAAAAAAGGTGAAGCATGCTTATTTTAACTTAGCCAGAGCTGGAACCCTAATACTATTAGTTTTTCTAGTGCTTTTCCAATCTTTATACAATATTCTTTCTTTCCTATATTACTGGTTCTCCACTCTAACACCTAATCCCTGCTTCTGCAAATCGTCATAAATTAGTTTACTTCTTTTCAAAGCCTATACTTTATCTTCCTTTTTTTGTTGTCCACCATCTTCTTCCCTGTTCCACCTGCTAGTATTAATACTGGAAGTATACTTGTCATTAAGGAAATGAAGATTAAAACAGCATTATGATACATACTTACATCCCTTGTCACTTTTTAAATTGTGATATGATACATAATAAAATCCACAATTTAAGGTATTTAATTCAGCAGTTTATTAGTATATTTACATTTCATCATCACTAATTTCAGAACATTTTCTTCATCCCCTGAAAAAGCCCCGTATCTTTAGCAAACTCGACCCCCTGCAGCTTCCAGTTCCTGGAAAATACTAATTCACTTTTGCTCTCTAAAGATTTGTCTATTCTTGATATGTAATACATGTGACCTTTTATGTCTAACTACTTTCACTTAGCATGTTTTCAACATTCATCCATGTCACAGCATGTATCCTAATTTCCTTTATTTTTATATTGCTAATAATATCCCGTTGTACAACTATAACATTTTTTATCCATTTATCAGTTGGTAAATTTTGGGGTCCTTTCTACTTCAGGGCTACTGTGACTAATGCTGCTATGTATGTTCATATATAAGGTTTTTTGTGGACATAAGATTTCATTTCTCTTGGGTATATACAATGCTTAGCAGTCGAATTGCTGGGACAAATGGAAATTCTATGTTTAACTTTTGAAGTTACAGATCAAATGTTTTCTTCAATGGCTGTACAATTTAAATTTCCACAAGCAGTGTGTGAGGGTTCTAATTTCTTCACATCCTTGATAACATGTATTAATCTTGGTTATAGCCACATTAGGGGAGGTTAAGTGGTAACTCAATGTTTTTTTGTTTCTTTGGCGAATTGTGAGATTTTATTTTCCCAATTAGGGGTCAAACCTGGGCCCTTGGTAGTGACAGAGCCTTAACCACTGAACTGCCAGGGAACTCAGTGTGATTTTGATTTGAATTTCCCTGAAGGCTAATGATGTTGAATGCCTGTTTATATGCTGACTGCCCAGTTGTATATCTTATTGTGAGAAATGTCTACTCAAATTCTTCAATAATAATCTCTCTACTACTGAGTTTCTTTAGTGTCAAGTAATGCTTCCTGAGATGATGTTTCTCATCATTTGGGGGTTTGTAGTTATAAAAACTTGACACAAGCTTTAAAAATACTCTTTTGGCAAGTAGGATATAATTGCTGATATACTAAAGTGCCCAACTTTTCATAAGAGTTGGCTTTCTGTCTTCATGACTTACTGAGAATGTAGCTAGATTTCTTATTTCTGCTCTAATGCTCTAATTATGTCTCTACTTATAATATTTTCTTAAAAATTATTGGAGATGCTCTCCAAATTGTGCAAATCCACTCACAAAATGTAAAGAGTTTAAATCAACCCAACCACATTAAAAAAAAAAAAACCAACAAAACATTAAGGTATGTAAGACAGTAGAGTTGTGTTTTTCCTATTCTGTTTTTGGGAAGCTGTGGTTGGTCTTGAAGGTAAGGCAGAGTGGGAAACTGACCATGGAAAGCCAAAGTGCCAAACAAATGAATACAACAAATATTATACAAGTTGTTTAAACCATGGAGAAGGAGCCTAAAGAATGCCCACTTTATCCCCAATCCAGCATTCTTTAGAAGCAAAAATGCAAAACCAAAAATATTCATAAACATAAAATCTCAGCACCTAAAACAATGCTCCTGGCACATAAGTGCTCTATATCAGTATCTGATGTTGAATGAATAAATGAACATTCACAGTACATATCTCTCCAACAGTTTTAGGGAGCAAACATCCACAGGCAGAGATAAAGACAGAACCAGTTTTTGGCAGCACAGTTAATACATCAACTTGGGAATTAAAGGTGATAAATCCTAACTTATGGCACCAGGACTGGTTGCAAAAAACACTTTGTTGACTAAGTCAATAGTTATAAAGTAAGGTAAGCTGAACTGGCCATGAAGGCATCTGTCAAAGTAGTTTGCACCACACTTCTTGACTATTAGAACACTGACTGCTGAAGCACAGAATAATAACCTTAGAACAACAGAAAGAGTATCAAGGGAACAAGTGGACACCAACCAGGGAAAAGGAGAGAAACTTCATTAAGAGAATGTATGGTACCAAATAAGGAAAAAACTAGAATAGGAATATTAAATATCCACTTCATTTTTCATCTTAGCAGTTACTGAAATGTGATGGTTAAATGCTAATTGTAAAAAATACAATCAAACAGGAATGCTTAGAAGGAAGTGGATTACAAATTATAGTAAAAAGCATTTTTACTATAGCATTTTTAGCATTCATTTATACATTATTTCAAGAAAAAAAGGACCACCAATGAAAAGTAGGTAAATGAGGGCACTTTTTGAGCTTCAGTGTAAATGTCCCATATGAAAATGTTAAAAAGTAATTACTATTATTTTGTTCTTTGATGGCTTCTAGGAAACCAACAATTAACTATTACTACTGAACTCTTAATGAGTAAATCACACTGGGGCTTGTTAAAAGTTAGCAGTTGATCATGAAGTTTCAACTTTTAATAAGTTGCTCAAGTGATTATGACAGGCATCTAGTATTCCTTGTGGACCACCCTTATTATGAGGCATCAAGGCTGCTTGTTGGTTCTCATAAATGAATACCGTGGGGTGCGGAGGAGACCAAGAGGGTCCTCTTACAGAGTTATATTGAGAAGCTGTTGGTCAAGTTCTGGTAGCCCTCTGAGGGAGGAAAAGGCAGCTCCCATGTTCTCAATTAAGCTTGCGCCATGTGGAAACAGCCTCTGTTGACTGGGAATTCTTTTTCATAGACGGATTAGAGCAGAGACTATCAAGGATTTTTTATCTCTAACAAAGAAACTATTTATGCATGAAATGTCATAATGTCTGAGATTGGCTTCAAATATTCCAAAACAAAATATTCCAAATATTCCAAAACCCAGCCACCCACCCCAAACAAAAACAAAAACAATGGAGTGGGTAAATGTAAAAACTGGCAAAATTTTTAAAGCCTATATAAGGGTCATATTATTTTCTCTACTTTAGATATTTTGATAATTTCCATACTGAAAGAATTAAATAAGTATATATACAAGAACACTGTTCCTCTCCTACATATATTATCTTAAATCAGTTATTGCTCTCTATATTAGAATTATTTCAGTTACAATGAACAGAAATGCCAATCACATTGGCTTAAATAATAAGAAATGTATAGATTTATGTAGCTAAAAAGTCCAGTGCAATTCTAGGTATCAGGTGATGCTTGATCCTACAGCTCAGTGGTGTCTCTAAAACCTGAGTATCACCCTGCTCTGTCTGCTGTGGTGTTGGCTTCATTCTAAGGCTCACATTTCTCCTGTTTCAAGAAGACTGTCAACATCTCCTGGGTTACATGTGCCATCCAGCAAGTGCTGGATCTGTTCTAATGTTTCCAACAAGACAGGCCAGGTTATGCTGCAGAAACACACAGCACCAACATCCCAGTGTTTTAACACAACAAAAGTTTATTAATCCTTCCTACAAAGTCCATTACAGGTCTAGGGAACTCTCCAGAACAGGTACTGCTCCCCATTGTTGGGTGCTTGGCATTCCAGACTGTTCTGAATTTTGTCTCCTCTTCTATATGCTTACATGGCTGAGGCAGGAAAAAACAGCATTAGGGTCCTGCACCAACAAGTAAATGTTTCAGCCAAGAAGTGAGACCTCTGCACGTAACCCACTGCTCAAAACTATGTCTGGACCCTAACTGCAAGAAGCAAAAACATCTAACCATTCCCTTCTTACTGTTCACTAGGATACAAGGTCCATGAGGATAAACATTTTGTATCCTTGTCCACTACTGTATCCTTACTTTAGAAGAGTACCTGGGCGCATAACAAGATCTCATTAACTTGAATGAATGAATGTAGCACCAGCAAGAAATCCAAACCTGTATATATTGGGAGAAGAGACAAGAATCCCAGGGGTTTAAGACCAAGGATGTTCAGTCAGATCCATACAGACCAGAGCTGCAAAGCTACCTGCGCTTAGGAAATAATACTTGCTAGAGTTCATCTTAGGGAAGATAATGAAATCCTGCTGAGACAGACACACCATCAGGTCAGGTGACTTACACCATAAAGCACTGAAGCCAAGGAACAAATCAACTGAGCAAACCACCACAAGTCCTCAGCTCCTGGAAGAAGCTGCAACAGCCACAAATGGATCTGCTCCTTCAGTGTGGTCAGTCTACCCAACACACCACTGTGGCTCAGAGGAAAGAGAAGGATGTGTACAGTGTCTGAGACCCCACTATCAGTCAGATCATCAGGTGCTTTTCCTTCATCAATCCCTCTAATCCTCAGAGAACCCTGAGTTAAGCATTATCTCTATTTCACAAAGAAAATGGAGATTTAAGAATGTTTCAGTAACCAATCAAGAAACAGGCATGTTTTACTAGCTAGAAACAATATATCATCCAGGCTGGCTGGACCGGAACAACATATAGATCAGTTCTGCTGATCCTGCCTTCAGGCCTGACTGATGCAGCTAAGTGACAGCCAACAGACCCACTAACTATGTGGTTGTAACAAGCCTCTGGATCTCTTTAAGCCTAACTTCCTTACTTTATAAAGTCAGAGATTTGGGAGAGATAATTTAACTCCTTTCCTGATTACACCTAGATGCTTTACCAGGAACATATCTGCATCACTGAGCAGATAAAAGGGGGAGTTACAAGAAAACTCACAACCTAAGGAGATTTTTAGCAATCTATCAAATTCGTAACCTAAGGCTGTTACCTGAAAGGATGGAGAAAACAGGAGTAGGATGTCCTTGCCTGCTTAACAGTTACAGTGTAAGTTAACCAATGTAGAGGTGCATTTGTCCATCCTTGCCTGCCACCCAGCATTAGCTCCCCTTTTGGGAACTTGGTCTCCAGCTCACTGGATTCCCAGAATAACGTGCCCAGGGAGCCACAAGATCCTGGTGCAGAAAACACTCTAGTTCCCAGACAAATGTAACTCTCTCCTTGTTCTTAACAACAAACAAAAACCAAATTAAAATGCAAACAGATAAAAACCTGAGAAGATGATCCTGAATTCCCATTAATTTCCATTTAGACCTTGAAAAAAAGTGCTCATTTTCATGGCTGTTTTATCCTATTGATATTGTGATATAAAGAGTCTAGTTTCTTTTATTGCAGAAAGTTCTTCTTTACATGGCTAAAGATTCCAACCTGTTTCCATTCTATCTCCTTCTTAGAGGTGCTCTCCCTTTTCAAGAGGCATAAAATAGTGATTAATTCACCGGCAGAGAGGCATAAAATAGTGATTATATGTGTTCATCTGGATAGAATCGATATTGCTGAAGAAAATATTTCATCAGAGTAAAAATTATACTAATAGGATTCAAGAGCTGCATTTGCTAAAAAGTTAACCAAGGAACTCAATGTCCAAATTTGTGAACAACGCCCAATGATGGGACACTTAAGAAAATCCAATTAGGTTCTTCAAAAGTTTTACATTACAATTCATTTTTGCCCATGAGATTATTGAAACTGGCAAACCTGGAAGACAACGGTATGCAACTAAACATGCATATTATTGCTTTTTGTTTTGGAAGACCATGCTATAATACAAACGTGTCCATCATATGAAGTTTGAGTGCCTTGGGAAATCAATGCAAACCAACAATATTTACCTCTGTGGCCAAAAAAGATTATTTCATAGCTGCATCTGCTATGCAAAGCTGAATTTGCTGTTTTGCTATATACATCCCCAAACAGCTTTTTGCTTTCCTCAGAATGTTCTTAGAACACCTCTCCTGCTAAGGAATTCCCTGGAAGCTTTTAGTAAAAATAGCAAGTAGTGCAACTACTAACAAATCCTTTGAAGAGTCAACCTTGATTCCTTCTATGACACGTTTATATCCCAAAGTTTCCTGATGAAAAATTCTTCATGCTTCATAATTTTGTATTTTTCTTAACTTTAAAGTCAAGTTCCACTTGATAAATTTCTTTAGACTGAGGACACTGAACAAACGTCCCTTTACTGGTGGAGTTTCTGGTGTCTAAGAAGGCTTGAGCGTCTGCTGAAGTTCCTCCTGCACGTGGTACAGGTGTAAGGCTGCTCACCTGTGTGAGTTCTCCGATGTTTAATAAGGTGGCAATTTTGATTGAATTTTTTCCCACATTCATGACAAGTAAAGGGCTTCTCTCCAGTGTGAGTTCTTTGGTGTGTGTGGAGATTTGTCTTTTGACTGAAGCCTTTCCCACACCATGAGCATTTATATGGTTTTATTCCTTGGTGTGTTGTTAAGTGCTTATTAAGATCAGAGCTCCACCTAAACCTCTTATCACATTGTTGACATTTATATGGTTTCTCTTCCGTGTGAACTCTCTGGTGTTTAATGAGGTCAGAGCTAACTCTGAAGCTTTTCCCACATTCCTGGCATTTAAAAGGCCTTTCTGCTGCACGTTCTTTCTTCTGAAGATCCATAAGTTTCAGCAGCTCTTGTTTCCAGGTTGAAAGTTTCTTTTTTTTCTTCACCGGAAAATCTCGGTGCAATTTCCCCACCCTATGCACATCACCATGATTTTCTTTACCAATTGTTTTCTGGGGAACTTTCAATCTGGCCTTTCTTGATGCTATAGCTACTGGTGCTTGTATTTCTAAGTCAGAAAGACATAGAGACTGAATATTTTCAGTGTCATTTTTAAGCTTCAGCCCTGCTGGAATAAATGTGAGAAACAGCTTACTATATGTCAGAGCAAGTAAACCATAGTAAATGAAAAGAAAAACTGAACACTAATTTTTAAAAAAATAGATAAGCAGAACTATAAAATGTGAAATCCTTGCAAAGATTCCTATCATGGCACATTTCCCTTCTTCCCATGGTCTACTTACCTGTAGGCAGCTCTTCAGAACTGTCCTTGAACTCCAGGGGTCTTTGAACCCATGGCTCTTCTCCTTGCTCTAGACAGGAGATCACTTTAGGTTTGGGGAGCACAAATAATGCTGTGAAACAGAAAAACTGAGGTCAAAGACTGGTAACTTAACAACAGTTCACTAATTTCAAACTATTTCAGGAACAGCAAAGGATGCTTGAATAGTTTACAACACCAAATCTCATATCAGGTTTATAACATACTTCATTGGTGGATGGATATGCAAAGCGGAGACTGAGAAATAAACCTGAGCTGGACCAGTGAAAAAGATATAGGGCACAGAAATATAGTGCATGATCCCCATCTTCTGCTACCAAGAATATCCCACATTCTACTAAGGTAGAATCAAACTGCAAAGGCTGCAAGAAATACACACACTAGTCCTATTAACTATTCAATTCAGTTCAGTCACTCAGTCGTGTCCGACTCTTTGCGACCCCGTGAATCACAGCACGCCAGGCCTCGCTGTCCGTCACCAACTCCCAGAGTTCACCCAAACTCATGTCCATTGAGTCAGTGATGCCATCCAGCCATCTCATCCCCTGTCGTCCCCTTCTCCTCCCGCCCCCAATCCCTCCCAGCATTAGGGTCTTTTCCAGTGAGTCAACTCTTCACATGAGGTGGCCAAAGTACTGTAGGTTCAGCTTCAGCATCAGTCCTTCCAATGAACACCCAGGACTGATCTCCTTTAGGATGGACTGGTTGGATCTCCTTGCAGTCCAGGGGACTCTCAAGAGTCTTCTCCAACACCACAGTTGAAAAACAGGAAGACTTAAACTAGACAAGTCCAGGTTCAGGGGAGTCAATGCAAAAGTCCGTGGGTGGAGTATCAGGCATAAATGATACATGCCATCTTTACTTTTATTTAGTAAAAGTTAAACAAAATAACTAAATAAAACTAACTTTTTATTTAGTCCTCAAGCACCAAACACTGGACTAGAAAAGATTTCTACCACTCCTATAGCTCACTGGTTCACATCCAGGTGGAAGAAACAGACAAGAATTACTTAGTGGACTTTCTCAAAATCTTACTGCCAAGTATGGAAAGTATTCATCACTCAGTCATACCATAAATATGTAGTGAGTGGCTATGGTGCACCAGGCACCCTCTATGTGCCAGGGACATAGTGCTAAATAAATCAAGTCCCCTGATCTCACAAAGCTTATATTCTTGTGCAGAGTGAAACAATCTAACATCAACAGACGAGCAAATAAAATGTCAGGAAGTGATACACGTTTTGAAGAAAACTAAGGGAGGGTAAGAGAACATTTTAAGATTCTGCTTCTGTGAAGCTACTTGAGATATAAAGTTGTATAAAAAGTCTCCTTAAGTAACATCTGAGCAGAACCCTAAAATGAGGATTTTGTCATGAGGCAGAAATGTGGGCCAGGCAGAGGGAAGGAGGAAGAAATGAGCACATCAAGTCCATGAAACAAGATGAGTAGTGTGACTAGAGGGTCCAGAGCAAGGGCACAAGTGGCAGGAGACGACAGCAGGTTGATGAGGAAGGGCCAGACCTTGGAGGGTCCTGGGTCTTGGTAAGGAACCTGGATTTATTCTGAACGTTATGAGAAGTTATTGTAACGTTTGAAGCAGAAAATGTCATGATCTGGTCAGGTTTTTAAAAGACTCTGGCTGCCACATAGGAAACAGACTGTGAGAGGTCAGGCAGTGGGTGCCAGGAAGAACGTACTGAGGTAAACCTCGATAGAGATGCTGCTACCTAAGACCAGGATGCTACGAGCACAAGAAGCTGAGATGTGACACTCAGGCTACACTGTGAGGTGGAACCAAGAGTGCTAGACTTCGTGGGGTATTATAGCAGATCGAGGTAAAGGGTGACTGGACATTGCTTGCTCTGAGCAAGTGGATGAATGGGGATGCCTTTTACAGAAATGAGAAAGATGTAAGGGCAAGTTTAGATGGAAGAAGAGATCAAGAATTCCAACAGTATAAGGAATGTGTACTGGGGAAAAGCTCCCTGGCGATCTGGTGATCCCTGCCTACACCATCTTATTGAGAACCAGTCAGCTACTAGAACAGAGACTCTCTCACAAGGGTGCATCCTCAGTATGCCAACAACAGGACAGTTTAGTCCACTCCTAGGCAAAGTGAAGGGGAGAAACTTTACCTAGAAAGATGACACTCTCATAGTTTTCTTGCATTACGTCATTGTAGAGGGCCTTCTGAGTGGGATCCAGTAACTCCCATTCTTCCTGGGAAAAATACATGGCCACTTCTTCAAATGTCAACAAGCTCTAAAGAAGAGAATGGGCTTCAGCTCAGTACTTGCCACTACAGTAAAGCAGCCCAATCTTCTAAGCCATGAACTACAAGGTAAGCCAGTCACTAAAGGAACTAATAGCACATGAATTATTTTAAAGCAAGATGGTAGAAAGTAGGCAAGGGATCAGCAAACAGCCCAGGAGGTACTCAGTTCCCCAGGGGGAACATCTGGGACACCTCTGAGCACCTGCTGGGCAGGGCAGGTCATGGGCAGCAGGGAGAGGCAGCCCCAAGAAGCTGAAAAGTACAGCTCACCTGGGACTCAGGCAGAATGAGCTCAGGTGCCACTGTCCACTCACTGGTATTTGTCTGCTTAGGAAAGGCTAGGAGCTGGTGAGCAGGCACAGCTGTGGAAGAACAAGAAAATTTCTCTCCCTCCCATCTTTGAACATCCTAGGCTTAATTCAAAAGTATAGAAGATCCTGATTCTTTCAGTTGAGATAGAACAACTTTACAAGTGTTACATGGTACTGAGAAGTAGCTATCTCATTTTAAACAAGCATCTACTAGCCCCTAAGACAGGTTTCCCACTTGACTCTTCAGTTTTCAAGAGTGAAGTTAAGAAAAGGTGTTGTACAACGCAGTACGGAGTCCAATGTGCCAGGTACAGAAAACCCAAAGGTCGGAATGAGTTTGGTGAGTTCAAGAAACAGCAAGACCAGTGTGGCTAAAGAAGACTGAGCAGGGCAGGAGTGGCAGACTAGGGGAGGAAAGTGAAGAGGGGCCAGAACTTGGGGGTTCCTGGGTGACTCTATAAGGAGTTTGGATTTATTTTGAATGTGTGAAAAATCACGGTAAGGCTTTGATGTTGAGCCATGTTCTGATATGAACTGGTTTTTTAAAGGATTCTGGCTGCTGTGTGAACAGACTGCAGGCAGGGAGGAATGCTGGCAGGGGGTGCCAAGTATGGAGGTGGACATTATTAGAGACTGCCGCTGCTTACACCACAATGCTAAAGCACAGGAGGCTGAGACTTGGTTGGACTCAGGCCACACGGGAAGGTGGAGCCAAGAGAACTAGTGATGCATAATACTACCGGGGTTGGAACAGATTGGTGCAAAGGATGACCACAAGTTTTCTAGCCTAAAATACTGGGTGAAGGAAAGATAAGAGAAGAGCGATTTTGAGGGAAAAAGAGAAGGATCAAGATTTAGGATAAGGAATGAGTATGTACACGTGTTAAAAGCTTGCTGGTGATCTGGTGTACCTTTTCCCTGCCCCACCATCTAGTTGAGAACCAGTCAGCTACTAGAACAGACTCTCACAAGGGTGCATTCTCAGTACCCCCCAAAACAGGACAGATTAGTCCACTGCTGTGCAAAGGGAAGGGGAAAAAGAAACTTTACCTAGAGAGATGACAGTCTCATAGTTTTCTTGCATTACATCATTGTAGAGGGCCTTCTGAGTGGGATCCAGTAACTCCCATTCTTCCTGGGAAAAATACATGGCCACTTCTTCAAATGTCAATAAGCTCTAAAGAAGAGAATGGGCTTCAGCCAAGTACTTGCCACTTCAAAAGTGGCCCAACCTTCTGAGCCATGAACTGCATGGTAAGCCAGTCACTAAAGGAACTAACAGCACATGAATTAATTTTAAGTGAGATAGTAGAAAGGAAGTAGGCACGGGATCAGCAAACAGGTGCCCAAAGTCCTGAGAAAATCTGCGTTAAGTCCTCTGAGCATCTGCTGGGCAGGGTGGGTCATGGGCAGCAGGGAGAGGTAGCCCAAGATTCTGGAAAGCACAGCTCACCTGGGACTCAGGCAAGACAAGCTCAGGTGCCACTGTCCAGTCTTTGGTGTCTGTCTGCTCAGGAAAGGCTAGGATCCGGTGAGCAGGCCCCACTGTGGGTGAAATGGAGCCATAGTAAATATTTCTTGCTTATGTTTCTAATATGCTATGGTCAGTTCTAAAAGACAGAAGACCCTGATTTTTTCAGGATTGATGAGATGTTTTATAAGCATGTGGTGCACAGAAATGGCTTTCTCCTTGTTAATGAGAACCAAGTATCTACCAGCCTCTACAACAGGTGCCCCAGTTTCCACAAGCAAAATTAACAAAAGAAAACTCTTTTTATTATTTTCCTCTGATGACATAAATTGGTCACCTTGGCAAAGTTTAAACATATTTGCAAATGAAATACTCAAGGACTCCAGTGTACAGTAGGAAATAGTTTTTAAATCATTTATTACTTTTTCCTTGGTACACAGTAGTATACACATTCTATTACTAACATTCTGTCACTAACCACCCATTCTGATCCAGATTTCTTCTGTATTTTCAAGATGAGGTGAGCCAGACCATCTTTACTTTTCTAAAAACAATTGTTGGTGTTATTACCAGGGTTCTGCGGTTGGGAGATTTCTGTATCTTAGGCCAACCCCCACCCTCAACCCCACATGACCTATTCTACCGCCACCTGGGGGGCATCCTAATTGCTAACGTAGCTGCATTAGTAGATCCACAGGGCAGGGTAACCAGAAGTGCTCACACATTTTGGCTTAAATTATATCCCACCTCCCAGGAGAAGAAAAGTAACATGAAGATCCTTACCCCTCTCACATACGGGCTCAGGTTCTTTGTGGGTATTCCTGCTCAGTGGCTCTTGTAGACCCTGGTGTATATTCCAAACTTCTTCCTCCAGGGACATGCCCGCTGGCTGGGACTCTGCTGGCTTCAGCTGGAAGCCTGGGGCCTCTGCTGCTTCTCCCAAGAGCACTGCCTCCTTTCCCAGCTCCTGGACTGCAACCTAGAAATAACCCCCATACTTGTTACCACAGAACTGACTTTTGGTTTGGGCTTGATGGGAGAGGGAAGAAAAAGCAGAGAGTGAGACTGCGGGGAAAGAGGGAGACGCTGAAGGAAATGACACAAAGACCTAGAGATACCAGCCACCAATTTTCCACAAGAACAATCCATACACAACATAGGAAAACTGGGAGAAACCAGTAAAGGGTGTGGTTACTGCCAGCTCTCCAAGACAGCAGTCCCACTCTCTGAATTCAGCCCAGTTCAGCCCACTAACAGGGTTGCACAGGCCACCTGTTCTCATGCTGCCTTGACAGGCTTTCTCTCCCAACTTAGATCCTTGCCTTGGTGGTTTCCTGTCTTCTCTCAGAAGATTAAGGAATTGAATTTAAAAGTTGTCCTGTCAACCAGATTTTCCACATAGTCAGGGAAGATTCTTAAAGACAATGGGGATGAAATGGAGAAAAAAGCGGGTAAGAGAAATGGCTCTGTCCTATCCCCAAATGATTTTGATACAAAACACGTGCCCTCCTGGTATTCACAGTGGGCCTGAGGCCAGCTGGTGAGCTGTCACCTGCCCAAGGGCATGTCCTGGATCCCCACTCAGAGCAGAGCCAGGAACAACCACTGAGAGAGGGCAGTGGAGGCTCTCACCTATGGTACAGAGGACACTATCCCTCAGGGTCTTTCTTCTCTCAGCTACTCTGCTGGGATTTCAAATCTTTCTTTCTCTGTGTTCTTTCTACTTTTTCCCCTTCCTGGGCAGTTGTCCCCTAGTCGTTTGGTTTGTTCCTTCTCTGTCGTATCTTCGCTCTCTTTTGGTCTCTCAGAGATCTTTCTTTTCTGATCTGTCCTGAACTCTCCAGCTCCTTAGTGCTTTTTGTATGTTTCTAAGAATTTGAGGTCCATCTCCTTGGCCAAGCCAGACTAGGCTCATTACCCTCAACACACCCTGGCTCCAAAGAGAGCAAAACTCAACTCTGTCCCTAAGGCCAGGGAGGTCTCTACCAGGATCTCTGAATCCTATGGGCTGACTAAGGCTGCAGGTCTGTGCTTTCAGGTCCTGCTTCACAAGTGCTAAAGGAGCAATCCAATAGTGACCTAATCCATTTTTTCTCCCAATTAACTGCCCCAGTATATCCACCTTCACTCTATTTCACTGCACATCAAGAATCTTTCTCCTCACCCCATTCCTTGTTTGGCCAGTTTCCTTTTTCAAGTGTTCTACCAGGACCACAGCCTCCTCGATGCTCTGTGGATGTTGCTTCTTTATGAGAGTCTGGGTGTCCCCGGGCAGAATGGTTAGGAACTGCTCTAGCACCACAAGTTCCAAGATCTGCTCTTTTGAATGAATCTCTGGCCTCAGCCACTGACGGCATAATTCTTGAAGCTGGTCAACTACCTCCCGGGGTCCAGCTGCTTCATGATAGAGGAAGTTCCGGAAGTGCTGGTGAGACCTCTCAGGACTGAGACTGTCCATCTGTGGGGCATGTTTCTTATGCTGACTGGCGTTCTCTGCCACAGGTCCTTTGGTCTCCCAAAGAGCTCTGATCTGAGGGTTCGAGAACTCAGCCACCTTCAGATCTACTGTCATCATTCTTCTCCAGGAACAATTCTGCTCCTGTATTAGACACCCCACCAGCGGCTACCTCTGACAACTGAAGCCCGATCTGGTTTTGAATAAAATCAATAAAAGGATCTTCTTCCTAAGGCACTGAGAGCAGAAACAAGCTCACGTCAGTAAGATATTGTCACATGAACTTTATTACTTGCTACTTATTATGAGAAAAATGAACTTTAAAAATCAACTGCCAGGCCTGTGTTTTGCTCCTTTTCTATTAACCAACTGAATACAGCACAGCTTATTAAAGACAAATTCCAGTAAGTCACTTCTCCTTCTCAAAAGAAAAAAATAAATCAGGAAAGGTTAGCAAGTGAAAAACCTAGTACCCACTGGCTCCCACGAGTTTTGGGATTATCCAAATATTTAACTCATGCACTTCTTATGCCATTCTCTCCATGTCAAAAAAAGATTAGGAGAATATTCTGAGTTTCTCTTAAAATGTCAACATATCATCCTAATCTTCTGTCTTTGGTAAGTGGGTACACTTGTATTACCCTTCATCCTCTTGAGATGGAAACCTTCGCTTCCTGGACCATTTGAGGTGCTACTTTCCATTGTGATTACTGCCAGGAGAGCTGAAACTATGAGACCAGAGTAGAAGGAAAGTAATTAGGAAAACTGGAGCCTTATTTTCTTGAAAAAAGCATCTCCCAAGGGAGTCTACTGGGGGTCCAGTGATTAAGACTCCACACTTCCAGTGCAGGGGGCAAGGGTTTGATCCCTGGTCAGAGAATTCAGATCTCATATTTCGCAAAGTACAGCAAAAAAAAAAAAAAAGGGGGATGCCCACAAGAAATCAACTAACTGAAAACATTCTTGACATTTCTTTGCAAGACGTGTAAAGAAAACTATGCACAAGATTTATACGTGTATTTTGAATTTGATCTAGGAAAAATTACAGGTGACCCTTGTTCACAAAATGTTTATCCAAATGTCAAGCAGATAAAAAAGGAGAGCATGTGAGCTGGTGATGATTACTTTCAGCTTTTCCAAGGGTCATTTAGACCTCTGAGCAAGGCCTCGTGAATCTCACTTTCCCTGAGGTTACCCAGCAGAAATGGCACAGAAATTCTGCCCAGGAAGCCGCGGTATCTACAAAAGGCCGGCTCCCTATGCCCACGCGGCTCAGGGGGCACGGGGGACACTTAACAAACTTTTGCATCACAGAGGCTGATCTCTGAGGCGAGGACTCTCGTTTCTCCCGCGGTCACATCAGCCAGTATAGGAAACGCCGGCGGAGGCGGGAAAGTGGACACGACTCGGGGCGCGTCCGCGAGCACTGGGCCTGCAGGCAGTGTCCGAGCGGGTTTCAGCCGCGCGGGCCCGGGCGCCACCCGCGCAAAGGGTGCAGAGCGGCCTCAGGAACCTGACGTCGGGCCTCGCCCGGGGTAGTTTGGCCGACCGGCTCCGACCACCCGCCTTGCAGCGGCCGCGAGCAGTGACAGGCGTCTTTCGGCGGCTCCGGAGCCGGCGCTGAAGGGGAAGCCGCTTCCAGGTTACCTCAGACAGCCTGGCTTCGTGGAAGCCGTTCCCTCTTCCCGGGGTTCAACCGCAAGCCGCCAAGCGTCTAACCGCCGCTCTGAGGAGCACAACCCCCGGCTCCACGCCACTCAGAGGCGGGTCCTGGGGCGCAGGTCTGGAACCACTTAGGCCCACCCAGCCGCTCTACCTCTTCTGCTGGCCGCCTGGCGCCAAGATCAGCACTCCAACCGGAAGTAGAAGGGACGCACTTCCGGGGAGGGGCCCTCGCAGCCCCGCTTGGGGCGCTAGCGCTGCGGTTCCAGGCGCGGCTGGGCTACCTCCTTCGGCTCAGAATTCAGCCCTGACAGCAAGAAAGGGTTACCGACCGCCCAGTCTCCAAGTCCGTCCAGCCTAGAGGGCCCAGCGCGCGACTCGACGCCCGGGTGTCGCTGTCTCTAGTCCCAGCTCTTTGAGGCTCGTGCGTCCAGGTCGTCCCTGTGTCGCGTTTGGGCTGCCGGCGGAGTCTAGTGATTCAGATTCGTCCTTGAGGGTCGCCGTCCCCTTCCGGCTTAGCGGGCAGTGTCCGAGCTGCGGTCCCGGGGCTCGTCGCATCTCCGCCAGTACAAGTCCGTTTTGTCCCGGTCAGGATCAACGGCCCCTGGGGGGGGTGTGCCCGTTTCAGGGCGTGCGTACTCGCACAATTCTGTTTTTTCTTGTGAGGTAGGTTTTTCCTTGTGCAGTAGTTTCCTTTCCTAGAGCTCCTTGACAGAGAATTGAGAGCTAAGGAGTTCAAGGTCAGGTAATTCACCAATGGGAGTGTTCCAGTGGAATTTAGGGTCCTTTTTCCTATCTTATGTTTTTTCCACCAGAGCGCACTCCCCGGAGGATGGGAACCTTCTTTACTTTATTTATGTCTTATAGAGTTTCCTGGGTAATGTAGGCATTCCGTAAATATGTACTGAGTCATTTATAGGAATCTGAGTATCTCAGGTTGTCCGCTTTCAATTGTCAGCCAAGTCTAGTCAAGTTTACCACGTGTAGCCCGTGTTACAGAGTCCGTAGGACGGTGCCTTTGATTCAGGAAATCTGGGGAAAGGACTGAGACAATTTAACAAATATCAGTAACACAGGTAGGAAAGAGTAACACATAAGCTGAACGCTGTGAGAGTTCCAAGGAAGTGAAAGTTGATTTGGGGATAGGGAAAAGTTACAGAAGTCCTTGAGGGATTTGCCCTGCAGCAGAGAGTGGGGCCATATTCCAGGCAGGGGGAAAGGTAAGAGCAGTCTTGAAAGCTTCAGAGATGAGCATGTAAGAAAATCTTTAGTTCTTTTTTTTTTTTTTAACTCAATGTAATTAGGGTATATTTAGAGTAAAAGTTAGAAAATGAGTTCTTGTACTTCTACTATGGAGCCTGGAATGGAAGTGAAGAGATGGCATTTAATAAAATAAAGTAATAAAGAGTATCATTTGAGGGGTTTTGACAGAGATTCTTCCAGGGCAGCTCATCTGGAGCTAAGTTTAAGGTGGGAACAAAAATAAGAGACCATTACCAGGTCATTATGCTATTTTTGCTTTTAGGTAGACTGGTGTTACACTCCAAGGCGTAGATCTTGATTCTTTTTGAGAGAAAAGGATTAAACAGAGGTGATAATAGTATCTGCCAGGAATTTCCTGGCGGTCCAGTGGTTAGGGCTCCTTGCGTCCACTGTTGAGGGCATGGGTACAGTCCCTGGTTGGGGAACTAAGATCCCACAAACCATGCAGCATGCCCCCCCCCCAAAAAAAAGTATCTGCCTAAGTCACTTGAATATGTTTCAAAGCAGGTTCATTTCCTTAGAATTTCAGGTTGTGACTTAGTCTCTTCAAAGTAGTTGCTGTTTCCAGTCTCTCAGAACCAGTGGGCAATAAGTCTGCCACATGTAATTCAGAGCATTGAGATCCTCATCATCTGGACCAAGCTGAACATAAAATTGGAATTTGTTAAACTGAATAAATGGAGCTCTGCCAGCTGTGCCCCTGAGTGTCTCTGGCAGGCCTGATTCATAACATGGGTAGGGAGCTGGTTACTGAACACAGGGAGAAGAAAGTGGGAAAAGAGACCCTCTGAAAGGAAGAAGAGGAAAGAAGTCACAAAATGCTGAATTGTGAATGAGGGCCCCTGATGACTGTTGTTTGAATGTTAAGGATAAGGGCCACAGTTCCTTATTCTTGCTGAGGAAGCCACTAAAGTCCCCTGAAAATCTTTCCTTTTGATTTCACCTTTCGCTGCCTGGGCACAGTTTGAGAAATGATGAATGTACAGCTGGAAAACAATGAAAGCATGCAGTTTATTCTGAGACATCATACAACTGCCATAGCAGGCTGAATGTTTTTGCTGGGTGACTGGCTGGGTTTAATGGTGCTGCTGTTGGCTAACAAACACTCTTTCCTTTTTTGGTTTATAATAGTAATCGCCTTAGTTAGAGCTGCCTTTTTTTAGAAGGTTGCTTGAGCTTAGCCTGTCGTTGGCTTCACACCCTATTCATTTTTGTATTCTTTCTTGAGCCTTAGTACTCTGTAAAGCAGTTGACATTTCTTGCAACAAATGTTAGAGGAAAACTAATGGTCTGGGTTCTTCTAGGTGAGAGGCTTTTGAGAATCCTGTGTAGTCAAGAAATGAATGAAAGTCAGTCAGGCTTTGCCCTAAAAGAGAAGAAAAATAACTGAAATACCAATTATTTTTCTCATTTCTCTGACATACTTTTCTTTCTTCATAGCACCTGGAATGGATAAAAGTGGCAGTTTTGTTACTTCCCATGAGGTTATGTATCTGGAAGGAGAACCATGAAATTAACCTAGAGTAGGACATTTCTAAAGACATGGAATGAATGGCTTTGGGCAACACCAGGAGGACTTAAAAGGAATATTTGAGGGTGCAGAGCTATAGAAGAGTTTGCCAACAGAAGGATTTATGGGAAACAGAGATAAGAATCATCAATAGAGAAACCGTTTAAATTTCTTCAAGCCGTGGAAAAACTGAGTCTTGGGTCAAATTAAGTAAAATCTATGCTGAAGAGAAATCAAATAAAATCTCAAATGGAGAAAATGTGTTACTGAACACTCAATGTAAATTTAGGAAAACAATCTCAAGGACAAATCTTTTACTTTTTTTTACTATTGTAAAATTTTTATAAAACTTTTGGGCTCATCTCTAAGAATTGCCATGATGCTGAAACTTGATAATATCCCAAATATGGAAGAATTTGTTATAAATAACACTTGAAAATACACAAAATGTACACAAGGAAGAATATCTGAGAGTGGAAAAGTGCCAATAACATACATTATTTGTAAACTTAACAGATTACCTTGGTAAACATAAGAAACACCCAAGTTAAAGCTTAGTATTTGGGAATGCTGTATTGAATGCAGTAAAAGTTGGATTTCATTCATATGGACAAAAACTTTCTTCTTTGCCTAAAGATAGTATACTACTGTTCCTGAATTCCAACTCTCCAGACATCTCACTGTCAGGATGGCTTTAAGTCTTTATCCAGGTGGACGGACTGCTGCCCAGTGACCACTACAGGCAGAGCAGTATGATTACTGCTTTCCTTTCTGGCAGTGAGGAAAATCAGCTTGTTTCAGGAGAGGAGAAGCCACACTGCATCTGTTACACAATATTATTCTGTCCTTGCCTTTCAGGCTTTCATACTTCCTTCTGAAGCACTACTTTTTATTGAGATTTATCTTATTTATCTTAAGTCTGTTCTTGTGAGCAGACCTTTTTTCTCACCTTTTTTCTTCCTTTTGTGTCTTTTCCTATATTCAGTTAGGGAGAGTATGCAGGTATTCCTGTTATTCCTGACTGGTGCTACTGTAAAGAGAGAGGAGGAGAACAAGCAGCATTCAGAAGCAGGGTTCTGAAGACTGATCACCCATGTCTTGCAGTAGCAACAGCTAGACAGGACCTTGGCAGTGGTAACTCTGAGTTCAGACCTTTACCTCTAGACCAGCACTACATGAGCCTTTATCCCTTTTAGGGATATGTGAACCCTTTAGTATAAATGCCTGTGCCTTCTGAAAGTTTGTGCTAGTTTTTGGAGGGGATGGGTTTTTTTTTTATTTGTATTTTTTTTTTCTAATTAAGTAAGGCTTCTTTCTTTTTACCTCTATTGATTGTTTGAAACCAAATTCAGTATGAATAAGAGAGGGAAATATACAACACTGAATTTGGAGGAGAAAATGAGGGTTCTAAGTAGGATTGAAGCTGGAAGATCTCTTAAAAGTGTAATGGATGAATTTGGAATCAGTAAGTCAACATTTTATGACATTAAAAAGAATAAGAAATTGATTTTGGACTTTGTACTGAAGCAGGATGTGCCATTAATAGGGGCTGAGAAGAGAAAGAGGACAACAGGAGCCAAATATGGTGACGTGGACGATGCTGTCTACGTGTGGTACCAACAGAAACGCTTTGCTGGTGTCCCTGTGAGAGGTGTGGAGCTTCAAGCTGCTGCCGAGAGATTCGCACAGTGTTTTGGGAGAACAGACTTCAAAGCTAGCACTGGTTGGCTTTTTAGGTTTCGAAATAGGCATGCAATTGGGAACCGAAAAGTATGTGCGGAACAAGTCCTAAGTTCAGCTTCAGAAAATGTTGAGTCATTTCGACAAAAACTGTCCATGCTTATCAAAGAAGAGAAGTTGTGTCTTGCTTAGCTGTACAATGAGGATGAGACTGACCTCTTTTGGAAGTCAATGCCAGAAAATACTCAGGCAAGCAGAAAAGATATTTGCCTGCCAGGGAGGAAAATAAACAAAGAAAAATTGTCTGCTCTTTTATGTGCAAACACAGATGGTACTCATAAGTTGAAGTCAATCATTATTGGAAAATCAAAGCTGCCCAAAAGTGTAAAAGAGGACACATGTACATTACCTGTGATATACAAACCTAGTAAAGATGTTTGGTTCACCAGAGAATTGTTCTCAGAATGGTTTTTTCAAAACTTTGTTCCTGAGGTCAAGCACTTCCAACTTAATGTCCTAAGATTCCAAGAGGAGGATGTCAGGGCCTTGTTACTTCTGGACAGTTCTCCAGTTCACCCTTCTACTGAATTACTAACCAGTGAGGATGGTCGAATAAAATGCATATTCTTTCCCCATAACACTTCAACCCTAATTCAACCAATGAATCAAGGCGTGATCTTGAGCTGCAAACGACTTTACTGGTGGAAGCAACTTGAGGAAAGTCTTGTAATTTTTGAAGTGATGATGAACAAGAAAAAGGAGAAAAATTAGTTTCCAAGATTAAAATCTACAACCTAAAAAGAGCAGTTTTTAACTGGGCAAAGAGTTGGGATGAAGTAAAGCAAATAATGATAGCAAATGCATGAGAAAATCTTCTTTACAAAAAGGAACATGAATATGATCTTCAAGGCTTAGAAGATGGGGATTATAGAGAAATTCTTGAGACATGTAGGGAGTTGGAAACCAAGCTGGATGACAATAGGGTATGGTTCAATGTGGGTGAAGAAGAAAAGGGTAGCACCCCAGAAACAAAAGGTGGAATTATAAAGAAAGTTGTTCAAAAAGGAGCTGAAGAGGAGGCTGATGAATTTAAGTTATCAGCTGTAGGAAAGAGTTTGGACTACCTACTTGACTTTGTCGATGTCACACCTGAGTTTCAAAGGTTCCATTTTACACTGAAAGAGATGCAACAAGAAATAATCAAGAAACAGTTCCAGAACAGGATCCATTCTAGAATTGGTAGGTTTTTGAAACCGAGGCCTCATAATATTAAGTATTCCTTCAGTATGCCTTCAACTTCTGGTTGTAATAATTAGATGTTGTGTTTAAAGATTTCTGCAATTTTGTGATGATACATGAACTAGACCTGTTGTGGATTGTCATTGTTTTTATCAACTGACCTCACTTTGCATAGCAATGCCCATTTATATTGTTTATAAAATAAACAATTTGAAAGGAATAAATTTGGGGGTTTTTATGTATAAATATGTTATTTAATCCATTTTTTTTCTACTTAAGGCAAAGGCTTTAAATAAGGAATTACTGTCCCAGATTATGGGTGGAATGGATGTGAGGAAAGCATTAAAATCTAAATATATTCACAGCATATAACAAAGCAGCTATGTTTATGCTGACTAGTTATTTAAGAAGGTAAGGACAGATTTTTCAATGTAATGGTGTGACACACTGCTCTTGTAAATGGGTTACCACCTACTTAGTGTTTGTTTTTCTCTTATTGTGGAAGTAACATGCCAATTATAAAAGACAACATAAAAAAGATAAAAGCACTCAAATTTTATTGACTAATGATGGACTCTCAACACTTTGGTATATTGCATGTATCTTTAAAATAGGTAAGTTACATTGTAAATACAGTTTTATATCTTATTAACATTTTTGTTATTTACAAATTAGCATTTGTTGAGACATCTTTCAATCCCTAGGGTAGAATGGATGGTGGAAGAAGTTGAGGGGGAATGTCAGATGAGCATACTGGATAGCTCTCAAGTTCATGGCATTAACATCCATTTTTACCCCAGTGTTCATAAAGTCTCAGAATATATGACCTGCAGTCATATTCTTTTCAAAAGTATTCATTGAGGGAGTTCCGTGGTGGCCTAGTGGTTAGCATTCCAGACTTTCACTGCCACGGCCCAGGTTCAATCCCTGGTCACCATTTGAGACCCCACAAATCCTGCGAATAGCAACCCCCTCCCCCCAAAAACAGTATTCATTGATTTTGCATATTTCACGTTGTTGTGCTGGGTATTTAGGAATAGGAACAAGCCACAGTTGGGTGTGTGAGAGCCAAAATGAGTTCACAGAGGGCTTTATGAGTGCTTGGATAATAGGGAACGGGCAAGTGTGACTTCTGAGCTGGCCTTTGAAGTGTGGGGGAAGCAGGGGAAAAGGCAGTCTAGGCAAAGGGGAAGTGAGCACAGGCTCTCTGGTGTCAGAATGTATGTCCCTGGGAAGCGTCGAGGTCCCTGGATGGTTGCCGTAGGGGCGACTAGTGGAGACCGGAGCAAAGACAAACCAGGGACAGATTTTCAGTGCCCCTGGAGGTCATCCGAAGACTTCGGCCTGGATCCACGTGAAGTCCTGTAGGCGCTGCATCCTGAAGGTCTGACCTCAGCTCTACTTCCTCCTTACTGCTCCTTTCCTAGTCCAGGGTGCATCCACTCTGCACCTGTCTCCTTGGTCTCCTCTGCCATCAGTTCCCCATCCTGTGGCCAGAGACAGCGAACTAAAAATTGAAGAGGTGCTCCCAGTGGGCCGTGGGCCCCTAGACCCACCCTTCCCCGCCCGAGACCTGCCCACCCGTACCAGCTCGCCTCCTGCTGGACCACGAGGGAGGGTCGGACTGCGGGTGAGCGCGCGCACCTGCGGACCGGGAAGCTTAGAGTGTAGTCGCGCCGCCAGGAACTTCTCGCGGTGGAAGGAGGGGAAAACTGTGCTGCTCGGCCGTCCTGGCCCTGAGCCAGGAGTCGGAGCCGAAGACTGGGCGAGGTCCGAGGAGGCCCGGGCCGGGCCTGCGCGGAGGGCGGACCTGAGGATGGGCGCAGCCAGGCAAGGCCCTGGAGGGCCCGCGAGCGGGGCGCGGCAGGTGCGGGCTGCCTGCGCAAGGCGGCCCCAGGCCCTCGAGGAGGGGGAAAGGTTTGCTGGAACGCGGCCGTCGAGCACCCCCCGCCCCCAACACACACACCCTAGTCCTTGCTCTTCCCGGGCCGGCTCGGGAGCCATCCTCGAAGGGACCAGCTGGTGGGGCTCACAAGGTCCTAGGCGCGCTGCGCCCACTCCCAGATGCCGCCAGAAGCTAAGCTGTGGGACCCGCAGCCTCGTTTTTTTGCCTAAACCTGAGAAAGGACTGACGTTTTGGCTTCTGGAAATCTTCCTGAAGACGAGAGCTCCTCAGAGAAACCCAGGCTCCTCGCTTTGTTCCGGTGGCTGTGGCAGGGTTCCCAGACTTAACCTGGACTCCCTCCCAAGAGAATGGGAAACAGCCTCAAGAGAAGCTTCACCCTCTGATGGATTTAGAACGTTCTAAATCCTTCACCCAGGATTTAGAACGTTTTCCTGCCTAGAGGGGAGGTTGGGGTGGAGAGGCAGTTTCCTCTTTAGGTCCTAAACACATCCTGGTGTGCGTGCATACGGTGTGTGCAGCGTGCACGGTGTGTGCAGCGTGCACAGTCGCGTCGACTGTGAAACTCCATGGACTGCAACCTGCCAGCCCCAGCCGTCTCTGGAATTTTCCAGGCATAAATACTGGAGTGGGTTACCATTACCTACATTTCAGAAACTTAGCATTTTCTCTTCTCATCCTTTCCACCTGGGGAAATCTCACTATCTCCCTGAAGCAGGTTTGGATCCTGGTGAGCCATCAGTTTTGGTTTCTTAACACAGAAGTTTCTGGGATGCTCAAAGTGTTTCAGTGATGAATTAAGGACATTTACTTGTTTGTCAGAGATGGTGTGGGGGGTGGGGGTAGGCCTGAGTCATTTTTCATTAACCATTTTGTTATTGAATTCCCCTGGACCATTCCGTCTCCTAACTGCACTGAAACATGTTAAGTTCTTTCATAAATGGGGTAAAAACTCAGTAACTGCTGATGGCTCTCCCTGGAAATAAAAACTAAGCGACTTAGTGCTGTTTTATCACTCTGTCTTGTCTCTGGTGTTATGGGGCTTTATCCCTTGTCGGGCCTGATGCTTCTAGATGGCCTCTGCCAGGCTTTTTCACATTGCTTATGCGTGGTACCAGGAGACTTTCTGCTGGTTTCAGGCACTACTTTTGCTACAAGGGTATGAGACTGTTGCTCAGGGCCAGTCCACATCTCTCAAGCCTCCTTTGTACCCATCTGGACTGCGGGGGCAGGGGTCTTTATTGCCCCCAGTGTTAGTTTCTTTTTGACAAAACAGCCAGCTGGAATCTCTTCTAGTTTCTTTCCCAAGAAGACTAGTGGGGTAAAAGTAGGAGTAACGTAAAAAGTATATAGACTTAACCTTCCCTTGCAATGCCTTCATGGGACCCTACTGTAAGGACCTCTGACCTGCTTTTTCAAATATGACTACAAGAAAAAACAAAATACAAATATGACTACAAAGTCATCAATCCTGCCTGTAACAGTAGACTGCTGCTGCTGCTAAGTCGCTTCAGTAGTGTCTGACTCTGTGCAACCCCATAGACGGCAGCCCACCAGGCTCCCCCGTCCCTGAGATTCTCCAGGCAAGAACACTGGAGTGGGTTGCCATTTCCTTCTCCAATGCATGAAAGTGAAAAGTGGAAGTGAAGTCACTCAGTCGTGTCCGATTCTTAGCGACCCCATGGACTGCGCCCATGGGATCTTCCAGGCAAGAGTACTGGAGTGGATTGTCATTGCCTTCTCCAAAGTCTGTCTCCACTCGTGGGCAATAACTCAGTCATACCAGGACCATTTTTTCCTGGCAACCATTTCCTAGACCAAAATAACTTGTTTTTGAAGAGCCAGATCTTTACTTTGCAAGAAAGCAAACATTCTAAACAATCAAAAGGCATGTTCACTGCTGTGAACAACACACAAAATTTAGAGGACACCTTTATGACATCACCCAAAGCAGCCACTGGGCTTGACCCTTGTTTCCACAAAGCGACCTCAGCCTGGAGCCAGCCAGGGCCACACCTCCCTCCCTCCGCTTGCCGTCACCTTTTTCAGAACCTTCCTTAGCAATAAGACCAGAAAGAGAAAGCAGGTCCTCCTCCCAAAGTGGACAAAGACAGATCAACGTGGCGGACAAGACAAAGGCCCTCAAGGATGAGTCACAAGTTCATGTTTCCTGAAGATATTTATTAACATCCAACCATATTTTCGACAAGGGTGGGCATGATTCCTAACTTCCCCAGGATTCATGTTTTCGAAGTCTCCCAGGGAACCCCATCTTCCGTGAACCTTCTGAAGACTCGATCTCTGCAAAGGGTAAACTAATTCAGACTTATATAGTTTCCTCTGCCTATTTCCGGGCAGACCTGCAAATTCTGTCTTACTATTTCCCTTAGGTCTCTTGTTCCTTTTTGTTTGAGGTGACAATTACATTAGGACCTGCCAGTGACCAATATGGTCAGGCCGTTGACGGTGGGTGCCTGGGACTGCCTATGCACTTCCCAGCCAGGCCTTCAGAAGAGCTGCAACTCACCACCAGTATTTTGGTGCCTCCTGCTTTCCCAGGAAACCTGATTGCTCTTCTTTGCTCTCAAGGGCCTCAGGAGCCCAAATATTCCTGATGAATGTCCCAAGTGAGGAAGCAGTAAGTCTGTGGATTCCAGACACAGGACAGAATAAGGCACCCACATCACAAGCTGGCTAAATATGATGAGGGGGATAGTGTCCTGGGACAGGAAGTACTTCACAGAATTCCACCCTGAGTGGGTCGCCTCAAAGACTTGCTATTCTCACTAATTCCAACAGAATTCCTTTTCAGTTTTATGCTAATCCTTTGCTGCTTCTGTACTTCCCTCAGAAGGACCCTGCCCTGCAGGGGCAGGGTAATTACTCGATGGGTAAGGAATATGACCTCTGAAAAACAGGCCCCTCTGAACAGGCCACCTTAACTGGGCCCAAAAGAAATCCCATTGTTTCTATCCAGTGTGAGTTCTCTGATGACTCATAAGGCGTGAACTCCGGGAAAAGCTTTCTCCACATTCAGAACATTTATAAGGTTTCTCTCCCGTGTGGGTTCTCAGATGACGAATCCGATTGGAGCTGTGAGAGAAACTGTCCCCACATTCGTGACAGGTATAGGGTTTCTCTCCCGTGTGAATTCTCTGGTGCCTGATTAAGTTGGATCTATGAGAAAAGTTTTCCCCACAGAGGTTACATTTATATGGTTTCTCTCCTGTGTGTGTTCTCTGGTGTCTGGTGAGGTGCATGCCCTGCCGGAAGCTTTTCCCACAAGTCAAACACTGGAAGAGTTTCTTCTCTGCTTTGGGGTGGGTCCCGGGATTTGTAAGAAAGAGCGTGCTGTCCCTCACTGCTTCCCCACACTCAGAGAAGGGGTACAGCCTCTCTTTCTCATGAGTTCTTTCATGAATAACAAGGTGTGAACTGCGAGAGAAACTTTTCCCACACTCAGCACACTTATAAGGTCTCTCTCCCGTGTGAATTCTCTGGTGCCTGAGGAGGTTGGAACTGTGAGCGAAGATCTCCCCGCACTCAGGGCACTTGTAGGGCTTTTCGCCTGTGTGCGTTCTCTGGTGCCTGTGGAGGTTGGAGTTGCAAGAGAAGCTCTTTCCGCACACATTACACTGATAGGGCTTCTCACCTGTGTGGGTTCGCTGGTGGCGAGTCAGGTGGGTATTCTGACTGAAGCTTTTTCCACACTCGAGACACTTATGGGCTTCCTCTCCCAGGTGCGCTCTGTGTAGTGATAAAAAGTGTGGATTCCCACCAAAGATTTCAGCGCACTCCACACCCATGCACAGTCTTTCTGCTGCATGTATTCTCTGGTGCCTAATCAGGTTCGAGTTGTTAGAGAAATTTTTGCCACACAAGGGACATAAGTGGAGCTTCTTCGGCTGCAGTTCCGTTGGTCGTCCCAGTTTTTTGCAACTTGTGGCCCCCACTAAGGACTGCTCCATTCGATCCTCTGTGGGAGGCTCCCAAAGCTTTTCTGCCCTGTCCCGAGGCCTTCCCTGCTCAGGACTCCAGGGCACCTCCCCTCTGGCCTGGCCAGGCAGCAGCGCCTGACAGTGGATGCTCTCAGGAGAAGCAGACTGAGCACACTCTTCCTGGTTCTCAAATTTCTCTTCCCCTGGAAGAGCAAGAGAAATCAAACCCCCATGTTATGTCTATGCAGGAGAAAAGGAAATCCCATGCGTGATACTGCCTGTAGGTCAGAAATCCAGAAGGCCTCGCTCTCCCTCGGTTTCCCATCTTTCCCATTTTGGTAACTCACTCTAGACAGGCAGCCATATGAGGTGTGGGGACATCACTCAGGAATGAGAGCTCAAACCAGCCTTGACTTCCCTTGTGGGGGCCCTGACCTCCCTCTCCAACTGAGCCCCTAGCTTCTGTCCTTCGGGAAAGTAAGGGATGGAGCAAGGCTGGGACAAAAGTGGGCAGGTGAGCCCAGGAATGAATGCCTTCTTACACTCTGCACCCTGGGAACCTCGCCTGCCATCACTGGGATGGAAGTGGGCAGTGGGGACAGGCTAGCCTTACACCAAGACCCTCAAATACCTTATTCCCAACAACCGGAGACTAGCTGGGCAGGCTGCTCAGCTGCTTTCCTTACCTGGAGCTGGGGTCCTGGAGCTCAGACCTTCCTTGCAAGTCTGGACACTGGGGTGCCAGGGCTTTCCTCCATGTTCCACCTGGGTGCTCAGGGCCTCCTGACTGGGAACCTGAGACTCTGACCACAATGAAAGAAAGGGATTTCTATGTCACCACTTTCCTCAACCAGACAAGAGAAACAAAGACAGTCTTGCTCCCTGTCTTCAGTGGATGGATACGGAAGGTGCAGTAAGTCTGACAGCAACTACTTGGAACATAAACTATTCCCACTGTTACCTCCAGAGAAAGAAATTAGATGAGGGAGACTATGGCTTTTTTCTTCTTACACTTGTGTGGTAGTTGGGACTTTTTGCAATGACAGTGTAAAACTTTTGTAATTAAAACAACACTCAAATGCACATGGTCAGAGTGGTCAGTTCCTTGAGGAATCAAAGTTTAATACTGTGAAAAAGCCTTGACCCTTATGAAACTAAGTTGGGACAATTCCAGAAGGAAAAAATGTAATATGATGGACAATCAGAAAAGGACCTGGGACTCTGAGATTAAAACCCTAAAGAGCCATCCTGTGTTATGCTCACTCCAACTCCATCAAACATGGACTTTTTTTAAAAAGGTTAGTCCCAAGAACTCGTGATCTGAACTCTTCTTATTTAGCACTCACTGAAAGAACTGTACTCAACTTAGGGTGCCAAGCCACAGCACAATGACAGAGACCCTGGAGAAGGCCCCCGTGCAAGCAACCAAACTTCTTTTCTACCAGGTATGTATCAAGATAGCTACAATGGTAACATACACAGTCCTGTTTTTTGTTTTTAAGATTCCTTCAAGTTTTTATTATGAGAATTTCTATACATGCAGAAAAGATGAAGGAATTATACAATACCCACACACTCTCCACTTAATCCAACAATCAGTTTTTGGCCCTGTTTTACAGACCTCATTTTTAATCTCTGCATAATAGTTCAACATGAATGAAAATGCACCTTAATTTATGTTTAAATTACTTATACCCATTTTGAATATGTATCATTTCCAAATTTCTACAAAGCTTTCCCCCTTCCTCAGTTTTCAAGGACTGGGACAGTCACTAAGCTAGAATCGTTGATGCCAGTGCCCTGAAACCTGTGTTTCTGGGGAAGAGCCCAGAAATACTAATGGAGCACAGAAAACATAAGTGAGGTAGGAAGAATAAGCATTTTAAAATTTCAAGGCATCAGGAACTTGGAGCCCCACAGTATTCTGTGGGTGATGCGTGGGAAGTGGGGATGGGGGTGGTGGTGAGCATCACTGGATTTGACTTGTTCTGCCCTGGTAAGTTCATCATGGCTCGGACTCCCTGCCCTCATCTCTGGCAGCTGGGGCCCTTAAATATGCCAACTATGGCATTTGACAAATATTTAACTGATCTTAGTTCAAGGGACTTTAGGCAAAAGCAGGTCTCCTGGCCAAACTCAGAACTTGACACACAGGAGGCAAGTGGCTAAGGGACAGGATCCTGGTCAGAAATGGCTCAGTCTTCATCCTTGGAAAAGAAGTCCTTACCCAGTGAGTCCACATTCTCATAACTCTCCTGCACCGTGTCCCGGGAGAGGGCCCTCTTACTAGGATGCTGACGCCCCCACTCCTCCTGGGAGATGTACATAGCCACGTCCTCTAAGCTCTCAGGCAACTGAAATAGCACAAGATCACCTTTAGGCCCTAAGGCACCAAGAACAATTCAAGCAGAGTCACAGGTTAAAGGGCAAAACCCAGGGGTGCCAAGGACTCCTTTCATGGGGAAGAAGGGTGTTAGGCCTACAAGTGATGTGTGGAGGAGACAAACAAAGAAGGTGGGGAGGTGCATGTGGTGAGGTGGTAAGGATCCTAAGTGGCAAAAGGACCCCACCCCCACAAGAACAACTAGGGGGAGACAATGAGAACTTCCACATCACCTGGGGCCCAGTCAGCTCCTTGTCTTCCATGTTTCCTTCGGGAGGAAAGAGAGAAAGCCAGGGAGCAGATAATGCTGAAGGTGACAGAAATGATGGTGAGAATGGCATTCTTAAATCTTGGCAACCCAAGGATTATCACAACACAGTGTCCACTGTGCCCTGACACCCAGACTCTGCTAGGAGGACCCAACACTGAACAGAAAGCAACGGAGGGATAATAAGGTGACACCCAAAACAACGGAGTACCAGCAGTCTTTCCTGCTGGCCCAAGCACTCAAGCCCTCATTCACTGAGCTCTAAAAGTCTCTCTTCTACATACAAAAAGACTTCCTAAGAGATCCCCCTCCCTTCACCCACCCCAAGAGGAATCCAAACCACTTCTAGATCTTTTACTCATATCTGGGGACCCTCAGGTCAGAAACGCTCCCTCCTTGGCAGTGAGGCTGCATCCTGCCAGTGTCAGGGGCAACCCCAAAGCCCCTCCTCCCTCCCGCTTGCCCAGATAACTGTTCCTCACCCCTCTCCTTTACAGTCTGAGGGTCCCTTTTGGGGCCGGGGCCTAGCAGCTCCTGCAGCCTGCGGCCAGGGCTTCGCTCAGTCTCCATGGGCTCCAGCTTGAAGCTCGGTGACTCTTGTGCTGTTTCCAGAGGCAAAGGCTCCTCCAAAAGCATTTCTGTTCCCCGCCCACGGTTTGTGACCTGGGAACCAACCCACATCACTCATCATCACAACAGGGCCCAAAAGGAAGGGACATTAATACAGAATTCTGAGGGCAAGCCTTCAACAGAGAACGACTGGCGTACCCTTTAGACCTAGCGAGAGAAGGAGTTACACTAAAACCAAACTTTTCTGATCCTGTGTACACCTGAGAAAATGTGTGTGAGGGGTGGGGTTCAGGGGGATTTCACTCCCAGGGCACACCTTCCCCACTCAGCTCCTGACCCACCTCACTCCCTCTCACTTTCACCCACCTCTTCTAGATGCATCCACTCCTCACTACTGGATAAGGTAAATCTGGGTGGCCCTGGGGCATATGGCCTCAGAGCTTCAGTTGCAAACTTTTTAAATTCCACTATTAACTGCCACCCAGCTTTGTAGAGATTAGACTGCAGACTGTAATGTAACAATAGCTAACAGCTATTAAGCACCAACTCTAAGCCAAACGCGTGATCAAACTACATACTGCTCTCTAATTCTCAAAACAACCTTAAAGAGGTATTTTAACATTCTTATTTTACCAGAGGCAAATCTGAGGCCGTAAGAAATTAAGTAACTTGCCCAAAGTCCCAAAGCTAGTGTGAAGGAGAGGGAGGATCTGAACCTGGCAAGCTAACTCCTGGGCTCACTCTAATGCGGAGACACTGCTCCAGGTGGAAACAGGGCACTCTTCACTGTCTGTCAACTTGGGGCAAATCTGGAGAATGAAAGTTCCTCACTAATCTACAAAAAGTCTTCTTGCCCATATAAGATCTACTCAGAGCAACCAAGTAAACTCGTATGGGCAACTGGGGCCAAACAAACCGCATATAAAACAGCTCTTTATCTTACCTTCTGTCTCAGTCTCCCAAGTTCTTTCTGCATATCCTCAACGAGAGTCACCGCTTCCTCGCCGCTCTCTGGGTGCAGCTCCTGCACCCTGCTCTGGATCTCCTGGGGCAGGATGGTCAGGAACTGCTCCAACACCAACAGCTCCAAGATCTGCTCCTTGGTGCGCATCTCCGGCTGGAGCCACCCGTGGCAAAGCTCCTGGAGCCGGCTGAGGGCTTCCCGGGGCCCAGCGGCCTCTTGAAAGCGGAACCGTCTGAAGCGCAGGTGAGAGGCCTCCGGGCTGGGACCTGGGTCTGGCTGGGGCAGCTCCTGGCTCCAGGCGCTGTCCTCCTCCAGTTTTACTATCAGGAGCCCTTCCCGGTCCTGGAAGCCGGGACCCGACGCCATCTTCAGGCCCCCAGACCGCCTTGGCCGCGAAACCAGCTGCGCACGCCAAAGACGCCCCTGGCCCAGCGCAAGGATGGCTGGAGTCCGCAACAGCCAGGTGGCCCGGGGTTCCAAACCCTGGCCGAGAAAGCTGGCTCCAACCCTAGCGCAAACGGCTCCTGCGCCTCAGCCTCAGTTGCTCGCGGGCGCCGCCGCACCGCCCCTTGGCCCGCCCCCGCCAAGACCGCCCTAGAACAGGACCTAAGCTCCACGCCTTTCACCTCACAGGACTCCGCGCTCCGCACCCACGCCGGAAGTCTCAACGCGCGTTAGGCGTCAACAACCAATCGGAACTGTTCAGGACCAACTTCCGGATTACGTTCTGAGAACTCTAGCGCCCATTGGGTCAGGTTTCGCCACACACTTACCGCTGACCAATCAGAAGAAAATATTCGCCTGTGGGGGCGGGACGAAGGGGGGGCCAATTGGGGTAGGGAGACTGGACCGTCGCGCGAGCCCGAGATCCCAGAAACCTTAGGGGCGAGATCGCTAGGTCGGTTAGTGGAAATTAAGCTTATATCGGGTGCGACGGGTAGACCAGCGGGGTACGGGGGTCAGAATTCCTCGGAAAGCTTAAGTGCAGACCTCCGAGTCACGCGAGACCCCTTGCTTTTGAGTGTCGGGGTCGGCCCGAAAATCTAACTGTGGAGAAATTCTTCCCCCACAGACAAGTTTTGAGAATCAGTGCCCTGGTCAAAACGGATTTCAAGGCGGCCCTCACCCGCTAACTTAAGGGAGCTGCAGGAGAGGGCTCACCTGCCCAGGAAGCCTCGGGGGCCAATTGAGCCACGGTTCACTCGACCACTCGCTCGGTGCTTGGGAGATGCGGGGAAGAGTGGCCCCGACCAGGTCAGCGCTGCCGCAGAGCTCTCAGGGAGACGCCGTCGACGGGGCGGCGGGGCCCGCGCCTGCGCCCTGGAGGTGCTGGCGCTCTGGAGCCCGGCGCGGGCGCAGTCGAGGGGAGTGTTCTTGTGTCCCGTGGCGCTCTCCTGTCAGTCCAGGGTCCCACCGCTGGCGGCTGGACGTTCCTCAGGGCCAGTCGGGACCCAGCCTGCACTGGCTTCTCATTTTAAACTTGTCGGGGGCGCGCCTTTTTCATTGTCCAGCCCTGCGGGGCCAGGTCGTTGTTCACCTCCCTTGTAGGTCCACCGTGAATTTTCACAGTGAGAGGTGAAAGGAAGGTTGATTTCTTGGCCGGTGCAGTCCAGGCTTTGTGCTGCTGAGGGGAGGGCTGCCCAGCAGTGAGGCAGGTGTCCACGGCCCAGACCGGCTCAGCTAGTCCATTGCCTCCAGCGAGGGTTGTTAGTCTTGTGATCTCAGTCGATTAAAGGGTCGTGGGGTTGAATCGTGAAAAACAGTAATCGTTTATTGAGCCCCTGCTGACATGCATCTGGATGCTCATGGCACACAAAATTGTAGGAACTAGACACTATTATTATCATCCCCATGTACAGTGTCAGTTAAGTCACTTGCCCAGAATCACACTTTAGTCTGTCGTTAAAGTTCAGGCTGCCGTGACCGGAAAGGGGGTGTGGGGACGGAGAGGGGCAACTTTCAACGACAGGATGGAAAAAGCCAGAGAATTTGGCTTTTTGTTGTTCCACTCCAGAGAAGAGGTCCACAAGCCGCTGTGGCAGATGCAGACCCAGAGGCCTCCTGGCGCACAGGCTGGTATATGTCCCTTTCAGAATCAGAGTCCTCTAAGACTTCTTCCTCTCATGTCTTAACATTCACATTTCAGGAGACAATAGATTCTAACCTAAAAACCACTTCTCTGGCATTTACTCTGTCATCTCAGACAAGTTATTCAGTCTCGTTGGGGGGGTGTGCTCAGTCCCTAAGTGGTGTCTGACTCGGCAGCCTCATGGACTGTAGTCCGCCAGGCTCCTCTGTCCATGGGATTCTCCAAAACAAGAATACTGGAGTGGGCTGCCATGTCTTATTTAATCTCATTAAGCCTCAAATCTCAGTTCCTTCATCTGTTTTGAGGGAATAATACTATACCCACCTTATAATATTGGGTGAAGATTAAATGGGGTAAAATATGTGGGATGCTTAGAATCATACCTGGCATTTACTATGAACTCAATATTAGCTGTGACTAATGCATAGCTTCCCAGGTGGCACAGTGGTAAAGAATCCACCTGCCAATATAGAAGAGAAAAGACATGCAGGTTTGATCCCTAGGCCAGAACGATCCCCTGGAGTAGGAAATGGCAACCCTACAGTATTTTTTGGCTGGAAAATTCCATGGACAGAGGAACCTAGAGGGCTACAGTCCATGGAGTTGCAAAGACTTGCACATGACTGAACACACACACGCAATGCACAGCAAATTCCTGAAGGCTTACCCTATGTTATAGAAAAGCTACTAGGATTATTATTACAGATGTGGGGCATAGTAATGTTTGCCAACTACACATACCTTGAGATGGTAAGAATGAAGGATGAAGGGCTTCTCTGGTGACCCACTGTTAAGACTCTGACAGGTTCGATCCCTGATCAGGGAAATAAGATCCTGCAACCCTCATGGTGCAGCCAAAAAAAACCCCAAGTCAAAACAAAAATGATGACCCATTTGCTAAGTTCCCTTTGATTTTAGGTTATTGACAGGTACTTAAAGCTAGAGAGATTTTCAGTTATTCACAATTACTAATAGTATTCCCCCATTTCTTTGAGTTCTATCTATAGTCCAATAGAAAAATAGCTTTTATAGATGGTATTTTATAGTCAAATAGCAATTTGATGGGGAGTCGGGTTATAAGCCAACAGAATTATACAGGTTCATTTGGGGCAGGAGTTCTCAACCTAGGGTCCATGAAATTCTAGAGCAGCAGTTCTAACTACAATAGAACTTCCTATAATGGTGGCTACTGAGCACTTAAAATGCAGCTCGTGTTGCTAAGACCCACTAGGTAGTGGCTCCCATCAACAGTTCTAGAGGGTCACGTGGATGGATTTGGAGATTTTATAAAACTTTTGATATTGTACAGAAAACTACATGTGTGTGTGTATTTTCTAGGAAGTGAATCCATGGCTTTCATCAAGTTCTCTAAATGATGAAAAAGATTAGAAAACACTACTTTAAGGCTTGGTAAAAAGTAAGAGAAGTAAGTATGCCCTTGAGTAACCACTGTTGATTTTACTTTCTTAAACAATTGGTACTTGAACAATGCAGTGAGAGTTTGGGGCTCTAACTCTCTGCATAGTGGAAAATTCATGTATAACTTTACAGTTGGCCTTCCATATCTGCATCCATGGATTCAGCCAACCATGACACATGGATTGTATAGTACTGTAACACGCATTTAGTGAAAAATTCCCATGTGTAAGTGGATTCATGCAGTTCAAACCCATGTTGGACAAGTTAACTATATTTTCTTGTCCTTAGCTATCAGTGGCTCCCTATTTTGTAGAAGAAAAAATAATTTTGAATTTCAGATTTAAAAAAGCCCTACCACTCCGGGTCTTAGTTCTCATGGGTACTGAATTCTGTCTCTGGAGCTGTTTTCAGTCCTTGCCTGGGTCCCATAGATTCCTTTGTACTCAAGGGGGTGGGGGTGGTAGTTGTCTGTGCCTGGTTTTCAAACTGACAGCTGATGAAATCTACAATGTTAAGAGACCCTGATACTGGGAATGACTGAAGGCAGGAGGAGAGGGGATGACAAAGGACGAGATGGTTGGATGGCATCACTGACTCAATGGACATGAGTTTGAGCAAACTCCAGATGGTGAAGGACAGGGAAGCCTGGTGTACTGCAGTCCATGGGATCACAAAGAGTTGGACACAACTGAGTGACTGAACAACAATGTTAAGACGTTCAAGTCTGTGCTGTTTGGTACAGCAGCACATAAGCAGCTCCTGTCATTCTGAAATGCTTTCCCTGACTCTCACCTTAGGATATCCTGGCCTGCAGGTTTCTACCACCTAAGCCTTTGCCATTTGCCACTCTCCCCAGTTTTGACTTTTCCCCATTTAACTACAGCTTTCCTATGATCTATGACTTCAGGCTTGTCTTGACCTGTAATACATTACTCTTTGATCCCATGCTTAGCTTTGAAATCCAAACAGAAAAATAGTGATTTTAAATGGCATTTCATTTGAAACACATTTTATTTTTATTAATCTTAATCATATTTCCCTTCTCCATGAAAATATAAAATAAAGCATTTTGATAAAATGTTCTGAAATTTAAATTTTCTTTCGAGTTAACATTAACCAAACAAACTTGCTAATATTGTTTGGTAATGTTAATATTTAATATTTCCGTCTATTTGGATCTTAAATCACTATTTATCAACCTACATTTTATTCCAGAACAGTAAACACTGTAAGATGTGAGGAGGGAGAGGAAGGGACACAGAAAGAGGGAGCAAACAGTAACTGCTCCAGTGACAAAGGAATGGTAGATATGGCAGGAAACTGAGCTGGAGAAAATTTTACTAGTTGTCCTCAGATTGCCAGAAACACTGTTAAGATAGTTGTTTTCGTTAATTTCAAAATAATCCACTTCTAGACTTATTGAGCTGAAACATGTAAAGGTTATTTTTTGCTGGTCACCAACCAGCCCAGTTCAGATACCAATTTTTATTTGAAAATCATTTAACTGAAATTAGTCCAGGACACAGTTCCAAAACTCCTACTTTCACCTCTCTCTCTTTTCTTGGGATTCAATAAGACAATGCTTCTCAACCTTAAAAGACTCAGAATTTTAGCAAAATTTACATTTTAGTCCTAACTTAGATAATTCTATTATAAAAATATTCAGAAGATAATATATAAAGCTAACTTAGTTTATTGATTTTAACACAGAATTAACTGCTTTTCCATAGACTGGAGAACAACAGCCTTAAGCCCAAAAGGAGCCTTCCACTTGTTTTAGTTTTGTCCTAATGTTGAAAAATTGCCTGACAGAAGTTTCAGGTGAAATAATCCAAACTGAAAACAGAAATCGATATAGAGGTCATCCCCAGAATTCAGTCTGAATTCAGAAACACCAGTGGGGACCTGAACTAACCTGCTTCCTGTATTTATCATGGCCAGGACATCCAGTACCAAAACCGGCCTGAGCTTCCCCAGGGAGCAGAGAAAAGAGTTACAGGTGAAGAAATTGCAGGATTCCAAAGAAATGCAACAATGATTTGACTTCAAAACAGTTGGGTGTTCAAGGAAAAAAAAAAAGAAACAAAATTTCAGTCTTAATTGGAAGAAAAAGTTTTGGGATCTACTTAGGAGTTTTTATCATCCTATAACTGGTTTAACACAACTCTTTCTCCTTGGACCAGGGTGGTATGTTCAATTTCTATTTCTTCTCTCAGATTTTGAGATCAGGAGAGAAAATGAAGAAGCTTCTTCAAACTAAAAAAAGAAAAAAAACCCTGCGAACTCTGCATCCATTCATTGTTAAAAGGGGATGTGTCCCATGGTTCTATTTTACACAAAGAAAAAGACTAAAAACATTTAGAAAGTTAGCATGGAAATCCCCAAAGCTTATAGATCATCATAACCACTCTACAGAGAGAGAAAACCCTAAGAGCTCCAACCTGGAAGAACCTCTCGACATCGTAAGACCTACTGAGCACCAGAGGATTCATTCAGGAAAGGAGCCTCACAAGTGCCCTGGCTGTTAGAGAAGCTTCCTTCATTCAGACATTGGTAGACACCGACATCTCCACATAGGAAAAAGACCCCATGAATGCACTATAGTTATGAAAAGCGATTTGACAGTGTGTTTTAAGAATATTTAAAATATTTCCTTTATTTAGAATATTCTTTTTAAGAAAAAAAATTTTTTTTCCGAAAATATTTCTCGCACACAGCATGTGGGATCTTAGTTCCCCAACCAGGGATCAAACCCAAGTGCCCTGTAACCAGTGGACCATCAGGGAAGTCCCTATTTTACCTCTTTTATCAAGCAGTTCCATATCTGAGAAACAATTCTGAGGGGAGAAAACAAAAACAGAATTGCAACAATAAAAATATAGTCGTTACACAAATCTTCACCCCCACACACAGACCCTCCAGTGGTTCCCCATTGCCCTGATAATAAAGCACAGATTCCTCAACAAAGCTGTAAACACCTTCAAGGTGCAGGCACTGAACTGTGGCAGCAAGCCACTGCAGCTGACCCTGCCCCTACCCCAAGTCAGAATTAATTTTTTGGGGGCTCCCTGTTTCATTTGGCTTCCCAGGTGGTGCCAGTGGTTAAGAATCCACCTGCCAATGCAGGAGATGAGGGTTCCATCCCTGGGTCGGGAAGATCCCCTGGAGAAGGAAATGGTAACCCCCTCCAGTATTCTTGCCTGGAAAATTACAAGGACAGAGGAGTCTAGTGGGCTATATATATAGTCCAAGGGATCCCAAAGAGTCGGACATGATTGAGGCCACACCTGAAGCCTCCCTGATCCTGTGCCCGCTCAGCCTGGTAGTTTGACCGACTGATGCCCCTCCTTGCCTGAATAAAGGTAACCTCTCTCTGTTGAGGTCATCTTCCTTTCTTCATTGCCTTGTCTCAAACTATACATTTTTGGTGCCGAAACCCGGGAGAGGGCAAGGCACTTGCCTCTCTCTCTCTGACGTTGTCCCCCATCCCAGAGCCTGGAATTGTGAACGGTGCAAGCCTTGTCCTAAGGTTTTATCCGTAACTTACGTACCCCCAGGCCTCTGGCTCTATCCCCCCCGCTCTCTCTCTGACGACCTCCGGAACGGGGAATTCTTGCCATTCGACCACTCCACATCCAACATTCCACTCACTCCAGCCCCTAGATTAAGGTAAGATCTGGAGTACCTAGAATGCTGTCCTCTCCAGGTCCCGGGGACCCCCGGCCTAAGGCCACTTTGTAAGCAATGGTGGGGGACGCTCCATCTCGATACAGAGCTCTCTTTTAACTCCTATTGTGACTATGGGTGACGACCCAAACTCACAACAGGAGCCTCTGCTTGCCTCCCAATCATCGGGTCTGGTCAATCTATCCCAAAAGATTCCCCTCTGGCCTGGGTCCTCAAAAATCTCAAACCACTCTTACTCACTGAACTCAAAGCTAGCCACTTAGAACAGCTCTGTATACACTTCTAGCCTCAGTACCAACTGGACAATCAAAATCGCTGGCCTGAATTCGGCACATTTGACTTTTACATTCTTCAAGATCTCACTGACTTCCTTAAATGGAATGGCAAGTGGTTGGATGTCCCATATGCCCAAGCCTCTTGGGCCCTTTGGAGCAGGCCCTCCCTATGCAAGGGTGCATCCTTATATGCACCTTGCCTCCCAAATAAAAGGACCCCTCTTCTTCAACTAAACGCTGATGGTGACCTTCCACACCCCTGGAGTTCGACCCCGTGGACAAGCCCCCTCCCTACCAGCCACACCATCAAACCCCCGCCTCCCTCTCACCAAATTCACCTACTGACTCTGAAACCTCTCCTGAATCTCCATCAACCCCGTTACCCCATTCCTCCAATTCCCCTTCCCCTCTTCCCTGCCCGCCTGCCACGTGATCACGTACCAAACACGTTTCCCCTAAGAGAGGTGGCCGGACCAGAGGGCCCCACCCGAGTCCATGTGCCATTTTCATTCAGACATGAGCCAGATAGAAGAAAAGTTAGGATAGTTTTCTGAAAACCCTACCAGATACAGAAAAATAATTCCTGAGGCTCACCCAGGCCTATAACCTCACACAGAGTGATGTATATTATATCCTAAATGTCACTCTCACTCCAGATGAAAAAGATCGTATCTGGCAAGCAGCAAAAGCCCACACTGATCACTTAAATAACCAAGACCAGGCTAACCCAGTTGCTGATGAGGCAGTGCCTCAATTAGAACCCCACTGGACATACCAGCCCGGTGACCCAGGCATTAGGAAACTCAATCACATGATCACCTGCCTCCTAGAGGGCATGCAGAAAAATGCTCATATCCATGTCAATTATGATAAAGTCAGGGAAGTCACCCAAGGGGTGGACGAAAATCCAGCCTTGTTCTTGGCACGCTTCACTGAGGCGGTCCAGAAATATACCAACCTAGATATCACCACCTCTGCTGGGTTACTCTACCTTCATGTTCAGTTCATCAGCCAGTCTGCCCCTGACATTAGACGCAAGCTTCTACAACTAGAGAAGGGCCCCGAGAGACCCAAAGAGACCTTCTAGAAGTAGCCTTCAAGGTGTTCAATAATAGAGAGGAGGAGGCTAGGAGAGAAAAAGACCGTGAGAGAAAAGCTAAATATGCCTTTTCGGCGGCAGCAATTAAGGGAAGAGATCAACCCAGCCCAAGTCATCCCAGACCAGGGCTTAAGATCCCCCCCGGACCCTGCTTCCTATGCAACCAATCGGGACACTGGGCAAAGGCATGCCCAAACCCACAATCCCCCCGCAAAGGCGTGCCCAACCTGTGGCCAATGGGGACACTGGAAGATGGACTGTCCCCAGGGATGGCCTGGCGCCAGGTCCCTACCCCCCAGACTTGGAGGATGGAACGTCCACAGGGACACTCTAGTACCCCTGGGGAGGTCCCCACTTCTCCCCAAAACCCCAGCCCAACCCTACGAGAGTTGTTCCAGTGACGGGACCCAGGTTCAGCCCCCCAGCCCATGCCCCAAACATGGGCTCAGAACTTAAGGTAGACGGGATAGTGGCTGGGAAAAAGATCTCCTTCATAGTAGACACTGGAACTGCCTTCTCTCTCTTAACCACCTACTCTGGCCCAACCCAAAACTCAGAGCTCACAATCAAGGGGGTCCCTGGAATGCCCTTAAGCCCCAAAATCAGCCCTCCATTACTCTGTCAATTTGGAAAATCGACCCTCATACACTCATTCCTCATAATGCCTCAGCGCCCAGTGGCACTCCTAGGGAGAGATTTGTTATCCAAATTAGGGGTCTCTATTACCATACCCCCTCTAGAGGCAGTCTCCATGTTCTACATGCAGATGGCACCCAGACCATCCCCATCCCCTACTCCTGATCTTCCCTTGGATCTACCCACCGTAGACCCCCTAGTCTGGGATACTGATCACCCATCCATAGCCAAACATCATCCCCCAGTCCACATTACCCTGAAGGACCCCTCGGCTATAATCGTCCAACAACAGTACTCTCACCCTGGAGGCCCACAAGGGACTTAAGCCTATCACTGACCATCTTCTTCAAGCCTCCATCTTAATTCCTACCCATTCGCCACACAACACGCCCATTCTGGCAGTAAAGAAGGGACCAAACTCTTGGAGATTGGTCCAGCATCTAAGAAAAATCAATGAGGCCATCGTACCAACATTTCCAGTAGTCCCCAGTCCTTACACCTTTCTGTCCGCCATTCCCCCGACTACAACCTTCTTCACAGTATTAGATCTTGAAGACTCCTTCTTCATCATCCCCTGCCACCCCCTCTCCCAACCCCTCTTTGCCTTCACCTGGCAGGACCCTGAGACTCATGTTTCCCAACAACTAACATGGACAGTTCTTCCCCAAGAGTTCAGAGACAGCCCCCCCTTTTTTGGACAGGCTTTACAAAAGGACCTATAGACACTCGACCTGGCCCCTAGTTACCTCCTCCAGTATGTAGATGACCTCCTCCTTTATAGCCCAACCCAAAAACTTTGCCTCCAACATACTGCCAAACTCCTTGAGGCCCTGGGGTCCTGGGGTTATCGGGTATCCTGATCCAAGGCCCAAATAGCCCAGACAGAAGTCACCTACCTGGGACTCTCAGCCCACCAACAAAGAACCATTCCTCCAGGCAGAATCCAGGCCTTAACTGACTGTCTGCCTCCAAAAATAAAACAGGAACTCCCGTCTCTTCTCGGCCTCCTAAACTTTTTCCATATCTGGATCCCCAATTTCTCCCACATTGCAAAGCCACTTTATGAGGCAACCAAAGGCTCCTTAGAGGAACCCCTCCTCACTAGCCTATCCTATTCGCCAGCTCACCCAGAGCCTCCTCTGAGTGCCAACTCTCCACCTGCCACGTTACACCAGACCATTTTTCCTCTGTGCACATTCCAACCAAGGACAGACCCTGGGGCTTCTATGCCAGAGGGCCGGAGACAACTGGGCTCCCATAGCCTATTTATCAAAACAACTTGACACGGTGACCAAGGGGTGGCCTCCCGTATACCAGCCATGGCTGCCATCGCAGCCCAGGTGCCTGAAGCAAACAAGCTCTCTAGGCACACCCCCTTAACAGTCTGTTCTCCACACACCCTCCGAAAGCAACTATCACACCGGGCTTTTCTCTCCCTTCCCTCTTCCAGGGTATAAATTCTACATGTCTTTTTCCTTGACCCCCAGCTCTCATTCTCCTCCTGCCAGTTTATTACCCATGCCTTCTATAACAGGCCCTCCCCTACATAGCTGCAGTCTAACAGTGGATCTTACCCAAAATCCCTTCCAACACTTAACAGATCAGCCCATCTTAGACCCTGACACCCCACACTGGTTCACTGATAGCAGCTCTCAAAATCCCCACCCTTCTCGGCAGGATATGCCATCATTCAAGCAGATCTTCATCATGACCACGGGACACAGATAATTGAAGCCTGACCTCTGCCACCTCACACCACCTCCCAACAGGCAGGACTAATAGCTCTCACCCGAACTTTGACCCCGGCTAAAAATCAAAGAGTTAACATCTACATGGACTCCAAATATGCCTATAAAATACTCCACTCAAACATCCTGATATGGAAAGAGGGTTCCTCACCCAAAGGGGATCCCCCATTCTTAATTCAGATCTTAACCACAAGCTTCTAGAGGCCACACTCTCACCAAATAAAGCCACCATCCTCCACTGTAGGAGACATCAAAAAGGAAGTCTCATATCAACCTACAACAAAGCTGCAGATCAGAAGGCAAAAGAGGTAGCAGCTCTGTCCCATCTCGCTCTCCAGTCCCCCACCATCTTAGCCCTGACCCCATCCGATCCTTCCACCACTAGAGAAATCCTCTCCTATCTACACTCGTTCTTTCATCCTTCGACCAAGGTACTCCAGCAGTTCATCTGTAACCACTTCCCCATATCGACTGCTGACCAACATTATTTATATAACCTTACCTGCTCCTGTCAGGCATGTCAACGTACTAATCCCAATTCCAACCTCAAACCTTCCCAACCCATCAAATGCGAGGCAGCCTCCCAGCACAAGACTGGCAGATAGACTTTACTCATTTGCCCTGGGTTCGGAGAGTTCGATACCTCCTGGTCCTTGTGGACATCTTTTCGGGATGGGTAAAAGCATTTCCCACAACAAACAAAAAGAGCCCACACTGTGGCCCAGGTCCTCCTCACAGAAATTATCCCCAGGTTTGGCCTACTTTCATCCCTACAGACTGATAATGGCCCAGAATTCACGTCCAGGGTCACCCAACAAATTGTCCAATTCTTACAGATCCCCTGGAAATTTCACATTCCATACCATCCCCAGTCCTCAGGGAAGGTAGAAAGGATGAACAGGATAATCAAAAAACTCTCACCAAATTATCCCTTGAGGTACATCTGCTGCTACTGCTGCTAAGTCTCTTCAGTCGTGTCCGATTCTGTATGACCCCATAGACGGCAGCCCACTAGGCTCCTCTGTCCCTGGGACTCTCCAGGCAAGCATACTGAAGTGGGTTGCCATTTCCTTCTCCAATGCATGAAAGTGAAAAGTGAAAGTGAAGTCACTCAGTCGTTCCCGACTCTTAGCGACCCCATGGACTGCAGCCCACCAGGCTCCTCCGTCCATGGGATTTTCCAGGCAAGAGTACTGGAGTGGGGTGCCATTGCCTTCTCCAAGGTACATCTAGACTGAACCAAACTGTTGCCGATTGCTCTCCTCAAAAGACGGGCTTTGCCCAGAAAACCCCTTGGGTTGAGCCCCTTTGAAGTGATGTACGGAAGGCCCATGACCCGCCGTGGACTTCCCCCTGAACCTCCTCCCCTATCAAGCTCCCTACACTCCCCTCTGATGGAAGAACTCTGTGACACCCTCTGGAAATACATCAACCACAACTTGCCTGCCCCTGACCCCCAAGCCCCCTCTCCCCCTCTACAGATTGGGGACATTGTCTATCTGTCTGACGATCCCCAGGGTGACCTCACCCCAAAGTGGCAGGGACCATTCAAAATCATCCTTCTTACCCCGATAGCAGCTAAACTCGAAAAGGTCACCTCTTGGGTACACCTCTCTCACCTAAAAAGGGTTATTTCCGATCACACTAACGTTATCAGGTCTCCCTCACAGGGCCCACCTCCATAAAAATCACTTGACGAAAACCTCTGTCGACCATCCAAGAAGACACTGAATGACCTGGACACTCCTCAACCTGCAACTTTTCCTGACCCAACTACTGCAAGACCTCTGGACCAGCGGCCCAACAGGAACCTCCTTTGAAGACCTGACCACACTGGTGTCTTAAGTATGGCTTCAGGGAACCTTCTACAACCTAAGTCCAGACGAGATTGATTTCTTTACTCTCATTCTCCACATCATTCTATATCCTTATGAACATTCTTCCTTTTCAGATTCAAGCTACCACAAACTCGAGGCCTTCTGCCTCTCGCCTCTTCCCATCTTTCTGGCCGTAACCCCACTCTTAACCTTTGCTATAGGCCTACCAACCGTCTCCCCTGGGGACTGGTCACCCACCCTACGCCTCCTCGTCGGCATCACCTACTGCATTCTACTCCAAGGGTGCTATGTCCTCCGTGCTGCCTAACGAACAGACCCATGACTCCCCTGTTCCCTACCCTTGTCACACTCCCCTGCCTTTCGGCTAGTCCCTGCCCCTGCTTAGACATTTATTCCTATGTTCATTCCTCATGTTATAATGAGGCCCCTAAACCATGCACCATGAACATCGGGAGGGAGGGGTGGGGGGAACTCCAGATCCCTACTCACTGTTAAAATACAAAAGACAGGGAGCTCCGTGAGCAACTGCTATATGCCAAATGGAAAAGACATATGCTTCTGTCCCACTACCCACTGGGGGTACTCAGGGGAGGGGCACAAGATCAACAATGTAAGAGGAACCAAAAGCAGGTCCTGCTGCTGCTGCTGCTGCTAAGTCGCTTCAGTTCGTGTCCAACTCTGTGCGACCCCATAGACGGCAGCCCACCAGGCTCCCCCGTCCCTGGGATTCTCCCAAAAGACCTAATTTCCCAGGTACAGGTGATCCCCGAGCCCTATAGACACCTGGACCTCCTTTCCCAACTACAGCCTCTCCTAAATCCTCTGACAGCCGACACCTGACCCGCCTTCTTAACTCCTCCTTCCAATTCTTCCAGGACACACAACACACATCCCGTGCTGGATATGCCTGTCACTGTCTCCATCACACACAGCAATCCCTTTACCCTCCACATGGTTGCCACAGGGCAGCTATACCTCCCCTTCCCAACAGAACACCACACAATTCATTGGGCCAGTTTCTAACAATATCCTTCTTTCAGCCCCTTCAAACCTAACCTGTATCAATTACTCTAGCTCCAACTACACTGGTCTCACAAACCACTCCCTCCTTTTGTTCCACTTGGGTTCTCTGGAACAGCACAAATAATTGCACCAACCCGGGAATCTTCATTCTCTGTGGGACCTACGCATATTCATGTCTCCCCCCGACCCCTGGATCTTGCATCTTGGTCTTCCTGACCCCAGGTCTAACAATCCTCAAAGAAGAAGAGATACAACAGATAGTCAACCCCCAAGTGGAACATTCCCACAGGAAAAAATGAGCTATCGTGGCCCCCCTCCTGATTGGGACTGGCAATAGCAGCAGCCCTGGGCACAGGGATTAGGGGCATCTCGACCTCGGCCCATTTCTACTACAAGCTGTCCCAAGAACTTAATGAGGATATGGAGCAGGTGTGGAATCTTTTGTTTCAGTCCAAAGACAAATTAACTCATTAGCTTCTATGGCCCTACAAAACAGACAAGCCCTGGACCTTCTCACCGCGGAAAGCGAGGAACCAGCCTTTTCCTAGGAGATGACTGCTGCTATTTTGTTAATGAAACGTGCATAGTCCAGGGAAGGGTCAGAGAACTTAAGAGACAGAATCAAATGCAGCAAAAAAGAGTTACAAAATCTTTCCACTCCCCAAAGCCTACTCCAAACTGGCCCTCCCTTGGTTGCTCCCTTTCTCTGGACCACTGGTACTTATTGTTTTATTCCTCTTATTTGGACCCTGTCTCTTCAATATCTTTCAAAGGTTTCTCCAAGACCGGATTTGGGCCATCTCTCAAGTCCAAGTCAAGACCATCCTCCTTCTCAAGAGCCTCACCTCAACCTCGGGAAAAGGAGACCTTGGGCCCTAGGACAGGCCTCCATTCCAGACCCAGAGCCGTCACCCCTACCCAGCAGGAAGTAGCCAGAGAGATACGGTGCCCTTTCCCCCCATCTTTTTATGATTTCAGGATCTGGAATGAAGGAGTCCTCGGGCCTGGAAAAAGGAGATAACCACTTCAAAGGCCCATGCTGGACCACCTGACTTCAGGGAAAACAAAACTGAACTTAAAGTCCCACCCTGATACTCTGGCAGATTGCACTAGCCCAAGACTTTCAACCCCCTGCCCGGGGACCCCCCACCAACCCCCGTTCAACCGCAAACTGCCATCTCAGCTAAACATTACTCAGAATGCCCCGCCTGACCAAATCTTCCATAGTGCTTTCACAAACATCCCCTTAAATATGAAGCCTCCCTGATCCCGCGCGCTCAGCCTGGTCATTAGAGCGACTGTCGCCCCTCCTTGCCTGAATAAAGGTAACCTGTCTCCGTTGAGGTCGTCTTCCTTTCTTCATTGCCTCATCTCGAACTATTAGCGCTTCGTTTGTTGTTGTTGTTGTTGTTCAGTCACCCAGTCGTGTCCAACTCTTTGCGACCACATGGACTGAAGCATGACAGGCCTCTCCGTCCCTCACCATCTCCTGAAGTTTGCCCAACCTCATGTCTGTTGCACTGGTGATTTCATCCAGCCAACTCATCCTCTGACGCTTCTTCTCCTTCTGCCATCAATCTTTCCCAGCATCAGTGACTTTTCCAATGAGTCAACTGTTCGCATCAGATGACCAAAATACTGGAATTTCAGCTTCAGCATCAGTCCTTCCAACGAGTATTCAGGGTTGATTTCCCTTAAGATTGACTGGTTTGAACGCCTTGCAATCCAAGGGACTCTCAGGAGTCTTCTCCAGCATCACAGTTGGAAGGCATCAATTCTTTGGTGTTGCACCTTCTTTATTGTCCAGCTCTCACAACTGTACGTGACCACTGGGAAGACCATAGACTTGACTAAGGCTATGATCAAGACCAAGGCCCTTGACTATATGGGCCTTTGTCAGCAATGTCTCTGCTTTTCAACACTCTGTCTAGGTTTCCTCATAGCTTTCCTGCCAAGAAGCAAATGTCTTCATATTTCATTGCTGCAGTCACTGTCTGCAAGTGATTTTAGAACCCAAGAATTCTGTCACTACTTCTACCTTTTCCCTCTCTTTTTGCCAGTGCTTTGTTTCAGTTCAGTTCATTTCAGTTCAGTGGCTCAGTCGTGTCCGACTCTTTGAGACCCCATGAATCACAGCACGACAGGCCTCCCTGTCCATCACCAACTCCCAGAGTCCACCCAAACTCATGTCCATTGAGTCAGTGATGCCATCCAGCCATCTCATCCTCTGTCGTCCCCTTCTCCTGCACCAATCCCTCCCAGCATCAGGGTCTTTTCCAATGAGTCAACTCTTTGCATGAGGTGGCCAAAGTATTGGAGTTGCAGCTTCAGCATCAGTCCTTCCAATGAACATCCAGGACTGATCTCCTTTAGGATGGACTGGTTGGATCTCCTTGCAGTCCAAGGGACTCTCAAGAGTCTTCTCCAACACCACAGTTCAAAAGCATCAATTCTTCGGCACTCAGCTTTCTTCACAGTCCAACTCTCACAGCCATACATGACCACTGGAAAAACCATAGCCTTGACTAGACAGACTTTGTTGGCAAGGTAATATCTCTGCTTTTCAATATGTTATCTAGGTTGGTCATAACTTTCCTTCCAAGGAGTAAGCGTCTTTTAATTTCATGGCTGCAGTCACCATCTGCAGTGATTTTGGAGCCCAAAAAAATAAAGTCTGACACTGTTTCCACTGTTTCCCCATCTATTTCCCATGAAGTGATGGGACCAGATGCCATGATCTTCGTTTTCTGAATGTTGAGCTTTAAGCCAACTTTTTCACTCTCCTCTTTCACTTTCATCAAGAGGCTTTTTAGTTCCTCTTCACTTTCTGCCATAAGGGTGGTGTCATCTGCATATCTGAGGTTATTGATATTTCTCCCAGAAATCTTGATTCCAGCTTGTGTTTCTTCCAACCCAGCGTTTCTCATGATGTACTCTGAATATTAGTTAAATAAGCAAGGTGACAATATACAGCCTTGATGTACTCCTTTTCCTATTTGGAACCAGTCTGTTGTTCCATGTCCAGTTCTAACTGTTGCTTCCTGACCTGCATATAGGTTTCTCAAGAGGCAGGTCAGGTGGTCTGGTATTCCCATTTCTTTCAGAATTTTCCACAGTTTATTGTGATCCACACAGTCAAAGGTTTTGGCATAGTCAATAAAGCAGAAATAGATGTTTTTCTGGAACTCTCTTGCTTTTTCAATGATCCAGCAGATGTTGGCAATCTGATCTCTGGTTCCTCTGCCTTTTCTAAAACCAGCTTGAACATCTGGAAGTTCACGGCTCATGTACTGCTGAAGCCTGGCTTGGAGAATTTTGAGCATTACTTTACTAGCATGTGAGATGAGTGCAATTGTGCGGTAGTTTGAGCATTCTTTGGCATTGCCTTTCTTTGGGATTGGAATGAAAACAGACCTTTTCCAGTCCTGTGGCCACTGCTGAGTTTTCCACATTTGCTGGCATATTGAGTGCAGCACTTTCACAGCATCATCTTTCAGGATTTGAAATAGCTCAACTGGAATTCCATCGCCTCCACTAGCTTTGTTCATAGTGACGCTTTCTAAGGCCCACTTGACTTCACAGTCCAGGATGTCTGGCTCTAGGTCAGTGATCACACCATCGTGATTATCTGGGTCATGAAGCTCTTTTTTGTACAGTTCTTCTGTGTATTCTTGCCACGTCTTCTTAATATCTTCTGCTTCTGTTAGGTCCATACCATTTCTGTCCTTTATCGAGCCCATCTTTGCATGAAATATTCCCTTGGTATCTCTAATTTTCTTGAAGAGATCTCTAGTCTTTCCCATTCTGCTGTTTTCCTCTATTTCTTTGCATTGATTGCTGAAGAAGGCTTTCTTATCTCTTCTTGCTATTCTTTGGAACTCTGCATTCAGATGCTTATATCTTTCCTTTTCTCCTTTGCTTTTCACTTCTCTTCTTTTCACAGCTATTTGTAAGGCCTCCTCAGACAGTCATTTTGCTTTTTTGCATTTCTTTTCCATGGGGATGGTCTTGATCCCTGTCTCCTGTACAATGTCACGAACCTCCATCCATAGTTCATCAGGCACTCTATCAGATCTAGTCCTTTAAATCTATTTCTCACTTCCACTGTATAATCATAAGGGATTTGATTTAGGTCATACCTGAATGGTCTAGTGGTTTTCCCCACTTTCTTCAATTTAAGTCTGAATTTGGCAATAAGGAGTTCATGATCTGAGCCACAGTCAGCTCCCGGTCTTGTTTTTGCTGACTGTATAGAGCTTCTCCATCTTTGGCTGCAAAGAATATAATCAATCTGATTTCGGTGTTGACCATCTGGTGATGTCCATGTGTAGAGTTGTCTCTTGTGTTGTTGGAAGAAGGTGTTTGCTATGACCAGCGCGTTCTCTTGGCAGAACTCTATTAACCTTTGCCCTGCTTCATTCTGTACTCCAAGGCCAAATTTGCCTGTTACTCCAGGTGTTTCTTGACTTCCTACTTTTGCATTCCAGACCCCTGTAATGAAAACGACATCTTTTTTGGGTGTTAGTGCTTTGTTTAGAGATCATTTATAGCACTTAACACAGTTCTCCTTAACTAGAAGGATTAACTACAATCTTCCCCTGCCCTTCCAATATACATATATCAACATCACACACATGACTAGAGTTTTACAAGACAGAGAACAGCAATAACTCATTTCTTTATCCTGTAATGTACCCTATACATACTAAACATTAAATGTTTGTAGCTTTGAACCAAGAGAGATATCGAATAATACCTCTTGGAAACTAAGAACATAGAACACTGCATGGATATATCTTATTGCTTCTAAGCGTTCTGAAAAGGGCAAAAAACAGTGCCTACCTCATAAGTACCATAAAGGTTAATGAAATATATTTAAGCTCAGGCTCTATACAAAATAAACTTTCAATAAACATCAATGTATTTTATTGCTTTTGTTATGATAAAAGCATTTGAGGCTGTAAATATTTTTCTAAGAGAATGGGGCCAGCAGAGGATGAGACGGTTTGATGGCATCACCGACATGAATTTGAGCAAACTCTGGAAGACAGTGAAGGACAGGGGTGCCTGAACAGGGAAGCCTGGTGTGCTACAGTCCATGGGGTCACAAAGAGTTGGACATGACTTAATGACCCAACAACAACAATTTCCTCCATGTGCAGCTCTGGTTGTATTTCATAATTTCTATATAAAGTAATGTCTTTATTGATGATTTCAAAATAGTCATTGCAGTTTTCATATTCTATTTTTGGCTGTGTGGTGTGTGGAATCTCAGTTCCCCAACCATTGGACCACCAGGGAATTCCCATCACTGTCATTTTTATTATTTCCTCTTTGAGCCAAGAGTTGGCCAACTGCTCAAACTGTTTCAGAAAATTTCTCTATATAAAAAAAATTTTTTTTTACTTCATTCATTAGAAAATGAGATTCATTCTATTTCTGCTTTGAAAAGTTCATTTCAGTTTTCTTCAGACTTATATTTAATAAAACTTGTTAATTATACTCAAAGCCCTAGAAAACAAGGGATCCATCTCTAGGACCAAATCTAGAACAGTCTTGGACTGCTCAAGTGTTCTTGTGTCTTTAGAAGCATCCTTGGTGGTAAGTGAAGGGGAAGTGAAATAGAGGAGTTTAATTGCTTTCCAATTCTGCCTCCTGGGTGTTTGCTTTTGTTTTTTACCTCATCTTCCCTTAATAAGAAGTTTTAAAAGCAAAACAAAACAAAACAAAAAAAAAAACTATCATATGGATTTTTTTTTCTTTCCTGATCTTTTTTTTAAACTTTTTTTATTTTTTAACTTTACAATATTGTATTGGTTTTGCCATATATCAACATGAATCCGCCACAGATATACACATGTTCCCCATCCTGAACCCTTCTCCCTCCTCCCTATCATATGGATTTTATTTTAGGCCAGGACAGGAGGCTTGTGGAATCTTAGTTGCCCAGCCAAGCCCTCGTCAGTCAAAGTGCGGAGTCCTAACCACTGGACTGCCAGGGAATTCCCTGTGCAGATTTTGTATAGCAACTGTTAATAGCAGCCTACCTAATTAACGCTGGTAATAAAGATAGGAGACAAAAGGACCTAGAAGAGGTCCTTTCTCTAGCTGAGACAGTCTTCCTTAAGATGTCATGTTGTTTCTTTTCTGAAAGCAGAGAAATCCTGCAGAAGCCATTTAAAAATGTTTTCAATTGTGACTTTCCAGAATCTGCAGCAATTCTTTCACAGTGTGTTGAGAATGTTATCTAGGCTAAAATCAAGGAACTCAAGAAACAGACTGCTGAATCCACCCTCAAGGGGCTCACAGTATGGTAAGGAGTGAGGCATGGTATACTCTGCCTACAGGTACTTTCACAGTTTCCCAAAAATACATCCTAAGGGCCCTCCAGGAAACGCCATGATCTTTAATTCTGAAATGCGTACCCATCCTGAAATCCTCTCTCAGCAGCATTAGGAACTGCTTCCAGTTCCTCCCTTGTGGTCCAGAGGTTAAGAATCCTCCTACCAACGCAGGGGACATGCGCTCAATCTCTGGTTCAGGAACTAAGATCCCACATGCCGCGGAGCAACTAAGTCACAACCACTGAGGCCTGTGTGTTGCAATAACTGAAGCGGACAGAAAGAGCCCCTGCGCTGCAAAGAAGGAAAGCTGCTGGCGGACTGTTCTTGGGGGTGGGGATGGGAGTAGGGTGGTATCCACTGTGCTTCCAGCTGCAGCCGCAGAGTTCACATGTGAGGGTGCCCTCTACAGGATAGGTGAAATGCCACCTGAGTTTTGATATTGATCTATGGGTGAAGAAACTTGTCCTAAGGCTTTCCTGAGCAAACAGCCTTTCAGTCATTTTTCTTATTTCAACTATATTTTTAAAATTTTAGCTTCAGTTCTATATCTTCAGGGGAGTGATGGTATGAGACTTTATAGATTCTCGTTAAAAAGTCTGTGTTAATTTGATACCTGCCCTGTGTGTATGTTTCTGAGTGTGCGCCTACTTTGCAGGTAGGTCTGTGCAGTGCTTCCTTCCCTGGTGGCTCAGCAGTAAAGAATCCGCCTGCCAATGCAGGAGACTTGAGTTCGACTCCTGAGTTGGGAAGATCCCTCGGAGAAGGAAATGGCAACCCACTCCAGTATTCCTGCTTGGAGAATCCATGGACAGAGGAGCCTGGCAGGCTACAGTCCATAGGATCGCAGAGAGTCAAACACGACTTAGCCACTAAGCAACAAGAACAATGTGTTCATTACTGGCAAACTTCACGTACTACTTGAAAACTTCACACATTAGTTTCTCTATGGGCACAATCTGCTTTTTAAAAACCACTTTCCTAATCCTCTGCATTCCAGTTAAAAAATATTTCAGGTAATGAGATTTTTTACAGTTTTTACTATAAAAATAATGAGCAAAGTATGAAAGTCTGCCTCTAAGATTGAGCATGCTATTTTGCCTTTTAAGTTTTACACTGGAAATATATTCACGGAGTATGTTCCATGTGTCATAAACTGTTTACATCCTCAGTGAAAACCACAAAAATGCATAGAGAACATTTTTAAAATGTAAAAAGCACAACCTCCTAATCCCAATTCTACTCTCAAGAGGTTGCCATATTACTTCTTGAATCTATCTTCAGATTTTCAAATTTTAAAAATTATTCTTCCTAGGACTTGTCTGGCGATCCAGTGGTTAATACTCCACACTTCCCCTGCAGGGGGCAAGGGTTGATCCCTGGTCAGGGAACTAAGATCCTGCATGCCACGCGGGCAAGAAAAAAAAATTTTTTCCCCTGTTATTTAAAAGCATGGGATTATACTATCACATCTCATGGTAAACGTGCTCTTCTCATTTAATAATATATTAATATATTGACCATCCTTGCACATTAGCACATGGAAATCCATCATACTTCAAGGGAGGCATGCTTGGTGGCTAAGTCATATTCAACTCTTTGCAACCCCATGGACTGTAGCCCTCCAGGCTCCTCTCTCCAGGCAACAATACTGGAGTCGGTTGCCATTTCCTCCTCGAGGGTATCTTCCCAACTCAGGGACTGAAACTGCATCTCCTGCATTGGCAGGCGAGTTCTTTGCCACTGCACCACCTGGGAAGTTCTCATTGTAACACATCAGCAAACTAAATGACACACCCACAGGCACCATGACAGCTCCAAGGCTCACCAGAAAGGTCAAAAAGTGGGCGGTGGCCCCATTTCTGCAAATCTCCACGCCCTTTCAAGGGATGCAGTACAGCACATAGAACAGATTGTCCAAAATTACTACTAAGCCAGCCCCCAAGTGATAGTCATCTAAATTGTTTACAGTTCCTAACTAACTGGCAAGTGTAGCAGGCAGGGGAATGTTCCAGAAGAATGAGAATGATCTGAATAAGAAGACCCCCCCACACCGCCATGCTAGTCTAGTTAACTAGAATTCAGTCTAGTTATGTTTATCTGAGACTAGGAAGTAGACTTCATGGCAAGGACTTCAAAAAAGAATGTTGGATCTAGAATTACAGCTAGACCATCAACCTGGGTGCTCCCTTTTTTACTTTTCTCCTGCAGTAGATTTGGATCAAAGGAAATATTTCTTGAAGGTAAAACAGTTAAAACGTAGGGGCTGCTCTAGCTGACATTGGGGAGGGGGTGTCTGTATCTAGAACCCCCTGCAGATTTCTGCAGGTGGACTTCAGAAAGTCCATGGAGCCCCTGAAGTGATATACGTAACTGTAGATGCATGTGCCTTTTTTTTTTTCTTTCTTTCTTTCTTTCCTGAAAAACACAAACAAGAAAAACGAAAGGGAATTCCCGGGCAGTCCACTGGTTGGGACTCAGCGCTTTCACTACCAGACTGTGACTGTGAAGTTGCTCAGTCGTATCCGACTCTTTGCGATCCCATGGACTGTAGCCTACCAGGCTCCTCCGTCCATGGAATTTTCCAGGCAAGAATACTGGAGTGGGCTGCCATTTCCTTCTCCGTTTTCCTTCACTACCAGACCGGGGTTCAATTCCCAGTCGGGGAACTAAGATGCTGCAAGCCGCGCGGCGCGGCCAAAAAACCACTGCCCTAACGGTCCATGGCCATATGACTAGATTTTTCAAAAGGAATCACGATACAGACAAGTTTAAGAATCGCTACTAATCAGGATTAGTAGGGGCAGCATTTGAAAACCGAGAAGTCGGCAGTGCTGGTGCTGGGCTGAACAATCTATTTCACACCTCTTTCTAGGATTGGAAATTACCGTTTACACACCTCTCTCCTCCCCGGGTGATAAGCTCCTCGAGGCAGGGACGCTGCCTGCCTGTGACCACCTCGCCCCTGCCACTGGAAGAGGTACACAGCAGGCACTCAGTAAATACTTGCCGTAAACATGAGTGATCTACAGCACCATCAGGGGCGGAAAGACTGAGGACCTACAGATCCAGCGCAGCCTCGTGGCGCCGAAGCCCGCGAGTCCCCGGCCGCCGCCGGCCCAGCGAATTCCACTTGCCCGCGTAGCTCCCGGGATACCAGCCACTACGACCGCGCCTCCTCTGCGCACGGCAAGCGGCCGCTCAGGCGGGAAGCAGCTACAGGCCACTGCGGCCGCCAATCTTCACCACGGCGGCCCAGCACCCGCTAAGAGACACGGCGCTGGAGGGCCCGCCCACCTGCCTTCCTATTGACTCCTCATACTCCCGGGGCCTCCTGGGGGATGTAGTTCCGAGCGTCTTGTGCACAAATGCGGGCGTTGCGAGGGCAGACCCAGAGGTGAGTCGCGCCTGTCGGGCCTTTCTCTGCCTCCAGTAGGCCCTGCGGGCTCCTGGCAGAGATGGTGTGCCCAGCGGATTTCAACTTCAGCGCCTGCCCGCCTGCTGTTGCCCTGCGGTGACACTTCCCCTTTATCCTCGGACCATTCTTCCTCCAGACGAACCGCTCCTGCCACAAACACGCGGAGTTTGGACCGAAGGGGTCCTGAAGGTGATGACAGTGCTGCAGCAGGAATCTCCTGTCCACATCCGTGGACACCGCCCACGGCGTGCTAGGGGTGAGAATGAAGCTAGGATTTCTTCCACGATGCCGGCGGCGCTTGCAAACATTATCTGGTTGACTTCCATTATCAACCTATTTGACAGATAGGAAAACAATTTCAGAGAAGTGGAATAATTTGCCCAGGTCACACAACTCCTAGATCTTGGAGTCCCATATTGCCTCACGACTCCGTGCAGCTTCCAAACTCATCAACATTTCAATGCAAGGTGAGGAGCAGGAATGAAATGACCAGAGCACCAAGAAGGAGGGGTCAGCTCTGCCAGTGATGAGGAGTGGGAGGTGGAAGCAGAGACAGAATTAGGTAAACCTAACCTCAAAGGATGCATGGAAGGGAAAGCAGTTGCCTTTGGCGGTTAGGGACTGTGTGCTCAAGGCCACCGTCCTAATAGGGGCCATATAAATACTGGTAGAACAAACAACAAAATTTTTTCCAATTTTTTAAATTGTAAAATGTTTGGACCTCCCTGGTGGTCCAGTGGTTAAGACTCCACGCTTCCACTGCTGGGTTCACAAGTTCCATTCCTAGTGGGGGAACTAAGATCCTCCATTCCACATGCCCCCCATGGGGCAGGGAGGGGAGGCATGTAAAATGTTTAAATACTTAAAGAGTAAAATGAATACCCACTTACTCTCCATCTAGATTTAACAATCAAAATAAATAATGTGTTTAGCACTTTAGGAGAAGGCAATGGCACCCCACTCCAGTACTCTTGCCTGGAAAATCCCATGGACGGAGGAGTCTTGTGGGCTGCAGTCCATGGGGTCGCTCAGAGTCGGACACGACTGAGCAACTTCACTTTTGCTTTCCACTTTCATGCACTGGAGAAGGAAATGGCAACCCACTCCAGTGTTCTTGCCTGGAGAATCCCAGAGACAGAGGAGCCTGGTGGGCTGCCGTCTATGGGTCACACAGAGTCAGACACGTCTGAAGTGACTTAGCATAGCATAGCATAGCATAGCATAGCACTTTATGGGGCTTCCCTGTGGCTCAGATGGTAAAGCTTCTACCTGCAGTGTAGGAGACCCGGGTTTGATCCTGGGGTGTGGAAGATCCCCTGGAGAAGGGAATGGCTACGCACTCCAGTATTCTTGTCTGGAGAATCCCATGGACAGAGGAGTCTGCAAGGCTACAGTCCATGGGGTCACAAAAGAGTCAGACACAACTTAGCAACTAAGAGCAAACACAGCACTTTATAACATATAAAGCCTCTGGTTTAAGGTTACCATAATGCAAATGAAGCTCTCATTTGGTGACCTATTCTGACACTCTTAATGCATTACCTGGGACAGGTCAAAACCACCCATCACACCCCACTTTGGAGAGTTGGCATCCTCTCCCACTTTTTCCACCCACTGAGGGAGTCAGAGGTTGTCCCAGAAGTTGGTTCACCCTCAGAGACAACACCCACTCCAGTGTTCTTGCCTGGAGAATCCCAGGGATGGGGGACCCTGGTGGGCTGCCATCTATGGGGTCGCACAGAGTCGGACACGACTGAAGTGACTTAGCAGCAGCAGCAGAGACAACAGCTACAATATGTTTCTCAGAGGGAAGTTCATTACCTGGAAACTCACTTTGAACTTGAATGGTTAGCCTCTCAAAGTCTCAGATTTCTCCCTTAAAATTCAATATACTGGTGGATGAGGGAAAGTTTGGGTCACAGTGGGATCCATTATTTTCAATTTCAGATTAACACAGGAACTCTTCCACAATCTTCCCAACAGGGCTTTCTATTCTCTTAATAATAGATATGTATTATGTTCAGATCCCCTGGAAAAGGGAATGCTACCCACTCTAGTATTCTCTAATGGAGAATACCATGGACAGAAGAGCCTGGTGGGCCACAGTCCATGGTGTCACAAAGAGTCAGACATGACTGAGTGACTAACACTTTCACTTAATTATATTCAACGTCATAAACCTCTTTTATCATGAGGGTTGGGGAGACAAGATTGATATGTGCTTTGAAGCTAAACTAATTATGAAATGATTTTTTAACTTATCTTTTTTCTTATTATAAAGGTAATACATATTGATTTTAAAGGCCCCAAATGATGCAAACTTGAATATTGTCGAATGTGATACCCCTGGTGACCAGGAATGGAGAAAAAGTCAGAGTGTCAGGGCTGACAGCACAGGTTGGACCCTTGGCAGCAGTTCCACTGGATCTAGATTTGCCATGTCCCCAAATAAGCACACACACATGTATAGTCACAGATGTACAGAAAGAAGAGCTCATCAACACTCCATTTGTTAATCAAACATCTAAAATGCATCCTGAAGACTATAATGCTATTTTCACATTTCTTCATTAAAAAAAAAAAAATCACTGGGGACTTCCCTAGTGGTTCAGTGGTAAAGAATCTGCCTGACGATGCTGGAGACACGAGTTCAATTCCTGATCCAGGAAGATTCCCACATACTGCAGAGCAACTAAGCTCGTGTGCCACAACTATTGAGCCTGTGCTCTAGAGCCCGGGAGCCGCAAATACTGAGTCCATGTGCTGCAGCTACTGATGCCTGGGCGCCCTTGAGCCCGTGCTCCCTGACAAGAGAAGCCACCGTGTTGAAAAGTTGGCACATCACAACTAGTGAGCAAGCCCCCGCTCTTTGCAACTAGAGAAAAGCCTGAGCAGCACCAAAGACTGAGCACAAGCAAAAGTAAATAAATAAATAAATAAATTTTTAAAAATATATCATTGGATGGGACTTCCCTGGTGGTCCAGTGGCTGGGACTCTGAGCTCCCAATGCAGGGTGCCTGAGTTCAAACCCTGGTCAGGGAACTAGACCCTACATGCCGCAACTGGGGATCCCGCACTTGGCAACGAAGATCCTGCGTGCCTCAACTAGGACCTGGGGTGGTCAAATAAATAAATATTAAAAAGGAAAAAAATAACTGGAACCGCAAAAAATGAAAGCATTGTGAGCCTCTCTTGACCTACGAAAGCCTCAGCAGCAACTAAGCACTATCTTTCAATACCTCTCTGCCTCAGAATTGCTCCTGTTGCAAAAAGCGTCACTGAAATTGCAAAACATCCTGCTGTAGAGTGGAAAGTCCCACTTCCTACGAAGTTTAGTCATAGGTACCTTAGTTTTAGCTTAGAGGAGTTTCCTGGCCAGTCAGATCAGCGTCAGAGCTCCCAGGAACCGGAAGGATGCTTTGTGGCATTGCACAATTTCATCACTTCTGTGGAAGCAGTGGGAGACTGCCTTCCAGAATCTTGTGCAGGTCCTGGTCCCAGAAAAATCCCAGTTAAAACCCTTCTGGCCCAACCTGAGAATTTCACACATCTGATATTTGCACCATAAAGGTGCATTTGAGTTCATCCATTTTTTTAAGGGAAGATGTTGGGTTTGAGTCTTATTTTCTCACCAGGATCCAGAAAACCGGATGTTATCAGTTGTTAAATCCCAAACACTGAATAGTCTGTAAAATACAAAGCACATGGACCATCAATATAAATTCGACCAATTGAAACTCAAGGAAGCCTTGATCCCAGGTTGATCATACTCAGGGCTGTTTGTTCAGCCAGACATCAGAATGCTGTCACTGACCTGCTGGAATGATCAGCATGGCCCATTTTGAGCCTCATTGGTCAGCCGTAAAGGTGACATCCAGGGTTAATGATGAATAGTAAAATAAAGTATCATTATTGGAGGGAGACAGTATTACAAAGTGGTTAATAGAGTGAGTTTGAACCCTGACTCTGGGGCAGGTCTCTAACCCACTAATCCCAGCTGTAGTGAATCCTGAATGAATCCTGCTCTGAAGGGATGCTGCACAGATTTTAGAGAACAATGGGTATAAAGCACAGAGTTTTAAAAAAAGGCACAGAGTAAGCATCATTCAGGGGTAACTGTATCACCAACAAAACATTTGGAAAAATATCTGTAAGCCAAACATTTCATGACAAAGACAGCAAGTTTCAATCAGGATATGGCATTATTTGCCAACTCAGTGATAGAAATGCCACCATTTTGCAACCACCACTCTAGCAACTGATTTAGGAAGGGATCATCAATGAAGGCTAACACCATGGGGTGAAAGACTGAGAGCACAAGACCCTTCCACATGCCAGTTTACATGTTAATAACAAAGAAAGAAAATGACCTTTTACAATGGAGAGATCTCAAGGATAAACAGGATATATCCTCAATCTAATAATGAGGAAACAATCACACAAATCTACACTGAGGGACATTGTGCTTGGAACAGACTTTTTTTAAAACATTAATGTCTTCAAAGGAAGAATTTCAAAAGGTGAGTGGATGAGAATCCACCTGCCAACTCAGGAGTCACAGATTCAATCCCTGGCCTGGGAAGATCCCACGTACTTCGGAGCAACTGAGCCCATGTGCTGCAACTACTGAAGCCCGAGCACCCTAGAGCCCATGCTCTGCAACAAGAGAAGCCGCTGCGATGAGAAACCTGTGCCATAACCAGAGAGTAGCCCCTGCTCTCCGCAGCTAGATAAAAGCCCACACTCAGCAATAAGGACCCAGCACAGCCAAAAATAAACAAGTTAATTAATTTTAAAAAGTGAGGGGAGAAAATTCCCTGGTGGTTCAGTGATTAAGACTCTGTTCCCAGTGCAGGAGGCACAGGTCTGATCCCTGGTTGGTGAGCTAAGATCCCACATGCTGCACAGCAAGGCCAAAAAAAAAAAAAATATTAATAATAAAAATTTTAAAAATAAAAGATGGGGGGATGTGAAAGTGTTCTAGATGAAAGGAGACTACAATGATATGACAACTAAAAGCAATGCATGATCTCTGACTGGATTCTAGTTAGGAAAAAAAAATTTTTTTAATGAGCTATCAAAGACATTATCAGGATAACTGGGGCATTTGATTACAGACGGATTGTAGTATTGTTAACAATATTAGATTCCCTGAGTGTGATAACAGTATTGTGATTATTTAAAATAATATCCTTGGAAAAAAAAAACAATATCCTTGGGAATTCCCTGGCGGTCCAGTGGTTGGGACTTGGTGCTTTCACCGCTGTGGCCCAGGTTCAGTCTCTGGCCGGGGAATTAAGATTCCATTCCGCAAGCCCAGAGGCGTGGCCATAAATAAATACATAAGTAATTATCCTCATATTCTTGTTCTTAATATTTAGGATGGTTAGGGTATTTGGAATGATACCTGATATGTTTTCAACTTATTCCTAAATGCTTCAAAAAAGAAAAAACAGAAGTGTGCACGGGTGTATGAGAGGGAGAGAATCACCAAACATAATATGTAAACAACTGATGAACAGGGGTTGAGAGCATATACGTGTTCGTTGTACTATGCTCTTAACTTTTCTGTGGATTTGAAATTTTTCAGAAACAAAATTGAGGATAAAAATCACTGTAGCAGAGAGAGAGCAGTTAAGAGAGGAAGAAGTCACTCCGCCCACACCACGTCCATTAGCTTCGGGGCCATGGCTGGGGCCCCACACTGGGCTGTGAGCCCTAAGGACACCTTTTCACCCTTGTTTCTCCAGCATCCTGGCCCAGAACATGTGTTCAGTAACCGTACGTGTATGACGCCCTCCCTCCGGGGTCTGCTCCTAGGAAGTCATGGCAGAGTCAACTCTGGGACAAATGAGTCACGGTGGTGGTCCCAGGCGTGGCATTCCTAGGCCTTTATGTTGCTGGAAGAACCAGACAACTGGAACTACTTCCACAGGAGTGATCCTAGGGCTTTTCTCTTGGCATGCCTCCAGACCTCGCCTGTCTCCTCTGACAGGAAAGGGCAGAGTTGCAGGGCTGTATCTGCTGCTCCTCATCCTCCTACCATTGGCTCCAGAGGGTTAATAAAACCCCAAGAGTCTGGAGGAGAGAAGCTGACCAGAGGGACTGACCCTCATTGTGATTCTCTCCAGCATGGGACCAGGGACTCTGTTCCCCACTCCCACTCCCACCTTCCTGGGAGGAAGGAGGGAAGCATCTGAGAGGCTTCCAAAGATCAAGAATCTGGAATCCAATCCCAGACCCTCCCTCAAAGACTAACCCACCACTCCGAAGTCCAGCCTGGGTCAGTGACAGCTGGCGTGCAGGACCACCATGTGTCTGACAAGGCATTGAGCCCTCCCACCTGGAAAAACCTCTGATTCTTTGAAGAAGAGGATGCAAGCCAGCAATGACACACTAACAGCCTTAGTCTTGGTTCCCCACCAAAACACAGAGCACTTCCTGTGCCTTTTCCGTTATTTCACAAGCTGCATCTTTTCACTCTCTGGGCACCAGGACAGACAGTAGTTTCTTCCCTCAGAAGCAGGACGACTGCCTGCAGTCTCTTCTGGTCACCACCATGGTCAGGACCCGGAGTGACCATCTACTCTACTCCCTGGAAGAGCTTTTGCCCTATGACTTTGAGAAGTTCAAGTTCAAGCTGCAGAACACCAGCCTGGAGAAGGAGCACCTCCGGATCCCCCGGGGCCAACTGCAGACAGCCGAGCCAGTGAAGCTGGCCTCTCTGATGGTCAATCACTATGGGGAGGAGTATGCCGTGCAGCTAACCCTGCAGGTCCTGAGGGCCATCAACCAGCACCTCCTGGCAGAGGAGCTTCACCAGGTGATCAGCCCAGGTAAGCGGCCCCAAGCGCCCTCCTCTTTCAGTGCAACTGCTGGCTGTTCGTGGAGTTGGGTGGAAGGTACAAGAGGGAACTTGTGTTCAGGCCAGTGCATACTGACTTGGGAGTCCGGAGTCCCAGGTCTGCGACAACTCCTGTGACTTCTTCAGCTGATCAAGTTCTGTCCCCTTCTCTGGTCTTTGCAGCTGGAGCAAAGCTAAAGCTCCCAGTGGCTTTAAAAAAACAAACAAACCCAGGAGGTTGAGGTTCTGATTATGGGGCCAGATCAGGAGAGGCAGGGGCTGGATGCCTGCTGGTAGAGTCCTTCACTTCATTTGACATTAACACCTACAGACGAGTATCTTCGGTTGAGCAAGAAACTAACCACTCCTATCAACTGGGTTGATGGGTAACATTGTTATCTCTTTTCAGTTTTGAGTTCTCCTCTAACACATGTCACAAAAGTATTCTAAAATTCTCAAAAGGGCTTTCTCCTTCCTTCCTTTTCTTTCTTTCCCTCCTTATTTCTCTTTCATCTTTTCTTTCTTTCCTCTTTTCCTTGCTTCTTCTTCTACCCCTTTGCTGTCACTTTCTGATTTTATTACACTGTGATCAAAGAATGTGGTCTATTGGATTTCTGCTTTTCGAGAGTCTTTTTTTTTTTTTTTTGAGATTTGGTGGGGGCAGGGGCGCTACTCTGGGACCAGTTTAAAAAAACTATTCTTCGATGTCTGAAATTTTCTTCTATATCTAGATTTGTTTTTTCTTTTTTTTTCAAAATACCACAACGGCGAGGGGCTGCGGCGGCTGGGGGGCGCGCTCCTCCACACGACTTCGCAGCGCCTCTATATCTAGATTTTAAGAATATATCAGGAATGCTTTTCATGTCCTTCTATGAGGTAGAGCAGTTTACATAACAAAATTTCTCTGCTCTTTGAAAGAGTGATAAAGCTAGACTGTAATCTGAACCTGGTATAATTTAATGAGGATAATTTTTAATTTTTTTTTTATTTTAAAACTTGGTTATGAGCCTCTTCAGGGTTTTTCACCAGTTCCTGAGGCAGTTTTTGTAAAATATGTTTTCCTGGAAAGCCAACAACAAAGTGTTTTAAGCAATCTTAATTTTACTATGGACTTTTTCAAACCAAAAATTAAGGTGCTAATTATAGGTTATTTTCTTTAGTAGTGGTTTTCAAATTGTATCCCAGAAAGACATTTCAGGGATTCTTTAGAAAGTTGGCAAATACTTGATTCAAAATTTATGAATTGTTTAACTTACAAAACTAACAAATTCATATTAAAATGTGCCATTAACCAAATTTTAAAATACTGGAGGCCATCAGTGTGATAGTTCATACTATACTTGAACTCCTTTTTATGGAGATGTTGAAATTCAGCCCTTTCTGTCATTTATGTTTAATTAAATATTGCCCTGACATTTCCAGGCAAACTTGTTTTTTAAACTGTTTACACTGAACTGAATAAGTTAGGATTTTATTCATTTCATGAAACCAAATTTACAGCAAAATATTAGCTTCTAAAGTTTTTTTTAATGTGAATTTATTTAACTGGAGGCTAATTACTTTACAATATTGTATTGGTTTTGCCATACATCAACATGAATCCACCACGGGTGTACACGTGTTCTCCACCCTGTTCCTCATGACCCTTGATTTCAAACTTTTGCACCTATCTTTATTGACTGATAACTGAGTTTTGTAGATCTGTAAATCACACACAAATGTATACCAATTACTGTATACCAATAAACTATTCTATGTAAGACCTTATGTTGGAAACAACTTCTGCATAAAAAAGTTTGAAAAGTACTACTTCAGAAATAAGACAGCAGATAATGAATATGATCTTATTAAATGCTAATTGACTGCCATTGTCTAGAATGTCCTGAACTTCCCTAATTTCTGAGGGGGTTCTCTCTTCTCTCCCTTTCCCCAAATCTTGACTGTGAGCACCGGGCATTCCCATGCCTTTTCATCTCATTGTCTTTTCAGAGTGTCGGATACAAGAAAGTGACACAGACAGCTCAGCAATGTCGGGTTCCTCTGGGGAGATGAAGCCCAAGAGCCTAAAGACCCCAGATGGTCTGGAAGGTGACAAGCAGCGACAAAGTGCTGATGGGGCTGGCTGCCCACCCTCCAGCCAGCCTGAGGCTAGCAGGGGGCCCCAGAAGAAGCCTCTAGGCAAACAACGAGATCAGAAAGGCTCTGAGGGCCTGGAGGTGCAGAGCAAGCTGGGGGCCAAGAACACGACTCTGTCTTCCAAGAGAAGCCCCTTCCTCACCAAGGTGCCGCGAGAGAAGGAGAAAGGGAGCTGTCCAAGCGTCAGGCTGCGGAGGAACGCCAGCTCTGCAGGAAGGCTCCAGGGACTCACCAGCGGGTCGTTGGCTGGGTCCCCAGGAAGGAAAGAAACAAAGATATCGGAAGTATATTTACCTTCAGGAAAGAAGCGACCCAAAAGTCTTGAACTTACCATTTCTCCAGAAGAGACAGGACCCCTCAATCCAGAAATTCTTCTGCTTCAGGAGAAAATGAACACTGAGAATCCAAGCTCAGCAACCACTGCCAGCGAAGTGGCCACTCTGAAAACAGGACCGACCGTGACTCTGGAGAAAGGCTTCAGGAATCCAGGGCATGCCACGACCCTGGAGGGGACAGCACTCAGGAATACACCTTTAAGTGTACCACTGGCTGGAAAGATGATGATTGGGGAGCATCTAGAACCCACAGCTCCTTCAGAGAGGAGTGGAACTGGGGCTCCGAAGGCCTCCAGTGTGCCCCATGAGCCTTCAGATCCAGAAGTCTCTCCATCTTCAGGTAAGAAAGGACCTCAGGGTCCAGAAGACCTGGTATCCTTAGGAATGATGACTGGTGCAGGTTTTCCCGTGTGTGTGCACAGTTGACTCTTTGTGACCCTGTGGACTGTAGCTCGCCAGGCTCCTCTGTCCATGGAATTTCATAGACAAGGATACTGGAGTGGGTTGCCATTTCCTACTCTAGGGCATCTTCCCAACCCAGGGATCAAACTTGTGTCTGTGTTTCCTGCACTGGCAGACAGATTCCTTGCCACTGCACCACCTGGGAAGATGCACAAGCCTGCTTTTGTCTCTACTCTAACCATTTCACTGGACCCTTGAGTCCACCTTGAGGGCCTCAATCCTTTGAAAATCTGATTGTAGGTTCTGAATCCTGAAAAAAGGCATATCTGCACATCTTCACAAAATGTTGCAATGTTGAATACATTTCAGCTAGTTAGCTCTTAGACACTTCTTTAGAATCCCCAAGGGCTTCTGAACCTCAGGTTGATCATCTGGGAAAGACTAGGTAAATATCACCTTACAGTACTCCATGGCAGTATGTCAAGGGGCTGAGATTCTGCCAGTCTGTCTCTCTGAGCAGAGAGGAAGCTGGTGGCCAAAATTGTAGGTCTCTTTTACTAGAGGCAGAACTTAGGATGATGGGTTGTGAATGACAGAAACACCAAAGTAACAGAACTGAAACAAGATAGACATTTGTTCCCCTTTCACAAAAATGACACATAGTCTGGGATGAATGTGGTACCCTCTGGCTAGGAACCCCAGCTCCTGCTGCTTTTCTGCTCCACAGAGTTTGAAGCTCATGGTCTCAGATGGTAGCATCCTCATTCCAGGCAACAGGATGGAGGGACAAAGGAGAATGGTATCACTTAGGGAAGGTTTTTGGAAGTTTCTAGATGCTGCCCATGATGCCTCTGTTTACAGCTTCTTGGCCAGAATGTACAGACATACCTCAGCAATAAAGTGGGTTTTGTTCCAGACCACTGCAATAATGCAAATATTGCAGTAAGCCAGTCACAGCAAAGTTTTGGTTTTCCAGTACATATGTCTACACTATATTGTAGTCTGTATTAAGTGTACAATTATGTCTAAAAAAACAATGTATATACCTTTTATTTTTGTCCTCACTGCATGGCTGTGTGATCTCCATTCCTCCACCAGGGAGTGAACCTGGGCCATGGCAGTGAAAGGGTTGAATCTAACCACCAGACCACCAGGGAACATCCACACCTTAATTTAAAAATACTTTATTGATAAAGAATGTTCACCATTATCTGGTAGCACAGGGATGTCGCAAACCTTTATTTTGTAAAAAATGAAGTGTCCCAATAAAGGGAAGTGCAATGAAATGAGGTGTGTCTGGAGTCACATGACCACACCTAACTGCTAGGGAGGCTGGGAAATGTAGTTTTGGGGGAGCAGGGGTGAGGAAGCAGTAATATGGACCACAAACAATGTCATCATAAGGGAAGAGGGAAACTGTCACTGGGGAGCTCGCAGTCTCACTTACAGATACGAGTTCCTGGGACCCTGAGAGAGGAGGTGGTGGGAGGGGACTCGCGGATTAAGTGTGTTTCTATTTCCTCTTGTGTCTCCTATTATTTCTGTTTTATGAAGCTGTGCTGGTCTTGGAGCAGAGCTGGTCACAGCTGTAGGTCATCACGGTGGGTTACACCCTTCAGCCTTGTAAAGTTACTGCTGTACTTTCACATCATGTTTTCTGAATTACAATGTGAGCAGTGGCTCATTCATTCCTTCATTCAACACACACGTCCCAAATGTTTACCAGGTGCCAGGGGTTCTGCTAGGGTCTCTGGGTTCAACCATTAGCGAGTAACCATCCCCTGGGAACTCAAGTTATGCACCCTCTCAGTGGTGGTATGTGGTAAAGCCAACACCAGCAGAATGTCTTCCCATCTTTATACCACCTGTGTCAGTGTATGTGCAGGAGGAAGGCATAGAATTTATAGCAAAACGCCTTTCTTTAGGATAAATGCCTGACAAGTCCAAGTTTCAGGACTGGCATGAGATCCAGGCCTTAGCCCTCAGTCCGAGTGTTCTCACTGGAGGGAAGTTGGGGGAGGACAAGCTAGGAAAAGGCCTCAGTCTAACAGAGAATATTCACATCCCAGGCACAGATTCTCACCACGCTGATTTGCAGCGTCCCCTGGTAGCATCTTGGGTTTGTCACTCAGGAGCTTTTTCCCATTGCTGTGTCCTCAGGGAGGCTGCAGGACAAGGCTGTGTGTCCTCTCTGCCGTGCCCAGGAAGGAGACCCGGTTGGTGGCAGCTGTGTGCACATCTCCTGCAGCTGCTCTGCGGCTTCCAGGGACCCTGAGGCCTCACTCAGCCGCTCATCCAGCTGCGCCCGGTGCCAGGACTTGCTCCCGGGGAAGAGCCATGGAAGCCGTGAGTGGCAGGAGGGCCTGCAGATGGCCAGTCTGAACCCCAAGAGCCTGCCACAGTGTGAGCGTCACATGAAGCAAGCACAGCTGCTCTTCTGCGAGGACCATGGGGAGCTCATTTGCCTTATCTGCCGGCTGAGCCAGGAGCACCGGGGCCACCGGGTGCGCCCCATTGAGGAGGCTGCCCTGGAATACAAGGTAGGGCTTCCTGCATTGGGACCCTTCTCTGCTGGGCACCTGAACACACCAGAGGGGTTCCCTGAAACGCTAGGAGCTGGTGCATTAGCCAGCATTCTTGGGCTGTAAATGACAAACACATACAAATAGAGCCAGCAAAGAGGGATGCTGCACATAGCTCAGAGGTCTATGGGAATCTAACTTCAGATTTGGCTGAATCCAGGTGCTTACAAGAAATCTTCCTCACCACCTCTTGGCTCTGCTTCTTTTGGTGTGATGGGGTCATTCTTCCTCTGGTTACCTCTCCCCATGCTCCTGGCTGCAGCACCCCCAGCTTTATTCCCTGAAGCAAATTTTCCCATCTAGGGTTGGCACCAACTAAAGATGGCAGGGGCCAAAGTTTAAGCTTCAACAAATGTTTTTTGTGTGTGTGTTTTTCAGGAGCAAATTCAGAAGCAGTTGGACCATCTGAAGGAGTTGAGAAAATCTGGAGAGGAGCAGAGATCTCAGGGCGATAAGAAAACAGTGAACTCCCTGGTAAGGTTGGGGGTGGTCTGTGGCCTGTCATTGACTGGGTTCACCCCTGTAGAAGGAAGCAGGGAACCCAGAGTGAGCAGGGGTCCCTCAAGTCCTGTACTGGCTCACAGGGAAACATAGCTGATCACATATTTAGAGTCGTCTGCTCCTGGGGGGCAGGGAATAACAGGTGTCCAGAGATGAGCTTGTCCCTGGGGATGGAGTCCACCTCCAGCAAGGGGCATCTCCCAGGACCCGGTCACACTTTCTTAGACTCACCACAAAATGGTTTAGAGAAACGAATGCTGTAAGTGAGGAATGAGATTGAGGAGAGGGGAGGAGAGACTTTCTACTTTAAATACTGCTCCATGTTGTTTTCATAATTGCTGTTATCTTTTTTTTTTTTTTTACAAAAGCCATATTTATTTTTAAAATATATGGTTAAAGTGGACATTGTCTTTTAAAATTGTGGTTCTGTAACACTGCAGATTCCAATAAGTACCACTTAGTAGGCTTCCTGTTAAGGTGTCGTCCAGACTCTTGGATGCTTTAGTTGCTTCTGTTTTGCCTTCGTGCGGAGGTGCCTAACTAACCCACAGAGCCTTGATTTGTCTGATGCATTTCTGTTGGTTGGATTTCATCTCCCTGAATTCCAAACTTGTCAGGACCCACCACACGGCAGTGAGAAACAGGCAAAGAAAACAAAGGGCAGGATGAGAAGGAGGGGGGGTGGCAGATGTCCAGGTGTCTGACTTTTGGGAAACTGCTGAAAGAAAGAAAGAAAGTGAAGTTGCTCAGTTGTGTCCGACTCTTTGCAACCCCATGGACTGTAGCCTACCAGGCTTATCTGTCCATGGGATTCTCCAGGCAAGAATACTGGAGTGGGTTACCATTTCCTTCTCCAGGGGATCTTCCTGACCCAGGGATTGAACCCAGGTCTCCCACATTCCAGGCAGACGCTTTAACCTCTGAGCCAGCTGAATGGTAGTCAAATGAAAACCCTTTCCTATAACCCCAGGTGGCTTGAACTTGTGGGTGGAGCAGAGGTCAGGGGTGCTCCTGGTGGAGTGGAGGACGGTGAGGCAGGAGCCTGGGCTGCTCAGGGAAAGAAAAGTGCCCAGCCTTCCCTTCAGACGCAGTGACATGGGCCCTTATGAAAAGGAAATGCTGTTTTCAGGCCTTCACCTCCTCCTCCTTTTTCAAATAATGAAAAAAAAATTTTTTTAATCATAGAAAAGAGGGTAGGAAACCTCCTTTTTACAGCAGAAAGCCAGCTAAAACAAGTACAGAAGAAGAATAATTGAATTAGAAGATTTCCACTATACAGTTGGCACCAACAGGGATCAGCAACAGAAGCTAAATTTTTTAGGAAAAAACCAGCAGAGAACAGCATACTTATATACTCTCAAACTACCACTCCCCAAATTACTTAGTAATTATAAAGGAAATAATATATATTTACAGTAGTGACCGGTAGACCCCTCCTTAACCAATTACCAACCATAGAATCCCTATACTGATGACGGCAAACTGGATAGTCTTTGCCTCCCAATGAGGTGGGCTAGAAAGAGCATGGCATCAGGTCTATGGCACCCTCACCCCCTACCCCATGTTTCTCCTGAATTTAATCATGAGCAAAACTATCAGAGAATTTTAGAATATAGGCCATTGAACAGGACGGTTGACCCGTCCTCTTAAAAAAAAAAAGTCCACATTACTGCCATCAACAACAAAAGGTGTCCCAGATTCCATGTTTAGGAACATCACATTGGAACCTTGAGACTCGCCACATGTCTCAAGTTAGACACATGTGGGAGTATCTATGCCCACATGTTTAGTGCTTAGTTGCTCAGTCGTGTCTGACTCTTTGCAACCCCATGGACTGTAACCCACCAGGCTCCTCTATCCATGAGGATTCTCCATGGGGATTCTCCAGGCAAGAATACTGGAGTGGGTTGCCATGCCCTCCTCCAGGGGGTCTTCCTAATCCAGGGAACAAACCCAGGTCTCCCGCACTGCAGATTCTTTACCGTCTGAGCCACCAGAGAAGCCCATCTACGCCACAGAAACAGCAAATGCCACAACCCAGTCTTGGTTTTGTTGTTGATAGTCTAGACTCAGACAGTGAGTGATGGGGAAAGTGACTTGGGCGGACCAGAGGCACGGGTGTGTGTCTGTGGTGCTGTGCTGTAAAGACTGGGAGAACACTCTTCCACATTCGAAACCCAGCATGTGATTCAGCAAAGGCTGCTGACTGTAACATGGAAGGTGTGTGGTTCTGCACGCATCGAGTTCATAGTCTTACTCCTTAATTACAGAAAAATACCAGGCAGTGTCGAAACCACTATCATATGTCAACTAGGAGACCACAGGTGGCAGGGGAACAGGGGCCAGGCAAACATCCACAAAGCGTCCTGGGAGGTCCTGGGCTGTCTGGAATTTACACCAGAGTTCTACCCACTAGCAGTCTTTGCTGTGTCTAGCAGTTTAGCTAATAAATGAATGTGCCCATATTAAAAATTAACAACAAAAGGTGCAGAGACATTTTTGGTTCAAAAGAACTTAAGAGATTTAGTCCTGTCCTTTTGAGCCAAAAATGAGATTTCTTCTATACAGTCTATGTGAAGGGTCCTCTCCCTCCTTGGATGAAAGAAAGTTATCCTAGAGCAACTTTACCTGTCCATTGCAACTTTCTAGTGATGAGAAAGTCATGGGTGGCCAGTGTGCAAGAGTACTGGAAGTCAAGTTCACTTGCATCCAAATAGATGGACTGACTTGCCCCCATTCAGGGGGAGGACAGAGGACTCTCCCTTTGGAAGGTGGCCTTCTGGGTATTCCCTGAGCACACAGGCCCTTACACCTCCCTGACTTCTGTTCCCCAGAAACAAGCTGAAACCCAAAAGCAGAGAATCCAGTACCAGTTGGAGCAGCTGTGCCAATTTTTAGAGCAGCAGGAGCGGCTCTTTGTGGCCTGGTTAGAGGAGTTGGGCCAGACCATCGGCCAGGTTAGGGAGACATATGGCACCCAAAGGACGAGGGACATCGCCCTTCTCGACAAGCTGATTGGGGAGCTGGAGGCCAAGCAGTGCCAGCCAGAGTGGGAGCTTATGAAGGTGAGTGCGGTTGAGCCTGGCCTTCCTCTGTCCATTGTGCCCAGTAGGATGACAGGGGCTCCCAATACTGCCATCAGCTCTCCCCAACCCAGTGGTGAGGCCCTTGGGGCTGGGGTGGGACTTGTCCTTGCTGACCCATAATGCCTCTTGTGCCCAGGCCCCTGCAATGCATTTTCAGGAACCCATGGTGGCCTAGAATCTAGGGGATCCCCCGGCATCTCCCAGGTGTCAGCAGACTTTGGGTACGGTTGTGGGCAGGCCCCAGCTGAGTTGCCACCTTGGTGATTAGAACTGGGGAGAGGGGCCCTGTTTTTGCTGATACTCTGGGGCAGGGAGAACAGGAGTGAGCACAGCCCTTACAACACTGGTGATGGAGAACTTCCCTCTTTTCTCTCCTAGGACATTGGAGTCACCTTGCACAGGTACCAAGAGGTCCCCTGATGATCCCTTGGTGGTGGTGGTGGGGGGGGGGGGGTCCTGCAGGCAGCATCTGGAGAGGCAGCCCTAGGAGGGAGATGCTCCCAACCCTGGGGATGTGCCTCCTCCCATCTCCTGCAGCTTCCAAAGGCCTTTCTGGATTTGTGTAGGGAGAATGGGAGCATGATCAGGAGGGGAGTGTGGGATTGAAGATGGAACCCAATGAACATGCCTGTCGCATGGTGGTGGCTTCCTAGGAAACCTCCCCGAACAGCCCGTGTCCTGTGCAATTCACCTTGTGAAAACTGTTCCTGCAGGACTGCCTGCTTGCAGGCACAGGGAGAGAGGCACTTTCCAGAAGTGGATCTTCTAAGCCCAGCAGGCAGCGGTGGAGGGGGTGGGCAAGAGAAGGGGAAGAGATGGGGAAGGGAGGGGAGGAAGGGAAGGGGAAGGAGGCTGGAACCTACAATCACTCAAGGGAACATTACAAGATCTTGACATTCAGGCCCTGGCTGAAAAATTAAATCTGAATCTTCAGGAGTATGACCCAAGCATCCATTTTTTTGAAGAATTTTTTTTGGTGGTGAAATACATGTAACACAAAATTTGCCATTTTAAGCATTTAAAAATGTACAGTTCAGTGAGTACCTTCGTATCATCATACATCACAGCACTGAACATCACCATGATCCAACCCTAGAACTCTCTCATCTTCCCAAACGGAAACTCCGTACTATTATACAACTTCCCAATCTCCCCTCCCCCAACCCCTGGCAACCACCATTTTACTGTCTTTATGTATTCCACTATTCTAGCTACATCATATAAGTGGAATTATGCAATATTTATGTTTTTGTGTTTATATCACTTAGCGTATCTTCAAGGTTCATTCATGTTGTAGAATGTGCCAGAATTCCATTCCTTTTATTTTTTTACATTTATTTTATGGCTGGGCTGCATCTTGGATCTTAGTTTCCCAATCAGGAATCAAACTTGTGGCTCCTGCAGTGGAGTCTTAACAAGTGAATCACCAGGGAAATCCCCTATTCCTTTTTAAATTTTGGCTGCGCTGGGTATTCCTTGTGTGAGTTTAATTGCTCTGCGGCATGCAGGGCCTTAGTTCCCCAACCAGGGATCAAGCCTCACCCTCTCCACTGGAAGCTCGGAGTGTTAACCACTGGATTGCCAGGAAAGTCCCCTGGTGTCTGTGGTTTTTAAAACTCCCCTGGAGAGCCCACCCCCTGGCCAGTGTTGAGGACCAGTGTTTAGAACTTGAAGCCCAGGAAGGAAGCTTTCTTTTTGAAGTGGGTCTGGGCTGGGTGTGCCTGGTGGAAGCTGCACCTCCCTTCCAGTTCATGGGACCTTGGGCCACCCCCATGCTCCAGCCCTCTTTTGCCAATGGTCTTTTTGCGTCTAGGGCCAAGATGGTGACTGTCCCTGAGCTGTGGGCCACACCACCAGAGGTGAAAGAGAAGATCCACCTGCTCTACCAGAAATCAGAGTTTGTGGAGAAGCGCGTGAAGCACTTCTTGGGTAGGTGGGCTTGCAGGAGAATGGGAGGCGCCCCCTCACCTGCCTTCAAGAGCCATGTAGCCCGGACCCCCTGGCGTCCCTTTTCTATCTTCCTTGTCCTTTCTGACTCTGCCTTCAGCCTGTCCCAGATCTGTCCCCATCTGGGGAACCTAACTCAAACTCCTTCTCTCCTTTTAGAGACCCTGCGCTCAGAAGTGGAAACGTTCAATGGTGAGTATGGTGGTGGTAGTTTGTGTTGGCCAGGGGTCCCTTGTGCTGTTGATTTCTAGGCATTATTTAGAAGATTAAAAAAAAAAAAAAAACCTATAACAAAGGTGGGAGAAAAGTCATGACAAGTTCTCATAGTCTCTGAGCCAGGGTCACTGCCAGACCACAGAATATCCAAGGCCGGCTTGGGTGCCAGGGAGGAATGGCAGCCTATGAAGTCAGAGGAAGCCAGGCAGGTCCTGAGCAGGGAGGAAGGGTCCTTGTCTTTCCTTGTTGTGGGGATTGGGGCAGATGTAGTCCCTCTGACTGGGGATGCTCAGCATTGCCCGTATCTCCTTTTTCTCTGTAGTTGCAGAACTGATTGGTGGTCAGGCACCCTGAGGCGAGTAGTCTTGGCCTGCTGGGTCCCTGCTCGGTCCCCCAGTGCGTTCCTGAAGAAGGACCCTGTCCACGTTTCCTGGATGTGGGGAAAACCCTGTGGGGATGTTGTCCATGGACCTGAAGTCAGGAATTCTATTCTCTCTGCAGTTAATGTGATTCTGGAAGCAGAAGCTGTCCACTCCAACCTCATCTTTCATCTTCTCTGATGATGTGAAGAGTGAGAGCCTTGGGGAAAAAAAGTGCGACCATCTACCTGCTAGTCCAGGAAAATTCTATAGCTGATTCGTGGTGCTGGGCTCTCTGAGCCTGCTCTCTAGCCACCATGACTGAGAAGTGAAGGTGGGAGACAAGCCAGGGTGGGTCCTGGGTGTCTGCAACGCAGCCACGAGCAGCAAGGAGAACATGACTCTGTCACCAGAGAATGGGCATTTGGTAGAAACAATGAGGCAGTAAACTGAATGCCAGGCATGCACCTTTCTCCAGATCCAGATGGGGGAGCCCTGCTGGCATGGGGGCATCTCCGTCGACTACAAGATGGGGACATCTCCTTTTACAATGTGACAGCCAAATCCCACATCCCTCACAGCCACTGGCTACTTTCCCCCTGGGCCCCTTCAAACTATCCTCAGCCCCAGGACACATGATGGAGAGAAGAACATGGATCCTCTGACCATCTGTCCAGTGGGGGTGGCCACGGCCTCCCTGAATACCGGACACTTTGCATCTCCCTTCAGGCTCCTGGCTTTGAATCTTGAATCCATACACTCGACAGTCATTACTGGGTTCCAGTGCTGTGGGGAATATAATCAATAAAAAAACAGTCCCCGTGCCCAAGGAGTTTATGGAACAGAAGCAGAAGTAGGTCACAAATAGTGGTAAGGATAAAGAGAACACACATACAGATGATACAAGGCTTTCAGAGTACACAGCTGTTGCTTAATAAATCCTTAAGAATTAGCACTTAAGATGCTCCTGAGACAGAGCCCATCCTCATTTTCCCTCAGGACCCTTGGCAAGGATGTGTTCCTTCATTCTACCTTCCCCTGTCTTGAGGACTTAGGAAGCCTGAAGAAAAACAAGCAGACTAGATCACTACAAATCACTTTTGTACCTGGATTAATGAACTGTGGCTGGACCTCATAAATAAATCGCTTAGAAAATGTAGTTGTAATTGCATTTGTTGTCACTCAGTTGATTACTGTGAGATTCTGTTTGCATACAGAAGACCATGAAGGAGATGGGGCTGCTGTTACTATTCTTCCTGAGCTCTATCGGCCAATCTGTGGGTCTGTGGAATGTTAGGTTCTAGTTCATTCTCCATTTAGAGAGACATAAAGAGAGAGGGGGAAGGAGAGGGACAGACTCGGAGTTTGGGGACAGTAGATGCAAACTATTATGTTGAGAATGGATAAACAACAAGGTCCTACTGTATAGCACTGGGAACTATATCCAGTCTCCTGGGATAGACCAAATGAAAAGGAATATAAAAAAAGAATGTCTGTATGTGTATAACCAAGTCACACTGCTGTATGGCAGAAATTAGCACAACATTGTAAATCAACTATACTTCAAAAGAAAAAAATTAACACAGCCAAAGAATAAAATGACATATAGAGAGGGATGTAAGAAAAGAGGAGGATCAAATGAAGATTGAACCACAAACTCCTGCTACCCCAACTCCTCTTCCCATCTTCACAGTGGAGCCTAGATTCTCCATGGTTGTGACCAGAGCACAAAACACATGCTTTCCTTTCTTCATGGAGCTTTGTTCTACATGCATAATCGACATGCTGACACAGCTCACGTGCCCTGTTTGCTCAGCTGTTCCCTGGGTTTGGCATTTGTTGTTACCAATTCTCCCTTGCTATCTTTCCATGAACAGCTTGGTGTACATTTTCTGCCACCTTCCCATACACATGATTTTTCCTCCAATTGTTCCTAAAACTGTTTCAGAACGTGAACTATTTGACAATACTTTCAGTGGTTGGCCATACAATCCTTCAGAAAGATTTTAAATGTTTCATGCCTGAAGCAGTGTTGATCATTTATAAAATTTTTGCCGATATGATAGAAATGTAATGAGATTTTACCTGTATTTTACTTCATTACCTGAAATTGAGGCTATGAATTTTTCCATGTGAATTTCTACTTTTTTGCTTCATTCTGTCAACACACATATTTGATAAACAATCCATAATAGTAATAGTTTCATTCAAGCCAAACTGAGGACGACAGCCTGGGAGACACAGATTTAAGAAGTACTTGAACTGTGTTCCATAGAACCTCAAAATGGGGGGAGGTTCATACAGGCAAAACCCCAAAGCTACATAAGTTGTTTGTCAAGAATTATAATTGAAGCTGGCAAGAATAAGAGTGCTTATTAAGTAAGGACTGGTTGGGGTCCAAAATGGTTGCAAAGTTACAAGGGGAGACCTTGGCCCATTAGGTTGCAGCTGGCAGCTACTAGCAGATACATTTCTGAGAATGGTTTGTGCTATCCTTGAGTCTGATACAGTTCAGAAAATTGAGGTTCTCAATGATGCAAGCACAAGTCTGAAATTAAATCACAATCACTATCCTGCTCTATTTTGGATGCCTGAATCACAGTCTTATATCTTGGCAGAACAAGGAACATTGGGCTTCCCTGGTGGTCCAGTGGTTAAGAATTTGCCTTGCAATGCAGGGGACACGGGTTCGATCCCTGGCCAGGAAGATTCCACATGCCGTGGGGCAACTAAGCCTATACTCCACGACTATTGAGCCTGTGCTCTAAAGCCAGAGAGCTGTAACTACTGAGCTCACGGGCTGCAACTATTCAAGCTCAAGACACAGCAAGAAAAGCCACAATGAGAAGCTCACACACTGCAACAAGAGAGTAATTCTCACTCCCAGCAATTACAGAAAAGCCCACGCACAGCAACAAAGGCCCAGCATGGCCAAAAAGTAATATTAATAAAAAAGAACAAAAAACATCAAACTTGACAGGTTTCAAATGAGGCAGATTAGCATGCACACAACTAGTTAGCATGACCCTGGTGTCTGGGAAGAGAACCTCATCTTTAATGGAGTACTAGCATTGGCGTTATGGGGATGGGAGGGGAACATTTATCCCTATCTTCAAAGAGGACATTTTCAACAATCTGGTAGCTGTAGTCTTTTTTTTTAATGGTTAAAGAATATGTACAATGTAAGTCAGACAACCCATAAAACAGGCTATTCTAATTAGCATAAAGTTCAAGCCAAATCATTTTTAAGCAAGAATGACTTCCCCATACCTCAACATGTTAAAAACTGCTTCCATCAAGTCTATAAAAATGGTACAGTTCCTTTAACTACTTGCTATGTGGGATCCAGATACTCAATGAGTTTTTTGTAGTACTTTTACATAAATATTTTAAGTATTAAATATTTGTATTTGTAGGATGTAATTTTCCCTATCAGGTGGTTTTTTTAAATTGAGATATAATTCACATATCATAAAATGCACCCTTTTAAATACACAACTAAATAGGTTTTAGTATATCCACAATGTGTGGATCAACACTAATTCCACAACATTTTCATCACCCCCAAAACAAGCCTTGCACCCATTAGCAGTCACTGGTCTTGCCCCTCTGCCCTCAGGCCAAGACTACCACTAACTATTTTTTATCTCTATGGATTTGCCTGTTCTGGACATTTCACATAAGAATTACAATATATGGTCTTGTGTGACTGGTTTCTTTGGCTCAGCAGTGTGTCAAAAGTTCATTCATGTTGCAGCATGTATCACTGCTTTGTTCCTTTTTTACTGTTAAATAACTCATTATATGGATATACATCTTCTTAATCTGTTCTGCAGACAAGTGGGTTGTTTCTACTTTTCAGCCAGTATGAACAATGCTATTTGTGTATAGGTTTTCATTTCTCTTGGGTTTATACCTAGGAATGGAATTATTTGATCCTATCGGAGAAGGCAATGGCAACCCACTCCACTACTCTTGCCTGGAAAATTCCATGGACGGAGGAGCCTGGTGGGCTGCAGTCCATGGGGTTGCTAGGAGTCGGACATGACTGAGCGACTTCACTTTCACTTTTCACTTTCATGCATTGGAGAAGGAAATGGCAACCCACTCGTGTTCTTGCCTGGAGAATCTCAGGGACGGCAGAGCCTGGTGGGCTGCCATCTATGGGGTCGCACTGAGTTGGACACGATATGAAGCGACTTAGCAGCAGCAGCATAGTAATTCTTGATGCTTTTGAACTATTGTGTTGGAGAAGACTCTTGAGAGTCCCTTGGACTGCAAGATCAAACCAATCAATCCTAAAGGAAATCAGCCCTGAATATTCATTGGAAGGACTGATGCTGAAGATGAATCTCCAATAATTTGGTCACCTGATGAAAAAAACTGACTCATGAAAGAGACCGTGATGCTGGGAAAGATTGAGAGCAGGAGGAGAAGGGGATAACAGAGGATAAGATGGTTGGATGACATTACTGACTGGATGGACATGAGTTTGAGCAAGCTCTGGGAGTGGATGATGGACAGGGAAGCCTGGCCGTGCTGCAGTCCATGGGGTTGCACAGTCTGAAATGACTGAGCAACGGAACTGAACTGATAATAATTCTATGCTGATATTTTGAAAGACTGCCAAACTGTGGCTAAGCATCTTTTCTTTCTTTCTTTTTTTCACTACACTGTCATGCATCCAATGTCTTAGTTCCCCAACCAGGAATGAAACCAATGGACTGTCAGGGAATTCCCACTAAATATCTTTTCAAATGTCAGTATCATTTAGCTTTCCTCCTCTATGGAATGGTTCCATGGCCTTTGCCTCAGTCTTCGGTCAGGTGGCAGGAGCTCTGCGCGCTGGGAATGCCTTATTCTTTATTTGACTTATCTTGCACAATTACATTCCAGTCTACCGCTTGTTTGACTTTATCAATATTATTTTCTAAAGTTTCTTTTTTTAATACATTCTCACAAGTTTATATTCTACTTTAAGGCACCTCAGTTTCCTACTCTGTCTCAATATTAAACTTAGCGTTCTTGTAAATATGCTTTCATTGGCTATTAAATCCCAATTTGGGGGTATATAAAGACAGGAGTCTTCCTTTTTTCCAGGAAGAACAGACAACTTTTGCTAGTACCAAAAAGCCACCCTTTCATACAAGTCGACATATATTCAGACCAATTTTAGCATTTATTGTTCTATTTATTCACTCGTAGTTCAAACTATACAGCTTTGATTAAAGAAGGTTTTCGTTTTTGTTTCGTAATTTTGATGTCTGGAAAGACAGGTATTCTTTAACTTGTTGCTATACAGTTTTTGTGGGGGTTTTTTGCCACACAGTTTTGACAATAGTCTCTTCAAAACACATTTTAGGCCATGGCTGAATCACCCAGTTTCCGTTAAGAAACGAGACTCGTTTATATTTTCACTTTAGTCATCCTGACTGACAGTGACTTTACACAGAGAAATAAGGCAATCTCTGCTCTTGTGTGGCCCAAAATCTTGACCAATACCTCCCTGGCGAATGAACCGAGTATGTGAACAAGGCAGAAAGAAAAGATAAACGGAGAACGGAAGCGGAATGGACAATTACGATTCCTCAGAAAGTAAGATGGCCGGTCCAGACCGCAGTGTAGGAGTTGGCATACAGGGGAGGGGAGCGTCGCCCGGCTCTGACCAACGGGCGGCCCCTACCGAAAGAGACGGCTGTAACAGAACCCTAGACCTGATAGAGGCCAGAACCCACCACCAACTCACCGCCACCTCAGTTTTTTGATAGACCCCAGGTGCTGCGGCGGAAACTGCGGCTACCTCGCACAGACTTTCCGGTCCTCCCGACAGCCCACTTCCGGTCGAGCCCCGATCCTGCTCGGCCCCAACCGCTGAGCCTGACGATCTCCCATTGGCTGTGGCGCTGAACTACATTTCCCAGCAGCCCCTGTAGTTAGCCCTTCCGTACTTGGAGTGGTGCCAACCAGGTTTGGCGGGCTGGAGCTAGCCTTTAGTTTTCCGTCTGCCAGGTACAGCCGCAGAGAAAGCAGATGCTGCCAACCTGGCCTCCCTGCGGTCCTGAAAGTCCTGCTGGTCGGCCTCGAGCCTCGCCTTCTGAAGCGCAGACTGCCCGCTCCAAGCGAGGAGACCAGGCTTCCGCACCGGAAACAAGGCACCGGGCGTGACGTCACGGCCGCCTAGGCACCCGGTCTCCCAGAAGACACCGCGTCCCGGTCGTCCTCACCAACTAACCGCAGCTCACACAAATAATAGCTGGCTGACAGTGAGGACACCCCGAAGGGCGAGGGTTGGGCTGGGCCTCTCGCGCCTAGTTTCCCAGTCTCCCCCTGAGTCTGGGTCCGGGGTTGTCCCCAGCGTGCGCCCAGGCACAGCAGAACCCCAAAAGGTGAGGGGCTCCGGGAGGGCGGGAACCAGACTGAGGCGGCCTCTAGGGAGCGAAACAGGGGCCATTGCTGGAGCGCACCCCAGGCAATGCCGCCAGCTGGGCTTTGCGGTGAAGATGCTCCTTGGCCAGTGGGAGAGGCTGCAGAGTGGGCCTGGCCCGGTGGGCCCTACTGGGATGCCCCCTGTTCCTCTTACAAGACTTTGAGGGCGGAAAACAGTCGGCTGGCCACATGTAGACCCTCTCATGCAGCCTTGCGGTTGCTCCTTGGGCCAACTGCCCCCTGAAGGACATCCTAGGGACATGCGGTACAAGGGCTACGATGAGGCCAGGTTCAGTGGCCAAGCTGACCTCTAACCAGATGCCCTGTTATTGAACCTCGGATTTCCTGTCTTTTGTCCCTCCCCCCCCCCTTTTTTTTTTCCAGCGTGAGTGAAACCATTTTTCCTAATGGAGTTTGCCCTTCACATTATCGTGAGGAAGACCCTTGGTCTTCTGCCGGTTGTCTTTGCTCCGTTGAGGTTTGGACATCAGCTTCCATTCGCAGGATATTCCTTTCAGGTCTTGCTGAGAGTATCAGGTTCAGGGGTCTTTCAGTTGTGAGTTCCCTACCCCAGCTTATCTTTCCTTACTGATTTAGATTTCACATGGCCTCACTGCCCAAGAAACATATTGGAGTAGAGGTATGCTCAGCCTGACCCATGGTTTCTCTCATCTACAGCTGACTGACAGGTTTTCTCCAGTAAGAGGTGGCTCTTGAAGCTCTGCAGAAACAAGTGTGGTGTGTGATTTCAAAGCACGATGGCTGCAAAAGTGGTCCCTATGCCCCCCAAGCCAAAGCGGTCCTTTATACTGAGAGTCCCTCCCAACTCCAAGCTGGGCCAAGACCTACTTCGAGATGCTACTAGTGGACCCAAGACCATCCACCAACTGGTTCTGGAGCACTTCCTCACCTTCTTGCCCAAGCCAAGCTTAGTCCAACCCAGTCAGAAAATCAAGGAGACCTTGGTTATTGTCAAGGATGTGAGCTCAAACCTTCAGAATAGAGGTAAGAAGCATATACTGTTTCACTAGAAGAAAGAGGGTGGTACTGGAGATTGAGCTAGGCTTCCATAGTAATAGGGAATTCAAGTTAGGAAGGTGGGTGTTGAAACAAGGAGTTGATTCTAATAAGTCAACATGCCAGGAAGAGGGAGTTTGTTTGTTTTTTTTTCCCTCAAGCTGGGTTTGAGTGATTTGCTAAGTGTGTGTAAAGCCATAGAATAGACTAACTTTTTTTGTAGTGTCACTTTTACTCACACATTGGGGAGGGGGAATCTTTTTTTTTTTTTTCCATAACATGCAGCATGTGGGATCTTAGTTCCCCAACGAGGGATCAAATCTGCGCCCCCTGCGTTAGAAAGGTGGAATCTTATACACTGAACTGCCAGGGAAGCCTGGGGAGTATATTTTTACGATAAAGAAACGTTGATGAATTATTGAATTGACTTCAGCTTATGTGGAATCTTGTAAACTTTTGTGCTTGCTATGGACATCTTCAGACTTTACCCCAACCTTCCCCTTAGTGGTAATGGAAACTTTAAAAGGTGCTTAGGGGAATCACCTTTTTTTTTTAATGAAAAGACGCCATGTAGGTTCAAGACCCTGTGGTTTGAGGCTTGACCTCTGACTGGGCTCGTAGGAGCAGAAAAAACTATGAGTTACCTACCGAAGGAATGATCTGGCTTCAAAATGTGGGTAGAATCTTTGTATTAGAGTCACTGACTTTCCTTTAACTGCAGCTTCCTCTTTCCCCAGGGCAACCTCGCCCCTTAGTGAAGCTTCTACCTAGAGAAGAAATCCAGCAGAAACAGGAGACAGTATCTCTGTGTCTGAAATCTGAATCTGAGGTGGGTTCAGCTTTCCTGTTCACTGTTTGGGTGCATCGCCCTCTCTGCTCTTGCAGCCCTCCCACATATAAAAACACACTCTAGGGAGTCAGCAGGGAGACTGGGCTCATTCTTCACTGCCTTCTTAGACAGTTGTGTTCTGTTTTTCCTCTGGCTTCTCTCTGAGCCTGGCTTTCCCGTCTGCGTGAGACTTGTAGATCCCTTTCACCATCCCTTCCCCAATCTTTGTGTCTCAGTCTTTCTTAACAGCGAGGCTGTCAAGGAACCTCTGTTACTAAGAGGAAAGGGGCCTGTTGTTCTTTCAGAAACTGGTGGTCTTTGAGGATTTGAATGTATTTCACTCCCAAGAAGAATGTGTAAGCCTGGATCCTGCTCAGCAGCCCACCTCAGAGATGGAAGAAGACAGCATTGGGGAGATGATGTTACTGGGTAAGAAATCAAGTCCCTTGTAAGTTTAGATTGAAGGCTATGGGAAAAGCATGATTCTGTTTCATCTCAAATTTTTTTTTGAGACACTGGTCACACCAGCTAAGTACATGTTCACATGCATATTTTTGTTTTATTATATGTGGCAGAGCCTTCTCCAGCTGTGAGTGGCCATTTTTCCTGTATCTTTGGGGCAGCAAGGGTGGAGGGCATCTCTCTTGGTAATCAAGACCTGCGGCTGATGTGCTAACATCAAACATTTAAACAGAAAACGCACGCATACTGTTTCTGAATCCACTTTCTGCATCCAGTGGTATTCTCAACAGATACATTTTACATCACTGTTTTCATTGGACACTTGATAATTCTTTTTTAAGTCTTATTTTGTCATTGGTGTTCAATAGCTGTGAAGCCTACTAGTGTAAGAGAAAATATATCCCATTTTTGATGGAAGTATTATCTAGCATTTGTTAAGCACATGTATGCCAGTATGTGCTAGACACAATTCTAAGTACTTTACGTGCATTTATTATCTCATGTAATTCTCATGATAGCACTGTGGGGTATAGGAATCATTGTTATGTTATAGGTGATGGAACTGAAGTAGAGAAAAGTTAAATTTGCTGAAGGTCACACAGCAGTAAGTAGTAGAGCAGGGTTGTTTTTTTTTTTAATAATTTATTTGGCTGCATCAAGTCTTACTTGCAACATGTGAACTCTTAGTTGCCGCATGCGGTATCTAGTTCCCTGACAAGGATTGAGTCTGGGCCCCCTGTATTGGGAGGACAAAGTCTTAACCACTAAACCACCGGGGAAGTCCCACCATTATCATCTTTAATGGGAAACACTGAGAGGCATTCCCACTAGAATTAGGATACAACAGCAAAGCCCACTATCACTACTACTATTTAACATTGTGTTTTGGGTGGCCTCCCTGGTGTCTCAGATGGTAAAGAGTCTGCCTGCAATTCAAGAGTCCTGGGTTCAATCCCTGGGTTGGGAAGACCCTCTGGAGAAGGGAATGGCTACCCACTCTAGTATTCTTGCCTGGAGAATCCCACGGACAGAGGAACCTAGCAGGCTATAGTCTATGGGGTTGCAAAGAGTTGGACATGACTGAGCAACTGACACTTTCACTTTCTTTTCAGGTGTTAGCTAGTACAGTTAAATGAGAAAGAAACTAAACATACAAGAATTTAAGAGAAAGATAAAACTACATCTATTTACATAAGATATAAATGTGTAGCTGGAAAATTCTAGAGAATGTCTGAAAACTTATTACACATAATAGGTGTATTCAGTAAGGCTGCTGCTGCTGCTGCTAAGTCGCTTCAATCGTGTCTGACTCTGTGACCCCAGAGACAGCAGCCCACCAAGCTCCCCCGTCCCTGGGATTCTCCAGGCAAGAACACTGGAGTGGCTTGCCATTTCCTTCTCCAATGCATGAAAGTGAAAAGTGAAAGTGAAGTCGCTCAGGTTGTCTACTTGAAAGTTACACAGTCGTGTCCGACTCCTAGCAACCCCATGGACCTCAGTCTACCAGGCTCCTCCGTCCATGGGATTTTCCAGGCAGGAGTACTGGAGTGGGGTGCCATTGCCTTCTCTGATTCAGTAAGGCAATGAGATGTAAAATTTTTATACAGAAATCATTTATGGAAATACAGTCATTTAGAACAGGGGTCCCCAACCTCCAGGATCTAATGCCTGATGATCTGAGATGGGGCTGATGTAAAGTGCACAATAAGTATAATGTGGTTAAATCATCCTGAAACCCACCCTCCTACCCAAATTGTCCATGGAAAAATTATCTTCCCATGAAGCCAGTCCCTGGTTCCAGAAAGGTTGGAGACTAGTGATTTAGAAGATATGCATTAGGAACAAAAAAAGATTAAGCATCTAGAAATAAACTTAAGAAATGTACAAAAATGATGAGGAAAATAAAACACTTCGAAAGGACACAAAAGTAAATTTGAATGAATGGAAAGAAATATCATGTTCTTGGTTAGAAAGATTTAATACTGAAAAGGTCAGTTCTCCCGAAATTAATTTATGAATTCAATGAGTACCTTTACTAAAACCAATAGGATTTCCCCCCCTGGAATTGGACAGTGTGATTTCAAATTCAAGTGGAAAAATAACTGCAAATAACCAGGAAAATTGGAAAGAAGAGCAGTGAGGCAGGAGAGTTATAGCCTACCAAGTGTTTAAGCAGCCTCTAAAACCTTTCATGAAAACAATATATAGTTTTGGCATGTGAGTAGCTAGACCAATGGGATGGAATAAGAAGTGCAGCTGCTGCTGCTGCTGCTGCTAAGCCACTTCAGTCGTGTCCGACTCTGTGTGACCCCAGAGACGGCAGCCCACCAGGGTCCCCCATCCCTGGGATTCTCCAGGCAAGAACAGTGGAGTGGGTTGCCATTTCCTTCTCTAATGCATGAAAGTGAAAAGTGAAAGTGAAGTCACTCAGTCGTGTCCAACTCTTCGTGACCCCATGGACTGCAGCCCACCAGGCTCCTCCATCCATGGGATTTTCCAGGCAAGAGTACTGGAGTGGGGTGCCATTGCCTTCTCCGAAGAAGTGCAGAAATAGCTTCAAATACACATGGGGATTAGTTTGTGATAAAGTTGGAATCCCCAGTCAGCAAGGTAAAGAGGGACTTTTTGATAAAAGGTCCAATGAAAACTTAGCCTCTTGGTGAGTCATATCTTACTTTGCACACCAAGAACTCCAGGTGGGTCAAAGATTTTAAATGTTTTTTAAAAAACAATTAGAGCATGTGGGTGAATTCCTTTATAACCATGGGATAGGATGACTTTTCTGATAAAGACTCAAAAATCTAGAAGTCTTAAAAGATCAGTAAGGTAAATACATAAAAATTTTTAAACTTTTTATGACAATAAATATTTAAACATAAAGTGTAGTAAATTCTAGGTACATACATGACTACTGGAAAAACTATAGCTTTGACTAGATGGACCTTTGTCGACAAAGTAACGTCTCTGCTTTTTAATATGCTGTCTAGGTTGGTCATAGCTTTTCTTCCAAGGAGCAAGGGTCTTTTAATTTCATGGCCACAGTCACCATCTGCAGTGATTTTGGAGCCCAAGTAAATGAAGTCTGTCATTGTTTCCATTGTTTCCCCATCTATTTGCCATGAAGTGATGGGACCGGATGCCATGATCTTACATTTTTTGAATGTTGAGTTTTAAGCCAACTTTTTCACTCTCCTCTTTCACTTTCATCAAGAGGCTCTTTAGTTCTTCTTAGTTTTCTGCCATAAGGGTGGTGTCATCTGCATATCTGAGGTTATTGATATTTCTCCTGGCAATCTTGATTTCAATTTGTGCTTCATCCAGACCAGCATTTCGCATGATGTACTCTGTATATAAGTTAAATAAGCAGGGTGACAATATACAGCCTCGACATATTCCTTTCCCAATTTGGAACCAGTCTGTTGTTCCATGTCTGGTTCTAACTGTTGCTTCTTGACATGCATACAGATTTCTCAGGAGGCAGGTAAGGTGGTCTGGTATTCCCATCTCTTTTAGGAATTTTCCACAGTTTGTTGTGAGCCACACAGTCAAAAGTTTCAGCGTAGTCAATGAAACAGAAGTAGATGTTTTTCTACGATCCACCAGATCTTGGCAATTTGATCTCTGGTTCCTCTGTTTTTTCTAAATCCAGCTTGAACATCTGGAAATTCTCAGTTCACATACTGTTGAAGCCTAGCTTAGAGAATTTTGAGCATTACTTGGGTAGCATGTGAGATGAATGCAACTATGGGGTTGAACATTCTTTGGCATTGCCTTTCTTTCTTTGGGATTGGAATGAGACAGGGATTAAAGTAAGGCTTTTCAGTGTAATTTTCGTATTTTGATTTAGAGCCATATAAATATATCAGCTACTAAAATTCTTCTCTATTTTTAAAGTTAGTACAATAAAGGAATGTAAAATGCAGTTGAGTTTCAGTTAATTGTTCTCAAAACAGATATTTAGTTCTTTAATTTAACCTAATGTTTATAAGAAAAAGGGATTAGGGAGAATAAATATTGGAAAAGAGGGGGAATCAAAATGTGATTTATATTTAGAAAATTTTAAAGGATCAATTAAAAAAAAAAAATAAAGGATCAATTAAAACATTATGATATTTAATAGTTTTACAGTAGGTCAGTAGGAATAAATAAATAATTATCAGTAGCATTCTTAAACACAAAATAATGAGAGCTCTCCTTCAGAATGACTATAACATAGGAGTAATATAGAGAGATGTTTTATATGGTAAATAGAAGAGATTTTTTGAATATTGGAGAGAAACAGGTCTAAATGGGAAAACTAAAATCAGGTAAAGATATCAGTGCCTGCCCTCCAGACTTATACTGTAAATGTACTCTGTCAAATTGGTGAAAGAAGTGAATGTTCTGACTAACTCTACCAATATTAGACATGTTACGAACAACAAACAGTGTGATACTGAACTTCAAAAGTATCAGAGTTAAATAAAAATAAGTCATAAAAGAATGGCCAGAAAACAATAGAAATTTATTGGATTTTAAAAGACTGATTTTCTGGTTTTAAGTTGTGGGGTTATTATAGAAAAAGAATTTAATTTAAAAAATATCAATGATAAAGAGATTAAGATTTATAATATATACAATTTATGCATTTTTATTTATTTTTGGCTCCATTGGGTCTTTGTTGCTGCAGGCTAGCTTTCTCTGTTGCAGTGCTCGGGCTTCCCAATGCAGTGTCTTCTCTTGTTGCAAAGCATGGGCTGTAGGGTGCTTGGGCTCTGTAGTTGTGGTGCACAGGCTTGGTTGCTCCTCGGCATGTGAGATCTTCCTGGACTAGGGATCGAACCCATGTCCCGTGCATTGGCAGGTAGATTCTCAATCCCTGGGTCACCAGGGAAGTGCTATAAAATTTATTTAAATTTATAAATGTGTCAGCCAATAGATAAATTATTAGTTTGCAATAATCAAAGTGCAAAATAAAGCTACAATGAGAAACCATTTTATACCTATTAAATATTTGAAAATTATATCTACTACCAGCAAGATTAGTTAAAATTGATACCTAGCCACATGTTGATGGTTATATTGAAATCTGTACAGTTCCTTTGGAAAGCAGTATGTCAGTTCATCTTAAGAGCTGCAGTAAAAAAAAAAATTGTCCTGTGCTTTGGCCCAACATTTTCATTATCCTAAGGGGATCATTAAATGAAATAATTTTTTAAAAAAGAAATCTATTGGTGTGAAAGTGCTAAATCCAGCAGAGATTCACATTCTGGCTTTAGGATCAGTCACATTATCTAAAGTGGTTGATGTCATCCTTTAATTTCACTAAGTTGCCCAGAGTCAGGCAAAGTCCCTTGTCATTCCACCTGTTCATAATATACTTTTTTTTTTTTTTGCTTTGTTACCTAGTCTTTGTAATCTGGTGTTTGTTTTTTTTTTTTTTAATGGAACTCTTCACAAATTTGCATGTCATCCTTGCACAGGGGCCATGCTAGTCTTCTCTGTATCTTTCCCATTTTAGTATATGTGCTGCCAGAGCAAGTGCTGTAATCTGTCATTTTACATAGGCTTTTTTTGGAAATACATGTCCTAAGTATACAGCTCAGATTTCCACAAAATGAACACATTTGTCTAAAATCAACTAATACCCCAGATATCCCTCTTGTGATCCTGTTCAGTCACTAGTTTCCATTCTCCCTTGAAAAATGACAACCATTGACTTCTACCATAGTTTTCATTTTATCAATTGTAGTAGTCTTTTTTTTAATGTAGATCATTTTTTCTCTTTGGCTACACTGTGCAGCATGCAGGATCTTTAGTTCCCTGACAAGGGATCAAATTCAGTGTAAGCACAGATTCTTAACCACTGGATTGCCGGGAAAGTTCGCTGTAGTAATCCTTTTATATCCTAAAAAATAATACACTGTGTGAAAATACTTTGCCTCCTTTAGTTGTGGTCATTTGAATTGTTTGCAGTTTTTCACTATATTGGATGTTATAAAATTAGCTAATACTATAATATAGTGAAAACCTGGAAGTAACTCATCTTACCATTTACTTACTAGCCTCCTAAAGATTACAAGTAGTACCTTTTAATATTTATGTCTTAAAAAAAAATATTTATGTCCTTCACCCCCTGGTCCTTATTAGCTCAGTGATTTACACATAATATAAGATCAGTATGAACTTGTTGAGTAATTGGTGCCTATTCAGAAAACAAACATGGAAATCTTTCAGTCTAGTTCCACACATTTCATTAAAAAAAAAAAGAGAGAGGACTATGTGCTTTCATTATGGGTAAGGGAAGATTTATCAGTCATGTATCCCATCCTCAGTAAGGATAAGGAAGTGTTGATGGCAACTGTTTGCCCGTCAGATTTCTTATTTTCAAGGTTGTGGTCTCATGAGAAATCTAACTTGGGTTTTCCTGCATGGTATCATATCCCTCAAAACTTATTATATTTTCTCTCTGTTTCAACAGTCAGTGGCAGTAATCCTGAGGGTGAAGAGCTTCAGACGGAACCTGTAGAGGATGAACATCATAGAGAAGAGTCTTCAGATTGTGATGAAATGGATTGTTCCATGGTCCCTGAGCAGTCTCCAGATTGCCAAAAAGAAGAAAGATTAAATACATCTATTCCAAAGGAAAGGAAAATGAGAAATCTTTTAGTTACCATTGAAAATGATACTCCTCTAGAGGAACTCTCAAAATACGTGGATATTAATGTTATCGCACTTACCCGAAATCGTAGAACAAGAAGATGGTATACTTGTCCACTGTGTGGGAAACAATTTAATGAGAGTTCTTACCTTATTTCCCACCAGAGGACTCACACTGGAGAAAAGCCCTATGACTGCAGTCACTGTGGGAAAAGCTTTAATCATAAAACAAACCTTAATAAGCATGAGAGAATCCATACAGGAGAGAAGCCTTATTCATGTTCTCAGTGTGGGAAAAACTTCCGTCAGAATTCTCATCGAAGTCGCCATGAAGGAATCCATATAAGGGAAAAGATACTTAAGTGTCCAGAATGTGGGAAAACCTTCCCAGAAAACAAAGAGTTTGTGATTCACTTGCAGAGTCATAAGGCCAAGAGGCCATATGGTTGTAAAAAGTGTGGGAGAAGATTTGGTCGGCTGTCGAACTGTACCCGGCATGAAAAAACCCACTCAGCATGTAAGACCCGAAAACAGAAGTGACATGAGGGAAAGGTCTGATGATACCACCTCAAACTGAAATATTCCATAAATAATTCTGAATTGCCAGGCTGTCTGAAAAGTTACAGATAAGAAAACCTCATTATAGCCAAAATCGGATAAATATTCAAGTTTGCTGAAACCTCAAGTTTTTAGAAAATTCACAGGGAAAACAAAACATCCTCAAGGGCTATACCTCAGTTAGCAACCAGGCTTTTTGGACAGAGAGCTTTCTTTTGTGAACTTACGCAACAATGTACAGCTCACAGATCCCTTTCCCCAAAAAGGCTTTGAAATACAAGTCTGGGGGCTGTTTACTTTAAGGTGATGACTGATAAGTGTACTGAAAGTATCAGAATATTCCATTCCTCCCACACACACACATAGGAATTCACACCTGAGAAATAATGTAAAGATCCTTATCTGAAACTGTTCCCCTAAAAGAACCAAACTGCTGACTTGGTAATAAGTCAACAGCTTTTATCAGCCATTCATAGCACCATCTAAAGATACCCTGAAAGCTTGAGAGATGAAAGGGATTGTTTACTTTGGAATATAGGAAAACACAGCAACTGAATGTCAAAGACTTACTCCATCATTTGTATGTGATCTAAAAACTAATGATCAATTTCAATAACTTGCAGTTTGTGGTGAAAAGTGATGTTTACAGAAATCCTCTTCACAGTGTAATTTAAAAGTGTCTGCTGTTCTTATTGTATTTTGTGCAGCTGTTAATTGCTCAAACAGCTCTCTCATGCCTTTGCCTTGCCGGAAGAAGTTTGGGTCACTCAGGCCTGGCCACCCAGCCCTGCTCCTGGAAAAACTTCTGAATTTTGTCCCTCTGTTGAGTCAGGAAAACCTGCCAGGAAGGAAACCCCAGGAACGTACAGAGGGGGAAGAAGACATAGGCTTGGATCCGTGGCTGGTCAAGAACCTTGACATTTGTTTAGTTCACATCAGACCTTTGGCAATGGGTGGTCACTACCTCACAAGCATAGTGTTTTACTTTTAGACATTATCTCTCCAGTGGCTCGCTCACATTACCCCTCAGGAGATAGGGTTCCAGTGTCCTCATTGTAGTGGACATTTGTTCTCTGTGGCTTCCTGGTACCCACACTTTCCTGACTTGTCTGCCGGAGGCAAGGCCAGCGGTGCCTTCACAGGACCCATCCTATGATGTGTCGTTTTCAGATTCTCCATCAGTCTTGCTTCTCTTAGATTTCCTTAGGTTGTAATTTGGTATCTGGATTGGAATAGGCCAAATCCTGTACACTAGTGGTGGAAAATTACCTTTACACGTTTTGTTCCCATCCAGAAACCTACCTTCCATTGATTAGAGTATTCTGAGTATGTTTTTTTCTAATTTTCTTCAGGTAAGTTCTTCACAAAATTTTGTTTTTGTAAATAGTTGTTTTTTTTCCCCCAATTGTATTTTTCTAGTTGGTTATTGCTCTTGCATAGGAAAGTTATTCTTAATTATATATTTGCAAAACTAGCTACTTCTCTGAATGTAATTTTCAGTAATTTCTCGGTTCTGTTAAAATTTGTGATTAAAAATTATACCATCTATAAATAATAGTTTTGTTTCTTCCTTTCTGCCTGTTGCTCTTTTTTGTTGTTGTTACATTTAAAATACGTGGTTCTAAACTTTGTTGTGGTACAAAGCATACTAAGAGAAGGATGTTTTATGATACAGTTGTCTTGAGTCGTAGTCCAAGATAGAAAAAGGAACCCCAACACTTAAAAGCCACGTTAAAACAGGCCTTTATCCATGTTGTGTATTTCAAGCCTACTGTACCCTTTAAAATAAGGGACAAAACAGGCTGTCAGCATTATTCTCTTACTCATTTGCAAGTCTGGCCAGGGTTTACCCAGTTATGCAGAGGGACCCACCTGCACACCCAGAAAAATTCAAAGGCTAAATGACTGTTGGACAGAAAAGGGCGAGGGTGAGGTCCCAGAGGTGAGAGGGTCCTGTCCCCTGCCCAAGGTTGGGCCACAGAGTCCCCAAGATGTTTGGGTAGGTGACTCTCAAGAACCCTACCCCTTCCCCACACCCAGCAAATGCCTTGCGTGCCCCACATGTAGAGCGTGCAAAGTCAAGTTCCCAGGGAGAGCACCCCGAGAAGCTGTTAACAATTTTAAAAGCAATTGGATAAGATAATATGTAGGTAATTTATTGACTATGCCAAAGCCTTTGACTGTGTGGATCACAATAAACTGTGGCAAATTCTGAAAGAGATGGGAATACCAGACCACCTGACCTGCCTCTTGAGAAACCTGTATGCAGGTCAGGAAGCAACAGTTAGAACTGGACATGCAACAACAGACTGGCTCCAAATAGGAAAAGGAGTATGTCAAGGCTGTATATTGTCACCCTTCTTATTTAACTTATATGCAGAGTACATCATGAGAAACGCTGGGCTGGAAGAAGCACAAGCTGGAATCAGGATTGCTGGGAGAAATATCAATAACCTCAGATATGCAGATGACACCACCCTTATGGCAGAAAGTGAAGAGGAACTCAAAAGCCTCTTGATGAAAGAGGAGAGTGAAAAAGTTGGCTTAAAGCTCAACATACAGAAAACTAAGATCATGGCATCTGGTCCCATCACTTCATGGCAAATAGAAGGGGAAACCGTGGAAATAGTGTCAGACTTCTGGGCTCCAAAATCACTGCAGATGGTGATTGCAGCCATGAAATTAAAAGATGCTTACTCCTTGGAAGGAAAGTTATGACCAATCTAGATAGCATATTCAAAAGCAGAGACATTACTTTGCCAACAAAGGTCCATCTAGTCAGGGCTATGGTTTTTCCCGTGGTCATGTATGGATGTGAGAGTTGGACTGTGAAGAAAGCTGAGTGCCGAAGAATTGATGCTTTTGAACTGTGGTGTTGGAGAAGACTCTTGAGAGTCCCTTGGACTGCAAGGAGATCCAACCAGTCCATCCTAAAGGAGATCAGTCCTGGGTGTTCATTGGAAGGACTGATGCTGAGGCTGAAACTCCAATACTTTGGCCACCTCATGTGAAGAGTTGACTCATTGGAAAAGACCCTGATGCTGGGACAGATTGGGGGCAGGAGGAAAAGGGGACGACAGAGGATGAGATGGCTGGATGGCATCACCGACTCGATGGACGTGAGTTTGAGTAAACTCTGGGAGTTGGTGATGGACAGGGAGGCCTGGCGTGCCGCAATTCATGGGGTTGCAAATATTTGGACACGACTGAGCAACTGAACTGAACTGAATGTATTGTTGGGCCTATAGCACATAGAAATGTAACATCTGTGAAGCAATATAGTTCCCAATAACAGCAAAGAAGCAAAGTCCTATAAAGCTTTATAGGACTAAGGAAATGATGGCAGACAGTAAGGTAATAATTATAAGAATGTATTGTTTGTAACATTGATACAATATGTAAACCAATAATACATAATAATGCTTAAAATGGGGAGGGAATAAAACCATATAGAAGAAGCATTTCTGTATACAATAGGAATTAAGCTAGTATAAATCTGATGCTGATGATCAGTTAATCCTAGAGCAACCACTAAAAAACCCAAAAAATATAGTAAAAATTACTGGTGTTAAAATGCTACATTAGAAAGTACAGAATAAATGCAAAAGAGCAGGAAAGACAAAAAAGGCACAGGACACAGGAAACAGAAAGTTAAATGGTAGATATTAGTATTACAAGTGAGTGGGGGTACTTCACTGGCAGTCAGGTGGTTAAAACTCTGTGCTTCCAACACACGTGCACGGGTTCAATCCCTAGTCAGGAAACTAAGATCCCACATGCTTCCCAGTACAGCCATAAAAAAAAGTGAGTGGGTTAAAAATCCAATCAAAAGTCAGAGATCATTAAACTGGATTAAAAAACATGATCAAAGTATATGTTGTCTACAGGGTACACACTGGATTCAAAGACACATTGAATTGAAAGAAGGATGCAAAGAGATGTCATGCAAATAGAAACCACAGAAGACCTGAATGGTTACAATAATATTAGACAAAATATTAGACAAGTTTTTACTCTAGATAAAAGGGATACCTTATAACAGTAAAAAGATAAAACAAGATTATATAAAACAGATAAATATGCCTGTATCTAATAGAGCACAAAAATACATGGAGCAAAGGTTGGGGATTTCTTTCAGACTTTGGAAGAACAGGTATTGTCCCTCTTATTACAAATAATTCTTGGATATATAAGACTAAAAATGGAAAATGCTTACCATTTATCCCTTTAGACAAAAATACCAACACACAATTACAAAGAATATAAAAAATTGTTATAAACAGAAACCGCCTTGGATTCAAATTCTGTCCATTTTCATAAAAGATATCATCGTAGCTCTCTCTGAAGTTAAGGGAACTGCCCTATTTTTTGTCTTTATCCTTCATCCTTCTCAGTGATGTTTTAACCAGTTCCATCTATTTATCAATGTTTTATTTTCTGCAGTCATTTTCAAAATATAAAGTTGTACTTTTAAATAGTAATACTTCCTTTATGTTTTAATTCAGTAACAGGGTGACTAGTGAGTTTACTTTGCTAGAGCAACTTGATGGAAATACAGAAGGGAAGGAAAATAAAATTGTGGAGACTATTCAGAAGTTTAGAAAGACTATTATAATATGTAAGTGGAAGATCATGATATAGGTTTCTAGTATAAAGATTAAAAGACAAATTTTAAGTTTTACATGATGGAAAAAATAAAAATATAATTTTCTTAGAAATTAGTTCCCTTTGGGCTTTTCTTAGCCTATTTCATTACTGAGCAGAAAAAAATTTCATAGCAATCACTTTTCCAAGAGCCCCTTTTATGTCCTGGTTTCTCAGGCTGTAGATGAAGGGGTTCAGCATGGGGGTCACCACAGAGAACATCACACCAGCTGCTACATCTGTCTCCACTGCGTGGGAGGACAAAGGGTTGAAATACAGAAATATGATGGTGCCATAGAAGAGGAACACCACAGCCAGGTGGGAGCCACAGGTGGAGAAGGCTTTCCATCTCCCCTTTGTGGATGGGATCCTCAGGACAGCACAGGTGATGAGGACATATGAAGCCAGGATGCAAACGAACGGGGTGATCATGATCAGGGCACCCTCAGTCAGAATCATCACTTCATTGAGGTGTGTGTCAGAGCAGGAGAGTTTGAGGAGGGGGGTCACATCACAGAAGAAATGTGGAATGGTATTGTCTGCACAGAAGGAGAGTCGAGCCATCAGCAGGGTGTGCAAGAGCATATCCAGACTGGCAGTGACCCACGACCCAGTGACCAGCAGGGCACAGAGCTGGGGGGTCATCTTTGCTGAATAGTGTAAGGGGTGGCATACAGCCACAAAGCGGTCATAGGCCATCACAGCCAGGAGGAAATTGTCCATGTCCATGAACATAAAAACAAAATACATCTGCGTCAGACACTCAGAGAAAGAGATGGTCTGGCTCCTGAGTACGTGGTTGGCCAACACCTTGGGGACAGTGGTGGAGGAGAAGCAGGTGTCCACGAAGGACAGGTTGCAGAGGAAGAAGTACATGGGAATGTGCAGGTGGGAGTCCATGATGATGGCTAGGAGGATGAGCAGGTTTCCCAGGACTGTGGCCAGGTACATGGTCAGGAAGAGCAGGAAGAGGAGCTGCTGCTGCTGCTGGGGCTGCCTGGAGAGCCCCAGGAGGAGGAACTCAGAGACTCTCGACTGGTTCGCCTCTACCATGGGGCTGGACTAAGATGCAGAGATGAGAAGCAGAGGTCAGAAACCTAGAAGCTAATGGTTTGGGTGCAATAATCAAAGCTCCAGCGGCAAAGGCAATGGCATCCCATTCCAGTACTCTTGCCTGGAAAATCCCATGGACGGAGGAGCCTGGTAGGCTGCAGTCCATGGGGTCCTGAAGAGTTGGACACGACTGAGCGACTTCACTTTCACTTTTCCCTTTCATGCATTGGAGAAGGAAATGGCAACCCACTCCAGTGCTCTTGCCTGGAGAATCCCAGGGATGGGGGAGCCTGGTGGGCTGCCGTCTATGGGGTCACACAGAGTTGGACACGACTGAAGTGACTTAGCAGCAGCAGCAGCAGCAGCAGCAGCAACCATAGTTATGCTAATAAACCCTCCCTCAGAGTTGCTCAAGGGCTTCCCAGGTGGCACTAGTGGTAAAGAACCCACTGCCAATGCAGGAGACATAAGAGAAGCAGGTTCAATCCCTGGGTTGGGAAGATCCCCTGAAGGAGGGCATGGCAACCCACTCCAGTATTCTTGCCTGGAGAACCCTATGGACAGAGGAGCCTGGTGGGCTACAGTCCATGGGGTCACAAAGAGTCGGACACAACTGAAGTGACTCCATGCACGCAGAGCTGCTCAGTCAGAATCTGCCCCTACTCCCCACACCCTCAACTTCCAACTCCCAGTCCTACATGATGCTGGTCCCATTGGATTAATTTTTAAAATTATATCAAATATAACATAAAGTAATGCACAGCCCTCCCCTGCCGCTATGTGTGTCTCTATTAAGGTTCCCAGTCTTTCTCCTACTTAGTAGTTCGTAGAGAGAAGAGAAACAGTTGGTATTGGGTTTATCTCAAGCTCCAGCTGAGGACAGCTCCTACTCCCTGGATCTGGAAGATTTAATGAAGGAGGTCCTTCCAAAAACTCCACCCATTAATAAAGAAATATTTAGACTTCCCTAATGGTCCATTGGTTAAGATTCTGAGCTCCCACTGCAGGGGGTGTGGGTTCAACCCCTGGTCAGGGGACTAAGATCCCACATGCTATACAGCACAACCCAAAAAAGAAAGAAATATTGACTGTTACCATCTCACCTGGAGAAGCTTGTGCTGTTGCCATCAAGTGTGCTTCACCTTTGAGGAACTGGCCAGGGCTCCTCTTTATTATAAGGTTTGGAAAGCCTTGGAAGGATAGGTAGGTCCTGAGCAGGTGAGGAGCAGAGTGTTCATGACCTCAGCTTTCTTTGCAGGAAGGATGTTTTTTGGAGGGGGGGGGCAGGGTTGGCCAGAAATGGTTACTTACAGTAGCCTCCATGGCCATTGGGATCAGATTCCCTGAGAGCCTTATTAGAGACAAGCAGAAAATAATTGTCCCACCTGTTTCCTGGTCCCTATGAGCCCAACAATGAAAACAAAGTATATGATCTAACTTCAGGATCAGAACTTGGAGATAAAGCAGTCTGAGTGGAGAGGAGTTCCAGAGAAAATCCTTTGAAATCTCCAATTTCATCACCTTGCTAATCTGGGCTTGTGCTTATGTATTTGACAATTCAGCTATTAAAAGGTCTTCTTCTTAGCTCAGAAAGTGGGGTTATTGCAGTGTTATCTGAATAAGCCTCTTCTTTGTAGAGCTAGTGATGTATTTGCGGATAGGGAAGCTGGGGTGGGGGAGAGTTGTGCTTCTTCCTGTAAAGCATCTGATGTAAAGGATCAGCCTGGAGGGAGAGATGTAGCAGACAGCACAGCATCTCCCGATTGAGAAACTCCAGGCTCCCAGAGCAGACTTCTGTGGGGATGTCTTCCCAGCACACAGTGGGTCACCCTTTTCTGGGGATGGTCATCAATCCATACTCACAGGAGTGTGGGCTCCAGCAGCCCAATTTAGAACCCACCATCTCCTCCCAGTGAGGATTTGTGATGGATTTGGAACTTTGCACTGATGCTGAGGACCTGTGGGTTATTCCCAGTATGACTTGGTCTGGATGGGGAAATCCAGAAGCTTGCAACTCTCTCTTGTCTGCCTCATAGATGGAGAAGGAACAATCTATGCAGAAAAGCAAAAAAAAAAAAAAAAAAAGCACAGAAACAACAATGAGCTGGAGAGAATATTAGTGGCCACCCTGTTCAGAGTTCAAGTCCTTTCCTTTTTAAAAAATATTTCTTTGTTTAAATGTTTCTTTCTTTGTGTGTGCTCGTCATGTCCAACTCTTTGTGACCCCATGGACTGTAGCTCGCCAGGCTCCTCTGTCCACGGGATTCTCCAGGCAATAATATTTCAGCAGGTTGCCATTCCCTATTCAGGGAATTCCCTGGTGGCTCAGATGGTAAAGAATCTGCCTCCAATGAGGGAGACCTGGGTTTGATCTCTGGTTTGGGAAGATCCCCTGGAGGAGGGCATAGCAACCCACTGCAGTATTCTTTCCTGGAGAATCCCCATGGCAGAGGAGCCTGGCAGCCTACAGTCAATGGGGTCACAAAGAGTCAGACAAGACTGAGTGACTAAGCACAGCACATTCCAGGGGATCTTCCCGACCCAGGGGTCAAACCTACATCCCCTGCATTGACAGGCAGGTTCTTTACCCGTACTGCTACCCGGGAAGCCCCTAATATTTGTTCATGTGGCTGTGCCCAGTCTTAGTTGCAACATGTGGATTCTTAGTTGCATGTGGGATCTAGTTCCCTGACCAGAGCCCCCTGCATTTGAAGTCTTAGCCACTGGACCACCAGGGAAGTCCCTCAAGTCCTTTTCTGATGGTTGAGTACTGTGGCCTCACTCACAGTTCTTAGGTGAAAATAATAGAGTCTTGCCAATTAAGCAGAAAAAGATTTCTTGAAACTGATAATTCTTACTTTAAAAACATGGAGCAACTGGAGAAGTAGGCTCAGGAGGTCACATGGCAGCTAGAGTGGCCCAGATCATCCACAGCACAGGCTGGATTGGCAGGTTTATCCCAGCATGAACCTCACAGCTCATGACTCCGACACAGCTAGCACTGGGCACAAGTTGCCACCAGAAGCGCTGTTGCCCAGCAATCCCTTGTTGCTGCAATAGCTGCCACTGCTAGGAAAATCTCCTTGCTCCCTTTCTTGTGTCAAGGCTGACTCAGGATATCTAATCACACATGCCCACAGCTTAGCTCCTAGAGGGGCTGGGATAGAAGTGATTCAGTTTCCTGTGACACAGGAAGAAGTAGGCTTTTCTTCCCCACCAGAATGACAAGGTAGGTATTTTTACCTAAGCTTTGGAAGGAGTCACAGAAGTTGGGAAGCCAAAGAAGATAAGCTCCCATTGGAATCCATCCTCCCAGCTGTAATATTAACACACACTCCTCTCACCTACTTACCCTTCAATAGAGAAATTCTCTGGTCTAACGTAATACAAGTATCCTTCTCACCACAGAAGAACATGAGTTACTGTATCCAGGAGCCAAACTAAGATCTTCCCTTCTCCAATCATGATCCCAATATGACTTTCTATAACTTCTGAATCGAACTTGAAAGCTAAGCAATAACTACATACACTACATACATGTAAAACAGAAGGACGGAGAGAAAAGAAGAAAGCTAACTACCTCAAGAGATAAATATAAGCATAACAGAAAGAGGGAAATATGACTGAATGATGTAATATTCATTTCCATAGGTAGTCACGAATGATTAATTGATATCAATAATTTCCTTTATCCACAATCTTTAAATTTTTTTATTTATTTTTATTTTTTTGGCTGGGCTGGGTCTTCGTTGCTGCAAGTGGGGACTACTCTCTAGTTGCAGTGCGTGGGCTTCCTGTTGCAGTGTCTTCTCTTGTTACGGAGCACAGGTTCTAAAGTGTGGGCTTCAGTAGTCGTGGCAAACCGGCTTAGTTGTCCCGTGGCAAGTGGAGTCTTCCCAGACCAGGGATTGAACTCGCGCCTCTTGCATTGGCAGGGGGATTCTTAACCAGTGACCCACCTGGGAAGTCTCCCTTATCCACAACTGAATTCATGTTCCATTTACCTTTAGCCAGCATCTCAGCTACTCAAGGTTTTAAAAAAATCTGAGTAGTAACCTAAATTCTCATGTCTGAGAGATCTGCCCTTCTTATGATCTTGCCCATATAAGACTCTCCTAGAGAAGGCAATGGCACCCGACTCCAGTACTCTTGCCTGGAAAATCCCATGGATGGAGGAGCCTGGCAGGCTGCAGTCCATGGGGTTGCTAAGAGTCGGACACAACTGAGCGACTACACTTTCACTTTCACTTTCCACTTTCATGCATTGGAGAAGAAAATGGCAACCCACTCCAGTGTTCTTGCCTGGAGAATCCCAGAGACAGGGGAGCCTGGTGGGCTGCCGTCTATGGGGTCGCACAGAGTCAGACACGACTGAAGTGACTTAGCAGCAGCAGCAGCAGTCTTTTATTAACTCCCATCACAGGACATGGCAATTCCAGAATCTCTCAAGGAGATCTTTCTACCCATAATCGTCTCTGCTACCACTGTGCAGCAGAAAAACTACTCTCTATAGTCAAACTCCTAACAATATTAGAATCTCCTTTTGTTCAGTTCATCCAGTAGCAAAAGGATCCCAAACTGGCCAGCAGGAAGTCTCTTCAGAGCCCAGTACTGCTGGGGTAAAAAGCAAAATGTTACAAGTACATCAAGAGGTATTACAAAAAGAGGTGCCTACTTCTACCTCTTGTTTCCTTGCCCCATAAACTGCTACCTGGGAAAAAGTTTGGCATATATTGTCCACTGGTATGAAACTTATACTGTATTCTATAAAACAGCACCCTAATCTTACAGGGTAGCCTTGCTATGTGCATGTGTGCTCAGTCGTGTCCGACTCTTTACATCCCCATGGGCTTCAGCCTGCCCGGCTCCTCTGTCCATAGAATTTTCCAGGCAAGAATACTGGAGTGGGTTGCCATTTCCTCTTCCAAGGGATCTTCCCAACCCAGAAACTGAACCCAAGTCTCCTGCATTGGCAGGCAGATTCTTTACCACTTAGCCACCTGGTAACCTCAACTGGGGTCAAAACTGAGTCTTTAAAAGACCATTTCTCTATTCCTAAGGTCAACTGTTCCTGGTAATGGTGTGGAAGTAAACACCAAAGAATCCTATGGACACCGGCCTTATCCTTTGTGTAAGTTATCTGTGGTCAAGTAACAAGTTATATCAAAACTTTGCAACTTAAAACAATAAACATTTCTATCACACAGTTCCTATAGGTCATGAATCCAGTCATGAATGGTTTAGTGGAATGGTTCAGGATCAGGGCCTCTCATAAGACTGCAGTTATCTGCAGATTCTCAGTCATCTGAAAGCTCAACTGTGGTGGAGGATGAGTGTCCAAGATGGCTTGCTCACACATTGCTATTGGCAGGAAGCCTCAGTTCCTCGTGTGGAGTTCTCCAGGGAGCTAACTTGATATGTCCTTGCAACAGAGGAGCTCATTTCCCCCTGAGCAAGTGATTCAAGACAGCAGCATAGAAGCCACAGTATCTTTAATACTGAGCTCTAGAAGTCACACAGCATCATTTCCGTAAAAACCTATAACTCACACAGTGCTGCAGACCGAATGTCCCAGCAAAATTTGTATGTTGAAATCCTAATCCTCAGGTGATGAAGCCTATGGAAGGTGATTAGCTCATGAGGGCAGAGCCTTCGCCAACAGGATCAGCACCCTTCTAAGAGCCCTGAAACAGCTCCCTTGTCCCTTCTACCATATGCAGTAGAACTGCCATCTATGATCCAGGAAGTGTGCTCTCACCACACAACAAATGTGCCAGGATCTTGATTTTACACTTTCTAGCCTCAAGAACTGTGAAAAATAAATTTCTTTTCAAAGAAATGTATTGGTTGCATCAGATCTTAACTGAATTATGTGGGGTCGGTTGAGGCATTTGAACTCTTAGTTGCATCATGTGGGATTGAACCCAGGCACCCTGCATTGAGAGCTTGTGGAGTCTTAGCCACTGGACCACCAGGGAAGTCCCCCAAATAAATTTCTGTTATATACAAGCTACCCAGTCCATGATATTTTGTTACAGAAGCCCCAGTACATTAAGACATAAATCAGCCCAATTCACTGTGTGAAGAGATTACACAAGACTAGGATTGCCCAAGGAGAAGGCAATGGCAACCCACTCCAGTATTCTTGCCTGGAAAATCTCATGGACGGAGGAGCCTGGTAGGCTGCAGTCCATGGGGTCGCTAAGAGTCGGACACGACTGGGTGACTTCACTTTTACTTTTCACTTTCATGCATTGGAGGAGGAAATGGCAACCCACTCCAGTGTTCTTGCCTGGAGAATCCCAGGGACGGTGGGGCCTGGTGGGCTGCCGTCTATGGGGTCGCACAGAGTCGGACACGACTGAAGCGACTTAGCAGCAGCAGGATTGCCCAGGACTATCCTGACAACTGGCTACCACATTCCTTTTACTATAAAGTGAGTTCCTTGGTTAGAAACGATGTTGGTGGGATGCCAAGTTGATGAATAGATTCATTCATCCCTAACACATATGCTATCAGTCTTTCGACTTCAGGTTGATTAAGCACGTCCTCGTGTACATCAGTTTCCCTTTCCTGACTGTTCTGCACATTCCCAAATAACCATGCTCACCATAAACTGTATTTATATCACCCCTCACCATCACTTTCCTTATGTCATCTTGATTAAGTAGTAGCAGAAGCAATTCTATACATCAACACTGCCTCCTAGACTAGAAATCTCGGGAAGCCGAAGGCAGAGATTCTCAAAAATTAACCTGCATAGAAATCATCTAGAATGTTTTTAAAGTGAAGGTTCTGACTCAGAAAGTCTGGGATGGAGCCTGAGCTTAGGCATTCCTAACAATCGCCCAGGCAGTGACGCCAGGTCCTCGGATCACACTGGGCGGTAGCAAGCCCTCAGCAATGGAGTAAAAGGAGCCCTTACCCCGAATAGGGTACACCGGTTTTTGCGGTGCTGACTTCCCAGTCCACCTTGCCTTTTGAAAGGACATCCAGATTGGAACTCAGACGTTGACTTCCTAGAGTTTCAGGCTCTGGAAGTAGGAGATAGGAATCCTGAAAAGCTCGGGACCCATCCTAACCGGGAACTCCAGAGAGATTGAACAGAGACCTAAAGGACCGGGACTAGGTGACGTGAGGAAGGCTCATGGGATCCACCAGTTGCCCAGATTTAGCAGGCACCAACCCCACAGGGCCTCTTTGCAGCATTTTGAGGTCAAGGCAGAACCACTAACTACATCGCTGAATATCCGCTCCACACCGGAGGTCCCAGCCTGCGGTACTTCCGGTGAAAGAATCCGCCCCTCTATCCCAAGGAGACCGCGCAGAGCTGAGACTCCGCCTCCCGCCTATCTAATTGGGCAGGAGCACGTGGGTGCGGAGCGGCAAAGGGCGGAGCAAGGCGAGCCTGTCCACGCCGCCTCTGACTGGCCCAGTCGAGGGCCTGTTCAGTGCTTCCGGGAAGAGATCCCACCGTGTCCGCGCCTCCTGCCCTGCGCATGCGCGTGAGGGGCGAGCATAGGGACGCCCTGTAAAGGGCAGCAGACTCCTTAACACCGAGGTGGGGTTGTGGGTGCTGGAGATGGAAAACTCCGGGGACCCCCGAAAGCTTAACGTCCAAAGTAAAGCGTATTTCAGTGCAGTGGGGTTTTTGTTGTTCTGTTTTTTTTAGCCTTGCAAGTGCAGGGCCTCAAAAAGTTGGGTAAAAACTCAGAATTGTTCCTTTCTGCAGAAATCTTTAATAAAAGGCGAAAGAGTTATATGTTCTGAAAAGAAACCAGAGTATCGATGCGGTGTTTTTTCAAAGCGAAATCAATGCAAAAAAATCTTGGAACAAAATATCAAAGTTTAAAGACAAACTCAGTAAATAGAGCTTCCGTTAATCAAGAGAAAATATCTAAGACGGCAGTTCTTTCTTGAAGCCAAAATAGGAAGAGAACTAGATTTTGAAAATATTACTGATGTTTGATTCCACTGAACTTAGTGTCAAATACAAACATCAACCAGACATTAGTTAAAGTGGTGAAGCCGACTCTGTTCAGTAGTTACAATGATTCCCCCTTATCCTTGGGGGGTATGATCCAAGACCCCCAGTGAATACCTGAAACTATGGATCTACTGAACCGTCTATATAGTATTTTTCTTGTACTAACATAATTGTGATACAGTTTAATTTATAAAATAGGCACAATAAGATATTAACAATAAAATTAATAAGATAGAACACTTACAGTGATATACTGTAATAAATGGAGAAGGAAATGGCAACCCACTCGAGTATTCTTGCCTGAAAAATTCCATTGACAGAGGAACCTGGCAGTCTATAGTCCACCAGGTCCCAAAGAGTCCAACATGACTGAGCAACTGAGCACACACATTGTAATAAAATTATGTGAATATTGTCTCTCTCAAAATATCATGTACAAATGAAATGCCATTCCGTCTTAACTAAGCACTCATTACACACAATGGCTGTAATTTTTGCACTTTGGAGTGAAACAGCAAAACTTGCACAAATTTCTTCCGTTCAGTTCAGTCACTCAATCATGCCTGACTCTTTGCGACCCCATGAATCGCAGCACGCCAGCCCTCCCTGTCCATCACCAACTCCCGGAGTTCACTCAGACTCACATCCACCAAGTCAGTGATGCCATCCAGCCATCTCATCCTCTGTCATCCCCTTCTCCTCCTGACCCCAATCCCTCCCAGCATCAGAGTCTTTTCCAATGAGTCAACTCTTCACATGAGGTGGCCAAAGTACTGGAGTTTCAGCTTTAGCATCAGTCCTTCCAAATTTCTTACTTTTTCACAATTTCAAAAAAGATTGTTATGGTAGATCTTAGCAATCTCAGCATATTTTTTTCATCCTTTCCTTATCAGGTTGAAAACTTCGATCTTTTTACTTAAAAGAAGCACTTTATGGCTTCTCTTTGGTGAATCTGAATTTCCAGAATCACTACTCTCGTACTTTGAGGCTGTTAATAAGTAAAATAAGGGGTGACTTGAACACAAGCACTGCAATACCAGGACAGTTGACCTGAAAACCCAGAGAACTGCTAAGTGACTAATGGTCAGGATGTGCTGGATGAACAGATAATTCACGTCCTGGGCTGGACAGAGCAGAGGTGGCATTAAATTCCATCAGGCTACGCGTAATCGTGTGAAACTGAGAACTTATGAAGTGTTTATTTCTGGAATTTTTCATTTAATATTTTTCAAACCACAGTTGACCATGAGTAGCTAAAACTGCAGAAAGTGAAACTGTGAATAACGGGGCAGGGGGTGGGGGACTAGTGTACTGATAGCAAGGGAAGAAGCTTGAGCACAGTTTCTGCAGAGGTTATTGGGCCTTTTGAAGGGAGATGAGGGAGTCAAGAGAGGGGATGGTGGGGGCTCAAGGAGAGAAGTGAAAAATTACAGAAAGCAGGACAAGAGGGTTAATTTTTGTGAAAATGTTTTGGAAAAAATTAACCATTAAAAACTACATTAAAACATGTATATAGGCTTCCATAACACTTGAAAGGTGGTGGAGATCTGAGCCAAACCCATCAACTCCTTCAGGAAACTTTCTCATCTACCTCTCCAGTGACTTCCCCATATTGATTCAGTCATATAATCATTTATTTAGGCAAATAATAATTCTAGAGCAACCACTACATGCCAATTGAAAAAAAAATTAAAAACTTGGTCCTTGCACTAGTGGAGATACAGTCTAACTGAGGTAGGGAGCATGAGAATGAAAAAACAAAATAATTACTTCAAGGAAATTGATTTAAGCTACTTACTCATTCTTCATGAAACATGCTACACTTTACATGAACCAGACCCAGTGCCCAACGCTGAGTGTACAAATGAAATGCCATCCATCTTAACTAAGCACTCATTACACACAATGGCTGCAATTTTTGCACTTTGGAGTGCAACAGCAAAACTTGCATAAATTTCTTACTTCTTCACAATTTCAAAAAAGATGACCCAATCCTTATTGCCAGAATGGAAGACCCAAGAAGAATGCAAAAAAACTGCAGAAGACAGTTATACAGGAAAAGGCAAGCAATTCTGTGGGGATACCATATTAGATTCCAAGGGCTGCTGTAACAAAGTGCCACAAACTAGATGGCTTTAAACAACAGAAATTTATCTCACAGCTCTGGAGGCTAGAAGTCCAAAATCCAGGTGTTTGCAAGGTTGCTTCCTTCTGAATGTTCTGAGGGAGAATTCATTCCACTGTCTGGCTGCAGCAACCCTGTGGATCCTTAGGTTGCTTACTGCCAGCAATCCAGATGGTGCTTGTAAATGCATCGCTCCAGTCACTCAGCTGATTGCCAGCTGAGAAAGTACATTGGGGTTCCCTGGTGGTCTAGTGGTTAAGAATACACCTTCAAGCAAGGGACAATGGTTAGATTGCTGATTCAGAAAGATCCCACATGCCATGGAGCAACAAAGCTCATGTGCCATAACTACTGAGCCAGGACACCTAGAGCCTCTGCTCTGCAGCAAGAGAAGCCACTGCAATGAGAAGTCCACATGCCACAATAAAGAACAGCCCCTGCTCGCCACAACTAGAGCAAGCCCAACTGCAGCAAGGAAGACCCACCACAGCCAAAAACTAAATAAATAAAACTATTTTTTGTAAGTGCATTAGAACCCCTAGGGAAACTTTAGGGGGGGAAATAACTAATGCCCAAGTCCCAGCACAAAGATACTAATTTAATTGGTCAAGGTTTAGCCCAGCATTAGTATATATACTTTCAAAGCTCCATGGCTGATAATATCAAACATCCGAGATTGAAAACCAATAGTGGTTTCTGAGAATATTTCCAGAAGGGAAATGCAAAAATATTTGTTATGTGTAACTTTTAAAAGTGATCACTTAGAAATGAAAACGACATTTTGGCAAAGTAATTTAAAATACAGTAACTAGAAATAAATGCAATTACCTGTTTAAAGGGTTGTACTTAAGTCCCAGGTCATTGCTAAGTATCTGCTGAGAGTATTTCTTTATTCTGAGTTCTTTGTAGACACTGACAGATTGCTACATTTCAGGGAATTGGCAAAGATTTACACAACTGCCAATGAAAGATCTATGGTACTATCATCAAGAAGAGCATGTTTTCCTGCCAATCACTTTTTGCAAGGCCCCTTTCAAGTCCCTGTTCCTCAGGCTGTAGATGAAAGGATTCAGCATGGGGGTCACCACCGTGTACATCACAGTAGCTACAGTGTCCTTCTCAGAAGAATGTGAGGATGAAGGGTTGAAATACACAGCAATGATGGTGCCATAGAAGAGGGAAACCACAGCCAGGTGGGAGCCACAGGTGGAGAAGGCTTTCCATCTCCCCTTTGTGGATGGGATCCTCAGGACAGCACAGGTGATAAGGACATATGAAGCCAGGATGCAAACGAACGGGGTGATCATGATCAGGGCACCCTCAGACAGAATCATCACCTCACTGAGGTGTGTGTCAGAGCAGGAGAGTTTGAGGAGGGGGGTCATATCACAGAAGAAGTGGGGGATGGCATTGTCTGCACAGAAGGAGAGTCGAGCCATCAGCAGGGTGTGCAAGAGCATATCCAGAATGGCAGTGACCCACGACCCAGTGACCAGCAGGGCACAGAGCTGAGGGGTCATCTTCGCTGAATAGTGTAAGGGGTGGCATACAGCCACAAAGCGGTCATAGGCCATTACAGCCAGGAGGAAATTGTCCATGTCCACGAACATGAAAACAAAGTACATCTGCGTCAGACACCCAGAGAAAGAGATGGTCTGTCTCCCGAGTATGTGGTTGGCCAGCACCTTGGGGACAGTGGTGGAGGAGAAGCAGATGTCCACGAAAGACAGGTTGAAGAGGAAGAAGTACATGGGGATGTGCAGGCGGGAGTCCACGCTGATGGCTAGGAGGATGAGGAGGTTTCCCAGGACGGTGGCCAGGTACATGGTGAGGAAGAGCAGGAAGAGGAGCTGCTGCTGCTGGGGCTGCCTGGAGAGCCCCAGGAGGAGGAACTCAGAGACACTCGACTGGTTTGCCCCTCTCCTAAGCTGAATCTGGGTGAAGAGACAACAGCGAAATCAGAAACCCAGACAAGGAAGGTCAATAACTGCGAAATCGGGCTCCAGGCAGGATCACATTTGCAAATCAGTTTACAGATTTGCTACTACCGTTGTGCTCACCCCACCTACGCTCCTGATCTCCAACACTCAGTTCTGATGTTTTCCCCACTGGACTCACTGATTCTTATGTTATTAGAATCCCATGGACAGAGGACCTGTAGGGCTACAGTCTATGGGGTTGCAAAGAGTCAGACACGACTGAGCACCTAAAATTTTAGCCCTTGTGTGGCTGCTTTGGGGAATGACAGTCTTTGCTGACTGGGCTGGAAGAGCCCTGAATAGAACAACCAACTGCTTGTTTAGTAGCAAGGCCGTGTTCAACTCTTTGCGATTCCATGGACTATCGCTCCCCAGGCTCCTCCATCCATGGAATTCTCTAGGCAAGAATACTTAAGTGGGTTGCCATTTCCTCCTCCAGGGGATCTTTCCTGAACCAGGGATCCAACCTGCATTGGCAGGCATTGCCAGGCAGATTCTTTACCACTGAGGCACCAGGGAAGCCGATGAACAATCAGCTGATGGTGTATTATTATCTTGAAAATACCATTGCTTTCTCCCCTGTGCTTTATTGAGGATTTATTGAGGCATAACTGACGAAATTTTTATTAAAAATATCTGAAAACGGGCAAGCTTCTACACAGCATGACTCTTTGACTATATGCTGCTGCTGCTGCTGCTAAGTCACTTCAGTCATGTCTGACTCTGTGCAACCCCATAGATGGCAGCCCACCAGGCTCCCCGGTCCCTGGGATTCTCCAGGCAAGAATACTGGAGTGGGTTGCCATTTCCTTCTCCAATGCATGAAAGTGAAAAGTGAAAGTGAAGTCGCTCAGTCATGTCTGACTCTTCGCAACCGCATGGATTTCAGTCTACCAGGCTCCTCTGTGCATGGGATTTTCCAGGCAAGAGTACTGGAGTGGAGTGCCATTGCATTCTCCCTTTGAGTATATAGTCTCTGCTTAAACACTCCAGTTCTTCCCCTACCCACCTAACTCATACATGGCTCTTAAAGAAACAAGAGGAACGGTTGATCATTACTGGGTTCATCTTGAGTGACACCTGATGGACTCACGACCTCCTGCTATTAACTTCCTGTATCTGGAAGACATGGCAGAGGAGGTTCCTTTAAAGATTTCCCGTCTTAATAGATATCAGTGTCTTCACTGCTGTATTCTTACCTGGGGGAGGTTGGTGCTTACTGCCATCAAGCGTTCTTCATGTCTGGATAAGTGGTCATCAGTGCTTCTATCCATTTCGAGGACCAGAATGTCTTAGAAACACAGACAGGTCCTGTGAGTGGGGAGCAGGGTTCATGGTCCTAGTCCCCTGTACAGGAATAATATTTGGGGCAATCACAGAGCAGGTGTTTGCAAGAACTTCACAACCATTGGGACCAAATTCCCTAAGAGCCTCATTAGAGAGAAGAACAAGGATTTAATAACTGAGTCTCTCCATCTACGGGCACAGGCCCAGATCAGCCAGGTCCCAGGTTTGAGGTCCCAGGGAATTTTGTCTGGGATTTATCGCCATAGTGCTGTCTTCATTTCTGTTTTTTTTTTTTTTTCCCAGAAAAAATATGGAATGCTTCACGAATTTGCGTGTCATCCTTGTGCAGGGGCCATGCTAATCTGTCTTCATTTCTAGTATCTTCAAGTTTTGACCCAAGAGTGACATCTAAACCTTAGACAATATTTTTTACCATCATCATGTGGTACAAAGAGGCCAAAAAGTAGGCAAGACAATTATTTATGCAGTGGCATTGTGTCTTTAAAAAAAATGAACATACCTTACTTTATTTTAAAAATAATGTTACATATGTATTAATTGTTGGCTCTGCTTGGTCTTCGTTGCTGTGTGGGCTTTTTTCTAGCCGCAGCAAGTGGGGGCCACTCTCTAGTTGTGGTGTGCAGCTCCTCATTGCAGGGGCTTCTCTCATTGCAGAGCATGGGCTCTAGAGCAGAGGCTCAGTAGTGGCGGTGCACAGGCTTAGTTGCTCCACAGAATGTGGGATCTTCCCAGACCAGGGATCACACTGTGTCTCCTTCATTGGCAGGCAGATTCTTTACCACTGAACCACCAGGGAAGCCCCATACCTTACTTTAAAAATACTTTTTTTGCCAAAAAAGTGCTAACCGTTATCTGAGTCTTAAGAGAGCCAGAATCTTTTGTAATAGTAACATCGAAGATTACTGATTATATGTCACTATAAAACTATCATAATAATGAAAAAGTTTCACATATTGCAAGAATTACCAAAATAGGACAGAGACACAAAGTGAGCAAATGTTTCTGGGGAGAAGGCACCAAGAGACTTGTTTGACACAGAGTTGCCACCAACTTTCAATTTGCTAAAAAAAAAAAAAATGCAGTAACTATGTAGCAAAATAGAATGAGGCACGCCTGTGTTACTCCCAGCAGGGGCAGGAGCCAGAGTGCCTGCATTTACACCAGTTCCTAAGCCCTGATTCTCAGAGAATGATGTGACAAGGACAAGTACCACCTGCATACACAATGCATGTGTCACAGGAGAGGATTCCTCAGCTTAAGAAATCAGATCTTGTCACTGGGGATAAGCCTGGCTGAACTTTGCCCGAAAAGAATACATTTATTATACTGCTGCTGCTAAGTCACTTCAGTCGTGTCCAACTCTGTGCGACCCCATAGGTGGCAGCCCACCAGGCTCCCCTGTCCCTGGAACTCTCCAGGCAAGAACACTGGAGTGGGTTGCCATTTCCTTCTCCAATGCAGGAAAGTGAATGAAAGTGAAGTCGCTCAGTCGTGTCCAACCCTCAGCGACCCCATAGACTGCAGCCCACCAGGCTCCTCCATCCATGGGATTCTCCAGGCAGGAGTACTGGAGTGGGGTGCCATTGCCTACACTGGATGGTGAAAAATCTGCCCTTTGCTCTGGAAAGACACACAGTTTCTATCTTCCAGTGCTGTTCATTATAGAAACATCCTTGAACAAATGGTCTAGAACAAAAGAAGTGAATGTCTCTGGTCACAAAATGTGCAGAAAAGCAATAAACACATGGAGAACTGTGTCTTACAAAGCATGTATTAATTTTATACTCGTGATTTTTTTTTAAATAAATGTATTTATTTATTTTTGACTGAACTGGGTCTTCGTTGCTGCACGGGGATTTTCTCTGGCTGTGGAGAGCAGGAGATACTCCCTAGTTTCGAGGGCTTCTCATTGCCATGGCTTCTCTTGTTTCAGAGTCTGGGCTCCAGAGTACAGGCATCAGTGGTTGTGGCAACAGGCTTAGTTGCCCCGAGGAAGGTGCGGAATCCTCCTGGACCAGGGATGGAACCCATGTTCTCTGCATTGGCAGGTGGATTTTTAGCTGCTGGACTACCAGGGAAGTCTGTTTCCTTTATTTGTAGCCGGGAATGGGAGATGGAAACATTCATCAGTGACTATTCTTTCTAAGTATAGAATTATATTCTAATTTTCTCTAGTGTACTAGAAGCTTAAAAACAAAAAGACACTGACACAGGGAAAGAACCCTTCATCAAGTCAACTATTTTAGAAAGTCTGAGAGAATGAATGAACACAAGCTGAAAGGAAGTAGAGATGTGATTTTAATATTAACTAAAGCCTGCTTTAAGATGAAAAAGGATTAAAGAGGATAAAGATCTTTCAGTTCCTAACAGATACAATCTATGATGAATGTATAACATTCGTGAAGCTCCATGCCCTCCATAACCCAGCATCAAATCAAAAGGTAAAATCTATTAATATACAGAGAGAAAATAGTTGAAATGTTTATTACTTTACAGATCAATCAACATCCAAATATTGTAGAGAAAATAGTTAAAATGTTCACTACTTTACAAATCAATCAATATCCAAATATTATCATCTTCATATACACTTATGTGAATCCTGATTCACAGATACAGCTATGATGTAGAAGAAACCTGATTGAAGTCCATTACATATAAAAAAAGACCCCAAGGTTCCAGCAGGAATCTCAAAGGTAGAAGGGTAAATCTGAGCTGAGTGTTCATGGGCAGAGCTGGTTTGACACAATGGAGTTGGGAGCCCCCATGCATGGAGCCACCATGGAGCAGAGTCAGAATTTTATGGAGGATAAAACAAACTTGACCTCCAATAGCTGTGACCCGAGGCCAGAGGTGGACCCCCAAAGGGATGTGAGCCACGAGCATCAATGCTGCAGCAAAACAGGCCTCCGGGAGATCAAACAAGATCAAGGTTCAGTAGCTACACTGGGTTCTAGCAACTCACACAATCATGGCCTTGGGTGGGTCCAACTTCCAGTTCTCTCTCTCCACCTGGCAGCAGAAAGCAAGACTGACTGATTCCTTTGAGTGAATTTCTGAGATGCTCTGACACCAAGAGAAAGGTACTGGACTTTCTGACAGTTTTATCAGGTGGGGTGGGACAGAAATAATGAAGAAATAAAGGAATGATGACCTTAATTTTTACTCCAAGTTCGGGCAATAGGTATGTAGGCTAACTGTGACACTAAGGAACACAAAGATGTCTACACCAGGAAGTGTACAGCTATGTTATTTATAGCACAGAGACACTTTAAGTTGTCCAGAGTCAAGGAATAAATAAATTGCATCCATGAGTGGATAAAATATTATATGGCCATTAAAATCAAATTTCTAAGACTTTTACTGAGATGGGAAGAAGGAAGTGGAAAATGAGAACACAAATGGGAAAAGTGCAGCCAACTTTTCTAAAGCTATGCTAACTCACTTCAGTCGTGTCTGACTCTGTGTGACCCCATGGACGGCAGCCCACCAGGCTTCTCCGTCCGTGGGATTCTCCAGGCAAGAACACTGGAGTGGGTTGCCATTTCCTTCTCCAATACATGAAAGTGGAAAGTGAAAGTGAACTCGCTCAGTCGTGTCTGACTCTTAGCGACCCCATGGACTGCAGCCTACCAGGCTCCTCCGTCCATGGGATTTTCCAAGCAACAGTACTGGAGTGGGGTGCCATTGCCTTCTCCCATGTGTAATACTGAAGTTATCTTGGAGCAGCAAATTTACAAGTTATTTTGATCTTCTTCTTAATGATTTTTTTAATGTTCCATAGTATGTAGGTATTACCTGTCAAGTAACAAGTGATTTTTAAATGAGGCAAATTTTAAACTCCTTCTCAAGCAAGAATGTTCAAATTAAAAGTTAAGGCGAGGATTTCCCTGGTGATATACTGGTAAAGAACTTGCCTTCCAATGTGGGAGATGCGGGTTCCATCCCTGGTTGGGGAACTAAGATGGTATATACCTCTGGGTAACACAGCCCCTTCACTGCAATGAAGACCCAGCACAGCCAAAATAGATAAAAGTTTAGGCGACATTCATTCATCCTTTTTTTTATTTTTCTTTCAGCTAGATCTGAGTATTGCCTTTGGTCTAAGAGCAGTGCCAGACACTAGGGAATAAAGTGAATAGCATGTGAATTTGGGTATGGACTGTCTCATAATATGTGGGAAATCCTTGTGGAGGGGAAGAATAAACCAAAGGAAAAAACAGAGCTCGAGAATCAGAAGGGTTCGTGGAGGACGAGGTGGCATTTGACTTGGTTTGAAGGTGTGGCGGAGGGTTGCTAGCCAGGGAGGAAAGCAAGGGGCAAATGTTGATTTGGATTCCTAGTACCAAAAATTGCCCGGATGACCCCGCCCCCTAAGATCAGACAGCCAATCAGGATGCTCACAGGGGGTTTCCGCATTCTGCGCCGCTTCGCCTCTCCAAGATCTGAACCGAAAGTCCACCTGAGCCCCTGAGTCTCACCTGAAATATTACTATCGACTTTAGTCCTCATATTTCACTCGGTTGTTTCTTTATCTGCGTCTCATAACCACTCTTGTGAGCGTTTTTGTGACCCAGTCTTTATGACTCACCATGACAGAGAGCACATAAGATGATGGAGACCAGTGATTCGTCATCCTGACTGCACAATAGAATCGCGAGATTTCTAAAACCTCAGTGTTAAGGCCCCACATCCAGAGATTCTGATCTATTTGGTCTGTGCTGGGACCTGGACATCAGTGGGTGGGCCGTAACTTCCAGGTGACTTTAATATTCAAAAATATGTGGAACCTGTATCTTTCTAAACATACCACTTAAAAAATTGGATGTGGTTGTAAAATAATTCAAAAGTTAGTCATTAAAAAAAAAAAAAACCCCGTCTCTTTACTTGGTAGATGCAGCAGGGTTATAGATGAATTAGGTCCACAAATAAATAATGATTGTCTTCTACATGCCCCTCAGTTCAGTTCAGTCGCTCAGTCGTGTCCGACTCTTTGCAACCCCATGAATTGCAGCACTCCAGGCCTCCCTGTCCATCAACGTTTCCTTCCAGATTGCCCTTGGCAAAACGGCTCAACAGCTACTTAGTTACTAAGAAAATAAATCTGCATGGGGAGGATGCTCAGTTTTGATTCTCTCCTGAGACAGAAAACATTTTCCTGCCAACCACTTTTCCAAGAGCCCTTTTCAAGTCTCTGTTCCTCAGGCTGTAGATGAAAGGATTCAGCATGGGGGTCACCACCGTGTACATCACAGTAGCTACAGTGTCCTTCTCCGACGAGTGGGAGGACAAAGGGTTGAAATACACAGCAATGATGGTGCCATAGAAGAGGGAAACCACAGCCAGGTGGGAGCCACAGGTGGAGAAGGCTTTCCATCTCCCCTTTGTGGATGGGATCCTCAGGACAGCACAGGTGATGCGGACATATGAAGCCAGGATGCAAACGAACGGGGTGATCATGATCAGGGCACCCTCAGTCAGAATCACCACCTCATTGAGGTGTGTGTCAGAGCAGGAGAGTTTGAGGAGGGGGGTCACATCACAGAAGAAATGGGGGATGGCATTGTCTGCACAGAAGGAGAGTCGAGCCATCAGCAGGGTGTGCAACAGGACATTCAAGTTGGCAATGATCCACGACCCAGTGACCAGCAGGACACAGAGCTGGGGGGTCATCTTCGCTGAATAGTGTAAGGGGTGGCATACAGCCACAAAGCGGTCATAGGCCATCACAGCCAGGAGGAAATTGTCCATGTCCACGAACATGAAAACAAAGTACATCTGCGTGAGACACCCAGAGAAAGAGATGGTCTGTCTCCCGAGTATGTGGTTGGCCAGCACTTTGGGGACAGTGGTGGAGGAGAAGCAGATGTCCACGAAAGACAGGTTGCAGAGGAAGAAGTACATGGGGATGTGCAGGCGAGAGTCCATGCTGATGGCTAGGAGGATGAGCAGGTTTCCCAGGACTGTGGCCAGGTACATGGTCAGGAAGAGCAGGAAGAGGAGCTGCTGCTGCTGGGGCTGCCTGGAGAGCCCCAGGAGGAGGAACTCAGAGACTCTCGACTGGTTCGCCTCTCCCATGTGGCTGGGAGCCTAGACCCAAAAGCAGACAGCAGCAGGAAAAATTCAAAAGTCTGGAAATGATGGTCAAAATGGGGCAATTAAGAAGAATGCAAGGAAAAAGGCAGTGGTATTAAAACCTTGCTGAGGCATTAGCACTTTTCTCCAGGTATGTTTTGTGCCTCTTCTATTAGCAAAATGAGGGCTGTTTCCCTATGCTCGTGCTGTACCTCTAGAAGGACACCGAGAAAATGTGACAGTGGTTTTGTCCATAATTTTTGTGTATGTTTAAACTTTCTACCATAATCATGTATTTTTTAATGTAAGTATCAGAAACACTACAGATACAGGAATATTAATAGAGACTTTATTATTTATGATGAGTACTGGATAACACAAGTGTAAAAGGTTGACATAGAGACTGACATGTAGTAAGCATATACCCTGAAACAGAGTACTGATGTCATTGATATTAATATCATTAGTGATGTTGCCTTAGAGAATATTTTTTAGTTCCCTTACCTCTAATCTGTAGCTGTTACACATTCCTAGCACACCTGCTCTGAGGATGATATAATGATCAATCAAAAACTGCTACTAATGATAGTATCGCTGCTACTTCTTCCTGGGCTCAAATTTCTGGAGCAATTTACAGAGCTCTGAGTCAGCCTTTTTGGCTATGTGTGCTGAGCTCCCTAACTCAAATTCCTAAAATTAAAATGGAAACAACCCAGAGGATTGGCAGAAACTCAGTCCATTTGTTTTCCTCACAGTTCAGAGTCTCATAAACAGATAAAACATACTGGCTATGCCCGAGCAAGAACTGCAGATGAGCTCAGAACTGTTTCTACAAAGTCACTAAAGGAAGATGTAATGAGGAGTGCCCCCTTAAGGCTTTACACCTTGCTGCTGCTGCTGCTGCTAAGTCGCTTCAGTCTTGTCTGACTCTGTGTGACCCCATAGACAGCAGCCCACCAATAAATAAATTTACATAAATAAATAAATAAATGATTGATGAAGTCCCACCCATCTGACTCTTACCAGGAAGAATGTAGTCTTCACGGTCCCCAGAATTCCCATGTTTGCTTCTCTTTTCTAGACCTGGCAAGAGATTTTTTTTCTGAAGGAGAGGGACTCATCTTTGGGTTTTTAGGCTGAGTCTGCATGAACAAGGGGATGGGGTGCACAGACACAGCCCTTTGTGCAAGAAGGATGTTTGGGTATCACATGGTCAGCTCTTTACAGGAGACTAGATGGCCACTAGGGCCATATGCCCTGAGGGCCTCATTAGAGACAAGCAGATAGTCACTGTCTCCTCTCCTCTGTGGGCTTTTTTTGGATCCAACACTGGTAATAAAGACCTGTCATCAGAGTTATATAATTGCTGCTTCAGGACTTGGCAACACTGGAAATGATGTAATCTTGGGGATCATCAGCATCTGCAACCCTTCTGCTAGAGAAAACTCCCAATTCTATATTTTATCCCCCACCTAGCCTTGCTGGGAAATACACATGAAGCTGGATAAGGGTTAAACTTTGGATAACCTAGATCAGTACTGAATTCCAGACCCACATCATCGGTTGTATGACTTTGAGAAAGCTACCGATCTTCAGAGAATTACAAATTTTCACTCTCTGTAGAAAGGAGAAATAATAATCACCTTGTAGAATTGTGAGATTAAATGAGGTAATTTATGTTAAACACCCATGACCTCTAACTTCATCAATGCACTAGGCTAGGACCATGACCACTAGGTGAAGGTTAAAGTTATTTGTGATGTTTATACCCTTTGTTTTCTGTTTAATCACCTGTGTTTTGGATAAATAACATTCAGAAATAGTGTCACATATTTATCTTCATATGTCAATAGTTATTTTTACAATGGGTCAGTGGAAAAATCTTTCATTCTATATTTTAATTTGGGGGTAAATGAGGTAGAAATAGGAAACATTGCTGAATTCATTTATAAATTGGTAGAACATGGATGTTAATGAGGAACAGAGAATTCCTGAGTCCAATACATAGTGTTGTATTTGTGCTGAGGGCAAGATCTGGCTTTAAGATGCCCAATAAAGCCTTTAATCTTATGCATTGCAATTTACTTCCCTGAGTTCATAGTATTAAAGGGTTACTCATAAAAACCATACACCTGGGTCATAAGTGACTGTTGAATTCCTTTAGAAAAAGAAAAAAAAAAAAAAAAAAAGGTCCTTTAGACATCAGAGTGTTTCTGCTTCCCTGGTGGCTCAGAGGTAAAGCATCTGCCCGCAATGTTGGAGACCTGGGTTCAATCCCTGGGTCAGGAAAACCCCCTGGAGAAGGAAATGGCAAGCAACTCTGGCACTCTTGCCTGGAAAATCCCATGGACAGAGAAGCCTGGTAGGCTACAGTCCATGGGGTCGCAAAGAGTCGGACACGACTGAGCGACTTCACTTTCACTTTCTAGCTAGTCATCCACTACTTGGGTTATTGATCATCAATATATTTCCTATGCTAACTAGGGCATTTTAATAAACATCTTTAACCTGCTCCCAGTAACTCAAAGGGTTTCCCAGGTGGCGCTGGTGGTAAAGAACGCACCTGCCAATATAGCAGACAAATGTGGGTTCAATCCATGGGTTGGGAGGATGCCCTGGAGGAGGCATGGCAACCCACTCCAGTATTCTTGCCTGGGGACTCCCATGGACAGAGGAGCCTGGCGGGCTGCTAACCATGTGGTTGCAAAGAGTCGGACATGGCTGAAGTGACCCAGCACGCATGCAGTAACTCAAAATAAGAATATCAGGACTGTAATGAGCCTTCACATCTCCATCAGATACATGCTATGACATCAAGTTCTCTACATTCCATCTCCAAAAATAGGCCAATGTCCCCACATATGAAATTGATTATCAAAGATCTGGGGAGGGGGAGGAGAATGGTGACTGGATTATCTGCTTAAGGAGAAATAGACTCTATTTGTTGATGTAACTGCAAAGCCCAAAGTTCTTCTTGCAAAGCCTGTGTGTTTCAGACAGGGCTAGATTCAGGGGCCCAAATAATGACATCAGGACCTGTATTTCTCTATCCTCTACTCTGTTTGCTTCTGTTTGTCTTCACTCTGCAGACTCTCTCCATGTGGCAAGAAGGTAGCCATCAGTACGTCCAAACTCACATCTTCCCAGACTAACCATAGAAGGGCGCTTCTATCAGTTTATTGGCACTGTTGTTAGGCAAGATTATGATCAATCCTTCTTGAATCATATGCCCAGATCAGAATTAACCATGCCTGGTGGGAAAGTGGGGTATTCTGGTCAACATGTGTCATAAACCCAGGCCATTCCATACGGGAATTCAGTGATGGAAATTTATCACCAGGACTAAATGGAGGAAAGGAGTAGTCTCACAAATATATCCAGAAGAAAAGAGAAAGGAAAGAAATGGGAAGGAATGCTATGGAACACATATATATATATATGTTCCATATATATGTACACAGAACACAAACATATATGTTTTATATATATATATAAACAAAATATATAAATATCAGTTACTATTGTCACACGAGTGTATGTTCCTCAGTTCTTTGTCTCATCACAACAAAGATTTGGAGCGACGGACATTAAAGCCCTTGGCGAGTCACAGCTCTTGGGTCTTGGACAAACCGTGTTATAGCTCTTAAGCAAATCAGTGTTACAGCTCTATTTTATTTAGAAGATAACAGGAGAATCCATCCTCGAAGCGTGAGGGCATGCCAACCCAAAGACTCAAAGAGAAGAGAGTGGAGGAGCGTGCAGGGGAGGGGGAGAGAGAGAAAGAGAGAGAGAGAGAGAAAGAGCGCAGCCCACAGGAGAGAAAGAGAGCAAACGCTTTGGCTCCTCCTTTTATCTGCTTTTTCCTCCACCTGGGCCTGCCCTATGTAAATTGGGCTTAGCCAGGAGTGCTGTTTGTTCTACCTGAAGTCTTCACTCTGGTCCTCAGACCTTCCTTTGACCTTCCTTTGTTCTATTTTCTCGGGCTTTTCCCTTCCTTGCCTTTTAGCCACCGCCAATTTGGACTCCTTTTCCCTATTCTACCTACGTAACACTATGATCCACTAGAGTCACTCCATCAACTGACCTGAGTTAAGCAAAGGATTGGAGAAGGAATATTCAAGACACAAGAATAAATTAGTAAGCGATTTTAAAAGTTAGAGTGAACTAAAAAAACAAAAACCATAATTAATGACAATCCAGTAGCATTCAGCATACCTAGCACCCAGATCTTGGTTTCTAAATACCATTCTCTACTAAAAGGAAACAGGATTCCTTACAGAAAGGGCTGTTTCCAGGTGTGGGCAGAAAAAAAGTAAGGTGAGTGAGTCTAGAACATTATGTGTGTGCCAAAAAATAAGGAAAAGCTCAAAGTCCAATGTGGATGTATATGAACTGCAAATGACTTTCAAATGGATCACCATATCCATATATGATGCTTAATGTACTATTTTATTTTGTCCTGCCATGAGGCTTGTGGGGTCTTAATTCCCAGGCCAGAGATTCAACCCACACTCTGGGCAGTGAGAGCATGCAATCCTAAACCACTGGATTGCTGGGGAATTCCCTGTTCTATTCTTTCAACTTTCAATTTTCTTCAGGATTGAAAATTTTCAAATTGAAGATTTGTGATAAACAGAGATTTTTGAAAACAAACAAAGATGCTAGCTTGAAAGGGCTCTCCCACTGGTTGAATCTGGAATAATTTAAGCATCAAAGAGAATAATAGGGAATTCCCTGGATGGCCAGTGTTTAGGACTCTGGGCTTTCACTGTGGAGGGGGCAGTTTTCCACCCCTGGTGTGAGAACTAAGATCCCACAAGCTGCATAGCGCAGCCAAACAAAACAAAACAAAAACCTATAAGTGATTATAAACTACTTCTTTTATTTATTTATATATCTCTGGCTGTGCTGGGTCTTTATTGCTGTGCAGGCTTTTCTCCAGTGTTGCCTGTGCAAGGGCCTCTCATTGTGATGGATTTAGAGCTCAGTAGCTGTGGTTCCCAGGCTTAGTTGCTCTTCTGCGTTTTGGATCCTCCCAGCCCAGTGATCAAACCCTTGTCTCCTGCATTGGCAGGCGTATTCTTTACCACAGAGTCCTACCAAGTGTTGGGACCAGCGCAACAACGAACCGACCTGAGGGAGCATTTCCGCAGAAGAATAAGGAAAAATAAGACTCAGAAATAAGGTGGGGATCAGGGGGCTGATGCCGCTCCCAGGCAAAAGCCCAGATCCTAATCCTTGCATGCCTTTTATTGCTAACATCTACTTCCTTGTAGGAAGTCAAGAAACACCTGAAGTAACAGGCAAATTTGGCCTTGGAATACAGAATGAAGCAGGGCAAAGACTAATAGAGTTTTGCCAAGAAAATGCACTGGTCATAACAAACACCCTCTTCCAACAACACAAGAGAAGACTCTATACATGGACATCACCAGATGGTCAACACCAAAATCAGATTGATTATATTCTTTGCAGCCAAAGATGGAGAAGCTCTATACAGTCAGCAAAAACAGACCAGGAGCTGACTGTGGCTCAGACCATGAACTCCTTATTGCCAAATTCAGACCTAAATTGAAGAAAGTAGGGAAAACCACTAGACTATTCAGGTATGACCTAAATCAAATCCCTTATGATTATACAGTGGAAGTGAGAAATAGATTTAAGGGCCTAGATCTGATAGATAGAGTGCCTGATGAACTATGGAATGAGGTTCATGACATTGTACAGGAGACAGGGATCAAGACCATCCCCATGGAAAAGAAATGCAAAAAAGCAAAATGGCTGTCTGGGGAGGCCTTACAAATAGCTGTGAAAAGAAAAGAAGAGAAAAGCAAAGGAGAAAAGGAAAGATATGAACATCTGGATGCAGAGTTCCAAAGAATAGCAAGAAGAGATAAGAAAGCCTTCTTCAGGGATCAATGCAAAGAAATAGAGGAAAACAACAGAATGGGAAAGACTAGAGATCTCTTCAAGAAAATTAGAGATATCAAGGGAACATTTCACGCAAAGATGAGCTCGATAAAGGACAGAAATGGTATGGACCTAACAGAAGCAGAAGATATTAAGAAGAGATGGCAAGAATACACAGAAGAACTGTACAAAAAAGATCTTCATGACCCAGATAATCACTGGTGTGATCACTGACCTAGAGCCAGACATCCTGGAACGTGAAGTCAAGTGGGCCTTAGAAAGCATCACTACGAACAAAGCTAGTGGAGGTGATGGAATTCCAGTTGAGCTATTTCAAATCCTGAAAGATGATGCTGTGAAAGTGCTGCACTCAATATGCCAGCAAATGTGGAAAACTCAGCAGTGGCCACAGGACTGGAAAAGGTCAGTTTTCATTCCAATCCCAAAGAAAGGCAATGCCAAAGAATGCTCAAACTACCACACAATTGCGCTCATCTCACACACTAGTAAAGTAATGCTCAAAATTCTCCAAGCCAGGCTTCAGCAGTACTTGAACTGTGAACTTCCTGATGTTCAAGCCGGTTTTAGAAAAGGCAGAGGAACCAGAGATCAAATTGCCAACATCTGCTGGATCATGTAAAAAGCAAGAGAGTTCCAGAAAAACATTTATTTCTGCTTTATTGACTATGCCAAAGCCTTTGACTGTGTGGGTCACAATAAACTGTAGAAAATTCTGAAAGAGATGGGAATACCAGACCACCTGATCTGCCTCTTTAGAAATCTGTATGCAGGTCAGGAAGCAACAGTTAGAACTGGACATGGAACAACAGACTGGTTCCAAATAGGAAAAGGAGTACGTCAAGGCTGTATATTGTCACCTTGTTTATTTAACTTATATGCAGAGTACATCATGAGAAATGCTGGACTGGAAGAAACACAAGCTGGAATCAAGATTGCCGGGAGAAATATCAATAACCTCAGATATGCAGATGACACCACCCTTATGGCAGAAAGTGAAGAGGAACTAAAAAGCCTCTTGATGAAAGTGAAAGTGGAGAGTGAAAAAGTTGGCTTAAAGCTCAACATTCAGAAAACGAAGATCATGGCATCCGGTCCCATCACTTCATGGGAAATAGATGGGGAAACAGTGGAAACAGTGTCAGACTTTATTTTGGGGGGCTCCAAAATCACTGCAGATGGTGACTGCAGCCATGAAATTAAAAGACGCTTACTCCTTGGAAGGAAAGTTATGACCAACCTGGATAGCATATTCAAAAGCAGAGACATTACTTTGCCAACAAAGGTCCATCTAGTCAAGGCTATGGTTTTTCCTGTGGTCATGTATGGATATGAGAGTTGGACTGTGAAGAAGGCTGAGCACCGAAGAATTGATGCTTTTGAACTGTGGTGTTGGAGAAGACTCTTGAGAGTCCCTTGGACTACAAGGAGATCCAACGAGTCCATTCTAAAGGAGATCAGCCCTGGGATTTCTTTGGAAGGAATGATGCAGCTGAAACGCCAGTACTTTGGCCACCTCATACGAAGAGCTGACTCATTGGAAAAGACTCTGATGCTGGGAGGGATTGGGGGCAGGAGGAGAAGGGGACGACAGAGGATGAGATGGCTGGATGGCATCACTGACTCGATGGACATGAGTCTGAGTGAACTCCGGGAGTTGGTGATGGACAGGGAGGCCTGGAGTGCTGTGATTCATGGGGTGGCAAAGAGTCGGACGTGATTGAGTGACTGATCTGATCTGACTTCCTTGTACGTGCTCTAGATATCTGTTTTTTTACAATCTCAGATCAGGGATAAAGAAATATAATGCACAGTCCTCAATGTCAAACCTTCAGGCCTTTCATGACTCTGTTTAGCCCCACAGCTAGTGACAACCTTTCTCAGCAACTCCCTCAAGACTCTGGTTATGAGAACCTTCACTAATGGCATTCCATCAGTCATATCTGTACTTCAACATCTTGTTTTCAAGATGTTTTTCCATGATATACTTTTTACTGCTCTCAGCCCTTTGCCTGGGGGTGATGAGAAAGTCATTCTTATTTTTCAAAGAAGCCCTGTTAATTATAGTACAGGCCTGTGCATAGCATATTCCCTACACCAAGGAAGTCCTATAAGTGATTATAAAATATTAAATATGTCAAAATTTGTGAATCAGTATTAACGCTATTTTTAAAAGAGAAAATTTAAGGTAATTTGCCATAAACAATTTAAGTGTTAGTCGTTAAGGTCTGTCCGACTCTGTGCGACCCCAGGGACTGTAGCCCCCCAGACTCCTCTGTCCATGGGATTTTCCAGGCAAGAACACCGGAGTGGGTTGCCATGCCCTCCTTCAGGGGATCTTCCCCACCCAGGGATCAAACCGGATCTCCTGAATAACTGAAGGTGAAAATGAACAATTAAAGGAATGAACTTAGCATTTACTCTTTTTCTTCTTCCTTCTCCCTCTCCCTCTCCCCTCCCTCTTTCTCCGCTTCTTTAGGAGAGTCGGCGACAACGTCGTTGCTTCGGGGAAGGGAGTCGTCCAAGGGCTGTGGGTGAGGCAGGTCCGCTTCTTCTCCACCATCACAGGCTGCGGGCTGCGCAGGACGGCGCGCGCTCTGCGGATGGCGGCCGCGCGCAACTCCGGCGGCTGCGGTGGATGGCCCGGGCGGTCGTGGGGCTGGTGGTCCGCACGTATAAAGGGGCCTGCTTTCGCGGGCCGGAACTCCGCTCCATCACCACCTGACCCCTCTGCAGTCAGCAGCGGCTCCGCACTCGCAGTCTTGGGATGAATGAGCCCGTCTTAACTGAAGGCGTTGCGGGCCTTCGGCCTATTGGGTTCGGTGCTGAGTCTGCTTATTCCTCCTGACCTAAAGGCTGGAGGTTCCACACGCGCATCCCTTGCTTATGAGCCTACAGGGCGGCAGCTCCTCTCCTTGCGACGGACGGACACGGGAAAAAGCGAAAAGTTCGTTATATAGACTATGCCAGTTAAGAAATACAGAAAACTGATGCTGATGGCAGGCAGGAAAATATACCACTTAAGACCTGCTTTTATGAAGTCTTCTGCTAGTAGTGAGGCTCTGATGTCACCATGAAGGGATTTAGTGCTTTTCTAGATATAAGGAGATGCAAGGATTGAGATCATAACGTGAAAGTGAAAGTCGCTCAGTCATATCCGACTCTTTGCGACCCCATCAACTATACAGTCCATGGAATTCTCTAGGCCAGGATACTGGAGTGGGTAGCCATTTCCTTCGTTTGGGCATCTTCCCAACCCAGGGATCAACCCAGATCTCCCACATTGCAGGCAGACGCTTTACCCTCCGAGCCACCAATGGCAATCCACTCCAGTACTCTTGCCTAGAAAATCCCACGGAGGGAGGAGCCTGGTATCCATGGGGTCGCAAAGAGTCGGACACGACTGAGCAACTTCACTTTCACTTTTACTTCACCTTTATGAAGTCACTACCACCAATCCTCTTTACCAGCAAAACAACAGTTACCAAGTTACCAGAAAACGTTAGTAATAACTCCAACTCCAGTGCAACACCATAGGATTTGTTGAAGCCTTTGCTTTCCAACTCCACCAGCAAGAAATCTGGCTCCTGCTAATCTCAATATAGTAACGTATTTGTGAAGTCCTCTTGTTGTTGCTGTTGTTGTTCAGTCACTAGCTCTTTTTGGACTCTTTGCGACCCCATGGACTGCAGCACACCAGGCTTCCCTGTCCTTCACTATCTCCCAGAGTTTGCTCAAACATATGTCCATTGAGTCGGTAATGCCATCTAACCATCTCATCCTCTGTTGTCCCCTTCTCCTGCCATCAATCTTTCTCAGCATCAAGGTCTTTTCCAATGAGTCAGCCACTTCAGGTGGCCAAAGTACTGGAGCTTCAGCTTCAGTATCTGTCCTTCCAATGAATATTCAGAGTTGATTTTCTTTAGGATTGACTGGTTTGATCTCCTTGTAGTAAAAGGGACTCTCCAGCACCACAGTTCAAAAACATCAATTCTTTGGCACTCAGCCTTCTTTATGGTCCAACTGTCACATCCAAACATGAGTACTGGAAGAACCATAGCTTTGACTGTACAGCAAAGTCCAGCAACTTTGCCTTGCCAACAAAGTCCCCTGTACACAGTCTATTTCCTGACCTTACCAGGCTGCCTTCTGAGTTGGCTGTCTCAGGATGAAATGACCCTGCCATCTGGCCCTTGTCAAGTTAGCCCTCCTGTCAGATTCCACATGTGAACTGTTTGTACCAATATGTATGCCCTTGGTTCTCTAGACAAATGACTCCAACCAGAAACAACTTTGCCTCCCAGAGGACTTTGGACAGTGTGTGGAGACATTGTTGGTTGTCACAAGGAGGCTACTGACATCTAGAGGCCAAGGATATTGCTAAACATTCTGCCATGCACAGGCAACCCCCCTTCCCCCCACCCCCGACAGAACCATCGGATTCAAAATTTCGAAAGTACTGAGGTTGAGACTATAATGCATCTCATTGATAATTTGTATATTATTATGTGGGAAATTATAATAACTTAGTTATGGCTCAGCAGGTAAAGAATCTGCCTGCAGTGCCAGAGACAAGCAGACATGGGTTTAGTCCCTCGGTGGGGAAGATCCCCTGGAGGAGGAAAATAGCAGCCCACTCCAGTTATTCTTGCCTGGAAAATCCCATGGACAGAGGAGCCTGGTGGGCTACAGTCCAAGGGGTCGCAAACAGTTGGACATGACTGGGCGACTAAGCACAGATAAGATAAAATATATTATTTTATTGACTTCATTTTTAAGAATTTAATGAGGCTACTAGAAAAAAATTTTCTAAAATATTTATTTATTTGGCTGCACCAGGTCTAGTAGAGGCATGCGGTGTCTTTAGTTGAGGCATGTGGGATCTAGTGCCCAACTGGGCCCCTTGCATTGTGAGCATAGAGTCTTAGCCCCTGGATCATGAAAAGTGAAAGTGAAGTCGCTCAGTCGTGTCCGACTCTAGCGACCCCATGGACTGCAGCCTACCAGGCTCCCCTGTCCCTGGGATTTTCCAGGCAAGAGTACTGGAGTGGGTTGCCATTGCCTTCTGCATGAGGGAAGCCCCTACTAGAAAATTGTTCCTTACAAATGTGACATTTGCTGCTTCCAGGATTCCCTCAGGAGGCATTATATCTGGCTGTCTTTTTTTATTCTGTTTTCTTTTTTGTAATTGTTTTCTTGGTTGCCCTTTTTAAAAATTGATATAGTACTATAGATACCATCTTTCTAAGTCTTGCTAAATTTAAGAACTTTCATTCAAAGACACCTTTTGGTATGTATTTAAGAGAATCCTGGCTTTCGTGCCTTCCCCTGCAAAAAGGAAAAAAAAAATCTGTACGCCCAACGTGGGGCTCGAACCCACGACCCTGAGATTAAGAGTCTCATGCTCTACCGACTGAGCTAGCCGGGCTCACAGGGAGTCTACACCCTTCAGGAGAAAGTGTGCACCTACTACCTGACAAGACCCTGAAGATGAAGTGGGACCACCACCAACAGCTGCTGCGGGAGGATAAGAGTCCGGTCGGAGCAGGGACTCCTTGGGCTGGGAGCCAGCGAAACCCACCGAACTGGGCTGCACCGCCTGGCGGGGAGCGTGCATTTTCCCATAAGCTCTGGACCCCAAACGTGTCCCAACATACCAGAGGTCACTCGCCTAATAGAGTCATCCATTCACTCAAGTGTTGATTGAACGCTTAATGTATGCCAAGCACTGAGGATACCGCAGTTGACAAATTAGATTTTTAAGAAAGAGGAAGAAAGGGGGCCAGACTCCAGATCAAAGGAAATTGCTGCTGTTCATTTTTGTTTCCTTCTTCACCAGACTCGACGCCTGCAGTTTTTTAACACAACAGGCAAGCAGGAAGTGCGGTAGGAGTCTTTTAAGGGGCGATTCTCTCTTCCCTGTTAGGAAACTTGCCCTGCCCTCTTCAGTTATTAAAAGAAGAAAGAAAGAGAAAAGAAAATAGATGTTTCTGAGGACATGGGGCGCTTTCTCCTGGCCTGTGATTATAAAAAGTCACAAAAGTAGCTATACTGAAATAACAGAAGTCCAGGCAGAAAATCACCCACAGTCCTAACCCAGATCAAGTCAACGTTATCATTGCCCCCCTTACTTTCAATTCTCCCCTAAGTACCCCTTCAGTTCTTACACCCACATTTCAAAGGGGCAAGCTCTGCTGTCCACATTTTCTGTTTAGTTTTTGATCTGTGTATTTCTGCATTTTGCTAGCGCTTCTTTTTTTCTCCCCTTCCTTCCTGGGTCCTTCCACACCTGATTCCTTTCTGTACAGTCATGCAGGGACAGCTGCAGCTTAGGAGTTACTGTTTGTTATGTAAGAAATGCATCAAGCACGCCTTTCAGAGCAAGAACTTCCAAGTCGACTGGGATAGACTGAACATTCTTTTCTGAGGTTGAACACTATTAATGAAGGAAAGTATATTCCATCTGTCTCCCACAGATGGCCATTCCCATCTCCCTTTTATTTATTATTTACCAAACTCTGCTGCAATAAAAACATCCTTGTACTTACATCAGTCGTTTTATCTCTGAGACAGATTCAAAGAATTGGAATTAGAGGATCAAAGAATAGACTGCTTTGCAAAATTCGAACGAAACCACACATATTCCCACATTAAGATGTATGTGTAACCACATATTTTTTTCCCATTTAGATGTACGGGAACGCCGTCTTTGTCCTTCCTTGTTAGAGACTGTGGGGAATCTTTGTATCTTACGATCTATTATGATCTATTTATCTAATGATCCAAAATGCAACTCTCCATTTAAGGAAAGACAGGCCATCTTTCATACTACCCCAGGTGGGACTCGAACCCACAATCCCTGGCTTAGGAGGCCAGTGCCTTATCCATTAGGCCACTGGGGCTGCTGCCAAGACTGTTCCCAAGAACTTGGGAAGAAGGAATAACTAGTGGCCAGTAGTTAGAAAGTGATTCAGGAATTGGTTTGGGTGCTTATTAGAAACCTGGTTGAGTCCTTACAAGGTCCCAGTCTCTGTTCAAGTCGCCAAGGAACAGAGTCCTGAGTGAAACAGACAATCGCGACTCGCGACAGAGCTCCTGTGCGCGCCGCGCCCTCGCCGCCCGCCGCGCCCTCCTCTCCCTGCATTCCCGCGGCTCCTCCAGCGCTCCCCGGAGTCCGGTTTGTCGGCTTCCTCCAGCGGGAGTCTCAGGCTCCGGAACGCCCTGGGTTGTCCTGCGGATGACAGATGCAGCGAGCAGTGAAGGTCCCTGGCTGCATCAGTCCGCGGCGCGTTGGGCAGGACCACCCTGCGGCGTGTGTGATAAACGTTCAGTCCTCCGGGGACGCGGCTGGACAGAAGACCCGGGTGAGCGCAGGGCTGGAAGAAGGCGTGCGGGGCCAACACCGCGAGCAGGGGAGGCGACCCCTCCGCGCCCGCCGAGGCTCAGCCGCAGGTGGCAGTCAGAATTTCCCCCAAAGCCTCCTGCGTTGGGCATCGTCACCCAGGGCTTGGCAACGTCCGGGAGACCGCCAGCCCGCAGAATACGCCCCGCCCGACCTCGCTTTTCCAGGCCAAACCACACCCTTGGAGCTGCCCAAAGCCGAAGTCCGCGGGATTGGGACACACCCCCTGCAATTTCCCTCGCCACCCACCTTTCTTTCTTCACTGAAGTTCATAATTAATCCGAAGGGTAAAAAGTCAGCAGAATCCAGAGCCGCTCAAGATCCGACCCCCACCCCCACCCTACCGCATCCTCTCAGGAGAGCTCCCGGGACCTCAGATTCTCCTCTCGTCACCCCCTATCCCGATTTCATCCTTTGTCACTCGAACAACAAGATTATCCATGCGCAGTCCAGATTCCAATCTCCTTCCATCTCCTCCAATAAGTCCTTTATGACTAAAAAAAAAAAAAAAAAAATCCAGGACAGAATCAGAGGACAAACTTTGATTCAGTTGCCGCGGCTTCTAATCTCCTTTGTCCTGTTGGTCCTGGCAGTCTGGCCACCCGCCCGGATGAAGCGGCGGGCTAGGAGTGGGGGGCGCGAGAGCCACCGGCCCGGAGACCGGGGAGAAACCAGCATGGGAACAACACGGCGGACGCTGAGAGGAAACAGGATGCTGTAGACGTGGGCCCCTTGTGCCTCGGGTGTACTTCGTCCCACGGGTGCGCGCGGTCTCTGCACAGGCTCGCCTTTTAAAGCGATTGTATTTTATTTAGTAAAAGGGGCCGGGAGGAGGAGACGCCGGGGAACACGCATTGCAGAAGCAGCTGGCGGCGTTGTGGCGGGACGAGTGTGTTCCTGTTCATACTCGTCTTTGGGGGTCACAGATTCCAGGGGGGACCCAGGAGCAGATCCTGGGCTCTGCCTCGGTCTCCCGGAGCCCAAGGCGGTCACGTCTGCCGAGATTGGCAGGTGTCCCTGGCCCCACGGCAACTTCGGGCCGCCATCGTCTCTCTGGTTTGCCACATCCGTTTAAATTGGGCCCGGAATTTCTTGACTTTTCCAAAAGCAAGCTCTTCACTGCCTTGAGGTTTGTTTGTTTTTTATATCCAACATTTTCAGCTGTTTTTATAAAGAGGGTTGGTCCCCAAAACCCATTTGTGTTACTGGAAACCTCGACTCTGCCAGGGTGTTTTTCTTTATAACTTCTTTAAAACTGTTTATAGTTTTTTAACCAATGAGTTAAAGTGTTTTTGTTTGTTTTTAACAAATTTGGAGAGAGATGGTTCCCCCACTCCCTCCAGGAAATCAAATCCAATAGTCGAATCAGCCTTGGAGTTCTGCAGCAGACTCTGGAAAAAGAGGAGATTTGGCCTGAGGGATGGCCCTGCTCTCCGTCAGTGGTGACGCAGACCTACAGGGTGACTGACCCTGGCATGTGGTTGCCCCTGGAAGTGGGGAAAGCAGCTCTCCAGATTTGGAGCTCCTTAAGGGTCAAATTCAAACTCCACCTGGACCCCCAGCCGCCAAAAATGGGGCCCAACACAGCCTGAGGTTCAGAGCGGGGGACAGGACCCCTATCCTGACAGCATGGGCCCCAGATCTCCGTGCCCAACCCTGGCTCCCAGAACCCTTCCCTGACCTGGGGCTCTGAAGCCAGGGCAGACCTGGGAGTGCCCAGGTGAGGGGTGACAGTAGACGGAGAGAAGGAGGAAGAGAAGTGAATCAAGAAAGAGGAGGAAGGCCTTGGGTGCCGGAGTCAGGCCCAATACATTACTGGACACTTAGCAGGAATGTTTGAGTCTCAGTGGAGTAATTAATTGCTGGACTCGAAGCCTGAAAGGTAGGTGATCTGGGGAGACTGTTTCAGGTTTTCTCCCCTGCCGGCCTTAACCTGACCGAAGCCCCGAAGAAATTGCTCCGCACGGTGATGTCCACACCCCTGAATCCCCAAGACTCCTACTAAAAGTTTAAAAGTATCTGGAAACAGCTTGAAGCTTTTAAATGTTTTCTCTAATTCTCTCGAAGTGTGGAGCTTTGAAGTACAAGATCTGGGGACTTGGAATCCCCAAGACTCCTACTAAAAGTTTAAATGTATCTGGAAACAGCTTGAAGCTTTTAAATGTTTTCTCTAATTCTCTCGAAGTGTGGAGCTTTGAAGTACAAGATCTGGGGACTTGGCGTAGTTCTCAAATCTCTAGAGAAGAGCTGTTTTCATGTAAAAACGGAAATAAACGGGCTCGTCCGGGATTTGAACCCGGGACCTCTCGCACCCTAAGCGAGAATCATACCCCTAGACCAACGAGCCACACAAATTGTACCCTCTGGGTCTCTTCTGTGACTCCGTGGCATCCCCGATATGGAATTCGGGAGACCAGTAAGGTGGGGCGGGGAGGAAACTCCAATTTCAGACCCATGGGAAAGTGTTGAGCTCATAGATTGGTGGGCAAGGGGAGGACGCCAGAGCTTCCTGTGCCAGCAAGTTGGGAAGCAGCCCCTGGACCCTACCCGCACCCCCGCCCCCAAGCAAGTGTAGTGGTCCCTGTGCTCAGATTGCAATAAGCCCAACGCCGGGAAAGACGGGCTACACTAGCATCCCGGCTTGGCCTTTAGGTGACTTTGCTGACACTTCTTGCAGCCAGGAACATGCTTGAGGAGGAGCTGGGGTAAAAGCCAGCAAGGAGCTGTGGGTCCGGCTGGGCAGTTGAGTGCCCTTTGATGGCAGGTCACAGGATTGCCTTGCTTGGAAAAGGCGCTCCCCAAGGTGTAGTATCCTGGTATTCATCTGATGCTCACTGATGCTCACCTGCTGAGTTTCTCCGGACTCCAAAAGGTGCAAACGAAGAAAAGACAACGCCCAACGTGGGGCTCGAACCCACGACCCTGAGATTAAGAGTCTCATGCTCTACCGACTGAGCTAGCCGGGCAACCATGAAGAAACCCTACCCTTGCATACATTGATGGGGTAATGTGAAGGTGATGGGACCTAGGTGACGGGTACTGACTTAGACGTGGACATCAGGGTCGGGTGGTCAGTAGCCAAAGGTTCCAGGGCCTCACAGGGAGTTCCCGCTTCAAGCTCCACTCTCCATCTACGATCCCTTCTATGATAACAGTTCCTCTAGTCCAGGACTTCCCTCACCACCCCGTAGCTGGGGAACCCAGTCTGGCCCCTGTGCCCACCCAGCTCACCTGACGGTGGGCTTAGGGAGGAGGAGCTGGGCGAAGTCGCACAGAGAGAGCAGCACAAACCTAGGGCGAAATGCACAATTGACCCCTGGGGTGACATCTGGATTATTTCCAGTTTCTTGGCTGTTTTGAATAAAACAACTATAGACTTGTGTACAGATTTTTGTGTGAACAGAAAGAAGTCTTCATTTTTCTGAGATAAATACCCAAATTGCTGGGTTATATGGTGGTTATAAGTTTAGTTTTTAAAAGAAATGCCACAGTGTTTTCTAGCACGAGTGTACGATTTTACATTCCCACCAGCAATGTATGGGGTGACTCACTGTCTCCAATAAAATGTTCAACAGAAGTAGAGAGTGTCAGCATCCTTGTTGCATTTCTAACCTCAGATAGAATATTTTCAAGGTTTCACCACAAACTTGAAATTTGCTGCAGTATTTTGTAGATAATTTGGGCAAGTTATGGGTACTAACAGCTTTCACAAAGTTATTTAGAATATACTTTTATTATCTTCTTAATTTATCCAATAACTGTAAAGTCATTCTCTAACATGGGTTATGTGTATCTTCTGTCATTATTTCTTATTCAGTTTTTGCAGAGTTCATCAATAGCATTAACTTTTTGTCATTAATCTCTATTGTATGCTTGTATGCTTGTTTTCAACATCATTATTGTCTTTTTTTTTTTTTTAGTTCAACCAGTTTATTGCTACCAACCATCTCCCTCCAGCCTCATGTATGAGTGCTCAGTCATGTAACTCCATGGACTGCAGTCCGCCGGGCTCCTCTGTCCATGGACTTTTCCAGGCAAGAGTACTAGAGTGGGTTGCCATTTCCTTCTCCATCAACATCATTATTTTCAGCTCTTCATCGTTTCTCCCCTTGTTCTAATTTATCTGGGTTTATTTTTTGCTGTACTTTTTCTAATTTCTTGTCATTAGCTTTAAGCTTGTCTTCTTTATTATACACATCTAAGGCTATCAATTTTCCTCTAACTACTGCTTTAGCTGTGTCTTAAAGGTTTTGATATATAGTATTTTTCATCATCATTTACTTCAAAGTATTTTAAATCCTACTGTAATTTCTTCCTCAACTCATATAACTTCTAGAAGTGTATTGCTTAATTTGTAATATTAGGATATTTTAGGTTTTTTGTTTATTGTATATTATTTATTTTGACGTATTTTTAGTTTACCATTTCTTTCATATTTTGAAACCATTGCATACATCTATTGAGATTTGTTTCACTTTTTGCGTATTTTTAAACAAATACAGTCCTGTTTCATTCTTCTAGAGCATTTTACATAGCTTCGGTTCTCAAATATATTTTCATTATTGTCTTTCATATCTTTATACATAGTAAGGATAGTTGTGTTATAATCTGTATCTATTAATCTTAGCATTTTTCCAACTTTATTTTCACGTCTATTGTTCACTGGTTGTTGCTCATGATGCCTAGTTTCCTTGTTATTTTTCATTGTGGCGTCCCATGGCACTCTTTCCAGCATATGCTGAAGACATCCCGGCAAGCACCTGAGACCCCACAGTGGGGTGGGGGTCCCAGTGTCCACCTCTTGCACCTCAAAGGCGGCCTCCGCAGAACAGGGCAGAGGGGATTTGGCTCCTGTCAGGCGCTGGGGCCCAGGACCTTGGGTACCCAGGGGTGCCGGAAGTCCCTGGACTCCTGCTGACTTCCGGCAAGGAAGGAGGGAAGACGCATGAGTCCACGCCAGGTAGAGTGACTGGATTTAGAGTGATGCGAATGCCTGCAGCCCATCGCCTCTCCCCAAGTGGATGCCTTGCCCTCTTGACTAGGGACTGTGGGGCCCAGGCTTGACAGTTCAGAGGCCTCCAACCGAGTAAAAACTGGCTCTTTATGTACAGAGGAAGGAAACACCTCTCCAGTCTTCCGTGCCTGGAACTTGGACTAACAAAGCAGCTTGTGGCCAGATTCGTGGAGACACTTTAGCTCCTGGGCCTCAAAAAAAGTTTTAAAATGACAAGGGGAAGCACAGAGTGGCTCCTGAGACCCGCCGACTGGGGAAGAAAAATAGGGCTCGTCCGGGATTTGAACCCGGGACCTCTCGCACCCTAAGCGAGAATCATACCCCTAGACCAACGAGCCACATGCTTATGCATTTTGGATTTCCTCTTCCACCCGTGGGATCGCGGCTGGACCGGCCATGCCATGGAACTGACGCGGAATGGAGACTCCAATTTCAAGCCCACTGGGAAATGTAGAATCCCAGGACTGATGGACCCGGAGAAAACTGAGCGCTCCCCCAATCCGGAGCCCCGCGTCGCCTCCCCTCGGCCCTAGGACGACAGAGAGCCCCGGCCCAGGAAGGGCGGCCGGCCTCTGTCCCCGGGCCGCTCATCGGTCATCGGTCACTTCGCAGGCCTCCTCGCAGCCGCGAGCGCAGGGAACCTGCTGGACAAAGCCGGCGAGGGACTCCGGGGTGCGCGGGAGAGCTCGAGAGCGGGCGGGGGCGCGGAGGGTCCCGGAGCCGCGATCTCTGGGACGCTCGCTTTGGGGGCGGCCGAACCCCCAAGACGTGGCCCCCGGTGATCGCTCAACAAACGCCGGCGGAGTGCACGGAGGGGACACCGCCTCGGCCTCGGCCTCCCGCGCTGCTCTCGCTTCTCCCGGGTCGGCTCCCAGCTCCCGCCCCCGCAGGTCAAAACCTAGAAAGCGCGTTTCGGACGCGGGGCCCCCAACCCACAAGGTTGACTGTGAGAATCGCTTTGTTCTACCGACTGATCCAGCAAAGGTCCCGGCCTCAAATGCCCTAGGATGGCCTGATCTGGGGGTGGTCCCTAGAGGGGGGCGGGTTAGCCCATCAACCAGACCGCGCACCAGGACGGGTCACGATGCCCCTCCCAACCCAGCTGGGGGAGGAGGCGGGCCCTGCAGTCGGGCTGGGGAGGAGGAGGCCGCCCTCGGAGCAGCGAGAGCCCGCGTCCAGGAGTCGGGGGTCAGGTCGGGGCAGAGTCTGCAGTCGATATGTTCTCCCTCGACGTCCAGCCACTCCCCAGCCCCTCCGGATACTTAGCCCCATTTCTTCACCCTCTCATCAGGGAAAGCCCCGGGGACGATACCCCGACACAAGAATGAAATTGTGCCCAGGGAAGCCCGGGAGTCTCTTTCTCTCTCCCCGCCTCCCCGCCACTAAAATGCAACTTTAAGTTACAGTAGGGCTGATTGGGGGCTGGAGCAGTGAGTGATCCTCCCGAATCATCAGAGACCTGGAGCCCTAAGGCAGCCTACGAGGCACTTTCCTTTACTCTGTTTGCAGGAGCGTTACCGCATGTCCCTCTCTCTGAGGACGCTGTCTAGTCTGCGTCTCCCCGATGCTTCCACAAGACCAAACCTCAGTCCTCCGCTTAAAGAAAAGGGACGGGCTCGTCCGGGATTTGAACCCGGGACCTCTCGCACCCAAAGCGAGAATCATACCCCTAGACCAACGAGCCACTTCATCATTCCCTCTCTCGCCTCCAGTCCTTCTGCAGGTGACTCCAGTGAAGCTCGCTGCCATAGCTCAGATGTCAGCGTGCGCACCGGAGAATCCGGCTCTCGGGGATCGCCGGGTCGCGGGTTCGAAGCCGCAGTCCGGTTTCAGAGCGACGTTTCGATTATCTGCTCCTCGTGCGGCGGGAACTGGAGGAAGACACCCCCCCACCCCCACCCCCCGATCCAGCTGCAGCTTTGCTCAGTTCTGCCTCAAATAGAGGCAGGAGATTTCCCTCCCAGAACACCTCGCCCGCAAGAGGCCTCTCTTAGGGACCGAAGGGTCCCTGGGCCTGAGGCAAAACAGACTCTGGAACTACTGAACAACCCTATATCCCTCTACTTAATCGACACCTGAACCAAATTTCTCCCCCAACAGAGCAGTCTCTGAGCGAGAGGAGGAGGAGGTTCCTCAGGACCGCTTATTGTCCAGGGGTAGGAGTCTCCATTAGGTGCAAGAGGGTCAAATTCCCAGAGCAGTCTAGGTCTTCACACCTTTTAATTTGGGGGACTTATCAGCCTTTAAGGGCGCTGGTTCTTCCCTTGTCCTGAACTTACTCTCCTAGCCTTCCAGAAATGGGAGTCTAGAAGTTCCCATGTGAGTCCCAACCGTTACAAGAAGCAGACAAGGCGAGGGCAGGGCCCAGCGTGGCTTTCTATGGTGAGCAGGAATCTGTTTATGTCTGCACCCTGTGCCTCCAACAGGGCACTTTTTAGTCGGGAATGGACAGCTGGGAGCAGAAAACCAGCACACGTGGCACTGGAATCCACAACAAGCAGCAAAAACTACGCCCAACGTGGGGCTCGAACCCACGACCCTGAGATTAAGAGTCTCATGCTCTACCGACTGAGCTAGCCGGGCGGCTGAGGGTACCCGACTATGGCCAGGTTTCCGAAGTTGACGGGCTGTGGACCGCCCCAAACGAAAGTATGGAGCAGGTACCAGGGTCAGTGGGTAAGTGGAGTGCCTGGATTTGAGGTGGGGGTGGGCTCCGGCTGCAAACGCCAGCAGCGCATCGCCTCTCTCCACGCCGATGCCTTGGCCTCCTGACCGAGAACCTTCGGGTCCAGGCTTGACGGTTCTGAGACCTGCCACCGGCGAAGAACGGGCTCCCGATGCAGAGGAAGGAAACATCTCTGTCTTCCGTTCCTCGTTCCTCCAGCACAGGCTGACACTGTAGCTTGTTAGGAGACTCACGGAGACACTTTGGCTACTGGGTCTCAATGAAAAATTTTAAAACGACAATGGAAGGGCTCAGAGTGGGCCCTGAGACCCGCAAGTGGGGAAGAAAAGCAGGGCTCGTCCGGGATTTGAACCCGGGACCTCTCGCACCCAAAGCGAGAATCATACCCCTAGACCAACGAGCCGCACACACCTGGCTCCCTCCCGCGGTCCTTCCGCAGGTGACTCCGGTGAAGCTCGCCGCCATAGTTCAGTTGTCGGTGTCCCCACCTGCGAACCCCAGGTCACAGGTTCGTAGCTGCAGTCCAGTTTCAGAGGGACGGTTGGATTATCTGCTCCTCGTCCGGCGGGAGCTGGAGGAGACCCCGCAGCTGCAGCTCTGCTCAGTTCTGGCCTCAAACGGAGGCAGGAGACTCCGCGCGCCCAGGGCACCTCGTCTGCAAGAGGCCTCACCTAGGGACCGAGTGAGGGAGGCCTGAGTGAGGGAGGCGGGCAAAACAGATTCTGGAAGAATCCTATATTCCTCTAGTTAATCGACACCTGAATCCAATTCTGCCCCAACGGAGCAGCGTGACTGAACTAGAGGAGGAGCGGCGGGCGGTTTCCAGCCATGGCTCCCTGATCCAGGGGAAGGAGGAGGGGCTCAGGTTTTCACACTTTGTTTTTTTAAATTGGGACCAGTGTTCCCTGAGGAGGAAAACCCCTGTGAGCCTTAAATGGCGTTGATTCTTGCCTTGTCCTGATCGGCTTACTTTCTTGACCTTCCAGGAATAGGAGTCTACAAGCCCCCATGAGAGACCCAACCGGTACAAGGCGCTGACAAGGACGAGGGCAGGACCCAGCATGGCTTCCGCTGTTGTTCAGCCGCTCAGTCGTGTCCGACTCTATGTGATCCCATGGACGTCAGCACGCCAGGCCTCCCCGTCCATCATCAACTCCAGGAGTTTGCTCTAACTCACGGTCATTGATTCAATGATGCCATCCAACCATCATCCTCTGCCACCCCCTTCTCCTCCTGCCTTCAGTTTTTCCCAACATCAGGGTCTTTTCCAATGAGTTGGCTCTTGGCATCAGGTGGCCAAAGGATTGGAGCTTCAGCATCAGTCCTTCCAATGAATATTCAGGGTTGATTTCCTTTAGGATGGACTGGTTTGATCTCCTCGTAGTGCAAGGGAGTCTTAAGGGTCTTCTCGAACAACACATTTCAAAAGCATCAATGGAGATCAGAAATTTGTGTGTGTCTGCACCCTGTGCCTCCAACAGGGCACCTTTTAGTCGGAAATGGACACCTGGGAGCAGAAGACCAACCCATGTGGGGCAGGAATCCAAACAGGCGGCAAAAACTACGCCCAACGTGGGGCTCGAACCCACGACCCTGAGATTAAGAGTCTCATGCTCTACCGACTGAGCTAGCCGGGCGGCCGCACAGAGCCACCTGCAGACAGGTGTCGGAATTTGACGGCTGTGCTGCTGCTGCTGCTAAGTCGCTTCAGTCGTGTCCGACTCTGTGCGACCCCAGAGACGGCAGCCCACCAGGCTCCCCCGTCCTTGGGATTCTCCAAGCAAGAACACTGGAATGGCTTTCCATTTCCTTCTCCAGTGCATGAAAGTGAAAAGTGAAAGTGAAGTCGCTTAGGTTGTCTACTTGAAAGTTATACAGTCGTGTCCGACTCCCAGCGACCCCATGGACCGCAGCCCACCAGGCTCCTCTGTCCATGGGATTTTCCAGGCAAGAGTACTGGAGTGGGCTGCCATTGCCTTCTCCCACGGCTGTGGACCGCCTCAAATGCAGGATGGAGTAAGTCCCGGGGTCAGCGGGGCCATGGGGTGACTGGATTTGAGGCGGGGCTGGGCTCCAGACGCAAACGCCAACAGCGCATCACCTCTGCACGCCGATATCCTGGCCTCCTGACCTGGGACTGTGGGGCCCAGGCTTGACGGTTCAGAGACCTGCAAGCTAAGAACCACCGGCTCTTGATGCAGAAGAAGGGAACCTCTCTCAGTCTTCCGTGCCTGAAACTCGGACTGAAAATGTAGCTTGTTAAGACACTCGTGGAGACACTTTGGCTACTGGGCCTCAATGAAAATTTTGAAACGACGACAAGGGGAGGCACAGAGTGGACCCTGAGACCCGCAAGTGGGGAAGAAAAGCAGGGCTCGTCCGGGATTTGAACCCGGGACCTCTCGCACCCTAAGCGAGAATCATACCCCTAGACCAACGAGCCGCACACACCAAGGTTTTTAGCTCCCCTCTCTGATGCCGTGGTGTCTAGGAGCTGGACCCGCGACGCCAGTGAAGTGGTGCAGAAGGGAGACCCCAATTTCAGACCCACTGGGAAGTGCGGGGTTCCAAGAATGATGCGCGCGGAGAAAACCCAGCGCTCCCGGGCCGGCAAAACGGACAGAAGCCCCTGCGCTCCGACAGCCCGGGGTCCGCGCCGCCTCTCCTCCGCCGTCGGACGACAAAGAGCCCCGGACCAGGAAGGGCGTTCGGCCTCTGTCCCCGCGCCGCTCATCGGTCACTTCGCAGGCCACCTCGCAGCCGCGAGCGCAGGGGACCCGCTGGACAAAGCCGGCGAGGGACTCCGGGTCGCGCGTGCAGGTGGGGAGCGCTCGAGAGCGGGCGGGGGCGCGGAGGGTCCCGGAGCCTCGATCTCTGGGACGCTCGCTTTGCGGGCGGCCGAACCCCCAAGACGTGGCTCCCTGTCATCGCTCAACAAACGCTGGCAGAGTGCATCGAGGGGACACCGCTTCCGCCTCGGCCTCCCGTGTTGCTCGCGCTTCTTCCGGTGAGCTCCCTGATCCCGCCCCCGCAGGTCAAAACCAAGACAGCCCTCTTCGGACTTGGGGCCCCCAACCCCTGAGGCTGAATGTGAGAGTCGCTTTGTTCTACTGACTGATCCGGCCGGACAGCAGCGGTCCGGGCCTCAGATGCCCTAGGCGCGCCTTGCGTCTCCCCGAAGCTTCCACCAGGTCTGCCTTCAGTCCTCCTCTTAAAGAAAAAGGACGGGCTCGTCCGGGATTTGAACCCGGGACCTCTCGCACCCAAAGCGAGAATCATACCCCTAGACCAACGAGCCAACACACACCTCCCACCCCCTCCCCCCGTCCCTCTGCAGGTGACTCCCGAGAAGCTCGCCGCTGTAGCTCAGTTGTCAGTGTGTGCACCTGCGAAACCCGCTCTGTGGGTTCTTGAGGTCGCGGGTTCGTAGCCGAACTCCGGTTGCAGACAGACGGTTAGATTATCTGCTCCTCTTGCGGCGGGAGCTGGAGGGAGACCCCGCAGCTGCAGCTCTGATCAGTTTTGGCCTCAAATGGAGGCAGGAGACTGGCCGCCCAGAACACCTCGCCTGCAGTCGTCCTCACACGGGGACCGATGGGGGGCGGGGGGCGGGGGGAGGCGGTGCCTGGGCCTCCTGAGGAAGTGAGGAAAACAGATTCTGGAAGAACCCTAGATTTCTGAATCCAATTCTGCCCCAACGGTGCAACGTGTCTGAGCGAGAGGAGGAGGGGGAGGCGGTTTCCGGCCATGGATCCCAGGTCCAGGGGAAGGAGGAGGGGCTCAGGTTTTTACACTTTTTTGTGTTTTGATTGGGACCAGTCCTGGTGGGCTGCTGTCTATGCGGTCGCACAGAGTCGGATACGACTGAAGCGACTTAGCAGCAGCAGCAGCAGTGTTCCCTGAGGAGGAAAACCCTTGTGACCCTTAAAGGGCGTTGGTTCTTGCTTTGTCCTGACCTGCTTACTCCCTTGATCTTCCAGAAATGGGAGTCTAGCTATCCCGAATAGAGGCCCATCTGCTACAAAGAGCAGACAACTCTGAGGGCAGGACCCAGGCTGGCTTCCTAAGGTGAGCAGGAATCTGTATGTCTGCACCCTGTGCCTCCAACAGGGCAGTTTTAAATCGGAAATCTACAGCTGGGAGCAGAAGACCAACCCACGTGAGCCAAGAATCCAAATAGGTGGCAAAAACTACGCCCAACGTGGGGCTCGAACCCACGACCCTGAGATTAAGAGTCTCATGCTCTACCGACTGAGCTAGCCGGGCGGCTGCACAGAGCCGTCTGCAGACAAGTGTCAGAACTTGACAGCTGTGGACCGCCCCAAATGACAGGATGGAGTAAGTCCCGGGGTCAGCGGGGCCATGGGGTGACTGGATTTGAGGCGGGGCTGGGCTCCAGACGCAAACGCCAACAGCGCATCACCTCTCTGCACGCCAATATCCTGGCCTCCTGACCTGGGACTGTGGGACCCAGGCTTGACGGTTCAGAGACCTGCAAGCGAAGAACCACCGGCTCTTAATGCAGAGGAAGGGAACCTCTCTCAGTCTTCCGTGCCTGGAACTCGGACTGAAAAAGTAGCTTGTAAAGACACTCGTGGAGACACTTTGGCTACTGGGCCTCAATGAAAATTTTGAAACGACGACAAGGGGAGGCACAGAGTGGGCCCTGAGACCCGCAAGTGGGGAAGAAAAGCAGGGCTCGTCCGGGATTTGAACCCGGGACCTCTCGCACCCTAAGCGAGAATCATACCCCTAGACCAACGAGCCGCACACACTACGGGTTTTGGCTCCCCTCTCTGATGCCGTGGTGTCTAGGAGCTGGACCCGCGACGCCAGTGAGGTGGTGCCGAAGGGAGACCCCAATTTCAGACCCACCGGGAAGTGCGGGGTTCCAGGAATGACGCGCGCGGAGAAAACCCAGCGCTCCCGGGCCGGCAAAACGGACAGAAGCCCCTGCGCTCCGACAGTCCGGGGTCCGCGCCGCCTCCCTTCCGCCGTCGGGCGACAGAGAGCCCCGGACCAGGAAGGGCGGTCGGCCTCTGTCCCCGCGCCGCTCATCGGTCACTTCGCAGGCCACCTCGCAGCCGCGAGCGCAGGGGACCCGCTGGACAAAGCCGGCGAGGGACTCCGGGTCGCGCGTGCAGGTGGGGAGCGCTCGAGAGCGGGCGGGGGCGCGGAGGGTCCCGGAGCCTCGATCTCTGGGACGCTCGCTTTGCGGGCGGCCGAACCCCCAAGACGTGGCCCCGGGTGATCGCTCAATAAATGCCGGCGGAGTGCATCGAGGGGACACCGCCTCCGCCTCGGCCTCCCGTGCTGCTAGCGCTTCTCCCGGCTCAGCTCCCCGCTCCCGCCCCCGCAGGTCAAAACCAAGACAGCCCTCTTCGGACGTGGGGCCCCCAACCCCCGAGGCTGAATGTGAGAGTCGCTTTGTTCTACCGACTGATCCGGCCGGACAGCAGCGGTCCTGGCCTCAGATGCCCTAGACACGCCTTGCGTCTCCCCGACGCTCCATCAGGTCGACCTGCAGTTCTCCTTTTAAAGAAAAGGAACGGGCTCGTCCGGGATTTGAACCCGGGACCTCTCGCACCCAAAGCGAGAATCATACCCCTAGACCAACGAGCCGACACACACAACAACCCCTCCCCCCTTCCCTCTGCAGGTGACTCCGGGGAAGCTCGCCGTTGTAGCTCAGTTGTCAGTGTGTGCACCTGCAAAACCCGCTCTGTGGGTTCTTGAGGTCGCGGGTTCGCAGCCGAACTCCGGCCTCAGACAGATGGTTAGCTCATTGGCTCCTCCTGCTGTGGGAGATGGAGGGAGACTGGGAAGCTGCAGCTCTCCGTTCTTGGGAGGTCCCTGAAGCCACCCACCCACCTGGCCTCAAGTGGCTGCCGTTGACTCCAGCCCTGCACCTCGCCCGCAGGCGGCTCTCTCCAGGACCTATCGGGGGTGCCTGGACCTGAGGCAAAGAAGACTCTGCAACTACCGGAACAACCTTTTATCCCTCTATTTAATTGACATCTGAACCAAATTCTCCTCCAAACAGAGCACTATCTCAGCAAGAGGAGGAGAAGGCGGAGGTTCCCAGGGAAGGCTCACTGGTTCAGGCGTGAGTGAAAGTCGCTCAGTCGTGTCCGACTCTTTGTGACCCAATGGACTATACAGTCCGTGGAATTCTTCAGGCCAGAATACTGGATCCATAAGCCATTCCCTTTTCCAAGGGATCTTCCCAACCCAGGGAGACGAACCCAAGTCTCCTGCATAGCAGGCGGATTCTTTACCAGCTGAGCCACTAGGAGTCTCCATTAGGAGCAAAAGGGTCGAATTCCCCGGGCAGCCTAGGTCTTCACACTTTTTAATTGGGGGGCTTGTCAGCCTTAACGGGCATTAGTTCTGGCCTTGTCCTGAACTCCTTACTCCCCTCGCCTTCCAAAAATGGGAGTCTACAAGCCCCCACGAGAGGCCCAAACGCTCAAAGGAGAGGACGACAGCGAGGGCAGGACCCAGCATAGACGCCTATGGTGATCAGGAATTTATGTGTTTCCACTCACTGAGCCTTTAACAGGGCAGTTTTTAGTCGGGAGTGGACAGCTGGGAGTAGAAAACTAGCTCACATGGGACAGGAATCCACAATATACAGAGAAAAAAAAAAAGGCAGCGAAAAAGTCGCCCAAAGTGGGGCTCAAACCCACGACGACCCTGAGATTAAGCTAGCCGGGCAGCTGCGCTTTGCCACGTGCTCCGAATTTCCGAAGGTGACTGGCTATAGACCACTCCAAATGACAGGAGAGGGCAGGATCGGGGTCAGAGGGGACATGGAGTCCTCTCCGGGCATTCTGAGTGTCTAGACTGCCTAGAATCTGTGGTGTCCTCAGGCAGAGGAGGAGCTGTGCGGGGCTGCAGTGGGGCTCGGCACTGACGGATGGACGGCGGTTGGCTGGTGGCTCAGCGGCGGCCAGAAGCCCTGCAGCATGGACAGAACTCAGGGCAGACCCAAGGGGGATGATCTCACAACGTGTAGACGGACACTCGGCCCCAAATGAGGATGGGCCCACCTACTTGCTGTTGCCAAATATCTGTTAAAGCCACGTCTGGGCTCAGGATGATGCCAGGGTCTGCTTCAGATTATGGGTATTTTCAGCTGCACAGGTGGCCCTCAACCCGAACCACCAAAGTCAGACGCAGCCTGAGATCCCGGATGTTGCCTGGTACTGAGTTGAATTCGGTCTTTCTCTGGGCTTTGACACAGCCTGAGGCCCACATGTTGACTCCAGTCCCCACCATGAGGCCAGGGGATGTGGGTGTGTCAGCTTGAGGAGGCACCAGGAATATGAGGACACAGCTCCTGCCTCAGGGTGGTGGAAAGCAGGCCTGAGCCGTGGGTTCCTTCTGCCAAAATATTTTGCTGAGCCCCAACTGACTCTGAGTCTGGTCTGATCACTGATGGGAACCCTCAGGATCCAGAGCTAGAAGCTGCCATCTGGGACAAGACTCTTCAGGTTTCTGCCCAAAGTGGGGTGGAAGAGTGTGAGGTGTGGAAGAGTGTGGGACAAGAGTGGGCCCAGGGAGCTGGGAGGGGGCCTCAGAGAGAAAACCAGTGCTTCCAGCAGCCCAGAGTTGCCTGGCTCAGGGAGGTGGCCTGTGGTGGGCAGACAGGATGGAAGCTCAAGCAAGAATTAGTTTTGCAGTCTTGAGACACTGTTCTAAATGATTTACCAAAAAAAAAAAAAAATTAACTTAATATCCCAAGCAAATCTTTGAGGCATGAGCTGCTATTATCCCCACTCTACAGATGGGGCCCTTGAGAGGCCCTTGAGAGCCCAGGCTTGGTGGGTCCAGATCTGTGAAGTCCAGATGGGGAATAGAGGAGCCTGGTCCTGTAGCCCTCCCCCAACCCTAAAAGAACTGCCCAGGATTTGCATCCTGGACCACTCACACCTAGAGGGAGGCTCAAAACCCCAGGCCACCAGCCACTTGGGTGTGGAGATTTCCTAGATCTCCACAAGGTTACTAGAGTGCTCCTGAAACAGGTTCAGGGACAAAGTCTGTGCAGGGAAGTATGGATGTGTGGGTCAGGGACATAGATCAGTCCACAGTGTCCCAAAGTGATACCCAGGGCAAGGGGGGGAGAGCAGGGCTTGGACCCCAGGACTCCCTGTCACTACCTACTCCCTCCTGTCTCAACCCCTTTGCTCTCCATCATAAAGTAAAAGCACCTGGAATCAGAGTCTGTCATTCCAGGCACACCACAAAAATGTCCTGAGGGCAAGGGAAGGGCTTGTCCAGCATTTGAATCTGCCCACAGAGAGGGATCAGAGAAGGCAATGGCACCCCACTCCAGTACTCTTGCCTGGAAAATCCCATGGATGGAGGAGCCTGGTAGGCTGCAGTCCATGGGGTCGCTAAGACAGCGACTTCACTTTCACTTTTCACTTTCATGCATTGGAGAAGGAAATAGCAACCCACTCCAGTGTTCTTGCCTGGAGAATCTCAGAGGTGGGGGAGTCTGGTGGGCTGATGTCTATGGGGTCGCACAGAGTCCAACATGACTGAAGTGACTTAGCAACAGCAGAGAGGGGTAGGATGTGAGTCTCACTTGGTGTGAGGGCACCAGGGGCCCTATGGAACCATCCAAAGCCATCTGAAGAGTATAACTGAGGCACGGAGACCCCAGTCAGTCAGGGAGCAGAACCTACACCACAGCAATAGGGCAGGGACCCCTCCAGGCCTGGCTTTGTCTTTTCTTGTTTAAGACACACCCTCCCTGCTCCCTCTGCCCCGAATGTCTCCTGAGGGGAAAACACACCCCAAATCGGTGTCCTTTCTTCCTCCTCATAGGATAAGGTGACTAAGACTTTGTGTTTGTTTTCTCAGAAAAGTGAAAGTCGCTTAGTCCTGTCTGACTCTTTGCCACCCTCCATGGACTATACAGTCCTTGGAATTCTCCGGCAAGAAAACTGGAGCCATAAACTGTTCCCTTCTCCAGGGGATCTTCCCAACCCAGGGATGGAACTCAGGTCTACCCACATTACAGGTGGATTCTTTACCAGCTGTGCCACCAGGGAAGCCGTTTCTCAGGAAGATTTCTCCAAATCGGATTCGGAGTTATTGAAAAGCCTATGCAAATGACAGGGGTTCCCAAAATAGGAAACCCCGCCCAACGTGGGGCTCGAACCCACGACCCTGAGATTAAGAGTCTTATGCTCTACCGACTGAGCTAGCCGGGCCTTGCTAGAACAGGTCAAGCCCAGGTGACTGGCTGGCTACTCCTACCTCGCCTTTTCTTCCCATCTTCTTCCTCCTGCCAGAGGTTACAGGCACTGAATCGCGGAGCTGCTGTCTTCCACTCTTGACCCAAGTTCTAGGTCCGCAGAGGAAAGTCGGGTCCCCAGTCCCTCGCTCCAGCGAGTACTCGCTGGAGCCTCCACAGCGAGTCCCCTTTGCTCCGGTAGGGGCAATTTGTGGTCTGGGGTCGCAGAGTCCTCAGCCTGGACGCCCGGAGTGCGAGAAGCTGCGACCTCCTCCCTTCCTTAGCATCATCCCAGATCGGGTCCCGGATTCGAGCCCCAAGGGCGTCGTCGTGGGACAAGGTGCCGCGCGCGGCTCGGAGGACGAGTGCGGAGGTTCTGAACTCCATCTCCTTCCCCAACTCGGTCCTTGTCCACAGGTCCCATCCGGGTCCCGTGGTCCCCCGGAGTCTCCAGGTGAGACGAGCAGAGGGTGAGGGACACTTCTTCCAGCAGGAAAAGTCTGTAGCCACCGCCTTCCCTGTGCTGAGCACTAAAAAGGGGGGAGAGGTGATGGATCCCCTCCTCCTGGAGCTTTCCCGGCTTGCCCCTCCTGAAAGCGACAGTGTCTGGAAACTCGGGGATGCCCAAGACTGTCGTGAAGGGCCAGTCGCCCCCAAGGCCAGCACCGTACCCTTAAACCAAAGAGCCAGAACGAAGATGACGCATTCTGGTCCTTGGTCACCCTGACACCGCCCTTCCTCCCCTCTCCCCCGCCCCCCGCCCCGCAACTAGGGCAGAGGCGGGATTCTCTGCTCCGAGAGAGGGAACCTGGGGGAAGTTTCGGTGCCGATACCCTGAAGGGGATGGTGAGGTTATGCTTGGTGTTCTAGGGTCCGAGGTTCGGTGATACACACTCAGGGTGGCTTCCACCACCACCCCCACCTCCACCCCGACTCCCTCCTCCATCCCCACCAGGCGCGGGGGGACTTGGGCAACCCTGGGACCCTAGGGTACCGGGCACAAGGGTGCATATATCCCAAGCCCGTGCTTGTCCCTAAACGAAGGAAGCAGCGCAGCAAAATACCGGAACAGAAGTCTCGCGCTCTAAGTGTAGAAGGGGCGGGTCCTGGACAGGAAGCGAGCGCCTAGAGAGCACGCCCCGGTGGCCTAATGGAGAAGGCACTGGCCTCCTAAGCCAGGGATTGTGGGTTCGAGTCCCACCCGGGGTAATCGGTCACATCTTGGCATCTGTATGTTGGGGTGGCTTCTGTCAGCAAAAACTGTTGTCAACCTCATCCCTGAGAGCTGCACCTTCTAGGACCCCCAAAGTTGGAGGACGGGTGTTTCTTTAGGTGTCTCCAGTGAAAGTGAGGAAGGAAGGGAGCTGGCTAGGGGATAAGGGACATGTCACAGAGGAGCAAAATCTTTAAAGTTCTGATATGTCCTTAAACTATTTAGAATGTTTACATTTAAAAATCAATGTACTTTTTATAGACTGAAAAAGACCATATGATCATCTCAATACATGCAGTAAAGGCACTTGATAAGTCCAACCTCCATTCCTGATTTTAAAAACTCTTAGCAAACTAGTGTTTGAGGGGTAGATGGAAGAGATAACAAAGCCATGAGAAAAATGTTGAGGATGATGAATTTGTTCATTATTTTGACTCTGGTGATGGTTTGGGAGTACACAAAGGTCAAAATGTATGAAATTGTGTACTTTAAATGTGTTACACTCTATTATATCAAATTTTTTAAAAAATGAAGTATAATTGATGTACAATATTTTATGTTACAGGTGTACAATATAGTGATTCACAATTTTAAAGATTATACTTCATTCATAATTACTAGAAAAATTGACTTTATTCCCTGTGTTGTACAGTATATCATTGTAGCTTATTTTGTACATAATAGTTTCTACCTATTAATCCCTTATCCCATGTGCCCCTTTCCCTGTTCCATCTCCCCACTGGTAGCCATTGGCTTTTTCTCTAAATATCTGTGAGTCTGAATAAAGCTTTTTTTTTTCTTTTTTAATGACCACAAATTATTTTGACACTCTTTGCAGTGAGGAGTGGGGGTCTTTGGACTGACCCCACTTGAACCTCAGTGAACTGTGGCTGTGACTTCTTCATATAATAATGTAGGGCTGAAGTGACACTTCAAGGTTGGATTCTAAGCGGCTGCAGCTTCCATCTTGTCCAGTAGAACACATACGTGGGGTTCCAAGTTGCCAGGTAAGAAATTCAATGAGCTAAACTAAAAGTTGGCAAATATATTTTTTTCTTTATTTTTTGATTGGAGGATAATTGCTTAACAATGTTGTGTTGGTTTCTGCCCTACAACAATGTAAATAAGTCATATATATCATATGAAGGAAATGGCAACCCACTCCAGTACTCTTGCCTGGAAAATTCCACGGATGGAGGAGCCTGGTAGGCTCTGGTCCATGGGGTCGCAAAGAGTCGGAAGCGACTGAGTGACTTCACTTTCTTTCTTTCTATAGTTCCTTTTGGAGAAGGAAATGGCAACCCACTTCAGTGTTCTTGCCTGGAGAATCCCATGGACGGAGGGGCCTGGTGGGCTACAGTATATGGGCTTGCAAAGAGTCAGACACCACCAAGCAACTAACACACACACACACACACACACATATAAGCTTCCCTTCCAATGGCGAATGTATGTAGTGGAAGAATTTTGAATTCTGGAACAAAAGAAGAATGCCTTCAATCAAATTTCTATTTAACATCTTATTAGATGTCAGATCTTAACTACTCTATTGGGGATCAACGCAAGACTCCAGCAATGAAAACTGCGAATCTTGATTAACCACTGGACCACCAGGGAATTCCCACAGATTTTTAAAATAGTAACAAAAAGGTGAAATTAAGTGCAGTATATTTTAACTAAACCAATATATATATAAAGTATCATTTCAACAAGTTATCAGATCTCTTACTTTATTTGGATCGAGTCTTCAAAAGCCAATGTGTATTTTTACACCTTTACCAACGCATCTTGGACCAGCCGGAAGAAACCCGTGTCCAGTTTCGGGAAAAAGCTGCGTGCGGGGAAGGAAGAACCGAGCAGAGCTGTGCGCTGGAGCACGGACCGTGAGTTCAGGTTCCCGGGCTCGGGAGAGGTAGAGGGGTGTGAGCCGGGGCAACCGTGGCCGGATAAATCTCTAGGTTTGCTCTCGGTTCTCCGGGCTCTAAAACTATGGGTAACCCGGAAAGGGTAACCTGGGCTCGTCCGGGATTTGAACCCGGGACCTCTCGCACCCGAAGCGAGAATCATACCCCTAGACCAACGAGCCACCCCTGCAAGAGCGCTCTCAACTCTTCGTTTACAACTATTCCCATCCTTGCTCGAGTCAGGTTTATTCCGAAGTAGACTGGCAGAGGGGCCCTTGAATTGGGGCGGGGAGACCCAGGAAACCCAGGCCAGCAGGGGCAGAAAGAGAGGCCCGCTAAGCCAGGATCAGGAAGGGCTGATTCCTGGACCACAGGGGGATTGATCCCCGCCCTAGGGGAGTGAGCAGCAGAAACATGGGGGCGGGGGGCGGGGGACCAGAGGCTTGGATGAGCGGGAGGGCATCTTACAGGACGAGCACCGGCAGTCCAGGGGACCCCGAGCCTCAGGCTGACAGCGTGGGGCTGTGGATTGTGGCTACGGAGCAGGCAGGCACAGGGGACTGGCATCAAGCAGGCGCGGATCCCCTAAGGTGGGGCCTGTGCCTTAGAACCTCCAGAGGAGGAGGATCAGGGGAAGGAGGTGACCGCTCCGCCTTATGCGCCTGGCCCCAGGACTGCCAGCCTGTGCGCGGGAGAAGGGTGGCGGATCCCCCTTTTGATCCCCAAAGCCCCACACGGTGGGAGAGGACCACCTTGGGAGCCTCCTGCGGTTCTGGGCAAATCCCTTCCATGGGAAAAGTAAGGCAGGGTGGAGTCAACAGGGGCTGGCTCATTTGAACAGTTCAGTGGGTTTTAGGGTGTGGGGCCGGGTGATCAAGCCCTGGATGATTCGGGCCAGGGGAAATATTGGCTTGGTGTGTGAAAGTTAGATAAAGACATGACTCAGTGTGTGGACTAGACATTTGTTGGTTTGCAAACTGTTTACTTCCTCTAGGAATTAGCTAGCCCTGGGGTTGGGAGTCTGTCACCAGCCAGCAGGCACCTCCAAAAGATCTGTCTCCTTCTTTATGAAAGTTCCATGCTTTCTCCGTGACCCTAGGTCGTCGTTGTTGCTTAGCTGCTCAGTCGTGTGGGACTCTTTCTGACTCTGGACTGTAGCGGACCAGGCGCCTCCGGCCATGGGTTTCCTAGGCAAGAATACCGGAGTGAGTTGCCGTTTTCTTTTCCTAGGTCGAGGTCTTGAAATTTGGTCCCCGGGATTTGTGATTGGTGTGGCTAGGACTCTGTGAATGTTTGCTTGCCGCATAAGACTCTGAACTCCCCTAACTCAGCTTAACAAAAGCTACGCCCAACGTGGGGCTCGAACCCACGACCCTGAGATTAAGAGTCTCATGCTCTACCGACTGAGCTAGCCGGGCGGCTCTTTGATCTTTTTTTCTTTGAAGGAACCGCCCCTGTCCATAGGTCCCTGCTGTGCACAGCTTGGCCCCTTCCAGTTTACTTGAGAAACAGCCAAGAAGCCTCAGGTTTGAAGACTGCGAGGGGGCAGGACGGCCTCGACTGAAATGCAGAGACTTGCCTAGGGTGCCCAGGGAAGGGGGGAAAGGGGAGGCTGACCCAGACGGACAGATGGAGGCCAGGTGGGAGCGTGCAGCGCTGGGAGGTCAGTGCCTGGGCCCCTGAAGCCCCATGCACGGTCCCAGGACCCCGCACGCAGGAGGCAGCGCCATGAAACTGCCTTCTCGCTTCCCAGATATGGGATCAGAACCCAAGTTTCCCCCGACCATCCCTCCTCCCGTGGGGTGGGAAGATCAGGACCCTCTTGCAGACGGAGGACGGAGTCCTGAAGATTAGGCTCACTAGAAATGGGTAGCACAAGGCGTTCTTATCTACGGTGGTCTTGGGGTGAGTCCCCAGGGCCTGCAAGAGCTCTTGAGGACGAATCTGGGCCCCGTGGCCCCCGCCCCCAATACACACTACCCACCCCACCCCAACCTACACCCTGATTTAGGGCGGACCGTGTGGCCTGAACCGGAATGACCCAGGAGACCCGCTGCAACCCTGGAGGGGGAACCCGGTACCCAGGGGGTGTGACGCAGTGTCCAGCCAGGGCCAACTTCTTCCTTCCCAGTCAGTTTCTGGAATAAGGAAGGGAACTGTGAGGCACCTAGAGCTACACGGGGACTTTGGGAGCCCAGCCCAGGAGCCCCAGGGTCTGCCCTGGACCCTAGTCCCCCTTCCTGTAGGGTGAACTTGGCTTTGATCCAAGGTCAGTGGCTGGGGTTGGCCAGTTGGTCTTGAGTTTGGGTTTCAAGGGGAGCCCTCATGCGGTCCCTGCGACTGGGCCTGGGCCAGAGGGAGGGCCCAGGGGCAGTGGATGGGTGGAGAGGCGATCCCCTGGCCCCTGGGGCCCAGAGTGTCGATCTCATTTCTCTCTGGAGAGTAAGGTAGATCCTCCAGCCACAAGCTCTGCTTCCCTCCAGGGAGGGAGGATCTGGGGACCACCCAAACTGAGTGAGGGAGAGGAGAGAGGAGGACGTGGATGACACCAAGGAAAAATAGGAGCCCATATGCTGTGGCTTGTTCGTGTAGGGGTGTGATTCTTGCTTTGGGAGTGGGAGGTCCTGGGTTCAAATCCCAAATGAACCCCTATGGTTAGCTGGTTTGGGGGTTTTTTTTGTTTGTTTGTTTTTTGTTTTAGGAAAATCTGTCAGTGGTTCAGCACCACAGACACTGGCATTCCAGACAGCAGAGATGAGGATATACATCAGACTGAGAGAGAGCAGATGCCAAGGACCACCAGCCAGAGGGACTTTTCTGTTCTGAGGGTGCTTTTCTTGCTTTAGATGTGAGAGGTCCCGAATTCAACCCCAAGAGTTCTCTTCAGAACCAAGCAGGCAGGGCCTGGCTGTACTGTCTGTGTAGACCAACAGCCCTCGGCGTTGGAGCCAGCTAGGAGTGTGGGGCTGCTGGCTCAGGGTGTCACTCAGGCAGACAGGGCCCCCTGGGGCAGGGGGAAAGACTGGGCTCAAAGGGCAGCCCCTTCCATAGCAATCACCCCCACACCCAGCCCAAGGGGCCACCTGCAGGAGCTCTTTCTGATGGCCTCTTCTGTTCCTAAACCACATGACTCCTGTACTCAGGGCAACACTTTTGGCCTAGTTCTGCAGTCCCCAAACTGTGTGTGAAGGCACCTTTATGGCATTTTAAATTTTCCAGGGATGTTTTAAAGTTTTGAGAGAAAGAGCAATAGTCAACATCCATTAGACACCATTCTATGTGAACCACTGGTTCGAGGCCGTTCAGTTTCAAGTTTTATGATTATATATATATATATATATATATATATATATTTTTTTTTTTTTTTGGCAAAGTTAAGTTTTCTGTGGCTTCTGTGGAAAAAGCAAGCACTGCTGGAAAATCAATGTGAGTGGGAACTTAGAGTGGCGGTGTTCAATCTGATTCTGGGGTTGGAGAAGCTGTACAGGGCCCATCAAGTGCACACACTCCATTAGAAAATAATGATGATTATTCAAAAGCAATATAAAAATAGTATTAACAGTATTCTTCTCAAAAAGGCACTGTGCTGGGTTGAATGGTGTCCTAATGCTCACGGTCATCCAGAATCTCAGAAGGTAGGGTGCCTGAACAGTAGTATATTTATTAGGTGCTATATATATATATCTCTCTCCAGAATCAAACATATATAGAGCATCATAAATCTTGAAACTGAACTGCCTTAAACAAGTGGATTTGTCCAGGATTTGAACCCAGGACTTCATGCACCCAAAGGAGGAATCATACCCCTACACCAACAAGCTATCATAACCTTACTGACTGTCCTTGGTGTCATCCACGTCCTCCTCTCTCCTCTCCCTCATTCAGTTTAGGCGGTCCCCCAGATCCTCCCTCCCCGGAGGGAAGGGGGGCTTGTGGCTGGAGGATCTGCCTTACTCTCCAGAGAGAAATGAGATCGACACTGTGGGCCCCAGCGGCTGGGGAGGTCGCTTCTCCACCCATCCACTGCCCCTGGGCCCTCCCTCTGGCCCAGGCCCAGTCGCAGGGACCGCATGAGGGTTCCCCTTGAAACCCAAACTCAAGACCAACTGGCCAGCCCCAGCCACTGACCTTGGATCAAAGCCAAGTCTCACTCTCCAGGAAGGGGGACTAGGGTCCAGGGCAGACCCTGGGGCTCCTGGGCTGGGCTCCCAAAGTCCCCGTGTAGCTCTAGGTGCCTCACAGTTCCCTTCCTTATTCCAGAAACTGACTGGGAAGGAAGAAGTTGGCCCTGGCTGGACACTGCGTCACACCCCCTGGGTACCGTGTTCCCTGTCCCAGGGTTGCAGCGGGTCTCCTGGGTCGTTCTGGATAATTCAGGCGGGCCGCCTAAAGCGGGGCGGGGTAGGGCGTGGCGTGGCAAGCGAGTGGTGAGTATTCGGGGCAGGGGTCAGGGGGACCAAGGTTTGGCCCTAGGAGCTCTCGCAGGCCCTGGGGACTCACCCCCAGACCACTGTAGAAAAGAACGCCTTGTGCCAATCTTAGTGACCTTGCCCTCCCGTCTGCAAGAGGGTCCTGATTTCCCTCCGACCCTCACGGGAGGGAGGGACGGTTGGGGGAAGCTTGGGTTCTGATCCCATATCTGGGAAGCAAGAAGACAATTTCGTGGGGCCGCCTCCTGCGTGCGGGGTCCCGTGACGTGCATGGGATTCAGGGGCCCAAGCACCGGTGTCTCAGCGCGGCGCGCTCCGGGGCCTCCATATGCCTGTCCGTCTGGGTCAGCTTCCGCCCCCCACCTCGCCCCTCCCCGCCCCGCTAAGCAAGTCTCTAAATTACGGTCAAGGCTGTCCCGCGCCCTCGCAGCCTTCAAACCTGAGGCTTCCTGGCAGTTTTTCGAAAAAACTGGGAGAAGCCAAGCTGTGCACAGCAGGGACCTATGGACAGGGATCGATCTTCCAAAGGAGAGACAGGTTAAACAAGCAGCCCGGCTAGCTCAGTCGGTAGAGCATGAGACTCTTAATCTCAGGGTCGTGGGTTCGAGCCCCACGTTGGGCGCAGCTTTTGTTAAGCTGGTAAGGGAGTTCAGATTCTTCCATGTGGAGCAAGCATTCACAGAATCCTAGCCACACATATCTGCAGATGGGGCTACTGGTAAAGCAGCCACCTGCCAATGTAGGAGACAGAGAGACGCAGTTTCGATCCATGTGTCAGGAGGATCCTCTGAATGGCAACCCACTCCAGTATTCTTGCCTCCATGTGTCAGGAGGATCCTCTGAATGGCAACCCACTCCAGTATTCTTGCCGGGAGAATCCCACGGACAAAGGAGCCTGGCGAGCTACAGCCCATCGGGTCGCGAAGAGTCAGACACGACTGAGACGACTTAGCACGCACACACACAAGTTGCCCAGATTGTGGTAATTTGTTAGGGCAACCACAGCTAACACTGGTCCTGAAGGTAAGACTTTTCCACCCCCCTCCCATAAAGCTACTAAGGTATACGGACCTAAATATTCTGTACCCCAGACCGTTCTTTCTTTTCACCTAAGAACACCAGGAAATATTCCTGAGACTAAGTGTGCCTTAGTCTGGCCGGAGTAGCAGCCTGGGTCCTGGGACCTGGAGTTCCAAGGGTCCGGGGGAGGGGCAGGGGCAGCCTCGCTGATGGCACTCTAAGAGAAGTCTGGGTTCCTACCAAAAAAGAAAGCAAACCTGCTCCCGTCAAACACCCAGCCTGCCCTTTTAGAAGGCTAGACCCTTGACAGAAAACAAGAAAATCCGTTGATGGAAACTGTATCCCGTCATCCTCGCTTTCCCCCAAATCGGGAAGCGAAACGCCCCGTGTCCATGTCCTTTTTACTGGGGAGAGTGGAGCAAAGTTGAGAGCCCCCCCCACCCCCCGCCAAATAAGAGACCACCGATTGCCGGGCCCGGGGGTGAGGGGCGGGTTGGGGAGGGAAGTTCTGAGCAGCCCCTCCTCAGGCACGCGGGGAGCCCTGCTTCGGAGGAGCCTCCTGATGGCGCTCCCCAAACCTCGGTGCCTGGAACTGGCCGGGGCGCTCCGGGCCCGGAGAGTCGCCCTCCATCCCCGCCCTGCCCACCCCCGCCGCCGGCACCTACACCCCGGGCGGCGGGCACCCTGGGGCTCCCGGAGTCCGGGGTTCTATGAGCTCCTAGTCAAGTGCAGCGGCGCCGGTCGCTCGGGGTTTACAAAATCTAAGATCCAGGGGCTGGGCGTCTTCTCGGGCCAGGTATTCAAAAGCTGGCTGGCGGGCCAAAGGTCTGAACCGCTTCGCTCAAGGTGGAGAGGGAAGTCTGCGGCTGAAATGTGTGACGATCCAGGGAACCGATTAGGTTGCTGGCAACGTAGGTCCCCTGGCTGCCTGTATCGGTAAAAACCTCTGGAAACGGTTCTTAGTATTTTCCTTCTGGTGGTGTGCCGCCCCTGTGGCCTCTTCATCATCCAAAAAGCACACGCCCAACGTGGGGCTCGAACCCACGACCCTGAGATTAAGAGTCTCATGCTCTACCGACTGAGCTAGCCGGGCTTAGACGACGGGCGTTTTTGACTCCCCGCAGCTGAGTCCCAAAGGCGGGTCCTGCAAAAAAAAAAAAAAAAAGAAGAAGAAGAAGAAGAAGAAAATCGGCACAGGTGCGGGCGTCCTGGAGCCCGCCCTCTGGGCATTCAGGCGGTTGGCACAGTCCCTGGACGTCCAGCCGGGCATCGTCCCCCCTCCGCCTCCCCGCGCCCTCCGCCGCCTCTCCCCGGACCCCCATTCTCATGCAGTTGTCGGCAGGCAGGGATTCTTTCTCTTACTGTTAAAGTGGAACTTTTGGCCTGGGGCCATTAGCCACAGCCCTGGGTCAGGGTCTCTCAGGGTGGTCCTCGGGGGTTGAGGGTGGGGGCAAGGAACAGCCCCTCTCCTGGGTCCGAGTATGGCTCAGAGGAGCCCGGATCATGGCTCCCTCTGCCTATGTAATCCGGAATCTAACTCATGATTGAGCTCCCATCTATTTATGGCTTCAGTTGTTTAAAATGACCTTAAGAATCAGCCCCTTGCGCTCCTCTTCTGACCTATGCGCAGCACCACAGAGTCCCAGAGGGGAGGGCTCGTGGGCTACTCCTTTGCTCCTGTGTAGGGTCCTCGCATCCGCGACTCCAGGGAGCCACTGCTCTGCCCACGACCACCTGTGTCTTGGGACTGTCTTGGAAGAGTCAGAAACTGATCCTGGGCCCTTCCCAGGATGCTTCCTCTGTTCAGAAGGTCTCTGGGACGGGGGTAGGGGGATGGGGGGATGGGGGGTGGGGGTGGGGCGGGGGGGGGGCACATTGTTTACCATTCCTGCTGAGCTTGGAAAACCCATCCTGGGTAGGATTCTGTTCCTGACCTCTCTCCTCTTACCCACAAAGTTCCAGAGTCTAGAAAAGCTGCCACTACTGAAAAGTCAGAAGGACTAGACTGGGACATTCTAGGGACCCCTTCCCTGCCTCCCTCCCCCGCCCCCCCCCCCCCACAGTACCAAGTGATAGCTCTAGTTTGAAGGTCCATTGGAGGAGATCAGAAATGCTAATACCCAAAGCTGAAGCTCCATTTGCCCCAAACCTGGGCAATAGAAACCTTCTCCAAGACCCAACACACTGTTCCTCCAGGTGGAGCCCGGGCCCACGATCCCTGGCTTAAAAGGCCAAGAGACCCAGCAGGCCCTGGGCCTTCCCCCACAACAAGGCTAAGTCTTCCCATCCTTCCACCCGTGGACCCTGCATCAGCCCCTCTTCCAACACCCACACCAGTCAACCCCACTGCCTCTGCTCTGTCCCACATCTCCCCCTCTTCTCTCTGCCCCAGGTCAGCACTTGAACCAGCCTTCCTGGCCTTCCAGGTGTGTGTGTGTGTCTGCTCAAAGGTCACAGCCTCCCCCACTGGGGCTGGTGCCCTTAGAGCTGGTCCCTGCAGAGTTCTCAGCACAGGGCCTGGTACATGGAATGTGTGGGATGAGTCAGAATGCACAGTGGGGAGGAGGGTCACTGAAGTCGCAGGGTCAACAGGGACATGCAAGGGTGGTATCTCAGGTCTGACAAGTCCCGGCAGAATCTAGGTGTGAGCTCTTCTGAACGTTTTAGGGCCTGGGCTTGGGTGTACAGGGAAGAGCGGGCCCTCTGCCGAGCTCTGAAGAGGGCAGAGCCTCCGGGGCAGGGGCCCGGGGATGGTGGTGGTGGCGGGTGGCCTGTGGACAAGGTCACCAGCTCAGGGATGGAGGCTCCCGCGGGAGGGCCCTGGGAAAGGCCCAGGCCACATTAGTTGCTCCTCTGGGGTGACCAGTGCACGTGGCCCCTAAGCCTCAGGAGACCCACATTTCTCTGAATATAATTCTCTTCCATGGAGAAGACTGACAGCTGTGTAGCTCGTGGCCTTGTCGGGAGCAGAGGAATCCAGGCACCGCGGCTCCAGCTCTGTCCCCAGTCCCCAGCCTTTGGTTGTAGAAAGAGGAAAGGACCCTCAAGTTCCTCTGCGGTGGAGGCCTCAGTGATGGTGGCCTGGCGTCGCCAGTCGAGCCAGGACTAGGGGAGGCAGAACGGAGTACCAGATGCCCAGAGGATCAGGCTCCCGGACCTGGTGCGCACAGGGGCGGCGACACTGCACTCTCCTCTTCTAGACGGCAGAGAACTGAACTTACCGGAGCCCTTTGTGAAGCACCTCGGAAGCCCTTTGTGAAGCACCTCGGAAGCGGGGAGCCGTGGCCCTGAGGCTGGACAGGGAAGTGATGTGACGATAATATGGAATGGGCAAAGGAAGTGTTACTGTGGCTCGTTGGTCTAGGGGTATGATTCTCGCTTAGGGTGCGAGAGGTCCCGGGTTCAAATCCCGGACGAGCCCATCTTTTTATCCCCAGAACTCCCAGTGTACCTATTCCAGGGCCTCTTGTGGACACCAAGTGTGGTCTGATGTACCATCACCCGCCCGCCCCATCCACTAAGCCCGCTAGCCTGAGCGGAAGGGCTAGAGGTCCAGAATCTGAGTCCTGAATTTGGGCTCCACATTAAATAGCTTAGCGGGTGGGAATTATGAAGAGAGAGCCCCAGGCACAGCGGGCGACCACAGCTCCCGCCTGGGACGCCGAACCCTGCCCGCGTCCCTGTGCCGCGCGGCACAGGCAGGTGGTTTTCCCCGCCTGGCCGCCAGGGGGCGCGCCGCGCCAACGCTGCTGCGCGATGAAGAGCAGCGCTTCCTCCCCGCCCGGGTCTGGGAAGGCTCCCGGGTCCGTTCCGGCCGGGGGAACATCTGGCCGCCCGGCTTTGCTGCTGCTGTTCTTAATGACCCGTGCGGGGTCGGGCGGAGAAGGCAATGGCACCCCACTCCAGTACTCTTGCCTGGAAAATCCCATGGACGGAGGAGCCTGGTTGGCTGCGGTCCATGGGGTCGCTAAGAGTCGGACACGACTGAGCGACTTCACTTTCCCTTTTCACTTTCATGCATTGGAAAGGAAAATGGCAACCCACTCCTCTTGCCTGGAGAATCCCAGGGACGCGGGAGCCTGGTGGGCTGCCGTCTATGGGGTCGCACAGAGTCGGACACGACTGAAGCGACTTAGCGCAGCAGCAGCGGGGTCGGAAAGCTCCCCTGGACCACCACCCCTCTTCCCACGGGGTGAAAGGAGATAGTAGGGAGCCCGTGCAAGACTGCTCCGAGCATCCACCTGAGGAAATGGACCCCTTAACTTCGGCCGAAGTGTCTCCTCACCTCCCTTTTCCCCTCCTGGGACCTGAAACGTCGGGGCCGTTGGCCCAGCACCTAGTAGCAGCGTCCCCTCCTCCCCCGCCCTGCTTTAATCCGGCTTCTAATGATGGACATTAACGTTCCCCCCAACCTTCTCTTTGTTCACTCGGGGAGCAGTAGGAGGCGCCCCTCCTGCCTCCTGCCAGGGGCCGTCGGCGGAAGCCTAGTGGACAGTATGAACTCTCACTCCAGCCCAGCAGTGTGGGACCCAGCAGGTCCCATCCTGTGGGAATTGCCCTCAGCAGACAGCAACAGGGTGACCCCCTCTTTCCCTACCGGGGGGCGCCTGCTCAGAGAAGGCTGCTAACCCGGAAGATTTAAATGAGATCTAGAGTCTCATAATGCCGAAACTGTCCAAGATGCAATTGAAAACCACTGATGAAACTGAGAACCAGAAAAATGTCAATTTGAAGGATAAATGACAATCAAGAGAAGCTGACTCAGGTATTGGAACCATCGGCCAAGGAAGGCAAACGTGGTTAAGCAGCCATGTAAAAATGCTTCAGAGAGCAATTACAAGCCACTTAAAACAAATTTAAAAATGAAAGTCTCAAATAAATAAAATAAAGAATAACCAACTGAGAAGCTTAGAACAGAAACATACAATAATCAAAATAAAAAACTTAATTGACAGGCAATGGCAGGATCAACAGGACAGACGAATCAGTTGAAGATATAACAATAGATATTACCCAATCTGAAGAACAGAGAAAATAAACTTAAAAAAATAAACCAAGTAACAGAGCCTCAAGGCTTTGTGGGGCTTTAACAAAATATATAATATTGGAGTCTTGAAGACCTAAGAGAAGAGAAAGATGGGGCTAAACAGTGTTAGAAGAAATAGTAACTAAAAAAAGAAAAAGAGAAATGAAATCGCTGAAAGTTTCTGGTGGATTAAAAAAATAAATAAAATTTAGAAGAGGATGTACTTGCACCTCTCCATTCTTTGATCAAAGAATAAAGTTTTCAAAATAAACCTTACTTTTAAAAGTTTTGAAAAAAAAAAATGAAGCAGAATCACATAACCCCTCATCCCCCACCCCCACACCAGAGCCTCCCCTGTCTCTGTGTATATTTGAAACCTGTGTACGACATTGTTTCACCCATAAAAGTTTTTTGCCTTAACTCTACAAATAAAGTCCTCCGTTTTAAAATAATCTAATGCCATGTGCACATCCAACAGCGTTAAGGATGGCCCCACAGTATTCTATGGTGCTCAGTGCCTGCAGGCTCCTGCTGCCTCCTAACCTCCCTTTGCATTCGGCTGGCTGGTTTCAGGATGCAGGCCAGCTCTGCACATGGGGACTGGAGGAGTCTGAAATCTCAAGGGATCCTCAGAAAATTCTCTGAAGCACCCTGTCTCCAGAATTTGGGGTAGCGGGGATGGGGGGGAGCAGATAACCTCTGCCCTCACTCCCAGTCCACTGTATATCTGAAGTGGCTTTCTGCTCTAGAGAGGCAAGCTGGGAGGGGGATGTGGCAGGGTAGCCTCATCCTCAGCCTACCCAGGTCTCACAAGTGCGGGGCAAGCATCTGCTTTCTTCCTCCAGGGCCACCTCACTTCTGATTCTGAATCCTGGGAGACTGGCCGAAACAGGAGTGAGCAGGGTAGGTGTCCTGGTGGGTGCCCCAGGGTCTCCAACCCCTTCCAGCAATCCACCACCAGGTCCTTGGTTCCAACAATTCAAGATCACCCAAAGGACAGACCGAGAAGGGTTGGGCAAAATAAAACTTTAAATAAAAAAAAAGTTTATTTTAGATAATGCACAGGAAGCATGGATGGTGTCGTGTGAACATAGAATCCAGTAGAATCCAGCATGTCTAACAATTCTTTTCAGTTCACGGGTTTGTTTGTGCAAATACAGTGGTGGGTCCCTTGCCATTGCCCGATTTCAGTTGGTCTCCTCATCCAGGAGTATCCCGATCAGCTTGGGCAGGTCCACCCTCAGTTCTGTGCCAGTTGCAGGGCTCCTGGCAGCTGCTGAACAGCTGTCTGTCTGTCCCTCTGTCAGTGTGGCATCTCACCCCACATGTCCCTTACTCTATCCCAGTCCCCCTACTCCCCTCGACTCCCCCCACTTTCCCTGACTCCCCCATTTTCCCTCACTCACCCACCCCTCCCACTTCCCCCCACTCCCCTGCCCCTGCAAGGCTGCTTTCCTGCTGGGGATTCGGGGAATTCTGGGCAGTCTAAACACACAGAAGGCCCTGAGAGGACTCCACATCCCTGCTAACCCAGGGACGTACCCCACCCAGTCATTTGGGGTGATCCACAGCCAGTCAAGTTCTGAAGCTTGGCTGGAGTCTACCAGTCACATGTGCCCGGCTAGCTCAGTCGGTAGAGCATGAGACTCTTAATCTCAGGGTCGTGGGTTCGAGCCCCACGTTGGGCGTCCTTTTGACAGGATCTCTAAGCAATTCCTGCCTTTCTGTTTAGGAACAAAATGCACCAAAGGTGAAGTCACGCAGCCTGTGACTTTGCACCGCGCTACCCTGCCCAAGCTCTCATAAGCCCAAAATGTCCACTCCTTACAGTGGATCTGCTAACTCACCAGATTTCTCAACTTCTTTAACCAAAGGAACCCTAGAAATAGATCCATTAACGATTTGAACCTGGATTCTAGACCAAACCCACACACCAGTTTTTCCTTTGGTTTATTTAGGGGAGCGAGCGAGCCAGCTACTACTATCTCTGCATCTGCAGGACAACATGTCCACGGTCATAAAAAGCTCAGCTTACACTAGGATGCTCCTTTGGGAGTCAGGGGAGAACCGAGTTCCATGTTCTCTCTACCAGGAGTGGCCCTGTAGATCTGAGCAACCCAGACCACTGCTCGGAAGGATGAGGATGACAGCTGAGGTGGGAATATCCATATCCGGTGAACGTAACAACAGTGTGTCCCCGGGACACAGCCTTTTATTAAAAGCAGGGCTCGTCCGGGATTTGAACCCGGGACCTCTCGCACCCTAAGCGAGAATCATACCCCTAGACCAACGAGCCACACAATGGTAGTCTCCTCCCCTTCTGATGAACTCAACGTAGCTCTGTCCTCCCTGGTCCGGGACTGTCCCTGATTCCTCAGTCCATGGATGGTTCCCTTTTCCCCGTGAGTGTCATGAATGGAAGGATTTGATTCCGTGGACGGGGGTGGGAGAAGGGGTGGGAGGGGGCGGACATGGGACTTTCCTCATTGTCCCACGCTGAGGCTCCAAGTTGGCGAGTTCCAATGGAGGTTTTGGAGGGTTCGGCTTCTCCCCTCTCCTTCTCTGTACAAGGAACACTGAGGCGATCAGCTCAGCAGAGCACCCCCATTTTGCCTCTGTCACCGGACTGAGGCCTGGGCTGCAGAATGAAGCTTGAAGTAGAGTTCGGATCCCGTCCTCGACGTCGCGGGCTCCTAGATGCCTCCAGGACCACCTGGCTCCGCCAGCACCCACTGAAAACACCTGCCGAGGGGTTGCCAGTCTCACAGCTGGTCCAGCCTGGAGAACCGCCTCCAGAGTCCCAGACTCGAATCCCAGTGCAGACCGCAGCCAGGAAGGGGCCCCAGCGATGGGTGGGGGTTTAAGTAGGGAGTAAAAGGACAGGGAGGAAGTTGCTCAGAAAAGATGCCCCAAGGTGCTGTCGCCGCTGATGTGACCTGGGTCACGGTGACTTCCTGTCTACTGAACACACACGGACCCCTGACCTCAGTGACCCTGTTCTGGCCACTCGCATCCAGCGGGTCTGGGTCCACCACCCACTGTGCCTGCCCCATGATCCATTCTCACAGGGCCAGGACCCACACCCGCTCTGCCAGGAGTTCTGTTTCAGCCCTAAAGTGACCAGAAAAAGCAAATGGGGCTCCTTGGGGATTTGATGCCAAATTTGATGCCAAAAAGCTCCACAGGGAGCTTCCTCTGCAGTGCTCACTTCCCGTTCCCTGGACAGATGACAGTCAGACCCCAGCTGCAGGCAGAACCTAGACTCAGGGCCTGCCGTAGAGGACAGCAGACCGTGGGTGCCCGAGTAGGGAGGGGGTTGAGGCAGCTTGGAGGGAGGGGCAGCCCTGACACAAAGATGAGTGGACCTGCTGCTGGAGGCAGTGGTGGTTTCCCTTCAAGGAATGCGAGTCTTAAAAGGTTCTGTCTGTGGGGGAAGAAAGTGCTGGCCAGGGAGCCTGGTTACCCTGGTTGATGCCCACTAGGCCTCAAAGGCCAAAGAGGCCTCCCTGGACATCCAAATGGGACCCAGGGTTCTGTTCAGGAAACGCACTCAGTAGGGGACTTGAGAGTCAGGAGGCATGAAAGGGGCACCGAGCATGCAAGACTCCAGGCTTAACCAGAGAAACTGGGGCGATTAGATCAGAGAAGAGGGTCACCAGCCCCCTGCCCCCTCTGCATGTGCTGGGCAGCTCTGGCCCTGTGGCAGCTCGCCTGGCAGGGGCTCTGTGCCTTAATACCCTGGGGAGGCCCGACTCTGGGCCTGGGATCAGAAAGCCGCCTAGATTGGGGGCCCTCAGATTCCAACCAAAGTCTCAGTTCCTTCCTGTATCAGCCATGTCTTTTCTGTATTCTGTTGTTTAGACGTCTGGAACCTTGCTGACTCTGGAGCAAAGGCCTCTCCCAAGGTTGGGCAATTCTTCTTTTTTTTTTTTTAACATTAAAAACATTTATTTTTGAATTTTTAATTGGAAGATAATTGCTTTACAGTATTGTGTTGGTTTCTGCCAATCATCAACGTGAATCATGCATAAGTTATATGTCCCCTCCCTCTTGAACCTTCCTCCCTGGTCAATTGTGCTCAGTTTTTCAGTCGTGTTGGACTCTTTGCGACCCCATGGCTTGTAGCCCGCCAGGCTCCTCCGTCCATGGAAAATTTCCAGGCCAGAATATTGGAGTGGGTTCCCATTTCCTACTCCAGGGGATCTTCCAGGCCCACCGACCTGGTCAGTTCTTCGAGATAGCAAACAATTCCTCCGTCAGCAGGCATTTTTCAAAGGTAAACCAACCAATCCAGGGTCCACAGCCCACGACCACCTGTTTTATCAAACTCTCACCCTCTGGGCCACAATCCACCTGCAGAGTCACCTCAAGGCCAGGAAACAGACAACCAGGGACAGCACCTGTGCCCCCGAGCCCACCGAACTTATTTCAGCCAGCCATTTAAACCTGTCTTCCCTGCCTGACCTGTTTCACCCTCCCTGAAGCCACAAGAAAGTCTCCTGCCCACATTTTCTTCTTCCTTCCGACACTGGTGCGTCCCCGTCCCCCCTCCCCCCACGGAGACGTGCCACCTCCTCTTGGAAACTGTAATAAGCCATCTTCTCAGTAGCTGGATCTGTTGGCCTCAGAAAATAATAATAAAACCTATGAAAACACCGCGGTTCTTCTAGCGGGAGAGGAGACCCCGTGTCCGGAGCACCGCCCCCTGGACCCCGGTGGGGACTGGTGGTCCATTTTGCGGCCCCATGCTCAGTCTCCTCTGCGGTTTCCTTCCTTGCCTGGGTCGTGGAAGACCCTTTGGGCAGCCCCTCGAATAGGAAAGGCATTGAAACGTGGGCTTGTCCTTTACTTGGGTCATAAAATTTGAGTTTATTACCCAAAGTATAAACACACGCCCCAAGTCACATCATCACCCAGTCCAGTGACCGTCTGGCACACGGAGCTGGTCTCCCGAGAGCCGAGACTGACTCATCTCGGTCTCCTCCCCCAGCGCCAGGCCCAGAGCCACCCCAGCGCAGTGATGGCCACTTGGCAGAACAGAACCGAGCGCGGACGATCGGATCGTGGCCGGCGGGAACCACGATTCGGTCCCTCAGGACTCCGCAGAGCTACGAAGTCTTCAAACCGAAAGCTAGCTGGTGTCTGAGGAAAGGGAAAAAGAAAAAACGCTGGGCTCGTCCGGGATTTGAACCCGGGACCTCTCGCACCCAAAGCGAGAATCATACCCCTAGACCAACGAGCCGGTGTTACAGTGGCTCCTGGTGCCTGTCCTTGGAGGCCTGAGACCGCGGCTCCGCCCTCGGATCCCGGGCTGAGAATCCGCAGCCAGATCCTGTGGATGGTTTTGGTTTCGATTCGAGAAGGAGAGGAGGAGGCGCAGCGCGGCCGGAATCTCCGGGTGAGGGGGCTCCCGCGCGCTCTGGCCCCCGGGCCGCGGAGCCAGATCCCCGCCCCGCCCCCATCCCCCCACCCCCACCCCCACCCCCGGCCACGAGGGCCACCCAGTCCGCAGCAGCTAGAGGAGGGGGAGGGACCGTGCTGCTGGGCGAATGTGGTCTCCCATGGTGGACCCCAGGACAGAAATTTCACCCAACATGCGACACGAGGAGAATGAGACTCGGCCACCTCCCATCCGGCCGGTCCGGGGTGACCCTCGAGCTTCTCCTGGTCCCTCCTGGTCTGGGCTCGGCCGCAGGAAACCCTCACGGATCTGGAACCTGATGTAGGGGTCAGAACTGGGGGCAGTGCTCACTTCTCCCCGAAGGGCAGCTGCTCCAAATTTTAGTACGAGCAAGGGGTCCACATCCCCCTACTCCACCCCCACCCTCCGGGGAAGGAAGGTCTCCCGGCTTGTCCCGGAGGCGAGGCCGTCAACCCTTCCCGATCGGCTTAATGCTGCTGCTGCTGCTGCTAAGTCGCTTCACTCGTGTCCGACTCTGTGCGACCCCATAAACGGCAGCCCACCCCCGTCCCTGGGATCCTTCAGGCAAGAATACTGGAGTGAATTGCCATGCTACCTCTCCTGAAAGGGGCTGAGAGTTTGAAAATGAGAAATCGCCGGTGATTGGAACCCGGCACCTGCCACACCCTAACGGAGGGAGGCGATGTGCGCGGGATTCAGAGTGCGTCTCTACTAGTTTTAGGTTCAGCGAAGTTCAGGAGAACTGTAGCTCCTCCTTCCGCAACAGCCCGGCTAGCTCAGTCGGTAGAGCATGAGACTCTTAATCTCAGGGTCGTGGGTTCGAGCCCCACGTTGGGCGCAGCTTTTGCGCCTAGGGCTTTACAGCTAAACCAAAGTGATTTTAGAGAGCGACAAGGTCCATATAAACTAATCCTCTTCCCACGGGGCTTCTTTCTGAGTTCGAAGTTGCTAGACCAGGGAGACTGGCATACTGAGTCTCAGCAGAGCATCTTGTTTCATCTTTGTTTCATTATATGTGTTTTGGAATTTAAAAGCTGAAACTGTAAGTTTCAGCACACGGAGAAATCCTTTTCTAGGAACTTAAAAAAAATTTTTTTTTAATTTGGCTGCAGTAGGTCTTAGTTACCGCACGCGGGATCTTCCTCTAGGAATTTTCTTGCAATTCCTGAGATCCAGGCAAGGCCAAGAATTGTCCCCAAAACTAGGACTGGAACCCACTTTCTTATGAGATCAGTCTCAGTTCTACATACTGAACGACAGCAACAAGAGGAGACTAGGAGATGGATTTTCAGCTAACTCTGGCCCTGCACCGGGACCTACACGGTGCTCCGTCTGTATCCAGGGGCGATCCCCAGCCAGGAGCCTCGCCTCCTCATACCCTGTGTGTCCCCACCGGCATCCGCTGCGCTTTCCTCCCTCCTGGGGGAGATGAGCAGGGAAGGGAGCCCCTCATCTCCTTTCTAAAGTAGAAAGCTGGAAGTCGTGGGACACCTCAGATAGAGGTGAGGTCCTCCACTCCCCAAGAAGCAGCAGTGAGGATGTGACTTCCTTTCTGAGAGTGAGACAGGGGAGCTGGAAAGCTTAGCGATGCCACTCCTGAGGCTCTCAGGATGTTGGGTCATCTGGGGATCTAGGTTCCAAGGTGGGGGTAAGAGAGGGGCAGGAGAGGGCTTGGGGAGGTGCCTGCCAGGTCGTGTCTCTCTTGGTGGCTGGATTGGGGCACCCTACTCACCCAAAAGAGAGGGACCCGACTGTACTCATCAGAGTTCTGTTATAGTCTGTCTTTCTGGGAGAAGTTAGGGAGAGATTATGATTGATTGTAAAGAACTGGCTCCCACAATGAAGCCGGAGAGATAAATTTAAAAACTAGCCCATTTGTCTATCCTGTGTCCTCCTCTCCCTTACAGATGCCTCCTCAGAATGTTCCCTTCACTAACCGATTACACAAAAATCCCTGTCTCAGCTTTTCTAGGAAATACGTCCTAAAATAGTTGTGTCCTAAAATATGTCCTAAAACAGTCTAAGAATGAATTGTTATGGAACCAAACTTGAGTCGGCTCAGCCTCGTGCAGTAAAGCCAATCTACTGGTGCTGAGTCGTGGTGAAGGAGTTTATTACAGACTCCAAGCAAGAAGTCCAGGCAGCTAGTGCTCAGAAGGCTCAAACTCCAGAGAGGGTTTTCAGGGAAAGGTTTTAAAGACAAGGTGAGGGATGGGAGTCGTGGGGTGGGTGTTCAGCTCATGAACATTGTGGGGAACTAAGATCCCACATACCGAGCCGGACACCCATCACTTCACAAAATTACCTTTTGTGTATGTGTGTGTGTGTTGAGAACACTTAAGGTCTACATTTAACAATTTCAGGTATACAATAAGGTATTATTAACTATAGTTGCCATGCTGTACATCAGATCTCCACAACTTATTCATCTTATAATTAAAACTTTGTATCTTTGTAACAACCTCTTCCCATTACTCCCACCCTCCCCCCACCAACAAATGGGTTTATTGACTGCTGCCTGGACCCTGGTTTGGTAATGAATTTGGACTTGAGCTCCTTGCCAGTGGAAAATGGGATACTGGTAACGCCTGACATGCAGCAGCACTGTGATTAAGCCGCCTATCACGTGGTTGATTATGATGAAGTGCCAACAGAAGCAGGTGCCCTGGGGGACCACGTGGCTGCTGCACTTGACTCTTGCAGCAGTAGAGGTGACCACAAGGACTGTGATGTGGGAAGGACTCCCCTGGGGGCGCCTGTTTGTTTGAAGAAAGAAAATGACAAGATCAGGCCTTTAAACTTTCAGCCTAAGTCACGCCCAGAGATCCAGGGATATTTTCTGTCAGCCATAGAATAATCGTATAGCTGCAGGGCTGACATTGCTGAAAATCAGACACATAACTGAATGATGTATATTGCGGAATGACACTGTAAGTTGAGTTCACAGCCTCGAGAGATCTTTTCTGTGAAAGGAAGGGCGTTGATTACGAAGGAGTGGAGCCAAAGCCTGGGGAAGTTTAGGTGGTCTTGGACTAAGCTGAGCTCTTGAACCCCTGAGTCACTTGGAGTCTCCCTTGCCAGTGAAAACAGACTGTTCTGGTATCTGGGGAAAGTAGCTTTCCTCTGTTTGAATATACCACAATAATCTCACCTGGAGTGGTTGTCTTGCAAGGGGAGGAGAGTTCTCCTCAAAGCCCACACCAGCCAGCCTTGTTACCCTCTAACGCTGGTTGTCCCATAACTACAGTTAGATCAGCACGCTGCAGGAGCAAGTACAAAGGCTCGCCTGGGAGGAACTCATTCATATGCCCAAAGAATGATGCTGGCAGAAAACTAGGGAATGTGTGTGGGAATGGATCTGAGGATGTTAGGATAAAGAGGACGGGATGTGATTTTTGGATCTAGTGAAGTTATTGTTCTGGGCGTACATTCCAGCAAGCCTGTGTTTATTTCTTAATTTTTTTTAGCAGACAGATCTTTTATTAAATGACAGAGGATAATACACTCCTGAAACATGAGAGCAGGTTGACTGCAAAGGAGTGGCTAAAGCCTGTGTTTAAATGTTATTCATGCAGCTGAATGTTTCTTGGTTGGTTGGCTAAGGACTGAACACAGTGGTGGCCTGTGTTTAAGGGGATTAGAATTCAAGAATGTCCCTGGCATCATGTAAAGAAAGGAACTCAGACTCTGCAAGATAGAAATGCTTCAATGAGTCTGTCATATTTGATGAGCACACCCACCACCCCACTGAGAGGGCCCTGAGGACACTCCCTTCCATAAGTCAGGGAGAGACGTCAGTGAGGGAAACACTGGCAGCTTGGATAGCTCTGTGGTCACTGTTCTCTGCAGGCCACATATGATGGTGGGAGATGCTGCATTGAGATGAAGTTCCTGATTTGAGAAGGGATGACTGGACCCCAGGTGCCTGGGAAAGTAGAAGAAGTAAGCCCAGAGCTGGAGGATCAGAAGAATCTCGTTCATGGTCTTTAAAAGGAAAAGAAAACTATGTGCATATATACCATATATATATAGTCGCTTCAGTTATATACGACTCCTTGTGACCCTATGGACTTTGCTTTTACTTTATTTTTTAAAATTTTTATCAAATATATTATCATATAATTTCTTTTTTTGTTTCATATATGATATTATACATGTTTCAATGCCATTCTCCCAAATCATCCCACCCTCTCCCTCTCCCACAGAGTCCAAAAGACTGTTCTAGACATCTGTGTCTCTTTTGCTGTCTCGCATACAGGGTTATCGTTACCATCTTTCTAAATTCCATATATATGCATTAGTATACTGTATTGGTGTTTTTCTTTCTGGCTTACTTCACTCTGTATAATAGGCTCCAGTTTCATCCACCTCATTAGAACTGATTCAAATGTATTCTTTTTAATGGCTGAGTAATATTCCATGGTGTATATGGACCACAGCTTTCTTATCCATTCATCTGCTGATGGACATCTGGGTTGCTTCCATGTCCTGGCTATTATAAACAGTGCTGCAATGAACACTGGGGTACACGTGTCTCTTTCAATTCTGGTTTCCTCAGTGTGTATGCCCAACAGTGGGATTGCTGGGTCATAAGGCAATGGCACCCCACTCCACTACTCTTGCCTGGAAAATCCCATGGATTGAGAAGCCTGGTGGGCTACAGTCCATGGGGTCGCTAAGGGTCACACACGACTGAGCGACTTCACTTTCACTTTTCACTTTCATGCATTGGAGAAAGAAATGGCAACCTACTCCAGTGTTCTTGCCTGGAGAATCCCAGGGATGGGGGAGCCTGGTGGGCTGCCGTCTATGGGGTCGCACAGAGTCGGACACGACTGAAGTGACTTAGCAGCAGCAGCAGCAGCAGCAAGGCAGTTCTATTTACAGTTTTTTAAGGAATCTCCACACTGCTCTCCATAGTGGCTGTACTAGTTTGCATTCCCACCAACAGAGTTAGAGGGTTCCCTTTTCTCCACACCCTCTCCAGCATTTATTGTCTGTAGACTTTTGGATAGCAGCCATTCTGACCGGTGTGAGATGGTACATCATTGGGGTTTTGATTTGCATTTGTCTGATAATAAGTGATGTTGAGCATCTTTTCAAGTGTTTGTTAGCCATCTGTATGTCTTCTTTGGAGAAATGTCTGTTTAGTTCTTTGGCCCATTTTTTGATTGGGTCGTTTATTTTTCTGGAATTGAGCTGCAGGAGTTGCTTGTATATTTTTGAGATTAGTTCTTTGTCAGTTGCTTCATTTGCTATTATTTTCTCCCATTCTGAAGGCTGTCTTTTCACCTTGCTTAGAGTTTCCTTTGTTGTACAGAAGCCTTTAATTTTAATTAGGTCCCATTTGTTTATTTTTGCTTTTATTTCCAACATTCTGGGAGGTGGGTCTGACCTCCCTATGGACTTTGTGATGCTATGGACCACCATGGGAAGAATACTGGAGTGGGTTGCCATTCCTGTCTCCAGGGGATCTTCCCAACCCAGGGATCAAACCCATATTTCCTGCAGCTTCTGCATTGCAGGAGGATTCTTTACCACTGAGTCACTGGGGAAGCCCATGAGATATAGCAATTCAGTTCAGCCGCTCAGTCATGTCCAACACTTTGCGACCCCATGGACTGCAGCACACCAGGCTTCCCTATTCATCATCATCTCCCGGAGCTTGCTCAAACTCATGTCCATCAAGTTGGTGATGCCATCCAACCATCTCATCCTCTGTCATCCCCTTCTCCTCCTGCCTTCACTCTTTCCCAGCATCAGGGTCTTTTCCAGTGAGTTAGTTCTTTGTATCAGGTGGCCAAAGTATTGCAGCTTCAGCTTCAGCATCAGTCCTTCCAATGAATATTCAGGACTGATTTCCTTTCAGATGGACTGGTTTGATCTCCTTGCAGTCCAAGGGACTCTCAAGAGTCTTCTCCAACACCACAGTTCAAAAGCATCAATTCTTCAGTGCTCAGCTTTCTTCATGGTCCAACACTCACATCCATAAATGACTACTGGAAAAAACACAGCTTTGACTATACGGACCTTTGACGGCAAAGTAATGTCTTTGCATCTATATATATGACAAAGCCTCAGCGATCATCTCCTCTGTGGGTATGTAGTAGAGGAGGTTTCTAATTTTACTCTCCACCATGCCCTGAAATTTGGGAGATTTTTACCTTGAGGATGAAGGCATATATTGCATGGATTTAAAAGAGAGAAAACTTCATCATGGACTATTTCAAGCAAGAACTAAAGCAGAGAAAAATAGTATAATGTGTTCAGTTAAGACATTATCACCTCATAGAAAAACTTGTTTTGTGTATACCTTGATCCAGTCCATTATCTTTTTTTCCAGCTTTACTGAGATATAACTGACAAATAAAAATGATGTATATTGAAGGTGTACAATGACGGTTTGATATATACATTTACATCGTAAAATATTTACAACAGTGAAGTTAATTAACACATTCATCACCTCACATATTACCTGATGTGTGTGATGAAAACGCTTAAGATCTCTCTTTGCAAATTTCATGTATACAGTACAATACTATTAACTGTAGTCACTACCCAGCCCACTATTTTAAAGCACATTGGCTGTCACATAATTTAATCTCTAAATAACTGGCTGTGTTTATAAAAAATAGACTTTTTTAAAATATAAGTAACCACAATACAATTAATACATCTAGAAAAATGAATAATTATTTCTATATCAAGTAGAAGGGACGGTTGTTAAAATAATGTAAAGAATGCAAGCACTCTTCTGACATCTGAAAACGTGCATGTTTTTATGGGAGACTCGTTCAGGGTGGCGGCTGGCTGAGTAACCCCCTGGGGGGCCTTAATTTCCCACTCGGGTAGTAGACAGCCGGCTTCATTTAACTTTTATCCCCCCTGCTCTAGAAGGTTTAAAATACAACTTTTTTTTTTTTTTCCCCTTTTACCCCGGGTGGGACTCGAACCCACAATCCCTGGCTTAGGAGGCCAATGCCTTATCCATTAGGCCACCGGGGCTGATGAAAAACCTTCTTCGACAGTCTTAGACCAGCCTCTCTCTCACCTTCCCGCGGTTCTGTACAGCGTCCCGGCTCCAGCTTGGCTTGATTTTGGTCCTGCTGACAACCATATGCGACCGGTGCATTCGCTCAGATCCCGCCCGCCCCCGAGCATCCCGGGACCCCAGGGAGACTGCGCATGCGCGAAGGAAACTGCTCAAAGACCCAAGGTAGCAGTTAGCTCCGCTGTCTTGACTGGGATACTATCCTCGCTTAGGGTACACAAGGTCTGGGCATCAAATCCCGGACGAGCTCTTTCCCCCTTCTTTTAGGAGAATCTACGTCCCGTGAGAACTAGCATCAAGAAGGAGTTCACTAGGCAAAATGTGGGCGCGAAGGGGAGAGAGGGCACAGCCCGGAGCTTGGGGAAAGCGTCGGTCACGGCCTTCATTCTCCTCTCCACGTTGCTTCTTAGACCAAGAGTGTTTCCTAGTCCCAAATCTACGCGGTTTTTAGCAGAGCCCAGTGGTCTTAGGTCTTTGTCCTAAGGACCCTCCGTCATGGCTCTGTATATGCCCACCTAGCTCAGTGTGTAGAGTGTGGAACTGTAATATCAGAGAGCCCGGCGTTTACTCTCCTATCAGAAGATTGGTATTCTTTCCCCTCTCGAAGATATTTGTCATTGTGGTTCCCAGAAGTGGGGTCGGGGGAGGCGCGAGCGGAATTAGATGAAGGCAGTCAAAAGGTACAAACTTCCAGCTGTAAGGAAGTACTGAGGTACAGTGTACAACATAATAAAGATAATTAACACTGCTGTGTTAGAAGAGCTCATCTTTAGAGTTAAGAGAGTAAACCCCGAGTTTTCATCACAAGGATGATGGATGGTCACTAAACCATGATTGTAATAATGATTGTGATGTATGTGAATTGAATCATTATGTTGTACACCTTAAACTTATACAGTGCTGTATGTCAATTACATCTCAGTAAAAGTGGGGGAAATAATTAAAATGTTTATCTTAGTGAAATTTCTCTTCTTTTTATTTATGAGTCCTTAGCAAACCACTGAAACATCACGAAACTGATAAAGGAGACAGTGACACTCCCCATGACCTCAAGATTACTTGCGCCCTCCATTGGGGTACAGGCTCAGCTGCCATTCCCCCACCGTCCTCCCTGGGGGGAGAAGGTCCCATCGCCTTGGTCATTCCACTTAGCCAGAAATTCCTTAGCCAGAACTTGGTTCCTCAGGGACAGTCATTTTTTCTGGGTAAAATGATGGCTCAATCCTGGGCATATTCTTTACATTAAAATTTTAAATATACATTCACACTAATCGACTCTTGAGAGTCCCTTGGACTGCAAGGAGATCCAACCAGTCCATTCTAAAGGAGCTCAGCCTTGGGTGTTCTTTGGAAGGAATGATCCTAAAGCTGAAATTCCAGTACTTTGGCCACCTCATGCAAAGAGTTGACTCACTGGAAAAAACTCTGATGCTGGGAGGGATTGAGGGAAGGAGAAGAAGGGAACGACAGAGGATGAGATGGCTGGATGGCATCACTGACTCGATGGACGTGAGTCTGAGTGAACTCCGGGAGTTGGTGATGGACAGGGAGGCCTGGCGTGCTGCAATTCATGGGGTCGCAAAGAGTCGGACACGACTGAGCGATTGAACTGAACTGAACTGAACCATTTAAGGGTATATTCACTGCAAGAAATCGAAATTACCTATTATAATTAAAAAAAAATTTTTAGTGTTTAAATATGTGCGTAACATTATATTTGCCATTTTGACCATTTTTAGTGTACATTTTAGTGGCATCAGTTACATTTACCGTATTGCGCAACCACCATCACTTCTATCTATTTCCAAAACTTTTTCATCACAATAATCTTTTATATTTTTAAATGCCCCCGACCCCTTGAGGGTGGGCCACCCCGCAAAAGTCCAACCCCTCATCTGTCGCAGTTCTAGTCATCTGAACTGTATTCATGCAGCCAGTCGCCCCTGGGCTCCTGGGACTCATGGCCGGGGTTCCAGGGTCAGCAGTCCGCCCGGGTTTGATCAGCGTGGGTCTCCCCACAGCGCCCAAAGGTTCACCTTGGGGTTCCAAGTCTCTTAGCAGCAGGGATGCATCTGAGGGGCAGGAGGGAGTGTGGCTGACAGCCCGAGGGTCCTAGGCTTGCGTAAGGAGCAGTTGGGAGGCACGGAAAATTTTAAATCTAAGGAGGAAAACTGAACGCTGCAACGACCACGAAGGGACTCGAACCCTCAATCTTCTGATCCGGAATCAGACGCCTTATCCATTAGGCCACGCGGCCTTGCGAAGGATGGTCTCTCAGCTTTTCTCATAAACCTTTTGCAAGCGCCTGCGTAGTGCCGCCCCTAAGTGCGCGTGCGCACACTGGCCCGGCGCCTGGCCCCCGGGGCTCCTGGTGAGCCGGGCTCTGAGCCCGCAGCTGGGCGGCGCGACTGAGCACCGCTGAGGTGGCCGTGCAACTCAGAGTTCGAGCCCGCGTGACGCTGCCCAAGCCCCTCCTGTCCCCAGGGTTCCTGATCTCTTCTCCCACAGCCCCAGGCCCACGCTGAGGCGGGGCTGCCCGCTGCTCCCGCAGGCCCTTTGCTTCCCCTATCGCAGCACCACTAAACCTGCCGTCCAACCCCGTCCGCGGCCCCAGCGTGCGGTGCAGGTGGGGTGGGGGTGCTGGGAGGGTGCTGTGGACCCTGGACTTCCCCTTCCCAGGACATCCAGCGCCGCCCAGCCCACGTGGGGCTTTCTTAGCCCCGTCTTCCCCCGGTGGGCCCAGCCTCCGAAGTGCCCGGCGCTTCATACATCATCTCGCTTATTGTCCTAGTTCCCTGCGTGCGGGCGCTATTCACGTGTCCAGCGATCACCACGTTTATTCCATGCCAGCCGAGCCTCCTGTGTTATCGCGCCGTTTTTAGGAGAGGAAACCGAGGGGTGGACGGGGTCACTGGCGGTGCTGGTGTGCGGCCCCCCACTGTCAGCAGTCCTGGGTGGCCACAGGCGCGGTCAGACCTGCAGGCAGAGCCGGCGCCTCAGGGAGCTGCGGATCTCCAGACAGGCCTTGCGGCGGTCATCACAGTCGGGACCCAGCACGTCCAGCTCACACACCTGCCGATTGACCTGTGTGGACCACACTCAGCCTGTGTCCAGGACGGCCAGGTTCCCCACGCCCGCGCCCAGCCTGGCACTCAGTGTATTGTGAGGCCTGGAGTTTCAAGTGCTGCCTTGACATCTTTGGGGCTCACAGGCCCCCTCGGTTTCCCTGCTCTTGTTAGATGTGCCCCCCACCCAGCAGGGAAGGCCCCTCTCGCGGCTAGTTCCCCCACCAACCAGATCAGATGCCCTCCACCCCCTCTCTCATCCTGAAGGGCTTCAGTTCCCTGCCAACCTGTGAAATTAGTCCAACAAGTACCCCACATCCTGCATGTACAGGGCCTGTGTCTGCAGCCCCTGCTGGTTCTCTCTGCTCCCCAGGGCAACCCCGAATGGCCTGTGGGGCCCAAGGTGGCCTTGTCCCCCAGCTGTGAGCACATGTGGCTAATAACTGCTGGCCGTGGCTCTGTCCAGTGCCCAGTGTTGTGTGTTCAACTATCTATGTTTCTGAGGGCAAAGGACTTCCTCCCTCAGCAAAAGGATGACTAGGAGGTGAGCAGAACACCGGAGCTGAGAAGAAGGCTGAGTCCAGTCCCTCTCCCCAGGCCACCCCCACTACCCCCCAACTCACCTCAGTCATCAGCTCCAGGAGGTCTGCCTTGGGGTCAGCTCTGAGGACCTCCACCAGCGTCTGGATAAAGTCTGAGCCCTTCTCATCCCGATAGGCCACACAGCCTAGGCCAGGGGTCCAGGACCAGAAGGTCACAATTGGTCCCCTCCCAGTTGCCTTCCAGTCCCCAGGGGCCTTTTGTTAGTGGAAGAGGGGGCAAGCACACAGGACCCCAGGGTTTGGGGTAGGGAGCAGCGCCTTCTTGCTTCTGGATTAAGTTGTTGCTCAAGGTTTGTGGAGTGAGTATACCATGGACTCGATGTCTAAGAAACATTTACTGTGAACCCACTACATGGACCTCATGGACCTTACAACCTAGACGAGAGGAGTCAAGTCAAGTGCTTAGCAGAGCCAGCCCTCAGTTTGAGCTCTCCATGTTACTATTGTCACAAAAAATAAATATGGAAGAAAGATGGCTTAACTGCAATGGGGCTGCACCCCAACAGCCAAGCCCCAGATGTCCCTAATGCCACTTCAGATCTCTGGCCAGGAGGTTGGGCTCTGTGTAACTGGGTTTCATGATGACCTTACCTTCAGCAGCTGCATAGACCATCAGCACATCTGCTTGGTTAGGGCTCCCTGGAGTGGGGCCCCTGGAGGACCTGCCTGCAAGAGGGACCGACACCTTTTACCCAGCATCCCAGGACTCCACCTTCCCCGAGGGCCCCCTCAGGTCCGGCTCAAGGGCACACAAAGCAGTAGAAAGAGTGCAGGTCAGGAAAGACAGATCCGGTTTCAAATCTCAGCCTTGCCACTTACCAGCTGTGTGACCTGAGAAGAGCTATTTTCCCTTCCTGTCTCCAGGGCTGTTTCGGGCTCAAGCAGGGGGAAAAACTCTCGATTTTCAAAGGTCCTTACCCTTTAGGAAGGTTTCCCTTCCTGTCCTCTTGGCAAAGAGAGGAGAGAGGTGGCAGCAGGATCCCAGCTCAAAGCCCCAGAAATGCCCTCTGGCAGCTTCCCCACCAGCCCTACCCAAGCCCTCCGGTAGGCAGACCCACCTTGCACATCAGTACAGACGTGGAGGACATCGGCCTGGGAGGGGGTGGCTGGTGGTGCCCGCAGCCAGCGTCTGAACCAGGGGAGAGCTGCAGGTCCCACGCCCGCATCCCTGTGCCCTGGGGATGGAGGGGACAGTCAGGTCCTTTCACTCAGAAGACACCCCAGGGTGCTTCCAGGGTTCTAGCCCCCAACCCCCAGAGCTTCTGGGCCAGCCTGCCAGGCCGGAAACACTCAGAACACTAAATGACACGTGCTGAGGGTGAAGGCTCAGGTTCATGGACATGACCTCTAGGAGAGGCTGGGAGGCGGGCAGGAGAAGGGGAGTGCTCGGGCTTTCTGGAGGAGGTGAACAACAAGTCCTGAGAGGCTGAGCGCAGGATGAGGAGAGGAAGGGCAGCAGGAGGCAGGCCTCCAGGGCGGGCCCGGGGCCTGCTCACCCCCACGGCAAGCCTGAAGCAGGAAGATCTTGGGGCGGCCCCGCAGCGCCCCGCAGTGGCTCAGCTCCTGCACAAGCACCTCCAGCTGCCTCTCTTGCCCGTCAGCCCCCAGGAGCTGCCCCTGAGGCCCCCCGTGGGCCATGAGGGCCACAAGGGCACAGCTCACGGGGCCCCTGTGGGCGTCCAGCCGCTTCCGGAACTGGGCCATCTCCTCCTGGAAAGTCTGGGAGTGGGGCATGAGATCAGGCCTGGGCCAGTGTCATGGCCTCCCTAGTACCTGGTGTCCCCTTCCTGGGTGGTTTCTGTAGCCCTCAGCCCACACTACCTCCCACCTCCTGCCAGCCTCAGGCCCAGGGAGAGTAAGACCTTTTTTTAACCAACCCCCCTGCTGCAAAGCCTGGCATGGCCTCATTGGAGGTGATGTGGATCCAGCTTCCTGCAGCTGGTTCTCCGATCACCACGGAGAAATTGCACCAAAAAGTTAAGGGCCATGAGGGGAGAGCAGTGAGCTGACAGCTGTCTGGGAAGGAACGAGAGACCCTCCCAGGAAAAGCCTGAGGGTCCATCTAGAGCCTTGAGCAGGGGCCGGCGTGAGAGGTGGCAGCGGCCCGGGAGACTGGACTTGCAGGAGCAGGGAAGTGGGTTCGCATAGATGCATGCATGCAACAGGGAGGCTGGGGGTGCATTTCTGCCCACAATTGGTAAGAGGCCCCGGACAGAGTCCCCAGGGTCTGGGTGGGGGGTACCCTTCCTTCAGAGGACCTTCAGAGGTTCTGGGCTTCCCCTCACCTGGGCTGTAGGGTCTGTCCTCAGGGTGGTCTCGAAGCCCAGGGCCTGGCACAAGCCCCCCAGCGCCTCCACATCGTGCTGGGCCCCCAGCCGGCCCTGGGTCACAGCCAGGAGGAGGGCGGCCCTGGCCCCGGACAGGTCATACTGAGCGCTGGGGCCGGGCTCTGGCTACAGACAGGGCTAAGTGGGTTCAATGCAGTCGGAGGACCTCCCGGCTCCTTGCCCCAGCCCAGGTCTCCCCGTGCCTCCATCCCATTCAGAACTCCTGCCATGTGGTTGGACCCCTGCCCTGCCTCCTCACCTCGGGCCCCCAGGGCTCCACGTTCCCTAGGCATAGTGCCCCCCGCAAGGAGCTCCGAAGCACTGGGCAGTAGGCAGCCCCTGCGGACTCTTCAGCTGTCCTGGAGAAGACCTAGGGGCAGAGGACTCTTCAGGTGGCCACTCTGTGGGGGTGCAGTTATGGGGGTGCCCTGGCTCCAGGGAACAGCTTGGCCAGGCTCTTTGGGATCCCCTGCCAGAATGGAGGGAGGAGACAGGAAAGAAAGGGAAGGCCCGAGGGAGGTCCTAGTCAAGCTCAGGGTCACAGAATTCCAAGACATGGATGGCCACAGGGAGACAGTGGCCGAGCCATTAGGCACGCTGCTCCCTGGCCCGGCACCGAGGTGGGGTGCTCCCAGAGTGGGTCAGGGCCCACCCGGGAAGGCCCGTGGGGTGGGCGCCACCTAAGGAGAACTGTGGAGCAGAGCTGGGGCCCACCCTCACCTCTGGGGTCAGCCAATGACCACCCACTGCCCAGTGAGAACTTTGGGCCTCAAGACCAGACCTGATTCCCAGGGACCCACATGTCTGATGGGACCGTCATGGCTGGGTGAGTGTGAACAGGGGTGGATGGGAATTCAAGCACCCACCCTTGGGTGATGAGGGGCACAGCTGATGCCTGGAGGGTCTGTGCCAGGCTGGGATGACAGGGTGGGGGGGGGGCAGGACTCCAAGCAGAGGAGCAGCCTGGGCAAAGGCACAGAGCTGAGCAGATGCTGGAAAACCTGGGGTGCCCTCAGTGGGTTGAGGACAGGCATGGGAGGGGATGGGCAGTGAGGCTTAGAGGCTGACGCCCATGTGTAGACAAGCCTTATTGTGGCATGAGTGGGGGTAATGGATTCAGGTGGGGATGAGATCGGGCCTCAGCCAGGGTCACAGCCTCCCCAGTACCTGGAGGCCCTCCCTCTGGGTGGTTTCTCTGGCCCCCTAGAGAACACATCGGCGCCGTCGTACCCCTCCCGGGACGCCCCTCCTGGGCCTTCACCTCCGTTAGCAGCTGCAGCAGTGACCAGTGAGGACGGCAGCCGCAGAGCTCGCCCAGGCTGGCGAGGAAGGCCCCAGGCTCGGGGACAGCTGGGTGGAGAAGCAGCAGCACACGGGCCTGGAGGGAGGGTCTCGGCCCTCCTGCCCACCCCACCCCCACTCTGTTCGGCCCCCCACCCGGGGGCTCGGCCGGCCCACTCACCCCCGGGAGCGCTGGAGAGCAGCAGGAAGACCTTGGGGCGGCCCCACAGGGCCTTGCAGCGGCTCAGCTCCCGGACCAGCTGCTGCGACTGCCTCAGCTGCCAGGGGCGGGCCACCAAGGCCACGAAAGCACAGCCCACCGAGCCCCCATGGGCATCCAGCTGCTCCCGGAACCTCGTCAGCTCCCCACGGAAGCCCTGGGGCAGAAGCGAGTGCCAGCCTGAGTGCAGGGAGGCCCCAGGCGGGGCTGAGGGCAGAGGTTGGGGGAGTGGGGGCAGGTGAGGGCTCACCTGGACGGAGGCCTCCTGCCTCCGGCAGCTCTCAAAGCCCAGGGTCTGGAACACACCCTCCAGGAGAGCGGCCGTAGAGGCTGACACCTCAGGGCTGCAGAGGGCCAGGGCCACCCTTGGGTCTTTCACGCTGTACTTACCCTGGGGAGGCAAGGCCAGAGCTGGGCCGGGGTGAGGCTCAACCCGGAGGCAGCGAGGGGCTAGGCCAGACAGCACCTACCTTTCTTCCCAGGCTCTCCTGAGCATCAGCCACCTGTGAGGCCACCTGCAGGGTCCCAGCCACCAAGAAAGCCATGGGGATGATGTCGGGGCTTCCTTCGAACAGCTTCAGTGCCAATGCTCTGGGTCCCAGGGCCTGGCCTCTCTCCGAGTCTTATCCCATCAGCTCTGTTTATGAGAAGAGTTGGACTCTGCCCCCTGCCCTGGAACCCTGGGTCCTGGACACCCCAAGGCCCTGGTCTGTTCCCTGGCTCCCATTGGCTACTTCCTGCCTGGCACTAACACACCCCCACCTGCACCAGGAGCCTGTGCCCAGTCTATTCTTAGCTTCTGGCCCACCTGCTATCTGATCTCGTTACACTCCAGTGTCTCCCTTCTGAGCCGCCACCAGCACCGAAAAAATTCATGCCCTGCCCCCGCCACCCACCACCCCTACTCACTCATTCAGGGCACGTATAGGACCCTGCCCACACAGCAACTGCCAGCCTGGGGGCATGGGGAGCAGCGAAGGCACCGCCCCAGAGGCAGGAACCCCTGGCTGGACTCTTCTCTCCAGGGAGAGCCCCGCAGCTTCATTGGGGAAATGGGGTCCGTCCAGCAACCTTGGGATGAAGCCTGGGTTACATGGGGCCAGAGAGGCTGGCGCACAGACTGGGGGACAACACATCTTGTCTCGGCTCACCCCCACTGTCTTGCAGGTGGCCCCAAGGCCACCACCTGCTGAACTGGAAAGGACTTGGCAAGGTAGAAGGTGATCTCAGCACACACCCACCAGCTCCGCAGGGGCCCAGGCCCGGGCCAGGCAGGGGAGGGTCAGATGTGAAAGTCTGCTTGGTGTCCATTTCATCTCAGCAGTACTCCCTCCCTAGGGTCCAGCACAGGGTCCAGGCAAGAGCACGAGCCCCTGCCCTGGCCAGTCACGGGCTCCAAGTTGTCTCATTTCAAGGGACAGAGCGCGGGCCCCAGTGAAAACCCCGGCCCCCAGTTAGCCGCCCACTCTCCTGCGGGGTAGGGAAGGGTGTGTCGGCTGTCCCACTGTGAGCTGTCCTCAGGCCGGGGCAGGCGCTGGCTGACACGGGGACGCCCCCGAGGCTCACGGCAGCCCCTGGAGCCCAGGCCACCCAGAAGCTGAGACGGTGGCCCCACCCAATGACGGTCCAGCACCAGATGCTACAGAACCACCAGGTCAGGAGGCCCAGGATGAATTCCAGGCCCCTCCACCCCCCACTCCCAGCAGCCACCAAAAGAACAGGAGAAGCTTGGAGAAAGTTTCCATGTTTATTCTCATCTTTCTGCTGCCCTTCTAAGGCCAGCTGGGCCAGCTCGTTGGGAGGGCCTGTGGTCAGTCCCTGTGAATGCCCTTCTGCAGGGACTGCAATGCCTCAGGAGTCAGCAACAGCGTGCCGACAGAGCACTAGCATGAAGTACCGTAAACCCCGAGATTCGAGGGGGTGGGGGGCAGTGGAGGCAGCCAGCCTCGGCCGGCCCTGTTCTTCGTCTGCACAGTTGGCCTCTGTCCCTGGAGCCCACGCCGCCCTCCCCAGCTGGTGGAGGGTGACTCTCGGGAACTCAGCTGGGGGCAGGTTGGCTGAGAGCAGAGGCGGGCAGCTTCTGGGCCGCTGGGACAGGCCAGAGAGGCCAGTGCCTGGACATGGAAAGGGGTGGAGGCCAGCAAGCCTCTGAACCCAGGATCCACTTCTTCACAGGTGTGGGCCGACCCCTCCCCTGACCCCCGACCCCAGCAGCACCCTGAGGCTTAGCCTCCCTCCCACAGGAAGTCACAGGATGGCAGGACAGAAGGCCTGGCCCATGGACCCAGCCCAGAGGCTGGGAGCAAAGAGCCACGGGGCCAAGCAGGGCTGAAGAGGGCTCTGGGATGGGGACTCCAGGCCCTGCCCGAGTCCTGACTTCCCTGTGTGCCAGCCTCTCCCCCGTGCTCAGGCCACCCGCCTGCAACGTGCTGGGGCTCCAGGAAACGAGGGGCAAGAAAAACCTTGGAGCATTAGAAGTCTGGCAGTGAGGTCACGGAGGACTCCATGCCCCGAGGCGTCAGCCAGGGTCCCAGGAGGGCAGGGCCGCCGGTTCCGTGAGCGGGAAGCCACACTGAGATGGTGGATTCGGGTGGGTAGGTCCCGCTCCCGTCCTCAGCCCACAGGCTGGGCCATCTTGGCGTGCAGGCTCTGGTGGGCGATGAGGTGGGCGCGCTGCTTGAAGCTCTTGTCGCACTCACCGCAGCCGAAGGGCCGCTCGCCCGTGTGCACGCGCCGGTGGTCCAGCAGGTAGGAGCGCAGTGAAAAGCTCTTGCCGCAGTCGCTGCAGCCAAAGGGCTTCTCGCCCGTGTGGATGCGCTGGTGGTCAGCCAGGTAGGCGCTGCGGCTGAAGCTCTTGCCGCACTGGGTGCAGGAGAAGGGCTTCTGGCCCGTGTGCACGCCCTGGTGGCGCACCAGGTCCGAGGAGCTGCGGAAACTCTTGTCGCACTCCTGGCACTTGTGCGGCTTCTCGCCCGTGTGCGTGCGCTGGTGGCGCGCCAGGTCGGAGCCCCAGCGGAAGCGCTTGCCGCACTGGCCGCAGCTGTGCGGCTTCTCGGCCGCCAGGTCCCGGAGCTGCCGCCGGTGCGTGGGCGGCCGGCCCCGCCGCGCCCCCACCACCCGCCCCCGGGGCGCCCCCGGCCGGGCCCCACCCTCCCAGGCCTCGGCCTCCTCCGGCCTCCAGGATGCGGTCTCGTTGCCAGCAGCCTGGTCCGGGAGCGCCGTCACCACCTCCTCCAGCCGGGACTTCTCACTGTGGCTCCTGTGCCCCAAACCTGCAAGGGGTAGTAGGCAGCCTCCTAAGTGCCATGCGGTTCCGGGGCCACAGAGGAGAGGAGCGGGAACGGGGCTCCGGGCTAGCGCCTGGGCGCTCAGTCTGACAGCCCTGCGCTCCAGAAGACCAGCCTCCATGCAACGGGGACATGAGAACGACGGCAGAGAAACCGTTTGGAGCACCCAAGGGGTTTGCCAGGGTTCCGGAACAGAGGTATTTACTAACTACAGACCTAACCGATCTACCGCACCTTCCACTTACTAACTACAGGCTTAAACAATCTATGCCTGGGATCCCACCCAGAGCCCCGGCTGTGCCCAATGCTTACCCAGGGCAACATTCCGAGAGTTCTCCCTTTTTATGTCCCAGAAGAGATCCCTCTGGGCAGGGTCCAGGGACCCCCATTCTTCCCGGGAGAAATAAAAGGGAATGTCTCCAAATGTCACAGGTCCCTAGAATGAGGTGAGGAAGCCCAGCTCAGAGTTGCCTTGCTCAGGACTCCCCAGGCAGGTATGGGTGGAGATAGGAAGGGCGCTGGGATGGGAACAGGATGGGTCCTGGCAGGAAAAGGATGGATGGAGGAGGCCTTGTGAGAAGGAGAGATCCATTTCAGGGACTCATCAGGGTCAGAGGGGACAAAGGGATGGGTAACTCACCCCAGAGGCAAAGCAGGTATCTGTCGTCTCTCTGGTGCTCCCCTGTTTAAGAGCTGGAAGCTGGGCTGTGGGGAAGAATGGAGCCTCAGAGAGCCTGGCCCAGGCCGGCAGCAAGGGCTCTCACATGCTGTCTTTCTCACACATACACACACACACCACATGCCTTACACACACAGACACCCATGCCACACACACACACACACACACCACACACAGACACACACCATGCACACACCACACACAGACACACACACACAGACACACGCCATGCACACACCACACACACACCATACACCACACACATGCCTTACACACACATGCCACACATAGACACATACCACAGAGACATACACACACCACACACACATGCCTTGCACACACAAAGACACACCATACACACATGCCTTGTACACACACACACCACATGCCTTGCACACACACCCACATACACACACCCTGCCTTGCTGGAACAGAAATACCCTACCTGCTCCCCTTAGGGTAACACCTGAGAAGGACTCAGGCCCCTGACCAGCCACTCTGCCACCTTCAAGCTTACTCACCACCACGGCTGTGCGGCTCCCAGGGTACAGGTGGCCGGCTTCGTGTCCCCGCCCTCCAGGGAGGCCCCTGGGCCTGGGACCCCTGGACTGCAGCCTCAGGTTCCGCCCGCTCTGAGGACACATCCTGTGCAGGAACCACAACACGCTCATCAGCATCGAGACCAGACCGGGGAGACAGAGTTTAATCCCTGGGAAGGAGACACAGGACACATTCCTCAGGAGGCTGGGGGTGGGCAAGGTGGTCAGCACGGAGCCCCCAGGGAGACCAGAAGACACGGGGCAGTGTTATCTCCCCGACCAAGCATGAGGCAAGGACCAGCCTCCAAAGGCCAGAATCAGAAAGCCACTTAGCAAGGGGCCGTGGTGGGAGACCTTCCTGTCAAGGGCAAGACCCCACTCCCAGGCAACACATCAGCATCTCCCCAGATGCCTCCCAAGAACACAAATAAACGTTTGCAGATCCTGTGGAGCCAAAAGCTGCTTTCTCGGAACATGCCTCCTCTGGTCCTGCTGCTGCCCTCCAAAGTCACCAAAAAGAAACCAGATTCACTTGGATGGTATCTTTCAGAAAGGCCACACATTATGACAAGCTCCCGTGGACGCTCCCTCGGCTCTCCGTGTCCTCTCCAACCCCCGCCTCTGACCTATGGAGGACTCATCTCTAGGGAAACAGCCAGCTCTCCTCAGTTCACATGCCATCCAGGTGCCCCCAAGGTGGGGGAGGGGCCCCTCACCTGTGACCAAGCTTTCACTGGCTGCTTCTGCAGGTCCTCCACCAAGGCGACAGCCTCCTCGCCACTGCCTGGACACCGCTGGCACACCCAGTCCTGGACGCCCAGGGGCAGCACGCTCAAGAACTGCTCCAGCACCAGCAGCTCCAGGATCTGCTCCTTGGTGCGCAGCTCAGGCCGTAGCCAGCGGCAGCAGAGCTCCCAGAGCTGGCTGAAGGCCTCGTGGGGCCCGCCTGCATCCCCGTAGCAGAACTGCCGAAAGCGCTGGCGGCACACCTCTGGATCCCCGTGGTCCTCTGGCTGGGCAGGGTCCTGCTCCCAGGAGGAATCTTCTACCTTCACGATCAGAAGCCCTTCTCCCTCCTCAGGGGCTTGGTCCTGAGGCTCTGGGGGGGCTGCCATCGCCCTGGCCTAGGGCTCAGGGCCAGTCAGCCTCAGCCTGGGTCTTCAGTCTCCCAGAGGGTTCCCCAGTGGCAGCGGGGCTGGCATCTGGACAGGCACTCCTGGGGAAAGAGCAAAAGAGTGGGGCGGGGGGCGTGGTATATGAGCAAGCACCGGCCTGGAAGGACGTCCAGGGACTCTAGCTCCAATTCCTCCTGACCCTAGGGCCTTTATAGGCGCTCCTCTGATGTTTAGCTCATGCTTCTCTCTCTCTCTCCTCCCAGTACAGGTGCAAGGCCCCTTATCCTCAGTTCCCAAATCCCAAACTCCCAGGTTTTCACCACCTGGTCTACTGACGTGAGATGAGCATATTTATAATTTCCTTTTATCCCAGGTAATGTAAATGTTCATATGTTGTATGGCAGAAATATTAATGTATTTGTTCAGTTCATAAAAATTCATCAAGCTGAATTCTTTTTTTTTTAGTTCCACCAGTTTATTGCTACCAACCCATCTCCCACAACCCTCATGCACACGTGCTCAGTCACGTAACCCCACGGACTGCAGCCCGCCAGGCTCCTCTGTCCAGGCAAGAATATTGGAGTGGGTTGCCATTTCCTTCTCCCAGGCTGAACTTCTGATGTATTTTCTGTATATGATTCTTCAATTAAAAAAAAAAAATTCTTTTAACTGGGAATTTTGTGGTTGGTTCAGTGGTTAGGACTTGATGCTTTCACTGCTAGGGACTTGAGTTCAATCGCTGGTTGAGGAACTAAGATTCTGCAAACTTTGTGGTGCTTCCAAAAAAAAAATTTTTTTTTAAACTAATGTTTTGATTACTGAGTGTTGTCCCAGATTCTCCTGGTAGTGTTATTGTTATACAATATATGTGCTGTATTATCTTTCTCAATCTGAAAACTTAATTCCAAAAGAGACACCACCTGGAGCCATCCATTATCCATAGATACACATGAACATGACACATACTTATACCTTATTGCAACTCTACACCACAGTGAAACGTGTGTATTTTGGGTTTCTACAATTGCTTTTTTTAAAAGTAATTTTAATTATTTTACTTTTGGCTGCACCGGCTTTTCTCTAGTCGTGGAGACTGGTGGGACTACTTTCTAGTTGCCCTGCGCAGGCTTCTCATTGAACTAGCTTTTCTTGTTGCCCAGCACAGACTCTAGGGCACAGGGGCGACATTGGTTGTGGCACGTGGGCTCAGGAGTTGTGGCTCCGCGGCCTGTGGGGTCTTCCTGGATCGGGGATCCAACCCATGTCTCCTGCACTGGCAGTCGAAGACTCTTGGCCACTGAGCCACCAGGGAAGCCCTTTAATTGCTTTTTTTGTTTCAAGAAAAAAAGTGATTATGAACCATTGTAATAAAAGGAGGGATTTAAACAATACAGTAATACATCAAAGAGAAATTCTTCCTTCCACATTGCAGCTGCTCCCCCATTAACAGTCTGACAGCTGACCTCCCAAATCTTTCCCGGAGCAATTACTGGAAATGTATCCACAGAAATGGGGGGAGGGGGAGGGAGGGGAGTGCTTTGTGCGTGTTTTTACATAAATGAGTTCTTACTGCAACACGGTTTAGTAATCTGCCTTTCTACCTAATAATGCTTCTTCAGCAGCCACTCTAGGAGATCCTGCAGTACGGATATACTCGTTTCTTAATGAGTACCCATCCCAGCTGAGCGAGGCACTCAGATCGTTTCCAATTCTTTTCTACTATACGCGAAGCACGTCCTTTACTTTATTCTCCTACTCCTTACAAAACCCCTGAAAGGTACGCTCTCCACGCTCATCCGCCAGTGACCGAGGAGGAGGCTCCGCTCGGAGAGAGCCAGGGACTCACCAGAGTCGCTCAGCAGGACTCGGCAGTCGGGAGCGCGGACCCGGCCGGAGCCCCGCCAGGGTCCCAGGAGCCTTGCCTGCCCGGAGATGAGAGGCGGAGGGGCGGGCGGCTGAAGCGACGCCCCAGGCTTTCCCCTCCGCACCTCCAAGCGGTGCGCGGCCCCTTCGGCCTAAGCCTCCGGGGGCCGGGCCGGGCCGCCCAGAGACCGGTACTAAAACTAAGGAGCCTGGCGGGCCGCGTCGCCGGTCCCGCCCCTCTCTAGACACACACCGCCCACAACAGCCCAGGCGATCCCAGTTTCCGCCGCCTGCTCTGGGTGCCGGAAGTTCGCGCGGGGCCCGCTGGGAAGCGACATAGCGCACGCGTCGAGGCACGCACTAAGCACTACACTCCCCAGGAGGCCGTTCTCCCACTATACCCGCCTTCTTTCTGACGGATGACCAATGAATGGGCAGAATTCCCAAGGATGGCCAATCAGAAGGCAGTGACCCATGCACAGCCGCACCCATTCCCCCAGTCTGAGGAGACTCGCACAGTCTTCATCTCTCTTGGTTTTTCAGGTTTTTTGGTGCTCCTCTGGCCCCTGAAGGGCGTAAAGGGGAAGCCAAGACTGGCCTGGTGGGCAGATACATGGCTTATCCGAGCTACGAGTGGGACGCCAGCTCCGCCGGAAGGGATGCTCAGGCACGGACTCTTCCGTCAGTCCTCGGCATTTCCCGCTCCAGAGTGGGTCGAGTACTGGGGGGACCGTGGTCCAGGAGCTGGAGCTCGGCACTGGGAGACTCCTTTATAGCTTATAGGGTCCCGCCCAAGCCTTCATCTGCTCTTAGTGGATGCTTGCTGTGAAAGTAGTTCAGTGAGGGGCGGGGGACCTCCGGCGGCGATTCTTTGTCCCTGAGAGTCGACCAGGGTCTCTCAGCCGGACGCGGCCGTCGGCGACGCTCACCCCGAAGGACCCCCGCCCTCTGCCACCGATAGATTTGACTGAAGGACAGCGGGGCTCTCCGGGCTGGGGACAATCTGAAGCAGGGGGGCCGCATCGGAAAAGCTTTGTACATCTGTCCGTGCTTCCACCCTCTTACTCGTTTTGGAGATCTGAGGCTCCAAAATCTTTTTCTGAAGTGGAAAATCCTTTCGTGTCTGGTTGTTGTTTGATTTTGCAAGAATTGCATCCTTAGTGTAGGCAAGAAAATAAACTTGTCAAGGTATCCATATCCACAAAGCTAGCTTCCTCAGTCAGCTCACGTGGCACTCCATCAAAGTGGTTTTTCCTAACCCTATGTAAACAGCTCCTGCCCCCTACCTCCCCCCGCTGTTATGCCTCTGCCCTGCCTTATTTTTCTTCCTAACCTTTATCACTACCTGATGTATCTGTATAATATTTAAATCCATTACTCGACTATAATTTTCACAAGATCAGACTTTTCACTGCTCTACTTCCATCACCTAAAATATTGTGCTCGGCACAATATTTGTTGAATAACTAAAGATAAAAATAACTGAAAGGATATCTGTAAGGTCATTCATAAATAAGCACTATTAATATTTCAGTGTTCTATGAATATTTCTAATATATATCTGGAATCGTTCTATTTAAGTTATGTTTCGTTGGCTCAAAAGTCTATCGAAGGTATGTTTCCAAAGCAGCATTTATAAATAAAATCCATCTTGCAAGCTGCACAGTATTCCAGAGCAGGAAGGTTCCATATTCCAGTTAAAGTCTCTTACTCGTGGACACTTAGGTTGTTTCCATTTTCCCGTATTTGTAGATCTTTACTGCATACACCTTTCTGTATTTGTTCGAACAACTTGCTGGACGGGATGAGCCCAGTCTGTTCAATTGAGACTGATGACGTGGATGTTATTGGGTCCCTCGCCGCCCCCTACTGGCCCCAGTGGAGAACGGCACAGGAGGTTTTTTTGCATTGTGGCCTTAGTGTTCTTCCAACGCCCTCTACTGACAAAGACTAACATCTAATTGGCTGGCGAAGGAGAAACGTCTAAGAATCTGGCTCCATTATCACAAAGAAGGACCAAAGGGGTTTACTGGGGGGGTCTGAGAGACAATAAATTAATAGCCGGCACACCGACCAAATACTCTATTGGGCATTCCTGGTAGTTGGTAAATTATTCGTATGTAGTTATATTGAAGTTGACCATCTTATTGCATTTTCTTTTCCTTCTGATAGTTTTAGTTTATTTTTCTAGCTAGAAAATATAAATATATATTGTAAAGAGTAAAATTTTTCTTTCCATAAAAGTTATATTCATTTCTAGAATTTGTACTTATTATTTTTCTTTGTCGTATAGCATTGTCCAGAACTCCCAAAGTGTTAAAAATCAGGACAGGGACTTCCCTCTGGTTAGGTAAAACTCTGGACTTCCAATGAAGTGAGCCGATGTTCGAGATCCCTGGTCAGGGAACTAGATCCCACATGACACAACTAAGATCCTGGTGCAGCTAAAAATAATAAATGAATGAATAAAAAGAAATAAATATTGAAAAAACTCAGGACAGCAGGCATCATTGGCTTGGGTAATGAAAATACATTTTGTTTGTCTATGATATATATTTCCATGCTTGTATTATGGAGCATCTATTCTCATTTGAAGAAGAACTAGTGGTTCCTCAGTATCAGTTTTCCCTTTCAATAGTAAGTTTTCAGTGGGCATGTGGCCCTTAAAAATAAAGAATATGTATTTCCCAGTCTACTGCATTGAAGTATGGCCATGTATTTGTACTGAAGACAATGATACATGAGCAGATGTGCTGTATGTATCTTACTAGAAAGGGGTTCTATCTTCCTATTCTCTTTTCCCCAACTGCTAGCAGGAATTTGGACATGGGGGCATGGACCATGCAGATGACACTAACCCTATGGGTGTCAAAGCAAGAAGGTGGAAGTGCCTGGATTCCTGATAATTGTGGGTGGATTTATGCCCAGATGATGGTGTAAGAGAGAAACAGATCCTGAGATTAAGCCACTCTTATTCTGGATCTCTATTTTAACCAGAATGTAAACCCTAACTAGCATTACTGCCTACTAAGAGTTTATCCTTGCCTGGGAGATTGCATGCACAGAGGAGCCTGGCAGGCTACAGTCCATGGGATCTCAAAGAGTCGGACACAACTGAGTACACGCATGCACACACAGAGTGCACTTTACGCAGGGTAGCTGATTTCCCCACCTAAAGTCTTTCCCCATCTCAAGCAAATAATGTTCAAATCCTTTGACCTGAGTCTCTCTTCTCACCCAGCCTACTGGAAAATTGACAGTGGTCCTAGTGCCTTTCCTGTCAAACCTAAACCCAAGCTAAAATCAGGTTTTCTTCCAGTCTTTAAAGAAAAATGGTAAAAATACATATTTTTTATTTTTATAATTTCCCTAGGGGATACTGGATATTCAGAATTTCTATGTGATCTTGACTAAATCTTGATATTATGATTTTTCTAGGAAATCATCCCTTTCATCAACAATTTCAGATTTATTAACATGAAGTTGTACATAATATTCCCATTTGGTTAAAATTTTAAAAATCGGCACATATGGTTAAGTCCCACTGCTTGTTTGGGGTCAGTGAGGTGAGATTTTAACGGTGGTGGGGCAGCAGGCTTGGAGGAGTCTAGGTATCTACTGACTTTGTGGATTAGGGCTGCCATGCCAGTCCTGCCATAAGCTATCTCCAGCCCACCTACAGGTGTTGTCTTAAGAAATTCACTTCTGTCTTGTTTAAGATCATCTTTATTTTGGGTCTCTATTATTTGCAGTTGAACTGAATCCTGATTCATTACCTCATAGGGTTGTTATAAAGATTAAATAAATGAGAGAATACACATAGACTACTTAGCCTAATACTAACTTTTAACACAAGGAAACACTCAATAAAGAATGGTTATTCTCAGGGAATTATGCATCACCAGGAGCCTGTCAAACGGTCATGCCACAGGAAAGAGGACTCACGCACGAAAGACAGCAGGAGTTAGGACCTCCCAGGCATCTTTTCCACTTTCCCTGGAAGATTTGAGCCCAGCTTGTTCTGGTCAGTGGCCTGTTGGATCTTAATCATTAGGGCTCACCTGGCGCTTTGTTAGTTGAGAACAGAAAAACTGGCATTAGTTCCAGGAGGTGACAGGCACAAGCCACAGAGTCCTGCCTCTGCAACCCAGGCAGGAAGCCTGCCTGATCACACATCTCTGGATGGCCGAGGAGCATGAGAATGCGGACGCCACGGTAGGACCATCTTCAAGAACGCCCGTTCTCCACCCTTCACACAAGACACCAGGGAGAAATCGCAGGCCACAGCCTCTCTCAAGTCTCACCTTTCTAACCAACCCCCACCCCTCCCTTCCACTACTGGTGTCATTTCAACTCCTGGAACACCAATCTCTTTCTCAGGGCAGGGCTTTTATCCGTTCTGTTTCCTTAGCTTGGAAGGTCCTACCCCCAAAGCCTGAACGTTCCTTCCTGGGAGGGGCCGTCTCCGACAACCAGTACCTAACATCCTCCCTTACTTCACCCGGTTCCTTTCTTTCTGGCATCTGTCACTACTTGAAAGTAATGTATATGTCATTTATACGTTTACACTGCTTGTTAGTCTCCCTTACTAGAGCGGAACCCCTTGAGGGCACGGATCTTGTCTGGCTTTTGCATCGCTTATTCTTCGATATTTAGCAAAGGACCTGGAAGGCACGTTTTCATTTCGTATTTGAAAAATGAAGGAGTGAATGCAGCAAAGCCCGTATTTAACGTTTCCTCGCCCTTTACCATCCACCCCTGCGCGCCACTCATCACCACGTACCCCTCCAGTATGGACTGCCTCACTTTACCCGGGTCCCAGCAAAAGAATCAAGGTCTTCTTCAGGCCGTTTCCACACCCGACTCTTCCAGGCAGCCCAGTTAGGCCCTGCTCTAAGGCTCAGCAGGTGTTAGTGTGCCGGCAGGAGGCGTCTGGGCTCTCGCTGAGCTCCTGTACCGGGGCCACGACTCGCCGGCTACCGTGCACAGGCCAGCCATTTCCAGGGCCTCATGTGGTCTCTGGGCTCGGGCTCCCGGGGTCTCTGGGCAGCAAATCTCAGCTCTCCGCAAGAAGCTAAGCTGGAAGCGGCTGTGGCCCGAGCCCTCGCCTTCTGTCCGCCCCCTCTCTAGGACGGCAGGAGGTTTGGAGTCTCGGTGGTAGGCCAGGGGCCTGAGCTGAGCGGAAAAGACAAAGTTCCAAAGCCCAATGCGTCGACCAGTTGCCAGGCAACCGTGCGGCGTGGGGGCGTGAGGGGGAGCGGATGCCTAGAGAACAAACATCGGTCGTGATTGGTCACTTTTGCTGGAGCCCACCCCTACTCCGCCTCGACACTTGACTGGCAAAGGCCAAAGTGGGAGGGGCGGGACCTTATGGAACCCGTCCTCCTGGATATAAGGCGACACCCAGACCGCCAACTCTGCGAGGTCACACGAGTTTGGGAGGAGTTTCTCAGGCTATTGCAGTGCTGAATCAGCCGACGTCCCCGACCCGGCCCGGCCCGGCCCGGCCCGGGGACGGCATTATGCCTTTAGCAAGGACTTGGGCCGGGGAATTCCCTGGTGGTCCAGTGGTTAAGAACTCGAAGTTTTCATTTAATTTCATCAAGGCCAAGGGTAAAACAGGCAGGCAGGCTCAGGCAGGGCAAATTACAAAGGACTATAATGAAAGCTGAGGGCCGAAGAATTGATGCTTTTGAACTGTGGTGTTGGAGAAGACTCTTGAGAGTCCCTTGGACTGCAAGGAGATTAAACCAGTCCATCCTAAAGGAAATCAGTCCTCAATATTCATTGGAAGGAATGATGCTGGAACTCCAATACTCTGGCCACCTGATGTGAAGAACCAACTCATCTGAAAAGACCCTGATGCTGGGAAAGATTGAAAGCGGGAGAAGGGGATGACAGAGAATGAGATGGTTGGATGGCATCACTGACTTGATGGACATGAGTTTGAGTAAACTCCAGGAGTTGGTGAAGGACAGGGAAGCCAGGCATGCTGCAGTCCATGGGGTTGCAAAGAGTCAGACACAACTGAGAGACTGAACTGAACTGTGCAAAGAGGCCAAGAGAAGTAGGAGCAGGAGATGGCATCAGCTTCAGAAAGGACCAGGAGAAGTAGGGGGTCCCTGGTAAGTGAGAAATCCTCACTGGATTGAAGCTGGGACCCCAGGGATGCAGGTGAAAATGTGCAGCCACAAAATGCAGGCCCTAGTGCCTGAGACAGGAGACAAAGTAGGCAGAAGACACTGAGCATGAATTCCCATGCTGACTCTGCCCTGCTCCCGACTCCCTAGGAAAAGAGGCATGGCAGGGTCCAGGGCTCAGCGGGAATACCTAATGACAACAGCAGCAGAAGTGGCTGGTTGGCTTCAGGTTGGAAACCTCTAGATTCTGGAATGGGTCCCAAGCCAGGTAAAGGCTGGGGAGGAAGGTGCCTTCTCAGAGGACTGAGTGAGAATGCATAGTTGCCCCGGAAGGCTCCACTTTCCCCACGAGTCCAGGATCAGCTTCCAGGGCCCCATGAAAGGAAGCTATAGGCTGTCGCTTGAATTCCAAGGCCTTTAATTTGCAGCGAGCATGCCTGGTCCTCATCTGAGCTCCTCCTGTGTTGCCACCCCCATGCCAGCACCTCCCCGCCTCCCTTCCTGGATCTCCCAGGTCACACTCCCACACCAGATGCCCCGGCCCCTCCCTCCCCGCCTCCTAGGTAGGGGCAGGCGGGGGTGCTGCCAGAGTCCCGGCCGCCCCCAGCATCAGCATGGCCAGGGCCTTGGGCCCCGCCGTGTGGATCTTCTCGTGCCGATGCAGGTTGGAACGCCGGCTAAAGCTCTTGCCGCACAGCGGGCAGGAATAGGGCCGGACGCCGCGGTGGGTGCGCTGGTGGGCGGTGAGGTGCGAGCTGTGGCTGAAGCTCTTGCCGCAGTCGAGGCAGTGGTAGGGCTTCTCGCCGGTGTGTGTGCGGTTGTGCGCAATGAGGTTGGATCGCTGGCTGAAGCACTTACCGCACTCGGGGCACGGGTAGGGCTTGACCCCGGTGTGGGTGCGCTGGTGGGTGACCAGGGCCGAGCTCTGCGTGAAGCACTTGCCACAGATGGGGCACTTGTGCGGCTTGGCGCCCGTGTGGGTGCCCTGGTGGGTGACCAGGTCCGAGCGGCGGGTGAAGCGCTTGGCACAGCGGTCGCACACATAGGGCTTCTCGCCCGTGTGGATGCGCTGGTGCTGGATCAGCGTCGAGTGGTGGCTGAAGCTCTTCCAGCAGGATGGGCAGGTGTAGGGCTTCTCACCCGTGTGGATGATCTGGTGCTGGATGAGGTGCGAGCTGCGGCCGAAGCGCTTGCCGCAGTCCGTGCAGGCGTAGGGCTTCTCGCCGGTGTGCGTGCGCCGGTGCGTCACCAGGTGCGAGTGCCAGCTGAAGGCCTTGCCGCACTGCTCGCACTTGTAGGTCTTCTTGCCCGCCTCGCTGTCCAGCGCCAGGCCCTCCTCGCTGCTCTCGGGGGCGGCCGTCCCCCCTTCTCTGGGTTGCTCCGGGAAGTGGCCCTCCTGGGTTTTCGGGAGGTCGGTGTCAGGCGGGGCTGATTCCAGCTGTGCCTCCTCCACGGGACAGGGCTGCACATCATCCTTGGCTGGCCCTGAGTTCTGGCCGCTGGCTGCTCGCTGCCCGCACCGCGGGGCCTCCCCCTGGGCTCTTCCCATTCTGCTTTTGAAGGACTTTGCATCGCCAAGGGCTCCCAGGGATGCAGCCAGCTCCTCCTTGTCCACCTCCACCACTCCTGGATAAACAGGGTTTCCAGCAAGAGAGAGGCTTTCATGAGGGCCCCAGGGGAGTTCTGGAGATGGAGATGAGGGCAAGCACCTGCGGGGCACCCTGGAAGCAAGAGCCACCTCCACACAGGAGCAGGGGTGGGTGGCCCGGCCCCAGGAGGGGCTCTGTGTCTGCACCCCACAAGAAACAGCCCGTGCTGACCTGGGGCATCGAAGAGTGACAACCAAGATCCCACTACCCCGCCCACCTGTCCCCTCTGCACGCACCTCTTTTCTCCTCCTCCTCATGTCCCAACTGCCTGCTGGAGCCCGGGGCCTCACCCTTGCCCTGCACTTGAGAGGCCCAGAAAGGTCTGCTGAAGGGAAACCCTGCTTGGAAAGAGATGCTGCGCTCAGTCAGGGCCCTTCGGGCTGCACAGTGGGAGATACCAGCACCCACCCCCTGGAGAGGTGATGGAGCGAAAGAGGGGGTGCAGCTCTGCAAACACAGGGCAAATCCAGATGGCCACACCCGCTCAGGACACAGTTTCCCAGGCATCGTCTGGACACTCTTCTCAGGGCTGGCCACCCCTGTGTCACACAGCCCCCAGCAGTGGCCCCCTCAGTCAGAATCCAGATGCATCTTCCTCTCCTGCACCTGCACCTTCCCAGGACCACAAAGAGGGCTCCTGGGACAGGGGCAGTGGGCAGAGAGAGGCCAGCGGGAGGGCCTGGCTGAGAGGGCCAGGGACACCGACCACCCGTAAGTCAGGGACCACGGCCCATTTGCCAAGTCCCCCAGGTTTGAGGGCCTAGGAATTCTGGTCAAGCCAGGAAGACAGCAGAGGGGGCCCGGGCTTCATGACCTGATCCAAGCCCCATGGGAGGGAAGGAATGTGTGGACCAATGGGTGGTTTAGGGCATTCATGAGGCCCACCATGGGGCTGCGAGTGGAGGTTGGTTCTATCTGATCTCCCTGGACCTGCTGGCTGAGGCCCCAGAGAGTCCCAACACTGGGTGCCGAGCAAACCTGAGATGATTACAGGCGTGAGCAGAGCCACTGCTGTGATCCTGAGGCCCACCACCAAAGTTAGAAGGTGGAATCACCCAGTCTGTGGCTCCATCGGGACTAGGCGGTGTATAATAGACACGCAGACAGACTGACTGACCAAATGAACGCTCTGATTTTTCCATAAACCCTCACAAAATTCTGTCATGAAAACTAGAGCCTAAAACTGAGGAGTCAAAGCCCTGGGACTTAAATACTCACCATGAGAAAAACCAAGGGAACCAAGGCCCCTCTGAGAAGAGGACATGGCCCTGGGAGGGGGATGTAACAGCTCAGTCAAAGGCCCGGAGAGACCAGCTGGCACCGTTACCTGTCCCCTGGGCCTGCAGCCTGGCCCAGAGCCAAGCTTTCTGCTCAGACACCTCTGAAGCTGGGCTTGGAGGGGAGAAGAAGGGGAGCTACTGGAAGGAGCTAGGGAAGAACTAGAGCACAGTCTCCAGATGGGCATTGTCCAGCATGGCAGCTGCTGGCCATGCGTGGCTACTTCAACTCAAATCTGAGCTGATTAAAATGAGATAAAAGAGCTCAGTGGCTCCAGCTGCATTTCAAGGACTCACTAGCTACATCTGGCTTGTGGCTACCACATCAGCACAGAAAGAACACGTCTACCACTAGGAAGGTTCTATAGGACAGCGGGGTCCAGATGAACTGCAAGAGGGGATTCAAGCCCTGGAAATGGGAGAGGAGGTGGCAGTGGACAGGCCCCGCTCTGATTCCCCAGCCCTTACCCAAGGAGAGCCCGCTCCTCTTCTGCAGGACCTCCCTGTAGAAGCTCTGCTGGGTGTGGTCCAGCCGCCCCCACTCCTCCCGGGAGAGGTACAGAGCCATGTCCTCAAAGGTCACCGGCATCTGAAATAACACAGAAGGCCCCCTCTCCAGGACATGCCCCGTCTCCAGGATTCATCAGGACATGCTGGAGGCGCTCAGTGGTGCCAGGACGAGGATAGACCTGGACCCCCATCCTGCCGACTTGGGTGAGGCCCGCCCTGGGTCTGCTGCTGAAGCAGGGCAGCTGCCTAAGGAAGACTTTTGGGGGCAAGAACCATGCGACTGTGGACAGCACAGGAGAAAAGCAAGACTCCCTTTCGGCACCACTTCCAAAGCTCAGGGTCTCTGGCCCCCACCCTCAGGTCCAGCGCTAGGATCCGGAGCACAGCTCTGTCACAGATGCTGTCCCTCCATGTCCTTTGGCTCTGCCTCCAGCCCTGGATGTGGACACTTACCTGGGACCAGGCGGTGAGGAGCGCCGCGGCCATCTGCCGGTCTCTGGTCCTCCCCTCGCGGGAGAGCACAGGGGTCTGGGGGGCTGGGAGGGCTGAGAGAGGAGAGAGGTCCTCAGGCGGCCACCTTGCCCTGCTTGGCCCTCCTGCTCCCGGGAGTGAATGAATGCCAGGCCCACCAGGGACCCCCCGCTGCCTCCAACTCCACCCCCCAACCTGACCCGAGAGGAGGGTCAGTGGGCTCTGAGGGTGAGTCGGGCAGCTTCTGCAGGGAAGGTGGGGCAGACACCTGGGGCTTCCTACCTGGGCTGGGAGCAGGGAAAGGGCCCCTCTCCCCGTTCCCTTTCTCACCTCCTCCAGGCAGGAAACACACTTTCTCCTTAGTGCCCTGGCTTAGGGGCACCCAGCCCCGCGCTCCTTCAGCTCTGGTCTCCTGTGACACCCCTTCAGGGTGCGGCTCCTCTGGCTCCATCTTGATGTGGGGTGACTCCCGGGCCTCTCCTAGAGGCACTGTCCCCTCTGACTCAGAGAGCATTTCTTGACAAGAATGCCCATGACCTGGAGTCTAGGAATGACGGCTGCATCAGCACTGGGACAGAGGATGGGAGGCACAGAGGCAGACCCCGCGGGTGGTGGAGCGTACACCCAAGTGCAAGACTGCCCTGCTCCCCTCTCCGTCCCCAAGACCCGCACACCCTGGTTCATGCCCACCAGCAAGCAGGATCATGGGGGAAGGAAGGGAGGCTGGACATGGCCCTGCAGGTGCCCATGGGGCAGACACCTCTTCCCAACGTGAGCCTCACACCTCCCATAGCAGTGTGGATTGTTATTCTCTAAAAAAAAGCAAGAGCATTCCAGAAAAACATCTATTTGTGCTTTATTGACTATGCCAAAGCCTTTGACTGTGTGGATCACAATAAACTGTGGAAAATTCTGAAAGAGATGGGAATACCAGACCACCTGACCTGCCTCCTGAGAAATGTGTATGCAGGTCAGGAAGCAATGGTTAGAACTGGACATGGAACAACAGACTTGTTCCAAATAGGAAAAGGAGTATGTCAAGGCTGTATATTGTCACCCTGCTTATTTAACTTATATGCAGAGTACATCATAAGAAACGCTGGACTGGAGGAAGCACAGGCTGGAATCAAGATTGCTGGGAGAAATACCAATAACCTCAGATATGCAGATGACACCACCCTTATGGCAGAAAGTGAAGAAGAACTAAAGAGCCTCCTGATGAAAGTGAAAAAGTTGGCTTAAAGCTCAACATTCAGAAAACCAAGATCATGGCATTTGGTCCCATCACTTCATGGCAAATAGATGGGGACACAGTGGCTGACTATTTTTCTGGGCTCCAAAATCACTGCAGATGGTAATTGCAGCCATGAAATTAAAAGACGCTTACTCCGTGGAAGGAAATTTATGACCAACCTAGACAGCATATTAAAAAGCAGAGACATTACTTTGCCAACAAAGGTCCGTCTAGTCAAGTCTATGGTTTTTCCAGTGGTCATGTATGGATGTGAGAGTTGGATTATAAAGAAAGCTGAGCACAGAAGAATTGATACTTTTGAACTGTGGTGTTGGAGAAGACTCTTGAGAGTCCCTTGGACTGCAAGGAGATCAACCAGTCCATCCTAAAGGAGATCAGTCCTGGGTGTTCATTGGAAGGACTAATGTTGAAGCTGAAACTCCAATACTTTGGCCACCTCATGCGAAGAGCTGACTCACTGGAAAAGACCCTGATGCTGGGAAAGATTGAGGGCAGGAGGAGAAGGGGATGACAGAGGATGAGATGGCTGGACGGCATCAATGACTCAATGGACATGGGTTTGGGTGGACTCCGGGAGCTGGTGATGGACAGGGAGGCCTGGCATGCTGCGGTTCAGGGGGTTGCAAAGAGTCAGACACAACCGAGCGACTGAACTGAACTGAATACATGAGGAAACAGTGTAGTTGGGTCGGGTGAATAGTGATCCTCCAAAATTCATGTCTACTTGGAACCTTATTTGGATTAAAGGTCTTTCAGATGTAATGGAGTCTAAGGTCCATAGAGTCGCAAAGAGTCGGACACAACTGAAGCAACTCAGCACAGATGTAATGAGTTAAGGATCTTGAAATCATCCTGGAATCAGTTGGGCCCTAAATCCAGTGACTGGTGTCTGTATACAAGGAGAGGACACAAGGATTTCCCAGTGGTCCAGTGGTTAGGACTCCAAGCTTTCACTGCCAAGGGCCCGGGTTTCATCTCTGATCGTGGAACTAGGACCCCACAAGTCAAAACAAAACAACAAAATAGAGGGCAGAGAAACAGAGGCAAAGCCACGTGAAGTTGTTAGTAGAGACTAGAGCGATGCTGTCAGAAGCCCAGGGACGCCTGGAGCCACCAGAAGCTGACAGGCAGAAAGGATCCTCCCCCAGAGCCTTCGGAGGGGGCCCTGCCAACACGTTGATTTTGGGGTTCTGGCCTTCAAATGTGTGAGAGAATAAATTCTGGTTGTTTTAAGCCACCCATTTTGTGGTCCTTTGTTACAGCAAACACAGGAACCTAACACACCCAGGCTCTGAGATCAGACAATGGCCCAAGGTCACAGAGCTGGGAGTGACTTGACCAAGACTGGAACTCAAGTGGAGCTGACCTGCAAGTCACCTCCAGGGCCACCACTTCTTGAAAGTGACAGGAAGGCCTGTGGCCTTGGGCCATTTCAGGCCTTACTCAATTGGTCAAAGAAGCTGGAGTTTCTGATTTGGAAAAAGTCTAAGAGTACCTCTAAATGTGTTGAGTCCCTGCATCCATCTAGGTCTGATGGAAAGAAAACTCCCAGGCTCGTCTCCTTCAGCACTGCCTCCCACGGTGGGACTTCCAGGGCCCTCCCTGCCCCCTTCACAGCAGCCTCAGGGCCCAGCCCTCTGGGAGGCTGAGGGGCAGGCTTTGGAGTCAGGCTGCCGGGGCTGAAATCCGTAACCTCTGGTCACTAGCCTTTCAGCCCAAAGCAGAGCAGAGCATTGCGGAAAGTCACTTCCCTTGCACTGGGAGGTCCTGTGAGGCCTCATCTCACCCACAGCACTGGGCACCAGCCAGCCTCCTGCTGGGAACTCAAGTCTATCCCTCCACCTCCCAACCACCTGGGTACAGGTTAGGGTCTGGACGAGAAACACCTCAAGCCGGGAATCAGAGTGCCTGGGAGCCACATGGGCCTGGTGGCCTCTGAGACCCAGCTGCTCTACCTCCGCACTGGTGACATGCGAGAGCTACCCTCTCCAGAAAGTTCTAGATGAACAAAGAGCGGTGCTGGTAATTATTATTATCACTCTCCTGTGGGAGCTGACAGAATCCAACATCAGCAGAGAATGCTATGGGCCTGTGAGGCCCATTGGGTGTTACAAAGGCATGATGGAAGGGAAACTGAGCAGCGGTAAAAATTCTTTGTGCTTCTATGATATGAACACAGAAAACAAACACTTGATTTGTCTTTGCACTTGCAGCCACTGGAATCCTAGTTGAGGAGTTCCAGGTTGCTCTGACCCAGGATCTAGTTGCTATGGGTGGTGCTGGTTTACAAGCTGCAGTAATGAGCTCCTAGGGGCTGACAAGCTGCACAGAGACGACTCCCCTGCCTATTATCTTCTCCCAGCCTCCCCACCACCTGGCGAGACAGGTGGGCATGGCAGGCACATGATCCGCATTTTACAGATGACACGCCTGGTTCCCAGAGGCCAGGGGCCCTGCACAAGGTCGCACACTCAGCTGCAGCTGACTCAGGTTCCCCCACGGCTGGTGACCCTGGTCCTCCCTCAGGTTGTTAATTACACACACACAGGTACAGGAAGGACTAAGTGCTCAGGCCCAGAGTGAGAGGAGCTGGGGACCCAGGCAGAGGGGTGAGGCTTGCCATGTGCCCATTTGCCCAGAGCAAATCCCACCTGTAGGACCCCCCATGTAACCCCCTTACCATATTATGTAGCTTTTGGTCTGCTGACTATGAATTCACCAGGCAAAGGAAAACAGTCCCATAGAAGTCAATTCCCTGGTGGAAGGTATTTCCCATCATACCTTCTCTTCAACACCCCTAAACTCATTTACCAGCCTTGCTCCCTCAGAGAGTCTAACTCTTTCAAATGCCCTGTCCTGAAAATCCCCTCCCACTCCAATCCTTCCAGTGCATGCCTCCCCTTCCCAACACCCCATTCATACCTCTCGGGCTCTCTCCTTGTCCTGGGCAGCCCGGATGCCTCCGTCGTCTGCAGACATTTTTTTTATCTCAGAGCCAGAAAGCACCGTTGAGTCGTTTTGTGCTTGTGTTGGCCAAGCCCCCTCCAGCTTCTGGCCAGGAGCCTGGAGGAGCAGAAGGAAATCAGCCAGCGTCCCCTGGACACCCCCTGAAAGCCCCGAAATCCCCACGCGGGACCAGACCCATCCTTGGCCCCAATCGGACGTAAAGCCTCCCGGACGCCCTCCAACGGCCTCCCTCTCTAAACTGTTTTTGGTTCCTCGCTCTGACTGAATGCTGTTTTCTGTGATCCCCTTTATCGCTGAAGCAACAACTCCGAATCTCAGAGCAGCTGGGTTAGGGAAAGCTGGGGGAATTTGGAATCTGTATCTCCCGTCACGAAGAGCGTAAAGATCTGCAGAGATGCTACCAAACAGGTGCTGAGTGGGGCCCCGCCCGCCGCAGCCAGCTCGGCGGAGGAATCGAGGCTCCGGAGTCTCCCGGCCCCGGACACACACACACACACACACCCTGCCCTCGACCTGACTCGGTCCCACCTGGGATCCCGAAATTGAGCCGCCCGCTGTCAGCAGCCCTCCCTGCGGCTGCAACCACCCGCCCGGGCCGGGCGTCCATGCTGCTCACGGTCCCGCACGAATGATGTCCTTCCTCTCTCCGAACCCGGTCCAGGCCTCCTCCTCTCCCCGCCAGCCCGTAGCCTTCCACCTTTGACCCCGGCCCTTCCTGCCAGCCGGCCACCCTCGCGGCTCTCGGGATCCAGGCGCCCTCCCAGCCCCGCTCTCACCGACGTGGAGGCGGAGGGGGCGCTACGGGCGGCGGAGCCCCCGCCCCCGGGGAAGGGAGTCTCCGCAGCCTGCACCGGGCGCAAGGAGCCGGGTGGAGACCGGGATTAGGGACGACAGGAAGTCCCTCCCAGATCCCGTTCCCCGCGCAGCTGCAGCCCTACAGGGTTCCCAGCCTGGAGGGTTCCGGGTCTGGGGTCCCGAGGCCGGCTGCACCTGCTCTCGGCCGGTCAGGAGATGACTCCCCAGATCCTCCTTGCTGGCTCACGACCGCTTTACCCGGCCTGTACTCGTGAAACCAGCCAAGCAGGGGCGCCAAAGCGGGAACATAGATTTTGTCGAAGGATTTTGATATTTGAAAACGTTTCAGATTTGCAGCTGTCCTTACAGGACGGACACTGCCCAGTGGAGGAACACGGTGCTCCTTTTCAGTACACAGTTTCTGAAGGTCTTATCGGTGTCTCCGTGGAGACATCCTTGGATTTCATTTAAGGCTCCCAGAGTGGTCAGCAGGTCCTCTGAGTTCACCTGAAGGCTGGCATGGAGGTCTCGCTGCCTAAGAGCAATCCTAGGAAACAGAGAGACCTGGGAACAACTCTCTACCCACAACTACCCCACATGCCTCACACCTTGGAAAGATGTGGGATTAATCTGATTTTTTTCCAGACACCTTCCCCCCACCCCCAGCTCCCTCTCAAGGCTAGGGATAAAAGTGACATAGGGGCCTGACCCAGCCACCCCTGACCCAGCATGGGGTCCCAAACCCTCAGACAGCCCTCCCTGCGGCTGCAACCACCCGCCCGAGCCGGGCGTCCATGCTGCTCACGGTCCCGCACGAATGATGTCCTTCCTCTCTCCGAAACCGGTACAGGCTTCCTCCTCTCCGCACAGGAGAGGGTTCATAGTCCACCTCTGGTGGGTTCATAGTCCACCTCTCTGCCTCTGTCTTTCCTTCGGACCCTGAGAACTAAGTTTCCCAAAATAGGAGAGCAGAAACTATGCTTCTCTTCCTGGGGCAAGGCACCCATTCCTCCTTAACAGGGCACAGGAGACCGGGTGTCAGGAAAGGGGTGAGGGTCAGCCCTGTAGTCAGATACCAGGAAGATTCCTCCTGCAAACGTTCCCAGGCCCCCTGCCTTCTGCCCATCAGAGTCCTCCGAGATGCATCCACGTCACCCAGGAAGACAGACACCACTGGCCCCTGTACCACCCCCTTGGTGTGCTTGCTATGTGCACTCAACAAGGGTTTAATTAAAAAAACAAAAACAAAAACTTAGATCCCAAAACAAAACTTAGGAGAGTCCCCATGAGATTGACTGTCTTGAGAAAGAAGAACAACCAGAGCAATCCTGAACCCGTATTTCTCCCATTAGGGAATCTGCTCTCAGTTTACCACCTTTGGTTCCCCACTTGGCCCTTGCAGCATTTTGGGGGTTTGCAGCAAATTGGGTTTGCAATTCTGCTTGTGGAGTTCAACTTGTTTTAGGAGTCCTAGAATTCTGAGGGATTCTACTACTCTGTCAGAAATGAAAAAATGAAAAATGATGAAAGAAAAATTACCCCTGGAGTTTGATTCTGGTCAATAAATAGTGTTTTCAAGCCAGAGAGGGTTATAAACTGAGGGAAAAGGCACAAGGGGCCTTGGAAAAGATGAACTGTGCAGTCTGGGAGTGTTTCTTCATCAAGTCGGTGTCCAGAGTAAAGGAATTCACCCTGAGGTGGACCATCTCACACATGGCAGACCCAGGAATATACCAAGGGCAGAGAGAGTGTGTGTGTCCTGATTCCTGGGCAAATGTTTCTCTATCAGACAAAAGGGGCTACTTCAGGGATACTGAGAAAGCCCACAGGTTTGGATGCCAATATGGGATCACCTAAATTAGACCAAATAAAGTCTCAGCATTTATTTAACTGTTCAGAAAATATTTATTGAGTACCTACTATATGGCAGACATTAACTCTTTGGAAATGAGAGGAAACCGTCTAGGAGGAAGGATTATCAATATTTGCTGTGTGAGAATTGCAGTCCCTGAAAGACTTCAGAAAGGTGCCAGGGCAGAGTGAGTCAATAAGTAAAGCGGTCAAAAACGTAAATGATTTCAGTAACCAGGTAGTACTGAAGATCCCCTGGAGAAGGGAAAGGCTACCCACTCCAGTATTCTGGCCTGGAGAATTCCATGGACTGCATAGTCCACGGGGTCACAAAGAGTCAGACATGACTGAGCGACTTTCACTTCACAACCAGGTAGTACAATAAACGATCCGTGCTCGGGGTGTAACACTGGAGTGAGAGGGCCTTCAAGGTTCTCAAGAAACCACACTTTGTTTAAAGGGGATGGTTGGGGGTTCGATATAGCCAAAAACTTGAGGATTTTTCAAGAGAAGCCACAAAAGAATTCAATTTTTATGTGAAATATCCTGATGTTTTGGATGTTCATGACCAAAACCAACAAGCAGTTTAAGAACTGTATACAATTCCAGCAGAAGACATCTGCTGTCTCGTTCACAGGCCACCAGGTTAGGGGTGTACTTACTTCAGGAGCCTGTTTATAAAAGAATTGTCATGGATGAAGGGGCTTTTTGGAACTTCAGGCACGGGAAATGCTCAACAAATGCCAACTCTGGTATCCTGTGACTTCAGTGAGCTTGAGTAAGGAAATGCCATCTTTAGTAAATACTGGGTTGGACAAAATGGATTTTTGGTCAACCCAATAACTCTGTGAATTACCCCTAGATTGGCCTGCAAGCTGATTCAGGTCTTAAAGAGGACCTTACAAAAACAGCCAGGATAATAAAAACGAGGGGAAAAAATCATTTGCTATAAGAAAAACAAAAACAAATAGGTACTAATTAAGATGGTTAAACCAGGCTGGAGACAGGGCACTGCAGAGATTTATTTAGCCTTAGGAAAGAGAGAGGATAAGGCAAATAAAGGAATGTGAGAGAAGTCAAGAAAAACAGGAATAATCGAGTAATATCAGATCAAATGTTAACCACTGAAAAAGAAGAAAAAGAAGACGCTTGCTCTTTGGAAGAAAAGCTATAACCAACCTAGACAGCATATTAAAAAGCAGAGACATTACTTTGCCAACAAAGGTCTATCTAGTCAAAGCTATGGTTTTTCCAGTAGTCATGTATGGATGTGAGGGCTGGACTATGAAGAACTCTGAGCGCCGACGAATCGATACTTTTGAACTGTGGTGTTGGAGAAGACTCTTGAGAGTCCCTTGGACTGCAAGGAGATCAAACCAGTCCATTCTAAAGAAAATTAGTTCTGAATATTCATTGGAAGGACTAATGTTTAAGCTGAAACTCCAATACTTTGGCCACCAGATGCGAAGAACTGACTCATTGGAAAAGACCCTGATGCTGGGAAAGACTGAAGGCAGGAAGAGAAGGGGACGTCAGAGGATGCGATGGTTGGATGGCATCACCGACTCGATGGACACGAGTTTGAGCAAGCTCCGGGAGTTGGTGAAGGACGGGGAAGTCGGGCATGCTGCAGTCCATGGGGCCGCAAAGAGTCGGACACGATTGATCGACTGAAATGAACTGATAAGTGTTAGGTAGATGGAGCCATTAAAAAAAATTTTTTAAGAAGGAAAATAACTAAGAACTCTCAGGGCAGCTGGAGACCATGTCGTGAGTGTTCGGGCGGCCGGCGGCCCGCTGACCCCCGGAGGCGTAGAGGGAACCCGCGACTCCATCCCCTGGCTTCGAGGTGGCAGCTGGAGGACGCGTTCGGAGCCACGCGAGGCCCAGGACACGCACAAGTCGGCACAACCCAGATGGCGCTGCCAGCAGAATACGGACGCGGGGAGCGCGTCGTCCAGGCAACGACTCTACCCCGCCCCGCCCCGCGGGAGACACTGTGATTGGCTATCTTCCGCATGGTCCCGCCCACAGAACGCAATCCAGTCGCCCTTACCTGCGCGCTCTCGTCCGCGCCCCCGAGGGCAGTCCCGCCGGGGCTGGAGGGTTATCCTGTTGCTACCTGACCTTGGCTGGTGTGCCCACGTTTCCCGTCCGGCTGCCCATTTCAACTTCCGGTTTTCCTGGGTCTCTCGTGGAGCCCGCCTGTGGACCAGGGGCACGTGGGCAACTGGGGCGATAAGGACCGAGGGGCGGACGCCCGGGAGTCCTCGAGTTCCCCGTGGGGAGAATGGGGCTGGCTGCGCGAGGGCCCTCTGCCCGAGAGCGCCGGCTCCGAAGACCCGCGAGCGCGAATTCCCGCCCAGCGCTCAGTTCAGCCTCCCGGGCCACGGATCTCCGCCCTTCCACGTCCGATGGGAGTTTTGTTCCAAAAATGAGAGTGTATGCTGCTGACTTGCCCCCTCTACGTAGGTGACACATATCTTACAGATGTTCAGTATGAAAAACATAGAAATAGAGAAAGCAAAGCATGCAGCCTGTCAAAGATAAACACAACCAGACATTAGTAAGTGGTGAAAACAGGTTTTATGCGGTATCTACAGACAGCAGGGCAAAGAGCTGAGCTCCATCCTATGTGCAGAGGTGACTGGGTGTTTCAAAGGGAGAACTGGGGTGTGGTGGGGAGGTCAGTAGAGTCAGAAAAGTGAAAAATCACAAAGAGCCGGTCAGTGAAGATGCAGGGGGTCGGGGGCGGGGGAGGGGGGGTGTCTGCCAGCTGGCAGATGTGGGAGTTCGGAGTCCATCCTCCCACGGGGAAGGGAGACAGAGGCCCTGTTCTTTCTGATGAGTACATTTCACAGGTATGACTCTCAGGGCTGTGAGGGATGCTTCTGGGTTGAAAGAGACATATGTTCACATTATAAGCCTTGTTTAGTAAATGCTCTAAGAAAGTGAGGTGAGGGGCCCATCATCAGGTGTTGGCTAGAACAAATAGTAAATTCTACAATGTGGAGCTGTCTCGGGCAGGCATTTTAAAGGGGGGCTGCAGTCGTCATAGCCTTATGCTGCTGGAAGCCGTGCTGGAGTTCGGTCAAGTCTTGGTGCAGATTTGGACAGACGGTTATGTGCCAAGAGTTCTGCCGTTCTCAAGCAGTGCCTTGCTGTTTTGTAATGTGGCACATTCTGTTGTGTGGCTACATCACAATCTACTCACCACCCACTCCTTGATGCCCCAGCCTTGCAGCAACTGAAACTACCCAGCAGCTCTTATGATGGAACCTTTGCTTCTTTGCAAGGAGTGAACAGACTAACATCTGGTTTTTGAAAAATACTTTGGTATTGGCTGTGCTGGGTCTTCCTTGCTGTGCAGGGGCTTTCTCTAGTTGTGGAGAGAGGGGGCTACTCCCTAGTTGTGGTGTGTGGGTTTCTCTTTGCGGTGGCTTCTCTTCTTATGGCGCATGGGCTCTAGGGCTTGTGGGCTTCAGTAGCTGCTGCATATGGGCTCAGTAGTTTTGGCTCTCGGGCTTCAAAGTGCAGGCTCAGTAGCTGTGGCACTGGGGCTTAGCCCTGAGGCTTGTGGATCTTCCTGTACCAGGGATTGAACCTGTGTCCCCTGCACTGCAAGGTGGATTCTTAACCACGGGAACACCAGGGAGGCCCCTAACCTCTGATCTTGCAAGCAGGGCAGGTAGAGAGACTGCCAACCCCAAACCTGGATCCTGGATCTCAGCTGTGATGCTGGCTCAGAAGTCTGCCCATCACAGTTGGCACATATGGCCCTTTCCTGCCCTGGGCAAGCTCCAGGAGGACAAGGAGGCTCCTCCCTAGGCAGCAGCTCCAAGCATTTCTTACCATGATTGTCAAGTCTGGCAGCTTCAGCCAGGCAACCCATGAACACCAGGACCAGAAAAGCCCCCAGAAATGTAGAGTTGACTGGATGTTTCCCAAACACCCACATTCCACCTTCCAGAACATTGTCTCTACCTGGGCACCAAAGACAGCTTACAGTACAGGTAGGAAGGGGACTGTCTACTGAGACTGAGCTCAGTAGTCACTCCACCTGGCTCTTTGGGGTAGATATTAGAGTAAATTAACTTATTTTCTCCTTAGAAGTTGCTGCATTTTTAGGAAACCAGGTCACTGTCATTATCCCTAAATACCCTTCGCTGTTGCTCTGTCTGCCTCCTGCTGTCAGATACCCTAAAGTGTCCCCCAGTCTTGGGTAGAGTTTCAGCCCGCACTCACTCACAAAAGTGAAAGACACTGATGCAGGGATGCGGGCACTTAGGAGGCGTTGTGACTGGCTACGCATCAGAGAACCCTCCTGGAGGCCACTCATGGGAGCAGATGACAATGGCACTCAGACACCGGCCCTTGATGTCGTTTTCAGCTAATGTTTCCAGCCCTTCATCCTGCTGCATGCAGTCTCTGCCCCCTACCCTCAGCTCGCAGACTCCCTCCTCTACATATCATGTGGTCTTTCACAAATATCTCTATTTTTTTTTTTTTTTCACTTGACTGGGTATGAAAAGAAATGTAGAACTTCCATTAGTTTTACTTCTCCTTTTAAAAAACCTATTTTTGTGAATGCTTTATAATGTGAAAAAAATCAGTAATGATAGGAATCGGGGCTCCACGGAGAAATGGCTGGTCCTAGGACTGAGCGGAGAAACGCACAAGATGTCTGCAGACATCGGGAAAGGACATGGTACCAGCTCCCTGCACAGGTGGGACAGAACCTTCTGAACCTGAATATCCACATACCCTGTGACACAGCGATTCCCTCCTGGGCACACGCCCCACAGTCACACACCTGTATGGTTCCCAGAGACCTACAAGAACTATTAAGTATGGCCCCAAACTGAACCCCGTCCCCGCTCACGTAGCGACACAATGAATAAACACCACCACGGGGGCGTATCTTCAGGGAATAAGCAACACGTGGATGAGTCCCCCACTGTGGAGTAAGGTCAGAGGAGAGTTCCTCTCGTGTGACTTCATTTGCACGGAGTTGCAAAACAGACCAAACAAATCTGCTGTGATTGGAAGTCAAGATCGAGATTATGGGGGAATGGAAGTGACCACAAGGGGGCACCAGAGTAGAGTACCAGTGAATTCTGATTTGATTGGGATGTTGGCTCAAGGGCTGTTTTCAGTTGGAATTTCAAGATGTTCTTCATTTTGAGTTTGTGCACATATTTGTGCAGTTCACCTAAAAGTTCACTTTAAAAGAAAAAAGGAGGGAGACTTCCCTGGTGGTTCAGTGGTTAAGACTGCACTTCCAGTGCAGGGGGCAAGGGGTTCGGTTGGGGAACGAAGATTCCCACATGCTGTGCAGTGTATGGGGTGGGGTGGGGTGGGAGAGACAAAAAAAGGAAGTGAATGAAAAGAAGCCAGTTAGGCCATTGCTATGATCCAGGCAAGAGATGGTGGTGACCTGGACTTGGTAGTGGCAGTGGAGGTAGAGAAACACAGATGTAAGCAATGTTCAGGCTATCAGACCTATGGAACCTGGGGACTGATGAGATGGTTAAGGCTCCATGCTTCCAATGCAGGGGGCACAGGTTCGATCCCTGGTCAGGGAACTAAGATCCCACAAGCTGCATGTTGTGGTCAAAATAAATTAATTAATTAAAATAAAATTGGGGAAGGGGTGGCAGGTACCATGTCCAACCACAAAGGCAAGCCAAGGAGATAGATGAGGAAAATAAAGCATTCAAACTGATACAGAAAGAGCAGAAGAATCTTGAGGAACTAAAAGCTAAGGGGCCTCTGGTCACAGGTAGAATTTAGAAATCTGGGAAAAGGGAGTGTCTGAGGCAATGACGATCCTTAATCCCATGCATGTTTAAACATCTGGATTCCCTGCCGTAACATCTGTCACCACCTATAGCCAGAATGAAGGGGCTTCCCTGGTGGCTCAGATGGTAAAGAATCTGCCTGCAATACAGGAGGCTCAGGTTTGATCCCTGGGTCAGGAAGATTCCCTGGAGAAGGGAATGGCTACCCACTCCAATATTCTTGCCTGAAAAACTCCATGGACAGAGGAGCCTGGCAGGCTACAGTCTATGGGGTTGCAGAGTCGGACACGACTGAGTGACTAATACACACATAGCTAGAAGGAAGTGTTGTCTTGGAACCTATTGTACCTTTAAGAAAAAACTTCTGTGAAAAATAAATAAATCATACAGTGGTTCACCTTCTCTTTAGTTCTCACTTTTTTCTGCTTTAACTGTGAGATCATAGTAAACTTAGCCCAGATTCCTGCCAAAGTGTGGTTCTTAAGTCTTTATTCTGTCCTGATTTCTGTACCACCTGGAATTAAACCAACTCATTAAAAAAAAAAAAAAAGAATGAAGAGGAGGACTTCCCTGGTGGTCCAGTGGTCAAGAATCCACCTTCCAATGCAGTGAACACGGAGTTTAATCCCTGGTGAGGAAACTAAGATTCTACTCACCCCGGGTCAACTGAGCCTGCCCTGCTGAGCACTGCCCCCCTCCCCGCCCCCTCCCCTTCAAGAGCTGGTGTGCCCCAACAAAAGCAGTCCGAATACCAGGAGCAAGACCCAGTGCAGCCAGAATAAATGAAAGAATGTATCTCAAAATTTCTTACATATATAAAAATAATGAGGTAGTGAGGTGGGATCAGTGTGGCGTGTTCAGAAACTGAAAGGCAAAGGAAAAGAGGACAGAAGATGAGATCCGTGGCAGGAAGGGGCTTTGGGCTGAGCCCCAGGCCGAGCTGTCTGGACTTAGTTCTGAGTGCCACAGAAAGCCATGGAGGAGCTTTGAGCAGCACAGTGACGGGATGCAGTTAAATGACCTGCCCAAGTCACACAGCAACAATTGGCAGAGCTGACTGCAGCTGGAGCTCGCAGAGCCAACGGCTGGCTCCTGCCAAAGACACAAGCTGAAAAGCCTCGGGGACAGCTTTCGTTTACAGACACTCAAGACAGAGCTGAACAGGCAGTGCTCACTCCTGCTCTCATCAGAATGCCCAGTGCCTTTGTCCCAGGGCTGGTCCTTAGTGAGGGTTCTGACTGTGCCATAAACACTCCTAATTACTCCTTTAAGATGGCAGCTGCCCAGAGGAAAATGCTAAGCTGTTACTAATGCAGTTTAGAAACGTACTTAAGCCACTGGATAGTGAGTGTCACTCAGCCGTTTCCTACTCTTTGCGACCCCATACAGGCCATGGAATTCTCCAGGCCAGAATCCTGGACTGGGTAGCCTTTCCCTTCTCCAGGGGATCTTCCCAACCTAGGGATCAAACCCAGGTCTCCCGCATTGCAGGTGGATTCTTTACCAGCTGAGCCACAAGGGAAGCTCAAGCCCCTGGATAAGCCAGAGCCTAATCAAGGGATCATAGTGTTTTTAACAGTAGCTCTTCCCAGAGCTGGAGAAGGATTTTTCTTCTTTTGCCCTGAATTATTCTAAATGGAGGAATCCTATGGAAACTGAAAATACAAGAAACTTGTTTTTCTTTCGCAATCTGAAGAGATAACAGAAAAGATGAAGACCGCATCAGTATTTTCAAGGACTTTCGCTGACCTGGATAATACTGGACACTTTTTTTCATATTTAATAAATAAATGGTAAGTTGGGGCTTATTTTTTGTTTGTTTTTAGACACCAATTACTTTCCCAAAATCTAAGGTAACAACTAGAATAGTTTGTGTTCACTTTCAAGATAATTTTAGAAGATATTGATATATACACTAAACAGGTGGATGTATATTAGAAATCCTTTCGGGATGCGTTTATCGTTTACTAAATGGAGTAAAGTAACAAACCAGCAACTTCTCAAGAATTTTCCTCTCTTAGCGGCTAACACTCTGGGACAGGAGAGTGTATTTTCAAAGATGAGGACGAATTTGAAGGGACTTAAATGTGCATTAAGCCTCTTTTTTTTGGCTTGCGGCATCTTAGTTCCCCCACTGGGGACTGAATTTCCGCCCCGCAGTGAAAGCGTGGAGTCAACCACTGGACTGTCAGGGAATTCCCCTAAGCACCCTGCCCCCCTATTTTTTTCTGCAAAGTAATTTGAACTGCTGCTGCTGCTGCTGAGTCACTTCAGTCGTGTCCGACTCTGTGTGACCCCATAGACGTTAGCCCCCCAGGCTCCACCGTCCCTGGGATTCTCCAGGCAAGAATACTGGAGTGGGCTGCCATTTCCTTCTCCAATGCGTGAAAGTGAAGTTGCTCAGTCGTGTCTGACCCTCAGCGACCCCATGGACCACAGCTTTCCAGGCTCCTCCGACCATGGGATTTTCGAGGCAAGAGTAATGGAGTGGGGTGCCATTGCCTTCTCCAATTTGAGCTAATAAAAGTCAAAAGGAATCCTCTCCTCAGTGATCTGGTCCTGCCCGGATTGTAAGCCTCAAGGGGGCAGCACTCGTGTTTGTATTCAGCACTGGGTCCCTGGGGTCAGGGACCACGCTTGGACGCACTCAGGGAAGCAAATATTCCCCGAATGAATGATGCGCGCGCGAGATGGGCCAGGAGCACGGATATTAGTCAGGGCCCATCGCTGGGCGGCGAGTTAGTGGTGGAGGAGGCCAAAAGCTAGTGTTGATCTTGCGTCACTTGCCTTGCTGCCGGGACGCTGTTTCTGGGGGTTGGGTCAACTCCATTTCTGCTTTTCTGACAGATTTCCAGGGAAGGTGTGCACCTGAGTCGGACGCCTGGAAGTCACTGTCAGCAGCGATCACCGAGCCTGGCCGCTGCGCTCCCGGCCAGCTCCCGGAGGTTCTCACTGAGGCCCGATGCACCAAGACCACCACGTCGGATCATTACCCGAGGAGGCCACGACCTTTCTGCAGCTCTGCCCCATCGCGTCCGGACGGGGCCCGCTGCTCCCGGTCGCAGGGCTCGGACCTCGCCTAGTCAGATAGGGCCGCAGCGCTCGGCGCGCGGGTGGGTCATGGAGGCGGGGCCGGGGAGGCGGGGCCCGGGTTGGGGCGTGGAGGCCCGGAGGAGGTGAAGGGGTGCAGGACACACCTCCTCTCCACCGCCCCGGCCACGCCCAGGGGTGTGGCCTCATTTCTACGACCAGGGTAGGGTTTCATAGTCCCGCCCCGTGTGAGGTTCCCGGCCGCGCCCCGTCCCGTCCACCCGTAAAGTGCGGGGAGTTAGCCTCTCGGGGCGCCAGCTGCACGGTGCCAGTAAACATTGCAGGACGGGGGGCTCTGCCCGGCCGTTCCTCAGGCATTCCGTCCGTCCTCACATGTGCCAGGCGCTAGGCACGGAGCAGAGAAGGGATACCGCCCACTGTCCTGTGAGATCCACACTAGACAGTTAAAATAAAGGAACAAAGTCCAGGTGCTGTCAGTGCAGGAGACCAGACCCGCCCCGGGGAACCAGAGCGAGCGCAGGGTCGGCCACTGAGAATGTGGCCCAGCACCCCCCAAACAGCAGGCGCCCTGAACGCCCAGCCGGACACCACGGACTCCCCAAAGGGAGGCGCGCATCCCTCTGGGGCCAAGGACGTGACCCAAAAAGGCCCTTTAGAGCGAAGGGAAAGGCTTGACTTTGGAGTTGGACTCAAGGCTGTTGGTGAGGCCACTTGCGCTCCTGGGAGCCCCACTTAGTCACTGATAAAGAGGGGACAGAACCCACCCCTAAAGATTCTTGGGAGGGATTTAGGTGGCAGTGTCGACCGGTGACCTCTCTTCCCCAACACGTGGTCCTGCTCTGTTTTCTTTTTAGTACCTGTGGTTTGCTCCTGTAAACCCCCTGAAGTCTGGAACTGTCCCTCACATTTAGCTCAGTATCCTCAACACCAACAGCAGGCCCTTGGCAAAGATTTGCTGCATGAATGAAATGCTGACCAAAGAACCACGCACACAGCAGGCTTTTTTTTCTGGCCATACATGGAGATAAGGGGGACCTCCCAGACTCAGGCTTGAACCTGCTCCGCCTGCAGTGGAAGCACATGGTCTTAACCACTGAACTGCCACGGAAACCCCAGCAAGCATTTTTAAATGGCAGCTCTTGGCCCCCACCAAACATACAGGTTGACAGACCCTCAAGGGGCACAGAGCCGGTCCTGACTAGGTGGGTCGGAGGGGTAGTTAGACTCTCAAATGCCAGCCAGGGTTGGAATCTTAACCCGCTGCTTTGTCTATTTCCCTGGCCCCGCCCTCTCCCCAAACCACTCCCAAACTGGGAGGTTAAGGGTTAACTCAAGGAAGCCCCCCTCACCACCTGGATGGGATTGGGGCAGGCAACTTCCTGTTCCATTTTCCCGGAGTCCTTCCCCAGGTTGGCCGAGGCTGACTCTGGCCTTAGGGGCCCTCAGAGAACACCCCCACGAGTGGTGAGTTGCAGAGAGGCCTGGGGTGCAGGCTGCCAAGGACAAACTTAAGGGGTTCCTTGTAGCTTGGAGAGAGAAAGGGGGCTCCAGGCCTCTGGCGGGCTGGTGGGATAAGGCATTAGAGTGCCAGAAGAGTCTTGGGCGGACGTGGTTGGTCTGTGCTGGGAAGCCCAGTGCTGGGGAGTCCAGGGCTGGGAAGACTGGGAGGCCTGTGTAAGTGGGGGCATTTGGGATGATCGCGGGACTTCCTGTGACGTGGGCTTGCTATGGCCTCTGGGGAGCAGAAGGCAGGCTCCACGTTCCCCAAGGTGGACTGACCGGGCTCCTCGACTCAGCTCAGCACTAGAGGGGAGCGCAGCCAACAAAGACGAGCGATCCAGGGAGCAAGGGAAAGTTTCTGGCCAAGGACCCCAGCTCTGGGCACCCCTGTTGTCTGGGCGGGTCTTGTGGCTGCACCTCCACCCGGGCTGGTCTACCTTAAGCCTCTCCGCCACTCTAGGCTCCAAGTTAAGCTGGTCAAACACCGGAGGATGGCTGAAGAGCGCCACACCCTGCCTCTTGCAACCCAGCTCACCCCCTACAGATGCGCATATTCACAGAGCTTTTGTCCTGCAGACTTGGGGGCGGGAGAGACTCTCCAGGCCAACGTCCCTTGAATTCCACCTCTTTCAAACCTTTTGGTGAGACCTCACCTGAAGCTTGTGGCATCCCAAGAGTTTAGGCCTGAGGGTTGGAAATTTGAATGCCCTTAGTTTTTCAGATTTGTGCTGTAATATTTGGATTTAGACTAGGCAGATCGCACACGGCAGGAGGGTAATTGGGTCCTTTTCTGTTTCTGAGCTTTTGCACCGTAAGATCGGTGTTCTCTCCTTAAAGCAAATCTTCGCTTCCCCTGGTGTGACCATGAGCAAGTCACGCATCCTCTAGGAGCTTGGTCTTTGCACCTGTCGAATGGAGAAATTATAGTTTACTGCTTGGGATGCAGTGAGATGAAGCGACCCTAAGCAGAGAACCCATGCAGAGAAGCTCTCAGTACATGCCAGCTGTTAATACTGCGTTCCTGATCACATGTGACTGGTTCTGTGTCACTTTTTTGCTCATGCTACCAAAACACAAGAAAACAAAAACCCGTTTTCTTGAAAGGTAAAGACCTCTTCCGCCCCAGACATGTTTGCATGCCTTCCTCAATAATTACAACTGCAAAGTAGATAGGTGGGTCGTGTGTGTGGCATCCCAGAAGAGAGGTGTCAATGAGTGGAAGCAACCCTGTGTGCCAACATGTAGGAAAGAACGGAAGTTGAACAAGGCTCTGGGGGAGAGGATGGAGGTGGGGAAAGCTGGGAGATTCTGGAGTGGTTGGAGGAGACTGGAGAGTGGCGGGAAGGAGTGGGTAAGATGAGGGAGAGGAAGGGAAGTTGGGAAGATGCTGGAGGGGGTGGAGGGAGGCTGGGGCTTGGGGGCTGATCAGGTAGCCAGGACACAGGCCTGGGTCTGTGTTTTAGCATCACAACCCTCTCCTCTGAGCTGGGAAGTGCTAGGCTCAGTTTCCTGTGTTCTTTAACCGCATTCAACCCCCACTCACACCACCTGAAAAGGAGGTTCAGAGATCCCTCAACCCCGAATGAAGAGGGCTTAAACTATCAAAGCTCTTGGCCAGGCCGACCTCTCCCTGACTCCATCACCAAGGCTGGGTTGCCTTCTTGGAAGAATGTCTGTATCTCTGTGTCTAGGTGTCCTGGGCTGTAACATGGTCATGATAGGACGAGCTATTAGCCATGGTTGTTTGTGTTTTCACTCAGTGAGAACAGCCAGCACTTAGACGTGCGCCCAGCGTGTACAGTCTGCAGGTGTGGGCACCGCTCTGCTGCCTTTACCTGGTGGGAAGCGATGCAGGAGGGCTTCTGCCCAAGTCTCTGCCTTGGATGTTCATGTGCGGGTAGGGGAACAGGTCTGGAAAATGCTCTTTTGCAGCCCTGAGGCTGGAGAACAGGGAGGGCAAAAAGATGTTGGAACTTAGGTTTCCATATCCATAAAGTAATCCCTGCCCGGATTGAAATATAAAAGTGACTCAGGAGTTCCAGGGCGGACCAGTGACTTGGGATTCCACGTTTTCACTGCCAAGGGCGCAGGTTCAATCCCTGGGCAGGAAGCTAGGTTCCTGCAAGCCACGTGGCTGAGCCAAAACATAAAATAAAAGTGCCTCAAAGCTCTGGAACAAAAGTACAAGCTTCTTTGGAAGTGTAAGCCTCCTGGCTGGGTTGTGCTGAAGGACTGAACTGTGTCCTCTAGGGGTGGGGCTGAACTTGGGTCATCTCCCCCTAGGTAGGTCTCCGCTAGCCCCAAAGGAAGGAACAGTCTTACAGAACCAGTGCCCCCTGTTGCCAAGTTAGAAGCACTTTTTTTTTTATTGTTAGCTAGACTCACAGGGATGTTGTGATGGATACCTCCCAGTGGACAAAGGAAGAATCCAGGATTTCTTTTAAAAAAAAAAAAAAAACTAGGAAAGAAAGGGAAATGTTTGCATCTCCCACTCATCACCCAGCTCCCCAGGCTGCACCTACTGTACACCTCTCTGCTTTGGCCTGCCTCGGGGACACATGTGTCACAAACCTCTGAAGGCAGTCAGCTTAGTCTCTCATGTGGAAACCCACCCACCGACCCCGTCTCCCTGGCTCATCCTGGCCTGTCTCCTGGGATGAAACCCAGGGAACGAGACTGGGACACTAGTTGGGAGGTCAGCCCTGCCCTGGTCAGCTGGGTGATCTTGGCTTTGACCCCTGAAAGCCACCTCCAGCACCAGAAAGTGAGAATCAGGACGTCTGGCTAAGGAGTGATCCCATGCATGAACTATACCCACCGCCCACCCTTTTATCTTTAAAATTCTCAAACTTCCAGAGAAGTTGAAAGAGCAATGCAATGAACATCCATACACCCACCTCCCGGATTCGACAATTGCTATAATTTTGCCACTTTCGCCTTGTTGATCCATAAGTGTGGATGAAACCTCACGCCTCTTCAATTCCAGATCCTTAACATTTTCTAAGAATGAAGACACTTCCAACATTGTGCAAGGCTGGAATCCCATCTCAGAAGTTAGTAGTCATTTCCCTTATTGCCCAGGGCTCCACCAGATTCAGATTTCCCCAACTATTTCCCCAAAGCTTTTTTCCCAGAATAACTTTTAGCACCACCATCCCTTAAAGGTCAGGTTTGCACGTTTCCTTAAATCAGCTGTTAGTCTCCTCTACAGCAATGTGCCTACAGGCACTTATTTTTTTATAACAGACTTGGAAGAACTTGGACCAGGTTTCTGGGAATGTCCGGTCTTTCGGATCTGTTCAGCTGTTTACTCAATGGATCATTTGGCTTGTTTGTTTTATAATCGTTTTTAAAATATTTTATTTATTTATTTTTGGCTGTGTTGGGTCTTAGTTGCGGCACATGGGCTCGGTAGTTGCAGAGCACGAGCTTCTCTCTAGCCATGGAGCCCGGACTTAGTCGCTGTGCGGCCTGTGGGATCTTAGTTCCTAGACCAGGGAAGTCCCTGTTTTATAAATGTGATATGTAACATTGAGTAACTTTAAGATATACAGCATTTTATTTATATATTATAATATGATTGTGATGTAGCAATAAGTATCATATTACATAATGTATTACAGTACGATATTATTATCTGTATTTGCTATACTGTGCATTAGATCGCTATGGCTTATTTACTACTTGTTACAACTTTGTATCTTTAAACACTATCACTCTTAGCCTCTCCGCCAACTTGTTCTTATTCCCTGCAATGCCCTTTAACTGGAAGTTGGGTCTAAAGGCTGGATTGGATTGCGACGGAGCATTTTTGGCAAGGACTCCCCTTTCGGTGGTGCCAGGTACCCCCCGTGGTACCATATCAAGATGCAGGGACAGCCAGACTGTCCTCTTTCGGGGCTGCCAACTCTGGTCCCTGGGGCAAACCGAGGTGACCTTCTAAGTGCTGCAGGAAGGAATGGATAATACTGAGCAATTCGATTTCTCTGCTTTGTTTGGTCAGGCTGAGCCACTACCCGTGACCTGTTCGAGAAGAGATTCCTCTGGAGACCACACCTGCAGGCACCCCTTAACACCCCAGGTGTGGGAGCCAGGAGGGAGAGACTTGAACACGAGAGCAACTGTGGTGAGGAGTCCCCAAGGTGAAGGATGCTTGCAGAACCCAGCCCAGCTGCGGGGGAGCCGGAGCAGCTCGGAGCAGTCAAGCTGGAGGAAGAGGAGGAGGCTGCCAGCCAGGAGGACCCTGGGCGGCCAGAGGCCAGGCCCCGGCCCGAGGTGGCTCACCAGCTCTTCAGGTGCTTCCAGTACCAGGAGGACATGGGGCCGAGGGCGTCCCTAAGCCGGCTCCGGGAGCTCTGTAACCACTGGCTGCGACCGGCTCTGCACACCAAGAAGCAGATCCTGGAGCTGCTGGTGCTCGAGCAGTTCCTGAGTGTGCTGCCCCCACATCTCCTGGCCCGGCTGCAGGGCCAGCAGCTCAGGGATGGTGAAGAGGTGGTACTGCTGCTAGAAGGTGTCCAGAGGGAGTCTAGCAACGTGGGGCCGCTGGTAAGAGGGGCGGCCAGTGGGCTGGACAGCAGGGGGAAAGGCGGGGACTTTATCACCCTGTTAAGAAATCACTGAGCTGAGACTTTGCTGGTGGTCCAGTGGTTAAGACTCCGTGCTTCCATGGCAGGGGGTTCGATCCCTGGTTGGGGCACTAAGGTCCCACTTGTCTTCCTCTGCCAGTTCCTTCTTGACCGCCTAACTCCCTCCCTCCCTGTCTGAGCTTCATCTTTCCACCGTGCCACTGCCCTTCGGAGTTAGTAGGACATGGATTACTGTCCTGTCTGTCCCCTGACATGGGTGTGTTCTGAACAGGATTTCAGTTTTAATGCTGGCAAGAATTGTCCCCGTGCAGACGTCACCTTGGAGGAACAGGGGGGCTCTTTCCAAGTCTCCAGCCACAGTCCCAAGAAGGAAGCAGCTTCAGAAGGGCCTCCAGCTCTGGAACCATCACAGGCGCTCCCGCCATCCCAATCGGGGCCCTCCAAGCCTGCTGAGATGGGGGACTGGAGACGCCCCCTGAGTTCAAGGCAGCCACTGAGCCCAGGTCCCAAGAGGACTTTGCAGGCCCCGCAAGAGAGCGGTGAGGCGCCGGAGCCCTAGGGAGATGGAGGCCTGGGGTGCGGGGGGAGCTGGGGGGCCAGGTGGGTGTGGGCAGGGAGGGAAAGGGGGCGGCCTCCTGAGCTGGCGGGAATGGCGGAGAGTCCCAGGGCCCTGGCCATGGCTGCACAACCCCGAGGCCGCACGGCGGTAGGGCTGCCTTCTCACAGCTCTCTGTCTCCCCCCAGTGCCGTCAGCCCTCCAGGGCCCCGAGCTGTGGCCAGAGGAGAGCTCGGGAGATCAGGAGCTGGCAGCAGTGCTGGTGAGCTGGGCGAGTGCCCTCACTCCAGGCCTATTTCCTGCTCTGCAATGTTCTCTGACTCTGCTTTCAGCAAACCCCTGTCTTCCTTAATTTAAACCTGGAGAGCTCTTCATCTCTCTTAGGTCCCCGAGCCCCGTTCCTCACTCACTGACAATCTCTGCCATCCCTTTGTCACAGGAGTCCCTGACCTTTGAAGACGTCCCAGCAAAGAAGGCTTGGCCTGTGCATCCTCTGGGTGAGACAGCCTTTTCCTGGGTTTATGACCACTGAAGGTTTTTTTGTATGTCCAAGATGACCCCTGACTTTTTGGCCTCTTTGGCTAAAAATGAGCTATTTTGATGAGGTGATATATATTTATATAGATCTATATTGATATGTCCATATCTATATAGATATAATTTTAAGGCTCTTTGCATCTAATCATCAACCGCCCCCCCTCCAAACTTTGAGCTTTTAAAATAAGTGGTCGAGAATTCCCTGGTGGTCCAGTGGTTTGGACTCCAGGCTTTCACTGCCATGGGCCCTGCTTCAATTCCTGGTCAAGGAACTAAGATTCCCCAAGCTATTTGACATGGCCAAGAAAAAAAAAATGTGGTCATGGCAAATACTGTATGGTATTACTTATATGTGGAATCTAAAATATGACACATGTCAACTGATCTATGAAATACACAGAACACTCGTGGTTGCCAAGGGGGAGGGAGGAGTAGATTGGAAGTTTAGGATTAGCAGATACCAATTATTACATATATTAATACAGTGGAAAAACAACAATGTCCTACTCGATCTCCTGTAATAAAACATAAGAGAAAAGGATATATATATATATAATTGAAAGAGTTTGCTGTACAACAGAAATTAACACAACATTGTAAATCAACTATACTTCAATAAAATTAATTACAACAGCTAAAATTAAATAATATAAGGGACTTCTCTGGTGGTCTTCTGGCTATGACTGCACTCCCAATACAGGGAGCCTGGGTCAGGGAACTAGATCCCACGAGGTGGCAACTATTAGTAAGAGTTCACGTGCTACAATGAAGATTCCGTGTGTTGCAACTAAGACACAGCACAGCCAAATATATAAATAAATATTTTAATTAAATAAAATCGGTGGTCATGGGAAGGCTTGCTAACCGATATAGGTCTCCATTTGGGAGAATGACATAGTGGTGATGGTTGCCCGACATTATAAACAGGCCTAATGGACCAGAATTATACACCTTACAACTGGTAAACTGTATGTTATTTGGGTTTTACCCCACTCTCTGCCCACCTACAGACTTTGCAGAATTCTCGGTGTCTTTCCACTTCGGGGCACTGAGGTTCTAGCGATTCCCAGAAGGCCCTCTGAAAAAGCCCAACCTGCCCTGTTTTCTGCTTCTTTTTTAGGAACTGGAGGCAGAACCCTAGAAGAGGCTTTTAAGGCAGAAGAGCCGAAAGGGGTGTCCTGGCCCTCGGCTGCCTTAGCAAACTCTCAGGCAGAGAGCCTCAGGGTGGCAGAAGAGCCCCACGCCCAGTCGCTAGGATCAGGCCCTGAGACGAGCAGCCCCGGAGGAGAAATGTCCCCTCCAGGCAGGAGTGACGTTCTCAAGGTCAAAGCAGCCGAGGACGCCCCCAAGTCGGACCCGGAGTTCAAGTTCATCTGCACAGACTGCGGCATCAGCTTCCCGCAGTTGGCCCGCCTGGAGGCGCACCAGCTGCGCTCGCACCCGGGCGCGCGGTCCTTCTTGTGCCTGTGCTGCGGGAAGGCCTTCGGCCGCAGCTCTATCCTCAAGCTGCACATGCGCACGCACACAGACGAGCGGCCGCACACCTGCCACCTGTGTGGCCACCGCTTCCGCCAGAGCTCGCACCTGAACAAACACTTGCAGACACACTCCTCCGAGCCCGCCTTCCTGTGCGCCGAATGTGGCCAGGGCTTCCAGCGCCGGGCGCGCCTCACACAGCACCTGCTGGCGCACGCCCAGGACCAGAAGCCCCCCGGCGGCACCCCGGAGACCAAGCCCCCGGCACCCCCCGAGCTGACCGTAGTCCTGTGCTCCCATTGCGGCCAGACCTTCCAGCGCCGCTCCAGCCTCAAGCGCCACCTGCGGATCCACGCCAAGGACAAGGGCCACCAGTGCTCCGAGTGCTCGGGCAGCCTGCGCCCCGGGCCTGAGCGCCGGCCCTATGTGTGCGGCGAGTGTGGCAAGGCTTTCCGGCGCAGCGAGCACCTGGGGGCCCACTGGCGCGTGCACACGGGCGAGCGGCCCTTCTCTTGCCAGGTGTGCGGCCGCAGCTTCAGTCAGAGCTCCCAGTTGGTCTGTCACCAGCGGGTGCACACGGGCGAGAAGCCCTACGGATGCCCGCACTGCGGAAAGCGCTTCATGCGGCGGGCCGGCCTCGCCCGCCACCTCCTAACCCACGGCGGCCCAAGGCCCCACCACTGTACCCAGTGTGGCAAGAGCTTCAGCCAGACCCAGGACCTCGCCCGCCACCGGCGCAGCCACACAGGCGAGAAGCCCTGCCGCTGCAGCGAGTGCGGCGAGGGCTTCAGCCAGAGCGCCCACCTGGCGCGCCACCAGCGCATCCACACCGGGGAGAAACCCCACGTCTGTGACACCTGCGGTCACCGCTTCCGAAACAGCTCCAACCTGGCCCGCCACCGCCGCAGCCACACGGGCGAGCGGCCCTACAGCTGCGAGCAATGCGGCCGGAGCTTCCGGCGCAACGCCCACCTGCAGCGGCATCTGGCCACCCACGCCGGGGCGGGGGACGAGGCCGCATCTGGGCCAGCTGAGCCCCCCCAGGAGTGCCCAGAGTGTGGCAAGGTCTTCAGCCGCAGCTGCAACCTGCTGCGGCATATGCTGGTGCACACTGGGGCCCGGCCCTACTCGTGCACACAGTGTGGCCGCAGCTTCAGCCGCAACTCCCACCTGCTGCGCCACCTGAGAACCCACGCCCGAGAGACTCTGTACTAGCTGCTCCCGCTTCGGCGGGGCCAATCGCAGCGCATGTCCCTGGGCTGCTCCCAGGCTGCCGCGCATGCGCCCTGCTCCCACCCACCCTCAGTCACCTCCCTCTGGCTCCACTGACCCCGCATAGTAATTCTTCCCTTGCACAGAAGCATCTCGTCCAGATCTCAGGAATGTATTTTAAAATACCCAAAGTAAAACAGCCTTCTGAACATGGCCCCTCTTTATGTTTTTTTTAAGTGCCACCTGGAGAAGGCAATGGCACCCCACTCCAATACGCTTGCCTGGAAAATCCCATGGATGGAGGAACCTGGTAGGCTGCAGTCCATGGGGTCGCTAGAGTCAGACACGACTGAGCGACTTCATTTTCACTTTTCACTTTCATGCATTGGAGAAGGAAATGACAACCCACTCCAGTGTTCTTGCCTGGAGAATCCCAGGGACGGGGAGCCTGGTGGGCTGCCGTCTATGGGGTCACACAGAGTTGGACACAACTGAAGTGACTTAGCAGCAGCAGTTACCCTCTCCACTGGGTCTGTGGTGATGCTCTCTGCTTCCCCCACCCCTTAAAGAGCAGGCTGGGTGGGAGTAGATCCAAGGAGAGTTCCTCCCCCCGAAAAAGGCTCACTGTGAGTGTGTGTATGTCTGTCAGGGTGTGTGTGTGTGTGTCTGTCTGTCAGGGTGTGTGTGTGTGTGTGTGTGTGTGTGTGTGTGCGTGCACATGCACGTGCGCGTGTGCATTGTGAGGGGAGAAGACAGCTGTTAGACCCAACTGTGGGCAAGGCCAACCAGTCTCACCCTGGAGTGATTTCTCCTCTGGAGTCCACCACTAACCCCTGTGTTCAGTACAACATCCTCCAGCGTATTTGGCTGTTTAATTAAAATTGAATAAAACTTAAAATCCCAGGTGTTAGATTAATACGGGAAACCTGTTCTTGTGGAAGGTTGGTAACTAATTCAAACAAAATGCTAGCAGTTAGTGGGTGATTAATTTAAACTGAAAAACTAAACCTGCCTGCAGGTAAGTTGGGTTGACTGTTGGGGGACCCCTAATCACGCATAGGGTCTTCCCTGGTAGCTCAGCTGGTAAAGAATCTGCCTGCAATGCAGGAGCCCCGGGTTGGATTCCTGGGTCAGGAAGACCCCCTGGAGAAGGGATAGGCTACCCACTCCACTTGGACTTCCCTGGTGGCTCAGTCGGTAAAGAATCCACCTGCAATGCAGGAGACCTGGGTTTGACCCCCTGGAGGAGAATGTGGCAACCCACTCCATTATTCTTGCCTGGAGAATCCCCATGGACAGAGGGGCCTGGTGGGCTACAGTCCATGGGGTCTCAAAGAGTCAGACATGACTGAGTGACTGAACACAGCACAGCACAACCGCCCATAATCCTCTTAAAAACCGGGAGCTGGTTTCTAGGTTTGCTCCACCTTCTTCCTGCCCATCAGGCCCACTTGGTTGGCCTCTTCCTCTGGTGCACAGATTTTAAATCACACGACTTCTGGTAACAATACAGGAGGAGAAAAGCAGCGCACTCCAGCTCCAGAGCACAATACCTTTACCCGGTGGCTTTTCAACCACAAAAATACCATATTTTAATTACTGCCCCTCCATCAACCAGACACATAACTGCTCCTTAGCAAATGCTTGTGGAAAGGAAGTGAACTCATCAACTAGAGCTCAAGCAGCTGAAGGAGAACCAGCCCTGAATCTGGGGAAAGTAGAGGTGATTCCTGGGCACAGCTGGGAGGGAGAGCTCTGAGCCTGGGGGAGTGCAGCCCTTCAGGGTGGGGAGGAAGACTGGGCTACAGAGAACCCCTGAAAACTGCTGTGGGTACCTCCCTGAGGCAGGAAGTCAGGGCTGGGGAGGTGAGGTAGGGACCTAGGGTAGGGGGATGTGTCCTCAGAGGTGGTGAGCCAGGCTGGCCCTCAGGCCTTGCTCGCTGGCCCCCAGTCTCTGCCTTGAGGCCCAGGTGAGGGATGCCACAGGCCCAGAAGCCCACTCCCGCCCTCCTACCCTGCTTTCCCTCCTGGCCCAGGTTTGGGCGCCCTCCCTCCCCTTCCCCTGGCCCCTGGGGCTCTGGTCTTGGAAGAAAGATGGTAGAGCTTCCAAGCCCCAGCTGGGGTACTGAAGGCCAGGAGAGAGAGGTCAGGAGAAGACAAGAGGGGTCAAAGCCCCTCCCCCGAGCTCCCTGTGCCCTAGGAGTGTGATGGTCCAGTCCTCCCCACCAGTCAGTGTCCCACGACCAGTGTTCCTGTTGTAGCCACGCTTTCTGGGAAACAAACTTACTCAGAAGGACAATGCAGATAGTGGAGTGCAGTTTATTACACCAGGGGGCCTGAGGTAGAGTCTCCTCTTAGCCAAGGACCCCTTATATACCCTAAATGTACATGCTCAAACCCACCTCCCCAAATTCTCTGAAACTAGTCTGAAATAAAGGAAAAAGAAAGATACAATCAAAGTTAACCTGTGATCATATGCCTTGAGCTAAGTAGTTAACAGTGGACAATTATCAATAAGCCTGTGGTCATATCCCAATAAGCATAATAGAATTCATGATTCTATTTGGTTACACAGATAATTAGGGAATTCTTTTAGGCAATGGAGAGTCTAGGTACGAGCCCTGGGGCTCTTCCATCGGCGGTGGGGGGTTTTCCAGTTGGTACATCGTTTCCATAGATACTGGGCACATAGCTCAAAGTCCACAGTCTGACCCAAGATGGAGTCCTGCTTGCAAGATGGAGCCTGTTCTGTCTGTTTCCTCCTTCATTCCCAGTTACAGATTAGAGAGTCCAGTGGCATTTGCTTATCCATCCAGCACCAGGACCCCCACCTGGATCCATCTGACCCACCACCTCTGCCTGTAGCCATCCGACCCCCAGCCTCTCATCCACAGACACTCCATTTGGGTCAACTGACTTTTATTAGGACATCAGCACTACAGTGACAGGCAGGCCAGACCTGGTGCAGGAAAATTCAGGCAGGGAGAGTTAGATGGGCTGGGTGGTGCCCTCCCTGAAGGGGAGGGGGTGAGGCAGGCTATGAGGATGGGTCAAGGGTGAGCAGGAGGGTAAAGGGTGCATCAGAAGATGCCCTGTGAGAAGGGGAAATTGAGGCGTCTAGATGAGGCCAAGCTCCCTGGGGACCCCTTGGGGCTTCTAGACCTGGATGAGGCTCCTGAAGAGCTGCTCCAGAGAGGAGCAAAAATCATTCAACACTCTCCAGACGGCCTCAGCCGCTATGCGCAAGCCCTGTAGGCAGGCAGCCGCTATCTGATGAAGCCACTCCAGGGCTTTCTGAAACTTCTGCTGCAGTCGCCGCAGGAGCTCTTTAAATAGCTCAAGTATCCAGTCATACCAATCCCTTGAAGTGGAGGAGTCAAAGGGCTGGTTCCGGCCTGGGGGACTGTAGGAGCCAGAGGGCTCACAGACTCTGCGACGCAACTCCTGCAGTGTTTCACGAAGCAATGGACAGGATTCCTGCAGGGATGGGAGGCTGTTCAGGTACATATCTGGGGCACTGTCCTGACCGAGCCGAGGCCTCCCAGCCTTTAGGAGACTCTGGGACCCAGAAGCCCACGAATGAAAACTGCCTGCCTTCCTGCCAACAGCTCCACAGACAAGAGGACTTTTCCCAAAACCTGAGCCTGGTCCCTTGGGTCCCCTCGAGAAATGAGCCCTGGTGCTTTATTGTACCTGAAGATGGAATGACCTCTGAACTCAGCATGAGGCCCCAGGGCTCACAGGCAGGGGGCTGAAGGCAGGGCTCTGCTCACCGCGCACTGAGTGAGGAGGCTGATGCCCCAAGGCTGCCCTCCGGAGCTCTCAGGGCCCCCCAGCCCCGCTCCGGGGAGCTCTGTGCACCTGTGGCAGGACCAATGACAAGACAGACCAGTGGGGAAGGGAATCAAGAGGGGCTGAGATGTCAGCGCAAACTCACCGAGTTGTTAACTTGAGCATCCACGGCGTCAGCCATATCTGCACTGCATATGCTCTGAGGAAAGAAAATGTGGAGACTGCCCACGTGCCTTGCAGCTGAGCTCTGTTGTCCCCACTGGGCCTCCCATGGGTCCAGGAGAGTCAGAAGGAAGACAGACGTCCAGACCCAGTACCCTGGCTGATCCCAACCCTGGGGACTCAACTTCAGGGGAAGGGCAAGACCCAAACTCACCTCCATTAAAATAAGATCTGAGCAGACCTATTGGGAAAATATCACTCAGTTTAAAATCCCTACCCTCTCTCACTTCGAGTCTCAATCTCAAGCCCGAGTCTGTGCTCACTGGTGTCCCCTCTCCCCTGGTGGCTGCGGACCAGGCATCTGACACTGCTGTTCTGTCATACTGCCCTGTGACTTGCACACCTCCCCCAGCAGCCCTGGGCCTCCGTATCCCCCACCTGTGCGGTCAGTGGATACAATGGATACACAGGTGAATTTTGTGCCGTGTAGGGACTGGGCCCTGAGCTATCACCTTCATCATCACCATCATCATGAAATTGTTAGGGGAAACACACTGACTGAAACTGCCCACCCTGGCCAGGCACCACCATAACCATCTGCATGAGTAATTTTAGGACAGGAGGTCCTAGTGAGGAACAGGGAACTAACAAGCTGCCAGTAACTGGAAGAGTTGGGGAAAGCTCAAAAGGAGACAGGACGTGTCTGACCACCTCCCAGAATCCTTCTCGCTGGCATCCATCTTGGCTGAGCAAGGTGTGCGCCACCAGGCAGGACTCCGAGTCAGAACAACTGGCCAAAGACAGCCCAGAAACTAATTCCATCACCATGAAGCCCAAGACTGTGAACCAGCAGGCAGAGCAGTTCTCCTGGTTTCCCTTACCCTCCTGTGCCCCACCCGGGCGCCCTTTCTCAATAAACTCTCTTGCTTTGTCAGCACGTATGTCTCCTCAGAGAATTATTTCCGAGTGTTAGACAAGAGCCCACTCTCAGGCGCTGGAAAAGGTCTTCCTTCCTGCAACAAAGCCACCTTATTCCACTTAAACTGGACAGAGGGGAGTGCACTGACCCACCTCTTCTTTAGACTTCTTTTGAAGGTTTGTACAAAACAATTCCACGAATTGAAACTGTGAAGAGAGACAGAGTTGGGACAAAGAGGCCTGGTCCTTTCACTCCTGGGTCCCAGGTGGGCCAGAACATTCTTAGTTTCACCCAGCTTCCCCATTCCCTTAACCATACATGAGGAAGAACTTCTTACCAATTTGGCTTTGAGGGAATTGATGAAATCGTCGATGTCCTGTGGAGATGACAGTAACACCCAGGCTGATGAGACCTCACCAACCATTGCAGACCTGTTACACACTCAGACAAGGAGGACCCTTGCCCTGGACTAGGCGGGTCAACCTGGTTACAGATGCCTAGCCCTCCGTGGTCCCGCTAGAGCAGACCAGGGAGGAACTGGTCAGTTCTCTGACCCTGCAGACCCCCGGCCCCCAGCCCCTTTCCCTCCAGACACTTGACACCATCTCGGAGGTGGCAGGCGCCCCACCGACCCCTCGGGAGACTCCACCTAACGGCGGGAATCTGGCGCTGTCCCCACTGCCCTCCTGGCCCTGCGTGGTCAGTGTGGCTCACAGGGCATGCAGAGCTTCCGTCTGCACACCCTGTGTCCCGGGGCCCCATCCTGTCAGCCCAGCATCACACGTGTCTGGGCAAGAAAACACCTCGAGGGGCCGTGGGGACACTCTGCTGCCCTCATCGTCCTCTCGCTGGGCCTGGCTGCTCAGCCTGGGTCACCCCAGATGACCACTCCCAGACACCGGTGTTCCATGGCCCAGAGCCCCTGAGCATCTGATCATGCTCAGGACTGAGGTGGGCGGATTGGTACAGAGCGGGGAGGGCTCCCCAAAGGGAAAGAATAGACTCTGAGCTCAGCGTGGCTTCAGCTGCTGATCCAGGCCCTAGAGAAATGCTTTCGGTTTCTAGTAAAACACCACATGCCTCTACCCCCAGGTTTCCAGGCTGTAGAAAAAGTCTCCAGAGATGACTCATTCCTCTGACCCTGGAGACCCTCCATTTGCAGCTCTCTCACCAGAATGTCGACTCTAATTCCTAAAGTGACTCCTTTGTCCCATGACTCTGGTTCCTCAGTTTTCTGCAGCCCAGACCAGCCCACCAGGACCTGCACAGAGCTGCTGCCATACCTGTCCTCCAGCAGGAATGCCGCCCCAGAGCCAGGACCTGCTGCTAAGGACGGGGCTCTAGGGTGGGGGGAGTCTGGGGGAGAATGGATGCGTGTATATGTATGGCTGAAACTATCACAACATTGTTAATCGTCTCTATTCCCACACAAAATCAAAAGTTAAAATAAAGAGAGCAAGAGAGAACGAGACAGAAAGAGAGAGAGAAATCTTTGTGCACAAACCCTTTTAGAAATGGAGAGAAAACAAATAGTTGAAGTCCAGCTGAGAATTTTCCAAATGAAATAAAAGAGAGGGCTCAGAGCAACAGGCGTGTATAGGGTCTGTGTCAGTAACTGTTCAGAATGTCGGGGTAGAGATAGCAGAGCACTCCCCGTCGCCGCCCCGGATCGCTGTGAGAGAGGACCCTGTCAACTGCATGGGTCACAGGTCTTCAAGGCCAATCTCCCCGGAGGGTCCCCCACTTCGGCCCAGGGAGGTTGGGGCAGAGGCAAGTTAGGAAATTCTAGGGCCCAACCTTCTCCCCACTCTTGGGATCACTCACCTTAGCGGAAGCCATGGTGCTCCAAGGTTCTGCCACTGTAACGCGGTGGGAGGGAGGGTGTGAGGAAAAGTGATCTGGAGAAGCAGGCTCGCCCACCACCCTGGAGCAAGTTCTGCCTGCAGGTCTCCCATCTTTCCTCAGCCCAGGTGCCCGGAGCCCCTCACCTGAGAGCCTGCGGCAGAACCCCAGCTAGCAGTCCACTGCAGAGCAGTCCAGACTCAGCATCCCCTGAGAGTCAGGGACTTAAGGGCAGAGAAGGGAGGGGTGGGAGGGTGGAGCCATCGAAGAGCCCAGGAAGCCAGCTGGGGCGGGGGTTTGTGTGTGTGTGTGACAGAAATAGAACTAGAGCAGGGCCAAGACAGAAGGAAGGCAAGATGGGCTGACAGAGTTCTGAGGGGCCAGGGTGGAGAGGGCGTGTGCCTGACACTCTAGGTCCCTGGACAGGCCCCTCCTCCCTGAGCTGGGACGGGATCTCTGAGCCCAGCTAGGGCCTCACCCTCCACCCGCACCCATCAACTAGGGGGCAGGGAGGGACAGGGAAGTCCAGACTTGGGACAGCACGTTGAGGAAGCTTGCGGAGCTCCAGGAAAGGATGTCAACCAGCTGGGGGTTAAGATACAGGGGAAGGCGACCAGGGCCCTCGAACAGACTGCACCCCACTCCACATCCAGAGAAGCTTCGGTAGCCGCCCTGCCCTCAGGAAGTCACAGGACCTGCAAGGGCCCTGAGGTGGAGACTCTCCCCGGGTCCCCGGCATCCAGGGCAGGGCCGGGCCTGATTGCCTGACACAAAGGATGGAGCCCAGGAGGGTCTGAAGGGAGCCTTGTTGACCAACTGACCCCAATGACCAGGGTCTCCTGAGCCCCATGGGGGGGCCCTTCAGTCCCAAGCTACAGTGGCAGGGGTCTCCCTGGCCCTGGCCGTCCCCACAGGGCTTGACTCTCACAGCCTGGCCCACCTCCCCCTTAGAACAGCCCCTCACAGCCCAACACAGCCATGGCCCTGTGTCTGTCTCAGAGACCCAGGGCCGCCATAATAAAGAGCCACAGACCCGGGTCTCAGCGACACACGTATATTCTCTCCCAGTGGAGCCAAGGCTCACTGTGTGTGTCTGTCGGTGTGTCTGTGTGTGTGTGTCTGTTGGGGTGTGTGGCGGGGGCGGGGTGTGTGTTGTGGGGAAAGACAGCTATTAGAGCCAACTGTGGGTGAGGCCAACCAGTCTCAGCCTGGAGTGATTTCTCTTCTTGAGTCCACCCCCGTGTTTAGTACAATATCGTCCAGTGTATTTGCCTGTTTAATTAAAATTGAATAAAACTTAAAAGCCCAGATGTTAGATTAAATCGGGAAACCTGTTCTTGTGGAACGTTGGTAACTAACTCACACTGAAAATGCTAGCAGCTGATTACTTCAAACTGAAAAACGAAACCTGCCTGCAGGTAAGTTGGGTTGACCGTTGAGGACCCCTAAACACACTATGTAAATTGGGCCAGCCAGGAGTGCTGTTGGTTCTACCTGAGGTCCTCACTCCGGTCCTCGGACCTTCCTTTGCTCTGTTTTCGCTGGCTTTTCCCTTCCTTGTCTTTTAGCCACCGCCATTCTGAACTCCTGATTCCTATTCTAACTACCTAACAACCTCAAGCAGCCATTCTCCACCCCTAAGCCATCATCCTCCAGGGCCCACTACCAGGCAACCCCTAAGTCTGCTTTTTACTTTTTGAGGTACCACTGGAATATTTCCCAAGGTCATAAAACCACGTCACATTGCCAGCAGCAGTATATCAAAGTTCGAATTTGCCTGATCTTCATCAGCACTTATTATCACAACCTTTTGATTCTGGCATCCTAGTGGGCATGAAGTGCTATCTCACCCTGATTTCTATTTGCAGTTCCCCGGAGGCAAATGCTGTTGAGCAACCTTTCATGTGTTTGTGGACCATGTTTATACAGTTCTTGGAGAACTGTATACACTGATCCTCAGCACGTTTTTAAACTGGGGTATTTGTCTTTTTATTTTAAGTTGTCAGAAGAGTTTTATGCTCTGGGTACCAATCCCTTATCAGATACATCGATTGCACAATTTTTGTTCCCATTGTGTGGTTGTCTTTTCATTTTCCTGATGGTTTACTTTGAAACACAGAAGCTTTTGCATTGTTATCTTGGGACTGTTCGTTCATTTCAGTCACTCAGTCAAGTCCCACTCTTTGCGACCACATGGGCTTCAGCATGCCAGGCTTCCCTGTCCATCACCAACTCCTGGAGCTGTACTGTTCTTTACATAATAAAATTCAATGTGATGTGGCATGTTTGTGAACCTGACTTTATGAAGTGAGAGGCTGGAGAAGTGTCCATTGTCTCAGCGAAAGGAGCCTCAGGTGTCACATGGGACATCCCTCTCTGGGCGCCTCCAACCAACTCTTGGTTGCCCCCCAGCTCATCCTCAGCCACCCTGTCCCCTGTCAATGCTGGATTCCAGCCTCTTCTGTAAAACAGTGATTCAGGTCTGTCACGTTCCTGCCACCAAACTTCGCCTTGGGGCTCCATCACTGCTCTTAGGAAATGAAGGGTTTTCTCTCCTGTTATTTTTATTGCCCCGCGCTAGCCAGCCACCACCGGGACCCTGCTACTGCTGCTAAGTCGCTTCAGGCGTGTCCGACTCTGTGCGACTCCATAGACGGCAGCCCACCAGGCTCCCCCATCCCTGGGATTCTCCAGGCAAGAACACTGGAGTGGGTTGCCATTTCCCTCTCCAATGCATGAAAGTGGAAAGTGAAAGTGAAGTCCCTCAGTCGTGTCGGACTCTTTGCCACCCCATGGACTGCAGCCTACCAGGCTCCTCGGTCCATGGGATTTTCCAGGCAAGAGTACTGGAGTGGGGTGCCATCGCCTTCTCCACAAAAGAAGAGAATCGGGCACTGATTTAGATCCTGAATTCTGTGATGAGCTGGGGTGGGGGGCGGTCAATAGGTGGCCCAGGTCAGACCCACACATCACCCAGGAACGATGACGAAGCAGTGACCCCAGACTGAGAGGGGGACAGTCCACTGTCTTCCCACCAGCATGAGCTGATGGGAGCCAAGCAGCTCCCGAGAGGACGGCAGGGGCTCAGGTGTGGAAGAGGGGAGAGGTGTTCCAGGTGCAGGAGGGTGTCCCCCTGAAAGTGGGCAGTTCTGGTTCCAGGGTGCTTACCGGAAAGAAGGTGCTCGGGGGCCGACTGTGGAGCATCATCTATGTGTGAGCAGTGATGTCACCCAGGACCTGGGGCACGGTGACCAGGGGTGGTCTCAGGGCTGATGTGGGGTCCCCAGCAAAGTGGGTTGCTTGGGATGTCACAGAAGGAGGACAGGGTGACAAAAATCACAGAGGGCCCACAGAGGCAGGCTGGGGTTCAGCGTCCCGGGGTGGACGGTGGGGCCCATCCCTAAAGACCCAAACAGCTTGGCACAGTTGTTGACAGGAGCGGCCTGGGCTGCCTGGCACACAGACTGGGGCCTTCAGAAGGGAATGAAGGCCGTCTGGGCGCTGAGCCCTCTGGGGTCCCCTCGATCCAAAGCGAAGTGGCAGGTGTCTCCCTCCCCTGGCCTGCCCCACAGGGCTTGTCGCTCACAGCCTGGCCAGCCTCCTTGCTGAGGCAACAGCCTCTCTCAGCCCAGCACCTCCATGGCCTTCTCGTAAGTCTTCCAGCCCCAGGGCCACCATAACAAAGAACCACAGACCCGTGTATCAACAACACACATTTATTCTCTCACACGGGAGCCTAGAAGTTGAGGCCAAGGTGTCAGCAGGTATGGTTCCTCTGAGAGCCCTGAGGGAAGCCTGTGTTCCAGGTCTCTCCTAGGCTTTAGATAACCATCTCCGCATCAACACGGAATCCTCTCCAGACATGTATGTGTCTCCTAATCCCCCATTTTCCTAAGGTCACCAGTCATAATGGATTAGGGCCCACCCCAAGGACCAGGTTTCTCTTGATCCCTTGTAAAGACCACCTCCAGATGACGTGGCATTCAGAGGACTTCGGCATGGGAATTTGGAGACACAGTGCGACTTCTGATATCCTTGAAGGGCAACTGGATTTGGAAAGTAGAGGTGTTTCTTGGGCACAGCTGGAAGGGAAAGCTCTGAGCCGGGGGCTGGGATGTTCAGTCGTTTAGGTGTTGGGAGGAAGACAGGGCTACGGGAGTCCCCACATGTCACAGGTTTAGGTTTAAGACTCCTGCAAGACTCCTAGGAGGAACGTTTCCAGGAGACAGCACAGGTCAGCTAAGAGACTGAGGAATTGGGAGAACTCACAGCGTGGGGGCACTAGTGGTAAGGGATCTGACTGCTAATGAGGGAGATGGAAGCGACGTGGGTTCAATGCCTGGGCTCGGAAGATCCCTTGGAGAAGGAAATGACACGCACTCCACTGGCCTTGCCTGGGAAATCCCATGGATGAGGGACCTGGTGGGCCACAGTCCGTGGGGCTGCAGAGGCAAACACGACAGGGCGACAGCACTCACAGCGTATCAAGGCGTGATTATTTCCTGAGCCATGTGCCACATTTTCCATGTGCCAGGGAATGTGGTGGGGCCTTGAGGGGAACTGGCTTGAAACAGAGGGGTAGGGCTGCCCCGGAGAAAAAGGAGGGCATCCCAGGCAAAAGGAGCAGCATGTGCAGAGACCCAGGCCGTAGAGCAAGGAGCTTGGCCGGCAGCCAAGGACTATTGCGCAGCCGAGGAGATGCAGAGCAGAGTCCTGCAGATGAGACGCGGTCTGACAGGTCACTGAGAGCCTTAGGTCCTCAGTTGTGTCCGACTCTGTGCCACCCCGTGGACTGTAGGCTGCCAGGCTCCTTTCACCTCTCCCTGAATTCTTTCTGAGCTGAGACATAAAGGACCAGAGTTCCTCGGATCCCATGAAATACCACCTAACGGTTTCAAATGGCTATCCTATGCTAAATGGAATACAAAACATCTGCTTTACAGCAAATAACCCACTGAAAACTGCTGCCTATAACATGCATGTGCTGGTTAAAAGGTCCAAGAAGTGAGATGACTGATATTCACATAAGTAATATTTCATCTGTTCAGAATTCTCCATAGGAAGGAAGAAACTTGTGCCCAGAATCCCTGGAAATTGCACCTATTCCATTCACATCACTCCCTCCTGCACCTTGGAGGACTCTTTCCTCCATGTTTTTATTGGATTTTGTTCTCTTACCTCCCGAGTTTATATTGTCCATGCACAAATCACATATCATTGGTCAAAAACAGACATTTATTTGGGAGGGAAAATGTTTAGAAAATGTATTTCATGTGACTTACATTGAAATGGAGAAAAGATTTAATCTAAAAACAACAACAACAACAAAAACTCATACTGAAATTGAAACGGGGAAGAAATTTAGTGTTAAACAAAGAATACCGTACTACTTCTATCAACTGAGTAACCTCACCATCGTGAGAAGTAGAATATCAGATGTAAGTCATTATGTAAAAAGAAAAAAGGAAATAGTCAAGTGCAGGTTTAGCACAGGGGCACCGGAGAACACAGGGGAAAGTCTGAGGGACTTGCATACTGATGGGGAGGTGAGGCAGGGACGGGGCCAGGAAGCCAAGGCTGCTCAGGGCTGGCAGTGGGCGGCTCCTTGAAGCAGGGAACTCAGGCCAGAGGTAGGCCTTCCAGTGTCAGGCCTGTCAGAGGGACCCTCTGGAAGTGAAGAGGGAAGGGTGGGGCCGGAATGGGGCTCTGCCACAAGGAACTCCCAGACAGGTTGCTGTCCCCCTCAGACAGGAAGGGGCAGGCCCAGGAGACAGGGAGAGCCTTCCTCCAGGTCTCCTGCCCTGCTGGGGCCTCAGCTGACAGCAAGCTGGGTCGCTGAGGATGATGAGGGCACTAAGATGCTAACGTCAGGGTCAGGGTCCACAACTGACTCCTCCTGCGAGACCCACAGCCGGCCCTCAGGGGTCCCCCTCGCTGAGGATCAGCTCAGCGCCCCATCTGACATGGTTTGGAGCGACAGGCAGAGACACAGAGGCATGCTGACCCACGGAAGGCACCTTGGTCCTTGGGGCCTCTGAGTTTCGAAGCCTCTCCCACATCCCTGGGTCAGCAGAGCATCCCCGTCCCTGACAGACAGGTCAGACCTGGAGATGGGAAACCTGGCCTGATGCTGTGGTGTCGTCCCTGCAGGACAGGAGGTGAGGGCAGTTAAAGGATGGGTCAAGGGTGAGCAGGAGGGTAAAGGTTGCTTCACAAGATGGTTTCCTGGGAGGGGATTGTGCAGGGCCTCCTGGATGAGGTGGAGTTCCTCCAGAATCACTGGGGCTCCTAGACCTGGATGAGGTTTCTGAAGAGCTGCCCCACAGAGGAGCAGAAATCCGTCAGCATTCCCCAGACGGCCTTCACCGCACTGCAGATGGCCTCCAGGAAGGTCACCGCCTTCTCCGCAGCCAGGTGAGCGCATCCCAACACCGCTGCTGGAGACTCTGCAGAATTACTTGGAACCGCCCCAGGGCTCTGGCCCAGATGCTCTCTTCCGGATTCTGAACCTCCAGACAGTCAGAGACTGAAGGTCTCTGGATTCTGCGGCGTACTCCTTGCCGTACTTCCAGAAGGAAGGGACTGGACCGCTGAAGGGATTCCTGCATGGATGGGGGCCTTTCAAGGACCTGCCCTGGGCAAGGCAGACCCTGGTCCTGACCTCACCGAGGCCTCCCAGCCCTTGTGAGATGCTGGAGCTCAGAAGCCCAGCCCAGCCCAACCCAAACTTCCTGCCTTCAGGCCAACAGCTCTGCAGACACGAGGACTTCTCCCAGAGACTGGGCCTGGCCTCTCGGTTCCCCTTGAAGAACGAACCCTGGTGCTTGGTTGTACCTGCCTGCAGGTGGTTGGCCTCTGAACCCAGCACCAGGCCCACGGGGATCATAGCAAGAAGCTGAGTCCAGGGCTCTGGCCACCATGTGCTGAGTGGGGAGGCTGATGCCCACAAGGCTACACCACCTGAGATTTCAAGGACCCCCCGTTCATCCCCCACTCCAGGGAGCTCTGTGCACACGCAGCAGCCCCAAGGACAAGAGAGACCAATGGGGAGGGGAAGGAAGGCGCTGAGACAGTGGCTCCAACTCACGGGAAGGTTCTCTTGAATGTGATCTTCTATGAATTCACAGATGTCCTCGCTGAGTTCCTCCTGAGGAGAGGAAGTGTGCAGTCTGCACTCCTGCCTCCCTGCTGAGGTCAGTGGTCCCCACTGTGGCCTCCTGTGCATCCAGGTGAGTCTGAAGGGAGCCAGGGCCCCAGACCCCATACCCTGGCTGATCCAACTCTGAGGACTACCCTTAGCAGGGATCAAGCTCCAAACTCTCCTCCATCTCTGCTAGGGCTGCCTCCTAGCAGAGGAGGGGAGAAAACACTCTGTTTAAAACACCCCCACCCTCTCTCACTTTCACCCTGAATCCCAAGGCCCAGCTGGTTCTCATCTCTGCCCAGTCACCCCAATAACTAACCCTCAACCCTGGGACCATGCTCTGGCATCCCTGCCCTGCCCTGTTGCCCTGTGGTCTGGCTGCTGCCCTCAGCATCCCTGGGCCTCCGTAGCCCCTCCCTGTGCACTCACCTGCCACACGGGTGTGCGTTTGTCCAGTATAAGGACTGGGTGCTGAGCTGTGACCCTCATCATCACCGTGACTGTGAACCCACCCCACCTCCCTCAAACTGGGGAGGGTCGGCGGGGGGGCACACTGACCCACCTGTGCTCCTTCTGGTTCATTTCGCATCTCATCACAGAAATAATCCACCAGGGTGTACTGTGAACAGAGATGGACTTGAGTAAAAGAAGCTCGGTTCTTCTCCCTGCTGGGTCCCAAGTGGGCCAGATCCTTCTCGGCTTCACCTCTCAGAACCCAGGCCTCCCGAGCCCCCAGGTATTCCTCGGGATGAGCCTCTTACCATCATGGCCCTCAGAGAAGCCAGGTTACGTGAGAGTCCCTGTGGATTTAACAGTGAAACTCCGCTTCTGGCCTTGTAACCACTGAGACCTGTTTTACACACACACACACACACACACACACACACACACATACACACACACATACACACACTCACTGAAAAGGACCCTTGCCCTGGAATAGGCGGGTCAACCTGGTTCCCAGATGCCTAGCCCTCCTTGTCCCGCTTATCTGACCAGGGAGGAACTGGCGCTGTCCTCTCCTGTCTGAGCTGCTAACGGTGACAGTGGCCAGTCTTCCTGACCTCTGACCCTGCAAACCCCCGGCGCCCAGGCCCTTCCCCTCCAGACACTTGATGCCTCATGGAGGTGAGAGGTGCCCCACCGACCCCTCGGGAGACTCCACCTAACAGTGGGAACCTGGCGCTGTCCCCGCTGCCCTCCTGGCCCTGGGTGGTCAGTGGGGCTCACAGCGCATGCAAGACTCCGTCTGCACACCCTTGTCCGGAGACCCCATCCTGTCAGCCCAGCATCACACGACTGGGCAAGGAAATACCTCGCGGGTCCGTGGGGACACTCTCTGCCCGCATCCTCTCACTGAGCCTGAGTGCTCAGCCTGGCTCTCCCCGCGATGACCACTCCCAGACACCGGTGTTCCATGGCCCAGAGCCCCTGAGCATCTGGTCACCCTCAGAACTAGGTAGGTGAGTGGGACAGAGGGCAGAGGCCACCCCAAAGGGTAGGAATAGACTCTGAGCTCAGCGTGCCTTCACCTGTTGATCCAGGCCCTGAGAGAAATGCTTTCAGCTTTTCTGTGAAAATCCTGGCCAGCCAACTAGACCCCAAACGCTGCAACTAAGATCTCTCAGAGACAAAAGAAATTCAATAAATAGGAATAAGCATTAGAAGGAACCCGAGGATGGCTGATTCCTCGGACACTGCAGACGCTCCACGTCCGGCTCACCCACGAGCATGATGACTCTAATTCCTACACTCACTCCCTGGTCCATTGCTCCTTCCTGGGTCCCAACACAGGCCCCCACACTGAGCTGCCCCCCAAACCGAACGCCCAGCAGGAGCCCCAGCCCCACAGCCAGGACCTGCCACATAAGGAAAGGGCTCAGAGCAACAGGAAACTGGAGCGTGCTTGTCAACAATTATCCAGAATTTCAGGATGGTGACAGCAGAGCGTTACACCAGGGTCATTGTGAGACGGGGCGCTTTGATGGCCCGGGTCCCATGTTTTGACCCTCTGCTTCCCCAGTGGGAAGGAAATGGCAACCCGCTCCAGTATCTCTGCCTGGAGAAGCCCATGGACAGGGGAGCCTGGTGGGCTACAGTCCCGGGGTTCGCAAAGAGTTGGACACCACAGAGCGACTCACACTTTCACTTCCCCTGTGGCCACCCCAGGGCCCAGGGAGGGTGGGACAGAGGCTGCTGTGCACAGAGCAGTCAGCAGGGCTGGGGCTGAGCTGGTGGGAGCGGGGACAGACGGCAAATGAGACTCCAGGGCCACTCTCCCCCCATCTCTCATCGTCACTCACTTTAGTGAGGCCTATGGTGGCTTAGGGTCCTCCAGCTGGGACCTGGTGGACTAAGAGCGGAAGGAAAAGTGCTTCAGAGAAGAGGGCTCGCCCACCACCCTGGAGGGTCCTCCGCCTGCAGGTTTCCCCCACCCCAACGCGGGGCTCCCCAGAGTCCCTCACCTGAGATCCTGCAGCCAGAGCTCCAGCTGAGCACTGCCCCACTGCCCGCTGAGCCCCAGCAACTTAAGAGCTGGCCAGGGAGGGGCAGAGAGGGTGGAGCCCTGCTGGGGAGGGGGCAGGGGCAGCTGGGTGTGTTTGAGACAGAAACTGAGTCAGAAATAGAGGCAGAAACAGAGCGGGGAGGGCAGGAGTCCGAAGGAAAGGATGACAAGGGGCCAGAGGTCTGAGGGGCGGGGTGGGGAGGGCGTGTGCCTTACACTCAAGGTCCAGGGGTCAGGGCCCTTCCTCCCTGACCTGGGTTGGGATCTCTGAGCCCAGCTTGGGCCACCTCCCCTCACCATCGGGTCGAGCACAGGGAGGGACAGGGTAAAGTCCAGACTTGAGACAATAGTTTGAGGAAGATTTGGGGGGAGCTGACCAGGGCCCTCGAACAGACTGCACCCCACTCCACTCCACATTCTGGAGCTGCCCTACCCTCAGGAAGGCACAAGACCTGCAGGGGCCCTGAGGTGGACACTCTCCCCGGGGCCCTGGCATCCAGGGCAGGGCCGGGCCTGTGTGCCTCACCCACAGGATGTGTCCCTCAGAAGGGGCAGAAGGGAACCTTGCTGGCTGTCTGGGCCCCGCTCACCAGGGTCTCCTGAGCCCTGCTCGGGCCCCCGGGCCTCAGTCACCATGGCAGGGGTCTCCCTGGCCCTGGCCAGCCCCACAGGGCTTGACTCTCCCAGCATGGCCCACCTCCCCCTGAGACCACAACCCCTCACAGCCATGGCCTAGCATCTGTCTTAGAGACCCAGGGCTGCCATAACAAAGAGCTACAGACCCGGGTCTCAGCAACACACATTTACTCTCACAGTGGAGCCTCGAAATTGAAATCAAGGCGTCAGCAGGCAGCGGTTGCTCTGAGAGCCCTGAGGGAAGCATGTGTTCCAGGCTTCTCTCCTAGGTGTGTAGACAGCTGTCTCCAGGTCTGCATGGTGCCCTCCCTACACATGTATATGTCTCCTAATTCCCCATTTTCCTAAGGTCACCAGTCATAATGGATTAGGGCCCACCCTAAGGACCTCATGCTCACTTGATTCCCTGTAAAGAGCCCCCTCCAGGCGCTGCTGGTTAGGACTTCACTGTGTGAATTTAGGGGAACACGATTCAGTGTCTAATATCCTTAAAGAGGAACCAGGCTCCTGATGGGCCACCCGTGTGCACCCCACGGGGACAACCTACGAATCCTGCTCCTCAGGGAAAGTCTCTCTTGAGTGCACCAGACCCCAGCCGGCACCCCCTGCCCCTTAGGAGCCAGTTCAGTTGTCTGAAAGTCCCTTCCCACACCCAGGAAGTCCAGATCCTTCCCTGAGCCAGCTCAGAACTCCAGGGTGGGAGGGAGACAATAGAGCGGCTCTTGCTTCGGCTGCAGGCTTCCCTGGTGGCTCAGAGGGTAGGGAATCTGCCTGCAATGCAGGAGACCTGGGTTCAATCCCTGGCTTGGAAAGATCCCCCTGGAGAAAGGAACCCACTCCACTATCATGGCCCAGAGAATTCCATGGACTGCATAGTCCATAGGGTTGCAAAGAGTCACACAGCTGAGCGGCTTTCACTTGCTTCATTTGCCCGCCTCATTTCCAGGTTTGATCTCCGGTGATGTGACACTGGGCACCGCCACATCTGTCTCAGGAAGGCCACCTCCAGAAAGGCATTTCATGTCTCACTGAGGACTGAACACTTTTCTTTATACAGTTTTAGTGAGATGTAATTCACATATCATACAATTCACCCAGGAAAGGGCCTAATTTAATGCACAGTACTACTCAACCATCACCACCATCAATTTCAGAACACTTTTATCATCTCCAGAAACCATTCTGCACCCTAAGCCATCATCCTCCACGGTCCAGCATCAGGCAATTCCTAAGTCTGTTTTTAACTTGTTGAGGTACCACTAGCCTCTTTCCCCAGGCTTCCCCGGTAGCTCAGCGGTAAAGAATCTGACTGCAATGCTGAAAACCAGGTTCAATCTGTGGGTCAGGGAAGATCCTTGGGAGGAGGACATGGCAACCCTCTCCAATACTCTTGCCTGGAAAACCGCATGGACAGAGGAGCCTGGGGGGCTACAGTCTATGGGGCCACAGAGACAGCATTGAGCGTGCACAACCACACACAAGAGTAGTAAATGTTTTCCAGCTCCATGCCCTGACCACATGAATCATTTGCAACTTTTGTTCCCCATTCTGTGGGTTGTCTTTTTACTTTTCTCATGTTGCCCTTTGAAATACAAAAGTTTTAAGTGTTTATATTTTAAAACTTTGTATCATTTCCTTCCCATTCTTTAAAAAACATAATTCAATACCATGTGGCATGTTTGTGACCCTGACTTCATGACGTCTGAGAGGCTGGACAAGTGTCCATTGTTGCAGGGAAAGGAGCCTCAGGTGTCACATGGGACATCCCTCTCTGGGCACCTCCAACCAACTCTTGGTTGCCCCCCAGCTCATCCTCAGCCACCCTGTCCCTCATCAATGCTGGATTCCAGCCTCTTCTGTAAAACAGTGATTCGGGTCTGTCACGTTCCTGCCACCAAACTTCGCCTTGGGGCTCCATCACTGCTCCGAGCAAATGAAGGGTTTTCTCTCCTGTTATTTTTATTGTCCTGCTTCAGGGCTGATAAGCTTTTTGAAGACAAGTTTCCTCCTCCTCATACTTAGAAAGGGTCCTGACAGAGGCCCAGATGGCTTCTGGTGCCTTTAAACATCCAGATCCCTGGCTGGTTGAAGACACTGGGCTGTCATCCTCCCTCTGGCCTGGTCGTGACCACGCTGGGCTCCATGCCCCTGGGTCAGCTCTGGGCTGCACTGTGGGCCCGCTGAGGCTGGTGGCACATAAGAAATGGTGGGTATGTGACTCCAGCCATGGGGGTGAACCTCTCTCACCCAGGCCGTGAGTGGAATCTGTAAACACAGAAAGAGGTTGGCCCCTGGGTGGAGAACACGGAGGGGACGCACAAGTCAGAAGACAGAGACCTGAGACGGCAGCTGCTGGCCCTGGTCCCTTGAAGATCGGGGCCACCCCCAGCCCACCCCCACATCAACCACCCAGTTTGTTCAAATGCAGATTCCTGGCCCCAGACCCAGAGTGAGGATTCACAGTGAAGACATGGAATCTGCATTTTTCAAGTTCCCTAGGTCATTCTCTCTTTTTCTTGGACCACACCGATCGGCTTGAAGGATTTGAGTTCTGGGACTAGAAATTTAACTCAGGCCATGACAATGAGAGCACCAGATTCTAACCACTGGACCACCAGGGAACTCCCTTCCTGGATTATCCTGTGTGGACTATTCCAGAAGCAGAGTTCCAGAGGCATTCATTTAGATCCTGAATTCAGTGGGGAGGGAGGTCATTGCGGTGGCCAGGTTCCATCCACTTGTCACCCAGGGGCACTGAGGAGACAGTGACCCCAGACTGAGAGGGGACCAGTCCACTTTCTTCCCACCAACATCGAGCTGATGGGAGCCAAGCGGTTCTGGAGGGGGTGGCAGAGGCTCAGGTGAGGAGGTGGGAGAGGTGTTTTAGGAGCAGGAGGGTGTCGTACTGAATGTGGGCGGTGCTGGTTACCAGCGTGCTGATTAGAACCAAGGATGGGCCACAGGGGCCGTCTCAGGAGAATCACCCACGTGATGCTCATGTGACACCCATGTGAGCCATGGATGTCACCCCGGAGACTTGGGACATGCTCAGGGGTGGTCACAGAGCTGGGTTTGGGACCCCACCAATGTGCTTCGATTGGCACTTCATGAGGGGATGACAGGATGAGAAACCTTAGACCAGAGGCTGGAGAGCCGGCTCAGCAAGGGGGAGTGGGGCTGTCCTGTAAAGAGCCAAGCACTTGGGACAGCTGCTGTTGGCAGGCGGGGCGGGCTGCAGGAATTCAGCCGCCTGAGCTCCGGGAAAGGCCAGGTGTTCCGGGAAAAGGAGAGTCCTGCGGGGTCATGGCCAGGGGCAGGGGAGGAAGGAAGGCCCAGGAGGCGGCAGTCAGGACATTCAGTGCCAGGGCTGGCCCTGTGTCTCTGCCCTCCTGGATTTAGGTCCACCTGCATCCCCAGCTGCATCCTGGCTGAGACCCACCCCTGGGACAGACTTCCCACAGCCACCACCCGAGGGGGCCCGGTGGGAGATCCGATCCCTTCCACACAGCCGCAGGTTCCCTTCAGGGGGAGGCCAGGCCCCCCACCAGCAGGGACAGAAGAGGCAGGAGGGGCACTGAAGGACGCCCCGCAGCCGGACTGATCCCACATTGACAGTCGCAGTCTCTGGCTTAAGGGTCGCTCTGGAGGGTCTGGGGGCCCGAGGGCCCACAGTGGGGGCGGGGCAGTCCAGGAACTTGGGACCCATGGGTTGGGGGGAGTCTGGCTCCTCTCTGATGCTGCCCTTGGGGAAGCGCCAGTAGTGGAGGCCCTTGAAGAAGTAGGTGTCACCTGCGGGGAGGGAGAGGTTTGAGGGGCTGGTGCACGCCTGCCCACCCTCCAAACCCCTCTCTCCGCACCGCTTCTCCGCCCACGCCGGGGTCTGCAGGCCCCACCACCCCACGGCCACTGGGCCCCCAAGGCCCCGCCCCCCGGGTGCGCGAGCTCTCCCACCTCTGTTGCTGACGGTGACATCGTCGGGGGCCGGTAGCGCGCCCTCCCAGAGGCTCAGATCGCGCGGGTAGCCGGGGTCCGGGCGCGCCACAGCCTCGTCCTACCGCCAGTACTGCCGCCCCCGGATCAGGTAGGTCTTCCCGTTGAGCCGCCAGGAGACACGGCGTCCACCTCCGCCCCGGGGGGCAGCCCCGGCTCGGTGAGCGGGCGTGCGGAGCCCTCTAGCAGCCGGTCCTGGAACGACGAGAACTGCGGGCCTGCGAGCGGGGCGGGGGCCAGGTGAGGCGCGCTGCGCATGCCCCGCGCTAGCCAGCCACCACCGGGACCCTGCTGCTGCTGCTAAGTCGCTTCAGTCCTGTCCGACTATGTGCGACTCCATAGACGGCAGCCCACCAGGCTCCCCCATCCCTGGGATTCTCCAGGTAAGAACACTGCAGTGGGTTGCCATTTCCCTCTCCAATGCAGGAAAGTGGTAAGTAAAAGTGAAGTCCCTCAGTCGTGTCGGACTCTTTGCCACCCCATGGACTGCAGCCTACCAGGCTCCTCGGTCCATGGGATTTTCCAGGCAAGAGTACTGGAGTGGGGTGCCATCGCCTTCTCCACAAAAGAAGAGAATCGGGCACTGATTTAGATCCTGAATTCTGTGATGAGCTGGGGTGGGGGGCGGTCAATAGGTGGCCCAGGTCAGACCCACACATCACCCAGGAACGATGACGAAGCAGTGACCCCAGACTGAGAGGGGGACAGTCCACTGTCTTCCCACCAGCATGAGCTGATGGGAGCCAAGCAGCTCCCGAGTGGACGGCAGGGGCTCAGGTGTGGAAGAGGGGAGAGGTGTTCCAGGTGCAGGAGGGTGTCCCCCTGAAAGTGGGCAGTTCTGGTTCCAGGGTGCTGACCGGAAAGAAGGTGCATGGGGTCTGCCTGTGGAGCATCATCTATGTGTGAGCAGTGATGTCACCCAGGACCTGGGGCACGGTGACCAGGGGTGGTCTCAGGGCTGATGTGGGGTTCCCCAGCAAAGTGGGTTGCTTGGGATGTCACAGAAGGAGGACAGGGTGACAAAAGTCACAGAGGGCCCACAGAGGCAGGCTGGGGTTCAGCGTCCCGGGGTGGACGGTGGGGCCCATCCCTAAAGACCCAAACAGCTTGGCACAGTTGTTGACAGGAGCGGCCTGGGCTGCCTGGCACACAGACTGGGGCCTTCAGGAGAGAATGAAGGCCGTCTGGGCGCTGAGCCCTCTGGGGTCCCCTTGATCCAAAGCAAAGTGGCAGGTGTCTCCCTGCCCTGGCCTGCCCCACAGGGCTTGTCCCTCGCAGCCTGGCCAGCCTCCTTGCTGAGGCAACAGCCTCTCTCAGCCCAGCACCTCCATGGCCTTCTCTTAAGTCTTCAAGGCCCAGGGCCACCATAACAAAGAACCACAAACTCGTGTATCAACAACACACATTTATTCTTTCACAGGGCAGCTTAGATGTTGAGGTCAAGGTGTCAGCAGGTATGGTTCCTCTGAGCGCCCTGAGGGAAGCCTGTGTTCCAGGTCTCTCCTAGGCTTTAGATAGCCATCTCCACGTCGACAGGGTGTCCTCTCCAGACGTTTAAGTGTCTCCTAATCCCCCATTTTCATAAGGTTAACAGTCATAATGGATTAGGGCCCACTCCAAGGACCACGTTTCTCTTGATCCCTTGTAAAGACCACCTCCAGATGACGTGGCATTCAGAGGACTTCAGCATGGGAATTTGGAGACACAGTGCGACTTCTGATATCCTTGAAGGGCAACTGGATTTGGAAAGTAGAGGTGTTCCTTGGGCACAGCTGGAAGGGAAAGCTCTGAGCCGGGGGCTGGGAGGTTCAGTCATTTAGGTGTTGGGAAGAAGACAGGGATACGGGAGTCCCCACATGTCACAGGTTTAGGTTTAAGACTCCTGCAAGACTCCTAGGAGGAACGCTTCCAGGAGAGAGGACAGGTCGATAAGAGACTGAGGAACTGGGAGAACTCACAGCGTGGGGGGCACTAGTGGTAAGGGATCTGACTGCTAATGCGGGAGATGGAAGCGACCTGGGTTCAATGCCTGGGCTCGGAAGATCCCTTGGACAAGGAAATGACACGCACTCTACTGTCCTTGCCTGGGAAATCCCATGGATGAGGGACCTGGTGGGCCACAGTCCGTGGGGCTGCAGAGGCGAACATGACAGAGTGACAGCACTCACAGCATATCAAGGCGTGATTATTTCCTGAGCCCACCCATGTGCCAGGGAATGTGGTGGGGCCTTAGGGGACCTGGCTTGAAATAGAGGGGCAAAGCTGCCCCGGAGAAAAAGGAGGGCATCCCAGGCAAAAGGAGCAGCATGTGCAGAGACCCGGGTGGGAGAGAGAGGAGCTTGGCCAGCAGCCAAGGACTATTGCGCAGGTGAGGAGATGCAGAGCAGCATCCTGTGGATGAGACGGGGTCTGACAGGTCAGTGACAGCCTTAGGTCCTCAGTTGTGTCTGACTCTGTGCCACCCCGTGGACTGTAGGCTGCCAGGCTCCTTTCGCCTCTTGCTGAATTCTTTCTGATCTGAGACATAAAGGACCAGAGTTCCTCGGATCCCATGAAATACCTCCTAATGGTTTCAAATGGCTATCCTATGGTAAATGGAGTACAAAACGTCTTCTTTACAGCAAATCACCCACTGAAAACTGATGTCTATAACTTGCATGTGCTGGTTAAAAGGTCCAAGAAGTGAGATGACTGATATTCACATAAGTAATATTTCATTGTTTCAGAATTCTCCATAGGAAGGAAGAAACTTGTGCCCAGAATCCCTGGAAATTGCACCTATTCCATTCACATCACTCCCTCCTGTACATTGGAGGACTCTTTCCTCCATATTTTTATTGGATTTTGTTCTGTTATCTCCCGAGTTTATATTGTCCATGCACAAATCACATATCATTGGTCAAAAACTGAAACATTTCCCTGGGAGGGAAAGTGTTTAGAAAATGTATTTCATGTAACTTACATTGAAATGGAGAAAAGATTTAATCTAAAAACAACAACAACAAAAATAAAAACAAACTCATATTGATGTTGAAACGGGGAAGAAATTTAATGTTAAACAAAACATCCATACTACTTCTATCAACGGCTATAATCACCATCGTGAGAAGTAGAATATCAGATGTAAGTCATTATGTAAAAAGAAAAAAAGGAAATAGTCAAGTGCAGGTTTAGCACAGGGGCATCAGAGAACACAGAGGAAAGTCTGAGGGACTTGCATACTGATGGGGAGGTGAGGCAGGGACGGGGCCAGGAAGCCAAGGCTGCTCAGGGCCTGGCAGTGGGCGGCTCCTTGAAGCAGGGAACTCAGGCCAGAGGTAGGCCTTCCAGTGTCAGGCCTGTCAGAGGGACCCTCTGGAAGTGAAGGGGAAAGGATATGCCCGGAATGGGGCTCTGCCACAAGGAACTCCCAGACAGGCTGCTGTCCTCCTCAGACAGGAAGGCACAGGCCCAGGAGACAGGGAGAGCCTTCCTCCAGGTCTCCTGCCCTGCTGGGGCCTCAGCTGACAGCAAGCTGGGTCGCTGAGGATGATGAGGGCACTAAGATGCTAACGTCAGGGTCAGGGTCCACCACTGACTCCTCCTGCGAGACCCGCAGCCGGCCCTCAGGGGTCCCCCTCGCTGAGGATCAGCTCAGCGCCCCATCTGACAGGGTCTGGAGGGACAGGCAGAGACACTGAGGCATGCTGACCCACGGAAGGCACCTTGGTCCTTGGGGCCTCTGGGCTTCCAAGCCTCTCCCACATCCCTGGGTCAGCAGAACATCCCCGTCCCTGACAGACAGGTCAGACCTGGAGATGGGAAACCTGGCCTGATGCTGTGGTGTCGTCCCTGCAGGACAGGGGGTGAGGGCAGTTAAAGGATGGGTCAAGGGTGAGCAGGAGGGTAAAGGTCACTTCAGAAGATGGTTTCCGGGAAGGGCATCGTACAGGGCCTTCTGAATGAGGTGGGGCTCCTCCAGAACCATGTGAGGCTCTTAGACCTGGATGAGGCTTCTGCATAAGAGCTGCCCAACAAAGGAGCAGAAATCCGTGAGCACTTCCCAGAGGGCCTCCACCGCACTGCAGACGGCCTGTAGGCAGGCCGCGGCCTTCTCCCACAGCCAGGTGAGCGCATCCCGACACCCGGACAGGAAACTCTGCAGAATGCCCAAGAACTGCCGCAGGGCTCTGGCCCAGATGCTCTCTTCCGGATTCTGGACCTCCAGAGAGGTGGAGACGGAGCGTCTCTGGATTCTGCAGCGTACTTCTTGCTGTGCTTCCTGAAGCAAGGGACTGGACTCCTTCAGGGTTTCCTGCAGGGATTGTGGGCTATTCAGGGACTCGCCCGGAGCGAGGCAGACCCTGGTCCTGACCTTACCAAGGCCTCCCAGCCCTTGTGAAATGCTGGGACTCAGAAGCCCACGAATCCAAACTGCCTGCTTCTGGCCAAAAGGTCTGCAGACACGAGCACTTCTCCCAGAGACTGGGCCTTGCCCCTCGGTTCCCTTCGAAGAACGAACCCCAGTCCTTGGTTGTACCTGCGTCTACGTGGTCGACCGCTGAACCCAGCACCAGGCCCACAGGGCTCATAGCAGGAAGCTAAGTCCAGGGCTCTGGCCACCGATGCTGAGTCGGGAGGCTGATGCCCTCAAGGCTGCACCACCTGAGATTTCAGGGAGCCCCCCCTTCATCCCCCACTCCAGGGAGCTCTGTGCACACGCAGCAGCCCCAAGGACAAGAGAGACCAGTGGGGAGGGGAAGGAAGGCGCTGAGACAGTGGCTCCAACTCACGGGAAGGTTCTCTTGAATGTGATTATCCATGACTTTAAAGGCGTCCTTGATGAATTTCTCCTGAGGAGAGGAAGTGTGCAGTCTGCACTCCTGCCTCCCTGCTGAGGTCAGTGGTCCCCACTGTGGCCTCCCATGCATCCAGGTGAGTCTGAAGGGAGCCAGTGCCCCAGACTCCATACCCTGGCTGATCCAACTCTGAGGACTTCCCTTAGCAGGGGGCAAGGTCCAAACTCACCTTAGTCTCTGCTAGGACTGCCTCCATCTGTTGGGAAAAAACGCTCTGTTTAAAATACCCCCACCCTCTCTCACTTTCACCCTGAATCCCAAGCCCCAGCTAGTTCTCATCTCTGCCCAGTCACCCCAATAACTAACCCTCAACCTGGGGACCATGCTCTGGCATCCTGCCCACCCTCGTTGCCCTGTGGTCTGGACGCTGCCCTCAGCATCCCTGGGCCTCCGTATCTCCTCCCTGTGCACTCACCTGCCACACAGGTGTGCGTTTGTCCAGTGTAAGGACTGGGTGCTGAGCTGTGACCCTCATCATCACCATGACTGTGAACCCACACCACCTCCCTCAAACTGGGGAGGGTCGGGGGTGGGGCACAGTGACCCACCTGTGCTCCTTCTGGTTCATTTTCCATTTTATCGAAAAATTCATCTACAAGATTGTGCTGTGAACAGAGATGGACTTGAGTAAAAGAAGCTCGGTTCTTCTCCCTGCTGGGTCCCAAGTGGGCCAGAATGTTCTCAGCTTCACCCAGCAGAACCCAGGCCTCCCGAACCCCAGCTATACGTGGAAATGAGCTTCTTACCGATAACACCTTGAAAGAAGCCAGGACACGTGGGTCTCTCTGTGGAGGTAACAGTGAAATTCAGGCTTCTGACCTTGTAACCACCAAGACCTGTTTTACACACACACACACACTCACCCAAGGAGGACGGTTGCCCTGGAGTAGGCGGGTCAACCTGGTTCCCAGATGCCTAGCCCTCCGTGGTCCTGCTGAGAGCTGACCAGGGAGGAACTGGCGCTGTCCTCTCCTGTCTGAGGTGCTGAGGGTGACAGTGGCCAGTCTTCCTGACCTCTGACCCTGCAGACCGCCCCCCAGCCCTTCCCCTCCAGACAATTGATGACTCATGGAGGTGGGAGGTGCCCCACCGACCCCTTGGGATACTCGGGAATCTGGCGCTGTGCCCGCTGCCCTCCTGGCCCTGGGTAGTCAGTGCGGCTCACATCGCGAGCAGGGCTCCCGTCTGCACACTCTTGTCTGGGGGCCCCATCCTGTCAGCCCAGCATCACACACGACTGGGCAAGGAAACTCCTCGCGGGTCCATGGGGACACTCTCTGCCCGCATCCTCTCACTGGACCTGAGTGCTCAGCCTGGCTCACCCCAAGATGACCACTCCCAGACACCGGTGTTCCATGGCCCAGAGCCCCTGGGGATCTGGTCACCCTCAGAACTAGGTAGGTGAGTGGACAGAGGGCGGAGGCCACCCCAAAGGGTAAGAATAGTTTCTGATCTCAGTGTGGCTTCAGCTGTTGATCCACGCCCTGAGAGAAATGCTTTCAGCTTTTCTCTGAAAATCCTGGCCAGTGAACTAGACCCCACACACTGCAACTAAGATCGCTCAGAGACAAAAGAAATTCAATAAATAGGAATAAGCATTAGAAGGAGCCTGAGGACGGCTGATTCCTTGGACACTGCAGAGGCTCCAGGTCTGGCTCCCCCACGAGCATGATGACTCTAATTCCTACACTCAGTCCCTGGTCCATTGCTCCTTCCTCGGTCCCAAAGGCCCCCACACTGAGCTGCCCGCAAAACTGACCTCCCAGCAGGAGCCCCAGCCCCACAGCCAGGACCTGCCACATAAGGAAAGGGCTCAGAGCAACAGGAAATTGGAGCGTGCTTGTCAACAATTATCCAAAATTTCAGGATGGTGACAGCAGAGCGTTAGACAAGGGTTATTGTGAGACGGGGCGCTTTGTGGCACGGGTCCCATGTTTTGACCCTCTGCTTCCTCAGTGGGAAGGAAATGGCAACCCGCTCCAGTATCTCTGCCTGGAGAAGCCCATGGACAGGGGAGCCTGGTGGGCTACAGTCCCCGGGTTCGCAAAGAATTGGACACCACTGAGCGACTCACACTTTCACTTTCTCCTGCGGCCACCCCAGGGCCCAGGGAGGGTGGGACAGAGGTTGCTGCGCACAGAGCAGTCAGCAGGGCTGGGGCTGAGCTGGTGGGAGCGGGGACAGGTGGCAAATGAGACTCCAGGCCCACTCTCCCCTCATCTCTTGTCACTCACCTTAGCGAAGCACATGGTGGCTCAGGGTCCTGCCGCTGGGACCTGGTGGAGGAAGAGTGGGAGGAAAGTGCTTCAGAGAAGAGGGCTCACCCACCACCCTGGAGGGTCCTCCGCCTGCAGGTCTCCCCGACCCCCACGCCAGGCTCCCCAGAGCCCCTCACCTGAGATCCTGCAGCCAGAGCTCCAGCTGAGCACTACCCCGCTGCCTGCTGAGCCCCAGCGACTTAAGAGCTGGCCAGGGAAGGGCAGAGAGGGTGGAGCCCTGCTGGGGAGGAGGCAGGGTCAGCTGGGTGTGTTTGAGACAGAAACTGAGATAGAAATAGAAGCAGAAACAGAAGAGGAAGGGGGGGAGTCAGAAGGAGGGGAAGACATGGAGCCAGAATCTGAGGGGCGGGGCGGGAAGGGCGTGTCCCTCACACTCAGGGTCCCAGGACAGGGCCCTTCTCCCTGAGCTGGGTGGGGATCTGTGAGGCCAGCTTGGGCTGGGACCCCCCACCATCGGCTAGAGCACGCGGAGGGACGGGGTAAAGTCCAGACTTGGGATGATAGTTTGAGGAAGCTTCAGGGGGAGCCGACCAGGGCCCTTGAACAGACTGCACCCCACTCCATATCCAGAGAAGCTTCTGTAGCTGCCCTGCCCTCAGGAAGTCACAGGACCTGCGGGAGCCCTGAGGTAGAGACTCTCCCCTGCATCCAGGGAAGGGCCGGGCCTGTGTGCCTCACCCACAGGATGTGTCCTTCAGAAGGGGCAGAAGGGAGCCTTGCTGGCCGTCTGGGCCCCGCTGACCAGGGTCTCCTGAGCCCTGCTCGGGCCCCCGGGCCTCAGTCACCATGGCAGGGGTCTCCCTGGCCCTGGCCAGCCCCACAGGGCTTGACTCTCACAGCCTGGCCCACCTCCCCCTAAGACCACAGCCCCTCACAGCCATGGCCTGGCATCGGTCTTAGAGACCCAGGGCTGCCATAACAAAGAGCCACAGACCCGGGTCTCAGCAACACACATTTATTCTCACAGTGAAGCCTCGAAATTGAAATCAAGGTGTCAGCAGGCAGCGGTTGCTCTGAGAGCCCTGAGGGAAGCATGTGTTCCAGGCTTCTCTCCTAGGCCTGTTGACAGCTGTCTCCAGGTCTGCATGGCGCCCTCCCTAGACAAGTATCTGTCTCCTAATTCCCCATTTTCCTAAGGTCACCAGTCATAATGGATTAGGGCCCACCCTAAGGGCCTCATGCTCACTTGATTCCCTGTAAAGACCCCCCTCCAGGCGCTGGTGGTTAGGACTTCACTGTGTGAATTTAGGGGAACACGATTCAGTGTCTAATATCCTTGAACAGGAACCGGCCTCCTGATGGGCCACCCGTGTGCACCCCACGGGGACAACCTATGAATCCTGCTCCTCAGGGAAAGTCTCTCTTGGACCCACCAGACCCCAGCCGGCACCCCTGCCCCTTAGGGACCCGTTCAGTTGTCTGAAACTCCCTTCCCACACCCAGGAAGTCCAGATCCTTCCCTGAGCCACCTCAAAACTCCGGGCGGGAGGGAGACAACAGAGCCACACTTGCTTTAGCTGTGGGCTTCCCTGGTGGCTGAGGGTAGAGAATCCGCCTACAATGCGGGAGACCTGGGTTCGATCCCTGGGTCAGAAAGATCCCCCTGGAGAAAGGAACCCGCTCCAGTATCACGGCTCAGAGAATTCCATGGACTGCATAGTCCATGGGTCAGAGAGTCAGGCACAGCTGAGCAGCTTTCACTTGCTTCAGCTGCACGCCTCATTTCCAGGTCTTATCTCGGGTGATCTGGCTGCCTGAGACATGACACTGGGCACCTCCACATCTGTCTCAGGAAGGCCACCTCCTGAAAGGCATTTCATGTCTCACTGTGGGCTGAACCCTTTTCTTTATAGAGTTTTAGTGAGGTGTAATTCACATATCATACAATTCACCCAGGAAAGTGCCTAATTTAATGCACAGTACTACTCAACCATCATCACCATCAATTTGAGAACACTTTTATCATGTCCAGAAACCATCCTGCACCCCTAAGCCATCATCCCCATGGCCCACCACCATGCAATCCCTAAGTCTGCTTTTAACTTTTTGAGGTACCACTAGACTATTTCCCCAGGCTTCCCCGGTAGCTCAGTGGTAAAGAATCTGCCTGCAATGCGAGAGATCCGGGTTCAATCTGTGGGTCAGGGAAGATCCCTGGGAGGAAGACATGGCAACCCACTCCAATATTGTTGCCTGGAAAACCCCATGGACAGAGGAGCCTGGGGGGCTACAGTCTATGGGGCCATGGAGACAGCATTGAGCGTGCACGCACACAAAACGGTCGAATAAGTTTTCCGGCTCCATGCCCTTACCACATGTATCATCTGCAACTTTTTGTCCCCATTCTGTGAGTGTCTTTTTACTTTTCCGGTGTTGCCCTTTGAAATACTAAAGTTTTGAGTGTTTATATTTTAATAATTTGTCTCATTTATTTCCCATTCTTTAAATAACATAATTCAATACCATGTGGCATTTTTGTGAACCTGACTTCATGACGTGTGAGAGGCTGGACAATGTCCATTGTCACAGCGAAAGGAGCCTCAGGTGTCACATGGGACATCCCTCTCTGGGCACCTCCAACCAACTCTTGGTTGCCCCCCAGCTCATCCTCAGCCACCCTGTCCCCCGTCAATGCTGGATTCCAGCCTCTTCTGGAAAACAGTGATTCGGGTCTGTCATGTTCCTGCCACCAAACTTCACCTTGGGGCTCCATCACTGCTCCGAGGAAATGAAGGGGTTTCTCTCCTGTTATTTTTATTGTCCTGCTTCAGGGCTGATAAGCTTTTTGAAGACAAGTTTCCTCCTCCTCATACTTAGAAAGGGTCCTGACAGAGGCCCAGATGGCTTCTGGTGCCTTTGAATTCCCAGGTGGCTGGCTGGTTGAAGACACCGGGCTGTCATCCTTCTTCTGGCCTGGTCGTGACCACGCTGGGCTCCATGCCCCTGAGTCAGCTCTTGCAGGACTGTGGGCCCGCTGAGGCTGGTGGCACATTAAGAAATGGTGGGTATGTGACTCCAGCCATGGGGGTGAACCTCTCTCACCCAGGCTGTGAGTAGGCTCTGTAAACACAGGAAGAGGTTGGCCCCTGGGTGGAGAACATGGAGGGGACGCACAAGTCAGAAGACAGAGACCTGAGATGACAGCTGCTGGCCCTGGTCCCTTGCAGATCTGGGCCACCCCCAGCCCACCCCCACATCAACCACCCAGTTTGTTCAAATGCAGATTCCTGGCCCCAGACCCAGAGTGAGGATTCACAGTGAAGCCATGGAATCTGCATATTTCAAGTTCCCTAGGTCATTCTCTCGTTTTCTTAGACCACACCGATCAGCTTGAAGGATTTTAGTTCTGGGACTAGAAATTTAACTCAGGCCATGACAGTGAGAGCACCAGATTCTAACCACTGGACCACCAGGGAACTCCCTTCCTGGGTCATCCTGTGTGGAATGTTCCAGAAGCAGAGTTGCAGAGGCACTCATTTAGATTCTGAATTCAGTGGGGAAGGGGGTCATTGAGGTGGCCCAGGTTCCACCCACCTGTCACCCAGGAACACTGAGGAGGCAGTGACCCCAGACTGAGAGGGGACCAGTCCATTGTCCTCCCACCAGCATCGAGCTGATTGGAGCCAAGGGGTTTTGGAGGGGGCGGCAGAGACTCAGGTTTGGAGGTGGGAGAGGTATTTTAGGAGCAGGAGGGTGTCCTACTGAATGTGGGCGGTTCTGGTACCCGCATGCTGACCAGAACCAAGGATGGGCTACAGGGGCTGTCTCAGGATCATCACCCACGTGTGAACCACAGATGTCACCCCGGACTTGGGACACATGCTCTGGAGTGGTCGCAGAGCTGGGTTTGGGACCCCACCAATGTGCTTCGATTGGGACATCGTGGAGGGAGGACAGGATGAGAAACGTTAGAGCAGAGGCTGGAGAGCCTGCTCAGCACGGGGGAGTGGGGCTGTCCTGTAGAGCCAAGCACTTGGGACAGCTGCTGTTGGCAGGCTGGGCAGGGCTGCAGGAATTCAGCCGCCTGAGCTCCGGGAAAGGCCAGGTGTTCCGGGAAAAGGAGAGTCCCTGCGGGGTCATGGCCAGGGGCAGGGGAGGAAGGAAGGCCCAGGAGGCAGCACTCAGGGCATTCAGTGTCAGGGCCGGCCCTGTGTCTCCGCCTCCTGGACTTAGCTCCACCTGCATCCCCAGCTGCATCCTGGCTGAGCCCCGCCCCTGGGACGGACTTCCCACAGCCACAACCCGCGGGATCCCCCGTGGGCAATCCGCTCCCTTCCACGCAGCCGCAGGTTCCCTTCAGGGGGAGGCCAGGCCCCCCACCAGCAGGGACAGAAGAGGCAGGAGGGGCACCGAAGACCGTCCTGCAGCCTGACTGATCCCGCACTGACAGTCGCAGTCTCCGGGCTTAAGGGTCGCTCTGGGGGGTCTGGGGGCCCGAGGGCCCACAGTGGGGGCAGGGCAGTCCAGGAACTTGGGACCCATGGGTTGGGGGGAGTCTGGCTCGGCTTTGATGCTGCCCTTGGGGAAGCGCCAGTAGTGGAGACCCTTGAAGAAGTAGGTGTCACCTGCGGGGAGGGAGAGGTTTGAGGGCTGGTCTACGCCTGACCACCCTCCAAACCCCTCTCTCCGCACGGCTTCTCCCCCGACCCCGGGCTCTGCAAGTCCCACCACCCCACGGCCACTGGGCCCCCAAGGCCTCGCCCACCGAGTCCGCGATCTCTCCCACCCCTGTTGCTGACGGTGACATCGTCGGGAGCCGGCAGCCCGCCCTCCCAGAGGCTCAGATCGCGCGGGTAGCCGGGGTCCGGGCGCGCCACAGCCTCGTCCTACCGCCAGTACTGCCGCCCCCGGATCAGGCAGGTCTTCCCGTTGAGCCGCCAGGAGAAAACAGCGTCCACCTCCGCCCCGGGGGGCAGCCCCGGCTCGGTAAGCGGGCGTGCGGAGCCCTCTAGCAGCCGAGAACTGCTGGCCTGCGGGCGGGGCGGGGGCCAGGTGAGGCGCGCTGCGCATGCCCCGCGCTAGCCCGCCACCACCGGGACCCTGCTACTGCTGCTAAGTCGCTTCAGTCCTGTCCGACTCTGTGCGACTCCATAGACGGCAGCCCACCAGGCTCCCCCATCCCTGGGATTCTCCAGGTAAGAACACTGGAGTGGGTTGCCATTTCCCTCTCCAATGCATGAAAGTGGAAAGTGAAAGTGAAGTCCCTCAGTCGTGTCGGACTCTTTGCCACCCCATGGACTGCAGCGTACCAGGCTCCTCCGTCCATGGGATTTTCCAGGCAAGAGTACTGGAGTGGGGTGCCATCACCTTCTCTGTAAAAGAAGAGAATCGGGCACTGATTTAGATCCTGAATTCTGTGATGAGCTGGGGTGGGGGGCAGTCAGTAGGTGGCCCAGGTCAGACCCACTCATCACCCAGGAACGTTGACGAAGCAGTGACCCCAGACTGAGAGGGGACCAGTCGGGGGACCAGTCCACTGTCTTCCCGCCAGCATGAGCTGATGGGAGCCAAGCAGCTCCCGAGAGGACGGCAGGGGCTCAGGTGTGGAGGAGCAGAGAGGTGCTCCAGGTGCATGAGGATGTCCCCCTGAAAGTGGGCAGTTCTGGTTCCAGGGTGCTGACCGGAAAGAAGGTGCACGGGGGCCGACTGTGGAGCATCATCTATGTGTGAGCTGTGATGTCACCCAGGACTTGGGGCACGGTGACCAGGGGTGGTCTCAGGGCTGATGTGGGGTCCCCAGCAATGTATTGATTGGATTTCACAGAAGCAGGACAAGGAGACAGACATCACAGAGTGCCGGAGAGCCAGGCTGGGGTTCAACGTCCCACAGTGGACGGTGGGGCCCGTCCCTAAAGAGTCAAACAGCTTGGCACAGTTGTTGACAGGAGCGGCCTGGGCTGCCTGGCACACAGACTGGGGCCTTCAGGAGAGAATGAAGGCCGTCTGGGTGTTGAGCCCTCTGGGGTCCCCTCGATCCAAAGCAAAGTGGCAGATGTCTCCCTGCCCTGGCCTGCCCCACAGGGCTTGTCGCTCACAGCCTGGCCAGCCTCCTTGCTGAGGCAACAGCCTCTCTCAGCCCAGCACCTCCATGGCCTTCTCATAAGTCTTCCAGGCCCAGGGCCACCATAACAAAGAACCACAGACCCGTGTATCAACAACACACATTTATTCTTTCACAGGGCAGCTTAGATGTTGAGGTCAAGGTGTCAGCAGGTACGGTTCCTCTGAGCGCCCTGAGGGAAGCCTGTGTTCCAGGTCTCTCCTAGGCTTTAGATAGGCATCTCCGCGTCGACAGGGCGTCCTCTCCAGACATTTAAGTGTCTCCTAATCCCCCATTTTCATAAGGTCACCAGTCATAATGGATTAGGGCCCACCCCAAAGACCACATTTCTCTTGATCCCTTGTAAAGACCACCTCCAGATGATGTGGCATTCAGAGGACTTCAACATAGGAATGTGGAGACACAGTGAGACTTCTGATATCCTTGAAGGGCAACTGGATTTGGAAGGTAGAGGTGTTTCTTGGGCACAGCTGGAAGGGAAAGCTCTGAGCCGGGGGCTGGGAGGTTCAGTCGTTTAGGTGTTGGGAGGAAGACAGGGCTACGGGAGTCCCCACATGTCACAGGTTTAGGTTTAAGACTCCTGCAAGACTCCTGGGAAGAACATTTCCAGGAGAGAGGACAGGTCAATAAGAGACTGAGGAATTGGGAGAACCCACAGCGTGGGGGGCACTGATGATAAGGGATCTGACTGCTAATGAGGGAGATGGAAGCGACCTGGGTTCAATGCCTGGGCTCGGAAGATCCCTTGGAGAAGGAAATGACATCCCACTCCAGTATCCTTGCCTGGGAAATCCCATGGATGAGGGACCTGGTGGGCCACAGTCCGTGGGGCTACAGAGGCGAACACGACAGAGGGACAGCACTCACAGCATATCAAGGCGTGATTATTTCCTGAGCCCCTCCCATGCGCCAGGGAATGTGGTGGGGCCTTAGGGGACCTGGCTTGAAATAGAGGGGCAGGGCTGCCCCGGAGAAAAAGGAGGGCATTCCAGGCAAAAGGAGCAGCATGTGCACAGACCCCGACAAGAGAGAGAGGAGCTTGACCAGCAGCCAAGGACTATTGTGCAGGCGAGGAGATGCAGAGCAGCGTCCTGCAGATGAGACGCGGTCTGACAGGTCACTGAGAGCCTTATCCTCAGTTGTGTCCGACTCTGTGCCACCCCGTGGACTGTAGGCTGCCAGGCTCCTTTCGTCTCTCCCTGAATTCTTTCTGAGCTGAGACATAAAAGACCAGAGTCCCTCGGATCCCATGAAATACCACCTAACGGTTTGAAATGGCTATCCTATGCTAAATGGAGTACAAAACGTCTTCTTTACAGCAAATCACCCACTGAAAACTGCTGTCTATAACTTGCATGTGCTGGTTAAAAGGTTCAAGAAGTGAGATGACTGATATTCACATAAGTAATATTTCATTGTTTCAGAATTCTCCATAGGAAGGAAGAAACTTGTGCCCAGAATCCCTGGAAATTGCACCTATTCCATTCACATCACTCCCTCCTGTACCTTGGAGGACTCTTTCCTCCATATTTTTATTGGATTTTGTTCTCTTACCTCCCGAGTTTATATTGTCCATGCACAAATCACATATCATTGGTCAAAACTGAAACATTTCTTTGGGAGGGGAAATGTTTAGAAAATGTATTTCATGTAACTTACATTGAAATGGAGAAAAGATTTAATCTAAAAACAACAACAAGAACAACAACAAAACAAACTCATATTGACGTTGAAACGGGGAAGAAATTTAGTGTTAAACAAAGAATACCGTACTACTTCTATCAACTGAGTAACCTCACCATCGTGAGAAGTAGTATATCAGATGTAAGTCATTATGTAAAAAGAAAAAAAGGAAATAGTCAAGTGCAGGTTTAGCACAGGGGCACGGGAGAACGCAGGGGAAAGTCTGAGGGACTTGCATACTGATGGGGAGGTGAGGCAGGGACAGGCCCAGGAAGCCAAGGCTGCTCAGGGCTGGCAGTGGGCAGCTCCTTGCAGCAGGGAACTCAGGCCAGAGGTAGGCCTTCCAGAGTCAGGCCTGTCAGAGGGACCCCCTGGGAGTGAAAGGGGAAGGGTGTGGCCAGAATGGGGCTCTGCCCCAAGGAACTCCCAGACAGGCTGCTGTCCCCCTCAGACAGGAAGGCACAGGCCCAGGAGACAGGGAGAGCCTTCCTCCAGGTCTCCTGCCCTGCTGGGGCCTCAGCTGACAGCAAGCTGGGTCGCTGAGGATGATGAGGGCACTAAGACGCTAACGTCAGGGTCAGGGTCCACCACTGACTCCTCCTGCGAGACCCGCAGCCGGCCCTCAGGGGTCCCCCTCGCTGAGGATCAGCTCAGCGCCCCATCTGACAGGGTCTGGAGCCCCAGGCAGAGACACAGAGGCATGCTGACCCACGGAAGGCACCTTGGTCCTTGGGGCCTCTGAGTTTCGAAGCCTCTCCCACATCCCTGGGTCAGCAGAGCATCCCCGTCCCTGACAGACAGGTCAGACCTGGAGAAGGGAAACCAGGCCTGATGCTGTGGTGTCGTCCCTGCAGGACAGGAGGGGAGGGCAGTTAAAGGATGGGTCAAGGGTGAGCAGGAGGGTAAAGGTCGCTTCACAAGATGGTTTCTGGGAAGGGGAAGGTGCAGGGCCTCCTGGATGAGGTGGAGTTCCTATAGAACCACCTGGGGCTCCTAGACCTGGATGAGGTTTCTGAAGAGCTGCCCCACGGAGGAGCAGAAATCCGTCAGCATTCCCCAGACGGCCTTCACCGCACTGCAGATGGCCTCCAGGAAGGTCGCCACCTTCTCCCGCAGCCAGGAGAGCGCATCCCAACACCACTGCTGGAGACTGCAGAATTCCTTGGAACCACCGCAGGGCTCTGGCCCAGATGCTCTCTTCCGGATTCTGAACCTCCAGACAGGCAGAGACTGAAGGTCTCTGGATTCTGCAGCGTACTCCTTGCCGTGCTTCCAGAAGGAAGGGACTGGACCGCTGAAGGGATTCATGCATGGATGGGGGCCTTTCAAGGACCTGCCCTGGGCAAGGCAGACCCTGGTCCTGACCTGACCGAGGCCTCCCAGCCCTTCTGAGACGCTGGAGCTCAGAAGCCCAGCCCAGCCCAACCCAAACTGCCTGCCTTCAGGCCAACAGCTCTGCAGACACGAGGACTTCTCCCAGAGACTGGGCCTGGCCTCTCGGTTCCCCTCGAAGAACGAACCCTGGTGCTTGGTTATACCTGCCTGCAGGTGGTTGGCCTCTGAACCCAGCACCAGGCCCACGGGGCTCATTGCAGGAAGCTGAGTCAGGGCTCTGGCCACCATGTGCTGAGTAGGGAGGCTGATGCCCTCAAGGCTGCACCACCTGAGATTTCAGGGACTCCCCCTTCAACCCCAACTCCAGGGAGCTCTGTGCACTTGCAGCAGCCCCAAGGACAAGAGAGACCAATGGGGAGGGGAAGGAAGGCACTGAGACAGTGGCTCCAAATCACGGGAAGGTTCTCTTGAGTGTGATCTTCTATGAATTCACAGACGTCCTGGCTGAGTTCCTCCTGGGGAGAGGAAGTGTGCAGTCTGCACTCCTGCCTCCCTGCTGAGGTCAGTGGTCCCCACTGTGGCCTCCCGTGCATCCAGGTGAGTCTGAAGGGAGCCAGGGCCCCAGACCCCATACCCTGGCTGATCCAACTCTGAGGACTACGCTTAGCAGGGATCAAGCTCCAAACTCTCCTCCATCTCTGCTAGGGCTGCCTCCTAGCAGAGGAGGGGAGAAAACACTCTGTTTAAAACACCCCCACCCTCTCTCACTTTCACCCTGAATCCCAAGCCCCAGCTAGTTCTCATCTCTGCCCAGTCACCCCAATAACTAACCCTCAACCCTGGGACCATGCTCTGGCATCCCTACCCTGCCCTATTGCCCTGTGGTCTGGATGCTGCCCTCAGCATCCCTTGCCTCCGTATCCCCTCCCTGTGCACTCACCTGCCACACAGGTGTGCGTTTGTCCAGTGTAAGGACTGGGTGCTGAGCTGTGACCCTCATCATCACCGTGACTGTGAACCCACCCCACCTCCCTCACACTGGGGAGGGTCAGGGGTGGGGCACACTGACCCACCTGTGCTCCTTCTTTTTCATTTCCCATCTCATCACAGAAATCATCCACCAGGGTGTACTGTGAACAGAGATGGACTTGAGTAAAAGAAGCTCAGTTCTTCTCCCTGCTGGGTCCCAAGTGGGCCAGATCCTTCTCGGCTTCACCTCTCAGAACCCAGGCCTCCCGAGCCCCCAGGTATTCCTCGGGATGAGCCTCTTACCATCATGGCCCTCAGAGAAGCCAGGTTACGTGAGAGTCCCTGTGGATTTAACAGTGAAACTCCGCTTCTGGCCTTGTAACCACTGATACCTGTTTTACACACACACACACACATACACACACAGATACACACACACATACACACACTCACTGAAGGAGGACCCTTGCCCTGGAATAGGCGGGTCAACCTGGTTCCCAGATGCCTAGCCCTCCGTTGTCCCGCTGATCTGACCAGGGAGGAACCGGCGCTGTCCTCTCCTGTCTGAGGCGCTAACGGTGACAGTGGCCAGTCTTCCCGACCTCTGACCCTGCAAACCCCCGGCGCCCAGCCCCTTCCCCTCCAGACACTTGATGCCTCATGGAGGTGAGAGGTGCCCCACCGACCACTTGGGAGACTCCACCTAACAGTGGGAACCTGGCACTGTCCCCGCTGCCCTCCTGGCCCTGGGTGGTCAGTGGGGCTCACAGCGCATGCAAGACTCCGTCTGCACACCCTTGTCTGGAGACCCCATCCTGTCAGCCCAGCATCACACGACTGGGCAAGGAAATACCTCGCGGGTCCGTGGGGACACTCTCTGCCCGCATCCTCTCACTGAGCCTGAGTGCTCAGCCTGGCTCTCCCCACGATGACCACTCCCAGACACCGCTATTCCATGGCCCAGAGCCCCTGAGCATCTGGTCACCCTCGGAACTAGGTAGGTGAGTGGGACAGAGGGCAGAGGCCACCCCAAAGGGTAGGAATAGACTCTGAGCTCAGCGTGCCTTCACCTGTTGATCCAGGCCCTGAGAGAAATGCTTTCAGCTTTTCTGTGAAAATCCTGGCCAGCCAACTAGACCCCAAATGCTGCAACTAAGATCCCTCAGAGACAAAAGAAATTCAATAAATAGGAACAAGCATTAGAAGGAGACCGAGGATGGCTGATTCCTAGGAGACTGCAGACGCTCCATGTCTGGCTCCCCCAGGAGCATGACGACTCTAATTCCTACACTCACTCCCTGGTCCATTGCTCCTGCCTCGGTCCCAACACAGGCCTCCACACTGAGCTGCCCCCCAAACCGAACTCCCAGCAGGAGCCCCAGCCCCACAGCCAGGACCTGCTACATAAGGAAAGGGCTCAGAGCAACAGGAAACTGGTGCGTGCTTGTCAACAATTATCCAGAATTTCAGGATGGTGACAGCAGAGCGTTACACCAGGGTCATTGTGAGACGGGGCGCTTTGATGGCACGGGCCCCATGTTTTGACCCTCTGCTTCCCCAGTGGGAAGGAAATGGCAACCCGCTCTAGTATCTCTGCTTGGAGAAGCCCATGGACAGGGGAGCCTGGTGGGCTACAGTCCCCGGGTTCGCAAAGAGTTGGACACCACAGAGCGACTCACACTTTCACTTCCCCTGCCGCCACCCCAGGGCCCAGGGAGGGTGGGACAGAGGCTGCTGTGCACAGAGCAGTCAGCAGGGCTGGGGCTGAGCTGGTGGGAGCGGGGACAGACGGCAAATGAGACTCTAGGCCCACTCTCCCCACATCTCTCGTCGTCACTCACCTTAGTGAGGCCCATGGTGTTAGGGTCCTCCCGCTGGGACCTGGTGGACTAAGAGCGGAAGGAAAAGTGCTTCAGAGAAGAGGGCTCGCCCACCACCCTTAAGGGTCCTCCGCCTGCAGGTCTCCCCCACCCACACGCCGGGCTCCCCAGAGCCCCTCACCTGAGATTCTGCAGCCAGAGCTCCAGCTGAGCACTGCCCGGCTGCCTGCTGAGCCCCAGCAACTTAAGAGCTGGCCACGGAGGGGCAGAGAGGGTAGAGCCCTGCTGGGAGAGGGGGCAGGGTCAGCTGGGTGATTTTGAGACAGAAACTGAGTCAGAAATAGAAGCAGAAACAGAAGGGGGAGGGGGGAAGTCGGGAGGAAGGGAAGACAAGGAGCCAGAGGTCTGAGGGGCGGGGCGGGGAGGGCGTGTCCCTTACACTCAGGGTCCCAGGACAGGGCCCTTCTCCCTGAGCTGGGTGGGGATCTCTGAGCCCAGCTTGGGCCACGTTCCCCCACCAACGGCTCGAGCATGGGGAGGGACGGGGTAAAGTCCAGACTTGGGACGATAGTTTGAGGAAGATTCGGGGGAGCCGACCAGGGCCCTCGAACAGACTGCACCCCACTCCACATCCAGAGAAGCTTCTGTAGCTGCCCTGCCCTCAGGAAGTCACAGGACCTGCAGGGGCCCTGAAGTGGAGACTCTCCCCGGGGCCCTGGCATCCAGGGCAGGGCCGGGCCTGTGTGCCTCACCCACAGGATGTGTCCCTCAGAAGGGGCAGAAGGGAGCCTTGCTGGCCGTCTGGGCCCCGCTCACCAGGGTCTCCTGAGCCCTGCTCGGGACCCCGGGCCTCAGTCACCGTGGTAGTGGTCTTCCTGGCCCTGGCCAGCCCCATAGGGCTTGACTCTCCCAGCCTGGCTCACCTCTCCCTGAGACCACAGCCCCTCACAGCCATGGCCTGGCATCTGTCTTAGAGACCCAGGGCTGCCACATCAAAGAGCCACAGACCCGGGTCTCAGCAACACACATTTACGCTCACAGTGGAGCCTCATAAATTGAAATCAAGGCGTCAGCAGGCAGCGGTTGCTCTGAGAGCCCTGAGGGAAGCACGTGTTCCAGGCTTCTCTCCTAGGCGTGTAGACAGCTGTCTCCAGGTCTGCATGGCGCCCTCCCTAGACAAGTATCTGTCTCCTAATTCCCCATTTTCCTAAGGTCACCAGTCATAATGGATTAGGGCCCACCCTAAGGGCCTCATGCTCACTTGATTCCCTGTAAAGACTCCCCTCCAGGTGCTGGTGGTTAGGACTTCACTGTGTATATTTAGGGGAACACGATTCAGTGTCTAATATCCTTGAAGAGGAACCGGCCTCCTGATGGGCCACCTGTGTGCACCCCACGGGGACAACCTATGAATCCTGCTCCTCAGGGAAAGTCTCTCTTGAGTGCACAAGACCCCAGCCGGCACCTCCTGCCCCTTAGGGGCCCGTTCAGTTGTCTGAAACTCCCTTCCTACACCCAGGAAGTCCAGATTCTTCCCTGAGCCACCTCAGAACTCCAGGGTGGGAGGGAGCCAATAGAGCTGCTCTTGCTTCAGCTGCAGGCTCCCCTGGTGGCTCAGAGAGTAGAGAATCTGCCTGCAATGCAGGAGACCTGGGTTCAATCCCTGGCTTGGAAAGATCCCCCTGGAGAAAGGAACCCACTCCTCTATCATGGCCTGGAGAGTTCCATGGACTGCATAGTCCATGGGTCGCAAAGAGTCACACGGGTGAGCAGCTTTCACTTGCTTCAGCTGCCAGCCTCATTTCCAGGTCATATTTCCAGTGATCTGGCTGCCTGAGACCCAACACTGGGCACCTCCACATCTGTCTCAGGAAGGCCACCTCCTGAAAGGCATTTCATGTCTCACTGTGGGCTGAACCCTTTTCTTTATAGAGTTTTAGTGAGATGTAATTCACATATCATACAATTCACCCAGGAAAGGGCCTAATTTAATGCACAGTACTACTCAACCATCACCACCATCAATTTCACAATACTTTTATCATCTCCAGAAATCATACTGCACCCTTTAGCCTCCAGGGCCCACCACCAGGCAATCCCTAAGTCTGTTTTTAACTTTTTGAGGTACCACTAGACTATTTCCCCAGGCTTTCCTGGTAGTTCAGCAGTAAAGAATCTGCCTGCAATTCTGAAAACCAGGTTTAATCCGTGGGTCAGGGAAGATCCCTGGGAGGAAGACATGGCAACCCACTCTAATACTCTTGCCTGGAAAACCACATGGACAGAGGAGCCTAGGGGGCTACAGTCTATGGGGCCACGGAGACAGCATTGAGCGTGCACGACCACACACAAGAGTAGTAAATGTTTTCTGGCTCCATGCCCTGACCACATGAATCATTTGCAAATTTTCTTCCCCATTCTATCGGTTGTCTTCTTACTTTTCCGGTGTTTCCCTTTGAAATACAAAAGTTTTAAGTGCTTATATTTTAATAATTTATATCATTTACTTCCCATTCTTTAAAAAACATAATTCAGTGCGATGTGGCATTTTGTGAAGCAGACGTCGTGAAGTGAGAGGCTGGAGAAGTATCCATTGTCTCAGCGAAAGGAGCCTCAGATATCACATGGGACATCCCTCTCTGGGCGCCTCCAACCAACTCTTGGTTGCCCCCCAGCTCATCCTCAGCCACCCTGTCCCCCATCAATGCTGGTTTCCAGCCTCTTCTGGAAAACAGTGATTCGGGTCTGTCACGTTCCTGCCACCAAACTTCAGCCTGGCTCCATCACTGCTTCAAGGAAATGAGGGTTTTCTCTCCTGTTATTTTTACTGTCCTGCTTTGGGGCTGACAAGCCTTTTGAAGACAAGTTTCCTCCTCCTCGTACTTAGAAAGGGTCCTGACAGAGGCCCAGATGGCTTCTGGTGCCTTTGAATTCCCAGGTCGCTGGCTGGTTGAAGACACCGGGCTGTCATCCTCCTTCTGGCCTGGTCATGACCACGCTGGGCTCCATGTCCCTGGGTCAGCTCTTGCAGCACTGTGGGCCTGCTGAGGCTGGGTGGCACATTAAGAAATGGTGGGTCTGTGACTCCACCCATGGGGGGTGAACCTCTCTAACCCAGCCGATGAGCTGGGCTCAGTAAACACAGGAAGAGGTTAGAGAACTTACCAGAGACACAGAAAAGCCACAAGACAAACAGATGCAGGTGTTGGCCCAGCTCCCTTGCCCAGGAAGACCATGCCCCGCCCCACCACCCAGTTTGTTAAAATGCAGATTCCTGTCCCCAGACCTCAGAGTGTAGATTCAGATGAGGACATGGAATCTGCATTTTCAGTCTCCAGGGTCATGCTCTCTCTCTGTGTGTTTTTTTTTTTTTTTCCGGCAAGATCAAGCAATTTGAGGGATCTTAGTTCTGGGACTAGAAATTTAACCCAGGCCATGACAGTGAAAGCACCTGATTCTAACCAGTGGACCACCAGGCAATTCCCTTCTTGGGTCATCCTGTGTGGAATATTCCCGAAGCAGATTTGCAGAGGCACTGGTTTTTAGATCCTGAATTCTGTGACGAGTCTGGGGTGGGCAGAGGTCAATGAGGTGGCTCAGGTTCCACCCACTCATCACCCAGGAACGATGAGGAAGCCGTGACCCAGACTGAGAGGAGGCCAGTCCACTGTCTTCCCACCAGCATGAGCTGATGGGAGCCAAGCAGCTCCCGAGAGGACGGCAGGGGCTCAGGTGTGGAGGAGCAGGGAGGGGTCCAGGTGCAGGAGGGTGTCCCCCTGAAAGTGGGCAGTTCTGGTTCCAGGGTGCTGACCGGGAAGAAGGTGCACGGGGCCGACTGTGGAGCATCATCTATGTGTGAGCAGTGATGTCACCCAGGACTTGGGGCACAGTGACCAGGGGTGGTCTCAGGGCTGATGTGGGGTCCCCAGCAATGTGGGTTGATTGGATTTCACAGAAGCAGGAGAAGAAGTCAAACATCATAGAGTGCCGGAGAGCCAGGCTGGGGTTCAGGGTCCTGGGGTGGACGGTGGGGCCTGTCCCTAAAGACCCAAACAGCTTGGCACAGTTGTTGACAGGAGTGGCCTGGGCTGCCTGGCACACAGACTGGGGCCTTCAGGAGAGAATGAAGGCCGTCTGGGCGCTGAGACCTCTGGGGGCCCCTTGATCCAAGGCGAAGTGGCAGGTGTCTCCCTGCCCCGGCCTGCCCCACAGGGCTTGTCGCTCCCAGCCTGGCCAGCCTCCTTGCTGAGGCAACAGCCTCTCTCAGCCCAGCACCTCTATGGCCTTCTCATAAGTCTTCCAGGCCCAGGACCACCATAACAAAGAACCACAGACCCATATATCAACAACACACATTTATTCTCTCACAGGGGAGCCTAGAAGTGGAGGTCAAGGTGTCAGCAGGTATGGTTCCTCTGAGAACCCTGAGGGAAGCCTGTGTTCCAGGTCTCTCCTAGGCTTTAGATAGCCATCTCCACATTGACACGGAATCCTCTCCAGACATGTATGTGTCTCCTAATCCCCCATTTTCATAAGGTCACCAGTAATAATGGATTAGGGCCCACCCCAAGGACCACGTTCACCTTGATCCCTTGTAAAGACCACCTCCAGAAGAGGTGGCATTCAGAGGACTTCGGCATAGGAATCTGGAGACACAGTGTGACTGCTGATATCCTTGAAGGGCAACTGGATTTGGAAAGTAGAGGTGTTTCTTGGGCACAGCTGGAAGGGAAAGCTCTGAGCCTGGGGCTGGGAGGTTCAGTCGTTTAGGTGTTGGGAGGAAGACAGGGATACGGGAGTCCGCACATGTCACAGGTTTAGGTTTAAGACTCCTGCAAGACTCCTGGGAAGAATGTTTCCAGGAGAGAGGACAGGTCAGCTAAGAGACTGAGGAACTGGGAGAACCCACAGCATGGGGGTCATTAATGGTAAGGTATCTGACTGCTAATGAAGGAGATGCAAGGGACCTGGGTTCAATGCCAGGGCTCGGAAGATCCCTGGAAAAGGAAATGACACCCTACTCCAGTATCCTTGCCTAGGAAATCCCATGGATGAGGGACCTGGTGGGCCACAGTCCGTGGGGCTGCAGAGGCGAACACGACAGAGTGACAGCACTCACAGCATATCAAGGCATGATTATTTCCTGAGCCCACCCACGTGCCAGGGAATGTGGTGGGGCCTTAGGAGACCTGGCTTGAAATAGAGGGGCAGGGCTGCCCCAGAGAAAAAGGAGGGCATCCCAGGCAAAAGGAGCAGCATGTGCAGAGACCCCGGTAGGAGAGAGAGGAGCTTGGCCCCCAGCCAAGGACTATTGCGCAGGCGAGGAGATGCAGAGCAGCGTCCTGCGGATGAGACGGGGTCTGACAGGTCAGTGAGAGCCTTAGGTCCTCAGTTGTGTCTGACTGTGCCACTCGTGAACTGAAGGCTGCCAGGCTCCTTTCGCCTCTCCCTGAATTCTTTCTGAGCTGAAGCATAAAAGACCAGAGTTCACCAGATCAGATCAGATCAGATCAGTCGCTCAGTCGTGTCCGACTCTTTCCGACCCCATCAATCGCAGAAAGCAGGCCTCCCTGTCCATCACCAACTCCCAGAGTGCACTCAGACTCACGTCGATCGAGTCAGTGATACCATCCAGCCATCTCATCCTCTGTCGTCCCCTTCTCCTCCTGCCCCCAATCCCTCCCAGCATCAGAGTCTTTTCCAATGAGTCAACTCCTCGCATGAGGTGGCCAAAGTACTGGAATTTCAGCTTTAGCATCATTCCTTCCAAAGAAATCCCAGGCGTGATCTCCTTCAGAATGGACTGGTTGGATCTCCCTGCAGTCCAAGGGACTCTCAAGAGTCTTCTCCAAAACCATAGTTCAAAAGCATCAATTCTTCGGCACTCAGCCTTCTTCACAGTCCAACTCTCACATCCATACATGACCACAGGAAAAACCATAGCCTTGACTAGATGGACCTTTGTTATCCCATGAAATACCACCTAAGGGTTTCAAATGGCTATCCTATGCTAAATGGAGTACAAAACATCAGCTTTACAGCAAATAACCCATGAAAACTGCTGTCTATAACTTGCATGTGCTGGTTAAAAGGTCCAAGAAGTGAGATGACTGATATTCACATAAGTAATATTTCATTGTTTCAGAATTCTCCATAGGAAGGAATAAACTTGTGCCCAGAATCCCTGGAAATTGCACCTATTCCATTCACATCACTCCCTCCTGCACCTTGGAGGACTCTTTCCTCCATATTTTTATTGGATTTTGTTCTGTTACCTCCTGAGTTTATATTGTCCATGCACAAATCACATATCATTGGTCAAAAACTGAAACATTTCTTTGGGAGGGGGAATGTTTAGAAAATGTATTTCATGTAACTTACATTGAAATGGAGAAAAGATTTAATCTAAAAACAACAACAAAAAACAAACTCATATTGACATTGAAACAGGGAAGAAATTTAATGTTAAACAAAAAAAAACTTTATTCCTTATATCAACTGAGGAACCTCACTATCGTGAGAAGTAGTATATCAGATGTAAGGTCATTATGTAAAAAGAAATAAAGGAAAGAGTCAAGAGCAGGTTTAGCACAGGAGACTTGCATACGGATGGGGAGGTGAGGCAGGGACGGGGCCAGGAAGCCAAGGCTGCTCAGGGCCTGGCAGTGGGCGGCTCCTTGCAGCAGGGAACTCAGGCCAGAGGTAGGCCTTCCAGAGTCAGGCCTGTCAGAGGGACCCCCTGGAAGTGAAGGGGGAAGGGTGTGGCCGGAATGGGGCTCTGCCACACGGAACTCCCAGACAGGCTGCTGTCCTCCTCAGACAGGAAGGCGCAGGCCCAGGAGACAGGGAGAGCCTTCCTCCAGGTCTCCTGCCCTGCTGGGGCCTCAGCTGACAGCAAGCTGGGTCGCTTAGGATGATGAGGGCACTAAGACGCTAACGTCAGGGTCAGGGTCCACCACTGACTCCTCCTTCGAGACCCACAGCCAGCCCTCAGGGGTCCCCCTCGCTGAGGATCAGCTCAGCGCCCCATCTGACATGGTTTGGAGCGACAGGCAGAGGCACAGAGGCATGCTGACCCACGGAAGGCACCTTGGTCCTTGGCGCCTCCGGGCTTCCAAGCCTCTCCCACATCCCTGGGTCAGCAGAGCATCCCCGTCCCTGACAGACAGGTCAGACCTGGAGAAGGGAAACCTGGCCTGATGCTGTGGTGTCGTCCCTGCAGGACAGGAGGTGAGGGCAGTTAAAGGATGGGTCAAGGGTGAGCAGGAGTGCAAAGGTCGCTTCACAAGATGGTTTCTGGGAAGGGGATGGTGCAGGGCCTCCTAGATGAGGAGGAGTTCCTCCAGAACCACCTGCGGCTCCTAGACCTGGATGAGGTTTCCGAAGAGCTGCCCCACAGAGGAGCAGAAATCCGTCAGCACTCCCAAGACGGCCTTCACCACACTGCAGATGGCCTCCAGGAAGGTCACCGCCTTCTCCCGCAGCCAGGTGAGCGCATCCCAACACCGCTGCTGGAGACTCTGCAGAATTACTTGGAACCTCCCCAGGGCTCTGGCCCAGATGCTCTCTTCCGGATTCTGGACCTCCAGACGGGCAGAGACTGAAGGTCTCTGGATTCTGCAGCGTACTCCTTGCCGTGCTTCCTGAAGCAAGGGACTGGACTCCTGCAGGGATTCCTGCATGGATGGGGGCCTTTCAAGGACCTGCCCTGGGAGAGGCAGACCCTGGTCCTGACCTGACCGAGGCCTCCCAGCCCTTGTAAGAGGCTGGGGCTCAGAAGCCCAGCCCAGCCCAACCCAAACTGCCTGCCTTCAGGCCAACAGCTCAGCAGACATGAGCACTTCTCCCAGAGACTGGGCCTGGCCCCTCGGTTCCCCTTGAAGAACGAACCCTGGTGCTTGGTTGTACCTGCCTGCAGGTGGTTGGCCTCTGAACCCAGCACCAGGCCCACGGGGCTCATAGCAGGAAGCTCAGTCCAGGGCTCTGGCCACCATGTGCTGAGTGGGGAGGCTGATGCCCTCAAGGCTGCACCACCTGAGATTTCAGGGACCCCCCCCCTTCATCCCCCACTCCAGGGAGCTCTGTGCATTTGCAGCAGCCCCAAGGACAAGAGAGACCAGTGGGGAGGGGAAGGAAGGAAGGCACTGAGACAGTGGCTCCTACTCACGGGAAGGTTCTCTTGAATGTGATCTTCTATGAATTCACAGATGTCCTCGCTGAGTCCCTCCTGGGGAGAGGAAGTGTGCAGTCTGCACTCCTGCCTCCCTGCTGAGGTCAGTGGTCCCCATTGGCCTCCCGTGCATCCAGGTGAGTCTGAAGGGAGCCAGGGCCCCAGACCCCATACCCTGGCTGATCCAGCTCTGAGGACTACGCTTAGCATGGGGCAAGGTCCAAACTCACCTCCATCTCTGCTAGGACTGCCTCCATCTGGTGGGGAAAAAACACTCTGTTTAAAACACCCCCACCCTCTCTCACTTTCACCCTGAATCCCAAGGCCCAGCTGGTTCTCATCTCTGCCCAGTCACCCCAATAACTAACCCTCAACCCTGGGACCATGCTCTGGCATCCCTACCCTGCCCTGTTGCCCTGTGGCCTGGACGCCGCCCTCAGCATCCCTGGCCTCCGTATCCCCTCCCTGTGCACTCACCTGCCACACAGGTGTGCGTCTGTCCAGTGTAAGGACTGGGCGCTGAGCTGTGACCCTCATCATCACCATGACTTTGAACCCACCCCACCTCCCTCACACTGGGGAGGGTCGGGGTTGGGGCACACTGACCCACCTGTGCTTCTTCTGGTTCATTTCCCATCTCATCACAGAAATCATCCACCCGGTTGTGCTGTGAACAGAGATGGACTTGAGTAAAAGAAGCTCGGTTCTTTTCCCTGCTGGGTCCCAAGTGGGCCAGATCGTTCTCGGCTTCACCCAGCAAAACCCAAGCCTCCCGAGCCCCCAGCTATTCGTGGGGATGAGCCTCTTACCATCCTGGTCCTCAGAGAAGCCAGGTTATGTGGGACTCCCTGTGGAGGTAACAGTGAAACTCAGGTTCTGGTCTTGTAACCACCGAGACCTGTTTTACACACACACACACACACACACGCACACTCACCCAAGGAGGACGCTCACCCTGGAGTAGGTGAGTCAACCTGTTTCCCAGATGCTTAGCCCTCCGTGATCCCGCTGAGAGCTGACCAGGGAGGAACTGGCACTGTCCTCTCGGGTCTGAGGCGCTGACAGAGACAGTGGCCAGTCTTCCTGACATCTGACCCTGCAGATCCCCGGCCCCCAGCCCCTATCCCTCCAGACACTTTACGAGTCATGGAGGAGGGAGGTGCCCCACTGACCCCACGGGGGACTCCACCTAACGGCGGGAATCTGGGGGGTCCCTGCTGCCCTCCTGGCCCTGTGTGGTCAGTGCAGCTCATAGCGCCTGCAGGGCTCCCGTCTGCATACCCTGTGTCCCGGGGCCCCATCCTGTCAGCCCAGCATCACACAAGACTGGGCAAGTAAACACCTCGAAGGTCCATGGGGACACTCTCTGCCCTCATCCTCTCACTGGGCCTGGCCACTCAACCTGGGTCAGCCCACAATGACCACTGCCAGACACCGGTGTTCCATGGCCTGGAGCTCCTGAGCATCTGGACACCCTCAGAACTAGGTAGTTGAGTGGGACAGTGGGCGGAGGGCACCCCAAAGGGTAAGAATAGACTCTGAGCTCAGCATGGCTTCACCTGTTGATCCAGGCCCTGAGAGAAATGCTTTCAGCTTTTCTCGGAAAATCCTGGCCAGCCAACTAGACCCCACACGCTGCAACTAAGATCATTCAGAGACAAAAGAAATTCAATAAATAGGAATAAGCATTAGAAGGAGCCCGAGGATGGCTGATTCCTAGGACACTGCAGACGCTCCACGTCCGGCTCACCCACGAGCATGATGACTCTAATTCCTATACTCACTCCCTGGTCCATTGCTCCTTCCTCAGTGCCAACACAGGCCCCCACACTAAGCTGCCCCCCAAACCGAACGCCCAGCAGGAGCCCCAGCCCCACAGCCAGGACCTGCTACATAAGGAAAGGGCTCAGAGCAACAGGAAACTGGAGCGTGCTTGTCAACAATTATCCAGAATTTCAGGATGGTGACAGCAGAGCGTTCGACCAGGGTCATTGTGAGACGCTTTGGGGCGCTTTGATGGCCCGGGTCCCATGTTTTGACCCTCTGCTTCCCCAGTGGGAAGGAAATGGCAACCCGCTCCAGTATCTCTGCCTGGAGAAGCCCATGGACAGGGGAGCCTGGTGGGCTACAGTCCCCGGGTTCGCAAAGAATTGGATGCCACTGAGCGACTCACACTTTCACTTTCTCCTGCGGCCACCCCAGGGCCCAGGGAGGGTGGGACAGAGGCTGCTGTGCACAGAGCAGTCAGCAGGACTGGGGCTGAGCTGGTGGGAGCGGGGACAGGTGGCAAATGAGACTCCAGGCCCACTCTCCCCTCATCTCTTGTCACTCACCTTAGCGAAGCACATGGTGGCTCAGGGTCCTCCCGCTGGGATCTGGTGGAGGAAGAGTGGGAGGAAAAGTGCTTCAGAGAAGAGGGCTCGCCCACCACCCTGGATGGTCCTCCGCCTGCAGGTCTCCCCCACCCCCACGCCGGGCTCCCCAGAGCCCCTCACCTGAGATCCTGCAGCCAGAGCTCCAGCTGAGCACTGCCCCGCTGCCTGCTGAGCCCCAGCGACTTAAGAGCCGGCCAGGGAGGGGCAGAGAGGGTGGAGCCCTGCTGGGGAGGAGGCAGGGTCAGCTGGGTGTGTTTGAGACAGAAACTGAGATAGAAATAGAAGCAGAAACAGAAGAGGAAGGGGGGGAGTCAGAAGGAGGGGAAGACATGGAGCCAGAATCTGAGGGGCGGGGCGGGAAGGGCGTGTCCCTCACACTCAGGGTCCCAGGACAGGGCCCTTCTCCCTGAGCTGGGTGGGGATCTGTGAGGCCAGCTTGGGCTAGGACCCCCCACCATCCGCTAGAGCACGCGGAGGGACGGGGTAAAGTCCAGACTTGGGATGATAGTTTGAGGAAGCTTCAGGGGGAGCCGACCAGGGCCCTTGAACAGACTGCACCCCACTCCATATCCAGAGAAGCTTCTGTAGCTGCCCTGCCCTCAGGAAGTCACAGGACCTGCAGGAGCCCTGAGGTAGAGACTCTCCCCTGCATCCAGGGCAGGGCCGGGCCTGTGTGCCTCACCCACAGGATGTGTCCTTCAGAAGGGGCAGAAGGGAGCCTTGCTGGCCGTCTGGGCCCCGCTCACCAGGGTCTCCTGAGCCCTGCTCGGGACCCCGGGCCTCAGTCACCATGGTAGTGGTCTTCCTGGCCCTGGCCAGCCCCACAGGGCTTGACTCTCACAGCCTGGCCCACCTCCCCCTGAGACCACAGCCCCTCACAGCCATGGCCTGGCATCCGTCTTAGAGACCCAGGGCTGCCACATCAAAGAGCCACAGACCCGGGTCTCAGCAACACACATTTACTCTCACAGTGGAGCCTCGAAATTGAAATCAAGGCGTCAGCAGGCAGCGGTTGCTCTGAGAGCCCTGAGGGAAGCATGTGTTCCAGGCTTCTCTCCTAGGCCTGTTGACAGCTGTCTCCAGGTCTGCATGGCGCCCTCCCTAGACAAGTATCTGTCTCCTAATTCCCCATTTTCCTAAGGTCACCAGTCATAATGGATTAGGGCCCACCCTAAGGGCCTCATGCTCACTTGATTCCCTGTAAAGACCCCCCTCCAGGCGCTGGTGGTTAGGACTTCACTGTGTGAATTTAGGGGAACACGATTCAGTGTCTAATATCCTTGAACAGGAACCGGCCTCCTGATGGGCCACCCGTGTGCACCCCACGGGGACAACCTATGAATCCTGCTCCTCAGGGAAAGTCTCTCTTGGACCCACCAGACCCCAGCCGGCACCCCTGCCCCTTAGGGACCCGTTCAGTTGTCTGAAACTCCCTTCCCACACCCAGGAAGTCCAGATCCTTCCCTGAGCCACCTCAAAACTCCGGGCGGGAGGGAGACAACAGAGCCACACTTGCTTTAGCTGTGGGCTTCCCTGGTGGCTGAGGGTAGAGAATCCGCCTACAATGCGGGAGACCTGGGTTCGATCCCTGGGTCAGAAAGATCCCCCTGGAGAAAGGAACCCACTCCAGTATCACGGCTCAGAGAATTCCATGGACTGCATAGTCCATGGGTCAGAGAGTCAGGCACAGCTGAGCAGCTTTCACTTGCTTCAGCTGCACGCCTCATTTCCAGGTCTTATCTCGGGTGATCTGGCTGCCTGAGACATGACACTGGGCACCTCCACATCTGTCTCAGGAAGGCCACCTCCTGAAAGGCATTTCATGTCTCACTGTGGGCTGAACCCTTTTCTTTATAGAGTTTTAGTGAGGTGTAATTCACATATCATACAATTCACCCAGGAAAGTGCCTAATTTAATGCACAGTACTACTCAACCATCATCACCATCAATTTGAGAACACTTTTATCATGTCCAGAAACCATCCTGCACCCCTAAGCCATCATCCCCATGGCCCACCACCATGCAATCCCTAAGTCTGCTTTTAACTTTTTGAGGTACCACTAGACTATTTCCCCAGGCTTCCCCGGTAGCTCAGTGGTAAAGAATCTGCCTGCAATGCGAGAGATCCGGGTTCAATCTGTGGGTCAGGGAAGATCCCTGGGAGGAAGACATGGCAACCCACTCCAATATTGTTGCCTGGAAAACCCCATGGACAGAGGAGCCTGGGGGGCTACAGTCTATGGGGCCATGGAGACAGCATTGAGCGTGCACGCACACAAAACGGTCGAATAAGTTTTCCGGCTCCATGCCCTTACCACATGTATCATCTGCAACTTTTTGTCCCCATTCTGTGAGTGTCTTTTTACTTTTCCGGTGTTGCCCTTTGAAATACTAAAGTTTTGAGTGTTTATATTTTAATAATTTGTCTCATTTATTTCCCATTCTTTAAATAACATAATTCAATACCATGTGGCATTTTTGTGAACCTGACTTCATGACGTGTGAGAGGCTGGACAATGTCCATTGTCACAGCGAAAGGAGCCTCAGGTGTCACATGGGACATCCCTCTCTGGGCGCCTCCAACCAACTCTTGGTTGCCCCCCAGCTCATCCTCAGCCACCCTGTCCCCCGTCAATGCTGGATTCCAGCCTCTTCTGGAAAACAGTGATTCGGGTCTGTCACGTTCCTGCCACCAAACTTCGCCTTGGGGCTCCATCACTGCTCCGAGGAAATGAAGGGGTTTCTCTCCTGTTATTTTTATTGTCCTGCTTCGGGGCTGATAAGCTTTTTGAAGACAAGTTTCCTCCTCCTCATACTTAGAAAGGGTCCTGACAGAGGCCCAGATGGCTTCTGGTGCCTTTGAATTCCCAGGTGGCTGGCTGGTTGAAGACACCGGGCTGTCATCCTTCTTCTGGCCTGGTCGCGACCACGCTGGGCTCCATGCCCCTGAGTCAGCTCTTGCAGCACTGTGGGCCCGCTGAGGCTGGTGGCACATTAAGAAATGGTGGGTATGTGACTCCAGCCATGGGGGTGAACCTCTCTCACCCAGGCTGTGAGTAGGCTCTGTAAACACAGGAAGAGGTTGGCCCCTGGGTGGAGAACATGGAGGGGACGCACAAGTCAGAAGACAGAGACCTGAGACGGCAGCTGCTGGCCCTGGTCCCTTGAAGATCGGGGCCACCCCCAGCCCACCCCCACATCAACCACCCAGTTTGTTCAAATGCAGATTCCTGGCCCCAGACCCAGAGTGAGGATTCACAGTGAAGACATGGAATCCGCATTTTTCAAGTTCCCTAGGTCATTCTCTCTTTCTCTCGGACCACATCGATCAGCTTGAAGGATTTGAGTTCTGGGATTAGAAATTTAACTCAGGCCATGACAGTGAGAGCACTAGATTCTAATCACTGGACCACCAGGGAACTCCCTTCCTGGGTCATCCTGTGTGGAATGTTCCAGAAGCAGAGTTGCAGAGGCACTCATTTAGATTCTGAATTCAGTGGGGAAGGGGGTCATTGAGGTGGCCCAGGTTCCACCCACCTGTCACCCAGGAACACTGAGGAGGCAGTGACCCCAGACTGAGAGGGGACCAGTCCACTGTCCTCCCACCAGCATTGAGCTGATGGGAGCCAAGGGGTTCTGGAGAGGGTGGCAGAGGCTCAGGTGAAGTGGTGGGAGAGGTGTTTTAGGAGCAGGAGGGTGTCGTACTGAATGTGGGTGGTTCTGGTACCAGCGTGCTGACCAGAAAGGATGGGCCACAGGGGTGGGCCATCTGAGGAGCATCACCCACTTGTGAACCACGGATGTCACCCCGGACTTGGGACACATGCTCTGGAGTGGTCGCAGAGCTGGGTTTGGGACCCCACCAATGTGCTTCGATTGGGACATCGTGGAGGGAGGACAGGATGAGAAACGTTAGAGCAGAGGCTGGAGAGCCTGCTCAGCACGGGGGAGTGGGGCTGTCCTGTAGAGCCAAGCACTTGGGACAGCTGCTGCTGTTGGCAGGCGGGGTGGGGCTGCAGGAATTCAGCCGCCTGAGCTCCGGGAAAGGCCAGGTGTTCCGGGAAAAGGAGAGTCCTGCGGGGTCATGGCCAGGGGCAGGGGAGGAAGGAAGGGTCAGGGGAGGAAGGAAGGCCCAGGAGGCCACACTCAGGGCATTCAGTGCCAGGGCCGGCCCTGTGTCTCCGCCCTCTTGGACTTAGCTCCACCTGCATCCCCAGCTGCATCCTGGCTGAGCCCAGCCCCTGGGACAGACTTCGCACAGCCACAACCTGCAGGGGCCCCGTGGGCGATCCGCTCCCTTCCACGCAGCCGCAGGTTCCCTTCAGGGGGAGGCCAGGCCCCCCACCAGCAGGGACAGAAGAGGCAGGAGGAGCACCGAAGGCCGCCCCGCAGCCCGACTGATTCCGCACTGACAGTCGCAGTCTCCGGGCTTAAGGGTCGCTCTGGGGGGTCTGGGGGCCCGAGGGCCCACAGTGGGGGCGGGGCAGTCCAGGAACTTGGGACCCATGGGTTGGGGGGAGTCTGGCTCGGCTTTGATGCTGCCCTTGGGGAAGCGCCAGTAGTGGAGGCCCTTGAAGAAGTAGGTGTCACCTGCAGGGAAGGAGATGTTTCAGGGGCTGGTAGCACGCCTGCCCACCCTCCAAACCCCTCTCTCCGCACCGCTTCTCCCCCCACCCCGGGGTCTGTAGGCCCCACCACCCCCACGGTCCCTGGGCCCCCATCGCCCAGCCCCCCGGATGCGCGAGCTCTCCCACCTGTGTTGCTGACAGTGACATCGTCGGGGGCCGACGGTGCGCCCTCCCAGAGGCTCAGGTCGCGCGGGTAGCCGGGGTCCGGGCGCGCCGCCGCCTCGTCGTACCGCCAGTACTGCCGCCCCCGGATCAGGTAGGTCTTCCCGTTGAGCGGCCAGGAGAACACGGCGTCCACCTCCGTCCCGGGGGGCAGCCCCAGCTCGGTGAGCGGGCGTGCGGCGCCCTCTAGCAGCCGGTCCTGGAACGACCAGAACTGCGGGCCTGCGGGCAGGGCGGGGGCCCGGGTGAGCCGCGCTGCGCATGCCCCGCGCTAGCGCCCCCTCCCCCAAACCCGGACCGCACTGACCGCTAAATAAGAGGATCCGGCCGTCCGGGTGACGGGCGTAGGCGGCCTGAATGACCTTCACCTGGGTTGGCAGCCCCTCCCAGAAGCGGTGGAGCCGGGCGGGCCGGGGTGACACCAGCTGTCCCGAGGGCTGGAGGCGCCAGAACCAGGGGCCTGGGTTGGGGGGCGATTGGGGGTTGGAAGAAGGGGTGGGCGTATAGGCGTGAGATGAGATGGCAGGAGGTCACCCCTTCTGTACACCCCTCTACTACCGCGCACCCACCTTGCCCGCCAGGGTGTGGCTTGGACACAGTTCAGGGTTTCCCCTCCCACCGCTGGGGGCGGGGCGGGGCGGGGGGCGCAGGTCCATCAAAAATCAAGGCTGCAGTGGCTCTAGGGTGACCGGCTGGGCCAGGAGTTTCCCATTTTTGGCACTGAAAGTCCGGCATCCCTGCGACCCACGGGGCCCGGGCGGCGGGTCACTCTAAGTGGATGTGAAGCCAGCTGTATGCGTCCGGGGAGATGGAAGTCACTTACCTTTGAAGAAGAAAGTTTCGCCTCGGATGTTGGCGATGGCGTCAAAATTGCCATCACATCGATCAGGGAGGGGTTGGGGGGTGCTGGGAAGGAAAAGAGAGGTGAGCAGAGAGGAGGGGCGGGGTCCCGCTCCTTTTATTTAACCTTTACCACATCCTACAAAGCAAGGACTCTGACCTGCCCATCTGGAGAGGAGGACCCTGAGGTTAGGGAGCGCATCCAAAGCCTCCTACCTGGAGAGGACTCACCTGTCCGGGGGCAGGGCAGGGGGCGGGGGAGGAGGAGCCAGGGGCTTCCGTGTGGGCTTGTCATATGGGGTTTGGGGTGCTCTCCCTGTGGAGAAAGGGTTACAGGGCTGGGTCCCCTGAGGCTACTGCAGAGGCCACCAGGGGGCGAGCACCCCGCCGCCCGCGGTACCGTAGAGCTGCTGCAGGCCTTCGCGGTCGTCCTGAGACAGGCGGTACTCGGCGGGGTTGCCCACTGGGCCCTGGTAAAAGGGCCTCATGATGGAGTCGGGCGCTGAGGAGTGGCCCAGGCCCAGGGCGTGGCCGAACTCATGAACAGCCACCGCAAACAGGTCCGTCCCCTCGCCATCTGGGGAGGAAGGGAGAATGCGCTGGAGCCGGGCTCCAACCCCACCCTGGCGCCCCCAGGAAGCCCCGGAGAAAGGGGCCTTCTGGTGGACACAGCCAGGAGACCCTCCGAGGTGGCCGTGGCCTCCTCTGCGCGGATGCCCTCCCTGAGTCATCTTTTCCCTCCTCTGTGGGTGCACTTGTTCGGAAGATAGTCTCCTGTAGCCTGGTTTGGTAGTGCTGCACACCGGGGGGACGGGCTGAAAAGACCTCAGAGCAGACTAGGGAAAGAGCAGGAGGAAACGGCATGGACAGGGGAAGGAGCAACTGTATAAGGATGGAGCCCCTGCCCCAGCAAGGCAACATACAGAAACATGTGGGGAGACCTCCCCGCTGGTCCCCACGCTCCCAATGCAGGGGGTCTAGGTCAGGGAACTAGATTCCACGGGCTGCAACTGAGAGCCTGCAGGCTGCAAGATCCCAAGGGCCGCAAGGAAGACCCGGCACAGCCAAATGCATAAATGAATATTCTTTAAAAAAAAAAAAAAAAAGGAAACATTCTAGAGGAAGCAGGATCCTCTGGGTGTGTGGTTCTCTGGAGGGAGCCCCAGCTCTGGGGAAACTCCCTTCTGGCAGCTCCAGAGGCCCCGCCCCTCTGCACCATTCTCACTCCCACCCACAGGGAAGGTAGGTCAGACTCCATGGTCCCCCTCCTCCTCCTTCCATCCCCACCCGGCTAGTGCCCAGGACCCCCAGTCCTCTATTTCTGCTCCATCTCTCCCTCCCACAGCCTCCATCCCCCACCCCTGCAGCCTGCATCTCTCGGAACTCGGAACTCGAAGCTCTAGCAAGCACTCTCTAACCACAGCCCGCTGGCCCTGGCGCCCAACCTCTCTGACCACAGAAGGCTTTTCCCTGGGGACCCAGCCCAGGCGCCAGGACCAAGCTGTCTCCACGCTCCCAGCTGCTGGCTGAATCCCAGCTCCTCATTGATTCCCGAGCCAGTGAGAGGCTAAGAAGGCACAGAGACAGCAAGAGACAAGCAGCGCCCCCCACCACCCCCAGGTTGATCTACTGTCATGGAAATGTCTAACTAGAGTGAGCAGTGGTGAAAGTGCAATTATTGGAAGTAACCTGGTGAACTGAAAAGCAAATTTCTCTCCACCCGTCAAGGCCACTAAGTGAGAATCTAAGGACAAGATGAGTGAGTCATAAGCAGAGCAGCAAAGGCTTTTCCTCAGTTACTTGTACCTCCTATCCTCATTTTACAGGTGAGGAAACTGAGGCACAGAGAGGTCAAGTTAAATGACAGAGACGGAACCCTGGCTGGGCTGTCCTGCTTCTCAGCAGTGGTTTCAGATGTCTGTCAAACTCATAAGTACTGATGAATTCCCATGTTGACTGTGGCTTTTCTCAATATGTGCTGAGAGCTTTTTCTAAGAAACTGGACGGAGGACATTTGGTGTCTTAATCAGGTAGATCTTTTTTGTATTTTACCACGTGCCCCACCCGGTGTCCTTGCCTCTCCTCTGGCCACACCCCTTCCTTGCACCCTTGTCACGCTATTTAGCTAGGGAAATTACACAACCATGCAGATCCAGCCGCAGAGACTCCCGGTGCTCATCTCTGGGGGGTCCTCTGCACCTCCCCTCACCCTCACCCACAGCCTCAGCAGGCAGCTCCTTTGCTCCCCCCATTCAGCCTCAAATCCAGACTCAAAGCCCCTCCAGGTGCTACCCAGTCCCAGCCCCAGCCCGCAACTCTTAGATGACAAATTTCCTGTTTCATCAAGACAGGCCGCTTGTGTCATCGGTAAGCTTCTGTTCATGGGGCACAGAGCTTCATCCCCCACCAGCTCATCTCCTGCTTCTTGCCCTGCCCTGGGAGAGATCCTTGCCTCACTCACCTCCTCCAGGACAAGGACAAAGCCCCACCCATCCGTTCATCTCTGCCTTCATGCATGCATGCATCTGTCCCTCCATCCATCCGTGTGTCCGTTCATCGGTTCATTGATCCATCCGTTAATCCGCGATTCATACACTCATCCCCCACCTCTATTGTCTCATCCACTGTCCCCGAGTCTTCAAGACTCCCTCATCCTAGGGCACCCCCTGGACCTGTCTGCCCACCATCCACACCCCGCACCCCGCCAGCAAGCTCTCTGCTCAGCAGTCTGAACTCAGCCTTCTGTTGCTCAGCTCCTCTCATGCCTCTGTGGTCTGGATTCTCCCTCCACCCACCAAGCCATTGGGCACTAAGGTCACTTTGTCCCCACATGGCGAGATCCAACCATAAGTAAGTTACTGGATGACTTGAAGCCCCGCTCACTGCTGCCCACTTCCTCCTTCACTTGTCTTCCTAATCACCTTTCAGCCTAGTTTTTCTCCATTTGCTTTCATCCTTCCCCAACCCCTCCACCTGCTGCCCTCCCCTTAACTGTGAGACTTCCCCACCTCTGAACTTGGTCTTCACATTCTACCTTCTCCTGGAACCTGACCCCCCAGGTACCACCAACTCTCAAATGTGCTGGGAGACCCAGCTCATAGTGGCCGACAGTGAACAGTGTGCTGAGAGCTGTAGATGAATTACTGGTTTCATCTGCAAGCCCATGAGACCAGTACATACTATGATCCCCATTCCTCAGGTGAGGAAACTGAGCCCTCTGAGGCCAAGTAACTGGCACACGCAGCAGCAGGCGGGGGAACCCTGAATTGAGTTCAGCTCCAACCCCAAGTTCTTAAATGCTGTTATACAGCCTCCCTGCGGTGGATCTGTGTCTGCTATCCCCACCTCACCTGAGTCCGTCTGCAGAGCCTGAGGACCCATCCCCAGCAAATGGCTCTCCCTCCTGGCCCAGCCTCCCCCAGCAGTTCCAGGGATGGGAAGTGGGAGAGCTGGGCCCCCTGCCTCCAGGCAGAACCAACCCTGGGGTGCTATTTACGCTCCAGAGAGCTCCAGAGAGTTCCCTGCGGGGTCAGGCTCTTCTCCAGCTGAGACCACATCCTAGCTTAGCTTCTCCCCCCTCCCTCCCCCGACGTCTCTCCTGCTTCCCTTTCCCCTGGGAACGTGCCCCCCAAAACTGCTTGCACAAGAATTTTCCTCTCACGCGCCAGTCCTGGGAAACCTGACTTGAGTTGGAGGAATCCAAATTCTAGCACAAGATACTGGATCATCAACGCACCATCTGCACCGACTCGGCGCTGCAGACACAGGCCCCGACCTGAACTCACCTGCCCTCCCCAGCCTGCTCCTCCTCCCCGCCCTCTTCTCACCTGCATTAATGGGACACCATCCTCCAGGGCCTTTGAGCCAGAAACCTGGCTGGTATCCGGCCATCCTCACTCCCTTTGCTGCCGAATCCAATCAGATCCCAATCTCTGTCCATCCTGATGGACTCCCCACTGAGCTGCCCACTGCCCTCCAGCCCCACTCCCATCGCCCCCACCATCTCTTACCTGGACCCCCAGCTACCTCCCTGCCTCCCTGTCCCCATCATGCCCCCCAGGGCAGCCAGTGGTATCTCTGGAATGCAGAACTTCCCACAGCTCCCACTGCCTTTGGAATCCCATTGTCCAGGCCCCGCCACATGCCCTCCCAGGCCCCTCATCATATGAGACTGGCCCTCCATCCTCTGCGGTCCGCTCCTAACAGCACGTGTGTGCCTTCCAGCCCCGAATATCCCAGACCGATCCTCACCCCTGTACCCCCACCTCTGACTCCCCTGGCCTCAGCGAGCTCACTGGCTTGTGCTTTATATGTCCCCTCCCACCCCCACCCTGGTACTCCAGGAGAGTGGGACCCTGGGCGCTAGTTGGCACGCACTGTCTACATATGTGAAACAAGCAAAGTCACCGCTTCCAGGAAGTCCCCATCCCTTCAGCCAGCCTTTGTGTGAGCACCCCCAGGCTTAAGGACTTCCTCTGTTGTGATTCCACGTAATTGTGACACCCTGTGTAGCAACTGCCAGTTACTCTTCTGACTCAGCTACTGGCAGACCTGAGTTCTTGCCCTTTTGAGTCCTTGGCCCCAACTTGGACTTCCCCTCTGTGATGGGCAATTTTCTGTGTCAACTTGGCCAGACTAGGGTGCCCCAATGCCTGATTAAGTACCAGTCAAGATGTTGTTGTGGAGGTTATTTTATCAGCATGAATAACATCTATAAGCCACGGTAAGTAGAGCAGATTATCCTCCATAGTGTGGGCGGGGCCCGTCTAATCAGTTGAAGGCATTAAAAACCAAAACTGAGGTTTCCTGGAGAAGAAAGAATTCTGCCCAAAGACGGCAACATGGAAAGCCTGCCAGCTGCCTTGCTCTGCAAATACTGGACTCAAAATTGCACCATCAAGTCTCCTGAATTTCCAATTTGCAGGCCTGCCCTACAGATTTTGGAGCTCACCAGCCTCTGCAATTCTGTGAGCCAGTTCCTTAAAGTAAATCACTTTCTCCACACACATGTGCACACACCCATCCTACTGGTTCTGTTTCTCTAGAGAAGCCCAACTGATAGAGCGTCCATCAGTAAACGTAATGTAAACTTCATTCTTAAGGACAGGCAGGTCTGGACAGGGGACCTCTCAGAAGAGGGGAGATGGTACCTTTTGACCCAAAAGTCCAGGTCTCCTCATCGTCGAAGTGCGTGTCCCCAGAGATAGGGTGCTCCCCCGGGAAGAAGGCATGGGCCAGGGTGCCCCCCTGCCCGTCGAAGGGGTAGCTGTCCTGGTGATAGGCCCGGGCAAAGTCGATGAGGATGTCAGGCTCCGTGGGCCCCTGCGAACCCACCTCCTGGAACCTGAGGTCTGACTCGGCGCCCCAGGTGGTCAGGGCGTGGTGCATGAGGGTCCGCACAGTCTCCTGGCTCAGCCCAGAGCCCTGGGGGAAGGAGTTGACCCTGGAAAGAGGAGGGCCAAGTGAGGGGCTCTGAGGAGAGAGGGCAGACAAAAGAAGCTGGGGCCCAGCGGGCAGCCCCAGGGTGGTCAACAGGGCACCAGGACTGACCTCCACGTCAGTGTCCGCTTCTTCCACACGCTGCCGCTCAGAGCGTACCGGCGCCGCCGCCTCACCAGCCCTGCTGCCCCCAGCACGTCGGGCAGCGAGCAGCGGGGTTTATGCATCGTGGCCACCGTCAGCGGGTCTGCAGGAGAGGTTGCGGCAGACGGGGAATCAGCAGCAGGCGCGAGCTAGCATTTTCCATGGGCAAACTGAGTTTCCAAGAGCTACAGACACTTGCTCACAAAGGCCCCACAGCTTGCACTGGGAGCCGGGCTATCTGATTCTGAACACCAGCTCGTACCAAACTATGGCACTGCCCTCTGGGTATGATCACCCTTCACACCTGGTCCTGGATGGACACAAGAGTCTCAGGCCAGGATCTGAGCGGCCCGCTTACCTGAGTCCTGGCAGCTGGACTCCAGAGAAAGAACCCTGGGGGTGCCAGGAGAATGCCTCTCTTAAAGGTTGGAAGCCCCTAGGAGGCTACTCACACCTCACAGGCTAGCTCCCGAGTCCCCATCACATCCAGGTCAAGTTCAAAGTCCCCGGGCCAGCCAGGTATCTGGTCTCTGGTGGCAAGCCCCTCCCAGGTCAGGTCACCCGGAATCCCACTGCCCAGCTCAGCTCCATTCCCAGCAGTCCCCTCAGCTCCACATGAAGGTCCAACCTCATCTTGTCGTTTGAAGTGACAAGGAGCAACTGAGCACATCCTGGGGCCAGAAGGTTCTACCTCCCTCGAATCTGGAGGGGACCCCTCTGCTTCCCTCTTCCTCTCATTTAACCCAATGGAGGAGCCTCTCAGCTCTGCCTCTGAAATACACATTCTGGATTCACTGCTTCTCATCACATCCTTGCCTGAACACTGGTCTCTGTGCTCCCCACTCTCCATTCTCCACCAGTAAGCAGTAAATAGTAAAGTAAATGTCACTCAGTCGTGTCCGACTCTTTGTGACCCCATGGACTGTAGCCTACCAGGTTCCTCTGTCCATGGGATTTTCCAGGCAAGAATACTGGAGTGGGTTGCCATTTCCTTCTCCAGGAGATCTTCCCAATCCAGGGATCGAACCCAGGTCTCCCGCGTTGTAGGCAGACGCTTTATCATCTGAGCTACCAGGGAAGTCCAGTAAGCAGAGGAAACTAAACTGTAAATCAGGTCTCCTTGCCTCCCTCCTTCAAACCCTCTCAGCGATTCTTATCACTTTTGAAGTCAAACCAAAACACCCTTCCTGGCTCTTGTTTGGCTCTGCAGTCCGCCTTTCATCACAGGCATACAAGCCTGTGTCTGCCACAGGGCCTTTGCACCGGCCTGCGAGATCGCCTCCCACATTCCCCCTCTTTGTGTCCTAGGAATTCTTCATGTCACATGAGCTCCTCCCAGCTCACGTGACCTATTTCAGAGGGGCCTGCCCTGCCCGGACCAGCCCCTGAGGATCATTAACATTTTATTTTTTTCAGAACACTCATCACTGTTATTGCTCTGAGCCTCTCTCCCTCTAGAACGTTAGCTCCACGTGAGCGGGGACCTCATCTACCTCGTTCGCCACTATACCAGTGGAGCCTGGAGTGACCTCACATGTCAGTTCATCGGGAAAAGATTCCTGATAAATATTTACTGAAACAGGAATGTCTTAGCACCTCCAGGGTTGGGACCTGAGGTCAGCATGTTCATAGACCCTGGTGATTCAGCTACATGCAGATGTTTAGACCCTGCAGTTGGTGGTGTGGGCAACAATGGTCAGGCTGGGTGCAGGGCCAAGACAGGGCTGGGGAGGGGGTGGAGGCCACGTACCCAGGACGCCTGTCTCCGGCAGGCCGGCAAACCTCTGCATGACCTTGATCGCATCCCGCAGTTTTGCAGGGCTCTGCAGCTGGGCCTGGGCGGGGTGAGGGGGCGGCAAGTAGCCATAGCGGGTCAGCCAGTCCTAGACCAGAATTGGGAACAGGGGAAGCAGAAAGGCTTGTGGAGGGACTCTCCCATCCAACCACCATCCTGGAAGCCTCACCACTCACCAGGCATGGCCAGCCCCGGGGAACCGTCTGCTCCCCACCTCAAGGTCCAGGCCCTCCAGCCCCGGCTTTGCTAGTGTTCATCTGTTCCCAAGAGTGCCCACTTCCCCACCCCAACCCTTTTTCAGATTTCCAAATTCCGGCCCTCAACCTCCTGACGAATCCAAGAATTCGGGTCCCCAGTCTCCACCCTCGGTCACGAATCCAAGGATTCGGGTCCCCAGTCTCCATCCTCGGTCACTCTTTGGACATTTGGAAAGCGTCCCCAGCCTTCTCTGAACCCAGAAGTCCAGGCCCCGGGCTCCCCTCTCTCAGCTCTGTTGCAGGTCTGAGCCGGCGGACCCCTGCACTCACCACGCCCAGGCTCACGTCCTGCGCCGAGGGCTCCCGGGCGCGCGCGGGCGGCTGCAGCAGCGGGAGCAGCAAGGCCAGGAGCCGGAGCATGGCGCTCTCCTCCCCGGCGGCCGGCTGGGCTCCAGGGGACCTGCCCCGCACCGCCCTGGAGATCTGGGGAGGAGGTCGGGGGCCCGGAGAGGCTCAAGGGACCTGGCACCGCGTTCGAGGAGTGGGCAAGGGGGTGAAAGGGTGGCGCGCGGGGATCCGGGACCTTGGGAGGTACGATGCGGGGGGTACTGGGGCGTCCAGCCGAGGGCCGGGAAGGTTGAGAGGGAGCGGGCTCCGGGTCTGCGGCACGGCCTCCGGGGGGTGCGCACAGGTCCGGTCCGCGCCGACGGCCTGTCGTCCAGACAGGAGGGCTAGCCCGGCGGGGCGGGGCGGGGGGGGGGGCGGGGGCGGGGCGGGGAAGGCGAAGACTGCTGGGGCCAACCTTACGTCGTTAGTGATGGCTAAAGACCCTACCGGATCCAAGGCCTCCCCGACTGCTTCAGAGAGCCCGGCCGCAAGTTTCTCTTCCCAGATCCCTGCTCTAATGGGACTCTCCGGAGGGCCGCTCGCTTCTGCTTTCTCAGACCCGCGCCGCCCGGCCCGGGGGAGGGGCGGCTCGGGGCCCTCCCCTCCCCCACCGCCCTTCCCGGAGACCCCCGGGCGCGCGGCCGGCGCTTCGGCTGGGGGATTTCCGGGCGGCGGGCGGCTGGGCTACTTCCCCCTCCAAGGGGCCGCGGCACGCCCCCCGCCCATCCCTGCCAGCCCCGCACTCCTCCCACCCCGCCCCCCGCCGCCCGGGTGTGCGCGCCTGGGGCTGCCTATGGTCCCCGAATTAATTCCCCTAACTACGTGGGCTGCGAGGGTCTCTGCTTCCCACGCCGAGGTTCTAGCGTCTCTAGATCCCAGACCCGGGGACTACCTAGGGGCAAGTACTAGGCTTTTAAAATCCTCGCTAGGCTTCCCAGGTGGCTCAGTGGTAAAGAATACGCCTGCCAATGCAGGAGACTCAGGTTTGATCCCTAGGTCAGGAGGATCCCCCGGAGAAGGAAATGGCAACTCACTCCACTGTTCTTGCCTGGGAAGTGCCTTGGACAGAGGAGCGTGGCGGGCTACAGTCCACAGGGTCCCAAAGACTCGGACACCACTTAGAGACTAAACAACATCGCAGGAGCTGGAGCGCCTGTGGCAGGTCGGTTGGAGCGCAGCGCAGAAGAGGGGGCGAATGGGAAGAGACCCGGGAGGCAGAGCCGCCGCTCACGCCCGCGGGGAGCCGGGTGCTGGGAGGCCGAGCAGCTGGAAAAAGATGAGGAGGAAGCGGGGGTGGACTTCCTGTCGGGGGGGGCGGTCTGCAGAGCTGGGCCGCGATGGGACCCCCGTGTGCCTTTTAAACAAAATAAACAGTGAGCAGGATTAGCAAGGTAGAAATGCAAACTAAAACATCGAGATCCTGTGCTGAGCCGCTGGGGCTGCAAGAACAAACCACCACAGACCAGGTGGCCCGAACAACAGCAGTTTATTTCCTTACTTCTGGAGGCAAGGTTGTTTTTCCCAAGGCTTCTCACCTTGCAGGTGGCTCCGTGGTCCTTCCTCTGCCCAGGCAGCCCTGGTGTCTTGGTGTCCACATCCCTGCTTCTCATAGACACCAGTCACACTGGACGAGGACCCACCCCAACTGCCTCATTTTACCTTAATGGCCTCTTTAAAGTCCTGTCTCCAAATGCAGTCACATTTTGAGGGGCTGGGGGTTAGGACTTCAACCTATGTATTTAGGGACACGGCTCAGTCCATATTGGATCCCCGTGTGCAATGAAAACGTCCCCTCCTCCTCCTCCTGGGTCTCCTTTGCTCTCTTGCACACGGCCACACTCACAACACTTCTGACACCAGATGTGTGGGGTTTCTTCCCGCATCAGACAGTTCTGTGTGACACCAGCCAGGGTGTCCTTCAGTTCTGACCATAGCTAGAGTTATCTAAGATCCCACAGGTTAAGAGTTCAGGCCCACAAGACTGCTCCCGCTTCAGATGCAGGCAGGAGGTCTGCAGGTCACCCCAGGTCAGCCAAGTTGGCTACAAGTCAGAGGTTCCCATGCCTCCCCCTCCTTGGATTCAATTGTTTGTTGGACCAGCTCACAGAACTCAGGGAAACACTGGGATTTTCCTGGCGGTCCAATGGCTAAGACTGTGCTCCCAGTGCAAGGGGCCCAGGGTTCTGTCCCTGGTCAGGGAACTAGATCCTGAATGCCACAACTGAAGAGCACACGGGCTACAACCAGTGCACCTAAATAAGCCCCCCAAAAAACAATATGTAACTTGAAAGACACTGGTATGTCACAGAACTCCACGCAGTCGCAATCACCCCCACCCGTAGCCAGGATGAGGTTGCAGGCTTCCATCTGATCTTGTCAGGTTCCAAAAGCAAGAGTGGTCTTGGCACAAGTGGCCTTGCCCTTCCGGGCATCTGGTTGTAGTTGAGCTAAGAGACAATATCATCTCTTGCTCTGAGCCTCTTTCAAGGCGTTAATGTAATACTGGCTTTCCCTTATGACATAATTAATTTATCTTTACTCTTAGCTCCTGTTCCGCCTTCTCTATACTGAACCTGTTCCGCTTTCTCTGCATTGATTCCCCAAAGGCTTCCACCTTTGGAAGGGACATTAGGTTGGGCTACTGTCCTGGTCCAGACTGCAGGCAGCGATGCTAGTCCAGTCGGTGTCTCCCTCCTCGGCCCACAGAGGCTGTGGTCACACAGGTGCAGAACTGGTGAGCTTTTTTTTTTTTTTTAAAGAAAAGCAAAGTGTTGATTTATACCTTGGTCTGTATACAAGATGATGCTGTGAAAGTGCTGCACTCAATATGCCAGCACATTTGGAAAACTCAGCAGTGGCCACAGGACTGGAAAAGGTCAGTTTTCATTCCAATCCCAAAGAAAGGCAATGCCAAAGAATGCTCAGACTACCGCACAATTGCACTCATCTCACACGCTAGTAAAGTAATGCTCAAAATTCTCCAAGCCAGGCTTCAGCAATATGTAAACCGTGAACCTCCTGATGTTCAAGCTGGTTTTAGAAAAAGCAGAGGAACCAGAGATCAAATTGCCAACATCCTCTGGATCATGGAAAAAGCAAGAGAGTTCCAGAAAAACATCTATTTCTGCTTTCTTGACTATGCCAAAGCCTTTGACTGTGTGAATCACAATGAACTGTGGAAAATTCTGAAAGAGATGGGAATACCAGACCATCTGATCTGCCTTTTGAGAAATCTATATGCAGGTCAGGAAGCAACAGTTAGAACTGGACATGGAACAACAGACTGGTTCCAAATAGGAAAAGGAGTACGTCAAGGCTGTATATTGTCACCCTGCTTATTTAACTTTTTGCAGAGTACATCATGAGAAACGCTGGGCTGGAAGAAACACAAGCTGGAATCAAGATTGCCGGGAGAAATATCAATAACCTCAGATATGCAGATGACACCACCCTTATGGCAGAAAGTGAAGAGGAACTCAAAAGCCTCTTGATGAAAATGAAAGTGGAGAGTGAAAAAGTTGGCTTAAAGCTCAACATTCAGAAAACAAAGATCATGGCATCTGGTCCCATCACTTCATGAGAAATAGATGGGGAAATAGTGGAAACAGTGTCAGACTTTATTTTTCTGGGCTCCAAAATCACTGCAGATGGTGACTGCAGCCATGAAATTAAAAGACGCTTACTCCTTGGAAGGAAAGTGATGACCAACCTAGATAGCATATTCAAAAGCAGAGACATTACTTTGCCAACAAAGGTTCGTCTAGTCAAGGCTATGGTTTTTCCTGTGGTCATGTATGGATGTGAGAGTTGGACTGTGAAGAAGGCTGAGCGCCGAAGAATTGATGCTTTTGAACTGTGGTGCTGGAGAAGACTCTTGAGAGTCCCTTGGACTGCAAGGAGATCCAACCAGTCCATCCTGAAGGAGATCAGCCCTGGGATTTCTTTGGAAGGAATGATGCTGAAGCTGAAACTCCAGTACTTTGGCCACCTCATGCAAAGAGTTGACTCATTGGAAAAGACTCTGATGCTGGGAGGGATTGGGGGCAGGAGGAGAAGGGGACGACAGAGGATGAGATGGCTGGATGGCATCACCGACTTGATTAACGTGAGTCTGGGTGAACTCCGGGAGTTGGTAATGGACAGGGAGGCCTGGCGTGCTGCAATTCATGGGGTCGCAAAGAGTCGGACACGACTGAGCGACTGAACTGTATACAAGAGTTCCCGGGGGAACCTGCCTCTGAGAGCCTGCTCCTTTTTGTCTCAGAAACAGGTGGGAGGTGGAGGGCTCAGGATACAGCCTTGGAGCTGGTGAGCTATCTTTAAACAGCACCACTGTAGTTGCATTCGCTGTTGACACTAACTTTGTCGGGGGGTGAAGGCGTATGTTGCCCCAGCAGGCACTTAGGAATTCTGACATAAGGTTTGAAGTAGTGTTTCTGTCTCTTATTTGGGAATCATTGCTGTCTTGGGCACTTGTATTTGCAGCCCTGATCATAGGAGCAGGTGTGTGCTACGTCACTTCTGACTCTTTGCAACCCTATGGACTATGCAGCCCACCAGGCTCCTCTGTCCATGGGATTCTCCAGGCAAGAATACTGGAGTGGGTTGCATGCCCTCCTCCAGGGGATCTTCCTGACCCAGGGATCAAACCCACATCTCTTATGTCTCTTGAATTGGCAGGTGGGTTCTTTACCACTAGCACCACTTGGGAAGCCAGATGGGAAGAAAAAAAATGGTGTGATGGGAAACAACAACAAAAAAAATGAGTTGGTATATGGGTATCTTCCTGCCTTGGCAAAAATGCAGTTCTCTCCACTTTGTCTTCCCCAGACCCACCAGAAAAACAGAGACATCCTCCAGTGGGGACACTCCTTTGGCCACGCTCATATCTGTGTTACAAGTGGAGGTGTATAACCCAGCTCTTTATTGGTCTCATTTTAAACAACTAGTGTTTCAACTGCTTGCTCCAATTCCCTACCAAACGGGTACTCTGGACATCACGGGCAACCAAGTGGGGTCCTTGGTCTGAAGAAATGATGACCGGCCACGCAAATTGGCACAGTATCTTCTGTTGCAGATCTCTTATATCATTCTGAGCATTTGTATCTACCACTGGGTAAGCAAAGCCCACTCCAGAGTTGGGGTCAATTCCAGGCAGGACACATGTGCATCCCCAGGACATCAGCATTAGCCTCACCCGCCAGTTACGATCCAGGCCTGCCCCCCAGAGAACATGCCACCCCAGGAGGGGGTATAAGAGGACCATGTCTAGATTCAGCCCCATCTCAATATTGCTGCAGGGGCCCCATGCCCACTTATTTCATGGGTCCAGGTCGTGGCTACCTTAAGTGAACACACTGAATCTGTGCTTATTAAGCTGGAAGAGGGTTCCAACAATGGACACTGAAATGTCATATCCTACTTACAAGTGCCCTCAAATTTCCAAAGTGATTTCCACAGGGCTGTGCCTCATAGGGGCATCCTTTTATTTATTTATTTTTAATTTTTTGTTTTTGGCCTGGCCTCTCAGCTTCCAGGATCTTAGTGCCCCAACCAGGAATCAAACCCAGGCCTGCAGTGGAAGCACAGGTTAGGAGTCCTCACCACTGGCCCACCAGGGAAGTCCCCAGGCATCCCTTTAAGAAGCTAGTTTTCCATCACTCTCTTGCCTGACCGTGAGTCTGTAGAAACCAAAACATAGGAAATTTCACCACCGCCAAGTCTCCCATCACAGCTCGGAAAACAGCTTGCAGTTCAGCCCACCAGGCTGACCTGTTTTCACCTTCTTTGATCAGAGTGGTGATCTTCCAAAGACGAGATTGTCTGTTCACCTGGGAACTACTGTCCACAGACCGAGCAGCTCTTTGAAGGTCAATTAAGAGCTGTTAATGGGGCATTCCCTGTCCAGAGATGGAATTCAGAACTGCTCACATAGATGCAGATTCAGTCCTCAGAGAAGAGGCTCCCCGCTCCTGACGGTCTCCCCAGGCAGCACCATCCTGGGAAAACCACTTCCATCTTATGGTGGGACATTTCTGGGCACTGCCATCTCCCTTGGAACATTTTTCTGACATCTGCCTAGACGTTATGGATATTTCAGCTTTCAAGATCATTGTATGTCCTTCAGTCATAGGGTAGCTTCAGTTAACATCTGAAAACTAGGTACTGTAATCCCTTATCTAGGAACCTTCAAGTTGCAAACTTTCAAAGATGCAAGTGCACACTGGCATATCCAGTCACATAAGGTGCGAGTGACATTACAGCTTGCTGTCCGTCTCCTATTGCTGACAACCTTTCAGCTCTCCCATCTCCCACCTCCTCTCCCTGCTCCAGTCAGTAACTCTTCTTCCTGTTCACTTGATGCCAGCCCCTGTATGCCAGCTGTTGCACTGTATTACTGTACTTTTCAGGGTATGGTGTGGTAAGATTAAAAATGTTTCTTTTATTTTTTGTTTTTTAATATACTATTTGAGTGAAAAGTATTATAAGACCATTACAGTTCAGGACTGCATAGCTGATTGTGTTAGCTGGGTACCTAGGTTAGCTTTTTTGGACTCCAAACACACTCTTGGAATGGAACTTGTTCATATGTAGGGGACTTACTGTAGTAAATAACCCTGGAAACTCTCTAGTTCAAAGTCCCAGTAGTCATCACTGGGCATGCTCACAGGCTTTTGCCTTAAGCCACAGTCTACACTCCACATAGGGCTACTGCGCAGAGATTTTGTCTGAGCCAGCACCCCACCTTCTATTCCACACTGTGTGGACTCGGGCAATCTTGCTGGTTCCTGTTTAACCTTGCTTGAAATTCAGATTTGCACACCTTCCATTTCACAGTACTATTTAGGGAAACAGTGCCCAGTCAGATACAGTGTCAATCCAATAATTCAGTTCAGTTCAGTTCAGTTGCTCAGTCATGTCCCACTCTTTGCAGCCCCATGGACTGCAGCACACCAGGCTTCCCTATCCATCACCAGCTCCTGGAACTTGCTCAACTCATGCCCATCGAGTCAGTGACGCCATCCAACCATCTCATCCTCTGTTGTCCCCTTCTCTTCTTGCCTTCAATCTTTCCCAGCATCAGGGTCTTGTCCAGTGAGTCAGTTCTTCACATCAGGTGGCCAAAATATTGGAGCTTCAGCCTCAGTCCTTGCAATGAATATTCAGGACTGATTTCCTTTAGGATTGACTGGTTTGATCTCCTTGCAGTCCAAGGGACTCTCAAGAGTCTTCTCCACCATTACAGTTCAAAAGCATCAATTCTTCAGCATCAGCTTTCTCTATGGTCCAACTCTCACATCCATACATGATTACTGGAAAAACCATAGCTCTGACTAGACAGACCTTTGTTGGCAAAGTAATGTCTCTGCTTTTTAATATGCTGTCTAGGTTGGTCATAGCTTTTCTTCCAAGGAGCAAGTGTCTTCTAATTTCATGGAAATTAAAATTTCATTGAAATCTTTTCATTTCGATCCCATAATTGCACTCAGGTAAAAGAGGCACTTCACAGAAAGTCTGATTGAATATTCCAATTAGTAGAATTCCAACTAGTAGAACTTTTACCTTAATTCCACAGACCCTGTGATTTCATCTATAGGTTTGGAGTTTATGATACCAGGTAGGGGAAATGTGCCCAGTAGGACATAATATTCATTCCCATGAAACATTAGGTAGAGGAGACACAACTGCTCACATAAAGGCTTTTTAAACTTCCCGCCTTCCATAAGCTTATGAACTCTTGCCATTCTGTGCTCTGTTCTCTCAATCTAATTGCAGCCAAGTCAGGGCTTCATACACAGAGTTTTGGTACCACAGTGAGTGAGGCTCCTGTGTCCAGGAGTGCTGGGAACTTCCCTTCTCCCCCCACCCCACCCCGACAGTTTCCCACTCTTGTACAAAAGGCTTTGGATCAGAGAAGATTCTGGAAGATAGTGATGCAAGAAGCACCAGAAACCTGTCTCCCCACCTGGACAGCAACTGCAGGGCAGAGTCTCTCTGATGGAACTGTTCTGGAACCCTGAAGGCTTCCAACTTCAAGGGGAAGCCTCCGATTGTAAATGGGCATCCTGTCAGCTCTCAGTCTGGTAGCAGCCGCCCATCCCCCACTTGGAGGGCTTGCAGAAAGGACCGTGAGCAGAAACAAGCCGGTCCTCCAGGGGTGGGGGATCTGGGCTGTGACGGCTTATCACCGAGGTGCAGACAGAGGGGGCGGAAGTCATTCTTGCAGCCCCTGCCCCCTGCTGCAGCCTCCGACCCCTCACTCCCAAGTGAGGGTTTAAAGGGCCGAACCCCTTTTTCACCACCTTTTTTCGATTTTTCCCTTTCAGGAGTCAGACACTAAAGAAGAGGACATTACAAAAAAAGAAGAAACACTACATTCGTGGGGAAAATTAGAAAGTGACTGAGTGTGCCCTAGGCTCAGAAAAGACCTAAGAACATATAGAATTCACACTTCAGTCAGAGACAGCCTATAACATTAAAGAAATAAAAATAAAAAAGCTCCCAAACAACAACAAAAATCAACAAACCCTGGGGAAGGGAGAGAATCTGATTTTCAGAGTTACCACATTATTAGATTTAAATGTCCGGTGTTCAACAAAAATCACAGGGCAAACAAAGAGACAGGAAACATGGCCAGTTCAAAGGAAAAACATTGACAGAAAACTGTCCCTGGAAGACTTGTGTGCGTGCGTGCTAAGTCGTGTCTGACTCTGCAACCCCTGGCTGTAGCCCGCCAGGCTCCTCTGTCCATGGGATTCTCCGGGCAAGAACACTGGAGTGGGTTGCCATGCCCTCCTCCAGGGGATCTTCCTGACCCAGGGATCGAATCTGCGTTTCTTTCTCTCTTGCATTGGCAGGTGGGTTCTTTACCACTAGCGTCACCTGGGAAGCCCTGAGAAAGACTTAATGGCAGACAAATTCTATTCAATTCCACGAATATCCGGTACTTAGAGTTGTCAAATTCACAGAGACAGGAAGTACAGTGGTGACTGCTGGGGGCCAAGAGTGGGGAGAAGGGGTAGTCTGTGTTTAATGGGGACAGAATTTCAGTTTTATAAGCTGAAAGGAGTTGTGGGAATGAGGGTGCTCATTTCTGCACAGCAATATGACTGTATTTAATACCGCTGACCTCTACACTTAAAAATGGTCAAGATGATAAATTTCATATACGTGTATTATACCACAATAAGAAAAAAAGGTTAATTTTTGGAAAACCATATGATTCCTTTTGTGTTTAGCAAATGCAAACCCATCTACTGGGATAGAAAGCGGTTGGTTGGTTGCGGGGAGGCAGAAGGGAGGAATTGAAACTGAGCAGAACACTGTGGTACCCTCCCCACCCCAAACACAAAGGTCCTTCCATGCCCCTGCCTCTTGTTTATAGAAAAGCTGAAGTCACCCAAGTTTGATCCCTGGTCAGAGAACTAGATCCCACGTACCACAACTAGAAGACCCGGCACAGCCGAAGGAGAAAAGGAAAGCTGAAGCCTCCCGAGCCTCCCTGAGTCACAAGAGCAGGCTCAAGCAGTTAATGATCTGGACAATAGAATCACAGCACCTTTCAGTGTCGGATGTACATTCCTGAGTTGTTTTACAGATACTGTAACTGCTCCTGGGGGAAAAGGCTAACTGAATGATGACCAGACAGCAGCCATGATATAAGCTGCGCCATCTTGAGCAATACTGAATTTACAGTGAGCATCATTCCAAGAACTGGCCCCAAGAGAATGGGATTAACGCTATCGCTCATAATAGGCTGTATCTTTGTGGGCGTCACAATAACTGTAGCTTGTTCTGGCCACATGTGTGAGTGGGCAACTGAAATTGTCAGCAGAGATGCTCCAGACCCATGTCGACATACTCCACTCTAAGAATAGGCACCCTATATCAGCAGGAGAAAGTTGTAGGAGACAGACCTTTGCCCATGATGCTGTGGAAATGGAGTGATGTCCAAGAGTGGGGATTTGTAAGCAACTTTTTGCAGGAAAAGAGGTTTGTTTTTTTTTTTTTTTTTTTTTTTTGCAGGAAAGAGCTCTCTGCAGGAGGTCCCTTTTGGCTTGTCACTTTAGCAAAGCCGTATTGTAACTAACCTCCGGCCCAAGCCCACTTTTCAAATCTTTTGCTCACACAATACTTTGCCTAACCCGTTTCTTTCCTTAGATCAAAGAAATAGAGATGAAGAAAAAGGAATTAACAGATGGCTAGATTTCTTCCTTAGCTTCCCCTTCAGTAATCTCCCAAAGAAATTGTGTGAACAAGGTAACATCTAAAGAAAGGTTACAAGGCTGCCTGCAAAGGGAGATGGCGATCAATGATTAGCTGAGATTACTTTCCGTTTTTCTCTTTCGAAACTTTCATGGCCAAGCAGAACTTCAGAGAGAGTTCTGGGACACAAGTCTGCCTTCTCCCCACGTTGCTAGCTTCCCATTTTTTTTTTCTGGCCATATGCAGGGTTCTCAACCAGGGATCAAACCTGTGCCTCCTGCACTGGAAGCCTGGGTCTTAATTACTGGGTCACCGGGGAAGTCCCTCCCTCCGCTTGTTTTCCTTTGTTTCATTCTATCGATATTCACTTTATTCACCTTATTTTTAATAACCCTTTAAAAATTGTTCACCTGCTGAGATCTGTCTCTTGATTCTCTACTCTGCCTTTCCAGATTTTCTTGTTAATTAGCCTGATTTTTTTTAGTAAGACCCAGAAGGGGGAGCTGGGACCACAAATTCATAAGGCTTCCTGAACTGTCCTTTGGTTTTGGCAGCAGTCAGGTTATCTGAGGTACTCATGCAGAAGGGCCACCCCAACCACAGCACGTACTGTGACCCTGGTGAGGGGCAGCCTCAGTGGGTGAACGTCCAGGTCACTTTATATTTAATGTCTGTGGATTTGGCCGCACCAGATCTTAGTGGCGGCGCAGGGGACCTTTTAGTTGGAACATGTGGGATCTAGTTCCCCAACCAGAGATCAAACCTGGGCCCCCTGCATTGGGAATATGGAGTCTTAGCCACCAGACCACCAGGGAAGTCCCTCCAGGTCATCCCAACGTCCCTCCGGGTCATCCCAGGTGGATGGCAAACTGCATTATCAGCCGCTTCATCTGGAGCCTTCCTTTTGGTGTTTATGAGGGGAGATGGAGAATTTCTAATTTCTCCTTCTCAGGGAAATTAGACCTTATGGGGTCTTTTAGTTTACCAGGCTGGCTGTTCCCTCGGAAATAACCTCCTGAAGGGCTGGAGACCGTAAAACCATCTGTGATGGCTTCATGTTGAGCTGTGTGTCCCGACTCAGACATGCCCTCAACACTCTGCAGATTCAGAACCAGGGAACAGCCCCTAAGCTAGCAACTCTCACCATCCCTTTCAGTAAAGGGTCTTCAAGAAGGTGAGGATAAGGATACACAAAACGAGAAGTCCCCTCCAGGCTGTCCCCTGCTCTCAGTAGCTCCTTGGGTTTGCCCTTCCCTACACCCTGACTCCCTTCCTGGTGACTCGAGGTCTCAGAGGTACTTACAGTTGTCCCAGCGTGACTCTTCCCTCCGTGGCTGGCGCTAGACTAGTGGTCAAACCTCAGATTCACCAAAATCTGCCCAGTACCAAGATTCCAGCCAGCACTCCCTTTTACTTTCCTTCTAGCTATTACAGATAAAAACAATAGCCGGCAGAATATTAATAGTTTGCCTTATTCTTATTAGTTTTCATTTCTTTATGCCTCCCTTAAACCAACTCCCTGGGAGTTGGATCCATTCCTAAATTCTGTTGCCAGCTGTTACTTTCAGTACTTGAGTGGGCTTCCCTGGTGGCTCAATGATAGAGAACCCGCCTTCCAGTGCAGGAGACACAGGTTCAATCCCTGGGTCAGGAAGATCTCCCAGAGGAGGGCATGGCAACCCAGTCCAGTATTCCTGCCTGGGAAATCCCATGGACAGAGTAGCCTGGCAGGCTTCAGTCCATGGGGTTGCAAAGAATCAGACATGACTGAGCAACTAAACAACAAAAACAAAAATCTGAGTACAGCACAGCTGCTTCTCCAGACTGTGGGTGACCATATGGCCACCAGGAACCAGAATCTCTGCAACCCCTGCCCTTGCATCCTTTCTCTTTCCAACCCACCTGTTTCCATGAGTTCCAGCAAAACCCACTTCACTGACACCAACTTAACCAAAGTCTCATCTCTCCTAGCCTCGTTATTAACAAGGGGTTTAGGAGCTTTGCACCAGAAACTGAGAGCAGAGACTGATAAATAAGTTTTCTATTAGTTCATATCATGTCCGTCATCAGATTGGCAAAAATTAAAAAGCCTTGTATTCGCTAGGTTCGGGCCAGATGAAACTCACACTCTGCTTATAGGAGTATGTTTCATGGTTGCTCTGTAATGGGATCAAACCTTCCACACAAAATTTGGTTCAGGGGACTTCTGCAGGGGGTTCAGTGGCTAAGATGCCATGCTCCCAATGCAGGGGGCCTGGGTTCAACCCCTGGCCTGGGAGCTAGATCCTACATACTGCAACTAAGAGTTCACAAGCCGCAACTGAAGATCCTGCGTGCTGCAACTAAGACCCAAATAAATAAGCAAAATTACATTTAAAAATAAATGTGGTTCAGATGTGAAGATTGATGAGGCCACACGGAGCAAGAGAACAGGATGAGATTGGTGACTCACATAGTGAGGCTTCCTGGGGTGAGCCGGGCAGGTGCTCCAGCAGATCTGAAATGGCTTGAGAGGGCGAGGAGGGGCGTTCACTGTGGTCAGGGGGAGAGGCTGGGCTGAGGGCCCCTCCACTCTGGCCAGAGCGCTCCTGGATTCAATTTCTCTCCTCTGCATGGGAGCGGGCATCAGGGCCTTGTTATTACTCTGTCCAGATGTGGGACAAGAAGGAAGAGGAAGCCTGTTTTAGGCCATCAACAAACATTAGAAATGGTGTTAGACTTTTTATTACAGAGTGTAAATTAATACCTACCATTTGGAAACCAGTTGGGCCATATTTACTAAAGCCGAAGGAGCCCAAAATATGACCGCAAATTCTACTCCTGCGGAGAGGCAGAAGCTACTCCTTTTCCCCTGAACCTGGGCTGACTCAGTGCCTTGTCTGACCAGAAGCTTGCTGTAGAAGTGACGGTTCTGGGAACTTCAGGACTTCCCTGGTGGTCCCATGGTTAAGAATCCACCTGCCAATGTAGGACAGCCGGGTTAGCTCCCGGGTCCCAGGAAGACTCCACGTGCCGCACGGCAGCTTAGTCTGTGCGCCACAGCGACTGAGCCCGCCCTCTAGAGCTGGAGAGCCGCAACTACTGAAGCCGGTGTCCCAGGGCCGGTTCCCGCAACGGGAGAAGCCCGCACTCCATAATGAAGAGCAGCCCAGTGCAAAGCAACAAAGGTCAGTGCAGCCAAAAATAAGTGAATGAATTAAAAAAAAAAAAAAAAAAGAAGACTGGCAGCTTCTGCTCTGGTTTCTTGGAACCTCATTTTGGGGAAGTCAGCTGCTTCCAGTCAAGGATAGTCTCCCTGGGAGGAAATTCAGGCGGCCACGTGCAGAGGCTGCATCCAGAAACGCTGTCTGACCCCAGCTGACCCAGCCAGACAGCCCAGGCGCCAGATGTGGGAGCTGAGACACCATCTGACTTCAGCCCCACCACCGTCTTACCTGCAACCGCATGAGAGTCCAGCAGAAGCCAGCCGACCCTCAGAACGGTGAGAGAGAAAACCAAGAGGCTTGTTGTTCCCAGCCTCTAAATGGTGGGATAGTTACTACCCAGCAAGAGGTCACTCGAACACCTCCCCCACCCCACTGATTTCAGAAGTAGATGAACAACAGCATAAAATTTCCACTCAAGAGTCCACGGAAATCTGTGTACAACGATGAGGATCTGCATTAAAACACTGTTTATAACTTGGAAAAAGTGCCAGGAGGCTAAGTGCTCAGTGATAGGCGAGTGGAGAAATAAACTGGGGCATAAACATTGGATGAAATACCTTACAGCTGTTAAGTACAAACTAAAAATCTAAATACATCTTCCTGGATAAGTCTGAGAACATTCTGGAAAACAGCTGCTCGAATTCTTCCCCACAAAGTCAATGTCCCGAAAGACACATAAGAAGGCAGGGGGAGTGTTGTTGATGAAAGGAGAGTAAAGAGAAACGGTCAGTTGATCACATGTGAGAAAGGTACGTGGTTCCGTAGCGGGGTATCTGCGTCCTCAGAGAGGCAAGCCGAAGTATCTGATGCTTAGCAAAATGTTTGCAAGTGTGTGTCATGAACTTGCACTTGTCATGAACTCTCTCATGAAAGAGAGAGAGAGAAAGCCAGTGTGACACAACGGCCACCGCTGGGAGCCAAGTGGAGGGTATTTGTTATGTCATTCCTGTAACTTTCCTTTGTGCGTGTGTGTGTTAGTTGCTCAATTGTGTCCAACTCTTTGTGACCCCATGGACTGCAGCCTGCCAGGCTCCTCTGTCCGTGGAATTCTCTAGGCAAGAACACTGGAGTAGATTGCCATTCCCTTCTCCTGGGGATCTTCCCGACCCAGAGATTGAACCCCAGGTCTCCCGCATTGCAGGCAGATTCTTTACCGTCTGAGCCACCCGGGTGTTTGTTGCCATACGCAGGATCTATGATCCTCCTGCGGTGTGCCAGCTCGTCATTGAGACATTCAAGATGTGAACGCTTAGTTTCGTCATGCGGGATCTTTAGTTATAGCATGTGGGATTTAGATCCCTGTGCATTGGGAGCTCGGAGTCTTCGCCCCTGGCCCACCAGGGAAGTCCTCGGCTCTATTGATTCCACTGATATGCACAACATGGGTGAATTCAGCAGCGTTATGCTGGGTCAAAACAGCCAGGCACCAAAGATACACATCGGATGTGATTCTGATGCAGGAGATTTACAACTGGCCTCCTGTTGGCACCTCTTGGGGCACCAAGAAGTGGGCTTCAGGCTGGCTACTTACTTACGACTGTTAGCATTTCTTGAGACAAGAGACAGGTGGGCTCCAGCTAAGGCATTTACACTTAGCCTCCCGTTTGCCCTCTGAAATGGAAGTAACAACAGAAACAGGGTGAATAGCCAATGTTTCTCTCTTGTAGATAATAGTGTTTGTCTCTTAAGATAATAGTCATGGCTGTAGTCAAGGTGAGGGCAAAGAGGGACAGAAGCCTGTTTGAGTAAAGGATTAAGGTATCTCCACTTGCCCCTCTTTTGGGACAAGGGAGACTCTACACATGTGCAGAAAAACTCCTTGTGGGACAAAGGTCAAGGGATAACGCCAGGCCATAATGAGTCTTTCTTCTCCCAGAAGCCTTCATTTTGAGATCCGTCTTGGCTGAGGCATGTATGCACACCAGGGGAGTGTCCCAAGGTAGGTCAGGTGTGGATAAAGGAACCAGATAATTGGCCTGAAGGAAGACAAAGACCCGGAAGAACTGTCCTGTATAAACAAATCAACCAGCTCTCTTCTGCCCTCCTTCTCACTCAGGGGGATGCTCACACCCTTTCTCTCTGGGTGTCCATCCCTGCCTTGCCTCTGGCTTAACTAAACAAACCATTTCTCTACGTCCTCTCCAACTTGTCACACTGTGTCTCTAACAATAAACTTTGTACCTGAATTTACAGTTTGTGCCTCTGGGATAAGTGCGATTTTCAACGGAGACAAAGATCCAGGGGAAGATAGCTTCTAGCCTCTAGCCCTTGCTGGTCCTGTGGCTAGGACTGATGGTTCTCTCTCATCCAGGCTTCTCAGGTTCAACTCCTGGGCAGGGAATTAAGATCTCGTTTCACCCCACTGCTCACTGCTACCTCAGTTCAGTTCAGTTCAGTTCAGTCGCTCAGTCGTGTCCAACTCTTTGCGACCCCATGAATCGCAGCACGCCAGGCCTCCCTGTCCATCACCAACTCCCGGAGTTCACTCAGACTCACATCCATCGAGTTCGTGATGCCATCCAGCCATCTCATCCTCTGTCGTCCCCTTCTCCTCCTGCCTCCAATCCCTCCCAGCGTCAGAGTCTTTTCCAATGAGTCAACTCTTTGCATGAGGCGGCCAAAGTACTGGAGTTTCAGCTTCAGCATCATTCCTTCCAAAGAAATCCCAGGGCTGATCTCCTTCAGAATGGACTGGTTGGATCTCCTTGCAGTCCAAGGGACTCTCAAGAGTCTTCTCCAACACCACAGTTCAAAAGCATCAATTCTTCAGCGCTCAGCCTTCTTCACAGTCCAACTCTCACATCCATACATGAACCACAGGAAAAACCATAGCCTTGACTAGACGAACCTTTGTTGGCAAAGTAATGTCTCTGCTTTTGAATATGCTATCTAGGTTGGTCATCACTTTCCTTCCAAGGAGTAAGCGTCTTTTAATTTCATGGCTGCAGTCACCATCTGCAGTGATTTTGGAGCCCAGAAAAATAAAGTCTGACACTGTTTCCACTGTTTCCCCATCTATTTCCCATGAAGTGATGGGACCAGATGCCATGATCTTTGTTTTCTGAATGTTGAGCTTTAAGCCAACTTTTTCACTCTCCACTTTCACTTTCATCAAGAGGCTTTTGAGTTCCTCTTCACTTTCTGCCATAAGGGTGGTGTCATCTGCATATCTGAGGTTATTGATATTTCTCCCGGCAATCTTGATTCCAGCTTGTGTTTCTTCCAGTCCAGCGTTTCTCGTGATGTACTCTGCATATAAGTTAAATAAGCAGGTGACAATATACAGCCTTGACGAACTCCTTTTCCTATTTGGAACCAGTCTGTTGTTCCATGTCCAGTTCTAACTGTTGCTTCCTGACCTGCATACAGATTTCTCAAGAGGCAGGTCAGGTGGTCTGGTATTCCCATCTCTTTCAGAATTTTCCACAGTTTATTGTGATCCACACAGTCAAAGGCTTTGGCATAGTCAAGAAAGCAGAAATAGATGTTTTTCTGGAACTCTCTTGCTTTTTCCATGATCCAGCAGTTGTTGGCAATTTGATCTCTGGTTCCTCTGCCTTTTCTAAAACCAGCTGGAACATCAGGAAGTTCACGGTTCACATATTGCTGAAGCCTGGCTTGGAGAATTTTGAGCATTACTTTACTAGTGTGTGAGATGAGTGCAATTGTGCGGTAGTCTGAGCATTCTTTGGCATTGCCTTTCTTTGGGATTGGAATGAAAACTGACCTTTTCCAGTCCTATGGCCGCTGCTGAGTTTTCCAAATATGTTGGCATATTGAGTGCAGCACTTTCACAGCATCATCTTTCAGGATTTGAAATAGCTCAACTGGAATTCCATCACCTCCACTAGCTTTGTTCGTAGTGATGCTTTCTAAGGCCTACTTGACTTCACATTCCAGGATGTCTGGCTCTCGATGAGTGATCACACCATCGTGATTATCCGGGTCGTGAAGATCTTTTTTGTACAGTTCTTCTGTGTATTCTTGCAACCTTTTCTTAATATCTTCTGCTTCTGTTAGGTCCATACCATTTCTGTCCTTTATCGAGCTCATCTTTGCATGAAATGTTCCCTTGGTATCTCTGATTTTCTTGAAGAGATCTCTAGTCTTTCCCATTCTGTTGTTTTCCTCTATTTCTTTGCATTGATCGCTGAGGAAGGCTTTCTTATCTCTTCTTGCTATTCTTTGGAACTCTGCATTCAGATGCTTATATCTTTCCTTTTCTCCTTTGCTTTTCACTTCTCTTCTTTTCACAGCTATTTGTAAGGCCTCCCCGGACAGTCATTTTGCTTTTTTGCATTTCTTTTCCATGGGGATGGTCTTGATCCCTGTCTCCTGTACAATGTCACGAACCTCATTCCATAGTTCATCAGGCACTCTATCTATCAGATCTAGGTCCTTAAATCTATTTCTCACTTCCACTGTATAATCATAAGGGATTTGATTTAGGTCATACCTGTATGGTCTAGTGGTTTTCCCTACTTTCTTCAATTTAGGTCTGAATTTGGCAATAAGGAGTTCATGGTCTGAGCCACAGTCAGCTCCTGGTCTTGTTTTTGCTGATTGTATACAGCTTCTCCATCTTTGGCTGCAAAGAATATAATCAATCTGATTTCGGTGTTGACCATCTGGTAATGTCCATGTGTAGAGTCTTCTCTTGTGTTGTTGGAAGAGGGTGTTTGCTATGACCAATGCATTTTCTTGACAAAACTCTATTAGTCTTTGCCCTGCTTCGTTCCATATTCCAAGGCCATATTTGCCTGTTACTCCAGGTGTTTCTTGACTTCCTACTTTTGTATTCCAGTCCCCTATAATGAAAAGGACATCTTTTTTGGGTGTTAGTTCTAAAAGGTCTTGTAGGTCTTCATAGAACCGTTCAACTTCAGCTTCTTCAGCGTTACTAGTTGGGGCAGACTTGGATCACTGTGATATTGAATGGTTTGCCTTGGAAATGAACAGAGATCATTCTGTCATTTTTGAGATTGCATCCAAGTACTGCATTTTGGAGTCTTTTGTTGACCATGATGGCTACTCCATTTCTTCTGAGGGATTCCTGCCCGCAGTAGTAGATATAATGGTCATCTGAGTTAAAACCATCCATTCCAGTCCATTTTAGTTCACTGATTCCTAGAATGTCGACATTCACTCTTGCCATCTCTTGTTTGACCACTTCCTATTTGCCTTGATTCATGGACCTGACATTCCAGGTTCCTACGAACAAAGCTAGTGGAGGTGATGGAATTCCAGTTGAGCTATTCCAAATCCTGAAAGATGATGCTGTGAAAGTGCTGCACTCAATATGCCAGCACATTTGGAAAACTCAGCAGTGGCCACAGGACTGGAGAAGGTCAGTTTTCATTCCAATCCCAAAGAAAGGCAATGCCAAAGAATGCTCAAACTACCACACAATTGCACTCATCTCACATGCTAGTAAAGTAATGCTCAAAATTCTCCAAGCCAGGCTTCAGCAATATGTGAACCGTGAACTTCCTGATGTTCCAGCTGGTTTTAGAAAAGGCAGAGGAACCAGAGATCAAATTGCCAACAACCGCTGGATCATGGAAAAAGCAAGAGAGTTCCAGAAAAACATCTATTTCTGCTTTCTTGACTATGCCAAAGCCTTTGACTGTGTGGATCACAATAAACTGTGGAAAATTCTGAAAGACATGGGAATACCAGACCACCTGATCTGCCTCTTGAGAAATTTGTATGCAGGTCAGGAAGCAACAGTTAGAACTGGACATGGAACAACAGACTTGTTCCAAATAGGAAAAGGAGTACGTCCAGGCTGTATATTGTCACCTGCTTATTTAACTTATATGCAGAGTACATCATGAGAAACGCTGGGCTGGAAAAAACACAAGCTGGAATCAAGATTGCTGGGAGAAATATCAATAACCTCAGATATGCAGATGACACCACCCTTATGGTAGAAAGTGAAGAGGAACTCAAAAGCCTCTTGATGAAAGTGAAAGTGGAGAGTGAAAAAGTTGGCTTAAAGCTCAACATTCAGAAAACAAAGATCATGGCATCTGGTCCCATCACTTCATGGGAAATAGATGGGGAAACAGTGGAAACAGTGTCAGACTTTATTTTTCTGGGCTCCAAAATCACTGCAGATGGTGACTGCAGCCATGAAGTTAAAAGACGCTTACTCCTTGGAAGGAAAGTGATGACCAACCTAGATAGCATATTCAAAAGCAGAGACATTACTTTGCCAACAAAGGTCCGTCTAGTCAAGGCTATGGTTTCTCCAGTGGTCATGTATGGATGTGAGAGTTGGACTGTGAAGAAGGCTGAGCGCTGAAGAATTGATGCTTTTGAACTGTGGTGTTGGAGAAGACTCTTGAGAGTCCCTTGGACTGCAAGGAGATCCAACCAGTCCATCCTGAAGGAGATCAGCCCTGGGATTTCTTTGGAAGGAATGATGCTGAAGCTGAAACTCCAGTACTTTGGCCGCCTCATGCAAAGAGTTGACTCATTGGAAAAGACTCTGATGCTGGGAGGGATTGGAGGCAGGAGGAGAAGGGGACGACAGAGGATGAGATGGCTGGATGGCATCACGAACTCGATGGATGTGAGTCTGAGTGAACTCCGGGAGTTGGTGATGGACAGGGAGGCCTGGCGTACTGCGATTCATGGGGTCACAAAGAGTCGGACATGACTGAGGGACTGATCTGATCTCATCTGATGCAATATTGCTCTTTACAGCATCGGACCTTGCTTCTATCACCAGTCACATCCACATCCCTTCATTCTTTCTTTTTTTTTTTCCCTTCATTCTTTTTGGAGTTATTTCTCCACTGATCTCCAGTAGCATATTGGGCACCTACTGACCTGGGGAGTTTCTCTTTCAGTATCCTATCATTTTGCCTTTTCATACTGTTCATAGGGTTCTCAAGGCAAGAATACTGAAGTGGTTTGCCATTCCCTTCTCCAGTGGACCACATTCTGTCAGATCTCTCCACCATGACCCACCCATCTTGGGTTGTTGCCCCACGGGCATGGCTTAGTTTCATTGAGTTAGACAAGGCTGTGGTCCTAGTGTGATTAGATTGACTAGTTTTCTGTGAGTATGGTTTCAGTGAGTCTGCCCTCTGATGCCCTCTTGCAACACCTACCATCTTACTTGGGTTTCTCTTACCTTGGGCGTGGGGTATCTCTTCACGGCTGCTCCAGCAAAGTGCAGCCGCTGCTCCTTATGTTGGACGAGGGGTATCTCCTCACCGCCGCCGTTCCTGACCTTCAACGTGGAATAGCTCCTCTAGGCCCTTTTGCGCCTGCGCAGCCACCGCTCCTTGGACGTGGGGTTGGTCCTCCCGGCACTGCTGCCTCGCTGTGATCAGTTTCATTCAGAGAGCGTTCTGGTGTGAAATGAAATATTTCCTGCAGTACCAATGAGCAAGAGATGTCCCAGCTATCCATGATTCCCCACTCTCCAAATCTGAACTTCCGAGCCATGCCAAAAGGTGGCGCCACTCCCTACATGCGGAACTCAAGGATGTCACAGTCAGGATTGATTACAGTCCTGCAGTGTGCCCTAAGGGAATTCAAGAGACGGATACCTATGTAAAAATGCAGGATTCTGGTCCCAGATAGCTGAGATGCATGTGAAAGGAATGACTTCAATAATCCCAGACACTCCTGGTGGCTCAGGCAGTAAAGAACTTGCCTGCATTGCAGGAGACTCACGTTTAATCCCTGGGTCAGGAAGATCCCCTGGAGAAGGGAGTGGCAACCCACTCCAGTATTCTTGCCTGGAGAATCCCATGAACAGAGGAGTCTGGCAGAACTGATCAACTAACACGATCACTTGCTTTCACTTGCATCTTCCCATACATAGAAGAATGCTAAATTCCTTAACGTGATCTTTGGTTTTCTTTACTTAACAATAATATTTGATGTTCAGACCACCTGCCCTCTTTGTTGCAAGCTTGTTTATAGCCTGACTCCCTCTCCCACCTCAGAGCAGTCTCTCAGGGCTACCTGAAGTGCTGTCTCCCAGGCTCGGAGTCCCTAAGGTTCCCACCGAATAAAATAACTATCTAAGGCTGTGACTAGTTGACTCTGGAAGAGGCAAAGTCAAGCTGATCGGTGGTTGCCAGGCGATAAGCCCTGCGGAAGGAGCCTGGGGAGCTCTGAGTACTGGACCACAGAGCTGGGAGAGATGCCACCAACAGAGGCTCCAGGAGGAGCCAGCCCTGCCCACAACTGACCCCCAGAACTATGAAACAATTTGTTCCTGTTGTTTGAGCCATGCAGTTTGTGGTCATTTGTTAGAGAAGCCCTAGGAAATGAACGTGTATATGTGCTCAGTTCAGTTCAGTTCAGTCGCTCAGTCATGTCCGACTCTTTGCAACCCCATGAACAGCAGCACGCCAGGCCTCCCTGTCCATCACCAACTCTCAGTTGTGTCCAATTCTTTGCGACCTCGTGGTCTATAGCCCACCAGGCTCCTCTGTCCTTGGAATTTCCCAGGCAAGAATACTGGAGTGGGTTGCCATGCCCTCTTCCAGAGAATCTTCCCAACCCAGGGATCGAACCCACATCTCTTGTGTATCCTGGGCTGGCAGGCAGATTCTTTACCGCCACAGCACCACCTGGGAAGCCCAAAGGAAATGAATACCCACCAATAAAACGTCATTTTTTTTTAAGTTGAGGAAAAAAAAAAAACTTGGAAATAACAGGCTAAATGAAAAAAGCAAGTTTCAGAACAATGTATTCAGTGTAAAACATTTTATAGGAAGGTTTTTAAAGGCCCCAAACAATACAGCTTATTGTTCATAGGCTTTGCATATGTTGAAATCACCGGGAGGTGCCCTGGTCTGGAAGTGCACCAACCCCTTGGTTGCCTTGATGGAGGGGGTGGAGCATTCTGCCGGCTTCCCCCACCCAGCGGAGTCCTTGTGAGGCCTGCAGAGGCTTCCCCAAGGAGGAAATGCCAAGATTTGGAACACTAGGCACGGGAGAGCATTCAGGGCTAAGCCCAGGCTTGGAGGCTAAAGGAGGCGGGCTTGCTTGAGGGCCACCTGGTGACCAGAGGACTGGATATCTTCCCTTCTTTTATCTGAACCTGTCCCAGTATCGCTAGGGCTTCCCTGCGGCCACTCTGTCCCTCTTCTCCATCTTCACCTGGAATCAGCAAGGAGCCTGCAGGCCAGATTCAAATGCCCCAAGAATGAGCTTGTCCGGGAGGCAGGCAAGCTGGGATGAAGCGCTGGTCACGCAGGCATAGACAAATCACTTTTCCTCCCTGAGCTGGTAAACTGTGAATGGTCATGACCTCACAGGGCCATGAGGATGGAATACATTGTAATATTAACACATATGGTGAGTCACTTCTTATGGCCCTGCTGAGCACCAGCGCAGCCTAAGTGCTCGCACCTTACCTTCACCCTCATTCAACTGTCAGAACTCCATTAGCTGGGGACTGTGATCACCTCCATTCTATAGATGGGGAAACTGAGGGCAGCTGAATGACTCAGACACACACAGCCGGGATCTAGACTGAAGCCATGCAATGCCAGCACCTGTGAGCTACACTCTGTGATGTGTTGTTTTATTGGTTCATTTCTAGTTTACATAGGTCTACACCTCCGCCAACCTCCTGGGGTGGACTGTGAACCTCCTAGGAGTAGAGCCTTCATGACTTGTCTCCAGGGGAGCCCAGCCACTGCCCAGTAGGACTGGGGCTCAGGGAAGGCATGCTGAGTGTGGGTGTGGTATAGGCGGAGCCCTGGGTGATCCTGGCATTTGGAGGGAGTTGCGCAGCAGCACAGAGGCAAGGCTGGGGTGCCTCCACCCCGCTGAAGTCCACCAGGTTGTCACCCAGGTGCTGTGGAAGAATGTGGTGGCTTTACCAGGTGAGGCAGCCCACAGACCACTTTGCGATGGAACTGGTGGTGCCCCTGCTCTATGCTGGCAGGAAACCCTGTCCCAGCCCAGGACGCAGGAGTCCCAGCCTGGAACTGTCCCTCACATCCAATTCCCCACAAGTCAGGAGTCCCAGCTCCCATCCTCCTCCTGTTTTTCTAAGACTCAGCCAGACAGGACCCCAGTTCTCCAAGGCTCAGAAACCCTGACACACCCACAGTCAGAGGGGCAGGGGACCCAGCCAGTACTGGCTGGCAAAAGCTGATATGGACGTCTCTGCCCATCTCCACATTCAAAGATGTCATGTCAGTAGCTTGAAATCAGCCTTGGGGCTTTCCCTGGTGGTACAATAGTTGAGAATCGCACTTCTAGGACTTCCCTGGTGGCACAGTGGATAAGAATCTGCATGCCAATGCAGGGGACACGGGTCCTATCCCCGGTCTGGGAAGATTCTAACTGCCTTGGAGTAACTAAGCCCGTGTGTGACAACTTTTGATCCTGTGTGCTGCAACTACTGAAGACCGTGTGCCTAGAGACGATGCTCTGCTACAAGGGAAGCCACCTCAATGGAAGCCTGTGCACCACAATGAGGAGTAGCCCCGCTCTTCGCAACTAGGGAAAGTCTGGGCACAGCAACAAAGACCCAGTGCAACCAAAATAAATAAATTTTAAAAAAAGAAAAAAGAATCATGCTTCGACTGCAAGAGGCATGGGTTCGATCCCTGGTTAGGGAAGTAAGATCCACATGCTGCCAAGTGCTGCCAAAAAAAAGAAAGAAAGAAAAATGTAATCAGCTTTGGAGGGAGTATTTATAGCACAGAAATGGGCAGAATTAACAAGTCAAGGCTTTCTCTTTCCCCTGATAGCCTGTTATTAAAGACTTACTAACACCACTGCTCCCAGCCCTCCATCTGTCCCCACTCACTAGGCCAGGAGCCCCTTTCACAGGGACCCAGGGAGCCCTGGAAATCTGAGGAGACTCTCGAGAAGCCACCAGGTCATGGCTGGGGCATCGCCTGCAAGCCCCAGGCTGCCCTGGGCTCAACCCTGGAACTCAGCCATGGGTTCTCCCAGTCTCCTCACCCCGTCCTCTGCCGGTGACTCTGCAGCCTAGGAGCCGATAGCCTCAGGTTGGGAGGAGCACAGGCTAACGTGTGATTATGGGCAAGTCACTTCAGCCGTCTTCACCTGCCACACAGGAATCAGCCTAAGAAGTCACACCTGTGCTGCTCACGTTCAACTTCTGTCCATGTGACCCCAAGCAAGATAGATCCTTGCTAGGCCTCAGTTTCCTCATCTGTAAAACGGGGATAATGGTAGTTCCTGCTTCATGAGGATGTCATGAAAGTAAATAAGAGCTTTCTTAGCAGAGTGCTTAATACCCGCTAGATTTGCTGCTGTCGTTAGTAATGTCCTATCTCACAGGGCAGTTGTGAGGGGAAAGGGAACCGACGTCTATGTTCAGCGTAGGGTGTGCACACAGCAGGTGCTCGATTAATGGGCCCTGTCCTTTTCGGCGGCAGCAAAATGGGTCAGCTGCTCTGACCTGGGTGGAGTTGCCTTTCTTTAGGCCCCACCTGGCCATTCCGGCCACCAGGGGGCGCCCCGTGGCCCCGCCCCTCACCTGTGCGGGTGGTGCACCCGGCGCCGCCCCCGGAAGAGGGTATCCGGGGCCGCGGGGACCTCGGAGGCAGCCGGGCGTCGTCGGGTGAGAGCCGAGGGGGCGCGAGGACAGGGGCCATTTCGAGCTTCGGGCGGACCGGGCCGGGCCAAACGGGCGCGGGCCGATGGGGCGGGCAGGGGTGGCCGGGCCGGACTCTGGGGACCGGGAAACCCCGGGAGCGGGCAGGAAGGAAGGCGGGAAGGCTGTGGCTGGGCTTCCGACGCCGAGGGTTGGGGGTCGAGAGGCTGGTGTCCCCGACGCCCGGTGGGGGTGCTAAGAGCTGGTAGCTCAGTGCGGGGAGGGGCGAAGAGGCGGGATGCCCCCGAGTCCCAGAGCGGGCTGGACCCGCAGGGGCCACGTCGGGGAGACCCCCGGTCCGTCCGGGGGCAGTTGAGCTGGGAAGACCGCGGATGCCTGGGTCCTGCGGAGAGGCCTGGGGTTTGGCACCTGCCAAGAGGAGGAAGGGAAAAGTCAGGTGTTTGTGTGTGTGTGTGTGTGCGCCCGCACTCACAGTGGGTGAGGAAGCCCCAGGCATGTTGGTGGGGGGTAATATGGGGAAAAGGCCAGGGAACCCCATGGGTCCCCTCCCTCCTGAGCCCCAGAGCCCTTGAATTGCGGCCTCTGGCGGCCCTGGGGGAGCGCCGCCAGGCTCCTTCCCCAGGGCCGGGCGGGAAGTAAACAGAAACCTGGAGTGGCCAGAAGGCAGTGCCCGGCGCGGGCACAACCTGTTACCTCCCCGGGTGGCTGGGAACTGGGGCCCTGGGCCAGCGGTCCAGAAGCAGCGGGCTGAGGGTCTGGGGACCTGAGGAAATAGGGGAACAAGGACGGGGGCGCTGGAGGCCAGGGAACATGGGCCTGGGCTTCTGGAAGGGGAGGGGGCTGGACTTCTGAGGGGTAAGGGGTTAGGACACCTACGTTCCCAAGGCCCTGGATTCTTGGGAGAAGAGGCTGGATTTATCTCTTGAGTCCTGAGTCCCAAGAACCCGGGTTCGGGGCAGAGTTTCCCAGCTGGTGAACCAAAACAGCTGGGGCCTAGGGAAGAGGAAGCGGGGGTGGAGGCGAGCGGTGCGGTGGCTGGGGTGGGCTGTGGTCCTGGAGCACTGGGACAAGTTCCCGGGGGCAGAAACCATCCACCAGAGGCAGGAGCCCGGGCAGCTCTCTTCCTGCTTCTCCCTGCCTCAGTTTACCCTGGGGACATTAACGGAACTGGGAGAACAAGACACAGATCATTAACCCTTCTTGGCCCGGAAGACTCAGAGGGCCAGTGGCAGGTGAAGAATTTCAAGAGAGCCGCGTCTTGGCCAGCGGGGGGGGGCAAACCCCTTTGGGTTGCAGAGGAGGAGTCCTGTCGCCACCTCTCCTCACAGCCCTACTTGCCCCTACAGATGCTGCCAGTGCCATGAACTCCCCAGAAGGGCCCAGCTTTCCGGCCGGGCTGCTCTCAGGGGGCGCCTCCCCCAGCGGTGATGAGGGCTTCTTCCCCTTTGTGCTGGAGCGGCGGGACTCATTCCTGGGAGGGGGCCCAGGGCCTGAGGAGCCAGAGGACCTGGCCTTGCAGCTGCAGCAAAAGGAGAAAGACCTGCTGTTGGCAGCGGAGCTTGGCAAGATGCTTCTGGAGCGCAATGAGGAGCTGCAGCGGCAGCTGGACACGCTGAACGCCCAGCGTGCTGAGCGTGAAGAAGTGAGCTGGCAGCAGAGGGCAGGGCTGGGGGGTGGAGGACAGGGGGTAGGGACCAGGTAGGGGGCAGAGGGACGAAAGCAGGGTTGCCTCTGGAACAGCAGTCCAGGGCTGGGACCAGTCTCCCTGGCAGTGTTGCCAAATGGTTAAGAACATGGGCTCCGGGACAACCCAGTGGTCCAGCGTTTGGGACTCTGTGTTTCCAATGCAGGGATGCAGTTTCCATCCCTGACTGGGGAACTAAAGGTCCCACAGGCTGCCCACTGCAGAGAAAAGAACACAGGCTCCAAGGGCAAGGCAGGACCCGAGTTCAGATCCCTGCCAGGCTGTGTGACCTTGAGCAAGCCGCTGGCCCTCTCTGAACCTTGGGTCTGGCTCCTCAGCAGTATTGCACAAACCCCAGCCAACAGATCCTAGGCACTCTCTCCCTGTCTGGCTCTGGGCTAAGCACTTTCCACTCATGATCTTGGCCAATTCTCACTCAGCTCTGGGAGATACACATGGTTCCCTCCGCCCATGCTGTGGCCACTCTCACCCTGGGAGTCACATCTGGCCCCCTACACACCCAGGACACCACTGACTCCTGTATCCATGTTGTCGGCCCCACACCCTCCCCACTTGGCCACCTAATGGGCATCTCAACAGAAGTGGCACCGGATTCCGTGGTCCCATCGCCTGCTGCCCGCCCCAGCTTCCCACCGCAGGGCCCCAGCCTGAGCATCTCCGCGACCTCTTTCCTCCCACACTGGCAAGTCCTGTTGATTCTTTTTTGAAACTAGACACCAAGTCTTCTCACTTCTCATCATCTCTCCAAGCTGGCCACAGTGCCATCATCTCTGCACCAGACACAGCAGCTGCCTCCTCACTGGTCCCCAGCTTCCACCTTGCCCCTTGAGCTCCTTGTCCACGGGGTAGCCAAAGGGATCTTCTAAAACTGCAAATCAGATCATTTCAGTCTTTGCCCAGAATCTCCCAATGGCTTCCCCTCATTTAGAATGAAACCAAAAGTTCTCACCAGGGCCTAAACGTCCTAAGTGAGCCCCCCGACCTCATCTCAGCCACGTGGCCCCTCCTCTGAGGGGGCCTTTTTTCAGTTCCCTGAGCAACCCACACTTAGGGCCTCAGGGCCTTTGCACCTGCTGTTCCTTGGTGTAGCCCTCTTCTTGCCCTACAGGAGTCAACTTAGACACCACTTCCTCCTGAAGGAGCCCCCACCGCATCTCACTCCTCTTCATCACTTCTCAGGGTTTCTTTAGAGCCCTCAATGTGCCCCTCTCCGAAACTGCCTGGTTCAAATGTGTTCATTTGCCTCTGGACTCTAAGCTGTTTCAGGCAGTGAATTTGGTGGTTTCACTTACTGCTGATAGCCAGACCCCAAAATGGGGCAAGCTCAGGAAATATTGGATGGATGAATAGATGGATGGATGGATGGCTAGATGGATGGATGGGACTTGGAGGTGTTAGGGAGCTTGCCTGACCACAAAGCAGAAGCGGAGCTGGGCATTGGCCAGAGCAATAGGGCAACAGGACCCCAGACTGGTGGGCTAATCCTAGAGCTGTGTTGTCCACACCCCCCGCTGCCCCACGGTATTTGGTTAACGATTTGTCTGTCTGGGTTAGAATCCCTGCTCTAGTAACTCACTGTGTGTCCTTGGGCAAGGCATTTAACCTCTCTGAGGCCCAGTTTCTTCATCTGTAAAATGAAGATGTTAAAGATTTTAAAGGCTTCCCTGGTGGCTCAGCGGCAGGACCTGTGGGTTCAATGCCTGGGTCAGGAAGATCGCCTGGGGAATGAAATGGCAACCAGCTCCAGGATTCTCATTTGGGAAATTCCGTGGACAGAGGAGCTTTGCAGGCTACAGTCTATGGGGTTGCAAGAGTCGGACACGACTTGGTGACTAAACACCAACAAAAGGATTCTAATTCCCGTGGAGTAAAGACAATAATATAGGTGAAGCCCTAGCAGGAGGGCTTGCTAATCGTCACAGCAGCTATGGTAGTGTCACCGTCCTGCATGGAGTCTACAGAGGGGTGAGCGGGCAGACGCTGGCCTCTGACTTGCCCGCCTCCCCAAGCTGGTCCTCTGGGTGTGCCAGGAGCGTCCCCCCACTGGTTATACAGGTTCTGGGGGAGGGCGGGCAGAGGCGTGGGGCCGGGTGCGGCTGCCCAGGGTTAATTAGAGGGAGCTGGCCAGGAGGAGCTGGGGGAGAGGGGTTGAGCAGAGGCGGGATCTCCAGAGCACACAGCTGTGTGAGGCCATGGGCCGGGGCTTCAATTCTGCCAGACTCAGGCGCCATAAACGGCGCCTGCAACCTCGGGCCCAGAAGCCCCGGCGGCAGCCAGAGGTGAGTGGGCACCGGGGAGCCTCGCCCAACTCAGGCCCAGGGTCAGCCCCTCCAGAAACCGCTCTATGGCTCCTCTGCCTCCTCTACTATCCGAGGCTGCGTCTTGCCCCCCTGCCCGCTCCCCCCAGCTCTGTCCTGTCTCTGGCTCTCAGGCCTGCCTCAGACCCCCTGAGACACCGCCCCACCCAGGTCTCTGCCTGTTGTTCTGTGTCCCCTCCAGTCTCACTGTTCCCTCTCTGTCTCCGCCCCTCTGTCCCGGCTCTACAGCAGCTGCAGCAGGAGAACCATGAACTGCGCCGGGGCCTGGCAGCCCGGGGAGCCGAGTGGGAGGCCAGGGCAGTGGAACTGGAGAGGGACGTGGAGGCCCTTAGGGCCCAGCTCGGGGAGCAGCGTTCTGAGCAGCAGGACAGTGGCCGGGAGCGGGCTCGGGCCCTCAGTGAACTTGGCGAACAGAACCTCCGGCTCAGCCAGCAGCTGGCCCAGGTGGGACGACCCTGACCCTGGGTCCCTCGGCAAGGAGGGGGCGGACACCCGGTCCTGGTGGGGGTGGGTGCGCTGGGCCCAGTCCTGGTGGGGGTGGTTGCACTGGCCCAGGCTGGATGGCCCTGACCCTGGGTTCCATAGCAAGGAGGGGCGGACGTCTGGGGATGGAAGTGCTGGGCCTGTTGCTGCGTGGGCCAGCTGAGGACTCTGTTGATCCCCAACCCCATCCCCAGGCCTCACAGACTGAGCAGGAGCTTCAGCGGGAACTGGACAGCCTTCAAGGGCAGTGCCAGGCTCAGGCCCTGGCTGGGGCAGAGCTGAGGACGCGGCTGGAGAGTCTGCAGGGGGAGGTGAGTGCCAACTGGGGCCGGGGGTCTGTTAAGCGGGAAAGGCTGGCCTGGGGGCTGTCTGGGCCCAGCCTTGCCCTCCCACTCTTAGCTCTGATGGGCTTTTCCCCAGAATCAGATGCTCCAGAGTCGCCGGCAGGACCTGGAGGCCCAGATTCGAGGTCTGCGTGAGGAGCTGGAGAAGGGACGGGGCAAGCTGCAGGCCACCCATGAGGAGCTGCTGTTGCTGCGGCGGGAGAGGCGAGAGCACGGTCTAGAGGTGGCTGGCAGGGCTGGGGTGGGTGGGCGAGTCAGGCTGGGGACCTGGACCATTGCCTTGGGGCCTCCTGGGAGAAGACCCCAGAGTTGGGTCACCGGGAGCCCTAGCAGCCGGGCCAGAAGGGCAAAGGCATTAGCACAAGGGCAAGTGGGAGCCACAGAGACTGACTGGGGCTGGTGGTTCTAGGATGCATCAGAGACCAGCAGCTGGAGGCCAGGGATGGGCCCGAGGCGAGAGCTCCCCATCGGAGGTGATGGGGACCTGGACCAGGTCTGGGTGTGAAAACAGAGGAAAGAAAATGGAAGGAGGCAGTATGCCTTGATGTTTGAGATCTTAGAAGGTTGCGCTTGCTTTGAGGTCAGATTACCAGGGTTCTTATCCCAGGGTCCCTCCCTACTATTGTGGGACACCAGCCTCAGTTTCCCCATCTGTGAGATGGGTGCATGATGCATGGCTGCGGGAAGGGTGTGATACGTTCAGCAGGTCGCCTGGCTGAGAAGAGAGGATCAGTCAGGGCCAGGTGACAGCTTTAGTAAGAAGGTGGGCCGGCCCGGTCAGGGACGGGGCGGGGCTTTTCCAGGTGACCGGATGGGGCGGGACTGGAGGGAGGGTGACTGGAGGCTTTGAAGTCTGGGTACTTGTCGGGGCCCTGCTCTATAGGTGAGGCAAGTGGCATGTGCCGAGGGGGACTGCGGGTCCCACGGCCGCCCCGCGCTGTGGGAGCGGGAGCAGACTTCGGCGCTGGGCCGGGCGGACGCCGGGGGATGCCTGACTCCCGCGGCGCGCTGGCGCCCCCTGTCGGCCGGCGGTGGGGGCATCCGGGTGACGCTCACGCTTTCGCTCGTCTGCCGCAGCTGGAACGCGCACGCTCCGAGACTGAGGAGGCGCTGAGCGCGCTGCGGAGGCTGCAGCGGCGCGTCTCGGAGCTGGAGGAGGAATCGCGCCTCCAGGACGCCGACCTCTCGGGAGCCTCGCTGCAGTTAGAGCTCGCCCACAGCCTAGACAGCGACCAGGACCAAAACCAGAACACGGACAGAAGCGGAGGTGCTCTGGTGAGCGAGCTCTCAGCCCACCAGGCTCCACACTCACCATCCCGGAGGGCTGCAGACTCCGCCCCTCCTTTTTTATCCCTAGAAGGTTTGACACTGCCCTGATCTATTTCTTTGGTGGACAGACCACTCTATCCCCGGAGACCCAAGAAGCATCCAGCCAGCAGCGTTCGCCCGAAGAGGAGAGGTTGGAGCCTCCCAGGAAGGGAACATCCCTGAGCCCAGAGGAGATATTGGGAGAAGAGGAGGAGGAAGTGTTCCGGTTACAGGTCGAGGTAGGGGGAGCATAGTATTGGATGCAAAGCTCCTCTCAATGTCAGTTTCTCTTTCCCATCTACACCGCCAAGCCTTTCCCCACGAATCCCTCTCTACTTGAATACTCCTTCATCCCTACAAACTTGCCATCAAGTTTCAACAGCCAGCCTGTATGTCACCTCCTCCAGGAAGACTTCCTGAACTACACTCCCCCTTAAGTCCCATCTCCTCCATGTATCTTTCCTGCAGGCTTAGACCATCCATCTAACCCCGACCCACCCCACCCCGCTAGGCATTCAGAAGATTCATCTCCAGCACAGGATCATTAGCTGTCAGGGTTGTTTGTGGAGCAGGTAGAGATGCGAGGTGGGAGGTACCGGAAGGCAGCGAACTAGAGTCTGGACTTCCTTGAGGAGCAAGCGCTGCGACAACCAAGGGGCCTAACTGCCTCTCTGTATTTTACCCTGGCCGCAGATGGCGATGCAGCAGGCAGAGCTACAGTCCCTGCGGGAGGAACTGCAAAGGCAGAAGGAACTGCGGGTGCAGGACCCCGAGGAGGCCTTAAGCAGCGCCCTCTCGGACCGAGACGAGGCCGTGAACAAGTAAGCATCTGCAACCATTCACCACCGCCCGGGGGCCCTCTGACTTCCCTCGTTTCGTATTAGTGGTCTCACTTCCGCCTGGGCCCAGGACCCCCCTATCACCCCTGCACGCTGAAGCCCCAGCGTCCTCGGACCTGCTCTTTGCCCCTCGCCTGCAGGGTCCTGGAACTGTCCCTGGAGCTCAGCCGCGTTTCTCTGGAGCGGGACTCCCTCTCCCGGGAGCTGCTTCGCACCATCCGCCAGAAGGTGGCGCTGACTCAAGAGCTGGAGGCCTGGCAGGTGAGGGGCGGGGCGCATGGGGCCGACAGGGAGGGGCCGGTGGGGGCGGGGCCGGACGCTGACCCGCCCCGCCGGCCCGCCCACAGGACGACATGCAGGTGGTCATCGGCCAGCAGCTGCGCTCGCAACGCCAGCAAGAGCTGAGTGCGGCCACCTCCGCCCCGCGCCCCGCCCCAACGCGCTTCTCCCTGCGCCTGAGCCCTGGGCCTGCCGGCGGCTTCTTCAGCACCCTCTTCCGAAGGACCTGAGCGCCGGGAACAGGCAGGGCTGGCTTTGCCCTCTTGGCTCACTTTCCTTTTCTGGCCAACGGAGCGATGGGTCCCGATTGTCTGCCAAAGGCAGCTGGTGCCCTCCCCTCCCTTGGAGGCTGGGCAAGGGCTCACTGGGAGCAGGGGCCAGCTTTGGGGGCCAGAGACCCCAGACGGGTGGCAGGGGCACGTGTGGCAGAGCTGTTTATCAAATCTATATAAATCTATCTTTTCTAGGCATTAAGCCCCCTGGCCCTCAGCTGCGGGTCGGGGATGGGGGTGGGTATTTATGTATCAAGATCAGACAGAGTAATATATAAATCATTACACCGACTTGGCCTCTGTTCTTGGGAAGAAAGCACATTGAAAAAAAAAGCCACTAATTTTATTTGTATAAAAAAAAGAAGAAAACACTGTGAACCCCTGAGATGGAGGTGGAGACGCTGTTGGAGGTCAGAAGGACAGAGAGAAAGCTCGGTAGCCCAGATTAGTGAAGACGTCCACTCTGCAGCTGTTGCCCGCAGCTGTCAGGACCTAGAAACAACAGGGGAGTGACTGACCTGCCCCAACACCCTGGCCTCCCAGGGTCCCCACCACCCCTGCCCGGACCTACCTTGCACTCAGGGGCTGCTGGTTGCTGGTTGAGGCTGAGGCTTAGCAGTCCCGGGGAGGAGCCAGGCACTTGGGCCTTGAGCTCCCCACTCAGCTGCCACTGGTTGACACAGCGGCCCTGTCCAGCTGATAGAATCTGTGGAAGACGGAGAGAGCTCAGAGTTCAGGGCTGGAGGAAGAGCGGGGCAGGGACAGCAGAAACAAGACAGAGGGCCTCACCAGGTCCTGGTAGAAGGTGACGTGCTTCTGTGGCGCCCGCATGGGGAAGACGGTGGTGGGTGTGGAGGATCGGAGGTGCCAGAGGGTGAGTGCTGGGCCTCCTCCGCAGACCTGGGCAGAAAGATGGGGGTCCCCAGTTACTGTGAGCCATGGGCCCTCAGCCAGACAAGGCCCGAGCTGCCACCCCAGCCTGCATGCTGCCTGGCTCACCATCCAGTCCGAGTCAGTTGCCAAACATCCGATCCAGCGCCCATTGTGGGGCCTCGAGCACTCCTGGGAGGGAGGAGAACAGAGCAGAAGATGAAGACATCGGAGATGCCCAGGAAGGAAGAAGGGAGGACAGAGCGTGGGGTGTGCCCTCACCTCGTGCTTGTAGACCTCGATTGTCTGGACCTCCTTGGCTGTGCGCAGGTCTGCGGAGGAAGAACCATGAGAGGTATCCTCCTCGCCCCAGCCTCCCTTACCACCAGTCTTCCCTCCAATGCGACATTCCTTACCCCAAAGCCGCACGGCCCCATCCTCGCCGCCCGACAGCACCTCCGGGCTCCGCTCCCGCAGTGCCAAGCAGTGGATGTAGTCCGTGTGGCCCCGGAGGGCCCACTGCAGGGAGAGGGGCAGTGTCAGGACAAGACCCAGGAGGAACACCGTTGCCCCTGCTCCCCCGGCCCTGCTCTCTCACCATGAAGGTCCCTGTCTCAAGGTCCATCGCATGCAGCTGACAGTCTCCCCCCGCCAGGATGAGCAAATTCTCCTGCAGAGGAAGGCGGGATGGAGTCAGAAGTCAGGGTCAAGTCAGGCCAGGGAGAGGGGAAGGATCAAAATCTGGGCCAAAAACAGGACAGGGAAGAGCCCCGAATTTACGAAGGACTCAAACCTTGGGCACGAGAAGCAGAGCATTGATCTCAGGTACTTCCAGGCTGGTCCTGAGGGAAGGAAAGCAGAGTCAACTCTGGTGAGGTGGCACCTTCACCCCCAGGTGCCCTCTGCTCACAGGGCCTGGCTCACCTGTATGGGGGCTGACGACGCCACAGCTCCTTACAGCCCTTCATGGAGAGAAATGCTTGTTGTATAATCGCTGAATCATGTGACTCTCTGTGACCCCATGCACTGGGTGGCCTCAAAGGCTCTCTCTGTGTCTGGGTACCTCGCCCTTCCCCCAGCTCCACACTCACCTTCTTAAGGATCTCCGCCCAAAGCCAGGCCTTCACCTCCCCATCCCCAGCACTCAGCAGATGTCGATCGGTGGAGACCATGCTGTAGACGGGCCCGTCATGGGCTAAAAGGAAGCACAGAAGCTGAGTGACCTCGTCCTGCTCCTGTCATCCACCGTGGGGTCCCCCAAGCCAGACTCAATGCCTGCACCCACCTTGGAAGGTCACCATGGGCTTCTTACTTTCCTCTTTGGCCTCGGAGCTCAAAGCAGCAGACAAGCTGAAGGGAAAGGGGAGAGGGGCCTGAGTGTCAGAAGAAGGGGGCATTAGCCCCCCAGAGGGCCAACTGCCAGAGCTCATGGACAGTGGGGAGCAGGGGCAAGGGTACCTAAAGATAGCTATCTGTCCATAATTGTTGCCAGCTGCCAGGAACTTCCCACAGGGTGAGACGCTCTGGGAGAATATGGTCATGTGCAGCCGCTGCAGGGCCTGAAACACTTCCATCTGTGGAGAGAAGCTGGATGAAGGCAGGCTGGGGCATCCGAGACCTCTGATCCACATACTCCTTCCTGCTTCCCCTGCGCAGTCAGGCCTCCCACCACCCAGTTCTCCTTTGAGACAGCCCACCAAGTGGGCCTTGCCCATATAAGTCCCAGGGGCGGCTCCAGGGAGGTGAGGAAGGGGAGAGCTGAGGCATGATGCCTAGTGGAAATCTGAGCAAAGACTCAGCCTCTCCTCCCGGTTTCCTTAACTGTCAAATAGAGCTCATGGGAGATTTTGTCATGATTGGATGAGCTACTGTACATAGCGTCGCAGTTTCTGTCTTCGCTCAGAAACTGCTTAAAAAACTACTCTACTACTCCAATACAGAAAAACGTACTGACCCCTGATCCGCATCCTGTGACTTTCACGTTAGGCCCCTGAGGTATTTCTGGGTTATCCTCCCTCCCCCGGGTCAGAATCCGATCCCACCAACAGCCCACGCAAAACAGGGCTCAGGGCACGACTCCCTGCCGTGCCCCTTCGGAGCCGGGTGTGAACTACAAATCCCAGAAGGCACTGCGCATCGCCCCCCCTCACCTGACCCAGAGGCACCGCTTGCTGCGCCGCTCGCTCCATCTCGAGAACTAAAAGTCCCAGAGTGCTCCGCCCGCAACGCAGCCTCACGAGTCCGGAAGTACCAGTGGGCGCCTCCCCTTCGCGGTTCCTCACCTACCCGATACTGTTGGCCGGCCGACGTGAAGACGGCCACCGCGTAACCCAAGTCCCAGGAGCAGAGGTGACCACCGAGAAGACACCCCAACACCAAGTGGCGCCCACCGCGACCCCGCTACGTCGGGTCCCCTCCCCCACCCCGCTGAGCAGACCCGCCTTCCAGCTGCGTGCGGTTCTTCTTCCGCGCCTGCGCGGAACCTGGCCGCGCGCGCGCCTAAAGCCACGCCCCACGCGCTGGGTCACGCCCTCAAAGGCTCCGCCCCTGCCGCCTGGATCCCACCCCTCTGCCCGCAGGACCCCGAACCCCAATGATCCTGCAGCAACCCCTGGAGCGAGGCCCCCAGGGTCGGGCCCAGCGCGACCCGCGGGCCGCCTCGGGGGCTTCTGGAGGCCTGGACGCGAGGTGTGTGTGGGTGTGAGGGGCCCTGGGTGGGCCCGGCCCAGGGTCCCAGGAGTTTTGGCTGGGGCCTCGAGCAGGTCTGCAGGATGACACGCGGTGGGGCTAATTGGCAGGGCTTGGGCATAAGCTGAGACAAGGTTGGAGACCTCCGAGGCAGGCTCCTGGATGGTCTGGGAGAGAGGGTGACTTAGACGTCAGCGACAGGCATGGGCCGGGGGGCTGCTGGCTGACGCTGCAGGCTCAGGCGGGCAGATCCTGGGGATGGCGCCAAGAGGGTGGGGTGCTCCTAGCTCTCTTTTCTTCCCAGCTCCCCTCTCCGAGGAGCTGTGCCCATGAGCACCAAGCGGCGCCTGGAGGAGGAGCAGTGAGTTTGGGGGCAGGGAGGGACTCCCATCAAGTCCTCCGTCATCTCAGGTCCCCATCAGGCTACCTCTCCTCTGAATCCCAGCCTTCCTGCCTCCCCGTCTCTCCCCAGGGAGCCCCTGCGCAAGCAGTTCCTGTCCGAGGAGAACATGGCCACCCACTTCTCTCGACTCAGCCTGCACAATGACCACCCTTACTGCAGCCCCCCCAGAGCATTCCCCCCAGCTCTGCCCCCACTCAGGTAGGCACCATCCACAGTCCGCCAGCTGGGCCTTCCAGGGGATCATACCCAGTCCTAGGAGCCCATTTCCAGGCTCTGCCTCACACTGCTATTTTTAGCTTCTCGCCAACCTCTGTTGTTTCCCTACTTGGCTCCTTGGAAGGTGCCAGCAGTCCAGGAGCCCCTGGGGACCTGGACCAGGTGGGGCGTGGCTCTGCCAGGCCAGCCTCTGCCCCTGTGCCCTGTTATTTCCTCTTCCAGAAGCCCTTGCTCTGAGCTGCTTCTCTGGCGCTACCCTGGGAACCTGATCCCTGAGGCTCTCCGGCTGCTGAGGCTGGGGGACACTCCCACCCCCCACTACCCTGCATCCCCAGCTGGGGACATGATGGAGCTCTGAGATCTGGGGAGCAGTGCCCCTGGCCCCCCCACTTCTTCCCCTGAACAAGGGAGAGCAGCACTCCCATGAAGGGACCAGCTGCCCTGCTTTTCCTCCAGACCAGGCCTCTGGGCACAGGACCTCCCCTCAACAGAGGACACAGAGCCCTGAGGTGGAAGGGGCAGGAACATGGGAAAGGAGGCCATCCCTTCCCCGCTGAGAATTGAATAAAGATTGCTGAGTGAATGAAAGCTTCAATCTGGAACCCAGGCTCTTTGGGGAAGGGAGGGCAGGGAGGGGTGCTGAATGCCGGATTTCTCCTCAAGCACTTCCCTGGAAAACGGTCGCGGCCGGCCAGGTCCTGGCAGGCTGGGCTCAGGCATTGAGAATGGGTGAGTCAGAGCCTCGCCCCCACCCCCGCGGTGACTCACTCCTCCCCTCCAGCTCTGGGAAGTCAGGCTGGGATCATGCCACTCTCCAAACCATTTAAAGTTAAAGATTCTTTTATTAATAAATTCTCTCCCCCTCCACATTTTCTCCCCAAATAAATATCTTCCCCTGTGTTAGGGGGTCCGAGGGGGGCAGTGTCTTAGGGCCAGCCCCATTAGAGGGCCAGCCCTCTAGTGTTAGGAACAGGTCCCTAACCCCCCAGGCTGAGATCCCAAGTGGTGGAATTTCAGTACATCTGAGTGGGTGGGACCTGGTGTTGTGTCGGTCCCTCAGGTCAGCCTGGCCCCCAGGCCATGGTGGGGGTGGGGGTGGGGACCCTTGTGCAAATGCTGCGGTTCCTTAGCGTCAGCTGTCAGGCATGAGCCAGCCAGGGTCTCCTTTTCTATTCTGGAGCCAGAGACAGGGCAGTCAGACACCTTGGAAGGCCCTTCGGAAGCTTGGGCCCAGACCTTAGAGAAGTGATTCACTGTCCCCCATCCCTCCACACCCCTGTGGTTGGAGCAGCCTGGCTCTGGCTGTGTCTGGGAGGCTGGGGCTGGCTCCAGAATGAATGAATGAATGATGAGCGGGCACAGCCTCCTGCTGGCAGGGGGCGCGCCCTGTCACTGGATCAGGGCCACGCCAGGACAGCTCTCCCCACCGGTCTCCTCGATGGGGGCTGCAAAATAAGAAGAGGGGTGTCAGGAGTGGGGAAGATGTTGAGAAATGATGGGGGGCCAGTGGACGGGTGGGGACATACTTACTGGTAAACTTCTCTCTCCTGCGGCACCGTCTCCAGACCAGGAAGCCAGAAAGCAGCCCCAGCACGAGGGCCAGGCCCAGGGCGCCCCCCAGGATGGGCCACAGCAACCTGAAGGGGGCTGGAGGGGCCGCAGTGCCTGGGGGCGGGACTTCAAGTCAGACCTCGCTCCTCTCAGGCCAGCCCCACCCCCTAGATCGGAACCTCCAGGCTTCCCTCCCCCAGGTCCCTACCCCGGCGAGAGTCCCTTCCTCACTCCAGCCTCCACCCCCCACCCCGATTAATTTCCCAGATCTCAAGTCCCTTGCTCCCCCGCTCCACCCCGCAAGCCTCTCCCCTAGCTTGGGGTCTGCTTGCCCCGGCCCCGCCCCCACTCACAGCCCAGGCAGAAGTCGCTGTGCGGTCTCGCCCGGCACGAGGCACAGTCCATGCACTTGTCTAGGTCCGCGCTCCAGGAGGTGCCGCGAGAGCAGGGGGTGGTGCCTGGGGAGGGGGCCGCGGGTCAGAGGCTGGGGGCGGGGCGCGGCTATTTTGGGGGCTGAGGTCAGGGTCGGCCCGGCTCGAATAACTTGAGTCACCGTCGCCCTCCGCATTCCTCACAGGTGACCGCACGGCCCGACCGGGACACGGCAGCGCAGGGGAGCAGGGGGCATAGTGCGGAACGCTTTGTGGGGGGGGGGGGCAGTCAGGTCCCCATAACCGGCCCCCCCACCCCGCTGCAGGCGGGTGACTCATTCCCGGGCACTGGGCCCGACCCCGGTCCCTCCCCCCGCATAGCTGGGCACTGAAGTCACCGGATAGAAGGGGGCACCCCACATGGTATAGGGGGCACGGAGGTCTGTGTCCCTCAACAGCCCCCCACTCTTCGGTTAAGGCGGGGTGGGCAGACCTGGTATTGATCAGGTTGGGGGCGTGCCGCCTTACCAGACGAGACATCCCTCTCTCAAACTTTCTCCACTTCCGAGTTCAGACTCTCAGGACAGAAACACCCCGCCCCCCACGTCGGACAGGCGGGAAACTGAGGCCCGGACTACGGAAGAAGCTGGGAGAGGGATGGGACCTCTCCTGATCAGGGGATGCCGTGTCTGAGGACTGTCTGATCCCGGATCCCCGTGTCCGCCTGGTCCCCCAGTTCTGACCCGCCTCTAGGCTCCTGGTGCCGGCTCCCGGATCCCGGCCCGGGGACTCCCCCCGCTCCCACGCCCTCCCGCCCGGCCGTGAACCGGCATACCTGGCACTCGCTCCCCGGCCGCGGCGCGCAGCAGCGCCAGCCCGAGCCCCAGCACGAGGAGCCGCAGCAGCGGGCGTAGCGGGCAGGGAGCCATGGTGCTCGTCTGGCAGCCGCTGCCGTCTGCGCTCGCCACCCGTGGACCGGGGCACACAGCGGCGGCCCCGCCCCCGCCCCCGCCTTCCGGGGCGGACCCCTCGTCTTGGCCCGGCCCCCACGATCCGCCCCTAGACGGCCCATCCCGCCCTGCCCCGCCCGCTAAGTTTAGGCATTCCCTCAACAAACGCCTCCTCTGCGCCGGAGCGGCCAGAATGCCAAAGAGAGGCAGATGTGGCCTTGCCTTCTCGGTGGCTGAAGCCCGGGAGGTGTGTGTTGGGCGAGGGAGCGGGTCTGACACGAAACAACCCATCTCAGAAATAACTGCAGCTTTCTTAAGGGCCCCGAGGGTATAATAATATAACAAAAATAATACTACTGTGTCGTTTCATTTCTACCTTGGGACATTTGTTGATGTTTGTTGTTCAGTTGCTCAGTGGTGTCCGACTGTTTGCGACGCCATGGACTGCAGCACGCCAGACCTTCCTGTCCTTCACTCTCTCCCTGAGTTTGCTCAAACTCATGTCCATCGAGTCGGTGATGCCATCCAACCATCTCATCCTCTGTCGTCCCCTTCTCCTCCTGCCTTCAATCTTTCCCAGCATCAGGGTCTTTTCCAATGAGTCCGCTCTTCACATCAGGGCTTCCCTGATAGCCTGCAATGCAGGAGACCCCGGTGCGATTCCTGGGTTGGGAAAGTCCCCTGAAGAAGTGATAGCTACCCACTCCAGTATTCTTGGGCTTCCCTTGTGGCTCAGCTGGTAAGGAATCCAGCCCCAGTGGGGGTAGACCATGGACTGTATAGCCCGTGGACTCGCAAAGAGTCAGCCGCGACTTTCACTTCACTTCACTTCACTCTTCGCATTCGGTGGCCAAAATATTGGAGCTTCAGCTTCAGCATCAGTCCTTCCAATGAATATTCAGGATTGGTTTCTTTTAGGATTGACTGGTAAAATGCTGTCTCCCTTTTTCGGAGTGAAATGAGGCTCGGGAAGGTTAGGTGAGTTCCGGAGTCCAGACCCGAGCTCTGTTCGGCCCCGCACCGCGCGCCTTCCCAGCGGGCAGAACTGCAGCCGGCTGCTACCAGGGGCCCGGGCCAGAGGTGTGCAAGCAGAGGCTGCAGGCTCGAGCGCCCCTTACTGACCAGGTTGGGATTCGCCGCAAGTCGGACAAGGGTCTCTGCCCCTCCCCAGGGCGGTGGGCCGGTGACGTCACTGCCTCTTTAAAGACCCCCGCCTCCGCCCCCATCTCCACATTCTGCCGGCTACTCAGAGTCTTTGTGGACTCCTCAGGTGAGACTGGGCAGGTGCGCCTGTCGTGGGGGAAGGGGTAGACACCGGGGATTGCGGGGCGCATGGGTCGTGGCAGAGTTGGGTTGCGGTGCATGAGACGAACCTGAGCTGATTTGACCGCGAGCCCCTGGGGGCGGGGGGACGCCTGCACCCGAACCGGGGCCCTGAAGGGGTCCTTCGGCGGAAGGGTTAAGTGCCCCTCCCCCTGCCCAGGACAAAGGCACCGAAACCCGGGAGCCCCTCCCCCACCTGTGCTGCTCTCTAGGGCCGAGCCCTTCTCCCCCTCACCTGTACGAGCGGACCCCGCGGCGAGCGCCGCCCTTAGGCCCCTCCAGGGTGCGCGGCTTCCACGGCGGGGGGCTGAGGACACCCTCCTTCGGGCCAGACTCAGGGGAAATAGGGATCGAGAGCTGGAGGGGACGCCCTCGGATGAGCCGAGGCCATAGCGCGTGGAAAGGGAAGGGGCCGAGAGCAGGGGCGCGCTTGTAAGGCTGAGGTGCCGGGTGCCTAGGCTAGCGTGGCCCCCACCCTAACCCGGGAGGAGAGGCCTGGAGGGCTGACCCTGGGGTTGGGATTGGCGCTGTACGGCCCGCCCCGTCCGATCTCCCCTGAGGTCATGAGTTCTCCAGGGTTATGGGCGCGGTGCAAAGGAATGGAGAGTCTGCCCTCTGGCCACCCGCTGGGGCTGGTGCTAAGTTTAGGTCCCAGCCGTGCGCGGGAACTTTGTGCAATGGAGGATCATAGGGGGACCCTGAAAGGAACTGATCGCCCCCCAAACGACCTCCGAGACAAATGAGGATGTGAGGGGGCCAGAGTTGCCCCAGAGGAGCTGGTTCACTGGACAGACTCCAAAGGTGGAGTTTCCCCCAATTTAGGGGAAATTGGGCCCTAAGAGGATGGCATTTGGGGCAAGAATACACAAGAAAATGTCACCAACCTTGGGAGTCTGTTGTGTAGGCAGGGCAGAGGGCAGGACTCCAGGGGGCAGCTGGGGACCTTGGGAAAGGAAGTACTTTGGGTGGGAAGGGCTGGTGTTATTGTTTTGTTGTGTTTCTTCTCCACCTCTCCTGCCCCATCCAGGTTTTGAATGGGTGGAGCTGGTTTGAACCGTTTGAGTGGTGAGCAAGGCCAGGACTGTCTGGCCACCGTCCACACTATATCTTAAAATCAAACTAGCAGCCACCTGTTTTGGGGCATGGATCCAAGTTGGGGTGAAGGGTTTGGACACTTACGTTGGATGCTAAGAGGAAACTTGGGTCTGTTCTTGGTGTTAAAACTAAGTTTTAAGCCTGGAATTCATGGCTAGAGCCAACCCACCACCCATTTGCCCTGTGGAAACTACTGAAAAATTGCATCCTGTTGTTTCATCCCTTTTATCCCTTTGTACCCAAAGGGCCATGGCTAGCTAACCTTTACATGTGTGTGTGTGTGTTAGTAGTTCAGTCATGTCTTTGCAACCCTGCAGACTGTAGCTCACCAGGCTCCTCTGTCCATGGAATTCTCCAGGCAAGAATCCTGGAATGGGTTGCCATTTCCTTCTCCAGGGGATCTTCCCAACCTAGGGATCAAACCCAGATCTCCTGCATTGCAGGTGGATTCTTTACTGTTTGAGCCACAATGGAACCCCAGCATTTGCGTGAAAAGAAAGTGAAAGTGAAGTCGCTCAGTTGTGTCCGACTCTTTGCCTGTCCGACCCTTTGCGACCCCATGGACTGTAGCCTATCAGGCTCCTCTGTCCATGGGATTCTCCAGGCAAGAATACTGGAGTGGGCTGCCATTTCCTAGGGAGAAAAATTAATGCTGAAGCATTAAATGCTCATTTGCCCTTGAGAAAATAAGGCTTGGAGCGTGCCTTGCCCATGTACAGGGTTCATACTGACTTCCAGGGTTCATACTCTTGGTGTCCTGTGTGGTGGCTATGGCATGTGGCAAGGGACCTAGCGTTCATTGAGAATGAGGGGCTGAGCCAGCTGGTCTTACCCTTACTCTACTTTTGTCCCCCAGCGCAGCGTCTCAGCCCCAGCCTCGCCATGGCTTCCGCTGGTCTGCAAATCCTGGGGATCGTTCTGACTCTGTTTGGCTGGGTGAATGCCCTGGTGTCCTGCACCCTGCCCCTGTGGAAGGTGACCGCCTTCATCGGCAACAGCATCGTGGTGGCCCAGGTGGTGTGGGAGGGGCTGTGGATGTCCTGCGTGGTGCAGAGCACGGGCCAGATGCAGTGCAAGGTGTACGACTCGCTGCTGGCGCTGCCGCAGGACCTGCAGGCCGCCCGGGCCCTCTGCGTCATCACTCTCCTCGTGGCCCTGCTTGGCCTGCTGGTCTACCTTGCCGGAGCCAAGTGCACCACCTGCGTGGAGGACAAGGACTCCAAGGCCCGCCTGGTGCTCACCTCTGGGATCATCTTTGTCATCTCGGGGGTCCTGACCCTGATCCCTGTGTGCTGGACCGCCCACACCATCATCCAGGACTTCTACAACCCTCTGGTGGTCGAGGCCCAAAAGCGGGAGCTGGGAGCTTCCCTCTACCTGGGCTGGGCGGCTTCCGGCCTTTTGTTGCTGGGTGGGGGGCTACTGTGCTGCACCTGCCCCTCTGGGGGCTCCCGGAGCTCCAGCCATTATATGGCCCGATACTCAGTATCAGCCCCACATACCGCCTCTCGGGGTCCCTCCGAATACCCCACTAAGAATTACGTCTAATTTGGGTAGGGGAGTGGGGGCTCCTTTGACAGTGGAGTCTAACCCACTGCACTGGAGTCATGGAGATGGTGATCCATAACAGCTTTGGGATTGTTTTGGCTTCTTATTGGGGGTGGGGGGCAGTGGTTAATCCACTTGATAACCTACCTGGGGTCTGCTACTGGTGTTCCTCACTTTGGAAGATGGAGCCAAAAAGGTGATGCTTCAGTTTCTGGATTGTTCTCCACCCTGGACAACCCTCTCTTAGAGATCAACCTGGAACTGTGGTCCCCATGTGAAGGATACCACGCTCTGCCCTGCTGGTGCTGGGGCCAGGGCCTCCATAGGACAAGCCTTTCCTTGCTGGTCAAGCCTCTGGAACCCCCAGGGGCTCTCGAGCCTTATGTAGCCTCCAGAAGAGCAGGTGATAAGTTACCAAAGACCCGCCAGTCTCCAAGTCTTCTGACCTCTGGCTCCTGCATCCTGAGTCATGTTCCCCTTGTGCTGACCCCTGACCCTCCTACTCCAGCCCCTGTGCACTTCCCATATCCTGCCCACACTCACCAGTTGTTACTAAATAAAGCATGTTTTGTTTGATTACTTACCTTTGGTGTTGCTGGGGAGGTTGCTGAATGCCAGACTGGCAGGAGAAGGTGGGCATGACTGTCACACCTCCCGTGTTCCGTCCCCTGCCCCGTGACTCGCATGGCCTGAGTGAGGTCACTGCCTGGGCATGACCTGGAGCAGGCCTTGCCTGACAAACCCACGGGAGGCCATCAGGTCTTCCCAGCCCAACCACAAATACTCTGTTTATTCTGAGTTACAAATGCTCTGTTTATTCCCTACTTGAAGGTGGGGTGAGGGGGGAAGGTGATGGGCAGGGTCTCTGAGCCTAGAGGAGAGCAGCTGCTCTGGATCCCGGTAGTGGCCAGGCAGAGAGGGCCAACTCCAGGCCAGAGAAGGCATAAGGAGCTACTGCTATTTGGGTGAAGCCCAGGTTCTGGGAGCAAGGGAGGACTCGGGAAGAGGAGGACCAGCCTGAATCCAGGACAGAAGAAGAAAGAAGCAGGAGCACTGGCCAGGCTGCAGGTGGGGCCTCCACGGAGGAGGGTCTAGGCTCACTCGGGCCGGGTGCTGAGACTAGCTCTGCAGCCAGGCCTGCTCCTGCCTCTGGAAAGTGGGTTCCACCTGGCAGAGGGGTGAGAGTGGAAGGCAAGGTTGAGAGCGGGGCAGCCAGCACAAGGTCAAGGTTTCCAGCAGCAGGCTTCCTGGGACATTTGCCTCACACGTAGTCCCTCTTGTCCAGCCCAGATGCCCCCGAGCGGGAGGGGATAGAGTAGCCCAGCCTCGGTCCCTGGGGCCGCTCGATCTGAGGCGGGGGGCACGTGCAACACAGTAGCCCCCCTCCCAGCAGAAGAAGGGCGGACGCGGCCCAGCCCAGGTAGAGGGAGGCTCCCAGCTCCCGCTTGAGGGCCTCGGCCACCATGGGGTTGTAGAAGTCCTGGATGATGGCGTGGGCCGTCCAGCACACGGGGATGAGCACCAGGATGCCCGCAAGGAGGAGGAGGACTCCCGCGGTGAGCACGATGCGGGCCTTGGCTCCTTCGTCCTCCACGCAGGTGGTGCACTGGGCGCCCGTGATGGCCACCAGCACTCCGAGCAGGGCCAGCAGGAGGGCGATGACGCAGAGGGCCCGGGCAGCCTGCAGGTCCTGCGGCAGCGCCAGCAGCGAGTCGTACACCTTGCACTGCATCTGGCCCGTGCTCTGCACCACGCAGGACATCCACAGTCCCTCCCACACCACCTGGGCCACCACGATGCTATTGCCGATGAAGGCGGTCACCTTCCACAGGGGCAGGGCACAGGACACCAGGGTCCCCAGCCAGCCCAGCACAGCCAGGGTCATACCCAGGAGTTCAAGGCCAGTGGAAGCCATCTGTCCCCTCCCTCAGTCAGGTCTTCCCCACTCTAAGCGGCCCGGTTGATCAGAGGAGTGGGTCTGATGCTCCACGCCTGTGGGAACGCAGGTGGGGGGTCTCTGTGTCCAGCAAGGGCGCGTCAGCGTCCTCTGACCCACACAGCACTCACCACATCCGAGAGCCTCTTGCAGGCACCTCCTTGCTCTGTGCCCTTCACAGATGTGTCTCTGAACCCCCAGCAACAAATCCACCCTCAGTCTCGCTCAGCTGAGTGGCTGCCGTTCCCAAGCGGGTTCCGTTGCCCCTCAGGTGCCCTGCAGTCGGTCCCGCCGCCGCTGTCTGACCGTCTGACCAGCTTGCACAGACTCTCCCGCCGACCCACCTGCCGGCAGAGGAGAGCCAAGCCGAGCCACGTCCCTTGACGGGGCTTGGCGCAGGTTCTGGGCCTGAGCAGCTCACTCGGCGGTGCCACCTGAGGACTCCTGGCTGCCGAAGAGGGGTTTTAAGGCCGAGGAGGGGGAGGAGCCGGAGTGATGGGAGGAGGCAGGGCTGGGGGTGGGGGGGCTCAGAGTCGCAGGGGGATTGGTGACCAGGAACGAACCGGGGAGGAAAGAACCTCCATGCCTGTGGGGACGCAGGGACAAAGGAATGAGGAGGAGACAGGACTGGCCCTGACTCAGGCTGAAAGTGGGAGGACCCCTTGGGCACCATGCTGAGCCTCCTGAAACCCGGCCCCCCGCTGTCTTTGCTCTCCCCCTCCCCATTTTGTTTCTGTTTCATGTTGCAGATGCACCAGCTTCCCCAGTATCACACACCCTTGTCCCCCTAGCCCACCCACCCAGCACTCTGGAATCTGATCCATCTCCCGTCTCAGCCTAGTGGCTCTGGCGGCTCCCGAGGGAGAAGGCCCCGCCCGCATTGTTCCCCTGGTGACAGGTGCCTGGCGCCCAGCTCAGGTGGCATCGCCCAGGCAACGGCCTAGAAAACCACCCCCCACCACTACCTTGACTTCAGCTCAGGTGTGCCTTCCCCCTCCTGTTGCTGCCACTGGGGGCTGAGCTGAGTGGCTGAGGGTGTCGTGGGGCCGGGGGATAAAGAGCCTCTTGTGATGGTGGGGGAAGGGGGAGAGTAGAAGGGGGTGAACCCTGGTTGGGGGACAGCCCAGCGCCCGGCTCTGTTTGGGGAGACACCACAGGGGAGGGCGAGGTGGGTGAGGCCCAGGTGACTTGGGAGTCCCTGAGTCCTGCCTCGCAGAACTCAGGATGCACACCCCTTCCTGAAGACCCCATCAGAGCCCAGGACTCCCCTTGTGGAAACAGCCCAGCCTGGGGGTCACACAGACCATGGCTCAAATCCTTCCCGCTCCCCCTCCAACCTACCCACCTCCCCAGCCAGGAGCAAATTCATAGAAGGTCAAGCCTCCCTGGGTCAAAGACCCCTTTGAGAAACCTCACAGGACCCACAAACAGCAGCCCCTCATTTAGAGGGGAGGCATAAGCTCCTTCAAGCCCCTCCCTGGGTACTAAGCACTGAGCTTTATTGTGTGAAAAGGGAGTTGGGGACTGATAAAAATTCCTATCTCCAGGGTGATGGGGAGGACTCCAGGGGGAGAGCCTCTTCTCTCCCCCCACTCCCTCTGCGGAAGCTGGAGCTTATCTGGCCTATGGGGGCAGGGATGGGAGGGCACCGCCCCCCCCATGAACACCTAGTAGCTGCTCTGCTCTGCTTGGGACCCTGGGGGAGAGGTCATCCCCTTGTCCTCCTCGTCCACCCAGTGGGGCTGCATTTACAAAGAATTCTAACTTCAAGTGGCTGCAATGCTCTGGGAACAGCTTTCAGCAATTCTTTGGAAAAGAAGTTTATATCTTGATCAGATCTGTAAAGGGATGGGCACCCCCAGAAAAGCAGGAGAATCCCTCCCCCTTAAATGAAGAGACTGAGTGAGTGAAAGTCACTTAGTCCTGTCCAACTCTTTGAGGCCCCATGGACTATACAGTCCATGGAATTCTCCAGGCCAGAATACTGGAGTGGGTAGCCGTTCCCTTCTCCAGGGGATCTTCCCAACCCAGGGATCAAACCCAGGCCTCCCGCATTGCAGGCGGAGAGACTGAGGCCAGTGCCAATCAGAGGGTCTGACCAGTGGACTCCAGTGGCTGGGGAGCCTCCCCAGAGACGGGCAGAGACCTTGCCCAGAGAGGAGCAGAGTGTTGGCCAACCTGGTTGCCCTGGCCTGAGAGTGGGGAGGAGGGTGCTGATGCAAAGGCTGGGAAATAACCAGAGCTCCCTGCTGGCTGGAATGAGCAGGGGGAAGCAAGGGTGGGTTGTCCAGCTCGTCCAGGCCCCTGAGGACTCACATTTCATGGGGGAAGAGGGGATGTGGAGAAAGAAGAAGGGCAAACAGAGGCAAGCCTTCAGTGGGCTCCCTCCAGGGCTGCCAGGAATCCAGTCACACAGGTTTGGGTAGGTGTCAGGCGGCAACCAGCCCCGTTCTCAGGAGGGCCCACCGACCCGCGCATACAAAAGGCCTCCCATCCTGGACAGCCCCAGCCTGGGGCCTTTTCTCTCTCCAGGCCTGGAGACAGTCTGCCTCTGGCCCAGAGTATAAGGCCACCAGCTCATCTTGATTTGCCTGGTAATTACTAGTTTGAGCAGAGTCCTGCATCAGGATGCGGGGGACGGGGACAGTGGGTCAGCCTGCAGTCAGAACTGGCTTTACTGTGTTAGTCGTTCAGTCATGTCTGACTCTGTGCGACCCCATGGATTCTCCAGGCAAGAATACTGGAGTGGGTTGCCATTTCGTCCTCCAGGGGATCTTCCCCACCCAGGGATCGAACCTGGGTCTCCTGCATTGCAGGGAGATTCTCTCCTGTCTAAGTCACCGGGGAAGCCCAGGGAAGAAGCGTCAGGGACGCCTTGCTTTTGAGGCCCACCAAGCCCACTGGCGGCTCTACCCTGCCCGCCTGCCCGCCCCACCTAGGCGACAGGGCCTCGTGGCAGCACTGCACACACCAGGTAAGCTTGTGCCCAGAGATGGCACTAAGCGGCCCCTAGGTTTCCTAGATCCCATCATCTACCCTCTACACTGCCCCTCGTGCAGCCTCGTGGGAGGTGGGCGCTCAGGAGATGAAGATGCCCCCTCTCACTGTTGCCCCCAGAGACCAATCCCAGCCACACCTGCCACACATCTCTGCTCTTCTCCCTCCTGATAAGGCACCTACTCCCACAGCTCAGAGGGGGAGTCAACGTGGGGACATTCGTCAGAGAACAAGGAGGGGGTAGGACCGGGGCTGGAATGTGCCGCCCACCCTCAGCCCTCAGCCCTCCTTAGGCCACAGCTAGGAGGCCCCGGGCCCTCTCTAGGGTTTTCTGGTCAGCCTTGATTCAGTAGGATCTGGGAACTGAAGGGTTAAAGTTGGGGTCTACAGAGGGGCAGGGACTCGGGTTGGAAGGCCATTGTTGGGGAGAGACCAGCACCCCCACTGTGAAGTTACCATCTCAATGACAATTTACCAAGTCCCCAGGAATCGCCGCCTCCAGGGAGAGAGGTGGGAGGGGAACCTTCCCTGCTGTTCAGGGGGTGGGGGGCGGGGAGAAGCGGGGAGGAAACCGAGGAGTGAAAGAGCCAAATCGAACCTTTTTTCTCTTCAGGAGGGCGGAGGGGCTGGAGGCTCAGGTGGCCCAAGAGACCGGGGCTCAGATGGAGGCGAGGGGGGAGGGGTCAGTGCCAACCCTATAGTCCATCTCGATCCCCTTACAGGGGAACAGGACAAAAGAGGGGGAACTGACCAGAGCCACCAGGGGTCAGGAGGTGGCTATGGGGGCTGCACAACAACCCCAAAGGCTGTGTCACCCCATTTCCTGAGGCCCTGATATAGAGGCAGAAAGCCCCCGGCTGCTGAACCAAAAGGAGCAGAGGAAATTGACATCCCAGTAATAATTTTCCTGAGCTCACACCCCCATTTTATAGGCAGGGAAGGAAGCTCAGAGAGCGAAGGAACTTGGCCAAGAAAACACGTGGGAAACAGGACAAGCCTGGTGCAACCACAGACCAACTTCAAAGCCACAGGCTCCATGCCCAGCATCACTGAACTTCCCGATGGTGAGCTGGGCCTCCTGGTGCGCTTTTCCCCGAGGCAGTGCCATCTGTCCATGGCTGGGCTGAGCCTCCGTAAACACATCCCCCTGCGTCTGACTATGCGGGAAGCCACCCTCCACCTGGGGTCACTTTCACCCTGTCCGCGTTCCTATAGCGGGGCTTCCCAGGTGATGCCAGTGGTAAAGAACCTGCCTGACAATTCAGGAGACATTAAACACTCGGGTTCCATCTCTGGGCTGGGAATATCCCCTGGAGGAGGAAATGGTAACCCACTCCAGGATTCTTGCCTGGAGAATCTCATGGAGGAGCCTGGCGGGGCCCAGTTCATGGGGTTGCAAAGAGGTGGGCACGAGACTTTGTGACTTAGTACGCGAGCATGTGTCCCTGTTGCAGAAAGGGCTGTGTTGGCTTGCCACCCACAGATCAGTGGACTCTGGGTTAGACCTGGTGTCAACCCCACACAGGTCTCACTGGGCAAATTCACAACTGCCTAATCTCGGTGTCACCTGGCTATAAACCAGAGGGAGAAGCCTGCCCTGCCGAACTCTAGGGCCACTGGCCCAGGCCCCATGTGCCCTGCATATCTTAGGATTTATTGGTGGTATTGATTGTGTGTGTGTGTGTGTGAGCATAATGACAGTTTCACTTGTAAACCTGTGCCGGCTCCATTGACTGGGTAACGATTAACTTTATTATCAGTCATACTTGTCAGCTTTCCACCAGCAGCAGTTATCCATCTGAAGCTCTGAGAATGTTGTCTTCTTTAGGAGCCCACGTTGTCTTGTCTTTGTTTACTGTCTGAGTCTTGGCTCAGAGGGCAGGAGGGCCATAGGACACAAAGAGGGGAGAGGAAGCAGTGAGCTGGCAGCCATGGGGACTGGGCCACCATTCAGCTCAGGGGAAAGTCAGTCTATTTTTCTCGTTCGTCACTGAGGCTTCCCTTGTGGCTCAGCTGGTAAAGAATCCGCTTGCAATGCGGGAGACCCGGGTTGGGAAGATTCCATGGAGAAGGGAAAGGCTACCCACTCCAGTATTCTGGCCTGGAGAATTCCCTGGCAAAGAGTTCACAAATTCGACTCGCAAAGAGTCGGACACGACTGAGCGACTTTCATTCACTGAGAGCTTTATCAAGACACTAGGTCTGTTGGGTCCTGCTCAGGGACTCCAAGGGCACCCAAGTCTCAGGTTTAGCAAAGGATAGAGCCTAAAACACGGTTTAGGGAAACTGAAAGAGAGCATGGCAGGTGGGTCAGCCCCACAGCAGGAGGACACTACCTGTATAGATGAGGGTGGCTCCCAAGCCCTGGGAGAGATTAAAGGCAGGAGGAGAAGGGGACGACAGAGGATGAGATGGTTGGATGGCATCACCAACTCAATGGACATGAGTTTGAGCAAAGTCCGGGAGATGATGAAGGACACGGAAGCCCAGCATGCTGTGATCCCCAGGGTCCCAAAGAGTCAGACACGACTTATCAACTGAACAACCCAAGCTCTGGAATGTCTCAAGATCCTTAATTACTTAATCCTTAATCATTCTGGACTTAGGGTGGGCCCTGTATTCAATGGCAAGTGTCATAAGAGAAAAAAGATGGGGTGAGATATGAGATACAGATACAAGGGAGAAGGTCCTCTGAAGATGGAGGCAGAGTTTGGAGTGATGGAGTCACAAACCAAGGAACACATGGAACTGCCAGAAACGTCAAGGAAGAATGCTACCCTAGACCCTTGGGAAGAAGTGTGGCCTGGGGACATCCTGATTTTGGACTTCTGGCTTCCAGAACCAGGAAAGAATAAACTCCTATTTTAAGTCACCCAGTTTGTGGTGGTTTGCTACAGCAGTCTCGGGAAACTCATCCACTTCCTTTCTTGCTCCTGGGTCCCAGGCTCTCAGAGGTCCGCCGAGGTCAAGTTGGCTTCCTGATACCACTCCTGATCTGCTGTAGAAGAGCCCACTGAGATAGGGCGTCTGCCTGGTTACCTGAGCCCAAGCCACCTGAGTAACAAAGGGAACTTTATTCTGTGCTGTACACGCTGGGGAGAAGGGGGGTGGAAGCGGGTGGTAAGGATGCGGAGAGGACAGGGGCTTCCTCTCATGACTCACCCTGGGAGCTTTCCTATCCTGTCGGTGTGACTTCACAGCCCTTGCATGTGACACTCCTGTTCCAAGGCCAAGTATCGATTGTCCATCAGCACCACTGGTTTCCTGGTGCTCCCGGGCCCAGGGGACCCTAGGATCTATTTCAGCTGAAAGTTTGACTTCTTAAGACTTAGAAGGCATGTCTGAGTTTCCAAGAAGCCATACAAACTTGAGCAGAGGACTTTAGTGATAGTATTCAAACCTTTTATTATATAAGAGAAAATGAGACATTTTGCATACTGGCAACCCACTCCAGTGTTCTTGCCTGGAGAATCCCAGGGACGTCGGAGCCTGGTGGGCTGCCGTCTATGGGGTCGCACAGAGTCGGACACGACTGAAGTGACTTAGCAGCAGCAGCAGTAAAAGTATTTCAAGTTTTTTGTTTTCATTTTCTCGAGCGGTGTGCTGTGGGCTCCTCAGCCCTACCCGCCCAGATCACCAGCCAGTTTATCAGTACAGGGAATTAGTTCCATTCTCAAATGACCAGGCCAGAGGCTTCTTGTAAGGCAGTAGGAAAAAATGGAAGAAATGACTCCAATCTTCAAATGAGTTTATTTTCAGGCCTGATCTTTCCTTCTCCAACCTAAGCTGCTCCGGACACGCCCTCCCTTCTCCCCAGGCCGTGCTCCGACCCACGCCTTCTGAACCTGCCCGAGGGGAAGGCGGCGAGGGGCACAGTCCCTGGGTCCAGGTAGGGCTGCCTACTCACCCGCCCGCAGCCCCTCCTGGGCGGGGAGGGCCGGGTCTTCAGCAGGGAGGAGACAGGAAGAAGTAGGGCGGCGGGGGCGGCGGCGGCAGCGGCGGGGGAAAGGCGGGCAGTGGCCAGGAGTCTCGAGGCACGGGGGGCGCCAGCAGGTTGAAGGGCGAGGGCCGTGCAGGCAGCGGCGGCAGCGGCTGCGGGGGCGGCTCGGCGATGAGGGGCGGGCGGCCGCGCGCGCCCACGGGACCGGGAGTGGCGGCGGCCGCGGCCTCTGGCAGCGGCGGCAATGGCAAGTGCGCGGGCGGCGGCGCGGGCGCGGGGAGCCGCGGCAGGTCCTGCAGGGCGAGCGCGGCAGCGGGTGGCGCGGGCACGCAGGCCTCGGGCGGCAGCTCCGGCAGCGCCACGTGGGCGCCTGGGCCCCAGGGAGCCAGCGGCGCGGGCCGCAGCGGGAGCGCAGGCAGCGGCGGCAGCTCCGCCTGGGCGAGTGCCGAGGTCGGCGGCGGCGGCGCGGGGCTCAAGCCCGGAGGGAGTCCCGGCAACGGCGGGTGAGGCAGGGATGGCGCAGGCGGGGGGGTCAGGGACAGCGACACGGGGGACCGGCCCAGCCGCGAGTGGACGCGGGCGCGGGCCAGCCGCGGATGCGAGCGGGAGCGGGGAAGCCGGGCAGCCAGCTTGGCCACAGCCGCAGCTCCAGAGCCCACAGCGCGTGGCTCGCCCAGGCCTTCTCCCTCCAGCAGGTGGCCACGCGTCGCTCTGAGAGAGGCCCAGCCAATCGGTCGTGCGCTGCCGCACTCCAGCCAATCAAAGGCCAGTGCGCCGGCGACCTACACATTTCTCCCGCCGGCGTCAGGAGCTATCACTGACAGCCAATCAGAGACAGTAGCGCTCTCTGTCTAGTCCTTCTTCCCGCCCCTCCCTCAGCCCCAGCCAATCACAGTGCTCCAAGGTGCCACAGACTTCATCCCCACTATCCCTGAGAACAGACACTGCGTGTTCAGTGGGCGCCCCCAACTGGCCTGAGCGTCCACTTAGCCTCTGCAGCCCCGCTTCGACGCCCCGACCCCCCGCTCCTCCCCCTGTGACAGCCCCTAAAACAGAGCTTATGGATCGCCTCTTTTTTGGGGTTTGTCCTTAAGAGATGCTCTTTGTGGGTCAAGATCCATGCAAATTTCCATCCAGTGATCTGTGCGTGTACATGTGTATGCTAGTCACTCAGTCGTGTCCGACTCTTTGCGACTCCATGGATTCTCCAGGCAAGAATATTGGAGTGGGTTCTCATTCTCTTCTCCAGGGGATCTTCCTGACCCAGGGGTCTAACCCGGGTCTGCTACATTGCAGCAGATTCTTTACCGTTTCAGCCACCAGGGAAGCCCATAGAAAAGATGAAAAGATACCAACTCAATAGCAAAGCTTGACATGTAGCATTTGCGGTAACGTTGCTGCTGCTGCTAAGTCGCTTCAGTCGTGTCCTACTCTGTGCGACCCCATAGACGGCAGCCCACCAGGCTCCCCCATCCCTGGGATTCTCCAGGCAAGAACACTGGAGTGGGTTGCCATTTCCTCCTCCAATGCATGAAAGTGAAAAGTGAAAGTGAAGTCGCTCAGGGGTGTCCTACTCCTAGCGACCCCATGGACTGCAGCCTACCAGGCTCCTCCGTCCATGGGATTTTCCAGGCAAGAGTACTGGAGTGGGGTGCCATTAAGAATGGTTATAAAAGACAAACTGGTGACAAAAGAAAAAAAGGAAAAATGGTCGATCCGATTTAAAGTCGGAATATGAAGTTCAAGAGGCAGCCAGGAACCAGGTTGGTTCTGGTGCTCAGTTATGTCTGATTCCTTGAAATCCACAGGACTGTAGCCCACCAGTGGGCTCCGTCCATGGAATTTTCCAGGCAAGAATACTGGAGTGGGCTGCTATTTCCATCTCTAGGTGATCTTCCCAATCGAGGGATCAAACCCACATCTCTTGTAACTCCTGCCTGGCAGGCCGATTCTTTACCACTGCACCACCTGCCGGAAGCCCGAAGTCAGAATATAGAAATCTTTATTAAAACAATATTAGGGGGAAAAAAGCCACAACAATATTAGGGTCTTCTCTGGTGGTCCAGTGGTTATTTGCCTCTCAATGGAGGGGACTCTGGTTCGCTCCCTCAGGAAACAACTCCTGAAGCCCACATCCTAGAGCCAGTGCTCCACCTCAACGAGAAACCGCACACTGCAACCAGAGAATAGCCCCTGCTTGCCGCAAGTAGAGAAAGCCCATTTGCAACAAAGATGACCCAGCACAGCCAAAAGTAAACAAATAAAACAACAACAATAAATTATTAGAACATTTCTAGGTTGGTTAGAAGGGATAGCATCCACTGCCCTCTCTGAGACAGTGCTTAGTGGCCTCTCTACCCAGGTGTTGCTCTTAATCCTGTTCTCTAGTAGAGATGATGTGGTTTGTTCCACATCTCAGGGCAGAGAAACACAAGATGATTTGTTTTTCCCTAATTTTACTTAATTTTTTATACCATTTCAGACTGTTGCTTGATGTGAGGTGACCCCAAAGTGACTTTTTAGAAATACTTTTAATTTATTTTTTGTTTCACTGGGTCTTTGTTGCTGTATGCAGTCTTTCTCTAATTGTACTAGAGTTGGGCTTTTCTTTCTTGCGGTGCACAGGTTTCGAACAGGCTTCAGTAGTCGTGGCACATGGGCTTTGTTGCTCTACCCCATGAACAGTATGAAAAAGTATGAAAAGGCAAAATGATAGGATACTGAAAGAGAAACTCCCCAGGTCAGTAGGTGCCCAATATGCTACTGGAAATCAGTGGAGAAATAACTCCAGAAAGAATGAGGGGATGGAGCCAAAGCAAAAAGAATACCCAGCTGTGGATGTGACTGGTGATAGAAGCAAGGTCCGATGCTGTAAAGAGCAATACTGCATAGGAACCTGGAATGTCAGGTCCATGAATCAAGGCAAATTGGAAGTGGTCAAACAAGAGATGGCAAGAGTGAATGTCGACATTCTAGGAATCAGCGAACTGAAATGGACTGGAATGGGTGAATTTAACTCAAATGACCATTATATCTACTACTGCAGGCAGGAATCCCTCAGAAGAAATGGAGTGGCCATCATGGTCAACAAAAGAGTCCGAAATGCAGTACTTGGATGCAATCTCAAAAACGACAGAATGATCTCTGTTCGTTTCCAAGGCAAACCATTCAATATCACAGTAATCCAAGTCTATGCCCCAACCAGTAACGCTGAAGAAGCTGAAGTTGAATGGTTCTATGAAGACCTACAAGACCTTTTAGAACGAACACCCAAAAAAGATGTCCTTTTCATTATAGGGGACTGGAATGCAAAAGTAGGAAGTCAAGAAACACCTGGAGTAACAGGCAAATTTGGCCTTGGAATATGGAATGAAGCAGGGCAAAGACTAATAGAGTTTTGCCAAGAAAATGCACTGGTCATAACAAACACCCTCTTCCAACAACACAAGAGAAGACTCTATACATGGACATCACCAGATGGTCAACAGCAAAATCAGATTGATTATATTCTTTGCAGCCAAAGATGGAAAAGCTGTATACAATCAGCAAAAACAAGACCAGGAGCTGACTGTGGCTCAGACCATGAACTCCTTATTGCCAAATTCAAACTGAAATTGAAGAAAGTAGGGAAAACCACTAGACCATTCAGGTATGACCTAAATCAAATCCCTTATGATTATACAGTGGAAGTGAGAAATAGATTTAAGGGCCTAGATCTGATAGACAGAGTGCCTGATGAGCTATGGAATGAGGTTCGTGACATTGTACAGGAGACAGGGATCAAGACCATCCCCATGGAAAAGAAATGCAAAAAAGCAAAATGGCTGTCTGGGGAGGCCTTACAAATAGCTGTGAAAAGAAGAGAAGCGAAAAGCAAAGGAGAAAAGGAAAGATATAAACATCTGAATGCAGAGTTCCAAAGAATAGCAAGAAGAGATAAGAAAGCCTTCCTCAGTGATCAATGCAAAGAAATAGAGGAAAACAACAGAATGGGAAAGATCAGAGATCTCTTCAAGAAAATCAGAGATACCAAAGGAATGTTTCATGCAAAGATGGGCTCGATAAAGGACAGAAATGGTATGGCCCTAACAGAAGCAGAAGCAGAAGATATCAAGAAGAGATGGTAAGAATACACAGAAGAACTGTACAAAAAAGATCTTCACGACCCAGATAATCACGATGGTGTGATCACTCACCTAGAGCCAGACATCCTGGAATGTGAAGTCAAGTGGGCCTTAGAAAACATCACTACGAACAAAGCTAGTGGAGGTGATGGAATTCCAGTTGAGCTATTCCAAATCCTGAAAGATGATGCTGTGAAAGTGCTGCACTCAATATGCCAGCACATTTGGAAAACTCAGCAGTGGCCACAGGACTGGAGAAGGTCAGTTTTCATTCCAATCCCAAAGAAAGGCAATGCCAAAGAATGCTCAAACTACCACACAATTGCACTCATCTCACACGCTAGTAAAGTAATGCTTAAAATTCTCCAAGCCAGGCTTCAGCAATATGTGAACCGTGAACTTCCTGATGTTCAAGCTGGTTTTAGAAAAGGCAGAGGAACCAGAGATCAAATTGCCAACATCCGCTGGATCATGGAAAAAGCAAGAGAGTTCCAGAAAAACATCTATTTCTGCTTTCTTGACTATGCCAAAGCCTTTGACTGTGTGGATCACAATAAACTGTGGAAAATTCTGAAAGAGATGGGAATACCAGACCACCTGACCTGCCTCTTGAGAAACCTGTATGCAGGTCAGGAAGCAACAGAACTGGACATGGAACAACAGACTGGTTCCAAATAGGAAAAGGAGTATGTCAAGGCTATATATTGTCACCCTGCTTATTTAACTTATATGCAGAGTACATCATGAGAAAAGCTGGACTGGAAGAAACACAAGCTGGAATCAAGATTGCTGGGAGAAATATCAATAACCTCAGATATGCAGATGACACCACCCTTATGGCAGAAAGTGAAGAGGAACTCAAAAGCCTCTTGATGAAAGTGAAAGAGGAGAGTGAAAAAGTTGGCTTAAAGCTCAACATTCAGAAAACAAAGATCATGGCATCTGGTCCCATCACTTCATGGGAAATAGATGGGGAAATAGTGGAAACAGTGTCAGACTTTATTTTTCTGGGCTCCAAAATCACCGCAGATGGTGACTGCAGCCATGAAATTAAAAGACGCTTACTCCTTGGAAGGAAAGTGATGACCAACCTAGATAGCATATTCAAAAGCAGAGACATTACTTTGCCAACAAAAGTTCATCTAGTCAAGGCTATGGTTTTTCCTGTGGTCATGTATGGATGTGAGAGTTGGACTGTGAAGGAGGCTGAGTGCCAAATAATTCATGCTTTTGAACTGTGGTGTTGAATAAGACTCTTGAGAGTCCCTTGGACCGCAAGGAGATCCAATCAGTCCATTCTAAAGGAGATCAGCCCTGGGATTTCTTTGGAAGGAATGATGCTAAAGCTGAAACTCCAGTACTTTGGCCACCTCATGCAAAGAGTTGACTCATTGGAAAAGACTCTGATGCTGGGAGGGATTGGGGGCAAGAGGAGAAGGGGACGACAGAGGATGAGATGGCTGGATGGCATCACTGACTCGATAGACATGAGTCTGAGTGAACTCCGGGAGTTGGTGATGGACAGGGAGGCCTGGCGTGCTGCGATTCATGGGGTCGCAAAGAGTCGGACACAACTGAGCGACTGATCTGATCTGATCTGGCATGTGGAATATTCCTTGGCCAGGGATTGGACCTGTACCCCCTGCATTGGTGGTGGATTCTTATCCACTATACTACTAGGAAAGTCCACAGGATGATATTTTAAGAATCAATGTGTGCTTAATTGCTCAGTCACGTTCAATTCTTGCAACCCCATAGACTGTAGCCTGCCAGGATCCTCTGTCCATGGGATTCTCCAGGCAAAAATACTGGAGTGGGTTGCCATTTCCTCCTCCAGGGACTCTTCCTGACCCAGGGATCGAACCCAGGTCTCCTGCATAGCAGTCAGACTCTTTACCGACTGAGCTTCTTAGAAAAAAAAAGTGAAGTCGCTCAGTGGTGTCCAAGTCTTTGAGACCCCACAGACTGTAGCCTATCAGGCTCCTCCGTTCATGGGATTTTCCAGGCAAGAGTGCTGGAGTGGATTGCCATTTCCTTCTCCAGGGGATCTTCCCGACCCAGGAATTGAACCCAGGTCTCCCGCATTGCAGGCAGACGCTTTACCGTCTGAGCCGCAGGGGAAGCCCAAAGAATCAATACTTTTATGAAAAAGCAAAAGCCTACGATGATTCTCAAATAGAGCAAATTAAATGAGGTAGGCTGAGAGATACTTCCCTGGTGGCTCAGACGGTAAAGCGTCTGTCTACGATTCAGAAGACCGGGGTTCGATCCCTGGGTTGGGAAGATCCCTTGGAGAAGGAAATGGCAATCCACTCCAGTACTATTGCCTGGAAAATCCCATGGACAGAAGAGCCTGGTAGGCTACAGTCTATGGGGTCGCAAAGAGTCGGACATGACTGAGCGACTTCACGTTCAAGAGATATCAGGTTGGAATTCCAATAATGTTTACACAACCTCCTCAAGGTTTCGCACACTGCAGTCAGGTTTTGGTCTATTATCTGTTATCTTAAATCACACCATAGAAAAACAATCTGAGTTCCTCCCTGGGTGGCAAATCCCATCAACTCTATTCAGCTCAAATTTTTCAGTTAAGGTAAAACTTCACCAGATTTCAAGAGGTGTAGACTGGGGGAGGCATAGCTCAGAACAGAGACTCAAGGACACTAGTTCTGGGACCACCCAAGCCCCAGGTCAAAGTTCAGAAGAGCAGATTAATCCCCAGTTGTGCAACCTCAATTCTGGACCCAGCCTAGGAGAATAAATTTGCTTCCACATTTCTGGGTGATTAAATTTATAATCGTGGGATAAGAAAAGGAAGCATTCAAGTAGCACTGATTACTGATACTGGATTAGTAACTAGCTTTTTAAAATGTTTGAAAGTGTTCAGTAATCTGAGATATTAAATGTCTGACTGATTTCCAAGAACCCCTTAAGTGCTTAGGAAGAAAGTTACTGGTTGGATTTGTACACACACACACCCCAATCCTGTTAAGAGATCAAGTAGATTATGTGCATAATTATTTGAAGTGTCTAAGGGAATTGAGTATCAGGCTTGTAAAGCATGCTAAATATTTAGGGAGAAGCTGATCTGACAAATTTATAATCTAACTATTAATCTAAGAATGTGAAAGTGAGTTTTACATCCAAATTATAAAATGAATCAATACAATGATATCTGGAAGCAAGTATAAAGGCTTAAGGAAAACTAAATTTTTAGTGGATCATTTTAGTAAGTTAATTATCAATTAAAACACAAGTAATGTACTGGAGTGGATTGCCATTTCCTTCTCCAGGGGATCTTCCCGACCCAGGGATTGAACCCCGGTCTCCTGCATTGTAAACAGATGCTTAACTGGCTGAGCCACCAGGGAAGTCCTAATGTATCATGTGGGCTTCCCAGGGGGCTCAGTGGGTAAAGAATCCACCTACAATGCAGGAGATGCAGGTTTGATCCCTGGGTTGGGAAGATCCCCTGGAGGAGGGCATGGCAACCCACTCCAGTATTCTTGCCTGGAGAATCCCATGGACAGAGGAGCCTGGCCGGCTACAGTCCTTAGGGTCGCAGAGTCAGACACGACTGACTCAACTGAGCATGAACACAATGTGTAACACACAAGTCCCCTAACCTGGACATGGCTCCATCTCTACATTGTGACCACGTGTTGTCCCTGAGAGCAGGCCTGAGTTTGTTCTGTGCTCATGTGGCCCCTATCTGGAGCACAGCCCCTGGCACACAGCTGTGTTGATGTTTGTTGAAGGAATGAATAAGGTGCTGGGTGGAGGCTGCAGGCCCAGGTGGTCCCCCAGCCCAGCTGGTGATCCCCCCACACAGCACACAGAGGCAAACAGGGAAGCACACTGCCTTTATTGAGACTTCCAGCCTGCAGGAAACCCCAGGCCAGAGGCCAAGCCGGAGGGTCTGGCCGGCCTTGCCTGAAGACCAGGCTTGCATGCAGAGGCGCTCAGGACAGGCCGTGGGTGTGCTCAGGTGCTCAGCATTTCCCAAGAAGTCAGCGGCCTAGGCATAGACAGAGCAGGGCCCAGCTGAGCTCTGGCCCCTGCTCACCTCCTGGGGGACACGGGCCCTCTATCGGATCTCTGGGGCCAGCCACCCACCAGGCACCCACAGGTGGCCTGAGAGCCACTATCTGTTCCTCCCACAGGTCGGGGTTGCCCCCAGTGCAGCCCGGAGGGGTGATGATGGTGGCATGGGGTGGCTGGGGGCGGGGCCCTGAGTTCCCTCTCACCTCCAAAGCCATTTCCCAGGGGGCCATTGCTGCCTCTTTTCACCTCAGGGCCTCCTAAGGCACAGAGACAAGCCAGGGCACCCAGGTCAGCAGAGGACTTCGGAGTCCTTCTGCTCACTCCCAGCTTTACCCAAGGCCCTGGGAGACCCCTACTCACCCAAGGGCCCAGGGCCCAGCTCTGGCCTCAGCTGCCCATAGGGCCCTGGGGGAGAGATGGAGGTGAGGATACTGAGTCCCTCATGCCCACCTCTACGCCCTCTGCCGAGAGTGCCCGCCTCCCTCTCTGCAGGGCAGTCAGGTGGGCCCAGAGCCCAGTTCCCTGCAGCCACTCCTGCAACAGCACTCTTCCGCACACCCCATTACCTGGTTGGCTCCCGACTTCTGGGTATGTGCCTCCGACCCGGTATGTAGGCTTCAAGGCAGCCCCCCAGGCCCGGAGGGAGGGCCAGGGAAAGCCCCTCAGGCCCGCAGCCTGACCTGAAGGAGGAGAGCCGCTTGGGACCCCTGCCCTCTGGAGCTGGGTGTCCAGGATGCGCCGGTCCTTCCTGGTTCTCAAAGCCCCCTGCCCACCTGGCCTGGTCCCCACCGCCCTTGCTAGGGCCCCCTCTGCCCTCTCAGTGTGTCTTACCATTTCCTCCAGGGCCTGGAGTGGCCACTTTGGGGAGCACAGGGGCAGCTTCCCCACACCCGTGAGAGAACCAGCCCTTTCCCTACCCCCTTGCACTCAGTCGCTTAGGCCCAACTCACCGTTCAGAAAGCCATCGGCCCCTGGGAACCCTGGAGGACGAAAGACAAGGTCAGAAACACGAGCACCCCTGAGCCCAAAGCCCCCCACCTCACCCCCAGCCCCCCAGGCACCTGGCTGTGGGCGGACCTCAGGGAAGAACCCGGCTCCCAGACCACCGTTGCCGTTGCCGTAGCCCAAACCTGCAGGAAAGCGGTGGGAGGGGGGCTGGTTGGGGAGGGGCGGGGGCCTCAGGGGGTTGGGGCAAGGTGACCTGCTCATGGAGAGACAGGGAGGGGTGGGCAGACAGACCGACTGACTCAGAGGCAATTTAGAGAGGGCCTCCCACAATCCTGCCCCTGCAGGCAGCTAAGGGCGACAGCCCAGTTTCAGGAAGCCATGGCTCCCCCAACCCCGGGCATCTCCCTCCCCACCTGTTCAGTTGGTCACTCTACTCTGACCTGAGACTGGACCCACACCACACAGGCTCTGGCCATCCATGTGGCCCAGCGCTTAGTACGCGAGAGCCCGGCAAGTACGGACAGAGACAGACACACAGACAAGCCATGCTCGCCGTGAGGGGGTGCGACTCATGCCCAACATGGGGGCCCAGGGGGCTCACCGACTTTCTGGGGCCTGAGGCCACCACCAAAGCCTGGGGGAGAGGAGGCTGGGTCAGAGATAACCTGGGCTGGCGGAGGCAGGGGATGGGAAAGGGGGAATGGGAAGGGGAAGCTCAGAAGGGCCTCCTCACCCAGTCCTGCTCCTGGTCCGTAGCCATTCGGGGGCTGGTACCCTGTGAGGGGAAATGGAGGTGAGTGGGGAGGACCCCGACTTGCCCTCACTCCTTGGGGCCCGTGTGTGGACCTTGGGGACTCTGAGGCAGAAGGGACTCTCCTCATCCCCAGGGAATGGAAATCAGAAGACATGAAGTCAGAAAGCAGCGCGAGAGACCAAGGGTAGACTCAGAGAGGGACTTCCTGGCCTTAAGACGCCTGAACACCTGAGGCGGCCAGGAAACAAGGGAGATGGAATGGCATAATCTGGCACGGAGAGGGAGCAGAGAGACACACACCTGCTTCCTGAGGTTTCGGTCCCCACTGGAGGGCTGGAGTAGGCACTAGAAGGAAGGCCAGGGGACAGGAGTGAGCCCCTGGCGAGGCAGGTGGGGTATGCCCCAGGAAGCCACGGGGGAAGGGCTGGGGCCTGGGGGTGCTGTCATACAGGCAGTCACACGGGGTCTCAGGGCCAGGGTTCAGGCTCTTCTTCACTGACTTGCTGGAGATCGGGCCAGGGGGCTTCTGAGCAGCCCAGCCAACCCCAGCCCCTCCTGGGACCAATTACCCACCACGGCCCCTCAGGCCCCCCAGTCGGCACTGACCTGGGAACTTGCCATCCTGCCCTGGGAGAGGTGGCTGGGATTTCAGGCCCCAGCCACCCCCTTTATCAGAAGGGATCCCTGGAGTGGGAGGCTTGGCAAGAACCCCACCACTGCAGGGACCTCGATGGGGAGGAAGGGAGAGGGCAGTGACCCCAGGCCGGTGCCGCCTCCAGGCTGCCCTCCTGGCCTCCACCTGGTCAAGCCATGACCTGCGGTGGCTTTTAGGGCAGATAAGGTGCTGCCAGGGGGACAGTAGCCATGTCAGAAAAAGCCCAGCTTCCACGGGTCACAGTCTGCTCTGGGGACAAGAGGACTCAGCCGCCTGCTGTGGTTCCTGCTATTGCCCACCCCGCCCCAGCATCCAACAACATTCCCCCACTTCCCTCTGTTCCACCCCTGTCTCACCTGGCTGGGCCCCCAGCCCATTGCCGTTGCCATATCCTGGAGGGGAGAAATGGATGTGAAGGGCACTGGGCGGGGGTGGGGGGGGGGGGCGAGGCGGGTTCTGAAAGGAGAGGCAGGAGGTGGTGCAGGACAGGGAGGGGAGGCTCACCTGGCTTCTGAGGTTTCAGACCCACTCCGAGGCCTGCAGGGGAGACGGAGGGCACCTCAGGCCCAACCAGCCCTCCTGGCGGAAGGAGCACTCTCCCCCCACCCCAGGCCCCCACCAGACTCACCTGGGAGGAGCTGTGGCCCGTTCCCCAGCGGCGGCGTGTATCCTGGGAGGAAGCGTGGACATGAGGGCAGGGGCCCGGGACACTTCAGAGGGGGCAGAGGAGAGGAGGATAGACTCACCTGGCTTCAGAGGGCTCACGATCCCTCCCAGGCCTGGGGGGAGACCAGCAGAGGCTGAGTGACCGTGGACCCCACCCTGCCCCTCCTCTTCCCAAGGACCCAGCTCTTCATCCAGTGGGGCCACCTCCCCACCCCCCAGAACTCCAGGCCTGCCCCTGCCCCGCACCTGGCTGGGCCCCTTGGCCTGGGAAAGCTCCAGCTCCCAGTCCATTCCTGTAAACTGGAGAGACAGAGGCAGGGGTTACGAGGAAGAGCAAGGGCGGGAGGAGATGGTTTCTGGGGGTAGAGAGAAGGCGGGGCTCCAATCCTGACAGCAAGTCCAGACTGCACCGGGGGGCCCTGCAGTGTGACTCCAGTCTGCCAGGGTCGACCTGGAGATGACAGCGTCACGGGCTCAGGCCCACAAGACTGCTCCCCCCACCCCACCCCGCATTTCTGCCACCAGTTTCCTGTCCAAGTTGTCACCTGTGCTTCTGACCAGCTGGCTGTAGATCAGAGATTCCCATGACCCCCTCCTTAGAGAGGGGTTTGATTAATTTGTTAGAGCAGCTCACAGAACACAGGGAAACATTTTACTTATCAGATAATCGATTTACTAGAAAAGCAGGGACTAGACCCATAGGCAGGCACTTAACTGCTCCCATCCCCTCTGAGCACGCCACTCCCAGCACCTCCATGGGGTCATCTGCCCAGTGTTGTTATTTGCTCAGTCATAGCCAACTCTTTCGGAGAAGGCAATGGCACCCCACTCCAGTACTTTTGCCTGGAAAATCTCATGGACGGAGCAGCCTGGTAGGCTGCAGTCCACGGGGTCGCTAAGAGTCGGACACGACTGAGCGACTTCATTTTCACTTTTCACTTTCATGCATTGGAGAAGGAAATGGCAACCCACTCCAGTGTTCTTGCCTGGAGAATCCCAGGGACGGGGAGCCTGGTGGGCTGCCGTCTATGGGGTCACACAGAGTCGGACACGACTGAAGTGACTTAGCAGCAGCAGCAGCAGCAGCAGCCAACTCTTTGCGACCCCATGGACTATAGCCGCCAGGCTCCCCTGTCCAAGGGATTTCCCAGGCAAGAATACCAGAGTGGGTTGCCATTTCCTTCTCCACCCAAGGCTCAAACCTATGTCTCCTGTGTCTCCTGCATTGGCAGGTGGGTTCTTTACCACTGTACTACCTGGGAAGCCCTATTTCCTCTTACAAATCACAGTATCACAGGGCAGGTAGAGAGAAAAGGAGAGTTTACCTGGTTTTTGAGGCTCCATGGCCTCAGCAACTCCTAGAGAAGAAGGAGGTGGGAGCAGGTGAGGGACCATGACCTGCTCTGAGCCTCTCCCCCTCCATCTGCCCCCCAGCACCCACTCTTGTACCTGGGCCATAGACAACGGGAGCTGCAGGCCCTGTGGGGACCGGGCAGGGAGAGGCTGAGGTGCACAGGAAGCCGGAAACTGGGGCCCCCTTCCTCCCAGTGTAGGGACCAGAGAACTTGGAGCCTCCTCTGCTACATGGCCACCCTCTCCAAGGAGCCTAGGAGGGGCGCCTCAGAGCAGGATCTAGGCCCTTGCCCCCTCTTCTCTCCTTCTCGCCTAGCCTCCAGCTTCTCCCAATTCCTCAGTTCTGAGCTGGGGGGCTGGTGGGGACCCCATCACCCATCCTGACCCTCAGAAGCCTGGAGGGAGGCAGGAGAGAATGCCCAGGCACGACCTCCACCCCAGAGCCCGCGAGTCTCACCTGGCTGGACGCCCAGTCCGTTACCATTCCCAAATCCTGGGGGGGCGGGGGAGATGGAGGTGGGCATGTGAAAGGAGGCAGGGAAGCTCAGGGTTTTGGGGAGACGGGGAGAGGTGGCTAAGGCGGGCTCACCTGGCTTCTGGGGCTTCACGCCGGCCGCCAGGCCTGGTGAGGGACACACAGTAAGTGCGGGCCCCCGGGCCCCTGGGGCCCCCGCTGCCTCCCTGGGCAGGGCCCCCCTACCTGCTCCATAGCCGTTTTCAGCCGCAGGGCCTGTGCAGGGTGGGGGGCGGTGATAAGACTAGTCGTGAGGCTGAGGGGTGAGGCCAGCATGGGGGCCCCTCGGTATTGCCCCCTCCTCTCCCCAGGGTCCTTGGAGCCCCTGGACACCCTCCACTTGTGAACAGGGGGAGAAGGCCAGAGGGACCCAGGAGGGCCAGGACAGCCTGCTCGCCTCTGACACCTAGGGTTTCCCATGCCACTAGGCCTGGGCAGGCAGGGGGGCTGACGTGGACTCCTCTAGGCCTCCCTGGACCCCTAGGCCCCAAGATTCAGTTTCCTGCGGCCCCCACCTCTCACGTCCCTTCTCACCCCCACCCCCTGAGGCCCCGGGCCCAGCTACCTTCACCCGGCCTGGCTCCCAGTCCGTTTCCATTACCGTAGCCTGGGGAGGGAAGTGGGGCAGGAGGGCAGCGTTTGAAGGTGAACCCCTTCAAAGCAGGAGAGAGACGAGGCAGGGGGCTCCGGGTGGTCTCCCCCTTACCTGGCTTCTGAAGCCAGCCTCGTCTGCCCTCTACTCAGAGCCTGCCCTCCGGACCCCCTGCCCCGGGAAGGCCCACGCTCAACCCACGCCCAGATCTTAGAGCGAGGAGGCAGGGGGTGGGGGCACTCTGATTCCGGGGGTCCATGGAGAGAGACGAGGCCAGGGTAGGACTCCCCTGGCTTCTGGGGTTTCATGCTCCCCACGAAGCCTGAAGAAGACATGGGAACAGGGGGAGAAGCCTGCCCAAAACCCCCCATCCTGGGCACCCGAGGGCCCCTCTGCTCCTACCTGCTCCATATCCCTGCGGTGTTGCTGGGCCTGTGGGGAGAGGAAGGGTGAGCTGGGTGGATTTGGGGTCTGGCTGAGGCGGAAGCCAAGCCAGAAGGCTGGAATCCTGGGGGTTTCCTCCCAGCACCCCTCAATCATTCCCCAGCCCTCATGAGGCCTGGAAAGGAGGCGGGAAAGGACATAGGCATGTGGAAGCCTCCAGACTCCACCACTCTCACCTGGCTGAGCTCCCAGTCCGTTTCCATTCCCAAATCCTGGGGGGACAGATGGAGGTGAAGGTGAGGGGGGAAGGGGCCGCAAACTCCAGGTGGGGGACAGAGACAAGGTGGGGCTGAGGCTCACCTGGCTTCTGAGTTTGCACACCCCCTCCAAAGCCTGGAGAAAAATGGGGAGCAGGTGACAGACCACCCCAGAGCTCCAGCACCCCGACACTGGCTTCTCCCAACCCTCTGGTACCTGCTCCGTAGCCATTCTGAGCCAGGGGGCCTGTGGGGGAGGGAGGGGTGAGAAAGGAGTTTGGGGCCCTGGCTAAGATGGGGGGCAAGTGTCAGTCGCTCAGTTGTGTTGAACTCTTTAGACCCTGTGGACTTGTAGCCCACCAGGCTCCTCTGTCCATGGGGTTGTCCAGGCGAGAGTCCTGGAGTGGGTTGCTGTTTCCTTCTCCAGGGGATCTTCCCAACCCAGGGATTGAACACAGGTCTCATGCATTGCGGAGGCGGATTCTTTATCATCTGAGCCACCAGGCAAGTCCCAGTGGCCCCCTCCAGAGCCCAGGCAAAACCAGGGTCCCAGAGGCTCTCCCCAAGCCCCTCTCAATCCCTCATCAATCCTGCCCCTCAAAGGCCTGGGGGCGGGGGGATGGAAGAGGAGGCCCAGATGCGGACCCCCCATCCCACCCCAGCTGGGCAGGTCCTCGTCCTGGTGTCCAGCCTCCCTGTGGAGCCTGAAAGCCATCCTGCCTGCCTGGGGTCCCCCCTGGTGTCACCCCCACCCCCACCAACCAGGCAGGAAGGGGGCCCTTGACATCCCTTCATCAACTACATACTCTGCTCTCAGCATGGGCTCTTGTCACCATGGCCCGTGGCCACTTCCAGAGCCTGTTCCCTCTCTGGTCCTCTCTCTGGGATGCCCTAGCTAAAGATTTCTCAGTGGGGCACGGTCTGCCTCTAGGCCCCTCCTCCCAAGAATGTGCCCCCCCACCACCTGGCTGCCGAATGAGTATTTGCTGTGGGACCCCAGACGGGACAGTGGGTCTCACCTGGCTTCTGAGGTTTCAGCCCTCCTGCTCCAAGGCCTGGGGACAAGGAGAATGTTCAGTGAGTCCACCCGGATCCCGTCTTCCCTCAGAGCCAGGGGCAGCCCCCTCCCCTTCATCCACCACCCCCTGGGTGAGCCCTCAGGCCCTAGAGCTCCGGGCCTCACCCGGCTGGGCTCCGTTCCCAGTCCTGAATCCTGGGGAGACAGCGAGAGGCCTGAGACTGAAGCAGGGCTTGAAAGGAGCACAGACACAGAGAGGACGGACAGACAGACCGACCGAGAGCCCGACAGGGCAGAGCGGGACTCACCTGGCTTCTGGGGTTTCCCGACCCCTCCAAAGCCTGAGGAGAGACCGGCAGGTCAAGGACCCTGGAGTGCCCCCTCCGGGCCTCCCCCCTCAACTTCCCCTGGTCCCCTCCCTACCTGGTCCAAAGCCATTTGGAGCTGCGAGACCTGGGTGGGCGGGGGGACATAGGAAATCCAGACAATGCTGACGTGGGGGTGAGCCCCAGCCTGGACCCCTGCCCTCCCCCCAATTCTTCTATCCAGCCTGGGTAGGTTCACAAGAGGGGTGGGGAGGTCCCCGTGGGGACCTGTGCCAGGAAAAGGGCTGGGGAGACAGCGGCAGCTGAGACAGGAACCGCAGATCCAGCCTTCCTCCTCCTTCTGGCCCTGAAGACTCCTGGGGTCTTATCCACACTGATCCCACTCTGACTGCTGCACACCCCAACCCCCCTGCAATGCCAGCAGCCTCCTCCCTAAGTTCTCCTACTCCAGGTAGACCAGCTCTTTCACTCCCAGCGTAAAACCACAAAGGTGAATCCCACAGCTAGGTTCAGGTCCCCGCTGGCCTCCAGCCCTGGGCTCTGCCCTCCGGCTTTCCGCCCTTGGTGGGTTCTCCCCCAAGTCCTGACCTCAGTCCGCATGGGCACCCAGGGGTCCCAGCTTGGGCACTCGGCCCAGCGGGCCTGCAGCCCAAAGGCTGACCGGCGTGGGGTCTGCAGTGCGCAGTCAAGGCCGGGCTAAGACGGGCACTTGGGAAAGGTGGTGGAAGGAGTGAACCCCTAAGGGGCCCCTGTTAGGAGTCCAGAGTAGGACACGGCAGTGACCCCTCCCTCCTCCAGCAGCCTGGGCCCTAGCCTCCCTCCCTGGCTGGGCCCCCAGGCCGTGCCAATACCCTCTGTGAGCCATGGATGGGGCACTAGGGAGGACTTGGGGTGGGGACAAGGGCAGGGAGGGGCAGGGGCGAGTGTCTGTCTCACCTGGTTTCTGAGGTGTCACGCCCCCTCCCAAGCCTCCTGTATGTGGACCCCTCCCAGCCCCTACTCTCCCATAAACCAGTTTTCTGCCGTCCTCAGCCCCTGCCCCGCTCCTCCCCAGCACCCCAGTTTGGCCCAGCGCCCTCACCTGGCTGGGCTCCAGCTGCGGGGAAGGCCCCAGCCCCCAGCCCATTCCCAGCGATGAGTCCTGGGGAGACAGAGAAGGAGGGAGTAAGGGGGGAGGATCAACGAGGGGAGAGGGCAGGGAGCTAGGGACAGGGTGGGGCTCACCTGGCTTCTGAGGTTTCACGCCCCCTCCAATTCCTGAGAAAGAGACCCAGACGTGGTGAAGCTCTGGTGAACCCTAAGCCCAAACCCGCTTGCCAGCTCCCCCCCATCATCCCCAACCCTGTCCCTGAGCCGTGGGGCCTGTGGGGAGAGGGAGGTGGGGTCTGGGCTGCCGGGGGTGGGCTCACACCTCCGGGGGTGTCCTCACCCGATGAGCGGGGCACCGCCCCCACAGTTCTCAGAGAGTTATGCCCAGAGAGGGGCCGGGGAGCCTGGACCCTCCCCAGGACCCCAGCCCCAGCCAGAGGAGTGGCAGCAGCGGCTGGATGAAGGGAGCGCAGGCCTCTCCCTGACCTCACCCCAGCCCCGGGGAGAGACAGAGAGGCCGACGCTGACCCAGCCAGCCCCTCCCCTAAGAGCGGGGCCGAGTCCCTGGGCACCCCCTTGCCTGCCCCTCCCTGCAGCCCTGCCCCCCAACGCTCACCTGCTCCCGGAAAAGCCCCAGCGCCGATACCATTTCGAGCCCCGAATCCTGCGGACAGGAGGTGAGGCCATTAGTCACGGCTGGGCAGGTCGGGGCGCACAGACGGGCCGGGATCCGTAGGGGGAGCGCCGGGACGGGGGCGGGGCTCACCGGGCCGCGGAGGCTCCACGCCCCGCACCCCCAGGCTGCGTCTCCGGCCCCCTGCACTACACCACTCTCTCCCCGACGGGTTCCTCGATTCCAGCTCTGCGCGCTCCCTCCGCTATCCCTGGACCCCAGCGTGGTGCCCCAGGCGCCCTTACCTGGCTGGGCTCCCAGCCCCGGGAAGGCACCAGCTCCCAGCGCGTTTCCGTACCCTGGAGACAGAGAGGAAGGGTGGAGGGGGCAGGGGCCGGGGCCAGGGTGGGAAGACGGGGAGGCGATCTGAGGGCCATCACACTGTCAGGGAGCAGGGCTCACCTGGCTGCTGGAGTTTCGCGCCCCCTCCAAAGCCTGGGGAGCGAGGCAGTGGTTAAGGGGACCCAGGGACCCAGCCTCTTCCTGGGACTCCATGAAAGAGAGGTAAGGGGGGGCATTTGGGGTCTCAGCTGAAGGGGGAGTGATTCTGTGTTCTCTGTTCCCCAAACTAGACCACAGGATCCTTTACGGACCTTGCCTCTGCCTTCAGTGAGTCACCAGCTCTGCCCTGGGGGACCCGGGGAGAAGCCCCTCCAGAGGGTGAACTGATGCACCCTTCACACCCCTCTCTGCTACCCACACCCGTCCTTCCCCCACCTCACCTGGCTGGGCAGCAGCACCCGGGAGGGTCCCGACTCCCAGCCCGTTCCCGTTCCTAAACCCTGGAGAGACACCTGGGGAGACAGGGCAGGCGGGGTCAGGGAGAGTGAGGGAAAGGGGCACAGAGCCGGGAGGGACAGGTAGGGTGAGGCTCACCCAGCTTCTGGGGCTTCACGCCCCCTCCAACGCCTGAGAAGGAGACAGGGGTCAAGGGACGGTCTCGGGACACCCCATGTCCGGGCTGCCCCAAGAATCCTGGCCCCACCTCTACCTGCTCCGTAGCCATTCTGAGCTGGAGGGCCTGTGGGGAGAGTAAACCATGAACTGGGTAGGTTTAGGGAGAGGAAGCCACGAACCAGGTAGGTTTAGGGTGGGGGGTGCAGCACCTTGGACCCCACCAGAAATAGCAAGCCTGACAGACAGCTTCCTATCTGGCCCCCACCCTCAGAATCATCCATCCTGCCCTCCCTTCTGAGGCCTGGGAGCCCAGTCCTCCTCCCCGCCCTCCACTCACCTGGCTGGGCTCCCAGCCCCCGCCCATTCCCGAACCCTGGGGGAAGAGAGTGAGGTGAGGGGTGTGAGAGAAAGATGGGGAGACAGAGAGAGAGCTGGGGCCAGGCCGGGCCCACCCGGCTTCTGCAGTGTAACACCCGCTTGGAAGCCGAGGGGAGACTGGGTGAGAGACCCCGGATGCCCCCCACCCCTCAGCCATTCCGAGCCTGATGACTCAGCTCCAGTCGGCCCTTCCAAGGAAGGGGGAAGGCGTGGGGGTGTGGGTAGGGGGGCTCCCGGGAGCCCAGACCCCTTCCTCCCTTCCTCTGCTCAGAGCTACCCCGGGGGGCCTCGCTCTGAGCCCAGGGTGCGTGCCCTGGAGCTGGCTTCTGCGGCAGCCAGGGAACAAGCAGGGAGAGGAAAGAGTTGTACCCCCAGGTGGGTACTGGGTGACATGACACCAGAATGGCCTCGGTGGATTCCTGATGGACTCCTGGGGGGGCGGCAGGAGGTGGTGAGAAGGAGGAAAGGACAAGGAAGACACTGCGGGAAGGGGGGCAGGTGGGTTTCTGGGGTGGCAGCAGCACGGGGGTCCCTGAGTGTTTCTGAGATGGCTGCCTCCCCCAGACCCAAATCCCGTTTCCCATGCCTCACCTGCTCCTAGACCACTGGGGGGGCCATAGCCTATGGGGGAAATGGGAAGGTGAGCGGGGGTGGGGCAGGAGGGGCCAGGAGCTAGGGTGCCCATTGCGAGGACACAGAGGGACCCCCCCTGCGCTCCCCTCCACCAGCTGTACCTGATCGATAGCCATTGGAGCCTCCTAAGCCTGTGGGGTCGGGAAGAGGGGGGACTTAGGGGGCAGCAAGGAGCTGAGTCTGCATGCTCCCTGCAAAGCGAGAGGGTGCGGCCCCCCCCACCCCCGGGCCTCAGGCTCCCCGGGGATCACCGCAGGGTGAGCAGACTGGCGGCCGGGGAGCGGAAGGGTCCCTGGCGAGGAGGGAGGGGTCTGGGCCAGCCGCCTGGGGGCGGATCCCCAGGCAAGGTCCTTTCCCTTTCCTGTTGCAACCTGCCCCCCTCCCCCCGCCTCCCCCACCAGGCCCTTCCTCCTCTGGCTTCTTTTCCTCACACCGAGTTAAGGTTCTGCCCCCTCTCAATCCCCCTCCAAGGGTGCGGGGTGTCTGTGTTCCTCATACTTGAGCTGACATGAACAAGGCCACACGCCTCGTGTTCTCCGGGGCCCCCAGATCTGGATCCCAGAGAGCCCCCAGACCCCTGCCAGGGAACGACCAGACCCTCTTCCTTGAGCCCAGCGTCTGGAGGGTCCACTTACCTTTCCCCAGGCCCGGAGACAATGGAGGGAGCCCTAGGGGAGCAAGCCGGGTGCCAACTCAGGGCAGGGACCCCGGGGACAGAGAAGGGGCAGGTCCCAGGCATCTGTCCCCCAGCCTCCCCAAACCCTGCCCCGGCCCAGACTCCACAGGCCCTCCCCTCCCTCTCTGGGGCCCAGTGCTCCCCCAACACCCCCAGACCGGCCGGCAGCCCCACCGCTGGTGCTCACCGCCTTGCAGGCTTTCAGAGGTCAGGCCGAGCAGGAGAAGGGCTATGGGGAGGGCCCAAGCACTCATGATGCCGGCAGAGTGGGAGGGCACCACCCTGTGGGCCTTTAAACACCCCTGCTGGGTGGGGGCCAGGGTCTCCGCTGGGCTGGCAGACCCCAGGGGGCCAGCCCCTACCTCCTGCTGCTGCAGGAGATCAGCCCCAGCCTCCTCCCTGCCCCACTCCTCATCCATCACGGGTGCTGACAGCTGGGACAGGCTCCCACCTAGCCCCCCGAGGCTCCTCCACCCCTGTCAGGGGCTGGGGCCCTGGCGTCAGGCCTGGAGGCTCAGCTGCTCCCCCGCCAGTTGGCGAGGGGCAGGTGGGCACCCCAGGCCCAGCCCAGACACAGCTGGGGGTGAGAGGGGAGCCAAGCCCAGAAACGTGGGTGTGGCTGGCAGGGGACCCTCTGAATGAGTTAGTGTGTTACAGGAAGGAGGCAGTGTTACAGGGGCAAGTGGCCCAGGAACAGGGTAGCACATCAGGATGTCGTCACTATCGCACAAGCGGACGTGTGCGTGATGAGTCCACTCCTTCTAATCCTGGAGGCGGCAGCGACCACACCAGGAGACGCCGGCCCTCTGCCCCCAGCTGAGCCCAGGTTGGCACGTGTGGGCCTGAGCCTCCCTTCCACGAGGGACGGGGACACACAGGGATGGCTGACGCACCCTCAGCCCAGTTTATGCTGTTTCTCAAAGGCTCAGCGGGGGCCCATCCGCTGTACGAGGCTCCACCCGCCGCCCCCCCCACCCTCCAGCTTCATCTCCCTCTCCTGCTGTGCTCCATCAGCACTGACTCTAACTTTAGGGACAGAATGGGGGCCGGGAGGGGAGCTGCTTAAGCTGCAGTGGGGGGCAGAGGTGCAAGCAGGTTGTCTCGCGGTGGATGAGCCTAGAGCTGGGGCCCGGGGAGGGGGCTTGGTGGAGAGCTGAGTCCTGGAGGCCAGGATTGGCAGGCCTGAGACATGCCAGACATGGGGGGTTTAGACTCCAGCCCCTCCTCCTCCTGTGGGCCCCCACTGGGCTGGAGGGGGACAGCAGTGACTCAGGGTCCCTGGACCTTAGTCCTGAAGCCTCCACTCTCTGTCTGCTAGCCTGCCCCCTGCCCAGCCAGCCACCCCTGTCATCTCGAGCTGAGGAGTCCAGAGTCCAGCCAGCTACACTAGGCAGCCTGGGAGGGTGAGGCGTGGAGCGGGGCTACAGTGAGGAGTGGGCAATGGTGGGGGGGCTTCTCCCAGGTCCTCCTCACTGGTGGTGCTCCCAGCACAGCCCCCTCTGCCTCCCCCACACACCCTGTACCCTTGCTGCTCACTCTGCCCACACACGAGGGCCGGCACCCCTGGGGGCACGCGCACATGAGTGCACACGTGATGTGACCATGCCCGTGACACCCACCCCCCTCCCCCCACAGACCCCCCTGTGAACACGATCTCCTCAGCCAGGTTCCCCAGCCCAGCACCCCACAGGCCCACCTCCTGCCCCGCCGGGGTGCAGGTGTCTGTGACCTGGAGTCCTGGAGGCTGGGAGGGCTCAGGGTTGGCCCCTGGCCCCAACCAATCCCGAGAGCCCAGGGCAGCTGTGGCAGTTTACTCTCCTGCCAGGCCACCTGCTCGGCCCATGGCAGCAGGCACCAGCTCCCTGGCCTGCTCATGGAGGGTGGCTAAGTGGCCTGTGATCAGCAGCCTGGGTGCTGGGTTCAGATTCAGACCAGGTTCACATACCAGCTCCTTCCCACTTCCCTGCGTCTGTTCACTCTCCTCTAAAACGAGGGAGCTACTTCTTACCCCATTTTACAGATGGGGAAACAGAGGCAGAGAGGAGAAGGGACTGGGCCCAGATCATACAGCCAAGCTTGGGGGCTGGGGTTTGAAGGCAGGCAGCCCACAGGCCTCCACCCTGGGCAGCAGACCCACACACGCCTGGGCAGCAGACCCTCTTACCCCAGTCGTCACATTGCTGTCTGCCCACCTCATGCCAGTCTGGGCTCGAGGCCTCTGCCTCAGACCCGGGAGAGCTGAGGGCCCCCTGCACAGATCCAGACAAGGCCCACCCTACTGGGCGACGGGGAAGCTTGGCCCAGGAGGAGGCGGGCAGGGAGACCAGGAGGGGCCCTGTGGGAGGTACGGGCCAGGTGCCCGCTTGGCCACTGCCAGAGGGAAAGCCAGGGCCCGCCACCACTGCCAGGCTGCCTGGGTGCTGGCGTGTGCCTGTAGAAAATGCCAAACAGTCTGGGGCCTGGGGCCAACCGACTCTGCTCGGGACCATGGCCTGGCCCAGCTGGGAACCCTGGCCCTGGCAATGCCACTACCACCCCTGCCCCCAGCACAGCTGGGCCAGACCCCAGAGCTCAGCCCCACCCTGGCAGGGCAGCCTGAGAGCACGTGAACCACTCAGGGGTCACGAGAGCCCCTGGCAGAACCAGGGTCTGGGCTCCCCTTTGCTCCCAGAAGTGGGGGACACACACAGCCCAGCTTCTGAATAGAGGAGCAGCTTTGAGGGGGCAGAGCTGGGAGCCCAGAGCAGGGTGACAGCTGGGGTGTGGGAAGTGTGTCGCTTAAAATGGCACAGCCTGGGTCGAGGCTCCCACCAGCCGCTCGAAGCAGCACCGCCTGCCTGCTGGGAATCTGGGGGAGGCCAGTTGAAGGAGAGGCCAGGAGCCTGCGGGTCAGACATCTGAACATGCAGCTGTGCTAAAAGCCCCTCAGGTCACCCGGTGGCAGCTCTTTAGCCCAGATCCCTGCCTCTGCCGCCTCTGGGACTTCTTTGTCAGCCCCAGACACTTGCACTGTGCAAAGCTGACTTCTATTAAACTCCTCCTCACACCTGTCGGATTATTAAAAAAAAACAAAAAAAAAATCTTATGCCAGGGATAAGATTCTTATTCCCTGGCGGTCCAGTGGTTAAGTTCTTTCATTGCTTTGGGACTGGGTTTGATCCCTGGTCAGGAAACCAAGATCCCACAAGCCGGGCAGCATGGCTGTCCAAAAGACAAACAAGTAAACAAACAAAGCTACAGGCCAGGGTGAAGTATAGCGTATATACAGAAGTGTGCACGAGACAGAAATGAACAATATGACACGAACCTACAAAGTACCTACGCGGCTGGCACAGAGGTCAAGCTGAGGTCAAGAAACAGAACACAGCAGACTCCCCGGGAGTGCTCATCACAGTCTCCTCTTGCTGTTAGGGTAGCCATGTTTGCACCTGTGGTCGTCTTTTCCTTGCCTTTCTAAAGCCACGTTAATCCAATTTTGTGGCCCCTTCCTGGGTGAGTGGTGAATGGGGCTTCTGGGAATCTTAGTGGGTCCGAGGTGCTGTTTCCGAGACAGGTCACAAGGGGGCGCATGGTTCAAGACGGCTCTTGCCTGGACTTGCAGGGACCCACGCCTGGGCGGGGCTTGGGGGGCTTCCTCCCGGACAGAGCCCCGGCTAAGGGCTTTGGTTTCAAACCTTGAGACCCCCAGGTGGGAGCAGAGGTCCTGGGTCCGGCTCTTCTCCTGGGTCCTCCTTTTGAGCCAGGCAGCTGCTTTGAAAACTACAAAATACTGGGGTGGCGCTAGTGGTAAAGAACCCCCTGCCAACCCAGGAGATGTGGGTCAGGGAAGATCCCCTGGAGGAGGGCGTGTCAGCCCACTCTAGTATTCTTGCCTGGAGAATCCAATGGACAGAGGAGCCTGGTGGGTTTCAGTCCATAGGATCACAGAGTTGGACACTACTAAAGTGACTTAGCACGCAGACACATGAGGGAGTGTTAACTGTTATTTAAGAGTGAGTAAGTTCCCACTGTGTGCTTGACTGTCCTTTTCTCACACGCATTTTCTCTTTTAGTGCTCATACACCCCACGGCTTCCCTGGTGGCTCAGAGGGTAAAGCATCTGCCTGCAATGCAGGAGACCTGGGTTCGATCCCTGGGTCAGGAAGATCCCCTGGAGAAGGAAATGGCAACCCACTCCAGTACTCTTGCCTGGAAAATCCCATGGACAGAGAAGCCTGGTAGACTACAATCCATGGGATCGCAAAGAGTCGGACATGACTGAGCAACTTCACTTTCACACCCCATGGAAGTAGGAACTATGATTATTTTCCCCTAAAATGGGGAAATATGAAAATGTGGAAACAGACCCAGAGACATGAAGCAACTTACCCACAATTGCACAGCCTCTGTGGGGGGCACAGCCCTAAATTCCCTGACTCCATGGCCTGTGCTATCTGTACTTAACTTTATATTCTAGCCCTTCCACACTTCCACAGAAAGCACATTTTGAACTTAAAAAAGATATTTTTAAGTCATTGTGAACTAGACTTTTCAGAAGGAGGAAAAGGAACCGAGTCCAGGACTCCCAGAGGTGGGGCTGGCAGAGGGGATGACAGCTGGAGAGGGAGGGGCCTGCCAGCTCCCTGGGTCTCCTGGGGACACGCCTGGGCTCTTGAGCAGGGATTCAGCCTGAGGGACAAGGGCTGTGACTGCCAGATATGCTAATGCAAAGGAAGGGCACAGGGAGGGGAGCTGCAGCTGGCTGAGGCTCTGGGTCTTGGGCCCAACCCAGGATGCCAGGCCTCCAGTCCCAGTCTATGGCTTGGAGAGTGTTCCCTGAATGGGGGCACACCACAGCAATCGGGCAGCCCTGCAGTCCATGATCTTTCAGAGACATGGGGACTTGATCCACAAATGAACTAAATAAGGTGGGAAATGAAATCTGACTGAAGGAGGAAACAAAACAGGCTCTGTCTTGAAAGCAGGACTCCATCTTGGGCCGGACTGTGGACTTTGAGCTATATGCCCAGTATCTATGGAAATGACATACCAACTAGAAAACCAGGCCCCCAGAAGGAAGAGACCCAGGGCTCTCCATCGCCTAAAAGAATACCCTAATTATCTGTGTAACTGAATAGAATCATACATTCTATTATGCTTATTGGGGTATGACCACAGGCCTATTGATAATTGTCCACTGTTAACTACCTAGGCTTAAGGCATATGATCACAGGTTAACTTTGATTGTATCTTTCTTTTTCCTTTGGTCAGACTAGTTTCAAGGAACCTTATACACTTAGGGTATATAAGGTTTTCACAAAAACTGGTTGAGGTCCTTGGCTAAGAGGAGACTCTGCCTTGGGCCCCCCAGTGTAATAAATTGCACTCCACTATCTGCATTGTCCTTCTGAGTAAGTTTGTTTCCGGGAATGCGTGGCTACAACATTTGGTGCTTTGGCCGGGAAACTCCTCACTTTGAGGAGATAAGTCCCATTTGGGACTACTCCGAGGCCTTGCGGCTTGAATTTTCTAGAGGGGAAAGGTGCCTTTGTCCTTCAGGAAGGATTCTGCTTCTCAACACCCGGACCTTTCATGTTAGCAGGTAGTGGACGGCAGCAGGGGAACTGAGCGCTCAGGTGAGGAGGAACCCACCCGGAAGGTGGAAGAGGGGGCCTGATCACCCCCCTGGGAGGGACTGGAAGGGGCACGGACCCACAGAAGCCTGGAATATGCAGGTGGCAGCGATTGCTTGGTACACAGGTCAACGAGCATGTTAGGGCTTAGGAAGGAAATTTGTGAAGGTTATTCAGAGGTGTGTCCACGCTGTCTTGGGGAAAATTATTACCAAGCAATCACCAGGGGATTTTTAGGAGAAGAAACTTGATCCTCGTGTGCTTGTATTCTAGCCTCCCCTAGGAGGTATCCCGTCTGCTGTGAAATTCTTGACCCCCTCAAAATTGTCAGGCTACAAGGAGGGGGATACATAAGTGAGTATGAATTGGCTTTTCTGGAGTGGGATATTTAACCCATCTGTGTTTTCATCCACACCTGATCAAGCCCACCAAGGCAGAACAGACTTTAAGGGAGAAACAGTCTTGGACCACGTGGTGTTCTGGTTCGGCCGTGCTGACCAGCAGGTGAAGACATGATGATCCCCCTTCTCCCTCTGGGATCTGGCAGGATTTGGACAAGGATGACCTGCCCTTCCCCCATACTGGATGATGATGTGCCCACCGCCAGGACCCAAGGCCACCGTAATGCCCGATCCAGGGCCAGGTGAAGTTCCTGCAGCAGCCACTGCTCCTCCACCAGCTCTCCCGGAGGTCATAGAGCCGCCACCTCGGCAGGCTCCGATGCCGGTGGCAGAAGCCTCTGGCCAACACTTCCAGGATCCGCCTCCAGCTGAACTTCCCAAGCTATACCCGTCTCTCCCGGTGAGTACTGACAGGAAGGGAAAAGGAGACACCAGAATCAAACAGAGGCTGTGCTCCACTAAGGAGCCAGAGGAAAGGGCCCCACTACAAATGCCCCTCAGAGAGTTACAGCAGCCTCCAGTTCAGGGGACAGATGGCCACTACCATCAGCCCCCCGTAACCTATTATTACAAGATTAGGCCAATGGAGACTATTTTTCGAACCCACTGCCCTACATGGGATGACATAATCCAACTTCTAGTCTCTTTCTTCATCACTGAGGACAGACACAGGATCCTAACTGAGGCCAGAAAATGGTTAAGAGCAGTGGCACCTGAGGGTATTGCAGACCTGCAGCGGTGGGCAGAACTAGCCACCCCGATGAGAGGCCCAATTGAGACTGTAACACAGAGGAAGGGAGGGGCCACCTGGAGAGATATTGGGCGGCTATTTTACAAGGCCTCAGGGCGGGACCCCAAAACCTATGAGTATGGCAAAACCCTCTGAAGTGATTCAAAGAGGGAAAGAATCACCCTCTGAGTTCTACGAAAGACTGTGCGAAGCCAGTATACTTTATACGCCAATAGATCCAGGGGCTGCTGGGTCTCAGATGGTGATAAATGCAGCCTTTGTGTCTCAAGCCTACCCCAAAAATGTCAGTCACCAAGTGACTCATGAATTTTTATACATCCCTGAATGACCAGTACCTTGTTGGGAAGAGACTTGCTGTCTAAATTGGGGGCACAAGTGACTTTTCCCCCACGAAAGACCCACTCTTCGAGTGGGCTCAACCACCTATTTACTCTTCCTCTCGGTAACCCCTCAAGATGAATGGAGGTTGCATGATCTCCCGGAAGGGAAACCGGACAGGCTAAACAGTGGAGAGAGAGAATTCAACATATTTCCTGAGGTCTGGGCAGAAGACAACCACCACAACGAGCCCCCCACCTGCTACGCCCCGTCAGGCTTGCAAAACAAGTCCTGGTGGTAATAGAACTCGAATCCGGTACAATTACGTCAGCACCTGCCTTGGGCCTGCCAGACCTTGCTAAGCCGTTTACTCTTTCAGTTCAGTTCAGTTCAGTCGCTCAGTCGTGTCCGACTCTGTGACCCCATAAATCGCAGCACGCCAGGCCTCCCTGTCCATCACCAACTCCCGGAGTTCACTCAGACTCATGTCCATCGAGTCAGTGATGCCATCCAGCCATCTCATCCTCTGTCATCCCCTTCTCCTACTGCCTGCAATCCCTCCCAGCATCAGTCTTTTCCAATCAGTCAACTCTTCGCATGAGGTGGCCAAAGTACTGGAGTTTCAGCTTTAGCATCATTCCTTCCAAAGAAATCCCAGGGCTGATCTCCTTTAGGATGGACTGGTTGGATCTCCTTGCGGTCCAAGGGACTCTCAAGAGTCTTCTCCAACACCACAGTTCAAAAGCATCAATTCTTCGGCGCTCAGCCTTCTTCACAGTCCAATTCTCACATCCATACATGACCACTGGAGAAACCATAGCCTTGACTAGACGGACCTTTGTTGGCAAAGTAATGTCTCTGCTTTTGAATATGCTATCTAGGTTGGTCATAACTTTCTTTCCAAGGAGTAAGCGTCTTTTAATTTCATGGCTGCAGTCAGCTTCTGCAGTGATTTTGGAGCCCAGAAAAATAAAGTCTGACACTATTTCCACTGTTTCCCCATCTATTTCCCATGAAGTGATGGGACCGGATGCCATGATCTTTGTTTTCTGAATGTTGAGCTTTAAGCCAACTTTTTCACTCTCCTCTTTCACTTTCATCAAGAGGCTTTTGAGTTCCTCTTCACTTTCTGCCATAAGGGTGGTGTCATCTGTATATCTGAAGTTATTGATATTTCTCCCGGCACTCTTGATTCCAGCTTGTGCTTCTTCCAGTCCAGCGTTTCTCATGATGTACTCTGCGTATAAGTTAAATAAGCAGGGTGACAATATATAGCCTTGACATACTCCTTTTCCTATTTGGAACCAGTCTGTTGTTCTATGTCCAGTTCTGTTGCTTCCTGACCTGCATACAGATTTCTCAAGAGGCAGGTCAGGTGGTCTGGTATTCCCATCTCTTGAAGAATTTTCCACAGTTCATTGTGATCCACACAGTCAAAGGCTTTGGCATCGTCAATAAAGCAGAAATAGATGTTTTTCTGGAACTCTCTTGCTTTTTCCGTGTTTCAGCAGATGTTGGCAATTTGATCTCTGGTTCCTCTGCCTTTTCTAAAACCAGCTTGAACATCAGGAAGTTCATGGTTCACGTATTGCTGAAGCCTGGCTTGGAGAATTTTGAGCATTACTTTACTAGCGTGTGAGATGAGTGAAAAGGACAAGGTGGCTATGGGAGTGTCGTCCCAGACTGTGGGGGCGTGGGACAGGCCTGTGGCTTATGTCCTGTTGCCACTGAGTGGCCGGGATGCTTACGGGCAGCTGCTGTGGTTGCCTTATTGGTCCGGGAGGCAACCAAGCTGACTTTGAGCCAAGATTTGATCGTAAAAGTCCCGCATGAGGTCAACAGTCTCCTGCAAGAGGACCCTCATAAACGGTTGTTGACACCCCGGATTACTCATACCCAGGACTGTTATGTAAGAGCCCCCATGTTACTATTGAGCCTCGTCGGGCCCTGAATCTGGCCACTCTCCTTCCTCTGGGAGAAGGTGGGTCTCACATGATTGCAAAGGAATCCTGGAAGAAGTTTATGCCAGCAGACCTGACTTGAGAGACCAGTCAATCCTGGACCCAGATTGGGTCCTGTACACCAACGGCACCAGCCCGTTGAAACAAGAACAATGACTGTCGGCATATGCAGTAGACGTGGAAGAAACCATGTTGAGGCTAGCTCTCTGCCATCACACTGGTCTGCTCAACGGGTCAAACTGTATGCTCTAGTCCGGGCCTTCCTGCTGTCAAAAGGTAAGAAGACAAACATTTACACAGGCTCCAGGTATGCTTTTGCTACTTTACATGTACATGGGGCTTTATATAAAGAGAAAGGGGTCTTTTGATAGCCAACAGAAAGGACGTTAAAAATAAAGAAGAAATTCTGACCCTATTGGATGCTGTCTGGGAACCAGAAAGCGTTGCAGTCATACACTGCCAAGGACATCAAAAAGAGGATACCCCCCAGGCTCAGGGAAACGGACTGGCAGATAAGACTGCTAAACAAGCAGCCGAGGGCTTGGGGGTGACAAGTGAAGCCCCTATTAAAGCTCTCATAGTGGCGGAGATGCCTGAGCTAACGCTGGAATACACTGAAGCCTAAAACCAACTTGCCAAAGCGGAAGGGGGCCATCAAGACTGAAAAAGAGATGGTGGGATTTGCCAAGTGGCAAATTATTGGTACCAGAGGAGTTGGCACCCACTCTGGTAAGTCAAACACATCAAGCATCCCACCTAGGCCATGATAAACTGGAAGAGCTAATTAAAAAATATTTCTTGGTTCCCCACCTCTATTCCCTATGCAGGACAGAATCTCTGGACTGCACTGCTTGCTCACAGGTTAATGCTGCCTCTCAGCACAGACAAAAACCTCCAGGGGTTCAGCTGAAAGCACGCTGCCCTTTGAACACCCTTGGAAGTGGACTTCACTGAAATGAAACCTCACCGACACTACCGTTATCCGCTGGTATGTACCTGCTGGTACGTTCTCGGAATGGGTAGAAGCTTTTCCTACCGGGACAGAAAGAGCATCAGAAGTAGCCCGGTGCCTGCTTAGGAAAATAGTTCCCAGATTTGGATTTCCTTCCAGCATTGGACCAGACTGATTTAGTACAACAAGAAAACAAAACTTTAAACATCAAATGGAAACTGCACAGTGCATATAGGCCCCAGAGTTCTGGGATGGTGGAACAAACCAGCCGGACACTTAAAGAGACACTTTCCAAGTGCATCAGAGAGACTGACTGCTCCTGGGTGGACTTGCTCCCGATGGCTCTGATCAAACTCAGGATGACCCCATAGTCCCAAGGCTATTCTCTATACGATGTGTATGGGAGGCCCCTCCCATAATAAAACAGGTGTCAACAAATTTGCCTCAGGTAAGGGTGGGGATAGGATTTCACAGCAGATGGAACTGGATAAGGTAATAAATCAAATAACTAAGTTTGTACAAGAAAGGGTGCTGTTCCCCTTTGGGGAACAGATTTATGAGTTTATGCTTGGTGACCAAGTATGGGTCAAAGATTGGAAACATGATTCACTAGCCCCTCAGTGGAAGGGCCCTTATGCTGTTATTCTAACTACCTCTACTGCAGTTAAAGTTACAGGTATTGCCCCTTGGATCTATCATATGAGGGTGAAAAGAGTATACCACGCAGACCCAGAAAACACTGAGTGGACTGCGCAGAGGGACCCCACTGACGCTTGAGAGACCAAGATCATCCTTAAGAAAAAAAAGAAGATCCCGGACGAGCCCTTTAAGGATGAAGCCACATAATCAACTCCTGCTGCTCGCTCTCATCAACATGCACATTCCTATGTGGACTTCCACAATACCTCCAACTGTTCGGTATGTGGGGCTATGCCTCTGTCTATGATGGATGGACTTCCTTGGTGGGTGTCACCGCTCCGCCAAGGAGATTTTAAACCACTCTGCTCTTTTCTGGGACAACAAAAAGAGACTTTCCTTTCTCTTGTCAATCATAATCTATCCCTGCTCTCTAGGTATAAGAGAGATCTACAGTCAATAGACTCCGGTCATGGGGTTACATATTATGTAAACACCCGTTTCATAAAAGTAACAGAAGCGGTAATTCAAATTAGAATGGCTTTGGACATGCTCACAGCTGCTCAAGGAGGGACCTGTGCTATAATTAAGGTTGTGTATACATTCCTGATTTATCTGGCAATGTATCAACTGCTTTAGATGAAAAAACAAAAAAAGAAACCCAGGTAAAAGCAATGTCAAATGAAAACATTCCTTTCTGGAGTTCGGTACTATTTTGGGTGAAGGGTGATTGGTGGAAAACTATATTTACCATTGTTATAGTTGCCTTGATAGTTCTGCTTTGTGGACCCTGCATTTCACAATGTATTATGAACTTTGTAACCCAAAGGTTGGTGTTGTTCTCCCACATTGGCGGTCAGAGAGCCAGGGTGCAATATAGCCTTATAAGTGATGCTGATACTAAGAGTTAAGAGCATCAAGAGGGGGGAATGAAGGAGGAAACAGAACAGGCTCTATCTTAAAAGCAGGACTCTATCTTGGGCCAGACAGTGGACTTTCAGCTGTATGCCTAATATCTATGGAAATGACATACCAACTGGAAAACCAGGCCCCTGGAAGGAAGAGACCCAGGGCTCTCCATCGCCTAAAAGAATACCCTAATCCTAATTATCTGTGTAACCGAATAGAATCATACATTCTATTATGCTTATTGGGGTATGACCACAGGCCTATTGATAATTGTCCACTGTTAACTACCTAGGCTTAAGGCCTAGGTAGTTAACACGGGTTAACTTTGATTGTATCTTTTTCCTTTGTTCAGACTAGTTTCAGGGAACCTTATACACTTAGGGTATATAAAGTGAAAGTGAAGTCGCTCAGTTGTGTCCAACTCTTCGTGATCCCATGGACTGTAGCCCACCAGACTTCTTCGTCCCTGGGATTTTCCAGGCAGGACTACTGGAGTGGGTTGCCATTTCCTTCTCCAGGGGATCTTCCCGACCCAGGGATCAAATCCAGGTCTGCCGCATTGCAGGCAGACGCTTTACCCTCTGAGCCATCAGAGAAGGTGTTCACAAAAACTGGTTGGGGTCCTTGGCTAAAAGGAGACTCTCCCTTGGGCCTGCCGGTGTAATAAACTGCACTGCACTATCTGCATTGTCCTTCTGAATGAGTTTCTTTCCCGGAATGCGTGGCTACAACATGACCAGATGGGGAGCCTTGTGGCCTGGCAGCCTGACTCCCTTGATCCTATTAAAAAGTCCCGTCAGGTGAAAGAAGAAGCAACTCCCAGTCACTACTTAGGAATCAGCGTCTGCTCTGGCAGTCCCGCTGCTAAGAACTTTAAGGGGATCATCTTATTTGAACCCCCAGTTCCCTGAAGGAAGCGTCATCAGTTCCATTTTGACAGAAGGGACTTAAGTCCCAAGCTTGGAAAGACAGAGTGCCTTCCCAAGGTCATTAGGCCAAGAGGCTGAGAGAGGTTTAAGCTGCGCATAAGTCCCAAATCCAAAGACTGGGAAGGGCTGCCTCCGAAGTAGCTGAGACCTGGAGGAAGGGAGGCTTCTTGGAAGAGGCAGAATTTTCTGGTTCATTCTTGTTCAGCGGGTGGAGGGTGTGTGTGTGGCGGGTGGAGGAATGGGGGAATGGCAGCCCGATCGCCCCAGTGCGGTGCACGGCAGGTATGAGGAGGGTACAGTAAGCCCCAAGGCACTCGACCGCGACAAAACCCCGGAGGCAGCAGACTTCCTGTCCAGCCCCCAAGAGACCGCCTCTTGGGGCTACACCTCAGGGGCAAAAAACACAGTGACCGTTCCCTTTATAGATGCAAAAACTAAGCCAGCCCAGCGAGGGCCGTAGGTGCCGGCACGGAGGTCTGGAGGTCGGTTGGCGACCCGGGAACCAGGCAGGAGGGACCCAACAGCTGCCTCAGACCCCGCGTGGCGCCTCAGCCTCCTAGCCGCACCGCGTAGCCACCCTCCTCCGCCCCGGCTAAGGAGACTTAGCGCCTGCGCAATAAGAGCGCTGGGCCGGCGGCACGGCGTCGACGACGCGCACGCAGGGACGTTGGGGCGGAGCCCCAGCAGGCTGGGCGCCTCTGATAGGCCGCATCGGGGAGGCGGTAGGGGTAAGAGGCGTTCCTGGGCGGGGCCTCGAGGCCGGTTTGGAATTTTTGGCGCGAGCTGGGTCCGCGCGCGTTCACGGGCCGTTCCCCCTCGAGAGTCCCCCCGCCCGGGTGTGGGGAGCGGTGGGCCGAAGACCGCGGCCCGCCTGACCGCCCCGAGGTCTCCCGCGCCTTCCGCTGACCCGGAATCTGGGACTTTGCTGAGCTGCGCCCCGCCCACCCGCCTCAGGTGAGCCCACACTCGGCCCTGAGGGTTCCCGGAAGGGACCGCCCTCTCCTCCCTTCTGCCGCCTTCCGAACAACTCTTAATCCCCCTGACTGGCCTTCCTTGGATCTGCCTCACCCCCAACCCCTTCCCGCCTCCCTCCTCACCCCTCCGTCAGCCCAGCCCTCCCTGGGCCAGCCCAACCCCATTGCTCAGCCCTCCTTGGGCCCCCTCTGCGCGGCCGGCTCCGCCCACTTCCCCTCTAGAGGCTCCTGCCTCCTTCGCCGGGCCTCCCTATCCCCCTTGCTGGGAGCCCCTTACCCCGGCGACTGCTCCTCCTTTACTTGCCCTCCCCAAGAAAAGCTCCTCCCCTGTGACAGCAGGTCTACTCCACTCTGTTCGCCAGGGTTTCCCCACGCCCACGGAGGTGAATCAGCTTCGGCCCTGCCCTGGAGGAACTCACAGTCTAGTGCGGTAGACGGTGGTCAGCAGATGGCATCCTACCCGCTGAGAGGGTGAGGCCCCTGAAAGGTCATCCCGGCCTGGCCTCTGCTTCGGGCCGCCCTGGATTCACCGGGAGCCCCAACTTCTCCTACCTCCCCCACCCCCAAAGCTGTTTGGCCATGCTAGAACGTTTAAGTACTGTGGGATGGTGTGAGAATTGGTTTAAGGCCTGGAGGCCGTACTTTCAACGAGCACCCTACGGGGTCCTGACACCCTAGTCCCTCACTTTGAGAAACTCTGGGATAGGATTCCTGAGATGGATAGAGGCAGAGGGAGCGTCCCCACAGACTGCAGGGTGAGTTCTCCATGCAAGCCCTCGTGGGGTCCCTCCCCTCACCCCTCACTTACTCAGGCATTGGAGGACACCCTCAGATGACCGCTCCTTCCAGTTTCAGTTACTGACTCACCCCCCTGTGCTGAGTATGGACTCCTTTTGATACACTGTGGCTCCTCTCAAGATTAGACTCTTCTTTTTTTTTTTTCCCCTCTTTTTTCTTTCAATTATAACATTATAGCCACACAATAGCCCTCTCTACTCCAACAGAAAAGTCATTTATACCCATGGGACCACTGTCTTTTGTGTATTCTTTCAATTACTACTCAGAGCATTATATAACAGATACTGAGGGATCTGTTTGCCAACATCCGCTGGATCATGGAAAAAGCAAGAGAGTTCCAGAAAAAAACATTTATTTCTGCTTTCTTGACTATGCCAAAGCCTTTGACTGTGTGGATCACAATAAACTGTGGAAAATTCTGAAAGAGATGGGAATACCAGACCACCTGACCTGCCTCTTGAGAAACCTGTATGCAGGTCAGGAAGCAACAGTTAGAACTGGACGTGGAACAACAGACTGGTTCCAAATAGGAAAAGGAGTACGTCAAGGCTGTATATTGTCACCCTGCTTATTTAACTTCTATGCAGAGTACATCATGAGAAACGCTGGGCTGGAAGAAGCACAAGCTGGAATCAAGATTGCCAGGAGAAATATCAATAACCTCAGATATGCAGATGACACCACCCTTATGGCAGAAAGTGAGGAGGAACTAAAAATAAAAAGCCTCTTGATGAAAGTGAAAGAGGAGAGTGAAAAAGTTGGCTTAAAGCTCAACATTCAGAAAACGAAGATCATGGCATCCGGTCCCATCACTTCATGGGAAATAGATGGGGAAACAGTGGCTGACTTTATTTTTTTGGGCTACAAAATCACTGCAGATGGTGACTGCAGCCATGAAATTAAAAGACGCTTACTCCTTGGAAGGAAAGTGATGACCAACCTAGATAGCATATTCAAAAGCAGAGACATTACTTTGCCAACAAAGGTCCGTTTAGTCAAGGCTATGGTTTTTCCTGTGGTCACGTATGGATGTGAGAGTTGGACTGTGAAGAAGGCTGAGTGCCGAAGAATTGATGCTTTTGAACTGTGGTGTTGGAGAAGACTCTTGAGAGTCCCTTGGACCGCAAGGAGATCCAACCAGTCCATTCTGAAGGAGATCAGCCCTGGGATTTCTTTGGAAGGAATGATGCTAAAGCTGAAACTCCAGTACTTTGGCCACCTCATGTGAAGAGTTGACTCATTGGAAAAGACTCTGATGCTGGGAGGGATTAGGGGCAGGAGGAGAAGGGGACGACAGAGGATGAGATGGCTGGATGGCATCACTAACTCGATGGACGTGAGTCTGGGACTGAACTCCGGGAGTTGGTGATGGACAGGGAGGCCTGGCGTACTGCGATTCATGGGGTTGCAAAGAGTCGGGCACAACTGAGCGACTAAACTGAACTGAACTGAACTGAGGGATCTGCATACCAGATGCTAGACTAAGCCTTCCATGAAGCCAGCATTACAGGTCCACAAGCCCCTGAGTCCAGGTGTGTGTCCTGGACTAAATGTCTAAATTCTATAATGTCTCCAGTTTTAGAAAGCTAATAGGGTGCATGTAAGACATCATAGCTCAGTTGGTAAAAAATCTACCTGTAATGCAGGAGACCCAGGTTCAATCCCTGGGTCGGGAAGATTCCCTGGAGAAGGAAATAGCAACCCACTCCAGTATTCTTGCCTGGAGAATCCCATGGACAGAGGAGCCTGGCGGGTTACAGTCCATGGGGTCTCAAGAGTCGGACATAACTTAGCAACTAAACCAATCAACCAACCAACATATGTAACACTACCCATTCAAGCATCTGGGACATCATCTCATAATCAAATACATTAGTATTTCTATATGAATGTTTATACTTAGAAGGAAGAATAAGCTGGGTCGGATTTTTCTTCTAAATGCGTATTGCATGTAGACACCCAATTGTTCCAGCACCATTTATTGAAAAAACTATTTCTTTCCTACTGAATTCTTTTGGCACTCTTGTGAAAATCAATCGACTCCTTAAGTGTGAGGGTTTATTTCTGAACTCTCATTTCTATTCGACTGATCTTCATGTCCATCCTTACGTCAAGGCAGGGTGGGCTTTTTCAGTAATGAGTCATTTTCCTCTTGCTACTCCCAAGATTTTCCCCTCATGTTTGGTTTTCGGCACTTTTGATTCGGGGTGTGTGTATCTCCATTTATCCTACTTGAAGTTCATTGAGCTTCTTGGTTATTTTTACAATCACATTTGGGAAGTTGTAATCCATATTTTTCTAGCTTCTTCTCTTCTCTGGTGTACCCATCATGCATATGTTGGTTCACTTTGTTGTTCAGTCACCAAGTTGTGTCTGACTCTTTGAGACCCCATGAACTGCAGCACATCAGGCTTCCATGTTCTTCACTATCTCCTGGAGTTTGCTTAAATTGATGTCCATTGAGTTGGTGATGCCATCCAACCATCTCATCCTCTGCCGCTCCCTTCTCCTCCTGCCCTCGATCTTTACCAGCATTGGTGTATTTTCCATTAAGTAGGTTCTTTGCAACAGGTGGCCAAAGTATTGGAGCTTCAGCTTCAGCATTAGTCCTTCCAATGAATATTCAATGTTGATTTACTTTAGGATTGACTGGTTTGATCTCCCTGTAGTCCAAGGGACTCAAGAGTCTTCTCCAGTACCACAGTTTGAAAGCATCAGTTCTTTGGCACTTAGCCTTCTTTATGGTCCAACTCTCACATCCGTACATGACTACTGGAAAAACCATAGCTTTGACTATATGGACTTGTGTTGGCAAAGTGATATCTCTGCTTTTTAATATGCTGTCTAGGTTTGTCATAACTTTTCTTCACTTAATGCTATCCTATATTTCTCTGCAGCTTGTTTCCCTTTTCTTCATCTGGCCTTCAGATTGCATAATTCCTATCAATCTATCTTCAAATTCACTAATTATGTCTTCTGCCAGTTCAAATCTACTTTCAAACCCCTTAGGTGATTTTTTTTTCATTTCAGTTACATTGTACTTTTCCAACTCTGCATTTGCTTCTTTTATAATTTCTATCTGATTATTGATATCCTCTACTTAGTTGAGATGTTGTCATCGTGTTTGCTTGAAGTATGGCTTCCTTTAGTTCTCTGCACATTATTTATAGTGGCTTGCTTCATTGCTTATTCTAAAGCATGGATAACAACAAACTGGAAAATTCTTAAAGAGATGGGAATACCAGACCACATCACCTGACTTCTGAGGAACCTGTATGGAGGTCAAGAAGCAACAGTTAGAATCCAACATGGAACAATGGACTGGTTCATAATTGGAAAGGAATACCTCAAGGCTGTATATTGTCACCCTGCTTATTTAACTTATATGCAGAGTACATCATATGAAATGCTGGGCTTGATGAAGCACAAGCTGGAATCAAGATTGCTGGGAGAAATATCAATAACCTCAGATATGCAGATGACACTACCCTTATGGCAAAAAGTGAAGAGGAACTAAAGAGTGTCTTGATGAGAAAGAGGAGAGTGAAAAAGCTGGCTTAAAACTCAACATTCAGAAAACGAAGATCATGGCACCTGGTCCCATCACTTCATGGGAAATAGATGGGGAAACAGTGTCAGAGTTTATTTTTTGGGGCGCCAAAATCTCTGCAGATGGTGACTGCAGCCATGAAATTAAAAGACGCTCCTTAGAAGAAAAGCTATGACCAACCTAGACAGCGTATTAAAAAGCAGAGACATTACTTTGCCAACAAAGGTCCATATAGTCAAAGTTACGCTTTTTACAGTAGTCATATATGGATGTGAGAGTTGGACCATAAAGCTGAGTGCCAAAGAATTGATGCTTATGAACTGTGGTGTTGGAGAAGACTCTTGAGAGTCCCTTGGACTACAAGGAGATGAAACTAGTCAATCCTAAAGGAAATCAACAGTGAATAGTCATTGGAAGACTGATGCTAAAGGTGAAATTCCAATACTTTGGCCACCTGATGCGAAGAGCTAACTCATTAGAGAAGACCCTGATGCTGCAAAAGATTGAAGGCAGGAGGAGAAGGGGATGACAGAGGATGAGATGGTTGGATGGCATCACCGACTCAATGGACATCAGTTTGAGCAGGCTCCGGGAGATGGTGAAGGACAGGGAGGCCTGGTGTGCCGCAGTCCAGGGGGTTGGACACAACTGAACAACTGTGAAGTCTGTCTGTTAAAGACATCTGGTCTTTCTCACAGGCAGATTCTGCTGTGTTTTTTTCCTGTGTATGGGTCACACTCTCTTATGTCTTTATATACTTTGTAATTTGTTGTTGAAAACTGGACATTTTAGATTGGTTCCTCACTCTGCATCTGGGAGCTTGGGATTATTTGCTTGTTCGTTTAGTGACCAGCCAGACCACAACAGTGATGTCTCTTTCCTCTGCAATGTGAAGCCTTTGACTTTGCTCCTCAGAGGCCCTGGCCTTGGGCCTGTGCACAGTCACCCTGGGACACTAGTGGTTTTAGGGGTGCTCTGTTTGTCTCTTCCCTGATCATACCCAGCTGTCAGGCCCCACCAGTTGCTGGCTGATTGCTCTATTGTTTTTGACAATGCCCTGGAGCATCAATTGCTCCATAGACTGATCAAATCAAATTTGGACTTTAAAGGGGTATCTTTGGAGTTCCAGACTTAACTTTGTTCTGACCCCAGGAAGCCTCATCTTAGCTATATCTTTCCAATAGTTCTATCTGGTACACTAGCTGGCCTGTGGTTCAGCCAATAGCACTAACGGAAGTACCAGCTTCCTGCTAATTGCTTATTAGCAAAGCCTCCATTGATTTTAAGAGTACCTTTAGGCTTGAACTTCTCATACTCTGTTACTAGTCAGGTCAGTTTTTTGCAGAGAGAGCTTTGGAGCTCTCTGTTTCCTGACCTGCCTGTCCCCTGGGCAGAATCTCTGAACTGGGGGCATGGACAGTGGAGCCTGTCTCTGAATATCACTGCTGCCTGAGAGTGAGGCAGTAGTCCCCAGGCTTCTTGGCTGGCCTTTGCCAGTGTGGGATCTTCTCCTGAGGAATGAGCTGGGACTTGAACTGCTGGGCTCCTGTATTGCAGCTTCCTGCAGCTCAGTTAGAGCTTCTGCCCCATGAGTGGCTGGTGAAAGAAGGGAGCCCCAGTTTCTCTGCTACACTCAGTGGAAGCTTAGCCTCTGCCACATGGAGCTGGAAAGAAACCCCACTAACTGAGTTTTAGCAGCTCAACCACAAAAAAGGAAACAAGAAAGACATTTGTAATTCAGACTTTCTTTTTTCCTTTGGAATCGGAGATAAGGGGTAATGGGCCTGTGTTAATATTTTTACCTTACAGTCTCGGAAGAGGTTGGACGTTTTTTTTGTAAGTTTTAATTTTTTTTTTTTTAATGTTTTTGGCCATGCCCCAGGAGCCTGGCGGGCTACAGTCCATGCGATCGCAAGGGGTCGAACACAACTGAGCGACTAAGCACAGCACAGCACATGTGGCGTGGGAGATGTTAGTTCCCTGACCAGGGATTGGACCCTGGGCCAGGGCAGTGAAAGTGCCAAGTCCCAACCACAGGACTGCCAGGGAATTCCCAAAGCTTGGATATTTTAAGGCTACCCAGGCAGGGCTGTGCACACAGGTGGTCTGGCTTCAGAACCTGCCTTGGTTAACCTCTGTCGGGCTGTGGGAGCCTCCAGGACAGGACGCTGTGGTTTTCAGTTTGTGTTTTTCTACCCTCGGGGACCAGTGACAGGGCATTCATTTGTATACCTTTTCCTGCAGGTGCTCCAGGTGCCGCGGCCTCCATGCCTAAAGCGGAGTGTGTGTGTGGTGTCGATGTGGCTGTCTTCTGCAGCCTCTTTGGGGCCACAGGACCAAGCGCCATTTGAGTGACTCACCATACTCTGCCTCCTGGGGCGCCTGTGCTGGACATGCTCATGCCCGCCGAGGGCACCCCGCCACCCCTGGGTGGCACTCCCGTCCCAGTCCCAGCCTACTTCCGCCATGCAGAACCTGGCTTCTCCCTCAAGAGGCCCAGAGGGCTCAGCCGGAGCCTCCCACCCCGGCCCCCTGCCAAGGGCAGCATCCCCGTCAGCCGCCTCTTCCCTCCTCGGACCCCAGGCTGGCATCAGCCCCACGCCCGGCGGGTGTCGTTCCGGGACCAGGCCTCTGAGCCCCTGCAGAGCCCCGGGTATGACCCAAGCCGACCGGAGTCCTTCTTCCAGCAGAGTTTCCACAGGCTCGGCCGCCTGGGCCACGGCTCTTATGGGGAGGTCTTCAAGGTGAGTTGGTGACAGCTCTGTGGGTCTGTCTGGGGTCCCCCCTGCCGCGGCTACCCTACCCCAGCCAGGGTGGGAGGGTGTCCAGGCAGCCTGCTCCCCACCCTCCCCTGACGGCCCCCCTCACAGGCTGGCAGGCTCCCCTCAGTGCTGGACTTGGCTGCTTTCTCATACCCCCCTACTCAGGCCCCTCTGAGGCCCCTCAGTACATACTCTCCCCTTGTCCAGAGCCTGGCATGCCTTGCGGTGGCTCCTGCCTGCCATCTCCTCCTGCCCGGAGCCAGCCATCTGGGGGTCTTGGCAGCTCCACCTGGCCCCTGAGCCAGAACCACCGCCCCCATCTCCCTCCAGCCGCAAGCATTCAGGCAACTCCTCCATGCCACCTTTTGTTCCTTAAAATATATTTTCCAATCATGTATATTTACTTTAAAATGTAGTTTTCCTTACACAAGTACTACACGAAGACAATTTTGTTAAAAAGTACAAACAAGAACCCCTAGGTCAGCTCTCCTTTCTGGAGGAAACAGATGATTGTCAGGTGGGAGTCTTGCTTCTAGACTTTTCTCTGGAGTTGACCACATAAAGACGAAACCATTTCATAGGCTGCATGCAGACCACACTGCCTTGCTATTCTCTAGGCAGCTTCTTCATCTAACACATCCTCCCGGACCAGTACTTAGAGGTCTGCCCTGTCTCTTCCATCGCTGGGTCTCCAGCAGACTGGCACATGGTGTGGTTTGTCCAGCTTTGCTCTTGCACACACAGGGGGTCCTCTAAAGTGGCTGCCACGTGACACCTCCTGCACACTGAGATCTTAACTGAACTTCGGGGTGGTCCCAAGTGCCTGTGCCCCCTCCCTTCCAGGTGCGCTCCAAGGAAGACGGCCGGCTCTATGCAGTGAAGCGCTCCATGTCGCCGTTCCGGGGCCCCAAGGACCGGACCCGCAAGCTGGCCGAGGTGGGTGGCCATGAGAAGGTGGGGCAGCACCCGCGCTGTGTGCGGCTGGAGCAAGCCTGGGAGGAGGGCGGCATCCTGTACCTACAGACGGAGCTGTGTGGGCCCAGCCTGCAGCAGCACTGTGAGGCCTGGGGCGCCAGCCTGCCCGAAACCCAGGTCTGGGGCTACCTGCGGGATACCCTGCTGGCCCTGGCCCACCTGCACAGCCAGGGCCTGGTCCACCTGGACGTCAAGCCTGCCAACATCTTCCTGGGACCCCGGGGCCGCTGCAAGCTGGGCGACTTTGGGCTGCTGGTCGAGCTGGGCGCGTCGGGAACTAGCGAGGCCCAGGAAGGAGACCCCCGCTACATGGCCCCCGAGCTGCTCCAGGGCTCTTACGGGACAGCAGCAGACGTGTTCAGGTGAGGGCTGGGGGGGCTTCCTGGTGGGTGGGGCGTGGTCAGCAGAGGGACACCAGCCCAGCCCAGAGTCAGGAAGACTTGGTTTCAGGCCAGGAGACCCTGCCTCAGGGGGATGGAGGTCCCACCTTCCAATCGAGAGGGCCTGGAGAGTTAGGCTGTCTAAGTAGAGAAACCTCAGGAGCCACCTTTCGTGATTCACTGGTCCCTGGGAGGGACCGTATTACTCCATTTACAGGGGAACAGACAGCAGGTGGAGAGACTCTCCCCAAGTCCACAGTTAGCAGGCGGTAAAGCTGGGCCTGGACCAGGTGCTGGGTTCCAAGGTCCAAGCCAGTCACCCCTCCCCTGCCTGACAGTAGCACCTGGTCACCTCAACAGGACGAGGATAGCCTCACTGTTAAGTCACTGTTAGCAACCAGAGTGCCAGTCCCGTGGGGGCGGGGGCTGCTGGGAGGACTCACCACGGTGGTGTGTGAGCCGTGCTGGCCCGGAGGTCCATGCTCCACGAAGTGGTCCCCTGTCATCAGCCCCTCCTCCCCCAGGGCCCTGGCTCACGGTGGAGGCCAGCAGCCCTCTCCGTGGGGTCAACCCGAGTTGCTGGGTTCTGCATCTCACGGCCCTCCCCGCCCCGCTTCTGTCCCCGTCCCCCAGCCTGGGCCTCACCATCCTGGAGGTGGCATGCAACATGGAGCTGCCCCGCGGTGGGGAGGGCTGGCAGCGGCTGCGTCAGGGCTATCTGCCCCCTGAGTTCACGGCTGGTGAGTTGGGGGGCAAGGGCCGGGGGGCTGTCTGCCACGGGGAGGACAGGCTCTGGGGGTCGGGGTGGCTGGTGGCAAGGGGCTGGGAGGTGCAAGGCCCTGCCCCTGACGTGGCCCTGCCCGGGGACAGGGCTGTCCTCTGAGCTGCGTTCTGTCCTCGTCACGATGCTGGAGCCTGACCCCAAGCTGCGGGCCACCGCCGAGGCCCTGCTGGCCCTGCCCGTGCTCAGGAAGCCACGGCCCTGGAGCGTCCTGTGGTTCATGGCCGCCGAGGCCCTCAGTCGAGGCTGGGCCCTGTGGCAGGTAAGGGGGGAGGGTGATGGGCCGCCTGGCTCTGCTCCCTGCCCAGGGCCTGCCCGGCCTCCCCTGAGCCCCTGTCCCTGCAGGCCCTGCTCTCCCTGCTCTGCTGGCTCTGGCACGGGCTGGCGCACCCCGCCAGCTGGCTGCAGCCCCCGGGTCCGCCGGCCACCCCACCTGGGTCGCCGCCCTGTGGCCTCCTCCTGGACCGCAGCCTCTCCAGCACCTGGGACGACGACAGCATAGGGTGGGTGAGGACTCGGGAGTGGCGGCTGAGGGCAGGGAGGGGGGCAGGCGTCAGCGTGGTGAACTGGGAACGCACCCACAGACCTGGCCGCCTTCAAGCCCCGGGAAGGAAACCAAGGCTGATGGGGGTGTGGCCTGGCCTAGTTTGAATGCAGTTCTTTCTAAACTTGGTGCACAGAGCAGGGTCTGTACTGAGCAGAGAACTGGCAGCCTCCCACCGAGGGTGCTGCCACACTGGGGGGCTGCACAGGGCCCACTGCACTGCCGAGAGGCGGGCGGTGCAGCCCCCACCCCCGCCACCCGAAGACAAGGCGTCATCTTTCCTCTGGGGAACAAAACCCCCAGAGCCTGGCGAGCCCCTTCCCTGGGAGGAGTAATTCCTTAGTCCCAGGTGCCTGGTGGCCAAGTGACAGGCCGTAATTAAGAAACTACTGCAAAGGAAAGCACATGCTCGGGGCAGGCAGCTCTCTGGAGGGTTCACACCATTCACCCCCGGGAGCACATTACAGCAGACGGACTGCCAGATGAGCTTCATTTACCACAAGGTCATTTCAGTCAGCTCAGTCAGAGCCTCAGTGCTCTAAGGGACAGAGGTGGCCTTTGTGTGCAGTCAGGTGGACTTTGAAGCTGTCAAAGCCCTTCTTTCAACTCCACCACACACCCATTGTCCGGCACCAGCCCCGCCTGCTTCAGGCAGATCCACCCAGGGACAGGTGGGCGTTGCTGCTCCGTTACCCTCCCCTCCACAGCCTGCTGGTCTTGCCCACCCCCTACACCCCAATCCAGGCCCTCGCTGTCTCCAGAGGCCGTTCTGGCCAGGGCTGCCAGCAGCACCTCCACCCCCTGCAGTGGCTCCCCTGCCCCCCGGAGCAGGCACACGCCAAGGTGAGCTGGCCCAGGGTCCTGGGGTGGGAGGGGGCAGCTCTTGGCCCTGAGTCACTTCTCTGTTCTTCCTGCCCCCAGGGATGCTCTGGACCTGAGTGACATTGACTCAGAGCCCCCTCGGGGCACCTTCCCCGCCTTTGAACCTCGGAACCTCCTCAGCCTGTTTGAGGACTCCCTGGGCCCGAGCTAAGCCCACTGGCCCAGGCTCAGTGCTTTTTAACCTCTTAGCCCCTCCCTTCCATCATCCTGGAGGCTGGGGTCCCTGTGTGGACTCCAGTGGTCCCTTCTGCCTGGCTGTGTCTAATAAAAGGTATTTGAATCTTGGGGCGCACCCAAGCTTGCTTGTGTGGCAACACAGTGCTTCCTGCCCCCTTTTATTGACGTCGCCTAGGGCCTGAGGCCCCCCGGGACAGGCTGAGCTCTGTTCTAAGTCCCCAAGTCCCAGGCCAGCAGATGAACTGGGAGCCACCGACTGTGTGGGGCAAAGTTCCTGAGCAGGTGTGTTGCTGGTGGGCAGGTCAGTTGTCAGAGCACTCAAGGTGGAGGGTGGGCCCTCAGTCCAGCAGGGCCGGGTCCAGGGCCTTCCAGCATTTTAGGTCTCTGTGCCAGTTGCCTGGAAAAACCAGCAGCTGCTTTCCTGCTCTTAGGTCCGGGGGTGAGTCTAGTCCTGATGCCCAGACCCCTCAATCCACAGTCTCCGGACAGAAGGGAAAATCAGTGGGCGAACCTCGGGCTGCTGGGAGGGCTGGCACACAGGGTAGATGGACAGAGGCCATGAAGCAAGGGCAGGAGGCTGGGCAGCCGTGAGGAGCCTTATGTGAGGTACCGAGGAGGCCCAGAGTTGGCGATGGCTCTGGGCTGGCAGGATCACAACTGTCCCTTTGGCCCAACTGTCAGAAGTCACACAGAGGGTAACTGGAGGCTCAGAGAAAGGAAGGTTGCCTTTCAACCTACGCAGTAAGACTAAGTTCCCTGGAAGAAGGCAGGCAGGGCCACTGGAGCTCCAAGGTGTGAGTAGAAGCAGCTAGTCCACAGGGAAGACGGGATGAATGGACGCAGGCCCCTGCCAGGAAGTCCCGTTGGTGAAGCGTCCAGGGAGCCATCCCCTTGCAGGCCAGCGGAAAGACAGAAGCATGGCGCCGTTGGCCCTAGAAGCCTGAGGGCATGGCAGGTGGGAGGTGGCTCAGTCCGGGAGGCAGGTGTGCCGGGCGGCCCAGAGCAGGTCGGGCACAACGCCAGCGTGCAGCTGGAGGATGGAGCCCACGCTGAGCAGGTGCATGATCTGGTGCGAGTTACCCCAGTAGTCGAAGCGGCCCGGTCCCCAGCGCTCCGGCAGGCGGGCCACGTTCACCAGCCCCCCAAGCAGTGCCAGCGCGTCCATGCGCAAGTAGCAGCGCAGGGAGCCTGGAGCCCCGGAGCCCAGCCCCGCTCCCCGGGCCCCAAACACCAGGAGGCGGGCGGCAGCCTGCCAGCCAAAGGCGCGGAGCCGGGCACTGGTGGAGGGGGCGGTGAGGGCCCGCCAGCCAGCCACACCCGACAGCAGGGTGTAGCCCAGCAGGGCAGCAGGGCGCAGCCAGGGCCGGCAGGCCAGGGTGCAGTGGATGATGGGCAGGGCCCCTGCGCAGAGGAGAGAGGCGGGAGAGGGCACGTCAGTCTGCGGGTCCACCTGCCCTCTTGCTTCCAGCTTTCCTGACTCCTGCCCTTTCTACCCAGGGCTCACGTGAGTGGACCCAACCCTCAGCTCCCATCCTTCAAGCCCCCCGCCCTCCACCCCACGCCCTGCTCACCGAGAGTGTTGATGAGGCAGACCCCACACATATCCAGGGCAAGGAGCCGGGTGTACACAGGGCTGCCCCCTCTGTGGCACATGAAGAGGTGATAGAGCACAGAGCCTGCAGGGGGGGCCAGGCAGGCCACACAGTGTGTGCCCCACAGCCAGCCATCCTCGCCCAGCTGACCCCAGGGCATGGTCATGGGCAGCAGCACCAGGAAGCCCAGCAGGGCCAGTCCTGGGGGAGGGAGACAGTTTTCCATCAGACACCTTCACACTGAGGACAAGGCATGTCCCCAAGGAGGCCCCAGTCTAGAGACAGCACGGCAGGGTGAGCGCAACTCAGGTCCTGAGGAGGCTGTGGGCCAGCTGCTGGCTAGCCCTGGGCAGGAGCGGGTCCTGGGCTTCTGATCACTTGATTTAGCAGAGCTCACAGTAGTTCTTGGAAGGACAGACCTTTATCCCCACTGACCGGTGAGGAAACTGAGTCACTGCCCCAGGTGACCCCAGCAAGGAAGCAATGGAAGCAGCCCAGAGCCCAGGCACTCTTGACTCCAAAGCTGCTCTCACCCTTGTGGCAGATTTCCTGGAAAGCAGGGGCCCCAACCCCTAAACCTGACTTCAGCAGAAGTCAGAAGGAGGGGTGACCCCAAGCTGAGCTCTGAACAGGACATGTGGGCGATGCTAACATGCCAGGGCCACTCTGCCTGCTCTTCCCAACCCCTGTGCCCTCTCCTCTCCAGAAGCGACCAGACAAATGGGGGGGCCTTTCTGTCGTCTTGAGGCGAGGCAGGGGAAGGGGCTGAAAGAACCTGCTCCGTCTCCTTCCCTAGCACCTTTTTGGGGAGTTCCATGCCTCCCAGCCCAGGCCTCCAGGGTCATTCCTACCACTTCCTGCAGGCATTTTGGAATTGCCTTCACAGGAGTCAGAGTTCAGCGCCTGCGGGCTGGGGCCGCTGACTGACCACTCTTGGCGGGGCCTGGCCAGGCCACAGTACCCCCAGGGAGCAGGTACGAAGGCCAGGCCCAGCGCACTCAGCGCCCCTCTCTCAGCCGCCTGTCTGCCAGGGGCAGGCCAAGGACGGGCAGGCCTGTGTCAGCACGGTTCAGCGGGGCAGCGGAGGAGGGGCCCGGTGCCTGCGGGGGGAGGAAGGAGCCGCCACCAGGCGGAGCCCCGCGGCTGAGCGGCTCGGGCAGGGGCCGCAGGGCCGCCCGGCCTAACTTCCTCTCTTGGGCCCCTCCTCGACACCCATCTCCGGGATGGGTGCTGGCGGGAGAGGGTGCCAGGGCGCAGGGATTACGAAGTGGCCAGACACCAAGCTCAGTCTTCCCAGGGCTCAGAAGGATTAAGCGGACTGGGTCCCCCACTCCCTCGCTTCCCTCGCCTGCCCCCGGGGCCCCGCCGGGGGAGCAGAAGCGGGTAGCGACGTCCGGGATAATGGCAGCTTTGTCACTGCGGCTCCTGGCAGTGCCAGGGCCGGGACAGCCCAGGATCTGAGCGCTGGGGCTCTCCTCGGCCTTCGGGCCGTGGCCCCGGCGCGGACAGGGCTGCTGCGGATGCGGGGTGCGGGGTGAGGCTCACCGTGCGTGTAGATGTTGCCCAGCTCGTTGTGCATGTAGAAGAGGCTACGAAGGCAGCCCGAGCCGCTGCTGGCCGGCCGGTAGCCAGTGAGCACGAACTTGTTAAACTGCAGGTGAGGCGGCGAGCTGGCCCAATCAAGCAGGCGCGGCCCGGCCAGGAACGCCATGGCCCGGTCCCGCGAGGTCGGTCCGCGCTCCTCTGGGCCCCCGGGTCTCCTCAGTGGGCCCGCCGCACCCGGAGCCTAGTCCAGGCGCCCGCCCACCTCTCAGGGCTCTGTCCGCGCACGCGCTGGCCCGGGGGTCCCGGCGGGCGCCCCTCCCGCGCTGCGCACGCGCGGGCCTGGCGACCCCACGCTGGGGCGGAGGCCGGGGACGTGCCGGGCGCCTGAGCGCGGTGCGGCCCGCTCCACTGGGGCAGGCTCTCTGCAGGGACAGCTCGTGGCGGCGGCGGCGGCGGCCAGTTTTCTTTTGGCGGCCCCGAGGACGGGCGCGGCCGGACACGGGAGGGGACGCCAGGCTCCGCCCCAGCTGCTCGCCCCCGTCATCCCGCCCAGGGTTTCGCGCTCCGGGCTCCTGACGTTGCAGCTGCGAGGGCCAATGGGCGCGGCTGGCGGGGAGGTTCCTCCAGCGGCAGCTCAGGCCTTCACCCTCTTAGTATAATTTTTTTCGGTCCCAGTCTCACTTGCATGGGGTGCCTGTTGGATTGGGATGCAACGTTCTGAGTCCCGGTGGCTCTGCCAGAGTGACCCGGGAGCCTCGCGTTCCCTTGCAGTGCGCGCCCGGGCTTTCCGCGCGAGCCCCAGGGTCGACCCACCCTTGGGTATTCACCCTCTAGGATACTGCCCGGCCACCCTGCCCAGTCCCCACAGCCCGGGCTCTGTCCAAGGTGCTGCCGGCCCGGGACTTTCGGACGGGTCAGGTCTAGAGCCTGAGCGCCATCACTCCGCGGGTGATCGCTCCACTCGCACGACTTCCCCGGAGCGCAGCAAGGCGCGCCAAGGCGGCTGGGCCTCTAAGGGTGTGCCTGACTTGCCCGGTGCCCTCCACTGAGGACCTGCCCTTGGGCCAGGATTCTCTGAGCGTATGTGTGTGTCTATGTCTGTGCGTGCATGCGCGCCCGCGCGCGCTCAGTCGTGTTTGACTCTTTGCGACCCTTTGGACTGTAACCCGCCAGGCTCCTCTGTCCATGGAATTTTTCAGGCAAGTATACTGGAGTGTGTGGCCACTTCCTCCTCTAGGGGCTCTTCCCCACCCAGGGATCAAACCCGCATGGACGGCTCCTGCATTGCAGGCGGGTTCTTTCCTCGCTGAACCATGAAGGGTGGGCGATACTCGCTCACTGTTGAAGCATATTGCGCCCCGCCTAGGACCGGCAGGAAACAGTGAAGGAGAGAAAGCAGGAAATAAGGGAAGAAAGTTCAGTATTTCCCCCACCCCCACCCCCGCCCCGCAGGGTTCATTCTAAATCACATCCACGAAGGTATCCCTTCTTACGCCTCCACCTCCTCCCGTTCTTCAGGATCCCGCCCATTCATCCTTCCGCCTCGGTTTCTCTATCCTCTGCGTTCCAGGCGGTTACACGAAACTCTTTCCGTGGAACGCCCTTAATTTGCCCACAACCAGTCTAAGCACAGTACCTCGTTAACATAGCTCCTCCCGCACAGAAGAATTTCCGGCCCCTAGTACCAAAACAGGTCTTTTATTCAAAGTCTAAGGTTGGTCTTTTGACCACTTTTGTTGACCTCTTACATTTCACTTTGGGCAGTAGTCCAGAACTACCCCAAGCAGGGCTCAAAGACCCACGAACCGAGGTCTAAGAGGAAGGGAAGCAGGATTCCTCTTGTCCTTTGGCCTTGACCATCCGGACCCCGAGGGTCAGGTCAAGTTCTCAATAGTACCAGATGCTTCCTGTCCAACGTCTGGCCTCCTCGAGATGACTAGAGCTGCCCTCAAAGGGGCAGAAGGCCAAGGCACACAGAGGGTGGCATAGGGTCTGCGGAGTCCATCCAGCCGCAGGAAGATCCAGTGGACCCTGGGGGTCCCCGAGTCAGAGAGCAGAGATGAGTGAACGCAGGGAACTCTGGCTGGAGGCGCTCAAGGGCCGGTAACTTGCGGTTAAACCCTCAACCTGGGGGTCCCCGGGAGGACAGGGCAGGGCCACCCCTCGAGGCCGGCGGTACCAAACGGCCCAGCTTCTTGTGGGGTCCCGGGAAGGCCCCAACGTTGGGGACCCTTTGCCCGGAGCCAGCAGGCAGCCCCTAGAGAGGGAGCAGACGTCAGCCGAACCTTCCAATCAACCTCACCTTCAGCACCTCGCTTCGCCTGTGATCTCACGAGCGACTCCCTCTGTGGACCCAAGGCCTCGTCCCTCAAGAACCCAGGAGTTCCGTCCAGCCCCTTTCCCATCTTGTACCCTAGCGTCCCAGAGGGCCCTCCACGCCCCGGGGGCACAGGGGCGGAGCGACAGGCTCCCCGCCGGCTCCGCCCTCAGGCCCCGCCCCAGAGCGCGCACCGTCCGCGCAGCAGGCGCAGCAGCGACAGCACCAGCAGTAGCAGCACCGAGACGGCCGTCACCGTCGAGAAGACCTGGGCTGCGGGCACACGAGAGCGGTGAGCACGGAGCTTGGAAGGGCCTGACGCCCCCAAACTCGCTCCCGCCTCCCACGCCCGTCTCACCCCCCATCGAGGCCTCTGGACCGCCAGGCCCGGGGCTGCAGCTCACGTTGGCCCCGTCGAGGGGCACTGCTGGGGTCTGAGTCGAGCCCTCGAGGGGCGCCGGGTCGGCGTCGGCGTCCTGCAGCCCTGAGGAGAGGGGTGTGAGACCGGCCGGCGGAGCGGAAGACCCGAGGCGGGGGCGGGGGGGGCCGGGAGAAGGGCCTCACCCTGGAAGGTAAGCGCGAAGCCCTGCGCGTGGCCGCGCGCGTCGCTGCGGAAGATGAGCCGCAGCACGGCGGCGCGCAGGCGCAGCGGGCCCGGCGGCGGCGGCCGAGCGCCGTCGAAGGCGCGGAGCAGGCTGCCCGAGGTGGCGTCTCGCAGCTCCAGCCGGTCATGCGAGTCGGCCAGCTCGAAGAGGCGGAAGGCAAGCTCCAGCGCGGCGCCCGGAGGGGCCAGCACCCAGCTACAGTTACGATCCGGCCCGTACTCGTCCGGGAAGTCCGGGGAGTAGATGACACCCTGGGGTGCGGTCCAGTTCCCCTGGCAGGAGCCCACTGACACTGTGGGCGGGGCCGGCGGTCAGAACCCGGAGGCCCGCGGGCTCCTCCTTAACGGGGGCGGGGCTCTATGTAGAAGCCCCGCCCCTTCTCCCGCTTGGCCCGGATCGCAGGACCTTCTTCCATCCGAAGTTCAGCCAAGTTAGTTCCCTCCTCCGGCCCTGTCCAACCCGTTCTAATCAAACCATTAGTCCCCTCCTCTAGTCTTCCCTGGTGGCCCAGATGGTAAAGAATCTGCCTGCAATGCAGGAGACCAGGGTTCGATCCCTAGTTCGGGAAGGTCTCCTGAAGAAGGAAATGGCAACCCACTCCAGTATTCTTACCTGGAGAATCCCATGGACAGAGGAACTTGGCAGGCTACAGTCCATGGGGTCACAAAGAGTCGGACACAACTGAGTGACTGACAACAACAACTGTCTTGACCTCAAACAATTCCTTCCTCTAGTCCAACCCCTTCTAATCAAGCCATTAGTCCCCTCCTCTAGTCTTGTCCTCAAACAGTTCCTTTCTCTAGAGCCCCAGACCCCTGACCCCCAGATTCAGCCCAGTTCCTTCTTCGGTCCAGTCCTCAACCTAATCTCTTAATCAGGCCCTGCCCTCAACCCATGCCTTCCCTTTCCAGATAACTCCCCCTGTCACTCTTCCCCTCACCCAGGCCCCTCATCCCTGCCCACTCCTCACCTTCATAGATGCCCAGGCGCCCATCACCACCACACAGCTGGCCCGGGTGGCCGAAGCAAATCTGGTCACAGTCGGTGGCCGGAGCCGGGCGTCCTCGGGCCAGGTCGCTTTCAGAGCCACAGAAACAGGCGTAGCCGGCCTCCACGCCCGCCAACTGGGAGCACAGACTGGGTGACTCCCCCAGACAGGGGCTGAGGGAGGGGGTGGGGTGGTGGGAGCCAGAGATCGGGGTTGGAAGTGGGAATCAGGGCTGGAGGTTTGGAAATTGGCATCAAGGTTTGGCCTCAGAGTCGGATGTTGATTTGGGTGCTGAGGTCAAGGTCAGGGGTCACTGGTCTGGGCAGGTGGGCAGTACCTGGTAGCCCTTCATGCGGCAGAAGCGAAGGCACACCTGGACGGTGAGCTTTGTCGAGGTGCCACTGGGGCCGCTGAGGGCCGGAGGTGCCCCAGAGTCCACGAAGCAGCCCAGGTACCCAGGCACTGAGGGGGCAGCAGGGTCAGGCTCAGTGTGGGGCCTGCAAAAGCGAACTCCATCCCGGCAGCCCGGCCGCCCCCGTCGTCAAGCCCGGCCAGCTCACTGTGACACGTGGGGATATCGCAGTAGCGCCAGTAAATGCCCTCCTCTGTCTCGGCCACGTAGCACCATGGTTGCACGTCACCGTCTGGGTTACTGCAGGCCCGGGAGAAATCTTTGGGATACTGTCGTCCCAAGAACCATGAATTCCAGGCCCTGACCCACAGCTTATTCGCAGAATGCCACTGTGTGTGTTAGAGCAAATCCTGGTTTGCCCACCAGAATGGATGTCGACTTCCCAGTGCATGGTGGGAAGTCATTAAAGGGGCCCGGGGCGGGGGGGGGGCTGATTTTATGTCTTCAGCTGTTGCTCGGACATGACTTCATGTATGAGGACTTCAAGGCCATTTGTGTTCACCCCCCACTCAGCCCTGGGCCTCAGCCACTGTCCCTTGTCTTGGAACCCTGCTTTAAAGCAGACGTGATGAGCCCTAAGCTTTGCGGTTCAGCAGGGAAGTGCCCTCCCACTTAACTTGGTCCCCGTCGCTTCAGACCACAGCTATGGCTCTGAACCCCCAATCCCTCAGTCACCGCTAGTAGACGTCTCTCAAAGGAGCTGAACGCTAAGGGCCCGGCCCACTCTAGAGCTTGCCCTCTGACTAGGCCCCATCCTCATGGGCGCCTTGGTGCCCAGGTCTGACCTGAGGCTCTGCAAAAAGTTGGACTCCTAAGGCCTGACCCAGGTCAGAAAAGGTTTCCACTCATCGCTTAGGCCCCGCCCTTAGGTCCTTAAGCCGATTCATTGGAAAAGATCCTGATGCTGGGAAAGATTGAGAGCAGGAGACGGGGGAGACAGAAGATGGCATGGTTGGATGGCATCATCGACTCAGTGGACATTAGTTTGAGCAAATTCCGGGAGACAGTGAACAGGGAAGCCTGGTGTGCTGCAGCCAACGGGGTCGCAAAGAGTCAGACAGGACAACGAATGAACAAGCAGGCCCTCAAGGTGGCTCCTGGGCCCGCCCAGAGGAGACCTCCGCTCCGCCCACGCCGCGGCCCAGCCCCAGGACAACGCCCTCAACCCTGCACCAGCCCCGCCCCGCGCAGGCCCCGCCCCTCACCGGCAGAAGTTGTGCGCGCCCAGCCCCCAGCGGCCCTGGGGGTCGCTGGCGCTGCTGTAACTGTGCTGCTGTGTCTGGTCCCAGTAGAGGCACGGGCGGCCGGCCCCGCGGGGGCCGGTGCGGTTCTGGTGGCCGCGGTAGTCGGCGCCATTCACCTGGAAGCACTCGGACAGGCCTGCGCGCGGACGGCGGGGCCTGAGGCTGACCCTCGCCCGGACCTTCTCCCCACCCTCCGAGGACTGTTCGACTGCCGCCTCCACCTGCTCTGGCCCCTCGCGAGCTGGGCAGTCGGGTTCTAGGCGCCCAGGCCGAGTTGGGAGTGCGGCCTTCGGTCCACTCTCCACGCCGGGACTCACCTGGGCTCTGCAGGCTCCCCGCCGAGGCCCCGCGTGGCGGCAGCAGCCGGAGCAAGAGGAGGAGGAGCAGGGCCTTGGGGGGCCGTGTCCCCATCGCCCCCAACCGAGGAGAGGTCGCCCTGGCCCGCTCAAGGCCCTCGGCGCCCCCAGGGTCTCCCAGGCGTCTGGGGAGGGGGGCGTTGTCCTCTAACAGTCCGTCCTCGTCCCTCTCTGGGGCCCGCTCTAGGTCTGGGGCGAGAGGATGAGGGGGCGGGGGAGTATCGCCTAGGGGTATCTGCCTCCTAAGGTTTTTGGCCTTGAAGGCGTCTCTCTGCCCCGACCCAACTGGGAATTTACCCCCCGGGGGGGGGGCGATCTTAGGCCAGGGACGTTTCCGGTCTCTGCCTCTCGGGGTTCGGGGTCCTGCCTCGGCTTCCACACCCGCCCCCTCCCGCTGCGCCTCGCTCTCTAAGTCTCCCTCGCCCAGGTCTCTAACGCGCCGGCTCCTGCCCCCCTCGCGTCCCTCCGCGCGTTCCTCGCCCCTGGGTCCCTCCCTCTGCACCCCACCCCCCGAGGCCGGGAAGCCCCGCCCGAGACTGGAGCCGAGGCAGCAGGTCCAGACGCCTCCCACGCCCGCCCCCCCATCTCCGGGACCCTCTGTGGCCCGGCGCGCCCCTCCCTGCCCTTCCCCCTCCCCAGATCAGTGAAGGTTCGGGTGGGAGCGTGTGCAGGAGGACAGGCCGGGCTGGTAGACAGAAGGACCCTAAAGGGGGAGATACAGGACCGTCTCCCGGGGCCACATGTCCCGGGACTCGCCAGCGTCCCCCGTTCACAGCCAGCCTTGAATGAAGTGCGCGCACTCTCCCACTCAGTCACCATTCATGGTGAGACGCTCACACGCACACCGTCTTTGGATCTTCACGCCTCTCCCTTCCCGGGTCCCGACGCCTCCGGCCTGGGGAAGCGTCACTCCCAGCCCCCTCACCCGCCCGACAAGCTGGAAGGGTGGACGCTCAGCCCGGGACAGGCAGGGGCAGCTGGTGTCTGGGAGGAAGGCAGCTGCGCCCCTGGTCCCAGCCTTTCCCCTCCTCGCCTCCTCCTCTCCCCAGGACCCCCGGCCCGGGCTCGCAGCGCGATGGAATTCCCCCAGCGGTGCCCCCCAACCTGGCGGGGGAGGGGGAGGGGAGCAGGCCCAGGCAGGCGTGGGGGGAAATTCCCCGCCCCGTCCCCCTGGGCCCAACTCCTCCGAGTCCTCTGATCTCCCAGCAGCGCCCGCCGGCTGCCCCAAGGGCTTGGGGGGAGGCCAGCGCAGGTGCGTGGGAGAGCGCGGCGGGGAGGGGTGGGGGGGGGAAGGGGGGAGGGGAAGGAGATGGGGGGGCCAGAGCCCCAGTCGCCCAGATGTCTTGCCCCTCAGTCCAGCCTCCCACCCCTCACCAGACCCCCACCTCGCTGCCCAGCTTGGAAGGACCTATCTCCGCCCTGTCAGTATCCACACTCCCCCTGTCTCTCCTGGAAGATTGGGGGCATCAGAGAAGATTCTAGGAAACCCAGAGTGCTGCTGGTGGTGGTGGGACCCCTGAAGACCTCTGCTTGGAAGTCAGTGCCTCAGGCTAGGGGGCTTCCCAGGTGGTGCTAGTGGTAAAGAACCCGCCTGCCAATGCAGGGGACAGAAGAGAGGCGGATCTGATCGCTGGGTCTGATCCCTGTGTCGGGAAGATCCCCTGGAGGAGGGCAGGGCAACCCACTCCAGTATTCTTGCCTGGAGAATCCCATGGACAGAGGACCCTGGCGGGCTACAGCTCATGGGGTCAGAGTTATGACTGAAGCAACTTAGCAGGCACTTCACACACATGCTGGTGGGGGAGTGCATGTGTCACGCTGGGGTGGCGAGCATTCTAAGAAGCTGGCTGACTGAGACTGGAGGCCAGCGCCTTGGTTGTCTCCTGGGGGAGCCCTCTCGCCTCCCAGTTTCCTGGCCCTGCTTAGCACTGGACGGGGGTCTCACTGCACAGGTGAACCCAGCTAAGGAGGGAGCAGTAACACCCATCGACCAGGGCCCCCTTCTCCCTTTTGCTTGTGAACTTGGGGTCCGCTGTGGCTCTGTGGTGTTGTCCTAGGCTCTGGCCTGGGCCATGGCCAGGGCGACGGGGTTGCAGGGAGATCCTCACTCTCAGGGGTCACATGAGAGAAGGGTGAGGTGGAGGACAAAAACCACCGGTACTCTGCATGCAAAAAGAGGGTCAGCGGGGACCTGGAGGAAGAACTGAGCCCTTCCCTAACAGGAGTTGGGGGACCAGGCCAGGCTGATCTGCAAAAGGAGTGTGGGATGAGAGGAAGGGGGTGCTTAGTTCCAGAACTCAGGTACCAAGACAAGGGGCAGAACTCCCACTGCCAGCTCCAGTCCCAGTTGGCTCACAGAACCTTGAACTTGGAAGGCCTGGGCCCTCACCCCCCTCCTCCTCTTCTGGGGAGTTCAGAAAGGCTGCCGAACAAGGTTCCCCGGTTCCAGTCAGTACTTCCCCCTGGTCTTGCTGCAGCAACGCTGTCCCAGGAGAGCTGGGTCCCTGCTGCATGGCCCCTGCCTGCCCCCTGCTGTCGACTGACCCTGCCTCCTCCAGCTCCTGCACTAACAGCTGAACTTCATTCCTGTGCTTCCCTTGCATTTGGTGTGACCACAGGAATGAGTTCTGGCCATGAGGCATGACGGGGGGAGTGACGCCTCTTACTCTCAATACTCAAAGTAATAGCCAGGATCAATAGCATTGTCATCCCTGGGGAGAACTGCAGAATTCAGAAATGCAGATTCTCAGGCTCCACCCCTAACCTCCTTCATCATAACCTGCATTAACAAGCTCCCCAGATCTTAAAGTTTGGGCTGCACGGATGTAGATGCCTGCCAGGTCTGGCCTATAGCAGCCTCAATTTCTAACTCCCTCATTCGCCAACTGAATGGAGAGGATACTGAGGACCCAGGGCAGGGGGGATGGAGCTGGATTCCCAAGTGACCTTATATAAGGAGCCTGCCAATCAGCAGTATCAGCATGGGGCTCTGCGTGAGTGGAGGCATAAACATCTATGTATTCAGCCACTGAGATCCAGGCCTTGCTTGCTGTAGCAGCTGGCGCAACTTAACTAATACATCCTCTCACCCTCCTCCAGTTCTTGTCTCCAGGGCTGCTTCCTACTGAGAGCTGACGAGGGAGAATGTTCTGTGCTTCTCGTCGAGCTTCTGGTGCCTTGTTGGCTGTCTTGGCATTCCTTGGCTTGTAGAAGCCACCCATCACCCCGATCTCTGCCTTCATCTTCACGTGCGTCTCTCTGTGTGAGCACCTGTGTCCAAATTTCCCCTTTTAATAAGGACAGCAGCCACACTGGACTAGGGGCCACCCTAGTTTGACCCTGTCTAGACTAATCACATCTGGAGTGATCCATTTCCAAATAAAGTCACATTCTAAGGTTCCAGGGCTTCCCTGGTGGCTCAGACGGTAAAGAATCTACATGCAATGCAGGAAACCCAGGTTTGATCCTTGGATTGGGAAGATCCCCTTGAGAAGAGAATGGCTACCCACTCCAGCATTCTTGCCTGGAGAGTTCGATGGACAGAGGGGCCTGGCGGGCTACAGTCCATGGGGTTGCAAAGAGTTGGACACGACTGTGTGACTAACACTTTCACTTGTGGAGGTTCTAGGGCTTAGGGTTTCTACATGTGAATTTTGGGGGACACACTTCAACTCCTAACATCTCATCTGTTTCCTGTCCCTTTGCATCCTTCCTGCCACCGCCCTCATCTGGGCCCCCACCCTCTCCTACTTGGACTAATCACTCTCTCAGTTGAGGCCCAGTGTCCCATGGTTTCCAGGAGCAGTCTCTCCAGCAGCCAGAGTCTTTTCAGAGTCCTCAGAAGCGGCTGAGGAGCCATTCTAGGGCCTCCAGAGCCCTGCTGTGGCAGGGCAGTCATGAGAGACTGCGCTCTGCAGAGCTGTGGTGCGGCTGCGGCCTGAGGCTGGCAGCTGTCCCAGACCTTCGGAGACTTCCTTGGGTGCCTCTGGCTTCTAGTCCTTGGACCAGGTAGTCATACCTGGCACCCAGGAGAGAACACCCGGGACAGGTCATATGGGCACCCAGGAGAGAACACCCGGGACAGGTGTTGTGTGACGGGATTGCAAATCAACCCTGCATATTTCCTGGAAGGACTGATGCTGAAGCTCCAATACTGTGGCCACCTGATGCGAAGAGCCGACTTGTTGGAAAAGAGCCTGATGCTAGGAGAGATTGAGGACAAGAGAAGAAGGGGGCTACAGAGGATGGAATGGTTGGATGGCATCGCTGACTCAATGGACATGAGTTTGAGTCCACTTGTCTACTCCCTGATCTCACACTTTCAGCCTCCAGCACTGTGAGAAATAAATGTCTGGTGTTTAAGATCCTCCCCTCCCAGTCCAGTCTATGGCATAATCACGGCAGCTTGAGCAGACTAAGACACTTGGATTCCCCAGATTCTCCCAGCACCGGAGGAAGGAACCCCATCACAGGGACACTGCAGAGACAGTGTCGACTGATGGATCTGGGGTTTCTTTTCGGGATGATGAAATGTTCTGGAGTTAGAGGTGATGGAGACCCTACCCTGTGAATATACTAACAGCCATTGGACCACCCACTTGAGTGGGTGAGCTGGATGCTATGTGGATTGTATCTCAAGAAGGCTGTTACTGAAAAGAGCCTGACCACTGACGGAACATGGGGACAAGAGGGACGGTGTCAAGGATGGCCCTGGGTTTCTACTGTGGTGGAGCCATCGGAGGAGTGGAGGACAGTCCCCTTTGCTCCTTGCTCGGCTGGTGGCCACGGGAGACCTGGGGCCAAGGTCCTGGAGGCAGCAGGATACACAGGCTTGGTTGCAGAAGGGAGTGGGGGGCTGGAGCTGCACACTGACAAACCGCGAACCCTGAAAGTGGCTGGGCAGAGAGGGCTGAGGTCCAGTCCCCAGAGCCAACCACCTTGCAGACGGGTTGGACCAGGGCCGAGGGGCCCTTGAAGGAGGTTGGGGGTGGGCGCGGAGAACCCGGGGGTCGCTTCAGGTCTGCCAGGATCAAGGAGGGGCAGCCCGTGCAGGAGAGCGAGCTCTGAGATGCACCCGCTGACTTGAGTGACTCGTGGTGCCATCCTGCCGGAGCCATCTCAATGCAGGACATGGGGGCAGGAGGCTGGGCTGGGAGAAGCGTTTCAATGATGCTTGCCTCACACCCCCGGGGGCAGGACTTGGGGTGGGAGCCCCTAGAGCCCGCCGCTGCCCCATTGTTAAAATTTGGGTTCCGTGTCGGTAGTTTCCCTTCTCCTTATGAACTTTTACTTAAAATTTCATAATTGAGAGGTTGTTGTGCCATCACCCAAAGGAACACAGTAATACTCTACCAGCTCCACGTGGTGAAGACATACCGAAGCAAGGTTTATTTCAGGAAGGAGCAGCCAGGCGGAGACAGGGCAGGAGGAGGGCAGGGCTGCGTCCCACTGGTGTTGTCTGCCAGGGGCCAGCTTCCTGCTGGTTGTTTCCTCTGGGACGGCACTGGGGCGGGGGCAACTCTGTGGCTCTAGAACCAGGGCAGAGGTGGCCACTTGAAGGGGGCTCGGGGGTGGGTGGCTATGGGGCCACCCCAGGCGGCCGCGGCATCCAGGTTTGCGTCCACTGGGGAGTCCTCGGTCTGAGCAACACGGACCAGCCACCTGCCCTCTGAGGTCAGAGCAGGTGCAGAGCGGGGGCTGCGCGGATGGGCCCCCTCAGAGGGCGGGGCAGACATGCTGCAGAGGCGGGGGGTCCAGTGACCCTGTGGGGCTGGGGTGACGCTGGTTGCTAGGACTCAGTGCTTCTGGCCTGACACCTCGGGGCTCTGTGAGGCTCCCCTTCATGAGAGACTGAGCAGAGAGCAAGCTGGTGGTGGCACAGATGTGCCTGTCCACTGACGTTCAGTTGCAGCTGCCTGCCATGGGCATGCTCGTCTGTGGGTCTGGATTGGGGTGTATCTGCTCCTCCCAGGGCTGTGTCTTCGGCCTTGGCCTTGGCTGAGAACAGTTCGGTGTCTCGGGGCAAGAGCACTGCCTGAAACGTAGCCCCCGTGTCGAGTGTCCACTGCGTGGGGCCAGCAGCACGACGGGCCTCCTACCTGGGAGGTGGGGTGGGCCATCCGGTCATGTTGCTGGGCCATCTCCATGACTGCTGGCCAGGCTGGTGGGCGAGGGCCCCGTGGAACTGGCAGTCCAGTCAAGGAATGGGTCAGTTACCTGCCTGGGAAGGTAGCCATGGTCTGGGGTGGGGGTCCAGGTGGCCCTAGTTTGGGGGGCGCCACTTCCACTTCCAGCTTGGCCCGGCTTGTGAAAACAAGTCATGGAGGAGGTGGGATGAGTCAGCAGAGGTCCAAGGCCTTTCCTTCAGCTCCATGAGGGTTGAGGGAACAGCCAGTAGGAGACCCCATCCGTGAGCTTTCGGAGGACTCCCACCCGTGCCTGGTCCAGCTGACACTTGGGCCAGGTGAGCAGATGCTGCCCCAGGTGTGAAGGCCTCCCTCTGCCCAACCAAACTCCATCACTTCCAACCACATGGCACAGGGACGCGTGGAGTGTGTGGCCTCCTGGTTGCTATTGGCCATCTGTTGCTGCAGCGGGCATGTAGACACACAGCAGCTTTACACAGCACGGCGAGGTATAAAATCGGGTTTATTGCGGGAAGTGTGGAGGTAGAGGGACAGCGGGGGGCATCCAAGCTGTTACTGCCCCGCAGCCGGACGGCAGGCCGCACGGCTAGCTAGGCGGAAGAGGGGGAGCCCCCAGCCACCACAGGGTGGGGGCAAGGAGCCGCTGGCAGGGACGCGGCCCCCTTAGCAAGCTGCAGCCTTGGGTTGGTGGGGGACATCGGCCTGTTGCTCCCGGCTGTACCAGAAGACAGGAGAAGGGGATGCCTCTGCCCCTCTGTCTTCTGGGTCTCCCTCTCCTCCGGCATCAGGCAAACCTGGGCAACCCTGGGCAGTCTGCCCAGCGTGGGCTCCCATGGCCCAACACCACCTGCCCTGGGCATCGTTGACATTGCGCTTGATTTAAGTTGGAGAAGAGCAAAGGAAACTCCAACAGATGGTGTAAAAGTCCCCTGGTTTATGCCTGCTCTGCTACGGGACGGCCACACCCAGGCAGTAGGTGCCCAAGGAGCCCGGAGGCCCGCCCGGCACCTGCCTGGCAAACACCATGTGGGGCAGCTCAGCCCAAAGAGGCAGGGACTTCCCCAAACTCGCCCACCTTCATCTTGACGTGGCTGCCACAACGACTTTCTACTTTATGGAGCCCAAGTGGGACCACACCCAACAGGGAAGTCCTTGGCAAAGCTGTGGGCTCTCAGGATGGCTGGGTGTTTGCGGCTCAGCAGGCTGGGGCGGGGGGAGGTATCTTTGTGAATGGTGCTTCCTTTCTCTGAGCTTTTTGAGGCCCCCGCGGGGGTCCCCCCGCCCGCCACGTCACCCCACATCACGCACTGCTGCAGGCCACCAGCTCCCAGGGCTCTTCTCTGCCAGCAGGGAGACACCATCAAGCGTTCTTCCTGGGAGGCCTCTGGAGGAAACGTGAAGCCCGTGGATGCTTTGGAGAATGAAAGAGAGGCTTTGTCGAGCAAAATCTAACTGGGTGGGAAGTGCCAGGGTCCTGCAAGGACCTGGAGCATCCTTGACACTGGTGACATGTTAGGTTGGGTTGGTTCCTCTGCTGTCAGGCCGGAGGCTGGCCTCACTGGGACTCGTTGTCGAGCTGTGTACTTTCCACCTTCCTGATGACACAGAAGCACACGTGCGTCATGCAAATCCAAACATGGCAGGAGATAATGAAGAAAGTTAAGGATAATAAAATAAAAAATGACCTAGCTTAAATAAATGCAAAAAAAAAAAAAAAAAAGACAGTTAAGGATTCCTTCCTCCTACAGATCACCATCAACTAGGTCATTTTTATACACATACATCACATTGGTGCCTTGAAAACATGGGATTGGGAACTCCCTGGTGGTCCAGTGGGTAGGAGTTGGTGCTTCCCCTGCCATGGCCGGGGGTTCAATCCCTGGTTGGGGAAACTAAGATATCGCTAGCCAAGAGGCGTGGCCAAGAAAACAACAACAAAAGAGAAACCCCATGCCCTTTAACTGCACCCCCAACATTCCTCACCCTAGGCAAACTTTAATCTACTTTCCATCTCCATAGATTTGCCCATTCTGGACATTTCATAGAAATGGAATCACACAAGTTGTGGTCTTTTGTGTGTCTGGCCTCTTTCACTTCTTATGATATTTTTGAAATTCATCCGTGTTGTAGCGTGTGTCAGCAATTCATTCCTTTTTAAGGCCAAATAACATTTCATTGTTGGAGAAGGCAATGGCACCCCACTCCAGAACTCTTGCCTGGAGAATCCCAGGGACAGGGGATCCTGGTGGGCTGCCGTCTATGGGGTCACACAGAGTTGGACACAACTGAAGTGACTTAGCAGCAGCAGCAGCAACATTTCATTGTATGAATGAACTATATCTTGTTTTAAGCAGAGGGTACCTATAGTCACTGATATTCCAGAATCTCAGGAAAAAAGCAGTGCTTAGTTGCTCAGTCATGTCTGATTCTTTGCAACCCCATGGACAGAGGAGCCTGGTAGGCTACAACTATAGCCCGCCAGGCTCCTCTGTCCATGGGATTCTCCAGGCAAGAATACTGGAGGGTTGCCATGCCTTCTTCCAGGGGATCTTCCCAACCCAGGGATTGTACCCAGGTCTCCTGCATTACAGGCGGATTCTTTATTGTCTGAGCCACCAGGGAAGCCCATGAAGAAAAGCAAGTGTTCAGCAAAAATCAAATTCTTTGTACAAACAGGTAAGAGTGAGCAACTGTCATCATTTAGGGAGAATATCAGTCAAGCCCTGGAAGCATCCTGATCTGGACCCTGGAAGCTCAGGGTCAGCCTTACAAACAGGATGTTCTAAGGACAGGAGTTGGCGGCCTCCTGTGTTAAGTCTCTTCTGTATACAAGCTTGTATGATACTGACTTTCAGACGGGGAAGCAATTTTGGATTCCTGGCATAATTCCCATTTGGTCATGGTGTAGGATCCTTTTCACGTTGCTGGATTCAGTTTGCGGTATTTTGCTGAGAATTTTTGTATCTGTATTCCTAAGAGATATTGTTCTCTAGTCTTCTTTTCTTGTGATGTCTTTGCTTGGTTTTGGTGCTAGGCTACCGCCAGCCTTACAGGATGAGTTGGGATCTAGTTCCCTGACCAGGAATCAAACCAGGTCCCCTGCATTGGAACAGGAAGTCTTAACCACTAAGACCACCAGGGAAGTCTCTTGAAGTATCTTCTAATTTCCCTTGTAATTTTGAGTCACTGGATATATTTACAAATATGCTGTTTAACTTTCATGTATTTATGAGTTTCCCAAATTTTTGTTATTGACTTCTAATGTCACTCCACTGTGGTGATACAACATACTCTATGATTTCAGTCATTTTAAATTTGAAGGGTCTTGTCTGATGGCCTACATGTGGTCCATCCTGGGGAATGTCCCACGTGTGCTTAAGAATGTGAATTCTGCTGTAGGTGGTGGCCTCCATATTGCCCTGCTCCCTCGTTGTTCAGTTGCTCAGTCGTGTCCGACTCTTTGTGACCCCATGGACTGCAGCACACCAGGCCTCCCTGTCCATCACCAACTCCGGAGCTTGCTCAAACTCAAGTCCATTGAGTCAATGATGTCATCCAACCATCTCATCCTCCGTTGCCCCCTTCTCTTTCCCAGCATCAGGATCTCTTCCAATAAGTCACTTCTTTGCATCAGGCGGCCAAAGTATTGGAGTTTCAGCTCCAGCATCAGTCCTTCCAATGAGTATTCAGGGTTGATTTCCTTTAGGATTGACTGGTTTGATCTCCCTGCAGTCCAAGGGATTCTTAAGAGTCTTCTCCAGCACCACAGTTCGATAGCATCAGTTCTTTGGCACTCAGCCTTCTTTATGGTCCAACTCTTACATCTGTACATGACTACTAGAAAAACCATAGCTCTGACTACATGGACCTTTGTCAGCAAAGTGATGTCTCTGCTTTTTAATATACTCCCTCCCTCGGATCGCTTACTTTGGGGGAAAACAGCTGTCCTGTTTGAGGAAACTCGAGCAGCCCTAAGGAAAGGTCTACGTGGTGTGGGCCTCCAGCCCACAGCCCTGTGAGCGAACAGGTCATTTGGAAACACCTACTCCAGCCCCCCTCCTCAAGCTTTCAGATGGCTGAAAGCTTGACCTTCACGGACACCTTCCCTTCAATCTCACAAGAGACCCGGAGCCAGAACTATCCCAACTAGCCCCTCCTGAAATCTCAACCCACGGACCCTGGGAAAAGCAGTAAGTATTTGCTGTTCTTCGTCTTGAGGCTTTGGGGTAATCTGTGATGCAGCATTAGACAACCAATATAGTTACCCATAGCTCTGCTGGCATTCAGGAGCACATGTCTCGAGGCACAGTTGAACTTCAGGCAGAAGTTTTACCTTTTCTGAGGGAAAAACATTGAAAACATGAATTAATATTTCTTCTCTTGTTGAAGTTGCCAGAGGCAAAGGCACACCCCTTGGAACAATGACCTCAAGGCCTTAAGGATGAAGAAAACCAGGCGGAATGACTCTGACTGGGGAAGTCATTGGGAATTCTGGTTTTCTGATGCCCCAAACTAACTGCGTGCACGTGTGTTAAGTCACTTCAGTCGTGTCCAACTCTTTGCGACCCCATGGACTGTAGCCCACCAGGCTCCTCTGTCTATGGAATTCTCCAGGCAAGAATACTGGAGTGGGTTGCCATTTTCTTCTCCAGGGGATCTTCCCGACTCAGGGATTGAACTCTTGCGTCTCCTGCATTGGTAGGCAAGTTCTTTACCAGATGAGCCACCAAAGAAGCCCCAAACTAAGCTATTGTAGATTGCGAATCAGGCTTCACCTTGTAACCAAAAAGATTGGAAGGCAACTAGATCTCGAAGAGGCCACACCCTTCATCCTGCCAAAGGCGAGTCATAGCACCTCCTCCTTGGTTAAGTCAAACTGGCTTTCTCATAGAAAAGAAAAATTTTAAAGCAGAAATCAAGTTTCCTTTGGTTGTTTTATACAACAGGATTCATTCCTGTATAAGATGTGGCCCTTCCTATTTCCATGAATTAATATGAGACACTTTCTAAAGACTGGTTTTACATTCTGTTTATTTGAAGCAAAACCAAGTTCAGTTCAACATGGTTAATTATTTGCAAAACTCTGTGTGTGCGTGCATGTGCTCATGCGTGTGTGTGCATACTCGTTAGTACATTCTTCTAGAACAGTCTATATTTTTTAAACAGATTTTCAAAAGATACTACCATCTGTAAAAAATGAAGACCTCTTAGTGTAAAAGAGAGGAAAGAAAATGGCAGTTAGAATGGGAATGTTTGCTTGTTAGATGTGTTTGGCTGCACTGTGTGTCTTGAGGGATCTTAGCTTCCCATCCAGGGATTGAACCCAGGCAGTGAGAACGTGGAGTCCTAATGACTGGACTGCCAGGGAATTCCCAGGGAAGTTGTTTTTAATAATGGGACAGATTTAGGGACTTCCCTGGTGGTCCAACCCTGCTGAATATTCATTGGAAGGACTGATGCTGAACCCGAAGCTCCAATACTTTGGCCACCTGAGGCAAAGAGCTGACTCACTGGAAAAGACCCTGATGCTGGGAAAGATTGAAGGCAGGAGGAGAAGGGGATGACAGAGGATGAGACGGCTGGATGGCATCACCGACTCAATGGACATGAGTTTGAGTAAGGTCCAGGAGTTGGTGATGGACAGGGAGGCCTGGCGTGCTGCAGTCCATGGGGTCGCAAAGAGTCAGACACAACTAAGCGACTGAACAACTGGTGGTCCAGAGGTTAAGACTGTGCTTCCAGTGCAGGGGGCGTGGGTTCAGTTCCCTAATGGGGGAATGAAGATCCCACAGGCCTCACAGCCCTCCCCCCCAAAAAAAAGGGATGGGACAGACTTAGGTGTATTTCTCAATCCAGGAGAAGGAGCCAGTGAGAGGTAGGGTAGGAGACTCTAAAAAGGCAGGAAGCCCAGGGAACAAAGCTCCCCAGACGGTGTCAGCCCCCTGGGATGTCTGACCCTCGGCCTGGCAAAGAGCCTTGCCCCGGCCCTGTCTGTACCTGGGTCCTCCTGCTGGGCCAGGCTGGGGAGCTGCTCCCGCCGCCGCAGCGCCTCCAGGCCCGCCAGGTCAGGCGGGTGGCAGTGCCCTCGCATCACTGTCACCCGCGGGCCCTGGGTAATGGCGCGGCTGCGGCAGCCCTTACGAGCCTGGTCCCGGCACATCCAGTACACCTTCTCCCCGGCCGCCTTCTCCTTCCTGTAGAGGAAGGACTCGTACACCAGGAACCGGCCTCCGAGGGAAGTCCTCAGGAACTCCAGGGGCTGGGGGGTTTCTGGAAGGAACATGCCATGTGAGTGGGGCACCTGGCCGGCCCGGAAGCAAGGTGCAGAGCTCCAGCCAGAAAAGTGGGGACCCCTGCCCCCACCCCAGCCTGCGCCGCAGGGCCCTGGGGACTGAAGCTCAGGCTGCCTCGGCCCTGTCACCTTGGGGTGTGGGCTGTCTGTCTGTCTGAGGCCCTTGGGGCTACCGGGGAAGCTGGGCCCGCCGCCGCCCAAACCCTGAGTTTTCCCGCAGGCCCCTGCTGACCCAGCTCGACCGCCACAATGGCTGGCAGGCGCCCCAGGGCAGGGGCTGGACTGGAACACTCTGGAAGGCCTGAGGTTGCTCTGGACAGTGCACCAGGGGCCTCCCCGCTCTGGGGCCACCTGCCCCTCGGCCAGCTGGTGACTAGTCAAATTCTCCCTCAGGAGACGTTTTAAGACTCTGAACTGAAAGCTCATGATATGTTGGGGTTGGGGTGGCTGGAAGGGGGGGTGGGGACAGAAGGGCAGACAGAGGGTCCCCCAGGTCCGGGAGCACTTCCTGCGGCTCCCAGTATCACCCCTGCCCTTCTCCAGCCATCTGAGGGGGTCTCCCCCTGAGACCCCAGCCCCACCAGGACCAGCGCGGGAGTGTGGGGCCCCTCTCCCTGGGAGCTCACTGCCCAGGGGACAGACCCACCCAACCTGGGCCACAGGAGGACTGTCCCACCAGGCTCCCTCCAGTCCGCGCCCTGGGCTGTCCCCAGGGAGACCAGACCCAGCCCTGGCCCGCCCACCTCCCGCACCTGAGCCTTCCCTCTGGGCCGGGCTGGGGAGCTGCTCCCGCTGCCGCAGTGCCTCCAGGCCCCCCAGGTCAGGCGGGTGGCAGTGTCTGCGCATCACCATGACCCGCGGGCCCTGGGTGATGGCGCGGCTGCGGCAGCCCATGCGGGCCTGGTCCCGGCACGTCCAGTACACCTTCTCCCCGGCCGCCTTCTCCCGCCGGTAGAGGAAGGACTCGTACACCAGGAAGCTGCCCCCCAGAGGGGTCCTCAGGAACTCGGGGCCTCCTGGGGAGAGATGGGATGGCGTCAGGGGAGGGAGGCAGGGAGGGTGGGCTGCTGTTCCCAGGTGTTGAGAGGGGGACCCAGGAGGTTCTGATTCGAGAACTCCCCGCCGTCGAGACACGGGGACCATTCAGCGGGAGGGGTTGGGGGTTCTGTCAGGAGCGGGAGTGGCAGCCGTCAGTGGGGCCGGTGCGTGGCCGGAGGGGAGGTATGGGACGGGGGGCACGTTTCTGCTCTCCCTGCACTCGATGAAAACAGAACAAAAAAGCACAGGACATGAACCGGAGATGCAAGGAGGGGAGGGGAGGAGCGGGCAGAGATGCTGACGCAGGTTAGAGGCTGGGCAGAGGGGCACCTGGTCACAGAGCTGGCAAGGCAAAGGCTCGCCCAGTCTGAGGGGGGCAGAAGAGGCAGAGTCCAGCAGCTGAGCCCAGGGCAGGCTGCAAACAGCAGACTGGCAAGGGCTGTGTGCCTGAAGGGCAATGAGACAGGTGCCCGTCTTGGAGAGGAAGAGTGGGGCGTGAGGAGAGGAGAAGGAAGTCTGCGGCCCACCCTGTTTCCCTGCCTGAGTCCCTGGAGCCGGCAGCCAGGCTGGACGCTTAGGTCTGGGGTCTGTCGCATCACCAGGTTGGCGCCCACATACAGAGCGTGTGGGTCTCACCTTCAACCTGGCAGACAGCCAAGGACCACTGGACACATGATCAAAGATTCTCACATCTTCCACAATCAAAAAGTCAAGATTCTTATACCAAGTATCTCATATGAGACCATGCAAAGCAATTTAACGTGGATACAACAATCATTCCTAGGAATTCCCTGGAGGTCCAGTGCTTAGGACTCCTCACTTTCGCTCGGGGGCAGGGGTCAATTCCTGGTCGGGAAACTAAGATCCTGCAAGCTGTGTAGCATGCCCCCCGCCAAAAAAAATCCCCCTTCAATTTGTGCTGCTTTATACGACTGTGTGATTGACAGAAAATGGAAGTGAATGGCATATACCTGCTTGGAAAATTTCACCTGTTGACAAAAATAAATAAATAAATAAAGAGAAAGAGAGACAAGCTTTACCCTAAAAGGCAGAGACCAAAAAAACCCACAGAGAAAAAGCACTTAGAGACAAGTGCCGCTGCCAGGGGCCGAGTGGGGGTGGGGTGGGCTTTGTGCTCTGGATCAAAAAGGAGCTCAAATATGAGAGCGAAAGTTAGAATGTAAATTGAAGGACTGGAAAGCAAAATCAAAGAAGTGTGTGAAAAACGGAGAGTTGAACATCATGGAACATGAGGAAATTTCTATGAGTGAAGGACACAAGTTTCGGCTTGAAAGGCCCCGAGTGCCCCCAGCACAGCAACGCACCCCAGGGGCAGAGACACGACCTTACACCTTCAAGCAAAGACCCCTCCACGTGTGTAGGATCAGTCCCGAGCACAGAGACCAGACGGCCACTGAGAAGGAGCCACAAACAGCCTGGTCCCACTCGGCCGGGACGGTTTACAGAACAAAAGTACAGCAGCTGCATTGAGAGGAGGGGGCAGCGCGCGGGGAACCGCTGGGCACCCCCACCTCTGGTCGGAGGTCAACAGGCAACAAGGGGATACAAGACCAGCTGACACGGTGGCAGGAGGCAGGCTTCAGAGAAGAGGCAAAGAACAAAGGAGCTGAGCGGTTACTCAGGATGGGAGCTGGGGGTGAGGCTGGCAAGGGGTGAGACCATCCTCAGGTACACAGAAGTTACAAGGAAATGGGACAAAAAGAGAGTCGGGAACAAAAAAGAAGGAGTCAGAAGTCTCGAGTTAGAGAATTTTAGGGCCAGCCAGGCTCTGAAGGTGACTCAAAAGAGTCTGGGACTAGGAACCCCGGAGGAGAGGCAAGTGGAGTCATGGACGGACCTGAGCGGAGAACCCCAGCGAGCAGAAGGCTGGGCCAGGGTCGCTCTTGGCGAGATGTTAATATGTGAGTTACTGCGGCCTCACGAGGGTCAGACACAGGCCCTGTGGGGCCGTCGAAGGTGGGAGGAGGGCCCGGGACCCTCACTGCCCAGCCCTGAGGGACGATGGCAGGTGCTGGGGGAGAGCGAAGCAATCACAGGACCGTGTCACCTTCAGCCGTCAATGCTTGTTACTGGGCACGGTGTCAGCCACTGCCCACCCCCCACCCCTCCCCGGAAAAATGAGAAACTGCCCTGTGCAATCAGCTTCCTCTATAAATCCTATTGTAGTCTTCCCTTATAGTTCAGCAGGTAAAGAATCTGCCTACAATGCAGAAGACCCAGGTTCAATTCCCGGATTGGGAAGATCCCCTGGAGAAGGAAATGGCAGAAGGAAATGGCAATCCACTCTGGTATTCTTGCCTGGAGAATCCCATGGACAGAGGAAGCTGGCAGGCTACAGTCCATGGGGTTGCAAGAGTCAGACAAGACTTGGTGAGTAAACCACCACCACCACCATAAATCCTATACATGCGAAACAAGAAAGGAAAAGACGAGAAGGAGTAAAGGGGGCCCGGGTTGATCCGGTGTGCAGAGGTTCCAGGCTGGTCTGGGAAGGAGGGAGAGGAAGGGGATGAGGTGAGGTGGGGGCACCGGAGGGGAGGACAGGGAGGGGAGGAGCCAGGAGGGAGCTGCAACCTTCCAGATGTTTCCAGTAAGGACAGGAGGATGTTTGCTGGAGGTCAAGAGGGCACGGCGGGCAGTCTGGGTCTCCCGCCTGTCCACCGAGGCTGCCTCCACCCCCCACCCCATCTGTCTGACCAACCTGTGCTTCCTCGCTGGGCTGTGCCGGGGCGTTTCTCCCGCTGCCGCAGCGCCTCCAGGCCCCCCAGGTCAGGCGGGTGGCAGTGCCCTCGCATCACCGTCACCCGCCGGCCCTGGGTGATGGCGCGGCTGCGGCAGCCCATGCGGGCCTGGTCCCGGCACGTCCAGTACACCTTCTCCCCGGCTGCCTTCTCCCGCCGGTAGAGGAAGGACTCGTACACCAGGAAGCTGCCCCCCAGAGGGGTCCTCAGGAACTCGGGGCCTCCTGGGGAGAGATGGGAGCGTGGGTAGGTGGGGGGACCCTGGGACAGAAGCTGGTGTCGCCCCCTCCCGCCTCCTGGAACCTCGGGGAGCAAGACTGGAGGGAGGTCCGGTCCAGCAGGTGTGGGCTCACCCGGGTCCTCGTCCTTGTCCTCCTCGCCCTGGGGCTCGGCCGGGAGCTCCTCGTCGTTGGCCATCAGGCGCTTCCTGGGCCGGGGCCTGGTGAGAGTCAGGGGCCCGGGCCCTCTGCGGTAGAGCAGGCTGTCCACGCCTTGGAGCGGCTTGTCCCCTGGGCCCCCGGGGCCGCCCGGCTGGGCCCGCAGCGCCGCCATGGCCCGCTCCTGCTGCCGCCGGGCCTTCAGCCCTTCCAGGTCGGGCGCGTGGCAATGGCCCCGCATCACTGTCACCCGCCGGCCCTGGGTGATGGCACGGCTGCGGCAGCCGTGCTGCGTGTGGTCGCGGCACGTCCAGTACACCTTGTCCCCCACGGCTTTCTCCCGCTTGTACAGGAAGGACTGGTGCACCAGGAAGCTGCCCCCATAGCAGGTCCGCAGGAACTCCAGGGGCGGGGGCCCTCCTGGAGGAGGAAGCGGGTAGAGGAGGGGCTGGGTGGGCGCCCGCCGCTGGGGCTCCAGGTGCGCCCCCGCGGACCGCCTGCCCAGGGAGCCAAAGGGACCATGCCCCTCTCCTGATGGCCAGTGGGTGGAGGGTCTCGGGATGGAGGAGGGGAGGCCTGAGCCGGCTCTGACGTGTTACTCCCAGGCATACTTCTGCGTAGGGTTTGTTTGAAAATTGGATCTAGTATTTGAGTAACACAGGCACACTCCGTAAAATAAAATGGGACCAGAAGACACACCTGAGAGACACACACCCTGCCCCCAGCCCCTTAAATCCCTGAACTCTTCAATCCTTTCCAGGTTAGGAGGCCTACGGCTTCAGGGACCAAGACAACCTCCCAGTGACTGCTAATAAAACCTCTGCAAAAACAACACGCAAGCCAACAAACAGACGAAGAATAAAACCTCTGCAAAGACTCCATCTAGCAGTGACTCAGCGACAACACACGCTGGACTAGGGCTGGCATTTCCCACCCATCAGTACCCAGTCCCCTTACAGCGAGGCCATCGCCTATATTGTGAACCTGCAGAACTTCATCAAGCCTGCCCAGGCGCGTGAGGTGGGGCCGGACCTTGAACCCGGACCACGAAGCTCACATCTCCCACCAGGCCCACCTCCCCAAACTTCAAAGGTTGCCAGCACTCCGTGGGGCCCACAAACCTCAGGTTTGTGCCTTAGGAAGCTCCAGGAGGACCTGGGCCGCCTGGCCCATGAGCACTGCTTCTACCCCCACGGGCTTAATGATTATTGGGACGCCTTTATATTTTTAAAATCGTTTTTTGACTTTGAGCATGTTAAGAAGCCACAGAGGACCCAGGTGTGTCTTTGGGCAGAGGAAAGGGGAGTGGTTCCCGCCTGCTCAAGGGTAAGGCCAGGGTGGGGGGCACTCACTGCTCCCCAGCGTCGAGCGTTTCTTCGGGGGCAATCTCAGCAGCGCCAGGGCTCGGAGCCCCTCGTCCTCCTCGGGGACCAGGTAGCTCAGCATCGGGCCTGGGGTCGGATCTGGCTCCACGGGGCACAGCCACGGGCCCGCCCCCTCCAGGGGCTCCTCCACCAGGCTGCTGGGGCCCTGGGAACCCGCCAAGCCCTCGGGTAGGGCCGGGCCGAGCCGCTTCTGTCTCTGGCGCCGGGCTGCCAGGCCCTCCTCGTCGGGCGGGTGGCAGTGGCCCCGCATGATTGTGGCCCGCGGGCCGCGGGTGATGGCCCGGCCCCGACAGCCCAGCTCAGTGTGCTCGCGGCACTTCCAGTACACCTTGTCCCCCACGGCCTTCTCCTGCTTGTACAGGAAGGACTCCAGCACCAGCAGGCGGCCCCCAAATGGGGTCCTCAGGAACTCCAGGGGCTGGGTGACTGCAGAAGACAAGATAGGGGGCAGGTGAGCTGACCCGGAGCAAGGCCTGCAGTCAGGGCCACGGACAGGAATACAGGGACTGGGGCGCCCAGGGACGCTTTCCTGCCCTCGTCGAACCAGCCTGGGATAAGGTCAGGGAGGCCCTGCTCAGAGCAGGGAAGGGATGGCCAAGGTCACCCTGCTGGAAAAACCCAAGTCTGAGCACAGGGGGCCACAAAGGTGGCCAGCTGGGGGCAGCTGGCTTGGAACTCACCAATGTTTGGCTTGCTGGGTTTCAGTGCCTGGGTCTGGGGCCTTGGCTGGACCACCCCACACTGTTCCTCTACTGGCAGGATCTGGGGAGTCCCGGCCAGGGTGTCAGGGTCAGCCATCTCCAGGGTGAGGACACAGTGCACTTCTTCGGGCTGGGTGTCCATTCCATCCCCACTCTCAGTGGAGGCCGCCAGGAGGACCAGTTCAGAGAACTCCATTGGCTTCGTGGGGGCTTCGAGGACGACATCTGTGCCCGGCTCAGGGGGCTCAGGGGAGGGCTCCTGGCCGGCCTTCACACTCTCGCCCTCCTGCTCGCTGGGCTCGGGCAGGGGCATTCTGGGACAGGCAGCTGGGCCCCCAGGCCACGCTCAGGTCTCAGTAGGATTTGTCCTCCACCTCCCTGCAAGGAACCTGGTGGTCCAGGGGCTCTGTCCTAGGGGAGGAGGCAAAATCCCATCAGCGGGGACATCCCTGGCAGTCCAGTGGTTAAGACCCTGCACTTCTAATGCAGGAGTCATAGGTTCGATCCCTGGTTGGGGAACTAAGATCTCACATGGGAAAAAAATATCCCATCAGTGGAGGGGCCCTTGGGCCAGGGTTCAGGAGGAATCTGGGCTGGAGGTCAGGGCAGGTGGGGCTACCCTGTGCCCCCCACGCCCACCCCCACCTTGGGGAAGGACCTGAATGGAGCTGGAGAACCTGGGCCAGCATGTCTGCTGTCTTGGCAGCCTTGGGACCATCACCTCCCCCAGCCAAACCTCACTCCCCATCTGTAAAATGTGCCAGAAACAGGGCTCTGCAGGGGCTGCTGGGGTGACCAAGGTACTGACAGCTGAGTTACTAGGAATCCAGGCCCACAGGTGCTGAGCTCGGGGTGGAGTGCTTCCACGGGTTTGTCCCATTTCACCTTCACTCCACGTTGTGGAAGTTGATCATTCTCATCAACCCAGGTTACAGATGAGAACACGGAGGCACACGGCCAGGGAGCAGAGCTGGGGGTCTGGTCGAGGGGGTCCAGGGCCCGCCCCGCACTGCACCCGGGCTACCTGCTCCAGGATAACGGGAGCCGGGCTTCCTGAGCAACGGGCCTCGGGGAAAAGCACTTGGGGGATGGGAGCTCAGGTCACTGACCCTCCCAGAAGGCCCGCTGCCCTTCACCCCAACACTCTGTCTGTGTCACCAGGAGCAGGGGCTGGGCCCGCAGGGCACTCTGCAGGCCCCAGAGGGGAGCCTGGCCCTGGGAGGCGGGACTCTGGACTCACAGACAGATCCAGTCCCCATCCCAGGCCAGAGGCCCAGGCCAAAGGCCCAGGCCCCCCAGGGCTAGGGGATGCCAGGGCACCACGAGGGCAGCGACTTCTGTCTGAGCTGGTGCTGGTGCTGCCCCTGCTGAGTGGGGACAGGGCTGTGGAGGTGTCCAGAGGAGCCGTGGTCACTGAGGGCTCCCTGGCTGCTGGACTGGAGAGCAGAAAGGATGGCTGACAGGGGCAGGGCTGGCCTGGAGACCCGGGCCCTGGGGCATCGGTGTGGGGGCATCAGTGACTGCTTTGTCTTCTTGGTGGACTGGGTGGGATGCATGTCAGGGCCTTTCCCACCTCTCGGTGACAGCCCAGAATCGGACCTCAACCTTCCGGCTTCCCCGTCTGCGAGCTGTCATCCCGGGTCCCCCATTCCTGCCGCGTGGCGTTTCCTGGTCTGGGGCCCACATGCAGCTCCCCAAGGTCTATCAGACCACGCGCGGCGCTCCTGGGTCCCCGTGGTGGCAGAGCCAAGGCTACCGAGGGCAGCAGCAAAGCCCTCTCTTGATGGGCGCGGCGGCCCTGGGGACCCGGGGGCACGTGTGATGTCAGAGGCGGGACAGCGACGGCGCCTCCGCGCCCGCGGCCGCTCAGGCGGAAAAAGCTTCCGCGAGCAGCCCCGCCCCCCTCGCTGATTGGCCCCGGCGCACGTCCGTCCGCCGGGAGCCCGCCTCCGGGGCTTGAGCGCTGGAGGTTGAGGGGCTCAGGAACGCGTTGTCGACCCCGCGTCCTTCCCACGACGCGGCGAAAGGCCGTAGGGAGCCGGTCCTCCTTTCCACAGGCCGTTCAGACAGCTCAGGCCGCCAAAACGTTGCGGTCACTGCCCTCCCAGCACGCACATTCCTATGAGACCCTGCGCTCGGTCCGCAGTGGAGGCAGCAAGGACCCCGACCTCAGTCTCATGCGATCAGAGGCCAAAGCCTTCCCACAGAGAACCCCCACATTCCGGTGGAACTGCACCCAGAGTCATGGGCACCCCGAGGCAGTGTAATTCTCTCAACTGAAGCTTCTGTTTACAAAGCTTAAAATATACCCACTCCAGTATTCTTGCCTGGAGAATCCCCATGGACAAAAGGAACCTGGCAGGCTGCAGGCCTTGGGGTCGCAAAGAGTGGGACATGACTGAGCGACTAAGCACTGTGCATGTACCTCAAAGGATATGGAACAAATTCCAGTGCAACAAAAGACCTCGAAGTGTGGCTGACCACAGGCTGTGGAAAGACTTGGGTCCTTGCAACGGGCTTCAATTTAGATTTGATTGAGGGTTCCCATTCTCAGCCACTAAAGGGCCTTAAAGTGTAGACTGTTTAATGACCACAAATCCTCTCATAAAGTATGCAGGTCCCTCTGCAATGTGGTCTTGAATCTGAACTGGTCTCCAGCCCATACTGGTCACTTGATGTAGCCAATAGAGCATGGCAGAAGCTTGCTGTGGGGGGTCACCCTCTGAGACAGGGGCCCTGAGACTGCCAGAGAAGGAAGCTATATGAGGGGCCACACACAGGGGAGGGAGGCACTGCCAGGCCTGGAGGGAGACCATTTCCACTGTCAAGTTCAGTGACCCTCCAGCTGTGTGTAACCACAAGAGCGAGCCAGGGGAAAGTGGCCCAGGCACTCCATGGAACCCTGATCAATAATAGACTATGGTTAGTTTAAGCAAGTAAGATCAGGGCTCATTTGTTATGCAGCAGTAACTGATATTCTTGGCAAGCAACTGAACATAGTCAGTTTTGACTTTTTGATAGATGGGATAATACTAATGGATGTGGAATATCCAATATCAAAGTGCTTTTGAACTCCTGAACTCTAAGGGTCATCCAACACCAATTTTAAATCCCTCAGATGCTCACATTTGAAAAACTGGTAACTCAGTGAGAGGAACAAAATATTAAGTATAAAGGATATCAAATGAGAATTGTGCATTTTAAGAATCTGTAACATGAAATAAGCCAAACACAAAAGGACAAATACTCTATGATTCCACTTACATGATGTAGCTAGTCAAATTCATAGAGACAGAAAGTCCAACAGTAGTTGACAGGGGCTGGTGGGGAGGAGGAATGGGGACTTAGTGTTTAATGGAGACCATTTTGGTCATCCCAGGTAAAGAACCCGCCTGCAGTGCAGGAGACATGGGAGAGGAGATATGGGTTCGACAACCCACTCCAGCATTCTTGCCCAGAGAATCCCATGGACAGAGGAGCCTGGTGGGCCATGTCACAGTCGGACACGACTGCCCGTGCACTCATGGGGACCGTTTCAGTTTGGGAAGATGAAAAATTTCTGGAGATGGATGGTGGTGATGATTGAACAACAATGTGAATGTACTTAATGCCACTGAACTGTCACTTAAAAGTGGTTAAAGTAGTAAATTTTTGTTATGTTTATTTTACCACACATGCAAATAAAATTATTTTTAAAAACCCCACAACTATAGCAAACTATATATAGTAATGCTCCATCTATCATACTGATGAATGAGGTTCCCCCCACAATGCACATTTCTGATGAAAGTTATTCCTCCATGATTCTGAATTTTACAATTTCTCTTTCACAGTTCATACACTGAGGATGAATGCTTCTTAAGCTCTAATGACTCATCACTGTCTGGATAAAGAGAGCATACAAATTTTATCCTGATTTGGAGAACAAAGTGTCCAATCCAGTTCCCTTGGTACCCCCACACCAGGGCCCTTTCTCCATCTGAACGATCTGCTTTCCCTAGTCCCCAAACCTCTGCCTCCTCTGGGTCTCTGCATTTAGAGTTTTCAGGACTAAGCTTCTCATTGTTGTTGTTCAGTCGTGTCCGACTCTTTGCGACCCCGTGGACTGCAGCACGCCAGGCTTCTCTATCCTTCATCATCTCCCAGATTTTGCCCAAACTCATGTCCTTTGAGTTAAAGATGCCTAAGCTTCTTATGTCTCCTACATCCTAAAACAAAAGCTCACAAAACCCCTCCTTCCCTCAACAGTTAGACTTTTTGAAACAGTCCACACCCCTCCCTTCTCCGCCAGGCCACCTAGCACCTGCCCCCCGACTCTTCAGACCACCATCTTCCTCTTTGGCCTGCGTGCAGGATCAGCACCTGCTGGATTAATCCACAATCCATGCTTCTCTCCAAAACACCTGGTCTGGCCTGTATGCGGTCTACCCATGCAATGGAATTTATTCAGCCTTAAAAATGAATGAGGGCTTCCCTGTGGCTCAGTGGTAAAAAAAAAAAAAAAAAAAAAAAATCCACCTGCCAAGCAGGAGACAGTTTCAGTCCCTGGGTCGGGAAGATCCCCTGCAGAAGGAAATGGCAACCCACTTTGCCTGGAAAATCCCATGGACAGAGGAGCTTCATGGGCTAGAGTCCATGGGGTCACAGAAGAGTCAGACACGACTGAGCAACTAGACAACAAAGCAAAAGGAATGAAGTTCTGATACCTGTTACCATGTGTATGAACCTTGAAGACAGTATGCTCAGCGAAAGATCCCAGACACTAAAGTCAGCATGTGGCATGAACCCATTTACATGAGATGTCTACTAGGGACGGAAATTAGACTTGTGGTTGACGGGGGTTGGACAGGAATGAGGGGGAGATTCAGGAGTGATGCTAAGGGTTTCTTCTTGGGGGAATGAAAATGTTATAAAGTGGACTGTGAATACACTAAAAACAGTGAATTCTACACTTTAGATGGGGGAATTGTATGCTATGTGAACCATATCTCAATAAAGTTGTTTAAAAAAAATCCTTATAGAGAATTCCCTGGACCAGGACTCAGTGCTTTCACAGTCGTGGGCTTAGGTTCGTCCCTGGTCTGGAAACTAAGAGCCTGAAAGCCAAGCAGTGCAGCCAAAAAAAAAACCAAATCATTATAGGTACGACTCAAGTCCCCAGGGTCACCCGGATAAAAAACAGTCTTCACCATAAACAGGCTTCTCACTCTTGGGCTTGATTTCTTCACAAAAGTGGGCATGAACTGTATATTAAGATATTTTGTAAGTTGTTAATGTCATATTGTAAAAACTTTACTGAAAACACTTTTAAATGTTGAGAACGTAACGCTGATAAATTATCCTCAGTTCTGCCACTCAAATGCACTTGTTTCTATTCTTGTATTAGTGTCTTTAATATACATTTAACTTTCTGTTGCACATACATGTGTTCAACATGTTTGCTATTTTATTCCTCTTTATAGAGTGGGAGGCCCCCACCTGCAGACCAGATGGATCCCTCGTAAAGGGCCAAAGTATTATGTTGTGTAACCAGGCCCCAACAGGAACACAAATCCAAGTCCTCAGCGCAATACCAGAATAGAGCCACAAGAGGGTGATGTTGCTCCTTGAAAGTACAGCATCCTTGGTAGAATTAGATGTACCACAGGGGGCGCCAGTGATAAAGAACCCACCTGCCAATGCAGGAGACAGACATTAAGAGATACCGGTTAAATTCCTGGGTGGGGAAGACCCCCTGGAGACGGGCATGGCAACCCACTCCAGTGTTCTTGCCTAGAGAATCCCATGGACAGAGGAGCCTGGCGGGCTACAGTCCATGGCGTCGAAAAGGGTCAGACGCAACTGAAGGGACTTAGCGCGCACAGTTTATGGAACTAGAATTTGGGAGTTTTTCCACATGGGACAAATAATTCAGGAAGACTTCCAAAAAAAAAAGTTTGTATTTACAAAATATATTAGGTTGAAAGTAAAATCCAGTGAACAAATTCAGCAAAGATTACAATTTCTAAGCTAAGTTGTTGTTATTGTTTTAAAAAAGACCAAAATACTCCTTGGATGGTGACACTGCCTCTAGACCTCAATACACTTCATTTCTTCTGGCTCATCTCAAGTCTGGTCACATTTGTTATTTATTGACTGATTTATGTATCTGTGACTTAAAAAAAAAAACCCTATCACTGGGAGGAAATACCTCATAACGTTAAAACTAGTAAGAAAAGCGATTAATTTTTTTCCATTAAATTTCTTCTGTTTTCTCAACATTGTTTACAATGTGCGTGAGCTCTTTACAGTGGGGAAATATCTCACACTTTAAAGATAAGCTGCACCTCCTTGCTTGATAATTGTTTTCTTTAACTCCATATCTCTGAGGAAAAGCAGGGATTCCATTCCTCTGCAAGATGTGTCATAAAAGAAGATAAAGAGGAATACAGACCATGGGGCAGAGAAACAAGTGAAAAATCAAGAATCCTGTGGTCTCCGCTGTGGGCCTTGCAGAGCCTCAAAGACTTCCCCCAAGACATGTATTAACCACAAAGGGAGAGAGAATGACTTGACAGTGGAGAAATCGCGCAGACACAGCCTTTAAGGGCTCCAGGCCAGCTTCACCGGGAACAAGACACACCAGCACCACGACCTCCTTGACGAGACGCACTGAGGAGGGCACAGCATCATCTCTGGGGATGTTCCTGCCCCGAATGAGCACCCCCAGACAAGTCGCTTGGAGGGACATTCTAAACGACTGACCAGGACGCGTCACAGTGTCAAGGTCATCACGGAGAAAGAAAGGCTGAGGACCTGGCAGTGGAGGAGACGAAGGAGACACAAGGACAAGATGCAAAATGGGATTTGGGAACAGGCAAAGGACATTAGGGGCCAAGCTGGTGAAATGTGCATAAGGCCAAGAGTTCAGGTTAATGGTACAGGACCAGTGTGGATTTCCCGGACTTGATCACCGCATGTTTGGTAAGATCTTGACATTCAGGGAGACTGGGTGATGAGCACAGGGGAATTCTTTCTTTCTTTTTTTTTTGCAGTTGTTTTTTAAGAGTCTAATATTAACTCAAAATAAAAGGATTTTGAAAACCCAAGTTTCAAACCTATAGACACAGTGGAAGTTGACTGGAAAATAAGTGAGCCATAGGCCTTCTGGGTGGAAGCAGGAAGAGAGAAGCGAGTGGGGTGGAGGAGAGGAAGGGATACCAAGGGGACACTCCAACCCAGAGCCATGAGGCTGGTCCTCGAGCTGGGACCTGAGCCAAGAACAAACATCCTATGACATCATGGGTACCCCAAGTGCAGGGACCCATCGATCTCTCTGCACCATTGCCCCCTCTGCTTCTGGGGAAACTGAGGCTCGGGCCTGAAGCAAGTGGCTCAGGACCACGTGGGTAGTGACTACATGGGTAGTGACAGCCAGGCCTTCAGAGCTGCACTGATTGGCCCTACATACCAGCTGTTTTATGGTTTAGTACTGTGGCTTGGAGAAGGGAATGGCAACCCACTCCAATATTTTTGCCTGGCTACAGTCCATGGGGTCACAGAGAGTCAGACACGACTGAGCATCTAACACAGTGTGGCTTCCAGCTGATCTGGCCACCAGGAGCCACCGTGGGGGACTGAGGGTGTGGCATGGGGAGCAAGGAGCTTCAGGGAGAAGCGACCTGCCTGGCGTGGCTGCCCCAGCGCCGCTGTCTGCTCAGTGCCCCCACCCCCAGCTGCTGCGCCAGTGCTAAGCCATTTCCGGTTTAGCTTCTCAGCTTTCACCAGCAGGGAGAGCGATGCAACTCCCAATGAAACCTTACAGTAATTTCTGTTTTCCCAGGTGGGTTCCGACCACATGTGCTTCAGGAATCTGAAGGACTGTGGTTACAATGCCTCATAGTTGCCAAATGCCAATTGAGGTGCCTGGGGCTAGGCGAGGGCTCTGCATAGGTTATTGCATTTTATCTCCCAAATAGCTGCCTCCATTAGGCCTGCTGTTCTTTCATTCACTGGTGGCTCAGGCAGGAAAGAATCTGCCTGCAGTGTGGTAGACCTGGGTTGGGAGTGATCCCCTGGAGAAGGGAACAGCTACCCACTCCAGGATTCTCGCCTGGAGAATCCCATGGACAGAGGAGCTGGTGGGGTCCACGGGGGTCACAGAGTCAGACATGACTGCGACTTTCACTTTCACTTTCTTTCACTCACAGAGGAGGAAACTGAGGCTCAATTTTAGGTTTCTGTGACCCGGGGAGCTGTGCCGCTAAAGGACAGCCAGTGTGCGAACCTCCTGTGTCTGTTTCAGGGCTTATACTCCTAAAATAAGTTTAAAATGGTTCTTTTAAAGTTGAGGATTCTAACCCATTGGTATCAACAGGTATCGACAACGGAGTAGGGTTAAGGCCGGTGGTTCTCAGTCAGGGTGGTCTGCCCCCCAGGTGACACGTGGCAAGGTCAGGAGACATTTCTAGCTGTCACAAATAGGGTGCAGGACAGGCCCCTGGCCTCTGTGGGTGGGGGCCGAGGATGCGGCTCAGATCTGGGGGAGCCCCCACCACCCCCAGGAGGAAGGATCTGGTCTAAAACAGCAGCAAGGTTGAGGCTGAGAAAGCCTGCTGAAGAGCACTGTTTAAAAAAACAGCACAGAAAGGGTGCACCCATATAGTGAGGTTAAGTTCAGTTTTCACGAAGCTTTTATTTCAATTATTTGTGTATGTAATTCTGGTCTCCGTAAGAATTACTTGGGGTGTTTGATACTTTTATTTTTAAATTTACTTTTTATTGGAGCACTTGATAAAAATGCAGATGCTTGGGGCTGGAAATTCCTGGAGCTCTGCCTGTTTACTTCCCCACCAGCCAATTAGAAGAAAGTCACGCACCCTGCAGCCTCCACACCAAATTTTGCCTATAGAAACTTTCCCCTGAAAGTCGTCGAGAGGTTGAGGATGGTTTCTGACCATGAGCCACCCATTCTCCTTGCTTGGCCCTGCAATAAACCTTTCACTGCTTAAAAAAAAAAAAAAAAAAAAAAAAATTCAGATGCCTAGATCTCCCACCCAAAATTATGAGGGTGAGTCTACAGTCAAATTCAAGAATCTGGATTTTTAACAAGTACCCCTTGAGACTCTGGTCCTGGTGGATCACGGACTCAGCTTTGTGCAACACTGGACTAGATGCCCTTGAGGTTCGGTGCCCGGAAGATCCATGGCCACCCTGAGAAGGATTTGACATTTCATTTGTGCAGGGCATCACGTGAAGTGTTTCTCACACGTTATTTCATCTGTCACAACATACAGGTTCCTTCATTGGTGTGTTAAACAGAATCGTTAATGTTTGTTTATTTTTACATCGATGGGAGAGTCATGATTTCATCTTGTTAAAATGATCCTTTAATAACAATCTAACAGGTCTCAGACACCTTAAGGTATTTTGGGGACCTCGAGAAGAGTGGAATTTGCCCAAATTTTTAAGTAGTACAGATGAAATCTGGGGGAGAAAGCTTGTTGGGGATGGCTTCAGTACCTTGAGATAACATATACCAGACTTTTAAAAGTCCAAACTGAGGTTCCTTACAGAGACTTCCAGCAAAGCAAACTCAAGAAAGCCTACAAGGTGAATTAGCAAGCGTGCCACACCTGTGTAAATGATCAGACCTCCCACCCCATCTGACAGGACCACCCTCATTTCATGCAAAAAGATCTTTCATTGAAATTATGAGGCTGTAGGGGAAAATTGTGCATCAGTGGAAAATTGGGCTTTGTCTGGAGCACAGCCTTTCAGGTTATACCATTCTAGCCTCTTGTTGCCTTTGAGTTGCTTTTATAACTCTGCACAGGTAGCAGAACAAGGCAAAATAGTTCTAGCCTGTAGACCCATTCTTGCTTTCTCACTATGTAAATTAATACAGATAAGTAAGCAGTTTCTCCAGGTTTGCCTCTATGTACGCATTCATGTCAATACTCCTGACCTACAGTCTTCTAGAATCTTCTTTGGATTCCCTTGCAAACTGGTTATAAGATCTTACGGGTTCCTGGATTAATGGGTTAAGCAAAAACTTGAATACGCATTCATTTTATATCTGCATGAAAGAGTTTTATTTCCTCCGTTTTGGTCTTAAGCCTCTGCTTTTCAAATCTCCCTGGTCATTGGTATTATAATCTGGGGGCTCTAGTCTGCAATTTTATTTACTTGTTTTTTTAAATTTATGTTACAATTTTGTTTGGCTGTGCCAGGATTTAGTTGTGGCCCTCAGGATCTTCAGTCTTCATTGCGGCATGCGGGATCTTTAGCTGCAGTACGTGGGGTCTAGTTCCCTGACCAGAGATCGAACCTGGGCCCCCTGCACTGGAAGTGCACATCTTAGCCAATGGACTACCAGAGAAGTCCCCAATCAGCAATTTTAAAAATCACATAGGAAATAACTAACCTGCATTGCATGTAATAAAAGTAAGCATTATTTTATGAAACTTCTATTTGCATTACATTTGTATATTTGTTCTAGGTGGATTTAAATTGTTTTCTTTTTTTGGATGACCACTGTTTGGAGGTAAATACTTGGGCCCTAATGTGTTTGTTTTATAATATTTTATTTTCACTCAGTAAAGAGTGACTGGAGTATTTTTAAGTCAGGCAGATGTGAATGGTAAGTGCGAGAACCTCACAGTTCACGGTTAATCGCTCTCTGATGCTCTTTTCCTCCCCAACCAAATGGAGTACAGAGCAAATTTGAGTGCAATACTCAGCTTGCCTGCTCTGGTAAACCCAACACCCAAGAGACACATAATATTACATGCAAACTGTTTTCAAACACCAGTGGGTCCAAGCTCTAAGATCCCTGCTCAGCTGCTGATGGAGGAGCAAGAGAATTACCTTCATAGACAAGTGAGAACCACCTTCACGGTCCGCCAACAGCTATCGTCAGCGCTGCCTTGCTGGGTGGGAGACCAGGGGCAAATCCCATCACTTCTCTGGACTAATTTCACCTGGAAACAGAAAAAGTGGTGAATGAGATATTGTACGTGAAATTCTTCCATAAACTGTGAGTCATCACATAAGAGAAGGGGGTGACAGAGGATGAGACAGTTGGATGGCACCACTGACTCAATGGACATAAGTTTGAGCAAACTCAAGGAGATGGTGAAGGACAGGAAGCCTGGCATGCTGCACTCTTTGGAGGTCACAAAGAGTCGGACATGACTGAATGAACAACAAATATCACATACGAACAGGGAGTACATTGTCCAGGCCCAGGAGGGGATCCGAATGATTGATAGAAAGGGGAGGTGCAAAGGCCCTGACATTTGAAAAAGGTCCTGGATGATTCTAAAAGCTGCCCGCCCCCCACTAGGACGTGCACACTGATTGGCTCATGGGCCCTCCTATGATCTGTACGTGGTCTCCAAGTGTGCACACGGGCATTAATGCTGGGAGAGGCGAAGGTGGCAGTGATCCCCCCAAAGATTAAGGATTCTGTTCCGAAGCAGGGCTTCTCAACCTCAGCATTGCTGACCTTTTGCACCAGATAATTCTTTGTCATGGGGGCTATCCTGTGGAATGAAGGATGTTCAGCAGCATCCCCGGCCTCTGCCTACAAGTTGCCACTGTGTGCTCAGTCGTACCCGACTCTTTGAGACCCCATGGACTGTGGCCCACCAGGCTCCTCTGTCCATGGAATTTGTAAGCGAGAATACTGGAGTGGTTTGCCATTTCCTCCTCCAGAGGATCTTCCCAGCCCAGGGATCAAATCCGAATCTCTTGAGTCTCCTGCATTGGCAGGCAGGTTCTTTACCACCAACGCCACCTGGGAGATGCCAGTCGCATCCCTCGAATCCTGACAACCCAGGTTTGCTGAATGTCCCCGGAGGACCGCTGGTCCAAAGCAGTTTATAGGCAGAGGGGACAGAAAGGGAGATTCCAGCTAATGGGACTCCCAGCCCCAAATCTCCTAACCCCCGTAGATCACAACCGTGGTGATTTCCATGCTTCCTTTATCAGGCCTGACTCGTCCTCACATCCCCGGACACCGGGTCACACCATCTTCCACGTCCTCCAACCCCACATCACCTTGGGGCTTCCTCTCCCACCACCTCCTTTTTTAAAAAAATATTTCTGCATGCGTCTGGAAGGGCCGGGTCTTGGTTGCAGTGCGCGGACTCTCTGGTCATCATCCCAGCACTGGTGATCTTCTCCTTGCCGCGTGTGGACTCTCAGTTGGTGGGGGGGGTCTAGTTCCCTGGGCATGCATGCTCAGTCATGCCCAACTCTTTCGTGACCCCACGGACTGTAGCCTGCCATGCTCCTCTGTCCACGGGATTTCCCAGGCAAGAATACTGGAGTGGGTTGCCATTTCCTTCTGCAGGGGATCATCCTGACCCAGGGATGGAGCCTGAGACTCCTGCATCAGCAGGCAGATTCTTTCACCACCTAGTTCCCTGACCAGGGATCAAACCTGGGCCTCCTGCATTGGAAGCACAGAGTCTTAGCCTCTGGATTACCAGGGAAATTCTGCCTCCTTTTTTTTTTTTTTTTTTTAATTTGGCTGCAGGGACCCGAGGGTCTGGGTCTGGGAACTCAGTTGTGGCATGCAGAATCTAGTTCCCTGACCAGAGATTGAAGCCAGGCCCCCTGTACTGGGAGCAGAGTCTTAGCCATTCGGCCAACAGGGAAGTCCCTCCACCATCTCCTCAACTGCTTTTCTGCCCAGCATCCTGATTCTCCCTACGAAGTACTGACTTCCTAAAGCTCAGCTCGAATCATTTCCTTCTCCAATGACAGTGGTGTCCATCTCCGTTATAAACCCTCCACAATCTAGGCTCCAGCTTCCCCAAGTCCATCTAGGAGCTTTTGGGAGAGGAACAAGGTAAAACTGCCTGAACTGAACTAAGTCCTAGAAATGATTTTGGCCTGGAAAAGCATTAAAGTCAGAATAATAAAAAATATACCCTTTTTTTGGAACTGAAGTTTACACGTGATTGATTATCTGTTACTGGAGTTCAGCATCCTCCAAACACAAGGGGTAATGGAAGCAAAAGAGTGTGTGTGTGTATGCGTGTGTGTGTGTGTGCGCGCGTATGTGTGCTCAGTCGTGTCAGGCTCTTTTGGACCCCTGTGGTGGTTAAAGCAAGGGCTTCAAACTGGTCAGACTCATTAGGTGCTGAAATCAGTTTAATGGGTTAGCAATAGTCTGTTTTGTTTTTTTTAAATGGAAAGAAGAAAATAGACTAGAACAAGATAGAATTAGAAAGCACGTAGAGTAGATCTGGCTGCGTCATGTGAGGTTGGGGTAAGAATCTCCCTTTAAACTTCTCTCTCAGTAATAGGCATCTACAGGCATGTCAGATATATTTCTCACTATAGATTGAGTCTAAAAAGTTTGAAAGCACCAACAGGCAATCTATATATTCAGCAATGGAAGCAGGTGTAACAACAGCAAAAAGTGCAAGGTCACTGGACCTCCGGAGCTGCAAAGTCAGGATGGGGCTGGGGTGGATGCCAGGGCGGGGGCAGTACTGGGTGGGGCGGACACGATCAAGGAAGGGCAAGCCCATGTGGGGCTTCCTGACTTGGGGTGTCGGGGCTCAGTCCCGGGGGTCGGGTGGGTTGCGGGGGAGGAGGAGAAAGGAGGCTGCGAATCGCAGGTGAAGGACAAGGAGGCGGCCTGATCGAGGGACGTAGAGTCCGAGGACACCCCACTCCCCAGCATCAGCAGCCCTGGGGACCCCCGGGAGAGCCCGGCTGGGGGCGCAACCACGCCGAGGGACCCGAGACCCTCCCCGATCCGCGGGGGCCCGTCCTCACCGGGCACCGGCCGGGCGGTGACAACAGCGGGGCCCTCCCTCTCCGGAGACCGAGCCGCGCGGCGGGTCCTCTGGCCTCGGGCCGCTGCAGCCACAGGCGTCGACCTCGCGGCCCAGGCCCCTCCGGCCACCGCAACCCGGGTGTCCACCCCCGCCCCCACCTGCCCTCTCGGGAGCGAGCCCCGTGTCGCGCGCTCCGCCCCGCTGGCCGTAGGGAGCGCGCGCCGCCCCGCTGGAGAGCCAGTCTCTAGGAGCGCACTCGCGGGTTCCTCGCAAGCATGCGCGGCAGGGCCGCGGAGCTCCATTCTTCAGACAAACTCCGCTTCTCCGGGTCTTCAGTGCGCGGCGGCCGGCGGCCTGGCCAATCGGCGCGGGGAGGCGGGGCCAGAGTTCGCGAAAGAGGCGGGGCAAGCCCAGGATTGGGCAGCGGCGTCCGCGGACCTAGAGTCGCTCAGACCTGAGACTTGGACTGGAGGTCCTGTGCGGTGACGCTCAGAGAGAGCTGGGGGGCCTTGACACTCCCGAACCGCCCAAGGATTTGATTCTGTGCTAATTGAGCGGAAGCGATCATTGTGGTGCATCCTTAGGACCGTCACTTTCCTTAGGCTGCGGAAGATTTCTTCTGCACTTCACTGACAGGTTAAAATGACTAACCTCAAAGTTGGGCCAATTTGATTCAAACTAAATAATAATAATAACAGATTATAACTGAGTAAAACAAGCATCCATGATCGATAGTGATGTAAATAAGTAAATGGAGAGATGAGAAATCTCTTACAGTAGGATGCCGACTAATAAATGAAGAAGGAATGAAACAGAAAATCACCATTTGGCGACCATCATTAAGTAATAGGATGGACTTCCTTGATGGCTCAGACGATAAAGCGTCTGCCTACAATGCGTGAGACCCGGGTTCAATCCCTGGGTCGGGAAGATCTCCTGGATAAGGAAATGGCAACCCACTCCAGTGTTCTTGCCTGGAGAATCACATGGATGGAGGAGCCTGGTAGGCTACAGTCCATGGGGTCGCAAAGAGTCGGACACGACTGAGAAACTTCACGACGATATTAAATAATAACTGATTTGGACAAAAATAAATGGCCTCTAAGACCGGAGGGTGAAAGTTCAACAAGGAACTAGTATTTGCATATTCCCAAAATACATATTTCTCCACAAGATACTAATTAATTCCAAGAGGGGAAATATGAATTTTACAGTAGAGAAACCGTCCTCAAAGTCTCTGGGGTTTCTGGAAGTCCTCATGGGATATTCCAAAGGTTACATGACGTGTAACAGGTTGAATGTTGAAGCACATATGAGATCGTGTAGTGCTCCATTTCGGAGAAGGCAATGGCACCCCACTCCAGTACTCCTGCCTGGAAAATCCCATGGATGGCAGAGCCTGGTAGGCTGCAGTCCATAGGGTCGCTGAGGGTCGGACACGACTGAGCGACTTCACTTTCACGCATTGGAGAAGGAAATGGCACCCCACTCCAGTACTCCTGCCTGGAAAATCCCATGGATGGCAGAGCCTGGTGGGCTGCCGTCTATGGGGTCACACAGAGTCGGACACGACTGAAGCGACTTAGCAGCAGCAGTGCTCCATTTACCTACATTAAAGAGATTTATGCCCCCCCACAAAAAATATGTAAAACACCATTCTTATAAAATTTGTTTTGGAAAATACAATGATTTTCATAAAAATGTTATGCTAACACATAAAAGTTTTATTGTATCTTTTTTGGTAACTGATTTATTGGATATAATTCACATACTATACAATTCACCCACCAATACAATATTGTAAAGTTTAAAAATAAAATAAAATTTTAAAAAAATAAAAAATAAATAAATAAATTAAAAAGCAATAATAAAAAGAAAGAAAAAAAAATGTACAATTGAATGGGTTTTAGTATATTCACAGAGATGCGGATGTCACCACAATCAGTTTTAGAACAATTTCATCACTTCAAAACAAACACACCTCAGTCCCCCATCCTCCCACCCTAAGCAACTATTAATCTGCTTTCCGTCTCTATAGATAAGCATATTCTGGACATTTCACTTAAATGGAATCATACGACCTTTGGTCTTTAGTGTCTGGCTTCTTTCTCTAAGCATCAGATCAGATCAGTCGCTCAGTCGTGTCTGACTCTTTGCCACCCCATGAATCACAGCACGCCAGGCCTCCCTGTCCATCACCAACTCCCGGACTTCATTCAGACTCTCGTTCATCGAGTCAGTGATGCCATCCAGCCATCTCATCCTCTGTCGTCCCCTTCTCCTCCTGCCCCTAATCCCTCCCAGCATCAGTCTTTTCCAATGAGTCAACTCTTCGCATGAGGTGGCCAAAGTACTGGAGTTTCAGCTTTAGCATCATTCCTTCCAAAGAAATCCTAGGGCTGATCTCCTTCAGAATGGACTGGTTGGATCTCCTTGCAGTCCAAGGGACTCTCAAGAGTCTTCTCCAACACCACAGTTCAAAAGCATCAATTCTTCAGCGCTCAGCCTTCTTCACAGTCCAACTCTCACATCCATACGTGACCACAGGAAAAACCATAGCCTTGACTAGATGGACCTTTGTTGGCAAAGTAATGTCTCTGCTTTTGCATATGCTATCTAGGTTGGTCATCACTTTCCTTCCGAGGAGTAAGGGTCTTTTAATTTCATGGCTGCAGTCACCATCTGTAGTGATTTTGGAGCCCAGAAAAATAAAGTCTGACACTGTTTCCACTGTTTCCCCATCTATTTCCCATGAAGTGGTGGGACCGGATGCCATGATCTTCGTTTTCTGAATGTTGAGCTTTAAGCCAACTTTTTCACTTTCCACTTTCACTTTCATCAAGAGGCTTTTGAGTTCCTCTTCACTTTCTGCCATAAGGGTGGTGTCATCTGCATATCTGAGGTTATTGATATTTCTCCCGGCAATCTTGATTCCAGCTTGTGTTTCTTCCAGTCCAGTGTTTCTCATGATGTACTCTGCATATAAGTTAAATAAACAGGGTCACAATATACAGCCTTGACGAACTCCTTTTCCTATTTGGAACCAGTCTGTTGTTCCATGTCCAGTTCTAACTGTTGCTTCCTGACCTGCATACAAATTTCTCAAGAGGCAGATCAGGTGGTCTGGTATTCCCATCTCTTGAAGAATTTTCCACAGTTTATTGTGATCCACACAATCAAAGGCTTTGGCATAGTCAAGAAAGCAGAAATAGATGTTTTTCTGGAACTCGCTTGCTTTTTCCATGATCCAGCGGATGTTGGCAATTTGATCTCTGGTTCCTCTGCCTTTTCTAAAACCATCTTGAACATCAGGAAGTTCACGGTTCACATATTGCTAAAGCCTGGCTTGGAGAATTTTGAGCATTACTTTACTAGCGTGTGAGATGAGTGCAATTGTGCGGTAGTTTGAGCATTCTTTGGCATTGCCTTTCTTTGGGATTGGAATGAAAACTGACCTTTTCCAGTCCTGTGGCCACTGCTGAATTTTCCAAATGTGCTGGCATATTGAGTGCAGCACTTTCACAGCATCATCTTTCAGGATTTGGAATAGCTCAACTGGAATTCCATCACCTCCACTAGCTTTGTTCGTAGTGATGCTTTCTAAGGCCCACTTGACTTCACATTCCAGGATGTCTGGCTCTAGGTCAGTGATCACACCGTCGTGATTATCTGGGTCGTGAAGATCTTTTTTGTACAGTTGTTTTCGAAGTCCATCCATGTTGTAGTATGCCAGCAGTATTTCATTCTTTTTATCATCAAATAATATTACACTGTGTAGATATACCCCAATTTGTTTACCCATTCATCTGTTGAATAATGTTGGGTTGTTTCCACTTTTGGGCTACTGTGAATAGTGCTGCTGTGAACATTCATATGCAAATTTGTGTGGACAGATGTTTTCAATTATTTTTCCACCTAGGAGTAGACTTGCTGGGTCAATGTTTAACCATTTGAGGAATTGCTAAATTGTTTTCCACAGGGTCTGCTCCATTTTACATTCCTACCAGCAATGTATGAGCATTCCAATTTCTTCACATCCTGGTCAACACTTGTTATTATCTGTCTTTCTGATTAGTATGGCATTTCATTGCGAAGTGAAGTGGCACTTCATTGTGGTTTTGATTTGCATTTCCCTGATGGCTTATTTAACTTATACGCAGAGTACATCATGAGAAATGCTGGGCTGGAAGAAGCACAAGCTGGAATCAAGATTGCCGGGAGAAATATCAATAACCTCAGATATGCAGATGACACCACCCTTATGGCAGAAAGTGAAGAAGAACTAAAGAGCCTCTTGATGAAAGTGAAAGTGGAGAGTGAAAAAGTTGGCTTAAAGCTCAACATTCAGAAAACGAAGATCATGGCATCTGGTCCCATCACTTCATGGGAAATAGATGGGGAAACAGTGTCAGAGTTTATTTTTGGGGGCTCCAAAATCTCTGCAGATGGTGACTGCAGCCATGAAATTAAAAGACCCTTACTCCTTGGAAGAAAAGTTATGACCAACCTAGATAGCATATTGAAAAGCAGAGACATTACTTTGCCAACAAAGGTCCGTCTAGTCAAGGCTATGGTTTTTCCAGTGGTCATGTATGGATGTGAGAGTTGGACTGTGAAGAAAGCTGAGTGCCGAAGAACTGATGCTTTTGAACCGTGGTGTTGGAGAAGACTCTTGAGAGTCCCTTGGACTGCAAGGAGATCCAACCAGTCCATTCTAAAGGAGATCAGCCCTGGGTGTTCCTTGGACGGAATGATGCTAAAGCTGAAACTCCAGTACTTTGGCCACCTCATGTGAAGAGTTGACTCATTGTAAAAGACTGTGATGCTGGGAGGGATTGGGGGCAGGAGAAGGGAACGACAGAAGATGAGATGGCTGGATGGCATCACCAACTCAGTGGACGTGAGTCTGAGTGAACTCCGGGAGTTGGTGATGGACAGGGAGGCCTGGCATGCTGCGATTCATGGGGTGGCAAAGAGTTGGACACAGCTGAGCGACTGACCTGAACTGAACTGATGGCTGATGACGTTGATTCTCTTCTCACGTACTTATTTTCGATTTGCATATTTTCTTTGGAGAAATGTCTATTTAGAGCCTTTACCCATTTCAAAGTTGAGTTGTCATTTTATTATTAAGCCTAAAAATTCTTTATATATCCTAGATATATGTCCATTGTCAGATATATGATTTGCAAAAAGTTTCCCCCATTCTGTGGATTGTCTTTTCATTTTATTGCCCCCAGTTAAGACAGGGTCCTCTGAAGCACAGAAGTTCTTAATTTTGATGATGTCCAGTTCATCTTTTTTTTTTTGCTTGTGCTTTTGATGTCACATCTAAGAAATCATTGCCTAGTCCAAGTTCACAAAGATTTACCCCCACGTATTCTAAAAAGTTTGGTGGTTTACTTCTTACATTTGAGACTTAAACCCATTTTGAGTTATCTTTTGTGTATGGGGAAGTACGGGGCTTCCCAGGTGGCTCAGTGGTGAAGAATCTGCCTGCCAATGCAAGAGACTCAGGTTCGATCCTGGGGTCGGGAAGATTACCTGGAGAAGGAAATGGCAACCCACTCCAGTAGTCCCTGGAGAAGGAAATGGCAACCCACTCCAGTATTCTTGCCTGGAAAATCCCATGGACAGAGGAGCCTGGCAGATTACAGTCCATGGGATTGCAAAGAGTTGCACATAACTTAATAACTAAGTATGCACAGGCAAAGTAGGGCTGTGATTTCATTTTTTTTTTTTTTTTGCATATGAACATCCTAGTTGTACCATTTGTTGAAAAGACTGTTCTTTTCTCCCTGTAATTCTTTTGGCTCCGCTGTTGAAAAACAATTAACTGTAAATATGAGGATTTATTTCTGGACTCTCACTTCTATTCATGGTCTGTGTCTATCTTGTGCCAGCACCACCCTGACACAATTACTGTTGCTTTGTGGAAAGTTTTGAAATCAGAGAGTGAATTCTCCAACTTCATTCTTTCCCAGGATGGCTTTAGACCCCTTAAGTTTACAGTTGTCATCTTTCTTGTCAGTCTTTTCGAAAACAGATCTTTATTTTAAACTTTACATCATTGCAAACACACTCCATGGCAATTGTTTTCAAGTAATTCTTGCTTTTCCCACCTACCTGTATATTATAACGCTCCCCAACATTATAAGCTTATTTACATATGATTGGCTACCCAATTTAGCTATTTTCCTATTGGACACTCATTTCTAAATTTTACTATTGCTGCTGTGACTGCTTCATTCCTAAGTTTCGGGGTACCTGGGTGAAAGTATATGGGAATGCTTTGTACATTTCTTGCAATTTTTCTGCATGAAATTATGTCCAAATAAAACGTCAGACAAAAAAAAAAAAAACAATCCCTTTGGCATTTAGTGAGGGGAAAGCATCTTTTTCCGAAGTGCTCCAGCCCCCTGCCCAGCTATCCGATGCTCGTCCCTGAGTCCGGCCATCGTCCATCGGTCCAGCCCCCACTCACAGCGCACAGTCACTGCCCACTTATTCTCTGACCACTCTGTGCGGTGGGGACCGGGGTTGCTCCGGTGCGGGAAGCTGAGGGGCCTGGGAGTGCTCTCCTGGACACTTGGCAGGTGGCGATCCGAGTGGCCCAGCATCCTTCGAGCTGAAGCCGGCCCTGCCTCTCACCAGCCCCGGGTGCAGCAACGCCCCGGCTCCCCTCCCGCACCGCGCCTGCGCCCTCTGCTCGCCGCGACACTTCGCAGCCCTCCGCCCGCCCAACCCGGCTCCGCCTTCGTCCGGCCGGAGCCCCCAGACTTCTGGCCGCGCGTCCTCACGTGGACAGAAAGAAGGCACTGCTCCTCTAGAAAATGCCGCTCGCCTGACAACCCTCCCTCCGCCTCCCTCCTTCGCGCCTAGCCGCGTCCCCCGCGCTCCGGGCAGGTGCAGGTCCAGGTCGCGCGGGGCCAGCCTGCCCACATTTTCCGCAACCTCGGTCGAATCCCCTCCTTCCTGCGTTCTCTTGCCCCCTTTCCCATCCGCGTTCTCCGTCCTGCGCCTCCTTCTCGGGCCTAAAGCTCCGCCGATCCTCCGGCTCGGCGCTCGGGGTCCCCGCATCTCCGCCCCTTACTGGGGCTTCGCGTCCGGCACCCCTGCCTGTCGGCCGCGAGCGCCTCCCGTGCGGAAATCGACAAAAACCGCCGCCCCCGCATACTTGAGCCTAAGTTACGGAGCAGGAGGGTGGGGGGAGAAGCCATAGATCTTAATAAACAGTGGGTCACGTGGTGTCTTGGAAGCGGTACCTGCTGGGGGAAATCAGACACGGAGGAGGAGGGTCTGCGACTTGGGTAGGAGGGTCTGTCGGAGAAGGACTGGGAGCACGAATCTCGGATAGCCGGCGATCTGCCGGATCGCCACTGATCGCCTTCCTGCCCCCAGCAGAAGTCACTTTGGAGCCGGTGCCCCGACCGCAAAGGGCGTGGGTGGGCGTCCTGGGTCCGCTGGGCCAGACGGCCTCCGGGCGCGCCGCCTTCCGGCCGCCCGGAGCATCAGCCACGCGGGGCGGGGGAGGGGGCATCTCTGGACCGGCCCTCCAGTCTAGTGGTGGCAGCCCCCAGGAGAAAACACGCAGGGGGTGTGCCGGCAGATAAAGCGGGGGGGGGGGGGGGGGGGCCCGTTGTCAATATTTTCTTTTCAATGGTGTTGCCGGGTGTTGGCGAGGATGCCTGAGCGGCGGGTGGAAATGTTGGAAGCGGTGTCTTTCCCCGGAGCCGCTATCTCACCCGAGACTTTTGAGAGGATCGTTACCGACCTGGACACGAACAGGATACGTCCAGCGGGACTGGCTGGATGAATGATCACCACCCCTGTGGCGGTACGTTGTGCTACGCTGTAAAATGGACGCTGGAAAGACCTTTGTAATATATTAAGAATTCCCTGGCTGTCCAGTTGTTAGGACTCGGTGTGTCACTGCCGCTGCCCAGGTTTGACTCTCCGGAGGGAATTAAGATCCCGCAAGTCAGAGGGAATATCCAAGAAAAAAAAAAAAAGAACTGAATGACCCCAATTTTCTGAATATAAAAATATTTATTACAAACCTATCTCTAGGTGATGGAATTATTGGAGATATTTGTAATATTTTTTCTTAATCAATATTTTCTTATTTATTTCATAACCATAAATTACATTATTTTTAGCTTGAAAGACCAATGCAAGTTATTTTTTAAAAGAAAGTGTACCGTCATCCTATGTATTTTTTAAAATCTTATTATTTATTTATTTATTTATGGCTGTGCTGGGTCTTTGGACTGTGAGCGTTTTTCTCTAATTGCAGCCGGCGGGGGCTACTTTTCATTGCTTTGCTGGGGCTTCTCCTTTTGGTGGCCTCTCTTGCTCTGGAGCACCGGCTCTAGGGCCCTCCACCTTCAGTAATTGCAGATCATGGGCCCAACAGTTGTGGTTCCTGAGCTCTAGAGCATAGGCTCAGTAGTTGTGGCCCACAGGCTTAGTTGCTCTGAGGCATGTGGGATCTTCCTGGATCAAGGCTCAAACCCGTGTCTCCTGCATTAGCAGGCAGATTCTTTACCACTGAGCGACCGGCTGGGCAGGCCAGTCCTCTCTCCCTCAAACCCAGTTCCCTGAAAGAGACCTCCATCGCTGAGCCCTTTTCAGCCCCCTTCCAGCATCTCCACTCCCCTTCCCTTTCCTCTACCCTGGGGCAGGGTGTAGGGAGTTGTGTGTGGGGTGGCTTCCTGACTCTTCTCTCAGCTCCCACTTTGGATGCCCCCACCCCACCTCACATCCGTTCTCCTCCGGGTGTCTGGTGAGTTTTGTAAAACCACACTGACTAGGTTCCCCCTCTGGGAGAATCCTTCCCCACCTTCCATGAACCTGGACCTGCCTGTGGCCTCTAGGCCCCTGGGCTCTGGGCCACTAGCCTCTGCCCATCCTGCCTGCCCCGTGGCCTTCCTGTCCTTTTCTCTCTGGGCCCAAGTCTCGCCTCTCCCAAGCATGCCGTCCTTACCCTTCAGCTCCCTTCACGGGGCTTCCCCAGGGCCCCGTCATACGCTAAGGAGCTCTTAGCCTTTTCCCCGGCAGCTCTTAGCCCCAGTTTTCATGGACTTGTCGCAGGAAGTTCCGTGCTTCCTGTCTAGCTCTGGGAACCTGGGCTGTGATCTGTTGACCACTGGGTCCTGTGTATCCTGCTCTGGAAAGACATTAAGGTTCTCCAAAGGTGGGACTTCCTGGTGGTCCAGCGGTTAAGAGTCTGCACATCCAATGCAGCCGGCCTGGGTTCGATTCTTGGTCAGGGAACTAGATCCCACGTGCCACAGCTAATGATCCCACATGGGGCACAGAAGATCCTGTGTGCCCCAACCAAGACCTGCTGCAGCCAAATAAATATGAATTAAAATGAATATAAGACAGAATAAAATATACGATATTGGTCTGGGTGTGTTAAAGAAAGCAGCAGCAGGAGGGAAAGGGCAGGTGAATCTAGGTGGTGCTCTCTGGATGCTTGTACAACTACTATGGGAGTTTGCAATGTTTCAAAATTTAAAAAATAAGAAAACCTCCAGATCCAGCGTGTGGGCTCCCATCCTGGCTCGGCAGTGGCTTCCTGCCCCACAGTCCTAACCACCTTTCAGGCAGGGTGACTTGAGCCCCCGGAGGGAGGTACCCCCTTGCTGATCCCCCACGCAGCCTCCGGGGACCAGCGAGTCAACCAGGCCCCCTCACTGGGGCCCCGAGTGCCACTCCCAGCCTTGCCTGGCAGTTGCAGAAGGGGTCGATGGTGCCACAGCACAGTTCAAGGGAGTGGATGCCTGCTGAGACCCTGTTCAGGCCAGGACTGCCCGGAGACCAGGCTGAGGGGCAGGGGTTGGCTCCTCTCCCCACTGCCTCTTCTCCAGGCCCGCTCCACCATCGAACGGTCCCCCCCAGCCCCTCAGCACCCTCAGAACCAACCCACCACGGGGATGACTCAGACCTCAGGAAAGGAGAACCAGGGTGGGGGATGGGAATCTATTTAAATAGAGAATCCAGACAAAAGAACTTTCCAAGTTATGGGTACAGAATGTAAATGTTACAGACAACCTAGCTGTAAAAATAACAGCAGAATGGAGAGTTGGGCAAGGAAGATGCCACGTAACTCACTTTTCCCAAGAGCGACTCAACAGATAACAGATTAAATTTGGAAAATGTTGCTTGAAAACAGAAGTCCTCTAAACTCTGCCTTAAAAAAAAAATAATCCATTTCGTTTTGCTCAAAGGCAGTTTCCAAATGACAGGAGCACGTGGGCTGAAGCGTCTTGAAGGTGTCAGTCACTCAGTCGTGACTCTTTGTGACCCCATGGACTGTCGCCCGCCAGGCTCCTCTGTCCATGGAATTCTCCAGGCAAGAACACTGGAGTGGGTTGGCATTTCCTTCTCCAGGCTGACACCTTTTCTCAGGGAACCCTGACTTCTGGTTGAAGGAAGGCAACAGCAGGGCAGCACCCCAGGGACCTGGAGGCGGGGTGCTCAGGCTCCCAAGAATCTACCTCAGCCCCCACACCACCCAGAGGGAACACAACAGGGCACCATACACTTCTGTTGGGGTGCCCCCTCAGACTGCAGGCCCACCTCCTCCTCAGCAGAACCTGGGGCTGCCATGAACGTTAGGGTCCCTGTGCAGGGGGGCTGTCAGTCCTGTGTGGCTCCCTGGAGGAGGCGGCCTTTCTGAGGGTCCAGGAGGAAGGAGCGGGCTGAGGCCTCCTGTGGACTAGCTCTGGAGGGACAGCCAGGGACAGGCAGGATCCACTTCCCAGGGGTTCTGGGCTGGAGACCAAAGGCGGCAGAAAGAGGAGGCCTCCGAGTCTCCACCTCATCTCTGGGTCAGAGGCTGGATGTCCACGCTGAGGAGGCCCAGGGGTGTGAGGCCCTGGGGGATGGAGGCCCCTGCAGAGCCCTCCGGGGTCTGAGAGATGGTCCAGGCCAGGAAGGGTGAGGTAAGTGCTAGAGGGGACGCCCCGGGGTGGGGGTGGGGGTGGAAGGGAGGGGGATGGGGGGCGGTGGCGGTTGGAGCTGGGGTCTCAAAGGATCCAGAGTCATGGAATTTTAAAAGCCTATCTATGATGGGACCTAGTGTACAGCTTCTTTTATTCTCTTAAAAAAATTTTTTTCTGCTACAAAAGTAAATTATGCTTGACTGGGAGGGAAAAAATTACAGTGCTGAAAGTGAAAACCAGTCAGGGGCTGGGCCCCAGGAGAAGCCCAGTGGAACGTGTAGAAGGCGCAGCCAAGTTCACTGACCGGGGCAGGACGCACCCACAGTTGTCAGGGCTACGGAGCCGCCCTGGGCTTGACGAGGGCCGAGGTGGACTCCTCCCCAACCACCAAGGGGCTGGGGGCAGAAGGCCCTGCTAAGCTCCCATCTTCTTCTCCATCTGGAAGAGAAGGGGGTGGGTCAGGCTGTTGTCAAAGGAACAGGGGTTGGAGGGGTAGGGGGGCAAACCTGGGGGTCCCGGCTGCCAGGGGAGGGGTGCGGAGCTGTTGGCTGACTTAGAGAAGTAACTGCTGACTCCAGACATGCTTGCAAAGGCCACTGTCCCGGGGACACAGAGGTTGTTTCCAGAAAACTTGAGGCCAATTCTGGGCTGAGCACCAGGAAGCCGCTGCTACCCCTACTGCCTGGCCAGGGGACAGAGCAGGAGGCGGGAAGCGCTGTGGACAGGTCTGCAGGTAAAGGCGGAGGGGCAGGCCGAGGGTGCCCATGAGCGCCTGCCCAGGGGCGCCTGGGGACCTGCGTGTAGCCCCTGTTCCACGCCCCATCTCTGCGTCCGAGGAAGGTGGGTTTATCCTAATTCTCACAAAGGCGCCCTATGGGTTGAGGCCTACATGGCTCCAGAACCCAGGCTGATCTGAGAAGTGAGCAGAGGTCTCAGCTGGCATGGAGGGAGCCCCGGGGATGGCCTGTCCCACCCAGCCCAGCTGAAGAAACGGGCTCTGAGCCAGATGCACCCCCATCCTTTGCAGGGACCAACTGATGGCCTCAGGGCGGTGACTTTGCTCCTCTGAGCCCTGCTTCCCCACAGGTCACCAGGAAGGATCCTCTCCTCCCAGAGAGGCAGGTGGACACGAGGAGGCACTTAGAATGGAACAGGCCAGCGGAAGGGCTCAAGGGTGAGCCGGGCCCCCTGCAGAGGGGCTTCCGGGCTCCGGGTTCCCTGACTCCCTGAGGATGGCTCCGTCTAGCAGGCGATGGAGCCTGAGGGGTCCCTTAGGTTCCCTGAGAACTCTAGGCTGGTGGCTGGGGATGCCCCCATCTCACGAAAAAGACACATGAATATGTAAATGCAGAAATAGGGGAGAAATAGGCCCAGGAACACAGACACACAAGGACCCACACAAAGTTACCCTTCTAGGCAAATACACATGTAAACAGACAGAACCTTAGACACACACATACATGCACGTGTGCATGGAGGTCTACAGACACGCGGAGATTCACACGTATTTAGACAGACACACAAATGTCCACGGCACACGCACCCTCTCCAGGCCAGCCAAGCCTGGCGGTCCCCCTGACGTCAGCCCTCAGAAGGCCCTGCTCCTGTCCTGCGTGCTGGGCCCAGGCCTCACCTGTGTCCAGCTTGCTGCGTTTCTGTTCAGGCTCCTGGGGGGCGGCCTCGATGGCCCGCTGAGCCTCAGGATGGATCTTCAGGAGGGCTTTGGCGAGGGTGGCAGGGCCAGGCACCCCCAGGGACATGATGCAGTGCACGCCTTTGCGCTTGGCCCCTTCCACTTTGGCACTGTCCTTGGAGGCCGTCAGCAGGACCAGTTTGGAGAACTTCCTGGGTTTCTTGGGGGCTGCGGGGACAACATCTGTGCCCGGCTGAGGGGGCTCAGGGGAGGGCTCCTGGCCGGCCTTCACACTCTCGCCCTCCTGCTCGCTGGGCTCGGGCAGGGGCATTCTGGGACAGGCAGCCGGGCCTCCAGGCCACGCTCAGGTCTCAGTAGGATTTGTCCTCCACCTCCCTGCAAGGAACCTGGCAGTCCAGGGGCTCTGTCCTAAGGGAGGAGGCAAAATCCCATCAGCGGGGACATCCCTGGCAGTCCAGTGGTTAAGACCCTGCGCTTCTAATGCAGGGGGCGTAGATTCGATCCCTGGTTGGGAAACTAAGGGATCCCATGGGGAAAAAAAAATCCCATCAGTGGAGGGGCCCTTGGGCCAGGGTTCAGGAGGAATCTGGGCTGGAGGTCAGGGCAGGGGGGGCTTCCCCATGCCCCCCACACCCGCCCCCACCTTGGGGAAGGACCGGAATGGAGCTGGAGAACCCGGGCCAGCATGTCTGCTGTCTTGGCAGCCTTGGGACCATCACCTCCCCCAGCCAAACCTCACTCCCCATCTGTAAAATGTGCCAGAAACAGGGCTCTGCAGGGGCTGCTGGGGTGACCAAGGTACTGACAGCTGAGTTACTAGGAACCCAGGCCCACAGGTGCTGAGCTTGGGGTGGAGTGCTTCCACGGGTTTGTCCCATTTCACCTTCACTCCACGTTGTGGAAGTTGATCATTCTCATCGACCCAGGTTACAGATGAGAACACGGAGGCACACGGCCAGGGAGCAGAGCTGGGGGTCTGGTCGAGGGGGTCCAGGGCCCGCCCCGCACTGCACCCGGGCTACCTGCTCCAGGATAATGGGAGCCGGGCTTCCTGAGCAACGGGCCTCGGGGAAAAGCACTTGGGGGATGGGAACTCAGGTCACTGACCCTCCCAGAAGGCCTGCTGCCCTTCACCTCAACACTCTGTCTGTGTCACCAGGAGCGGGGGCTGGGCCCCCAGGGCACTCTGCAGGCCCCAGAGGGGAGCCTGGCCCTGGGAGGCGGGACTCTGGACTCACAAATAGATCCAGTCCCCATCCCAGGCCAGAGGCCCAGGCCCCCCAGGGCTAGGGGATGCCAGGGCCCCACGAGGGCAGCGACTTCTGTCTGAGCTGGTGCTGGCGCTGCCCCTGCTGAGTGGGGACAGGGCTGTGGAGGTGTCCAGAGGAGCCGTGGTCACTGAGGGCTCCCTGGCTGCTGGACTGGAGAGCAGAAAGGATGGCTGACAGGGGCAGGGCTGGCCTGGAGACCCGGACCCTGGGGCATCGGTGTGGGGGTGTCTGTTGGGGGTGAATGGGTAGTGAGCAGATGGTGAGGGTCTTTCTCAGTTTAGCCCAGAAACAAGGCTGTCACCTTGGCAGATGTCTCATGTACCCTGTCCAGGGCCCAGGGGGCAGTGAAGCCCATACTCTTACCTGCCCCCCTGGACCTGCTTCTCTGACCTGGCTTTGAACTTTTTTTTTGAGTTTGCAGTCCATAGGGTTGCAAAGAGTCAGACACGATTGAGCAACTGAACGACAAACTCACATGGCTTGAAGGGTCCATGCCCCGCACTTCATAGTCTTTCAAGACCCCATCATTCATGACAAGAGCCTGAAGTGCAAGATCAATGTGTGGTTGGGGTGTCTTGCCCCCCACAAGTTCCCCTGACAACTAGACATGAGAGCAGAAACCTCCCAAAGTGACAGGGAGGACACCTCCGGGGCGGGGGTGGTGGTGGTGGTGTCCTCAGGTCTATGCTGCCTGGTAGGAAGTCCCCTGACCACTGGCACCCCTAGGATTGATGTCTCATTATCTCTCCTGTCCCTGGTCCAGCTTCTGGATGAGCCAACTCCTGCTCCTCCCATGTGGTCCTTCCCGGCTCTGCCCACCCTGCCCCACAGGGTGGGCAACATGGTGGTATCGGGGCCCTGCGGGGACACAGGGTCCAGGGAAAAGATGCTGCCAGTGCCTCCCCTGGCAGAGCCACTCTGGGCAGGAAAGGGCTGTGGTGGGAAGCTCCGCCCACAGGCCCCTGATTGGCCCTGGGGCACGTCCGGGCCTAGCCTAAACCTTTGTGGTCCAGGGATGAAACTCCAGGTGGTTGGACCCCTTCCTCATACCATATCCAAAAAATTAACTCTAAATGACCACAGGCTTAAACATGAGAGCTAGTGATAAAACTCTTTAAAAAAGAGTTGGATTAGGCAAAGAACTAAAAGTACAGACAACCAAAGAAGAAATATGTAAATTGGACATCATCAAGATTTAAAATTTTTGTGAGTCATAGAGACTCACAATCAAGAAAGTTAAAAGGCAATACATAGAATAGGAGAACATTTTTGCAGATCACGTATCTGATAAAGGGCTTCCCGGGTAGTTTGGTGGTGAGGAACACACCTGCCAATGCAGAAGACCCGGGTTTGATCCCTGGGTCGGGAAGATCCCCTGGAGAAGGCAACAGCAACCCACTCCAGTATTCTTGCCTGGGATTTCCCGTAGACAGAGGAGTCTGGCATATAGTCCATGGGGCCGCAAAAGGGTCGGACACAACTTAGTGACTAAAACAACAACATCTCTGATAAAGGACCTGCATCTGGAATTTATAAAGAACATTTACAACTCAGTAATAAAAAGACAAATAACTCAATTTAAAAATGGGCAAATAATCTGAAAAGGCCTTTCTCCAAAGAAAATATACAAGTGGCCAGTAAGCACATGAGATGTTCAACATCATTAGTCGTGAGGGAAACGTGGATCATGAGATACTATTTCACACTATTAGGATGGATCTAATAAAACAAAGCAAAAAACAGACCATAACAAGTGATGGTCAGGTTGAGAAGAAAATAGAGCCTTGATACACTACTGGTGGAGCTGTATATAGGCGCAGCCAGTTTGGAAAACAATCTGGCGATTTCTCAAAAGGTTAAACAAAATTACCACATATCCCAGCAATTCCACTCCTAGTTGTTTCTCCAAGAGAAATGGAAACTGATGTCCACATAAAAACTTGTACATAGAATGCTTGCAGCAGCATTATTCAGACACCAAAAAGTGAAACAGCCCAAATATCCATCAACAGGTAAATGAATAAACAGAATGTGATGTGTCCACACAAGGGAATATTATTTGATAATTTGACAAATTCATGCCACACATGAATAAGCCTTGGAAAGATCAGCTGAGTGGAAAAAAGGGCCTGTCATCAAAGATTGCAAATTATACATTCCATTTCTATAAAATGATCTGAAGTCTCTAGAAAATTGATACAGTAGAAAAATCCATAAGGACAGAAAGTAAATTTGTGGTTTTCTAGGGTTAGGGGTGGGAGGGATGGGGGCCAGAAGAGTGAATACTAATATGGGGGTTTCTGGGATGATTAAAAATTTCCAAAACTGATGGTGGTGAAGGCTGCAGAACTTGGTGAATTTACTAAAAGCCATTAAATTGCACATTGTGAGTGAATTCATGGTATGTAAACTATCTCAATAAAACTCATGTATTAAGAAAAGGGAAATTAAGTCTATGACCAGTGGTTTCCCAACTTCACGATACCTAAGAATCTTCTAGAATTCTTATTTAAAATGCCCAATCCTGGACTCCTCCAACCCCAGACTTCTTTCTTAGTGCGTCTGGAGAGGGCCCTGAGAATCTACTTTTATTTATTTATTTTTAACCTGTACTCTATTTGATTCTGATACTTTGTGAAACATGGCTGATGCCATGGGTCCTCAGCTTAGGAAGTTTCTAATCTCTTCCCTGGTCCATAGTGGAACTGTTCTTCGGCCACTCCATAATCATTGTCCCATGTGCTTCTTGGAGGGCTGTGATGGGGCTGCTGGTGAGGTGATGGGTTCACTTAGGCATCAGGTACACATCCTCCTCACAGGGAGATTTTCAAAGCATTAGTAAGATCCAAAATGGGTCAAGAATTGCTACTTGATAGTGTACGGGAAGGTTTCCCCTAAGTGGGGATTTCATGTAATGACATCTCTTTTCCCCTAATCACCACGGCTTAGAATCACCAAAGGTAGTCTTAGAGTTAGCTTTACTCCTTACCCGCTGTAATCTGCCCCTAGACCTGTCTATGCTGCGGAGCTGCGCCCCGCTCCCCAGCTCTCTCCTCTCGCGTCATGATCGCCCCTCCTGACCAAGCTCCCTGAGTGCCTCCCCTGTCCCAACATCTCAGACCGCCAACCGCCAGCCCTGTGAGCATCGCTAGAGCCACAAGGATGGGACGGGACAGGGGCTGGGTGCAGGGCGGGGGCGGTACTGGGTGGGGCGGACGCGGTCAAGGATAGACAACCCAGAGTGGGGTTCCCTGATTTGGGGTGTGAGGGCTCAGTCCTGGGGTCGGGGTGGTTGGGGGCAAGGAGGAACAAGGAGAAAGGAGCTTGAATAGCGGATGAAGGACAAGGGGGTGGCCTGAGCGCCGGGAGGCAGAGGTGGGGAGCACCCCGCCCACCCCAGCATCAGTAGCCCTTGGGGACCCCCAGGAGAGCCCGGCGGGGACCTGAGACCCTCCCCGATCCGCTGGGGCCCGTCCTCACCGGGCACCGGCCGGGCGGCGACGGCAGAGGGGCCCTCTCTCTCCGGAGGCCGAGCAGCGGCAGGTCCCTCGGCCTAGGTGTCTGGGGGCCCCCGCCTAGGTTCGGGCAGTCACCTCAGGCTGGGGTCAAGGAACGAGCATGCGCAGCAGGGCTTCTGAGGTGCCGGTTCCTTGAGCCTAAGTGGTTTCTCCGGGTCTTCCCCGCGCAGGGCCGAGCTGGCGGTCTGACCAATCGGCGCTCGGGGGCGGGGCCATGCGGGTACTGGGCGGGACTGAGAGTTCAGGGGCCTGCCAGGCTACGAACCTCGGGAGGGGCTCTCCCAGGACTGGAGGGTGGGTTTAACTGAGACCATGCGACCTCCCCCAGTGTTTGACATCGGCTCGACGCGGAGGAAGTCTGAGCATTTGTTTAAGGGCCTCGATCGTCCTCTTCGTTCTTCTGAGCGAACAGAGAGAACTTCCTTTATGTTCATCAAAGCTACTGATTCCTCTCTGTCCCCAGCATCCCTGAGGGCACAGCATCTTTGGCATTGATTGGATTCTCGGTTCAACCCTCGCCATTGGTCTCTTCCTCGCTACTGGTACCTTCAAACGCCCACAGGTCCAGTACTCATCTTTCGGTCTGTCTATCGCCCATAGGTCCAGCCCCCACTCACAGCGCACAGTCACTGCCCACTTATTCTCTGACCACCCTGTGTGGTGGGGACCGGGATTGCTCTGGTGCGGGGAGCTGCGAGGCCTGGGAGTGCTCTCCTGGACACTTGGCGGGTGGAGATCCGAGTGGTCCAGCATCCTCCGAGCTGAGGCCGGCCTTGCCTCTCACCCGCCCTAGGTGCAACGACGCTCCTGCTCCCCTCCCGCACAGCGCCTGCGCCCTCTGCTCGCCTCAACCCTTTCCAGTCCTCCACTCGCCGCCCCAACCCCGGCCCTTCGCCCGGCTGGAGCCCCCAGTCTTCTGGTTGGGTGTCCTCACGTGGACAGAATGAAGACACTGTTCCTCTAGAAAATGCCACTCCCCTGACACCCCTCCCCTCCGCCTCCGCCTCCCTCCTCTTCCTCTAAGGCTGCTCCTAGGCTCCCTGGGCAGGCCAGGTCCAGGTCCCTTGGGGCCTGCCTACCCGGGATGCCAGGCATTTCCCACGTTCTCTGCATCTTCTCCATCCTGTGTCCTTCAGCTCACCCACATTCTCCTGTATCTTCAAGTCCAAACATCAGCAGAACCTGTGTCTGCCTCCCAAAGACTCCCAGCTTCCTCCTTGTCCCTACCTCCCCATCTGCAGATTCCTCATCCCCACCGTTGGTTCAGGTTCAGCAGCCAGATTTCCAACACCCTCCAATCCTTTCTCCAGGGGTCACCTCATTTCCTGGGTATTTTCTAGGTTCATTCAAAGGCCTTAGTAAGTTTATTTTCCATTATCTATTAATAGTCCACTGACTTATTTAACTTATATGCAGAGTACATGAGAAATACTGGGCTGGAAGAAGCACAAGCTGGAATCAAGATTGCTGGGAGAAATATCAATAATATCTGCATATCTCAGATATGCAGATGATACCACCCTTATGGCAGAAAGTAAAGAAGAACTAAAGAGCCTCTTGATGAAAGTGAAAGTGGAGAGTGAAAAAGTTGGCTTAAAGCTCAACATTCAGAAAACTAAGATCGTGGCATCCGGTCCCATCACTTCATGGCAGATAGACAGGGAAACAGTGGAAACAGTGGCTGACTTTATTTTTCTGGGCTCCAAAATCACTGCAGATGGCGATTGCAGCAATGAAATTAAAAGACGCTTACTCCTTAGAAGGAAAGTTATGATCAACCTAGATAGCATATTAAAAAACAGAGACATTACTTTGCCAACAAAGGTCCATCTAGTCAAGGCTACAGTTTTTCCAGTGGTCATGTATGAATGTGCGAGTTGGACTGTGAAGAAAGCTGAGCGCCGAAGAATTGATGCTTTTGAACTGTGGTATTGGAGAAGACTCTTGAGAGCCCCTGGGACTGCAAGGAGATCCGACCAATCCATCCTAAAGGAGATCAGTCCTGGGTATTCATTGGAAGGACTGATGCTGAAGCTGAAACTCCAATACTTTGGCCACCTGATGCAAAGAGCTGACTCATTGGAAAAGACCCTGATTCTGGGAAAGATTGAGGGCAGGAGAAGGGGACGACAGAGGATGAGATGGTTGGATGGCATCATCGACTCGATGGACATGGGTTTGGGTGGACTCTGGGAGTTGGTGATGGACAGGGAGGCTGGCGTGCTGCGGTTCATGGGGTGGCAAAGAGTCGGACATGACTGAGCAACTGAACTGAATCCACTGACTACTGGTTGTTTCTAATTTTATTATGTTATAAATATCTTTGTATACAAATTTGATTATCTCTGATTATCTCCTTTCATAAAATTTCAAAATGAAAGAGTTAAAGAAGGCAAATATCTTTAAGGGCTTTTAGAACTTATTGCCAGATTGTCCCTAAGGAAACGCACAAGCTTGGAGTCAGATGCCTGGATTCAAATCCCAGCTCTGGCGGTAGCTAGCTGTGTGACAAGCAATTGCTTCCCCTTTCTGTGTCTCAGTTTTCTCATCTAGTAAATGGGTATAATAATACCACCCACTTGGGAGATATTGTGAGAATTCACAGAGTAGCATTCTGTGGGCCATGGGTTCCAACATTTATATTTCTTAGTCCTGTGGTTCTCAGAAATTTTGGTCTCAGAATCCTTTTAAAGAGTGATTCAGTTCAGTTCAGTTCAGTTCAGTCGCTCAGTCGTGTCTGACTCTTTTCGACCCCATGAATCGCAGCACGCCAGGCCTCCCTGTCCATCACCAACTCCCGGAGTTCACCCAGACTCACGTCCATCAAGTTGGTGATGCCATCCAGCCATCTCATCCTCTGTCATTCCCTTCTCCTCCTGCCCCCAATCCCTCCCAGCATCAGAGTCTTTTCCAATGAGGCAACTCTTTGCATGAGGTGGCCAAAGTACTGGAGTTTCAGCTTTAGCATCATTCCTTCCAAAGAAATCCCAGGGCTGATCTCCTTCAGAATGGACTGGTTGGATCTCCTTGCAGTCCAAGGGACTCTCAAGAGTCTTCTCCAACACCACAGTTCAAAAGCATCAATTCTTCGGCACTCAGCCTTCTTCACAGTCCAACTCTCACATCCATATGTGACCACAGCTCTTTAAATTATTGAGCAGCTCAAAGAGCTTTCGTTTTTATAGGTTTCATCTAGCAATACTTCCAATATCAAAGTTAATCTGAAAATATAAAATAGCAATGATAAATCCACTGACTATTTCTTCAAACCAAAAATGAATGAGAAGAATGGCGGTGTGCCACATTAAAAAAAAAATCTATTTGGGGACTTCCATAGCAGTCAAGTGGTTAAGATTCAGGACTCCCACTGCAGGGGGCATCGGTTCTACCCTTGGTTGGGGAAATAAGACCCCACATGATTTGTGGCATGGCCCAAAAAACAATCTGTTTAATATCACATTTGAGAAAAGACAGCTGGCTTCTCATATCTGTGTCTGCCTTCACTCTATAAGAATACATTGATTTGATTGAAGTGCATGAAGAAAATTTAGCCTCAGATTAAAAAAAAACTTTGAAAAGAAAGTAGTCTTTTTAGAGCCTTTTCAGATAATTGCGGCTATTCTTCTTTGATACTACACCGACACTCAGAATGTGGTGGTTTTTTGAAGGTTAGCTGCAACGTGGAATCTCAGCTGATATCTGTGTGCTTTTTGTGCTCTATTACATGAGAACCCATGGATCTATCTTGCGCTTTGAAAGGATCTTTTATTCACATGTGATTTTGTAAATCACATGTTGGTGTTTCCAAACATATTTGTTCACTGAGTAGATCTTGCGACCGTTGACACATCCTATTATACAATATGAAAAAAAAAAGTATAACATTCATGAATATTGCAACTCTCTGGCAATATTGGGAAGTTGTGAAGCTTAAGGTGGCAGATACAATCTCCAAAATTGTACTTTTTGCCAAAAGCCTTAGAACTTTATTATTGGTAACAAATTCTGTCAGTTTGGTGTCACTGCCTTGATTCACACTAAGAACCATCATTGCTTTCGCATCATTGGTGCAAACTCATCACAGTGAAAAAGGCCACAATTGCCTCAGTATTATTAATACCATGAAATATTCATGGGCCTCCTGAAAGGGCTTTGGGAACCCCTAGAGGCCACCAGAATACACTTTGAGACCTGCTGCGCTGTTCATTTTTCTATGAACTTGTTCATCTTTTCCTTACTGATTTAAGAAACCTTATTGAATTCAGTTAACCCTAGCAATCCACATTTGATGGAAACATTATCATTTGCATCTGGTGGGGGAGGTGGCTGGGAAAATTGGTGTATGCATCTACACATCTGAATATTTACTTATTTATTGGCCACGCCTTACACACTTGTGAGATCTTGGTCCCCAACCAGGAATCAAACCAGGGCCCTTGACAGTACAAGCAGGGCAACTACTGCACCACCAGGGAATTCCATATTCAGCTAAATCTAATGGTCTTTTCCAATTTGAGTTTCTTGATTTTTAAAAAATCATCCTGGCCTTCCCAGGTGGTATAGTGGCTAAGAACCGCCTGCCAGTGCAAGAGACATGGGTTTGACCCCTGGTCCAGGAAGATTCCACATGCCCTGTGCAACTAAAGCCCGTGTACCACAATTACTGAAGCCCGAGCACCCTAGCGCCTACATGCTGCAACTACCGAAGCCCATGTGCCTAGAACCTGTGCTCCACAAGAGAAGCTACCACAATGAGAAGCCCTTGCGCCGCAATGAAAAGTGGACCCCTCGCATCCCAACTAGACAAAGCCTGGATGCAACAACGAAGACCCAGCACAACCAAAAATAGATCAATAAATAAAATTTTTAAAAAATAAATAAAATAATCCTAAGCAAATTCTTCCCATATTAGTATTAGTGTGTCAGTGGTACGGAACAAAGGATCACAAATGGAGTGGCTGAAACAACAGAAACTTCTCATCTGATAGCTCTGGAAGCCAGAAATTTGAGGTCAAGGTGTGGACGGGGTGGGTTCCTTCTGAGGGCTGAGTTGTTGTTCAGTTGTTCAGTCGTGTCCGACTCTTTGCGACCCTGTGGACTGCAGCATGCCAGGCTCCCCGTCCTTCACTGTCTCCCGGAGTATGCTCAAACTCGGGTGGTGCCATCGACCATCTCAGGGCTGGGAGGGAGAGTCTGTTCCAGGCCTCCCTCCTTGGCTTCTAGACGCGTCAGCCCGATCTCTGTTGTCACCGTCACAGAGCGTCCTCCCGTGTGCCTTTCTGTGTCAATATCTTCCCTCTTCATAAGGACATCAGTTATTTGAATTGGGTCCACCCTAGCAACTTCATCTTAACACGATCATCTTAAGGACTTAATGGCAAACTCCTTATTTCTAAACAAGGTCATGTTCACAAGCACTGGGGATTAGGACTTGAACTTCTTTGTGTGGGGAGTGGGGACACAATTCAATTCATAGCATTTGCTTTGACTTGTTTCTAATGGTTTGATTATTTCTCCCTTTCCGCTCGATTCTCTGTTTTGGAATTTATTTATTTTTAAAATATATTGCCAAATTGTTTCAAAACCCTGATAATGCTTACGGACCTGTCTATAATTTTAATCGGTTGAAAATTGAATTTCTCATTGCCCCTATCAAATAGTTTTATTTGGCATGTGGGATCTTAATTCCCTGACCACAGATCAAGTCCATGCTCCCTGCACTGGAAGCTGGGAATCTTAACCACTGGACCACCAGGGAAGTCCCCTGGGATTTATTTATTCAACAAATACATGTCTAATAGTGACTAATGTATATTTCCAAAAGGAAAATTTTATTCTGTGTCAACTGTACTTCAAGGACATTGCTTTTGTAAAAAATAAGTGTTGTGAAAGGAAGAAAGAAAGAAGGGAGGGAGGAAAGAAAAAAAGAAAGAGAGGAAGGAGACGGAAGAGGGGCCTGCAATTAGCATTGAGCTTTCTGTCGGAGGACTTTGGAGTGAAGGTTATCGCCTGTATTCTTCAGATAGCCAGCCATCTGTCAGGTTGTCAGAGATCCTTCCTAGATGAATCACCACCCTCCCCCAACCCCTGCAGAAGACAAGTTAGAGCCGGTGCCCGGGCCTCAAAGGACCTGGATGGGCCTCCGAGGTCGGCTGGCTCAGACGGCACCCCCACGCGCCCCTTCCTTGCCACCAGGAGCATCAGCTGCAGTGTCCACGGGTGGGAAACGTGGGTCTGCTCTCCATGGGACAGCATGGGACCCCCATGGGACCTCTCCTGGGACAAGCACAGAGGTCATGTACACAGAAGGGCTATTTGGTTTCTCTGGTCTCCTGTTCCCCCCACCTCATTACTGAATAACTAGAAGACTTCCTGTTTATCCTCTGACATAGTTGTTTCATGGCCAGTTTCACTCCTTGGCCTATCCTGAGGTGATCCGGATTTAGCCTCAGGCTTTTTGAATTATTTATAACAGTTAAACAAATATGACGTGACTCAGATGTCCATCCACTGATATGTGGATAAATAAATGCTGGCTATCCCTCAATGCAGCGTTACTCGGCCATGTGTTGTGTCTGTGCTAAGTCGCTTCAGTGGTGTCCGACTCTTTGTGACCCTATGGACTTGTAGCCTGCTGGGCTCCTCTGTCTATGGAATTCTCCAGGCAACAATACTGGAGTGGGTTGCCATTTCCCTCTCCAGGGGATCTTCGCGACCCAGGGGTGGAACCCGGGTCTCCCGCATGTCTCGCAGATTCTTTACTGTCTGAGCCACCATAATAAGGGACCAAATACAGATTCCTGTACACCGTGGAGGAACCTGGGAGACCTCACTGCTGGGTGAAAGAAGCCAGACAGTAAATGACAAATACTGCGTGTTCCATTTATGTGAAACGCAGAGAAAAGGCAAATCCATAGACACAGAAAGTAGACTGAGAGATTTGGGGGGAAATGAGGAGTGACCACTGAAAGGGGACTGGGTTTCTTTGGTGGTTATGATGGCGTTCTGTGATTAGATAATGGTGATGGTTGTAAATATACTATTAATAAAAGCCACAAAGCTGTACACTCTAAAATGGTGAATACTGGGAATTCCCTGTTGGTCTAGTGGTTAGGATTCAGGGCTTTCACAGCCCTGCAGGGATGTGGTGGTGGGAGGGGAATTCCATCCCTGGTGGCGGAACTGAGATCCTGCAAGCTGTGTGGCCAAAAATTTTTTTGTTTAAATAAAAAATGGTGAATATTATGACATGTGAATTAAATCTCAGTTAAAAAATTTTTTTAAAAAAAACAGAGAATTCCCTGTGGTGTTTAGGAGTTCATGATTCCATTGCAGGGGGCACAGGTTTGATTGATCTCTGTTCCGGGAACTAGGATCCAGCATGCAGATAAAAAGAAAAAGAAAAGAAAAAATAATAAATGTGGGAGTTTGGGATTAGCAGATGCAAATTATTATGTATAAATTGGATAAACAACAAAGTCCTGTTGTATAGCACAGGGAACTATACTTAATATCCTGTAATAAATCATAACAGGAAAGAATATGAAAAAGAGTATATATATATATGCGTATAACTGAATCACTTTGCTGTACAACAGCAGGAATTAACACAGCATTGCAAATCAACTCTACGTCAGTAAAATAAATCAAAGCATAGTTGTCATAAACATCTCAGTTGCTGTCCACAGTAAATCGGAAAACTGGCAGGTGTGATAAATCCCACATATCTGGTGTGAGAAGTGTTGGTGTGTGACTGTGAGTGTAGGAGAGGAAAAGCGGGTGCTTTTCCCTTGTCAGGGCTTCAGAGCACAGAGGCCCCAAAAGGCTCCCCATGGGCTGAGAGGTGGCCCGGGCCAGGCAGCCCTGGAGAAGGGTCAGGAGCCTGGTTGGGGTGGGGATGGTTCAGGGCTGCTCAGGTTAGAGCTGGGCCTCCAAGGACCCTGAATCCTGTGATTCAGACACCAGTTCTGTAATAGAGTCAGGCACATTCAATGAATTTATTTTTTTGCCCACAAGTTGATTTTGTTCAAACCCCAAAGATAAAATGTTGCTTCAAAGAATTCCTGACCCCAGGAAGGTGGACTCTCCAGTCTGCAGGGGACTGGGAGAGGATTCCTTTCAATACATTTTAGGGTTCTTGTTCATTTTTACCTGCAAGAGAAGCGGGTGGGGTCAGGCAGGGCCCAGAACTGACCACGGGAGGAGGACAAAGGTGGCCAGTTGGGTGGGGCCACTAGGCCTCCAGGCCAATGGAGGGAGTCCCACCACCTTCTCCCCACCGCACCTGTGCCTCCCCCAAACCACACCCAGGCCTCCCTCTTACTCACACACTCCCCGATCCCTACCTGATGTCCACCTAGGACCTCTTAGGGCATGGTCTTTCAGTGCTCTTCTTCCAGGCGTACAAGGCCATCCCAGCGACCACTACTAGCGCAGCAGGCCACACCGCAGACCCTATGGCCATTAAACCCGCAGACAGAGAACCCTTTGCCTATAAGGGAGGAATGAGGTCAGGTGACCTGAGTGACACCAGGGTGACCTCACAGGATGGAGACAGTGAGGGGATGGTAGGGCTCGGGGTCCCAGACTGACGGGAGAAGGTGCAGGAACCAGAGAAAAGACAGAGACACTCAACAAGATGGTCCCATCCTGCCCCCCCACCCCCAGCTGAGCAGAAAGAATAAACTCTAAGGCAGATGCCGGCCTTGCCCCTCCCTCTGCAGTAACAATCCGGTAATTTCAGGGCAGCGACTTGACCCTCATGGAAACGGCACTCTCTGCCTCCTGGACTGGTGGGAGGAAACAAGTGCCCACGGGGTTTGGGGGCACCTCGGACAGGACTGCCTGTGGGGAGCCCTTCTGGGTGAGCCAGGTATGGGCTTTAGGGTCTGGGGCGAGGGGACACTCTGGCTCCTCAAGCATGGCTCCAGCCAGACCCAGGCTCCCAGCAGGGGGTGGAGGCCAAGGGCTCCCTCAGGTCCCCTGAACCTCCTGGTCTGTTGCTGGGGATGTGCTGGGGTCTCAGTCCAAGGGGAGCAGTCCCTCCACCCTCACCCCCAGGTCCCTGGAGACTTAATCTGTTCTGGAAACAACCAGGGTCCTGCTCTTGTGCTGGTAGCTGTTGGCTGGGCCTGGTCAGGTCCAGCTGGTTTTGAGGGGTGGATTTGTCTCTCACCACGAAGAAGATTATCCCGCTTTTCACATCTGTCATCTTCTCAAGGTATCAGAGTTCACCCCTGTAGGGGGACACCTGTAGTCATCTTCCTTCCCACACACTCCGACTCCCCCAAGGTCCCCCAGGTCCCCCCGCAGAGACTGAAGCCCCTCCCCAACCCTTCTGGAGGGGTCGCCCAGACAAGAGAAAAGTGCCACTTGCCTGGAGCTGACCTTGGGGGTTGGGGGTCCGCTGGAAGGTGACAGTGGGGTGTAGGCTGGGCCACCCCAGGGACTGCTGGGTGTGGAGAAAGGAGCACCTAGGTCCCCTCCCCCACTCCCCCCCACTTCCTGCCCGACTGCCCCCACCCTGAGCCTGTTCAAAGGTACCCCAACATGTTGGTGGAGCAGCAATCCCACTCTGGTCCCCAGTCTGGCACCCCCTCACCTTTTGAAGGAACCCGAGCTCTCTCCTCTCCGACTCTCAGCTCTAACTAGGCCAGATCAGCAAATGGACTTGGTACTGCTATTTGCTTTCTCCTCCCTCCCGTGCACCGCACCGCACCACCGCGGCCTCTTAGAAAAGCAGCAGTTTCCAGGAAACCAAGTTTCTGAGATCACGCATGCGTAGTTGCTCAGTCGTGGCTGATTCTTTGCGACCCCTACGGGCGGTAGCCCGCCAGGCTCCTCTGTCCATGGGATTCTGCAGGCAAGAATACTGGAGTGGATTGCCGTGCCCCGCTGCAGAGGCTTTTCTCAACCCAGAGATCAAACCTGATCAAGTCTCTTACATCTCCTGTATTGGCAGGCGGTTTCTTTACCACTACCGCCACTGGGAAGCAATGGTTTGTTCCATTGCTCTCTTTCGTCTGCTCTGCAACAAAAGCTTTTAAAGGTACCAGCTGTGAGACAACTCAGGGCTCCATGGGTGCAGATGAGGGGGAGAGGGAGCGCCCAGCACTTGGGCGGGCTTCCCACGTAGATGGTAAAGGAGGCATGGAGAGGCTGTAGGCCACAGGCTGCAGAAAATGGAGCCAAAGACCCCATAACTTGGAGCCCTTTGGAGAGGAGGCTGAGCTCGTGCGTAAACACAGCTGCAAGTCCAGCCGCTCAGTCCAGTCCCTGCCCACTCAGTAGCCTCCAGCTCCTACTGATCAGAATCCCTGTAGCCAATAGGTTTGGCAGCAGACGTTTACTCTGGGAGGTCCCAGCCGGGAGCCTTCAGTCCTGGGAGACTTCCTGGAGGAGGTGACAGTTGGTTTTGGGAGGGCAGTGACTTGGGGAGGGCTGTGTCCTGGGGAGGGCTAGCTAGCAGGAGGAAGCCTGAGGCTTCCTGGGGACAGGTCCTGCAGGAGGAGGCCCGGAGTCTCTGACACATACAAAATACCCCTCATCTTACCATCCACCACCCACCACCCCTGTATCATCTACTTCCCTATGTTGGCAGAGAATACAGCCTGCCTGATGCATGTGCCTTGACAACCAGGAGAACAGAGTTGCTCTTTTAATGCAAGGTTTTTTCACCGTTATTTTAAGTACTATCCTATAGATGGGCATTTAGGTTTATCCCATTTTTTTCGTATTATGAATTTGTGCCAATACTATGCATGCATGGATGTCTCCTTCTGATCTTCAGCTGGCATCATGCTCTGTGGCCTCTCCAGGGAGTGGCTCCCACCAATGCTCCGAGGGCTCCACGGTTTAGGGTACCAGCTGAGGGAGTGCCACTTTATATTTTTGTAAAATACATTTACACTTTTATAAAGAACGTTTGCACTTTTATAAAATATTTATATTTTCATAAAATACATTTATATTTTATAACATGTTTTATAAAATGTTTACATTTTTATGAAATATGCTTATAATTTTTAAGTGATAGGATTTTGATTGGTCTTTTATAAAATATATTTATATAAAATGTTTGTATTTTAATGAAATTATGTTTATATTTTTATGAAATACATTTGTAATTTTTAAGTGATGGGATTTTGATTGGTTGGTCTTTTATTTTCAGTGTTTAGGGGTTTTTTTCCCCTCAGTATTTTTTTTAAGATTAAAAAATTGTCATACTTCATTTGAATTTTCATGAAGCCTCAACTGCTAAGAAATAAAGGTAGTGCTCTAAAAAAAGTTCTAGAAACCCCCAAGTTGCAGAGAGCATCCACCTGGAGAAGAAAAGGGTGGGGAGCACAGTGCATCCTGGTCTGTGGCTTACCTGTATGCGTAAGCTTCCCAGGGCTGCCATAACAAATTGCCACAAACGGCGTGGCTCAAAACAGGAATTTGTCTCCCGCAGTCTGGAGGCCAGAAGTAAGAGTCTCCCACCCTTCCAGAGGCCCTGGGGGAGGAGTCTCCCAGCTCTCCCGCATCTGGTGGCTGTTGGCACCCCTCGGTTTGTGTTTGCATCCCTCTTATCTCTGCCTCCATCTTCCTAAGGCCTTCTCTCCTGTGCATCCGTCTCCTCCCTCAACTCATGGTGATTTCGTCTGGAGATCCTTCACTAGTTACCTCTGCCAAGCCCCTGGCTCTAAACAAAGTCACATTCTGAGGTTCCAGATGAACACGAAGTTTGGGGGGGCCACTAGTCAACATGCTACACTGTAGGATACAAATTACATTTCAAAGAAAAATTAAGATATCTTTCTGGGGACTTTCCTGGTGGCTCAGGGGTAAAGAATCCGCCTACCATTGCAGGAGACGCGGGTTTGATCCCTGATCTGGGAAGATCCCACAAGCGGTGGAGCAACTGAGCCCAAGTGGCAAAACTGCTGAGCCTGTGCTCTAGAGCCCAGGAGCCGCAACAAGAGAAGCCGCTGCAATGAGAAGCCAGAGCACCGCAACTAGTGAGTAGCCCCCACTCGCTGCAACCAGAAGAAAACCTGAGCAGCAACGAAGACCTAGCACGGCCAAAAATAAATAAATAAATACAATTTTTAAATTAGAAAAATCTTTTAGGAGGTTTCATGAAGATTGGAGGGGAAGCCCAGAGGCTGGGCGCCTGGAGAGGAGACTGTCTGTAAAGTCCAGAAATGAAAACATTTGTCCCCACAGTAACCTGCATACTAACGTTCACAGCAGCACTATTCACAATAGCTGTAATGTAGAAACAACTCAAAAGCCCGTCAGTGAATGCGTGGGTAAACAAAATGTGGTATATATACATTCAACAGGGTATTATTGTCATTAAAAAAGAGTGAACTGCTGACACGTGCTACAACAATAAATCTTAGAAACATTATGCTAAGTACAATAAGATGGGTGTGAAAGGACAGATAGACTCCACCCTGTGAGCGCTGGGGTGCACACAGCAGGCCTAATATACTCTCCCAGCTTTAAGGATGCAGAAACAGCCTGGATCAGCAACAGAGACATCAGTGGTTTAATGAACAGGGGGATCTTAACACATCTGGGCAGGCCTTCCCTGGTGGCTCAGACAGTAAAGAATCTTAATGCAGGAGACCTGGGTTTGATCCCTGGGTTGGGAAGGAAATTTCCTTCCCTTCAGAAGGAAATGGCTACCCACTTCAGTATTCTTTCCTAGAAAATTCCATGGATGAGGAGCCTGGCAGGCTATACAGTCCATGGGGTTGCTAAGAATTGCACAAAAGTGAGCAACTTTCACTTACATGTCTGAGCAAGGTCCTGGAGCAACCACCTCACCACGTGGGGTTGACAGTGGGCAGGATAAAGTGGCAGCCTTGGCTCCCAGGCACACTCCTTAGTGCCCCTTTAATAAGAACAATCACTAGCTGGGTCCTGGGGGCAAGTACGTCAGAAGGTCAGTCTTGTGCTTAAAATGCAAGTGAAGCAGGCGCTGGCCTGCACAGGGAGCAAGGCATGCACAGGGCATGCACAGGGAGCAAGAGAACAGCCCTCTTGAGGGGCCCGATCGAGCAATGAGGAACCTAGAACTGATGCAGGAAGGGGTCCCCTTCTAGGGCCCGACAATGGGCTGTTGCCTAACACTCAGAAATGAATTGTCTGAGGAGACACACATGCTGACAAAGCAAGAGACTTTACTGAGGAGGAGTGCCTGGGCAGAGAGCCCCAGGGTAAGAGAACTCAGGGGTCTCAAGGTTAGCAGTCTCGGGGTTTATGGTGATGGGGTTAGTTTCTGGCCAATCCTTCTGACTCAGGGTGCTGCTTGGTGACCAGCGCGTCGCTCAGCCAAGGTGGATTCCAGGAAGAAGGATTCTGGGAGGACACATGGACTGGTGTGTCCTTTTGACCTTTCGATAGTTCTTTTGTTTGGCGGTGGCTTGTTAGTTTCATTTTCCTTATTAGGATCTCCTGTTGTAGAATAACTCACGCGAATGGTAACTGTGGTGCCTGGCCAGGATGGACAGTTTCAGTAAGAATAGGCAAATTCTTAGAAAATAGAATAGAGTTTACCAAGGGCTAGGGGGTAGGAAAGTGAAAGAGAGTGAAAAAGTTGGCTTAAAGCTCAACATTCAGAAAACAAAGATCATGGAATCTGGTCCTATCACTTCATGGGAAATAGATGGGGAAACAGTGGAAACTGTGTCAGACTTTATTTTTGGGGGCTCCAAAATCACTGCAGATGGTGATTGCAGCCATGAAATTAAAAGACACTTACTCCTTGGAAGGAAAGTTATGACCAACCTAGATAGTATATTGAAAAGCAGAGACATTACTTTGCCAACAAAAGTCCATGTAGTCAAGGCTATGGTTTCTCCAGTGGTCATGTATGGATGTGAGAGTTGGACTGTGAAGAAAGTTGAGCGCCAAAGAATTGATGCTTTTGAACTGTGGTGTTGGAGAAGTCTCTTAAGAGTCCCTTGGACTGCAAGGAGATCCAACCAGTCCATCCTAATGGAGACCAGTCCTGGGTGTTCATTGGAAAGACTGATGCTGAAGCTGAAACTCCAATACTTTGGCCACCTCATGCGAAGAGTTGACTCATTGGAAAAGACCCTGATGCTGGGAGGGATTGGGGGCAGGAGGAGAAAGGGACGACAGAGGATGAGATGGCTGAATGGCATCACCGACTCGATGGACATGAGTTTGGGTGAACTCTGGGAGTTGGTGATGGACAGGGAGGCCTGGCGTGCTGTGATTCATGGGGTCGCAAAGAGTCGGACACGACTGAGCGACTGAACTGAACTGAGAGGGTAGGAAGTAGTTATTGTTTAACGAGTACAGAGTTGGGGAATGAAAAAGTTCTGGAAATGGATAGTGGTGATGGTCACACAACACCATGAATGTATTTAATGCCACGGAATTGTACATTCAGAAATTAGTTTAAATGATAAAATTTATATTCATGTGCACTTTACCACACACAAAACAACTACACTGTATTAACACTCCTGACCTATGAGGTTAGCCAGAATGGAAAAGCACTGTGAGGTAGTCCATTGGTGAAGCCGTGGGTAACGAGCCCTCTCTATATTCTGCCAGTGGGAATGCAAACTGGTACAACCCTTACAGAGAGGGATCAGTCCTTACTAACAAAATTGTTTCTCTTTACCTTTTGCCCTAGCAATCCAACTTCTAGGAATTTCCCTTGAAGATACTGTTGTTGCGACCCTATAGCCTTGTAGCCCAATAGGCTCCTCTGTCCATCGGATTTTCCAGGCAAGAATACTGGAGGGTAAAAAAAAAAAAAAAGAACACTGGAGGGATTGCCATTTCCTCCTCCAGGGGATCTTCCCGATCGGAATCGAACCCCGGTCTCCTGCATTACAGGCAGATTCTTTACCACTGACCCACCTGGGAAGCCCACCTTGAAGATATACACCCCAACAAATATGAAAATATGTATGCACCTGGTTACTCATTGCAGCATGGTTTGTGATCACAAAACACTGGAAACAATTAATTTAGGGCTTCCTAAAAAAAAATTAGTAGGGCTTCCCTGGTGGCTCAGATGGTAAAGAATCTGCCTGCAATGCAGGAGACCTGGGTTTGACCCCTGGGTTGGGAAGATCCCCTGGAGAAGGGAATGGCTATCTATTCCAGTATTCTTGCCTAGAGAATTTCATGGACAGAGGAGATGGTGGGCTATAGTCCACAGGGTTGAAAAGAGTTGGACATCACTGAACAACAAACCCTTTTACACTTTTTCACTTTCACAAACTAGAAATTTCATGAGAAAATTGGTTGACTCCTTCTTAACCAAATGATCTGAATCAGCTCAAAGTCAGTGTTGGCAGTAATGCAACCACTGGGCAGAACGTGTCTCTTCCTACTGTACACTGAGAACATGTATCACTTCCCTGGTCTTCCTGCCAAAAATGTGTAACCTGCATTTTAAAACTATGATGAAACACCAGACATACCCACATTGAGGGACCTTCTACAAAATAAATGGCTTGTACTCTACAAAGATGGTAATGCCATGAATTACAAAGAATCAGCAACCCTTCCAGATTAAGATGTCTAAGAACACTACATTTATGATTTTGAATTTTCTTTTGCTATTCAGGATATTATCAGAACAATTGATAACGTCTATATAAAGTTTGTAGATTATTTCAATGTTACTTTATTTTGAAAACCGTACTGTGGATATGTAGGCTTTCCAGGTTGCACAGTGGTAAAGAATCCACCTGCTAATGCAGGAGATGTGGGTTCGATCCCTGGGTTGGGGAGATCCCCCTGGAGTAGGAAATGGCAATCTGCTCCAGTATTCTTGCCTGGGAAATTCCATGGACAGAGGAGCCTGGTGGACTACGGTCCATGGGGTTGCAAAGAGTTGGACACAACTGAACAACTGAGCACACAGACTGTGGATATGTAAATGAACTCGTAGTTCTCATAATCCATTCTTTTCTCATAGGAATAGGACGTTCTCACAAGCATTAAATGCAGTGATTCACATACAGAGGTTAGCACAAAATATTCAGTAAATACAGGTGAAACTATTCACCTCAGATTGGGACTTGAACCCATGTGCCAGGATTTGAACTGCCGAATCTCTGCTTGGGACTCAAACCCACAGCTTTCCAACTAAGATTACACACCTGGTTTCAGGACCTAATGAAGCAACAGATTCTTGGTGTCTCCTGGCAAAAAGAACTCAGTGAGATCAGGATGGCAGAGCGGGGGTGTGAATGTGCCCCTTGGCTGATCCCTGTCCTGTGGCAGGGGCTACCACATTGTTGTGAAGTGATTGTCCTCCAATTAAATCAATACACTGAAAAAAAAAACAACAACAACAACTCAGAGAGAGAGAGTGATATATAAGAAGTTAATTTATTTAGAGAGAAACTCAATCCACAGAGTGTGGGCCATCTCAGAGGGTGAGCCCAGCCTCACAAGGTGGTATAGTTAGCTTTTATGGACTGGGTAATTTCATAGGCTAATGAGTGGGAGGATTCTTCCAACTAATTTGGGCAAGGGGCAGAGATTTCCAGGAATTGGACCACTGCCCAGTTTTTGGTCTATGATGGTTGGCTTTGAACTGTCATGGGTCCTCTCCGTGGGTCATCTAGCTCACTGGTATGTTAAAATGAGTGTATACTGAGGATCACATTCTAGTCAAAGTTGACTTGTCTGCCATCTTGAACCCATTTAATTCTAATCAGTGTTTACCTCGGGTCCTAAGGATATATCATTTTTTGAAAGATTGTGCCCCACCTCCTACCCTCCTATCTCCTGGGAAGAGTATCATTGGGAATTTGGTTACAGGAAAGGGTCTTACTGAAGAAACTATCACCTTCACCCTCACCTGAGAAATATCAGCTTAAGCCCAGAAAGGACAGGCTTTTCCACTTTGCCATAAATCACTCCAAAGATGTGTCCAACTCCGGTAAGCACTTGCCAAGAGTTCAAGAAGGTAAGATTATATCAGCCCCGGCACCTTTAAGCCAAAGCTACAGCTCCTACACCAAGCGGTAGGTTGCCCCACTCCAGCATATGAGGTGAGTTTATCTTTCCACGATTACAAAGAAAACCTAGTAACATCAGATACAAAGTCAAAGGGACCACAGTTCATTAACTGGCTGCTGGTATAGGCTGCCCCCACCCCCACCCCAAACAGAGATAACCCAGACGACTGGCCTGCCTGTAAAACTCAGCTTCTCCCAACTCTGCTTTGAGGGAGACTGGCTGGTCCTCAGGCTCAAGCAAAACGGACTTAAAAACATTAACCTAAGACATTCTGCAGAGGGCTGACAAACTTGGGGCGGGGGGGGGGGGGGCGGAGGTTGTAACGTTTTTACCCTGCCACGTATGTAACACGCCTCATGTTCTGCAGGAGAAAATTGCACCTCTGTCTGGCCCCCTTACTCGTAGTCATAAAAAAAACTCATTCCTCAGGGGCAGCCAGCCCGGTTCAGCGGATGGAAGCTGCGAACACCACGGTCTGCTGGCTCAGCTCTTGGCTCAAGCCCTGGGCCTGTAGCTGGGCTCTGGGATTACCGGGGTGTCCGCCGCCCGGGGTCTGGGGGGCGGGTACTCCTGGGTCCGGAATGATAGGTGCAGCATGGCCCCCGGGCTCACGCAGGGAGGCGTGCGGTCACTTGGAGGCAGCGGTGTTATTGGCCTCGGGCCCATTGCCTCCTAACATGGGGAGACAAAATGGCGGCCTCGTGGTGGGGGCGGGGGAGAGCGAAGCTACCTACGGGTTCCACGCCACGCTAGAACTACAACTCCCAGGATGCTCTGGGCCGAAGGCGGGAGCGATCGAGGGCTAGCGTCCCTAGGCCCTGTGTCCTCCTGCTCCCCGTCGGAAACCCCCTGGAATGCGTTGCTTGCTCCGGGCCCCTCCCCAGACCCTCCTCGCAACTGGCTGACGGGACTCGTAGTTCATCGACAACAGAGTTGAATCTCCTTCGGGACTCAAGGAACTACACATCCCGTGCTGATTCCGCGCCTGCGCACAAAGCCGCGGAGCGTACTACCGTTCCCGGCGGGCCTTGCGACGCGCGCGGTTGCGTGCTGACGCGTTTAGTTGGTCGTGCTGACGTGCAACGCGGCCCAGGCGGGGTGCGAGTGGCGCAGTCGGAGCCCGCTGCGGCCCCTGAGGAAGCGAGGAGGCGGCGGTGTCGGCTGAGTCGGGCGGACAGGCGAGGCTGGGCCGCGGCTCCAGGCCCCGAAGGACTCAGGAGCTCGATCTGCGGCAGCACCTCTCCCCCTCGGAGGCGGCGGGCGGAGGCGGCGGCGGGTGAGAGGGTTAGGGAGCGAGCGAGCCGGGTGGGGGAGGGGCGGCGGCCCCGGCGCCAGGCCAAAGCGCGCGGAGAACGGCCCAGGCCGCCGCGCGCACGCGCGCTCGCCGCTCCTAGCTCGCGCGGACGTCCCTGCTCGCCTGCCTCCCCTCCCCCTCTCCCGCGGTTCTTGTCGCGCGCGGGCTTTTATTCCCCCTCCCCCATGGCAACGGCGCGCGCCGCCGAGTGCACTAGGGCTCGCGCGCGTTCTCGGCGAGGAGTGGGTAGCGCGCGACTCGGGCTTCTCGTCTCCCGGACGCGTGCGGCGACGAGGCCCTGTTGCAGCTGTCCTTGCCGACATTTTGTTTGCGGGGAGGGGGCTGCGGCGGCGGGGGCCGGCTGTCGGCTCCTTTGCCCCGCTCCTCGCCGGCGTCCGGCCCGTCCGTCCCTACCCGGGGCTTGGGGTCTGGCCCTTAGCCTCCCAGACTACCGGGCGCCGCGCAGCCCCCTCCCCCATCCCTCAAGGCCGAAAATAGGTCTTGGCGGCTCAGCCTGTGCAAAGAAGGTCTTGAACTAGATGTCTCCTAGATTTCGGCATTTTGGATTCGTTACTGTCTGCCGTGAAGTATTAAGAAGCGAAGCGTTCAAAACGTTTTTTTTGTTGTTTTTAATTAAGTATTCAGTCTAGGTATGTTAAGGCAGACCACGTGCTCTTTTCTTTTTTTGCACCTTTTCATGATCTCCTCCAAAGTTGTGTTGAAGCTGGGGAGGCGGCTGCCAGCCCTTTCTTGAGAAAGCGCAGGGTTTTGTTATAATTTGACTCAAAACTCTTCCAGACCTTGGTTTTCACGCAAACGCTTATGTAAGATAGCTTTTGGGTCAAAAATTTTAAAAGTTGTGTTGTCTTTGCTTTTGAGTGTGTTGAATCTAGGCCTCTTTTACTGAGCCAGTACTTCAGCTTTTTGGGTTCCATAGTCCCTAGTCAGCTACTGTGGTGCCCCGTGCTGAACTTGATGTGCTTACGTATTACTTAGTTTCATTTTCCTGCACCGTCCGCTCCCTTTTTGGTGCGTTTCTTTCATTGACTGTCATAATACTGAATTTTAAGACTCCTTTTGTCTTGTTAGTTTAACATGTGATAATTCTCCAACAGAAAAAACTGCTTTTTATTTTCTTTTGCAGCTTGCTTTTACTATCTGCCTTTAGCTTGGGTGACTTTTGCATGCCCATAGTCCGTGGATCCCAGTTTTAAGTATCTCCATTTAGGTTTTGGTGATTTGTGTATATGTATTATTGATACACCCTTCTTGTCCATCTGTCCTTTTGGAGCATTGTCTTGGATGCCATGGTATTCCTGTTTTTTGTTTGTTTTCTTTGCTGGGTCATTCTCTAAAAGTAGTCTGTTGTGATTGAATACCCTTTGCTTAGCAGCTGCTGGTTATCCTTTTCCAGGGAGTGGGAGGATTATTGTGTGAGGTGGTATGGAAGTGTGGGTGAATGGTTAAACCGAAGAATTAATTGCAGGTCAGAAGCTTTCTGCAAGGGAAGCAGAAACTAGGTAGGGTATAGAGAGCCAGAGAAAATCGAGCTTAAGAGTAAAGAGAAATTTTGAGAAAGTAAAGGCGAAGGTTGGAAGATTTCTTGTAGTATAAAGAAATTTTTCATTTCACACAATTTCGCTTGCCTTTCCTAGATTTAGCATCATCCTTTACCCCAATATGGTTATTTTTTTGTTTTGTTTTCAGATCTCTAGAGTCTGCAACTGGGATTGGGTAGGGACCCAGCCTTAGAGTTGAGGGGTAAGGGGTACCAAACTGTTCTAGAGATGAGCTGTCTTCTTTTTATTCAACATCTACCTATAAAGGGGGAGGTTAGTACATTTTTCCAGGAGTTTGTATAATGTTTCTTCCAGAGTATTTTAAATGAAACTTTCCTTTTTATCCAGTTGTGTGTTCTTTTCCTTCTGCCTTCACTAATATCTCCACTTTGTTCCTTGGGTTCTTTTCCTGGGGTCCTTTTCACTCATGCATTTCCCTTGTGACACTATCTTGGACAGGAGGAGTTGGAGAAGAAAGAGAGTACATAGAGCAGGAGAAAGGCATAGAGTCTGTAGGCAAAAAACCTAATCAGGAAAGAACTAGCATTTGAGGGTTTCTTCAGAGTCATGTGGGGCTGGATGAGAAAAACTAGGAAGTAAGGTAATGAGGGGACTGTTAAAGTCAACAGTTTGACTTTAATGAAGGAGAGGGAGAAAGAGTGGGGTTTTTGTGACTTAGGTGTGGGGAAAGGATGTAGAGAAGGTATGGGGAACAGTGGGACTAGAGGCCCCTTTGATACACATAGAGTGTTGAGTTGAAAACGCAATCTTTTAACAGGAGCTAGGGAGACTTGGGTGAGCCACAAACCATGTGAGAAATCCTATTGGGAAGGAAATTGAGGAAATAACATATCAGTCAGGATAGTTGATTGGACATGCCTCTTACCTGAGAGATGAAGTATATGAGGATTACGTATCTAGGCTTCATGTGTTTCTGCAGTGCGTGCTGGCCTTTTAGGTTAGGCCTCCTTTTGGATATCTAGGGGTTCTTGAGTCAATTTGTATTCATAATTTCTGACTACGTTCAGGGTAGCTAGCCTGAAATGCTTAGGTTAGTTCTTGGAAGACTCTAGACTTGACTGCAGGCCTTTGTGTGCCACAGATCTCTTTCTCTCTCTGTTTTTATTTTTTGTTGGTGTTTGTTGTGCCCTGTTTGGAGGCCTCAGTCAGTTGCCAGGGGTTAGGAATCAGAATAGTTGGTAAAGATATCACTTGTGCATATTGGGTTCAAAGGAGAATAAAGGGATAGTGTGGAGAAATTTGGGAGAAATTGGATCTTTGGGGTGGGTAAGGAAAAGCTAGGTACAAACAAGTGGCTTTTGCACACTGAGGGTAAAGACTGTAAGAGTTGGTCTTGATTTGGTAGAAAGAAAGTGAGGGAAGGATGAAGGAAGGGTTTGTTTAGGAGACCAGGAGGATTATGCAGCCAAAGGAGGTTTAGTGTGGAGAGACCTGTTGAAGTAGGTTTGAAGAAGAGCAGGGATTTGGGTGGTGGTGAGTGGCTAGTTTGGGGCCAGGGGCCTGACCCGTGTCTCCCCGCTCCCCCTCAGGAGCGGTGGTGCCCCCCCGGGCACGGGGCCATGTACAACGGGATCGGGCTGCCGACGCCCCGGGGCAGCGGCACCAACGGCTACGTCCAGCGCAACCTGTCCCTGGTGCGGGGCCGCCGGGGTGAGCGGCCTGACTACAAGGGAGAGGAGGAACTGCGGCGCCTGGAGGCTGCCCTGGTGAAGCGGCCTAATCCTGACATCCTGGACCACGAGCGCAAGCGGCGCGTGGAGCTGCGATGCCTCGAGCTGGAGGAGATGATGGAGGAGCAGGGGTGAGGGAGGTCTGGGGGAGAGCCACGCACCCAGCGAGTGCAGAGCCGGGGAGTTAGGTGGGCTGTAGGGAGCGTTGGGCAAGTTGAAAGAGGCCTGGAGAGAAGTGAGTTGTAGGAGGGGAGGTGGTAAAGAAGATAGCGAATTGAAAGGAGTTGAGGGGCAGTTCAAAGTGAAACCTGTGTCTGGAACATAAAAGGGAGCCTGATGGAGTCTGAATTATTTAGATGAAGGCACAGGGGGAATGAGGGGGGCCATTGAGAAATACATGCTTTAAGGGAGAGGTGGGGAAGCAGACCAGGCAAGACACAAGAGCTTGGTAAGCTGATATGTGTTGTCATTGGTAGAGAAAAGGAAGGTGAATGGATGTAAGGGTTGAGGCCTTTGAGAGTAGCAAAGGAAAGAAAACAGGAAATTGGAATAACACCTGGATAAAGGGGATCATGAGTTGGGTAGGGAAGTGAGATTTGTGGAAAAGGAGCACGTTCAGGCAGAAAACCTTTTAGAGCAGTGGTTTTCAAACTTCAGCAGTGGCGTCCCCCCTGTTTTTTTGTTTGTTTTTTTTTTGACAATGCATGTTACTTTGGAATCCCATGAAATGAAAGACCTGTTCATGTTGATTGAAGTTGGGGAGGAACACTTGGAACTCTGCCTGCTTAACTTTCCTCTTTTGGCCCCGGAGTGTAGCATGTTTAAAATCCACTGTTCTAGAGGGTGTAGTCAGTGCAGGGAAGAAAGATTACAGGAAAAGAGCAGAATTTGAAAGGAGGGCCCTTTGGGTGACAGTGAGTGAAACATTTATGTGTGCATGGAAAGGGAAGGGGTCCTGCTGGGAACGAGGGAATTGTAAACCCGGGTCTGGGGAGAGTGTCTGGTCAGGCTCTAACCTTGAAGGCTTTTGTTCTTCAGGTACGAGGAACAGCAAATTCAGGAAAAAGTGGCGACCTTTCGACTCATGTTGCTGGAGAAGGATGTGAACCCTGGGGGGAAGGAGGAGAACCCAGGGCAGAGGCCAGCGTGAGTGTTTCCCTCTCCATTTTCTCTGGACTCTCTTCTGCTTTTGCTGTTCTCTCTCCTTACTGTGGACTTTCTCCCTGCTCTCTGCCTTTTCTCGTGGCTGTTTGGTCCATGCCTGCAATTGTGTGAATATGACTCTGCATTTTGTTGTCTATCTCCTTTAGACCTTTGACCTTTTCTTCTCTAGGGTAACTGAGACTCACCAGTTGGCAGAATTGAATGAGAAGAAGAATGAGCGACTCCGAGCTGCCTTTGGCATCAGTGATTCCTATGTGGATGGCAGCTCTTTTGATCCCCAGCGTCGTGCTCGAGAAGCTAAACAACCAGCTCCTGAGCCTCCCAAACCTTACAGGTACACGAGATTAGTGTCAGTTTCTCTTCCTAATTCTAAGTGCTTTGCTCCATTTTTTGTGTGTGGATTATTTCTTCTCATATTCTTAAGATTTTGTTCTGAAGTTGAAATGTCTCAGAAAATTCATCTTAGCACCCATCTTTGCTTCTTTTCATCTTCACTCAGCCTTGTCCGGGAGTCTAGCAGTTCTCGCTCACCAACGCCAAAGCAAAAGAAGAAGAAAAAGAAGAAAGATCGAGGACGGTAAGTTAGTTGGAAAGTTATTTTAGTAGCCAGAGGACCGCACCTGTCAGGCTTTTTCTCTTTGGAAATAGAGGATTTTTATTTCTAGGAAGCAGGAGGGAGTTGTCAGGAAAGTCAGGGAAGAGGAGTTACCATTCAGGTCTCAGCTGAGAGCAAAAATATGTGTGCTGCTTCAGTGGGGAAGGGTTGATTGTGCAGCTGTACAAAATTGATCAGAATTTTGGTACTGTTCTGTTTTGAGGTTTGTTGTTATAGGTACTTATGCTGCTTAGAGAGTAAAGTTCTGGGTGTAGATCTGGCACATAGGTGCTGTTGGAGTTGTTCTGTGCAGCCTTCTGAGGATGGATCGTAAGTAGGGTGGGCCAGGGAAGGAGGCAAGCCGAATGACCCTGTTTCTGAACCCATGTTTAGCAGGTCAGAGAGCAGCTCTCCTCGACGAGAGAGGAAGAAGAGTTCTAAGAAGAAGAAGCACAGGTATGAGGTGGGCGTACATGGAGTGATGGGAGAAGCTTGGTGAGTTCAGGCATAGATAATGGTTTATGTTTTATTTATTTTTTATCCACAGGTCAGAATCTGAATCCAAGAAAAGGAAGCATAGGTAAGAGCTCTTTGTGGCATAGGGAGGACAGTGGCACATGAAGTGGTGAGCCATTGCTACCTGATGGCTTTGTTTGCTCTTTTTTTTTTTTTCTCTTTAAAGCTCAGTTCCTTGATTCCCTGCTGGTGATTCTCCTGAATGACAGTTCTTCCCTTTCTACTTTTGCTTGTTTTTTTCTTTAAAAATGATTTTTATTTTAAATAATTTTGCCTTATTTCCCAGGTCTCCTACTCCAAAGAGCAAACGTAAATCTAAGGACAAGAAGCGGAAGCGGTGAGTAAATTAGAGGGAAATTTGCTTAATGGGTAGATGAGTGCCACTTGGGGATAGGGCAGTCCAGTAGAAGGTTGAGGGATGGATAAGGGGAACCTTGTAGACCTTTGACAGTACCCTGAGCTGTGATATTGGTCTTTCTGCAGATCTCGAAGTACAACTCCAGCCCCCAAGAGCCGACGGGCCCACCGTTCAACTTCTGCTGACTCTGCTTCTTCTTCAGATACTTCCCGCAGTCGGTAAGGGGTGGTCCAGGAGGAAGGGAGGGAGAGGGACTTGTGGGTTAATCAATTTAATATTTATTGAGCGCCCACGGTGTGCTAGGCGCTGCACAGACCATTCGGAAGACACGGTCCCTGCCCTCTAGGAGCTGACAGGCTAAAGCAACAGGATGGACAGACATATACATTTCCCCTTCTCTTTTTTTTTGTTTTTTTGTTTTTGTTTATTTTATTTATTTTGTTATTTTTTGTTTTGTTCTGATATATATGGACTGCCAGAATAGGGGGGGTGGTGGTTTGTTCGTGGTGTCTGGGGGAGGAAGGAATCCTTACCCTGGCTTCCTTAATCGGGGAAGGCTTCCTGAAGGAGGTGGGCTCAGAGGTGAGTGGTGAATGAAGCGGGTAGGGAATGGACTGGGTGGAGGGTTCTGGGAGGTTTGGGGGAGGTAAATATGAAGGGGTAGAGGGAGAATATTTTTTGGGGATTGATGTTGAGAAGAGAAGGAGCAAAATGAACTGGACCTGAATTTCAATATGAGTAATTTGAATCTTGTGAGTGAGAGAAGGTTTTTTGGAGGAGGGTTATAGTCAGGAAAGGTAGATGGGAGCTGGGGAGGGGGTTTTCTGTTCTCTCCTGAACTGATTTTCTTTCTCTCTTCCCGTCCTCAATTACCTCTCGCAGGTCTCGAAGTGCTGCAGCTAAAACCCATACAACTGCCTTGACTGGACGAAGTCCTTCGCCTGCTTTGGGGCGTCGAGGGGAGGGAGATGTACCTCCCAGGGAACCAGGTACTACCAACATAGGGCAGCCTAGTAGTCCGGAGCCTTCTACAAAGCAGCCTAGCAGTCCCTGTGAAGACAAAGACAAGAAGGAGGTATGTTCCTGAATTAATGGATGTTCTTGGGGTTGCAAGGCTGTGGATTCAGGATAGCTGTTCAGAGTTAAGGAAAAAGTAAGATCAAGTTTTGTTTTCTGATTTGTCTCTTGGTATTCATAAAGTTCTCTTTTGCATCTGCAAATCATTTAGAATTGTGACTTTCAAACTTCACTAGGTATTAATAATAGATTTTACCTTACTATTTTGTTTGTAAATGTAAGATAAAACTCGGAACAAAAAATTTTCTTTACACCTATTAGCCATTTACTATTCAGTGTCTCTAGTATTTATTTCATTAAATGCTGGTTGTGGCTTACTAAAATTTCTCAGTCCGCTGAGTTGCTGCTTGCAGTCTGAAAACTACTTTTGGAAATATTTTCTCCATACCTTTTCTTTTATACTTGCTGCTGCTGCTAAGTCTCTTCAGTCGTGTCCGACTCTGTGCGACCCCATAGGCGGCAGCCCACCAGGCTCCGCTGTCCCTGGGATTCTCCAGGCAAGAACACTAGCGTGGGTTGCCATTTCCTTCTCCAATGCATGAAAGTGGAAAGTGAAGTCGCTCAGTCGCTCAGTCGTGTCCGACTCTTAGCGACCCCATGGACTGCAGCCTACCAGGCTCCTCTGTCCATGGGATTTTCCAGGCAGGAGTACTGGAGTGGGTTGCCATTGCCTTCTCTGTTTATACTTGCTATTCTAATTCAGACCCTAATCATGTTTTCTTATTTCTATCATCACAATATATTTTTAATTGCTCTTTGATAAAGTTGTAGCTCTCCTGTTATTTTTCACATTCTCCAGAGTTGCTTTTCCAAACTGCAAGTTTGATCACCTCAGAAGCATAATTTACTTCCTATTTCTCTTGGATTATGTTTTAAGGTTTTTATAACTTGGTCTCTTTTTCTGTGTTTTCCTATACTTTATCCTAGTTTTTGTTACTCACGTGCCATGTTCTCAGTTTTTTCCCTTTAATGTAGTTATTTTTAAAGGGTAAAGTCAGTCACTTTGGGAAGTTGCTTTATCTTTACATTTAAAAATATTCTTCTGCAGTCAGCATGTTATAGTGGTTGTTGTGAACTAATAGTACATTAGATTGCATTGTTTTTTTCTAGATTATATGACTTTTGAGATTATTATAGACTCTGTTTTCATATGTTTTTAACTGTATTTTGTACTGTGTGATTATTGAATGAATGTGACTGCCTGTGGTGAGGAAAAGGTGTTTCATTGGAAGGGGTGTTGGGACCTTACAGATGATAGGAAGTTTTGGTGCTTACATTATCCCTACCCCTACTCTCTTTTCCACTCTTAGAAATCTGCAGTTCGACCTAGTCCCTCTCCGGAAAGGAGCAACACAGGGCCAGAACCACCGGCTCCCACTCTGCTCCTTGCTGAGCAACATGGCGGCTCCCCACAACCCCTTGCAACAACCCCCTTAAGTCAGGAGCCAGTGAACCCCCCTTCTGAGGCTTCTCCAGCCCAGGGTCATTCACCACCTAAGTCTCCTGAGAAACCTCCCCAATCTTCTTCAGAGAGCTGCCCACCATCCCCTCAACCTACCAAAGTTTCTCGGCATGCCAGCTCTTCCCCTGAAAGCCCTAAACCGGCACCAGCTCCTGGGTCCCGCCGAGAGAGTTCTTCTCCTGCATCCAAGAGTCGCTCTCATGGCCGAGCAAAACGGGCTAACTCACATTCTCATACTCCTTCCCGTAGGGTGGGGAGGTCCCGTAGTCCTACCACCAATAAGAGGGGGCGGTCTCGGTCTCGAACCCCTACCAAGAGAGGGCATTCTCGGTCCCGGTCACCTCAGTGGCGTAGATCACGTTCTGCACAGAGGTGGGGACGATCTAGAAGCCCCCAGCGACGTGGCCGCTCTAGGTCTCCTCAGCGGCCAGGCTGGTCCAGGAGCAGAAATGCACAGAGAAGAGGCAGGTCTAGATCAGCAAGACGAGGCAGGTCACACTCTAGATCCCCTGCAACTAGGGGCAGATCTCGTTCTAGAACACCTGCCCGGAGAGGCAGGTCTCGGTCTAGAACACCTGCCAGGCGGAGGTCACGATCTAGAACACCCGCCAGGCGGAGGTCACGATCTAGAACACCCGCCCGGAGAGGCAGGTCTCGGTCTAGAACACCTGCTAGGCGCAGATCTAGGACCCGATCACCTATACGACGGAGGTCTCGTAGTAGATCACCAGCCAGGAGAAGTGGCAGGTCACGTTCCAGAACCCCAGCCAGGCGTGGGCGCTCACGCTCTAGAACACCAGCAAGACGAAGTGGCCGGTCACGCTCTAGAACGCCAGCTAGACGAAGTGGCCGGTCACGCTCTAGAACCCCAAACAGGAGAGGGAGATCACAGTCTAGGACACCAGCAAGACGGGGAAGATCCCATAGTAGAAGCCTAGTTAGACGGGGAAGATCTCACTCTAGAACACCACAAAGAAGGGGCAGGTCTGGCTCATCATCAGAGCGGAAGAACAAATCCCGCACATCACAGAGAAGGAGCAGGTCCAACTCAAGTCCAGAAATGAAGAAATCGCGGCTTTCTTCTAGGCGGAGCAGGTCTCTCTCTTCACCAAGGTCCAAAGCAAAATCCCGTTTGTCTGTGAGGCGAAGCCTTTCAGAGTCCTCTCCGTGCCCTAAACAAAAGTCTCAGACACCACCAAGGCGCAGTCGCTCTGGATCATCCCAACGCAAAGCTAAATCCAGAACGCCACTGAGACGAAGTCGCTCTGGTTCTTCTCCGCCTGGTAATCAGAAATCTAAAACACCATCAAGGCAAAGTCATTCCAGTTCATCTCCTCAACCTAAAATGAAGTCTGGAACGCCACCAAGGCAAGGGTCCGTAACAAGTCCCCAGATAAATGAAGAGTCTGCAACGCCACAGAGAGGGAGCCGTTCGGAATCATCACCTGACCCTGAGGTGAAGTCTAGGACCCCTTCGAGACATAGCTGCTCTGGGTCTTCTCCTTCTAGGGTGAAATCTGGCACACCTCCAAGACGGAGCCGATCTGGGTCGTCATCTCCACAACCCAAAGTGAAGGCAGTAACATCACCAGTCCAAAGCCATTCTGGCTTCTCTTCTCCAAGTCCTAGTAGGATGACATCTAAAACACCTCCAAGGCAAAGCAGATCAGTGTCTCCATGCTCTAAGACAGAATCTAGGTTGTTGCAAAGACACAGCCATTCTAGATCTTCCTCTCCAGATACCAAAGTGAAACCTGGAACACCACCAAGACAAAGTCACTCAGGGTCTACTTCGCCGTGCCCCAAAGCAAAGCCCCAAACTCCACCAGGGCATAATCTTGGATCAAAGTCCCCATGTTCCCAAGAGAAGTCTAAAGATTCACTAGCACAGAGTTGCTCTGAATCCTTCTCCCTCTGTCCAGGAGTCAAGTCTAGCACACCACCCTCATTTCTGCAACAGAAAGGACAATCTCCAACTTCACCAGACTCCAGATCTGGTACTTCAAGCCCAGAAATGAGACCAAGTCATTCTGAGTCTCCATATCTGCAGAGCAAATCTCAAACACCTCCTAAGGGCAGCTGCTCTAGGTCCTCATCTCCAGTCGCTGAGCTGGCACCCAGATCTCCAACAAGAGGTGAATTGCCAGCAAGTCCTAGACTGAAATCCGAAATATCTCCAGAACAGAGCAGGTCCCAGTCTGACTCTTTCTCATATCCTGCCATAGACTCTAAATCTCTTCTGGGGCAGAGCAGATTAGAGCCTTCTGAATCAAAAGAAAAAACTGGCTTACTCCTGCAGGAGGATGTTAGTGCATCACCTCCAAGACTAAAAGACAAATTGAGTCCTCCTCCAGTGCAGAATAGGCCTGAGTCCTCACCAATACTCAGAGATACCCCTAGAACTCCATCAAGGGAAAGAGGTGGTGGTGTTAGGTTATCTCCAGATACAAAAGACCAAAGTTCTGCATTAGCTAAGCCAAGCCAAGATGAAGAATTAATGGAGGTAGTAGAGAAATCTGAAGAATCATCAAACCAAGTTCTGCCGCATTTGTCTCCAGAACGTAAAGAAACTGCTGGAAGTAATGTTGAATCATCTCCAGAAATAGAAAGGCCTGCTGTACCTTTGACTCTTGACCAAAGCCAGTTGCAGGCTTCTTCGGAAGAAGTCTCTGCAATGGCCTCAGCTTGGAGCGGGCCACACTTTTCTCCAGAACATAAAGAACTGTCAAACTCTCCTCCCAGGGAGAATAGCTTTGGATCACCTTTAGAATTTAGAAACTCAGGAGGCCCTGTTGCAGAAATGAATACTGGATTTTCTCCTGAGGGTAAAGATTTGAATGGACCTTTTCCTAATCAGCTAGAGACAGATCCATCTCTAGATGTGAAAGAACAATCAACAAGGTCCTCCAGACACAGCAGCTCTGAGTTATCCCCAGATGTGGTGGAAAAAGCAGGAATGTCTTCAAACCAGAGTGTGTCTTCACCAGTACTTGATGCTATACCCAGAACACCTTCAAGGGAAAGAAGTAGTTCTGCATCTTCTCCTGAACTGAAAGATGGCTTACCCAGAACTCCCTCAAGGAGAAGCAGGTCTGGGTCTTCCCCAGGACTTAGAGATGGATCTGGGACTCCTTCCAGGCACAGCCTATCTGGGTCGTCTCCCGGAATGAAAGATATACCTAGAACACCATCCAGGGGGAGAAGTGAATGTGATTCCTCTCCAGAACCAAAAGCTTTGCCTCAGACTCCTAGGCCAAGGAGTCGTTCTCCATCTTCCCCGGAGCTCAACAATAAGTGTCTTACCCCTCAGAGAGAGAGAAGTGGGTCAGAGTCATCAGTTGAACAGAAGACTGTGGCTAGGACACCTCTTGGGCAGAGACGTCGGTCTGGATCTTCTCAGGAACTCGATGGGAAACCCAGTGCATCCCCTCAGGAGAGAAGTGAGTCAGACTCTTCTCCAGATTCTAAAGCTAAGATACGAATGCCACTCAGGCAGAGGAGTCACTCTGGATCCTCTCCGGAGGTGGACAGCAAATCCCGGCCTTCTCCTCGGCGTAGCAGGTCTGGCTCATCCCCTGAGGTTAAAGAGAAGCCAAGAGCAGCACCCAGGGCACAGAGTGGTTCTGATTCCTCTCCTGAACCCAAGGCTCCTGCCCCTCGAGTCCTTCCAAGACGAAGCAGATCAGGTTCATCAAGCAAAGGCAGAGGCCCTTCTCCTGAAGGAAGCAGCAGTTCCGAGTCCTCTCCAGAACACCCTCCCAAATCCAGAACTGCTAGAAGAAGCTCTCGGTCATCACCAGAGCCCAAGACTAAGTCTCGTACTCCGCCGCGGCGTCGCAGCTCCCGGTCATCTCCTGAGCTGACTAGGAAGGCCCGGCTCTCCCGTAGGAGCCGTTCTGCGTCATCCTCACCAGAGACCCGCTCTAGAACTCCCCCAAGACGCCGAAGAAGTCCCTCAGTGTCTTCCCCAGAGCCGGCTGAAAAGTCGAGATCCTCACGCCGGCGGCGTTCAGCATCCTCTCCACGCACTAAGACAACTTCAAGGAGAGGCCGTTCTCCTTCACCAAAGCCTCGTGGGCTCCAGAGGTCCCGTTCCCGCTCGAGGAGGGAGAAAACCAGGGCCACCCGACGTCGGGATAGGTCTGGATCTTCTCAGTCAACCTCTCGGAGAAGACAGAGGAGCCGGTCGAGGTCTCGGGTTACTCGCCGTCGGAGGGGAGGCTCTGGTTACCATTCAAGATCTCCTGCTCGGCAGGAGAGTTCCAGAACCTCCTCTCGACGTCGCAGAGGTCGCTCTCGGACACCCCCAACCAGTCGGAAGCGTTCCCGCTCACGCACATCACCAGCACCATGGAAACGCTCCAGGTCTCGGGCTTCTCCAGCTACCCACCGGCGATCCAGGTCCAGAACACCCCTGGTTAGCCGAAGGAGGTCCAGGTCTCGAACCTCACCAGTCAGTCGGAGACGATCCAGGTCCCGGACATCAGTGACTAGACGAAGATCCCGATCAAGAGCTTCGCCCGTGAGTCGAAGGCGATCTAGGTCCAGAACACCACCAGTAACCCGCCGACGTTCAAGGTCGAGAACACCGACCCGCCGGCGTTCCCGTTCTAGAACGCCACCAGTGACTCGAAGAAGGTCCAGATCTAGGACTCCACCAGTAACCAGAAGGCGATCTCGAAGCCGAACCTCCCCTATCGCTCGCAGAAGATCGAGATCCAGAACATCCCCAGTCACCCGAAGGAGATCACGATCTCGCACTTCTCCAGTAACTCGAAGGAGGTCTCGCTCGCGAACCTCTCCAGTGACACGCCGCCGATCGAGGTCCCGAACTCCTCCAGCTATTCGGCGCCGCTCCAGGTCTCGAACCCCATTGCTGCCACGAAAGCGCTCTCGAAGTCGCTCGCCACTTGCTATTCGCCGCCGTTCCCGATCCCGTACTCCACGAACAACTCGGGGCAAACGGTCCTTAACAAGATCTCCTCCGGCCATCCGCAGGCGTTCTGCCTCTGGAAGCAGTTCCGATCGATCACGTTCTGCTACTCCTCCAGCAACAAGAAACCATTCTGGTTCTCGGACACCTCCTGTAGCTCTCAATAGCTCCAGAATGGGCTGCTTCAGCCGTCCTAGCATGTCACCAACTCCTCTTGACCGCTGTAGGTCACCCGGAGTGCTTGAGCCCCTCGGCAGCTCCAGAACACCCATGTCTGTCCTGCAGCAAGCTGGCGGTTCCATGATGGATGGTCCAGGTCCCCGAATTCCTGATCACCCGAGAGCATCTGTACCTGAAAACCATGCTCAGTCAAGAATTGCACTTGCCCTGACGGCCATCAGCCTTGGCACTGCTCGGCCGCCTCCGTCCATGTCTGCCGCTGGCCTTGCTGCGAGAATGTCCCAGGTTCCAGCTCCAGTGCCTCTCATGAGTCTCCGAACGGCCCCTGCAGCCAGTCTTGCCAGCAGGATCCCTGCAGCCTCTGCAGCAGCCATGAACCTGGCCAGCGCCAGGACACCTGCCCTCCCCTCAGCAGTCAACTTGGCTGACTCCAGAACACCAGCTGCAGCAGCAGCCATGAACTTGGCCAGCCCCAGAACAGCGGTGGCACCTTCGGCCGTGAACCTCGCTGACCCTCGTACTCCCACAGCCCCAGCTGTGAATCTAGCAGGAGCCAGAACCCCTGCTGCTTTGGCAGCTCTGAGTCTCACGGGTTCTGGCACAGCTCCAACTGCTGCAAACTATCCGTCCAGCTCCAGAGCACCCCAGGCTCCAGCCCCTGCAAACCTGGTGGGTCCTAGGTCTGCACATGCCACAGCACCTGTGAATATCGCCAGCTCAAGAACCCCTCCAGCCTTGGCCCCTGCAAACCTCACTAGTGCTAGAATGGCTCCAGCCTTGTCTGGTGCAAACCTCACCAGCCCCAGGGTGCCCCTCTCTGCCTATGAGCGTGTTAGTGGGAGAACCTCACCACCACTCCTTGACCGAGCCAGGTCCAGAACCCCACCAGGGGGCCCAGGCTCCAGAACCCCGCCATCTGCCCCAAGCCAGTCTAGAGTGACCTCTGAGAGGGCTCTGTCTCCTGCTTCTAGAATGGTCCAGGCTCCCTCACAGTCTGCTCTTCCTCCAGCTCAAGATCGGCCTAGGTCCCCTGTGCCATCTGCTTTTTCTGACCAATCTCGATCTTTGCTTGCCCAGACCACCCCTGTAGCAGGGTCGCAGTCCCTTTCCTCTGGCACGGTGGCAAAGACCACGTCCTCTGCTGGTGACCACAATGGCATGCTCTCTGGCCCTGTCCCCGGGGTGTCCCACCCAGAGGGTGGGGAACCACCCGCCTGTGCCGGGGCCCAGCAGCCTTCCACACTGGCTGCCCTGCAGCCAGCCAAGGAGCGGCGGAGTTCCTCGTCCTCCTCGTCCTCCAGCTCCTCTTCCTCCTCGTCGTCGTCCTCGTCGTCCTCGTCCTCCTCCTCTGGCTCCAGCTCTAGTGACTCGGAGGGCTCTAGCCTTCCTGCGCAACCTGAGGTAGCACTGAAGAGGTGAGGGGACTTGTAGAACTCTTGTACGGGGAAGGCTTCGGGGATGGTTGGTGGGAGTGGGGAGGGAGAAGCCCTATCCAGAGGTTCTTTGCTCTTTGAGAGGAGGTATGGGACCCTGACCCTTAAGATGGGGGTAGAAGAGAATGCTGGGGTGGGGGTTAAAGGGGGGAGGGATGGGACAGGTAAAAGTCTCCGAAGGTTAATTCTCTAGAGGATAATGATAAGTTTTCCGTCTCTACAGAGGACAGAACTAGAGGAAATGGACTTAATTTTACAGCAGGAGGGATGGCAGTTAGACCTCAAGAGGAACTCCCTGGGCTGGAAGGATCTTCAGAGGTCATCCTATCCCTCTCCCTGCCTCCAGGCAGGACGGCCCCTCCCCCAGCCAACCCGCACACACAGTGGCCTCCCCAAGCTGCGGCTCTCCTCTCCGAGGACGGAGACCACCCAGCTCGGCTTCCACACCTGAGCCCAGGGGCCTTATTCCTCCTTCAGGGACATTCTTGAGGTTTAACCTTGATCCCTTTTGCTGCGGGCCCCAGCCTGTTGCTTGTGTTAGCAGTTGTTGGGTCGGCTGGGGCCACGCTCTCCAGAGAATGCGCTCACAGGCTCCCGGCTCAGCTCTCAGTTCAGAGAGCTCCCAGGGCCTTCCTCAGCACCCCTCCCCCACTGCCGTTCCTCCAGGCCAAGGAAGGTAGGGTTGGGGCTGGGGCAGCTCGTCTCCACGTGACACCCTCTTCTCCCACAGGGTCCCCAGCCCTGCCCCAGCCCCCAAGGAGGCTGTTCGAGAGGGCCGTCCTCAGGAGCCAGCCCCAGCCAAGCGGAAGAGGCGTTCTAGCAGCTCCAGTTCCAGCTCCTCCTCCTCCTCTTCATCATCCTCCTCCTCTTCCTCCTCCTCCTCTTCCTCCTCCTCCTCCTCTTCCTCATCCTCTTCTTCCTCCTCTACTTCTTCCTCTCCCTCCCCTGCTAAGCCTGGCCCTCAGGCCTTGCCCAAACCTGCAAGCCCCAAGAAGCCACCCCCTGGCGAGCGGAGGTGAGTGCTGCCTTGCTGGACACAAGGGTGGGGTGTGACCCTGGGTGTGTCTGCTCGTACAGGAGGAGTTGGGCTCTCCTCTCCCTGCCTGCTCCTCTTGTGCCCTGTGCTGGCGGAGGGCTGCGCCATCCAAGCGGGTGCGTGAGCCAGAACTGGGGAGTCCTAGATTCCTTCCTCTCCCTGCCCGTGACATACAGCCTGGTCCCAGGTCCCAGGGATTCTAGCTTTTAAGTCAGCCTGTTACTGTTACCAGGGCTCTGGTCTGGCCACCGTCATCTTCTCCCGACTCTGTCCACAGCCTCTTCCCTGTCTCCCTGCCTCCACGCCATTCTCTTCCACATGTAGCCAGAGGGATCTTTCTAAAACCGCACATCTGGTTACTCCCTTCACTCCACAAATCCTTCCGGGACGCCCTGTGGCCTGCAGGATAAAGCCCCACCTCTGCGGGAATGGCGTGTGAGGCTCTTCACCAACTGGCCTTGCCTGCCCTGTGTTCTCCTCTCCTGCCCGCCCCCACACATGCCCTGTGCTCCAGCCACACTCAACAGCGCCTTGCAGTCTAAGGAGAACCCCATGCCTTTGGACATGCTGTTCCTCCTGCCTGGAATTCCCTTGTCTGCCTGGTGAACTCGTTCTGCAAGACTCCGCTCAAACAGCACCTTCGAGAAGACTGCCCTGCCCCTTCCCTGCCCTGCCCTTGTCTTCCCTCCCCTGGGTCCCCAGACCCCGTGTACCTCCTGTGTACAACTGTGGGGCTGCTTCCCACACATGGGGCCCAGCGAGCCTCCCTTGGCCTCCCTTCACCATCAGACTGAGCCCCTCCAAGGGCAGGGACTGTCTTTATCTTTGCGTCCCCCGCTGCACCCTGTGCCCCGCCTGTTGGGGGACTCGGTGGATGGTGTGCGGGCGGATGGGTGAGTGAGCGGATGAAGGTGGGTCTGAGGTTGGCCCTGTGTGGTATGAGGTTTGGCGGTCAGGACCTGGGGTGGGATGGGGGTGGTCCTGAGTGTTGGCTGCTGGGTTTGGAAGAGTGTGGCACTATGGCGACCTGCTCTGATCCCCAGGTCCCGCAGCCCCCGGAAGCCAATAGACTCCCTCCGGGATTCCCGGTCCCTCAGCTATTCGCCTGCTGAGCGCCGCCGCCCCTCACCCCAGCCCTCGCCGCGGGACCAGCAGAGGTACAGTTACCACTGTGCTCTCCTGCCAGTAGCCCGGTCTAGCAGCTGATTTCTGCAGAGTGAAGCTTTAAGGCTCCAGGGTACCAGGTGTTGGTGATGTGCTGTGTGTGGTCTCATGACGCTTCTCCATTGCAGCAGCAGTGAGCGGGGTTCCCGGAGAAGCCAGCGTGGGGACAGCCGCTCCCCAGGTCACAAGCGCAGAAAGGAGACGCCCAGCCCCCGCCCTGTGCGGCACCGCTCCTCAAGGTGAGTCCTTGTCACACTCCAGGGCTGGGCACACTGCTGACCGCCGCGGGGCTGCTTGGGCCTTTGCATTGATGATTCTCCTCTGTTTCAGGTCTCCGTGAATCCTTTCAGGGGAATTCCATCCTGCCCCAAGTTCTGGAGCTGCGGGGCATGCCCTTCTTTTTTCCCAACAGAGCTGGGGGAAGGGGTCCTTGTCTGCCTTCCCCCCCAACCCTGGCAGCATCCCGTTGGGGAGGGCTCCCTTATTTCCCTCCCTCCTTTTTTTCTTTGTTCTGTGAAATGTTAATCTCTGTGAGTTTTTCCTGGTTCACATGTTTTGGGGGGTTTGGGGTGGGTTGGGAATGAGAATGGGATTTGTGGGAGGGGAGGATATGGTTTGGGACTCCCAGGTTTTGACTCAGAAAGGACTTCGGAGGCACTGCCCCCCTTGAACCCCGAGTTCCTGCGGGGGGGATGATGGTTTGGAACTTGTGGACCTGTGTGAGTTACACCCAGAAGGAAGGGGAGTTGAAATCAGTTGGCTCCTCCTGGCCTCCCAGTGAGGTTGTGGCCCCTCCCCCCAACTTTTCTTCACGTTTCTTAAAGGCATTTTGGTTTTTTAAAATCTGTACAGCAAGAGCAACTTTTTCTGTCAAATAAAAATGAGAAATGCAGGAATTGGGTCTACAAACTTTATTGGGGGTGGGAGGGCTAGGAGAGGAGCTGCCTTTGCATTCTGGCTGTGTCCCCTGCCCCCAAAGTGGGGCTGCCCTGAAGAAACAAAGCGGGATACCTTTTTGTCCCCAGGCTGAGAAGGCTGGGCTAGAGGCTGAGGGTGGGCCACACACCAGGGAGGGGCATGCCTGAGTCAGGAGAGGGTGTGCAGAAAGAAGCAGCAACCAGGTGGACACCCAAATCTTTTATTGAGGGGACAGTTGGGGGAGGCCTCTCACTGCACAGCCTGTTCGTTGGCGCTGCTTCCTGAGTCCTGTGGCTTCATCACGTCCGGCAGCTCAGGTGGGCTAGAGAAAGGCTCGATGCGCAGGGCCTCGAATGCCTCATCTGAGGGAGAGAAAAGGGGTCCTCGCTGGAGTTGAGGTGGCCTCCGCTTCGGGGACCCTCTTCCTTACTCTGTCTCCCTGAGTAAGCCTCTGGGCTGATCTGCACCCGCCTACAATCTCCCCCATTCCCTTCACGACATTATATTGCTCCACATGTTCCCACATCAAACTTTTTCTTGCTTTGCCCTCTGCCACTTAGAATGGCTGCTGCCTCCAGGCACCCAAGGGCATTCAGATACCACCTCTTCCCTCTTCAGAGAAACCTTCCCCAGGCACCCTATATAGTCCCTCTGTGTTCCCAACGCCCAGGACACACAACCACTGATTGGGAATGCCCTGTTTCTCGTGACCACTGCTCTACTAGGAACAGCGGGTCCCAGGAAGCTTTCCCTGTCTTGTTCTTGCTGTGACCTCAGCACAGAGCAAATGAACTGCATTTTTTCTTCTGCATGAAAAACCTCTCAACCAATTAGGCTCCCTGGCTAATCGGCTGAAACTGGCCTCTAGTGGAGAGATGACCTACTAGGAGCTGGAGATGCTAAACATCCTGCAATGCGGAAGACAACCTCCCCCAGAATCATCCAGCCCCAATGTCAACAGTGCTAAAGACACCTGGCCCAGCTTAATAACCAATTCATCTTCCAAGACACAAATCTGAGTCTTATCACCTCTCCCCATTCTTTGGAGACGGTCTGAAAGTTGCCATATAACACCTGACACTTGCCACACCTCCCTATCTAAGCAGCCACTTTGGTGGGGTAGGGAGACAACCTGCCCCACCCCACCCCCAACCCAAGAAATGCACTTTTGTGAGTAGAATCAGCCTGTCTTCAGTCCACACCACAGCCCTCATCAAAACGGCTATTCCATACCTGAGGTGCTGCCACCCAAGGCGCAGTCACAACGTATGCCACAACTGGGGGTCATGGGGAAAACCAACCACCTTACTGCACTGTGAGCGTGTCCACCTGCAAGATGGCTGAGGTGCTGCCGGTCCATAGAGTGCCTTTGTTCAAGTCAGAGGAACAGATACCTTCTCTTGGATGCATGCAGATGCTTGCAGCCTGGCCTAGCTTAGGAAGAACACACGTACTACCTGCCTCAGAGAACACCTTTAGAGAGCACTGCATCTGCCTGCCCATTACTGAGACTCAAGGGAACCCACATAAAGGCCCCTAGAACTGCCTTTTCCTGAGCACTTGTGGGGCCTGGGTGCACAGGGGCTCACCCCCTCGCTGTGAGGCTGGTCCCGGCATCATACTCCTTTTTGGAGACCACCCCAGTCTGGAAGGCACCGGGCATGATGTAGCTGTCCAAGGACACAGCTGCTACAGCTTCACTTGCTTTGTCCTCAGAACAGGATATTTGTGAGGCTAAAGGTAACTGAGGCTATATGCTCCCTCCTGAGCCCTCGCTAAGATTTCTTACAAGCTACAAAAATAAACTTGTAACTTCATCCAGATTCACCAGCTCCTGGGTCTACAGCTGTGAAAAGACCCTATAACTTCTGTTTAAATTTTCTGAAACAAAGGATAAAATTTAAATCTTGAGAAAAGAGATACACTGGAGCAACATAAACAACCCCCACCACTCAGGTATCTAAGCTTTGGTCAGGGTGGCACGTGGTTGAGGAACGTACTGGCTCTGAGGGCAAGAAAGGGCAGGATCCATCTAACCTCTGCAGGCTCAGCTCACTCATCCTTAAAATGATCCTGATAAAAGTCTGCCCAGTACAGAGATGCACCATGGAGACAGCAGGTGGCATGGCACCCAGCTCAAACAAGGTCCCAGCAGCCTGCATCTGGACTGGGGGGTCCCCACGTGACTGCCAGCAAGCCTGGGCATCCAAAGCTCCCAAATGGGAATGGCAGTGCTTACCCCTCAGGGCTGGCCAGAGGACTGGATCGGACAATGGAAATAAAATGCAGACTGCAGGGCCAGGCCCTTAGTCCTCTGTAAATGTAAGCCAGTACTGTGACTAAGGATCTTTGAATCTTCCAAGAAATGGGCTTTAGTTTCCACAAGCATCTCACATGCTTCACACTGCTTGTAGTGGAGAAGCAAGCACACTATCTATTGCTTATATCTGATGAGGGGGGACAGGGTTTAAGAGGCTTGGAGGAACAGCTGCAGGCTCCCTGAACACCCCTTTCACTGGCCATTTCCACACTGTCACTGCCCCTCTCACCTGCCCTGAAGGCTAGCCCCACAGTGGCGGGGGCCTGAGGCCGTGCTGTCTGGCTGGTGAAGCCACACTCGCCCAACGTCTTGCCGTCATCCAGAAGCTGGTCGTCCTGAGGAGAGAGGAAGGCAGGGTCTCAGGAGAGGCCCCAGAAGAGGCAAGTCACAAAGACTTCTCTGGTCAATACCTACATTCAAAGTCAGAAGAGGGAAGAGAGACAGCCCCAAGTAGAGCCCAGAACCACCCCAGAGTATGTAAGTTTCCAGGGCTACACCCAAGACTTTCCATATCAGAATCTCCCAGGATAGGGCTCTGGAATCTCCCCCGCTCCCCACCCCACCCACTAACTCTAAGGTGAATGCAATTCCAAGTGCCAGTGAACCAATCTGGCCACAGGTAGAGCTGGTTGCACCCCAGCTCTACCATCTTGGACTAACAGGTTTCTCTTTTTGATGTGAAGTTTTCTTATCTGTAAAATAGAAGTTATTGGAATTCCCAACTCATAGGGCAGCCAAGAGGCTTCAATGAGCAAAGGCTACACAGTGCAACGAACTCAAGCAGCAGGAAGGGTCTTTATCACAGAAATCCTAGTAGATAAGGGAAAAAAGCCTTTACAGACTAAGGGAGTGGAGCAAAAGATCAGTTTCCAGGCAGCAGCAGATCAATGCACTTAGGTGAGCGACCTCTTGCTGCCAGACCTGAAAGAGGGACCGACACTCTGGACTGCCCCGAAACGCCAAACCCCAAGCCATCCTTGCTGAATAACTGCGATTGGTTTGTAAGGGGAAAGGGGGTAGGGCGCGGGGCTTTTAGAACATCACCAGTAAGCTGAGGAGTAATAAACAGTTGTTGAGGGAAGAAGTGGTGGGACCTGACTCATCTCAACACCCTCCGTTTCTTTACGTTTCTTTACATTAAGGAGTGTCTGGGCCGAGGGGCGAGTGATATAAGAGCATCGCGGCTGGAATCCTGACTGCTAACGACCTTGGGTTGGTCAAGAGGCCACCTCCGAGCCTCAGTTTTCTTCACGGCCGAGCTAGGAAGTCAAGAGCCAGAACGTCGCAGGGGGACCGCTGTAGGAATGAGATGAGACGCCGGCCCTCGGCGCTCAGCACAGGGTTTGGCGCGAGCCGCTCACGCCCTCCTGATGGAGAACCCCAGTGCAGCGAGCGCTATCGGGGCTTCACCTCCCCGAGTTCGAGCAACGGCCCCACGCTGGGGAGTTCCGGCCCGCGGCGGCCGGTCGCCGATGTTTACATCAACGACGCTGCCGCCGTGCGCCCACGGGCGCCTGCAGCCCCCAAGCGCCCGGAACCTACGGGACCGCACCTTGTACAGCCGCTGCTCATCCGGCGGCCGCTTGAGGATACCCTCGACGATGCGCTTCAGCTCGAACACGGTGCTCGACTCCTTGGCGTCCGTGAAAATGGTGGTCTTGTGGCGCCGGATCATGAGGAACACGTCCTGGGGGCGGCAGGCCGGCGTGAGCGCGGAGCCGGGCCCCCACCCCTCCCCCGCGCGGCCCCGCGGCCCCGGCCCCGGCCCCGACCCGGGCCCCGGCCCGGCGCCCCTCCCCCCGCGCCCGCTCACCATCGCGGCGGCTGCCTCTCCCCCTCGACGCGCCGACGCGGCCGCGCTCCGCCCCGTTCCCGGCAGCCCGCGCGCCGGCCCCAGCGTACCCTGCGCCCGACGGCCCCGCCCCGTGCCGCCATTTTAAGTAATCCGCCAAGGGGGCGCTCCGACCGAGTGTCTGGCCGCCATCTTGGCCCCGTGGCGCGGGCGGGGCCGGTTGGCGGAGTGATGGAGGAGGTCGGAGTCGGGCGGGGACCGAGCGCGGGAGGGACTCTGGGCGGTGGAGCCATCTTGGTTGTGGCAAAGGCGAGGTCCCCGTGTTGATGCAGTGAGGCGGATGCCTGGGCGCAGGTCCATCCTTCTTGCAGGGAATACAGGGCTGAACTTCCCAAGTGTAGGGTGCCTCACGCGCCAAGGAGAGTGTATGAATGATACGTCTTGGTCATCGCGGCGCCAAGACAGTCACAACACAGAGAGACCTGGGCCGCCATAGACCTGTATTCATCACAGTCAGACCTGGTAGTCTGACTCATGATTATGGGACTCCCTGGTAGCCATTTTGAGGAGGTGTTAAATTCTGGATCTTTCGGCCACCGTATCAGAAAACTGTACTGTTTCCCCGCCCTAGCCTAGGTTGTGAGGATTATTTAAACCAGTTTTGTGGGGCTTTAGGATTATTTAAACCAGTTTAGCGGGTCCTATAAGGACCTTTGGATGCTGTTGTTGGTGTGAGGCAGTGTGAAAGCAGCTCTTTGCAGGAAACTGCCCTCAGCAGGAAGCTCCTTTTCTTGTCACTTTAGCAAAGCTAAATTGTAAACAAGTTTTGAACCAGCACACACATCCCTTCCTTGAAACCATGCTTTACCCATCCCTGGGCTAAGCACACCTTACGAAATTTTAATCGCACAATATCTTGCCATATTAGTTATTTCTGCAGATCAAAAAAGGAGAAATGAAGACTTCAGCAGGTGACTGGATTGCTTCTCTAGTCTCTAATTCAGTAATCTGAACAAACTATGAACAAGATAGCCTCTAGAGGAAGAGTACAAGAAGTTAACTACGTGGGTGAAACAGGAGGGAAGCAGGCAGGGCACAAGCTTTGAAAGAATGACATAACCAGAGGGCGTAACATAAACTGATTAGAACCAAATGGGTCCAAGATGGCAGACAAGTCAAGTTGACTAGACCTTGCTTCTCAGTATAAACTAATTGTAACACAGGCGCAAGCTAATGTGAGCCACCATGACACTTTGACCCTCAAAGACCTCAAAGGTTGACCCTCAAAGACCAAAAAGTGGGCAGTGGCTCAACTCCTGGAAATCTCCACCCCCTCCCCAAAATAGTTGGAATAATCCTCCCACTCATTAGCCTGTCCCTGGAGTAGGAAATGTCAACCCACTCCAGTATTCTTGCTGGAGAATCCCATGGACAGACTAGCCTGGCAGGCTACGGTCCATGGGGTCGCAGAGTCAGACGCAACTAACACTAACACATTAGCATATGAAATTACCCAACCCATAAAAAGTAACTACACCGTATATCAAGACCACAACACTCACCCTCTGCGATGCCCTGCTCGCTATGGAGTGTTGTTTCTTTCTGAATAAATACATTTCTTAGCTACCACTTTGTGTCTCACTGAATTCTTTCTGATACGAGGTTCATTAGGTCTTGAAACCAGGTCTGTGATCTCAGTTGGAAGACTATTGGTTTTGGCTGGGTTCAAGTCCCAATCTTGAGAGTTCAAGTCCCAAGCAACGTTTTGGCTCATTTGGAGCCCCAGCACATGGGTTCAAGTTCCAATCTGAGGTAAACAGTTTCATGACAATTCTGACTCCAGATCTCAAGGACTAACTGAGATTTCTTCCCTTTAAAAGTTTTTGGGGGAGTTTGAGTCCACCATCTCCCCAGATTGCCAGCATTCTGATTAAAAGTACTTTTCTTTTGCCACCAACATTTGTGAGTATGTAATTGATTTTGTGAGTGGCAAGCAGTAGGACTTCCATTCGATAACTAATTAGGCCATTGAACAGCCTAACTTGTTAGAAGCACCATGCATGGCCAAAGTTGGTGTTCAGTCTTCCCAGGCAGAGGGTGCCCTGGGCACCTACCTACTCTTCTGCCCAGGTCTACTCTGGATCCGGAAGGGCATGTGGACTTGGTTTCCCTGTCTGGCCACCCCTCATCCCTACTAACAGCCTAGGGCTTCCTCCTTGGACACTTTCCTGTGTCCCAAATGGCAGTTACGCTAGAGCAAGGCAAGGAGGCTTTTCTCGCAACCTCTCTCAGGGAGAAGGAGAATCTCATCTGTGTCGCTGCTGGCATGTGCCAGAGAGGCATGCTGTGGCACCCAATGAGAAATGAGCCAGTGATGATCCTGGATGCTGAACAGCTCAGCAGTTACTGAGGCCACAAATGGATAATTCTTTAGAGTGGGTGGAACATGAAGATGATGCTGCTTTGGCCCTGAATCAGGTTGCTGGCTAGCCAAGCAGGCTCTAGGCTCAGACCCGCTGAGATTCAAATCCTTGCTCTGGCACTGAGTGTGCAGCCTTGGGCAGTTAACCTCACCAAGCCCAGTGTCCACCTCTCTGAAGTGGCAGAATAGCTGTTTGTAGTTTGTGGAGCATTACTGTAAGCAGATGGGGTGGGGGGTGTCCCTGGAGAAAGAGAAACTGGTGTGGTTTTATTGACAGAAGAGAAGCCATTTTTGGCCTGGGCCAAAATGTGATCTAATTTTGTGATCTAAGCCTGGCCTCAATGCAACCCCCTTTGTGAATGTGCATGTACCCTTAGCTTAAAACTCCCCCAATGCTGCTGTCCAGGGAGACACTGCTTTGGAAGAGATACCCAAAGTGTTCTCCTCACTTGCCGCAAATAATATAAATCCTTACTTCTTGGTTGTAAGTATCTTTTTGCTCGATACCCACCAAGAAGCAAACCCAGCTTTTGGGTAATATCAGCAAGAGTTAGCACTCAATAAATATAGATGTTCCCTAAGCTATAGCCATAGTTATAATTTTTGACTTCTGACTTCTGGCTCCTCAGGAGTCCTCTGAAGCCCCTTTCTTTCCTGGGTCTCCTCCCTCTCTAGGCCTCAAGGCAGCCCTTCCCCTCACATGGGATCTCTGTGTACCCTATGGTGCTGTGCTGGGTGGTTGGTTGCAAGAGGTAACTTCCGTCCTCGTGTCAATGAGTACAGTGACGCCTCCTGCAGGGAGAATGGGGTCAGGAGAGGCTTGAAGGAGGTGTAGAGGCTCAACCCCCAGCCCCCAGCTCTTTAGCTGGGTGCAGACCCTCCTACAGATGGCAGGTGATGCAGCTGGCCAGCTGCTCTTGCTTCCCTGCACAGGAAGTCCTCCCCGGTCCTTTCTGCCCTGTTGCTTCAACCACTCAAAGCTCACCATGGAAACTCTCCCGGGCTTCTAAACTAAGCATGTAGGATCTCGGCTGGTGGACCTTCTCCTTTGCTGTATTTAAATTTCTTAAAATGTTATTAATAAATAGCAATTGTCAGGGATTTCCCTGATGGTCCAGTGTCTAAGATTGTGTGCTCCCAATGCAGGGAGCTGGGGGCTTCCCAGGTGGCTCAGTGGTAAAGAACCACCTGCCAATGCAGGGGATATAAGAGATTTATACCTGGGTCGGGAAGATTCCCTGGAGGAGGGCATGGCAACCCACTCCAGTATTCTTGCCTGGAAAATCCCAAGGACAGAGGAGCCTGGCAGACTACAGTCCATGGGGTCACAAAGAGTTGGACACGACTGAAGTGACTCAGCACGCACGCACTGGGTTTGATTCCCTGGTTAGGGAACTAGATCCCACATCAGCCAAAGACCCAGCTAAGACCCAGCACAGCCAAATAAACAAAACACATATTAAAAATAAATAAATAGTAATTGTCAATCACTGCTAGCTACTAGTGTGTCTTTCATTGGCAGCATTTTACAACTATTTTCTATAAGGGAAGTGACATAACTCACTGTGGAATTTGAGTTGACGGCCCAGATTCAAATCTGCCTTCACCTCTTGCCTGCTGTGGGTCGTGGGGCACATAACCTAGTCTCTCGGGGCCTGTTTCTCCATTCATGAAATGGGAACACCTTCCAAGTGTTCAGAGATCAGTTGAGAGCCCACCAATGCCTGGCACAACCCGCGTGCTTGCTGGGCAGAACTGAGTCATTTTGACTCTCCCAACAGCCATAACGGGGCAGATGTTACCAGGTCAGATCACAGATGGGGAAACAGGTGCATCAGTACTTCTCGGAGAGGCTGGGCCATCTGGCCGCAGCGCTACCAACCGGAGCAGGTGAACGGCTAAAAAATACCTGCATGGACAGGAGCCCAGCATCCTGTCCCCGGCAAGGGTGGTTCTCAGGACTACTCTGAAAGCCCCTCCTGGTAGGTCAGGCTGGCTTTCTGAGGCCTGTGGGGACGGGGTGCAGCGTGAGACGGATGCTGGGCCCGGTCCACCTGTCACACACCCCCTCGGCCTCACTGACCTTGCTGATGGGCGGGATGCAGCGGCACAGGGTGCTGTGCCACTGAGCCTGTGGGGCACAGAGAAGCAGTGTAGCCTGCACTACAACTCCTGAGCCCTTGTCCTCTCTAGATCCCGAGAGCCACAACCGTGCCCTAGAGCCCGTCTCTGCAACAAGAGAAGCCACCGTAAGGGGAAGCTCAAGTACCCCAACCAGAGAAAGACTATACAGCAATGAACGCCCACCACAGCCAAAATTTAAATAAATAAATAAAATATATAAATTATACAGAAATAAATTACATATATATATATAAGAAACACTGAGCTCTGAATGGGGACCCATTACTTTGATCATGGCAGGCCCAAGACTGAGGCATCCTGGCTCTCAGTCCCTGGCTTGTTCTGGTCTCAATGCCTTGGGAGGTGTCTTGAGGATATTCTCTTGGCGGGCCCCAGGCTGAGGGCAGGATGGGAGGACAGCCAGCATTGCCCAGCCAGGGCTACTAGGACCCCACTGCGATGTGCTCACAGCCTTTCGCCTGGCCTGCTACAGCCAGCCTCTGCCCCCAATGGGCAGCCTAGAGGGGAGGCGGCAGCCTGGAGCTCCCTCGCTGTTCACAGACCCACCCTCTCTCCCAGCCAGGTCTGGCCCAGCAGCGACCACATGCTGCAGTCACTTTTTCCCCTGGGAGAAAACGAAAAAAAAGGAGGGGGAGTTCCCTGGCGGTCCAGTGGTAGGGACTCAGTACTTTCACCGCAGAGGGCATGGGTTCAATCCCTGGTTGGGGAACTAAGATCCCATAAGACACATGGAGTGGCAGAAAAAAAAAAAAAAGAAAGAAAAGGGAGGGAGCCATGGCTCAGGCCTGCGTGGGGCAGCCGCACTTGGCCCCGTCCAGCCAGGCTGCCCCTTCAGGGATAGCCTTCCTTGCCCCCCTGCCCCCCTTGCTCCTGTCACTTCCGGAGGTTGGAGTTTCTAGGTTTCGTTCAGGTTCTTGTTCCTTCTGTTGCTGTAGAAACTGAGCTCTGTCTATACAGACGGATGACCCTTGGCCTGGGGGTGAGATGGCAGAGAGGGGCGAGGATACCAGGTGCCAGAACGTGAGGGTGGTCAGGGAGCTGAAAGGGCATAGGCCGGTCTCCAGGTGCAGGCGGGGAAGGGAGGTCCTGGGCTGGGAAGCCCCAGACCCACACAGGGCACGGAATGGGGGAGTGGCAGAAAAAGCTAAGGACAGCAGAAGCTACGGCCACGCCTACCTGGGGGCCCCTCTTGGTAGAGGGTACTGATGCACCTGTTTCCCCATCTGTGATCTGACCTGGTAACAGACTCCTGAATGCATGGGAAGGGCAGGTCTGGTGGCTGCCACCTGCCTCCTGGGGCACCTTCACTACAGTGGGGCAAAATACGAGTTTTCTACTGCTACGGCAGATGACTACAAACACAGCAGCTTAAACACTAATTTATTACATCACAACTCTGTGGGTGGGCTCAACCGGGTTCCTGTTTAGGGTCTCACCAGGCTGAAACCAAGGGCATAGACTGTCAGGGCTCTGGTCTGCAGGCTGCGGGAGGAGTTGTTGGCTTCCAAGCTTGTTCAGGTTATTGGCCAGATTTAGTCCCTTGCAGCTGTCGCACCGAGGTGCTCCTTTCCCTACTGGCTGTCGGCCAGGGGCCGCCCTCAGCTCCTCACCACGTGGCCCCTCCATCTTCAAAGCTAGCAATGGACAATCATCTCCTTGGTGTTGGGTTCTGGTCCCATTTGTATCTCTCTGACTCCTTCCGGAAAAGAGGGGCACGCAGACCAGACCCAGCACTGAATCACTTGCCTGTCTTTGGGTGCCCTGGCTGGAGTTCAGGAGGGTAAATATGAGCAGGAGGGGAACAGAGGGAATGTGAGACCCCTAGACACACGGGAGGCTCCTGGAGGAGGGTTGGCAACTCGCATTTGGTGAGCTCCACGGAGGATGCTGGGGACAGACAGACAAATTGATGGATGGGTGGCTCCTTGGCTTTATCAGGCCTCTGAGCCTTCAGTCCAGAAGGGTGAGGGATGTGTCGGTCCCCAGACAGACCGGGCAGCCGAGGGACCCCAGAGTCTGGCTTCAGGTCAGTCACTGCATGGGATGTTGAGGTGAGCCTGAATCCAGGGGCTGTAAGTGGCCACATTGGTATAGACCCCTGGACGGTTGGGCAGAGCACAGCCCTTGCCCCAGCTCACCACACCCACCAGGATCCAGCGCCCAGACTTCATGCAGACCAGGGGTCCTCCAGAGTCACCCTGCAGGAGAAAGGAGAGCTTAGGTCCCAGCCCCCCAGGGACTCTGGGTCCCAGGCTGCCATCCCTCAGGGGTGCCTCTGGGTCGGGGTTCAGCACACTGAGCCTGGAGGTGGTACATCCTGGGTCCCAGGTCCTAAGGAGGTAAGGTGCTGGCCACAGGGGCGTGGGCTCCAGACATTCCGGGCAGCGTCTCGCACCTGGCAGGCGTCCTTCTGGCCCCCGACATAGCCAGCGCACAGGCTCCCTGGCAGCACTATGTGTTCTGCCCGGGGCACGTCGGTGCCCAGGTGGTAGAGGTGGTCACAGGTGTGAGCGTCCAGCAGTGGCACCCTCACTCCCTGCAAGGGTCGCCACTCTGGGAGTGGCACTGGAGGAGAAGGGGGAGGTCTAAGAGGCGGCAGAGACTTCTCAGGTGGCACTAGTGGTAAAGAACCCACCTGCCAATGTAGGAGACTTAAGAGATGTGAGTTTGATCCCTGGGTTGGGAAGATCCCCTGGAGGAGGGCATGGCAACCCATTCCAGTATTTTTGCTTGGAGAATCCCATGGACCGAGGCGGTCTGGTGGGCTACAGTCCATGGGGTTGCAAGAATCGGACACCCAGGAAGAGCCCGCAGAGGGTGGGAAAAGCCTCACCTGACAGCCCAGGGCTCCCTGGCCTTACAGAGAGGATGTCTGGGTCCCTGGAGGTCAGAGCGAGCTGGGGAGAGAGCCCCTGGCCCTCCCCTAGTGCCCCCGTGCCCTGCCCTCTGCCTCACCTCCTGGGCGGAGGCTGCCCCAGCCAGTGACCCAGCAGGGTGTGCCGGGCGGTGGGCGGGCTCCAGGCTCCGGCAGGCAGACGGGCTGAACTCGGGTGCTCAGGGGCGTCGGGCGGCGCAGCAGCAGCAGCGCCAGGTCCCCGTGGGCCCCGTCCTCCGAGTAGTCCGGGGGCAGCAGCACCCTCCGCACGGGCGCCAGGAGAGCAGGGGGCGAGCTGGGACCCAGGTGCAGCGCCCCGAGGCGCACGCGGTACTCAGCGGGCAGCGCCTTCCTGCGTGACGGGGGCGCTAGGTCTAACATTAAGGCAGCTTCCCCTCCAGCCCAGGAGCGCTCGTCCCCGTCGCCCTCTCTCTCAGAGCCCGGGGTGAGACCTGCGCGAAGTCTGGGCGCGGGGTCCCAGTGGGTGTGGGACGCTGGAGCAAGGGCTGGGCCCTGCCCAATCGCCCGGGGGTCTGTACAAACGTGGCCACTTACAGCCCCGGATCCAAGACCTTCCCTGGGTCTTGCTCCACCCGCCCCGGCCTGGCAAACCTCGAAGCGGAGCCCTAGGGGGAGGGGACCGTCCCTCGGTGGGGTCCGGCTGCCTGCTGACCTGGGGAAGCAGTGTGCCGCCGTCAGCACCCACTGCGGGGCGATGAGCGAGCCCCCGCACACGTGCGCCCCGCGGTGCTGGATGCTCGCCTGCCACGGCCACTCTCCGGCCCTGGCGTCCCGGCCGCCCACGATACGACTGGACACCCGAGGCTGCCCACAAGCTGGGAGGACAAGGGGACTGGGGGTGGGCAGAGCAGTGGGGGGCCGGGGAGGCGGATGCGGGCGGGGTTAGGGAGGCGGGTGGGGCCGGGGAGGCGGGTTGGGTAGGGCCGGGGAGTAGGGTGGGGCGGGTTTATGGACGGGTGGGGGCCGGGGGAGTCGGGTGGGGGCGGGGTTAGGGAGTCGGGTGGGGGCGGGGTTAGGAAGGGGTGGGGCCGGGGAGGCGGGTGGGGGCGGGGTTAGGGAGGGGTAGGCACAGGGGGTTTCCGCGGCTTCCTTACCTACATATCCCAGGGTCCCGGCTGCTCCTGGAGGTGGAAGCAGGGAAGGGACTGGATTACGGGTCTGGTGTCAGGTAACGGGGTGACGGGGAGGGCGGTCACAGATTAGGAAGGAGGGTGGAATGTATATGTCGCACTGACTTGATGCCAGATTTTTGTGCAATCGACTACCAGGATTAAACCCTCCCCAGAGCCCTGTGAGGTCGGGACTTAGACCCATTACACAGACGAGCACAACCAGATTCGGAGAGCCCAAGGTCAGTGACAGAGACAGCTTGAACCCTTGGAGCCAGTAGTGCGGGTGTGCTAGGTCACTTCAGTCGTGTCCGACTCTATTCAACCCCAGGGACTGTAGCCTGCTGGTCTCTGTTCATGGGATTCTCCAGGCAAGAATTCCTTCTCCAGGGGATCTGCCTCACCCAGGGATTGAACCCGCGTCTCCTGTGGCTCCTGCATTGAGGCAGACTCTACCGCTGAGTCACTGGGGAAGCTCTGGAGCCAAGAATGGGATGCCTGAACTTCCCTGGTGATCCAGTGGTTAAGAATCCACCTCCCAGTGCGGATTGGGAGACAGGTTCAGTCCCTGGTCAGGGAAAATCCTACATGCAAGGAGAGAAGCCACAGCAGTGAGAAGCCCACGTGAGGCAGCTAGAGAAAGCCTGGAAGGAGCAAGGAAGACCCAGTGCAGCCAAAAATAGAAAAAAGAGTAGGATGCCTTAGAGTGCTCTAGAGGAAGCAGGAAGGCTGGGCAGATGGAAGCCAAAGCTCCTGTGGTCAGCACCCCCAGCCCCGCCCCCACTCACCCAGCAGCAGTAGGAGCAGGACCTGGAGGGAGGAAGCCCACTTCATTCTGTCTTCAGGGCTGGGCCCGGTAAGGGTGGTGCTGCCCAGGACTAGCCTGGCTGGAGCCTGCCGAGAGAAGAGGAGGATCTAGCCCCCCCACCCTGAGCTCCTTTTGTCTTCCTTCAGACCCTGGTTGGTCCCAGAACTAGCCCTGTGGCCCACGCTCTATGCCCTATGCCCAGGCCCCAGGGACCACCCCTGCCCTCTCAAGTGCCGCATGATTTGGGCACCTTAGGTCTCCATTCAAGCCCTGGAGCCCAGCCCCTCCCCCATCTTGTATTTCCCTGATAGATGCCCCCCAACCCTGTTCTCCACAGACCCTGGATTCTTTTCTCACCCTTGCAGCTGGTGTCCTCCCTGCTAACTGGGCTGGGGGAGGATCTGGGGGCTTAAAAAGCCAGGAGCAGGGTGGGGGCCAGGAGGTAATTAAGGAGGTCAGGGCGGGGCTGCGGCTTCCTCAGTCCAGCCTTGAACAAAGATGCTTTGAACAGTGCTTTTGCCGTGGAAAGAAAGCGACACCTGGGTTTCTCGAAGGAAGCCTGGCTTGGGCCAAGGTGCACGGAACTGGGGCTGGGAGCCTGAGTCCAGCCAGGCAAGGATGGAGTAGCGGGGTGGGATGCATGGGATGGGGTGGGGGTGGGGGCCTGGACTGCTCCCACCTCCTGGAAAGGCTCCGAAATCTCCTTTTACCAAGTCAGTGCCCCACTCCAGCAGCCATCCACTTGGTTCCCCATCCTGGGGGCCTTCCTGTCCAGCACACCCCCTCCTTGGCCGTGTCCCAGAAGGAGGTGATGTGTGACAGGGGAGATCTGATTCATACCTGTTTGTCTCCCCTCCGTGAGGCAGGGACTGGGTCTCTGTCCCTGTCTTAGCTCAGGCTGCCAGGACAGAACACCACAGTGTCAGTCGCTCAGTCATGTCCAACTCTTTGCGACCCCATAGTCTGTCCATGGAATGCTCTAGGCAAGAATACTGGAGTGGTTTGCCACTGCCTTCTCCAGGGGATCTTCCCAATCCAGGGATTGAACCTGGGTCTCCTGCATGGCAGGTAGATTCTTTACTGTCTGAGCCCACAGACTGGGGGCTTAAGTTCCATTCTGGAGGCTGGACGTCCAAGAACAAGGAACTGGCCAGATGGGAGCCTCTTCTCTTGGCTTGTAGGGGGCTGCCCTGCCATGTCACTGAATGATCACATAGCCTTCTCTTTGTGTCTCCTGGGCATGAGGGGTATTGGGGGGGGAGGCGCTGCTGTCTTTTTTTCTTTTCTGGTTGTGCTGTGTGGCATGCAGGATCTTAGTCCCCTGACCAAGGATTGAACCCAGGCCCCCAGCAGTGGAAGCATGGAGTCCTAACCACTGTACTGCCAGGGAAGTCCCCTGGTCTCTCTTTCTAAAAAAAAAAATTATTTATTTATTTATTGGCTGTGCCGGGTCTTGGTTGTGGCATGTGGGATCTAGTTCCCTGACCAGGGGTCGAACCTGGGCCCCCTGCTTTGGGAGCTCAGAGTCCCAGCCACTGGACTATCAGGAAAGTCCCTGGTATCTCTTTCTATAAGGACACTAATAAGTCCACCCTATGACTTCATTTAATTACTTCCAGAGTCACTGGGGTTAAAGATTCAACGTATAAATTTTGGAAAGTTCACAGATGTTCTTCCTAGGTGGCTCGGTGGTAAAGAACCTGCCTGTCAACGAAGGAGACGCAGGAGACACAGGTTCCATCCCTGGGTCAGGAAGATCCCCTGGAGGAGGAAATGGTAACCCACCCCAGTATTTTTGCCTGGAGAATCCCAGGGACAGAGGAGCCTGGTGGGTTACAGTCCACGGGATCTCGAAGAGTCAGACACGACTGAGTGACTGAGCACGTGCACAAATATCCAGTCCCCACTGGCAAGAGCAGTGCCAGCACAGAGTGGGCACTGAGTGTTCGGGAGTAAGTGGACAGGGCCAGTAGGCATGGGGGGCGGTGAGGGTGAAGGAGACGAATGAGGGGACCTAGTGGCGAACCAGCCCGTCTTTCCACACAAAGCGAGGGAGAGCAGCCTCGGGCCTGACTTCCACAGTCCACGTTCCAGGACCAGGCTCAAGCCCATGCTCCAGCCTCCAGAGCTGGTTTGTGGAACGTGTGGGGTAGGGGTGGCCTTCCTGGGACCCAGGTGTTTTCCCACTGATGTCCCAGCACAACCCAGGCCCTCTGGGAGGGCTGCAGCCTGAGCCCACCCCATGCCGACATCACCAACCAGAGTCATGCAAGGAGGGACAACGGTGTGGGGTGAGCCGGGCCACAGGGAGGGGTGCGCTGTGGCACCGGGCTGGGGTAAGTGGCCCTGAACAGGACGCTGTGGGGAATGTGTGCCTGGCCGGGCTTGACGGTATTTCTGTGGACAAGACTGTCACTCAGGCACTAGGCCACCAGAGGTTACTCGGCCCACTGCTGGAGGGGGGGCCGTAACACCCTGCCAGGCAGGCCTGCGGGGCAGTGTCGCAGGGCGGCTGGTCTGGGGCCAAGCGCTTCACAGGCATTAAATCATGCGGTCCTCCGGTAACACGGGACACCAGTGAGCGTTCTGTGTGGGGTCAGCCCGGAGGGCCTTTGGGGGAGATGAGCAGGGACGCCCTCAGGTTTTGACTGCTCCGAAGGGCAGATGGCGGAGGGTGGAAATCTCAAAGCAGGTGAGTCCCACCTGGGAGACGTGGAAGACACCAGGCACCAGGCACCTGCTGGCCCCTCTGAGTCACGCACGCCACACAGCCTGAGGTCGACATGGGCCATTGTGAGCTAGGTGACTTGAAGTATTCTGTCACCTCTCTGGGTCTCAGTTTCATCATTTAAAAAAAAAAAATGTATTTATTTTTGACTGTGCTGGGTCTTCGTTGCTGCGTGGGCTTTCCCTAGTCGTGGCGAGCGGGGGCTGGCTACTCTCTGGTCGCGCTGCTTGGCCTTCTCTCGTTACGGAGCACGGGCTCAGTAGTTGTGGTGCGTAGGCTTAGTGGCTCTGCAGCATGTGGCATCTTTCCAAAACAGGGATCGTACCCATGTCTGCTGCATTGGCAGCCAGGTTCTATACCACCAAGCCACCAAGGAAGCCCCTCATCATTTTTAAAAATTATTTATTTTATTAAAAAATGTTTATTTATTTGGCTGAGTCAGGTCTTCACTGCTGCCTGTGGGCTCAGTAGTTGGGGAAGGGGAAGCTCCAGCTTTGGGGGCTGCTAAGGGGCATGAAAGTGGTGTCACAGCCAATGTGGCTTTTGGGCAGGCAGGGGTGATGAGGACACCCCTCCCAGACTCCTCCACCTGCCTCTGCACAGTGACCAGCCCCAGCCGGACCAGAGCTTCCAGCACCTTCTGTGCTCACAGCACCCGTGGGTCCCATGAAAACACACATCTGCCTGAGCAGTTCCCAGGGGCCCCAGACAACCCTGCTGACCTGTCCGTTGGCCACACTGAGGCTGCGTTCTGGGAGCCCAGTGGGGGTGGGGCAGACATGCTTGATGCCGCCCCCTCCACCCAGGCCATGTGATGGAACTTGGAGCCTCCATGCCCCCAGGACAACCGTCAACCACAGGGAATCAGGATAAAAGTGGCCACACCGGGTCTTTGTCCCCCAGGCGATGCTGAGGTGTGTCTCTGTGAACTCTCAGGGGGGCCCCAGCCAGACTGTGCGTCAGCTGCCACAAGGGTCAAATGTCATTGGCTCTCGCCCCTTCTGCCTCATCTCTGCTCTTCACTGGGGCTTCTTGGCATTGCCTCCCAAATGAACTACCCACACCCTTGTCCTGGTCCCAGGTCAGCCTTTGGGGACCGTGGTGAGACCAGAGTGTCTGCATCTGTGTGGTGGGGGGCACGGTATGAGCACTGGGGAGTCTGGGGGCATTTCCGCCATAGCACCCCCACTCCAGCTCTCCGAGCCCCCAGCCATCCTGCTGCTCCAACCGCCTCTCAGACTGAACCACCTGAGAGGGTTCTGTTGTTTGCAACTCCGACCTGGGTGGATGATGATTTGGGAGTTAAGGAGTGGTCTTGGGGTGGACAGGACGCGGGTGACCATGAGGGTGTCCAGGAAGCCATCCGGAGCCACAGAATGTGCTGCAGGGTGTCAACTTGAATATACACACTTTATTAGCAAAGGGGACAGAAGGGGATGAGGCCTGATCCAGCAGGCCACCCTGCCACCAGGGTGCCCCCAGCCCTTGGTGAGTGCGCCCAGAGCTGCGGTAACTACAGCATCCTCATGGACTCTAGTGTGCACAGGCCATCTGCAGGAGTAAGAGAGTCCAGAGCAGAGCGAGGGGGAGCAGCAACCAAGAGGGGTCTGGCCTGGGTGTGCTGCGGGCCGTCAGCAACTGGATCCAGCTGAAGTAATGACTGACATTGGTGTAGACACCAGGCCGGTTGCGCCTACCACAGCCCACTCCCCAGCTCACGATTCCAATCTGAATCCACCGCCCATTCTTTTCGCAGACCAAGGGTCCACCTGAGTCACCCTGGAAAGCAGTGTGGGTGAGCAAGGCCGAGGGCGGGGCAGGAGGGGCCCCAGGAGAGACTGAGAGCAGAGTCTGTCCTTTGGATTTCACATAAGGATCCAAGGAGGTACAATGAATGTGAGACAGGAAGCTTGTTTTACAGGCTGGATAATGAGGTCTACAGTGATTTGATGAATACATTCTGAGGATGGATTGATAGGGAGTCAAGAGGGTTGCCCTCAGAACCAAAATTTGGAGGAGTGGGGCAGGGGTACTCACTTTGCAGCTGTCAGCATCGCCATCCTCAGAGCCAGCACAAATCATGCCGTGATTGATGTTTCTGCGGTATAAAGGCTGCTGGAACAGGTAGGAACACCTGGATTTGTTTATGATGGAGACCTGCACTTCCCGGAGATTGTAGGGAGGCAGCAGCTCTGCCAGGGGTTGAGGGCAGGAGAGAGAAAGAAACAACCTTAGCCTCTCCTCTGCCATCTGGGGAAATGGGGTAAGAAGCAGGGAAGTGGACTTCCCGGGACACCCACAGTCCCCGGGACATGGCTCCTCTGCTCCAGCCCAGCACCCAGCACTTGGTGGACCACAGAAGGACCCAATGGATGGGGGGGGGGCTGTTACAGCTCCTCCCCCAGATTCAGTTTCCCTCTCCGTGGCATGCAGATGACAGGCCCTGCCTGGACCAGTGGGGAGAGATCTTGGCTGAAGCTATGCAGTGGGGAGGGGCTGATGCTGCTGAGCTTGTTTGTAATCAGTATACTACAGCTGCATGATTCAGGCTGAAGAGTTCCCAAATTTGATGAAAGATGTGACTCAGTGATAAAGAATCCGTCTGCCAGTGTAAGAGATGTGGGTTCAATCCTTGGGCTGGGACGATCCCTTGGAGTAGGAAATGGCAACCCACTCCAGTACTCTAGCCTGGAAAATTCCGCGGACAAAGGAGCCTGGTGGGCTACAGTCCATGGAATCGCAAAGAGTCAGACATGAACGAACGCGCACACACACATGAATCTATACATTCAAGAAGACGAACAAACTCCAAGTAGGATAAAGACAAGGAGATCCACATCGAGATACGTTTTCATCAAAATATCAAAAGGCAAAGGGAGAATCTTATTTAAAAAAACGTTGAGAGAGAAGACACACATCAAGTATAAGGGATCTTTGGCAAGACTGACAGCTAAATTCCTTCCAGACACCCTGGAGCCCAAGAGGCAGTGAGACGACATATGTAAAGTGCTAAGAGAAGAAAACAGTCAACCAAGCATTCAACATCAGGCAAAACTACCTTTCAAAAATATGAAGGCGAGATTAAGACATTCCCAGATAAACAAATGCTGAGACTGTTCATCATAGTAGGCCTGCCCTTCAAGAAATGGAAAAGGGACCCTTTCAGGCTGAAATGAAAGGACAGTAGACAGAAACTTAAACCCATAGGAAGAAATAGAGAACAATGGTGAAGGTAACTACACAAGTAAATATAAAAGCCAGTATTATTATAATTTTGGTTCATAACTTTTTTCCTATACAATTTAAAAAACAAATGCATAAGAATAATTATAAACCTGTTAATGACTACACAATATATAAAGATGGAACTATGACAATAACAACTTAAAGGAGAATAGCATTGTATAGGAACAGAATTTTTGTATGCTATTGAACCTAAGTTGATATTAATTCAAAATAGACTGTTATAAGTTTAAGTTATTAACTTATCTCCAGAGCAACTGCTGAGAAAATAAAAAATACACAGAGCAGGAAATGAGAAGAAAATCAATACAGTATACTAATAAAAATCAATTAAACAAGAAAAGAAGAAATAAGATATAAGGCATAGGGATGATATAAGATATAGATACAAAATATCTATATCTTCTACGTCTGACAAAATATAGAAAACCAACAGAATAAAGGACACAGTAAATTCTTCCTATCAAATTAACTTTAATGTAAGTGGATTAAACACCAATTAAAAGGCAGAGATTGCCAGGATGGATTAAAAACAAGGATCCAACTATATCCTGTCTCTGAGGTGAGAAGTTATTCCGTCGTGTCTGACTCTTTGTGACCCTATGGACTGTAGGCTGCTGGGCTTCTCTGTCCATGGGATTTTCCAGGCAAGAATACTGGAGTGGGATGCCATATCCTGTCTACAAGATAATAATTTTAGATCCAAATGCAAATATAGGTTGAAGGTGAAAGGTTGGAAAAAGAGATTCCATGCAAATAGTAACCAAAAAGAGCTGAGGTTGCTGTACTAATATTAGACAAAATAGATTTTAAGTCAAAACATGTCATAAGAGTCAAAGAAGGACATTAACTATTGATAAATGTGTCAAGTCTTCAAGATAAAATAATTATAAATATCTACATATCTAATACCAGCCCCAAACTACATGATACAAAATTGATGTAACTGCTGGGAGAAACAGACAGTTCTAGAATAACAGCAGAGACTTCAATGTCCCACTTTTATTAATGGAAAGAACAATCAAAGAGAAGACCCACTAAGAAAAAAGAGGTCTTGAATAGTCAGTAGACCAGAACAATCCCCCCAAAGAAGAGCAGAACACACATTCTTTTTAAGTGGATACAAAACATTCTCCAAGATAGATGTCAGACCACAAAATGAGTTAGAATAAAGTAGAAAAGACTGACCGCATAGAAAACAGCTGATTGAGGCTAGAATTCTGTTCCTTCAGAAACAGAAGGAAAACTGAAAAATTCACCATATGGAAATTCAACAACATACTCCTAACCAAAGAAGAAATCATGAGGAAAATTAGAAAGCACTGTGAGATGAATGGAAATAAAAACACAACACATCAAAAACTCATTTAGTTCAGTTCAGTCGCTCAGTCGTGTCTGATTCTTTGCAACCCCGTGAACCTCAGCACGCCAGGCCTCCCTGTTCATCACCAACTCCCGGAGTTCACTCAAACTCATGTCTATTGAGTCGGTGATGCCATCCAGCCATCTCATCCTCTGTCATCCCCGTCTCCTCCTGCCCTCAATCTGTCCCAGCATCAGGGTCTTTTCAAATGAGTCAGCTCTGTGCATCAGGTGGCCAAAGTATTGGAGTTTCAGCTTCAACATCAGTCCCTCCAATGAACACCCAGGACTGATCTCCTTTAGGATGGGCTGGCTGGATCTCCTTGCAGTCCATGGGAGTCTCAAGAATCTTCTCCAACACCACAGTTCAAAAGCATCAATTCTTCTGCACTCAGCTTTCTTTATAATCCAACTCTCATATCCATACATGACTACTGGAAAAACCATAGCCTTGACTAGATGAACCTTTGTTGACAAAGTAATGTCTCTGCTTTTTAAAATGCTGTCTAGGTTGGTCATAACTTTCCTTCTAAGGAGCAAGTGTCTTTTAATTTCATGGCTGCAATCACCATCTGCAGAGATTTTGGAGCCCAGAAAAATAAAGTCAGCCACTGTTTCCACTGTTTCCCCATCTATTTGTCATGAAGTGATGGGACTGGATGCCAGGATCTTAGTTTTCTGAATGTTGAGCTTTAAGCCAACTTTTTCACTCTCTTCTTTCACTTTTATCAAGAGGCTCTTTAGTTCTTCACTTTCTGCCATAAGGGTGGTGTCATCTGCATATCTGAGGTTATTGATATTTCTCCCGGCAATCTTGATTCCAGCTTGTGCTTCCTCCAGTCCAGCGTTTCTCATGATGTACTCTGCATAGAAGTTAAATAAGCAGGGTGACAATATACAGCCTTGACGTACTCTATTCCTATTTGGAACCAGTCTCTTGTTCTATGTCCAGTTCTAACTGTTGCTTCCTAACCTGTATACAGGTTTCTCAAGAGGCAGGTCAGGTGGTCTGGTATTTCCATCTCTTTCAGCATTTTCCACAGTTTATTGTGATCCACACAGTCAAAGTCTTTGGCATAGTCAATAAAGCAGAAATAGATGTTTTTCTGGAACTCTCTTTTTCCATGATCCAGCGGATGTTGGCAATTTGATCTCTGGTTCCTCTGCTTTTTCTAAAACCAGCTTGAACATCAGGAAGTTCACAGTTCACATATTGAGGAAGCCTGGCTTGGAGAATTTTGAGCATTACTTTACTAGCGTGTGAGATGAATGCAATTGTGCGGTAATTTGAGCATTCTTTGGCATTACCTTTCTTTGGGATTGGAATGAAAACTGACCTTTTCCAGTCCTGTGGCCACTGCTGAGTTTTCCAAATTTGCTGACATATTGAGTGGAGCACAGGTTCTTTGAAAGATCAACAAAACTGACAATGAAAGTGGGGACACTATCACTGACCTTAAAGAAAATTTAAGGACTGTAAGTGAGTACTATGAACAATTGTATGCCAACAAATTAGATAACCTCGAAGATGAGCAAATGTCTAGAAACACACAAAATACCAAAACAAATTCAAGAAGAAATAGAAAATCTAGGTCAAGAGATTTAGTCAGTAGTCAGAAATCTCCCAATGAGGAAAAGTCCTGGGCCAGATGACTTAAATGGTGACATCTGTCAAACACAGGAGGAGGGCTTTTCCCAGGTGGTCCAGTGGTTAAGAATCTGCCTTGTAATGCAAAGGATGAGGGTTCGAACTAAGATCCCACATGCTGCAACTAAGACCGCACGAGCCAAGCAAGTAAATAAATATTTTTTTTAAAAATATAGAAAGAAATTAACATGAAACCTTTTTAAACAACACTTCCTAACTCGTTCTGTGACAACAAAGCCCAGATAAGCTATCTCACAAAAGAAACTACAGATCAACATACATGCAACAATCCTCAACAAAAGACTAGCAAACTGAGTCCAGTGGCATGCTGTTGTTTGGTTGCTCAGTCATGTCCAACTTTTGCAACCCCCTGGACCACAGCACGCCAGGCTTCCCTGTCTTTCATATTAAAGGAATTCTAACACCATGACCAAGTGAGATTTATCTGAAGAGTGCAAGGCGGGGGGGGGGGGGGTCCAATGTATAAAAATCAATCAATATACTGCATACTATAGTAATAGAACAAAGGAAAAAACCCACATGGTTATCCTGATTGATGTAGGAAAATCCAACACTCTTTCATTATAAAGACAATCAATAAACTAAGCATAGAGAGAACTTTCTTAACCTGATAATGATCATATGTGAAGCATCCACAGCTAATATACAGAATTGTGAAAGACTGAAAGCTTTCTCCCTAAGACAAGGATGCCAGTTTTTTTTTTTTTTTGCCACTTCCACTTAACATTTTATTGGAAGTTCTAGTCAGAGAAATTAGGCAAGAAAAAGAAATAAGAACATATTCAAGTTGGAAAGGAAGAAGTGAAACTCTTTATTCACAGATGACATGATCTTATATACAGAAAATCATAAAGAATACACAAGAAAGGACTAGAATTAATAAACTTGGCAAATCTGCAGATCTGAAATCGACATAAAAATCAATTATATTTCTATACACTGCCAATGAACAATTCCAAAACAATATCAGAAAACAAAATTTATTTATATAATAACATCAATAAGAATAAAATAGTTAGAAATAGATTTAATTGAGGAGATGAAAGATCTGCCCACAAGAAGCACTACACAAGATTGCTGAAAGATATTAAAGAAGATTTAAATAAATGGAAGTATATCTCATGTGAATGGACTGGAGACTTAATATTATTTCAATGACAATACTCTCCTAAAGCAATTTACAGATTCAATGCAACCTCTATCCAAACTCCAAAGGTCTTTTGAGTGGAAATTGACAAGTTGATTTTAAAATTTATGTAAAATATCAAGAGATGTTTTGAACTCAAATAACAAACCAATATTTGAAAAAGTACAAGTTGGAGAACACACACTTTTCAATTTCAAAATATAATTGGAAGGTACAGGCATCAAACAATGGGGTGCTGACAAACAGATAGAAACACAGACCAATGGAATATAATTTTGAGTGTAGAAAAGAAAACAAACCCTTTCTTCTTTGGCCAACTGATTTTTGGCAAGGGTGCCAAGACAATTCAGTAGAGTAGAGAACAGTCTCTTCACCAAATGGTGCTGAGACAACTAGATATCCAAATGCAAAAAACGAGGCCAGACCCCATATCTCACACTATAAACAAAGATCAACTCAAAATGAATCAAAGACATACATATCAATATAACAGCTAACATTATCAGATCAGATCAGATCAGATCAGATCAGTCGGTCAGTCATGTTTGACTCTTCGCGACCCCATCAATCGCAGCATGCCAGGCCTCCCTGTCCATCACCAACTCTTGGAGTTCACTGAGACTCATGTCCATCGAATCAGTGATGCCATCCAGCCATCTCATTCTCTGTTGTCCCCTTCTCCTCTTGCCCCCAATCCCTCCCAGCATCAGAGTCTTTTCCAATGAGTCAACTCTTCGCATGAGGTGGCCAAAGTACTGGAGTTTCAGCTTTAGCATCATTCCTTCCAAAGAAATCCCAGGGCTGATCTCCTTCAGAATGGACTGGTTGGATCTCCTTGCAGTATAACCAAACTTAAAACTCTTCAAGAAAACATGAGAGTACACTTTCATGACCTTGAACTTGAAAATGATTTCTTAGACATGACATCAAAAGTTAAAGCAGCAAAAGAAAAAAGCAACCTGAACTTCATCAAAATTAAAAATGTTGTGCATCAGCAGACACTATCATGAACTTCCCTGGTGGTTCAGTGGTTAAGAATCCACCTGCCAATGCAGGGGACACAAGTTCAATCCCTGGTCCTCGAAGATCCCACATGCCACGTCTACTGAGCCTGTGAGCTGCAATTACTGAGGTCACATGCCACAAAACTACTGAAGCTGCATGCCGTGGAACCCATGCTCCACAGTAAGAGAAGCCTCTGCAATGAGAAGCCTGCACACTGCAACGAAAGAAAGCCCATGAGCAGCAACAAAGACCCAGGGCAGCCAAAACTAAATAAATATATTTTAAAAAATAGACACTATCATGAAAGTGAAAAGAGATGTGGTCCGTGAGTCTTGGCTCAGCCCTGCATCTGAAGTGCTATTTCCGCATCAACACCAGGGACTGACAACGTGGAGAAACCTGGGAGGAAGGAGGTTATGATCCCTATTTCGAGGAATTTGAAGAGTTATGTAAGAGGATTCAAAACACAACTTTCAGACACTAAAGCCTACCTGTTTGACAGAACTTGGGCCAGGTCTTCATTTCAACTTTCAAATCTTTAGCTCTTTATCCGTTTCCTGGAGATTATCGTAACCCTCCTTCCTGGCATCACTTGGCCCTCTGCTCATCATGAACCCCACCAAGCCAGCTGGTCTCACCCCTAGCTACATATTACAATTACCTGGGAAGCTTTAAAATACCCCAGTGTCCATGCCACATCCCAGACCAATTAAATCTATGGAGTGAGACCCAGGAACGTTAAAAAAAAAAAAAAAGAAAAAGAAAAAAAGGGGAAAAAATAAAAAAAAGAAACCCACAAAATAGGAACAAATATTTGCAGATCACATCTCTAAAAAGAGTCTAGTATCCAGAATATATAAGGAACTATTACAACTCAACTGCAAAGGCAACTCAATTTAAAAATGGGTTGGGGGTCTTCCCTGGTGATCCAGTGGCTAAGACTCCCTGCTCCCAATGCAGGAGGCCCAGGCTCTATCCCTTTTCAGGGAACTAGCTCCCACATGCAGCAACTAAAAAAAAAAAAAAATCCCTCATGCTGCAACAAAGATCGATGATCCCTTGTGCAGTAACTAAGACCAGGATCAGCCAAAAATAAATAAATTAAATATATATTTTTTAATGAATTGGGAATCCCCTGGTGGTCCAGTGGTTACAACTCCATGCTTTCACTGTTGAGGATCCAGGTTCAATCCCTAAGATCCCACAAATCATGTAGTGTGGCCAAAAAAAAAAAAAAAAAAACACACACCAAGGTAATGTACTTAAATAGGCACTACTCCAAGGAAGATATACAAATGGCCAACTAGCACATGAAAAGATGCTCAACATCACTGGTCATTAGAGAAACACAAATCAAAAGCACAGTGAGACACCACTTCACACGCACTAGGATGCCCTCCCCGCAAACAACAGCAACCTGTAAAATAATAAGTGTGGAGGAGAATGGAAAGAAATTATAACCCTCATTGTTGATGGGACTATAAAATGGAGCAGCTGCTATGGAACACTGTCAGCTCCTCAAGAAGTTAAAATAGAATTATCATGTGATCCAGGATTGCACTGCTAAATGCATTCACAAAATAACCAAAAAGAGGTATTCAAGCACAAATTTGTATACTAATATTGACACAATATTGATGGAGAAGGCAATGGCAACCCACTCCAGTACTCTTGCCTGGAAAATCCCATGGATGGAGGAGCCTGGTAGGCTGCAGTCCATGGGGTCGCTAAGAGTGGGACACGACTGAGCGACTTCACTTCACTATTGACACAAATACCCAAAAGATTGAATGACACAGTCATCAGTGAATGAATGAATAAACAAATTGTGGTCCATCCATACAATGGAATATTATTCCCTGTAAAAAAAAGAATGAAGTTTTGATATATACTATAACATGGATGAATCTTGAAAACTTTATACTAAGTGAAGGAAGTCAAACATGAAAGGTGACATAGTGGATGATTCTATTTACTTGAAATACCCAGAACACATAAATCCATAGAGGCAAAAAGCTGGTAGTGGTTGCTAAGGGCTGGATGGAGGGCTGTAATGGGGAGTGATTACTTAATGGTTATGGGATTTCCTTTGGGCTTGATGAAAATGTTTTTGAACTTGATAGTCAACGGTTATGCACTGTGCATGTTTGAAATGCCATTGAATTATAGACTTTATTTTTGATGTGGACCATTTAAAAAATCTTTATTGAATTTGTTACAACATCACTTCTGTTTTATGTTTTGTTTTTTTGGCCGCAAGGCACGTGGGATCCTGCATGCTGCAGTCTGTGGGGGTCACAAAGTCGGACTCGACTTAGGAACTGAACAACAACATGTGGGATGTTAGTCCCCTGACCGGGGATGGAACCCACACCCCCTGCATTGCAAGGCGAAATCTTAACCCCTGGACCACCAGTGAAGTCTCAAATTATGTATTTAAAAATGGTTAATATGAGAAATAGCTCAGAAAGAAGGAGTGAAGTACTGACATGCCAAAACAAAAGTGAACATTGAAAATGTTATGCTGAGTGAGAGAAGCTAGGCCCCAAAGACCATATGTTGTAGATCATGTTCATGTGAAGTGACCAGAGTAGGTAAATCCATAAAGACAGAAAGCAGATTAGTGGCTGCCAGGGACTATGGCCAAGGACAACGAGGAATAAGCAGTAATGGCTAATAAGTCTGGGATTTCATTTTGAGATGATGAAAATGTTCCATAATTAGATAGTGGTGGTACCTGCACCATTCTGAGTATCCAAAAAAAAAACCACTCTGAATTTTATGCTTTTTTTTTTTTTTTTGTCATATCACATAGTATGTGGGATTTCAGTTCCCCAGCCAGGGATTGAACCCATGCCCCCCTGCGGTGGAAGGGCAGAGTCTTAACCACCACCACCAGGGAAGTCCCTGAATTGTACAGTTTAAAAGGATGATTTTTATGCTTTGTGAACTGTATCTCCAAAAAAAAAAAAGCCCGGTGCTTTTCTGATAAGTGCACCCCAAAACCTCGCACACCCCTGCAGTCTGGGGCTGCAGGTCTGGGCAGGTGGGCCTTGGTCCCTGGCTCCAGGCTCGAAGCCTCGCAGGGGGAGCTGAGTGTGGGTGCAGAAAGCGCTGCTCCGTGGTGGGGGCGGGGAGGGGGTGAAGGCCGACTGCTGAGGGGGCACAGAGAGGGCAGTGTGGGCACAGACCGAGGCGGGGCCCCTGCAGCTGCTGTGCGGGCCGGCACAGGGCCTGGTGGACAGTGCTCCCCTCCCCCGCCCGTCTGTCCCCAGCCTCACTCTGTCTCTCGCCGATGTTCCCCCAGCCAGTCACCCAGCAGTCATTCCGGTTCTTGAACTCCAAGGAGGAGGACGTGACGCAGACGGGCTGGACGTGCTTATTGAAGGTAACCGGGGAGGAGAGCTTCACCAGGGCGATGTCATGCTGAAAATTCTTCCTGAATTGGGAGAATGTGATAATATCCTGGACTCCATATCGACGCAGGAAGGCCCGCAGGCTCCAAATGGATGGTGTGGCAGATAGTTCCCCAAACTGGACTGACCATTCGGAGGGGTAACTGTTCCTGGCAAGGGGGGAGAAAGCCCTCAGGGGTCTTCAGAGGGAGGGTGGGCCACCCCAGCACGCCTGGGGCCGCTCCCTGAGACCGCAGGGCCACTGCCCGGCTCATCCCGGACACAGGTCCTCCTTCCACAAAGAGGCCAGAGTAGAAACGGGGAGAGCCCCGAGCCCCAAACAAAGTCCCACACCTGGGGACGTGGGACAGGAGGGTGCCTCCCCTGCCAGCTCACCTGGCCAGTCACTCAACCCCCTGTCGCCTCCAGGGCCCTCCTCTTAAGGGGACCAGCAGGTTCACGGGGGTCACACAGGCTGGGCTCCACACAGCTTCGGGAACCACTGACCCCACCAGCCGGGCTCCTGTCCAGCACTTACCTCAGCTCATTCCTCCCCCAGGGGTACACCTCCGCTGGGAGGTGGGGTGAGGAAGGTGGAGGCTGGAGGTGCCATGTGGGGACAAACGAAGCAAGAAAGAGAACAAGACACACAAATGTTCCGGAAAAAACCTCATAGGGTTTCCTCAGGGAGCGCCCTGGGGGCCTCGTGCCGGTGTGGAACGGGCTGCAGCCCAGCCTGGGGCTCAGGAGCACTCGAGGGCCGCGGCCACGTGGCACATGGGCGCGCGTCCTGGCACAGACTCGGGACGCGGGGTCAGCGGGCCCCCTGCGCCCAGACTCACTTTTCAAAGCAGTGCGCGGCCGAGAGCGCCCAGCGGCGGTTGAGCAGGCTCGCTCCGCAGCTGTGGACTTTATTCCAACGCAGGCTGCCCTGCCACGGCCAGCGCCCAAGCTTGGCCTCATTTCCACCCACCACGCGCACCTGGATGCCCTGGATGCCACAAGGCCCTGGGATGGACAGACGGACACTAGGCTGAGCTGCGGGAGGCAGGCTCATCCTGCCCACCCTCACCCACTGGGAAGGGAAGGGGCTCCCGGGGAACGGCGCGTCCTGGGGTCGTGACACTCAGGAAGCGTCGAACGCTGGGGACCCGCCCCACGTGGCCCGCGGGCGCCCGCCCCATCCTGCCCGCCCCCGGCCCCCCGGGGCCCATCAGTTACATGCGAGCATCGACGAGTTCTGAAAACCTGGAGCGGGGAGAGGGAAAGCTGAGGCGCCCTTCGCGCTCGGGCCCACGAGCCCTCCGCGGGGAAGCGCCTCCCGCACGCCTTACCTGGAAGCAGCAGGTCCTTGTCCCGAAGGGCTGCGGGCAGGAGACGAGGTGAGTTCCCCACTGCCTCCTCGCGCCCCAGCCGCCCCCTTCACCCCGGCTCGCTCCCGCAGCCCTCGCCCGAGCTCACCCTGCTCGGCGATTTCGATCCGCACCAACAGCTGCGCCAGCAGCAGCGCCGCCCCCTGCGGGCGCATGGCCTCGCCCCCGGCCGCCCGGCGCCCTCTCCGCTCCCGCCCGCTCCAGGGCCCCGCTGAGCGCCCCCTGGGGGAGAGGGAGCCGCGGGAACCCTGGGTGCCCCAGCCGGGCCGACGACCTCGCTGGTCCAAGGTTTGTTTGGGTACCTGGGACGTCACAGTGCCCGGCTTTGAGCTTGTTACTGGGACTGGTCCCCAACGACGTACCTTGCTATGGCCCGGGAACCGGTGCGAGCAGCCGACCCCTCTCTAGTCCGCCACGCTGGGGGCTAGCCGCTCCTTCCTCTAGAAAGGACCAAGGACCTGGCCACCGTCAGGACTCTCATGAAAGCACAGTCCCAAATCCTCACTGAGTACCGATTGGGGCCGGGCACTGTTGGGCTGAGCCGGGAGGAGAAGACCCCTCACTAGCCTCTCCTGGGGGACTGGTGGTCTTGGGTCTCGTCCTTCCCTCTGCGGGCCTCGGGCTGGTCCCTGCGTGTGGCCCAAGCTGCCCCCTAGTGGCAGGTTCCAGCCCTTTTTGTCACCCTCCTCTGGGTGATTTTCAAGTTGAAATTGCCTTTTACAAACGTTCTTACCTGGGTCCTGCCGGGAAGGAAATGGCACCAAAAAAAAAAAAAAAAAGGGAAGAGGGAAACATCTCTGGTTATTTATTCCTGTGTCCCTGTGACGCTACAGACAGGAACCTGGGAGGAACCCGTGCCTGCTTAGTGCCCCTCCATGTGCACCAAGTGATGAGTCCCCAGGAATTGGCTTCTGGGGGCGGGCGGCGGGATGGGGGGGCTCCCACCAGGCAGGGGAGGCAGTCTGGAGTCTGGACTTGCAGGAATATCCCAAGGAGGTGGGCACCCTCAGGGATCCTGGGTCCTGGCACCCTCAGCAGGGCCCAGGTGGTGACTCTAAGGGAAGAAGCCGCTGGGGGCCGGAGCAGGCAGAGCAGGGTGTTCTTGACCTCAGGGCGCATTGGGGAGACACGGGGGACATGCCTGATGCTTGGGGAGCGTGGAAGCTTCTCTAGAGGTTGAAGCTGGGCTGTCAGCACCCCTCCTGGACTTCACACGCTGCAGAAGGGGCAGTGGGCGTGGGCTCTGGCTGGTGGGCTCAGGGGCACACTGTGTGCAACAAGGGGTAGGGTTTCCCCTAAGAAGGTCCCCTCTGTGGTCTTTGTTACACAGTGCTTGTGACTGGCCAGTCCCCGTGAGCTCCCCAGGTCAGGGCTGAGCACAGCCCCTTGCAAGAGATGAGGCGCAGTGCCAACACTGCCCCCCCACACACACACCCAAGGGACCCCTTACACAGGTCCTGCCCTGGTCCTTGACAATGGTCCCGGAGCACTCTCCTCCTTCTGACCACCTACCTGCCTGTCCCCTGCCCCAAGTGTCCTTTCCTGGTGAATACCAAGCTTGCTCCAGCCTCAGGCTGGCCTCTCCCTGTGGACTTCTCTCCCAGATGGTCACAGGGCAAGCTTCTTCTGAGCCTTCAAGTCAAGCCCATATGCCCCCAATGACTGTCCTTCTCACTGACCTGTTGTATTTCCTTCCTGAAAGTGAGAGTGTGTCGGGAGCTGTGTTAGGCATTACTGACAAAATGGAGACATGGCCCCAACTCCCTCTCCTTGTCCCGCAGGCACAGACCCTGGATGGAGTTAGGCCTTGTGAATCTGACTTGTTCTTTTTTTTCTCCTCGGCTGAATTGACTGAAAAGAATATTAAGATGCTTATTGTTCTTGAGAGGAGCATGAGAAGACACAAAGCCTTCTGCAGCTGTGCTCAGAGAATAATTCATAAAGTTAATCATTGACATTCGTTCAAGGACCTTTACAGAAGAGTGTTCCAGGATGAGCACGTAGGCCGCAGCTTGAGGCCATGGGAGGGATTGCTATCTGAAACACTATTTGTGAGGGAAATGTTTATGGCAAAGGAGTTTGCTGAATTTAGGGCTTAGGAATAATTAAAATAGTTAGAAGCTAAAGATTTAAGGATGTTGTAATGTTAGTATATTTTACTATAGCTTATAGAGATTAGGAATTTTGGAGATATTAGTGGTTAGAAGCCTTTTTAGAGAAAGTGAGCTCAGGATACTAGGGGCAAACAGGATTTAGAAAGATAAGAAATAAACTGAGGAATGTGGTATGCAGCCTAGACATTAGCATGAGTTACTGTGTATTGACAAGGACACATGAGAAGTAGATAAGAGAATCGCTGAGGCAGGAACTCCTTTTGAGGGGCAACAATGATGTATGGAGACAACAAATCTGGGTCAGGGGGAACTGAAAATATAAAACCTCTGACCTAATGCTTTTGTAAAAATATTAAAGAGAATCTTTTTTTTTCCCCCATGGGAAATTTTATTTTAATTACAAGATACTTGAGGCTAAGAAGGGTGCTTTTGTCCATGACTACAAGGATGCAATTCATAATGGTAGAACCAGGAGTAAAACAGGTTTTTTAATATATTAAATGAGGAGTTGTCAAAATGCAGGTTTTATGTGTTATGTTGGAATCAGAAGAGGGGATGAGGGTAGAGGAAGGAGAACTTGCTCCTTGAACTCTGATGCAAAATCACAAGAGTCTGAGGGCCACTTTGCAAATTGAAACCATCTGAAGGAAGTGGAAGAGGATTAGGGAACAGTGGACCTTTTCTGTGTTTATCAAAGCCAGTTGTGCTCCTTTCTCTACCACCCAACAGAGGCCCCAGAATGGACTCCTTTCCTGCTAGATTTACAAAGCCCTGGGTCTGTGTTCTGTCAGTGCTAACACAACAAGATTTGTATTAATAATCTTGTTCCCCAAATGCATGACCCCAAATTCCTTTTAGATATTCAGGTTGTTGATGGAAATTTTCTTTGAAATTAAAATGCATTACAAAGCAAGCTCCCCTTTGCCCTCTAATATCAGAAAGCCTTTCTAGAGTGGTTTGCATTCTCTGAGTTGCTCTAATGGGTGTTTAATATGCCAGAAAGGCAAATATTCTCAATGCAAGTAATTATTCTTTTTTTATCTATCAACTTGCAACTCATTTCCAAATGTTTCTTTGGCTTGTACATGTTTGTGCCTCTCTTCACCTAGTTGAAGAATGTGGGGTTAGGTGAAGAGAAAGAAGCAATCTCTCTCTTAGTGTAATTAATCAGTCAGCCCCAGGGACCTCTAATGGGTAAGGTCATATGGGACTTTAAAGCATCTTTCTCTTCTGTTCTTGGTGGGCATTCCATTTTTTTTAATTTAAATTTATTTATTGTAATTGGAGGCTAATTACTTTACAATATTGTATTGGTTTTGCCATACATCAACATGAATCTGCCACGGGTGTACACGTGTCCCCAATCCTGAACTCCCCTCCCACCTCCCTCCCCTTACCATCCCTCTGGGTCATCCCAGTGCACCAACTCCAAGCATCCTGTATCCTGCATTGAACCTGGAAAAGAGAATCTTAAGTTTGAAATAAATATGCAGTCCAAGAAAACTGAGAGGCTGCATCGTTACTCGCCAACACCGCCCATCCCTTCAGGTTGATTACCTGGCTGCTGCAGCTGGACTCTGGCAAAAGTGAAGTCGCTCAGTTGTGTCCGACTCCTTGCGACCCCATGGACTATAGCCTACAAGGCTCCTCTATCCATGGGATTATGCAAGCAAGAGTGCTGGAGTGCGTTGCCATTTCCTTCTCCAAGGAATCTTTCCAACCCAGGGATCGAACCCGGGTCTCCTGCATTGCGGGCAGAGGCTTTACCATCTGAGCCATCAGGGAAGTCCATTTCCTTCCGAGAACTTAGCAATATCCAAATGATCTTGTTCCGTCATTTGCATGTGTGGCTGTCCACTGCCTCCAGGGACTGTGTGTGACACAGCTGGTGAACGTTCAAGAAATTGAAAGACTGATGGAGGTCCCAAAGGACCCCCACTCCTGCCTCCTCTCCCTGCACAGTGGCCAGCACCCCTGCTCCTGCCTGAGGTCCTGCCCTGTGCTCCCTATGCCAGTGGCTGGCTTACATTTCTCCAGCCAGTTCTGAGGCTTCCCTGGAAAGATAGGGGTTGGAGAAAAAGGAAAAGAGATACGGAGCAAACCCAGGGGCTTAACCACTGGTCCAGTGGTTAAGAATCCACCTTCCAATGCAGGAACCCTGATTCCCTGATCAGGGAACTAAGATCCCACATACTGTGCAGTGCAGCCAAAAGATTAAAAACAAACAACAAAAAAGTACCTATCTTGGATTACCCCTCACACCAGCCTAGCCTGCAGGCAGCTCCCCCTCCAAGGGGCTCCTTGGGTCTCTGGGAAGCCCCAGATGCTCACGTGTGTGCTCAGTCTCAGTCATGCCTGACTCTGCGACCCTGTGGACTGTACCCTACCAGGCCCCTCAGTCTGTGGGATTCTCTAGGCAAGAATACTAGAGTGCGTTACCATTTCCTTCTCCACCCAAATGCTTGATTTAGGCCAAAATCATGCTCAGCACTGTATTATTGCTTTTTCATTTACCTGATCTCTTGATTTCTGAGAGGGGAAAAAAAATGTGGATTTATTAGTTTCTTGAGTATTTAGAACATTTTTGTCTTATCTTTATGTATAACATCTTTTGTTTTATTTTGATTATTTCAAAATAAAAATTGTTATTGGGGTATACAATGCTCTGTTATTGGTGTATAAAGGCTCATGCCTCTTATATCTTTCCAGGGGCTTATAACTCTTACCAATGTAAAATACCCCTGTGGCTCATAGCTCATTCTTGAGACTTTGAGCCTTGGGTTCTATTTCATCTGCAAGTATCTGGTACATGATAGTTCATAGCCACTTTTATCTTGCTTGCGACTTTCCCACCAATATATATCCTTAGTCAAAACAAAATAAAAAGAAGATGTTTAGAAAGAAATTGAAAGAAAGAAAGTGAAAGTGAAGTTGTTCAGTCCTGTCCAACTCTTTGCGACCCCATGGACTGTAGCCTACCAGGTTCCTCCGTCCATGGGATTTTCTAGGCAAGAATACTGGAGTGGGTTGCCATTTCTTTCTCCAGGGGATCTTCCCAACCCAGGGATCAAACCCAGGTCTCCTGCATTGTACGCAGACGCTTTACCATCTGAACCACCAGGGAAGTCCTAGAAAGAAATTACAAGAAGTTAAATTTCTTAACCTACTTATCTATGCGTGCTAAGTCATGTCTGACTCTTTTTGACCCTTTGGAGTGTAGCCCCCCAGGCTCCTCTGTCCATGGGGTTTGCCAGCCAAATACTGCTGTGGACTGCCGTGCTCTTCTCTAGGGAATCTTCCCAAGTCTCCTATGTCTCCTGCATTGGCAGGCAGTTTCTTAACCACTAGTGCCACCTGGAAAGCCCAGCCTACTTATGCTTGGCCCTTATTAGAATAAACTTGCTGGAATCCTTGTAAAATAGTAAAGTACCTCCACTAACAGTATTACAGATTTTTGTTATTGGAAAAAACAAACAAACAGAAGTTTCATGATTTACTGACACCTTATGGGGATAAAGAAAGACACATCCTGCCTGTTTGTGATTTTTTGTTTCTTTGGTCCCAGAAATTATTTTGAGAATGTCTAGATTATCAGACGGAGAAGGCAATGGCAACCCACTCCAGTACTCTTGCCTGGAAAATCCCATGGACGGAGGAGCCTGGTAGGCTGCAGTTCATGAGTCGCTGAGGGTCGGACACGACTGAGCAACTTCACTTTTCACTTTCATGCATTGGAGAAGGAAATGGCAGCCCACCCCAGTGTTCTTGCCTGGAGAATCCTAGGGACGGGGGAGCCTGGCGGGCTGCCGTCTATGGGGTCACACAGAGTCGGACACGACTGAAGTGACCTAGCAGCAGCAGTAGCAGATAATCAGAATTATGTAAGAGCCAGTGCACTTAACAGTAAATCTGATGTAAAGACATCCTTGTAATCAGCTATATCCCAATACAAAATAAAAAGTTTTGTGAAGGAACAGAAAAAAAGAAGGAGATAATACCATTTGTAGCAACATGGATGGATCCAGACATTATCATACTAAGTGAAGTAAGTCAGAGAAAGACAAACGTCACATGATATCACTTATATGTGGAATCTAAAAAGAGAAGGATACAAATGAACTCATTTATGAAACAGAAATAGGCTCAGACATAGAAAATAAACTTATGGTTACGAAAGGGGGGAGGGATAAATTCGGAGTTTGGGATTAAAATATACATACTGCTATATATAAAATAGAAAACCAACAAAGACATACGGTATAGCACGGGGAACTATACTTAATATCTTGTAATAGCCTATAATGGAAGCAAATCTGAAAAAGAATGTGTTCATGTGTGTCTATGTGTGTATAAAACTGGGACTTCCCTGGTGGTCCAGTGATTAAGACTCTGAGCTTCCACTGCCAGGAGGCACAGGTTTGATCTCTGGTCAGGGAACTAAGATCCCACATGCCACATGGCATGGCCGAAAAAGGAAACAAAAAACTGAGTCACTTTGCTGCACACCTGAAACTAACACAACATTGTAAATCAATTATATTTCAATTGAAAAAAAATTTTTCTAATTTAAATTTATTTTAATTAGAGGCTAGTTACTTTACAATATTGTATTGGTTTTGCCATACATCAACATGAATCTGCCATGGTTGTACACATGTTCCCAATCCTGAACCCCCCTCCCACCTCCCTCCCCAATTGAAAAAATTTTAATAAAAAATAAAAATAAAGACATCCTGGCACTCCTGATCATCAAACGTCCCTTAAAACTCACAGCCGTTCAACAACTCTTTTATTTTGTTGTTGTTGTCATTTTTATCTCTTTATTTTTGGTTGTGCTGGGTCTTCCTGGCTATGCGGGCTTTTCTCTGGTTGCACCAGGTAGGGTCTACTCTCCAGTTGAGGTGCTTGGGCTTCTCTTTGCAGTGGCTTCTCTTGTTGCGGAACAGGGGCTCTGGGGTACTCAGACTTCAGTAGTTGTGGCTCCCGGGTTCTGAAGCACAGGCTCAGCAGTTGTGGTGCACAGGCTTAGTTGCTCTGCAGCATGTGGGATCCTCCCAGATCAAGGATCGAACCTATGTCTCCTGCACTGGCATGCGGATTCCTCACCCCTGAGCCACCAGGGAAGCTCTCAGTTACTCTTTTTGTGTTCATGAGTGTCTGGTCACCCATTCAGAATGATACTGGGGAGGTAAAAATAGATATGGAACCGATACCATGTACAGACGTGCTTGTTTTCTCCCTTTGGCTGCGGTACTCCTTGTTGCTACTGGTGGGCTTTCTCTAGCTGCAGCCAGTGGAGGCTACTCTTTGTTGAGTTGCACGGACTTCTTGCAGTGACTCCTCTTGTTGCAGAGCATGGGCTCCAGGCGCACAGCCCTCAGTAGTTGAGGTACATGGTCTTAGTTGCCCTGCAGCACATGGGATCTTCCCGGATTGAACTCATGTCACTTGCGTTGGCAGGAGGATTTTTACTCACTGGATCACCAGAGAAGCCCCCGACCTGCCTTTCTAATGGTTTACTAATGGGATTCTAGAGGAAGGCCTGATCTTCACCTTTTCTCAACCCCCTATTTTATTTCACTTAAAGTGCTTTTTATTGTGGAGAAATGGATAGACAAGAACCACTCTTTATTATTATTTATTTGGGTGTGGCGGGTGTTAGTGTCATGCGGGGTATCTTCCTTTGCTGTGCACGGACTCTAGTTGTGTCTCTCAGACTCCAGAGCGAGCTTCAGAGCTCTCAGACTTCAGTAGTTGGGGCGACCTGTGGGATCTTAGTTCTCCAACCAGGGATCAAACCCTCGTCCCCTGCACTGCAGTGCAGATTCTTAACGACTGGGAAGTCCCAACAAGAACCAGTCTTGACTGTCCTTCCACATCTCTACATTTCTCTCTCATGTAATTTGCCCCTTTTAAACTTTGGCTCTAAGTTCTAATGTTTTACTACTTTGGCTCTAAGTTCTCCATGTTTCACTACTCTGTCTTCAAGTTTGCTAATTCATTTTTTAGCTATGTCCATTTTCTTATTCAGGTGTTTGGCTAAACTGCTTTACTTCAGAAATATTTTAAATTTCCAGATACTCTTTCTTGTTCTCTGATTGCTTGGTCCTCTGTAGTATAATTCTTATTTAATGCTGATAAACACTTGTTCAGGCTTTCTGAGGAAACCAGTTAGAATTTTTCAAACTCTCTGCTGTTCCATGTGATATCTCAGTTTCCTCTGGAGTCAGTTCAGTTTATTTGAATAGATCATTCCACTGCATGTACAAATTTTCTGTGAACATTTCTTCATTCTTGGTTGCTGTGCAGTAAAAGGTTAACTGAACAGGTCTAGGATGGTTAAATCCTGCATAGTCCAAAGAAAGGACTGGCCTTTTAACAGCTCTTAGGAAATAACATCCACCCCTTGGAGAGTCCTGCCTGAAAAGACTGTCTGTAGATCTGGGGTCCTTGGGCCTCTAGATAGTTGCTAATGATGTAATTTATGGTGGGGCCTTGGGTCAGACTGGATCAGCTGGACCTCTGGAGGGGCTGCAGTCAGAACTAAGGTCAGCCACGTGGGCACTCCATACCTTTGCGATGAAATCCCAATAGAAACTCCAAGACACCAAAGCTTAGGTGAGTGCCCCTGGTTGACAGCACTTCATGAGTGGGAAAATTAACCAGTGCCCACCCGACCTCTGTCCTCTGGAAGAGGACAGCTGGAAGCCTGTATCCGGTCTCTCCCAGACTCTCCTCTGCACCTTTGGCATGTGCTGATGTTATCTGTATCCATTCACTGTAAGGTAGCACAATCAGGAGAGGAACAGCTTTTCTGAGTTCTGTGAATCCTCCTAAAAAATTATTGACTTTGACTTTGTGCCCACAAAGTGACTTTGGGGCCTGCAACAGTGTCCACAAGGAGGGGAAGCAACCTGTAGGCTCTGTAGAGAGATGAGGCTCCTTGCCCGGCAACAGGCAGACAGGGAGGTTAAGAGCTCCCTAGATGGTCAAATCAGGCCAGTTTATTCTGTGGGTCCAGTGAAGGTCATCACTTTTAACAGCAGATAATACAGTGCGCGGCCCTAATCAGCACTCAGTGAGGACTTGGGACTGTGCTTTCATGAGAGTCCTGACGGTGGGCCAGGTCCTTGGTCCTTTCTAGAGGAAGGAGCGGCTAGTACAGAGGGCAGCAGGGGGCGGCCAGGCCCCAGCATGGCGGACGAGAGGGGTTGGCTGCTCGCACCGGTTCCCGGGCCATAGCAAGGTACGTCGTTGGGGACCAGTCCCAGTAACATGCTCAAAGCCGGGCACTGTGACGTCCCAGGTACCCAAACAAACCTTGGACCAGGGAGGTCGTCGGCCTGGCGAGGGTGGCCAGGGTTCCCGCGGCTCCCTCTCCCCCAGGGGGCGCTCAGCGGGGCCCTGGAGCGGGCGGGAGCGGAGAGGGCGCCGGGCGGCCGGGGGCGAGGCCATGCGCCCGCAGGGGGCGGCGCTGCTGCTGGCGCAGCTGTTGGTGCGGATCGAAATCGCCGAGCAGGGTGAGCTCGGGCGGCGAGGGCTGCGGGCACGAACCGGGGTGAGGGGGGCGGCTGGGGCGCGAGGAGGCAGTGGGGAACTCACCTCGTCTCCTGCCCGCAGCCCTTCGGGACAAGGACCTGCTGCTTCCAGGTAAGGCGTGCGGGAGGCGCTTCCCCGCGGAGGGCTCGTGGGCCCGAGCGCGAAGGGCGCCTCAGCTTTCCCTCTCCCCGCTCCAGGTTTTCAGAACTCGTCGATGCTCGCATGTAACTGATGGGCCCCGGGGGGCCGGGGGCGGGCAGGATGGGGCGGGCGCCCGCGGGCCACGTGGGGCGGGTCCCCAGCGTTCGACGCTTCCTGGGTGGCACGACCCCAGGACGCGCCGTTCCCCCCCCCTCCCTCCAGGACGCGCAGTTCCCCGGGAGCCCCTTCCCTTCCCAGTGGGTGAGGGTGGACAGGATGAGCCTGCCTCCAGCAGCTCAGCCTGGTGTCCGTCTGTCCATCCCAGGGCCTTGTGGTCAACGGGTCATCCCGACACGCATAGTGGGTGGAAAGGATGCAACAATCGGACACTGGCCGTGGCAGGGCAGCCTGCGTCTGTGGGGCTACCACTTCTGCGGAGCGAGCCTGCTCAACCGCCGCTGGGCGCTCTCGGCCGCGCACTGCTTTGAAAAGTGAGTCTGGGGGCAGGGGGCCCGCTGACCCCGCGTCCTGGTCTGTGCCAGGACGCGCGCCCATGTGCCACGTGGCCGCGGCCTTCGTGTGCTCCTGAGCCCCAGGCTGGGCTGCAGCCCGTTCCACACCGGCACGAGGCCCCCAGGGCGCTCCCTGAGGAAACCCTATGAGGTTTTTTCCGGAACGTTTGTGTGTCTTGTTCTCTTTCTTGCTTCGTTTGTCCCCCACATGGCACCTCCAGCCTCCACCTTCCTCACCCCACCTCCCAGCGGAGGTGTACCCCTGGGGGAGGAATGAGCTGAGGTAAGTGCTGGACAGGAGCCCGGCTGGTGGGGTCAGTGGTTCCCGAAGCTGTGTGGAGCCCAGCCTGTGTGACCCCCGTGAACCTGCTGGTCCCCTTAAGAGGAGGGCCCTGGAGGCGACAGGGGGTTGAGTGACTGGCCAGGTGAGCTGGCAGGGGAGGCACCCTCCTGTCCCACGTCCCCAGGTGTGGGACTTTGTTTGGGGCTCGGGGCTCTCCCCGTTTCTGCCCTGGCCTCTTTGTGGAAGGAGGACCTGTGTCCGGGATGAGCCGGGCAGTGGCCCGGCAGTCTCAGGGAGTGGCCCAGGCATGCTGGGATGGCCCACTCTCCCTCTGAAGACCCCTGAGGGCTCTCTCCTCCCTTGATAGCAACCGAAATCCCTTTCACTGGTCAGTCCAGTTTGGGGAGCTGTCTGCCGCACCATCCATTTGGAACTTGCAAGCCTACTACAACCGTTACAATGTGGACCAGATTTTCCTGAGCCCCCACTATCTGGGCGCTCCGGTGTATGACATCGCCCTGTTGAAGCTGTCCTCCTCAGTCACCTATACTAAGTACATCCAGCCCATCTGCGTCATGGCCTCCATCTCTGAGTTTGAGAACAGGAGTGACTGCTGGGTGACCGGCTGGGGAGACATTGAAGAGGAGCTGAGTGAGTCTGGGGACAGACGGGTATGGGCCAGGCGAGGGTGGCAGTGCCATCGCCTGCTGGTTCTAGCTGCACCAGCCTCATGCTGGCAGCCTGCTCAGTGTTTTCTGGATGCTGGCTCTCCACCCTTGCCCCTCACCCGTAGAGCAGGGCTTTCTGTATGTACCCTAAGCTCCCCTTCTCTTCCGGAGATTGTGAGCCAGAAACCAGAGAGGAAGGCCCAGGCTAGCACCCTCAGCCTGCTGGGTGTCTGTTGGGTGCTGTGGGGGAAGTGGGTGTCTGTGTTTCAGGAAACCCTTCTTTCTACCCCAGCAGGGTGCTCCCCCCTACCCCCTCCATCCAGCCTCCCACTCCAGCTCCCCAACCCCTTCTGCACCGACAGGGGCGGTGGGAGGTGGGAGCCCTCCCATCCTGGAGTGCCAGCTCATTCATTCTCTCCTTGAAACTTTAAGCCTTGCTCCAGCCCTGCTCCCACTCAATCTCTGCGGGGCTCCATGTGCTGGCATTAGTGAAATGTGAAAGTGAAATCGCTCAGTTGCGTCCGACTCTTTGTGACCCCATGGACTGTAGCCCACCAGACTCCTCCGTCCATGGGATTCTCCAGGCAAGAGCCCTGGAGTGGGTTGCCATTAGCTGCCACCCATTTCTGTCTTACCACGAGTCCCTCGAATCTGCTGGGCCCAGGTCCCCCAGAGGGGCTCACGAATTAGACCCCGGTCACACTGCCCCCGGGCCTAGCACGGCCCTGCCTTGCCCTCAACCACAGCAGCCGTGATAGACCAAGCTCCCCTGGTGCACTGTGTGTACCAGGGCTCCAAGGACTCTCTTCGTTCTGAAGTCTACCTGCCAAAGAGCTGGGAGCATCTTTATGCCTGCTTTACAGATGAGGAAACCCGGAGAGGCATGGAGAGTTTCCCAGGCCCTGGGGATCCATGGAGAAGCCAGGGCTCCTTGGCCCAGAGAGAGTAGCCAGCCACACACCTGGCATTGCCAGTGAGGAGAGGGGAGTCGACTGGAGACCTGCCCTGTCCTTTCCTTGCACCCCAGGGGGCTGGAGAAGGTGCCCCAGTGTAGACTTCTTGGGCCCAAAGGGCTGGATGGCCGTGAGCTGAGGGGCCCAGCCAGGCTGACACTGCCCCTCCCCCAGCTGACAGGTAATCACATCCAGCGCCAGCTGAACCCTCACTCCGACAGGTAGAAAGTGACTTCTTGACCCCACCCCCAGAGCTGATGTACTCTGTACTAGTGGGGAAACCTTGGGCAAAGCACTTCATCTCACTCTGCCTCACCTTCCACATCTGTAAAATGGGGTAATAATAGTTCCCACCAGAGAGGGTAGTTCTGAGGCTTAAAAGCATTCCTACATGAGGGCTTAGCAGAGCGCCTGGAAGTCAAGAAACGATTGCTTCAACAGCTTTCAGTGTTAATGGGATCACCATCCTCTGCAGAACAAGGAGGTGATTCAGTTCTAGACTTTGGACAGGCCTGGCTTCATATCAGGGCTTCCCAGGGGGTGCTAATGGTAAAGGATCCGCTGACCCATGCAGGAGACATAAGAGACCCAGGTTCGATCCCTGGGTCGGGAAGACCCCCTGGAGGAGGGCATGGCAACCCAATCCACTATTCTTGCCTAGAGAATCCCATGAACAGAGGAGCCTGGTGGGTCATGGTCCATGGGGTTGCAAAGAGTTGGACACGATTAAAATAACTTAGCATGCATGGGTTCATGTTAGGCTCTGGCAGCTCCTGGTGCTTTGCCGGGGTTGAAGGAGGGTGACCTTCCTCCTGAATCTTTCCTTACCCAAGACCAAGGTTGATTACACTGCATCCCAGGGATGCTGCAGGAGCACCTGGTAGAGCTCTGGGCTCGGGCTAGGCAGGCTTGTTGCGGGGGGAGAGAGAGCACGCCAGGCTGCCCCACTCCCGCAGGCACTGGACGCTGGACTGTGCAGATCCTAAACCATCCCAGCTGCACCAGCCCCACCCCGGAGTGCTAAGGTCTCTCCCTGGGGGCTGGAGCAGGGCCTATTTTCTGCAGGCTGCAGTGAGGGAAGCTGTAACAGCCAGTCCCTCCTCTAGGCCCTTCCGTGGTGTGTTCATCACCCACCACGTGCTGGGTGCTGGGCTAGAGCAGAGGAGTCAAGGGCAATGTCCCAGGTACTGTGGGTGCCCCAGGGTCCCCCCGCCGCATGCCTTTGTAGCCTGTGCCATTCTGATGGCAGAGGAGAGGCTCAGGACGCCATCTTTCTCTGTTCCCTCAACTCCGTGGCAGGTCTGCCATCTCCCTACACCCTCCAGGAAGTGCAGGTCGGGATCATAAACACCACCATGTGTAATCACCTGTTCTCAATGCCCGATTTCCGCATTGACATCTGGGGAGACATGATTTGCGCTGGCGAGCCTCAAGGCGGCAAGGATTCCTGCTTTGTGAGTGTCCCTCCCGTCCCCAGCTCACGCATCACCCCAGCCGCCCGCCTCCCCTCCCTGGCCAGAAAGTACCCTGCGTCCCTGCCCTCCATTCGGGCCTCGTGTCCACCCTGGGGGGCGGGGGGAGGGACCACTGTTCCACTTTGCAGATGCAGAAGCTGAGGCTTGCTCACTTTGGTGGAGGGGAGGGGTGGGATTTGCACCCTGTCTGCCTGGCCACAGCCCCTCCTACTCTCCCGGCCTCTCTGCTCACCCCTCCTGCGCCACCCCAGGCTGGACTCACCCATGCTGGTCCCCAGGGTGACTCAGGTGGGCCCTTGGTCTGTGAAAAGAAAGGGCTGTGGTATCAAGTTGGAGTCGTGAGCTGGGGAGTGGGCTGCGGTAGGCCCAACCGGCCGGGTGTCTACACCAATATCAGTGTGCACTACAAGTGGATCCGAGAGGTTCTGGCCCAAAACAACACTTGCAGGCTGGACTCCTGCCTGATGCTGCTGCTCCTTCCTCTGCTCTGGGCTCTCCCATTCCTACAGCTGGCCTGAGCCCAGCCAGTGGCCCCCGAGAGTTGGGGCCATCTGCTGAGTCAGGCCCAGTCCCCTTCTGTCCCCTTTGCTAATAAAAGTGTATATGTTCAAGTTGACACCTTGCTGCACTTTCGGTGGCCCCGGGTGGCTTCCTGGACACCCTCACGGACACTTGCGTCCCGTCCACTCCAAGACCACTCTTTAACTCCTAAATCATCGTCCACTTATCTGTGCTATGCGGGTTTTGGTTGCAAACAACAAAACCCTTTCAAGGTTAGTTCGATCAGAAAGATCATTTATTAAAGGACTCTCAAGAGTCTTCTCCAGCACCACAATTTGAAAGCATCAGTTCTTCGGCGCTCAGCCTTCTTTATGGTCCAGCCCTTACATCCATACATGACTACTGGAAGAACCATAGATTTGGCTGGCGAGGCTTATGTCAGACCCAGTGTTGTCCTGGGAAGACAAGACCAGGCAGCTCCCTCTGGGGCCAGAGTTAGTCCCCTGATGGTGGAGAGGGCAGGACGGAGGAGGAAGGTCCTGGGAGGCGGGCAGTAGGGCCCAGATATGTCACCAGCCCTGTTTTCCCAGGCCTGGCCCTCAAGATACTGTGTCCCTCACCCATCCCTTCCAGGGACCCATACGGGGACCTGGGCCTGGCCTGGCCAGGAGTCTGTAGAGCCAGCAAGGGTGGAGCCCAGGAGCTTCTGAGCCGATACCAGGAAGATGCGCAGGCCTGCCCTGCAGCCACATGTGGTGAGGGGACCTGGGAAAGGGGAGGGCGTGGGTGTGGGTGTGTGATCTCTGCTTTCAGAGCTGGTGACCCACAAGTGACCCAGACAGACCTTCTCATGGCTGGGAGGGAGGGGCACCTAATCAACAAATAAGTGAACAAACCCAAGAAATATTCACATCTCCCCTCATTTTTCAGGATGGCCTCTGAGGGCCTCACACCCCTGTCCTGGGAGAGGAGGTCTCCGCCCAGGCTGCTCTGCAGTTCGCAGGCAGCACCCCCTCCCGGCCACGAGAGGAAGTTCCCACGTCAACCCTGAGAGGGGCTGGGGGCAGAGCCAGAGGTGGTGCCCAGCGCCCAGCCCCCAGCCCCCAGCCCAGCTTCAGGTGGGGTCCCCTGGGCTGGGTGACGGTGCCCTTCATTCAGAAGGAGAAGCAGGCTGCAGCCAGCCACCACGCCATCCTCACCCGCCTCAGTATCGACCTCTGAGAATTTCACCTGAGACCGGTGGCCTCTCAAGAGGCCTCTTATCTGAAGAAATAGCCCCCTCAGGTCATCGGGAGGCCCTGTGGGTGGCCCCAAAGGTGTTATTTTGATTTGAACATGTCACAAACTGTACAGCGGCCTGGGAGACACACCCAACTGTCTTCTAAACTGGATGTACCAATAGTATGTTCCCACCAGCTATGAATGAGTTCAGCTTCATTTTTTATATCTAAAAAATTGTACCTTTCCTTCAGATGGTTAGAATAAAATGAGTTAATTTATAAACGGCTTAGAACAATATCCGATATAGAAGAAGCACGTTTCCCTGGTGGCTCAGTGGTAAAGAATTCGCCTGCAATGCAGGAGATGCTGGTTCGATCCTTGGGTTGGGAAGATCCCTCGGAGGAGGAAATGACAACTCACTCCAGTATTCTTGCCTGGGAAATCCCATGAACAGAGGAGCCTTACAGGCTACAGTCCACGGGGTCGCAGAAGAGTCAGATACAAATGATTGACTGGACAACAAACCCAGAATAAGCACTGTGCCTGGGCTCTCATCACCACCGTCACCCCGACTACCACCATCACCAACATCCGCATCGCCACCCTGTGACCCAGCCAGCAGAATTTTGAAAGGAAGAGAACGCCCAGCTCCTGAGGCCCCAGTGTGAGCACCAGAATGACCACCTTACTTCTCTTTCTCTAGATTGATTCTGAAACAGCCCAGCCCTCCTCAGCCATGCCTCTATTTTAGCAGTGGTTCCCAACATGTATTCCATGGAATGTTATTTCCCAAGGCTGTGAATAAACTTCATTTGTAAAAGGAGCTTATGATCACAGACTTTGGGGAAAGTGAAATCTTTAAAAAATTTTTTTTGTTGACCTAGAACCTATTATACAGAGTGAAGTGACTCAGAAAGAAAAAGACAAATATCATATTCTAATGCATATATACAGAATCTAGAAAAATGGTGCTGAAGAATTTATTTACAGGGCAGCAGTGGAGAAACAGACATGGAGAATAGACTAATGGACATGGGGAGAGGGGAGGAGAGGGTGAGATGTATGTTGTGAGTAACGTGGAAATTTACATTACCATATGTAAAATAGACAGCCAATGGGAATTTGCTGCATGGCTCAGGAAACTCAAACAGGGGCTCTGTATCAACCTAGAGTGGGGGGATGGGGCGGGAGATGGAAGGGAGGTTCAGAAGGGAGGGGATATACCTATGGCTGATTCATATTGAGGTTTGACAGAAAACAACAAAATTCTGTAAAGCAATTATCCTTCAATAAAAAAATAAATTAAAAAATATAAAGAAAAAATTAGTTTTTCAGAATAAAAGTTGTAATAATAAAAAAATTTTTTTGTTGCAGAACTTTTCAATGACTTTTACTTGCTAAAATGCATCAGGAATCTGAAAGAGAAAATATAGTGGGTTGCGTTTCCCAAATTTCTTGACCATAGAACTGTCACTTGTGAGGGATTTCTTAAGGGATGTGTGGATGCTGTTCCACCGTCTCTAGGGCCAGGCTGAATCTTCACAGTTCCCTTGGAGTCTCTCTCTCTCTCTCTTTCTCTCTCGTAGGATCCACCCGAGCGGACAGCCTCCCCCTTCTCAGGTGGATTTTTCTCCGGTACAATTTCATTTCCTTTCTGCACCTGTCCCTCCCAGGTACCCCATCTGACACGAGGGGGCGGTAGTGAGCTGAGATCCGGCTTCTCAAGCCGGCCCGGTGTTTGTCTAGAAGCGAGGAAATGGCTCAACATTGACATTTTCTCCTTTTGCTAAATACAGCTGGTAGATGAAAACACAGCGAACTGAGGTGCCTGCAACAACGCTCATTTCCCTGCACTCGTGTCTACGTTGTGACGGCTCTGGGCCCTGCCTTCCCATCGCCCTCACCCTCTTTGTCATTCACCAGCTGCTCAGGTTTCCTGCGTAGAGTCCCTCTTCATGGGGGTCTCCCTTGCTGTCCACGTCCAGGAGATCTCTCCCCTACAGAATCCGATGGCAGAGCCACCAGGTCATCTGACTAATAAAGAGGCTTGTTTTTCCTTTTAAAGTGGGAAGCTTGAAGAATTGGCACGTGTCCTATCTGGGGCTGCTCATGACGCCCCCACCTTGGACAAATGTTCAGCTAATGGGGAAAATCGCTCTGCAGAACCAGACTTCTTAGCAAAGTAAAAGTAGCTTTATGATGATTATCAAAATAATGCCTTCTTGTTAGAAAATAAAAATCAATCAAAGGAGCTCAAAGAAGAAACTTAAAAAAAAATCACCAGAACCAAACTTGTAATCAGTCTCCTAGTGTTGGATAGTTGAAAAGTTGCTGTCATTTAAAATGATATCTTGGCTGGTCTCCATCTTCCCCTTCTGGGTGCGGCTGGTGAACGAGGAGTCCCAGGAAGTGTTCTTCAGTGGCCTGTTTGAGAACTGCTTCCATATCAAGTGCTGGAAGCCTCGACCCTTATCCATTTACGTCATCCTCGGCCGAGTCTCCCTGCTGTCCGCCATTGTCTTGTCTTTCCTTACCACTTTCATCATGGTGTCCTTTGCGTCTCAGCTCTTTCCGAGGACCCGGAAGCACAATTTTGTGTCAGCCTTCATCAGTTTCCTCACAGGGGCTTGTGCCTTCCTGGCCTTGTTGCTGCATGCCCTGGAGATCCAGAGTCTGCGGATGAAGCCCAGCCCCCCGCAGTTCTCCATACAGTGGCCTTACTACGTCCTGGGCTTCAGCATCCTTCTGTTCATGGTGGCTGGTGCCATCTGCCTCATCCAAGAAATAGCCTGCCCTAGATGCCATTTGTTGCCCATTTCCCAGAGTACTGAGGACACCCAAGAGATCTCGTACCTGGAAAACCTGGATAGTCTGGGAGGAGAACTGAGCTCCATGCAGAAGGAGACGCTGCTGAAGGAAGAAACCATTATCTAGACCCAGACAGTCTGTGCCCTGCCCTTCGTCCAGTGCACATGTGTCAGTGTGTGTGGCTCTTCAGTCTCCCCCAGTCTCTGCCGTTTCTGATGAGGCTTTTGAGTGTCAAGTCAACCCCTCCCTTCCCCCTCCTCACAGTGATTCTATCCTGCGTATGTTTGATATTTGTTAAACGTTTTTTTTAATTCTTAAAAAAAAAAAAAGAAAAGTAAAATGATATCTTTAGGAAAACCTTAATTTATAAATTTGGCACATCTTCCCAATCACTCCTATTCATTTATTTATTTGGCTGCACCGGTCTTAGTGACGACATGCAGGATCATTTATTCGTGGTAGGTGGGATCTAGTTACCCGACCAGGGATTGAACCCGGGTCTCCTGTGTTGGGAGCATGGAGTCTTAGCCATTGGACCACCAGGGAAGTCCCTCTCATCATTTCTTAGGATACCTTTTCTGTGGGCGCAATGTTTTAGCCAAATGGGCTTCATGTTTGTAAGGTTTTTAAGTCATGAGAAGGTCCTCAGTACACTCCCCCAGGTAAGTAAGAGAACCCATTCCCCATATTGTTCCTGACCCTGGGAATCTCCAATTTCATATCTTTTGAGAACTTATAGGTTAAAAATGTATCCCATTTAAAAAAGAACAATCATTTTTACTTTGTAAAATTAGTACAACCCTATTTTAAAAATGGAAGTGGTACGAAAAAGAACAGAAGAGAGATAGAAAAATGCCTTAAATTCCATCATCTGGAAGTAACCCTAGTTTTGTTTGAACATTGTTCCAGAAATCTGTTTGGAAAGACAAGTTCAAGGACAGAAAGATGGAAGGAAAGATAAGCAGGTGGGGCAGCATGGACACCTGCTTCTCTTAGACACTTCCAAACTCTAGAAAACAACAAGATATGTACAAACAGAGTAATTCTCTAAGAATGCTGGACCCCAGCAATTCTAAGAGAGTTCCAGAAAAACATCTACTTCTGCTTTCTTGACTATGCCAAAGCCTTTGACTGTGTGGATCACAATAAACTGTGGAAAATGCTGAAAGAGATGGAAATACCAGACCACCTGACCTGCCTCTTGAGAAACCTGTATGCAGGTCAGGAAGCAATAGTTAGAACTGGACATGGAACAACAGACTGGTTCCAAATAGGAAAAGGAGTACGTCAAGGCTGTATATTGTCACCCTGCTTATTTAACTTCTATGCAGAGTACATCATGAGAAACACTGGGCTGGAAGAAGCACAAGCTGGAATCAAGATTGCCGGGAGAAATATCAATAACCTCAGATATGCAGATGACACCACCCTTATGGCAGAAAGTGAAGAGGAACTCAAAAGCCTCCTGATGAAAGTGAAAGAGGAGAGTGAAAAAGTTGGCTTAAAGCTCAATATTCAGAAAACTAAGATCATGGCATCCGGTCCCATCACTTCATGGCAAATAGAAGGGGAAACAGTGGAAACAGTGGCTGACTTTATTTTTCTGGGCTCCAAAATCACTGCAGATGGTGATTGCAGCCATGAAATTAAAAGACACTTACTCCTCAGAAGGAGTTATGACCAACCTAGACAGCATATTAAAAAACAGAGACATTACTTTGCCAACAAAGGTCTGTCTAGTCAAGGCTATGGTTTTTCCTGTGGTCATGTATGGATGTGAGAGTTGGACTATAAAGAAAGCTGAGTGCCGAAGAATTGATGCTTTGGAACTGTGGTGTTGGAGAAGACTCTTGAGAGTCCCTTGGACTGCAAGGAGATCCAACCAGTCCATCCTAAAGGAGATCAGCCCTGGGTGTTCTTTGGAAGGACTGATGCTGAAGCTGAAACTCCAATACTTTGGCCACCTGATACACAGAGCTGACTCATTTGAAAAGACCCTAATGCTGGGAAAGATTGAGGGCAGGAGGAGAAGGGGACGACAGAGGATGAGACGGTTAGATGGCATCATCAACTCAATGGACATGGGTTTGGGTGGATTCCTGGAGCTGGTGATGGACAGGGAGGCCTGGCATGCTGTGATTTATGGGGTTGCAAAGAGTCAGACGTGACTGAGCGACCGAACTGAACTGAACTGAAGCTTCTCAAAGATATAAGCAGGGGCTTCCCTGATGGCCCAGTGGTTAAGAATCCACCTTGTAATGGGAATTACAGGAGACACCAGTTTGACTACAGGGGACACTGGTTCGATGCCTGGTCCGGGAAGACCTCATGCCAGGGAGCAACTAAGCCTGTGTGTCACAACTACTGAGCCCACGCGCTACAACTACTGAAGCCTGCACGCCTAGAGCCCGTGCTCCACAACGAGAGAAGCCACCGCCACGAGAAGCCCGTGCTCACGACTACAGAGTAGCCCCCACTTGTCGCAACTGGAGAAAGCCAACGCATAACAACGAAGACCTAGAACAGACAAAAGTTAAAAAGTTAATTAAGTTAAAAAAAGAGGTAGGCAGATGGGCTTGCATTGATATGGGTCTAGGGGTTTGTAGGCAGGATACAGTGAATCTGGGGTTCATGAGAGGCTCTCAGAAAACCTCAGTCTGTTTGGTTAACTCCCTGCAGTGGGTTGGACCAGAAAGCAAGCCCTCACCAAGAACCGAGTCCGTTGGAGCCTTGATCTTGGACTTCCAGCCTCCAGAACTGTAAGGGATAAACCTCTGTTGTTTGAGCCCCTCCCCCTGCCCCCAGTCTGCAGTACTGGTTACAGCAGCCCAGGCTGACCGATACACGAGGTGAAAAGCACTGTGTCAGGGCAGCCTCGGGGAATGGAACTTGGAGATCTTGCCTCCATCAACCTGACCCTGGGGTGGAGGTCATTTTATTTTCAGCACTTGCACTAATGGGACTTTAATTACATATAAGATTAGACAAAAACGTGTGGCCGGGCTACCTGGCATTCCATTAAAAGTACTGAGTTTCTCTGCAGAAAGCTGGAGAAAAATGTTTTGCTTAGAGCATTCAGTGAGATTTTTAAGGGAATGAGCAAAGGCGGAGAATCGAGAGCTTCAGAAATACACAGCCAAGTTGTCCTTTCAGAGGGGGCCACCTGGTGTGGCAACAGCCCCCCAAAGGCAAGCGAGGGAAAGTCGCTCAGTCGTTTCCAACTCTGCAGCCCCATGGGCTGCAGCCTGCTGGGCTCCTCTGTCCATGGGATTCTTCAGGCAAGAATCCTGGAGTGGATAGCCATTTCCTTCTCCAAGGGATCTTCCCAAGTCAGGGATGGAACCCGGGTCTCCTGCATTGCAGGCAGATTCTTTACCATCTGAGCCACCAGGGAAGCCCCACCAGGCACAAAGGCCAGCTTTGGACTCCTCTTGGGACTGGGACAGAATGCCCCTTCCCTTCTTGATCTCCCCACTACCCTGCTCAGCAGGATCTTCCATCTGATTCCTGGGGCCTCGGACATCAGATGAGGCCGCCTGCAGGAGCCAGCACCCCTTGCCGTGCCCCGGGAGCCTGAGCCTGGGACGCAGGATCCAGCTTCCAAGCAAGCAAGGCAGGGGCTCCCTGCCGAGGGGCCACAGGGAGGTGCCCACCAGCTCTGAGTGTGCTGGGGACCAAGGCCTCAATCGGCTGTCCTAGGACTGCAGAGCATAGTGGAGAGGGAGGCAAGGGATGTTAGTCCTGACCTGCCCCCGACCCACATGCCAGTTGGCTCAGCATCTGCCCCTGCTGGGAGAAGGAGACCCAGTTGTTCCGGGCTCCTGGAAGACTGAGATCCGGGGTACGCCCACAGAGGGGATTATGGTCTCAATGCTCCTAAACCCCCTTGTGCGCAACTCTGATCCCCAGGGACAAAGGGCCTGTGTTAAATCTCCGCAGTGGGCTCAGAGCCAGCACTGGGCCCCGGGTGACCGAGGGGGCAGGGCTCCTCTGGGGACCGGGCTTCCAGCATAGGTGTGCATGGTGCACACAGCTGCTCAGGGCAGTGCAAACTCCTGGGTGTAGGGATAGCTGGGCAAATGTTAGAAGGTGCATCCTGTGTTGCACACGTGCATTTTGAAAGCACGTGTGTGCATGTGTGTCTCTTATAACCATGCCCCTGCCCTCCATGATAATGTGCCGCCCGTGTGCCCTTGGGCAAGTGCCCTCATCCCCTCCTTGTCCAATCTGGCAGCCAATACTTCCTCCAATTCCCACCCTAGGTACTGCATCCTGGAGTCTTGGCCAGACAAACCCTGCTTTTGGGCTCACACCCTGGCAGTCTGCAGTGAGAATGAAGCCTCCTAATTGGCAGCATTAGCAGAAGAAGTGCCTGGCACTGGGCTGGGGCAGGAACACAAGCCCCTTTGTGCCGCCTCTGGGCCCCTTTTAGGAGCTGTACCTGCCGGGGTCCTAGGCCTCCTGCGTCTCCACCTCCCCAGAAGGATCCGGGGCCCCGGGAGGGCTTCTCTGCCCCCTGCAGCTGGCTGGCCCTGCCCTTCCCCAGAGGCATCATGGGGCTGGAGGACTCTGGGGGCGTATGTGGAGCTCTGGAGGTCAGGTGAAGGCCTCACCTTTGCCACAGGAATCAGGGGGGCCTGAGCCCTAAGGAGCCTGTCCAGGGGAACAGTGCAGGCCCAGAAGGAGGGGCCAGCTTCTGGACAAGGCTGCTCTCTGCTCCATGTGTGCTGAGTTGCCCGGTCGTGTCCAACTTTTCGTGACCCCGTGGACTGTAGCCCACAAGGCTCCTCTCTCCATGGGATTCTCCAGGCAAGAATTCTGGAGTGGGTTGCCATGCCCTCCTCCAGTGGACCTTCTTGACTCAGGGATTGAAGCCATGTCTGTATCTTCTGCATTGCAGGCGGGTTCTTTACCGCTGAGCCTGTAGGGAAACCCAAAAGGGTGATAACACTTGTTTATTGGCAATGGCATTGACATTTCATGAACTTTTCAAATCTCACATTATTCTTCTGAATTTTTACTAATCATTTAAAATGTAAAATGTATTCTTAGCTCACGGATTGTGTAAGATGCGATGGCAGGCGGAACTTGGCCTGCGGATCACAGTGTGCTGACCCCTGACCCCGGGTCATGATGTAAGTAAGGGAGGTGGCAGCTAGACAGGGCCTCCACTCTGACACCAAGGCCCCCGCACTACCATCCCGATAAAGCCAGAGTCCCCGGTTCCTGGAAGCCAGCTCTTCCCCAGTGAAACTGGCACATGCCAGGCCACTATCTGTGCCCCTTCTCCTTGTCATCACGTGGGGGTTCTGGACCTTGAACTGGGTTCTACACGAGGCAGGAGCCCTGGGCCCCACGAAGCTCTGCAGGCAGCTACCCTGAAGCACCCCTGTGAGGCTGACCCTGTTTGGTCAACTGGGAAGGGCTCTAGGACACCTCCCCCACCTCTGAAGTCAAGGTCAAGTGCAAGGGCCCAGAAGAGAGACCCAGAGGTCAGAGTAAAATACCTGTCATTGTCTCCGTGTATTTGTGTAGGCTGCGGGGCCAAAACAATAAACACAGCACATCCGGGAGCCTCCCCACTGGATGGCTCTGGGGATTCCCCCAGAAGAACCCCCCACCAGCTCCTTCCTGCTCCCTGCTGACCCCTTGACTCCTTCCTCCTGGAGGGGGGCCCACATGGCCCAGGAGGGTATAAAAGGCCCAGTGGCGGACATCCAGGTACCAAAAGACAGACTCCGCAGGCCAGGTAAGGCCCCGCCCCCACCATGCTTGGGCCCACGAGGTCAGGGGAGGCCCCTCTCTGAGATCGTAGGCCTGTGCTATTCTCCCCGGGAGCCCTTGAATCTCCAGCCAGAAGCCATGCTGCTGTGGCTGACCCTCGCCTTCCTGTGGAGCCCCACCTGCTGGGCACAGCGTAAGTCTGGCTGGGGGTCCCCCCAGCCCACCCCCCTGGAGGCCCCCTTCACCCCTCCCTCTGTCCACGGCTGGGGTCTGGGCCAGCCCTTGTCACAGACGGACTCTGCTCTCAGGCCTGTCCCCTCGTCTGAGGGGCTGTGTCCTCCTCTGGGTAGAAACAGCCAACACATCACCGTGTGCTTATTTTTTTCTCTTCCCCACCTGGTTCTTTCATCTAATAGAGAAGTATGGGCCTGGAGGAGGTACCTATTTCAGTACCTCTAGAGACTTCCAAAACGATATCACCGGGATTCGAGTGTTCATAGGTCCTCTGGGCCTAATCAAGAGGTGAGTTGAGCAGGGCCCGGGAGCCCCTCACTGCGTCCCAGCCCCTGCCCCAGTCTCAGGAACCTGGGGAGGGGGCTGGTCCCTCCTCCCAGCACCCTCACTGGGGTCCTGATGTCTCCTGAGTCAGCTGAGGTCTGTCCCTCTTCCTCTGCTGTTTCCTCCCCTGCACCCCAGCCCTGTCCCCTCCGCTCTCCTCCTGCAAGTCCGGCCTCTGCTTCCTGGGATGACCGAAAGGGAGGGGTGCTTCTCCCCACTGTCGCCTTTCAACCCCAACTCAGCTCAACCAGAAATGGTCTCTCAGTTTGAGAATGCCTATGGGAAAGCAGAAGTTCTGCCCAGGTTAGGGTCAAAGAGAAAAGGAAAGAGGACCACTGATTGAACACTAGAAGTGTAGAGGCAGCAAGCCCAGGGTCTTCCCCTAATGGTTAAATGGGTGCTTTGCTCCAGGCCTGGGGTAGATATTTGCTCTGCATTTTCAGGGTCCCAGGGACCTGGGGAGAAGGAATGGGCCTGAGCAGCAGACACCATGGGGGCCAGAGTGTGGGCAGGGGCCAGAGTGTGGGCGGGGCCAGTGAGGAGGGGACACTCTGGGATGGACACTGAGGTGGGGGAAGGTCACAGAGACAGGTCACCTGCTCCTGGGGCCCCCACCTGGCCTAGTGCAGTGACTGGGGCTCCAAATGCTGGGCCGGGGGTCAGGTCCCTACTCTGAGCCAGGAGACCAGCTGTACCTCCTGAGGGTCACGGTGACTGGGCACCTTGGGGAGCTCTCCTGATGGAAGATCTCAGTGACTGCTCCCCCAAATCAGTCCCACTTTGCAGATGAGCAAACTGAGCCCTGGAGAGGCTGGTCAACAAGCCCCAAATCACGGAGCCTGAAAGTGGCAGAGCAGGTGCTGAGACCAGGAAGCCTGACTCAGGCACCAAAGTCACGAGCTCAGGGATTTATGGTGCAGTGATAGGCTGTCCTTGCTGGACATAGAGGGGTGGTGTTTACAGGACTGGGGATTTGCGGGTTACCCAGACCCTGGACCTTCAAAGCTCGCCCTTTCTTCCAGTATCCAGGTGAGGTTTGGCTCCTCCTGGAGTGAGAAATATGGAGCCCCAGGTGGGACACCTCAGGAAGTCATTCTGCTGCCCGAAGAACACATTACAGGAATCTACGGCTCCTATAAGAATTTCCTCCGCCACTTGGTCATATACACGGACCGAGGGAGGTTGTTCCCATTTGGGAAGGAAGATGGCAACACCTTTATTGCTTTCCCTGATGAAAGTGACAAGGTGCTCATCGGAGTCTGTGGCCACTACAAGCTTCTGGGCATTACCAGCATTGGCTTTGAATGGGGTTATCCTTCATTCTTAAACAAATAGCACCGCAACCAAAGAGAAATGACCATTCCTGAATTTCCAGGTCTGAGCTGTGGGTTACCCTGCCAAGGCCATCTGGTTGGTGGTGGGCACAAGGCAGCAGGGACCTGACTGCAGCCCTGAATCAGAATCCACCAATAAATCCAGCTTCTGCAGCTACAGTGGGTCCAGGGTGCTCCTTGGCCGGGGATGCGAACAAAGCCTTCTGAGTTTGTGGGGACGAGGCCTCTGGGGCGGAGCTCACTGAGCAGAGCTGCAGTAGGAGGCAGGAGGGGGTCCAACACCCCAGGGCTGGGTGATTCTGACAGAAAGCAGGGCCTGCCCATGCAGACCCCACCGGATCCCATAATCTCTGAGGATTCGGGGCTCCCAGAGGCCCCACCCTGGCTCTCTGCTGCAAGGCCATCCAGGGAGCCTGAGCTGTCCAGGCTCAATTCCAGGATTCTCTGAGTGTACAGGGACTTGGGGAAGCCACTCAATCATTCATTCACCCATTCACTCACTCAGCATACAGTTGCTAAGGCCTAGGCCACAGATGGATCCTTGGACACCAGAGAAATGAAGAGCCCAGGGATCAGCCAGGGGTTCCCCATGAGAAGTGGATACAGAAGCTGATGGAGGCAGCTGGCTGTTGCAACTGCATTGATAGTAACAGGTCTAGCGCCCTGTGCTCAGGCATAAGCCCAGTGGTGGGTGTGCTTCAGGGAAGCCTTCTCAGAGGGGGCACTATCTGAGCTAAGTATAAAGGCTGAGTGAGAGCTGGCCAGGTGGGGTTAAGGGAGGGAGGCCTCCAGGCCAAGAGATCAACACGGGAGTGGCCAGAGCCAGGCATCCCCAGGACCCCACTTCTTGAAAGGGGGCATCTGTTACAGCCTGAAGGGAAAGGAAAGCAGCCCCCAGGCCTGGCACATTCTCTCAACACCTCCATCAGACTGCAGCAGCCTGTCCCTCAGCCACGGTGCAGAGGCTGCCCTGTCCCCCCTCAGCTCTCTGCCCGACGGCCCTAGAGGGACAGGACTTCTGCTTCCCCGCTTGCAGAAGGAGACAGCACAGGCCCAGAGGACACAGAGGCTCAGCCTGTCACACGGCACGAGTGGCGGAGTCGGGATTCGGGGGGAGGAGGTCTGGCTGCAAAGTCTGGGCTCAGATCCCCAGACCAGCGAAGGTTTCCAGAGGGATCCTCCTCTCTTGGGGGAGATCCTCGCCGACATGTTCCTCTTCTCTAATTTTAAATTTAAATGCCTGTTGAGGATCACTTGGGCTTCTCTGGTAGCTCAGATGGTAAAGAATCTTGCCTACAATGTGGGAGACCCGGGTTTGAATCCTGGGTCAGGAAGATCCCCTGGTGAAGGGCATGGTATCCCACTCCAGTATTCTTGCCTGGAGAATCCCATGGACAGAGGAGCCTGGCAGGCTACAGTCCACACACGAGGGTCACTTTGTGGTCTTAACCTGGAGTCTGTGGGGAAAATGCAGGAATCCGTGAACTCAGATGTGGAGGAAAGCTCCAATGTTTTCGTCGTCTTCTATGGAAATTTCATCTTTCCTTTGGTATAAAGGGTACTTCAGACCACTCTTTCACATCACCTGTGACCTTGTCATGTAAATTACAGTCCTCCCAGATAGCTTGAATTTCACATTCAGCATGACTTCTAAATTCTGGCTGTTTGCAGATTTGCCTTTCTGGGTTTTTTTTTTTCTTTTTGTATTTTGGCCAGGCCTCAAGGCTTGAAGGTTGGTCCCCCGACCAGGGATCGAACCCAGACCTTCATAGTGAAATCCCAGTCACTAGGCCACCAGGGAACTCCCAGATCTGTCTCTTCCTGAAGCAGTAATAAAGTCATAGGGGTTCACAGGACACTTGTGAGGCACGCGTAGACAAGTGTATCTGCAGCTGCTTTTCAGGACACTCCCTTCTTTCTGGTCAGGGAAGGCAGAAGGAAGGATCCAGAAAAGGCAGCAAGACTCACAGTGGAGCTTCTCCAGCCTTAGGTGTGGCGGAGGGGACTCTCCAGCTTTGTCTTCACGGCTTCCTGGGGTCCTGTTTGCTGAGGGCTTAGCCAGCTGGCAGCTCTTCTGCGTCCCCTCCCCCGCAGGCGGGCTTCCCCCTTGTCCCGGGGTGGGGGGGGGGGGGTTTAGTGGATGACAGCTGTCCTCCGGTGCGGTGCCCTGGGAAGGTGGATTGGATTGTGCTGAGATCTGCATGTACCCCTTAGCTGGGGGGCGTTTGCAAAAACCAGGGACAGGGAAAGGGTGCTGGGAAGAGGCCTAGGAGCAGGGCGCCTGGAGCTCAGCGGGGTCTCTGCGGATCCAGGGTGATGGCATGTGGCAATTGTGGTCGGGCTCAGGTCTTGTCCCCAAGATCCTTCTGGCCTTGGCCACTATCTCCCCAAAGCTCCTTGGGCAAGGTGATCAACCTCTCCCAGGCTGTTCTTTCAGATACTGTGGGAAAAAAGCAGTGACGTGATGTCACCAGGGTTCAGACATCTGGTGTGGAGGCCTGATCCGAGTGACACCTTATTCCAAGTCTATGGAAGGGGCAGGGGTTTAGATTTGCAATTTACACAGGAAATCTACCAAGAGCTCAGGCAACTCCACCCAAGTGAGGGAAGGGTGGGGCCCTGTCTCCACTTTCTCTGCAGCCAGCCTCAGCTGGGCCGTTGTTTCTGTCTCCCCTTGGGGCTCACCTTGGGCAGAGCCTGCCTGAATACTTCCTCCCCACGAACCCCTCGGCTTTGTGCATCTTGGGTGTTTCAGAACAAACATCAGTCCTGGAGTAGGGAGGAGGGTGCTAGGGTAGGGAGGGGCGGCCGGTGAGTCTGCATCCCTCCCAGCGTCCGGCTGGGGTTTGGGGCACACTGGAGCCCGCGGACAGGAGCCCCCAGCAGCCTGGACTGGAGTCCCCGCAGTGGACACGCTTAGAGGCGTTGCCCGGCAGCCGCGTCCCGAACCCGCGCTGCGATACCAGCAGGGGCGCCAGCCGCCGCCGGGTACCGCGCGCGCCCGCCTCCCAGCCGCCACTCGGGTTGGTTGGCCGGCTGCCTGTACCCGCTCCTCTGCCTTTCGGGAATCAGCTTCAGGTGGGGATTGGGCCCCAAGAAGCCGTCCGCGCAGTCGGCCTGCCGTGGTGACCGGGGAGCCGACGACACACCCAGGGAAGCAGGACCTAGCGAGGCCTAGTCCCAGATCCGCCCCCCGCGCGGGGCTTCCTCGCAGTCAGGTGGGCTCTGACCACCCGTTGGGACCGGAGACCAAGTGACCCCGGGCTGGTACCAGTTGGCAAGTGCCGGGAGCCAGCGTGAGGAACTCCGCCCGTGGCAAAGGTCATGAGGAAGGAGGCTCGGCATACGCAAAGGCGGGATCGAGCCTTAGGAGTCCTCCTGGAAATTCTCGAGCATCTACCCCCAAAACCAGAGTCTGCCTACTTTACTGCTTTGTGCTCTCACCTACACCTCTGACTTTACGGGGGGCTGTCCCCCACCCTCTCCCTGAAAAAGAGTTAACTTACAACTCCAGTTAATAAAGTTCCTGGGTGTGCCAAGGGTGTTTCAACCTACGACTGAAGTGACTTAGCAGCAGCAGCAGCAGCCTGCCTGAATAGGTTCTTCCGGCCACATATGATTGTTCAGAGCCTCCCAACTGTGAGAGGCATGAAATGTTCTAAACTGTCTAAATACAGATTCCTTTGAGCAGTTAAAAGATTGATTAAAAATTGTATTGGTGAAGGATTTTTCACTTGTTGGGCCAATGTTTGCTGCTAAGTTTCCATATCCCTTACCTACTGTGTCCCTGGCAGAGTATTGATTAATATAATTGATGCATAGGAATGTAAGTAGTAGCTTTAATGTTTGTAACCTTGGACCCTTGACTTAATAATTTTTCTTGTTATAGCCCACCACACCTTTGCCCTATAGGAATGCAACTTTATCTAATGCTTTCAGAGGGTGGCGCCTGACTTTAGAAAAATCACCTTTAGAGAAAAATAAGTTTTCTGAAGAAAGGATCTTAAAATGTTAACAGGCCTCCGGGCCAGAAGATGATGTAAATCACCTAAACTTTTGCATATGATAAGTTTGCAGGAAGAAAGCCTGGCTTACTGCTGACTCTACCCCTTCCCCCATTATCCTCTATGCATAACTTAAGGTATAAAAACTACTTTGGAAAATAAAGTGCGGGCCTTGTTCACCGAAACTGGGTCTCCCCATGTCGTTCTTTCTCTCACCTTCTGGCTGAATTTCCATCTGGGGCGTGGAGGCTCGTCAAGCCTACTAATTTTGCCTGGGCTTCTAAGATCTGACCGGGGAGGCCTTAGTGTCTCCTCTCCTTTGGGAGAACGGGAAGACGCCTGTGGCCTAGTAGGTGACGTAAATTCCTTATTTTGGAATTTTATTAGCTTTCCACATAAACCAAGTTATTCAGCCTCTTTTCTCCACTAAATTTTCTCACTGAGCTATCCTTATTTAACCACTCTCTATATCTTTAATTCTATCGTACCCTGATCGCCGAAGCCGTCTCCCCTTCGAAACCCCTGATTCCACTGGGGCTGGACCCCAGTAGGCAAGGCCAGAGCGACGCTGAGTGCCCACACTGAATAAAGGTCCTGCACTCAGGTGTGCATGCCTGGTTCTTGTTCCCGAGGGCAGTGGCTCCAGGGGCCTCCAGGCTCCCTGGGCCTGGGTGCTGGCCGCCAGCTGGCGCACCATCTGAGCCTCGCATGTGGATCACCAGAGATGCTGAGGACCTGGGCGGCGTCTCCACCACGCGTGACTCTGTGGGACAGGGCTCAGCCTGGAGGATGCCTCGGTGTTTGCTGTGGGAACCACGAAGGAATCCCTGAGAACCGGCTCCCAAATGTGGCTGGACTGTGCCTGTTCGTGCGCTTTGCAATGAACCCCCACAACGGCCCCCCACCTATTTGGCACCCTGCCCCCCCATGCCTCCGCCCCGGCTTCTGACTCTCCTCCACATCCTCCTCTTCTCCTGCCTTCCCCAGACTAAGGCAGGGCCTGCTGTAAACATCAGTCCTCTCTTCCAGCAACCTCCTTCCAGCAACCTTCCATCCTGACCCTCGTTTCCCCAACCAGGAGACACTGGCAGGCGACCCCCTCCCAGCTGTCATCTCCAGGGAAGGTGGGTGCCGGAGTCCAGCTCCAGCAGCCAGGGATTCAACCTGAAGGGGTGAGCGGTGTCGGCGAGAAAATGAGGCAGCCTCTCAGTTTTCTTGGACTGCCTGTTTATTTCAAGCTTTTATACTTTTACAAAGGCATTAGGTCAGAGGTTTGATATTTTCAGTTCCCACTGACCCAGATTTGTTGTCTCCATAAATCATTGTTGCCCTTCAAAAGGAGTTCCTTCCTCAGTGATTCTCTTATCTACTTTTTCTCATGTGTCCTTGGTGAATACACCGTAACTCATGCTAATGTCTGGGCTGCATACCACATTCCTCAGTTCATTTCTTATCTTTCTAAATCCTGTTTGCTTCTAGTATCCTAAGCTCACTATTTCTTAGAAAGGGCTTCTACCTAATAATATCTCTAAAGTCCCTAATTTCTATAAGCTATAGTAGAATATGTTAACATCACAGCATCCCTTAAATCTTTAGCTTCTAACTATTTTAATTATTCCTAAGCCCTAAATTCAGCAAACTCCTTTGCCATAAACACTTTCCTCACAAATAGGCTTCAGATAGCAATCCCTCCCATGGTCTCAAGCTGCGGACTGTGTGCTCACTCTGGAACACTTTTTTGTAAAAGTCCTTGAACAAATGTCAGTGATTAACTTTATGAATTATTCTTTGAGCACAGCTGCAGAAGGCTTTATGCCTTCTCATGCTTCTCTCAAAAACGATAAGCACCTTAATATTCCTTTTCAGTCAACTCAGCCGAGGAGAGGAAAAGACAAGTCAGAATTACAAGGCCTAACTCCTTCATCCCGGGACCATGCCTGCAGAATGAGGAGAGGGGTCTGGGGCCGTGCCTCCATTTTGTCAATAATGCCTAACGTGGGTCCTGACAGGTGGGCACCAGAAAAGGGGTCCAGTCTCCTCAGGACTGAAACAGATGTCCCTTTTAGCAAGTCAGGGGCAAGGAATTAATTCTGCAACAGAAAGGAGCCAGTTCCCAAGTGCTGCTGGTGGAAGCTACTCCTGTGGAAGAGCTTTGTGTGTGTGAGCATTTATACCTGCAGTAAGGGAGGGAGGCACGGATGGATGGAAGGAAGACTAGCATTGATCCTGAACCCACATGCGGTCAGGCCTAATGCCCAGGGGTTTCACAAGTGTGATCTCATTTAATCCTCACAGCACCTCTCAGAGGGGTATTCCTCTCCTATCTTCAGGAGAGTTGGTGTGCTTGACCCAGTGAGCTGTGGGATTTAAACTCCCCACCTCTCTGCCCCGCATTCAGATGTCCATCCAGGGTCCATCTGGTGCCCTCTGGGGAGAGATGTCCCTTCCTGTGTCCCCGCAGCCCTCATGCCCACGTGCTGCAAACTCCCATGGCCCAGGGCTCCCTGCAGGGTTCCTGCTGCTGCTCTGGGAACTCAGGGCCAAGATGCCCGAGGCCTTTGGCAGAGCCAGCCTGGTGCCCGTGAGCTCCTTCTCAGCGGTCCTAGAAAGTTCAGAGACCAGGCATGTGCCACACCTGAGCCCTGGGGTCCAGGCTGAGGGACGGGCGGCTTATCCTGGGCTTGGCTCCTGCCCCTCATCTGGTCCGTGGTCAGACGTCAGCCTCACGGCCTTCGGAACATTCCAGGGCCTCTAACCCCTTCCTTACCCGCGTCCCAGCTGAGCCGTGCAGGGTCCTCGCGTGTGCGCTGTGAGCTGTTTCTCCTCTGCAGCACTGACCAGTGCAGTGCCCGGCCCCTCCCCTGTCCTTTCCCTGGACGGTGGCCCTCGTCCTGGGCCGCCAGACGCCCGTCAGGGTGCAGGGGCCGGCCAGCCCTGGGGCCTTGAGAGACATTCAGCCCTGCAGCCGGCGTGGGCAGCCAGGGGCCAAGAGGAGCTGCTGGAGGCGGGACACCCTCCGCCCCCCAGGAGACCCCCCATGGGCCCCAAGAGAACCCTCTTGGTCTGTTTTCCAGGCCGGGGCTGGGGTGGATTCTATAAGCACAAGTGTCAGTCTTCCGAATCCTCTGCAAACACCCCCGGAAGCTGTGGAGAAAGAGGACAAAAGGGCTGGAGTCTGGGTCCTGGCCAAGGTTGGGCTGCAGGGTCTGAGGTTCGGGCTCCTTCCTCCTCACTCACTGTTGACACAGCAGGAGGCGGGGTGGGAGTGGAGGGAGCCTGGGAGCTGAGCGATTTCTGCTGTCTGCTGCCGGCAAGAGTGTGGGGTCTGAGGGACACACACAGAGACACACACACACATACACACACAGGCACAGACTCACAGATACACACACAGAGACATACACACACACACAGACACAGACACATACATACAGAGACACACACACACACAGACACACACACAGATACACACAGACACAGACACACACACAGATACACACAGACACAGACACACACACAGAGGCACACACACACAGAAACACACACACATACACAGACACACACAGACACACACAGACTCACAGAGACACTCACACGGACACAGACTCACAGAGACACACTCACAGACACACACAGAGATATGCAGACACACACAGACTCACACGCACAGACAGACACACAGATGTAAACTACACACACAGACACACACACAGATGTGCACTACACACACACAGACACACACACATACACACACACACACACATACATAGACACACACACAAAGACACACACAGAGACACACACAGAGACACACACACACAGACACACACACACAGAGACACACACAGAGACACAGAGACACACACACAGAGACACACACACAGACACACACAGAGACAAATACACACACAGACACACAGAGACACACAGAAATACACACACAGACACACACACAGACATGCACTCCACATGGGGTGTTTGGCTACGGTGATGACCAGCTGTCCCAGTGTTGGGGCCAGTGTGAGGAAAGCAAGAGGGACTCCATCTTGAAGCCTGTCATTGGTCTTAAAGACAGGATGTGGACTGGGCCTGAGCCCTGCCCAAGAGTGAGAAAACCGTTGCTGGTGAAAACCAGGTCTCCTGGAGACTTCTCTCGCTACACACAGCAGAGATTGCTGTTGAGGTCAGGCTGCCCCTGTTAGATTAACCATGGAGACATCCCCCCTTGATGCATAATCATTGTTCCTCTCCTTTAAACTTAACTGTTTGTTCTCCTAGTACCCACTTGTTGTAGAACTCCATCATATACAACAAAGAGGTTGCTAACATGTAACCGTCACGCAGTGGGGGGTATAAAACTGGGCCTCTCAGAAACATCAGGGTGCTTGTTGGGAACTGACTCCCCTTGGACCTGCTGGTGTAATAAACTGTATTTCACTGTCTGAGTGTCCTTTGAGGTGTGTTTTGCGACTCTGGGTTCCACAACACCAGGACTCATGACGCACCAGAGTCACTGTGAGCCTTGGGCCTCAAGTGCCTGGATGTCTCCTTCAAAGCCCCCATTTTTTTTTTTTTTGCTTGTTTGAGCTTCTGTTTTTGGCTGTGTTGCACAGCTTGTGAGATCTTAGTCCCTCAACCAAAGCTTGAGCCTGCTCTTGGCCGTAAAAGTGCTGAGTCCTAACCACTGGACCACCAGGGAACTCCCAAATCCATTTGAGATTCACCGTCTTCTGATTCACCACCAAGGCTCCCGAATTGCAAATCTCACCAGGAGGGTGAATCTGGACGCCATCACTCGGGGTTCACAGGGCCCCAGGTAAGAGAAAGGCCAGCAGCTGCAGCAGAGGCACAAGAGGCAATGACGCTGCTTGAGGGAGACCTGCCAGGGTTCGCCCACCCTGTCTGTATAGGTCGTGGGTGCAGACACCAGGCGGGTGTGGCCCTGTGCGGTGTGATTCCCTGCTCACAGTCCTGACCTGGTCACCTTGGCCCAGGGAGGTCCACAGTATGGAAACAAGGGACCCCGACTCACAGCCCTCCCGGCCTCAGGGGTGGGGTGGGCAGGGGGCCCTGCTCGGGAGCCGTGAACAGGTGTCCTGGGCTGGGGTCAGGGGCTGGTGAAGATAGGTAGCAATGAGAATAGGAGCATCGGCTCAGCTTCCTGCGCACACAGGCCCCTGGCCCCGTATCCTGGCCTGTGCTCGGCTGTGCATCCAGGGCCCCGGGTGGAGACCCCCCATCACACTCACTGATGACAACCTCCTGGTCAATAAAGCACAGCTGCTCGCAACCATGCAAATCAATCAATCAATCAGGACAGAGGTGGGGCAGACGCAGGTGCTGGGGGCGAGGTGAGGAGCCTGTGGCCACCCTCCATCTACCCCGTCCACCCAAGGAAGCTGTAACCCCAAGGGCGCCCAACTGGGGGATGAGGGGGCCCCGCCCTCCTGCCCCTCAGGGCTGTCCCCAGCTGATGTGCGGTGGCCACGGTCCTTGGGGGCCCCTTGGTCTCCCACAGTCTTCCTGGCCTCCCTGGAGGAGCTGCACCCTGGAGGGCTGGGCCAGTGGAGACGGGGCCCAGCCTCGCACATCAGATCTGTCTCCTCCTCTGTTGCTCCTCCCATGTCTCCTACATGTGGGCCCCTGGCCTGGACCCTTGGCTGGAACTCCAGGGCTGGGCCTTCCCAGAGGCTGCAAGTCCCCGAGGGCCCCTAGGAAACCAGACAGATGGCGGGGCGGGGAGGGGCGGGGAGGGGGTGGGGGGTGTCACCCTCCTGGTCTTAAAGGCCAGGAGTGCAAGGACAGGGCGAGTCGCAGTTCTCCTTCCGGGCAGAGGGGCCCCACCCGCACTGAGGGGCTTCCGGGTCTCCTCCTTGATTCTTTCTCCTGCCCCCTCCCCAGCAGGCTTGCTGCACCCCAGGCTGGGCCTTGGCTGGCAGCCCTATCCTGGACATCCAGGAAGTTCCCCGGAGGATGAGAGAAGCGGGAGACCCAGGCCCCACAGGAGAGCAGAGTAGGGGTGGGGCAGGGGTGGAGGGTCCCCTCGGGGTCAGCAGATCCGGCAGCAGAAGCAGCAGGAGGCCGCCCAGCCCCACGGCCCCTCCTGCAGACCCTGCTCAGGGGTCGGCAGTGCCTGGGGACAGCTGGTGGGCCCCTCACTGATGACACCCGGCCCGCCCCTCACCCCAGTCCTCTCGGGCTCCTGTCCTGCCTTTCCAGGGAGATGGCCGAGAGGAGGCTGGGGAGAGCAGGCTCATCTGAGGCCACCCCCTCCTAGGAGCCAAGGTTGGCGGAGCTGGTCCGGCCTCCCTGGAGCGGACGTGGAGCCACACCATCCTGCAGGCAGCTCGTCACCCCTGTGTCTGGGAGACCCGGGCTCCAGTCACACATGAGCTGTACCTCAGAATAGTTAAATAGCAGAGGAAACTTACTCTTTACAGACAATTTGCAGCTAATTAGTGGAAAAGGCAATGGCACCCTACTCCAGTACTCTTGCCTGGAAAATCCCATGGATGGAGGAGCCTGGTGGGCTACAGTCCATGGGGTCGCGAAGAGTCGGACACGACTGAGCAACTTCACTTTCCCTTTTCACTTTCATGCATTGGAGAAGGAAATGGCAACCCACTCCAGTGTTCTTGCCTGGAGAATCCCAGGGACGGGGAGCCTGGTGGGCTGCCATCTATGGGGTTGCACAGAGTTGGACACGACTGCTGCCATCTATGGGGTTGCACAGAGTTGGACACGACTGACGCGACTTAGCAGCAGCAGCAGTGGAGAAGGAGTCATAGAATATCACCATGGTGCAATTGAATAAATAAGTTGATCTTTGCAATGATGTCCAGCAACTGCCTGCATCACCAAGAGATGAGCAAGCGTCACATACCTCCTGATAGAAGACACACCTGGGACTCTGAAGTATCTTGTCCAGAAAAATTGATTTGTATTTGCTCAAGCCTCTGGATACAGATATCAATTAGCAGGAAACACAGAGGCAGGAAAATAAGTTAGAGTCCCACAGGATGGGTTACGAACTGAAAGTTGGGCTCCCTCCAAATCTGTATGTTACAGCCCTGCCCCAGCAGGATGGGAGTTGGGCGATGGGGCCTTGGGAAGTCCTTATGTGAGATGAGGGCCTTAGTGTGGGGCCCTCGCAATGGAATCAGAATCCTTGTAAAAGAGACAGCAGAGAGCTGGCTACATCAGCCCTGGGAGGGCACAGCAAGAAGGCGACTGCAGGGCAGGAGAACTCCCCTGGGATGAGGGCTATCTGCTTACGTGTGCATGCTGTACATGCATGGAGGAGCTTGTGCAAGCTCGTGTTGTCAGGAGAGCTGGCAGGTGTATCTGCCTACAAGCCTGAGGTGCCTTTTGAGCTTCAGTTCAGTTCAGTCGCTCAGTCATGTCCAACTCTTTGTGACCCCATGAATGGCAGCACGCCAGGCCTCCCTGTCCTTCACCATCTCCTGGAGTTTACTCAAACTCATGTTCACTGAGTGGGTGATGCCATCCAACCATCTCATCCTGTGTCGTCCCAACGTCAGGGTCTTTTCCAATGAGTCAGTTTTTTTGTATCAGGTGGCCAGAGTATTGGAGTTTCAGCTTCAGCATCAATCCTCCCAGTGAATATTCAGGACTGATTTCCTTTAGGATTGACTGGTTGAGCTTATGTGTGTGTATATGTGGGCTTCCCAGGTGGCACCAGTGGTAAAGAATCTGCCTGCCAATGCAGGAGACGTGGGTTCAATCCTTAGGTTGGGGAGACCCCCTGGAGGAGGGCATGGCAACCCACCCCAGCATGCTTGCCTGGAGAATTCCATGGACAGAGGAGCCTGGTGAGCTGTCGTCCTTAGGATTGCAAAGAGTCGGACATGACTGAAGCCACTGAGCATGCATGCACGTGTGTATGCATCTCGAATAATCGTGTGCTCTGGGAAAATGCACCCCCTGTGCCCTGGGGCAAGTCCTGTCAGCCCCTCCTTGTCCAGGCCGGCAGCCAACACTTCCTCCCTCCTGGGAATACCCACCCCAGGTACTCTTCCTGGAGTCCCGGCCAGATAGACCTTCCTTCTGAGCTCAAACCCTGGCAGTCTGCAGAGAGAAGGAAGGCTCCCAAACTGGCAGCTTTTTCAGAAAAAGTGCCTGGCGCTGGGCTGGGGCAGGAACACAAGCCCCTTTGTGCCTCCTCTGGGCCCCTTCCTCCAGCAGCTGTACCTGCTGGGGTCCTAGGCCTCCTGCGTCTCCGCCTCCCCAAGAGGATCCAGGGCCCCGGGAGGGCTTCTCTGCCCGCTGCAGCTGGCTGGCCCTGCCCTTACCCAGAGGCATCATGGGGCTGGAGGACTCTGGGGGCGGATGTGGAGCTCTGGAGGTCAGGTGAGGGCCTCACCTTTGCCACAGCAGTCAGGGGGACCTGAGCCCTAAGGAGCCAGTCCAGGGGGACCAGTGCAGGCCCAGAAGGAGGGGCCAGCTTCTGGACAAAGTTGCCCTCTGCTCCCTTCTCTGCACAAAGACTGGTTGTTGTATGAAGCCCCCCAGCCCCTGCAGCCAGGTCCATGGACAGAGTGTGGTCTCTTCCCAAGCAGGGAAGAGGGATCCACCAGGAATCCTGATGTGGTGGGTGAAGGGCCACACATTTTATGTTTCCAGGTCATAAAGTACATGGAACATGCTCCCCAGTGCCACTTCCAGCCTGGACACAGCCCCAGACTGTATCCAGATGATGAACGATAACACGTGTTTATGGACAATGACATTGAAACTTCAGGGTTTTCCACTTGTTGCAAATTTTCTTGAAATTTATTCTAAACATATCAAAATGTAAACAGTATTCTAAGCACACAAGTAGTGGGGGAGAAACCCATGGAGGGTGGGACTTGCCCTTCAGGCCATAGTGTGCTGACCCCTGGGTTAGCCACATGGTGTGAGTAGGGAGGTGGCAGCTAGACAGAGCCTCCACTGGACACAGGCCCCCAGCATGGCAATCCTGATGGAGCCAGGGACCCAGGTTCCTGGTGGCCAGCTCTTCTCCTGTGAGGCCGTGCACACACCAGGGCATGCTCTGCACCCCTTCTCCTTGTCACCACGGGGGGTTCTGGACCCTGAACCGTGCTCTGCTCGAGGTAGAAGCCCTGAGCCCCATGAAGCTGCTGTAGGCGGCTACCCTGAAGCACCCCTGTGAGGCTGACCCTGTTTGGTCAACTGGGAAGGGCTCTCAGGACACCTCCCCCACCTCTGAAGTCAAGGTCAAGTGCCAGTGCCCAGAAGAGAGACCCAGAGGTGAGAGTAAAATAGTGGTCATTGTCTCCTTGTATTTGTATAGGCTGCGGGGCCAAGACGGTAAACACAGCACATCCGGGAGCCTCCCCACTGGATGGCTCTGGGGTTTGCCCCAGGAAGAACCCCCACTCTCAGCTCCTTCCGGCCGCCCTGGTGGCCCCTTTGCTCCTTCCTCCAGGAGGGGGGCCCACAGGGCCCAGGAGGAGGGTATAAAGGGCCCAGTGGAGGGTGCCCAGGCACCACCAGACTCCCAGCACCAGGACTGGACCTCAAGACTCTGCAGGCCAGGTAAGACAACCCCCCCTCCCCACCATGGTTGGGCCCATGAGGTCAGGGGAGGCCCCTCTCTGAGATGGGATGGCCTGTCTTCTCTTCAGCAGCCCTTGACTCTCCAGCCAGAAGCCATGCTGCTGTGGCTGACCCTCGCCCTCCTGTGGAGCCCCACCTGCTGGGCAGGGGGTAAGTCTGGCTGGGGCTCCCGTGTCCAGAGCATCCCCCTGGAGACCACCCTCCCCTCCCACCATCCAGGGCCTGGGGTCTGGGCCAGCTCTTGTCTCAGACTAACATAGCTCTCAGACCTGTCCCCTTGTCTGGAGGGGCTGTGTCTTCTGCTGGACAGAAAAAACCACATGTCACTGTGTGTTTCTTTACTTTTCTCTTTCCCACCTGGTCCTCTCATTAACAGCTTTGTATGGGCGTGGAGGAGGCTCATATTTCAGTACAACTAAAGACAATGAAAATGAGATCACCGGGATCAGAGTGTTTATAGGCATTGGTGGCATAATTAAGAGGTGAGTTGAGCAGGGCCCGGGAGCCCCTCACTGCGTCCCAGCCCCTGCCCCAGTCTCAGGAACCTGGGGGGGGGGGCTGGTCCCTCCTCCCAGCACCCTCACTGGGGTGCTGATGTCTCCTGAGTCAGCTGAGGTCTGTCCCTCTTCCTCTGCTGTTTCCTCCCCTGCACCCCAGCCCTGTCCCCTCCCCTATCCTCCTGCAAGTCTGGCCTCTGCTTCCTGGGATGACCGAAAGGGACGGGGTGCTTCTCCCCACTGTCTCCTTTCAACCCCAACTCAGCTCAACCAGAAATGGTCTCTCAGTTTGAGGATGCCTATGGGAAAGCAGAAGTTCTGCCCAGGTTAGGGTCAAACAGAAAAGGAAGGAGGGTCAGAGTGGACCACTGATTGAACACTAGAAGTGTAGAAGCAGCAAGCCCAGGGTCTTCCCCTAATGGTTAAATGAGGGCTTTGCTCCAGGCCTGGGGTAGATATTTGCTGTACATTTATGGGGCCCCAGGGAACTGGGAGAAGGAATGGGCCAGAGCAGCAGGCACTATGGGGGCCAGAGGCTGGGAGGGGCCTTGTGAGGAGGGGACACTCTGAGATGGAAACTGAGGTGGGGGAAGGTCACAGAGATGGGTCACCTGCTCCTGGGGCCCCCACCTGGTCTAGTGCAGTGACTGGGACTCCAAATACTGGGCCCGGGCTCAGCTCTCCACTCTGAGCCAGGAGACCAGCTGTACCTCCTGAGGGTCATGGTGACTGGGCACCTTTGGGAGCTCTCCTGATGGAAGATCTCAGTGATTGCTCCCTCAAATCAGTCCCACTTTGAAGATGAGCAAACAGACCAGGAGATGCTGGTCTGCTGCTGCTGCTAAGTCGCTTCAGTAGTGTCCAACTCTGTGCGACCCCATAGACGGCAGCCCAACAGGCTCCCCTGTCCCTGGGATTCTCCAGGCAAGAACACTGGAGTGGGTTGCCATTTCCTTCTCCAATGCATGAAAGTGAAAATGAAAGTGAAGTCGGTCAGTCATGTCTGACTCCTAGCGACCCCATGGACTGCAGCCTACCAGGCTCCTCTATCCATGGGATTTTCCAGGCAAGAGTACTGGAGTGGGGTGCCATTGCCTTCTCCAGAGGCTGGTCAACAAGCCCCAGATCACAGAGTCTGAAAATGGGAGAGCAGGGGTTGAGACCAGGAAGCCTGTCTCAGGCACCAAAGTCACGTGCTCAGGGATTTATGTGCAGAGATAGGCTGTCCTTGCTGGACATGGGGTCGGGGGGTGGTGTTTAGAGGATTGGGGATTTGCGGGTTACCCAGACCCTGGATCTTCAAAGCTTGCCCTTTCTCCTAGTATCCAGGTGAGGTTTGGCTCCTCCTGGAGTGAGAAATATGGAGCCCCAGGTGGGACCCTTCAGGAATTTGTCCTGCAGTCCGGTGAATACATTACAGGAGTTGATGGCTCCTACAAGCTTTTCCTCCGGCACTTGGTCATCCACACTAGCTATGGGCGTAAGGCCACATTTGGAGAGAACAGTGGCAGGAGCTTTTCTGCCTTCCCTGACGGGAGTGAGAAAGTGCTCACTGGAGTCTTCGGACAGCATAAGCTTCTGGGCATCTCCAGCATCGGCTTTGACTGGGATTATCCAATAGTACAGTTGATCTATGATCAAGAAAGTGCTACCCAATCCCCAAATATGTCTGCGAAATGAGCACTTCTGGGTCTCCAGGGCTGGGCCATGGGCTACCCTGCCAAGGCCATCTGCCTGGTGGTGGGCACAAGGCGGCAGGGACCTGAGTGCAGCCCCGAATCAGAATCCACCAATAAATCCAGCTTCTGCAGCTACAGTGGGTCCAGGGTGCTCCTTGGCCTGGGATGCGAACAAAGCCTTCTGAGCTTGTGGGGATGAAGCCTCTGGAGTGGAGCTCACTAAGCAGAGCTGCAGGAGGAGGCAGGAGGGGGCCCGACACCCCAGGGCTGGGTGATTCTGACAGGATGCTGGGCCTGCCCATGCAGACCTCGGGCAGATCCCATAATCTGGGAGGATTGTAGGGGTCCCAGAGGCCCCATCCCCAGGTCTCTTCTGCAAGCCCATGCAGGTGGCCTATGCAGCCCAGGCTCAATTCCAGGATTCTCTGAGTATGTAAAGGGCTTAGGGAAACCCTCAGTCATTCATTCACTCATTCAGAACACATATGGCAAACCCTGGCTGGCAAGAAGCTCTGTGGACTCTGGAGGAATAGAGAATGGGCCAAGAGTCCAGCCAGGGGCTCTCCATGGGGAATGGATACAGAAGCAGATGGAGACAACTGGTGGTTTCATCTGCATCAATAGTGACAGGTCTAGCGCCCTGTGCTCAGGCACAAGCCCAGTGGTGGGTGTGCTTCAGGGAAGACTTCCTGGACGAGGCAACATCTGAGCTAAATACAAAGGCTATGTGAGAGCTGGCCAGGTGGGGTTAAGGGAGGGAGGCCTTCCAGGCCAAGAGATCAACACGGGAATGGCCAGAGCCAGGCATCCCCAGGACCCCACTTCTTGAAAGGCGGGCATCTGTTACAGCCCGAAGGGAAAGGAAAGCAGCCCCCAGGCCTGGCACATTCTCTCAACACCTCCATCAGACTGCAGCAGCCTGCCCCTCAGCCATGGTGCAGAGGCCACCCTGTTCCCCCTCAGCTCTCTGCCCGGCAACCCTAGAGGGACAGGACTTCTGCTTCCCCGCTTGCAGAAGGAGACAGCGCAGGCCCAGAGGACACAGAGGCTCGGCCTGTCACACGGCACGAGTGGCAGAGTCGGGATTCAGGGGGAGGAGGTCTGGCTGCAAAGTCTGGGCTCAGATCCCCAGACCCAGCGAAGGTTTCCAGAGGATCCTCATCTCTGGGAAGACACTTGCTGACTCTTGTCTACCTTTATTTTCATTTTACATGCTGGTTGAGCGCCGCTTAGTGGTTCTTACTAAAAACAGCAGAGTCTGTTACAAATGACGTTCAACTTTCTCAGCCTGAATTTCCACATCTGTGATGATGGGAGATTAACATTCACCGGAAAGCTGTTGTGAGGATTAAATCAGATAATTGTTAAACCACCTGGCATTCTGCCTGGCCCCTCTTGGGTGCGTGATTAATGCCATCTTTCCATCCATTCATCCATCCACCCACCCTTCATCCCCTCATTCAAGGAATAAATCAGATGACAGGAAACTTGCTAGCAGACACACAAAGCTCTTTAGGAGAAACCCTTTTCTACAAGCAGCACGTGGGAACAGCATTTCTCATGATATGAGCCTCTCTGCTCTCTCTCTCCCCACCCCACCCTGCTGCCTAGCGCTCTCAATCCTCAACTTTAACAGGAGTCCTTGCAGACTTCCCGGATGGCTCAGTGGCAAAGAATCCACCTGCCAGTGGAGGAGACATGGATTCAAACCCTGGTCTGGGAGAATCCCACATGCCACAGAGCAACTAATCCCGTGTGCCACAGCTATTAAGCCTGCGCTCTGCCAACTTAGGTACACCTGAAAGGTATTAGTTTGTTCACTAAAGGACCACCCCTTCAAGGTGGCAGGGACATTTTGTACATCCAATGAGAAAATGAAGATCTCAGAGAAAATCCATCTTCTACAGACAAGAGACGATCTAGCCCAGATTGCACCAGGGAAGGGGGGATTCAGACCCGATAGGCTCCGCTTCCCTCTTCCCTGGCCCCACCTTGGGGAGCTCAGGTCACCCACGTGTCTCAATTGCCCACCTGTTATATGTGGGAAGCAATAGCCCCTCCTCGCAGGGGTTGTGAGATTTCAGTGACACCCTTCTCCACCCAGGGTGAGCGCCGGGGTCTTACCCCTGTGGGCAGGGGCGCAGGTTTTCCTTTTAGCAGCCCATGTGATTTCGTGGATGTGGAATTTTAGAAAACACAAAAGTAATTCATCGTGACAAAAGCAGACTTGTAATTAGGGAAGCTGAGTTTGCTGCTGCTGCTGCTACTAAGTCGCTTCAGTCGTGTCGGACTCTGTGTGACCCCATAGATGGCAGCCCACCAGGCTCCCCCGTCCTTGGGATTCTCCAGGCAAGAACACTGGAGTGGGCTGCCATTTCCTTCTCCAATGCATGAAAGTGAAAAGTGAAAGGGAAGTCGCTCAGTCGTATCCAACTCTTAGCGACCCCATGGACTGCAGCCTACCAGGCTCCTCCGCCCATGGGATTTTCCAGGCAAGAGTATTGGAGTGGGATGCCATTGCCTTCTCCAAAGCTGAGTTTGAGATGGGACCAAATGCCAAGGGGCGTGCGAGGTGCCTTTTAGCGGGGCAGAAAGTTTCCTCAATTTGAGTGTGGTGGGAGATGCATGAACGTCAGTGTATACATTTGTTAAAACTCATCAAACTGTTAACATACTGACATGTTATTACATGTAAATGGTACTTCAATAAAGCTGAATAAAAAACAAACCAGGAAAATTGGGGAGAGAATATAGCTGACTATAAAAACCCTGTGGAGGGTCACGTGACCATGTTAGAAGCGGTAGACAAGATCACCGAGCAAAATCTGGACAGACGTGAGAGCGTGAGATGGAAAACTTATATTCACAAAAGCATTTTTAAGGTCAATTGTATAAATGAGATAAAATAGTGGCACTTCCTGCTTAATGGGTACTGGGTATGGGATTTCTGAGGGGTAATGGAAAAGCTCTGGAGCTGAATAGCAGTAATATTGCAAAACCAGCAAATGTACTTAATCACGGAGTTGTTCTCCTTAAAAAGATCTAAATGGTAAATTTCATAATTTGTGCATTTACCCACAATAAGAATATTTGCCAACCTCATCCAACATAGGAATAGATGTGGAAAAGATCACACAATCCATGCTTAGCTGGAAACCCCAGAAAGATGGGGCCCAGGATTGGAGAAGATGGGAATCAGAGGACAGACCCCACGGTCAAGGACATGGGGTGACTGTAACTGATGGGACGAGGGCACAGGCTCTATGAAAGGGGGGCCCAGGTCTTGACAAACCAGAGGAAACTGGAAACTTCCCAGAGAGGACAGTGAAAACATGGGAGCTTTTCTCCCCATCCTGGGTCACAGATCCCTGAGTTCTTCCCACAGACTCCAGGCTAAGAACCACCAAATAGCCCTCAACTGAGACAGCAGGGAGGCGGCCAGCAGGCAGTGAAGACAGGCTGGACCAGCTGAAGCCAAGGGGACTCTGACAATAGCTGGGTCCTTAACTTTAGCTCACTCTGCCTTCGTTTTATTATTGAACGTCAACCCCCCTTCACCACAACAGTTCCGAGTGTGACCATTAAAACCAAAATACAGGCAGTGGCCCAATTCCTGGAAATTCCCACCCTATCCAGAAATAGCAAAAATGTTCCACCACTTGTTCCTGTGTGAAATGACTGAGTCTGTAAAAACCTCCAACCCCGCTCCCGGCTTCGGAGATGGACCGCCTTCTGCCTATGCGTGTGCATCTCCCCAAATCAACCTGCTCTCCCGTTACTCTGACGTGCTCTTGATTTCTTTCCTGGGCAAAGGCAAGGATTCTCTCCGGGGGTCCCTGTGGGGCCCAGGACCTGACACTCCCTCTCCCACATGCAACCAGCATCTATAATTAATGTAAAAGTAGAAAAGAGGAACACGTCAGCGAGGGAACTGCAGAGAGATGATGATCAGTAGGGCAAGCTTCACTGGGTCTGGGGATCTGAGCACAGACTTTGCAGCCAGACCTCCTCCCCCTGCATCCCGACTCCGCCACTCGTGCCGTGTGACAGGCCGAGCCTCTGTGTCCTCTGGGCCTGCGCTGTCTCCTTCTGCAAGAGGGGAAGCAGAAGTCCTGTCCCTCTAGGGCTGCCGGGCAGGGAGCTGAGGGGAGACAGGGCAGCCTCTGCACTGTGGCTGAGGGGCAGGCTGCTGCAGTCTGATGGAGGTGTTGAGAGAATGTGCCAGGCCTGGGGGCTGCTTTCCTTTCCCTTCGGGCTGTAACAGATGCCCGCCTTTCAAGAAGTGGGGTCCTGGGGATGCCTGGCTCTGGCCATTCCCGTGTTGATCTCTTGGCCTGGAAGGCCTCCCTCCCTTAATCCCACCTGGCCAGCTCTCACATAGCCTTTATATTTAGCTCAGATGTTGCCTCGTCCAGGAAGTCTTCCCTGAAGCACACCCTCCACTGGCCTTGTGCCTGAGTTCAGTTCAGTGGCTCAGTCGTGTCTGAGTTTGTCCCTGTCCATCACCAACTCCCAGAACTTGTTCAAACTCATGTCCATCGAGTTGGTGATGCCATCCATCCATCTCATCCTCTGTCATCCCCTTCTCCTCCCGCCTTCAATCTTTCCCAGCTTCAGAGTCCTTTCCAATGAGTCAGCTCTTCCCATCATGTGGCCAAAGTATTGGAGCTTCAGTTTCAGCATCGGTCCTTCCAATGAATATTCAGGACTGATCTCCTTTAGGATTGACTGGTTTGATCCCCTTGCAGTCCAAGGGACTCTCAAGAGTCTTCTCCAACACCACAGTTCAAAAAGCATCAATTCTTTGGTGCTTAGTTTTCTTTATGGTCCAACTCTCACATCCATACATGACTACTGGAAAAACCATGGCTTTGACTAGATGGACCTTTATTGGCAAAGTAATGTCTCTGCTTTTAATATGCTGTCTAGGTTGGTCATAGCTTTTCTTCCAAGGAGCAAGTGTCTTTTAATTTTATGGCTGCAGTCACCATCTGAAGTGGTTCTGGAGCCCAAGAAAATAGTCTGAGTACAGGGTCTAGACCTGTCCTTATCAATGCAGATGGAACAACCAGTTGCTCCATCTGCTTCTGCATCCATTCCCCATGGGAAGCCCCTGGTTAGACACATGGCCCATCCTCTATTCCTCCAGAGTCCAGGAAGCCCATAGCCAGCCAGGGTTTGCCATACGTGTTCTGAATGAGTGAATGAATGATTGAATGGCTTCTCTGGATCTGTTTGCACACTCAGAGAATCTTGAAATTGAGCCTGGACAGCTCAGGCTACCTGGATGGCCTCGCACCAGTGAGTCTGGGATGGGGCCTCTGGGAGCCCTGAATCCTCAGAGATTATGGGATCAGCCTGAGGTCTGCACAGGCAGGCCCTGCATCCTGTCAGAATCACCTAGCCCTGGGGTGTTAGACCCCCTCCTGCCTTCTCCTGCAGCTCCACCCTGGAGGCCCTGTCCCCACAAGCTCAGAAGGCTTTGTTCGCATCCTAGATCAAGGAACACCCTGGACCCACTGTAGCTGCAGAAGTTGGATTTATTGGTGGATTCTGATTCAGGCCTCTGGTGTGTTGTGTCCACCATCAGTCAGATGGCCTTGGCTGGATAACCCATGGCCCAGACCTGGGGACCCAGGAGTAGTCATTTCTCTTTGGTTGAGGTACTATTTGCTTCAGTTTGAAGGATAATTCCAGTCAAAGCTGATGCGGGTAATGCTCTGAACCATATACTGTCCATAGACGCCGGTGAGCACCTTCTCTATGTCATCACAGGAGGCAGCAAAAGTGTTGTCTAATTTCTTTTCAAAATGGATGAATGTCCTAGGTCAGTGCATATGAGTAAAGATTGAAGGTATTTCGTGTAGGAGCAGTGGATTCTTATAATGTGTTCATCCTGCTGTAGGAGCAATTCCTGAGTTATCCCACCTGGGTCTCTGTATTTCTCACTCCAGGAGGAGCTGTATCTCACCTGGATACTGAGAAGAAGGGGGAGCTTTGAAGGTCCGGGATCTGGGTGACGCCCCAAATCCCAGGTCCTCAACTTCCCATCACCAGCAAGGGGGCAGCCTGTCACTGCAGCATAAGCCTATGACACATGACACTGAGACCTGAGACAGGCTTCCTGGTCTTTGGTCTCCCTGCTCTGCCGATTTCGGGCTCTGTGATTTGGGGCTTGTTAGCCAGCCTCTTCAGTCTCAGTTTGCTCACCTGCAAAATGGGAGTGATTTTGAGGAGCAGTCACTGAGATCTTCCATCAGGAGAGCTCCTCAGGATGCCCAGTCACTATGACCCTCAGGAGGTGCAGCTGGTCTCACAGCTCAGAGTGGGGAGCTGACCCCGGGCCCAGCATTTGCAGCCCCAGTCACTGCAGTAGGCCAGGTGGGGGGACCTGAAGCAGGTGACCCCGATCTGTGATCTTCCCCCAGCTCAGTGCCTATCCTGGAGCCTACCTCCTCACCTGGCCTCGCCCACACTCTGGCCCCCATGGTGCCTGCTGCACTGGCCCATTCCCTCTCCCCAGGTCCCTGGGACCCTGTAAATGCAGAGCAAATATCTACCCCAGACTTTGAGCAAAGCCCGCACTCAACCATTAGGGGAAGACCCTGGGCTTGCTGCCTCTACGCTTCTAGTGTGCAATCAGTGGTCCACTCTGACCCTCCTTCTTTTTCTCTTTGACTTAAACCTGGCCAAAACTTCCCCTGCTTTCTGATAGGCAGCCTCAAACTGAGAGACCATTTCTGGTTGAGCTGAGTTGGGGTTGAAAGGCGACAGTGGGGAGAAGCACCCCTCCCTTTCGGTCATCCCAGGAAGCAGAGGCCGGACTTGCAGGAGGATAGGGGAGGGGACAGGGCTGGGGTGCAGGGGAGGAAACAGCAGAGGAAGAGGGACAGACCTCAGCTGACTCAGGAGACATCAGCACCCCAGTGAGGGTGCTGGGAGGAGGGACCAGCCCCCTCCCCAGGTTCCTGAGACTGGGGCAGGAGCTGGGACGCAGTGAGGGGCTCCCGGGCCCTGCTCAACTCACCTCTTAATTAGGCCCAGAGGACCTATGAACACTCGAATCCCAGTGATATCGTTTTGGAAGTCTCTAGAGGTACTGAAATAGGTACCTCCTCCAGGCCCAAATGTCTCTATTAGATGAAAGAACCAGGTGGGGAAGAGAAAAAAATAAGCACACAGTGACGTGTTGGCTGTTTCTACCCAGAGGAGGACACAGCCCCTCCAGACGAGGGCACAGGCCTGAGAGCAGAGTCTGTCTGTGACAAGGGCTGGCCCAGACCCCAGCCGTGGACAGAGGGAGGGGAGTGAGGGGAGCCTCCAGGGGATGGGCAGGGGGGACCCCAAGCCAGACTTACCCACTACCCAGCAGGTGGGGCTCCACAGGAGGGCGAGGGTCAGCCACAGCAGCATGGCTTCTGGCTGGAGAGTCAAGGGCTCCTGGGGAGAAGAGGACAGGCCATCCGGTCTCAGAGAGGGGCCTCCCCTGACCTCCTGGGCCCAAGCATGGTGGGGGGCGGGGCCTTACCTGGCCTGCGGAGTCCTGTGGTCCCATCCTGGTGCTGGGAGTCTGGTGCCTGGGCACCCTCCTCTGGGTCCTTTATACTCTTCTGGGCCGTGTGGCCCCCCGACAGGAGGAATGGGCAAGGGGCCAGTGGGACAGGAAAGAGCTGGGGAGGGCTCTTCCTGGGGGAATCCGCAGAGCCATCCGGGGGAGGGGACGTGCTCTTTACTGCCTTGGCCTCGTGGTCACCACAAACAACACGTGACTAGGGGCATTTTACTGTCACCTCTGGGTTTCCCGTCTGGACTCTGCACCAGACCCTGACTTCAGCCATGGCGAGGTGTCCTGAGAGCCCTTCCCAGTTTGAGCAAACAGGGTTCAACCCCTCGGCTGCTTCAGCATAGCTGCCCCCAGCAGCTTCACGGGGCTCAGGGCTCCTTCTTTGTGCAGAACCCGCTTCAGGGCCTCACTCGGGCCTAGGCAGAGCCTTATGTGCCCTGGGCTTTCCCCTCCAACCCTCAGAGCTGCAGCGGACAGCTCAGTTCTGAGGGCCTGTGGCAGGTGGTAGAGACAGCCTGGGCCTGGCCCTCCATGGCCTGTCACTGGAAGACGCCTGTCACCTTTCCTTTGAGCCGGATCTGGTGTAGCTGGAGATGAACTGGGTCCTGTGGGCTATGGGATGACTGACAGCAAGGACCCCAGGACAGGAGGGGTCACAGTGGTGCTCCAGGTCAGCTCTCCCCAGAGCCCCTGGGGCCAGACTGAGGGGTCACCCTGTCCAGGAGGGAGAGGGGGGCTTCTCAAGGGCTGGAGATCTGGGGGCCTCATGGTCCAGCAGGTCCAGGCTCCCTGTGACTGGATGGTGCTCAGGCTGTCTGCACAGGCTCCCCAACCATTGGGAAGAGCCACGGGGTCACAGAACTCAACACATGGGTCACTGTGGGCGTGGAGTTGGAGCCTGTCAAGTCTGAACCCACACTTTCCTCCTCCCTGGCCCCTCTTTGGGCAGCTCAGGTCACCCACATGTCTCAATTGCCCCCCTGTTATATGCGGGAAGCAATAGCCCCTCCTCACAGGGGTTGTGAGATTTCAGTGACACCCTTCTCCACCCAGGGTGAACGCCGGGGTCTTACCCCTGTGGGCAGGGGTGCAGGTTTTCATTTGAGCAGACTTCACCTGCATATCTGTAGTTAGTGATATTTCTCCCGGCAATCTTGATTCCAGCTTGTGCTTCTTCCAGCCTAGCGTTTCTCATGATGTACTCTGCATATAAGTTAAATAAGCAGGGTGACAATATACAGCCTTGACGTACTCCTTTTCTTATTTGGAACCAGTCTGTTGTTCCATGTCCAGTTCTAACTGTTGCTTCCTGACCTGCATACAAATTTCTCAAGAGGCAGATCAGGTGGTCTGGTATTCCCATCTCTTTCAGAATTTTCCACAGTTTATTGTGATCCACACAGTCAAAGGCTTTGGCATAGTCAAGAAAGCAGAAATAGATGTTTTTCTGGAACTCTCTTGCTTTTTCCATGATCCAGCAGATGTTGGCAATTTGATCTCTGGTTCCTCTGCCTTTTCTAAAACCACCTTGAACATCAGGAAGTTCACGGTTCACATATTGCTAAAGCCTGGCTTGGAGAATTTTGAGCATTACTTTACTAGCGTGTGAGATGAGTGCAATTGTGCGGTAGTTGGAGCATTCTTTGGCATTGCCTTTCTTTGGGATTGGAATGAAAACTGACCTTTTCCAGTCCTGTGGCCACTGCTGAGTTTTCCAAATTTGCTGGCATATTGAGTGCAGCACTTTCACAGCATCATCTTTCAGGATTTGGAATAGCTCAACTGGAATTCCATCACCTCCACTAGCTTTGCTGATAGTGATGCTTTCTAAGGCCCACTTGACTTCACATTCAAGGATATCTGGCTCTGGGTGAGTGATCACACCATCGTGATTATCTGGGTCATGAAGATCTTTTTTGTACAGTTCTGTGTATTCTTGCCACCTCTTCTTAATATCTTCTGCTTCTGTTAGGTCCATACCATTTCTGTCCTTTATCGAGCCCATCTTTGCATGAAATGTTCCCTTGGTATCTCTAATTTTCTTGAAGAGATCTCTAGTCTTTCCCATTCTGTTGTTTTCCTCTATTTCTTTGCATTGATCACCGAGGAAGGCTTTAGAAAGTGAAGAAGAACTAAAAAGCTTCTTGATGAAGGTGAAAGAGGAGAGTGAAAAAGTTGGCTTAAAACTCAACATTCAGAAAACGAAGATCATGGCATCTGGTCCCATCACTTCATGGGAAATAGATAGGGAAACAGTGGAAACAGTGTCAGACTTTATTTTTTGGGGCTCCAAAATCACTGCAGATGGTGACTGCAGCCATGAAATTAAAAGACGCTTACTCCTTGGAAGAAAAGTTATGACCAACCTAGATAGCATATTTAAAAACAGAGACATTACTTTGCCAACAAAGGTCCGTCTAGTCAAGGCTATGGTTTTTCCAGTGGTCGTGTATGGATGTGAGAGTTGGACTAAGAAAGCTGAGCGCCGAAGAATTGATGCTTTTGAACTGTGTTGTTGGAGAAGACTCTTGAGAGTCCCTTGGACTGCAAGGAGATCCAACCCGTCCATTCTGAAGGAGATCAGCCCTGGGATTTCTTTGGAAGGAGTGATGATGCTAAAGCTGAAACTCCAGTCCTTTGGCCACCTCATGGGAAGAGTTGACTCATTGGAAAAGACTCTGATGCTGGGAGGGATTGGGGGCAGGAGGAGAAGGGGACGACAGAGGATGAGATGGCTGGATGGCATCACTGACTCGATGGACGTGAGTCTGAGCGAACTCTGGGAGTTGGTGATGGACAGGGAGGCCTGGCGTGCTGTGATTCATGGGGTCACAAAGAGTCGGACACGACTGATGGACTGAACTGAACTCCCAAGTAAGTGAGAGGCAGGCAGGTGTGACCATGAAAAATGTTGAGGTGATGAGACTCTTTTATGTCATTATAGATATGTGTGATATACATGCCTATATACAGGTTATAAAATTGTACTGAACTAAATACACACACACAAATGAGCACCACTTATTTATTTTATAGCTAATAATTTGTACCTCTTAATCTCCTTCCCCCATGTTGCCTTTCCCCATCCTTCTCCCCACTGGTAACCACTGCTTTGTTCTCTGTATCTGTGAGTCCATTTCTGTTTTGATATATTAAATATTCGTTCACAATTAAAAAAAAAAAAAAGAAATGATGCTAAAGCTGAAATTCCAGTACTTTGGCCACCTCATGGGAAGAGTTGACTCATTGGAAAAGACTCTGATGCTGGGAGGGATTGGGGACAGGAGGAGAAGGGGACGACAGAGGATGAGATGGCTGGATGGCATCACTGACTCGATGGATGTGAGTCTGAGTGAACTCCAGGAGTTGGTGATGGACAGGGAGGCCTGGTGTGCTGCAATTCACGGGGTCACAAAGAGTCGGACACGACTGACCGACTCAACTGAACTGAAGGTTAGGAATGGCAGACCTGTCCGTAAGTTACCAGTTCCATGAATGGAGGAGTCCTCGCCACAGGGGAAGCTACACGGCCCGGAGAAGGAGTGGACCCCAGGCTGTGCTGATACATTGCCTTAGGACAGGCTGGGCAGAGGCTAGAGCATCCAAGCTCCCACGTGGTTGCAAGGAGAAGGGGCGCAGAGCACGGCCTGGTGTGTGCACAGCCTCTCTCTCTGGAAATGCAGGCCACCAGGAACAGGGGACCCCGGCTTCACTAGGTGGTAGTGTGGGGGGCTGTGTCGGGGTGAAGTCCCTGTCCAGCTGCCACCTGCCTACTTACATCAGGTCCCTAGGCCAGGGACCAGCACACTATGGCTTGAAGGTAAACTCCCATTGTCTACCTATTTTTGCACAACCAGTAAGCTCAGACTGCACGTGTGCTAAGTGGCTTCAGTCATGTCCGACTTTTGCAACCCCATGGGCTGTAGCCTGCCAGGCCCCTCTTATCCATGGGATTCTCCAGGCAAGAATAGGAGAGTGGGTTGCCATGCCCTCCTCCAGGGGCCCTTCCCCACCGAGGGATCAAACCGGCATCTCCTGCATTGGAGGCAGATTTTTTACCACTAGTGCCACCTGGGAAGCCTGAGCTCGGAATACTTTTCATCTATTTATACTGTTAGAAAAAAATTCCAAGAAAAATTGTGACAAGTAAAAATCTCTAAATTTCCAACATCATTCATTGCCCATTTACCTGCACTCTTGTCCATTCATGGAGATGTCACCTGGGGCTGTGTTCCCAGTGCAGAGGCACGGGGAGAGTTCTGACAGAGACTCTGTGGCCCAGAACACTAACCCCTGTGGCCCATCACTCACAGAATCAGGATTTCTGGGGGACCCCTCTTCCCCACCCGGGGCCAGAGGCAGCTCTGTCCATGGTGCTGACTGCAGGGAGGTGGCGGGCATATCAACCAGCCTTTGTGAGAGGGCAGAAGGCACTTTTTCTGTTAAGCTGCCAGTTGGGGGCCTTCCTTCTCTCTGCAGGCTGCCAGGGTTTGAGCCCAGATGGATGGTCTATCTGGACTGGGACAAGGAAGCAGTACCCGAAGTGGGAGACAGAGGAAGAGACGGTTGCTAGTCTAGTCAAGGCGGGGATGGGTCAAGGGCACAGGGAGGCACATTTTCACAGAGTGCATGAGCATGGTTATAAGGGATGCCCGTGCACACGTGTGAGCTCAAGAGGCACCACAGGCTCACGGGTGGATATCTCCTCAAACACATACCCCTGCCACCTCTCCCAACTACCGGAGCTCGCAGGTGTGACTTCTATCAGAGGGCATATGAAGCTTGCCTGTCTTGCTGATGCAGAGTTGTTGGAGACCATTGCCAAGATCAATGAACTCCTTTGATTACAACAGACTGATATTCTCTCATTTATTCTCTGGTGAGTAGCTGGAATTCATCCATCGAGAGTCAATTTTGGGGGCTTCCCTGGTGCTCCAGTGGTTAATAATGTGTCGAGCAATGCAGCGGTCAGCCCTGGTCCGGGAAGATCCCACATGACTTGGGACGGCTAAGCCTGGGAGCCACAACTACTGAAGCCCACGTGCTGGAGCCTGTGCTCAGCAACAAGAGACACCACTGCAGGGAGAAACCCAGGAACAGCAACTAGAGAGCAGCCCCGCTCGCCCCGCAGGAGAAAGATCGCGTGCAGCGACGAAGATGCAGCCTAGCAGGAATAAATGAAAATTAATTAATTTAAGAAAAGCCAGTTTTTCTTTTGTATTTACTATTCTTGAGCTACAGATTATGTACTATAGGAAAGGCAGAAAGTGCTTGATCATTGATTTATTGTTTCTATTTACCAATTTTCCAAATAGTGATTTTATTCCCTTGGCTTACTCCACAGATAACAAATGAAGGATTGTTGTGGAGTCACTGTGAACTCAGGGGTTTCTACATGCTGTGAGCCACAGTTTTCTGGGGTGAAGGAAGCCAGGAGGTGGCCAGTCCACAGGGACACCTTGCAGGCCCTGGATGGGGCTGGGGGCTGGGGTGGCCTCCCCTGAGCAAGGAGTGGGGACCTCCCTGCCCCCTGGACTCCTGGTGACAAGCTGCCTGCAGGATGATGGTGCTTCCACATCCACTCTGGGGAGGCCCCACCAGCTCCACTGACCCTGGTCCCTCAGAGGGACTGGCTGCAGTCTCAGCCTGGTTTCCAGCTTCCCATCCCTCCAGGGGCCCCTCCAGGGAGGCCGGGAAGATTGTGGGGCACCAAGGGGCCCCTGAAGAACCGTGGCCTGCTGGGCACCCTGAGCTGGACTGCTTCTTCCAGGGGGTGGGATGGGTGGAGGGTGGCCACGGGCTCCTTACCTCGCCCGCTGACCTGTGTCTGTTCCCTCCTGGGTCTTTATTGATTGGTTGATTTGCATGGCAGGAAACAGCTGGGCTTCTTTAACCAGGAGGGTGTCGTCAGCAAGAGTCAAAGGCGAGTCTCCACCTGTGGCCCCGGACCCCGAGCTCAGCCCAGGACACAGGTCAGGAAGCAGACCTGACTTGCCTTGTTTTATGTTGATGCTGCTCTTCCTGTGGTCATTGTGGGGTTGTCGCTCTGCTGCTGGCATGGTTGTTACTGCGTGGCTGCCGTTGTGTTGCTGGGGTTGTGCTGTCAGCACTGCTGCTGGGTTGTTGTGGTGGTGGCTGTGCCCTTGCGGCTCCGGTGAGGACAGCCTCTCAGCCCTGCTGTGAGGCTGGTGGGCCAGGAGCCCGGCCCCGCCTCCCTGTCCCCGGCGTGACGTGGGGGCCGCTGCTCCATCCCCCTGTGGGACTTGGATCCTGGCAGGACTGTGAGCTGGCAGGAGTCAGGCTGCCTGGGCCACACTGGCCTGGTGTCCACACCCACGTGCCCACCTGCACAGACAGGAAGGGGGACCGGGCAGGGTCGCTTCAGGCACCCCTGGGGTCCCCGCTGTGACCCTCCTGCAGCCCTGCTGGCCTTACTCTTCCTGGCACCCTGGGAGCCCTGAGTGACGGAGTCCAGACTCACACTCTGGTGGGGACTGCAGTCCAGGAGACTCGACAGTGATAGAAAACCTGCGTCTCAACGGGGCTCTGAAGGAGGCAGCCGGCGCGGGAGACCGTCACAGGGACCCTGGCTGTGGTGAGTCCTGGACCAGCCGGTCACCACTGAAGCCAACACCCCATGTGTAGTGCACGTCTGTGTGTGTGTGTGTGTGTATGTGTCTGTATGTCTGTGTGTGTGTGTGTGTGTCTGTGCATGTGTCTCTGTGTGTGTCTGTGTATGTGTGTGTCTCTGTGTGTGTTTATGCGTGTCTCTGTGTGTGTCTGTGTGTGGGTGTGTGTCTCTGTGTGTGTGTGAGTCTGTGTATGTCTATGTGTGTGTCCCTCAGACCCCGCACTCTTGTCGGCAGCAAGGAGCAGAAATCGCTCAGCTCCCGGGCTCCCTCCACTCCCACCCCGCCTCCCGCTGTGTCAACAGTGAGTGAGGAGGAAGGAGCCCAAACCTCAGGTCCCGCAGCCCGACCTTGGCCAGGATCCAGACTCCAGCCCTTTTGTCCTCTTTCTCCACAGCTTCCGGGGGTGTTTGCAGAGGATTCGGAAGACTGACACTTGTGCTTATAGAATCCACCCCAGCCCCGGCCTGGAAAACAGACCAAGAGGGTTCTCTTGGGGCCCATGGGGGGTCTCCTGGGGGGTGGAGGGAGCCCCGCCTCCAGCAGCTCCCCTTGAACCCTGGCTGCCCACTCCCGGCTGCAGGGCTGAATGTCTCTCAAGGCCCCAGGGCTGGCCGGCCCCTGCGCCCTGACGGGTGTCTGGTGGCCCAGGACGAGGGCCACAGTCCAGGGACAGGACAGGGCAGGAGCCGGGCGCTGCACTGGTCAGTGCTGTGGAGGAGAAACAGCTCACAGCGCACATGCGAGGACCCTGCATGGCTCAGCTGGGATGTGGGTAAGGAAGGGGTTAGAGGCCCTGGAATGTTCTGAAGGCCTCGAGGCTGACGTCTGACCACGGACCAGATGAGGGGCAGGAGCCAAGCCCAGGATAAGTCGCCCGTCCCTCAGCCTGGACCCCAGGGCTCAGGTGTGGCACATGCCTGGTCTCTGAACTTTCTAGGACCGCTGAGAAGGAGCTCACAGGCACCAGGCTGGCTCTGCCAAAGGCCTCGGGCGTCTTGGCCCCGAGTTCCCAGAGCAGCAGCAGGAACCCTGCAGGGAGCCCTGGGCCATGGGAGTCTGCAGCTCGTGGGCACGTGGGCTGCGGGGACACAGGAAGGGGCATCTCTCCCCAGAGGGCACCAGATGGACCCTGGACGGACATCTGAATGTGGGGCAGAGAGGTGGGGGGGTTAAATCCCACAGCTCACTGGATCAAGCACGCCAACTCTCCTGAAGATAGGAGAGGAATACCCCTCTGAGAGGTGCTGTGAGGATTAAATGAGATCACACTTGTGAAACCCCTGGGCATTAGGCCTGACCCCACGGGGGTTCAGGATCAATGGTAGTCTTCCTTCCATCCATCCATCCATCCATCCATCCACTACTGCAGGAATAAATCAAATCACAGGAGAACTGCTCACACACACACGAAACTCTTCAACAGAAGTAGCTTCCACCAGCAGCACTCATGAGGGGATCAGAGTCCTTGTGAAGGAGACACCAGAGAGCTGCCTATGTCTGCCCAGTGAGGACGCAGAGAGAAAGCCACCATTTGCAGGGCAGGAAGAGAGCTCCCCGGGGATGGGGGCTTGCTGTTTATGTGTGCATGGTGTATACATGTGGAGGAGCGTGTGCAAGCTCCTGTTGTCAGAGAGCTGGCAGGTGTGTGTGTTTGAAGTGGATCCGCTGATGAGCCTGCAGTATCTTTTGAGCTCCCGTGTGCATCCCTTATAGCTATGTGCCTGTGCTCCAGGAAAACGCACGCCCCGTGCCTTCGGTTAAGTCCTGTCTGCCCCTTCTGGTCCAGGCTGGCAGCTAACATTTCCTCCAACTCCCACCCTGGGTACTGCATCCTGGAGTCCCAGCCAGACAGACCTTCCTTCTGAGCTCACACCCTGGCAGTCTGCAGAGAGAAGGAAGCCTCCTAATTGGCAGCTTTAGCAGAAGCGCCTGCCGCTGGGCTGGGCACGAACACAAGCCCCTGGTGCCACCTCTGGGCCCCTCCTCCAGCAGCTTTGCCTGTAGGGCTCCTGGGCCTCCTGTGTCTCCATCTCCCCAGGAGGATCTGGGCTCCTCGAGGGCTTCTCTGCCCCTGCAGAGAGGGGCCTCCCCTCTCTTGTTTTGGAAGTCTCTGCTGCTGCTGCTGCTACGTCGCTTCAGTTGTGTCCGACTCTACACGACCCCAGAGACGGCAGCCCACCACGCTCCCCCGTCCCTGGGATTCTCCAGGCAAGAACACTGGAGTGGGTTGCCATTTCCTTCTCCAATGCACAAAAGTGAAAAGTGAAAGTGAAGTCTCTCAGCCGTGTCTGACTCCCAGCAACCCCATGGACTGCAGCCCACCAGGCTCCTCTGTCCATGGGATTTTCCAGGCGAGGGTACTGGACTGGTTTGCCATTGCCGAAGTGTTAAAATAGGTACCTTCTCCAAGCCCAAATGTCTCATATGAAAAAACCAGGTGGGGAAGAGAAGAAAAATAAACAGTGACATGTTGGCTATTTCTGCCCAGAGGAGGACACAGCCCTTCCGCAGCCCAGAGGCATCACAGGGATGGAGGCCTCTGGGGGTGTGTGCAGAGCTCTGGAGGACAGGTGAGGGCCTCACTTTTGCCACGGGAGTCAGGGGGGCCTGAGCTCTAAGGAGCCTGTCCAGGGGGGCCAGTGCAGGCCCAGAAGGAGGGGCCAGCTTCTAGACAAAGCTGCCCTCTGCTCCCTTCTCCCCACAAATGTGGGTTTTTATATGAAGCCACCCCTTCCCTGATAGCTCAGTTGGTGAAGAATCTGCCTGCAATGCAGGAGACCCCGGTTTGACACCTGGGTCGGGAAGACCCCTGGGGAAGGGATATTTAACCCACTCCAGTATTCTGGGGTTTCCCTTGTGGCTCAGCTGGTAAAGAATCCACCAGCAATGCAGAGAGACACAGGTTTGATCTCTAAATTGGGAAGATCCCCAGGAGAAGGAAATAGCAACACACTCCAGTATTTTTGCTTGAAAAACCCCATACACAGAGGAGGCTAGCAGGCTACAGACCATGGTTTCAAAAAGAGCTGGACACGACTTAGCAACTAAAAAGACAAAAAAGAGAAAAAAGGGCACTATCTTGAGTGATTGCCAAGTCTGCTCAAAGGAAAACCGGCGCCCCTGCCCACAGGGGTAAGACCCCGGCATTCACCCTGGGTGGAGAAGGTGTCACTGAAATCTCACAACCCCTGCGAGGAGGGGCTATTGCTTCCCGCATATAACAGGTGGGCAATTGAGACACGTGGGTGACCTGAGCTCCCAAAGGGGGGCCAGGGAGGAGGGAAGTGGGGGTTCAGACCTGACAGGCTCCAACTCCATGCCCACAGTCACCCCTGTGTTGAGTTCTGTGACCCCGTGACTCTTCCCAATGGTCGGGGAGGCTGTGCAGACAGCCTGAGCACCATCCAGTCACAGGGAGCCTGGACCTGCTGGACCATGAGGCCCCCAGATCCCCAGCCCTCGAGAAGCCCCCCACTCCCTCCAGGACAAGGTGACCCCTCAGCCTGGCCCCAGGGGCTCTGGGGAGAGCTGACCTGGAGCACCACTGTGACCCCTCCTGTCCTGGGGTCCTTGCTGTCAGTCATCCCATAGCCCACAGGACCCAGTTCATCTCCAGCTACACCAGATCCGGCTCAAAGGAAAGGTGACAGGCGTCTTCCAGTGACAGGCCATGGAGGGCCAGGCCCAGGCTGTCTCTACCACCTGCCACAGGCCCTCAGAACTGAGCTGTCCGCTGCAGCTCTGAGGGTTGGAGGGGAAAGCCCAGGGCACATAAGGCTCTGCCCAGGCCCGAGTGAGGCCCTGAAGCGGGTTCTGCACGAGGAAGGAGCCCTGAGCCCCGTGAAGCTGCTGGGGGCAGCTATGCTGAAGCAGCCGAGGGGTTGAACCCTGTTTGCTCAAACTGGGAAGGGCTCTCAGGACACCTCGCCATGGCTGAAGTCAGGGTCTGGTGCAGGGTCCAGACGGGAAACCCAGAGGTGACAGTAAAATGCCCCTAGTCACGTGTTGTTTGTGGTGACCACGAGGCCAAGGCAGTAAAGAGCACGTCCCCTCCCCCGGATGGCTCTGCGGATTCCCCCAGGAAGAGCCCTCCCCAGCTCCTTCCTGTCCCACTGGCCCCTTGCCCATTCCTCCTGCTGGGGGGCCACACGGTCCAGGAGGGTATAAAGGACCCAGAGGAGGGTGCCCAGGCACCAGACTCCCAGCACCAGGACAGGACCACAGGACTCCGCAGGCCCGGTAAGGCCCGCCCCCCACCATGCTTGGGCCCAGGAGGTCAGGGGAGGCCCCTCTCTGAGATCGGATGGCCTGTCCTCTTCTCCCCAGGAGCCCTTGACTCTCCAGCCAGAAGCCATGCTGCTATGGCTGACCCTCGCCCTTTTGTGGAGCCCCACCTACTGGGCAGGGGGTAAGTCTGGCTTGGGGTCCCCCCTGCCCATCCCCCTGGAGGCCCCCCTCCATCCCCTCCCTCCGTCCAGGGCTGGGGTCTGGGCCTTGTCACAGACGGACTCTGCTCTCAGGACTGTTCCCTCATCTGAGGGGCTTAGTCCTCCTCTGGGCAGAAACATGTCACTGGGTGTTAATTTTTTTCTCTTCCCCACCTGGTTCTTTCATATAACAGAGACATTTGGGCCTGGAGGAGGTACCTATTTCCATACCTCTAGAGACTTCCAAAATAATGTCACCGGGATTCAAGTATTTACGGGTCGTTTTGGCTGTGTTAGAAGGTGAGTAGGAGCAGTGAACCATGAACTTCCAGATATTCAAGCTGGTTTTAGAAAAAGCAGAGGAACCAGAGATCAAATTGCCAACATTCGCTGGATCATCGAAAAAGCAAGAGAGTTTCAGAAAAACATCTATATCTGCTTTCTTGACTATGCCAAAGCCTTTGACTGTGTGGATCACAATAAACTGTGGAAAATTCTAAAAGAGATGGGAATACCAGACCACTTGACCAGCCTCTTGAGAAACCTATAAGCGGGTCAGGAAGCAACAGTTAGAACTGGACATGGAACAACAGACTGGTTCCAAATAGGAAAAGGAGTACGTCAAGGCTGTATATTGTCACCCTGCTTATTTAACTTCTATGTAGAGTACATCATGAGAAACGCTGGGCTGGAGGAAGCACAAGCTGGAATCAAGATTGCTGGGAGAAATATCAATAACCTCAGATATGCAGATGACACCACCCTTATGGCAGAAAATGAAGAGGAACTAAAGAGCCTCTTGATGAAAGTGAAAGGGAAGAGTGAAAAACTTGGCTTAAAGCTCATTCAGAAAACTAAGATCATGGTATCTGGTCCCATCACCTCATGGCAAATAGATGGGGAAACAGTGGCTGACTTTGTTTGTCTGGGCTCCAAAATCACTGTCAGTGGTGACTGCAGCCATGAAATTAAAAGACGCTTACTCCTTGGAAGGAAAGTTGTGACCAACCTAGACAGCATATTAAAAAGCAGAGATGTTACTTTGTCAACAAAGGTCTGTCTAGTCAAGGCTATGGTTTTTCCAGTGGTCATGTATGGATGTGAGAGTTGGACTATGAAGAATGCTGAGTGCTGAAGAATTGATGCTTTTGAACTGTGGTGTTGGAGAAGACTCTTGAGAGTCCCTTGGACTGCAAGGAGATCCAACCAGTCCATCCAAAAGGAGATCAGTCCACGGTGTTCATTGGAAGGACTGATGTTAAAGCTGAAACTCCAATCCTTTAGCCACCTGATGCGAAGAGCAGACTCATTGGAAAGACCCTGATGCTGGGAAAGATTGAAGGCAGGAGGAGAAGGGGACAACAGACGATGAGATGGTTAGATGGCATCACTGACTCAATGGGCATGAGTTTGGGTAAACTCTAGGAGTTGGTGATGGACAGGGAGGCCTTGCATGCTGTGGTTCATGGGGTCGCAAAGAGTCGGACACGACTGAGTGACTGAACTGACTGAGGAGCAGGGCTTGGAGCCCCTCACTGCATCCCAGCCCCTGCCCCAGTCTTGGGAACCTGGGGAGGGGGCTGGTCCCTCCTCCCAGCACCCTCACTGGGGTGCTGATGTCTCCTGAGTAAGCTGAGGTCTGTCCCTCTTCCTCTGCTGTTTCCTCCCCTGCACCCCAGCCCTGTCCCCTCCGCTCTCCTCCTGCAAGTCCGGCCTCTGCTTCCTGGGATGACCGAAAGGGAGGGGTGCTTCTCCCCACTGTCGCCTTTCAACCCCAACTCAGCTCAGCCAGAAATGGTCTCTCAGTTTGAGAATGCTTATGGGAAAGCAGGGAGAAGGCAATGGCAATCCACTCCAGTGTTCTTGCCTGGAGAATCCCAGGGATGGGGGAGCCTGGTGGGCTGCCCTCAATGGGGTCGCACAGAGTTGGACACGACTGAAGTGACTTAGCAGTATGGGAAAGCAGAAGTTCTGCCCAGGTTAGGGTCAAAGAGAAAAGGAAGGAGGGTCAGAGTAGACCACTGATTGAACAGTGATTGAAGCGTAGAGGCAGCAACTCCAGGGTCTTCCCCTAATGGTTAAATGGGGGCTTTGCTGCAGGCCTGGGGTAGGTATTTGCTCTGCATTTACAGGGCCCCAGGGACCCGGGGATAAGGAATGGCCAGAGCAGCAGGCACCATGGGGGCCAGAGTGTGGGCAGGGCCAGAGTGTGGGCGGGGCCAGTGAGGAGGGGACACTCTGGGATGGACACTGAGGTGGGGGAAGGTCACAGAGACAGGTCACCTGCTCCTGGGGCCCCCACCTGGTCTAGTGGGGGCCTGCAAATGCTGGGCCCGGGGTCAGCTCCCCGCTCTGAGACAGGAGACCAGCTGTACCTCCTGAGGATCACGGTGACTGGGCACCTTGGGGAGCTCTCCTGATGGAAGATCTCAATGACTGCTCCCTCAAATCAGTCCCACTTTGCAGATGAGCAAACTGAGGCCCGGAGACACTGGGTAACAAGCCCCAAAGCACGGAGCCTGAAAGTGGCAGAGCAGGGGTTGAGACCCGGAAGCCTGACTCAGGCACCAAAGTCCCGTCAGGGATTATGCTGCCGTGACAGGCTGTCCTTGCTGGTGACGGCGGGGATAGAGGACCCGGGATTGGGGGGGTCTCCAGATCCTTCAAGGCTCGCCCTTCTTCTCACTTTCCGGTGAGACACGGCTCCTCCTGGAGTCACTTATGTGGAGCTGAAGGTCTGAACCCTCAGCAGTTCCACCTGCAGAAAGGTGAACACATTTCAGGATCTCGGCTCCTTCAGGCGTTTCTCCTCCTTGGTCGCTCACACCAGCCTACGGCCCTTCGTCCGTTTTGGATGTCCACGTGGCCCCTTCTTATCGCCTCCCCTGATGACAGCCAGAAGGAGCTCACTGGAGTCTATGCACAGTATACGGTTCAGGGCATTACCAGCATCGGCTTTGAATGGGGTTATCCTTCAAGTTGAAGCAAATAGCACTTCAACCGAAGAGAAATGACCCCTCTGGGTTCGCAGGGCTGGGCCGCGGGTTACCCTGCCAAGGCCATCTGGCAGGTGGTGGGCACAAGTCACCAGGGACCTGAGTGCAGCCCTGAATCAGAATCCACCAATTAATCCAGCTTCTGCAGCTACAGTGGGTCCAGGGTGCTCCTTGGTCTGGGATGCAAACAAAGCCTTTTGAGCTTGTGGGGACGAGGCCTCCGGGGCGGAGCTTACTGACCAGAGCTGCAGGAGGAGGCAGGAGGGGCTCCGACACCCCAGGGCTGGGTGATTCTGACAGGACGCAGGGCCTGCCCATGCAGACCCCAGCCGATCCCATAATCTCTGAGGATTTGGGGCTCCCAGAGGCCCCATCCCTTGCTCTCTGCTGCAGCCCATACAGGTGGCCTGAGCTGTCCAGGCTCAATTTCAGGATTCTCTGAGTGTACAGGGGCTTGGGGAAGCCACTCAATCATTCATTCACCCATTCAGAACAGGTATGCACCCTGGCTGGCTACTGGCTTTCTAGACTCTGGAGGAATAGAGAATGGGCCATGCACCCAGCTAGGGTTCCCCAAGGGGAATGGATGCAGAAGCAGATGGAGGCAACTGGTGGTTTCATCTGCATTGATAGTGACAGTCTAGCTCCCTGGAAGGGCTCAGGCACATGCACAGTTGTGGGTGTGCTTCAGGGAAGCCTTCCTGGAGGAGGCAACATCTGAGCTAAGTTTAAGGGCTGAGTGAGAGCTGGCCAGGTGGGGTTAAGGGAGGGAGGCCTTCCAGGCCAATAGATCAATACAGGAATGTCCAGAGCCAGGCTTCCCCAGGACCCCACTTCTTGAAAGGCGGGCATCTGTTACAGCCCGAAGGGAAAGGAAAGTAGCCCCTAGGCCTGGGACATTCTCTCAATGCCTCCCTCAGACTGCAGCAGCCTGCCCCTCAGCCATGGTGCAGAGGCTGCCCTGTCACCCGTCAACTCCCTGCCTGGCAACCCTAGAGGGACAGGACTTCTGCTTCCCCACTTGCAGAAGGAGGAAATGGAAGCAGGGTTCCCAGTGGTGCCTGAGGGAGACCCTGCCAGGGTTCCCCCTTCCAGTCTGCGTAGGTGGCACATGGCTGCAGACACCAGCCCAGGTGGCCCCGCGCAGTTTGACTGCCAGCTCACAGTCCGGCCCAGATCCAAGTCCCACCGAGGGGACAGAGCAGAGGCCCCCGTGTCACCCTGGTGACAGGGATGCGGGGCCTGAGCCCCAGGGCCCCGGCCCTGAGCCTGTGGACCTTCTTCTGAGGCCGGGGTTCTGGGCAAATATGTGCTTCCTGGACCCTAGGGTGTGGGGACAGGGCGGGAACATGCAGAAAGAGGGCGGCCGGAAGCTGCTGTTACCTGTTGTAGCCCTTCCAATCACCCAGGGGCCAGAACATGGCCTCCTGAATGAGGCTGGGCCTGGGGGCTGGGCCGTCCTGTGCGCACCGCAGGCTGGCCTCCCGGGCCCTAAGGGGCATGGTCGCTTCCCAAGGACACCCGCCGGGACTGGATCTCCGGTTCCTCCCTCCTCCCAGAGTTGGAAGCAGGGGCTCAAGGAGCAAGTACAGGCCCCAGGCGTCCACCTGGGACCAAGGGGCCCTGCTAACCTCACAACCTCTGACCTCAGCTTCATCGGCCCAAGCACGGGCGGAATCCTGGACGCTGGACCAAGGCTCCCAGTCCTACCAGCAAATGTTGCCCCGGGGGATCCACAGTATAGAGCAGGGACCCTGACCCAGTGTACTCCTGGCCTTAGGGTCGGGGTGGGCAGGGGAGAGGGACCCAGGACCCACAGAGAGAACTGTCCTGGGGGCCCCTGCTGGGGAGGTGTTGGCACAAGTCCTGGGCCTGGGGCAAGGGCTGGTGAGGTCAGGTGGGAGACGGAGCTCCACCCTCCTGCCCCTCTAGCCCATCCCCAGCTGACCTGTGGCGGTCATGGTCCTCGGGGGCCCCTTGGTCTCCCGCAGTCTTCCTGGCTTCCTTGGAGGGGTTGCACCCTGGAGGGCCGGGCTGGTAGGGACAGGGCCCAGCCTCGCACATCAGACGTGTCTCCTCCTCTGTTTCTCCTCCTGTGTCTCCTACACGTGCGCCCAGCCCTGGACGTTCTTGGGCTCCTGTCCTGCCCTTCCAGGGAGATGGCGGAGAGGAGGCCGGGGACAGCAGGCTCGTCTGAGGCCACCCCCTCCTAGGAGCCAGGGTCAGCGGAGCCGGTCCAGCCTCCCCGGAGTGGACGTGGAGCCACGTCATCCTGCAGGCAGCTTGTCATCCCTGTGTCTGGGAGACCCAGGGCCAGCTCACTCCCTCTTCCCAGAGGTAACTGTGGCTCACGGACAGTAGAAATTCCCGGGATCATGGTGATACCACAAAAAAAAAGCCTTAATTTGTTATGTGTTGAGTAGGTCAAGGAAAGTTGAATAGTGAGTTTGGTGTTATTGAAATTTCTCTGATGAACTCAGACAGTTCCAACATGGTTCATTAGCAGAAACTAACCCCAAGGACCCCAAAGGCAATCCTCCTCGGTGATGGGGTCAGCAGCATGAGCTGAGGGCTGGAGGTCAGCTCATGGTTGGAGCTAGAAGCTCCTTGAACATGGCCCCCCAGGTGCTGGCCTCTGAGTACGACCACCTGTTAGACCCGCAAGCGCAGACCTCCCGTGCTTGACTGCAGGGCGGGCTGGCGTGAGCTTGCTTATAGTGTGACCAGGGAGAGGGGTGGGTGTGTGTCAGACTGTCATGTTCATGGGGTCCCCAGTTGACCTTGACCCAAGCAAGGGAACAGAACTGAAGGAATAGTATGACTTTCCAGTTCTCATAGAGCAGGTCCCTACAGATCAAGTCAACCCATAGGATTCTCAGATAATTTCTGGGCAGAGTGGGGCCACCTGGAGAGACTAAATGTCTGCTAAAGAGAGAACACGGGGCTTGAGTGAAGAATTAGAAAAATGAAAGGGATGTGTCCACATTGTCTACCAAACTGACGACACCGATCATACTCATTACCATTCACTCAAGAAACCTTTACAGGGTCTTCCCTGGTGGTCCAGTGGGTAAGATCTTAAGCTCCCAATACAGGGGACCCAGGTTCGATCCCTGGCCAGGGAACTACATCCTGTATGCTGCACCTAAGAATTTGCACATTGAAGCTAAACATTCAGCATTTTGCAACCAGGACCCGGGGCAGCCAAATAAATAAATAAAAAAAAATATTTTTAGGTAAAAATTAAAAAAATAAACATGGTGTATTAATCAGTTAAAAAAATAGAAATAAATAAAGAAAGAACATTTACAAACATCTGCTGTTTTGCCAGGAGCCTTTTCTGGACACTGACCACATCAAGGTGTATAAGATAAAGGTCTCTCCCTTCGTAAGCCCAGAGTATTTCCTGGGAAAGATAATCAAGTAAGCAGAGAGCAATGCGAAAACATGCCAAAGGCAGGGACAGAGGCTTACCTTCTGGTTGTGTGTGTTTGGGAGGGGATGATAAAGAACAAATGGACCAAATACTATGCTAAATAGTCATAAATGTCCCGGGAAAAGAGAAAGCAAGAAAAGGAACAAGAAGGGAGGGAAGGGACGTTGCTGTTGTAAACAGGATGATGACAGGGTGACACGTGAGCAGGTACTGGTAGGAAGTGAGGGAGTGGCCGTGCAGTCCTACGGGGGAAGAGGAAACTGTGGGTGCAAAGGCCCTGAGGCAGGAACACGCCTGTTGTGTTCCTGCGCCCGGCTGGGAGACCAGCGACGCTGCCGCAGTGACCAAGGAGGACAGAGGTGAGAAGGGAGGCCGAAAGGATGACGTCATTCACTCCGATTAGGGTTTGCAAGAGAGGAATGATGGGATCCGACTTCAGTCTCTTGTTTTTCTTTAAAGCTGGAGTCAAGCAAGGACTTTTTTTTCCCCTGCTGCTCACGGGCTTTTTCTAGTGCAGTGAGCGGGGGCTACTCTCCCTTGCGGCGCACAGGCTTCTCATGCGGAGGCTTCTCTAGTTGTGGAGCACAGGCTCTGGGCACGTGGGCTTCAGTAGTTGCAACACTCGGGCTCGGTACTTGTGGCGCATGGGCTTAGTTGCCCCGCAGCATGTCCGGAATCTTCCAGGACCGGGGATTGAACCGGTTTCCCCTGTACTGGCAGGCGGATTCTTAAGCACTGGACCGCCAGAGAAGTCCCCGACTTTGGTTTCAGGAGAACCACCCTGGTTGCTGTGTTGAGAACAGCCTGGAGGGAATAACAGCAGAAGTAGGAGGGACCAGACAGGAGGCCATGACAGAAACTGGGATAAAGAGGAGAGGGGCTTGGGACGGCGCGGGAAGGAGTGACCAGGTCTGGACATATTTTGGAGATGGGACAGAACCCACAGGATTTGCTGATGGCTTGAACTTAGAGAATGAGGAGAAGAGAAGAGAAAGGAAGACTACATGTTTTTGTGTTGGGATTTTTGAAAAATCAGTTTTATGGAGGTATGGGCTGCCCTGGTGGCTCAGATAGTAAAGAATCTGCCTGCAATGCAGGAGACCTGGGTTCGATCCCTGGATAGGGAAGATAACCTGGTGAAGTGAATGGTTACCCACACTCCAGTATGCTTGCCTGGAGAACTCCACGCACAGAGGAGCCTGGTGGGCTACAGTCCATGGGGTCACAAAGAGTCAGACACGACTAAGAGACTAACACTTCCACTTCATGGAGATACAGTTTACATAGAATAAACGTCATCATTTTTTAAGAAATGCAATTCTTTAAAAAAAAATTTATTTATTTTGGCTGCCCAGGCTTTAGTTGTGGCACGCGGGATCTTTTTCTCTGACCAGGGATGGCGCCCAGTTCCCATACATTGGGAGCGCAGTCTTAGCGCTCCAGAAAAATCCCCTCGAAATCACCATTTTTGTATAAACTATAGTCCTACGAGATTCGGTAAATGCATTCAGTCAGGTAACCATCACTGCCATCAAGATATAAGGCAGTTCCGTCATTATTTAAAAATCCCCCCATGCGCCTTTGGGGGCAGTCCTTCCCCCACCCCAGCCCCCGGCAGCCACCCATCTGCTCTCTGGCCCTGCAGCGCTGTCTTTTTCAGCACAGCGTCGTATAGATGGAATCGTGGTGCGGAGCCTCTGGAGTTCCGCTGTCTCTCCTCAGCAGCATGTGCTTAAAATTCACCATGTTGTGTGTGCATTCGTGCGTACAGAGTCGCATTAGTTGTGTCTAACTCTGTGATCCTGTGGACTGTAGCCCACCAGGCTCCTCTGTCTATGAGATTCTCCAGGCAAGAACACTGGAGTGGGTTGCCATGCCCTCCTCCAGTGGACCTTCCCGATCCAGGGATGGAACCCAAGTCTCTTACGGCTCCTGCATTAGCAGGTAGGCTCTTTACCACTAACACCACCTGAGAAGCCCCGTGTGGAGTATAGTTTGTTCCTTTTTGCTGAGGAGTAGAATCTACTGAATGGACGGACCACAGTTTGCTTATCACAGCTGAAGAAACACTTGGGTTGCTTTCACTTTTTGTCGATTCTGAATAAAGCTGTTATAAATATCTGCAGACAGATTTTGTGTGAGTATGTTCTCTTCTATCTTGGATCAGCCTTAGGAGTAGGATTGCTGCGTGGATAGTCAACCTTATATGAAACAGTGAGCATCTTTTCCCCAGGGGGTGAGATCACTTTTCACTCCAGTTGCTAGGTGTCATTGCCAACCCTAGGCGTTGTCTATATTCTGAGGTTCCTAAACTGAGCGGTTGGAAGGAAGGACGGTTGCCTTGTGTTGAGATGGGAAATTCCATCAGTGGAGCAAGTTTGAGAGGGAATATTGAGATTTGTTTGGAGTCATAATAAGGTTGAGATGGCTATATGATATGATATGTACCAGGGGATGTTGAGTATTTGAGTGGACATGGGGGAGAGAACTCTGGAGTCACCTTTATGGATGGTGGGCAGAACTGAGAAAGCAGATGCTATCACCCAGGGATACAAGGAGTTGAAGGAGCAGAGAAGCCCCAGCACTGAAGTTGGGGTATCCACCACGGAGAGGGTGAGAAAATGAGGAAGAACCAGAAAAATAGACTATGTTCTGTGAAAGTGATTATTCCCTACTCAGCATGAATTGAGACAACTGTGTCCCTGAAAACTGGTATTTGCCCTGGTTTGTCTGTGCGTAATTGTTTCGTGGCTGCCGACAGGAAATCAGACCTACGCGCCCATTGCGTCAAGGTTGCGAGGTGATGCAGATGAACTTGGCCCCCACAGTCTGACACACGCTGCCCTCCCCCGTGCTCTGATTGTGCTCTTACTCACTAGCTCACTGCCAGTCTGCCTGGTGTCGTCACGTGAGGTCTAAGGTTGCAGGCTTTGAAGGTCCTACTCACAGCCCAGTCCTAGTTCCCATGAGCAACTTTGTGATGCTATGAGCACAACCACCTGGGCACTGGTAGCAAAGTTTGGCTCGAAGCTGGGAAAAACCATTCTCTCCACCTTTATGTAGAATCCCACACTCCCCAGGCAGTCTGGGGAGCTTGGGGAGATGTTGCTCTTGGCCTGGAGATTGATGAGCTTATAAGGGCACCATCTACAGGGGCAATGATGAAATTCCTTCAGTTGCCACCTCGGGCTGCAGCATTGACTGGGAGGCTTTGAGCAGGAAAGGGAGAGAAAAAAAGAAAAAAAAAGACTTACTCTTTTAATATTTATTTATTTACTTACTTTTTATTTGGCTGTGTGGGGGCTTAGTTGCCCTGAACCTACATCCCCTGCATTGCTCAAAAAGCAATGGATTCTCAAAAAGACTTGATAATTTGCTCTTGAGTAAGCATGACATGAAAACCTGAAACTAATGGGGGCACCCCCTGAAGGTCCAAAGCTCTTGTGGGCAGCTGTGAGCTCAAAACCTTTATAATCTGTTTCCATAACAATGAAAAGAGTTTTCTGTAAAAAGCCAAAATTTTTCTGTAAATCTAAAACTATTCAAAAGCATTTAGCTGCAGTAAAAGAATATCTGACCAGCAGTGGCTTAATAGCACACAAGAAGGATACAGGCAGATTCTCAACCACATCCTTACACCCACAGCTTCTGAATCTTTATTCACTGTTAATTTAGCACATCAATTCGTAGCCTCATGGTGATAAGATGGCTGCTAAAGGCTAGGTATTACATCTGCATCTTAGAAGGAGGATGGTGGGAAAGGATCATGCCAGCTGAATAGGTCCCTTCTATCAGAAAAACAACAACAACAACAAAGTCTTCCCAAGAAACCACCCATCAGATGTCTGCTTCCATGGCGACCTTGCAGGAGACTTTGGAAGGGAGTATCTAGCTTTCCCAGTCTCTTTGGTAGAGGAAGCAAGGGAGGGGCATTGGAATGAGTTTTGCCTTAGCCAACCAAAGGAGTCTGCCACCAAGGGGGCTCAAATGTGTGGCCTTCTCAGAGGCTTCGGTTGCGACGGCATTGGAGGCAGGGGTGGAGGGTGGTGAGGGATGGGGCATGGGGGAAACTGAGGCACAAGAAGCCGGGGGCCAGACAACAGAGATGGAGACAGAGAAAGGGTAAGCAGACAGGGGCAGGGCGTGGGGGAGCGAGGAGCAGAGGGAGACCCTGGCGGACAGGGGGGAAAACGAGGCAGGGAGGGTGACGGACGAGGTGGCGGAGGACTGAGCCCAGAGAGGGGGGGAAGGGGACGAGGGAAGCGTGGCGACAAAGAGGGACACACAGAGGGAAGGGGCCACACCGGAGCCACCTGCTCGCTTCCCAGGCTGGTTCCCAGGCCAGATCAGCGTTTGTTTTACTCGCTTAACATTTCTTTCTTTATCGGGCTGTCCCAGGTCCCAGTGGCGGCATGCAGGAGCCCCACTGTAACACCAGGGCCTCTCTAGCTGCGGCACGCAGCTCTAGAGCGTTTGGGCTCGCTAGTTGCAACATGCGGGCTTAGTTGCCCCGAGGCATGAGGAATCCTAGTTCCTCAGCCAAGGATCAAACCCAAGTCTCCTGCATGGGAAGGCGGATTCTTAACTACCAGGCCAACGGGGAAGTCCCAGTGTGTGTTAATAAGAGCAACCCCACAGCATTTACCTCGATCTGATATTAACCAGATGCGTGAGTGGGTGCCAAGTTGACTCAGGCGTGTTTGACTCTTTTCCACCCCATGGACTGACTGCAGCCTGCCAGGCTCCTCTGTTGATGGGATTCTCCAGGCGAGAATACTGGGGTGGGTTGCCATGCCTTCCTCTAGGGGATTTTTCTGATAACCCAGGGATCGAACCTGAGCCTCCTGTGTCTTCTACATTGCACCCAGATTCTATATCACTGAGTCACCAGGGAAGCCCAGTATTAACACAGGGGTGATTAAAAAAAAAAATACGAACGAAAGTCTTAAAAACAGTGCTGCCAGTAAAGGATACCTACCTACCAACCACATCGGTACTGCCTTCTCGAGTCCACTGCACTGAATCTTTCACTGGGGGCCCTGAGGCAGCCATGCATCTCTGTCTCCTTCACAGCTGGGCCTATGTGTCTTCCTGTTGGAAAAAATCTCTCGCACACACTCAGCAAACCAACCACCCAGCCCTCTCTCTGTATGCTGGGAAGCCTGGGTGGGGCTGGCACAGGGTCCCAGAAAGGGCTCGGCCTCCCAGGCCCTGGGAGGAAGGGCAGGCCTTGGGAAAGGGGAGCCTGCGTGAGCACTAGCTGGTCCCAGGCAGACCCCCTGGTGGCCTAGGGCTGGGCTCCCAGCCCCACCCGTGGGGGCAGCTGAGGTGATTCAAGGCTCCCCCAGCCCCCAAGCAGAGACCTGCTGTCTCATTGTTTTTCTCCTCCGTCCTTCTGAGGGAGGATTCAGAGAGTCTGCAGTGAGTCACTCGGTGAGTCACCTTCTGGGAGCCCTGGCTGCCTCGGCCCAAATCTGAGACACCTGGTTCTGCGGGCCGGGCGGAGGGGAACACCCCACTCTCTTGTGTGTTTGGGGGGTTCTCCCAGCCAGCCCCATTTCCAAAATTCAACAGGCAGGTTGTGGGCCTGCCTGGCCCTGCAGCCCCACCTAGCTTTCAGGTGACAGAGCTGGGCCTCCTGTCTCCTCTCCCTGCTGGCCTCCCTGGTGGGAGGGGGTTATGAAAGGACAGTGCAAAGGTCAGAGGTCAGGATGTTGACTCCTAGGTGGGTAGGACGCCTGGCTCCCTGGCCAGGCCACCATTTAAACTGCTACCTGCCTGCCCCCATTTTAACCCCAACCGGATCCCTGCTGACCAATGTCCACATACCCAGGGGAAAAAAACAGGAACTGGGGAATAAATAATAAATAAATGGGTTTCCCTGGTGGCTCAGACGGTAAAGAATCTGCCTGCAATGCTAGAGGCCCGGGTTGGATCCCTGGGTCGGGAAGATCCCCTGGAGAAGGAAACGGCAACCCACTCCAGTATTCTTGCCTGGAGAATCTCATGGACAGAGGAGCCTGGCAGGCTACAGGCCTTGGGGTTGCAGAGTTGGACATGACTGAACGACTCAGAACGGGGAATAAATAATTTATTGAAGTTGGAGGAATAAATAAGATACGTGGGTGCGGTTACAAATAACTGTAAAAAGCGTTGACGTGTATATACACAAAGGCTGTCCGGGCCTAAGGGGTGGGGCCTGAGCCCGGGGAGGGGCGGGACCTCCCGCGGAGGCGATCCGGCGCCGGGTCGCGGGCGCCCCCCAGAGGTAGACGGCTTATTTACAACGGAGGAGATGGCAAGAGGTCTCCCCGGGTCCCTAGTCCGCGCGGCGCCTCTCGGCCCCGCGAGGGCGCCGCGCCCCCAGGGCCCGGCCCCGGCGGCCTGTGGGCCCGCCTCGCTGCGAGCGCCCGCGGAGCTGCACTCCCTGCACGATCCTCTGCACCCAGGAGCGGTGGGCGGCCAGACTGATGTAGACCCCGGGCCGGTTGCGCTGCGCACAGCCCTCGCCCCAGCTGATGACGCCCGCCAGCAGCCAGGTGCCCTCGACCTGGCACATCAGGGGGCCTCCGGAATCGCCCTGCGGAAAGGAAGGAAGGTGAGGGGTCCGCATGGGCCAAGGGGTGGGCAGAGCCCAGCACCCGCGCCGCAGCAGGTGGCAGACGGGCCATTTCTCCAGACCCTGGGGCCTGGACCGGCAAAGCCCTAACTAGCGCCCCGGGGCAGGGAGGGCCCCCTTCCCAGGCTCACTCCTGGTGAGAAGCACCTAGTGCTAGACCTTCTCCCTCACAGCCCTGGAGGCATGGAGCGAGGGTTGTGATCTGCCTCACTGATGAGGAAACCACGGCTCAGAAAGAAGAGTGTCTCAGACCGGGTGTGCAAGGTCCCACAGTCCGCCATCCTCCTCCCTGTAGCCCGCTGGGGGGTGCCAGGACCACAGCACCCCCTCCTTGGATGCGGCTCCCTGAGAACGGGGTCAGGCACACCCCATTCTCACCATGTCTGATGTATGAACAAAGGCAAGAACGGCTCAGCCAGGCTGGGGCCGGGTTCTGTAGGCATCTCTCTAGGGGGACTGCCAGGTCAGGGCAGATTCTAGACGGAGGCCCAGCAAGGTGAGGGGTGATGGAGCTGAGTGGGGCAGGGCTGGGAAGGAGGAAAGTGCTCACCAGACAGGCGTCGCGCTCCCCCTCCAGGTAGCCAGCACACAGCATGTCCTCGGTGATGGCGCCCTGCCCGGCTCCCCGCCAGTACAGGCGGCTGCAGGTGGCTGAGTCGATGATGGGGACCTTCAGCTTCTGGAGGGTCTGAGGGTGGGACAGGGGCACTGGGAGCAGAGAGGAGAGAGTCAGGCTTGGGAGGCTCTCCTGCTGGCCTCCTCAGTCCCCGCCATCCCCCTTAGGAGCATTTCTCAAAGGGTAAATGGATCAACTCTGTCAGGCTCGGCCACGATGCCCGCAGAAAACCCAAATTCCAGGACTCCACTCTGGACCTACTGAATCCTAAAGGAGTGTGCAGCTTGAAATTCTGAACCTTTAATGAGATCTCTGATGCCCACAAGAAGGTTCAAACCAATGACCCTGCTTGTCCTGTCTCAGGCACTACTTTATCCAGGTTGAGGACTGCTACAGACTAATGGCCGCTTGGTGTTGAATGTTATCGGGACTTGAAGGACCTCCCCATCCCCTAGAGGGATTGCAGACCCTAGGGTTGGTTGGTCAGGTTCCCCAATCCATAAATCCAGCTTTCACAGGAGCCCCTAAGAATGACCATGGGGAGGCTGGCTGAAACTTCAGTGTCAGTGGGATTCCCCAGATACCCAAAATGGTGTCATTTCTCTTAATTCTTCTGAAATCTGGTTAAGTCCCATTTTCTTACATTTTGTCCTTTCTTAGTCTCTCCTCTCTCCCTCTCTCTCTATACACACACACACACACACACACACACACACACACACAATACAGCCTTTCTGCTTCTTACTTTCTAATTTGCTCTGTGTTCTAGATGAGGTTTTCCAAACTTCCAGACTTGGGTTGTCAATTATATTTTACCCTTCTGGAGATTGCATTTTTTTTCCTGGGAATTTTGCCTGCAATTGTGTCCTGATGCCACCAGGGGGTACCTATTTCTGACTTGGAATCTCAGGGCTGTTTTCATATTCACCGGCTTGGGCTTGGCCCCATAGAAATCTCTAGTGGGTGTGCTCAGTCACTAAGTGGTGTCTGACTCTTTGCAACCCCATGGACTGTAGCCCTCCAGACTCCTCTGTTCTTGGGATTTTCCAGGCAAGAATACTGGAGCAGGTTATCATTTCCTTCTCCAGGGGATCTTTCCAACCCAGGGATAGAACCGGCATTTCTGGTGTCTCCTGCATTGGCAGGCGAATTTTTAACCACTGAGCTACGTGAGAAGCCCCAGAAACCTTCTATCAGTCTCTCCTATATCACTTCATAGCCTGGTTGATCTGGCAGTCAGAACACAGCTTAAGTTACCTTTTAACTAGAACTGATCTGAAGTTGTCCACCTTGGTTTCTAGGTCATCACATCTCTGGGCTGCAGACCATCTTTTTTCCTCTGGATCATGCTCGGCCCCTGGCCTTTGTTCTTTGCCACCCATGGGACCTGTATCTCCCAGTGTTTGCTACCCTCTGTCCCCACCCACCCCCGCCCCGGAAGAAGCCGCACCTCCATCGTGGACGCTCCCCCAGCCGGCAATCCAGCAGTTGGTGTCCGGAGAGAGCTGGACGGTGGAGTCGGGCAGGCAGATGGGCAGGACGCGCTCAGAGAACTGGATGGCGCGCTCCAGGCGCACCAGGGCGATGTCAGCGCGGGAGCCCTCCTTCCAGGAGTACACAGGGTGGGGCTGTGCCCAGGCGATACCCACCTCCTGGGACCTTGGGCCAGGGTTCCCCAGCTGCCAGGCTCCCAGCAGCACAGAGAACTGGGTTGGTTTGTCCAGATTACTAAAAGGAAGAGGGTTGGGGTTGGCATCAGCCCAGGAAGGGCCTGGGGAAGGGTTTCTGAGGAATGGCATGCACATGAAGGCCCCTGGAGCACAAAAGGGGGATTCCCTGGTGGCTCAGTGGTAAAGAACCTGTCTGCAATGCAGGAGATAGGGGTTCGATCCCTGGGTCAGGATGAACCCCTGGAGAAGGGAATGGCTACCCACTCCAGTATTCTTGTCTGGGAAATCCCATGGACATTGGAGCCTGGAAGGCTATAGTCCATGGGGTCACAAAGAGCCAGACAGGCCTGGGGACACACACACTGCGTGCAAAAGAGGCTTCTGGGTGGAAGCCAGAGCTCTCCTGAGGGACTCAAGACCGGCCAGAGGCCTGGAAACCGGGGCTGGGTGGGCAGCCTGGGGTCTGGGAAACTGGGTGGAGGGGCGGGCGGGGCGCACGTACTCCTTGAAGCAGTGGGCGGCCGTGAGCACCCAGCGGCTGGTGAGCAGGGAGCCCGCGCAGTGGTGGGTGCCGTTCTTCCGGATGCTCACAACCCAGGGCCACTCGGCGTCCGAGCTGTCCTCGCCTCCCACGATCCGGTTCAGCTGCAGGCGCTTCCCGCAGGCTGGGGGGCCTGGCGGTAAGGGGTCTGTCAAAATCTGGGCGCTGTCTATCCCCCTTCCAGCTCCCCTTCCCCGCTTCACGCACCGAGGCCTGTGCACCGCTCTCCCTTCAACCCGGTCTGGCCGCCTGCCCGCCTGCCCCTTCCGTCCTCTGCCCTCCCCGAGCTGGGCACTTCATCCTCTAGTCCCCTGGTCCTTTCAGCTGCTAGGGCGGCTCAGTCACTCCCTGCTCCACACACACACACACACATACACACCCCGCCTCTCCTCCTTGACCCTCTGGGCCTCCTCTCCTGGGTGCCTTCTTCTCCAGCTCAAACCCTCTCCTGCCCCACTGCCCACTCCTGACCTGCCCCCGACAGACAGACACACAGGCTTCCTCCCCCACTGCTTCCCTGAGGTCAGCTCAGACTCACCGGCTGTCTTGACAGCATCCATGGTGGCTGAGGGCAAGAGAAAGAAAGGGTCAGGCCGGTGGAGGGGCTCTCCCGTGCCCTGCAACCCTCCCCAGTGGCTGAGTCCCAGGGCCTCAGGGTCGCGTTGCCCGGGTGGGGCATTTCCCGGAGCCTGGGCAGGGCTGGCAGAAACCTCAGGCCCTGGCTGTGAGCGGCGGCCTCGGCCTCCCCGTAGCTTTGTGTCCAGCCTGTGCCCTGGGGGCCGTGGGGGCCAGGTCTGGGGTGGGGGTCTCACAGGGGGTGAGCATGAGAACCCAGGTCTGGATGCTGCCTCCCCAGCAGTGGACTGAGGAGACAGGGGAGACAGGAGTGGAGGGGAAGAGGGTAAAGCAGAAGCCGAGCCAAGAGCCCTGAGCGCTGACCGGGCCTACGGGTACCTGCAGTGTTTCCTGTGCTTCTCACGGCTGCAGGGGAAACTGAGGCTCAGAGCAGGCAACTTACAAAACAGAGTGAGACAGCAGAGGGGAGGAGAGGAGGGACTCAGCAGGACCAGGGAGGAAGTGCGGGGTGGGCAGTGGGGGAGGTCCAGGCCAGCAGGCCCACAGGACTCACCTGGAGCGGCCAGAATCAACAGGGAGGCCAGGACCCAGAGGCAGGGCGCCCCCAGGGTGGGGGGAGTCGCTGGAACCACCATGGCGCGCTGACGGGAGTGCCTTGTTCCCCTGCAGGCCGCCCTAGGTTTTATCCTGGGAGGCGGAATGCCGTCGGACCAGTCCCCCGAGTGAGTGGCGGAGTGAGTGGCGGTAGGTCACAGGGAGGGGTGGGGCTTCAGGGAGGAAATAAGCCGTTAAGGGGTCTGGGGGTGGGCTTCCAGCTGCTCCCTCTACCTGGGGCCTGCATGGGGCTCTGCAGGGGCAAGCAGGGACCCTGGGCCCCAGGGTCTAGGCTGGGCCTTGACGTTGACTTGGGGGGCGGGGCAGAGGAAGGCCCCCCAAGCTTGAAAGGGAGGCGCTGGACCCTGCTGGCCGGGAAGCTGGGTGTGGGCTGTTGGGAAGGCCCCGGGGGCCTTGGGGTGGGGGTGGGGGCCGATGAGGGGCTGCCAGAGGCTCCCTAACGGGCCTGTGACTCAGCGGGAGACCTGGCTCAGCCCGGGGCTCCGGATCCCGTTAACCCACTTCCCGAAGGCCCATGAATCAGGCCCCCAGGAGCCACCTGTTCCGGGTCCCCTTTCCTGTGGGCCCCGTCACTGGGCAGCCAGAGGACTCATCTCACCTGGATGTCTGAGACGCCCAGGTAGGGCAGCCAGCTATCCAGGCAGCCAGCTGTCCAGGCAGCCGAGATGGATGTGGCTGCCTGCAGAGGCCAGGAGGCCCCACAGCACCCCCAGCCCCTGGTCTCCCGGGACCGCCCCCCGACTCCTCACTGGGGTCAGAGGGCTGCTGGGTGGTGCTTGATGGGAAGCCCCAGGAGCGGGGATGGTGTTGGATCCAGGTGCTTCCCTGAGGAGCCTGCCCGCCTGATCCCGGAGGCCCCACCCTGCAGTCTGCCCTCCAGACACCCGCACCCCAAGCAAGAGGAGTGGGGCTGTCTCCAAGACAAACTGTGTATCTCTGACCTTGTGTCATTTCATCCACAAACTTTGCGCTGGCCTTCGCTGTGAATGGACGTTACAGGGGGTAAACTAGTCCATCCTAAAGGAAATCAACCCTGATTATTCATTGGAAGGACTGATGCTGAAGCTGAAGCTCCAATACTTTGGCCAGCTAATGTGAAGAACTGACTCATTAGAAAAGACCCCGATGCTGGGAAAGATTGAGGACAGGAGGAGAAGGGGACGACAGAGGATGAGATAGTTGGATGACATCACCGACTCAATGGACATGAGTTTGAGCAAGCTCCAGGAAATAGTGAAGGACAGGGAAGTCTGGTGTGCTGCAGTCCATGAGGTCAAAAAGAGTCAGACCCGACTTAGTAACTACTCTGTTTCATCAACTATGCTAAAGCCTATGACTGTGTGGATCATAACAAACTGTGGAAAGTTCTTCAAGAGATGGAAATACCAGATGATCGTACCTGTCTCCTGAGAAACCTGTATGCAGGTCAAGCAGCAACAGTTAGAACCCTGTTTGAAACAACCGATTGGTTCAGGATTGAGAAAGGAGTGCGACCGGCCTGTCTGCTGTCACCCTGTTTATTTAACCTCTACACTGAGCTCATCATGAGAAATCCAGGCTGGATGAGTTACAAGCTGGAATCAAGATAGGCAGGAGAAACGTCAACAACCTCAGATATGCAGGTGATACCACTCTAATGGCAGAAAGCAAAGAGGAACTAAAGAACCTCCTGATGAGGGTGAAGAAGGAGAGTGAAAAAGCCAACTTAAAACTAAATATTAAGGAAAACTAAGATCATGGCATCTGACCCCATGACTTCATGGCAAATAGAAGGGGAAAGGGTGGAAGCAGAGACAGATTTCCTCTTCGTGGGCTCTATAATCACCGTGGATGGTGGCTGCAGCCATGAAAACAATAGCCACCTCCTTTAGTCTGCAAAGTCTCTATTATTATTCCCATTCTACAGATGAGGAAACTGAGCCCACTTAGGGAGGTTAGTGACTTACCCAAGGCCTCCCGGCTGGTGAGTGGAGGAACCCCGAGGTGAACCCCGTTTTGGACGCCAGTCCAGTAGACGGACCAACCGGGCTCAGAAGTGCTGGGTAGGTGGGAGTCCAGGGGAGGCACATGATGTTGGCAGGGGACGAGGGCAGCGAGTGAGGGCTGCCCAGAAAAGAGGACCTTGAAAGGGAGGCTGGGACTTCCCTGGCCGTCCAGTGGTTAAGAATCTGCCTGCCAGTGCAGGGGAAACCTGTTCAACCCCTGGTCCTGGAAGATCCCACATGCCTCGGAGCAACTAAGTCCACGAGCCACACTGACTGTGCCCTCGCGCCCTAGAGCCCACGCTCTGCAACAAGAGAAGCCACCACCTTGAGAACACGCTGCAAGGAAAAGCAGCCCCCGCTCGCCGCAACTGGAGAAAGCCCATGCACAGCGATGAAGACCCCACACAGCCAGGAGTAAATAATTTTCCTTTTTAAATGGGAGAGGCTGAAGGAAAGGCTGGAATTGACCCTGCAGAGGCTGGGGATGGGGGCCGCAGGGGAGGGAAGCCCAAGGTTGGGGGAGAGAGAGAGAGAGTAAGCGCCTGGTGGGTGAGTCAGGGCGCTGGGAGGGCTTGCCATGAGGGTCCTCAGCGGGCAGACTGCCCACCAGGGCTTCTTCCAACACCACGGCTTAGCCAGCACACATCCTGCACCCCCTCAGAGCCTGCCCACCTTCTTGGGCTGTCAGGGCTTCTGCAAGCCTGCGAGATTCCCTGGAGATGGGCGGTACCAAGGTCGGTCCTTGGTATCTTACTGGCCCCTGCTTTCAGTGGGGCGGGCAGGAGACAGCTCAAACCTGGATCCAGAGGTGCCCTCCTGCTGCGTGGAGGCCCTTGCTCCACTCCACCCAAAGACAAGGCCAGGGTGGGGCGCCCGACTCACTCATCTCTGTCCCAGGACTGGGGGCAGGGAGACTGCGGGGAGACAGGGTGGCCCGGGTGAGGGGCACCTCCACTGGGATCCGGGCCGCAATGCCAGCGAGGTGAGGGGAGGGCGTCCCCCCCGGCCCCCTCCTCCACCCGCTGTCTGGCCTGGGTCCACCTCTGCGCCCCTCATGTTCCTCCAGCCCACTCCCTTCCTGCAACTAAGGCGGCTGGCCTCCCCAGCTCACCCCGCAGGCATTTACTGGGCACCTGCTGTGTGCCAGGTCCTGGGCTGACATCAGGTCCTACCCTCAGGCTGCACACATCTCCCGGGGGTTGGAGGCAGGTGAGCAGGTAATGACAGCATGGTGTCCTGGGCCGATGGGCACAGAGGCCTGGGACGGGGGTAGGAGGGAGGGGGTGGAGGGTGTGGACCCTGGAGGGCGCTCCTGAGGGTGGGTGCCCTGTGCTACGACTCCCAGAAGGACAGATGGTAAGGAGGCTCCCCACGGACCTGGGTTGGTACTTGGTGCCCACTGGTGCTCAGTGGATGCTTGTCCAGTGAATAAACCAATGAGGGAGACTTGAGTCTGGAGAATTCCACTGGGGACCGGCTGCGCCACCCCCTGCCTCTCTGGTTCCTCTCTGTGCCAGCTTCTCCTGCCATTCTGCTCCACTGCCCAGGTGACCCAAGGGGCAGGCATGTGCCCTGAGATGTTGCTGTCCTCAAGACGGGGTGGCCAGGAAGATGGGGAGAAAGGAAGTCCAGAAAAGCCAGTGGAAAATTCCTGGCACAAGTCCTGGAAAAGGGACACCCCCAGACCGGCTCCCCAGTTCCCAAGGAGTGGAGCCCTTGGCCTGATCCAGCATTCATTCAAACAGAATATTCATCGAGTCCCCACCCTGACCCTGCTGTATGCCAGACGCATGCCAGGCAATCTGGCTGGGCATCTCTTCGCCGGGACTGGAGATGGATGGGCTGCCCACCCTGCCACCCACTCTCCGTGTCCCTGCCAGGCCATCTCGGGCTGCTGGTGAATTTGCAGGGAGCTGGGAGTGGCAGGTAGGGCTGCAGAGGTACCCGAGGGCAAGCCGCCAGAGCCAGCAGAGTTCAGTCCAAAGGAGTGACTTGCGCCCCACCCCTTCCCCGGCATCTCAGCTGTGGGCACCGGCCGGGCAGGGCAGACATCCCTTGATGTGATCGATAATGATCAGGAGTATCCCTTCAGTATCCAGCGAAGTCTACTGAACACCTGCTGCAATACAGCTGCGAACAATCCTGAAGCCATCCTGCCCCTGTGGCAGAGATGCCAGTGGGGACAGAAGAAACAATATGAGCGAATAAATCTAATCTAGAGAATCCCATGGACGGAGGAGCCTGGGGGGCTGCGGTCCATGGGGTCGCTGATTGTTGGACACGACTGAGCGACTTCACTTTCACTTTTCACTTTCATGCATTGGAGAAGGAAATGGCAACCCACTCCAGTGTTCTTGCCTGGAGAATCCCAGGGACAGGGGAGCCTGGTGGGCTGCCATCTACGGGGTCGCACAGAGTCAGATACGACTGAAGTGACTTAGCAGCAGCAGCAGCAGTAGCTGCTCAAGTCTGTGGGGTAAATCAAAGCTGGAAGGCGCTCTGGTGAGGGGGTGGGGATGACAGGGGGTATGGGAGGCGGGGGGCGGGGTGGGGGTTGTAACCTTAAGTCAGGAGCCCGGGACAGTGCAGCCTTGAGCTAAGGCTGGCAGGACAGGGCCAAGGTCAGAGCCCATCCCAGCTGCAGGAGGAGCCAACTCAGAGGCTCGGGTGAGACTTCCCTGGCGGTCCAGGGGTTAAGACTTCGCCTGCCAATGTGGGGAGCACAGGTTCAATTCCTGCTCAGGGATCGGAGACCCCACATGCCACATGACCACAAAACAAAAGCTCGGGTGGGTGGGACTGGGGGTGGCCTGGCCCGGCCGTCTGGCCACCCTGTGGAGGTGACTCTGAGCCTGGCTCCAGAGGACGAGCTGGGGACACTACGAGAAGACGTGGGAAGAGCGTTCCGGGGTCAGAGGCCACATGGCTCAGGGCACAGGCACAGGGTGCTCTGAACAGAGGCCCCTGGACCACCAGGGTCCTCGTGGACCCACCTGCAGAAGGGAGCCTTGGCTTGGGGGCAGGAGCCCCGCAGACAGAAACCCAGCAGACAGCACCGGCCGCGGGACCTGCTCTCCCCTCTGGGGCTCGTTCCCACGCTGTCCGGCGCTGGCTCTGAGGTTGCAAACTATTCCGTGAGGAGAGGTTCGGTCTCTGAGCCGGGGAGGAGAGCCTCGGGGGTAGGGTGGGGGCCACGCTGAACTCCAGGCAGGCCACTCGGCTCTGAGACCAGCATGGCTGCGCACCAGGGTGGAATCCAGCCCTCCAGTCAGATCTGCACGCTTGTGTTTGTTTTTTCAATTGGCCAAATCCACACTGAAAAAAAAAAAACAAACCTGGGGGATTCCCTGGCGGTCCAGTGTTAAGACTCCATGCTTCCAATGCAGGGGGGGACAGGTTTGATCTCTGGTCAGGGAACTGGATTCCCCATGCCACGTGGTGTGGCCAAAAAAGCAATCTGTGTTTTGGCCAGTGCTGCTGTGAACAGGAGTGTACAAGTGCCTGAGTCCCTGCTTGCATACTCATGTCCACGGCAGCCGAAAAGGTGAAACAACCCAGTGTCCACCAGTGGATGAATGGATAGAGAAAAGGTGTTCCACTGTGTCCTATTCAGCATAAAAAGGAAAGAAGCGCTGACCCCTGCTACAACACAGCTGAACCTTGAGGGCATTATGCCGGGTCAAACAGGCTGGACACAAGAGGACAAGTACTGCCTGATTCTAGCGGCCTGAGGTCCCTAGAGCAGCTAAATTCATAGAAAGCAGAGGGTGGGGGCCTGGGGCGGCGGGAGGGGCATTGGAGTTAGTGTCTGACGGGTAAGGAGTTTGTGTGAGAAGATGAAGAGTTCTGGAGACGGAGGGCTGCCCAACACTGAACATACATAATGCCATCGGCTATACACTTGAACGTGGTTAAAATGGTAAATCTGCATATTTCACTACAACTGAAAGATGGAGAAAGAAATCTGAATGTCTACCTTTTCATGAACCTCAGGAGAAGGGGCAACACCAGGCCCCGCTGGGCTGAGAGGCCTGAATCCATCGCAACCTTCCCCCCATCCCTGCACTCTGTGGTGCTGGTCAGGCCATTGTGACTCTGGGCATCTCTGCTCTCGGAGGGCAGGGCCTGGGACAGAACAGAAGCTCTGTCCCCATTGGGTGATGAGTAAGCCCCCAGGGCAAGCAGAGCATTCTGAAGGAGCCAGGGACACAGCGGCGGCTTCTTGCAACCAGGCCTCAGCTTACCCATCTGTGGAGAGGGCCTGTCAGCACCGCCATGCCTCTCATGATCCTGCCGGAGAAGGGCTGGCGGCTGCACGGGGCTGAGTGCTGACTGAGCAGTGGTCAGGCTGTGCAGTCTGCAGGCAAGGTTTTCTGGGGCACTAGTGGTTTTGAGGAAAGTGGCCTGGCTGGTCTCAGGGACACTGCTCAGTTCAGTCAGTTCAGTCGCTCAGTCGTGTCCGACTCTTTGCCACCCTATTGGCTGCAGCATGCCAGGCCTCCCTGTCCATCACCAAACCCTGGAGTTTGCTCAGACTCATGTCCATCGAGTCGATGATGCCATCCAATCATCTCATCCTCTGTCGTCCCCTTCTCCTCCCACCTTCAATCTTTCCCAGCATCAGGGTCTTTTCAAATGAGTCAGTTCTTCACATCAGATGGCCAAAGTATTGGAGTTTCAGCTTCAGCATCAGTCCTTCCAGTGAATATTGAGGGCTGATCTCCTTTAGAATGGACTGGTTGGATCTCCTTGCAGTCCAAGGACTCTCAAGAGTCTTCTCCAACACCACAGTTCAAAAGCATCAATTCTTCAGCACTCAGCTTTCTTTATAGTCCAACTCTCACGTCCATACATGACTACTGGAAAAACCATAGCATTGACTAGATGGACCTTTGTTGGCAAAGTAATATCTCTGCTTTTTAATATGCTGTCTAGGTTGGTTATAACTTTTCTTCCAGTGAGCAAGCGTCTTTTAATTCCATGGCTGCAATCACCATCTGCAGTGGTTTTGGAGCCCCCAAAGATAAAGCCTGCCACTGTTTCCACTGTTTCTCTATCTATTTGCCATGAACTGAGGGAACCAGACGCCATGATGTTAGTTTTCTGAATGTTGAGTTTTAAACCAACTTTTTCACTTTCCTCTTTCACTTTTATCAAGAGGCTCTTTAGTTCTTCGCTTTCTGCCATAAGGGTGGTGTCATCTGCATATCTGAGGTTATTGATATTTCTCCCGGCAATCTTAATTCCAGCTTGTGCTTCATCCAGTCCAGCGTTTCTCATGATGTACTCTGCATATGAGTTAAATAAGCAGGGTGACAACATACAGCCTTGATGTACTCCTTCCCTGATTTAGAACCATTCTGTTGTTGCATGTCCAGTTCTAACTGTTGCTTCTTGACCTGCTTACAGATTTCTCAGGAGGCAGGTCAGGGGGTTGGGTATTTCCATCTTCTTAAGAATTTTCCACAGTTTGTTGTCACACCAGCTGGCATTTTGTCACCTTCCCAACTAGGACACCCTTCCTTCCTTCTAACACACTTCTGATCTGTCCTGAGAGCTTGGGTGTTGTTGCAGAAACCAGTACTTGAGAAACCAAGCCCCACACTCAGAGTTGGAGAACTCAGGTTTATTAAGCCAGCGGGCCCAGAGGAGTTAACACTCCAAGCTCTGAACCTTGGACAAAGGGGCTACAGAGTTTTTATACATGAACAGGCATGATTAAATGGGTTTTTGGGTTTGCAGGGATTGGGCAATTGCAAAGAGCAGGACAAGGGTGAGTGAGATAATCTCCAGTTTCCAGCATTGTGAGTCCCCACTTTCCGAGACCCACGTGATCCAGACTTTGCAAGGAGCAAGCTGAGTTACAAAGGCAGAAGGACCAGGAGGTTAAGTAAAATTTTGCCTTTTCCTCTTCATTCCCCCTTCTCGATGCTTCTGTCACTCGTAGAAAGCATCATCTCATGTTTTGGTAGGACTTTCAGAGCTCCCCATCGTTCAGGGGGCTATGTTGAGCTATGACCATTTGTAACTTTATGGATTTAATTCAATAAGTTATGAACTGGGAAATAGCACTGAGAATACAAGGGTCAGAGAAGAGCACTGCGAAGATCATGAAGAGAGCACCGGTTAAAGGCAGAAGCCACGATGCCCAGCTCCAGATGTTGCAGTTATCCCAGGAATTTGCTAGGTCCTCTCTCCTTTTTATGATTCATTCCCTTAGCTGTTGGGCCATGTCCCTGACTATTCCTGGTTGGTTTTACGTAAAAGCAACATTCTTCATTTAAGAAGAGGCAGAGTCCTCCCTTTTCAGCTGTCAGTAGGTCTAGCCTTCTCCTATTCTAGGGAATCTAATTGGTCCCACAAGGCCACTAAAGACCTGGCCACTCTCTCAGTGTCGTCTGTGAAGTCCTTGGATAGCGTATGGTAGAAGGTGGTTGATGAAGCAATTCCTCCTATTCCCATGCCTGTCCCAGCCGTGATTCCCAGACCAGCTAGTAGGGGTATAGACTGGATGGCTCTTTTTGACCGCGTTTGTGCTGCCAGAGGTACGGTGAGAGTCTGGTTGTCAGGGCCAATATTCATCTGGGGAGTGAGGAAAGCCAAGGCGCAGATACCCATCCAATTGACAGGTAGACATAAGTAAGCATCTGTCCCACGAAGAAAAGGCCCTGATGGGCAGCATCTTATTGTGTTTGTGGGAGGATGAGTGGGCCACTCACCTTTTAAAGTTTGATTGCATTGGTCCCTGGCTAAATGGCCTACAGGTTCAGTTCCTCCATCATTCGTAAAGCATTCTGGAGCCTTTTGAGTTAACACATTTGCCCTTAAGACTGGCCCTTGTAAGAGTGGATCTACAGGAGTTCCTATGGCTGTTGCATTATTCAATGGTACTGATGTAGCTAAGTACCGTGGAGCGCCTAAGGATGAGCAAAGCCAGCAGCAGTCCCTGGCCAGCTGGGGCTGGTGTCATTAACAAGGCGATGAGCTGCGTTGCAAACCCGGTACAGACAGGGGTCTAGGGGGTGAACTCTGTGACCTGTTTCCACTGCCAGCAGCAGAGCCTGACTTTTCAGGGCAAAGTTGGTCCATGATTTCGTTTGTCTGCATTATTGTCCCTGCCAGGAGGTTCTTCCAGTTGGCAGACAGACACCTGTTCTGGGTTGTAACATCTGCGTGGCATTTGGGGGTAGAAGGAGGCGCAGGGGCATGGTGGCGATGCCATGGTGTTGGGATGCCGCCCGGGGTTTGGATCCTCTGGTGGGGGAAAGGCAGCGGCAGTGGGGGCGTGACTGGAAACATTTTCGGCGCCCAGGACATACAGTGCATGGTCATGGAGGCAGTGGGTGATCGGCCTATAGGATTGGCTATCTATACATTGTTCTAGCTGTTGGTTGAGTAAGCCATTTTCCAAGGGTTGACTGTAATGTTGACAGGTGCATGATGGATAAGGAACGGCACCATGTCGCAGCAAGGGACAGCAAGGGGCTGCAAAGCAGCCTGCACATAACAGATAACTGAACACTAGCAAAAGGTTCCCCCATCTTTGGGTTGTCATGGCTACAGCAACTGAGCCTATTGTGAAGGGGGGGTCAGCTATACTGTGAGCAGTTTAGTTAGTAGGGACAATCAATCATAAAAGACATCTAATAAGAATGAGGCTTCCCACTCTGATGAGATAACAGACAGCTAACCACAGCTTCTGACCCAAATCCCAGTCTTGGGGTGTGACTGAAGCTAGTCCTATATCGAAGAGCACAGCAAAACTAGCAATCAGGGGTAGAGGCAGGGTTGACAATGAAAATCCATTGATATTTTCATAGCTGGATCCTCAAGCTTCTGCCGTGCGTTGACCAGCCAGCTGCCGGAGTGTGGCTGGAGCAAGGCTGAAGAATTCTCATGCTTCTGCCGTGCGTGGGCTACTCAGCTTCCGGAGTGACTAGAGCAGGGCTCAGTGTCTTTCATGGGTGAGGGCCGTTGGAACCAGACCTTGAGGAGGTTTTTGGGGTCCCGAACTGCTTTCCAGCTGTCCTCATCACAGGAAGCTGCTGCCTTCTTGACTCTGGTGTGGTGGGTCCAAGGGATGATGCCTATAACATTAACAGCAGTAGGGGTTGCCAGGACGACCATGTGAGGGCCTGACCAAACTGGCTGAAGTGGGTTTTTTTTTTTTTTTTTCTAATTTTTAACCTATACCTCATCTCCTGGCTGATAGGGATGAAGCCAATTGCCCAAAGGAATGGGTGTCCTTTCTAAGGTTTATCGGAAGATACGGTGGAAGACTTTTCCCAGGGCCTGGAGGTGTCGGGACATCTCCAGGTCAGCTAGTTGTTGGTGGTCCCCCTTGAGCTTTTCTATCTCGGGGGTGGTCTCCCGTATAAGATCTCCAAGGGAGAAGAGCCTGAGGACCTCGGGGTGCATTTATGGAGGGAGTGCACAGAATGATAAGGCAGCTTGTTCCAGCACTGTCTGGATGTTGGCCGAGGGGTATTCTTGTACTACTGTAGTGGGAATTTCTAATAATGTACTTTCACAGTCTTGAGAAATTTCATAGAAATAGCACCTGGAAAAACAGCAGATATCAAGAAACTGTGTTGATGATATATCAACAATGATGAAAACCATTTTTCATGTTTTTCTTCGAATAATTGTCTTGTTACAGACCCCAAGGCCAGACCCAGAAGGGAGTATGACTGGGATCATGAAAGCATGGACCTTGGAACACCGGGTTGGCGTCAGGTATGAACGCTGCCCACGCACTTGCTGATTGTTCCCGAGACTGTCCCAGGAGGGAACAGCCTGGGGTGAAAACAAGGGGATCTGGACTGTGTCAGTGTAGTGTCTTGGGAAAGATAGATCAAAGAGAGTTTTGTAGTCTGCAGTCAGGAATAAAAGCTGGACGCAGAGTGGACTCTGCACCTCAGTCCAATAGAGGCTGCAGGTCCCCTGACCCATTGCACCAGATTTTTCATGTTCTCTTTCCATTCTCGTCACTCGCTCCTGGACCTTTAGGGCAACAGGTGCCTGGAGCCCAACACTGGGCTGGAGCGCAAGACCGCTACAAGCGAAAGTGAAAATACAGCGACGCAGAACCTGAGACGGTTGAGAGGCCTCTGAAATCCCCACTGGTAAATCCTCAGGCACTTAACTAGGGTTAAAATGGGAAATGTTGAGAGTGCAGAACACTATCGCCCATGTATTTGTTTATTAAGACAGCTCTTGAAAGCAGGAGGAGCTTCTATTAGTGAAGGGCAATTATTAGAATTGTTACAAAGTGAAGTCGCTCAGTCGTGTCTGACTCTTTGTGACCCCACGGACTGTAGCCTACTAGGCTCCTCAGTCCATGGAATTTTCCAGGCAAGAGTACTGGAGTGGGTTGCCATTTCCTTCTCCAAGAATTGTTACAAGCAGTGGATAAATATTGCTTCTGGTTCCTGCCAATAGGGACCTTAGATTTAAAAGTCTGGGAAAAGGTTGGAGCCGAGTTAAAGAAAGAACATACAAGAGGAACTCTGCTCCCTGTTTCTATTTGGAGAACATGGGCATTAATTCAGTCGGTACTGTAGCCTTTGCAGACTTCTGATTCTTTTGATGAAAGCGATGATGACTCTTGAAAAAACCGCAAAATCAATATAGCGAGGCCAGTCATCAAATTATGTTCAATCAAGGTTATATACCAAGATTGGGACTGGGCAAAAATCAAAAAGGAAGAATTTATCCTTTGCTCAAGATTTCAAACCGCCCCCTTTTTCACCAATGGCCACTGCTCCTATTAATCTTCCTCCACCCACCTATACCTCTTAATTGGAAAACTGATCAACCTGTGTGGATAGAGCAGTGGCTTCTAAAACAAGAAAAATTGGAGGCTTTACATAAATTACTTAATGAACAACTTAGCAAGGGACATATTATTGAGTCCTTTAGCCCTTGGAATTCTCCAGTGTTTATTATACAAATCTGGTAAATGGAAAATGCTTACTGATTTGAGAGCTATTAATGCTGTTATTTGGAGAAGGCAATGGCACCCCACTCCAGTACTCTTACCTGGAAAATCCCATGGACAGAGGAGCCTGGTAGGCTGCAGTCCATGGGGTAGCTGAGAGTCGGACACGACTGAGCGACTTCACTTTCCCTTTTCACTTTCATGCACTGGAGAAGGAAATGGCAACCCACTCCAGTGTTCTTGCCTGGAGAATCCCAGGGATGGGGAAGCCGGGTGGGCTGCCGTCTATGGGGTCGCACAGAGTCGGACACAACTGAAGTGACTTAGCAGCAGCAGAGCAGCAATGCTGTTATTGTTGCTTTAATGGGTGCTTTACAACTTGATCTACCTAATCCTAATATGATTCCAAGAAACTGGCATTTGTAATTGATCTCAAAGATTGGTTTTTACTATTCCTTTACACCCTGATGATCAGCCTAGATTGGACTTTTCAGTTCTTTCCATTAATTTAAAGGAGCCACATAAAAGATTTCAATGGACTGTATTACCTCAAGATATGCTTAACAGTCCAACTATTTGTCAAAAGTTTGTAGCCAAGGCTTTACACCCAGTGCGACAGCAATTCCCTCATGCATATATCATTCATTTATGTTCACCAATCTATAAAAGGCTAATATACAAGACAGTCCATGGTTGCTAAAAAAAAATGTGTGTTTTTAACAAAAAGGTATAAGGAATGGAATTACATTCTATTAAGGACAAAGGAAGTACTTCTGAACTTACAAGTGGCTGTTCTCTAAATGGGCAGAGTGATGAATACAGAAGTGTTAAAAAGGTTTGTGACAAGTGGAAGAGAGTTTTGTGCATGATACAAGATTCTTAAGACATTAAACTGCCTTTGAAATCTTTTATTGTTACTTTGACTACGTGAATAACTATTGTTTCACAATGAATATAAGCTAGTACCAATCTGGAATTTGATTTTCTCTTCCTGTTTAAAAACAAAGTCTTCATGGAATATGGCTTTTGATAACAGACTATGTAAACTTCTTTGTCTTTAAGTGATTCATACTTGTTTTTAAAATCTTTTGTTACTTTGATAAAATGAATGAGTGTTATTTCACAATGGTTTATGGAAACTATGGCACACGTAGACAAAGCTCACTCTGCTTCTACAAAATGAACCCCTCTCAGAAAATTTAATATGAATAAAAAATGGCTATAAACCAAACAGTCGGGGCTATGGGAAGTCCAAGACTGCCCTTGGCTTTTCCCGGCTCCCTGACAAACCTCACTTTTATTTGATAGAGTAAAGCCTTTCCTGGCTGTAGGGTTAACATTTCACAATGAAAAAAAAAAAAAAAGGTTAAAATACATTTTCTGCAATCTCCAGTGATTGGGGCACCCACTTTGCTAGACAGGTCGTACAGACATTGACAAAAAACTTCACAAACTTCTTGGAGACTATCGTTTTTACTGACGTCCTCGGTCATCAGGCAAGGACCACAAAACAAAGGGATTGGTTACCTGAGATTGAACAGACTGCTAAATATGACTACAATTTTCATGACTTTTGTCTGACATATTACTGGCTTCTAATCTTTGTTTTCAGATATAAAAAAGCTCTTCTCCTCAAGTCACTGATGGTTTAAAACAATTTAGTGATTTACACCTGAGGATAAAATTAAAACATTTTTCTGTTCTCTCTGCCTTGTCCCTCTAGAAATTAGATACATTTGCGTTCTGAACAGCCTCATCAAGGTTAAAAAAAAAAAAAAGACTGTCTCCAGACATATACAAAAATCTCAAGAGTATACTGCTGCTGCTGCTGCTGCTAAGTCGCTTCAGTTGTGTCCGACTCTGTGTGATCCCATAGAGGGCAGCCCACCAGGCTCCGCCGTCCCTGGGATTCTCCAGGCAAGAGTATACTGGGGAGCTTGAAAAGAAATATCCACCCAATTGATGTCAGGCCTATGACTTCTAATGTTTCATTGAATCTTAAATTCTAGTTTTGTTAATTAAGATCTGTATTTACTAAGACTCACTTCTTAGATAATTCCTTATGGTTATGTTACATTGCTAAGAGGCTTCATTAACTTAAATTAAAAAGGTCCTTCATTAAAAAGGACACTCTAAGTTTGTTTCTAAAACTTATCTCAGTAACCAGTCTTTAAATAAAGATCAGATGCTCCAGAATCTACAACCAGGAAATTAACAAGCTATAGTCATTTAACAAACTAAGTCACATGACTTAAAGATGTCACTGGGCTATACCTAATAAAAGTTCTTGACTTAAATTCTTATTTATGATTTTACTATTACTGCTAACTATATTGGTTTCTACATTGCCTGTTTCAAGAAAGGTTGTCCCTTACATTATCAAATGTGTGACTGAGCCACTGATATAATGATGATACACAGTTTCATATAAAATCCATAGTTATAATGGATGTAACTCATGTATCTTCTTTTGGTAAACTCTCTTATGTACATATGACTATTGATACATTCTGTCAATTTGTATGGGCCACTGCTCACTCCACAAAACATATACAAAGACATTTATCTGGTTGTTTTGCTGTTATAAAACTACCAAAAACTGTAAAAACTGATAATGGCCCTGCTTATACCAGTAGAACATTCCAACAATGCATTTAATTGGAAAACTGATTGAAATTTGATCTATAAAACATTCTACTGACATTCCCTATAACCCACAAGACAGGCCATAACGGAGAGGGCTAATCAATCACTTAAACATGCGATACAAAAACAAAAAGGGGGAAACGCCACAGGACAATAAACAATATTGAATAAAGCTTTATCTACTCTCAATTTTTTAATATTTCGACACAAACTATGGAAACTACAGCTGAGCGACGTTTTCAGGCGACATCCACAAATACAACTAAGCCTGATTTGGTGGCAGAGCCATTAACAAGTGCTTGGTCACCGGGAACGTTAGTTACACGGGAAAGAGGGTTTGCTTGTATGTCCCCAGGAGAAGGTCCGGAACCTGTGTGGATTCCAGCTCGCAGAGTGAAACTGAGCAGAAATAACCGGTGACTCCAGCCCACCTCATCATGGTCATGTTGCCCTGGTAACCATCGCAGGGGGTGCACCCCTGGTTTCGGCAGAAGCAAAGAATTATACTTATTGGGCATATATCCCTAACCCCCCATTACTGAAACCCATTGACTGGAGGGGTTCTATGATCCCCGTTTGTGTTAATGGCTCTTCCTGGATACCAGGACCTGAAGATACACACGCCTTCCTCTTGTTTAAAAAGAGGAAGGGACTCCCTTCAGTGTTATTCATGGGTATGAATCCTGGCCAGTTTGTGTAGGACCAGCTACAGGATGTCTTAAATTATCTATGCAAGCCTGGCTGTCCACTAATTCTTTAAATCATAACTATACTAAGGTTCAACTACATCTCCTCTCTGGTCTGAGTTTTGCTTATGACGACTCAGAACCCAATAATGACACCAAATCAGACAGACCTTTATGCGAGCATCACAAGCTGTGGACTGGAAAACAAGATCGTATTCAGTGGAATAATTGCCGCGGGACTGAGGGAGTAATTTTGATTAATGGTTCCCATGGAATTGTATGGGACTGGTCCCCCAAGGGGTACGCAGTCTCTAATTGCTCTTATCAAAATCAGTCCTGAAATCCACACAAAAGGCTGTGTTGGCAGGTGCATAAAGTCTTTGACCATGCTAATATTACCACTCATTCAGACCATCCGATTATATGGCATGGTAGTGGCATGTCACCCCCCTTCCCACAATTAGATCAAGGAAGAGGGCAAGGAGAGATTTGGAAATTGGCTTTAAGTGCACTGGGACGACCCAGAAGGATGGTATGGGGAGGGAGGAGGGAGGAGGGAGGAGGGTTCAGGATGGGGAACACATGTATACCTGTGGCGGATTCATTTCGATATTTGGCAAAACCAATACAATATTGTAAAGTTTAAAAATAAAATAAAATTAAAAAAAGGAATAAAATGTGAAGATTTGAACTGAAAAAAAAAAAGTCTGAGAAAATTCCAAATTTGGGATGGACATTATTCTGATAAAACTAATCATTCATTGGCATTTAATACCAGTACAAACGGGACATTTTATACTCAGACTTGTGTGAGAGATCCCATGTGCTCTTAAAAGGAACCATTTCTATCCATGAAAGTGTACAAGAACTTTCTTGCCAGGATTGCAAATTATCTACTTGCTTAAATTCTTCACTTTATAATCCTAATCATTCATTTGTTACATTAAGAAGGAGATTGGGAATATGGCTTCTAGTAAATCAAACCAGACCTTGGGAAGGCTCCCCTGAAATACATGCTCTTTTAAAGGTTATAAAGAAAGTACTGCTGCTGCTGCTGCGGCTAAGTCGCTTCAGTCGTGTCCGACTCTGTGCGACCCCATAGACGGCAGCCCACCAGGCTCCCCGTCCCTGGGATTCTCCAGGCAAGAACACTGGAGTGGGTTGCCAGTTCCTTCTCTAATGCATGAAAGTAAAAAGTGAAAGTGAAGTCACTCAGTCGTGTCCGACTCAGCGACCCCGTGGACTGCAGCCTACCAGGCTCTTCCATCCATGGGATTTTCCAGGTAAGAGTACTGGAGTGGGGTGCCATTGCCTTCTCCGAAAGAAAGTACTGCAACGTTCCAAAAGGTTTACTGGACTCCTCATAGCAGCTATTGTGGGAATTATTGCTATAACCACAACCACAGCAGTAGCCGGGACGGCTCCGCATCAAACTATACAAATGACTACGTTTGTACAGAGTGGCGCCAAAATGCAAGCTCTGCCTGAGGAAGTCAAATCCACATAGACCAAGAAATTAATGAACGATTGAGTGATTTAGAAAATGCAGTTCTCCTACTAGGGGAGGAAATAACAAAATTTAAAATTACAAATTCATCTTAAGTGTGATTGAGTATTTCTTCATTTTATATCACACCTCATAAATATAATCGAAGTGCATATACTTGAGATCAATTATCTAAACATTTGAGATGACACGTTCGTAATAATCTATTCTTAGATATTTCTCAATTACAGGCTACTATTTCTAATATGGAGAATGTCCACTTACAGTTACTCCCAGAAACTGATTTATTTAAAGAAATTGAGGAAAGGTTACATAAACTTAACCCCATGATGTGGATTAAAGCTTTAGGAGGAAGATTGCTTGGTACTATAATATCAAAACGTATATTTTTAACTGTTTTGTGTCTAGTCCTTAGATACATGAGAGAAACGATCCGAGAACTGATGAAGAAGTTGCTCGGACAGCGTATCTACTCCTGCAAAAACAAAAAGGGGGAGATGTAGTGGGAGTTTCTAATAATGTTCTTTCACAGCTTTGAGAAATTTCATGGAAATAGCACCTGGAAAAACAGCAGATATCAAGAAACTGTGTTGATGATATATCAACAATGATGAAAACCATTTTTCATGTTTTTCTTAGAATAATTGCCTTGTTACAGACCCCAAGGCCAGACCCAGAAGGGAGTATGACTGGGATCACGAAAGCATGGACCTTGAACACCGAGTCAGCGTTAGCCATGAATGCTCTCTACACACTTGCTGATTGTTCCTGAGACTTTCCCAGAAGGGAATGGCTTGGGGTAAAAACAAGATCTGGACTGTGTCAGTGTAGTGTCTTGGGAAAGATAGATCAAAGAGAGTTTTGTAGTCTGCAGTCAGGAGTAAAAGCTGGACACAGAGTGGACTCTGCACCTCAGTCCAGTAGAGGCTGCAGGTCCCCTGACCCATTGCACCAGATTTCGTGTTCTGTTTTCATTCTCGTCTCTCACTCCCGGACCTTTAGGGCAACATACTACTACTTGGAGAAATAAACTTAACAAGAAAGTTAAAGATATATGGCCCAAAGATTAATAGAAGTAGGAAAGTTGTTGTGGGGCTAACCAGGAGAACCAGGTCCAGACATTGGTTCATGACATTAGTGTTTCTCTAGGCATGAGAAGATGCAAGAATTTGGACTCATGAAAATCTTTACATCTGACTATCTGAAGGCTTGTTTTTCTGGATTTTTCCCAGAGCACAGAGTGCCTTATTTTTTGTCTCCACCCTGAATTCCTTTCATTCTTGCCTGGAGAATCCCAGGGACGGGGGAGCCTGGTGGGCTGCTGTCTATGGGGTCGCACAGAGTTGGACACGACTGAAGCGACTTAGCAGCAGCAGTGAAGTCCTTTCAAGGGGGTGTTGAAGGTCAGCATCTTGCAGTGGTCATGATTTCATCTTTGTAGAGGCAGCTGGCAAGGGCCAGCATCCAGTGCGCAGGGGCCCTTCATAGCCACATATTTGACTATGTTTTGGGGGCATTTCCTGATCATTGTCCCACGGTGCTGGGAAGGCTCACTCCCAGGTCTAACACAGATTCCCTTGCCAGGCCACTCCATGTGCTGTCACTAGATCAGGCCTTGTAAGTAGCAAAGGTCTCTGGACAGTACCTGTCTTACTAGCCTCTTGGTCCAGGAAAGTATTTTGTCTTGTTGCTTCTTCTCATATCTAGAGTTACATTATTACAATTATTGATCTCATATGGAACTGCATATCAGCATTTTATCACAGGCTCAGTCACATATTTGGTAACATAAGAAATAATCTGAAACAAGCTACATAGAAAATAATACAGCTAGCAGTTATTAGTAAGGTCATAAGCAAAAATTTAAGTCAAGAATTTTCATTGGTATAGCCCAGTATAACCCAGGTCATCTGACTCAGTTAAATGATTATAGCCAAGTGTTAATCTCCTGGTTGTACATCATGGAGCATCTGACCTTTATCCAAAGATTGGTTTCTGAGATAAGCTTTAGAAACAATCTTCAGTTCAGTTCAGTTACTCAGTCGTGTCCGACTCCTTGCGACCCCATGAATCGCAGCACGCCAGGCCTCCCTGTCCATCACCAACTCCCGGAGTTCACTCAGACTCACATTCATCGAGTCGGGATGCCATCCAGCCATCTCATCCTCTGTCGTCCCCTTCTCCTCCTGCCCCCAATCCCTCCCAGCATCAGAGTCTTTTCCAATGGGTCAACTCTTCGCATGAGGTGGCCAAAGTACTGGAGTTTCAGCTTTAGCATCATTCCTTCCAAAGAAATCCCAGGGCTGATCTCCTTCAGAATGGACTGGTTGGATCTCCTTGCAAATGTCCTTTTTAAAAGCTTAATTAAAACTTTTAGCAATATAACAAGAAACTGGCTCAGAAGTGAGTCTTAGTAAGCACAGACCTTAATTAACAAAACTAGAACTTAATCTTCAGTGAAACATAATTCTTTTTTTGGAGAACTCATTATGAGGGCATTAACACTGTAGCCAGGGAAGGCTTTCAGGTCACTCGCTCAGTCGTGTCTGACTCTCTGCGACCCCATGGACCGCAGCACGTCAGGCCTCCCTGTCCATCACCAACTCCCGGAGTTTGCTCAAACTCGTGTCCATTGGGTCGGTGATGCCATCCAATCATCTCATCCTCTGTCGTCCCCTTCTCCTCCCGCCTTCAATCTTTCCCAACATCAGGGTCTTTTCAAATGAGTTAGCTCTTCGCATCAGGTGGCCAAAGTATTGGAACTTCAGCATCAACATCAGTCCTTCCAATGAATATTGAGGACTGATCTCCTTTAGGATGGACTGGTTGGATCTCCTTGCAGTCCAAGGGACTCTCAAGAGTCTTCTCCAAAACTACAGTTCAAAAGCATCAGTTCTTCAGCGCTCAGCTTTCTTTATAGTCCAACTCTCACATTCATACATGACTACTGGGAAAACCATAGCTTTGACTAGATGGACCTTTGTTGGCAAAGTAATGTCTCTGCTTTTTAATACGCTGTCTAGATTGGTCATGACTTTTCTTCCAACGAGCAAGCGTCTTTTAATTTCATGGCTGCAGTAACCATCTGCAGTGATTTTTGGAGCCCAAAAAAATAAAGTCTGCCATTGTTTCCACTGTTCCTCCATCTATTTGCCATGAAGTGATGGGACCAGATACCATGATCTTTGTTTTCTGAATGTTGAGCTTTAAGCCAACTTTTTCACTCTCCTCTTTCACTTTCATCAAGAGGCTCTTTAGTTCTTCTTTGCTTTCTGCCATAAGGGTGATGTCATCTGCATATCTGAGGTTATTGATATTTCTCCCAGCAATCTTGATTCCAGCTTGTGCTTCCTCCAGCCCAGCATTTCTCATGATGTACTCTTCATAGAAGTTAAATAAGCAGGGTGACAATATACAGCCTTGACGTACTCCTTTTCCTATTTGGAACCAGTCTGTTGTTCCATGTCCAGTTCTAACTGTTGCTTCCTGACCTGTATACAGATTTCTCAAGAGGCAGGTCAGGTGGTCTGGTATTCCCATCTCTTTCAGAATTTTCCAGGGTTTATTGTGATCCTACCCATCAAATAAAAATGAGGTCTGTCAGGTAGCTGGGAAAAGCCAAGCAGCCATCTTGGATTTCCCATAGCCCTGGCTGTTTGATTTTCAGCTGTTGTTTATCCATTTTTAATTTCCTGTTTTAGGAGCAGACTATTGCCATGTTTTAAAGACATCAGGATAGCAAAAGTCTTGCCATGAGGGGTTATTTTTTGTAGAAGCAGAATGAGCTTTGTCTACATGTATCATAGTCTTGAAACTGAAAGTCAAAGTGGCTCAGTTGTGTCCGACTCTTTGCAACCCCATGGACTATACAGTCCATAGAATTCTCCAGGCCAGAATACCGGAGTGGGTAGCCTTTCCCTTCTCCAGGGGATCTTCCCAACCCAGGGCTCAAACCCAGGTCCCCCACATTGCAGGCAGATTCTTCACCAGCTGAGCCACAACGTGTCCGACTCTCTGCGACCCCATGGTCTGTATGCTCTGTCGCCCGCCAGGCTCCCCTGTCCATGGGATTCTCCAGGCAAGAATCCTGGAGTGGGTAGCCATTCCCTTCTCCAGGGGATCTTCCCAACCCAGGGATCGAACCCTGGTCTCCCACACTGCAGATAGATTCTTTACCGTCTAACTACCAGGAAGGCCCACATCATAATCTTAAATATTGTTTAGTTATTTTACCAAAATAACAAAAATATTTTAAAAATAAATCACTTAAAGGCAAAGAAATTAATAATCTGTTATTGAAAGCTGCATTCTAAGAAAACTTTGTTCTCTAAACAGAGAGAGACCAAATTCTAGTCTGGTACCAGCTTACTGTTAATAACAAAATTTGTTTATCTGTTTAATCTTAGAAAGTCTTTTCCATAAATCTTGAAGAACTAGCAGTATTCCTCTAAAGGCATGAGAGTAAAACCATGGAAGGCGTGTTTAAAAACTGATTCTGTTGTAATTGACAAAGAAACCTGGTCATTGTGATATGTACTCTTCAGTATGATAACTAGGATTATAATTGACCATATTTTTTCAGGGCATATCAGGTCTATATGAATTTCACACAATTTTAGGGTAGCTATTTAGTAACATCAGCCATACAGTATAACCCGAAAAGATTTATCACCCCTTCAATAGTACTTCCCATGTAATTTAACATGTCCAATGAACCTAGGTGGCTTAATAGCTCTCTGGAATGTCTCAGGGGGTCTCTGAAGCATCCCAAAGTTAGCTAGAAGTCAAGTGATTTAGGAAGTTTTGTCAATAAATATCAAAAGGGTTCATAACACTCATCAGGTAGGATCATATAAGTCACTGTGAAATAATAGTTATTTACTTAGCCAAAGGTAACAAAAGATTTCAAAGGTAAATACAGAACAGATCAATTAAGAGGTAAAGAAACTTAAATCTATTATTAAAAGCAGTTCAACATCTGAAGGAAGTATGTCCTCTTAACAGAGAGGAAGGCCAAATTCAAGTTTTGCACCAGCTTACTTTAAACTCATTTAGGTAAACTTAATTAAATTTATTTTAAACTTAGTCAGTCCTAACCATGCCCCAAAATATTTTTTTTCAGAGTCACTTTCCACAAACCTTCTAATCACTTTTTGTAACAGCCACCTGTAAGTCAGACCTACTTTCTTTTTCTCTTCATAAAATGTAATTTTATTTTTATACCTTTTTATTAAAAACATACATCCTACTTCTTTATTAGATTAGCAAGCAAACATTAATACTAGATAATTAATATTGAATATTTCCAAATTTATATGAATCTGAAATTTATTTAGGTTGATTTCTCTTGTATTTAGAATTGTTTGATTTGTAAGCAATTACTTTCCTTTGGAGAAGGCAATGGCACCCCACTCCAGAACTCTTGCCTGGAAAAATCCCATGGATGGAGGAGCCTGGTAGGCTGCAGTTCCTGGAGTCGTGAAGAGTCAGATATGACTGAGCAACTTCACTTTCACTTTTCACTTTTCACTTTCATGCATTGGAGAAGGAAATGGCAACCCACTCCAGTATTCTTGCCTGGAGAATCCCAGGGACGGTGGAGCCTGGAGGGCTGCCGTCTATGGAGTCACACAGAGTCAGACAGGAATGAAGCGACTTAGCAGCAGCAGCAGCACTTTCCTTTAGGCCAAGTAAATTAGAACTCATTTACAACTTCAACAGTATTATCAGAAAAAAAACAAGACATACACTGAGACATACATAAATCCAGACAGACAGACTGACAGAGATCTTATAGTTTTCTGTTTGAGATTTAAAATATCTATTTGAAAAAAATAATAATAAAAAAATAAAATATCTCTTTGACCCCTTTTTGTCTTTGCTTGAAGTTCTAATTTGCCCAAGGCTAAGGTCTCAGGCAAAGTTGGCTGTGTATTTCAAGGCCATGGAAAGGGTTAACTTTAAGCTTTTTCCTAGGCAGGCCTTTTAACATGCTGCTGCTGTTGCTAAATCACTAACATGCTAGTTGTTTTTAATTGTATATGCAAAAAGAATTGGTTTTGTAGTTTCCAAAAGAAAAATTTCTCTCACTCCATTCAATCAGCAATCACTCACTCACAATCATTCAGAGATTAGCACAATGCCTCCCTTTCCCCGAGGCCCCAGGTTTCCTTAACTGTTGCTCCCTTCCTGCGAGCCCCAAGGAGTTATCATTCACGATGCCTCCCTTCTCCTGAGTCCCCAGGTCTCCCTATCTGACGCTCCCTTCCTGGGAGCCCAAGGAGGTGATCAGTCTCCTCTTCTACCTATTGGGGTAGGACCTGAATGGGGACTGGCCCCGGGGCCTTAACTGACCCTGTGGCCACTCCTGGCGAGTTGGTCCATCCCTCCAATGAGTCCAGTTGGTGCTCAGTCATCCAGAGAGTCAGAACACGGGTCCGAAAGAGAACCCAGAATACCATCCAATGGCGCGCCTCCTCATTCGTCTCAGGGTTCCTTCACTCCAGCCTGGCCGAGCCACCAGTCTGGCAGCTCGAGAGGCCAGCATGGTTGGGATCTCGCTGGGGCCTCCAGAAATGTTGCAGAAATCAGTACTCGAGAAACAAAGCCCCACTCTCAGAGAGTTGGAGAACTCAGGTTTATTATGCCAGTGGGCCCAGAGGAGTTAACACTCCAAGCTCTGAGCCCCGATCAAAGGGGTTACAGAGTTTTTACATAGGACAGGCATGATTAAGCGGGTTTATGGGTTTGCAGGAGCTGGGCAATTGCAAAGAGCAGGACATGGGTGAGTGAAATAAGCTCCAGTTCCTAATATTGTGAGTCCCAACTTTCTGAGACCTATCTGACCCAGACTTTGCAAGGAGAAAGCTGAGTTACAGAGCCAAAAGGACCAGGAGGTTAAGTAAAATTTTACCTTTTCCCTTTCAGTGTCATTCGGGGCTCTCTGCCTCTTGGAGACTGGGGTGTGACTTGACTCCAGGCCCATCCGGGGGTCCTGGCCCTGCTCAGAACCTCCCCATGGCTCCTGCGGCCTCAGACCTCACATTTCCTCTTCCCAAGTTCCTCAAGGCCCTCTTGGTCCTGCTCACTGCCGTCCCGTCCCCAGAGTTCGGTTTCCACAAGAAGCCTAGCATCATGTGGGCGCACACCGAATCCTGTCCCATCTTCAGCCTCTCTGACCCTTGGCTATGTGGTCCACCCCACCCCCACCTAGAATTCTTGGAAAGAAAATTTTCATCATCTTACAACAGCATTGTCTGTCCTCTTGACATTTCCTTCTTCCTTTCTGTAATCTTAGGGGTCCCTGCTCCCTGGTCCCATCCTCAATCCCATACTCTTCTAAACGCAGAGCTCCCCAACCCCTGCACTGGCTCTTAGAATGCTGGTCCTCCAGGGTCTGGATGTCAATGGTGTGACTCCATGTATCTTTACTCTGCTTAACGTCTTCCTGGAATATAGAGTATTATTTGTTCATGTGGTCCACTGAGACCTTCCGCACTTCTTTTTAAACCGCACTTACACCTGTTTCTCCATTCCTTAGTGGCCCATCTCTTCCTCTATGTCAGCTTCCTCCAGAATTTTCTTTCCACAGCTTAGAGCATTCTCCTAGGTTCTGTTCACAATCTCCCCCTCCTTCAGAAAAGTTGGCTGCACACCAGAATTCTTAGAGCCCATTTTCCCCACTGACTTCTGTTGTTCTCCTGGAAAAACCTCCCAGCAGCCTGGTTGGGAGTCTCCAGGGGCAAGGTGGCCAGCCCTCCCACATCACTAGCAATGCCTCCTTTCCTCCCCAGTCAAGTGCAGAGCTCCCACTTCTCCCCGGGACCAGCTAGACCGACCCTCACTGCAACACCGAGAAGTCCGTCTGAAAGGGCTGCGCTTCCTCTGCCCCGGGAGGCAGAGACAGAAACTCCAGGCTGGGGAGGGCTGAGCCCAGACGCGCCGCCGGGAAGAGCTGAGCTGGGAAGGATGGAGCGGGTGGATGCTCTGGTCCAGCTGCCTTGCTGGGTGTCCAGTGCCGGCCTGGGCCGCTTCCAGCACTCCTGGCGACTCATCAGTTACTCTCAGTCCTAGGGCTTGTGAAGTCAGAGGTCATGGCCAAGGGCTCCTGGAGAGGAAGTGACTGAGTGTACGGGATGAACGATACCTGGGGGCAGGTGCAGAACGAGAAGCTCCAGTTCTGTGGACTCAGAGCTGGGCTCTGCAGGTCTGCCTTCGGGGTACCTACTGAGCAGCCACTTCCGGTGGGCCAGAGAGGAGGCCTGGAGAAACCAGTTCCAGCCTCCCCCACAGGGTGGAGACCCACGTTCCTCCTCCCCCATCAACCCTCTAGGGAAATAATTGATGGTGCTAATTACTGCTCGTGAATGGCTCCTGGGTAAGTCAGGGTGCAGAGGCTATCCCAGCTCTCCTGCCAGGAGGACGGAAGGCTCTAGGGGAGTCAGTTCGCGGCTGGGACCAGGGCGCCCCTCTGCACGGGGGCCTGGGGACAGATCCCCACCCGCACTCCTCAGCTGTGCTTCCAAGATGCAGGCTTGGGGGCTGGGGACCTGGACTCCCAGCCAGCGTCACAGACTAGGGGATCTTGAGAGTCCCTGGGATCCAGGCTCCGCGCCACCCCCCACACCGCGGCGCCCCATCTCAGAAAATGGCACCGTTCTCCCAGATGCACAGCCATTCGAGTCATTCTTGATTCAGCCTTTTCCTCCCCGCCCATTACCAAATGAAAAGGAAAAAACTCCTCTGTACACGTACTGTTTTTAAAGGTTGTTTATTTTTGGCTGTGCTGGGTCTTCATCGCTGCACGACTTCCTCTAGTTGCGGCAAGCAGGTGCTACCCTGGTGGCTTCTCATTCGTGGCGGCTTCTCTTGCCTCGCAGCACAGGCTCTGGAGATCTTGGGCTTCGGTAGTCATGCCATGGGGGCTCAGTAGCTGTAGTTCCAGGCTCTAGACCACAGGCTCAGTAGTTGTGGTGCGTGGGCTCAGCTGCCCCAAGGTATGTGGGTTCTTCCCAGACTGGGGATCTAACCTGCGTCCCCTGCATTGGCAAGTGGATTCTTAACCACTGGACCACCAGAGAAGCCCCACATAGAGTATTTTTGACACCAGCTGTGTGGTTTTTTCCACACCAAGCAATTGTCTGTGGACACCAACCAGGTGTCGTACGATTTCACTCAGGGCTGACACTAACTGGAGTTTGTGCAGACCCCACAAGTTACAGGCTCAGCCCCCTACGACCTTCCCCACCTCAGATGCCGATCCAAGCGGCGTGTCCTCGGGTCACCCGCACTCCCACCTGACACAGCTACGAATCAGGAGTTCCCAGAAAGCCCGTCCTCAGGTTTGCTCATTTGCTATAATGACTCACAGAATTCAGGGAAACACTTATTTATGTGGCCAGTGTATTCTATGATGGGGGACACAGAGGCGCAGCCAGGTGAAGAGGCACTTCGGGAGAGGTCCAGAAGGGTCCTGAGTGCAGAGGCTTCTGTCCCTGTGGAGCTGGGGTGTGCCACCCCACACACGGATGCGTTCCTACTCTGGCGATCCTTGTACTTCAGGGATTTTTATGGAGCCTCATCACGTGGGCACGATCCATTATTAATTCGCTCTCCAGCCCCTCCCCCTCCCCAGAAGATGAAGGTTTCAAGCTTCTAATCATGGCTTGGTCTTTCCGGTTACCAGCCCCCATCCAGGAGCCAAAGAGACCACCAAGAATCATCTTAACAGAACAAAAGATACTATCACCCGGGAATTCTAAGGGCTCCAGGATCAGGGCTGAGGCAGGGCAGGGCCCGATGTATACATATTTGTAGTGTTAGCTTCTGACATTAAGCTTTCGGCTGCTGGAGAATCTATTTCAAAGACACCCATCTCGAATGAAGGCAATGCCAGCTGTGCGACACAGCTCCGAGCTGACCACCAGCTAAGGAGCCTGGGGCCCCAACCATGAAGGTCCCCTTTTAGAAAACCCTGGGTGACCCAGATAACTGACCAGTGGGTTGACCCTACTTTTCTCTTCCTGAGCCCAAATTCCCCCTCTTAGGTTTTAAAATCAGCAAGGAATTCAAGTTTAAGTTCAGCAAAGAGTGAACCCTGGAAACCCCAGCCTGCCCACCCTTGGACCCTAATAAAGGCAGAGCTCCTGTGCACACCCCTACCCGTCTCTACCCACAACCTCACCGTGTGGCCTTAGGGTGCTCGCTGTGCCCTCCAGGACCTGTGAGTAATAAATCTGTTTTTTTCCAAAGTCTCCTGAGGCTGGTTGCTAAGGTGTGTCTTGTGATCATAGTAAGAACCCCAGGGGCCAGTCCAGCCACAACACGTCTACGGGGGCCTCACCACATCGTGGGCTTGGGGTGGGGCGCAGGCGTTCCTCGCCACCAGGCTGAGCCGGCCACAGCAACACTTCTGCCGTCCCACCGATCCATCAGTGCGTCCTAGTGCCAGCCCAGAACAAGCCCACGGGAGAGCCCAGGCCTCCTCCTCCCTCCCCTGACACAGGTCCTCCAGCTCCCCTCCAGGCTCCTCTCCCGCAATGGCCGAGATGTTTAACAAAACTCCAACAAGCTCATGGCATCTCCCTGTTCAAAGCCCCAGCGATACCCACTGCACCGAGAAGGGGATCCCAGCACCTCGTCCCCTCCCCGCAGGCGCTGGAGCATCCACCGTGCTCACCTGCTCTCACTGCTGGCCCACGCCCGGCCCCACGGGGCCTCTTTCCTCTGCACCCTGGGCACCTGCTGCTCTGTCTGCCCGACATCTTCAGAGTCGGCACTTTTCCTTTGGCCTTAGTTTAAGTGTTCTGTGGGGAAAGTGTGGAAGACATGAAATGGGCAAATGGGAGGCCTGAACAGCCTTCCCAAGGCGAGCACGAGTCTCCCGGGATCTTCAGATCCTGTAGGGGCGTGTGTGCGCCTGTGTCTGTGATGAGGCTGGCTGACAGCTCTGTGGAGACAGAACTGATAGCAATGCTAATCAGGCCTGCCCCTACAAGAGCCAGCCACCTCCCACTGATGTGACCGGTTACTATCTGTGAGGACAGACAGTGCTGCCGGCTGGCGTCCTTGTCGTCCTGCGGAAGAGGTGATGCCAAACGTGACGTTTTCTTGCTTTAGACTCAACAACGTTTTAAGAAAATATTTATTTATCCATTTTTGGCTGCGTCTGGTCTTAGCTGCTGCGTAAGGGCTCTTCAATGCGTGGGCTGATCCCCGGCACCTGGGATCTTAGTTCTCCGACAGGGACCAAACCTTAACCCCTGCATTGGAAGGCAGATCTTAACCACTGGACCACCAGGGAAGTCCCTAGGCCCTAAACAGTCTTGCATCTGTTATTAGCAAATGGATTTCACCATTCCTGATGTCCCGTGTATAGATTTCTTCTTCTGTTTCTCAAATCAGTTGTAACATCTTGATGGTTTCCTTCTTCGTGAATGAGTTAAAATCTCTGATACATGCCACTTTTAAATTTCTTTGAGTCATGCTTTTACCTTTTTTGGAAATTACGCTTTTATTCAGTTCTTTATCTTTTGGCTGTGCCCGTCTTAGTTGCAGAACTCAGGAACTTCAATCTTCGATTTTCACTGCGTCATGTGGGATCTTTCTTAGTTGCAGAACAGGGGATCTTTAGCTGCAGGATACAGGCTCTTCATTAGCTTGGGCAGGTGGAATCTAGTTCCCTGACCAGGGATCAAACCTGGGCCCCCTGCATTGAGAGTGTGGAGTCTTAGCCACTGGACCACCGGGGAAGTCAGGTCACTTTTAACAGCTCACTATCATATCCACAGTTCTTGGGATGTCGTGTCTCCCACTTTTGTTGAGTCAATTGATTACTTAATGAAACAGTTCACAAGTTTTTTCCTAACTGAGAAAACAGGCTATAGATTCTGTATTTACCCTTTTATTACTGGAACCATGTTGTTGAATCGCTCAGTCCGACTCTGCAACCCCGTGGACTGCAGCACCCCAAACTTCCCTGTCCTTCAACATCTCCCGGAGCTTGCTCAAACTTATTTCCATTGAGTCGGTGATGCCATCCAACAACCTCATCCTCTGTCATCCCCTTCTCCTCCTGCCCTCAATCTTTCCCAGCATCAGGGTCTTTTCAAATGAGTCAGTTCTTCCTATCAGGTGGCCAAAGTATTGGAGCTTCAGCTTCAGCATCAGTCCTTCCACTGGAACCATGATACTATATTGTTTTCTAAATGTAATTATTTGGGTAGCTTCCCATGTCAGTAAACTATTTGTTCATAACATAATTATTAATACTTGACACTCATTCTTTTTACTGTTGTACAGAACACTTCAGAAAACAATCTTATTCAGAAATCTTTGAAGAACATCTCTGAGTATTTTCTGGAGTTATATTCCTAAAAGAGAAATGGCTAGGTCAAAGGTTGTAGGTGTATATACAGGTTTTGGCATGTATTGTCAAACGAGTCTCTTTTCTAAAATTGTACAGTGACTTGTTTTCCTTTCCTCTCTTTACCACAGAAAGATGAAATGCAAATATTTGCCCTCATATCCTGTCAGAGTCTAAAGATTCTGTCTTTCTTGCCCTGGAGGAAAGGAGAACAAGTTCTCCCAACTGCTAAAGACTTGATCTCAAGCTAACCTTGCCCTCAGGTCTGCTGGGAAAGATGAGGAGACAGGAAATGCTAGAAACAGGAAGAGGGAAGGAATTCCCCCGGTCTAAATGAAGGGAGGACCAGAAAGCCTGGTAAAGTTCCGGGCCAGGGCTCTGCTCCATGCCTCCAGAGCCCAAGGAGCCCAGGTTCCACCAGGTGCCAGGGTCTGGGAGTGCCCAGGGAGGACCCACCTGACCAGAATGTGGCCCTCACCCACGCCTGCCCAGCACCCGGCTGTGTTGCCAACCTCCACCACCCCACACCTGCCACCTCCACCCTCCCCCAGCAAAGCAGACATCCGGCCAGGACGCCTTGTTGGGGCCCAACTTCATGTCACCTACAGGCTGCAAATACCTGCCTCCTCAAGCCTCCAACTGCATTAGCCTGGCTGCTCCAGCCCACCCCAAATAGAGCAATTAAAGGTTAATGTCCATTGAGACACGGGGCCTCCAAAAGACTCAGACTCCAGTCACCCTGTTCTGCTTCCTGCCGGTAAAGAACTGGTTGTTCAGTATTTTTTATTTGTTGTCCCTACACTCGTCCCCTGTCCTGGGGGCGGTCAGGAACTTCCTTGCAGGAACTGACCGGAACAAGCCACAGACTCTCTGAGCTGGGACAGTGTGGTTACTGTCATATGCGTTTCTCCTGCTTTCTCTCCCAACCTGCTTAAACCCCTGCGTCCTTCCCTCGTGCTTCCCATGGGTCCAGTCTCTCACAGCTGTCCTAGACCCCAGTTCGCAGGGCTCCAGAATCATCCGCACCTCAGTTGCAACTGCCAGCTGCCACACTCAACACATGATCTCACTTCAGCCTCCTTACTCTGCTCAGAGCACTGTCCTCCCCACCGGACCTAGGAGGAAATGAAGGCAGAAAGGGGAGGAGCTCACCCCAACTTACAAGACTGGGAAGAAGGAAGGCCAAGAGTGAAACGCCCCATGGCCATTTTAAGACCTTGACAATCCGTAAACCTGAAGCTTCCACTACGTGCCATCAACATGTGAACACACACCTCCCTTTGCCGAGTGAATATAATGACCCCTTAACTGTATGCTGTGAGTTGCAGTTGGCAAATAAACATAATGACATCCTGGAGACATTTAATACACATCTGTTCTTTTCAATTTGGCAGCTCTGTTTTCAGATTTGAGAGTAAGAACTCTTTTTCAGGACGCACACATTTTTGTAAGCCCCACCGTGACGTAGTCTGAAAGGCTACTACAGGGTGAAACCTTGTTGGTCTTCTCCCCCTCCCCCTGCAACACAATCCCCATTTCACACACAAGAAAACCACACACAAGATCCCTCTGGGTGCAAGTAGAAGAGGGCTGTGACTCACCCTGGTTGAAGCAAAATAGCATGACTGTGTTACCATGAGTTCACTACTCCCAGAAACACCTGACCAGGAAGAGAAAATGCGCAAATAATTTTACACCTTGACCTCAGAAAAATCCATCAAAAACCACACGATTTTTTTAAACAGGTAGTATCAAATAACTGGTGAAGATCGAAGACTCCCTCGCGGAGACTATAAACCCTCAACTACCATGACCAACAGCCCTAAACTATGTAACATGATCCCTACCGATCCTCATTAAGGTCTTAAATTAAGCCAGACTCTGAAACCTATCTCAACTTTGCCCTCTCCAGGAAGGAGTCTTTCAAGATGCTGCTCCCTCAACAAGGGAAGCAACAAACGCAGTTTAGTCTTAGCGACAGGCTGTTTTGATGGTATTTTCAAGGAACCAGCATTTGATGAGGGGTACAGGACCGACACAGTGGGGGCAAAGAGCCGCAGTAAACCCTCCTGGAGTGGTGGGCGCGCTCAGTTGCTTCAGCTGTGTCCTATTCTTGGCGACCCCATGGACTGTAGCCCACCAGGCTCCTCTGATCTAAGAGGCTCTCCAGGCAAGAATACTGGAGCGGGTTGCCATGCCCCCGTCCAGAGGATCTTCTGCACCCAGGGATTGAACCTGCGTCTCTTACATCTCCTGCATTGGCAGGCGGGCTCTTTACCACTAGCGCCACCTGGGAAACCCTGAGGGGTGGGCACTACCTACCAACAGGGACAAAAGGGCACAGGTGCCTGGGAGTCAACCCACAGCGTCTGCTGCCGTAATGCGAGCCCAGCTTGCCCAAGGCCACGCAGACTGTTGACAAAAAGCTGGGAGGAGCACACAGGCCTTTCCGCAGGCGAGGCATGGCCCTCGTCCGCACCTGCACCGGAAGCCTGGAAAGCTCCTTCCCTGATTTCCCGGGCTCTGTGGCCTCAGGGTGACTCAGGAGGAAACTCCTGTCCCTCGTCCCTCCGCACTAATCCAGCCCGAGGACAATATAAACTAATTCCCTACAGATTAATTCACTCCAGCCAGCTAATGATCCAGGCTCACTATGGACCCTCAGCCGGCAGAAGCACGGGGGATGCCGGGAAGGCGGAGGACAGCCAACTTCCGGCTGCAAAGGCCGCCGGGTAGGGGCTTAAGGTGGGTGGCTGCGTGGCTGGGTGGTAGGTCGAGAATTCTGGTTTCTCAGACTAGGGGCGAGGGCGTGTGCGTACTCGCTGTGGGGGGCGAGCCCTCCGTGCCTCGAGACCCCTGCTAGCGGCCCTGGTCCTGGATGAGCCCGAAATACAAGGAAAAGCGCCTCCATGATCCAGGAGCCCAGCAGCGGCCGCGGACCCCAAGGGCCTCTGGGCTGAGCTGCCGATCAGATTGTGTCTGGCGCCCCCCGGTGGCCGTTTGAGGGACTCCAGCCCGGCTTGCCTCCGGCCTGAGCTGCCGATCAGATTGTGTCTGGCGCCCCCCGGTGGCCGTTTGAGGGACTCCAGCCCGGCTTGCCTCCGGCCTGAGCTGCCGATCAGATTGTGTCTGGCGCACCCGGTGGCCGTTTGGGGGACTCCAGCCCGGCTTTCTGCTTCCCACGGAGCCGCATGCCTCCTCCCGCCTTTGTTTCCCCGCCCGGTGGAGGAAGTAAAATGTACACGCTAACCCTTGGACAGCACGGAGATCAAAGGAGTCCATCCTAAAGGAAATCAGCCCTGACTATTCATTGGAAGGACTGATGCTGAAGCTGAAGCTCCAGTACTTTGGCCACCTGACGCGAACAGCTGACTCATTGGAAAAGACCCTGATATTGAGAAAAATTGAGGGCAGGAGGAGAAGGGGGCCACAGAGGATGAGATGATTGGATGACATCATTGACTCAATGGGCATGAATTTGAGCAAACTCTGGGAGGTAGTGAAGGACACGGAAGCATGGCATGCTGCAGTCCACGGGGTCACAAAGAGTCGGATGTGACTGAGCGACTGAACAACAATAAAATCAAAAATGGGAGGAGAGAATATGTTGAGTTTTGCAAGCTGGGTGTGCAATACAGTCTTTTATCTTTTAAAACTCATTGTTAAAAATTACATTATAGGGATTTCCCCACTTTGGACCAGTTTAGTGGTTGAGGATCCACCTTCCAAGGCAGGGGAAGGGGTTGCAGTTTCCATCACTGGTCAGGGAACTTAGATCCCACACGCCAGGTGGCACCTAAGCCTGGTCACTGCAACTACTGAGCCGGGGTACCCTAGAGCCTGTGCCCCACTACAAGAGAAGCCCTCACACAGCAACAAAGACCCAGCACATTAAAAAAAATTGCATTATATAAACTTACATTTAAATTATATTGACAAAGGTAGCAAATAATCAAAAATAATCACTTCTATTTATTTTACTATTATCTGTGTTCTTGAGGTTTTTGTATCTATTATATTCATGTGGTGGAAATACCAATGTGCTTCTGTAGGTTTACTTCTGACTCCGCCTTCAGTGACCGCCTTGGTAGTCTAACATTAGCCATAAAGGGAGTATTTACACCACAGAAATGGGCAAACTCTAGAAATCAGTCCCCACCACGCCCCCCTCCCCCGGACTTCCCATGAGGGTCAAACATTCACCAACACACCACTTTGGTCAGACAAGGGTGGAGTGGACAGAGAACAAGCCCCACATCTTGTGGTGTGTGTGTGTGTGTGTGGTGGGGCGGGCAGCATAGGAACATAATTGCTTTCCTCTTTGTTAAGGCCCAGCACAGGTCCTGACCATGGTGCTCAATGAGTGAGGAAGGGAGGGAGAGAGAAAATTACGTGCTAAACTGGGCTCTGTCCATTTTCTTAAGATCAGCTTCTCCAACCTCGACTGTGCCTCTCAGCTGACCTTTTTCCAGGTGACCTAACAGTGCTCACTGCGTGGTGTGCGAGGCCTTGAACGCCAACAATTCAAGTAGTTTCCCTGCTGAAGGTCATCCAGGGAAGGATTTTGAGTTGGGGGTGATAGAATTCACATTTACTTTGGGATGAGAATTGGGCCTGTGTGAAGGACAGGTTGAAGATAGAAAGGAATAGAATCCAGGAAACCAGCCTGTTCATTCAAGACTCGGTTCGGCACTCAGGTCCTGTGTAGGGGCAAGGCTGTGGAAAACAGCATGAATCACAATCCATGGCCCGGGGAGTTCAAACGGGCAAATACTACGAGTGTGATAAGTGTGTTGAAAAGAGCAGGTCCAGGTGCCAACGGGTGACTCAGGCTTCCTGCACTTGATCTTAGCCAAAAGGCCAAGAAGCAATTGACTCATTCTTTCTGGAAGAGGCAAGGAAGCTATGACCCAGCCTGGACAAGTGGGGCTTGCAGCTGTCAAAAGAAGAGGGGTGGGTCCCAGGCGGAGAGAACCGCTCAGGCAAAGGCCTGGGTCTGTAGAGGGCCTTGGAGATGTGACTGGAAGAGGAGCGCTGAGAGGAGGGAGATGGGTCTGGAAACATGGTGTTCCCACGGCCAAGGCTGAGCAACAGCCGTCAGCATGGGGGCACAAAGCCGGTCCTGACTGAGTGGCTGGGGGGTGTTCCCTGTATTCTCCGGTCCCGATCCGTGTCTGCAGCAACACGCAGTTCCAGCCACATCTCCTACCTCCTTCTGTGATCCAGCCAGAAGGAATACTGACTCAGAGTGTGGCTGAAGGTTCCTGACTCCATACCTGGCCCAGGCTGCGTGTCAGAAGCTCTTTCAAACACACTTGTTTTCTGTCTCTGTCTGTCTGTCTCTCACATACACACACACACACACTCCATTTTGGAAACTTGATGCAACTTTATCATTTCGGTGGGTGTCTGGATTCAAAGTCAGTCCCTGAAGATGTTTTTTAAAAACAATTTAGGGGCTTCCTTGGTGGTCCAGTGGCTAAGACTCTGCGCTCCCAAGACGGGGCCTGGGTTCGATCCCCGGTCAGGGAACTAGATCCCACACGCCACAACTAGGAGTTTGCATGCTGCATCTAAAGGTCCCAAGTGCCACAACGGATAAAACACAGCCAAATAAACTAATAAATATCAACAGTAAGAATAAATAAAGAAATGGGCAAAGGGCCTGGCTCACTAGTTTTCCAAAGAAGACACATGATTTCCAACAGGTATATGAAAAGATACTTGACGTCCCTAATCATTAAGAAAATTCAAATCAAAATCACAATAAAAAAGAAAAAAACACACTGAGATATCACCTCACACCTGTTAGAATGGCTAATACATACAGCTTATGGAATCTTAGCTCCCTGACCAGGGACCAAACCCAAGCCTCTGGCAGTGAAAGCACAAAGTCCCTGAGGATGGCTAACGTTAATACTAAAAAGACAAGAGCTAACAGGTGCTGGGTAGGGTATGGAGAAAAGTGAACGCTTGTTCATTGTTGGTGGGAATATAAATTGATATAGACATGACAGAAAACAGTATGGAGGCTTATCATAAAATTAAAAATACTATTACCTTATGTTTCAGCAATTCAACTTCTGGGTAGATCTCCAAAGGAAATAAAATCAGTATTTCAAAGATATTTGCATTCCTGTGTTAATTGCAACAGTATTCACAATAGCCAAGGTATGGAAACAACCCAAGTGACCCTCAGTGGATGAACGGATAAAGAAAATGTGGTGTAAATATACAGGGGAATATTGCTCTAAGCCATAAAAAGATGGAAATCTTGGATTTCCCTAGAGGCCCAGTGGTTAAGACTCTGTGCTCCCAATGCATAGGTTCAATCCACAGTATGGGAATTAAGATCCCACAAGATAATCACGATGGTGTGATCACTGACCTAGAGCCAGACATCCTGGAATGTGAAGTCCAGTGGGCCTTAGAAAGCATCACTATGAACAAAGCTAGTGGAGGTGATGGAATTCCAGTTGAGCTATTTCAAATCCTGAAAGATGATGCTGTGAAAGTGCTGCACTCAATATGCCAGCAAATTTGGAAAACTCAGCAGTGGCCACAGGACTGGAAAAGGTCAGTTTTTATTCCAATCTCAAAGAAAGGCAATGCCAAAGAATGCTCGAATTATCGCACAATTGCACTCATCTCACACGCTAGTAAAGTAACGCTCAAAATTCTCCAAGCCAGGCTTCAGCAATATGTGAACCCTGAACTTCCAGTTGTTCAAGCTGGTTTTAGAAAAGGCCGAGGAACCAGAGATCAAATTGCCAACATCTGCTGGATCATAGAAAAAAGCAAGAGAGTTCCAGAAAAACATCTATTTCTGCTTTCTTGACTATGCCAAAGCCTTTGACTGTGTGGATCACAATAAACTGTGGAAAATTCTGAAAGAGATGGGAATACCAGACCACCTGACCTGCCTCTTGAGAAATCTGTATGCTGGTCAGGAAGCAAAAGTTAGAACTGGACATGGAACAACAGACTGGTTCCAAATAGGAAAAGGAGTACGTCAAGGCTGTGTATTGTCACCCTGCTTATTTGACTTATATGCAGAGTACATCATGAGAAATGCTGGACTGGAAGAAGCAACAAGCTGGAATCAAGATTGCCGGGAGAAATATCAATAACCTCAGATATGCAGATGACACCACCCTTATGGCAGAAAGTGAAGAGGAAAAAAGCCTCTTGATGAAAGTGAAAGTGGAGAGTGAAAAAGTTGGCTTAAAGCTCAACATTCAGAAAACGAAGATCATGGCATATGGTCCCATCACTTCATGGGAAATAGATAGGGAAACAGTGGAAATAGTGTCAGACTTTATTTTTTTTTGGCTCCAAAATCACTGCAGATGGTGATTGCAGCCATGAAATTAAAAGACGCTTACTCCTTGGAAGGAAAGTTATGACCAACCTAGATAGCATATTCAAAAGCAGAGACATTATTTTGCCAACAAAGGTCCGTCTAGTCAAGGCTATGGTTTTTCCAGTGGTCATGTATGGATGTGAGAGTTGGACTGTGAAGAAGGCTGAGCGCTGAAGAATTGATGCTTTGGAACTGTGGTGTTGGAGAAGACTCTTGAGAGTCCCTTGGACTGCAAGGAGATCCAACCAGTCCATTCTGAAGGAGATCAGCCCTGGGATTTCTTTGGAGGGAATGATGCTGAAGCTGAAACTCCAGTATTTTGGCCACCTCATGCGAAGAGCTGACTCACTGGAAAAGACTCTGATGCTGGGAGGGATTGAGGGCAGGAGGAGAAGGTGACGCCAGAGGATGAGATGGCTGGATGGCATCACTGACTCGATGGACTTGAGTCTGAGTGAACTCCGGGAGTTTGTGATGGACAGGGAGGCCTGGCGTGCTGCAATTCATGGGGTCGCAAGGAGTCAGACACGACTGAGCGACTGAACTGACTAACTGATTGTTCTTACCACAGGCGACACAGTGGTAAAGAATCTGCCTATGACGCCGGAAATGTGGGTTTGATCTCTGGGTCAGGAAGATCCCCTGGAGAAGGAAATGGTAATCCACTCCAGTGTTCTTGCCTGGAAAATTCCATAGACAGAGGAGCCTGTCGGGCTACAGTCTATGGGGTCGCAAAGAGTTGGACAGGACAGAGTGACTGAGCATGCACGCACATTCTTACCACACCCCACACCCCCTACACACACACACACACAATGGTAACAGGTGATGGATGTGTTAATTAGCTTGAATGTGGTAACCATTTCACAATGTACACATATATCAAATCATCACATTGTACACATTAAATATGTACAGATTTTATTTGTTAATTATACTTCCATAAAGTGGGGTGAGTCAATAAATAAATACCGTCAAAGAGAAAGAAAGGAGAAACAAACCAGATGGTCTGGCAAAGATTAATGTTTTGCATACTTTGAGAGGTCAATTAATTAGCAGAGCAAAAGTCTACCCATTCTGTCCTGAGTAGGTTTCTTTGAGGTATCAGAGAAGACAATTTCAGTTATTTCTTGAATGTGGGGAACCTTGAGAGGTGTGTGGTAGAGCGCAGGTGGTGAGACACACCTGCATGACACCTGCCTTTGTCCTTCATTAGTGCCTGCCCGGCTCATCCAGGTGTGCACCATTGCCCTCATGAGAATTTCTCCACATTCGTATGTGCTCAGTCGCCCAGTCATCATCCAACTCTTTTGTGACCTCATGGATGGTAGCCCTCCAAGCTCCTCTGTCCATGGAAATTTTCAGGCAAGAATACTGGAGTAGATGGCCATTTCCTGCTCCAGGGAATCTTCCCAACCCGGGGATCAAACCCGTGTCTCCTGCGTCTCTTGCCTTGACAGGCAGATTCTTTACCACTGAGCCACCTAGAAAGCCCAAATTTCTCCACAGCCCCTTCAAAGCAGGCTCCTACAGCACCACGCTTGACAGAGGCTATTTTGAAGTGGAGTGATTAGTTGGTGCCAGTTCAGAAGAACAGTTTTGTGGCAATATTTGAGCCCCTGATTATCAAACACTGGGGAAGTGCGGGAGCCAGCACAGGAGATCCCACCCATGACAAAGTCATGCGGAGGAGACCTGATAGGCAAGGCAGATCAGAACTTGGGGGACTCCCTGGACCTGCTCGAGCATCTACCCCGAAACCAAAGTCTATCTGTCTACTGTTGATTATATTACGCTTTTCACCAACTCCTCTGACATTAACAGGGGGCTATCCCTGACCACCTTTCTCTGAAGAAAATCAACTTAGGGCTCTAGTTAATAAGTCTCCTGGGCTTGAAAGGAGTATTTAAATTCTAACCCCTCTGTTAGCATTTTAGCTTGCTTGGCAGGTTTATCCATACTCTTGCAACTAACGCACATGATTGTTTACAACTTCCCAAACAAGAAAGGCACGGGGAGCCAAAACATTCTAAAAGTCCTAACGGGCATAGAGCCCTTTGAGGGGTGAAAAATTATTAGATAATACTGGTGAAGGGCTTCATTGTTGAGCCAATGTTTGCTGCCAAGTTTCCTTATCCCTTACCCACTGTGTGCCTGGGAGTGCATTAGTTAATATAGTTAAAATGTAGAAAAACAAGCAGTAGCCTTGACAACAGCAACATAAGCCCTTTGAGGTAATACCTTCTTTCTTAGTTGTAACCCACTGCACCTTTGCTCCATAAAAATGTAACTTTATTTAGTACTTTCGGAGGGTGACCCTGATTGAAAAAATAAAGAAAAAACCCTTTAAAGGAAAAACAAGTTTTCTGATTGACCAACCTTTATCAGAAAAGGGTCATAAAATGTTAACAGGCCTCTGAGCCAGAAGATAATGACAAGACCCTTGTAAGTGAAAAGGTATGCAGAAAATGTCCTGGTTTTGATAAAGGTAAAACTGATGCAATATTGAGCTGACTCTGTATGACTCTGCATCTTTCATTTCTAGAAATGTGTAACTCAGGGTATAAAAGCCCCTTTTGAAAATAAAGCAGCGGATCCCACTTCACCAGAGCTCTGGTCTCTGTGTCTTTCTTTCTCTCTCTTTTTTCAGGCTGATTCCCTGGAGCACAGAGGCTCTCTGAGTTCACTTTTTTGCCCAGGCTTCTAAGACCCAATCCAGAAGGCGCTCTGTGTCTTCACCCAATCAAGAAGGCACTCTGCGTCTTCACCCCATCGAGAGGGCACCTGAGGCCTCCATGAACAGAGCAAGTCCCGTGTCAGGGCCTTTATTGGCTTTCTGTGTAAACCAAGGAATATCAGCCTCTTTCTCTCTTCTTTATTCTTTCTCCTTTATTTTCTTATCGTTCGACCCTGGACCATCAGGTTCCAGTCCATTATAGGACCCGTGTCATCTCTCTCACCAACGCTGTCCATCCTGAGGGTACCCTTGGATCCTGCAGGGGCTGGACCCTGGAAGGGAAGGGCAGAATGATCTGAAAACTATCACAAGTATTGTGAGAACATATCTTGCATTCAGTTTTTTAGTCAACCCAGGCCTCTTTTGGGGGGTAAATGCCAAGAATCAGACTGGTCAACCATCAATCATCAAGTGGCTTCTAAAAATGGATGGACTGTTTTAGCTGGGTAAGAGTCAGGAATAAATTACAGAGACCCTCATTTGTTTAATTAATGAATGAATGGCTGTGTTGGGTCTTGTTGCTTCGCACAGACATTCTCCAGCTACAGCAAGCAGGGGCTCCTCGTCGCTGCAGTACCTGGGCTTCTAGTTTCAGTGTTTCCCCTTGTTGCAGAGCACAGGCTCTAGGTGAGAGGACTTCAGCAGTTGTGACACGCAGACTCAGTGGTTGTGGTGCACGGGCTTAGTTGCTCTGCAGCATGCGGAAACTTCCTGGACCAGGGATCAAACCCATGTCCCCTGCCTTGGCAGGTGAATTCTTATTCACTGCCACCAGGGAAGTCCCCTTATTTGTTTATTAATTTGTTTATTTCTGGCTGCACCTCTTTGCTTGTGGTATCTTAGTTCCCAGACCAGGGATCAAACTTGCATCCTCTGCATTGGAAGGCAGACTCTTAACCACTAGACCACCAGGGAAGTCACTTTAAAGACTTCCATTGTCTTCTGGCCTCCATTATTTATGCCAAGAAGTCAGCAAATTCTACAAACTTGAACTGAAAGGGACAGTTCTTTAGATCCCCAACTTTCTACAGACAAGAAGCAGGTTGGCAGAGAAAACTATTCAGTTATCGACATGAACCGTGTCTTATGGGAAAGCACAGATGATTCAGAGGCCAAAGCCAACAGCCCAGAGGGCAGAGCTAAGAGTCATGAAGACCGTCTCTCCAGGACTCTGGACAATATGCACTCCCGCTCCTGAGCAGGAGGGGGCAGAACGTTGCTTAGCGAGATTTCAGAAATGCTGTGGACCAGTCCTTGCTCTGAGTGGGTTATGTCTGGTGGTCATCTGTCCCTTCCTCACCCCTGCATGTTGAGTGGGCAGGGTGACCTCTTTAGTTCACAGTTCTTCAGATGAAGAGGAATTATGCCCAAGAAGCCTCGACTGCATGTCAATCTAGTTTAGTTGACAAGACCCTGGACCTCAAGGCTGGCTGATGCCATAATGGGATGGGACTTTAGGGAGCATGGCCAAGTCTTATAGTGTACTATATTTGTTTCCTTTCTTAATTTTTTCCCCTAAAGTTAATAATCGCCTTTGTTGTTGATTTCCTTTGTACCTACCCACACTTTATTAATCTCCACCAGAGCAAACTCATTAAGGAACATATATCATTTCTCCCCCCCTTCTCCTTTTTAATCCCACCTTGATACACCCATTGTCCTTTTTCTGGGATCTTGCTCTCTGGGTAGGACTGTCGTCCTGGGATGTCCCTTTAACTACCATCTTGGGATTCCATTTGTCTTTCTCCTGGTTGGGGTTCCCTGTCCTATGTCTCACGTCTTCCTCTTTCTTGGCTTACATGCTCTAGATGTTTCATCCGACTGAAAAGATAGCGCAATGGCAGAGGGCACGATGATGACACTGTGACAATGTCAGCATTCCTGTCTCTTTTGTCACAGTATTCGTGAATGAAGACCGCCCTCTCTGCTTGGGGCACAGCTGCTGTTCTGGAATCTCCCTTCACCAGCATCCCACAGACTCCCATCTCCCTCTTCTGAGTTTGATCTCTGTTTTCTACAGCCCACTTTTCCTGCTTTTTTGGTTTAACTCTTCTTTAGTCAGAGAACATCTTCCCCACCACCCCCCACCCCGCCCGTGGCTTCCCAAGAATTGTGCCTGGGGGATAAAATTTTCTGAGACTTTCCATGTTTCAAAATGTCTTTATTTCACTCTCACACTGGAGTCAGTGTGGTGGTTATTGCTTCTTGCTGACCTGTTTCCTTCCCTTCTCCTTTCTGCTAACACACTCTGTGCCATGGCCACATAGTAGCCATATCACCAGCCTGGGCAACTTGTGAGACAGTTACTGTCCTTTCCTGGGATTGTTCACGTTGGATGGGACCGAGGAGGGCTCCAGCCTTCTTCACTGGCATCCCTTGAGGAAGAGACTGCAGTGTACCTGGCTCCAGGAGTCATCTTGGAGACTGGAGAACCAAGTCACCACCTGGGCGCTAGAAGGAAGGCCATCTGTCCACCGGGTCCTGAAGCTTGTTTCTTTGCTGGAGCATCACAGGAAGGTCCCACGAACTGGCCCACGAACCCGAAGCAGAGGTCCCATGAACACCTGTTGTGCTTCATGAGTGTCAGTTGGCTTTCCTTTGGAAAGAAAGTTGGCTTTCCTTTGGAAAGAAATCCAACTGACTACAGAATCCCTCCTAGATGGACACTGCTGAACATTCTTCAGACTTTTCTTTAGGAGGTTGCTGCTGTTGTTTTAAATTTTAAATTTTCAGTTATTATACTTCCTAAAAATCTTTATACTCATTCTTTTAAAATGTCCTCTTATATCATGAGCATTTTCTACATTTACCCATTCTCCATGAAAGTGTAATTTTTAAAAGTTATATTGAAAGGCTGTTTTAGTTACCAATGTCCAAACAAAGTTTTGTTTTGTTTTTGCAATTCTAAGTGAGCTGACCACTGACATCTTCATGCTTTTTCTGTATTTAAGATTTTCTTCTTGGAATAGACTTTCAGTGATGAATTCACTGACTCAAAGGGAATAACTATTTTAAAAAGTTGAAGCAAACACTAACCAACTGATTTACAAATGGGCTGGGCCAGTTATGTGCCCACCAGCTGGCACATTGCCCCATAGCCTCGACTAACAGCATTCCACCAAGGTTGAGATAACTCCACACATCTCCTTGCTGTGGCTTTGATTTGCATTTCTTTAATTACTGAGGCTGAATATTTCTCAGTAAGTCTATTAGCCAAATTGGTTTCCTCTTCCAAGACTTGTCTGTGTCCTTCATTCATTTCATCTTTAGGGGTCCAGGGTTTGCCTGATCAATTTCTTAAGTGCTCTGGACAATAATGTTGTCAGCATTTGGCCACATTTCCTGCAAATATTTTTCCTATTGTTTGCTTTTTAATTTTTTTAAATTTTAAAAACTGTTTTTTTTTTTTTTTTTTTTAGGCTGCACCATGCGGCCTGTGAGTTCACTGTTCCCCAGACAGGAATCAAACACTTACCCTCTGCACTGGGAACATGGAATCTTAACTACTAGACCACCAGGGAAGTCCCTGCTTTTTTATTTTGAAGCCAGTTTTGCTTGTATTTTTTTAGTTTATGGCCACGTCTCTATTATGTTGTCTGCTGTGACTTCTTTTTTTCTTTGCCACACAGCGTGTGGGATATTAGTTCCCAATAAAAGTGTTAGTCTCTCAGTCATGTCTGACTCTTTGCGACCCCAAGGACTGTCAGTCTCCTCTGTCCATGGAATTCTCCAGGCAAGAATACTGGAGTGGGTAGCCATTATCAAACCCATGCCCCCTGCATTGCAAGCTCTGAGTCTTAACCACTGGACCCTCGGGGAAGTCCCTACCGTGACTTCTAACGTTAGAAAACATGCTCCCTGACGGAGTTGGTAGATAGCCACTTTTTTTTTGAGGAGGAATTGATAAAACATAATAAAGTCTCTGAATCCTTCTGGATTCCAGTTCTCCTCCTTTGTTTGGTGGAGGGAATGAGAAAGCGGCCTGGCTTCCTGCTCACCCTGCAGCCCCCCAGCTCTCTGCCTGGTTGGGGGGGGGTCACTGGCCCCAGGCCCACAGGTGTCCAGGGGGACACGAGCTGCTTCTCTAGGCGCTGGAGTCACTGGGAGCCCAACTTTCCCTGTGTCTCCGCTGTCTGATCACTCCTGACTTTTGTTGCTTGCTTGATTTCAAGGCACAGCCTTCTTAGAATTAGCTTTAAAAAAAAAAAAAAGAAGAAGAAGAAGGATGCCCTAGAGGTAGTGTTGGCCCAGAAGAATCTGAGAGGCCTCTGAGATCCAGGGAATCGACCGTCAGGTGCTGGAGAAATGTCGCTGTCCTGACCTCCTGAAACTTCCCCGTTTGCGATTAGACATTTTCAGCTTCATTCTGTCTTGCCGGGCCCTCCACACGGTTCACCTGGATGTTCCCCGGCACGGGACAGGGCTGGGCCCCCAGCGCGTGCACAGGACACCTGTGCAACGAGCCCCAGTAAGTCTGGGCCCGGCTTCCATACTCCGCCCCTCCCCAGGGAGCCCAGTTCCCGCACAGGCCCCGGGACACAGCGCCGAGGGGGCCGCGGAGGAGGCGGGGAGAGAGGGAGCGTGCGTGACAGGCCCGAACTACTGGAGAAGAGAAGGGAGGGGAGGGGAGCAGGAGGGGGGCAGGGGCAGGACTGGGAGGAAGGGGGCAGCGAGGAGCGGAGGGAGCCCCCCCAGGCCTGGCTCTGCCCGGCCGCCCGGACATCGGAGGGCAGGACTGCGCGGACCGGCGCTCCAGGGCCGGGGGGCGGGGGATGGAGAGGGGGTGGCCGGCCTCGGCCCCAGCGCCTCCCGGGGCGCGCCGCACCCCGGGGGTGCTCCCCATCCCAGGCCTGGGGTCGGGGGTCTGCCGGACCTGGTCCCCGGCCTCCGCCCCAAGCCGAGCCCAGACCTGAGCCTCTGACGTCAGCCCCGTGCCCCAGATAACTTCCTCCCAGAGCCGCTTCCGCGGCGGCCGCACGTCCCCGACCCGACCTGCCACGCCCAGGGCAGGGACACGGTACGGTCACCCAGCCCGGCCTTCCCAGAACCAGCTTCCGCCCCGCCCACCTAGCCCTCGGTTCCGGGAAGCCCCCCCACTGCCCCCACCTCCGGGTGGGTTAGGAGGGTGCCGCCCGCAGGCGGTCGTGGCCTCCTTGGGAGTCCTGGAACTGCCGGGACCCAGTCCCTGGACGGAGGGCCGGTAAGGGCGCTGATGTCGGTTGGGGACCCCCACTGCGGACTCCTTCCCTGCTCCACTTTGTTCCATAAGCACAGGGGACCTGGACTTTTTTGTGCTCATCCCCCCTAAAAGTGTAAAACCCAGTTCTGGACTCTGTTTCATTCACTGATGCAGGGTATAGTGTGTGTGTGTGTGTGTGTGTGTGTGTCTGTGTGTGTTGTGTGTGTGTGTGCGCGTACTCCTGGGCTCAGTCATGCCCGACTCTTTGTGACCCCATGGACTGTGTGTGTATGTGTGTGTGTGCGCGTGTGTGCACATGCTCGTGAGTTCAGTCATGCCCAACTCTTTGTGACCCTATGGACCCTAGCCCGCCAGGCTCCTCTGTCCATGGAATTTTCCAGGCAAAAACACGGCAGCAGGTTGCCATTTCCTTCTCCAGGGATCTTCCTTCAGGAATCAAATCGGCAGCTCTGTGTCTCCTGCTTTGGAAGACAGGTTCTTTACCACTAGCGTCACCTGCGAAGTAGATGTTCAATATGAATGAATGAACAAATGAAATGAATGAATGAATGAAACAGGGAGGGTCTCATGGGCGGACTGCAGTCAGTTTATGTGGGGCCTGTGGTCACTTGGGGTGTGTGGTCAGCCATGGTAGGGGGTAGAACTCCAGGCCACAAGCCGCCTAAATGGGGCCTATGCACCCTGGCCTCAAATCCTTGGGTGAGGGGTCTGGCCCCTTGGGGTTCAGGGCCAGGTCATGGAGGAACCAGAGTTCTGGGGTGCCTCCTTCCTGTCGAGAGAAACTGGGCTGGCCGGGCTGACAAGTCCAGCGGCATAGCCGAGCTGACACTCATCTGCAGCATATAACCCACTTCATGGAGCCCCGAACGTCGTGCTCGAGCACTCGGAACTCCTGCCACCTCTGTCCCCTGCCCAGCGGGCACTCCACCAGGCCAAGACCATGAGGCAGGTGCTAGCCGCGGTCCTGCTCCTGCTGCTGCTGCGGTCCGGTGAGTCCTACAGATTGCAGGAGAGTCCTACAGGTCCTACAGGTCTGTCCTGCCAGCAGCTGTAGCCAGTCCCCACTCCCTGGCTAGGCTTGGGGCTGCAGCACTGGCCTCCTCTTCTTCTCGCAGGAGGAAGGTTCCAGACATCCCACCTGGGGGAGTGAAGTGGGGAAGGCAGCGTGGGTGCAGGCCTGCGAGGGCCCTGAGGCAGTGACCCGGGCAGGATCCACCCCCACCCGCACCCCCACCCCCGCTCCCACTGCCTTGGGCAAGCAGGGCCAAGCTCTGGGCTTGGCACTCCGCTTCCTCTCGTCTTGGTCTCTCCCGTCTCCAAGGCACAAGCACAGGGCTGCCTGGGTGCAGGATCTGAACTCAAGACTGCTGGCCTCCAGCCCAGGGCCAGTGTCCGCAAGGCCAGGAAGTGTGGCCAAGCGTGGCCTGAGCCAGGGAGCCACGGAAGGCTGGGGGCGCTTAGCAGGGCATGGGGGAGGGGTGCAGGCAGGAGGAGACGGGGGCGGGGGGCGGCTCCTGCACCCGGGCCTCTCTCCCAGGCCCCAGTGAGGGTGAGCAGGTGTCAGCCAGGGGCCTCACCTGCCAGGCCCCTCCCAGCTGGGCAGGCTGTTCTCTGCTGGAGAAACTCTCATGCATTCCTGGGCCCGCCTGGCCTGCCCAGCCACCTCCTCACTTCCGTGTCCTCAAGTCACCTCTCAGGGCCCGGCCGTCAGCCTGGGCTGCAGCCCTGCCGGGGCTCCAGGCTTCCCACAGGGGAGGAGGCACCTCGGTGGGGAGGCCCCAGACTCCTTGGGTTCCGCAGGGCCCCCCAGGCCTCGCTGCCCTGCCTTCCTCCCCTGGCACCAGGATAACAGCGTTCTTTGAGGGAGCTCATCTCTGCCAGGGTGTGTAACCCTGTGATTACTCCTGGTGGGTAGAGTAATCGAGGTCATTGCCAAAGTGCAAACAGCGGCCTGCACTTGGCTCTCCAATAGCTGACACCAGAGGCCTGAACTCCTTCAGCACCATCTTGGCCTCTCATCTCTGGCTGTTCCTCCTAAAGCCTTGGGCCTCTCCTGCCTCCACAACCAGATACAGGAGCAGAAGGGCCCTGGATCCAGAGGAGGGGGCTGACACCCCGCTGGCTTACCCAGCCCCAACAGGACGCCCACCCTGCCCAGCCTGGGTCTCCACATCGCTCTTCCCCAGGAAGTCCTGCTCCCACTGTCCCACTTATATATTCCCTGGGCTCAGGCTCCCAGGATGTGGGCCCTGCTTCCACAGAGATCCTGAGCTCATGGGTGAGATGAGATGAGATGACAATTCCACCCCCAGGGCAAGGTGGGCAGAGCTCTGTGGGGCCAAGTGGGAAGACAGAAAGCTCAGGAAAGGGAGCCAGGCTGCCCAGACAGTACAATCAAGGAGGGCTGCCTGGAGGAGGGGGAAGAATTTCAGTTAGGGTTAGCACTCTGGATTAGGATCTGGATTAGCACTCTCTAGAATCTGGATTTAGACCCAGGAGGAAAGCGGTGCTGTGAACAAACATTCAGAGGCAGGAAAAGTGAAGTCAAAGTCTCTTAGTCGGGTCTGATTCTTTGTGACCCCGGGACTGTAGACCACCAGGCTCCTCTGTCCGTGGAATTCTCCAGGAAAGAATACTGGAGTGGATAGCCATTCCCTTCTCCAGGGGATCTTCCCAACCCAGTGATCGAACCTGGTTCTCCTTCATCACAGATGGATTCTTTACCATCTGAGCCACCAGGGAAGCTTCAGAGGCCGGGGGCTCAGTCCAAACAAGAAGCCGAGGTGCATCAGGCTGGGATGCAGAAGCCTGAAGAGCCTCAGTGGAAGGGTCTGCTAGGCAGGGTGTGAGTGCCCTTGATCCCAGGCGTGGACAGTGGATCCACACACAGGAGCGGGGATGGCTGTGGGGAGAACCTGGGCAAGGCTCTGGGAAAGCCCCACAGGGAGGGAAAAAGCCAGCCGGGGCGTTTCAGCTTCGTGCAAGAAGCAAGAGCGCAGGGTCTGGGGTTGTCAATCTGACTAAATCAGATTATACTAAGACGAGGGGCTGGAGGGAATGTCCGCCTGGGGCACGTGTGCATTTTTAAAGGGCCCCTTGTTGACACAATCAGTGTCTGGGCAGATGTCTTGCTGGCCTGGGCTGACTGCCCTCACCCCCACGCATCTGTTGGCGCCTCTACCTGGAAGAGTGGCTGGTCCTGCCTGTGCCTGCCCACTCCTCTTGGCCCATGCTCAGCACCCTCTGCAACTGCTTCATCATCCACCCCCCAGCACTGGAGAGTGTGCCCCTCAGCTGGAAGAATAGGGTCCTGTCAAAACCCCCAAGGTCACAGAGGGGTGTGGCTCAGTCCAGCCATTTCCTGCCCGGCCCCAGGGCCCCTCAGCCGCCTGGGACTGGTTACTGGGGCTGGGGTGTCGGAGGAGTGTGAAGTGGGAAGAGGCTGTCCTGACCCCCCAAGCTCTGATCAGATCCACCCCAGTGACCAGATCCATAAACAGGGCTCTCTTTATGGGGTGGGTTACCTGGAGCTGCGCTGGCACTGGTTGAGACTGTTGGCCTGGCTGGGGTCTCCGAGCTGGAGTGGAGGGGCCTGTCAAGGACAAGAGGCAGGCCCTGTGCCTTGTCCAGAGACTGGGGGACAGTGGTCCCGGGGAGAGGGGTCCACTTCCAAAGAGTGCCCCCCGCCCTTCGCCCCACTGTCCCTCACACGGGCAGGGGTGCGGGGCCCGGCAGGGCTCTTGGGGCCGCCTGTGAGCTTGGCAGAACACCTGAGGGGCTGGCACCTGGGAATCTGGGATCTTGGGAGGACTGATGCATGACCATCGTCTGGCCTCTCTACTCCCCTGAGATGAGTGAGACTCGAGTGGCTGGGCGGGCAGGCAGACGTGGAGCCTTGCTCACTTGTCTGGCCCCTTATCCCAGCCAGCCCCAGGCTGGAGGAGGGGGTTGGGGGGAGGCCCCACAGCCCCTTGGCTGAAGGCCACATCCTCCGCAGAGCTTCCAGATGAGGATGAGTGTGGGGTGTGGAGGGAAAGCCCTGGTGGGGTCCAGAAGAAGCCCTCTTGCCCCAAATGGGAGGGTCAAGCCCTGACGGGGTCCCCTCCCTGGCCTTTCTGATTGGTCCTGGCCCACAGCCTGGCCTGTGCACACCATGGGGGCACATGGGGGACCTGTGGCTGAAGGCTGCCAGCCTCTCCTGCCAGGTGCCCGGTGGACGGTTCTGCGGAGTCCACAGGAGGCTGGGTGTGCAGCAGAGGATGGGCTATGCTGACCAGTCGTTGGAGAGGGGAGGAGCAGACTGCAGCTTGGGCAAAGTTGGCTGATCACCCTCTTTTTTCTCATTTTCAGGGACTCGGGGAGGCGAGGCACTGAACGGTAAGCATTCAAGGCCTTCGGGTAGGGGGACAGGAGTGGGCTTGGTTGAGATCTCTGAGACTGGCCAGGACCCCCTCCCTGGTGAGACCCATAATGAATGGGCCCAGCACGGGAATCCCACAGTGGGGAAAACTGGGGAGCCTAGACAGGAGTTGCGGGGTGGAAGGGGAAGGTCCGGGAGCCCATTTGTCAGGCCGGGGGTGTGGGGTAAGACCTTAACCGTGTTATCTCACCCCCACCACCCAGAGGGTCAGGTGTCACAGGTGAGGGGCAAGGGGCCCACAACCCACTGTCGGAGGCTGACTGATGCCCAGGCCTCCGACTTAGGCCTAAGGTCCTGGAGTGGGTCAGGGACAGGAAAGCCAGGGAGTGAACAGGATAAGAAAGCTTGAGTGTGGGTTTGGGGGTGGGAATCACACCTGAGGGGATGGGCCTCCAGGGAGCGCCCCCCACCCCCGCCTCGGCTCTGTTCCCCCAGCCTGCGGCCGCCCGCGGATGCTGAACCGGATGGTGGGCGGGCAGAATGCCTTGGAGGGCGAGTGGCCCTGGCAGGTCAGCATTCAGCGAAACGGAAGCCACTTCTGCGGGGGCAGCCTCATCACGGACCGGTGGGTCCTCACCGCCGCGCACTGCTTCTCCAAGTGAGTCGACTGCGCCCCGCACTCCGCTCCGGGGGCACAGATCGTGCGACGGAACCGCCCCCTCCCCGCGCGCCGTCCGCAAACGCCGGGCTTCAGCACCGCGGACAGCGCCGGCCCGCGGACAACGGCGGTGCGGGGCGCCCAGGCCGGGCCCCCACGGCCCGAGAGAGGCTGCGTCTGCGTCATCTGACCCTTCCCTGCCAGGGCTCCCTTTGGGTCCAGCCTCGGGGCCAGCTTCCAGCAGCAGCCCCTGCTTCCGGGCTCTTGCTGCCCCCAGCCCAACTGGGAGGGGTCCATTTCCCCCGGGGGGCTCACAGTGAGGTGCTTTCCCAGATAGGCCGCCCCTGCTGCTGGCCGCAGGGTCCTCCTGTTGCCTGCCTCTCTTCCTTGTCTCCTCCCACACCTCAAATCCAGACACTCCCTTCCTGATTGGGGCTCTGGGCACAGGTGGACGAAGCAGAATGGCCATTCCTCCTCCTCACTCTGAGGTCACCTACACTGGCCCTAACCAAAGGACCAAGCTACCCAAACCCTGCTTCCACACCATGACCTGCCTGGTCCCAAGCCTTCAGGGCTGCCTAGGCATCTCAGCTCTCTCCATGCCACAGCTCTTGCAATTCTAAAACCTCACATCTCAAGTTCAGAAATCCAGGCTCAGAGTGAGCAGGTCACTTGCCTCAGGCTGGGCCCCGGTGGGTGATCATCTCCTTCGACCCCCACAGACAGCCTTTCAGGTGGGGACTGTTACTGTCCCCATTTTACAGACAAGGAAACGGAGTCACAGAGAACTTGCTGGGTGACTTGTGCGAGGTGGCTGGGCTGGCCAGGGTGGAGCTGGGAATTTAAAGCTGCTTGGGGTTTACACCCTTTCCCACCTCATCTCTTAGTACACCCCCCTGGAGAGTGTGCTCCGGAAGACAAAATGTAGACTGAGCTGTCAGCATCCTGGGGAGCGGGGAGGAAGTCCGACTCCTCCCTACTTCTCATCTCCACTTAACTTCCGCTGACGCCTCCCAGGCCGCCTCACACCGGGTCTCTACTCTCCCACCAGCACCTCTGAAACATCCCTGTACCAGGTCCTGCTGGGGGTGCTGCAGCTGGCGAGGCCAGGGCCACACGCCGTGTATGCCCGGGTGAAGCGGGTCGAGAGCAACCCCCAGTACCAAGGCATGGCCTCTAGCGCCGACGTGGCCCTGGTGGAGTTGGAGGCACCTGTGACCTTCACCAACTACATCCTCCCCGTGTGTCTGCCTGACCCCTCAGTCGTCTTTGAGTCGGGCATGAAGTGCTGGGTCACCGGCTGGGGCACCCCCAGTGAACAAGGTACTAAGGGCAGGGCAGGGAGAGAACAGGTGGCGGGCCTAGAGAAGGCAGCCTGGGGGCCGCCCTGAACCAACCATCTTCTGTTCAAACTGCCGCACGTGTGTTAGTCGCTCAGTCGTGTCTGGCTCTGTGACCCCATGGACTGTAGCCCGCCAGGCTCCTCTGTCCACGGGGTTCTCCAGGCAAGAATACTGGAGTGGGTAGCCATTCCCTTCTCCAGGGGATCTTCCCAACCCAGGGATCGAACCCTGGTCTCCCGCACTGCAGATAGATTCTTTACCGTCTGAGCCACCAGGAAGGCCCACAAGATCTCTACTCAAATGGGTGGAGTAGGTATGGGAAAGGGCAGCAGACACAGGAGCAGGGGCCACAGGGAACAGAAAGAGCCCAGCCTGGTGGTGGGGGGTGGGAAGAAGGAACTCTGTCCTACAAAGCCTCCAGCCAGAAGAGAAGATCTAAAAACACAAGAGAAAAGCAGGTGGGATAGAGCTGCGGTTCTTGAGAACCAGGGCCTGGGGCCCTCGGTGAGAATGTCCCCTGAGCCGCACCTGGTATCTCCCCTCCGCAGACAGCCTGCCCAAACCCCGGACCCTGCAGAAGCTTGCCGTGCCCATCATCAGCACGCCCAAGTGCAACCTGCTCTACAGCAAGGATGCAGAGTCCGGCTTCCAGCCCAGAACCATCAAGGACGACATGCTGTGTGCGGGCTTCGCTGAGGGCAAGAGGGACGCCTGCAAGGTGGGCACTGGGGCGGGGTGGGCCGAGGCTGAGCCCTAGTGCCTGGGCCCCAGGCGGAAACCAGCCCACCTGGGACAAGGGACAAGGCCCAGGAGGTGGACCTGCAGGGCCCAGACCAGAGCTATGCATTCGACCAGCTGGGAAAGCAGGTTCCTGGGTTCTACCTGGGGGAGTCAGCCAGTGGGTCTGTGGCGGGACTCAGGAAGCTGCATCTTTAAGACACTTCTCTGAGGTGATTCAGGGTGGGTAGTGTGGCAATGCTAGAGAAATGGGCACTCCAGGCTGGAAAGGAAGGGCTGCAGGGGCTGGGGTGTCCTGGGCAGAGACGAGCGAAGGGAGACAGGCGCGGGCACTCAGCCGTGCAGCTGCGGAGCCCGGCTCTCCGGCCCGCGTGCGCTGACACAGGTACCTCTGCTTCGGCCGCAGGGAGATTCCGGGGGCCCCCTGGTGTGCCTCGTGGGCCAGGTGTGGCTGCAGGCAGGGGTCATCAGCTGGGGCGAGGGCTGCGCCCGGCGGAACCGCCCAGGTGTCTACATCCGGCTCACCTCCCACCACGACTGGATCCACCGGATCATCCCAGAGCTGCAGTTCCAGCGCGCAGGGCCAGGCAGTGCCCAGAAGCGGGACCCCCGGACCCGGCAGCCCCTTGGTCGGAACTCCGCACGCTACCCGGCCGCCTAAGCCGTCCTGGTCCTCGCAGCCCTGCTCGCCTTGCTCTGAGCCTTGCTCGGGCTGGTGGGCAGCGGCCGCCCAGGTCCAAGGTGTACATTTGTAAATAGCCCTCCAGTTCCCCCTCCTCTCAAGTTCCCGCTTATTTTTATTTATGTTCACTCTCCAATAAAGACCCAACCTCAGGGCTGGCTGCTTGGGTGTGGCCCCTCGGGGCAGGGCGTCTGGTGCTAGGGAGGGGTGTGGGGGCGAGGCTCCACACTGAAAGCTGGATGTCACCCAGCCCCACACAGGCGGCCTCCCCGCTTCCCCCCCGCCTGTGTCCTTGCCAACCTGGTTGTCACCATGTGTCACCAACGGGTACCCAGGGGTGGCACTGGGGGTGACCGACACTGGCAGGGGGGCCCAGCAGAGCTTTGGAGGAGGGGGGCTCTGCAGGGCATCGGGGAGCAACCCTCACTGCCTGTTGGACTCGCCCAACAACTTCCCTTGGTGACGCACTAAGGCTAAGACAGGGGGCTGCTCCTGGCGCCCCAGGGCCCCTTGAACCCCAGTTTCCTTTCCTCCACGCCCTCCCTCCCTCCGTGTCAACCTGAATCTGAAGTTTTGGGGGGTGGGGGGCTGGAGTTGGGGTCCACACCAGCTGGGAGATGTTGGACAAGCCACTGGCCCCTCTGAGCCCGTTTGTCTCCTGTGACCCTGGGCAGCACCTCCACCAGCTTCCCGGGTCACGGCGTGGTCGGTAAACTCGCCTGAGCGTACGTCAGGCAAGGCCCCACACCCACCTGGAAGCACCCGGGGACCCTGCAGACCCAACAGCCCAGCAGGCTTAACCGCCCCCAGACCCAAGGATGCAGGGGTGGGCAGGGCCCTCCTGGAGTCCACACACTGCTGGCCAGGCTCGGATGGTGTCACACAGAAGAGGGAGGCCCAGGCCACGGAGGGCGGGGCATGGAGGTCGGTGGGCCAGGCCCCCAGGAGACAGGCCTCAACAGCTCCCTTGGCTGGGACCCCCTTCTCCCCCTTGCTCCATGTTTAGGGTTCAGATCGTTTGCCGGAGTGGTTCATGGTTTCTGCGAGGATCCCTGGGGATTCCCTGCCACAGCACCCCTGCCCGTTTCACTGCCCCTCCCGCCCCTTGTCCCACCAGCCACCCCACCCCACTCCCTCCCGGCCAGGGAATCCAGCAGGCGCAGAGCTCAGGCCCGCAGCTCACTCCGACCCCATCACGGCCGCAACGGTAAGGCTGTCCCCGGAGGCCGCCCCGGGTTCTCTGCCTGGCCTGTGTGTCCACAGCAGGCCTGCAGCCAGCCAGTCCACTCCCCGGTGTTGGCCGATTCCCGAAAGGCAGCAGCTTCTCGCCCTGCTCAGTGAACATGGGTGGACGAGAGTCCTGGGAGGCCTGGGCCTTGCACGCTGCACACATATGCCCACATGCCCACACAATACACGTGCACCCACGCGCACACACCAGTTCACATTCACGTGTACACGCACACACATGCACACTCACGCACAGAGAAACACACATGCAAGCACGTGCATGGGCCCAGCTGGCTCGGCCGGTGCTGGGGGAACGCAGGCCCGGCTGTTTATGGAACGAACCCGTAAGCACTTAGCAGGCACCGGCTGCGGCCCGACCCTGGGGACGGAGGCAGGAAAACACACCACGTTCCTGTCCGCTCCTCTGCCCAGGCGTGCTCTTGGCAGGCAGGGAGCGCTGCCCAGTGGCTCCGGGGAGCGGCCCCGGGCCGTCTGCGAGCTCCTTCTCCAGAGCAGACATGGGCTCTGAGGCCTCGGGGGAAGTGGGGTGGGGCAGCAGGTGCAACGAGGCCTGACGGGGAGGTGGGGGGGAAGGCAAGGCTGTGGGCGTCCTGAGTACAGCCCCAGGTGCTGGGAGCAGGGGCTAGTCTAGGTCCTGCCGCCGTGGAGAGGCCACCCTGCCCGGGAGAGTAGACTCCAGGTCCTGCCATGGTGGGGTCAGAGGAGGGTGGGGCAGCCCACCTGCCAGCTCTGTGGAGAGAGGCCAGGGTAGGGCCATGTGGGGATCGGGGAGCACCAGGCTCCCCTTGGAAGTCCTGCCACCCCATCTCCGCCTCCCCCTGCCTGCTATCCCAGCTTTCTGGGTGCCCTGGGGTCTCCTTTACCCCACCAACCTCCTGCCTCTGCCACGGGGCGGGGGTCTGCTCAGGGTCCAGTGGTCCTAGGGGAGGAGGGGCACAGATGTCAGGACAGCTGAGCACCCCGGGTGCCCCCCGCACCAGGCTGGAGGGGCAAGGCTGCGGTCCTCGGTGGGCCCCAGGGGGTGGCCCTGCGACTCCAGGGCAGGTCCCCCACGACCTGGGCTCCCAGACACTGGCCCCACCCAGACCCAGGCAGACACTCAAGGAGACGGGAGGGGGAGAGACTTTATTGACGCCGTTCACAGTGAGCTCAGAGCTGTGAAGTGTGGGTGGCAGCGTGCCCCCAACTGCCCCACCCCGTCCTGAGGACCCAGCACAGGCCCCTGACCGCAGGCCCCAGACTGGACCACCATCTCCTCTTGGCCCTGTGCTCAGACAGGAGACGGGCACGCGTTGCAAGACCAGCTGCTCTGGGGCGTCTCCAAGCGCCTGTGGGGCAGGGGGGCCTGGAGGCAGGTCCAGCTTTGCTGTCGGCCTCAGGCAGCTGGGAGGTGCCAGGTTTAGTCTTGCAGAAAGCAAACTCCTTGGAGAATCTTAAGTCCTCCCCATGTGCCCCGCTGTACAGGGCACACCTGGAGCCCCACTCCCACCCTCTGGCAGGGAATTCCCACTAGAGCTGAGTGCGTGCTGGAAACACGACAGGCAGCTGGTGAGACCAGCCTCTCAGGGTCACAGACGTCCTAGCCCAGCCGGGGCAGCTGTCCAGGGAACCGCCCCAAAGCCTGAGGAGCCGCCACCAGGGGGAGCCGGAGAGCCTGTTGGGGGGGACACCCAGGGAACTTCAGGCAAATGTCTCTGAAGCTGGTGCTTCCAGCCAGGGAGAGACACGCGCACATGCTTGACTCAGTGCGGCATCGGCACTTTTTAAACGATTCCACAAGAACCAGGTGAGGCGGCGAGGGCTGGCCGGGCCGTGGGGTGGGGGTCAGACTGGACAGGGACCCAGGCAGCCAGCAGAGCTGCCATGAGCCCAAGGTGGTGCTTCCACGGCAGCGGCTCTTCCGTACACTTTAAGACACGAACAGCTGTTCTGCTCAGTCATAAATACACAATTTTATTTGCTATTTTCAGGGGAAACTTAGGCATTAAACTGTAAGGTGATAAAATACGGATACCTAAAAAAGTACAAAAGTATAAATATCCCCTTAGAATAAATTTTAGTGAATTAAGTCTTAATATCTTTAAATTAAAAAAACAAACAAACCACAAGCCTATCTATTATCTCAAGGTCACAAATCAAACGACGCGAAGCAGTCAGCGGCGCCCCACGGTATCCCCGAGGCTCCAAGGGGAGGGAGGGTCTCGGGGCCGAGTGTGCCCATGGAAAGGTCAGTGTGAAGCCAAAAACGCTGAACCACGCACAAGAGACCTTACAAAAGGAGGTAAGTCCTAGTGCTGGAGAACTTGGTTCATCAGGTAATATTGGCAAAGGAGAAGAGGGGCAGGCGAGAAGCCTCCGGTAGCGTCTGGAGCCAGGAAGGTTGGCATCCGGACGGGATGGGGGGCACAGGTCCCCGACCCGCTGGGGAAGGTCAGCTCTCAAAGCGCGCAGACAGCCGTCCTCAAAGGAATCCGATCCGGCAGCTCCAGCGTCAGGCAGGGGCTGGCCATGCAGGCTCCTCCCCAGCGCCCCAGAAATGTCAGAGAACTGCATAGTTACACGAGCGCGTGAGCCGGCAGAGGCTGTCCGTGTGCGCTGTCAACACCCGACCTCCAGCGTGGCCTGGAGTCTCAGCTCCGGGAGCCCGTGGACAGGCCTCCCGCCCCGCCCTCCAGCCCAGGCGAGAGCAAGGCACTGCGGGGCGCCGGCTGCCCCCGCGCCCCCGGGCGGGCCAGACGAGGCAAACTCGTCCCTCCCTTTAAGTGAGGGGACAGGTCCGCCCAAAAGGCAGCAGCACTTTCAGGCGCCTCTAGGAAGCGAAAGCACTGGCAGTCTGTCCATACGGGGAAAGAAAGGACGCCACGGTCTCGTCTGGAAACTACAAACGGAGAAGCCTGGGTCGGCCCGGCCGGGTCAGGCCCAGGAAGTAGTGAACATGCGGAGGCCGGGAGAGACCACCAAGCCGTCACGTCTGGGAGGCACAGCAGACCCCCTGCCCCAAGGACCAGGGTGGTCAGAGGGCACCCAGAGCCCAGGGCACTGTGCCCACCCTCCTACCAGCAAGGCCCAGGCTCCACTACAGACTGTTTATGTAGCACCAAGAACGCAGTCCTTGAAATGATCTTCGGTGATGTAAGGGCCAGTTCAGGAGCCCTGCCTCGGGCCCGAGCGGCACTTGGGAAGCCGAGCGGAGGTCCCGCAGAGATGCCCGCCCAGCAGGAGCTGCCTGCGAGCAGTGACGCCTGGCTTCGGACAGCTGGTCCCGTCTCTCACCACCCACCTCAGAGGCAAAAAAAGCATTCACACCCAGATCTCTAGAGAAATTGTCAAAAGCAGGTTTCTTCTCATGGCCAAGCTTCCTCGACGTGGCGGATCATTGCGTCTTGGGAAAAGGTAAAACGTCTCTTCAGCTTCAACAGTGTGTTCCTCACATCCTCGAACCCCGTTCTTGCAAAATCTGAAAATGCCAAAGGCAGACAGTGAGGACTCAGGCCGTGAACAGAAAGGCAGCGTTGCGGGCTGCGGCCCGGGAAGCAATGGACACGTGGAGGCTGCGGGAAACCACCGAGTGACCACACTCGAGGCAGTCGCAGGCCTGTCTCCACGGCGCCTCCGGGGCCGCCTGAGACTCACCAGCGCGGCCCCGGGGGACAGTTCCTCACCAAGGCCCAGAGGACCCCAGCCGCATCTCCCGCAATGGCCTCCCAAGGGTGGGAGGCTCCCCCCTCCCAAGGGTGCCAGCGCCCACCTAGGGGTTAACTGCCCCCAAACCTTGATTTTCTCTCCAGCTCAGCTTGGTCCAGGTGGAAGACACAGGTGTGCGACCAGGGCCCCCACCCAACCGGCCCTCATTTTCCTTCCATGCCCCACTGCAAACCACACCCCTCCACCTGGCCCCCCAGGCCTGCCCTGTCACCCCCTCGTCCACACACTGCCTGGCTGAGTCTTGTCTTCTGTAACCAGACCCTTGGCCTGGGGGGCCGGCTCCCTCCTTGTAACCAGACAGGGCTCTGGGACACATCCCTGACCCCAGGTACCAGGACAAGAAGGCCACTGCCCAGCCAGGCCGACCCAGCCCAGGCCAGAGCAGTAAGATGACCTTCCTTGCGACCTCACTGGCAGCGAAAGAGGCCTCCTGGGGGCACTTTCCACTTGTGTTTCGGAGCTGAGAGAGATACGGCCCTGAGAAGAGGTGCTGAGCCCTGGATCCCCCGAGCTCGGGCGGCGCCTGGGAGGGTGAGCTCACACGGAGGCTGGTCAGGGGAGGCCCTGCGGGCACGGGCAGACTGCGGTCTCAAGGCCAGGGGCTCCCCACCGGCACAGCCGCCTGGGGCAGCCTCTCACGTCCCGCGGGCGTGCTCCAGTGACTCAGGAGAAGGTCCAACTGTCCAGCCCACCTCGACAGCCCCCGCCTGCCATGGCGTCCGACAGCTCCAGGCCTCCAGGCCGCCCTCCTGCCCTGCCTACCACCAGCCGCCAGGGAGGTGCACCTTCTGCCGGGCTGGGGGTGCAACGGGCTGAGGGCCCCTCCTCAGGCTGGACGGGGCAGGCCCCCAAGTTGGACTTGCCTGCTCACTGGGAAAGGCCTGGACGGGGACGTGGCCTGAGAATAAGACCTGGGGCGATCTCAGGAGGGCCTGCGGCCCTGGCCCCATGGCAGTCTGAAGGAAAAGCTGGAGTCTGGGGGGCCGCGAGCCACCTACTCCATGGAGTCCAGCAGGGCAGCGGGCATCTGAGATTGCAGGACTGAGACATGGGAAGGTCGAGCGGGCTGGGAGTGAGGGACCGTGCGGGAGGGAGCAGCCCGCTGCAGCCGGAGCCCCAGTATTGTCTGCACATGAGGGCAGAGACCTCGCCTGGGAGCTGTGGCGGGCACAGCCCGTCTACCCAGACGGGCTCTCACCTCAGCCGCCGCTGGCAAGAAGGCCTGAGCCAGCTCGCGGGAACAGAGCAGGCGGAGCCCGGTACATGGTAGGGCCCCCGAGGGCCGGGCTGGTCCAGGTCCAGGGCAGCACCCCCAGCGATCCACACCCGGAGTCAGGGTCTCCTGCAGGCACCCGTGACAGCCGTAACGGGGGTGGTGCTGATAGAAGCCCCGCCTCCTCCGGGAGGCTGGCTCCTCTGCGCTCCCGCACCCCCATTGCGGTTCACCTCCGGCCGGGCTGAGGCTGAGCTGAGCCCAAAGGGGCGGTCACTCCAAGCTGAGGCGGGCCCTACCCGCAAACTGCACGCCTGACTTCAGGCTGAGAAGAGGGAAGTGAGAAACGAGTGTCAGGACCGTCACAGCTAACGGTCATCGCATCTATCCGGCATGTCCCTTTTCTTGGTCCACGTGGCCGCTGCAAAGTTTAAAACGACAGCTGGAGCCCGCGCTGCACGGGCCCAGACCAGGCCCTGCAGACTTTGCTCAAAGGGCCAGGCGGCAGACACCGCACAATCTCCAGGTCAAGAGGCACACTGAGGATATTATGTATTCGTACAACCACCAGAAAAACCACCAGTAACAACGAAGAAGCCATTCCTGGCCCATGCCCCCAGACCAGACCTCAGGGCTTGGGGGACCCTGGGCGACGCTGGCGCCCAGCCCCTCTGAGCTCCACTTCCGCTGGCAATGCAAGGGGGCAAGCCTGGCGCTCCCTGCTGATCGGGTTCTGGCCAGGAGGAAGCAGGGGCCTGATGAGCAGCAGGGCTGAGGGGCACCCCAGGGTCTCCCAAAATGGCCAACCGGAGGGTTGGCACAGACCCCTGTCCACCAGCAAGCCTCATGAGGCGCAGGGAGCAGGGCATCAGGGCCCACCCTCTGAGGCACAACACTGACTCCTCAGCCCTGAGCCAGGGGGTGGCTGGGACAGGGTGGGGAGACCGTGAAGCTGGGGCTGCGTGTCCCCGGGAGGCACAGGCCCGAGGCCCAGCTGCACCCCCAGGCAGATACACACAGCGCCCGGGGGCCCTGGCCAAGGTCCCACCCCAACGTGGGCATCCTTCGGGGGACACAGAGCCCCGCTCCCGGACAGATTGGCGCGGGTACTGAACACGGAAGGGCCTCTGTCAACTACAGGTGCGGGGCAGACACAGCGTGGGAGGCGGGGCTCAAGGAGGCGCAGGCGCATGGTCAGTTTTGAGGGCGGCAGGCTCACCGTGACATTTACACTTAATCTGAGTCACTGTCACCGGGACCCGTGTCCTCGTCGTCACTCTGGCTCAGCACATGGCGGGCGGCAGGGAGGAGAAGAAGAGAGGGCGCGTCAGTGCAGGCGGGGTGGGGGGCGGGGGGCGCCCACCCTTCAGTGCGGGCAGGGCGGGGGCAAGGGAGCCCACCCAGACGGGCCAGACTCCTCGGAGCAGCCATGCTGGCCACAGTGGAGCGAGCCACGCTGTCCCTGGGTCCCTGAGGCTGCAGAGTTCTCCTTCCCTCCACGTTGTGAAGCACTGGGCCAGGCCCAGAACCTGGCCGTTACCTTCAGCTCCTGGGAGGCCATGACCTCCAGGACACAGGGTGGGGTCAGCTGGCCAGGGGGCTGGAGGTTGCGATCAGGCACATGGGCGATCGATCACTGATCCATGGATCAATCATGTCTACCTAACCAAGACCCATAGACTGGCTGGACATAGGTTGGGGGTGCGTGCCTGGGGGCAGGGCCCCGTGGCCCCAGGGGCACCTCTGTGAACTCCAGGGGCCCACTTTCTGGCCTCCGCCCCACACCCGCTCTGAGCTTCCTGTGCAACGCATGCCTGACCCTGGCACCTGGGCCCCTTGTCCGGCTGCCCCGCCCCCACTCTCTCAGGTCACTTCTCCCGAGACGTGTGTGTGGGGGAGGCCAGCTCCAGCCGCGGCCCAGGGAGGGGCAATCATGACGGGGCCCCCGGACCTCACGGCACTGCTCCCACCAGGCCACACACAGGCGCCCCCGACGACACCCCACCTGGCGCCCACGGCTTCCCATAGCTCTGAGGCCCCCTCTGCTACCGCCCCCATTTAGAAGCTACTGTGGTGACCACACTCCAGGACCAGGTATTTCTGGAGAGAGAAACAAGGCCGCGCTTCCACTGGCAAAGGGATCTGGGGTCACGCCCGGAGCTCCGGCGGCACAGACTCGTCCTCCCGCAGCTGAAAAGCACCTGAGGGAGATGAGCCTGATGGTTGCCTGGGGAGCTCGGCTACGCGAATTTTTCAAATTCAGAAATAAAAGCTGCTAAAAATAGACAACTTACAAAGAGCCCTGCAAACACTCAGGGAGACGAGGCTCCTCTAGAGGCTGGGGCTCTGGGGAGGTGGGCCGACTCTGAGCCCGAAGCCCCACCCCAGGCAGGGCATCAGCACTCCTCACCTCCGGACCCTGGTAGAGCCCCTGGCGAGGAGGCGCCTGCAGCCCTGGAGGAGGGGCACGGTCACCACGGACTGTGGGCGTGCTGACCCTGTGGTCCGTCCCGAGCCCACACCTCCAAGGAAGACCCTGAAAGGCTCCCAGCAACAGTTCTAGGCCCAGAGCAGACGGGGTGCCCCTGGGCAAGCGTGTGGGGAAGGCCGGGGAGCCCCAGTTTTACATCATCAGGTAGAGCCCTTCCGACTCAGGCCTTTCCCATACCCCCTTAGAGCACCTCTGACGGGCACCTGAGCCTCCCGCAGGGCCGTCTGTGGGCCTGGCCTCACGGGCTGGCCGCCACGGAGCCCTGGGCCCCCGGAGCTGACTGCAGGGTCGTCCAGGCACCGCTTGGCCCACAGGTTCGGAAGTCCTGCCCATACTGATGCTGGACTCTGCACTGACAGACACATCTGGAGTCCTGACCCAGGACGAGCCCAGAAGACATGCCGTTAGAACCCGTCACCTCCAGGCAAGGGTAGCAACCACCCTGTCCGTTTTCACCGTGGCCGCACTTGAGCTGCTCTGGGGAGAAGTGCCCGATGGCCCACAGGGAGGGGCTGGTGCCGCGCCAAGAGCGTACTCCGTGGAGTTGAAGAATCACACACCTACCAGATCTGCCCCGTCTACTCCCACACCAGGGACAGAGGCCCTGCCCTCCAGCCTCAACGTCCCGTCCCCAGGAAAACATCAAGGAGAAGTGCAGCCCCCACCAAAGAGGGCACTTTCAGGAGCAGGCCGTGGGCAGGGGCAGTGAGGGCGGGGGCCTGGGTGTCCAGCAACCCCACGGCCCACGGCCCAGGGACGTCTGCGCCCTCTGTTCCCGAGTTTCGCTTCCGACATGCCTATGGAAAATGAGGGACAACAGAGCAGATGCACAGGGTGAGCGGGCGGCCGCGAAGCCCGCGAGGCTGCAGCACAGGGACGACGGTGAGCGGCGACGCGGGAAGGAGGGAGCCAGCCCGGCGGGCGGCGGGCACGGTGCACCCACCTTGGCCTTCTCGCTGGGCTCGCTGGCGGGGCCGTGTGGCGAGTTGTGCAGCTCCTTGGAGACCACACACAGGAACTCAGCCTGGTCCTCGCTGCCATAGTTGTAGGAGGAGCCGATGCTGACCAGCTGGGGGAGAGAGGGCCAATGGGACATGGGTTGAGAGCTGCCCCCAGCTCAGGACCAGCCCACCGGGAGGGAAGTCTTCGGAGACACCCAGCCGAAGAAGCTAGGGACAGGGTTCAGTCGAGAGACTTTTTATGAACTTACTGAAAACCCCGTCTCCAAAGGTCTAGGCTCAGGCTCAGATGCATGCGCGCGCACACGCATACACACACACACACACACACACACACAGCCATGCGGGACGGGCCTCCTGTGCTGCACATCCAGCTCCTCTGGGGGGTCCTGGCTGGGCCCACAGGGGACAAGCAGTGACCAGGGAGGGGAGTGTGGCGCTGGAGCTGGCAGCGAGCAGGCAGGGCGCTGGGGGCCCCTCAGAGCCGGGCCCAGGAGGGGGCTACAGTGCTCTGCCCTGTCCGTGAGCATGGGCCAGAGCACACGTGCGTGAGCACACTCGAGGGCGAGCCCCTCGGGGAAGCCAGGACTGGGGCTTCCTCACGCTGGGGCTGCTGACCGAGGAGCGGTTGAGGAGGGCTGAGCCGGCACCTTTCATGACGATTCACAGGGGCACCAAGAACAGTGTGATTATTTCAAAATACCCCCGAAAGGCGTCACCTTAACCAGGAGAGATGCCGGGAGCCCTTTAACTTCTCCCTTGGGTAGTCTACTCCAGGGGACACTCTGAGGAGCCAGAGGGGCCAGCGGGGTCATGGGGTTGTGAGGTCAAACCTCAGAGTCTCAGCCTGAGACACAGGCACAGGGACACTGAGCTTGTGGGGGCGCCGGCTACTCACAGGACACCCTGGCCGTGGGCAGAGGCCCCCAGGTAACGAACTGCAGGCCCCTGGCACGAGGGGCAATGTGCCCGCGGGACCGTCAGAGTGCTCTGGACGGGGCAGCAGGTGGGTGGGAGGAAGTGACTCAGCTCTCGTCCTTTCTCCCTGTGGTCCTGGCCAGGGCCTGCTGATGAAGCGAGCGGCTGGGTCGGCCAGAGTCAGCAGCGCTGCTCAGTCACGGGCAGGACAGGGCAGGAGCCCGCCGGGCAGCCCCCCAGGAAGGGCCCTGGTGCCTACAGCAGCACCAACAGCCTGGGGGGCCGAGGTGGACACAGGCCAGGGGGTGGGGGGTGGAGGACACACACACAGATACACACCCCCCCCCCATATACACAAGGATGGACACACACAGATACACACACACACACCTATACACACAAGGACAAACACACATACACACAGATATACACACATACACACACAGATATACACACACACACGGATGAACACACACACACACAGATATACACACACATACGCCTATACACACAAGGACGGACACACACACACACACACACACAGATATACACACATACACACAGATACACATACACACACAGATGGACACACACACGCACACACACAGAGAGATACACACACGCACCTATACACACAAGGACGGACACACACACACACACATAAACATACACACACAGATATGCACATATACACACAGACCTGTATACATAAGAACGGACACATACACACAGATACACACATACAGAGAGACATACACACATACGTACACACACACAGAAACACACATAGGTACACACATGCACACACACAGATACACACACGCACAGAGATACACACGTAAGTACACACATGCACACAGATACACATGGGCACACACAATCACGCACACACACAAGCACACACACGTATATACACACAGGCACACAAAAACACATGCACACACGTGTATATACACAAGGACACAGGTGTACACGTGCACACATGTACACACACGGGTACACAAGTACACACAGAAGCACACACATGTATATACTCAAGGACACACGTATACACACACGAGCACATCTCTACGCACACATGTAGAGATGCCACAGAGAAGCCCAGGGAACAGTCGTACCACAAAGAAGTGAGTGGACGAGGAAAGATAACTGTGGAGTGAAGACTGGACAGTGGGACCCTAAGACCGACTCCTGCCGCCACCAGCCCCGCGCCCACGACGATCCAGCCTGGGCTGGCACAGGTTGCTGCTGGTGAGAGGCGCGGGGGACACTCTGGGGACCGAGCTTCCAGGAACTGCAGGCCGCCTGACGCCTCATTACTGGTCCCTGGGGCCGGCTGCCCTGAGCACTGGGCAGGGCCTTGGTAATCAGCAGCTTCACTGCCCTGCAGGCTCAGAGGCCTTTACCTGCTCGAACTTCCAGCCATCGGACATGGTGGAGACCATCTGCGTGAGCTCCTCCTCTTGACACTGCAGGACACGGTACACGTGCTTCAGCGGCACCTGCAAGAGCAGACACGGGGGAGTGTTCCCACGCCGAGGCCAAGCCGGGGACAGCCCCGGGCCCCGGGGAGGCCCACGGTCCCGCCCACCTCTCAGCCCAGGTCGTGACGCCCACAGGAACACCAAAGAAAACAAACATGCTGGAACAGCTACTGTCTTCTGCTTCCCCATCCGCCTCCAAAAATATTTCTATTTCTAAATTCCAAAATAAAATGAGTCATGTTCCTGAAACCCGAGAACACCTGTGGCTGGATGCAAACACATGAAGGCAGCCCTGCCTGCGCCCTGAGGAGCCTTACCAAGCGTCTGACCCCAGCAGCAGGACTGGCCTGGGCCCCGCCCTCGGAAGACAGCGCTCAGCTGAGCACGTGGCTCGGACAGGAGCCCGTGGGCCTTCCTGTCTGCGCACCCCCACCCCAAACTCCACCCAGCTCCACTCCCAGCCCGGGCCGCACTGCCAGAGCTCTGCCCTGACGCCACCCCAGGGACGGGGTCGCAGCCCCAGTGCTCTGGTCCCCACACAGCCCAAGAGCCTTCACTGGGGACACACGGAGGGCGCTGAGCGCTGCCCCGCCCGTGCGGGTCTCGCCCACGTCCCCACGGGGTGGGGGGTGTGACGGCACAGGCACAGAGGGCCGGGCCGGCCCAGTCACGGGCTTTGTCTTTGAGAGGGCTGGCAGCAGGGAGCCAGGCCGCACACTGGCCAGAGATGACTGTGGGGCCTGTGGCCGCATCACCTGCCCTCCCCCAGTCCCTGACCAGCCACCTGGAACGGCCGATCTCAGCAAGCTCTTCAGAGAGGCCGAGAGTGCCAGCCCTGGGGCTGCAGGGCCCTGGGGGGAAGCCCGGCTTGGGAGGCAGTGGCAGGGCGGTGAGAGGGTGGAGACTCTTAGGAACTCCGGCTCTCAGGGAAAGCGTGCACAGCAGCCCCGGGTGGGGGCCCAGGCAGGGGCTGCACTCTGCAGCCACCGCAGAGCCTGGCACCACGACAGGACCACTGCCGAGACCCTCAGGAGCCTGCCTCGGGGAAGGTGTCAGACAGCTGCCTCAAAACGCACTGGCCCAACAGGCAGTGGAGTGCCCGTGCCAGCTCCAGCACGGCTGACCGTGGCCAAGTGCAAACAGGTCCCATGTGGACTCCATGCCCTTGGGACAGGGTCAGCATCAAGAGCTGTCCACTGAGCCCTTCCTTCCAGATCAGAGCCAAGCCTGCTCTGCCTACACCCCCACCCCCATCCCCGTCAGCACCAGCCCACTGCCGGCTCCCCCAGGCTCCCCGCAAGCCTTCCAAGTGGGCCAAGGAGTTGGCCACCACAGGACCTTTGCACTTGCGGAGCTCTGCCTGCAACACCCGCCCCGAGACGGCTACACACACAGAGGCCCATGGAGGCCTCTTGCTTGTCCTCTGCCTCTCCTCACTGGCCAGGGCGCCAGCTGGCAGGCACTGCGAGAGGCGCCCGGAGGGCAAGGCAGGGCACAAGGACAGCTCCAGAGGAACTGGTCAGCTGGGAGAAGGGAGTGAGCCACGTCACCAAGCAGGTCTCGGAAGGGTTCTGGTGCCAGTCACCCATCTCACCTGTGATGTTTTGCTGTCTCGCTCTCTAATTTTGTCCTTGACGAGTTTTATTAGTGAGGTGATATTGTAAAATTCCGCTTCCTCCAATACCCCTAGGATAAAGAAAAATAACTAATTTCCACCAGATCAAATAAATGCTGTCTCTGCCCCGCAGTGAACCCAAGGCCCATGCACACATAAAACAGACAAAAACACACATGTATACACTAAATAGATGCTGCAGAAAAAGATGCAGACAGGTGGTCACAGGAGCAAGATGGGCCAGAATGAAGGAGGGAGCGGGCATAGCTTAACAAGCAAAACGGGGCCGAGCCCTGGGCTCTCAGGACACCTGGCTCCATGCCAGGAGCCGGAGCATGGCCAGTGTCTGCAGACACGGGCAGAACACAGAGCCAGCGGCCGGGCTGCCCCGGAGGGGAGCAGACCCAGGGTGGGCGATCCCGGGGACCCCAGGAGGGGCGTGGCCCCCAGGCAGTGTCAGCCAGGACCCCCAGAGAGCAGCGGGCCCCGAGCCAGAGCCGCCCTCCCCGAAGGACAGGGAGTGAGAGAGCCGCAGCCCCCAGCGGGCAGGCTGGGCCTGAGACGAGCATCTGCTCGGGAGGGAGCTGGGGAAGGAGTGGGGCTCCGCTCCCAGGGTTGGAGGGCCCCCACCGCCTGCCCCTCCCCCTCCGACTCACCTTCCTCTGCCAGGTCTTTGTTAATGACCAGCTTCCCATGTCTCAGGTAGTTCAGCACGGGCCCAAAGTAGGTGGGGTCTCTGTCGATTAAGTAGGCACCTGTTTCATCCTGCAGAGAGCAAGAGACAAGCTGAGCCCAGACAACAGGGTGGTTTCTGCAGCTGGCCACCAGGCCACGGCTAGAGGGGTCTCACCCACAACTGGCGCGTCAGCACTTGTGGCACTTCAGGGGACCCCAAGCAGCTTCGCCTACCTCAGCCACCCGCGGCTTCTGGCCCTGGCCCGTCACCACTGCAGGTGAAACCGAGTCTCAGCTCTGTGGCAGCAAGGTGACCGCCACTCAGAGGCAGGGGTGCCATGCACAAGACCTCTCTGCTCAGCTCCCAGGACTCCTGAGGCGGGATCACCTTTTGCTCAGTCAGGCCCGCCCTCTAGTGACCCCACTCTCTCCCCGGCACAGAGGCTGATGGCCGCCCTGCTCATTTCGGGGCTCCTCCCTGGGCAGGACTGGGGTGGGGTCCCAGGCTCAGGGAACAGAGCTTCCCCGTGACTGACCACTGAGGACCCCTCCCCGATAGGCGGCGTCTCCAGGGCCTGTCTTCAGAAGGCGCCCCTCCGGACCTGGTGGGCCCTGCCCCCCCCGCAGGGCCAGTATCTTTCTGATGCCTCGCTGCCCGAGGCAGGCCTTTGGCGTCAGCTCAGCGCCATCCAGGCGTGGCTGACGGAGGTGGACACACATGCCCTGGCACAGGGGAGGCTGTGGTGCCCATTCGTGGGCGCACCAGTGGAGGCCTGTGGCAGCCCTCGGTGCAGAGGCGGGGCAGGGTCTGTGCCAAGGACAAGAGTCTGGGGTCCACAGAAGGCCACGGCCCCGCCTCTTCCAGGACACCGTGTCCACTGCTCTCTGGTCTGCTGAGTGCGACCTGGCCCAGGCTGCCATCCAGCAGGGCTGCCGGCTCCTCCCCTCACAGGAGCCCCCTTCCCTCTGCACCTGGGCCAAGGGCCCCAGGACTCCGCTGAGACAAGCAGGTGACTCTTAAGTTAGGAAGTGTGGGGCTGGCCTCCCTGTCCAGCAGGTGCCTGCCGGGATGAGGCTGAGGTCCTGGAGGCAAGGGCCATGGAGGACGCAGGGGCGGCTGACGGGCCGAGTCTCCAGTGCAGCGTCAGGGTGCTCACGGTAGGAGGGGGTGCAGTAGAAGCCCCTGAGCCTCCTGGACATGGTGAGCCCAAGGGTGCCAGAGCCACTCTCAACTGTGAGGCAACGTGCTGTGCGAGGGCCCCCTTCTCCCTCGTGCGCATAGAGCCCGGAATTTCGTGCAGTAAATCTGGAGGCCTCAAGGGTTTTCCGTCGAGTCCATGAGGAGCAAAGGCGGCCTCCGGGATGGACCAGGGGATGTGAGGACGCATGCCTTCCGTGTACTTCTACCGTTTTCTATCTCGACTGCCTCCATGCCAGAGCACGGCTGCCCAGAGCTGGGCACCTACCCACCCTCAGGGCACATGTGCCAGCTCCCCAGGGTCCCAGGACCCACTGCCTGAGCTGGCCTCCAGGGGCTGGGGCCAGCCGGAGTGGGCTTCAGAGGGGCCCCTGACACTCCATGTGTCTCCCCTGCAGCGTCACCAGCTGAGGGCGGGACACTCAGTCCAGCGGCTGCCACGCCGGCCCTGCACCCACTCCGGGGAGGGAAATCCCCCAACCTGGCCCTGGAAGTGCAGGCCCCAGGCACCCTGAGATGCTGCAGGGAAGTGGCCAGCTCCTGGCAGCGACAAGCCCGCCTCTCCAGGACGGACCTGAGGAGTCTTCTCGGCGGCCTCCTCGTGGGCCCCACACAGCTCTTGGGCCCAGTCTCTCTGCGAGCACCTGTTCTGATCGGAAGGGCTTCCTTAAGAAACAAGGTCGAGACTCCAGAGTCAGGACAGGCTGAGCAGCAGTGTGGGGGAAGTGCTCATTCTACCAAGGCGCACGGGCCCCTGCCCAGAAGAGCACACACGCTCACTTTAGGCGCACAGGCAGGAGCTCTGCAGAAGCCGCACCCCCAGCACTGAGCCCATGCTGGAGCCCACGCTGCTGGAGCGCATCTGTGCTGGCGAGGGCAGCCGTGCCCTGGGCTGTGACTAGGTTGCACCCGGGGTCGCCAGGGCCCTGGGCCCTCACGCTGTTTGTGTGTAAGCGGCCCCGGGGCATCCAGCCTAAGGCAGAAATAAAAACAGAGCACAGAAAGAGAGAAGACCCCTCGTCCCAGATTCAGCAGCCTCGGGCTCACCTGAGCCACAGGACAGGGAGGGCGGTCTCCGTGCTGTCTAGTTGGCAGCAGGTGAATGCCGCCGGGCACCAACTCACGGGAGGATGAGCTTGTGACGTGTGCCTGGCCTGGCCAGGCGGACAACAGGCAGGAAGACTCGAGGCTCTCTCTCCTGCCCTCAGTTTATATAACAAGCCTGTGTCACATTCTTATAGTGGTGAGGCTTGAGGGTTTTATTTTTTTGTAAAAGAGCCAGAATTAAGATTGCTTGCTCAACAAACCTTTTTAAAAATTGACTATCCCCTCTTCTCGCCAAGTTAGCGTGTGACCTGCTTCCGCAGTGCTGGCTTTGAAATATACATCCACCCAAAGGCACAGAGAGAACGGCTGAGCTTGCTCATGAATATTTAACAGAGGCCACGCCCACCAGGCGTCTCTCTCTGTCTGCTCTCTCTCCCGCCCTGCCTGGGGCTGAGCCGAGGGCTCCAGTGAACAGTGAACCTGGGCCTTGGGCCACAGAGGCAACACCCTGGCCACAGCCAGGAGTGCCCTGCCCGCGTCCCTCCTCTGGAGAAGCCCATGCCACAGGCACCCACGGGACCCCTGACCTGCAGTCAGAGGAGGGAGGCAGGGAGGGGAATCCCGATGGGACACCCCATGCACCCCCACCCCAGCCCCTGGTGCTGGTTAGGGGGCAGCGCACCTGCCCGCCCATGCCCGGTCCGCATGGTCCAGGCAGGTTTGAACGCCCTGCCAGCAAGCACTGTGGGTCAGAGCAGGCAGCCGCCCATGCACAGGGCCATAAAAAGGAAAAGGGCCATAAGGGACGCGGTGGAGAAGCCGGGCCCTCAGGCGAGACTGTAAACAGAGGAATCCTGTTTCCGTCTCACTGTACCCGGCTCCTCTCAGCCACCTTCACAACTGCAGCAGACACACCAGGAAACACAGTGTGATCGTGGCTGTCGGCCACCGGAGGCTACAAGTTAAGGGGGCTGAGTGTCCCCAGCTAAACGCAAGGTGTGCTGTCAAAATTCCCCATCTGAGAGCTAAACGCAAAAGCGTGGAGTTATCTGTGCACAAACATGTGCAAGCAACATAATTAGAAAGACATTTCTCTCTGAAATTACCCACTTAAGGGATTCTGTGTCACTTAAAACCTTCACCTCTGCCTGCTTTTCTCTTAAGTTTTCTACAGTATGGCAAGTCCCTGACCTAGAAGAGGCCTGAGGCATTACCAGTTCCAAATGAGGAAACGGAGGCCAGAGAGCAGAGGCCCGCAGGGGCAGCGGCTGCACTCACGAGCGTGGGAGAGCCGGCAGCCCTGACCGCAAGCCGCCCTGCGCACCGTGGAGGGGCACCCCCGCGGCACACGCAGGGAACGGAGGGGAAGCAGGGCCCTGGGCCCCCAACCCCAGGTGCCTCACAGTCCTACCATGTGGCTTAGGAACAGAATCTAGGGTGACACCCACGACTCCAGTGACGCTGACTCAGAAGCAAACCACAGGTGCGTGATAGGACCCCCACAGGAGGCTCCTGGTTCTTCTCTTAGAACCAATCCACCGGGGGTGGGGGTGTGGGGAATCACACCAAGCTCCCTGAACAAGCAGAGACGGCTCACAGGACCCGGGCCCGCTTGGAGCGGACACTGTATCAACTGTGTGCAGAGACAGGGGCCAGGCACCCAGGTGTGGGGCAGTCGTGAGCAGGACACCGTGGGGAGACCCACCAGCCGTGAACACTTCTGTCAAAGGCAAGGGGGCAGCCACCTGTCCGGACCGCTCAGGTACTTCCCTGCCTACAGACAGTCCAGTTACAGAGCACCTGCACAGAATTCCCCTACAGATGCCACGCTGCTTATCTTGGTGGGGAGAGAGAGAGAGGAGAGGGGAGAGAGAGAGAGAGAAAGTGAGAGGAGAGAGAGGGGAGGGAGAGGGAGAGGGGAGAGAGAGCGTGAGCAACCAGGAGGTCAACCTGAGATGGAAACAGGCAGGAACCACGGGAGAGAAGCAGCCGCAGACAGGGCCCAGGGTCCCTGGCACAAAGCTCCCCAGCGCCTCTGCCAGCCTGGAGGCGAGGCCCCCTCAGGCCTGGAGTTTCCAGTCCCCTGGATGCCAGTCACAGCAGGCAGGCAGGACACTGCAGCCAGGATGTCCACCACAGGCTCATGCCGCACCCGCTGCTCCTGAGGCCCCCACGGCACCGCCTTGCTGGCTCCTGGCAGCCTCTGTTCTCCTCTGAGCCCGGTCCTGCTGGCAGAGCCGGTACAGAGTTCACTCTCCCTTCTTGCCGGGCCGAAGGGCAGGCACACAGCTCCTCTGCACCCTCGCCCAACTCCCCGTCCTCACCGAGGCCTGCCTGCCTCTCCCTTACTGCTTTGAGAAGCCCACCTTGGTCTATTCAGCGGCAGAGCCAGCCCTAGCCAAGCCTGACTTGCAAAGTCGGCCAGGAACCTGGATGCCCAGCCCGAGGACACCAGAGCCCCCCAGAATGGACCCTGATAAGAGACGCAGGGTACACAGCCTCCCTGAGGCCAGAAGTCTGTCCCAGAGGCACACGGCCCAGAGGAGCTGCGCCCTGCAAGCTGAAGGGCATCATGTTTCCTGTAAGCAGGGAACCCGTGTCCCTCCCCCATGGTACAGCCCCAATGCCCAGTGTTGGGAACGGACCCCCCAGGGCCTGTCCTGAGAACTGGCAGCTTGGGAGGCCTGCAGGGGGGTCTGTAGGGCCCAGTGCCCACCCCCCACCAAGGGGCTGGCCCAGCAGCTGGGGCTCTCTGCCAGCGGCATGAAGTTTGCACGCGTTGAGTTAGTGTGTCTAAGTGACAAACGGAAACAAAAAACAAGTTCGAAAGGTGAGAAATTCTTGGGACATTCTTTCTAAAAACAAAGTGCGGAGGTAAATAAAGCCCAGGGAGTGCCATCTCTATTTCCTGCGCTGACGCTGACGCAGTGTGGGGCACCCGGCGGGGGAGCTGACGCCCGCATCCCTGGTCCTCAAACTCCCCTGGGACTCTGGCTCAGAGAAGTCCAGGAACCCAACCCACATCAGGGCAGGTTGGGTTGTGGGTGGAGTCAAAGTCAGGCCTGAGTCTAAGTGGGCCACCGTGAAAAACGCCCCGCAGCCCACCAACTCTAGACCACAATGTGCTGGGCGCTCTGCAGGCTGAGGAGAGCTGCCCAGCGGAGGCCTGGGAAGTGTCCTGTGCTCGAGGCGGCCTGCGGGTGTCCTGGCCGCGCAGACTGTGCCCTGGGTACCAGGCAGAGTCAGCGCGTTTAAAGATGGTTGGCCCAGTGACTGCGGTCCTCGGGCACCTCCGGAAAGCAGTCGAGCGCGGCCACCCCAGGGGAATGCGGCCATGGCCAAGCCCCGAGCCGGCATCTCTATGTTCTCATACAACTCTGTTTGCAAAACAGGCAGGTGGACCACAGCTTTCTGACCGCTGCTGGAAACCGAGGCCAGTCACTGTCCCGCTGGCCAAGAGTGAGTGAAGGCCGCCCGAGCCGTCGGCAGAAAGAGGAACTGCTCTGCAGCAGACGACCACTTCCTCCTGGCCACCCTCGGACGGCTGGCAGCCGAGTCCGCTGGCCTGAAGCAGCTCTCCCCTAGAAGCAAGCCCTTTCTCAGGATGTCCCTGCTCTGACGCGTGGGCTGGTCAGGGCCAAGGGGCCTTGTGAAGAGATGACCGCGGCATCCTCAGCGAGTGAGCCACCCCCTGCACTGGGGCATCCCCCGCCAGGGGCCTGAGCCAGGCCCGGGGCTAGGGCTGAGGACGCGCTCGGAACTCAAGCAAAGTGTGAGATGAAATGCACAGCCCCTGGGGACCGCCGCTCCTGCCTCATACCAGCACCCCAGCCCTCTCGGTGGAGCTACGACGCTCACAGCCTTTCGCCTCTGACTTAGTCACACAGAACATAATCTGCCGTTTCACTCTAAGTAATCCCCACTTCTCCTGCCAAGCGGCTTAAAAGATAGTCCTTCCACCCACACCCCCATCACTTAGCCCTGTCTGTGAAACTCCTTTCACTATCGTTCTAATCCTGAAACTCTAGCCAACACCTGGGGGGTCAGCACAGGCCAAGACCTGTGTAGGATACAGCATGTCATCAGAACACCTTGATGGCCCACCTCTCAGAGACCCACCTGATGCCCCCACACCTGCAGCCCCAAAACTAGGACAAGGGCCCTGCTGAAGGGCAAAGGCTGATGAGAAACGCAGTTTTCTCCAGACCTGGCTCAGTGGCAGAGAATGAAGCCCCTCCCCTGCAAATCCTATTTAATCTGAGTGGCTTCCAACCACCAAGTAGTATTTCCTGTTTCCCTTTAATTCCTAAAGCATCTCCCCACCGAAGCAGGGACGGACTTAACTCTGAACAAACTCAAACCTGTTTTCAACAATGCCACTGGGCCAGGAACCGTGGAATAGAGACAGCCCAAGTGAATCACATGCCGGGTATTTGCACAGCACTTCCAGGAAGAGGTGCTACACCTGGCCCGTTCCTGATGGAAGAGGGCAGAGAAAAATGGCCCAGGACAGCAGATGAACAGAGGCCAAAATGAAGGGCGCAGCCCCGGCCCTGCTGGGGAAGCACCAGGAGGAAGTGAGAACTCGCACTGGGGCTAACTGCAGAGAGAACGTCACGGCCGCCGGGGGCCCAGGTCAGAACAGCAGGCGAGAGAGCAGTGAGCAGCGGGGCCCAGAGACAGCCTGGCTCCCCGCACCCCTAACAACCTGGCTGTCCGCTGTTGAACGAAGCACTCCTCCACAGAGATCTCCTGACACCACCTTTCCCCCCAGGCTTCCCGACAGAGGTCCTTGCCAGACATTCTGTGTTTAATAGCAAGCTCTAGGCACTCTCCCAGCAAACTCCGAACCCATCAGGCTCCTGAAAGATTCCAGCCTTTGTCTGGGAACTCCTCCCTATTAAGTCTCCCCACCCAAACACGACCCAAGCACTACTCTGCAAGCCCAAGTGCTCAATAAACACGAGAAATGTGCCCAGCAGGAAATCTTCCAGTCGGTTCGTCCAGCCCTGTGAATATCCTTGAGGTGTGCGTCCATCAGTCTTAACTATGAGGTCAGGGCTTGCAGATTTTTACACGTGCATCCACATCCTGTTTTCTCTTCCAGCAGATAACTGCTAGCATCCCACTCTTCCAAATGAGCCCCTTTCCCTCCACCCTCAACCTCAGACTCCTTACTCAGGATTTCGTTATCCAGGAGTGAATCTCTGGGACATTCTTTCATCAGAACCAAAGCGGGGAAAACTGAGGAGAATGAGGACCTTATATATTTTGTCATTTGAAGCAGAACACTCTACTACTATGACTAAAGGGAATTAGCATTACTCTTTCTGGCAAGTTCACATCTGTGGCTAAAGCTAACTCATAGTTACTATCAACTCTTTCATGAGACAGAAACCGTATCTGCTGCATTACCTTCATGTTCTGAATTCCAACTTTACAAATAGATGAAAAAGAGCAGCTGTAACACAGATATAATTTATACTCTGATAAATTACCCCCTGCAAAAAACTACTATAAAGTATAATTTTTTAAGTAGTCTTGAGATATTAAAATGAAGGGATAAACTGACTTAACAGGCAAACTATAGTTAATCAGCCCTGAATCAACTGTCTCAGCGCTGAATACACAGCACTGCCTCAAAACAACCCAATGGACAAGAGCAATGTAAAAATGGGCCTCAGCATACAAAACAGAAAGGCTCAAGTAGAAATGCAAGTGAATGACCACTAAGGCTCACTGCTTAAACAGTAAAACATACACCCACACTATAAAAGGAAAATCACAGCTAACAAAAGCCTATTTCTATCCTGGAGATGACTGTCATTTTCTGGGAGGTCAATTCTCTGAGAGCAGAGAGCTTGGTCAAATGCGCAATGGAAACAGCTGGGCAGCCGCGGGGGAGGGTGTGTGTGGGGCGGTGGGAACCGGAGAGCTGGCAGCCCAAACTCTGATTTCTACCCATGACTGGTGGTTTTGTGGTAACTCAAGCTCTCCTTTCCTGATCATAAGGTCATGCCACACAGAGGATGGTGTCGGTCAGGCTTTGCATCCTGAAGACGATATGAATCTTTCTGAGAAGCCTAGGCCTGGCAAATGCTGGGCTGGCAAGGCTCCAAGCCAAGTGCAATTATGTAGGCTCAAGTGAAAGACAGGAAAGTTAGAATAAGACTTGTGGACTAGGAAAAATATAGGTAAAAACTGTTCTTCCAAGTGCCTTTTCTGAGTGTCAATGCTGTTCAGCTCGAGATAGTCTCCTTCAGGCACACAAATCTTGTAAATGTAGTCATCACAATAGTTTCTGCACAACCATAGGAGCATTTAATCTGATGAAAGACAATCGGCAAACCAATCTAGAGATTCCTATCCTTCGGAGAGGGCACTAAGAAAACTAGGTTACTTAGAAGACTGAAAAAAATTTCCTATCTAGCCCTTCCTTAACACTCCTAAGCCATCCCTTAATATGAGCAACCCTCCTTTTGAAAAAGCACTCTATGGACGGCACTTTCTCGGAGTGCTGAGTGGGTGCGTGTTGCGGCTGAAAACCATGGAGCACCAACTCTCTAAATGCAAGTCACTGGGAAAGAGAGGCCACCCGCGTAAACCCCCACACCAACGGTAAGTCAAGCGTCCGGAACGTGAGAAGACGAGAACACCGGGGCTCTCAGATTCCAGGGCCAGTAAGTACACGGGACGGAGAAGAGGTGTTCGCACCAGGGGCCAAAGAATCTAGGGACGAAAGAAAGTAGATCCACAGTAGTCTGGGGGTCTGGAAAACCTCCTCCACAGAAGAGCAGAGAGGGCGAGACAGAGAGGCACCCAGAGGCGGACGGGCAGGGGATCCTTGAGGGTGGTGGGCGCCACAGCGCCATCCTCTCTTTTCCCGGCCCGAGAAAAGGAGTCGCGGACCTGGGTCAAGCTGGTGACAGAGAACGCGGGGATCGGAGCCGAGGCGGATCTCCTCAGCGTGGGGCAGGGGGCGTGCGGCGGGCCGCTGACCAGGGCGACCCGAACTCTCCTGACTGGCCCGCGCGGCCCTCACCTTGTCCGAGTCCAGGTCGGGGTCGGCCTGGCACAAACGGTACAGGAAGGATTTCGGATCCCGGCACAGCGTCTGCCGAGTGGTGAGGAAGTAGGTGCCGCCGACGTTGAGCCGGACCCACTTGGACACGCTGCCGGGACGCTGGGCCAAGGCGCCGAGCCCCGCGCTGCAGCGCCGGCACAGGCCGCCCCCCAGCCCCGCCCCGAGGCCGCCCGGGGCCGGAGGCAGCAGCTCGCAGTGATTCTCCGCCATGATCCCAGCAAGCCCCGCCACAGCTCCTCGCCACCGGAAGCGTCCGGTCTTTAATACAGTCCTCCGAGCTCTGTCCCGCCCACGGGTCCGCCTTCGTAAAGCGCCCACCCCGGCGTCACGCGAGAGGCGGAAGTTCCGGCCCGGAAAAGCGGCCGGCCGTACCCTCTTCCGGCCGGAGCCCGGCGCGGCGTGGCCCGGTGACGCCGACGTGGGCGAGCCGCGGTGGAGCCGGGTGTCGGGCTCGAAAGGGGTTCGCAAGCCTCCGCCGGGCGCGTGCCATGCCTGGACGCCCTGTTCTCGGGCCCAGGTCCTGGTCGCCCGACCACGCCCGACCCGCACCCCGGCCAAAGGAAGAGCTACGTCAGCGAGAGTCTACACTCTACATGCTTTTTTATTACAAGACTACCGAGCATACGTGGAAAATTCATCTGGTAACTACATCTAAAGCACAAATATTTGGGGAAAAAAAAGAATAAACAGATTCATTAAATTATGATATGATTAAATCATCGACCAAATAGAAAATTTATATAATAAAGCCAGAAAAAAAAGTTGTAAAATATAGTTTACAATAATTATTCACATTCAAGGCTGTACATCCATACATACAACAACGTGGCCCCGAACATGAATTCAATCCAAATAATTCATATATTAGATTTTAAATAACACAGACTGAACTAGAGGCCAACAATAGCCGCAAATAACCTTATATAAGAATAAAAATACAAAAGTGTATATCCTAATATCATTGCATTATTTGTTTTCATAAGTTCTTTTTTTAATGTTTGCTTTGCCTGTACATCACAGTTACAGCTACAGACCAGGTAGAGAATATTACACATGTTATAACCGACTGCCACCAACCTGAAAGACAGCTAACATACTACTGATTCATCCTATTTTGTGTTGTTAAGGAACAGCTACAGCAGCTCTAAATATTGCAAAAATTTGATTTTGTCCATGTCCAATCAAACATCACGGTAGAGGCTTTTCATCAGCAAAATGAACCCCTATTCATAGTCATTCAGCCAGATGGGTTAGACTAGGGTGGATTACACAGCTAAAAAAGTTTGCCTTTTGTAAAAAGTTCTCTGTACATAGTTTGGTATTTCTTCATAGTGAAGAAATGGGTCTGGGGGAAATTCAGGTATCCTTGGAGGCTTGCCCACCATGCTGTCTGAGCTCAGATAAAACTGCCCTCTGCTGAACAGCTTCCTCCCCAGGCCAGATCTCCACAGGCAGCCTAGTTCACAACCCTGCAGTCTTGGGCCAGCAGCCTGCACCCCTCAGAGGCTCTGGGAGTGACTCCTGCCCTGAGTTAAGGCACTTGCCATGTAGTCTGCCTAAGAAGCAAGGGCCACACCCACTCGAGTCACCATCAGTTAGTTCATGCTAGGTTTGGATATGAAAGAAAACACGGGGAAACGCATACGGTGCTATCTCCGAGGAGAGTACCTTCACCATGCTCACAGCTGCTCAGCCTCTGCTCTGGTCTATGGACCAACCAGGGGGAGGTGATCAGAGGGAAGGGAGAGCTAATTCTGCATAATCTGGCCACAGACTCTGACCACGCCAAGTGGCACTGGGCATGGCACCCAGAAGTCTCCCATGCGTGTTCCACCTCAGAAGTGACAGACCCCAAACTAAAGTGCAGAAATTAAGGAGGAAGCCAAATTTGGGTTGTCTGGACTTAAAAGACAACTAGGCAACCTGCAACACTGGTGGGCAAGGAGAGGGGAGAAATTCTTAAATCCTTGTCAGCCAGGACAATCACATTCTACAATGGAAAAACCTGGCCAGCGTGCTCTAATGAACTGCTAGGACCTAAGTCCTGGGATCTGAAGAGCATGAGGGCAAGCACACTTCCCTAAAATCCAATTGTCTACATGGTTTCAAGTAGAGCCTTTGCTCTTTTGCTGATTCCAAATGGCCCAGTGTACTTTCTGAGTCTACAAACTTCATTACAAATTATCCACTAAGTATGTGGCAAGGTCAGTTCAACACTTTTTATCTCTGCTGACTGTGCAGATGCAAATTCAGTACCATTGTGGACACAAAGTACAAGATTCTGGAAGTGTCACCAAGCACTTGAAAGCCATAGCAGCAGGGGAGGGAAGGTAACATGCAAGCATAACCAGGTTTTCTCCATGAAAATAAGGAACCTGGCTTTTGGAAAAATATGTCACAAATGGCCTGCAGTAATGACATCACTTTAGGATTAAGAGGGGGGGGGGGAAAGAGCAATCTTACTCAAACATTCTTGGGAACACACAGCTTACCAGAAATTGGTTTGTTCAGAATCTGCAGAGCACAACTAAGGAAGTTCTGTACTGGAACTCTGGTATCTACTCATCAGATCAAGACAGAGAAGAGACACTGTACCACCTTTAAAATGAACAGACTTTTTGCCCCCAAAACACCACTTCTAGGTATCTGGGCAGGGTGGGGGCGAGGGAGATTCAGAGTCCAAAATCAAAGATTTATGAGGATATTAATCACAGCATTATTTAAATGGTGAAAAACCAGAAGCCACCTAAATGTTTTATAGCAGTGAAATGGTCAGATAAATTATGATAAAAATTATCCATTAAACTCTACAATCATTAAAAATAAGGTTTTTAAATCACCGTTCAAACATGACACAACATTAAGAAAAAACACTAAGTGGGAAAAGCTGGATGCAAAATGGTTTGCGTTGTCATGTTCCCAGGTCAGTTACAAGAGCGAACACACGTGTGCAGGTGGGGCGGCGGGCGGCAGGCTGGGCCTGTACACAGACGCGCGCAGCGGGCTTTCCTGGGTGCTGAGCCTCCCGCTGACTTTTTTCAGAACACAAATGTTTTCACAAAGTACAAAGTCACCCGGAGCCCCACGCGCGCACCCTGTCCTCAGGGGTCTGTTGGCAGGTGGTTGGTCTCCTGCAATTCCTTCAGGCCTGCACCACCAATGCCACAGACTGGCCCCCCAAGGGCGCTGGGGTAGGTGCAGTTCCCCTCAGCCCTGGCCTGACCCCAAGAGTCACCTTTCCCAAGGCAAGTCTGTAACCAGCCTCCTGAGATGCAAGGTTCAGAATGGCAGGCCTGTGGTGCCCCTCTTGGGGTGGGGCTTTGGGTTCCACGTGGGGCTGCCCACTGCCTTGGTCACGTCACACCTGGCTTCCTCACGCCCCTGGAGGGAGGCTAGGTGTTGCCAGGCGGCAGAGCCCTCGGCCCTCCGGCCCCCACTCCGTGGCAAGAGGGGCCGGGCGGTGGGGGAGCGGCGCTGTCCGAAAGGCACTGGCTTCAGCTCCGGCACCTCCCCCCCTGCCCCTCTCGGTACAACTTCGGGCTCCTGAGCTGTTCAACACTAGGGCATTCTCTTTCTCACCCTGGATCAGCCCACGTTTATATATATGTTTCCAGGTATGTCTGCGCGTGTTCAGAGACTGACATCCACCCACGTCTACATCTTAGAACGTAAGGCACCTGCCTGCCAGGATGATGGCTCAAAGGATGAGGTGGATAAAACTAAAGACTACACGAGGAAGCACAGGGCAAGAAGAGAATATCTAAGGGCCTTTAAAAGAAAAACAAGGGAAGAGGCTTGTGAGTGAGCAGAGAAAGGTGGCCGACAAAGAAGGGCTCAGCTGTCACCGGCTCAGGCCAGGGCAGTCACTTCAGCTCTGCCAGCTGCGAGCTCAACCCCGAAGCCCTGGGTCTCTGGCTCTGGAGGTTAAGATGGAGCTTGTCGGTTGAGCCCAGGAGGTAGTGGCGCTCTCCAGAGGGAAGAATGCAGTGGGAGCGTTGTCTCTCCCCGAGCGGCCAAGCCGAGTGCGCTTTTACAGCCAGGACTCAGCTCTGCCTATCACCCCCGCACCCAGACATCCAGGACAGACGTGGCGTGGACGCGGCTCCCTGCCCTCCAACTGCACACACAGACGTGGGCGCTGTGGCGAGGGACATTTGAACAGGGTGTACACCTGAAACCCAAGTCCTGATCCTGAAAGAAAGGCTCAAGACAGATTTGCTTTTGGGAAAGCAGGTGAACACAGGCAAGCTTTTTCCAAAGCAAGGAGAGGGGGCTCCATACCCAGGGCAGTGCCTTATTTCTGGGCCGCCCCCCACCCTGGGCAGGCACCCCCTGCGCCTTGGTATCCTACACACACACACACACCCACTGGTGAACCTGGCTGCATCTCTGAGCCCCTCCAGCGCCCCCGCCGGCCCCTGCACAGTGGGATTCCCCATAGCCCAACCTCCTTCCGAGTTTAACAGCTGCTGTTGTGACATCACCAATAGAGGTTAAGACATCCTTCCCTCCGTGTGGACCGTGGGTCACACACGGTGATGGGTGGGACAAGAGGTGGGGGCACAGAAGTCGTCAGGGGACCTTTTCCGTGGGAGTTTAAATAGGTGCCTTTGTGAAAGTCCAGAGGAAACGGCAGTCACCCCTCCCCTGGGGACAGGGCCACAGCGCCTGCTCCTCCTCCACTGGGACTGAAGGCTGCCCCCCGGGACACCCTGGGCAGGGCACACCCCTACAAAGCAAGAGGAAATAGCCTGACACTGGAGAGGGGTGGGCCGGGTTCACGTGTGCTGCTCCTGCCCCTGGGCAAGGGGAGTGGCACCACTGTTTTCCAGGCGAAGCCCACATGACGGGGACCAGGTGACCCGACGACGTGAGGGCTTTTTGATGTTCCCGGTGGACACGTAAAAATGCTCTGAGCTAGACTTGGAGAAGGGGCAACTTTAGCAGGAAAAGGGTGCACGGGGCGGCCTTGGTGTGATGGAGGACCGGCCCATGTGCCAATGCCAGGCACCTCGCAGCCCCGACTTCACCCAGACACACTCCATCTTCCAACCAAACTCTCAGAAGGGCTGCCGGCTCTTGCTCCTCCGAGAGGAGGCCACCAGGTCTGTCTGCCCCGCTGCCCTGGCCTCACAGGGGAGGGGACCACAGAGCCCCGGCTCCTGGGGCTCCCCCGGGTCAGTGCTCGGTCCCCAGCCCTGGGACAACGCTGCTCCATGGAGTGACACACTGGAGCGCTCGGCGGGCGCCCTCCAACAGCAGCGGCTCCGTGTTTCGCCTGGACAACCTGTTCTACTTCTCACCGCCCGGAGCCTGCCCGGTCGACACGACGCAGGAGTGCTTGCAGACAGACAGCAAGGACCGCAGGAATCTCACAGCCACGACTACTGGAGGAGCCAAGCACGGTCGTGGGGATCGGGCCAGACACTGGGGACGAGAAGAAAGGGGCAAACGGACAAAAGCCAAGAACCCCCCACCTGCAGAGCTGGAGCTCCCCCAGCAGGGGCCCGCCTGGCTCCCTGGGGAAGAGCTGGTTCCCCGATGATCCAGGGGCAGGGAGAGCCCAAAGACACGCCTTGGCCCAGGGGCCACAGCAGGATGGGCGTGACGGGCCTGCGGTGGAGAGCTGGCGCCGCGAGTCTGTCCCCGAGTCGGGGCGGGAGCCAGGCAGATGTGCACGGCACTAGTCCCCACGGCGAGCAGAGCGTGGAGAGCTCCACACAGCACAGAGAGCAAGCAAAGCGACCCTGAATTCCTTTTCGTTATTGGTTTTGTTCTTTGTGTGGTTGGATGTTTTTTTTCTTCTTTTCTTTTAAATAAAAAAGCTGCAAGGTTCCGCCGTCTGCGTCCCCCTTGAGATGGCCGGCAGGTGGTCTGGAAGCGTCCGGAGGCAGCAGGCTGTGCGGGGCATGGCCCCGCGGTGAGGGCGGGCTGCAGCGTCACTGCACGGCAGCATCCGGGTGGCTCTGGTACCTGTGCCGCCACACCTCCTGGATCTTTCGGCACCACTTATGCGCGTTCCCGCTGGGGTCCATCAGGTAATATGTCCTGTTTGGCTGCAGAGAGAGACACGCTGACTCTTCTGCTAGGGGTCCCAGCATGACTGGCACCCACCCGGCAGTGAGAAATGGAACAAAGAAGGTGCCGGCTCCTGCGGCCAACACAAGCGCCGCCAGGAAGCCCGCGAGCAGGCGGGCGTTTTCCTTCCACGTTTGTGCGGAGATTAAACATGCAGGTGAGGACCTGCAGTTCCCTGGGGGTGAGGTCACCCTGAGACTGAGAACAAGCACGGGTGTCTCCTGACTCAACTCTGAGCTGAGCCGTGAACGCTGGGATCCCTGGCGTGTGGGGAAGGGGGGACCACGACCCCCCCCGCACCTGCCCCACTGGACACAGCATTCGACCGCTCTGGCTGGAGGCACAGAGGCCCGAGTGCCCGGCAGGGGAGCCCGTGGGGACAAACTCACCGTGTGCACAAAGAAGGTTTTAAAATTCTTGGCCTCTGGTCGGAGTTCTTGTGACCATGGAATTTCACCTTTCAAGACTTTGTTGACAGGATCCACGTAATACAAGTGTGGCCCTTCCGTGAGCAGCAACTGTCGTCGCCGTGCAAATAAACCCTGGTACAAATGACAACAGGAAAGAAAGGACTCTGCTTGTTAAGGCTCAGAGTGGAGGCTGAGTGCTCCCGCTGCCGCCTCGGATGCTGGACTGTCGGGGCGCTCCAGCACGGGGGCCACCACCGGCCCTGCCCACTGGCCTGGGACAGGGGCAGGCACACCTCCCCCGATCAGGACCAGGCCCCCGGGTCAGATGGAAGCAGCAGCACCACGCCTGCTGGTGCGAGCTGGATCCCGGCGTCCAGGACGGAGCGTCCTACTCTGGCTGCCGCACGGGATGGGGCCGCAGCCTGGCCCGAGAGCCTGCCCTCAGCACCCAGGCCCTGCCGCTTCCCAGACCCTCTTCTCCACGCCAAGGCCGAGTCCTGCATGCTGACCCCCTGCCCGCCACCTTCACAGAGGCTCTCGGGGCAGAGACGCCCGGGGTTGGGGAGCCTGAGCCGACAAGGGCCCACAGCAGCGGAGAGAGAACGTGTACAGAGTCTGTTATTTTTGGACGCGTTAATCCATTTAATTAATTCATAAAACAGACTAAGATTTTCAAAAACAATCCTGATAAAGTAATAAATGACTTGCTGGGATATAAAGAGAGGCTCCTCAGACAGAAACCTTGACCTCAGTGACCAACCCCAGCATCGGGCAGAAATCAGAACCCTGGCTCCCCAGTCAGCAACAAGAGGCCGAATTTCTATATGCCCAGCCTCATGTGCTCTCAGAGGTCTCCCCGAGTGGCTGAGGCCGTCCTTAGCTCTGACATGCAGAGACGATCTCTGAGAGGGAGGAATGGAGTAAGACACGGACGCTCAGGAAGGCGCCTCCGGACTCTAACTTACCTTCCGCTTGTCTACTGGACCCATTTTTAGTATTAAATTATTTTCTACAAACTGGTGCCTGTAAAAAAAAAAGAAAACAAGGATCAGACACTCCTGTCAGAGTCAGAAACTCTCCAAACTCCTCCCTCAGAACAAACTCCCCGACAGCACTGTGAGAGCCTCCCCCTTCAGAGACCCAAGCGCACTCCAGTGAGGGGAGCAAACTGCAGATGCGCCTGAGCGCGGGTGCCGCACAGAACCGCGCCTGCCCGTGGGCCCGGGGCCATGGGCGCTGGCAAGACCCCAGCCTTGGCTCTCCTCAGTACCGTCTGCTCGACAGGGGAAGGCACGGGCAGATGGCGGGAACACACGTGCTTGCCACTTGGAAGCAAAGCTGGGGTGAAAGAGAGACTGCTGTTCTCACGTCACCACACTAAGCTGGGACCCCGACGTGGCGCTCAGAGACCACTGTGCTCTTTAGAATCACGAATCCCTAAAGAGCCAAGTTGGAAACTTGGTTTAAGAACATCTCATCTGGTGTTTCTATCACAGTAACAAAGCACTTGTATCCCAACATGGCAGGAATTTAGAAGAAAAACTCCCAAATAGAGATTCTGACTTAAAACATATTAGTAACAAGTACCGTCCACTTTGACTCCTGGGACATTAGTGTCTGCAGGTTCTCTCTTTTGGTTAAAGCTAGCCGTTAGTGCTTTACGTTTTGTCTGACTTGACTGAAATTCCTGATCTAAAGGTTCTACTGTAGAAACAGTAAAAGGCGTAAGACGCTTGTCACCTCACACAGCAACGATCTTACCCCAGAAGTGAGCAGACTACCCGCTCTCCTGGCTCCTCCTGGGACTGGCTCACATGCAAGGAGACAGCCTGGCTGGGGGGCCACGTTCTCCCATGAGTTTAACTGGCCTCCAGGTCTGCCCCACCAAATCCACCAGACAATGCCTGCCCCACAGACCCCACTAAACTAGGGCCCCCCACGAAGGACCCAGACCCAGTTAAACTGACACAGCACTGTCTGGGTTCTGAAAACAACTCAGAGGAATGTTAACAACAACAAAAAGTGTTGCGACTTTCATGAGGAAAAGTGTGATGCTTCCTCTGAGAGATACTTAAAAACCAAACAAAAACAAGACTTGAAACAAAGAGAAAAAATCAAGAAGTTCATAAAGAAACATAATGAGGGTCTCCCGCAGGGTAGAAACACGCAGATGAACCCATGGGGCCCAAGAGGAGCCCCTTTGACCAGCAGGTCCCACCACGTCAGAACCACACACTGATGACAGGCAGGAGATGATCAGATTATCTGATCTGACAATGGGGTGTGTGCGCGTGTGTGTGTGTATCTGTGTGTGTGTCCCCCGAGTACAGTCTAGTCCCAGGGGTGTGTGTGTATTTGTGTGTCTCCCGAGTAAAGTGTATTCCCAGGGCTGTGTGTGTGTGTGTGTGTATCTGTGTGTGTGTGTCCCGAGTATAGTCTAGTCCCAGGCTGGTCAAGGACCTCGCCGCCAAGGCCCACAGTTAGCTGGGCGGTAGGGGCCGGGTCGCCCGGGAAGCCAGGCAGGCAAGGACAGAAGCAGCCTCCACGGGGACGGCACAAAGAGGTCAAACAGCAGACCAGACAGCAGGGGACAGCGGGCAAGCTACGGTGGGAGGGACCCTTCTCTACGCTGAGAACAAGTCACCAAACAGAATAACACACACGATACAAGGGAACAAAAGGAACCTCTAACTACAGAAATAACCACAATTTACAGGAAAACAGGCTGGAGAAGACCTTCCGTGAAGATAACCTACAGACAGCCAACACCTGAGCTCCAGAATGCACACAAAGCAGCTTTTATGGGTTAAAACCTTGAGAGAAAGCTGAGCCAAGGACACGGGCTGGAAATTCTCCCCAGAGAAATGAAGTGGCCCCAAATTCGCCATCAGATCAGTCGCTCAGTCGTGTCCGACTCTTTGTGACCCCATGAATCGCAGCACACCAGGCCTCCCTGTCCATCACCAACTCCTGGAGTTCACTGAGACTCACGTCCATCGAGTCAGTGATGCCATCCAGCCATCTCATCCTCTGTCGTCCCCTTCTCCTCCTGCCCCCAATTCCTCCCAGCATCAGAGTCTTTTCCAATGAGTCAACCCTTTGCATGAGATGGCCAAAGTACTGGAGTTTCAGCTTTAGCATCATTCCTTCCAAAGAAATCCCAGGGCTGATCTCCTTCAGAATGGACTGGTTGGATCTCCTTGCAGTCCAAGGGACTCACAAGAGTCTTCTCCAACACCACAGTTCAAAAGCATCAATTCTTCGGCGCTCAGCCTTCTTCACAGTCCAACTCTCACATCCATACATGACCACACTTTGTTGGCAAAGTGATGTCTCTGCTTCTGAATATGCTATCTAGGTTGGACATAACTTTCCTTCCAAGGAGTAAGCGTCTTTTAATTTCTTGGCTGCAGTCACCATCTGCACTGATTTTGGAACCCCCAAAAATAAAGTCTGACACTGTTTCCACTGTTTCCCCATCTATTTCCCATGAAGTGATGGGACTGGATGCCATGATCTTCGTTTTCTGAATGTTGAGCTTTAAGCCAACTTTTTCACTCTCCACTTTCACTTTCATCAAGAGGCTTTTGAGTTCCTCTTCACTTTCTGCCATAAGGGTGGTGTCATCTGCATATCTGAGGTTATTGATATTTCTCCCGGCAATCTTGATTCCAGCTTGTGTTTCTTCCAGTCCAGCGTTTCTCATGATGTACTCTGCATAGAAGTTAAATAAGCAGGGTGACAATATACAGCCTTGACGAACTCCTTTTCCTATTTGGAACCAGTCTGTTGTTCCATGTCCAGTTCTAACTGTTGCTTCCTGACCTGCATATAGGTTTCTCAAGAGGCAGGTCAGGTGGTCTGGTATTCCCATCTCTTTCAGAATTTTCCACAGTTTATTGTGATCCACACAGTCAAAGGCTTTGGCATAGTCAAGAAAGCAGAAATAGATGTTTTTCTGGAACTCTCTTGCTTTTTCTATGATCCAGCGGATGTTGGCAATTTGATCTCTGGTTCCTCTGCCTTTTCTAAAATCAGCTTGAACATCTGGAAGTTCACGGTTCACATATTGCTGAAGCCTGGCTTGGAGAATTTTGAGCATTACTTTACTAGCGTGTGAGATGAGTGCAATTGTGTGGTAGTTTGAGCATTCTTTGGTATGGCTCCAAACAAAGACACCGAGCCCTACTCCTCTGGCGTTCTCCTGGGGTGCGCTGGGGTGCAGTGACCACAGGAGGGACTCGCTGAATACTGCAGTTATCCCGCTCCCAGGAATTTACCCTCAGGACACAAAGACAGCAAAGAGGAGCACACATGCTCACAGCAGGAACAGTCCTGTCCGGGAACCTGCAGACGCAGGGCTGGCTGTCTCCTGGCACAAGGCCTCTGCCTGCATGCTCCCTCCCGGCTTCTCCCAAGACAGGAGAACCACGGTGGGCAGGGTGGGAGCAGCCCAAGCTGGGTGCAGGCTGGATACAGCGGCTGCGGTGAGAAAGCCCAGGAGCAGCGTGCAGAGTGGCTGGGCAGCAGCCACAGTTCAGCAGCCCACTCACTCGGCTGACCAACCAGTCAGCTACCCTGAAACATGTAAGGACTAAGGAAGCATTTTCATCTTTTACTTCCAAAAGGCAATCCCCACTTTCCTGAGGGGAGCGCCCAGGCCCCACCCGGCATTGGCACCGCCTCTCTGACAAGCGTGCAGACCCGAGTCAGAGACACACCTGACTCTCAGCACGTAGGCGGCGTATGGCTGCGGCCTTAACGCAGCCCGCTGCCCTACAGCCTCTGGCTTCCACCACTCAGGTGCCAGCTGCCCATGTCACTTCACATGGGGTGACAGGGTAACCCCCTTTACTGACTCCAGAGCCAGTTCCCTCCTCCTCACCCTCTCCCACCCTACCCAGACCCTGAGAAGGCCCACCTCAAGGCCATCAGCCCAAGGCTACCAGCAAGCCCTGGCTGCCATAGGAGGGCTGTCAGCCAGCCACGGCCCCGAGGCGGCTCCACAGGCCCCGTGGCGGGGCTCCCACACCAGGCTGCCAGGCAGGGGAGGGAGGGCCAGGCGGCCATAGCCAGCTCGCTCCAAGTGCCCTCTCTGAAGCCTTCAGGGCGTGACGCCCCTTTATGCACTCAACTTTATGAAGACCCCAGAGAGCTCTCCTTCATTTGGGTCAGATGCATACTTATGTGTAAGAAATTAAAACAGATTTCAAACATTTAGCTCATTAAAAGGTGAAGTAAACCCATCCCATATTAATATAAATGAATTAATTTTTAAAATAACTTCTTTCAAAACAATGGTAATTAACAAAAAGCAGAAAACTGTTACATGTTCTGCAAACTCCTCTAACATCCGGCTCCACAGAAAGCTGGGTTTTCCTATCCGTTTCTGCTTTCACTCTGCTGTGATGCGGGCTGTGTCCAGGCTGAAGCGCATGAAGACCTCAGAGGAGTGCTTTAACAGCCTTTCAGCTATCTGTGGGCATTCTTCTTCGCAGACCCGAGCCAGAGACACACCTGACTCTCAGCATGTAGGCGGCATGTGGCCGCAGCTTTAACGCAGCCCGCTGCCCCACAGCCTCTGGCTTCCACCACTCAGGTGCCAGTTGCCCATGTCACTTCACATGGGGTGACAGGGTAACCCCCCCTTTCCTGACTCCAGAGCCAGTTCCCTCCTCCTCACTCTCTCCCACCCTACCCCAGACCCCGAGAAGGCCCACCTCAAGGCCACCAGCCCAAGGCCACCGGAGACTACATCAGAAGTCTCCGAGTGTCGCTTCTTACAGGTTAGCTGCCACGTGGAATCCAAATCCCCAGGAATGAATTTTTCATAGTCTGTGACACCAGAACCCACCCATCACCTTGCACTGGGACTGGATCCTCCACCCTGACGTGGTCTGACAGCACCCAACATTGGTTCGCTGAGTTATGGAGATCTTCTGAATCCTGACCAGTTTCATTCTATGATATCAACAAACCAATCCACAAACATCGCTACGTTTCTCCTCAAAAGCACTTTCTCTTTTAAGCACTGGGAAGGTGTCAAGCTGACAGTGACGGGTAAAGTTTCCCCAAATTCTAATTTTCACTTGAAGGCTGTGATTTTATCACTGGTAACAAACACTAGCAGTTGTTTTCCCTGAAGCTACAGGCTCATTCCATTCATTTCCCAGAACAACACTGGTTGAACAGCTGAGTGGATAACCCCAACTGGCAGGCAGACCTTCCAGTGGAAATGGGCTTCCAGAAGCAGACCAGACGTCCAGCTCCCAGCGAGGTCAGCATGCAGAGCCCGTCCTGAGCGGCCTCGCCCCGGGGGCCGGGACAGCAGGAGGCGTTCTGCAGCCCTCTCACCCGCTCCACAGCACACTCCCCAAACGCGTCCTCCCTAGCAGGCTGCTTGTCTTCCTCTGCCTGTGACCGGTGGCTGTAGAGCTGGCTCTCCCCGCACCGCCTGGCCCCGCAGCTGGCGGGCCTGCCCACGACTGCTCTGGCACCATCACTACATGGCAACGCGTTTGTTCCAGAAGAAGTCGTGATATTCAAAAGGGGTGCTCAGCACAGACTGTCTCACACACGGCGCTTCCTGCCAAGCCACACAGGGAAAATGTAAAAGAACGCTTTCCTTGATGGCAAGCTGGGGCAAATGCCTGCAGACAGACGCCAGCCAAGTAGTGAGTGAGTGCAGTCCCACTGGAGGTCTGTCCACCTGGAAGGGGAGAGAGCCACGTGGAGGCAGAGGCACCAACTCTCTCCCCATGTCAGCAGCCACATCTTCAATCCAGTGAGTTACGGACCATGCTCGTGGCCCCAGGGGCTGTCGGCAGGGCCAGGGGCTGAGACTCTTCGGACTTCGAGCGATCTACCACACCTAAATCCTCGCTAAGGCGCTCCAGGGGCTGCACAATGTCTGGGTTGGAAAGAGCTCGTCACGTGTCACTTACAACATTCCATTCTTTTCTCTCTGAAATTCTGAGTGACTGGTCTCCAGATGCTGCTGCAACTTCTCGGGCACCAAAACAGCAAAGATACTGTTCACAGACACAACACGGCAAGTTGCTCAGACCCCACAGGCGGGGAAAGCAGCGTCTGTCTCACTTCTGTTTCATACACTTGTGCCCAGTTTCTCTGGAGTGGATTCCTCCCTGCCAGGATTCAGAGAACTCAGGGTCTTCCTCTTGGCCCTGCAAAAGCTCCTCTCTGCCCGTGCAAAAAGTGAAACCAAGAAAACGCTTGAAGACAATGTCCAGGCAGAGAACCTCTTTTCAACAGGACCAAGATGGAAAGCAGGAAAGAAACACACCAACTGGTTTTACTTTGTAAGAATTTGCAACTTCTCCTCCCAAAAATATGATGCACAAGTAGAATAAAAAGATAAACTGAAGAATAACGCTTTCTCAACAAACAAGGAACAGTCTTCATATCCATGGCGCTGAAAAGTCAATTTTCAAAAGACGCAAAATGTACACCCAAAAAAGGGTGAAAGGACACAAAAGTACCTCAAAAAATAAATACAAGTGGCCAACACACATGGAAGAGGTATGCCCCGACCAGAATACAGGCGTCCGTTCACACGGCCCATTTCTAGAGCAGCCGGACGCCCAAGGGCAGGGGGGCCCTCGGGAAACAGAGGCTCTCAGGCGCCGTGGACACTAAGCACTGCCTCCTTAAACAGGCATGCCCCACCCGCCACCTCAGGGCGCACCATGAACGAGACAAATGAGAGCCACGTGCAGAGGGTGATCTAGAGCCAAAGCTCGGAACATCCTAAACGCTCCACCAGGGAGTGGTGGATATACTAGCGGATCCCAGTCCAAGCACACTGCTGGCGTGCCTGGCCTGCTGAGCCCCAGGGCGCCAACCCCACACAGCCCCCAGCCAGCGCTCCCAACACCTACTTTCAGTTCAGCGCTTCGAGGGTCGGGTCCTCATGTGCAAAAGGCAGCTATGCGTGCCGGGGCCCTGACGGCAGCGGGGACAGAAAGCGGGACCCACGGCGCTGCTCATGCCCGTGCATCCTTACCAAGGGTTTCCGCTTGCCTGCTTCTCCAACAACAACCTCTTCTCGTCTTCAGAAAACTGTAAGTCCAGTTCAAAGGAGTTCGTGTCCAGGTCGTGGATGTACTGCTCGATGTTGCTGCCCACCCGCTGGGGCAGACCCGTGTCCACAGCCGACAGGGAGTGCGAGGAGGAGGACGCGGACACCTGCATGCAGCCGAACTGGCTCAGGAGATTGTCGTACTGCGGGGAGAGCAGGCAGTGAGCGTGGCGCCCGGCTCCCCTCCGCCCCCAGCATCCTGACCCCCCTGCCCTGGAGGGCACCCCGTGGCCCACATCCTGAAGGTCGAGCCCCCAGGGAGACAAGCTGCTGACCAGGGGCCCCGCTCGGAGTACCCTGACCAGTGTGGGCCACTCAGACTTCTCCTCACTGCACAGCTGGCCACCAAGCCTCAGGCTGGGCCCGACCTGCCCTGCGCCCCACTTCTGACAGCAACCTCAGAAGCTGTTCACCCCTGAGAGAGGGGGTTATCTTCAGTCCTGACCTACAGGAAGGGGAGAGCCGGGACCTGGGCCTGCTGACCTCCGTGGGTCCCATGCCGCCCTGCAGGGTCAGGATTAAGGTGGCAACACCAGAGCTCTCACCTTGGCAAACACGATGAGACAGCAGACAGAGGGCCTGCACACGACAGGCAGGAGTGTATACACGCCCCATGGAGCCAGGGTTCCCAGGCACTGAGATCAGAGACAACGACTCCCTCGGAGCCCAGCCAGCAGAGTGTGGCCCTCTGTGGGATCCACCTGCCACAGGCCCTGGGGACCCTCCCCATGCCAGCATCAGGGCTCAAGGGTCTGGTCGGCCTCTAGGGCCAAGGTGGAAGTCCTCTGCGTGTGCAAAGGACGCGGACAGCTGGAGCCAGTGAGACAGGGAAGCAGACCAGAGTTGGGGGCACAGATGACTCCCCATGTCTGGGTCTCCTTGAGTCTGAGCATAAAGGATATTTTAGGGCAAAAGAAGGGGGATGTACAGCTTCAAAAGGTAAGTGGAAGCCATAAAGAGGCGCTCTTAATCTCCAGGAGACGATGCCTGTTGTAATTTTAACTCAGCTGTGAGTGACTTTTAAGATAAACTCTAGAATTCCTCAGTCAACTGAGGTGGAGCGCTATATGACGACTGGTTGCAAGCCATAATGACAGAAATCACACCAAAAAATGGACTGCGGCTGACAATAAAAACATCTGAAACTGCACACAAACACGGCCTTCCCCGGAAGAGTGAAGGGACCAAGCACAGCAAGGGCCTCTGTGCCCACCCCAGGCCTAGAGTCGGGCGCCGAGAGCCGACGGCAACCAGCGTCCATCCTCGGTGCTACGTGCCCTGAAAGCGCAATGCAGCAGTGCCCAGGCCTCTCTGGGAATAGAGGAAGCACTCCAGAATGTCTCCAGATACACAATTATAAAGATACCAGCCAAAATGCAAAGACAGAAGCCCACCAGGAGAACTGGTACCCAGGCTCTGGGCCAGTCCCTTTGGGCAAAACTAACTAGAGGAGAGGTGACAGGGACGCGCCCAGGGCCTGGCACTCTACTCGGGGCGCACGGAAGCCTCTTCAGTCCCAGTGGGGACCTCGAGGCCAGTGTTCACCGCCCTCCACCACGTATCTCCACTGGCTCTCGCTCCGGCCACCGTCCCCCCTGAGGGATGCCGCAGTGTGGCTCACGTTGCCATAGCAGTCCTCGTCGTCTTCCGACATGGCCGGCAAGTAAGCCGTGAGCTTTGGGGGCGTCTGGTGATGCAGGTCCTCCCACGAGATGGACTCAAAGAACGGGTGGGCTTTCAGAGGGCCATACCCCTCCATTTCTTCACAGCCTAATCGCTTTGTGGCATCTAAAACCTGAAACAGAAGTTGAGACAAGTGGGCATTAGGGTTAAAACACAATTCTGACCCAAAAAACTCTTCTGAGTAGTTCTCAGTTCTTGGGGTCTCTTGGAACTTGGAAGGACACGGAGGGCTGGGGACAACGGAGTCACCCTCAGGGGTCCTGTCACTTTTCTGGAGTCTCTGCCCCTCCTCACACAGGTGCAAACGAATCACGACATTAAAAGTTCACAAATAGTGGCAAGTATCCTCTTAAAATCCTAAAACAAGAAAGAGGAGCTCACTGGCTTCAATAAAAGAATGAAGAGTTCACCGAGAGGGCTCCAAGGGACCTCGGCATCCGGCTGCCCCCAGCTCCATGGAGGACGCAGGCCTCCCCCACTGGGGACAGCGCAGGAGGGCCAGGCGGGCAGAGGCAGACGCACCCCTCCCGCCCAGACCAAGAAAAGGGAAGGTGTGGAGCCAACACACACCAGGGGAAAGGACACTGCGGTTTCCAGAACACACACACTCCCTTCCTGGGCACACTGTCCCTATGCTGACGTCTGACACCTCGCATGCCTGACTCTAAAGGGGACACTCACCAACGTCGCTGGGCGGAACTTACACCACCAGCCACGCAGCATAAACAGCCCCAGCGCCCCGCAGCCTGAAGTGCTGTGTGTGCTGACGAGCAACTGCAGAGCACTAGAGTAACTTCCTGTCTTAACTAAGGTCAGAAATCAGACACCTGGGAACTGAAAAGGCTTGATGGGAAGAGACTGGAGACACACATCTACCTACAACCATTACCTACCCTCAAACGCCCTTTATTAAACATGGTGCTGCCAAGGAAAGCCCCTCTGACCACAAGACGAAAGGGACTCAGGGGGTGGCTACTGGATGAGCTCACCAGAAGAAAATGCAAAACATTTACCAGAAGTTTTTCCACAAGATCTCTCGCCTTAGGAAAGAATTTTTCAGGAAAGTCATACTCCAACTTAATGATCTTCTGAAATATAAGATACTCATTTCTGTAAAACAAGAAAAGCCGTTATTCTGGGTGGGGGCACACAGATCCCAGCCCACCCCAGGACAGAGCTGCAGCCCTCCGGACCCAGCCGGCTCCCTCTCCCGCAGAGAGCCACCGCGGTCACTGAAGAGCTGGCTGGACAGGCCCCCCACCCCCCCGGACTGCCCTCTCCCGTTCCTCATCAGGCTGCTGTGAAGGGGCGGCCAGAGCCGGGCGGGGTCTCTTACCCAGCTCGGAACGGAGGCAGTCCTGCCACAAGCTGGTATATGATGCATCCAAGTGCCCAAAGGTCTGAACTTCACGGGAAGAGAAAACACAGGAGAGTGACATTTGTAACTTCAGCGGTGAGCACAGCTCATGTCCCTCCGTCTGTTCACACCACCCGATTCAGCTTCTCACCCCTTCCTCTCCTTTAAAACCAAGTCAGTGTGTGGTGGAGACCTCACCTGCTCTGGGCTCCCCTTGAGGGGGCCTCCCTGCTGGGCCAGGACCAGAGGGTCCTGCACACACTGCGGGCGCTGCTGGGCCGGGCCAGGTCAGGTGCCTCCCTCGGGGGCAACCAGCGCCCCCATAGGCCTGGCCTGACCCTGACCAGGGAGCAGTGGGCACTCCTGAGGGCAGCAGCCACTGGCAGAAAAGCCCCTCCTCCAGTGCCAGGGAGGGCACAGGCTCAGAGTCGCTCCTCGTCACTGTCGCCCTGAGGACACGGACGCGGTTCAAGTGTCAGGCTGCACACGGAGCACTTCTCTTGCACTGTCTGGACTCTTGGTGCACAGCCCGCCCCTCAGGAACCAGCTGCAGGAAGCCTGGAGGGGCTGCCCTGCTCCCACCCACGCTCTCCCCTTGGGGCACCACAGAGTCCTACTGAGAACCACTTTGCATGCTTTATTTCCTCTGTCAGTTCTGCGTTCTACTCCCAGCTCAGCCCTAGGAAAGCACCAAGAGGCAACTCGCCCTGCACAGCCAGCTGCTGCCCTGCAAGCCCTAAACGTACAAGGCTCGTGGGGTGCTGGACACAGGCAGCTCCTGGAAGAGGCCACACCGGGCATTCCGGAGACGAGCTCATAGGTCGTGGGCAAGACAACGGGCCGGTTACAGGGCTAGGGGGCCTGAGTGGAGGCCCTGTCCTCGGACCCGCATCACCAGCACGGCAGGCAGATGAAGGACTCGATGTGAGTTAAAAACGCCACATATCAGAAATCTGAGTCACAACACACAGGTTGGGTGAAGGCATGTTAAAGACAAGCGTGCATTCTCAATAACTAGTTCTTAGCCCTTGGCGTCCTCTGCTGTCTAGTGTAGTTAACAGGGGGAGCTACACGAGACAAACGCTGACAGAAAAGCACCGGCCCCGTGCTGCGACAGTGTCCAGAAAGGGGGGCGGGCTGTGTGTGTGTTGGGGGGCTGCCTCCCTAGTCGTCCCGGGTCATCTCCAAGGAGCAGGACCGCTAGCAGAACCAGCCCCGGGCTACCTTTCCACAAGCGTCTTATCATTTAATGTTTTCTAATGCGATGAAAAATAAAAGGGGAAGCCAGTGAACATTTCTGGAAAGCAGTATGCACCGGTGATTTCTTTAAATGCTCAGTTAAACAGAGTTATTCTATTCTTGAAATTCAAAGCAGACCACGGGGCAGCGCGGTGCCCGGCTGCTCAGGCAGGAGCCCGTCTTCCCCGGCACAGGCTGTGCACACGCGGGAGGCGCGTCAGGCCACGCCCAACACGGGAGGAACCACAGCGAAGCTGGATAAGCTACACCGAGGTCACAGGTGAGGAGACCACACAGCTCTGAAGAGATTTCTGCCAACACTGTGAGTGACATGGGAGATGCCCATCAGCTAATCGCAGGGAGTGTGATTCAAAACTGATCACTCAGTGTGATTCCAGCTGTACAAAACTACGTAAACACATACACAACACACAGAAAAAAGGAGCTGCAAAGAGGCCCCACCAAACCACTGTCTGCGACTGCAAGCGGGTCAGAGACTGTGAGTGCTTTCTGTTTTTGTTCTGACTGCTTGCCTTAAGGAATCTCAGTTCCCAGACCAGGGATTGAAACCCGGCCACAGCAGCGGAAGTGCTGATTCCTAACCACTAGGCCACCAGGGAACTCCCCATTAATTGCTTTCTTTTAATCTTCATATTTTCTAAGAATTCTTTATAATGAAAAGGTATCACTTTTACAATCAGAAAAAAAAAAAATTCGTAACTATTTTTACGTATCACATGACTTTAAGAATTAAAAGCATAAAGGATGCCCAGTGACGTGCCCCTCAGCCCTGGTACAGCCCGCCAGCTGTCCATGCCCTGTGTGTCCTGGTAGAGGTCTAAACGCACAGACGAGTGCCCCTGTGCCCTCCTCTCCCTCAGCAGAGCCTGGAGACCTTCCTCTATCAGCAGTGAGAGCTTCCTCTTTCTAAAAGTGATCCAACGAGAGGAAAAGCCGGTTCTCGGCCAGCAGGGACACACTGGAGTCTGGCTGAGTGCGCCTGGAGGAGGGCTCTTCAGCAGGGCCCTTGGGGTGTCTGGGACCCGCCGTCCTGGGGCTTTCACACTGTGGGACGCTGGGCGGCACCCCCGGCTCCACCCAGTACCTCCCAGCCGTGAAGTGTGACATCAGAACTGTCTAGACCAGAAGTCCCCTGGCGGGAGAACTGCCCCACGGGGAAGCCCTGACCCACAACAGCGTCTGGCCACAGGAAGAGCTCCAAGTCTGTTGATTCAGTAAAACAAAACAAAAAACAAAAAAACAAAGAGCTCAGCAACTGCTAAGATGGCCAAGTTTTCCTAACATCTTTCTACCCATAATGTCTGTGCCCTGTGGATCCATCCACTCCCTAAAAGTTTCTGAAAAGCCTTCAGGCTCAGAAATAGCTGCTGTGCCCAGAACCATCCTCACTTCTCCTGCCTCTGGCAGCGGCTTGTTGCGCCAGGAAGGCGGCCGTGCAGCCCACGGGCGCAGACACTGGCCGTGTGGGCCCTGGTCAGCTCCGATGGCACCTGCGGGCCAAGGGCCTGGCCCAGGGCAGGAAGAGCCGAAAAGGCCTCACCACAGAACCTGTCCCCGAACCCTGACAGCCCACTCCTATCGCCGCCTCTCCATCCTCGCCTGCCTCACGCCTGCTCCAGACAGCCCCCCAGATGCCCCCAGCCCCAGACCATTGGCACCCACCTGCTTTACCTCCACTGCCCACTGCCCGTCGCCAACCCTCTCCACGCTCCGGACCTCCCTCTGGGAACAACACCCCAGCCCCTGCACTTCTCATTCCACAACTGAGGCCTCTGCCTGGGTCCTCCAGCCTGTGGCCACCACCGGGCCTGGCTCCTGGAGGGCCGGCTGGGCCCGCCCTGCACTCTGCAGAGCGTGGTACACTCAGCAGCTGACCTGAGCAGAGGTGGCGTCAAGGCTCCCCGGGCTCCAGGCCACAGCAGGAAGCCTCGGGGCAATCAGACAGACCTGCTGGCCACGCTGTTCCCCACTGCACAGTCAGTCGTTCCGACAGGAGCAAGACCAAATCTCAGAGCATAAGAGCAACCACCACCCAGGAGGGATAAGCAGTGACAATAAAGTTAACACGCAGGTTATCAAAGGAAAGATGCTGGCTAAAAGGCAAAACATTAACTTCTTCCAAAGGAGGCTCAGTGAGGTAAAGGCCATGAAAGGCATTCTCTTAACTACTGATTTCACCTGAAAGAAGTACCAGCACTTTAGAGGAGAGAGAAGCATGGGTCAGAGGAAAGCAGGTTACCTCTTACAGGCCGATTTCTCTGTGAGCAGCTCTGGAGAGACATACTGGGCTGTTCCCACAAACGAGTTGGCCCTGGCTGATGAGAAGAGGGGAGAGGAGACGGTCATGCTGCGCCAGCGCTTCCACCGTGGACGCTGCCGTCGGCGTTCACCTCTCAGGACGCCGCGGTCACCCGCCATCCGCCCGTACCCTCCCGAGAGCGGGACTTGTTGGGGACCCCCTGCACCCCCTTCTGGGGCCCGCCCCTGCCCCGAGGCTCCCAGGTGGCCCTGACTCCAGGGCAGTGCTCTGGCCCGCCCTCCTCCCGCCCACACCCCCCGAGTGGCCCTCGCCCAGTGCACTGTCAGCTGGGAGCACCTTGCGGACGGGCTCCCGTTTGCTCACCGCTGGAGCCGGGGTGCCTAAACCAGCCCTGCACACATGCAGTGTGGGGCCAGGACTAGACGCCCCCGCAGGGAGACCCTCTCCTCATAACAACCGCTCATGGAGCCAAGGGGCCAGAAGGGGAATAAGACTCGGGCGGCCCGACCCCCTTGCAACATTCTGTCCCCGCTAGTCCTGGACTGTGCGTGCAAGGCTCTCCAAGGTCAACTGCAGCCCTGCAGGGTCTGGTACTGGCCGTGAGGAGGCGGACGCCGCATCGCCCCAGGAGATCCCGGAGCCCTGACAGAGCTGCACTGTGGGCACGGCCAGTCCGCGTGCCCCCCGCCCCCGCCCCCGGAGGGGTCCCTGTGACGGGGACGGAGCAGCCACTCTTGTCCTTACCCACAGTCAGAGGACACGGGGCCAGGGATTCCCGTGAGCATCCCGCCGTCAAGTACTGTCACCCCACCAGTGGGTCCCCAGGGACACCCACGGCACCTGTCCTTCTGACGGCTCCCCACAGGGCAACACAGAACACCTCGCCTGGCTCAACACCGCAGGCTCCAGACACAGGCCCTTTCACCTGGCCTGACCCTCTGCGGTCAAGCTGACTTTTCCTTCACCATCTTTAATAACCTGGGCTAGAAACTACTGGTCTCTCTGTTCATCTGAGCCGACCTGGGAAGTGCGCCAGGTGCAACGTGACACACCAACCCCTGAGAGGGGCCTGGCTCTGCAGGCTCACCTGAAGTCAGACAACGCTAAGAACAGGGACAGGCCCCAGGCGAGGGGCCTGCCTGCTGGCCCCCTGCCTCAGCTGTGGACAACTGGCTCCCAGACAGAGGGGTGGGAAGCGGCTGCCATCACCAAGTGGGCAGAAGCCAGGGGTGCACCTAAGCACACTGGCGGGGCGCCAGACAGCCCCTCAGCAGGACCTCTCCAAGCCCACAGGCCCAGGGGCTGCAGCAGCGCTCTCTCAGACACGAGCTCCGGCCACACACGCCGCAGGGCAGCCAGGCCGGTGCGGACTGTCCTAGAGCTGGGGAGGCAGGACAGCTCAGAGCACCTTCTCGTCTCTCCTTCTCGAAGCCCACCCACCATCCGCTCCACCCAGAGCTCCAGTCGGGGGGCCACGCTATGCCTCCCGCACAGGCTGAAGGCTCTGTCCTGGGCGCCTCGGCTCGGGCCCGCCTCAAACAGCCTGATGGGGTGCGGCTGCCTACGGTAAACCTGCCAGACTGTGCTATGTCTGCCCACAGCTGGAGTCTTCACCGCACACAGGTACAAATAACCTAACACCAGAATGGAAAGGCAAAAATGCCCAGGGCCCGTGGCCACACCACTTCTACATGCAATGGTCTGCTGCCCGCTGGCCACAGCGGCCCTCCGCTCCCCACCTGCCATCCCTGGGGTGGGCACCCAGCAGGGCTTCCCATGGGGGAGACCTCCTGACTGCGTCTAACGACCTCCAAAGGCTGAGGAACACAGACAAGGCCGCCCTGCTGCCTCTTCCCCATTTGTTCCCAGGTTTGGTCTCCAGGCCCTGCAGCCACCAGGGCCTCCCCAGGGGAGACAGAGCTGGGGATTCTTCCTCCTGGCCCACCCTCCAGGCCACAGCCACCCCTCCAGGCGCGCCCATGACAGAGGCCCCGCACACCCCCACCCAGCGCCCTCCTGGGGCCGAGGGGTGCTCAGTCCTGCGGGGGGACCCAGCTTCTTAGGGCCTCGCGACCTGTGACTGGTCCCCGAGGTCAGGGACTTTCCTGCACCTGCCAGGACCCGGATACACCAAGAGCTCGGGGATGATTACAAGAGGAAGAAAACACAGTAGGAGCTGAAGCCCAGTGAAAACTTCAATCTCACAATGAATCACAGACGCGTTCAACACAGGACAGCCATCAAACCAGCGACGAGAGGGAAACGCACAGCGCTGACTGGGGCGTGAGGAGGAAGGCCGTGCAGTGTCACCGGTGGGGATGTGAGATGATGTCACTCTAGGGAGCAACTTTCCAACAAACATTGAAAGCCACAGAGAAGAGGCAGGTGTGCCCTCTGACCCGCAGTCCCCCTTCTGGCACCTGAGCCTCCAGGATGAAGTCGGCACGGACAGCAGGACAAACGCCCAACCCGTCAGGGGCTGGCCGCGCAAGACGCTGTGCCCGGGCAGCGTTTCTGCTCTGTGCAAGAAGTGTGCATTTCTTCTAGAATTTATATTTTTTTTTAATGCTACTATTAAAAAGCTCTAGAAATATATTTTATATGAAAGATATGCATTACACATAATTAAATAATTCAGGCTATCACAAAATATGCAGAGGCATTGATGCTTTGCAATAGCTACATTTTGCATAAAACAAAGTGGACAGGACGCGCGCACACACACCCCCCACTGCACAGCAGGGCTTTAAAGAGCAAATCACGATGGCACTGGGCCGGGCTGCTGCTGCTGCCACTGCTGTAAGTTTTCTGGGCCTACGTCTGCTTGTCTCCTGCGACCCTTGCTGCTTCCTCTTCCCAGGAGCCCCACCTTCTTAAAGGGACTCCAAGACCCTGGGGGTGTACTGAGTCACACCCCCAGGAAGGAGCTCTTTCATTAGTCTAGAGATGAATCACTCCTCCACAGTATGGAAAAGAACTCCTGTCCTCAGAATGATGTTCTAAAGACATAAAGTAAAATACCTAAGACTATATACATAATGAAAGTATCAAAATACTAAAATTAAAGTAATAAACGCATGAGGTACCAGTATCTGGTGTCTTTTTTTTAATGCACTAACAAGATCTGGCGGTGAGCACAAACAGACCAGGAACCGTGCTCACCGGGACAGGACACGCACACATCTGTGGTTTCTACTGACAGACGTCTGCTCCCACCTTCAAACTGAAAAAAATGCTCCACTTCACTGAAAGGTTAGTGACAACAAGGACTGTTCTCCTCTCCAGCTTCACAAACAGCAGGTTTCTATGTGCAACTCAGGTAAGAGCCCGAGAGCACAGGAGCAAACCACACAGGTAATCCAGTTACCTCCCCTGGAAGCTCAGAGATGAGCCAAAGGCAAACTCCCCCAGGCCCTGGAGACCAGGCCCAGAACCACTGTGGACCTGAGCTGCCTCCTCCAGGCCACGGCCCCACTCAACAGGAGCCACAGGGTCAGGCCAAAGGAGGAGGGTTTACGCTGGGTTCTTATCCCCACCCTCCAAGTGATTCAAAACACCCGCCCAGTACCCTGGGCTGGGAACCACTCTGGCCACCACAGATCTGCAAGTCAGACCCCGAGGTGCTGCTGAGGTCAGAAGACACCCACTCTCTCTCCAAAGCTGAAAGCGCAGACTGCCGCTGACTTACCCGTGAACCCACATGTGAGGCACAGCAAACACTCCACAAAATGTGCTTATTAGCCCTTGGACAGAAGACAAGCAAACTGAATCCAGCAACACATAAAGAGGAGTGTGCACCATGACCAAGTGGGAGTTATCTTGTGAATGCAAGGGTGGTTCAGCATGTTAAAAACTGATCAATTTATGACATCACATCATCAGAATAAAGAACAAGGATGTCCCTGGTGGTCCAGTGGTTAAGAATCCACCTGCCAACGCAGGGGATGCAGGTTCGACCCCTGGTCCAGGACGATCTCACATGTGGGGCAACCAACCAAGCCCGTGCACCCCAACTACTGAGGCCCGTGCGCCCCAACTACTGAGGCCCGCACGCCTAGAGCCCCTGCTCTGCAACGAGAAGCCAATACAATGAGCAGCTCGTGCACCGCCAAGCAGAGTAGCCCCGCCTGCCACAACTAGACAAAGCCCATGCATAGCAACAAAGACCCAGCACAGCCACAAAGAAATGAAGAGCACAAGACCCACGTGACCAACCTGATCAAGAAATGCAGAAAAAGCCTCTAACGAAATTCTATACTCCTCATGATGAACTACAAAACAAACTAGAACAGAAGGGAACATCCACAACCTGATAAAGACACCATGAAAAACCCACAAGGAACATCACACTCAGTGGTGAACATTAGCGGTGAAAGACTGAAAGCTCTCCCCCGAAGATCAGTAACAAGACAAGGATGCCTGCTCTCGCTAGTCAACAGGAGGGTCAAACCAGAAAAAGCAGGAAAGAACGTGAGGCAAAAGGCATCCTGGCTGCAAAGGAAGAAGTAAAACTATCTCTAATGACAGATGACGCCATTTTGTACATAAAACGTCCCCAGGAAGTTGCTCAAAAACTATCACAAGTAATACACAAGTCCATCCAGGCCGCAGGACGTAAGATCAGTACACCAAAAAGGTCAACTCTATTCCTAAACACCCTCAATGAAAAATCTGAAAATTAAGAGAACAACTACATTTACAACAACCTCAAAAATAAAATAAAAAATACTTAGGAATAAATTTAACAAAAGAAGCACAAAGCTTATAATACCAAAACCTACAAAAAAAAAAAAATAGAAATTACAAAAGCTATACACAGAAAGACATTCCACAGTGAAAGGTCAGAAGACAATAGTGTTAAGACAGCAGGACTCCCAAACTGACCTATCCACGCAACACAAGCCCTGCCCTGATCCCAGCCGGCTGTCACTCAAGCAGTTTTCACAGTTCAGCAAGGCTGCAGCCTGTATGAGAACTTCATCCCTTCCAAGGCTGAATGACACTCCACTGTACAGAGAGCCACGCTTCATCTATCCGTTCATCCGTTGATGGACACCTGAGCTGTTTCCACTCCTTGGTTATTACAAATAAAGCTGCTATGAACAACTGTGTACAACCTTTTATATAAATGTTTTTCCGTTCTCTTGGATATATTAACTAGAAGCTGAACTGTCAATTACAACATAACTATGCTGAACCTTGTAAGGAACTGCCAGACTTTTCCAAAGTGGCTGCAGCATTTGACAACCCCACCTGCAGAATAGGAGGGCTTCAATTTCTCCCCATCCTTGCTAATGCTTCTTATGGTCTTTTCGACCACAGTCATCTTAGTGGGTGTGGAGTGGTGTCTCACTGTGGGTTTGAGTTGCATTTCCCTAAGATCTTGAGCATCTTTTCATGTGTTTATCAGCCACTTGTTACTGTTCTTTGGAGAAAATATCTATTCAGACCCCTTAAAAAAATTTTTTTTTGTTATAAGTTCTTTATATATTGTGGGTACAGATACAGAAGCTGAAATTTTTTTTTTTTCCTCTTCAACTCCATGGGTTGTCTTTTTCACTTTTTTAATTAAAAACAAAAATTTATTGATCAAATGGTCATTTCCTATAGACTAAATTGTAACTGACATTCTTACAAGTGTGCATGGCATTTGCAAATTTCAACATACTAAACTGAAGCAAGAACAGGGAGCCCTGTCTTCCAGAGATGGTTCTCCTGGAGACCTTGTATTAAGCCCAAGCCCAGACGTACAGGTACTGCGTCCTGAGTAAGATCTCCATGGTGTGCAGTCCCTACTGTATACTGCTGCGAGCCAGCAAAGGCAGTGGTGGCGAGAAACAGAGAAGGTCTTCAGCTCAGTTCAGTTCAGGCGCTCAGTCGTGTCCGACTCTGTGACCCCATGAATCACAGCACGCCAGGCCTCCCTGTCCATCACCAACTCCCGGAGTTCACCCAGACTCACGTCCATCGAGTCAGTGATGCCATCCAGCCATCTCATCCTCTGGCGTCCCCTTCTCCTCCTGCCCCCAATCCCTCCCAGCATCAGGGTCTTTTCCAAAGAGTCAACTCTTCGCATGAGGTGGCCAAAGTACTGGAGTTTCAGCTTTAGCATCATTCCTTCCAAAGAAATCCCAGGGCTGATCTCCTTCAGAATGGACTGGTTGGATCTCCTTCCAGTCCAAGGGACTCTCAAGAGTCTTCTCCAACACCACAGTTCAAAAGCATCAATTCTTCGGTGCTCAGCCTTCTTCACAGTCCAACTCTCACATCCATACATGACCACAGGAAAAACCATAGCCTTGACTAGACGGACCTTTGTTGGCAGAGTAATGTCTCTGCTTTTGAATGTGCTATCTAGGTTGGTCATAACTTTCCTTCCAAGGAGTAAGCGTCTTTTAATTTCATGGCTGCAGTCACCATCTGCACTGATTTTGGAACCCCAAAAAATAAAGTCTGACACTGTTTCTTGTTTCCCCATCTATTTCCCATGAAGTGATGGGACCGGATGCCATGATCTTCGTTTTCTGAACGTTGAGCTTTAAGCCAACTTTTTCACTCTCCACTTTCATCAAGAGGCTTCTGAGTTCCTCTTCACTTTCTGCCATAAGGGTGGTGTCATCTGCATGTCTGAGGTTACTGATATTTCTCCCGGCAATCTTGATTCCAGCTTGTGTTTCTTCCAGTCCAGCGTTTCTCATGATGTACTCTGCATAGAAGTTAAATAAGCAGGGTGACAATATACAGCCTTGACGTACTCCTTTTCCTATTTGGAACCAGTCTGTTGTTCCATGTCCAGTTCTAACTGTTGCTTCCTGACCTGCATATAGGTTTCTCAAGAGGCAGGTCAGGTGGTCTGGTATTCCCATCTCTTTCAGAATTTTCCACAGTTTATTGTGATCCACACAGTCAAAGGCTTTGGCATAGTCAAGAAAGCAGAAATAGATGTTTTTCTGGAACTCTCTTGCTTTTTCCATGGTCCAGCGGATGTTGGCAATTTGATCTCTGGTTCCTCTGCCTTTTCTAAAACCAGCTTGAACATCAGGAAGTTCACGGTTCACATGTTGCTGAAGCCTGGCGGGAGAAGGTCTTAAGGGTGCTGAATGGCATAAAGAGATAATGGAAGCACAGGAAAGTGACAGGCACGACGTAAGACTGCGCCAACGTTTCTAAGTTTCAAATGCTGTTGAAATAATACCTGCCTCCCAACTCTGTTTGTACTGGGGCAAAATGAGTGTCAAAAAGACCCCATGGGATTGGGTGTCTCTACAAAGACCTGGTAACACTGAGCGGCATTCTCCCCCTCAGACCCACGGCCCTCACATCCGGCATCCCCAGACCACTTAGCCTCCTCCCTCTGGACTTTGGCTCTGTTAAATTTCTATACTGCTTTTGTTTTTTTTCCTTTTCAATTTCACCAATTTCTGCTCTTATTTCTTTTCTTCCATGTATTTTCTTTTCTAAATCCTTTTAAATTTATTTTTTAATTGAAAGATAATTGCTTTACAGAATTTTGTTGTTTTCTGCCAAACCTCAACGTGAATCAGCCACAGGTATACATATATCCCCTCCCTTTTGAACCTCCCTCCCATCTCCCACCCCATCCCACCCTTCTTGGTTGATACAGAGCCCCTCTTTGAGTTTCCTGAGTCATACAGCAAATTCCCGTTGGCTATCTTACATATGGTAATCAAGTTTCCGTATTACTTCTTTCCATGCATCTCACCCTCTCCTCCCCTCTCCCCAAGCCCATAAGTCTATTCTCTACGTCTGTTTCTCCATTGATGCCCTGTAAATAAATTCTTCAGTCCCATTTTTCTAGATCCTGTATGTATGTGTTTGAATACAATATTTATCTCTCTCTGACTTACTTCACTCTGTAAAATAGGCTCTAGGTTCATCCACCTCATCAGAACGGACTCAAATGCATTCCTTTTTATGGCCGAATAATATTCCATCGTGTGTATGTACCACAACTTCCTTACCCATTCATCTGTCGATGGGCATCTAGGTTGCTGCCATGTTCCAGCTATTGTAAACAGTGCTGCAATGAACAACGGGATACAAGTCTCTCTTCAATTCTGGTTTCCTCAGGGTACATGCCTAGGAGTGGCACTGCTGGGTCATATGGGGATGTTATTCCTAGTTTTTAAAGGAATCTCCATACCGTCCTCCATAGTGGCTGTCCATTTACATTCCCACCAACAGTGCAAGTGCGTTCCCTTTCCTCCACACCCTCTCCTGCATTTACTGTTTGTAGACTTCTTGATGAAGGTCATTCTGCCTGGTGTGAGGTGATATCTCATTGTAGTTTTGATTTGCATTTCTCTAATGAGTGATATTGAGCATCTTTTCATGTGTTTATCAGCCATTTGTTTATCTTCTTTGGTGTTTATCTTTGGAGAAAACGTCTATTCAGACCCATTAAAAATTCTTTGTTGTTGTTATGAATTCTTCATATACTCTGAGTACAAGCCCCTTATCAGATACAGGAGCTGAAACTTTTTTTCCTCTTCAGTCCCACGGGTTGTCTTTTTCACTCTCTTAATGTGTCAAAGCACCGAAGGTTTAAAACTTGTTCTGTCGCTTATGCTTTTGGTATTGTATCTAAAGAACCACTACCTCACCCAAGGTCATAGAGATTTATTCCAATGCCTTCTTCCAAGAGTGTAATTGTTTTAGCTCCTATATTCAGATCTCTGATCTATCCAAGTTAACTTCTGTGTACGGTGTGAGGTGGAGTTAATAATGTTTTTGATGAACTGGTCATCAGGACAGTGAACCAATTCACACTTTTCAAAAGCTGTAAATAAAGGGGAAAGAAGCGAGCATTTATCCAGTTTTTCCTTTACAATCAACATCACTAGTTAACCAAATAGTGGCAAAGGAGAAGTTTCTCTTTAAAGAATTCCAGCTCCAGAATGAAAAGAACTGGGCTACGATCACTCTGCATTCTCTAATGAACAGATAGATCTAGGCCACTGCAGCTATAAAGGGCTGCTGACATCACAGAGGGAGAGATGACTGGATGTTACACGCTCCCAAATGAAGAACACGCTACGCACACCAGCCGCTGGTGTGAAAGGACTGAACCTGAACGTCATCATGCAGCCACATCCAACTCCTGACTTCCAAGATGTACAGAGGGGAAAGGAGAACGCTACAGGACTCCACAGAGGTGCCATCAACAAACTCCGGGAAGCTCTGCAAGACAACGACCTGGTTTCTTCAACAGACACAAGGGAAAAAAAAGAGATGCCAAGAAGCTACAGACGAAAAGAGCAGCTGCAGCAAAGTGGAGGCTCCTGTCTGAATCTTCCTTCCACCAGCAAACCCTCTACCCACCCCAGTACGTCTGTCCCCACCCCCATCAAGGTCCTTGTCTCCCGGGTACCCATGAGCCCAGCAGAAGCACAGGCCCTATGTGGGGGTCCCTGCAGCAGCTTCTCAGGTCAGGGCAGTTCTGTCACACCTGGCCCCACACCCAAGGTTCATTTTCAGGGTCATTTATTACTTCACACACATGGGGCCTGAGCTTCCTGCAACCTCACTACACAGAACTTCATGTTCTCTCTACCCCAACACCTGAACAGTTTTCCGAGTTAAACTGCCATTCTATAAACCTCAAAGTTTATCATTTCCAGTCAACAAACACCTGAAGGGCTGAAAGATGCCTGCACCCCACCCTGGCCGAGAAGCCCCTGGCTAGCTAAGACACCCAGGCTCTCCTCTACCCCAGGTAGGCTGTCAGCAACTGTCACGGCACATAATCCAGCTAGGAAACACCAGCGAGGGGCAGTGGTTAGGAGGGTCTGCAATGACGAACGTGCACTGGACCAGCGGGGAAAGCCAGCCCCCACTCACCCTGTGACCTTACAGAACGTGTGATCGGCGTGCTGGGGCCACCACCCCTGGCATTTGCACACAGGAGACAGGCAGACAGTGGGCATCGTGAATGTGTTTCCCCCCGCCCTGGAGAACCCACAGTGCCAAAAGGAAGAACTGGGAGCTGATCGCACTGAGCCCACACCCCTGCATGGGAAATGAGAACAAACGAGACACCCCAGAAACTTCCAGGAAGATGACTAGGGAGGGTGAGCCACGGCAGGCATCCGAGGCCCTGAGACAAGGTACAGAAAGCGCCTGGGGACCCAGCACCACTCAAGGCCAGGAGGACCAACCATGGATGCTGGGGAAGCCTCCTCCTGGCCCCCACTAAACCAGGCACTCACCGACCAGGCCCTCTGCTAGAGCTGCCCGGAGGCAGGGGCTTCCCTGAGGAACACTCAAGCATCTTCTTTACAACAACAAAGGAACTACAAACAACTGTCACTGAGGACGAGCACAAGGCACCGCACTGCACCGGTTTCTAAGAGGGTTTGGTCTGAAGCACGGAGCGGGGTCTGCAGGAAACGAGACACACACCTTGTTTACTCTCTGGGGATAATACTTTCGCTGTTCCAAAATCTGTGATCTGGATGTGCATGTCTTCATTTAACAAAATATTTTCTGGTTTCAGGTCCCTGTGAAAGCAGATTTTCACACTTGAGATGAAATATTTGAAACAGTAACGTTACATACTCCAAATTTAGCTAAAAACAAAATGAACTGGTTAATACCTATAATCTGTACAGATGAACAACCAAGAACACAAGTCTAAAGTTAGCACTGAACAGTATCAACTGATCCAGTGAGGACATTTGAATCAATCATTTCATAACTGCATCTATCATTTTAATAAGCTTTTAACTGAAGTATAATCTCTCATGTTTATAAAGAGCCTTTAAACCTTCTGTGGTATCATTACACAATAAATGTGAATCAAACCATCACAACGCATACCTTAAACTTAGGGATGTCAACTACTTCTCAATAAAACAGGGAGGGGAAAGATGATTAAATGATAAATTTTTATGTTATGTGTATTCTACTACCACTACCACCAAAAAAAAAATTTATAAGGGAAAAAAAAAGCTCAAATGAATACTTTCAATTTGACTACTGGAAAATGAGACCAGAAGTAAGTACATACAGAATCTGACAAAATAAAAGCGGCAGCCAAGATGGCGAAGAGAATCATTAGCCTGGCGAAAAAGACACCTGACCGGTTTCACCTGGTACTTCAGGCCCACGGTCTCTCGGTGCCAGGTTCTCAGTTCTCACAGGGAGGCAGCCGACCCTCCAGGAAGGAGACCAGAGCTGAGCCCAGGTCTGGGGAGCAGCCGGCAGCCCCCAGCTTGGTACCTGTGGACGATGCCCTTGCCGTGCAAGTACTCCAGGGCGGACACCATCTCGGCCGTGTAAAAGCGGGTGCACGTCTCATCGAATGAACCAATTTTCCGAATGTATTTAAGTAGTTCTCCATTTTTGGCATAACTAAGGCCAAAATCTAAACATCACATGGTTAAGGAAGACAGCAAAAGTCATTCTTTTAAACTAATCTTAGCAGCCCAGTAGCAATTTTTTTTTAAATTAATGAAAATTGAAGGTACCTGTGGCCAGAGACAGCTGCCCCGCCCCCAGCCAGGCCCCCCACAGACCTGCGGAGCTGGGTCTGGAGGGATCCCCTGGCCTGGCTCCAGGACAGGCCCCCAGGGGTTCTCACCAACAGCACAGAAACACAGGCCTCTTAGCCAACTGCCCCTTCTGGACGCCTGTCCTCAGAAGATCCCCGTGGGCTCTGTGAAGGGAGCCGCTGGAGATGCGGGCAGAGCTTCCACCCTCACAGCCTGCGCCAGCCTCGCACCTCAGGCTGTGCGGCGCCAAGTCACGGAAAGGCTCCTCAAAAGAAGGCTCCCGGCACACGTGAAGTGAGCAGTTCCGGGGGAGAAACCCTGTCTGGCTCATTCTGACTCTCTCTGTGGTCCCCTCTCCCCTCAGACACCGCAGTGTGCTGTTTCGCTCCTCTTCTCCCTTTCTCAAAGCGGACTAAAGGCTGATGCGAGCGACGGATCCCACAGAACTGCTTCCTCCCCATGGAGTACGGCAACTCTTAATGGAAGCTACAGGCCGCCAGGGACGGGGTGGCCCAAGGCCTTGCCCACCCTGAGCAATGGCGCCGGGGGTGGCCTGTGGTCAAGATGTTCCATCTGGTTTCTGTTCCCCAAGGCCCTGCATCGCCCACGGAGGAAGGTGCCTGACACTGCGACGCAGGGAGGACAAGGCCAAGAGGGAAGAAACCAGCAACCGAAGCTGCTCGAAACTTTCTGACTGAGCCCCCTCCGTGGCTACCCAAGCCCTTCCAACTAGAACAACGTGTAACAGGCAGCTGAAGCGGAAAACCAACCTTACTTCCAGGGAAAGCAAAGGGCCTCAGCCAGGGCCCCTCCCTCCCTGCCTTGCTCCGACCCCTCCTCAGGGAAGGCCGGCACCCATGGCCAGCCTCGCCAACGGCCTGCAGACTCCAGCCCAGCCAACTCTGAGCAGAGGTCCCACCAGCCCTGGACTGGCCACGGTGCCTCTCCAGCGCAGGAGCGCAGTCTCCCAGAGAACAACAGCCCCCGTGAAAGGCTTGGCCACGGTGCCTCTTCTGGCTTCACAGGTTTTGCCCCTTATCTGCCCACTCCCCGAGTTTCTGTCTCCTGTGTGAGGGACACTCTGAGTTCTCTGCCCAGCCAGGGAGCTAGTGACCGACGATTCTGAACACGACAGATGCTGAGGATCACGGCTTCAAGCCCGTGTTCTCTCTGCCCACACCCGTTCCTCATTCCCCAGGAATACTCTCAGACCTCATGGCTCCGCTCCTCCTCCCCAGCACAGCGAAGGCCTCAGGGCAGGAGACGAGGCTGCTCTCTCAGCGGGAACAGGTGAATTCCTGGGATGAGGAGCACAGGCCGTGGCAGAGCTGGAGAGCCTGCTGAGCCCAATGCCTGCACTCTGCAAGCAAACCCAGCCCAGAGAGGTTAAGCAACTGGCTCAAGGTCACCCAGCCTGGAGCGCAGCTTCCTGAGGGCCAGTGCGCCATTCCTGTCCCCAGGCTGCAAGAGGACACCAAGGGCGGGCAGGGGCAGCGGAGGAAGAACGCAGGCTGGCCCGGCAGCAGCCCTGAAGCCCCTCCAGCTGCACCCCTGCTGGAGGAAAGGCACCCTGGCCGTCTGGCTCCAGTGCCCAGCCCTGCCCTGCACCCAGGGAGGGAGGGTGGGCGGGCTGCTCTGAGTTCAGCCTCTCTTGGGAGCAGGGACTAAGTTGGTCATGCTGAACCTGCAGAGGGCAAAAAGGCTGCCAGAGCCCAGGAGTCCCCTCGCGGACCGACCTGCCTGCTCTCAGGCTGTGGCAAGGGAATCTCCAGGCTCTGCCTCGTCTATCCCGGGGCGGTTACCCCTGCAGTTGCAGGAGGCGCTGTTCTCCCCAGCAGGCACGTCATGGCCACAGGAAGGATGCCGTGCATGCTGGGGATCTGCTTCAGGCAGAGTGTCTCCTTTACTTTCTCTTTCAACACACTGAGCCACGAAAGACTGAGTAGAGTGCAAGTCCCCCCGGGTCTCACTCCTATCAAAGGTAAGTGAGCCCTTGCAATCTCCACAGGCTTTCAAAGTGGTAAAAGGTCAAGAGCAACAGACATTGTTGGACAAAGATCTAGAGTCCCCTCTGCCTGCGTTACTCTGGCCAATCCCGTCTGAAATCAGACAGCAAGCTCACTCACCCAGCCTTAGGGCCTGCTGCCGCTGCTCCTGACCCTGGGAGGAGGCGCCATCAGCGTGTGCGACTGCTGGAGCCTCCCAGATGACAAGACGCATTCTCCAGGGGCCCTGCTGGAAGCCCAGGCCTGGGACTCCAGAAAACTGGCCAGAGAGCTCCACAGGCTCAGAGAGGAGCATGGGGTACGAGGGGTCAAGGCGGCCTCAAAGTGAGACCCAGAGCAGGCTGAGGGGTGCTCCGATGTCCCCAGGAGGCCCCTGGCAGCACACAGGCGGGGGCAGGTGATGCTAAAGCCAGGTGGAGAGGCACACCCGCTGCAACCCTGGAAACAAATCTGCAGGACTTCCCCGCCCCGCAGGCCATGGTCGCTGGACCCCTTCACCGGTCCCCCTGAGAGCGCAACACTGGGAAAACCAGCTGGGCCTGCTAGCCCCTCTCGAGACCCGCGCCCCACCCCAGACTGCGCTCTCCACACCTCCCTGGGGGCCGATCCACAGTTCAGGCCTGCGCCCAAGTACTGGCCTACCCGGCGCTGTCTGGCCGGGCAGCCAGCACCCTCACTGGAACCAGCTGGCCGTGGCCCTGGGATCTGCTGTCTCCACTCCCTGGAACTCTGCCCTGCTAGGCCCGCTCCGGCTCTCTGCCCCCGAGTCTGCACACCAACCTGACCTCGGGGTCTCGAGTGGCAGGCGCCACCACACATCAGGTGCGGGAACAACGTGCACCGGCTCCGAGGCCCCGGCCTCCCTGCCCGCTCCCAAGAGCCTCCTCCCAGCAGCGGCCCGGGCGAGAGCACGCGGCAGCTGCCCCAGACCCTGCTGGGCTCCGCACCACACTCAGAAGAAAACCCGGAACTCTTTCTGGGACTCCGGTCTCTTGGGCCCGGTGCCCCCCAACCCACCCACACCTGCCCCTGCTCCGTCCAGGCCTCTGGCTGATGGCCTCTCCTTCGACCACTAAAACAGCAACTCCAACACTCCCACCTCCCACTGGCCTGATTCCTACACAGCCAGGAATCATCCGTGTAGATCTAACTCGGCAGGGAAACACAAGCCCCCCGAGGGCAGAGCCCTCACCTCACATACCACCATGTTCCCACCCCGGCACTCAACAAGGCCTTCTCAATGAACCAAAGACAACATTCAACTGATGGCTGAAGGAGCCAGAAAGCGGTGTGCAAGGGGAAAGAGGATCAAGACAAGTTTTAACCCAGAAGGTGGAGAGCGGAGAGAGGAGGGTAGGAGGGGAGGGGGTTCAGGGCAGGTCCACCCCCAGGTGGGTGGTGGGGGGGCGGGGAGGGGCTCTGGAGACCCAAGGGCAGAAGGAAAAGAGCAGATGCACAGACTGAGGTTTAAGCCTGAATAAGGTTTAAATCTGAGTGACCTCCCCCATCGAGCTGCAGCCAAGAGCGTCTGCTGGGGCTCAGACAGCGTCTCCGGGCATCCAGGGGCCAGGGAAGGCTGGGTTTGGAAGAACAGCTGCAGGAGAGGGGCTGGAAGCAGGGAGCACCGGCCAACCCGGCTGCCCAGGGAACAACAGACAAGCTGACGGCATAGACAAAGCCCCCCAACCCCGAGCAAAGGAGCAAGAAAAATGACAGTGTTCAGGGATTAGAGGACACGTCAGGGAACAAGTTCAGGGGATGCCCTGAAATAAAGCAAAGAATCGGCAGGGTGGAGAAGCAGGGAGCACAGCCCTGGAGGGAGGGGCGGAGCGGGGGTGGGGGACAGCCCCAGAGGCAGGGAGAAAGGTTCTGGGTTTCTGGAGGTCACTCCCTGAACTTCTCACCGGGCAGCTGAGCCTGGGAAAGAAGCCTCTTCCAACCAAACCCCAGAGCCCCAGGCCAGGGAGGGCAGAGTGGTGCCCACTTCCCAGGAGCCCTGGATGCCCACGACCCTTCTCGCTCACGTCCCTGCTCTGCGCACAGGATGTGACACCTGATAGGTGCTGCACGGACGCTGGTCAAGAGGAGTGGGGGAAACGCCTTTCAGTAAAGGTCTAGCAACGTCAGTACTGAAACAGTTGAGCTACGAAGTTTACCAATAGAAAACCTCAAAAGTGGCTGTGATGATCTCCCTTGAAGCAATGTTCGACTTCAGTGACTGTCTGCAATCCCAGGAGTCCCAAAGCAAGTGATGTGAATGCATTTGTATCTAGAATACGCTACCCTTTCCTTTCCAGGCAAGGGGCTACTTCTGAAAACAAAAACGGGGTCATGGTTCCAAAACAATAAGCAATCGCTGGCATGGCATTTCGGAGGCTTTGAGTGTTCAAAGGATACACAGTTTTTCATCATCCTGAAACGTGAAGTAAAGTTTAACAAAGAAGGGATGATCCAGCCGCGACATCACGTCTCGCTCTCTGGTTACATACGGGACTTTGTTCTCTTTGATAATGTGGCGTTTCTCTAGAATTTTAACTTAAGAAAGAAGCAAGTTACTGCAATTGGAAATGGTAAGAAAACAACTAAAGACACAACACATAAAGTATCAAACACAAATTAAAGTGTTTCACAAAACACACCCACCAGATTTGTGATCTCTAAGACCAACAGTGCCCTGTCCCCCGAGACCAGCGCAGAGCCCTCCGGGGTGGGGCAGCCAGGCGGCCGCGGGCCAGGGCGCTGTCCCTGCTTCCTAGACACTGAGCAACCTAGCTCGCTGGAGTTAGTTACTTACTAGCATATTCCCTTGAGGTTGCCAGTTCTCGGGCCAGGACAACCTGGTTTGGGAAGAAAAGGGGGAAAAAGAAGAGAAAAAACACCCAAAGTCACTAGGGCACAGAGTCTCACGAGGCACCCTGCAACCAACCACAAGGACCACCCCGTCCCCTCTGAAATCCCTCTTTACACACTCCCGCCCTGTGCGGACAAACACGGTCAGTGACTAAGGCAACGTGTTCTCACAGTCAAGGAAACAGATATTCCTCACATGTTTCCAGAAGGGTCCTCAGCATCTGTCAATGTTCCTCGATGCAGTGAAACATATATTCACAAACCTTAGCACTAGCGTAACCCTAACAAACTGTGGGAAGCAGCAGCAAGTAATACCTCCACCAAGTGGGTATTGGGAATTGCTTCAGAAAAATAACTCTATGGATATGTCCCTGGTACATGTTCACTGCAAAAGGCTGCCCTGAATTTGGGCTTTTACCAATAACGGTTACCATCCATTTCACTTGATTTTGATGCCCCCTGCAGATGCTATAATCCCACGCCTGCCTGGAGGGCATGGGAAACGGAGGCAGAGCCACCCCCAGCATGCCAGCACCACCCCCCGGCTGTGCCCTCTCCTGGCACAGCCTGACCCTCAACCCTGGAGACAGAGCACCGGTGGGGCCCCACACAACAGGGAAGAGACCTTTCTACACACACCTGGGCACAACCTGAGCAACAACTTCCCAGTGCCTGACGGCCCCCCTGGCAGTGAGCTGGGGCACCCCCCTCCACCAGCCGGTGCCAATTCCTCTCCTGTAACACTTGCAGGGAACGGCCAAGGACCCACGAGCAGATGCAAACCTGTCTACTCCAGGGCTGTGAGTTCTATCCCATTACAGAATCCCTCAAGTTCATCACAAGTGACCCTGGGCACTGTGTGAAGCTCTGCAGTCAGTAAGACCAAGGTTGGATTACACGTGCTCAGGCGGAAAGATGGGAAGGATCTCTGTGGAAGAGGAACCCTGGATTGCCCTCAGCCGCTGGAGGGTAAGGAGCAGGGCTGGTGAAGGGCCGGCCTCCTGAGGTCATGACTGACGCAAGGCTGACAGCAGCACGCGCTGGCCAGGTGAGAAGAGAGAGGAAGCGCGTGGCTCGGGCGCTAGCGTGTAACGGAGCCCTCTCTGAAGGAGACGCCGTCTCATCCTTCTGTCACGTGAACTGCACATTCCACGCAGGTCTCCTATGTCCGTCCACACGGCCCAAGCTGACGGCAGGAGCACCCTCAGGGAGCCGTGGGCAGCGGACCAAGCTTCCCCTCTCTAGCACCCAGCCTGGGAGCCGCCTCTTCTCCTCCACTCCTGCCCTGGAGACCTGCTGCAAGAGTGGTGGGAAAGACCTGCGGGCAGCACATGTAATCGGAGGCCGCAGGCTGCAGGACTCCCAGCAGCGCCAGAAAAGAGCCTGCGGGCTCTCGGGCTTTGCTGGGCACCGGGAAGACCAGACCAGCTGGGGCTTCTCTGCATCCAGAACAGATGGCACGCACTTTCACCCACGGTGGAAACCCAGGGACGCTGGGGGGACGTCACAAACACGTCCTCATTTTCCAGGCAACATAAACATCCTGTGAGGGCCAGCTGAGAGAAGGAGAACACTGCTTCTTTTACTGGACTCGTGCAAGTAACTGCAGAACACCCAAGGTTCTTTCCAAAACAGTTTTTCTCTTTCTGAAAGGACCTGTGAGTACCAGACCTACTGGGCCTTATTCTCAAAGTTGAAGGTTTTTATCATGAGGACCCAATTCTTTCATAACTTAAATACTGCCAATAAAAAAATCTAAAATAAAAATGTGAACGGAGCAAAAGTTAACAATTAAAATGATACTGGGAACATGGGTGAGCTGTAATATGTCACGTTCTTTGTAGTTTGAAATATTTCATAAATGGAAAATTTTTGGTGATGGACAGGGAGGCCTGGCGTGCTGCGGTTCATGGGGTTGCAAAGAGTTGGACACGAATGAGCAACTGAACTGAACTGAATGCTTCCCAACAACTATGAACAGACACTGACACCAATACTGATGTTCAATCTAAGGAACAGAAAACTCCCAGGGTCTTGCCAATAGGACACAATGATAGGAAATGTCACTTGCTGATGCCTGACGAGAATAAAATTTCACTGGATTTTTTAGAAAATTAAAAACAAGATTATGAAATGCCTTTTAAAGCTTTCACCTACAAAAATCACAGCTTCGATATTTTAACCATCTGATCTGACTGGTGGCAGCCAGCCCCAAGTCACCTTCACTACATGTAGGAGACGAATCCCCAAGGGGCCCGAGAGGCTCCTCTGGGGTGGAGCGCCACCACAGCATCTCAGCGCCCAGCTCTGCGTCCCGAGAAAGGCCAGTGCTCCCAAAGAGAACACCCTCGTCCAACAAACGGCAGCGGCGTGTACTCACTGTTGAAAACGAGCCTTCACCGAGAATCTTCCCGAATTTGAAGTCCTCGGGCCGTTTCTTCCGAGGCTGCGGGGGCTGCGCGGCGTGCTGCAGAGCGCTGGCGCTCGCCCGGGGCTGGGCCGCGGTGCTGTCCATGGCGGGGCCCTGCCTGCTCCCCCCGCTGGGAACGCCGGGGGCCGTGCTGGACTCAGTCTGGGTCCTCACCATTGATGGGGATGGGCAGGAGCATAACACCACGCTGGACTGAATGGGAACCGTGTCATACTGGGGGCACAGGAAAAGAGAGGTAAGGTTCAAGGCGGCTCACTGTTCTGAACGTATGAACTCAAGTCTAGATGTCGCTGAGCCATCACCAAGCACAGGCAGGCCGCCCGATGTTCGGACGTGCAGCCCTGGCCGCGGCCCTCTACTCTGAAGTCTCCTCCTGCTCAAACCTCACCCTGCCCGGTCTGCGCGCCTACGACCCCCCCACCCAGCATCGACCCGCCCTCACAGGCTCCCTCAGCACCGCATACGCCTCCAACGCCCCCAGCCCTGCTCAGCTGGCCTTCCCTAAACACCTTCTGTGGCCTGTCACAGAGCAAGCTGGTCCAAACCTGTGACCTCAGGGTCTCCCATCCCAGAACCCCTCCCCTGCTCACCCACCCACACATGATATAAGGCGAGATGCACAGAAGGCACCCAGGGCTTGAACAAAAAGACCAGCTTCAGACTGTGTCCCACAGCTAAACAGAGCGGGTACCTAAGCAGTCCCGGAACACAGAGAGTAACCAAATGGAAAGAAGAGTCCAAGAACTGCCAACCGCGCATGAAAGGTACAGCTGATGAAGAAGAAACAAGCTGCTCAAAAAGAACAGTAGTGGATAATGCTTAACAACTTGGAAAAGTAACTGATTTAGAGCCAAAATGCTCACTGCACACCCAAGTTACCTCCAAATTCAAGAATTTTATGTTTTTTTAGTTATTTAAACAAATTTTAAAACCTAACAAGTTTTTAAAATTTGCAATCCCTATTAAAAGAAGCTGGCTTCCTTGCAGAAACTGACAAGATGATTCTAAAATTCTTATGGAAATTCAAGGAATCCAGAATAGCCAAACAATCTCAAAAAAAAGAACAAAACTGGAGGACTCACACTACCTGGTTTCCAAATTCATTCCAAAGCTATAGTAATCAAGACAGTGTGGTGCTGTGTAACGATACACGCAGTGGTGAACGGAGCAGAGTCTAGAAGAAAACTCCTAAGTCTATGGCCAATCAATCTTTGACAAGGGTGCCAAGGCTTCAAGGGGAAAAAGCCTTTTTCGGCCAATGGTACTGGATATCCACACGCAGAAAAATGAAGGTGGCTGCCTTTCCCACATCAAAATTTAACTCAAATGGATCAAAGATCTACATGTAAGAAATAAAACTAGAAAACTCTTAGAAGAAAATATAGGAGTAAATCTTTATGATTTTGGCAATGGTTTCTTAGATATGAAACCAAAAGCACAGGAACAAAAGAAGAAACAGATCAAAGGGACTTCATCACAATTTTAAACTTCTGTGCTTCAAAGGCACCACTAACAAAGGGAAAGAACAAGCCAAAGAACGGGAGAAAATATTTACAAATCATCTATCTGATAAGGGACTTGCATTCAGACTGTATAAAGAACTCAAACAATTCAATTAAAAACAAAACAAAACACAATTTAAAAACAGTCAACAAATCTGAGTAAACACTTCTCCAAGAAAAAAACCATACAAATGGCGAAAAAGTACCTGAAAAGAGGCTCAACATCATTCGCTGCTATAGAAATGCAAGTCAAAGCCACAATGAAATTCCATTTCACACATACCAGGATCAAAAAGATACTAACAAGTGTTGATGGAGACGCACAGAAATTGGAACCCTCACACTGCTGGTAGGATGTCAAATGGGGCAACCACATCAGAAAACATACAACAGTTCCTCAAAAGGAAACAGGTACCGTACAACCGAGCAACCCCACTCCTAGAAATGAAAACACAGGTTCACACAAATCCTGTACAAGCATGTTCGCAGCAGCATTATAGATAACTAAAAGGGTTGGAAAGGACAATCAACAGATAAATGAATAAACAAAATGCACTGCAGCTATAAAAAAGCTGAATACTCAGCCATAAAAAGGAAGTACTGATATACTCTACCAAACAGATGAACACGCAAACGCTATGGGATGTGAAAAGGGCCTGACACAAAAGCCACACACTGTGTGATTCCATCTGTGTGAAATGTCCAGATGAGGAGATCTACAAAGAAAGGAAAACTGGTGGTTGTCGGGGCTGGCAGGAGGGGAGAACAGAGTGGCTGCTAATGGGTCGGGGGTTTCTTTCTGGAATGAGAAGGATGTCCTGGAATTGGAAAGTGGGGACATATAACCTCATAAATACACTAAAACCACTGAATTAGACACTTTTAAAATAGGCAGATTATACAGTATATGAATTATATCTCAATAAGCTGTTATAAAAATAGCTGTATCACACAAATGACTACATAAATTTATATATCTCATTCGAATCCATAAACAATCAAGCCTGTTTTTTAACAAAAGAATAGGCACCAAAAAAACTCAAGTAGCTCAGAGCTGTGAAAATGTGTCTCTTAAATACAAGCGAGAGCCCCAGACCACAGCACACATTTTTAACTATGGGGAGACGCTGGGGGGATGAATTATTAGATAAGAAGAATGATTAAGTATGTCTACAACACACAGAGACACCAAAGGCTGGCAGGACTATGCTAAAGCACGCTGACCCATCCAACTGTGGCCAGCACCATGGACCCGTGCTGCCACTAAAATGGTTTTGGACAGCAATACAGTAACCTGTCAACAAAGTGACAACAAAATTTTCATCAGTGAGATACATAAGAATACTTAGGAGAGGTGGCCAGACGTACAGTTAAAAATTTAGATGGCCATTAAGGAAGGATTTTTAGATAGTGTCAAAGTTAAATCGGACATACACAAAAGTTGTGCCCACAACCGTTAAAAAGAAAAGCCCTTCCAGTCTGAGCCTAAAGCGTTCCAGGAGTGACATCATGGGCCTACTCATCACCAGACTGTTGTGGAACAACACAGAACGAACTCAGAGCGCCCAGATTTGTTTCTAACAGTCCTGCCCTTTAAAAGAACCAGGAGAGCACTTGGCTCCACATCTTGGAACAGGAAGAAGGCTGTCAACATGGGCTGCAATCCTCTGCTACGTCTGAAAAGGAGGCTGTCTGTGTGGGAGGAAAAGGCAGGGAAGCTGGCCTGCAGGGACTGTTACTGGCCACGCTGTGTCCCTGCAAACATAAGTACAGCCACTAAGAATAAGCTGAAACTGGATCGAGACTGCAACGATACACACAGATAGGTGGTAAGAAGTGCATCAACATGGTAACAAAAAAGCAGGCTGAAGACGCCTGAACACTTAGCTTTATGAATTTAAACACGTAAAGGGGTGTGGCCAAAGTTGTTTCTTACACGTACATGGCTGTTTCTCAGTCGCTCAGTTGTGTCTGACTCTTTGCAACCCCCTGCAATGAAGCACGCCAGGCTTCCCTGTCCTTCACCATCTCCCTGAGTTTACTCAAACTATGTTTGTTCAGAAAGGCTAGATAAAAATTTTCTCTCTCCATTAATACGGGGAAGAGATGTAGAGAACTATAAAGAAGCCAGAGTCCTACAGGAAGTGCACCAAGAAAGGCTGGACAGGCGGGCACAGCAACCAACGTGTGCGGACTGCGACAGCTCAACCACAGGGGGAAAGCGGATGGAGACAGACGCTCATCCTAAGAGGCACAAAAGCCAAACAAGTAAGACACATCTAGGTGGAACACCCTGCGAGCCAAATGTGATGAGCACAGAGGAGGAGAAGCGAGGCAGCGGATGGCAAGAAAGGCAGGAGCCTGGGCTGCCCCCGGCAGGGCAGGCCAGGCCAGGCAAGGCTGGCGCAGGCAGGTCACCCCAGAGGACACAGCACACGCCAGCTCCAGAGCTGCTCCCCAGCTGGGATGGGCAGGCTTCATTTTCACTTCAGGCAAGGTACACAAATATGAAGGAACTAACTCAACACACAAAATCAATGAAACACTAGGAGACTGTGACTAACAAGTGCTGTAAAGCCTATCTAAGAAAACTTGCCTTTTTAAACGTGGCCGACAGCACAGACGTGACCAGCAGTGGGTCCCTCTCGCCGGAATGGGAGCCCGAGGCGCACCGGTTCCTTCTGGAACACTGCCGTCTCCATGGACACACTGAGGCTCACAGTAGGTCTAGTGTGGCTGATGCACCTCATAAACCCTCCATCTCGGGAGAGGTACGAGGGCTGGACTCAGCTCTGTGGTTCAGCCAGTACCTTAAGGGTTTGTCCCTATAAACAAGGCATACAATCCTAACAGAAGTGTTGTTTAGCTGCTCAGTCGTGTGCAACTCTTTGTGACCCCCATGGACTATAGTCTGCCAGGCTCCTCTGTCCCCAGGATTCTCCAGGAAAGAATACTGGAGTAGGTTGCCGTGCCCTCCTCCAGCAGATCCTTCCCAGGGATCAAACCCATGTCGCTTGCGTCTACTACACTGCAGGCAGGTTCTCTACCCCTGAGCTACCAGGGAAGCTAAGAGAAGTGTAATCAAACTCAGGAGCTTCCCCTGGATATCAGCTGGAACCTTCTGTCCTCCAGGGCAGTGGGAAGTAGGGAGAAGGTCACAGCCACCATGCCAAGGTCCATCAGGAACCAAGACAGGCCCGGGCTGTCCTCAGCATCCAGGCCAGGGGCCTGGCTGTGCCCCAGGCCACCGAGCACCTCACAGGCTTCCCAGACACAGCCAAGGGGTAAGCGCTCCCTGTGCCCGCCGAGTCATCCCAAGTGCAAACTCTCAGGCCCAGGACTGAGGCGCAGCAGGGCTGTGGGACCCGAAGGGACTCCACGAGATGGGGAGGAAAGAGCCGGCGCTCCGGCAGCGCCACCCCAGGCACTGCTTCAGACGGGTGGCTCACATGCCCAGTGGGGTCACTGCTGCCCAACGGGATGGGGGCAGGGAGAGCACCACGGGTCCTGCTACGTGCAGCCGGTTACTGACCTCACCTGAGCGACCCGCTCCCGCCAAGCAAGGCTCTAGGAGACAACGGGAAACGCACCAGACAGTGGCAAATGCTGCTTCTGATTCAAAACTGACACATGAACTACTGAGTAAAATCTCAAACATCAAGTTTTTAGATAACAAAACGTGATGAGTTGATTCATGGACCTGAAAACAGGTAATTTTACAGACATGCTTCTGGACCCAGTGAGTATTCCAGCAACGGTGCCACGTGGGTCTCACACGGGCCTCAGCCCAGGCGAGGGACAGCACGGAGAGCAGAGGCCATCCCCGAGGTGGCGCTGGAGGCGGCGCAGGCAGCAGGCCCCGGGCGTCCGCACGCATGGGGACAAAACCTGGCAGGACCACCACCCTCGAGCCAGCTCGAGCAGAGGCAGATGGCCCGGGCATCAGGCAGCCAGGGAGGCTCACACGGTGAACGCGCCTTCTGCCGGCCTCAGGAACACCTGCTGAGGGCCGTACTCTTCAGCTGCAGCCTCCTGGATGCGAAATGAACACGCGTCCAGCCCACGACGGCAGCCTCCAAAGACAACGACAGGTGCATCTAATGAGACTCGAGCTGACACAGACATGCTCCTGAGCACTTCCTCTCCAACAGAGCAGTTTCTCCACAACAGGTTCTCGAAGGACAGCACAAAACATAGAGGTCTGCTCCTGACCTCAGCGGCACAGACCCCACACGCAGCCTCCCTCCAGGCGGCAGCACTTCTGGTGGACATGCGGAAATCCGAGGCGTGCTGAAGATCAAGCCATCTCGACAGAGCTGGACCTGCCTCAAGACCTGTGACACCGAGCGCCCCTGGCCGGCCAACGACAAGGGAAGGAGCAGAGGGTCGTGCTGAAGAAATCCGCTCAGGTCCTACTCAACACCAGTCTGTGATGAGTGCCTCGGAAAACACCCCGGCCACCTTTATCCCCCCAAAGCTGGTCACGAGACAAAGGCTGGAGCCCAGGGATTTCCCACCACTAAACACCAAGGCCCTTGAGGCCGACACTTGTTCTCACAAGTGTTGAACTCTGGCAAGCTGCCAGCCCCAAAGCACAACTTCAATGACAGGTATGAAGGCAGGAGCTGACAGGCCACTCTTGAAGGACACACACCACATAAACCAACAGAAACTAGTAAGTCTTTCACCGCTGGAAGCCGGCTGCAACTGTCAGCATGTTCTGGACAGCTGCAGAAGATTCTGGAGCCAGAGCTAAGCTGCGCCCACTTCAGCCTGGTGGGCACTGAAGCAGAAGGCTTGACTGGAGTCGGAGCAGAGAAACCGCGTGCGCTGGAGCTGCCAGCGGGTGGAAAGGTGGCCCTGGGGCCAGGCTGAGGGGTGGGGACAGGACGCCGGGTCTGCACACACACCAGGCACCTTGCTCCGACACAAGCACCGTCCCCCCCTCAAATGCCAGAACCCCGCCACCGCCCCGAACCTCTGCACCCTCACCCCCGCACAGCAGGCTTGCCCCGGTGTGCCGCTGCCCACAACCCAGGAAGGAGGGTCGCAGAGCTCTGAGACCCCAACTGCATCCCGCCGACAGTGCCTCAGTGACTTCCCCAAGGACACCCTCTTCTCCAACACCTTCTGTTATTTCATGAAAATACATGCGCTCATTCTGTTCATCACTGTTTCTTAAAGGAGGTAAATGAACTACGTTATTAACCCAGACTCAACAAACATGGCCACTGTGCTAGCAAAGGCCCAGGCAGACGCGGTCCCTACCTCTAGGAAGCAACATCCTAAGGGAGAGGGAGTGACAGACGCGGGTTCAGACCCAGAACTCACCGAGGAGAGTGTGAGGGCAGCCGGGCACAGGTGGAGGGCGTGTGGGGGGCGGGGGGAACAAGCTCAGGGGAGCTAGGGAGCACTGCCGCAGGTCCCAGGAGGCTGACAGTGGCTCAGGGGTGCTGCGACGGCACGCAGGGGGACACTCACACACACAAAGCGAGATGCAAAAGTAACCAACCACGCATCACACAGGTAGAGTTTCACTTTCCTCTAATGTTTGAGACTCAAAATTCAGATTCAGCGGCCTTTATGAGTCCGAAAGAAAACCTAGTCATTCTGAAATGGCAGTAACAGATGATGCAATACACACACACACACACACACACACACCTGCTTTTCTCCCCCACAGGCTTTATAAACACACCTGCTTTTCTCCCCCACAGGCTTTATAAGAAAGGGCAGGGCCACCACCAGCACTTCACAGGCGCTTCAGGGACTTAAGGTAAATGCAGTGCCCTCAAGACCACACTGCTTCAGGGGATTCCCTGGTGGGCCAGTGGCTAAGACGCAGGACTCCCTATGCAGGGGGCCCGGGATCGATCCCCAGTCGGGGAACTAGATTCCACATGCTGCAACTAAGAATTGGTATGCCAAAACTAAAGATCCTGTGTGCTGCAACAAAGATCGAGGGTCTGAGTGCCTCAACTAATACCTGGAACAGTTGAATAAATATTTTTTTAAACACAGTTTTATCTACTTCATTAACAAACATTCACTGAGCACCTACTCTACACCATGCACTGCCCTAGGCACAGTAGATACAGCAAAGAACCGAGCCCATGCCCTCAAGAGGCCCACGTTCTAGTGGAGGCAGGCTGACCCCAAAAAACAAAAGCCAGGCAAAACCCAGCATCTCAAATGGTGATAAATCACTGTGAGAAAATACAGCAGGGAAGGAAGACAAGAGGGCTGCAAATGTAACGACCAGAGGCGCCCCCACTGGGAAGGTGACCTCTGAACAAAGACCTGAGGAGGTGGGGAACCTTCAGGGAGAGGACTGGGCAACGCAAAGACCCGGCGGCAGAGCAGCGCTAGACTCACAGTCGTCCGCTTGACCCTTGGGACAGGCCGCGTCCAGACAGGACCTCTGGATGCCAGGCAAGACCTCAGGATCCCTGAAACCCCCTCCTCTGGCCACTTCTGGCACCCTCTGGGCACCGCAAACCTCAAGGGAGAAGCCTGAGTAGTGGGGCTTCCCGTAGGGTCCAGGCGCCTCCTGCACCCGAGTCTGATGCCGGCTGAACCCCAATGTGGGGTCCCACGTCAGCCCTGGGCGGCAGATGCTGGCCACCAGACCACGGCCGCTCTGGACACGCCCCAGAAGCTCCCACTCTGCACCAGCACCACAGGCATGGTGACACAGGGGCCTGTCACTGCCAGCCTTTCTCCTTCGTGGAATTCTGCAATTTCCTTCCTGCCTCAGCCACAGCGCCCCAGCGACATGCCTCAGCGCGAGACTGCGTCTCAGGGCCACACTGACAGAGTGCCGCTCACAGGGACAGCTCAGGGCTCCTGCTTTCTCTCCCTGCAGTCATAACTCGCTGGTATGGGTATGTCTTAATGAACAATTTCAATTCGGCAGTAAAATGATAGTCGCAATGTTACCTTTTAAAGCATTTTAAAAGCATCAACTGTAAAATGAAAAGCCTATGAAGAAATCCCTCGCCCACAGTGAAAAGCCCAAATGTTTATCTGTACTCCCGCTGTTACTCTAAAGGGTTGATTTTGTAAGGTTTCGAGGTGATAATTAAGCTGCAGAGAAGGAACTCTGAGACGTCCTCACCGTGGTCCAGAGGACTCTCACCAGCTCTGGCCCGGGGCAGGGGTCAGGCTCACGAGGACTTCCTCCCAGCCCTCAGGCCCTGCGCCCTGTGGAGACAGCACTGCCCGGGGTGCCCGGGGCCTTGAGTGAGTCACTCCCACCCAGCACAGCCCCGTCAGCCCACCACCCACTTGGTGACCCAAAATTATGGTAAACAAATACATCTGGTTACTCAACAGCTTCTGAAATGTAAGTCTCAGGAGAAATTTAAAGCTCCAGCACCCTGTCCCCCAGCCTCCTCTGCCCTGGTCACAAGTCCTCGAGAACACGGCTCTCCACCGGGTCCTGACAGCGCAGCGTTACCACAAGTCCTGACTGCAGGCCTCCCGACACACGCGGCGCACCCAAGTGAAGCATCTCCCACTGAGGGAAGGCTGGAGCCCACGCCAGGGGCCGCAACCCCCACCCCCGCTTCTCCACTTCCCGGCACCAGCACCCTCTAACCCCCACAGGACAGGGCCCCTCTGTTCCTCTCTCTGGCTTCTAGAAATGCACGAAGTGGAGCCTGTGGCTCTGCTCCACCGCGGACAGGGACAGACGGCTGTTCTCAACTGAACTCAGTCTGAAGAGCCGGCGCCACCAACACCCAGCACCTGTGACGTCTCTGGAAGCGCGGTCACACCGCCCCACACACACCGCATCCCGCACCATCGCCGGGCCATGTGACCAAGTCAGCAGGAGGCACCCGAGGGCCCACCATCTCCGGGCAGGCCCAGGGCAGCACCTGAGCATCCCTGACAGCAGACAAGCCCACGTCTCAAACAACCGACTTCCAAATGAACTTGGAAAAGCATCGTCCGTAAACTGGGCATTTTCTGTACACTTAAACTGGTTTTACAGCAATGTGTATATAAGAACATAGGACTTTCAATTTCTTTGAGGATTGAGTTCAGCAGTCTCCTCTTAAGAGGTAGAAACTCTAAAGGAAAAATTAATGAGATGAATTAATTTTCATATCCACAAAAACACATCAAGGTTTAATGACACTATCAACCACTAAGGGAGTTTAGGAAAATATGAGCATCAAAATATCCAGAATCCAGGGACTTCCCTGGTAGTCCAGGGGCTGAGCCTCCGCACTTCAGTACAGGGGCCCATGTTCCATCTCTGGTCAGAGAACTAGATCCCACACGCCACAACTACACCCGGCCCCAACCCCGCAAGTCAAATAAATAAACCAACACTGAAAAACAAGTCCAGTATCCAACATTCAAAACTGCTAAATTTGACAAATATTTGATTGACAAATAGATGAAAATGCAAATGAATTTGGAGCAAAGGAAAACAATGACCCACAGGTTATTTTTCCAGCTTCCATCAAGTTTCCTACACCAGACACCACACCTCTTCCCAAGCTGCAAGTGACGACTTCCCTAATCCTTAGGAGACCAACCGCTGGGTGAACGGAAGCTGGTTTTTAAAATTCAGAGCCATGTGTTTTTAAAACACACCCCAGATCCTAATTACGCGGTGGCAGGACAGTACTGCGCCTGGCAGATGAGGAAGCAGAGCGGCGACCATGCACCAGGCTCCAGGCACCATGGCGAGCGTGCAGGGGGGCACGGCCCGCAGCCTGGGCGGCCTCCCTGAGCCCCTGCTGGGCCTGCACGTGCAGGGGCTCAGCAGAGATGACGACTTCTCCAAAAGCGCTCAGAGAAGTTGTGTCAGGATGAGAGACTCATGGTTTCTCCTCCTCTGTTTTGAAATGTAGTTTAAAACACTTTACAATGGGGCTTCCCTAGTGGCTCAGTGGTGAAGAATCTGCCTGCCAATGCAGGAGACACAGGGTGGATCCGCAACCCAGGGAGCTCCCACACGCTGTAGAGCAGCTAAACCTGTGCACCACAACTACTGAGCCTGTGCTCCAGCGCTGAAGTGCGCAAGCGCTAAAGCCGTGCTCCGCAACGAGAGAAGCCACCGCAGTGAGAAGCCTGTGCTCCGCAACCAGAGGAGCCCCCACTCACCACAGCCAGAGAAAAGCTCAAGCGGCACTGAAGACCCAGCACAGCCAAAAAAATGAATAAAATTCTTAAAAAAAAAACAAAAAACTTTACAATGAAAAGTGATTCATCTGTTCATTCTGACAGATATTCACTTAGCACCAACCAGGTGTCCACTCCTACCTGAGCCCCGGGGACCGAGAGGAGCAAAGCAAACAGCAAACAGCTCCTGAGTCAGCGCCAGGAAACAGGGGAGGGGCCGCAGGAGGGCGGGGTTGCCCCAAGTTCCTCGGATCCCTTTGGATCTTCTTTCTCATCTCTGTATCTTTATCTCTTTAAAAAGGATAAAGTGCACATTAAGCAAGAATTTCACATGAACAACAAGCTCGGAAGCCTAAAGCTAGACTCATGGTTGGCGTGATGAGAGCCAGTCTTTCAGCCTGAGTGGGGAGCCTGTCACTCCGTGACACAGCCAAGCACTCAAACCTGGGGACCTGCACACCCCGTACTGAAGCAATCTCAACTAGATGCTTTCAAAGTGTCTCGGCTCCGAGGAGTTTCAAATTTCTACCTACAGACCTGCTGAGGAAGAAACGAACTCCATGATATCACAAGAGTGAACTGTCCCAAACGCTTAACCGTGACTTACTAAACCACCCAAACCTCTCACGTATTAATAGTCACCACTTCAAACAAACAAGTTACAGGTACAAGAAGAGAAGTTACCTCCAAACTGTTCAAAGCTGCACTCTGCCAGGCCGGACCCCAGCTCCACTCCTCACTAGCCATATGACCTTGAACGTGCTATGTCACCTCTCTGAGGCTCAGACTCTTCACCTAATAGCAGGGATGACGAGAACCGGAACTTCCAGGCTTGCCAGGAGGATTTAATGAGTTAATCTACACAAAGCACTCAAGCCGACTCAGACGGAGCATGCTATAAGCAGTTTTATGATTAAAGAACACAGAAGACACACGGTTTTCCCAACCAAGGGTCATCAGATCATAAAACAAACCCTTCACGACCAAAATGAAGCTCATCCCCTTTCCAAATACTATTCCCTTTTCTGTGAGTAAACCTGAATTAACAATGTACTGAGTGAAGAGGCCCAGCTCTAACTGCGAGGCAGATGAGGTGATACAGGACTGCTGAGCTCCGGAATCAGGATCACAGCCAGGCCTTCTATGGTCAGGATGCCATCCTGCTGCCTAAGGCTCCAGGCAGCGAGAGAAAGGATCCCAAACTCCACGGGCCTTCCTGGAGGAGTGTGCGGCGACGCTCTGGAAGGCCTTGCCGGGCGCAGCCAACGCACCGCAGAGAGGGCATCTCCCTCCGGGCCCTGCGAGAGGGTGGTGTCGACTGCCCCCCCAGCCAAGCAGCTAGGCCCCAGAGGGACCCTGCTCTCCAGTCAGGTGTGCTCACTGGCAAAGAACACTCTGCTAAGAACCTCCTAGCACCTCAAGAAACCCAGCAAAGCGGAGCCCAGTGCACAGAACCTGGTAGAGGCAGGGACAGCAGCCACAAGCCCAGCCCCACCCAGGCCCCACCACGAAGGGCCGGAGGGGAGGCGCCAAGCCAAGGACCCCCACAAGCCCAGCCCCGCCCAGGCCCCACCACGAGGGGCCGGAGGGACGGAGCCAAACCGAGGACCCCAGTGAGCTCACGGAGACCAGGGCCAACTAGGGTAAAGCCCCACTCTCTGAGCCACAGTTCACTCTCTGTAGAGAGAGGTCGAGAACATCAACCCACTCCTTGAGGGCTGCTGGGGGCCCATGACAGACAGAAGCTCAAAGGCACTCTGGGAAGGGCATGTCTCGTGTCCACAGGGCAGACGAGACACGGCCCCTGCTGAAGGCTGGACTGCGGGGCCTGGGTGCCCGTCTGCGCGCGCTGAGAGCGCCAGCGGCCACCCGCTCCACCCACGGCAGCCTCCAAGCACAGGCAGACTGGGAGCTGGCCCACAGGACACTGTGGTCACCAAGGAGCTTGTGCAGCGTGACACACAGCAAAATGCCACCGCTCCTGACCAGCACACAACGATACCGAGGAACCCCGGGTGGGTGGCTAACTGGATCTCAATGAATACCCGAATAAGACTTTCTGCTGTTCCATGGTGCAGGGTAGAGAAAGTTCAGTTCAGTTGCTCAGTTGTGTCCAACTCTGTGACCCCATGGGCTGCAGCACACCAGGCCTCCCTGTCCATCACCAACTCCCAGAGCTTGCTCAAACTCAGGTCCATTGAGTTGATGATGCCATCCAACCATCTCATCCTCTGTCATCCCCTTCTCCTCCTGCCTTCAATCCTTCCCAGCATCAGGGTCTTTTCAAATGAGTCAGTTCTTCACATCAGATGGCCAAAGTATTGGAGTTTGAGCTCCAACATCAGTCCTTCCAATGAATATTCAGGACTGATTTCCATTAAGATAGACTGGTTTGATCTCCTTGCTGTCCAGGCTGGAGAGAGGACACGAGCAAAGGGGGAAGCGTCTTGTGGGTGATTCCCAAGGGTGGCCACTTAATCCGTCCCCCTACTCCCTTCTCCAGCCCCTCAGAGCCGCTCACCCAGCCAGAGGCAGCCAGTCATGGCTGCCAGCTGCCTGAATGAAGTCCAGTCCTCAGGCTTAACAGACCACCCATGGATTGCAGCCCACCAGGCTCCTCTGTCCATGGATTCTCCAGGCCAGAATACTGGAGTGGGCAGCCATTCCCTTCTCCAGGGGATCTTCCCAACCCAGGGATTGAACTCAGGTCTCCTGAATGGCAGGCAGGTTCTTTATCACCTGAGCCACCAGTAAAGTCTAACAGACCACAAGACTCAGCAAACGCTATCTCTGAACTGTGCTAAACTGGCACCTCCAACATTAACTTTACATATACTACACAACACTGAAATACAGGATCTCTTTGTCCTTCTCACTTCCCTGCCATACTCTGAAACTGCATACAAGCACACTTTACAAGCCACGAACTTGATTAACGTGAGCATCAGGATGCGGGTGACTTCTGGGCAGGTGAGGGGAGATTATAATCAGTAGGACCACTTAGGGGGCTTCTAAGAGCTCAACAAAACCCTGTGTTTACAGGAGGGTGGTGGCACGGGCCAGTTTGTTTCAAATTCTCTATATGTACCCGTTATAAATACAACTTTAAATAACATTACTTAAAGGGAAATTAATGAACTGCCATTTTTCTCTACTTCTAAAAATAACTTTTATTAAGCACTTACTGTTTAATAACACACACTTCTGAGCATTTCACACATGGTATCACAGTTCTCAAAACAACTTCTGGGCACGAGGACCACTGGCATCCCTCTTTACAAATGGAGACACTAAGGCACAGATCAGGCCCTCGCCTGAGTCCCAAGCCCAGCGGTGAAGCCAGATACACACTCCCTCGGCCCTGCCCAGCTGGGGGGCGGTGGGGAGGAGGAGCTGATGCTCAGCCTGAGCTAGGAACAAGCAGGCAGGGCCGTCGGGGAAGCAGTCAGGGACCATTCCACAACGCGCCTTGGGCTCCAGTCCTTCCAACAACTTCTGTCACACTGAATCTAGCTGCAACAAATTCATACGAAGATTTATACTATGAAAGCATTTATTAAGAAATTACTCCAAACAGCTGGAAACAGCCTATGTAAATGTCCGCCAACAGAACAATGGCTGCTCACGGTTCACCGACAGAGGGGAGTATTACACAGCCACTGCAAGTGGCTCACGCAAAACACTCAGTGAAAACAACAGGAGACAAAACCGTCTCAGATATACAGTAAGGGTCCCAATTGATTTTTAAAAAAATACAAATAGGAGGGGCTTCCCCGGTGGTCCAGTGGTTAAGAATCCGCCTTGCAATGCAGGAGACACCTGTTCGCTCCCTGGTCTGGGGAGATCCCACACACCGCAGGGCACCTAAGCCATGTGCCACAACTACCGCGCCTGCGCTCTAGAGCCCGGCGCCTGCAGCCACTGAAGCCCCGTACCTAGGGCCTGGGCTCCACAGCAAAAGAAGCCGCTGCAGCAAGAAGTCTGAGCACCGCAACCAGACAGCAGCCCGCTCTCCACAACTAAAGAAAGCCTGCACACAGCGATAAAGCCCCAGAGCTGCCCAAAATAAGTAAATAAAAATACACAAAGGAAACAGCAATGACCTCTGGGTGAAGGAAAGATAGATCTTCTGGTTGGTTCCCTGAAACTATGAACCTGGACAGCTGCAAGGGATGGAATCCACCCAAGGGTCAGTAGATACAGAGGCTTGAGACAGTGGGGACCTCCAAGGGACCTTGTCAATGGCACACCAACCACAGGAGCCACAAGGTCCTCAACAGACACAGGTGATACCACAGGGGGCCGACAGACTTCCTGAACTTCCCTCCAGGTCCATCAGTTCATTCATTCAGAAAAGACACGTGATATATAAAAAGCATTTGCTAATGCGCAAATGAGTAAGTTAGTATCTTTTAGATATCTTTTATGTGAGGAAGAAATCATTAACCACCAGTGGGGGCCCAGCATGGAAATCCTGCGTTTGCTTTTAGAAGTCTGTCATCCCAGAGCTGTATCAGAAAAACAGTAGCACTTCAAAGGTAACTGTGTCTGTGTTAGTTGTGTCCGACTCTTTGTGACCCCATGGACTGCAGCCCGCCAGGCTCCTCTGTGCAAGAAATTCTCCAGGCAAGAATACTGGAGTGGATAGCCATTCCCTTCTCCAGGGGATCTTCTCAACCCAGTGATCGAACTCAGGTCTCCTGCTTTGCAGGCAGACTCTTTACCATCTGAGCCACCAGGGCAGCCCATCCAGATACTTAAGATTCTGTCTCACACCTAAATGACGTGAATGAAATCTAGAAAGAATGTGTATAAAAGCTTTACTCAGTGAAATCTATTAGTAATCAGTAAACAATATCAGCAAGCTCTTGCCCTCTGTTTTGCTAAAATAATACAACATATTACACTTGACAATTAAAGAAAAACTGAGCTTCTAAACTCATCATACTTATACTACTATATTTATACTACTACAAATTAATCTTCTCTGGGGAATTAAACCCATGCAGCTAACGTTTTCCCGCCTCAATCTAGTTTGGGAAACTAAGTGATACCTAACTTGATCCAAAGCAGGGCATCTTGAAAGTTAAGTGATACATATGGTGAGGCCAGCAGCACGGAACTGTCTCCCTTCTGCCCGGAAATGCCTGGGGCTCCTCTTTCCTGCTGTCTAGCTCCCAACTCCAGCTCCTTAGAGGAAACCTCGCTCGGCCTTCAAGACTAAAAGGTCAAACGCTAAAATGAAATCTAGAGCACACGGGCACTGTCAGTGAGATGAGAACTGTCCTCCAGGGTCCCGGCCCTCCCAAGCCCCCTCTTCAGCCCCCTTCCCTCTGCTGGGCTGGGACCCTTGGCACTGCCCACGCCTCTGACCGCTCCGGCAGCCCCACCACCTTCCCCTGGCTGACCCGGACCACGAGCTCTGCCGTCTCCCATGTCCTTCAACCTCAGTGGGGATTGTACTGCCGTCTGTCCAAGCCGGCCCATGGCTCGTGCGCCTCCCTCGGCAAGGTGCGGGGTCCTTAAGAGAGGCAAAGGGGCTGTGGGGACGTCCCGAAAAGGCCCTGGTACTGTTTATTCTCCATCTGAGTCTCTCACACATAAACACAGCCACACTGATACTGACAACTGTTCTGAGAGCCCTAACAGATTATCCTGTTGGAAAAAAAAAAGCCAGATTAATGTGTTTAGACTTGATTTTTAATCCTCTAAAGCTTCTCTCTCTTTGAAATAGAAAATAAAACCCAACCAACCCCCAGAATGCCACTGGGCATACATATAAACAGCATCCAGCAGGAACGCCCTTCTAGCAGAGTCAACTCGCTCAGCTTATTTCTAACTGAGACTGCCTCTCCTGACACCTGAAAAGGCTCCTCTAACAGATGCTTTCCTTCCCAGGGCCTTTATCTACAAATTGTGAATAAAGAGCGTCTTATTGGGAACAATAATGACCAACTGAGACAGAGAGACTTTGTCCCACTGTGAACAGCTAACTCCCACAGCAAAGCTTCACAGCATCAGTGTGCATAGAAAGACCGACTCTGTCTAGCATGACCTTCATCCACACCTCCACTGATCACCAGCTGAGAGTTCAGTTACCGGAAACAAAGACAGGAGGAGGAAGGAAGGAAGGAAGGGCAGGCAGGCCGGCCAGGCTCTGTCCCACCTTCTCCTAGCCCACTTCCAACACCTAGACAGTGTCCGGCCCCGGAGTCCCGGGGACGGCCTGCAATGCCCTCAGGCCTCCCTGCAGCGGCCAGGAGCCGGCTCCCTCATTTTCTTCAAAGTGCTTTCCTCGTCATTCCTCCTACCAATTCCTACCTTTGTAACAGTCTTGTTTTTGCTGTGGTCATGTAGAAAAGAGGTTGGAGGGGAAATCCATAGATGGGTGGGAAAACAAAACCAACTCATGATTTTCCTGAAAATACCTATCTTCAGAGATCTGCAGAAGAAACTCCAAGCTCTGTTCTTGGCTCAGTCTAAGAGTCTCAGAGTCAACAGCCCACAAATCAATCTCGACTCAAGAGCTTTAGACAATAATAACACTCTAGCTTCACGGGTAAGAAAAGAGCCAAAGAAGAACATGTCACAGCTGACCACCTACTTTGACGAAGCCCAGGTGATACAGGACTAGCTTCCTGCCTGCAAAGAAAGCACGGAGAGACGAGCACACGGGACCCGAGCGCTAATTAGATCACACGCAGCAGCCGTCAGACTGCCCGCGGGACACGGGCCTCCCCCGAGAGGAGCCGTTTCTGTCAGTGAGTTTGGGTTCACTCAGCACTTGGAAACAGCTCTGTCCTGGCAGAGTCCTGGGAGTGCCCAAGCCTGCAGGAAGAGGCCAGAGCCCACAAAGCACCTGGACCCCATGCCAGTCCTAACCCAGTACATAAGTCAGAAGCCCTCCAAGTCCCAACTGTCTTCATCTGGAAACCAGAAGGATCCGACCGGGCGAGCAGGAAGGTCCCTCCCCAAGTGAAATACTGCGACCATCCTGGGACACACCGTCCGCAAGGGCCGCAAGGCAGGGCCGGACCGCAGGCCTGACTCCAGTCACCTGGAGCCACTCCCCACCTTGCCAGTGATACGCGACGGGTCGCACCAGGCGCACCTGACATCCTTGGAATTCTTCCTGAGCTCAGAACCCCAGTTTCATCACCAAAAGACATCAGACAAACCCAGATTGCAGGACAGTCCATGAAATACCTGAGCGGCACTCTTCAAAAGCATCAGGTTCATGACAAGACAAGACTGACAGACCATCATAGAGCAGAGAGGACCCTGGAGACGTGACAGCCAAACGCAATGTGGTACCCTGGGTGGGGTCCTGGGACAGAGAGACGATGGTGGGGGAAACTGAGGAAAGCTCAGCAGGTCTGCAGCGGAGTCGCAGTGTGTTGGCAGGGTTAGGGCTCAGTTTTGATGGATGTGGCCGGGCTGTGTACATGCTAACATCCGGGAAAGGGGACGATAGGTATTACAGGGACTCCACGTTGTGTTTGCAACTTTTCTATACACCTAAACTTATTCCAAAAATCAAGTTTATTTTAAAAGTAAGTTTGTTTTGAAGGTTATTTTGATCAGTTCAGTTGCTCAGTCATGTCTCTTTGCGACCCCATGGACCATGGCACGCCAGGCCTCCCTGTCCATCACCAACTCCTGGAGTTTACTCCAACTCATGTCCATTGAGTCGGTGATGCCATCCAACCATCTCATCCTCTGTCGTCCCCGTCTCCTCCTGGCTTCAACCTTTCCCAGCATCAGGGTCTTTTCCAATGACTCAGATCTTCGCATCAGGTGCCCAAAGTATTGGAGTTTCAGCTTCAGCATCAGTCCTTCCAACAAATATTCAGGACTGATTTCCTTTTCGGATGGACTGGTTGGATCTCCTTGCAGTCCAAGGGACTCTCAAGAGTCTTCTCCAGCACCACAGTTCAAAATCATCAGTTCTTTGGCACTCAGCTTTCTTTATAGTCCAACTCTCACATCCATATATGATTACTGGAAAAACCATAGTTTTGACTGGACAGAACTTTGTTGACAAAATAACGTCTCTGCTTTTTAATATGCTGTCTAGGTTGGTCAAGCAAACTGAAAGGATCTGAAAATATCCTGTGTCATTAGAAACTTGAGTCGGGACTCCCCTGGTGGTCCAGTACTGCGTGTCCACTCCAGGGGCACAGGCGTGATCCGTGGTTGGGGAACTAATACCCTGTATGCTGCAGGGTGTATCCAAAAAAACGACTCAGAGTCAACGCTGAACACTAATTTGAAAAATATATGGCTACTGAAAGAAAATAATACACTTGACAGGAAGGGAAAAACCCGGACACCGAATAAGCTCAGTATAAATTTCCAACCACCACCACCTTCTTCAGCCATGCACGGTCGGCAAGACATCCAGGACTGGGCGCACAGCAGGTGCCCCAAGAAAGCACGGCAAGCACAGCCCACCTGTCTTCCCAGAGACAAAGGGGCGCCCCCTCCTCAGACGTCTCCGCTCTCAGCCATCCCCCGCGCCTGTCCGCCACTTGCGGACGGGACTGGCCCCTGCTCAGCATACCCCGTGCACCCTGGGGCCTGGTCCTTCTGGGTTTCTCACAGCAGCAGCCCCACAAGGGCTGGCCACCCCCTCCTGGCAGGGCACTGCCCTCCCCTCGGGCACCATTTGCAATGGCGGTGCTGCTGGCCACTTCCCTCCTTCCCCGAGGCAGGGCCATGGCTGGCGGGGCTCACAGAGCAGTGCCGAGTTGCAGATGTGGCCTTTTTCACCCAAGGATTCCTTCAGGGCGTGAGCCCGGAGACCTGTTCTGTTGACGCCGCTTCTCCTACCCCACGACCAGGCCGTCCTCGCCCCCTTCCACCCCAGAGACACAAAGCTCAGTGCCAGCCACTTCCAGGCGAGTTTTCTAAGATTTTATTAAAAAAAAAAAAAAAAAAGGCATTTAGATGACACAAGTTCTGTTTTTTTAGGAATGAGAATAAATAGGTTCACAAATATAATCTATATTTAGATGCAATTTTTAAAACTGTGTATCTGATAATAACCAGCTACGTACATACAATCAGTAGACTGTAATTCTGAAAAAACCCTGAAAGAAAAACGCCAAACTGCAGAAAGAAAAAATGAGTTAACAATGGGAAAAGAAGGCAGCGCAAGCTGAGCGCCTGAGACCCTGCAATGAAGGAAGAGCCTCCGGTCCAGGTTAAGTCACAGGCCACTCTGAGAGGAAAATCCAACAGCTAAGAGCTCAAGGTCACAAACTGACAAGACCCCAGAAACAGCAGTGATCCAGCTGCTGAGCTTGTAACTTACCTGCTTCCCCCGGCCCCAGCCGCTGTGGATCAGACCTTCCTGAGAACGTGCCTGAGCAGAGCCAGTGTTCGGGCAGTTTTCCCAGAGACTGGGCTGTTCCCATCACTTCCCAAAGGAGATGCTCTGCACGCAGCCAGAGTGGGCACACGCTGGGGTCTCAAGTGCCCGTCCACCGCCGCCCTCCTCCCAGGCTGCTGGCTCGCTCAGTCACACTCACTCAGTCACCGCACGGCCGCGCACAGGTGCCCAGCAGGAAACCCCAAGGCAGCAGGCTGCTTGAACACAGAGTGCTGGCTTCCCCCAGGACCACCAGCACACAGCTGTCTCAGGAAGGTGGAGCCCCTCACACCCAGGGCCGCATGCACCCACGGAGCACGTGTTCCTCTTGGGACAGGGCACTCCTTGAAACAGAGCAGAGCCCAGGGCTGGGAAACGCTCCCTCTGACCTGCCCCAAAGCAGCAGAGAGGTGTGCCAGAGGGACCGCAGCACAGTGTGGCTGCTTCCGGCACGGGGGTAAAGCAGCTTGGCGTCTGGTCCGAGAATCCGCTAGGGACGCCCTGACTGCAGTCAGGGTCCACCTCGCCAACGCTGGCACTTCTCCAGGCTAGACACTCAAGGTCTGACCGGTGAGGACAGTGGTCCAGAGCAGGGCAGCAGTGCCAACGTGGCGAGCCTCAGCCCAGAGCACCGCACACTTGACCCTGACTCCTCACTCACCCAGATTTCACCCAGCATTTGATCAGCAAACTTCCCGGGAGGGGCTGTAGGATAAAACAGAACCAACGGCTTTGAAATACAACCTTTCAAGGCTCAGGTAGGTGGTACAATATGTATAAAGAACAAAGTATAATGTATATATATCTCCTTTCTAAATTACATTCCCTTACACAATGAAGAAATGGAACGTGGGACCATGCTTTTAACCATCTGACTTCTTGTTTGGAAAGCTTTCGTGTTAAGAAACAGACTACAGTGAGACCCTCTGCCCCTCAAACACGTTCAGCTCTGAACACAGGGAGTCAGAACAAACATGCAGGATTCAGAGATGTCTTTGTTAATAAACAGCAAAGGTCAGACAGACAGGCTTGTGACAACTATGACAGGGATGAAAACCATGAAGAGAAAAGCATGAGAAAGAGTAACAGAAACCATCTAGAGACTCCAAGTTCAGGGAGACACGTTTAACAAGAGCTATACACACCCATTCCAGAGAAACAGAACATGGCAATGTAGTCAGAGCTGATGCAGACCAAGGGCAGGAAGGGGCACAAAGAACCTGACTGGCTAGAAAAGGCTTCAGAGCAGGGGGTTGGGGCGGGTGGGGAGGGATGTTTCCCCTGAGGGGGAGCTCTTCAGGCCAAGAGGAGAACTGGAGAGGAGAGCCTGGCGGTCGGAGATCCTGAATCTGTCCTGGGCTGGGCAGGCCTGGGACAGAGCCACCGGTGGGGACCGGCACGGAGGAGAGCTAAGTGATGGGTGGGAGAGGCGAGGGAAGGCACAGGAGCATCAGAATTCGGGGAGCCCCAGCAGCCCCCCACTTCCTCACCAGAAAAGGGAGAATGAAGAAGAGAGTGTGTCTGCATTTCCAGCACCACCAGGCGGGAGAGCAGCACGACCCGCCATGGCGTCCTTCCTTCACCGCGGGAGGGCATCCACAGGCACCGACCTCCACGCTCAGACAAGGTCTCCCCCTGCAGTGGTAGTTCTCCGGGTCCCCTGCGGCCTGATCCTCCCAACCTCGCAGCATCCGGGGGTTGGGCGGGGACAGAAAAGTGAACTCCAAGCCCCACAGCGCTCCATGGCACTTAAGGAGAACCTCAATGAGGCTCCAAGCCTCCCGGTGAATCTTATCAACCTTTCTTGACAGCATCCAATATTCGGCTGTCACTTTGAGATACAACTCCTGCTGCGCTAAAATTAATTCCAAAAAAGAACGGGTTGAAGAATGAGACTTTAACAATGAATTCATTGTTAAATAAGCTTTTAGCCGGATGAATTCTGACTGCAATACTGCCGAGAGATACACACACACACACACACACAGCCTCTCATCAGCCCTCTCCAGCGTGGGCAGACCTGCCACCCGCTCCACAAACAGGCAGAAGACGTGGACCTCCAGACATACCTTCAAACCACACCTGTAAATATTCTGAAGGCTGCACGTGGCTGGTACAGCGGACACACAGTCCCATCTGTAGGACAGAGGAGGTCACTGGGCCGCCAGGAGCTCTGCGCCCTGTCATCAGGCCCTCGGCCACACTCCAGATGGCTGTGCACCCAGGTGCCGGCCCGAAGGTCAGGTCTGTGCCTCTTCTCGCCCAGAGCTTGCGGTGCGGTCAGCCCTCGCTTCTGTGAGCCCACGTGTGATCCAACTATGTAGACAGACGCCTGAACCAGTTGCTCTGATAAGAGATCTGAAGCCCACAGATGTAAATCCTTTACAGTGAACTCTCTCTCAACACATTCAAAACGACTTGGGATTTCTTGGAGTAAAAATGTCAGTTTAAATTATTAAGATTTTCTAGATCAAGAGAACAGAACCAGACTTTGTGCAACTATACAAACACAATCAGCACCAAGCACCAAAAACAGACCCCCAAGAACCACCATGAACCCAACAGACCTCTCTCTTTTTAAGACATCATCAAAACAGGTCCCCTACTGCTCTTGAGAAAAATGCACTCTGCCTGCTGACTGGTATACAGACTGGATACACAACTAGTTCTCAATATTCAAATAATTTTCTAAAGGGTCTGGTATCACAGGGAACAAGAATGCAACCCAGTTAGAGAAGAATGCATTACTGAAAAGGCCTTAACGATACATGTCCCAATCTACAGTTTCCACACCAGCACTTCCTCCCTGCTGATCTGCCCTTTGAACCCGCCTTCAAAACAACTGTGCTCCGCACCCCTACGGCCAGCTGTCCTCACAAGGGCAGGCATAGAGCACGCACACGCTGGCCCCACCCCCGCACCTGCTGAGGGAGTCATTTCTGCATCAAGCACTCCTCAGCAGTGGCTCCTCGCTCTGTAGTCACAGAAGTGAAGCATCACGTGGGACTCCATCAAAGTCCACATCCACAGAAGCTCCCCCTCAGGAAGGGGCAAAGTGTAGGGCCCGTGGAGGCTCTCCTCACACCACCAGCTGGAAGGCACCGACCTTGTTCACCCCCTCCCTTCTGCACCACTTCCCAATTCGTAACACACTTGCCCTCCGGGCACCCAAACCTACCACTGGGTGGGTCAGTGGGGGAGGGCACAGGCTGAAAATGGGGCCCACCCAAGAGCTGCCTTTTCCTCCTCCCCACACCACTGCTACAGGCAGCCCAGAGGCCCGGTCATGCCTTGAGGAGCAGCCCAAAGCCTCTCTTCAAAGCCTGTACTGCTCTAAGCTGCGCTGCAGTCCTTCTTACTAAACACATGTCAGAGGAGGAGGGCAAACCTACAAGTGCACCCTTCCTGAGTATGTGAGTACAGGGCCCCCACCTGCCAGCTCTGGACTGGACTCGGTGAGCGCGGCAGGGTGGGGTGCATCACTCTGCACGCGCTGCACGAGGAGAAGCTAGGCACAAGGGCACGCGAGAGCCAGAGCCCACTTCTTTCCATGCTGCTAGCCTTCCCCACACCCGCCCACACACGCAGCCACCCTGCAAAAGCCACCCTGGCGCGCGCGGGACCACTCTCCCCAGCCAACAGTTTCACCTTAACAACATCACTGCAGCTTTTCACCAAGGGAGGATTCCCAAGCTCACCATTCAGAAAACCAGCCTTCAAATAAGGAGGGACCAGAGCCTCTTTCCAAACAGCGGCTTTCTGACGACAAGAGGCTGAATCGAGTTCCAGGGGTCACAGAGTTCAGCCATCTGCCTAGAGAAGTAACTAAGTGTTCTGTCCGTCTAGGAGAGGATGTCCCTCCTGCCTCGTACACGGCAGTCTGAGGACATGCACAGCCCCCAGAAACATGTCCTGGGCAGTGGCACTGAGGACTTCCGCAGACAGCAGGCTGCGACCCCCTCTCAGGGCACCACTCCCAGGAGGGGCAGGCAGGGTGGCGCCCAGGCCTCTGCCATCAGTCAGACGTGGGTTCAAACTGCACTCTATCGGATGGGCACTCCAGCTCTCCGCACTGCGGAAACTGAAGCTTTCACACCTGTAAAATGGGAGCAACACTGACCTCAGAACACTGTTGATGGAAGCCCGGCAGCACGAGGAGCACTATCTGGCAAAGGGCCCGCCTTAAAGTAAGAGCGACACCCGGTTCTGACAGCTTCCGGCCCACCTTAGTATCAAACCGGGCTGGGCCGTTTCCAGACCTCCCCACTCATTCTGCTGCCCCGCTGGCTGTACACATGTAAAGAAACAGGAAAATAATCGGGTGGGGGGCTTCTCATAAAGTGCCACCATAAAAATCCAGGTGCAAACTCACTTGAACAGCGCAAATCCATCTGTCCTCAGACAAAAAACCCACTACTGGGGGCATCTCTGCCACTACTGATGGGAAACATGGCGTGTTCTCCCAGACAGGTGGGGAAAATCTAGCTGATGAGAACATGAAAGCCTCGCTCCTCTCACTTCCTGATGGGAACGTCCATTCTTTCTTTTGGAACCCATTTCTTCTCACTGGATTTCATCGTTTTTGTACGAAAAAGCTGCCTTCTGCACAGAAACCTCCAGATGTCAAGTGTCCGTCACGTGGAACTACCGAGACCATGAGATGACATGCTCTTTTCCTCTTCCCCGGAGGCCGTCGGAGCGCACACCTTGCATTGCCACAGCATCTCTGTGTGAAAGTTCATCTCACAAACTTCCACAATCTGTCAGCCCCAGCCACCACTGAGGGCCGCCAAGCAGCCTAGTTGGTGTTTTTTGCAGGGTAGTCCAGGCCCCCCAGGGCACGGCCATACATGTTGCAAAAGTCAGAAACATCCCCTCGCCTTTCACCGTTTGTCTCACCTGCCCAGGTCTTCCTCCTCTCACACTTCAGATTATCACCCATCTCTACAAAGCAGAATTCTCGAGTCCACGGACCAGCGGCAGAAGGTTCAAGAACCTCGCGAAGTAATTACAAAATTCGGAAAAGCCCTGAGTTTTTAAAGGGTCCATGACCTATCAAAAAGATTAACAGCCACTACTGCAGAAAATAAGAAAAATAAGGGGTCGAGTCAATTTCTTGGGTCTTCCTCTATTGGAGGGATTCGCCTTTTGAACCCGATTTTGTAAGCAGTCTAGACCTTCATCCAGCACCCACTTCACAACTGCATCCAAGGTATACATCCTTAAACCGTCTTCCCAAGACTCCCGAACTTAAGCGAGGACAAACATAAACACAGTAGGGGTACTTTTAGCAACACACAGAAAACACAGAAACACTAGCGATACATTCACCAACACATTTAACCCAACAAGCGCTTCTTCGTTTCCTTCCCCCTAAAATCTCTCCGCCCGGTCACGCTCACCAGCCCGCGGCGGTGGGTTCAAGCCTGGCCTCCCCGAGGCGTCCCATCACTCCGGTGCCGGAGTGGAGCCCAAAGGCACGCAAAGCACCCACACGCAGCCCCGCGGGGCCGGGAAAGGAGCGCACCCGAGTGCATCGGACTCCATCCCAACCGGGAATTCGGAGGGGCCCGAGCATCAGGTGCTCCGGGCAAGAACTCGCACATCCCGCTTCGGCGGCGAGCGGAGGAACAGGGACCGGTCCCAGGTGAAGGCCCAGGGCGGCTTCTTCGCAGACGGTCCGAAAGGTAACCCCGGAGGCTCGGCTACAGGCCGCGCCGCGCCGAAAACAAACTTTCCAAGCACTTCCACCGCGGCGGGCCGGTGACACCTCCCCGGCCTCCCCCGCCCTGCGCGCGCCTGTCAGTGCCCCCGCCGGGCCAGCGCTCGCCTCAGGCGGGCCCGGGATTCGCCGGGCGGCCGAGCGACGCCCCGACGGCGCCCGCGGTCGCTGGCCCAGCCGCTCGCCGCAGGTGAAGAGGCGCCGCCCGGCCCCCGGGACCGCGGGGCCGCCCCGCCTTGCCGGGCCCCGGCGACCGCCGCGCTCAGCGGGGTGACGGGCCGGCGCGCCCGGGCGGCAGCCGCGCACTCACCAGCTGGCTGGTGGTCCTGGCCATGGGCCCCGCGTCGGCACGGGCGCCTCCCCCGCAGCGCTGCGCGGCTCGGCGCCTCCTCAGCGTCCTCCTCCCCGCGGCGGAGCCCCAGCAATGGCCGCCCTCATCCTGCGCCCGCCCCGCGGCCCGCCGCCCCCGGCGCCGCCCCGCCCCCGCGCGACGCCGGGCGGGACTTCCGCCGGGCCGCCGCCGCCGCCTGCGCCCATTGGCCGCCCTCGCCGTCGCTCTGCCACGGTCCGGGCCAGCCCGGCCGGCGCCCCCGAGCCGCATTTCCGGGATGGGGCCTGGCAGGCGGGAGCGGCCCGGCCCCGCCCCGGTGCGGGGGGGCGACCCCACGAAAGCCAATCCGCGGGCTGCGGGGCGGGGCTGCGCGCGGACCCGGCGAGCTGTCATCCTCGCTCCGGGACCGGGAAACTGAGGCTCGCCCGGGCGGGGACGCGGCGGCCAAGGTCACGCCCCAGGCGCGGCGGCTGGGCTGTAGCCGCACGGCGCGGACTCGGAAGCGGGGCTCTGAGTAAACACCGAGAGAAGCAACTTCACTAGTTGCAAAACTGAGAAGTGCTCACGGAAGCAAAACGAGGCTCTAAAGCCACAGCTGTAAGGCAGAAAACCGTCCCATCTCATCCCTGCTGAGAGTCCCAGGGACTACCTCAGGACTTCCTTCTCTACTTTTTAACTTTTTCGTAGTTGTTATTGTTGATGATGACAGTGGTATTATTGTTCTAATTGTGGTAAAATTTAAGACCTTAATCAGTTTAGAGTTCAGTGGCATTCAGTACATTCACGTTGTTGTTCTAAGATGATGTTATTTCAAAAAAAAATTAGAATCACTTTGTTACCTGAAGGTTTGCATATTTTAAATATCTTTAAAATAAATATATATTTATATATAAAAATATCTTCTGTTTCTTGAAGAAATATATCTTCACTTAATTAAAAAAAAAAAAACACAACTCTTTAGACAATAAAGAGAAGTAACAGTAAGATAAGTGAATCCCTAATCTCACTGGCCAAAATTAATCACTGAGCAGCGGTGCTTACTCTCAGTAAGGAATGTTCATGTCTAATCTCATTTACTCAGAACAAGCATCCAGCTACTGTTGTCTCACTTCTCAGATGAGGAAGCTGAGGCATAGCATAACTCTGTAGCTTTCCCTGAGTTTTGTTATCACCAGACCCAGAATCTTGATACTCACATGCCAGAGGCTGTGGTTGACAATTAGACTATACGACTTCTATTTGTCCAGGCATCCAGTCCTCTATTTACAAACCTTAAAAAACCAATAGGGAGGGACTTGCCTGGTGGTCTAGTGGTTAAAAGCTTTCTCTACCACGAGCCTGGGGTTCGATTCCAGGTCAGAGAACTAAGATCCCAGAAGCTGCATGGCACGGCCAAAAATAAATTTAAATAATAAATAACCAGTAAAAAGGCAAATGTAACCTCCATCACTCAGAAGGCTCCTGCTGTTCTGACACTCACTTTTTTCACTTAACAATGTACCTACCCTCCTGTATCCTGTCCGGCTCTCGGGATATCTATCTTCTTCAGCTATAAGAGCTAAAGAGGATTCCACCAGAGGAAGACTCGAGTCTATGCCTCTGTGCTCAGCCAGTCAGTCATGACCGACTCTCTGTGACCCCGTGGACTGTAAACCCCCAGGCTCCTCCGTCCATGGGATTCTCAAGGCAAGAATACTGCAGTGGGTTGTCATTTCCTCCTCTAGAGGATCTTCCCAACTCAGTGGAGTTGTTAAAAAAAGAGCAATTTACACACATCTCCAGTGTCTCCTGCATTGCAGGCAGATTCTTTACCACTGATCCACCTAGTAAGCCCCAAATCTATGATATTGATCAAGCTCCCACCTGATACTGAAGTGGTTCCCAGACTTTTATGTCATGAACAAGGCCCTATAGATCAATTGGACACACCCTTACTTCTTTCCTTAAGATAATTCTTAGCAGATGGAAATGGGGGTCAAAACACTGGTATTCTTCCCAGGACTTTTGCTGTAAATTGCTCTTTGTTACCCGACTCCACAGAGAAGGCAATGGCAACCCACTCCAGTACTCTTGCCTGGAAAACCCCATGGGCGGAGGAGCCTGGTAGGCTGCTGTCCATGGGGTCGCTAAGAGTCGGACAGGACTGAGCGACTTCACTTTCACTTTTCACTTTCATGCATCGGAGAAGGAAATGGCAACCCACTCCAGTGTTCTTGCCTGGAGAATCCCAGGGACCGGTGAGCCTGGTGGGCTGCCGTCTACGGGGTCGCACAGAGTTGGACACGACTGAAGCGACTTAGCAGCAGCAGCAGCACCCCGCTCCAGGTACTGTAACCCTCAGGGGACACGAAGGCAAGTCCAAGGTAGACACTGCTCTTATTCCTCTTATTCCCATGCCAAGCCACCTCCAACAATATTCTACATCAATCACACCTGCTGTATATTCAGAGCAGTGGATCGGATTTTGCCCCATAAACAACAGGTACTATGATCATTCTTTACACAAGGAAGCCAAGGCTTCAGTAACTTGGTTACTCTTGGTCATAGAGTTATTAGGTTACAGAGCACAGGACTCAGAATGAGCCCGACCTACACCGACACCCTGCTCTCAGTCACTGGACTCAGCTGCCTCAACAACCCTTATTTTATACATACTTCAGTCTTCACAAACTAATACCTTGTCCTCAAAGAATTCTAACCATTTTATCTTCTAAGAACAACCTGGAGAGACTCAATATTTATTACCATCTTACACATGAAGCATCTGCTCCCATCACTTCATGGCAAATAGATGGGGAAACAATGGAAACAGTGTCAGACTTTATTTTGGGGGCTCCAAAATCACCACAGATGGTGACTGCAGCCATGAAATTAAAAAACGCTTGCTCCTTGGAAGAAAAGCTATGACCATCTTAGCATATTAAAAAGCAGAGACATTACTTTGCCAACAAAGGTCCGTCTAATCAAAACCATGGTTTTTCCAGTAGTCATGTATGGATGTGAGAGTTGGACCATAAAGAAAGCTGAGTGCTGAAAAACTGATGCTTTTGAACTGTGGTGTTGGAGAAGACTCTTGAGAGTCCCTTGGATTGCAAGGAGATCCAACCAGTCAATCCTAAAGGAGATCAGTCCTGAATATTCATTGGAAGGACTGATGCTGAAGCTGAAACTCCAGTACTTTGGCCATCTGATGTGAAGAACTGACTCACTGGAAAAGACTTTGACTCTGGGAAAAATTGAAGGCAGGAGGAGAAGGGGATGAAAGAGGATGATATGGTTGGATGGCATCACTGACTCAAGGGACATGAGTCTGAGCAAGCTCCAGGAGTTGGTGATGGACAGGGAAGCCTGCAGTCCATAAGGTCGCAAAGAGTCATACACAACTGAGTGACTGAACTGAACTACATGTGAAGAAATTTGCAGACTCTACGCTAAATGTGCGTGTCAATATACACATAACTATAGAAGTCTGAAAATATCTATCTCACAAGCACCCTTTCTCAGAAAGCTACTGAAGGATGAGCTCTGCCAAATGAGGAAGTAAGCACATAGGAGGACTACGAAGGGGAGTCCCAGAGACTGTCCATTCAACAAGCATGCACTGCACCTCCTCTCCATGCAAAGCACTATGCTAGACATTGGTGAACAAAAAGCAAAAATCTCTGCCCTCGTGGTACTCTGATACCACCGGTGAAGGGCAGACAGTGTGTGTGGGGGGGGGGGGGGCCAAGGAGGGCAGCAAGCATCATAAATAAGCAAATCTTATGGGATGTTAGAAGATAAGTGCTGTGGGGGAGAAAAAAATCAAGTAAGTGGGGCCTCAGGAGTACCCAGGGAGATGGTGCAATTTGAAATGGATAATGGGGAAAAGTCCCAAGATTCCTCAGACATAAGGAGAACAGGCTACAGAAGGCTCCCCCAAAATACTGAAAATGATAGCTTCTATGAGAGATTTCACCATGTAAAAAATTTAATTAAGGAAAAAAATTAATTAAGGGACTTCCTTGGTGGTCCAGTGTTTAAGAACTCGCCTGCCAATGCAGGGGACTTGGGTATGAACCCTGGTCCGGGAAGATCGCACATGCTGCACGGCCGCTGAGCCCGTGGTCTGCGACGAGAGAAGCCACTGCAATGACAAGCCCGTGCACTGCAAGGAAAAGCAGTCCCTGTTCACCGCAACTAGAGAAAACCCTCGCGCAGTATCAAAGACCCAGCGCAGCCAACAATAAACAAATGATAATAATTTTTAAAGATAAAAAAAAAAGGAAAATGATCCTTCCATACAAGGTGGCTTCTTAAAAAACAAAAGTGAATGAAGAAATTGACAGACGGATGAGGAAAACTTAAGAAAAACAGCCATACCAGAAAGGAAGCACCATCTGAAGTTCAGGAGGCTGCTCGCTCATTTCAGCCCTGAGTGATAGCTACACAGATGCATAACACAGATGCATTGATTCAACCGGTAATTACTCTACTGCGCCCTGGCAGGACCTGGAGAGGAAGGAGGGTATGAGACAGCTGAATCCTTCCCTCTTTTAACAGAAAGGCAGAAGCTAATGACTACAACCGATACAGCAAGTCGTAAAGTACAAAGATATTATTTAGAAAGATGGACATATATAACAGAATACGTCCCGGAAGAACCAGCGGTAAATGGAATGTGGCTAGAGAGAGAGTGTGTGTGTGTGGGGGGGGTGCTGCTGTTTCTCATTTCCAGCCTTTCTAGGACTAATTGGGCTCTTAAACGTTGATGCAAATAATTAATAAAATGAAGAAAAAAGAAAAATATAAAATTATTTTTTAAAAGATTAAAGCTGTGTGAGGATGTCTGTGACTACATGGCTATATTATGAAGCAAAAAGCAGAAAAGCTAAATTAAAAACACACACACACACACAAATATTGAGAGCAGTAAATTAGGTACACTTATCCTGAATTTTCTGCAGCTGCTGAAAAGCACAAGGCAAAGGTCTAACATGGAAACTAGGTATAAGGGCAAAGAAGCAAGTTGCAGAATATGCAGTCTTAGATTTTTTTTTTTCTAAATTAGAGTCTATGACACCAAACCGTGGCCATGGTGATCTTGAGTTATTGAAAGAGAAACAGGGAGGGGAACAAAGCTTGAGGGAAGAGTCTGTGGTCAACACTAGAGCCCACTGGAGAGCAGATGGGAAGGATTGAGCCCAGCCAGACTCAGGGGCAGGGGTGAGGGGCATTGAGCGGCAGCAGGGGCAGGGCAGGGAGGGGCAGGTGAAAGAACACAGGACAATTCTCAGTCTTCACAGGGCAGAAAGGCAACCAGCGTGCAGGGCCCAGGTCAGGCCAGGCTGCTCTTCTCACCTGGGGAGAGGCCGGGCACCCACTCCATGGATGCCTCTGGCTGCCCATCCCAGGACAGTGGGCGGGAGGGCAGATGGACTCACCTGGCCTGGCATAGTTCATAGGCGCCCCAGCTGGAGGAGAGAAACGCCCCCCCGCTCCCTTCCCTGGGCAGAGCCTCTGTCCCTGGCCGGCTCGAGGGTGACCTCAGGCCAAGAGTGCAGTGGCTTGGCCTGACATTGTGAGGTCGTCTTGCCCGGGGAGGGGCAGGAGGGTGACAGTAACCAACCTGGGAGAGGGCTGGGAAGCACAGGGCCCACGGGTGTGGAGTACTCACAGCAAACCAGGCCCTGTGCTTGCACTGTGCCGTTTTCTATGTTTCAGTCACTTCTATGACTCTTGGGGCGCAAAGGAGGAAACTGGGGTTCAGAGGCTACAGAACCTGCCTAACATTGCCAGAGCTAGTGTGTTAATCATCTATTACTGTGAACAAATCATCCCAAAACATAGAGGCATGAAACAGCACACACTGATGCTCTCATGGTTCCTGTGGGTCAGGAATACAGGAGCAGCTTGGCTGGTGGGTTTGGGCTCAGGGTCTCTCATGAGGTTGCGGGCAAGATGTCAGCGGCGGATGAGTCATTGAAAGGCTCGACTGAAGCTTCAGGATCCACTTCCAGAAGGGCTCATTCACCCAGCTGCTGCTGGAAGCCTAGATTCCTCATCACGGGGTCCCTCCGCAGGGCTGTCTGTCTCCATGCCGTGGCAGCAGGCTTTCCCCAGAGAGAATGATTCCCAGGCAACACCCAAGATGGAAGCTGCAGTGTCTTTTATAACCTAATGTCCGAAGCAATACAACATCACTTCTGACAGTCTGCAGGTCACACGGGACCTCCTGGTACCACGTGAGAGGCACTGCAGGAGGGTGTGCGTTCTGGGAGGTAGGATCACTGGGTGACACCTTCCAGGCTGGTCACCACAGCTGGTCAAGGGCAGAGCCAGGACTCCAGTTCTGCTGGGATGCAGGGAAAGACAAAAGAAGGGTGCCAGGCCTGCATCCCCGGAGGTTTGTGGGTCTGGAAAAAAAGGGCTGTACCTGGGAATGGGCAGGCTGGGAGACCAGTCAGGATGCATCCAGTTAGGGAGAGAGAAGGGGACTCTCCAGGCTTCCCAGGTGGTACAGTGGTAAAGAATCTGCCTGCCAATGCAGGAGATGCAAGAGACACAAGAGATCTCTGGGTTGGGAAGATCCCCTGGAGGAGGAAATGGTAACCCACTCCAGTATTCTTGCCTGGAGAATCCCTTGGACAGAGGAGCCTGGGTGGGGCTACAGTCCATGGGGTCACAAAGAGTTGGACATAACCGAGTACACACACACACACACAGGGAACTATCAGGAGGTCACGGCTTGGAGATCACAGCGTGGTCTCTGCCTCTGCCTTCCAAGTCCCTGGTCACCACTCCTGAGGCTCCCAAGATGCGTTTGCTCATGGCTGCTGGTGGATGGATGAAAAATGCGACTCAGCCAATGATTTCAAGCCATCTGGCTAAACATCCTCCCATATGAATCATGCTTTGTGAGGAAAACATTAGACTGGAATTCTGGAAATAGAAAATTGCCTGAGGTCTCAGGTAAGTAAGCTTCCTTCTCTAAAACTGAGTTTCCTCTTGGGACTTCCCTGGCAGTCCAGACTTCGTGCTGACACTGCAGGGGGCACGGTCTAGGTTTCACCCCTAGTCAGGGAACTAAGATCCCACAGTCTGGGCAATGTGTATGTGTTGGGAGAGGGAGGGCAGAACTGGGCTTTCTCAGCTTTAAAATGGGCCGACTCCTCAAATCAGTCAAAATTCCAAAGACTGAAAACATCCGGTTTGATCAGCATGTAGGGCAACAGCACCTTCATACACTGATGGTAGCCGTGGGGAGCCCAGGCCTAGTCCTTTCTCCCCAGAAGATACAGTGGGAGAATAACAGAGCCTCCTAATACGTCTACATCCGAATCTCCCAACCTGTGAATATGCTGTCTTACATGAAAAGGGGGAATTAAGGTGACTTGCCAGGGAGCTGACCTTAAAATCTGGAGATCATCCAGGTAAGCCAAATACAATCACTAGTTATTAAGACAGCAGACCCCAACATTTTTAGCTCCAGTGACAGGTTTCGTGGAAAACAATTTTTCTATGGACCAGGTAGGAGGGGATAGTTTGGGGATGATTCTCATAAGGAGCTTGCAACCTAGATCCCTCGCGTGTGCAGTTCACAGCAGGGTTTGTGCTCTTATGGGAATCTAATGCCGCTACCCATCTGACAGGAGGCGGAGTTCAGGCGGTAAAGCAAGTGATGAAGAGCAGTTGTAAATACAGATGACTCCTCCCTCGCCGGCCCACTGCTCACCTCCTGCTGTGTGGCCCGGTTCCCAACAAGCAGGGATCAGCACTGTGGCCAGACCTGCCTTAAAGAGGCAGGGTCCCCAACCCCCAGGCCACAGTACTGGTCCCTGGCCTGTTGGGAACCGGGCCACACAGCAGGAGGCAGAGTGGTGGGATGTGAGGCTGGCCTGCCACTGCTGGTTTTGCCAGTGGGAGGGAGTCATGAACCAAGGAGGGCCGGTGGTGTGCACGAGCTGGTAATAGTAAGACACTCTTCCTGAGAGATGTCACAACCTTGACTTCAGGCCACTAGGCCTATTTTTGAATTTGACCTCCAGAATTGTAAAGTAACCAGTTTGTCTTTTTGAGCCACTTAGGTTTTGGTAATTTGTTCTAGTAGTGCTAAGAAATTATTTTTTTTCAGCACTAAGAAATTAATACAGAAGCCCCATCTGAGGCCACAGAATGGAGAAGGAACCCACAGGGCCCAAAGGAGTGCCCAGGCAGGGCCCCCTGCAGCCTTCTAGACACACTTGAACACCAGGGTTCGCAGAATTCCCTGTCCGTCGCTCCGCGGTCCATCTTCCCCAGGGCAGCTGGGGTTGGGTGGGGAGGAACCCAATAGGTCCCCGGTTGGTAAGTCAAGGAATATCCATCTTGGAGAACACTGCACACCTTGTTCAAACAGCGAGACAGGTCCACATATACCCACCTGGGAAGCTCTCCCCTTCATGTCGTTCAATTCAAAAAATTAGTGAATGGCAGAGCCGGATTACAATTGTAATTCCGGTTTGTATAACAAAGCCGTAAATGTGGAAAGGGGTCCAGGACCACGTTACGAAGTACCACACCTAGCTGTTACAGGTTGGGGGGAGAGGGGCGCCGAGAAGAGGGCTGGGGTGCCGGCGCTACAGGTTCGGGAGAGGGCAGGGGGCGGGGCCGGGCTTCTAGCTCCCCGCCTACCCCTTGAAGACGTCAGAGGGCTCCCTACGCCCCTATTGCTCGGCCGAGGCGCAGCCCTCCGCAGGGCGGCCCCGAGTGGCCCGGGCCGGAGCCCCGCCCCCTGGAGGGAGCCCCGCCCAGGGCGCGCGAGTCCTCGGGCGCAGAGTCTCCACGACCTGCGCTCCCATCTCAGGCCCGGCGCCCGAGCTGCGGCGGAGCGAGTTGGACCAGGTTCGTTGTGGACGCCCGGACTCTCGGGCACAGCCCGGTTCGGCGTTGTCGACCCGCCTGTCCCCAAGCCGGCTTCTCCGGCCACAATCACTGCACACGCCTGCAGCCGGCTCCAAGCCCACAGCCCACCCTGGTGCCGGTTGCGCTCGGGGCCTGGAGACCCGTCATCCCGAAGACGGGCCCGAGGTTTCGGGAGGGAGCCCCCAGCAACACCCAGGAGAAGCCTCACAGCGCCCGGGCTCGGCCGCCAGGAGGCCCCTGCCCCCGCCCGCCGCGACGCGGCGGCTGCGAAGGACAGGCACGTCCCTGCAGAACCTCTTACCCACGTCCACCCACACTCACACCCAAACAAAACACGGAGAAGCTGGGAGCATGCCAGGTCACCGCCCCGATCCCACCCCAGCTTCTCCAAATGGTGAAAGTCACCAGCGCTCATTAGTGACTCAGCACACACCTGGCGTCACCTCCCCCCGCACCCCCACCCCCACATCAAGGAAAGCTTGTCCCCCTACTTTACCTGAGTCTGGCCCCACTGCCACCCCACAGGGTCTCCTTACTACCCACGCGGGGCATCCTTGTGTCTAAAACCCAATAGCTTCAAACTCGGACAAGTGAGCGAGGTGGGTGAGGGGGTGGGAGCGAGGGCGTCTTTGGCGCAGGTCGGCTTTGTGGAGACTTGGAGATGCTGGTAAGGGCTGCACAGGGTGAACATACTCAAGGCCACGGAACTCTGCACTTCAATATGGTTACAATGGCGAACGATCTGTGTATTTAACATAAAAAAAAAAAACAAACTCCAATGGCTGCCCCACCTCAAAACCCACACTCCCAGCCCAGCTGCAGGGCTCAGTTCCCCACAGCACAGATCCTCTCCAGCCCCCAAGTCACCCCCCCAACCCCACACTAAGCCTGAGCCCTGGGCCTGTGCATGGTAGTTCCCTTTGCTTCCAGCCCACCCTCCCTGGTGTCACCCCACTGATCACCATGTCCATGAGCCCCTCCGTGATTCTGCAGAGGCAGCGTTATCAGAAACCCCTGGGCGGGCAGTCAGGCCACATTCTGGCCAATGCTCACCAGCCCTGAGACCCCGTGCTCTCGCTTCCCCAGCTGACAAACAGGAACACCCTCTTTGGATTGTGGACAGACAGAAGGAAAGGAGGGGTTAATACACTGGAACACCTGGAGGCGGCCTTGGGCTGAGCAGGTGGAGGGGCTTTTGTTCCTCTGGCAGGTGGCCCCCAGCCCCAGATCACCCCTCAGCCCTGTGTCACATGGCTGCTCTTCCCAGAAGTTGCTGGGACCTGCAACCATCTTTGTCCCCTTGGGTCCAGACACCTCCTTTAGTGTCTAGAGGCAGGAGCAGTCGTTGGGGCCATGGACAACTCCGCCCCAGACCTGCTGCCCCCAGGGCTGCTCCCCTGTGAAGGGGTAAGGGGCGCCCACCCCAGGATCCAAATGAGGGGAAGTCAAGACGACCCCAGGCCCTGCACAGGCCCAGGGCTCAGGCTTAGTGTGGGGTTGGGGGGGTGACTTGGGGGCTGGAGAGGAACTGTGCTGTGGGGAACTGAGCCCTGCAGCTGGGCTGGGAGTGTGGGTTTTGAGGTGGGGCAGCCATTGGAATTGGTTGGGGCTGCACCAAGCCCTGCTGGGTCATGGTCCTCAGAGCCAGCAGGGCACCCCTGAACCCCCTGCCCCACACCTCAAAGTTACTCTATCCAAGGAGCCCAAGAGCCCATGCTCCCAGCATGGGGCACTCTCGCCAGGGCTGGGGACACAGAAGGCACAGGATGACACTGATGAACAGACACAGAAGTAGGGTGGGGGACACACACCGAGGACCTCGAGCAGCCCACCAGCACCAGGCAGCATCGCCCACATTTCTGCCAACCCTGGGGGCACACGGATCATTGCACCTGCTCAGGAGTCAGGTCAGGAAGTGGGGTTGGAGCCCTGATTATCCCAAGGGCTCAAGGCAGAGCGGGACTGCTAGTTGGGCAGGTTGACCAGGGTCAGCCCAGGGGCCCCAAGGCCAGCGCAGATTTCTCTGGAAGGTCAGAGAGGAGGGCCCGGTGTTGTGTCTCGGTCCAGCGCTGTGGCCTTGGGCCTCCACTCTGCCCACCCAAATCAGGAGTGCAGACAATGACCCATAGCACACCCTTGCCTCCCAAACCCTCTGCAGTGCCCACCTGAGGCCCCTCCCTTTTCCAACTCCTTCCACCATTTCCTTGTCTCCAAAAGCAATGGATCCTGTTCTTTCCTGCTGAACATTCCAAGATGTAGCTCCCTTTCCCTCAGCGCCACAGGCAAACTTAACCCTCACACTTGCTCCCTAAGCCCCTTCCTCCAGCCCTTCACTCCTTTGCAACTGGCCCATCTGCGTGTGGGGCTGAGGCCTCTGACACATCCGCCTAACAGAGAGGGGCCCCGCTGCCTCCACTGAGCCCCAGAATCCCAGAGGCAGGGTGGGGCGGCCACTCCCAACCCTAAGGGACAAAAACCCACCCACCCCCACCAACGGGCCACAAGGTGAGGGCGGAACAAAGTCCCACTGTGAAGCAAAACTCAGAGACCAGGCGTATCCCTACGGGGCACATGTTTATCCAAGCCGCCGCCTCCGGGCTGAGGCCTCCACCTGGGCCGAGGCTCCCTCCTCTCTCTTGAGACCAGCTCCCCAATGCCCAACCGACAGTGTCCAGCTGGGGCTGGGCATCCCCTCCAGCGGTGGTCCTGGGTCACGGCCTGGCCTCCTCCACCTGCCACACCAGCTCGCCCGAGATGTAGGTGGCCCGGACGTGAAGAGAGTCGTCGAGCACCACGAAGTCTGGGTCAGAGGGGGGCGGTGAGAAGGGGGCAGAGGCAGGGCCGCTGCTGCCCCCACCACGAGGCTGGGGTGGGGGAACCAAGGCCCAGAACACTATTTCCGCAGGACACCCTGGCCCATCACAGACCAAGTGAGGCCCCGGGAGCAAGGCTCCTGGCAGCAGAGGGCAGCCAACAGCGCTCCCACACACCCTTACTAGGCCCATCTCGGAAGCCAGAAAGCCTGGCCTGCCTGATGAGAAAGCGGGGCCGGACCAAGGCCCTGGCCAGGTGAAGCCCCTGGGGATGAGGAAGCGCCCGCCTGCGGCCCACCTGCCCCCACCCCAGCCCTGTCCCAGGCTGCCCCCTGTTGGGCCCTGACCTGCGTCAGCCCCGAAGTCCAGGGTCCCCTTGCGCTTCTCCAGCCCCAGCAGCTGTGCTGGATGCAGGGACGCAGCCTCCAGAGCGGACTCCACACTGCAGCCTGCTTGGGGACACGGGTGGTGGTGACCATCCCCGACCCCTGGCTGGCTCTGCCACTTGATGGGGTGGGGGTGGAGGGGTGAGGGGCAGAGCACCGAGTCCCGGGTGGCTTCACGGATGCCCGGGGTCCTGCTTCCAGGAGGGGTGCTCTCCCTGGGAGGGGCTGAAGGCATCCGGGTCCAAAGTGTTTTGTGAGTGAACTCCCTGCAGGGCTGGAGTGGGGCATGGCGGCAAGAGGGTCCCCAGCAGGGTCCCCCCCCAGCCCTAGAACTTCAAGGTGTTCCCTCCCCCCAACCTGGGGATGCTGCTGGTACCCCAATTCTCTCCAACCCCTGCTTCACTCCCCAAGCCAGGCCACCGCTGTCATCTGCCTCCTAACCCATCTCCCCACTCCTCCAACCAGCGCCTTGGACCACAGTGCTCCCCCCAGCCCCCTGCCTGACACCCCAGCCCCAGGGGACTGCCTAGAGCTTCACAGGGCCTGGCCCACCACCTCTCCCCAGACACCCACCCCTCCCCCCATAACGTGCCAACCCTGAAGCACAGCCCCCACCTCACAGCTCTGCAGCTACAATCTCACAGGGCCCCACCCTTGGGTGCTGTGGCTCCAGGGCCAGTCGCTCTGGGTTCCGGCCCCCTGCTGGTTCGCACCGCCCTCTCCTGCTGACGCAACCTCCTGCAGGCGGGATCCCGGCCACATTCCTGGGGACCCCACCAGACACAGACTTGGTGGTCCCTGCCTCCAGCCTCTTCCAGGGGCAGTCTCTGCCCCACCATGGGGCACACACGTGGCACACCCCCCAGCCTCACTGACCTGTGGCCTGCAGGAAGTGCCGCACGCAGGTGTCCATCGGGGCGATGCTGCCGCTCAGTGTGTTGGTGCCTTGAGAACAGAGAGAGCAGGTTCTGGGGGCGAGCGGGGGAAGGACACCAGGCACCCTGGGCCACCCTGGGGGTCAGCAGGGAACACCCAGGTGCTCACATCCCACCAGAGTGCCGAGGGGCTGACCTCACGCTGGCAGTGCTGGGGACAGGGGTGACTCACCTGCCACATAAGCTGTCAGCCCATCCACCTCCACCTCCTGCTGCCCCAGCGTGTGTCGGCCGTTGCCCAAGCCCAGTGCAGGGACAGCATCAGTGACTAGCACCAGCCCTGCAGGGAGAGGGGAACTCAGGACCTGCCCCACCTGGTCTTCCCGCCCATTCCTGCCCTGCCCTGCTCTGCCACTCACCCTTGGGATGGGCCCGGTGGGCGATGCGCAGGGCGGCCGGGTTGGTGTGTATACCGTCAGCAATCATCCCGTAGAAAATACGGCGGCCTGCAGGCAGCCGATCGCTGGTCAGGAGCCCCACGATGCCTGGGTCGCGGTGGTGGAACTGGGTGGGGGCGGGAGGGGGCGGTGAGTGACAGCAGGGCCCCTCCCCCTCCTCCTGAGCAGGCCCAGGACTTACAGGCAGCATGGCATTGAAGAGGTGGGTGATGAAGGTGGCCCCACTCTGCACGGCTTCCTCCGCAGTCCCCAGGTCAGCCACCGAGTGCCCTGTGGGGACCCAGACTCAGCTCTGGGAGCCGGGGCAGACACCCTGAGGCGAGGACAGCCCCCTCCTTACCTAAGGACACGCAGATGCCGAGGGCCGTCAGCGCCCGGATCACCTCCTGGCTGTGGCCCAGCTCGGGGGCCAGCGTCACGATGCGGACATTGTCCAGGCCCCCGTAGGTGGCCAGCACGTCTTGGAAAGCGTCGGCTTCAAAGGAGCGCAGGTGGGCCTCGGGGTGCGCGCCCCGCTTCTCCCGGCTGATGAATGGGCCCTCCAGGTGCACCCCTGGGGGGAGGGGAGCGGCTGGTTCTAGCATGCTCCCCGCCCTGTGGCCCCCACCCTGGCCCTTCTTGCCTGCCTGCCCTCCCTCCCCGGTCGGGCATCTGGAAGACGAGGGGCTGCCAACAGGTCCCCAAGGACCCTCCCAGGGTAGGGGTGGGGAGAGGGGCGAGCCACTCACCGAGGACCCCTGCCCCATGGGGACCACCACTCTTCACAGGGATCTGAGGAAGGACCTGGGGGGAACCAGCTGTTAAAGCCCTGCCCCCAAGGCCCAGCACCCAGAGGTCACAGCCCAGCCAAGGTCAGAGGCTGGAGTTCAGAGCGCAGCCCCTGCTGGCCTGCCCTCAGGTGTCAGAAGATGGTCAAAGGCCTCGACCAGGAAGCACAGCAATCCAGAAATGACCTAGGGACATGGGACTGGCCTGCCCGAGATGACCCAGAGGCGTGGAGACAGCGCCCAGGAAGGGGGCAGAAGAGGGGCAGCGGGGTCCTCAAGGTGGCCCCATCAGACAAGCAGCCAGGACGCAGCCGACCACACACCAAGGGCCTGGACCCAGCCATGGCGACCAGCCTGACGTCGCCAAGCTGCAGGCCGGGGAAGCAGGGCTGAGGCAGGAGGTGTGCACGCCATCCAGGCAGAGCGAGGGGCCGAGGCAGGGCTGAGTGGCCAGAGAGCTCAGGTACCAAGCGTGCGGCCACGCTGTGCCCGGGTCTGGACACCAGGGGCCAAGTCACCCGTGTGTGACAGGCGCTCAGGTGACACATCTCAGAGGTGGACAAAGCAGGCAAGAGTCCCAGCCCACACCCCCCTTCAACGTGAAGAAAGACGGGGAATGGGGAGCCTGGGGGACCCGGGCACCTTCTGCTGGAACCAGAGAGGTACAGGGATTTTCAAGAGGCTTACGCTCAGTGGGACAAAGACAACATGGAAATAGGCAGGCTGAGTCAGACGCCTGACGAGCAGCTGCCAGGCGGGCGTGGGCAGCCAGGACAGCGAGAGCAGGGTGCTAAAGCTCCCACAGGAAGACAGGACGGACGGAACCTTCGTGGAACCCCAAAATCCTGAACCCAGAGGGAGACAACATGCTGAAACTGTGGGGCTGAGTCAGCAGATCAAAAATCTAAGCAAACAAAGAAGGTGAACTCTGAGGAAAACAGAGCTGATAAATGAGAAAATGATGAGTCTTGATAATGGAATCAGAACCGTGGGAGACTCTGGGGAGGGTGGGGAGCTAGAAGGGCGTGAGACAGGGCCAGGGGCTGCCGAGAAGCTAACGCATATCTTTCCCAGCCTGTTTACGCTGCTCTAAATAAAAAAACAGGAGTGTCGGTACATCTTTTAGAGATATGGAGACAAGTTCCACAGGTTAGCCCAGTGGAAAGTGACCATCTCTTGGACAGAACTGGTGTGAGCAAAGGGCTGAAGTTTTTCCTAACGAGCCAAGTGATATATGTAAATTCACTAAAGAGTTAAAGAGTGAAAACAAGAAAAAGAGATAATGACTGAGTTTTCCAGCATAGAGTTTTAAAAGAGAAAGAAAGACCAAGTAGACAGAACAGACAGTCTTGAGGCAAGAGAATGAGGCGCATGCAAAGCGGGAAGGCAGCGGAAAGGCCACAGCACAGAGGGCCCGGCTGTCGCGCTGAGGCGCCTGACGCTGACGCAGCGGGCGGCGGGGCTGATGCGGAGGACACGGCGCACTGCCCCTCCTCCTGGAAGGACAGGAAGGGCAAGGCCCCAGAAAAAGAGCAGCTGGTCTCAGTGGACCTGAAGGACTTCTGACCAACTAGCAATCCAGTTCCACGCGCTGTGAACAGGCCCCGGAGGCAGGCGGGCAGAACGGCAGGAGCAGTGCATGGAGGCGTGCCCCTGAACAATCCTGTGGCTTATACGGCTATCGCCTTGTATTAACATTTTCATACTCAAAGCCCTCCTCAATTTTCTCCACAAATCCATTTACTCCCTACCTCCCAAGGCATTTATGAGGGGTGACCGGTGCTGGGAAGAAAATGTTAAGATGGAAGCCCTACTGGTTGGAAACTCCTTCACTAAGGCAGGAGCCCCACACTCTGTATCAGGATCCTCGAAGGTGCTGCACAAGTTGGGGGGCAACTCGGCTGCAAAGGAGCTGCAGGCGCCCACTGCTGGGTGGGACAGAGCAAAGCAAAGGCCTTCCGGGCAGAACGCCTCGGGGCAGAGGAGGGAGCTGCCTGGGCTGGCTGCAGGGCAGTGGGACAGAGGTGGGTGATGTGCAGAGCCAAGGCACCTGGGGAAAACACCCGGGCAGGACCCAGGGCTGGGACAGCTGTGGGGAGACTGGATAACAGCCACTATGCCCCACTGATGGGGACCAGAGAGATGAGGACAAAGAATAAGGAAGCAAGAGTGTGGATTTGTTGCCGGGTCCCGAGCAGGAAGATCACGGCCTGATGACTAAGACAGAAAACACAGAACTGAGGGCCAGTCTGCAGCGAGAAAATCAGCTTGGTTTTTGACACCCGACTCTGTGATAAGAGAGTCAGGGGAAATTTCCAGAAAGATGTGCGCAGCTGAAGTCTACGGAGGCTTAATATGAACCAAGTGTAGTGCTGAGCACACAACACTAATAGATGAACTCCACTGTTCTTCAAACCTTAAGCCTTGCTTAAGTTTTGATGAAACTGAGACTAGGAAACAAGAAATTAATGTCCCGTGTTGCTCAGCTGACAGATGAAGTCAGGAGGCTGGGACTGAACCCAAGGAGTGTGGCCAACCTCCCCCAGCCCTGGCTGTGAGTCTGCGCACACACCCAGATGGGGACCCCGTAGCAGACAGGCAATTTGGGATCCTGGGTTGGACCCTGTTCTGGAGGAAAACTACAGAACTGGGTCGTAAAAGGTAGAGGAAAGGATAACCTGATTAACTTTGAGAACTCCAGAACTCTGTGCTATTCATGTAACCACAAGCTTTTAAAAGAGTTAAGTAGTACCAAATAAACAGGCATGATGTATGCCTGCTACAGTTCAGAGAAACAGAACAATACACATAACAAGACAACATGAAATATTACAAGGTGATAAAGAGCAAAACCAGAAAACCTGTGTACAAAGTGAAACTTCTTAAAGGAACAATGGACCTTGAACAACTAAATCCCGACTTAAAGACGTGATGATTAGCGGGTGTGGACGGGAGCAGCAGAGGAAGCCTGGGGTGGACAATGGGGCTCCTTTATGAAAGCTGTTCCCAGGAGCTGCCTGCCACGGACCAGTGTGGGGGATGAGCAGCTAAGGATGTGGCAATCTGAAAGTCCCTGGGGCGGGGGGCACAGACTGAGTCGAGGAGGCGGTTTCTGGTGCATGGAGGCGGCCAGCGTGCAGGCTGGGTAGGGAGAAGGTGCTGAGGCTCGGAACGCGGAAGCCCGTGGGCACAGCTGCAATGGCAGACCAGGCAGAGAGCCACCTGGATGAGAAAGCCTGGGGGAGGGGGCCCCAAGCTCCGGGGGAAGAAGGCCAGCAGGTGAGGCCAGGCTCGAGTGCTAACGGGGTGCTGGTTGACCCGAAAAGATGAGATTTGAAAATCAAGAGGCCAGGTGCTCAAGGGGCCTCCTTCCTTTGAGGCCGGGAGCCTGACCTCACCTTGTGATACACCTCCAGTGGCGATGTGACCAACGTGGGGCAGAAAGAGGTGACTCCATGCGACAGGATCCTCCGGGCCACTAGGGCAACCCCCGAACCCACGTCCTCCGAGGCTTGTGAGAAGTCAACGCCAAATCCACCTGCGGACCCAGAAAAGAAGGGGTCGCCCAGGGCTCAGAGCTCCCCCTGGGGGTCTCCGCCCCGCGGGCCGGGCCGCACCGTTGATCTGCACGTCGATGAAGCCGGGCGCCAAGATGCAGCCGCCGCAGTCCCGCTGCTCGTCAGCCACGCGCCGCTCCTCAAAGAACAGCTTCTCCGGGTCCAGGATGCGGCCCCCGCGCACCCAGAGGTCCTCCCTGCACACAGAGCGGGCGGGGGCTCGCGTCGCCGGCCCGGAGCCCGCCCGCGCCCCCCGGCCCGCACCCGCGCCCACCTGAGCAGCGCGCCACCCCTCAAGATGCGGCAGTTGGTGAACTGGATCACCGGGGCCCGCGCCGCGCCCTGCCCGCCGCGCATCCTGAGCCCAGCCGAGCCGGAGGCGCCGGGTTCCGGCCTGGCCCACGTGACCCTCAGCTGACGGAGGCGCAGCCACGTGACCGGCCCTCCCACGTGACCAGCGCGGCCCGCAGTGACGTGGCAGCAGCTTCAGCGCCGCCCTCGGCCCCTCCCTCCCGGCGCCCCGCCTCCGCGCCGGGGCCCATACAGCGACCTACACACAGGCATCTGGTCACATCTGAGAGCTTTATTGGACACGGAGCGGCACCAGGGCCCATGGGCCCGTCACACTGGCCCGCGGCCCGGGGCAACCAGGGCTGCAAGAGGTGGTTCCATCCAACGGGTCTCAGGGTAAACGGTAACCGCACAACGCAACAACAGTCTACCTAAGGTTACTATAGAGTTGGGAGACGGAGAGCTGCTCCACAGACGTATGAACAGGTCAAATCTTTATAAATAAACATCCAGTGAAGAGAAAATGACAACTCTAATTCATCCTTATACACAGAGCACTCTAGGGCAGATGGGCGGGGGCGGCCGGAGGCCGGCGTCCTCACTGGTCAGGGCCGGGGTGGGGACTGGTGGGCCCAGATGTCCACAGCACGGGGCGGGGCGGGCAGGGGCGAGGCTGGGGCAACAGACGGTGGGCACTGGCACACTGCGCATTTACAAGACCGACTACTGGCGGGCGGCTGCCCCGTGCGTGTGTCAGGCTGTTCGTTGTGGAATGAGAAGGGGGTGGTCTTGACATCAATTGTATTCTGTGGCTCGCGGCCCGCAGAGCTACTTTGTGGAGAGGATAAGGGCGACGATGAGACCGTAGAGGCCGAGCACCTCGGCGAAGATGAGGATGAGGATCATGCCCACGAACAGCCGCGGCTGCTGGGCGGTGCCACGCACGCCTGCGTCCCCGACAATGCCGATGGCGAAGCCTGCCGCCAGCCCGCTCAGGCCCACGCTCAGGCCCGCGCCCAGCTGAAGGAAACTCCTGGGGGAGAGAGGACACAGGAGGCATGTCGGTCCACCACAGGGAGGCAGCCGGCACGGGGCACCAGCAGCCCACCAAGGCCCCTCCCTACCCACAGCTTCCACCCAGGCAGGCAGCGGGGAGAGCCGGCCGGCCCTCACCTGTAGAGACTGATGCCGTCATTCAGGGAGTTGGCGATGAGGACTGCCACCACCAGACCATAGATGGCGATGATCCCCGCCATGACCACGGGGATGATGGACTTCATGATCATCTCTGGCCGCATGACAGACATGGCTGCGATGCCCGTGCCGCTCTTGGCTGTACCGTAGGCGGCGCCCAGGGCTGGCAGGAGAAAGTGAGGTGAGCCCAGAGAACCTGGGGCCAGGACCAGGCAGGCAGCTTTTGGTGTACTCCAGGGCCAACGCAAGTTCTCACCCCAAGGGCAAGAGAGCTAGAGGCGGCCTCTGGAAAGACAGGCCATAGGCCGGCACTTGGGGTCTCCTGTGCCCCTCCCCTGGAGGCCCTCCTGGCTGTCTGGCCTACCTGGGCTCTTTCGCTCCTATGGAACCTCACCCCAGGCTCACCAGCACTCCCCAGGCCCACTACAGAGCCCACGCTCCCACGGAGCCTCAGACCCCCAAAAGAGGCACTGGTACAGGCTGCCCTGTCATGCTGGCAAACAGGTAGCTGGTCCCCAGAAGCAGTGCAGATTCCAGGCTCGTTCCCAGGTCAGGAAAGGCCTGGAAAAACACAAGCTGCGTATCTCAATGGCCCAGACGTCCAGCCAGGGTCAGCCCACCAACCCTGGGACCACATCAAAATAGCACACAGAGCCCCTGCAGCGCAGGGTAAGGGGAAGCTGGCCTGGCAACTCGCGCTCTAGGCCAGAGCTTCATCCACTCCTGCCCGACCTGCGGTAGTCCCCACAGCTCCGGCCCCAGGACATGCTGCACCCAGCACTGGTGTGTTTGAGAGCTCCATCAGGAAGGCCCTCCTGGCACACAGCAGGCCAGGACCCTCGAGTTTGAGGAGAATCTCAACCAGACAAAGACAGTCAAAGACGACAAAAGACAGGAAGAACAGTGGGACTGTGACGTCATCACCCAGGCTGACCCCCAAGGACTCCGCAGACACCTCCGAGAAGCCCAGTTTCTCTGGTTGGCAGGAGCAGGTCTAGACACTGTGGGGTTCCCGTCTCCCCTGCCATCATCCTCCTCCCTTTTCCCAGGGTGGACTGCATTCCTGAAACCACCCCCCACCCCCACCCCCGGCCTGTCCTCCGAGTCTAGAAAAACGTTTGCAAGCACAAGGGAAAGCCAGAGGGAGCCCGAGCAGGACACCTGACTGCTGCCTGCCCCCGAGGCGCCTCCTGCTGAGCAGAGGCTGACCTGGGGCAGAGGTGGAGGGGCCAGGATGGTCGTGGACATTCCTCTGGACCTGACTCACCTAGCTGGGGAGCAAAAGACGACTAGTCTGCACTCACTGCAGAGCAGCGGTGAGGCCAGAGGGGCTCTGCACCTGATGAAGAGACAGATAACGGCCCCTCCAAGCACAGCAACACATTCAGGAGAGTGGGGAGGTCTGGGGAAGGGCTTCATACAGGAGATAACTGAGCAGAGGGATGCCAGTGAGTTGGTGGACATAGAAAGATGGGGCAAGAGAAAGACGACGATTCCAGACCACATGGAGCAGAGACACTGGGCGGGGAGCAGAGGGAAGAAGCGGGCGGGGACAGGGCAAAGGACCCGCATGGTCTCCTCTGCAGCCCTGCGTGCTCGGACATCTGGCCATCGGATGCTGGTCTTTATGAAGCCGTTCCTGGAGGAACAGTGCATTTTTTGGCTGCCTCCTGCGGGCGCAGAACCACAGGAGGCCAGTGCTGGGGCTCCTTACTCAAGGGCAAGGGCACAGGCTGCTACATGGCGCCAGGTGAGACCTTAGAAGGAAGTCAGCATCCCAGGCAGTGGGCCCGGCAAGGCTGCAGTTGGGGAATCAGCTAGTGAGCTGGGCTCATCCCCATAGAGGGCAGCACGGAGATTATGTGGCTGGGGGTGGGGAGCAACCAGAGGAACGAGGGGAAGGAATGGGAAGACTGTCAGAAGGAAAATAGCCTGGCCTGGGCAGGCCTGGACACCAGCTCCACAGGCCAGGCAGGAAGCGGCTCTAGATGGTGCAAGACAGAAACCAGGAGACGGTTCTGCAGGCCCACCAGTAGGGAGGAAGTCATAGAGAAGACAGAAAGAGCCACTGACGGGCCTGCGGAAAACAGGACAAAGAAAGACTCTACAAGACTTGGGTCACAAATTAAGCAAAAAAGGGGAAGCTGGAATGGGAGACGGGGATCTGGCGTGGACCTCATCCGATCCAGGCGGGCCAGGAGCATGAGCCAGGGCCAGCAGACACACTGTGGTCATCCTGGCAACACCTGAAGCCTGGCAACTGCAGGCAGGCACGAGGAGATGGATGAAGACAAGCCCTGGAGACACAGGCTCGAGAAAGAAATGAAACCAGAGTTTGACCCAACTGGACAAGTATAAAAAGTTGGCGACTGTACGGCCACAGTGAGCCGCCTACGCGGAGGGGAGGAAGATGGAGCTGTGTATAAGCCAACCAGAGCAGGTGGCCCCCAATCCCCAGGAGCCTAGACCAGTGACACCCTATTCTCAGTAACTTTCAAAGGCCTGCTGGTGAGGGCTCCACTCAAAGGCACCAAGTAAGTTCTAGAAAGAGCGGGAAGCGAGGCACCTGGTGACTGGAAGGCGGCCAGGAGCTGGATACAGAAAAAGGCTTGGGGGGAAACAAAGCCAGAATTCACATTCCATGTGGGCAAGGTTCTTGTCTTGTTCACTGATGTCCCCAAGTGTCTGGCACCCAGGAGTTCAACTGAGATTGGCTGAATGGCCAATGACAGACATGATCAACAACCCACAAGTGGCCAGGCACCGGCCCTGGAGGTATTCTGGAAGCAAACATTGAAAGAGACTGGAGAAAAAGGAGGCACAGACAGCTGTCCGCGGGCACAGGCAGCTCTGGAAGATGTGGAAATAGGGGCGGCACCTAGGGTGGAAGGGGAAGTACAGGCATTTCTCCCACCACAAATGACCCCTAACTCGCACATGATGGGAAGGGCAGGGCCCACTCAGCGGCTTGTGACCTGCAGCAGGCAGGCCCGGGCAGAGGGAGGTCCCCACGCCCCCACCCCACTGGTGTTTACAGTCAGCAGACACTGTTTGGAGTTCAATCCCTGCACATACCTGCACAAGAACCCTCTCCAGTCCCAGATAGGGTGGGGCAGGGCGAGTCATCAAAGCCCCAAGCCAGAACCCAAGGAAGCCTGGACTAGACCAGGCCAAACCAGTCGGTGGGGCTGTAGGGGGTTCAGGACTCACTTCCCTGGATCCCACATCCCTGGCTGGGCCCAAGTGCTCATCTCCCAGAAAAGCCAATTTTCACTGAATTTTACACCCAAGACTGTTAAGACCCCACTTCAAAACTAGAGTGCCATCTAGAACCCGGGAAGGCCCCCTTCTCCATTCCTGGGGCAGCCCCTCCCAATTCCAGGCCTCAGGAAAGGGGAGAAAGGTCATTCATTCATTCAGGCCTGAAATGAAGACTCCTCCCAAGGAATAAAGCTCAATTCCCTCAGCGCTGAGGCTCCACGCTAACTCGCCCATCCAGACAAGCGTCCACACACAGTGCGGAGGCTGGCCTGTTCTCCGGACATCCACCCTGCGCCCTCGGCCTGTCTGACACACCTCCACCCCTAGACTCCACTCCCACCTCTGAGTTCCTGCCCTGATCTCAAGACCAACCTCTCAACCCATCTTTTCCTACCAACCCACACAGCCTAGTGTTGGCAAACACCAACAAGCCCTAACCGGAAGTACCTGTTTAGGTGCAGACCCACCTGAACGCCCCCCACCCACGCTGCCCCACGGAGGCGGGGGGCAGACCGCCACAAGGGCGAGGGCTGTGGACCTCGGCGGCGAGCATCCAAGGGCCGGCCCCTTGTGGGGGTAGCTTCCGAGGCGTGATGTCACACCTGCCAGCAGGATGGGGGGGTGCGGGTGCGGAGCAAGCGCAGGACCGCGGGCCCCCACCCCGGTCTGCCCCCGCCTCTCCGGGGACTAAGATGGCAGCGGCGCCGCCGCCCCTCCCCCGCACCGAAGAGACCGGCTGGCAGGGGGCCGTCCGGGACACCCTGGGACTCACACCTGGGCCCAGTCCGCGGGCCCCACTCTCCAGATACCCGACGGCCCCTGCAGCCCTCAGGGTCCCGACCATCGCCCCCCCGCAGTCACGTGAGACCCGGGACACCCCCCCCCTCAACAGCTCGAAATTACGTCAGAATGACGTCACACGCCGAACCCCGGGGAGCAACAGGCACGAACCCCGCGGGTCCCCCGTCTCCCGGGTCCCTCCTGCCACGGCGCTCACCGCTGAAGACCATGGCGGCTGAGGCACCCATGACCGCGAAAAAGGAAGCGTACTCGGGGCCGTTCTTGGCCTCGGACATGTCTGCGGGTGGGGAGGGGGCGAGTTCAGTGGACCGAGGCCGGGGCGAGGTCGAGCCGGGCGCGGCGGGCGGCGGGCTGCGCGAAGCTAGCTGTCCGAAGGCTGCGAAGGCGACCCGGCCCGTCAGCCGCTGCGCTCTAAATACCAGCACCGCAGGACAAAATGGCGGCCGAGGCCGCGTCACATGACCGGGGCCCCGCCCCTGCGGCCCGCACCACTCCGCGCGGGCGGGGGGGGCCGCGGCGGGGACGCCGGGCGCCCCGCCCCGCCGGCCTGCACCCCAGCGCGCCGCCTCGCGCTGGCCTCCGCGGGCGCCCCTGGGACACCGCCGCGCTGGGCCCGTCCGGTCGCAGGGCCGGGGCGGGGCGCGGCGCGCCTAGATTAGCATACGGGGCGGGGCTCGCTGCGCCCCGCCTTCTCTGCGGCTGCACCGCCCCGCGGGGGTTCGGTTCCGAGCGTCGCCTTCCTCTACGGTCTCCGTGTGGAGCCCGGCCGCGGGGTTCTAACGGTCCAGCCCGCAGGGACTCAGGACTGCGGTTTACCCCCGACGTCCTCACACCCTCCGGGGTGACCTGAGGGCGGAGCCGGAGTCCTGTGTCCCCGGTAGCACCGCCCCCAACCACCCCCGTCCCCTGTCGACCCCGTCTCCAGTCTCTTCCAAACCGGCCGACCCCCCGCCTAGCAATTCGGGATTTCTCCCGTGGCTTCCGAGGAAAAGGAGGCCCCTACCCTGTATCTGTGCCCTCCTTTGCATCAGGGACCTAGACTGCTGTTTTGGAGAGGTTGTCTCTACCCCTCAGCTTGGTTGGTTTGAAACCCTGCACGACCTGTGAAGTCTTCCCCGGATGGCTACATCGTCTGGGGTCCCTTGTCCTGCCTGTACCCACAGCAAGCCCACGAATCCAGGGCTTCCCTTGTTTCTGGAACAGCAGTAAGTGGTTCCCTCTGAGCCTAGCAGACCGTCTGGCCTGGGGCTGGGACTGCCCTGATAATCTCATGTGGCTATCTTGGTACCCCGACTGGCTGCCTTATCTCTGCCCACCAGCTCTGGTTCCCTCTGCCCTTTCATCTGGCCCATTTCAGGAGCCCTGGGTGACTGCCATCTGATCCTGGGTCTCCCTTGAGCCCCACCCCTTGCCCTGACATTAAAGCACTCTTAGTGAACAGCCGGAGCTATAGCAGTCATCAGCCTTCTCCATGTGGGCAGTGGGGTCACTACCTCTGGCCTGGCCTTCCCACTCTACCCATATTCCACACTAGGAACCTGCCTCATAGCCTCTTGTCCACCGTGAGGCTGGATCTGCACCACCCCCAGCACCAAACTTGCAACCCTTGAGTGCCATCTCTGTTCTGTTTCCAAAGACAGGAGGCCGCCCTTCGGCTTGAGCCCTCCCCACCGCCCTCCACCGCCTGACTCTGACTTCTGGAAAGAGGAATCTTCTCTCAGTGTCTCCAGCTCCTCCCCAGCCTGCTGCCCTAGCAGGTTGCTGGTGACCAAGCTGACAGTTTGTTAGGCTGTCTGAGGGGCCTGTCTGCTGCCTCAGCCTGCTGTCTGCCTCCCTGCCCTTCCATTCTCTCTAGTTCACCCCCACCTGCCCTGCTGCCCATGGCTTTCCTCGAGTCACAAGGAGAAGCAAAGACGGGCCCAGGCGCTGAAGCCTCAGCGTCTCTGCAGGTTCTGGGTGTTTCCAGGGCTCTGCCTGCCATGCCCTGGGTGATCACCCATACATTTCCACACCTGAAGCCATCCGGGCAAGTGTATGCCTGAATGCTTGCCCCAGGCCCAGCCCCCATAACTCCAGGCACTCAGGGTCCATAGCCCAGAGCAGGGAGCTAGCACGGCTGGGCGGGGGGAGGCTGCATGCTGGAGCAGAATTCAGACTAATGAAAGGAGGTGCAGGACATCTCCCCTCGGACAACTGTACAGCCAAATGCATGGTGCTGGCAGAGCGTGCTAACCCCTCCATGGCTGAAGTCCCGAGACTGGGAGGCCAGGGAGACCGTTCCCTCCACGGGCGCAGAGGGCAGCTCAGCTCTGCTCACTGTCTTCTGGTTTTCTGCCCAAGTTCTGGTGTGAGAGGTCCCAGTGGATCTCCAGTGGGCCACTGACACCTCAAACTGAGTTCACCTCCCCCCACGTCACCAGCAGCTTCCCCTTGGGTTATTTCCATTTCCAGCAAGAGGCACAACCAACCAACCAGGCAGCTGCCTCACCAGCAGCCTTCGAGTCACGGCTAACTCTTCATTACTCACCAGGCCCTGAGGTTCTGTGGCTTCCCAGCTCTCGGCTGTCCCCCACCCCAGCGCCACCGCCCCTCAAGTGGGCCTTCACTTCTTCGCTGGGTCTCCTCACAGCCTCTCACCTGGCTGCCTGCCCAGTCTTCCCCACCCTATCTCAGGAGATCTTCCTAACTGGTACGTGGGACAAGTCTCTCGGGAATCCTTCACCATCCCCCTAAGCATTGGGGGAGGGGACGCATTATCTAATCCTCATAATGATCCTTTGAGGAAGGTTTCACCATTACCCTCATCCTGTGGACAAGGAAGCAGGTCTAGGAAGGTGAAGCACCTTGCCTGGTGTCAGCCAGCTAGCGAGGAGCGGAATTGAAACTCAAGCCCCACTGGTTGAGTGTGGCCCGTGCAGCTCTCTACACCACCTGCTTCCTGCCTGAGAGGTCAGGGAGTGTCTGGCGACCAGTGACAGACTCAGGAAGGACCCAGGTCACCTTCCCCTTGGCCTCCCAACTCCAGGCAGGTCCTGGGGGTTGGGGAAGGTCCAGGGAATGTGGAAGGGACTGGCCAGGGACCCACACCTCTGCCTTCTCCCCGCCAGCTGTGCGGCCCCTGGTGTGAAGTCACAGCATCACAAGCCGCTGGCCTGTCCCAGTGCAGGTGGGGATTTCCAGGAATAAAGAAGAAGTGCTGGGACTTCCGTGGTGGTCCAGTGGCTAAGACTCTGCGCTCCCAATGCAGGGGGCCTGGGTTCAACCCCTGGTCAGGGAACTGGATCCCACATGCTGCAACTAAAGATCTTGCGTGCCACAACTAAGACCAAACACAGCCAAATAAATGAAAGGAGGGCCTTTGGGAAAATCAAGCCAGAGACCCTGGTAGGGAGAGGTATACAGAGAGGTGGGGTGGAGTCCTGACTTCCCTGAGGGTTCTAACGGAGGTGAACAAACCCACTGTCTGCACCGGAAGATGGTAGGAGAAAGCCAGTGACACTTTGCAGAGGAAGGGCTTCCCTGGTGGTGCTAGCGGTAAAGAACCCATCTGTCAATGCAGGAGCCGAAAGAGATGCCACTCCGATCCCTCAGTCAGGAAGGTCCCCTGGAGGAGGGCACGGCAACCAACCTACACCAGTATTCTTGCCTAGAGAAACCCATGGACAGAGGAGCCTGGCGGGCTAAGCTCCATAGGGTCAGAAAGAGTCAGACACGACTGAAGCGACTTAGTACACAGTACACACGTATCACTGCACACAGGGAAGGGGGAGGATGGCTGGAGGACAGAGACCGGGAATATAGTAGCAACTGGCCGCAAATTGATTGGAAAGCTGAACTTATCCTGAGGAAGGCCATTTCAAGGAAGAAAGAAGAGAGTCCTGCAGCCTGACATGACATGGCAACTTAATCAAGAAATCAGGAAACCCAAGAGGGTGTATCCAGCTAGAGTGCCTTCTCCCAGTGGACAAGCCTGTTCTTTTGAGTAGCGATGAAGACACACCAGAGGGTGTGATGCTGAGAGGGCGCTGGGCCCTGGTGACCTGGCTAGATAAGAGCCGTGTGTGGCCCAGGCGAGGTTGGGAGGAGATGGAAGAAAAAGTATAGTTGTGCTATCAGAGGGGGAGGGGTGGGAGAAGTAAGATGATTTTTGGAGTATAATTTAAATAATTGGAGCTCACAAAATGATACACTTTTTTTTTTTTTTTTTTTACATAAAAAATTGTCCTCTATACAGGCAGGTCGAGGCACAACTTGGGGCAGCCAGCCCTGCAGGGGAAACTGTATCCCCCAAGTGACTCCAGCTGGATGTCAGGCCCTGAGAGAGGCAAGAGGTGGAGGAAGGGGGTGATCCCAGAGATGGAGCAGCCCTTCTCACCCACCAGAGCCTTGAGGGCTGCTGTGACAGGGCCTGATTCTTTTTAGCTGAGCTGAGCTGCGTAGCTCCCCGACCAGAGATCAAATCCAGGCCCCCTGCAGCGGGAGCGCGGAGTCTAAGCCACTGGACCTGCAGGGAAGTCCCAGTCTGATTGATCCTCCACTCCTGTGACAACCAGACTGGCAGCAGGCAGGGAGCCGAGGGCTGGTGCTGACCGCCAGGGGGCGGTGTGCGGCTCTTTGCCCAGGGCTGGGGCCGGGGGAATTCTGTGGTTTACAGTAAATCTCGGCCGGGCTTGGGGAGCAGGTTCGCAGAAAGGATGTCGAATGAATCCTCAGCCCTGGGTGCCCAGGAGGGCACGGTCTATGTGGGCTCAGCACTCTGAAGGTCGGCACGACCTTCGCCTGCTCCAACAGTCAGCCTTCCGCCCTAAGCCATTCGTCTGGCCCATGTTGAGCATCTACTGCGTGTGGGCGCTGAACTAGACTCCAGGGATACAGACAGGAAGGGAGCTCCCACTCTACCTGGGTGTGTGTGGGTGGGTGGTGGTGGGCGGCTAGGCGCGGACAGTGAGCTCCCAATGCCAAATCAGCGACAAAGGAGGGAGGGGCCCGCGAGGCTCAGACAGCCCCCAGCAGGTGATCTCTAAATGAGGGCTTAAAAGATGAGGAAGGTTTGACCAAAGGAGAGACAGGATCCTCCTGTCTGTGCTTGAAATTACAGACCATCCAAACCACAGAAAGCTGGGCAGCTGCTGGCGAGATGGGAGCCGGCCGGTGAGCCCTGGGGTGCCAGGTGACAGGCAGCTGGCTGGGGAGAGTGCACGGGCGGTCGGTCCCCACCGGAAGTGCATGCAGGGCTGCTGGAAGCAGTGGGCCCGGGACTCCGGGGCCCTGGGGCCCTGTGGGTATTCCCACGCTGGACCAATTTTCTATGAGGGGCACATTGCACCGTTTTAAAAAACCAGGAGACAGGGCGGAATGGGGAACAAGTGTTTCAATGAGTTCCCTTTTTGGGGGGATGAAAACGGGGAGCTATGTGGAGGCGGTGGGTGCACAGCACTGTGAAGGCCCTGAGGGCCACTCCGCCTCACTCCCTTTGAAGGCAACCATCTTAATGTTTAAAGAGACAGTTAAACAAAGCACTTCCACGGCTGGCTGCAGGTGGGAGCTCAAGCTGGGGTTACTTTGCACCCGGCCCAGAGGGGGTCCGTGTGAGGTGGTGGTGGAAGGAGAGGGCAGTGACCCAGCCTGAGGAGGCCTGGCCCCTAAGGTGTGGGAGGACACAGGGTCTTCCCACCAGGGAGGCACGGGGCCCAGTCCTGGCCTGTGTCCCCACAGCGGGCCCTGAGCCCCGTACAGCAGGAGGGCACTGCAGGCTCCAGAAACCCACGCTGTCACATGAGGTGCGTGCACAGCCCCCCGATGAGAACTGCCTGACGGTCACCAGCAGGCCGACAGGGGAGGGGTGGGGACATTGGCCAACAGCGGAGTCCGCAGGGGCCCCTGGGGTGGGGGCTCGCAGCCCATCGATGACGGGAAATGGCCCAGAGGCCCAGGCTCTGGGTTCAGAAGAGGAACTGAAACAGCTGGTGTCAAAGTGCCAGCATCCCTGGGACGAAGCCTCTCTTCCCCTCCCAGCCTGGACTTCTGGGCCCCAGGCCAGGCCCCCAAGGGCGGCAGCAGGAGGGGGCTGAGGAGCAGGAACCAGTGGGTCTTGGGAGGGAACCACTAAGGAAGAGGGGGCAGCGGGGGCTGCCTTCCATCAGGATGGGAGGGCTGCTGGTGGTCCGCCAGCCCCGGGAGGAACAGGAGGAGGGGCACGCGCATGTGCATGGGCAGAGAGAAGAGGTCTTCCATGGTGGTGGTTATATATGCATACCTGAGAAGCATGTGGTTTGGAAAAGACACTGGTGATGGTGACTTCCCTAACTTCCAGGTAAGAGTCTCATTTTGATGAGCATGACTGTTTCTAACACTGAGTTTTACATGTGACAGGGATCCTTGCCATTCTTTTGTTTTTTGGCCGTGCCACACAGCACATGGGATCCTAGCTCACCAACCAGGGATTGAACCCACGTCTGCTGCATAGGAAGGGTGGAGTCTTAACCACTGGACCACCAACGAAGTCCCAGGATCCTTTCGATTCTTGTCTGAGAAGTCTGGGCCACGATTTCTGATGGGCATTCCTTACGTTTACAGAGCACGTCTACATGCCGGGAGCCATGAACAAGATCTGTCAGGGGAAGCCTCAGTTGGCACCACCCAGGGCTGCAGGGTATCTTCCTCAGCTATGGAGAAACTTCTCCTTGTCCATCACAGTCACGTCCAGCGCCTCCTTCAGGAACTCCCAACCCTCTGAAATGTTCTTCTATCAAATACTTCACAGTGATGTTGATCCATTTGTTCACATTAACTTTATTTAGGACTCAAAACTAACACTGACCAAACATATCACTGAATCACTTGTTTTTACTTTTTCCAAAGTTAGATTTTTGCTTCATTGCCACATTCAATCACCACACGTATTTTCACAAGGTCCTTGGAATTTTTTTATTACATTCATTGAAATGCTCCAGATCGTCAGTCCAACAATCCATTTTTCAGCCAACAATCATGCTACATGCGTGACAAGAGGGTCAAATTATTCACACAACTCTTTCTTCTTTTCCCTCTTTTGCTTGTAAACTTCTGACAAGACGTGTCCTTTGCCAGTCAAGGTGCTTCAGGGTAAAACAGAACAGGGGAGGGCTGTGTCTCTGCGTGAAGATAGAAACAGGGATGGGGACGGCACGGCCTCGTCCCTGGATGAGATCGGGCCCGCAGGCTCCCCTGACCAGGGTTGCGTCTCGTGGGGAGCCTGATGGAGTGGCCAGTCTTGGGCTTCAGTGATCCAGGGTGGCAGCTTTTGTTAGCTGGTGTGTCCCTTGTCACAGTACGCGTCTGCTGACTCTGCTTCCTTGGCCCCAAGCACGGTGTGGACGAATTCCCCGTGGTAGGGTGAAACGAGTGGTCTGCACACGTGGGAGGCATTTTAGCGCCAGTCACCAGCCACGTGACCTGACACGGATATAATGAAGAACATAAACTCCTTTTCCACAACAGGTTATTTTAAAAAATGCACACACTTTCCTTTCTGCCAAACTCGACGACGTCGGGTGAGACACTTCACGGTGTGCCCGGCACTCCCGCCTGACCCGGCGACTTCTCTGTGCAGAGAGGACATGGGGAGGGTGGCTGAGATGCACCGGACAGCCTCATTATGGCGATGTGTTCCTAAGATCAGTGTTAGGGGAATTTGACGACATTCAGAATTTAATTAAAATGTGGGAAAATAAACAGTTGTAAAGATTAGATCTGTTCCTGCAACAAAAATCACTACAGAAAAACAGGGACTCTGAATACAGACTGCAGTTTAAGTTTCCAGTGACTACGAATGTTCATTTCTTGGGTTTCATAAATGAGCTGGGAATGGGTGGGGGAGGGAGCTCTATACCCTCCATGAAACTCCTCTGTAAGTCTAAAATTATCTAAAAATAAAGTGACAAAAACTGAATCTCCTAGATATAAGGTATGTAAGGAGATTATTATAAGGGCTCTGTGGCTTCAGGAAATTGATAAATTTGAAGACCTTGTGAAATCTTCAGAATTTTCTAAAACAAGTTGCCCTGAAAAACTAAAAAAAAAAAAGAACGTATAAAAATAGGAAAAATTGAATACTTATTTTAATTCAATAATTAAAATGGAAAAACTCATAAAATACAATGGACTTACTCTTGTAATATAAACTGTTTTAGGAAAACTGATTTTCTGAACCCTTAAATGCATACAGTCTACTTTGATAATGAACTGCTTTAAACTATGTTCAATTTTTTTCTTAAAATACATTTTCAAATGTTTCTAGAAAAACAAATGTAATTCACTGTACTATTCCATAAATCTTTGGCTAATTTTTAACAGAAAATGATAATAATAATCAGGAAGAAATAACAGAGAATGGCAACAAAATTAATTATACTCTATTTGGGAAGACCGAATATCAGATAACAAGGACAGGAATCAGAATAAAAAAATTGAAGATAATAATCACACTTACTTTTAGTTTAGCTGAAAAGTTAGGGCGAAGATACGAAATTCAAAGAAAGTGAGTATCGTGCATGCACACACAAAGATCTCATGTACAGAAATGGTGACTCATCAGCTGCCACTGCCAAGTTGGGTGGAGGGGGGCCCTGGGGCAGTCTCAGAGGATCCTGTGGAATTACTCAGCAGGAAAAGAACTCCGCAGATCAGGAGGTTCACAGAGGGGCATGAAAGGGTGCTCAGGTGTGCCTTCAGCTGCTTCTGAAAGGCCGAGCATTGAAAAGGCCTTTGATGTTCCGTGACCGGACTGACAAGCAGGAGGTGAGCCGGGGTGGGGCGGGGCACCCGGGGAGGTCCCTCTGGTTGAATAAAGCAGACTTGGATCCCTGCAGTTCACACAGCTGTTTAATGAACACCGAAGCACAGGTGAGGGCTGAGGGGGCTCGAGGAGGGGCAGCGAGGGCTGTGGTGTCTGGGGAGGAAGCTGCCCCCCGCCAGCACCTCTCCCCTCTGCAGGCCTCTCAGCAGCCCTGTGGGGATGGCAGCGCAGGGTGAACGGCCCCATTTTACAGTTGGGGAAACTGAGTTCCAGACAGGTTCACCGGCCTGCCCAAAGCCACACAGGGTTCCTGGTGTGTCCTTCCGTATCGCCACGGCCGGGCTCGGTGGACATCTGAGGTGGTGGGCAGGGAGGATGCACGCCCCGCAGGATGAGCACAGGGGTGGGGGCGCATGGGGCACCGAGGGGACAGGATCCCCAGCCCTGGAGTGTCCACGTCTCTCCTCCCACTGGGTGGCTGGGCCCTCAGGACCAGATGAGGGAATCACGGGTGGAGGGCCGCCCTTCAGGCCCAGGCGGCACTGTGAGATGGACGCACAGACGGTGCATCAGGAAAGTCCATGTGGCAGGAGCTGGGAGGGCGGGCGGCACCAGGTCGGGGAGGCGCGATAAGACAGCACGTGTGAGGGGTCGGACGGGACCCCAGGCCAGGTCACTGCAGTCAAGTGGGGCCATGGCAGGGAGCTTGGGGAGCTAAGGAGGCCTGGAACTGGAGAAGAGGAGGCTGCAGAAGGCTCCGTGGGTCCCGGCTTCTCCAGGCAGGGCCCAGAAATACTGCTGGCTGGTGTGGGGTCCGTCCCAGAGGGCCCTTCCAGGCATAACTCTACCCTGAGGCCCAGCAGAGGCTTCAGTCTCTGCAGAAACACAAGGACAAGCACCATCCCCTCCGGCCCTTGGCCCTCCCCGGGGAGGGGCCCTCCCTGGGGAAGGGCCTGGAGCCCTGCACGCAGCTCGTCCTCCCTGCTTTCACCAGCAGTTCCTGTCCAAAGGGGGCCCAGGGGAGGCGGGAACTGAGTCAGAAGCTCCAGGCAGATGCTCCCGCCAGGAACAGTCAACAGGGCGCCTGTGGTCTCCGGGGACCCACAGCCCAGGGCCCCAACCATAGCAGTCCAGCAGGAGCTGCAGGGCCTCCTTGGGAGATGCCCAGAGGCACCAGCAGGGGGAGCCACGTGCCCACACTTGGGCAGGCTCCTTGGCCCCAGCCGGCTCGCCCAGCCCCAGTACCCTCTCACCCCAGGGGACTGAGGCTCAGGGGCCATAGACCCCAGCCTCCCGCACGGGATGCCTGTCCAGAGGCCAGCCAGGGCCTGAGTCCAGGACGAAGGAGTAGCAAGTATGGCAGGTCTGGGAGGGCCAGCTGCGGCCGTGGCACCACTGCCTAGATAAGTACTGTGCCCAGCTGCACCTTGACAGTGCCCACATATGTGGGGACTCACCGCCACCTCCGTGAGGAGGGGCCCAGGTACCACCCCCACCTCTCCCCACCCGCAGCGGCAGCTCAGTCACCAATGGCTCACTCCCGTCACTGGATGTCAGGATCCTGGAAGCCCCAGGCCTCCACAGCGGCGATAAGGAAGTTCTCAGAGCAGAGGGGCTGGTTGTTGAAAGTGTCGCAGTGGCCCGTGCGGCCCCGGTTCAGGTCCCCATCGATGTACAGCGCCGGGCCGCCCCCTCCACCTGCGGGACACTCGGTCAGTGGCTGCCCTGTGGCAAGCGCTGTCCCAGGGGACCCTCCTCCTGCTCCCAAGCCTCTCCCTTCGGACCAGGCAAGTCTTGGGCCGGCCTTGTCCAGCCCTGCCAGAGGCCTCTGTAAAGCCACGGGGCTGCTCTCTACTCCAACCTGTCCCCCGTCTCCCAGCATGCAGCCTCAGGTCCCATGCTCCCCATGTGCCTGCTCCACCCCCAACGAGCTGCTGCCTTCTTCCTGCCGTTGCGGGGGCTCTGCCTGTCCCTCAGGTGAGGCACCTACCACCCGGCTCAGCCAGGACTGGCCTGCGGCTTCGGCACCCATGACCCTGTACCCTCCTCCCAGCTAAGTGACCGTGGACAGGCAGGAGCCGGCCAGACGTGGAGGGCGGCACCCACCTATGATGAGGCAGTCGCTGCCCCCTGCCATGAACAGGGACTCCGTCTTGGAGGGCAGATTGAAGTGCCGAGTAGCCAGGAACGGCGAGAGGCGGTCTGCGGGCTCAGAGGACACAGAGTGGCTGGGGGAGGGTGGAACGGTGGTGGACTCCAGGGGTGCGGGCTTGGTCAGCTCTGGGTGTTTGATGACTACCCACTCGTAGCGCTGGACCTCGGGCTGCAGCTGAGGACAAAGGCCGGTGTGAGGACTTGACCCGCGGCGCCCGCTCGCCCCCAGGGCTCGTCGTCCGTGCCCAGTGCGAGGACCCGAGCTAGGGGCGGGAGCCAGCGCACACCGTGCCGCAGACGGCTGCCTGCTCTCGGAGCTCATCTCTAAGGGTCACGCCCAGCAGGTGACGGAGGCGCGTCTGGAAGTAAGCAGGGTCACGTGAGGGGGTGACCTCCCACAGGGGGCCCACTCACCCTAAACACGAAGCACTCTCCGGTCCCGAAGAAGCCCAGCTTGCCCCCAAACTTGTTTCTCTCACTCCAGTCTGTTGACAGGTAGGCGCCACACACCTGGGGAGGAAGACCCAGGGGGAGGCTGCACCTGGTGTGCCCACGGGAGCCCCCCAGCACTCAGGGCAGCTGAGAGCCGAGGCTCAGCCACAGCCCCACCCCCTCCAGCCCACCGGACGGCCAGGGCTGAAGTATGGAGGGGGGACCGGCAGGGCTCAGGCTTGGAGGCTGCCTTGCCCGCTGTCGGCTCCTGGGATATTTCCATTTCCCACCTGGGCACGGAAGCCTGGGGACAAGCCAGTGTCCACACTCCAACTATGGGCATCAGCCCAGGGAGACCCCTCAGATGGGAGCTTCCAGGAGGCACCTGCTCAAGAAACACTTCCCAGGCCTCCTATCAGCCGGCAAAATGCTTGATTTCACCATTAGAGTCACTCCTCCGAGTGGTTACGGAGGTATCTGATACTCGGGTCACCTGCTGTAACAGACCCCCAGGCTCCTCCTGGGAGCCGGATGCAAGGTCTGAGGCTGAGGAGACAGTCCTGCAGGTGCAGCTGGGTGTCTGGGAGCCACCAGAGCACGCAGACGCTCACTTTTCTAGACACCTTAATTACGTTCCAGATGACAGCCACTGCAGAGAACAAGGCTCTGAGAACTACCTGCTGGGGTGGAGGAGGGGAAGGCGCCGGCAGACTGCTGCAGGAGGGCGTGGGGCCTTGCTCACCCGGCATTTCCGCAGAGTTCCCCTAGACTGCTGGGCTGGTCAGGCTGGGGGTCTGGACCCCCAGGGAAACAGGGAGGCCCTGGGAACTGGGGGGTCATGTGAGGAGGCTAGATTTACCTCTCTGTGGAGGGCAAGCCCCGCTCTGTACCCCTAAGCCCAGGAAACCTGAGTGGGGGCTACGAGGGAACACCCACCCTCCCAAAAGGCTGGGAGCCACGGTCCCCCTGGCTGGTCCTTACCTCCTTCTGCGTAGTCTTGATCAGCAGGACAGTGGGCTCTCGTCCTTCGCACTGGAAGTAGAACCTGGGGGCAGAGAACGCCCTTGCCAGTCTGACAGCAGCGCCCGCCTCTGCCTCCCTCCCCCCAGCCGCTACTGACCCTGGCTGCCCAGGGCGGACGGACCTGACACCTGCTCGTCCTCCTCTCCCAGGAACCAGGCACATGGCTTAGATGGCAACACCTGGGCTTGGGCGCTTCTGCCAACAGGGAGCCCCAGCCAGGAGGCCGCAAGCCAAGTGGTCAGAGCCCTAGACATTCTGCCCTGATATGCCCAGAGCAGAAGCGGCAGGGCAGACGGCCCCTAGCAGATAGCCATGTGCCAAGTGCTTTGGGGAAGCCAGAACCAGAGGAACAGGTCTGTGCTCTGGGAAAGCTTGGAGTGTTCTTGGGTGCTGGCAGCACTAGGGAGCCAGGAGGAGGCCTGAGGCCACTGGTGTGCCAGCGCAGGTGCCCAGGGTTTGGCTAGCATCCCTCTGTGGGCCTCCCACACCACATTGGCTAGCTATGCCAGAATGTGTGGGTGGCTCTTGACAGTGTCCATCATGGGCCCCTCTGTCTGCATTGCCTATGACCCAAGGCAGAGCGCAGGTCAGAAGCCACCTGAGGCTCTCGGGGCAGCACCTGGCAGAGCACGCCAGGGAGATGGGGTGCCTTGGGGGAAGCCTGCCAGAATCCCCTGGACACTGGCCATGGCCCAGCACAGCCCATAGGGCCAAGATGGACCTGGTGTGGACTGGTGAAATGGGGGTGGAAGAGCAGTATCCAAGGCCGGCCGCCTTGAGTTGTCCTGAAGTTTTGTAAGCTCGGGGGCGGGGGAGTCTGCGCCTGACCAACACCACGCCTGTGTGAGACCCCGGAGCCCTGCATGTGCTGCAGTGACTCTAACCCTAACTCCTGCAGTGGGGGTGGCCCTGGAGTAAGAGATGCTCAGAAAAGGAGCTCCCAAGTCTAGGCCCCAGGAAGAGGCAGGGCCTTGCCCAGGTACCCGTGTCCGTAGGCCTGGGTCCAGCTGGACTGTGACCTCCAGGACGTGAGGGCAGGATGAGAAGCTGGGCAACCCTACACCTTCTGCTCCGTCTGGCCCTTGGAGTCCAGACCTTGGCACGTCGAGGGGGCAGGCCCAGGGCCCTGCCTCCAGAGCGCTACCTGGTCAGGCTGTATCCATGCTGCAGTGAGGAGAAGAGCAGGAGGGGCTGGCAGAGGGCGAACCGCTCAGGGACCCACGACCAGATGTCTCTCATCTCCTTCACACCGACGATCTCTGAGTGGAAGTTGTCTGCATGAACAGCCAGGTGCACAAACTGCCTGTGGGAGCGGGCAGAGGTCAGAGCAGAGCTGCAGCCCCAGCCCCGGCCATGCACCCCGCCTCCTCCCAGGAGGGGTGAGCCTCTCGTGGGAGCTCAGCCTGGAGGGAACTTCTTACCTGTGGAGCCAGGTCAGAGCCTGGTCCTAGGGGCCCCTCAGGAGGGCACGGGGTAGAGCCGGCTCTGGAGTCCTGTTCCCACCCCGCTACAGAGGAGAGAAAGCCCAGCCCAGGGGCGGCAACGAAAGCCCCTTCTCTAAGAAATGGGGACAGAGACAGTCAGCTCTGGCAAGACAATGCTTCCAAGCCAGCCAAGCACTGACAGCAGGCAAACAGACAGACAGACGGGCCTGAACATCAGCCAGGCTCTGTGGCAGCACTGCTGAAGCCAGCCCTGAGAGCCAGAGCAAGCAGCTGGGCTGGAAGACAGAGAGGAGCCAGAACAAGCAGCCGGGCTGGAAGGCAGAGAGAAGCCAGGTGTGGAGACACGGTTTCCAGACCTACCTTTTAGAAAGTGAAACACTGAAAAACAGAAGGAAGCAATGGACATGGAGAAGAGGCAGAAAAATAAAACAGACAAGGAGAGGTTAGTGGCAAGTACTAACACCCAGGACACGCCTGCCTTTGGCCCACAAGAAAGGCTTCCACATCTACACCTGGGGCACAGCAGTGGCCGCTGATGTCTCAGAACACACAGGCCCTCCCCAGGTGGCTGTGCTCGGGATGGGGCCACCAGCACGGGAGCCGGAGCTGAGGGGCGGGCGGCGAGAGCAGCCCCAGAGTGACCCAGCGAGGCCAGCCTGGCTCCCTCCTGGGCCCACGGGCACCACCGTCAGCTCCAGCCTCCATCTCGGCCACAGGCCCCGCGCCCACAGCTACCCTGGCCACCTGCAGCTACGCCGGTGTTTTTCTGCATGCGCACGGAGGGCTTACTGGCCAGCCAGCCGGACGAGCTCAGGCCCCAAGCCCCCAGGGTGCTTCCTCACAGGCCCCACCCCATCTGGGCCCCAGACGTGGCCCCAGTGGCCTGCCTACCTCTTCTGCTTGACGGTGATGCCCTTCTGCTTCAGAGCTTTTTCGTTGGCCATCTGCAGGAGCTGAATCTCCTTCCGAGAGAAGAGGCGGATGGCAAACGCCTTCTCCAGCAGTTTCTCGGGAGATACGGTCTTGGCGATGTCCCTGACGAAGGCGCGGATGTCCTGCTTCACGTTGTCCGACTCGAGCGGCTGCCCCGCCCTCACCTTGTGGAAGAACTTGAGGATGGCCAGTGCCACGCGGTACAGCACCTTGTAACCCTCCACCAGGAAGACGTCAAAGACACGGGCGAAGTAGCTGAGGGGCAGCTCCCCGAAGAGCCAGCGCTGCCAGTCTGCGTACACCTGCAGGACGTCCTCCGACACGGCCACCATCAGCTTGTGGGCCGCCTGGCAGTACTTGTTCACCAGGTCCCCGAACGTCATGCAGGAGGACTCGAAGGCCAGGAAGCTCTGGTCTACCAGCTTCCTGCTGGAGTCGTTGCAGGCCAGGATGCGGCAGGCCTTCTCAAAGCACTCAGCCTCATCGGCGCTGTAGTGCAACAGCAGGGCCACGACGGCGGGCAGTGCGGGGCAGAAGGACACGTCGGGGAACTGGTTGCTGATGCACAGCAGGATCTTGCGCACAGCGCCCTCGCCCTTTGAGTTCAGGCAGTAGCTGGGCACCTGCGTGTTGTCCACAAACTCGGGCAGGGGCAGGCTGGCGCTACTGTGCTTGCCCACGATCTTGCCAACAATGTCTCTGTACACGCTGGCATCGGGGGTGACTGTGCGGCAGGGGATGTCCCGAATCAGGCGTTGGTACACCTGCCCCCGCAGGGCGTAGCTACGGGCCCAGTAGCCCTGGCGTGCCAGCTGCTTCAGCTCCTGCAGCTCTGTGCAGCTCAGCTCCTTGGGCCCCAGGTCCGGGATGGCCGAGTCCATCTTGTCTCTGTCCACAAAGCAGTTGTAGGCTGGGGGGTGCATCGTGCAGGGAGTGCCCGGGGTCGGGGGCAGGAGGGGTCAAAGGGCAGCTACATCCACCGGCACCCTCTCCGAGGCTTCTTGGCTAACCTATCTGCCATCCCATGCCCTACAGGATTAAAAACCATGCTTAATAACGCACGTGGCATGAAGGTTTACATTTAAAAAAAAGAGTCTGTTTTAATTTTTCTACAAAGTTATCAGTAGGGCTTCCCTTTAAGATAAGTGGATATTCTTGAGAATTCACTACGGATTCTGGAGCATAACTTCTTTTCATAGGGCTTCTGCAGGTACTGGGAGAGGTCACACAGGCTCTGGGTCATGAGAAAAGGCTTTGAGAGGCTGACTCAGCTGTAAATACCTCTTTGCTCAGGGGTGGTGGCCCACCTGGCCCTCACTCTTCCCTTTGCAGCCTGGGAGCCTCTGAAATAAGCCACTGGTCCGGAAGGTCACCAGACACTGCGTTCCAGCTCGCACAGGCTCACAGCCTCTGCCCGGCCGTGTGTCATGAGCAGGACACACACCTACTCTGCCCCACGGTCACTGGCCTGGAACCTGGATACTGGCTCTTAACTTTCTAAAAATAGCAGCTAAGCTGCAGGCAGGCATTCCACAGAAGAGTCACTGGTGGGAAGAAGACATGAGGGTGGAGAAATAAACGGAAGGTGTCACAGCTTCAGAATCAGAAATTTCTGGAACCAAATAAGCCGGAGGTATTGGGGGATTTGGTACCATCTCTCCATTATGGGTGGGCTTCCTTGGTTGCTCAGAGGTTAAAGCGTCTGCCTGCAATGCGGGAGACCTGGGTTCGATCCCTGGGTCGGGAAGATCCCCTGGAGAAGGAAATGGCAACCCACTCCAGTATTCTTGCCTGGAGAATCCCATGGACGGAGGAGCCTGGTGGGCTACATCCACGGGGTCGCAAACAGTCGGACACAACTGAGCGACTTAGCTTTCTCCATTATGGGCATCTATTGAGACTCCTGTAGACATTTTTTTAAAAAACGGGTAACAGGTGCTATTTGAAACTTCAGCTGCACGGGGACAGAGAGATGGAAGTCTAGCGCTCGGAAGTCTACCACAGTCTGATGTCTGTTTTTGCCAGAGGCTACTGTCCTCAGCACAGAAGTACTAAACACGCACCTCAGACTAACCTTTCTGCCTGGGATGGTACACTGTCTGGAGATCTCACAAAGGTTTGTTTGCCTCAGTGATCTTCGGTAAATGATCAGAGCATTCCTGTTTTGCTTGCATCAAGAACATTTATCTGAAAACAGAAAAAGCAAGCAATACTTTAGAAATACTGAGTGGAAAGAACTGTAAGGTGAAATCTGTGTGTGTCTTGAGGAAGCACCTTAACATGGCGGTGGTTTTTAACTTTTTTATTGAAGGATAATTGCTTTACAGAATTGTATTGTTGTGTTTAATTGTTAAAAATATACATGACAAACGTTACCATTTTAAACATTTGTGAGTGTACAGTTCAGTGGCATTAAGAACATTCACAAGGCTGCACCACCATCAGCATCATATCTGAACTTTTTCATCTCTCCAAATGAAACTGCACCCATTAAACACCAACTCCCAATTCCCAGCCTCCAGCCCCTGGTAACCACCACCCTGCTTTCTATGAATTCGACCACTTTGGGCACCTAGTATTAGTAGAATCATACAATATCTGTCCTTTAGTGTCTGGCTTATTTCACTGATCATAATGTCCTCAAGGTTTATCAGGGTTGACAGCATGGATGAGAATGCGAAAGTGAACGTGAGAGTCACTCAGTCGTATCCAGCTCTTTGCCACCCCGTGGACTGTAGCCCATGAAACTCTCCAGGCCAGAATACTGGAGTGGGTAGCCTTTCCCTTCTCCAGGGGATCTTCCCAACCCAGGGATCGAACCCAGGTCTCCGTGTTCCACGCGGATTCTTTACCACCTGGGCCACAAGGGAAGCCCAAGAATACTGGAGTGGGTAGCCTATCCTTCTCTAGCGGATCTTCCCAACCCAGGAATCAAACTGGGGTCTCCTGCATTGCAGGCAGATTCTGTACCAACTGAGCTATCAGGGAAGCCCATGTATGGTATATATTTTAAAACTCAAGACTATTATTTAGAGCAGTTTTAGGTCCACAGCAAAATTGAGAGGATAGTACAGAGGTCTCACATACTCTCTGTCCATGCAGGCACAGCCTCAACATTATTAACCTTCCCCACAGATGAGACATTTGCTACAACTGATGAGCTTAAACTGACACATCACCGAATCTATGAATTAAAGAGGATTCCTTCTTGGTGTCATACATTCTATGAGTTTGGACACATGTAAAATGACATGTAACCTTATTATAGTATCATAAAAAGCCCCACCTGTTCATCTCTGCCCCCTGCAACATCAGAACTTCATTCCTCCTTGTGGCTGATAATATCCCACTGTATGCACAAAACACGCTTTGTCTGTCGATGGACATCTGGGTTGTTCCTACCTTCCGGCTGTTGGGAGTAATGCTGCTGTGAACACAGCTGAGTGTCTGTCCAAGTCCCTGGATATGTGTCTTTACAGGGACTTTCCCACAGAAATGAAGTTTTGTTGACAACATCCATTTACCTCATCCCGTTGGAAGAGCCTTGCCTGCAGCGAGACCAGGTGCCGCAAATGCTGGAAATTTCTTCCCCAGAAAAGAACCCCAAATAGCAGCTAGTCTGTCTGCTCTATTCTGGGAAGGACAGCAGTTAGGGGCCCCCGTTTCCCCAGGCTGCAAATTACCTATAGAGTCTCATCCTTCACTCTAGGCTCCGAGCACACTAACCTCTGGAGGGACCCCAGGCCTATCCTGTTTTCTTGAATAGAACCTGCTCCTTGTCAGGGCAATAAACATGTTTATAAACAGAACAAGAGCGGGGCAGGACAGTGCCAAACCTCACTCAGCTGGCCTAAGATTCAGGTTGAATATTAAACTGGAAACTCTAAAAACGGTTATTGTACCTTGTAAATTCCTTCAGAAAGGACCTCCAGGGAGAAGCAGACCAACGTTTTGTGTTTTGTTTCCTTGTTGTTTTTGGCTGTGCCACACGGCATGTTGGATCTTAGTTCCCTACCAGGAATCAAACTGACACCCCCTGTGGTGGAAGCACCTGAGCACTAACCACTAGACCACCAGGGAAGCCCCCCACAATTTTATTTGTTGCAACAAGTGGCCAGGGACTCCAAGGCAAAGACAGGAGCAGAAGAGCCCAGAGGAACTCTCTGGATCCCTGCAGGCCTCCTCCCACCTAAGAGCATTTCTGGAGAAGGGCAAACAAAGTTGTGCTGACCTCCTGAGGGGTCAATGAAGCCAGGTCCCAGGGCAGCTTTTTGTCTGGTTTGGTCTTTACATGAATGCATAATCACAAAAACATCAACTAACACAAAATCACAGAGTACAAACGCACAGTCCTGCTTAAGCTACCGCTCAATCCCACTGCCTCTCCTCCCTAAGGCCACCACCCTCACATCTGAGTTCATGAAGCTGCTTCCTGCGCGCAGGAGTGCAGGCGTTCACAGCACACGCTGGCTGAGGGGAGGGGGAGGCAGCAGCCAGGAAACAGACACAGTCACCAGACAGGACCCTCACCTGGGCCACACGGCCTCCCCAGCTGTCCCTCCCGCGGCTGGCCACACCACCCACACCGTCCACGCCACCTGCCCCGCAAGGGACGCAGGCCTCACCTGCTCTCGCAGCGCCCAGCACCCAACAGAGGGGCCGGGCCCAGGAAGGCAGCCGTGCTCCCACCCTCACCCGGTGGGCAGTCGTAGAGGCTGGCTGGAGCTCCAGCAGGGAGCGAGCCAGTCTGAAGCCACTGGGCCGGGCTGGAGTTTGCCCTGCCGCTGGCTGGGCTGGCCTCAGGAAAGCCGTACCTCCTCCCTGAATGCAGATGTCTCAAACAGAGCCCAAGAACACAAGCCTGGCTTGGGCCCTGAGCCCCCACGGCGCCTGTGGGTCGAGTTCTCCGCCTGGCGCGCTGGCCGGGCGTGGGGACAGGCACAACCCACTCTCTTCCTCTAGCCCTGCGGCAGCCCGGGGCAGGTGGCCACTCTTCCTGGCCAGCAGGGGCCCTGGAAAACCTTTCCCTTGGCCTCAGGAAGGTGAGGGAGGGAACGAATTCTAATCACAAACTCTGCACTCGCCCTGGGGCCACCCCACCCCCAGTCTCAAGTTCACTGCAGAGGGGCAGGGCAGGCCACTGGGGGTGCCTGTCCATCAGTCTGCGGGCAGGGCTGCCCGGGGCCACGGCTCCCAGCCTTGGATCACAGGAAGGAACTCCGTTTCTGCCCTGAGCTTGGGCCTAATATGCAATTCTGGGCAAACAGGAAAAATTCCACTCTACTTCCTCCTGTTGGACTCACAAGAACAGCTGACAGTGGTCCTTTCGGGCAGTAGGGATGCCACACAGCCGGTCCAGAGAGTGGTGGCCACTTTAGGGGGAGTCATCAGGGAGTCTCCCCCATCCGAGCGTAAGTGCTGAGACGGAAGCTGACAGAGGAGCTGAGGAAAGGCCCCGAGGCGGAAGGGACCGGGGTGCTGGAGGAGGGGAGGGCGTCCGGTACGCTGGGCACAGTGAGACACAGGGTGGGGGTGTGGAGGAGTCCCAGTTACCCGAGTGTGGGCAGGGAAGGGACGCGCCCCAGCAGCCAGACTAACAGCTGACTGCCGTAGGGATGAGCCGCGCCTGCTCCCTGAAGGCACTCTCCCGCCTGGCACGCCAGGGCAGCGCTCCCCGCTCCCCCGGCTCCCAGCTCAGGGGCTCTGGGGGTGGGGTCAGGAGGGCCAGTGCGGCTCAGCCACAGAGGCTGCAGGCAGGGTTCCCCCAGGGCCCGAGGAGGCGCCTGTTCTGTTCCGGATGGGAGGGTCCCTCTGAATGGCCCTGCCTGGCACCCCTCCCCGCTGGTGTGGCCGTTTTCCCACCCGGAAGCTCCTCCAGTCACTGTCATGCCTTCCCTCAGGAACAGAGTCCAGGCTTCCTAATGGAAAGCAAGTCTACCTTAAAAAGTTAAAAATAAAGCATTCGGTGGGACTCAGTGACCTCTGCTCAGGGGGTTAGGCCCCCCTCTGCAGTGCTCAGCTGGCAGCCCCACGGGCCCTGGGCCAGGCAGCTTTGCTGAGGAGGGGGTTCTGGGGACCATGCTCCAGCCAGGAGCAGTCACGGGAGCCTGGCTATGCCCTCCCTGGGGAGCCCCCTGAGTGTGCCCACAGGAGGAGGGAGGTGGCTGTGGGTGGGAGGCGCCCAGGGTCCCCTGTGCCCGGCGACTCTGCTCCAGGGCCAGGGCCGCCCTCCTGGTAGACCCCAGACAGGGAGTGGGGCAGAGAGAGAAAGCGGTCACGGGACGAAGGACAGAGCGCACGGGGCCCCCTCCTGCCCCATTTAAGGGCCATTGGACAGACTCCACAGTGGGCTGCCAGGCAATGCAACCTCATCCCTGTCTCCTTCAACCCACGGCAGGTAACTTCACAGTGAGGAAACGGATGCAGAGAGGGCTCTGGGGGCCCTGCACAGGCAGAACCCAGCCAGCAGCTTCCAGAGAGAGGCTGCAGTGTGCTCGAAGGCCCCCCTCAGGAGCGCAGCTCACCCAGGGGGCAGCCCCACCGCCCCTGTCCTCAGGCCTGGCTCCACATGCCACGGGGCTCCAGCCGTGGTCGGACGGGTCATGAAACATGAAACTTCTGCCTGCCTCACTATGTAAGTGGGGAATGTGATTCTCCCAAACAACTGGATTTGAAAAACAAAAAACTCGCTTTCAAGTGACAAACAGACCCCTATTTTAAGTCTGGGGAGATTCTAAACCACCTAACCACACTAGGCGCTCTGCCCCCTTATAAAATGCCTCTCTGGGAGTGCCCAGCACTCCTTCCGCCCCCTTGACTCAAACTTTTATTTGTTTTACAAACTTCTCCGTAGCTGCCTGTTCTGGGCAGGGCCCCGGGGACACAAGCATAAGAGACAGCTCTCCAGGAGACCTATGGTCACAGCGCCCGCAGTGAGACGAGAGGTCAGCAGGGCGCTGACCACCCAGCAGGGCACGGACTCTGCATGCGTGCCAGAGGGATAAGGACCCCAGGGTGTGTGTGACAATGGGGACGGGGCAAATGCAAATGGGGGAGCTCCTGGGAGGTGGGGCAGGAGCTGTCATCCCCACACGAGGGAGCAGAAGAGCCAAGGCAGAAGGTGACACATCAGATCGGCATTTCAGAGAAAACCCTGGTGGCCAAGGAGGAAAGAGGGCAGAGTCCAGAAGCAGAGGCAGGACAAGTCGGGGTGGACTCCACCAGACACGCTGACCTGGGGTGGGGACAAAGGCCCCAGCAGTGAACAGAGAATGCTGGCCCAGGGCTGGGGTGGAGGAGGCGCTCCCTGGGGGGCTGTGAAGGGCTGAGGCTGGAGGAGAAGTTGGGCTGCTGTGCTGAGGCCCTGCCCAGACACCCAGCCGTCAGCCCTCACCCCCACACTGGCCCCTGGACTCCTCTGTCACCCCATGGGCTTTGCACACGGCCCCTCCACATACCCAGAGCCCCCCGAGGAGCTGACTGTGGCCCAGCTGGCAGGAGACAGCCTTGCGCAGAGGGAGGGGGGCTCGGACGCTGCCCAGTCCCGCTGACCCCTGCCCAGCCCACCCACCCAGGCCCTGCGCCCGTCCTGGCAGCAGGAACAGCTCAGGTCTGAGCTCCCGGTGCTCAGCCTGGCCGGGCCTTAGTCACTGCGCCACAGGACAGCCGGTGGCGAGGCTGTCTCAGTTGTTCCCTCCTCGCGGGACACTCCCCGCCTGTTTCCTGGAAGTGCGGTCAGGAAACAGAGAAGGAAGAGGAAGGAGGCTAGGTCCAGCCCTGCAGACCGCAGACCAAGGATGGGGTGGCAGACAGGGAGGCGGGCAGCGAGGCAAGCGGTTCCGGGCCTGGGGAGTCCCGCGTGACCAAGAGAGCAGCGCCTCTCAGGCAGTGTCCCCAGCGAGGGCAGGCAGGGCGACGGGTCCCTGACACCTGGTGGCCCCACTCCAGCCCTTAAGGTGTGTGGAGCGTGGGTGAGAAAGACACAGAACCAGTCACTGCCTGAAAAGAAGATACGCAGGGGGCCAGGCAGGAACGTGGCGGCAGGACAGGGAAGGGCAGATGACATGCGCTGGGGGGTCGGGTGTGCGGCTCTGCGCTCAGGGTGCTTGGGTAGAGAAGCAGGGCAGGGGGCACGGCCCAGGGCATCTGGACCGGTGAATAGGGAAGAGTGGGAGGCGCTCTGAGGCAGAGAAGGGGGGGGTGGTGGGCGTTATCCCTCGGCCTCCACTAGGACAGCCAGAGGGGAGGTGAGGGGGGCCTGGGCGCGGCAGGTCTGGAGCAGGATGTGGGCCAAGTCTGTCTAAGCCTGGCCTCCTCACGGCAGGCCTGGGGTGCCCAGCCACCCACAGGCGGACACCAGGGAAACGCTCAAGCCCACTCCCGAGGCCTCGGCGACACAGCCTCGGGACTGTCAGGGATGGGGCAGGAGGGCACTCCCCTCCCGGCCCAAGGCCTCAGCAGTCAGATGCCTGCCCGCCCCCTGCCCCGGCCGCTGGCGGCTGACGGGGTGACAGGGCCACTGACCACAGCCTGACACGCCGCGTTCGCTTCCCTCGCTGCCCCGCTTTACCACCCTCGCCCGAGCTCCAGCTCTCTTCTTGCTCTGGAGCCTGTTTGTGGGAAACAGCCCCCCACCCCACCCTCTCCCTTAATGCACCCTTCCTCCAGGCCAGAGAGCAGGGGCCCTGCCTGCCTCTCTCCAGGGTCTCCCCACCCACCACCCACTTCATTCTGGTTCTTGGCCCCCTTCTCTCAGCTGCCTCACTACAGGCCATCAAAGGTCAAGCAAGCTGGCCTGGCTCAAAGCTCCCCAGCTTCAGCTGCTCTCTTTCTGAGCTGGCCTACACTCTGTCTGTGGTGTTTCTCTCTAAATAAACCCACTTCTTGTCTCTCATTGAATTCTTTCTGCGATGAGACATCAAGAACCTGAGCTTCAGTTAAGTCCTAAGACCAGGTGTGTGATCTCAAGCGCCATGAAGGGACAGTGATAAGGTAAGAAAACGTTGAGAGTTAGGTCTTGGTCCGAGACAGGCCTGTGGGATGCCCGAGCCAGGCGTACCGGGGAGGACGCTCCAGCAATGTCTGCCTGCTTCTGTCAGGCCTGTCAACCCCAAATGCTTTGGGGCTCTGATCAGGAACCTAGCTCTGGACCAGAAGGATGGCAGCCGTCGGCCTGGTCTGCTGTAGGAAGGTGGTGTGGAATGGCTATGCTCAGGCGCTTTCGACCACAGGGCCAGGACAGGCCTGTTGAGGCAGGATTTGATACTCCAGACTCTGTTCCTTGACTCTGACGTTTAGTCTCCTACGTTCTACATTTACTCCTGTTTTATATCTTGCTTCTCTTAACCCCAGAAGACCTGTGTAACTGCCAAGACGGACTTCTTATTGACAAGTGCTGACCCTTTGAACTGAGCAACTCCTGCTCATTGTCAACGCCGCTGGGGACACCTTCTGTGCTGTCCCTTTGCAACAACTTTTCAGGCGCTGGTGCCTGGTTGAAGACTGCTTTGGGAGGGATAGCATCTATGATCTAAGTGCAAATCTTGATCAGACTGAGCAGCTAGACACATCACCTCGGGCTTGGGTCTAGAAAGGGTTGCGTTAATCTGGCTAATATCCCTCTGGGCCATATACTCCAGGGTTGGGAAAGATTCAGACAACAGGAATTTTAAAAAGTACCCTATATTCAAATTTTCATGACTCTGTATCTAGGCAGTGGAACCCAAAAGGAATTTAAGGCATGTCTAGCTCGGAGGGATGACTCTAGGAAAAACACAGAGGACATTTTACTGACTCCCACAATGGGACCATGCAGTGCACTGAGTGGTGTACGAGGCCATCTCTGAGGCAAACCCACAACGGAATTACCTTGTGAATGCCACTGACAGAGACAGACGGCCATGTGACTGACCGCAACATATCAAGCACGCTAAAGGACACGCCCACAGGCACTGACAGCTCCAAGGGTGACCCAAAGGCCAAAAAGTGGGTGCTGGCCCAACTCCTGGAGATCCCCACCCTTTCCCCAAATTGCTAAAAGAATCCTCCCACTCATTAGCCTGTGAAATTACCCAGTCCATAAAAGCTAACCAAACCATATTCCGAGGCCCCTCTCACCTTCTGAGATAGCCCACACTGTGATAAGAGTGTTTTTCTCTAAATAAATCCACTCCTTACCTATCACTCTGTCTCTCACTGAATTCTTTATGTGATGAGACACCAAGTGAGCTTCACTAAGCTCTGAAACCAGGTGTGCGATCTCGGCTAGAAAACCAGGTGTGTGATCTCGGCTGGAAAACCGTGGATTTTGACTGGGTTCCAGTCCTAGTACGTGGATTCAAGTCCCAATCCGAGTTATATAATTTCAGTTGGAAGAAACTTACAGTAAAATCTACTAATTATAAAAATGTTAAAAAACTTCAACAGGGACAGGATGAAAAGCCTGCGGTCTTCGAAGGGAGACTAGTGGAGGCTTTCAGGAAACACACGAATGAGAATCCTCCTCTCTGGAGGGACACGCCCTTTTGACTAAGCACTTCATAGCCCAGTCTGCCCTAGACGTCAGGCACAAAATTCAGAAAGCATCTGCTGGTCATCAGGCTCCAATGAATGATTTGTTTCAACTGGCTTACTCAGTTTTCAGTAACAGGAAGTTGTCTGCAAAGGCTGAAGATACCCACAGAAATATGCAAAAGGCCCAGATGATGCTACTGATTTTGTCCACTCAGGGACTACCAGAGGGGAATCGGTTTTTCTGGTGGGCCACTAGGCACAGGGGCACCCAGACAAGACCAGGGTACCCTGTGTAGACAGAAGGGGCACTGAGGGAGGCTTGCAATTTATGTGTCCTTTGCAAAGAGCCAGGGCATTGGAAGAGGGAATACCCCAGATGCCAGAGAGTGACGTGGTCCTCCTGGCTATTGATGGTTTTAGTCAGAAGACTGAAGGAGAGGACCTTCCTGGTAGTCCAGTGGCTAAAACTCCATCTCCCAATGCAGGGGCCCTGAGTTTGATCCCTGGTCAGGGAACTAGATTCCACACACCACAGCTGAGAGTTCTTACAGTTTCATCAAGGAGGTTCACAGAAAGGCTGCTATGGAAGCAGTTACAACAACTTCACATCAAGATGATGGCTATGTGAGCATTCCAGTCCACATCGACTTAAAACAAGGAGCTGTCCTGCCCCTGAGGCCCCAAGATCAGGCATCCACAGATTTTTACACCTTCAAAGGCAGAGTCGATGCCTCTGATCAACCTTGAAGCAGTTACACAAGGCAGACCACTGCCCCTCTGTTTCCCGTGAGAATATGGGAGTAAAATCTCTGAGAGGGTAAAGACAGGAGGGAAGGGGCAGGGCACAACCTCAAAACCCCCACACTAACACTCCTCCCACTCACCAGCCCATGAAATTACCCACCCCTCTGAAAACCGACAGCCCCATATCCCGGTGCTGTTCTCGCTTTCTGAGTTGGCCCACACAGTCTGTGGAGTGTTTCTCTCTAAATAAACCCACCTCTTACCTATTAATAAAAAAAAAATCCCTCCCCAGCTTTAGAAGCCTTTACATCTCTGGTGCTTCGTCTGCAGCCTTGCCGGCCCCAGGGGCTCTTCATCCTGGGCACACACCACAAACACGCTGACTGCCCTGGAGCGCTTCGCTTCCCCACTCCCACTTGCCACAAGTCCATCTGCCCTCCCCACGAGCCCTTTGGGGTTTACTCCCTTGTCTGCTCGGCCTGCCCCGACCCTCCAAACCTCCGCTCCATCACTCACGGGCTCCAGTTTCAGCTACTTGGCAGAATCCCCGTGAGAAGCCAGCCTGACGGCACGCTTCCCTACACTCGCACACCAACCACAGAAGCAAAGTCACACCACCCCACTCGAGGCCCTCGGAGACACTTGGAAGCCCTTCACTTGCCTCCAGGCACCCTCTCCTAGCCCCACGGCAGCTGACAGGTTCACACCTCCCGCTCTCCTCGAGAACTGGGTGTCAGGCCAGAGCACCCACTCCTGTCTGACACTGGCCCTTGATCTGCAACCCCCACCCTTAGTTCTGGATCTCAACTCTTAGGACTCCGACTCTCCTGCATCTGTAATGCTCCCTCTCTGGTTAGCCAGGCCCTCAACCCCAACCACAGCATATGAAACTCCCCTTGAACTAAGCCTGTCCTCTTTCTTTTCTCCCCTGTCAAGCCCTCGATGGCTTTACTGCGAGCTGCCAGACCTAACAGACAACTCTGAGTTCTTATCTCTCTGACGCACACAGCTGACCCCACTGCTCTCAGCGCTCAGCTCTCCTTCCCCCAGGCCTCCCAAAACCCCTCCCTCTCATCCGTCTCCTCCTCTCTCTGGCGGCCACTGCTCCTGTTCCTCAAATGTTCCTTTTGCAGAAGTCCATCCTCTTCCCGGCTTCCCTGAGGGCCCAGTGGTAAAGAATCCACTTGCAATGAAGAAGACTCAGGTTTGATCCCTGGGTCAGGAAGACCGCCTCGAGGAGGAAATGGCAACCCACTCGTCTTCTTGCCTGGAAAACCCCAGGGACAGAGGAGCCTGGTGGGCTACAGTCCCTGGGGTCGCAAAGAGTCAGACATGACTGAGCAGGCACGTCCATCCTCTTCTAAGCCTAGATTTCTTAGGTCCCATACCTCCAAGTGTTTTGCTGAAACCTCCTAGCCTTCACACACTCCCCGTAAAAGGCAGCTAGCTCTGACTCCCAAACAGCTATGGCCTGCTCTCCCCTTGAAACGCTCTCCCGTCCACTGGCCCTGACCGCTTAGGCATTTGGCCCTACCTGCCCTCCAATGGTGGCTTCAGGAGTCTTGACAATGGGAAGGGGGAAAGGTGGGACACGCTGGTTCTTCATTCTCCTCTCAGGCGAATGTGCTTCAAATGCTCCCTCCTTCACTGGCCCTTCCAGACTCCTGACCCTGCAGGCAGGGCTGACCTCCCCGCCTCCTTCTCCAAATCTGTTTGAACTTGGCACACCTGTGATGACCTGCTTATGAGTGCAGCTCTTCTACCCTACTGCGACTTGGAGCCAGGCATCTCACATCACACACTCGGAGACTCAGGAAAATCCCAGACCACTTGGGCCTGAGAAGGAAATTTAACTCTAAACCACAGGGGCCATTCAGCAACTTGTCTGTTCTAGGTATGTGTGCTTCCCAGCAGGCATCCTCATGCAATGAGATGGCAGGCTGGGTTCTGCCTCAGCCCTGAAGCAGCACGGGGCATTTTTCAAATACTAGTGGCAACTGGCATTCCACAGTGCCAGTTACCGGGAACCCGATAGGGGGCCTTGGCTGACAGCACACAATGGAGGGCACGTGCCAGGCATAAAGGGGTGTAACCACCGAGGAGGTATTAGTCACAGCACCGCAGGCCAGCTTTTCTGCTAGTGCGTCGCAAGTTCAAATGCAGATCTTAGTGGTGGCACCTGAGCCTATGGATGGGACCTGAGCGGGGTGAAGTCCTAACGGTATTAGCCACTCAAAAAGGTTCCCTGCAGGGAATTCCCTAGCGGTCCAGTGATTGAGACTCGGTGCTTTCAATGCCCTGACCCAGGTCTGATCCCTAGTTGAGGAACTAATTTTCTTCAAGCAAGCTGCTGGTTTGGTCTACCCACAGACGGAGGCTGGGATTGCAATGGGGCTCCGCTAATTCAGGATCTTTATCTTCTGAGTTTAAAAGGTCCTCCCAGCAGTAGGTCTGGGAAAACACCCCCCAAGGGCACAGGAGAAACCAACTAGCTGCACAGAATGAGAAGCAGAAGGAGGAAGCCCAGCTGTCAGAAGCTCGAATCCTGACTGGTCTGAATTCCAAGCAAGGCACGGGTGACAGGCGTGCCTCCGAAGGCTGGCACATAGCAGGCTCTCGGCAAGCATCTTCAGGCGTGACTGCAGAGTGGGCTGCGAGGGAATCTTGCAGGCTGAATCATTTCAACAGGCATTCGAGACGCTTTCTGAATGCCACTGTGCTGAGTGCTGGAACACGAGGCTGCAAGGCCACCCCTTTGCTCAGCAAGCTTCAGGATGCGGGGACATGATGTACTGACCCTACCAACTCAGGTGCGGATGCTGTGAGGGAGAAGCACAGGGTGTCTGGGCCCCCAGCCCACGAGGAAAGAGGGGCCTGGGAGCCTTGCCCCGCCAGCACCCGCCTGGCCTAGATCCTGAAGGCTGAGGCGGCATGCACCCAGGAAGCAGCAGAAACAGCCCTGGAGAGCACAGCTGCTTGGGGCCAGTGAGTGTCATTCATGGCTCATATTCAAAGACACTTCTACGGTCCAGCTTCATCGGCTCCAAGAAGCCACAGGGTCTGGGTTCACCGGGCTACCGAGAAAGGAGTGCGTGCCTGTGTGCTGGGAGGTGGGGAAGGAGGCGACCCAGGGAGGCAGGGAAAGAAAGCAGAGGCAGGCGGAGTGAACACACACCTAAGGCTCCCTCTAAGGCCCACAAGTTTAGGAAGACAGGAAGGCGGGAACCATGCCTGCCGAGAAAGGAATTACAGAGGGTAATCAGGGAATGAGGACAAACGGATTCAAGGGAAGGCTGAAGGGACAGAAGCCAGAAGAGCTCTTGGTGGGAATCAGGTAACTGAGCTTCATCTACGCAGAGAGAGGGCTTTTATTGGTAACAGAATCTCCCATCAGCAAATAATTGGTATCCAATTAAAATTGTGTAACAATTAGGTGGACACACAGTTTCAGATTATGTGAAACAGGCCAAGCCTTGTATAGTGGCTTCTCAATGGCCTGTAAGAGGAGAGCACAGCCTGGGCGGGCTGGAGGAAGAAAGCATGACCGCTCATGCGTGACCCCTGCCAGCAACTCCGTCGGCAATATCCAGTGGAGATGGCTAAGGTCCAAGAGCCAGGCAGGGGACCGGGACTGCACAGGACAGAAGGAGAGCTTGTCTCCTGTGCCCCTCCGTGAGCAGGCTCCAAAAGGGGCGAAGGTCACTGCTAACAGCACTTGAGAGACCAGACAGCCTTGTGGGGCCCCGTGCCTCCTGTGGGCAAACAGGAACTCCTTGTGCAACGCCAGCCTTTCCTTATCCTCTCCCGGCGGCCCCTCGGCGTGGGGACAAGCCTGGGAGGAAGCACTACACACTTGGCCTCTGTATCCTCAACAGTCCTTCTAAAGTCCTGCCGTCTCTAACGCTGAGGCACTACACAGAAACGGGTCCCGGGAGGAGAGCGAGAGGACCCACAGAGTTCTCAGATCTCTCTCTAGATCTGAGAAGGTCTCTTTCCAGAGATCTAGTGGTGAGAACTTGCTGAGAGGACCAACCCTCAGGCTGGAGAATGAGGTCCTTTGAGATGAGTGACAATCTGGAACTTTCTCAAAAGGCAAACAAACACATTTGATAGGAAGGCCCTGGGAATCAATTATGTGATTTTGCACCTTTGGTATCTTACGTTTTGCTGTTTAACCAACAACCTGAGGCTCTGTGACAAATATAAGAAGCCCACTATCCTGCCCCCATCCCCTTAAAAGGCAGGAGGTAATCAATCAGATTTTTGTTACCTTATCTACTCTGTCCTATGGATGTGAAGCATCAGGCCTCTCCAGGGTCAGTCTTCTTTCTCTCACTCCACACACACTCCTGGGAGGGCACACCCCATACCCTGGCTTCAGTGCCCACATAGGAAGGAGCTCCAGAGCAGTCTCTATCAAGGAGTTGTTAAGGACTCAGCTCAGCCTCTCCACACCACCCGTCGTCACCCACTCCAGGCCTGTCCCTTCCAGCACACAGCGCAGCCCAGCCCTGCCAAGTCACCCAGCCTCGGAGTGTTCCCGAAGTTCTCCTCCACCCCTGGCCCTTCCCGTCCCCGCGGGCACCTGTCTTGTGGTCTTGCTCTTTCTTTTGTTCCCACTGGCTTTCCTTGGTGCTGGGCCTTCCGGTGTTCTGTTAACCATCCCGACTCAGTGCAGCCTTGCACCAACCCACCCCAAGTCACACATGAGGGCACAATCTGACCAGTCACTCACAAACCCAAGATCCCTGAGTGGCTCCCCACCGCTTTAGGGGAAAATGCAAACTGGGGACTGGTACTCATGGCTCTCCTGACAGCCACTAGCTTAGCTCCCTAACTCCATCTCCCTCTCCTCACTCCAAACACCAATGCTACCCATTGCCCTTCTTCCAACAGCTGGGAGACTGCCCTGGTACTTCACACACTGTCCCTTAGCCAAGAAGTCTCTCCCTTACGTGGCTGTTCTTAAAAAGAATCCCACATGACTTGTGGGATCTTAGTTCCCTGACCAGGGACTGAACCTGTGCCCTTGGCAGTGACAGCACAAAGTTCTAACCACTGGACAGCCAGGAAATTCCCTGATGTTCAAAATTTAATTTAAGTGCTTCTCAGGAGCCACCACCAAGGGCGAGCTGGATCCACCCCTCTGTGCCCACAGCAAGCTCAGCCCACCTCAGTGGGAGTGCTGCCCGCTATGCCACAGCTCGCTGACCTGTCTCCTCACTGCACCCTCATCTCCTCTAGGGCACAGGCTCACTCAACTCTGTAGCTGCAGAGCACGGGGCACAAGTCCTCATCACGTGAAGTATGACTTGGATAAATTTGTGTTTAAAGAACAACGAAAATCATCAAATAATGAATTTAGGTTGGTCTTTAGTGAAAAGCCCAAGGTACCGCTTCTTTGATATTATCTCCATTTGGAAAGTGACACTTGAAACAGCCACTGAAACTGCTGCTTCGAGGTGAAAAGGCTCTCTTTCTTCCCTGCACAGAGTTGTCATAACAGAGAAGGTATGCTCAAACAGGTAAAACATTGAACAGGGTAAATGTTAAGTGCTTTTTTATAACCTGCTTATTGTCCTTATGTACTTCAAACCAAAAACCATCTAAAAGGAAACACTTAAATATGTCTTCTGAGATCGGCTCAGACTGCAACGAGACTTGGAGCAACATGGTGTGCCCAAGGTCACTTGGCTGGCTGGACAGTCCTGGCAGGTGTGGCCAGTGACAGCTAGCACAGCTCACCTGCAGGTGAACTTGCAAATCCAGGAGGTGAATCCTGTTGTCATTATGAAAAGCCTGCCTAGATAACTAGATTACTTCTACGTGCCCTGAAGGTCACCGTTCACCAGACAAAAACTACTGCACTCGTTTCAGCACCTAGTTCATTTCAGCATTCTCTGTGAGGCAATAGGGGAGCAGAGACGACTGTGACTCGGCCCAGCTCTGCTCACAGGGAGAGACTGGTTTCTAAACAAAGCGCTGGCTCCTGAATAAGCCCTGCTTCTACAGGCTTTAGCTAAGGGCTGAGAAGATTAAATGACGAACAACCTTCAGGATAGAGAAAGCACATGTTGTGGGTTATAGCACTGTTAGAAATGGTAACTGTAATGCCTTTGCGAGAGTTCTTGATCTTTTCCTACCTTGGTTTGTTTCTCCCGGCCCTGATCCCTTAAAAAGGAAAGAACCAGCACACCTGTCTTCAAGACTATTAAGTAAATGCTTAGAGGAGGCTACTATGTGCTGGGGCAAGAAGATGGAGGGGAGCCCCCACGTTTAAGTAGGGTAAACCAGTATTCCTGCCAATAGTGGAATTTTTTTTTCCCCTCCTGTAATTGTCTACAAGTTCCTGCTGACGTCAGAGCAAACATACAGAGAAATAAGAAAAATCACTTGCAAATGCTTCTACTGGCCCTGGAAAGGCAGACAGACAGACTCCTCACTAGGAATAAGCAGCTGGCCAAAGATCTCAAGATCAGCATCACAGCAACAGCCACATGAGGTGGGGACTGTGCCTCCCAGGCACACCTCTATCCTAACAGTCAACCCACGCCACCACCTAGCCCAGTGGGTGCTCACACTGCCTCTGGCCTTTAGTGTCAGCCCAGCAGGTGGTGATTTAGGAGGCCCAGTGCTTCCTACCGAGTAAGTGTCCCCTACCGAGTAAGGCCATCAGGGCACCAACACCCTTCCTAGGAGAGGACCTTGACCTCCCCAGGCCCATCCCCGACCCCCAGGTGTGCTTTCTCAAGGCTGAGGAGTACAGTGCTCAGGAGCCCTGTGGAAACGCTTCTGTCCCCAGCACAGCCCAGCGGCCACCCGAGGGTACAAGTCACCCCAGACCCGCCGGGCAGGGCTCAGAGGCTGCATAGATACCTAGGCGGCAGGCGGGCGGGGTGCCAACCTGGAGCAAGCGGGGGAGGGTCGGGACGGGAGCAGTTTGCAGGTCTTCCAAGACAGAGCGTTATCACAGAATCTGTTGCAGTTTCGAATCCAGAAGAGAACTCCCCACCCCACAGAGCCCGAAAAGCACCCGAGGAAGGAGTACCCCGGAGCCAGCTCATTCCCACCGCCGCCTCGCCTGAGCCGCCCGCCGGACCGACAGCGCCGAGATGGGGGTCCCGCGCAGGGCCCAGGACCGCTCCGGCCCCACGTCGCGCCCCGCCGGGCGCTGGGGGCAGTGGGCAGCGCCGGCCGCGGGCCCCGGACCCCCAACCCGCGTCGCGGCCGGCCCCCGCGTTCCTCGGTCAGCACGCCCGGGCCGCGGTGACAGCCGACCCCCCACCCCCACGGCCCCCGCGCCCGCCTGCCCGCCGGCCCCGCCGCGCACCTACCTACCCTCCTGCGGCGCCGGCCGCGAGCCCACCTCCGCCCGCCGCGCAGCTTTCTCCTCAGCTCGCCGCGCGCCCCGGCGCCGGCGCGTCTGCGCACGCGCGCGCGCGGCCCCGCCCCTGCCGAGCCTCGGCGCCGGCTGCCCACCCGCGGCGCCCGCGGGGCTCCGAGGACTCAGCTCCGGGCATGCGCGCTGACGCCCCGAGGCCGGGCGGCCGGAGCATGCGCCGGCTCAGCGCCCGGCCAGGCGCGAGGCGAGGGGGCGCGCGCGCGCGCGCGGGGGTGGGTGGGTGTCCGCCGGGCCCAGGCGCCGGCAAGGCAGCGGGTATCGGGAGTCCGGGGCGGCGGTGGTGCCCGCCGGGGTAGAGGTCTCGCCGGGCCGGCCTAGGAATGCACGCCCGTTTGTGGGCACGACGTCCGGGCTGCCGGGGGGAGCCTCCGTGCGAGCCCTGAGGGGAGGAGCCCGGAGACCCGGGTCGAGAGAGACAGCCGGACGGAGACAAGAGACACGGACACAACGGGCCAGAAAAGAGGCCGAACACAGTCACCGCGGACAGGGACGCGGACGCCCCGCCGGCAGGCGTGACGGGAGCCCGAGGCCGCCGCCGCCCCCGCCGCCGGGGGAGGAGTCATGGCGCCCCCCTCCGGTCCTGACGAGGACGGGCAGCCCGCCTCGCCCAGCGCATCTCTGGCGGCCGCACCGCCTCTCGGGGTGTCCGGGCGCTCTCCCGGAAATCAGAGTCCGAGGAGGTGGCGTCTCGGCGGTCCTTGGGGTGCTATCAGAGCTCTATGGGTCCTGGCATCAGAAGGGGGTTCATAACTTTGGGAGGCGGTGTCAGTACCTCAGGAACGCAGGAACGCTGAGGGACCACGACACGCGGGGCTGGGGGTGTGTGTCACCGAGGCCCCTGAGGTGTTTGCAGGGTGTTCACAGCCCTCTGGGGGCATCGTGGTGCCCCCTTGGAGGAGGTAGATAGCCCGAAGGTGGGGGGGCATGGGGTCCTTTGGATGACAACTGCCCAAAGGGGGCTCGAAACCGCTCTTTGGGGCTACCACATCCCTCCGTGTTGGGGTGGGGATGTCGCTGCGTCGTTCACCCTTCCTGGGCAGGCGCTCGAGGCACCGGGGGAGGCGCGGGGCGGGGGCCCAGAGGGGCGGCGCGCGCGACGCGATCAAAGACTTCTCGTCAGGCAGATGCACTGGACGAAGGTGAGCCTTGATGAGTGGGGAGCGCCCGCCCGGCCCCCGCCCGGCCCGCAGGCTCAGGCAGCCCCACAGCGCCCCCGCCGCTCGCGCCGCTGCAGCCTCCGAAGGCGTCTCGTCCACGCATCCCGCCAGGGCAACACGAGGCTCCCGCGGGCGGCGCTGAGCCCCGGCCCCCGGCCCCCGGGGCCCCCGACCGCGGCCCCCGGCCCGCCCCCCAGCAGCAGGTAGCGGCGGCCCGGCAGTAGGCGGGGGCACCCGCAGGCGGCGTCCCGCGCCGGCACCCACAGCGCGCTGCTCCCGCGCCGGGCGCGCTCCTCGCCGCTCCGGAACACGGCGAGCACGGCCACCGGGAAGCGCGTCCAGGAGCCACGCGCCTCGCCGCGCGCGCCCACCGCCACCTGCACCGCTGCGGGGGGGAGGCGAGAGGGGCGGGGTCAGGCGGGGCGGGGCCCGGAGGGGGCGGGAGCCGAGGCGCACAGAGCGCCAGCCGGGGTGCGGGTGTGGGTGCGCGTGTGGGTGGGGGGCGCGGAGGAGGAACACAAAGAGGACATGCCGCAGCGGGAGCACCGAGAGGCCCCGGGGGCTGGCAGGGCGGGGCCGGCGAGCGCGGAGGAGCTGAGGGACCGGGGGAATGGCCTTAAGGTCCAGCGAGGGTCAGGACCTCCAGAGGGAGAGTAGGGAGGGCAAGGTGAGAAGGGGCGGGGGTCGGGCAGGAAGCCTGAGGGTGGGAGGCCAGAGCGCAGCCTACCGTAGTCCTTCCTGCAGAACTTCTTCAGGCTGATGCGGTAGCTGCCACGAGCGGGTTTGCAGTGCAAGTCGCAGTCTGGGAGGAGGGAGCAAGAGGAGGTTGGCACAGATCCCCATCTCCTTCCCCCCTCCTCCCACCCTCTCCTCAGGCCCTCTGGGAAACCACCGCCCCCTCCCCCCAAGGATATGCCCCTCTGGGACCTCTGCTCACCCTGGGGCGCCACAGGACTGCTCTCCTCAGTGGGTCCAGGGACAGGGGTCTCTGTGGGGAGGATAGGATGATGGGCTGCATTTTAAGGGGGTCAGGGGGATCTGCAGGGCTCAGGAGACAGTTGAGGGGAGCCGGGGATCTGCGGGGCCCAGGTAGGCAGCAGCTCGGAGCTGGGGTGACCTCTGCAAAGGTGGTCCAAGCAGGGCACCGTCACTCACTAACGCAAGGTGCCACCGGAGAGCGGCTCTGCTGGAAGCCAGGGGCACAGCGGTTGCAGGTGAGGCCAGTGACGCCATCCTTGCAGGGACACTGGCCCGTGGTCTGGTTGCAGGTTTTGCCAGCAGCACCAACAGGGTGACAGTCACAGGCTGAGGACAGAAGTGGGACAATCAGAAGCCCATCTGGGGTTGGGGAAACCTGGGAGGGTGAGGCGTGCAGGTGGCTGGCTGAAGGCTCACCCCTGCAGGCGCGGCGGTCACTCAGGGCACGGCCGGGGTCTCGGTAGAAGCCCTCCCGGCAGTAGTGGCAATGCCGGCCGGCGGTATTGTGCCGGCAGTTGAGGCAGACACCGCCGCTGCGGCGGCCAGACAGTCGGTATAGCTCCATGTTGAAGCGGCAGCGGCGGGCATGGCCATTGCAGGAGCAAGCTGCGAGGAAGGGTGGGTCAGGGACAGGCCGGCCCGGTCTCAGATCCCCAGGCCACCCTCCAAGGCCTCACCAAGGCAGGCGTGGGCTTCCCGGGCGGTGGCCCGCTGCCACGGCCTGTCGCAGTAGAAGGGCTTGCATCGGCTGCAGTCCGGACCCTCGGTGCCGTGCCGGCAGTCGCAGGTCAGGTGGCCCTGGGGGTCCAGCAGGCACCTGGACGCGTGCCCATTGCATTTGCAGCGCCCGCCCACCTGGAGCTCAGTGGCTGAGTAAGAGTAAGGGGCCGTGGCCATGGCGCCCCTGGTGTCTCCCAGCACGGCAGGCCTTGTGAGCACTACTTGAATGTCCGTGGCGGTCACCCAGTCTTGGAGCACCGGGCTGCTGTCCAGATCCAGGCCTGGCGGGCTGCCGTCCTGCACGCTGAAGGCCAGCAGGCCACCACCGTCAGGCTGGGCCTGGGGCGCGGGGAAGCATAGGGCTTCGGGCCCCGGGCCAGCTGGGCCATCGGCAGGCGCAGGCAGGCGGCCGTAGTCCAGGCCACAGTGGGAGGAGAAGAAGCCGAGTGGGGTCCAGCTGCGGCCGTGGTCCTGCGACTTAAGCAGGGCCAGGGAGGTGGGGGGCGCCGAGCAGAAGCGCAGGCTCACGAACACCAGCTCAAAAGCCTTGCCCAGGGGCACTGTGAGGGTCACGTTGTGGGGCACCTGCGTCAGCGAGTCCGAGCGCCAGCATACCGGGCTGGCGGTGCCGCCTGCGGAGGTCAGGAGGGCGGCGGGGTGTGCACGCCGCGGGTCCGAAGCGTCGCAGGCCCGCGTGGCCGGCCGCCCGCACGTGCTGGAGGCCAGCACCTCGCGGCCCAAGGCTGCGTTCACCAGGCCCGGCACGCAGCCGCGGGGCGCGCCCCCGTCGTCATGGCAGGGGTCGGCGGGGGCCAGCGGCCCCGGGCTCAGCGCGGCCGAGAGCGTGCCCGCGGTCAGCAGCAGCCCCCAGGGCCAGCCGGGCATGGCCGGAGCCGCCGGGGGTCAGCCGGCCGGCCGGGGCCCCACGCCGCTGCCCTCGGGAGAGAGAGAGCCCGGTCCGAGGCTCTGCCCGCTGGCCCGGGGTGCCGGGCCACCAGAGCCCCCGGGGCGGCCCCAACCGGGGCCCAGAGGTTGGCGCCGCCGCGGGCACGCTCCGGGCCGAGCGGAGCAGCGGGGACGCCCGGGCGTCCTCCCGCGGGGCCTGGAGCGTTGACAGGCGTCGCCCCCGCCCTCGGCGCCTCCGCCCGCAGAGGCCCCACCCGCCGCCCGCCGCTCGCACTCACCCACCGAGGGCCGGGTCGAGCAGGTCTCCCGGCCTCCCGGGACGGGCCGAGGGCGGGCGGGGCCTGGGGCGCCCCGGCCGCCGCCTCCTCCCGGCTTCAGCGAGGGCGGGCGAGCTGTGCCAGGAAGGGGTGGGGGGCGCAGCGGGCTCCAGCCTGGGCCCAGCCGGGGGCGGGGCTGCTCGGCCGGGAAGGAGGGAGGGGAGAGGAGGGGGCCGCGTCGGCAGAGCCGGAATCAGAAGCAGATTCAGACGCCGGCCGGGCCAGCGGGGGAGGGGGCTGGGAGGCCCTGGAGCCGGGGGAGGGGCCGCGGAGCCAGGAATGTGTTGGCGGGAGGGGGCCGGAGCGGGTGGCCCCGCCACGCAGCCCGTGGGGGACCACCCAGCCGGCCCCCGGCCCGCAGCCAGGCTCTGACTGCTCCTGGGGTTGTGCCACGTGCTGGGCGGGGGTCTGGCTGCCTCCTCCCTCAGGCCCCTGAGGCAGCCGGGCTCTGGAGCTGAAGACTGGGTCCCGGATGCTCTCCTGGGTCCCTACAGGGCACACTCGGGGCAAAGGGAGCCAGGCTGGGCTGGTGGTTGTAGGGGTGTCCCTGAGGCAGCAGTCTGCTCCAGCAGAAAGAATTCAGGATTGGGGCCAGGTCTGATTTCGAATCCATGCTGCTCTAGTTTCTAGTTGTGTGGTTTTGAGTCCTCAACCTGCCCAAGCCTCAATTTCCTCATCAGCCAGATGCCTATTATTCCCCCTTTGCTGTTGGGATTTCCTGAGCCGTGTAGGAACTCAACAGACCTGAGTGGGGGCAAAGCGTCCCAGGAAGGGGCAGCCCCATGCGGACCGGGTAGGAACACCAGAATACATCCACCGGGGAGCATCTCTGAGGCCTGAAGTTCCACATGGGAGGCTGACCCCAGGCCAGGCCAGCTGTCAGTGGAAACACCACCGGGTTGTGTCTTTGAGGCCGGGCTGCCACCCTCAGCTGGGCCAGAGACACTGCAAGGACAGAAGAGGATGGAGAAAGCAGAATCCTGCGTACAGAGGCGGATACTGAAGGACACACCATGGAGAAGGAGCGGCAGGAAGACAGGGGGCTGGGCCACCTGCAGTGACTGACACTCTCTGGTGGGGCCCTTTACCAGGCCTGAGCAGCTCAAATGCAGGCGTGGGGAGCAATGGGACTGGCACTGGGGTCTGTCCCTCAACTTCCCAATAAAGAGAACATGCCCCTTACAAGAAACAGCCAGGCACAAACGAGAGAGCTGGCAGGGCGCGCAGTTCTGCTCTGGGATGGGTCAGGTGCAGAAGGAGTGCCTTCCCAACCATTCTCTTCAAGGTTCTTTGATCATCACCCCAAACCCATCTGGGATGAGGGGTCCCTGGTGGGAGTTTGGGTTGGGGATAGATCCTACTGGGACTGTTACAAGCACAGAGCTGGCCATGGTGGGGAGAAAGGCCTAGGCCCAGGACAGTGGTTCCCAGGGGCTTGAGACAAACCTCCAGGGAAAGCCTGGCTGTCTGAACTTCAGGACTCCTGCCTGGAAGGAGGAAAGTGGGGAGCAGCTCCCCTCACCCAGCCCTGCAGGCTTTGTGTGCTGCACAGCCTCCTGGTGAGGTGGGGGAGGGTGGGCAGAACAGCTGGTGGCCTCTGGTGTGGCTGGAGGTCCCCAGGGCTCGACCTGAAGAGTGTTCACGGGGTCAGCAGGAAGGGCCTCCACCCAGAGAGCCACTGCACATTAGCTCCCTAGGGAGGAGGCTTCGGGCAGCCCAGGCTCTTCCCAGGAGGTATTCATTCTCTTCTGGCCCTGGGGCAGCGCTGGCAGATGGCGTGAGGAGAGCTAGGGAGGGCCTTCCCGACAGCCCCCCAGCCAGCATCAGTGCTCCTTGTGGACTCAGCCATCTGTCCCAGCCCCAGACTGGGGCCTCTCACGCTGTGCACCTCTCTGCTGGCCCTGCCCCCACCTGCAGCCCCAAAGCCTGCTGCAGCCCTCCCACCCCTGCCCTCACCCAGAGGGACAGCCGCTAGCTGTGGGCTTTGGGTACCCATCTGGGGTCCCAGCAGATCTCAGGGGGCTGGGGTTTTCCCTTAAAAGGCCAACTGATCAAATATTCCCGGCTTAGCTCACTATCTACTCTCCCGCCAGACGCTTGCAAGCCACCACTTGTTCATTTATAGCGCAAACATTTATTGAGCGCCTATTTTGCCCCGAGTGGCTTCCACATCAGCGGGGAAGAAAGACAGCCAGGGGAGGGGGACACACCACACTCTGCCTCGCCCGGAGGTGGGTAGCCACGCCGAGTCCCCGGCCTGCCGCCGCCTTGCGCGTCGCGGGCCGCGCGGACCGCAGCCCCGCGCTCAGCCAGGCCCGCTCTGCGCGCCAAGCGAGACGCTGAAAAGCAGCGCTGGGCGGAGGCGGGTGCAAGAGGGGCAGAGCCGAGTCGGGGGAGGGAAGGGAAGTGGCTCGAAGCCCCCGGAGTTCGGGCATCCCGAGCGGTCAGAACGGAACGCTTTGGGGAGGCGTCTGGCGAGAAGGCTTCCGCGACGCGCGCGGCACTGCGGCAGCCGGGCCCAGGCGAGGTCGGCAGGGAGGAGGCGCCGGCTGGCCGTGACCTCGCAGGGGAGGGGGCTTGGCGCGCAGGCTCAGGGCGCCCCCGGCTCCCGCCGCCCCCCGCGCCCGGCCCTCTGCCGCCGCCGCCGCGCGCGCCAGCACAGGAAGGCTGCGGCCAGGAGCCCGAGGCCCGCGCCGAGCGCCGCCAGCGCCGAACCTTGGGCCAGGTCCAGGCGAGGTCCGCGCAGCGAGAAGGTGATGGCCGTGGCGGCGGCGCCGGCTAGCAGAGCCACGGCGCCGAACGGCAGGACGCAGCGCGGCCAGGAGCCCCCTGCGCCGCCGGTGGCCAAGAGCAGCGCGCGGAGAGCCCGGGGGGGCTCGAGGGCCTCGGCCGCGGGCGGGGGCTCGGCCGCGCTCATGCCTGCTACGCGGGGGCTGCGCTCCGGGTGGGTGTGGGCACTCCCTGCAGCCCCACTCGCCTCGCCACCTCGGAGCGGATTGGCCGGCGAGGCGGTGACGCCAGCAGGGCCGCCAGGGCCAGGAGGTCTTCGCTGCCGCCTCCAGGCGGGGTTGTGGAATGGGGTGGGCGGGCGCTCACCCGAAGCGGGTCTGCCTTCCCGGCTCTGGGGGCCTTGTGTTGGGACCCATCAAGACCGCTCCCCCTGTTATCTGCTGGAACCGCCCTCCCCGTGACGGCTCAGGTGTCCACAGCGGCCCGCAGGGCTGGCCCTGAAGAGGTGGGTCACTGAGTCAATAACCATCTGGGCTCCGCTACAGACGGAGAGGGAGCGCCTTCTGCCAATAGGTAAGGTGCACAGTAAACAAGCGAAGCAGTGGATGAAATAACTGCGGTGGAGACCAGCTGCTATGGAAGCGATTCTAGAGCAGCCCGGAACCGGTGGTGGTGGAGCTCGCCCTGCAGACAGGATTCCTCCAGATCCCAGCACCTGGGAGTAAGCTCTGGGGGCCGGTGTGCCCCAGGCCCCTCTCTCTTGCTCCTTCTCCTCAAGCTTCACTCCCCAGAGGCCCCTCAGTGCAGTGAGGGCCTCCGATTTTTCCCTTCCTACTTTGGTCTGTTACCTGGTCCCCAGCAGCTCCAAAGGCCTGGGACTCCATGTCCAAGGTTTCTGGCCTGTTGAACAGTGGGGCCCTTTACAAATAGTCTCCTGCAGGGTGGGGCCACCCGGAGGCTGCTTCAGCATCACCCAGTTCACGCCCCACACCTGCAGTGCTTCAGCAGGCTCGCAGGAGACCTGGCCTTCTCCAGGAGTTGCCGGCCTCCTGAGGCAGAAGCAGTGTTACTCTTCTCGCCCATCGCTGTCCACACAGGGGGCCACTGCCCAGCCCTGAGACTTGTACTTGGTTCACACAGGTGCTCACTAAAGGCTCACGACAGGGACACCACCGCCTGGCAGCCCTCCTCAGGGCCCAGGGCTGTGAAGCCTGTAACACCATCCTACTCATCTTCACCCCAGTGGTGATAACCACTGCCCAGAAAGGCGCTGGGGACGACACAGAGTCTTCAAGGATCATGCTGAAGGCCCACAGCAGCAAACAAGTCCCGATGGAAACCCAGAGGTGGTGACCTGGACCTCTACACTTTCCTGCCTTCCAGCAAAGTGGAAGGTGGAAAGTGGAAGTGGAAGGAATGGTGGTTCCTTCAGCAGGGGAGGGTGACGGGCCTGTTCCCTGAAGGGGACTCAGTCTGGGGCGCCCACAGCAGCCAGAGCGACAGCAGAGGGGGCGGGGGTGGACATGGGTGCCAGGAGAGATGGCTGTGGGCAGACAGCGGCCGCCCGCGCGGACACTGGCTCTCTGCTCTTTGGGTGAGCCCAGGACGCATCCAGGCACTTGTGGGGAGAGGTTTCAGGTGTACAAGGGCTAGAGCAAGCAGTGAGGCCCCGGGGCAGCCCACCTCGAGGGGCCCGGCCCCCTTCCTTCAGTACAAAATGGGTATGCCCATTCTTGGTAAATATACTTGATATGTGCTTGGTAAGTAAAAAACACAAAGTCCCACCTTGGTACGATTTAAAAATACATACTTTCTAAAGCAGTTTTAATGTCACACAAGTGGCTTATAAGTGTACAGCAAGAAGAAACAGAGGTAGCTAAGCAAAGTCCCCACAGCCTCTGTTTGCCCAAGCCTATGGAAGGCCAAGTAAAGCCAAACCCTGACCAGCAAATGTGAGGAAGGCCCTAAGTTCCCCAGGAAGAGCCGGGAGCAGTCCCCGCCGGGTGGAAACCTGGCTTCCCAAGGGGGCACAGGCCCCTCTGGGCCCCCCACTCACTGCACCAGTGAAAATGCCCTTGATGCCAATTCATTTAATTACTGAGTGGGGGTGTCTTGACAACAGTTGGGCTGGGGGCAGAGCCAGCCTGCCTTGTTGCGGGGCTCGGGGGCTGGAGTGGGCTGGGCCTCAGGGAGGGCTCAGTCGGTCAGCAGGCTCATCTTGCAGGACGGTGAGGAAGCGCTGGCCCCCCTCGCAGAGCAGGCAGTGTGCAGCCCGGCACAGCGCCAGCCAGGGACGCCCCAGGGGCTCCTGCTCGCTCAGCAGGGGGAGCAGCTCAGCCATTAGAACCTGGAGGTTGGTGAGGGCCAAAGGCTCAGGGGGGCCTGGAACATTTGGGGGGACCCAATCTAGGGCGGGAGTCAAGGCGCCACACTCGTCCCCACTCCGCCTCTCAAAGTTCCAGCACGCTCACACGTGCCCTCCCCACCTCCTTCCCTGGTGGATCTTGGAGGCTGAACCAAGTCCTCCCCATGGCCCAGTGCTCCTGAACACGCAGTGACCCATGCCCCGGAGTCTGGAAGTACCTTTTCCAGATGGACCTGCTGGTCCAGCATGGCCACCCGTAGCCTGAGGGCTGCCAGGGTCTGCAGCTCCTGGGTGCTGGAGTAGAGAAGCAGCTGGGGGCTCCACACTGGGTCTGCGCCTCCTCCACAGGGCAAGGCGGCCCTGGGGGGCCCCTCAGGCCATGGCCCCTGCGGCTGTTCCACCACCGCTGCAAGAACAGGGGACACCACCCCATGGGCAGCAGCCAGGGCTGTCTTTTCCAGGCTCCCGCTAGGGGTGCAAATTCCCCCCTTGCCTCCTGGGTAAAGCCCTGCTGTCCACGAACAACTCTCTTGCAACACCAAGCGTGTGCCAGGATCTCTGATTCTCACAAGAAACTTTCCCACTAAGTGGATAAATGCGCAAGCTACTTAGACTGGTGGGGTCTGTGTGTGGCCAAGGGGGCTGGAGCGGGGGTGCGGCACCGGCAGCTCCACAGCATAACTACGGGACACTCAGGATCCCGAAGGGGACATGGGAAGGGCCTGCCTGCCTGCCTCCACTCCCCTGGGGGTGCTGTTCAAGTCCCCACACCGCCCTGTCGCTAGAGGACTTTGACACTGACCAGGTTTTCCCAGTGGATCAGAGGTAAAGAACCCTCCTGCAATGCAGGAGACACCGGAGACTTCGTTAAGATCCCTGGGTTGGGAAGACCCCTGGAGAAGGAAATGCCATCCCACTCCAGTATTCCTGCCTGGAGAACCCCATGGACAGAGGAGCCTGGCGGGCTACAGTCAGTCCATAAGGTCCCAACTTAGCAGGCACACACGCACACAGTTCGGCTCGGGTTGGGGTGGGGGGGGTGGTGCGGGCAGGCCTCACCGGAGCGCAGCTCCTGCAGCTCTTGCAGCCTGTGCAGACACTGCCCTGCCAGGGCCTGCAGCCCCTCCAGGGTGAGCAGGCTGCGGTACTCCTGCGTCCAGTCCTTGGGGTCTACACGAGAGCCAGAGGTGGTCACAGGCCAGGTTCATGAGGGTCCTGAAGCCCTCCCTGTCCCGCCGGAGACCCGACTCAGGGCCACTAACCTGCCGTGAGCTCCTCCCTCATTCGAAGCCTCAGCATGGAGCAGGCCTTCTGTAGGCGCCCCACCTCTGCTGCGCTGAGCATGGAGCTGGGCAGGCCTGCCTGCAAGTGGGTCAGGGAAACTCCCCCATGGCCGGGCCCCTCCGCTCTCCCCCAGGGCTGGGTCCCAGTGTGGCTCTGGCCCTTCCTGGAGTGGCTCCTCCTCACACTCTAAACCAGGTTCAGAGCCAGAACCTCTGCGAGGATCCCACCCCCGCAAGGATACGGCTGTCTGCATTTTCTGGAGGAACTGGGTTTTGGCGGTGGCAGCAGCAGCATCCACAGAATCCCTGGTCTGCATCGAGCTGAGCTGGGCCCACAGGCTGGATGCACACATGGGCAGCCCGCAAACCAGAGAGCAACATGTGATGATGCCAGCCAGCGGGCTGGGGCCCTGGGAAGTAGGCGAAGCCAAGGGGAGGGGCCCAGGGAACTGAGGGGACACTGCTCATGGAAAGGGGACAGAGCTGACCAAGGAAAAGGGGAGAGAAGCCAGCACTGACTGGAACCCAGAGCTCTGGGCGCTGGTTCCATACCCAGCACAGCGGGTACACCTGAAAACACCACCTGGCACCACCTGGCTTAACCCCTACGGCACTTCCACAGCCTGGGGCCTGGGGGCACCTGGCGCCCTGCTCAAGGCCTCACAGTGGAGAGGCTGAGCTGGGTCCGTGAGAGCAGTCCTAGGGCAGCAGGCTCTCTGGATGTGAGAGTGTCACCTCCCAGGAAAGGAAGCTGAGGGGCCCGCAGGCCAAGCCTCCGCCTCCCTGCTCTCCCACCCCGCACCCCCACGCCCCCCACTGCCACTCCCCTGGCTCCCCCTCCCCTCCCGGGGTCCCGCACCCCCACCAGCCTCACCTAGCATTCCGGGAAGCCGCCTTCCTGAAGGCCTCTGGCAGCCGCAGTAAGGCCCTGTTGGGAAGCTGGCGCTCAGAGCAGCTCTGTCCCACTCCGGAGGCTGCAGGCCCCGCTCCCCACTCAGAGCCCAATGAGGGGTGAGGCTCTCCCAGCCCTCAGAGAGGGCTTCCAGAGTGACCACGGGAGCCAGCCCAGCTGGGGTCCACCTGGCAGAGAGGAGGGCAGAGCCCAGGCCATCTCCAGAGCATCTGGAGCCCCCGGGCTGGGTAGATAAGTGCACAGGGCACAGGAACAGCCAGGGAGCAGAGAGGGACAGGCCCCAGTACGTCAAACATGGCACCGTCACCGCCAACAGTTCCACCTACCAACTTCCGGGCTGGGGATTCATGGGGTGACATCCTGGGGCTCCCCAGGCCCATACCCACTCAGTGCTGGGCCCTCCCTGTCATCCCAAATCTAGCCTTCTACAGCTGCCCAGGATCTGATCAGGCAGACAGTAGCTCCTCTAGGGAATGTCTGCTGGGGAACTCACCCCTTATCCTTGAGCGTAAAAGCTTCTGGAACCTGAGAAGCAGCCTGGGGGACAATCTGCTGGTCCCTGAGGCCTGCTTCAGGCTTGTTGGCTCCGGCCCCCTGCCCCATATGGGCGCCATCTCCCACCAACAGAAGCCTGCGCCCAGGGAGGTCCTTTGCGGGCACCCAGGGGTGGTGGACACCCCTGGGGGGTTTTGTCTCAGGTGCACGGCTGCCAGTGCAACGTGAGGTGCTGGGTGGGGCAGAGGCTTTGGTGGCAGTGGAAGCAGACCCAGACTTCAGGCTGCGGGCCTTGACTCCTTCTCCAGCCTTAGAGAGGCCTTTTCGCACTCGTACTGCCTTCTCCAGTGCCTGGGTCAGAAGCTCCAGCTCCTTGAGGTCTTGGGGGCTGGGTGGGCATGCTGTGAAAGCGGAGAGTCAGGTAGAGGCCCCTGATCACTGCCAGCCAGAAGACAGGCAGGGGACGGCACCTGCAGAAGGTGGGGGGCTGAGGTTTACCTGAAGATGGGGCCTCTTTATTAATTTCTGACCCTGGGGTTGGCTCCGGAGCTGGGGTCTCGGCTGGTTCCCTGCAAGGACACAGGGCAGCCGTGGCAAGGCCAGAGCCCAACAGATCCCCATGATCGCCTGGCCTAGGAGCGGGCGCCCCGTTCTCAGGCCCTCAGGAAAAGCGAGGGGTACTGGCAGCCCGCAACTCGGAAGTGAGTGCTGAGCCCAGCCTCCCGGCCCGGGGCTCCAAGCAAGGTTCTGACGGCCCGAAGGCTGCCTAGCCGGGTGATCCCGGGGTCGCGTACCAGACCCGCAGCAGCCGCCGGGAGACTCGCAGGCTCTGCTCCAGCTGCCGTTGTCGCTCGGCGCAGGAGTCCAGGGCGTCCCGCAGCTCGGCCACCAGCCTGGGAAGGAAGCACCGGAGGTTCAGCGCCCGGCCGGCCTCGGGCCGCGGCGGCCCCCGCCCCCGCAACTCCAGCGGCGCGGGACCCACCGGCGCGAGCACTCCGCAGGCAGCATACAAGCGGTCTAAGTCTTCGCGACCTGCCGCCGCCGGGAGACCCCGCCGCTTCCGGGCTAGAAGACCGCCCCTTCCGGCCGGGCTGCCCAATCCCGGGCCCAGCGCCAGGCCCCGCCTTCCCCGATGACGACCCCGCCTCTAGCCCCGCCCCTTGGCCGGAGGTCCGAGCAGAGACCAGCTCCGATCCCCGCCCGGGGGCAGCGGAGCGAGCTGGGGGAGGACGCGCAGTTGTGGTTTGGATAACGGGGTAGATGGAGGCTCCTGTGGTCCCTTAACGGTCGGCTTCGTCTTTGCATCAAGGGCCCTCTAAAGCAGGACCCTGGGACCTTGCTGACCCCGGGGCACCTAGCACAGGGCCGGGCACGCGGAAGGACCCATAGGTATTTACTGCTGTGGCTGGAGGTGAGGATGACGTGTTTGTCGGGAGCAGGGGCAAGGCAGGAGTGTGCACTTGTGGACACGCTGACGAGGTGATGACATCCGGGAGTGGGCACCTCGGCAGAGGGGGAGGAGGCCCAGGAGCCAGACATGGGCACGAGGACCAGTGGGGCTGAGCAGGCTGGTCCCTGGCGGGGCAGGCGTGCCTGGATGGGACCAGCTGAGGGGGAGCTGGAGCGCAGAGCAGTGGAGGGACAGCAGAGCCTGGTGTCACAGGAGCCTGTCCCAGGAGGGAGTGTCCTCGGGGGACACGTGGGCATGGGGGTGGTGGGGACAAATGCTGGCTGAGAGGAGTGATGCTGGCAGCAGGGTCCATTGTAATTGCATCTAACAAGAAAAAAGGATGAGTGCCAACCCCACAGGGGCCAAGAAATCTCAGGGGAGAGCAGGATGGAGGACAGACCTGGGAGGGGGTTTGTTTAAAGACAGAGGGGTGTCCATTTCATTGTTGCTAATAGGAAGGTGCCACAGCAGAGAACAGACGCAAAGGAGGGGAACTGAGGGTGCTGGGGCAAAAGGGGGAAGGGCTGAGCAGGACCCAAGCAGCCCTGGGACTGCTGTTAGGGTGGGAGCATCCATCAGCAGCAGCCTGTTTTCTTGCCCAGTATGGGGAGCCTGAAATGAGATTCTCAGTGAGAAAGGGGGGGAAGGGAGCAGACACAGGGAGACCCCACCCCCAAGTCAGGCGGTATTAGGTCCCCACCAGAGCGCGCTCCTTCTGCGGATGCAGGCCGGCCGGGAGAAAGCAGAGAACTTTTGGGTTTTGGTAAGGGGCCAAGGGGACAAGGCAGTTCAGACATGCATATCACTCAGCTACTATTATCCTCATCACATTTAATCCTCACAACACCCCTGTGAGGTAGGTACTGTCACCCCATCATACAGATGAGGAAACTGAGGCTCACACATGCCTAGGGGCACACAGTCGACAGGGAGGTATGCAGTCCCGATGCTGGGATTCCCTTACTCAACCACGGCCTTCCCAGGGTGGTCAGATTTGCCTACAGCAGCAAAAAAGATAGTTCCCACAGGGAGTCAAGAGCCCTGAAAAGCCTCTCCGGGCCAGCGTCTCCTGGTCCCTGTAGTTTTGGTTCAAGAGCATTTGGGGGACATTCCTGGCTAAGTGGTTCTTTCTGATGTTTCAAGAGGAAGCCAAAGCGACAGCAGGTGAGTGTGTTGGGTCAGCCCAGCAGGGGAGAGCGGTCAGGGTCATGATTCGCAGGAACTCACAGCAGGTCCAGCCTCACCCAGCAAGCCAGGCCTCTGGTCCATGCTTTTCCGTGTCTTGGTCACCTCAGATGTTACAAATGACATTTAATTTTTTCCTGGCTAACCTCTCTGGGAAAACTGGTTTCGCATACAGTGTCAGGAGAGCACTGAGGAGTTTGAATCAAATTTTCATTTTTCAGTTGAGCCTAAATAATGTTGAGAATTTTTAAAAATATAATACCTTCTATTTTTAATTTTTCTTTTGTTTTTATCCTAGAGGGATGAAGGATGGAAATAAAGACAGGGAAAGAAATGGCCTAGAAATTCAGTGCAGAGAGTGGGTCATGCAGATACCATCTGGTGGGGACACAGATGGACCATTGCAGGAGAAGGGACAGATTTTTAACAGGAGCTGAGAATATGGGAGGGAGCGAGCCTGTGACCGAGAATCAAGGCCCTTGAGCCCGGTGTTCACGCGCAGTCCACCACGGTGCCTGGGGCAGAGTTCCCCCATTGCAGGAGGCACCAGCCCATGAGGAAAGGAACGCATGCCCGAGGCAGGGCAGTGTGGGTGCAGGGATGGTGATGTGCTTAGGGCTGTCAGCTCTCCCGGGACCCCAGACCAAACAGATGGGGGGATGGGGAGCTGTGTCTGGACACTCGGGCCACATGTGTTCTCAGCTATGAAAGCTCAGTTCCTGGGGTGCGGGCAGGGGGGACGTTCGCCCAGGACGTGGGCTGAGTTTCCCAGAGGAAGCAAGACAAGACACAGGAGGGACAGAGACACAGGACTGACATGGCATGGCGTGACTGCTTCGAGGCTAAACTTCCCAAAGAGGAGGAGCTGAGTTTTCGTTGTGCTTTAGAGATTCTGAAGGCTCATGATGGGCTCCCCTGGAGAGAGAGTCCCTGCCCCCGGATCTCCTCTTGGGTCCCCATGCGAGGCCAGCGGGGATCCGCAGGGATCCGTCTCGTCCCCTGCCCCACACTAGCACAGCAAGCAGCCCCCCCCTCAGCAGATGTCCACTGCAGCACACGCTCCAACACACTCACAGCTTCAAGAAGCCCAAGTTCATGTCTTCCTCCTCCTCCTCGCTGTGGGCTGACAGGTTCTTCCTCTTCACCTGCTGTTGGGGAGCACAGCTCTCCCGGGGGCTGGGGGGGCGACACTGTAAACACGACTTCCGGGCGTGGTGGTGGCAGGGCTGTGTGTTCAAACTGCTGCCAGTGGGCAGCTCTGAGGTAGACCGGGGGGGCCCCCCTGAGGTGCGCCCAGAGTCTGTGGGACTCGCGCTGTTGACAGAGGAGTACCCCGACGTCGTGACATCCTTGCCCAGCCCCCACCTGCTGCACAGGGGGGGCTCCGGCCCTGGGGTCCGCAGCGCCTGGTGGCCTGGCACCAGCGCCTGTGTGTCCTGGGCCCCACACGCCTCCTCCGGGCAGGCCTCCTCGTCGCTGGACTCCTGGCAGCAGTGCTCCTCCGGACTCAGGTAGACCACGGTGACGTCGAGGACACCGCTGGGAGCCGTCACTGTGGGGGACGGGGAGACGTCAGGGTGAGCTTCGGCCCAGCCAGGACCCAGGGCAGCCCAGAGTCCCGTCTCAGCCACAGCTCCTCAAGCTCGCCGGTCAGTCCCCTTCCCTTGGCTTAAGAAGTCGAGGGTGAGGTGTGTCCTCCAAGCTTGGGGTGACACCCGTGTGACATGGGGAACAGGAAGAAAGGACAACAAATCATGGCCATCTAATACTTAATCCTGAGTGGACACCGAAACACACAATTAGAAAATCCATAGACATGGCCTCAAACTGGGCCCTCCAGTTCCCTTCCCTGTCTGCAGATTGCTGACAAGACATGGGGACAGAGCCTTGTGCGGCCTGTCCTGGAGGGATGCCCGAGGCACAGAACCCAGCAGGGGAGCGGGGGGCACATGGCACAGGATGTTCTAGAAAGATCTTGTGAACGCAGGTGGGTCTGTTCTGTCCCTGGCCCGTGCAGTCCTCCCGGCAGCACAGGTCTGGCCGGGCCACAGCCTGTTCTCCCTGTGGGCTGCAGCGCTGGGTGCTCTGCTCTCCCGGGCTCCTTGGACAGGAGCCCTCGCAGCCCCAGCTTGCCCCGCCCACTGCCCGCCGCGGCCTGGCACTCACCGTCGCCCTCCTTCTCGCCCTCGCTCTCCTGGTCGCCCTCGTAACCCGAGCAGTAGTCCAGGCTCCAGTCCAGGAAGCTGCCCAGCAGCGTCTCCTCCTGGCTGGACAGCTCGGCGGTGGGTGTGGTGACGAAGCTGCCCCTGTCCTCCTGGAGGCTGTTCTCCCGCTTCCTGAGGCAGGGGGCAGGTGGGAATACAGTCACAGGTGGCAGTGTCAGGGGGCCCAGCCTGGTCTCTGGCACGTGCCCGCCCCGCCCCGCCCCGTGTGCTGTGAGCACCCAGGAATGCCCTCGGAGGCTCGCAACAGATTCGCAGAGGTTGGGCCGGCAGCACAGTGAGGTCCCTGCTCATCTGGACTTTGTAGGATGCATAGGAGTTCTTTGGAGGGGGAGAGATGGAAGAGACGGGGTGAAGGGGATACGTAGCGGATGACGGGGACCAAGGGCCCCAGCCTCTCATCAGGGCATGGCTGGAGCGCTGGGGCAACACGTGGAGGGCCAGTGTGGCCCCGGTGGGGCTCCACCTGTGCTCAGGACCACCAAACCCACAGGGAGCTGGGCTGGAGCCACGCAGGGAAGAAGGCAGGGCTGCAGGCCGCCGGCCCAGCTTCCGTTTCCGGGGGATCCCCGAGGGCTGCAGGGGTCACACGGGAACCCAGCTGGGCCTGCGGGCTCACTCACCGCTTGGTCCTCCTCCCGGAGGGCGAGCTGAGGAAGGCGTGAATATCGCCTGCGCTGAGGAAGGGTGCAGGTTCCAGGCTCTCCTGTTTCACGCCCAGGGCAGCACACAGCTGGCCGTAGCTCAGCACCTGCAGGGCAGCCAGGGTCAGAGGGCGGGCGAGGCCCCGGGCGGGCGGGCCCGCCACCAGCACCCCTCGGTACCTCTTCCAGGCTGATCTCCTCGTAGCGCTTGTCCTCGAATCGCTGCTTGACGGCAGTGAGAGACACCTGCCTGTAGTCCTTGGGGGCGTCATCGTGGAAGCTACCGACAGAGGGACACGTGAGGGACCGCGGTGGGGAGGGGAGTGCTGGCACTGCCCCCAGGAGGCTCCACCTGCAGCCCCCGCTCAGACGGGAGAGGACCAGACGTCCTCGAAGCGGGCCCAGCACCACCGTGCAGACGCCTGGCAGTCCCTCGGTTAACCCGAGAGGCAGCTATGACCTGGCACCCACTCCCAGGTGTGTCCCCGAGAGGAAGGGGGGCAGAGGTCCCCACGGAGACCTGGACACAGTCGTCCACAGCAGCGGGGAGGCAGAAAACCCCCAAACGTACATCAGTGCACAGATGGAGAAATAAGACGGGGTCTCTCCGCCCAGGGGCTGCCTGCACAGTGGAGACACCGTGTAGGTGGGAAGCCGCTCACACCTACAGCCCTCACGGTGTGCAAGCCCGTGATGAAGCATCCAGAATAGGAAGGAGAGGAGTGTTGCTCGGTGAGGGGTGGTGGGGAGGGGACACCTGGAGGTATTAGGGAGGCAGGGCAGGGTTCTTCTGAGGGAGAAGATGTTCTCTGATTGATGGTGGTGATGCCTGCACAACTCTATACCAAAAGCCTATCAAATTGCACACTTAAAAAAAAGTTTCATTTGTAAATAAGTATTTCCAGTTTATCTGGATTGAAAAAACAAAAAAACCAGGGGAAGGTAGCAGGGAGGCAGAATCACCCAGCCCCTTGGGTGGGGGAAGGGGACTCCGAGGCAGCTTGGCCTGAGAAAGGAGGGGGTCCTGGGGGCTTCAGCGCACGCAGTGCGGGTGGGACCGAGTGGGAGGAGCAAGGCTGCCAGCCGGGGTGAGAGGAGAGGTGAAAGGCCGAGGGCCTGAGGCAGGCACGGCTGGCCTGTGCTCCGGCTGCAGTCTGCCAACGCCAGCCTCCTGCAGTGAGTTACTGCTGTCGTGGAGAGGCCGTTTTTCCTTATGCTCTACTGTCTGTGAGTTAGGTTTGGGTGGGGAGGAGCTGCTGCCCACACAGCAAACATTAAAAACGTGTGTGCTAAGCAACATGGCCCTGGGATTTCTAAACGCCAACCCTGAGACCCGCAGCTCATGGCCCAACAGCCCTCCTGTGATGTGAACCCCTCTGGACCCACGGTGTGGAGGACATACCCTGTGTGTGGGGCTCGCTTCCTTACACACTTACCACTTCTGATGAAGACTTAAGACACAGGGGATGAGGTCTTCACAGGAGAAGCCAGTGAGGTCCCACAACTGGGTGGTCCAGGGCTGCGCTGGGGAGGGAAGTGGGGGTCGTGGGGCCGCCTTGACGCCCACAGCCCTGGTGGCTCTGGAATAGAGCTTCCTAGGGCTCAGCGCTGAAAAGGCCCTGTGCCCAGGGCATGCATGCCCGCTGCACCCCGCGGGGGGAATACCAAGCCACCCCCAGACAAGGGCTCTTAGTCCATCCTGCTGCCTCCTCCTTGGGAGAGAAGAGCACGCCGCTTTGTCTCCCTCCCTCCCCCGGACCCGAGCACCAGCTCCTGACTCCCGGAGATCCTCGCCCACTGGCTCAGCCCAGCTCTGAGAGGCGGGAGGGAAGGACTGGCCGCTTACTCTGCCCATGCGTCAGCCTCGCCAGCAGCAGGGCGGCCGCAGCCAGGTGGGCTGGGGCGTAGGCAGCCAGGCTGGTGTGCAGCAGGGAGAGCTCGCAGAGGAAGCTGCACAGGTGCTGGGTTCTTGGTGCCATGGGGACCAGCGTCAGCAGGACATCCTTGTAATCGACCACGGTGGGGACCTGGGGGGACGGGGTGGTGGACATGGGGTCACAGCATGCAGAGGACCCTCTGCCCGCTCGTGGGGAGGCTAGAATGCAGACATGCTGCCCTCCTAGTGGTCAGCACGGCGCCAGGCACGCCGAGCGGCTGTGGCCTCACGCCCTCCTGGTCCCGGAGAGCTTCCCTGAGCAGAGAAGCCCAGAGCCACGCACGTGCCCTCTGCTCCTCCCACCCCCTGGCGCGACTCGGCTTCGATTCAGGAGGAAAGGCAAGCGGCCGCTTACCCGGATCTTCCCGTCCAGGGCCGAGACGACCTCGCCCATCATCCTCACCAGGTCCTCGTACTTGTACGTGTTGTCTGTGAGCCACACGGCCTCCCGGATCGTCAGGATCTCCTTGCTGATGAACCTGGAGTGCCAACAAGGGATCTGAGCTCACGCCCCTCAGTGGGCTTTAGGCTTCAGTGATGGGGTGGGGAGTCCAGCGAGTTGACCTGGCTGCCCTCAGCGGGTGAGGTTAACTGGAAAGGTCACTTGAGCCTGTCGGAGAGGCTGAGAGGCAGGGGTACGAGCGCCACAGGCCCACAGCAGTAGAGCGGCTGGGCTGCTGGGCACACAGGTGTTTCTGCAAAATCCAGCCACGAAGGGTGTGAGCGGCCAATTCTCTTAACCTCCCGACAGATGAGGGGTTGCCCTGCCCTGTGCCAGCCGCTCCGAAGCGAGCATGAACAGCTTTAACCCAGAAGGCAGGCGAGCCAGCAGAACCAGAGCCAGAGTCTGTCTGGAGCTCTGGACCTGGCCCGGGGTCGGGCCGAGGGACTCAGGCAGTCCCTAGGCAGGTGGTCACCCTGTTCTCTCCCCTCTCCCAGCGCCAGCTAGCAGGGTACACACTGGTCCGACAGTCTCTGAGGGCCCCTCCCCCCACCAGGGTGATGGGGGCCGAGCCCACAGCCCCTCGGTCACTCTGCAGCTCCCGCGGTGGCTTGGCTGAGAGGGCAGGGCGGTGGGGACCGTAGTCGCGGGGTAGGGTGTGACATCGAGGTGGGGGACACGAGCCTGTGCTCGGGCAGGTGCTGCTTTCAGAGTGGACAGAGGGATGTCTCAGCCCCTAAAAATCTTTTAAAGCGATTATCTCATGGCCGGTCCCCCGGTCCCTGTAACCATGCCATTTAGATCTGGGGAGGCTGGGGACCCATCTGTCAGTCCTCTCTGGTGACAAGACCCAGAGCTCCAGGTTCTGAGGCACATGTGAGAGGTGCCAGACCGCATGTGGCCTGTGCTCACCGGGCCTGAGCCCCGCTCCCTCCGTCTGTGGGCACCCTGCTTCCCTGGCCCCCAGGAAACCACAGCGTCCAGTTCCCATCAGGGCCACAGGACAGAGCTCGCCGCAGGCGTGGACCTGCTTGCCTCAGGGGCCATGGCAAGCAGCAGAGAGTAAGTCAGGGCCTCGGGCGCCTGCATGAGCTCATGAAGCAGATACACTACACCCCAGTGACACGCGCCTCTGGGTCACTGTGCCAAAGATCGAGCAGTCCTCCACAGCTGACACCACTGTGTGCAGCGAGCCTGCCCCTCACCCCCTAAGCCTTACAGACAGATACTGCCCGGGCGACAGCAGACCACATAGGAGAAAGCTGGTTTAAAACACACAAAAATGCAACATGTATGGTGGGACGTGCCACCCACGCTGTGTCCAAAGGCAAAACTGGGTGGAGAGGTGCTGGTTTTAGGAAGATGGACTTCCGTGAAACTTAAGACGGCTGACGGGAAGAGTCAGAACAGCCACCTCTGAGGAGCTCGCATCCTGTCCACGGGTAGGAGGGGGTGTGAACCTGGTTGGATGTGGGTCTCTGGACACGGGGCTGACAGCCTGACTCAGAAGGGCAGCCGACTGTGGCCTCCCTCATCTCCGTGTTGCCCTTAGGGGCCAGGGGAACAGGGTTCCTGCCCAAGCGAAGCCACCACATGGGATGAGCAGCAGCTGCCCGCGCACGGAGGGTCAGCCCTGCTGCCCCCGTGTGGGGAGGACCACCCACTCTGGGCACCCCTGAAATTAGAACCCCGTTTTCATGAGGTGGGGCGCCAAAGGCCTGTTCATCCCACTGAGAAGCCAGCCTGTGACCTGGGCAGGGCCGGCCGGGGGTTTCTCACCGGGTGCAGATGACCATGCAGGCGATGCCCAGCAGCTGCAGCCGGTACCGGGGCACCAGCCGCCTCCGCAGGTACCGGTCCACGCACTCCACAGTCAGGTGGAGACACAGGCTCGAGAAGTCCTTCATGGTTGCGACCTCCACCAGCCAGTCGATGAGGATGTACCTGTGGGAAGAGTGCTGCCCCTGAACACCAGGCAGAGCCTCTGTGGGGCCCCGAACCTCACGGGGTCCTGTCTCCCAGTCCCACCCAGCCATCCATCCCAAGGGGTGAGCGGTCACTTCAGGCGTCATGGGCTTATGCCGGCAGCTGTCCGAGGGGCTGGGGGCCCCACCACTCCTGACTTCGTTCCTGGGAGGCAGGTGGGCACACACATGTGGACCCTGCCCACCCCCACCCTGGGGCCCCCTGGCACTGGATGAGCCTGGACCATAACTTATAAGTGGGCAGAGCGGGTCTGCTCTGGAGACTGGGGACGGGTCACAGGTCAAAGGTTACTGTCCTGGAAACCTGTCTCCTCCCTGAGGAACTCTCACCGTGGGGTCATTTGTCACAACCCACTGCGGTTGAGCAAAGAGCCAGGAACGTAGCCCAAGCAGGATGCACTGAGCCCAGGCGCTCGAGCTCTCAGCCAACCACAGGCTCTCAGGCAACCACAACAGAGGGCTCGGGCTGCAGAGCTAGCAGACACAGGGTCCCTCCTCCTCAATGGCGCCAAGGCCAAGCCGGGACACTGACGTCACAGGGGACACTGCACGCAGCGGCAAGGATGCCCGGACGGGGTGGACAAAGGAGAGGAGACGGGAGAAAGGAAGCCAGAGAGATGAGCCGTGATGGTGAGGGGCTCTGTGCAGCCAGACAGGAGTGTGTTTCTCAGGCAGAGGGAAGATGCACGGTGGTGAGGGCAGAGTGAGCAGGGGAGCGGAGGGGGAAGCCAGGAGGAGCGCCCAGGGGTGTGAGGGTCACACCAGCCACGACTGGGAGCAGAGGACAATGCTCCCTGCCCGTTTACCCTAGGTAAACACAATGATCTGACAAAAACCGACCAACCGAACCATATACTTTAAAGTGGTTAAACCTGAAACTAATGTTGGAAATCAATTATAACTCAACTAAAGAAAAGGAAAAAGTCGGCTGTTGTCTGACATGGATGAAAACAGTCAGATGCTCAACTTGGGGCTGAAATAATATTATTTCAATAAACCTACTTTAGCTCTTGAAAAACATAAAAGGTTAAAATTTATGTTAACCCTCACTCCCAACACACAAAAAGAATAGCAAGTGTCCCCCCACCAAAAAAAGGGCAGACTGGGAGGGTACAAGGTGGGGGGGGCACCGCCAGTGCCGGTCCAGGACTCAGGAGCACAGCGGCTTGGGACTCCCCTGGTGGCCCAGTGGCTGAGACTCCGAGCTCCCAACCTCCCAGTGCAGGGGGCCTGGGTTCGATCCCTGGTCGGGGAACTAGATCCCACATGCTGCAACTAAGAGATCCTGCGTGCTGCAACTAAGACCTGGTGCAGCCAGATAAATTAATTAAAAAGAAAAAAAAGGCACAGCAGCTTGGTGACATTTAACGTGGGAGCAGGGGACACTGCAGCCCGGCTGTGAGCGGAGACCTAGCAGCACAGCCAGGGCCTGCCCGTCATACATCTAAAACGCACTTGAAATCCCTAGCATGAGCTTAAACAATTATTCACATTTTCCACTTTGCTTTCTAACATGCTCTGTGATTGTAACAGTGTGTCATCTCCAAACTTCAGAGGAGAAGGGACTTGTGGGAAGAAGCAGGTCACGGGGTTCTGAGGCTGCAGGCCCCCACGTCCCCCGCTGACGCTGATGCTCGTGAGTATGGGTTGGAAAGAAAAGCTTGGTTTTTCTGGCATCATTTTAGAAAGATGTTTAAAGTGGTTTAACACTTTCTGAGGCCTAAAAAGGGAAACTGGAGAGAACAGACACTCCTATGGGAATTTTTTTTTTCCCCAAAGCCCTAGATAACTCGGGCATTACTGGTTTTAGAAAACACACACACACACTCACACACACGGGGATCCCAGGGGGGCTGACGACACAGCGGGCCTGTCACAGGACCTCGTCACCGTGGGCAGTTCGGGCCCCTTACCTCATTGTGTCATTGAGCCCCTTCTGGACAGAGAAGACCCTCTGCTTATTGACAGCGTGGGAGGCCTGGAACAACTGGCAGACTATCTCGCTGGGGGCTTTTGCTTCCAATCCGAGCTGGTGTCCGTGTGCACAGGCTTTGGCTAGAGACAGCTGTGGGCAGAAGAGTCGCGGGGTGAGCAGGGGCCAGGCCCTTCCTGTCTGTCAACACCCTGGGCTCCTTACACCCTCTAAGCCGTTGGAGCAGGAGGGTCACGATTTTACTTACGCTTTTGGAGGTAACTAGTAAGTCACAGCAGAGCGTTTAAAAGGGACAAAAGGTACGGAACAGGTCAGCCCCTTCTTGCCCCGTCCTTCCTCTGAGGGGCTTTCTGTAGGCTTTGTCCCCTGGGGGGCCGCCGCTGTGCAGGCTTCTTGCCCTGTCCTTCTTCTGAAGGGGTTTCTGTAGGCTTTGTTGCCTGGGGGGCCGCTGCTGCGCAGGCTTGTGTGCCTTCTGCTCCTGTGGCCGACCCCCAGGCGCTGCCTGTGCCGTGACACTTTCTGGAAGGCCTGCTTGGATTGCCACCCCCCTCACAGAACACCGAAGGCTATCTTATCACATCTTGGCTGGCACAAACTGCTCTCCTTGAGAATGTTTATTTTCAGAAGTTACTAGCTAGACACTCAGAAGCAAAGAATACGTGTGTGTGATCTGCTCGTGGGATCAGCCATGACCTCTCTAAATGGGCGCCTTTCCGATGAGCAGTGAGGTCAAACCTGCCCCATGTTTTGATGGCTTGTATTTACTTCCTTGTTTCTGAGCATACTGAGGCCCCCCATGTACTTCCATGGGCCTCACTGTTCTTACTGATTAGGCTGACCTTAGAAACACACTGTTGATTGTTACATTTCTTGTAAACGTGCTGCGTGCCTTTCTGGACACAAATGTCATAGTGGCCTGTGATGTGTCAGGTGGGCATCCCTGCTGGGGATTTTGTCACGAGTTTTTAAGGGCCAGTGACTGAAGCCCCAACTTGGTGGGGTCACAGGCACCAGCTTGGCCAAGGGGGACTTCCTCTGATTTGTCTGGAAATAGTGACTTCCTTACAGCTGCACAGGGACAGTGTCTGGTGAACGCCAACTACAAGCCTCCAACGTCCAGTTCCAACGCTGGACAACCTGGTGAAGGGTTGGATACTGGAAAGAGGATAGCGTTCCTCATGCCAATCTGTTCTAAGGAGCCTCAGGTCCCGCTGCCAAGATGGTGTCCCCACAGGCCAGCTTTAGGGAGCTGTCCACACTCTGACAGAAGCTGTGGTTAGTCCACAGCACATAGGAATGACGAGGCTGGCTGTCTTCGGTGCCATGGGCAAAGCGTTCCCAGGCTGCCCTCCCTGCACACCTCAGAGCTGACCGCCCTCACAGTTGCCCCACCATGACCCCCACCCCCGCCCCCCACAGAAGCCTGGCAGCCCCACCCTGGGGTCCCAGAGAGGAGGCATTGAGACGAAGCTGGCTCCCAGCTCACCTGCGCTTCCCAGCAGCCTTTGGCAGCAAAGTCCCTGAGCTTCCGGAAGCTGTGGAGGCACCGTCCGGGGTCCAGCATCTGTCAGTGTGAGATGCCCTTACATGGGCGTGTCTCTGGGGAACTCAGAACCAACCCCTGGGGTTCTTCAGTGTTCCTCCAAGACCCCCAGAGGGGCCCCGGCTGGGCCTTCCTTCTGTCCCTTCCTCCCCTGAGTGGTGGTGGTCGTTCCCAGGGTAGAGCTGAGGGCAGCCCTGGGGGCCCCAGGAGGACCCCCTGCGCTGGCAGACCCTTGTCCTGGGCTGCTGAGACCGTGCCTCTGGCCAGTGTCACCCACACTCTCCCAGACCTGGGCCCACTCACGTCCATCCGCCTGTCACTCTCCCAGAGGAGGTATGAGCTGGTCAGACACCCCTGGTTAGCGGACTCTTCAAACAGCTTCCGGGCCTGCTTCTGTTTCTCTTCATCCTAGAATAAGTAGCCACAAATGCAGCGCTCAACTTTAATAAAACGGGTTAACTAAATTAGCGGAGAAACAACTTCCCTGAAGATACGCGATGTGAGAACCGAGGTAGCCCTTGGGCCCTGCCTCCTCCTGCCGGGGCCACAGGGTGACGGAGGTGGGGGGTGGTGGAAATCCCCAAGGCCCTCCAGCTCCTCGCTCACACCCCGGGTCTCTCCCTGCTGTGGTCAGAGTGGTCAGAGCGCCTGTTGCCAGAGGCCACCGCCCTCCCCGAACTGCCCTGGGGGGCTTTTCACGCTAAGTGGAGACCTCCTGTGAGGAGGCGGAGGGAGCCGCCGGAGCGGGCTGGGAAGCACGCAGGCCCATCCTGCCCATCAGACCCTTTGGCTCCACCGGCCACACAGACAGGGCTCCTCTCGGCTGGGAGACCTGGGGGCCTCCTCCCGCGGCCTCTCTTGAGTGTCCCAGTCCTCGCTGCTTGCAGCTGCCGGAGAGGCGAGCAGCACAGAGCTGCAGACCCATTGTGCCCAGTGCCCACCCGGGCCAGGATGCCGAGCAGCACGGGGGCGGGTGAGGGGACTCACCTCGAAGAGACTCAGCACCCTCCCCAGGCAGTGCAGTATGGACGCCCTGTGGGTCTAGAGAAGGAAGGGTGACTGTCGGTGGGGAACTTCCTGGGGCCCCCCTCGATCCCCGCCGCACCCACTGTGCAGGTCCTCCCCCCGTGCAGGTCCTCCCCCTGCCTGCCTCGACTCCAGGACTCCACCAACCGCGTCACGGAGCCTCTGGCCATCCTTCTCCGTGGGCACCCCGTCTGCAGCCCCGCCCCACCCCCAGGCCCCCAACCCTGGCTCTGACGTCTCCCCGCCTGCTGGTTGTTTGCAGATGCTCCCATATTTGCACTGTTTTCGAAGCCTCCGCTCCCCCAAGTCCCTGACTTCACACGGTCCACAGCATCTCCCCTCAGGGCTGTCTCATCTCCTGGGACCCTGTGGGGTGCCCCACCCACACCCCGGGCTGGGACTCACTTTCTGCAGCTGGCACTCCGCCCTGAGGCTCTCATGAACCACGGCCTTGCAGCAGCTCCCAGACACCGACCAAGGCGGGCGGATGAAGAGCCAGATGAAGGGCGCGGCGCCCATGTTCAGCCGCTCAGCCAGGCTGAAGTAGCGAGAGGCCCTCAGGCCGTTCACTTCTGCCCGGGCCTCGTCAGACACCGACACTGCAGAGACAGACAGAGCGAGCCGGGATGTCTTAGGGGGCGGGCACAGCAGTTTCCCCGAGTCCTTACAGAAAGTCTAGGGCCTTAGGCTGCTGCCATGCGAGGTTGCTGGTGTTTTAGGGCAGAAGAGTGGGGATGGGGGCTCCATGCTTTTCTTCCTGTGTCCCGTGAACCAAGTGCCCTGTGGCTCCTCCCACAGCCTGGAGTCTGAAAATCCAGGAAGGTGCCCCCCATCCCCCACCCCATGGAGGGATCACCCTCCTGTGGGCAACTGCCGCCCAGTCCCCAGTTAACGGGGATTTCTTTCTGGGGTGACAAGAACATTTCAAAACGAGTGGTGTTGGTCGCACAGCTCTGTGAAGACACCGACTGGGCTGTACACCTGGACAGGTGAGCTGAACGGTGGGAATTCTCTGGGCAATGCCGGATGATGGGATGATCAGATGACGGGAGGGTGGGCACAGGACGGCTCATTGTCTCCACATCAACAGTCCAGTCAACCATGACTGGGGCGACCTCTCAGCAAGATGCCAGGTCTTTTAGAAGCAGATAAATGGCGGAGGTACTCAAGACTTTATGCGTTTGGGAGCTGGGACAGGACGAGGTGCAGGCTCATTCCTTAGTGAGCCCAGCAGACCGGCAGGAGTCAGGATAGAGGGTCATATCAGGCTCTTTTGAGGAGCACCTGCCCCTGGGGGTGAAGGAATCTAGGTACCAGGTTGGCTTTGGCCTGCTTGAACTTGCCTCCCGCCGAGGGCCTTGGCTCCCTCCCTGTGTTACTGACACCAGGCATCAGGCATGCTGTGACAGCCACCCCCAAGTCCCTCAGACGAGCTGTGGCCAAGGAGAGGAGCTGGGGTCTACTCGTGGGCTACACTGTTAACTAGGGAGCCAGGAGACCTGGCTCGCCTGAGAAGCTCCCATTCTGAGTCTCTGCTCAGAGCCACTCGTTGTCAATCGAAATTAAAGGCTCGTGAAGTAAGAGGTAACCCCCCCGACCTATAGAATCGAAGCTCATCAATGGGTCCCTGAGCAGGACACCTCTCTGACACAGCTCCCAAGATACAACGGTGCACAGCCAGACCCGGCGAGAGCAGCGACTGAACTGCGAACACGGGCAAGGGCTTATGTGAGTTCTATTTTTCTTTTTTTTTCTGACTGCAGTGTACGGTATGTGGGATCTTAGTTCCTCAACCAGGGATTGAACCTATGCCCCCTGTAGTGGAAGCTCGGAGTCTTAACCCTGGACCACCAGGGAGTCCCTAGCGCTCGTTCTAAGGTGTCAGCACCAAGCGGGGCAAGGCCAGCCCCAGACCCGGCAGCACTTACAGCCTTCGTTGTACAGGTAGGCAATGCCCAGCTTCACGGCAGCTTCAAAGTTCCCTTTCTCAGCAGCCCTGGAACAACAGGAACATGGAACACTGCATGATTTTATTCTATTAAGGTTATGTTCTACCACAGCACCTGAAACTACAGTACTTACTTTCTGAACAGAAACTGTTTTCTGGTAATGCGACTAAACATCTATTATCCATGACACGCTACAACACGGATAAGCCTTAAAAACATGCTTACGTGAAAGAAGACAGTCACAACGGTGTATGACCCCACTCGTATGAGATGCCCAGGACAGGCAAATACATCGAGACAGGCAGTAGGTGCGAGGTTGTCTAGGGTCTGGATTACTATTGGGAAGATAGGGAGAGACTGCCAACGGTTATGCGGCTTCATCCAGGGGTCATGAGATGGTCCTAAAGTCAGACAGTGTGGATGACTGCACAATGCTTTGAATATATTAAAAACCACTTGATCAGTACACTCTAAGTGGGTGGGCTGTATGGTTCGTGGACTATGTCTCAGGCAGCCTGCCTGTGACCATGGGCACACTGTGCGGCTCCTGGCCCCTCTGGCTCTTCCTCCAGGTCTGTCAGAGGGGGTGGGATCAGCCAGGGAATGTAATGCACTAGGATTCAAACCACATGGTCCTGACCAAAGTAAGAGAAATAAGAAGTTTCCATGTGCAGGTGACCTGCGTCTGAGCCACACAGGATGGGTCACAGCCGAAGCAGACCTTCCGGAAGCACCACTGTGACTAATGAGTGGCAGGTCTGAGCTGGGGGTGCAGATGACCCAGGACCATGCTGGAAGTCATGTGACTCAGTGGGTGAGGTCTACACGCTCAGTCACTCCCTGGGGAATATGGTGTTGGAAGGGGACTACGAGCACAAGGAAAATTGCGGCCAGGTCCAGCCCTGAGACAGACTGGCATGGTGGAGAAGGCCAGGAGCAAGAGGAAGCCCGGCTGCTCTCGGGTGCAGATACCTTTCAAAGAGCTTCAGGTTCCCTGGAGAAGGCCACAGCTCCTGGAAGCTGGCGCATGCCCACACGCTGGCATGGTTGTCCACCAGGTACTTCAGGTGGGAATGCACCTGAGGAACAACGGGAGTGGTGTGGAGGGTTATCAAGGGGCTACAGGGAAGCCCCGCTTCTGGAGCTCTTGAAGACAGGGGTAGACAGGCGTAGGGTCTCCTGTCTCCCTCCAACCCTACCAGTAAGGCCTCCTGGGCTCTGTGTATCAAACTAACTAGCAGTTGCTTTGAACAGAGAAAAGAAATCAGACACAACTTTCTCTGTGGTTCTAAAGGTGGGGACAGGTCCTGGAAGTGGGGGTAAGCACAGGCTGAGAAACGGGATATAATGCTATATACCGGCAATGACCAGGAAAACCAACTCTGAGGCTAACGGGTAGGTCAGAAATCTGTTCTGAGCTCCTCTACTTAGAGTTTTGTTAGTGGCAGCACAGCTGGAACCTGGGCTGTCAACGGGGGCACTCAGAAAAACTGAAATACATGACAGCGGCCTCAGGCGGGACCTCTACCCTGGGTGAGGCAGGCAGTGTCCAGGGGCCCTGAGCGCAGGCAAGCATTTTAAGTGCAAAAGCTCCCACTGCCATTGGAAATGGCACCTGCAGATGTTATGAACACAATGGAGGCAGGTTTGGGAGTCAGACAGATGGGTTCTCGTGGGTGTTCCCCCACTAATTTGCTGGATGCCCTTGGTTAAGTGGCTCAGGGTGAGGCTGCAGTTCTGATATCTGCACAATAAGGCCCAGAGTCCCTTTCAGCACTGGATATTATTTGGGATTTGTCCTCATAAGGGCTTCCCTGGTGACTCAGATGGTAAAGAATCTGCCTGCAATGCAGGAGGCCAGGGTTCAATCCCTGGGTCAGGACGATCCCCTGGAGAAGGAAATGGCTACCCACTCTAGTATTCTTGCCTGGAGAATCCCATGGACAGAGGAGCCTGGTGGGCTACAGTCCATGGGATCACAGAGTTGAACACAACTGAACAACTAACACTTCTACTTCACGCCATCCTCAAGAACATCTCTTTTCCTTCTTAATACTGTCCCATATCTTGAGGGATTCAAATTTCACTGCCAGGAAAAGGTACTTTCTCTGTTAAAATAAACACTGCAAAGAGCAGACTCAACAGGTGTCCTCTGTTTTCGTTTTCCTGTCATCAGAACAACCTCAAATGTCTATTACCAACATCACCATTGTGGATCATCGACCCTCATCGGTAGCCAGAGTTTTTGTTCTGACATTTGAGACATGAAGCCTTCGTGGTAAAACCAACAATGCCAGGGCTGACACTGTGCTCATCTGACAACTTACAGCTCGGACAGCAAGGATGTCTCCAACAGAAAGCCATTTCAGGATATGAAAGAGCGCATCTTCAGGGAGATTCAAGATTGTGAGGTTTCGAGGTCTCCTTCTTATTCTCCGCTTTGAAGGATAACAGAAACACTTGGCACACCTACAGTGGATCACTTAAGAAAAAAAATTGGAATGGTTTAAGTGATGTGTTGGAAATGAATTGTGCTGATATGAAAAGTTACATCTGAACATGTTTTAACAGTTACTGGTCCTCTGCCCCAGCCATAGTTACAGTCCCGAAGATTAAATAAAGAAGTGGTAGTGGTATAAGAGACATGTTCATTCATTCAAATTATTCGATAAACGTTTATGGTGAGTAGTAATCATGTAAGCTGGCCATTGGGAAACCGTCTGACCCAGAGCCCAGATAACAAGGAAGAAAGGAAGAGCAGACGGTGTTGATGATGATTAGCCAGGGAGACGCCTGGACCCTAGCTGATTTCTTTGCTTCTATTTGCACACATCACTAAAACATGAAATGTTAATAAGGATTTGAACAATCAGGTTTTCGAGTTCAAATTCGGAGGGTCCGCCCTACAGAGAAGCCAAGGATGGACTTGGAGGGCAGGCCAGTCCCAGCTCTGTGGATGTCAGAGCTGTCCGGCCAGTTTCAGGGTCCTCTGAGACCCTGACAGGGGGTCCTTCCAACTTCAACTCCAGCAACTCTTTCCTCCCTCCAAGCAGAGGAGCTTGTGGCAGAAGGAGCCATCCCTGACGCTTCACCCGGTTCTTCATCCGCTCCTTCCTCCAGTCCCCACGGGAGATGGCTGCTCCACCACCGGCAAGCTCCCTGCTCAGGGCGTCTTCCTGCCCTCTCCCCTCGTTTCTCACCCGGGCTTCCCATCAGTAATTAACCTAATGCGAAAACCGAGCGCATACGCAGCTCGACCGATCCTCTCCTTTTGCCCCATTTTCCTTACTCCCTTGCCCTAGGCCAGCCACGGTATAACCACGGAAACCTCGGTGGTGCTCACGGCCCTGCACAGGTGGTGGTCCCCTCGCGCCGCTTTCTCGCGGAGCCGGGCGCCGCTGGGTATTTAAACCGCGCGCCGGATAGGCGCCGTCGGGACGATCCGAACCCCGGGCCGAAAGGCTCAAGCTGGCCCCACTCAGTCTGGAGGCCACTCCACCGCGCCCCGCGCCCCGCGCCCCGCGCTCACCGCCTCCGCTCCCCATAGCCGTCGCCGCTGCCGTGGCCGCCGCCGTCGCTGTAGCCGCCAGACCCGCCCGCGGGCCCAGAGCGCGCCTCCCGACGCAGGCGCAGACCCGCCCGCCTCCCGCCTGAGTTTTCAAACGCGCCCGGCTTTCCCATTGGCCCACCACCAGGGGCGCGCGCCACTACCCCTCCGGGCTCCGCCCAGAGCCACGCCTCCTCGGCATCGGGCGCCCGCGACTGGCTGCGCCAGGATGCGAATTCGAACGCCGGCTGTTGATTGGTGGAGCCTGCGCGGCCGCCCCGCCTCCCAGGCACGGGCTGGGGTCTGAAGGAGCGCGGCTCCCGGGCAGCAGGCAGTGGAATTCCTGGGTCCGCTCCGGCCCGCGTTTACCTGCCCTATTCTGGGATTTGGCCTTGCCCCTGAGTCGGCGGCAGAGGTCCCGGCGACCGGCCCCATGGCGCACAGTGGGTTGTCAGTGAAAGTCTGAGCGGACCGGCCGCGCCTCCGAGCCCGGGGTCTTTGAGCGCGGACCCCGACGCGGTCTTCGCCCTGCGTGGAGGCAGGCGAGTGGGCGCCCGCGGGAGGCACCTCACCGAGGCTGCCCCCTGACCTTAGTGGCCCGCACCCTGAGGCCGCAGGCCCTGCTTCCCGTCCTTGCTTCAGGCGAGGAGACCCTTGGTTCTGTGCCGCGTCGCTGTTGGCATAGATCGCAGGGCAGAAACACACCTGGGTGACTAACTCATCCAGCATGTCTGACTCCTTCCCTTGAAACGTGGCTCACCCTGGACCCCTCCTCCATCCCTCCCAGGGTAAGCCCTCAGCATGTCACCCGGACCTTGTCAGTCCTCAGTATCTCCTCGCGGTCAATTGGGAGCCCACTAAAACAGAAGAGCATGCCTGCTTGCTTCAGTGGCTTCAACATTCTGTTCACCCAGGTATTAGGCAGTGCCCACCCAGCCTTGTCTTTCAGGAACCAGCTCACATCCCACCTCCTCTGTGAGACATTCTGACAAGGAAAGAAATGCAACTTCTGAGAGAAGTGCTTGATGGCCAAGGACACAGTGGTTTTCCCCAGAGACACCAGGGAATCTGGGTCAAGGCTGTCTTCTTACCCTCTTCCCAAGGCCTCAAAACTGTGCTCTGTCCCCCCACCCCTCACGCTGCTCTCTGAACTCCATCAGGGTACTGGTTCTGTGCTCAGCAGCTGCACACACACAGGAGCCAAGATGCCAAGCCTCCAAGCCAGTCTGGAGTAGGAGACAAGTGAACAGATGATCACAGCGCGGCTATGAGGCCCTGGAAGCAGGGGTGAGGAGGTGGGGGTAGTGTGTGCAGAAGAGGAGTGGGTAGAGCAAAGCAAGCCTGGGGCCTGCTCCACACCAGAGGAGGGGCGAGTCCTCCAGGCCGGAAGGCTTTCAGCCTTCCTCATAGACCTGTGTTCCCACTGGCTACAGTTTCCTGTTTGGTACTTTTTGTCCTCCCCCTGCACTGTTACTTTGTCGCTGGACTCCTCCAGGCAGAGGCCCACACTCTGAGCAGTCACAGGAAAGAGCGGTGGGTGTGCAGCCGGACGTGGGGGTGGAAAGTGGGGCTAGGGACGGCAGACACCACACTCCTTCCTGGAACTTGGCTTAGAAGGGAGAGAGAGGGCTACCTGCAAAGGAGCCCAGCGGGGCTTGTGAGAGGGGCTGGCGTGACCACACTGGAGAAAGAAGCTGTGTGCTTCTTGGAGAAGGGCCCTCGTGATAAAGGTGCAGGGCCACACCCATGCACACTCAGGCTTGATGGTCCCAGCTCACAGCCTTCGCTCACCGCCGCTCATGCCTGAGTTGCATCAGAACACAGATTGCTGGACCTCACCCCTCAAATTTCTAATTCAGCGATGCTGGGGTGGAGCGCAAGAACCCACATTTCTAACAAGTTTCTGAAGAGGTGGATGCTTCCAGCCAGGAACCCCACTTGAGAACTTCTGCCTGAGGTGAATCCTGGCTCTGCCATCAGCTGACCATGGAAAGTTGCTGGATATCTCTAGGTCTCAGCTTACTCTTCCAGGCAATGGGGATAATGATTATGACTACATCACAGGTTGATGGAGGGCCACATACAGGTTAGGGTTAGTGTTACAGCCAGGGCAAAGAACAGATGGAGCCACACAAATTGAAATATTGAAATATTGGAAAATGGTGACTTAGGTTTGCAAACTTGTCCTACCTTCAGAACTATGGCCCTGGTACACCGTAGTCAGGGGCACGGCCCTGGTACACTGTGGTCAGGGGCATGGCCCTCTTAGACTGTGGTCAGGGGCACGGCCCTGTTATACTGTAATCAGGGTCATGGCCCTGTTTTACCGTAGTCAGGGGCATGGCCCTCTTAGACCATGGTCAGGAGCACGATCCTGTTATACTGTAGTTGGGCACGGCCCTGGTACACCGTGGTCAGGGGCGCAGCCCTCTTATACCATGGTCAGGGGTGTGGCCCTGGTACACTGTGGTCAGGAGCACGGCCCTGTTATACTGTAGTCAGAAACACAGCCCTGTTACACTCTAGTCAGGAGCACAGCCCTGTTATACTGTAGTCAGGAGCACGGCCCTCTTAGACCGTAGACAGGAGCATGGCCCTGTTATACTGTAGTCAGAAGCACAGCCCTGTTATACTCTAGTCAGGAGCACGGCCCTGTTACACTGTAGTCAGAAGCACAGCCCTGTTACACTGTAGTCAGAAGCAGGGCCCTCTTAGACCGAGGTCAGGAGCACGGCCCTGTTATACTGTAGTCAGGAGCACGGCCCTCTTAGACTGAGGTCAGGAGCACGGCCCTGTTATACTGTAGTCAGGAGCACGGCCCTCTTAGACCGAGGTCAGGAGCACGGCCCTGTTACAGTGTAGTCAAGAGCACAGCCCTCTTAGACCAAGGTCAGGAGCACGGCCCTGTTATTCTGTAGTCAGGAGCACAGCCCTCTTAGACCGAGGTCAGGAGCACAGCCCTGTTATACTGTAGTCAGGAGCACGGCCCTCTTAGACCGAGGTCAGGAGCACGGCCCTGTTACAGTGTAGTCAGGAGCACGGCCCTCTTAGACTGAGGTCAGGAGCACAGCCCTGTTATACTTGTAGTCAGGAGCATGGCCCTTTTAGACCGAGGTCAGGAGCACGGCCCTGTTATTCTGTAGTCAGGAGCACAGCCCTCTTAGACCGAGGTCAGGAGCACAGCCCTGTTATTCTGTAGTCAGGAGCACGGCCCTGTTACACTGTAGTCAGAAGCCCGGCCCTGTTATACTATAGTCAGGAGCATGGCGGCCCTGTTACACTGTAGTCAGAAGCAGGGCCCTCTTACACTCTGCTCAGGAGCACGGCCCTGTTACAGCCATGGTCACCCCCAGGCCTTCATGCTGCTGATGGGATGTGACAGGTGTCCCTCTGATCCCACAGCCAGGTCTCAGTGAGCCTGCAGGCCACTCACGTGTGATCCAAGGGGATCCCTTTCCACAGAAATGGACCTGGATTCTCCACCAGGCCTCTAAGGCTGGTGCCCTCAATCTGGCAGAGAGCCAGCCCACTCCTTCACCCCCAAGCTGAGCTTACTGGGTCTTCAGGTTGCCTCTGTACACCTTGCAGCCCGTGGCAGGCTGTGTGCACCCGGGCTAGCCTGGCACAGGGAACTCTTTATTACAGCAAGGCAGTCTTTGAGGGATGTGGCGAGGGAGGCTGGGAGGCAGGTGGAGAGCGAGGCAGAGAGGGTGGCTGGGATGAAGACCAAGAGGAAGGCCTGAAGGGAATTGGAATGGGAGACCAGGAGAGAGGCTGGGAGAAACGCTGGGAGGAAGATGGAGTGGGGGGTGGAGTTGGGGGTGGAGAGGGTAGCTGGGAGGAAGAGGGAGAGACAGGTGGACAGGGAAACGCGGGGTCTGCGGGCTTGGCCCTCCCTTGTCTGTTACTCCCTTGTGCAGGGGGCACAGGGCAGCTGAAGCTCAGGAAGATGTCCTCCAGGGAGATCTGGTTGACTGAGTAGTCCTCCAACATGTACATCGTCTTGGCTTGCTCCATAATGCCAAACACCTGTGGGAAGGGAGGGGGCCACTGTGGACGGCAGGCACAGGGGAGCGGGGGCGGATGCAGCAAGGGGTGGGAAGAGGAAAGGTCTCTGAGATTGTTACGGAGCCCCCAGAGGCCCATTCCTCTCTCAGCTGCTCCCAGACCACCTCTCAGGCAGTCAGTCCTACGGAATTCAGCTGTCTGGGATCTGAGGGAAAGGGACCTGGCTGGGAGTGGTGCCAGAAGCAGAGGTCCCACTGGGTCCTGGCTTGCTGTGTGCACCAGGCATGTGGCATGCCCTCTTTGAACCAGCTCCCCTCTCTGTGAGATGAGGGGGCAGAAGGAGCTGATCTCTGAGGTCCCTTCCAGTTCAAATATTCTTATCAAAATTTTCTATGAAATTCACATGAATGTTGCAGCAGGACTGAATTGGACTTCCACCGGAAACAGAGAACTCTGAAAGTGCATGACATCAGAGGTGTGCTCCCTGGTGTCCAGGTATGTGCTCACCTTCGCCCAGCTGAGGTCATCGCCGGGCAGGTGGTAATGGACCATCCCTTGGTGCTCATCCTCCAGGACGCTGCCTGCACAAAGGAGAGACCATGTCCCCGAGGGCCAGGCTGGAGGCCAGGGGAGGGTGGCATTCGCCCCGGAATCGTGACTCCCATTCCAGTGCTCAGGGATGCACAGACGCACGGCGCCCTCTGCAGCACATACCTGGGAAGGTCAGGCCCACGAACGCCTTGAACTCCTCCAGGGCCTCCTGCTGCCCGTCACTCCGGATCTTGGCCCGCAGGGAGTAGCCGCTGCCAAACTTGCTCTTGAGGTGCTGTGGGCTGCCCAGGCACTTGAACTGACCCTGCACCATGATGGCCAGCCGGGTGCACAAGGCTTCACACTCCTCCATGCTGGGAAGAGGGGGCGGAGCCTGATATATCAGCGGGGAATGCTGATGCCTGCCCTCCACCCCAAAACCATGCACCTAGGAAAGTGCTGACGCCCAGATCAAGCTGTTCCTGATTCCACGCTCAGGGTGTGGCCCACTCGCCTCACAGACTCTTCACTAGAGGCTGACAGATCTTCTGTCCACCCAGCCCCTGCTGGCCCACCCGGCCCACAGCCCCCATCCTGGCTGAACCTGTGGGAGGTGATGACGATGGCCTTGCCGGACTTTCGGGCCCGTGCCACAGTGCCCCAGAGCAGACGCCGGGCCACAGGGTCCATGCCAGTGGATGGCTCGTCCAGGAAGATGACCACAGGCTCTCCCAGCAGGGCAATGCCAGCACTCAGCTTCCGCCTGTTGCCGCCACTGGGGCCGAGGGGGAGAAATTGGGTGACTGGCAACCCTAAGTTTCCAGTGCAATCTTCCCTGCTTTTTCCTTTGCTAAGAAAGTGCTCATGTGCCCTGGTGGGGCCTTCAGTAACATGACTCACCACCCGCCCCCAGGGGTACACTGTAACTCAGCTGTCCACTCAGCATCTAAACCGTTCTCCTGGGCATAGGGGTCAGTCCAGGCTGAGCACATGGTCCGTGGATCTCCTCTGAGGGCCTCTATGGGTGTCGAAGGGTAAGGGCATAGAACCATTTTAGCTAACTTCTTTTAAGAAGAACACATAGCATTTATGATGTAAAGTAAAGTGAAGTGAAAGTGAAAGTGAAGTCGCTCAGTCGTGTCCGACTCTAGCAACCCCATGGACTGCAGCCCACCAGGCTTCCCTGTCCCTGGGATTCTCCAGGCAAGAACACTGGAGTGGGTTGCCATTTCCTTCTCCAATGCATGAAAGTGAAAAGTGAAAGTGAAGTCGCTCAGTCGTGTCCGACTCTAACGACCCCATGGACTGCAGCCTACCAGGCTCCTCCATCCATGGGATTTTCTAGGCAAAAGTACTGGAGTGGGGTGCCATTGCCTACTTCCCAAATGTTAATTTATTTAATCATCAAAAGATGCAGGGAAACATGATTGAAACAGAAGTTAACAGAAGAAAGAGGGCACTGTCCTCTTAACTCCTGGGCGCCCTGATCCAGTTCTGCTAACAGTCTGCAGGGGCACTGTGCACAGCTCAAGGGGCGGCCTGGGACTTGGGACCGAGTAGCCTTGCTTTGTTTAAGCTAACGGGAATTGGATTAGGATCACTGGTGACGAAAGACCCAGGAAGACCCCACGCTCTTCAGTAGAACATCAGCTGCTCAGATGGCTCACACAGAGCAGGGTGCAGGAGTGTGGGCGTGCAGTGCAAATCTGCTGCAGGTCAGAAGCCCTGGTGAAGTGGCAGGAAGAGTAACAGCTGTGGTGCGTCAGCCCATCCTCAGCCAGGTAACCAGAGGAAGCAGGGCCATGGGACCTCCCAGGCCGCTGACCCATTCTCACAGAGCAGAAAGGCCACCTCCCTGGAAACCTGCGCAGTGGTGAGGACCACACAGTTCCCCCAGGCACAGAGCCAGGAGGCCTTGCCCTACCCCCCAGCACTGAACAGAACCACAGCACATCTTATTTTGGGACTGGAGGGCTGAGGGGGCCCCGAGTCTCACCTGTAGGTCTTCACCAATTTGTCGGCGTACGTGTACATGAGCAAGTCATCAAGAATTTGGTCCACACAGGAGCTGATGTGACGCTCAGGGATGCCCCGGAGCCGGGAGAACATGACCAGCGTCTCCTTGCCCGTCATGTGGTCCAGCAGGGCATCGACCTGGGGACAGTAGCCGATCCACTGTCGCACCTGGAATTGGAGCACAGCCCAAGGGGAAGGCGGGTCAGAAGGAAAGCTCCCCACTGGGCAGGGGCCTGGCCTCTGCCTCATGCACACCCACAAGTGCCAGGTGAACAGACATGTGCCAGGGGCCACCAGGAACACTGGGGAGCCTGGATGCAGCACTGGCTGCTGGCGTGAACCCCAACCCCAGAGGGCGCATGTGGATCTGGAGCACTTACAATCCTGCCTGCCCAGCAGGAAACCTCAGTGTCCACAGTTGCCCTATCTCTTGCCACTTTCCAAGAGTATGGTCAGCAGAAGACACTTTATTTTTTCCCGTTTAAGCATATTTTCTATTAGACAAGTAACCCACAAATACATTTTCTTTGTGAGGGTGCTGGAATCTCTTGTCCGGGGCCTGCCCCAGGTGGTGCAGTCACATCGGTGCACTTCCAGACTTCTGCATGGCTGCATAAAACAACTGGGTCACCTTTATTTACCATTCCACACTTACCATTTTACCATTCTATCATTTTAATTCAATGTTATGTATTAAGGATCAGCCGTGGTCAGTAAATATTAATACAAACCTACTTCAACTTGGGCTTCCCAGGTAGCACAATGGTAGAGAATCTATCTGCCAAAGGAGGAGGCACAAGAGACAGTTTCAATCCCTGAGTTGGGAAGATCCCCTGGAGAAGGAAATGGCAAGCCACTCCAGTATTCTTGCCTGGGAAATCCCATTGACAGAGGAGCCTGATCGTGGGACTGCAGAGAGTTGGACACTACTGAGCAACTGAGCACATAAGCCTATTCCAACTCAGTTTGATTGTGACTTAATCATTCAGATTTAGGTTCAGTTCAGTTCAGTCGCTCAGTCGTGTCGGACTTTGCGACCCCATGAACCGCAGCACGCCAAGCCTCCCTGTCCATCACCAACTCCTGGAGTTTACGAAAACTCACGTCCATCGAGTCAGTGATGCCATCCAGCCATCTCATCCTTTGTTGTCCCCTTCTCCTCCTGCCCTCAATCTTTCCCAGCATCAGGGTCTTTTCCAATGAGTCAACTCTTCGCATGAGGTGGCCAAAGTATTGGAGTTTCAGCCTCAACATCAGTCCTTCCAATGAACACCCATGACTGATCTCCTTTGGAATGGACTGGTTGGATCTCCTTGCAGTCCAAGGGACTCTCCAGAGTGTTCTCCAACACCACAGTTCAAAAGCATCAATTCTTCAGCACTCAGCTTTCTTCACAGTCCAACTCACACATCCATACATGACCACTGGAAAAACCATAGCCCTGACTAGACGGACCTTTGTTGGCAAAGTAATGTCTCTGCTTTTTAATATGCTGTCTAGGTTGGTCATAACTTTCCTTCCAAGGAGTAAGCGTCTTTTAATTTCATTGCTGCAATCGCCATCTGCAGTGATTTTTGAGCCCAGAAAAATAAAGTCAGCCACTGTTTCCACTGTTTCCCCATCTATCTGCCATGAAGATTTGGGTTGGCTGTTTATAAAAGATTCAGGCACGTGTGTGATATTTCCGAGTTTTTGCTGTTATGAACTTGCAGCAAACCAGGCTCCTCTGTCCATGGGATTCTCCAGGCAAGAATACTGGAGTGGGTGGCATGCCCTCTTCCAGGGGAGTTGACCATAAACGCATGGGTTTATTTCTGAGCTCTCTATTCTGTTCCATTGTTCTATGTGTCTGTTTTTATGCCAGTGCCATATAGTTTTGATTACTGGAGCTTTGTAGTATAGTCTGAAGTCAGGGAGCATGATACCTCTAGTTCTTTTATCTCAAGACAGTTTGCTAACATTTTTTTAAAAACCATGAGTGGGTACTGAATTTTCATCCAATGCTTCTTCCGCTTCTATTGATAAATATTTTTCTCCTTTCATCTATGAAGGTAGTGCTTTATACTGGTAGATTTCCTACTGTTAAATCTCATTTCTGGAATAAGCCTGACAATTATAATTTTTACTCTTTCAATATCCTGCTGAATTTCTATTGTCAATATCTTCAGTTCAGTTCCGTTCAGTGGCTCAGTCGTGTCTGACTCTGTGACACCATGGACTGCAGCACGCCAGGCTTCCCTGTCCATCACCAACTCCCAGAGCTTGCTCAAACTCATGTCCATCGAGTTGGTGATGCCATCCAACCGTCTCATCCTCTGTTGCCCTCTTCTCGTGCCTTCAATCTTTCCCAGCATCAGGGTCTTTGCCAATGGGTCAGTTCTTCACATCAGTTGGCCAAAGTATCAGAGATCCAGATTCAGCATCAGTCCTTCCAATGAATATTCAGAACTGATTTCCTTTAGGATGGACTGGCTGGATCTCCTTGCATTCCAGAGGACTCTCAAGAGTCTTCTCCAACACCACAGTTCAAAAGTGCTCAGCTTTCTTTATACTCCAGCTCTCACATCCATACATGACTATTGGAAAACCAATAGCTTTGATTAGACGGACCTTTGTCAGCCAAGTAATGTCTCTGCTCTTTAATACACTGTCTAGGTTGGTCATAGCTTTTCTTCCAAGGAGCAAGCGTCTTTTAATTTCATGGCTGTGGTCACCATCTGCAGTGATTTTTCAGCCCAAGAAAATAAAGTCTCTCACTGTTTGCATTGTTTCCCCATCTATTTACCATGAAGTGATGGGACCAGATGCCATGATCTTAGTTTTTTGAATGTTGAGTTTTAAGCCAGCTTTTTCACTCTCCTCTTTCACTTTCATCAAGAGGCTCTTTAGGTCCTCTTCACTTTCTGCCATTAGGGTGGTGTCATCTGCATATTTGAGGTTATTGATATTTCTCCCAGCAATCTTGATTCCAGCTTGTCCTTCATCCAGCCTGGCATTTCGCATGATGTACTCTGCATATAAGTTAAATAAGCAGGGTGACAATATACAGCGTTGACATACTCCTTTACCAATTTGGAACCAGTCTGCTGTTCCATGTCTGGTTCTAACTGTTGCTTCTTGACCTGCATACAGATTTCTCAGGGGGTAGGTCAGGTGGTCTGGTATTCCCATCTCTTGAAGAATTTTCCACAGTTTGTTGTGATCCACACAGTCAAAGGCTTTGGCGTAGTCAATAAAGCAGAAGTAGATGTTTTTCTGGAACTCTCTTGCTTTCTCAATGATCCAACGGATGTTGGCAATTTGATCTCTGGTTCCTCTGCCTTTTCTAAATCCAGCTTGAACATGTGGAAGTTCATGGTTCATGTACTGTTGACGCCTCACTTGGATAAATTTGAGCGTTACTTTGCTAGCGTGTGAGATGAATGCAATTGTGGGGTAGTCTGAACATTCTTTGGCATTGCCTTTCTTTGGGATTAGAATGAAAACCAACCTTTTCCAGTCCTGTCCAAATGCATGTGGACATTCAAAAGTCACTGAGTTTTCCAAATTTGCTGGCATGTTGAGTGCAGCACTTTCACAGCACCATCTATTAGGACTTGAAATAGCTCAGCTGGAATTCCATCACCTCCGCTAGCTTTGTTCGTAGTGATGCTTCCTAAGGCCCACTTGACTTCAGACTCCAGGATGTCTGGCTCTTCTAGGTGAGTGATCACTCTATCATGGTTATCTGGGTCATGAAGATCTTTTTTGTATCGTTCTTCGTGTATTCTTGCCATCTCTTCTTAATATCTTCTGCTTCTGTTAGGTCCATACCGTCTCTGTCCTTTATTGTGCCCATCTTTGGATGAAATGTTCCCTCGGTATCTCTAATTTTCTTGAAGAGATCTCTCGTCTTTCCCATCCTGTTGTTTTCCTCTATTTCTTTGCTTTGCTCACTGAGGAAGGCGTTCTTACTCTCCTTGCATTTGGAACTCTGCATTCAAATGGGTGTATCTTTCCTTTTCTCCTTTGCCTTTCTCTTCTTTTCTCAGCTATCTAAATATCTTACTTAAGGCTTTATGTTCCTATATGAAGTTGGCCTATGGCTCATGTTGGACACTGTTTGTTTGATTTTCACTTCAGATTGGGTAGCACCCCGTCTTCTCTCCTGTGATTTGGAAGAGGTATACAAGAAGGAAATAACTGCTTGGTGGTGGCTGGTAGACTTGCCCATCAATCCCTTTTAGCCTGGACTCTTAAGAAAGGGTAGATCTTCAATCATTATTTGAAATTTACCTCCAGTGTTGGTCTATATAGGCCTTCAAATTTATGAACAAATTTTTGGATAGAAGGCTTGAAAATGTTATAATTTGATGCAAGGAAAATGAAGGAATGTGCTGTTTCTTACACACCTGAGTCTGGAGTAAGCCTACTGCCATAGGATGGCCACGGAGCCCTGCTCAGAGCACGAGGCCCCATGGACCAGGGAAAGTCCCACAGTGGAGCCGAACGATTCTGAGACAGTGAATGACTTTGACAGAAATGCATGTGGACATTCAAAAGTCTCTGCTGACTTTTGGCATACCAGCAGATTCTGAAAAGAATTGTTGTTGTTCAGTTGCCAAATGATGTCCAACTCTTTGCAACTCCATGGACTGCAGCACGCCAGGCTTCCCTGTCCTTCACTATCTCCCAGAATTTGCTCAAATTCATGTCCACTGAGTCTGTGATGCCATTCAACCACCTCATCCTCTGTTGCCCCCTTCTCCTGCTCTCAATCTTTCCCAGCATCAGGATCTTTTCTAATGAGTTGGCTCTTCACATGTGATAAAAATATATTTTAGGAAATGTGAAAGAATGTTTAAAAATATTTGCACATGTAAAGGGTGGTAAGCAGAAAGCTCACAAAGGAAGAGAGCAAGGATGTAGATTTGAGTTCGCTAATGAGATTAATCCATGTGGGATTTCTAGGAGAAAGTGAAGTGAGGAGCATGTTGAACTATATTTCCTACCATGAATTTTCACAAACTTCCAGGAGGTGATGTGCAGACAGATTCCAGGAAGACTGAAATCCAGTTTCTTGCCAGTCAGACAAGAGGAGGGTCTTGTAGGCAGATGCCGCTTGATTTTAAATAATACAAAGAAATGTAACATTCCTTTTCATCTGAGTTTACAGAGCAGGTTTGTACTTGCCTCTCAGTGAGCTTCAATGAGTTGGATGGATGACTGGTGGTGACAAGGCTAGCCGGTGGGGCTGTCATGACCACCTGCCCTCATCCTGTCTTGTCATGTCTTTTATTCCTTTGCTTGTTCATTCCTTCTTCCTTTTTTCAGTAACAGCTTATTGATATATAATTCACATATCATACAATTCACCCATCAAATGTGTTCAATTCAGTGGCTTTTAGTGTATTCACACTGGTGGGCCACGATCACTGCTGCTGCTAAGTCGCGTCAGTCATGTCCAACTCTGTGCAACCCCATAGACGGCAGCCCACCAGGCTCCCCCGTCCCTGGGATTCTCCAGGCAAGAACACCAGAGTGGCTTGCCATTTCCTTCTCCAATGCATGAAAGTGAAAAGTGAAAGTGAAGTCGTTCAGTCGTGCCTGACTCTTAGCGACCCCATGGACTGAAGCCCACCAGGCTCCCTCCGTCCATGGGATTTTCCAGGCAAGAGTACTGGAGTGGGGTGCCATTGCTTTCTCCTCCATGATCACAGTCAATTTTATAACATGGCATCGCTCCTCCCCAGAGAAACCTCAAATCCATGAAAAGTTACTACTCATTTTCCCCAGAACGCCCAAGCCCTGGCAACCATCGATCTGCTTGTCACCATGGATTTGCCTGTTCTGGGTGTTTCATATAAACAGAATCACACAATCTGTGCCCTTTTGTGCTCTGCTTCTTTTGCTCTGCATCCCGTATTTAAGGTCCATGCGTAGTATAGCGTATGTCGGTGCTTCATTCCTTTTTTATGGTTGAATGATATCCTTGCGCACGGATACATCACATTTTGTTTATCCTTCATCTGTTTGTTAGTGGACATTAGGGTTGATTCTACCTTTTGGCTACTGTGAAAAATGCTGCTATGAACATTCATGTACAAATTTTTGTGTGAATGTATTAACGGTTTTTTAGTTCTCTTGGACATATATACCTACGAGTGAAACTGCTGGGTCATATGGTAACTCTGTTTTAACCTTTGAGTATCTTCTCTAATAATATCAATCTTCCAATTGAAGTCTTTCATCCATTTGTATGTAATGTAAGTACTAATGTAATTGGATTTGAATCTACCATCTTGTTAGGGCTATCTACTTGTCCCGTATGTTCTATATTCCTTTTTCTCTCTCACTTTGTCTCCTATTGCACTGATTATTTTCTATGATCCACAGGGCTGCCTGAGAGTCTTCATGACGTGGCCGTTAGTGTTCCCCAGAGTGAGTGCTGTGAAGGCGAGTATACCCAAAAGAGAAGCTGCCGTGTCCCTCATGACCCAGTCTCAACAGTGGCATACCACTTCTTCCACAGTATTCTGTCAGTCACACAGACCAACCCTGGTACCATCTGGGGTGATCTTCTTAAGGGTGTAAATCTCAGGAGGGTTACTAGGGGGCTGTCTTGAAGGTATACCACAATGTTTCTTATCTTCTTCTGTATATTTGTTTTCTACACTTTGATTCTCCATGCTTCATTCTAAATTATTTTTTTGTGGGGAGGAGTTGTTGTTTAGGTACACGTGCATGGTTATTATTATTATTTTTTTAATGTGCACCAAACACTGCATTTCAAGTTGTTTGCTGAAATCATTCGAGGCCTAGGATGTGAGCCTCTTCTGCCAGCTCCTGACATTTGCTCCTGCCAGGCACCTGGGAGCAGTGGTGGTTGAGTCACATCAATTCCATTTCAGGGACTGATAAGAGTCCAGGTTGTTCTGCAATTCTTGCATGAACTTGTCCAAGTACAGTTCATCCCTACACCTGGGATGCAGCCCTCCAGGGTCCTGACTCAAGGAAAGGATGCTTGCATCAGGCCTCCCTATGCCCCAGAAGGCTCATCCTGAACTCCAGTGTGGGCCAATTCAAAACTAAGGGCAAAAAATATTCAGAGCTCAGCAATCCAGCCTTGAATGGGCCACCTCCTTGGGTCCCCGTCCTCCCCTACCTCTTGGCTCATAAGTCTTCACTATCTTTTTAGTTCTCTGAATCCTTCAAAGACATGTTTCCAAAATTTGGTCCTATTTTTCTAGTTATTAATGACCACCAGGAAAGGGATTAGAGTTACCTGATTTGCCATTACCAAAAGACTTGTCCATAATTTAAAAATAATAAAAATTAAAATTAATAGTAAATGGCTCCTAGCCATGAGATGCTTATACTGGGTATGGTTGTTTGGCCAAGCAGTGTCTGCTAAAAGGTGACAGAGAGTAATAATTACGAGCATGGATTCTGGAACTAGCCCATGTTGATTCTTCCACCTTCTCTCTAAACTTTATGTTGGTCATGGACAGTAAAGCTAGTACAGTGCATGCTGTGAATGGTACAGCTTCGATTAGACCCCTGTAGCTTGGTCTCCTTGTACGCCTGTCATTGAATCCACTGTATACTGACCCCACTCCCCCACCATCATTACACTTAAGTCACTGCATGGCAACGGCTGGTTCTCATGATCATAAGCTCCTTGCAAGTGAGAGTCACTGGGCTTACACAACTGTTGGCATACACTAGGCATTCAAAAATTGTTTCACTGAATTGGTGCCAATAATGGAAGTAGACTCCAAGAAGAGGGTCAGGTGTAAGGGATATACTAAATTTGACTATGTCTTTGTCAAGCTGTTTAGAAGGGATGTATATGCAGGTCTGAAACACAGGACTGGGATTGGGCTGAGGGTGTGACTACTTGGGAGCCATCAGCAGACAGAAGATAATGGGAGTCAGCATAAGGAATGAGATTGGGGGTGGGTGGGGACAGTGTGTGTGGAAGGACAAAGACAGTGGGCTGATGCTACGGCCCCGGGGCTGCTATCTCAGGTCTATTCCAGGAAGGGCTAGAGGAAGAAGATCCACCACAGGAGTCTAAGGAAGAAGTGCCAGTGAGAGAAGAGCCAGAAGAAAGGAGAAGCTATAGGAGCGAACAAAAAGGAAAGCTAGAGTGTGAAGGAGGGAAAGGCCTGCGTTAAGAAATGCTTCAGAGAAGGCAAGGAAGCTGAGGCTGAAAGTTAGGCATGGCCTTGGCTCGGGAAGTGCAGTGGGCACAGGGTCAGGGAGGACAGATTCCAGGGCTCACTGGGAGGGAGCATCCATGGACCATGGCTGCCAGCTGGGTGTCCTGAGTGGTGCCTGGGATGGCGGTAGATGGTGCCACTCAGTCCTCCAGGGAGCACACGGGGAGGGGGGGAAGAGACGGGGGCTTGTGGGGACAGCTCATGGCTTTGGGGGTCCACTGGTCTTGAGAGGCCTTGGGTTTCAGGGACATTTTCAAGGCAATGTTGAGTAAGCAGCTTGACATACAATCTGGAGCTCAGAGAAGAGGTCTAGGAAGGAGCTATGGATTTGGGAGTCAGAGATAAATTCGACACCTGGAATTTTCAAAGGTGGGCTTCATTCCAGCTCCCTGTCCCCAACCCTCTGTAACACTCACAGGTGTATTTCAGGGGACCCTCTTCCTGATACACCCACACCACCCCTAGGCTCATGCCCCCTCGCCCCAGGTCACCGCCTGCCTTCCTCAAGTCAGAGCTGATGCTGATGCTGTTGACAAAGGCGTCCCCAGAGGTGATAGACTCTTCCCCAGTCAATATCTTGAAAATGGTAGTTTTCCCAGCTCCATTGAGGCCAAGAAGACCAAAGCACTCCTCTGCTTGAACAGTGAAGGAAACCTTGTTCACAGCCAGTGGAGGCACCTTCCTGGAATAGACCTGAGATAGCCAAGACAGAAGACAAGACACCCAGTGAGGAGGCCTGGAGCCAGCAGCCCGGAGTTTTCAGTTGCACTCCAGTTCTGCCCCCAGGGCTCCAGGACTCCGAGGTACCCAGGCTGGGATCTGCCTTCTCATCCCAGCTGCTGCTCCCAGTGGGCTCAGGAGGTCTTCTCTCTTCCTGCCCCTGCACACTGAGAACATAGTTCTCTAAGATAAGCCTCTTCCCTGCTTTCCTCAAAGCAAAGAAAACCACTTTGATGTTGCCTGAGCTGGTTTCTGGGGGCTTTTTTTTAAATATAAATTTATTTATTTTATGGAAGCTAATTACTTTTCAATACTGTATTGGTTTTGCCATACATTGACATGAATCTGCCACGGGTGTACACGTGTTCCCCATCCTGAACCACCCCCCACCTCCCTCCCCATCCCATCCGTCTGGGTCATCCCAGTGCACCAGCCCCGAGCACCCTGTATCATGCATCGAACCTGGACTGGCAATTCGTTTCACATATCATAATATACATGTTTCAATGCCATTCTCCCAAACCATCCCACCCTCACCTTCTCCCACAGACTCCAAAAGACTGTTCTATGCATCTGTATCTCTTTTGCTGTCTCGCATACAGGGTTATTGTTACCATCTTTCTAAATTCCAAATATATGTGTTATACTGTATTGGTGTTTTTCTTTCTGGCTTACTTCACTTTGTATAATAGGCTCCAGTTTCATCCACCTCATTAGAACTGATTCAAATGTATTCTTTTTAATGGCTGAGTAATGTCTAGTCAAGGCTATGGTTTTTCCAGTGGTCATGTATGGATGTGAGAGTTGGACTGTGAAGAAGGCTGAGCACTGAAGAATTGATGCTTTTGAATTGTGGTGTTGGAGAAGACTCTTGAGAGTCCCTTGGACTGCAAGGAGATCCAACCAGTCCATTCTAAAGGAAATCAGTCCTGGGTGTTCTTTGGAAGGAATGATGCTAAAGCTGAAACTCCAGTACTTTGGCCACCTCATGCAAAGAGTTGACCATCGGAAAAGACTCTGATGCTGCGAGGGATTGGGGGCAGGAGGGAAAGGGGACGACAGAGGATGAGACGGCTGGATGGCACCACCGACTCGATGGACGTGGGTTTGGGTGAACTCCGGGAGTTGGTTATGGACAGGGAGGCCTGGCGTGCTGCGATTCATGGGGGTTGCAGAGTCGGACACGACTGAGCGACTGAACTGAACTGAATATTCCATTGTGTATATGTACCATGGCTTTCTTATCCATTCATCTGCTGATGGATATCTAGGTTGCTTCCATGTCCTGGCTATTGTAAACAGTGCTGAGATGAACATTGGGGTACATGTGTCTCTTTCAATTCTGGTTTCCTCAGTGTGTATGCCCAGAAGTGGGATTGCTGGGTCATATGGCAGTTCTATTTCCAGTTTTTTAAGCAATCTCCACACTATTCTCCATCGTGGCTATACTAGTTTGCATCCCCACCAACAGTGTAAGAGGTTTCCCTTTTCTCCACACCTTCTCAAGCATTTATTGCTTGTAGACTTTTGGATAGCAGCCATTCTGACTGGCGTGAGATGGTACCTCATTGTGATTTTGATTTGCATTTCTCTGATAATGAGTGATGTTGAGCATCTTTTCATGTGTTTGTTAGCCATCTGTATGTCTTCTTTGGAGAAATGTCTGTTTAGTTCTTTGGCCCATTTTTTTATTGGGTCATTTATTTTTCTGGAATTGAGCTGCAGGAGTTGCTTGTATATTTTTGAGATTAGTTGTTTGTCAGTTGCTTCATTTGCTATTATTTTCTCCCATTCTGAAGGCTGTCTTTTCACCTTGCTTATAGTTTCCTTTGTTGTGCAGAAGCTTTTAATTTTAATTAGGTCCCATTTGTTTATTTTTGCTTTTATTTCCAATATTCTGGGAGGTGGGTCATAGAGGATCCTGCTGTGATTTATGTCGGAGAGTGTTTTGCCTATGTTCTCCTCTAGGAGTTTTATAGTTTCTGGTCTTTTAGATCTTTAATCCATTTTGAGTTTATTTTTGTGTATGGTGCTAGAATGTGTTCTAGTTTCATTCTTTTACAAGTGGTTGACCAGTTTTCCCAGCACCACTTGTTAAAGAATTGTCTTTTCTCCATTGTATATTCTTGCCTCCTTTGTCAAAGATAAGGTGTCCATAGGTGTGTGGATTCATCTCTGGGCTTTCTGTTTTGTTGCATTGGTCTATATTTCTGTCTTTGTGCCAGTATCTTACTGTCTTGATGACTGTGGCTTTGTAGTAGAGCCTGAAGTCAGGCAGATTGATTCTGGGGGCTTTTTAACAGCTAGTAACTATAGGGAAACAACTCTGTCTGTCTCTGTCTCCCTCCCCCTCTCTGCGTACATGTGTGTGTGTGTGTGCGTGAGTGTGTGTACATTCCTGGCTGTCTGAAGAATCTCTCAGCACAGTCCCCACGGGCTCTTAGGGAGATTAGCAGGCTTGCTGTGGGCTTTCAGAGCCCACATCCCCTCCTTGGCTCCTCCACAGACTGCTTTCTAGATCCAGGAGAGACTCAACCATGTCCACCCTTCAGGGCTTCTGGGATCCATGGCTCCGGTGCCCCTCCTATCCCAGGCCTCCTTGTCCTCAGGGGCCCCTAGAAGACAATGGGGTGCTGAGGCACTACCTGCTGTCTCTGGGTGCACAAATGAGCTCAGATGCCATCTGTTCACAGAGGAAACCTCTCTCTGAGTCTTTCCCATAAAAACTCATCTGAATCCTCTGCCAGTGCAGTAGTCCCCTTATCCCCGGGGATATGGTCCAAGAACCCCAGTCGGAGCATGAAACCATGGATATCACAGGACCCTCTACTTACTATGTTTCTCCTATACATACATGCCTCTGACAAAGTGTAACTTATAAATTAGGCACAGTAAGGGAATATCCGAATTGACAACATCACTACCCTTGGGCTTTGGGGTAAGTAAAATGAGAAGTCCTTGAGCGCAAGCACTTGATACTGCGAAACTGGATCAGATAACTGAGCCGGTAACTAAGGGATGAAACAGCAGACAAGCTGGACAAAGGGGTGGAGTGGGACAGCTTGAGTTAACCATGCTACCCAGAACAGCACACAACTTAAAACTTATGAACTGATATTTCTGGAATTTTCCATTTAATATTTTTGGACCATGGTTGACTGCAGGTAGCTGAAACCTCAGAAAGTAAAGCTGCTGATAAATGGGCACTACACTGTACTCCAAGTCAGTGGGCAGGGTCCTGGAGCCATGATGGCTGCTTCCCTACACAAGGATCCCCAAGAGTAATGGGGATGAAAAGTGAAGTAATGCTTTTCAAGCTACATCAGACTTTACCTTAGACAGTTCTTTAAGGACCAGTGGGTTTTTCTTACACAGATCTTCCCAAGAGTTCTTGATCATTTTTGCTTCCTCTTCCACATCTTGGTCTCCAGGCACAGACTCTGCATTCTGCAAAACAACCTGTTTTTCCTGAGATAAGGATGGCAGGTGTAAGTGCTTTTGCAAGGACAGGAGGAAGACATCAAGGTCCTTCCCCATAACGTTGTGAAGGTGCCCGGCCATGCCAGTTCCCATTCGCACTCCACCACCCATTCTCAGGGACAGCCGCAGGTAGTGCATGTTGACACGACCGTGATATGCTGGACAGGAAAGCATTGGTTCTTAAAGAAAACAAAAAAGACTTGAAGCCCAGAGGTGTCAAGATACAACAATCCCATTTTGTACAGGATTTCCATAATCATGGGGGTGGGGGAGGTGCTTTGCCACTGGAAGATATTCACGTCAAGAACGGACACAACAGGCCATTCTCCTATCTGGCTCCTGAATGACTGAGGGGAGAGGTGTTACAAGCTGACTAGTTTTAGGGAATCCACGGCTGGCCAGGGTCACAGGGCCCAGGCCAGTGCTCTTCCCCCTTCTCCCCTCAGGGCCTGGGGTCCTGGGGACCTCAGTAACCCCTCTGCTTCTGAAGGCAGGTTACACGATCTCCAGGCCCTCTGACTCTGAGAATCAAGGTTACTGCAGACTGCAGGAATTAAGCCGTGAAGCCAGCCCCTTATCTATCCTTACAGACTTACACTTGGACCCACTCACCAATTTTTGCTTCCAGTAGAGGCCAGAAAACCTGGCTTTCAGTTCCCATAAGACATTGGTTTCAATGAGGAAAAGCAGGATGAGGTACACGAGCCCTGAGATGGCAAGGGCTATCAGGTACTTCCCCATCCCGAGAGACTCCCAGGCATAGATGTCCTCCTGGACCACATAGCCCTCTGCTACAATGGGACAAACGGACACGATCAGATTACACAGAGCAGCTAGATTCCTACGGTAACAAGTGTCATTTAAAAGGAGCATTATTGTCATCACTGTCGTCATTTCACCCCAGCAGATGGGAAACATATACAGTATTCTGCTTTTTTTGCTGGAACCAATGTTTAGCAAAAATTATTCAGTAAAGTAAAAGACTTCTCCCTATCCATATAACAGTTACTTGAAATGCAAACTATTTATATGTTTGATTCTTTTATCAATTATTAATCACCCTGTAACTTCAACTGACCACTCATGCAGAAACACTTAGCAGCCTCAAGTCTCCTATTTTAATCTGATTTGCCTTCAAATTTTCTTTTAAACACATGTATTTTTAAATTATACAATACACACTCATTGGAAAAAAGAGACACGTCTGAGATAGAGTCAAGGTACTTCTCCTCTCCTTACAGCGGTTTTATGTGTGTGTATATATACATACATATATACATAATATATAATATACTATGTATACATATATATATAATATATAATATACATATATATAATATACTACTTCCATACTCTCTGGATATAATCTTTTAAAATACAAGTAGACTGATACTATGCATTATCTTCTCCAATTCATTTGTTTCAGTTCAGTTCAGTTCAGTCGCTCAGTTGTTTCTGACTCTTTGTGACCCCATGGACTGCTGTACACCAGGCTTCCCTGTCCATCACCAACTCCTGGAGCTTACTCAGACTCACGTTCAGCGAGTCAGTGATACCATCCAACCATCTCATTGTCTGTCATCCCCTTCTCCTCCCTCCTTCAATCTTTCCCAGCATCAGGGTCTTTTCCAATGAGTCAGTTCTTTGCATCAGGTGGCCAAAATATTGGAGTTTCAGTTTCAGCACCAATCCTTCCAGTGAATACTCAGAACTGATTTCCTTTAGGATGGATTGGTTGGACATCCTTGCAGTCCAAGGGACTCTCAAGCGCCTTCTCCAAAACCACAGTTCAAAAGCGTCAAATTTTTGGCACTCAGCTTTCTTTATAGTTCAACCCTCACATCCATACATGACTATTGGAAAAACCATAGCTTTGATTAAACGGTCCTTTGTCGGCAAAGTAATGTCTCTGCTTTTCAATATGCTATCTAGGTTGGTCATAACTTTCCTTCCAAGGAGTAAGCATCTTTTAATTTCATGGCTGCTGTTACCATCTGCAGTGATTTTTCAGCCCAAGAAAATAAAGTCTCTCACTGTATCCATTGCTTCCACACCTCTTTGCCATGAAGTGATGGGACAAGATGCCATGATCTTAGGTTTTTTGAACGTGGAGTTTTAAGCCAGCTTTTTCACTCTCCTCTTTCACTTTCATCAAGAGGCTCTTTAGGTCCTCTTCACTTTCTGCCATTAGGGTGGTGTCATCTGCATATCTGAGGTTATTGATATTTCTCCCAGCAATCTTGATTTCAGTTTGTGCTTCATCCAGCCTGGCATTTCGCATGATGTACTCTGCATATAAGTTAAATAAGCAGGGTGACAATATACAGCATTGACGTACTCCTTTTCCTATTTGGAACCAGTCTGTTGTTCCATGTCCAGTTCTAACTGTTGCTTCCTGACCTGCATACAGATTTCTCAGGGGGCAGGTCAGGTGGTCTGGTATTCCCATCTCTTGAAGAATTTTCCACAGTTTGTTGTGATCCACACAGTCAAAGGCTTTGGCGTAGTCAATAAAGAAGAAGTAGATGTTTTTCTGGAACTCTCTTGCTTTCTCAATGATCCGATGGATGTTGGCAATTTGATCTCTGGTTCCTCTGCCTTTTCTAAATCCAGCTTGAACATGTGAAAGTTCATGGTTCACGTACTGTTGAAGCCTTACTTGGATAAATTTGAGCGTTACTTTGCTAGCATGTGAGATGAATGCAATTGTGGGGTAGTCTGAACATTCTTTGGCATTGCCTTTCTTTGGGATTAGAATGAAAACCAACCTTTTCCAGTGCTGTGGCCACTGCTGAGTTTTCCAAATTTCCTGACATGTTGAGTGCAGCACTTTCAGAGTACCATCTATTAGGACTTGAAATAGCTCAGCTGGAATTCCATCACCTCCGCTAGCTTTGTTTGTAGTGATGCTTCCTAAGGCCCACTTGACTTCAGACTCCAGGACGTCTGGCTCTTCTAGGTGAGTGATCACACTATCATGGTTATCTGGGTCATGAAGATCTTTTTTGTATAGTTCTTCTGTGTATTTTTGCCACCTCTTCTTAATATCTTCTGCTTCTATTAGGTCCATACCATTTCTGTCCTTTATTGTGCCCATCTTTGAATGAAATGTTCCCTTGGTATCTCTAATTTTCTTGAAGACATCTCTAGTATTTCCCATTCTATTGTTTTCCTCTATTTCTTTGCATTGCTCACTGAGGAATGCTTTCTTATTTCTCCTTGCTATTCTTTTGGAACTCTGCATTCAAATGGGTGTATCTTTCCTTTTCTCCCTTGCCTCATTGGCAAGAACTCCTTATTGCCAAATTCAGACTTAAACTGAAGAAAGTAGGGACCTACCTAAATCAAATTCCTTACAATTTTGATTAGACCATTCATGTAAGACCTAAATCAAATCCTTTACGATTACACAGTGAAAGTGACAAAAAATAAATTCAAGGGATTAGATCTGATAGACAGAGTGCCTGAAGAACTATGGAAGGAGGTTGTTTTGTTTACGCATATACAACAGACATCAGCCATATGAGGACATATAGATCAAACTAATACAGATCTCTGGCGAAAGTAGATACATGGACGTTATAATGGCTAGTATTGTAGTAACTTTGGTTTGTAACTCCACTTTTTGTTTACTGTGTAACTTAAGAAACTGATGCATAAAAAACAACAATGAGTCTATGGTTCTGGGCACATAATGGATAAAGAGGTCTTGTGACATCAATAATTAAAAGGGATTGGGGAAAGGGCTGCATAAGAGCAGTTTTTCTATATTGTTGAAGTTAAGCTGATACAAATTCAAATTAGAATGTTAATTTAAGGATGTTAAAATGCAATTCCCATGGTAACCACAAAGAAAATAGCTATTGAATATACCCAAGAGGAAATGAGAAACGAATTAAATGTTTCATGTGAGGCAACTAGAGTAGCCCAACTCAGAGAGAGTGGAATGGTAGTCACTAGAGGCTGGGGTGGGGCCGTTAGTGTTTCGTGGGTTCAGAATTTCAGTTCTGCAAGTTGGAGAAAGTTCTGGAGAGGATGGTGGTGATGGCACAACAATGTGGATGTATTTAATGCCACAGAACTGCACACTTAAAAATGGTTAAAATGGTAAACTTCACATGTTCTTCCACATTTAAAGAAAATAACTAATTTTAAAAGGTGTTGGAAAGGACGTGGACAAATTAGAAGCCTCATATGTTGCTGGTGAAATGTAAAATGGTGCAGCCACTGTGGAAAATAGTTTGGTGCTTCCTGAAAAAGCTAAACATAAAGTCATAAGACTCAGCAAACCCACTCCTAAGTATACACTCAAGAGAACTGAAAACAGGCTCACACAAAAATGTGTATGTGAATGTCCACGGCAGCATTATTCATAACAGCCAAAATGTAGAAACAATCCAAATGTCCATCAGCTGATGAACGGATACACAAACAGTAGTCCATCCATACAATGGAATATTATCCAGCCATAACAGGGAACAAAGTAGAGATGCACCCCACAACCTGGATGAACCTTACAAATACTGTTGCAAGTGAAAGCAGCCAGATACAAAAGGTCACACAGTGATTCCATTTACAAGAAATGCCCAGAACAGGCCAATCCATAGAGACAGAAAGTAGATTATTGGTTGTCAGATGCTTGGGGGAAAAGGGAATGGGAAGTGACCGTTAATGGATGGAACATTTCTTTATTCCAGGTGACGAGAATGTTCTGGAATTAAATGGTGGTGATGGTTGCACAACCTTGTGAATATACCAAAAACCGATGAATTGTATACTTTATAAAAGGGTGAATTTTATATGAATTATATCTTAATAAAAATGTAATTAGCACAGAAACCAACACAACATTGTAAAACTTAAAAATTAAAAAACAATGTAATTAACAAAAGTCTGTTTGTCATACTCACAAACTTTACTGCACTCAATCTGGTCCAAGCTCTTGACCTTGCAAAACTTCTGCAGTTCAAAGTTGTAGTACAGGTTGGCTAAAGCCATCCCTAGGCAATGGCCTGGAAGCAGTAGGAACGTGTTATCCAGGGACTCTGAGATCTCTGTGTAGCCAAGGTCTGTGAGGGGAACAGAAAATATTAACCCTTCTTTCAGGAAGAAGTGGGTACATCCCCCAGCGACTCTCTAGGCCCACTGGGCCTCTTCTCCTCTATAAAGGGCTTGTTCTTTCTACCTGTGGCTGTATCTGTCTCTGCTCATCACACTCCCAGGCCCAAGACCAGAAATCAGGTTCTCCCTGACTCCCAGTGTTCCCTCTTCTGAGGCAGTCACCCAGCCTCTAAGCTGTAACTATTTTTCTTTTGCAGTACTTCCTGAAGTCATTTTACTTCTATTCCAACTGTTTATGCGGACAAGTCAGAAAGAGCTTGGTGTGTTTGAGAAAACCAGCACGGCATGGCTGCAGTAGGGGATGCACTTGTGGAAGTCGTGGCTTTGAAGGCTGGAGGCTTACAAATGAGTTAGGGCCAGACAGGAAAGCCTGGGGCACCAGCTTTGGATTTATTAGAGTGTCATTTTACAAGTAGATAAGGAGAACACAGTTGCTGTGTGGAGAGTTTGTGGAGTCAAAACCACCATTATTTGCAGATGCTGTACATTATCACATACCTAGAAAAGCCACAAGAATCAACCAAAGTGGTCCTGTGGTTAGAACTCTGTGCTTCCAATGCAAGGGGCATGGGTTCCATCCCTGGTTGGGAACTAAGATCCCACAAGCTTTGTGGCAAAAAGAAACAAGAAAAGAAAACAGACTCAAGGTCCCGCAGGGGTGGGGCGGGGCAGCAAGCCGGGCTCGGCGGACGCGCACTATTATGCACAGGACGCATGAGCACCAAGGCCCTGCTGCACACAACAGGGCCCTGCAGCCGATATCCCGTGAGAAACCATGATGGCAAAGATGCATATATGTGTAAATCATTAAGTCACTTTGCTGTACAGCAAAACTTAACACAACATTGTAAAACAACTATACTTCAATTAGAAAAAAGAAATAAAGGAGAGGTCAGTAAGTTGTCTGGTCCTAAAACAAATACAGAAACTGGGGACTCTTAAGAGTTTACAGAAGCCTATTTTTTATGTTATATTGGAAAGTGAAGAAATAACAAACAAGGTTATATATAACCTTTGGTATATTTAAAATACTTTAAATGTTTACAACAAATAAACACAACTGCTCTGCGAAATAACTATGCTACTCATAAGCAAATTAATCTGTAAGAAGATGAGCTCAGTGTGCTGCGTGGGAACGGACCTGCAATGGGGCTGCGCTTACAGCCCTCTCCCACCCCACAGGCTGTTTGGTGCTAACCCCAGGCCACTCCATGTGCCACCAGCTGCCACCCTGCACAAACCACAACCCATCTCCACCAACAAGGAGGTGGGATTAGAGCTTTCATTTCAGGCTTCATGACTTGATACACCACCCGCTCCAAATCAGGGGGGCCTGCAAGGAAGACAGCCCGGGGACATGTGACTTTCCTCAGACTCCCTGAAGAGAGGCTGAACAGACTCCTCATATGAAAACAGACTCTACTCTCAGGGCTTGGATTTAGAGTAGTACAGCTTTGGGGGATCAATTTATGAAATTCCTGTCAGTGGAGGCCACTGCGACGTACAGGGAGTTGAACTTGGATGTGAGGTCTCCAGACCAACATTTCCTGGGCCAGGACTCAGAGCAGCAGAGCCAGGGTCCACCTGTGGGGACGGAAGCACCGTTTGGGGGCACAGCTCAGAAGTCGTGGCTCCACATTGTGGCTGAGGCATCAGGGTCATGGCTCTGGTGATCAGACAGTTGCACCTGCGGAGACCCGGCCCCGGTGGGTAGTTGCAGAGGGGGCAGGTATGGCCCTGGGGAAGAGGCACAGTGGCTCGTGTCCTCTTAACGCTGTCTCTGTAGAAGTCTAAATGTGGAAATCTACCCTGGAGACTGAAGTAGAGGGGAGCGGGGAAACTGCCCGAACTCAGCTCTGTGGCTCCTGGGTGGGATAGAGACAGACTTAACCACAAGGCAGTCTTGACAGCCCTGCCTGGGGTGAACAGCCAGCCACAGCGGCTCCCAGACCCTCCCGGGTCAGTGACCATCTTCCGACACCCAGGAGAGGAGTGCTTGACAATCCCACATGTGATCACAGGGACAGGTATTCACAGCTCCTGCTTATTCGCCTTCCTTCCTTCCTTCTCTGCGGGTCCTACTCCAGCACTGGCTGAGGACGGAGGAGAGGCCACAAACCACCCCTACCTAGTCATCCGACTGCGGAATCTCCTCTGCCACACTCCGAGGTGGGATCCATCCTCTTCTGGCTCTTGTGCTTTCTTCCTCCTTCGCTTTACTTCTGCACTTTGTTGGCCGAGATCCTTGACTAGCTCTCCAAGAAAGTGGGGTACGGGTTCAATTGTTGCTGCCCACCTGAAGCTGTCTCTGCTCTGTCCCCCCATCTGCCTGACGACAGAACTCAGGTCAGAAACCCTTGTCTTTCAGGAAGTGTTTGGGTCTCTCTTCATTCAGTGTTGGACATTTGATAAACCCTTTCAATCTTGAAGTCTGGTTTTTTCAACTCTGGGAAATTTTCTTTTGAATCTTGGGTCGTTTCCTCAACCTGATTTCCTGTTTTCTCTTTCTGGAAGGCTCATTGATTGAATACAAATAGCATCTCCTGCATTTACTGTCACATTACCTGCCTTTTCTCTCAACTTCTCTGTTTCTCTTAACTTTTTGTTCTACTTTCTGGAAAATTCATTGCCTTTATTTTCCAATCCCTCTGCTAAATTCTTATTTTGGCAATCAGATCTTTCTTGTTCCCAGTTTTTCTTCTTCATGGAATTCTACAGAAGTCTCTCATTACCTTCTCTCAAACTGAGGGGCAGTCTGTTTCAGTGAAGTGCGTGATCACCAGCGGACAGTTCGGTGATTCTGACAAGTATTTTTGCCCATGTAATCAACATCTCAGTCATGATACGGCTGTCCCCATCGCTCCAGGTCCCCTCTGGTCTCTGTTCAGTGGACCCCCAGCTCCGAGCTCAGGGCTGCCTCGTCCAGGCAGCACCCGGTTATGCCGTCTGTGCGCACCGCAGCCCGTGCTGAGTGTACGCCCCCCGGGAGGTGCATGTCTGCAACGCTGATGGTTTGGGGCTCTTCCAACGACCACTGCTGAGAAGAGCCTCACGCAGGCCCCTGCAGACACGTGCTCTCACAGGCACGACTTGTGTGGCTGCCAAAGGGAGGGTTAAAGCTGTCTGATGTGTAGACCTGATAGGCCTCACCTTTTTCACTTGTGACCGAGACAAGAACAAAGGGGCCAATGCTCAGAAAGGTCAGCATGATGATGAGTTTGACACAGGCGTTCCCCGCATTCTCAAAGCAGAAGCTGGTCAGGTAGATGAAGGGGATGATGGCCCAGGCATAGAGCATCAGCATCAAGAAGACAGCTCGGACATTCTCCTTGTGTGTAAAAGCCTCCTCATTGTAGTATAGAAATACCACCTGGGGAAAGTGGGGCAGAATTTGGAAAAGTCACTAAGAGTCAGCCCTAAGCACGAGAGAAAGGATACGATAATCTCAAGTTATTCTTAATAAGGTAAACAAGGTGTTGGCAGGACTGCAGCAGCACTGCCCTTCCCTCACTCCTCTGGCCACGCAGAGGACACCAGTGCAGTGAGATGAGGAGCACAGAGGCAGAACCAGGGAGGACATGCTCCAGGTTGCACCGCTCATGTCCTGGTGGGCTACACCTGTCCCCAGGGCACTGTCTTACCATCCTGAGGCAGCAGCTCTGGGGAAGTCACCACCTAGAGACCCCAGAGCAGGCCCCCTGCTCCTAATGACGCTGGGACGGGAATCACCTCTTACTGAGGGTCAGTGAGGAAGCTGCGTTAACAGCCATGTGGCCCATCAGGGGCAGAGCTGCCAGCCTAGACTTCTGGTTGGGTCCCGGTTCTTTGCAGGGGCCCCAAGGCCAGTCCCCTGGACACAGGGGGTTGGGGGGAGGGGCCCCTCACAATGCAGCTCACCAGCAGCAGCAGGCTGGGGACAAGGAAGGACAGGAGGTCCCAAAGCAGAGACGAGAGCCAGAACGTGGCCACGTGGACGCCGCTGATGAACTGGACCTGCTTGGCCTTGAGGCCTCTCTCCTTGACTGTCAAGATGGAAAAGGAACTCGAAAGGAAAGCCATTCCAAAAAGCAAGTTGATGACAAGATAATGTCCTTTAGGGCCCCTGTCAAAGGCAGGATATAAAAAGAGAGGCAGTCATTTAAGTAGAACCAGTCAAAGCAACCATATTCCAAAATAACAATTTGTAATTAAAACAAAGAGACAAAACGGAAGGAAGCTGGCGGTAAAGGGAGAAGCTCAGCGAGGAGAAAGGAAAGCCGCACATACTCATACAGGATGTCCTCTGCGGTCTCCATGCTCGACTCAGGCTGAGGGTGGTTCAGAACCGTTATGGACGCCCTGGGCCCAGAGAGCAACTTGAACAGGACGTTATCCACCAACGCCAGCGCCTGGGCCGTGGAATGGTACGCCTGGTTGTTGAACAGCGCTGTCACGACGGTGTGGTTCTCCATGTCGTCAAAAGAAATGGCCACCAGGTAGTTCTGGTCAAAGACCTCGGGCTCCTCCTCTAACTTTTTCAGGAGGAATGCTTCCACTGGGCCTGGAAGAAAATAGACCACTGAGCGGGTCGCACCAGGCCCCGCGAGGCAGGGAGGACCACGGCTCCTCCTGAACATCTCTCTCCTCACCAAGCCCCACATACATCCCCAGTGGGGTCCTCCTGTCATGGCCATGCCCCGACTTCCAGTCATCCACTTGGCCTGCAGGGCTGCCTCCTGCCTGAACCTCTCAGGCCTGAGGCCTCAAGAAAGTTTTCTTTTCATTGACTGGAACAGCAGTGAAGTCTTGTCCAGGCATCTTTCAGGCTTCCCTGCTGTGCAGCCCCCATTCACACCAGAGGCTCTGAACTCAGGCACGCCCGCTGACCCTCTGAGGCTGAGCTATGTCTATGTGAGCATCACCGACTGTGCCTCTGGATTACTGCTTATCCACGAGACCTCTGGGCTAGGAGCTCTCTGAGAGCTGTTCATCACCACGCTTCTAGCACACAGGCTGACTGACCAAGAACCCTGGAATTTTTATGCTGGAATGATCACTGTACTGGTGGCTGAGGGTTACTGAGTGCCAGTGTTGCAGTGCAAAGCACCTTTGATGGGCACTCCCCTGGGGACCCTCTGGTGACAGTGTGAGGAAACCAAGGTTGGGAGAGGCAAGGCACTACAATCCCAACCATTTCTGCAGCTGATCTCTTGTACTTTACTAGAAATAAATCCTTAAAATTTTCATTTTAAATTAAAATAACACATCAATATAATTTTAAAAATCAAATAATTATACAAAACTTACAATGAGAGATGACAGTGCCATGGCCTTCCGCGTCACTGTCCCTGGCTCCTGCTCACCAGGGCAACTATGTTGAAGTCTTTCAGTCTGTGCTTCTCAGGATCGCTAAATAGTCCATTTCTCCACTGACAGTCTATCTCGGAAGCAAGTACTTGGCTCTCTTAGAGGACTACCCCCACCTCCTAGGGCCTTCCCCACCCCTCCCCACCTGCCCCAGAGTTATATCATAAATTCAGTTTAACCAGTAGTCAGTTTGACATTCATTATGAAAAAGTAGAAATTATTCACAGCTGAACCAAGTAGCACACCATGACATGTTTCTTTCTTCTGGACACCTGTGCCCCTCTGAAGGAAATACTATTCTCCTTTTCTCATCTGCTTAGTTTTTATCCCATCTATCACCAAATCACCCACAAACTCCCTTGGCAGAAGTGTAAATCTCTTCTCAACACGTTCAAACATAACAGAACATTTGTTTCGTTTTTGGACATGCTTTAGTCCCTAGAAAGACACAACTTGGTCCCATTTCTAGGAACTTTCCCTTTCCTGTTACTTTTGAAAGATTTTTTCTGAGGCTTCTAGCCACACACTCTGACTTCAGAGAGCATCATGTAGCCTGGAAGCACATGGCTTCACTGCAGGGAGCAATGGGCCTGCTTCCTGCCCCATTTTCCTGGGCCTGATACTTACTTTGCAGCTCCAGAGGTTTCTGGTCCTCAGCCATAAGCACATCTGTCAGATGGTCTAGAAACTGCGGACCCAGCCTGGAGTTCGGAGAAATGTAGAATGGAACAATAGTTTGACCATATGATTTTAGGGTCAGCTCCAATGGGCTGTTGTCCATGCTTATATCGAAGTTGAGGAATGAGAGGCTGATGCTAAGAATGACCAGAGGCACCAGGATCTGTATTGACAGCATCATGATCCAGTTGCGCCAAGAATAGGTAGCCCTTTTCAAGAACATAGCACAGAACTGTTGGCAGAGAAGGCTGAACTACAATTTAAAAAAAGAAGGACATACCATTAACATGGTCACAGGTAGGAGCTGGCAGGCAGTGAAGTGGCTCATGTTCAACTGTATTCTCTCATATTATGTCTAACATTTTGATTGTGTCAAAAATTGCTTCAAATTAAAATTCTTTGACTTAATTATTAGATTAACATTTAATGGCAGAAAAAGAAGGCACAGATTGGAAAGAGTTTGAAAGAGAAATCTAAGCAGACACCAAATGTAAACATGATACATTGTTTTTCACCTGTCAGATTGGCAAAAATTTTATGTTGATGAGGATACAGGCGGAGGGAAATGCCATTGCTTGCTGGCATTTTAATTTGATACTACTTTTTTAGAAAACAAATGAGCTGAATGAATAAATTTAATTTGACATCCACCCAGTCAAAGAGAAGAGATTCCACTTCTAGTAATGCGCCCACAGATGCACCTGTGGAAGGATGCAGGCCATGCATAGAGAGGTCCCTGGGCTTCGACACTGAATATCAAAGTGTGCAGTCATGTGCACTGAGATCCCAAGATCCAGCCTTGGGCCCAGAGCCACAGGCTCACATCAGCTTCTCTTTCACTGGCGCTGCGCTAGCTGGGCAGACTGGAGCCTTCAAGTCTCAGGTTTCCCAAATACCAAAACACCCCAGAAAGCCTTTCCCAAGCACCCACTATGTCTCCCACATTTGGATTTGAGGCTCCTTCCTCTCAACCATTCACCAAAAGGCATTGCTCTCACCCTGCTGGAGGTGGCGCTCTGAGAAATACTTCCTGGGAAGGTTCTGGAGTTGTTTTCAAAAGCAAAGCTTGGCCAAGTAGAGTCTGGATAGATCCTTCCTGGGGTTGGAGAAGAGCCTCCTGTGTAGGACAGGCACTGGTCTAGATAACCCCCAAGACCCCTTCCAACTGGGGGCTCCATGGATGGCAGCTTCCCCTTGAACAGGTGATTTAAGACTATGAAACAGTGAGTCCTCTTCACTAACCCATGAAAGGGCTCCCTGGTGTTTCAGTGGAAAAGAACCTGCCTGCTAATGCAGGAGACGCAGGAGACACAGGTTTGATCTCTGGGTCAGGAAGATCCCCTGGAGGAGGAAATGGCAACCCACTTCAGTATTCTTGCCTGGGAAATTCCACGGACAGAGAAGCCTGGTGGGCTCCAGTCCACGAGGTCACAAAAGAGTCAGACACGACTAAGTGATTGAGCATGCATGCATGCATGCAATCCACGAAAACCAATTTCATTATTTTGTAGTATACCTTATAGATAGCTAAATCAAGACAACTATATAAAACATATATCAACATTCTTTTTTAAGCATTAAAACCTGTATGAAATACAGGTTGCCCATGTATTTCATAAGAATTTTTTTTTTAAATTAAGGATTTCCCTGGTGGTCCAGTGATTAAAACTTCACCTTCCAATGCAAGGAGTGCGGGTTCAAACCCTGGTGAGGGAGCTAAGATCCCACATGCCTTGTGTCCAAAAAACCAAAATAGAAAACAGAAGCAAATTCAGTAAAGAATTTAAAAAATGGTCCACATCAAAAAAAATCTTAAAAATTTTTAATTTCAGGTGGTACCATGCATGATTTGTTTCATAGTGAAAGACTAAAAAGAAAGGTTAAATATGCTTTTTGGACAGCAGATTTAATGCTTCTTTTAAAAGCTTAGTCTCATAATTTCGTTTTTTTTTTTTTAATGCTTATCTATTTGTTTTTGGCTGTGCTGGGTCTTTGCTGCTGTGTGGGCTTTTCTCCAGTTGAGGAGAGCTGGGGCCCTTCTCCAGGTGTGGCACATGGGTTTCCCACTGCGGTGGCCTCTCTTGTTGCCAAGCATGGGCTCTAGGGCACTTGAGCTTCAGTAGTTGTGGCCTCCAAGCTCTAGAGTGCAGGCTCAGCAGTTGGGGCGCTCAGACAGTCTCTCCGCAGCATGTGGGGATCTTCCCGGGTCAGGGATTGAACCTGTTCTCCCGTGCTGGCAGAAGGGCTCTTCACCAAGGAGCCACCAGACAAGCTCGATTTAGTGCTTTACTTTTGCTTTTTTCTGGTGAAAGAAATGGCCACACCCTTTCTATGAGCTTTTCTGATACTTCCTTTCATTGGGTTGATCCTGGTCAGAAAACACCAGCATTCTGATTTTCAACTGGAGCAAAGAGCACGGTATTCCTGAAATCCAACAGAGCCAATCTTTTATGTCTAAAATCTGCAGTTTTTCTTAAGCCCCTATTAAAGGTTGACATTCATGTCTTGACAGAATAATATCATGATTCCAGGAATGAAACAGAAACCTGCTTCTTGCATTGATGTATCTGCTCACCCCGGTGTTAGGATGGATGGGTAGGCCGGATGGTATTGAGAAAATCCTTGAATGAAGACGTCTAATCCTGTTGACAGGAACTCTGCTCACCAGTGGATGAGAATGGAAGGAGGGAAGCTTGATGATCTGCAGGTCTATATCGGAATCCATCAGCTTATTAACCCTAAACCAAACCAAAAACACAAAGAAATGAGAATTCTCAAAATCACAACACATTCCATTTTGTTCAGATTTAAAGGATGAAAGTCACGTAAGATATGAAAAAAATAAGTTAGGACGCAAACAATGAGGAGAAAAAAAGCCACACTGAGATTACATACTGTTGTCAAGTGTATACTGGCTAGAAAGGGCTTAAAAAGGAACTAACAACTGAATTAACGGACCAATGGCTTCTCCAAATAACTGAGGCAACACTAGCTTGAATAGATTTCATTATTTTCCTTAAAAGATACCAAAACAAAAATATAATATCACTTAATATGTATTTTATGAGCAAAACTATAAATTATAAAATGTGGCGTTTCTGACACTCCAGGTCTGGGGTTTGTAAACTATGGCCAGTGGCCCAAATCCAGCCCAAGGTTTGTTTTGGTATGGGACAAGCTCAGAAAGGATTTCACATTTGTAAATTGCTGTCACATGGTTAATTAAGTGCTTACATAATACCCTTGTTACGTGACCATTCCTACACAGCCTAAAGTATTTACCAAAGCTGTAATACTTTGGCCACCTGACGCAAAGAGCTGACTCATTAGAAAAGACCCTGATGGTGGGAAAGACTGAAGGCAAAAGGAGAAGGGGGCAGCAGAGGATGAAATGGCTGGATAGCATCACCAACTCAATGGACATGAGTTTGAGCAAACTCCAGGAGATATGAAGGACAGGGAAGCCTGGCGTGCTGCAGTCCATGGGGTTGCAAAGAGTCACACACGACTCAGTAACTGAATAACAACACAATACCCTTGATTATGCGACCAAGCCTACACAGCCTAAAGTATATACTCTCTGACCCTTTAGAAAAAAGTTTGCCAAACCCCTGCTCAGGGTAAAATTCAGCAAAGTATGAGGTCAAAAAACATACTTTTACTCATAGTCTTTGAGCTAGTTATTCCATTGATGGGAATTTGTCACAAGAATATAATTCAATAAACTGGTTCATTTTCCCTCCAGTACAGTTCTGCAAAGGACAGTAAATTAACTGTTATTTATTGCTGTGACACAGATTATCCCAAAACTTAGCATCTTGAAACAACAGTAAGCATTTACAATCTCACACAGTTCCAGTGGGTTGGGAATCTGGGGGTGGCTCAGCTGAGTGGTTCTCCCTCAAGGTCTCTCCTGCAGATGCAGTCCAGCTCTCGGCCAGGCTACAGTTGCCTGAAGGCTGGACTGGGGCTGGAGGGTCCGGTCCACTCACAGGATAGTGCCCTTATGTGGCAGCGGAAAGGAGGCAGTGGTGTGTGGTTCTCTAAGTGTAGTTTGGACAAGAACACTGGTTGATGTTTTAATTAACATTAATGATTAAGACAAAACTGAAACAACAAAGATGTTATATCAAAACTTCATTCATTCATCCACGAGGTGAGTAACATTTTTATTGGACTAAATAACACATTTAAAAAACTCAAAGAGTATTTCCTCAAATTCTATTAATGAAATTGCTTCAGATAGGACATACTTTGAAGCTTAATTCACACTATTAACATTTTCTCAGTCATTACTTTCTAAATCTAGACAGTCAACAAAGAAATAAACTCCAATTTATAGTGTTTACCAATTTTCATGTTGTAAAAACTCTCACCAGTATTGATTTCAAATTGTCAACATAATGCTTCCATCACTGTTGGGGGCCAGAGTGAGGCACTTGGCCCGTGGCAAAGGTCATGAGGAAGGAGGCTCGACATACGCAAAGGCAGGATCGAGCCTCAGGAGTCCCCCTGGAAATCCTCGAGCATCTACCCCCATAACCAGAGCCTGCCTACTTTACTACTTTGTGCTCTCACCTACACCTCTGACTTTACGGGGGCTGTCCCCCACCACCTCTTTCGGAGAAGGAGTTAACTTAGAGCTCCAGTTAATAAAAACTCCTGGGCGTGACAAGAGTGTTTTAACCTACAAACTCCTCTGAAGGTTCTCTGGCCTGCCTGACAGGCTTGTCCGGCCGCATGTGATTGCTCACAGCTTCCCAACAGCGAGAGGCACGAGATACTTTAAACCTTCTAAAAACAGGTTCCTTAGAAAAGTTAGAAAACTATTAGTATAAGTATAATGGGCTGATTAGAAATTGTATTGGTGAAGGGTTTTTCATTTGTTGAGCCAATGTTTGTTGCTAAGTCTCCACATCCCCTGCCCTTACACACATTAATGAATATATAGAATAAGTATTAACCTTTGATATAAATCACGTTAGACCTTAGGCTAAGTAAATTCTTTCCTTAATTAAAACCCACTACACCCTCACCCTATATAGGAATGCAACTTTATTTGGGTGGCGTCTGTTTTAAGAATAATCACCCCTGGAGAAATAAGTGTTCTGGTTGACTGACCGCTGTCACAAGGAGAGGGTCATAAATTGTCAGCAGGCCCCCTGGCCAGAAGATGATGTAACACCTCTAAGACCTCTGTATACATTTGTATGAAACACCTGACTTTGATAAAAGTCAGGACTGCTGACCCCGTGTGACTTTTGCATAACATCTCAGTGTATAAAAGTAGACCATGGAAAATAAAGAATTGGGATCAGTTTCTCGAAATACTGGTCTCCCCATGTCACTCTCTCTCTCACTCTGGCTGAGTCTCCATCTGGAGCGTGGAACCCACCAAGCTTACTAATTTTGCCTGGGCTTCTAAGATCCGACTGGGGAGGCCTCAGTGTCTCCTCTCCTTCGGGAGAACGGAAGGACGCCTGTGGCCTACGTAAGTGGTGCAAGCTTCTTGTCTTGAAGTTTTATTGGTCTCCCACGTAAACCAAGCTACTCAGCCTCTTTTCTCCACTGAATTTTCCTACTGAGCTATTCTCATTCTATTACTCTTTACATCTCTAATTAATATCTAATTGAAGCTATTGTATCCTGATCCTTGCCGACGCTGTCTCTGCTTCTAATACCCTGGATCAGCCGGGGCTGGACCCCGGCACATCACACAGTGTAAGTAGACATAAAAATAACCTCAAGAGCACTGATAATAGTAAAATGTAACCAAATCATGAGGAAATAGTTTTTATTATTTCCCTCTGTGATTATTGTTATTTATAAGAAATATAGATTTGTTCTTTGTCCTGGTTCCAGAACAGAGCTCCTAAAACTCTTGCAAATTTCTAAGTGAAGAGAGCCGTAAGAGTGTCCTTTGTCATGTGGACTTGGGAAAGCACCACAAGATGGGGTCTGGTTGCCAGGGGAACCAAAACCATGTGATTGGCAGGTTACAACTTTTGATCACCTTCACCCAATTACCACACTCCTGCCTCCAACCTCTGAAGAAAGTGGAAGTGAAAGTTGCTCAGTTGTATTCACTCTTTGAGACCCCATAGACTATATAGTCCATGGAATTCTCCAGGCCAGAATACTGGAGTGGGTAGCCTTTCTCTTCTCCAGGTAACCTTCCCAACCCAGGGATCGAACACAGGTCTCCCACATTGCAGGTGGATTCTTTACCAGTGGAGCCACCAGGGAAGCCCAAGAATACTGGAGTGGGTAGTCTATCCCTTCTCCAGCAGATCTTCCCAACCCAGGAATCAAACTGGGGTCTCCTGCATCGCAGGCAGATTCTTTACCAACTGAACTATCAGGGAAGCCTGCCTCCAACCTCTGGCAACCACAAATCTGTTGTTTCTGTGAATTTTTTTTGTATTCCACATATAAGTGAGATCACATAGTGCTTGTATGTCTGTGCCTGACATTTCATTGAGCATAATGCCCTCAAGGCCCATCCATGTTGTTGCAAATGGCATGATTCCTCTTTTAAAAAAAATTTTTATGGCCAAACAGTGTGTGTGTGTGTGTGTGTGTGTGTGTGTGTGTGTGTGTGTATCAATCACGTCTTCTTTATCCATTCATATGCTGATGGACACTTAGGTTGTTTCCACAACTTGGCCACTGTAAATAATGCTAAAATAAACATGGCAGTACATGTTTGAGGTAGTCAGTCCACTTCCTTTAGATATATAACCATAAAGTGGAACCAGATCATATGATAGTTCTATTTTTAATTTTTTTGAGGAAATTTCAATATTGCTTTTTATAGTGGTTGTATATCAATTTACATTCTCACCAACAGAATACAAGGGTTCTCTTTTCTCCATATCCTTGCCAACACTTGTCATCTCCTGTCTCTCTGCCATTCCAGTGGGTGTGAAGTGATAGCTCACTGTGGTTCTGATTTGCATTTCCCTAATGATTAGTGATGCTGAACACCTTTTCATGTACCTGTTGGCCGTCTGAATATTTCCTTTGGAAAAAAGTCTATTCAGGCCCTCTGCCTATTTAAAAATTGGATTTTTTTTGCTATTGAATTGTATGAATTCTTTATATATTTTAGATACTAACCCCTTATCATATATGTGTCTGCAAATACTTTCTCCCATTCAGTAGGTTGCCTTTGCATTTTGTTGATCATTTCTTTTGCTGTGCAGAAGCTTTATTTTGAGGTAGTTCTACTTGTTTATTTTTCCCTTCGTTACTTGTGCTAACATTCTCCCCTTTACTTTGAGCTGGACCTAGTAACCAACTTCTAGTAAACAGAATATAGCAAACGTGATAAAATGACACTTCCAAGATTAGGTGACAAAGTGAACATGGTTTCCATCTGGTCATCTTTCTCCGATCACTCGCTGTGGGGGATACCAACTGCCATATCACAAGGTCATTCCAGCACGCTGAAGGGGAGGCCCACATCATGAGCAGCTGAGGCCAGCCAGCAACAGCAGGAGTGAACGTGAAAGTGGATCCTTCCCCAAGTGAGCCCTTATAGACTGCAGCCCCGGCTGGAGACTCGACTACATGCTCATGCTCAGACGCTCAGTTGTGTCTGACTCTTTGAGACCTCATGAACTGTAGCCCACCAGGTTCTTCTGTCCATGGGATTTTCCAGGCAAGTATATTGGAGTGGGTTGCCATTTCCAACCACCTCAAAATAGATCTGAGCCAGAATCTCCTACCTACTTGCTCCTGGGCTCCTGACCCACAGAAACTGTGAGGTAACAAATGTTCAAGGCTGCTAAGTTTCAGAGTAATTTGCTAGCAGCAACAGATAATCAATACAAGCCCAAAAAGGAGTATAACAGACATGAGACACCTGAAAGGGAAAAGTTGTGTGTAAGTAGCTGTCTCAGTAAGAGTGGAGAGGATGGATCAGAAGAGAGATTAGGTGAGAATTTTCCAAAACTGACCAATATCAGCAAAACACAATGTGAAGAGCGGTAAAAATCCTAAGCAGAACACAAAGAAAACCACACAAATGCACAGCACCGTAAAAATGTTGAAAACCTAAGGCAAAGAAAAAATTATATTAAAAGCAGCCAGAGATAAAGGACAGACTGCATTAAAAGAATAATAATAATACTAGCAGCTGACATCTCAGTAGACATATGGAAGTCAGAAGACAATAGAATGGAAGAAATAAGCAAAAATGGTCTATTCATATAATGGAGAACTATTCAGCAATAAAAAAACCAAAGTATTTATTATACATGCTACAACATGAATGAGCCTCCAAAAATTATTCTATGTGAAAGAAGCCAGACATAAAATACATACTGTATGATTTTCTACATATGAATCCAAATGATTCCATTCTTATGAAATGTCCATAATAGGTAAATATATAAAGACAGAAAGTAGACTAGTGGTTTCCTTGGACTAGAAATGGGAACAAGGAATATTTGGAATATTTGCAAATGAACATGGAAGATCTTTCCAGAGTGATGAAAATGTTCTAATGTTGGCTTATGGTCCCACCATAAATTTACTAAAAGCTATCAAACTATATGGTGTGAATTACTGGTTAATGCTACAGTATGTAAATTATACCCCAACAAATCTGTTTTAAGAAGAAGAAATTAGAATTACATTGTAGAAGTATTAAAAACAACCCCTGACAATGTAAAATTCTGTATCAAGGGAAAATTCTCTAAGAAATGGAGGCCAAAAATATATTTTCAGGCAAACAAAAACTCTGAGACTTCATCAGATCAGAAAATCTGCACTAAAGAAAATAGATATTGTTTGGGCAGAAAGAAAACAGCCCGAGATGGAAGCTTAAGGGTGAATGATGCTTAAGAGTGTAAGAACAATGCCAAAGGTAAATATGTGCTAAATTTAAAGGAATGCTGATTGCACAAAAGCACAATAATGTGCTACAGACTTCCAAATATACACAGAATTGAAATAGTTGAATAAATATCACATAGCAAAAGTGGAACAAATGGAATTTAAGAGTGCTACACATTGCATTGTCTGGAATGCAAGTAAATGTGCTAGTTTATTGTACACTTTAATAAGCTAAAAATGCACATTGAAATCTTAGGGTAACCAAGAAGAGAAGAGCAAGATAATGTACAAATTCTAAACTAACGGCGGAGAAAATATAAAGCAAAAAAAAAAAAAAAAAACCCACTAAATCAATTCCAAAGACTAGAAAGGAAATAAGAGAATATGGAATTGATGGGATAAATAGAAGACACTGAGTAATATGATAGATTTAAAACTAAATAGATTAGAAGTTTATTACCCACTAGAAAAGACCCTGATGATGGGAAAGATTGAAGGCAAAAGAAGGGGGCAGCAGAGAATGAGATGGTCAGATAGCATCACGGACTCAATGGACATGAATCTGAGCAAACTCCTCCAAGAGATAGTGGAGGACAGAGGAGGCTGGCGTGCTGCAGAACACGGGGTCGCAAAGAGCTGGACATGAATTAGCAACTGAACAACAACAACAAAGAACTACTTAAATGATAAAGATATACAAATTAATGCTTTTTAAACTCCAGCTATATTCCATTTATAAGAAACACATCTAAAATATGTGGCTATGGTATGAATGAATGCCAAAGAATGGATAAGGAGAATATCCTTCAAAAATGAGAAACAAAATCATTTCCAGACCAAAATAACTGAGAGTGTTTGGCACCAGCATAAAAATAGTAAAGGACATGGGACAGAATGTACTTCAGGCAGAAGGAAAGTCTAAGAAGCACAAGGGAAAAAAAACACAGAAAAAGCTGAACATGTATATGAATTTAAACGACCACTGTCTTTGATAAAACAATAATGTTTTGTGGAGTTAAAAAAGAGAATTAAAATATATAATGATAGTATAATGTATAAGTCGGTAATGGTAGGATGTGTGTGAATAAATTAAAGTGTTTCAAAGCCTTGATATTTTCCAGGAGCAGAGTAAAGATATTACTTCCCCTGAGACTTTGATGAATTACTTATGTGCATCTCAATATCTAGGCTTACCATTAAAATAATAAAATAAGAATATACAGTTTCCAACTAGTGTGGGGTAGGGAGGAAACTACAGAATGAGAAAAAAATAATTCATAAAAGGGAGAGAATGTCATACAGACTCAACAGTAGAAAATATAAGGTAAAATGATAGACATATTGTATTGTACAGTAATTAGCCTCCAATTAAAATAAATAAATTTATATATTAAAAAAATTTTTTTAATTTTATTATTATTTTTTTTTACTTTACAATATTGTATTGGTTTTGCCATACATCAACACGCATCCACCATAGGTGTACATGTGTTCCCCATCCTGAACCCCCCTCCCACCTCCCTCCCCATACCATCCCTCTGGGTCATGCCAGTGCACCAGCCCCAGGCTTCCTGTATCCTGCATCAAACCTGGACTGGCGATTCGTTTCTTATATGATATTATACATGTTTTAATGCCATTCTCCCAAATCAACCCTGCCCCCTCTCCCACAGAGTCCAAAAGACTGTTCTATACATCTGTGTCTCTTTTGCTGTCTCACATACAGGGTTGTCGTTACCATCTTTCTAAATTCCATATATATGTGTTAGTATACTGTATTGGTGTTTTTCTTTCTGGCTTACTTCACTCTGTATAATAGGCTCCAGTTTCACCCACCTCAATAGAACTGATTCAAATGTATTCTTTTTAATGGCTGAGTAATATTCCATTGTGTATATGGACCACAGCTTTCTTATCCATTCATCTGCTGATGGACATCTAGGTTGCTTCCATGTCCTGGCTATTATAAACAGTGCTGCGATGAACATTGGGGTACACGTGTCTCTTTCAATTCTGGTTTCCTTGGTGTGTATGCCCAGCAGTGGGATTGCTGGGTCATATGGCAGTTCTATTTCCAGTTTTTTAAGGAATCTCCATACTGTTCTCCATAGTGGCTGTACTAGTTTGTATTCCCACCAACAGTGTACGAGGGTTCCCTTTTCTCTACACACTCTCAAGCATTTATTGCTTGTAGACTTTTAGATTGCAGCCATTCTGACTGGCGTGAAATGGTACCTCATTGTGGTTTTGATTTGCATTTTTCTGATAATGAGTGATGTTGAGCATCTTTTCATGTGTTTGTTAGCCATCTGTATGTCTTCTTTGGAGAAATGTCTGTTTAGTTCTTTGGCCCATTTTTTGATTGGGTCGTTTATTTTTTTGGAATTGAGCTGTAGGAGTTGCTTGTGTATTTTTGAGATTAGATGTCAGTTGCTTCATTTGCTATTATTTTCTCCCATTCTGAAGGCTGTCTTCTCACCTTGCTTATAGTTTCTTTTGTTGTGCAGAAGCTTTTAATTTTAATTAGAACCCATTTGTTTTTATTTTTGCTTTTATTTCCAATATTCTGGGAGGTGGGTCATAGAGGATCCTGCTGTGATGTATGTCAGAGAGTGTTTTGCCTATTTTCTCCTCTAGGAGTTTTATAGTTTCTCGTCTTATGTTTAGATCTTTAATCCATTTTGAGTTTATTTTTGTGTATGGTGCTAGAAAGTGTTCTAGTTTCATTCTTTTACAAGTGGTTGACCAGTTTTCCCAGCACCACTTGTTAAAGAGATTGTCTTTTCTCCATTGTATATTCTTGCCTCCTTTGTCAAAGATAAGGTGTCCATAGGTGCGTAGGTTTATCTCTGGGCTTTCTATTTTGTTCCATTGATCTATATTTCTGTCTTTTTGCCAGTACCATACTGTCTTGATGACTGTGGCTTTGTAGTAGAGCCTGAAGTCAGGCAGGTTGATTCCTCCAGTTCCATTCTTCTTTCTCAAGATTGCTTTGGCTATTCGAGGTTTTTTGTATTTCCACACAAATTGTGAAATTATTTGTTCTAGCTCTGTGAAAAATACCATTGGTAGCTTGATAGGTATTGCATTGAATCTATAGATTGCTTTGGGTAGTATACTCATTTTCACTATATTGATTCTTCCGATCCATGAACATGGTATATTTCTGCATCTATTAGTGTCCTCTTTGATATTTTAAAAAATGATAGATATAAATTTTAATATATCATAAATAATACTCATAAATAGCCTGCATATTTTATTTCAAAGACAAACATTACCAGACTGGGTAAAATAATACTGACCTGGTCTCCTTGCCACTTTATGGCCCAGTGTGGCTGCCTGGGAAGTTTACCAGGGAGGCCCCCTCAAAGCCTTCCTAGCACTGAGCCAGCATTCCTGCTTCATTCAAATAGCTTGGTGGATGAATCAGCCAATGCCAGAGCTGCCCTACCTTGGGAAATCTTTTTTTTTTCTTTTAATTGGAGGCTAATTACTTTATAATATGGTCGTGGTTTTTGCCATACATTCACATGAAGGCAATGGCACCACACTCCAGTACTCTTGCCTGGAAAATCCCATGGATGGAGGAGCCTGGTGGGCCGCAGTCCATGGGGTTGCTAAGAGTCGGACAAGACTCAGCGACTTCACTTTCACTTTTCACTTTCCTGCATTAGAGAAGGCAATGGCAACCCACTCCAGTGTTCTTGCCTGGAGAATCCCAGGGATGGGGGAGCCTTGTGGGCTGCCGTCTATGGGGTCGCACAGAGTCAGACATGACTAAAGTGACTTAGCAGCAGCAGCAGCAGCACATGAATCAGCCATGGGTGTACATGTGTTCCCCATCTTGAACCCCTCTCCCACCTCATTCCCTATCCCATCCCTCAGGGTCATCCCAGTGCACCAGCCCTGAGCACCCTGTCTCATGCATCGAACCTGGACTGGCAATCTATTTCACATATGATAATATACATGTTTCAGTGCTATTTTAAATGAGATAATAAACCTTCCTAATTGTCTAAACCAGTCGAGTTCGGTTTATCTGTTACTTAGAGTCAAAAGCATCCCAACTGATACAATGCCACTTTTTGCTTTTCATTCCTAGGAATTTATGTTAAAATTATGTTTGTTGGATGATATTATATTCAATATTTTCTACACTAATGAATATCAGAGGCTGGAAGACTATTCAGTGAGGATGTTACAGAAAGGATTCAAACACTGGGCAACGTTTAAGTACCCTTCCAACCCTAAGATTCCTGGAATCTATGGTTTTGTATTCACTTACCGAATGAAGATTTCTTCCATAGTGGTGACAGAGGCCCCAAAGCTGGCAATGCCCAGCTCTTCCTGCCTCAGTTCCAAGTCCGTAAACAGAGCTTCAAAGCTGGAAGGGAAGAGCAGTTTTATTCATCAAAGGTGGAAGTTGAATCCCTCCTTATTACCCTTGGCTTTCTACAAAGGAAAAAGCACGGACTATGGAGTTAAGAAGATATTTGTTCAAGTCTCAATTCTGTCCCTCTTGAGCTTCATGACTCTGAACTTGAACAATGAGCATAAATAATACCATTTACTTCAAAACTTTCTGTAAGGATAAATCAAATATACACCTAGCACACTGCAGGTGCAAAGTAAATATTAATTCATCTCTGAAATCATATCAAGCATCTTTTCTGACTAAAACACTATAAGACTAGAAATCAACTACATGAAAAAAAACCCTGCAAAACCACAAATGCATGGAGGCTAAACAACATGCTACTAAACAACTGATGAGTCACTGAAGAAATCAAAGAAGAAATTTAAAAATACCTAGAGACAAATGAAAATGAAGCCACGATAATACAAAATCTACATGATGTGGCAAAAGAAAGAAGCTCTAAGATGGAAGTTTATAGTGATACAAGCCAACCTCAGGAAACAAGAAAATTTTAAAATGACCTAAACTGAACCTAGAGGAACAAGAAGAAACAAAACCCAAAGTTAGCAGAAGGAAATAAATCATAAATATTAGAGAAGAAATGAATAAAGACCAAAAACAATAGAAAAAAGCAATGAAACTAAGAGGAGTTTCTTTGAAAAGATAAATAAACTGATGAACCTTTAGCTAGACTCATTAAGAAAAACAGAGAGTGGGCCAAAATCAATAGAATCAGAAATGAAAAAGGGGAAGCTACAATGGACACCACGAAAACACAAAGGAATATAAGAACTTTATATGAACAGTCATACACCAATAACATGGACAATAAAGAAGAAATGGGCAAATTCACAGAAATTCAAGACTGAGCCAGGAAGAAATAGAAAATATGAAGAGATCAACTATCAGTAATGAAACTGAATCAGAAATAATTTTTAAAAACTCCCAACAAACAAAAGTCCAGGACCAGCTGGTTTCACAGGTGAATTCTACCAAACATTTAGAGAAGAAAAATCCTTCTCAAGCTATTCCAAAAAATTGCAGAGGACATAATGCTTCCAAACTCATTCTATAAGGCCCTGATACCAAAACCAGACAAAGATATCACACAGAAAAAGAAAATTACATGCCAATATCACTGATGAGCATAGATGCAAAAATTCTGAACAAAATAGTGGCAAACTGAATTCAACAACATATTAAAAGGTTCACATACTGTGATCAAGTGGGATTTATTTCAGGGATGCAAGTGTTGGTTCAGTATCTGCAAATCAATCAATGTGATACACCACATTAACAAACTAGAGAATAAAACTCACATGATTGTCTCAACAGATGAAGGAAAATTTTCTGGGCAAATTCAATATCCATTTATGGTAAAAACTCTCCACAGAGTGGGAATAGAAGGAACGTTCCTCAACATAATAAAGGCCACATATAAGCCCACAGCTAACATCACATTTGATGTGAAAAACTGCAAGTATTTCCTCTAAGATCAGGAACAAGACAAAGATGCTCACTCTTACCACTTTCATTCAACATAGTTTTGGAAGTCCTGGCCACAACAATTGGACAAGAAAAGAAATAGAAGAAATCCATATTGGAAAGGAAGAAGTAAAGCTGTCTCCATTATCAGGTGACATGATACTATATGTAGAAAATCCTCAAGATGCCATAAAAAAGCTACTAGAACTCATCAATGAATTTGTAAAATTTAAAGGATACAAAGTTAATATACAGAACTCTATTGTTCTATATTGTTCTGTTCTGTACACAGAGCTCTGTACACTTACAAAAAATTATCAGAAAGGAGAATGAAGGAAACAATTTCATTTACCATCACATAAAGAACATTATAGCATATATAGATAAAAACATTATAGATAAAAGACCAGTACTTGGAAAGCCATAAGGCACTGATGAAAGAAACTGAAGACAATACAAACAGGTAGAAAGATACACTTGTTCTTAGATTGGAAGAATTATTATTGTTAAACTGACCATACAATCCAAGGCAATCTACAGATTCAATGCGATCTCTATCAAGATACCAATGACATTTTTGACAGAACTAGAACAAATAATTCTAAAATCTGTATGGAAACATAAGAGGGCCTGAATAGCCAAAGCCATCTTGAGAAAAAAAAAAGGACTAGAGCTGGAAGTATCACATAAAGCGATAGTAATCAAAACAATATGGTATTGGCACAGAAACAGACAAGTGGATCAATGGAACAGAACAGAGAACCCAGAATAAGCCCACACAGCTACAGCCAATCAGTTTACAACAAAGGAGACAAGAACAGGCAATGGGGAAACCCAGTCTCTTTGTTAAGCTGTGCTGAGAAATAAACTGGACAGCTACATGTAAAAGAATGAAATTAGAACATTTTCTCACACCATATACAAAAATAAACTCAAAATGGACTAAGACCTAAATGGAAGGCCAGAAATCATAAAACTCCTAGAAGAAAACAAAGGCAGAACACAGTTTCACACGAACCATAACAATATTTTTTTGGATCTATATCCTAAGGCAAAGAAAACAAAAGCAAAAACAAATGGGACTTAATTAAACTTAAAAGCTTTTGCACCAGCAAAGGAAACTATTGACAAAAAAAAAGATTAGCTACTGAAATGGGAAAAAATATTTGCAAATATTATGTGACATGAGTCTGAGTGAACTCCGGGAGCTGGTGATGGACAGGGAGGCCTGGTGTGCTGCGATTCATGGGGTCGCAAAAAGTCAGACATGACTGAGCGACTGAACTGAACTGAACTGAACTGATAAGGGGTTAATATCCAAAAACATATAAATGGCTCACTGAACTCAATATCAAAAAGACAAACAACCTAATTTTAAAACGGGCAGAAGACATGAATAGGCATTTTTCCAGCTTGCATGGAAGGGTGTGAAAGTCACTGTGAAGTAGACTGAGTAATTCATGGGCAATGAGATAAAGCAGGCAACATGATTAACCTATTTTTAGAGAGCTTCACCTGCGCAGGGTTACAGGACATGGAGTGGTGGCTGGAAAGAGAGGCAGGCTCAAGACAGTGTATCTCCAGAGCACACTAATATGTTCATGGACATGAGCCAAAGAAGAGAAGTAGATGATGTAGATGAAAGAGGAAATAACCAAACCAGCAAACTCCTAAGACCAAGTGGCTGAGTACTTGAGCTGGTGTTGAAAAAAGCAAGTTTGTAGGTCTGTTAAAAGGGATAAATAGAGTACTTGTTGGATGGTGTTTACTTTCTCAATGAAGTATAACTAAGATTCCTATCCAAAAGAAACATGAGGACTGAGGAGAGGGAGAGAGGGACATGTTGGGAATGAGTCTGAGGTCTGAAATAATTACAAGGCTGACCCTGGCTCCCACCCCACATCGAAAATCCACTTATAACTTTATAGTTCAGTTCAGTTCAGTTCAGTTGCTCAGTTGTGTCCGACTCTTTGATACCCCATGAATCGCGGCACGCCAGGCCTCCCTGTCCATCACAAACTCCCAGAGTTCACTCAGACTCACGTCCATCGAGTCAGTGATGCCATCCAGCCATCTCATCCTCTGTTGTCCCCTTCTCCTCCTGCCCCCAATCCCTCCCAGCATCAGAGTCTTTTCCAATGAGTCAACTCTTCACATGAGGTGGCCACAGTACTGGAGTTTCAGTCCAAATGTTCTGCATCTACAGACAACCAAACGAGGGGTAGTGCAGTACCATAGTAACCTATTTATTGAAAAATCCAGGTATAAGTGGACTCACATAGTTCAAACCTGTGTCGTTCAAGGGTCAACTGTAATATAAAGGAAAATCAAGTACAGTTTTCATCTGAGCCCAGTTACTTGGGTGCCTGTAATTAGAGTTCACACAGTCAAGGGCCCCTGTGATGCCATCATAATTTTATTTTAATCTGAAAGCAGCTGGGAGCCATCAGGGGTTTTTAAGGAGGGAGGGAACATGATCACAAGGCTTCCCTGGTGGCTCAGATGGTAAAGAACCCTCCTGCCAATGAAGGAGATGCAGGTTCGATCCCTGGGTCAGGAAGATCCCCTGCAGAAGGAAATGGCAAACCACTCCAGTATTCTTCCCTGGGAAATCCCATGGACAGAGGAGCCTGGCGGGCTACAGTCCATGGGGCTGCAAAAGAGTCAGATGTGACTTAGTGACTAAACAACAACAGAGTCCTATATTTTCAAGTGTACTCTGGCTGGAGTGTGGTGTCTTTCTGCTGCTGCTGCTGCTGCTAAGTCGCTTCAGTCGTGTCCAACTCTGTGTGACCCCATAGACGGCAGCCTACCAGGCTTCCCCGTCCCTGGGATTCTCCAGGCAAGAACACTGGAGTGGGTTGCCACTGCCTTCTATCAAAGGCCTAGAAATCCAAACCATTACAGAATTGAGAGCCCTTGGTGAGGACAGGGACAGGAGAGATGACTGAACACTGAGCACATGCAAAAAATGACTCCAGCCCTCTCAGGTCCATACCTGTGTGCGCTCTCTTTAGGAAGGATAAATGTTAGCTCTTCTCCAATGCTAGACTGGAAAACTGCATTTGGTATGTGCTGGTAAACCAGAAGAGAAATCTTCTCTGTGTCACAATGTGGTTTTCTTACCAGAGTTATATAATATCCTGCACCTGAAACATTTAAAAGATCATGAAATGGTTTTTCTCTTTTTAGTTACCCTTAGTGTTCAATAGCCTAGAACATGACAGCTCCATAGGCTAGACAAGCTGGAGAGCTGTGGTGAATTTGCCTTGGAAGGTCTATAACACTATTCTTGAGTCTCTCCTTTGACTCCATAGTTGGGAGGTGATAACAGCATTTAGCGATACTAGGAAAAATAAAAGGAGGGCTGCATTAAAGGCAACACTCTGCTTAAGGGATAACTACTGTGGAGAAGTGAAAATTGAGCAGAGAGAGACCTTGAACATTAAGGTTAAGAACAAAAGTATCTCTTTCATAATTAAATTATGTTTTGAGAATACATACCCTATGGTATTCTAAATATTCTTTCAGAAGCTACTAGTAACACTTGTTACTACATTGCTGGCACTGTGGTCACTCAACAAACATTCACTGAGCTCTTGTGACCTGACAGGTACTTTTCTAGATACTGAGCATATAGCAGCAGATCAAACAGTCAAAAATCCCTATCATCACTCAAGGAGCTTTCATTACAGGAACGTGAGACATATGATAAGGTAAATAAGTAAATCAAGACCGTATTAGTGATAAGTGCTAAGGCAAAAGATGAACAGGAAGGGGATACAGAGTATTGGGGATCATGACTTTGAAGCTGGGGAAGGCCTTACTGAGAATGTGACATCTCTGAAAGGACTAAAGACCTGAGGAAGAGGAGGCGGCATGGTGATACGTGGGCTGGGATGCAGGAGGAGGCCCATGTCCTGGATCAGAAAGGGGGCCCTGAGGCGGGAGCAGAAGAATATCAGGAGACATGGCTGGGGAAGCAGGACCAGGCTAAGCAAGGTGTTTGACCAGCTCCCAGGACCCTGCCTTCTCCTTTCACAAAGTGGGATGGGGAGTCATCGGTGGACTGAGCAGCAGAGTGGCACACTCCTTCTGACAAGTGGGCCAGAGGCCAGCTGTGGGCTGGAAGCAACTTCAATGATCCAGGTAGGGAGACAGTACGCTGGGCCAGGGTGTGAGGAAGGCAGGGCCACGGGGATTGGCAGATGGATCAGATACGGGCTATGAGAGACATAGAGGATCAGGGAGCCCCGAGATTCTGGCCACGCTGCTAAAAGGATGGCGCTGCCTTTACTGTGGGTGAGCTGGTGTGTTGGTCAAGAGCTGGAGTTCAGCTGTGCCATCAGCCGTGGACAGTCCAACAGATACGTTCACTGTCTAGGGGTGTGCAGAGTAAGCAGTTAGACACACAAGTCTGGAGTTCAGCTGAGAGGTCCTGCAGAGACATTTTTCAGCACAGATACGTATAAGTCAGGACACTGAATGAGACCACCAAGTCAGTGAGCAGGGGAAAAAATAGTGACGTGACCTGGGCACTTCCAAGCCTAGAAGGAGAAGTGATGCACAGGAGCAGTCAGAGACCCTAGAGGGAAACCCAGACGGCTGGGGGCCAGGAAAAGAGGGGGATGTCTGTGGCGGGATGTCCAGCAGGAGTGTGCCCCGCTGTGGAGAGAACAACTCGCCCTATGCAGGCATTAGCTCCCTCTTTGAGGAACAAGGTCTCTTAATCTTCATTTTAATAAAAGAAAATAATAGAATGGGAAAGACTAGAGATCTCTTCAAGAAAATTAGAGATATCAACGGAATATTTCATCCAAAGATTGACACAATAAAGGACAGAAACGGTACAGACCTAACAAAAGCAGAAGATATTGAGAAGAGGTGACAAGAATACACAAAAGAACTGTACAAAAAAGATCTTCAAGGCCCAGATAACCACAATGGTGTGATCACTTACCCAGAGCCAGATACCCTGGAATGTGAAGTCAAGTGGGACTTAGGAAGCATCACAAGGAATAAAGCTAGTGGAGGTGATGGAATTCCAGCTGAGCTATTTCAATGCCTAAAAGATGATGCTGTGGAAGTGCTGCACTTAATATGCCAAGAAGTTTGGAAAACTCAGCAGTGGCCACAGGACTGGAAAAGGTCAGTTTTCATTCCAATCCCAAAGAAAGGCAATGCCAAAGAATGCTCAAACTACTGCACAATTGCACTCATCTCACACACTGCAAAGTAATGCTCAAAATTATCCAAGTGAGGCTTCAACAGTACGTGAACCATGAACTTCCAGATGTTCAAGCTGGATTTAGAAAAGGCAGAGGAACCAGAGATCAAATTGCCAACATCCATTGGATCATTGAAAAAGCAAGAGAGTTCCAGAAAAACATCTACTTCTGCTTTATTGATTATGCCAAAGTCTTCGACTGTGTAGATCTCAACAAACTGTGGAAAATTCTTCAAGAGGGGGGAATACCAGACCACCTGACATGCCCCCTGCGAAATCTGTATGCAGGTCAAGAAGCAACAGTTAGAACTGGACATGGAACAAGAGACTGGTTCCAAATTGGGAAAGGAGTACGTCAAGGCTGTATATGGTCGCTCTGTTTACTTAACTTATATTCAGAGTACATCATGCGAAATGCTGGGCTGGGTGAAGCACAAGCTGGAATCATGATTGCCAGAAGAAATATCAATAACCTCAGATAAGTAGATGATGACACCCTTAAGGCAGAAAGTGAAGATGACCTAAAGAGCCTCTTGATAAAAGTGAAAGAGGAGAGTGAAAAAGCTGGCTTAAAACTCAACATTCAGAAAACTAAGATCATGGCATCTGGTCCCATCACTTAATGGCAAACAGATAGGGAAACAATGCAAACAGTGAGAGACTTTATTTTCTTGGGCTCCAAAATCACTGCAGATGGTGACCACAGCCATGAAATTAAAAGATGCTTGCTCCTTAGAAGAAAAGCTATGACCAAACTTACACAGCATATTAAAAGCAGAGACATTACTTTTCCAACAAAGGTCTGTCTAGTCAAAACTATAGTTTTCCTGTGGTCATGTATGGATGTGAGAGTTGGACTATAAAGAAATCTGAGAGCTGAAGAATTGCTGCTTTTGAACTGTGGTGTTGGAGAAGACTCTTGAGAGTCCCTTGGACTTCAAGGAGATCGAACCAGTCCATCCTAAGGGAAATCAGTCCTGAATATTCATTGGAAGGACTGATGCTGAAACTGAAGCTCCAATACTTTGGCCACCTGATGCAAAGAGCTGACTCATTTGAAAAGACCCTGATGCTGGGAAAGATTGAAGGTGGGAGAAGGGGATGACAGAGGATGAGATGGTTGGATGGCATCACTGACTCGATGGACGTGAGTTTGAGTAACCTCCAGGAGATAGTGATGGACAGAGAAGCCTGGCGTGCTGTGGTCCATTGGGTCGCAAAGAGTAGGACACAACTGAGCAACTGAACTGAACTGAAACTAAGGCTACAAAACGATGAACTAACTTTGTAACAAGGATGAAGAAGGAGTAAACTACCAGCATGGAGCTCAGGCACAGGTCTTCTGACTCCAAGTCTCAGAGATTCTTTCCACGCTCCTTGTCATTCTCACAGCCCCTCTGCCTGGGCCTCGGGTCTCCACCCACAGGGAGCAGACAGGCCGTCTAGAGAAGGCCGCTCCCCACCTGACCTCAGGGGCCCTCGGGGAACATGACCAGTGGGCACTTTCTCCCGCACCTGGACCAGCCACGCGACCCCGTGTGGAATGGACTTTCGGCTGCCCGCCGGCCCCGCTCACCGTATTTCTCCTTGAGGAACAGCGACGACCCGCAGCACTGCAGCTCCCCCTTGGCCATGATGGCGATGCGGTCCCCCAGCAGGTCAGCCTCGTCCATGAAGTGGGTAGTCAGCAGGATGGTGCGGTCGCTCTTGTGCTGCTGCAGAAGGTCCCAGATGGCCCTCCTGGAGATGGCGTCCACGCCCGAGGTGGGCTCGTCCAGCATCAGCACCTGGAGGGAGGAGGGGCAACCCCGTGAGGACGGCAGAGCCCCGGCCTGGGCTTCAGGCTGCACCGCAGGCCCCCTGGGCCTACCTTGGAGCCCGCGATGAGGGCGATGCCGATGGAGAGCTTGCGCCGCATCCCGCCGCTCAGAAACCTGCTCCGGGAATCCCGCTTCTCCTCCAGCCCGAGCACGTGCAGCATGCGTTTGACCTCCTCAGGGCACTTCTGACGCGGCAAGCCTTTCAGCTGAAACGGCAGGGATGGAGATCCGGCCAGGGCTTCCAATGGGGCCAGGGAGCGCCCAACAAGCATTTTGCTTGTAGAGCAGTAACCCCTTATCTCCCTTATCTGAGATTTTTCTTTCCACAGTTTTAGTTACCCACTACCCACAGTGAACCATGGTCTGAAAACATTAAATAAAAAATTAACAGAAATAAACTTCTAAGTTTTAAATTGTGCACACCATTCTGAGTGTCTTGAACTCTGAAATCATGTGCCACGCTGCTCTGTCCTGCTCAGGATCCCTACCCATTGACATCGTCTGCTTTTGACATCCAACCATTAACACTTCCATGACCTGATGATCCAGGATCACCTGGAGCCTGGATCCTACTTTTGATGAATCATCAGAAGGTCAACAGCCTAAAGCTGTGTCACAATGCCTGAAATCCTTCACCTCACTTCATCTCATCACATGGGCATCTTACCATCTGAAATCACAAGAATGGTGCGTGCGTGCTAAGTAGCTTCAGTCGTGTCCAACTTTGCAACTACACGGACTGTAGCCACCAGGCTCCTCTGTCCATGGGATTCTCCAGGCAAGAATACTGGAGTGGGTTTCCATGTCCTCCTCCAGGGGTTCTTCCTGACACAGGGATCAGACCCATGTCTCTTGTATCTCCTGCATTGGCAGGTGGATTCTTTACCACAGTGCCATCTTTAAGTACAGTACAATAAAATATTGTGAGAGGGAGAGATCACGTTCACGTAACTTTTATTACAGCCTGTCAGGCTCCTCTGTCCATGGAATCCTCCAGGCAAGAATACTGCAGTTGGTGGCCATCTGCTTCTCCAGGGAATCTTCTTGACATAGGGATTGAACCTGGGTCTCCTGCATTGCAGGCAGATTCTCTACCATCTGAGCTATCAGGGAAGCTCCTTTATTACAGTATATTGTTATAATTGTTCTATTTTATTGATTGTTGTTAATGTCTTGCTGTGCTTAATTTATAAATTAAACTTTGTCATAGGTTGCATGTACAGGAAAAAAACAGAGGACATATAGACTTTGGAACTATCTGAGATTTCAGGCATCCACTGGTGGTCTTGGAGCAAATCCCCCACAAATAAGGGGGGTATTATATATACATAAACTACACATGAGAAAGATACACAGTAAACTTACTACCTTCAGGGAAAGGGATACAAGGCTTTTGCATCTTTTTTTCCCACAAGCTGTGAGGCGTGTGGGATCTTAGTTCCCTGACCAGGGATTGAACCTGGGCACTTGGTAGTGAAAGGGCAGAGTCTTAACCACTTGACTGCCAGGGAAGACCTGGCTTTTTCATCTTGAACCATCTAAAAAAATGACTTATTAATACTAAGTTCAGTTCAGTTCAGTTCAGTCGCTCAGTCGTGCCCGACTCTTTGCAACCCCATGAATCGCAGCACGCCAGGCCTCCCTGTCCGTCACAAACTCCCGCAGTTCACTCAGACTCACGTCCATCGAGTCAGTGATGCCATCCAGCCATCTCATCCTCTGTCGTCCCCTTCTCCTCCTGCCCCCAATCCCTCCCAAGATCAGAGTCTTTTCCAATGAGTCAACCCTTCTCATGAGGTGGCCAAAGTATTGTAGTTTCAGCTTTAGCATCAGTCCTTCCAAAGAACACCCAGGGCTGATTTCCTTTAGAATGGACTGGTTGGATCCCCTTGCAGTCCAAGGAACTCTCAAGAGTCTTCTCCAACACCACAATTCAAAAGCATCAGTTCTTCGGTGCTCAGCTTTCTTCACAGTCCAACTCTCATATCCATACATGACCACAGGAAAAACCATAGCCTTGACTAGACGGACTTTTGTTGGCAAAGTAATGTTTCTGCTTTTCAATATGCTATCTAGGTTGGTCATAACTTTCCTTCCAAGGAGCAAGCGTCTTTTAATTTCATGGCTGCAATCACCATCTGCAGTGATTTTGGAGCCCAAAAAATTAAGTCTGACACTGTTTCCACTGTTTCCCCATCTATTTCCCATGAAGTGATGGGACCGGATGCCATGATCTTAGTTTTTTGAATGTTAAGCTTTAAGCCAACTTTTTCCACTCTCCTCTTTTACTTTCATCAAGAGGCTTTTTAGTTCTTCTTCACTTTATGCCATAAGGGTGGTGTCATCTACATATCTGAGGTTATTGATATTTCTCCCGGCAGTCTTGATTCCAGCTTGTGCTTCTTCCAGCCCAGCTACTACAGCATATTAAAAGGGTTATACACCATGACCAAGTGGGATTTATTCCAGGAATGCAAGAAAGGTTCAATATATTAAGAATCATTGTATGTATTAAATAATAAAGAATCTGCCTGGTGTCTGTCCCCAGTTACTGGGAGGAGCCTCTAAATCCTTGGAGGGATGGTATGTCTTTGTTACTCCTGGTAGTACCTGAGTACTACCTCAGGTACTGAGTACACCTGCTACTGAAGTGTTCAAGATCCTGGCTGGTCATATCAGAAAGATCAACCATGTAGTTTGAGAGTTGGGGCTTTGAGCCAGGTTATCAATCTGATCTCCCGATCTGCCAGGAGGGAGAGACTGCAGATTAAGTTTAGTCACGAGGTTCATGATTCACTCATGAACCTATGTAATGAAACTCCAATAAAAACTAGACACTTAAATGGAACAAAATAGAAAGCCCAGAGATAAATCCACGCACCTATGGACACCTTATCTTTGACAAAGGAGGCAAGAATATACAATGGAGAAAAGACAATCTCTTTAACAAGTGGTGCTGGGAAAACTGGTCAACCACTTGTAAAAGAATGAAGCTAGAATACTTTCTAACAACATTCACAAAAATAAACTCAAAATGGATTAAAGATCTAAACGTAAGACCAGAAACTATAAAACTCCTTGAGGAGAACATGGGCAAAACACTCTCTGACATACATCAAAGCAGGATCCTGTATGACCCACCTCCCAGAATATTGGAAATAAAAGCAAAATAAACAAATGGGACCTAATTAAATTTAAAAGCTTCTGCACAACAAAGGAAACTATAAGCAAGGTGAAAAGACAGCCTTCAGAATGGGAGAAAATAATAGCAAATGAAGCAACTGACAAACAACTAATCTCAAAAATATACAAGCAACTCCTACAGCTCAATTCCAGAAAAATAAATGATCCAATCAAAAAATGGGCCAAAGAACTAAACAGACATTTCTCCAAAGAAGACATACAGATGGCTAACAAACACATGAAAAGATGCTCAACATCACTCATTATCAGAAAAATGCAAATCAAAACCACTATGAGGTACCATTTCACGCCAGTCAGAATGGCTGCGATCCAAAAGTCTACAGGCAAAAAATGCTGGAGAGGGTGTGGAGAAAAGGGAACCCTCTTACACTGTTGGTGGGAATGCAAACTAGTACAGCCACTATGGAGAACAGTGTGGAGATTCCTTAAAAAACTGGAAATAGAACTGCCATATGACCCAGCAATCCCACTTCTGGGCATACACACTGAGGAAACCAGAATTGAAAGAGATACATGTACCCCACTGTTCATAGCAGCACTGTTTATAATAGCCAGGACATGGAAGCAACCTAGATGTCCATCAGCAGATGAATGGATAAGAAAGCTGTGGTACATATACACCATGGAGTATTACTCAGCCATTAAAAAGAATACATTTGAATCAGTTCTAATGAGGTGGATGAAACTGGAGCCGATTATACAGAGTGAAGTAAGCCAGAAAGAAAAACACCAATACAGTATGCTGCTGCTACTGCTAAGTCACCTCAGTCGTGTTCGACTCTGTGCGACTTCATAGACGGCAGCCCACCAGGCTCCCCTGTCCCTGGGATTCTCCAGGCAAGAACACTGGAGTGGGTTGCCATTTCCTTCTCCAATGCATGAAAGTGAAAAGTGAAAGTGAAGTCGCTCAGTCGTGTCCGACTCTTAGCGACCCCATGGACTACAGCCTACCAGGCTCCTCCGTCCATGGACTTTCCAGGCAAGAGTACCGGAGTGGGGTGACATTGCCTTCTCTGCCAATACAGTATACTAACACACATATATGGAATTTAGAAAGATGGTAACGATAACCCTGTATACAAGACAGCAAAAGAGACACTGATGTATAGAACAGTCTTTTGGACTCTGTGGGACAGGGAGTGGGGGATGATTTGGGAGAATGGCACTGAAACATGTATAACATCATATGTGAAACGAGTTGCCAGTCCAGGTTCGATGCACAATACTGGATGCTTGGGGCTGGTGCACTGGGACAACCCAGAGGGATGGTACGGGGAAGGAGGAGGGTGGAGGGTTCAGGATGGGGAACACGTGTATACCTGTGGCGGATTCATGTTGATATATGGCAAAACGAATACAATATTGTAAAGTTAAAAAAAAAAAAAACTAGACACTTAGGTGAAACTTAGGTGAGCTACCCTCTATACAGTGATGCGCCAAGAGGGTGACACATTCTTAAGACATGGAAGCTTTTCATTTGGGACCCTCCCAGACATCACCCTGCATGTCTCTTCTTTTACTGGTACTGATTTATGTATCCTTTATAATATATACATATAATATATACTATAATCCTGAGTTCTGTGAGTCCTTCTAGCGAATTAGTGAAGCTGAGGAGTCAGTGGGAACTCCTAACTTTGTAGGCGGGTTGTGGGCAGTGCTCTGTTGGGAGCCCAGGCTCGCGGCCGTTTTCTGACACGGCCGCAGTCTGTGGGGCACTGTGCCTGTAGCGTGTGAAGCGTGCACTGGCTCCATCCTTAGTGTCAAACTGCACTGCAGGGATGCAGCATATTAGAAGAATAAAGAGTCCAAGGGGCAAGCTGAACCTAGAGTTTACAGGGAAATGAAAGTGACCTGTAACAGGCAAAACAATCTTGAAAACAAACAAAAAAGAGTTGGAGGGCTCACATTCTTTGATTTCCAAACTTACTACAGGGACTTCCCTGGTGGTCTAGTGGCAGAAAGCCCCATGCTCCCAATGCAGGGGCCCAGGCTTGATCAGGGGACTAGATCCCAATGCCTCAACTAAGAACTGGCACAGCCAAATAAATAAATAAATATTCTTTTAAACTTCCTACAAAGCTATACTAACTAAGACATTGTGGTATTGGCATAAGGATAGATGCATAGACCAATGAAATAGAAGTGAGAGTCTAGGAATAATCCCATATATCTATGGTCAGTTGATTTCTGACAAAGGTGCCAAGACTATTCAATGGGGAAATAATGGTCATTTCAACAAATGGTGCTGGACAATTGAATATTCACATGCAAAAGAATGAATCTGACCTCTATCTCACACCATCTAAAAATTAGCTCAAAATGTATCAAAGACCTAATGTATAATTATGTAAGAACTAATGTACGAAACTCTCAGAAGGAAACAGGTGTAAATCCCAGGCAATGCTTTTTAAAATATGACATCAAGAGCATAACAACTAAAGAAAATACAGAGACACTGAATTTCATCAGAATTCAAAACTTTTGTGCATCAAAGGACATTATCAACAAAGGGGAAAGAGAATGCACAGAACTGGGAGAAAGTTTTTTGCAAATCATATACTTGATAAGGATCTACCATCTAGAATACACAAAACTACAAAGAGATAAGCAACCCAACTGAAAAATGGGCAAAGGCTTTAGTAGACATTTCTCCAAATAAATAAATAAATGGCCAATAAGCAAATGAAAAGATGCTTAATATCATTACAGTCATTGGGGAAATGCAAATCAAACCCACCATGAGATACCAATTTATGGCACCTAGAATGGAAGTACCTCAGAAAGTTTTTTTAAAAGTTAAACACAGAGGTAGAGCTTATGACCCTTGAATTTCACTACTAGGTATATACTTCAAAGAACTGAAACTAGGTGAAACTGAAACTTCAAAGAACTAAAACTTAAACAAAAACTTGAACATTAGTATTCATGGTATTATTCACGTGGCCGAAAGGTACAACCCAGGAGTCCATCAACTGATGAATGGATAACCAAGATATGGCATACAATTCCAAACAAGGTAATATTATTCAGCCATTAAAAGGAGTGAAGTATTGATACATGCTGAAATATGGATAATTCTTGAACACATTAAGTGAAAGAAACCAGACACAGACGGTCACATTTTGTGTGATTCCACTCATATGAACTACTCAGAATAGTCAAATCTACAGTGACAGACAGCAGATTAGTGATTTCCAGGGGCTGGGGGGAAGGAAGAATGGGGAGTGACCATTGATGGATCCAGGTTTGTTTTCAGGGAGATGAAAATGTTCTGTAGTTAGAGAGTGCTGTGAATGTAGTTTTTAAAACTACTGAATTTTATATTGCAAAATAAGCAAAATGGTGAATTTTATGATATGTGAATTTCATCAATAAAGTAAATAATTAGACTAAAACAATACTTTCTAGAAACTCTTTAATTCAAAGATCTTAAATGCCACACCCCTGCCTTTTCCTGAATATTTAGGGAATAGTGTCCTTACAAGGTTTCAAGTTTCTCTGAGGTTGAGTCAGAAAGTTGCAAGTTATCTTCCATCCTTAAAAATGGATACAGAGGAAACCAAGTCTATCATCCACCGACTCACCTGAGCATAGAAATAAAGATGTTCCGCTACAGTCAAGTTATCATACAAGATATCATGCTGGGGGCACCAGCCCATGCTCTTCCGGATTTGAAGCATGTCTTTAGAAATTTCATATCCATTGATAAATACCTGTCCTCTTGAAGGTGTAATAAGTCCTAGAAGCAAGTGGAAGACATAATATCCTAAAGTCATTGTCATTCAGAGCCACAACAGTACAAAGGCTTACTGATGCCCTCTGCTTTGTCTGCTGCTCTTACACATACTATCCTGTTTCATGTCACAGTCAGCAGCAGCCAAGGAGTATATGTTCCATGACCGTGTACAAGGACATTTAGGGGTAGTAGAAACAGATGCAAAGAAATAGAGGAAAACAACAGAATGGGAAAGACTAGAGATCTCTTCAAGAAAATTAGAGATACCAAGGGAGAACAGTTCATGCAAAGATGGGCTCAATAAAGGCTCAATAAAGATGGGCTCAATAAAGGCTCAATAAAGGACAGAAATGGTATGGACCTAACAGAAGCAGAAGATATTAAGAAGAGGTGGCAAGAATATACAGAAGAACTGTACAAAAAAAATCTTCACGACCAAGATAATCACGATGGTATGATCACTCACCTAGAGCCAGACATCTTAGAAAGCATCACTATGAACAATGCCAGTGGAGGTGATGGAATTCCAGTTGGGCTATTTCAAATCCTGAAAGATGATGCTGTGAAAGTGCTGGACTCAATATGCCAGCAAATTTGGAAAACTCAGCAGTGGCCACAGGACGGGAAAAGGTCAGTTTTCATTCCAATCCCAAAGAAAGGCAATGCCAAAGAGTGCTCAAACTACCGCACAATTGCACTCATCTCACACGCTAGTAAAGTAATGCTCAAAATTCTCCAAGCCAGGCTTCAGCAATACGTGAACCGTGAAATTCCTGATGTTCAAGCTGGTTTTAGAAAAGGCAGAGGAACCAGAGATCAAATTGCCAACATCTGCTGGATCATCAAAAAAGCAAGAGAGTTCCCGAAAAACATCTATTTCTGCTTTATTGACTATGCCAAAGCCTTTGACTGTGTGCATCACAATAAACTATGGAAAATTCTGAAAGAAATGGGAATACCAGACCACCTGACCTGCCTCTTGAGAAACCTGTATGTAGGTCAGGAAGCAACAGTTAGAACTGGACATGGAACAACAGGCTGTATATTGTCACCCTGCTTATTTAACTTATATGCAGAGTACATCATGAGAAACACTGGGCTGCAAGAAGCACAAGTGGAATCAAGATTGCCGGGAGAAATATCTATAACCTCAGATATGCAGATGACACCACCCTTATAGCAGAAAGTGAAGAAGAACTAAAAAGCCTCCTGATGAAAGTAAAAGAGGAGAGTGAAAAAGTTGGCTTAAACCTCAACATTCAGAAAATTAAGATCATGGCATCTGGTCCCATCACTTCATGGGAAATAGATGGGGAAACAAGTGTCAGACTTTATTTTTTTGGGCTCCAAAATCACTGCAGATGGTGACTACAACCATGAAATTAAAAGATGCTTACTCCTTGGAAGGAAAGTTATGACCAACCCAGATAGCATATTCAAAAGCAGAGACATTACTTTGCCAACAAAGGTCCGTCTAGTCAAGGCTACTGTTTTTCCAGTAGACATGTATGGATGTGAGAGCTGGACTGTGAAGAAAGCTGAGCACCGAAGAATTGATGCTTCTGAACTGTGGTGTTGGAGAAGACTCTTGAGAGTCCCTTGGACTGCAAGGAGATCCAGCCAGTCCACTGTAGAGGAGATCAGTCCTGGGTGTTCTTTGGAAGGAATGATGCTAAAGCTGAAACTCCAGTACTTTGGCCACCTCATGCGAAGAGTTGACTCATTGGAAAAGACCCTGATGCTGGGAGGGATTGGGGGCAGGAGGAGAAGGGGACGACAGAGGATGAGATGGCTGGATGGCATCACTGACTTGATGGACATGAGTTTGAGTGAACTCCGGGAGTTGGTGATGGACAGGGAGGCCTGGGGTGCTGCAATTCATGGGGTCACAAAGAGTCAGACACGACTGAGTGACTGAACTGAACTGAAGGAGATAATAAAAAAAATCTGAATCTGGAAAACTGTAAGATACTGATGAAAGAGATTGAAGACAACACCAGCAGACGTAAAGATTTACTGTGCTCTTGGATTGGAAGAATTATTATTGTTAAAATGATCAAACTACCAAGGCTACCCACAGATTCAACACAATGTGTATCAAATTACCAATGGCATTTTTTTTTCCACAGAACTGGAACAAAAAGATGATTTTAATTTGTATGAAAACACAAAAGAACCTGGATCTCCAAAACAATCTTGATAAAGAAGAATAGAATAGGAGGAATCATGCTTCCTGACTTCACACTATACTACAAAACTACAATAATCAAAACAGTATGATACTGGCATGAAAACAGACACATACATCAATGGAACAGGATAGAAAGCCAGAAACAAATCCATGCACTTATGGTCAATTAATCTATGAGGGAGGCAAGAATATACAATGCAGAAAAGACAGTCTCTTTTCCATGGGACATTTACATGTAAAAGAATAAAACTGGAACATTTTCTCACACCATATAGAAAAATAAACTCAAAATAGAACTAAATGTAAGACTGGCTACTCTCAAACTCCTAAAAGAAAATAGAAAATTCTTTAACATAAATCATAACAATACTTTTTTGGATCTGTCTTCTCAGGCAAGAAAAGCATAGACAAAAATAGACAAATGGGATCCAAAAGCTTTTGCACAGCAAAGAAAACCATAAACAAAACAAAAAAACCTACAGAATGGAAGAAAATATTTGCAAATGATGTATCGATGAGAGATTTATATTTCCAAAATATATAGATAACTTATACTGATTAATATAAAAAAACAATTCAGTCAAGAAATGGGCAGAAAATCTAAATAAACATTTCTCCAAAGAAGACGTATAGATGGCCAACAGGCATATGAGAAGATGCTCAATATCGCTAATTATTAGAGAAATACAAAGCAAAACCACAACAAAGTATTACCTTACACAAGTCAAAATGGCCATCTTAACTTCAAAAAATTTACAAATTAGTAAATGCTAGTGAGGGTACGGAGAAAAGGGAATCCTTCTACACTGTTGGTGAGAATGTAAATTAGAGGAGCCACTATGAGAAACAATCTGGAGGCTCCTAAAAACTAAAAACAGGATTACTGTATGACCCAACAATCTCATTCCTGAGCGTATACCTGGAAAAGACAAAAACTATAATTCAAAAAGATACATGTACCCCATGTTCAAAACAGCACTGTTCACAATAGTCAAGACATGGAAGCAACATAAATGTCCGTCAACAAAAGAATGGATAAAGAAGGCTTTACTCAGACATGAAAAAAGAATGAAATAATACCGTTCATAGCAACATGGATGGACCTAAAGATACCATACTAAGTGGAGTAAGGCAGACAGTGCAAGACAAATGTCATGATATCACTTATATATGGAATCCAAAAAAAATGGATACAAACAAACTTATTTACAGAACAGAAACAGACTCACAGACATAGAAAACAAACTTATGGATACCCAAGTGGAGAGCGGGGGATAAATTAGAAGTTTGGGATTAACATATATACATTACTATAGATAGATAAACTATATTTTAGCACAGGGAACTATATTCATTAATATCCTGTAATGAACTATTATGGAAAAGAATCTGAAAAAAGAATATATATGTGTGTGTGTCCCAATACCAAAGGCACCTCAGACCAAGCTTCACAATATTGCTGCTCTTCAATGTTTTCAGTGGAAGGTATGTCAGCAGTCTGTGAGGAGGGTTGTGGCAGCTGGACTCTGAGGAGCTCACAGCTCTCCAGACATCTGGTGTTCTGTATCCAAAACCAGTGGAGGAACTGGTCAGCTTTCAGAGCTCCTTGAGATTTGGAAATGTATCTTGCTGGTTTTATACAGAGCCTTACATGGGTTAACCCTTAAATAAATACATTTTTCTTGAATGAATGAGTTTTCAAATATCACAGATATTATTTTAGTTGATGGGAAGAACTATTTAGGCATAAAAATTATTCTGAAACAGACAACTTTCAGCATAATTCACCAAGTATCACTCTAAAAGTACCCCTAGCAATCAAAAGTATGATTTGTTTGGATGAAATGTTTGGTTGAGGGATCAGTGGTGCCTCACTGTACTGGAAGGTTCTGCTTGGAAGGAAACATGCCCAGCAGTGTTCACAGTTTCCTGGAAGTGTTTGAAACTAAGTACCTCAGACTGACTGAAAAAGTCAGATATTCCCTCCTCCTGACACAGGGTAATGTGAATCACTAAATGGTGAAAAACAAACAACAAACAAAAATGTCAGGGAAATCTGATGACGGGAAATGGAGCCAGACAATCTTGATCTGGACCAAGGGTCTCTCCAGTGCGTCCTTGGGCGAGCTGGTCCACACGCACCTGTGAGGATGTTGCAGGTGGTGGTCTTGCCCGCTCCGTTGTGGCCTAGCAGAACCGTGATCTGGCCCTGGTATAGGTTCACCGTCAGGTCTTTGACTGCCACATGCTCATCCCTTCCCTTGTAGAACACCTGTTGAAGAGCCAAGTGTGACTGATAGCGTAACACACACACGCTGTGGCGTTTCTGAAGAGCCCATGACAGGCCGAGCACCCACACCAACTTCCCCTGAACGTTCAACAGTGGGACACCAAGTGGAAATCCACAAAGGGAGCCCCTTCCTTCACAGTTTAGCTGCCTGGAGCTACTGAGGACCAGCAAGACTAGGGGGCTTTCCCTGGCCTCGGGAACCCGGTGGGAAAGCAGCAGGACCACGGAGGCCAGAGTTCAAGGACGAAGGGCCCGGAGCTGGAATGAGATCATCTCCCTGCATCTCGAACCTACCTTGCTCCTCATTGCCTGGCCAAACCCCTGATAAAAGGCACCCTGCCTCTTCTGTGGGTGGTGTTGTCCTAGGGAGAGAACCCCAGACAGACTGGCCTGTTTTCTAGATCAGATGTTTTCAGTATTTTAAACACCATTTATTTTTTTCTTATTATACAAGTAATCCATTTATAAGAGCATAAAGAATAAAATGAAATCACCCACAATGCCATTTGCAAAGATAACATCACATTTCAGTCTATGCCTTAGACAATTTCTGCCCTGTCAAACTGCATCAGGGCTGGATGTGGGGTCTGGAGTGCTGACACTATATTTGGGTGAGACTTGGGTGTCACTCCTCCCCACAATTTATCTACTGTGTTTGGGAGCAGGGTGCTGAGGAAAGGAAGCTGGCACACTTCCTTGCCCCCAACACCATTTGGTGTGATTATTATGAATCAAGTGTGACAGGCCTCTTCCCTGACTTTTCACTCTCCTTTCTGAAGTCGAGGTGGACACTTGGCAGAATTCTAGGCAAGAAGAAGAAGGGGTGATCTACTGAAGGGCAGAAAAGAAGGGAGGGAGGGAGGAAGGAAAAATTTTTTCCCAAAAGAAAGCCCCTTGCTCTTATCTTTCCCTGTAGATGAGCTACAGCAGCCGTCTTGCAACCAGGGAATGACAAGCACACAGCAGGGAGCTACATGCTTCCACTGGTCCAGGGAAAATAAACGAAAGTCAGTGAGTAGAAAGAGCAAAGGGCTCTGGGACGGCTTTACTGAGCAGCCAACATCATGGCAGAACCATGTGCCTGCAGGCTGCCTGTTATGAGAAAAGAAAAAGAGAAATCCCTGCGTACTGAAGCCACAGTAAATCCAGTGAAGATGGAGTATTTCCAGCTTCTCCCACAGGGTGTGGAGGAGCTGGGATGATCCCCCATGCCATGGATCCCCTGGACTAGGACGTGATCCACTTGATCTCATAGGTCAGGAAGGTGACACAAAGTGCTGAGCTAGTGCCTTGACTCTGACCGTGTATCAGCCACATGGAAGGCACCATCTCTCTGCAGGCCCATCATGTCTGAGGAATGGAAGACTCCTCTGGAGGACACAGAAGGTATAGAGCTTACCCCCAGGCATCCTGTCAGGGGAGCCCTTGGTCAACACAGGACTCAGCAGACGCTGGAGAGAGGATGAACACTTCCACATTTGGAAGCCAGCAGTGACATCTGGTTTACCACTTGATTTGGTTGCATAAGAACACTGGTAGATCAAAGCTGACCATCAAATGACTGAGCTCTAGGGCGTCCCCAACAAGAGGTGCCTCGCATTTGTGAGACTGTTTCAAGAGAGATCATCTAGATCCTCCATCCAGTCATTTAACTTTATGACAGGAAACAGGACATTTTACATAATACTTCTAATTTGGGGGATAATGTGACAGAGGGAATTAAAAATCTATCACAAGGCCACTCCTTTGGGATCAGCCTGCCCTCACTGCCTGTTTAATAAAGTTCTGCTTGTTTGAGATGTAAAAAAAAAAAAAAAAAGAAATCTATCACAAAATATATCTTGTAACTGTCAGAATGAAACAGAAACCTCTATACACTATTTCTCAAGTTCTCAGAAGATCTGAGAGCTGATACCTTGTATAGATGCTGGATTTCAATTCCTTTTATCAAATTGGTAGGCTCATCCTGAATGAACTTGTTTCCCAGAGCTTGCTGAGGATCCTCTAAGTCTTCCACAGGATTCCTAAGGGATGTAGGTTCTCTCCACCAGTAGGAGGGCTAGAGAGGAAGTAAACTCATTAATATGTTTAGGTGAACTAGCTTCTTCTTCTGGAAGAAAAATATTTTGGTAAATTAAATTCTCACACTTCCCTCCTCCCACCCCCATCCTCAGCCTCACCTGCCAGATTTCCTGGTATCGAACATTTGATGATGCCTGAGGGAGTCAAGAATTTGCTCACAGACTCACTACTAATAAACTGCATTTCAACCTACAACCCATGGTCCGGGGGATGGAGCTACAGAAGATGCCTCACGTGCACACTCCTGGCGCACAGGGGAAGCTGTTGGGACAGCCAGCAGCCTCCCTGTGGGCAAAGGTCTGGAGAAACGCTGGTGCTAACAATCCACGCACTTCTCCACAGACCAAGAAGGGCAAGCACAGTGGCCTTTGCCAAGGCCTGAAGTGAGGACCTGTGCAATTCAGATGGGATCAGACTGAATCTGCAAGAGGACCGAATCAGGCATAAAGCGTTCAACTTTGTAAGAAAAATGCAGTCATTGTAGAAGAGAAGAGATTCTGAGAACTTCATGGGGTCATCAACAAAAGCTGTGCCCTCGGGTCACAGAGGTCTCAAAGAGCGCCAGGGCCTTGCCACCAGTCCCAGAGAAAAGAGGCCAAGGAGTCCTGAGGGCTCTAGCTCGTTGGGGTGGTATTCTGTGGGGGAATGTAGGGCCTGCCACTCAAGGGGGCCCATGAGACAGCCGCCACACTCTTAAGGGGCGTCTGCACAGGGAATCAGCAGTGGGGCAAGAGTCAGAGAGACTGAGACTCATTAATCATGCTCCTTTGGCAACCATAAGTTGACAGGTTTGGGGTGAATCCAGATTGGAGAACCCCAACTTAGATTTCTTGGAGTTTGAAGGTGAAACCAATATCACCAAGAGGGATAGGAACATTGATGACAAGCTATAAAAATCCTGGTGTCAACCTATAAAACAGCAGCATCAGTACTCACCGTGAGAAAGAAGTACCAGGGCTTGGGTATACCATACTCTCCTGGGAAGATGGCCTCCACATACCAGGCCACCAAGCCATATAAGACAGAGTCCAGCAGCAGCATCAGCAGCACCTGAGTGAAGTTAAACTCTCCTCCTATATGGCCCATGTTCCTCCACTGGACGCCTGTGCCTGTCAAAAGGGAGAACAGTCACCACAGCAGAGACAGAGAAAAGTTACCGGAGTTTTCCAATCAAACAGTGGAGACCAGGCCAATGAGAAGACTGGACTATTCGTCTCCGGAGTATTAAGAAACAAAAACAAGGCACAGGAAAGGAAAAGCTAACTGTTAGTTTCTCTTCTGAGATAAAACTCTTTTTTTTTTTTTTTCCTTTTGGCCACACCACACAGCTTGCAGGATCTTAGTCGCCTAACTAGGGATTGAACTAGGGCTCAGCAGAGAAAGTGTGGAGTCCTATCCACTAGGCCACCAGAGAATTCCCAATACAACATTTTTCTTATTGCCAGAATGGTCCCTTCCTACTCCTCCTGACCTGCTCCACTTGGGTTAATTCTTACTATGTAGGTCAGCACAGGTATCTCCTTCCCCAGCAAGCACACACCCTCTCCCTCTGGGATTACCTGCCTAACCCATGTGCATCTGGGTCCCCTGTGCAAGCTGTGAGCACTGCAGGCTCTACTCTGCACTGGAAATCTGCTCACCTACTGCCACCCCAGCTTGGGGCCAGGGACTGTCAGATTACCTCAGTTTCTCCAGTCTCTGGCCCAGGGCCTCACATGCAGCAGGTGCTTGGTACACATATGCTCCATGAAGAAAGGAAGGTGCTGAGAAAGGCCCTGGGACCGATTCCTGGGTGTGAATAAGGGCAGGTATCCTTTGTGATGCCAACGGTCTCATCAGAACGGAACTTGACTGTGCCTCTCACGTAAAGCACCCAAGATACCTGCACCTGCTGCCATACAGCAGGACTGAGGAGGTAGTAACTACCACCACCAGAGCAGGTAAATCAAGAACTGGTGAGCAGACGGACGGCTAGAATGGTGCTGACTAGTCACCTGGGGATGTTGTTCTGATTGTGTGTCTGGGTGGGTCTTGGAGTCTGTGTTTCTGACAAGTTCTCTCAGGGCTCTGATGCTGCTGGTACACAGGCCACGCTGTGAGGACCAACATCAGGAGGCCTCTGAGGCCCTTCCTGAGATGACATTCCCTGACTGGTGTCTGCCTCTGTGCCAATAAAGAGCTGTGCCTCTAACTGTGGCTTACAGACAGGTCTCGCAACCCTCAGCTGCCATAAACAGTCAGTGCACTCAGTTCATGAAGGGCAGGTGCATCCTTGTTCAGTGCAAGTCCAGTGTCCCAAGGAAAGGAAGAGTTGAGGCTCCTTCCGCACCTCAGCACACATTTGATTACCACTTTATTTATCAGGAATATACATTTCAAGCACAAAAAATGGAGTTTAACAAGCAATTACAAAGGAACTACCCTTGTGCAGCTACCACCTAACTCAATCCAACCCCAAAACCCCAGATATACACACCCCTGTTACAACTTCACCGCCATCTTTGTTTGTAGGCAGCATCTAGTTGGGTTTTGCATTTTTATCTAAACAGTCTCTTTTCACTTGGTTTTCATATTTACTGTGATTATTGACTGTCTGGATTAAAATCTACCACTTTGCCAGCTCTTTTTTATTTGGTCCAAATTTTTGTTTCTTTTTTCCTCTTTTTCTTGCATTAATAGGAATTTTTATGATTCCATTTTAGTTCCACTATTATTATTTATACCTCTAAATTTTGTTTTTCAGTTTTGTTCCAGGGTGTAAAGGGACTTCCCTGATGGCTCAGATGTAAGGAATCCACCCGCAATGCAGGAAACCCAGGTTCAATCCCTGAGTTGGGAAGATTCCCTTGGAGAAGGGAATAGCTACTCACTCCAGTATTCTTGCTAGAGAATTCCATGGACAGAGAAGCCTGGAAGGCTAAATACAGTCCATGGGGTCACAAAGAGTCGGACATAACTGAGTGACTAACAACACACACAGGGTGTAAAATCATCTTTAGAGTCTATATTCAATATTATTTGAAGATACTTCATGTGCAGTGTGAGGAACTTACAAAAAGTTTCCAGTTTCCAGCACTTCCCTCCCACCCTTTGCTACTGTTGTCATATGTTTTACTGTCACACAAGTTATTAGCAATTACACTGCTCCCATTTTTGCTTTAGACAGTCACTTCTCTTTTCGAGCCAAAAAAACTCCATAAAAGACAAAATAAATTCTATTTTCCATTTTTAGTGTTCTTTATTTTTTTGTGTAGATCCAAGGCAATGGCACCCCACTCCAGTACTCTTGCCTGGCGAATCCCATGGACGGAGGAGCCTGGTGGGCTGCAGTCCATGGGGTCGCTGGGAGTCTGAGACGACTGAGAGACTTCACTTTCACTCTTCACTTTCATGCATTGGAGAGGGAAATGGAACCCACTCCAGTGTTCTTGCCTTGAGAATCCCAGGGACGGGGAGCCTGGTGGGCTGCCGTCTATGGGGTCGCACAGGGTCAGACACAACTGAAGCAACTTAGCAGCAGCAGCAAGCTCCTGTCTGATATATTGTTTTTGCTCAAGGAACTCAACATTTCTTGGAATGTCTCCTAGCAATCAATTCTGTCACTTTTGTTTATTTGCAAGTCATCCCTGACTTTCTCCTGGATATAGAATTCTGGGTTGACAGGAGTTTTCTTCAGCACCTTAAACATGTCACTTTATTTCCTTCTAGCGTGTTTGTGTCTATTGGCTATTTGAATATGCTCTTTTTGTGAAGCACCTATTTTTGCCTATTTGCTTTTTTATACTACAAAGTACAATTTTTAATTGATTTCATGAATTCTTTAAATATGCTTTAAAAACAAGCATTTTGCAGGTTAAATGTGTTTCAAGTATCTTCTCCTACTCTGTAGCTTCTCTTTTCATTTTCCTTATGGTGTTCCTCAGTTTCAAGTCATTATTTATCAGTCTTTTCCTGACAGCTATTTTTGTGTCTTGTTTAAGAAATCTTTCCTACTTTAAGAACATGAACATACTCTCTTATATTATATCCAAAAAACTATAGTTTTTTGTCATTAGAAATGATTTCTGTGTATGGTGTGAATTCAAAGTCCAAGTTCAACTTTTTCCATAATGTTCTTCAGTTGCTCCAGCATTGTTCATTAAACCCTACTGCTCTGAAGCATTGTCTCTGATACCTAATAGTGCATTTGTCTGTCTCTTCTTTTCTGTTAGACTATTTGTCAACTATAATTTTAATTACTATTGCTTTATGATAAATCACAAAATCTGGGAAAGCACGTTTTTCTTTCTTGTTCTTCCTCAAGAGTTCTTGGCTCTTCTTGGTCGTTTATACTCCCATGTAAATCTGAGAATCAGCTCACTGAGTTCTATTAAAAAACAAACTGCTGGAGTTTGGACTGGGTAGGAGTAAGATGTTACTTGTTCGCACAATTCATACAATTATGTTTGAGAGTGAGGTGCTGCTGAAAGGAGTTTGGCAAATTCCCCTGCCCCTACATCTCTTTGATCCTGACTGTCCTTCCCTGACTTCTCAGTCTCCTTTGCAGTAGAAGAGGCCATGTGACACAATTCCTCTCCCCACACCACTTCCTCTTGACTTAACCAAGCTTTTGATTATTCTATTTTCTATTAAGTTTGAAAGTTTTACACTGTTTCTAGCCCTTTGCTGGTGGGCTCAGTAATGAATTACCAGATCTACTCTGCTGCAAAGTCTAAAGTTAATCAACATCTTTACTCTCCTTCCAGAAAGTATTTATCCTCATCGACTTCTGACTTTATCTCTTCAAAAATCCTTTTATGTATTCTAATTTCATTTCTTAAAAAAAAAACCATAAAGACATTATCATCATTATTATTTTATACGATATACAGGGATTTCCCTGGTGGTCCAGTGGTTAAGACTCCATGTCCCATTGCTGGCAGGGGCATGGGTTCCATCCCCAGTCAGGGAACTAGATCCCACTGCCTCAACTAGACTCTGCATATCCAAAAAAAATTTTTAAGAGGTAATGCATTAATACAATGACATCTTTGTTTTGTTTCTCAATTGGTTCAGAAATTAAGGAGGAGGGAAAGGCATTATTTACTGGGCCTCTTAAAAATTAAAACGAATCTAGTAAATTAGTTTACTAATACAAAACGATGGTTTTTCTAGTAGTCATGCATGGATGTGAGCGTTGAACTATAAAGAAAGCTGACAGCTGAAGAATTAATGTTTTTGAACTGTGGTGTTGGAGAAGACTCTTGAGAGTCCCTTGGACTGCAAGGAGATTAAACCAGTCCATCCTAAAGGAAATCAGTCCTGAATATTCATTGGAAGGACTGATGGTGAAGCTGAAGCTCCAGTACTTTGGCCACCTGATGCAAAGAACTGACTCATTGGAAAAGACCCTGATGCTGGGAAAGATTGAAGGCAGGAGGAGAAGGGGATGACAGATGATGACATGATTGGATGGCATCACTGACTCCATGGATATGGGTTTGGGTGGATTCCGGGAGTTGGTGATGGACAGGGAGGCCTGGCGTGCTGCAGTTCATGGGGTCGCAAAGAGTCAGACACAACTGAGCGACTGAACTAAACTGAACTGAAAAAAAAAAAAAAGAGGCCAAAATGTTTCTGCCATACAACCACAGGTCTGATTTATGTTGTATTAATATACAGTTGTTCCATGTCCAGTTCTAACTGTTGCTTCCTGACCTGCATATAGGTTTCTCAAGAGGCAGATCAGGTGGTCTGGTATTCCCATCTCTTTCAGAATTTTCCACAGTTTATTGTGATCCACACAGTCAAAGGCTTTGGCATAGTCAATAAAGCAGAAATAGACGTTTTCTGGAACTCTCTTGCTTTTTCGATGATCCAGCAGATGTTGGCAATTTGGTCTCTGGTTCCTCTGCCTTTTCTAAAACCAGCTTGAACATGTGGAAGTTCACAGTTCATGTATTGCTGAAGCCTGGCTTGGAGAATATTGAGGATTACTTTACTAGCGTGTAAGAGGAGTGCAATTGTGCAGTACTTCTACCAGACCACCTGACCTGCCTCTTGAGAAACCTATATGCAGGTCAGGAAGCAACAGCTGGAACTGGACATGGAACAACAGGCTGGTTCCAAATAGGAAAAGAAGTATGTCAAGGCTGTATATTGTATACAGGGCAGTAAAGAGACCTGCAAACTAGACCCAACTTCAACTCCTATCCCTGCTATCTGCTGCAAAACCAACTGTGTCACTTGGGATGTGGACTCTGGTGATAAAAACTAACACTGAGCAATGAAGCAACTTGCTGGAGTGTTCAGAGTGCATCACCCTAGCACCACTGAAATGTGAAACAGTTTCACTCAGTAAGTACTGAGACCCCACAGGGCGCAGCATCCTACATTTAGATTGATATGTTGGCTGCAATCTTCTGCAATGACTGTAGGTGTTGTGGAAACTCTTCAAACTTCAGAAACATGAGACAAATGAAAACTTGGCATTGTGCTTTCCACCCCAAAGTATGTAAGCTGTAAGGGAGCTAGGACACATCTGATGAAGGTCCCTTAGACTAGCTTGTTGTGAAAGAAGACCCATCTGGAACCCAAGAGGATATAATATGGTATCTGCAACAGCACAACATCATCTGTGAAGTTCTGAGGGGTTATTTGAACTTCTAATCATAACTCTATGCATTTTAGATCCATACAATTATATAGGCATATAATTCCCTAAATCATCAGCATGCTTTAGTTTTTCCCCAAAACTACATTGCAATCTGCACAGTCTAAGCTTTATTCCATATTTCCTAAGTATTCCTTACAGTGCCTATCATCGATATAAGTATACTATAAATGCTCTGAACACTGAATAAAATGAACCAGTCATGTTTACTTGGAAATAAAGGTCAACTTTGCCTGTCAGGAAATGGCAAGATATTAAGGCAGTTTACCTTGAGAAAGGTATGGCTCACCTCTTGCTTCAAATGTGGAGATTAATCGGACTCCCAGTGCCATGGCAACGTTGGAGAGGAGGCAAAAGGCAATCTTTTGGAAGGAGCTCCTTTGGCTGTATGTGAACGCGATGTAGAGATAAGGGAGGTAGGTGAAGAAGAAGATGATGCCTCCTGAGGCAGTGGCAACATGAGCTGCAGATTCAGAAGGCAGAAATGAAAAGAGTTTCATCAATAATGCACAAGCAGTCTTTTCAGAAATTTTGATAGAAACCTTTTATACTTGCACTTCCACTATCAAAAGACGAAGAGGATTTGTTGCACTTTAAAAAAATGAATACATCTTATGAAAATGCACAAGCATTTAACTGCCTAGAACTTCCTCTAATAGTGCATTAATAACATCTCCAACAGTAAAAACCGTCTTCTTCAAAGATGAAAGTGAAAGTCACTCAGTCATACCCTACTCTCTGCAACCCCATGAACTATGTATGTGCATCTCCAGGCCAGAACACTGGAGTGGGTAGCCCTTCCCTTTTCCAGGGGATCTTCCCATCCCAGGGATAGAACCCAGGTCTCCCGCATTGCAGGTGGATTCTTTACCAGCTGAGCCACAAGGGAAGCCCAAGAATATTGGAATGCGTAGCCTATCACTTCTCCAGGGGATCTTCCTGGCCTGGGAATCAAACTGGGGTCTCCTGCGTTGTAGGCAGATTCTTTACCAACTGAGCTATCAGGGAAGCCCAAAGATGAGTGGTAGATTAAACAGCATCGAGAGGAGATACCCCGCGAACAAGGCCAGGGGCGGCGGCCGGGAGGAGCTACCCCACGCCCGAGGCCAGGGGCGGCGGCCGAGAGGACCAACCCCACATCTAAGAAGCAGTGGCTGCGTGGGCGCAGGAGGGCCTAGAGGAGCTATCCCATGTTGAAGGTCAGGAAGGGCGGTGGTGAGGAGATACCCCTCATCCAAGGTAAGGAGCAATGGCTGCGTTTTGTTGGAGCAGCTGTGAAGAGATACCCCATGCCCAACGTAAGAGAAACACAAGTAAGTTGGTAGGTGTTGCAAGAGGGTATCAGAGAGCAGACACACTGAAACCATACTCACAGAAATCTAGTCAATCTAATCAAACTAGGACCACAGCCTTGTCTAACTCAATGAAACTAAGCCATGCCCGTGGGGCCACCCAAGATGGGCGGGTCATGGTGGAGAGATCTGACAGAATGTGGTCCACTGGAGAAGGGAATGGCAAACCACTTCAGTATTCTTGCCTTGAGAACCCCATGAACAGTATGAAAAGGCAAAATGATAGGATATTGAAAGAGGAACTCCCCAGGTCAGTAGGTGCCCAATATGCTACTGGAGATCAGTGGAGAAATAACTCCAGAAAAAATGAAGGGATGGAGCCAAAGCAAAAACAATACCCAGCTGTGGATGTGACTGGTGATAGAAGCAAGGTCCGATGCTGTAAAGAGCAATATTGCATAGGAACCTGGAATGTCAGATCCATGAATCAAGGCAAATTGGAAGTGGTCAAACAAGAGATGGCAAGAGTGAACGTCGACATTCTAGGAATCAGCGAACTAAAATGGACTGGAATGGGTGAATTTAACTTAGATGACCAATTATATCTACCACTGTGGGCAGGAATCCCTCAGAAGAAATGGAGTAGCCATCATGGTCAACAAAAGAGTCCGAAATGCAGTACTTGGATGCAATCTCAAAAATGACAGAAAGATCTCTGTTTGTTTCCAAGGCAAACCATTCAGTATCACAGTAATCCAAGTCTATGCCCCAACCAGTAACGCTGAAGAAGCTGAAGTTGAACGGTTCTATGAAGACCTACAAGAACTTTTAGAACTAACACCCAAAAAAGATGTCCTTTTCATTATAGGGGACTGGAATGTAAAAGTAGGAAGTCAAGAAACACCTGGAGTAACAGGCAAATTTGGCCTTGGAATATGGAATGAAGCAGGGCAAAGACTAATAGAGTTTTGCCAAGAAAATGCAGTGGTCATAGCAAACATCCTCTTCCAACAACACAAGAGAAGACTCTATACGTGGACATCACCAGATGGTCAACACCGAAATCAGACTGATTATATTCTTTGCAGCCAAAGATGGAGAAGCTCTATACCGTCAACAAAAACAAAACCAGGAGCAGACTGTGGCTCAGATCATGAACTCCCTATTACCAAATTCAGACTTAAATTGAAGAAAGTATGGAAAACCACTAGACCATTCAAGTATGACCTAAATCAAATCCCTTATGATTATACAGTGGAAGTGAGAAATAGATTTAAGGGACTAGATCTGATAGAGTGCCTGATGAACTATGGAATGAGGTTCGTGACAGTGTACAGGAGACAGGGATCAAGACCATCCCCATGGAAAAGAAATGCAAAAAAGCAAAATGGCTGTCTGGGGAGGCCTTACAAATAGCTGTGAAAAGAAGAGAAGCGAAAAGCAAAGGAGAAAAGGAAAGATATAAGCATCTGAATGCAGAGTTCCAAAGAATAGCAAGAAGAGATAAGAAAGCCTTCTTCAGCGATCGATGCAAAGAAACAGAAGAAAACAACAGAATGGGAAAGACTAGAGATCTCTTCAAGAAGATTAAGAGATACCAAGGGAACATTTCATGCAAAGATGTGCTTGATAAAGGACAGAAATGGTATGGACCTAACAGAAGCAGAAGATATTACGAAGAGGTGGCAAGAATACACAGAAGAACTGTACAAAAAAAGATCCTCACGACCCAGATAATCACGATGGTGTGATCACTCATCTAGAGCCAGACATTCTGGAATGTGAAGTCAAGTGGGCCTTAGAAACCATCACTATGAACAAAGCTAGTGGAGGTGATGGAATTCCAGCTGAGCTATTTCAAAACCTGAAAGATGATGCTGTGAAAGTGCTGCACTCAATATGCCAGCAAATTTGGAAAACTCAGCAGTGGCCACAGGACTGGAAAAGGTCAGTTTGCATTCCAATCCCAAAGAAAGGCAATGCCAAAGAATGCTCAAACTACCGCACAATTGCACTCATCTCACATGCTAGTAAAGTAATGCTCAAAATTCTCCAAGCCAAGCTTCAGCAATACGTGAACCTTGAACTTCCAGATGTTCAAGCTGGTTTTAGCAAAGGCAGAAGAACCAGAGATCAAATTGCCAACATCCGCTGGATCATCGAAAAAGCAAGAGAGTTCCAGAGAAACATCTATTTCTGCTTTCTTGACTATGCCAAAGCCTTTGACTGTGTGGATCACAATAAACTGTGGAAAATTCTTCAAGAGATGGGAATACCAGACTACCTGACCTGCCTCTTGAGAAATCTGTATGTAGGTCAGGAAGCAACAGTGAGAACTGGACATGGAACAACAGACTGGTTCCAAATAGGAAAAGAAGTATATCAAGGCTGTATATTGTCGCCCTGCTTATTTAACTTCTATGCAGAGTACATCATGAGAAACACTGGACTGAAAGAAACACAAGCTGGAATCAAGATTGTTGGGAGAAATATCAATAACCTCAGATATGCAGATGACACCACCCTTATGGCAGAAAGTAAAGAGGAACTAAAAAGCCTCTTGATGAAAGTGAAAGTGGAGAATGAAAAAGTTGGCTTAAAGCTCAACATTCAGAAAACGAAGATCATGGCATCCGGTCCCATCACTTCATGGGAAATAGATGGGGAAACAGTGGAAACAGTGTCAGACTTTACTTTTTGGGGCTCCAAAATCACTGCAGATGGTGACTGCAGCCATGAAATTAAAAGACGCTTACTCCTTGGAAGGAAAGTTATGACCAACCTAGATAGCATATTCAAAAGCAGAGACATTACTTTGCCAACAAAGGTCCGTAGGCTATGGTTTTTCCTGTGGTCATGTATGGATGTGAGAGTTGGACTGTGAAGAAAGCTGAGCACCGAAGAATTGATGCTATTGAACTGTGGTGTTGGAGAAGACTCTTGAGAGTCCCTTGGACTGCAAGGAGATCCAACCAGTCCATTCTGAAGGAGATCAGCCCTGGGATTTCTTTGGAGGGAATGATGCTGAAGCTGAAACTCCAGTATTTTGGCCACCTCATGTGAAGAGTTGACTCATTGGAAAAGACTCTGATGCTGGGAGGGATTGGGGGCAGGAGGAGAAGGGGACGACAGAGGATGAGATGGCTGGATGGCATCACCGACTCGATGGACATGAGTTTGGGTGAACTCCAGGAGTTGGTGATGGACAGGGAGGCCTGGCATGCTGCAATTCATGGGGTTGCAAAGAGTCAGACACGACTGAGCGAGTGAACTGAACTGAACTGAAGCACAGTGGTTTCAGATTTGGAGATAAACCTATCAAATGGAAGTCTGGGAAAGGAATATAAAATAAAGGCAAACATTTGCATTCCAGGAAATTAAGAGAACAAGGATCGAAAATGTAAGGATTGCATACATAACATAAAGAACCACCATTAAGGCATCAGGCAGCCCTTCACTGAACCCGACCACATGAATGATGGCTAACTCTGGGTCTCCTCTAGCTTCTCTGAATTTGTTTCTTTTGTAAAGGCTGATAATAATTGCTAATATGTTATAAGTGCTATCATTTTCCAGAGAAATGGATATGGAATCTTTGGATCTGTTCAAAGTCAGGATAAACACTGAGATGCAAATGCAGTGCTCTGAGGCCAGAACAAGAGCTTCTGATATGTAACAAGTAAATCTAGTTGTTGATCTACTTGATATATAGTAGTGTGCATCTGTTAGTCCCATACTCCTAATTTATTCTCTCCCTTTTCCCTTTGCTAACAAGTTTGTTTTCTATGTCTGTGAGTCTGTTTCTGTTTTTTAAGTAAGTTCATTGGTATTTTTTCCAGATTCCACATGTAAGTAATATCATATGATATTTGCCTTGCTCTGTCTGACTTACTTCACTTAGTATGATAATCTCTAGGTCTATTCATGTTGCTACAAATGGCATTATTTCATCCTTTTTTATGGCTAATATTCCATTCTCTATACACCACATCTTATTTATTCACTCATCTGCTGACAGACACTAATGTTGCTTTCATGTCTTGACCATTGCAAATAATGTTGCTATGAACATTGGGGGGCAAGTATCTTTTTGAATTACAGTTTTTCTCTTTTACAGATATATGACCAGGAGTGGGACTGCTGGACCATATGGTAATTTTTTAAAAACTTTTATTTATTTTTGGCTGCACTGGGTCTTCACTGCAGTGAGCAGGCGTTTCTCTAGTTGTGGGGAGCCAGGGCTACTCTCTAGCTGCGGCACACAGACTTCTTGTTGTGGGGGCTTCTCTAGTTGCAGAGTATGGGCTCTAAGGTGAGCTTCAGTAGCTGTGGTGCACAGGCTCGGCTGTCCCATGGCATGGTGGATCTTCCTGGGAAACTGGAAGGTCCAGGAAGATCTGAACCAGAGATCGAACCCATGTCCCCTGCATTGGCAGGAGGATTTTTATCCACTGCGCCACCAGGGAATTCCCCAAGGTCTCTTAAAACCTCTTTTTTTGTGTCACCAGCTGCCAGGCCTGTGCTCCATTAGTGTTTCTATCTGCACCTCTCTAGGTTGACCCATAACTCAATTCTCCTGCACTCTTTGGCATCAGTTCTTATTTTTGCCTTTCATGATTCATCTATTCTACCTATCATTTTAGAGGTAACACCCCTCCTGACAGAACCAAATTGCCAGGAGTTCCTCTTTTATTATGGCATCTTACTATTGTTATGCCACAACTTCACAATCAGGACCTGGAAAATTATCTGCCCTGGATGTCTTACCCCTTCTTTCCTTCCAAACTGTGACTTATCATTTCCATCTATTTTGAAGTAACATTTAGAAGCCCAGAGAAGCATAAAAGCGTACATATACGGAGATAATTTCACATGTCTTTAATGGTGAATGGAATTATTCCATTGTTAAAGTAATCATACAAGTGAAAAATTGATTCTGAAGGAATAATAATTAATGCCATAGGTAATGGAAATAGCAATGCTACCAAGAAAAGAAGTTATAAACACATTCCCTGACAGAAAATTGTATCAGGACTCACCTTTTTGGAAGAAAGTGCTGATCATGAATGCAAAGAAAATTGTGGCAATTGCGAAACACATTAGAAACACAAATATCAAACTAGGGTCACTGTTTCCGAACACTGCTGACTCGTCAAACTACAAAACAATCACAGTGTACGTAATTCTTACATGGAAAGAATGAAGAAAAGGCGTAAAAGACCCTTATAACAATGTGTAGATTAAAAAAAAAAAACAGGATTATCTTAAATAAAACAATATATACATAGGTTTTTAAGGCAGACCTTTAATCTAGCCTCCATTACCATTTACAAATTACGCTCTGTGTTTATGCCTTTTTTAAGGAAAGCATAAGCTTGAATTCAATTTCTGGCCCAATGTCAATGTTCTTTTTGCTTTAATAAGAGAGTTTATCCTATTTACCATTATAACTACTACAAATAATTTTAGTATTCCTTTTGATATCTTATATCTCCTCTTTTTATTGTTTTCAGGCAATTTTCTTTGTTTATATATTTTGCTATATAGTCTGAGTTTTCCTGCCTTTCTACATTCAAAATGCCCCAATTTTGGTAATTTAGCAGGCAAATTTTCATGTATCCATATTATAATTTAGTTATTAAACACAAGTTAGTGAATTGGAACACAAAATTCCATTGACAGCATAAAAGGAAAAATTAACAAGATACCTGGGCATAAAAAGAATGTTCTTAACTTTTATAATAGCTTTTTCAATTATTTACAGAGCACAAAATTTGCAATGTTTTAAAGTTTATAACTCAACTTTCCTAATGAACTAATCACACTCAGGCCCACTACTTGAAGACCGGAGAAGTGGAGGGAGGGCAAAGTTCTCCCAGATCATAAATTTCAATGCTTCCTCTGCCAAAGGCTGAGCAAATACCACCACATGTCAACCTGAGGTTTTTAAAATGTTCATCAATTACTGTGTTTTCACCATGTCTTGAATCTCACCACCACCAGCCACACCACACCATACTCTCCCCCCATTATCTTCAGAGCTTAGCACATCCTGAAAGACAAGAGACATGTACCTCTATGCAGAAGAGAACGGTCATGAAAGAAACAACAATGGAGGCAGAAATGAAGAACACGATGAACCAAGCCACCCAGTGTTGCCAGCTGTGCAGCCCCATCATGCACATATACTCCTAGAAAAAGCGAAAGAACCAGACGTTACAGGGTCTTCAGGCTCAGTCTGAACTGGTCTGGTTTAGCTGTCTGTTACTGAAACCTGAGCAGTCTGGGATAAAGGGTCCCACGTGTGTCCCGGGAAGAGGCAGATCATGAATGTGATGGGGACTGAGTTGCAAAGAGATCAACAAACCAGACAGTGGAGTTTCTCTGGGAGAGACAGATCTTGGGTTAAAATTATTCTTCTTTTGTTATGGTTAGTAAACTGCTGGCTCATTCATTTATTGAACACTGACTATCCGTGAATGGCTCCTATGGCCCTGAGGATAGAATCTAAACTCCTCGGCATCCTGTGGTCTGGTCACAGAAAATCTTCCTATAATTCACTAAACACATCTCAACCTCTTTGTCTTTTTTGTTTGCTTTGCCGCTCACACATGTTGCTCTGACTCTTTCTTCTCTCATTCTCTCTTTACCTATTGAAATCTTGCTTGATTTTCAAAACCTAGTTCAAGTGTTACCTGCTCTGTGAAGCCTTCTCTGCTCAGCTCCGCCCTTGCCCCATACAGCCATCACATCCACACATCCCATTACCCAAGCACTGGGGGCTCCTTTGTAACATGTGACCTTACTACCATGAATCACCCAAGGAAAAGGATGGTGTCATTTGTATCTGTAACTCATATGCATATGTCTAGCAAACACAGGTGAAAAAAATGTCTGGTAAGTGAATAAAAGCAAAGCTCTATGCTGGGTACCATGCAGAAAAAATACCACAGGCAGAGCGACTGCATTCCAAAAGTTCACAGTCTTGTACTGGAGATAAATATGTGGTAACAACCCTGTATACTCCATGCCCTAAGTACAGAAATAGAGTTTTTATCTTTTATAAAGATCAGAAGTGGTAGTAGGTCAATGAATCAAAAACGAGTTGGTTAAAGCAGGGAATCACAAAAATGACATACACATGATTTAAAACCTGACCTTCACTTAAAGCACATAAACGGGTAATGTGTGCCAGTACTGCGATGTCAGAACACGAACTCTTCTTCTGAAGTGTGTGCTTTTGAGCTCACGTGATTGTGCGGAGTCTTCACTGGGGTGCAGGCTTTTCGCTAGCTGTGGCGAGCTAGGGCTACTCCTCACTGTGGTCCACGGGCTTCTCATTGCGGTGGCTTCTCTTGCAGTGGAGCATGGGCTCCAGGGACCACAGGCTTCACTAGCTGCGACACACAGGCTCAGTAACAGCAGCTCGCGGGCCCAGAGCACGTGCATTCAGTGGTTGTGGCCCACAGGCTTAGCTGCTCCACAGCACGTGGGATCTTCCAGGCCCAGGGATGGAACCTGTGTCTCCTGCATTGGCAGGTGGATTTTGTACCGCTGAGACGCCAAAGAAGGCCTTCCGATTTCTTATTTAATATTACATCTTCTGTTGTATGTGGTTTTTTTTGTGTGTGTATGTGATTTCCTTTGTTTTCTATCTTTTGGTATATGGACTATATTTTCTTTCTTTTTATTTTCTCCAGGGTTTTAAGAATTAAATGTCCTACTTTTCAATACTATTTGGTGTTTACTTTTAAGCTTTTCAAAAGTGTTCTTTATTCTTGTCTAGAAAGCAAACTCAAGTGTGAAATAGGAAACACACAACCAAGTCAATGATCTGGGTGAAAATATTTGATATCCGCCCTCTTCGCTCCACCAATCTGTTGCCGAAATGACTTAACAAATAGTAAAGAGAAAACTCCCTCCCTGAGCTGGCAATGAAAAAGGGTTTCCAACGGCACACCAGAAGCTTCTGGCTTCCGTGGAGCTGTTCACTCCATGCAGAGCCAAGTGGAGAGGCCTGCCATCAGGCCCTGTCTCAGCAGCACCCGTCGCAGTGGGTTAAGATCCCTACCTTCCACCACATCTGATTAAGCAGGAAACGCCCCCTTGCCCACGGCCTCCCACGGCAGACTGATCACATGAGAAGGCAGAGCAAACCAGACATCACTGGTGAGGCCACGCGTGGCTCACAGAGCCACTGGCCACCTATCTTAGTACATAAGAATCAACAAAAAGAGAAGAAAGCGGAGAGACTGAGAAGATTTTCTTAAAGAGCAAAAAGTGAGGAGAGAAGTAACAAGAGAGGTTACGTAAGGAACAGAGGAGGGCAGAAAGATCTACCCTATCTTAAGTTGTGGCTTCTAGAGAACGCTCCCTGTCTACCTTGCCACAAAATTAGACTGAGTTAATTTTGGATGATTATTCTTCTCATTTGTCAGTTAGTCAGTTCACAAACATTTTCGCACAGCTGTCGTGTGTGAGGCAGTGTGCTGGCAAGTCAGGAACCTAGGACAGACACTCCTCTTCTGAAAGTAAGAGTTCACCTAATGACATGAACTAAGCTGAAAGCCGGTTAAAATGGTGAAAGAACATCCAAGTTCCAGCTCACCCCAAAGGCTGCTCTCACACCTAAAGCCACCTCTCACCTGCCCTGGCCGCCCTCCTACCCTGGCCATCGTTTATTAGCAGTTCCCACACATTCCTGGCCACCTGTCTGTTATGACAGGATTACCTTCAGCTTTCTCTCCTTCTCCAGTACAATGGAATTGATGGTGATGAGCTCAATGCAGATGAAGCTGAGCATAAGGAAAACAGGGAACTCATTCTGAAGGACCAGGAAGAAGATGTCCCGCACATATGCACCATGTGGGAATCTCTTCAGAAGCACACTGAGGCTCTGAAACAGCCCGGTCGTCTCCGTGGGAGCGTGGTGCCACATGATGGCTCTATCTGTCGCATGCTGTATGGCCAGGAAGCCTTCTTGGTAGTATCCTACACGAAAAAGCAGTGGATACAAACACAAGAGATTAAGGACAAAGATGCAAAACAACGGATAATTCAGATGGGTGATGGCTAGCCATTCATACAGTCAGGAATAGAAAAGGCACTGCTATAGCCACGGTGCTACGATATGGAAGAAAAAGTCACAGTGGGACTCGTGTGGCTGAGGGATGGTGTCTTTTATCAGAAATAGGGTAAACGGGAGTTCTGGGCAGACAGATGAGGGATACCCAAGACAACCATCCTTGGGGCAGGGGGGCTTCTCCTCCCGAGTCCTCAGGCTCTGGGGAGGGTGAACACTCTGCAGTTGTGCTCTGCACCACACAGGAAGAGTCAAATTCAAAGAACTTGGAAGACATAGCCCCTCTCAACTGCTGTGACCTTTCCCTGAACTGTCCCTGCTGTAGTCCAAGGGTTATGGTCACTGAATTTTGCTGCCAGACCTCAAAACCAGTCTTCACCATAAGCAACCCTTGTTTCAATACAGCATAGCTGGTGTGCCAAGGTCACCTTTTGGGAACAATAAATAGATCGAAAGGCAAAGATCCCTGGTCCTGGAGTTTTCTAAGAAATAATGGCCTATGTCCAAGCAAGGGTCGCCAGCCCTCCATACCGGCAGAGCTGAGTGGGGTATGCCAGCATTAGGGTAGAGAGGACTGAGGTCTTCTGGTGGCCGAGACCTAGGGAGGCCTCCAGATGTGTCAGGATGAAAAAGGCAGGAACAAATTGTTAACCATAAAAGTCTGGGAACTGTTACATATCCGTGATTGCAAGCAGGAGAACTGCCACACAACTGCTGATACCCTTTCTAGAATTACATGACACTATAAACCCTGGGACTTGGATTCCCACTTGGGGGGCTTGCAAGCCCAAAGCTTCAGGTCAATAGTGTGGCCACTCTACAAGGTGCTGCAGACTGGCGACTTAGTTTTCTAAGAGCAGTTCATCCTCGAGGGCCCAGAGAGGACAGTCACCCTAAACCCCTCATGAAGACCGAGACCAAAACACGACAGGGGTTTGGAGGGCACAAGTCCCAGAGAGGCCTGGTTCATGCGCCTCCAGTCAGGAGGCCACTGCTTACCGTGGAGGAAGCAGGATGCGCGAGTCTCCGCGCCGCCCCACTGTCTTCCCTCAGTGCAGGGAGCTAACGGCAAGTACACACTGTTATAAGCGGGAACATAGAGAAAGCACTCATTCTTGTAAAATGCTTCCATTCTTCTCTTGAACAATTCAGTATCATTACAAAACAATTAGCGGCTAAACTGCTGGACTAACTTACTCTAGAATGTAAGCATTTTACTAAATGCCACATTCTTTTTTTTTAATGTTAATTTATTTGGCTGCACTGGGTCTTAATCGTGGCACATAGGATCTTTTAGCTGTGGCATGTGGGATCTAGCTCCCTGAGCCGGGATTGAACCCAGGCCCCCCACATTAGGAACACAGAGTCTTAGCCACTGGACCACCAGGGTAGTTCCCTGAATGCCACATTTCTAAATGCACTGCTTCAACCTCTTCTGAAATGTTAGTTTAGCGAGTGTTCAGACACAAAAACAACACAAATGGCGTCATTAAGACTGGATGAAACCAGCTCACGACGATGCACAGAGGCTTCCTCACCTGGAGCTCCCCCTTCAGAAACTCCATAGTCTCGGGGCTCTTGGCTTAGGTTAGGAGGATAAAGAAAGGATGTGAGCCAGCCTTGCATGTCATCTTGTTGGAGGATTAACCTCAAGGATAAATAATTCCTCTGAAAGAAACTGAAGCGCAAGTAGTACTTAACCTATGAAGAACAGAGAGAAAACAAATGCAGTCATGAGATCGAGGAACTCAGAAACGGAACAGGACACAGCAAGGGTGTGCCTGACGTTAGCTGTGACAGGAGGAAGGGCACCTGCGTGGGCAGACATCCTCTGGGGGCACACGCGGACGTGTCTTCCCTGCATCCTTCTGTGACCAGCCTAAGAAACAAGAGGGGTCACGACTCCCGTCAGGAAAGCACTGAAAAGGCTCTGAGTGCAGGCTCTGGAGCCAGACCACCGGGATCCAAACCCCCGTCTCCTAATGAGCAGCCACAGCAATCTGGGCAAGTTACCTCACCTTGCCTAGGCTTCCTCATCAGTAAAACAGGAATGATGTTAACAGTACCTACCTCCAAGGTGCCGTGGGATCAAATAAGATGGTCCCTGGGATGGGCCTGGCATTTGTAAGTGTCCAACATCCTGCACTAGTTCTAACAGCTGATTGTTAGATAGACTGCACCAGTTCCAGTTCAGTTGCTCAGTCATGTCTGACTCTTTGCGACCCCATGAAGTGCAGCATGCCAGGCCTCCCTGTCGATCATCAACTCCCGAAGTTCACTCAAACCCATGTCCATTGAGTCGGTGATGCCATCCAACCATCTCATTCTCTGTCGTCCCCTTTTCCTCCTGCCCTCAAGCCCTCCCAGCATCAGGGTCTTTTCAAATGAGTCAGCTCTTCGCATGAGGTGGCCAAAGTATCGGAGTTTCAGCTTTAGCATCAGTCCTTCCAAAGAACACCCAGGACTGATCTCCTTTAGAATGGACTGGTTGGATCTCCTTGCAGTCCAAGGGACTCTCAAGAGTCTTCTCCAACACCATAGTTCAATAGCATCAATTCTTTAGCGCTCAGCTTTCTTTATAGTCCAACTCTCACATCCATACATGACCACTGGAAAAACCATAGCCTTGACTAGATGGACCTTTGTTGACAAAGTAATGTCTCTGCTTTTCAATATGTTGTCTAGGTTGGTCATAGCTTTCTTTCTAAGGAGTAAGCATCTTTTAATTTCATGGCTGCAATCACCATCTGCAGTGATTTTGGAGCCCAGAAAAATAAAGTCAGCCACTGTTTCCACTGTTTCCCCATCTATTTGCCACAGCAGAGCACAAAAGCTATACATCAGTGGTTTTTCCATCCTAAAGCAGAAATCAAATATTCTGATATTTAAAACACTGCCTTTTCCTTAAATGAACAGATCCACCATATCTGAAGTCCATGGGATTAGTAATAATGACAATTACTATTCCTTCTGGAAAATGCCTCTGCTCCAGGCCCCATTCTAAGCACTTTATAGGCATAAAACTCATTTAATCCTCACACTGGTTCTAAGAGTTAGGAACTACTATTAGTTCCATTACACTGATAGAGAAACTAAGGCCCAAGAATGACAGTGACTATCCCAAGGTTACACAGGAGGAAGTACAGAACTGGGACTCCAGTCTATGGGGTTGGGCACTGAGGCTCCCTTCTGTAGCCCAGTGGCTGAAAATATGCCATCCTGTACCCTCAGGACACAAGCTCACTCCAAAATGCCTTCTCTTTTGAAGAATAAGAAAACAGGATTTAAGATATGAAATCAGGAGTATTGTCTGATCTCCTCTGGATATAAGACAGCCACCAGCCGACAAAGCTGATGAGCCACAGCTCGGTAACAGGATTGCTTACTGAACTCATGTTGATGGCGGGCATCATGAGAAGACTGTGACAGAAGAGATGCTCTTACCTCAAGTGGCAAGGGTTCCATGTTGTCATTGAAGTTATGATCAAAAACAATCCCAGTCAATACATAAAAAGCTTTGGGATCTTGAATTATGTACTTTTCAAACACAGGTACTGAAGGGTAGCCTAGAACTACAAAGAGAAAAATCCAGTTAGTGAGTAGTTGGCAGGGGAGTGAGGATAGGGGTGTTAAATGCTGCCCAACTACCCTCTTCTACCCCAAAAGATACGGACTTCCATCTCCTCAGCTGGCAAATGTCACTCACTCACTCCTTCATCCTGCAAACGAATGTGCACATCCTATATAAGACACCCAGAACCATCCTGGGCAGTGGGAATGCATAGTTGATGATAACAGCTAAACCTCTGCAGGGTCTCAAAGCTCTTGCATATTTGAGTTCTTCTAGGCTGACTCATTGGAAAAGACACTGATGCTGGGAAAGATTGAGGGCAAAAGAAGGGGCAACAGAGAATGAGACGGTTGGATAGTGTCACCAACTTGATGGACATGAGTTTGAGCAAACTCCAGGAGATGGTGAAGGACAGGGAGGCCTGGTATGCTGCAGTCCATGGGGTCACAAAGAGTCGGACACAACTTAGTGACTGAACAACAACAAAGCTGCACTTGGGACTGAAGTAGATAGAACACAATTCTTGTTCACGTTAATGAGAAAATTATCACTGCATTTCCAGCTTCTCTTCATGGTTATAAAAACCAAAAGTGGAAACAAAATCATCATGAAGTATAGCTGCTCTGATGAGAGAATTAAGTTTTAAAAGTCACCTGTCCTCACATCTGACTGGCGATTCAGGATCCTCCTTGAGAATAATTCTTTCTCAGAAGGCTGAAGGTGTCACCACACCACTGAGCACACCGCGCTGCCAAGGGTAACGTCTGATTCCTCGGAGGTGACCAGAAACCTGTGAGACTTCTGTTCCTTGATCCCTGGGTTCAGAAATGTCATAACACAGGCCCACCTTTTTGCTCTTTCTTGTTCCCTTGCTTGTGATGAGCGCATCTGCCCGAGCTGGAGATGCCAGTGTTCAGAAAGCTTTTCTCTATTGCTGTTTTCCTCCTGTCATTTGTCACCTTTCTTCCAGAAATCTGAACAGACGAGCTGAGACATCCAGACATACCCTTCATGTCTATCCCCTCCTTCATCCTTCATACATATTCCTTCATCCATTTCTTGGTCTCTTGGCTTTACAGTCTTAGAGGCTTCTCTTGACTTCACCTTCCCCATCACCAACAGAACTTCACACATGTCCATCCTATTATTTCCATGAATGTTATTTTGATAATCATTTTTAATTTCCAAGTCCTCTGTTTCTTCCACTGTTTCCTTTTTTATGGGGGTCTGGTTTCACTTTGGAGTGGTAATATTTTCTCAAATGTCTCTGGAAATACTAATGAGAATTTTTTATTAACTAGATTTAAAAAAAACAAAAACAGGGCATGCACCTGGTAGAATTCTGAGTGATCCTAAAGGTTAAACAGTGGAGTCCTTCAGCTACCATTGGCTCCTGATTCCTTTATCATGACACAATCTCTGTAAGCCAATTTCTTTTGTATATTAAAAAAAAATCCATGACTTATGTTTTTGGCCATGATGGAGTAACAGAGATTGAATTTATCCTCCTACCACAAATAACCAAAAAACTGGATAGGAAAGAAAAGAATCAAATTTTTCAGACAACGGCCAATACATAGCACAGCATTATGATTCCTGGGAAAAGAGAAACAAATAAGATGACCACTAAGAGCGCTCTGGTTTTCTGTCTGAAGGCACATTTCAGACCACAGAGCATGGAGGGGGAACCCAAGTGGAACACAGACAGCTATGTGGCTGCATTGACAGAGGTTTGAGTTGGAAGAGTCTGAAGTGGCTTTAAGTTGCAGGCCAGAGTTCCCAGGAGAAGAAGGCTGCGCTGGGAAATGGCCCCAGAAACCTGCTCAGAGGACACTTTAATGACTCCTATGATGTGCCCTGCCCGGGTGAGCAGGACAGGACGGGCTCAGTGGTGCCCAGAGCCCACTGAGATCAGGAGGCACTTGAGTTCTGACCAGCCAGTGGGGATAGTTCCTGGTGATCACTTGAGGTGTTCACAAGAGTCACACCTTAGTAATGGAATAAATTAACTCTAAGGTAAAAGCTGTTCCACACCTTGCCCAACACACAAAAAAGGTTAAAACAACTCCTGAAAAGACTTTTTGGTGAAACTGAACTTTACCTTTTTACCAGAACAAAACCCACTCTTTAGACAACCACTTGATCCACAAAAGCTGAGACTTGATCCAGTTCTCAAACTGTATCCAGTCTCAAGACTTCTCTGTTTTGTAGATAAGTTCATTTGAACCTTTTTCTTAGATTACACATATAAGTGATATCATATGGTATCTGTCTTTCTCTGACTTCACTCAGTGTGACAGTGAAGGTGAGGGACAAATTGGAAGACTGTGACTGACATATACACACCACTATATACAGAATGGATAATAAGTACCCACTGTATAGCACATATTACTATACTCTGTAATGGCCTACCCGGGAAAAGAACCTAGAAGAGTGGAGATGTGTGTGTGTGTCACTGATTCACTTTGCTGTGTGCCTGAAGCTAACACGATGCTGTTGCTGTCGTCGTTGTTGTTGTTTAGTCACTCAGTCATGCTCAACTCCTTTGGGATCCCATGGAACTTCCGATAAAAAATTAAAAAAAAAAACAAACACTTTCTTTCTCTTCCTCTGTATTACTTTTTTGATTATTTTTTTGATGCTAGCAGTTTCTGGGACTAAGACCTCCCAGCTGAAGTTCTAAATGGAATAGTGAGGGCCCTGTCTCTTAACTTTTCTTCTATATTTTGTCATTTCATTTCTCTCTGTGTTGTATTCTGAAAGTCTCCTTCAGCTGTCTTCCAGTTTACCAGTTTTACCTTCAACTGAGTTTTGTATCATATTCTGATTATTTTTTTACTTCTACAAGTTCTGTTTGGCTCTTCTCCCCCCTCACATCGGCTAGGCGACTCTTATAGTGGAATACTAGCTACAAATATTTTCAGGTTGTCTTTTATATTTTTAAATCTAGTAAACATAGTGATTTCATAATGTGAGGCTAATAATTCCATTATCTGAAGTATCTCTGGTTCTGTTTCTGCCATCTGTCGTTCACACTGATCTTCACCCTTGCTCTCGTTTTCTGATATGTGCTCACTGTGACACATTTGTGGCCGCCCTTCTTTGAGATACAGAATCATGATGTGTTCTTTCAGAGGAGGTGACATTTGCATCTGGCCATCAACATCTCACTTTGTACTTTGAGGGGTTCTCTCTTCTTTTCTTTTGACAACCAGGGGATGTGAATCTGGGCTCCAAACCCTGGGGGCAGGCGCTTCTGCTGCTGTGCTGTTTTCTCGAAGCCCCTCCAGGGTGGGAAAGAGGCTTGTTCTCTTCTGGCTCAGGCTTACAGTGGGAGTCCAGGCATTGGGGGTCCTGGCTCCATGGGAGATGGTCTCCTATGAGACATTCCACCTGAATGAGCTCAGTTCCCTCTTGTATGATGCAGGTTTCACAAGAAGCAGTTTGGGGATTCCATTGACCTCTCTCTGTGTTCTTTCCTTCACCTGGATTTTTTTTTTTAGAAAAATATCCAAGAGTACGGAAATATTTTAACAATACAATAAATAAAAAGTAGGTTAAGAGTTCATACAAGACGATCCAATTTTGTTAGAAAAAAGGAAAGAAGGGTGTATACAAGGCTTTGAAAAATCAAAGTGAAAGTCACTCAGTCGTGTCCAACTCTTTGAGACCCCATGGACTATACAGTCCATGGAATTCTCTAGGCCAGAATACTGGAGTTGGTAGCCATTCCCTTCTCCAGGGGATCTTAGCAACCAAGGGATCGAACCCAGGTCTCCCACACTGCAGGTGGATTCTTTACCAGCTGAGCCACCAGGAAAGCCCATACAAGGTTTTAAATAGCACTTTTATCTGGGTGATAGGATTATGAGTACATTTGCCTTTTATCCTATACAAAGATTTGCTGTTGTTCTTTTGTTTCCTTAGCCTTATTTAGATTGCCTTTTTAAACACACACATATACATACACACATATTTTGTTAAATTGTACAAAATAGTATACTTACAGGAAGGCATACAAAACACAAACGTTCAGTTTAATGAACAATTATGAAATTAACATCTAAGTAATTAATCCCTGGATCAATATATTTTTACCCTATTTTATTTGTCTTGATAGTTGGGTTGGTCCATATAACCTAGTGTGCCATATTTCCAGAAGCAGAACAGCAATAATCTCTTTCCCAGAGATCCCCAGGAAAAAATCTTGCTGTTTCCTTGAGTCTTACCGAGTTATGTGTCTTCCCTGGACAAACTCCTACAGTGAGGGGACTGCCAACTAGTACAGAGAGATTACAACTCATCCTGCACCCAGGGTGGAGCCATCATGGGCTCAGAGTGGGAGAGAAATCAGGCCTCCAGGGAGGAACAGGCTCTGTGTGTATATCAAAAGGGTGGATAGAAAGGGAAGAAAAACCCAGATGTCTATCGTGGTTTGGAAGAGATCATCAAGCTATTGCTTGTCCTTACTTCTAGGCTGGAGGATTTGTTTAGGGGAATGGCCTGAAGGTATTAGTTGTTGTTCAGTCACTCAGTTGTGTTCGACTCTTTGCAACCCCACAGAACGCAGCCTGCCAGGCTCCTCTGTTCATGAGATTTCTCAGACAAGAATACTGGAGTAGGTTGCCATTTCCTCCTCCAGGAGATCTTCCCAACCCAGGGGTTGAACCCGCATCTCCTGCATTACAGCCAGATTCTTTACCACTGAACCACTAAGGAAACCCATGGCATAAACAGGGGAGTTTAACTTTTATTCCCTATCTCTTTAATATTGTTTGCAATTTTCAATGCAAGGAATTTTTGTATTTATTGTAAATTTTAAGTTCCTTAAAAATTTTTTTTTAATTCCAGAAAAATACATCCCAAACAGTTAACAAAGAATTCTGGGGAGTTGGATTAGGGAAGGGACTTTAACTCTGAACTCTGTTCTGTGTCACATATGGTTCTGTAATAAGGCGAGAGCTGTCTGAGGACAGGAGTGAGCCATGGAAACGGCAGGGAGGTGGGAACAGGTGAAGACTGCAGTGTCACAGCACTCAAGCAGCAGAGAATCCCAGGCAGGAAACGCATGAGTGCAGCCCTGCACGCTGAGGGCAAAGGCGAGGAAGCTCTGGGTCTAGCAGTCAGCAAGCCATCTTTCCCTCGTGAATGTCTGCGAGTACCAGCCCCTTCCAATCACCACTCCAGAGGACAGCCAGAGAAATCTTTGTACAACAAATGACACTGCAGTCTAACCTGTCTTCTCCAAAGCCCTGCAATGGACCCCTTCTGCGTGCAGAAGAAAGCCCGATGCTCTGACAAGGCCAGCGAAGCTCTGCACGCTGTGGCTCCTACAGACGTGCCCGACCTCACCTAACTCAACCATGTCAGCTTCACCTGCTGACTTCCAGATCCTCAGTCACCCCAGGGACTGGCTGCTCGCTGTCCCCCTCCTGGATAGCCCCTGAAAGCCACCACCCTCCCATTTCCTATGGGTGGATCATCGTGTTTTATCACACTTATCACCTCATCAGGGAGGATTTCTTTTTTTTTTTTAATTTTGTAATCTTGTATTTATAAAAGGTAGCTGAATTAGAATAGTATTTTAGAATACTAGGAAAGTATAAAGCACAACTTTCGAAATAGTTTCCCCACATTCGACAACTGAGGACCTTTAAAAGAACTGCCACATTGAGTGGCACTCAAGAGGTGGGGGAGTAGAACCCTTTCTTTTCACTTTCTGCCTTATGTATTATTAGAATACTTTATAAAAACATATAATTATAGTAACTTTGAAAAATTATTCCACATTTTGAAAAATTTTATCTACCTAACTGCATTCATTCACTCAGTAAGTATGTCCTGAACACCTACTGTGCACCCGGCACAGTGTGTGCATGGAACACACATGCCTCTGCCCTGTGGCGGAGGCAAAGTGCTGCAGGGAAAGGCAGATAGCTACACAGCTATCAAGATGCTATGAGCACATCAACAGGATTCTGTGAGAGAGAAAAAGGCAGAATTGGGAAACCTAAAACCTGCATTCCTAAGTGCCATTTTAGCTGAAACCAGAATGATAAGAAGGAAAAGCTGGAGGCAAAGGGTTCTGTCAGAGGGAGGAAAGGCTCCCAGAGCCCAGGATATGAAAGGGGGCACGAGGAGGGCAAGCACGCAAGACTGGGGAAGGCCCGACCCGGCTCAGCGCGGCGGGAGCCACTGAGGGCAGGGCGCAGGCTTGGCACTGGCCAGATCCCACCCATCTTTTAAAGACCTTTTTGGCTCCACATAGAGACTGGATGAGAACGGGACAAGAAGAGGAGAAAAGAGATCGCGTAAAAGGCTAACTCAGAATCTCTGAGTGTTTTCTGTTTATTAGACAGAGACATATTATAACTGCAAACCAGAACTTCTGATTAAATATATGAGATGACCAGTGTCACTTTGGTGAGTTAGAACAAACACTTCTCATTTTAATTAGCCTTGAAGCCTTGCGACATAAATATACAAGTCTCTTGTGTGTGTTGTGTAAAATAATAAAGATACATGCAGACTCTTTAGAATTTGGAGAGCCCAGATGTGGAACCACTACTGTAAGACCTCACAGGAAAAAACTTCAGATTAGACTTTATAAAAATGGCCCCTCTGTCCTGCCCCCATCTTTATAGCTAACCTTCAAACTCAACAGTAAAGAAGTCTTTCACCATTTCAGTGATATTCTTCAAAGTTTCACTTTTGGAAGGGATATAAACTAATTGAAATTTATTTTTCAGAGGAAATTGATTGAAGAATTCTGGCAGAGAAGTGATGTCAATTACTTTGTAGTCTACAGGAGGTCTCTTTCTTGGCAAACTACCAAAACGAAGATATATTATAACTGCACAAAACAGTAACGGCATCAAGATTTCAAGGACTGTTACCAGAGTCTTTCGTTTCTAAAACAAAAACAAAAGCCATATGTTAATCCAAAATAGAACACAAGCATTAAGACACTACATGTGTTCTTCCATTAAGAACACTTTCAATCAACTACACTTCACTAATAAATATGCTAATCCAAAATAGAACACAAGCATTGAGTCACTACATGGCAAATGTTCTTCCATTAAAAACACTTTTAATCAACTATGCTTCACTTATATATGTGTGTGTGTGTGTGTGTGTATGTATGTGTGGGTGTATATATATATATATATATATATATATATAAAAGAATGCTTATATTTCTTCCAGCCACCCTGTACAACATATGAAAAAGGAAAAAAAAAAACAATGAGAATTAGCTAGAAACATCTGCTTTTATCTTTTCTGTAACACCAATGGCTAGAAATCAGTAGCAATGATGGTTATCTTCAGTAATTAGAACTAACGGAATTACCACAGAAATGTGGCTCATTTACAGAAAAGGGCTGCTTTACAAGTTCTTAATTTTTTCTTTACTCCATGATTAGAAACCAATTTAACTAAATCATTCAGTTCCTCCGAAGGAGACTCACATTCTCCCTACAGATATCCATACCCACCTTTAAAATGAAATTCTTCCAGAGAAGAAGTTTTAAGTTCCTGAACATCGCCATTTTTCTAGCTGAAGAGGAGTGATCGCCGCTAGCTGGGAGACAAATGGGGAGATGTTACTAACATTAAAATCCTGAGTGGCTCTTTGGGCCTGGGAACGCTCTCTGCTCCCAGGCTTTCGGAGCCCCGCCTGGACCACTTTTCCTCCTTCCGGTCCAGCGGTGCTGGCCCCTCCCCTCCCTGCCCTCTGAGTATTAAAGTGTTCCAGGCCCCACCTGTGGACTCAGAGCAGCACCACTCTGTAGGTGCTCTCACTCACTATTTTGGGTTTAAATCCATCTACATGATGACTTTTTAAATTTACATTTCCAGCCTTGAGTTGCTTCTAGACCCAAATGTTCAACTGCCTGCTTGTCATCTCCACTCAACCTGCCCAAACAAGTCTGCTCATATATTTCTCCTAAAACAGATCATTCTTACAGTCTTCCTCTCCTCAGACAATGTCAGTTCATTCTTCCAGTTACACAGGGTTACTGACTCTACTTCTGAAATAGAGCAGAATTCAATCTTTTTTCACCACCGCTTCTCTTGGCACCCTGGTCCAACATCGCCTCATCTCTCGCCTGAATGCCTGCAAGGGCCTCTTCAGTGGTATCACTGTTCCTGCCAACCTGCAGCCCATCCTCCCTGCAGCAGCAGGAGCGATCCTGTCGGGCCACATCCACTCCTTCACTCAAAACTCTCCCGTGGCTCCTGTTTCACCGCAGGGAAGAGCCTGGCCTTGCTAATGACAATGAGCATCCCATGGGATGCAGCCTGTTAGCTCGCTCATTGCTCACCCGTCCCCTACTCTACCGCCCCTCCTTCTGCACTCCCGTCACAGGCTTGAGCAGAGGAGCCAGGTGTCCACCCCACACCTTTGCCCCTGCTGTCTCCTCTGCCCAGCACACACTTCCCTCTCATGTTGACATGGCCAGCTCTTCTACTTTATTCAGATCTTTATTTAAAAGTCACTTTCTCAGCCTTTCTTGATCATCCTATATAAAATTTCAAAACACTGAACATTTTGTATCAATCTTCCCTGTCAATTTTGCTTCTTAGCACCTTTAAACTATTTAACTTGATATTTATCTGACTTAATATGATTTCCCTACTAGAATTCACATGCTTCAAGAAGGCAACAATTTTTTGTCTTTTTTTTTTTTACCACTGAATCCCCAGACACAAGAGTAGGGCCAGCATGCGGTAGTCAGTCAGCAAATACTGAATGAATAAATAAATAAATTAAAGGGCCGGCAATTTTTGTAGGAATGTGGTTGGAACAGACATAATTGTGAGGAGACTAAAATGCTGGATAGCACCAAGTTCCTTCTCTTTTCAGTCTGTGTTTCCCAAGTGTAACATATGCTTTAACTTTTAGATACTACCACAATGAGGTTTTCTTTTTCAGAAAAATATTTTTCCATTGAGGAAAGAAAATGCATATTTTTCCTTCAGTTAAAGTACCTCTGATGTTGCACATTAGAAGTTAAAGAAACTGGGGACTCCCCTAGTGGTCCAGTGGTTATGACTCTGCTCCCAATGCAGGGGGCATGCGTTCAGTCCCTGATCAGAGAACTAAGATCCCACACTTCCTCACCACATGGCCAAAAAAAGAAAAAGAAATTAAAGAAAGAGCATTATGACTAGTACATGAAGTATCACTGAATTTTACAATTTTTAATGGCTAATTATGTGCTATGTGAATCTCCCCTTGATGAAAAATAATAGTGAATGAAGTGATGCATTTACTTAGTCAGCTACTGCTGCCATAACCTTACATGACAAACTCCACACCAGAACGCAGTGACCAAGAGCAACAGGCATCATTTACTTCCTGCCTATGGGTCTGCTGGAGATTTGTGGCTGTCCTGGCCTCTTGGGACTGGCTGGACCTGTCTACAGGTCTGTCATGGGCTGTATGGTGTCCCCTCAAACTCATATGTTGAGGTCCTAACCACAGTATCCCAGAATGTGACTGCCTTGGGAGTTTGGACCTTTAAAGAGGTGACTCAGTTACAATGAGGTTGTTAGCGTGGGCCCTAATCCAATCCGATTAGTGTTCTTAGAAGAGGATGAAGTCTGGATACACAAAGAGGCGTCAGGGATGCAGAGCACAGAGGAAAGACCACGCGAGGACACAGCCAGAAGACAGCCGTGTGCAAGTCGAAGAGAAAGGTCTCAGAGGAAACTAAATCTGCTGACACCTTGGTCTCAGACTCCCAGCCCCCAGAACTGTGAGAAAATAAATTTCTGTTCTTTAAGTCCCCCTGTCTATGGTATTTTGTTACGGCAGCCTGAAATAATACCGGCCTGTTCTGTGTCTCCTCAACCAGTCACCCACTGTAGCATGTTGTTCTGGTAGCAAGAGGCCAAGACAAACCACACAGGTACATGGAAAGCCTGTGCTCACACAACACTTGCTAAGCATCCTACCAGCCAAAGCAAACCCCATCCCAAGCCCAGTGTCAGCGCAACAGGGGAAGAAACGAACTCCTCTGGTGAGAGCACTGCAGCATCACATGGTGAAGGGCATGCATGTGAAATCTCATTCAAGGAAAGAGTGAAGAGCTGGGAACAATATCCATCTACCAAACATTCTGCATTTAATTCTTTAAAAATTCCATTAGAATTTGCCAACCTAAACCCTCACCACTGAAAAAAGGACATATTTTGGCTCATTACTGGCCCAACACAAAAAGTAACAGCCAGAGACAATGAGAATACATGGTTTTCTCTGATCACAGTTCCAGTTCAATGGAATGGAACAGCAAAATAGTAAGAGCAGATGGAGGTTTTCCTATCTTTTAAAATTTGTGATAATACAGATATTCTCTTAAAAGAACATCTGGACTTCCCTGATGGTCCAGTGGTTAAGACTCCAAGCTCCCAATACAGGCAGCACAGGTTCAATTCCTTGACTGTTAAGTTTCGTATGCTGCCAGAAACAGCCAAAATTTTATAAAAATAAAAGAGCTTTTATTTAGATGCTTGTAATATACAACAGGAGTTCCCTCATGTCTCAGTGGTAAAGAATCTGCCTGCAATGCAGGAGTCCCAGGAGATACGGGTTCGAACCCTGGATCAGGAAGATCCCCTGGAGGAGGAACGGCTACCCACTCTAGTATTCCTGCCTGAGAAATCCAATGGACACAGAAGCCTGGTGGGCTACAGTCCAAAAGGGTCACAAAGAGTTGGACACGACTGAGTGAGCACGCAGGAGGGCACGTACAACAACCAGCAATCATGCGTTTAAGGCACTGTCTCTGGGCAAAATGATACCATAAAAAGACTGATCAGTAGTGGAGCTCATCTTCATGGAACCCAGTGAAGAAAAAAAGCCTAGTGAAGAAAAATATGTACGAAGGAAAACATTACAGCACAAGTAGAAAGTGAGAATCAACAGAGATGCACTTAAGGGTAAACAAGCTGACCAATGAAACAGAACACAAGCCTAGAAAGACCTCACAGGTATACAGGCCCTTGTTTATAACAAAGCTGACACGACAGGACACAGGGTTCAAAAAACTGCTCAGTCAACTGGGCCTCCAGCATATACACAATAGCAACTTCAGATGACAAACAGATCAAAACGTGAAAGATAAAACAATGAAGCTTTTAGGGGAAAGCAGAACATAGTCATGACCCTACAGTAGGCAAGTATTTCTTAAATATGACTCCAAACCACTAAATACAAAGAAAAATGATAAATGGAATTATATCAAAATTAAGAATTTCTATTCTACAGAAGATGTTATCTATAATGCACTTGTTGTTGTTGTTGTTGCTGTTGCTGCTGTTGTTCAGCCGCTCAGTCATGTCCGACTCTTTGCGACCCCATGGGCTGCAGCACGCCAGGCTTCCCTGTCCTTCACCATCTCCCGGAGTTTGTTCAAACTCACGTCCATTGAGTCGGTGATGCCATCCAACCATCTCGTCCTTTGATGTCCCCTCCTCTTCCCACCTTCAATCTTTTCAAAACGACTGGTATACAGAATATTTAAAGAGTTCCTACAAGTCACTAAGAAAAAGACAGACATCCCAACAGAAAAACAGGCAAGAAATCTGAACAGATGATTTCCAAATGAGATACCAAATGGCCAGTGAGCATGTAAAAGTGTTCAACCTATCTGGTCATCAAGGAAGTGCATTTTAAAACCACACAGCTGACACTGAGATGGGGATCTTTGCACAAGAAGTTTATTGAAAAGCACTCTCGAAATCAGTGCTTTGGAGAGTAAAGGAAGCAGGCCTGAGCAGAGAGAAGCCAGGCCTCAGTGGAGTCAGGATGAAGGCCTCAGTCACTTCCGTAGGCTCACAGCATCACAACAGAACACAAAATGTGAATTATCAGCCTCATGCCCGATTATGAGGACTCTAGGATTCAAACAGGTCCCAGCAAAGCAGGGAAGGGATTAAGGAAACTCCGTTTATGCTATATTTGGGGAAACAGATGGCTGAGACAAAGAAAAAAGGGCTGAAAATAAGCAACACAACAACTATTCAGAATTTCTACACGAACACATGGCTAGTCCTTTGACCCACCAATCCCACTTCTAGGAATCTATTCTACAGACACAACCTGCACAAACATGAAATGACATATGTACCAGGTTATTCACTGCAGCAGTGTTCATAACAGCAAAGAACTGTAAACAGCCCACCAGTAGGGGATATAAACAGTTACATAAACCGGTGTTTACCTAAACAATGAAATCATACGCAATCTTTAAAAGGGTGAGGGAGAGCTCTATGTACTAGCAGAAATCTGGGATCTGCAAGATACATATGAGAACATATATCTTCTTATTTATAATAAATGTGAGAAAATATATGAGAAAAAGAAGAGAGACAAAAGAAAGAGACAAGATTATAGACATAAAAGGTAAGAAAGATGCAGATAATTAATGTCCCTGAGCACACAATCATGTGCTGGTGTTCTTGGGTGCCATAACAAACAGTACAGACTCCATGGCTTGAACAACAGAAATTTATTTTCATACAGTTCTGGGGGCTAGCGGTCTGAGATCAGGGTGCCAGCACAGTCAGATTCCCCCAGTGAGGGCTTAGCTCTTGGCTCGCAGATGGCCACCTTCTCGCTGCACCCTCATACGACGGAGAGAGACCTCCCTCTCCTTCCCTCTTCTCACAGGACCAGTCTGTCAGAGTAGGGTGCTACTCCTACAGCCTCATTTAACCTCCATTACCTGAAAACTCTGTCTCCAGGTGAGTCACTGGGGGTGAGTGCTTCAACACATGAATTTTAGGGGAACACAATTCAATTCGTAGCCCATGGCATAATTAGAACAGAAAACATAACAAAAGAGAAACAGACTCATAGACATAGAGAACAGACTTGCTGCCAAGGAGGAGGGGAGAGGGAAAAGCATGGACTGGGAGTTTGTGGTTGGTAGATGCAAATAATCATATTTAGCATGAATAAACAGCAAAGTCCTAATGTATAGCATAAGGAAGTATATTCCATATCCTGTGATAAACCATAATGGAAAAGAATATAAAAAAGATTGTATTTTTTAAAAAAGAACAGAAATATACATAGATATATAGATACACGTTTGTATTAGGAGAAAACATGCTTTAAAGGACGGAAGAGCTGAATTTGAAAAAAAAAAAATTTTTTTTAAGATCTTCATGTTCCAGTAAAAACCTAAATAGAACTATAAAAATAGAGACCATCCTGGTGAATCACTGAACATTATGGATAAAGATTCCTACAAGCATCCAGGCAAAAAAAAACAAAAATACCAACTCACATCACTGACCAGAAGGGAGAAAATCATCCAGCCTCCCTCAGTCCTCTCCCCAGAGACTGTCAGCAAACAGTGCAGGAGTCTCCTTAGAGGATGGAGGCAAAGGGCACAATTCTAAGACCTTATAATCAGCTGGGTTAACAGGCAGATATTTTTAAGCATGCAAACATCAACGGACCCATAAATACCCTGGGGAAAAAATTGAGGATGAAATGCAATCAGTGCTCAAATAATTCCAAATAACTCAGAAATGGGTCAACTTTCACAAGAAAAGTACTTTTACTGGGCAGTGAATCTAAAGGGCGTCTCAAACTTGAAGTGTCCACAAAGGTACTCTTGATTTTATTCTCTCTGCCTTGTCTACTATCCAGCTCAGTAAACAGTAAGTTTATACGAGATGCTTAAGCCAAAATCTAGGTTTGAACCTTAATCTCTTTCTCTCACCTCTCATGTCAAATCCATCAGTAAGTCCTAATGATTCTGTCTCTGAAAAAATCTCAATATCGTCCACTTCTTTCTTTGTGTTTTTCATTTATAAGTATCAGAAGTCCAATTCAACCTCACTTAAGTACTCCCCCCCCAAAAGAATTCATTACTCACATAACTGGAAGTCCAAAGTGGAATAAGCCAGAGAACACAGCTGAATCCAAACAGTCAAATAACATAATCAGAGTTTTTTTCTCTCTCCATTCTACTTTCCTCGTGTCTTCTCGTCAGTTCAGTTCAGTCGCTCAGTCGTGTCTGACTCTTTGCGACCCCATGAATCACAGCACACCAGGCCTCCCTGTCCATCACCAACTCCCGGAGTCCACCCAAACTCATGTTCATCGAGTCGGTAATTCCATCCAGCCATCTCATCCTCTGTCGTCCCTTTCTCCTCCTGCCCTCAATCCCTCCCAGCATCAGGGTCTTTTCAAATGAGTCAACTCTTCGCATGAGGTGGCCAAAGTATTGGGAGTTTCAGCTTCAGCATCAGTCCTTCCAATGAACACCCAGGACTGATCTCCTTTAGGATGGACTGGTTGGATCCCCTTGCAGTCCAAGGGACTCTCAACAGTATTCTCCAAAACCACAGTTCAAAAGCATCAATTCTTTGGCATTCAGCTTTCTTCACAGTCCAGCTCTCACATCCATACATGACCACTGGGAAAACCATAGCCTTGACGGACCTTTGTTGTCAAAGTAATGTCTCTGCTTTTGAATATGCTATCTAGGTTGGTCGTTAACTTTTCTTTCGAGTAAGTGTCTTTTAATTTTATGGCTGCAATCACCATCTGCAGTGATTTTGGAACCCAAAGAAATAAAGTCTGACACTGTTTTCACTGTTTCCCCATCTATTTCCCATGAAGTGATGGGACCGGATGCCATGATCTTAGTTTTCTGAATGTTGAAGTTTAAGCCAATTTTTTCACTCTCCTCTTTCACTTTCATCAAGAGGCTTTTTAGTTCTTCTTCACTTTCTGCCATAAGGGTGGTGTCATCTGCATATCTGAGGTTATTGATATTTCTCCCAGCAATCTTGATTCCAGCTTGTGCTTCTTCCAGTCCAGCGTTTCTCATGATGTACTCTGCATATAAGTTAAAAAAGCAGGGTGACAATATACAACCTTGACGTACTCCTTTTCCTATTTGGAACTGGTCTGTTGTTCCATGTCCAGTTCTAACTGTTGCTTCCTGACCTGCATACAGGTTTCTCAAGAGGCAGGTCAGGTGGTCTGGTATTCCCATCTCTTTCAGAATTTTCCACAGTTTATTGTGATCCACACAGTCAAAGGCTTTGGCATAGTCAAGAAAGCAGAAATAGATGTTTTTCTGGAACTCTCTTGCTTTTTCCATGATCAGCGGATGTTGGCAATTTGATCTCTAGTTCCTCTGCATTTTCTAAAATCAGCTTGAACATCTGGAAGTTCAAGGTTCACGTATTGCTGAAGCCTGGCTTGGAGAATTTTGAGCATTACTTTACTGGCGTGTGAGATGAGTGCAATTGTGCGGTAGTTTGAGCTTTCTTTGGCATTGCCTTTCTTCTTGTCAGGTGGGCTCTAAATACATGGGGCTGCAGGGAGATGGCCCCCAGGAGCTCTAGGCTTATATCAAAACCCCAGAAAGAAGAGAGTCTCTGTCCTGGTCGTTTCCAAGAGGACTCTTAATGGGTTAGCTTGAGTCCCAGCAGGGTGGCAGATGGAAGGAGGGTAGGGAAAAGTGGCAGAGAAGCGGTCAGCATCTCCTGAACCATATGGAACACTTATCCCCTTACACACCTACTTATACACAGACAAAGAAGCTTTCTGTTATCAGCAGAAATCAGGAGGGCGGGGGGGCAGGGGCAATTTCTGTTTTCTCCAGAAAACAGAAATTCATCCTGCATACAAAATTTCTAAACTTCTCTGCCTGATATAAAAAACCATCTACATACAACATAAAACACACTCGCTCCCTCTCCAAAAAGAAGGTCTGCCAGGTTTTGTGCAGTTTCTGCATCCAGGATCAAGGTTAGGCTGTCGGGCAACGAGCATTCCTCTGGTCCCGGTGTGCATGTGACTCCCCAGGGCACAGCAATTTGTGCTAAAAGATGAGAATATGATCACCCAAGTCACTTAACAGATATTGAAAAGGGGTAAACTGGTTGAATCTGCGATCCTTCATGGCCCTTCACAAGTAGGAAATAGGAGGCAATTTCCCTTCTGAGCAGTCACAGAACCTTAGTAGCTCACTTCCTATTGATGTGATTTTTGAGAAGTGCCTAGAGATTACCTTAGGGTTTGAGAGATTACAGAGTTTTATTTATTAAACATTTCCCCCACTTCCAAAAATAAAAGTCCATCAAAATATCAGTCTTTGCCAGTCAATTTACATTATGTTGGCTCCCTAAGCTAGGAATTAAAACCAGATACTCTGCTCAAGCACAGGGCTTGAGTCTGGATGGCAGCCATGGAGTTCTGTCTCTTTCCACAGATAAGGTCTCTCAGGTTCTCGGTTTACTTTTAGAAGTCATAGCCCCTGACTCTGAAAGGACTGAGATATTGATGTGGTTCCCTTCCCTGAAATTAGTTTAGTGGAGTTCTTGTTGAAAATACATTCAAGACGAAAATTCATCATTGTTGGTATAATTCTACCTTAAAAGTGTACACGCAAATCATCCTTGGGATCAAAATGTCCACCACATGAAAACAGGGTCAACATAAGTGAGTCAAAAGAGTTCATACACCTCCATGGACTATTTATGAAAACACAGTTGTATAACCATAAAAAAGTCAGAATTCTAAAATGCTGAATAATATTGAACATATTCCTAGATCAGAATGCATTGAAAGTAAATATTAATAAGATAAAAACACTAAGAACAGGAAAAATAAACAAAAAGCCCCACAAATCTTTGAAAATTACAAACTCTCTCCTAAACCACAAAATACTATATAGACCAAGAAAATGAGAGGCTACAGGCCACAGGCTGGCAGAAAACATTTACCAAAAAACATATGTGATAAAGCACTGTTATCTAAAATATACAAAGAACTCATATAACTAAACAGTAAGAAGATGAAAAACCAGACTTAAAAATGAGGAAAAAAATTAATGAGATAACAAATAAGTACATGAAGAAGCTCAACATTATTGATCATAGGGAACTGCAAATAAAAGCAATGAGATAGCACCACACACCTATTAGAATGGCCAGGCCTTCCCTAGTGGTCCAGTGGTTACGAATCTGCCTGCCAATGCAGGGGACATGGATTCCACTCCTGGTTGAGGAAGATCCCACGTGCTGTGGGCAACTAAGCCTGTGTGCCTCAACTACTGAGCCTGCATACCCTAGAGCCTGTGCTCCAAACAGGAGCAGCCACCGCAGTGAGAACCCCACGCACCACAACTAGAGTAGCCCTCGCTCTGTGCAGCTAGAGAGCCCTCACCCAGCAACGAAGACCCAGTGCAGCCAAAAATAAACAAGTAAATGAATGAATAAAAAAAACTATTTTTTAAAAAGGCAATACGGTATTAGCTGAAGCACAAGCAGGCAAACTATGGCCCGTGGACCAAATCCAGCCCACTACCCATTTTTCTACAGCCTGTAAACTAAGAATGGTTTTGACACCTTTTAATGGTTAGAAAAGCTGCCCTCAACTACTATTATTGAACACTAGCTTTTGAAGATTAGCTTTTACAGTACTTTTATGTGAAACTTATACTGTGGTACAGCCATTTTGATAACAACCAATGTTGTTTGGTTGTCACAAGTAACCGCAAGGTGATCTAAGCACTTTCAATGCTGTCAGAACACAAGAAGTGCAATCTCCATCCCCAGACAAATTTGCAGCAGGTAGATTTTCCAAGGTCAAACTACATTTCAGAAGCATTTTTTCAGACCTTAACAAAAATGCAAAGGAAATCTTCATATTTCAAAATCCATTTAACTGTGCAATAGGGGAGCTTGCACCTAACTTTCTACTGAATGTGATTAATCTGGAATGTAAGAACAAGCTAAAAGGACAGAATTTAATAGAATTTGATCAATGCCTTTCAAAGTCATGAACGCACTCTAAATCATATGTTCATGATGAAATATGCAAATCTCATTACAGATTAACATTTACAGTCAATTTTGATGGTAGGGGACACTGTCTTTGAACACAGCTACACAGTATGCTATCCCATAAAAAAGAATTCCATTCTTCTCACTAGTAGATATATGTTTTGAAAAAAACCACATTCAATTATTATACTGAATCCCACTAATAAAAACTTTATGGAAATTTGCTTTGTCTCATGTAACAAGTAGCCATATGATATTTTCAACTCTGCCTCTTGGCATGGAAAGTCAAAAAAATTTGCTATCTCACCCTTCACAGAAAATTTTCCAAATTCTGGGCTAAAATATCATATACACACAGATCAACGGAACGAAGAGTCCAGAAATAAACCTACACAAATAAGGTCAATTTTTTTTACAACGGACCAATTCAATGAAAAAAGAGTAATCTTTTTAACAAGTGGTGGAGCAAGTGGAATCCATACAGGAAAAAATAAACCCACTTTGATCTATACTTCAATCCATTAAATGAAATTAATTTCAAATAGAACACAAACCTAAACTCAAAACCTAATAGGAAAAGTTTCTCTACTGGACCGTTTCCATGATATTTCATTGTTTCCCATTAAACATGATAAGAAAATCTTTATTAAAGGAAAATATTTTTGTAAAAAAAAAAAAAAAACCTAATAGAAAAAAACAGAACATCTTTGTGACCTTGGATTAAGGAAAACAGTCTTAGCTATGACACCAAAGTCATAAAAGGAAAACTAATAAACTGGACTTCACCAAAATTAAAAACTTTTTCTCTGCAGAAGACTGTAAACAGAATAAAAAGACAAATCACAGACTGGGGAGAGAATGTGTGTAAATTGCTTACTGACAAAGGAGCTGTATCCAGAATACATAAAACTCTCAAAACTCAATAATAAGAAAACAAACAACCCAATTTTTTAAAATGAGCAAAAACACTGAAGATGCTTCACCCCAGAAAAGATACATGTATGGCAAACAATGGAGAAGGAAATGGCAACCCACTCCAGTATTCTTGCCTAGAGAATCCCACGGTCAGAGGAACCTGGTGGGCTGCTGTCCATAGGGTCGCACAGAGTCGGACACGACTGAAGCAACTTAGCATGCATGCATGCATGGCAAACAAGCCCATGAAAAGACGCCAACATCATCAGTCATGAGGGAAATGCAAATTTAAACCATAATAAAATACTACTACACAGCTACTAAAATGGCTAAAAAATTTTAAGAGCTGGCAAAGTCACAGAACAACTGAACTCTTCCACAGAGCCAGTGTCAATGCAAATTGGTAGAGCCACTTGGGAAAATACTTTGGTGGTTTTTTTTATAAAGCTAAACACACACTTCCATGCAATCCAATAATCCCATTCTTAAGTTTTTACCCCCCAAAATGAAAATATTTATTTTCAAATGTAAAAATTTTTTTTACACAAGAACCTGTCACAAATGATTATAAAAGGCTTTCCTCATAATCTCCCCAAAATTGGAAACTGAGCTATAAAGCACTTTTTAAAGTATTTTATATGTTTTGATACATTGAATACTCATAACAATCCTTTGAAGTGGGTACTATATCATCCTCATTTTATACATGGAAATCAAGGCAGAGAAGAGTTAAGACATTAAGATCTGGGCTTGAGTTCAACACTGTGTGGCCAGAGCCCATAACCGGTTTTAACCACTACAAATGAATGCCTCTCAATCACTGAATGAAGGACTATGTGTACAGCCCTTGGTCTAGAAGGCATCCCCCAATTATAACATAGTCCTCTGGAAACAACTGGAGAAGCCCTATTCTAAAATTCCGCATTGAATATCAGTAACTACTGTATATGCTAGTAAAGTAACGTTCAAAATTCTCCAAGCCAGGCTTCAGCAATACGTGAACCTTGAACTTCCAGATGTTCAAGCTGGTTTTAGAAAACGCAGAGGAACTAGAGATCAAATTGCCAACATCCACTGGATCATCGAAAAAGCAAGAGAGTTCCAGAAAAACATCTATTTCTGCTTTATTGACTATGCCAAAGCCTCTGTGTGCATCACAATAAACTGGAAAATTCTGAAAGAGACGGGAATACCAGACCACCTGACCTGCCTCTTGAGAAACCTGTATGCAGGTCAGGAAGTAACAGTTAGAACTGGACATGGAACAACAGACTGGTTCCAAATAGGAAAAGAAGTACGTCAAGGCTGTATATTGTAACCCTGCTTATTTAACTTCTATGGAGAAACGCTGGGCTGGAGGAAGCACAAGCTGGAGTCAAGATTGCTGGGAGAAATATCAATAACCTCAGATATGCAGATGACACCACCCTTATGGTAAAAAGTGAAGAAGAACTAAAAAGCCTCTTGATGAAAGTGAAAGTGGAGAGTGAAAAAGTTGGCTTAAAGCTCAACATTCAGAAAACTAAGATCATGGCATCTGGTTCCATCACTTCATGGCAAATAGATAGGGAATCAGTGGAAACAGTGTCAGACTTTATATTTCTGGGCTCCAAGATCATTGCAGATGGTGATTGCAGCCATGAAATTAAAAGACGCTTACTCCTTGGAAGGAAAGTTATGACCAACCTAGACAGCATATTAAAAAACAAGGACATTACTTTGTCAACAAAGGTCCATCTAGTCAAGACTATGGTTTTTCCAGTGGTCATGTATGGATGTGAGAGTTGGACTATAAAGCAAGCTGAGGGCTGAAGCATTGATGCTTTTGAACTGTGGTGTTGGAGAAGACTCTTGAGAGTCCCTTGGTCTGCAAGGAGATCCAACCAGTCTATCCTAAAGGAGATCAGTCCTGGATGTTCATTGGAAGGACTGATGTTGAAGCTGAAACTCCAATACTTTGGCCACCTGATGCAAAGAGCTGACTCATTTGAAGACCCTGATGCTGGGAAAGATTGAGGGCAGGAGGAGAAGGGGACAACAGAGGATGAGATGGTTGGATGGCATCACCAACTCAACGGACATTGGTTTGGGTGGATTTGGGGAGTTGATGATGGACAGGGAGGCCTGAACTAAATTGAACTGAACTACTGTATAAAAAGACATATATGTAAACATATGCAGATATATAGATACTATTTGTGCCCCTCAAAAGAAATAGAGCTACAATACTGCTTTCATTTTAAAAATGTATACAGTATATATACACGTTACTATATATGTCCTGCATGCATGCTCACTCAGTCCTGTCCAACTCTTTGCAACTCTATGAACTATAGCCTGCCAGGCTCCTCTGTCCACGGGATTTTCCAGGCAAGAATACTGGAGTGGGTTGCCATTTCTTCCTCCAGGGATCTTCCCAACTCAGGGATCAAATTTGCATCTCTGTCTCCTACACTGGCAGGCAAATTATTTTCCACTGAGCCACCTGGGAAGCCCCACCATTTGTCAGCCAACTATTATGATGACTAGGCTTACTGATGCTTGTAAAGCCACAAGATTTGATTATGAGTGTCACTATCCACTTTAGGATTTTCCATCAATCTTGATAAATGTCTGAGCCATGCGAACCCAAAGAAGTTTATCATATAACTTTTAGGCATATATCCATGGTATATGAATGAGACTAATTCACATACCAGAGTGTATTAAAGAGCTCAAGAACCTGAACACCTGGGTTCTGGTCTCAGCTCTATTGTGTACTTTGATGACCATTATATGGATCTCCCAACGGACGAAGACTAGATGGCGCATTTAGGTTTGCCTTGCTTTTAAGTAGTGGGCCTTCTGCAGAAGGTTGGTGGATTTTTCAGTGACTGGGGGATGTGTGTGTATGTGCACATGCACATGCAGGCTCAGTTGTGTCCAACTCTGTGACCCCATGGACTGTAGCCCTCCAGGCTCCACTGTACCTGGAATTTTCCAGGCAAGAATACCGGAGTGGTTGCCAATATTTCCTCCTCTGGGGGATCTTCCCAGCCCAGGAATGGAGTCCTGGTCTGCGTCTCCCGCATTAGCAAATGGATTCTTTACCTCTAGCGCCACCTGGGAAGCCCTCAGTGATAGTTGAAGTGAGTCAAAAGAGTCCAGTTCACTGTTGGCAGCTGCTTGCAAACTGGGAGTCCAGAGCCTGGAACCTTTACATGTGACAATATGCCTTTGCCAGTGACCTTCACACCGTCCCAGTTCATGACTATGAAAATTGATAATAATTACAATAGCAGGCACCCTAACATGATTAAGAACAAAGATATAGAACTCTGCAGTTGTCTGCCTTGATCCGCAAGATCATTCTTCTTCTTGTAGCCCCAAGCATAAAAGGGAAATTCTGAGTCAGCCAGTTCTGTTTCTGGACTTGGTTAGGCAAAACTGTGATCAGGTCTAGAAAGGGTTTGAAAAAACTCATGGTGTAACCAACTTAAGTTAGAAATGGGAAGGATTGGTTCTTGAAATAAAAAAAGATTAATGAAGAGAAGCAGGGTGAAGAGAAGGACCAGTCATCCAGGTTCACAGAGTTTTTCCCAATACTTTCATTGTGAGGGAAGGGGCCTAGTATACAAGATGGGAGAGACAATTTTTAAGATGTTTGTGATACTAATAATCCACTTATTCAGTAATTGCCTTCAATTTTTTTTTGGAATACTCATTACACAGACCAGTCTAGATTAAATCCCTAGTTATATTCTGCTTGTAGGTGCCAGGGCATTGCAATCAGCACTTATGGTTTTTCCCATTTCATTTTGAAATACTAAATACCTTTGAGTTGGTATTATCATTTTAATTGCAGGAATAGGAAATTGAGGTTCACGAACTTTAAGTGCCAGGCCTGCACTAGTTAGGGAATCCGGGCAAGATCTGAAGCCAGGTCTTTGGGGCTTTTTCATTCAATATTTATCAAATGCCTCCTCTGTGCCCGAACCCTAGGATGTCGCTGTGAACTAAACAACGTCCCTCTTGGAGCCCATCTTCTGGTGAGAGAGACAGAAGAACAGCAAACAAGTAAATAACACCACTTCAGAGAGTGAAATAAGTTCCAAAGTAAAGACTCAGGGCTCTGCGATACTCCATCGCTAATCCATTAGGAGTCTGGGGGCAGAAGTAAGCTCCCGCCACGGGTCATTACTTTACGGTTCAGAGGGTCGTGTCCTCATCCCAGGGGAGCACTCGGAGTAGGCAGGAGCCCGGCTGGTCAGCAAGCGGCGTCCCGGCCCAGCGCCCTCTGCCAGGAGCCGCCCGAGGCCCGGCCAAGGGCAGCCAGGCAGCCGGCGGCAGGCGGACGTCGGGCCGCGGGAGGATCCTCGGAATCGACGCGCCGCTGGCCGCGCTCACGACCCGGGCAGTCAGGAGCCGAGTGGCCAGCCCTCAGCGACTGTTGGCCTCGCGCCGTCCCCTCCTCGAGCCCCTAAGCCCCCAGTGACCCCGGCCAGGCCTCGGGACCCTCCGGTCCAAGGTGACCCTTAACCTAGCCTCACGACTCTCTCGGCTTCAGGGGACTCCAACCTGACCTGTGACCCTCCTGAGGTGACCCTGGCTCTGACTCTCGACCCTCCTGCCTGAGGTGACCCTCGAGGCCTCGCTACCCCCTGAACTGCCCCTGGCACTGACGCCACACCCGGGGAGTCTGGGCCGTCCTGCCCACCCCACGGCCGTTTTCTAGAAATTTCCAAGCCCTCCATCTTCCCCAGGGCCTCGTCTGCCTAGCCGTGTCCTCGCCAGGCCCATGGTGGCAAAGCACCCTTCTACCGTCGGGAGAAGAGGCCCAGAACTCAACGAAAGACCGTGCTGGAGAAGAAATGGAAGATGGCCAGGAAAGCCAGAAGTCGGGCAACGACTACTTCAGCTGCCTGGAAATGCATGTGGACCACGCGATTCTCCTCACGGGTGGACGCCGCACCCAGGCTCCCGCGTCGCGCGCCCCCTGCCGACCGTGTCGCGGACGCGCGGAGCACTGCGCAGGCGCGAACTGAGCCGGGCCGGGGCGGGCCGGGGCGGGCCGGGCCGGGCCGGGCCGGGCCGGGGCGGGGCTTCCCCGGGGCGGGTCCTACACCCGCAGGGGCGGCCTGCTGCGCATGCGCGAGCCGGCCGGCGCGCCCCCTGCAGGACCCGAAGCCGCGAGGTCCTCAGCCCGACGCCGGTCGCAGGTGCCCCCTCCCCTCCGCGGCGGCCCAGCAGCTGTCAGCAGCGATCGCCGCCGCGAGGCAAGAGCGGAGCCGGGAGCCGAGGGCAGGGACCCCGCGAGAGGGCAGCGCCGGCCGCCGTCGCCCGGGCGCAGAGGGTCGGTGAGTGCAGCCAGGACCCGCATCTCGCGCGCGCTGGCTCGCAGGGCTCTTGGCTTGGGGGCCACTTCCCCGCCCGGGACGCCCTCCGTTCCGCCGGCCGTCCCCCTCCCGGGCCGGGCACCCGGCCGCTCCCGCGAGCCCGCCGCGCCCCCGCCCTGCCTCCGGCCTCCGGCGCCGGCCCAGCAGGTGCATCTCCCCGCAATGCCAGGCCGCCCTGACTCAGGCTGCCCCTCGGCGAGAGCTCTGGGCGTGTCCTCATCCCCGCAGGCAGCTGCCCAAAGCCGCTCCCCTTGGAGAAACTTAACCTTCCCGGAACTAGAACCTCTGCGGAATCCATTGTGCCGAGCCGAGGAGGGTGGACAGACATTTCCTACCTTAAGAGCCGCGGGCCTTCACCCGGCAGACAGTTTGAGCACTTGCTGCTAAAGCCATGTAGCATCCCTGACGGGGGAGCCGAGGCAGGGCCGCCAAGGATGCTGCTGGCTCATCTCTCGGTGCAGAGATTCCCAGTGTGGGTGGGAATGCATTTTCGTATCGGAGTCCGCCCTGCTCTCAAACCCTCCTTCTCATGAGCCTCAGGGTGGGGGTCCACTGTTAGTGGTGGGAGTTGTGTGGGGAACCGAAGGAAGAGGACCTCCTGGTCTAGGTGGAAGGGCCTGCAACAGCCTTGGTGCCCATGATCAGTCTGTATTTGGTATGAATTTGTGTTTACCTAGGTATCCTCTCTTTCCTGAAGTAGACTGTAAGCTTCATGAGGGCGGGGGCCGTCTCCTAAAAGAAGGCTTGGGTTGCATCCTGGTGCATATTTGTCCCTCGAATGAATGCCCCTCCCCACTTCCTGGGACTTCACCTGATTAAAGACAGTTACCTGCTAGGGTTATTTCTGTTTGCCCCTCTGCCTCCTGAGCTGTGAGCTCCCTGAAGGCACGGAATGGCTCTTGTTGGGGCACATAGCCAGCACTTTGGCACATGTCAGGCACTCCGGGAATGCTTGTTGAAAGAGCGGATGAGACCTCAGAGCAGTGTGGAGACCCAGGCAGGGGAGGTGCAGGTGGAAGAGTTAGGCTCTTTTTCTCCTGAGCACATGCATCATTTGATTCAAAACACTTTGGTGCTGCTTTTTTTAAGATTAAGGATGTTTTCCTTTAAAAAGTTAAGGTCGTTGGAAAAGTAAAAGAAAGGGAAAACAGGTAAAAACTGATGCCATGGGAATCCCCTCTACCTTTTTTAACTTCTCAGGGTGTTGTTTTTTTTTAATTGAACAGTTGCTTATTATGTTCAACAAACAGGATGACGTCATCCCTTCTCTAAGGTTATCGATCACCTTTCTGATGAAACAGCATTTTGGAACAAGACAGGGAGTTCACGTTGTTTTATTTTTTTAAGTCACTAGCTTTCCACAGTGTATATGCCAGGAAATCTCATGGGAACCTGTTTTCAGTTAGTCTCAACTGGGAAGGCCCAGGTAAGACTCCCTAATTGGCAGTTTCTTCTCCAGCCCTACTTCCTGAAATAACAGTAGACTCCTCTGCTCTTGAGGCTTTTAGGGGTGTGGGGGGGAGCAGAGCAGTCTAGAACTCTGGGGAGAGTGATAGGCAAGACTCTGTGCACGACTGGGGACCTTGGGATAGAGCTAAATAAATGATTTATTCCCAAGTAACTGACCTCAAACAGAATGAGATAAGTGCCACACAGGATATCCAGAAAAGCTGCTGCAAGTGTGCAGAGGTGGAGGGGTGGCTTTTGACAAGAACAGAAGGTCTCAACCCTGGCTGCAGGTTAGAATCTCCCAGGAAAGAGTCCCAGGCCCACACCACAGCCCAGAATCTCCAGGGGTGGGCCTCAGGTATCAGTTTCTATCTTAAAGCACTCCAGAAAATTCCATCATGCAGCCAAGATGAACCCCCAAACCAGTCAGGGTTGTCAGTGGTGGCTGCATGAAGGGGCGAGGACTAGACTGGGAAATAATAGGAAGGATTTCGGAAAGCAGAGGCTGGAATAGTGGATGGTACTCCAAGCCGACAAAAATCACAGCAGGCCTATGCCCTACCCCCAGAAAAGTGTTAGGCGATGTCCGTCCCTGTCCTGGGAGACTTGGGCAGTACTTGTCCCCCTGCCTTGCTGAGTCGTCCCCTACATTTGGAGAGATCTGGAGTCAACGGGCAGAGAGGCACTGTTGCAGGAGCTAATGAGCTTGCTGCCTTGCTTGTTACAGAAGATCCATGGTTACCTCTCTCTGGGGATGCTCAATTGCCTTGTTACCTCGTTTCCTGCACCTCGAGAGGCAGAAGGCTAGTGGGACGGCAAAGCAGACAGCTGCAGCCAAGGTGGCATAGACTTTGTGGAACTCTCTCCTTGTAGCCTCCTCTGGGCCACATCTTTGGTTTAAAAGTATACCCCATCACCTGTTGCTGGGAGCTTCAGTGCAAACTCAGAGCCATGTGGTTCTGAGGAGCCCGCCACCACAGATCATGGCACTGAGTGTGAGACTCACCAACTAGGTCTCCATCTGGGCCTCCAGATGACCATGTCCCTGAAGCATGGCCTTGAACCTGGCCTTACAGGGCCCTGGGGCCGTGACCACGTCTTGTAGATTTGTTCCTACCTTATCCACAGAAGGGCCAGTTGTGTGAATAAGCTGTCCAGAAGCTCTTTTCCAGGGCACTGCTATATGTAAAAGAACTGGATCATGCACTACCATGTATTTATTAGAAAATAAAACGTTTCTAATACATTTATTAGAAAAGATAGCCATGTGGGCACTTCCCCAGTGATTCACTGGTTAAGACTCCACAGGGTCATGAGTTCGATCCCTTGTCAAGGAACTGAGATCTCACATGCTGTGCAGTAGCAGAGCCAAAAAATAGGTAAATAAGTAAAATTTTTAAAGATAGCCATATGCTACTGTCCTTAATATCATGGACATAGAACCATGTCCATAGAACCATAGAGGCAAAGTGAACATGATTAATTTTTTCAATAGCGTGAAATCTATTGCACAAATGTGTGCTGTTCTTAAAAGAGAGCCAGGTGATCAAGTCTACATCCCATTTATGAACTCTTGGTGAGGCCTGAGCCCAGCATCTGCAACTCTGGTTCTGAGTTCTCTGTCTGTCAGTTCCTGGTTTTCTAGCGGTCCACAGTGAACTTCAGGAAAGCATGCAGACTGTGCTGTGCGCCTGATACTTATTTGTCAATCCCAGCCACCAATTGTGCCAGAGCTCTTGATGAATCTGGGCTGCTGAGTGTTCAGGGGCTCTCAGGTGTGGGGTGGACGTTCTGGCTCCTAAAGCTTTTGCTGTTCAGGTGCAAGCGTTCACGTAATGGTGCTCTTGCCGCATCTGTGGCAATACTATCACGCGCTGGTGTAAACATCCCCAGACTCTGTGTTCATAAATGCTGTGTTCTCAGCACAGGTTATTTTGAAAAGCTGTAGCTCACGCATTTTCACCTTTTCCTTGAAGGGATAGATTTGAGTGCATTGGCTTAAAACCAGTAAGCTAACTGACAGTCTGCTGCACTCCTTTGTCACTAGAGAAAAAAGAAAAAGATTTCCAGGTTTGAAACTTCTCGTGAAAGAAAATGTATATTTCCTTCTTAAGTTCTAAGTGCTCACGAGAGACGCTCACCAAATCACTGCAAAGTATCATAAAGCTTTGGCTCTTTAAGTGTCTGCTTAAAGCCACGATATCCCGAAGTGTGTAAACTCCAACACACCTGAGAGATGTCAAGTAAACCAGCAGGCGAGGGCCCATTATCAACCACGTGTCACAGAGTGATGACAGAGCCCCTCTTCCATCAGGGAGCCGCAGCCACTGACACACAGGCCAGCAAGAGTGCCAGGGTGCGTCCCTGTATTAAATATTAGTAAAACCAAATTTTCCCTCATTTCTAAAATAGAATTTCTCACCATTCCTTTACTCCAGATTGTCTTTCCCATCATGCTTGAAGACCAGCAGTGGGGCTCACTGGGAACCATCCTCTATACATATGCCTACTGTTTTCAGTCTGATTTTTTTATGTTGCTTGGGAGTATTGGGACATTCACCTGTGGAATCCATTGAATCAGATATTTTCACAATTTAAGAGATCATGTACTAGGTAAAAGATTAAGCAAAACAGAACACCCTCGAGCAGAATTACAGCACTTCTGGATACCCCTCTACCCACTCTCCGCCCCCACCCAGGTTCCACCCCAGTTCCCTTCCTGGCAGAGAGTCCCAAGGCCCTGGTTGACTCCCCTTCCTGATTCAGTCCCTGCCGCTCCTCCCCCGCCACTCAGAGTTACTTTCTGTTCCCCACTGCTGCTGCTGCTGCTGCTAAATTGCCTCAGTTGTGTCCGACTCTGTGCAACCCCATAGACAGCAGCCCACCAGGCTCCTCCATCCCTGGGATTCTCCAGGCAAGAACACTGGAGTGGGTTGCCATTTCCTTCTCCAGTGCATGAAAGTGGAAAGTGAAAGGGAAATTGATCCGTCGTGTCCGACTCCTAGTGACCCCATGGACTGCAGCCTACCAGGTTCCTCCGTCCATGGGATTTTCCAGGCAAGAGTACTGGAGTGGGGTGCCATTGCCTTCTCTGTCTGTTCCCCACACACACTCTTTAATTTCTCCAGAATCCTATAATGCCCTCCCCACCCCAAGGAAACTGGTCTCCTGTGTAACCTCCTGCGAGCCTTCCCAGAGCCACACACTCACACACACACACACACACAATCCGGAGCTCCTCCATAATCATGTGATGCTTCATTTGGCTTCAGCTGTAGCGATCACAGGTGGCACTAATGGTAAAAAACCTGCTTGCCAATGCAGGAGACGCAAGAGACGTGGGTTCTATCCCTGGGTTGGGAAGATCCCCTGGAGGAAGGCATGGAAACTCACTTCAATATTCTTGCCTGGAAAATTCCACGGACAGAGGGACCTGGCGGGCTATATATACTCCATGGGTCTGCAAAAGAGTTGAACACAACTTTTCAGAACACAGTCTGAAGCAACTCAGCACGTAGCGATTACAGTCCACGCGAGCATTTGCAGACTGTGAACTCCTTGGATTAAGAACACTGAATTTCATTTCCAAATCCTTAGTACCTGATGTAAGTGCCCACCACACATAAGCACTTAGCAAGTGTTTGCTGGATGAGTAAATGCTTTTTTGCAAGGCCTCAGGCTCCGCCAGCACACAAGTACTCTCATGTCTTCTTCAGTGGGTACACACATAGGCTTAAAACCGCTGACTGTTGTGGGCTCCCTGTGTCCATCAGGAAATGCTTTCCCAGCTGAGATGGGCCCTTGCCCACCTTGGTCCTCAGGAAAAGCACCAAGACCCAGCCAACGTCACCAACAAGGCCATCTCTCTCTGTTCTGCATCTGTGTTCAAGAGGGCAGAGCTGTGATTGTCTGCTCTCCATGATGAGGGGATTTCACACCTTGGCCTTGCTGAGACCCCTCCCACCCAGCCATGCCTCCCTCCACGCCTGTGCAGACTTGGCTTCTGTGGAAGGACAGGTGCCAAGCTTGGGACATATCAGAACATGTGATGGAACGCTATGTGCCAGGCCCCAGGGGCCTGTCCAGTTCTTGCTGGCCTTGAGGCCCGCTTGGCAGTGACCTTTTCCAGAAGTGTTTTGTTGTTGTTTAGTGGCTAAGTTGTGTCTGACTCTTCATGACTCCATTGACTGTAGCCCGCCAGGCTCCTCCATCTGTGGGATTTCCCAGGCAAGAATACTTCCCACCATTCTGTTCTGTGTATGCAGAGATAAAAGCTTCTTTTGCTTGGGTGCATAGAAACTGGAGGACATATTCAAGCCCATAGTGAAAAAGTCCCCAAATCAGGAAGGAAGGTATCAGGACTCAGCACGTGCTGGCGCGCACCCGACACGGTGCTCCCAAACTGGGAGCATGGTTTTCAGAGGGACCTGGTGCACCCTCGAGAGCATGCTCAGGAGTGAGCAGCCCACGGCTGCACTCACTCTGAACCAGCTCAATTGCTCACCTGAAAAGCAAACACTGAAATAGTCAATGATTTGTGTAATGTTTAATGTTTTAACAGTAAGCAAACAAGCCTTTCCGTGGTAGAAAGAGCTTTCTCTTCCTTTGCTGGCTCCGTCCCGGGATGTGTGAAGTGAGCCCAGTGAGAAGTCCTCAGATGTTCTTGAGGGGCTCTGCGGGCAGAGCCTGGAGTGGACCCACCTGGGCTGGTTCTGGATCCCAGCACCATCCCCCACCCTGCACCCCGCCGCCACTTCTGGGAGACTCTGAGTGCCTCGGCCTCAAGTGTTTTGAGGAACTTGAACTTCCTTTCCTCGTGTACATTTGCTTTCATAACCAGAAAGCTTCCCAGATTTTGTAATTCTGGGAATCTCCTGCTTTAAATTCCTTTTGCACTCAGACAGAGCAGACCACTGGTATGGCATTCAGGAAGACTTCAGATAGAGCCAGCTGGCGCAGAGCCATGTGGGGAGACAGAAATACATACAATGGGACTCCCCTGGTGGTCTAGTGGCTAGGACTCTGCGCTCCCAATGCAGGGGGACCAGGTTCGGTACCTGGTCAGGGAGCTAGATCCCACGGCTAAAACTAAAAAAGATCCCACGTACTGCAGCTAAGACCCGGTACAGCCAAATATATTAATTAAAAAAAGAAATACATACTATGTATGGTAGTGAGGCTCCAGGGATATGCTTTCTTTTGGATTTCTAGTGTTAGGTTCTGGGGGAAATATGTACAGATTTTATAGTGGTGTTTGCTGCTTTTAGGGTACATAAGACTGTAGGGGTTCCATGGTAAAAACAGACCGGGAGGGTGGGATCCTGGGACAGTCGCTTCCTCCTCATCTGAGAAAGGAGGAGGGTACCAGAGCCAGGGCTGGGTTCGGAAGTTCTGAAATATAAAGAATAGGAAAGGAAAGTCTCTCATGGTTTGTGGCACTAGAAGAGAGAACACAGTGCCTCTCCAGAGTTCTTGGTTTCCGGGAATCCAAGTTTCTTTGATAGTATTTGGTTCTGCTGAAGTAAACCTGCTTGCGATCTCTTTTGCACTTTGATTTTCTAACTCAGTGAGGTGTTTTACGATTATTTTTTTATTTTTTGAATTATGCCCTGACGCCCACCCCCTCCCCCATTTGCCCAAAGGTGCCGGAGCGTCATGCCAGCGAGCCCCGGGCCCCTCCCGATGTCCCATGAGGCGTCCGTGCTCCCGAGCTCCAAGGTCAGCCCCCTGCACTCCAGAAGCCTGCCAGCCCCACCCCTGAGCCGTTCGCGCGGGGCCACCTCCTCCCAGCCAGACCTCCCGTAGCCCCAGAGGAAGGCCTCAGCCAGGAGCCACTGCCGGGACTCAGGTCAGTTCCCCAGCGCCGCTGTCCGGGGTTCTGCTCATGGGAAGCTGGACGGGCTGTCTCTCTGCCTTCCCAGCCCCCCTGCTCCTGGAGAGGTGGGATTAAGCCTGGGGACATGTCCTTTCTTGGCCAGACCTTTCCAGAAAAGGAAGTCATTGACTCCTCTGTCCAGAAGACGTCTTTGAACTGTGACCTTTTCACCCTCCGCTCTTGGTCAAGGAGCAATCGTCTTGGCCTCACCAGGCGCCCGTCAGCCAGCCGTGCGGATGACCAGCCCCTCTGGAGGCACCCCTTCCCCAGCTTAGCCTGAACCAGTTCTTGAAACTGTTCACAGACCACAGGCCTTCGTGGGTAACGCTACACAACTACTCTTTTATTAATGGTCTACGATTTCTCTTAAGACAGGTTTTCCAGCTTGTTAATTCTAAAAGAATTCGGATGACTTACTAAGTTGCTGCTTAATAGCACTTCATACTATCTTAGCTTTAATCGCTTCGTATTTTAACTGTGCGGTTAATGAAAAGCCATATTTTAAGTTAATTTGTAAATAACTTCTCGCAGTTGTGTTTTCTATTAATATTTATTGAGTGCCCTTTAAAGCATACATTTTGAGGAACTACCATTAGACAGATACGGACAGCCACATTTTTTTTTTAAAGCAAGAGTTTAATTTAAAAATGAGCTTTCCTGAAAATGATTTTCAACTAACTAGAGACAGAAGTAAAACTGGCTGTTTCAGAAAACAAATGAGCTCTCGCTCTGTGAGCACTGGGTCTGGAGGTGGGTTCTCTGGGCTGTAGTGTTGGAGTGGGTTAACTAGGGAAGGATTTTCCAGCCATTTGTCTGAGTCTCCCTCACGTCCTGACCCTCCTGATGGGCGGTGTTGGGTCCGTGTGAGTGTGGGGCCGGCTGGTCACACCCAGGACTCTTGCTGTGAGTCATGGGCGCTTCTCCCCACAGGCAGGACCTGGAGCTGTGAAGGGCCCCTCTGCGCTCCAGCTGCGTCCTTGGCGTGGACGGTGACCAGGAGCTCTCGGGCCGCCCTCCTCTGCTGGCCTCACCGCCCACCTTAGCTCCAGCCTCGGCCTTCATGCCTTCGGCTTCTGGAACCACGTGCTTCTAGCCGCGGGCGCCCTGGGGCCTTCCTGAGCTCCTCCGACCCCCTCCTTCTCTAGAGGTTGGTGTGGCACCGTGTCTCTGCTTCTCACACTGCAGTCTCAGAAAGCGGATTTCCCTCAATCTAGGGAGAGCTTGATAAGCCTCTGTTCTTGTTTCTGCTGTCTCTGTGTTTGGTGATCCATCTCGCATCAGATTCTCCCAGCTCCGTGTGCTGGATTTAAATTAGAACATTCGGGGTAGGAGGAGGTTCAAGAGGGAGGGGACATAGGTATACTTACGGCCGATTGACGTTTTTGTTCAGCAGAAAGCACCATGACATTGTAAGGCAGTTATCCTCCAGTTGAAAAAATATCAACTTTCACAAGTGACTTAGGTAGATTCTCTCTAGAGGAAAGTGATCAGTGTTGTCAGGTGGAGGCCCGCAGGCCACTGCTCACAGTTAAAGCAGGAAAAACTGGTCCTTAGGGCTCCAGGCGGGAGAGCACGCGCCCTCTGGCCACTTTTGTGTCCTGTGGTGTCGGCTCCCGGGTGAGGGCCCTCACTGCTCCCCCACAGCCCTCTCCAGCTCTCAGACATCAGCCCACAGCCAGGACTCTGAGCTGACTTTGCTTTTACTGTCCTAGGATGGTGGAGAGTAAAGTGTCAGGGCTGGGATTCCATCAGTCTGAGTTTCGGCCAAGAAACTGCACATTCAGGGACTTCCCTGGTGGTCCAGTGGCTAAGACTCTGCGTTCCCAGTGCAGGGGGCCCAGGTTCCATCCCTGGTCAGGAAACTAGATCCCATATGCCACAACTAAGACCCGGCATATCCACATAAATGAAAAAAAAAAAAAAGAGAGAGAGACAGCACATTCATATCAACTGCAGAGAACGTGTGAATCACGATTGCCACTCTGGTGGTCACGGTGCAGCTGGTTCCAAAAGAAACTAAGTCAGCTTCCTAACAGGGCGTGTGTTCCTGGAACTCACAGAACAGGACAGAACAGACCTGGCGCCCCCTCCTCCCGGAGCTGGTCTGAGTCAGACTGGGACACAGGTGCTGAGGATCTGTGTCTCAGGACCAACTGTCCCCCCACCTCCCACCTTCCGCCAACACCATTCTCGTCTCACCAACACCCTGACCCTGTCTTTGATCTACGACTAGCGGCCCCTCCAGAGAGGATGGCGGTGCTCAGGCAGCTGGCGCTGCTGCTCTGGAAGAACTATACTCTGCAGGTGGGCCCAGCTCTGTGGGTGCTGGGGGCAAGGGGCCTGGTGGAGGGGCATCGGTGGGAGGGGCTGCGGGGCCCTCCACCTCCAGCTGAGGGGGTGGTGAGGGGCCTGGTGGAGGGGCATCGGTGGGAGGGGCTGCGGGGCCCTCCACCTCCAGCTGAGGGGGTGGTGAGGGGCCTGGTGGAGGGGCATCGGTGGGAGGGGCTCTGGTGCTCTCCCTCACCCCGAAGTCCCGTCTCTCCCCAGAAGCGGAAGGTGCTGGTGACCCTCTTGGAGCTCTTTCTGCCCCTGCTGTTCTCTGGGATCCTGATCTGGCTCCGCCTGAAGATACAGTCAGAGAACGTGCCCAATGCCACCCTCTACCCCAGCCAGTCCATCCGAGAGCTGCCCCTCTTCTTCAGCTTCCCCCCGCCGGGGGCCACCTGGGAGCTGGCCTACATCCCATCCCAAAGTGAGGCGGTGCGCACAGTGGTGGAGAACGTGCAGAGGGCGCTGGTGATCAACCTGCGAGGTGCGGTGTCTGGGGCGCGGGGGGCGGGGTCCGGAGCGCTGCTAGGCTTGGGCCTCAGGGCAGGGCTGGTGGTGCAGGAGCCGGGCAGCGGCTGGGTGGACCCTGCCGCCCCCATCGTGGCCGCACTGCCCGAATCCCTCGGCCGTGTGGAGTCTCGGTGTAGCAGGAACCAGGGCCGTGAGGGTTTGCAGCCCCCAGCTGTTCGAGTGGGGATGGCATCCACGTACCCCAGAGAAGTTCTTTGTCACGAGGGCGAGGCGTGTTTCCAGTGCCCAGTGCCAGGGACCTCTCCTGGGATGTGGTTTGGTGAGGGCGGCTCTGACAAAGGTCAGCAGGAAGCCCACTAAGGGACATCCCCAGGAAACGTGCAGCCGCCCTCATTAGGTCTGTGCTCTCAGAACCGAGAGTATCTCCCCTTTTCTCTTGCCCTTGGTTTGGGCACCGCTCTCCCTTGATCTGTACAGTCCAGTGCAGCCAGCACTTAGGGCAAGGTTTCTGCTTCCTCCCTGGGGGATTAAGAGTCAAATCCTTCACGTGGAACGCGGTCTGGATGAGAGAGATCCCTGAACAGACTATATGTTCACACCCCCTTGGGTTTTTAAAGCCCACCGTTACGGTTCTGAGAGAGAGACTGAGGTGGGCTGCAGAATCCAGGGCAGGGCAGCCACCCCCAGAGAGGGGCCGGTCACCACTCAGCGCTGCTGCCGGCCCAGCTCCGGTTCTCAGCTTCCCGAAGCCCAGGCCCCGCCTGGATGGTGAGGTTCTGCCAGTCTTCACTGCGGCCCATCTCTGCCAGAAACAAAAGCCTTCTGGAGTCTTAGGAGAGGTTTATAAAGTGCTAGAGAAACTTGGGAGTTTTAGTCCTTGATCTGAAGGTGCAGTTTTTTCAAGCAGAGCAGGCGATTGGGCAACTCCAGGCGCCCCTTCTCCCCATAGCTCGCGGCTTCACCTCCGAGAAGGACTTCGAGGACTACATCAGATACGACAACCGCTCCACCAATGTGCTGGCCGCTCTGGTGTTTGAGCACACCTTCAACCACAGCCGGGACCCCCTGCCACTGGCGGTGAGGACCCCAGCCCCAAAGAGACCAGCTGCTTCTCCAGGAGCCAGGCTGCTGGTGGTCATGGCCCCCTCCCCACCCACAGACGCTCTGCCTGCCTGGGAACAAATGTGACTGTCCCCTGCATCCAGAAGTTTTAGAGGCCTCGCCTGAGGACAGTGGCTGTGGACTGTCGCTGTGGCCCCACTGTCCCGTTGTTCTGTAAAAGGCATTACTGATCTCCCTGGACAGAATCAAATAGGACAAGTAGGAAAGCCACAGATACTTGGAACTTGGTGCCACATAGCATTAAAACTTCAGTCACACGTTTAAACAAACAGAAAGAAAGGTTTTCTGGTTCCCCTGCCGGCATTAAGGCTGGGAAGCCATCGGATCCCCAGCCTTACGCTGGAGGCCTGCTGGTCAGCGGTGGTGCGTCACAGGTGGAGTTCCCATTGGTGACGCAGAGGAGGGTGGTGATGGGTGGTGCAGAGATGCCCCCGGGCTCCCTGTGCCCCAGCAGGACCACTCCCTCCCACCTCCTGAGACCCAGACCTTGTTGGGGGGGTAGTGCTGAGGTCACAGGAACAAAGGTCCCCCAGCCCCCTGACACTGGACGTGGACGTTTGCTCCTCTGGCCAGACCCCTGACAACGCTTGGTTTTCTCTTTACTTCTGCAGGTAAAATACCACTTACGCTTCAGTTACACACGAAGAAACTACATGTGGACTCAGACAGGCTCCTTTTTCCTGAAAGAGACAGAGGGATGGCACACCACTTCCCTTTTTCCACTCTTCCCAAACCCAGGACCCAGGGAGCCCACGTCCCCTGATGGCGGAGAACCTGGTGAGGAGCACTTTCAAGGGGCCTTCTTCCCTCCCCGGGTGCTGGCTGGTGATAGTCACGTGGGGGAACCCACTCTGCATTTCTTTGGAAGAAGGTTTTTTTAATAATCTTATTTATTTGTTTATGGCTGTGCTGGGTCTTCGTTGACATGTGGTCCTTCCTCTAGTTGCGGCGATCAGGGGCTACTCTTCCTTGCGGTGCCCAGGCTTCTCGTTGCGGTGGCTTCTCTTATTGCAGAGCACAGGCTCTAGGCTCACAGGCTTCAGTACTTGTGTCTTCTGGGCTCTAGAGCACAGGCTCAGTGGTTGTGGTACCTGGGCTTAGTAGCTCCATGGCATATGAGGTCTTCCCAGATCAGGGATCGAACCTGTGTCTCCTGCATTGGCAGGTGGATTCTTTACCACTGAGCCACCAGGGAAGCCCTGGAGGAAGATTTTTTATGAGTATTAGATCTTCTTTGCAGAAGAACGGGAGCTTCCCAGGTGGCACTAGTGGTAAAGAACCCACCTGCCGATGCAGGAACGTAAGAGACTAGGGTTCCATCCCTGGGTGGGGAAGATCCCCGGGAGGAGGGCACGGCAACCCACTCCAGTGTTCTTGCCTGGAGAATCCCATGGACAGAGGAGCCTGGCGGGCTACAGTCCATGGAGTCACAAAGAGTCAGACAAGACTGAAGTGACTTTGCACGCATGCAGTAGAAGGAAGACATCCAGTAAGCCTGGATTCTGAGAGACCAAAATAATCTTTAAAAACATCTAAGGCTGTCTGTTTCCAGGAGACGTGGGCTTTCATATTTCTGTTTTTAAGGAGCTTCGATTTGCACAGGGTCTTTAGGGGTAGATTCCGCATTTCCCTTCTCTCCTGCCCTTCTCTGTGTACAGTTTTATAGGTTTTGTAAGCTCTGTGGTCCTTGTGTAAGTGTCCACGATTTCATTGCATCAGTGGAGTGTTTGCAGAAGTCAGATCTCGGCTTGTTGTCCCGTCACGGCGTGGACTGGTCTATCCAGTGGAACTCTGACGTGTAGTTGACTTGTTTGTCTCCTCTGACCATGGTCCCATCTTAAAACTGAGTTTCTGGGCTCCAGGACTAGGCTTTGCCCTCAAGCTAAGACCTTCAGGCAGCATCCTGGGTGTTTCAAAGAATGTAGAATTCCTAGGTCTGCAAGAGGCAGAACTTGTTAGAGAGTCTGATGAAAAGACCCCAGGAATGTCCCTAGACAGAGCTGGGACTGCAGGAGGCGGCCAGCCTCTGGAGATGCATTTCAGAGGCCAGGGCCCTGTCACCAGGCTAAAGTTCCAGGGAAAAGGTTTAAATCAGAAAGTGGAGCTGGGACAAGCAAGGCAGGGTGAAGTGTATAAGGCCCCACAGTGGAGCCCCGAGTAGGTCCCCGAGTGGGGAGGAGAAGCCATGTCAGCTCCCACACCCACTGCCTATGGCCAGCGGCAGGAAACCCTGGCCACGGTGACCCAGGGCAGCGCTGTCCCTCCTGTTTGTGGGGACAATTTCCTAAGCTTGGAAGCAATAGAGGAAGCAGTTCCCCAAGGAAAAGCATGACAGATTTCACTGTGTACAAACTTTAAATCTGCTTAAAAAAAAAAATAAAAGGAAAAGATAGAACAATGATTTTAAAACAAGAGACTGGGAAAACATTGCAGCAAATGATGAAGGGTGAATGTTTCCTGCGTCATAAAGGACTCCTTAGGCCACATCAGCTTAAAAAACCCACGAAGATCCCGAGAGGCGTGGAAAGGACGTGAAGCTGCCACACAGCACCGCACCCCCTGCCATGAGTTAGGCCAGGGTTGTCCCCAAGCCCACCCCCAAGTGTCCATACCTTAGACCCCTGATCCCTGATAAAGACACAGCCCCTGAAATAGCCTGAAAGGAGAAAATCCAAATACACAAAGATGTTTTCCACAGCATTATTTATGATCATTAAAATTTCAGCTGTGGGGCCATGATTGATCACAGAGGGTAGCTGCTCGTCAGTGTTGAGCAACCACAGAGGTTGTGGTGGTGAAGACCCCGCAGCAGCATACGTGGCCTCGTGGGGGAACCACATGTGAGCAGGAGGCAGGCAGGGTGTTTCCTGGGGGACGCTGGCTTTCAAGCCAGGAGACCAGGGTCCATCTTGGCTGCGGCCCCTCCTGCTGTGCGGGGGCTCCACACCTGGGCCTCAGTGGCCCTGTGTGTCCCATGAGGACAGTGTTGCCTATTCTGCAGGGTGTTCGTAAAGACAAGAACTAAACCGCCACCCCACACAGCAAGGGGTACCGTTCACTGGGCGCCTGCTGTTACCGCAGCCATGAAACCACTTACTCTCAAGGGAGATGGCAGACATGATGACCTTGTGCAGGGGGTGGGCATAGAATTGCTTTTCTGTTTTCTAGAGGCAGCTGACAGTTTGGTGTCAGAGGACATTAGGTGTTCCAAATATCACTCACTATTTTAGGGACAAGGGTGCCCACGCCACCCAGGCCTGCACCCCACATCCCCCGGGGCTCGGACCTCAGGGACCCAGGCCGCCCTTCTGAGGCTGTGTCCACTCTTCCGTAGGCTCAGCCCCTAGCAGGCCTTGCTCTGGACCAGAATATGTATCGTCCCTCTCTTTTTCATTGTAAAAGTTTTATCACGGACTCCTGTGAGGAGTCAGGGCCAGCAGAGAAGGATCACTGAGTGCACAGAGCTGTGTAGCGCTGGCCTCTGGTCTGTGGATCCTGCCTCCCTGTGAGATGGGAATGAATGTTGCTGATCAGCTGGTCTCAAGGGAACAAGACTATTGTCGATAAATATTATCTCAGTAGGTCCTTAAAAGCAGGCAAGGGAGGCAGAAGAGAGACAGAGAAAGATGTGATGACATGGAGGCCGGTCAGAGAGATGCTGCCTGGATGGCTGGGAAGGTCGAGGGAGGGCTCAGGAGCCAGAGAGGAGTGAGCGGCCCCTGCGAACGGCAGGCCTGCAGGAGACCTCAGCCCGTCACCAGCTCGGTGCCCACAGTGCTCCGAGCACCTGCACTGGGATGTGATGTCCCCCATGCGTGTCGCCCCCACAAGCCAGAACACCCTCTGCCCCTGCACGCAGGTTACATCCGTGAGGGCTTCCTGGCCGTGCAGCACGCGGTGGACAGGGCCATCATGCATTACCACGCCAACGCCTCTGCGCACCAGCTGTTCGAGAAGCTCACGGTGATCGCTAAGCGGTTCCCTTACCCACCTTTCATCTCCGACCCCTTCCTGGTCGCCATCCAGTACCAGCTTCCACTGCTGCTCATGCTGAGCTTCACCTACACCTCCCTCAGCATCATCCGGGCCATCGTGCAGGAGAAGGAGAAGAAGCTGAAGGTAACCCTTCTGTGTCTGCCTGGAGGGACCCTGGGTTTTGGTTCTGTGCAGCCACAGGCGGTCCTGTCCTTAGTCCTGCTGTCCGGCCTGGGCAGTTTCTGGGCATTGAGGTCACCGGGGCAGCTGGGCATGGGGCTGATGCCCACGAGGTTCAGCCCATCTTGGGCTTCTCTGAAATCAAGCCTGGTCCATCCAGATTTTTACCACCCTGATAAAGCACCGTAGTTCATATACTGTACACTAAAGACTTAACCTGATGGCTCAGACAAGAAAGAATCTGCCTGCAATGTAGGAGACCTGGGTTCAATCCCTGGGTCGGGAACATCCCCTGGGGAAGGGAATGGCTACCCACTCCAGTATTCTTGCCTGGAGAATCCCATCGACAGAGGAGTCTGGTGGGCTATCGTCTATGGGGTTGCAAAGTCAGACATGACTGAACAACTAACAGTTTTTTACTTTTCATGTTAAAGACTGAACATTGAAAAGCCAGTGTTCTGAATACATCAGGTTAAGTAAAACATATCACTGAAACTAATCTTACTTGTTGCTTTAAACTTTTTTTTTTTTTTTTGGCCATGCCATGCGGCTTGCAGGATCTTAGTTTCCTGACCAGGGATTGAACTCAGTCCCTCAACAGTGAGAGCACAGAGTCTGAGCCACTGGGCTGCCAGGAAACCCTCCCTTTAAACTTTTTTGATGCAGCTGCTGAAATTCCGAATTATGTGTGTGGCTTGCATCCTCTTTCTGTTGAGAATGTAGGTCAACGTTCCCCAACGTTGTAGGTCAACGTTCCCCTATGTGGCGAGCAGAAAGCTAACTCTGGGGGTAATCAAGGGCGGCCGGAGTGTCCAGCTGCTGGGCAGACTTGTGGGGGCCTGGGAGGTGTATGAAGTGCACCTCACTGATGTGACGTAGCTGCAGACACCTGGACGCAGCTGCGTCCCCTGCGAGCTCCCAGCACTAATTCTGCCAGTCATCAGAATTTACGTGAGGTTCTCCCTCTAGCGGGGCTTCCCTGTTAGCTCAGCTGGTAAAGAATCCACCTGCAATGTAGGAGACCCCGGTTCGATTCTTGGGTTGAGAAGATCCCCTGGAAAAGGATAGGCTACCCACTCCAGTGTTCTTGGGCTTCCCTGGTGGCTCAGAAGGTAAAGAATCTGCCTGCAATGCAGGAGACCTGGGTTCAGTCCCTGGGTCGGGAAGATCCCCTGGAGGAAGTCACGGCTACCCACTCTAGTATCCTGGCCTGGAGAATCCCCATGGACAGAGGATCCTGGCGGGCTACAGTCCATGGGGTTGCAAAGAGTCAGACACGACTGAGCGACTAAGCACAGCATAGCACTCCCTTTAGCAATGTCTGCAGTGCCAGTGGAAGGGCGTTTAGAGTATTCTCAGCAGTGCCAACTCTGTGATTATTGGAGCTTTTAAACTGCTGCAAACGAGGGGCTCAGGGAACTCATGAAGTGGGTCCTGTTCTCTTGGCGCCTAAATAACTTTAAGATAATGGTGCAGTGTTGAAGCAGTCAGCTGTGGACGAGGACACAGTTCAGGAGAAGGTGTTTGCATGTGTACACGCCCCCAGATAACATAGATGGACCCAGCATGACCAGACGCTGAATGGTCACTGAGCCCAAGCGGTGGGGGTGTGGGTGGCCACTGTTCCAATCATCCCATTTTTCACGCCGTTTGAAACTGTGAGTAGAAAGCTGGGAAATCAGCCTTGCTTGGTTGCCGGCCCAGGAGAGACACTTCACCAGGAGAGGTGGCCCTGGTCCCACATCCCCGAGAGCAGCGCGGTCCATACAGATAGACGGGCCTGGGTCCACCCCCTCTGTGGGCCCACTGGGCACCTGCAGCAGGCAGGGCTGAGGAGCAGGATTTTTAATCTTAGTTTCAGCCAAATCAGCCCCGTGTGGCCGCGAGCACGGCTGTATGGGCCAGGGCTGGCGTGGCGTGGCGTGGTGGGGGCGCACTGGGGCCCGGGGAGGCAGCGTGGATCAAGTGCAGCAGATCCTGTGCACCCCCAGGAGTACATGCGTATGATGGGGCTCAGCAGCTGGCTGCTCTGGACGGCATGGTTCCTCCTTTTCTTCCTCCTCCTCCTCGTCGCCGTCTCCTTCATGACCCTGCTCTTCTGTGTCAAGGTGAGCGCGGCCCCAGAAGGGAGTCTGACATGAAAAGCAAGGCGTCCAGGGTGGGGGTTGGTGGGCAGAGACATCCGTGGCACCCCCAGGGAGACCCCCAAGACTCCGCCCTGGTGGGAGGGAGCACTGTGTGGCACCTCCTCCTGCCCGTCCCAGCTCCGATGGTGGAGACTGCCCCCGCAGAGGGCACGGAGGTGGCCCTGTGTCCCTGTCCCCCGCCACCAGCTGCCCCTGCCGCGCAGGTGAAGAAGGACGTGGCGGTGCTGGCGCACAGCGACCCCACACTGGTGCTGGTCTTCCTGGCCTGCTTTGCCGTCTCCTCCATCTCCTTCAGCTTCATGGTCAGCACCTTCTTCAGCAAAGGTGAGTTGTCCTGTCTTAGGGGATCCCCAGCTCAGAAGACGGCGGTGTTTCTCTTGGGATGAGTGAGGCTCAGGGGTCTGAGGGCATCTGAACAGAAATGACCCAGGGGCCGACGTGTTCTTTACTCTGCGCCTCCTCCACATTCAGCTTTCTAAGTATTGGCATACATCCTTGAACAGTTCTTTCAGTGAAGCTCGGCAAGGGGTTAATTCTCCTTGACTTTCTGTGTCCCAAGAGAGCTCTGTTTTGCCCTCACTTCCGAAGGCTGTTTAGCTGGAGTGTAAGCATCTCCTTGGCACTTTGATAACATTAGCTTGTGGCCACGGGGCTTCCCTTATTGCTGGGAAGAAGGCTGCTAATGGTCTAGGTCTGGTTTTTCTGTGTGGATGTTTGGATCTGAGGATCTCAGACCTTCATTTCAGTTCATCATCTGTCCGACTGTGCCCTGTTATTCCCCCATCTCTCCTATTAAACCTGACTCGGAGCCTCTCAGGCTGCCCTTCATGTCTTGTAACTAACTTCTTTTTTTTTTATTATTGTGGTAAAATACATATAAATTTACCGCCTTAACCAATTTTGTTTATTTGGTTGTTTTTGGTGGCACTGGGTTTTTCGCTGCTCCACGGAGGCTTTCTCTAATTGTGAGCAGGCTTCTCCTTGTGGCTTCTTCTCTTGCTGTGACTCACGGGCTCCAGAGCTCAGGTTCAGTCGCTGTGGTGGACGGGGTTAGTTATCTCGAGGCATGTGGGATCTTCCTGAGCCAGGGATCGAACCTGCGTCCCCTGCATTGGCAGGCAGATTCCTAACCACTGGACCACCAGGGAAGCCCCTGATGTCCTCAACAGATCTTTGGGCATAAAGAACTCTTAATGCTGGAGTCTGTGGGGGTCACTGCGTGGACTAAAGCCCCCTGTCTCCCCACCCAGCACCTGTGGACACTTGGCCTCTTTCAGGTCTTTCCCACGTGTCACCTGCCCATCCAGGCCTCCCTTGGCCACCTGGTTACAGTCACAGCCCCCAGCCCAGGGTGCATCTTGTCCCGGGTCAGCGGTTTGCTGCCCCTCGCAGGCTGTGCCCACCCAGCATCCCTGCCTTGCTGGCTTTCTTGTCCACCAGCCATGTACGCGCCGGTCCTAAACTCTCCCAGTTCCACCATCTATGTACGCGCCGGTCCTAAGCTCCCCCAGTTCCACCAGCTATGTACGCACTGGTCCTAAGCTCCCCAAGTGGAGGGCTTTGCCTCCCTGGTGCCTGGACCAGGGCCTGGCACTGAGCAGGTCCGACGAGTCTCTGTGGGCCAAATGAGTGAACGAGACAGGGCAGGGCTGGGGGTGCGCAGTGGGCAGTCAGGGCTCAGTGTTGGTCACATCAGGTAAAGGCAGCTGGAGGCGGGTCTGTGGGAGAGGGTGGAGCAGTCACGTTGGGGTCCCTGGGATGGGGCAGACACGTGCCGCCCCAGGTGGAGTGGTGTTCCCTGCAGCTTAGGCATCCCAACAAGGGAAGAGGCTGTGGACTGAGTGGGGGCCCCCCAGCACTGAACTTCGGTCCCCAGCCAATGTCAGGCTGGGGTCGGGCGGCTCGCACGAGGGATGGGTCCTTGGTGCCCCAGGGGGTGCTGGGGGTGCACACGCCGGTCTTGCCCTCTCTCCATCCACAGCCAACATGGCAGCAGCCATTGGCGGCTTCCTCTACTTCTTCTCCTACATCCCCTACTTCTTCGTCGCTCCTCGGTACAACTGGATGACGCTGAGCCAGAAGCTCTTCTCCTGCCTCCTGTCCAATGTCGCCATGGCGATGGGAGCCCAGCTCATAGGGAAATTTGAAGCTAAAGGTGAGTAGTCTCCCTTTTCATAGCTGCTCTTGCTGCTTCAGTTGCCCCAAGAGGGTCTGAGCAGAGGGCCCTCCAGCCCCGAGATGCTCGCTCCAGCCACTTCAGTGCAGCTCCACGAGCCGAGCACCCGAAAGGCAAGTCCTCACAACGGGGAGAAGGGGCTGGAGCCACAAGGGAGGCAGATCAAAGACACGTGGCAGACTGGACAGAGAGTCAGGGTGTCCACCGCGACATCGGCCACCCCCATCCCTTCTCTGAGCTCCCCACGAAGCCCTGCCTGGGACCAACTGTCACTGCTGGAAGACACTGGACATGAGAGTCTGCATTTGCCGGTCGTGGGGCTCAAGCTGGTCACCTTTGAGTCTCCGCCTGCCTCGTGGGTTTAGGGTTCCTAGGCCTGGGGTCTCAGTCTGTGAGTTCAATAGCTCCCAGCTCTCGGTAAAGCGGTGGAATTAGCGTCTCCCCTCCCCCTGTTTCCCTGATACCTCCTGCAGGGATTGGCAATGAAGACAGGGAACCTGAGAGAGGAACAAGGGACACACCGGGACATGGCCTTCTCGGGTTTTGTGACATTTCCTAACCTGTAAAATGTCATGTGTTAGTCGCTCAGTCGCGTCTGACTCTGCGACCCCATGGACTGTAGCCTGCCAGGCTCCTCTATCCATGGAATTCTCTAGGCAAGAATACTGGAGCAGGTTGCCATTTCCTTCTCCAGGGGACCTTCCTGACCCAGGGATCGAACCCTGGCCTCCTGCACTGCAGGCAGATTCTTTACACTCTGCTCCACTAGGCTTAGGCGTAAAGTGTCTTGGCAGTCAGATAAATGCTGCTGGGCTGATGCTGGCCTGGGGGCTCCCATTTTTGCTCAGATTTCACTTGACGTGGAGTCAAGGCTCCTCTGAAGGCTGAAAGTGCACCTGGTCTTACCCTTCACCCCACACTTGCTGGGAAATCTCCAGTGGCAGAGCACTCACCTCTCAGGAGAAGGCCCTGATCGTTCCCATCACTCAGACCCTCTCATGGAAGGGCTTGAAGAGGCGCGTGGACCCAGACGTGGCCCACCTTCCCGCTTCCTCAGCTCTAAGCAGAGGCAGGAGGGACACGATGGGTTTCCGCATGGCCCGTGTTGTGCTGGCATCCGTCCTGGGAGACCTGGCATTGCTGTGCTCGCAGGAGGGGAAACACAACCCCGCTTCTCAGCCCCACCCCACAGAGACATCCTCTTTCAGGCTTAAAGCCTGCGTTTCTTCCAGGCCTCAATTCCTACTTCTCATGGCTTTCTGGCTGTGGTCTAAGGAGGGAGGGCGTGGATGTCCACAAGAACCTTCAGTGTGGCTTTATCCTTCATTAGAATGTTTTTCTTCAGCTGACACGGGACTTTTAAATATATGTGTCTCTCTGTGTTCAGCAGTGTACGATAAACTGTGGATTTTTTTTTTTTTTAATGCACAGTACCTTCCAGGGCTCAGATGCTCTTTAAAATAGACATTTGCAAAGAGAAGTCAAACTAGATGACACTGTTTTCAAAATTCTATACTGAATTTTCCTAAAACAGACAAATTTGTAGTTTGGAAGTTAACAGAGCACAAGGCTGAAGACCAGCCATTTCCACCAGGGGCCCTGGAGTCAGCCACACGGAAACCCCCAGGCATCCTTTGGACAGTGATGCTACAAACCAGTGAGAAGACAGGACACCACGAGCACCGCTAAACAGAGCTTTGTGTGCACTGACATGTTTCCCTTCTCTGAAAAGACCTGTCTTAAATGCACCTCATACGTGAATGTGTACATGTGTCCGTGTGTCTGTGTATAGGTGTGTTGTGTAGATGGACACGTCTGCACACGTATATGTCGCAAATCAAACATGAGGCCCTCTCGTCAGTTCATGAGCTTTGCTGGTTCTGTGACACCGATCTGGTGACCTGCTCTGATCTGAAAGGCCAGGGGAGAGCTGTCGGGTTTGCTGGGAGCGGGGGGGCCGCCATGCTCACTCTGCCCAGCGGGTCCGCGTCAGGCCTGTCTCCTGGCATGTCTTCCAGGCACAGGCATCCAGTGGCGAGACCTCCTGAGTCCCGTCAATGTGGACGACGACTTCACCTTCGGGCAGGTGCTGGGCATGCTGCTGCTGGACTCCGTCCTCTACGGGCTTGTGGCCTGGTACGTGGAGGCCGTCCTCCCGGGCCAGTTCGGCGTGCCCCAGCCCTGGTACTTCTTCATCCTGGTGAGTTCTGATGGCTACCTGCGTGCCCCAAGCCCTTCCATCCCCTGACCTACAGTGCCCAGGTCCGAGAGGAGGAGCTGGCACTGACTGGCTGGCCACAGGGCCTGTATGCAGCCCCACCCAAGCCGCCTTCCTCAAAAAATATCTGGTTGGGTTTTCTGCACACAAAGTAACAGAGCTTCTTGCAAAACTGATCATGCTGGAGTGAACGGCACAAGCCCACCACCCAGAGAGGAACACCACTGACACTCTAGGTGTAGTTCTTCACATGGTTTCCTGTGCGTGTGCGGCACGCATGTATGTCATCTGACATCTATACGTTTGTTCTTAGAAAAGGGGATGATGTAAAAATGCTTGAGACTTGCTCTTTTTTTCTAGGTACGTTTTATAAAGTCTTAGTCGCTCAGTCGTGTCCAACTCTTTGTGATCCCATGGACATTAGCTCCCCAGGCTCCTCTGTCCATGGGATTCTCCAGGCCCAAATACTGGAGTGGGCAGCCATTCCCTTCTCCAGGGGAGCTTCCCAACCCAGGGATCAAACCTGGGTCTCCTGCATTACAGGTGGATTCTTTACCATCTGAGCCACCAGGGAAGCCCAGTGTACATCTTAGGTATTTTAAGTACATATACATATGGGTCTATTTACAAATACACTTTTAGATTTTATCTGTGCATATTTATAATTTTTTAATGTATTTGTAAATATATTTCTATTCAAACATGCATTTTTCTCAACCAGCTTCACTTTTTAACAACTATGTAGTATTCATGCGTGCACCACCTAATTGTTAACAAATTCCCTGTTGATTAGGTTAGCCAGGAGCCACTTTATTGTTTATCTTTGGTTCAACTAATCTTTATCAAGTGTCCATTCACTTTGTCATTGTTGTTCAGTCGCTAAGTCGTGTCCGGCTCTTTGTGACCCCATGGACTGCAGCACGCCAGGCTTCCCTGTCCTTCACTATCTCCTAGAGTTTGTCCAAGTTCATGTCCATTGAATCAGTGCTGCCATCCAACCATCTATCCTCTGCCGCCCTCTTCTCCTTTTGCCTTCAGTCTTTCCCAGCATCAGGCTCCACTCATTATTTCATCAAATCTAAGATGGTCCTGATTCTTAGAGGCACCATCACTTTGACACCAAGAAAGAAAAATACTGGCCATTGTTCTCTGTGGTGGTTTCTGTAATCTGTAAGACACATTCTGATTTCAAAGTCTCTTACAATGAGAGACAGGTGTCCCCCCAAACCAATGGAATGTGACACGTTGGAACCGCCCCATTGGCTGTGGGGCACACGGGGAGTGGGGCTGGAGCTGTGGGTGACATATTCTCCCCCAGCAGGGCTTCCCCTGGGGGGCTTCTTCCAGGGCCCTGTGCTCACCTCTCCTGTGACCCCGCCCACACCACTGTGCCAACCATGTGCCACCCTCGAGTGACCCCTGCGCTGCGGGAGCCAGGCCGTGGGAGGGAGGCCGGCCCGCGGGCGTCTGGTTTGTTTCACGAGCACCTGAGAGGAGCCGGGCCTCCCCACATCGCCCTGGGCAGGACCGCTTTGTGACCTGGCTTTGTGTTCAGTTTCTTGGTTTACTTTCCCTCCTATCACCTCTGAGCTCTGTGCACAGTGAGCCCTTGTGGCAGAACAGGGAACAGACTCAGCACTTCCCAGGCAGTGGGCGCGGAGCTGCGCGGGGTCTCCGTCCGACCCCAGGACTCTTGGCAGTGCGTTCTCTGCAGCAGCACCTCATGGGGGAGGCCGGGGCTGGTAGGCTCGCAGCTCCAGCGTGTCAGTCAGTGGTTGCTCTGTGTGTGGCAAAGAAAAAATGAGCTGACGTGACTGGGCCAATCGAGATTTCTGTTCTAGCCCTCGTACTGGTGCGGACGCCCAAGGACGGCGCTTGGGAAGGAGGAGGAGGACGACGACCCTGAGAAGGTGCTCAGGACCGAGTACTTTGAAGCTGAGCCTGAGGACCTGGTGGCCGGGATCAAGATCAAGCACGTGTCCAAGGTGCCACACCTGTGGGGACTAGACCGCGGCATCACAGGGCAGGAACCATCCTCTGGGCCTCGCTTTTCCTGGGTTCCTGGGGCTGCCCTCTGACTGGCACCTGGGCACCGGCTACCCAGGCTGTGCCCCAGGGCCCAGTGTGGAGGCTCAGGATCGAGTCAGGACCTGCTGTTGCCCCCCTTAACCTCTGACCAGCTTGGCAGTGGACGCTCTCTGGGCTCGCTGTATGCAATGCCTGGTCTTCCAGACCTTCTAGTCCTGCCGAGACGCTGGGTGCTGGGGGCCTGGGGAGGGGCAGGTCGGGAGCCGCAGGAAGGAAGGGGTCTTCCATCAGTACTCTGGCCTTGCGGTGCGCTGGGCATGATCTCCACCCAACACCCTCGGGTGGACGGGGATTCCCGGGGGAGTAAGATGGAGGGCCTCTGCGGTGAGGGCCCAGGGGGCTCCTGATGCCCAGGGTCGCCCCTGCCTCTCCTGCAGGTGTTCAGAGTGGGGAACAAGGGCAAGGCGGCTGTCAGAGACCTGAACCTGAACCTGTACGAGGGCCAGATCACCGTCCTGCTGGGCCACAACGGCGCGGGGAAGACCACCACCCTCTCCATGCTCACGGGTGAGGACCCGGCCTCCACGCCCCCTCCCCACCCCTGACCACCGTCCACTTGCCCTTAGGTGGCTGTCCTGTCCACGCTGAGAGCTGCGGAGCCGTGGGGGTCCTGGGACAGGGCGGGAGCCCCTTAGGCCACAGGGAAGGGCTCCACCCGCACTGACGGGGGTCCCGCGCCCACTCTCCTAAAAGCCATCCTGGACACGCCGGCCCAGCTCTGCCAGTCGCCCCGTCCTCCCTGAGCGCAGGCTCAAGTTGGGACCTGGGGTCCAAGGGTGTGGGGGACATGCCACTCATCCCTAATAAGCCGAGGTGCCCGGGATCAAGATCCTGTGGGGACCAGGCCACAGGGTCAGGAGGTCATGGGGCAGTAACCATCCTCCGGGCTTTGCTTCTCCTGGGTTCCTGGGACTGCCCTCTGACCCGCTCCCCCAGGTACCAGCCACCCCATCTCTGCCTGAGGACTCAGGGCCGCATCAGCACCCAGGGCTGATGACCCTCCTCTGCCTCTGGAGGCCCACTCGGTGGGGCGGGGCGCTCACCATGCGAACCAGGGAGGCTCAGCCCTCCTTCTGCTCCTGGAGGGTGTTTGCATTGACCTCAGGCCCCGGGGTCTTCTGCTCGGCCCTAGGTCTCTTCCCCCCGACCAGTGGACGAGCATACATCAGCGGGTACGAAGTCTCCCAGGACATGGATCAGATCCGGAAAAGCCTGGGCCTGTGCCCACAGCATGACGTCTTATTTGACGACCTGACCGTTGCCGAGCACCTGTATTTCTACGCTCAGGTGAGCCGGCAGGGGACAGGGTGCGCGGGCTGCCGCGATGGTCCCATCATCCGCGAGGCAGCCTCGGAGCCCTTAGCCTCCCAGAAAACCGAACCTGCCCCAGGGAGCCATCAGCAGACTGTGGGGTGCAGGGTCATCAGGGCATGAGGTCCAGCATGGGGAGGGACAGGGACAGCACCAAGGCTGGTGCCGCCTGGACGGGCCAGATCTCCATCCCTGCCGTTTCAGCTGAAAGGCTTGCCACGTCAGAAGTGCCCTGAGGAGGTCAAACGCATGCTGCACGTGCTCGGGCTGGAGGAGAAGCGGGATTCCCGGAGCAGGTTTCTGAGCGGCGGGATGCGGCGCAAGCTCTCCATCGGCATCGCCCTCATCGCGGGCTCCAAAGTAGGCCCGGGGGGCCTGTGGCGTGGCCTGCAGCCCAGGCCAGGGCTCTGCCGTCCTCACGGGGCTGCCCCTCCTCCCTCCAGGTGCTGATGCTGGACGAGCCCACCTCGGGCGTGGACGCCATCTCCAGGAGGGCCATCTGGGACCTTCTGCAGCAGCACAAGAGCGACCGCACCATCCTGCTGACCACCCACTTCATGGACGAGGCTGACTTGCTGGGGGACCGCATCGCCATCATGGCCAAGGGGGAGCTGCAGTGCTGCGGGTCGTCGCTGTTCCTCAAGGAGAAATACGGTGAGCGGGGCCGGCGGGCAGCCGAAAGTCCATTCCACACGGGGTCGCGTGGCTGGTCCAGGTGCGGGAGAAAGTGCCCACTGGTCATGTTCCCCGAGGGCCCCTGAGGTCAGGTGGGGAGCGGCCTTCTCTAGACGGCCTGTCTGCTCCCTGTGGGTGGAGACCCGAGGCCCAGGCAGAGGGGCTGTGAGAATGACGAGGAGGAGAACAGAAAGTCTTAATCTGGAGCATTGTTTGGCCTTGACTGGTGGACTAACAGTCAGTGCCGGCCCTGCCAAGAGTGGGGGTGCCGTTGGAGGAGCCAAGTCTGCTTGCCAGCATCACAGCTCCCAAACAGGCGGGGGGCCCGCGGCACTGCCCAGGGTGGGTGGGCAGTGGGTGCAGTCAGGCCCCTCTTTGCTATGTGAGTGCAGCTTCCCTTCTGGAGGACTGCTCGCCATCCGGCATGGTCCTGGCAGGCCAGGTCTGCTCATGTCCCACCCGCAGAGGAAGCAAAGGCAGAGGAGCAGCGCCCCTCCCCCAGACACCCCAGGAGGTGCACTCTGAACCCCCACAGCTTCCCCTGGCCAACACACAGCCCCGCAAGTGGCAGGTGACCCCAAGTGCTCACCATCAGGCTGGGGGGAGGCTGGAGAGGATGGCCTTTGTCCTGAGGCTCTGTTACCAAGGAAGCAGGGAGAAGAGGTCTTGGGGACAGTTTGGACCCAGCCTCTGCCACTTGCAGTCTGAAGTCTAGCTCTGCTCTCACCTCCTTGTGCTCAGCACTGCGGGTCCTCCAGCATCTCTCCCCAGCGAGGGTGAGGGGAGGGGAGCTGAGCCCCTCATGACAGCCCTGAGGCACCCTGAGGGGCATCGATTCCATTTCACTTGCCCCCATTCTGCAGCCCCTTCCCCAGGAGCCTGCCTCCTCCCCAGGGAGCCCGGGGCCCTGGGTGAACCCCACTGGGCTCACTGGGTGAGCACCGAACACTCTGGGGTGTTCAGGCGCAGGCTACCACATGACGCTGGTGAAGGAGCCCCACTGCAACCCCGAGGGCATCTCCCGGCTGGTCCAGCACCACGTCCCCAACGCCACCCTGGAGAGCAGCGCCGGGGCAGAGCTGTCGTTCATTCTTCCCAAGGAGAGCACGCACAGGTACATACGTGTGGCATGTGTGTGTCCCAGAGCATGCACAGGTACATACATGTACCCCAGAACCCACACAGATACATACGTGTCCCAGAGCATGCACGGGCACGTCTGTGTCCCAGAGCACACATGGGTACATATGTGTCCCAGAGCATGCACAGGTACATATGTGTACCAGAGCACACATGGGCATGTCTGTGTCCCAGAACATGCACAGGTATATACGTGTCCCAGAGCACACACGGACACGTGTGTGTCCCAGAGCATGCACAAGTACATATGTGTCCCAGAGCACGCACAGGCACATGTTTGTCCCAGAGTATGCACAGGTACATCTGTGTCCCAGAGCATGCATGGGCATGTGTGTGTCCCAGAGCGCACACAAGTACATATGTGTCCCAGAGCATGCAAAGGTATATACGTGTCACAGAGCACACATGAGCACGTGTGTGTCCCAGGGCATGCACAGGTACATATGTGTCCTGGAGCATGCTTAGGCACACATCCTAGAGAGAGCACACAGAGGTACATACATGTCCCAGAACACACACAGGTGCAGATCTGAAAAGGGGGCTCAGTGGGACTTAAGGGGCCTGTGTGTGAGACACGCACCCTGCACCTGTGGGCTTGGCCAGGGTCCCTCTCAGCTCCTGGGCCGGTGATGGTTGGTACCTGGTGAGTCTACTTGCTGGGCCTGGGGTGCCAGGCCTCCCTGTGCGTCAGGGCTGTACCCGAGGGGAAGGGTGGTCATCACAGGGTGTTGGGTGCACTGGCGCTCTCCATGCGTAGCTTGCTCCTCACACTGCAACCATTCAGGGTTAGTGTGCAGCTGTGAACTCACATATCTTCTTGGTCTCGTAGTCTGAGCTGTGGACACATGCCTCATAAACAGAGCAGTCTCCCCATGTGGGCAGGTAAAAACGAACTTCTGATTCACATGCAGAAACTTTGGAATAGAAAACTTACAGGTGCAATTAATCTTGCTACCAGCCTGACTGAGCAATGTGGTTTTAATCACGGCAGCGTTCCCTGACTTAGATGTACTATAATTTAACACCTACTCTGTCATCACATATTCATGTTTTACAGACACACACATGCAAATATGCTAATGCACATCTTTCTAGAAAACTCTGTTGAGGTCTCCAGTGGCCCCTTGGGATGGATCCCCAGCAGTGGGGTACCTGTTACCAGACTCTCCCCGGACAGGTTTTGAGTTTGACTTCCCCAGCAGCAGGACGGGGAGGGTCCATTTTATCGACGCCAGCTTTGAATCAGACTTCTCTTCATTACTTGTGTATCTCATGGGTGGGAATGGCCCACACTGCGTACTTATCATTTGTGTTTCTTCACTCCTGCTGGCAGACGGAGCACTTCCGGTGCTTCCTGGGTGCTAAGCGTCGCTGCTTCTGGCCGTTGCACGCCCCAGTCCTGTGTATTCAGTATTAACATCGACCACTTCTGTTGTACTTTTTTTCCCATTCATTGAAGTGAAGTGAAGTGAAGTCGCTCAGTCGTGTCCGACTCTTTGCGACCCCATGGACTGTGGCCTACCAGGCTCCTCGGTCCATGGAATTTTCCAGGCAAGAGTACTGGAGTGGGGTGCCATTTCCTTCTCCAGGGTATTTTCCCAACCGAGGAATCGAACCCGGATCTCCTGCATTGCAGGAAGACGCTTTACCGTCTGAGCCACCACGAAGACCTAATTCATTGCTGCCTTCTAATTTTGTGAGAGGTTTTTCCCTCGCAGATATTTTACATCAAATGGGTTCTATCTTTTCCTTTGTGATTTCTCCTTAGAAAGGACTTCTGTGTCCTACAAGTCCATGAATATTCCCCAATTTCTTTTGGTTTGGTCTGTGACTTCATGTATGTGTGTGCCATCAAAGAGTGCCTTATAGGCCCAAGTACCCAAAAGAGGTTGTGTGGGGACTTCCCTGGCAATTTGACGGTTGGGATTCGGCACTTTCACTGCCGGGTTCAATCCCTGGTCAGGGAACTGAGATTCCACAAGCCACACAGCATGGCTGGCCAAAAAAAAAAAAGATTATTTAAAAAAGTGCTATGTTGGAGGAGGAAGGGGGACAGGGGGTGACAAAGCTGAGCTTTGTTACTGAGACACCATCTCCAGGGGCTCACCTTCCTTTGCCCCTCCCCCACACTGCACTGAGGTGATTGTTTAGGAACACACCGTCTAGAAAGTCACTGAGAAGCGACTTACCACCCTGGTCTCTTTTTTTTTTTCAGGTTTGAAAGTCTTTTTGCTAAACTGGAGAAGAAGCAGAAGGAGCTGGGCATTGCCAGCTTCGGGGCCTCCGTCACCACCATGGAGGAGGTCTTCCTCCGGTCAGTACCCGTGCATCTGCATCAGCCGGGGTCTCAGCCCTGCGGGTGGCTTTTCTAAAGGGTGATGATACAGCAGTGCCCTTGACTGTCATCTGGAACGCCTGTCCGAGCTTGACCCGCAGCCCGGGGTGGCAGGAGGGCAGCAGGCCAGCCCTCAGGGCCTGAGCTCACATCTGCAGGGCCCTGTTAGTAACACCGGCACAGACTCAGCCAGGTTCCCGACACTCGGGTGACTCAGACCGCAGAGCAGTGGAACTCTGATGCCCGGATGCTCCACTCCCACTGTGTGTGTCGGCCCCTCCCCTGGGCCCCTCCAGGGAGCTCTTCTAGAGTTCAGGTGATCATCCCCAGGCATGTCTCCTTCTGTAGTGAAGATGCGAAATTTAGCCTTCACCTCTCAGAACTGGGGCATGGGCTCCAAACAATTAACACATTAGTCAAGCATTTCTTGAATGCTTTATTCAGCAGATACAGTGCTAGGAACAAGAAATACAAAAATAAATGTTATGCAGATTTTTTTCCTTGGGGCTCACAGCCTAGAGGAGGCAACACCATCAGTGAATATAAATACACAGGTGCACAGGTTGGCTGGCTCCCAGCCTCAGTGCAGCCCCCCACGCAGCCCAAGGCCATGACTCCGATCTCTGCCACCTGAGGACCTGCCAGCTTTGCCCCCACCCACCCCCTACATGTACTTCTGAGTAGCTCAGTTGGTAAAGAATCTGCCTGCAATGCAGGAGACCCGGGTTCAATCCCTGGGTTGGGAAGTACACTGGAGAAGGAAATGGCAACCCACTCCAGTACTCTTGCCTGGAGAATTCCATGGACAGAGGAGCCTGGCAGGCTACAGTCCATGGGATGGCTCCCCCGCATGCACTATCATGCCCGCCCCGAGGTGGCCCCTCCCAAGATACATTCTTCTGCCTCCTCGTCTCGGCATGCAGTGACCCCTGACCCTCAGGTCTCCACACTGTGACAAGCCCTCCCCACACTGCCGTTGTGCCCTGTGCCCCATCCTGTCCCCTGGACCGTCTGGGGCATAAACGCTGGCCGTGGTCAGTCTCTCCAGGAGACCAGGGCCCTCAGGATCAGGGCCTGCCTGGTTTTCTCTCTCTCTCCTGGGCTTTGCCTGGTCTCCGCAGCTGGCGTCCTGGAGATAGGCAGGGATGAGTGTGTGAATGGGCACATGAAGGCCCAGCTGGCAGAACAGATGGCCATCTGCCTGAGTTCCCCTGACAGTCACTGGCTTTCCTCCTCTGCTGCCCCCTCCCTCCCCGAGGAGCCTTTTCTGACCCCGCCTCCGTGTCTCGGCCAGGGTTGGCAAGCTGGTGGACAGCAGCATGGATATCCAGGCCATCCAGCTCCCTGCGCTGCAGTACCAGCACGAGAGGCGGGCCAGCGACTGGGCCGTGGATGGCCACCTGTGTGGGACCATGGACCCGACCGACGGTGTCGGTGCGCTGATTGAGGAGGAGTGCACTGCCGTTAGGCTCAACACCGGGGTGAGAGCGTGAGAGTATCAGAGGCCATGAGGGCAAACGCGGGCATCCAGAAGGTCCAGGCCCCCAGGAAGAGGGCAGATCGCAGTTCATGCTCCTGAAGGCTGGCCCAGAAAAGGAAAACCCGGAGCATTTTAACTGAACACCCGCCACTTCTCGTTGTTCTAACTTGGTCACTCACGAACAAGGGCAAATGCCGTTCATAAGGCTGACCGCCCCATGTACGTGTGCCCTGTACCCAGCGAGACAGAGGCAGCCGTGGGCCCGTTTTACAGACAGGAAGCTGAGGCCTGGGCCGAGGTCGCCTGGGCAGCTCACAGCGGAGCTGGGCTCTGGTCCCTGCCAGCCTGACCTGCACAGTGAAGGACTGAGCGTGGGGAATACAGGCAGCGGGAGGTTTGTGCACCTGCTCTGCTGTGAGCGCGGCTGGAGTCTTCCAACCAGCAGGGACGGAAGGCCGAGGCCTTGGCTCCTCTCTGGGGTAGCACAGGGTCCCCTAACATCCTTGGATGATGGAATAGCGCCTGCCCTGCCGCCACAGCTGGTGTGAGGCCCCAAGGCCCAGGGGCACCTACAAGGAGGTGCTCTCATGGGTCGTCCATGTCAGGGCCCGAGCCCTGGGGGGAGGCCCGGGACCCAGCGCGCCACTGTCAGCCGGAGGCCCTGGGGGCAGGGGCAGGGCTGGCTCAGGCTGGCGGCCACGTCACCCCGTCCCCCTCTGTTGCAGCTGGCCCTCCACTGCCAGCAGTTCTGGGCCATGTTCCTGAAGAAGGCCACCTACAGCTGGCGTGAGTGGAAGGTGGCGGCGGCCCAGGTCCTGGTACCCGTGACGTGCCTCACCCTGGCCCTCCTGGCCATCAACTACTCCTCCGAGATCTTCGACGACCCCCTCCTGAAGCTGACCCTGGGCGAGTACGGCCACACCGTCGTGCCCTTCTCGGTCCCCGGGACCTCTCGGCTGGATCAGCAGCTGTCGGAGCATCTGAAAGACATGCTGCAGGCCGAGGGCCAGGAGCCTCGAGAGGTGCTGGGTAAGGGGCATCTCAGGGGGGTGTCCTGGGGGGCTTGGGGGCGTGGCTTGTGCTGGCAGAGGCCCCTTCTCACCCATGTGGAGGTGCAGAAGGAAGAGCTTGTGGCTATGGGGGTGCCCCCCAGGCCTGCAGCCTTGGGTCCTGTGGCTCCCACCCCGTGGCCCCACAGCCCCGGACAGCGTGTGGGTGGAAGGTGATGTGTCCTTTCTATGGTTCCTGCGGCCCTTCAGGACAGGCACTCAGAGTGGGGCCTTGGGGGGCTGCCGGCCTTGAGCCAGTCATCCACGCCACTGACCCTGCCGTTGCCCCTGCCGCCACCACACAGGTGACCTGGAGGAGTTCCTGATTTTCAGGGCCTCAGTGGAGGGGGGCGGCTTCAACGAGCGGTGCCTGGTGGCAGCGTCCTTCAGAGACACGGGCGAGCGCACGGTCATCACCGCCCTGTTCAACAACCAAGCGTACCACTCCCCAGCCACTGCGCTGGCCGTCGTGGACAACCTCCTGTTCAAGCTGCTGTGTGGCCCCCGGGCCTCCATCACGGTGTCCAACTTCCCCCAGCCCCGGAGCGCCCTACAGGCTGCCAAGGATCAGTTCAATGAGTATGTGCCCTGTCCCACCCCCTCAGGACCCCGTCCCCAAGTGCTCAGGACCTGCTCCTAGCACCAGGACTGACCGCCTCCACACCCGAGGCACTGCTGGGCTCCTCCCACGGGGACCCCAACCCCACAGCCTCCCCAGCCTTCCACATAAAACCTTTCCTGGGACAGCTGAGACTTTGGGGAGACCCCAGCCCACACACACTTAGGCCCCACCAGAGACTCCTGTGGATCTGGAGGGTGCTGCACCCTCTTCCCAAATCTGCACCCAGCGCTTGCCGATCTATGTCCTGGGGGTACGGCCTTCAGTGCCCGGCATGTGTGTGTGTCGCTGCCCCTCAGTGGCCTCAAGTCTGGGACCATCTCAGGCATCTCTGTCCTTGGCCTTGTCACCTTCATGGTGTAGGACTCTCCTCTTCCCGATTGCAGAGCCCCTAGACCTCTGGGGACTGTCCAGATGAAACCAGAAAAGTCTGTTTATTGCAGAACTGTCACCCCACCTCAGGGCAGTTCATTGATGGGGCTTTCATCGCCACCTCCCACTTTAGACTGCCTCCTGGCCCTTCGGTGTCCTCCTCCCCTCCGCCCCCTCTCGACCCCACTGTGAAAGCAGAGACTGGGTGGCAGTCCTCTGTTCTCGCTGCACCAGGGGTCAGGCTGGGGAGTCGGGCTTAGCATGGTGAAAGTGGATGAGAACAGGAGTTTTTCTTTTGCTGAAACAGCTCTAAGAGATATGACCCACCTGCCATATGGTTCTGTGGTTCACGATGCACAATCGAATGGTTTCTAGTACATTGAGTGATGGAGCCATCACCACAATATAGTTTTATCGAATGTTTTCATTATCTTCAAGGAACCGTGGCTCCGTGGCAGTCACTCCCTGTTCCTCTTCCCTCTACCTCTAAGCAAACCACGGGGACTCTCTGTCCCCGTGGTTTGCCTGTCCTGGACATTTCCCGTAGGTGGAATCAGACACCGTGTGGCCTTGAGTGACTGGCTTTCACTCTCGAGTCTCATCTACATGTGCCAGCACTTCATCAGTTCAGAGCATTCCCCACCCCAGCACGGCGTGTTGAAACGTTCAGGGGGTGGGGAGGGGGCAGTTTAAGCTACAGAATGGTGCTGTTGGCCCTGGTCTCTGATAGGTGTTGCTGGCACCTGAAGGTCCTGCCCACTCAAGAATGAGAGTGGGGAGACTGCCATTACCCTGATGCCATGCCCAATGGCGGGTCTGACCCGGGCTGCCACAGAGCGGGGCGGAAGTGTCGGATCCACACCTGAGTGTCTGTGGGGAGTGGGTGCACAGGGAACGGAAGGCCACTGGGAGGGCGGCAGTGCCATCACTGTGGACCGGATGCCCAGAAGGGGAGCTGTTCCTGGGTGGGGTAGGGGGATGCAGTTTTCCTGGTATGGAGCCCCCTGAGGCTCTGGATTCTTCCTTAACCCTCTTTAGTGGCTGAGTCACTGCATCACCCGCTTTGGACAATAGTGAGCCAGCACTGGATGGCCCAGCTGCCAGGACGTGCTGTGCTCTATTCCTGACCTGTCTTGTGCCCTCCCTGCCTCCCGCCACAGGGGCCGGAAAGGATTCGACATCGCCCTCAACTTGCTGTTCGCCATGGCATTCCTGGCCAGCACATTTTCCATCCTAGCAGTCAGCGAGAGGGCCATCCAAGCCAAGCATGTGCAGTTCGTGAGTGGTGTCCACGTGGCTATTTTCTGGCTCTCGGCTCTGCTGTGGGACCTCCTGTCCTTCCTCATCCCCAGTCTGCTGCTGCTGGTGAGCTGCGTGGCGCTGGGGCCTTTCCCCGCGTCTGGGGTTGGGGGAAGCCCGCAGAATCACCCTGGGCTCCCAGCGGGTGCTGGCGGCTCCACCCCTGCTGCGGGAGGAGGGTGGGAAGGCCCTGGCAGCCCCACCCATCTTCACGCCCCGCCCCGCCGCCTTCAAGCCCCGCCCCGCCCTTCTTCAGCCCCGCCCCCTCCGGTCTTCACGGCCGTGCCCCTCCTGTCTTCACCACCCTGACTGACCCTGCCCACCTTCACGCCCCACCTCCTCCCTTCTTTGCGCCCCACCTCCCGTCTTCGCGCCCCACCCCTCCACTCTTCACGCCCCGCCCCCCGACCTCTCCTCCTTTGGGAGGTGGGGCCTGGGGGCTGCTGGGCAGGGACTCACGCACCCTGTCTGTGCCGCTGCAGGTGGTGTTCAAGGCCTTCGACGTGCACGCCTTCACGCGGGACGGGCACGTGGCCGACGCCCTGCTGCTGCTCACACTCTACGGCTGGGCCATCATCCCCCTCATGTACCTGATGAGCTTCTTTTTCTCTGGGGCGGCCACCGCCTACACGCGGCTGACCATATTCAACATCCTGTCGGGCATCGCCACCTTCCTCGTTGTCACCATCATGCGCATCCCAGGTGGGCGCCAGGAGCCCACCCCTTCACCCACTCCGTGACCCGCAGAGCCGCTCAACCAGCCGTCACCCTGGCCAGGCGTGCTGCAGCCGCTGTGCCCAGGCGGCCCTGCCCCACGGCACCCGTGCACCCACACCAGCAGGAGAGCAGGGCCGGTGCTGGATCCCTGGGGCAGGCACGGCTGAGCTGCGTGGGGAACTCCAGACACCAGCTCTTCCTGCACCTCACATACAGGTGCAGTGTGTCCTCCCGTGCTGACTGGCCTGTGCTTCCTCCCCACAGCGGTCAAGTTAGAAGAACTTTCCAGAACCCTGGACCGCGTGTTCCTGGTGCTTCCCAACCACTGCTTGGGGATGGCGGTGAGCAACTTCTACGAGAACTACGAGACCAGACGGTACTGCACCTCCTCCGACGTGGCGGCCCACTACTGCCGGAAATACAGTGAGTGTCCAGGCCTTACTCCGGACAGCTGAACCCCTCGCAGGCACAAGGGCCACCTCGAAGGTGAAGCCGCCAAAATGCGGGCAGTGCTTGGGTCCCCATGTGGCTGTGACACACCCTTAGAGGCCCAGTGGGCCCCACCGGTGCAGCCTTCACCTAGGGGTTGGGCACAGGCACTTTGGGGTCGTGAGAGAGGACTGGGGGGGCTGGGACCCCCAGAGGGGAGGGGCGCTCCAAGCCACGGGTGCAGCACCCTGTCCCGTGTTTCACAGACATCCAGTACCAAGAGAACTTCTACGCGTGGAGCACCCCGGGGGTCGGCAGGTTCGTGACCTCCATGGTCGCCTCAGGGTTTGCCTACCTCACCCTGCTCTTCCTCGTGGAGGCCGACCTGCTATGGAGGCTGAAGACCTGCCTGTGTGCCTTCCAGAGGAGGCGGGCACTGGTGAGTGGCCCGTTGGGCCTCCAGCCGCTCTGCTGGGACGCACCCTGCCACCGAGGTCGGCCTTCCTTGGGGCCACTGCGCAGGGAGTCCACCGGCAGTGCTCACAGCGTCCCCTGGGGCTCTCTGAAGCCATGGGTCGAGGGAGCCTGGGGCCTCGGGGATCTCAGTCTCCCCGGAAACCTGGGGGCCCCGGCGCCCTCGTGTTTGTCACATACATTTCTTCCCCAAACAAACAAAACCTGCCAAGACATCACTTGCAGGACCGGTGGCCCCAGGGCTAATGGGGCAAAGACACTAGGCTTTTCTAAGGAAAGGAGTGTGTGTTTCCTCGGGGCTAGTCTCTCCTGGGAGAGAGTTGGGAGACCTGAGTTGGCCCGCGTGGGGCTGAAATGGGGTGAGCGGCCTGGGAAACCTTAGTTAGCTCTTCCTCGCACGGGAACGGACCCCTCGGGGGAGCTCACCCCGGCGGCTGTTTTCCAAACAACTAGACAGAAGTGTACACCCGGACGGCGGCGCTCCCTGAAGACCAGGACGTGATGGACGAAAGGAACCGCATCCTGTCCCCCAGCCTGGACTCCCTGCTGGACACACCTCTGATCATCAAGGAGCTCTCCAAGGTGAGGTGGCCCGCCCCGGCTGGCCCCGCCCCGGCTGGCCCCGCCCAGACTGCTCTGCTCCGCCCCACCCCGGCTGGCCCTGCCCTCGGCCTCCTGCCCCCGCCTCCGCATGGCTGTGTTCTCCGCGCACGCGCAGGTGTATGAGCAGCGGGCGCCGCTCCTCGCTGTGGACAAGGTGTCCCTCGCGGTGCAGAAAGGGGAGTGCTTCGGCTTGCTGGGCTTCAACGGAGCCGGGAAAACCACGACTTTCAAGATGCTGACCGGGGAGGAGACCATCACCTCTGGGGACGCCTTTGTTGGGGGCTACAGCATCAGCTCTGACATCGGGAAGGTGGGTGCGGCCAGGGAGGCAGGGAAGAGGCTGGCCTCTGGCTCGAGGCTCAGGGACAGCAGGACGAGGCAGTGGCCGCGGCCAGAGCTAAGCAAGTGGTGGAGAGAGGAGTGAGGCTGTATCAGAGCACCCGGGGCTGGAAGGTACCAGGCGCGGCAGGCAGGAAGGCTGAGACTGGGTCCCCCCCAACCCCGGACTAGTGACATCTTTGGACCTGGGCACAGAGCGGCACCCACAGAATTCTGTCCTCTCAAAAGGACTCTAGTCTGTATGCACAATGATGGCAATGGTGCCCTGGGCCATTCAAACCAAGAACCAAAAGCTGGATGAAAGGTTAACCTTAAACCTCATGGTTGAGATCATGGAAGAGCGAGAGGCTTAGTGACGACCCCCAGCTGGAGTCTGCAAGCAGGAGCCACCCCTGCACAGAGGCCAGTCTGGCCCCTGAGACTTGGGCGTGGGTTAAGGACCTTATTGTGTGTAGGGGGCAGAAACGAAGAGCCACCCCTCTGAGTTAGCATGAAGCAGGCCATCCTGCTCCCGGGGACTGTGTGAACAGTTCCACGTGTGCTGAGCATGGCAGCGGAAGGAGCAGAGAAGGGCCTGTGCCTGGGAGTGACAGCATCTGCTGAACCGGCATCAGGGGCTCCCAGTCAGCCATGCCACGACCACAGCACGCAGAGCACCCTCTCTGCAGGAAGGCTTTCATCCTGGACCTCCGAGAACCCCTCACGTAGTATTTCAAGGCCTGAACAGCACACAAGAAAAGCAGATAGAGGAGACCCCAGGCTGTGGCTGGAGCCTACAGACACCAGGGCTCTGTAAGGGGTCAAGCCCACCACTTTGGATTTGCAGTTAGCAGACCCAGATTATAAAACAACGTGTTTCCTTTGTTCAGAGAAATAAACAAGATTGAAAAGGCATGCAAGGGAGAGGGATCTATAAATGTGGTCCAGGAAACGCAGGCCAGGGTGAGGAGCCTGAGACACATTTATTCTGTGCTTCAGTTGGAAGGGAGAGAATAGGGAAGAGATAGTAACTGCCACAGTCACAGCCAAGAAGGTCTCCAAACCAGTTAAGACCAGATCCTGGAAGCCTGAGAACCCAGAGGAGGTTAAAGAAAAAGAAATCCCATCTCTGGAATCCACAGAACCCAGGCATGCTTGTGCCCACCAGCTGCCGAACGTGGCTGGAGCTGGAGGCCAGCCATGCGGCGTTCTGGTTTTGCCGAATGTGGCCACTCACCCGAGACCAGCTGCCATGCCGTCTTCTTAGGCTACACCCCGCCCCAAAGGTGTCACCAACAAACATCTCTTAATAAAGGGAGAAAGGGAAGGTCCCAGCACACGTTAGGTGTTTGTTAAACATCCGATGAACTACAGAGTGGATATCTCTCAGCTGTAAAGCATTGCGTAGACATGGTCACTTTGTACAATCAATGTGTTCCTGTAGCCGTCCACCCCCCTGCTGCCCAGGGTAGACCAGGCTTTGGCCAGTCTCTGACCCCTGGTTTGGGGGCAGTCTGGGTCCCAGTGCTCCCAGCCCTCACTGAGCCAGGCAAGCCTCTCTAGTGTCCCCACCGAAGTGCCATTTGGCAAGTTTTGGCGGAGGGTAGCCGCCAGGGCCAGTGCACCATCGAGGGACCACCTTGGGGAGATCTCCTGAGAGAAGGCTTCTGACCTACCAACTCCCTGCTGTGCTCCAACCCCAGGTGCGGCAGCGAATCGGCTACTGTCCCCAGTTCGATGCCCTGCTGGACCACATGACAGGCCGGGAGACCCTGGTCATGTTCGCCCGGCTCCGGGGCATCCCCGAGCGCCACATTGGTGCATGCGTGGAGAACACGCTGCGGGGTCTGCTCCTGGAGCCGCACGCCAACAAGCTGGTCAGGATGTACAGGTATGCCTCAGTCCCGGTGACCCCAGACCTTCCCAGGGTGGGGTTGGGGTATCCCTTACCATAGAGCAGGGGGCACACGGGTCAGGGACTCCCACCCGTTGTTCCATGACCCACAGGGATATGGCAGCAAGGCCCAGGCAGTGCTAGATGAGAAAGGCTACCCTGCAGGTGCTCCCCACTGGAGGCACGGCCAGGCCCCCAGTCAGGCCCCCTTGGGTGCAGACAGACAGTGGTACCGCTCTCTGGGGGTTGCAGGATGACCCCATGGGCACAGCTCTTGAGGGCCTCCTGCTTTGTGAGGTGGGCCTTCCAGGCACATTCACCTTGTTCTTCCCGGGGGCTCTGCCATCCCTGGGCTCCGTCCTCTGCTGGGACCTGGGACCCCACACTAACTGTCAGCCTCGCCTTTCCCCACGCCCCCTTGGCCTCAGCGGTGGCAACAAGCGCAAGCTCAGCACTGGCATTGCTCTGCTGGGAGAGCCCGCAGTCATCTTCCTGGATGAGCCATCCACTGGCATGGACCCTGTGGCCCGGCGTCTGCTCTGGGACACTGTGGCACGGGCCCGAGAGTCTGGCAAGGCCATCGTCATCACCTCCCACAGGTACAGCCAGGATGGGGGCTGTGGGCCGGGTGGGCCAGAAGGGGCTGGGTGGACAGAAGATCTGTCAGCCTCTGGTGAAGAGTCTGTGAGGCAAGTGGGCCACACCCTGAGCGTGGAATCAGGAACAGCTTGATCTGGGCGTCAGCACTTTCCTAGGTGCACGGTTTTGGCGTGGAGGGCAGGCATCAGCATTCCCCGCTGATATATCAGGCTCCGCCCCCTCTTCCCAGCATGGAGGAGTGTGAAGCCTTGTGCACCCGGCTGGCCATCATGGTGCAGGGTCAGTTCAAGTGCCTGGGCAGCCCACAGCACCTCAAGAGCAAGTTTGGCAGCGGCTACTCCCTGCGGGCCAAGATCCGGAGTGACGGGCAGCAGGAGGCCCTGGAGGAGTTCAAGGCGTTCGTGGGCTTGACCTTCCCAGGTATGTGCTGCAGAGGGCGCCGTGCATCTGTGCATCCCTGAGCACTGGGACGGAACTCACGATTCCAGGGCCAACGCCACCCTCCCCTGGCCTCCAGCCTGGCCCTCGGGGACATGGTCTCTCCTTTGTGCAGGCAGTGTCCTGGAGGATGAGCACCAAGGGATGGTCCATTACCACCTGCCCGGCGAAGACCTCAGCTGGGCGAAGGTGAGCTTGGGCCCCAGCAGGCCCCCAGCAGTCACTCCTTCTCCAGTCAGCTTTTTCCAAGGAACAATCACTTTCAGTTTCTGCTCTAACACTCACCCCAATACTTACTAGGTTTGGGGTGTTTATAGCCAAAATATCTGAGATGGGGGAAAAAAATTGGATGAAAAAGGGAACTTGCAGAGGGACCACAGCTGGGAAGAGTCAGGGTGGGGTGTGGCACCCAGGCCTGCTCACCCCAGGCAGGGGTGGGATTTCTGGTGCCCTTCCCACCCACTATGGCCAGAGGACCCCCAGACCCGCTGAGGTACCAGGCCTTGCCTGGCTGACAGCGGCTTCTCCACTTCCCTAGGTGTTTGGCGTTCTGGAGAAGGCCACGGAGAAGTACGGGGTGGATGACTACTCCGTGAGCCAGACCTCACTGGAGCAGGTCTTCCTGAGCTTCGCCCACGTGCAGCCACCCACCGAGGACGCGGGTCCGTGAGGAGCCGAGCGCTCGGTGGGCGTCCTCTCCCTCTGCGCCCACCCCGCCCTGCACCTCTTTTCTGATCGCTGTTCTCTACGATGGAGATGAGAATCAAGGCACAGCATGGACCGGTGTGTCGCTGCCCTTGAGCCGAGAAGCAGCCCAGGTGGGCCTGCGTCTCAGGTGGTCCCGAGCCCGCTGTCCAGAATCACGATCATCTGTGCGGGCAGGCCGCGGGTCTGGGCCAAGGGCACAGCCACACCCCCACGTTCGCACCTGGTGAAGCGGGAGGCCAGCAGGCCGGGGCAGCCGGCTCATGGGCTGCCTGGGTATGGACAGTGGGGTGCCCGTCACCATCCCCAGGGGCCATGTGGCTGGATTAGGCTCTGAGGTCTTGGCTCCCAGCACGGCTGCGTGTCCTGGGAGCTCCTCTCCAGAGAGCATGGACGCTGCACCGGACAGAGCCAGCCCTGAACCCGGCGTCATCCCACCGGCGTCTTCCAGGGGGACGCCGCGGGCTGGGAAGCCAGTCGGGGACCACCTGGGGCCAAGCGGCTGTCCGTGGAGGGCGCACCTAATGCGCAGTGATTGTCTGGAAAATAAAGGCTGGGAGAGAAGGCAACCGTGGTCTGTGAGTCACGAGATGGGCCCGCGGCCCTGGCACCCACCCAGCCCCAGACAAGCCTCCTGTATCAAGTTCTAGATGAGAGCAGGGGGATTTCCTGGTGGTCCGGCGGTTAAGACTCCACACTCCCAATGCAGGGGGGCTCAGGTTTGATCCCTGGTCGGGGAACAAAGATCCCACATGCTGCAAGGCATGGCCAAAAAAAAAAAAAAACCACGAAAGCAAGAGCTCGTTTTTCTCAATTTGCAGTAAATTTACAGAACTCACTGCTTTGGAAGAAGCCTAAACTACAAGTACAAAAGCAGGTTGGATAAATGGCCACTCGACAGACCCTCCATCCAGGGTGAGGAAAGAGGAAGGCAGGGTTGGTGGAGGAAGGTGTGGATCTGGGTGAGCCAGGGGCCTCTGGCTCCAGGGCTGCTCGTAGGCTCAACACCATTTTCCAGAAGTGTCTTCTTCGGCATCAGCTCCCTTTTGGTGGGTGCATCCTTATTTCTTACAGCTTTCTAAATCCCTGTGATTTGAATCTCTGAGCCTTTTATAGTCTATTAGAATTCATGGGCTTAGAAAAGATTTGGTTTTGGTTCATCTGGTACAGTTTCAACTTTGCATTTTTATTAGTCTCTCGAAGTTTGTGAATGCTGAAAATAATTTCCAGTAGCTGTCACTCTCCTTAAGGATCTTCAAAACATTCTCATTTAGTTACGTGTTATAAAAAAAATACACACAGGGGTGGTTGCAGCCCTGAACGTTGCCCGGCAGCAAACATCCGAGAGGTGGGCTGCAGCTTGTCTGCAGGTCCGTGGCTGCTGCGGCCGGGTTGGGTTTGCCGGTTTCGAGTGGAGGAAAGAGGCCAGCAGGGCCAGGCTGCGTGTCCCCCAGCAGCCCTCTTGCAGGGCATCCTGGCCTTGTTTTTAACCTTAACCCCTACACTAAAAATTTAGAAATTCATCATTTTTCCCTTTGATGCCACAAAACATGGTGTGAGGAAAGGTGCTCAGGACTGAAGGACAGCGTGTGTGAGGCACACACACTGAGATCAGACGGCACAGGCCTGGGAAGAGGTGGGCTTGCTGATGGGAGATGAGGTGGAGACGCGCGGGAGACTGGCAGGACGAAAGCGGGGCTCTGGTGATCCGAAACCCTGTCCGCAGGCGTGGAAAGGAGGGTGTAGGCACAGCCTAGCTGCAGCAGCGGGGACCAGAGGAGAGGCACACGGCAGGTGGGAGATGAACCACGCTGCCATGTGCCTCCCCTCTGGCACACTGGTGTCGCTTAGGAGACACCCCAAGAGCCGTTAGGGTCCATGTGGCACCCCCGGGTCATCTGTGAGGCTGCTGGGAACCCAGCATTGGAGCCACGTGTCCTCAAAGAACCAGAATTAGGGCCTCAGAAGCCTCCACCGCAGCCTTGGTGGTTTGCTTTGAGCTGTGGCAGCTCCAAGCCCAGGGTTGGGGGCAGGACCCACAGGCTCCCCAACAGGAGGGTCAGCCTGTTCCCCCCACCCTCACCCCCAGCATTGTCCACTCTACTCAGACCTCCCAGTCCAGACAGTCCCTAGAGATACTGGCCCCAAATGGCTGCCACATCCGCCAGGGCTGAGGTCATGCCTTCCTTGCCTGCACAGCCTGGTCTCAGCTCCCAAGGGCTAGAGATCACGACAGGGCTGACAGCCAGGGCTGTGGAAGAGTCCTGCCCGCAGTGTGGCTCAGCTGAGACCGTCGGTGGACACAGGGGCCATCCTTCAGCCTGACGGCTGCACCCAGAACCGAGGGCCCTCAGGAAGGAAGGGGAGGGCGATCATGCCCAGGGTCAGCGAGTGGGCCTGAGGTTGAGCCCCTCCTCTGCCTTCACCGTGGGGAAGGGCTGCCAGGTAGATGGTCACCGGAGCAGCCCCTGTGGAATGAGACTGCACTGGGCCTGCTGCCTGCACACACCAGAAAACCACACTGCAGGGGTTTACAAAGGACAAGAGTTTATTTCTCTGCTGAGTACAAAGTCCAGAGAAGGCAGAAGTTCCGCACCGGTGGTCAAGGTCTCAGGGAGCCAGACTCCCCTGCCTGCTCCATCGAGGTATAAGCCTCTCTCCTCAAGGTCACTTTCCAGGGTCCAAGTTGCCACCAAAATCTGGGATGAGTGACCAGGAAGCAGGGGGCCGAGCAAAAGGGCAGAGCTCCTGACTGTTACATGCTCTGTGTCCCTGTCATCATCCAGAACGCAGGTTCATGTCTGCACCAGATGCAGGAAGCTGGGACACACAGTCTTATTTAGCCAGGCACCCCCCGCCAAAAGAACCCCCGATACCAGGAGACAACCGCAGTATCCGCAGTGACTGTGCTGGGCAGGCTGCCTCATAGAGGAAGTAACCCCCCCCGCCCATGCCTTCATTGTACACCTGGGCTGATGAGACCCCGCCTCAGCCAGGAAGACCCGGGTGTGGCCACTCTGCTGGTCTGTAGCCAAACCCCAGGGTCCACTTCCCCACCCCACCCCCGCCAGAGGGCCCTAGCCCTGGGCCTGCAAGGACTCAGAAAAGCAAAACAAACTGGACAGTTTCTGGGCAAATTCCAACCCCAAATCTTTAGCCCGGCACTTGAGAGGAAGCCAAGGTCACCCCAGTCAGGTGACCTTGGGGGACCCCTGGGCCCAGACTCACAAAGCAGCAGAAAGACTGAGGCAGAGACAGCCCAGCAAAATGGGGGAGGGAGCCAAGGTCAGCACCTCCAGGGGAAGGCTGGAAGGCAGGTCCCAGGCACTCACAGACCGGGAATGACCACACAGGCAGGTGGAGGAGGGGCCAGCCCCGCCTGCCTGGGCTGGACTCAACCCCAGCTCCGCTGAACTCAGTCCGGTCCTCAAACACAGAGGTGGTGTCCTAAGGCCCCAGGGCACTCAGACTTGACCATTGTGGGGCCAGAGCCTGGGAACAACAGCAGGGGACCAGGGTGGGGGTGGGGGTGGAGGGTTCCAAAAGTCTAGCCCACGGCTAGACTGCCAGCTGGGACAGTCAACTCCTGCGGCTCCATCTGAGGGACACCCCACACCAGCTGCTGTTCAGTTCACCTCTGGGGACCAGTGCAATGCTCATGGCATGAGCTAGCAAGGCCCCCCTGGGACCCGCACACCCACCACACAGATTGGTCAGTGTGAAGGTGAGTGCCACCCACCCTCATAGACACCCCGCTGTCTGTGCTAGGGGTCCGAGCTACACCTGCAGACAGCCCATCCTGGCTTGAGAGAGGCTAAACTCCACCCCTTTCTGCATCAAGGAGAAGACCCACAGGGGTGCCACGAGGTACCCCCAACACCAAGGTCAGGGTTAGGTTATTCACCTGACTCCTCAGCTGAAGCCAGCAGGCCAAGTATACAGTGTCCACTCTCCAGACACAAGGCCCCATTCCCTGAACCCTAGCTCAGGCCTGACCCCAAGCTCCTGAAGTCCCTCTCCCTTCCCCAGGAGAGGGCAGGGCACCCTAAGGAGGGTTCAGGGTAAAGGTGGGCCAGGAGGCTGCCCGAGGAGGGGCATCAGGATGGCAGATCCCCACAGGTCCCGCAGGAGAGACAGCCAGGAGGCAGCACAGCACTGCGCTGAGTCCCATCGTGCCTGACGGGCACACGTGGCCTGGGCTCCATGCTGGTGGCACTGAAGCTGGGGTCAGGCCCGGGGAGCGGGGGCCCAGCCTTCCTTCCTCAACACACAGGGTTGCCCAGGCCCCACTCCTGGGGCCCAGCCCACACCCCACGGGTGCCAGCATGAGAGGCCTCCAAGGTCGGAGAAGCCCCAAGTCCACTGGCTGCAGATGGCCAGAGCAGGCCTGGGGCCACAGTGGCTCACCCCGTGATGGGGCACACCTGCCCCCTTCCTTGGCCACGCCCTCCCTGTGCCCTGCCCCAGGGTGGGCAGCTCAGATATAGTGATACCTGGTGCGCCTGACCTCCCTGGGGCAGAAATGGACATGGGGTTCCAGGCATGAAAACCAGCACGAGCCCCCAAGCCCATCACTCAGTGGCCCCTGGGGCCTGCAGCCCCTCCTTTGGGCAGTCTGTGTCTCTCAGGGTCAGGGGGTGCTCAGGACCTGAAGCCCCCACACCGCAGAAACACAGAGCCAGGGAGGCCTCCCCACAACTACAGACCTCACAGCTGGCTGGCTCTTTCAGATCCAGCCTGGCTCCCGAGACAGACAGGCCAGCACCTCCCCCTGGGCACCTCCTCCTCCAAGGCTCCTTTGGGGGTTGCAGGCATTCACCCCTGCAGACAGGAGTCAGTCCCCTTTGACCCACCCCCTCCTCTAATGCCTCTCCCAGGGTCACCGATACATTACAACTGCCCTGACCCCACCCAAACCCCTTTCTTCTGCTTGGCTGGACCATGCCTGCCCTTGGCAGAGTCTGTCAGCAGTGGGCAGACATGCTTCCTTGACATGCTTTACAAGTGGATGCAAATGCCTGCTCAAAGCTCCTGTGTGGCCCTCATGACCTCCAACACAACCGAGGCACTCCCTGGCCCTTTCAGTGTGCAGGGTACCAACCTGCAAGGGCAGGCACTGCAGAGGCCGCCAGGCCCATAGCAGATAAAGGCAGGGGGACAGTATGCCTTGATGGGGGCATGCTCCTCAAAGTGAGTGGAGCCCTACATTATCAGCAGGTGGGCCTCGACCCCGGGGGTTAAGGAAGAGGGGCTCAGGACACTGGCCACGGCCACAGGATGCCTACGGTCTGGAGCTCCAGGCCTGGGGCTAGCTGCCCAGGGCCCTGACCAGGGAAGCCCTGCCCACCCCATCCATCAAACCTACACCAACCACCTCCTGAGGTCCCCAAAGGCCACAGCTCCCGGGCCTTCAATCTCTGTGGCCTCAGCAAGCTGGCACTGGGGGCTGGGTGGAAAGGAACCCAGGACTCCTGGAAGGCTGGAGTTGGGGGACCTCCAGAGTTTTATTTTCTCATGTTCCTTCCAAACACGTCGTGCTGAGTCTCAAAAGGGCAAAAGCCAAGATGCTCAAAATTTTAAAGCTCAACAGCTGATAATACACTTGATAATGAAATCAACAATATTTAGAAACAAATTGGATTAAATTCATAAGTGAATAAATCATGCTTTTACATTTAATATAAAATGTGTTAAAAAAAATTTACTTGCATGCCAAATTCTATTACTCTAGAGCATTAACAACAACAACAACAAAAAACCCAGATTCCAGATGGCTGTGCCTCCACCCTCCTTCTGCCATGGTGGTGATCACGGGCTTGCCCTATCCCCACTTTGGGTGTCACTGTGTCCCTGGGCAAAGGCTCTGGATTCCAAACCTTCCCGGCACACATTGACGTGGCACTGAATATGGGGCTCTGCCACGCTGCTGTGGCTTCCTTATACACTTCGGGTGCTGCAGGCCTGATCCACCAAGGCCACCCCCACCCCCCCACAACACTGACCCTCTGGGCCTCTTCACTGGTGCAGGGCCTGAGCCACACTTCTGTCCCACATAAGCCTCCATCAGTGGCCATGGCAGCTGTGACAGTGATGCAGAAATAAGTACCCCCCTCCCCAAATCTAAATGCAGAGGGGAACAGGGACCCAGACTGACTGCCAACTCCCACCTCCCAGGTATGCTGGTGCCAAGGCAGAGGACACAAAAGGCAGGCTGCCCACCCCCACCCTCCGCCCCCGGAACTGTCTTCCATCCCCAACTCCTCAGATGCCCCTCAGCCCAGGCTAGTTTTACGGGCACACTTGACACCTTGGACAGGGCCAGAGGAACTGGATGAATGGAAGGGGCCACCATCCACTGGCTGAGAAAACTATATGGAGAAGAAAGCAATGACTCGAAGACTTCAATCACAAATCAACCCATCCATCCGGAGCCACCAAGCCCCATGCTGGTCTGTCCTGTCCTTTCCCCTGATATTTGATCCATCTCCAAGCTACACTGTTTCCTTCCCCCACAAGAGGGCCTTGAATCTGTTCCCTTCTCTTCCTTGCGGCACCTACCATTTCACACGCCCGTCTAGAGTGGGAGCGCACCTTCTTCTCCCCCCACTAACAGTCACGAAACGTTGACTGCCTGCCAGGCGCAGCTCGGAGAGGGGAGAGACACAGAGGTAAACAAACCCGCAAGCCCTGGCCCGCTCAGCGCCAGGTTTTACTCCGACAGCCTCCTGCCTGGTCCTGGGCCTCTAACCCTCAGCTTCCTGCCTTTGCCAGAAGGCCCTGACAGTGCAGGATGAAGCCTTGGCGCCGTATGTTGCACAGGTTCTCTGTTCCTCCAAACGCTAAACTCCACCTTCCTAGTCCCGGTTTCTTCCAAGAAGCCTTCGCACCATTTGTTCCTTCTGCCGAGCATGAAGGTAGGCCTCAGCGGCCTCAGGCCTTGTTCTACTGCAGGCCTCAGCGGCAGGGTCAGCTCCTCGGAGGCGCGTTCCCTTCTGCACCCTGTCTTCCACCCTGCCTTCTGCAGCCCGCTCGTTCCGGCTACACTACCCCCTGCCTTGTCCTCCCGGTACAATTCCGCTGGCACAGAATCTGCGCATACAGGGTCACCCCTCACGCCATGAGCGGTAATTGCACGAACCCATCCCCGCAACTGCCCTGCTCGCGAAGCCGCCTCCGCCCTACGAGTGCCCACGGCAAGCCGCCAGAGCGTGCAGCGCCTGCGCACTCTTCCTCCAACCCCGCCGCCGGGCCGCCCGGGACCCTCCACGAAGCAGCGGGGTCCGGAGCCCAGCGACCCGGGACGCCGCCAGGCCCGCAGCACGGCCGGTGCGCACGCTCACGGAGAGGGGCGGGCCCGCGGCCGCCTTAACCCTCTCCGCGCCAGCCAGCGAACTGCCCGCACGAACCAGCCCTCCCAGCCGCAGAGAGCTGCCGGCTTGATGGCCCCACGAGGCGTGCAGCCCGCCCGGGGCAGCCCTGGCCGACCCTCCGGAGTAAGCGCCCCGACGCGTCTCTTCCCAAACAGGCCTTGGCCCTTTAACATTCTCGCTCGCGCCCATTGGCCGAGGGGCTCGACGTCATCGCTGCGCGCCGGACGACCGCGCCTTCCCGCTCCCTAATCCTGACGCCAGAGCTGCGCCGCCCTCTGAGGCTGAGAAGAGCGGGAGGAGGTCGCGGCGGCGGGAAGATGTAAGTAGCGGGAATCCAACCCCATCCGAGCTTGGGGGCCCGCCCGCCAGGTTCGGCGGGGCGCATCGTGGAGCCGGCCCGCTCCCTGGCCACGCGGTGGTGACGGCGGGGCCTGTGGCCTCGCTCCTGGTTTGAGAAGAAAGAGTGTGGCCCGGGGCGGGCTGAGTGGGAGGCGCCGAAGCTGCGGCCCGGAAGTGGTCGGGGCCGCGGCGGGCGGAAGGGCGCCCTCGTTTCCTCGGCTCTGCAGTGGGATCAGTGAGGCCCGCGGGATTCGGAGCGGCCGGGAACTCGGCCTCCGCCGTCCGGGCCCTCTCACCGGGCTGGAGACCCAGGCCCGCAACGCCGGGCCCTGCCCTGGAAGCGCCCGCGGCCCGGCTCCTGGACTGGGGAGTTGTGAGTGAACGCGGACGCGGGGCGCCGAGGTCGCGTGCGGGGCCGGGGCCGGTGGGTACGAGATGCTTTTTGGGGTGCCCTGGGTGACCGACTGACCCTCCCTTTGAAGCCATTAATTTCAAACATCGACTCCACGAACGTCTGCGGGGTTCCTGTGTGCCGTTCCCAGTGCTAGCCCTTGGGGATACGGCCCCTAATGTCTTGGAGCCCAGTTTGACGGGTAACCCCAAAAGAGAGGATACGGAAAGGTTAAATTGACGGAGCAGAGGCGTGGCCTTTTCCAGTCTCTCATAAATTGTACCTGAAATTTACTTTTAAATAGAGAAGGTGCTCCGAAGATGTGAGCTGAAATGCCATGTACTCGAGATATAACTAATTGTTCTCTCCTATTTTTGGCTGTTGGACGCGCACCTTTCCAGAGGATGGGGGAGGTAACCACGGTCCTGTGACCTGAACTTGTGTAAATAGAATCAACCTTTGCTTTCTAGCTCTCTGGCCACACCCAGAAAAGCCTTCCCTTACTCTGTGATCTTGAGTTTTAAGAATAAACGGTGGTGCTTGTTTTCACAAACTACCAAGAGCACATCTTTAGGACTGGGGTGGGGCCCTGGAATATGTATTCTAGGTCAGCTGTGTAATAAGGTAGCCTCTGACCACACGTAGCTACTGAGTACTTGAAATGTACCTAGTTCAAATTGATGTGTTTAAAAAGCTTAGCATGGGGAAGCATGGATATTTTATTAATCATTTTGTATGCTGATTGGTGAAAAGACTGTTCGGGGTGTAGTGTGTCAGATAAATACATTACTCACAGTTAACTTTATCTGTTAACTAATGCTTTTTTGCAACGTGGCTCCAAGAAAATTTTAGAGTACTCTTGTAGCTGGCTCTCTCTCTATTGGACAGTGCTACTCTCGGTGATCATAATGGGGGCAGTCCAGGGACCCCTGCTGATCATTCAGAGGTTGTGTGACTTCAGAGCCAAGAGTTTGCCTCAGAGAAAAGCCTCCAAAGCCTTTCTCCTAATATTAGCTAACATCTGTTGAGCCTTAACTAGATCCTCAAGACTCTTTTATCCGTTAATTTGGTTTATATTGTTGACAGCTATGAAGTGTAGGAACTGTCTGTCTCTCCTTAATGCTGATGAGAAATTGAGGCTCAGAATGATTAAGGGATTGATAGAAAGACACAACAAAGCCTTGAATCAGACCCCCAAGCAGGGGGACTTCAGACTCTTAAGCACTGAATTATATTCAGTGATTGTCCAAGCAAGCATGCTAACCGTTACAATGTGGCTGAGTGTTACAGACAGGTTACTGAGTGTCTGTAGTGCCTTTTTTTTTTTTTTTTTTTTTTTAAATTTTGGCTTCTTTTTTTGTATATGCCCTCTCATTTTAAGACATAATGTCTAAAAAGACTTTATAGCCCTGGAAAAGAACAGCACAGGTAATACTCTCTTTTGCACTCTCATTTGTTTGTCCACAGCTGGGCACTCTTTCTTGAGTCAGAATGTTTATCCAGCATTTTGGCAGCACTGCGCACATGAAAACAGGATCCCGATTGGTGGGCTGTGTCCAGGTTACTTACAGGAAGGTGAGATAGGAGTAGTTGAGGCTAACATTCTGAGATCTTTGCTTCCACAACTCAAATTGCGCAAAACCTCACTGGAAATACTTAAAGCCAACAGCCCCAGGAAACAGAGCACATAATGAATTAATAGTTTGTTCTTGAGTAGTATTTACTGATGACCTTTTACTGAGTACGTGCTGCAGCCCTGGAACTTAGCTAAACCCTTACATGTGGTGAATGCATCCATTTCCAAAAATGTGAGCACACAGAAAAGCTGAAAAAATTGAGTGCACCAAATAGTCAGAGAACCACCACCTAGATTCTACAGGTTACATTTCTGTTATGTTTTGTCTCACTTTACTACTTTTTAAATGTTCATGGGGGATGTTTCATTTGTTATTAAATGTTTTGATACTGGTACCAGTCACTTGAAATGGTTTTTGCTTCCAGTCATAATATCTATCCAATGTATCCTGCAAAGATTCCAGCAGTGAAGCGAGGTCGAATCCTGTCACTTAGGGTTTTCTCTGCTCTGCCTGCAAATGTGCTCCTGTAGTGTCTCTAAAGGACTGTAGAGGGCTCACCGTAAAACTGGTGAGAAATGGGCGTTGTACTACCTATCAAAGAACAGGACCCCACCACCCACACCATTGCTTAAGAAAAAGACAAGCTGAGCAGGTTCTTCACCTGCCTCCTGTGGGGGCAGGATCCCCTGAGGAAATGGACCCGGCCCAGGTGTTCCTGGCTTGGTAGATGCACACTGCTGACTGTGTTCCTTGTTGCCTGCTCCTAATGCTCAGCTTTTGACTGCAAAGTAGATTTGTTGCCTTGCCAATTTACTCTGTGAATCCTTTTATCTTGTTATTAGGCTGCACTTTGGCGTAAATTGCAATCGATTAGGGATCGTTTCTCAGACTCAAGTTAGACGTGAGAGTTCAGATAAGTGAGGCCGCCATTGCTGCTTTGAACACCTCAGAAGGGGAGAATGGATTTATCAGGAGTGAAAAAGAAGAGCTTGCTAGGAGTCAAAGAAAATAATAAAAAGTCCAGCACTAGGTAATCCTTCTGTCAGATTTTTCTAGTGCTACTTTGGGGGTGCTCGTTGCTAGGGACCCTCAGAAAGGGGGACATTGGAAATATCTTGAATTTTACAGTGAAAGTGTCCTAAGCCACAAACCATTTTGCTCTGTGGTGGTCTGGGGTTTCTGTAGCCCTTTGCATCCCCTTTTGGGTTGTGCTGTGGTTTCAGGGTTCAGCCCAAGGGGCATGTCATCTCACACTCTCCCTCACTGTCCAGGGCGCCTTCTCCCACCAAACGCAAAGACCGCTCTGATGAGAAGTCCAAGGACCGCTCTAAAGATAAAGGGGCCACTAAGGAGTCGAGCGAGAAGGATCGAGGCAGGGATAAGACTCGGAAGAGGCGCAGCGCTTCCAGCGGGAGCAGCAGCACCAGGTGGGGCTGGCAGGTCAGGGCCTTACTTCCAAGGCCATGGCCCTCTTCTTTCCCAAAGAGCCTGCAGAGTGTTCTTTCTTTTTATTGATAAACAAAGCACTCAGATTACTAATTTATGGCAGACTGGTCTGGGCTTTGCTCTGGTCATACAGAGGACGGTGTTGGTATGGGTTTTTTTTTCTTTTTTGGAGGCATTAGGAATGCAATGTCTTGAGTTACGCTTTTCTCTCGAGTGCTTTTGATTTGGAGTTGTGGTTGGATCATCCTAGCCTGGCTCTTTCCTTTTCCTTCTGTTGAAAACCAGCCTGTGTCAGTCGGTAGCTGCCTTCCAAGCTGAGCCGGGGGCTCTGACTTGCCAGACTGCTCCTTTTCCTCCCAGTAGGCAAGGCTTCTGTGTAGGTAGGAAGCAGTCCTGTCACTGCACGGTGCATACGCTGTTTCTGTCCCTGCGAGGGCTTTGTTAGGATGGGGCTGGAGGGTGTCGGTGGGCGCTGGGGAAAGCCTTGAGGCTTGAGAACACGAGCCCAGTGGTTCCTCTTGACTTGTCTGCGGTGAGGCAGCACTGCTCCCGCTGGTGACCCCTTCCTCTCGCCCCTCAGGTCCCGGTCCAGCTCTACCTCCAGCTCAGGCTCCAGCACCAGCACGGGCTCCAGCAGCGGCTCCAGCTCGTCTTCGGCTTCAAGCCGCTCGGGAAGTTCCAGCACGTCTCGCAGCTCCAGCTCCAGCAGCTCCTCGGGCTCCCCGAGCCCTTCTCGGCGCAGACACGACAACAGGCGGCGTTCCCGCTCCAAGTGAGCCCCCTTCCAGCCCCTCTTCTCCACGGGGGACTGGTCAGTTCAGGGGATTGCCTCCAAAACTCATGAGTTATCTGGGACCTAAATTTACAGACTGGGGCTGTAAGGTTACCATTAGTTATTACCAAAGTAGACCAAAAAAGGAGTTTCACTGTCTTAATAGGATTCTGTATTTTTCAATTAGGTCCAAACCACCCAAAAGAGATGAAAAGGAAAGGAAAAGGCGGAGCCCTTCCCCTAAACCCACCAAAGTACACATTGGGCGGCTCACCAGGAATGTGACCAAGGTGAGGAATCCTGCTTCTATTCAGTGGACATTGGGGTGATTCTTGCAGATGTTTAAAATGGAAAATGAGAAGCCCGCCTCTGCCAGAAGGTAAACGTAGAATGCAGGATTTCTGAGGGCTGAGTTGGTGGCATGTGACCAAGTAGAGCACTGGTTACTTCTTTTAACGGAATATATTTTGTGTGTGCTTAGGGTGCTGAGGGTGTGGTCATTGTGTGGCAAGTTCTCTGACTTCTACACAAGTGATGGGAGGGTGAGCCCAAGTGACCCTTCTTCCTCCCTAGGATCACATCATGGAGATATTCTCCACCTATGGGAAAATTAAAATGATTGACATGCCTGTAGAAAGGATGCACCCCCATTTGTCTAAAGGCTACGCCTATGTGGAGTTTGAGAATCCAGACGAGGCTGAGAAGGCGCTGAAGCACATGGACGGAGGTAAGTCCAGCCCTGCTCTGACCTGTCCCAGACCAGCTGTCCACCATACCTGGTGTGATGAGAACTGATTTCCAGTCTGGCTGCATGTGAGAATTTCCTTGGAGCTCTGTCAAGATTCCAGTTCTTACTCAGTGGGTGTGTGTTTACCAAAAACATGTTTTACAGAGCCTTATTCTTGAAAAAGTATTCACCAAATATGAATATATTAACATTTTAATAATATTTCAATCTGTTAAAACTTAAGGATCAAATGAAGTTTTTTTTTTCTTCACAAAGTATTTGACTACAATGAAACATTTTTATATGGGAATGTTTTCTTTAATCTTGAGTTACTTTCTGTATTGCTAAAACTTAGCATTTTTAAGATAACTTTCTAAATCCACAAATTTTACCTCTTTCCTAAAATGCATCTTAACTGTTGATGACGTTTACAGCCACTTTGTATTGGCTTTGACAACCTTTGAAGGACTGTGAACATCTGTCAGTCGTTTTGCAACTCGAATAGGCAGCATTTTAAGGAATGTGGGTTTCCCTGGGCCCTTGCTGCTTCTGTCCTTCAGGCAGCTGAGCTGAGCCAGGACTGCCCGAGCCCCACATGGGCTGCCAGGCCGAGTAGGGAGAAGAGTCTGAACCCCTGAGAACCTTGGTATCCTTGGAGGCCCTTACATGTTTGAAAGATAATTGCCCTTGAACCCTGGTAGAGTTTGTATAGTACAAAATTTTCCTTGGTACTTCTAAGTCTTTCCATCTCCTTAAATCCCCCTGGAGTGTTTTTAGGAGTTCAGCATAAACTGGGAGCCGTCACTCTGCAGGCATCAGCTCTTAACTTTGTGAGTCATGCCTTTGTTTTAGAGACTGTCAGTCTTGTGTTTGATGGAGTCTGAGCACTTGCTAAAAATTTAGGAGGCTTAGACACATTCAGGATGTGTGTGATGATAAATATTCCACCTTGTCTTAAGATTCTGGTAGGACTTTTTCTCTGTCTTCTTGTATTGTGCTGAATGGAACCACTCAGTCTCCAGAAAAAAATGGAAGGGCTTGGTTTTTACTGGCAGGTAGCTAGAGGATAAGAGAAGGCAATGGAACCCCACTCCAGTACTCTCGCCTGGAAAATCCCATGGACGGAGGAGCCTGGTGGGCTGCTGTCTGTGGGATCGCACAGAGTCGGACACGACTGAAGCAATTTAGCAGCAGCAGCTAGAGGATGACTTTTCTCCTTTTTTTCTCTTTGTTTTTTTTTTTCTTTGTTGTTACACAGTCAGTACCCATGTAATACCTAACCAGGAATAGCTTTTGGCCTGGGCTTCCCTGGTGGCTCAGACAGTACAGCATCTGTCTGCAATGCAGGAGACCCGGGTTCGATCCCTGGCTTGGGAAGATCCCCTGGAGAAGGAAATGGCAGCCCACTCCAGTATTCTTGCCTGGAAAATCCCATGGACGGTGGAGCCTGGTAGGCTACCGTCTGTGGGGTTGCAGAGTCGGATGTGAGTGAGCGACTTCACTTTCACTTTCATGGGCCAGGGCCACCTTAGTGGCCTCTCAAGTATGTTCCGAACATAGGTGCACATCTTGGATTTGTACTGACGTGAGTCAGTACCTCAGAAGTTCTCTTGAAAGCAGAAGCTGAGAAGGTAGAAGAGCCTGCCACCCACCCTTTGGGAACACACTAGCTGTGCTTGGTCCCCTGGGATTGTTGGGTCTCTGCCTCAGTTTCCTTCATTCTTTCTCTCCCTGAGACCCTGCAGGTTCATCATGCCCCATTCTGAGCGGCCCCCCCATGCAGTTGTGCGGTTTCATTCACTTGTGTGGCTTAGTACTGGCTGTACACAGACTCCCCCCACCCGCCAGGCACTTTTTGCATACTTTCTTTAGACAGACTTGAAGTCTCCTGAATATCCTGTCCTTTGTTCCCTACCCCAGAAATAGTTCCTTCTTTGTCTAATACAACCCTTCCCCCTTCCCCTCCACCCCCAAATCACACCTCATCCAGACACCTGGTGCCGATCATCCTTCACCTGACCCATTAGCAGGCTCCCGGGATTGTCCCTCCCCGTCATCCCTTGAGTACTTATATTTCACCCCATCTCTGTCCTGCTGAAGCCCGCTCCTCGCTCCTGTCTTCTGCTCTGTTCCCCTTGCTTGCAAGGAGGACGTCCAGGTGCAGCACCAGCTTCCAGCTCAGGGTGGGGGCACAGCCCTCCCCTCGCTTAGCAGGCTCCTCCCTGTTCTCTAGGTGCCGACCTGAACGGGCTTCCCCAGAAGGCTATCCAGCACACCAAGATGGAGTCCTGGGTTAGGGTTCTGCCCCCAGTGGGTCTCCTGAGGAAACCTCCAGTGATAGCGATTATCAGCTTTTTCGCTGTGACCAGAGTGGGTTGTCCTTGTTCCCCCAGGCTCCTTTCTTTCTTGCCCACCAGGGTAGGTGCTTGTTAGATAGGTATTTTGTGACTTTACCCTTTTTTCAATAGGACAAATCGATGGCCAGGAGATCACTGCCACCGCTGTGCTGGCCCCCTGGCCCCGGCCACCCCCCCGGAGATTCAGCCCTCCCAGGAGGATGCTGCCACCTCTTCCTATGTGGCGCAGGTCACCCCCACGGATGAGGAGAAGGTGGGTCGCTCTGGGGTTTCATAGGGGACTGATTAGGACCAGTTTCCCTTTATTGACAAAGTGAGGGGGCAGTGACTTCGGGGCCTTGTCCAGCCCTGCCTGCCCCCTGATGGGGGTGGGAAGCAGCATGGGCACAGGAGGCCTTGGAGGTCCTCGAGTTCCTTCCAGCCCGGGAAGGAAGAGCTGCTCGACTGAGGGATCCGCAGAGGCGCGGCCTCTCCCCACCCTCTGTGAGAAGACCCGAAGGGTCAGAGGAGTAGGGAACAGCCTTGGCAGAGGCCGGGGTTGAGCCGTCCCTCCTCTGCTAGCGCTGGCCAGCTGCACCTCACGGCCCTCCGAGATAGAACCCTTAGTCTCCGGAACGTTTCCGTCTGCCCCAGGCCTTCTGTCGGCACCACCCAGAGGGATCTAGCTGTGTGACTGGCAAGTTAGAGCCATGCCGCTCTGTGTGAAGGCGGCTGCACCCCTGTGGTCATGGGCGTGGGTTTCCGGTCTGACACTGTGTCCTCCTCTCCTCACAGGTCGCGCTCCCCACGCCGTCGCTCGCCCGCGCGCCGTCGGTCCCGTTCGCCTGGGCGCCGCCGCCACCGCAGCCGCTCCAGCTCCAACTCCTCCCGATAGGCAGGGCCCGGAGCTCCGCTCCTGCGACTCCCTCCCACCGCTCTAGTTGGTTTCCAGAGGGGTCACAGGGAAGAAATCCCTCCCTCGGGGCAGGCTTCAGGGTGGGGGCAGCGTCTCCCTAGCGGCGGGGTTCCAGCGGCAGGAGTGTTGTGGGTCTGGGGTCGTGCTTGTAAAGATGCTCTCCAGTTTTCTAGCTAGAGCAATTCCACGTTTCTAGTTCCTGAGAGTCAGTTTAGTGGCAGAGCCAGCAGGGGTGAGCAGGGGACTCCAGGTGGGGGGATAGCCCCAGCCGGGGAGCCCATTTTCCCATTCCACAGGTGACCTGGGGCCGGCCTCGGGGTCCCACAGGAAAGGCATGCTTTTAGGCAACTGCTATTCCTGTTAGCCTGGCCCAGCCTGAGTCCTCTTCTAACCTCTAGGGTCAAATACCACCCCCACCCCCATCATCTGCCCAGAATGGTTCTTTACACACGTAGCCGTGTGCAAGGACACACACACAGACCCCTCTTTCTGAAATTGTTGAGAGCCAGCTCTGCCAGGTCATCACAGAACCCCACCCCCACCCCAACTCCACTGTGTTGGTATTCTTGGTGGTCTTGCTGGTTACCTTGGCAACATGTACATTGCTTTTTCAGCTTTTATTGTACAGTCAGTACTATAAATTTTGAGTTTTGTAACTTTGTAGCATTTTAGATGATGTTGTGTTTGTACTTTGTTGTGTAGATTAAAAGAACTGTGTTGAATAAACCTAGGATTAGAGTGCAATGTCTGCCGGGTTCACTGCCTCCTTCCTGCCCCTTGCCCCCCAAGGCCGCATCAGTCGTGAGGGAATTAAACACAATTGCCTAAAATAAATGTTTGGTTTCATTTCCAAAGTCATAGCTGCAAAACACGTTAACCAGGAAAACTTTGAAAGTGTTTTATCTTAGTTCCCTGGCCAGGATCCTACCTCCTGCCTTGGGAGCACAGTCTTAACCACTGGACCACCAGGGGAGTTAGCAACTGTGTGTTCCAGGAGCCTTGAATTCTGCCCGACCAAAAAGATGGATCTCATTCACTGCTGTGTTCGATGGCCATGGAAAAATTTCCCCACCTCAAAAACGAGTTTGTTATAATCCCTTGCCCCTTACTGTGCCAGCGTTTTCAAACCGAATGCCAGCACAGTGTGTGTTCAGCAGGATTGAGGGCAAAGGGAAGCGGTCGCCTCGCCCTCCCCCAGGAGGAGCCCCGGTGAAATGAGCTGCATCTTGAGAAGGTGAAAGTTGAGTTCTCTGTCACCGGGCTGTTCTGCCCCAGGCTAAGCTAGCAGCTGCAAGTCCGGTCGCCAGCAGGAAGTGGCGCTCCAGTGCCCACGCTCTGCGGGGTGGCAGGAGCCAGGTCCCCGCAGGCCCTGGCCGCCGCTGAGCGCAAACCCCTGGCTCCGTGACTTACGTGCAGTCCAATCTGCCCAGACGTCCTGTTCCCCGGAGCCCGAGGCTCCGCCCTGGAGGAGCGGCCCGGGCCCCGGGGGCGGGGCGGACTGCAAGATCACACCCCGGCGCCGCGACCTGCCCATTCTCGGCCAAGATGGCGCTGGCGTCGGGAGTGCGCTTTGCCGAACGCGCCCTGCTCCGTCCGTGTGCGTGACCGGCGCGGGGCGCGGGGCCGCGGGGGAGTGGGGGCTCCGGGCGCGCGGGATAAACAATCTCTCGCCTACCTCCGCAGGGGCGCTGCTCCGGGGCACGACACTTGGGCGCACGGAGCCGGCGGCCGGCGGCGGCGGGGATGGCGCGCGGCGCTTCGGAAGCCAGCGGGTGCTGGTGGAGCCGGACGCGGCCTCAGGTAAGCGCCCCCGAGCGCCCGGCATCCCCGCGGTGGGGAACGGGGCGCAGCCGGCAGCAGAGCGGGCTCCGCGGGGCCCCCGGCTCCGGACCCAGACCTAGAATCCGGACCGAGATAAAACCTGATTTTGAAGTATGTTTCTGTTGAGTTCAAAGCTAAGGGTCATCACCAGTCGAGTTGTTTCACCACGACCGCTACCGCCACCACAAGCCCCCCGCCCCAGTTCATTATGAAGATAAACATGTTTCTGTTTTTAAAGTTTGGGGTATGTGCTATTAACTTGGGAAGCGAAAATAATTGGAAGCATCTTGGAATAACATTTTTAACTTTTTGTTAATACTCCCAGGTGGCACAGAACCCAGCAGATATTTTTTAATTACAGCCAGGATCCACAAGTAAAATCACTCCTACCCACCCCCATCAGAACACCTCTTAAAAGTCTCCAAGGTGGGTAAAAAAAGAGGTAGAAAGAGCACTTTTGAAAGAAAAAGCTGTGCTTTCTCCACCAGAGAGCCCTTCAGAGCTAGGTCCTGAGCGGGCCTGGGGGCAGAGACAGATAGATTTTAAGACAAGCTGTCTAGTGGCCTCCCACCTCCGAGCCTCCTAAATAAATATTGCCGGCTTATCCTGGTAGGAGGTTGAGTTTGACTGAAAGCCAGGCATGGTTCTCATTGCCAGACCCAGGTGGCCTTCAGGCATCTTGAGACTTGGAGGAATTAATGGAGTAAAAGTGCTTTATAAAATGTTTTCATTTAAGTGCCAAAGTGCTATCATGTTGATGTATGGCAGAAACCAACACAATATTGTAAAGCAATTATCCCCCCATTAAAAATAATATTTTCTTAAAAAGTTGATTTTGGATTCTGTTCAACATTCAAGAAACATTTATTTTGTACCCACCCCATGCCAGGGGTGTGATTATTTAACTGGTGATATCGAAGTCCATCTGTTCCCCTTTGGCCTCTACCTTTCCCCCAAGCTCTTAGATACTGTCTCACTAAACAGCAAAGATCCAGAGTCAGCTTCAGAAACTTACCTACGAACCACGTTTGGGGAGCTCACTTCTGAAAATTCGGATTGATTCTTCTGCGTAGGATGACATTTCTGAAGCCCCTAGGGTCTGCCCTTGGGCCAGGCGCTGGGTACAGACAGCCTCAGCCGGGCCAGCAGCCGCGCTGTCCACAGGGGCAGGCCCTTCACTCCCGCTTTTCCTGCTGTTGGCAGAATGTATGTTTAAATGGAGAGTTTTAAGAACATCTGGCCCCTGATATTCTTACCCTTGATCCTTAAACAAGTGTGAACCAGAAGCGCCCACTGGAGTTCCTCCTCACACATCTAGTTCTTAGAGTTGCTCACTTACAATAAGGCCGTCTGCTCCCATGAGGATGTCAGACTTGGTATCTGGGAGAAAATTGGACTGATATCATCGTGAGCTCTTCATTTGTTTTGAACATTGATTTATTTGGAGTGGAGGCCTTGTTTGTGAGGGGAAAAAAAACGTGTCATGTAGGTTGTCTAAAAGTAAAATGCATTTAACCCCCCCAAAAAAGATCAACAAAAATGTGTATGTGAGTGCTCCCAGCAGCATGACTCTCAATAGCCAAAAGGTGGAACTAACTCAAGTGTCCACTGGCCGGTGAATGGATAAGCAGAACCTGCTGTACACAGGTCATGGAAAGTTATTTGACCTTGAGAAGGAATGAACCACTGACACCTGCTACTTCGTGGATGAACCTTGAAAACATTCAGTGAAAGCAGACAGACACAAAAGGTCACATATTTTCTATGATTCCGCTTCCATAAAATGTCCACAGTTGGCAAGTCCATAGGAACAAGAAGGAGATCAGTGATCAGTGATCCCTGGGTCAGGAAGATCCGTGGAGGAGGGCATGGCAACCCATTCCAGAATTCTTGCCTGGAGAACTCTATGGACAAAGGAGCCTGGTGGACTTTGGTCCGTAGGGTCTCAAAGAGTCCGACTTGCCTGAAGTGACTTAGTACACACACAGGGGCTGGGATGGGAGGAATGGTAACTGCCAATGTGTACAGGGTTCCCTTTATTATAAGATACGTGAATCTCACCTCAATTTAAAAACCCAACAGCTGTGTGTCTTCCCATGGCCTTCGCATAGGTGACTGGGGGCACCCATCTTGTGCTGGCAACAAGCTTTGTCCTCTTTGTTTTCAAACTAGGGGTAGCCGTGATGAAGTTGAGGAATCCCCCCGTAAATGCCCTCAGCCTGGAGCTGCTGACGGAGCTGGTCATCAGCCTGGAGAAGCTGGAGAATGACAAGACCTTCCGTGGCGTCATCCTGACTTCCGTGAGTGCTCCTTAGCTTCCCCCAAGGCCCCGAGCTCAGAAAGCCTCCACACACATCACAGGCTGGAGAAAACCCAGGCAGCCCAAGTGCGGGTGCGATTGCAGGCCTTCAGGGGTCATAGTCCTGGGTGTGACTCGAGGGAGCTGGGCTGGGGGCAGCCGGTTCGCCCGCAGGCGGCTGATGCCTCTGTCCCTGACCGCCTCCCAGGCCCACGCAGTTGTGGGGCCAAGCCCTGGGGCAGGCCTCGGTGCTCCATACCCGGGCCTGGATGTAGGTGAGAGCGGGTTCCTTTGGGCAGGGGTGACCTTGAAACCACGCGACTTCACGAAGTCTGGACCCTGTGCGGACTTGGTTTTCAGCAGCTTCCTGGCGCCCAGGCTGGCCCCCGAGACTGTGCTTGTTCCAAGAGCAATGCTCCCCATCCCTCTCCAGGCAGGTCCTAGAGCCGAGGTCTCAGAGGGCAGGCTTTATCCTTCTGAATTCTCCTTGGACCACAAAGTCTTAGTTGCAGGTTTACAACAGTAGGCAGACAACACCGCACCAGACAAAATGCAGCATAAATCATATGACTGACAAGGGCTATGAGAAAGTGAAAACCTCCTGGCAGAAGACTTTATGCCTTGCGGGATCGAAGAGAACAAGCTGGAGAACCAGTTTTCATTTCCTTGCCCAATTGAATGGCAAGGATTAGTAGATAATTATCTGTGGAAGTCAAATGGCTTGTTGACAGATTTTCTTGGTGTTGGTTTCTTTTTTTTTTTTTTTAATTTTATTCTATTTTTTAACTTTACAATATTGTATTGGTTTTGCCATATATCGAAATGAATCCACAGGTATACATATGTTCCCCATCCTGAACTCTCCTCCCTCCTCCCTCCCCATAGCATTCCTCCGGGTCTTGGTGTTGGTTTCTACCTGGAAGGAGGTGTTAACTTCCTATGTGACAAAAAGTATTGGCAGTTGCACAAACCACTCCTTTTCTGCTTAACATTCAGAAAACTAAGATCATGGCATCCGGTCCCATCACTCATGGCAAATAGATGGGGAAAAAATGGTAACAGTGAGAAACTTTATTTTGGGGGACTCCAAAATCACTGCAGATGGTGACTGCAGCCATGAAATTAAAAGACACTTGCTCCTTGGAAGAAAAGCTATGACCAACCTAGACAGCATATTAAAAAGCAGAGACATCACTTTGACAACAAAAGTCCATCTAGTCCTTATCAGGTATAATCTTGGCCAGGGAATCTAGCCTCATTTAGAGTTTTGCTTCTATGAGATGTAAAATCTCAGCCCCAAGTCCTCTTTCTAAAAAAGTACGATAAAAGTCTCCTTTCTCTCCAGATAGCTGCATGGGCATGTAAAACAAGGAAGGCATATTTTGAGTTTGTACATATGTTTATAATTCTTCCCTCACAGTTTTTTTCCATCCCCCCAACTTATATAAAGGCCAAGGAGTGTTAGAGTACAGTTTAAGTTTTTCCCTTTTCAGCCCATCTGCTTTTTTAGATTTCCAGTTTTTAAGGATACGGTCCCGAGGTGTTTCTTTTGGCTTAGAAGAGGATCCTCCCATGTTGAGAAACCTTCGGCCGAGAGCACTCCTAGAAATGAAATCTCGGGTCCCAGAGGCATTTCACCAGGAGGCTTTTGTCAGGAGGGGCTCGAGGGTCCTCCAAATGCCCTTCTCACCTTCTGGAGTGAGAGTCCTCTGCTCTCCCGTCGATTCCTAGCCAGCCATCTCTGGTCCCTCGCGTGAGGGGTTCCCTGGAGGAGCCCTCCCAGCCAGTGCCAGTGTGCCGCCAGGGCTCTCCGGAGGGGGATCTGCTGTCTCTGATGCTCACGTCTTATGATGTAACAGTGTCCCTGATGTGGGGGTGATGTGAGATTGTGCATCTGAAAAGGAAGAAGAACCAGAGATCAAATTGCCAACATCCACTGGATCATGGAAAAAGCAAGAGAGTTCCAGAAAAACATCTATTTCTGCTTTATTGACTATGCCAAAGCCTTTGACTGTGTGCATCACAATAAACTGTGGAAAATTCTGAAAGAGATGGGTATACCAGACCACCTGACCTGCCTCTTGAGAAACCTATATGCAGGTCAGGAAGCAACAGTTAGAACTGGACATGGAACAACAGACCAGTTCCAAATAGGAAAAGGAGTACATCAAGGCTGTATATTGTCACCCTGCTTATTTAACTTATATGCAGAGTACATCATGAGAAACGCTGGACTGGAAGAAGCACAAGCTGGAATCAAGATTGCTGGGAGAAATATCAATAACCTCAGATATGCAGATGACACCACCCTTATGGCAGAAAGTGAAGAGGAACTAAAAAGCCTCTTGATGAAAGTGAAAGTGGAGAGTGAAAAAGTTGGCTTAAAGCTCAACATTCAGAAAACGAAGATCATGGCATCTCGTCCCATCGCTTCATGGGAAATAGATGGGGAAACAGTGGAAAGTGTCAGACTTTATTTTTGGGGGCTCCAAAATCACTGCCGATGGTGACTACAGCCATGAAATTAAAAGACGCTTACTCCTTGGAAGGAAAGTTATGACCAACCTAGATAGCATATTCAAAAGCAGAGAAATTACTTTGCCAACAAAGGTCCATCTAGTCAAGGCTATGGTTTTTCCAGTGGTCATGCATGGATGTGAGAGTTGGACTGTGAAGAAAGCTGAACGCCGAAGAATTGATGCTTTTGAACTGTGGTGTTGGAGAAGACTCTTGAGAGTCCCTTGGACTGCAAGGAGATCCAACCAATCCACTCTGAAGGAGATCAGTCCTGGGTGTTCATTGGAAGGACTGATGCTAAAGCTGAAAGTCCAGTTCTTTGGCCACCTCAAGTGAAGAGTTGACTCACTGGAAAAGATTCAGATGCTGGGAGGGATTGGGGGCAGGAGGAGAACGGGATGACAGAGGATGAGATTGCTGGATGGCATCACTGACTCGATGGACATGAGTCTGAGTGAACTCCGGGAGTTGGTGATGGACGGGGAGGCCTGGCGTGCTGCAGTTTATGGGGTCGCCAAGAGTCGGACACGACTGAGCGACTAAACTGAACTGAAAGCCTAGGAAGTGGGCTGCTTGGAAGTGGCCAGCCCAGTAGGTAGTCACAGTGTCTGGGCTGCTGGGGCCTGGAGGGAAGGAGATCCTGGAGGAACTGGAACTGGGCGCAGTGGGAAATGTCACGGGGCCAGGACCTGAGAGCCTCGAGCTGGGAGTGTTCCCACGGGGTTTTTGGACGTAGAGTAAGAGGAGAGACTGGACAGCGGAAGCACCCCAAGCCCCCTCCCCATCTGTTTGGTGATCGCGATAAAACTGGGGACAGCCTGATGGTCCCGTCTGAGATAGGCAACAGTGAGTTTGGACAGTGTTTCCCATGGAATTTAACACAGCCAATGAACCCAGTTAGCTTTGGATCTCTCTGGGGACGTCAGTTTCGAAGTTAGCTGGACGTCAAAAGAACTATAATTTCAATTTGATATTTGGAAAGTCCACCCAAAATCTCACAATGTTTTAGAATAGATAGATAGAATCGTAGGTTGATAGAATCGAGGTCACTGTGAAACAATTATTTCTTGATCTAAGGTGGAAAACAAAAAGATTGCAAAGGTCATTACAGATCACATAAAGGCACAGAAACTCACACAACCTGATGTCAAAAGCGGCATTCCACGAAAATTTGTTCTCTTATGAGAGACAGAAACCAAATCACGCCTTGCATCAGCCTGCTCTGAATAAAACCCACTTACCCAGTTAAATTGATTTCAACCTTGGAAAGTCCTGACCACATAAAAACTCTCTTCTCCGTGTTTCTCTTCAGCAGACCTTCTGCAACTTTCATTAGCCATACTTTGTCCCTTGCCCTTTCCATTGAGAAATAACTAGCTTTAGGACAGAATCATTCTTTTTCCTTTAACAAACAAAACGTATTTATGCTCCTCATACACCCTTATGAAAACACACACCCAGCTTTCCTTAAGCTGCCATGAAGGGCCTTCTGCACTGGCATTCTGTAGGTTGGCAGAGGCCATCTCAAAGTAGCACCAAACAGCTTCTTTTCTCTTTGACAAGAAGACAGAAGTAGGTCAGCTTACACCTGTTTAGCCATCCGTGTTCTGATTGTTTCATCTTATTTGAAATGGTCCTTGAACCCAGTGAATTCCTTTCATTTTACTTCGTTTTAGTTTTTAAGGTACCAACATTGGGAGGGACTGCTTGAGATGGATGTTTTCAACACAAAACTATTCCTCTAGAGTTTTACCAAAAAGCTCTAATCCCATTTACGCTTACTTAAAAATTTAATCATGTTGGGTTGCTTCCCTGGTGACAAATTTTACAACAGGAACAGTATGCACTTCCTTTCAGTAACCCTAGGTACAGTGAAAGTATTGTACTTAACGTGTGTGACGCTAAAGTACAGGTCTGTGTTACTTAAACCCACAGGCCTAAGCCAGCACTAATACCAGAAGTTAATTAAATATTGACTATTTTCCCAGATCACAGGAGCCCAAAATGTATTCTGATGAGCCTCTTCTATGCTTCTGAGAATATATAAGGGCTCAATTGCCTTTAAGCTAATTGAAGACAGCCCATTTACAAGTTAATTTTTACATAAAGACAGAGCCAGAGGCCTCGTAGTTTTCCCGCTTGAATTTAAAATGCCCTCCCCCGACGCTTTTTCCCTTCATTCTGAGGGACACAGATGAATCAGGTAGTTCCTGAGCGCGCAGTCAGCGCAGTTCCATTGCAGAGGCAGAGAAGGGAGAAACGAAAGCTCCTTTCTTTTCTGTTCTTTAAAATCCCACCAAGTAACCCAGGGTTGGAGTCTTAAGCAGTGTTCAAGACATACAGTACAAGGGCTGCCTTTGTATTTCAAGGCCTAAGTCCTCCACCGCGCCCACATAAGCAGGGCAGCTGGACAGACAGAACGACGTAAGATGAAGATACCAATGACAAAAGCTCGTGGATACGGCAAGTTTTCCAGATAAAAAAGGATGGGAGTGCAGGTGTGAGGATCAAGGGAGAGGTAAAACGGGAGGGGCAGAAAAGACTGAAAAAGAGAAAGAACAGGAAAAATCAGTGGGCCTTCCAGGCACTACCCCACATGCGGACTGAACCTCTCACTGTGACTCTCCTGGCAGGGATGGCCCACGAGGCCAGGGTCTGCACGGGTGAGGCTGGCCTCTCTCGCCTCTGCTGGCCACAGGTCAAGGTGCACCATGGGCGGCGAGAGGTCTCACCAGCCGAGAGGAGTGAGGCTGTGGCTGCCCGGTGTGCACTCTCGAAAGGAGAGGACAGAGAGGAGAAGCAGAGAAATGGCAGGAGCGGGGAAAGGACGAGGAGGCGGGGACAGTGTTGCCTAGATGAGGGACCTGAGCCCCCGGGGTCAGGAAGGCAGGCTTCAGGTGGCCACTTGCTGCCCACTGGGAAGCTGCGTTCAGGGTCCCAGAGGTGCCCAGAGCCCCTCCGCAGAAGGGGATGAGCCACACACTGGGGGCCATAAATCTGGTACCGACCAGGGTTCTTGGCCTTGCTCATCCAATAGAAATTGACTAGAGGCCCGACAAGAAATTCAGGCAAGGCTTTACTGGGGCCCCTGCTACAGCGGGGTCGGGGGAGGGAGCGAGAACAGACAGCAGTTTCCCTTGCTCGCTCGCTCCTGACCTCGACCCCCTGCAAAAGAATCACTGAGCTCAGAAGTCGCAGAAACAGGCCAGCCCCCATGCCTTCTGTCTGGCAGAAGTCGCCCCGGCTGGCATCGATGCAGCTGCTTTGCTCGCATCCAGAATAGAATTCTTTGCCTTTGCTTTCCTCCAGTGCCAGGACTGTGGGCCGCACCGTCGGCCCGTCCACTTCGGTGCTGAGAAAGTGTGTTGAATTTGGGGGATGGTGGGGAGGAGGAGCCAGGGGCTTGCGGTGGGAGGAGGTTAAGAAGGAAGGCTGGAAAGCTGGACGGCCGTCCTGCCACATCGTTGGAGCAGGGCGGCTCACCACCCCCAAGATTCCGGCCGGTGAGACAGTAGGACACCCATACCGATGGCCCAGCTTCCCATCCCCAGGGGTGCTTTTTAGAGGCGAGAGTGGTACGCGTTCCACACAAGGCCAGCCTGCAGGTGCTGTGTACACACGGGCACCGTGTGTGTGAGAAGCTCAGGGCGCGTTTACGCCTGCCCTGCGTTTGGCTTCAGTCACTTTGTATGAGGATGTAGGGGATGTTGAGTGTGACCGCCCCTCCTCACGGACACTGGGGGGCGGGGGTGGCTGTCATCTGCAGCGGCGACCGCGATCAGCAACCTCACAGCAGCCTCGGATGCCGGACATGCTCCAGCGAGGGCTTGCGGGAAACCCAGGCACAGGTTCCCCGTGTGACAGCCGGGGGTCCCCTCCTGCCCCGGCCTGCATTCTTCTCTGAGTGCCCAGAACCTGGTGTCCACACTGGGAGCACTGGTCCCCTTCTGTCTTGGTCTGCACCCCCACCCCAGCCTTCGGTCTCATGAGTGATGGCCTATGGCGGAGGGGAGGGGTGTCTTCTTGACCGCTTGCCGCTCCCTCCTCCTCTGCGGGTCTGTGGTTTGCTGGCCCTTTGGGGTTAGCCAAGAACACGTGTCCTCTCTGATGTCAGGAGCCTCCCCGGCCTCTTGACTCCTTTGCCTGGGCCATGTGCACAGGTACACAGGGCCCGCATTTTATGTCCCTGGGGAGCGCCTGGCCCTGCTGCCTGCCCATCCCGTTTGAAGCTGGAAGGGGAAGAATATGGCAGGATGCAGAGGGGACAGGCCAGGGGGTCCCAGCTGAGTTCCAGGAGCCCCCAGCTCAGGGGGCTTGGGGGAGGCATCCTGCTGGTGAGCGTGACTTCAGCTCCTCTGGCCCTCGAGTGCCTGTGCACCCCCGGGGTGGACTCTGACGGTGCCCCCGCCCCCCCAGGACTGCCCCAGGGTCTTCTGCGCCGGCCTGGACCTGACGGAGATATGTGGGAGAAACCCGGCCCACTGCGCTGAGTACTGGAAGGCCATGCAGGAGCTGTGGCTGCGGACGTACCTGTCCAGCCTGGTGCTGGTTGCCGCCATCAACGTGCGTGTTCCTCCTGGGGGCCACCTGGGTTGCTGACTGTGGGCCAGCCCTTGGGGTAGGTGAACGTGGCCCTCCGTTAGAAAGCCCTCAGGGAGGAAGGGGACAGTCAGGGAGGTCTGCAGAGGTCGTCAGCTTGCCGTTACAGACTAGGTGAGAAGAGGGGGCCACATGCTGGGGGTGAGTGTGGGGACGGGAGCCAGGGCCCATGGTCACCTCTGGGGAGCATCGCTTTGGCCTAACCTAAGGCAAGGGTGGGGCAGAGGCCAGGGGCCTGAGCCGGCTGGAGAGGAGGAGGGCCAGGCTTGGGAAGACTTGTGGGGCTGGGCGGCCGGCCACCTCCATGTGGACAGTGGGTGCGAGAGGTGAGGACAGTGGTGGCCCCAGGCCATCTGGAGCAGGAGTGAGGTGACAGCCTAGGCTCCTTGCGTGTTGGCGTCTGAGGGACCAGACAAGAGCAGAGAGGAGAAGCCACTCGCAGCCCCGACATGAGCCTGAGGGAAGAGGGGTGTGCGGGCTGATGGGCGAGCAAGTCCCACTGCGCACACCCCCAGATGGGGTTGGTGCAGCACGGGGAGGGGGCTGGAGGCACCCGGGTGCATGCGCGAGGCCAGCTCTCCGGAGCCCAGCGGTCTGGCTTTCCTTGCAGGGAGCCTGCCCCGCGGGGGGCTGTATCATCGCCCTCTCCTGTGACTGCCGGGTCCTGGCTGACAACCCCAAGTACCGCATAGGGTTGAACGAGACCCTGCTGGGCATCATCGCCCCCTTCTGGTAAGGCCGGGGGCCAGGCCCACCGCCCCCACCCCCTGGCCAGGAGCCCCAAGCCCCAACTCCGAGTTGGTGTCTGTTTCCAGGCTCAAAGACACATACGTGAACACCATCGGGCACCACGCCTCGGAGCAGGCCCTGCAGCTGGGGTCGCTCTTCCCCCCGGCAGAGGCCCTCCAGGTGGGCCTGGTGGACCAGGTGGTGCCAGAGGACCAGGTGCAGAGCACGGCGCTCTCGGAGATGGCCCGGTGGCTGGCTGTTCCAGGTGAGGGGTGGGTGGGGATGCCAGTGGGCCGGCAGAGCCCCCTCCCCTCTCAGCCTGAGGCTCCTCGTAAGACCAGGAGTTCTCAAGCCATACACAGATGAGCCGCTCACAGTAGCAGACTGACTTCATGTCCTGAGGCTGGTGTAACAAGTGACAAGACGGAGAATTGAGGGGTGAGGGCGCTTAGGTGCTTAAAACAAGGGAAATGCGTTCTCGCACAGTCTGGAGGCCAGAGTCTAAAATCAGGGTGTGAGCAGGGCCTTGCTCCCTTCAGAGGCCCTGGGGAGGCACCTTCCTGCCTCTTTCATCTTCAGGGGCTCCAGAGACTCCTGGGCTGAGGCTGCATCACTCCAGCCCCTGTCTGTGTCTTCACACACCTTCTCTACATGTTTCTATATCTCAGACCTCCCGTTCCTTCTAAGGACACCCGTCCCTGGATTTAGGCAATGGTTATTGGGGTTTAGTCACTAAGTCGTGCCCAACTCTCTGCAACTCCACAGACCATAGCCCACCCAGCTCCTCTGTCCACGGGATTTCCCAGTCAAGAATACTGGAGTGGGTTGCCATTTCCTTCTCTAGGGGATCTTCCTAGGTCTCCTAGGGATCAAACCTGGATCTCCTACATGGCAGGCGGTGTCCTGCATTGTGGGCAGATTCTTTACCAACTGAGCCACCAGGGAAGCCCTCCCTGGATTTAGGGCCCATCCTAAATCCAAGATGATCTCATCTTAGTTACCTCTGCAAAAATCTTTTTCCTAATCAGGCTACTTAAACATACCTTTCCGGGGTCCACTATTCAACCTACTACACAGACAACTGGAAACAGCTCTTAGGTTCTACATCTGGCAATAGGAGTGCTTATGTCAACGACAGTAGAAACCAGGGGTCAGCAGACTGTCTGTAAAGGGCCAGGGAGATGTCCGGCTTTGCTGGTCACACGGTCACTGCCATAACCACAGCACCGGAGTGAGGGCTGCGGGTGTGTGAACTAGGAAGTATATCTAGTGTTACTGGAGCAACAAGCCACTGAATTCTGAATTTCAGGTGATTTTTACATGTCACAAAATACTAGCCTTTAAAATGTTTTTCCCACCGTATGTAAAAATGCAACCACCATTCTTAGCTCTTAAGCTGTGGGGGACCAGGTTTGCTGATGCCCAAATACTGCACAGCCAGCCATTAAAGACGTGGTAAAGAATAGTTAGCGACATAGACGATATTCCTGATGATATAGCTGAGGGAAAATAACGGGCTGACAAGGCAGTTTTCACAGTATCATCCTGTGCGTTTTTAAAAGCAGTCGGCAGACAGCAGGGGACGGGTGGTTTTCCTTTTCTTCCCTTTGCTCACTTGAGTTTTCCGCCGGAGTTTCGGCTGGAACCGTCTGGGGCAGCTCAGCAATACCGCTCCCCGGCGCAGAGCCCGGGTCCTCACAGGTGGGCCCCATCTTCTTCAGATCACGCGCGCCAGCTGACCAAGAACATGATGCGAAAGGCCACCGCCGACCGCCTGCTGAGGCAGCGCGACGCCGACACCCAGAACTTTGTCAGCTTCGTCTGCAGAGACTCCATCCAGAAGTCGCTGCAGGCGTACTTGGAGAAGCTCCGACAGAGGAAAGGCTGAGGGCAGCGCTGCCCGCCAGGGTTTTGGCCAAACCCATCCTTGTGGGCACCGTGGCTCTAGAGGACTCAAGTCCGGTCTTTGCCCATTTAAAATTACTTCGAGCTCTTTGTTTTGCCCATCTCCCTAGAAGGCCCTGATCCTCACAGCCATAGTCCCAAGACCTGCTGCCACTCCCAAGTGCCCTTTGTGCCTGGTGGGTGGGCAGGGGCACAGCTGGCAAGCAGTGTCTTGACTTGGGATAAGAAACTGGAAGGTGGGCCCCTCCTGGACCTTGGCAACGTCACCATTGAGCATGTGTGCTGTCTTTTCCCAGAGCAGAATAAAGCCCTCGAGTTTCTCGTTCCTGGCTGGTGGGATGCCTGATTGCTAGAGGCATAAGGCCAGGGAGTTGGTGGGTTCTGATGAGCCCCACAAGAGAAGGGAATGGGAAAAGACCTTGGGCCACCGTGTTTGGATGGAAAACCTGCACAAATTTCCGAGAAACTGGGTAACTTGGAGAGAAAGGAGGGAGGCACTTTACATTGCAAGTGTCCTAAATGTTATTTCAGAAAGATCTAGCAAGAAAAGGTTGTCCAAACTCTTTGGAAACAAAGGTTTTACTCTCCAGTATAATTCAGGCCAATTAAATCTTGCCAAAGGTGAGATGCTTCAAAAACCAGCAACCTCATCAGGTCCCTGTCAATTACACTGTGTACCCCAGTTCTGCTTGTCCCCCACCCTTGGGATGGGCTTACCCCAAGTGCAGGCTTCCCTGGCAAGCCTCTGCCCCGTGCAAGGCTCCTGAGGAGGAAGCTACCAGGAAGGCACTTTTGAAGGGGCTGTACCACAGTGAGTTGTTGGGGTTCTATGGGCGGGACCCTAACCCAGCCTGCCTGCTCACCAGTGAGGGGGGTCTCCCCAAGTCCCAGGGCCGCCAACCAGCTGGGGGCAGGGGGACAGCCTTCCTGAGCTCCCCCCGCCAGCTGCAGTGCTGGGTGGGACAGGACCCTCGTACCCACAAGTGCTGCTAGAGGCCTGCAGACCTGGGAACCGAGGCTGGAGGAGGATCACTGAGGATTGGGAGGTTGACCTTGCACATCCACACGACGTGTGTGTGAGAGCACTTACCCATGTGCACTCAGTTCAGGTGCTTGGAAGCACTTAGTTTACACAAAGAGCAAGAAGTTTCCGGCAGTGGGCACAGGCACTGTCTTCCGGAGCCAGCCAGGTCTGGAAGTGGTCGGTTCCCAGCAGAAAAATGTGTGGGCAGGCCAGGCTGTCCTTGTCCCCTAGGTGGGCTGGGAGGAGGGATCCACTGGGTGGCAGGACCAAGGTCTGTGTCCCAGAAGGGCTGAGCCCTAAGAAGGGACCTGGAGGAGTCAGAGCCCACACGTGTGTGGAGCCCTGGCTGAGTGTGAGCTGTTTATCGAGCTCAGCTGCATGCCCAGCATGCTGGAAGATGTTTCTCATAACCTTATGAGGTAGGTGGTGGCAGCCCATTTCATAGATGGGGAAATGGGCTCCGAGTGGTCCCATCACTTGTCCAGGCCCAGCTGCCCCTGCCCTGCAGCCTCGCTGGGGGTTGGCTGGCCATGCTGGAGGAGTCTGTGGGGCTTGCTCCTTGTGGCCAGAGTCTGCAGGCAGTCTGCCCCAGCCAGGCCCCAGGGCTGTCAGTGGGACTTGAGGGTCACCTCCACAGGAAAATGGTCACTGATGGCCAGGGCCTGGAGGGAGAAGGGGCCAAGCCTGAGACCCTGCTGAGCAGCCAGTCCCACAAGCACCACCCTGGAAAACTGCCCCCCACCCAGGAAGGGGCCCACTGGGTGTCCAAACAAACTGCTGCATCTGGGGGGAGGTGTTGGCATCTACGCCAGCTGTGGCCTGTGGGTGGGCTGGGAGCACAGTCTCAGGACCCCACTCCAGGGACGAAAGAGCTTCCTACACTGCCACCACAGGTTTGTTCCATTCGGCCAGACCTGAACCTCTAAGGGCCTTTTCTAGAAACGCTAGTGCAAGGCAAGTGCCTGGTGCCCTGAGGTTGGGATCCCGGTCCAGCACTTGCCTGAGTCTGGTCCAGGCCGAATTCCTCCTGGAAGTCATGCACGGTGGCTGACTGATGCTTCAGGCTCTTGCGCAGGCGGGAGCCACAGACCACGATGCGGTCGTAGGCGCAGTCCGAGTTGCCCACCGTTGTGTCGGCGCTGTCCGGAATGAGCCACTTGAAGACCTCGCTGCTGCGCAGGCGGATGGCCGGCCAGTCCTGCTCCCGCACGTATTTGCAGTCGGCGTTGAAGTCGCCCAGAAACAGGATGTCCTGCGGGGCACGGCGGGCAGGTCTGAGGCTCTGTGGCCAACCCAGGAGCACGACTCCCTCCCGGGTGGGGTCGTGGGGGCGGGGCGGGGCCTTGCGGACGCGGGGCGCTTACGTCGGTGCCCCACTTGTCGATCACGTCCAGGTACACGTCGTAGAGCGCATCGATCTCGGCCACAGCGTGGTGCGGCGCCGCGTGCAGCGGAATCAACACCAACTCCGTGGCGGCTGCAGGAGAGACTGGGTGTCAGGAGCCGGCGGCGGGGCGGGGCGGGGCCGGCGGCGGGGGCGGGGCCTCACCGGAGCCGGGTGCTGAGACCTTGACCACAAACGGCTCCCGGCTGAAGGCGTCCTCAGGGTCCGGGTACTGATACGTGTCCACGACCGACACCGTGTCCTTCCTGGGGGCAGGGGGTAAAGGACGGGTGGGCGACGTGAGCAGGATCCCTGCTCCGTGCGCCCCATGGCCCCTCCCCTCACCTGTAGACGAACAGGTACATTTCCTTATACTGGTCCCGACCCAGGGGCTCACTGCTCACGAAGTTGTACTCGTGCCTGGACACGCTGCGGAGATACGGGCCGGGCCTGGGGTCAAGGCATCGCTCCGAGACCTGGGGTCCGGGCCGGGACTTCCCACGCTGGGCCCTGCCCGCCGCACCTGTTGATCTGCTCCATGAGCACGGACACGGCGCTCAGGTCGGGATCTCGCACCTCCTGCACGAGCATGACATCATAACCAGCCAGGATCTGGGGGAGGAGCCAGCAGGTGCAGGGTCAGGCGAGCCGCAGATCAGCCCGAGGAGCCCAGCCGCGACCCCGCCCCGGGCCCCCAGCCTCACTTGCGCAATGACGCCGCCGCAGCCTGGGTCCGACACTTTGCTGTCTCCGAAGCTCTGGATGTTGAAAGCTCCGATGCGCAGCGCCTGGGCTCTGGAAGCCCCCAGCGCCCACAGCATGGCCAGTAAGGTCAGGGGCCCGCCCATGGGCGGTCTTAGAGGGACAGACAGGGCCGGGTGTGAGCGCGGACCTGGAGTGGGACACACCAGCCCACTCTTCATCTTGGCCCTAGGGAGCCGGGCCAGGCAGGTTCTGCTGCCCACCGTCCGCCCCCTGCTGCTTCCCAGGTCTCCCCAGGGTGCTGCTGGGCTCACAGCCTTCTCCACTCTCCTCTTCCATGGGGAAACTGAGGCCCAAATATTGAGAGTCCATTCCCATCCAGCCCCCGCTCAGCACTCCCACATTGCACTCACCTGAGGGGTGTGGATAGGCTCAGGATCTGTGTCCCAGTAGAGGTCTGAGGTCCAGGCTGGGGGTGTGTCTGTGGCATGAGACAGACTGCAAGGGCTGGTACAACAGCAGCGCTGGTGCCCTGGCTCCAGGGGTATTTGTAGCCCTGGCCCAGGGAGGGGCCAGACTGCACTGCATCCCGCCCCCTCCATGAAGCTGGTGGCTGTACTCCCGGTTCTCACCTCTCATCCTACAGAGGACCGCCCCCCACACACAGGGGGAGGTGGGACAGGGAGGCAGGACGACCACCCTGAGACTGATCTGGGGCCCCCACACCTATCAGAACAGGGGTTTAGATGGCTCTGCCAGTCCAAGAGCTGCATCAGGACTGGAAAAGAGGGCCAGCCATGCCCACAGTCCAGGGCTTGTTCTTGTCCCCACCCCGGAGAAACTAGGTCACTCAGAATCTCCCTCAAGCTGCATCCCCGCAGGGAATCTAAGGGCACCCAATCAGGAAAGACCAGCCCTGTTTACAGCCCAGCATCTTCTGCTGCTTCTCCACATCATCACTTCAGGGACAAAGCCGAGACTCCTGGCTCTCCCGGCCTCATTCCCCAGCACCAGGGTCGGAAGCTGGCAAGCAGCATCCCCACCCACCCACTTCGACGGGCCACAGGAAGCGGGGTCACAGCTCCAGCTGAGCAGGGTAGAGGCAGAGGCTGCCTGTCCACATGCCAATGACACCTACACATCGCCAAGGTGCTGCCAGCCCCATGGGAGCCCTGGGTGGACTGGCCAGTCACCAGAGCCTCAAGGGTGGCCTGGGCAGGCGGGGACTTCCCCAGGGGGGAACTGCCAGACAGCAGCCCCTGAGGCTGCTAATGCCACAACATCACAAGCGGTGGATTTTCACATTTTATTGTAAAGCAACCAAAAACTCTATTTACACTCCTGCATCGCCTCTCAAAGTCTGAGTTCTAAGCCCCTCTTGCCTGTACTCAGCCAGGCAAGTACAGGCAGGGAACCCAAGGTCCTCAGCTCCTGCCCCAGACCGGCCCGCCAGCCCCTGCAGGTGCCTGTGCTTAGACGATGACCGTCTGCACCTCAAGCTGGCCCTCCGGGGACGCGATAACTAGCTCGCCAGCATGCTCCAGGATCTCAATGTCCTCCGACGAAACCATGGTCACAGTGGCCTGCTCAGCGCCACCGGTGCCCGAGCGGGCCGTAAGCACAGTGCCCTCGCTGATGGCCGAGGCCAGCGTCATGGCCACCTGCTCCGTCAGGCTCTCAGGGGTGGCGATGGTGATGGTGTCGGCTGCAGCCGCCTCTGGGCCCAGCCTCGCCTCCTGGTCCATGGTCACGTTCTGCACGATGATCTGGTGCCCAGCGCTGGCCTGGTGCACTATCTGCTGCACCACCTTCATGATGTGACTGTCCACCTGTGGGCGGCCCACAGCTCAGCCCGAGTCCAATGAGCATGCCAGGCCGCCCCTCTGCCCGTCCCCCAGTCCCTCACCTCCGTCTGGGTGCCCTCGATGATCTCCGTGGCTTCGCTGGTCTCTGCATCATCTGCAGTGGCCTGGATGGGGGTCAGAGGTCAGCCCTGCCCACCCCAGGCCTCATCCCAGCCCGGCAGGCCCCTGCCCACCTCTATGATGTACTCCTGCGTGTCGGCTACCACGGACGAGAACTCGACCAACACGGTGTGTGGGTCCTCGGTCAGGACGGCAGCGGCCGCAGTGGGGCTCTCTTCAGACACCAGCAGCTCCTCCACCTCCAACAGGCAGCCCCCTGTGGCGGGGAGCTCAGTCAGTGCTGGTTGTGGGCACCCCCTGCACCCTGCCTGCCAGCTCCCCACCCTACCTTTGGTCCGCAGGTGCCGGTTGAGTGTGCCGTGCTCGGCGAAGCCGCGGCCACACTTGTAGCACTTGAAGGGCTTCTCGCCCGTGTGGTGCCGCACGTGCCGCACCAGCGAGCCCTTCTCCCGGAAGCCGCGGCTGCAGAACGGGCACACATGCGGCTTCTCCTCTAGGTGCGTCCGGAAGTGCACCTGCTGGGCGTTCTGCAGAGACCGGCCCCCATCAGGGCCGGCCTGTCCTCGGCTCAGGCCCAGGCCAGGGCGAGGGGGCAGGGAACCGGGGACAGAGCGGGCTCAGGGAGCAGGCAGCCACGGGAGGGGTCCAGGGCCCACCTTGGTCTTGTAGCACTTGCCGCACTCAGGACAGGGGTAGGGCCGCTCGTCCGAGTGGACGCGCCGGTGGCCGCGGACGTGGGCGATGGTCTTGTAGAGCTTCCCGCAGTCGCCGCAGCGGAAGCGGCGCTCGTGCACATGCACCTCCTGGTGCTTCTTGAGCAGGTAGGCCTTGGGGAAGGCCTTGCCACACTGCGGGCACGTGAAGGGCCTCGGCCCTGCGGCCATGCTCCACGTCAGGCTGGGACCACCACCCGAGGGCCCCACCCTAGCCACTGGCCACCCGGCCTGCCTGCCGCCCGCAGCTGTCCAGGACAGTCACCCCGCCACCCACCTGCATGGCCTCTTTTGTGGGCCTCCAGGGTGGCCGCCGTTGGGAAGGTCTCACTGCACTGAGGGCATGGGTGGGTCCTGGGCACAGACGAGGCCTCGCCGGCCACCTGCTGGGGGACCACAGCACCCCTCCAGCACCCATAGCTGTACCCCATCAGTAGGGCCGGGGCCACACTGAGGCACCCCCACCCTGGGAGGCGGTAGGCAGTTCAGGGGACGAGTCGCTGCACACGGTGAGGAGCTTCCCACTGCCAGGGACGGCCAGGGACCCAGCAGCAGCCGGGCTAGCGTGTGACTTGGCACCCCAGGTCCAGCCCCCCTAGAAGGAGCCCACGGTGGGGCAGGGACCTACCGTCTCCGCCTGCTCCACCTCCAGCAGCGGCAGTTCCGGGGCAGCGTCTCCTGGCGACTGGGGACTGGACGCGGTGGGGGTGGCTGGCCCCAGGGCCCCCTCCTCCCCGGGGGCCCGCTCGAGGACAATGCCGGAGTTCTGCATGGCTTGGTGCAGAAGGTTCTCACGGCCACCCTCGCTGGAGCAGGGAAGCTCCTGGGGGCTGGTGGGCTGCAGGGGAGGCAGAAGGAGGGGGCTGGCCAGGCGGTCCAGCACTCGGCACCGCCTGCCAGCTCCACGGCGGGCCACCCCAGAGCCCCGTGCACACCTGGCGCCTTCACTTGGGAAGGCTCCCCGCACCTGCCCTGGCCCCCAGCCCACTCCCCCTCACCCCTCCCTGCCACGACCTTGGTCTCTCATCTCCCTTCCCCTGCAACCAGACTGAGTGCCAGGAAGGCAGGCCCAGGTCAGTCCCATTCCCAGCGGAGCCGGTGCCTAGAACAGGGCCCAGACTGAGCAGACAAGGGCCACCCCTGACCTGCCCCCACCTCCGGGGCGAGGGCCTTCATGCCCAGGGGAAGCTCTTGCATCTGGACGTGGACTTCATGGATGACGGTGCCCTTGGCATCTGTCACCAGGTGAATCACCGGCGATGTCTCCATGGGCTCACCTGCCGACGACGGGGTGACAGGCCCCACAGTGGAGGCACCGGACCCTTTAAGGCAGAACCAAGAGAGCCCGTGAGGACACATGGAGCAGGGTGGTACCGAGCAACCAGGGCTAGCCGCGGAGCCCCCTGGCTGACCTGCAGGCACGTCCTCTTTGCCGACGACCACGTCTTTGCTCATGCTGAAGCGGATTTTCTCTGTACACGGGGTGAGAGACTTCAGGTGCCGGGTCAGTGCCCCCGACTCCCGGAAGCTCTTCCCGCACTTGGCACACTTATAGGGGCGCTCGTCTGCGGAGAGAGCGGTGTCAGCCCCGGCCTCACACCTCCAGGAGTCAGGGGCGACAAAGCCCAGGAGCCGAGCCCCCGGGGCCAGCGGCAGCGAGCTGAGGCCGGCTCACCTGTGTGCCTCCGGTGGTGCCGGATGAGTGAGCCTTTGGTCCGGAAAGAGGCCCCACACAGTTTGCACTCGTGGTCCTTGCGGCTGCTGTGCGTGACCATGTGGGCCTTGAGGATGCTGCCCTGTGCAGGAGGGGCGGCGAGGCTCAGGCACCACCCAGCGAGGGACGAGCCGGAGGCCCGGCTCCCCACCAGCGCCCACGGCCCCGGGGCCTCACCGTCTTGAAGGTCTTGTGGCAGAGCATGCACACGTAGCGGCCGTCCTTGTTCACCAGCAGTTTGACCTGGGCCTGCTCGCCCTCTGCAGCGAGCCTGGGCCCCCGCTCACTGGAGCTGCCTGGGCCCTCGGCCATCTCGCTGTCCCCCGGCTCTGCCTCTGAAGCCACGATGACCTCTTTGATGTGTCCGCCTCCTGAGGAGAGGGAGAGTGGCCTGAGCCCCGGGATCCACCGGCCCTGCCGCCCTCAGATGGAGCCTGAGGACCCTGCTGGGGTCAGGGGGATCATCTCGACTGACCCCAGCCCAGCACGCGTCACCTGCTCGGCCAGAAGGGATGGCGGGAAGGGATGCTCTGAATCCACGGGGTAGCCCAGAGGAACTCCAGGCCTCTGGAACACAGTTAACCAGGATGTGAACACAGATGCCCTGCCCCCAGCCAAGAGGCACGCAGGACAAGACATGCACAGGTTCCCTGCTGTCCCCAAGGGTGGCCGAGCGCCAGTGCAGAGGCAGTGGACAGGCCAGCCTGCCTCCCTGGCTCCTGCTAACATGAAGAGGAAACACCCCTGAGACTGCCCACCAGCATGGGTTTCAAGGCAGGCAGGCCAGGGACCCGCCTGGAGAGCGATCGCTCTGGACACGCCTGGGACAGTCAGGGCGAGGAAGCTGGGCTTTTGCAGCTCCGTGGGTGTTGAAGAAATGTGACAATGTGCAAAACTAAGCTGTAAACACACTTCACCATTTCTGCTCAGGAAGATGACGTGTGGAAAACGGCTATGAAGCCACTTCTTAAAAACCATCTCACTCAGGCCGGCGTCGTGTTTTGACAAGCCATTCTTCCAAAACAGAACGGAAGCTCCGTGACTCAGAAACAATTAGGGCATCTGGCACTCCTGCGGGGCTGACAGCCTCCCTCCACCCCAGAAGCCGGGCTCAGACCTGAGTCTGAGTGTCACACAGCAGACGGAAGGGCTGGAGAAAGGGGATCGTGGTTGCCCTGGAGCCAGAGATGAAAAGCAAGTTTGGTCCCAGGGAAGAGGCAGGGGGCCTGGAGTGGGTATCTGGAAGCTGTGTGGTCCCCGTGAACCCGCCAGCCCCGCGAGGGCTGGGAACCATCCTGGGATGATGCCAGCAGCTGATGGCTCAGGACTCTGGCCTGGGCTCCAGATCACTGAGCCAGGGGGACATCTGGGCCACCCAGGACGTCTGCAGAAGGGAAACTCCCGGGGGCAAGAGAGGCAGGGGGTGCCCAGAGAGGAGCCCCTGGAGCATAGGGTGGGCCAGCTGGAGGCTGGGTGGCAGGCAGGGCCTCCAGGGTGCCAGCCTGGAGGTGCTACCTGAATCTAGGGCACGCGTTTCCCCACATGATACCCTCCCACCCAGAAACCAAATGCCACATCAGGGCTAGAGCCCAGCCCTGCCCCACATGTCCACACTCCTGTCCTGGAGGAGTGGCAGGCAACTGTCCTCATCCACAGGAATGTTGGGGGAAACGCGGCATGGAGACAGGCACAGGTCCCACGGCCTCCCCGGGGAGAAGGAGGCTGCCTGCTCCGAGGTCCCCGTCCCCCAGGCCACCTCCACCCCTCTTCCTGCCCCAGCTGGTCCCCAGGGCTTCCCAAGGCCAAGTTCTCCCTGTCACCCAAACCTTCCTGTCCAGCTATCGACGCGCGTACTGCCACAGCCCCTGCCCATTCCCTTCCCCACCTCCAGTGGCATCAGGCCAACCCAGCCTCTCTGCTGCCACGCTCACACCCAGCCACTGGGCCCCTCAGGCTGCCCTTTGAATGGCCCAGCAGCACGCTCCCTGTCCCCTGTAAAGGAGCATGTGACCCTATCCAGACCTCCCAATGCCCCCTCCCCTCCTGCACATCAATGAGATACTTCGGCTTTAAAAAAGCCATCAAAGAGCCTTACTTGGCATTGCACGCTCTTAAAAGCCAAAGCCGTGTGGGAATCAGGGTGGGAATTGCTGGAGGGAGAAAGCGCTAGGGAGGTGACAGCCAGGGTCAGGCAGCAGGTTGGGGCTGAGCTGGGGCGCCCACACGCACCCCAGCCTGACCCTCCAGAGCTGACGGTGGGTGGGGAGCAGGCACTGGGGCCGGGGTGGGGGCTGGCAGAAAAGTGGGGAAGATTCTGGAAGGACCAGGGCAGAGAGTCTGGGGACACAGCAGGGGAGAGCAGCCAGCTCGTGGTCTGTGCACAAAGCGAAGCTGCCCCAAGGCCCAGCAGTCCCCCAGGGCTGCCAGGCTCTGGCTCCCCTTTTCGGGCAGGGCGGGGCCTGGTGCCCAATGCTCGCTCCTCCGGCAGGCCCTGCCCTGGGAAGGCGCGCACAGGGCCCCAGCTCCTCCTCAGCCAGGCCCCGCTCCCGGGACAGCAGACGGGCATGGGCAGCAGAGGTCCCAGCCCTGCCCACGGACGACTATTGGGTCAGTGCTGAGAAAGCTGCGCGTGGACAGCCACAGTGGGGCCAGACCGGCTTACCAACTATGTCAGGCGAGTGGTTAATGTCTCCTGCAAGCGCAGCCGCCTCCACCACGATGTGGGCCACAGTGATGGGCTCCTCTGAGCTGGCTGCTCCTGGTGCCACCTGCTATGGGGCGGGGGGATGGAGGAGACCCATCTTCAGGGCTCTAGGGATCAGGTGTGGGTTCACCCGGGGGCTCACATCTCCCCTGCAGAGCACTGCTCCCAGTCTGCTCCCAGCCTGAACCCCTCACCCCGGGCTCAGGGGTCAGCCCCATCACTCCAATGCCTCTGGCCAACGAGGGCCCCACACGAAGCCCTGAGCAGCCCGGGGAGGGATGAAGTGACCAGAAGCTCCAGCAGAGCCTCTACAGAGAGGAAGGGAGGACCTCCACCCACCAGCCCAGCCAGGGGGTCAGGAGAAAGGGCCCCCAGGGGAAAGGGGCTGGGGACCCTCCCAAAGAAGACGACACCCCTGGGAGGGGCAGGAAAGACCACAGGGCAGAGCAAAACAACTCTGGGCCCCATCCTCGGGCCCCCCTGGGGTGACTGGAGGCACCGACTTCTCTCGGAGCATCCTCGCCCACTCCTGTAGGCTTAGGATGTCAAGAGTACCCAGCCCACGAGGGTGCCATGGGCCTCGTAAGACTGTGTGCACAGCTCCGGTACACACGGCGTGCAACAAAGGTGGCCGTTTTTACAACAGAGCCACGCTTCATTTGTGGGATCCCCAGAAACCACATGTATAGGCCAGGAGGGCAGACAGAAGGACAAAAGCCATCGTGACGTCCCTGAGTCAGGATGGGCCTCAAGGAAGGAGAGACCCCAGGCCCCAAAGTGCAGGCTCCACACAGAGGCTGCTGAGCAGGCCAGCATCCCGGCCCGACCAGGGGAGCCCAGAGCACCCCCCACCCAGGACCAGATGCCACCCTCTGCCCTCCCCTTGTCACAGGGACCCAGCTGCATAGGTGTGTCCTGCCACGCCACCACCTCCTCCTCCTGCTCTCAGATGAGGGGTGGGAATGTGTATGCACACCTGTGTGCGATGGTGGGGGGCGGGGGGGGGTGGTGCTCACCTCCCGACCCAGCAGCGCAGCCGCCGGGGTGGCGGGCAGGGCCTCCTGAGGCGCCCGCTGGCAGGCCTTCTGGAGCTTGTGCTGAACGAAGTCCTCCAGGGCAGTGAACTCTGCCTGGCAGCGGCCGCATCTGTGCACGTCGTCCTCATCTGCAAGGAGCCCACAGTCAGGGGGACTGGGGGGGGCTCCGGTCCTAGGCACACCCACTCAGGGGTGGCATTAGAACCAGGGGCCTGCCCCAGAGAGAGCCACATATGGGAGGAGGCAGCCCTGACCATCCACTTGGGCACAGGATCCAAAGCCCCTACTTCAGAGAGGAGGGCAGAGAGGCCCAGGGAGCAGCTGGGAAGCAGGGGGATTCAGCCATGCTGGTTTGGGAACGGGGGAGGATCCGGGGTTCACATGTGCCCTCGGGCACCTCAGCAGCCGTGTCTGGGTCTGTTTCGTCATCTGTAAAATGTGCCGACTTGGTTTGTGTGCAGCTCCAGCTGACAGGCCAGCACCCGGCAAACACTGGAGAGGTGAGGCGCCCTGACCCATGCCCGCTCTTTTCTCACTCTGACCTGACGCTTCACTGGTTCCAAGAGGGCAACACCTCCCTACCCTGATGAAGACGCCTGGGGGGTACTTCCCAGAGGGGCTCCACATTCCAGGGCCAGGGGCCATTGCCCCTGAGCCCCTCACCATCGAGGCTGACCAGCCAGTCCCTGCAGGAGGACTTCTGGCTTCCTGAGTTCCCTACAGTGTGCCAGGCACCTCCCTGGGGATATCACCCAATCCGACCAGCACCCTGAAGAAATGGAAATGACTATGCCCACTCCGGAAAAACAACCTGAGATCAAGGCTACTCTGCTGGTGAGTGTTAGGGCCAGAACCTAAACTTGAAGGTCTACCCCAGATACCCAGCTGTTTGCACCCGGGATGGGAGATGTTCCTTCTGCTTTTGTAAGAGTCTGTCCATTCCCACCACCTCATGTGCAATCCCACTTCAAGGTCAAACCCAGGCTGGAGCACCTAAGGAGCCCAGCTGATGCCTGCTGGATTAATGAACAAAGGGCCAAACCACAGCCGAGACTCGCCCACAGAAGGCCGCCTGGCAAGGGCGGTAACCCCCAGATGGCCCACAGTCACCGGCCAAGCACTCAGGTGCCTCCACCCTCCGAATCCTCCCAGCCCACTCACCGAGTCTGACTCGGCACCAGCGTGTTGACATTAAAGGAATCCCCACCGCAGAGGGGAACACTCCCAGCCCTGTAACCCTGAGAGGAAGCCCTGGGCAAGCCCAGCAGGGCACAGCAACCTCCAAAGAGACCCCACGGTGGTTGGTACTGCCCCTACGCAAGCTGGAATAAGAAGGAGCAAGGAAAGATGTACCGAGAATACAAACCCCGTGGGAACAAAGACCACCATCCCAGTATCACCAGCCAACCCCTGCCTGCCTGGCCCAGTCTAGAGTCTCCTGGGACAGGCTCAGAGGGCAGAGATCAGAATTCTGGCTCAGCGCCCCTGTGAATGTAGCCCTCATGGGTCCCCAGAACTGCTCTCAGAGATGCACATGCATGCTCTCCTTTGAGTCTCACGACCATCCTACCAGAAGACAGAGCCCCAGAAGTTAAGGGAGTGTGTTGAGGGGTCACACAATCCTGGCATCCAAATAATACGTGGTATTAAATAACTGGGTGACCTGGTCACTTTCACATCTTTAAACCTCAATTTTCCTCATCCACGAAATGGGAATAACAATAATGGCCTCTAGGGCTGGCTTGAGAATGAAAAAGGCTGAGGCAGGATGAGTGCTCCATACATTATCGTCAACACCGGTGTCTCCATTCTGTAAGCGGAAATGGAGGCTCAGAGAGGTATGTGGTCACCTGCGCAGGATCAAACAGCTAGAACGTGGCAGGTCTGGGGCTGGGCGGCCTGCACCTTTGCAGCACTGGGCTCTGCCACCTCCCTGTGGGTGCGGGAGAGACTGGAGGCCCCGCCCTCCCGGAGCCTCAGCCACACCCCGGCCAGGGCCCTGGTGGCCTGTCAGGTGAGGTGGGAGGGGACGCAGAGGAGGGCCGGGCCCTGTCTAGACGCGGAGACAGCGGGGCCGGCAGGCGGTGGAGCCTATTGCCAAAGTCTCCACTGACAGCCCGTGTGACTCGGACACCAGTGAGTATCCACGGTGGGCGCCGGAGCCCACGGCGGTGGTGATCGGCGCACCGCAGGGTGAGGCCCCTCCAGGGCCTGAGGAAACCAGAGGGCTCGTGGAAATCTCTGAGGCGTCCCGCGGAGACCCACGAGGTCTGCAAGGAAGCTGGCCCGGGAGGGTGTGTCGCGCCCGCAGCTCAGGCCGTCAGGGCCTCCACCAGCCAGGCTGAGCCGCCCCCACCCCGGCCGCGCCCGGCCCCGTGCGGCCCAGTTACCTTCCTCGCTGAAGGGCGCCGGGAGGCCGAGAAAGCCACCAGGGGCCAAGGCCGCCGCCGCCGCCGCGACCCCGCCCTCGCCCGCTTCCCGCCCGGCTTCGGCCCGGGCTTCTGCCGTATGCGCGGCCGTCACCCGCACTGCCATCGCGCCCTCCATGTCGCAACGCGCCGCAGGAAGATGGCGGATTTACGACCGTGTCGTCATAACAACGGGCCGCGCCAAGGCGAGAGAGCTAGAAGACGAGAGGAGGACGACGGGGCGGGGCCAGGGCGGGTTTGACGGGCAGGCGGAGGGGCGCCGTGCGAGGGTGTGGCCTGGAGGCGCAGAGGCGGGACCAAGCGCTGAGACAGAACATCCGGCGGAACTGCCGGGAGAGGTGTGATTACGGTGCAGAGGACTGACAGGCGGAGGGGCGGATCCAAAAGACGGGAGGGGCGGGGCCACGCCTGAGAATTGACATGCTGGGGCTGCGGTGCGCGAGCGGCGTTTAGGCGCTCGAGCCTGAGGAGACCGCCAGGTCTCTTGGGGGCGCCTCCTGCTTGGCCCTGAGCGCGTTCCGCTGCCGGGGTTCGAGCTCTAGAGGGCCGCTGCCGGGACACTGCCCCAGATCGGACCGGTAGAGTGGTGCTCGCTGCCCGCCTCTGACCCCCTCGGATGGCAGAGCCTCCCTTACTGGTTGACTCAGTCCAAGGACAAAACCCGAATCGGGGATCGCTTCACTAACTCTTTCATTCTTTTGCATAGTTTTCAAGTTGTGATAAATACACATAAAATTTACCGTGCGTGACAGTGCCTTCACAACGCTATGCAACTATCACCAACATGTAGTTCCAGAACGTTGTCTTTATTTCAAAATAAAATCTGTACCCACTGGCAGTCACCCCCCTCCCCCATTGTCCCCTCCCTCAGCCCCTAGCAAACCTCTTTCTCTGTGGATTTGCATTTTCTGGACATTTCGTATAATCGGAATTTTACATATGGTAGTCTAGTCAAGGCTATGGTTTTTCCAGTGGTCATGTATGGATGTGAGAGTTGGACTGTGAAGAAAGCTGAGCGCCGAAGAATTGATACTTTTGAACTATGGTGTTGGAGAAGACTCTTGAGAGTCCCTTGGTCTGCAAGGAGATCCAACCAGTCCATTCTAAAGGAGATCAGGCCTGGGTGTTCCTTGGAAGGAATGATGCTAAAGCTGAAACTCCAGTACTTTGGCCACCTCATGCGAAGGGTTGACTCATTGGAAAAGACTCTGATGCTGGGAGGGATTGGGAGCAGGAGAAAAAGGGGATGACAGAGGATGAGATGGCTGGATGGCATCACCAACTTGATGGACGTGAGTTTGAGTGAACTCCGGGAGTTGGTGATGGACAGGGAAGCCTGGCGTGCTGCGATTCATGGGGTCGCAAAGAGTCGGACACGACTGAGCGACTGAACTGAACTGAACTGAATCTTTTGCATCCTGTGTCCTTTACTTAGCATGATGTTTTTGAGGTTCATTCAGGTTGTAGCATGCAGCAGTACTTCGTTTCTTTTGATGGGTGAATAATATTCCATTATATGAATAGACCAATTTTCATTTTGCCTATTTGGGTTGTTTCCACCTTTTCTATGATTGTAAATGGTGGTGCTATGAACATGAGCATACAAGTTTTTAAAACTTTTTAAGGTAGTATTTAAGTAGTTTTTTGAAGCTAAGTGTTTGACAGGATTTTCTCATTGAAGATACCAATCATCCCCATTTTGAAGATGAAGAAACTAAGGCACAGAACTGACGGAACACTTGCCCAAGTGCTGGCCAGAGGTCTAACTGCTGGCCAGAGGTCTGTCCAGAGTTGTGGGCTAGAAACCCAGAGGGTGTGCTGTCTCAGCTTAGTTACTCTCTGTGGCTCAGCTCAGTGCTGGAGACTCAGGTGAGTCAGGCCCCACTCCCTCCAGGAATGCCAGTCTCTGGGGAAAGCCAAGCAGGGACACAAGGGCCTGGGCAGAGAGTGGGCAGCTCTGTCCCAGGAAGGGCACCAGCAGAGACATCTCCATTCTGAGGCTGCCCAGCTCAGGAACCCAGGACCCTTCTGCACCTGGCAGGAGCTGGGATGTGTGAGACACAGGTTAGATCCCGAGAGGTCAGGCCAGGGTAACAGTGGGGCTGCTGTCTGCAAGGGGCTTGCTCACCATTGCAGGGGTTTAAGCAGAGGGAGTGACAGTGTTTCAGAAGGATCCTTCTGACTGCTGGGCAAGGAAGAAAGACAGTCTCTGAGAGGGACAAACAGGAGGAGGAGCAGGTGGGTGCTTCTGCTGCAGGAGGCATCTGGGAAGCACCTGGGAAGAAAGGACCAGGATACCTCTCGAGGATGTTCTGGGGAGTGATGGGAGAGCCAGCAGCAGAGAGGTAGAGGGAGACCCCCAGAGGAATGGAATGGGGGCAGACTTCAAAGACAGAGCACAGCCTGCGTGTGGGTGTACATGAGGAGGAGTTGGCCCAGAGGAGACCGACAGCCTGCCCTGCTCCGTGCTCCAGAACCTGTGTGACAGTTCTCAGCAAGAGGCCAGGGCTCCTACCTAGTTAGTCCCTGGGGGTCAGAAAAGGGAATCCCAATCTGGTAAGCTCTGAGCCCCGCTTCAGCTGAAGCCTAGGCAGACAGCAGACACAGGAGTTGATGGGCCTGAAGTCCCTGGAAGGCAGAGTGGCCAGGGAAGGGCTTCTCCCTTCCCCAAAGTCTCCCTTCCCCCAGGTGGCCTCCTCTCCCACCCTGCCCTCACATGGGCTCCAGCTGCACACTGTGTGTTTGACAGTTGACACCAGCCTCTCTATGGCCAGAGCCAGACAAAAACTCCATCACCCTCCAAAGTGAAAGTGTTCGTTGCTAAGTCCTGTCTGACTCTTTGCAACCCCATGTACTGTAGCCTACCAGTCTCCTCTGTCCATGGAATTCTCCAGGCAAGAATACTTGAGTGGGTTGCCATTTCCTTCTCCAGGGGATCTCCCTGACCTAGGGATCAATCCTGCATCTCCTATATTGGCAGACATCTTTTGCCGAGAGCCACCAGGGAAACCCGTCACCCTCTGTGACGGCGGCTAATCTCCAGTCCCCGGATGTACTTATATTTACTCAACCAATCCCACGTTGAGAAGTATTTAAGTTGCATTCTTTCCCCCCACCCCCCCCCCCCTTTTTTTTTTTGCCACTTCAGTCCTTTTTCTTTGTTTTAAAGAATTTTTGTTTGTTTTGTTTTGGCCGCAGATGCATACTGTGGGATCTTTACTCCCCAACAAGGGATTAAACCCACACCCTTGGCAACGAAGTCTTGTAGTTCTAACTGCTGGACTTCCGGGGAATTCCCTTCAGTCCTTTTTTTTGCTTAGCTCATTAGAAAGGAGAACATCTGTGAAAACACAGATTTAATGGCTATTGGTAGTTTCAAATATAATTTAGATCATTTATTTATTTTTGGCTGTGCTGGGTCTTCATTTCTGCATGCAGACTTTCTCTAGTTGCAAAGAGCAGGGATTACTCTCTAGCAGCAGTGTGCAGGCGTCTCTTTGTGGTGGCTTCTCTTGTTGCAGAGCACGGACTCCAGGGTGCACAGGCTTCCATAGTTGCGGCTCTCAGCCTCTGGAACATGGGCTCAGTAGTTGTGGCATGTGGGCTTAGTTGCCCCGCAGCTTGTGGAATCTTCCTGGACCAGGGATCAAACCTGTGTTTCCTGCATTGGCAGGCGGATTCCTAACTACTGGGCCATCAGGGAAGTTCTCTAATATAATTTAAATGCATGGAATGCCATGAAGATTAGTGTATGTCCTTGAACCATCTAAGTCCATGCCCCACTCCGCTTGTGGTCCAGCTTCCTCACTTGGGAGGGCCCTGGCACTGTCCATTGGCAGGTATACACTGAGCACCTACTGTGTGTCAGGGACACAAAGCCGTCATGCTGTGCACCTCTCCCATCCAGACGCATCGCACCTCTTCCAGGGACAGTCCTCCCCAGTAAAGGGTGCCATCCCTTCCAGCCTCCTTCAGGACCTTGTCCATAACCATCCCCTCTCTTGATACTGGCCATTCCACCTCTCCTGCCATGCCAACTCAGACCCTACACCCTATAGGGGATGTTAAACAAAACAGAGCTCAGCTTTGGGGTCAACTGAGTTTAATCCCAACTTTGCATTGCCCAGTTGGTGACTGTCTGTGGCTCATGTCCCCCATCTATAAATGGGGACATTAATCATCCCCGCCTCTGGGAGTTGTCCTGTAATTCTGACAAGGTAGTGCAGCACTCAGTGCCTAGACACTTACTAACTGCCAGTAAACCAAGGCAGCCAGGCAAGTACTGCGCCAGCCAGCCCTGGCTAGACAGAGCATTCTAGCCCACTCCTGCCAGTGAACCACACACACTGCCTCTGAGTGGTAAAGCAGGATTTGTGACCTCCTGTCAAATCAATTCTTCCCATGGTCAGATCCACCAATTAAACTGAATGGGAAGACACAGAAAGAAGGAGCTAGTGGGTACAAGATACTCCTAGCTAGTGGGTACGCCAGGCAGGAACACTGTATACCATGTCCCTGTCCTCCAGCGGTTCCCAGACCAGCCAAGACCAAACAACAGGCCATAGGGGAACAAGCAGGGCCTTAAGGTACTGAGGTTACTGGTTTTACTTCATGGGTTTGAGGGTGAGGCGGGCCCCAGAGTAGACTTTATGGAGACTTGGGACCCGAGAGAGAAGCAGAGATTTGCCACACTGGGAGTTGGAGGTCTGGATTGCCTGGCACAGGGTAAGTGCTTGGGAAGCTGGGACCTGCTAGTCTTCCCCCTGGCCTTAGTGAAAGTACTGAGAAAACCACACCTACTGTGTGAACTGGCAACTCCACTTCTAAGTATCCACCCAAGAGGAACGAGGGTCTATGTCTATTTCCCTCTAGGAATGAGGGAAATGAACGTGTAGGAAGAACCTTCATAGGGGCATTACTTACAATGGCCCCAAACTGGAAGCCACCCAAATGCCCATCAAGTGAGGAACAGGGGAGTAAATTCTTACAATGACCCATGTGGTAATTAAAAAAACAACAACAACACTGAGAAGAATGGATTTCATTGATACTATGTTGATCCAAAAGAAGGAATAACCAGGAGTACACAGGGCAAGCTCCTGCAAGATAGTCTAGGACAGGCAAAAGAGGCTGTGACTCACTCTGGTGACAGAAGTCAGAAAAGCAGTTGGAGGGGTAACCTCTAGGGACACATAGTGACTTGAGGGAAGTTTCTGGAGTGATAGAAATATTCTGTACCTTGATCTCGGCTGTGTTTACACAGGCCTGTTGTTCAGTTGCCCAGTTGTGTCCAACTCTTTAAAATCCTATCAGGCTGCACACTTAAGATTTATGCACTTAATGTTTTGTGTGTGTCCGACTCTTTGCAACCCCATGGACTGCAGCACGCCAGGTTTCCCTGTCCTTCGCTATGTCCCGGAGTTTGATCAAATTCACATCCATTGAATCGGTAATGCCATCTAACCATCTCATCTTTTCTCGTCCCCTTCTCGTCCTGCCTTCAATCTTTCCCAGCACCAGAGTCTTTTCCAATGAATCAGCTCTTCTCATCAGGTGGCCAAAGTTTTGGAGCATCAGCTTCAGCAACAGTCCTTCCAATGAATATTCAGGATTGATCTCCACAAAAGTTAGTAATACGTATTAATGATGAGAGCGACCAGTTACTGAGTGCTGTGTTCTAGGCACTAACGTCCTTCTCTTAGACCCTGATCCCACTGCCCTGTAAATTATTCGTCCACATGACCACCAAGCACAGGAAAAGCGATTTTGCAAAGGCCTGGAAACGTCTTCCAGAACGCAAGTCTTGTTAGGAAGGAGCCTGGGCCTGCCTCTCAGGAAAGGCCATAATCGGCCAACGCGCAGACACTGCGTCCACGGCGCAGAACACCGCCCAGCGCCGACCCGGCAAAGGTGCGGACGTGACTCCTGCCGCAAGGAGACAGCAGACCCCTCCCGCCGCGATCCCGCGGAGCGCCCAGCCTGCAAGATAGGAGACAAGCCAGCCAATCACAGCCGGCCCGGAGCGGGGGTCACTTGATTAAGGGCCTCCGTCACCTAGGCTGACCAAGCGCCTCCAATGGGCGAGCTGTCCTGCAGCAGCCAATGAACAGCAGTCTTACGTCCTGCGCCGGCGCTCCGGCTCCTCGGCCGAATTTCCGCAGTGAGCGCTCCACGCAGAATGCCGGTTGGCTTCCAGCCAGCCAATCACCGCGGCGTCTAGGGCGCTCCAGCCAATGGCCGCCCGCCTGTTCGCGGCGGACCGCGACGGTTGGCCCGGCGCTCCCGCAGCCCGCGGGAGGCGGGGGCGGATTGGCGCAGGCGGGGCCCAATGGGCCACACGCGCGAGGCGCGGGGCCTATGAGCGCGCCGGGGGCGGGGCGGGCCCGGCAGCAGGCGGCTGCGAGGAAGAGCGGCCGGCCGGCGGCGGCGGTGGCGGCCGGTGGCGGCGGCGTCGGCGGGCGGCCATGGCGGAGGCGGAGGCTGGCGGCGACGACGGCCGCTGCGTGCGGCTGAACGCCGAGCGGGCCCAGGCGCTGCTGGCCGACGTGGACACGCTGCTGTTCGACTGCGACGGCGTGCTGTGGCGCGGCGAGACGGCGGTGCCCGGCGCGCCCGAGACCCTGACGGCGCTGAGGGCCCGCGGCAAGCGCCTCGCCTTCATCACCAACAACAGCAGCAAGACCCGCGAGGCTTACGCCGAAAAGCTGAGGTGCCTGGGCTTCGGCGCCCCGGCGGGGCCCGACGCCGGTCGCGAGGTCTTCGGCACGGCCTACTGCACCGCGCTCTACCTGCGCCAGCGCCTGACTGGCCCGCCGGCCCCCAAGGCCTACGTGCTGGGCAGCGTGGCCCTGGCCGCCGAGCTGGAGGCCGTGGGCGTCTCCTGCGTGGGCGTGGGGCCCGAGCCGCTGCTGGGCGATGGCCCCGGCGCCTGGCTGGACGCGCCCCTGGAGCCCGATGTGCGCGCCGTCGTGGTGGGCTTCGATCCGCACTTCAGCTACATGAAGCTCACCAAGGCCGTGCGCTACCTGCAACAGCCCGACTGCCTGCTTGTGGGCACCAACATGGACAACCGACTCCCCCTGGAGAACGGCCGCTTCATCGCGGGTCCGTGCGCCCCGGGTGGAGGGAGGCTGGAGGGCGGGCAGCGAGCCCCTCCCGGCCTCTGACCCCCGGCACGCCTCCCCTCCCTCTCCGCCCCCGCAGGTACCGGCTGTCTGGTCCGAGCCGTGGAGATGGCCGCCCAGCGCCAAGCCGACATCATAGGGAAGCCCAGCCGCTTCATCTTCGATTGCGTGTCCCAGGAGTACGGCATCCACCCAGAGCGTACCGTCATGGTGGGCGACCGCCTGGACACAGACATCCTCCTGGGCGTGACCTGTGGTCTGAAGACCATCCTGACCCTCACGGGTGTCTCCAGTCTGCGAGACGTGAAAAGTAATCAGGAAAGTGACTGCATGGCTAAGAAGAAAATGGTCCCTGACTTCTATGTTGACAGCATAGCCGACCTTTTGCCTGCCCTTCAAGGTTAAAGATTTAGTGTCTTTAATCTCCAGAATAAAAAAAAAATTGAAACCACTCACCCAAATTAATAGGTGGGGCTTCAGCATCGCTCAGCTAGGTGGCTTCAAGTTTGCTTACTTGGAGTTAAGCAGAGGCGCTAGTTGTTAACCTTGTAAGTAAACGTTTGGGGGGCGACTTTGTTTACAGATACTTATATTTTAAGATGCACTTTTAAGCTTGGAGGGCATTGTGGGGATCCTGGGCCTTAGGTGCCAGTGGGCCTTGCTGTTGGGTTCAGTGTATGTCCAGGATTCAGGTAACCTCAGGGCCTACTGGTGGGACTGAGGTGGGTCTAGGGGTGTCATGTATTTATTGAAAGTTTCAGGAATCAGTGGGGAGGAGGCGCTACTCATTTCCACTGTTGTGAGCAACTTGTGCAAACCAAGCCAGGGCCCCATCAGTGTGGTCCTCAGAGGAACCTGCTGCCGCCTCAGGTCCTCACCTGCAGGGTGGGAGCGAAGGAAGGGGCTGCTCTCGGGCGGAGCCTCCCTGTCCATAGGGTCTGGGGTGCTGCCCTCACCACCCCACACTTCCTTCAAAACCACTCCAGTGTCACAACTGAGTGTTCATTTTAGAGACCAGGGCTGCTACCCTCATGGAGTTGTGCATTTCTGTAAACTCAGCCCGGCTGAGCCTCGTCCTTTCCAAACGTGCATGTAAACCCAGGTGGTCTGGACTGAGCCTGTTGCTTGGCGAGCAGCCAGGAGGGCATGAATGCCATCGTTGAACTCAGGGCTGCCGTTTAGGGAGCTCAGAGCAGCATTGATACCAAAAGTTTTTGTTTTTTCGCTTTCTAACAATTTTGTCAGGTGGTGGATTTGAAGCGTAAGCGTATGATTAATAGCTGTGCTCTGTCTTATAGGGGAAATCCCACTGAAGAAGTCTGCGTGCCCCACAGCCAGCAGTTGGGCCAAAGGCACGTGCTGGCCAAAGAATGCTTGTCACCCAAGGCTCCCTCTGGGTAGGGGAGGAAAGAGGTGTCCCCAAAACAGGAATTGAGTCTTTTCCTGTCTTCCCAGACACTTGGTTGGGATAGATGTCATATCCCAGTGGTCCATGAGGCCATCGGTTTTGACCCTGAGGTCCCTTGTCACTTGCCAGCTGGAGGACTGGCTGGGTCCACTGGCCAGCCAAGGGTTCTTGGCAGGGGGCCGTGGCCTTTTCTGCCTGCGCCCTGAGTTGCTGACCTTTGAGGATGGGCCACTGGCTGCACTTGTAGGGGAGTGCCTGGGAAGCTGTTCCTTTTGGCCGACTACTTCCTGGTGCCTCGCCCCACACCCAGCAGCTTCTGCTCAGAGCCCACAGTTCTCTCCTAGCCTCAAGATCACCTTCACCCACCCTCTAAGAGTTCTCAGAGCAATAAAGCATGTCCTGAGCCTTGGCTCCTTCCAGGGCTGAGCGTCTGGGGTTCAGACTCTGCCTGGGGCAACGCGAGGGCAGCGGCGCCTGTGAGGTTGGTGGTGCTGACGTTGGCTCTGTGAGGTCGGCTCAAGGTGGGTCTGGATGTTGAGCAGGCCTGTCAGGGCGTTGTCACCCACACCAGGAGCACGCAGCAGGGGCGGTAGCCGGCGACACTTCCCTCTTTGCCTGGGCAGCAGCCCAGGAGCCTGTGCATCCTGTCCCTCACCCCTGTTGCACTGTGTGAACCCAAAGGTGTATTAAACTCTCGACCACAGCTGACTCTGGTGTTCCTTGCTCTCGCCTGGACAGCAGTCTCTGTGTGGAGGGTGCAGCTGTCTCGCCACAGCTGGGTGGCCAGGGAGCGGGAGGGGGTACCCTCAGGACAAGGCCATTCTGGGACTCCAATTCGATTTGGGACTCAGCACAGAAACTCCGGCCCGTTTGAGGCCCACTGCAGAAATGCAGGTTCTAAAGAATCAGGAAAAACCAGGCATACGAAAAATAACCAGAGAAGGAAGAGATCGTGGGGTAAAGCTGGTGAAGGACACGCACTCCCGAAAACTGCCAGTGCTGGGAGCTACTGCGTGTTGGGGTCCATAGCCCCAAGTGGCTGGAAACGCATGGCACCGGTCAGTCAGGGACAGCCATGCTGGGCCGGGCAGGGGTCTGTGGGCACAAGGCTGGCCTCACCATCCTGCAGTATGCAGGCAATCCTAGGAGGCTGCCCCTGCAGCAGTGGAACCTCCTAGAAGCTGCCCTCGTCTTGGGCATGCACCCGCGAGCTGCCCTGCACTGGGGACTGGGAAGCAGCTGGGGTGCATGAGAGGAAAAGGAAGTGGCAGAGTCCCATGAAACAGCCATTTGCTGATGGCCTGCTGTATGCCAGGCCCCGTGCCCAGAGTGTAGAGGTACCCTGAGAGACTGGGAACAGACGTCTACAGGAAAATGATATCAGCCCCCAACCAGACTTTGTATTGTAAAGTCCTGGGCAACCTGGGCTGCCCTCTGCGCCAGCCACCGGGTCTCCACTTCCACAAGGGCGCCTGCGCTCCCAGGCCCACGTGCGCTCTGGTCTGCGCAGACCAGGCATCAGAAGAGCCAGGCAGCAATGAGCAGCCCCTCCAGGTGTCCCGTCTCTGACCCGGATATCAGGTGGCTGGGCTGGGGAGGAAGCAGGGGGGTCAGGCGGGGAGGGGGCCAGAAGGACTGGTTGATCAGAGGTGTCCTGAGGTTTCCCAGCCGACTCAGGAGCAGCAGACAATCTCGCATTGTCCCCTGGCTGCAGCATGGGGCAGGGGAGCTGCTGGGCCAAGCGCCCCATGCCTGCGAGGGTGAGCGCTCCCCCCACCTACGCCCTCTTGGAGACAGAGGCCGAGGGCAGCCCGGCAGGGCAGGAGGAGCATCTGTCTCCTGAACTTCTTCAGCCTCTACCTCCTCTGAACCAGCCCGTTGCCTGGCCTCCACTCCGGGCCCCACTGACTCCGATGTGCCTCCAGGTGGAGACCAAGCCCTGCCACCGGCACTGGAGAGCTCCTGGCCTGCTGCTGCTGATGCTGGCACTGGCCACCGCCGCTGCTGTGGCTGGAGGGCTCCTTGGTTTCAGCCACAGCCCTCCCCAGGTGAGCCCCTTCTCAGGACCCAGGCAGAGGCTCAGACAGTCAGGAGGGGGAGGAGAGACCAGCCCTGCCCAGCCCTCCTGTGGGGCCAGGGCAGGGAGCAGACACCAGAAACCTAGAGGAGTGGTGGGTCAGAGCCCTGCAGCTGGGATGGGGGCGTGTTGGGGCAGCCCCAGCCTGGCCAGCGATCTCCCGCCTCCCACCCAGCCCCCTCTGCAGACGCTCCGCCTGAGCCTCCCGAGCCCGGGCATGCCCCGGTCCAACCAAACCGAGCAGGTGGATGTGGCCCAGAACGTGGCAACCATCTGGGTGACTCCAGCCCAGAGCAACCACAGCTGGGCAGTGCTATTCGACGGGCAGAGCGTGAGTGGCCTGGCGGGGCGGGGCAGGGCGGGGGGGTGGTTCAGGTGGCCCTGCCTCACCTGCCTGCCTGCCCAGGGCTGCGTCTGTTACCGGCCCTCGGAGCACCGGGCCTGCTTCCTGCGCCTGATGGAACCCCAAGACCGTGAGACTCTGCAGCTGCTGGTGAACACCTCTCAGGTGAGGAACCTCCAGCCATGGGCCAAACAAAGGGTCCTGTGTGCAGCCTGGGCCCAGGGCGGGCTGGGGCTCCAGTTTCAGGGGAACAGAAGCTCTGTCTTCCTGTGGACGAGGGTGCTGACGAGCCGGGGCAGGACTGGCACACCACCAGCATGTCCCGGGATGCATGGGCCCCACCCAGCCGGAAGCAGCGCGAGGGTCCTTCTCTGCAGCTCCAGGCGATGCAAAGCCCCAGCCAGGACACCCACTACACCCAGGAGCTGCTGGCAGTGCTTGGGAGCCAAGAGGTGGACCCTGCCCAGGTCGGGGCTCCCGTGCGGCACCTCTGTGCCAAGACCCCCATTTACTGGGCCCGACGTGCAGAGGGTAAGTCGGGGCAGACTGTGCGGAGGAGCCTGGGCTTCCTTAGGACAGTCTGGGGACAGAGGGGGAAGGGTCCTTTGGGGTTCACAGAGCCCCCTCCTCCAGGGCCCCAGAGGCAGCGGCTGATCTACCTATGTATCGACATCTGCTTCCCAAGCAACATCTGTGTGTCCGTCTGTTTTTATTATCTCCCGGACTGAGCCCCCAGCCTGGTCCCACAGGCCGGCCACCTGGCCGACCCTATCACCAGTCCACGGAGGGCGGACAGGGATAATAAACCATTCCACCCGGCCGTGATGGTGTTCTCTGTGGCCTTGGGGATGCAAAACAGGGCGGGGTGGAGCCGGGGGGGCCCTGGCTGGGGGTAAGCGCCAGCCTTGGACGCCCTTGGTGGCTCTAGGTCCTGTGGGTCCAGAGTTTCTGAAGGAATAAGCCCTGCTTCGTCCACATAAGCAGCCAGGGCTGAGAAAGTCCCAGATTGGACTGGCCTGGCCGGGGGGCCAGGGTCACTCAGTCCAGTCCGGCGAGCCTCGGATGAAGCAGCCAGCCCATGGGTGTCACGCTGACCTGGGCAGCTGGACAGACACACCCGGCTGGTGCCACCTGGACGGCTGCCTGCAGTGCCCAGGAACGAGGCTAGCCCAGCACGCTGTCATTGAAGGCCAAGCACACAACAGCTTTCTGGTGGCCGCCATACTCTCTCTTGATCTCGCCTGTCTCCACACACCAGAGCCGGGCCAGGTTGTCAGAGGAAGCTGCAGGGAGGGAGGAAAAGCACAGATGGGGTTCGGGGAGCAGCCCCGGGCTGGGCCAGTGGGGCGGGGGGCAGGGCGGCGGGGCCCACCGGTGACGATGTATTGCGAGTCTCCTGAGAAGGCGCAGCCCCACATCCAGCCCCGAGATGACTCTCCGGGATTACTGCTCTTGATGCTCAGCTCTGTCATCAGGGAGAAGTTGGACGTCCTCCAGATCTTGCACGTCTGGTCGGCCGAGCAGGTGGCGAGGAGCCTGGGGGCGGGGATGAGCACGGCAGGGGTGCCATCAACAGCCGCTCCCATCCCGCACTCCTGTGCTGTCCTCCAAGCAGACCCAACGCATCAGGCCCCCAGCCCCAGGCACACCGCCTCCTGCCCCCTGACCCTGCACACACGTGGAGTCGGGGCTGAAGCGGCACTGCAGGGCATAGCGGGTGTGCGCCGGGATCTTGGTCTTGGGGATGAGCTGTGTCACCTCGTCGCCAATGCCTCCAGTCAGGTTCCAGACATAGCAGTTCCCCTGCCAGGAAGGAGGGAAGTCACAGGAGGCCGGGGCCTCCGGTCTGACAGGTGGGGGAGAATACCCAGCAGCAAGACTTAGATCCAGGGGCTGCCATTCAGCACTGCGGCTATGCACAAGAACCTGGGGGCCAGGGACATGCGACAGGGAGCACCTGGGAGACCCGGCCCCGAGCAAGGGCCACACCTGATGGGCTGAGGGCAGGAGGCCATGCCTGGCCTTCCTGAAGGATGCGCCTGGCCAACAGAAATGTGCAGAATAAGACGGGACGAGGGCACCCAGACACAGGGAACTGTAGGGCAAAGGCTTGGGAGTGGACAGTTTGGGGATGTTGAGGGATAACTGATTCGCTGAGATCAAATGGACGTTAAAGGAAGAAAAGGAGGCTGGATGGGAGTCCAGGGGTCAAATGGCAGGGTCCGGAGGCCCTGGTAAGGAGCAGTCAGGCTGCTCCTGCTGAAGGATGCTCCGCATTGGGACAGGAAGATGTCACAGGGGGAAGGAAGTCAGAGAGGCTGCAGCCACTCTCGGGAGAGAGGAGGGAAACTGGGACCAGGAGGAGAGAGGGAAGTGGACAACTGGAAAGACTGGAGATGGAGAGGCCCGGACTGCTGCGTGGGCCATGGCCGGCGGCGAGAGGCTGCATCGGGCATGACCCCCAGGGTTCTGGCTCTGGGGGCTGGGTCAGAGCTGGAGCCCAGGACGGGGAAGCAGGACTCAGGGGGAGAGGAGAAAGCCCACCTGCAGGGAATAGGGTTCTAAAGAGCAGGGCACCAAACTGCACTCCCTCCCCTGGACTCACAGTACTATTGACGGCAGCCATGTAGCTGGCATCTGGGTCGATGTGGGCGGATGTGATGGAGACTTCCGGCTCCGGGATCAGCTGCTCATTGTGGTCAGTTTTCAAGTCCCAGATGTGGATGGCGCCGCTCTGGTCACCCACGATGAGCTCCGCCTGAGGAGGCGCCGGGGAGGTGAGGCCGGGCAGCACCCCTGCCCTCCAGAGCCCCAGGGTGCCCAGCCCCGGGCGGCCCCCTCACCTGGTTGGGGTGCAGGCACACGCAGTTAATGGGTGCATTCACCTGGAAGATTCGCTGACACTGCAGGTTCCGGGACCTTCGAGACGAGGGGACACACCCTGTCTGTGCTGCATGGCCATCGGTGCCCCCCTCCTCCCCAAGATACCCTTTCCTTGCCACTTATTCTCTGTCTGTGATGGGAGCTGTCTCACAGGAAAGACTTGGGCGGGGGTGGGGGGGCTCGGACCTCCCCAGGGCAGCCTGAAGCCAATGACTGACTCAGAAAGGGCATAAAGCGTGGGCCCTTGCCTCGAGGCGGGACTTGCTCTTTGGTGCAGCTCATTCCAGAGCCCCCTGTGGGATCAGGCTGAGGATCTGCTGGGGGGGTTCTTTGTGGGCCTGCCTCCCTGCCCTACCTGCTTTCCTCATCTGCCTTCAAGAAGTCACCTGCATAGACAGTCTCCCCGGCTGGCCCTTGCCTACCCACCCGGGCAGCAAGCTGCTCCCGCCCAGCGCCCACACCTGAGGTCCCAGATCCGGGCGGTGCAGTCCTCCCCGCCCGTGTACATCCAGCGCCCGTCCTCGTGGAAGCCCACCGACGCGACGTTCTTGTTGACCCCGTCGTAGCTGATGATGGGGTTGGGGTTATTGGAGTTGAGGTCATACATGCGAATGTGCTGGTAACCTAGGAGCAGAGGCCAAACAAGTGAGGCTGTGCCGACGGACCTAGGAGAAATCAGGGGTTGGGGTGGAGGGCAGGGTACCTGCAGCTGCAATCATGGTGCGGTCGGGTGTGATCTCCAGCGCGTTCACCTGCTGGGTCTGTTAAGGAGGGTGACAAACAGGGGCCTCCGAGGCCTCTACCCCGGCGGGTTCAGTGCCGCGTCCTTTCCACCGCGCATCCTGTCCGGCACCACCCGCCCCATCGCCCCAGCGGAGGATACGGAGTCCTGGTGCTGCACAGTTCGCGTACAGATCCCGCTGTGGGCCTGCCAGAACCGCACCGTGTGGTCATAGCCTGCAGTGGCCAAGATGACGGGGTCACTGCCCACTGTGCCTGGAGACGTATTCATGGTGTGGCTGCCGGAAGGACTCGGTTCGATACAGGGCACTAGGTCTGACCCACAGGGGCCAAAGATCAGAGCATCTAGAGCAGAGATAGGGAATGCAATGTTTAGAGAATACCCTACGTCCTAAGTACGTTACAGCAGATTACTCGGTGCTGGGGAATAATGAAATCATCCCCATTTTAGACACGGGGAAAACCGAGGCGCGGAGAGGTTCAGGGAGACGCGTGACAACCGGCAAGGGACAGCTCGGCGCTCCGAGCCGCGGGCTCCGTCCCCAGCCCCGAGAGCCGCCGCCGAAACGCCCTCCCACCGGCGGCCTGCAGGGGGCAGTCGCGCCGCGGGCGCCGCGGTGCCGCAGGGGCGGGCCGCGCATGCGCAGGGCTGAGCACCGGCCCGCGAGCGAAGCCTGAGCGCAGCGGCCGCGCGTGCGTAGTGGGCCGGCGGCGGGCCCTGTGGGGCGGCGCGGGGGAGCTCCCTGGCTGGACCCTCGAGCTCCCCGGCGCTCCGCCGACCGTCCTGACTCTGTCCCGAGAAGCCAGCGCCCCCGGGGCGCGCTCTCCTGGCCCCTGGACGTCGCCTTCCAGCCCTCGTCCCGCGGCCCCCGTACCTTTCAGGCGGCTCCGCGCTCCGCCGCGGCCCAGGACGGCTAGCGGAGCCGGAGCAGGTCGATAAGGCAGAGCGTCGAGTTATCGATGGGATAGTAGGGCGACACCAAGGGGCACGAGGGACGGGGGTGGCGGGGACGAGACTAAAGCTCTGGGGTAGAAGGCCCCTATCTCCTGGGAAGAAGAGGTACAGGCCCCGGGACGAAAGCAGCGACCCCAGCCTTTTCCCCTCTCTGGGACCCCACCCTCCCGAGAGCGGTTCCCTAGGCCGGGTGGTAGCATCCACCCCCCACCCCATCCGTCTGGTGCCCACTAGGATTCCCAGGTAAATTACAGGACATCCAGTTGCATTTGATTTCAGATAAGCAACGTGTTTTGTTGAGTACAGCCTAAATGGGATATACTTATACTGAAAAGTTCTACGTTGCTTGCGTGAAATTCAAGTGTGGTTAGGTGTCCTGTAGTTTTCTTTGCTACATCAGGCAACCCCTAGTCTGGGCCCTGTCAGGCCTGTGCGGACCCCTCGGACCCTCAGGTCGCTTCACTAATCCTAGTGACCCCTCCATTACTGGGGTCCCTTGTGCCTCCTCTTCCATCCAGCCTTCCCACATTCTACACACGTGGCCTCAGAGGGAAAAAAAAAAAAGGATCTTGAGACAGCCTCTCCCAGGGCATCTTCCCACCAGGCTTCCAAATTGCAGCTGCACCCCTTTTCCTTCCTTTGGCCCCTTGACCAAGGCCAAGTCCCCTGCCTATCCCAGGCCCTGGTCCTGGCACCCTTCCTCCCCGAATCTTCCCTCTTTCCTTCCTGTCAGCATTTCTTTTTCTTTTCTTCCTTTGTTTAATTTTTTGTCTGCGCACCATGTGTAATGCGGGATCTTAGTTCCCCGACCAGGGATTGAACCTGTGTCCCCTGCAGTGGAACCACAAGCCTGAACCCCTGGACTGCCAGGGAAGTCCCTCCCTCAGCGTTTCCACACCATCCTTCCAGACGGCACCATTTCAGAAATCCAGCCTTACTTCTCACTAGCAGCTTGACTCGCTGTCAGCTGTCATGTTTTACTCCCAGCTCTCCAGTGCGAGTTTCACAAGGTCACTGGCCATCTCACACTGCCAAACGCAGTGCATACTTTCCTCATGCATCTTGCCACGTCTGTCTACACAGTGGCTGACAGCACTGCTAGAAAGCTCCTGTGACTGTTGCTAGCTTCTTGCCCCCCACGTTCAGTCTCTTTCTCTGCCTTCCCCTCAAGGCTGGCAGCCTCCAGAGATCCTGTGTCCCTAGGGCTCCTGCCTACTCTCCAGGGCTTTCAGTACCTTCCTTGCTCTGGGTCCTTCCTTCCCTGTCTCCAGCTCACAGCCAGCTCCCTGTTTGACACTGTCCATCAAAGGCCGCACAGACCCCTCCGCTTCCCACAGCCAAGACAGTTCATGATGGACCTGCCCCCAAAGGCTTTCTCTTCTGTGGGTGGTGCCCACCCATATGTGACAGCCAGACGGGATCCCGTGGACCACCACCCCCTCTCAGGAGCAGCCTCCCCATCACTCTTCTCCTGCCCCGTCCAGGCTCTCCTTCACATTACAGAGTGGTCTTCTGAATACCTAAGCCTGAGAACTTCCCTGGTGATCCAGTGGTCAAGAATCTATCATCTAATGCAGGGGCTGCTGCTGCTGCTAAGTCGCTTCAGTCGTGTACAACTCTGTGCGACCCCATAGATGGCAGCCCACCAGGCTCCACCGTCCCTGGGATTCTCCAGGCAAGAACACTGGAGTGGGTTGCCATTTCCTTCTCCAATGCATGAAAGCAAAAAGTGAAAATGAAGTCACTCAGTTGTGTCCGACTCTAGCGACCCCATGGACTGCAGCCTACCAGGCTCCTCCATCCATGGGATTTTCCAGGCAAGAGTACTGGAGTGGGTTGCCATTGCCTTCTCCCTAATGCAGGGGATGTGGGTTCAATCCCTGGTCGGGGAGCCAAGATCCCACATGCCGCAGGGCAACTAAGCCCACGCATTGCAGGTACTAAGCTTACAGCTGGTGAGCTTACATGCCACAACTAAGGCCTGATGCAACCAAACATAAATAAATATTTTTTAATTAAAAAAAAGTCCTAAGCCTGAACCTTGTAAGAATCCTGCAAGTGTCACCCATCACCCTTCAGACTCCTGGGGCCAGCCCCTGCCATCCCTGCAGCTTTCTCCTCTCCACTACACAAGCCACGAGTGAACGGCAGTCTCAGAATTCACGGCACCCTCTCTTTGAACCCTTGCCCACACCTAGAATGTGTCATCTCTGCCTCTTTACCTGCTGAACTCTGATTTTTTTAGCACCTTTCATAGCTTTGAGAGCTTATTCTGTATGAAGGGCCTATACCGAATGTTTTGTTTGAATTGAGGTGAAATTCACATTACATGAACGTTGCCATTTTTAAGTGAACAATTCAGTGGCGCTTAATGTTGTGCAACCACCACTTCTGTCTAGTTCCAGAACATTCCCATCATTCTAAAAGAACCCCACCTCCCCCACCACCCGTTAGGCACTCACTCCCCATCCCCCACCCCACCTCCCCCTACCCCCTAGCAGCCAGTGATCTGATTCCTGACTCCATGGATTTACCTCTTCTGGACAGTTCATAGAAATGAAGTCATACGATATGTGGCCTTTTGTGTTTGGTTTCTTTCACTGGGCATAACATTTTCTAGGTTCATCCAGGTTGTATCCTGTGTCAATAAAAGTGAAAATCACTCAGTTGTGACCGACTCTTTGCAACCCCATGGACTATACAGTCCATGGCATTCTCCAGGCCAGAATACTGGAATGGGTAGCCTTTCCCTTCTCCAGGGGATCTTCCCAACCCAGGGATTGAACCTACATCTCTTGCATTGTAGGTGGTTCTTTACCAGCTGAGTCACAAGGGAAGCCTGTATTAGTACTTCATTCCTTTTTATGGCTGAACAACATTTCATTGTATGGATGGACCATATTTCATTTATCCGTTTTTCCATTCATTGATGGACACTTGATGAGATGGTTTCCACGTTTTAGCTAGTACAAATAATGCTTGCAATGAACTTTTCTGTACAAGTACTTCTGAGTACCCATTTTGATTTTTCTTGAGTAGATAGTAGCAGTGGGGCTGCTGCATCTTGTAATTCCACGTTTCAGTTTTTGAGGAACTGCCAAACTGTGCTGAGCCTTTTACCCACATTCTGCGTTGGGTCTTCACAATAACCCTGCCAAGGAGGAACCACCCCCATTTTGTAGGTGAGAAAACTGAGGCTTGGGGCTTCCCTGGTAGCTCAGTGGTAATCTGCCTGCCAACGCAGGAGACATGAGTTCAGTCCCAATCCTACATGCCACGGAGCAACAAAACTACTGAGCCCACATACCCTAGAGCCCATGCTCTTCAACAAAAGAAGCCACCGCAATGAGAAGCCCGGCACTGTAACTAGAGAGTAGCCCCCACTTGCTGCAACTAGAGAAAGCCTGCACAGTGATGAAGACCCAACACACCCAAAAATAAATAAAATTAAATTAAGAACCCCCCGAGGCTCAGAGATGTAGAGTCACACACCCCAGGGCATGTGGTTAGAACGCGGCAGAACCCACCCAATTGGGCTCAGCTACGCCCTGACCTTGTCCCTTCTGGCTGGGCGATTGCATGCGGGCACCCCCGCCCCACAAACATGCTCATCTTCCTCTTGAAGTACAGGTGCTCCCCAGGGCAGCTCCGGGGAGTGGCAGATGGATATGCGGGCTTGAGAATACCTGAAGAATGTCCAGAGCAGCATAAAGCCTGAGAGCCTGAGTGTGGGAGAGAGACGGGGCCAGGAGAGGGCTCGGGGACACAGCCAGGTGTCTGTGGGCCTGTGGCTGGGGCGTGGGCCTGAGCAGTCCGAATTTTTGTGAGGACTCGGTGGGGGGCTTCTCGGTGGGTGACTCTAGGGGTAAAGAAGCCCCTTGCCAATGCAGGAGACATAACAGACTCGGATTCAATCCCTGGGTCAGGAAGATCCCCTGGAGGAGGACATGGCAACCCACTCCAGTCTTCTTGCCTGGAGAATCCCATGGGCAGAGCAGCCTGGCAGGCTGCAGTCCACGGGGTCGCACAGAGCTGGACACGACTGAAGTGACTTGGCACTGGGGGGAGGGCTGCATATGTCCCATGCCTAGGGGGTAACTGAGAGACCAGGCCAGGCTCCCTGTCCAGCCTGAATAGCTCCAGCATCCCTGCTGGGCAGAAAAGGGAGACTCGACCCATGGTTGCGGATCCCTTCCATATACTAAGCATCAGCTGATCACTGTACAGAGGCGGCATCTTTGAGAATGATAGAAACCGTGGCAGCTCTCAGACTTCATGCTCCCAGCAGTCCACCGGGAGGGGACGTTCATCATCACCATTTTTTACATAAGGGGCTGGACCCCAGGGCCCTGGGGGGCTGGGGGGCACCAGGGAGCCCCTGGAAGGGCACACAGCTGGTGGGCAGGAGCAGGGCTTTCGCTGCAGCCAGGGGAGGGGAGAGGTTGCTGTGCAGCTGGGCAGGGGGCCAGCCCAGGCTGCGGTGAGGCAGCCGCTCTACTCCAGGCTGAGCCTCAGCAAATCTGCTGGTTCAGCGGCCCCTCCTCCTGGGATCGTCCTCCCAGCCCCGACTTCCTGGAGGGCTGCCCAGGTCCCACGCCTCTGCATCCTCATATCCCTGGCCAAAGCAGATGGCCCTTTCTGTCGCCCCCATCCCTGGGATGGGGGGACCCCAGGAAGGTTCACATCTCTGTTTCCAGGTGGACCCGTCCATCAGCCGTGGACTGTGGGCAGAACTGCTGGCCCATTTTACAGATGGGCCAGCTGAGCATAGGGAGCTTGTCCCAGGTTCTCTGGGCTGGTTGGTAGCGGATCTAGAATGCCTGATTCCTCCTAGGGCATTAGCCTCACCTACCAGGACGAATCAAGCAGAATCTGTCAGCTCTCTTCCCAGCTCTGTCCTGAAAGGATGATGCGCCACACAGCAAGTTGCCCACCCCCAGGTCTATCAGCTACCTGTTAGCTGTCTAGAGTGGAGGTGGGCAGAGAATGGAGGTGAGGCAGCTAGAGGCAGGGCCAGTTCATTTTCCAGAGCTATGTGATCATTCTAAACTAGGACTTGGCCTTTCAGGTATGATGAAGGTGTATTTGTCAAGGTAGGATGATAGAACATATTCTATTTAATATTAGCACAACTTATAATGTTTAAATTCTTAGACATTTGGTGTGTGGGCCTCTGTTCGTACTCCTGCCCCAAGCCCTGAAAATCTTAGGCTCAGGCCAGAGTGATTTGCTTTCTTGTTGTTCAGTCGCTCAGTCTGAACAGACTCTGCAACCCCATGAACTGCAGTACACCAGGTTTCCCTACGCTTCACCATCTCCCAGAGTTTGCTCAAACTCAACTCACGTTCAGAGAGTTGATGTGCCATCTAACCATCTCATCCTTTGTCACTCTCTTCTGTCTTCAATCTTTCCCAGCATCTTTTCCAATGAGTTGGCTCTTCGCATCAGGTGGCCAATGTGTTGAAGCTTCAGCTTCAGCATCAGTCCTTCCAGTGAATATTTGGGTTTGATTTCCTTTAGGATTGACTGGTTTGATCTCCTTGCTGTCCAAGGAACTCTCAAGAGCCTTCTCCGACACCACAGTTCATGGTTTGTCTCAGCCAGCCAAAACATAAAAATAATGGTAAGGGCGCTAACTAACTTTTTTGGTAATGTTTCCTGTGTGCTAGGCACACTGTTAAGCTCTGAAGATGAATAAAATGCAATTGCTACCTAGATGGGGAATATCACAATACCCACAGAAGCGATTTGCTGAGCAATTATTACGTTCTACAGCAAAGTGCTTTATAGGTAGCACCACAGTTAATCCTCAAATAATCTACAAGGAGGTATCACTCCCTATTTTACGGAGCAGGGATCAAGACACAGAAAGACAAAGTGACTGGAAAAGCAAATCTGGTAAGAGGGAGAACTAGGACAAATGCAGAGGGGGCTGTGGGTTCAGATCTCAGACTCATGAACTGGAGACTCTGGGACCTCAGGTGAGTCACTTGGCTTTTCTGAGCCTCACTTAAATCTTTATCTGTGAAAAGGGTACAGTAAGTCCAGGTTCACCTATGAAGTGACCAGCTCAGTGCCTGACGCAGCAGGTGCCCAGAAATTGGTAACCATAAAGGGTGGGGGGAAAGGCCCTTGTGTTTAGGGACCCTGGTGGATGTAAGACATCGGCCTGCTCCCTAACTTCATGGGAGACCCTACAGAGGGGACTGACTGGCTGCCCAGATCAGGGAATTCCAGTGCCTGCTGCTCACCCTCCTCCACCCTCTGGCTGCCTTCTTCCTGGACCAGCTTGATGATCTGGGTGGGAGAGGGGCATCCCGCCATCATGTGTGTGAACCTTCCCAAAGCTGCGTGGAGGGGAGTCATCTGCCCGTCCTTGCAAATGAGCAAAGAGTCTGAGCCGCTCTGTCTTTAGAATGCTGCAGCCATGACAAGGTGAGGGTCCGAGAAGGTCGAGGTCAGAAGGATGAGACCTGTGTGTAGGGGGAGTGGGGGGCTGTCAGAAGCTGTGGCCGGAGGCTGGGGGGTAAGCAGGCTTGTGTAGGGGTTCAGGTTGCTGCTGGGCAGGGCTATGACCCCACTGGTGCTGAAGGTGGGGGTACTGAAGCCCGCCCCCCACCGGCTTGTGGATCTGAAGAGTTACATCCCACTCGGTGCCGGGGATGAGGGAACCCAGTCCCTCTTAGTGGTAGGGGTAGGGGGCTGAACTCCGGCTGGTGATGGGCAGGTGCCTGAGGTCGGGGTTCAGATTGAGGCGGGGGCGGGGGTCGTGGAGCATTGTTTGTGGAGACAGCTGGAGACAGCAGGGCGCGAAGGTGCAGTTGCTGGGCTGGGGGTGTTCGGGTTCCCTGACACCGAATTCATTACTGGGAGATTCCTCTTCACAGTCCCTCGACACCTCCCACGGGAGCCACGGGCCAGAAATGTCTGACAGCCTCTGGCGGCCCGGCTCCCGCGCCCGGTGCCCGGGTCTCTCGGTGCCCGGGTCCCCACCCGCCCACTACAGGAGTCCCTCCTCCCGTGGGTCCCGCAGCCTCTGGAAGGCTCTCGGGCTCTGCCTGGCGTCGCCGCCGAGTCGGGGCTCAGCGTCTAGTCCCCCGGCCATCGCCCGGGCCGCGGGGTGTCCGCAGAGGCCAGGCCCGAGCCGCGCGACCCGCACGTGGGGAGGGGGCGTCTCGGGAGGACGGAGCCAGAGGTAGGGGCGGAGCCAAGGAGCCGGGCGCGCGGCCGGCGCGGGCGCACCGAGGTCAGCGGCCGCAGGAGGGGGACCCAGGCGTCCGGGAGGCGGCGCCAGGTGCCGCGCCCCCGCCTCACGCCCGCCGCCGCCGGCCCCCGCCCCCGGGCCGCCCCCCGCCCGTGACGCGCTCCCCGCCCCCTCCGCGCCGGGAGCCCGATCCCTAGCCGGAGCCCGAGGACTGCGAGGGGAGCGGGCGGCGGAGGAGGCGGCGGGGGAGGGCGGAGGAGGCGGCCGGTGCCGCGGGGCCGCCGCCGCCGCCTCGGAGCCGCGCCGAGCGCACGGAGCGCAGCCGCGTCGCTGCGGCCCCGGCCGCGCCATGGGGAAGGAGCAGGAGCTGGTGCAGGCAGTGAAGGCGGAGGACGTGGGGACCGCGCAGAGGCTGCTGCAGAGGCCGCGGCCCGGGAAGGCCAGTGAGTCCGGGGGGCGCGGGGGCGCTGGGGGCGGGCGGGAGCGGCCGCGCGCCCCGGGGCCGTCTCCAGCGCCGAGCCCCCCACCCCGCCCGGCGCCGGCCGCGGAGGGGGATGCTCTCGAGTCCCGGGGGGCGGGGCGGGGCCAGCAGCGCCCGGACCCTCGGTCCGCGCCCCCTGCGGCCAGCGCTGAAGGAGGGGCGGCCTCGAGCACCCGGCCGTCACCCCGAGCCCCGCAGCGGGCACCTGGCGGCATCCGCCTCCCTGGCCGCAGGCGTTCGCAAACGTCTCTCCCGCCTGCGATCCCCTCCCTTCCCGGGCTGCGGGCTGACAGCTGGAGGTCTCTGCTGGGCCTTTAAAGGGCGAGGCTGCTCCCCCCCACCACCACCACAACGCCATGGAGAGAAGGAGGGGCGCCTTGCGGTGAGGGGCGACTACAGGGCCGACAGTCTCTGTCAGACCCCTCCCCGCCCCGTGTTTAATAACAGGCTTGGCAGGGAGGGGGGGAAGGACCACGCTGGGGGTGTGGCTGCCCAGGCATGGCCGGCGGGGGGCCGTTTACCGGAGGGGGAGCCGAGGCCCAAGGTCGCCCAGCCCCAGGCAGGCTGAGTTGCCGGCAGGTGCCATCCTGGCCCTCTCTGGCTTCCCTGCTGGGAAAGGGGGCTGGGAGGGGAGGGGGTCTCCCACTGGTCTTCCTGAACTGGGGCTGTGGGCGCCTCGGGGGACGCTTAGGAGCTTGGAGCCCTGATTCTAGCACTCATCCCAGCTCAGCTCAGAGCCTCCCCCGGGACGCTGGGGATGGACGGAAGGGCGTGTGCGGCTGCGCACGTATGGCCGTGTCAGTGTGTCAGGGCACCTGTGAGGGCACCGGCTGGCCTCCTGTGGGTCGCAGGTGGGGTCTGAGTGGCCCACGCCCCATGCCGTCCCCTGGGACGGTGTGTAAGCGAGGGAAGCCCCCTCCCCTCTCTCCAGGCGAGATGCTGAGAACTAAGACGGCCCCTGGGGCAGTTGGGGAGCAGCTCCTTGAGCCCCAGGAAGACCCCTCCCACCGCAGCCCCGCCTGGCCGCTCCTTGTCTACCCTATGCGGTTAGAGAGCTGCACTTGTGTGCTTCACAGGCACAGGCCGGCCCAGCCTTCCGTACCCGGGGCCCAGGGGCGGGCTGCCACTGAGGACGGGCTTCAGGGCCTCAGGGCCCAGAAAGGCAGGGCTTTCAGGCAGAGGCCGCCTCAGCTGAGCCTCAAAAGCAGAAGGGATGAGAGGTGAAAGCAAGGCAAAGACTTCCACCTAGTGGCCAGCCGACCTTGGGTGCAGACAGCTCGGGTCTCCTCATCTGTGGGATGGGACCCTCAGTGGTCCCTGCCCCACAGCCTTGTTTTAAGAACAGTGAGAGTGTGCAGGGAGCCCAGGCCTTCGTGTGTTCTCAGGAAGGGCTAGTAGTGATAGTGTTGGTCACTCAGTCGTGTCAGACTCTTTGCCAGCCCATGAACTGTAGCCCCCCAGGCTTCTCTGGAAGGCTTCTCTGGGATCCATGGGATTCTCCACGCAAGAATACTGGAATGAGTTGCCATTCCCCTCTCCAGGGGCTTCTCCCGACCCAGGGATCAAACCTGAGTCTCCCGCATTGTAGGCAGATTCTTTACTGTCTGAGCCACCATGGCCATTTCCTAGACAGCCCAGGGCCGGTGCGTGGAGGAAGTGGGGGCGTCAGGTTTGGGAACTCCTCCTGTCTTCCACTCTGGCCCCCGGGGAGATATGTGGGGCTTTTACATCCACCTGTGTCCCCACGTGGATCTCTGCATTCGCCCCTGTGTGGCTTGGTCCCCGGGTAGGAGAGACACCTGCCCTGGCCCCTGAATCTGGGCTCTCTGACTCACAGGGGCGGGCGTAATAAATCAGATGGAGAAATCCCTCCATGAATTAGCTCAGTTGTCATGGCAACACTGGCCTGCTTTGGAGTAAGATGTATTTTGATTCAGCAAAGTACAGCTGGAGTTTGGGCCATGGGGTGGGGGGCATCCGGCCGTGCTCCCTGGGGCCCCCCAACTCTAAAGGTGTTCCCATGACCCTTGTTTCCACAGTCCCTTCCCGGCACTGACACCTTCACTTCAGCCCACCCCCCACCCAGCGTCACCCCAGGCTCTGGCGGCTCCCCCATCCCGCCTGAAGGGAGCCTCCGCTCATATGCACGGGCTGCCACCCTTAGCAGTCATCCTTGGAGGGAAGAAGAGACCGCTCTGCTTGGAAGGGAAGCTGCTGGGGTGGGGGCTGGCCTTCTGGGGTACGGGGATGCCCTGTCCTTCCTCCGGGCCCCGCCTCCCCTTTCTTCAGATTTACTGGAGACTACACGCAGGTGCTCCCATGCTCGCTCACCTTAGCCCCGGAGAGCTGCCCTCCAGCGCCTGGCTCGGTGCTGCCTGCCCTGGGGGCGTAGGGGGGCCTCGCCCTGCTGGAGGCCGCGGGGTACAGCCAGGCTGACATGGGAGCAGAGGAGGCCGAGGCCCCTCCCTGGAGGGCACGGATGTGGCCTGTGTGTGGCTTCCGTGGCTGGAGGAGTCCCTGGCAGGGAGGTGGAGGGAGGCTATGAGGACAGGGCGGAAGAGGGTCTGGGGTCATCTCCCCGGAGGCATCTGCAGCTGGAGTTTGCAACTGGCCTCCCAGGTTGGGGTGGTCGCAGGAGAACAATTAGAGGTGGGGGCCACAGGAGAGCCCGAGTTCTGGGGGTCAGGGGCCAGGTGCATGTCCTGTGACCAGCGGTAAGCCATAGGACTCGGTGCCTCGTGGGAAGGGCGAGGAGCTCCTGGGACCTTCCGCTCTGTGCCCACAGCCCCCAGGCCTGGGCAGCCCTGCTCTGCACCAGCTTCACTCAGGACACCTGTCTCTGCAAGGTGCAGCCCCCAGCCCCAGGCAGGCTGCCGCTGTGGGGGCTTCCTGGATGCCCAGTGTCCCCATGGGGGTGCTCCAAGGCCTCAAGCCCACCTACATCCAGTTCCAGCACTTTGAGGAGACCAGCCCAGGGAGGGGGAGATGACCTTACAAGCAGCCCCCTCCTCCTGTGGGGGGTGGTCCCCTTCCGGATGCAGACGCCTCCTCCCCACTAGTGTGTGTCACTTCTGGGCCTTGACCTCCAGCCCCTCTGAGACCTCAGCACCTGCGGGCGTGGCCGGGCCTCCGCCTCTGCTCGGAGCTCCTGGAGCAGCTGCCTGGGTGCCTGCTGCTGGAGGGAGAGTGAGCTGGCCCGGGGAGGCTCTGGGGAGAATCTGAGCCTGGCTACACTGGAACTAAGGGTATGGGGGCAGCAACATTAGAGTCGGGCAGAGCCTTCTGGCACGAGAAGGTGCTGAGCGCAGCCCTGAGTGCGGCGGGGGTCCCTAGTGGGCCACCAACGCCTGGGCTCTGTTCAGCTATGCAGCAGGGACTGCGGCCCACCCGGCCGCATAGTTCACAGAGCCCAGTGCAGGACAAAAAGAGGGGCTGCCTTGTCTCTAGACGGCGGCGGCAGAGTGTCCACCCAGCGCGTGGCTCCTCTTGAGTGGCCACACGGGTCTCACACTTGAAGCCAGGCCTGGCAGGTGGATGGAGTATGTGGGATGAGGGTTCAGTTCAGTCACCAGGCACTGAGCGCCTCGTGTGTGCCCGGCACTGTGTTAGCTGAAAGGATACGGCAGTGAGCAAAGTAGACAAAAACCATGTCTTCTTGGAGCTTGTAATGTAGTGATGGAGGTGGACAATAAAAAAGGTAATGGGAGTTAAAGAGAAAAAGACACAGACACAGGACGGGGTGGGAGGTTACCATTTTATTTACTCATTGGAAAAGACCCTGATTCTGGGAAAGACTGAGGGCAGGAGAGGGGGGCGACAGAGGATGAGATGTCTCAAAAGACATGAGTTTGAGCAAACTCTAGGAGATAGCAAAGGACAGGGAAGCCTGGCGTGCTGCGGTCCATGGGGTTGCAAAGAGTCGGACATGACTGAGCAACTGAACACGAACAATTTTTAAATTTGACCACGGCTCGTGGCTTGCAGAATCCTTAGCTCCCCAACCAAGGACTGGACCTGGGCCTGAATCCTAACCACTGGACTCCCAGAGAACTCCCAGATAATTACCATTTTAGATGGGAGTGAGGAGGCTTTGACAAGCAGGTCTTGAATAAAGGCCTGGAGGATATGAAGAGGGAGTCATGGGAAGAGGGAAGAATAACACCTGCCCTCTCCACATACACAGCTTGTGCAAAGGCCCTGTGGCAGCAGAGGCAGGTGTGTTGGAGTGCCGTCAAGGAGGCTCAGGTGACTGGAGCAGGGGTGAGGGGGAAGCGTGTCCAGCTTCGGCCTCTAACCCCAGTGAGACGGGAGCAGCAGGATCAGACGCGTGTCCTCGGGGGGCCCCACCGACCTCAGTGGGTGTGGAGGCGACAGGCTGGAAGTGGGGAGGCCAGTGGAGAGGAGGTGGCTGTGGTCCTTCGAGAGATGCTGACCTGGTGTGGGCTGGGGATGTTGCGACCGAGAAAGGATAGGATTCTGGGCGTGCTTTAAACGGGTTCTAAAGGCAGAGCCCACAGGATTTACCGATGAAGACATAAGGACCCAGGGCTGCCTCCAAGGTTTTGCCCTGGACCACCAGCGGCACTGGTGCAAACTGAGACAGACTCCAGCATCAGCCACGCATCTGAGCGGGGCGGGGGCGGGGGTGGAGACGCCGCTGGTCCTGGAGCCTCTGCTCCTGGGCTATTGGCCGGAAGAGCCCCTCCCTGGGGAGGGTGGGGAGGAGCCCTGTGGAGCTGTGTCAGCAACGGCCACGTGCTGAGCCCTTGGACCTGCGAGGCCGGCCCGTTAGACCCTCCGAGCTCACGGCCCAGGCCACAGGGCTAGTAAGGGGCAGAGGCCTGTCTGATTCTGCGGGCCTTGTGGGCCACCGGGGGGCCTCACGGCCCACATCCAGCAGCTGAGAACCGAGGCTGGGGCGGCTGGGGCTGCCGTGGGTCACTAAGCGGCCCTGCAGCAGCCCCTCTGAGCCCCGACTCCCTCGGGCTCCTGCCCCCATCCCTGTCCTGGGCCTGGACAAAGGGGCTTCTGTCTTGCCAGCCCCTCCTTCACAGAGTGACTGACCCACAAATGGGTTATGTAACCATGGCCCAGACAGGCAGGGGATTGGCCCGAGTCCGGCTGGACCTGAGCCCGTGGGGAGAGCATCGGTGGGCTCCGCTCCTCTGGCCGTCGCCCAGTGGAGGCCAGGACTGTGGAGGAGACCGGGGCGTCCGAGGGAGGGCTTCAGGCAGGCCGATGAGGGGGTCACTATCGCGTGGCTGCCCAGAGGCATGGGCCCACTTGTTGGCCTCCCCTTCCCGCCTGGCTGGATGGGGTGCATCCACACTGGCCAGGCCTGGGGCTGGAGCTGGGGGAGGCTGCACCCTGGAAGTGCGGCTCTCCCACAGAGATACCCCTGTTTCCGGGTGTGGCAGGCCGCCCCCGGGCCCATCTGGGCCCTTCTGAGAGACAGATTGGGCTGGCTCTCTCCCTCCCACCATTGGCAGGGGCTCAGCCGGCGTCCCCAGGGAGGGCTTCGTGTGCACATGTGTGCGCCTGTGTGGGCGCCCAGCCCCGGCCTCTCAGACAGGTCCTGGCCCGGGGAAACCTCCCAGCATCTCAGTTCAGTGAGAAACTGAGGTCCGAAAGCTGGTACCTGGTGCTGGGTGCAGGGAGCACAGCGGAATGAATGAACGCTTCTAGACTGAAGCCCTAGATAGCTTTGGCTCTGAGCCTGCCAGAGAGCTAGCCAGCTGCTCTCGGGCTGCCTAGAGGGGGCTGGGCCCCAGGTGGGCCTCCTTCACCGTGTTTCCTCCCCCCTGCAGAACTCCTGGGCTCCACCAAGAAGATCAATGTCAATTTCCAAGACCCTGATGGGTGAGTTCTCAGCCCTGGGAGGCATCAGTCTGGTGTGGGTGTCAGGGACTCCTAGGGCAGGGGGGTGTCCGGCACCTGTCCACATGTGTCCATCACCCGTTAGCTTTTCAGCCCTGCACCACGCGGCCCTGAATGGCAACACAGAGCTGATCACCTTGCTGTTGGAGGCCCAGGCTGCTGTGGACATCAAGGACAACAAAGGCAAGGCCTGCCAGGCAGGACATGGCAGTGAGCGAAGTGGATAAAAACCACTGTCCTCTTGGAGCTTATAAATTAGTGATGGAAGTGGACAGTAAAGGCCAGGGATCTTGGAGCCAGGGGCACAGGGGTTAAGATCAGAGCTTAACCCTGGAGGGACCCTGGAGGCCTCCATGGTCCCTCAACTGAGGTCAGCCTAGGGTCCTGGTCTGGGTCGAGGCAGCTTCTCGTGGGGTCAGCGTCCTGGAGGTCAGGGTTGGGGTCAGGGGCAGGGTCTAGCTCCAGCTCCCAACTTGCCCCGTCCACCCCCCCAGGCATGCGGCCTCTGCACTACGCGGCCTGGCAGGGCCGGAAGGAGCCCATGAAGCTGGTGCTGAAGGCGGGCTCAGCGGTGAACATCCCATCCGACGAGGGCCACATCCCCCTGCACTTGGCGGCCCAGCACGGTCACTATGATGTGGTAAGGACTGCCCCTGGGGGCGACAGGGCGCCTGGGGCAGCAGGAGCCTGATGGACACCCCCAGGCCTGACCGTGCCTGCGGTCCCTGCAGTCCGAAATGCTGCTGCAGCACCAGTCCAACCCCTGCATGGTGGACAACTCGGGCAAGACGCCCCTGGACCTGGCCTGTGAGTTTGGCCGCGTCGGGGTAAGTCTCCCCGGGGAGCTGAGTGCGACTCCATCTGCTCCGTCTTCTTCTCCTAGGGGCCTCCCACCCCGTTTCTTGGGCCCCCTACTCTTCACCCCTCCCTCCAGGTGGTCCAGCTGCTTCTGAGCAGCAACATGTGTACGGCCTTGCTGGAGCCCCGGCCAGGAGACACCACCGACCCCAACGGCACCAGTCCCCTGCACCTGGCAGCCAAGAACGGCCACATCGACATCATCAGGTATGGCCAGGGTGGGGGCGGGGTGAGGGGCTCTCTGCCTCGCGGTGCCTGCTCCTGGCTTGGCAGTAAGACCGGAGCGGCCGGGAAGCCATGGGGATGTGGTCAGGCCTCTGGTACAAGGGATGCCTCCAGCCACCCCCGTAGAGGATGCCCCAGTGGGGGCTAGGGAGTGGGCTTCTACAGCCTCCCAGCCTGTGCCACCTGCCAGGTGGCCCTGTGGTGACTCTCGGCGTCTCTGAGCCTCTGTTTCCCCATGTTCAAAGTGCGCATCGCAGCACTGCTTGTCCTGAGATGAGACAAGACCAGAATGTGAAGGATTTGCACTGGGAGGGGGACTCCTGCAAGTTCCTGGTCACTGGCGGAGGCCATCCTGTCGGGGAGGTGGGGTCGGGTTGGCTCATTCTGGGCCCCCAGGAGTCAGAGGCCGACTCGGGGTGCCGGGCCAGTGGACTCGCATGCAAGGCCCTGCCTGCTCCCCCTGCCACCCTGCCAGACTGCTGCTCCAAGCCGGCATCGACATTAACCGCCAGACCAAGTCCGGCACCGCCCTGCACGAGGCCGCACTCTGTGGGAAGACGGAGGTGGTTCGGCTGCTGCTGGATGTGAGTCGGGGCCAGGGTACAGGGTGCGGGGATCAGGCGAGGGCGGAGGGGGCTCCTGACAGGCCTCACTCTCTGGCACACGCAGAATGGGATCAACGCCCATGTGAGAAACACCTACAGCCAGACTGCCCTGGACATTGTGCATCAGTTCACCACCTCCCAGGCCAGCAAGGAGATCAAGCAGCTGCTGCGAGGTGGGCTTGGGCGGCGCCGGGAGGCTGGGGCGGGGCCGGGGCTGGGCCGGCTCACAGGACCGGGGGGTCTGCCACCTCCTGTGTCCCCAGAGGCCTCGGCGGCCCTGCAGGTCCGGGCGACCAAGGATTACTGCAACAACTATGACCTGACCAGCCTCAACGTGAAAGCTGGGGACATCATCACAGTAAGGACGGTCCGGGGCTGCTGGAGCAGGGCTGAGAGGGGCCTGGGATGCTGCCCCCAACGCCTGGCAAGAACTGGGGGGGCCAGGCCACCCATCCACTTGACCCAGAGGGGAGTCCCCCCGAGTGTGTTCCCCTCACCTTATCCATTGACCCAGAGGGGAGTCCCTCGGAGTGTGCTCCCCTCGCCTTATCCATTGACCCAGAGGGGAGTCCCCCTGAGCATGCTCCCCTCACCTTATCCATTGACCCGGAGGGGAGTCCCCCCTGAGCGTGCTCCCCTCATCTTATCCACTTGACCCGGAGGGGAGTCCCCCCTGAGTGTGCTCCCCTCACCTTATCCGGCCAGGTCCTTGAGCAGCACCCAGATGGTCGCTGGAAGGGCTGTATCCATGACAACAGGACAGGCAATGACCGTGTGGGCTACTTCCCATCTTCCCTGGGCGAGGCCATCGTCAAGCGAGCAGGCAAGTCCAGCCCAGGCCAGAGGCTCGTGGCCAGACAGGAGCATGTACACGGTGTGCTGCGGGCTGGGCTGGGGCCATGAGCTCCCGCAATCACTGGGTGTGAGGTCCGGGATTTGTCCTGCCAGCTCTCTTATCCGGGTCCCCAGACCTGGTCCTTCATTGATTCAGCAGACACTACACGCCAGGCTCGAGGAATAGACGATCACCCAAATGGCCTCGTTCCTGCTCTCAAGGAGCTTGCCCTGGGCGGAGGGGAGCACAGGACAGTGAAGTCAGCATGGAGGGAAATGTGCCGACCAGTGACCCAGACATTGCAGATGGAGACATGCTTCAGACAGTGGACGGACAAGGCCCTGAGAAGTGGGAGGGAGCAAGCTGCAGGCGGCGACTTTGGGGTAGCGGGAACCACACATGCAGAGACGCTCAGGCAGGGCAGAGTATGACCTGTGTGAGGGTCCAGAGCCCAGGGCGGCTGGCTTGGTGACAGAGCGAGGGGCATAGGAAGCCACAGAGCTGTGGAATGGCTTCAGGTGTGGTACGGGTGTGACGGGCTTATCCTGTACAGAGGACACGGAGGTTGACAGGCCGGTGAGAGGGCAGAGGAGGGCCAGCTAGGAGGTGTGGTCGGTCAGTCCACCCAAGGTCATCAAGTGCCCTGGCCCCAGGCTCCTGGGGACCTCTTCCCCCTGCTCCCCTATCAGAGGGGTTTGTACCCTCCTGCGAACCCCCACCTCCACATACTGGACCACTGGCAGAATAGCCTGGCCTGTACTCCGCTCTGCCCTGCTCTCCTGCTCGCCAGTGTCCAGGGTTGGGAGGGGTCTTCTGAGGGTCTCTCAGCTCCTTGCAGACAGCCGGGGAAGAGGAGCTGGCGCTGAGCCTCCCGGCCTGTGTGCGCGTGTGCACACATGCGTGTGTCTCTGTGTGCATGTGCGTGTGTGTGTACGCATGTGTGTGCCTGTGTGCATCTCTGTGCATGTGTCTGTGTGCGCACACGTGTGTCTCTGTGTGCACGGGACTGTGTGTATGCATGCATGTGTGCATGTGTGTGTGCGTGTCTGGCCTCTACTCTACGCAGGCCCTGGAGCCGGTCCAGGGCTCAGGGCAGCTGTGCTCGGCCTGCAGGTCCCCGAGCAGGTGCTGAACCAAGTCCACCCCAGGGAGGCAGCTCCGCGGGGCCCGCTGTGCCCCCCGAGGAGATCTGGGTGCTGAGGAAGCCTTTTGCAGGTGGGTGGGGGGCCTTGGGGGGAGGCGGTGGGGTGGAGTGGGGCGGGCGGCGGCTGACCTTGTTCTGTCCTGTGGGCAGGCGGGGACCGCAGCGGCAGCTTGAGCAGCGCGGCTGGGGGCCGGAGCGTCGGGGGCCACACCCTGCACGCTGGCTCTGAAGGGGTCAAGGTAGGTGGGGTGGCAGCAGGGCCGGGGTGCCTGGGTCCGGAGCAGCACTGGTCAGCCAGCCTGTCTGGGTTCCAGCTCCTGGCAACGGTGCTCTCCCAGAAGCCAGTGTCCGACTCCAGCCCCGGGGACAGCCCGGTCAAGCCTCCGGAGGGCCCTGCAGGTAAGGGCAAGGACACAGCACTGCTGGCTGGGTGCGGAGGTAGCCCCCAGGCAGCCCTCACCCCTCCAAACCCTCTCGTCCCTAGCTGCGACCCGGGCCCAGCCTCCAGCGGCCCACGCGGGGCCGGGCTATGGGGAGCAGCCACCCAAGAAGCTGGAGGCAGCATCCGAAGGCAAGGTACAGGGCCAGGGCAGCTGCAGGGGCGGGGCCCGGGGAAGCCCACCTGGCTGGGCCACAGCACAGCCAGCACCCTCGATGGGCCAGGCCCGTCCTTCTGTTGGTCTGTCAGTCTGTGTGCGTAGCTGTTGTCTCTTGTGCAGGCTGTGCGTGTAAGCCAGTGTGTGTAAAAGTGTGACACAGTGTGAGGCGAGTAGGGGGTGTGTTTGTGTGTGGCTAGTGTGACTGCAATCTGGGCATGGGTGCACCTGTGTGTGCATGTGGAGGGTGTGGGTGCGAGACGAGTGGAAGCGTATGTGGGGGTGAGTCGGGTCCATGTGCGTGCACCTGCGTGCTAGGGCAGGCGTGAACTGCTGGCTGAGTCCTCCTGCGTCCCCCCCAGGCAGAGCCCACCTCCCGCGTGGGCGGCAGCAGTCAGTGGCCCCTCCTGAGGCCCCATTCCCAGAGCCCCTGTCACGGGCCACATGGCTGGGTGGCCCTGGTCCAGGAAAGGGGGGCGGTCGGGGAGGCCTGTGATGTGGACGGCGGCGGGACCCTCCTGGTGGAGATCACAGCAGGCAGCCGACACGTAGGACGACGCGGAGACAGCGGAGCCCCGGACTCAGAGGGAGGAGCACCCAGCCAGGCTGACGGGGGCCTGGCGGCTGCAGACGGCCCAGCAGACGGCAGCTCGCGCCGCGTGGTCTTCGGCTGAGCAGAGAAGGAGGCGCTGCGGTGGCTGGGTGCACGCCTGGCCGGGGGGGCAGGTGGGCGAGCCTGCAGCGGGTGCCTTGTGTCTTCCAGGGCGCCGAGGCTGTCAGCCAGTGGCTTGCCACGTTCCAGCTGCAGCTCTACGCCCCCAACTTCATCAGCGCTGGGTACGACCTGCCCACCATCAGCCGCATGACCCCCGAGGTGAGGTGCCCAGAAAGCTGCCCACCATCTGGCTCGGAGATGGGCCCCCAGCCTCTGGCTAACAGGCAGCTCCTCTACCCAGGACCTCACTGCCATCGGGGTCACCAAGCCCGGCCACAGGAAGAAAATCACCGCGGAGATCAGTGGTCTGAGCCTCCCGGACTGGCTGCCCGAGCACAAACCTGTAAGGCCCCCTGCACCCTGGTGGCCAAGCCCAGGAGGGGCAGACCGACAGACGGACAGATAGCCACGGCCCTCCCCTGCCTTCTGGGGAGCCCAGTGAGAGGACAGCAGAGGGTGTCCTCTGTTCGTCTGTCAGGGGCCCCTGGGCCAGCCTCCCCGGGCAGGGGCCGGGGTGACCTCCTCTGAGGGCTGTTCGGGCAAGGGGAGCCTGGAGCCCGGAGCATCCCCGTCTCTACTACACACTTGCCACTCAGGGATGTTGGCACCACCCAGCGCCCTGCAGTGCTGCCCGATGCACGCCCACCAGACACCGCAGGGGGCTGCCACACACCCAGGCACATACCCAGGCACGTGCACGGGGAGGGTGTGTGTGAGCACAGGCCTCAGCATGCAGACCGCATGCGTGCACTGAACACATGCCCAGTGCCCACCGATGGCCACACTGGCCTCGGCCTGTGCTGTCATGCACGGGTGCCCTGCGGAGGCACAGGCTCCGGGATGGGAGACGGGGACCTGGGGCCTGTCCCATCTGCACCGCCTCTCTGGGCCTCTGGCTCCCACCGTCCAGGAGGGAGATGCTGTGGCCACCGAGGGCCCCCAGGGTGGGACAGGCGGGTGCACACGCCTCACCCACACTGCCTGCCTCGCCCCACTCAGTCCATGGCTCAGGGGTCCTCCCAGCCAGCTCGCCCGGGTCCCAGGGGCTTCACTCTGCTTGCTCACCCAGGCGGTGACCGAGTGCTGTGTTGGTGTGTGAGTGATGTCCAGCTGGGAATGTGGATAGGTGGATCCCGGTCAGGGGGCCACTGGCTGGTTCTGGGTGAACTCCATCACGGATACTTGCACAGGCGTGTGACAAGGCTGTGTGACGTGTGGCTGAGGATGGTGGGGAAATGATGAGAGGGCGTGAGTGTGACTCAGGGGTGTCAGTGCCATGGATGACTGGGGTGCAAGCTATGCGTATACCTGTTGCTGGTCGGTGATGCTGTGTGTCTGCGTCCGTGACGCGTGAGGTGTGTCCACGTGGGTGCCGTCCCCAGGGCTGCCTGGCCTGCCTGGCAGGTGAGGAAGCGCCTTCCTCCCCCTCCCCCCGAGGGCATCCCGCGGAGAGGGTCACGCCTCTGTGTGTGTCTGCCTGTGTCCGCACGTGTGTGTGCGCTGGCCTTGGCTGTGCTGTCAAGGCTGTGCTGACCCCTCCGGCCTGTCCATTTGTCCTTCCGTCTCTCTGTGCCGGGCTGGCCCGGTGCCCACCCCTCCACCAGCTCCGAGCAGCAGGCAGGGTATGGGCAGCCAGCTTGGGCTGCCCTCTGTGTCCCCCGCCCCGTAGGCAAACCTGGCCGTGTGGCTGTCCATGATCGGCCTGGCGCAGTACTACAAGGTGCTGGTGGACAACGGCTACGAGAACATTGACTTCATCACGGACATCACTTGGGAGGACCTGCAGGAGATCGGCATCACCAAGCTGGGTGAGGCCCCGCCCCGCCCCGCCCCGCCCCGCCCCGCCCCGCCCTCCTTGTGCTCCCGGGCCTGACCTGCGCCCCGCCCCAACTCAGGCCACCAGAAGAAGCTGATGCTGGCCGTGCGGAAACTGGCGGAGCTGCAGAAGGCAGAGTACGCCAAGTACGAGGGGGGACCCCTGCGCCGGAAGGCACCGCAGTCGCTGGAGGTGATGGCCATCGAGTCGCCACCCCCACCCGAGCCTGCCCCGGCTGACTGCCAGTCTCCGAAGATGACCACCTTCCAGGACAGCGAGCTCAGCGGGGAGCTGCAGGCGGCCTTGACCGGCCCGGCCGAAGGGGCTGCTGCTGCCACCGCCCCGGCTGAAAAGCCGGCCAACCACCTGCCGCCCACCCCGAGGGCCTCAGGGCGGCAGGAGCCCAGCCTGGGGGGGAGGGCGCGGCACATGAGCAGCTCCCAGGAGCTGCTGGGCGATGGGCCCCCGGGACCCAGCAGCCCCATGTCACGGAGCCAGGAGTACCTGCTCGATGAGGGGCCGGCCCCCGGCACCCCTCCCAAGGAAGCCCGGCCCAGCCGCCACGGCCACAGTGTCAAGCGGGCCAGCGTGCCCCCGGTGCCCGGCAAGCCTCGGCAGGTCCTGCCGCCAGGGGCCAGCCACTTCACGCCCCCCCAGACACCCACGAAACCCCGGCCAAGCTCCCCGCAGGCCCTGGGGGGGCCTCACGGCCCAGCGCCAGCCACAGCCAAGGTGAAGCCCACCCCTCAGCTGCTGCCGCCCACGGAGCGACCCATGTCCCCCCGCTCGCTGCCTCAGTCGCCCACTCACCGCGGCTTCGCCTACGTGCTGCCCCAACCGGTGGAGAGTGAGGCTGGGCCGGCTGCCCCAGGGCCTGCACCTGCAGCCGTGCCCACGCCGGTGCCCACGCTGTGCCTGCCGCCCGAGGCCGACGCAGAGCCAGGGAGGCCCAAGAAGCGCGCCCACAGCCTGAATCGCTACGCAGCGTCGGACAGCGAGCCGGAGCGGGACGAGTTGCTGGTGCCGGCCGCCGCCGGGCCCTACGCCACGGTCCAGCGGCGCGTGGGCCGCAGCCACTCGGTGCGGGCGCCTGCCGGCGCAGACAAGAACGTCAACCGCAGCCAGTCCTTTGCCGTGCGGCCGCGGAAGAAGGGGCCGCCCCCACCCCCACCCAAGCGCTCCAGCTCCGCCATGGCCAGCGCCAACCTGGCCGATGAGCCGGCGCCAGACGCGGAGACTGAGGGGGCCGGGGCTGAGGACGGCCGACTGGGGGTCCGGGCGCAGCGCCGGCGGGCCAGTGACCTGGCTGGCAGCGTGGACACAGGAAGTGCCGGCAGCGTGAAGAGCATCGCAGCCATGCTTGAGCTGTCATCCATAGGGGGTGGGGGCCGGGCAGCCCGTAGGCCCCCTGAGGGCCATCCCATGCCTCACCCTGCCAGCCCAGAGCCAGGCCGGGTGGCCACGGTGCTGGCCTCAGTGAAGCACAAGGAGGCCATTGGACCTGACGGCGAGGTGGTGAACCGGCGCCGCACACTGAGCGGGCCCGTCACGGGACTCCTGGCCACTGCTCGCCGGGGTTCCGGAGAGCCAGCGGGGCCTGCAGACCATGGCCAGTTGGTGGAAGAGGGTGCCGCCCGGCAGCGGCCCCGAGGTCCAGCCAAGGGCGAGGCGGGTGCAGAGGGCCCGCCCCTAGCCAGGGTGGAGGCCAGTGCCACCCTCAAGAGGCGCATCCGGGCCAAGCAGAGCCAGCAGGAGAACGTCAAGTTCATCCTAACTGAGTCTGACACGGTCAAGCGCCGGCCCAAGGTCAAGGAGCGGGAGGCAGGTCCCGAGCCTCCCCCACCACCGCTGTCCGTGTACCAGAATGGAACGGGCACTGTGCGCCGCCGGCCAGCCTCTGAGCAGGCTGGGCCCCCAGAGCTGCCCCCGCCACCCCCGCCTGCTGAGCCCCCGCCCTCTGACCTCATGCACCTGCCCCCGCTGCCCCCGCCGGACAGCGATGCCCGGAAGCTGGCCAAGCCACCTGTTTCTCCCAAGCCCATTCTGGCTCAGCCCGTGCCCAAGATCCAGGGCTCACCCACACCTGCCTCCAAGAAGGTGCCGCTGCCAGGTCCCAGCAGCCCAGGTAGGTGCAGGAAGCCAGCTGGGGAGGGGTCCCACACCACGGTCTGCAGGGTTTTCTGCTTCTTGGATCTGATGAAGGCCAGAGGGAGTGGGGTGGGAAGGTATCTTCAGACTCCCTCATCCAGCTGCCCCGGACCATCAGCCCAGAGCTGGGACAGTTGTCTTTAGGTCCTCAGTGGAGGAGGCACAGGTGCATAAAGAGCAGCACCTATGGAAGGAGGACAGGCCCAGGAGGCCGGAGGGTTCGGGGGGACTCTGACATGGCTGTAGAGTGACCCCAGCACGGGAGGGAGGGGAGAGGCTTCCAGACAGAAAGGTCAGAGGTGCAAAGTCCTTGTGACATTCAAGCAACGGAAGGGCCAGTGGCTACAACAGGCCACACCTGGAAGGGGATGGAGGTGGAATGAGGATGGGTCGGGGTTTGGAAGCAGTGACCCAAACAGGTGTGCGCAGGGAAGCGCCCCCCCCCCCCCGCCCCCGCGCCGCCACAGCCTCAGGGAGACCCAGTGGGGAGGGGCACGGAGGGCTGGAGCTGAAGCCGGGCTTGCAGTGCAGAGGGCGTTGTTTTCGCTCCCGGTTGCGAAGCAGGGCCCTTGGGCAGTGTTTAGGCAGGGCTTGGGTAGGGACGGGCAGCGCGCGATTTGCGCGCGCCGCGCGACCTCCCACCCCGGTGCGAATCTCCTCCTCCCCGCAGAGGTGAAGCGTGCGCACGGCACGCCGCCGCCCGTGTCTCCCAAGCCGCCGCCACCGCCCACGGCGCCAAAGCCGGCCAAAGCCGCGGCGGGGCTGCAGTCGGGCAGTTCCAGCCCGTCGCCCGCGCCCTCGCCGGCGCGCCAGCAACCCGCCGCCCTCGCCAAGCCGGCCAGCACGCCGCCCGCGCTGAGCGCCAGCCCCGCCAGCCCCGCCAGGCCGCCGTCGCCCGGTGCGCCCGCGCTGCACGTGCCCGCCAAGCCGCCACGCGCTGCCGCCGCGGCTACAGGGCCCCCAGCTGCGCCCGACGGCGCCTCGCCGGGGGACAGCGCCCGGCAGAAGCTGGAGGAGACGAGCGCGTGCCTGGCGGCGGCGCTGCAAGCCGTAGAAGAGAAGATCCGGCAGGAGGACGCGCAGGGCTCGCGGTAGGTGCAGGACCGGGTGCGGCCTGCGCGAGGCCGAGGCTGCCGCTCACCTGTAGGCTGCCTTGTGGGGGCGGGATCGAGTCGCGCCGGAGAGGCGTGGCCTTTGAACTAGCCCCGCCCCATACTGCGGGGCGGGGCCCGGCATGGGCGGGGTCTCTGAGAGGGGCCCGGTCCCCCAGAGGCGGCCGCGCGTGGGGCGGGGCCTGGGCTGGCAGACGTCATGGGGGCGTGGCCTTGAATTAGCCCTGCCCCATGCTGCGGGGCGGGACCAGAATGGGCGGAGAGGGGTCTGGCCATGAGTTGGGCGGTCAGCCCTCGTGGGCGGGGGAGGGCCGTGGTGTCCGCGAGGGGGCGGCCTTCGCGCGGAGGGGCGGAACGCCCTGCTCCGGGCCTTCCTGCTCACTCCGCGCCCGCCCGCAGCCCCTCGGCCGCGGAGAAGAGCACCGGCAGCATCCTGGACGACATTGGCAGCATGTTTGACGACCTGGCCGACCAGCTGGACGCCATGCTGGAGTGACGCGGCCGCCCACGTCGGGCCCGCACGCTGACCTTTACCTCAGGATGGGCACCTCTGGGCGCGGCGTGAGCAGGCAGGCGGGCGGGGCCGCGAGGGCGGGGCGCAGGGGGCCGGGCGCGAGGCTCCTGCACAAGCACAACTCCTGCCGCCGGGCCCAGCCCGGACGACTGCCTGGCCGGGGGACCCAAGGGCTCTGGTCAGATGCTGCTGCCCCCTCCCCGTGCAATAACTGCTGGGCCGCCTGTCCCCACCGCCAGGCTCTGCCCGCCGTGGTGCGGGAGGGGCCGCTCCTGAACCCCCGCCCAGAGCCCCGGTTGGGCCCACCCTCGGGGGCAGTGGGCAGGGGGCAGCCACTGTAGCCCCCTCCCCAGTCTGGGGCAGAGCACAGGCCTATGCCCAGCACAGAACTGCCCGATGGGGACCTCTGCCAGCCGCTCCTGCGCAGCACAAGGGGCTGGGTTGGGCCCCCTGCCCCACAGCACCTCTCCCCCCCCTCCCCCAGAATATAAGCTATCGAAGAGTATTAATTTATTGGGAATGAGCTAAGGCAGATTTCCCCAGAGATACAAAAAGGTATAACTTTAACAAATATATATTTAAAGAAAGAAAAAATATTATTGATTCTATAGAAAACCATTTACCAACTGTAAGGACGCTGGAGTCTAGTTCAAGACAAAAGCTGTCAAGAGGCCCTGGCCATCTGTCTGTCTATCCGTTCCTCCCTCGGTCCCAGAGTGGCCAGATCCCTGGCCCAGTAGCACAAACAGGCTGGGGTCCGAGGAGGGGTCCGTGCTCTGCCAGGGCCTCCCCTCTGATCTCTCTCCTAACTTCTCTGCGTCTGAAGAACCTGAAGGATGTGCCTTGCTCGCCGCTGGGCTGTGTCCTCCGTTTGGTGGAGACAGTGGGCAGGGTTCCACCTCTCTCTGGGGTGCTGGTGTGAGGGTGCCCCTGGGTTCCAAGGGAGCTGTGTGCACAGCGTGGGTGTGTCAGCCGGGTGACAGCAGTGGGTGAAGGGCGTGCATGCCAGGCTGTGTGTGGTACATGCGAGGGTATGCCCGACCCTCCCTCCCGGGGGCCCCAGCTGGCCCCACACAGCCAGCCCGCCGCGCCCCCGCTCCCAGACGCTCTGCTTGTGGGCCGAGGCCGTGTTGTGTGGCCCTTCTCGCCTTCTCTCTCCTCCCCCACTCCAAAAAAGTACTGACTGGCCTCCTCTGTTGTGTTTGCTGATCCACATGTGTTGGGCACAACTTTGACATTTCTTAAAAAAGAGAATTAAAAACGCCGAAAACCAGCGACTGTGATTCGGGTGGGTGGAGGGGTTCTGCCTAGGTGGTATCTGGACATGTGGGGCCCCTCCCAGCAGTCACGTGCTAACACGTCTCCAGGTGGGTGGGCCTGGGCATCTGCCTGGCCTCTTTGCAGTGGGTGGCCCGGACCAGGGCTAGCAGGTGGGGAGGGGGGTCCGGGCAGGGAGCTACTGTCAGCTGTCAATAAACAGAAAACGGAGCTGCCTGGCTTTTTTTTGGTGGGGGGCTGCATATTGGGGCAAGTGGGGGGCTTGCCTGTTCCTGGCAGGGGGAAGCAGCCACCAACAGGACCACATCCTGGGGTTGTCAACAGGCACCTCTGTGGCCCCTGCCCAGCTTCCCTCCCACTGGGCAGTGCCTGTGCCCCCCGGCCTGCTCAGGTGTCCCCGCTCCCCGAGGACCATCCCCACTCAGAGCCACAGTCTGTGCAACTTTTATTTCAATCAAGAAGTAATCAAATCTATGTACAGTCTAAAAACAGTGTAGAAAAGGTGAGTAAAAAGGCCCACAGTCCATCTGGAGTGAGGATGGAGGTGGGCCTGGCAAGCGTCGTACCTGGCACCCAGATGGGCTGGGCACTGTCCTGGCAGTGACGGTGACAGGGCCAAGCAGAGGGAGGCTCATGGGGCACAGGGCAGGGAGGGCACTGCCTGCCTGGCTGAGTCCCCATGGGGCAGGCAGAGACCCCAAGACCAGTCACGTGGCCCACCGGGCTTAGGCCTAGGTCAGGCCCAGAGGAAGCTGAGACCCGGCGTGGATTCTGTTAACAAGTCCACACCTGCAGGGGGAAGACTCCATTTCAAGTGCCACTTTGGCCATGCAGCCCCAAAGCCAGCTGCCATCCGTACCTGCCCCCAACAGCCCGGGCTGCTAGCTCCCACCTGCCTCCCTCGCTCCCACTTCCCCACACAGCCCCTGTGGATGGCCTGAGCCACGGTGCTGACCTTCACAGTGCTGTCCACGGCTCCGGAGAAGAGCCGGCCCCGGGACACGGCCAGCGCGGTCACACTGCCCTGGTGACGCAGCAGAGTCTGCGTGCAGATCATGTTGTCCATACTCCAGACCTGGGGACACATGGGACATGAAGACCGCCCAAGCCTGGCACCAGCCCTGAGCTGCCCCCTCCAGGCACTTGGCCAGCTCGTACCCTAAGAGACCGGTCATAGGATGCGCTGAAGACTTTGGTCTGGTCTGGCGTTGAGATGACTGCCAGGGCGTACACGGTGCCAACATGGCCTGTCAGGGTCCGCACCTGCTCCTTAGACTCGATGTCCCACACCTGGGGGGTGGCGCTGGCAGGTCAGAGGACACAGATGGGGGCGGACAGGGGCCCAGAGCCAGACGCCGCCCCCCTGCGTCCGCTCTTACATGGATGAGGTTCTCGTAGGTGCCACAGACGATGTGGTGATTGGTCACAGCGATAGAGTAGACGCTGCCGCCAGACGTCTGCAGGACGTGGATGCAGTCGAGGGTCCGGATGTCCCAGATCTACGGGCAAGCGCAGGCCACTTGGTCACAGGCCAGGCGGCCCACCCACGACCCAGGGTGCATGTGAGGGCCTCCCTGTGCTGGCCCAGTGGGGGCAGGGCAGACGGAGCCGGCTCGGGGTCAGGGGGGCCCACCTTGATTGTCTGGTAGGAGCCGCTGTACAGGTAGGTCTGGGCGGCCACCAGGGCTCGCACCCAGTGGTTGAGGCCAGTGAGCTCCTTCTTCAGCTTCAACTCTGTGCCCACGATGTCCCAGACCTGTGGGAGTGGCCGTGAGTGCAGGCCGGGGGGGCACCACCGGCACCGGCATGCACACACACCGCCCGGCCTGACCTTGATGGCCTTCAGGGAGCCGCTGAAGAGCATGTTGTGTGAGGACACCAGCGTGCACACCGGGTTGTCGTGGGCCCGGATCGTGTTCACCTTCTGTAGGTTCTGGATGTCCCATACCTGGTGGGAGATAGGCGCGAAGCCTGAGGCCCTGCCGAGCCCAGGCCCCAGTGGCACAGAGTGCCTGGGGCTCTCAGGCCCTGCCCGCCCGCCAGCCCCACTCACAATGATGGTGCAGTCGGCCGAGCCACTGTAGAGCTTGCACCTGGGGAAGGAAAGCCAGGGTGTCAGGGCGGGAGAAGCCAGCATCCCTGCTGACACCGCCCTGGCCGGGCCAAGCGAGCACTGGCCACCAGGAACCAGAGGCCTTGGCCATTGCCAGGACCACTACAGCTTCCTTGAGCCCAGCCTCGGTCTTCCCGCCTCAGCGAGAGGACCTTGGATGCGCCTGCCTGGCAAGCGTCTGACAGCTGAGGCGGGAGGTAATTACCCTTGTTAGCATTGCTGGCAGTCAAGCTGTTGCTTCCTGTGCGCCAGCATCTCACACGCACATACACACTCACGCCCACAGCACACAGCCTCGTGACACATTCCAGGAGGGATGGTCTAGAAGGGGCACTCTGGGCTAGGGGGTGGCCGGGCCCTGTTGGCCAGCAGGAGCCTGCCTCCCCTCCGGTCCTGCCTGTCCTTGGCCACCTGAGGCTCTCCGGGGTCAGGGCTCTGCTCACGGATGCACAGTGTCAGAGACGGAGGCCCCACGTACCACCACCCATGACTCGGCCCTGCTCAGGGTCCCAGGACTGGCAGACAAAGTCACTCTATGACACATGCAGCCACAGTCCACATGGGCCCTGTGCTCAGTGGACACATGTGCGCCCACACTCACCCCTGGATGCAGAGGGCCAGGACAATGCCATCATGGCCCTCCAGCGTCTTCTGGCACTTGTAGGTGGTACACGTGTCCCACACCTGCAGAAACCAGGGTCAGGGCAGATCCCAGCAGGGCCAGCCTGGTGGCAGGGGGCACTACAGCACGAATGATGTGAGCAGAGAAAGCCCTGTCCATGGGCAGGCCTGGAGCTGGCAGAGGTTGGTGTGCCGTGCCCAGCCCTGCTGCTCCAGGCTGCCTGGCCCCTGGGCAGGCTGCTACCCACCTTGATGGTCTTGTCAGAGGACCCACTGAAGAGCAAGTCCCCCATGGAGTAGACGCAAAGACACCAGACGGGGCCCTGGTGGCCTACAAATGTTCCCTTGCACTTGAAGATCTGCTGTGGGTCATAGGCTGCAGAGAGACAGGAGGTATGAGGTGTCTGGGGGCCTGGGGACCGCGGGGCGGGCAGCAGGGGGCCCACACTCACAGCCGAGGATGCCCATGTTCAGCCGCGCGTTGATGTGGGACAGCTCGTCCTGTGGGGCCAAGAGCAGAGCAGAGCGTGGGATGGGTGGGGTCCCAATGGCCTTTCCTGCCCCAGGCAGGGCCCCCCAGCACAGACACCTAATCCTGAGTGGGAACAGGCCTTCTGCTGGGACCCACCCCACCCACCTCCCAGCATCCGGCCCCGCCCGTGGCCCCTGCCCGCTCACATTCAACATGGACGCATCCCTCCGGAACTCCATGAGGTCCTCGCTGAGCTTGCTCTGGTTTTCATCCAGGACATCTGAGCGGCAGGGCAGGGGGTGTCAGGGACCTGGAGGCAGGGCTGAACCCCTGCACCCCCTGGGCCGGTCTCTCACCAAACTTGAGCTCCAGGCTCTTCTCCAGCTGGTCTATCTTCTCCGAGAGCTTGCCCAGCATGGAGCGCAGGAAGGCAATCTCCTGGTCCTTCTGGGCCAGCGCCACGTGCATCTCATGGAAGCGGTCGTCTGTCTGCTGCAGGAACTCCTTCAGGCCCTCGAAGCGGCACGTCTCCAAGTGCGTCTCGTATGTGTCCTGGTTCCCGATGAACGTGCACCTGGAGGGATGGGACAGCTGTCCTGCCCACCTGCCCGCCAGGTGGCCCCTTCCCTCTGCCTCTCCAGCCCCAAGAGTCTCCCACAAACCCCACTTCTGTGCCGGGCCACTGCCCTGTGCACAGCCGCTCGCCCACCGCCCGTCCTGCCTCCCCCAGCAATCCAGCGGCCGCACTCCAGCCCAGAGCTCCTCCAGGGCTCCTGCTCCCCCTCACTGGCTTCCGCCCCGAAGAGCCAGCTGCTGCCGCCTCTGCTGGCCCCTTTCCCCTCTGCTCTCAACTCGCTGCTGCTGGTCCAGCTGCCAGAAGCCCTCTCCCAGGTCCGGGCCCGGCTTGTGCCCTTGCATGCATCAGTTCCCAGCTCCCCGGGCGCTGTGTCCCCACGGGGCTCGGGTCTCCTCAGCACCTGTACCTCGGTTTGTAATTACACAGTCGATGGTGTGGCTCCCGCTAAGGCCGTCTCCCCAGTGCCTGGTACTCAGGCGGCTCTCAGCCAAGGGTTGCTGAAGGAGGGGCCGTGACCGCCAGCCCAGGCCTGCCACCCCCTGCGCCCGCCCCGCCCCGCCCCTGGCCCCGCCCAGGCCTGCCGGCCCCGCCCCCGCCCCCGCCCCGCCCACTCACCCGTACTTGGAGTGGGGACACTTGATGTGCTCGCACTCCCTGAGGTGGGCCTCCAGGTTCATCTTGAGGAGGGGGGGGCAGCTGGGGTTGTTGGGGCAGCGCACAGGCCTGTAGTCACAGCTGCCCTCGTGGTCCCTGGAGGGGCGGCCAGGCGGCACGGCGTGCGGGCTGAGTCCCCAGCGGCCCCAGCTCTCGGGGGCCCCGGGGGGGCGGGGACTGGGGGCAGACGGGGGCCCTTACTTTCGAGCGCTGAGCTTGATGGTGAAGGGGCACCCTCGGGGGTCCACCTCGAAGACGGAGGGCTTCCCGCCCCCCACCGCCCGACAGCCGTGCCTGCAGTGGATGAAGAGCTCGCCGATCTGCTCGGCCACCGCGATGTTGTTCACCACCACCGTCAGCTTGGCGTTGTCCACGGGGCACTTCTCTGGGGGGGAGGGCACGCTGACCCCATGGCCTGCCCAGCCAGCCCCGCCCCGGGGAAAGCATGCCCTGGTGGGCGGCGGGCCTGGAGCCTGCTCCCCGGCTGGGTGGGCTGAGCCTACACCAGGGGCCTCATCCTGGCGTCTACCTTCCCCTCTGGGGCTCCCAGAACAGGAAGGGACGCTCGGCTGGGCCACCAGGGACCACCACTAGGTGAGCAGTGGCGACAGAGGCCTCTTGGTGGACCCAGGAGTCTGGGGTAGTGCCGGGGGGCTGGGGACAGAGCGTGGAAAGGGCCAGCGGCTAAGGCCTGAGTCCGCGAGGCCAGCAGCCCTGACAGCGGGTGCTGCACCTGGGGGTCTCGCCCACACCCGCTGCGGGGAGGCCCCGAGCCTGGCCTGAGCGCTGGCCAGGAACTGCCGGTGGTGGAGGACTAGGGGGCTCCATCAGAGCTGGGCCCCGGGCGGACCTCCCCAGAGGGACCTCCCCGCCACTGGGGACCCGGGTGGCCGGGCCTGGGCTGAGAGGGTCCTACCTGACTTCAAGGCGCATCTTCGGCAGAAGGTGTGCTGTGGGGACAATGGGCAGGTGGGGGCGCAGCCGCAGGGACCCCACCCCTCGCCCACTGCAGAGGGCACGTGCTGGGCGGCCAGACCGGGTGCCTCACGGTTCGGGGCTCACAGAGCACACAGGCTGGGAGGGCAGCTCACCCCACACGTGGTGATCACAGGGTCCTTGAACACGCTGCAGCAGAGCTGGCAGCACAGCTTCACCGAGGGCTGCTCGGCAAACACCAGCGGCTCCTGGAACCAAGCAGGGTGGGGTGAGGGGCGCCAGGGCTACGGGAACCCAACTCCCCGTCCCGCAGGCCGGGCTGCCCTCCTGGGGCGAGAGCACCTCGGCCGGGGTGTGTCCTGAGGGGAGCCCACTGAGGCCTAGGGCTCGAGGGGACTTGTGCATGGAGAGGCCCTCCAGCTGTGCCCACCCTCTCCCTGGGACTCAGACCAGAAGGGGCCCCAGGTGGGCCCCGCCTTTCCTGCCGAAAGCTGGTCCCCGGGCAGCCCCTGGGATGGGGAGAGAGAAGAACGTGCCTGGGGGACCCAGTCTGGGCCCCCAAGTCCCCGATGTGGACCTGTGCGGACAGGGAGCCTGAGGGGAAGGGGCCCCCACCGCCGGGCACGGGGAGGGCCCCCCACCGGCCACACCTACCGGCTCCTCCTCCTCCTCCGGCAGCGAGAACGTGGAGCGGAGAGACATGCTAGACTCAGAGTGCAGGGAGCGCACGGAGATGGCTGAGTCGGAGCGGCGAGGCGTGCTGATAGGGGGCTGCGGGCAGGGGGCCGACCATCAGCAGGCGGGAGGACCGGGCCAGGACCCCTGGCCCAGCGGGCGCCAGCCCAGTCCCCAGTGTGCTGAGGGCGTGAAGCCGGCCCCACGGTCCTGGCCCTGCCGTCAGGACGCCCGCTCACGTCTGCCAACTTTCTTTGTGTAAATGGAGAGACTTCCTGCTATTCAATTCTACGAGGACACGCTCGGCCTGCTTCCTGCTTCCCGTGAGGGAATGTGGGCTGCAGAGGGGGCACCTCCACCAGCCAATCCCAGGGCGGGGGTGGCCACGGCCCCCAGAGTGCCAGAGGGAGGGGCTGGAAGGCTGGCTGCAGGGCTCCAGGGGCCCACGGGCTGTCCTGCCTGGGGACAGGAGCCCAAGCCAGGGAGGCTCCCGGGGTAGGGTGGACACCCCCACCAAACCCCAGCCCAGCCTCTGAGAGCAGGGGGGAGGGGCACAGGTGCTGGACTCTGCCTGAGCTTCCAGAGACACAAGGAGGGGTGCGCCAGGACAAGGGGCACCGTCCCTTCTTTCCTTCAGGGCCCAGAATCCTCCAGGAGAGATCCTACGAGAGCAACTGCTCCAGTCACTCCCATGCTCCTCTCTCACCCTCCCAAAGCCTCATTCAAGAGCCATAAACCACCTGCCTCCACGCCCAGCCCACCAGCCCCTCTGGGCCCGGCTGCTTCCTTCCAAGCCATGGCGGGTGCATAGACAGTTGGAAGGGTCCCCTCCCCACCCGCCCGAGGCACAAGACCCCTATGGGCCCAGGGAGGCTGGCCGGGTAGTGCCAGGGCCCGGCTTCCCGGCGTGCGGGCGGCAGAGATCCGTGTGCCCAGCATGCCCACAGACGGGCACCTCCCGGCAGCCCAAGTGGCACGTTTGCATGGAAACACCACGTGAGGAGCGAGAGGGGAAAGTCAGAGGAAGTGAGTCAAACCATCCCCAGGGTAGCAATGGAAACCAGAGGGCGAGAACAGGTCCAGGCGGGAGGGGGGCCAAGCATGTGGGCTGGCCAGGCTCTCTCCCCCTGGCCGCCTGCCCGCTGTGGGGACCCCACTCCCCTTGAGTGCAGGGGCAGCTGCAGGTCTGGGCTGGGGGCAGGGCCACTGGCCCCAAACCTCAGGGCCCGGGAAGGTCCAGCTCCTCAGGGCCAGCAGCGGGCGTGGCCCGGGGGGGGCCCGACAGCCGCCAAAGACCTGGTGTCCAGGTGGCCGCAGCTCCGGGCCCTCACAGCACGTGCCCACATCCAGAAGCCGCCAAAACCCAAGGATTTCACAGGGAATCCACTGTCCTCAAGGCCCAGCCAGGCAGGCAGGCAGGCCTACTGCTTCCAGCCTTGCTCCATGAACACGTCACGGGCCCTGGACACGTCACAGGTCCTGGGCACATCACAGGCCCTGGGCACGTCATGGGCCCCAGACACAGAGGCAGGCAGAGCCCAGGGGAGGGGGCGAGTGCTTGGGGAGGGCCTAGTGCTGTTCTGGGCACATGAGTGTGTTTTTTGAATAATTAGAAATACTTTTTTTTTTTTCCTATTAAACAGAAAACAAAGGCTGGCCACTGAGGAGAAAGCCTGGGTGCTGGGGGGTTAGCAGGGCTGTACAGCTGGCCAGAGGGAGGTCCGAGGCAAAGCAGGGGCAGCCCAGAGAGGTGGGCGAGGGTGAGAGCCCGAGGGTGACTGCGCCCCAGGCCCGCTACCCAGGCCCACCTTTGCTTCCCCTTGCAGCCCCAGAGCCTAGCGAAGGGCCAGTGGGCAGATTGGCAGGGAATGGCCACTGTGACCCTGGCCCCATGGCCTGGGCACTGACACCCAGCTCCAACTCTGCCCCAAACCCCTAAATCGGTAACCCCCGCCCGGGCCTACCTGCTGACTCCTGTCTGTGGTCAGGACCCCCAGGCTCAGGGCCCCTGCTTGCACCCAGCAACCCACACACACAGTCTCCACTCAGTAGGAGAGAAAGCTTCAAAGATGGGGATCAGACCTGGTCACCCTCCTGAATGAACGTTCCGTGGCTCCTACCACCCCCACAAGAGGAAGTCAAACGTCCAGACCTGCGGGCGCCACACCACCCAGCCCAGCCGCCCCTCGCCCCTCTGGAAACCCGGCCACAGGGGCTCAGGTCTTGGGGTGTCGCCGCGCTGGGCCCTGGCCTCACCGCTCTCTCCACCCTCACCTCTGAGCTCGAGGCGCTCCCTCCAGCTAAGCCTCCACCTTCAGCTCCTCCTGGGCCTCTCTCTTGCCAGGCCCGCTCCCGAGGGCAGAGAGGAGCGCGGCGCAGACCTACCATGCTGTCCTCCTCGTCCCGCGGGGAGTAGGCCAGGGAGCTAGAGGAAGAGGGCGTCCTGCGGTGCTGTTTGTATGTGCTGGTCCCATCGGCTGCAAAGAGAAAGGGCCACGGTGGGCAGTGCGGGGAGGCCGGACTACCAGGGTGGGCTGCGGACGCTTCTGCACGTGGGCCAGGCGGGGGCCGCCCCGGACAGCCCTGGCACTGAGCCTAGAAGCCCCCTGCCCCCGCCCTGCCGCCCCCAGGCAGAGAGGTCTGCGGCCCCTCAGCTGGTACAGCAGCCTGGTGGTCCAGGCCCCTCTCCGCCCACCTCCTCCTGCCTGTCACCTCAGCTGCCCAGAGAAGGCACTGGGCAGGGGTCCATGTGGGAACAGGGGTTCCCCTCTGAGTTGCTGCAGGCAGCAGCCGGAGGCACACAATGGCCCCCACTGGTCTCGGGCCCACCCGGGCCCAGATGTCGCAACAGCCCCAAAGGAATGGGTGCATAATCCAGGCTTCAGTGGGCTGCCCTGTGAGCGGCCCTGGGTCCCTGCCTGGAATCAGACAGCCTGGGCGGGGCAGCTGGGCAGGCCTGGTTGCTGGCTCTGCCCCGCCCCAACACTGAGGGGGTGCTGGGTGGGACAGGCCCCGTCGGCCTCTGCCTGGGAGCTCTTGTCTGCCAAGGCAGCGTGCCACGCAGCTTCTAAAGGCCGATGAGAAATCAGAGACCCAAGAGACGCGGGTGGGGGGGATGTGTATTTGCTTTTCCCTCAGAAAAGAACATTTAAGGAAAAAAAAGAGGGCTCTTTTAGAGCCCCCAGGTTGGGGGGTCATTTGGCAGAAGCAAGGATCCTGGGCCAGCAGACGTGCGCGGTGGGCTGGCGGCCCCACCACCAAGTGTATCCAGAGAAAATCCTGGAGAAGCAGCTAAAACACTACTTTAATTAGCAGCTGGTGCACTCTGAGGTGGAGCTTCCCACTCGCTCAGTGGTAAAGAACCTGCCGGCAATGCAGGAGCCACAGCAAACATGGGTTCAATCCCTGGGTGGGGAAGACCCCGTGGAGGAGGGCATGGCAACCCACCCCAGTGTTCTTGCCTGGACAATCCCAAGGACAGAGGAGCCTGGTGGGCTACAGTCCATGGGGTCACGGAGTTGGACACGGCTGAGGTGACTTAGCACGCAAGTGTGTGCTGCGAGGAGAGGCAGAGCCCTGAAGAGGCAAAAGGACGAGCGGTCCTGCCCGGAGGGGCCACGTGCCATCTCCAGGGAAGAGGCTGTGCCTTCGTGTGCTGGTTCCTCCCCACCTCCCAGACACACACGCTGGGGGCTCCCCAAGGGACCGGACTCCAGGAAGGAGCCCAGGAGTCTGTCCTGCCACCATCCCAGGCCCGGCCTGTCCCCGAGCCCGACCCTAAGAGCCTGGGCTGGGATGAGTCAGGGGTCACTTGATCAGGGACGGGGTGTGAAATGGTGCCCACTCAGAGAGGCGGCGGGCAGGGCTCCGCGAGGAGGTGTAGGGGGACCTGGGGGCAGGCAGCGGGATGGCGGACTGCTTCCCTGGCCCAGGCTGGTCTGGGCTCCCAGGCTCACCTTTTGTGATGGTGGTGACAGCCGAAAAGGCGGGACCGAACGTGGTTTCCATTCTGGTCTGGAGAGAGAATGAATGTGACTCGGCCCCGACCCCGCGGAGGATGTGGCCACACATGTGGATACGGGCTGACACACTGTCCCACTAAGGAGCCCGCGTGCACACACACTCGCAGACACACCAACCACACACGTGGCACAGCCCACCCGAGGGACCTCCAGGGATGGACTGGGTGTTCTGGAAAGCCCCCCAGGGCCCTGGGCGTGTGGGGTGAGCACGAGGCGTGCCCAGAGGCGACCCTCCCTGGGGTTGGCCCTCACCCCGGCCGTGTCTGGGGTGGGAAGGTTGCTCGGCCCCCCGGAGAAGCGGTTGTAGCGGGCGCCCTTGCCCGAGCTCATGCTCTAGAGCGGCATCCAGGCTCCTCGGGCGGCGTCCCCTGTGGGCAGAACAGACACAGGGCTCCAGACGGTGGCCCAAGCCCTGCTGGTTGGCAGGGCTGCTCCGGCCGGCCTGGCTCCACCACCAATCCCAACAAGGGTGGGTTCCTGCAGTCAAAGCCCCCTCCCCTCCCACCTGCCCCAGGTGTAGACAGGCCGGAGGGAAGGAGGCGGCCCGGGGGTTGTGGGGGGGGCAGGAGCTGGTGCTCAGTTCCACCTTGCTCCAAGGCTTAGCCCTTGGGAAAAGCCAGCCAGCTCTGCCACCCACCTCCTCACTCCTGCTCTGTCTGCTCCCCGGGGTCCAAGGTCAGGATGCCCCTGGGGCCAAGGCTGGGCCAGCCTCAGGCTATTTCCTGCCAGGGCAGCTGTGGCCACGCCCCAGGGGACCTGTTGGGTGGTGCCCCGCCCCTCACCAGCCACACCACACACAGAAAGCCCCTTCAGGCAGGAGAGGAGCGCAGAGCTCAGGCTCTTGATGGTGTGCAGGTCACCCACCCCAGGAACAGAGCATGACTCTGCTTGCCCCCCAGAGTGACTCAATCTCAAGGGCTGGGGTAAGCAGGTAGCAGAGAGACGGTGCTGTGGGCATCACCCCCGGTTTCTGGGGACTCCCACCCAATAAGAGAGGAGCTAGGGTGGGCCCAGGGAGAGCTAGCCAGGCCTGGGTGTAAGCAGATCCCGTCAGCCGCCCACAGAGGACGGGCCCTCCAGGAGGGCAGCTCCACTCCCAAGATAGTGCCCACCCTGACAGGGCCATCTGATGTGAAGAACTGATTCACTGGAAAAGACTCTGACGCTGGGAAAGATTGAAGGCAGGAGGAGAAAGGGGCGACAGAGGATGATGGTTGGAAGGCACCACCGACTCCATGGACCTGAGTTTGAGTAAACTCCGGGAGTTGGTGATGGACAGGGAGGCCTGGCATGCTGCAGTCCATGGGGTTGCAAAGAGTCGACAAGACTGAGTGACTGAACTGAACTAAACTGAGGTGGCCGTATCAGCAGACTCCACCCGCCCCCCGCCCCCCACCCCACCGCCCCCAGAGCAGTGTGCCTGACATCAGGACCTGCTGCGTCTGCAGCCAGGAGCACCGTGTCCCCCACGGCAGTCGGCTGTGCTGAGAGCCCTGCACAGGGAGGAAGGCCACACGCCCAGGCCCCTTCACCAAGCCCGCATGACCTCTGCACCTTGGGAGACCTCCAGCAGCCTCCCCTGGACACACACCACAGGCTCATCACCCGGCGCCTGGTCCAGCCATCAGACCAGCATTAGGAATGGCTCTCCCCATGTTGCAGGGCAGGCAGGGGCCCATCTGGTGGTCTGGGGGTCCTGCAGGACCCCAAGGCTCCAAGGGGAAGGACAACCCATCCCCCCACGAGAAGGTAGGAGATGCTCTATGCCCCCCATGTGAGTCCAGCAGACAGCAAGGCACAGTCCAGTTGGTTCTGGCACTTTCCACACCAGGCCCTCCTGACCTAGCTCCTCCAGCGACAACCACGCCCCCCACAACGGCCAAGCAGTATGCCTTGGGGCCCACCCGGCAGGACAGCAGGGAGGGGTTGGCTCTAAAGCTCTCCTCACTTCTCCCCAGCTGCACCCCTCCAAAGACCACCTCTCGCCACAGGCCCAAGTTTTGAGACTCAGGCCTTGACACGGTGGCTCTCAGCCCCCACAGGTGGCATTGCCATGAGGCACCTCGCCCACCTGCAGGGCTCTGAGTGCCTGAGGTGTCCCCAGAGCTTGGCCAAAGCCTCCCCCTCCTGCCTGCTGCTGGCCCTGCTGTGACTCAAAGGGCTTGCCCCCCCACATACCCGCCCTTCTCTGTGGCTTCTTCTCTAGGGGGTAACAGGGGCTCTGGAAGCCCAGCTCTAGCACCCCTGTGGGTCTCCCTATTAAGTAGGAAGTCCTGGGGGCTGCCCTGCTAGGAGTAAGGCCACTGGGCTGTAGCTGCGTGAGGCCCAGTCAGCGCCAGCACTCAACCCATCCGCGCAAAGCGCTCCACCCCTTTGGGGGAACCCGCGGCTGGCTCTGGGTGGCCGCTGGCTGACACTGACCTGGATTTTACAATCATCTGCTCCCTCCGCTGCAAGCTCCCAGGGGCCACGAGGCCAGCTGCCGGCTGCAGAGAGTGGCACCCACGGTCCAGGCAGCCGTGACCCTGGCAGGCGCTCCCCCCAGGCCGCAGCCAGCCTGCCCGCCCCCTCGGGGGTGCCGGTTGCCTGAGCGCCTGTTGCAGTGGCGGTCTGGCTGTCCCGCTCCGAAGTGAAGTAAACAGAAAGGCACGCAGGACTTGCAGGCAACATGCAAATCAGCCGGAAAGTCCCCAGACAGCCAATAGGGTCAGGCGGGGCAATGACACAGGAGCCGGCAGGGGACAGACCGGACAGGACTGGCCCCGTGAGCCGGGCTGAGAGAAGGAAGGACGGAGGGAATCACTTCCCAGTTCACGGGGTTCAGTGCACCGCCCCAGCCCTGGATGATGGGGGACCTTGGTTGTCCCACCCACCCGTGCGCCCTGGATGGTGGGAGGACCCTGTCCGTTCTGTCCACCCGTGCGCCCTGGATGGTGGGGGGAACCCTTCCGCCCCACCCACTCATGCACCCTGGACGGCGTGCGGGGGCGGGAGGGAGGGGACTGTCACCCCGCCCACCCTGCTCACCCCAGATGGTGGGGCACCCTGCTCGCCCCGCCCACCCGGAACGCTGAGATTGCATCCAGAGCTTCTTGGAATGGAGCGAGATGCCCCCCGGCCCGCCCTCAGGCCCCCCAGGGGCTGCATTTCGTAATAACAGTCCTCCCCAGTATCCTCTTCCTGGAGGCCAAAACCCCAGAAACGCAATAGCACAGCTCAGCACTCCGTGGGCTGGGGCTCCATTGAGGCCAGCCCAGGGGTGTGCCCTGGCCCCGGGGGAGGAGGCCCCTTCCCCACCCCACAGTCAGCCTGAGGCTCCTAGACAGGCAGGACGTTCTCAACAGAGAGTGAGAATCCTCACCCACGCCAGAACCTGGCCCTTGATAAACTGGGAAAAGCTGCGGGCTGGCAGACCAGGGAGACCCCACCCAGGGTGGAGGAGGGCCAGAAAGCGCGCCCCCTCACCCTCCCTCCTTCCCGGCCAAGGCACCTCAGCACAGTCTGGGGGCTGGATTCAGAGATCTTATCCCTGAGAAAGGCCCCAGTCCTGATGGAAATAGGGTGTCCACCTGGGGTGAGGCTGTAGGGCTGGGGGACCAAGAAGAGCCCCTCCCCTGCCTCGCCTAAGCGGGTGTCAACGCCCAGGGGTCCTTGGCCACCCACACCCATGTCTAAGGGTGTCCTGGGGCCTGGGGTGCATTCACTGCCCAATGAGGAACTAGAAATTCGCCCCAAATGCCCCAGCGCCTGAACTTCTCCATCCACCCGGCTTCAGGAAAGCCCCCTGCCCACTCCTCTGATCAGCCTCCCTGGGAGGGAGCCCAAAGGGATCTGCTGGGGCGTCCCCTTCAGGAGTGTGGGACATGACGCCCCTTCCCCTCAGGAAATACCCAGAGGGCTGTGGGGGGCATCCATGGTCAGCAGGGTGGCCAGACGAGGTCGAGATCTGCCTCGAGACAGCTGCTCCAACAGCCCAAGCAGCGGGTGTGGTGGGGTCCCCTGAACAGCACGTGCTGAGGCAGCAGGCAGTGGATTGGCCTCTAAACGCCATTAAGCCACACATTTGATGCTGACTACCCCGGGGGGGGGTGGGTGGCTTGGAGGAGCTGTGTGTGCAGCCTTGGCCTCACCTGTAGACCACACAGCCCCAGGTAAGCCCTGCCCCGGGGCCCCCTGGCCCAAGCCCAGGCCAGGCTGCCAAGTCCTATAGAGACAGGCCTGGTTGCCATAGCAAAGCTACACACACTTCCCGTCACTGTTCCCTGCGTCTCCTTAATATGCTTTTTCCGTCCCAGACAGGCAGGCTGTGACTGTCAGGGGTCCCCTCGGACCCCAGCGCACCCTGGTCCGGCGCCTGCCCAGCCACCTTCCCTCCCAGCGCTTGGCCCAGGCCTTCGGCCTCTACTCTCCATCCTGCCCCCGGCACCCATAGCCCAGACTCCACGGAGGTGTCAGAGCAGCCCGAGACACCTGCTGTGGCCTGCCCTCCCCAGGGCTCTGCCTCCTTGCCTCTTCCACCCAGCCTCCTGGCCTTTCCTGTCCAGGGGCAGCCTCTCCAGCCTGCCCAGCCCCTCCTGCACCACAGCCCAGCCTTAACCTCTACTTGGCAATGGAAATGCCTTCCTGTCCCCACCCGGCCTGGGGGCCAGCCTCATCCCCCCCAATCCTTTCTTCCCCATATCTGAGGACCATGTATGAGGTCAGGGCCTGGCCCAGCCTGTGGGACGTCCAGAGGGCTTCCTGGAGGAAGGGGCTGGCCAGATCCAGTGCAGGGAGAGACTGTGCTGGAAAGAGGTGGCATTCATCCTCCTCTCCCAGTGTCCAGCTGCAGGGCTGCTTTTTCCTGCCCACACCCTCCCTCCACCACAGGGCCCAGCAAGCCCCACAGCTGTCCTAAATCAGGAGTCTAAACTCGTGGAGACAGGCCCGGAGCCTTGACCTAAGAGCCAAGTGGCTGGTAGTCCCTGGGCCCCGTGTGCACCTCCAGGCTCACCTGGCCGTGGTCTCATTGCTCCCTGTGTGGCTTCTGTCTCCTGGGTTTCCTCCTTCTTGCTTCCCAGTGGAAGTGGGGGAGGGCATGCAGGCTCTGGGCCAGATCTGGGTCTGGAGGTGACCAGCCCACGCCCCTCAGCCCTCAGGCACACCCCTCCAGTCCTGGTGTCTGCTGGGATGCTCCTCCTTGCTCCTGGGGACTCCTGGGAATGTCCATCCCCAAAAGACTTTCAGACAGCCCACTTCCTCCTGCCCAAGCGGCTAAGGGCCAGGTGTGCACAGTGGCGTCAGCACCAGCCCCACCTGACTCGACGCTCCCCTGGGGAGGACCATCTCTTCAGACTCAGGGCTAGCACACGGGGACACTGAGGACATCAGTTGAGAGGGATTGGTGGGTCTGTCTTCATGGATCCCCCCAACATGAGCCAGCTAGAGGCCTGAAATGCTGGGTGCCCACCCGCAAGTGCTAGGCTTGGGGAGACCTGAGTTCAAACCCCACCTCTGCCACTTGGCAAGTGTGCAACTTCGGGCAAGTAGTGTGCCTGCCTGGTCCTCAGGTTTCTTCCCCCGTTAAATGGACTGGCTCCACCCAAGTCTGGAAAGAACTGTGAGAGATGCCACGTGAGTTAGCAACGAAGGCTCCACCGACATCAGCTCCTTCTTGAGAACTGAAAACAGAGCTGCAAGGTCATCGCAGGCACAGATAGCCAGCAAGAGATCAGGGCCGAGGCTGACCAAAGTCCTGTTCCTTCTGCTTCCTCTGTGGCAGCCAGCAAACCAAGGGGCCCCACCTTGCAGGTAAACCAGCCCCTCCCCAAGCCAGCAAGAGGCTGGATCATCCTGTCTGGGCAGCCAAAGCCTCCAAAGTGGCTCAGGCCCTTCAGCCACATCCTCCTCCATTTCCCAAACTGCCTATTCCTTTGTCCAGCCAACTGGCCAAGGTTCACACCCGACTCTGGAGAAGCCAGGAGCCTGAGCAGGGGGCAGAGAGGAGGCAGAGGGTCAGAAGTACCACTGAGCTGCTCAACCTGCCAAAGGCACTTTTCCAGGTGTTCCTGTCTGCCGTTAGGCAATGCTAAAGAGCGTGATCTTTTTCATTTGTTTCCAGAGGTATCATGACACACAACCATAGTGGAGTCACTCCACAGAGAACCTCAGCTCAAGCTCCTTCCTGGCTGGGCTCTTATCAACCAGGTAGCCCATGTCCCGGCTCTTCCTGCTCCGAGGGAGGAGGGTCTGGCTTCCTGGAGGCAGTGCTGTTATAGCATGCAGGCACCTCAAGACACAGGGACTAGGGTTTCCATGAAGCAGCTTGGATGCCCAGAGCAGTGCAAGGGGGGATTTATGACAGAGAGGAGAAGAGGTGTGGGAAGGGAGCTGCTGCTGCTGCTAAGTCGCTTCAGTCGTGTCCGACTCTGTGCGACCCCATAGACGGCAGCCCACCAGACTCCCCCGTCCCTGGGATTCTCCAGGCAAGAACAGTGGAGTGGGTTGCCATTTCCTTCTCCAATGCATGAAAGTGAAAAGTGAAAGTGAAGTCGCTCAGTCGTGTCCAACGCTAGCGACCCCATGGACTACAGCCCACCAGGCTCCTCCGTCCAAGGGATTTTCCAGGCAAAAGTACTGGAGTGGAGTGCCATTGCCTTCTCCGGTGGGAAGGGAGAGGCCCAAAGAAATGTGGAAGAGAGATGCCACATGCTTGCCAAAGGCAGCCCCCAGGAGAGGGGGCCTGTGTGTACATGAGGAGAGGTCTGAGGGATGGGAGAAGGGGACACTGATGAGCAGCACAAAGCTCTAAGCAAGGGACATAGCTCAGTGGGGTGGAAACCCTCCCCACCCCCAACAAGAGCAGGACCCCAGACTCAGCCCCAGCTGACCGTCCTGACCTGGCTCAAGATAACCTGGCCCAGGCAGCCAGACCCAAGTGAGGATTAGAAGAGGAAACCCCCCTTCCCCGACACACACAATCCAGCCTCCTCATGCTCTCCTTCCCCAGCAAAGCCAGCAGTCCATCCTCCGCACACAACCAGAGGCGCTTGACTAGACAGACCTGACCCCGGCTCTCCTGTGCTCAAGTTCCCCAACAGCCTCCCTTGTGAGCACCACGCAGCCTCCATCCTGCACTCTGGCCTGGCCTTACCACTTCACCTCTCACCCCATCACCAGAACCCGCTGGCATCCTCTGAGCTTTCTCATCCTGGGCCTTTGCAGTCCCTTTTCTCTGCCCAACACGCTTTTCCAGCAACTTCCCAGGACAGGCTGCTTGCTGGAGGTGCCCCTCCTCAAGCCCTTCAGGAGCCCCCAGTACTGTCTCTTTCTCGTTTCTTTCCGTTTTTCATAGCACCTGTCACAGATCCTCATGACTGTGTCTGTGTATTGTGGGGGGGACCCCCAATCACCGGTTCTGAAAAGGGGGGACGCTTGGAAATGGCTGGAGACATTTTTGGTTGTCACACTGGGGGCGAGGGAGGCTACTGGCATCTGGTGGGTGGAGCCCAGGGATAGTGATCAACACGCTACAAGGCACAGCGGGCAGTGACGATGGGCGCGAAGTGCCAAGAGGGGCGAGGCTGAAAAATCCTCCTCGAGAAGAGTACAGGAAAACTGGGGTCTCGCTCTCCGCAGTCTCCCCGCGCCTGTGACAGTGCTGGGCACCCAGCGGCGAACCGCAAACGGAGGAAGAAGGAGCGAATAAAGAAAAGAACGGAGGAGAGGAGCGAGCGATGGCCCAGCTGACAGACAGACAAACGCACGGACGAGGGAAACCCCGGCGCGCCTGAGCCCCGCCCCCCAGGCCCGAACCCTTCCCGGGGCCCCAAACGCCGGGCCCCTCCCTCCACCGCGTGGACCGAAGGCGCGAGCCCCGGGCCCGGCACGCCGCGCGGACACTCACCCGCCCTTGGACGCTCGAGAACGGGAGCGCCACCCTCTCGCCTCATCGTGCCCCCTCGGCCGCCGGCCGGGGAAGGGACGGGCCGCTCGAGCCGGAAGCGCGCCGGCGCGCTGCCCGCCGGGAATTGTAGTTCCCCGGCTCTCGCGGCCCCAGGCGGCCGCCTTCCCCTCGACTCTTCAGGAACTACGACTTCCGGCGGCTCCGACGTCGCAGGGATGGATTGGTGGCTTCGGAATCACTCTATGTTGCAGATCGGGCTCTGATTGGCTGGGTATATCCGTCAGTCACAGCTAGGTTCAATGGCCTCTGCAAAAGGGTGGGGCTTAAGGGGTCTGGTGCTGGAGTCCGCTCCCGAAAAAGATGCCAGGGCTCGGTTGGTGGAGACAGGAAGAGTAGAAAGAAGAGCGTATCAGCGGTGACGGGGGCGGATACTTCCTCCGGGATTGCCCAATCGCAGAGTTGGGACAGTTTCTATAAAAGCTTGAGTCTCGCAGATCCGCGGTCTTTTAGGATCAAGCACGCGGTTGGAGACGTCACTCTAGGTTCCCAGTGCTGCACTTTGGAGGGCGGGACCCTGGCCCGGCGGGGCCTGGGAAGGTGGCCCAAATTCGTCGGCCAACCTAGCCTCCGGGTTCCTCCCTCAGCCTGAGCGCCCACATTGGTCTTTAGTTCTCCGCCCGTCTGCCTCCCGCTCGCCGCAGTTCCTTCGGAAGTCCGAATTATTTCTGGTTCCCAGAGGTAAGACTGGACTGTCCCTGGCTTCCCAAATCCAGTTCCAGGCCTGTGATGAATTGCTTTAATTTCTGACACCTCGTATGAAAACTGCACGTGCAGTCTGATTATATTGCAAGACTGAGGCTTTAGGGTGTCCCCACCGTGGAAGGGCCTGGGGGTGAAAACACGTCTTGCCAGAAATGGCAAGATAGAGCATCTGTCTACAGTTGGCCTCTTTCTGACTTTCAGGACCGTCGGTGACCCGGCTGGAGACCTTGAGGTCAGCGTCTTTCTAAGGGGCCTTGGATTCCAGGTAAATCCAGGGCCTTTCCCAGCTGCGGCTGGGAAATATCTGGCTTCTCCCTCTCTTCACGGTTTCTGCCTCGCTTTTTTTCTAAGGCTTCCCTCTTGGGAGGAAGGCTGGTGTTTCGTGCCTTTTGGGAAGATAATTTCTTGAACCTCACTTGCAAACTGTGCCTTGGTCAAACTCAATGCTATGTCCGGTGGAATTCATACGTCCCTTTAGGCATCATCAGGAACGCAGGGTGAACGACTTGGAACCTCCTGTTGCTCCCACCTCACCCTCTGCCTTCAAGGTGGCACCTTCTGTTATTCCCAATTCCAGTTCCCCCAAGTTATTTTCATTCCCTCTTGGACCCCCTTCACTTCCAGCCTGTGCAGTATATTCCTACCCGCAAGCACGCTATTGCCTGGTCAGTTCCATGCAGCCCAGTCCCCGGGGGATATACTCAAGTATAGGAAAATAAGAGACACAATATGGTCAGTTCAGCCAACTGCAGTGTATCAAGTTTGATACTCTTTTAAGGTTTTCTAAAAATCTTTCACAGGCTGTCCCTGAAAGAGAACAGGGTTTTCTTCCTCTTAAATCACTTCCTTGATCTTTTTCAGTGTTTAATGGCTTTCAAATACACTTTCTCATTCCTTCTAACAGGTTGACCTCTCTGCTCCCTAGGGTCAGTCCCCCTGAAACTAGGCAAAAACTCAGTTACAATTAGACCCGCAAACACAAATGCCATAGCTCCTAGAGGTGGCCTTCGAAGTATTTAGTGATGGAGAAGGAAAGGACTCACCATGAAAAAGCCAGACCAAGGCTCAAACTAAATAGATAGCCTTTGCTCTCAGCCATGCTTCATACATAACCTCAGGGCAACCCAAAGTGGGCAGGAGGAGTCAACCATCAGTCTGGAGGTGAGACCAACAAGGGGGGTTTAAGTGTAAGCCAACCAGCCATTGGCCAGTGAGCACCAGGAGCTCCTGGGCCATGCCCAGTCTACACACAGGCCAGTCACGGGATGGGACTGCCCTTGGTCGCTAAGGAGGGGGGCCCTTCTCCTGGGATGGCCATGCTGGAAGCCCAGGGATTCTGGTTGCTCCCCCGCCACAAGATGTCTGTATCCATCGAGGAACCCCTGATGGCAGGTAAGAATTTTTTTTTTTAATATGGGAGCCACTTTGTCCAGATTTCTCATGCTGGGCCTTCTTTCTGGTGACTAGCTGATGGAAGTCCTTGCCCCTTACTTCACTGAGCCTCTCACATGCCTTTTGAGTTGAGTGTCCTACCCCACTATCAAGGAGAGCCCTGGGCTCCCTCAGGGCCACATGGCGGTTAGGTGGCCTTAAGCAGCGTCTAACCTTGACCCTGGCTAAGGCTGATCAACAAGAAGAGCAAGGGCCTGTACCCAGCCAGAGTCTACAAGCTGTGAACCCTGCAGTTTGAGACAAAGGAGTCCCTCTGCTAAGTCACTTCAGTCGTGTCCAACTCTGTGCGACCCCAGAGACAGCAGCCCACCTGGCTCCGCCGTCCCTTGGGACTCTCCAGGCAAGAACAATGGAGTGGGTTGCCATTTCCTTCTCCAATGCCTGAAAGCGAAAAGTGAAAGTGAAGTCGCTCATTCTTGTCTGACTCCTAGCGACCCCATGGACCGCAGCCCACCAGGGCTCCTCCGTCCATGGGATTTTCCAGGCAAGGGTACTGGAGTGGGGTGCCATTGCCTTCTCTGAGAGGAGTCCCTGGAAGGCCATAAATGGCCAACCAGCAGAAACTCAGCTTAAGCCAAAAGCTGATTATCCTAACAGACAATAGCCATAAGATTAGAGGGAAAAGGTTACAGCCCTAAACAGATGCACTCTTAAAACATAGGCTCTTGGTGCTCTGTCTGAATCCAAGAGTCCCATTCTGTCGGTTAGCCAAATGAGGGATACAAGATGGTGTGAGACCTCAACAGGAAAATGCAGTAGTCCCTGTACACCCCCTTGTGGCCAATCCTTATAAAAGTCCCTGGAGATGCTGTGTGGCTCACTCTGACCTTAAATCCCAGTTGATCCCTCACAATATCAGATTGCCTTTGAGTGGACTAGCCCCAACTTGGACCAGATGCAACAATGTACTTGGTGGACAGAAGTACCCACCGTAGGGGTGTTGGGACATCAACACTTGTTTGCCCAAACCCTAAGAAAGGAAATAAAGATTTGCTAGAAGCGACTGTTCTACAGTCTGTAAATAACATGTTGATACGGAGGCTCAGATGAGAACGACATTGAAGTTCTTAATTTTCTTCAAGCCCGGGGTTACTGGTTCTTCCAGAAAAAGGCACAAATTTCATAGGAACAAGTTCAATACATGGAATATATTGTAACCCCTGGAAATACACAGCTGTCCCAAGAGAGAAGAGCTATATTAGGCTTGAGTGCCCCTAAAGATGTTTTTTTGTACTTACAAAATTTGCCCTCACTAAAGCTCCTCTCTTTAAAAAGCCATTTTGTATCTGGCTGGAAAGGAAGGGACTACTCTGGAGAGTAGAGTCCTAATACAGAAGCTGGGAGGCTTCCAAGCAACAAGATTAAGTGGCTCCAGGTTGGCCTGGCAGTAGCTGCTGACAATTTGATTACTGGAGGAGGCTAACAAGCTTAACCTTTGGAAAGTGAAAGTCACTCAGTCATGTGACCTTGCGGCCCCATGGACTATACAGTTCATGGACTTCTCCAGGCCAGAATACTGGAGTGGGTAGCCTTTCCCTTCTCCAGGGGATCTTCCCAATCCAGCCCAGATCCCCCGCACATTGCAGATGGATTCTTTACCAGCTGAGCCACCAGGGAAGCCCTAACCTTATCATTGTTGAGAATGTAAATTAGTGCGGCTACTATGAAAACCAGTATGGGAGTTCCTCCAACTCCAGCATATGATCCAGCAGTCCAACTCATGGACACATACCCAGACAAACAATTATTCAAAAAGATAACATGCAGTCCTGTGTGGATAGTGAAGAGGAAAAAAAAAACAAAACAGTGGCTTAAGTTTATTATGCTAACCACTTCTGCCTCTGTTAAACTGTCCTGCTTATTGCTCACCACCTCTGCTTCTGTGAACTGGCCTACTTATTGGGTCAGCCAAACTGCTTAGGCGGGAAAGTCACTAGGACCCAGAATCCCATGCCATAGAAAAGATAGCCAGAACAAAGCCTGTGCACTCAGCCTCTGGAGGCAACTCTGGAGTCCAGACAGGTGCTAAATAAACTGCTGTTCTGCATCTCCCAGTGTCACTGGTCTCTCCCTTGCCATGGTTTCTGTAACAAGAAATGGAAGCAACCTAAATGTCCATTGACAGATGTGGTACATTCTTATCCAAGATGTGGTACATACATGCTATGGAGTATCGTTCAGTCACTACATCCTGTCCAACTTTTAGGGACCCCATTAACTGCAGCTCACTGGGCTCCTCTGTCCATGAGATTTCCCTGGCAAGACGACTGGAGTGGGTTGCCATTGCCATTTCCTTCCTCTAAGCCAGCCTTTGCACTCTCACCCCCAAGTGGCTCTTTAGTTCCTTTTCATTTTCTGCCATTACGGTTCAGTTCAGTCGCTCAGTCGTGTCCGACTCTTTGTGACCCCATGAATCGCAGCACGCCAGGCCTCCCTGTCCACCAACTCCCGGAGTTCACTCAAACTCAAGTCCGTTGAGTCTGTGATGCCATCCAGCCATCTCATCCTCTGTCGTCCCCTTCTCCTCCTGCCCCCAATCCCTCCCAGCATCAACTCTTCGCATGAGGTGGCCAAAGTACTGGAGTTTCAGCTTCAGCATCATTCCCTCCAAAGAAATCCTAGGGCTGATCTTCAGAATGGACTGGTTGGATCTCCTTGCAGACCAAGGGACTCGCGAGAGTCTTCTCCAACACCACAGTTCAAAAGCATCAATTCTTCGGCGCTCAGCCTTCTTCACAGTTCAACTCTCACATCCATACATGACCACAGGAAAAAGCATAGCCTCGACTAGACGGGCCTTTGTTGGCAAAGTAATGTCTCTGCTTTTGGATATGCTATCTAGGTTGGTCATAACTTTCCTTCCAAGGAGTAAGTGTCTTTTAATTTCATGGCTGCAGTCACCATCTGTAGTGATTTTGGAGCCCCCCAAAATAAAGTCTGACACTGTTTCCACTGTTTGCCCATCTATTTCCCATGAAGTGATGGGACTGGATGCCATAATCCTTGTTTTCTGCATGTTGAGCTTTAAGCCAACTTTTTCACTCTCCTCTTTCACTTTCATCAAGAGGCTTTTTAGTTCCTAATGGCAGGGTAGTATCTGTGTATTTGAGGTTATTTCTCCTGGCAGTCTCGCTTTCTCCATGATCCAGTGATTGTTGGCAGTTATGTTCTGCCTCTTTGAAAGCAAGCTTGTGTATTTGGAAGTTGTTGCTTCCCATACTGCTGAAGCCTGGCTTGGAGGGTTTTGAGCATACCTTTGCTAGCATGCTTATCTCATGTGCTACACACTTATGAGCAAAATCCCTCGTCTCACAATGGAATACTATGTGCTCATTCTTGTCAACTCATGTGGTCAGGTAGTGACCATGTGAAGTGTGTAGCCCATGGGATATTCGGTTCAGCCACTCAGTCATGTCCAACACGTCTTGTGTTGACGTGTCCCAACTCTTTGAACGTTAACTCAGCCGTAAAACATGAAACGCTGTTTACAGCAACATGGATGGATCTAGAGAGAGATGTATGATGGGATCACTTTGCTGTACACCAGAAATTAAAACATTGTAAGTCAGCTATACTTCAGTAAAAATTTTAAAGAACTTGCCACACCTTCAACCCTCCTAAACCCCAAGTAACAGTAACACATTAGCCTTGACTCAGCTTGACAAGAAAATCTGTGACCATGGACTGTCCATGGAATTCTCCAGGGGATCTTCCCAACCCAAGTGTTGAACCTAGGCGGATTCTTTACCAGCTGAGCCACAAAGAAGCCCAAGAATACTGTGAGTGGGTAGCCTATCCCTTCTTCAAGGGATCTTCTGACCCAGGATTCAAACTGGAGTCTCCTGTGTTGCAGGTGGATTCTTTACCAACTGAGCTATCAGGGGAGCTCAGGGGAAGGAAACATTCAAAATGCCATGTGTCTGTAGAGCATGTAACAATCCCCTGTAAAGTATTGGGCTGAGGTCTTGCAGCTTGAAAACAAGTAGCTACCATTCATTGCCATGGACACCGAAAGGTCCAAAGTTAGGCAAGGGAGCAGCAGGAGATGGGCCAGCAGAAGCAGCTGTCCTGACTCGCACCGATGACACTGACCCCATCCCTTTTACTTCTGACAGCCCCTGAGGAGACCTGGGCCCAGAAGTGAGGGTCAAATAGGGATGGATAGTGGCACTTCCATCACAAATTGCTTTCTGACCAATGGAAATTTACTAGAGGGCTGTGAGAATGAACAATGCAAAGAAATACTGGGGAACACTAGAATGGGTAAGACTTGAGATCTCATCAAGAAATTTGGAGTTTATCAAGGGGATATTCCATGCAAGGATGGGAAGGATAAAGGACAGAAATGGTAAGGGCCTAACAGGCAGAAGAGATTAAGAAGAGGTGGCAAGAATACACAGAACTATACCGGAAAGGTCTTATTAACTGGATAGCCAGGGTGGAATTGTCACTCACCTAGAACCAGGCATCCTGGAGTAAAGTGGATCTTAGACATTACTACAAAGCTAGTAGAGGTGATAGAATTCCAGCTGCTATTTCAAATCCTAAAAGAATGCTGTGAAAGTGCTGCTCTGAATGTCAAGAAATTTGGAAAACAGGTGGCCACAGGACTGGGAATGGTCCGTTTTCATTCCAGTCCCTGTAAAAGTTGCTCAGTTGTGTCCTACTCTTTGTGACCCCATGGACTATACAATCCATGGAGTTCTCCAGGCCAGAATACTGGAGTGGGTAGCCTTTCCCTTCTCCAGAGGATCTTCCCCACCCAGGAATCGAACCCAGGTCTCCTGCATTGCAGGTGGATTCTTTACCAGCTGAGCCACAAGGGAAGCCCAAAAGCAGTGCTAAAGAATGTTCAAACCACAGCACAACTGCACTCATTTCACATGACAGCAAGGTTTCAGCAGTACATGAACTGAGGACTTGTACAGACTGGGTTTTGGAAAGGCAGAGCAGCCAGAGATCAAATTGCCGATGGTGGTGCCCCCAAGGTCAGCGGGCCCGATGGGATCTGTATCTCCTGGGTAGGCTTGGCACCAAGCAGCTAGTACAGTTTTTGCCTCCGCCAAAGCCTTTGAAGAGGCTTATACAACCATATTCAGTGGTGGAATCTTCTCAAACTGTACCAGAACCCCTGCCCAGGCGGACTGCTAAAGTGGCTTGATTCCACAGCAACGCCCCAGGACTGTACCCCTCCCAGACATCTATTTCTTTGTAGTCTGGATATAAACCAACTGCCCTCTTTAACAGACTACAACCCCACTTTCCCAGGATTAGCTGTGGCCTTTGCTTGTATAGACCATGCTGTTTATGAGATAGTGTACACTGAGTAACCAAATAAACCTAGTCTCACCATCTATAACCACCCACCTTGGGGGAGAAGGGCAGTTGGCCTCGTTTCAGTAGGGGTTGGAGCTCTCTGTTGTGGGGCCACCCTGTCTGCCATGAGTGAATCCACCTGGAACTCATTGCAGACCCTCATTGTCTCTTAAGTTCCTGGGCTGATAAAGTGACTGATACTAGGCTGGCCTTGTTCTTCCTCCTAGCTGAACAAAGGAGGTGTGTTACATCATGACTCTGGGGTAGTAAAAGAAAATACACGACCACGCCAAGTGGCCTCATCCTTTCTGATGGGGTAACCCAAATGCTGACTGTCTAGACTGCACTTTAAAGGGATGTTATTGAGTATTGTCTGGTTTTTAGCCCCCATTTGGGCCTCTAGTTGCCATAATCCTTTTACTAGCATTTGGTCCCTGCCTTTTTAATCTGTTGAGTTTGTTTCTCCCAGTTTGCAACAATTCCATGTTAAGGTGATGGTGAGGCAGGGGCTCCAGCAGAAGTCACCCTGGGCAAGGCAGGGATAGAGTTCCATGGCCCTGGTTAGGTAGGGGCCGTGAGCCTAGCGCTAGGCTGAAGAAGCTGTAGAAGACCTTTACCTCTCAACCTCTCGGTAAAGATTTCCTGGGGTCCAGCATGTGCGTGATCACACCTGTTAGCACCCCAGAGGACTCCCTGGGATGACAGCTCATCCCTGGGCAGTCTTGGAGCAACATGAAAATGGAAGTTCATGCCAGTGATTTTCCACCTACCAGGACCACCTTCTCTAGGTTTTTGGGTTGTCTTTGCCTTGGGGTAGTTCGTGAACTCTTTAATTCCCAGAGCTTGTGGCTGTCTTTCAATGGACGAAGCAGGCACTCCAGAAAACAAATTTTATTCACTAGGACCAGAAATAAAAGCTTTTGATCAAAAGACTGACTTGGAGTTTTTTCTTTAGCACAAGGTGGAATGCTCTGCCCACCCCTGTGACTTGACCTCACTGAGCCCAGGCTGTGTGTCGGCCTGCTGAAGTGGTACCCTGGTCCACAGGCAAGGCTGGTGGTCCTGGTTTCCCTGACATTTCCGTGACTTCCCATGGGCTGAACACTGCGTTACAAAGCCATAGCCTTGGCATCCTCCATGGGAATCTGAAAGACCCTGTTGATGTGGAACCGGGGCCTCCCATTGAGGGGCTGGCAGCAGGCAGTTGTCCTTGGGGTGCAGTGCAGGATGGGATTGGTGGTGAAGCCCGCTGCCCCAGGTGTGGGCAGGGTCCTGCCCCTTCCTTCCTGGGCAGCAAGTGCAGCTGAAGACAATGGCTTTCTAGACAGTTAGGCACTATACATATGGTGTGGGTGCTGCAGCCCAGCCTGAAAGTTGGGGGTGCCCATGGGGGGATGGAGGCGGCAGAGCCCCGTGGCCAGAGGGCCAGGCGCCTGGGAGTCTGCCCTTCGGTGTCCCTCCTGTACAGAAGATGGTTGCCTTGGGGCAAGGCCCTCGGGCAGCAGCAGGTGAAGGACTGCAGACGCTCTGGCTTTGTGCAGCCCATTTGTTGGGACCTCGGCTCTGGATCACTGCCCAGATGAGGGGTGGGTGAGGCTCAACCTGGGACTGACTGCTGTAGAATGTCTAGTCTTCCAGGAGGACGCCTGGTGGCCAGGCCCCACAGGCTCAGGGTCTGCAGCAGGAAGCCCCCCGGCCCTCCCTCTTGATGTAGTCGTGCAGCTGGAAGCGGGGCTCGCTGGGGGCCTTGGTGTGGCGCTGTTTCAGCTCCCTGTGGGGCAGGGATAACTGTGGGATGGGGCAGCCTGGACCCCCAAGGAGGGGGTGCAGAACCCTGAGTCTGGGGCTCCTTCTGGTGACCGCGAGGACTCACTTGGCTATGGCTGTGAAGGCCAAGTCCACATTGAGGCCCGTCTTGGCGCTGGTCTCCATAAACGGCAGCCCGTAGTCCTGCAAATAGCGTGGGCAGCCTGGCAGGGGCGGCTCAGGCGCCATAGCCCTGGGCGCTCGCCCACCACCCACCCCACCCCAGCTCACCTTGGCCAGCTTCTCCACATCCTCCCGCTTCACCGCACGCTCCTGGGCAGAGTCCACCTGGCGTAGGAACCTTGGTGAGAGCTGGCCCCATCACCCCCGACCCCCACCCCCGGCTCCCCTGCGAGGCTAGAGTGCCCACCTTATTCCCCAGCAGCATGAGAACCACATCATCCTGGGCGTGCTCCTGGATCTCGGTCAGCCAGGCCTGCAGGGGCGGAGCTGAGGCCAGGCTGGAGGCCAGCGCTCCGGGCCCCCCGGCCCCTCCAGGATGCACCCCTGGTGTGCCTGGTGGTGCCTGACCAGCAGAGGGGCCCCAGAGCTCGTGCTCCCTGGGCGCCATGCACGGGCAGCCCAACAGCTCCCTCATCTAAGCTGTTGGACTGGAAAGTCCCCCAGGACCTCCACTTCAGCTTGTTCAACATGCACCTGGTGGGGCAGTCTTTCCCCCTCCCCCACTGTCAGGAGGGTCCTCAGGAGTCTGGGACCCTGAGGCCATCTGTACCGGAGGGGGGTTGGGGGCGTGGGTGGCCCCATCTTGGCCTGTCTCCCCACCGCCAGACCCCCCCGGAAGGAAGCCTCTGACCTGGATGCTGTCGAAGGAGGCCTTGTTGGTGACATCATAGAGCAGCAGCAGTGCTGGGGGGAAGGGCAGTGAGGACCTCTGAGCCCACAGCACCCGCCCCTCACCCCCGCCTCCTGCTCCCCTCGTACCCCGGGTGCCCTCCTGGGGCAGAAGCCTGGGGGCCGTGGCCCCGTGCTCACCATGGGCATCACGGTAGTAGGCGTGAGTGACGCTGCGGAACCTCTCCTGGCCAGCCGTGTCCCAGATCTGTGGCCAAGGCGCGTGCAGCCATCAGCACTGTCCGGGCCTTCCCAGGGGCCCCCTGCCCTCACCCCCCACCTCACATCACCCCTCACCTGCAGCTTCACCTTCATGCCGTCCACGTCCACAACTTTGTTCTGAAACACAACCAGCCAGCTCCAGCGAGGGCCCGTCCTAGGTGGCGGTGCCCCTAGGGTCCAAGGACCCGTGCCCTTCTGGTGGGGTTGGGGGTCGGGGGGCAGTGGATAGGGTTGAGGGGAAAGGCAGCGCCAGGCCAGGGCTGAACCTGAGGTGAAGAGCTCCAGTGTGCCCCCAAGCCCACCACCCCACGCCTCTGCTCGCCAGACTCTGCCTTCAGGCCCCACCGCCTGGTTCTCTGACCACCTCCTGCCCTCCACCTGCAGATAACATTTCAGTTCAGTTCAGTCGCTCAGTCGTGTCCGACTCTTTGCGACCCCATGAATTGCAGCACGCCAAGCCTCCCTGTCCATCACCAACTCCCGGAGTTCACTCAGACTCATGTCCATCAAGTCAGTGATGTCATCCAGCCATCTCATCCTCTGTCGTTCCCTTCTCCTCCTGCCCCCAATCCCTCCCAGCATCAGAGTCTTTTCCAACGAGTCAACTCCCCTTGAATCTGAGTTCCCTCCTGGTGACCCATGCACAGTGGGTGCCCAGGCCACTCCCGCCCAGATGGCCATCCTGATGGACTTGGAGGTTGCCCCCCTCCATGGCCAGCTGTGTCCAACTCTGGGCCAGGTGTTTCTTCCTCTGCCTAGCCTGGAGGCCTGGCACACATCCCTGCCAGCTTCCCTGCCCTCCAGGGAACCTGGTGGCCAGTCACTAAGGCCTGTTGACCTGCACCCCCAGCCCATCCCCTCTCCTTCAGCCCAGCCGGTGCCAGCCTCAGCTGACTTCCCTATGCCCACTTGCCGTTTCAGCTTCACCCTGTATTCCTCTCCCCGGTTCTCTGCCCCTAGCCCCCGGGCCACCGGCACCTCTCTCTTGCAGGGCTTATTTGGAGTCCCCCACTGTGTGACTCCAGGCCTGTTGCCCACACTATGCCTCAGTTTCTCCATCCACAAATGGGGATAGCCAGGGTGTCCGTCACACGGTTGCCCTGATTACTTTACGAGCACTGTGTGCAAAGCACACAGAGAGAACTGAGTCTGGCCCGGAGCAGGGCTAAAGTGGTCACTTAAAAGCCTCTCTTCTGCAGCCCCCTGTGGATGGGCTCCGAGTGGGAAGCACAGAGCCCAGCACCTGGCCCCAGTGGGCACTCCCTGTGGGCTGGCTGGCGATGCACCCTCGCGGAGCCCTCCCAGTTCAGGACTAGAGCAGGAAGTGGCTCAACTCCGGCTCCCATCTGCCTAGGTGGGGGCGGGGGCTGCCAGTCACCAGCTGAGGCCCCGGGAACAGCACTTCCTCCCTCTGCACCAGCTCCTGCTGTCGGGGTGTTTCTGGGTCTCCAGGGAACGGGCGCAGCCATCTGTCCAGCTGCAGGGACATCCCACCTTCCCCAGCGCCCGGAACAGGGTGTGAACCAAACTGCCTCACCTCCCTCCGCACCTGCCCTGAAGCCGAGAGGTGACAAGGGGGAGGTGAGGCCAGGACCACCTCCACTTCTGGCGCCTCAACCCTTACTTCATCCCAGAGCACGTGAGGGGCTCTGCCCCCCCCAAAACGGGATAGAGAGCGGCTCCCCAGACCAGAGGGAGCTCCGCCCACCCCCACCCCCCCGCCCCCGTCCCCAGAATGGGCCTCCCTCCCCACCTTCCACAGACTGGGTCTAATTAAAGGGTGAGAAAAATGCAAATCTGGGATTTGCTGAGAACACATCAGTACCCCAGGACACAGAGTTCAGACGGGTGCCAGAGCCCAGCAAGCCCAAGGCTGTGGTCCCCCATGGCCCTGCAGGCTGCTTGTGGTGCTCGAGGGCTCTTGGGGAGCCGAGTTGAGGGCCATCCCCCAGAAGGACCCTAGGACACAGCCCTGGCGGGGGTGAGGTGGTGAGGGGGTTCTAGCAGGGGAAAGCAGTCAGGGCTGGGGGGGCAGGGATCATTTCCCAAAAGCCTCCCCGCCCAAGGGCAAGGACTTTTCCCTGGCTCTGGGACCGAGGGTGTGCTTAAGCGCCACAGCCATCTGTCTAGTAGGACCTAGCACCTCAGGGCCCCTCTGGGCAGCGGGGCAGTGACGCTGGCCTCCCCAGTGGCCATGGGTTTTGAGTTCCCATGGGGGCACCAGGACACACCTCCCTCAAGGCACAAGATCCAGGCCGTTCCAGCCCAGGATGCAGGGGTACCATCTCTGCTTCAATCATATTCACCTGCCACTTGTCCCCAGGACCCCTGAGGTGTTGGGAAGCAGGCAGCTTGGTGGTGAAGGCGTTCCAGCTTAATTACCTTGACTGTGGGAGCCAGGTAGGCCAGCCTGGTTGGTGAGGCTGCCGGTCCCACAGGGATAATGGAGAACCAGCTGCCAGGGGTGTTTCAAGAAGCCATGAGCTGGTGTTGGGGGCCCAGGGCATGGCTGGGCCCAGTTGGTGCTTGGGATGTCAGCCCCCTCTCTTACCCGGAAGTCGATGCCCACGGTGGAGATAAAGGTCCCCGCCAAGAAAGCCCCATCCTTGAAGCGCACGAGCAGGCAGGTCTTCCCCACGCCTGAGTCCCCCACCAGCATGACCTGGGGCACAGGGAAAGGGCAGAGGGCACCTGGGTATCTGGGAACCCCTCCAGGGGAGGGGCCAGTCTCCCCTGAGCTGGCCTTGCCAGAGGGGGCCCGTGGGTGAGGGGCAGGAGTGGAAGAGGTCTGCAGGTGCAGCAGGGCCTGGGGAGATATAGGGCCTGGACCTCTAACTGCCTCCTCCAGAAGGTTCTGTCCCCTCTCCATCAGTGGGGGGACAGGAGCTGCTGCCTTCATGCAGGGCACTACCTGGACACCATGCTTAGTCTGGAAGGGGAGCAACTGGAGTTTCATGGAGAGCAGAACCGGAGTGTTGGTCACTGGGGGCCTCCTGAGAGGCCTGGGGTGGTGGGGGTGGGGGCTCTGCGCCCAAGGGCTTCTTCCAATCCCAGTAAGACTCTGGAGGAGTCTGCCAAGTGAGGGTCAGATCTTGGTGTGGGGAGGGGCTCAGGCTAAGTTTGCGGGCCGGGAGGGCATTCAAGACCTTCTCCCCTCCCCCAGTCTGTTACCAAAGGTTCCCAAACCCAAGGATGGGCCTGCCACCCCCGCCGCCCAGGATTCACCAGCTTCTGCTTTGGCCTGAAGGAGGCCCCAGCGTGCCTCACCCAACCTGTGAACCTCTTCCTAGTCTCTCCCCCTAAAAGGAGACTGGAAGACCCTGTGGGCCAGAGAAGGCAACATATGGGAATATGAGGCTGGGGCCTTTGGTAGGGGCAGGAGCATCAGGGAATAAGGAGAAGATACCTGCCAGGCTCTGACTTCCGCAGGACCTCTTGTCCGGCCCTGCCCGCCGCGTGGGGGTCGCGGAGGGGGAGGGGACAGCCTTGCCATATGTTGGGTATTCCAAACCCGGGTTTGACAGCTGTGTGTGTGTGTGTGTGTGCGCGCGCGCGCGCGCGCGCGGTGCACCGCGCCAGCCTTGCCAGCTGCGGGGTGCCGCTCGGGGAGCCAGCTCCGTGCTGAAGCTCCGCAGGGCCCTGCACCGTTTCCCCGGATCCCCTCCCCGCTCAGCTCGGGCCGGACGCCACCTGCTGCACTCGCATCGCCTGGGGCTGGGGGTGCCCGGCTCACCTTGAAGGCGACGTCGTAGAAGTCGCCGCCGCCGCCGACCGAAGACCGGCCGGGCTGCGGGGGCCCGTTGGGCGGTGCCTCGGGGCCAGGGCGCGCAGTCCCGGGTCGCACCGGCCGGGGCCCATTGGCAGCGGGCAGGGCAGAGGTAGCGGGTGCGCTGCCCGCCTTGCTCTTGGGGGTCTTTTTCCTGGACATGGCGGGCGGGCTGGCGGGAGCTCAGTGCTCTCCCGCCGCAGCTGCCGCGCCCCGGGACGCCCTGCTCCCCTCGCCGTCGGAGCCAGACCCGGAGCAGAAGCCGAAGCCGTCCCGCGGCGGCGGCGACATCCCTGGCGCCAGGCTCCGCGCCGCCCCGCCCCCGCCGCCCCACGGCCGCGCAGCCACTCAGGCCCGGCCTCCCGCCGCCGCCGCCGCCAATGGCCACCAAGGGGCGTGGCCATGTAAATGAGACGGCCGCCCTGGGGGCGGGGCCCGGGACCCGGTCCAGGAACGCCGGATCCCAGCGCCTCTGCGCCAGGGGGGACGTTAGCGCCCTGTCCTGCGCCCAAGGGCCCCTCTCTGTAACTGCACCCGGGCTTCGGTGCGGGTGTGGGGCGGTTGGCCTGGGTGACCGAGCACTCGGCGTCCTGTCACTCCTCTACTGTGCACCACCCCGCCCCGCTCTGTCCCTTGCCCGGGTGACCGCCGCCCCCGGACTATCTCCAGGCCCGGGACGAGGAGAGAGGGGGCCACTGAGGCAGCAGGCCTGCGTGGGATGGGCATCTGGGACTCGATCCCATCTCAGCCGGAGGTGCCACCTGGCCTGCTGCGGCACCGCCCCCTCCCTTCCAGGGCAGGCAGGTCCAGGAAGCTCCAACACTCCGTGCTTGGCAAACAAACCGGGGTGCGCCCCGCCACGTGGGGCTCAGCTGACAGCTGGTTATCAGAGGCAGGACGTAGGGGCCAGGCTGAGCGGCAGGGTGGAGGTGGCCAGGTGCTCTCCCCCTGAGCTTCTGTCTTCTGGGCTCAAGCTTCACGATCCCTGGGGAAGGGGAAGTCAGTGTCACAGCCAGTGAAAGGCCCTCTGAGCGTCCGCTCCCCTAGGGCTCTGCCCTCAGGGACCCAGGAGGTGAAGAAGGTGGGAGGCTAGGCTGTGCCTGGCTCCTGGGCTTTCCAATGCTTTCAAGTGCTGACAGTCCAAACCCCATGCTGGGTCCTGGCAGACCCCTCTGCAGGGGCTGGCACCTCTGTCCCAGGACTGCCACCCAAGATGCTCCAAGTTTTGAGGATGAGGCTGAGTTGTTCCTGGAATCCTGGGAGTGGTGAGCCGACATGCCCTTCTCCTAGGGCTTGCAGGCAGCAGGTGCAGACGAAAGGCAGCTCCCTGCTCTGCACTCCTCTGTCCTGAGACGTGACCACTGTCACTGGGACCCTGGGACCTTCAGAGGCCTGAGCCCTCTCAGCTGGCAGCACCCAGAGTCCAAATAATCACAACGGGCAGACTCTGCCTCTGGGGCTCAGAAGTCTGGGAAAACACAGATGGAAGGATGCCACCCAGCCAAGCGATTCCTCGAGAGACCTGGCAGGGCCCTGCATGAGAGGGTTGGCGCAAAGCTGCCCTGCACTGAGTGCTATCATGTGCTAGGTGCAGGTGGGTGCTGCTCTGGTGCCCTGATGATCAGATGGGAAACCAAGGCTGGAGGGTGGCGGGGGGATTGGGGGAGAAGGACCGGGAAGGGAGCAGTCTAGTCACCAGGCAGGAAGCTGCAGAGCTAGGATATCTACATGGGAACTGTGGCTCCAGAGAGCATAAAGCAGGGCTTGCCTAGAGGTTCCCTGGAGAGAGATCCATCCCTCAGGGCCCCGTCAGAGCTGGGGACCCACCTTAGGGCCCCTTGCCTGTCTCGCTCCTCTGGTTCTCCAGTTCTTCCAGGTCAGTGCCCAGACGTGTGGCTGGTGAGGCCTGAGTTTGGGGTGTTGGACTCCCACCCTCGGGAGTGGCCCTGGCGACTCCAGGTATCTCACTCCCACGAGGCTGGCCCAGGGTCTCAGCGCGGCGGTGTCCACTGACCCTGGCATCCTAGTCCATGGGCTCTCTTCCTCTTCCTGCCAGCTGCTGCCAAGGCATGGGAAGCACCAGGGGCTTGAGTGCCTTAGGGCTGGGGCTACAGATGAAGTGTCCTGAGTTGAAGGGGAGGAGGGTGGCTGCTGGCAGGGTAAACAGGAAGAGAGGAGGCTGGCAATCCAGAAAGAGTGGGAAGCTAGGAGTGGAGGGACTGAAAGCAGTGGGGAGACTTGACCTCGCGACCTTTAAAATTGGGGGAGTATGTGAAAATTCAGTTCTCTGGTTTCTCTTGGAAAGAGGGAATTCTGAGTCCCTGGCTTGCAGGCCCCCTCTGCCTTCCCTGCCTTCCTGCAGTTCTCCTAGTCTTTGATCATCGTGTCTTTTGGTTCCTCTGTTTGCCATCTGTCTCACCCTCTGGGATGTAAGCTCTCTGGGCACAGGAAGCAGCTTGTCTTGGTCACTGCCATATCCCTGGCAGCCAGCTCCAGGCCTCAATAAACAGTTATGAAATTGGTGAAAGAAGTATGAGCTAGAAATGTGGGCCCCGCTTCAAGAGGACACGTCGTTGCCAACACGGATTTGAGGGAGAACATGCCTCCACAGGTAAGAAGAGTAAGTCGAGTGTGTTGAGTGGTGAGAGCAAGAGCTTGTGGGGGTGGGGGATTTGCGCCGGGCTTTGAAGACTGAGCAGGAGTCCAACACTCGTGGAGACCGAGAAACTTGCCAGGTAGAGGGAGTGTGTGTAGATTCAGAGAGCCGGGAGGTGGGCACTTTGAGCAGAAGACGCCAAAGTGTGTTCCAATTGCTTGGAAGAAATGAGAGGTGATTCGATTGGTGACAGAGGAGGGGGCTAGATTGGAAGGCGAGTTTAAATGTTTTTCCTAGGAGCTTGGAAGTTGTTTGGTGGGAAATAGGGAGCCATGCGTGGTTTCTGAGAGCAACAGAGAGAGGGTGCTGCTAAAGGAATAGTGGGTGTGGCCGGGGGAGCTGGGTGGTGCAGCCTGTGGACAGGGAGGTGAGTTTGAGGGGATTTCAGGAGCCCAAGGAGGGCTAATGAGGACGGAGGGGAGACAGTCTGCAGGCCTGGAGGGGAGGCAAGAAAGAATCCGAGACCCTGCGGGGTGCCCGGCTGGACTCAAGATGACAGGTCCTTTGCTGCTCTTCCCAGTGAGGGGAGTGTCTATGGCAGCTGTCTGTGACCGCTGTGACCAATGCAAGTGACCCTGGGCCTGTTTCTGGATCATGCCCTCCAGGCTGGCAGCTCTCCTTTCCTGTCTCCTCACACACGCTTTCTTGGGACCCAGCTGCTGCCTCGTGAGAAAGCTCGAGTGGCCTGGCAGAGAAGCCCAGGTGGAGAGGACCTCACTTGCCGGACTTGTGAGCCAAGAAGGCACCCTGGCAGGTCCCAGGGAGAGGAGGTGAGCCCCACCCACGCTGCAGACGCTGAGCACATGGAGATGTGTGTCACACAGCCCTGGACTTGGGCACCCAGCAACAGGAGAAGCGGGCCCTGTGGTGGAAAGGTCAGCAGGGCGGCTCTGGCTGGAGCTGGGGATCTTCAGACCTGGAGAGACCTCCGCAAGGCAGGCTAGGTCCCCAAGGTGGGGGTTGGAGCTGAAATGAGCCCTGGGGCTGAGGTAGAGGTGAGGATGAGGGCTGTGTCTCCCTGGGGAGGGGACACCTACCAGTGCTTGGCCCTTCTGGCTTAGGGCTGGCCCTGCCTGATACAGAATCCACCTGCAATGCAGGAGACCCCGGTTCGACTCCTGGATTGGGAAGAGCTGCTGGAGAAGGGATAGGCTACCCACTCCAGTATTCTTGGGCTTCCCTTACAACTCAGCTGGTAAAGAATCCGCCTGCAATGCGGGAGACTTGGATTGGATCCCTGGGTTGGAAGATCCCTTGGAGAAGGGAAAGGCCACCCAGCCCAGTATTCTGGCCTGGAGAATTTCATGGACTGTATAGTCCATAGGGTTGCAAAGAGTCGGACACGACTGAGCGACTTTCACTTTCACTGCTGGGCGGGAGGGGCTGCACAGTTCCACATCCCAGCAAATGGATGGAACCACCCAAGGCGCCTCTCTTGGATCCTCTCTCCAGCATCCTCTGCCGGCCTGGACCCTTGGTCCCCTTGTCTGGGGCCTTCAGCTCCTGCATTCTGCCTTCTGACTTGCCCATCCATGTGTCTGACCCCTTAGTCCTGGAGTGATGTGTGCTGTGGCTCCCCAGCCAAGAGAACCCTCTGGAACCGATGGCTTCAGGCAGTCTTTCTCTGGTCCCCGATTTTCCAAGCACTCCGGCTTCACCGCTCAGCCACAGGGTGTGGCCCTCAAGCCAGGCAGCCTTAGGCAGGAATGAGAGTCCTCCCTGACCTTCCTTCCAGGCTCTGCTTGGATCCTCCTCCTCCGAGCAGACTTCCTGGGCTCCTTCCGCCCCCAGTCTTGTACAGGCACACAGACACTCACGTTTGCTCTTCAGTGGTTCCTGGGGGACTGTGCTGCCCCCACACCAGTCAGTGAGGTTCCTGAGGACAGTGTCTGTCCTGCCCACTCCTACTCTCACCATACACTGGAGGGTCAGCTCCAGTGAACAGAACAGAGAGAGGCTGGACTTCAGGCTCCTTTAGCCAGAAGGGAGGGGCAGAGCCCCCAGAACTTGTGCCCTCAGAACACCTCCCAAGAAGACAGTCCTGCAGAATTCAACAGTTTGCAATCTCAGGGAGAGGGACCCTGGCTAGGAGTGGTGCCCGAAGGCAGGGGCCCCGCTGGGTGTGTGGCACCCACTGACCTCCCCCCACCCAGGTATGTGGCGCACACTCTCTGAGCCCGCCCTCCTCTCTGTGAGCTGAGGAGGTGGGAGGAGCTGGTCTTCGAGGTCCCTTCCAGCTCAGACACCTTATGTTCCATGAGATCCGCGTGAATGTTGCCATGGAGACGTCGGAGAGGAGCTGCGACAGCACAGATGTGACTGAGGAGTCACCTAAGGAAGCGGCTGGTGTCAGAGGAGCCCTCCCCACCCCCTGCCACCCTCGAAGCCCTGGTGCACAGGGGCCACACTGTGCCACCCATGCCAAGGGGACATGCCATGTGCCCTGCCATGTGCCCCTATGAGGCCCAGCAGGTATAAGGAGTGCGTGTCCATCCCTGCCTGCGGGGAGAAGGACTGACTGGCACGGGGGGGTGGTGTGTGTGGAGCACAGCGCTGTTCCCTTGCAGGTGTGGCTGTGAGGTCCGCCCCCTGTCCTTGCTTCCCACGGCCGCTCAGGAACTGGCATCTGGCTGCCCTTGGCAGTCTCGAGACAAAAAGTGTGCCAGTCGCAGTGTGGAGAGTGTGGGGGAGGCCTTGCTCTGATCCAGTCCCTGCACTGAGGCCCCAGGTGGGCGAGACCTCTGGGCTCAGAGCACCCCCAGCTGTCGCGTGGCTCCCGAGTGCCACACGTGGCCTCCTGGCAGGGGAGGCCTCAGTGTCGGTGGGAATGACTAAAATGAACCCCGTGTAACCATGACAACCACTGAAGTCTGCAGCTGGCTGCAGTGGAGTGGGCCAAACTCTTCACTTGCCTCATCTCTTCTTTTTTCTTAATTATAAAAATAATATATATATGAGTTTCGCAGGCACATCAGCTGCACAAAAGGGAAAGGCAAGAATAAAAGTCCTTGCTCTGGGACTTCCCTGGTGGGCCAGTGGTTAAGAATCTGCCTTCCAATGCAGGGGACTCGGGTTTGATTCCTGGTCACGGAAGTAAGATCCCACATGCCTCGGGGCAACTAAACCCGTGGGCCACAGTGAAGACCCAGTTGCTGCTGCTGCTGCTGCTAAGCCGCTTCAGTTGTGTCCGACTCTGTTCGACCCCATAGATGGCAGCCCACCAGGCTCCTACGTCCATGGGATTTTCCAGGCAAGAGTACTGGAGTGGGGTGCCATTGCCTTCTCCGGAAGATCCAGCACAGCCCCCCTAAAAATGTCTCTCCCCACTCCCAGATTATGTCCTTCAGGGGTAACCACTGTAGCTTTGGTAATGGCTCCTGGGTGAGTTCCTTACAGCGGCTGTAACAAATTCCCACAGACACACCTGCACAAAGCAACTCAGCTTGGCCATCCTGCGCTTCGGAGGCCAGGAGTGTGAGATGAGCCTCATGGGACTGAAGTCAAGGTGTCAGCAAGGCAGGTTCTTCCTGGGGGCTCCAGGGCAGAGTCCCTGACTCTTCAGCTTCTGGTGGTCTCCAGCTTTTCTTTGCTTGTGGCCACATCACTCCAGTTTCCACTTCCACAGGTACCTGGCCTTCTCTTCTGCCATCGACACTTCTTACAAGGACGTTTGTGATTACAATACATTTCAGGTCCGCCTGGACAGTCCAGGGTCATTCCCCATCTCAGTCGTTCATTTAGTCACATCTGCGCTGACTTTTGTCATGAGGTAGTGTTCATACCTCCTGGGGATTAGGACCTTGATGTCTTTGGGATCCTTCATTCAGCTGAAACAGGGCCATTCAAGTCTTTATTTTGGGACTTTGAAACAAGGTTTCTGTGACTGAGCAAACCTAAAAAAAGTCACTGGATTACGGATTTCTTTTTCTATCTTATCTTTGTCCCAGTTTTTTTAGGTATCCAAATTATGTTTACTAAGTACATTGAACATTTATGCATAAGCATGCATAAAGTACATTGAGATGTGATCCTTGTTCTCTAAGAGTATAAATAAAATAACGACTACCTCATCTTTCCACGTTTGATAGGATTTTCCCATTAAAAGAGCTGGACTAGGGACTCCCCTGTGTAGGAGTTCCATCCGGAAACTAAGATCCCACATGCTGCAGGGTGTGGCCAAAAAAATGTTTTTTTAATTAAGAAAATAAAAGATTTAAGTGTCTTTTCCTGGCAGGGCTCTGATATATTTTCAATTTCTTCCTTGGATGTTAATTTTTTATTTTTTCTTGAGTCAGTTTTTACAGTTTATATTATTTCAACATGTTTTTAGACAAAAAATTTTTAGATTAAAAAATTGCACATAATCTCATAATTTTTCACTATTTCTGTGAATAAACCTTCATTCTTAATCTTAATGTGCTGTATTTTATTTTCATCTCTCTTTCGGCTATACTTGCCAGGTTTAGAAAAGAAACTTAATAGCCTTGCTTATTAAAAATAGCTCTTGATGTTATTAATCAATTCTACTTTCTTTTATTTTACTTCTTTATTTTTGGGTGTCCTGGGTCTTTATTGCTGCGCAGGGGTTTTCTCTAGTTGTGGGAAGCAGGGGCTACTCTTTGTTGAGGTGCACGGGCTTCTCTTAGCAGCGGCTTCCCTTGTGGAGCACGGGCTCTAGGCAAAGGCGCTTAACAGCTGTGGCGCACGGGCTTAGATGCCCTGCAGCAAAGATGGAACCTGTGTCCTGCGCATTGGCAGGCAGATTCTTATCCACTGTACCACCAGGAAGTCCCTCTACTTTCTTTTTTTTTAAAGACTTTTTTATATAGACCATTTTTTTAAAGTCTTTATTGACTTTGTTACATTATTGCTTCTTTTTTTTTTTTATGTTTTGGGTTTTTTTCTGGCCAAGAGGCATGTGAGATCCTAACTCCCTGTCTAGGGATCAAACCCATATACCCTGCGCTAGAAGGCAAAGTCTTAACCACAGGATCACCAGGGCAGTCGCTACTTTTTCTTTTTAAAATAGCTAGCTGATACTCTTAACTTTCTAATTTCCTTCCTTCTACTTTGCTTTGGTTTATTTTATAGTTGTTTTTCTAGAATGTTGACAAGGATGTTTAACTTATATACTAGTTTGATATTCCATGATCATCAATTTTAAAAAGTAATGTTATCAGTTTCTCTCCACATATAACTTTGCGTACCACAGATTTGGTAAGATGTGTGCTCATTACTGGAGGAGGCAATGGCAGCCCACTCCAGTACTCTTGCCTGGAAAATCCCATGGACCGAGGAGCCTGGTAGGCTGCAGTCCATGGGGTCGCTAAGAGTCGGACACGACTGGGCGACTTCACTTTTACTTTTCACTTTCCTGCATTGGAGAAGGAAATGGCAACCCACTCCAGTGTTCTTGCCTGGAGAATCCCAGGGACAGCGGAGCCTGGTGGGCTGCCGTCTATGGGGTTGCACAGAGTCGAACACGACTGAAGCAATTAGCAGCAGTGCTCATTACTAGTCATTTCTATGGATAATCTGATTTTAATCTTGATTTTAAATTACTAAAAGTTAAAAGATGGAAAAGAGGGTATTTCAATTTCTAAATGGTAAGATTTTTAAATATCAGGTTTATTGGGGCATAATTTATGTACACCTGTTGGTTTAGTTCCTCAGTCATGTCTGACTCCTGTGATCCCATGGACTGTAGCCTGCCAAGTTCCTCTGTCCATGGGATTTTCCAGGCAAGAACACAGGAGTGGGTTGCCATTTCTTTCTCCAAGGGATCTTCCTGACCCAGGGATTGAACCCATGTCTCCTGCACTGGCAAGTGGATTCTCTACCACTGAGCCACCAGAGAAGCCCTTCTGTATACCAACATTCATCAATTTTAACTAAATAGTTCGGTGAGTTTTGACAAATATCATTATTTAAGCATCATCATACTCATGATATAAAACATTGTTGTCACCTCCAAAATTTCCTCATGTCCCTTTGCAGTAATTCCCTCCTTCTACCCCTAGCTCCTGGCTACCACTGACCTGCTTTTTGTCACTGTGAGTGTTTAAATATGTAAGAAACAACTTTATGAATGTCTAACACATCCAATAACCGCACATTTTTAAAGTGTGCAATTTGATTAGTTTTGACATAAGTGTACACCCATGAAACCATCACGGCAATTAAGATAATGGAGATATACACCCCTTCTACCTTTACCTTTCAATTACCTGGGTCATCAGGATGTCCACCCTTGTCCCAGACCCTCAGTGAATGGCTCTTCAGGCTTTTACCCAGGTGAGCATCCCTGGGTTAAGGTGGGATTGGGGCAGCCCCAGCTGTGAGCTAGACTCATGATGTGATGTGGTTAGCAGATGAAAGGACCCAGAGCACCTCTAGGGGGCAGTGTTTCCTAAGGCCACTTAATTGCATAATCTCTTCCAGATACTTGGCAAAGTACTGTTACATAAACTAGAACTTATTAACTGTGTGGTTCAAACTCTCCATATCGTTACTGAACTTAAAAAAAATTGTTCACTTGATTTGTACAGTTCAAAGGAAGATGTAAAAAGTCTTCCACAATGATTTTGTGAATTTTTAAGTTTAGCTGTGTTTGCTGATGTTCTTTTTTCCGGAACACAATGGTTCATTATATGTTCTACATGTATCTTTAATTAGTGCAGAAAAATTGGACTCATTTCCCATTTACTGTCTTTCGCTTTAGGTTTTATTTTCCTAATATTAGTCCTGCCACTCCACCCTCTTTGTGTCTTCACTTTCTATTTCTGCACTCTCAGCCTTCTAGGCTGTTTGTCTCAGCTGTGTCTCTGCAAACAACATTTACCTGGATTGAGTGTGTCTTCTTATGAAAATCTTTGCTCTTTATCAAGGGAATTTAACTCATTTATATTTATAATGTTCACCCACATGCTTGGTCTTATTTTGTGTTCTGGTTAATACACTGATCCACTGTTTCCTTTAAGTCTTTCCTTCCTGGGCCAATCAGGTCTTCTTGTTTCTTTACCCTCACCTCTAGTTTCCCCCTTTGCTTTAAACTAATAGGTATCATTAACTATTAATAAAAAGCATTTAAATCTATCTTTTATCAAGAATTTAACATTTCTTGGACTTCTCTGGTGGCACAGTGGATAAGAATTAGCCTGCTAATGGGTTTGATCCCTGGTCTGGGAATATTCCACATGCCGTGGAGCAACTAAGCCTGTGGGCCACAGCTACTGAAGCCTGAGTACCTGGAGCCTGCGCTCCACAACAAGAGAAACCACCGCAATAAGCTGGTGCACCGCAACAAAGAGTAGTCCCAGCTCGCAGCAACTAGAGAAAGTTTCCTTGCTGCAAAGAAGACGCAGTGCAGCCATAATTAATTACTTTTAAAAAAGAAGCATTTCTCCAATGTCCCCCTCCCTGAATCAGGGAGGATCTTTGGCACATTTTATTTCCTCTGACTCACCAAATGGTTTGTTGAAATAGTGTAGAATTTCATCTCCAGATAATTAATTTTCTTCTTTATACATATGTCTTTTCAGGGAACTTCCCTGGTAATTTAGCAGTTAAGACTCTGCTTTTCCAATGCAGGGGGCCCAGGATTGATCTCTGGTCAGGGCACTAGATCCCACATGTGTGGGGCGACTAAGAAGTCCACATGCTGCAGTGAAGATCCTGTAAGCCACAAGTAAGACCCAGCCCAGCCTGAATAAACAAATTTTAAATAAGGACTCCCTGCTTCCAATGCAGGGGTTTCAAGTTCGATCCCTGGTCAGGGAACTAAAATGCCACATGCCCCGGTGACAAAAAATCAACCAGACTATGTATGTATGTATGTATATATATACAGACATATATATATATGGGCTTCCCTGGCGGCTCAGATGGTAAAGAATCTGCCTGTAATTCGGGAGACCTGGGTTGCGAAGATCCCCAGAAGAAGGGAACAGCTACCCACTTCTTGCCTGGAGAATTCCATAGACAGAGGAGCCTGGCAGTCTACAGTCCAAATGGTCGCAAAGAGAGTCGGACACGACTGAGAGACTTTCACACGCACACACGTGTGTGTGTCTATATATATATATATATATATAATTTTTTTTCTATTTCAGAAATCCTTTTTAATCAATTGCGTATATTCCACAATGACACTTAAGCAGTCCTTTAGACTCAGTGTTCTTGCCTGGAGAATCCCAGGGACGAAGGAGCCTAGTGGGCTGCCGTCTATGGGGTCGCACAGAGTCGGACACGACTGAAGCGACTTAGCAGCGGCAGCAGCAGACTTGGTTAATCTGTTGCTTATTTTGCATCACTCTTTCTTATGGGTGTATCTTCCCTGAAGTGTATCTTCAAGGACTCAAGAAGGACACCATTCTTGAGTCCTTGAATCTTAACTGTTGGTCATTTGACTGGAATTTAGAAACTGGGGTTTGAAAAGTAATCTCAGTCCTTCCGCTTACCTGCTGTGTGACTGGGCAAATTTCTTAACCTCTCTGTGTCTTAGTTACCTCTTTTAATCAGAGGAATAGTAATAGAACCCACCTCCTAGAGTCCTGAAGAGTGGATGGAATAAGGCCGTCAGTGAGTGGGTGGAGAGTTGAAAGATGTGGGTTTCCTCCCTCCAGTCTCTCAGGAAGTTCTTGCCACTAATCCTTCCACTCCCTGTGCACACACTCTCTTTCTCTGCGGTCTATTGCTCCCTCTCTGCTGGCACTCTCCCCTTAGCCTGGAAATTGGTTCAAGTCTCTCCCGTATTAAGAGAAAACCTTGGCTCCCGCTCTGTGTCCTTCTCCTGTTCCTTGCCTCCCTTTCCTTTCATATCTAAGCTTCTAGAAACAGGGAAACAAGCCGTGTCTACACCCGCTCACTTGCTAACATCCTGCATCTCCCTTCCTGCCGTCCCCTCCACTCAGAGTGCCCTCAGCAAAGGTCACGGTGGACACAGCACCTTCAGTTTCCTGTAGCAACACAGCAGGGTGGAGGAGGCACCGGGTGACCTTGGGGAGGTCTGTCCTGCAGGATAAGCTGGAGAACAAATGCTTGTGTCCCCTGGATGGCTGTGTGATGTGAGTGAGCACAAGATGGGGGCTGGGGAGGCTTCCTGGAGGAGGAGTCACCTCCACTGAGTCTGCAAGGGGGTGGGACAGAAAAGCATTCCAAGCCAAGGGAAGAACATGGGGTAAGGCCAGGAGGCGGGAGGCTGCAGAGGGTCCTGGAAACTGCACGTGGAGGTGCAGGGGGAACAGGGAGAGACTGAGCTGCACCCACGCAACACTGCTCTGTTTCTGCAGCACAAGCCCTTGTTCGCTTCTCCCCAGGAGCTCTTCCCCCAGATTGCTCACACAGGGCCTCAGTTTCCTTCTGCTTCTCTGGCTCTCTCACTTAGACTCCCCCCAAGGCTTCCCCACTCCCCAACTCCAGGTTGGGGTTCTCTGCCTCTGGATTCTCCCACTTGTCCCAGATGTGCTCACCACCCCTTTTCCAGCTTCACACCCCACCTCCAGCTGCGCTCCAGACACCTTCTCCAGTGGCCTCAGCCCCATCTGTCCAGAAGCCCCTCCTCACCTTTCCCCCCACATCTCTTCTCCCTGCCCCCCCCCAACACCGGGCCCCAGACAACAGTCTCTCCACCCATTCTGACACTTGCCCCCAGGAAGGGCACCATCTGAGCCTCCTCCTCCTCCCCCGCCCCCAGCCAGACCTGAGACTGTTCCCCACTTGGGCCTCCTTCCCCTCCCCTTGCTTCGTCCCATTAAGCCCACTGTGGCTCAGCCTCCATGCCAGTGTTTCCAAGCAGGATCCCCAAGTACTCCCTCTGTGACTATGTCAAAAGGTCCTCGAGGCCCAAGAGGTCTGCTGGCTTCATGATCCTTCCCTGTTAGGATGGAAGCTCCTCCTTGGGTCTCACTTAAGCCCCTCCCCCAAACTGCTCTAAGGTACTGATTTGGGGACAAAGTAGGTTGTGAGAACTGAGTCTTGAGAATGGACCCTGCTGCTGGACCAGGACCATCCGCTTCCTCTACCCGCTAGAGCCTCTGCCTGCTCCTGGGTCATTGGCCTGTGAGGCTGGCAGGCTGTGCCCTGTTCATCTCCAGCTGGGGCCTGAGCTGGGAACCTGTTCTTCCTTGGGTCTTTCCTGGATGTGACCCTCTCCCAGTCCTAAAACAGGTTTGCTATGCCACGGCCCACTTGAGAAAGGAAGGTACCTGTGCTGTTTTACCTCCCAGGGAATAGCAGAGTTTCAGTGTGCCCACACAGTGGTCTTACCGGGACTCCCCCAGAAAGTGGCCTCGGGACCTGGGCCTAGCGCCTGTGGACTCAGTTGAGGCTGCCAGCTAGCTAAAGACGGAGCACACGGAGGGAGCTGGGAAGTCTCCAGACACAGCCTGACCCCAAGTCTCAGGACAGTGAGATAGGGGCTTACGTGGGACAGAGGCCTTGAACCCAGGGCAGTCTGGGGACCCCCTCCCTGTGTCTACTCTATCCAGGCTGTGGTGGAGGAACTTAACTGACCAGCTTGGGTCAGGTATCCACTCATGACCAAATGGTCCAGCAATTTTATTTTTTCTTTATTTTAAAAGTTGATTCACATACCATAAAATTCACCCTTTTAAGAGCACAGTTCAGTGATTTTAGTGTATTTGCAAGACCCTGCAACCATCACCACTATCTAACTCCAGAACCTCTTATCTCCAAAAGGAGCCCGATAGTCATTAGCAGCCACTTCATTAGCAGCCATTTCCTCTCCCTCCAGTCCAGGGAGCCATGAATCTACTTCTTGTCTTTATGGATTTGTCTATTTTGAACATTTTAAAATAAATGGAATCGTATATGTTGTCCTTTGTGTCTGACTTCTAACATATTTTCAGGATTCATCCAAGTTGTTCGGTTTGGATTCATCCCACCACGTGCGTGAGTTTCATAATTACGTCCTGAGCACAGAGAGGAACAAAAGCTCCCTTGGCAGAGTCACAGCACCGAAAAGCGATGCGCATTTACTGAGTGCCTACTGTGTGCCAAGCACTCGGGAAATCGCAGTGGTGGAGGAGGACAGAGGCGCTGGGAGCGGATGAGCGCGCATAGCCGGGCCTTGGAGGTGCCGGCTGGTGTTTTCAGTGCTGCTGTGACTGCTCCCGGGCACTGACACGCGGCGAGGCGACCCGAGAGTCGGGAGCAGCGGCCTGCGCTCCTTGGGGAGCAGAGCCGGGGGCTGGGCCTACGGCCTGGAGCGAAGGGCGGAGCTCAAGACGCCAGGCCCATCTAGCACCGCCCACCGCCCACCGCCCACCGCCCACCGCCCACCGCCCACCGCCCACCGCCCACCGCCCACCGCCCACCGCCCACCGCCCACCGCCCACTACCCCGCGAGGGGCGGAGCCTCCTGAAGCCCCGCCCCTGAACCCTCCCCGCGCCGCTCCCGACTCTGCGGCGCGGGGGCGTGGCCTGAGGGTGTCCCCGCCCCGCGCCGCGCCGGGAGGAGGAGGAGCTGACGGCCGGGCCGCACTGCAGCGCCAGCGCGCGAGCGGGCGGTGGAGGACCCGGCCGGCCCCGAGCGCCGAGAGGCTGTCGCGGAGGCAGACAGGCCGCGGCCGCCGCCGGATACAGCCCCGCTGCAAGCCATGTCGTGTGGGGGCCCCGCCTGAGCCGCGGCCGCCGGGGCCGGGGGCGCTCGGGCCCTCGGGAGCGGGCCGGGGCCATGCTTGCGCTGCCCTGAGGATGCCGCCCGCCGCGCCCGCCCGTCTGGCGCTAGCCTTGGGCCTGGGCCTGTGGCTCGGGGCGCTGGCGGGGGTCCCCGGGCGCGGTTGCGGGCCGTGCGCGCCCCCCTGCCTCTGCGGCCCGGCGCCCGGCGCCGCCTGCCTCGTCAACTGCTCAGGCCAGGGGCTGCGGACGCTCGGGCCCGCGCTGCGCATCCCCGCGGACGCCACCGCGCTGTGAGTAACGCGCGCCCGCCGCGCGAGCCCGGTGGTTGCCATGGCGTCCGGCGGCCTGCCGGGGCGCGGGGCGCCTGCACCCTCCGGGGAGAGGCCGGCCGGGCAGGCCGCCGGCCTGGCGGGCCTCGCAGGGCGTGGGCGCGTCCCCGGCCTCCAGAAGGGGAAACGGGGTGCGGGCCAGGCCTCTCCCAGGGCGAGGCTCCAGCGTAGTGAGGGCGGCCCGACTAAATAAGGAAAACCTGGGCCCGCGGCCGGCTCTCAGCCCGCCTGGCCTCAGCCAGAGGGAAATAGGAAAATCCCGGATTCTGTGCAGGCGGAGACCGCGCGCCCGGCAGGGCCCCGCGAACGCCAGCGGACCGGGGCCCGTGGGCTCTGGCGGGGCGGGGCGGTCTCCCGCACATACTTCAACGCTAATTAGAGACTAATAGGATGCGGCTTGGCCTGGGGCGATACCCAGCACCTGGGAGCCCAGGAGGAGGAAGCTGGGCTGGGCAGTGTAGAGCTCTTGATGGATGCTTAGAATTGGCCGGATGCTTAGAATTGGCCTGATGCTTGAAGTGGAAGGGGAAGACCGAGGGGCTGGACTTGGTCGAGCTCGGGTGTATTGTGGCAGCTGTAGGGGGAGTGAGGGCAGGATGGGAGGTGGGTTAGTGTCCTCGCGGGCCTCATTTGTCCTGTTTAGCGCTCTGATGTTATCCTGGGAACAGTGGGTGACTGTGATTGCCGTGGAGGGGTTTAAAACGCTGAAAAGTCATCCTCAGGTTTGCATTTTGGAGGAAATAATAACACGCAGTCTTTATGGAGAGCTCACCTCCAGCCTCGGCCTGCGTCAAGGTGTGGTTGTGAATTGTCACGCTTAAACCTCAGCCTGACCCTCTGAGGTGAGGTGCAGCAGAGATGCCCATTGTACAGATGGGAACACAGGCTGGAGATGACGATGATGTGCTTTGTCTAAGCACAAGTGACCAGTAACAGCCGATGCCTGGCAGAGGCAGCGTTGGATTGTAAAGGGTGCGGGGAACTGAGGTTTTCAGACAGTTGACCCCAGAGCTGGGGGCAGTCTCCTGGCCTGTAATACACATCCTCAGGGCCCTGTCTGGGTGTTTCCAAACACCTCAGCCAGGACTCCACGGCTCCCAGGCTGCATGCTGGAATCCCTTGGGGGCGGGTGTTCAACATCCCCAGGCTTATTAAAGCTTGGATTTGGTTTTGTAACAATCTCTGGGCGACTCCAGTGTGTGGCTGCCTCTTTTTAGAGGGACCCTCGTGGTCTCTGTTCAGGCGAGTTTGGATGTTGAGGGCGGAGCAGGGGCGGGTGCTTCTCCTGGAGGGTTCCTCCTTGGAGCTCTGCTGGGTGTTGTGAGGGAGCTGGTTCTCCAGGGGCAGCGGCTGGGAGCCTTGGGACCACGCTGTCGTCTTGCTCCCTGACAGCTGGTGTTTGCCGTCACGGCTGTCTCTGCGGAGATGGGCTTCCTGTCTGCGGCCAGTGCCCACGTAATTGTTTTGGATCCACCCCTGGCCCTTGTTTCTGGATGTTGTGAATGAGGTTGCCGCCATCTCTGGTGGGCCAAGAGCTGCTGGGGGTCAGGCCCCAGCTCCTGCTGGTTATTCCCGCTTCCTCGTCACCTGGCAGCAGGCGGGCCTCCAGGAGCTGTCCAGGAAATAAACGGTACTGGTAGGTCGGCCAGAGGCCTGCAGCAGGGAGCAGGACAGCAGTGGAGCCTGAGCCCTGCGTGTGTCCACTTAGCCTCTGGACGTCCAGGAGCTGGCGGCCTGGCCTGAGGCGGCAGGATTCCAGGGCTGCTGGCCCTGCAGCCTGGGAGGAGGGATTCGGGGAACCAAGGAGACTTCACGTTCCAGTCGACACTCTGAAGCTGCCTCAGAGATTTCTGCAGGGCTCAGTGTGAGGAGCCCACAGGAAACTGGACCCTTGACTGCAGATGCTAAGGCCTGCCCCTGCCCAAACCCCCCACGCCACCGTCTGTTCTCTGTGGACTGCCCCAGCCATCATCCTTGCCTGTCCACTCTGCAAACCGCACCCCCCTCAGAGAGAGGGAGGCAGGTGAACCTTCTCTTAGGGCGCAGGAATGAGGTCCGAGATGCCAGGGAGCCCCCTGCAGGAGGGTGTACGCGTCCAGGGGCCCCAGTGGCCCTGCCTCCTGGGTGTCACCCTAGCCTGAGCCTAGGGGACTCCTGCCCAGCGTCTCTGTCATCAGTGTCAGGCAGGCACCCCTCCATTTGAGACTCCTTGGCCAGCCTGAGGTGCTGCAGGACAGCTGTGTCCTGACTTGGTGGGGGACAAGGGCTGGCTGGTAGGGGATTCGGGGCTTGCAGGATGACCCAGGGTTTTGAGACCCCAGCCTCTTTGGGTTAAATAATGCTTGCTGCTGGGAGGTGGCAACCTGAACAGGATGACGTCACTCAGTAAAGGGTGGTTGCTGCTGCTGCTGCTAAGTTGCTTCAGTCGTGTCCGACTCTGTGCGACCCCATAGACGGCAGCCCACCAGGCTCCTCTGTCCCTGGGATTCTCCAGGCAAGAACACTGGAGTGTGTTGCCATTTCCTTCTGCAATGCATGAAAGTGAAAAGTGAAAGTGAAGTCACTCAGTCCTGTCTGACTCCTAGCGACCCCATGGACTGCAGCCTACCAGGCTCCTCCATCCATGGGATTTTCCAGGCAAGAGTGCTGGAGTGGGGAAAAGGTGGCTGCGCTCCTGTTTTTAAAGCTTTTATCCTGGAGAGTTTGAACTTACATAGAAGTGGGCGGAAGAGCGTGATGAACCTCACAGACCCCACTGCCCTGTGGCCTAGCCTGCTGCTCCACCCTCACCCCCACCCATTTTGGAAGCAAGCTCCAGCCATCCTACATTTGACCTGTTAGCATTTGGAAATGTATGGCGACCCCTGATCACACCCGAAACAGTGCACAGTTCCCTGGTCCCTTTCATGTCCAGTGTGTGCAAATTTGTGGTTGTCTCAGTGTTTTCACTGGATCAAATTAGGATCCAAATAAGGTCCACGCAGTGGCAGTGCAGCTAGTTGATGTCTTTTAAATCTCTGCGGGTGTGCAGGCTCTCCTTCCGTCTCTCTTCCCTCTCTTGTGATTTGCTGAAGAGACTGGCTCCCACAGCACCTGGTGTGGGGTCATGTCTCTGTGTGTCCCTCTGCCCTTGGCGTCCTTCCCGGACACTGCTGGTCGGGCCCAGAGCTGTGTTGGGTGGGGAGCCACATTTCAGGTGCTCGAGCCACAGGACCAGCGGCTGCCGTGTTGGCTGGGTCAGCACAGAGAGTTCTAGATGGGGTGGTACTGCTCCGGGTGCTATCTGTCCATCATGTCCAATGTGGCTGATTTTAGCCGGCCGCTTCTTGGGTGATGGCCAGGGGCTCTGAGTGGGCCTCATACTGTCTCATGGATGTCAGGTCTAGGACCAGGCTCGGAGCAGGGACTCAGTAGGGGTTTGCTTCTCTGACTAGGATATTGGGGCCTTGGGGTCTGCCATTGGCTGGGGGCACCCAGGGCCTTGCCCCTCCTCACATGTCCCCCTAACTGTTAGGGGGTGTTGGGGGCTCTGGGAGATGCAGCCCCGGGGGAGCTGCACGGGTGAGGGAAGGTGGGTGTTGGGGAGGGAACCCCTGGGCTCGGAGTGCGCCTGGCCTGTGTGTACTGCCAGGCACCATGTAGACAGCCATACACGTGGCTTCCTACACATGCATGCATGTAACCCCAGTGATAGAGAGGAGGCCACTTTGCAGGGGTCCCAGAGGGATCTCCAACGTAGGTGACACTGAAGCCAGTGCTCAGCGCTCGTGCAGGTGTCACCCCGCGCCAGGAGAGAGCATCCCACGTAGAGTGGATGGCCTAGCTCAGAGGTTCCAGGTGATGGGGGGCGGCAGGTGGGGCCTCTGGAGAGAGGGCATTGGGGCAGCATTGAAGGACCCAGGAGAGAAGCGTCATGATTGGCATCTTGTAGAGAGACCGTGGGCTGGGGTGCAGAGGCGCCTTGTGTGCCGAGCTGGTCTCCCCTCAGGGTCCCTGAGCCGCCCACGCTGGGAGAAGCAGACCGCGAGTGCATGTCCCAGGAGCTGCCTGGCAAGGGCCGGACGGCAGGGTTGTGCGCACACCGCTCCTGTCTGTGGCCCCTGGCAGGGCGGGCAGGTGAATGGGGAGACTTCAGCTACAGCTGTGACCCGGGGACCTGAAGGGATGGACAAGAGAGCGCTCCCAGTGTCCGGAGACCCTCAGGAGACAGGCAGGCCCCGGAGCAGTGAGGACAGCCACCAGCCTGGAGAAGGGTGGGGAACACGTGTTATGTCGTCTGTCTGATGAAGGACTCCTAGCTAGAATATGTAAAAACTCAGTGACTCAAAGCTAAAAAGCAGGCAGAGCATCTGAACAGGCCAATCTACAAAGGAGACACACCAGTGACTAATAAGCATGTGAAAAGACCCTGTGTCTAGCTTTCAGAGAAATGCAAATCGAAACTCCAGGGAGATACCATTTCACACCCACTGGGCTGGCTGTCCCCAAAAGACAGACGATACCGGGTGTTGGGTGTTGGTGAGAATCCTCGTCCGTGGCTGGCGGGGATGGGGCACGCCTGGAAGACAGTCCGGCAGCTCCTCGGAAAAGTACACGTAGAGTCACCAGAGGGCCTGGCCGTTCTGCCCCTCGGTGTAGGCCCGGAAGAAACGAAACCTACGTCCACACAAAAACTTGAATGCAAATGTCCACAGCAGCTCTGTTCAGAGGATCTAAGAGGTGGAAACAGCCCCAGTATGTATTGGAGATGGATATGTGCACAGAGTGTGGTCTGTCTGTAAAATACTGTTTGGCCACGGGAAAGAATGCGGTGCTGAGGCTTGCTGCAACATGGTGAGCCTTGAAAACGTGTTCTGTGACAGAACTCATATGCAGAAAACCATGTGTTGTGTGATTGTGCTGATGTGAAACGTCCAGAGTGGGCAAGGCCATGGAGGTGCAAGTGGACGAGTGTCGCAGCTGGAGTGGGGCTGGGGGTGGTGGCCAAGCACGCTGGTTTTCCCCCTGGGGGGTGAGATGGTCTTGGAATTAGGGGTGGTGGTTGCCCAGCCCTGGGAGTATATGGAAAACCACTGAACTGTATGTTCTGGAAGGGTGACCTTTATAGTTGGCGGATTAAAAAACAGACCCCTGAAGAAAGTACCCAGGGGGGCACACACACCTCCTCCTGCTGCCGCCTGGCCTCCCTGCCTGGCTGCGGCGAGCAGGACTCTGCTGAGCTCTGTGTCCGGCGGTGTGGTGCCGTGGCCTGGGAACTGCAGTCGGTTCCATTTTACAGACCAGGAAACTAAGGTTGAGTCGCTTCCTGGGGTTGCCTGGCTGGTGGGCTGTGGCAGAGAGATGGTCTGGGCGTGCTCAGGGCCTCTCCCTGGAGCTGCACTGAGGGGCCTGGGGTTCGGTGGCGGTGAGGGTATCCCCGAGTGGGGCAGGGTGTGTTCGAAGGGGACCAGGTGGGCTCTGACTCAGCCCCAGCCGCTTGCCTGGCCCCGCCCACCAGCTCTCTCCCAATTCCTTTGGCTGTCCCTGCTCTGGTTCTTCCCAGCGATCCCCCAGGAGGAGCATGGGCAGACCTGGTTCCCATCCCAGCCCCTCCGCTTCCTGTGTGACCATGCCCAAGTCACTCACCCTCTCTGAGTTTCGGTTGCCTGCCCTGCATTTGGGCACCGTGAGTGGATGCGACTGATGTGGTTGTGGGCCTCAGAGATGAGGGTGTGCGGTGTCCCACGCACTCAGTTGATGGTGGCCACATAATCCTAGCCGCTGCCAGAGTGGACCCCCAGGCCCTTCTGAATGAGCTCAGAGTCTACCGCTGGTCCCCAAGTGCTGGCCAGGGGTTGGGCCCCTAGGACCTGTCCTGCTGCAGAGCACACAGGCCTGAGGAGAGGCGCCCTTGTGGTGCGCATGTGACTGTGCTGCTCAGACCAGACACATGAGTGAACCTCGGGCAGGCAGGCTCCTACACACCCTTCAGCACCCAGTCCTGGAGGCCCCGTGTCCAGAGGCCTCCTGCCTCTGGAGGCAGGCACGTGTGCCAGGCACGCTTCTCTAGTGTCTTCATCTCAGTTTTACATGTTTGCGTGTCCCACGCCTTCCCGTGTGGACATGTAACGTGGTGAAGGTATAAGGCATCTTATGACAGCTGGCCAGTGGCAGTGCCGCCTGTGGGTGGGCGTGTGGGGACCCTGGCTCCCGAGGGGGGCCCCGGCTGGGGTTTGGTTTCAAGTGAGGAAGCCATTTTGGACAAGACGTGCATTTTCCTTTCCGGAACATTCTGCCGTGCCAGCGCCACAGCGGGAACCCAGCCGGGCCCAGCCTGCCGAGCGCTGGGGTGAAAACAGCCCGCTCCTGCTGCGCCGTCTGGGGAGGCGGCGGCCCTGGGCCCGGCGCTGGGCTGACCAGCGGGCCGGGTGCCGGCAATCTTGCTGGAAAATGCAGCTCACGCACGTCCTTTCTTCCCGGAACACCTCGTTCCTCATGGCTTGGCAGCCGCCTGTGCCGAAGGGCCCAGCCGTGCCCAGGCCGGGTGGGGGGGCTGCGTTTGGGGGCCTTCTGAACCCCCTGAGGTGCCCATGGGCCCAGGCCGGGTGGAGTGTGTCCCCAGTTCTGAGCCCCCGGGCCCTGGACCCCATCTTGGGGTCCTGCGGGGCTGCCCTGGAAAGGACCGTGCCCTGCGGTGGAGGCCAGCTTTGCCGGTGCCCCAGGCCATGCTCTCAGACCCCGTGCCCACAGACTGAGACCTGGAGCTCCCTGGGCAATAGGACTGCCCGCCACCTGGGCCGACATGCCTGCCCCTGGAACGCGGGAGGCCACGTGCCTGCCCCCCGCCAAGCGGGGGCGACCCCGGGGACTGAAGCATGGCCCTCAGTCCCCAGCTGGGGAGGCTCCTTTTCCTTGGCCCCTCGCCCCATCCTGGCCTGGTTAGTGGAGGCCGCCTGGAGGCCGCCTCTGGGTGGGCTGCCCTGGGAAGGCCCCTCCTCGGGGCTCCCTTCCCCGCCACGGCCTATGGGTCCAGGGGCTTCCCGGGCAGGGCAGCCCCGCACCGGACACCTGTGCCTCTTCCTGCTGACAGCTGAGCCGCGGGCTGGCCACACCCTGCAGGGAGCCTCTCCACGCGCCCTGGAGACAGGCCCCTCCTGTCTGATGCCTGAGACAGGCGCCCGGGGCTCCCGCGGCCTCTCCCCTGTTAGAGGCCCAGACCCCCCCTCTCACTGGTCCCCGGGCCTCGTCAGGAGCCAGATGGGGGTGGGCGGCTCCAGCCAGGCCTCCCGGGCCCCTCGCCTGCCTCTCACCGTCTCTGCGTGTTTTTCTTCAGATCAGCTCTCTCCCCAAAACTTGAATTCATTAATTTAAACATCATTTCCGGCCCTGGAAGCCAGCCTCGCTCACCATAAATAGAAGTTCATGAAGACAGAGCGAGGTTAGCAGACTCAGACTGACCCACCCCATCCCACTGCCAAAGGGAGCCGTTACTGCTGTGTCAAGTGGGGGCACTGGGTCTGGACTGGCCTGCAGGGTCCCAGGGGCCTGGGGCCAGCCTGTGGCCTCTTGCCCCTTCCACCTGGGCCTGGCCCCCAAGGGGATGTGGTGGGGGTCCCTGTTTACCCGGAGCCCTGGGGCCGCTGTGGAGAGGAATGGGGGGCAGGGCCGTCCCATCCCGTCCTGCCAGGGGGAGGCGGCCGCTGGCCCGCCGTGCGGTTACGTAGCGTGCAGGCGGCCCCTCTGGAACCCTGTTTCCAGCGTGGCGGCCAGCGCTACGGGGTGGGGTGTGGGCTGGGGCCTGGCGCCCGCCTCCACTGCTGACCACACGCGTCTGGAATGTGCAGATGTTTCCTCGGGGGCTCTGGCTGGCCCCCAGACCCCGCCGGGCATCTGGACTGGGGAGTGGGCACCCACCCCCACCCCCCGCCTGGGCAGAGGGGGAAACTGAGGCTGCTGAGGGCAGCAGCGCGGGTCCCTCCACGTCCCCAGCTCCAGGAGGCGACGCCCTGGGAGCCACCCGGGCTCAAGAAGGACCCTGTCCTTGGGCTCCGCATCGGGCACCTCTTCCCTCAGCATTGCCCTGTGGCCTGCCCTATCTCTCCTCTGGGTCCTGAGGCATCCCTTCCCCTCTGCAAGGCCTGGGGCTGGAGGCAGGGGCTGGGCCCCGTGTGGGGGGAGATGGAGCCGCTGGCGTCCACAGGGTGGGGGGCTCAGTGCTGTCCCCCAGGCCCCCCTGGCTGGTGGAAGCAGGGATCCCCGCCCCAGCTGCTGCTACAGCAGGAGAGATTGGGCTGGGAAGGACACGACACAGTCCCCTGGGAGGCTGGGTGTCTGACGGGGGCGGGGAGGGGGTGGTGGGGCTGGGCCTGCCGCAGGGTGGGGGGAGTGACTGCTGGGCGCTGGAGGGAGGAGGGGAAGGCTGGGGCCTGGGGGTTGAATAGGGGTCTTCCTCCCCAACACCCCTGCCTGTCCCGGGTCAGGAGAGGGAACAGTGTGGTGGTTAAGAAGCCTCCTTCCAGTGCAGGGGACGCAGGTTCGATTCCCAGTTGGGAGCTGAGATCCCACGTGCTGCGGGGCGGCTGAGCCCACACGCCACCACGAAGAGCCTGATGCTGCCAAATAAATACCTAAGTAAATAGAACAGCAGGGGCGGGGCCGTGTGTGAAGACACCCCTGTCGTAGTCCAGGGCTGTGGGCATTTGGGGGCCAGGCTTGTGGCCTGGTCCCTGGTGCCCAGGGAGCTGGCCTGGCTCGTGCTGGTGCGGGGGTGTGGGCCACAGGTCCCCCTTTCCCCTCCCGCCTTGGGTCCCCGGAAGTGGCTAGCCTGGGAGGTCCGGATGACCCAGAGGGCTGACACCATGTGGCGTAGCCCCTCTTGGGTGTGAGCTCTTCTCTCTGTGGAGACGGCTGCCCACTGTGGCACTTGGCCAGCCACCCTGCTGGGCTTCTGCAGGTGGCTCCCTGGGCTGGCCGTGTTCCCCATCCCAGACTCGGTAAGACTGGGAACCCGAGTCGGGGCAGGGTGCAGAGGAAACCCGAGGGGCTGGAGCGGGGTGGGGCTGGCCCTTGGCAGCCGTGGCATTCTCCTAGAATGGTGACGACAAAAGCAGATGGAGATGTGGAGAGGTGGCCGTTCAGGGCTGAGAGACTCCAGCAGAGTCCGCCTTGAGGGTCCCCTCTGCCCAGCCCCCCAGCTCGCCCCGTTACCCTTCCGCACGCTCCCAGGAGGCTCTGGCCCGTGGTGGTGTGCCCGGCTCTGTGCTGGGCCTGCCTTCAGGCTGCAGGGTCTTTTTCTGCACCTGGGCCCTGGGCACGCCCAGGGGAGTCCCGGGCGAGGGACTCCCTGGGGCGGGGAGCGTGTGGCCGCGCCCCTCAGGCAGGGGTAGGGGAAGTCTTCTGGGGGCAGCTGGCTAGGACTGGGTGGAGGACTGAGCTGGGCCGTGGGTCAGTGGGGCCAGGGTGGCATCCTGGAGGTGGTGCTGGCCGAGTGGCGGGGATGCCAGGGTCACCCTGCCCCCCTCCCGCCCTGGTTTTCTGGCACCACAGTGATCGGGAGCCAACCACAGATGGCTCCCAGGAGCTGCCACTAATGATGGATTTTCCAGAAACCGGGATGTGGAAAAACACTGCAGGGCTTGTCCTCCTTTCTCTTCCGCTTGAGGCCCTGGTTGGAACGCCAGCCCTCGTGCCCCTGGTGGGGGCCTCAGGCCTGCACGCCCCCTTGGGCCCCAGTGTCCCGCAGGCCCACCTCTGGGTCCTCCGACAGCCTGGGGCTGAGGCTTCTGCAGCCCCACCCCGGAGTCTCGGGCTCCACAGCTGTGCCCTCTTCAGCCCCTGCGTGGGTCTAATTGAAGTTTCTCTTGGCCTGCCCTCCCCAGCTCGGGGGCGCTGAACTTGACGTCTGGTAGAAACTGGCCATGTCCGCTGGTCTCCCGGCCTGTCCCTTCCCACCCCGGGGACGGCCTGGGAGCCCCAGCAGCCTAGTGTGGGCTAGTGTGCAGTGGTGTGGGAGGCACCGTGTTTCCCTGTTTTTTTAAAGTAGATGTGACTGTCTGCAGCTGTTTATAATGGACACTGCTTCTGTCAGCAGCATCAGCGGTGCTGGGGAGCCTTCCCCAGGCCATCTGGTGAGAGCCCGGCGTGCTCCGGCAATCCTCTGGTTGTTAGGACTCTTCCCGGTAGCTTTGTGGGACAGATCAACAGGATAAACTCTGCCTGTGGAATCTTCACCAGCCATTAAGAATCCAGGGTTCAGTGACCACGCAGTGGCATCCAGCTCACTCCTCAGCAGCAGGCTGGAGGCTTGGCGTGAACTTCAGCAGCTTAACGTGATGATGGGCAGGCCAGGGGCTCCTTCAGGCCTGGGTGGCTGCAGCCGGGCTGCACATGCGTTGCAGCGTCTCGCCCTGTGTCTCTCCCGTCGCGTCTCCAGGCAGGTGTGCGGCCGTGTGCCGTTCCTGGGTGGCCTATGCCGTCATTTGAGCTTGTCGCCAGGACAGGACCTTTGTCAAGTCCAGCGTCCCCCTGGCCCGTGCAGTCAGGCCACTGGCAGAGCCGTGGTGGGGCTGCTGGGCCTCCGGGCTGACGCCTCCACCCCGTCCGATCCCACCAGGAGCCCCAGTCCCGACCCCAGGGACCCCCCTCCAGGTTCAGGGGTCCCGCTACCTGGAGGACCCAGCCCCTGGTTATGCAGCCCTCTTGACGGTGCCTGAGGCTCTCTGCTCACAGCCCCTCTTGACACCCCTGATTCAGTGGAGACTTAGGTCCTGCCCATCTGCTGCTGTGGCCCCCTCCCTGGGGCCTGTGCCCCTGCTCCCAGGCAGGCTGCAGCCAGCGTCAGTGGAGCACATCATGTCCACATGCCGTCCGCTCAGTGCCCAGTCTCCCAATAGCTGCCCACGATGCCGAGGGGGAGACCTGGCTCCCAGGGGTTAGCAGAGTGCATCCAGGCTACCTTCCCTCACCCCCTTGGTGGGGCCTAAGAGGGATGGGAGCTCCCTTCTTTGGCCCGAGCTCCCTTTGTCGGTCACCTGCAGCCCCGCTGGTGACATGAAGGTCAGAAGCCCTCCAGGCCATGTTGGGAGCCAGGGTCACGTGAGTGGCCTGGCTGAGACCCGGCCTCCAGCCCTTGGTGCACAGCCAGTCTTTGGGCAGAGGTGGCCGCCAGGCCCTGCGTGGACAGCCAGGCTCCAGGAGGAGCAGCGGTCAGGGATCAGGGTGGGGGTCGCTTCCTGAGCCTCGTTCCTGGATGTCGTGAGCAGGGGGTGAGGGGTGGCCCTAGGTACCCCAGCACTGCCCGAGGTGTGCACTTGGGGTGTAGGCTTCACTCGGCCTCGACTCCCAGGAGGGCCTTGTCTCCACACCAGCCAGTTCTTACTAAGCTCCACTGTGCATGGGCTGGGTGGGGCAATGGAGCTGGGCTCGGGACAGCCCCTAGCTGCTGGGGGAGCTGGGACAGCAGGGCTGGGGGGGCACCTGCGGTGGGGGTCTGGACTGGGCTGTGGCTGGGGGCACTGGGCTGGTGGGACCTGGAGACAGACAGGCCTGGCGGAGGCACTGTGGTCTCGTGGCCCGAGGCCTGTGGTCATCACTGGGAGGGCCGGGCTGGCGAGCGGTATTCTGGGATGTCCGAGGGCCAGCGTGACACCCGGACGCACAGAGGCTCAGAGGGCGGGAGGCCCAGGCCACGCCAGTGTGGAGAATGGTGCCCACTGAGTCAGGCTGGTCCGGCGTCCCCATCCTAGAATCTGGACACGTGGGGCGACCGGCCTCCACCTCCAGGCCGGGAGGTGAGGTGGCATTGGTGGCTGGAGAGTGTCCCTGGGAGGACTCGCAAGGGGCTGGGGTCATGCTGTCACTGTGTCACCATGTCGCCAGCGCTGCGGCTGTCGGCAGGTCGAGGGGCTGTTGTGCTGTTTTCTTGGCATTTCTCCAGTTGTTACAAGACTGGGCGTACAAGACTGGGCGTTTTCTTGTACGTCTGTGACGTTTTGTATTTCTCATCCTATTCTCATCTCTGGCCTTTTTAAAATTTTCTTTCCTGGAGTAGCTTGCTTGCTTTATGGTTTGTTAACAGCACATATGGAGAGAGTATTATGAGCCTTTATGGCATCACCGACTCAAGGGACATGGGTTTGAGAAAGTTCCAGGAGATGGTGATGGACAGGGAGGCCTGGCGTGCCACAGTCCATGGGGTCGCAGTCAGACACGACCGAGTGACTGAACAGCAATCCGTGGTCTTCATTGCTGGTGCTTTTCCCGGCTGGTAGTTTGTTTTCCGATATATTGTGTGGATGTTGCGTGCTTTTATGCAGCTGTATCTTCTGGCTTTTGAGATTTTCCTTCTGTTCATAGTTTCTGCTTTGAGAACCTGATTCCTCTCCTGTGCTTGTGCTGGGGTTGGTTCTTTGACACGGTTCTATTGACCTTGAGTGCCTGGGTTTATGGGAGTCCAGCTCTACATGGTGCCCTGACCCTGGAGGGTTAACACAGGCTGTCACTGTTGCTGTGCTGCGGGGTCCTCCACCAGGGTCCCTCTCCCTTGGTCTGGTCTGTGCCCCACTGTGTCTCAGGACACCCCCCACCCCCCCCCAGCAGCATCTGGGTGCCCAGCCCTGGAGACCCCTGGGCTGCCTCCTGTGTTCTGAACCCCGTGTGGAGGGGTGAAGCCTGCCCCCCATGATGCACCCAACCCTGCTGGGCAGGAGGGGCAGGGGAGGGCATGGACACAGTGCTAGGGCCAGCTCCTCCTGCCTCGGGTTTCCCAGATGGGCAGCAGCACTGACCTGGGCAAATGGAGCTCCGGGTGGGTGGCCACGGGCAGAGGGCGTCTGGGCCGCCCCATGCTGACCTCTGTCTGCCGTGCTCTGCAGGGATGTCTCCCACAACCTGCTCCAGGCGCTGGACATTGGGCTACTGGCTAACCTCTCGGCGTTGATGGAGCTGTGAGTGTCCCCCAGGGGCGGCTGCGGGCTTCCACGCTGCAGGCGGGCGGCAGCCTGTCCCCGTGGTGGTTTGGGGGCTCATGTCAAACCACGTTGAACCCCTCCTTTCTTACAGGGACATAAGCAACAACAAGATTTCTACGTTAGAAGAAGGAATATTTGCTAATTTATTTAATTTAAGTGAAATGTAAGTGTCGATGGTTTTGGTGGCTGTGGGTGGCTGGGCCTGGGGGCCCCGCACTGCCCGCTGAGCCTGCACCATCCCCTACAGAAATCTGGGCGGGAATCCGCTCGAGTGTGACTGCGGTCTGGCCTGGCTGCCGCGCTGGGTGGAGGGGCAGCGGGTCCGCGTGGTGCGGCCCGAGGCGGCCACGTGCGCCGGGCCTGGCCCCCTGGCTGGTCAGCCGCTGCTTGGCGGAGCGCTGCTGGATGGAGCCTGTGGTGAGTGTGCCAGGGGGCATGGCTGAGTGGCCAGGCGGGACCCCTGCAGGTCCTCTCGGGTGGGGGGCAGTTACTGACTGGGGAGGGGTCGGGAGGGCTCGGAGGTGATGCAGTCTGGGATGGGGTGGGGTGAGGGGCGCAGCCTTGGGACCGGCCTGCCCGCCCTTGCAGGTGAGGAGTATGTTGCCTGTGTCCCTGACGACAGCTCCGGCGCCGTGGCGCTGGTGGCCTTCTTGGCCGCCCCCGAGGGCCCACTGGCCCCTGAGGCCTGCAGCGCCCTCTGCTTCGAGGCTGGCCAGGCCCTCGCAGCCCTCTCAGAGCAGGGCCGGTGCCTGTGCGGGGCGGCTCGGCCCCCCAACGCCTCTTCCGCCTGCCTGCCCTCCTGCTCCGGCCCCTCCCTGCCCCTTGCCCCCGCCTGCCGGGGGCCCAGCCTCCTCCAGCACGTCTTCCCTGCCTCCCCGGGGGCCACTCTGCTGGGGCCCCAAGGACCCCTGGCCTCTGGCCAGCCCGCAGTCTTCCATGTCACTGCCTCGCTGCCGGTCAGCTCCACGCACTGGGACTTCGGTGATGGCTCCCCGGAGGTGGATGTCACGGGCCCGGACGCCACTCATCGCTATGTGCTGCCCGGCCGCTACCCCGTAACGGCCGTGCTGGCCCTGGGGGTGGGCTCTGCCCGGCTGGGGGTGGAGGTGCGGGTGGAGGCAGCCCCCGCTGCCCTGGAGCTCGTCTGTGTGGCCTCGGTGCACAGCGAGGAGACCCTGCAGCTCGGCGTCCGAAACCGCGGCGGCTCGGGCCTGGAGGCCGCCTACAGCATCGTGGCCCTGGGAGAGGAGCCAGCCCAAGGTGGGGCCCGCCCTGGCCGCGTCAGGTGGGCGGACTGCCCGGGCCGGGCACACACTGACGCCCGTCTCTGCCCTCTGCCCCCAGTGGTGCACCCGCTCTGCCCCTCGGACACGGAGATCTTCCCCGGCAATGGGCACTGCTACAGCCTGCGGGCAGAGAAGGCGTCCTGGGCGCAGGCGCAGGAGCAGTGCCGGGCCTGGGCTGGGGCCGCCCTGGCCATGGTGGACAGCCCCGCCGTGCAGCACTTCCTGGTCTCCCGTGTCACCAGGTGCCTGCCCGGGTGTGGGGCGTCTGCAGGGGCTGTGTCTGGCCGGCCGGCGGGCTCCAGGCAGCAGCTGTGTTGTGCCCGTGGGCGGCTGCTCCTGTCGGTTTTCCTGATGCAGCCGTGGCCACAGGGGTGCCCGCTGTGGTAGTTGGCCCCTACCCGGCCCTGTGTCCTCCCTGTCTGCCCGAGCTGGGCCCCTCCTGCAGAGGGCGGGGCAGGTCTGGTGTGACCTTGCTGGGCGGTCCGTGGTCAGTGCCGCCCGCAGCCCAGGAGCCTCTTGGGCACTCTGGCCATCCAGGCCTGTGGGGGACTCTGCTCTGCAGCGGTCACCAGGGGTGGCCCTCAGAGCCTGCTGAGTGATGGGGTGGAGGCTGGCCCCCTGCCCCCCTGGGTCCCTGTGGGAAGGGGCTGACGGGCTGTGGGCCCCGCTGAACGTCCTGTGTCCTGAGGGGAGATTGAGGCTCAGAGCGGTCACAGCCCTTGCCCCGGGTCCTGGGGTCCCCAGGTAGTAACACAGCCCCAATGCCTGGCTCTGACCCTGCCGCCCGCCCCCACGCCCTGCCTCCAGGAGGGTCTCTGCCTGCAGAGCTGTGGGGCTGGCCCATTTGGGGGCCGGTGTGTGGGTGTCTTGGTGCCCACAGGCCTCCCCTGGAAGCCTGCTCCTCCCCTGGACGTACGTGGGTCCTGTGGCCGGCCCAGAGTGAGGCAGAGCCCCCTGCAGGTCTCAGCTGGACCCCAGCCCCGTGGGGTGGGGCTGGGCAGGTTCTGGCCTGGGCCCCGCTTGCCAGGTCCAGTCTCTGAGCCTCAGTGTGCCCGTCTGGAAGTGGGGATAGAGGTGGAGCCCCTGACGGGCTGCCGCGAGGCGGGTGCCCATCCCTGGGGAGCCCCTGAGCGCCGGCCCTTCGCTGTCTGCCTCAGGAGCCTGGACGTGTGGATCGGTTTCTCAGCTGTGGAGGGGGCGGCAGCAGGTCCCGCGCCCCAGGGCGGCGCCTTCAGCCTGGAGAGCTGCCAGAACTGGCTGCCCGGGGAGCCGCATCCCGCCACAGCCGAGCGCTGCGTGCGCCTGGGGCCCGCTGGGCAGTGCAACACAGACCTGTGCTCAGCGCCGCACAGCTACGTCTGTGAGCTGCGGCCCGGAGGTGCGCGGGACCCGGGGTGGGTGGGTGGGAGCGCCTGCTGCCCTGGCCAGGAACCCGGGAGTCCTCCCCACCTGGCCAGCACAGCTGCTCCTAGCACCGGTTCAGTGCTCGTCACACGTCTGCTGAGCGTCCCCTGTCTACGGCGAGCCAGGGCCTGCTGCTAGGCGGCTCAGTCCCAGGTCCCTCAACCCCTGGGCCCCCAACACTCTCCTCCCGCCTGGGCCTACCATCTCATTGCACGCTTGTACCCCAGGCCCCGTGTGGGACGCAGAGAACTTCCTCGTGGGAGCGCCCAATGGGGACCTACAGGGGCCTTTGAGCCCCCTGGAACAGCAGGAGGCCCTCCTGGCTCCCCAGGAGCCCGTCGAGGTAGGCGGGCCCTTCGGACTTCTTGCTTCTAGAAAGCAAGAAGACTGGGATTGGCCTAGGGGTCCAGTGGCTGGCACTGCACGCTCCCAGTGCACGGGACCAGGTTTGATCCCTGGCAGGGGAACTAGATCCTGCAGGCCGCAAGGAGGATTGATCCCACGTGCGCAGAAGAGACACGGTGCGGCCAAATAAGTTAGTTTGAAAAGCAAGACAGTCCCTCCACAAAAACCCCAAGAAGCCTTTTGCTGGGACTTATTAACATCCTGTGTCCAGTGGGGAGAATTTAGAAAACCCACTGCAGAGCAGAGGAGAGGAGCACCCTGGCTGGCACCCGGGAGAACCCCCAATCTCCCGAGCCTTCTCTCTCCATTTGAGGGTATTTTTTACAAATGAAGGTGGGGTTCCTATTGCTCAGAGGCGGTTTTGACCTGATGTTTTTCTCCTGAGCCACGTGGTCTCCTACTGTGTGAGACGAGGCCACTGGGGGGCTCCTCCCCTGACTGGCGGGTGTTAGGGTGTCGGGGTGGGGCCAGGCTGAGGGTCGGGGCCTTCGGAGCTGAGCGGCCCCCTCCCTGCCAGGTGATGGCGTTTCCTGGCCTGAGCCCGAGCCGCGAAGCCTTCCTCACCGCTGCCGAGTTCGGGACGCAGGAACTGGGCCGGCCCGCCCAACTGCGGCTGCAGGTGTACCGGGCGGGGCGCGGAGCAGGTGGGACCCCATCCTGGCATCGGGACTCGGGGGCCATGAATGGCCTCTCTGCTCTGTTGCATCTTGTCGATTTGTTGCCCACTGGGCTGGTCTCCAGCCTCCGGGTGGACACAGTGGGGCCAGGAGACGCCAGTTCATGCAGGGCATGCCAAGGACAGTGGCTCTGGAGGGCAGCGTGCTGGGGCTGGGGTTGGACGGGGAGAGGAGAGGTGCTGGGGGCTGGGGACACTGGCTGGCAGGACCCCGTCTCCTAGCAGGGTGTCCCTGTGGTCTGTAAGCACACTGGGGCCCCCAATACCCCTCCTTTCCTTGTAGGGGCCCCGGGAAACAGCAGCGAGCCCCAGGGTAGGTCCCTGGAAAACAGGACTGAGCTGGCCCCTGTGTGTGCACCAGAAGGGCCCCTGTGCCCCCAAGCCAACGTCTGCCTCCCTCTGGACACCCCCTGCCACCCTGGGGCCTGCGCCAACGGATCCATGCCAGGGCCGGGCCTCCCTGGGGTCTCCTACGTGCTGCAGAAAGAGTTCCTCTTCTCCGTGCCTGCGGGCCCCCCCGCCCAGTACTCGGTGTGTATCTCTGGCCCCTGCTTCCTGCCTCCCTCCACCCCTGAGGCCCCGGCTTCCCGTCACACAGACCAAATGCAGTCCCTTCAGCCAAGCCATCCAGTCCCCTGCGGCCTGCTGCTGCCTCAGTAGTGCCCTCCTCCCCTGCCCCCACCCCAGGGCCTTTGCACTTGCTCTCTGGGCATGGCTGGTCAGCGTCCAGCAGAGGCCCCGCCCCTGTCCAGGCAGCCCACCCCTCCTGTGTCCTGTCTGTCCTGTGCCCCATCCGTCCCTGCCCTGATCGCCTTGGAGGCCCCTGGGAAGCCGGGTGCTCCAAGGAACCGAGGAACGCGGAGGCCCCCGTGGGGAGTGACTCAGTGCCCCTTCCCGTATTGAGGACGCAACCCGGCCCTGCCGCCTTCTCCCGCAGGTCCCATTCCATGGCCAGGACATCGCCTTGCTCCCCGGCGATCTCGTCATCTTGCAGCACGACGCGGGGCCGGGCACCCTCCTGCGCTGCCCCCCGGCGCTCAGCTTCCCAGGCTCCGAGGCTCCGTATTTCTCTGCCAATGCCTCAGCCTGGCTCGCCCACCTGCCTGCCCAGCTGGAGGCGGCCCCGGCTGGCCCCGCCTGTGCCCTGCGGTTGCTGGCCGCCACAGAGCGGCTCACCCCTCTGCTGGGCCTGGGCCCCAACCCGGGGCTGCGGCGGCCGGGGCGCTATGAGGTCAGGGCCACAGTGGGCAACAGTGTATCCAGGCACAACCTGACTTGCATCTTCGACGTCCTCTCCCCAGTGGCCGGGCTTCGGGCCATCTACCCGGCCCCCCAGGACGGCCGCCTCTACGTGCCCACCAGTGGCTCGCCCCTGGTACTGCAGGTGGACTCGGGCGCCAATGCCACCGCCGAGGCCCGCTGGCCCGGGGGCAATGCCAGCGCGCCCTTTGAGGCTGCCTGCCCGGCCGCTGTGGCCGCCCTGGCGCCTGGCTGCGCCCAGGAGGCCAATGGCAGCCTGTTTTCCATGCTGACGCTGCCCGGGCTCCGCGAGGGCGAGCACGAGGTGGAGGTGGTGGTGGAGAACGGGGCTGGCCGGGCCAACCTCAGCCTGCTGGTGACGGCGGAAGAGCCCATCCGCGGGCTCCGTGCCACACCCAGCCCCGAGGCCCGCGTGCTGCAGGGCGTCTTGGTGGTGAGTGGGGTCCCTGCCCTGCTGAGATGCGGCTCCCCGTGGAGGGCCACCCGTCCCCATCCTGGAGTGTGCCTAGCCGCTGGGACACGGCCTGGTGTTGGGTCCTGGGCAGGCCCCTGCGGGTGGCCCTGCACACAGATGGCTTGTCCATCCCCGAGTGACGGGAGAGTCACCTCCGAAACAGTTGTTCTGAAAACACTTCTTTCTCCCACGTTTCCTGAGCCTGCTTTTGAGCTCTTCACCTGCCTTCGACCGCCCTGTTCCTGGGTGTGTTTTGAGACCCCCACTGGGGTCTCACCAGGTGAAGTGAGCCCTTTCTAAGGTTGGGGCCCACTGCCGCCCGGCCGCTGTCGGGCTGCGCCCGTCCTCTGGGTACCCGTCTTGCACACGGGCCATTGTGCAGTTGCGTCCCGTCTTCCTTGCTTACACCTGTCGGGTGACGCAGGGGAGCGTCCAGAACCACGAGGCCCGTGGGGACACACGTGCCTCCCGAGTGGGAGCCTGGGATGGGGGTGCAGGCTGTGGTGGGTTGGCCTCTGGTCTTGGGCACTGGGCCTCCGAGGTACAGAGAGGTTGGTGTGCGGCCAGGCCTGGGCTCAGCCCTGTATGGTATGACCTCCATGGCTGAAAGGGAAGCCCACAGACAGCCGTGTCCAGGCGGGTGGACCTGGGCTGGGGGCAGCGTCCATCCCCCAGGGACCTTGGCCTGGGACAGGTCGCGGCCAGCTCACATGGCGCCCTTCTGCAGAGGCGGGTGGACCTGGGCTGGGGGCAGCGTCCGTCCCCCAGGGACCTTGGCCTGGGACAGGCCGTGGCCCGCTCACATGGTGCCCTTCTGCAGAGGTACAGTCCCGCGGTGGAGGCCGGCTCGGACGTGGTCTTCCGCTGGACCATCGACGACAAGCAGTCCCTGACCTTCCACAACGTGGTCTTCAACGTCATCTACCAGAGCGCAGCAGTCTTCAAGCTCTCGGTGGGTCGGGGTCTCAGGCGCAGGGGTGGGCGGGGCGGGGCATGGGGAGAGCGGGGCGTGGGGGGGGCGGGGGCGGGACCCAGGGCGTGGGGTGGGGCGTGAGGCGGGGCGCGGCACTGCTCACCTGTGCTTTCTGCTCCGCTCTGCTCCCGAGGACCCCGTGGCAGCGGTGGGTGAGTGCGGGGCTTGTGGGGGCTCTGTCCACACTGCTTCGCGGCTGGCGGGCGGCCTGCTCACTGCTGCCTGTGTCCACAGCTGACGGCTTCCAACCATGTGAGCAGCGTCAGCGCGCACTTCAACGTCACCGTGGAGCCGATGCAGCGGATGCGGGGCCTGTGCGTGTCGGCAGTGCCGCCCGTGCTGGCCCCCAACGCCACGCTGGCGCTGGCCGCCCACGTGCTGGTGGACTCGGCTGTGGAGGTGGCTTTCCTGTGAGTGCAGCGTCTCCCCCAGCCCCCACCTCCCTGCCAGAACGTGCTGGGGACACGGGCCCTTCTGAGGGGCCGCGTCAGGGCGGTGGTTCCCGGGAAGGGGGCTGCAGCCGGGCCAGCGGGCACTGTAGGGGTGCAGTGGGCCCTCCCCAGGCTGCTCACCGCCTGCTCCCTGCCCTGGCAGGTGGACTTTTGGGGACGGGCAGCAGGCGGTCGGCCAGTTCAAGCCTCCGTACGACTCGTTCGAGGTCCCAGACCCCACAGTGGCCCAGGTGCTGGTGGAGCACAACACCTCGCACACCTACACCTTCCCAGGTAAGGGCTGCCTCCCGCCCTCACGGCCTGTAGCTTGGGCGCGCTCTGCCCTGGGACAGCGCCTCCCTGGGGGGTTGTCCCTGGGTCCTGCCTCCAGAATGCAGCCGGGCTGATGGCCTGGGGCCCCTGCTAGCGTGAAGAAGGGAGGTGAGGGGGGATTGGGCCTCAGAGACCCGTGATGCGAGTCTGCCAGCCAGAAACAGACCCCTTCTGTCCCTCCTGTTCCCCTCCCCTAAGCCTTTTTTGGGGGAGAACGGGAGATCCTTCTAAGTCGCTTCTGAAATCCCAGAAGCCTCACACAGAAGTGTAAACAGCCTGTGATCCTGGCCCTGCACCCGCCCGTCACCCAAGGGCATTTGCACCTGAGTTGCCCTTCACCTCTTTCTGCCTCGCCCTGTGTGGAGAGCACACTCTGCCTGGGGCCCTGTTTGCCCCGTGGCCCCGCCAACAGCCCAGGGGCTGGGGTGGGCGGGCTGTGAGTGGGGTGGCAGCGCTGGCTTGGCCACATCCCCACGCGGGGCCTGTCCACCAGGTGAGTACAGCCTGAGCCTGCTTGTGTCCACCGCCTTCGAGAACCTGACGCAGCAGGTGCCTGTCAGCGTGCGTGCTGCCCTGCCTGCCGTGGCTGTGGCTGTGGGCAGCCAGGTCCTGGTGGCTGGCCGGCCCGTGGCCTTCTTCCCGCGCCCGCTTCCGTCGCCGGGCGGTGTCCTCTACACGTGGGACTTTGGGGATGGCTCCCCAGCTGTCACCCAGCCCCAGCCAGAGGTCAACCACACATTCGCCTTGAGGGGCACGTACCGTGTCCGCCTGGAGGTCAACAACACAGTAAGCCACACGGTGGCGGACGTCAGCGTCCGCGTCTTCGAGGAGCTCTGCGGCCTGACGGTGAGCCTGAGCCCCGCCGTGGAGCAGGGTGTGCCCACGGTGGTCAGCGCTGCCCTGGATTCCGGTGACAATGTCACATGGACTTTCGACATGGGGGACGGCACGGTGCTCACGGGCCCCGAGGCCACGGTGGAGCACGTGTACCGGTGGGCGCACAACTGCACGGTGACGGTGAGCGCGTCCAGCCCTGCCGGCCACCTGGCCCGCAGCCTGCCTGTGCACGTCTTCGTCCTGGAGGTGCTGTGGATCGAGCCGGTGGCCTGCATCGCCTCCCAGCCGCACGCCCGCCTCACGGCCCATGTCACCGGGGACCCTGCCCACTATGTCTTTGACTGGACTTTCGGGGACGGTTCACCCAATGTCAGCATCCAGGGGGACCCGACCGTGACGCACAGCTTTACACACAGCGGCACGTTCCCGCTGGCGCTGGTGCTGTCGAGCCGCGTGAACAGAGCACACTACTTCAGCAGCGTCTGCGTGGAGCCTGAGCTGGGCAACGTCACCCTGCAGCCCGAGAGGCAGTTCGTGCGGCTTGGGGACGAGGCCCGCCTGGTGGCCCACGCCTGGCCCCCCTTCCCCTACCGCTACACCTGGGACTTCGGCGCCGAGGATGGCGCCACCCACGTCGGGGGCCCCGAGGCCACGTTCACCTACCGGCTCGCGGGCTCCTACCTTGTGACAGTCACCGCGGCCAACAACATCTCGGCCACCAATGACTCGGCGCTGGTGGAGGTACAGGAGCCCATGGAGGTCACGGGCATCAGGGTCAATAGCTCCCATGCTCTGGAGCTACAGCAGCCCTACCTGTTCTCCGCTGTGGGCCGTGGGCACCCTGCCAGCTACCTGTGGGAGCTGGGGGACGGCAGGCAGCTGCAGGGCCCCACGGTCACTCATGCCTACAGCAGCACAGGCTGCTTCCAAGTCAGGGTGGCCGGCTGGAACGAGGTGAGCCGGGGGGAGGCCCAGCTGAATGTGACTGTACAGCGGCGCGTGCGGGGGCTCAACCTGAACGCCAGCCGCACAGTGGTGCCCCTCAACGGCAGCGTGAGCTTCAGCACTGTGCTGGAGGCCGGCAGCGATGTGCACTACTCCTGGGTCCTCTGCGACCGCTGCACACCCATCCCCGGGGGCCCTACCATCTCTTACACTTTCCGCTCTGTGGGCACCTTCAACATCATCGTCACAGCCGAGAACGAGGTGGGCGCCGCCCAAGACAGCATCTTCGTCTATGTCCTGCAGCACATCGAGGGGCTGCAGGTGGTGGGCGGCGGCTGCTGCTTCCCCACCAACCGCACGCTGCAGCTGCAGGCTGTGGTGCGCGATGGCACCAACATCTCCTACAGCTGGGCCGCTCAGCGCGACGGTGGCCCCACCCTGGCCGGCAGCGGCAAAGCCTTCTCGCTCACCGTGCTTGAGGCCGGCACCTACCACGTCCAGCTGCGGGCCACCAACATGCTGGGCAGCGCCTCCGCCAACTGCACGGTGGACTTTGTGGAGCCGGTGGGGTGGCTGGCCGTCACTGCCTCCCCGAACCCAGCTGCCGTTAACACAAGTGTCACCCTCTGGGCCGAGCTGGCTGGGGGCAGCAGCGTCACTTACAGCTGGTCCCTGGAGGAAGGGCTGTGCTGGGAGACCCGGGAGCCTTCCACCACCCTCATCTTCCCCAGCCCCGGCCTATGCCTGGTCACAGTAGTGGCCAAGAACCAGCTGGGCTCGGCCAATGCCAGCGTGGAGGTGGTTGTGCAGGTGCCCGTTGGCGGCCTCAGCATCCAGGCCAGGGAATTGGACGGCGGCTTCGTGGTGGCCGGTTCCACAGTGCCTTTCTGGGGGCAGCTGGCCGTGGGGACTGACGTGAGCTGGCGCTGGGCTGTGCCAGGTGGCAGCAGGCAGGGTCAGCACATCACTGTGGTCCTCCCTGATGCCGGCCCAGTCTCAATCCAGCTCAATGCTTCCAATGCGGTCAGCTGGGTCACGGCCACGCACAACCTCACGGTGCAGGAGCCCATCGTGGGCCTGGTGCTGTGGGCCAGCAGGAAGGTGGTGGAGCCTGGGCAGCCGGTGCACTTTCAGATCTTGCTGGCCGCTGGCTCGGCCGTCCGCTTCCTCCTGCAGGTCGGCGGGGGTGGCCTCGAGGTGCTGCCCACGCCCCACTTTTCCCGCAGCTTCCCCCGGGTCGGGGACTACACGGTGAGCGTGCACGCCGAGAACCGTGTAAGCCGGGCGCAGGCCCAGGTGCGCATCTCGGTGCTGGAGGCTGTGGGTGGGCTGCAGGTGCCCGACTGCTGCGGGCCGGCCATCGCCACAGGCGCCGAGCGGAACTTCAGCGCCCGCGTGCAGCGGGGCTCCCGCGTCGCCTACGCCTGGTACTTCTCGCTGCAGAAGGTGCAGGGGGACTCGCTGGTCATTCTGTCAGGCCGTGACGTCACCTACACCCCTGTGGCCGCGGGGCTACTGGAGATCCACGTGCGTGCCTTCAACGAGCTGGGCGGTGTGAACTGCACGCTGCTGGTGGAGGTGCAGGACGCCATCCAGCACGTGGCGCTGCGCGGCCCCCGCTGCTTTGCCAACCGCTCCGCCCACTTTGAGGCGGCCACCAGCCCCAGTCCCCGGCGCGTGTCCTACCACTGGGACTTTGGGGATGGGGCCCCGGTGGAGGACACAGAGGGGCCCTGGGCGGTGCACTCCTACCTGCAGCCCGGGGACTACCCCGTGCAGGTGAACGCCTCCAACCTGGTGAGCTTCTTCGTGGCGCAGGCCACGGTCACCGTCCACGTGCTGGCCTGCAGGGAGCCCGCGGTGGACGTGGCCCTGCCGCCGCAGGTACTCATGCGGCGCTCCCAGCGCAACTACCTGGAGGCCCACGTGGACCTACGGGACTGCGTCACCTACCAGACCGAGTACCGCTGGGAGGTGTACCGCGCCACCAGCTGCCAGCGGCCTGGGCGCACAGCCCGGGTGGCCCTGCCCGGTGTGGACGTGAGCCGGCCCCAGCTGGTGGTGCCGCGGCTTGCGCTGCCCGTGGGCCACTACTGCTTTGTGTTCGTGGTGTCGTTCGGGGACACCCCGCTGGCCCGGAGCATCCAGGCCAACGTGACGGTGGCCCCCGAGCGTCTAGTGCCCATCGTGGAGGGCGGCTCCTCCCGCGTGTGGTCAGACTCTCAGGACCTGGTGCTGGACGGGAGCAAGTCCTACGACCCCAACCTGGAGGATGGCGACCAGACACCCCTCAGCTTCCACTGGGCCTGCGTGGCCGCAACGCAGGTCAGCCACAGGGGCACGCGTCCTCCCCGCCCCGCGCGGGGCGTCTGCGTGATGAGCCCAGCAAGCCTGGGCTCCGAGTGCCCGGTGAAGGGCGGGGGGTGGAGGGTTGGACCACAGTTGGGGGTAGGGGGTCTTGCTGCTGCAGGCCAGAGCAGCTCTGGGGTCTCACCACCACCCCCCGTTATGGGCTGCAGAGCGAGACCGGCGGGTGTGCGCTGAACTTTGGGCCCCGCGGGAGCAGCGTGGTCACCATCCCTCGGGAGCGCCTGCGTGCCGGCGTGGAGTACACCTTCAACCTGACTGTGTGGAAGGCCGGCCGCAAGGAGGAGGTCACCAGCCAAACGGTGGGTGCTACTGCGGCCCAGCCTTGGAGAGCCCTCGGCCCTGAGACGGGTGCAGCTGGCAAGGCGGAGCCCACGCAGTGCCCAGCTCCCGTTCCCAAGTGGTTTTTTTACGTTTTGGGGGCTTTGGAAGTCATCGGTCTTGAGTTGTCACTCCTCTCGATGCCATTTCTGTTTAACAAGATTGCCCTCGGCTTGGCTTCCCTCCAGAAAGGCCGTATAGGCGCAGGAAGCCTCAAGGCACAGCCCTAGGCCGTCCCCTCCTGGCACATGGGGGCCCCTCCCGGAATGGGGAGGCCTGGCCTCACGTGCATGGCGCAGTCTCTGTCCCTGAGCACTGCACCCCACCGGCTGTGATGGGAGCCAGTGCACCAGGCCCTGCTGGTGCCCAGGATGGGGTGCATCCCCTGTGCCAGGGGGGTGCCAGGCCTCCGCCCGGCGGGGGTCCTGCCCAGAGGGGCCATCTGGGGCTGTGTGCCAGGGACCCCCCAGAGTGCACAGCAGCGGGGCGCTTGGACGGAGCCATACCTGGCTCGCTGTCGTCCCTGCATGGATGTGTGCACTCGCTCACGCCTTCCTGCCTCTGCTTCTCCATCCACTTGTGTCTGGGCGCCTGTCGGGGGCCCTGGGGGCTGCAGAAACCAAGTCCTCGTGGTCTGTGCTCCTCAAATCCCCTCCCCCAGCTTGGGAGTCACAAAATCACACAGAGTCCTGGGTGAGGGCTGGGCCTGAGAGGAGCCTTGGCAGGTGGTGCCTGCAGGGGAGGAGGCACAGGAGGGCTGGGGCACAACAGGGTCTGCTGCTGCCCTCCGCCTGGGCAGACGGGAGGGTCTGATGTCAAGCAGAGCCCACGCAGGTGGCAGGCCCCTCACCCCGACGGCTTCCAGGTGCTGGTCCGCAGCGGCCGGGTGCCCATTGTGTCCCTGGAGTGCGTGTCCTGCAAGGCGCAGGCGGTGTACGCAGTGAGCCGCAGCTCCTATGTGTACCTGGAGGGCCGCTGTGACAACTGCGACGGGGGCCTGGAGCATGGGGTGAGTGGGAAGGGGCTGGGGGCGCTGGGTGGTCCTGGGGGAGACCCTCCCCCAAGCACCGTGGTCTCCGTGCCCCCCTCAGCTGTGGGCTGCGCGCAGCTTCAGCAACGAGACGCTGGTGCTGGACGCGACGACCACATCCACGGGCAGCACGGGCATGCGGCTGGTGGTGCGGCGGGGCGTGCTGCGCGACGGCGAGGGCTACACCTTCACGCTGACCGTGCTGGGCCGCTCAGGCCAGGAGCAGGGCTGTGCCTCCATCCGCCTGGCGCCCAACCGCCCGCCGCGAGGCGGCTCCTGCCGCCTCTTCCCCGTGGAGGACGTGCGTGCGCTCACCACCAAGCTGCACTTCGAGTGCACGGGTGAGTACAGCCGGCCGTGGGGTGGGCGGGCCGGCCGGGGACCCCGCTGACACCCTGGGCCCACAGGCTGGCAGGACGCGGAGGACGCGGGGGCGCCGCTGGTGTACGCCCTGCAGCTGCGGCGCTGCCGCCAGGGCCACTGCGAGGAGTTCTGCGTCTACAAGGGCAGCCTCGCCTCCTATGGGGCCGTGCTGCCACCTGGCTTCGCGCCCCACTTCGTGGTGGGCCTGGCTGTGCTGGTGCAGGACCAGCTGGGGGCCGCCGTGGTCGCCCTCAACAGGTGAGCCCGTGCCCACAGAGCCAGCCCACCGGCCAGGGGTCAGGGGAGGGCCCAGCCCCTTTCACGCCCCGCCTCTGCCCTTAGGTCTCTGACCATCACCCTGCCAGACCCCCCCGGGGACCCTGCTGACGGCCCCCTGGACCTCACGGGCTGGCTGCATAGCCTGGCGGGGAGCACGCTGCCGGGGCTGCTGCGGCAGGCCGACCCCCAGCACGTCATGGAGTACTCACTGGCGCTCATCGCCGTGCTCAACGAGGTGGGCAAGACCCCCCCATGCCAGGCGACCCCCACCCAGGTCCTGGGAAGCCCCTTTTGACGGTGTCTGGCCGGCGCTGCCCGCTGACGGCCCTGTGCCCGCAGTACGAGCAGACCTTGCCTGTGCTGGCGGAGCCGGACCCCAGGCAGGAGCTGCGCGCCCAGATACGCAAGAACATCACGGAGACGCTGGTGTCCCTGCGGGTCAACACGGTGGACGACATCCAGCAGGTGGCAGCCGCGCTGGCCCAGTGCACGGTAGGGCAGACCCAGCCCCACAGCAGCCCGGCCCCCCACACCCCGAGAGCTCCCTTCCTAGCCAAGCCTGCACGGCTGCATGCCCCCAGGGCGGCCCCCAGGGCTCTGGGCACAAGAAGCACCCGGGGAGGGCGGGTGGGGGGGTGGGCAGCGCGGAGTGGAGACGCTGTTCTGTGCTCCACCCCGGGCCTGTGGTCCCCACCCCGTTGCCCAGGAGTCAGTGGCCAGGCTGGGCTGGGCTCTGTTCTGATGGGGGCATGGTGTCAGGGGAGGCCGGTGGCTGTTGCTGAGGCCTCAGGAGGGTAGTGCGGGATCTCTGCGCTGGCCGTGGTCACCAACTGCTCTGTAGCTGGCTCGGGTGTGTGAGGGGCCAGGATGGCTAGTGGGGCCACGCAACCTTGAACTTGGCCTGCATGTGGGGAAGGGTCACTGAGGGGCTTCTGGGAGAGAGACTGGGGGTGGAGGCGTGTTCAGTGTGGATCCTGCAGAACACAGCGGGAAGGGTGCTTCGGATTGGCCAGTGGAGGCAGGGAGCCCCCTGCAAAGGCTGCGCTAGGGGCAGGGTGAGCGGGGCAAGCCCCACCTGGCCTGGCCAGCTGGCTGGACGCAGTGTGGGCGCCCTGCAGGTGTCCAGCCGGGAGCTCGTGTGCCGCTCATGCCTGAAGAAGACGCTGCACAGGCTGGAAGACATGATGCGTATCCTGCAGGCGGAGACCGCCACGGGCGCGGGGACGCCTACCACCATCGCAGACAGCATCCTCAACATCACAGGTGCGCCGCCCCGCCGACCTCTGCCCCCTCCTCTCCCTTGACCCCTCCCACAACCCCTCCCCTCACTTGCCTCCCCCCACCTCCTCTGCCACCCACAGGCGACCTCATCCATGTGGCCAGCTCAGACGTGCAGGGCCCACAGCCCTCGGAGCTGGGGGCGGAGCCGCCCTCCCTGCTGGTGGCATCCAGGGCCTACCAGCTGTCGTCTGCCCTCGTGGGCATTCTCACACGCTCCCGCGTGCTCAACGAGGAGCCCCTGACACTGGCAGGCGAGGAGATCCTGGCACAGGGCAAGCGCTCGGACCCACGGAGCCTGCTGTGCCAGGGTGACGTCCCGGGCCCCGGCTGCCACTTCTCCATCCCCGAAGCCTTCAGCGCAGCCCTGCCCAACCTCAGCGACGTGGTGCAGCTCATCCTGCTTGTGGACTCCAACCCCTTCCCCTTTGGCTACATCAGCAACTACACCGTCTCCACCAAGGTGGCCTCCATGGCCTTCCAGACGCAGGCCGGCGCCCAGATCCCTATCAGGCAGCTGGCCTCGGAGCGCGCCATCACTGTGAAGGTGCCCAACAACTCGGACCAGGCTGCCCAGGACCAGTGCGTCCCTGCCGGCTCCACCATCATCCAGCCCCGGGCCTCGGTCAGCGTTGTGGTCACCCCTGAGAACAGCAACCCCGAGGCGGGGCTGCACCTGCAGCTCACCTTCACAGTGCTGGACGGTGCGTGGCCAGCGGGGCCCTTGGTGGGCGGCCTCCTCCTCTCTGCACCCGACTCATGTGGGGCTGCAGGGTGGCCAGCTAAACCTGTGTTTCTCACAGGCACCCCCAACTTGTGGCCTGTGTTAAGGCTTGTGTCCTGCTTCATGGGGCTCTAGGGGCCTGGCCAGAGGGCCACAGGGGTGGGCTCCCAGGGCGTGTGGGCTGCCCGGACAGGGGTCTGAGCTTGCCCATGCCGCCTGCCCACAGAACAGTACCTGCCGGACGAGCCCGAGCCCTTCCTGGCTGCCTACCTGCACTCAGAGCCCCGGCCTAACGAGTACAACTGCTCAGCCAGCAAGAAGATCAGCCTGGAGGCCCTGGCGGGTGGCGACCACAGGCCCTACACCTTCTTCATCGCCCCGGGGTGCGGTGCGCAGCGGCCTCGGCGGGTGGGCTCCCCGTGGTGGGAGCGGCGGGGCGGGGCCGGGTGGGGCGGGGCCTGGCCGTGACACGCCCCCCTCCAGGTCCCGAGACTTGGGCGCGAGCTACCACCTGAACCTGAGCAGCCACTTCCGCTGGTCGGCGCTGGCGGTGTCCGTGGGCCTGTACACGTCGCTCTGCCAGTACTTCAGCGAGGAGCACATGGCATGGCGCTCGGAGGGGCTGGTGCCCCTGGAGGAGACCTCGCCCCGCGAGGCCGTCTGTCTCACCCGCCACCTCACCGCCTTCGGTGCCAGCCTCTTCGTGCCCGCCAGCCGCATTGAGTTCACCTTCCCCGTGAGTGGCGCCGCGCCCGCACGGAAGGGGGCCCAGTGCCGTGGTGCGCGGCCTCGGGGCTGACGGGCCTGTCTCCCCAGGAGCCGGCCTCCGGCATCAACCACGTCGTCCTGCTGACCTGCGCCGTGTGCCTGCTGACCTACGCAGTCATGGCCGTGATCCTGCATAAGCTGGACCAGCTGGACGTCCGCCGGGTCCGCGCCATCCCGTTCTGCGGGAAGGGGGGCCGCTTCAAGTACGAGATCCTGGTCAAGACTGGCTGGGGCCGGGGCTCAGGTGAGGGGCTTCCGGCGGGGCAGGTTCACACACAGTGGCCTGTGGGCATGCAGTCCCACTGGCATGCACAGGTGGGCAGGATCAGCCAGGCCATCGACCGTGTGGTGGTTTAGTCGCTAAGTGGCCCCATGGACTGTAGCCCGCTAGGCTCCTCTGTCCATGGGATTCTCCAGGCGAGAATACTGGAGTGGGTTGCCATTCCCTTCTCCTGGGGATCTTCCCGACCCAGGGATCGACCCGGGTCTCCTACATTGCAGGCGTATTCTTTACTGACTGAGCCAGCAGGGAAGCCCATCTATCGGTATGGGAGGTGATTACTAAACGGTAGCAGGTCGTCCGGGTGAAATGTTGTGAATTTCACAATGTCTCTAGCTCTCTGACCATCAGTTATAGCCACCAGAGAAGCAGGTTGGCATGGGGTCAGTACTGCGCGACATACATGTTGGACGCTGAGATCAGGCATCTTGTTTCTTTGTGGGAAACTGAGCAAGTAGCCTGAGCGGTGTTCCCATCGGTGAGCGCCGCCTTAGGCGCGTCCTTGTGTTCGGCCAGAGGTCACTTTACTGCGCACATTGTCCACACTCCTGCTGTGAAGCACCTCTGAGAGCTCGTCTCATGTGAAGAAGCGTTTGCCGTATTGGTTGCTCCGCGGTGTCTTCATCCTTTTTGTTGCAACCAGTGTCCTTGCTCATGTCGGCCACTCGTTGCCACTGGCGGCGTTTTTAGGGCCTGGGGCGGCGGCAGGAGCTGCACAGTTGGCTAGGTCTTCAGTTACGCGTTTGCCTTTAATTCAAAGTGCACTTTTTTGGTACCAGTTTTCATCTCTTTGCTGTGCTTTCGTCTTTATCACTGGGTCCCCTCTCTTGTTAGGAAAGTGTTTATTTTCTTAAATTTTTATGTGTTTATCCTGAAGCTGCCCCAGGTCTTGGTTGCTGTGTGGGCTTTCTCTAGTGGCGTGGGTGCTCCTCTCTGGCTGCAGAGCACAGGCTCCCGGCACTGACTCAACGCTGCAGCTCGCGGGCTCTCGAGCCTGGGCTTCGTCACTGAGGCGCTGGGCCAAGTTGTCGCACTGCATGTGGAATCTTCCAGGACCAGGGATCGAACTTGTGCCCCCTTCATTGCAAGGCAGATTTTTACCAATGGACCGCCAAGGAAGTCCGGGGAAATTTTCATTTCTGAAGTGTGTTTCTGTTCCCTTCTGTGACATTCATTAAATGTCGTGTGCGTTTATCATGGCCGACACGGGGCGAGACCACGTGCGCCTGGTGGTTTGTGTGAGACAGGTGCGCAGGGACTGGTCAGCAGCAGGCTCTAGAAGGGGTGGTGTCATCAGTCAGCACCAGGATATGGGTCTCTTATTCGCGCAGCAGACTGCAGGCTGGCAGCCATGCTTCTGTCCCATGTGGTCACTCGCAGTTAATGCTCCACCGCCACCGGGGCCGTTTATGGAACAGTTTGAGGGCCTGAGATCGGGCCGTGCCTGTTGAAGGGAGATCAACAGGCAGACGTGCCGGGGTCAGCATCCGTGGACAGAAACCCAGAGTTGCGCCCCTGTCCGCCTGTGCTCCAGGGACCACGGCTCACGTGGGCATCATGCTGTATGGGGCAGATGGCCGCAGCGGCCACCGACACCTGGATGGGGATGGAGCCTTCCAGCGCAACAGCCTGGACGTCTTCCAGATTGCCACCCCGCACAGCCTGGGCCGCCTATGGAAGATCCGTGTGTGGCACGACAACAAAGGTGGGGCCTACTGCCCGCCCACTGCCTGCCCTGCACACCCACAGCCCGCCCTGCCCTGTCTGCCCCACCTGCCTACCACCCACTGGCCCTGACCGACTGCCTACCGCCCGCTGGCCCTGACTGACCACCGGCCCTGACCACCTGCCTGCTCTCACAGGGCTGAGCCCCGCCTGGTTCCTGCAGCACGTCATCGTCCGGGACCTGCAGAGCGCCCGCAGCACCTTCTTCCTGGTCAACGACTGGCTGTCGGTGGAGATGGAAGCCAACGGGGGCCTGGTGGAGAAGGAGGTGCTTGCTGCAAGTAAGACCCCTCCTGGCAGCCGCAGCGAAACAAACCAATGCCTGGCCTGGGGTCTCCTGAAGCCCGCCTGTCCCCCTCAGGCGATGCGGCGCTGTGGCGGTTCCAGCGCCTCCTGGTGGCCGAGCTGCAGCGCGGCTTCTTCGACAAGCACGTCTGGCTCTCCATGTGGGACCGGCCACCTCGGAGCCGCTTCACGCGCGTGCAGCGCGCCACGTGCTGCGTCCTCCTCGTCGGCCTCTTCCTGGGTGCTAATGCCGTGTGGTATGGGGCTGTGGGGGACAGCGCCCACAGGTGCGTGCTGCGGCGCCCACCCGCCTGCCTTGGCACCCCCCACCACCACCTCCCCTCAAGCCAGCCCATGTGTCCTCTCCCGCAGCCAGGGCCCTGTGTCCAGCCTGGCCCCGCTGAGCCTGGACACCGTCGCTGTTGGCCTGGTGTCCAGCCTGGTCGTCTACCCAGTCTACCTGGCCATCCTGTTCCTCTTCCGCATGTCCCGGAGCAAGGTGGGTGCGTGGGGCTCCTGAGCATGGCCGGGCTGTCCAGGGGGGCCAGAAGGGGTCAGCACCTAGAACACGTCAAAGTCAGGCATGAACAGGCCCTGTGAGCTGCCGATGCCCGTACCTCAGATCACTGAGCAGGCAGGGACGGGCTCCCTGGATGACAGGCCGCAGGTTCTGAGAAAAACCAACCCGAGGACAAAGTCTGAGCAGACCCCGGGCCAGCGCGGCAGTGGGAGGTCACTTAAAACCTCCAAGAACAGCCCAGGTGGCCTCACTGGTGAGTCTCCCGAGCGGTCACGGAAAGAGCAGCACCAGTCCCACATGGGCTCGATAAAACCTGACGGGCGCCTCCTGACTCTTCCCTGAGGCCAGAGCCAGACAGAGACCTCACGCAGCGCTCAGCAAAGGCTACACGCCTCGGCCAGCAGCCTGGTAGGGTCGTCCTTGTCTCTGTGTGGCCATCCACGGTTACGCTGATTCAAGTTAGATACAACTCCAGCTTCTGGGTCACAGGAGTCACTCCTGGCGCTCCATGTTGGCGGCACGTGGCAAGTGGCTCCTATGATGGAGTCTGTAGGTGTAGAGCGCACGTGTGGTTCTAGAAGGTTCTCAGGACAGCACTGCTGCAGACTCTGCTTGCCGGGGCGGGCACGCCTCCCCAAATGGGGCCCCAAGTTGTGTCCCGCTTACACCTGCCTCTCCCGCAGGTGGCAGGGGGCCCAAGCCCCACCCCCGCAGGCCCGCAGGCACTGGATGTGGACAGCTGCCTGGACTCGTCCATGCTGGACAGCTCCATGCTCGCCTTCCCGGGACTCGGTGGCGAGGTGCGGGCTCCCCGGGGCCTGCCCGGGTGGGGCTGCGGCCTGGGCACTCTGGGATCAGGCTCTCTATATCTTTCTCAACAGGCGTTTGCTGGACAAATGAAACAGGACTTATTTCTGGAGGATTCTAAAAGGTGGGGTCCCTAAAGAAAGCATGAGCTGTTTCCTGTGTGGGTCAGACGTGCCTCGCGAGGGTTGCGTTGTGTGTCCTCATCCATGTCGTGGGCGTCGCGTGTCCTCGTCCGTGACGTGGGTGTCGTGTGTCCTTGTCCATGTCGTGGGCGTCACATGTCCTCCGCCACGTGTTGTGTGGGTCACTTGTCCTCTTCCATGTGTCCTGTGGCTTACATGTTCTCCTCCGTGTGTCATGTGGGTCACATGTACTCATCCGTGTGTTACACGCCTGTCCTGGGAGCGTTTGCTTAGAGCCTTGTGACAGGACTTGGGTTGGGTGTGTGTGCAATCATGTGCCCGGGCACCCCTTGCTGACTGTTGCCTGCAGCCTGGTGTGCTGGCCATCCAGCGAAGGCACCCTCAGCTGGCCAGACTTGCTGAGTGACCCGTCTGTCATGGGCAGTGCCCTGCAGCGGCTGGCTCGGGGCCGGATGGGCCTCACGCCAGGCCCAGAGGAGGACAGTCTCTCCCTGGTCAGCCCTTCCTCGCCCGCCAAGTATTTCTCCGCTTCAGGTGCGCGGGGTAGGGAGGCACTGCCCGGGCCCCCAGGAGGGCTCTGGGCTGACCTGTCCTGCCCCCTACAGATGAGAACCTGATCCGGCAGATCCTGGCTGAAGGGGCCGGCAGCCTGGCCCCCACCCAGGACACGCAGGGAGAAACGGACCTGCTCGCTGGCCTGTGAGTGCCGGGTTCCAGGGGCAGTGGTGGGGAGGTGCAGTGATGTGGGGCAACAGCTGCTGGAACGGTGGCAGGAAGGACAGGCGTTGGTCCCAGTACTGTGAGGCGAGCACCCCCGAGCAGCCAGCAGGCCCGGCACCCTCTGCCTGGCCTGGGGTGGCGTCCTCTTTCCACAGAGGCCAAAGGGGGCTGGTTGTGCCCCTGAGCAGTATGCCGCTGACGGGCGTGTACCTCCATCTTGCCTCAGGTGCAGTGCCCCTGGCGAGAAGACCCAGCCTGCGATGCTGCGGAGCCTGGGGGACACGAGGCTGCCCAGCCCAGGCCTGACGTGGGAACAGCCCCCGCCAGCCAGGCTCCCCAGGACAGGTGCGCGCCCAAGTCCCAGGACAGCCTCCCGCTCTTCTGAGCTGCTGCTGACCCATCTGTCTGCCTTCCTAGGGCTGGTGGAGGGTCTGCGGAAGCGGCTGCTGCCAGCCTGGTGTGCGCCCCTGGCCCACGGGCTCAGCCTGCTCCTGGTGGCCATGGCCATGGGCGTGTCGGGGTGGGTCGGCGCCAGCTTCCCCCCCAGCGTGTCTGTCATGTGGCTCCTCTCAAGCGGCTCCAGCTTCCTGGCCTCGTTCCTCTGCTGGGAGCCGCTCAAGGTGAGAAGGGTGCAGGGGGCCACCCCGCCAGCCTCTGGCTGCCATGGGCCCCTCTGATGCCAGCCCTGGCCCAGGTCCTGCTGGAGGCGCTGTACTTCGCCCTGGTGGCCAAGCGGCTGCACCCCGATGAAGATGACACCCTAGTGGAGAGCCCGGCCGTGACACCCGTGAGCGAGCGTGTGCCCCGCGTGCGGCCGCCCCACGGCTTTGCACTCTTCCTGGCGAAGGAGGAAGCCCGGAAGGTCAAGAGGCTGCACAGGATGCTGCGGGTGAGCTCAGGCCCCATGCTGGCGCGTGGCCTCCCTTCCCGGCCTCCTGGCACAGGCAGCACCTTCCAGAAGGGCCCACCTTTCTCAAAAACCTCAATGCGCCCTCCTCCTGAGCACAGAAGGCCTTTCTGCGGGTGGCCTAGAGCTCTGCGGGCTCCGCCCCTCCTGTGACCTTCTCCTGCCCAGCCTCGTGGGGCCCTGGTGTGGCTTCTTGGCCTTTGCAGACCATGTGTGCCCACAGGCCTGGCTCTCAGCACCAGCCTCTCTGGCTTTGGGCACTTTGCTGCCCAGTGTGTGGAAGCCACGCTCTGTCACAGGCTGCACCCATGGGGCGCCAGACTGGGTTTGGCTGACCCCAGGGCCATCCCTGCCCCCCAGGGCCTCCTGGTTTACATGTTCTTCCTGCTGGTGACACTGCTGGCCAACTACGGGGATACCTCGTGCCACAACCATGCCTACCGCCTGCAGAGCGCCATCAAGCAGGAGCTGGACAGCCAGGCCTTCCTGGCCATCACCCGGTACGGACGCCCTGTGTGCAGGCACAGGTCTGTCCTCCGGGCCAGGGTGGTGCTTATGCCAGCCAGGGTCCACCTCAACCCTGCCCTTGGTGCAGTGCAGCCCCTCGGGGGTGTTGGGAAGCGTCTCGATCCATTTCTGGTCATCAGAACTGGAGTGGGTGCTGCTGGCCATGGGGAGAGGACACAGGACAGGCCCAGCACAGCTTCACCAGCCCTGAGTGTCAGGAAGCCCAGGCCGTGCCTCCTCCTGTGGGCAGCACTGGCCGCCTCCCACTGACCTGGCCAGGACTGGTAGCAGTGTGCCCTGGGCCTCTCACCCCGGGGGGGCCGGGCTGTGAGGGACGGCCATGTGACCGACTCTGGGTCTGGGGTGGGCAGGTCTGACGAGTTCTGGCCGTGGATGTCCCACGTTCTGCTCCCCTACATCCACGGGAACCAGTCCAGGCCGGAGCTGGGGCCCCCACGGCTGCGGCAGGTGCGGCTGCAGGAAGGTGAGTAGCTGAGGGGCGCCCTGGCACTTAGCCTAACTTGTTTCCAAAGGGAAGCCTTTGCCGGAGTCTGGATCCAACACCCCCAGCTGGGTGACGGCCTGCCTGGGTCTCCTGATGTGCAGACAGTGACACCTACTTCCTGGGGTGCTGGGCGGGTTCAGTGAGCCCTGCCGAGCTTGGCCCAGAGGCTGGTGAACAGGCAGGGCCCTGAACCCTCTGCTTTCAGCGCTCTGCCCGCAACCGCCTGGCTCCAGGAACCCTGCGTGCTCAGCTGCCTCGAGTGGCTTCAGCACCAGTGACTATGGTGTTGGCTGGGGGAGTGCTGCTCTAAACAGCTCTGATATCTGGGCCTACTCGGCGCCAGACCTGCTGGGGTGAGCCTGGAGGGCGGCCGGGGTGCCGGGGGCAGGGACAGCCCTTCAGAGGAGCTTGCTGGGGCACGGGCGCTGACGTCGCCCCTCCCTGCAGCGTGTGGTCCTGGGGCTCCTGTGCCGTGTACGACAGCGGGGGCTACGTGCAGGAGCTGGGTCCCAGCCTGGAGGAGAGCCGTGCACAGCTGGGCTTCCTGCAGCTGCACAACTGGATCGACAACAGGTGGGCCCCGCGCTCGGCCCCTCCGCCCACTCCCTGCACGCGCCGCCCCGTCCCCACGACACCTGCTGCCCGAGCCCCTTTGGAGAGCACCGGCCTCTCCCAGCGCTGCCCCCTCCGACTCCTGGCCCCTGCCCGTGCCCTCCGCGCAGAAGCCGCGCCGTGTTTGTGGAACTGACGCGCTACAGCCCAGCCGTGGGGCTGCACGCCGCCGTCACGCTGCGCCTGGAGTTCCCGGCTGCCGGACACGCAGTGGCAGCGCTTAGCGTCCGCCCGTTCGCGCTGCGGCGGCTCAGCGCTGGCCTCTCGCTGCCGCTGCTCACCTCGGTAGGCCCCGCCCCGCCCTCCTTCCATGGACCTGACCCTGCCCTCCAGGGCCCGCCCCAGGGCCGTGGCCCCGCCCTCCACGGGCCTGACCCCGCCTCGGTTCCGCCCCGCCCCACCAGGTGAGCCTGCTCCTGTTCGCGGTGTACTTCTCGGTGGCCGAGGTGCGTGCCTGGCGCAGGGAGGGGCGCGCGCGCGCCACACGGGCTGGGACCTGGGCGCGGTGGCTGCTGGTGGTGCTGACGGCAGCCGCGGCGCTGGTGCGTTTGGCCCAGCTGGGCGCCGCCGACCGCCAGTGGACCCGCTTCCTGCGCCGCCGCCCGCGCCGCTTCACCAGCTTCGAACAGGTGGCTCAACTGAGCGCCGTGGCTCGCGGCCTGACCGCCTCGCTGCTCTTCCTGCTCTTGGTCAAGGTGAGGGCTGAACCGGTGGGGCGGGGCGGACAGCGTTGGCAGGGTTAGTCGGCTGACGCCCTGTGTTCGCAGGCCGCCCAGCAGCTGCGCTTTGTGCGCCAGTGGTCGGTTTTCGGGAAGACACTGTGCCGGGCGCTGCCCGAGCTCGCGGGGGCAGCCTTAGGCCTGGTGGTACTCGCCGCAGCCTACGCGCAGCTTGCTGTCCTGGTAGGTCCGGTGGGGGGCGCCGTGGGAAGGCGGCTGATCCCGGGCCCGCCCCTCACTCGTTTCCCCTCCCCCGCAGTTGGTTTCCTCCTGTGTGGACTCGCTTCGGAGCGCTGCCCAGGCCCTCCTGGTGCTGTGCCCCGGGACCGGGGTTCCTGCCCTGTGCCCTGCGGAGTCCTGCCGCCTGTCCCCCATGCTGTGCACGGGGCTCTGGGCTCTGCGTCTGTGGGGGGCCCTGAGGCTGGGGTCTGTTCTTCTGCGGTGGCGGTACCACACTCTGCGTGGGGAGCTATACCGGCCTGCCTGGGAGCCGCAGGACTACGAGATGGTGGAGCTGTTCCTGCGCCGCCTGCGCCTCTGGATGGGCTTCAGCAAGGTCAAGGAGGTGGGTACGGCCCAGGGGGGGAGAGGGACGCACCCTGGGCCCAGCAGAGCCCAGGGCGCAGCCGGACTGACCGAGCCCCTGTGCCGCCCCCAGTTCCGCCACAAAGTCCGCTTTGAAGGGATGGAGCCGCTGCCCTCCCGCTCATCCCGGGGCTCCAAGGCTTCTCCAGACGTGCCCCCACCCAGCGGGGGCTCTGATGCCTCCCGCCCCTCCACCTCCTCCAGCCAGCTGGAGGGGCTGAGCTTGGGCCTGGGCCGGCCCGGGCCTCGAGAGCTGGAGCCCGAGCCCTCCCGCCTCCATGCTGTGTTTGAGGCCCTACTCACCCAGTTTGATCGGCTCAACCAGGCCACAGAGGACGTCTATCAGCTGGAGCGGCGGCTGCAGTGCCTGCACGGCCGCAGGAGCAGTGCGCCCTTGGCCTCCCAGCCCCCCAGCCCCTCCCCAGGCCTGCGGCCCGTCCTGCCCAGCCGCCTTGCCCGGGCCAGTCGAGGCATCGGCCTGTCTACAGGCCCCAGCAGAGCATCACTGCGGGCCAAAAACAAGATCCACCCCAGCAGCTCTTAGTGCCAGGGCCTCTGGGCTCCCCTCTCCCCAGGGCGCGCCCGTGGCTCCCCTCTGGCCCCTCGGAGCCAGAGCAGACACCGCTCAGTATTATCACCTTCTGCCACCCTCAGTCGCGGGCCAGGCAGAACAGCTGCACGCAGGTCCCCAGAGAGCAGGCAGGCTCTCTGTGGGCTTCAGCACTTTACAGAGGCCACGTGGCCAGCTCGGACCCAGGGTCCCCTCCCACTCCTGTGGGAGGACACAGCAGTGCTGGATGAGTGCCCGGCCTCAGACGCTATTTATTTCCCGAGTCCTCAGGTACAGCGGGCTGTGCCCGGCCCCCTCCTGGCTGATGTCTCCCCTGCCAAGGCCCCAGGCTCTGGGGAGGGGCCCGCACTCCTGTCGTCCTCCCCTAAGTTATTACCTCCTCCGTCCCTGCTCAGTGCACTCGCCTCCAGCTGCCGCCATGTGTCTGTTGTAATTTATGTGGGGTTAAAATGTATATATTTTTGTACGTCGCTTTATTTTTCAATACAGCCAAGGGATCTGGTGGCTGAAGCAGCCTGTGCCCACTGTCACCCACATTGAAGGGGAGCTGGGACCGCCATAGCTGTCCTTTTCTCCCCAGACACCTGCCCACCCAGCTGGAGGAGCAGCAGCTGCTTCTCAGATCCATGTCTGGCCTTGGCAGGTGCTGGGCAGAAAAGGCTTTTGGAGGGGAACCCCCCCCCAGGCCGGCCTTGCCACCACCATGGCCTTAGCCTCCTGTCTAGGCCTGCTGGTGTCGGGTCTGGGTGAGGGCTGGGACCCTAGAGCTGGTAGGGGTAAGATCTCTGCCCGGGGGCTGGCTCCCGGGCCGGGGGAGGTGAGCATGACCACACACACATGTGAGGCTGTCTCAAGGGCAAGGCCCCAGCAGCAGCCTGGCAGGCCCCGTCCCCACTCCACTGGGCATGGCCGAAGCTACAGCCTAGATCCCACCCCCTAACAGACGAAGTCAAATAAACGAGTTGACTGACTGCTCCGTGTCTGTGTCCACTCTGGGGTCTGTGTCTGAGTGCACAGCCCTGGGCCACACCAGCGCTTTATTTGCACAGATAAATATCACCCAGCGCCACGGGGGCAGGGAGGGTCTGGCAGCACAGCTGCTCAAACAGCTGGAACAGCCCAGGATATGTCCGAGTCAGAGAAGCCCCACGGGTCCGAGTACCCACCCTGCACAGCCTCACACGAACTCAGTGAAGTCGTCCACAGAGGAGACCAGGCGTTTCCGCTGGCCCGTCTCATAGGTGGGCGTGGACTCGGCCGGGGCCTGTGCCGGAGCCTTGGCATGACCAGGAGGGTGTGTCTGCATCAGGGGCAGGCTGGCGCTTGAGTAGTGGGCTTCCTCACGGATCTGGGGGCGGGGGTGGGGCAGGCTTCAGCAGCAAGTCCAGAGGGGGTGGCACACGCTCCTCAGACTGGCCACCCCATCTCTGTGGAGCAACCCCCCGCAGCCCAGCCTCCTACCCGCTGGCGCAGCCGCTTGATGTGGCGGAGCCTGGCAATCCACTTGGAGGGATAAATGTCGGTGGGATTGGAGCGGCTGTGGTGCACCTGCGAGGCCATCTGGGGTGGGGCAGGCAGCACGGTGAGCCCTGCGTGGGGGCACCTGCGGGCCTGACCCCCACCTCCCGGGGCCAACTCTGCTCACATTGGCGTGCAGGGCCATCTGGCGGGCCACGAAGGGCAGATTTCGGTCAGACACGATCTTGGCCATGCTGGTATCCACAAGGCCCTCCATGTCTGGGGAGACAGCGCTCATGTGGGGCTCAGCCCTGGAGCCTCTCCCTGCCCCCCTGCCCCCGCCCCGCCTCACCTTTCCTGCACTGCAGAGACACCAGGTTGCACTCATAGTCCAGGGGCGTGATAATCACGTGGACGAAGTTGAATTGGCCCTGCTCACACGAGAGCAGGGTCACCGTGGTGCTGAGGGCCACTTTCTGCGACCCCCTCCACGCTCAGCCCAGGGCCCAGACCTGCACCTGCCGCCCCGAGGCCCCCAGGCACACCTTGATGGTGCCCAACTTGAAGTCCTCGCCAGAGTCGTTGTAGACGATGGACACGAAGTCGTTGCCCAGGTGGCGCTTCTTGTCACAGCGGTGCTTGTCCACGTCCTTGGTGGGCATCAGGGTGGCGATGTGGAAGACAGCTGTGGGGCGGGCAGAGCTGAGCAGGGCGGGCCAGGTGGGGGCTCCCGAGGAACGGGCCAGTGGACAGGGAGGGCGCACCTTGCATGATGTCGTCGTGCCAGCAGTAGGTGAACTGGCCATCCTCGCCGCACACGTCCAGGCCGCCCAGGTACACCTTGTCCGGCTGGCAGTCCTTGAGCTCGATGAGCTTGCCCAGCCCCGTGAGGAACTCTGTGTACCTGTAGGAGCCATGCTCGTTGGACAGGATGGCGAGCTCGCTGTTGCTCTGTGGGGAGATAAAGGCACGCTAACACCAGCTCCCAGGCCACCCCCAGCCGCCCCCCGTCTCAGGCCCACAGGACCCCGAGGGCCTGATGCTGCTGGGGGGCAGGGGCAGGCTGACTAGTGTGCCTTGGCACAACCCCCATTCTGCCATTCACCTGACCGAGGCAATGCAGATTCACACCCACTGCCCAGGGTATCACCTCCCCCTCAACCCCCGGCCCCGCTGCTCCCAATCTGCCACTGACCTGGGCCAACTCTGTCCTCAGAAAAACCCAGAGTCCTTGGCTGCCCATCCCCCTTCGAGCTGGCCCTTGGCCCACGGCAGCCAGGGCGCTTCTGAGACTCAGGTCGAGTCGATGCAAACCCTGCGCTGGGAACTGCCCGCCTCGAGGGGTGCCACCACGCCCCTCATCACGTCCTGTCCCCTCGCCACCCCTGCCCGGCACTCCTCTGCGAGTCCTCACTTCCTCCACATCTCCGTTCAGAGTCACCTCCCTGGGGTCAGTGACAACCCACCCCTCAAGTGCTCTGTGCTCACACCCAGCTTGTCAATCTCACTCCTGAGTTCCGGAGGGAAGGGAGCTCCATGAACACCTGACATTAGCGGCTCCTCCAGAACCCAGCTCTGCGGAGGACAAGAATCCCACCCCCAGCAGGGTGGCCACCCTCTCTGCCCAGCACCCAGGCCGCCCCTGCCAGCCCGGAAGCCTCACCTGGCCTTCTCCCACGTACAGGACCGCGATCTTGTGCGTGTCGTACGACGGGATCTGATCAAGGAGCTGCACTGATCGTTCGAAAGACTGTAGCCATAAACCCCAGTCTGAGCCCAGGGCAGAAAAGTCCCCTCCTCCAGCCCTGCCCAGCCAGTCGCTGTCCGGGAGAGGCCTCTCCTCTCACCGGCCTCCGGGAGCTGGGCTGCAGCCCCCGCTGCCCAGCTGGGGACTCAGCCCACTGTGCTCCTGCAGCCGGGCTCCAGGGGGCCCTGCGGGGGAGAGAGGACCCACCTACCTCGTTAGGCAAAAGGATTGGCTTGTTGGACTCGTCACCAAAGAACGGTGAGTGGTAGAGCTGCAGGAACACGAAGCTGCGGTGGGGAGAAGACAGGTGAGGTCTCGGCCAGCAATCACAGCCCAAGGGTGAGGGGCCCAGAGTGCGGTCACCGAGGAGCCTGGTCTCTGTGGCCAGCCTACCCTGCCTAGGCCCCGCTGGCCCCAGGCCCCCACGGGAGCACCAGGAGGGCAGGGCTCACCTGGGGTTGATGCCTGGCACCTTCTCGGTGTTGGAGGTCCCTGCTCGGTTCTTGAAGGCATCCCTCTCCACCCTCTTGCCCCTGCGTGACGGGGCCGAATCCGAGATGGTGTAGCCTCGGGGCCGCAGCCCGCTGGGGGAGCGAGGACAGCTGGAAGGCAGGGGGCCCTCTGGCTGGGCAGGGCCCCGACCCCGGCGTTCCTCACCCGGGGCTGACCAGGCGGCACCTTCCCCGTCCAGGATCCCTGACTGCGACCGGGCCTTGGCCTCGGGGCTCAGCCGGCCAACCTCAGCCTTGTCCCCGGGGTCCCCCAGGATGTCCTGCAGGGTCTGCAGTTCAGGCGACGAGCTGGACTTGCTCAGGGGCTGAGAGGGCTGGAAGGCGAGGTCCACGGAGGCCCGGGAGCCCTCCGAGACCGCCCGCTCGATGGGGATGCCCCCAGGAGGCAACTCCTCGGCATGGAATGACTTCTCCTCCTGGCTGGAGGTGGAAGATGACTGGGAAGAATGGATCCAAAAGAAACGCTCACCAAGGGGCACCGCAGAGCCCACCCAGGTTTACCTGGAGAAATAAGGCCCCACCCATCCCCAGCCAGGGCCTCAGAGCGGCCAGCACGGAGCTAGTGGTTCCCCTTCCCCGAAAGCACTTCCCGTGCCCTTCGCTCAGCAGTGGAGCCAAGGCCCCAGGCTACAGGATGCTGGCATGGAGGGGCTAAAACCCCGGGCGGACCACTGCGGGGGACCTCAGGCTGCCCCACAACAGGGACACGCACAGGGATGGGAGAGCAGCGGAAGTGCAAAGCAAACCAGCCTACGGTGGCTCAGCCCCGCCGTACCCCCAGCAGGGGGTGACAGCACCCACAGGCCCCTCAGGTGGCTCCCCCGCCTGCACTCACCCTGCTGAAAGCGTCGCTGCGCCCACAGCGCCCGTCGGAGCCCAGTGTCGCCTCAAAATCTTCCAACTCGGGAGGCTCTGCAGACAAACCAGCCTCACCTGGACCTCCCTCCTCCAGGACCACCGCAGAATCTGGAAGGACACAGATGTGCTGCTGGGTGCGGCCCGTCCAGGACTCACATGGCCTCTGGGCACCAGGTTTCCCCATGAGAGGGCACAGCGGCTCCCCAGCAGGGCCTGGCCCAAGGCTCTCCTCCCGGGGGCTCTGAGCCACCCCCTCCCATCGAGCCGGCTGGAGAGGGACATTGAGTGCCCTGACACAGGGGTCTGTCTCTTCATGGACTCCCAGGGGTCAAGATGGGGGGCACCTGGCCCCTTGGAGTGCCCACCTGAGCATTCCAGCATCCACAGAAGCTGCCCCAGTAGCTCCCCCGGGGAGCTCCCCCGGCAAGGCAGGTGGGCAAGGGCAGACAGGACCCCTGTGCAGAAGCCCCTGCCTGAGTCAGGCCCCGGCCCAGAGGAGGGGCCTCGACCAGCCCTCAGGAGCCGGGAGAATTCTGAGCTCCTCCCTGCCAGGCCCAAGGGAGAGACCAGTGAGGGACCCCGTGTGCACACGGGCTCTGAAGTGTCCTGAAGGGTGGAGGCTCGCCTGCTGAGTCCACACCGACCCAGAGCCGGGCAGCTAAGGAGGGAGCATGACCCCAAAGCCAGGTTTCCTGTGCCAGCACTAGGGCGAGGGGCTGAGGAGAAGCGACTGAGTCAGCGCAGCCCCGCACTGCGCAGTGCGTCAGCCGCCTCGAGAAGCCCTGCCGTGCCCGCCCCGAGCCAGTCCTACCCATGTGGGGGACCGGGGCAGCTGGAGCACCTGGCCAGCCACACCCTCCGGCCAGGGCCTGGGAGCAACGGGCTGGAAGCCAGCCTGCGGGGCCCTCGGGCAGCCCGTGTGTACGGCAGACACACCCCATTTGTGGGCTCACAAGGCCCGTCAGCACCAGAGCCAGGGCAGTGCAGCTCTGTCCTCTGCCGGTCTCTGGGGTGCAGTCATCCAGGTCACCCCCTCAAGCTGAAGACAGGGCTGGGAGAGCCCGACAGGCTTGGGAACAGAACTCAGGCACAGAGGGCACAAGGCAGTGGGGGTTCCCGCTGACAAAGCACAGGCATCCTGCACCGACGTCCTCGTGCGAGTCGGGGATGGCTCCCTGAGGCGACGAGAGGCTCAGACGGGGTCAGGGAGGGGTGAGCGGAGGAGGGACGATGACACAGCATCTACAAGGCAGAGCGGCGCTCTGCAGCAAACACCGCTTTCCTTAAAGAGCGTACGAATACCTGCCCAGGAAATGCTCCTGTGCAGCTTTCCTTGGCACCTGGACTGGCACAGGGAGGAGAAAGAGGCCACTGCAAGGGAAACCGTGAGCGGCCCGTCAGCAGGAGGAAGGCCACGCACAGCCGAGCAGAGGACAGGCACCGCTGGTCCTGCAAGGACCCGAGCCTGGAGAGAGAGAGGGGCGGCCACCAGCCGGCGCACACGCCAGCGCTCCCAGCTGCTCAGGTGCACGCCGGGGACAGGAGCGCGCCTCTCCTCACGAGCGGTCACCCAGCCGCAGGGAAGCAGGGAGGAGGGCGGCGCAGGCGCAGACGGGCGCAGGCGAGCTTGGCACGTCCACACCCACACCCCAGCAGCAGCACGGCCGTCTCCAGGACCCTGAGTGCCGGGTACCCGAGAAGGGTGCAGAGCAAGGCCTGTGTCCACCCCACGAGCAGGGCCAGCTGAGGAGGCCTCGAGCCACCGATTCACGGCACATCTCCAAAGGAGGGTCCCCCAGGAGCAGGCCCCGCTCTCAAGCACCAGGTCTGCAGACCAGTGTGCCCCGCGTGCAGCCGGCCTCCTCAGCGCCCAAGGCTGGCAGAGCCAAGACGGCCCAGGACCCCACGCGGCCATCCGCCCTCAGACGGGGCACACAGGCGGGTGGGGGCCAGCGCTCACCTGTGTTGGAGCGTGGGGGCGGGGATGGCTTGGCTGAGCCGGCCGCCGGCACCGACAGCGACTTGTACAGGGCTGTGTCGCGGCGCTCCTTGAAGCGCTCGGCGGCCATGAGGGCATTGGACAGCTCCTGCAGCGGCATGCTGTTGATGTCCGAGGAGAAGGGGCTGAGCGGGTTCTCCAGGCTCATCAGCCAGCTGGTGTTCCCTGCGGGGCGGGCTCAGGGCTCAGCATAGCACCCCCAGCAGCCCTGCCCTCCGCCCGCCCTGGGCAGCCCCGGCTGCACCCTGCTCTGCTCTGACCAGGGTCCGTACAACAAAGGACGACTAAGACACAGAGGGATGACCTTGTAAGGAGCCAGCAAGAAGACAGCCACAGGAGAAACAAGCCCTGTCCACAATCCTGACACTCGGCTCCCGGGCTCGCAGGCCAGGAGGCAGGAGATCTTGTGGTTACAGCCGCCCGGCCGGCAGGGCTTTGCTGTGGCAGCCTGAGCAGACCAGCTGCCGCCCAGCCCTCACGTCCACCCCTGGGGACTCAGCTCAAGGTGATCTCCCGACTGGCCGCCACCAGCTCCGTAGCGTCCAGAGCGTTTGCGTCACTGTGTACACCACGTGCTGACAGCAGCCCAGGCCGGCCGAGCACGGGCCCACCCCTGGGTACCTGTGGGCCTGCGGACCAGGATCTCTGCCCAGCCCTGGGTCAGCAGGGGCACGTAAGCGGCCAGGTTTGTCTTCTCCTTCTGTGCTGGGAGCGGGCTGCCAGCTGAGGCCTTCTCGGGCTGGCTGGCTGGAGCGGTCTGGGAGCCCGGGGACGTGGGGCTGCTGGGGAAGTAGCAGGCTGGAGCGTCCAAGGCACCCACGCGAAGGCCATGGCCCCCTGAGGAGGAGAGGGGAGGGCTGGCTACCACCACCGCTTGGCCCAACAGGCCTGGCTGCTCCAGCGGGGGCCCAGGCTGCCAAACTCCGAGCCGGGGCCAAGGCAGCACAGCCCTCCCCAGGCACGGCCCTCAGACAGTGTCGAGTTGGCTTGGTAGACCCAGGGCAGCAGGCAGGGGCCCAGAACCTGCGGCTCAGACCATGGCTCATTTAAATGACAGCAGAGAAAGCCCCAGGGGTGGGCTGGGCTGATGGCTCACAGCTGCGCAGAAGCGGCGCCCCCTCCTCGCCTGGTGGGGAGGGCTTGCAGACAGCACGAGTTCCTCAGAGCCCAGGCCAGGTCTGAACAGACTGCCCTGCCCCGCGGCTCCCAGGCCTTTCTTGGCCTTGCAAAGGCCCTGGGGGTGGGAGGCGGAGCAGGGCGGGGGCTCACCGGACATGGAGCGGACCCGGTCCCGGGCTCCGTGGTACACCTGCTGCCCAGCTTGGGACTCCAGCTTGGCGGGTGCCTCCTTTGTCTGTCTCACATGCATGCTGGGGTCAGAGCTGAGGACAGAGGGTCCCCAGAGTGTGACTGAGGTAGTTCATGGGCTCAGGTGATCTGACACTCTCATGCAGGTGTGGGCTCAGGATAGAGGCCACAGAGAGGCAGAAAGCAGTGGTCACCTCAACTCCGGGCCACCCTGCAGCTCTCCAGAGTCCAGGCCTAGCAGTGACCGGGTCCCGGTCCCCACGCTTGTCGTCACGGTGACAAGCTTGTTCCCAACCAGCCAGGTTTTGGTCCTGCCACCAGCCAGGAGGAACTCTCCCACGGGGGACCTGAAAGCACAGAGTCAGTCAACACCTCACTGGGTGGGAGCCCTGGACGGACAAGGCGCCCCCATATCACTCCTGCGGCTGCTCAGACCGGATGCAGTCACAGAAGAGCACAGCCCTGCCCTGTCCCGGAGCCGACTCGCACCTCTTGGGGACCGCCGTGAAGTTGGAGAACACATATCTGGCCATCATGTCCAGACACGTCTCTGTGAGCTCCAGGTGGAGGTTTTTCAAGTTGTCGTCGGCCTGGGCCATCGAGTTCTCGTCTGCAGACCCCAAGCTGGCGCTCGTGAGAGAGGTCTGGATCCTGCTGGAAGAGGATCCATGGCAAGGTCAGGTGCCGGCAGGGGCCTAGCCGTCTACCACCGGGGCCAAAGCTCAAGGCATGCAGGTGCGGAGAGGGCCGCGCTCAGAAAGACCCCGCAGGGCACATGGCCCATAGAACCACAGCTTGGCAAAGAGTGGACACACCGCCCTGGGGGGCGGGCAGACAGGGGCTCATGGAGAGACCCAGGCCGGCTCATCAGAGCAGAGTCCTCGGAGACAGGGAGAGAGGCTGGCCCCTCACCGAAGCGCAGGAGAATTAGGTGACCCCTTTGTGGCAGAACAGTGGAGTCATGCAGAGACGTGGAGACCACAGGACACAGACAGATTGCATTCTGCCCCCGGGCCCTCCCATGGAGGACGGGCAGGGTCTGGGTCCTGTGTAAGGCACTGCATTCACCCCCACACTTGGCCGCCGAACCCCGCCCCGTGACCAGGAGGAGGGGTGTGTGCAGGTCTCACTCCAATACAAATTTCACGCCCCCGTGGCTGAGTTTTGCTTATGGTAAGTAAGTTATTGAAAACAGCTGAGAGGGGAGCCTCCCTGACGACTACCCAGCCCCGATTCCCATCCAGGTCAAACCCCACTCAGGGAAGCCAGGCTCAGGCTGGGGCCTGAGCCAGGCATCAGTGAGGGGCTGGGTCCCTGAGCTGTGGGATGCTGAGGCCTAAGGGGCCTTCCACGTGAGAAGACGGTGTAGCCTGGCCCATGGGCATGAAGCGGTGAACCCCACCCCTCAAGAGCTCCAAGACACAGCAGGGGAAGTGACAAGGCCGCACCCCTGGGGAGGTCAGGCCTTCCATGCCCAGCCCCTTGCAGGCTGGCCCCTGGCCCACTGCCCTACACAGAAGCCCCCGTTCCCTCTCACCTGCCACAGAAAGCAGACCTTTCCCAGAGGAAAAACTCAAGAAGAAAGCCCACTCAAGAGAACGTGAGAGAAAAGCCAAACCCTGGAGAGTGTGTCCTCAGGTGACCGGCATAGGTGTGGCTTTAGTTTGCAAAAGCCCCCTGACCTCCGGGACAGGCCTGTGGGCACTGCCACTGGACACCAGCTGCCTCACAAGGGTCACCCCGCTTCGGGCCCCCAGGCCGGCCTCTGAGGATGCCGTGCAGCTAGCCCACGCTAGTCCGAGGCCGGGCGACAGAATGCAACCTTTCCAGCCCTCTCCACCAGGCTTCCCACCCCAGAGCCCCGGCCACACGGCCCAAGGGCTGCCAGGCGGGCTCTCCTCAACTCTGGCTGGGGAGGGCATGGGCAGGTGACGAGGTCATGCAAGCAGCCCCATGCACAACCACCCGGGTGCTCCCGCCTGGCAGCGCCACTCACGGGCCCAGCTCCAGGGTCCGAGCCCCCCGCCCGACAGAGCCCACTACCTGCGGACCACATGTTCAGACACACTGATGCTGCGGCACCGGAAGGCATCGGCTGCAGAGCTCTCCTTGAGTTCTTTCACGGGTGGAGAGTTATTCAAGCCTTGTTTGGGGGGTCTGGCTATCCTCAAACTACCAGGTGAGGAAGGAAGGCCCAAGCCCCAGAGAGCCCAGCTCCCGGCAGGGAGGACAAGCCATTGGAGGGATGAGGAGGAAAGGTCACAGGCCACAGGGTCAGGATGGAGAGCCCGCGGGTGAGATGAACAAAAAACCATGCCAGAGGCCAGTTAGCAGGGGGAGAAACAGAAAACAAAAACGCATGAAAATACATCGTGTAAACATGACGGCGAAAAAGTAAGGTTTCACGCATGATACTAAAACAAAGAACATTGGTGCAAATTAAACATGTGTGGATCGCACCGCACGGCAGATTCCAGGCTGTGCTGACCAGGTGTCCCGCCCCCCCTGCTCGGGACCAGCTGCTGGGGCCCTGAGGGGCACAGCTCCAGAAAAGGCCAGTTCTAACTCCAGGCCCAGCCCCAGCCGTTGGGACCCTGAGAGAACAGCCTCTGACTCAGGTCACACTGACTTCTGGAAAATGCCGTATTCCCACCAGGGAGAGCCAGGAAAGCTGGACGGGAAGGGGGGCGGGACGGGGGGCAGCCGTTCAAATGGAATGCAAAACAAGAACACGAGGCCTAGCACGGCTCTTCTCAGATTTGGCGAAAGCAGCTGAGGTGAAGAGCGTGTCCCCGGTTGGCAGTGGGCTGGGAGAGAGCTTGGGGGAGCAGGCCACGGCGGTCTGAGGCTGGGCGTCTGTGGCCCTGGGCCCCCATCCAGGCCGGGTGTGGGCTTCTCAGGAGTCAACCTGGGCTCATTCAGTGGAGTCAGCCCCAAATCCAGATGCCCTAGAACTAGCTGGCACCCCAACCTCCAGCTTGGAGAGTCTGTGCTCGCCCACCATCCAGGCAGGACCAGCCAGGATCCAGCATGCAGGCTCAGCTACACTGAGGCCCCAGAGGGCGCAAGCCTCTCCAGCCTTCTAAGGCCGCCTGCCTCCTGAGCCCAGGACACCTGGCGCTCAGCACGGCTACAGGGGGCTCGCCCTCAGCCACAGCCCGTCTCCATTCCCTGGCCTGGGGCAGCCAGGCAGCCCCAGCCTCCTCACGATGCGGCCCTGCCGGCAGGCCTGCCCCGCCCACACAGGCCCCACACCTCTTGGGCCTCTCGTTGAGACTGGTGCTCCGCGCTCGGAAGCTGTCCTTCTCGGGGGTGTCATCGAAAGACAGGAGGACGTTGGAGCGCAGACCCTGGCAGAGAGGAGCGGAGCTGAGCCACATGCCAGGAGGTACCCACAGGCTTTCTCCCGCTGCCCCTGAGCCACCCAGGCACCCTGGGGTGAGCCACAGGCCCAGGACATGGGCAGCCACGAGTCGTGCCCCAGAGGTGCCCGCCTCCTCTCCCGCTGGTCACCCTGCTCCAGCCGTAGACGGCCAACAGCCTCACCGGCTCACCTTGGTGATGTAAGGAACAAAGTCCTTCCGGAAGGGCAGGCGGCACCTGATGAACCACATGGCTATGACGTGATGGGCCAGGCACACGATGTACTGATTGAACCTGCCGAGAAGAAACGGAGGCGCTGGGGCCGGGGAGGGATCCAGGGAAACGTGCCAGGAGGGAGGGCAGCAGGTCAGAGGCGCCAAGACCAAGCAGGCCTTCTCTGCCCAGAGGCCTGGCCTCCGGTGAGCAGAGGCCTCCAGCTGGCCTGGGCCACACCGAGGAGGAGGAGGCCTGCAGGGACGTATGGCCAGCACTTACTTGGAGGGGTTGGTATACGGCAGGGAGATGGCAAACACACTGGCATACTGCTCTGCTGCGAAGTTCCTGTAGAGGTGAGGCAGTCTGGCCAGAGCTGCAACAAGGAGAGCCAGTGAGGGGCCCGACGGCTGGGCACACATGCCCACGGCCACGACAGGGCTGGGAACCAGCGTCCTGTGCTGTGTGTCTAAAGCCAGCCTTGCTACTCTGACCCGAGGGCAGCAAAGGAGCGAAGGCGGCAGCCGCCCGAGCGTGACCTTGGGCCTTGGCTCCCAAGGCTGCAAACAACAGTGCCCTGGCTCCGTGCAGACTCGCTTCATGACCTGTGAGCTACACATGCTTTCCATCTTTACAAACCGTTGCAAACAGAACGAATACGCAGTCACACTGGCCCCAGGTGGCCTTTTACAGAAGCAAAGCCCTGCCCGGCTCCTGCTGTCCACATGCCCAAGGCCTGCTGAGGGCCAGATACCCAGGGACACTGGGAAGGAAGGGGCGAGCCAGGCACCCCCAGCTCCTGGACACCCTAGCCTGAGAGGTGAGACGCCCTCCGAGCTGCGGCTGTGCTGAGGGGACAAAGGGAAGGCTGAGAGCTGGGCAAGCACAGGGCCCAGGGCCAGCCAACGGGCGGCTTCTGGCCACTGACCCTGAGAGGCCAGGAAGGAAAGCCCTCAAGCATGGTGGGTGGGGGGGCGCAAAGGCCCTGAAGCAGCAGAGGGGCCCATGGGGCACAGCACACCTACCTGCAGCAAGGGGAGGTGAGAGTCGGCAAAGGTTATTTCAGGCAAGGCGCAGCCCCAGACTCGAGAGCCCACCCCACTGACACCCATCCCAGCACACACGGGCGCAGCCACAGACACGTACTGGACAGGAACTCGAGGAGCGGGATGGCCATGCTGGCCGTGGCCGAGATGTGTGTGAGCTTCACAACCAGGACGGGCAGTGCCTTGAGGATGACGTCAGGCATCTCCACGCTGCACACGGCCAGGGCCACCACACACTGGCTGGCACAGCGGTAGATGAGGCCTTGCTCCAGGCAGTACACCATCTCCCGCTGTGGACAGCATGATGACTCGCACCAGGCCCACCACAGGCTGGCCTGCGCCCATGCCCCATCCAGAGAGCCCCTCTGGGGAGCCAGGGCCCGGTCTCTCCGCCTCCACCCCAGAGGGGAAAGCCAAGGGCCTTATCCCAGGTCTCAGGGCCCCCAAGCGGCAGCACCACCAGCAGCTGAGCCCCCCAAGCCCAGTGGACAGCGAGGCCTCCCTGACACTTCCCCACGTGCCCCCAGCCCACTCCAGAGCCAGGACACGCTGGGCTCAACTCCCTGGCTCTCGAATCCCCAGCTGTCTGACACAGCGAGGCGGCTGGCCCACATCCACCCTGGCCAAGTCCCCGGGAGACAAGTGCTGACTCAGGCCACAGCCTCGGGGCAAACCACCTGGGCCCTGGGTGCTTCTGAGACCTCCTGCAGCCAGCGCCCCCACCCGCAGTAACACTCTGGGCCTCATGCGTCCTTGGGGAACCTTCAGCCCAGTATGGCCAGCTACCCCAGGAGTGCAGCCATGAAAACCAGGCTGGGCCACACAGGAGGAGCTGAGGCTCACGTTCCCCAGGAGTGCGAGTGTGCAGTGAGCCCCAAGCAGCGCTGACCAGGAGCGTGGGCTCAGGGCCCACACAGTCCTCGTCCAGCGGCTCGCCTTGCCCTGACCATCCAAACACTTCTGCTCCCTACTCAATAAGGGCAGGGTGACAAAGACAAGTGTTGGGAGCTTAAAGCATGAGATAATGGCTCCTTGCAGGCCTTGTACCCAGCAGTGTGGACCTGAGGAGACAGGCTTTACCATGCGTGCTTGTTGCTCTTGATGACAGACGTGGAAGAAGAGAAGTGGGGGCCCTTGGCCTGGCCACCCTGCCTCTCCACACACGCCCAGGTTAGTCAAGAGGCTGAGCACCTACCCTAAAGCTGGAGCAAGAGCAAGCCAGGCAATGCTCCTTAAAAAGAAAACGGGGCTGCGTTGGGAGGCCACATTGCAGCACTGCATAAGCCCACACCCGGAGAGAACTTGGGAGCACCAGGGAGTCCAAACATCCGTGGTTCTAGGCTGCGTCAGTCCATGCCTGCGGTGGCCCCAGAGGGAAACAAAGCCAGCTACCCTCGCCCTGGCCCAGCACCAGGTTATAAGGAAGACACTGGGCCACTCTGGCTGAGGTCAGCATCCTGGAGACCAACTGTCCCTCTCCTGCCCGGTACCTGTCTAGTTTTGTCCAAGTAGTTATGGTAAGAGATCAGGGCTGTCAGCACGGGAACCACAGCGAGATGCAGGTCGGTTCTGGAGAAGCCTTCTGGAGTGCCTCGGAGCCGCTCCAGGGTCTTGGGACCTGAAAGCTAATAGCCACAGCCCAGATATGAAGCTCTGTCGGCAGAGAGGTCAGGCCAGGTGGCCGGGGACCCAGGCAGGCCCCTGAGAATGGAAGCCCAGCGGGAGGATGGGCCAAAGGCCTGGGACCCTCCTACTGCCCTTTCTAACCAGCACTCTGCTTTCTCAGAGCAGCAGGAGGACACCTGTGGACCCGCTAGGGAGATAGGAGACAGGATGCCCGTATCACAGAGCTCCTTGCAGGAGCGGGGAGGAGTCAGGACCCCGTCCGGGCCTGCGAGCTCAGCCCTTCACTGAGGCCCCTGATCCCCCACCGGCGAGCAGGGATGGGACTATGGGGTCCTGGAGGCCCCTCCTGCGCTCCAGCCAGGGATGAGTCTGAGGCAAACTTGTCTGTGCTACATGTGGCCCCGCCCACCTCCCAGGCTCAGTGGGCCAGGAGGAGGGCCAAAGCGGAAGGCGCACCATGGAGCAGAGGGCGGCGGACAGCTGGTCGACACTGCATGGGGAGGTGAAGATGAGGACCTTATAGCGCAGCGACTCGGGCAGTTTGCTGAGCACCAGCTTCAGCACCTTCCAGTCGGTCTCCTGCAGCAACGGGAGACAGGTCTCAGGGCTGAGCTCCATCTGGGCGGCAACAGGGCTCGGACCTGCTCTCCTGCATGACCTGGTCCTCTGTCCCTGCAGCTCGCACTTGGAGGGTCAGTCCTGGACCGTGGCCACTGCCTCCAGACGCCAGGTGGGCGGGAGGCCCAGCTACACCTCCAGGGCAGGCAACTTACCCACCCCACCACCAGGCCGGCTCCCTCCTGCTGCTGCAATCTCCCGCCTTCCAAGACTGCCCTCACCCGCCCCCTCACACCCCACGACACAAAATGCCCCCAGCCCTCAGCACCGCTGGCTAGTCAGAACCTCCCTGGAGGCACGCCCCACTAGTCAGAGCCCCCCTGGAGGCACGCCCCACTAGTCAGAGCCCCCTGGAGGCACGCCCCACTAGTCAGAGCCCCCCTGGAGGCACGCCCCACCCCACAATCCAGCTGCTTGTCCACACCCTTCACTCTTGTACCACCACCACTCCCAGAGGCAGAAGGTCTCCTGGGCTCCACACCAGCTTCCAGCTTCTACTCACTGCCCATGGCAGGCGCTCAGCACCCCACTATGGAACCACTGAGGGCCCTCAGACGTGAGCACCCCCCACAGTCACCACAGGGAAGGGGCTGAGTGCCCGGGGCACCCAGAAAGCTCGGTCTGACCCAGTGCCGCTGGGAGCCCAGCCCCTCACCTGCTTCAGACACTGCAGCAGAACACGGAAGAGCAGGGAGTAGGGCAGGGACCCAAGGCGCACGGCAGGGCCCGCAGGCGCAGGGCCAGGGGGCCCGGCGGGCGGGGACAGGGGGCCCCCGGCCTTCTTCTCGGAGCTCCTCTCTGTCTCCCTGTGGGAGCGAGCAGGAGATGCGCTGAGGCCAGAGCTCCCTCTCCAGCAGGCTAAGGATGGACACAGGCCCCGAGCTGCAACCGGGGCTGCCCACCGAGCCCTATGGAGCTGTCCCCTGCCCCAGGGCCACCCCAGGGTGAGAGCAGCCAGCCGCCACCCCGCCCCGGGCCCTGGACGTACAGGCAGTCACAGACGCAGTAGGGGCTGAACCTCACAAGCCCGTCTTTGCTGGGCAGGCCCAGGCGGTGCAGTGAGTCGGCCCGCAGCTGCAGCAGGAAGTCGAAGGCCTGCGGAGAGCGGGCGGCGCGGTCCGACAGAGCAGGACACGGCCGCCCAGCCACGCAGGCTCTCAGCAGGGGTGGCCACCCCAACGGCAAACCCGCCCCAATGTCACAGCACCCGTGGCCTCCCCACGGTGCTGGTGATCCCCACAAGAGCTGGGCAACATCGGTCTCTCACCCGGGGCAGTGGGGCAGGGAGCAGATGCCTGGCACCTGGCCAGGCAACAACACATGGCCTGGGGTACTGACAGCAGAGCTCTGCTCAGGACACCCTCGCCCCCAAACACAGAGAGACATCCCCTCAGGCAGACGCTCCATGAGGGACAGGGCTTCCATCCCAATGACCTCTGCTCACGCTGCCACCAGCTCCCCAGGCGGAAGCTCAAGCCAGGGTGCCCCGCCCTGCCCTCCACCGCCAGGCTCTGGGGCATCAGGACCCCCTGGAAGTCAGGGCAATTCCCGCTCTCCACCCCCATCTCAGAACCCCATGTGACTGAGAGGCACACAGACCACAGGGCAAGGAAGCAGCAGCCTCGGCTGGTGCAGAGGAGGGACCGCCTGCTGCAGACCCCCCGGGGCCCCGCCACCCCTCCAGCCAGCGGTCACTGTGTTCGCCGAGCCGGCTGCAGCTGCTGGGCGCCCCAGGGCACACACCTGCAGACGGATGCTGCTGGCAATGGGCAGGGTGTAGCTGTGCTTGTAGTGGAGCTGAATGTGGCTGACCAGCGTCTCGTACACGCGTGTGGCATGGCTGGCAGGCAGGGCATACAGCTTGGTCTGCAGAGAGAATGCCGGTCACGGCGAGGGCAGGAGGCTGAGATGCAACCGGGGAGCCAGCACCGTGGTGTCCGGGGGAGTAGCCCAGCAGGCACTGAGGTAACTGGCCACATCTACCGCCCTTTAAAACGGACAAACCCTGCGAGCCACCAATGCCCCTCCGGGATTTCCTTCCACAGGTACTGCCTCTCATGCCCCCCTTGGTGAAGGCGAAACACCAGAGACAGTCACGTGTCTGTGTTGTCAGAGGGAATCAGATAAGAAATCGGCGAAACTGCCTGACGGCACAGCCACGTGCGGGAGGACCCACGTGCGCTGACAGCACCTTCTCAACACCGTGAGGCAAAGCGGGAGAAACTGGGGGTGGGGGGTCACCCCACACGGCAGGAGGTATGTGTGCCCCGTGCGAGCCCATGAAGGGGGCCGTCCCCTCGCGGTGGGGCAGTCATCCCCGCCCCCTCCACAAGGTCAAGGAAATCTCCCTGAAAGGTGAGGCCTGGGGGGGGTGGGCAGGCAGATGGCGCTCAGGGCTGCCAGCAGCCTGGTTTGGGGGAAGGGGTCAGGGGTTACGGGGTGGGGCTGCAGTCCCCTCTGTGGTACTCTAAGCCTTGGAGGAGACTTAAAACATGTATCACTGTACACACACACACACACACACACACACACACACACGCTTGACAGCCCCAGGTCTCCAGGCTGGATTTCCAAATGAGAGCAAGATCGTCTCTCCCTCCTTCCCCGCAGTAGGGTTCTGGTCCATCCAGACCACAGGGCTCTCCACGACCCCTCAAGTCAGGACACAGGGAGCATGAGGCTCCTGCCGACAAGACGCCCAGGAAGTGCCGTTCAGTATTTGTATCAAATATATTTTAATTTTAAACTTCCACGCCAGATAATAAAATTCCACCACGTGTAAACTTTACAGGAACTGTTCTACCATCAACGTTTTACAAAGTAGTTGATGAACCAACTGACTCAAACGTTTCATTTTACACAATACAGATCCTGGCAAGTGACCTTAAGTAGCACCACACTGCTTTGCCGGTCAGCGATGCACGGGTGGCGGCCAGCAGAAGCGTCTATCACTACCCTGCTGGGGTGTGAAGGGACGGCCACGGTACCAGCTACCCCAGGGATGCCTGCAACACACGAGGACAGCCACTACCCTGGAGAGCGGGCAAGAGCCGCTGAGGACGTGTGCAAGTGGGCTAATGGACGGGGGACCTGTACCCAGAGAATGTGAAGACCTTGACAACTCAAGAAAGACCACCCAGCTTAACAATGGGCAAAGGGCCTGAACAGACATTTCCCCAAAGAAGACACACACACAACCAACCAGCATGTGGAAAGGTGCTCAGTGTCATTAGTCACTAAGAAAATGCACCTCAAAACCACAATGAGACTTCACTTCCTACCCATGAGAACGGTGACAATCAAAAACAAACAGAAAATCAGGAGTGTGCATGAGGGTGTGGCAAAGACGGAGCCCTCATCCACTGCTGCTCTGAACGTAAATGGGAGCCGACCCTAAAGAAAACAGCCTGGCAGCTTCTCAGACGACTGACTGCCCAGAGTTACTGGCTGACTCAGCAAGTCCACTCCTAGGAGAAATGAAACATGCATCCACACAAAAACTCATATGAGTGTTCACTGTAGCCAAAAGTGGAAATGACCCAAGCGACCACCAACTGATGAACAGATACCCACACAACGACCGTTACTCAGCAAGACAAAGGACAAAGTACTGACACACGCCCTAACACGGGAGAAACGTGAGAGACATTATGCTCAGTGAAACACGCCAGACAGAACAGGTCGCATGTTGTGTGACTCTGTGTCTATGCGATGCCCAGAGTAAGCAAATTCACGGAGAAAGAAAGCGTGTCAGGGACCGCTAAGGGCTGGGGTGCTGAGGGGAGAATGAGGAGGGACCGCTGATGGGTGTGGAGCTGTTTTGGGGTGACTGTAACGACAGCTGCACAACTCTATGAACATAACAAAAACCACTGAACCACACACTCTAATGGATGAGCTGTACGGTACATGCATTACCTCTTGATAAAGCTCCTTTAAAGAAAGCCACACAACCGCGGGGCCAGACAGACGGCAGCCCTCCCCGTCTCCCTGGCCGCGGGGACAGCTGAGGCAGTTCTGCACTGACCCGGGGCCTCGTCCACCCCGCCGTGAGGACTCTGACCTGGCCCCACGGCACCGAGGAGGCAGGACCACCCCCGGGAGTGCACAGGTCCCCAGGGAGCAGCACCCTCGAGGCAGAGCCCACCTGAAGGATGACCAGGAGCCCCAGGACCGCAGTCTTCACATCCTCCAAGGAGGCCGAGTACGCGGCCACATCCCTCTCCTCCAGCTCGGGGGGCGGAGAGAGGGAACGGGCGATCACCTGCAGAGAGAAGACCTCCGCTAAACCCCAGCTCTGGGCTCCCCCAGGCAGCAACCAGCACCTCCGAAGTTCTCAACCAGCAACTACTTTCTCCTCTATTTCTCAGAAAGAAAGGCGCCATCCACCCCGCCAAGGCACAGATCAGAATCTGCAATGCATTTTAAAACTAAAACAAAACGGTGCTGGTTGTGCAGAAGAGCAATGGACCCAAGCCCGCCCCAGCCAGCCCTTCCTAAAGCCACAGAGACATGTCCCGGGACCCCAGGCAGCAGGGCAGCAGCAAGCGCAGCCAGGCCTCCCAACCCCAGGAGGGAACCGGTCTCGGGGAGACTCAGGCAGTCACTCTGCAAAGAACAGACAGCGGGTCTAGGGAACGCTGCTGCCTGCCGGGCTCCACCACTGAGTGGGGTCCCAATGGCTGCCTGAGCCCCCCAGGTTCGCGCGGCTCTCACCTTCTCAACAATGTCCAGCAGGCTGTTGAAGTGGTGGGTGTGGCAGCCTTCGGCCAGATCTACCAGCAGCTGAGTGGCCAGCTTCCGGACCTGGTGGTCTCTATCCTCAGGGATGTGGGAGAGCTGCGAGATGACCACTGAGTTGATAAGCTCCTCCTGCAGCAAGCACAGGAGCAGCCAGGTGATCCTCTGGCCATGGCCAAGACACACCAACACGTCATCCAAACTCGGGACAACCCATGGCAGCGGTGTGCAAGAGCCGGAGGGCCCCTACCAGGGCGCTCAGCACAGCCCCTCAGCTCAGGACAATGGCAGGTACACAGGGGCCCAGCGTGGGCAGAGCCCGCGGGTGCAGGCTCAGACGTGGACACGGCAGTGACCACGTCTCCGCTCCCTCAGTGTCACGATTCAGAAGGCCCCCACGCGGAGGGCCCTCTGCGTGTGCACTGATATCACAGAGCCCACTGTCATGGGGCTATAGGAGGCGCTAGAAGCAGGTACAAGGCACTACAGGAGCGCAAAATAAGACAAGGCGACCCCAACACAAGGGACCCGGGAGCCCAGAGGGCTTCCTGAAAGAGGCAGTGCTGAGCCAGACTCTGCAGAGTGAATTCCAGCAGAGATGCAGAGAAAGGGGAGGCTGAGAGGGCAGGCGGGGCCGACAGGTCCCAGGAGCAGCATGCGCTGCAGCGAGGCCACCGTGAGGAAGGTGCTGGAAGAAGGGACACACCCAGCGCCTGAGCACCTCTCCTGGAGAAGGCAGCCCGGCGGGCGGGGCTGTGGCTGTTCTGGAAAGAAGGGCAGGTTCTGACCCCAAACCTAGAGGATAGACCGGAAGGGAAGCAACAGAGAGAACCAGCAGAGAGGCAGACAGGGCCTGGCCCCACCCTGGCAGCTGGTGACCCACCCAGAGTCCAGAGGACGAGCGTGATCACAAAATGAAAAGAAAACGTCTCCACACAAGTCCGTTTTCCTGAAGGCAGGGGCTGTGCCCTCCTGGCCTCTTAGCCACAGGCCTGGGAGTGACGAAGGGAGGGAGAGGTCAACGAGGAAACAAAGCCTGCCACTGAGGGGCCCCAGCAAGGGCCACAGGCTGCTTCTGAGGCCAGCAGTGCCCTGCACGGCCCGCGGAGGTCACCCCGCCCCTGCCGCCCCAGGGCTCCCGCGGCGGCCCCGACACGCACCTCGTAGAACTGCCTGTTGATGAGCAGCACGAAGGACAGGACGTCCAGCACCTTGATGCGCACGGCACTGCGTGACTCGTTCCTGGGGGCGGGGCACACTGCTGGGGCTGGGCAGCTGCACCGGCCGCCGCCTCCCCCTGCACCAGCCTCAAGTCCGAGGGTTTCCCTCTGGGCACCCCACACCCACCCGCCTCCGCGGCAGGCAAGACTGAGGCCAGATTCTTGCGACATGGACCCAGAGCAGCAACATGCAGACCCAGAACGGGCGAAAGGCAGAGCACCTGGCCCTCAGAGACAGCCTCTTTCCAGACAACCACCCCGCGGGAAGAACAAGCACAGCAGCCTCAGGGGCCTGTCTGTCTGTCCTACTGGAAGACAAACCCTCTCCCGCGCAGTGAGAACCGTCACAGTCGAGATCCAGAGAGGAAGGCGCTAACTGTCCCGGTTGTGCGCCCACCTGAAAAACCTCTCCATCAGCAGCTGCAGGTTGTGGATCCAGCCGTCCTTCGCTGGATGGATGGACTGAGCCCTGTAGGTTATTAAGTTTAAAAGGGATGACTCCTGTTGAGAGAAGATAGACCTGGGGTTAAGGAGCCGCTCGGCCCTCCCCGAGATTTTCTCATAAACCCAACCCCATTTTGCTGGCCCGGGAGAACGGCCACTCCAGGACACAGGGAGGGAGCATATACGATAGAGGCTCTGCTGGCCTCAGTGAGGACTCACTGAAAACCCACATGAAAGTCTTGCATCAGGCTAGCCTCTCTGGTGCCAGGATGGCCTACGGCTTGGGGAGCAGACACACCAAGCGCAGAACTGCCAGGCGTCTCCCTCCACGCAGGTGAGCAGAGATGGAGTCGGGCTGTGCGGAGCGCCCAGCCCCGCACGCCTCCAGCCTACTGGAGACATCTGCAGGCCTCCAGCCTACTACAGACATCACTGCTGGGGCACAAACCCCAGGGAACAGGAGCCTGCCCGGGCCTTTACTTCAAACTCAAGGAGAACCTCCCCCAGACCCACACAGATCCCCCGCCAACCACCTGACCTAAACCCCAGCCCCACCGTGGTGAGGAAAGAGGTGGTCTTACAGGCCTCTGGTCCGCACACCTCTCCACGAGTTCAAAGTATCTCTCCTGGGAGCCGTGAAACTCGTTCTGGTCACACAGTTCCTCCACTGTGCTCAGCAGATCGTGCACGATGGCGCTCAGCTCTGGGCTGTCCAGGCTCTGCAACACGAGGACCCTGGCACTCAGGAAGGAGCCCAGCTCCCTGCCAGGACTCAGTATTGGAGTCCTCAGCTCAAGGCAGCTGGGTCCAGACTCCAGCCCTCCAGCCGGGCGGGGGGCATGACTGCCCCATGCTGGATGTGCCAGGCCCTGTGACGCTCCTGCCAACTGGGAACGGCAGGTGCCACGGAGCGCTGGCGCTGCCTGCACAGTGGGCTGCCCCCAGGCTCTCGCACCTTCTGGGGGCCCCATGGTGTGGTCTTCCAGCCCATCTCTCCAAGATTAAGCACTGTCTGAACAGTCAGTACCCATCCCTGAGGGATGGGAGCCCGGGCCCTGCTGAGTTCTGTCCTTCCTCCCATGGGTCTGGCTGCCTGCCCAGTGGTCCAGGCCCGAGCCTGCGCTGCGTGTGGCCGCCTCTCCTCACAGCCCCTGCTTGAGCACATCCTCCTCCCTGCTACAGGCAATGCCTCACTCCAAACTTCCACCAAAGTGGCAGGCAGGAACTGTCTTCACGGTCCACTTGCGGCCATGTGACCTGGCAGGTTACTCTGTCCATCCTGACTGACACGGCCCCCCACCCCCTGCTCACCTACAACACAGTCCTGCTCCAGCTGACGGAGCACGTTTGGGAAAAACAGCCATCTTCAGTGGACCACAAGCCGACAGCCCTGAAAACCATCAGGGGACACGGCACAGCGCACTCTGAGGGAGGGCCCTCCCGGCCAACCAGTCTACAGTCCTGGTCCTCCCCGTGCCAGCCTTCCTGCCCACCTCACCTGGAGCTGCTGGAGCAGGCGCTCGATGATGTTCAGCAGGATGTCCCAGGTCACGGCCTGGAGCTCCCTCCTGTACTTCTTGATGAGTCTGGTTATGGAGAGGACAATCTCGTAGGACACCACCTCATTCGGACAGGTCATGGCCTGAAACACAGGGCACGTGGCAGTCAGCTCCTGCTAGCTCTCGCAAAGGAAGCCCGGGCACGCAGCCCTCCCTCGGAACCTAGCCTGAGACTCTTGCTTCCACACGTATCACGGGCCACAGAAACAGCATCTCAGGAGCCCGGAAGTATGTGTTCTACGCTGGCTCCAAAGGGCCTGATGGAGCCAGACCGTTCACTTCAAATTCTGGGCCCCAACTCACTGGCCTCATGAAACGCAAGCCCTGCACAGAGAGCATGCCCTCCCCACCCAGGAAGACCCTGATCAGGACACGGTGCAAGCCTGGACAAGACCCAGTGCCTCCATTTGTCTGGTAAGCTGAGAAGAGTGCGATCACCCCAGCCCACCAGGATGCCGTGACAACTATGTGAAAACACGAAGTGCTGCAGGTTTCACCAGGCACTGTGGAGACACGAGCTACCATCTCTGGCCTCATTCTAGAACAAGAGAGAAGCTGCCACTGGACCGAGGGAACTGTCAAAAGCAAGCATGCAGCTATCCCCAAGGGAATCTTGAGCAGTCCTGATGCTAATTGGCAGAAGATAAAATTCATAAATTGTAACATCTGCTTGCGAATGAACCCTTCAAAGGTCCCACATCTCATCCCTACATGCAAAGCCCCGTCCCTGCAGCAGACTCCAGTCTGATGGGCCCAGCCCAGCTAAGGGGAGCCCCGCCACGCTCGCCAGCTTACCATGGTGCAGAAACTAAGTTACCTCATAAAACGATGGCAACACAGATGTTGGGGAGTTCTTGAGAGAATAGAGCCGGTGGGCACCCCAGAGAGCCATGCCAACAAAGAACACGGCTCCTCTCAGCAGTGGTGCGTCCTCCATGTAGGCTCTGAAAGCATCCCAGGAAGACAGAATGTGAACTGAGGGCAGCCCGGCGTCTGCCAGGCTCCAGCAGCTTCTCCAGAGGTCCCTACGCTTCTGAGGTGGCAGCCGAGCACGGCAAGGGGCTGTGCAGGGGCCCGGGGCAGCACAACCACGTGGTCTGTTCTCACGTGTGCTCAACAGTCATCACGCTGACTGGCTGAGGAGCCACGCAAGCTGCCAGGACACAAAGGCCCTCAGCCTCGTGGTGCTGACAGCCTCGGAGACACAGGTGTGAAGCAAATCATCGCGTAAACTAACGCTGGGGATCCCCTCAGGTTACAGCTGAAGAGAAGCCGCGGGACAGGAGAGCAGACTGCTCGGGCCATCAGGGAATCCAGGCACAACACTGAGATGTCGAGGACACTCAGAGAAACTCAACCCAGGCAGAAGGACATTCCAGCAAGGCGAACAGTAGCGCAAGGCCCAGGGTGGGAGCAGAAAGGCAAGGTGGAGGAACGAGAGGCTCACAGGCTGAGTGCACTAGGAGCCACTGTGGCTTGGGGCAGAGAAGGACACTGTCAGATCTGTGTGGCTGCGTGTGGAGGACTGGACTTGGGAGGCCAAGAGTGGATGCAGGAAAGCAGTGAGCGGGTGAGAGCTGGGGGGGGGGGGGGTGGGGGCCAGGGAGTGGACCGATGAGCCAGCTTGGGGCAGAAGTGACGGGCCCTGCGATGGTCCAGCTGCGGGAGGTGAGGCAGGCCTGGGGACGCGGCCCCGCTGGAGGAGGTCCACATGTGGAGGGAGGTCGGGAGCTCAGGCTGAATGTCCTGACTTTACCAGCAGGAGGAAGACAGGAGCAGAAGATGTGTGCCCCTGCTCAGGGCCCCCTTATGGAGCAGCCCTCCCACCAGCCCAGGAGGCTCCCGTCAGCCTGTGCTGGGCCAGAGCCCACACGGGGAGCCTCCCCTGGGGCCCCATGGCCGCCGAGCTGCCCGCACCCTCGCCCACAGGGCCCGGGCGGCCCGCACTCGCCTGTCTTCCATGATGCGGCACATGTGGTAGATGGCGCTGTGGCCCAGGTGGGTGCCCAGGAGGTTGCGCATCAGCTGGGAAGTAACACGCTGCCGTCGGACAGGCAGACACGAGCCCCAGGCCTCACACGGCCACACCCTGCAGCCCTCCACGCCCAGCTGCTCTCCACCATCTCCTCCCAGACATGGGTACCCAAGTTTGCCCTCAAAATGCCACCAAACCCTGGCCTCCACTCAGCCACTGGGAAAGTGCACTGCCTTCCCTCAGCACACCACTGTCTGGGCGCTCCAGGAGTCAGAGGCCATTCACTGCACACCAGAGGGTCCTTGTCCTGTCCTCAGGCTGACTCATCACCTCCCCTGGGAAGCCCCTGTGGGACGGCAGGGGAGACCCTACCTTCCAGCAAGGTTCACAGAGCTCCTTGACGTTGATGGTGCGGCAGAGAGTGACGATGAATAGGGGGAGGCTCTCGGCTGGCAGACAGTTGTAGCAGACCACAGCATCCAGCACCTGCAGAGACACCTGGGGGGCGGAGAGAGGGTCAGGCTGGCCTGCCTCCTGCCTGCAGGGATGGGACACCTCCACCGGTTCCCACTGATGCCGCTTTGATCAGTGATGATTGCCCTCCCTCTGCCATAGTGGCCCTCCTGGGACCCTCAGAGTCAGTGTGCGTCTGGGAGGCCCTGCTCCATCCTGGTCACAGCGGGTCATTCCGTCATAAATCATGACCCCAGAACAGATATCACCCAACCGCCCTTCCTTAGAGGAGAATCCTGAGGCTCATAGAGGCCAAGCAGCATGCCTGAGGCCACCCAGCTGGTGAGCGGCGGCACAGGGCTTGACCCCAGGGCCCAGGGTCTCAGTTGCAACACCACCTGGCCTGCCCAGGAGGGTGGAAGGGACTGTCCCTGGGGGGAGGGGGCCTTGGGGGGTTACTGACCTCTATGTCCACGGAGGACACGGTCTGGACACACAGCAGGCAGACCATGCTGGGGAAGAAGCACAAGACAGCTGAGAGGACACTGCCCTGAAGCTGGGTGGCTCCACTACTTCCTCAACAAAGTCAGTTAAAAAGGTGCTTGACCTCCCTCAGGGCTCCCACCACCCAACCACTGCTCGGGAGCGGGTGTGCAGCACCATGCCTCCGCCTGCAGGCTGCAGTGTTCTCAACACAGCAAGTAACGGTGAACCAGTCACCAGACATCACACACGTCACAAACAGCATGCGGAAAATGGCTCTGGCCATTCCCAATATCTCATTTAATGGTTTCAACAGCTTTATTCACCCTGCAGAGCTGAACTGCGGACATGAGACAGTGAGACTGTGATCAGGCCAATGTGACTGAAAGGCTTTCTTACTGGACCATGGATGCGATGTACTCATCAAGGTAACAGCTGTTGAATTTGACTAAGTTCACGAGCACCAGGAGGAATTCGGAGGACAGGCCAACGTCCATCCACTGCAGGACAAAGTCCGCTGCGGAGAAGAGAGCAACGTCCATACAACTCACTCCCTTCCCAGGAAATTGTGTCCCCCTCCCATTCACTGCTGGAAACCACATCAATGGTCCCCATGGAATGACAGGCAGGCCACCAGGGTGCTGATGGAGGCTGAGCTGGAGCCCCGGCAGGCCAGCGAGTCACAGGAGCTCACCGGCACGCAGGTGCATGCAGGGTCTGGGCTGGGGAAGGGACAGCCTTTGTGCATCTGATGCTCACAGCCCTGACCCCTGATGCTTGGGGTGCAAACGGGGGGTAAGAGTCTAGGAAGGCCTCCCCCCATAAGAGACACAAGCAATACTCAGTTTCTAGCCACTCTTGGCAAGACCCAGCCTGAGGCCTGGGTTGACAGCATGCTCTCCAACAACAAAACTCAGACCAGGTGTCCCGGGTCCCTCCCGCCTGACTGAGTGACTTCATGTCTGACAGACTTCGTGTCTGACTGAACTCCGCCCCGAGTCCTTGCGAGCCCCCATCTCCTCCCCCGCCGGCCCAAAAAAAAAAAAAAAACCTCAGACCACCTCCTGCCCGCCCAAAAGACATGTCCAGGCCCTAGTACCCAGGGGTTCAGAGCCAGCAGGTCTGGAGCGAAGCCAGAACTCTGCATTTTTAACAAGCTCCCCAGGAGCTCTGGGAAGCTGAAGAAGGCTGCACACAGGTAAGCAGAACTGGGTGCTTCAGCGCCCTCTTCAGGCCACCCTTGTGAACTGCAGCTCTCCCTCTGGACCCCGAGGCCTTGGGTATCCCAGATTAAATCTGATCACCAAGGCCAGAGAAACCTCACACCCAACCTGGCACCCACCCAGCTCTTCTTCCAAGTAGGTGATGTGTCTCCCATTGTCTGTGAGGGCCTTGAAAACTTCCAGTCTCTCGTGGAGGTCTTCATTAGAGGGGTAATCCTTGATGACCTTGAAGAAGAGGGCCCTGAGAACGCCCAGGCGGTCCCCCTGAAGATAAAACCATGGGGTCAACAGTCAGGATCCCCTGGCTTTCCCGGGCAGCTGTGATAAGTCCTAGAAGTGCTGCGGCCCCAAGACTCCCAGCCCTGGGGCTCTGTCTCCCTCCCCTAGGAAGCGGCTGTGAGGGACCAGCTGGGGAGGGGATCAGGCGCACTGGCCATCAGCTGACCTGTGTGTGGAGCACCTACTAGGCGCCCAGGTCTGGACACAGGGGCGGGCTCTCAGCAGGGGTCAATTCAGCCCCACCCTCGAGAGGTGCTCACGGAATGACAGCAACGGCCTAGCCAAGCTGAGGTTGGGGGCTTCTCAAAGCAGGGGGCTGTGAAGGTGTGGAGGAAACCAGCCACGAGGAGAGGGAACCTCCCAGGCAGGAACGGCCTGGGTGTTCCAGCAGGGCTGGACCCGGGTAAGAAGGGTGGGGAGGTCAGTGGGACCAAGACAGCAACGGCGCACTCATGGCACTACACCCCAGAAAAAGGAGGGACAATCACCCTCAACGGACAGGAGAGGTGGCGGTGGCGTGTGCGGGTCACAGAGATAGGAGAGGGTGACACCATGTGTCCACACGAGCGGTGCAGCTCCAGGGCCCTGGGCACCGGCCAACCTGTGCGGGGTGCCACCGGGCCACCCTTACCTGCCCCTGCACGATGGCCTTCAGCAGAGCCAGCACCGCATGCCGGGCCTCGGGTGGCCGCTCTGGCTGCAGCAGGTCCGAGACGGCCTTCCAGAGTGCTTCCACCGCGTGCTGCCCAGCAGAGAGGGGATGGCGATCGGCGTGCTGGCCCCTCAGCTCAGGGGTCAGTCTCAGGGGACAGTCTCATGGGCAAAAGACAGAGCAGAACAACGTGCTCTTCTGACTTAAATTCGCTTCTCTAAAGCCCTCATCTATACGTCACAGCCCACAGCGAGCATGAGCCTGACCAGGGGAACGGCTCCCAAGCTCCTTCAAACCCTAGCTGGTCCTTTAACCCTCACCAGGCCATAGGCTGAGGTCAGGGAGGAGGGCAGGTGGGCCAGGGGGGCTGTCCTGGCGGCCCCCGGAGATCAGCAGGGAGTTCCCAGAGCTTGCTCAGCCTCTCTGGGCAGTCACCAGAAGATGCTCAGAACCAGCAGTGGCAGAGCGATCCCCAGGCCTGTGGACTGACCCAGGAGCCCTGCGCTCTGGCTCCCCCTTGTGTGAACAAGCCAGCTTCGGGCTACTTAGCACCCTACCCCAACTCTGCCTCTGCCAAGTGCTCTGTGCAGGTTCTGGAATCTGCCTTCTAAGTCCACCCAGCCCACGAGGGAACTGAGCCCTTTCCCCAGAGCTCTTCGAATCAGCCTCTCACATCACTTTCCTTTCCCCACTTCAGCCAAGGTTCCCAGACCACTCACCCTTTCCTGCACTCACTCGTCTTAAATGGGGGGCTAAAATGTCTTTTAGATGCAGTCTGACCAACACTCTAACCGACTCCAGACACCCCAGAACCTCCCCTCCTCTCTCCCATTCCCTGTACTCCTCCCGATGCAACCTGAGCCCCCAGATTACCCAGGCCTCTGAGGCCAAGCCGCGCATTCACTAGATGGCACCCTGGCCATGGCTCCCCTTTCTGCACTCACACCAACAGCTCTGAGAACCCTGATGCCTGTCCTCACATTTATCCCTGGTGAAGTGCAGCCTGCACGTTTCAGATGATCTGCAGAGGACACAGGGGTCACTCTCCCCCAGGCAGATCTGAACCCATCAGGTATGAGACCCACATCTAGTCCTATGTCATTTGTGCAAAAGCGGGGTGGCAAGGTGAGGGCACAGCCCTTGAGGAACTCTAACGGCAGCACCCCCCTCTGTCCACAGGACGCGGGAAAGAGCCTGGAAGTGTCTATCAGAAATAAACATGCCTACATCTGTGAGGCTGCCTAATACCACCCAAACGTCTCTCTCCAAAAGACAGAGACTGGCATGCCTGGACTTGTTCTACATCAAGGTATACTCTCTACTGAACAAAACAGACATTCCTCTATTGTCCTTTCCTGCAAGTTTGTAATTTGAGAGGACAGTGAGTGTGCATTTCTGTAAGCCACCTCAAAACCTCTCCTGGATCTGCTAAAAGAGCCTCACCTCTTGCTCCGCATCTCCACACGTAACTGGCCTCTCAACGTTGTGCTCAGGACACTTCCAGAAGCTTCCCTATCACTAAGTGAAAGAAGTCTCTCAGTCGTGTCCAACTCTTTGCGACCCCATGGACTATACAGTCCATGGAATTCTCCAGGCCAGAATACTGGAGTGGGTAGCCTTTCCCTTCTCCAGCAGATCTTCCCAACCCAGAGATTGAACCCAGGTGTCCTGCATGGCAGGAGGATTTTTTACCAGCTGAGCCACCAGGGAAGCTCTCCCCATCACTAAGACAAGACTAAATTTCTCAAATGGTGTGCGACAGTTCCTTAGCGACGTCAGCTGTCAGCCCTGCTCCTAGAAAAAGCCAAATCAGGCTCTAGCGCAGCTCACATGAATCTGTCCAGTCACCCACCCGAGACACACCTACCTCTTCGAATTTCTTCGTTCTGGCAACCTCACAGATCTGCCCTATCACCCGGATGCGATTATTGAGGCCACATTCAACACTCAGCTCCTGGAAAGAGAATGAAGGAAAGGGGGTCCTGGCTCAGGCACCAGGTCTCCTTACCTGTGAATCACAGGGCACTCTAAGAACTGCCCTGTCTTACCAACACTGGAAACCTACAGCAGACCTCTTGAAACCAGGAATCACCAGTTGACCACTCCTACCTTAAGGGACCGAAAACTTTTTTTTTTCATAGCTACACTTTTTTTCACTTAAAAAAACTCACATATGAAACTCACCATCGTAATGACTTTAAAGTGTATAATTCAGCTTTTAGTATATTCAGAACGTGCAACCAGGTCCACTAATTCCAGAACATTTTCATCACTTCAAAAGGAAGCTTCACTCCCCAACCCCTCCTCACCCACCCCAAGCCCTGGCAAAGGCTAATCGACTCTGTCTCTATGGGTTTGCTTACTCTAGACACTGCATATATACGGAATCATATATTAACGTGAGCCTTTGTGATTGGCTTCTTTCGCTTAGAATGTTTTCAAAGTTCATCCATGCTTTTGCATGTTATCAGTGCTTCATTCCTTTTTTTTTTTTTTTGGCAAATAACAGTCTCTCCATCTTATGGATGTATCCATCATATTTTGCTGACACCTTCACCAACTGATGAGCATGTGGTTGTTTCTGGACTGCTGCTAAGTTGCTTCAGTCGTGTCCGACTCTGTGCGACCCCATAGATGGCAGCCCACCAAGCTCCCCCGTCCCTGGGATTCTCCAGGCAAGAACACTGGAGTGGGTTGCCATTTCCTTCTGCAATGCATGAAAGTGAAAAGTGAAAGTGAAGTCGCTCAGTCGTGTCTGACTCTTAGCGACCCCGTGGACCGCAGCCCACCAGGCTCCTCCGTCCATGGGATTTTCTAGGCAAGAGTACTGGAGTCGGGTGGGGGTGCCATTCATTGCCTTCTCCATGTTTCTGGACAGGAAACTTTAAAAGCACAAAAATTCAACATTATTTATGGGCAAAGCACTGAGTAGGCATGTGCTGGGAGATTCCAACACACGCAAAAGGGTGAAGACTTACTTCTCCCAAGAACTCTCAAATTATCAGTTACACCTGGGCATAATCCTAACCACCTGAGGAGACCGTGGTGTTCTGGTCACATCTAGTGAAATAGATTTTCTTAACATCAACATCTGAATACTAACTCCAGTGTGCTGGACCAAGTCCCCAAGATCCTGACTTCCTGAATCTCCTGAGGAAAACCATCACCACCATGGTGCTGGGGACAGCAGCCCCACAGAACGGGGTGACAGGTCAAACTCAGCCTTCCCTGCACCTCCCATTCAGTAGAGAAGACCCAGGCAGCTCACTCACTCTCAGGATTTCCGCGGTGATGATAAACTCAGTCTGTTTGCCCTCTGCAGACCTGGGATTTGGCCGTGGAGTCCCCAGTCCCAAAAGAATCTTGAACTTCTCCTTCAAGCCTGAATCTTTGCTTGCTGGCTTAGCCATGCTGGGCAAGGACGCACCAGAGGACTCCTCTGTGCCGAGAATCAGGCAGAGACCTCAGGGACGGCTCTGCCCGCCCGCGAACCCTAGGTTCCCGGTGGGCACGACCTTTCTTCCTCCCACAGCCCCGGGGAGACCTCAACCACAGCCAGGCGGTCCCGGCCAGAAATAAACCCGTGAAGGGCCCGGCCGTCCACCCGCGCCTCCTGACTCAGTGCGTGCGGTGAGGGAGGGGCCCCGGGGGCGGCCGCCGCGGGGTCCAGGGAGCCCCGACGTCTGCCGTCTCTCTTCGCCCCGTGTCGGGGAGGACTGTCGGGGGGACGCCAGGAGCAGGAACCACCCCCCCGCACCCGCCTTGGACTTAAAGCCAAGGAATGCTTGGGGCTCCAGGGTCAGCCTGAGGTGGGCGCGCCCGACGGCCGGGCGCGACACCGCGGGGTCCGCCCCCGCCGCCTCAGCGCGGAGCAGGCCAGGAGGGGCAAGCGTCCCCCGCAGCCCAGTCGGGGCTGGCCACCCTGCGGGCCGAGCCGGCGCCAGCGGCCCGGACGCCGCGAGCCACTCACCACTCGCCCCGCCCGCCGCGCGTAGGGCTGTCCCGGGGCGGAGAACCCAGCACACCCCCGGCCCCAGGCCACCGCCGGAAGCGCGACCCGAACTTCCGGCCGTGGGAGGGCGCCGAGGGCCGCCGCAGCGCTTGCTGGGAGACGTAGTCCTGGGTCGCTCTCTGGCCGGAAGGCCGGGGGGAGGGTCTGGTCACGTGGGAAGGGCACAGAGGCAGCCGGGAGGTGTAGTCCGCAGGAATCCGCCATGAACGCGGCGGGAGTGAGGATGGTGGTGACCCGCGCCCGGAGCCGGGGGACTGGGGCCAGCCTGAGGCGGCGTGGGGAGAAGGCCGCGCCGCTCCGGAGCGGGGAGGCGGCTGCAGGTAGCGCCGCGCCCGAGGTGGGGCACAGGAGGAGAGGCAGGGAAGGGAACCTGCAAGGGACTGGAGGCTGGGGTCCCGGTCGCACGTGAGGGCTCCGCGCCGCGAGGGCTGGTACCCAGCAGCCTCGAGCAAGCTCCTGGGCTGCACGTCGGGGGACAGCGGGGCGGGCCGTGAGTTCCCGCCTTGAGCTCGGTTCCCAGCAGACAGGGGCTGAGTTCGTACATTCCCACCTCCTCCGCCTACATCCTGTTCAAGAAAGTCCTCCCAGCCCCACTAGCATGCCCTAGGGTACGCCACTTGTGCTAGGCTGACTGTGAGGCGCACTGGCCCTATCCTGAGAACTGCTTCCAGCTCAGAGGTCCCAGCCTGATGTTTTCTGCCCCTGCTAGAGGGTTCCTCTGAGAGAAAATGGGAAACGGTTTGACTTTCCTTATCATTTACATGTGTATTAGAGACCTACATGTTTTCTAATTGAGGGCTTACTTTGGGACTCAGCGATAAGTGAGGATGGCAGGGCCCCTGCCCCTTGTCCTGCCTGGATGTCTGCAGGATTGGCCAGAGGAGGATTCTCACAGACACCCAAAGCCCCCAGGGGTAAGCCCAGACGGACAGGATGACACTGGGCAAGAAGCATGGCGGGGGCACAGGCACAGTGGGCAGGAGCTTTGATGCCAGGGCAGTTTGGAGTTCTTCACGAGCAAAGAGAAAAACCAATGAAAGATTTCCAACAGGAAGTCACACGACTTAATCCAGATTTTTAGAAAGCTCTCTCTGACAGCGTTGAGAGTAGAGCGGGGGCTGCCATGGTGGAGGCTGTCACTAGCGTCCTTATGTGCGGCAGTGGGCGTAGCCAGAGGGCCAGCGCCATAAGGAAGGCTGACCTGGCCCGGAACATGTGCCATAGAGGCCAGTGCACCCCCAGCTATAACAGGTGTTTGTTGGGTGATTGTTGAACAAACGACATGGGATGAGATGGCAGGTAGTGGCACCTAGTGGCACTTTTTGCAGAAGAGAGGAAAAGCTACAGCCCCGTGAAGCGTCGGCGGAAGGCACAAAGGCTGAGCGTGGCCTACGAGGCCTCAGAAGGTGAGGGAGGCGAGGGGGCCGAGCATCTCCAGGCACCATCCTGGCAGCCTCAGGACTGGCGGCAGCAGCTGGACAACATCCGGACCATGAGGAGTGGGAAGGACGCACCCGTGGACCAGCTGGGGGCTGAGCACTGCTTTGACCCCAGCGCATCCCCTAAGGTAGGCAGGGACCCATCTGCCGGTGACCTCTTCTGAACAAGACACTCGCTTCCTCTCAGGCTTCTAGCAGGGACAGCTGGCACAGCAGGGGTGTTGGATAACATTGGCTCAGAGAGGGAGTTCCTTATACTTCACTGGCCCAGAGCCTGGTCCTAAGACCAACCTGATTCCAGTCCCAAGTCTGCTGCCTGGTGACTAGGGCCTCAGTTTGCTTGTCTGTGGAGTGAACCGCAGCATCCTTTGCGAAGCGATCACAATAACAAGCGTAACCGAGCAGTGTTGAGCACTGGCGTCGCGCCAGGTGCAGTTCTGTAAGCCTCACAGTGATGTTACAAAGCATGTGCAGCTAGTTTCTTTCTAAGTGGAAAAACAGACCTAAGCCAGACACCACACACGCCCCCTTGGCCAGGCCCGGGGTGACACGTGGAGATGAGTAAAGGGCTTGCCTGGGGCCTGGCCCACGGTGAGCACCCAGGACCCGCCACCACCCTGGTGCCTGTCCCTGTGCAAGCAGGTGCGGAGGTACCAGGTGCTGCTGTCCCTGATGCTCTCCAGCCAGACCAAGGACCAGGTGACAGCGGGTGCCATGCAGCGCCTACGGGCCCGGGGCCTGACGGTGGACAGCATCCTGCAGACGGACGACAGCACGCTGGGCGCGCTCATCTATCCCGTGGGCTTCTGGAGGGTGAGCCAGCCTGTGGCCAGCAGGCCTGGGGGCGCCACTGGCTTGCAAAGATGTCAAGGAGGCTGAGCAGCTGCGGGGGGCGGGCATCCCTGGCTGTGAGTTTCCCCTGGAGCTCCATCCTGCCCTTGCCTCTCTGACCAGCCCACAGGGGGCTGGGCAGTGGGGCCTCAGTCCAGACCCCAGAGCTCCTTGGCCTTTCCTGTTTGCAGCCCACCCCTTCCTTCCTCCCCCTCCCTGCCCAGCCTCCTGGCCCTTCCCTTCCTCGCTAAGGCTGCCCACCCATTTAGCCCTTTGTTGACTTGGAGCCTCCCTGGAGTGCACAGCCCCTCCCCTCGGGAGCAGCTGCAGGGAGTGCAGGGTGGCGGGTGGGCGGGGCTGTTTCCCCTTGGCACTGGCTTGGGCTGCAGTTTGTCAGATGGGTTTTAAATAGCCCTGTCCACTCAGACCCAGGATGGGAACTGCCCTGCTGGCCTGGAGGCAGGCGAGGGAGTCCCAGTCTCCAGCCTTCCTTCCTGAAGGCCCAGGTGCTGTGGAGCCCAGCTGCTGACATGGCCGGCCCTTCTTAGCCTGCTTGGTCTCCCGTGGAGAGTAATGGGGCAGGGGGACTCAAACCAGACCCCACACACTTGTCCTGGGGCCCAGGCAGGTGGGAGGTAGGCCTGCACTGGGCCTCCCTTGGCCTTCCTGCTGCCCTTGACAAGCAAGTGCCTCTGAGTGTGTCCAGGACCAGTGATGGGTAGCTCTGGGCACCTGGGGGTCTTCTCTGTGCTTCGTCCTCCCTAGTCAGGAGATACCCCTGATCTCCAGGGCTCACCCCCTGCAATCTTTCAGAGCAAGGTAAAGTACATCAAGCAGACCAGTGCAATCCTGCAGCAGCGTTACGACGGGGACATCCCAGCCTCCGTGGCAGAGCTGGTGGCGCTGCCCGGCGTCGGGCCCAAGATGGCGCACTTGGCCATGGCGGTAGCCTGGGGCACCGTGTCAGGCATTGGTGAGTGGAGCGCACGCAAGGCGGGAGTGGCCGGTTCCAGGCTTGGTGGTTGCTGTCGAGGTTCCCCAAGTCCCCAGCTCAGGTCTCCTCGTTCACAACTCAGCCCAAAAGGTCAGGAGCGAGGCAGCCCCACCCAGAGACGGGTACTGACTGGAGGAGCTCCTGTTTGCCCAGCACGTGTGGTGGGCTGAGCCCCGGGAGAGGCCCGTGGCCGACTCAGGACTGTGCCGTGTGAGTGAGAGAAACATCAGACAGCTCCTCACTCGAGGGTAGAAATGCTGACGGGGCATGCAGGCACCTCTGGAGCCAGCCTGGTCTGGGGCGTCTGGAGGACTTCCTAAGGAGGTGATAAATCACCCAAGAGCTGAGTGGTGAGGTGGGCTGGCCAGGCCAAGGCGAGGAAGTGCGCTCCAGGCAGAAGGAACAGCGTCTGCAGAGCCGTGGGGCAGGGAGAGGCCAGAGCATGAGGCTCTGGGATGCACATGGACAGACAGGAGATGGGACCCCAGCAGGTGGGGGTGGCCCTTCCTGGAATCCTCTCCTGGGTCCTTGTGGCGCATCCTGGCCCTGGAGGAGCTCCAAGTGGAGACAGACCCCGGCGTTGGGGTGGGCTGGCTGCTTCAGATCGTTGCCCAGTGGGTTGGGGCTTCCGAGGCCTCACGGCACAGGCCTAGTCAGCCTGGGAACCAGGCCTTGACCCATGACCCGTTGTGTGCCTCCACCCTGGCGCTTCTCAGAGGCTTGTGCAGAGGAGCCAAGGGAGGCGATCGGGAATGCCCCAGGGCTCCTGTGGCTGGTGCAGCCCACCCCTGGGCTGGGGACCCCTTCCTTGCACTGCCCATGGGAGGAAGAGGGCTACGCCCACCCCCCCACCCCCCCCCGCCCCAGGAAGGAGCTCAGAAGCCCTGAGTACAGGAGCCCAGCCAGGGCAGAGCCCCCCACCCCCACTGGGCTCCCGCGGCTGGCAGCCACTCAGCAGACACTCGAGCTTCTCCTGGCGGCTGTCCTCGGCTGCCCGTGTCCAGGAGCGGGCGGGCGGGTCTGTGGGGGAGGGCCCACCCTCAGCTGGACCGGCAGAGTGTGAGAACTGTGTGCTTCGCGGTTGTCTGTGGACCCGGCCAGCTGCAGGGTGACCCTGGCGGGGGCAGTGCACCCCCCTAGCCAGGTGACCCTGGGCGAGGCACTTGGCCTCTCTGAACTGGGCCACAAAGCGGGGGAATCATTTGCTCCCGTTAGCGGCCCAAAGGTGCAGACCAGCCCCTCCGGGGGCTCACAGTGTGGTGCAGCCCTGGGTAACTTAAGGGAGCGGTTACCTCCATGTTACAGAGAAAGAAGCTGAGCCTTGGTGACCCCAGGGTGTAACTTCTCCATTTACCTGCTCTCCCTGAGTCCCCGGGATGCCTGTCACAGCTGTTGGGGAGGGCTGAGCCTTTTTCCAGGCAGCTATCAGCAGAGAGTACTCTTGCCTGGCAAATCCCATGGATGGAGGAGCCTGGTAGACTGCAGTCCATGGGGTCGCTAGGAGTCGGACACAACTGAGCGACTTCACTTTCACTTTTCACTTTCATGCATTGGAGAAGGAAATGGCAACCCACTCCAGTGTTCTTGCCTGGAGAATCCCAGGGACGGGGAGCCTGGTGGGCTGCCATCTCTGGGGTCACACAGAGTTGGACACGACTGAAGCGACTTAGCAGCAGCAGCAGCAGAAATGTGAGCTGCTGCAGGAACACACTTTCTTGCTTTCTCTTGGGCAGACACGACACGGGGAGGAGGCCTCACCGAGCAGGTGTTCCGGCCCAGCCCCCGGTGGCCGATCAGGGGAGCAGGGGCTGCGGCCAGGTGGACGACAGCTGCAGCTGTCCTGGCCGCGCTTGCCGCTCCATCCCTGACGGTGCAGTGGCAGGTGATGTCTCTGCGGGCTGAGTTGCTGCCATCCAGCCTGGCACCCACGGCCAGTGCCAGGAGGCACTGCTGCCTGCACCCTGTGTAGAAGGCCAAGACCTCTGGGTCTGGCTCCAGCCCCTGCCCAGCCACAGGCCCAGGCGACCCTCTGTCAGGCCTGTGCAGTTCTGGGCTCTCCTCAGAAGCTGGGGGGGTCAGGGGAGGGGCCACGGGGACCCCCCACCCACCCACATTGGGAGCCAGGGGCAGGGATAGGTAGTCTGGCCCAGTAAGCCTGCCGAGTGCTCACCCTGCCCCGTTTCCAAGCAGCAGTGGACACACATGTGCACAGAATCGCCAACCGACTCAGGTGGACCAAGAAGGCAACTAAGTCCCCAGAGGAAACCCGAAGGGCTCTGGAGGAGTGGCTGCCCAGGTGTGCCCACCCCCATGGGGGGCTGGGGTGGGCTCCCTCAGGTGGGCTCCCTCCCTCCCTCCACACTGATGACTCCCACCCCCACAGGGAACTGTGGAGCGAAATCAACGGCCTGCTGGTGGGCTTCGGCCAGCAGACTTGCCTGCCCATCCGCCCACGCTGCCAGGCCTGCCTCAACCGGGCCCTGTGCCCAGCTGCACGGGGACTCTGAGGGCCTGGGGCCCTCTGCCCGGCGCCACTCTGGCCACTGTCTGTCTGTGCCTTTGCTGGGGAGCCGTAGCCTGTTTATAATAAAGCTTGGGGGTTGTTTGTAGCTAGGGTCTGGCTGAGTTGTACTGGGGCGGGGGCAAGGGGCAGGCTGGAAAGCACACGCGTGAGCTGTGTGCACACCCATGCTTACATGTGTCTGGAACAGGGCGGCCTGGGAGGCTGGGATGGGGACGTGACAATCTGGGCTGCGTGCGGGGGCGGGGGCGGGGGCCAGGGTCGTGGGAGCCAGCTGCAGCCAGCTGTCTGGAAGCCCGCAGGGGACGCCGGCTGCCTCCCTCAGCAGCTGGCTGGGGACCTGGGAACACGCCCCTTCCTGAACTTGTGCCCCCCAAGAGCCTGGCCCCCGCCTCAAGGCCCTGCCCTCAGTATTTACACAGCCACCTGGCCTCATCCTGGGATGCCAGCAGGTCCAGGCAGGCCAACACAGGGCAGAGGCCTGATCTGCATGCTCCTGCAGGGGGCCGGGGCCCAGTCTGGGGACAGGAGGGCAGGGCTCCGAAGGTCCCCAGTGCGCTGGGAGGGGCCGGGCAGATGGATCTGGGGAGCGGAGGCTTAGGAAGGGGGCTGTGTGCCTCAGCTGGGTCTTGGGACACTGTGGGCTGCCGCCTCCCTACCTGGAACATGGCCCCCCCAGCCTCTGACACGCAGGCTCAGGAAGGACAGACAGACAGAGTCCAAGAAAGGCCTGTTTATTCTGAGGGCGCGCATGCGCTATGGCTTGTAGGGCAGACAGCGATGTCAGTCGGTGGGTCGGGATCTGGGCAGAGGGAAGGCAGAATGGGCTTCCTCCAGGGAGGCTCCTGGCAGGGGCCGAGCCCGGAGCCTGAGATCCTTCCTGGGGGCTGCCCTGCAGGCACGAGGGGCCTGTCCAGAGGTGCCCTCCTCAGGGGCACGGGGCCTCCATCCTCAGACCGCCCACCCCAGGAAAGGGCAGAGGGCAGCTCCCACGGCCCCTGCCCTGAAGCCTGCGAGCCCCCAGCCTTGTCCCTGGGACTCCCACTTGGGATGGCTGCTGCTGAGGGGGTGGGGGGAAATGGTGTGCAGAGAAAGGTTTGTTTTATTGCAAGTATTTAGAGAGCACGTCCTGAGGGGGTGGGGGCGGGGCTCTGCTATTAAGTGGAAACATATGTGGAGCTAGAGATCTTTCTGGAAAAAAGCAAAAACAAATTCCTGTAAGTCAGCAGGCCCAGGCAGTCAGCACGGCGGCCAGCCCGCGGGTCACCACCGCCCCTCCCCCCTGGCCCTCGCCCTCCCCCTCTTTCTCCCCCTGCCCCTCACTGTCTCTCTGGGTCTCTCACATCTCAGGGGCTCCCTCTGCCCATCTTGTGGCCACACTCCCCTAACACCCCATGGGTGGTGGTGGGACCACCCCAGCTTAGGGGGGAAGGATGCCCCCTCCAGTCCACCGGGGCATGGGGAGCTCTGGGCAGTCCGAAGGGCAAGGCCCAGGCCCGTGTGGAGGAGCCAGCGGGGAGCAGGCAGGGGGCTCAGAAGTTGCTGAAGATCTCGCGCTTCCGGTTCCAGTCCATCTGTGGTGCCCGCTTGTTGACCCTGGTGGCTCTCGCCTTCTCCTTGGCCTCAGCTGCCGTGGGGCTCAGGTGAAGGCCGCTCTCCTGAAAAGGATCTCGCTTCCACGTGCTGCCATCCTAGGGGTGGACATGGTGGGCGGGTGGCCAGTGAGCCCTGGACCCCAGCCCCCAGGCAGGTGGCCCTTCCCAGGGAGCTCGCGCCAGAGGCCACCTGGCAGCAGGTCCAGGAGGGCTTCCTAGAGGTGGCGGCCTCACGGCTCAGGCTGACAGCTCCACAGATGCCCGCCCCCAAGGCCTCGCCCCCCCAGCATGTGAGCAGCAGTACTGGAGGTGGAGGGGCACCCACTACCTCAGTGTCCTTGTCTAAGCCGGGCAGGTCACTTCGGGATGAGCACACGGAGCCACCATTGAGCTGGGAAACCAAGGGTAAGGTGTGGCTTCAGGGGCCCGCCCAGGAGACTCTGTGCACACATACGTGTACACATGGACACACACGTGTGCACACATACGTGCACACACCAGAGCTGCATTTACTCCTGCATCTGGCAATGGCACTGAGCCTCTACTGCAACCTGGAAGTGCCCAAGTGCCCTGTGGGGTGGGGTGCGGCTGGGCTCGGACCGGACCCAAGGGGCCTTAAAGCTGGGAGTGACAGGGCCGGGCTCAGTGTCACGACTACGTGACACCAGGACCGAGGTCTCAGGAGGGGCTCCCAGAGGTGCCCCTGTGGTCCCCGAGCCCCCCGTCTGCTCCCACCCTCTCACCTGGGCCGAGCTGGTCCCGTTGGTGACCGGCGATGGCAGTGGACCTGTGGGGACAGTGTGTGACTGACCACTCAAGCCCCGATGCTTCACCCCAGCCCTGGGCCCCAGGGCAGCCGCCCACCTTCCACATGCTCCTCGGTGGGTGTGACCCGCAGTCGCTTGAAGTGTTCATCCGTCTCGGGGTCCACCACCAGCAGCTGGGCCTCGTCTTCCCGCGCCTTGATGCTGGCAACCACCTCCGCATGGCGCAACCCCTCCACATTCTGCCCGTTCACCTGCCACCGGCACAGGGTCAGTGCTGCCTGGGGGAAGGTCCCCACCAGCCCCCTAAGCCACCCAGCCAGGTGTGGCATCAAATATTCATCAGTGTCATCACCAGCCGCAGCAGCAAGAGGAGCACCAGCTCAGGTTCCCGGAATCTCCCTCCTGCAGAGGGCCTGGTGCCCAGACACACAGACGTGGGTAGATACACATGGACACACCTACAGGCACACAGGTGCGGACACACAGATAGATACAGGCGGACACATACAGGCGCACAGGCGCGTGCACACACATACACACCTACAGGCATGCAAGTGCAGACACACACATACACATGGACACATACAGGCACACAGGAGCGTGCACACAGAGAAGACAGGCACGCAGGTGCAGACACAGATACACGCGGACACATACAGGCGCACACGCACAGACACGGACACACCTACAGGCATGCAGGTGCAGACACACAGATACGTACACATGGACACACAGGCCTGCAGGCGCGCACACACAGATACACACGGACACACCTACAGGCACGCAGGTGCAGACACAGATACACACGGACACACCTACAGGCACACAGGTGCAGACACACACACAGATACAGACACACCTACAGGCACACAGGTGCAGACACACAGATACACATGGACACAGGCGTGCGTGCACACACACGGACACACCTACAGGCACACAGGTGCAGACACAGATACACACGGACACACATACAGGCACGCAGTTGCAGAGAGATACACAGGGACACATACAGGCGCACACGCACAGACATAGACACACCTACAGGCATGCAAGTGCAGACACACACACAGATACGTTCACATGGACACACAGGCCTGCAGGCGCACACACACAAATAGATACACAAGGACACACCTACAGGCACACAGGTGCAGACACACACACAGATACACACAGACACGCCTACAGGCACGCAGGTGCAGACACACAGATACACATGGACACAGGCGTGTGTGCACACACACGGACACGCCTACAGGCACACAGGTGCAGACACAGATACACACGGACACACAGGCACGCAGTTGCAGACAGATACACACGGACTCATACAGGCGCACAGACGTGCGCACACACACACACACACGGACACACCTACAGGCACGCAGGTGCAGACACACAGATACACACAGACACGCCTACAGGCACACAGGTACAGACACAGATACACACGGACACACCTACAGGCACACAGGTGCAGACACACAGATACACATGGACACAGGCGTGCGTGCACACACACGGACACACCTACAGGCACACAGGTGCAGACATAGATACACACGGACACACATACAGGCACGCAGTTGCAGATAGATACACAGGGACACATACAGGCGCACACGCACAGACACGGACACACCTACAGGCATGCAGGTGCAGACACACACAGAGATAGATACACATGGACACACAGCACGCAGGCACAGACACATACCCACACGGACACGGATACACAGACATGTAGGCGTACACACACACACACAGAAGTACACAGGCACAGACACACAGAGGCACGCACAGCAGGACACAGGTGCAGATGTGTACACGCGGGGCAGCCGGCTCCCCGCAGCCCCAGTGGTGGGTACCTCTATGAGTCGGTCCTGGGCACGGAGGCCTGAGTGGGCGGCAGGGGAGCCGGGGTCCACCGAGCGGATGTACTGTCCGGGCCGGGACTTGTCGCTGTGCAGGTTAAACCCGTAGCCCTGGGGGCCCTTCCGTAGGTGGCAGAGCCTTGGGCGCAGCTCCCTCAGGGGCCCGTTGGTATCCTGCAGGCGTCAGGAACACCTGGTGAGGTTCCAGCTCTGACCTCCTCCCACCTGAGAGATGCTGACCCCCGAGGCCTCCAGCCCACACCCACACCATGCCCCACCGGGTGCCAAGGCAGCACTCGGCCTCATACCCCCACCTGACCACAGCCCCGCGTCTCAGAGACCCGTTCTGGGGCGTGAGGGGGGCTTAGGCCACCTACGATGATCCAACTTTGGGATCCTGAACAAAGGCTTAGTTTCCAAACCCCCAGTCGACCTGTGATGGGATCAAAGGCCTTACGGCGGGGTTAGGAGAATTCACTGGGTCGAGGCTAGGGCTGGGCGCAGACCTGAGCCAAGTAGGGAGCAGGCGAGGTGAGCTGCCCCGCGTCTCTGTTCCCGGAGGGCAGCCCCGCCTGTTGTTTACACCCGCACCACAAGTGTGGGTCTGCTGGTGTAGGGCTCCAGCTTTGTTTACACTCCCACAGGTCTCCCTGGGGCTGGTGGCGGCTGCAGCTGTGTTTGCCTTCACATACCAGAGCAGCTGGAGCAGCCCCCCACCCCTACAGGCTGGAGCCCAGTGGGCGAGCAGAGGGGCCTGCCTCCCACCTGCCCCTCCGGCCCCGGGGGCTCCTGGTGCCGAGGGTGCCCACCCACACCCCAGGGCCCTGCCTCCATTTACCTCTGGCATCCTGCAGTAGGGCTCTGGGCCAGGGGGTGCAGGGGGCTGTGCAGGCAGGGGCCAGACCCCAGGACCCCCACCCCGCCGGGGCCTGAGGCAGTGACCAGCACTGAGTGGCCAGCGGCCGCGACGCTCAGTCTAACATGGCGGTGGCCGGAGGGAGCGGGCGGCCAGCAGCTCAGGTTTCCCCAGCACTTGGGGCTCAAGTGTGCGTGTAGGTGAGACTCTGCGGGGCGGGGGTGCTCACCGGGGCCTGGCCTTCCACCTCCCTGTGTGTGGCCAGGGACACTGGGCCAGGTGGGGGGCCATACCTGGGAGAGCTAGCCTCCAGGCCTCCAAGCTCACCCCAAACCCCCCAAATCTGACTGTGGCCACCCTGCTGTGGAACCAAGAGTGCCCTTCCTTACAGGATGGTACCTTGCCCCAGCATCTGGGCCTTCTTACCGGTGGGGAACCCCTTCTGGTCCAGCCTGGGCCCCTCCTCCAGGAGCCCATCCCTGATCCCCAAAGCGTCCCTGATCCCCAAAGCCCCCCGGGAACCCCTGCTGCAGGCCACCATCTGCCCCAGAAATTCCAGGGGCTGGGGCTGCTGCTCCTCTGTCCTCCAGGGGATCGGCCGGGCAGACACCCAGGTTCTCCAGGACCCCACAGACTGGGCCCTCTCCAAACACAGCTGCAAGCACAGGTGTGTGGCTCTGAGGCGACTCTCAGGTTCGGGCTGTCAGACCACAGGTTCCGAGGCTGGCCAGGGCTGTCGGGGACCCTGGACGTGTAACATGACCACACCTGGTAGGTGGGCGTGGGCCCAAATGGCTGAGGCACCTCACACGGTCACAGAGACCAGACATCCAAACACAGGCGCGCAAACAGGCTCCACAGACCCCTGTGGTGACCCGTGGTGTGAGAGACAGCCCTCCCCGGGGGCTCTTCCCACGCCCTCCACACTGGTTCCAGGCCGAGGTCTCTCAAGGCCCCCAAACAGGAAGCAGGACTAGGGGGCATCCGGGGCCATGAGACCAGACTGAATGCAGTCACTTCCGGTTCGAGACCACACTGGCCATCTCCCTGCCTAGAACCAGGGCAGCCATCTCCCACCACTAATATCTGGCCCACATCCCTCGCATTAGGATCAGGACTCGGCACTGGACCCTCAGGCTGGGGGCTGCAGTGGCCGAAGAATGAGGCCGGTGGCCTGGGGACCCGGAGGGAGGCCCTGGGGGAGGCCCAACGCAGCAGGCTGGGAGGGGGTGCAGGCTGGCCCAGCGCATTGCTCGCATTCCTCGCTCCAGCCTGGCTCAGAGCTCTTCCTGCCGCCTCCCAGCTGGGCCCTTGGGCTTCCAGGGGCTTCCAAGTCCCAGTCCCAAACAGACTGCCCCTGAGCTGGACAAGCGCTCGACTCCCAGCCCTGCCTGTGACCAGTCCAAGGACTGGCATGGGGGTAACTCTTGGAGCCAGGCTCTACACCCCACCATATGGTGACTCACCAGCCCAGGCAGAGAAAGGCCCCCATTGTTGCTCAGGGTCCAGCCTGCTCACACCAGGGTGCCCAGGGTCCCCTCTGCCAAGCCTGGGTGCCAGAGACTTAAGCTGGGTGCTGGTGACCTCACTGCCCACCCCACCCCCAAGCCGCCTGACCTGCACAAGCCCCCGAGACGGGCTCTGTGGAGGGGCTCCCGGGGCCGGGGCGGATGGCACGGCATTCCCAGAGCGGGCCATGGGAGTCGGGACAGAAGCGTCGGGCAGGGCGTCCAGCTGGAGTGGCCTGAGCTCTCGGGCCAGCGCAGCCTGCCACCCCATTTATCCACCTCCCACTGTGGCCCAGGCTCCCCAGGGACGGGTGGGGACACGGGGCTGAGTCACTTTGGGGAACAGGGTGGTGACTGACTCCCCCTCCCTTGCTCAGGCTCCAGCCCGGCGCCCCCTACCAGCCAGGTTTCCGTCCCAAGAAAGGAAGGAAGGAAACTGCTGGGAGGCCCTGCCCTGCTCCCAGGACCCAGGGTTGGGGAGGCCAGGAGGCCAAGGAGGGTACCCTGGCCGCCAAACAAGAGGCAGTCCTGCTGCAGCTTGGGGTGGGGGGCAGGGAACAGGAATCAGAGGCCCCCCAAAGCCTGCCTGTAAGCCCTGCATGCGCTGCAGGACCCTGTCCCTTCACTCCCCCAAAGGCTTCCAGAACTGGGTGTGAGGGGAGGTGCACCTGGGGCCTGTCACACCCCCACGGCTGGCACCGCCCGCTGCCCCATCTCTGATGGTGGTGGGCCCCCATCACCGCCATCAGGATCAGCTGCACTGCAGCTGCAGCCACCCCAGCACAGCCCGAAGCAGGGCTGAGTCACCACTGACAGCTCTGACAGCCCCCCACAGGGAGGGCCCGCCACACCAGCGCCCCCCTCCCAAACCTCCTGCACCCCTGCCCAGAACGGGAGGAAACTGAGGCTGCGAGAGCCAGAGGGGCCCTCCCTCCCTCCCACAGGGCAAACCACCATCTTGGTCCTGCAAGCCGCGCCATCCATCTCTCCCCAGTTCTCCGATCCCACTGCCATTGGGGCCCCACCAGGACAGCCCTGTATACGAGCATCGTCCAGGCAGGCTCCCTGACGGCCCACGGGGGCAGAAGCTAAGCCTGGTTTGTGGAGGTCGAAGAGCCCCCGCCCCTCCTTCCCGTGCTCTGAACTCAGCCAATTACATCACCGCTTGCTGGTTGGGGGGGTGGAAACCGAGAGACCCTGTCCTCAGGGACTCCCGTGATCTGGAGCCCCATCCCCAGGCCAGCCCCCACCACGGAGGGACCTACCAGACGGGCCCCACTTTGTTCCTCTAAAAATACACCCAGCGGAAGACCCCTCCTAGGGCTTCCTGCAGCCCCCAGAGCCTGAAATAGTGGAGGGGGAAGGTCCCACCCAAGGACAAGGTGCCTCCCCATCCTCCAGATAAGGCCCGAGGGCAGCTTTTTCCACAGGAAGGTGAACTCAGCCATTTGTGTCTAAGTCAATGGACAAACGCCCAGGGCGCTTCCTCCTGGGGGTGAGGTACCCTGGGAAGGAGGGAGGCTCCAGCTCTTAGGTGGTGGGGAGCTCAGCCAGCACGCTGTCCCAGGGCTCCCCTGAAACCACAAACCTAACCCTTAAACCCCTACTGTGGCCTTCAGTGGCTCCGGGGCAAAGTCCAGATTCCAGGACTTGGCACTGTGGCCCTAACCAACCCCCAGCCTGCCCTCGAGCCACAGAGAACAAAAAGGGTGGCAGGGGCTCATGCCCACGACTGTGCCCAGGCTCCCGCCTTCCCCCCCACTGGGAATGCCCCTCCCCCCAGGGGAAGCCCGAAGCCCCCCAGCACCCAGGTCACAGGCCCAGAAGCTTGCCAGGGAGACAGCCAGGCAACGGCAGGTGTCAGGGCCCCCTGGACACCCAGAAACTGCCCTAGGCCAGTGGTTCTCAAAATGGGGTCTGGGGAACCCTTTGGCTTAAATCCTCCTTTAAGAGTTTTTTTTTTTTCCTTTTAAAAACAAAAGGAGGTAGCAGGACATGAAAGAGAGCTCTATGTGCTGCCCCAACAGGGCCACCCCCGCCAGGCCTGGCTACCCAGCGAGAGGCAGAACTGGGCTGCCCCCACACCTCCCCCCCAGCTCCTTCCCAGCTGACTTTTCCAATTCGAAGGGGGCAGCGAGCAGGGGCAGGTGGCCCAGCCCCCACAGACCACCACTGAGCTGAGGACCCCGCCTGGAGAGTCTTCTCAGCCCTACAGAGGAGGGCCAGCCCCCTCCACAGCCGTCATAGCACAAGCAGACTCCTCATATGGACGGACAGAGAGACAGACACCTAACACAGGCACAGAGCTGAGCATGCTCAGTCCTGGGACACCCTAGCAGCCCGGCCCCAGGTCCCTCAGCCCCCAGGCCAGGGACGGGGCGGCTTGTCAAAGTGACCTGTCCTTCTTGGGACAGCAGCTCTGATGAGCAGCCCAGGGGAGAGGGCCTGAACGGGGGCGGGGACCGCAACGGCTGAGAGCACGGGCTGAGGGCAGAAAGGGTGGCTCCAAGTAGCCAAGCGGGTCGTCAGCAGGGGCGGAGAAGGGGCCCGGAGGGCAGCGGAGGACGAGATCGTGGTGTGGATGCAGCCAGGGTGGTCGCTGTGAGCAGAGCCCGCCGTACCTCCTGGGCGGCCTCGGAGCTGAGGCTGCCCGCTCGCGCCCAGTCTGGCTTCGGCTCCCAGGGGTCGTGGGCCGGTGGCAGCCCTCGCCAGGCCATCTCCTCGGTGCAGGTCAGCTGCCGCCGGCGGAGCTCCTCGTCCGTCTCCTTGTCCACCACCAGCAGGCGCGTCTGCCCCTCCACGGCCTTGATCCTCTGCACCACCTGGGGTAGGCGGGTGTGGGACCGGGTCACGGCCGGCACTGCAGGCAGCACAAGGGCAGCGGCCCCACCCCGGGCTGGCCCAGGGCGGCAGGCAGGCCACGAGCCCAGGCAGCGGTGGGCGGCTGGACCGAGAGGCCCGCCGGCCCCACCCCCCACCCCCAGCTCCAGCAGTTGCCTCCCTCTTCTCCCGGGGCTGCAGGCATCAGGGCCCAGGCTGCAAGGGCCCGGGAAGTGACAACGACCGTGTTCAGCTGGGCCTCAGGTTTTCAGTCTACGGGTGTGTGCATGTGTATGGCCTGCGGCCTGCAGCCTTCTAGGTGTCTCTAGGTCTGGGTTTGAAGGGGAGACGTGACTCCCTGGGTCCCAGGCTCGGGGTCTCTGCCTATCTCTGTCTTCCCAGGAGTGGAACACAGTCTAAACTTCCGCCTCTAGGCCTTCTGTTCTCTTCCAGACCCCGACCTTGAACCTGTTCCTGCTAGACCTGCAGGGAGACCACCTGGGGTCCTGTGGCAAGGCGCCTACTCAGGTGCACACCCACAACCCAGAAAGCGGGATTCAGAGGCTGTAGGCAGATGTGGGCAGGGGTAGGTGTGGTTACACGGTGTCTGTGACGTGTCTAGAGCATGTGCAAGGCCATACCTGCCAGTGTGTGCCTGCAGGAGGGCAGTGCCCACTGGGCATTGGTGTAGGGAGGGCAACACCCAACCCCTCCCCAAGGCCTTGGGAAGGACCGGTGGGGCCCAGTAGATGCTCTCAAAAGAGGAGGGTCTGAACTGGGCCTGTCTTTGCCCCAGCCCTCCTTTACACCTGTCTCTCCCCATCACCCCGAGTCACAGGAACCCTGGACCCTGATGTTTCCTGACTGTGGGACACAGACGAGTCACCCAGTATCTCCAAGCATCAGTTTTCTCATCTGTAAAATGGGAACCGGAACTGTACCTTCCCCCTGCCAAGACAGTAGGAAGGTCTCACAGGGTCCTGTGTGTGAGGCTCCTAGAGACGAGCACCCCGGGAGGCCTGGGACACGCTCTTGGGGCAAAGGTGGCGACAACGATTAAACAGAGGCCAGGCCCTCCCCATGGCCTGTCCGTCTAAGCTCTCGGCTCTGACCCTCACCCTCCTTGAGCAAACAGTCCATCCAGCTGACACTCTGAGTAAATGACAGAAGGACAGCTGACAGGGGGAAACACAAAACCTCCAAGGATGTAAGCAAAGGGCAGCCCCCAGCCCAACCAAGAGCCATTTTATGACTCTCAAGGCCCAGGGCTGGTCCTGCAAAAGGTGGGGTGAGGGACACAGAAGACCCTAAGTAGAAGCAGTAGAAGACTGGTCTCGAGCCATGTGAGTCCCTGGTCAGTGGGAGATGGACACCCCCTGGGGGTTAGAACCTACAGAGAACCTCCTTCTGGCCTTTATCTTCCGCTGCAAGAGGCAGGGGGCTGCGACCTGTGATCCCAGCCAGGCCGCCCAGCAGCCTCTGAGGACAGGAATGTGTTACCACAGCTCCCACAGCGGCAACTCCCACCAGGATCCAGACACCCTGGGCCAGGACACACACTAGTACACCAGGCTGCAGACATGCACAGAAGGATACACACAACCCGGCCGGCAGACACACAGCCGGGACACACATACACGCGGCCACACACACACAACCCAGTTCACACACCTCCAGGTAGGCAGACCTGTACACACACACACACACACACATCTAGGGGTGCAAACCTATATACTCACATGCACACAGTCCAGCACACACACTCACTCAACTGATGCACACACACACAGGTGTGCCCTCGAGGTGAAATCCACGGCAGGTGCACTCGAGGGCCCTGCACATTCACACACGCACATATATACACGCTGGTAGAAAAGCACCGGGGTCCCCAGGCTCACGGAGACCCCCGAGGTGCCAGCTCCTCCACACACTGCCCTGCGCCGGAACAAGACCAAGAGCGAAGAGCGAGGGCTGAGACCCGGAGGAGCCGCAGTGCGGGCCCCTCCCTTGCCAGGATCCACCCCCCTCGGTGCAGGACCGACCCGGGTGGAGGAGGCGCGGAAGGAGGCCGGCTGCCGCGGCCTCGGGGGCCATGTCCCCCACCTCTCCACGGGAGCCCACAGAGGCCCTTGTGTGATCCCCTCCTGCCTCGAAGAAGGGACGGAGGCCTGGGCGCAGGCAGCGCCGACCCGGGTGGTCACCGGCGCGCGGGGCAGGGACGCGCGCTGGGGCTGCGGGGTTGGGGGCGCGCGGCGGGTCTGCGGGCCGGCGGGCCGGTGGCGGAGCGCAGACACCCACCTGGTGGTGCGTCTCGCCCTCCACGTTGACGCCGTTGACCTCGACCAGCCGGTCCCCGGCGCGCAGCGCGGCCGCCTCGGCCGGGGAACCGGGCTCCACGCGCCGGATGAACTGCCCGCGGCGGCCCTTCTCCCCGTGCAGGTGGAAGCCGTAGCCGTGCTCGCCGCGCACCAGGCGGCACAAGCGCGGCCGCAGCGGCTCCGGTGCGGCCATGGCGCCCGCTGCCCACCGGCCGGCCAAGGGCTGGCCACGGCGCTCACGCCCGTCGCAGGGCGGGCAGGGGCGCGGGGGCGGCGCAGAGGCGGCGGCGTCGCTGAGGACCCGGTGGCGGCCTCGGAGGCTCCAGCTCGGCTCGGCTCCCGTCGCCTCCGGTTCGGGCTCGGGCTCTGGCTGCGGCACCGCCCCCGCGCCCGCCCCTTCTCCGCCCCCTCCGCCCTGCCGCCCCCGCCCCGGGTCCAAGCTACCCTGGCCATTCCCCTGCCTCGGGCCCCGCCAAACCAGGGAGTCCGGGAGGGACACTGCAGGGCCAGGGCACCCCCCGAATCACCACGACCCCTATGTCTAGCCCCCATTCTGGGCAGCTTCCTTAGCGCCAGTGCCTTTGCTTCCTATGCCAGTAACACTGGGCGAGTGCTGAGTTGCTTCAGTCGTGTCCAACTCTTTGCGACCCCGTGGACTGTAGTCCGCCAGGCTTCTCTGTCCATGGGATTCCCCAGGCAAGAATACTGGAGTGAATTGCCATTTCCTTCTCCAGGGGATCTTCCCGACCCAGGGATCGAACCCGTATCTCATGTCTGCTGCATTGGCGGGTGGGTTCTTTACCACTAGTACCACGCACCTACTAAATGAACAGCACAAGAATGGAGGCAGGCCCTGGAGGTGGGAGAAGGGCCAGATAAACGGTCCTTAGGCTGAAGGACCCCCACCCAGGGGCCACAGGGTAAGAACAAGGGCCATGGCTCTGCCCACCCTCCTCGGGAAGCCCCCTCCCTTCTCCCATGCCCCGTTCCTCTATCAGGATCCCTCCCGTACCCATCACCAAGTGCCAGGATGGTCCTGGAGGCAAAAAGAGGGGATTGAAACTGACCAGGCAGCGGCCCCTCCCTATATCCTGGAGGCCAGGCTGAGTGACTTCCTGGCCCTCCCCAGGAGTGTCCGTGCCCATCTGTGCCGTGCTGGACCAGTAAACATTCCCCCTACCAGCCCCTCCCTCTACCAGGACCCTCACTCCTGTCCCTGCCCACCCCAGGCCCGGTGGGTGACTGCAAAGGGTGAAGGAATGACATGCACTTGTCTGGCTGGAAGGAAAGGGTCTTTGCCCCCTTCCTCTAGACCTGGGATGAAATGCGCTGATGGCTTGGGTGCCAGCTAGACCCTCCTGTCCCCGAGCCCGTCCTCCCCTCCCCTCCCTCCACCTCCCCCAGAATGAATGCCCCCTTCTCCCAACCTATGGACAACTGCTTATTCTTCATGTGTCTCTCTGAGTACATGCTACCCGGAACAACCCTCGAGGGCTCAGGCCATTTTACAGGAAACAGGTCTGGAGAAGGAAGAGACCCATGCAGGGTTCGGGGATGGGGGGTGCAATTCCAAGCCCACAGTCTTCAGTTTTCTCAGTCACCCATACAGGAAGCCAGCTGAGCTGCAGGCTCACCCTCAACCTGCCCCTTCCAGCCCTGCTTGGCCCCCTGAACCTACCTGGTCCCCAGGTGTCAGGCACAACCAGCCCAGACAGTTCCCCATGAGGGCACAAGCAGGCTCGCTCAGGCCCAGTCCTTGCCTCTCCTTCTTCCCTCACCAGTGCCTTCAGCCTGGGCTCCTCGCCTTGGCTAAGCACGGCCCGCCGCTAGGCAGCCTCCTGGGCCACAGCCCCTTGGGTGTCCACACCCGAGCTGCTGCCCCTAAAAGCCACTTAGGCTGCAACAGCAAGGCTGCTCCCCCACCCCCACCTCTGAGTTCCTCGCTTATGCTGCTGTAAGCTCCTGCCTGACTAGCCACCTCCATCTGTCCATCTGTTTGTCCACAGTCTGCCTGTCTGGCCTTTGACTGGCCTCCCTGGACCCAACCTGGTAGGTACCACGGTGCCTGGAGTCTGTGAGGATGAGTATGGACAGTGGGGGTCCACGATATACCACCCCACCCTATAGCAACCCAGGACCTGCCAGGTATGCTCTGAGGCCATACCATAGTCGAGGGAGGTGGCTGGATTGGAGACCCCCCAGACCAAGGGGTAGGGAAGGTAGGACTTCCTGGTCCCTTGGGTCAGGATGCTTGGAGACCTCTTCCTCTTCTATAGAGCAGACGCTCTCTGATCAACCTGCAGCCTAGGACTCAGCCTGTGAGTGAAGATGGATGGGGACAGAGCACCCCTGGAGGGTTGAATAAGCAGGGGATGTGCTCACAGCCAGGGGCCAGGAACACTGCCTCCCAGAATCACAAAGCCGGCCCCAAAGCTAAAGAAAAGCCAAGGAAGTACCAAGAAAAGTTAACAGAGTAACAAAGCCGACATCAGAACTGGCAGCAAAGTGAGTGGGTAGCAGCTTCAGAATAAATGCAGCAGCTACTACCTGCAGGGGCTTCCCGGGTGGCTCTAGTGGTAAAGGATCCGCCTGCCAATGCAGGAGACACAAGAGACTTATGTTGGATCCCTGGGTTGGGAAGATTCCCTGGGGAAGGAAATGGCAACCCACTCCAGTATTCTTCCTTGGGAAATCCCATGGACAGAAGAGCCTGACAGGCTACATTCCTTGGTTTCGCCAAAAGCTAGACATGACTGAGCATGCACGCGTGCATGCGTACACACACACACACACTACCTGCAGGGACCAACTCAGAAGGGGGAGCAGGAAGGAGTGAGAGGGACAGGGAAGGTGAAAATGGTTCTGAGCAGCTCTCTGGAACTCTCCCAGGCCTCTTCCTTTAGCCTCTCTCTGCGGGAGTGTGAGACGAGAGAGGCCAGGCCGCCAGGGAAAGGGAGAAGCCTGGGAGGTGGCCTGGAAGCGTGCCCTGAGGTGTTTGGGCTGGAAGCTGTGTCGCTGGGGCCGGGCTGGGGCTGGGGCTGGGGTGGTGAGCCGGAGGGGCGGGCAGGCAGTCAGGTGCAGCTGAGCAGAGGTCTGGGTCATGCCCACCCCCTCACGCTGGTGCACTCACCCACTTGTGCCATCTAGGCACGCTGGGGTGCGACAGAGGGACAGGAGGTACGTCAGACCTTCCAGTCCCTCTCTCCCCTGATCGACCTGGGCTGGGACTGTCCTGTGCTCCTGTTTCGGGGGAAAGGGTTCCCTCTGACCTCTGAACCTACCTCCCTGCGGAGATGGGGCAGAGACTCTGGGGCGTGCCTGTGGGCAGAGGCCTTGTCACTGCCAGAGGGGAGGGCTGGGGGTATGTGGGGGGTGGGGGCCGTCATTAGTCTGACGCCCGGCTAATGGGCCTGCGCTTCTCGGGCCGGCGCGGCCTCCCTAATGGGCATTAAGGGCCTCGCGGGATGACCAGGCCTCGCTCACAACCCCTTCCTTCAGCCTTCGCCAGGCCTCTCTTCAGAGCCCCAGAGGGGAGCCGGAGGGACCAGCGCAACGGGAAGAGATGAGAACAGGAGGTCCGGGGCGGAGAAGGAGAGAACCGAGAGGTCGGAGGACCGATGAGGTCCGAGGCGTCCAAAATCCTCGGCGGGGGACGCCCCGGAGGCCTGCCTAGCCTACCCGGTTCTCTTCCCGCCCACCATCCGCCCCAGCCCCGCCCATCCCCCGCCCCAGCCCCGCCTGTCGCCGGAGGCTCGGACCGCGCCTGCAGCCCAGGAGAGCAGCCGCACAGCGCCTCCTGCCGGCCCTGTGTAGGATTGCAGCGTCCAGGGAGCTGCCCAAGGTCCCACCCTTCTGGCTCTGACGGCTCCAGCCTTGCCGGATGGGAGATTCGGGTGAGGCCCGCGCCCTAGCGCTGTGAGCACTGCTGGAGCATATGGCCGCCCTGGGGATGGTAGACAGAGAAGGTGGGCCTCTGCCGAGCTCCCCATGGGCTCTGCTTGGGCGTCTTCTCCAGGCAACATGAAATCTAGCCCCTCACTGAGTGACCCAAACATTCACAGGCCACTTGGCGTCAGGCCCTGGTGAGCACCAGGGAGGCATCGCTGAGACCCAGGGAAGCAGATTTGTGTACCTTAGCGAGGGGACGTGCAGGGCTGGGGCAGCCCCCAGGAGAGGCATATAACCTGGCCTGGGGCCCTGGAGTGCTCAGGCAGAGGGGGCCACAGGGCTGCTCTGAAATCTTCCAGGAGTTCCTGCAGACTGTGTGTGTGGGGGCGGGGGAGAGGAATGAGAGGAGAACAGGGCCCGGCCTCAGAGTAGGAATTCCGTTTCATGAGTGGTGGGAGCCCTTAAGGTGTACTGCGCTGGAGGTAACAAGGTCAGGACACCCATGTTCAGTGAGGAGCAGGGACAAGAACTTTGGGGGGGTGGGGGAGTAGGTTGACCTGAGTGGTCTGCGACTTCCCCCAGTGCAGATCCTAGATGGAAAAAAAGAAACTGAGCGGACTCAGGGAGCCATAAGAATTGGAAGGGTGGAATCAAACAGAGTACTACACTAGCAGGCCATGTGGGAGAAAGGTGCACCCAGGAGATGAGAGGCTTTTGCCAGTTGGGGAGATACCCCCAGAAGGTGCTTCCTAAGGCCAGGGTAGAGGGGGTAGCATGGGGGCTGGCTCCACGTGGGCCTTCCAAAGCCAAGAGCTAGACAGACCAGAGGCCACCCTTCCTCCTGTCCTTGCTGGGTGCCCCAAGGTCTGCCTTGCCACACAGCCAAGCAAGGATTCCAAGGGCAGCCAGACAGCACTGGCACAGTGACCAAGCACTCCAAGGTCGAGGACAGTTGTGGGACTCCAGGCTCATATTGAAGAGGGTTGAAGGGGGAGCAGAAGGGTGGAGTGAGGGGACCACTGGCAAGGGACCCAGATGGAGGGAGGCCCTTGCAAGATGGCAGAACACATTTATACGGGGGACTGGGGACAATAACTGGAAATGCAGAAGGGGATCAGCAGTTGAGGGGCCTCTGAGGATGCAAGGGGGTGTCAGGTGGAGGTCCTTCCTTCCTAGGAAGAGAGCATGGCCGTGGCAAGGGGGCCAAGGGGTCCCCACTTCCTCTCTGGCAGCCCTTGGCTGAGGGGAGGGAGGGGTTCCAAAGAGATCCAGGTTTCAAATGAACGCTGGGAGGTGGGGGATGGGCCGCCAGGTCTTAAGGTACTGCTCCCTTGGGGAAGACGTTCTCCCCAGGCTGGCCAGGGGGCACAGTGAGGAGACTCCCTGTGGGGCTCCTGGGAGGCTGGGGTGGGGGCTGCTGCTCTCCTCCTGCACACGTTGATGTGGCAGCCGGACACCCCCACCCCCACCGTGAGATACCCCTCCCCTCCCTGGGGACCCTGGTTTGATGACCCCACCCCCTACAAGGAGGGGCAGCAATGGCAGAAAAGGGAGAAGGGGACCCAGCCCCCAGCAGTGTCTCTGCCTCTGTGCCCCGCTTCTGCCCCGCAAGGACAAGCAGATCTCGGCTGGATTGGAGCAGAGAGGGCGGAGCAGGGGTGGGGCGGGAGGAGGCGCGGGGTCGGGGGGTGGTGGGAACGCGTCCCCCGGCAGGCCGGCGGGCGGGAGGGCTCCTGACATTTGCCAGGGCGTGGGCGCGGCAGTTTGCGCCTCGGAGCCAGATGACAAAGTACACAACTCGGAGGAAAGGGGTCACACGCGGGGGCGCGGCAACTAGGCGAGTTTTATTGAACAGACGGCCGGCCTGTTGGCCGAAGACACTCGGTCTGGGTCAGGCGCGGGGGCGCTAGCAGGGGCGGCTATCAGGACTGCTTAGGGGCGAGGCGGGGGCTGGCGAAGGCGGTTCCCTGCGCAGACCGTGGCTGAGCCGGAGACTCTCCGAAGGCTCTAGAAAGAACAGAGAGGCCCGTGGGGAGAGGGCCGTGCGCTCTCCACTACCGCTCCCCCGACTCCCCGGGCTGGAAGCGTAGACACTGCTCCAGGAGAGCCTTCCCCGGAGTCGGGGATAGAAAGGTCGTTGGGTGCCCTACGGGCAGGCAGACAGCACGGCTCAGATCTCCCGAGACCCCCCCACCCCCTCGTCTGCTGGCGTCCTGTCCCCTTCCTCTCCCCGCGTACCTGGCCTGCTCCGCCAAGATCCAGGAGTAGGCGCCCGGCCGCCACTCGGGTTGGCGCGCGGACTCCGGGGCGCGCAGGTTGCGAGGCGCACTGACCCGGAGCCCGGCCCCGGAGCTTCTGCGTCGCGCCTCCCACGGTCTCTGAGCTCCGGAGGGAAGCAGCAGAGCATCGAGGGCCGCGGGCCCCGGAGAGAGGGTGCTTCTGGCAGAGGGCCCCTGGGGCAGCGCGCCCAGGCCCAAGGTGTCCCAGGTGAGGGGCCCGGCCGCGCGGCGCCACATGTAGGGCGAGCGGCGCAGCCCCATGAGCAGGCCGGCCGCGCGGCCCACCGTGTGGTAGCGGGGGCTCGCCACGTGCTTGTACCAGGCGCCGGCGGACGGCGGTAGCAGCAGCAGCCACAGCAGGGCGAGCAGCCGGCGGCTGGCGGTGGCCCCCCGCCCCGGGCCCCGCACCCCTGTGCCCCGCGCCAGGGTGCTCACGTCGACGTCCGCCCGGAGGCGCGGACCAGGCACTGGCTCCGTCGGGTCTGCGCGCGCCGCGTGGAGAAGCCGGAGTGCGGGAGCTGCAGGCGGGGAGTTGGGCCCCGCGGGTCTGGCTATAACTGCTCGGCGGCCCCGCCCCTGCTCACCCCCGCGGTACCTGCCTGGCTCCCTAAAGGGAGGGGGCGGGATGAAGGGAGAAGAGGAGCCCAGGCCGCGCCGCAGGACGTGGGCTCCTGAAGCACCCTGGCTGAGTGGGTTTTTTCCTGGAATTCATCTCCTCCCCGGTCTGGGGGCTCCCCTCCTCCCCTGTCTCGCGCCCCTTTTCCTCTGTCCCCAAGGAGAGGAGCTGCCAGGCGCAGGGATGGGGACAGGAAGGTGTGGCACACGCAGATCAGACTGGGGGGCCAGCAGCGCCCCAGGGGGCAAAGCAGGAGAGCTGACTGGTGGGGGCCCTCTGCGCCACCAAGACCCCTCTGCCTGCCTCCTCCCCTGACAGCTGTTCCTTATCCTCCCCTGTGTGTGCTCAGGTGTGTGCAACTCTTTGAGACCCCATGCGCCATAGCCCACCAGGCTCCTCCATCCATGGGGATTCTCCAGGCGAGAATACTGGAGTGGATTGCCATGCCGTCTTCCAGGGGAACTTCCTGACCCAAGGATCGAAACTGTGTCCCTTATGTCTCCTGCATTGGCAGGCAGGCTTTTTACTACCAGAGCCACCTAGGAAGCCCTCACCTAACACAGTTCAAGTCTGTGCCCACACCCTCTTCTCTGCTCCCTAACCCCTAGCTTCTCCCCACCAACCTACTTCCCAGCTGCTGCTAGGTGGTGGATGCTTGCAGCCACAAGTTTAGTTAGGAGACAGTGGTTAGGATTAGGCTCCCAGAATAAAGAGTCAGTCCCTCTTACCCCCAGCCCCTGCCCTGGGCAAGATAAGGCTCTGCAGACCTCCAGCCTCCTCTTTGACTGAACGTGAGAGTCACTCAGTCTGTCTGACTCTTTGCAAGCCCATGGACTATATAGTCCATGGAATTCTCCAGACCAGAATACTGGACTGGGTAGCCTTTTCCTTCTCCAGGGGATCTTCCCAACCCAGGGATCCAACCCAAGTCTCCCATATTGCAGGCGAATTCTTTACCAGCTCAGCCACAAGGGAAGCCCGACAATACTGGAGTGGGTAGCCTATCCCTTCTCCAGTGGATCTTCCCAACCCAGAAATCGAACCTGGGTCTCTTGCATTGCAGGTGAATTCTTTACCAACTGAGCTATTAGGGAAGCCCTCCTCTTTGTCTGTGATCCCCTAAAATCATGTTTTCTGGCCAGACCAGTCTCAATTCTTTTGCTTTACCCAACAACCCACGAGTTGGCCCATTTCTGTGCTTCTGTGCCTGGGACGGACACCCTGGCCTTTTCAATCTATGACCAAACTCCTACTCATCTTTCAGGATCCTGCTTAAATAGTCCCTATCTGAATACTCTACTGGAGTATCCCTCTCTGCCTGCCTGGGGTTAACAGCCTCTTTCAAGATGTCAGGGCCTGACCCATTCTTGCCTGAGCCCTAAGCCAGGGAGGATTCAGCCGTCAAAATAATCAGACCTCATCCCCCCACACCCCACCAGCAACCACACCACTCACGGGGTACCTTCTAAGTTCCAGACACCAGGCATCCTGAATTATCATATTCTGATCTCCAAACAATGCCACGTGTATGCGTGGTAAGTTGCTTCAGTCGTGTCCAACTCTTTGCCACCCTATGGACTATAGCCTGCCAGGCTCCTCTGTCCATGGGATTCTCCAGAAAAGAATACTGGAGTGGGTTGCCGTGCCCTCCTCCAGGGGATCTTCCTGACCCAGGGATTGAACCTGCATCTCTTACATCTCCTGCATTGGCAGGAGGGTTCTTTACCACTGACACCACCTGGGAGATTCCCAAACAATGCCACAAGGTGGGACAATTATTGATTCCATCTACCAAAGAGGAAGCTAAGGCCTGGGGGAAATTAACTTGCTCCAGTCACCTGGGTAAGCACTGGGGACAGAGTGGGGTCCAACCTAGACCCCCAGCCTGAGAGTTCCAGTTTGAGGACCCCAGCTACAGTGCTTAATGGAAGCCTCCCCTCTCCCTCTGCCTGTCTCTTCAGCAAGAAGGAGGGGCGAATCCGGGGCAGGAGGGGGGCACAGTCTGGATCTGTCCTTCTTCTCAGACCTGCACGTTGGGAGAGGCCCAGAGGGGCTCAGAGGTGCCAAGGAAGGCCCCTGGTTTTGAGGCAGGAGGGGCAGAAAGGTCTGGTGATCCCCTGGGATCTGGAAGCCGTCGGCTCGCCCCAAAAAGGCCCTGTGGAGCAGCTGAGAAACGTTCCCTGGAGCTCAGTGCCCCAGGCTGGACGCTGGTGGGTGTGGGGGGAGGCACTCCTGCCTCAGTTTCCTCATTGGTAAACAGTAATGGTAGCCTCCTGACCAGCTTGCTGTGAGCACTAAACATCCAGGCCAATGGGACTTCCCTGGCCGTCCAGTGATTGAGACTCTGCAGGGGGCATGGGTTTGATCCCTGGTCTGCGAAGTAAGATCCTGAATGCCGTGTGGCATGGCCAAAATTTTTTTTAAAAATCCAGGCTGGGTCTCGACACGGTATCTGGCATGCAGTAACCAGTAAAGTCGCTCAGTTGTGTCCGACTCTTTGCGACCCCACGGACTGTAGCCTATCAGGCTCTTCCATCCATGGGATTTTCCAGGCAAGAGTACTGGAGTGGGTTGCCATTTTCCTCTCCAGGGGATCTTCCTGACCCAGGGATCGAACCCAGGTCTCCTGTATTGCAGGCAGACACTTTACCGTCTGAGTCACCAGGGAAGGTAAATGGTGAGGCTAACATCTGTTACTGTTGCTGTGCCAGCAGCTGCCTAGTCCCCGAACCTGTCAGAGAAGATGCTTTGACGGAGGGGTGATGGCGCAGGGATCAGGCAGGGCGGGGGTACAGAGGGAGCCGCCTGCGTGCCTGGAGGGGCCTGGAGGAGCACAGGGACTGGTGGGCCGAGTAGAAAGCTGCCCCTTCCACCCACCACTGCCTCTCTCTCCTGGGGCCCCTTGGCCTCAAGAGCTGCCTGGAGTGTGCGGTTGGCGGGCAGCGCAGCACGACGCAAGGGTCCCCTGGCACTGCCGCCCACTCCCTGCTGAGAGGAGGCAGGGGACTGCGGGCAGTGGGCAGGAAGCGTCTGCAGGCAGAACGTCATCGATGTGAAAGCTGATCAATCGTGGTCGATGCGGTAATGGAGGTTTCTGCGCAGTTAGAAAATTTAAGACAGCTACAGTTAGCAGAGTGGATAAATCTGAAAATGCCATATTGACCTGACCAAAAAAAAAAAAAAAACCCGTGCACAACGGAATGTTCAGTGTCTGAAGTTTAAATACCAGCGATCCTTCCGGCTGGCTTATGACTGTGAACTAGAGGGAAGGAAAAATGTCCATGTGCAGGTGAGAGGTGGAGGGCCAGTTGGGATAGAGTCGGTGGCTGCCTGTCAGGTGGAGGTGTGCGGAAGGCAGGCAGGGATGGAGCCCAGGGCGGGGGAGGAAGAAGAGCACCGAATAGCTTCATGGTCCCTGGGGGCCCCCAGTTTGGGGTGCTCAGGATGAAGGTCTCTGTGCCCTGCCCAGCACTGAGCCCAGGGGCCCAGGGACAAAGGGCTCTGCCAGACCCCCAGCCCCCAGAAGTCTGGAGCCAAAAGTGTGTTGCCAGAGGAGGCAGTGGCCCTAATGATCCATGAGAGCTGCCTGGTCTTTCTGGGGCTCACTGCACCTTCCATCCACACACAGACCCTTCTAGAAGCTGGATGACCATGGATGCTATTTGCACATCACCTCCCCTGACACTGGACCAAGCCCTCCAGGGGGCTGGGATCATGTCTGCTTCATACTCCCCCTTCCAGGCACAGCACCTGCCTCCTCCCCCAACAGGAACCCCATCCTAATGACACAGCAAATAAGAAAACCTCTCCATTTCATCATTTAAAATGATTATGTTTTATTAAGTCTTCCCTGGTGGCTCAGAGGGTAAAGCATCTGCTTGTAATGCGGGAGACCTGGGTTCCATCCCTGGGTCGGGAAGATCCCTTGGAGAAGGAAAAGGCATGTTTTATTAAGATTGTACATGGGCACGCGTGCTAAGTCTCTTCAGTCGTGTCTGACTCTGTGCAACCTTATGGACTGCAGCCTGCCAGGCCTCTCTGTCCATGGGTTTCTCCAGGCAAGAATACTCGAGTGGGTTGCCATTTCCTTCTCCAAGGGATCTTCCACACTCAGGGATTGAACTCGGGTCTCTTACATCTACCTGCATTGGCAGGCGCTTTAGCACTAGCACCACCATACATTTTAAGTCAAATGCTAGTATAAGGGGCACAGTAAGTGGCCTCTCTTCCACCCCGTCACATCAGCATCCTGCCCTCCAGGGGCAATGACTTCCAACTCTTTCAGCTATTTCTCCTAGTATTTGCCTCCATATTTTGAAATCACGAACAATTGCTATTCTAAAAACAAGTGGTCTTTTTTTTTGGCCATGCCACATATCATATGGGAGCTTAGTTCCCCCACCAGGAATTGAACCCACATCCCATGCAGTGGAAGCATGGAGTCTTAACCACTGAACCACCAGGGCAGTCCCTGGGTGGTCTTTTCTGTTCTGGCTGTGCTGGGTCTTCGTGGCTTTCTCCACTTGCAGCAGTTGGGGGCTACTCTTCATTGCAGTGCACCGGCTTCTGGTTGTGGAGCACAGGCTCTAGGTGCATGGGCTTCGTAGTCATGGCATCTGGGCTTAGTTGCCCCGGGGCATGTGGAATCTTCCTAGGCCAAAGGACGAAGCTGTGTCCCCCACACCCTGCATTGGCAGGCAGATTCTTAACTCCAGACCAAAGGGTGGTCTTTTTAAGGAGGTAGCATATTCAAAAGCAGAGACGTTACTTTGCCAACAAAGGTCCATCTAGCCAAGGCTATGGTTTTTCCTGTGGTCATGTATGGATGTGAGAGTTGGACTGTGAAGAAGGCTGAGCACCAAAGAATTGATGCTTTTGAACTGTGGTGTTGGAGAAGACTCCTGAGAGTCCCTTGGACTGCAAGGAGATCCAACCAGTCCATTCTGAAGGAGATCAGCCCTGGGATTTCTTTGGAAGCAATGATGCTAAAGCTGAAACTCCAGTACTTTGGCCACCTCATGCGAAGAGTTGACTCATTGGAAAAGACTCTGATGCTGGGAGAGATTGGGGGCAGGAGGAGAAGGGCACGACAGAGGATGAGATGGCTGGATGGCATCACTGACTGGATGGATGTGAGTCTCAGTGAACTCCGGGAGTTGGTGTTGGACAGGGAGGCCTGGCATGCTGCAATTCATGGGGTCGCAGAGTCGGACACGACTGAGCGACTGATCTGATCTGATGCTTTGAGTAAAGTATGCACATCTTAACTGCATTTGTTACATATGCCTACATCTATGTGCCCAGAGACCAGATCAAGGTAGAAAGGATTTTAGTGCCCTAGGGCGCTCCTTTCAGGCTTCCCTAATGAATCAGTTGGTAAAGAATTCGCCTGCAATGCAGTACACCCGGGTTCAATCCCTGGGTCAGGAAGATCCCCTGGAGAAGGAGATGGCAACCCACACTAGTATTCTTGCCTGGGAAATCCCACGGGCAAAGGAGCCTGGTGGACTACAGTCCACGGGGACTACAGTCCACAACTGAGTGACTAAACCACCACCACCAGGGGGCTCCCTTTACTCCTAGACAGAAGTCCCCAGCGGAATTCATCAGCATTTTCTCAACCTCAGCATAGTTGGCATTTGTGAGGCTGTCCTGGGCCCCGAAGGATGGGGAGCAGCATCTGTGACTGTGTAGGCAGCAAAAGAGCCCTTCCCCAAAGATGTCTGTGCCCTAATGCCTGGAGGCTGTGACTATTTACATGGTAAAGCAGAATTCAAGTTGCAGATAAAATTGAGGATGCTAGTCAACTGAACTTCATATTGGGTTGGCAAAAAAGTTTCTGTGGGTTTTCCCCATAAGATGTTACAGAAAAACTTGAATGAACTTTTTGACCAACCCAATAGAAGCAAAGCATCCTGAATTATCCAGGTGAGTCCAATGTAATCTCAAGGGTTCCCCAGTGTGGAGGAGAGAGGCAGTCAGAGAAGGAGAGGTGACAATGAAAACAGGCTGGAATGATGCTATTTGTGGAAGGAGGAAGGGCCAGGAGCATGGAAAGCAGGCAGCCCACTGGATGCTGGAACAGTCAAGGAAACAGGAATGCAGCCCGCCTGCACCTTGGTTTTATCCCAATGAGATTCATTTTGAATTCCTGAATTCCAGAACTGTAATATAATAAATATGCATTGTTTGAAGTCACTATGTTTGTGGTAATTTTTTACAGCAGCAATAGGAAACCAAAAAAAAAAAAAAAAGGCTGAGCACCAAAGAACTGACACTTTCAAATTGGCCACGCTTCAGGTGGCCAAAGTACTGGTGCTTCAGCTTCAGCATTAATCTTTCCAATGAGCATTCAGGTTTGATTTCCTTTAGAATTGACTAGTTTGATCTCCTTGCTGTTCAGAGGACTCTAAAGGTTTTTATATATATATAATGAATATATATATATATATAATTATATATATATATAAATATATAATTATATATATATATATAAATGAATATATATATATATATTCCCCCCCCCAAAAGTTTCCTTCTGCTTTCTGGGTTTGCTTGTTTTTGTCCCTGTATCTCACACTGCAGGCTTTCCTCCTGAGTCTGCAGATCGCTGGCTGCCAGTCAGATCCTGACAAGCTGGCTCCTTTCAAAGGGGCGTGGCTTGCTGAGAGGTGAGCTTCATTGCAGGGCAGCTGGGCACCAGGAGCCTTTCAGTCTCTAATGGGGTATAAAGATCTTCTTTCTGAGGTGGTGCATTTCCTCAGTGAACAATCCTCCAGTTTCCCACCAACAGTGAGTGGGAGGAGGACTGGATGGATACAGGGAAGACCCCAGGTGCCCAGTCAATGCACCAACTTCCATGCACTCCTTTTTCAACCCCACCTGCAGTGAACTGCTCTGTGGAGTTCCCCCAAAGGTCTTAAGGATGCTTTGTAAAATGAAAAGCAGTCACCCTCCACCTGCTCTCTGTCATTTCACAATTTGCTTGCGTCTTTCACTCATTGCTGGTCCCTTCTTCTTTGTGCTCATGGAAAGTCTTTTATTCCTTTGCTGTCCTTTTAGTGGGATTTTTTGAGGGTGAGATGACACCTGCCCATGGCCAATCCACCAGGTTTAATTGGTATGATGATCCTTGTTTTGCAAACAAGGAAGCTAAAGGCTCAACAAGTTGACCAAGGTCACCAGCAAATACGTAGTTGGAGTTTCCAGCCCATTTCTGCTTCTACAGTCCAAGCTCATCCTCCCACAACACACTGCCTCTTTTCTGGAAGGGTTCAGATCTGAACCAACCTCCCTTAACAGCAGAAGAGAGGTCCTGAGTGTGCCTGAGGAGGCCCAAAACATACTGCAGAGTCCCAAAGCCCCTGGATTCACTACCCTCAATCAGCAAACCCGTCCTGCTATTTCTCTGCCTCAAGCCCCCAGGCTCAGCTGGGTGAGGTCAACTTGCCCATGAAGAGGTCACGTTCTCTACCTGCCTTTTCTAGTGGGACTGGGGATGTCCACCCCTGGCTCAGAGACAGATGTCACCATATGTTGTCTTTTCCGATAGGGATTGTGTTTGTATGTGCGCACACGTGTGCCCGATGACCAGGCCCCTGTTTGTCCCAAATACAACATAAGATCTGGGTTGGAGAGAGATTTGGGTTCCTAGTAAGGTCACAGTATTTAGCAAATAAAAATATAGGGCTGTCGGTTGAACTTGAATTTCAGAGGAACCATGAATAGCATTTTAGTATTAAGTATTGAAGAGAGAATTCATAGGGCCTGGACTCCATCTTAGGCCTGTTCATGCTGATCATGCTTGGCCACCTCTCCAATGGACTCTGAACTCTGTGTTTAGTGCCTGTGGAAACGACAACAGAAGGATAAGACCCCCTCTGGACAGGCCATAAATTTTTCCTTAGCTATTGGAGTGTAACCTTGGGCTTATTGATTATTGGCCAATTGTTTAACTGCTTGAGCACATAACACGTGAATGATGGGGTTATTGAGATTATATTTACCCTTCCTTTGTTTATATAAGTCTCAAGGAATTTGGAGTGGTGGGTTCAGACAAGAACATATGGGATATAAAGATTTTCACAAATGCTGGTCCGGGTCCTTGGCTAAGAGGAGACTCTGCGTTGGGCCTTCCGGTGTAATAAACTGCACTTCACTATCTGCATTGTCCTTCTGAGTAAATTTGTTTCCCGGAACGCGTGGCTACAACAGTATGATCCATCAATATTTGGGTCATACATTGCTCCCAGAAGAGAGGGCGGGCCCAGGACAGAGGCCTAGGCGGAGAGAAGCCGGATGTTCGCAGCCTGGCGCGGGGACGGCGGCGGGCCTCCAAAGCGGTCGCCTCCACCTAGAGCGCCCCGGGCGAAGTCGCCGCTCTAGCCCGCACCTCGCTGAGGCGGAAGTCGCGCACGCACTTCCGCCGGGCGGGCCCGTTGCTGGGCGGGGCGGTGACGTCGCCCCCGGAAGGGGCGGGCCCGCCGGGAGCCAGGCCGTGCGGTGCGGTGCCGCGCCGGCCGGGAGCGGGCCGGAGCCCGGACCATGGCGGCGGCTGCGGCGGCGGGCCCGGAGGGGCGACTCGCGTCCCAGGAGGCGGCGGCGGCGGCACCCGAGCGGGGCGGCGGGAGTTGCGTACTGTGCTGCGGGGACCTGGAGGCCACGGCGCTGGGCCGCTGCGACCACCCGGTGTGCTACCGCTGCTCCACCAAGATGCGGGTGCTGTGCGAGCAGCGGTACTGCGCCGTGTGCCGCGAGGAGCTGCGCCAGGTGAGCCGCGCCGGCTGGCCGCGTGTCGGGACTCCCGGGCGGGCGCGGCCCGGCGGGACGACGGGGCACCCGGCAGCCGGAAGGGGACTTTGCCTTCCTGGTGTCCGGCCGCAGGCCTGGTGGCGCCGGTTTCCGAACGGGAGGCCCGGCGCGGCCGCCTGTCGGAGGAGGGATCCCCATCGTTGGTCCAGCTGTTGGCCGTCTGGGCGCGGGAGGCAGGCGGTGGTCGAGGTCCCTGTGGGCCCAGAGCCTGCGGGCTTTCCTGCTGATCCCTAGGACTCTTGCCAGGCCGCCGGAAGGGGCACGGTCAGAGCCGGCGCTCCCCGACTCGCTCGGCTTTGGGGATTTATTTCTCAGGGGTTTCCATCCCGGTGAAGGCAGCGGGGAAAGTGGGGACCTTCAGAGGCGACCTGTCCCGGGAGCAGAGGGTCAGTCTGGGCGTTTCCAGCTTAGCCGTGTGTCTGGGTCTCTCTGGGCGACGCTGAGGGAACTCCTGAGACTGGCGTTTTCATCTATTAAGTGACTGTTGTACTCAGACCTGCCACCCAAGGGGAAAGCGAAACCACTGAGGTCTCCTCAGGGTGCCTGGTGGGTGGGGATAAAAGTGTTAGAAGCTTTCATCCTCCTTGCCAGTTTCAGCTGGGGGGGCTCGGCTCCAGAGTGGAGGGGCAGGAGTTTCTGACTGTTCAGGCTTGGAAGTCCCAGTGAGGTCAGAGGGCATCATCCCCCACCCCCCAGCCTCCTCGCAATGCCAGCTGCTGGCTGGGGGCACTTAGCTGGAACTCCCTGGGTTTGCTGTGCTTTGAAATTTGTTTGCTTCCAGAGTTGTGAAACTCTCCTGGTATGTGAATGGAAAGCTTGGGCTGGTGATACCTGTCAGGGAATCTAACTTGCTTCTTCCTACAAGTGATGCAGAAACGACATCCCCTTTTCATTTTTTTAAGTAGACTTTTATGTTAAGGGAGCCAAGCAAATGCTGTAATCCCATGAGCTCTGTGGGTACATATCCTGTATCCTACCTGAAGAAGACACTGGGAGATGCTGTCAGTCTGTGATGGGGTGGAGCTCGACAGACTCGATCTGGGAGAGGTCTAGGGTGCAGGAGCAGTCGGTGAAATTGGATCTGCCTGTGTCTTAGTCAGAAGGCTCCTCCCAGCTACGCCAGAGCCTGCCTTGCAGGCCAGGCTTGCGTGACATGACGTAATTCTTGAATGACCAGGTTTCCCAGCACGTGTAGCTTCCTGGCAGTCAGGCAGGTAGGCAGGCAGGCGCAGTGGAGTCTCCAGCCCTGGGCATTGCACGTCTCATTGAGAAAGTAAAGTGTTAGTCGCTCAGTTGGGTCCAACTCTGTGAGACCCCATGGACTATAGCCCGCCAGGCTCCTCTGTCCATGGGATTCTCCAGGCGAGAATACTGGAGTGGGGAGGAAGTAAGCAGACACCTATATACGACTCTGATAGCTAGCATCTGGCCTCTCTCATTCCTGTGGGTCCCACACCCTTCAGGTGCTCTGTGGCAAGGGGGCGTGGACATGAACTGTCAACTGGCTTCAGCTGGGGTGTGGTTTGGCATCAGGTACCCCAGCCGAGCCGCCTTCCTACCAGGCCTGCTCTGAGTTGCTTGGCAGCAGGAGGAGGAGGTTCTCGGCAGTTTGGGAAAATGATGCTCTTCTCTGTTCATCCGGCTTCCTCCCATTCTTGGACTTGGAATCCACCCCACCCCACCCCCATCCTATTCCCTGGCTGAGTCCTGCACTGTCCTCTGAATTCATCCTGTGTCCCATGCCTGCTCAGAAACTTCTGAACCCTGCCTCTCCTCTGCCTCCTCTATGGGACTAAGCCTCTAAAAGATTGGAAGGAAAGCACGCCAAGATGCTTTGTGGGACAGGGCAGCTTTATCTGCTTGATTCCTGCATCTTCACCTGGCGCCTCCCTTGGCCGACCCGGGGGACAGTCCTGCAACTGCTGCTCAGATGAGGAGCTGGATGAGTCAAGATTGCCCAGCAGGTGCTCATGGTGGAGGCCTAGGCTCCTTCCTAACTGGTGGGCAGTGGCAGCACGGGGCCACTGACTGAGACTGATGTCAGGTCCTGGGGTCCTGCCCCCTCTTGCCCGGTCCTGTCTTTCCCACTGGCCACGTTCTTCTAAAAGACAAGTCTCATCTTGCTTTCCACCTGGCCCTGATCCCGGGGATGTCAGAAAGGCTTGACGGGGCTGCTGTACAAAGTGGGATGTGTCTGAGCCAGGAGGGGCCCCGCAGACAGCCTGGTGCAGCCCCTCTGCCCCATCTCATAGGCAGGAACTGGGAGGGAGGCCGGACCTGCTGACTCTGGTCGTGCTCCCTGTTGTCCCGGCCCCTCCTCCCCAGGGAGCCGCTCTCACCCTGGTCACGGTGGACACCATTCTCTTCTGCACTCACTCTCCGTGAGTGCTCCCTGCTCGCTGGAAGTGGGGAGCAGCAAGGCCCTGGGCAGACACCCCCCTGGTCGGGGAGTCCAAGAGGGCTTTTGTCCCTTTCTCCCTCTCACTGGGGCCTGATCCTTTTGGGGCCCACCTAGGGGCACCCTTTCCCGCTTGGTCATTTACTGCCTGGCCCACCCAGGGGCTGCCCAGAATGGCCCATCCTCAAGTGTCTAGGCCTGGCCTGTACCTCTATCCTGGGACCCCTCCCATCCCCGGGGTTGGGGGGGTGGTCTCAGGCCACCACACCCTCCTCCTTGTGCAGCCATCCGGTCTTGCTGCTCGCCTCACCCTCTCGTGAGGCGGGGACACTGGCCTAGTCATCTAGGCATGCTCCCGCCCGTCATCTGGCCCAGTCCTGGGGGTCCCTGTGCTGCTCCCAGGCTGTGTGCGAGGGGCAGTCAGTGTTGCCCCGTGCCACCTGCCAGCCTGCTCACCTCATTCTCAAACGAACACGGCCTGAGCCTGCGTGCCCACGGCCACGTTCCCTTCCTAAGCCTCTTCTGTACTCCAGTCCCTTCCTGAGCCTGCCCAGCGTCCCCCTTTGGCCTGGCTCAGGTGCGCCTAGCCCGGACCGTCCCACCAGACTGTTCCGGAGGGACAGACCCCCCCCCCAAGCTGATGGTCACCCGGTCCAGTGAGGGTGCTCACATCCAGGGACAGACCCCACCTGTGGTGGATCGGAGTGGAACTCTGAGTAGAGGGGCCTCCCCACACCGGGGTTTCTGGGGAGGGATATCGTTTCTCTGTTGTCTGCCAGCCGGGGACACTTTGGAAGCTTTGGGGCGTCCCTCGAGGGCTGGTCATGGGGGTGTGGTGTCCTGAAGGTTGGCTCCTGTGCTCTGCAGCACCAGCAGGTCCTTAACAGTTTAGGGCCCTGGACCTGCGGGCACCTGTCCCCAGGCAGGAATGGGGGTCTTTTCTGGAAAAGCACCCCTGGGAGTGGGGGGAAGGCAGGGCTGGGAGTAGGCTTGCTCTTGGAGTGCAGATTCCACGAGAAGAGGCCAGTGTGGCCCGGGCCTTTCCTACGTCCCTTCGGGACCTGTCGGGAGATCCTGGGCAGAGGGTATAGGGTGAGCCTTGGAGGCAGAGCAAGACTCCGCTGTGAAGACAGGCCACAGGAGTGCGGCTGGTGTAGCTGGGGCCACAGCCCCAACGTCCCTCTGCCTGGCTTGCCAGCGTGGTGATGGGAAGGTCTTCAGGGCCTGTCATCCCCCCACCCCTGGTTCTCCAGGTCGGGCGTGGCTGGACTGGGACACTTCCTTTGGGCCAGGAGGGGGCAAGGCTTGGTTGCCCCCAAATGATGGGGCATGTCCTCAGAAGTGGAGGCTAAGCTCCCCATCTCCCCCCGCCCCCTACCCCCAGAGCCCCCAGGAACCGGTTTTAACCACCTTGCTGTGGGGGCTGGCATAACCACTCAGTCTCTCCAGCCAGTCCTCCACTCTCCCAATTTCATGGCTGTTCTGGTTTTAGACATCCTCTGTAGCTGGGCCTAAATATAACAGGGGTGACCTTGATGTGGCCTTTCCTAAGGTGAGGATGTCCCCTGGGTGTGCTGGCGCGGACGCTGAGCTGAGGCGAGTAGCCAGCTCCAGGCCAGGGGCAGAGGCGGATCAGAAAGCCGCTGAGCGAGGAGGTGGGCCTGTCTGGTCTTGGTGCAGGGGCAGGGCGGGGCGGGGAGGACGGGGAGGGCCCTCCCTGCAGGGCTCTTGTCAGCTCAGGGGGGACCTGCGCCTGCAGGAGGGCCCTGGGGGCCAGGCTGGGGTGACCTTGTCCCGAGTCACGGTCTGGCCTAGCAGCTTTACCGAGTGCTAGAGACCCTGAGAGGCGGCCAGCTGCAGAGTTTTCACGTCCATCACACCAGCTCAGCCGTGTGGCACCCCCAGACTGCGCAGTTAATGGGCAGGAAGCTGGCCAAGAACAGCTGGGGCCATGACCGAGTCCTGGGGGCACCCCCTCCCGTGACATCACGGAAGCCTCAGGGGGCGTGGAGGGCGGCCAGGCCTGATGCCCGGTTGCCTGATATAGTCTGGCAGGCGGCAGCCACTCTTTCCCCGGCTGCTCCTTGGACTGTCTCTTCTTCCTCCCAGGCTTGTTGTCCTGTGCTCAGCACCCGTGAGATTGAGCCCCTGGTGGCCGGCTGTCTGATCTGTCACTGTCCCCAGGCAGCCTGTCTGTCTGGGGTGGGTGGGGTCGCTGCCCCCTGGAGGCGTAGCCGGCTGCTACCTCTCTGTCCCGGCCGCCCTCAGGGGTCTGGCCGGGCGTGGGGAGAGGGGCCTCCCAGGAGGGGCTCTCAGTGCCCCCTTTGCTCTCAGCCCAACAGCGCCCTGCAGTGGGCGTCCACAGCCTGCCCAGCGGTCCCTTTGGCTCTGGTTTCAGGTGGTCTTCGGGAAGACACTCCCTGCCTTTGCCACCATCCCTCTGCACCAGCTGCAGCACGAGAAGAAATATGACATCTACTTCATGGACGGGAGAGTGTTTGCCCTCTACAGGTGAGAGCGGACTTCTCGGCTGGGGTCCTGCGGGTCTGCGGGCGCTTTGCGGTGGGACGGACAGACCCACCTCACCCCGCCTGTGCTCCTCGCCTCCCTCAGGGGTGCGACGTCAGGGCCTGGCGGCTGGTTCCTGTCAGCGGGCTCTCCTGGAACGGAGCTGCTCACAGCCCCCTCCTGAGGTGGTAGTGGAGGTGGGGGGTGTGGTGGGGGAATTCCGGGGTTCTGTGAGGTGCACTAGAGCTGGTGCGAGTCAGGTTCTTCACCTGTAGAGGAAAAACCCCATGAGGGGTACGGTCGTCTTGAGGGTAGCCCCCATCTTCCAGGTGGGGGGCCGTCTCCTGGACTGGGGCCTTGTTCGGCTCAGGCCCTGGCGCCACCTGACACAGCGGTCGGAGCGCCCGCCTTCCTGGCCCTTGCTCCCGGAGTGTCTGCAGGGCCGCAGCGGGAGCCGCGGGGTTCTTGTGCTCCCTGGGGCCGGTGGCGCTGAGTGTCTGGGGGGGCTGGCCCGGTGTCTCCCCAGGCAGCTGCTGCAGCACGAGTGCCCCCGCTGTCCTGAGCGGCCGCCCTTCAGCCTCTTTGGGGACCTGGAGCAGCACATGCGGAAGCAGCACGAGCTGTTCTGCTGCAAGCTGTGCCTCAGGCACCTGCAGGTGAGCCCGCCAGGCTGCCTTCCGGAGCCCTGCCTCCCGGAGCCCCGCCCCTCACTCCGCGGGCCACCAGACGGCTGGGCCTCGGTGGCACTGAGGCCACCACAGGCCCTCTGCGCCGTGGAGCCCGGGAGGGGCGGGAGGCCTGGGAGCCCGCCCGTGCCCAGCACCCCTTTCCCGCAGATCTTCACACACGAGCGGAAGTGGTACTCACGCAAGGACCTGGCTCGGCACCGCATGCAGGGGGACCCCGACGACACCTCACACCGCGGACACCCCCTCTGCAAGTTCTGTGACGAGCGCTACCTGGACAACGACGAGCTGCTCAAGCACCTGCGTCGTGACCACTACTTCTGCCACTTCTGCGACGCGGATGGGGCCCAGGACTACTACAGGTGGGCGCGGTGGGGCCCGGAGTGCCACAGGTGGGCATGGGTGCACAGGGACTCCTGGACCAGGCGGGCCGGCACAGGCCCTGCTGACGCCCGGTCCCCGCAGTGACTATGCGTATCTGCGTGAGCACTTCCGCGAGAAGCACTTCCTGTGTGAGGAGGGCCGCTGCAGCACCGAGCAGTTCACGCACGCCTTCCGCACGGAAATCGACCTGAAGGCCCACAGGACGGCCTGCCACAGCCGCAGCCGCGCCGAGGCCCGCCAGAACCGCCAGATCGACCTGCAGTTCAGCTATGCACCGCGGCACTCGCGCCGGAGCGAGGGTGAGCGGGGTCCCCGCCGCCTGCGCACCCTGCAGGCCTCAGACCCAGGCCCTGACCGTCGCGACCCCTCAGCATCAGCAGGGATGAGGGACACAGCCTTGAGCACGTGCGGACAGGAGCTCTTCATGAGTCCTGGCTCCCAGAGGGCCTCGGCTCTGCTGTGCGGGGGTCCCTGGGCCTCTTCTCTGGGTCAGGAGGCCCAGGCCCCTCTCCCAACCCAGTTCCTGCTTGACCTGGTGTGCAGGCCATAGGGGTTTGGGACCACTGTGACCTCTGAGAGGCATCTGTGCCTGCCCCTTGGGTCCACGCTGTGGTACGGAGGGAGGCCTCTGCGGGGTCCGGCCTGGGCCTGACTGGCTGTGTGCTGGCCACAGGGGTCATCGGCGGTGAGGACTACGAGGAGCTGGACAGGTACAACCGCCAGGGCCGCACAGGCCGGGCCAGCGGCCGCGGAGCCCAGCAAAGCCGCCGAGGAAGCTGGAGGTACAAGAGGTGGGAGGATTTGCGAGCCGCCAGGACCTCTGTCCACCTGGCTCCACCAGAGGCCAGGGCAATGTGGACAGCTGGGCTGAGACAGGCGCTGGGTCAGGGAGCTTGGCCTTCTGGCCTCTGTGTCCCGGGCATGGCAACAGGGTCACTTGGTGTCCTGAATCGGGTGTTTTCCTTTCTCCGCTCATTTAACTAGGGACGCCACGACCCTGCAGACTGGGGTCTGAGGGGCCCCGGTCTTGGGGGTACAGTGCAGGTGTGCCAGGAGGCCCTAGCGTGGCAGGCACGTGCTCTGGCTGGGCTGCCCCGCGGCCAGCTGGACCGAGGCATCTGCGGTACCCAGGCGCTGCCCCAGGGAACTGGGCTGGGTGTTGCCGGGTGCCAGAGCCTGAGGTTGGTGGGGAGGTGGTCCTGCTATCTCCACAGTGCTCTCGCCTGGCCGGGGAGGCCGGGCTGGCACCTGTTCCGCTGGCTGCTGGCAGGCCAGCCTCTGGTGTCCGGGCTTCCCGGGGTGAGGCCCCTCCCCAGCCCTTTATGTCGCGTTGCTATAGTTCTGGGCCTGGCCCAGCCTGAAGGCCTCCCCATCCCAGGGAAGAAGAGGACCGAGAAGTGGCAGCTGCCATCCGGGCCTCGGTGGCCACCCAGCAGCAGCAGCAGCAGCAGGAGACGCGCAGGACTGAGGACCGGGAAGAGGGTGGCAGGCCCAAGAAGGAGGAGGCGGGGCTGCGGGGTCCTGAGGAGGCCCGCGGCCCCCGGCGCCCAGCCCGGACTCCGGGCGAGGGCCCAGGTGAGCAGCTCCCCTGCAGGCAGGCCCACCCTGGCCCAACAGGCGGGACGTGGGCTCCTGACCACAAGGTCGGTGAAAAGCCACTGTCCTCCAGTTGGTCACCCCGTCAGGCCTGATCCTGCCCCCTCGACACTGTTCAGCCCTGACAAGGGTTCTTCTGTGTCTCTCAGGTCCCAAGGAAGCCTCCACCAATGGTCCTGTGAGCCAGGAGGCCTTTTCCACCACTGGCCCAGCTGCAGGAGCCACACTCCCAAAGTACACGCGTGTGGGGCTCGGGGCTCCTACCGAGGGTTGGGGAGGATGGGTGCAGATGCCAGGGCTCCTGTGGGGCCGGGGGGCAGGGCAGGCCAGAGCCCACGGGCCGCTGAGCCCTGTTTGCTTTCTGCACAGCACTCTCCCGCCCCCCACTTCGAAGCTCAAGGATGAAGACTTCCCCAGTCTCTGTGCCTCCTCTTCGTCCTCGAGCTCCGTGGCAGCCGCCCCAGGCCCTGTGGGGCTGGCGCTGGCTTACCCTGTGCCCGCCAGGGGCAGGACCACCTTTCAGGAGGAAGACTTCCCTGCCCTGGTGCCCTCTGCCTCCAAGCCCAGCAGTGCCCCCACCAGCCTCATCTCTGCCTGGAACAGTGGGGCCAGCAAGAAGGTGGCGCATCCTGCCCCGGGGTCCCAGTCTACCAGCGGGGGCAGCCAGCCCCCCAGGAAGTCTGGCAAGGGGGGAAAGGGGGGCAAAAAGGGTGGGCCGCCGCCCACAGAGGAGGCGGAGGAGGATGGCCGTGCGGGCCTCACGGCCCAGGAGCTGCGGAGCGTGCCCACGACGGTCGCCGTCTCCTCCCTGCTGGCCGGGGCCACCACCCACACCTTCACCAAGGTTGGCAAGAAGAAGAAGGTGGGCTCCGAGAAGTCGGGTGCCGCGTCGCCCCCCCCCACTGACAAAGAGGGGCCCCCTGGGGCCGAGCTGGCCCCCACGGCACCCCCTGGCAGAGCTGAGGGGCCTGCCGCTGTCATCGTCAATGGACACTCAGAGGGGCCAGCCCCGGTTCGGAGCACCCCCAAGGAGCCCCCTGGGCTCCCAAGGCCCCTGGGGCCACCCCCCTGCCCCACGCCCCAGGAAGACTTCCCGGCGCTCTGTGGCCCCTGCCCACCCAGGATGCCCCCACCCCCAGGTAGGTGTGCTGGGCCCAGGCCTGCTGCGGGGCCCTGGGAAGGGGCCGCGGTAGTGGAGTGAGGCCCAGGGCGGTACAGGCAGGCAGACAGGCCCAGGGTGGTGCAGGCGGGCAGGGAGGCCCGTGTAGGCCCTTCCCACTGCCTCGGAGCCTGGTTACCAGATCTGGATGCAGGTGGCAGGCCTGTGAGCCCATGGCCGTGGTCCGCCATATAGCTCCCCTGCGACCTTTCTTTCCGCAAGTTAGGGAGTCCTGGCACCCTCTGGAGATGAGGACAAAGCAGTTAACTCAGGTCAGGGTTTGCCATGAGGAGCATAACACACGTGCCGGCCCTTGGCGTTGTCAGCGGGCCCCGGACCTGCTCTGTGGGGACGGGCTGCTCTGCGGGGAGGGGCGGCGTGTGGGAAGTGGGGACCCGGGCCTGCTGTGCCTGACCAGCGAGGTCACATCCTGGGACCTTCCCGTGCACCCCACGCCCCGCAGGCTTCAATGCCGTGGTGCTCCTAAAGGGCACCCCGCCTCCGCCAGGCCTGGCGCCCCCTGTCAGCAAGCCACCCCCCGGCTTCTCCGGCCTTCCGTCTAGCCCCCACCCGGCCTGTGTCCCCAGCACTACGACCACCACGAAAGCGTAAGTGTGGGCGGGCCCCTGGCCCCATGCCCCCAGGGGAGAGTGCCCTCACCTTGGGCCTCCCCAAAGGCGGAAGCCTCCACCTCCTTCCGATTCAGACCCAGGCCAACGCCTGTGCCCCGGGCCTACTTGGTCCCTGAGAACTTCCGAGAGAGGAACCTGCAGCTCATCCAGTCCATCAGGGACTTCCTGCAGAGCGATGACGCCCGCTTCAGCAAGTTCAAGAGCTACTCGGGGGAGTTCAGACAGGTCAGACAGGCAGGGGTGCGGGGGGCTGGCCCGGCCACTGGGGCCCAGGCCAGGGCTGGGGGTGACTGGGTCTGGCTCTGGCCGGCAGGGCGCGATCTCTGCAGCCCAGTATTATAAGAGTTGCCGGGACCTGCTGGGGGAGAACTTCGAGAAGATCTTCAACGAGTTGCTGGTGCTGCTGCCTGATACGGCCAAGCAGCAGGAGCTGCTGTTGGCCCACACGGACTTCCGGGGCCGCGAGAAGCCTCCCGGCACAAAGGCCAAGAAGAACAGGAAGAGCGCGTGGCAGGCCAGCACCCGGCAGGTGGGCCTAGACTGCTGCGTGTGCCCCACTTGTCAGCAGGTGCTGGCGCACGGTGATGTGGGCAGCCACCAGGCGCTGCACGCCGCCCGGGACGATGACTTCCCCTCCCTGCAGGCCCTCGCCAGGATCCTCACATAGCTCCGATGTAGCTCCCGCCAGTGCAGGCAGGAGCCACCGCACCCACAAGCCTCCTTTCTCCCCGTCCCCACCCCCAGGCAGACAGTGAGGCCACCTGCTCAGGCCCCTCAGCTGGCCAGCTCTCCGGGGATCACCGGGAAGGCCCGCCACGACTTGCCGGCACACCCTCTTGGGGGATCCCTCTGGAGGCCTCCTGGAAACTAGAGAGACCCCTGCCACAGCAGCAGGCTGCTCTGGGTTTACGTTCTCAGGCCCTGGAGGGCGCCGGGGAGGGAAGGGGCAGGTGCTGGGACCTGTGTGCGCTGTCAGGGCTGGTGGCCACGGTGGCCCCTTCCCGGAGCCCCTGAGCCCAAGGGCCGCAGCACTGCGGTCCCTGAGCTGGGCCCACGGGTGCTGGAGTCAGATGTTGAGCGTGTTGTGTAAACACTTGGCTGTTTGGTGACTAAAGAACGTTCAGGATTAAAAGACACAAAATTGTGCTACTTGAAGTTGAATCTTTTTATGAGACTAGCTGAATCTGGGATCTCCAATTGCCTCTGAACTTTTATAAGACAGTTTATCTTCAAATAAATTTATTTTGCAATAATGCATATAGCTGGTGTTCTGAGCTTCTCTGCCTTCCGGGGTCACCCCACTCAGAGTGGTCAGACACTACAGCTCAGGTGGTCTCAGTGAGTACTGTGGGCCGGGGGTAGGGGGCCTGTGGGGAGAGGTGGGCAGCCAGGCTCTGCTCACAGGCAGAAGCAGCTGACCCGGGGCCTGGATCTTGGAGGTCAAGCGCCGCCCAAGCCCTCCAGGAGCAGAGCCAGCCATGCTTGACCTCCACTGTACCCAGTAAAACTGTCCTTCCAGAACCCAGGAGTCACACAGACCCAAGGTTTACATCCACAGGCCACTGGGAGAGCTAAAGTAAACTCCAGCAGGAACAATTGAGAAACGGATCCAGTATTTTGGAAATGGACCAGGCATGCGCTGAAATCTCCCCATTCTGCCACAGACACGTATAAATAGTAGGAAGCAAGATCTAAACGCATAGCCACCTCCAAATGAGGCAACATCCTTACTTGAGAAGAAATGGAGATGTCTTTCTGAAAGAAGCAGAAGGGGATGGGCACTGCCTGTCTGAACCTGAGGGCCTACCTACTTATGGTGAGACTGGAGCAAGTTTCTGGCTGATGGCTGAGCTTCAGTGCCTGCTAGGAAGCAGAGCCGTCACCCTCTTCACTCTCCATAGGGCTGCTAGGAGGCCACCTGCGTTCCCTATCACACAGGAGAAGACCCCCTTACCTGATGCCCTCTGAAGACCTGAACACAAGCCAACACCCGCAAAGAGTAACCTGGAAGCTGGGCTATTTCACTCACGATACTAAAAACGCTGATACTTAAAGAAGAACCAAGAACCATAACAATACCAGGCAACACAGCCTGATGACAAGCACTACCCTGAGTAGTTTATGTTAACACCTACTGCACCTTAGCAACTACTACCTGTACTGCAAGGAGATCAAAAGAGTCCATCCTAAAGAAAATCAGTTCTGAATATTCATTGGAAGGACTGATGCTGAAGCTGAAATTCCAATACTCGCCCACCTGATGAGAAGAACTGACTGACTGGAAAAGACCCTGATGCTGGGAAAGACTGAAGGCGGGAGGAGAAGGGGATGACAGAGGATGAGATGGTTGGATGGCATCATCGACTCGATGGACATGAGTTTGAGTAAGCTCATGTTGGAGTTGGACAGGGAGGCCTGGTGTGTTGCAGTCCATGGGGTCTCAAAGCGTCGGACACAACTGAGCAACTGAACTGAACTGCACCTTTGACCATGGGAACTGCTCTTCTCTGGAAGGGTACAAGTTGAGACCAAGCTTGAACATGGCCAAGCCAGAACCCCAGCCCTAGGTCCTGCCTGCTTCCTTGAAGGTCAACTAGAAGGTTGTTAACCAGCAAGAAATGAAAAAGTAACTGAAATAAAACTCCCAAAAGATGAATTCAAAAGTCAACAAGACCAAGCTGGGGATGTCTCCGAAAGGGAGCTGGCCATGGAACGTGGCTCTGGACACTGCATGGTACACAGGGCAGGGGTCTCAGGAACAGGAGGCGGTAAGAAGGGGACATCTTGAGAAATCGCAACGGTTTTCCCTAGCACTCTCCAGAACAGGGGCATCAGCCTGGTCTTTACCTCCCAGCCCCCTTCTGGATTCTGGGCCCTGGTGCTCCTTGGGTCCCAGTCTCCGGTACTGGAGGGGTAGGAGTGGAAAGGTCACAGTAAACTCATTTACCGTCTTTATTGTAAAGAAGTTGCAGTTGGAACATGGGACACTGAAAATACACAATCACGGATTGTTCTTTCAGAAGAGGGAAGGAGAGATCCATATATACAAAAATTGTAAACATGTTCACTTAAATATCCACAAATAATTGGTCTATGCTACAATGTACAGGGTTGTCACTCAACTGCAACTCCTGAGAGAGGCATCTGTAAGAATGAATGTGGCAACCGCATTTGGTATTGACTTAATGTGAAAAGCCAGCTTTGAGCAATGCATGAGTACTCAGCTATGCAGAGGGACCCCCCCCCACCTCGGGCTGGGCCTTAAAGTGGGGTGCAGTGTGGGGAGCTGGACTAGTCGAGGAGGCCTATGTAAAGGGGTTTGCAGGGAATGGCCGTCTCCAGGGCATGGCGGGCAGGTGGAGCCTCGAGACCTCTCCTTGTGGGGGGCGTGTCCTGCAGGCACCCAGTGTCTGGAGCCTCCCTGGGGCAAGGTCTTACTGAAAGGCTGCGAGAGGGCTGATGCTCAGACCTATAGCCATGTTGTGCTTTCCTGGCCAGAGCTGCCCGCACCCCAGCAGGGGCCTGGGCTGAGGCAGGTAAGGGCTGGAGCTGGGGCCACAGACAGAGGGGCTGCTTGTGGGGAACTACAAGATGAAACCTTTAGACTTGACCACAATCACAACATCCACAGGGCCGGGCTACTCTAGTGCGCCTGTGAGAGGAAACGGGGGCAGCTCCAGGGAGAACAGGGGGCCCCGCAGGGTGAGACACCAGGGCAGAGCGAGGACCACCACTATCCACCGGGACAGGGGGTGGGGAACTGGCCACGCTTGCCCGGCCACGGGGTGAGGGCGGTGTCCCTTCCCCTAGGCACCCCGAGTCCAGGGCAGCCCCCGCACCTGGCTATGGAGGGCAGCTGGACCTCTGACCCCGGAGTGGGCAGGTGAGCCCTAGCTGGCTCATGAGGGGAATGGCTCCCTGCCAGGCTGGTCCATTTGAGGCTGGAGGACACGTGCCCAGGGCCATGATGTTCCCTCCTCAGGACCTCTGGCCCTGAGTTGGGGACTAAAGGGACCGGAGGAACTTGTGGGGCACAGCCCAGGCACCCTGGAGGCCACCTTCTCTTGGCCCCAGATGACCCACAGCATCCACTCCCTGCTGCTGGGCCGGGAGGACCTGAGGGAGGCCCCAGGAGGCCTTGGACCCTGCATGGGTGGGGCAGCCTTTGCGCCTCGTCTGGGCCTGCTGGCCTCTAGTAGGCAGGGACCTGGTACCCTTTGGGACTGGTGTCCAGGGTCTCGGTGAAGGGCGGGCTCTGGTAGGTATCCGTGCCTTCCACACCGCTGCCCACCGGGTAGCCCGGGTAGGTCTGGCCCGCCCCAGCACCCAGCTGCTCGGTGGCAAAGAGCGACATGTCGGTGCCCAGACGGAACCGCTGCAGGGCCTTCACGGTAAGCGCCACCTGAGGGGGAGTCCGGGGTCAGCCAGGGCTGACCCTGTCGGACCTTGCCCGAGCCCCAGCCCCGCCGCCAGCCGGCAGCACTCACCCAGCTGAGGATGGAGAAGAAGCTGAAGGTGATGACGGCGCGCGCCGCGTCCCCCGCCTGCGCTGTGCCTGGCCCGGGCGCCGTGCGCTGCCACTGGTTGGTGAGGAAACAAAAGCCCACGAACCACAGGAAGGACCAGAGGCCTGCGGAACGGCGGACGGGCAGGTCGGGGGGCGCTCCATGCAGGCGCCGGGCCCAAACAGGAAGGAGACCCCGCCCCCGGGCCTGTCCCTGCCCACTCGATGAGAACCGCGCCCCTGGCCCCGCCCAATCCCCGCCCACCCGGAAGCTCCGCGGCCAGGGCCCCGCCCACCTGAGAAGCCCAGGTCGAGCAGCACAGCGCGCCGCCGGTCGCGGACGCTGCTGATCTGCTGGAAGCGCACGTCGAGCAGCAGGAAGCAGGAGCAGGCTAGGAAGGCCCCGAGGCCGAGCGCGACTCCGAAGCGGCAGGCGCCCGCGTTGCCGTTGAAGACGCAGCGTAGCTCTGGGCCGCTGTCGGCGTTCACGTAGCCCTCGTTGACTATGGGCCCGAAGACAGCGATGGAGAACACCTGCGGGCGGCGGCGGGAGGCGCTCAGGGCCCTGCGGTACCCCTTAGGTCTCTTAGCCCACCGTGAGCGCCCACGTGCCCCTGAAGCCCAGGATCCATCTCTCGGGGGCGGGGGGCGGTGTCCTCAGGGACCCCTCCCTTAATACCTACCTCAGGTGTAGCAACTATAGACACAGCCTTTAGTGAGGATCTACTGTGCACTGTACTTAAAATGGCTACATGCCTTATTAGCGCATGGAATTCTTCGAAACAACCGCGAAGGTGCCATGGTTCTTATCTGCTTTGTAGATAGGGAGCTCGGGGCTCCAGCAGGTGAAGTGACTTGTCCAGGGGTCACATGGTTGGTAAGAGCCAGGGCTGGCATTTGAGCTGTGTCCTCTGTACCTTGTGGAGCCCGAAGTGTCTCCCATGGCCCACTCCAGAGCGTGGGGACAGGATCTGTGACCCCCAGGCTTGAGTCAGCAGGGTTGGGAGAGTAGATGTGGAGTGGGGAGAGAGGGGGCATGGGGCGCACAGCAGAGGGACAGCTGCACAGAGCTGTCAGCCAGGACCTGAGTGCACCCCGCCTTCAGCATGCCCCAGCTGTGCAGTCTTGTTTCCCAGCATGCCAAATGTAGCAGGCACGACTCATGGGGCGGTTGGGTTAGAAATAATGCCCACCCAGCATCCTGCACTTTGTGGGCACTCCAGTCTGGGATTAATCATCAATACCATCCATAAGTTCTGGGGTTCAGTCAGACCTCAGTGCCCTGTGGCTGGAAGGCAAGGGAGGTGGTGTTAAGTGTTAGTCCCTCAGTCATGTCTGACTCTTTGTAACCCCATGGACTGTAGCCACAGTCCTTTTAAACCAGATGCTGCTCTTGGAGCCCTGGGCAGCCATCTGTTTCTAAAACAAGAAAAGACCTCCAGTTTCAACTTCATTTTTCTCCTTTCCTGCCCCAGCTCCTAGAGACTAAGAGGGAAACCAAAGTGCAAGATACTGACATGTACCCCCAACTGGTCCACCAGTTGAGTCAGAGCTGGAACCAGAACATAGGGTCCCTACTATCTGGTCTAGCCAGAGTCACTCCACCCCCAGGGCCCCTGCCCCACCCTGAGCACCACCCTCCTGGAAGACACGTGAGTAGATGCCAGCACCAGCTGCCAGCAGGTGGGTACAACCCAGAACTTGGCATTCCACCTTCCGTGTCTCCTGCCTGGATGGATGGGAAGGAGGAGCAGGCCACTGGGCCTAGGGTTGCTCCAGTAGGCTAGGCTGCACCAAATCTGCCCCTCCCACACCACCTCCAGAAAGCCCTCCCAGTGCAGAGCCCCTTCCAGCTGCCCCACGCAGAGGAATCCCGAAGCACCCCCACCCCCAACTCACGGTTGCAAATGGGGGGCCTGGGAAGGGCCAGTTCCCTTCGAAGGAGCCGGGAGGATGTGCGCGCAGGAGAAGCAAGGGGGAGGCTCGGCCAGATTCTCTCGGTTCCGGTAGCCTCTCCTAGTGCTGAGGCTGAGCGCCCAAGCCCTCCGCGAATCCCGTCCCCACCCCTGTGCCCGTTTCCAAGCGTGAACACAGGAAAAACGGAGCGAGGGCTGAGGAAGGGCACTGAGTTAGACCTAAGGAAGAACTGGGAGGTGGGTGCGGCGGGTGGTGACCCTTCAAGGTCCCCGGCTGTCGCCACCGGCCCCTCCCCCGCCGGCAGGTGGACGCACCCAGCCCGGTGACGTCACCCTAACCTGGGGCCGGCGGGGGAAGGGCCGGCGTGGATGGGGAAGGGGCGAAGGGCAGGGGCGAGGCGCAGGTGATCGGGATGCGGGAGGCGAGGCGAGGTGGGAGGGGGTATCGGGGAGGGGGCTGGGGCCGGCCACTCACCCAGGATGCGACACGCAGTAGGGTCTGGGGCCGCCGCGCGAAGCTCACAGGGTCCAGGGCTGCCCCCGCGCGTCCCGCGCCGAACGAGCCTCCCTCCATGGCCAGCCTGGGCGGGCCGCGCGCCCCCGGGGCCTTCTGTCCGCCTGTCCGTCGGGCCGGCCCCGCCCGAGGCCGCCCGGGGATGCTGCGAGTGCTGATGCTGCCGGTGCGGCCAGTGCTGCCGCCGCCGCCGCCTTTCGGGAGCGCGCGCCCGCTGCGGCGGGGACGCGCGGGGCGGCACCGAGCCCGCGCCCCGACCCTGGTCCGCGGGCGCAGGGCTGGAGCCCTCACCTCCCTCCGCCCCGCCCACTTTCCACCCCCGGTTGGCACCGCAGGACCACCCCACCCGCCAGGATACCACTCCACCCGCCAGTCCCCACCAGGAGGCAAGGTCAAGGGGCCGAGTGCCCCCACCCCAAAAATAGTCCGGAATCAGCAGGGCCCGCAGACACTGAGCTCAGCCTTTGCGGTAGCCACACGGATGGACTGACCGTCGTGACGCTGCTCCTCTGAACAGGGCCCTTTGCTGAGTATATAAGGAGGTAACAAACCCAGGGCTCCAGTGTCTCTCCCCAGCCCTCAGGGAAAGAGAACCCAGCTTCCATGAGTCCCCCTTCTCCTTCAGAGGATTCCAGCCTCCCTAACAGCATGGGGCACTTCTGCCCTCAGGGCACTGCCCAGGCAGGCAGAGCCCAGAGGCCGGCTGGGTGGGAGGTGGGGCGTCTCTGCTCTTATCCTGTGGCTGGATGTGGTCCTCCAGAGGGTGCCCATTGAGCCCCCTCCACACTCCTGGGTCTCCCCAACTGACTTTTGGCAGACAGTTTGGGGCGAAGCATCGGAGATGGGGAGTTTGGCAGAGCGGGTGCCTGGCTCCCTTGCACACCTGCTGGGTTTCTTCCAGAGATCACCCAGCTTGGGGTTGGACAGGGTCCCTTCCTTCATTGTCCTTCCAGGGAGCTGGGCAGGGGCCCAGGTGACGCTTGTTTCTGTCTAGGACATTTGAGGAAAGTCCACATTCCTTGAGCATTGACAGTGCCTGGCGTTCCACCACCCTCTGTGTAGGGGGGGACTCTTTTACCCCCTCTTTCTTCAGATGGTAAATAGCCAGTCCGGGAGTTCCCTGGCAGTCCAGTGGTTAGGACTCGGCACTTTCGCTGCCAGGGCCGGGTTTGATCCCTGGTCCGGGAACTAGTAAGATTGCGTAAGCTATACAACGTGACCGAGTTTTAAAAAAAAAAACCAAAACAAACTGGTTTAGTTCCTTGATCACAGAAAGTGAAGAGCCAGGATTGAAACCCAGGTCACTACCATGTCAGGACAGATGACGCCAGTTTCTATCCAGGACATTGAGTAAAGGTGTGGCCTGGTTGACTCAATGCTTTGTGCATCCAGTCCCATACCTCTCACCTGTCAGCAACGGTTCCGTCTCACCCATCATTCGTTTCCCCCTTTACTTGATTGGTTACCTCGGTGCCTAAACCTGCTACTTCCTTCCACTCCTGAACCCACTTCCCTCCAGGTGTCACTTCTCCTTTTAGTCCCAGGGGCAATTCAGGCACTGCCATCCTTTTCCCATCCTCCTGGGAACACTCTGACGTAACCCTCTCCTCCTGTTCCTCCTACTTCATGGGCCCTTTCTTGTCTCTTCCTCTTGTTCTTCCTGTGACCTTTGAGCTTAGGAGTCCCCGTGTCTGGTCCTGGGGATCTTCTCCCTGCTCTGTGCTCACTCCCTTGGTCTCCATGCTCACAGCCTGAGCCAGGACTTTCCCTTGAACTTGAGTCCCTCTTGTCTTAGCCTGGAAATCAGTCTGCTGCAAAGTTAGAATTTTATTGGGAGGTGAAACTTTGAGGAAGCCAGAGTTAGGGAAGAAGGGAAGTGAGGCAGGGAAGAGGGGAGAGCCAACATGGAAGGCGTGTGCTGACCACAGCCCTGCTGGCTCCCAGCACGCAGGTTCCCCTATGCTGGGGGCGTCCATCTGGTGTACCAAAGAATGGTGACTTCTCCACTGGTTACCCCTATTTCATGTCACCTGGCCCCTCCCGGCAGCCCCTGTGGAAGCCAGCACCCCCGTGGGGCCAGTGTGGTGAAGATGCCAAGGAGAGACTGACTGCTAAAGGCTGGCTCTTGCCCAGGAAAGGGCTGAGACACACTAGGGAGAGGTGACCAGAGCTTTATGACCACAGGGCTGGGGCACAGTGTTGCTGGGGCATTCCAGCTGGGAGCCAAGCCCTGGGAATGGGTGTGGTTGAGAGGATCTGGGAAGGCCCTAAAGCTGGGTCTAGGTCACCCCCAAACCTGTTCCACTGATAGCCTTCTGCATCTCACTGACACACTGGGCAGCTCCCTCCTTCCAGTGGCTTGGGCCAGAAGCCTGTAGTCACCTTGGACTCCACCTTCAGAATGTATCCAGTGATGCTTGCCACCCACCCTAGGGTGAGCTTCCCTCTCAGCTGCTGCGGAGTAGGTGTCCTTCCTCCCTACTCTCAGCCACATTCCAGCTAAAGTCACACCTTGCCATCCCTCGGCTCCAGATCCTCCACGATGCATTGTTTGGTCAGAGCTGGGTGTTAGAACCACACCCTTACTGGGGCCTTGAGGACCTTTCATTCAACCTCCCCTCCTCTGATCCATTCTCCCTCAGCTCCAGCAACTCAGCCTCCTGTTCCTGTATATCCTAGCCCACTCTGGCCTTGGAAAGGCCCCCTTCTCCTGGGGAGCCAGAACCCAGATAAGGAAGCAGCAGGCCTGTCTGCTGTTGCAAGTCCCAGCACAAAACACGCTGAGGCCAGGGCTTCAGTCATTTCTCCAGCATTTTATTTTGGTCTCGAGTTCCATGGAACCTGTAAGGCCAGAGGCCAGACCGGAGACGAGCAGCAGAGTTCGACCCATAAGCCTCTTTCCTGACGTGCAAACAGCGCACAGCCTCCGGGGCTACATCCTGCGCTGTCCCTCACTACAAGGTGGGGAGACACTGGCCAGGCCTGAGGGGCGAGACGGTGGTGCCCAGCCAGGCCTGTGGGCTTCCTGTGTGGAGAAGCAGGCAGCGGGGTGGGTGAGCAGGAGGCCAAATCCTGAAGGGAAGGGATGTCCTGGGCTGCCCCTGCCTCCCCTGTCAGCAGCCTCGCGGGCCTGTGGTGAGGAGGCCACCACCGGGGTGCCTGCTATCGGGCTCCTCCACGTCTCCCCCGAACTGCAGAGGGAGAGGGTTCCCAGGGCAGGGTCTGGGGAGCACCCAACGGAGACACCACAGGCTCTGTGTGTGACGGCACTTTAATGAGCCCCGCCCCCTCTGGCCGGGCCTCCCCAGGCTCTGGCCGCTGGCTAGTCACAGGAGCCATCTTTCCAGCCATCGCGCCAGCGCTCATCCACCAGTGAGCAGTCGAAGTCCGGCTTGCCCAGCTTGCGGTTCACCTCGTTGTGCAGACGGCAGAGCCACTGGGTGAAGCTCACACGAGTGCGTGTGTCTGGCTGGTCCCTGTATATCCTGCGTGAAGGGGAGCATGTGCAGGAGGGGGCAGGCGGTGCTCCCGGCGTGCCCGCCCCACCATCTCCTGGCCTGCCCAATCCAGAGAGGAGAGCTGGGGCCTAGATCCAGGGGTGCCCTCATGCTCTGAGGAATTCCCAGAAGGGGGCTGACCCTCCAGCCTCAAGTCCCAGTGGACTCTAAGGCCTGCTCCAACACCTACCTAGGGCGCGTGGCAAACCCTGACAAGAGCCCCGGGCAAGACATTAAGACACGAGGTCTCCGCTTTACAATCTCGTAACAATCAGGAGGCCTCACCCCAGCATCCCTGGCCCCAGGCAGTGTGTGGAGGGGCGGGGCTGGATTAAAGGCCTACCTGAAAAGCAGGTCTGCTTCTTTGCACCTGTGGCCCTGCCACACCACCTCAGCAAGAGACCTCGTATAAATGCCCAGGCTCCAAACAGCAAGGGCTACCCTTTCCCCCACAGCCAGCCCAGAAATGCTTATGGCTGCCGAACAACAGTTCTTGAGCTCCCCAAAAAAGCGGCTCTTGGAAGCAAAAGCAGTGAGGTCCCAAGGCCTTGAAACTGAAGGTCCTGCTCCAGAAGCTAGGCACAGTGGAGTCCCTAGAAACCTGCCAGAGTCTTCATCAGTGCTAAGCAAGGGATCTCATGAGAGTAGCCCTCCCAGGGAGGGAGCTCTGTGGCTGCAGAAAGCAGCAGCCCTCAGCAGCAGCCCCAGGCCTGGCCTTCGAGGAGAAAGGCAGTGGCTCCAGAATCCCTACGCTGTTGGTTGGTCCCTGCTCTCGGCAACTCGCTGCCACCTCGGCCTCTACTTCTCTAGGCTCCCCTTTATGACATCTGCCAAGGGCCCCAGACCCAGGCTGCACACCCTGCAGACACGACTTACCTTTTCCTTATGTCTTCGGCACATTCTTCACACGGGTAAAACTTGGAAAATAAATGTATGAACTGAGCCATATCCTGCTGCTGCTCTGGGGTGGGCAGGTCGGGGTAGTAGGCAGCCAGGGTGTGGAGGACAGCCCAGCTGTTGCGGCCCAGTTCCTCGCGATCCTGAGGGCAATCCTCCCTAAACTTGCTGTCCCGCTGTGGAAGGAGGCCGACCAAGGGTCAGTTCGGTTTTCCCCGACCAGAAACCTACAAAGCTCCCTGTTTATTTTTTCGCCCCATCCGGAGACCCACTGACCGGAGACAGAAGTCCTGGGGCCGATCCAGCCCACACATGGCCAAGAGCCGAAAGGCTGGGCCTACCTTGGGGGCACGGTTAGGAAGCGCCGACCCCCGGGGAGGGGGCGGGCAGCCTGTCCCGGGTACCCGAGGACAAGGTGTGGGGGCCCCCCTACGCCTGCACCTTCTGCTGCGTGCGCATCCACGACTTGAAGTCCACGCAGGCCCGGCAGGGCCGCCGCGGGGAGAACTCGGAGGCCGGAGGGTCGGACGCCGGCCCCGCGGATGGCGCCCGGGCCGAAGCAGTGGCTTCTCTCCGCCCCGCGCCGCGGCCGCGCGCGTCCGTCACTAGGTCGTCCGTCACCTCGGAGCGCGCGCCGCCGGGCAGGAAGGAGAAGAGGATCCCGGCGCCGAAGCGGCCGCGCTCGCCGGGCGCCGCCATGCCACCCGCGCAGTGCCTGCCGGGCCAGCGGGGCCTCCACACCGGCATCCAGGCCGGCCTCCAGGCCAGCGCGCGCGCCGCCGCCAGGGCGCGGCCGCAGGAGCCGGGCGCGCGCGCCGCGGGTGCGGAGCTGGGCCCGGGGGCGGGGCCCGGCGCGGGGGCGGGGCTGGCAGCCAGGGTCCGCGCCCCCGGAGATGCAGGAGTGCGAGCTGGAGACGCGCCGGAGGCCCGAGCCGCGGTACGCGCGGTTCTCGAGCCCCGAGTCCTTGCCTTGCCCCTGGGCCTCCTTCCACGGCCCGAGCCGGTCTTGTGTCGGCCGTGGCAGTGCTCCCGCTTCCTCCAGTAGAAGATTAGCGTGTTGTGGACGACGCGCCGTGGGCGCGACGCGGCTTCGGGCTGCGGCCTCTTGGACCTCCGTGTTGCGGCCCGCGACGCCCCCATCGCTCCGCTCCGACCGTCTCGCGTGCCTGCGGCTTGGCTCTGTGCCCTCCGCTGGGGGCGCGCCCGGGGCCGGGTGCTTTGCGCCTGGGCAATGCGGGGCGGGGCTGTGAGCGCACAAAGGGCGGTGCGGCTGCGGGTTCGGCGAGTCCGCCTAGGCGATCGGCGCCATGGCAACGGGTGCCCGCCTAGGCTGGGAGGGTCGAGCGTGCAGAGGAGAAGGTGCGTCTCTGGACTCCGGGGAGCCCTGAGCAGCCCCCCTCCTCTCTGCTCAGTCCCACAGCCTACCTGAGGGGTTAAACCCAGGTGGGGCGTGGCCTCAGGGATACCACTGCTTCCCTGTGTACATTCATTCCATATGTACATTAATTGATTCTGCAAATACCTGTGTAGTGCCTAATCTGTGCTTAGCACTGCTCCAGGCTCTGGACAGGGCGAGGAGCAAGATTCGTTCCTCCCTAACCTCCTCAGCCCATGGTCTAGTGGTCAAGATGGAAAAAACAAGAGTCACACTAATAAGTGTTTAGGTACAAGCTGTGATGGAGGCTATGAACAGGGTGTGTTAACTCTAGGAGGCCTCCTTGAGGAGTTGACCCTTAGGCAGAGAGGCCTGAAGAATGAGAAATCAGCTGAGGAGAGTAGTCAGAGCCAACGGAGGAGGGAGGAGGAGCTTGACTTCCTGCTTGGGCAGAAAGGCCAGTGTGGGACAGGACCTGGGAAGGGTGGTGTGGGCAGAGGTCCTGAGGTGGCCAGGGGCCCACGGAGGATACCATCAACTGACCCAGGAGCTGGGGATGTATGCTCAGGACCCTGGGACGGTGCTGGGAAGTTTGATCCCATTTCGGTTTTGCATAGATTCCTCTGGAGAGTGTATTTCACGGCAGCAAGAGAGGACCACAGGCTTTGTGGGGGGAGCATGGAGCTGTTGTAGTGGTCCAGGTGAGAAGTGAAGGAGGGGATGTGGAGAGTGTTGAGAGGATCTCGGTTGCTGGGGGTGGGGAACATGGGACTGTCAGCAGTGTAGGGAGGGGCCGCAGCATCCTTCTAGGTCCCTGGCTGTGAGCAGACTGGCCCTTCTCCAACATCTCTGTCTTCCAAGGGAGCAGGAGCCATCCCACTTTGTACCCTACCAGGCCAGCGACCCCCACTGAGATTGGCAAGAATTATGACAGCTGGACTGAAGGCACTTTGCAAAAATTAGGCCTGTGTCCACAGGTGTTCATTGCCTGGGCCAAGACCAGGGGAGGTTTGAAGGCTTCAGAGAGTGCCTCTGGCAGGACAGATGCACAAAGGCCTTTTGTCAGGCTTCCTGACCCTTCCCTCCCTCCAGGGCTTGGGTGGAGGGGCTGGGACTGAGGCCCTCCTGCCAGAGTGTGATTGAGGGAGGAGGGGAAGGGCCATCAGGCTGGCTGCCCCTCCCAGCTCTCAGAGCTGTGGGCTGGGGAAGGAAGAACCCCCATGCGCCAGGTTTGGATGGGCTCTCGTCTCCCCTGTAAGGCGGTGGTCCTGAGATATGGGCCCCTGGGCCCAGCGTCTGTCTGGGGATTCTAGGGCCTTCCCTTCACCGCCCCAGCTAGTTGGGGGAGGGTCACTCCTGACCTCAGAGGTTCTGTCTGCAGCACACTGATAAATCATGAAATCAGAGGTGATTCTTGGAACAGTCCTAGTCATTCCCAATTCCACCTCGCCATTCCCAATGCTAGTGACTACAGATGAACCCTCTTCATCCTGCTGCAAGCCCCTCCACCACAGTGGAACCTGTGGGGTGAGCCTGTGAGGTCTGCCTCTCCCCAGATGATGAAGAAACCCTGACAATATCTGTTTAACACAAATTTCCTCCTCTGCCATTTGGGGACATTAAGAGACCTTTCCTCCAATGTGAGGATTAAGCCAAACAAAGCACTTAGAGCCTTTAATATTTTCCTGGTGACGACTGCAGTCAGCTCAGGGACAGAGCCAGGGGCACACCGGGCCACTGGGCGGCTCTGCCCAGCCTGGGCACCAGCAGGGCGTGGCGAGCCAGGAGGGGCAGCCTGCTGGTGCTCTAATGGCCCTGCCTTCCCCTCCTCCCCCCACGCTCACACTCTGGCAGGGGCCCCTCCACCGTCACTGCTTCCCCTCCTACCTGGGGAGCCCCATGCCCCTGCCTACCCAGGTGAGGGGCACGGCGAGGAAGTGGGGAAGGCCCGTCAAGTGCAGGGGAGTGCAGCCAGGACCGGGGCGCTGCTGGGGAATTCCAGCCTTCTGGGTGCCCAAGGCCTCCCCTCCTCCCTATATGGGCAGGGAGGTAGTGGGACCTGGGGTCACGCCCAGCAGACTCCCAGAAGTCCCTCACGGAGATCTGGGGTCACCAGGATGGAGGGAGCCCGGCACCCGGTGTGTGTGAGCGGGGCAGCTCTGGTGCAGACAGAGAGGTTCCAGGTAGGAGCCCGTGGGACCCCTGCCAGCCCTAGAGGAGGTGGGGGAGCTCCTGGCCCAGTGCCTCCAAGACACTCCCAACCTTCCCCCAGCAGATGTTCACCTTCTCTGTGTGCTGGTCGGACGACAGCGACAGCTTCATACGCAGAAGCTGGGAGGACTTCAGGAGACTCCACGTGAGTGAACCTGGTCACCCAACTTCCCCTAGCAACCTGACCCACGAGAGACCACCCACGCCCTGCCCTCGTGCCCACTCGGGCTTTCAGCCAAGGGACCCCTGCCTGCCCTCCCAGGGGAAACTAGTGGGCCTTCAGAGACCAGTGATGACTCTTCTTGCTCTCAGAAAACCCTCAAGGAGACCTTCCCGGTGGAGGCGGGCCTGCTGCGGAGATCTGATCGAGTTCTCCCCAAGCTCCCAGGTCAGGCCAGCAGGGATCCAGGAGGGTGGGGCGGCAGCAGTGGGACGTGAGGAGCCCAGGCGGGGCTCCCACAGCTGCCCCGTCCTGCCCGCAGCCGATGCACCCTGGCTGGTGCACCGAAGCCGCACGGGCCGAGGCCTGGCCCGCCTGCAGCTGCTGGAGGCCTACCTGAGGGCACTGCTGGCGGCCGGGGAGCGTGTGTCCCGCAGCCTGGAGCTCACTGGCTTCTTCACACCACAACCTCTGGACCTGGAGCCTATGCTGCCACCTGGCAGGTGCCTGCCCGGAGGACGGGGGAGGCGTGGTGGGGAAGGGCCCACAGGCGGGTTGGCTTGGAGGCCTGATGGGCCTATGGGAGACACCTGACACCTCTCCCTTGCATCCTGGGCCCTCACCAGCCTGGTGATCCTGCCCACCCCGCAAGAGCCCTCGCCAGGCCCCTCAGGCAGCCCTGCGGTCCGCACCCTGGAGGCCCAGAGCCTGCACTGCCTGCAGACCTTCAGCACCCAGGACACGCGGGGCCAGCCCTTCCACGCTCAGGCCCAGGAGGCCCTGGATGTGCTGCTACGACACCCCTCAGGTGGGCTGACGCCCCGCAGGTGGGCTGGTGCCTGTTGCAGGGACACACCCTCCTGCCCCTGGGATCCCAGCGGGCTGCGGGAGCTGAAGCCCCCCGCCCATCCCCCTCTTGGGCATAGGCTGGTGGCTGGTGACGAACGAGGACCAGCAGACGGCGTGGTTTCCAGCTCCCTACCTGGAAGAGGCGGCCCCACACCAGGGACAGGATGGGGGACAGCTCCTGGGGATAAGCGGTGAGACTGACCCTCCTCCCCACGCCCGTGCCGTCACGGGGCAGCGTCCAGCGCGTGCCGGGGGAGGGAGGCCATGAGATGGCGGGGGCGACGGTGGCCCTGCAGTGTGTGCTTGGCCCCAGAGCGAGCCAGAGCCCACTGGGCTCTAGAAGGGGTCTCTGGTATTAAGAGAGAGCTCTGAAGCCCCATGGTGACCACCCAGCGTCTACCCCCAGGGCCCCAGTTCTGTGCTGTCCGCGCCTATGAGAGCAGCCGGGCTGATGAGCTGTCCGTGCCCATAGGGGCACGCGTGCATGTGCTGGAAGCCTCCGACCGAGGCTGGTGGCTGTGCAGGTGTGTGGGCTGGGGCTCTGGCAGCCGGTCTGGTGCGGAGGGGGTGGGGTGGGTGGGGCCCAGAGCCAACCAAACTCGCGTCCTACAGGTTCCAAGGCCGCACTGGTCTTCTCCCAGCTGTGATGCTGCAGCGTGATGGGCTGGGCACCCTCCTCAGCGGGCCATGGCTCCACCGCGGGGCTGACGGTGCAGAGGGCAGGGAGGGCAAGGCCCACAGCTCCCCCAGGTCCCCCCAGGCCGCAATGCTTCCGCCTCCTGTGCCTGCCCGGCCGCCTCTGAGTGTCATTCAGAGCCGCTGCTGCACCATCACCCGTAAGGCACTGCAGCAGGGAGCCCTCTGAGAGAGCATGGCCCATCGTGGAGTGCGGTGCTGTGCACCAGACCCCAGGGACCACCCGAGGCTCCAGAGCCCAGGGATGACAGCTAGCAGCTGCCTCGGCCTCAGGGCCGTGGGAGGAGCGGTGGAGGTGGGGCTTGCTGGGCTGCGTGCCCCTGGTGTGCCCTGAGTAAAGCTCTCCTGACTGACAGAGCCATGTCTGTGCTGAAGGGCAGGTCTGGGGGTGGGCCAGCTGTGGCCCAGGACCAGGGGGTGAGATGAAGTCAAGACGGACACAGGGAGCCAAGACAGCAGAGTCTGTGTTTCCCTGTGTTTCACAGGGCCGCGGGGGCCGTGGGGAGGGCGGGCAGCTTCATGTTGTGCCACAGGAAGTCCAGGAAAGTGGCTGCCTGCAGCATCCGGCTGAGCCGCTGGAAGTGCCGCTCTGGGGGAGGACCGCAGGCTGTCAGGGGCGGCCGAGTGTGGCGGACGGCCCTGCCCGCCCCCCGGCCGGCCCACTCACCGGTGTAGGGCAGCAGGCCCTCGAGGGAGGCCCGCACACCATCATAGGTCAGCAGCTCGTCCGGGGCCTCATGCCGCAGCAGCACACCCAGCACGGCCTGGGCCTCGTGGCAGTGCCGCGAGTTGGTGTTCCATGTGACGCAGAAGCGCAGCAAAGCCTCTGTGGGCAACAGCACAGTCACACCTGCCCCCGCACCCCCAGCCTCACGCGGCCCCATCCGGCCTGACCTGCCCACCCCAGACCTTTCTGGTCGCGCCGCAGTTGGAGCACCGTGGTTTCCAGCTTCTCGCAGGACTCGGGGTCCCTTCGGATGGCTGCGGGTGGAGAAGAGGTTGAGCCATAGGGAAGGGGCAGCACAGATCCCGAGAGACCCGCCCCGTGCAGCCCGGGGCAGCACTGACCCTGGATGACGGTCAGCACAGTGTGGGGCCGGTCCAGGGAGATGGCCAGGCCCAGCGCCCGCAGGTAGCGCTTCTCATGGAGCAGGTTGTCGAGCTCTTGCTGCCTGGAGGGCAAGGAGGGGACAGGGCACAGGGCCCCTGGGGGACCCGGCCAGGCAAGCAGGGTGGCTGCTCCAGAGAGGAGGGACCAGCGCACCGACTCCGAGCTGGGGGGCGGGGAGACCCCACTTACTTGACCACCTGCTCGTCTCTCTTGGCCTGCTCCTCGGCCTGCTCCGCCTCGGTCACGTCCTGGGGTCAGACCGGGGTCACATTGGGCTCAGACTGGCCCCCACGCTGCCCTGCCCACTGTGATGCCCTCCCTGGCCCACACACCTTCCAGAGGACAACGCGGGAGTCACTGGCACCGGTGAGGGCGCGGTCGTCCAGCCGGCTGCAGTGCAGCCCCCAGACCTTGTCCTCGTGAGCGTCCAGCGTCCGCACGCACTCGTTGTTCTTGATGGTCCAGAGCTTCAGGAGCCCGTCAGAGCCACTGGGGTGGGGGTGGGGAGGGGTTCAGCCTGGGCCCACCCGGCGCACCCCGGCCCTGCCCACCCCCTACTCACCTGGACAGCAGCTGCGTGCCGCGGCTTACAAAGGCCACCTTCAGCACAGAAGCATCATGCCCCTCGAAAGTCTGTGGGGGGGGTGGGGGGTGAGGCGTCGGGTGGGGGGCCGGGTCTGGGGTGGAGGGGGTGCCAGGCCTGGGCCAGGGGCAGCTCACCTTGAGGCAGCTGAAGTCCTGCAGGGCCCAGAGCTTGATGGTGCCATCGGCCGAGGCCGTGGCCAGCACCTGGTCCATGGGCGAGAACTGGACGCACCAGAGGCCGCGCCGGTGGCCCGAGAAGGTGCCCAGCAGCTGGCACCGTGGCAGGGCCCAGAGTTTGGCCGTACGGTCCTGTGAGCCCGTGGCCAGCAGCTTGTCATTGGGGGCGACAGCCACACTATTGATGTCCTGGTGGCAAGAGCAGGCAGCTGCTCAGAGCCCCGTCCTGGCGAGGGCCTGGCCATGACCCCACCCGGGCGCTGCGTGCGGTCACCTTGTCATGGCAGCGCTGCGTGGCCTGGGCCTGCAGGAGGACCGGGCCGCCCTCGTGGCCTGTGCCCTTGGACAGCAGGGCTTCAGGGAGGGGCCAGAGCTTCACAGTGCAGTCCTGGCTGCCCGTCACCAGGAACGTCTCCTTCAGCCTGCGGCCGGATTTAGGGGAAGGGAGACACCTGCTGAGCCCTGGCCAGCCCTGCCGGCAGAGCCCCACCGCTCAGGCCTGCCAGACCTCAGGAGACCGGGAAGCCTGCCCCACGACTGGAACTGCTATGTGCCCCCCACCCTGGCACCCCTGGTGACTCAGTCCAACAGTGGGACCCCTCCCCCGGGCATCGCTCAGTGTCCTTTTACCCACCAACCTCAAGGCTACTTCTAAGGAACCGCAGTCCCTTGGGGTACCCTGCCCCAGCCTCTGTTCCACACCCCTGGGCTGGAGACTCGGAGAGCAAGGTGAGAGCCGCCTCTGCCTCTGTGACACCCCCGGCCCTGACCACTACCTGGAGCAGCAGATGGTGCCCACGCTGTGTGTGTGCCCAGAGCCCTGAGCCACACAAGCCACCTCACCGGCCTTGTTCATCCTCCAGACGCGGATGCTCTGATCCTGGGGATCCGAAGGGTGAGGGGAGGCTGGGCAGGGCTTCCCCACCAGTCCCTGCCCCTCAGTTCCTTTGGTGTCTCACCTTGGCACAGCTAGCAAAGAGCCGCCCCTTCCGGAACACGTCTAGGGCCAGGACGATGTCTGGAAGAAAGTGGAGTGGCCGTAGCTAGAGATCAGCTGAGGCCAGGCCGGGCACTCCATCCGGGTAAGGGCCTAGGGCCTGGTTCCTGCCCTCACCTGTGTGGCCGTGGAGAATCTGGCAGGCTGAGGTCTGTAGATCAAACACCTTCAGGCAGGGGCTGTTAGACGCCACGACAACGTGAGAGTCCTCAGGCCCAAGGAACCGGACATCCAGCACCTCCTCGCTGTAGCCGGCGAACTGTGGGGCAGGAGGGACATGGGGCAGGCTGGGTGAGCGGGGTGGGGTGTTGGCACCAGGGCGGGGCCTAGCAGGGGCAGTGCACGCGCACCTGTTTCCGCAGCTGCAGGGAGCACGCGTCGTAGAGCAGCAGGTTGTGGTCGGCAGTGACGCTGAGGAGCAGGCCGGCGGCGTGGGCCAGGGTGCAGTGGGTCAGCTCCCGCCCAGGGCCGGGCAGCCGCTGCTGTGCGTGGACACACCGCCCAGAGGCCGCCTCCCACACGCGCAGCGCACCTGTGCGGGGACAAGGCCGCTGGGACTCAGGGTCCGCCGGCCCCCACCCCCTCCCGCCCGTGCCCAGCCCACGCACCTTGGTCGCCGGCCGTCAGGAAGTGCAGGCCCGCGGACTTCACACCCAGCTCCGGTGCCGGCTCCTCCGGCAGCAGCACCGCGGCCTCCACGCTCTGAGGGCAAGCAGGTCAGGGGTGGAGGCCCCAGCCCCGCCGCCCCTCCCCTCCCACTGCCCTCACTGGCCCTGGCGCCCCCACCTCAAACACTGGCACGGTCCTTGTGGCCTGGAGGCTCCGCAGGTCCCAGATGACACAGATCTTGTCCCGGCCCGAGCTGGGGGGATACCCACCTCAGTGCCCAGGCCGCGGCTGTGGCCCTCCCTTCCCTGCCAAGGCCGGGGCGCTGGGCTCTGACCTGAGCATGGTGTGGCCATCGGCGCTGAAGGTCAGAGACGTGACAGCACTATAGTGGGCAGTCAGCACGGCCAGGCACGACCGCTCCTGCAGCGACCACACGCGGATGCTGGTGTCTGCGGCCGAGGAGAAGAGCAGCAGGCGAGCGGGGTCCGGGTGGAAGGCCACCAGGCTGCGGGCAGGCGGGGCGGAGCTGTGAGCTGTGTCGCCCTGGCAGTGACGCCCCCCGCCCCCGCCCCCCACCGCCCTGACTCACTGCACGACGCCCGGCGAGCCCCGAAAGTGGTGTGTCCCATAGCACCGCACGACGTCCCAGACGCGCACGGCCCCATCACAGCCGCCTGTGGGAGTGGATCCGAGGTGGGGGCGCTGTGGGCCCAAAGATCCCCGCCTGGCTCGCCGCCCCCAACCCAGCCGGGGTCCTACCTGTGGCTAGCAGTGTGGAGGTGGGGTCGAAGGCCATGGTGGCCACAGGGGCTGTGTGTATCGCCTTCCACAGGCGGGTGACACTGCCCTCTTGCCAGGCCCACTGAGCCAGCAGCAGGGCCCGGCTGGCTGTCACCAGCACCTAGGGGAGGACGCAGTTCAGCTGGGGCACGGGTGTACATGCCATCCTCACCCACTCAGTCTGGGTGGGAGGTACCGGAGCCCGCCTCCTGTCCTGATCGCACATACCTTGTCGTCGGGGCTGAGGTCAAAGGCAGTGATGTCCTCCTGGTCCTCCTAGGGGCGAGAGTGGGTGCGCAGGGCACCATGAGAACAGGCCGCCATCCACACCAGGCCCTTGCCCTGACCATCGCCGCCCTCACCTGCTCCAGGCTCCGCAGCACGGCCCCCGAGGCCACATCCAAGATGTTGACTCTGGTGCCACAGACACAGAAGAGGTGCTGTCCAGTCTGGTCCAGCTGGGGGCAAAGGGGTCTCAGCTAAGGGAACACCCTGCAGCTCCAGGCTGCCTCATCACCCTGCCAACCCCCCGCCCTACCCCGGGGCCAGTACCTGCACCTTCCCGCCCTTGTAGAAAGGCTCGATTTTGCGCTCAACAGCATAGCTGGAGGGAAGACAGGGCAAGAGAGTGAACCACCACCCCGTGGTCCCCGGTGCCCAGCCCTGTGCTAGGTGCTCTCCCAGAGGTCAACCCAATAGGGCCCAACCCTTGAGGAGCTTCTGGGAGGGCTGGGATTCTGGTGTGTGTGTGTGCACACGGGGCAGGGTGGGGTGATGAGCTCGTCTGTTACCTTCTTTACCACTCTCAACCATATTTGGAGGTGGGTGTTAGTACCCCCTGTTATAGAAGATTTGGGACCCTGAGCGGGTCAGTGATCCACATGGGCCCAGGGAAGCAAAGGCAGTCCAAATCCCAGAGACTCCAGGGTGCCTGACAAGCCAGGCCTTGGACGCCCTCTGCTGGCCATAGGAGGCCAGGCCTGGGTACCAGCCCATAGCAACATCCTCTTCAAACACCCTTATCCTTGAGGTCCAACTCCAGCCTGCCCCTCCTCAACCCCAGTTCCTTCCTCCACCCCACTCTCCAGGCAGATTATCCTCACCCCCCACCTCGGCTACTTCCTTGCTGGTCCAGGCCACGGCACTCTCCTCTCTGGGGAGCTGCTATAGCCTCTTCACCACTCTCTCAAAGCTTGCTCCCAGAGAGGCGTTTTAGAACACAACTCGTTTGTGTTGTCCCCTGCCCTGAAACCCTCTCCTCTCCTTACATATTCCCAAGAACCTGCCATGAGGGGTCTCTTCTGATCCTTTGTGTTCACACAGGCTGTTCCCTATTCCCAGCCTGGGCCTCTCTGAATTTCCAAGGTGCCTGGCTAACTCCACTAAAGGAAGCCTGATGGCCAAGAGGAAGCTGGAGGCCCCCTGAGCCCGCTCGACCATCCAACAGAGGCAGTCTTGGCATCAGGGCTTCCCCTTGCTAGTGCTTGTCACAGCTACTGATGGAAATGATCTGCTTGGTAGGTTTACCCCCATCAAACTCTGCTCCTGCGCGTTACACTGAGTCTGTCTGGACCCGGGAAAACAGCACTTAGACATTCAACATCAAGTTGGGGATTGCATAAGCCCGGGATTCAGGGACTCCTGGCCACGGAGGTCTAGCTCATGTCCTGACCTCTCTTCCCAGTCCTTGGAGAAGAGAGCATGTGAAAGCTCCCCAGGCCGCCTGGCCCACAGGTGGCTCTTCTGCCGTCGTCTAGGCGGTGGGGACTCCCACCGTCTAGGACCGGCCTCGACCCTTCCTCTCGCTTTGGGATCTCTTGTCCCCACCCCCGACCGAAACTGCTTCAACTTTAGGTCGCGGAAGCTAGCTGCACCCGGCCAGGCTCCAGGGCCTGCCCTCCGAAAGCTGAGCGCTGTCAGTGCCTGCTCTGCCACCTGATGCCGCAGCCGTGACGCCGCCGCCCGCCTGTTAGGACCCAGCCCCGTCAGTACCTCATCCCTCCCCAAACCGATGCGTGTGGGACCCACGCCGGCGCCTTCGCTACTGCGGCTGCGAACCCGGCTCCCTCCCTCGGCGGCGCCCCCAGCCCCAGCGGCGGGTTCGCCCCCAGCCCCAGCGCCCCAGCTTACTTGGACTTGAAGCGGCCCACTCCGGCCGCCACCTCAGCCATGTCGCCGGTGCCACCGCGTGAGGGAGACCCGGGAGCCATTCCGCACCTTGGGCTCGCAGAGATGGCGTCACCGCCCACTACTACTGTGACGTCATCGGCGCTGCGACCTCGGCGACATCTTTGCTGTGGGCAGAGGCGCGGCGTCAGCAAGCGGAAGATGGCAGAGGCGTTTCCGGCCTGGCGGGTGGGGCATAGAGTAACTTGGGAGTGGCAGGGGCGGGAGGCCTGAACTCGGAGGGTGCTGGAGTCTCCAGCCGCCTGTCTTTTAAATGGAAATTTGAAAAGGTTTTCGTAGGAACTGGTTATTGAAGTAATCCCAAAACTCCTGCCCCCTTGGCATTCTGGGGTTTGGGTTAAGCGCGGTGGGTTAGCAGAGCCCTGAACCGGGCTCCGCCTTAGCGTATGGTATGAGAAATACCGCAGGGAACTACTTCAGTTTAGTCGCTCTGTCCAGTCCGACTCTTTGCGACCCCATGGACTGCTTCCCTGTCTATCACCAACTCCCGGAGTTTGCTCAGACTCATGTGCATCGAGTCGGTGATGCCATCCAACCATCTCATCCTCTGTCGTTCCCTTCTCCTCCTGGTAGTAAATCGGGCGATTTCGGAGACGTTCGAATATTGATTGAGCACGTTCTCTGTTCTAGGCACTTGAGAGACACCAGAGAAGATGCCGTGCTAGTGAAGTGAGGGCTGGGCAGAGGAAGGGCCCGGAATAATCTTGTTAAGTGGTTGCTGCTGCTGCTGCTGCTAAGTCGCTTCAGTCGTGTCCGACTCTGTGCGACCCCACAGACGGCAGCCCACCAGGCTCCCCCGTCCCTGGGATTCTCCAGGCAAGAACACTGGAGTGGGTTAGTGTCCTGGAAAGAATGTAGCAGGGTGAGGATGGAGTGGAGTGCAGGGGGCGCAGCTTTAAACTGGGCGATGAAGGAGGCTTCCTTGTAAAGGTGAACCGGGCGAGCAAAGCCGAAGGTTGGTGAAACAGGGAGCCCTCTGATTATCTCGGGGAACAATGCTTCAGACTGAGGAACAGGCAGTGCAGAAGCCTGGCATTTAGGAGAAGCAAGCCGGTGTGGCTGCAGGGAGTGAGTAGGAAGGAGAATATAGGGCAGAAACAAGATAAGGAGGGATCCTCGGGAATCACTGTGAGCAGTTGGCTTGTACTTTGACTTCAGGGGTTTGAGCTGTTTGTGCTACTGGCTGCGAAGCCAGGAAACAGATTGGAAGAAGGTAACTGGGAAGGAGGACTGGGAAAGGATGGTCAGGGAGAACCTCTGCAGAGGAGACAATCGAGTGAGAAAAAATCAGGCAGAGAGCTGAGGGGAAAAGTCAGTGTGAGGAACTGGTGGGAAAGAACTTGGAGAAGTCCAGGGGAAAAGCTAAGGTGCCTCTTTCCCCTGAGAGGAGTAGTTCCTGGAGGAGGCGGGGTGAGGTCCGCAAGCACAGTGGTAGTGAGGCGGCCAGACCTGGGCTCTGCATTTATTTACCCTCTATTTACAAGGTAGCTTGGCCCTGGGGCTCCCACACCTCAACTCCAATGCTGCCTTCTGGGGTGGCCTCAGCCTCCTCTTGCGGGGCACCCACGAGCAGGGGATCATCTTCCTCCAGGAAGTCCGCCAGCTGCCGTCGGATGAGGCCGGTGGTCCGGTGCATTTTGCGCATGTGCTGCAGCAGGCAGAGCACCAAGGTTCGGCTGCGCTGCTGGCGCTGGCACCAGGCCTCTCGCAGCTCCCGGTAGCAGTTGTGATTTGCCCGCTCGACTGGGCCCAGGGTGGCCCCGCAGCCCAGGGAGCAGCGATGATAGGCACCATGCTGGCAATTCTGCCTGTGCTCATCCAGGGCCCCACGAGGTACCCGCAACATGCAGCCTTCATTGGGGCAAACCATCAGCTCGAAGGGGCATGAGTCCTGGTGTCCCTTGCGATGGGCCAGGGGGCACGTCACCTGGCAGCCAGCTTCAGCATTCCTGCACTGGGGGTAGAGGAGAGCATCGTGTGAGCCAAACCAGGTTGGGGACATCTCCAGACACCCCCAAGAATCCCCCATCCCTGAGGTTCCACTGACCAGGAAACACTGGACTGGCAGCCTCCCAAGCTTTTAGGCTACCAGTGATGTGGTAGAGAGAGGGAAACTGTAGCAAATGCTTGAAGGTAGGAAAAATCTAGATCTCAGAGGAGTGGGGACAGGAGATGTAGAGAACAGGGAGTTACATGGTTGGCTTGGTCTAGTGGGTTGTATGTATGCCGGGCTTTTTTTTTTTCTTCTTTTTTTCTTGGAATTGAACCCAGGATATAGTAGTGAATGATCACACCATCGTGGTTATCTGAGTCATGAAGATCTTTTTTGTATAGTTTTTGGTATTCTTGCCACCTCTTCCTAATATCTTCTGCTTCTGTTAGGTCCATACCATTTCTGTCCTTTATTGAGCCCATCTTTGCATGAAATGTTCCCTTGGTATCTCTAATTTTCTTGAAGAGATCGCTAGTCTTTCCCATTCTATTGTTTTCCTCTATTTCTTTGCCTTGATCACTGAGGAAGGCTTTCTTATCTCTCCTTGCTATTCTTTGGAACTCTGCATTCAAATGGGTATATCTTTCCTTTTCTCCTTTGCCTTTAGCTTCTTTTCTTTTCTCAGCTATTTGTAAGATAGCCACAATGGTGTGATCACTCCCCTAGAGCCAGACATCCTAGAATGCAAAGTCAAGTGGGGCCTTAGGAAGCATCACTGTGAACAAAGCTAGTGGAGGTGATGGAATTCCAGTTGAGCTATTTCAAATCCTAAAAGATAATGCTGTTAAAGTGCTGCACTCAATATGTCAGCAAATTTGGAAAACCCAGCAGTGGCCACAGGAGTGGAAAAGGTCAGTTTTCATTCCAATCTCAAAGAAAGGGAATACCAAAGAATGTTCAAACTACAGCATAATTGCACTCATCTCACACGCTAGTAAAGTAATGCTCAAAATTCTCCAAGCCAGGCTTTAACAGTACGTGAACCATGAACTTCCAAATGTTCAAGCTGGATTTAGAAAAGGAAGAGGAACCAGAGATCAAATTGCCAACATCCATTGGATCATTGAAAAAGCAAGAGTTCCAGAAAAACATCTGCTTTATTGACTGTGCCGAAGCCTTTGACTGTGTGCATCACAACAAACTGTGGAAAATTCTTCAAGAGATGGGAATACCAGACCACCGTACCTGCCTCCTGAGAAATCTGTATGCACATCAAGAAGCAACAGTTAGAACTGGACATGAAACAACAGACTGGTTCCAAATCGGGAAAGGAATACGTCAAGGCTGTATATTGTCACCCTGCTTACTTAACTTCTATGCAGAGTGTATCATGCAAAATACCAGGCTGGATGAAGCACAAGCTGGAATCAAGATTGTCAGGAGAAATATGCAGATATGCAGATGACAGCACCCTTATGGCAGAAAATGAAGAGCCTCTTATTGAAAGTGAAAGAGGAGGGTGAAAAAAATTGGCTTAAAACTCAACATTCAGAAAACCAAGATCATGGCATTTGGTCCCATCACTTCATGGCAAATAGATGGGGAAACAATGGACACAGTGAGAGCCTTTATTTTCTTGAGCTCCAAAATCACTGCAGATGGTGACTGCAGCCATGAAATTAAAAGACGCTTACTCCTTGGAAGAAAAGCTATGACCAACCTAGACAGCATATTAAAAAGCAGAGACATTACTTTGCCAGCAAAGGTCTGTCTAGTCAATGCTATGGTTTTTCCAATAGTCATGTGTGGATGTGAGAGTTGGACTATAAAGAAAGCTGACTGCCAAAGAATTGATGCTTTTGAACTGTGCTGTTGGAGAAGGCTCTTGAGAGCCCCTTGGACTGCAAGGAGATCTAGTCAATCATAAAGGAAATCAGTCCTGAATATTCATTGGAAGGACTGATGCTGAAGTTGAAACTCCAATACTTTGGCCACTTGATGCAAAGAACTGATTCATGTGAAAAGACCCTGATGCTGAGAAAGACTGAAGGTGGGAGAAGGGGACAACAGAGGATGAGATGGTTGGATAGCATCACCGACTTAATGGACATGAGTCTGAGTAAACTCCGGGAGTTGGTGATGGACAGGGAGGCCTGGTGTGCTACAGTCCATGGGGTCACAGGGTTGGACATGACTGAGTGACTGAACTGAACTGATGGCAGCGAAAGTGCCAAATCCTAACCACTAGACCAAAAAGGCACTCCCCAGCCAAGGTTGTTTTTTTTTTTTGTAATCTCAATTTCCCTATCTATAAAACTATGAGGCTAGAGAGCAATGGCACCACAGTAGGCTCTCCATCCTTTATTATCCCCATTTTACAGCTGGGGCTCTTAGAGCTCAGAAAAGTTAGGTAACTTGCCCCAAACCACACATCAAGTATGTTGTAGAGAAGTGACTCACATTCAGCCAGGTCTGATAACCCTAAGGGGAGCAGTGTATTGGTGGAATAGAAACTCTCAGTTCTGAGAGTGGGGTTCTTTTCAACCCCTCTGCTGGCTTTGCCCCAACCCATGCAGAGGGGAGGAGGGTAGGGTGATGGGAGGGGGTGTTCTGAGTTACCTTGACTTCCAAGCGGCCAATGATCTTCTGGAGTTTATTCACATGGACCATCTTTCTGTGTCTCACCTCTTTCCTGCAGCATGGACAGGTCTTTTGTCTAAGAGACATGAGTGGGGGTGATTGTTGGGCGTGGAGGTGGCAGCAACATGCCTCCCCTGGCGGCCCTTCCTTCTCTCTAGCTGGAAGAGGTGTAAGAGGGCTTTATAGGGAGCGCTCAGCTCTGAGGCCAGGGTGCAGATTCCACAGGGGCCCAGCTCCTATATTAGCGTCCCAGATTTGGCAGCTGAACCTAATGGCCACCATGACCCAGTGCTTGGCTGACCTTCCTCTCTGTTCTGGGTCCTAGGCATGGCCCCCCAGCCCTGCCCTGGCCCCCGAGCCTCTTGGGTGCCCAGTAGCACCTGGCTAGCCACCGGAGGATGCATTTCTTGCAGAAGATGTGGCTGCACGGCAACCTCACCGGCCTCTTGAGAACTCCATGGCAGACAGAACACAGGAAGTTGCAATCGGGAGGGCTGATGAAGAGGTTGAGATCATACCCGCCACTCTGCAAAGGCCAGGCCTGCATCAGGGCCTGGCTGGGACCAGGATCTGACTCCCCACTCCACATGCATGGAAAGGGATTCCAGGAAGCTTTGGGTGGGAGGTGGGCCACATGAGAACCCCAAGTGGAGGGTTGGGTCAGCACCCAGTGTGAGGGGGCAGCAGTGAGGCCCAAGACCCCCCATTTCTACCAGACCCAGATGCAGAAGCAGGCCTTGGCCTGGAGTTAGACCCGGGCTAGAGGTCTCTGAAAGGTTTCCTTGTCCCATTTGGGGCCCTGTACCCCGTTGTGCAGATCATTTCAATAAGGAGTGGGGTCCAGCTTGGGCAGGTCTCTGAAATTAAGCACAAATCTAAGAGCTCACCATGATCTGTGTCTGGACGGCAGCTCCACTGAAGCCAGGGCTCAGGAGTTGCCATTTCATAGCAGGAGCAGGCCGACATCACAGGAGCATTGTCCAGCTCCGGCCAATCACAGCCCTGGCCCAGGGTACCACCTGGCTCTGCTCCCGCCTCAAGAGCCTCGGGGGTAGGGCACCTCATACCCAGGACAGGTCTCTGGAACCTGACTTCAGGGTGGCTGACAGTTGACTTTCAAACAGCACTGAGGCTGGAACCAAGCTTCCAGGGGCTACTTCCTCAAAGCTGAGGCGCAGGGTTTGTTTCTCCTTCCTCACGTGTTGCCACCCTGGTGACTAGGTCCCCAAGAGTTCTGGGGGCTTTAGACACTGACCCATCACCAGGCCTCTTGGGATCAGACCGTTATTTCCAGGGTACAGACCAGGGATGAGGACCTGATTTCTGTGGTACCAAAGCAGCAGCCTAGCGTGTGGAGAGCCTCCCAGACCCTGCTCTGACCACCTGGGTATGCCTATGAGGAAAGGTATGGATGGGTAAGCCAATTCCAACTTGGGAAACTACCATACAGGAGGCACAGAAGAGAACTGGTTTCCATGCCACTGGATGTTTGCACAGGCTTAAATCGCTCAGTCGTGTCCGACTCTTTGAGGCCCCATTGACTGTAGCCCGCCAGGCTCCCCTGTCCATGGGATTCTCCAGTCAAGAATACTGGAGTGGGGTAGACATTTCCTTCTCCAGGGGATCCTCCTGACCCAGGGATCGAAGCCGGGTCTCCTGCATTGCAGGTGGGTTCTTTACCATCTGAGCCATCAAGGAAGGCAGAGTGTAGAGTTCATCAAATCCTATAAGATTTTGGAGAGTGGGACCTTAGGAGTCGCCTGCCAACCTTCAAGACCGGGTTCTATCCCTGTGTGGCATTCAAAGCAGAGCTGAGATGGCTGGAAGAGAGGTGTAACACAAAGGTATCTCCTCCACTGCACACCTCGGTCCCAGCAGCCACAGATGCGACTTGCACGCTAATAACGGGGGGACCAAGAACACACACACACACACACACACACACACACGGATAAATTAAATCAACAGCTTTATTGAAAGATGAAAGGAAAGCCCCCCTACCCGCCCCCGCCCCCCGACGGTCTTTGCGGCGTTGGCCTCAGGTTCTGAGCATCCAGCTGTCCTGCGGGTAGAAGACGAGGTTAGATACCAGAGTCCGAAACATGCGAGAGGACGCAACCGAGCCCGGAGCGGCGGCGCGTGTCGGGGCCTGGGTTTCACATCCCCACACAGAAAAGCGGGCAGTGAGCTAAGGCCCCCAGTGGCTCTGGGCGCCGAATCTCACCTGCGGCCATGGTCAGAGCCGAAGGTGATTTTCAACCAACGCCGATCTCCCAAACCGCCCGCCCCAACAGCTTCGCGAACAGCAGGAAGCCAGCAGAACCATGGGAACAACCTACCTGCAGCCGGAAAAGACAAGGTGGCGCCGGCGCGAGCCCTTATATGGGTCGCGCTAGTTCCGGGGCCAGAGACACGCATGCGCACACAGAGCTCGGCGGGGGCGGGGCCCCACGCAGCCAATCACAGGCTCGTTTATATACTCTTGGCACAGCGCCATTGGGGCGGGGCAACCGAGATCTCGCGACCCTTGGCGCCTTATAAAGGCATCGTCGGGCTAGGTCTCTCTCTTCTTCTTCGTGAAAACACGTGAGTGGTTTTATTCGTTGCTGTCGCAGATGGGCCTAGGCCGCCATCAGACGGGGCCCGGGATGCTGCGCCCGCGCTCCATTGTGGAGCCCGGCCTGGGTGCCCGAGACGGCTGTAAATGCTAGGACTTCGCTCACCGACTGGTTCTTGTTTCTCTTTTCAGCAAATGGCGGATGACGCCGGTGCTGCGGGAGGGCCCGGAGGCCCCGGGGGCCCCGGAATGGGAGGCCGCGGTGGCTTCCGCGGAGGCTTCGGTAGTGGCGTCCGGGGCCGGGGTCGCGGCCGGGGTCGGGGCCGGGGCAGAGGCCGCGGAGCTCGCGGAGGCAAGGCCGAGGACAAGGAGGTAGGTCTGAGCTGTGCGCGTGAGGCGGGCCCTTAGAAGCACCGGGGAGGAGGCCCTGGTCACCTGCGCCTTTTTCTTTCGCAGTGGCTCCCCGTTACCAAGCTGGGCCGCCTGGTCAAGGACATGAAGATCAAGTCTCTTGAGGAGATCTACCTTTTCTCTCTGCCTATCAAGGTAAACACGGGTCATCCTGGATGGGGCCGTGGCCAGCAGTCGAGGGAACTCTTGTTGGCCAAACGTTGAGAGGTTCTAGACTCCACTTTCCCTGGACTTACCTGGTAGCCCAGACGGTAAAGAAAATGTCTTCAGTACAGGAGACCCGGGTTCGATCCCTTTGTTGGGAAGATCCCCTGGAGAAGGAAATGGCTACCCGTTATTTCTTGGAAAACTCCATGAGCAGGGGAGCCGGGTGGTTTACAGTCCATGAGGTCCTAAAAACTCCAACACAAGCAACTAACACTTAACTCCCCTTTAGGTGTTTATTAATTTTTTTTTTTGTAATGAGTTTATTTGTTGCAGGAGTCTGAGATTATTGACTTTTTCCTGGGAGCATCCCTCAAGGATGAGGTTTTGAAGATTATGCCCGTGCAAAAGCAGACCCGTGCTGGCCAGCGGACCAGGTTCAAGGTACCCCAGTCATCATACCTTCCTGGGCAGTTTCTGCCAAGGATCTTCGTGGGACTCTCTCAGCTCTGCATGGTTGCACTTGTCGTCACACGTGTGACTTTCGTAAAGGGGAGAGAGAGGAAGGATCTCCTCGGGATCTCAGATTGGCCTCCTGGTGGCCAGTCTTGCCTTGAGGGGCGCAACAGACCCTGTGTGGTGGGTGGTTACTGATGCTGTGGAGGCCCCTGGCCCCCCACCCACGTCAGTCTCTCTGCAGGCGTTTGTTGCCATCGGGGATTACAACGGACATGTCGGTCTGGGTGTCAAGTGCTCCAAGGAAGTAGCCACTGCCATCCGTGGGGCCATCATCCTGGCTAAGTTGTCCATCGTCCCTGTGCGAAGAGGCTACTGGGGGAACAAGATCGGCAAGCCCCACACGGTTCCTTGCAAGGTAGGCTGGATGCTCATGCACAGTAGGGCTTGCTGTGGTGTAGACTCCCGCCTGTCTTGTCCCCTGACGTCTCTACCCCTCCCCAGGTGACTGGCCGCTGCGGCTCTGTGCTGGTGCGCCTCATCCCTGCCCCCAGAGGCACTGGCATCGTCTCCGCCCCTGTGCCCAAGAAGCTGCTGATGATGGCCGGCATCGACGACTGCTACACTTCTGCCAGGGGCTGCACTGCCACCCTGGGCAACTTCGGTAGGTGGCCCGCAAGCCAACTCCATCTTCTCTCAGCTCCGCTTAACCACATTCTGTATGTGGTTGGCGTATTTTCAGAGAGAGAGAGAGAAAGGCCCTCCTAATGCACGACAGACTGGCCCATAGTGGCCTGTTTGTTCCTAGGAGTGCAACAGTCTCCATCTCCATCTGGGGGTTCATCTCGAGTGAATTCACTAACCTCCGGTTTTCCCTTTTCCAGCCAAGGCCACTTTTGATGCCATTTCCAAGACCTATAGTTACCTCACCCCTGACCTCTGGAAAGAGACGGTGTTCACCAAGTCTCCATATCAGGTACTGACCACCCCCACCCTGTTGAAGAGCAGAGGGGAGTACTCTGTCCAGCTGCACAACTAAAAGTGTCTTGTTTTTCTAGGAATTCACTGACCATCTTGTGAAGACCCACACCAGAGTCTCCGTGCAGAGGACACAGGCCCCAGCTGTAGCCACCACATAATTTTATAAAGGGAATAATAAAGTGAATGAAACCAGTTTATAGTTGTGTCTTGTTTTTCTTCCCAAATTTTCTTGGTTGCACTATGTGGCTTGTGGGATCTTTCCCAACCAGGGCTTGAACCCAAGCCCACTGCAGTGAAAGCCACTGGACTTACGCTCAGTGGTGGCTGAATTTGGATGGGAAGTAGGACCAGTGAGATGAAAAGTGTGTCTGGGAGCTGAAAGTAACACTACAGGCACAGGCTCCATTACTCTTTATTTTAGCAACAGTGACAAAGCTGACACTGCTGCCTCAGGCAGCAGCGGCCTCTTTGGCGGCTTTTCTCTCTGCCAGCATCCTCTGCTTCTGCTTTGCCAGGCACTTCCTGGCAGAATAATGGGCTCCCAGGTCGTGATCTGGGAAAGAGATAGGGGAATCATGGGCCATTCCTGCCATGAGGGGAACTTGCCTTTTCTCTGTGCAGGGAGGAGTCAGGCAGCCAAGTCTGGTCACTGAGCAGACAGACAGGTAGGGTGACTCTTAAAACCTCCAGAGACTGGACTAATTAGTAAAGCATTTAGCACAGCCAATGTGAAGACTGGAAGTAGGGTCGGGAAGGCAGGCAGGTGGGAGGTAGGAGGGTCTGGGGGCAGCTGGGTGGGAGGGCTCACGCACAGCGGTCCTGGTAGGCCTTGACCACCTGGGTGAACTGCTCCAGCTCCTTGGCACAGTTCTGCCTGTGGCTCTCACCTTCCCTCTGCTGACAGGCCTTGAGCCTTTCCTGGATAATGTTGACGATTTCTTGATCAACTTTGCTGAAAGGAAAACAAGGAAGATGGTCTAGAAGGACTCCTTTCCCCATACTGAGAGAAAATAAAATGAAGGCAGGGCTTGGGAGCCCTGTGGTCTGGCCTTTCCACCCATAGCTTCCCAAGGGCATGATGGCCCCCAGCAGGGTACATGCATTGTGCAGGGCTCTCTGTATCCCCTGACTAAACAAGCCCAAAGGGGGAGCCTTACTAATCTCTTCTCCACTGCATTTCTGCTTCAAACATGCACAAGACGTCCTTCTCCTGGCACTCTGTGATGTCTGGCACGCGGCGGAACTCACGGTGGTAGTAGTAATACTTGTTCTTGGCATGCTGCCGCTCGATAAACTCTGCAAAGAGAAAAGCCCAGACCCAAAAAGGCTACTGGTTTGGACAGGCACAGTCTGATGGGGCTCTTGGCTTTGTATTTCTCGTAAGCCGTGGAAGAGGCAGGTTTCCCAAATGTTCCCAGTTTTACAAAGACTGGCAACTGGACTCCCAAAGAGGTGTGGGAGGGCTGGCAGCCAGTCCTGGAAAGGACTGGGCTACAAGCAGACGTCTGCAGTTTATGGAGAGTTCTATAAGGCAGGCACCATCCTTATCTCACTCTGTCCCCACGACCCTGTGTAGGGCGGGGCCTTTTCATTTAAGAGGACATACAGGCTCTGAGACGGCAGGATTCAGAGCCCAGGATTCAGAGTCTGTGCTCTGCAAACCCCCACCTGCTAGTCCCTCCTGCTGGCCCACCTCCCCCAGAGCACGGGGACTCCACTGTAGAGGCAAAGAGGCCCCATCAGGGAGCCATCAGCAGGACTCCACTCCCAGTTCTGCCACCACCGACCTTCGGTCTCAACTTCCCCATGCGTAAATGAACAAGCTGGACCTAGTGAGAGAGATCTCACCTATCCAGACAGAAAACACTTCCTAAAAAACTGCTGCTGCTGCTAAGTCGCTTCAGTCGTGTCCGACTCTGTGCGACCCCATAGACGGCAGTCCACCAGGCTCCTCTGTCCCTGGGATTCTCCAGGCAAGAATACTGGAGTGGGTTGCCATTTCCTTCTCCAATGCATGAAAGTGAAAAGTGAAAGTGAAGTCGGCTCAGTCGTGCCTGACTCTTAGCGACCCCATGGACTGGAGTCTACCAGGCTCCTCCGTCCATGGGATTTTCCAGGCAAGAGTACTGGAGTGGGGTGCCATTACACTCCTGTTTATTCCAAACCTTTGCAGGGGCAGGCATCTAGTTCCTCCGCCAAAAAAGAGCCACCAGGGCATGCTATGCACCCCAAATGTTTTGCTGTTGAAGGAACGGATTAACTGCACGGACGCATCGCCTGGCACTAGTGATTAAGGGCACAGTGCTCTGGGTGCTGCACCCCACCAAGCTGCGTGACAAAACAATGCCTTAAAAAAACATTCACCTGGTTTGGACCAGAGATGGCGGCATTTGGGCAGCTCACGGAGGGCAAGTTACAGTACACCTCGGTGGGAGGGCCATTTTGTAGGCCTGCGAAGGAGTATCGGAGCACCTCTGCACCGCAAAAGCCCTCCGGGACCGCCTGCTGTGCAAAATGCGGGATGTCCAGCGCGCTGGGAGAGTGAGATCTAACAAGCCTCTCGGAACTCAGATGACTTCGGTCCGCAAACAGCCCCTAATATGTGAGAAGCCCGAGCCCAGGGGTGCGTGGACGGCTCCCCAGGGGACAAGGGCCGTAAGGGGCGGGGGGAGACGGGCGGCGTCCCGGGAGGCGAGGAGGCCTGGGGTGCAGCGGGGCCCCCGTTGAGTGACCGGGGCGGGGGCGGGGGGCCCGGCGGGGCTAGTACCTCTCACGAGGGTCACCGGCCGGTCCACGAGGAGGTCAAAGGCTTTCGTAAGGTAGGTGATAGGGTTGGGCAGCGAGGTCTGCGGCGAAGGCGCCGGCGTGCGGCGCGGGGGCTCGGGGTACACGTCCTTGTCCCAGCTGTCCGGCATGGCTGCGGCGGGCGGCGCGCTCAGCTCTCGGACGCGATGCCCGGCCTCCGCCCGGGTTCCGCGGCCTAGCTCGCCCTCACAGAGGACGCCTGAGCGGCCGCGCTTGCGCAGGACGGCCGGCGCCCGCGGGGCACCATGGGACTTGTAGTTTGCCCGGAGTGCCCAAGGGTGGCCTCGGGAGGATTACGGGTTCTCCGGAGACGCTTCGCGGCCGGCGCGAGCGCCCTCGCGTGGGATCGCAGCGCTATCGCATACGGGAGGAGTGCCTGCCGTGCGCTGGGCGTTGCTATCAGAGGTGAAGGAAACAGAAGATCCCTAGTTTAATTCTGGGAGCAGAGAGACACTTTAAGAAGTGTAAGTAAGGAGTAAGGAAACCACTCATTTCAGATGCACGTGCCAAGTGCAGCAGGGAGCAGGATGGTGAACACACCAGGATGGCGAACTCAGTTCCAGAAGAGTAAAGTCAACAAATAAAGCAAACTACCAAACACCCTACTCTTCCAGGAAGCCTTCCTGGATTGTCCATTCCCTACAGCCCTCTCTGGGCCCCACTGTCTCTGCCAGGACCTCTCACGGACTGGCTGATGCCCTTGAGCTTGCAGGACGCCTGGGGGGACAGGATGCTGCCTGGGGCAGCACAGGGTGTAAGGTTTGCCCCATCTAACCCCACCCCCACCCCCACTAGTGGCTCCTCCCCTGGATACAGGGCACTCTCTTCTGGTTCTGAGGGTTGCATCCTGGCCTTGAGCACTGGTGTCCCCTTGAGGCCAGCTCCACTGACCAGGGCCTTGCTGGTTACCCTCTGTGATCTCCATACCTGGTACAGCCACTGGCTAGCACGAGGGAGGGTGGGTGCTGGTCACTTCCTGCCCAGAGGCTGGGGTCAGCCATTAACTCTATGGACACACAGAATCCAGAATCACAGCATCCTCAGATCTTCAAATCATGAACTCATAGCACTGTCAGAGTCAGCAAATCATAACACTGGAGTGCAGTGTCAGACTGAACCAGGGGACCCAACGGCGGTGGGCCAGAGGCATCACCATGACAGGAATGAGCGAAAGCAGAGTTCAGTACTTCATTAAGGGAAAGCGCCCAGATGACGGCTTTCTGCTGCCACCCTGCCACAGACTTGGAGATCATGCAGCAGAAAGAAAAAGGCAAACGAGAAGGGGGAACCCAAGAAGCTTCATGGCTCCTGTGTGTCTGCAGCCCCTAGCACATGCTCCTTGGTGCAGCACGAGGGTGTGTGCCCTTGGCCCTGAGTCTGCAGTGTGTCCCTTCTCTGCTTCCTTCCTTCAGAGAGTCCCTCTCCCCGGGTCACTTCTGGGCTGAGGGGGTTACCACTGCCCAGGGATTTTTTTTTCCCTGCTGGTCGCAGCCCAAAGGATTAAAAGTAGCTTTGTCATTAAAAAACAATGACAAAAATGAAGAATTGTAACATTTCATTAGCACAGAATTTTAGCACCCAGTGATGCAAAGTCTACAGACCTTGCAGAGATATCTCAGGCCTATAAACAGTCTGATTCTGGGACTTCCCTGGTGGACCAGTGGCTAAGACTCTGTGCCCCCAGTGCAGGGGGCCAGGTTCGATCCCTGCTTGGGTAACTAGTTTCCACATGCTGCAACTAAAGATTCTGCAATGAAGATTGAGAATCCTGCACACAGCAACTAAGAGCCAGTGCAAACAAATCAACAAATATGAAAAAATCTCTTGCTCTAAAGTTAAAAGGCTTTATAGCCATAGACTCTTTGAATAAAAAAAAAATAGGAGATTTCAATCCCCTTTTCATTCAAAACTTAGCTTCAAAATATAAGTTCAAAAAAATAAAAGTAAGTTCATAAAAGTATCTAAGAGTTCTTGGCTCACAGCTACTGGAGTCCAGGGCCTTGACATTGAATGACACTCTGGTGATCCTCTGGGCACTCATCCAGCCCTCGCCGTCTCCCCCCAGTTTGCCCAGCTCAGGCTCACAGCCCTCAGGACAGGACAGGAATCCACTCAGCTTCAAGGCCAGCAAACTGGATGCAGACTCTCTTAATGGCAGCTGCCAGAGGGAAGCCCCTCAACCTGGGCTCCTCAGCCCTCTATCAGGCCAACTTGTTCCTGTCCTGGAGGGTCCCGTGAGGCAGAAGACAAGGTGTGTGACCATCCCAGGACCCTTGGGGAAGGAGTGCCAGCCCTGGCTCCAGGTGTCCCCCCGGCTGCCCCAGCTGCCCCCCTTCACCCGGCCCTGGGCCAGGCCCGCTCTTGGCACCAGAGCCCACACCCGCCACGGGAGATGACAGAGCTCCCCTGCCAGGGGCTAAATCTGGGATCTGGCCACTGTGCATCCTGGCCCTGCCACTCGACCTCCAGCGCCTGCTGGGAAGGCCCCTTCCCTTCCTGACCTGAAGGACCAGCTGCCATGGTCAGTGGGCTGTGGGTGGGTCGGGGCATGGAGGCCTCCTGGGGAGGGGCAGGTGGGCTCCTGGGGTCTCTCCCAGCAGAGAAGGTCCGTGGGCCTGTGAAGGGGTCAGTGAGTAGGGGAATAGTGGGAAGCCTGGGCTCAGGCCTCCGGGACCAGCAAGGTGGGGGGATGGATGGCAGTGGCCCCCTGCCCCTGTGCCCTGGCCGCAGCGAGGATCTGCTGGGCCCGGCTGGGCAGGACCACTGAAGCGGGGAGCCTTTGGGGGCCAGAGGCCGAAGCTGGCTTTGTCCCCAAGACACTGCCCTTAGCGAAGCCTCCCTCCTTTCTCATGGACGATGCAGGCCCGGAGGACCACCGGGCGCAGCCTGGGGTCTGTGGCTCACTTCCAGTCTGGACTCTGGGACCATCTAGCTGCCCCTCCTGGGGAGACCCCAGCTCTGACCTACCTCCCCTCCCGCCCCCAGTCCCACCGAAAGTTCTCTGCCCCCCGGCATGGACACCTGGGCTTCCTGCCACACAAGAGGAGCCACCGGCACCGGGGCAAGGTGAAGACGTGGCCTCGTGACGACCCCAGCCAGCCCGTGCACCTCACGGCCTTCCTGGGCTACAAGGCGGGCATGACGCACACTCTGCGGGAGGTGCACCGGCCTGGCCTCAGTGAGTGCTGCGAGGGGCCCTGCCGGGGGCGGGGGGCGGGCAGAGCACCGCAGACCTCCGGGAGATCTAGAGGCCCTTCTGATGCCAGGAGCCACAGCTGGGCTCACGGAGGGGGAACAGCCCCAGAAAGGGTCAGACGCTGACTGCTGGCCACGCCCCCAGAAGCCATCTGTCATCACCCCTGGTTCACAGATGAGGAAATGGAGAAGTTATGAGCTGGGATTCAGGGCAGATGTGACAGTATACTTTTGGTCTTGAGATCATCGTAGATTCACGTGTGGTTTTAAGAGGAACGCCACGTACCTTGAAGGTTTCCCCAATGGAAACATCTCCTGTAACCATGGTACTATGTCACAGCCAGAGGGTGACATGCAGGATTCTCCTGAATAAGATGTGTGTTTATGTAGTTCTGTGCGGTTCTGTCACATGTAAATGCATGTACCCACCACCCTGGGACACTTCATTCCCACAAGAGTCCGTCCTGGTGACCTTTTTACAGCCACAGCTGCTACCCCCAACCTCCTGGCAACCCTCATCTGCTCTTCATCTCTTCTATTGTATATATATATTTTTGCCTCAACACAAGGCTGGTGGGATCTTAGTTCCCTGTCCATGCTTAGTTGCTTCAGTCGTGTCCAACTCTTTGCAACCTTATGGACTGTAGCCCGCCAGGCTCCCCCATCCCCGGGATTCTCCAGGCAAGAATACTGGGGTTGCCATGCCCTCCTCCAGGGGATCTTCCTGACCCAAGGACTGAACACGTGTCTCTTACATCTCCTCCATTAGCAGACAGCTTCTTTACCACTAGTGCTACCTGGGAAGCCCCCCGACCAGGGACTGAACCGAAGAAAGTTCAGAGTCCTAACCCCTGGGCCTCCAGGGAAGTCCTCTAATACATATTTTAAACGTACACTTCTTTGGACCAGCCTCAGTAACACCATCTATAAAATCATGGGTTTGGACTAGTTGTAGGTTTCTTCTAGAGCTCTTCTGTACTCCACTGCAGGAGGCCAGCCCGACCCTCTGGGGGAAGCTGCCCAGGCTGTGGCTCTCCTGGCCCTCTCCCGGGCAGCCTGGTGGGGAAACTGAGGCAGGAGCAGGTCAGGCCTTGCCTGAGATCCAAGTCAGAGCTTGCGTGGACACCTATGGCGGGGTCTTGCCTGGCAGTGACTCCACGCACAGGGCAGAGCAGGGAGAAGGGCAGGGAGTGGGGAGGCTGAGGGCTGGGGGCCTGGGGCCCTGCACATGGGGGCCTCTGTCCGCAGCAGCCCTGGGGCTGTGGTGCTCCATGCTCTCGCAGGCGGATGGGGCTGTGGTTGGCTCCTCCACCCTTCTCCTCCCCATGGGACATGGAGGCCCCTCCACCATGTCTTCTCCATCTCTGGGTTTCATCCAGAAATTTCCAAGCGGGAGGAGGTGGAGGCAGTGACGATTGTGGAGACGCCGCCTCTGGTGGTGGTGGGTGTGGTGGGCTATGTGGCCACCCCGCGGGGCCTGCGGAGCTTCAAGACCATCTTCGCAGAGCATCTCAGTGATGAGTGCCGCCGCCGCTTCTACAAGGACTGGTGAGGATCATTCCTGCAGGGTGGGTGGGTGCAGGGAGGGGTGTCACAGCGAGCAGAAGGCAGGGAAGTGTGTGTGTGTGTGTGTGTGGTGCCTTCACTCCAGGAGAAGACAAGGACTAAGGGCTGGAAAGGAAGTTGTTCACGGAAAAAAAGAAAGCAAACGTTCTCCCCCCAGGGTGATGCCTGTCAGAGCTGGTTCTGAGCTTCCTAGCAGCCAGGGTGAAAAGGGAAATGACAACTGACAAGCTCATCAGAAAGAAAGGCATCTTTAGGTCTCAAATCTTCCCTGGCATTAAGTCTTGAAAGGGAAGGCCCCCTCCCTGCCTGAGGACCCTCACAGACCCTCCTTCCATATGGAGGTAGAGGCACCGGAGTCTCCACGGGAGGTGAGGGTCCTGGGCCCGTGTCAGAGCAGGCTGTGTGACCACAGGCAAGCTGATGGACCTCTTGGAATCTCCTCTCACCCCACCCTCTGCCACACACACACACACCACAGACACCATCACATGGGAACAGGACAGGTCCCCGCATCGTGGGGCCGTCATGAGGATGAGATGAGCAGTGCGTGTCAAGTGCTCAGCACAGAAAAAGAGGTTGGCAAATGCCACCTGGCCTATGTTTGTTGTTGCAGTTGTGATCAGCTTGCTCCTCGTCCGGGGGCTCTGATCTCCGTGAACCTCAGTTTCTTCGTCTGTAGGGTGGGGATACTGATGTCCATCTTCCAGTGTCCTGCGGAGGGTTAGGCATGACGGGACTTGGGGCCTGGCCAGTCCCGGCTGTTCACTTTAGAAGTGGGCTCAGCAGCCACGGCCAGGTGGGCATGTGGCCGCAGGCCAGCTGGCACGTCCCTTCCTGGGGCTCCTGCACAGCTGCTTACTCTCAGCTCCAGGAGGCAGGGAGGGTACCCACTTTATGGAGGAGGAAACTGAGGCCGCAAGGGTGGGACCATCTATGCTTAAAGAGGGCGACCGGAACTAGCCCAGGGACCCCAGGGGCCCAGCAGTGCCTCCCCTGGGAAGGGGAGGAGGGCGGAGGGGGACATCTAGCCCGTGCTTGGTGGACTATGGGCAATGGAGGCCACCCCGCTCACCCCACTGAGTACCTTGTGTGCACGGCTCAGGCACAAGAGCAAGAAAAAAGCCTTCACCAAGGCCTGTAAGAGGTGGCGTGACGCCGACGGCAAGAAGCAGCTGCAGAAGGACTTTGCCGCCATGAAGAAGTACTGCAAAGTCATCCGGGTCATCGTCCACACCCAGGTCAGCCCCCACCCTCTGGTCCACACTGGCTAGTCAGTCCAGCCCCCAGGCCTACCCTCCCCCAACCGGGCTTCCGGGAGCCCTGACAAATGTCAGCCTAAAAATACCATGAGCCCTGGGCACAGGCCCAGGGTGCTGGCTGACCGGTCACGTGGGCCGCTGGCAGCCTGGGGCTGGCGTGATGGGCGTCTGTGCGCTCTGCAGTCTACGGGCCACTGACCACACCAGCAGGCAATCAAGGCCCCGGAGGCCCCGGGTCTCCTGCCCTGTGGCAGTGTGGGGGGCTGGGGCCTCTCTCTGGGCACACGTGTGTGAACCCCATCTGTAAGTAGGGTCCAGGTAATCAACAGCTTCCGCCTTATTCTGGAACATTCACAGAAGCCTTCCAGGCCCGTGGCGGTGGCCCTGTCCATCTGCCTCAGTTACTCTCACACTTGCAGTTCCCGGTTATGTGCGTCATTGGTTAACCTGTCTCCGTGCATGGACGTGAACTTCATGGGCTGTAACTTCCTCTCACTGCTGCGCCCCCAGCAGGTCATCCATTAGTGCTGGTTGAGCCCTATGCTGTGACCTAACCCAACCCTGCTTCTGCCGGAGGGGGTCCCCACAGCCTGTGCCTCACGCGGCACAGAGATGTTTAAAAGCACGCGTCTGACCACATCGCCCCCATGCTTGGAATAAATCCCCAGCTCATCCCCATGAGACCTGTCTGGCCAGGCCTCTGCTCACCTCTCCCCATCCTGAACCTTCCTCCTTGTTCACCGTGATCCAGACACACTGGCCCTGTTTCTGTCCCCCTCCCCACCAACCAGGATCTTCCCTGCCACAGGGCCTTTGCATATGCGGTTCCCTCTGCCCTAGAAGCTCTCAGATCTTCACCTAGTGGATCCTTCTTGTTTCTGATGTCACCTCCTCAGACAGGGCCTCCTTGACCACCCTCACATGCGATGACTGTCTCCTCCACCCTCTATTCCATCACAACACATAGGCCTCTCCAAGAGTTTTCTTGGCTTCTGTTCCCTAGTTGGTTGGTGGCTCCGTGGGGGCCAGGACCCTGTCTGCTCATGGCAAGCTGTGTCCCCAGTTCCTCACACAGAACGGGACATGCAGCCACACCAGAGGACAGGATCATCTGCTGAATGAACGCGTGCATAGAGGCCTGCCAGGGGACACCAGCTGGCCATGCCATGTCTACCGATGGGGGGGGTCAGTGTGACTTTCTGGGAACCAACCAGCCGTGTTGCGTCTGCCAGATGAAGCTGCTGCCCTTCCGGCAGAAGAAGGCCCACATCATGGAGGTCCAGCTGAACGGCGGCACGGTGGCTGAGAAGGTAGCCTGGGCCCAGGCCCGGCTGGAGAAGCAGGTGCCTGTCCACAGTGTGTTCAGCCAGAATGAGATCATCGATGTTATTGCCGTCACCAAGGGCAGGGGCATCAAAGGTAGGGCCGCATGGGGGTGGTGGCTCCAGGAAGGCTGCCTGGAGGGGGTGGGGACCAAACTGGCCTCTCAGCCACCAGCCCCTCCCGCCTGCAGGCGTCACGAGCCGCTGGCATACGAAGAAGCTGCCGCGGAAGACCCATAAGGGGCTGCGCAAGGTGGCCTGCATTGGTGCCTGGCACCCTGCCCGCGTGGGCTGCTCCATTGCCCGGGCTGGGCAGAAGGGCTACCATCACCGCACGGAGCTCAACAAGAAGGTGTGTCTGCAGGTCTGGTGGGGGGATGTCCATGGCCACACCCCAGGGACCCAGACACCTCCTCGATTCTGAGGCTCTCTGAAATGCCTCCTCCAGCGCCTGGGTCTCAGCCCACGTTCTCATGGGCATGGACATCTTGTTGACCCCATAAGCCACCTGCTGTCCCCCACATGCTCTGTCCTCCTGGCAGATCTACCGCATCGGCCGGGGGCTCCACATGGAGGATGGGAAGGTGGTTAAGAACAATGCATCCACCAGCTACGACGTGACTGACAAATCCATCACGCCGCTGGTGAGAGTGGGTGGCTGATTTGGCTGAGGGGTCTGGTGTGTGTGTGTGTGGGGCAAGCCTGCGGGGCACCACCCTCCCCAAGAACTCAGGCACCAGCAAGCCGCTGCCAGCCTCAGAGTCTCCGCTGCAGACAGCATGTCCTCCAGCTCCTGTCCCAGCTTTCGGGGTGCAGCAGCTCCAACTCTGCCCTTGGAGTCAGGCTGCCTGGGCTCACACCCCAGCCGCAGGATGTGGCAACTGTGGGGCTGGGAGCAGTGACATCACCCCCCACCCCTAGCCTCAGTTTCCCCCTCTGTAAAATACAGAGTTTTAAATAAGACAGTCACAGGATGGACTTAGGATCTGGCTCAGAGACTGTCCTGATGTGATCTAGAGTGTCACCCCAGGCCAGGGGAGTTCCCCTAGTTTTCTCAGCTGCCCCTAAACCCAGAGCCTCTTTTCTGGACCTACATCCCCTCAGGGAGGCTTCCCGCACTACGGGGAAGTCAACAACGACTTTGTCATGCTGAAAGGTTGCATCGCGGGCACCAAGAAGCGGGTCATCACATTGAGGAAGGTCAGTGCCAGGTGGCGAGCTGGGGAGTGGGAGCCCCATGGGCTGTGGAGTGGGTTGGGGGTGGGGGGCTGGCCTGCCCTGTCCTCCAGCCTGCTCCAGGAGGGCAGGGTGGGGAAAGCAAAAAGGGAGGGGTTCTAACAGAAGGTGGGTGAGTGAGACCCTCCTCTGTGGACTGGGGGTGACGGGAGGGGCTGAGTGGGGACCTCCTGCCTTGTTGTTTTCCCTCTCCCACGGGCCCCAGTCCCTCCTGGTGCACCACAGCCGCCAGGCCCTGGAGAACATCGAGCTCAAGTTCATTGACACCACCTCCAAGTTTGGCCATGGCCGCTTCCAGACAGCCCAAGAGAAGAGGGCCTTCATGGTGAGCCCATCCGCCTTGCTCTCTGGGGCTCAGACCCCTCATCCCATCTGCCCCAGGGCAGGCATCTGTGGCACGCATGCCCCTGCACTCATCCACAGGAGGGGCTTTCAGGGGTCTAGTCCTGGGCACGGGGTCTAGTACTGGGCACGCGGTCTTGCTGGAAAGGAAGCAGGGGAGGGACCGGCGGGAGGGGGCACGGGGCTGGCTCCGAGAACCCAGGCGGCTGGTGAGACCCTGTGACTTAACCCTCCTCCTGTTCCTCGCCCCCCAGGGTCCCCAGAAGAAGCATCTGGAGAAGGAAAAGCCGGAGACCTCGGGAGACTTGTAGGCAGGATGGAACGGAGGGGGCCTGGAAGAAGCGCGGCGCAACCCCCGCTGGTGCCCTAGTCTAATAAAAGCCAGAGGCAGTTCTTCCGCGGTGTCTCAGAGTTGGAGGGCACGGAAAGGCTGGTCAACAGCCGGTACTCCGGGGCTTAGAGCCGGGAAGGGAAGAAAGCTGACGTGTCTCCCGGTTCTCTGCAGCCGCCGCCAGGTGGCGGACGCAGTTCGGCTGCGCGCCCTGCAGCTCGGGGCGGGGCCTCGGGAACCGCAGAGCCAAGGTCCTGGCTGGTGGGCGGGGCCAGCTGGAAGATGAGGGGGCGTGTCCTCGGAAGGGCCCTCCGGGAGGCGGAAGTCGGAGCGCTAGCCCCGGGGAGGGATTGGTCCGCGGAAGGGGGCGGGGCAGTGGGAGGCAGGCCCTGAGAGGGTGTCTCGCATTCCTGGACGTGATTGGCTGCCTGGGGGAGTTGTGCCTCGGGGCTCCTGGGCCCGGTGGGGTCAGAGAGGGATTGGTTCTCGCTAGGCGGACTCAAGCGGCGGATCCTGAGTCTGGCCTCGGATCCGTCGGAGGCGGTGGGTGTGCGGCCGTCCTTCCGGCGCCATGTCGTTCTGCAGCTTCTTCGGGGGCGAGATTTTCCAGAACCACTTTGAGCCGGGTACGATCTTTAACTTCTGGGAGGACAGCAGGCCGGGCCGTCGCCGCCCTCCGGGTGGCGGTGGAGCCCCAGGAACGCGGGACGAGTGTGGCCGCGCGGGGAGGAGCGCATGCGGAGCAAAGGCTATATGGAGGAGGGAGGAGTCTGAGGGGCCCGGAGAGTAGGGGTACCCGAGGGGAGGGAGACACTGGAGAGAGCACAGGCCTTGACTGCGAGCGTGGCCCTTTCCGCGGAAATCTGTGCGGTCAGGGTAAACGCGGGTGGCGACGCCCTTCGGGGTATCCGGGTCAGGATCGGGACTTTAGAGGGACTCGCTGGAAGGTCCTGTCCAGGGGGCAGCTCCTGTGACTGGCTCCCTTTCCTTGGGGCATCGCCCGGTTATGACCCCAGCCCTTTCTCCTCCGCAGTTCCCCAGACCTGCGGGGTGAGCTGGAAAGCACAGAATGTCCCGTTGGGATCCAAATGTAACTGCCTGGGTGCCTCCCCAGCCTTCTCAGGGGGCCCAGGGTTGGGTAACCAGGCCAGGCTGCCAATGGCCAGTCAAGTTTGACTGGACAGCCTGGGCCAGCCAGGAGGGGTGGAAGGTGGGGGAGAGGGGTGGTGAGTGGTTGGTTGGGGCATGGCCCACCTTCAGCCCTGGCCCCAGGCTTTGAGAGATCCAGGTGAATCACATTCTGGGCTGTGCTGCCTGGTCATGGACTAATTTGGTAAAAATATGTCCACAGGCAAGACTAGAGCTGCGACCTACCCCGGGGCGGGGTTTCTTGGGTGTCAACTCTCTAGGGGACTGGGCTGTGACACCTGGCATCTCTGTGAGCCAGCTGCGACATAGGACCCTCTGGTTGTGGGACTTGGGGTTGTCCTCCGGGTACTCAGCCACACTAGAAACCTCACTTCCACAGTACCTCCTGGTTCCTCTTTTCTTCCTCAAATTACTGGTAAACGCTGAGTTGTCATGGACTCTAGGGTAGATTGTCTCTAGGCCGGCAGGGGGCAAAAGGTGACTCAGTACCCCTTGAGGGACCCCCAAGTAGTTTCCTGTTCTGCAAGTCAATTTTGCAACCTTTTTTCCCCCCCTCAAAGTGATCTTTTGGGGATAGTTTAACCCATTTTTCTCCCTGCCCCTCTGTCTTCCTGGGCCCTCTGTCTGGACCGGAAGTGTTTTTGCTGGGATCTTTCTTTTCCTGTTTGGAGAGCAGGCCCGAGGCTGGGCATCCAGCTCAAGGCTTCTTTGGGCAGAGGGTCAGCCACATGGGAAGGGAGGTGGGCTAGTGGTGGTGGGGCCTGTTTGCATGTTTGGGGGGCAGAGCTGTGTCCTCATCAGACTGCCTGAGTTCCTTCCTGGCGGCACACCCTGTAGCTGAATGTTTTGTATGCCTGCACCTCAGCTTCCTCATCTGTAAAATGGGAACATTTGCGTCACAGGGTTGTTAAGAAGAGCCAGTGAGATAAGTGTGAAAAGTGACTCTCCTGGTCTCTGGCACAGGCTCAGAACCATTCAACATGAACTCCATGCCGTGTCTCCCCTACAGAGTTGATGTCCAGGCCTGTGGGTGGTGGGTGGGTACATGGGGAGGATGTGCAGCCCACCTAGTAACCCGGGTCCTGCTGTCCTTTCCTGGGGTCTCGCCCAGGATTTGGGAGCTCTCCCCCGAGGTGTTGGAGCCAGCATCTCTGCTCTTGCCTCCCTTCCGCCCCAGGTATCTACGTGTGTGCCAAGTGTGGCTATGAGCTCTTCTCCAGCCGCTCCAAGTACGCACACTCATCCCCATGGCCGGCGTTCACTGAGACCATCCATGCTGACAGTGTGGCCAAGCGGCCAGAGCACAATCGGCCTGGAGCCATAAAGGTGAGTGGTAGCAGCAGGGAGGCAGGGGAGGGGTGTTGGTCAGGGGGACCCGGAACCAGGCCCCCCTTCCTGCTGCTCCCCCTCAGCTGCGGGGGCCTAGCGTCTGTCTATTCCAGGCCTCTGGCCTCAGCTGGGGAGCTGCCACCCCAAATTATTGGGTGACCCTGGGGTCTTGGTGAGGACAGGGAAACAACAGCTTTCCGGGGAGGCTGTGAGATGGGGCCGACAGCAGTTACCTTGGGAAATGGGTGTGAGGACCCCCACTGCGGGGGCCGTGGCTGTAGCTGTTTTTATGGCTGCCTTGTCTCCCCAGGTATCCTGTGGCAGGTGTGGCAACGGGCTGGGCCATGAGTTCCTGAACGATGGCCCCAAGCGCGGACAGTCCCGCTTCTGAATTTTCAGCAGCTCATTGAAGTTTATCCCTAAAGGTGCGTTTGCTTCCTGGCACCTGGGCACAGGCCTGTGTAAACTTTAGAGGCCCAAGGGTACACAGTTCTTGTTCATTTATGGTGACAAAGGGTGGGGGCACCAAAGCACGCCACCCAGGTTCTGCCCAGGGCCACTGGAGGGTGGCTGCGGGGCAGGGACAAAAGACAGCTCTCCTGCCTCCCACGTTGGTTGGTCACATGCAGGGTAGCACAAAGGCTGAGGACCAGGGCTGTGTGGCTGCAGGCTTGCTTGTTGGCCTGTCTGAGCCGCCTCCTCTTCTGTGTAGTGGGCGTGATGGCAGAGTCTCCTTCCCAGGCCTGTTGAGACTGGCTGCCCTAAAGTGCGCTGGGTCCTGGCATGCAGTAGGAGCTAGTAAATGTGTGCTTGTGTTGGCAGTATTCATCATCGGTAGATATTAAGGGGCCATTTTTCATTTGTGTGCATTTTATTTGAGCTCCTTGGTGGCTCAGACAGTAAAGAATCCTCCTGCAATGCAGGACACCCGGGTTTGATCCTTGGGTCAGGCCTGAACCCACTCCAGTACTCTTACCTGGGGAACCCTATGGACAGAAGAGCCTGGTGGGCTACAGTCCATGGGGTCGCAAAGAGTCGGACACGACTGAGCAACTAACACTATCTGAGCCCAGCCTCCTCTCTGGCCCTCTGCTCTCTGCCTCCCCAACCACCCTCTGAACTTCTCTGCACTCTTTGTAGCTCAATTCCCTCTCTTCATTTGCTGCCCATAGGACTGTGGCCAGCCCCTAATCTCAGTTTTTGTTTTTTAAATATTTATTTCTTTGGCTGCTCTGGGTCCCAGTTGTGACATATAAACTCTTACTTGTAGCATGTGGGATCCAGTTCCCCAATCAGGGATCGAACCCTGGTCCCCTGCAGTGAAAGCACAGAGTCTTAACCTCTGGACCACCAGGGAAGTCCTCCTAGTCTCAGTTTTATCCTCTGTAAAATGGGGTTGCTAATAGCACCTGCTTGTTCCCTCACTGTGGCGGTTAAGTGAAGGTGTCCGGAAGGGCCAGCATGTGATAAAGGTTTGACAATACCTTGTCCTTCTGTAGTTATTTGTCCTCCAGGACGTGTGGAGGAAGGATAGACTCTGGGTTATCCTGCAGTCTCAGCGGATGAACCGGGCACACAGACGTCCCCAGGCTAGGGGTCTGGGTCCTCCTGGCCTCCCTGAGCTGCAGGTTGGAGACACTGGGGTAGCCCAGGGAGTGGTGGCAGACCTGTTAACAGTGAATTGTTTTTCTCTCTCCTCCCTCATTTCTTTCAGCCGAAGAAACCTCCGCCTCCCAGGGACAGTAGGCAGGCTGCCCTTACCCAGATCAGGTGGACACTGTCTGATGCCACCCACCTCGGTCATGGAGCCACAGACATTCAGAGCAGGGGTGTCAGGGTTGGGAGAAGGGGTAGCTGAAACCTCAGGAAGACTCCCGAGCCCTTGGCTCTGAACAGGCTCTTGCTGGGAAGAGCAGAAGGCTCACACTCGGCTACCAGGACGGGCCCTGCTATTGGCTCACACAGGGTCTCGGGGTGTGGACTCCAGGCCTGGTCTCTCTTTGGATGATGCTGCAAGCCCCACCTTCCTTTCCTCTCAGCCCACTGCCCCCCTCGCTGCCTCTCTGGACTCACCCCATGGGGCCCAGCCCTGAGATGGCTCCGCCCTCACCAAAGCTCTTGCCCACCTTCTCCAGGCTGTGCCAGGAGATAGGATGCAGACAGGGGTGGCCCTGCCAGCTGCCCCAGCCCAGTCACTCTATGATTCTCTCTGGCTAAACCCTTGCAGGCAGCCAGAGTGGTGATGACCTGTGACCCGCTGGGGGAGCAGGCGGAGGGGATGGACTCTGACCTCGGTTACAGGAGGAGAAATCCCGAACCCCGTTGCGCCATCTGTGCAGATGCGGCTTGCCTCACTCGGGCTTAGGAAAGCAGCTATTGCTTCATCACCTTGATTGACAGTGTGAGGCTGGGGACCCTGAGCTCACAGCTTCCCATTAACCCCTCCCGGTAGACAGTGAGCGAACCTCACTGCATGTGCTCTGAGGCACCTGCCATTGGTGGGGGTGGGGGTGGGGGGAGGAGAGTGAAGCCCCTTCCACCTTGAATCCTCTCTAGAGTAATCAGGAGACCAGTAAACAAATGGAACCCAGGCTTGCTGTCTTTATTAACAACATCAGGAATTACAGGAGAGCTGCTGTCATTGAACTGGAAGCCTGGAATGCATGGGAGTCACTGGGTCCCAGGGCAGCAGGGCCAATGGTGGCTCACTGTGCCAGTCAACAGAGTCAAAGCAGCTGTCAGAATAATCTGACTCACACAGAATTACAGAGTCAGCCAGTTGGGCAGGGTGCTTCTCAAAGTGAAGTAGATTGGAAGTCTGGTCTCACTTGATCTGTATGAGCAGAGGTCTAACTTGAATCATAAAGATGATTTCCTCGTTGCCATTTCCTCCTCCAGGGGATCTTCCTGACCCAGGGCTTGAACCTGCGTCTCATATCTCTTGCGTTAGCAGGTCGGTTCTTTACCACTAGCGCCACTTGGGAAGCCCTGTATGAGCAGAAATCTAACTTGAATCATAAAGACAGACACTAGACTCCCTCTGTCAATTTGCAGGCTTGAGCCAGTTTGTGCTAAGTCAGTCAGTCATGTCTGACTCTTTGTGACCCTATGGACTGTAGCTCGCCAGGCTCCTCTGCCCATGGGATTCTCCAGGCAAGAATACTGGAGTGGGTTGCCATTTTCTCCTCCAGGGGATCTTCCCGACCCAGCGATGGAACCCACGTCTCTGTCTCCTGCATTGCCAGGCAGATTCTTTACCCACTGAGCCCACCTGGGAAGCCCTTGAGCCAGTTTGCATGCCCAGAACCCTTTGAATGAATCAGAGCCAGCTGAGTGGTCAGCAGGAACCTCTGGGCTCCAGAGCCAGGAAGGACCTTGGACTTTGCTCACTTCTCCCAGCACTCCTGGCTCTGCATCCTGGCTAGGGTGACCCTTGAGCTTGAACTTGGCCCAAGAGCAAGCTGGCCTCCTGGGGCAAGCTGGGCCCATGTGTCCAGGCCACGCCCTTGTGGCTGCCCCTTGGGCTCAGAGCTATAGCACAGTGGGCTGGAGGGCTGGGCCTGGGGATGGTGAGACTTGCAGGGGAGCTGTGAGTGGCAGTGCTTGATGCCTGCACCCCAGGGGCCCCATGCTCATTTGTACAGGGTGGTAACTGGGGGCTGGCAAGCAGTGCTCTGGGAGGAGGGGAGTGAGGAGGGTGAGCACCAGGACCCCAAGGTCCCGTCATACTGCGAACCTGGAAGTGGATGGCCCCTGACAACGTTTCTACCAAGGGCTGGGGGAATCATAAATCCACCCCACCCCCCTGAAGGATTGCATCACAACTTCTGGCCTGCCCCTGCAGTTCCTTCTTGAGAAACAAAAGGCTTTTTGAGAGCCCATCCCCCTCTGCCGCCTACCGTGCCTGCTTCTTTGCCAGGTGGAGGTCCCGGGACACAGCCTTTTGAGCCAAGGGTTGCATTCAGGGGCAGACAGCTCCGGTTGCTCTGTCAAACCCAGCCAGCAGGGCTGGGCATTGGCAGGGCAGGGCACCTCAGGCAGGGGACCAGTGGGACTCTGCTGATCCCCAGCCTGGAGGTGTGAGTGGATGCAAAGTCGCTTCAGCCGTGTCTAACTCTTTGCGACCCGGGAACTGTAGCCCACCAGGCACCTCTGTCCATGGGATTCTCCAGGCAAGAATACTGGAGTGGGTTGCCATGCCCCCCTCCAAGGGATCTTCCCGACCCAGGGATTGAACTTGAGTCTCTTGTATCTCCTACATTGGCAGATAGTTTCTTTACCACTAGCGCCACCTGGGAAGCCTGGAGACTGGGCTTAATGAACACAGAGCAGATGACTGAATTGATGATGCCTGGGGCTTTTGCTCATCCAAGGGTTTCATTTCTTCTGAGTGACAAGTCCAGTGCCAGGGAGAGCCATGACCCTGGTAAGGGTGCTACTTGGGTCCTGTTGGTAGGTCTCAGGACCCCCTGACACCCTGCATGCATGTGGGCAGGGCCCGGACGTGGAAGGGGGCACCTGCAGAGGTCGGTGAAGGTCACCACCAAGCCAGCCACGTGCCCCCACCCCATCCCAGGCCCTGCTGGGGGGTGTAGCGCTATGATCCCCTTCCGAATCAACCGGTCTTCAAGGTCCTCTCAGGGAGTGGGCCCAGGGACCGTGTGCAGGGCGGACCGGCAGAGGCCGCTCAGGCCCCAGGAGCGCCTGAGCAGGTCTGAGCGGCGCGGCACTTCCCTGTGGCGCCGCCGGGGGCGCTGCGGTAGCAGCTTTGACCGCTGGGCGGCTCCCCGCCCCGGGCTCCCGCCCGCGCCGCGCCGCGCTTCCCCGCCGCACCCAGGAGTCAGCGCCCGCATCGTCCCGGCTCCAAGCCGCGCCGGCTCAACAAGCCAGTGCCCCCCAACCTCCACCACGAGCAGAGGCCACCTGGCGTCCGAGGGTGCGGCGGAGGCGCATTTGGTGGGCTTCAAGGCAGTTACTGCTCGGGAGACTTCCCTGGTGGTCCAGTGGCTGAAACCTTGCCCTTCCAATGCAGGGGCCCCAGGTTAGATCCCTGGTCAGGGAACTAGATCCCACGTGCTGCAGCTAAAGAACCCGCATGCCACAGCCAAGGTCAAAGAGCCCACATGCCGGCAACTAAGACTTGGTGCAGGGAAATAAATAGTAAAAAAGAAAAAGTTTCTGGTTGAGACTTCCTTGGCAGCCCAGTGGTGGAGACTCCTTGCTTTCAGAGCAGGAGTCAGGGGTTATGCTCTGGTGTTGGGAGAGCAGTGGAGGCCCAGTGTGGCCCCTTCTGGGGTCCGCAGAAGCAGACAGAGCTGGGGGCTGGGAAGGTGGTGACTGATCCCTCCCAGCCCCAGCCAAGCCCCAGACCCTTCTCCAGGGCATTTGGGTGGGACCCACCTGCTCTGAAGCCCCAGCCTCCTCTCTGTGGCCCTTCCACACCTTCATCGTACCTGCTGGCCCACGCTGTGTGCTTAGTTGCTCAGTGTCTGACTCTGCGATTCCATCATCTGTACCCCACCAGGCTCCTCTGTCCATGGAGGTTCTCCAGGCAAGAATACTATAGTGCATTGCCAGGCCCTCCTCCAGGGGATCTTCCCAAGACAGGGATCGGACCAAGGTCTCCCGCACTGCAGGAGGATTCTTTACCATTTGAGGGGGCACCAAATCCTGAGGTTCTGCCTCCCACACATCTTTGTCCACTTCTCTCCCGCACAGTAGAGACAGCTCCCAGCTGTCCCCACCAGTGTGGTCTTTGAAAAATAGTCATCAGACCAGGTGACTTCCCTCAGTGGTTCCCTCATGCTCTGCCTGCCAAGGCTCCGCAGAACCCACTCTCTGGCTTGATCCTTGATCCCTGACTCCACAAGTGATAGCACAGTTATTTATTTATGGTAACTGTGTTGTGTATATTACGCACACCATCTGCACCCAAACCCCCTGTGCCTGGGCCTCCAGACCAGGCAGATTCCACCCTAGAGTGGTGCAATCTCATTCCCTCCCAGCATCAGGGTCTTTTCCAGTGATGCTGTTTTCATCAGGTGGCTAAAGTATTGGACCTTCAGCTTGGAAAGATTGAGGGCAGGAGGAGAAGGGTGTGACAGAGGACGAGATGGTTGGATGGCATCACCTACTCAATGGACATGAATCTCGACCAAACTCTGGGAGATAGTGAAGGACAGGGAGGCCTGGCGTGCTGCAGTCTACGGGGTCACAAAGAGTCGGACACGACTGAGCAACTGAACAATGACAATCTCTTTCCCTACCCCAAAGAGTGAGCCCTGAAAGGGGGCTGCCTGTGGCAGGACCAGATGAATGTGCATAAAACCGCACTGCCTCTGCTTGCTCCCTCTGCGGGGGCCACATAGTCTCAGGATGAATAAACCACACATCTGTGTGAGTGTATCCATGGCCTGGAGGAGGCAGGAACCCCAGGGCCACTTGTCACCCTACCCCTGGCCCTGGGCTCTGCTAGAAGAGCTTAGGGGTAAGACGCGCAGGGAAGATGGTTGGTGAGGTTCTGGCAGCAGACAAGAGGGGGGCTGCCGGGAAGGGGGTTACCTGCTGATAATCTCCTTCCGCCCCAGCCCCTCAGCTCCCCCAGCACCTGTCTCTAGGCGTGACTTGTTCCTTGTAAAACGGTGGAGATTATCTGTGTTGCAGCCTCTGGCTTCATGTCTTACCATGTTTCATCTCTAGTCAGGACATTTACAAGCTCCTGTTGGCTTCAAAGGGCTTGGCAGCTGCACTGCTAAAGGCTGGAGCAGAGAGGAGAAGGGCCCATGGGCTCTGCTCCCTGTGATACCATCTGCCTGCTGCTGGTGGCTTTTTGGTCCCTTAGTCTCGGTCGTTGTGGGGTGTTTTGTGCTCCATCTCTGAGGCCAGAGCCCCTGGGGTGTACCTGGAAGTTGGGGGAGGACAGGGAAGCCAGTGTCAGAGGAAGGACAGTGTTGACCATATGGGGGACAAGGGTGGAGTCACTGTTCTCTGAGGCGGGTGTGGCGGTCAGGCTTGAAGGTCCTATTGTCCAAGCAGGGAGTCTGCCACTTAGCGGGGTGTCTGGAGGGGAGCAGAGCAGAGTGCAAGGCACATGTTCAAGATGCTCAACCCTGGGGCTCTGGGCTCTGGATCTTCCCAAGCCCCAGTTGAACAAGCCTGGCTGAATGCCCGTCTGCCCGTCTGTCTGGCCAACTGTGAGCATGCGGTGTTTCCCCTGGAAGCGCAGGGGATGGGTGTGAGGGGCATGGGCCTCCGTCGGGGGCTGTTCCCTGGCCTTGCTGGCTGTGAGTAGGTCACTGGTGTGCAGGGAGGTTCAAACTTGGGGCTCTCCACATGGGGCAGGGGATGGTGGCAGGGGCCGGTGGGCAGGCCTCTGAAGCCCCTCTTGCCTGTGTGTATGTGAGCATGGTCCTGGCCCTTGCAGAGCATGGGCTTCCTGAGCTTGCACTAGCCCCCAGCTCTTGATGGAATGTGTTCAGCCCACGGGGGCCCTCTTCAGGGCACAGACAGACCTGGCCACAAAGCCCCAGTGGCCTAACGTGGGGGTTCTTGGATGACTCGCAGGCTTCCCCAAGGCTCTGAGAAGCCCGGCGTACGGCTGCAAAGATGGAGGAGGTGGAGGGGGGACAGAGGGAGTCCTGTTTCTGTGGGCCCCCCTTTCCCCCTCTTTAGACTCACGTTGGGTCTAAAGGCTGTTACCAGCCCTCTCCTTTGTAAGGCTGGGACTCCCAGCCTGGGAGGACTGTTATAAATGGAGCTGGGCCAGGCTGGTGGGTGGGAAGCAGTTTGCAGGGCCCACTTATGTGTCCTGGACTTGGAGCCCTGCCCTCTCCTGGGGAAGCAGGGGCCCAGTGGCAAATGGGCCTCTTTCTGCTGCGCCCCCCAGGAAGACCCAAGGGAAAGGGGTGGGGTGGCTGGAGGCAAGCTGGGGCCATTCCGGCTCGGGACTCGGGTCTGGCTCCTCCTGGCAAACCCCAGGGCCACAGGCAGGCTCGGCGCATTTGTGTGAACACACAGTGTCCCTTCTCCTAGGGATCCTGTTTGCCCTGCAAGCATTTCTGTCCTTCTGTGTCCTCACATTTAGCTGGTCTCTGGGAACAAGATCCTACTGCTACTGCTGCTGTGTTGCTTCAGTTGTGTCTGACTCTGTGACCCCATGGACTGTAGCCCATCAGGCTCCTCTGTCCATGGGATTCTCCAGGCAAGAATACTGGAGTGGGTTGCCATTTTCTACTCCAGGGCATATTCCCGACCAGGGATGGAACACGCATCTTCTGCATTGGTAGGAGGGCTCTTTACCACTAGTGCCACCTGGGACACCCTGGGACTAGGGAGGCCCTTCCTCTCCAGCCTGGTCCCCAGGAGGACAAATTAAGAAGTACTTAGGGCTCCCAGGGTGGGAGTACCTTCAGGGCTCCCCTTCTTGTGCCAGAGTCACTGTCACATGCCCACTGCCTCCGTATCATAAAGAGCTTAAAAGCCAGGCACCCAGAGAGGTGGGGGCTTGTGTCATCTCCGCCTTATAAAGTAGGAGAGTGAAGCTCAGAGAGGCTGGCTACCTGCCCAGGTCACACGCTGGGAGGGGCAGAGCTGGGCTTGAGCCCGCCATCATCGCCGAGAAGCCTTGCTGCCGGCTTTGTGCTGTGCTGTGCGCCCCACTCCCCAGGGCTTCCTGGCCCTCGCTCCCTACCAGACTGAGCTGGGCTCTGGGGGTGGGTGGGGTAGGTGGGGAGACGTCTCTCAGGGGCGCCTCCCCAGGAAGGAAACCGCATCCTCTATATGCTCGGGCAGACCCGGCATCTGAAATGGAAAAACCCCACACAAATCAAGGACAGCTGGGCCCACCCTCAGCCTCAGCCCCCTCCCCTCGGCTCCCCTTGCAGACTGAGGAATCCCAGAGGGCTGCAGGGCAGTGGGTCTGGGGGGTGAGGGTGTGGTTCTCAGGGAGGAAGTTTCTGGAAGCCCTGCATGTGTGAAATCTCCCCCAGCTGTGCCCCACGGAGGGAGGGACTGAACGGTGTTATTAATCATTTTCCAGAGCAGAGCTGCACACCCTGCAATGCTGCCCCTGGGGGCCTGGGCTGGGGAGGGGACAGCCTGGGAAGGAGAGGAGCATGGGGGCGGGGCTCCACACCTAGACTGTCTCAGACATACATGCAGAGTCAGTCACTCAGCCACTCAACAAAGGTTCATGAGCACTCACCATGCTTAGGCATGGAGCCACAGAAGGGATCAAGACTGACTCCATCCCTGGCCTTGCAGAGAGCATGGGTAGGTGGAGGAGGTAGATGGAGATCAAAATCGCCCACAGGGAAATCATTACCGTCTGCGAAGGAGATGCAGACACAACTGGGATAGCTGGCTCATAGACCTGTGAGGCCAGGCTGGTCTGTCCATCCACCACGACCTTGCTCCCTGGACTCTCTCCCTGGGGTCACCCACTCTGGCCCTCCCCCAGGGATGCTGTGTACTTGACCCAGCTCCGTCCACCTCCTCTTCCACATTCTCCCTGCTCAGGCCCTTCTGCCATATTAGATCCAACTTCTCTGCATGTCTGATGGCTGGCCAGGGAGGGTGAGCAGATGGACTTTTGCCTGGCCCCTGACTGGGCAGGGGACCCAGACGAGGTGAAACGGGAATTGAAATTGGGCCATGTGGAGCACTCAAAGCTAAAGGGCTCCTGGGAAGATCAGACTGGACAGAAAGGCCTGGTTGACACCTGTTTTTTCTGGACAGGAAGTGTGACCAGACAGGGCAGGAGTTAAGCCACTCTCTCAGGGCACAGGGACAGTCACTCGCCCTGAGTCCCCATGGCCTACTCTCTTCTGGGGCCCCAAAGTGACTTTTCACCATGTGGCTGAAAGGGGGTGATCCACCCTCCCTAGGTCACACAGCCAGTGGTGAGTTGGGGCTGGACTCTGATGGCAAGGCAGGGTGGAGGGGCCACTCAGACATTCTGGGGAGGAGGGAAGGCAGCAGCCCTGAGGTTGAGAAGTACAGAGACATAGATGCTGAAACTTCCATATTTAACCTTCAAAAGGACTCTTCAGGGAGTTCCCTGGTGGTCCAGTGGTTAGGACCCGGCACTTCCACTGTCCTTGGCTCAATCCCTGGTGGGGGAACTAAGACCCCACAAGCTTCATGTAGTTAAAAAAAAAATGAAAGAGGACTCTTCATAAAGGGATAAATAGTTACCATTTGACCGGGCAATTTCACTCCTAGGTATATACCCAACATAAACGAAACTTATGCTCACATGAGATTTTGTAAATAAACGTTCACAGCAGCATGATTCTCGGTAACCAAAAGGTGGGAAAAAGCGCAACTGATGAATAGATAAGCAGAACGTGGTCCAGCCACACAGAGTATTATGCAGCCATGAAAAGAGTGAAGCACTGACACACCACAGTATAAACGACCCTTGAACACACTATGCTGAGTGAAAGAAGCCAGTTGCAGAAGGTCATATAATGTATGATCCCACATATATGATACGTGGAGAAGAGGCAGATTCAGAGACAAAAAATAGATAGTGGTGGCCAGGGGCTGAGCGAGGGGAGAATTGATGCTTTTGAACTGTGGTGTTGGAGAAGACTCTTGAGTCCCTTGGACTGCAAGGAGATTCAACCAGTCCATCCTAAAGGAAATCAGTTCTGAATATTCATTGCCAGGACTGATGCTGAAGCTGAAACTCCAATATGGCCACCTGATGTGAAGAACTGACTCATTGGAAAAGACCCTGATGCTGGGGAAGATTGAAGGCAGGAGAAGGGGATGACAGAGGATGAGATGGTTGGATGGCATCACCGACTCAATGGACATGAGTCTAAGCAAGCTCTGGGAGTTGGTGATGGACACAGAAGCCTGGTGTGCTGCAGTACATGGGGTCGCAAAGAATCAGACACGACTGAGTGACTGAACTGAAATGAGCTGCTAACAGGTATGGGATTTCTTTCTGGAGTGATTAATATGTTCTGGAATGCATTGTGGTGATGGTTGTACAACACTGTGAATATGCTGAAAACTGTTGAATTTGAGAATGGTGGCCGAATTAGATGGCCGAATTGCATGGTACGGGAATTGTGTTTCAATGAAGCTCTTCTTTCAGAGTCAGGATGGAGTTTTCCACTTTAGGGACCAGAGGTCTGGGCTGGCAGGAGCCTGAGGACAAGCTCTAGAGGAGGAGGAGGCTGGGACCCACTCCCCCGGGATGGCCTTGGCTCTACATGTTCTCTGCCTCCCCACCCGGCTCCCATCACTGTGCTCTCTGAGGCTGAGCCTTCCCCTGGCCGACTGGGATGCTGTCCTGCTGCTTGCCTCACCATTATCTCTAGAAATCCTTCCTCAGCCTCTCCCTCCACTCCCATCCTTCCACTGGCTGGTCTTTATTGAGTGCCTGTCGGGTACCAGGCTCCATGAGGTGCTGGGGATACACTGGTGAACAAACATCCCAAGGCTGCCATCCTGGATGTCCCCAGATCTGCACCTACCCCTCACCTGAGAGGGCTTCCCTGATGGCTCAGATGGTAAAGAATCCACCTAAAATGCAGGAGACCCGAGTTCGATCCCTGGGTTGGCAAGATCCCCTGGAGAATGGAATAACTATCCACCCTGAATATTCATTGGAAGGACTGATGCTGAAGCTGAAGTTTCAATACTTTGGCCACCTAGGATGTGAAGAGCTGACTCATTGGAAAAGTCCTTGATGCTGGGCAAGATTGAGGGCAAGAAGAGAAGGAGATGACAGAGGATGAGATGGTTGGATGGCATCACCAACTTGATGGATGTGAGTTTGAGTAAACTCCAGGAGATAGTGAAGGACAGGGAACCCTGGTGTGCTGTAGTCCATGGGGTCACAGAGAGTCGGACATGACTTAGTGACTGAACAATGACAACTCACCTGGGAGCCAGGTGGTGGGTGGAGATAGGGGATCAGCTGCCAAACACTGAGCAGACTCTTGTCCCTGGACATCACTCCCCCACCTGCAGTGTGTTCAGGGTCCTGCTGTTCTTGGTGAATTCTTCCTGAAAAGTCTCCAAACAGGTATGTGTGTGTGTGTGTGTGTGTGTGTGTGTGTGTGTGTGTAGGCCGGGGACTAAGGGAAAGGCATTCCCAGGAGGGAGTACAGCCAATGCCTAGCCAATGCTGGTGCTGGGGCAGGGAGACAGAAGGGCCACCAGGGTTTAAAGCTGGAGTTCGGAGCCCTGAGAAGTGGTTGCTGAGGTTGTGGGTGGGTGCTGCAGGTGGAGCGGGCGGCTCTAACAGAGCCAGACTGTCTGGAACAAATCCTGTTTTAAGCTAGACCAGAAGAAGAACTTCCTGTGACCCTGCATGTGCTGGCATGCACCTGAGATGGTGCTTTGCCAACACTCCGCCCACGGGGCTCCTGCCTGAGTCTTGCCTTGACAAGCAGGTGCAGGTATGGCATCTGGGAACTGGGCTGGGGCCCTGGTCAGTGGTTTTCACCCCTTGGCTCTGCAGGTGGGTCGTGGAGGCCCCTGCCCTGAGGGAAGTGCTCCAGGGTGCTCTTAGGTCTGGATACCATTAGGCCCAGGAGTGGCCCGTTAACCAGCAGAAGCTGGGGCGTTGGTCTCTGGGCACTGACTGGGGGAAGCCTGGCCTCTTCGAGGAGTTCATGCCCACCTGCCCCAGCCCCGAGGCCAGGAAGGCTGGGGAACAGGCAAAGGGAGGACATGGGTTCCATTCTGTCTGTCCCTGGGGCTGGCTCGCCCTCTCCTGGCTGGCCTTCATTGTGCTGTGCTAGGGGCTTAGTGAGCCTGGGGGATCAGAAAAGTCCCTGAGTGTCCAGTGCCCAGCAGGTCTCTACTGGGATGGGCCCTGAGTCTCCCTGCCCCTCAGAGGAAGCTCTCTCAAAGGACACCTTCTCCTTCTGGTTTCCCCAGCACAGGTAGGTCTCCTGAATCCTCCACATCTCCAATACAGCCGCTTCACCAGCGTCAGAGATGGGTCACTGACATCCCAGGGGGACACCGGGGGACTAGGCTGCACATACAGACAGGTGGAAAGGCTCAGGAGACAGGTCTGAATTTCACTGGGCCTGTTTCCCCTGAGCATTTCTCCCAGACTTTAAAATGGTAATCAACTTGGCTAGTCGTCTCCAACCGCCCTGTCCGTGCGTGACCCTGGCGTAGGGCAATAGCAAACCGATTGTCAGTAGGGTGAGCCCGGTTCCCGCCGCAGACTTCCCACTTTTCCAGAGCCCCTCTGAGCACCAGGCCCGGAACCGCGAGCCACCTTGACCCACTTTCTCCGCCCGCGCACCTGCCGCGCCGCTCCGCGCGGCGATCGGCCCTCTAGGAGCGGGTCTTTTGGACAGCAGCGCAGTCCTGTCACCGTCCTGCAGTCGCCGCCGCCGTATCCCGAGAGGACTGGGGCCTGGGGTCTCCGAGAGGGCGTGTCAGGCTAGTCTCTGAGGCTCCGAGTCGCGCCCGTGGGTGCCGGCGCGTCCAGGGAAGAGCAGTGGTCTAGGCGGGGCGGGGCCTTTGGGCGGGGCGGGGCCTCCCGCCCTCGCCCTGGTCCCGCCCCGCTCGCAGAAGACCCGGCAGTGGGGCGCAGAGCAGAAGTCGGGTGCCGGCCGGCTGCGCGCGGCACCGGCGGGGATGTTCGCCCTCCTGCAGCCCGCGCTCGCAGGCCTGGGCGCGGTGCGGCCCCATGGCAGGTAGCGGCGGCCTGGCCGGCGGGGCCGGGGGCAGCCAGGGCACCGCGGGAGGGCCCGGGACCGCGCTTCGGGCGTCCCGTGCGCCTTTGCTGTTCGCCGCGCTGGTTCTCGGCGCCTACTGCCTCTGCGCCCTCCCTGGACGCTGCCCGCCGGCCGGCCGAGTCCCCGCGCCGGCCCCTGCGCGCGCCGAGCCGCCCCGAGCATCCCGCAGCCCCAGGGAGCCCGGTCTGCCCGTGGCCAGTGGCTCGGGCCGGCGGCGCTTCCCGCAAGCCCTCATCGTGGGCGTGAAGAAGGGCGGCACGCGCGCCCTGCTGGAGTTCCTGCGGCTGCACCCCGACATCCGCGCGCTCGGCTCGGAGCCCCACTTCTTCGACAGGTGCTACGAGCGCGGCCTCGCCTGGTACCGGTGAGCGCCCGGGCCCGTCGGCCCCATCGGTTTCCTGGCGGGTGCCTTCGGGAAACGGCGTGGTGCGCTCCAGGGGCCTCGCTGGGGAAGCGGCGGGGCAAGGACTCAGGGTATCTTCTGGGGCTGAGACCAACCTGCGTGCGGGTTGAGATTTGACTTCCTGCAGCGGATTTTATGGAAAAGAAGATGGGTGGCCGTGGGCTCCCAGAAACTTTGAAAACTCCGGGGAAAGCCTTGGCTAGGGGGCTAGAGTGTGATTCCGGCTGAGAAGTAGTTTCGAGCCACTGGAGTCTGAGGCGCTTTGGAAATGCTTCGTGCTCAGTCGCGCCTCTCTGCCGCATCTCTCCGGGAAGGAAAGCCTGTCTAAACTCTGGTCAATTACCTTATGGAAGGGCCTCCCGGTTCCTTGCAGCCTCCTAGAAGTATCTATCACCCCATTCCCACCCCAAGATCCCTGATCCTGGAAAGAGAAATCCTTCTCCGCAGTCCTGGGGGTCTGGAGAAAGTCTGGTCTTTACAAAAGAGGAGGGTGCCTTTGAGTCAGTGTCCAGGGATGGGAACTGGGACCCCAACTTCATGTCATGGGGCTCTGTAGCTGCCCTCATTCCCACCCGGTATGACCTTTGGGGGTTGGAGGAATGAGGGGGGCACCAGCCCCCGCTGAAGTAGCCTGTCCTGGTGGCTGATCAAACACCGGCCCCTCCCTGCGGAGGTTCACAGGGAAGAGTGAACGTGAGGCCCTGCCTGCTGCCTCTGTCGGTCAGGCACAAGTCTGCCTCGGTGTCTTATACTTTCCTTCGGGTAAATGAGAGCTTACAGATGGAGAGTGAGTGACCCCACTCCCTGTGGCACCCACCTCATCCCCAAGCCCAGGCCTAGCCCCTAAGGGACAGCGAGGACCCTGCCCACAGTCACCTGGTGAACAAGCGGAGAGTGGGGGGTGGCAGGACCCAGACTCTTGACCTACATTTTACCAGGCTTTCTGCACCCAGACTCCACCCGGCCTCCATCTCCTTTTTATCTTTGCTTTTTGCATCAGAATCACTTAAGGATTTGCAGGGTTCCTACTGAGAACTGGGGGTCTGGCTCCTGAACTCTGAAGGACGGCTGCCTTTAGGGGTCTGGGAAGTTGTGTGGTGATGGGGGAGGTGGGTCCATCCTTGCACCCGAGTGTCTGAATCCCTGCATTCCCGATGCTTATGGAGAGACTACTGTCCGCTCTGACAGTGCTCCAGCATCCCAGAGCATCCTTCATTTACCACTTCTGTGCACAGGAGGAAGAGGGGGAGGGGAGGGAGAAGGGGGAGGGGAAGGTGGGGAAGGAAACACTGGTAACCAAAGTGCAAACCTCAGAGCTTGGCCCTGATTGGCTAATGAGGGAGGGGCTGCAGGGGCGTCTAGAGCTGGGTTCTCAAAGAGCTGGGGGTCTTGAGACCCCCATCCAGACGGGCCCTCCCTGGGCACACACTCCAGCTTTGGGGGACTGGTCTGGGGAGCCTAAGGGACCTGAGAGGAAGCCAGCTGGACCCAGATTCCGGGTCAGGTCTTCAGCCTTGGGGAGGAGTTCTTGGGCCCCTGGCATCCCTGAGGCCCGAGATGAGGGGGGTGGGGGTTCTGGTCTGTTTAAGTGGTGGAGGAGGAGTCCTTCCTCCACCCAGCCCCTGTAGGGGGAAGGGGCACCGTCCCTCCTGCCCCTCTAATCCGGAGCTGTCCCTTGGGGCTGGCTAGCGCTGACCTCTCACTGCTGGTGCAGGCCTGAGCTTCTGGAGGGCATGTGAGGTGCTGACACATGCACAGCTGGGCTTCGTGTTGCTCACAGACACCTGTGTCCCTGAACCTGACTGTCCTTCCAGCCAGCCGTGTGCATGCAGTGAGCCTCTGAAATTCCACCCCTGCCTCAGTCTCCCTAGCTGCAAAGAGGATGCCCAACCCCTGGTCAGGTCTGCTCTCAGGACCCTGGACCCAGCCTCCAGGGCTCTTTCTGGGTGGTGGTTTGGAGCAGTGAGCAGAGGAGTGGCTAGTACCCCAGTTGAGTTCTGGGGACACCAGTTCCTCCTGGGCTGTGACCAGGTGGTGTCTCGGGCCCTTCCCTTGGCCTTGGCAGGCATCCTGGGCTGCTCAAAGCTGACCTTGGCCAAACCAGTCCCCCTCCCTGGGCCTCATCTCCTCCCTCAGGTTCTTGAGGGTCCTCCTCCTTGGGGACTGGGGCCCTCAAGTGTCTCACACAGCACTCGTTCATCCATTTGCTGACTCACCGATCACCTTCTGTCTGGCAGAGGCTGGGGCCATGCAAACACCCCAAAATCTCGGTTCAGCAGGAGTGCCCTGTCTGGGGGCAAGTGGGGGCTGTACTCTGACTGTGGCATTTTGGAAAAACAGACAGACCAGGAAGGGTGCAGGTCTGGGAACCCCCTTGGCTCCTGGCACTGTCCTGTTTCACATGGGAACCCTAGCTGGTTCCTGATGAGTCCCAGGGCCCGCGGGATGGGGCCCAGGCGAGGTGTGAGACACAGAGGAGGGGCGCCGAGGTGGAGGGAGGCTGAGACAGAGAGGGGTCCGGGGCAGAGGGGGAGCTGAGAGGGGTATGGACGGCCCCCCAAGGCGGAGGGGCGTCCTGAGGCAGAGACAGAGGGGAGGAGTCACACAGACTGGATGGAAGCCGCAGGGAAATGCAGACCAGATGATCAGGGAGCGCGTGTCCTCAGAGCAGCCCATCAGATGTTGGCCGTGGGGGGTCAGAGTCCTGCCCCTCTCATCCTCTCCCCCTTCTCTCCCGCCCCCGAGAAGTCCCCATCCCCACCTTCCTTCCTGCCTGCCTGCCTGGGTGACAGGCTTCTGAGGCCTGTGGAGGGGGGCAAGTCATTGATCCCAAAGATCTTAGCTCTCCAAGCTGCTGTGTGGCAAGCGTGGGCACCCCATCTCATCCCATTCCCCTTCCACAGTGGGGCACCTCCCCCTTCCTTGGAGAGAAAGCAACAATGGGCGCTAAGGCCCCTCGCAGTCTCCCCGGCTTCCTTGCAGCCCCTCCCCCCAGGTGTGAGGGGATGGGGCTGCTCAGAATCGGGGTGTCCTGTCTGGGGAACGAGAGAGGGTGCTCCTGGGGTCACTGGGCACCTGGGTAGGAAGCGGATGGAAAGGGGTTTCAGTCGGTGAGGAGGGTCCTGGAGCGGTCAGGGCTGGTTCCCTCCCTGCGGGGGGCGCTGACTTCTGCTGCTGTCTGTGGGCACTGGCTTCTGTCTGTGAGTCTCAGCGTCGAGGTCCAGTGTGGAGAACACCCCTCCTTCTGGCCTCCCTCTTGTGGGAAAGGGGGTTCCCTGAGCTGGCCACCCCAGGCTGCAGCCCTGGACTCGGCCCTGGGCCTTGTCCCCACTCCCAGTCTCTTTGAACTCACCCTGCAGTCCCCACCTGCATTCCGGGCTGACACCGCCTCCCAACAGCTGCAACGCAGGGGTGGGGTGGGGGCCCATGCCCTCCCTAGCACTTCCTGCTCGTCTCCGAACCTCAGTGTGCCTGACTATAGATGGGGCAGTGACTGGTGTGAAAGGAGTCCCAGCTCACTCCTGGGACGTGGGGGAGCAGAACTGTCCCCCATAACTTCTGTAGACTGGCTCTGCCCAGGGCTTTATTTCAAGGGATGGGGGCAGCTCCCATAGCTGGCCAACCACACTGCCTACCCTACTCCCCAGAGCCAAATGGGGGTGTCGGGGGAGTGGCAGGACCCCCGGGACTCCCATGTACACGTTCTCTGGTCCTGACATCAGCATCGTCCAAGCTGGTACCCCAACTCGTGTGTCTGTCCACCCAGCAGAGCAGAAGAGGAGCCTGCCTCCCCGGAGCTGAGTCTGGGGGTCACTAGGCTGGTTGAGACCTCAATTCTGTCCTGTCTGTCGCCCTCCTGGGGGGAGCCAGTCCTAGGGGCTGTCCACGGGGGCAGGGCAGCTCTGTCAGAAGCGGGCAGAGACCCCCCACCTCTGGAGCGCAGGTCCCAGCCTCTGCCTCTGTTGACCTAGTTCCCTACCCTCCCTCGGAGCTGTTTGCTCAGCTGGCCTCACCGCTGCACCCTGCCCCACCCGACCCAGCTCTACCTGGTTGGCAGGGCGGCCTCGGGACGCTGCCAAGGCGGGGTGCTAGGAGGGGCTTCACCCGCTCTGGGATAGGATCAGTGCCCCCCAGCCCTGGGCCAGAGAGAGGGGACTGCTGAGAAGGCTGCATGCAGGCCCTGCGCTCTGGGTTCCCAGAGGGGTCTGGGCAGCCCTGGCGGCTGAGATGGGTCCTCAGGCCGCCTCACTAACTTCTGCAGTGTCCTGGGCTGGGCTGTGGCTTTCAACTTTCTGGGACGTGGGGAGCCGGTTGGGGAGAATTAGCAGGGCTGCCTTCAGAGGTGGGGAGGGGCGATGGGGGGGAGTGACAGAGAGGAAGGCGGGACGCCCTTTGCTGGGGACACTGGTCAATAACTAATGACCTAATTCAGGGGACGCCATGAGCCACTTAATGAGAGTGTGACCAGGGTAATTACAGTGCAGGGGCCTACGGGGGTTGGGGGGACAAGTGGAGCCTTGTGGGCGGTAGGCCTGGGGCCCCTGGCCTCATGAGCACCGGGTCTGGGGTGAGAGGCACCCGTGTCAGGGTTGGGGTGCAGCTGAGCCCTGTGGGGGTGTGAGCAGCCTTGCAGGATGGGCCCCACTTCCAGCCTGCCCCAAGGCTGAGCACCCTCATGGTCCACACCCCAGGCTGCCCACGCAGGCACTTTGGATGGGTGGGCCTGGCAGGGTGGGCAAAGGGGAGGCTCAGCTACCTTGTAGGTTTGGGGCTTCCCTGGCGGGGGAGGTTAGTACTGGCCCTGGGTCAGATCTAGTGTGGGAGGAGGGCCAGCACCCACTCACGCCCCCTCTCCACACTCCGTCCCGCAGGAGCCTGATGCCCCGCACCCTGGACGGGCAGATCACCCTGGAGAAGACCCCCAGCTACTTCGTGACACGGGAGGCCCCACGCCGCATCCACAGCATGTCCCCGGCCACAAAGCTGATCGTGGTCGTGCGGAACCCCGTGACCCGGGCCATCTCCGACTACGCGCAGACCCTCTCCAAGACCCCGGGCCTGCCCAGCTTCGGCGCCCTGGCCTTCCGCCGCGGCCTGGGCCCCGTGGACACGGCCTGGAGCGCCGTGCGCATCGGCCTGTACGCGCAGCACCTGGACAACTGGCTGCGCTACTTCCCGCTGTCCCGCTTCCTCTTCGTCAGCGGCGAGCGCCTGGTCAGCGACCCCGCCGGGGAGCTGGGCCGTGTGCAGGACTTCCTGGGCCTCAAGCGGGTCGTCACAGACAAGCACTTCTACTTCAATGCCACCAAGGGCTTCCCCTGCCTCAAGAAGGCGCAGGGCAGTGGCCGGCCACGCTGCCTGGGCAAGTCCAAGGGCCGGCCCCACCCACGCGTGCCCGAGTCCGTGGTCCAGCGCCTGCGGGCCTTCTACCGGCCCTTCAACCGCAAGTTCTACCAGATGACCGGCCAGGACTTCGGCTGGGACTGATGGGGCCAGGGCCCACACCCTGTCTGGGAAAGCTCAGTGACCTTAATTTATGCCCATCACCCGGCCAGAGCAGACCCTGGGCACACGCTGGGCAGAGAAAAATATTTACAAAATAAAGTTGGCATCTGTGTTCTTCTAGGAGCCCTTAGAGGGTTAGAGGGTGGGGCTGGAGGTGCCACCTCCTGGAGGTAGAAGTGGAAAGTGAAAGTTGCTCAATCGTGTCTGACTCTTTGGGACCTCATAGACTGTAGCCCATCAGGCTCCTCTGTCCATAGGCTTCTCCAGGCAAGAATATTTGAGTGAGTTGCCATTCCCTTCTCCAGGGGATCTTCCTGACCCAGGGGTTGAACCTGGGTTTCCTGCATTGCAAGCAGATTCTTGACCATCTGAGTCACCAGGTCAGACCCTCTGGGGTTGGGGATAATCATGACCGGGGACCATTCATACCAGGAGTTGACAGAAACTCGATCCTTATCCATCCCTTCAGGTGGGCAGTGAGCTTGGCTGCTTGTCACAAGTGAGCAACTTAGGCTCAGAGAGGTTAGGGGCCCGCTCGGTGACACACAGCTCCACCCTGGTGACTCTGGAGACCACCCTCGGGCTCTCTTCTCAGCCCTGGGAGGCCAAGCTGGGCCATCCCTGTTCCAGGTGGGGAAGCGGAGGCCCCAGCTTGCCCACCTGAGATGAGTCTGTGCGGCTCTCCAGGATGCACCCGCGATCCCAGCTCACTCTGTGTCCCTATGCCCAGTGGACACCTGTTCCTGGAAACCTGGTGGACTCTCCAGACAGCGGGTGTGGGGGACTCCTGTGTGCAGAGTGGTTCTTCTGACAGCCTCCAGGCAGCTCCCTGCACAGCCCTGCATCACCCGCTAGGCTCTGACCATCACAGGCCCCGCCCACCAGATTCTGCAGGCCACGCCCACTCCCCCGGCCCTCTGGGCCCCACTTTTGGGGTGTTTATCCAACTTCCTTCCCTGAGGATGGGCAAGCAAGAATGCCCAGCTGCAGCCCAGCTGCCAGCTCGGCTCTTAACCAGGCTAGGCCAGACTGGGGCAGGCTGGGGTGCCCAATCCGTCTGTCTTCCCCTAGAAACCCAGGGCCCCCTCAGTAATGATTGTCATCTGCCTCTGGGCATAGTGCTGTCCGTCAGGTGCCCACCAGCTGTCCTAACTATGATCTCCAGGGCCCCTTAGGCCCAGGCCTGGGCATACCCTGGCCCAGTCCTTGGGTCCGTGTCAGATGGCCAGGCTGGGCCGGGGCTGGTGGAAACACAGTGGCAGATGTAGGTGGGTGTGGACGTGCCCACAGCCCCCTCCCCCAAGACTCAGACTCCTGATCTGGGTGTGGGGGAGGGCTGGCTTGTCACAATGGTGAGGAGGGGTGACACCCTGCTCTGGAATCCTGCTGGGTGGTGAGCACCCGCCTTGGCAGCTCTGCCCCACTCCCCAGTCGTCCAGTTAGGGCCGGCATGGGGCAGGAGGGGAGGCCGTCGGCTCTGCGGCCAGCCTGGACCTTGCGTGTTTCTTCTTCTCCTGGGACCTACCCTTGTGCAGACTTTCGCCACCTCCTGAGTGGACGGCTCTGGGGGCACCTCTTCTGTTTTCCTGCAATGAGCACTCTGCACACACGGCAGCCAGAAGGGCATCTTCAGAGTAACCCAGATGCTATTATTTAAAATCCTCCAATCTTCTCCCCACCTTCTTGCTTCTAGAATGAAGACCAGATGCCTGACTGAACCTCTTAAGGCCCTCTGAGGCGCGTCCCTCTGCCTGGTCTCTGTCCTTCACTAGCTAGCCTCCAGGCTTCTCCCCATCGGCTCCTCCCACTCGCCAGGACCTTGCCTGCCTCAGAGCCTTTGCATGTGCTGTTCCCCCTGCTGGGGATGCTGTTTCCTGCAGAAGGTGTCAACTGAGAGGGAGGCAGCTGTAGGCCCCGCAGCTGAACTCTCAGCTGGCTCATTTCTCCTGAGAGGTACTTAAAGTTCCTTTCACGAGCCTGCCATGTGACCGCCTTCTTCTTCCCGAAGCCTCCTGGATGTAGAGCTGGTGGGGGCCCTAGCTTGTCTGGTCTGGGGGCCAGGCCCCACTCAGCAGGCAGTTTGGGAGCAGTGAGGAGAAAGGTGGACAGGGTTGCTCTGCTCAACCTGCTGCCCGTGGAGACTAGGCTGAAGGGCCAGCGCCCGGTGCCCGGTGCCCAGCTGGGCCTCAGAAGGCCCTGAGGGCAGCCGTAGGGGTCCTCCTGGCTGTGCATGGGGGTGGGGCTCCACGGGAGAGCCACCGGCCTTTAATTAAAGCCCCTAAATTGCTTCCCCAGCTGTTCAGTGGGTTTTCCATGTTGGAATGTTCCAGATGGAGTGAGCAATGCTGATTCAATTACCCTCTTCCTGTTCCTCTCAGTGGAGGAGATGGGGGTGGGGTGGGGCTGGGGGCTCTTCAAAGCCCTGGGTGTCTGGGAGGGGCTTGGAGCCGTCTGGGGAGGTGGCTGCTTCAAACTTGGGGGTGCTTTTCCCCAAGTACTTCTAGCCATGGTTGGTACTGGTTCCAGTGGGGTGAGGACAGCGTTCTCCACTCTGAGCCTTATAGGCACTGGAGACCCCGAGCAGACCCTGAGGGCCTGAATGGCTCCTGTATCAGGCTGGAGACCCAGATCCAGCCTTCCCATTGACCCCAAAATCCTTTTCTGTCATGCATCCTAATTCTAGATGGGGGGAGGAGCCCCTCAGTCCTGGCAACTTTTTTTTTTAATATTTATTTATTTGGCTGCATTGGCTCTTTAGTTGTGGTGTGTGAACTCTTAGTTGGGGCATGTGGGATCTAGTTCCCCGACCAGGGAACGAACCCGGGCCCCCTGCCTTGGGCACATGGAGTCTTAACCACTGAACCACCAGGGAGGTTCTAAGTGCTGGCAGCTTGACTTTCATCCTCCTGCCATCCATGGGGTCCCTTGTGCTCCTCCCCGGGGCTCTCTGGCTCTGAAGTTGCTTTCTCTCTTTCCTGCGTGTCTACATTATGCTCCCTGAGGAGAGGGACCACCTTCCAAAGTAACAGGAGAAGCACAGGGGTGGGGGCGGCAGGTGGCTCGAGTGGGAGGCAGACGGGAGGTCAGGAGACGGAGGGCTGGGTAAGGAAGCTGTGCCTGTGGAACAAGCCCTCCGTGGGTACAGAAGAGTGGAGAACAAGTGTGCAAATAAAACTTTGTACACCAGTGTTCGTGGCTGCTCTCTTCTCAAGAGCCAAAGGGTAGAATCAACTCGTGTCCACTGAGTGAAAGAATAAACAAACCATGGTCCATCCATAAGATGGAATACTATTCCGCCATAAAAAGGACAAAGTAGCGACAAACCAACAACATTAGCACACTTGGAAAAAACTCAGTGAAAGAAGACAGTCACAAAGCGTCACGTATCTTATGATTGCAGGCATAGAAAGTTTCCAGAAGAGCAAGTCCATACACAGAGACAGGAAACAGATCAATGGTTTCTAGGGGCTCAGAGACTGGGGCGGGGCCTGGGGGTGAGCACTTAATGGGCGTGGTGGTGGCTGCACGACCCTGGCTCTGCTGTCAGGGAGGTGCCCTGTCCCCAGCCATGTGTCCCCTACCTGCGCCCCCAGCCCTCAGCTGAGATGGGGCCCTCCGCAGGTCTCTCTTCTCGAGCTGCTTGGTCCCCGAATGCTCAGCCCAGCTCTGCATTCCCAGAGTCGCCTGGCCAGCCTAGGTTCCTCTCCCTGCCCCTTGGGCAGCAAGCTGTGGTGGGTGAGGGACTCACCTGCCTGTCTCCTGTCTCTCAGCTACACTGTCTGGTGCTGCCTGCCATCCAATGTCTGAAAAGCATGATTTTGCAGGGTTTTGTCCTGTTTTTCAGTTGTTTCAGGCAGAAGGGGAAATTCAGCCCCTGTTACTCTATCTCGGCCAGAAGCAGAGACCTTCACGTCAGAGAGAAAGAAGTGACTGTGTCATCCTGAAGAAAGAGACCAAACAGCCCTGGCTAGGCTCTGGACCTGCTGTCGCCGTGAATGGGACACGTCCCCTCCAAGGATCCCAGGATGGGCAGGGCTGACTCCCAGCGGACTTCCTGGGGCAAGTCTGACCACTCTGGCCCACGCTGGGACTGGCCGGAGGCGTGTGCCCACCACGGTGCCCACGGTCACTCACCCATCCCTCCTGCCTGCTCCGTCCGCATCTAAGACGCAAGGAGGGTCCTGACATCTAGAGGTGAAGGAGCCTTTGGGTCATGCCGCCCCTGTGGGGGGAGGGAGGAGGGGGACGTGGGCTCCCCGGGCCTCCGAGGGGCCAGCGTGCGCAGGCCTTGCCGTCAGAGAGTCCAGCTCCAGGACGGACCCACGCAGACTGGCACCACGGGAGGTGGCTTCGAGTCCACACACCTTGTTACTCAGTTGCACTGAGCTGTGCTTGGCCCTTGACTGTCTCCACAGGCTCAGGGGGCCACTGAGGGCCTTGTGGGGCCAACACCACCTGGAAGTGGGGCGCAGTTCTGAGCAAGACATGCCCTGAAGAGGGGGCTGTCAGGTGGAGGGGCTCCAGGTTCTGGGAAGAGGGTCTTGGTGCTTCTTGTACAAGATGTGGGGGTGAGGGGCTGATGCTGGGTGGAAATGCACTGTCTAACACGCTGGGGGGCATGTCTGGCCCCCGTGGGCACGCTCTGCTCCTTAGAGTCTCGGGGACTACGGCACCTTTGGGGTCTCTGGTGCTTCTGAAGGTCAGAGGGGTCTTCCCAACCTCAACTTGGCTCCAGAAATCGCCTGCAGGTTGCCGTTTCCTCTGACTTCCGTCTGGTTGTGGACATCTAGGACCTGCAATTAGATCCAGAGGTCCAGGCTGTGGACCAACTGTCTCAGATTGTGCCCTTGGGATTTTCATTCATGGAGGTGAATGGACTGGGTGATGACACAGAGAGGCCAATGCCATTAAAAGAACTTTTATTCATTTATTTATCTGTGGCCATGCTGTGCTGGCCTGTGGGATCCTATCTTCCCTGGTAAGGATGGAACCCCTGCAGTGGAAACATGGAGTCTTAACCACTGGACTGCTAGAGGAGTTCCATAAAATAATATTTTTATTACTTACATTTCCCAAGAGAGAAGGGGCATGCCGTGCCATGCCGGGCCACCTGGAGAAGCACTAGCGCTGGCCCAGGAGGAGGAAAGAGGCCAGGGAAGCTGAGATCACAGCCTTGGCTGGGGCTTCCCAGGCAAACACAGGATAAGGGGACAGCCCTGGATGGGTGAGTGTGTTCTCGCAGAGGGGCTGACCCTCTTTGTCTGGTCCCTGGCTTGGGTGACTTCGGCAGGGGGAGGGGGTTGATATTGGCGTGGTGGGAGGATTGGAAGTGGAGGGGTTTACGATGTGGGCTCTGGGTCCAGGGCAGATATAAACAGCTGTGGCTGGCAGATTGGCCCTGAGATTAATGGTGCCATGCAGACAAGCATGGAATCTAAGAAAACACAGTCAGAACATCAGCCTGTGTCCTTTTGTGCCAGAGCTGTCCCTTTGCAGCCCTGGTCCCTTGCTAGACCCTGGACTACAGCCCTCATGCTGGGCTTTTGTCTTTGATGTGAACTGTGCTCTGGGACATTTTGGATCTTGGGCCGCTGGAGCCTTGGGCTGGGCATGTGTCTGAGACACAGTGTCTACTGGCCAGGCACAGCAGCTCCTCATAGCTCGTCCCACCCCACCGCACCCTGCTCCCCTCGGAGACTCTTTGGTCAGCTGCCAGGGCAAGGGTGGCAAGCTGGCTTGGGGAGGAGAGATTTGCTCAGAACACTGGGTGGGGTTTGAAGGTGGACACGCTGGTGCAAGCCCAGGACAGCTCCTGGAGGCTGGCCAGTGTGTCGGGGTCCGGAGGCAGGGTACCACCCTTTGGACGAGGGCTGCCCGGCTGTATCTCCTGACAGCTAAGGGCAGAGCCTGGCTCTGAAGGCCTGGCTCACTGGGGCTCTGTCCATGATGGCCATCAGGAAGACCCATGAAAGCCAAGGAAACCCTCCAGGCGTGTATGGACTGCAGACCACTGACCTCGGGCATTGTCTCTGACCCCAAGCCTGCTGCCCTGAGACGGTCAGCACTGAGGAGACTCCTCTAAACTGATCCCCGGCACAGGCACTGCCCAGCCAGCCAGGGCCGTCAGACAAGAGGCTGGGGTCCCTTCTCCTGCTCAGAGCCAAGCTCCAGGCTTTGAGGCCGAGGAATTCCTGCTTAATCTGAGCCACATTGCCTGTGCTTTCTTGGAAGAGCCGAACCAAAACAGCCAGTCAACCAAGACAGTTAATGCAAAACCGTTGCCAGGATGATTTCGTACACCAGGGCGCCGAGCAAGGGAGAGTGGGGTGCAGTCAGGCCGGGGAGAACAATCAGAGATCTTGTTCTCCAGTCTCTCCCTCCAAGGGAGCCCGGCGGCTCTGAGCACCCAAGGAAGAGCCTCTGACCCGACAGCCGCCTGTGAGTCAGAACCTATCACCGGCTTCTGTCTGCCCCGGGGGAGGATGGGTATCTGATGGAAAGCCTGATGGTATCTGATGGAGAGGAGCAACCGCTGCGGGGAAGTCTGCCTCCCGTGGGAGAGGGGGAAGGAGGGAATGGCTGTTGCAGCAGGCCGACCCCTCCATCAACCACGCAGATTCTGGGGCAGGGGAAGCCTCCGGAAGCGGTCTCCACTCTGGTGGAGAGTGGGTGGCGGGAGCCCTCTTAGGCAGGGATGTTTGCTGCCTTCGCCGCCGCTGGTCCTGTCGGGTGTGAAGTGGGGAGAGGGTCAAAGGCCAGGACAAGCCTTGCTGGGGGCCCAGAGCCCTGGGCAAGACCTGCAGGAAGCAGGAGGAGAAAATCCAGGATTCCCTTCATGCCTAGGGAGTTCCGAGAACTCCTCGTGGGGGTTTAGAAAGAGCCCCAAATCTGGGAGATTAGAAAGAACGGGACAGAAGGAAAGGACGCAGGTGACCGCTTGCATTTATTGGGCACTCGCTCTGCACCAGGAATTGGCAGTTGTGAGTACTGAGAATGTGTTGAAAGTACTGAGTGCACTGCCAGAGTCGGGCAGATGCTCAACGGGCCCTATTTTATTTACCAGGTAATTTTATAGCTGAGCAAACCGAGGCCAAGAAGGAACACGAGTTACCGGCAGCTGGCCGAGCACACACCCCAGGACCGTCTGCCTGTGGCTCAGGCCCTGGTCACCCGTGTTGTGGGGTGAGGCGTTCAAGTAGGTACCAGTTTGGAGAAGAGGGGGAAGCAGACCCTCAGGGCTGGTCCTTGGTGGACAGGCATGGTAGTCAGAATTCTGAGATGGCCCCCATGGTCTCCAGTCCTTGGTGTGCACGTCCTGTAAGACCCCCCTCCCCCTAAGCATGCACCTGATGGATGTCATCCTTGTGACTTACTTGCTACTCAGTTATCTTTGAGTTCATCACAAGGAAGAGCGTTCTGGTTGGGCCTCGCCCATTCAGGTGTGGTTCATCTGGGTGATAAACACTCTGTCGAACCAGACAGAGGTGACGGTTTGCACAATACTGTGAATGCATTGAAAGTGAAAGTGAAGTCGCTCAGTCGTGTCCAACTCTTTGCGACCCCATGGACTGTAGCCTACCAGGCTTCTCTGTCCATGGGATTTTCCAGGCAAGAATACTGGAGTGGGGTGCCATTTCCTTCTCCAGGAGATCTTCCCGACCCAGGGATTGAACCCCAGTTTCCCGCATTGTAGGCAGACGCTGTACCATCTCAGCCACCAGGGATGCCGCTGAATTGTTCCCTTTAAGATGATTAATTTTATGTTATGTGAATTTCATTGCAATAAAAGCCAAATAAGGGACTACCCTGGTGGTCCAGTGGGATTCCCAGGTGGCACTACTTGTAAAGAACCCACCTTTTACCCCTGGGTTGGGAAGATGCCCTGGAGGAGGGTATGGCAACTCACTCTAGTACCCTCGCCTGGAGAATCTCATGGACAGAGGAGACTGGCGGCCTATGGTCCATGGGGTTATTAAGAGTCTGATATGACTGAAGCGACTTAGCATGCACACGCTGGCGGTCCAGTGGTTGAGACTCCACACTCCCAAAGCAGGGGGCCTAGGTTTGATCCCTGGTCAGGGAACTGTTAACAGACCTTGCATGCTGCAACTAAGACCTGGTGCAGCCCTCCCCACCCCCCAAATAAAACACCACAGTACAAAGGGAGTGGCTTAGCATTGGCTACCGCGATAAAGACCCCAGACCGGGTGACTTAAGCAATGGACACATTTCTCAGCATTCCAGAGGCTGGAAGGCCAAGGCCAAGGTACCCACAGATCTGGTGTCTGGCCTGCAGACAGTCGTGTTTCTCGGTGTCCTCACTTGTGGAGGGCAGAGGGAGCAGGCAACACTAGCATCTCTTCTCATAAGGGCACGATCCCACCCTCACGACCTAGTTACCCCAAAGGCTCCACCTCCTAATACCATCACCTGGGGAGGTTAGGATTGCAACAGGAACTTTGTGGGGACACACAGTCCATAACAGTGGGTCTAGGAGGGAGTTACAGAAGAAATCAGAGAGAGTCCCCTTGCTGGCCTGGAAGAGAGCCAACAGTACATGGCAATGGGTCTGTGAAGGCCACCTGCAAAGGAGTTGCCTGCCTCCAGTGCTGAGGGTCCCAGCCGGCAGCCAGCAAGAAAACGGGGCCTCCATCTTACAGATGCAATGAAACATCAGCAGCCATGGAGCTTGGGAGGGGTGCCTGGATCTCAGGTGGCCCCTGCCCACCATCCTGGCTGATCCCAAGCTAAGCTCCAGGGGGCTAAGCTCCAGCGTGCCAAGCTCCACACTGGGCCAAGTTGCTAAATTTGTGGTCATTTGTTGGTCAGCATAGAAAACTTAACACGACAGAGTGGCCAGTGAGAAAGAAAGTTCTGGAAGAGAGGAGCAGGGCTCAGACGGGGTTCTGCCCTCACTTTCTGGACGACAAGGTGTGGGGGAGACTCTGGAAGCCACGGGGCCATGACTCATTTCTGCCCGGGGGCCCCCACGGGTGGGCAAACCCCGCTTCAGGTCACCTATCCTACTCCCCCTCCCCAAAGGACTGGGAAGCCTGGCGCCACTCTGGGTGAGACCCCGTGGGGTACCGTCTGGTTTCTATTAAGTATCATAAGCTCACTTTTAATTCCCGCCAGAAGCAAGCATTTAGTCCCTGTCCTGTTGTAAACACAGATGCTCTGGGACACGGGTCCCTGGGTCACGGGGAAGATGTGCAGGTCTATTCCAAGTCCCCAGCTGCACCGCAGGGCCGCTGGGCTGGAGGACAGCTCCAGGAGTGGTAGGAGAGCCAGGGGTAGAAAATCCCGAACCTGATGCCAACACCCTGGGCTCCTGCCTGTGGCCGCATCAAGCCGGGGCTGGCGGACAGTGATGGGAGTGGCCTGTGTCCTCTCCAGGCAGCGGCTGGGAGGGGTTGTGTAAGGGTGTGTGTTGCCGCCGGGAACTTCCCTGGGGACCTTTCTAGTCCTGAGACATGCTTTGGCGTGCTTCAGGCAGACCTCACTCTTCGGTCGTCCAAGGGACTCCCCCTCACAATCCTCCCACAGCCCTGGACGTGAGCGGAGTGGGAAATCGAGACTTTTCCCAGACGGAGGCTCCTGCCTCAGCAGACAGGAAAGCGAGGAGTCCCCAGGTGTTTCCCTGCCCAAGAGAGTCTGTGGTGGCTTGAATAGCATTCCCCCGAGTCCATGTCCACCCAGAGCCTGTGGCTGTGACCTTATTTAAAAATATGGTTGTTGCAGACGCAATTATTTAAGGATCTTGATATGAGAGCCTCCTGGGTCCATATGATTCATGTCCTTTTAAGTGGTGAGGACACAGAGAGACACCCAGAGAGGATGGCCATGTCGTGAGTGGGGCAGAGACAGCAGGGAGGCTGAGAAACCCCAAGAACGCCTGGTGACACCAGAGGCTGAAGAGACAGCAAGGACTCCCCAGCCACCACCCCAGCCTCCAGAGGGAGCCCAGCCCCGCGACACCTGGGTTTCAGGCTTCCCGCCTCCTCGCAGGTAAGAGAATAGATCTCTATTATTTAAAAACATTTTTTTTTAATTTACTTACTTTGAGATTTCCCTGGTGGTGCAGTGGTTAGGAATCTGCCTGCCAACGCAGGAGACATGGGTTTGATCCCTGGTCTGGGAAGATCCCACATGCCGTGGGGCAGCTAAGCCTGTGCACCACAACTACTGAGACTGTGCTCTGGAGCCTGGGAACCACACGACTGAAACCTGGCACTCTGCACCTGGAGAAGCCGCTGCAATGAGAAGCCTGCACACTGCGGCTGGAGAGCGGCCCCCACAGCTCAAGAAGGTCTGGGTTGGGCAACCAAGAGCCAGTGCAGCCAAAAATAAATAAGTAAATAAATAAAAATTTTTTAAGTTATTTTATTTACTTATTTTGGCCATGCTATGCAGCATGTGGGATCTTAGCTGCCCGACCAGGGATTGAACCCGCACCCCCTGCAGTGGGAGCTCGGAGTCTTAACCTGGACCCTCAGGGAGGTCCCTGTCAGCTCTTTCTAACGCTGGGCTGGGGTTCTGCCTCACCCCTCCCCGGAGCTCCCTTGCTGACACAAAGACGCAGGCTTGGCCATCCTGTCTAGGCCCGGTCACAAGTCTCAATCACGGGCTCTCGCCTGCAGCCTCTGGGGCCCTCTTGCCTCGTACCAACCAAAGATGAGTCCTCGAGGGAAGAGCCATGTCTCATCCTGGCTCCGTGTGGACCTGGCCCCGACTCCGTGTGTGCCCCGTGGACCCCCGACCTGTGTTTCCCTCCCATAAAGAGGGAAGAAAAAGGCCCAGGGGCAGGGAGCCCTGGGGAAGAAGGATTCAGGGGGGCAGCTGCTGGTCAGCAACACAGCCACTGCCAGAAGGCCCCTCTCCGTGGGTTCCGTGGACAGAGACCCTCAGAGCAGCCCCCTGGGTTGGACTTCCTCCCAAGAGCTGCTCACGCGGAAAGCCCTAAGGAAAGGGAGGCCCTCGTGGGGCTGCAGCAGCCCGGGTCTCTGTCCCGGTGACCGTCCATGCCTTGATGCCATCTTCCCTGTGGCTGCCCCACTGGCCTCTTCTCTCTCCTCCAGGGAAAGCCTGACTCCAGTCACCACAGCAGGCGGGTCTGCCTGCTTCCAGCCTGAAGCTTAGGGGAGACACCTTGGTGACCATGTGATTACTGGCACCGATGTCCTGATGACGATGGTGTGACCTTAACTGCTGGTTACTGGATTTTTCATGCCCATCATGGTGACATGGCTGACAGGCCCTCCACAGAATTTGCCTGCGGCCCCTCCTGCATTCACATCCTGACATGATTTGTGGGTGTGTCCCCTGCCTCGTGGGGCCGAGGGATGCCAGGAGAAGGAGGGTGACTCCAGCACCCCTCCCCCCATTCCAGAAAAAAAAAAAAAAATCAAAGCCGAATCCCGCTCTGAGAGCTAGAGAGAGGCAAAGTTGTGTCTTGCTGGGGACCAGGTGTGGGCTTTTAAATCACACCCGAAGCCCCTCGAGTCGACTCTACTTCCTGTCTGCACAGTCTCTCTTGTTCTCTCTCTTTCCTTCTTTTGGAGGGGTGGGCAGGGAGTCCCTGCCTCTCAGCTCCACATTCATGTGGCTTCGAATCAAGAAGACAAGCACAGATCTGTCCGGCTTCCTCTTAGAGGGTCTGGTTCCCTGAAGCCCCCTCAGTCCAAACGGCAGGTGGAGAAGCCGAGGACAGGGGCACAGGGTCACATGTCTGGTCTGATGGGCAGGGCACCTCCTTGCCCTGGAGGAAGTGCAGGGCACAGACTGACCTCGTGCTCTGTCGTGGGTGCAGATGGGGGAGTGGCACCGAGTCGCGGGGAGTGAACGCACCCCTCTTCCCCGCTGTGCGCTGATTTTGCCAGGACTTTGTAGCTGCCTTGCCGCCGGTGCTCCTGAGCCCTTGTTTCACATGTGTCTTGGCCCTCAGGGCCTCTGGACCCTGCTCCTCTCTCCTAGGGCCAGGGAAAGGAAAAAGAAACTGTCTGACTCTTCGAGACCCCATGGACTATAGCCTGCCAGGCTCCTCTGTCCATGGGATTCTCCAGGTAAGAATACTGGGGTGGGTAGTCCTTTCCCTCTCCAGGGATCTTCCCAACCCAGGGATCGAACACGGGTCTCCTGTATTGCTGACAAATTCTTTACCATCTGAGCTGCCAGGGAAGGACTTTTTACTCTAACCCTGCCAGGGAGAGCTCCTGGAGAGAGGCGACTGACTGGACAGTGGCCATATCAACAGGGTCTGCCAGGGCCAAGGCAGGCCCTCCCGTGCCGGGAGCCGGCATATTGCATATTGAGTGCATATTGCATATTGAGTGCAGCACTTTTCAGGATCTGGAATAGCTCAACTGGAATTCTATCACTGCCGGTAGCCAGCGTGAGGAACTCCGCCCATGACAAAGGTCATGAGGAAGGAGGCTCGGCATACGCAAAGGCGGGATCAAGCCTCAGGAGTCTCCCTGGAAATTCTCGAGCAATCTACCCCCAAAACCAGAGTCTGCCTACTTTCTGCTTTGTGCTGTCACCTACACCTCTGACTTTACGGGGGGCTGTCCCCCACTACCTCTCTCTGAAAAAGAGTTAGCTTACAGCTCCAGTTAATAATTCTTGGGTGTGACAGTGTTTCAACCTACAAACTCCCTTGGAAGTCCTCTAGCCTGCCTGAATAGGTTTTTCCGGCCACATGTGATTGCTCAGAGCCTCCAAACTGTGAGAGGCATGAAATGTTCTAAACTGTCTAAATACAGATTCCTTTGAGCAGTCAAAAGATTGATTAGAAATTGTATTGGTGAAGGGATTTTCACTTGTTGGGCCAATGTTTGCTGCTAAGTCTCCATATCCCTTACCTGCTGTGTCCCTGGCAGTGTATTGATTAATATAATTGGTTTAAATAGTAGCTTTAATGTTTGTAACCTGGGACCCTTGAATTAATTCTTTTTCTTGTTATAGCCCACCACACCTTTGCTCTGTAGGAATGCAACTTTATCTAATGCTTTTTGGAGGCTGGCGCCTGACTTTAAAATAATCACCTTTAGAGAAAAATAAGTTTCTTAAAATGTTAACAGGCTTCCTGGCCAGAAGATGATGTAAATCACCTAAACTTTTGCATATGATATGTTTGAAAGCCTGACTTCGATAAGGATCAGGAACTGCTGTCTTTGCATGCCTCTACCCCTTCCCCCATTATCCTCTATGCACAACTTAAGGTATAAAACTGCTTTGGAAAATAAAGTATCTCCTTTTGTTCACCGGAATTTGGTGTCCCCATGTCGTTCTTTCTTTCACCTTCTAGCTGAATTTTTCCTCTGAGGCAGGGAAGCTTGTCAAGCCTACTAATTTTGCCTGGGCTTCTAAGATCCGACCGGGGAGGCCTTAGTGTCTCCTCTCCTTCGGGAGAACGGGAGGACGCCTGCGGCCTTCGTAGGTGACATTAATTCCCTGCTTTGGAATTTTATTCAGTCTCTTTTCTTCAGTGAATTTTCCTACTGAGCTATCCTTATTTCAACCGCTTTTCTCTACTAAATTTCCTCACTGAGCTATCCTTATTTCAGCCTCTTTTCTTCACTGAATTTTACTGAGCTATCCTCATTCTATTACTCTTTATATCCTTAATTAACGTTTAATTAAGCAATTGTTTCCTGATCTTCGCCTACGCCGTCTCTCCTTCGAATACCCTGGTTCAGCCGGGGCTGGTCCCCGGCACTCCCGCTGGTGCCAGTGCCCGGGACCCCCTGCCCGCCCTCTGCTCTGCGTCTCTGCATCTCAGTGCAGAGGGGGTTTCAGTCATCTTGGGGCAGGTGGACCGTGGCTCGTGCACAGCACAGCACGGCTCTGCTTGGTCATCAGCATGGAGGGCAGAAGGACGAGGCAGGACCAGGGGGCAAAGGGAAGACAGGCATTCTGGGAGGTGTCCCGGGCCACCAGACAGGATGGGAGACTCTAGACACCCCCTACTCCCACCCACCCCGGCCTAGCTGCTTCAGCTGCAGCTTGGATATACCCGAGGAGGCCTTGTTGGCTGTTGTTTTCACAGAGAACCTTGATTTTGATCATTCCTTAAGCATGTGCCAGGGGTGAACCACATACCAGGCCACGTGCCAGGCTCTGGAGGTGCCTTTTGAGCAGAAGTAGCCCCGGCCTGGCAGAGGACGGGATCTGTCTGTTAGGCAGACAGACGATAAACAGTCACCCCGGCATCCACAGTCCAAAGTGCCAGGAAGCAGGGACTGGAGGCGGGGGTGTGTGGTCCTCTCAGATGTCCCTGCATCCTGTGAGGATGTCCGCTCCAGGGTGAAGGCTCCGCAGATGGGATTCAGTTAAGGAGCAGGGAGTGACCTGTGGCCCAGTGTTGTCAATGGGGTCTTAAGAGAAGGAGCCAGGAGGGTCAGAGTGAGAGGAGGGGTGAGGGCGGAAGCTAAGGTCTGACTGCCGCAAGGAAGGGGCCTAGAGTCAAGGGACACAGGGACTCACGAAGCCAGAAAGTGGAGGGAATGGATTCTCCTCTAGAGTCCTCAGCAAGAACCAGCCCTGTGGACACTTCGATTTTAGACTTCTGTCCTCCAAAACCATAAGAGAAATATGCATTTGTTATAGCAGCTGCATGCTGCATGCTCAGTCACTTCAGTCGTGTCCAACTCTTTGAGACCCCATGGACTGTAGCCCACCAGGCTCCTCTGTCCAGAGAATTCTCCCATTCTCTGGAGTGGGTTGCCGTGCCCTCCTCCAGGGGATCTTCCTGCCAGCAAGAGGAAGCAAATATTAATATAAGGACTCAGTGATGTTCCCCTGAGAGGTGATTTTTCGGGTTGAGACCTAAGAAATGAGAGGAGTAATGGGCAGAAAGCAGACGTGGGGTTTTCTGGCCGAGGGAACGGCATGTGCGAAGGTCCTGAGCTGAGACTCTTAGGACAGCAGTTCTCAAACTTTCTGGTTTCAGACTCCTTTTTTTTCCATTAAAAAAAATCTATTCATTTTTTTTCAAGACTCCTTTTGCACTCTTAAGAATTATTGAATCCCTGGTCGGGGAGCTAAGATCCTACATGCCTTGCAGCCAAAAAATCAAAACATAAAACAGAAGCGATATTGTAATAAATTTAATAAAGACTAAAAATGGTCTACATAAAAAAAAATCTTCAAAAAAAATTGAAGACCCCAAAGGGCTTTTGTTCATGTGTGGAGTAAAACCAGGGCTGGTTAGGTAATTTCTGGAGCCTGGTGCAAAATGAAAACGTGGGATCCTTTTTTGTTTTTTTCAAAAGTAGGAATAAAGTGCCATTAAAGGTACTAAAATATTTAGAAAGCTTTCCCTTCTTTTCCACAATCTCTTTCTCTCAGGCTCATACGCATGTACTCAAAAGTGTCACGGTGATTTTATTTGCTGTTTAATGTCATTCTAAGTAAAGAAAAAAATTAAAATTTAAACATTAGGATGACTTTTACCATCTGTCTTTGTATCCTGCAGTGAACTGGTATGCAGAATCACTGAAATTAGATTTGTGTAGTTCAGCTTGTCCCCAGAGGGAGCCTGGAGCAGGTCAGACACAAAGGCTGGGCAGGATCAGGAGTCTGGAAGGAGCAAGAGGCGTAGGGCTGGCCCAAGGCAACACTTCCTGGGCCAAGGACCCTCACAGGGTCCCCTACACCCCACCCTGATGGGTCTCTCCAGCTGAGGTAGGAGATTCCTCTGCTGTGGACAGATACTCCAAAAGAACAGGAACAAGAGAGGAGCTGAGCCCTGCCCAGGTAAAAGATTGCTGTTGTTCAGTCACTCAGTCATGTCCGACTCTTTGCTACCCCATGGACTGCAGCATGCCAGGCTTCCCTGTCCTTCACCATCTCCCGGAGTTTGCTCAAACTCACGTCTGTTGATTCAGTGATGCCATCCAACCACCTCGTCCTCTGTTGTCCCCTCTTCCTGCCTTCAATCTTTCCCAGCATCAGGGTCTTATCCAATGAGTCAGTTCTTCGCATCAGTTGGCCAAAGTATTGGAGCTTCAGCCTCAGCATCCGTCCTTCCAGTGAATATTCAGGACTGATCTCCTTTAGGATGGACTGGTTGGATGTCCTTGCCATCCAAGGGACTCTCAAGAGTCTTCTCCAACACCACAGTTCAAAAGCATCAATTCTTCAGCACTCAGCTTTCTTTATGGTCCAACTCTCACATCCACACATGACTACTGGAAAAACCAGATAACAGGTAGAGACCACATAGTCCTCCTTGAAGTCAAGGAGACCTTCCCAACTTACACAAGAGCAGAAAGGCTCCATGTAGATAGTACTCAGTGTCCAGCTCTTTTTGGCCCCGTGGACTGTAGCCCACCAGGCTCCTCTGTCCATGGAATTCTCTGAGCAAGAATCTGGAGTGGATTGCCATTTCCTCCTCCAGGGGATCCTCTCACCCCAGGGATCAAACTCATGTCTCCTGCATCTCCTGCATTGGCAGGCAGATTCTTTACCACTGAGCCTCCTAGGAAGCCCAGAAAGGCTCCTCAGAGGTCAGAAGGGAGGAGGTGCTGCCTCATGGTAAGTGATGCCAACCAGAGTCACTAGCTGGACCAGTGCATAAACTGAGGCTGCAGCAGCTTCTCTGCAAAACCCCAGGGTGTGGAGCTCAGTGGGACCATATGTCTCTTCCCCTCTCATCTGAATGCTTCCACTGACTTCCTTTCCTAAATTGTATTCACCTGTGCAAATATTTGTGGTTGGCCCAGCCTACCTCCCGGTCCTTCCTGGCTGCCCTCGGTGGCTGCCTGAGTCGAGCTGCGCTCTGGAGGGCAGCATGTTTCACAAACACTGCCCGTTCAGGTCTTTGCCTCTCCCCAGGGACATGCACCATTTATTTCTGCCTACAAAGCGTGCACACACAGGTCCTACTTTAAAAGCGGTCAAGAACAATACAACTGTGCAATCATGGAGCTATTGCAGTTGGAAGCTGCAATTCATGGTCAGTCAGGAGAACATGTGGGCTTCCCCGGTGGCCCAGTGGTAAAGAACCTGCCTGCCAATTCAGGAGACGCAGGAGACCTGGGTTCGATCCCAGGGTGGGGAAGATCCCTTGGTGGAGAAAATGGCAACCCACTCCAGGATTCTTGCCTAGAAAAGCCCATGACAGAGGAGCCTGGCGGGCTACAGTCCATGGGGTCACAAGAGTTGGTCAGGACTTAGCGGCTGAACACACACACATGACAATGCCTCCATTTGCTAGCCAAGAGCTCCCAGGCACTCAGTCACCTGCCAGTTTGACTCCGTGTTCTCTCTGTGATGCTGCTCACTTGCTTCTAGGGTTCAGACCCCAGAAAAATGGCAGAGCACACCACCGTACGTGGGATTCCCCAAGCTCTCCCAGACTGAAGATGCTTAACCCTTCCTGCCCTGGAAGTTAACTGCACTGGAACCTGGTTCAGTGGAGATAAAATATTTTATCTGTTGTTTGTAGGTGCCTGTGCTGGGCGGAGAGTCCCGGGCTCTGGGGTTTGTCTCCCCAGCTCTGATCCCAGGCTACAGGCAGCTCATCCATGTGCACCTTGGATGCTCAGACAGAAAAATCAATGGTTTTGCTCTGCTGACAAAAATGCTCCTGACAACTCAAATGTAGGAGACCATTAAAATACCACAGACACAATTATTTACTATGAAGATGTAGCTATTGATTTAACAGTTATAAGAATGAAATGCAGGAAAACAAGAGACAGCTGGAGGTAGCAGACTTTCCCCAGGGGTGGCCCTAGGGGTGTGGCAGCTTAGGTGGGGGAGAGTTGAGCTTTTTTTTTTTTTTTACATTTGAAAAACTTTTTATTATGAACTAATTTCAGACTTACAGAAGACTTGCAGAGATTACTCAGGGGGTTCCCATGTCATCTGCCACCCAGCTTTTTCCTCCTGATGTCGACATCTTGTTTGACTGAGTACAATGACCAAGAAACCATTATGGACATCGCACATGTCAGTGGCTATGGACTGTGTTCAGATGTCATCAGCTTTGCTCCTAATGTCCTTTCTCTGTCCCAGGGCTCCACGTTGCTTTTAATTGTCATGTCTCCTTCTCTGGTCGGTGACAGTTTTGCAGTCTCTCCTTTCCCTTTGTGACCTTGATCTTTTTTTTTTTTTTTTAATTTACAATTTATTTTATTTTTGCTGTGTTGAGTCTTAGTTGCGGCATGTGGAATCTTCCTTGCGGGGCAAGGGCTTCTCTTTAGTTGAGGCACGCAGGCTCAGTAGTTGAGGCACTTAGGCTTAGTTGCCCCAAGGCATGCGGGATCTTAGTTCCCAGTGTCTTGCGCTGGAAAAGTGAAAGTGAAACTGAGAGTCACTCAGTCAAATCCGACTCTGAGACCCCATGGACTGTAGCCCACCACGCTCTCCTCTGTCTAAGGGATTCTCCAGGCAAGACTACTGGAGTGGGTTGCCACGCCCTCTTCCAGGGGATCTTCCCGACCTAGGGATCAAACCTGCATTTCTTACATCTGCTGCATTGGAAGGTGGGTTTTTAATCACTGGACTACCAGGGAAGTTGTGTGACCTTGATCCTTTTAAAGAACAGTGTTCTTAGGTTTTGTAACAAGTCCCTCAAGTTGGTTTTGTCCAATGCACTCTCACGGTTGGATAGAAGTTCTGGATTTAGGTTAAGAATTTCTCAGGGGAGGTGATCTTTAGGGTATCCCCTCATGGGCTCCTTGGGTCTTGTTCCGGGCACTGTGAACCTTCGTCCCCTAGTTAAGGTGGTCTCTGCCCCATAAAGTGACTATTTCTCCATCGGCAATGAATATAAATTGAGGGAGGTACCTTGGAATCATACACTTATTTTGTTTCTCACACTTTTACCCACTCATGGTAGCAATGCACTGAGCGTTCGGTTCGAATTCCAGACATTCTCTGAACATCCTTTCCCTGTCCTCTGCAGAATTAAACTCAAGCTTCCAAAGGTCTGCATACGAAGTCTGTCTAAAGTCCATTATGCGTTTAGACCTGCAGACCCAGGAAAACTGTCACCAAGTGGGCATATCAAGGTGACACAATTACACAGTCGGTTCGAACAGGCCACTCTATCCCATGCTCCCAGGAGAGAAATGACCTGCAGGCTCTGCCCCTGTCTTAGGTTCTGGTCACAAGCGTGACTTTAGGGCTAGATCAAAAGGCGCCTGCATTTTCAAGCCCATGTCGCTGCCACCAGCATGTCATTTTTGTCAAGGAATGTGTGCAATTAAGGAAGGCAGCGGGGCTGGCTGGGAAACCAATTACAACAAACACGTCAGGTGTCGATAGCGCAGCCCCAACACAGCCCTGTTGATGGACGCCAATCACCCTCTGCACCGGCCTGCCAGCCTATTGTTGACACTTTTGGGGACCACCGTATAATGTCAGTTTCCGTGCCTCTCCAGGCGTGCTCACATAGCGTATGCCTCTGCCATCCCTTGGGTCATGTATGCAGAGAACCAAGAAGGTGCTTCTTTTCATTTTATTTATTCATTTATTTTAGGCTGTGCTGGGTCTTTGTTGCTGTGCGAGCTTTTCTCTAGTTGCCGAGAGAAGGGGCTACTCTTCAGTCGGAGAGGGCGTCTCCTCTTGTGGAGCCTGTGCCTAGAGCACCAGCTCAGCAGTTGTGGGGGACCAGCTTAGTTGCCCTGTGGCGTATGGATTCTTCTCGGTCTAGGGATTGAACCTGTGTCCTATGCACTGGCAGGCAGATTTCTTAACCACTGGGCCACCAGGGAAGTCCCAAGAGGGTACTTATTGCTGCCAACGTTGGCTTTGTTCTTGGATGTCAGGCTTTAAAAAAGCATATAAAGAAAGAACTCCCTGCGCAGAGCCTGTTGAAGGGATGGCCCTCACCGACCTCCTGGGCAGGAATGGCTCTTCCTGCCTCTCATTCCCGGTGGGTGAAGGTCTGTGGGCTGCCAGCCACCTTCAGAGATGGGCCCCTCACACCAGAGCCTTCCAAGGTGGGCCACTCTGCAGCCGGATGGACTGCACCCAGCTCCTGGGGTTCTCCCTTCCAGTGGCTGGGTTCTGTCCGCCAAGTTCTCATGGGACAGGGCCCCACGGCAGTGACCTGAGGGCAGGGGTCATGCGTCCATCTTCCATCCCAGGGCCCCTCCCAGGGTCTGACCCCAAGTCTGTGCTCAGGAAACCTCTGCAGAGGCGAGTCACCGGAGAGTCTCGGTAGAGACGAAGCCCAAAGCCTCTGGAACCCCTGGGATATTCCCCAGGAGATAGCCCCGCTTGCTGGGCACTTGATGCGGTGAGGGGGCAATGGGCAGCGGCACTTGTCACGTCCTGTGTCAGTTAAGCGTCTGGCTGGGTGCTGCCCTGGGAGGGTCGGGAGTGGGGCGATCCTGTGGGGGGACCTGTGGGCAGGAGGATGGCGAGGGCGTGTGTGGTTCTCCCTGCAGATGCAAAGCTGCTACTCAGGGATGAAGAAGCTTGCGTCTCATGAGAGCAGATCTCAGACCCGCTTCCGGGGCTTTCAGCTGAGGGGCTGGGACGTTCTTTTTTAATTTGGTGTGTTTGCTGGTGGAGGTGAAAGTACTTTCACCATCAGGTGAAAGGCATCAAAAAAATACCCCAAGGGGTGCTGCCTGTACTTGGACTGAGTGGTGTCTCCCCCACAAAGTTCACGTCCAGTGGGAACCCCACACATGACCTTATTTGGAAATGGGGTCTTTGCAGATTAATCTGTTCAGATGAGGTCATAGTGGACTAGGGTGGGCCCTGAATTCTGTGACTGGTGTCCTTGTAAGAAGCCCGGTGGGGATACAGACACACACAGAGGGAGAAGGATATGTGACCACGGGAGTGGAAATGGACGTGATGCAACGACCGACCGAGGAGGGTCCAGGACCGCCTGCAGCAGCACCCCTGTGCACCCCCTGCCCATACAGGAGGCAAGGAGGGATTCTGCCCAAGAACCTTGGGAGGGAGTTTGGTCCTACCACCTTGATTTAGGACTTCCGGCCTCCTGAGCTATGAGAGGTTTCTGTTGTTGTAAGTCCCTCAGTTTGTGGAGTTGTTACAGCAGCTGCAAAGGGGTTGGCCAGCCCCAACAACCTGATGATGGATACCGACGTCTCTGGGGACACACCTTCGCCCACTGGCCTTCCGCATAAGTGAGAGCTTCAGGATGACAGCAGGTGGGGCTGAGACTCAATCGCAGACTTTCAGATCGGTTTCCAGAACAGGCATGGACTTCATTCTACTTACAGTGTCTGCACCAGTGCTTGGCACACAGTAGAACCTGCAGGCTTATGGAATGAATGAAAACGTGAATGTGGAGAACAAAATAAATGAATATTCAGCTCAGTTCAGTCGCTCAGTCGTCTCCAACTCTTTGCAAACCCTTGGACTGCAGCACACCAGGCCTCCTTATCCATCACCAACTCCCTTTGGCATGCAGGAGTTTACTCAAACTCATGTCCATTGAGTTGGTGATGCCATCCAACCATCTCATCCTCTGTCGTCCACTTCTCCTCCCCCCTTCAATCTTTCCCAGCATCAGGGTCTTTTCCAATGAGTCACTTCTTTGCATCAGGTGGCCAAAGTATTGGAGCTTCAGCTTTAGCATCAGTCCTTCCAATGAATATTCAGGATTGATTTCCTTTAGGATGGACTGGTTGGATCTCCTTGCAGCCCCAGGGACTCTCAAGAGCCTTCTCCGACACCACAGGTCAAAAGCATCAATTCTTTGCTGATATCCAAATGGAGGGCAACAGGCTAAATAGTCTATAAACAAAATGATTGCCAATGTCAAAAAAGGCCATGAAGGAATTCATAGGATGCTAACACAAAATAATGGAAAGACGTAGGACAGGATTGCAGGTTGACCTGTTGAGCAAACTAAGAAACAGAGAGGTTAATCAACTTTCCCAAGGATACACAGCCATCTTATCCTCCCACTCAGGCAGAATTACCAGTCTACATGCAAAACCTAATCATTACAGGCTTCAGATTTTATCATCTCCCCCATCTCCCATGCAAAAAAAAAAAAAAAAAAACACACAAAGCCAGATCCTTAAAACTCACTTCAATTTTGAGAAGTTGTTTGGTTCAAATGGAGGGAACTGATTTTCCATTGCCAGAGTGATGGATTAGTAAAGTATTTTTAGTTATTTTCTCTATTAAATATGAGCTTGGATTTTTTTCAAAAAAAGTTTTACAATACCTCAATAATTTTTAAATGGTTTTTAAAATTATTATTCTTAATATTTATGTTTATTTATTTGGCTGTGCTGGACATTTTGGCATGCAGGATCTTTTTTTAAGTGGCAGCATATGAACACTTAGTTGCGGGCATGTGGGATCTAGTTCCCTGACCAGGGATCGAACCCAGGGCCCCATGCTTTAGGAGTGCAGAGTCTTAGCCACTGGACCACCAGGGAAGCCCCAACACTTCAATAATTCACACAGTTATAAGTTCTAAGCCAAAAAGTCAGCACAGGAGTTAACAGTAACTTACTAAGTTGATAGAGTAAAAATTTAGATTAAACATCACAATGTCTCACACTTGCTCTCTTGCATTAGAACCTACATTCTTACTTTTTTATACATTTCAATATTCAACGGCCAGCAAGTGCAGTCTTTGGATGAGGGAAAGAATAATTAATACCTTTCCAGCTCCCTACTTGCATTGCCACTAGTCTGACCCAATAAAATCAAATTACGGCTCTTCTCATTTTGCTTTATGTATTCTTCAGGTTTGAAGTATAGATAAGTATTATTTCACTAGCAGTAACAGCACTTGGCATAATTACAACTTAATATTTTTGGTACCTTGCAGTGCGATTCCGATCAACCTTTAAGATTAAGATTGTACTCAGTAAACTTTCTCAAATAATTCTAATAGATTTTAAGAGGCAAAATGAAGGATTGGATACAATTCTTGCCTACAGTGCATCTAGGATGTATGAAAGCTGTATGAACTCTTTAGGAAACGGTGTTAATCTTGAACAAATTACTTTGTGGCTTATTAGATGCTCCTGGGACCCCCACCACTCCATTTGTGTTATCAGCAAATTTTCGATTGATTCTCTCTGGGAACATTAACCACAATGAAATGGTCTGGACAAGGGTATTAGTAAAATCTCTTTATTAAAAAAGGAAAAGGGTAATTGCATTCTCTGTCAGGTCACTTAAATCACTTGTTGTTTGCAGGTCCTTGTAGCTGCCTGAAATGTGCTCAGATCTTCGGAGAACCAGTTGAAGACAAACAAGCATGAGCTGGTAGTAAAGATTTCAGAGTGTCTGCTGGACACTATTGAGAACAGTATGTGGTTCCTTAAAAACTATAACTAGAACCACCATATGAGTCAACAATCCTACTCCTGGGCATATACCCAGAGGAAACTATAATTCAAAAAGACACCTGCACCTCAATGTTCACTGAAGCACTATTTACAACAACGAGGACTTGGAAGCAACCTAAATGTCCATCAACAGAGAAATGGATAAATAAAATGTGGTACATAAATACAATGGAATATTATGCAGTCATAAAAAGAACAATATTGAGTCATTTGCAGAGATGGACCTAGAGACTGTCATATAAAGTGAAGTAAGTCAGAAAGAGAAAAACAAATATCATATATTAATACATATATGTGGAATCTAGAAAAATGGTACAAATGATTTTATTTGCAAAGGAGAAATAGAGACATGGACATAGAGAACAAACACGTAGATCCCAAGGGGAGAAGATAGGGTGGGATGAATTGAGAGATTGGGATTGACATACATACGATGCTATATATAAAATAGATAACTAATGAGAACCTACTGTTTAGCACAGGGAACTCTACTCAGTGCTCTACATGACCTAAGTGGGAAGGAAATCCTAAAAAGTGGGGATATGTGTGTACGTGCATCATCGACTTAATGGACATGAGTTTGAGCAAACTCCGGGAGATGGTGAAGGACTGGGGAGCCTGGTGTGCTGTAGTCGGTGGGATCGCAAAGAGTCAGGCATGGCTGAGCAACTGAACAACAGCAGAGCTGATTCGCTTTGCTGTACAGTAGAAACTAACACAACACAGTAAAGCGAGTATACGCCAACAAAATTAATAAAAACAAAGAGTGTCTGCTAGATGGTTGAAGAGCTGTTACTTTGTGGACAAAATCTGCTGGAACACCCCCAGGCCACAGCCTTCACCCCCAGCCCCCTATCTTGCCAGCACCTGGAGAATGATTTCTAAACTCACCTGAGCATCCACAGCTCCACACGGAGGCCAGCGGTGAGTCAGGCCTGAGTTTGGGGAAGCGAGAGTGGACGGTCTGTGTCGGCACTACTGGTATCTGAGGTCGGAGTCTTTATTGTGGGGGCTGTTTGCATGCTGTGGGATGTTTAGAAGCATCCCTGTCCTCTACCCGCTAGATGCCAGCAGCACCTGACCCCTCCACCCAGACGTCACACTGTGACAACCAGGAGTCTCCAAACATCTCCAAATGTTCCCTGGGGGGCAGGATCACCATGCCCCCCGCCAGAGCCATTGTGCTAGCTCAGTGGGGCCAACTTTGGGGTTGTGTGCCAGGTAAGCAAATAAAACTACAGGCTGCCTGGTTAAATCTGGGCTTCAGATAAAACACCGAACACTTTTTCAGTGAAAGTGCTGTGTTTTGTCACTCAGTCATGTCCGACTCTTTGTGACCCCTTGGACTGTAGCCCTCCAGGCTCCTCTGTCCATGGTGATTCTCCAGGCAAGAAAACTGGAGTGGGTTGCTGTGCCCTCCTCCAGGGAATCTTCCCAACCCAGGGATCGAACCCAGGTCTCCTGTATTGCAGGTGGATTCTTTGTCTGAGCCATTCAGTGTAAGTTCTTTCCAAATATTACAAGGGCCATCCTAGGCATCCTGTATTTTATCTGGCAATGTTAGGTAAACTTGGGGAGAAACAGGACACTGAAATGAGCCCCTTTATGAAGCCAAAGTAGTCATCGATTCTGAAACAATCTAATGATTAGAGGTAATTTCCAGAACATGGGTTAGTCCTGATCTATCTCTTAGCTCCTGTGCTGACTGAATGCAATAAAATGTTTGTGAGGGAAGTGAGTGATGTATGCCCCTTTTAGGCTGTCCGGAAAAATAATTTGATTTTATAAAAATACTACTGCTAAATATTTACTTACATTTCTGTACTATTTACTAATTTGTGCACACAAATGAATTGGGTTCACTGATTTTTATTCTTTGAGTCCAGACTACTTTTTAAAAAGGTACAGTTATTGGAAAATAACTTTGAGTGCCCTTTTTCTATTTAAAACTAAAACATAACAAACTACATTTGTGTTTTAAGGTAAAACAATATAGAAACGTATATAGTGAAAAGTAAAAATCCTTCTCCCACTATCTCTGAGGCCTTAGTCCTATTTCTGGAGGTAAACACTACCAACAATTTCCATCTTTTTCTTTCTCTTTTTTGAAGAGGAGGGTGGCTCACCATGCAGTTTGTGAGACCTTAGGCCCCCAACCAGGGATTGAACCCAGGCCCTCAGCAGTGAAAGCACCATGTCCTAACTATTGGATCACCATGGAATTCCCAGAAATTTCTAATAAATTATTCTGTGTTCTACCAGAAATCTTCTATGTATAATCAAGCAAGAACACACCTGCCCTTCCATGTGGTCAGCCTCTGAGCTGCTTCCCAGTGACCCAGAGTCCTGGCATTCATGCCTGGGCTATCTTTGACCCTTGAGCGTGGGCAAGATTCTGCCCAGTAATGCAGATGAGTCAAGGGCCATCAATTCCATGATTAGACCACAAAAGATTATGATGCATGTCTTGTTAGCAGACTATGTGCCTTCTCAGCCCTTGATCTTTGAGGAAGCAATCTGCTCTGTTGGGGACCTCCTCCTGCACAGAGCTGAGGCCCACAGACCTCAGCACTGGAGGCACTGAGTTCTGTCAACCAATACATGAGTCTAGAAGTGGATTTTTCCCTGGTTGAACCTTTCCATAAAACCTCAGCCCTAATGACACCTTGATTGCAACCTTGTGCAAACCCCAAGTGGACAACCCTGCCGAGGAATGCCCAGATTCCTGACCCACAGAAACCGTGATGATAAATGGAGGTTGTCTTAAGCGGTGACGTTTTCGGTGCTTACAAAGCAGTAGGTAACTGATCGCTAGGTAATCGTTCTTTTACATAAATGGGGTTTTATCCTCCAAGCTGTTTTCTTAATTTATTAAAAAAATGTCTGCTCTGGGTCTTTGTTGTGGCACACAGGCTTTCTCGTTTCCGCATGCAGGCTTAGTTTCCCAGAAGCATGTGGGATCTAAGTTCCCCGACCAGGGATCAAACCTCCATCCCCTGCATTGGAAGGCGGATTCTTTTGGGGCAGGGGAAGAAGACAGATTCTTAACCACTGGGCTGACAAGGAAATCCACCCCACCCCCACCCCCAAGCTGTTTTGAGTGCTCTGAGAAATAAGGAGAAAGAATTGATCTAAAAGGAGAAACGTCGGGACAAGGAGTAAGGAGTCAGAGTTGATGGTTTCTCGATCACTAAGTATCAGGGGTATCACTGTGGAATCGGTGATGGATCCGGTACAGCGGTACTCATGTTTAACTGCACTTTTTATGAAACAATAACTTGTTACCCTCAAGGTGTGGGGAGACATGAAGTGAGTGTCAAGTTACAACCTAACGTTTAGGAATAAGTGCAAAAAGGCAATTAAAACCAGAGAAGGGCCCAAAGTGAGACCTTTCAGCGCTGAGTCAGAAACCTGGGAATGATAAAAATTTCTTCAAGCTTTGTGCTCTGTGGTTTCCTTAGCTTCTACGGAGCCATTACTGTGGCGGCTAACATGTGGGGTCACGCACTGGAGTAAAATGAAACGCCACGAACATCTTGGTGTCAATAACTTTAGACACGGAGTAATTTCCCCCTGCTTATTGACATTTTTACTATAGGTTTTTTTGATAGTATGTACTCAAGATTTTTAAAGAGCACTTTTACAGGGGTTCTTAAGTGCCAATGGTCACAGTTTCCTGGCAAAGTGTCAGAATGGTTGGAGCCGAGCCTTTAAACCTGAGTTTCAACCTATCCTAACCCTACTTTTGCTAGTAACACAGAGTTTTAATTTATGGACAGAAACCAAGCCCTCCAAAACATCATGGCTCAATCTGTCTCACAAGCCAGCAACGTGTTCCTGAAGCACACTGGCTGCCACTCCAGCCCCTCAAAAGCAATTACCCACCACTTTGTATAATCAGTGCATTTCAGCCAGGTTGACCATAAGGCAATTTCTTTATAGAAACCATTGATTTTTATGCTCTGATCATAAAAGAACTCCCAGGAAAGGATCCCCCAAGAGGGCAAGTTGTACTTTTTGAAGGCTAATTTTTACTTACTGAGATACAGCATTGTTTTTAATACGTGTAAATAAGATTTCCACCTAAGACTAGCCACCTTGCTCAATTCTGCCACCAATGGAAAACTTTTTATGCCCAGAGAGTATTTAGAAGAGGAGTCAATAAAATTTTTCTATAAAACTGTGTGTGTGTGCTCAATCGTGCCTAACTTTGCAACCTCATGGGCTGTAGCCCTCCAGCCTCCTCTGTCCATAGGATTTTCCAGGCAAGAATACTGGAGTGGGTTGCCATTTCCTACCCCAGGGCATCTTCCCGACCCAGGGATCGAACCCTCATCTCTTGTGTCTCCTGTTTTGGCGGGTGGATTCTTTACCACTGAGCCACCTAGGTCAGATAGCATTTTAAGTTTAGTAGGACATAGGGTCTCTGGCACCCCACTCCAGTACTCTTGCCTGGAAAATCCCATGGACGGAGGAGCCTGGTGGGCTGCAGTCCATGGGGTCGCTAGGAGTCGGACACGACTGAGCAACTTCACTTTCACTTTTCACTTTCATGCATTGGAGAAGGAAATGGCAACCCACTCCAATGTTCTTGCCTGGAGAATCCCAGGGACGGGGGAACCTGGTGGGCTGCCGTCTATGGGGTCGCACAGAATCGGACACGGCTGAAGCGACTTAGCCGCAGCAGCAGCAGCAGAGTCTCTGTTGGGCTTTCCCAGCTGGCTCAGTGGGTAAAGAATCCATCTGCAAAGCAGGAGATGTGGGTTCGATCCCTGGGTCAGGAAGATCCCCTAGAGGAGGGTGTGGCAACTCACTCCAGTATTTTTGCATGGAGAATCCCAAGGATAGAGGAGCCTGATGGGCTATAGTCAATAGAATGACAAAGAGTCAGACACGACTGAAGCGACTGAACATACACTCACACACATGGTACCAGTTGAAACTGTCCGAATGTGTTACTGAGGTGTGAAGGCAACTCTAGACTATATGGTGGTTGTGTCCATTAAAACTTTATAGACACATTTGAATTTCGTATAATTCCCACATGTTGTGAAATACTATTCTTCTTTTGATTTTTTTCAACCATTAAAATATGTGAAAACTATCCAATGGTTCTCCAGTCAGAAAAACAGGTGGAGGCCAGATTTAGTCCATGGGATAGAGTCTGCCAGCCTGTCTAGATGGTGCATTTTGTTCTCCCAGCTTCCAAAACTCTCTCTTCTGGGTCTTGATATTTTCAACGTCTTTTAGAGTTGGATTGCACAGTTACTTATTTGCAGAAGGTGCAGACATCGAAAGGACTGCTTTTATTCATCCATTTATTTGGACTTAAAAAAACATCCCAAACCAGTCAATCCTAAAGGAAGTCAACCCTGAATATTCATTGGAAGGACTGATGCTGAAGCTGAAGCTCCAATACTTTGGCCACCTGATGTGAAGAGCTGACTCATTGGAAAAGACCCTGATGCTGAAAAAGATTGAAGGCGGGAGAAGGGTATGACAGAGGATGAAATGGTTGGATGACATCATCATTCAATGGACATGAATCTGAGCAAACTCCAGGAGATAGTGAAGGACAGGGGAGCCTGCAGTTCATGGGGTCGCAAGGAGTTGGACACGACTTAGCGACTAAAGAGCGATAACAACACCTCCTGCTGTGCAGCCTGCTTTATAACAGGTCACGGAACAGTACCAGTATGTGGCCCAGGAGTTGGGGACCCCTGGTCTAGACGCCTCTGCTGGCTCCATGTCACAGTGGAGTAAAGAGTGTTTAGCTATAGTCTACTTCTAGGTGTTTAAGAAGGATACTCAGAGGTATACCAGATAAAAGGTAAATGTAATGAGCAGTATAAAAATTCTCTCAGTTTTATCAAACCGGTTTCTGCCATCCTCGAGAGGATAGAAAAATGGAAAGTACTGCAATTTGACTTCTCGGAAATGTTTAGCCTCAGGTTGATACCATTCACAGGGCCAGGAGAATTCAATCTTTCTATGTGTGGTAAAATATATGTAACATAAAATTTACCATTTTAAAAACATTTATTTATATTTGGCTGTGCTGGGTTTTCACTGCTGCGCAGGCTTCTCTAGGTGCAGAGACTGGGGTTACTCTTCGCTGAGGAGCTCGGGTGTCGCTGCGGCGGCTTCTCTTGCAGCAGAGCACAGGCTCTAGGCACTTGGGCTTCAGCAGCCGCGGCTTGTGGGCTCTGGAGTGCAGGCTCAGTGGCTGTGGGGCAGGCTCAGCTGCTCTGCAGCACGTGGGGTCTTCTCGGACCAGGGATCAAACCCGTGTCCGCTGCATCGGCAGACCGATCCTTATCCGCTCTTTACTACCAGTGAAGTTCCCATTTTAACCTTTTTTTTTTTTATTTCATTTTGACCATTCTAAAGTGTATGATTCAGTGACTTTCCTTTCACAGGGTTTATAACCATCACCATTTCAGAACTTTATTATTACCTTAAACAGAACTCAGTCTTTATACTCTAATTTTTAAAAATTGCCAAAAAGAACACTGACACAAGACAAAGCCAGTCCAGCTGGGGAACATTTCTATTTTCATAGGTTGACTCCCTTTTAAACACTGCAACTGTTAGTCCCTGAGTCATGTCCAGCTCTGTGGTCTGCCCGGGCTGTAGCCTGCCAGGCTTCTCTGTCCACGGAATCCTCCAGGGAAGAATACTGGAGTGGATAGCCATTCCGTTTTCCAGGGATCTTCCCAACCCAGGGATCAAACTTGGGTCTCCAGCATTTCAGGTAGATTCTTTACAGTCTGAGCCATCAGGGAAGCCCAAACACTGTGATAGGAAACCTTTTAATATATTCACACCAGAACTCTGGAAACATTCGCATAAGTAGGTAAAGGGTTTTCAGATGTTAATGATCTAAGATGCGTCTTAGAAGTAGAATTTGAATCCGTCATTCCTAATTTCTTACTCCTGATCACATTCTACTGTCTTGCCCAGTGGGATAAAAAATTAAAATTTTTATTAAAACTTATAAATTCAAGATGGACCCTGTATCAACATCTCCTCTCAGGAAATAATTATTTAAAAGTGAATCTATGTGGAATCACTGTTGTAAACTTTAGCATTTTTCCTTTCTAATTGTAGTTCAAAGAGCATCATTTTTTCAACATGTTTTCAAGTTTCCCCCCTTGTAATTGTAAAGAGACTGATATAATAAATATGTTTTGCTTAGTGGAGTGGTTGGCAAAATATAAATGAAAGCATTTGACAGGCAAAGTCTTTTTTCCTATTAATCCGTGGCTTGAAGCCTTTGAAATAACTTGATCAGTGGTGGGTATTGTGTGAAATGGTGACCCCCAAATGCCTGTCAGTTTGCTGGCATGCCATTTTTCAACAGCACAGTGTAATTATGGTGGGCTTTATTGACATCATAAATATGAGAGCACAGGTGGTATCCATTTCCACTTGTTTAATTGAAGAAATGAAAGGTCCTGTAATATGCAGTTGACATGGAGAATTTGTCAAGCCACAATAAAATTTTGCAATAGCTGTGACCTTGGGGTCAGAAAAGGACTGATCAAGAGGAAAAAATTTTTATGATATAGAAGTGACTGTATCGACCTATTTTATTCTTAGCTGTGAAGACAGGGAGAGAATGAACTCCTTCTTACCACCATCTGTTCTAAAGCTGAGTGGTAAAATCTATACAAATATTGTCTGACATCATATGCTATCATTAAATAATAAAATATAGTCAGTTTTTATTTCAAGCATGCTAAGAAGAAAAGCCAAAAGTCCTGGAATTCTACTAGATAGCCCTTGGAAGCTGACGTCAGTGTGCCCAAACACTAAGACACAAAGAAAAAGCATCAGTGATTTTTTTCGCAACAATACATGAGACCACATACAGATAACTTTTCCCCCATACAACTCAACATATAAATATCAAAATAACATTTAATTTAGGGGCAAAACATAAAATGTTGTGCCAATTCCCAGGCTCTTTTCTACATTTTTATTTTATATTGGATTATGGGCTTCCCAGGTGGCTCGGAGGTAAAGAACCCACTTGCCACTGCAGGAGACGCAAGAGATCCTGGTGTTTGGGCATATCCCCTGAAGAAGGAAATGGCAACCTACTCCAGTGTTTTTGTCTGGAAAAGTCCATGGACAGAGGAGCCTGGAGGGCAACAGTCCGTGGGGTCGCAAAGAGTCAGATACGACTGAGCTCTCACGCGCGTGCACACACACACACATACACACACACATACACTTTATATTGGACTATAGTTGATTTACAGTGTTAGTTTCAAGTGTAACCAATGATTTTTTTAATCTTAATTTTTTTTTAATAAGCTGATTGCTTTCGATCAACAAATTGAAAAACAAAACTTCATGTCTTCTATTCATGGCCTCATAACTATGGCAAGAATTAAATAATAGATAGCAAAGAAACCTTTGGTGTGTCTTTAAACGTAATTCAAAAAAAAAAATGTAATTCATGCTGGGGAAACTCAAATTTAAACTCAGATCATAAAATGTGTTATACAGGGGTACCATTTTTCTCCTCCTTGTCCATAAACCAGAACTTTCAGGATGGTGTCAAAATTTCTGTATGTTCTCAGCAGATTTGAAGCATTGGGTTTTCCAATCCCAGAAGGTCACAGTTCCCTGGCTCATAGTTTCCACAAGAACAGTGAGGAAATCTGAGGCTCATTTTAAAAAAATAATGGCTTTCTGAGATAGAATTCATATATCATACAATTCACCCTCTTAAAGTATGCAATTGAATGGTTTTTTGTATATTCAGAGTTGTGCAATTATCTGGTTCCAGAACATTTTCATCACCCCTTAAAGAAACCCCTTACCCATTCATCCCCCACCCAACCCTAGGCAAACATTAATCTACTTTCTGTCTCTAAGGGTTTGTCTATTATGGTCATCTCATATAAGTGCTCCAGTACTCTTGCCTGGAAAATCCCATGGACGGAGGAGCCTGGTAGGCTGCAGTCCATGGGGTCGCTAGGAGTCGGACACGACTGAGCGACTTCCCTTTCACTTTTCACTTCATGCATTGGAGAAGGAAATGGCAACCCACTCCAGTGTTCTTGCCTGGAGAATCCCAGGGATGGCAGAGCCTGGTGGGCTGTCGTCTATGGGGTCGCACAGAGTCAGACACGACTGAAGCGACTTAGCAGTAGCAGCAGTAAGTGCAAGATGACTCATGTAAGTGCAGACTTCCCAGGCTCTTTGGTAAAGAGCCCGTTTACCAACACAGGAGACACAAGAGACTCAGTTTTGATCCCTGGATCAGGAAGATCAGGAGGGCATGACAACCCACTCCAGTATTCTTTCCTGGAGAATTCCATGGATAAAGGAGCCAGCAGGCTACAGTTTATAGGGTCACAAAGAGTCAGAGATGACTGAAACGACTTAGCACATAGCACATATAACACAGTCAGACAACCTGTGTCTCTTTGTGACTGGCTTCTTTCACTTAGTATAATGGTTTCAAAAAGGCCCTCTTGGTGTAACAGGTATCAGTGAGTTCATTTCTTTTTGAACAAACAAACAAACAAACTATTTTTCAATAGGTAATCAAGACATAAATTATTTTTAATTAAAGTTATTAATTAATTATTTAGGCCACACTGTGAAGCATGCAGGATCTTAGTTTCTCAACCAGGGATCAAACCTGTGCCCCCTGTACTGCGAGTGCAGAGCTTAACCACTGGACCACCAGGGAAGTCCCAGTACTTAATCCCTTTTTATGGCCAAATAATATTCCATTGTATGGATAGACCATTTTAGCTATTTCTACGTATATCCATTCATTAGTTTAGGGACATTTGAATTGTTTGCATTTGGGGTCATTATGTGTTTCCCTGGTAGCTCAGCTGTAAAGAATCCACCTGCAATGCAGGAGACCCTGGTTCGATTCCTAGTTTGGGAAGATCCCCTTGAGGAAGGCATGGCAACCCGCCCCAGTATTCTTGCCTGGAGAATCCCTGTGGACAGAGGAGCCTGGCGGGCTACAGTTCATAGGGTTGCAAATAGTCAGATACAACTGAGTGACTAACACAGACATGAATTATGAACATTCATATATAACTTGGGTGGACATATATTTCCAGTTCTCCTGGTGAGATATCTAGGTGTGGAACTGCTGGGTCAGACAGTAACTCTTTGTTGAGCAACTCTTTGAGTAACTCTTTGAAGAACTGCCTGACTTTTTTTCTCTTCAGCAGATGTGTCATTTTCATCCCCACCAGCTGTGTAGGAAGGTTCTGATATCTCCACACCCTCGCCAACACTTATTATTGTCTGTCTTTAATTGCAGCCATCGTAATGGATGTGAAGTCACAGCTCATTGCTGGGGTTTTTTTTTCAGTCTGCACAGCCCCATTACCTGTGCACTGCATGTTTCTCCTCTGTTCCTCATCCTCCTGCCCAGCCCTTCCTGTACTCCTATTGTTAACATTAGGATTGTGCCTGTTTTAAGTCCTCATAAAGCCCTAAATTCCCTATCACACCCTGCTTCCTAAGACACTTTGTCACGATTCTTTACCAACGTTCACTCCGACTGTGTCACCGGGTTGGAATGTTTATTACTTGGTTGCATTTCCACGCCTTCCACCTCATTTAACATTTCAATTGAGACACCCTTCTCCCCCCTCCAACCCCCAATGATATTAAAATTGTTAGAAAACCAATTTGAGGGAGAGAATTCCCCAACTGATGACCTGATGTGTCCCCTGCGTGGAACTTGGTGATGCCCATAGAACACTGCTGAGGCTGCAGGGCTCTGTGTGGCTGTTGGTCTGAGCTCTGCCAAGGAAGGACAGACACATGGACACTCCAGGAAACTTGTGACAGTGCTCTGCTTCTTTCCTGTATGGCTTCTGTTTAGTTGCTCAGTTGTCTGACTCTTTGCGACCCCATGAATGGTAGCCTGCCAGGCTCCTCTGTCTGTGGGATTCTCCAGACAACAATACTGGAGTGGGTAGCAATTCCTTTCCCAGAGGATTTTCCTGACCCAGAGATCGAACCTGGGTCTCTCGCATTGCAGGCAGATTCTTTACAGTCTGAGCCATCTTCCAAAAGGAAGCCCCTTTTGTGTACTAGACTCTGGTTAATTTAGGGAAAATTGAGTTGAAAGGAGAATGGTGGAGCCATTTCAACTTGTTTTCATAGCCTACCTGGTCCCAGAATACTATCAGCCAGGAATATCAGTTAAAGTATTTTGCAACCTGTTTTAGTGATGGTTATCAATGGAATGCAGCCATCCTTAATTTCCCATTTGTTATTTCCTTTTTTTTAAAGTAATTATTCATTTGGCTGCAAAGGATGTTCGTTTCAGTATGCAGGATTTTCACTGTGGCATATGGGATCTAGATCCCCAATCAGGGATTGAACCCAGGTCCCCTTCATTGGGAACCCAGAGTCTTAGCCACTGGACCACCAAGGAAGTCTCTCCCATCTGTTACTTCATAGGGAGGAGCACACTATGTCCCTTAGGAGTTTAAAATATAAAAGGGTGAGGAGGCATGTTTATTTACATTTTACATGGACTTCAATAACTCTTCTAAGACCACTACAGTCAGCTAAGTTAGGACTAGAAAGAACTTGAAAAAGCCCTAAGATACAAATCTGTTTATCTCCTCTCAATACATGTAGCAGCCTCTATGCACCCCAAGTGAGCAAAACGTCCCCCCTTTCAGCAGTGTCACCTTTTAGAAGTTGATGTTATTCATGATTATCGAACGGTTCACTCAGCAAACACCAGCTCTTGGCCAGTTGCTATCTTGCATGCTAAGTCACCTCAGTCGTGTCCAACTCTGCGACCCTATGGACTGTAGCCCACCAAGCTCCTCTGTCCGTTGGATTCTGCAGGCAAGAATACTGGAATGGGTTGCCGTGCCCTCCTCCAGGGGATATTCCCAACCCAGGGATGGAACCTGCATCTCTTATGTCTCCTGCATTGATTGGCAAGTGGGTTCTTTACCACTAGCACCACCTGAGAAGCCCAGTTGTCACGTTAGCCATGGGAGAAATCTGACATGAACAAGCTTTCCAAAACTGTGCATCCAGAAGAGACCAACAAACACACAGATAAATAGAGAGCCTTTCCCTCACAGGTTCATCTGTCCCTTGGGTCTGCCCAAACCTTTTATTTGACAGATAAGGAAAATGAAGCTCAGAGAGTCTTGACTGACACAGCTAATTAATGGCAAAAGTGAAATTTTGACCAGATAGCTTGACTTTTAGTTTCTAGAATTCATTTATTTTCTCATTTAGACAACTGTGCGATAAAACAGCTAAGATGAGAGAACTCTGGCCGATGTGTGTTGGAATTAAGCACGCTGAGAAATATCCATGGTCCTTTTACAATTAAAAATAAAAATGTCTTGTTGTTGAGTTTTTCTCTTTCATCTTTTAGTATTCGGCCAACATGTGAACAACACAGACAGGATATTGAGTGCTGAGCAAAGTCATAAAGCAAACACAGAACAGAGACCGGGATTTGGACCCAGAGGAAAGAAAGCGTAGAGCTGCATGTGGAAGTTGGCTTTTCCCAAACACTCGTACTCTTAGCTTGGAGTAATTTGGACTCTGTTGTTGTTGTCAACTCGAGTCCAACTTTCAGTTTATGCCTAACATAAACTGTGATGAACCTGGCCCATGACAGCCCTCCAGAGAGAGGGGCCCTTCCCTGTGTTGTCCCAGGAGTAACCCTCTGGTGGGGCAGGCTGGGGGGCAACTGTATTCTCCTCCCCAAAGGGACACCTGTGCTCCGAGTGCTGAAGAGCTTCTTCTTCCACTCTTCTTCCCTCAACACGTTCTCTTTGGTACAGCACAGGGCAGGCGTGCAGAGTGCAGAAAGGATGCATAGCATGGACCAGACACCAATGACAGGCACACCTTGGGGATAGTGTGGCTCAGTTCCATGCAAGAAAAAACAAGTGTTTTGGTTTCCTGGTGGCTCAGAGGGTAAAGTGTCTGCCTACAATGCAGGAGATGGGTTTGATCCCTGGGTTGGGAAGATCCCCTGGAGAAGGAAATGGCAACCCACTCCAGTACTCTTGCCTGGAAAATCCCATGGACGGAGAAGCCTGGTAGGCTACAGTCCATGGGGTTGCAAAGAGTTGGACACAATTGAGCAACTTCACTTCAGCCTGGATGAAAATTAGAAATCCCAGCTGCTAGACCACCAAGGGCTAGAGGCTGGAAGCAAAGTTGCCCTGGTATTTGCCTTGTTTTTTCTATTTGCCTTGCCATGTTGGTTTCCTAGTGCATATTTCTTGTTGTTTAGTTGCTAAGTCGTGTCCAACCCGGATCAAACCCGGGTCTCCTAAATTGCAGGTGAGCCACCAGACTGAGCCACCAAGGAAGCCACCACCCCATATATTTTTTTCAGATTCTTTCCCCTTATTGGCTGGTCTCATTTTAGATGGAGGAGTGGAGAGCGAGACTAGTAATTGAGTTGTCAGTATTTCAGCTCCTGGGAAGGATGTGTAATCACTGGACCAACTTTACAAAAGTTATTTTGTTGTTGAATAAATAAAAGGTGGTTTTGTAATTCATTAAAATAATTGTCATTCACCCCCCCCCACCCCAGCGATTAGTAGGTGTGAAGTTGATTGCTACATGCTTTGCCTGTCGCCCCTTTGTGACATGCTCCTCAATGGCCTGACAGCTGGCATGCTCCAGGGAGGTGATGGGTGTGGCCTCACACCATTTTCTTTAGCCAGACACGCAAGCAATTTCAATGTTGACCTTTGTTCACTCACCCTCGACTTCTACATCAAGTGGTGAGGCTAGGCGTTCCCTGTCTTTGCTTCTGTTCATATCCATCCAAAGTGTATTGACAAGTCAATTCTATTGTTAAGAATGGAATTGCTATAAAAATGGAAGAGATGAATTCTTTATGTAACAAGGGGGGGTGTCCCAATTTCATTATTAACATCAAACAATTCCACTCTTTCAGGCTTGTATTTCAAAGCAGCACATCTTATGAAAAGCCTATTGTGTCCTGGTGAAGTTGACTATACTTGCTTAATCTTAGATACCTTTCAGCTAAAATTAATTTGCTAAAATGTGAAAAAATGCAAATGAAAATTTAAAATTTTACTCCCCCAGTGAGGCTCAAATGAAAAATGCATACAAATTATTTTTTATACCCTTTTTTCCCCCTTTAGAATAGACTAAGAATGCCAGGTAAGGCATTACCTTTTCTTTTGGAAAGATCAAGGTATGTGCTTGTAAAGACAAGAGTGGAAAGGAATAAGAAAAAAATTTTTTTAACTTTATTTAAGCAGCAGGAATGCAGGTACTTTATTTTTCTTTCTACCATTGTTTGGGAAATTAAAAAATAACAAAGGAGGGAACTGCCTGGAGGTCCAGTGTTTAGGACTTGGTGCTCTCATTGTTGGGGGCTGGGGTTCAGTTGCTGATGGGGGAACCAAAATCCTGGAAACAGAGCAACACAGCAAAAAAAAAAAAAAAAAAAAAGATGCAACATAAAACTATGTTTTGATAACAACATAAGACTTGCCCCTGATGTTGCACTTCTCTTTTGCAGTACATAGCTGTATAATAAGTACCAAAATTGTTTTTCCTGTTAAAGAAAGAATTTCAATAATTTAAGTAATGCTACAAGTGGACAGTAACTGGTGACAAATTTTAAGAATTTAGTTTTTGGATCTTAACTTATTTGCCCCTGATTTAGTACTCTTTTATGTGTTAGTCGCTCAGTCACGTCCAACTCTTTGATCCCATGGACTGTCGCCCTCCAGGCTCCTCTGTCCATGGAATTCTCCAGGCAAGGATACTGGAGTGGGTAGCTATTTCCTTCTCCAGGGGTCTTCCTCTTTCAACAAAAATTTATGTCATTAAACTAAAAAGATTTCCAAATGGTACTAACTAAAAAGCCCGGCGAATGTTTTGTCACGTTCACCAAAGCCCAATATTTAGCAGATCAAATTATACATACAGTGTATATCTATATGTATGCATCTGAAATGATACAAATAGCATCATCAGGGTTTAGCGTTATCGATCTAGCAGCCTGGCCTTTGTTCACACTCCCCCAGCAGGTGACAAGTCTGCATCCAACACCCGCTCCTCTTCTAGAAGCTTTATCAGCAACCGTGCACCCTTCTTTCTTCCGTGCTCTCTTCTTTCACTGAGATCCAGAGTCACATGCCGCGTAAGAACTAACAGATCCCTGCTACACTCGATCCACTTCTCCCCAGTCAGAACATCCTGCTAGCTCACAACTAGGCTGCTGAGTAGACACGCAGGCTTTTCCAGATTTCCCCTGCTACACTTAGCACATGTTTGTAGCTGTGCGTTCAGCTGCTGCACTTTCTATAGCAATGTCTCCTGTATTTCTGCTGTTTCAGCAGAAAAGATCCCCAGCATCTTCCTGGACACCTGGTTTTTAGCAGCCCGGACTCCCGCTCGGGAGACTGGAGGACAGGCTCGGGCCCCCGGGAAAGCAAAGAAATGGGAACCACCAGCGGCCAGTCTCCCGAGTCTCTCTCTCCTCACTACCCAGACTGCAGAGGGGCGGCGACCCTCAAGGCGTCTGGAGCCGCAAGGCGGGGCTGAGGGCGGAGTCAGGGCGAGGTGAGGGGCGGGGCCAGGAGTGGGCGGAGTCAGCAGAGCTTGGGTTGGGCAGTCAGGGAGTGAGTGGAACCGGAGTTTGCAGAGGGGGGCGGGGCGGGGTCGAAGCTGAGGGCGGGGCAGAGTCAGAGCGTGGGTGGAGTCTGAGATCGGTGGGAGAGGCATGCGTGGAGTCGGATCTGGAGGCGGGATCAGAACTCGGGGGCTGGGCAGAGCCCAGGAGTGGGCGGAGTCTGAGATCGGCGGGGGCGGGGCCTGGGCTAACGGTCCAAGGGTGTCCTCCCGCGGCGACCGTCGAGCGCCGGGGCTGTGGGCAGAAAGCGCTGTGGAGAAGAAGCCGAATTCCGGCCGAGCGGGGGAGGCGTCTGGGCGGGGCCTGCGTGTGGCTGGCTGCTGTCCAAGAGCGAGAGCGTCTAGGCGAGCGCTCCTAGGAGCAGCCGGCGAGAACGCTGAGGTGAAACCGGGTGGCGGCGGGCGGCGGGCGGCGGGCCGTCGTCTGTTCCTGAGGGCAGGCCTCTGGGCCGCGCCGTCCGCGGTGGGAATGGTCTCCCTTCCCGGCTGCCCGCGGGTGGCGGTCACCCCGGTGCCCTCGAGAGGTGGAAGCCGGCGGGTTGCGGTTCGGGGGACGCCCCGGGGTGCGAAGTGGGCAGCTGACGCCGGCTTCCAGTCCACACCCGCGGAGTCACAGTCACGTAGGAACACACAGGACACGGGTGGAGTGTGCTCGTTCGCGTGGCGCGGCGTATGTAGACGCACGGGTGTAATCGATGCGGGGGGGATAAGCGCGTTCTGCGGTACCTCAGTGCGTCACCCGCCCGCTCCCCCCACTCCCAGCCTGGCTGACGCGTGGCCGTTCTGTGGGGTTGACAGGTGTGTGCGGACACGTGCGCACGGGCACTGACCCTGGAGGCCCCCACCCACGACTCATACCCCGCTCCCCGCCACCTCAGGCGCCGTCTCCACAGTGCTCCCTGTTCTAGAATGTCCTAGATTTGGAATCTTCAGGTACATTTTAAAGCGTGGAGGGTTTAAAAGGGACGGTTTTTAATCTCTGTGTGCAAGTCATGTCCCTTCCTCCCTCTCTTTCGTTCTTTTTTTCAAAGCAGTGTTTGGTTAAAAAAAAAAAAAATTAAGACTACCTTGAAAGTTTACTAGCAAGTGCTCTTTTTGTCTCCATGCTGGTGAGTTCTCCAGAGATGGGCGGTTCCCCGTTTTCTTATGGCCAACCCAGAATATACAAAACTTGCTGAGTTCCCACTGAAGGAGTAAAAACTACCCTTTTGAATTGGATTTATAAAAATAATTGAACAGCTGTTCCCCTCTAGGCAAGGTGGCCAACTTTGTCAAAGTTTGTTAAAAAAAAAAAAAAAGTCTTTGGTTTGTGATGGAAGTTCGGGGGGATTTTCACGTACAGAAATAACCACATAAGAGGATTTCTCTGTAGCAGCCCCAGCACAGGTCTGTAGAATAAACTAGAAGATTATATAGGACCATCAATGCCAGCTCTTTGGAAGCTCTGTTGATCTAGAATAGTAGGTTACAATTTGTACTTGTTTCTGTAATTTAAATGCTGGATATAAATGTAAAATTAGTTATTAACTAAAATTCTGTTTATCCAGAAAGTTAATTATAGCAATATTATTCTCAAATTACAAATCAGGTTTCTTTTAGGACTTGCTCATTAATTTAGTCAACAAATAGCTAGCAGCTACTATGCCTGAGGTGCTAGCCTAACTAGGTACTGTAGGACACAGTAAGGGCAAGGCAAGGCACAGCCCTGTCATCCTGAACCCCACCCTGTAATGAGGGAATTAAGAATGCTGAGAGAAGGAATAGAGGCTGGGGATACTTGAAGGAGGGTGATAAGATCTTCTCTTTGAGCCCCCCAAAATGTTAAAGCTCTTGTCTTGGGAGGATCTGAGGGTGGGATTGGAGCGGATGCTCAAGGAAGACGAAACTGTGTTCCAAGGTCCCAGGTCCCATTTGTAGAGAGGAGAGCTGCTGAGTTATCTGGAGAGTGGTAATCAGCTGTGTGTGGTGGGGGGCGGGGGCGGGGGTGGAGATGATGTGTATCTAGTGTCTGTAGTATAGGGCCAACCTCATAATAGTCACTCCACAACTATTACCTGTGACATTGCCACCAGGTCACCTTAACTGGACTAGTTCCTCCACCACCTTTCCCTTTACGTTGTCAAGGAGCTGTGTCTGTGGTCTTCGGGCTGTACACGTCTAGCTCCACACCATGCACTTTGGTTTTTTTTTTTTTTTTAGCTTCTCTCTGAGCCACCCCTCCTGTCCTGACTCAGTACCTGATACATGTCAGACACTCAGCTCACATGTGTTGAATGAATAAACTATGTATAAGACTAGGAAATAGCAGTACTCCAGATGAGGAGTGACTGACCCTTGCACTGAGGAGATGGCACTGGAGATGGAGAAACAGAGACTTTTAAAATATATTTGGAAAATAGAAGGGACAGCAGTTGCTGATGAATGGTGTAATCTCTGTATCACCATACTGGCCTCTTTATTTCATGTTAATTTTGTATTTCTCAAAAACCTAGAGAAGTAAGTTGTCATTTTCTTTTTGTAGACAGACACTAAAGTATATCACCATATATTTTGATTAACATTAAGAAGTGAAGGAACTTCAAAGAGTTCATGTGATATTCCTCTAAGTAAGTAACCACCAAGAAATGTTAAGGGCTAAAATTTTGGAGAACTCAGTATGTAGATGGATAGTATTTTTACACAAAATCTGGCTACTGAATAGTTTGTCTTCTCTAACCTCAAGTGTCTAGCATTTGACAGGCTCTCAATATATGTTGGCTGAGTGGATGGATGAATGAATGAATCTGTCAGGCTGGCAAGTATTTCAGAGACTGAAATTGCATAGTGATCAATTTCAACCAGATCAGACTCGGCTGAAGAATAAGTAGGACCTTAACACTGCTAAATTGTTTATTCTGGCTTGAATGCAGAAACTGCTACATTGGATAAGAATGAAAAGCAGTGTTCTCATCGGTCAAGAGCCTGTGGACATCTTGGCTCTTTATGTACACTATTTTGAAATCTCACAACAACCTTGTAGGATAGATTATCCATATTTTGTGGATGAGGAGATTAAAGCTCAGTAATTCAAAACATTTGACCACAAACTAGTGGCGCTGGAATTCAAAATCATATTTGAGTAATTGTGCAGCCTTCTTGAAACTTATGCTATGCAATGTGTCCTGAAAGTACAGCCTGGAGATGAGGGCATTATAAAGAGGCCACATAAAATGAAGTGAAATCAAGTAAATCTGCTAGTTTGGTGTAGCTGACAGCTGTTACTACATTAAAACCTTTTCTAGTGACTAAGTTGAGGGACAAGTCTCTGTTTCATTTATCTCGTGTTTATTGAGTGCTTTTTATGTGCAAGATAGCATTGAAATGCACTCACAAATTTTAAGATGCTGCTTCTGCCCTGATGGAGCTTACATACCATAGAGGGGAGGGTGAAGTACTGCCTAAACCCATACACAATGTAACTAGAAGCATGAGAGGTGGTTACAGTGTAGTTTTGCTATGTTTTTTTAAAAGTAGGCTTTATGGTAATAAATATTTAAATCTGCAATGTCCCATCTCTCATCTGAAACTCTAAATTTGTTCAAACATTGACTAATTTTTTTTTGCAAAGTGAAAGTTAAAAATTGAAACCTAACTATATCATTCGTAACTTTAAAAGACCTTTTAAAAAATATACTTTTTACAGGTTGAATCTAACTTACATTTCACTGTTGTAATATAAAAATTTCCTGGAACTTCCTTGGTGGTCCAGTGGCTAAGATTCTGAGCTCCCAATGCAGGGGGCATGGATTCGATCCCTGGTCAGGGAACTAGATCCCACATGCCACAGCTAAGAGTTTGCATGCTGCAACTACAAATCCCTTCTTCCACAACTATAGCCTGAAGATTCCTCATGCCGCACTGAAGATCGAAGGACTTAATAAGCCGCAACTAAGATCTAGTGCAGCCAAATAAATAAAGTTTTCCCAAAGAATGAGTAGAATATCCCATACTTTCCTAAATAAATTCTTTTTTCAGTCTTGGAATTTCTCAAGCTTTATTTCAGTTGTTTAACTTAGGCATCTAAATTATATTTTCTAAAATGCAGATAAAAGAATGGCCAACTCTATTGCATCAAAGAACTTTACTGCACTTTCAAATCTGCATCCAAATATGGCTAATCTGGTAAGTTTCAGCAATGCAGTAGTTCATTTGTTCTCTGTTGAAGCTTTAGGTGGTGATATTACATTATGTCAACATTATTGATTCATTTCAACACATGCTTGTATAATTGACAAGTATACAGATACTTATTGCACTGGTGATTGTTAGATATTAAACACTCCTAAACCTCTTTGTATTTATGCCAGCTGAATGAAAATTCGTCTTTTTTTTTTTTGTCTGCACATTAGGAGATTATAGATATGACTTAGTTCAGTTGAGTTCAGTTGAATTCAGTCCCTCAATCATGTCCGACTCTTTGCGACCCCATAAATCACAGCATGCCAGGCCTCCCTGTCCATCACCAATTCCCTGAGTTCACTCAAACTCATGTCCATCGAGTTGGTGATCCCATCCAGCCATCTCATCCTCTGTCGTCCCCTTCTCCTCCTGCCCCCAATCCCAGCATCAGAGTCTTTTCCAATGAATCAACCAATGAGGTGGCCAAAGTATTGGAGTTTCAGCTTTAGCATCAGTCCTTCCAATGAGCACCCAGGACTGATCTCCTTTAGAATGGACTGGTTGGATCTCCTTGCGGTCCAAGGGACTCTCAAGAGTCTTCTCCAACACCACAGTTCAAAAGCATCAATTCTTCAGTGTTCAGCTTTCTTCACAGTCCAACTCTCACATCCATACATGACCACTGGAAAAACCATAGCCTTGACTAGACGGACCTTTGTTGGCAAAGTAATGTCTCTGTTTTTGAATATGCTATCTAGGTTGGTCATAATTTTCCTTCCAAGGAGTAAGCGTCTTTTAATTTCATGGCTGTAATCACCATCTGCAGTGATTTTGGAGCCCAAAAAAATAAAGTCTGACACTATTTCCACTGTTTCCCTATCTATTTGCCATGAAGTGATGGGACCAGATGCCATGATCTTAGTTTTCTGAATGTTGAGTTTTAAACCAACTTTTTCACTCTCCTCTTTCACTTTCAAGAGGCTTTTTAGTTCCTCTTCACTCTCTGCCATAGGGGTGGTGTCATCTGCATATCTGAGGTTATTGATATTTCTCCCGGCAATCTTGATTCTAGCTTGTGCTTCTTCCAGCCCAGCGTTTCTCATAATGTACTCTACATATAAGTTAAATAAGCAGGGTGACAATATACAGCCTTGACGTCCTCCTTTTCCTATTTGGAACCAGTCTGTTGTTCCATGTCCAGTTCTAACTGTTGCTTCCTGACCTGCATATAGATTTCTCAAGAGGCAGGTCAGGTGGTCTGGTATTCCCATCACTTCCAGAATTTTCCACAGTTTATTGTGATCCACACAGTCAAAGGCTTTGGCATAGTCAATAAAGCAGAAATAGATGTTTTTCTGGAACTCTCTTGCTTTGTCCATGATCCCACGGATGTTGGCAATTTGATCTCTGGTTCCTCTGCTTTTTCTAAAACCAGCTTGAACATCTGGAAGTTCATGGTTCACGTATTGCTGAAGCCTGGCTTGGAGAATTTTGAGCATTACTTTACTAGCGTGTGAGATGAGTGCAATTGTGCGGTAGTTTGAGCATTCTTTGGCATTGCCTTTCTTTGGGATTGGAACAAAAACGGACCTTTTCCAGTCCTGTGGCCACTGCTGATATGACTAGTAATTGTTAAAAATTATTGGAAGTTTATTTGTATTATTTTAATTAAATATAGCAAAAAGTTGGATACAACTTCATGACTAAACAACAACAAATTATATATTTAATATGCACTCAAATTTAGCATTGCAAGGTTATTGTTACCATCTTTCTAAATTCCATATATATGCGTTAGTATACTGTATTGGTGTTTTTCTTTCTGGCTTACTTCACTCTGTATAATAGGCTCCAGTTTCATCCGCCTCATTAGAACTGATTCAAATGTATTCTTTTTAATGGCTGAGTAATACTCCATTGTGTATATGTACCATAGCTTTCTTATCCATTCATCTGCTGATGGACATCTAGGTTGCTTCCATGTCCTGGCTATTATAAACAGTGCTGCAATGAACATTGGGGTACACGTGTCTCTTTCTATTCTGGTTTCCTCAGAAAGATGGTAACAATAACCCTGTATACGAGACAGCAAAAGAGACACTGACGTATAGAACAGTCTTTTGGACTCTGTGGGAGAGGGAGAGGGTGGGATGATTTGAGAGAATAGCATTGAAACATGTATAATATCATATATGAAACGAGTCGCCAGTCTAGGTTCACGTGCATCCAGATGCACGATACTGGATGCTTGGGGCTGGTGCACTGGGATGACCCAGAGGGATGGTATGGGGAGGGAGGAGGGAGGAGGGTTCAGGATGGGGAACACATGTATACCTGTGGCGGATTCATTTTGATATATGGCAAAACCAATACAATATTGTAAAGTTAAAAAATTAGCATTGCAAAATTAAAGCATTTTTGTTAAGCAGCATCTATTGTCCAATCAAATTGTCCATGTTATATGCTGAAATACTTGTTATTATGTTGCTTTTGTGACAAAGGTACACAAATGATGTGTTTCTGAAATCATTGTGTGAAAATTTATTTTGGTGAGAAAGGTTGTGGGGGCACCAGTTATTTCAAATTTGTCAAGATTGTTATTTATTTGAAAGAAATCTAGGTGGAATCATATCGTAAAGTGAAGAGCTTACTATAAAGCAATTATCATACTCCCTTATCTTTCCTACCCCCAGCAGTCTGCTATTTATATTTGGAATGTGCAAATCAGATTTCTTAAAATGAGATAAATTACATATAACTCTCATAGAAGGCACTGGCAACCCACTCCAGTACTCTTGCCTGGAAAATCCCATGGACGGAGGAGACTGGTAGGCTGCAGTCCATGGGGTCGCTAAGAGTCAGACACGACTGAGCGACTTCACTTTCATTTTTCACTTTCATGCATGAGAAGGCACTGGCAGCCCACTCCAGTACTCTTGCCTGGAACATCCCATGAACAGGAGAGCCTGGTGGGCTGCCATCTATGGGGTCGCACAGAGTCGGACACGACTGAAGCGACTTAGCAGCAGCAGCAGCACATATAACTTTAATAGTTTGCAATTTAAACTTTATTAAATTTAAACTTTATTAATGTTAAAAAAAAATCGGAGAAGGCAATGGCACCCCACTCCAGTACTCTTGCCTGGAAAATCCCATGGATGGAGGAATCTGGAAAGCTGCAGTCCATGGGGTCGATGAGGGTTGGACACGACTGAGTGACTTCACTTTTACTTTTCATTTTCATGCATTGGAGAAGGAAATGGCAACCCACTCCAGTGTTATTGCCTGGAGAATCCCAGGGACGAGGGAGCCTGGTGGGCTCCCATCTTTGGGGTCGCACAGAGTTGGACACGACTGAAGTGACTTAGCAGTGTTAAAAATAATTATGGCTGTTACAGTTTTTCTTGAAAGGTAAACTCTTTGCTAATTGCCTCTTCATTAGAAAACTTTATTCAATATTCTCACTAGTTGTTTTCCTAACAAAATTCAGTGAGAGCTGCAGCATATGGAATTAAAAAAAATAATAACAGTGTGTCTAAATGTAATAAGGCTAGCTAATAGCTCAGCTAGGATGTGGTAGTCTTAAAAGATTGCATGTATTTGAAATTGAGCAGATTATTGCAAGGTTAAAGTCAGTAGCTAGAATTATAAGTTCATCCTTTCAGAAAAAGGTAGTTATTTTTATTTTTTAAAGTATTTAAAAATATTTAATTTTTCTTTATTAGTCACTATAGAGAACATTAAAAATATTAAAGACATGTTAATACCTTTAAGGTTTAAGATCTAGGACTTTAGAGCTTAGATTTATTAGCAGTGATATGCAAGTTTTGTTACAATCTAATATATGTTACTGTCCAGCATGTTTGCATTAAGAAGCTAAGCAATTCTATGTGGATTGTTAGAAAACTCTATATAAAAGAAAGCTTTGAAGACCATGGCAAATTAAATTGCATTATACATGTGCTTTGAATGAATTCAGTAAGAATTGATAGCATAGGGCAGTTACTGTGCTCCACCTAGTGATTGAAAATAAAGTAGAAACATACTAAGTATTAAATGATTATATTTGTAATAGTAGTTAACTGTCTTATTACTTTGTACTATTCCTTGTAGAATGAACATTTATGAAGTTCTTTTAGATGTTTGTCTGGAATAAATACATTTAAATGGTTCCTAGTCAAAAATGTTTGTTAGAACCAGTAAAATATAACAAGTCCATGAAATTAAATTTACCATCTCCATCTGTGTTTAATATTCGTCTTCTATAACCCTTTTGTTTTTCAGAAAATAATCGGCATAGTTATTGGAAAAACAGATGTCAAAGGCTTTCCAGACAGAAAAAGCTGAGTTCTATTTAACTCTTTGCTTCACTTTTCATCAACTGTGGCTTATGACTACAACAAAGTATATTTAAGTGATTAAATTTCTCATGCCTGTTTAACTCCCTAAGAGCAATGGCCATGTTCTCTATTGCATGGTAAAGTACTTGACTTAAGGCCACATGTGTGAGGGCATTAAAATCATTTTAATGGTTTTATTTGATATTTCTAAAGCATAACTTTAAAAGCTGTGTATACAGTATTAAAATAGCTAGTTAAATTGGTCAGCTCATTAATGTGTATCAACGTGTATTTTCTGAGCTCCTCCATTGTGCAAAACCCAGTGTAAAGACTGGAGAAAGAAGTTGTAGTCTCTATCATCATCCTCAGATATCAGAGCTTCTGAGAGGATGGACGTGGAGCCTGATTGACAGGGCTCACCCCCGAGTCTGTCCTATGTAGAGCCTCAGAATCAGGGTAAACAAAGCTGGGATGAGACTTACATGAGCTTGTATATGTAAGAGTGTGTAACATAGAGTAGGAACTCCGTGTAAACTGTCAGTATCAGATACAAGCACACAGGTAAGTCTCATAGAAAACAGAAAGTGGTAGGAGGAAGGTTTTCCAGTATGGATGTCAAGACAGTGTTGAGGGAGGGAAGTATGCAGCAGTATCTGTGTATTTATTCAAAGAACTAAATGATTCAGGGGAAAAAAATCATCTTTCATATGTGGGAAATACAGTTAAGTCTGGCTTTAGTGTTCCTTATTTAGTTGTCTGTGCAACAGTTTTAGGACTATGGAAACATAATCCAAGACTAAAATCAGATTTTTAAAATCAACTGACCTTCAGGGACTTCCCTAGCTGTTCCCAGCTGTCCAATGGCTAAGACTTCAAGCTCCCAAAGCAGGGGGCCCGTGTTTGATTTCTAGTCAAGGACCTAGGTCCCACATGCTGGGAGGAAGACTGAGATCCCGCGTGCCGCAACAGAGACCAAAACAAATAAGTAAAATCAGCCGATCTTCAAACTTTTATAGTTTACATGCACAGATACAATATAGAATGCCAAAAGTAGCAATACACTATTTCTAGCTTCTAAAGTGTCAGTGCTTTTTATTAAAGGGTATGGTATAAATCCTTTGATACAGCTTGAGGGAATCAGAGCTCTAGTCAGCCAGCCAGTAATTTTGACAGAAGACTATTTTGTTTGAATCACCTGAGTAATTGTGGCTGTGTTAATTGACTTGTGGTATAGTGACAGGTCAGAGAAGGCGATGGCACCCCACTCCAGTACTCTTGCCTGGAAAATCCCATCGACAGAGGAGCCTGGTAGGCTGCAGTCCATGGGGTCGCTAAGAGTCGGACATGACTGAACGACTTCACTTTAACTTTTTGCTTTCATGCATTGGAGAAGGAAATTGCAACCCACTCCAGTGTTCTTGCCTGGAGAATCCCAGGGATGGGGGAGCCTGGTGGGCTGCCGTCTATGGGGTCACACAGAGTCAGACACGACTGAAGCGACTTAACAGCAGCAGCAGCAGCATAGTGACAGGTGGGCTTCCCTGGTGGCTCAGTGGTAAAGAATCCCTCTGCAATGCAGTAGACCTGGGTTCAATCCCTGCGTCAGAAAGATCCCCTGAAGAAGGGAATGGCTACCCACTCCAGTATTCTTGCCTGGAGAATTCCAGGGACAGAGGAACCTGGCAGGTTACAGTCCATAGGGTTGCAGAGAGTCAGACACAACTGAGTGAGCATTACACACACATACACCATATTAAAAGGAAGATTTCTTTTTTTATTTAAATTTTAATATATTTATCTATTTCATTTTTGGCTGTGCTGGGTCTTTGTTGCTGTGCACAGGCTTTCTCCAGTTGTGGTGAGCAGGGGCTACTCTTTGCTTTCTCTAGTTGCTGTTCTCGGGCTTCTCATCGCTGTGTCTTCTCTTGTTGCTGGGCACAAGCTCTAGGAAGTGGGACTTCAGTGGTTGCAGCAGGTGGGCTCAGTAGTTGTGGCACCAGGCTTAGTTGCCATGAGACATCTGGGATCTTCTTGGACCAGGGATTGAACCCATGTCCCCTGCATTGGCAGGTGGATTCTTTACCACTGAGCCACCAAGGAAAGCCCCTATTTGTATTCTTTATGACGATAGTCATTCTGACAGGTGTGAGGGAATAGCTCTTTGTGGTTTTAATTTATATTTTCCTGATAATTAGTGATGTTGAGCATCTTTTCATGTGCCTGTTGGCCATCTGCATTTCCTCTTTGGAAAAAATGCCTATTCAGTTCTTCCTATTTTTTAAATTGGGTTGTTAGGGTTTTTTTATGTTGAGTTGTATGAGCTGAAGATTTATGTTGGATATTAATCCCTGTTGGTCATATCATTTGCAAATAATTTTTCCCATTCAGTAGGTTATCTTTTCCTTTGCTGTGCAAAAGCATTTAAGTTTAATTAGTTTCCAGTTGTTTATTTTTGCTTTTACTGCCTTTGTTTTAGGAATGGATCCAATAAAGTATTGTTATAATTTATGTCAAAGTATGTTCTGCCTATGTTTTTCTCTAGGAGTTTCATGATATCTGGCCTTACATTTAGGTCTTTAATCCATTTTGTGTTTATTTTTGTATATGGTATTAGAGAATGTTCTAATTTCACTCTTCTACATGTAACTGTTCAGTTTTCCCAGCACTGCTTATTGAAGAAACTGTATTTTTGCCATTGTATATTCTTGCCTCCTTTGTTGTAGACTAATTGACTATAATTGTGTGGGTTTATTTCCAGGCTTTCTGTCCTATTTCACTGATCTGTATGTCTGTTTCTGTGTCAGTAGCATGCTGTTTGTATTTCTGTAAAAATTTTTTTTAATTTATTAATTGAAGGAAAATTGCTTTACAATATTATGTTGATTTCTGCTGTACAACAGTGTGAATCAGCCATAGTTATACATACATCCCTTCCGTCTTGAGCTTCCTTCCCCTCCCCCAATCTCACCCCTCTAGGTCATCACAGAGCACCAGGCTGGGCTCTCTGTGTAAATAGCAGCTTCTCACCTGCTACCTGTTTTCCACATGATAGTGTATGTATGTCAAGGCCACTTTCTCCGTTCGTCCCACACTCTTCCCCCACTGTGTCCACACGTCCGTTCTCTACATCTATGTCTTCCCTGCAAATGGGATAAGCAATGCCACTTTTCTAGATTCCATACATATATGTTAATATACGATATTTGTTTTTCTCTTTCAAACTTACTTCACTCTGTTTAATAGGCTCTAGGTTCACCCACTCAGATCAGAGATCAGATCAGTTGCTTAGTCGTGTCCGACTCTTTGCGACTCCATGAATCGCAGCACTCCAGGCCTCCCTGTCCATCACCAACTCCCGGAGTTCACTCAGACTCACGTCCATCGAGTCAGCGATACCATCCAGCCATCTCATCCTCTGTCGTCCCCTTCTCCTCCTGCCCCCAATCTCTCCCAGCATCAGAGTCTTTTCCAATGAGTCAACTCTTCGCACGAGGTGGCCAAAGCACTGGAGTTTCAGCTTTAGCATCATTCCTTCCAAAGAAATCCCAGGGCTGATCTCCTTCAGAATGGACTGGTTGGATCTCCTTGCAGTCCAAGGGACTCTCAAGAGTCTTCTCCAACACCACAGTTCAAAAGCATCAATTCCTCGGCACTCAGCCTTCTTCACGGTCCAACTCTCACATCCATACATGACCACAGGAAAAACCATAGCCTTGACTAGACGAACCTTTGTTGGCAAAGTAATGTTTCTGCTTTTGAATATGCTATCTAGGTTGGTCATAACTTTCCTTCCAAGGAGTAAGCGTCTTTTAATTTCATGGCTGCAGTCACCATCTGTAGTGACTAGAACTGACTAAAATTCATTATTTTTATGGCTGATTCTACACATGAACGGGATTCCTTGGTGGCTCAAATGGTAAAGAATTTGCCTGCAATGCGGGAGACCTGGGTTCAGTCCCAGGGTTGGAAAGATCCCCTGGAGAAGGGAATGACAACCCTTCACCATTATTTTTGTATTTTGTATCTCCAGTATTTTTGCCTGGAGAATTCCATGGACAGAGGAGCCTGGCGGGCTATAGTCCATGGGGTCCCCAAAAGTTGGACACGACTGAAGAACTAACACTTTCAACACACTACACATGGGCATCATCAGATGGTCAAAACCAAAATCAGACTGATTATATATGTACCACATCTTCTTTATCATTCATTGTATTACTTTTTTAGTTAGCAAAAACAATAAAGAAATTTATTTTGGAATTTATTCTGGAAAAAAGTGCTTGCTGACCCCTAGTGGTATCTTTTAGTTAGCACACATTTATTTGTTTCGAAATAATTTAGATTTAACTTAGGTTAAAACAACAGTAAGAGAGAAATGGAGAATGTAATCTAATATCAGGATGGTTCAAACCTACACATTATTTCCCTCTGAATATAGAGGTAACTAGGGAAAGGGAACAAAGAAGTCACAGTGAGGTGAATTATCTACCTTGGCAGTTTTGCAATTCTTAAAGCATAACTTGTAGAATTTATATCTGAAATAATTTTTTATACCATGTGTTTGAGTGTTTTAGTATCATAATAATCACCTTTGTTTAAAATTAAAACTTTTCATCTGAAAAATAAAAGCCTTGGTTTTCCCTTAGATATTGGATCAGAAAGGTACACTTTTAGTTTCACCATTCGTGATTCAACAACCCATTTTGTAAATGCAACATCCTGGGGCAGTGAAGATTACATCAGATCACTTTCTGACAGCTTTAGGGTCGGTGAGTGTGGTAAGTTGGCACTGATTCTTAAACTGTTTCTCTTACAGTATTAGTCCCATGATATATTTGTGGTAACTACACTGAGGGCATCGGAATGAAATAAGACACAATTCTTATTCTCAAGAATCTTATCAGAAAAAGTCAAGTGTTAAGAGTATAACAAGGCATTCAGCATTTAGTTGAAACACACAAACAGAATAATCACATACTTTTACTAGGAGCTCTGTGATCTTTGGTTTATTTCTATTTCACTTTGCATCAGTCCCTCTTGTGACTGTAATCATATATCATTTTGTAAACGTATAATAAAACTGCTAAGTAGACTTTGATAAAAGATGACATGAATTTTTGATGGAATTTTAAGAAATTTTTAGTCTAAAACAGCAAATCTTCATATCCTCTACCTACGCCAGTATCTCTGTGATAGTACAGTATAGTATATTCAAAAGAACAAGACTTTGGGAACAGGTAGCTCTGGATTCAAATCCAAATACTAACACTTATTTACATAGTGGCTTTGAGAAAATTTCATAATCTTGTTGAGCCTCAACTATAAATTAATACCCAGTAGATTCTTATCAATCTTAAATGAGACAGTGTGCCTGGTATGAAGTGTAGAACTTAGTCACTCAGTAGATAACAGCTCTAGCCTCATATAATAAACAAGAAAGCAGTATACCAGCTCTCTTTCATGGTAGAAAAAAGAAGAGAAAGAGTAACACAGACAATTAAACTATTCCTGTCTAATCCTGCAATATCTAGCAGCCTATTACCCATACTGGTTACTCAGCACCCAGTCACACTATTAACTTTCAGGGTTATATAGTATTTTGCTAACTGAATAATAAGGTAATTGGACATATGGCCTGTGAAGGCAGAAAACTCTGGAGACATCTCAGGGCCCAGGACAAGCAGAAGCATCTGTGGATGCATGCCAGAACAACACTAACATAGACCTGAAGATATATTCGATAGTAACCTGCATTCCACACTGATGCTTGTTGTCAGGACGAGTGAGATGAGGGATCGTAAGGATGTAAATCTGATGATGCTTATAAAAGTAAATAAGAGTTTGGTGTGGCTGAGTAAAAAGATTATAGATTTTTGAATCACAACAATTCTAACTCTACTACTTTCTTGATATAACACCTCAAGAAAATTATTTAACCTCTGTGAACTTCAATTTCTTCACGTGGAAAAAGGGATAATAAAGGGATGGTTGTGTGAGGAATTAACAAAATGCAGCACAAAATGTCTAACATAGACCCATAGGAAATGGAAACCCAAAAATATTAAGTCATAAAGCTATAAGTTGTAGGTTTCAAATCAGGACCCAGATTTTGCACTGCTCTTTCTAACTACCACTATTGTTTTTGAGAACAACTGTGAATTGGGTGAAGATCAATTTAACTGTTCATTTTATAGCAGGGTATGTTGTAATCACATCAAATGTTCTGTATAACTAATCAACAAAGTAATATTTTTTAACGAAATAATATTAATGCAGGTCAAATGTCAGAATTTAAACACAAAGTATAAGAAGTATCATCTGAGATCAAATTGATTGGTCATACACTAGGATTCCATTGCTCACAGCAAAACAAGAAAAAAATTGTGAAGGATATTAACAGCAACTCAAAATTAGAAATAATATTGTAATGTTCATTGTTATGTACACTTGTTTTTTAAATTTATCCTGTTACTTTTTTAGTAATAGCATCATATTTTCCCCTCTGTTATAGTGATAATTGAGAATCCTCTGATCCAAACAAAGGATTTAGAAAGAGAAGAAAAGTTCAGTCCTGCAACTCCTAGGTAAATCTAGCACAGAGGTCAACAACCTTTGTGCCCGAATGATTATTACTAATAGGTTTGTGTATGTCAGATTAGCCGGGAGTGGTGTAGGGGCTTCCCTAGTGGCTTAGATGGTAAAGAATCTGCCTACAATGCATGGGTTCTGTCCCTGGGTCAGGAAGATCCCCTGGTGAAGGCAATGGCTACCCACTCCAGTATTCTTGCCTGGATAATTCCATGGACAGAGAAGCCTGGCAGGCTACAGTCCATGGGGTCATAAAGAGTCGGACACGACCCAGTGACTAACACTTTCACTTTTTTCACTTACTAAAGATGTGTGTACTTTAGGTTGAAAATTCAGAGTTTAATTCTGCCACACAGTATTTATCTTTGATTATAAAATAATTTACCTCGACATAGGATCACATTAAAAATGACTTTATTTTTAATACTTTGATTCTCATTCTTCCCTGGTGGCTCACATGGTAAAGAGTCTGCCTGCAATGCAGGAGACCTGAGTTTGATCCCTGGGTCAGGAAGATCTCCTGGAGAAGGAAATGGCTACCTACCCCAATATTCTTGCCTGGAGAATCCCATGGACAAAAGAGCCTGATGAGCCCCAGTCCATGGGGTTGCAAAGAGTCAGACATGACTGAGTGACTAACACTTCACTTCTCATTCTTAGATTTACAGAAATTTGACTCTAGTCACATTAAACCTGAAAAATGAAAAGATAAATCTTAGAAGTCATATATCCATTTTACATCTCAGTTTATGGCTCTCTTCACATGCCTTGCTCTCTCAGTTCAGGTTTCCAGGAAGCAGAATTCAGAGACTTCTGTGCAGGTGGTTTGTTGAGGGAGAGCTCTCAGAAGCAGCCTGGAAAGACAGCTGTAAGGGAGGAAGGAGTGTTTAAAGAGGCAGGTTCAGCAGAAGCCCCACCTCGTCCTGACCCAGGTGGGAGCTCTGGAGTATCAGTTTCACCTCAGAGTGCTACCCTCTGAAGAAAGGTGCCTGGGCTTTGGTACCCTGAGTTTACAGGTTATTGGCTGAAGTCTGCCCATGTTCCTACGGAGGCACTTCTGGCTGAGGGCAGATCTAGAGAGAGGGTGTAGCTGGTGAAGGGCTCAGGTGGGCACAGCAGTCTCTACTACACGCACCTGCACACCTTTTGACCTCATCTTACAGGCCTCATTTCTCTGCAGCCACATGGAGAGTCCTTACTTTGTGAACATCCTGGCTCATTCTGAGCTAATAGCATGGCATGTTCATGTCCCTCTGCAGAGAACAGTCTTATTTGCTCTTCTCTTCACTCAAGTGTTGGGCTTCCCTTGTGGCTCAGCTGGTAAAAAATCTGCCTGTGATGCAGGAGACCTGGGTTCGATCCCTGGATTGGGAAGGTCCCCTGGAGAAGGGAAACAATACCCACTCCAGTATTCTGGCCTGGAGAATTCCACGGACTGTATAGTCCATGGGGTTGTAAAATCTGACACGACTGAGCGACTTTTACTTTTCACTCAAGTGTTAGTTTAAATGTCATCTCCTTAGGCCTTCCATATCTGCTCTGTAGTAGCCCATCCAGTTCCCATTACTAGGACTTAGTCCTGTACACAGGGTTATAGGCACCATCATAACAGTGGCGCTAGTGGTAAAGAACCTGCCTGCCAATGCAGGAGCCACAAGAGACGTGGGTTCAATCCCTGGGTCAGGAAGATCCCCTGGAGAAGGAAATGGCAACCCACTCCAGTATTCTTGCATGGGAAAATCCCATGGACAGAGGAGCCTGGCAGGCTACAGTTCATGGGATTGGAAAAAGTCGGACACGACTGAAGCAACTTAGCATGTAATACTGATCGCAAGCCTGGATCATTTGATGAATTGTTCTTGTCTGTCTCCCTCTCGGGCATGTGAGACTGTGAGGTCATAGGTCATTGTCTGTCTTCCTCACCACTTATCCCCCGGGGCCTGGACTGTGGTCTAGCACATAGTTGGCTCTCAGGAAGTGTTTGTGGAGTGAAGGCATGAGTGAAGGGGGAGAACACTCCTGGCAGAGGGGACAAACACAAAATCTCCTGGCCTTTTCCAGAACAGTTAGTCATCTAAACCTCATGAAACTGCTGATATTCAACTTTTTTTCCCTCTAAAATAATAGTTTCGTAGCCTCGGAATCTGATGTGGCTGGAGTATAGGTAGGCAGAAGAAGCAAAAGAGGGAAGTGGAGACCCTTCACAGACAGCTTTGCTTTTTGTTTCAACCCAGAAGATCTTTGAACGGGGAAATAAGATATGCATATTCATGATTTAGGAAGGTCACTTTGGCTACCTGAGGAGGACCAAGTGTAGGGGAATAAAGCTTAGGAGACAAGACAGTAATTTGGGTAAGAAGTTATGAGGTAAACACCTAAGGCAGTAGCAGGGGAGGAGGCGGGGGTGGCTGGAATAGAGGGTAAGAAAGAGGCTCCATGGAGCACACTTGGAAGCTGACTGGCCAAAGGGAAGAGCACCTCAAGTTCAGTGTGTGCATAAGGTGCATCTGTTTGCTCCTACAGAGCTTCAAAAGTGAAAGTCGCTCAGTTGTATCCGACTCTTTGCGACCCTGTATAGTCCATGGAACTCTCCAGGCCAGAACACTGGAGTGGGTATCATTTCCCTTCTCCAGGGAATCTTCCCAACCCAGGGATCAAACCCAGGTCTTCCACATTGCAGGCAGATTCTTTACCAGCTGAGCCACAAGGGAAGCCCAAGGATACTGGAATGGGCAGTCTATCCCTTCCAGCAGATCTTCCCGACCCAGGAATTGAACTGGAGTCTCCTGTACTGCAGGCTAATTCTTTACAAACTGAGCTATCAGGGAAGCCCACAGAGCTCTGAAGAGGTCAGGAAAGCATGTAGGTGGCACAGTCAGTGTCACAGAGATGGAGCTCAACCTCCTCATAACACACAATGTTGTAGAGTGCTTTTACATCCTTTTTTTTAAAATTTTTTTACAAAGAAACTGAAACTCAGTTTATTGGGCAAGATTAGACTATTAGTGTGCTTGAAACTCAGACACAAATTGGTCTTTAAAATATTTTCTTAATGAAAATAGATTTTATACAAAAAGTATTTTACAGTTTTTCAAGGTTTCTAAGGGGACTTCCCTGGTGGTCCACTGGTTAAGAATCCACCTTCAAATGTCGTGGACGCAGGTTCAATCCCTGATCAGGAAACGAAGATCCCACATGCGGTGGGACAACTAAGCCCATGTGCTGCAACAAGGATCCCACATGCTGCAATTAGCACTCGAAGCAGCAAATTGGTCTTTAAAACACTTTCTTAATGGAAATAGATTTTATACAGAAAGTATTTTACAGTTTTTCAATGTTTCTAAGAGTGAAAAGTATAAATCTTAATATAGTTTTTAAAGTATAGTTTAAATTACAACCAAAATTTAACTGTGAACTTCTAAATATTTTTCTATTAGAAATCATTTGATATTAACTTTGTGTGTGTGTTTTTACAATTTAGCAATTATAAACTATTGCTCAGTGAGAATCACTCAACGGTAAAACTCTGTTCCAGTTACGAAGTGGATGCCAAGTTACTTTCTTTGATATATTTACCTGTTAAAGAGTCTTGTGATTATTATTCACTGGGTGACATTGTTGCGAATGGACACAGTCTTGATGGGAAAATTATTAATGTTCTTGCAGCTGTGAGGTCGGTAAGTTAAAACCCCAACAAAGCCCAGTTCAATTTGGTGGGGGAGTTCTAGCATAGTATTTGTGTTTGGAAAGTAGTAATCACTGAAGTAAAATTTTCTCTATATCTTGATCCATCCTCAGTTGAATTTAGAAAATTAAAGAAAGCAGCATTTTACCTGAGAATGAGTAGCAAAATAAAATTGTATTTGAATGTTAAATGCAGCACACAGTCATAAATGGTTCACTAACTATATGAGAGCTTTTCATACTTCAGTTAAACAAAGGCATGAATAGAAAGAGTAAATTCATTGACTTGACGATCTCCAGGAAGTTCTTTTAAATAATGTATGTTGAATAAATCAAGGAATTAATTCAGTGCATGTTCTCAGAGCTGCCCTGAGATGGGGGACAGAGTGAGAAACCCAGGGTGCTGTGGTAGGGGCCCTGTGAGCTATGGGTGCTGGAAAGCAGGGCAGACTGTCTCACCACCTTCTGCATCCACACCTCCCTCTTAGCAATTACAGCAAGTTTTGAACTCCATTGGACAGACTAGAGTCACTTGACAGGGAGCAAATTTACACAAAATAAAGTACACAAATAAGAATAAAGGAGCAAGAACAATTCTTCAATATACAAAATGAGGATAACCAAGGGGGGAAAAGGGAGGTAAATAGATTTAGATACTTGTAGTTACTGTTGTAAGTACTTGCTAATTGCATTTCCATGTTAAATAACTGCAAGAGTGTCAATCATCCCCAATGACAGGCCAACAGAGGCACCACCCCAACCCAGCACAGCACAGTGCCTGCCACACAGTGAGCACTTCGTGTCAGTCAGGAATGAGGAATAAACACCCTACATGACAGTCTTGACAATCGGAAAAATCCCTTTCTGGGCAACTTAGGTTCAATCTTACTTAAAGGCAGAATATGATCTCTGAATTTCTCTGAAATTCTATGTAATGCCATCGTATTACAATGTAGTAAGAATTTTCTAAAACTCAGTGTGAGTATAAAACCTGCATGGGACTTCCCTGGTGGTCCAGTGGTTAAGACTTCACACTTTTTCAGGGGCCCAGGTTCAATCCCTGGTCAGAGAATTAGATCTCGCCACAATGAAGATTCCGCATGTTGCCACTAAGACCTGGTGCAACCAAATAAATTAAAACAAACAAAAAAAATAAAACCCTACAACAGCTTTTTCCATGTCCCACTTCCGGCCTCTACTCTTTGAGTCTGGTACCACCTTTCATAGGATTATATTATTTCCTTTTCATGCCTTTCTACTCCCATTTTGCTTCCATCCCTCTTATATTTCCTTTTCTTTACATTTTTATTTAACCTGTTCTTTCTTCTGTCTCACCTCTACTTAGGTTTCTTCCCTTTAAAGCTCCTTTTCATGTCGTTTCCTTGCTTGCTGTGACAGGTTGTTCTTTTCTCTGACTCTGTAAACCTTCTCCTCTGTGGGCAGCTGTGACTCTTTCTCCAGCCCCTTCCCGTGGAGCTCAGTCCTGACAATAGATCATGGAGGCAGTGCACAGTGGGCAGCTGACTGTCCATGTTTGAGCCGTTGCTATGTAGCCATCAGAGGTGCCTGCTGGTCCAATTGCGAACTCCCTGAGGGCACAGAGGGGCCCCTGAATTCACCTCCACCATGAATTCTCTTACACCACAGTGTGGACTGAATTAGACAGTATATCAACACACATTCCCATTATGATCCCTCATGTGGTTCTTCCAGCTGATCCCTAAGAAGGCAGGAATGTGGTTATTGATAACCTGTACCTGGGCCAGCAAGATGCCTGGACAGGCGAATCCATCCAATCACTGAGCTCCATGCGGGCCCTATGCCAAGCCATGGGGACACACAGACATTGAAAGGAATCTTATACCCTCAGTGAGTCCACACAGCTGTCACCCAGGGGCCTGTCATGGAGTGTTTGTTCTGACACGTTGAAAAGGTCCCACAGTCTTTGGAGCACATATGTCTGTGTCTCTCTTCAATCAATGTGTGTACCTTTCAACTTAAATATAGAGCCTGGTGGGCTGCCGTCTATGGGGTCGCACAGAGTCGGACACGACTGAAGCGACTTAGCAGCAGCAGCAGCAGAGGTACAAGATACTTTTAAATACATATTAGTGAGTCTCACTATTTTGATATTTCTAATTTGTTGTTTAAAAGGTAAACATTTGAGTATTTCCATCAACAAATATTTAAGTACCTCTACAGCTATAGGTGAAGAAGAGTAACTGTTTCCTTCCATTTCTAAGGTTGGAGAGCCAAAATACTTTACAACTTCAGACCGAAGAAAAGGCCAGAGGTGTGAAGTCAAACTCTACGATGAGACAGAGTCTTCTTTTGCAATGATATGGTAACTCCCCACATCTGTTCCAAACTGAAATCTGTGCTATTATCGTCAAGTCAGAACATTTTCATCTCATCAAGAGGTGATGGATGTCATATCAGGAGAGGAGTGATGATAGGAGGAAATGGTATTAAAAATAAAACCTTCCTCTTGTGTGTCCAGTCATTACAGTCTATGATTACCTTAAAATGAGATCTTCTGATGGCATGGGATTTCATAGATGGATTCTATAGTAACTTACTTACTATCATACACTTTTGTAACAAATGATCATTTACTAAGTCCCATTGATAAAGAACAAGACAGACTTTCTGTGATCCATTAGGTGGTACTCTGGAGCAGGCCATGGGAAGATGGTGAAGAAGCAAGTTTTGTCACAGATTAGGTTCTGTGGGGCAGGGCTACACCCTGAAGCATACCAGGGAGTACTATGGTGGTGTTTAGACTCAAGATTGAATTTGAAACAGGCCTTCAATCCATCAGGTTCGTCAAGCAGTTTATCCATTATGGGGATAATCCCTTAATGGCATGAAAGAGTGACTTCACAATTTTTAGACTTGTAGTTACTCAGTTATAACTAGTGTGGAGTGACCTGGTGATAGGAAAAGAGGGAATGGAAGGAGCAGAAGTTGTTAGAGATGGATGTGCTGAAGGAATGCTTTCCATGGGTGTTAAATTTTCTGTGAAATAGGCAGAGTAGCCCTGAAAAATGCAGGAAAAACCAAAACCTTTCCTTGTGCCTTGGATCACATGGGGGATTATTAACCTCACCCATTAAGACATCCTTTTTCTGATAAATAACATGGCCACTGTCAGTGTTTTCTAATGTATTTGATTTTTGTCATTTCTTTTTTCACACATGCAGTTGGGATAGTGAATCTATTCTACTTGCACAGAGCTGGGTTCCACAAGAAACAGGTATCGCATACTTCAGTGATTGTGTTCAATATTTGTAATTTTTTATCCTCCAGTGTAATAATTTTAAAATGGCTTTTTCCCCAAACAGTAATATTTGCTGCAGATGTAAGGATAAGTTTTGACAAATTTCGGAACAGCATGACAGCAACTGTAATCTCAAAAACCATTATTACAACTAATCCAGGTAAAAAGCTATCTGAAAATTTTAATCCCTTTGGAAATGACTATATCATGTATTCCAATATTTGTATAGTGTGTTTAAGAATGAAAATAAAGCTTGGATTTCATTTGAGTTAAAAGTGAAAAGCTTCCTTATATGACTTTTAAAACTTACAGTAAACTGTATCTTTGATATATTTACAAAAGAAATGTGAAAAGCCAGACTCATTTGTAAAGCATTATCCCTTGTGTTAATTTTGAGAGATCAATGCCATTGATTGGATAACCTATATTATTGACCATTTAAAAATAAATTTGATTTCAATGCATTCAAATAATTTAGTGCTGGAGCATGGAGAACATGTATGTAGTATCATCATGTGATACTTAGTTCATCACTGTGAGTGGTTGTGAAGTGGTTACAGCTTGTCCCAGTATGAAATGAGGGGAGTAGGACTAGGGAGAAGAGGGGGTACCCTGATTGCATCCTAAGGTTGCTTGTAGCCCAGAGAGAAAGGCCCACTCAGCACCCCAGGAGAGCACAGAGGTCCCAGGGATGAATAATCTTTCAAAAGTCTTCAGTTCAGTCCAGTCGCTCAGTCATGTCCGACTCTTTGCGACCCCATGAATCGCAGCACACCAGGCCTCCCTGTCCATCACCAACTCCCAGAGTTCACTCAAACTCACGTCCATCGAGTCGGTGATGCCATCCAGCCATCTCATCCTCTGTCGTCCCCTTTTCTTCCTGCCCCCAATCCCTCCCAGCATCAGAGTCTTTTCCAATGAGGCAACTCTTCGCATGAGGTGGCCAAAGTATTGGAGTTTCAGCTTTAGCATCATTCCTTCCAAAGAACACCCAGGGCTGATCTCCTTTAGAATGGACTGGTTGGATCTCCTTGCAGTCCAAGGGACTCGCAAGAGTCTTCTCCAACACCACAGTTCAAAAGCATCAATTCTTCGGCGCTCAGCTTTCTTCACAGTCCAACTTTCACATCCATACATGACCACAGGAAAAACCATAGCCTTGACTAGATGGACCTTTGTTGGCAAAGTAATGTCTCTGCTTTTGAATATGCTATCTAGGTTGGTCATAACTTTCCTTCGCGTCTTTTAATTTCATGGCTGCAATCACCATCTGCAGTGATTTTGGAGCCCCCAAAAATAAAGTCTGACACTGTCTCCACTGTTTCCCCATCTATTTCCCATGAAGTGATGGGACCAGATGCCATGATCTTCATTGAAAAGTCTTAAGAGAATATAAATGTAGCAAGTATCATTTTAACTATGCGCTCGCTCTACTGATTGATGACAAAGCAGTAACAGTGACTGAGAGCTATAAAGCAATTTTATATCTTTGACCAAACCATTATCAGAATTGTTAGAAGTGAAATTACTATGAGATATGGTATAAAATAGCAAGACTGTGTTTTAATATCAGTAATTAGATCTTGCTCATCTACTGCAGAATTATTGTCTCCTTGAAAGCAGTATCATGGGAGGTGATATGGCACTCATTGATTTGTTCTTGTTGAACTCTCATCTACTACACATGTGCTGTGTGCTGAGCACTGTTCTGGGTCCAGTGACCAAACACAGGTATCTCTCCTGCTCATGGAGCTCACATCCTAGCAGTGGGGAAACAGAATGAACAATTAGGATAACACATGCAAATTTTGGAATTTGAAATGATTGAGAAGTAAAAGAGAACAGGGTTGGGAGGGTCCAGAATGCCATGGTGTGCGTAAGGCAGGTTGCTTGTTTACATAGAGTGGTCAGGTAGGCACAGTGAGAGGGTGACATCTGAGCGAGGTGAGGGGGTGTACGGTGGCATTAACCATAGGAAAAGAGCACACCGGGCAGAGGAGCCAGCCAGTACAGAGGCTCTGCGGCCAGTGTGGCTGGAGCTGAAGGAGCAGGGCAGGAGGAGGGGCTGAGGTCAGAGAAGAAATGGAGGTGATCGGAAGGCTGTACAGGCTGCCTTCTACTCTGTGGGAAGGGGAGCCAGGCAGTGACATTATCTAAGTTCTAAAAGGATTGCAGTGACTTCTTTTACATTGGTGGTGACACAACCATGGTCTGTTCTTACCACAGGATGATACTGTCACTCTTCAATCCTTTTTTTTTTTCTTTCGAGAAGGGTACTATGGTTTCTCATTTTTAATAATATAATAATACTAATAGGCTATTTTTAGTGCTTTCAATAACATCAGTGACAGAGTTTCCATCCTCTAAGGGTAAATTTGGTCTGGGAAAATTTCTAAAAGACAGTTGGGATTGTTTGACGGAAAAGATTATCGAGCTTGATAATACTAATTGTCTCGAAACCTCAAGATTAAGTTAAAGAGACAGATTTGAAGGATATTGTGCATTTGGCTCTGAAAACAGATTCAGAGGGGAAATGTCAAAGTGTTTTGAGCAATGTCAACATAATTAGAATAAATGCCTTACTTATTATTAAGGAGACGAATACAAGGAAAATATGTATAAGGGTGTGTGAATTTCAATGTGCTTTTAAAAATCAGTCTTATTTATTTCCTGGGTTACACATGCCACATAGAAATTAAGAACCTCTAAATGGTTTGGTGGTCAGATGTGGAAGGAAGAATTTCTGTCCCCCCACAGACAGTCTGGGATAGACCTGTTGTCTCTAGAGATCTTGACAGCAGTGCCACACCCCACCCTTCCTACCGGTTTATGCCCCAAGATTCTCATTAATTTACAAATATTTAGTGAATTCCTTTTATTTACCAAGTAGTGAGGTAACTTAAACACTTTCTGGAACAAGGAAGTACCTGAGAGGATGGATGCTGAGATGGATGGAAGGATAGTCATTATATCAGACACAGGAAGTACAGAAATGAAAAGACAAACCCCCTGTCTGGGATTCTGGTCTAGTTCTGGGGAAGAAGCAACAGTGATAAGACTTGTGGTACAACAGGGTGAGGAGGAAGAAACCCTGACTCTGTCCAGGGGTGTCAGGGGGTCTGACATCGGCAGGATGGCTTGCAGAATGTTGGGGGAAGGCTGGAAGACAAGCAGATGTTGGAGGTTGGGGCTTGGGGTTGAAGGGTGTCAGAGTCAGACAGCGCCTTTTCAAAATCAGATTCATGCCTTCTGGCACATTTTCTGACTATCCCGGAGAACATTCGTGTCCCATTTGAAGAATAAGCTCTTCAAATAACCTTAACAATTTTTTTCTGATGAAAGAAGAAATACATACAAAATTCAGAAAATATATAAAAGCATAAAAAAGAAAACAATGATGAACTATAAATTCTTCATCTTATAAGAAATCATCATTTCTTTGATGATTTATTTGATGATTGTATCATTCTTTGATGATTATATATTCTTCCAGATAATTTTGCTTATGTCTTTTTAAAATCAAAGGAAATGTATGAAATGTTTTGTAAACTGCTCTTTAAACTCATGATATATGCTGTACATCTCTCTGTGTTAATAGAGAACCCCATCACATTGTTAATGGCTTTGTAATATTCTATTTGTGTTATTCTTATATGTCTTCACTTTTTACCATTAAAAATAGTTTTGGATCATTCACAGTTATTTAAAAAGTGATCAGTTTGCAGTTTACTTATTATGCATTTCCAATTTAAGATACACCAGAAGCTAACATCCTTCTGAATTTTATAAGAGAAAATAAAGTAATGAATCCTCTGGATGATGAAATTGACAATTATTTGAAAGAATCCATGAATTGTAAGTAACTTTTAAATATTATTTGAATTTTTTAAAGGCCAGAATTTGGGTTTATAAAGTGACTTAGTAAAAGACACTGTATTCTCATTATGTAACTGCTATGTGTGTGCATGCTCAGTCACTTAGTCATGTCCAACTCTTTATGACCCCATGGACTGTAGTCCGCCAGTCTCCCCTGTCCATGGAATTTTCCAGGCAAGAATACTGGAGTGGGTTGTCATTTCCTCCTTCAGGGGATCTTTCTGACCTAGGGATTGGTAACTGCTATACTTCTACTTTAAAAAGGTAGTTTAAAACTTTTGGAGATTTATGTAACCTCTTGCCAATCTGATGAGAGTTAATGACCCTCTCCCTAAAAAAGCAGCTGTAGCCACATATAGAATTTTGTGCAAAATGCCATGTATTCACAGACCCCAGATTGAGGCTTGACTTTAAAAAGGATGCTGTTTGCTGCCATCTGTAGCTTATGCTTAGAATGGGGAAAAGCAGAGGGAGGGCTTAGATCCCCCTGTAACTTCATCCTAAGGGGTGAAATTCTTTCTCATAATCGAGGACACCCAATTCATCTCAGGAGAGTTACAATTCAGTTAATCGAGGAAAAAGTATTCTGCAATCACCTTAACTTGTGAAAGAAGAACTTTGTTATGCATTGCTGGAGGGTGTTTAACACTTCCTTTCTTCATCCTCTCGCTCTGTTTTCTCCTGTGCAGTGCAGCTTGTGGGGGTTCCCCAATCAGGGATTGAGCCCTGGCCCTTGGCAATGAAATCGCCAAGTCCTAACCACTGGACAACCAGGGAATTCCCAACACATTTCCTTTCAATAGCAATCACTAATAGAAAAAACAAAACAAAACTACTGGTTTATAATTATCTTTTTGCCTACAAGAAGGGATAAGCTTAAAGTTGTATTATTTATTAGAATTAAAATAAAGCTACTATTGTTACTTTGGAAGCATTTTTAAATGTCCAGTCGTACAAATGCCATTTCCGGACACTTCCAGGAAGCCCAAAAGTGTTCACTGGGCCTTGAGATGGATTTGCCACACTGTGTCTCAGTCCCTGCCTGTCTCTGAACCTGAAAACGGGGACAAGAACAACAGTGTCTACTCTTGTCTTCTACTCAGAGCCATCAGATTTGAGTGGAGAATATTTTCGTGATCAATGACTCATATCAAAGTAACCACAAAAGTGGTACTTAAGTTTCCCTTTCTTTTATTTCACTGTGGAAACTTTTTTTTTTCCACTGTGGAAACTTCTATCATTAAATTTGCTCAGAGGCAAAAATGAGTTGCAGTATCTTTTAAAATGCTCATTATTCCCATAAAAAACTTATAGGTTGAAACTGATTAGATATTTCAGAATAAAACTATCACAATACTTTCTTTAAAGCTTTTGTTATTTTTAGTTAAAATAATGTTCAATATTTAAAAAGTAAACACAACACAGAATACAGCAAAAACCCAGAAATAAAGAGCTATTTTGGGAAAATCTTCCAATCCATTTTCCAGTGCATATGAACTGACAGCAGGATAAAGACATAAAAGTAAGATAAATAGATACACATAACTGGACCCTTTATTGAAGAAAATTAAATTTCACGTCCCTTTCATGAATCACAGCCTTGTCGTGGGGAAGGGGCTTGCATAACTAAATCCTAAAGGAAATCAACCATGAGTATTCATTGGAAGGACTGATGCTGAAGCTCCAATAATTTGGCCGTCTGTGCTCATGTGAAGAGCTGACTCATTGGAAAAGACCCTGATACTGGGAAAGATTGAAGGCAAGAGGAGAAGGGGGCAGCAGAGGATGAGATGGTTAGATAGCATCACCGACTCAATGGACATGAATTTGAGCAAACTCTAGGAGTTAGTGAAGGACAGAGGAGCCTGGTGTATTGTAGTGCACGGGGTCACAAAGAGTCAGACATGACTTAGTGACTGAACAACAGCAACAAAATTTCATGTGCTTAACAGCAACAAAAGAAAAGAAAGTAGTAAAGCCCTGGAGAACTGGCAACTCCTGTTAAAAGCTTTCTTACTTAAGTAATGTTTGGACCTGTAAGATTCCTCTAAGATTAAGAAAAATAACAAATGACTAATAGATTAATAGTTCTTAGTTTTGTAAATTTTCTTAGAATAACTTTTAAGTTGAAGTATAACATATATGGGCTTCCCAGGTAGCGCTAAGTGTAAAGAACCTGCCTGTCAATGCAGGAGATGCAAGAGAAGCAGGTTCAGACCCTGGGCTGGGTAGATCCCCTGGAGGAGGGTGTGGCAGCTCACTCCGGTATTCTTGCCTGGAGAATCCCATGGACAGAGCAGCCTGGCAAGCTATAGTCCGTAGGGTCTCACAGAGTCAGGCACGACTGAAGTGACTTAGCATGCATGTACTTATCACAAAGAATATGAACAGTAGACAAGAATGAGAGGACAGTACCATGCACCATCGCACAGAGTACGCACCTGTTAATTGCCAGTGCCCATAAGACCCCTCATGCCCACCCAAATGTGATTCTGACTTATTGCACCATAGAAACCACAGATAAATTTAGCCTGTTTTGGAATTTTAACAGTGAAGTTGTATCATAGGACCTCACTCTTGTGTCTGATGTCCTTTGTTCAACATTAGGTCTGTGAGTGCCATCCACACTGCTGTGTGTAGTGTTGTTTTTCGTTGATGTATGCAATTCCATTATATGAATATATCACAATTTATTTCTCTATCTTATTGTTTCCTTCTACAAAATTTTTACTTTCTCTTTGAGTGTGACTTTAGGTGAACCTCTGTCTGTTTTTTCTGTTGTTGTTGTTGGATATACATGTTCCTAGTAGGAATATTGGAGAAGGCAATGGCACCCCATTCCAGTACTCTTGCCTGGAAAATCCCATGGACAGAGGAGCCTGGTGGGCTACAGTCCATGGGGTCGCTAAGAGTCAGACACGACTGAGCGACTTCCCTTTCACTTTTCACTTTCATGCATTGGAGAAGGAAATGGCAACCCACTCCAGTGTTCTTGCCTGGAGAGTCCCAGGGATGGGGGAGCCTGGTGGGTTGCCATCTATGGGGCTGCACAGAGTCAGACACGACTGAAGCGACTTAGCAGCAGCAGCAGCAGCAGCAGCAGTAGGAATATTGCTTTGTCATGCATGTCCACCTTTAAGTGATTCTGCTAAATGGTTTTCCAAAATGTCTGCACCGATTTATACTTCTCCCAGTAGTGTTCAGGAGTTTGAGCTGCTCTACATCCTCACCAATGTTTGTACGGTTAGTCTTTTAAATGGTGAATATTTAGTGGAATCCTACTGTTGTTAAATTTGCATTTACTTAATGATTAATAAGGCCAGTATGTTTATTGTCTCTCTTTATATTCTTTTTGTGAAGTGCTTTTTAAACTCTCTTCCAGGGACTTTTTCCCTGGCAGCCCAGTGGTTAGGAACTCGGTGATTTCACTGTTGTGGCCCAGGTTCAGTCCCTGGTCAAGGAACTAAGATCTGACAAGCTGCATAGTGGGGCCAAAAATACATACATACATACATACATACAATCTCTTCCGCATTTAGAAAATTGAATTGACTTTTTTTAAATTGATTTTTAAGATTCCAATTTAGATATTTTGGTTATGAATCCTTTATCTTCTTATAGATTGCTAGCATCTGCCACTCTATGGCTTACCTTTTCATTCTTTTAATGGACTCTTCTGATGATTAGAAATTATTCATTTTAATAAAGACAAATTTCTCATTATTTTTCTATTTTGCTTATTTTTTAACTTTCATGTCCATTTATATAATAAGTTTTAATGTATCATATATAATAAATCTTTTCTATTACAGAACTTAAACTACTACATATTTTCATTTGAGCTCTGTAGGTTTTCTATTTGGATATAATCCTTTAGAATTCTTAGAATATACTTAGAACTGTAATGACTTTTTCTTTTTTTTAGTAAATACAATAGTTGATGTTTATACAGTTGAACAATTAAAGGTAAAAGCTTTGAAGAATGAAGGAAAAGCTGAACCTTTCTATGGAATTCTTTACGCTTACATTTCTACACTGAACATTGATGACGAAACTACAAAAGTAGTTCGAAATAGATGGTAAGCAACCAAATTACTTTTAGAAATTCATTCTTATAAGAAATAAAAAACAATGATTGGTAATACATTTTAAACTATATGAAAGTTAAAGCTATTCTTTGACATAGTAGTGGTTATGTATTTAAAAGAAATGTATAAATAAATAACACATACTAAAGTTTCCCTAACAAACTGTTTAGACCCAAAGATTCTAATACTCTTTTAAAGTAAAATGTATTTCAATGTGTTTTAGCAATCCAAAAATAGATGATACTGCCAAAACCTTTTAACTGGGATGACAAACTATTGTTTTGTAATGAATTTGAAAATTGTTTTGGTGACATCCTATAGCAATAAAAATAATAGTATTTTAGTAACTTGTTTCATGATAATGAAATGAAATGAATGATGAATGTGATTTCCAACCTCTCCTAAGTCAGTTAGTATCTACTTACATAGAAAAGTAACCTCAAGTAGATTTAATTACCTTAGCTAAAAAATGCTTGGTAAAAAAAAAAAAAAATGCTTGGTAAGAAAACTCTAAAATATTATTGTGAAACTCTCCCTGTAGATTTGTGATTGAAATTTTTATTGACATATTTCTAGATTCCTATGGCACTGTAAGAAATAATAAACTGTATACTTTGTCCAGTTTCCCCCAGTGGTCAAGGATGAAAGTGAAAGTCACTCACTTGTGTCCAACTCTTTGTGACTCCATGGACTATACAGTCCATGGTATTCTCCAGGCCAGAATACTGGAGTGGGTGCCCTTCTCCAGGGGATCTTCCCAACCCAGGGGTCGAACCCAGGTCTCCCCCATTGCAGGCGGATTCTTTACCAGCTGAGCCACCAGGGAAGCCTCCTCCAGGAATGGTAACATTTTGCAAATCTATAGTACCACATCACAGACAATAATGATCTTAATTAAGTTCACTGATCTTATTCAGTTTCCCCAGATTAACATGTATCGAGTGTGTGTGTGTGTGTTAAATTCCATGTAGTTTTATTGCATGTGTAAGTTTGTGTATCAACAGTCAAGAAATTGACTTATGGATTTCTAAAACATTGTGTGATTTGGTATTAAAGTTGAAAAACCTAATGTAAAGGCTGTTGTATAAGGCAGGTGCTTATTTTTTGAAAAATACTCTTTAAAAAGTTTTTGTAAGTTATCACCTCCCTTTTTTCCCCTTCATCTTTAATATTGATATCTGAGGAAAAGTGTCTAATATTTAATTTTAAAATGATCTGTGGCTTATAAGAAAGCAGTGTCTTTAGATCATTCCCTCTCCTTGAGACTTTGAATTAATCTTCCTATTCAAATTGGCTAAAGTAATGCCTGCTTCAGAAATATAGAATAGCATGTAATTTCCCTGGCTCAGACAGTATGGAATCCACCTGCAATGTGGGAGACCTGATTCAATCTCTGGGTTGGGAAGATCCCCTGGAAAAGGGAACGGCAACCCACTCCAGTATTCTTGCCTGGAGAATCCCTAAGGACAGAGGAGCCTGGTGGGCTACAGTCCATGGGGACACAGCTGAGTGACTAAGCACAGCACAGCACATCCCTTAAAGAGAGGAGTGTGTCACTAGCAGTACTGGCAGCATTTAGGGTGTGAGCCTCTCCAGCCCTGGGTGATTCTGTGAATGTGCAGAGGACCTAGTACAGGACAAGTGAGCATTCACAGAACCTAAGCTTTCCAGGTGCAAGACATGATTCCTGCCCTCAAACTCTGAGCCAGGAGATAAGCAGACCTATCTGCAGTAACACCAAATAGGATGTGACAGGGTGTAAGTCCATGCTAAAGTGTAAATTATACGTCTGCTCAGAGAAGGGAGGGGATGGGGCTGGGGTGCAGGAGAGGGAGGCCCCAGTGGGGAGGTGACCCTGGGCAAGAACCCCAGCTTTGGGGAAGGTAGGAGGCAGAACCTTGAAAGGACTGGCTGATCGCGGTTTCAGAAGCAGGAATACTGCAAGTGAGGTTGACCACATAGAGAGCGTGTTTGTTATCCTTTTGCATTGTGCCCTGTTATTTCCTGGGTCTATTTTGTGTCCTACTCAGGGCTGAGCACTCTGTAATTACCAACTCATGTGCTAACTTAGACTAAAAGTCTAAGTAATAGTTCTGCTAAAGATCAGAGCTGTCCCTTAGGGCCTTCACATTTTATCATTGTCTTTGTTTCTTTTCAGTTCTGTCTGTGGTTACATTGTAAATGAAGCATCCAGCACTTGTACAACTTGCAACAAAGATTCTTCGGGATTTAAATCGGTTTTTCTCAGCTTTGATATGCTAATCGACCTTACTGATCACACAGGTACCCTTCATTCCTGTAGTCTCACAGGAAGTGTGGCTGAGGAGACTTTGGGATGCACGGTAAATAATAATACTTAGAAATACTTCCAAATTGAATTCTCTTCCCAAAACATATAAGTTATTTTGGTGAACATTTGATAGAAATTAATTCCTTAATAAAGAGGTCTGGGAAAAATCAATCTTGATTTAAACACACATTGTTTTAATGAATAAAGAATTACATGCTGTATATTAATATCCTAGCTAACATTAACTGTTAGGAATAACAGGAGAGGTCCTTGGTAACAGTGGAGAATATACATGACATTTTATATAGTCAGATAACAGTGGGCAAAAATGAAACCTTGGAGACACTGAGCAGGGTCCTCTGTGAGGAGGGCTTGGTGGTATTTCACCTACTCAGGTGCATAAAATCAGTCTGCCCTGGAGCACAGCAGCAGAGATTAACTTAAACGCTTGGTGTTTCGTTTGATACTTTCATTGTTAGAACCGGCTCTGAAATTTTACCACTGAACTTCAGTGGTGTCCACTTTGTCAAGAGCGGCTTTCTGTGCTGGCCTCTGGCTGGCTTCAGAGATTCAGTTTAGAGCCTGTCTGGCCCCATCTCCTCCATCAAGAGAGTTGAGCTGTAATTACTATGGATAAAATTTCATCTCTAGAGCAAATTTAAGTTTTACATTATTGTCAAAATGAGTTATCTATATATTCTTTGGAAATGTTTAATTTTTTTAATCCAGGTAGATGAGTTTCTTGCAATGACGGATGAACAGAAAACAGCATTAAAGTGGCAATTTCTTTTGGAAAGAAGCAAAATTTATTTAAAAGTTAGTGCACTTTATAATAATTCTATGTAAATAATATAGTATAATATAAATCATACTATTCTATATATTCAATTAATATGAAAATCCCAGAGTATGACCTAGTAAATTAGGGAATTTAGGGTTATTTTTAATAATGTTCAATTCCCAAATGTGCAGAAGGGTTTGGCTACCATAGAAACAGTGAAAATAATCAGGTTTTTTCATATAGCATAAAGAATTACAAGGCTTCCCTGGTGACTCAGGAGTAAAGAATCTGCCTGCAATTCAGGAGACAAAGGAGATGCAAGTGCTATCCCTGGGTTGGGAAGATCCCTTGGAGGAGGGCATGGCAACCCACTCTAGTATTCTTGCCTGGAGAATCCCATGGACAGAGGAGCCTGGCAGGTTACAGTCCATGGGGTCACAAAGAGTTGGACACAACTGAAGTGACTAAGTGGACACGCACACACAAGAATTACAAATGACACAAAAGAAAAAGACCAGCAAAGAAAATATCCATTAATGTTAACATCAAGGCTAGACACTGGGCTTTAGAGTCAGAGCTGGGTGTCCCTGCCCCCATGGGCAGTGATCCTCACTTCAGTGAGTCGTATTCAACAGCATAGTTACATGCTTATGTGCTGGGGTGATAGAGACTCCATTTGAATCCCAGTTCCACCATTCTTCAGCCCATGTGACCTTGGGGAGGTTAATTCTCTAAGCCCCTAATCTGCTGTGATCCTACAAGTCTGGCCAGAGCAGATTCCCGTAGCAATAGCAACACTTCAGTGTTGGAAGGGCACAGGATCTTAGTGTTAAAGATGTAAAAAAGGCAGTGGGATAAACTCCCTTTATTTTACAAATGAGGAAAATAGGACAAGAAATATTGCTTCTTGCCCGAAGTCACTGGTGAGATAGGGCTACCATTTATATTATTCCAGATGTTTTCTCTTCACACTCTAAAACATTTTCAAGCTCTTAAATGAGTTATACCTGTCAATATTTATTGTACTAGAACTTAACATTGAGGAAAACTTTAAATGTATTCACGAGCACACAGTCTTTTAGCAGTCAGAACTGCTATCATCTCATGTCTGGTAGCCTCTTGAAACTACAGTGCACTCTGGTGAAAGAATGCGAGTAAGAAAGGCAGACAGCAATTTCACATTATTATGAAGATAGCTTTGATCAGGGAGAACCTGAAAGAGAACACTGGGTCTGCTCCACCTCAGCTCTGAAGCAGGCTTTCCCATTTCCCAGTGGCTCCTGCCCTTGCAGCCTCAAGCATATCTGAACAGATTGCACACCCAGAGTCACCAATGGCCTTACCAGTATTTCTAGGACCTTGGTTTGAGAATACCCTATCTCTTCCACCACGAGCATGGATCGTCCCAAATACTGTACTCTATTCCCAAGTCGAATATACTCAGATCCCTGCCCGGTTGTATGGTTTCCTTCCAAACAACAGGTGCCAGTTGCTGTGAGTTTCATAAATTTAAATTCATGACACTCTGCTTATATTTTCCAAACTGGATTCAAATATAACAACTGCTCTCAGTTTGTACCTTTCCAAGGAATATGTTAGAAAGATACTTGTCAGGGACTTCCCTGGTCGTCCAGTGGCTAGGTCTCTGTGCTCCCGAAGCGGGGGTCCTGGGTTCAATCCCTGGTCTAGGAACTGGATCCTACATGCCACAGTTTGAATGCTGTAACTAAAGATTCCACATGTTGCAACTAAGATGTGAGTCAGCCAAATAAATAAATAAATGTCTCTAAAAAAAGATATTGTCATATTTAACAAAGATTTAAAGCAGATAGTGATTATATCACAAAATGTAATAAGGATTATGAGACAAATATAATTTAAATTGTTATAAAAGTTAGAATATGTAATTAAAAAAATAAGAACTTATATTTCTCTGCAAATAAGATAAAAACAAAGGATTTCCATATAGGACATTTTGTGTATTTATCATATTTCAATAAAAAATAATGGCTACTTAAAATTATTCATTTGGAGGGATTTCAAACTGTTACTCATTTTAATGTTTTAAAACATATAGTGTCACAAAATGTAATCAAGATTATGAGACTCATACAATTTCAATTGTTATAAATGAGAACGTGGAATTTAAAAATTTAATTGTCATAAGTGTGACATCATTATTCATAAACTGTGTCATGATATCGGATCTGCTCTAACAGACCATGTCATTGCTGCGTGTTCATGTCTGTCATAGCTGGTGGTCTGAACACACTTTAAGTCCTTTTTCTACTTGTTGGATTTGATATCTCAACTTTCTTACCTGAGAGAAACATCATGAAAAAATGACCTGGATTCTTAGAAAATCACTGTCAGAAACCAGATCCATAATCTTTCTCCCAACTCTACCTGAGACTGGAACTCTTTCCATTGTCTTACAACTTTAATTGAAGTTTTTGTTCACATATTAAACAAAACTCATTGCTGTTCTCTGTTTGTGGTCATTGGTTTTCAGTTTTATATACCAGGTGATTTTTAAAACTCTCTCTTTTTTCTTCTTGCAGTTTTTTATATCGCACAGAGCGAGGGGTGGACTGAGAGTGAGTGTGCTTTCGTGTAAGCTTGCAGATTCTATTGAGGCAAGTAGGAACTTGTCTGGACAAGGAAGTGTTCAAAACTAGATACAGTTTTAAACTCTGGAAAAGAATATGCATTTTAACCACCTTGAAAGTGGGAAATGAGTTTGAAAATTACAGATATAATTGTATCTTGTTCAAATGTGGTGAGAATGTTTCTGTAAATTGTCCTTCTGTTGCCCCCTAGAGTTGACTCCAGGTGAATCCTAAAATCTCCCTCTTATTTAAGCTCATTTCTTAGAAGCCTTTTTCTATTGGCTTGGCCCTCTCTCTTCCCAAGCTGGAAAATGGTTGCATGAATTAATAAACAAGTTTACTCTCCCACAAACACAATGATTTATTTTCTTAAACCCCTTTCCCCTCTGTCTTGTCTTCTTGGAGAAAGATCAGAACCTCCACAAATGCCTTGGCCCCGTCTCAGACCACTTGGCTGGAGTCGATGGGCGTGTATGGCACATTCTCCCTGTGCCAGGTGGGGACAGCAGACGTCCATGGGCAATGCTGTGCAGCTGCTTTACATGCTGTAGAGCTTTTCTAATCTGTTGCCTTCTCTGATGACACATCAGAGCTAGCCAAAGCTTGTGAAGGCTTGCTGACTCAGGCTTGACACCCGTGGGTCTGAATCAACTGGGAGGAGATCAGCTTCAGAAGTTTCATGAGCGGTGCTGAGTCCTGGGAACTTGCAGGCGTGGGAGACTTCTTGGCTTTGGCTGGACATGGCTCCACTCCAGCTGCCTTTGCAGCAGCCCCAGAGCACTCTACTCAGCCCACACCATCTCCAGTCACAGGTCTCTTACTTCGAGGCACAGACCCGTCACCACGGTCAGTGTTGATCCAAGGTGTGGGAGGTTTGGCCAACGTAATTTGAATCTGGTGATTTAAAGATCACCACCTACCACCTACTGCAGGAGTGACAAAAAGAAAAAGTAAGTATACGAAATTCCTTTGTAAGTCTGGTGTTCTGGTGTTGGGAGATAAACTTATCTTGTTGTAGGGTTTTCTCTGGCTTTTACCATGTGAGACCATGGGGGAGGGATATGAGTTGACCCCCAGTGTGCCCAAATTGTGGTGATAAATGAAGTAATTAAGGACGTGGCCATAGGTATGCAGATATCAAGTGTACTTGATGAAGGGCTTCTTTCCTTTCCCCTGTGGGGAGGGGGTGAGTGTGTTTATCAGGGTGACTGTGAAGGTGGACAGGGAGGGAAGGAAGGCAGGAAAGAGAGCTGTGTGGGGTGAGAATGCTTGGCCCAAACAGTGTGTCCAGAGTTGCTGTGCCAGGCCTGCTAGGGCCCTGACCTCTAGCAGCACGCCCCAGAGTGCCAACACCTGGGTCAGCATTCCCAGAGTAGGCACATACGCAGTGCCCAGGGCCCCTAACCAAGGCCTGTGAGGGCTCTGTGTGACCTCCTCACTGCTACCATGGTAACCTCTCAGTCCACTAGCATTTAACCAAGGAGACACCATGCCTGTCACCAGAGGGACATCACAGTCACTTATTTCTTCTGATGAAGTAGGAATCTATAGGGCTAGCTGTCAAGCTGCACTGAATCAGAGGTGCTTCACAAGGCTTAACTTACGCATTTACGGAATGAAGGCTACAAACTGTCAACATCTAAAACTGGGCTTTTTTAGCTGAATATAGGCACTTAAGTAAAAGAAAGAAGCTTTCTGCCCTGTCAACACAAAGTCCACAACCCCTCTGCCCAGAATCTGCTTTTCTGCTGCTCTCCAGAAGCTGCTCTTCCTGATCCTAGTGACTTTTATCTGCATTTTCTATATTGCTCTATAAACAGTTGGATGACTGTGATTTTTCCTAATCTTCTATGAGTGGTTCATTTAAGCACAATATTCCTTTCCTAATTCTGCTTTGGTGAGTGTTTTGTTTTGTTTTGTTTTACAATATGCTGTACATACATTTATCCACCTTTTACTCTTCTTGAGGAACCTGGAGCTGTTTTTGTCTTTTTAAAAAATATTTGTTTGGCTTCATTGGGTCTTAGTTGTGTCATGTGGGATCGGGTTCCTTACTTGTGGCATGTGGGCTTTGCTGCCCCACGACAGGTGGGATCCTAGTTCCCTGACCAGGGATCCAACCCACGTCCCCTGCATTGCAAAGCAGATTTTTAACCACCGGGGAAGTCCTTGTTTTTGCTTTTCAAATATTTTTATTATAAAGTTTTACATGTTTATTGTAGAAAAATTAGAGGAAATAATAGATAACTCCTCCCCCCAAAAGAAAGATAAAAGAAAACCCATAATCTCCATTCCCAAATTTTTTTAACTGGTAGGAAACATTCTTTTATTATGCATGTTTTTTTAAATTGTGGTAAAATATACATTACATAAAATGTATCATTCTAACCATTTTTAAGAGTATGATTTGAGTGGCAATAAGTACATTCACAATTTTGTATAAACATCACCACTCTCTATTCCAGAAGATTTTAATCATCATGAATTGAAATTCTGTACTCATTAAGATACAGTAACTCCCATTTGCCCCTACCCTCGTCTCCAGCAATCTGTAATATACTCAGTCTCTATGACTCTAACTATTCTAAGTACCTGGTACACAGGGAATCTTGCAGCACTTGTCCTTTTGTGGCTACCTTGTTTTTCTGAGGATAATGTTTTCAAGGTTCATCCATGTTACAACGAGTCAGAATTTCATTCCTTTTTGTGGCTGAGTAGTATGTATGAATTGGATAAATTCACCACCTTTTGTTTATTTATTCATGTCTTGGTGGACAGTTGGGCTGTTGCACCTTTTGGCTATTATGATTAGCCAACCATGGCTGCCATGAACATTTGTGTACAGGCATCCCACATTTCTGTAAATGTCTTTCCTGACTTTTTAAAAAATCATCTCTTTATCCATCTTTCTATGTTAAAGCATGTAATTTATAAAATTAAACCAAAAATATGATTTACAAATACGGGTTATACTATAATCTACTTTTATACTTAATAATTTATAATAAATTTTTCATGCTGTTAAATATTCTACACAGTTTCAATGACTGCCCATTATTTTATTATATGAGCATAGGATAGTGAATGGCTTCCCAGGTGGCTCAGTGGTAAAGAATATACCTGTCGATGCAGGAGATGCAGGAGACACAAGTTCGATCCCTAGGTGCGGAAGTTCCCCTGGAGGAGGAAATGGCAACCCACTCCAGTATTCTTGCCTGGAGAATCCCAAGGACAGAGGAGCCTGGCAGGTGATAGTCCATAGGGTCACAAAGAGTCAGACACAACTGAGCATGTATAAAATAGTGAATGTAATCAATGTGATAACACTTGACACTTAAAATGTTTCCCACTTTTTGCATTATTTATTACAAATAATGACCATAGCTAAATCTTTGGCCACATTCTTAATTATTTCCCTGGGGTAAGTAAGTTTCTAGATTATTAAGTTGCTGCAATAATGTCACATTATTGAATGTGATGGATTTTGTGATAAGCACTTTATCTTATCTGGTTTATGCAGTTACTGTTATTTTGCCCATTTTATAGATGGGACATGAAGGCCAAGTTAGAGGAGGTAGATTTGGAGGTGGCTAAGTGGACAGGCTCTGTGGCTGCAGGCTCAAACCCCAGTTGATACTCCCAGGATGGGCCCTAGCTCTGAGATTCTCCAAGTTTGTGGTTCCCCTCCAGTAAATGGGGATAATAATACCAACTCCTGTTGGCAACTGTTAAGACTAAGACAGAGTTTTACCAAGAGAATGCACTGGTCATAGCAAATATCCTCTTCCAACAACACAAGAAATGACTCTACAGATGGACATCACCAGATGGTCAATACTGAAATCAGATTGATTATATTCTTTGCAGCCAAAGATGGAGAAGCTGTATACAGTCAGCCAAAAAAAAGGGGGGGTGGGGGGAGCTGACTGTGGCTCAGATCATGAACTCCTTATTGCCAAATTCAGACTTAAGTTGAAGAAAGTAGGAAAACCACTAGACCATTCAGGTATGACCTAAATCAAATCCCTTATGATTAGACAATAGATGTGACAGATGGATTCAAGGGATTAGATCTGATAGAGTGAGTGCCTGAAGAACTATGGACAGGGGATTGTGACATTGTATAGGAGACAGTGATCAAGACCGTCCCCAAGAAAAAGAAATGCAAAAAAGCAAAAGGGTTATCTGAGGGGGACTTAAAAATAGCTGAGAAAAGAACAGAAGCTGAAGGCAAAGGAGAAAAGGAAAGATATACCCATCTGAATGCAGAGTTCCTAAGAAAGCAAGGAGAGATATGAAAGCCTTCCTCGGTGATCAGTGCAAAGAAATAGAGGAAAACAACAGAATGGGAAAGACTAGAGATCTCTTCAAGAAAATTAGAGATACCAAGGGAACATTTCATGCAAAGATGGGCACAATAAAGGACAGAAATGGTATGGACCTAACAGAAGCAGAAGATATTAAGAAGAGGTGGCAAGAATACACAGAAGAACTGTACAAAGAAGATCTTGATGACCCTTGATAACCACAATGGTGTGATCAGTCACCTAGAGCCAGACATCCTGGAGTCCAAAGACAAGTGGGCCTTGAGAAGCATCACTATAAATAAAGCTAGTGGAGATGATGTAATTCCAGCTGAGCTATTTCAAATCCTAATAAACAATGCTGTTAAAGTGCTGCACTCAATATGCCAGCAAATTTGGAAAACTCAGCAGTGGCCACGGGACTGGAAAAGGTCAGTTTTCATTCCAACCCCAAAGAAAGGCAATGTCAAAGAATGTTCAGACTAACGCACAATTGCACTCATCTCACATGCTAGTAAAGTAATGCTCAAAATTCTCTAAGCCAGGCTTCAACGGTATGTGAGCGGTGAACTTCCAGATGTTCAAGCTGAATTTAAAAAGGCAGACGAACCAGAGATAAAATTGCCAACATCTGTTGGATCATCGAAAAAGCAAGAGAGTTCCAGGAAAACATCTACTTCTGCTTTATTGACTATGCCAAAGTCTTTGATTGTGTGGATCACAACAAACTGGAAAGTTCTTCAAGAGATGGGAATACCAGACCACCTGACCTGCCTCCTGAGAAATCTGTATGCAGGTCAAGAAGCAACAGTTAGAACTGGACTTGGAACAACATACTGGTTCCAAATTAGGAAAGGAATACGTCAAAGCTGTATACTGTCACCCTGCTTATTTAACTTATATGCAGAATACATCATGCAAAATGATGGGCTGGATGAAGCACAAGCTGGAATCAAGATTTCCAGGAGAAATATCAATAACCTCAGATATGCTGATGACACCACCCTTATGGCGAAAGTGAAGAACTAAAGAGCCTCTTCATGAAAGTGAAAGAGGAGAGTGAAAAAGCTGGCTTAAAACTCAACATTCAAAAAACTAAGATCATGGCATCTGGTCCCATCACTTCATGGCAAATAGATGGGGAAACAATGGAAACAGTGAGAGACTTTACTTCCTTGGGCTCCAAAATCACTGTAGATGGTGACTGCAGCCATGAAATTAAAAGATGCTTGCTCCTTGGAAGAAAAGCTATGACCTAGACAGCATATTAAAAAAGAGACACTACTTTGCCAACAAAGGTCTGTCTAGTCAAAGCTTTGGTTTTTCCAGTAGTCATGTATGGATGTGAGAGTTGGACCATAAAGAAAGCTGAGCACTGAAGAATTGATGCTTTTGAACTGTGGTGTTGGAGAAGACTCTTGAGAGTCCCTTGGACTGCAAGGAGATCCAACCAGTCAATCCTAAAGGAAATCAACCCTGAATATTCACTGGAAGGACTGATTGAAGCTGAAGGTCCGATAATTTGACCACCTGGTATGAAGAACTGACTCACTGGAAAAGACCCTGATGCTGGGAAAGATTGAAGGCAGGAAGAGAAGGGGACAACAGAGGATGAGATGGTTGCATGGCATCATCATGTCATGGTTGATGGACATGAGTTTGAGCAAGCTCTGGGAGTTGGTGATGGACAGGGAAGCCTTGCATGCTGCAGTCCAAGGGATCTCAAAGAGTCGTACATGACTGAGCAACTGAACTAAACTGAAGACTAAATAAGTTAGTGTATGTAAAATGCTTAGACTCAAGTACTTAGTATATAATCAGTATCAGTAATATAAATGTCGAGGTATAGCAATTTCATTGGCATTCATATGTGGCAATATATTTGTTGTATTAAGTCTATTCTGCTTTTACAGCTTGAATTTTAGATTACAATTACTTTTCTCTCCCTTTAGAATGCAAGAAGATTTTAACATATGAATTAACTGTATTGTAAAGAAATATAAAACTTCCTTGAAACCAGATACTGAACCAGCATCTACACCAAAGATGTGCCCAACAGATGTTGTTAAAGAGATAACTGTGTATAAATACATGAAAAGATGTCAGCTTCACTATTTTTAAAAATATTTATTTATTTATGGCCGTGCTGGGTCTCTTTGGCTGCACGCGGGCTTTCTCTAGTTCTGGCAAGTGGAGGCTTCTCTTCGTTGCAGTGCACTGCGGTGGCTTCTCTTGTGGCGCTCAGGCTCCAGGCATGTGGCTCAGTAGTTGTGTCATATGGGCCCAGCTGCTCCTCAGCATGAGGGAACCTCCCAGACGAGGGATCAAACTAGCGTCCCCTGCACTGGCAGGCAGACTTCCAACCACTGGACCACCAGGGAAGTTCCAGTTTCCCTATTAATCAAAGAAATACAAATTAAAAAGACCACAGCCACAATACCCAGTGTTGACTAAGGTGTGGGCGAAAAGGTTTTCTTTAACACTCTTGTTAAGTACAAATTATTATATCCTTTCCCTTAGGCAATTGGGCAAAAAGTATCAAAATGTAAAGTACAAACTATTTAATCAGTTTCACTTCTAAGACTTTTCCTAAGGAAATAAACAAGTGTGAACTGTTGTGTATGGAGGATATTCCTTGCATCATTGTTTCTAGTAGCAAAGCATTAGAAACCTGTGTAACATCTAGGGGAGTATTGGGCTCCACCCAGATCTCTGGTAGGCACCTAACCCTCAACTTCTATGAAGGTTGGAGAATTACCCTGGGGGAAGTTACGGGAGAAGTGAAAATTGAAAGTGAAATAGTCATTCAGTGTGGGACACTTTGCGACCCTATGGCACACAAGGTGAGGGGTGGGAGGAGAGAGAATGAACATAGCAAATGTCAGCAATTGTTGAATTTAATGCAGGGTGTATGGAGTTTGTTGCATTAGTCTCTCAATTTCATAGTAGGTTTAAATTTATTCAAAATAAAAGTTGAGGAAAATGTAGTTTCTGAGTATTAGGACTATTGTGATTTTACCAACATCAGGAATTGTGAGAATTGGTGTCTCTCTTTGATTCTTGCAGCCAGGGAGTTTGTGTGCTGCACCTGCGATGCTGACAGCAACCGTCTGTGACAAAGCTTGTGCCACCACTGGAGTGAACACTGATACTGGGGGCTCCGTACATTCTCTGGGTGCTGGCTTGTCCACCCAAGGGCCACATGCAGACACTACTCCTGCCGTACCTTTAGCTTGCTTTCAGATCTGTCAGCTTTGGTAGACTTGATTCAGTTGGACCTTGTATCTGATAGTTTTACTAATAAACTCTCAATAAAAGCACACCCTTGATTCAGCTCTTCCACTTAGGGGAACCTAGCCAAAGGACAAAGTCTATTAAAACTTTCTGGCTTCTTTTGGTTATTAAGGTTCCGTGTGCTCATGCATGCTCAGTCACTTCTGACTCTTTGCGAGCCCACAGACTGTAGCCCACCAACCTCCTCTGTCCATAGAATTTTCCAGGCAAGGGTACTGAAGTGGGTTGCCATTTCCTACTCCAGGGTATCTTCCTGACCCAGAGATTGAATCCGCGTCTTCTGCCTTGGCAGGCCGATTCTTTACCACTGAGCCCCTGGGACGCCTCCTTAGCCAAAGGGAACAACTACCAGCAAATAGTTAAAGATGATCTCAGCTGCCAGAAACGGAGGGCTGACTTCACAGCAAGCAGTCACTGAAAATAGTTCAGAAATGTGCCAATATGGGAAGACCGTTCATACTGTATGGTATGAACAAATTTTATTTAAAAGATCACAATTACATCTGCAGATTTGGAAGAATGCACACCAAAAGCTTAACTTGGACCATCTTTGGGTGTATGGAATTTAGGGTGTTCTGGCTTTTTGGCTTATGCATAATTTCTGAATCTTCTATTAAAAATATATATTGCTTAAGCATTTAAAAAAGAACTCTTATTAAAAGATAAAAGGGAGTTCCCTGGTTGCCTAGTGGTTAGACTTCTGGGCTTTTGCTACTGTATCTCGGATGCAGTCAAAAACAAAAAAGATAAAGGAAGATTGTTGTTATTGTTCAGTCACTAAATTGTGTCCAACTCCAGGTGAAGAGGAAAGAAGATAGTGTGATGTTTTAGAAACAAATCCAACTCTGACACTTCCTCATAATAAATTATAAATTGGGGCTTTCAGAAGACTTAAATGTTTGAACTTTCTAATGTATCTACTTCAAAGATGCAGCCTGGAGTGTGGTCACAACTTTAGGTTTTCCACACTTAGAATGAAAAAACAAGGTCCCAGTGTATAGCACAGGGAACTTTATCCAATCTCCTGGGGTAAACCATAATGGAATGTATATATGAGTAAATCTGAAGCACTTTGCTGTATAGCAGAGATTGGCACAACATTATGAATCACTATATGCTAAAAAACGGGGGGGAAAAAGACTTCAGGTTTCTATCTTGGGATGGCTGTGTTACATTATGGCTCTGCCACTTCAGGCTGGCTAATCCCTGTCTCTGTAACAGGGATGGTAGTAATAGTACCAGCTTTGTTGAGGATTAAATACTACACAGAAAACTCTTGGCACAGTGCCTAGTAGTACTAAGTGCTCAATAAGCGTTAGGAGCTAGCAGGTGCCTTCTGTTCAGGTTAACAGCAGGAGCCCCTGCCTAAGCCTAAAGGACTCCACCAGGCACTCTGACAGCTGTGCACCTCACCTAGTATTTTGCAGAGAAGGGTGTGTGAGTGCTCAGTTGTGTCTGACTCTTTGCGACCCCATGAACTGTAGCCTGCCAGGCTCCTTTGCCCATGGGATTCTCCAGGCAAGAGTACTGGAGTGGGTTGCCATACCCTCCTCCAGCGGATCTTCCCCAATGAGGGATCCAACCCACGTCTCCTGCATTAGCAGGCAGATCCTTTACCCCTGAGCTACCTGGAAAACCCAGAGAAGGGGGCAGGGGAAAGTAAAAGCAGCACTCCCAGGCCATTTTACTTCCCTGAAGCTTCCTTATCACGGGGTGTGAGGTACAGGTGCTGGTCAACTCTGTTAATAAAGCACAGCGCTCAGGAAACCAAAGGCCAAAGACCAAGGTCTGAAGCTCCTTAGTGAGGATGTGTCCCTCATAACCACTACTGGGGGGAAAAAGTACACTTTTAGACCACACAAAAGATAGCATTATTTATTTAGGAAACAACAGTTTAAAAATTATCCCCCAAACTCAGACTCTATGGGCCAGAATACACACCCTAACTAAATGAGTGAGGTCTTCATTAATTGCTCACTTATTAAATAAAACTTTAAGTTAACTGACTATGTGGAGTAGTGTTTCTCCATATTTCCGTGATAAGAATCACTTGGAGTGCCAGAGATTGAGTCCATTAAATAACACATTGCGCCTGGGATGGTCCAGTAATTGGACATTTTTATTTTTACAAATACCTCCCGATGGTTTTCACGATCATAAAGGAACTTTGGGAAACCCTGATGAAACGTGTTTTTCCACTTCCTTTGCAGATTTTAAGTCTTGACCACGTGGTCCTTGAGTGACCCACTGAAAAGTCTAATCCAGTCCAGTTTTAGAAAAAGAAAGTAAGTCTTTTGAACATCTTGATTTCCTGTTTCCTAGGAGACACTGTTTTGCATTTCCATTTCTGGCCCAGCTCGTCTAGGTCAGGTTTTCTCCGAGGGTCCATCTTCCTTGGGTTGAGGCATAGCAACCCAATCATTTTTAAAAATTGGTTTCTTATTAAAGGATTGTCACGTTTAGTTAAATAACCGTTGCTTGATTTTGTCTCTCGTTTCCTTTCCCCCTGAAACGTATGTTAAGAAGTTAGGGTGCTTTGTATAATATCCACTCAATATTCTGGCCTCTCCACCTTAAACTTCATACTGAGGACGCCATGTATGCCGGCCTGGATCTCATCATTTTCTTTAACGGGTCCCACTCCCTTTGGCGTCCCGGTCAAGATAATATCTCCTTCTTCCAAGGTCATGATCTTAGAAACGTAGCTGATGATGTAGGGGATGGAAAAAATCATGGAGGATGTCTCACCCTCCTGCCTGAGTTCGCCGTTGACCTTGAGCCAGAGCTTCAGGTTGTGAGGGTCAGGGATCTTCTCTTTGGGCACGAAGGCACTGACCGGGCAGGAGGCCGTGAAACTCTTGGCCAGAGTCCAGGGCAGCCCCTTCTTCTTGCACTCGTCTTGCACGTCCCTGGCGGTCATGTCCAGGCACAGGGCATAGCCGGCCACGTAGTCCATGGCCGCGGCCTCCGAGACGGCGCGGCAGCGCTTGCCCATCACCACGGCGAGCTCGAGCTCGTGATGCAGGTTGCGGGTGTAGGCGGGCACGAGCACCGGCGAGCCCTCGGGGGCGTAGGCGGTGGACGGCTTCAGGAAGAGCACCGGCTCGCTGGGCGCGGCGCTCTGCATCTCCCGGACGTGGTCCGCGTAGTTCCGGCCCACGCACACGATGTTCTTCCCCCACTCCCAGAAGCGGGACAGCGGCCTGCTGGCGGCCATGCTCCTGCCTGCTGCATGGAGTCACGTGGACCCCACCCGGCCGGCCACGGACGCCGACGGCTGGCCGGAGAGGACCAATTACCTCGGGGCGCCGGACCGCGGACTCCACCGGGTGCCCGGAAGTCGCGGCGCTCGTCCTGTAGGCAGCGGCTGTCCAGTGGCTGCCCCGGGGCTGCCAGGCCCGGTCCCCGCAGAGAGGCGGCGGCTGGAGCAGGTGCCTCTCGGATCGCCCTCAGGTCCTCAGCGGGGCAGGGTCAGGTGTGGACGCGGGCGCTGATTGGCCGGGGGACAGGGCGAGCGGCGGACACGGGCTGGGACGCGGGCGCTGATTGGCCGGGGGGAGGGGCGGGCGGCGGGCACGGGCTGGGACGCGGGCGCTGACTGGCTGGGGGCGGGGCGGCAGGCGCTGATTGGCCGCGGTGTGTAGACGCCTGCGGGTGCAGCCCGCCCCTCGCGCCGCAGCCCCCGCCGCCGCCTGCCCGCCGCCCCGGTCATGGTGCTGGGCCGCGGGCTGCTCGGCCGCTGGAGCGTCGCAGAGCTGGGAGCCGTCTGTGCTCGTCTCGGCCTGGGTAGGTGGGCCGGGGCGGGGCTGACGCGGGGTCGGGAAGGCCCGGGCGCCCAGGGGCTGGCCTGTCAGGGCCCTGGGACAGGGCAGCCGGCCCGCGGAGGCGAGGCGAGCCGCCCGGCCGGCGTCGTAGCCGGGCTAACGGCGGTTGGGCCGGTCGCGCTCCCCGAGGCGGTCCAGTGCGGGGCCCGCACAGGCGGGGCTGCCGTGGCTGACGATGTTTTTTATTGACACAGGATTGTAAGCCCTCGCTGACGCCGGCGGGCAGGCCTATTGGGGTCGAGCAAAGGCTACCCAGCAGTTGAGTCAGACTTTGAGAGGGCTGAAGACAGAGTGGGGTAACTTGTCAGCTGGGGGGTGCTAACGGATCTGTGCTAGGTAAGGAAATGTGTGTTGCGGGGGCGCTCGGGGGGCCCCGTCTCGGGACCCCTGCTTTCCCGGGGTCTGCCTGGCAGCCAGCGAGCGCCCCCCGTCCTCCCGGACTGCGGGGGTCGAGGGCTCCCCCACACGCATCCGCCCCCCCCGCCCCGCCCCAGCCCATGCAAGCCCGGCACTTGTGAAGCCCTGGGGCGATGCACCCGTGTCTGAATCCGCACGGCGTGCGTGCTGTGTGTGCTCCACGAAGTGGATCCCGGCTTTTCACGTGAACTGTGGCCGGCGAGTTGCTGGACCCTTGCCCTCCCTAGTTCTCCTATCCCGGCCTCTAAAACGGGAGGCGTTGGACAGCCTGACCTCCTGGGCCCTGATCGGACAGCTGTCAGATTCGATTTTCACCCAATTGCCTCTTGCTTGCTTAAAATATTTTGACCTTGATTTTGAAATCGCCTTTTATTTCCTGATACCTTATCAGGCTGATGTAGCAACAGGGGTGGTAGGTTAAGCTGAGATTTTGGAGCAGTGAGCCGAGTGACCACGGGGCCCTGGGTGGGGAGAAGGAGCAGGTGGAAGCCCTTCTTGGCCGTGTCCTGACCTCACCCAGAGCAGAGGGTGTCTGGAGTGCGTGGTGTGCCACCATATCTAAGGAAAGAGCTGGGTTTTTCCACGTAGGGACCCGTTAAAGGGTCAGCTGAGTTTCTGTGTTGGGAGGCAGACAGGTGGTGAAAATGGGACTGGAGGGGATCAGCAGGAGTGTGGCTGCCTCATTCAGAGGGGGCTCAGCCCTCTGCTGTGGTGAGGAAGGAGCTTCCCAGGTCCAGAGAAGCCGGACGCCATGTGTCTCAAGACTCGGCCCTGACTCTGCTTCGTAGTCCTCCTGGGGTTCAGATTCTGGATACTGGGGCTGAGAGCAGGTGGCATAGCCCAGAAACCCAATTGTAGAAAAATAGGTTTTCTTGCTGAGCCTGAGGAGAAGGGCCTGGATAAAGCCCAACTGGTTGTCACACCTGTGTCCCTTAACGCTGAAGTTCAGGCAGTTCCCTGGGCATGGCAGATGACTGCGAACTCTGCATCAGAGGTGTCCTGTCAGTCAGCCAGTCAGTCTGTCTGTCAGTCAGCCAGTCAGTGTGTCGATGCCGCCCACTTTCTGGATCCCTTTCCTGGAGAGGCCCCATCCTAGCACCTACCAGACTAAATAGGGGTTTCGTTGTGGAAAGTATTTTGGCCCCTGTGTCTGGGGCGCAGGATGCTTTTGCCCTGTGGTCCCTCCCAGCCCACCCTGGCTGCCTCCTTTGCCTCAGTTGGACAGTGGTTCTGTGTCCTGCACACTTGAATCTCAAACAGATGTGGCCAGCTCTCCCATATCTCAGGCTGTGCTGGAGGGGTTTTATGCATCATCCAGATTTCAAGTCCCTGCCATTCGAGAGTGAATCTGCTTTCCTTCTCTGGTGCGTGACCTGAGAAGGGCTCTGAGTCGCTGCAGGGGACTTGGGCTCCCTTAGCTCGCAGAGGGGAAGAAGCGCCCGCCTGGCGCTTTCACTCTGGGTTTCCTTCTTTGTGGTCTTTCTCCGAGTCAGGTGTGAAGAACCCCAGAGCTGACTGTAGGCGCCTCTCACAGAGGTTTGAATTGCAGTTACACTGGCTGTTGTGTCCTTTTAGAGCCCTCGAGAAAGAAAAGAGGGACCCTAAGTGTGAAAGAGCCAATTTCCACGAATATGAACATGAGCTGTGTTCTGTATTCTCCTCATGGATGTGGTTAATGAGGGTATCCTCTTTTCTAAGAAAACTTAGAAAACCTCTCATGTCGAGGCTCTGCACATTGCGTCCCTAGGATCTTGCTTCTGCGGATGCCTGTCCTGCGGGGCTAAGCGCTGGCTTTGAAGTCTCGGCCCAGCATGGCCTCGTGTGGACGCTGACTGGAACTGCACTTTGTCTTCAGGTCCAGCCCTGCTGGGAAGCCTCCACCACTTGGGTTTAAGGAAGAGCTTGACCGTGGATCAGGGCACCATGAAGGTGGAGTTACTGCCCGCTCTGACCGACAATTACATGTACCTGCTCATTGATGAGGACACCAAGGAGGCGGCCATTGTGGATCCGGTGCAGCCCCAGAAGGTGGGAGGCCAGGCCCAGTGCCCCTTTTCCATCTCCTGATGAGTTTGATAACCCAGGGCCCTTGCAACCTGGCCAAAGCTAAACAGAAATTAACCCATTTGGTTTTTGAAAAAGGAACTAGTGTCCCGCCACTCAGTTATCAGGGCAAAGGAACAGTGAGGGGCTGGAGGCCACCAAAGGCTTTGGTGTGGAGAGGAAGGGCTCCTGTGTGCAGAGAACCTGGGCAGGAGAGGCAGCGGCCCTTCCAGCGCCACCACCTCCTCCAGGCTTTGTGCACCTTGGCACTGCCTTCAGGGGGTGGTCTTGGCTGGAGGGGCTTGGAGAGGTCGTGCCCCACGGATCACAAAAGAAAAGGCCTCCTTGTCGCCCTGCCCTCCTGGAGTCTGGGCGGGTGGGCCAGCTCCCTGGGCACCCCTGCCCGCAGGCTGATGCATGGGCCTGGGCCGGGGCATGACCAGCCTGTGAGCTGCCGCCTGTTTGGTTGCAGGTGGTGGAAACGGCGAGGAAGCACGGCGTGAAGCTGACCACAGTGCTCACCACCCACCACCACTGGTGAGTGCTCCGGGGCCCAGCCTCCTCTGTGCCAGCAGGGCCCCTGGGGCTCGCAGCTGTGCTGCACATGCCCCGAGGAGGAGCGTCCACCGGGTGGGCTGGCCGGGGTGTGCAGGTTCCTGGGGGACCCCCGGGGGGGCCTGGCAGCCTTTTTCCCCTCTGTGACTGTGAGCTGCAGGTCAGCCCCAGCGGGCCTCTGACGGGACTTCCAGGCACCTGCCTCTGCGCTGCTGCCCCGAGTCCCTCAGGCCTGGTGACTCGGGGGCCCTGAGGGCAGAGGCTCACGCCAGGGTCCTGGGGCCGTGAGTGGGCCTCTAGCAACATCTTTGCAAGCTCTTGAGCTTGTGTGGTGGGAAGCTGGCCTCAATATTGGAGAGTAAACTGGTCTAGACGTTAGTGTTTTTGAAAATCAAGCTGTCATTTTTGAAGAGTTTGTGATTTTTTAGATACTTGAAAGCTAAAGGATGGAAAAAGCTCTGATGTTTGGGTCTTAGGCCTAGAAGTGCCTGCCCAGGGCCCTGTTGAAACTTTTGAGGCTCTTCAAAGCTAGGAAAAAAATCTTTACTTGGCTCTGAATATTCTTTTCCAAATAACTGCCCAAGGGCAGCGAGCGTCTTTGAACCTGCTCCTGTGGCGCTTGGCCGAGCTCGGGGCGTGTCCCAGGGTAAAGGGAGGCCTTCCAACATCTGTGGGAGTGTCGTGTGGACGCGGTTGGCCAGAGTCTGTTAAATGTTGGAGACTTGTTGGTTGATGTAACTGCAGACCTTTGGGGTGGCTCAGCCTCCGGGGCCTCAGGCATTACTTCCTGATTTAGGGGCTCAGGCCTGCGGTGGCTCCTGGGTGCCCTGTGGCTGCTCTTGGGATCTCTGCCCGGTGTGGCCTCTGTGGGCTGCGGGGCCTCCGCCTCCCGACTTCTCCCAGTGTGACTTTCTTGCACTGAGAAACCCCTGCGTCACACGTGGCTTTTCCCACATTGGGGTGCCTTACAAACTAAACCAGGACCCAAACTGAGCTGCAGGGTGTGGCCCGTGCCACCTTGCCACTTACAGGTGGCGTTTCCCAGGTCAGCACTGAGTGTGCTTCACGGTTGGCTCGGCCTGCGTGTATCAGCCCCACAAGGAGGGCCGAGGGCGGCCTGCTCTTATCTCAGAGCCCCGCTGTTGCCGGGCCTGTGGGTGAGTGTGTAGTGAGGAGCAGGTGTGCCCTGGTGATTGGAAAGCCCCCGCCTCAGCCTGGAAAGGCTAATCTTCAGGCGCAGGACACCCCAGCCCTGCCCTGCATTCAGGGCCCCACAGGGCTTGTCCTGGTGTGTTTCTCCCCCAGCAAGCCCGTGGCATGGAGCTCTTCTCTTGAACTGGGCAGTGTAGGGAGCTCCTGTGTGCGTGTCCAGGGGGCGCCTTGCTGCTGGCTGCACCATTGAGCCTCCTGGGGAGGTCGTTCTGAACTGGCCTGTCCCTTGGTGACACCGCCCCTGGCAGCTGGGTGGTGGTGGTTTAGGTCTGCTCAGAGTGGGCCCATCTGGGCTGTGAATCAGAGTCACCTGACGGCTTTTCAAACAGGGCGTGCCCCAGGCCCAGGGCATCAGGGTGCCCAGGGCATCAGCGCGCGTGGCTGGGGGTCAGGCCTCGCTGTTCCCAGACCCCAGGTGACTCTGGTGTGCCTGAAGCCTGGGAGCCGGGAGCACAGGAGTCATTCAGGGCATGCAGTTTGCTCCATCTGCTCCAGAAGCTTCAGCAGCAGCACGGCGGGGCATGGCAGGGCCCTCTCATGGGGACGGGGTGTCTGAGAACGTTCTTCTCAGCAGAACCAAATGATGGACAAGAACAGGAAGATGCTTTTCTGCTTCAGAGAAACATAACTGGGCAAAATAAAAACTCCATTTGGTCACGGCGTGGAAGTGGGCACACCCCCTGTGTATCAGCAGCAGCCCCAGCTCCCCCTTTCTGACCTCCAGGGACCACGCTGGCGGGAACGAGAAGCTGGTCAAGCTGGAACCTGGGTTGAAGGTGTACGGGGGTGATGACCGGATTGGGGCCCTGACTCACAAGGTCACACACCTGTCCACACTGCAGGTGAGGAGGGACCGACAGCAGGGCTCAGGTGTGGTCCTGCTGGGCTCCAGGCCCGGTGCCCGCTGCCTCCTGGCGGTCCCCTGGCTCGCCCCTGGGACCCAGAGGGGCACTGAGGGCTCAGCTGTGGAGACAGCCCAGCCTGCACACAGGCGGACGCGCTCCAGGGCCTGCCTGGCCTGCACAGTCCCTCTGCCGAGAGTCTGGCGCGCAGGTCAGTGTGCAGATGGTGACTGGCCGAGGGAGAAGCCAGAGGTGTGGCTTTGAGGTGCCTGGTGGTTCAGTCGCTCAGTCGTGTCCGACTCTTTGTGACCCCATTGACTGTGGCCCACCAGGCTCCTCTGTCCATGGACTTCTCCAGGCAAGAATACCAGAGTGGGTTGCCATTTCCTCCTCCAGGGGATCTTCCCGACCCAGGGATCGAACCCGGGTCTCCTGCCTCACAGGCAGATTCCTTACTGACTGAGCCACCAGGGAAGCCCTTGAGACGCCCGGGGACACGGAAATACAGACTCTATGGAATCCTCTTTCACATCAGGGGTGGATTTCTCGGGAGGGGACCACAGTGAGGTTATATGGGAGGGTGGCCTTGGCTCAGGAGAGGCAGCTGGGGCGTCTGGGCAGCGTGTCAGGACGTGTGTGGGCAGCAGCTGCCACACAGTGGACCTGTTAGCACTTGGTGACCCAGGTAGAGGGCACACAGAAACATCAGTTCAGTTTCGGGTAGGTTAGAACGTTTCTGAGGTAAAGACTGGGGCTGGGGTGGAGGTGGATAAGGGAACAATAGGCCAAGCAACTAAGAGAAAACCTTCTTCCCCACAAGACGCCTGGTGCAGACTTGGCCTGGCTTTGAGGAAACAACAGGATCAGCCCTCTGGTTGGGCACACCAGCAAGCACCGGCTCACGGGGGTCCCTGCACCTCCAGGCCTGGGTCCCGTGGTCACCAGCAAGTCCCACCCTCACGGGGTGGAGCCGCGGCTGGGGAAGCCCCATCGCCCTTGATGGCAGCTCACGCCGGGGGGCTGGCGGGGTCTGGGAGAACCTGTGGGCCTGCAGACAGGCCCCCACACGCAGGGACACAGGCTGGTGTGCACTCTGTTTCAGGTGGGGTCTCTCCATGTCAAGTGCCTGTCGACGCCGTGTCACACTTCCGGACACATCTGTTACTTTGTGACCAAGCCCAACAGTCCCGAGCCGCCCGCTGTGTTCACAGGTGAGTGTAGAGTGCTCAGGTGTGAGCTGCGGAGCCTGGCATTTTTTGTAAACCTCTGGGCAGAGCAGAGAGCGTGTCCTGCCAGGCAGACTGTGCTGGGCCCTGTGTGGACCCCAGCGCTCGGGGTAGAGCCTGGGCCTCGGCACAAACACACCCAGGGGCCAGGCAGCCCTGGTGGGCACTGGGCAGAGTGTCCCCTCCAGGCTGGGCTTCAGTCCCATCTGCAGGGCCCCTGGGAGCTGTGGTCCTGTATGAGGGGTCCCTGGAGGTCCAGGCGGGGCCGGTGAGATTGTGGGCGTTTGGCAGGATGGTGCTGGCTGTCAGAATTTAGGGATCACAAGATGGCCTGGCCTGGGAGGGGCTGCTGGGCAGGTGGGGAAAAACTTGGGTTTGGCGGGTGGTCTGAGAGCCAGGGCTGATAGGAATGGGCAGTGAGGGGAGCAGCCGGGCTTGCGTCTGAGCAGCTGCTTGGGGCCCGGTGGGGCCAGTCAGTGCGGCGGGAGGTTAAAGGTGTGGAGAGGGTGGCACCCAGACTCGGGGGGGCCCTGGGCCCTGTCGGGTGGGGGGCAGGTCTGGGGCTGTGGCTGGGTCAGCGCAGGGGGCAGTGAGGAGCCTGGCTGTGGAGCTGAGCAGCGGCCCTAATGGGGGCGTGCGCGGCCAGCAGCCCTCCAGCTGCACGCTGTCCTGCCTCGCAGGTGACACCTTGTTTGTGGCCGGCTGCGGGAAGTTCTATGAAGGGACAGCGGATGAGATGTACAAAGCCCTGCTCGAGGTCCTGGGCCGGCTCCCTGCAGACACGGTAGGCAGGGTCCTGTCTGCTCGCCAGTGGCAGCAAGACCCTCACCTCTTGCTGAGCCCTCGGGCCAGCTCCCTACCCGGGGTCTCTCAAGCCTTCCTGCATTGGGAGGAGTGGGACAGTAGAAGCATTGCTTCTGGAAGCATATTTTTTTCCTTGAATGTACTTTTTATTGTCATTTAACATACACACCTGCAATGCAGGAGATGTGGGTTCAGTCCTTGGGTTGGGAAAATCCCATGGAGATGGAATGGCTTACCCACTCCAGAATCCTTGCCTGAAGAATCCTATGGACAGAGGAGCCTGGCGGGCTGCAGTCCATGGGGTCGCAAAGGGTCAGACACGACTGAGCGACTAACACACAGGCACGACACACACAGGACGTGCGCTTACCTTGAGGGACGTCTCGCGGGTGCTGCCCCCAGACGGGCCCAGGCCCCTCACGCCACCTCTGAGGGGCTGGAGGGTGGGTTCACAAGTCTCCTCAGAGCTGGCGGGTTTGGCTCTGTCCTCAGAGAGTGTACTGTGGCCATGAATACACCATCAACAACCTGAAGTTTGCTCGCCACGTGGAGCCCAACAACACTGCCGTCCGGGAGAAACTGGCCTGGGCCAAGGTGAGCGGGCTGCAGGCGGAGGGTCCTGTGGGCTGGGTGCCGTGAGGCCGCTTCCCGGGAGCACAGCGCTCGCAGTATTGGCTCCAGAGCAGGTGGAAAGGGCTCCCTGGGACAGCAGGCAGCAGCAGACCAGGTGGGTTCCAGCCCAACGTGGAGCCAGAGCCTGGGCTGTCTCCCTGAGATCCTTTCTGACTCAAGGGTCTGGGCTGGGCCTGGGATCCTTATCAGCCAGCAGCCAGGGGAGGCCGCAGCAGCAGGTGCCGGCCCCTGTCCGCTCGGGGAAAGCACCTTGGAGGCTGCTTGTCTGAAAGGCATTATTTCTGCCTTGGCCCCCAGCGTGCCCCGTGGCTCGTCCCACGGTCGCGTGTTGTCCTGCAGGCATTTTCTGTAATTCTCAGATGAAAGGTCTCGTACACATTGTCAGATGTGTTCCGAAACAGTTCATGTGTATGGATTTTATTGGAAATGATTATCGAGTCTTTAGAAATATTGATTTTTGTATTTTGATCTTGTGTCCTTGTGACTTTGCTTGCCTCAGTCTAGCATCTTTTTCCTAGATTCCTTAGCACACAGTCATGCCATCAACATTAAGATAGTGTTGTTTCTTCTTTTCCAATATATTTCATTATTATTTTGCCTTATTGCACTGGCTAAGCTCTCTTGGACAATGTTAAGTAGACATGGTGAGAGTGGACACCTTTGGCTCGTTCCCAGTCTTAGGGGGAAAGATTCAGTTTCACCATGAAGCTAATTGCTTTAGTTGTGAGTTCTTTTAAAGTATGTTTATCAAGTTGAAGTTCACATACATCCCTGGTTTTCTGAGAGCTTTGTCATGAGTAGACGTTGAATTTTGTCAAATGATTGTTCTTCATCTATTATGTAATCATGTATTTTTTTTCTCCCTTACTCTTATTAATGTGGAGAAGTGTATCAGTTGGTTTCAAATGCTACACCAACCTTGCTTTACTGGACAAACCTTAGTCATGGTGGTGTCTATTTTTGTGTCTGTGTTCTTAAGAGATGTTGGTCCGTAGTTCTATTTTTTTGTCGTGTCTTTGGTCTTAATGTGAGGGTGGCGCTGGCCACAAAAAAGAAGAGTTGGCAGCGCCTCCTGCTGTTTACTGAGTGTTTCTGCGGTTGTTATTATTTCTTCTTTAGTGTTTGTTAGGATTGACTAATGAAGTCTTCTGGACACTGAATTCTTTTTTGTGGAAGGATTTTTTTGTTACGAATTGATGTTTTTAATTTGTGTAGGGCTGTCAGATTTTCTTCTGGGCTATCTTTTCTTGAGTCAGTTTTGTTAGCAACTAGTATCTTTCAAGGAATTTCATCAAGGTTTTCAAACTTACTGACAGTTTTTAGTTTCCCTTTTTATTTTCAAGCTTGTTGAAGTTTAGTTCACATGTAAGAAATTGCATCCGTTTAAAATGAACTGAGTGAATTTTGACAGATTAAATGACTCCCCCTATGTTTAAGACCTAGAACATCTCCACCCCCAAAGCTTCCTGTCTCGTTTTCTCTGCCTTGCTCCAGGATGTCATTAGAACTTAGTTTACGTTTTCTAGAATTTCATATAAGTAAACTATACAGTGTACTCATATCTTTTTTTTTTTTTTTTACCAAGCAGAATAATTTTGAGATTCACTCATGTTGCTGCCTGTATCAGTTCATTCCTTTTCATTGCTGAGTGGTTTTCCTTTGTTCGACCATACCACAGTTTGCTTATCCATCACCCGTCAGTAGACATTTTCTGGTTACTGGCTGTTGTGAGTAGAGTTGCTGTGAACGTCTCTGTGCAGGTCTTTGTGTGACACGTGGTTGTGTTGTTTTTTATCCCCACCAGTGAAACAGGAGCACTCTGGGTGCTCCACATGTGTCGATCTTCTCATTTTAGCCATCTTCATGGGCAGGCAGTAGTGTTTCATTGTGGCTTTAATTTGCATTTAATCTAATAAATTTAACAATTTATTATAATAATTTAATAACTTTAATAATTTGCATTTAATTTAATAAATTTAATTTAATTTCCTTAGTGCATAATAATTTTGACCATCTTTCCATGTGCTTATTGGTCATTTTGTTTAGTGTTTATTGAGATTTTCTCCCCATTTAAAAAACTTGATTGTCTTCTTGTTGAATAATAGTTTTTTTTTTTTAAGTTTATTCTAGATACAAGTTATTTTTCAGATACATGTATTGTGAAGTTTCTCATTCTGTGACTTGCCTTTAATTTTATCAACACTGTCTTTTCCAGAGCAAGCAAATTTTTTTACATTAAATTTTGATGATGTACAGCGTGTTTTCTTTTGTAGTTCATACTTTTTATCTCCCATCTAAGAAAGCTTTGCTTTGCCAAGGTCAAAAAAAAAAAATCTCCTGTTTTATTTTGGAAGCTTTATAGTTTTAACTTTTAGATCAGTATGACCTAATCCACCCCCTCCAATATCTGCTAGATCTGTAGTGATCCTCCCCTCTTTTATGTGGCTGTACTGGGTCTTAGTTGCTGCTGGAGGGATCTTTCATTGCAGCATGTGGGATCTAGTTCCCTGACCAAGGATCAAACCCAGGCCCCCCGCATTGAGAGTATGGACTCAGCCCCTGGACCACCAGGGAAGCCCCTGAAGGCGTCCTGATGCCACTGCTCACAGTGTGGGTGGGAGTGGGACCCTTGGGAATGAGGGCTCCTGATGGTCAGGAAGCCTGAGCACAGCTGTTGACAGCGGCTGTCCACTCCTGGGCCCTGTGGCCCTCAGGGTGAGCCCAGCAGTAGAAGGGCAGGGGCTGCGGGGCGGGTGGAGACCCTCAGCTATTAACTCTGACCTTCTTCCTGTAGGCGTCTCTATAGCAGTGAACAGTTGGCCAGACGTCCCGTCTGCATCTTCTCTCCATCTGCCCTGGTCAGTGTTGATCAGGAGCGAGGGCGTCCTGAGTGGAGGTGGCGAGCTGTCTGAGCACCCTGTGATGACAGCCACCCTCTTGGGGGGTGTCACCCCAGGGAGGGTTCCTGGGAACTGGCTGCCCCACCGTTCTTGGCAGTGAGGTGCTCACGAACCACGTGCTGTCCTTGGGGTGGGGCTGTGCTTTCTGTTTCCTGGCTTTTTGCTGGTTGTGACTTCCGTCATATAAAACATAAGCTTTGTATTAATGACAGAAAGCCCCCTGTCCCCCTGCACCTCTGGGTCGTGGTGGGTCGTGGTGGCGGCCGGAGCGCTCGTGCCCCTCTCCACGGGCAGGGAAGGGCCTGTGTTCACGCTGACCGTGTGCTCACTGGATCTTCTCAGGTGGACGACGTGTGAAGGCTTGCTCAGCTGTCCCCTTTAGAAGCTTCCGCACTAAAGCAACCCGCTTGTCTTGCAGGAGAAGTACAGCATCGGGGAGCCCACGGTGCCATCCACCATCGCCGAGGAGTTCACCTACAACCCATTCATGCGAGTGAGGTGAGGGCGCGGGCGTCCCTGCTGCGCAGCACGCCGGGCAGGGTCCACGCCCCCGACTCTCCTTAGAGGGCGGCCAGTGAAGCAGATGCTATTTCTTAAAGTGAGCACTGTTCTTGGTGCCCTGGAGAGGGTGTGGGTCCTTTCTGACCCTGGGTCGTGATTGGGAGGTGATGAGACTTGTGCCTGGGGTGCCTCCACGTGCTGGGCGGTGCCGGACGCCAGTGTGGAGCGGGCGTCACTGGGTCACAGCGGGGCTGGCTCGGCCAGCGCATTTCCCGCAGAGGCGAACGCCCAGGCTGTCCACTGGCTGCCGCCGCCTGCAGGCCCTCTTCTCCCCTGGCGCCTCTGGGAGGGGCGGTGGGGCCGTGGGTCTGGGTGCAGCCTGCAGCCTGGCGCTTGGCTTCGCAGGGAGAAGACGGTGCAGCAGCACGCGGGCGAGACGGAGCCTGTGGCCACCATGAGGGCCATCCGCAAAGAGAAGGACCAGTTCAAGATGCCGCGGGACTAGCGGCTGCGGGGCCTCCCGGGCACTCAGTTGTGCCGGCTGACTCTCCGGCCAGGACTGCAGGAAGTTCTGCCTCCGTTTAATTTTAAATTAATTGCAGAGCGCTTTGCTTGTGTTATCAAATGTTCTAATGCATATTTATAAGAGAAATTTAGAAAGTGTTTATTCCCGGGAGCTCTGCTTGCAGACCGCGTGTTGTCGCCGACCTTTTCATGGGCGCCCCTACAGTTGCCGTGTGAAGCCCCCACACGACACCGCAGGAGGAGCTACCCCCACTGGCCCCGGCCAAGCCAGCACGCCCTGGTTGGGTTCCCAGAACAAGGCCCCCATTGGGGTGGGTACTCCCCCTTTTCCTGCCCCTGCAAACGGACACCTGGCATCACCACCCCCTCCCTGCCCCTCCCCAGTACCTCTAGAGGAAGCCTCCTCTCGCGGCTCGTGTCCAGTGTCGTGTGTGTGCTGACGTGCAGTGGGATCCCAGGCCAGGTGCAGCATGGGGCGGGGTCTGGGCGCTGTCCCTGTGAAGGCCGCCCGTCCTGGGACATCACCTGCTGCGGTGATGCCCCCCTTGACGTCTCCTCCAAATGGGTCACGGCACAGCGTGGTTGTCGCCGTCTCCCTGGATCCCTCAGGTCCTGTCCTGGCCGAGCGGGCCCGCGTCACCCCACAGCCGCCTGTGTGGGCTCCTCTCCAACCACAATGCTTTCTCTGTGGAGCCCGAGCTCCCTGGAGACCTGGAGGGAGTTTGCATGGGCCCTCCTGGCGCTCCCCATGGTTTTATACCAGCAACTGGACATGCGGGTGCAGGAACCTCAGGACGTGGGAGTCGCAGCCGTCCCTCCAGGCGGCTGGTGTTGGCAGCCCCTCCCAGGGATGCTGAGCTCCGCCAGCAGCACAGCGATCGCACGAGGGTGAGCGCTTCTCCCCAGAACCTGCTGCCAGAGGCCCCTGTCCCTCAGCACGCTGGGCCCACGTCTCTCATCTATAGAAACGTGAGGAGGAACACGCACACCATCCTGCCCCCCTCCTCGTCCTCCAAGAGCCCGGGGCACTCAGCAGGGAGCGCTTCTCTTTGCACACTTGCGATGGTGCTGCCTCCAAGCAGTGGGGCGCGTCCTCACTCTGCCGCGCTGGTGCCCCGTGGCCACAGGCCCTGGCGGCGGCTGAGCTGGGGACGCGGGGCTTCCTTCTCAGCACCTCCGCTGCGCTCGGGGCGCCTGCCCCACGTGCCGGACACCCTCGTCCTCGCTGGACTGGGGCCACAGAAGGTGCCTGGCTCCTGACCACCTTCCACAGCTCACTGGCCACTGGGATTTCCTTCCTGGGGCCGCGTCTGCTCCTGGGTTTCTTCACTGGTTGCTACCAAGTCTTTGTTACTAATCACTGGGAATCCTTTATTTCACGTTGCATATTTTATGATTTCTTTGTTTCTGTGTTTGCAGTCTTCTAGTTTGATGCTGGTCTCACCGTCTGGTGTCTGTTAAAGGAATTCTTGATGTTGTCGAATGTATATTTTTTACTTCATGAAAAATGGTTTTGTGTTTAGCAGCCTGTTTAGCAACTCTTTGCCACCTCTGATGCCGCCCTGTAATCTGACCCAGTGGCTTCCGGTTTGTGGTTTTTGTTGCCGAGCTGTTTGTGCTGGTGTCTGAGGGATTGACGCCTCACGTCCCAGCCCCTCTGCACCACCCGCCGCCCTAGCGAGCCGGCACCCAAGGGTCCAGCCTGCTCTGCGGCCCTCCATCCCGTCCATCTGTCTGTCCGTCTGTCTGTCTGTCTGCTGACGCTGCCTCACAGTCCCCATACGGTTCTTCAACCCCAAGATTGCGGCCCAGCCTCATCCGTCAGGAGAGTCCTGGCTCTTTGCTCTTCTGTGTAAAGACCAGGGTGTTCGTTGTCCGGCATCTGGGATGGCATGATGTCGACTCACTAGGCTGGGAAGAAGTGACTTTTTGTGATCTGAAGTGTTTCCGATTATGAGGACGCTGCTCATCCATCCGTGTGGGGCTCTAGAGCCGTGCGTGCTGTGCGCAGGGCACAGGTCAAGTCTGACATGTCTCCAGCGTGTGGGGCGTCCTAATGCCAGGAGCCGGGCCATCATGCAGGAGTTGGGTGGAGAGGCTGGGGCCGGGCGTGAGGGGTGGGTCGAGCAGGGCGGGCCGGCTGTGTTGCCGGGGGATCTCCGGGCCCTGGAGGGCCGGCAGCAGGGCTGGGGGCTGCTGGCGCGTCTGCCCGGCCCAGCACGCGCTCCTCAGGCCAGGCAGCTTCCAGCGCCCAGTCACATGCTCCCGGGCGAGGCCCCGCTTCCTTGGCACGTTCTCTTCTCTGGGTCTAGAGATGAGAAGGGAGCCTGGAAGCCACCTCACTGCTGGGGGAGTCTGTAGAGAAGGAGACGCTAGTCTGAGCCTGGTGCATTCTGTTGTGGGAATTTTAAAAACAGTGATCCTGTTTTTTAATGGTGAGAAGAGCTGTTGCCTCCAGCTGCTTTTGGTAGCTTACTTCCTTTCCTACATTTTCAAATCCGGCCTGTTGTGTTCTCTCGTCTCTGCTGTGGCGTTTGTCTTCCCTGCTCCTTCCAAGCAGAGCCCGTTGCTGTCTGTCCTCTGGCTTTGGGGTCCTGCTTCCTAGCTCCTCAGGGGTCTCTGATTCTTCCTCCTGAGAAAAAAAGGAGAGGCTTTCCTGGACCACCCACTTCTAGGGACATTGGTTCTTAGTTGGGGCAGCAGAGAGTCCTGGGGAAGAACTGGATCTTAGATATGGGAGTGAGCCTGGCCTGGGTGCTGTGGATCCAGAAAGGAAGGCTGATTCTACAGCCATGCTGCCCCCAGAGTACATGCGCCTGTCCCACGCTGCCCCCAGGGTAGGTGCGCTGTCCCATGCTTTCCCAGAGTACACGCACCTGTCCCACGCTGCCCCCAGGGTACGCATATCTGTTTTTCTCTGGCTCTTGCAGCTCAGAGTCATCTTATTCTTGGTCAGCATATTTTCTTAAGCCAGAATCTTGACTTCTTAAGGTCCCAATAATCTCTCTCTCTTTTCTCTGATTTCTGTTCTAATCTTCTATTGAAGAAATGAGTATGTCATGTCTACTTTAAATGGGCAAAACTGAAAGGGAAAATGGGTAATTTAGCAATAATGGAGATTCTTTAATAGTCCAGTTGATAACAGGACGCTATCACTCAATCAAACCTACTTACAGAACATTCCTCCAACATTTCCAGGTGCTCATGGAACATTGTCCAGGACAAATGATATCTTCAACCCACAGATGACAATGAATTCTAAAGAACATACTTTGTATAATTCCAAACTCCAGTTACATTAGATAGCTACAACACAGTGAAGTCTGGAAAAACCCAGATGTTTGGAAGTTAACACATCGAACTACTGTGTGCATCAACCAGAAGGGAAATGAACACAAAATGTGTGGGACGCAGCTAAGCAGTGTAACAGAAGAAGGCCTCAAAAAACCCGGGCTCCTGCCTTAAAACACAAAAGGAGAGAAAACAAAACCCAAAGGAAGCGAAAATAATGATTAGCAAGGAGTCAGTGCAACAGAAAACAGTGGTTTTTCGCTGCCCAACAAAATATTTACACACGAATTACCAAAATGATGATTTTTGAAAAGGGGCACATCCTATCAATCCCAAAGAAATGGCCAGAACTTGCAAAGGAACGCTAGGGGAGCGGTGCCAACAAATTAGATGAAATGGACACATTCCTTCAGTTGATTCAACAGAAGTCTTAAGGCTTCATGCAAAAGAAAGCTCAGGGCCATACGGCTTCACCAGTGCATTCCGCTAGTAATGCTAATAGTCACTCACAAACTCTTCCAGAAAACACAGGAGGGAACACTTCCCAATTCACTCTACAAGGCCATTATCCCAACAAAACCAGAGATCAATGTCCCTCGTGAACACAGGTGTAAAGTCTTTAAAACGTTAGCAATCCGAATACAGTGACATTCCACAGCACAGACAGGTGGGATTTATAACTGGAACACAAGGTTGACTGAACATCTAAAATAATAATAAACCACGGTCATAGAACAAAGGACAAAATCATCTCAATGGATGCGGGAAACCGTGACAAAATCCCATACCCGTTTGTGGTTTAAAAAAAAAAAAAGTCAACAAACCTGGAATTGAAGGGAGCCTCTTGGAATTGATAAAGGACATCTGTTTAATCTCCAAATGCTGCTGTATCAAGCCATGACAACTCAGTTGTTTGAAGTGGCACAGATATATCACCTGCCAACTGAGAGGTCGGAAGTCTGTCAGGAGTCTCACTGGACTGTCAGCAGAGCTGCTTCCCTCTGCTCCAAAGGGAGACTCTGTTTTCTTGCCCTTCCCTGCTGTGCGAGGCACCTGAGTCCCTAGCTCCTGACCCCCCTCCTCCATCTTCAGAGGTGAGCAGCTGGGGGCCAAGTCCTCTCATGGCCTGGAATTATAGTGGGGCCACCTGGAAATCCATGTTCGTTTCACCGTCTCCAGGTCAGTTGATCAGCAGCCTCAGTTCCACTCTGCCACGTGACCCGACATATTCATGATTCCAGGGATAAGGACACGTGCAACGGTGGCTGGCAGCGTTATTCTGCCTGCGACACTGTGGATCAGAGACGTAAGCCAGCGTCGTAATTCACGGTTAGCGATGGAATGCTTCTCACTGAAGTCAGGAACACAGCAAGGATCTCTGCTCTTGCCACAGAAGGCAGTGCACACACTGAAAAGGAGGAAGCGAGAATGTCCTTATTCACAGATGGTGTGATATTACATAGGGCTTCCCTGGTGGCTCAGCTGGTAAAGAATCCACCTGCACTGCGGGAGACCTGGGTTCGATCCCTGGGTTGGGAAGATCCCCTGGAGAAGGGAATGGCTACCCGCTCCAGTATTCTGGCCTGCAATAGTCTGTATAGTCCATGAGGTTGCAAACAGTTGGACACGACTGAGCAATGGCTTATCCTAGAGAATCCAGCTACACACACCTGGGACTAATTAGGAAGGTCCTGGGAAACACGATCACCAAGAGAAACCTGCTGTATTTGTACATACTGAAAACAATCTGAAAAGGAAATTAAAAGAGCTGCACTCAGGGGCTTCCCTGGTGGTCCAGTGGCTAAGACGACACGCTCCCGATTCAGGCCCAGGTCTGATCCCTGGGCAAGGAAATGGCTCACACGCTGCAATTAAAGATCCTGCACGTCACTACTAAAGACCTCAGACACTACAGCTGAGGCCTGGCACAGCCACATACATACATACATGTATGTATATTTTAAGAAGGAAAAAACCGGCTCCATTCATATAGCATCAAAACTCATAAAGTACTTAGAAATTATCAAAAGTAGTACAAGATTTATATACTGCAAACTACCAGAAAAAAAAAAAAAACTGCTAAGAGAAAGAAAATGTAAGTAAATAGATTCTATATTCCTTAAAGATTTTTGTGATCTTGGGTTAGGCAAAGAGTTTAGACACCACATCAAAATCATAAGCCATGAAAGAAAAAAACTGATACACTGGAATTCATTAAAATAAACTCTCTTACTTCAAAAGACAACAGCAAAAAAAAGTGGCAAGCCACAAACATAAAAATATCTGCAAATGTTATCCTTGACAATCCATAAAGTCCTATCTATAATGTTCAGCGTAACAACTCAGTAAGGAGACAGTTTAAAAATGGATGAAAGTCTTGAATAGACACTGTGCTAAAGAAGATACAAGAATGCCAATAAACACATGAAAAGGTGCCCAGTATCAATCGTCAGAGAAACACAGAAGGGCTCAAAACCAAAAGAGAACAAAGCCGACTGTACCAAATAGCGGTGAGGATGTGGGACCAGACTCTCACAGTCTGTAGAATTACGCAGTCGTTTTGGAAAACATTTTTTAAAAACAAAATACTATGTGAACCAGTAACTCCACTGCTAAGAATCTACCCAACAGGAGTGAAACCTGTGTCCACACAAAGGCTCACGGCAACGTTATACATAATAACCCCAGAGACACCAACCAGATGTCTATCATCTGATGTATGAGTAAACAGACATTATTCAGTCACAAGGAGGAATGAAGTTCCGATGCCCGCTTTGTGGACGAACCGTGAAAGCGTGCTTGGCGAGACAGGCAAGTCACAAAGGGCGCCTGCTGTGCGGGGCGCTCTAACACCGCAGCGCCTGCACAGTGGCACACGCTTGCTGAGAGTCTCCGAGTTGTACTGTGTGCTGACGGGTGGATTTCATGGTGTGAGAATTGTGTATCAGTAAAGCTGTTTTATTTAACTGATATGCAGAGTACATCAGGAGAAACACTGGGCTGGAGGAAGCATAAGCTGGAATCAAGATTGCCGGGAGAAATATGAAGAACCTCAGATATGCAGATGACACCACCCTTATGGCAGAAAGTGAAGAGGAACTAAAAAGCCTCTTGATGAAAGTGAAAGAGGAGAGTAAAAAAGTTGGCTTAAAGCTCAACATTCAGAATACGAAGATCATGGCATCTGGTCCCATCACTTCATGGCAAATAGATGGGGAAACAGTGGCAAGTGTCAGACTTTATTTTTTTGGGCTCCAAAATCACTGCAGATGGTGATTACAGCCATGAAATTAAAAGACACTTACTCCTTGGAAGGAAAGTTATGACCAACCTAGATAGCATATTGAAAAGCAGAGAGATTGTTTTGCCAACAAAGGTCCATCTAGTCAAGGCTATGGTTTTTCCAGTGGTCATGTATGGATGTGAGAGTTGGACTGTGAAGAAAGCTGAGCGCTGAAGAATTGACGCTTTTGAACTGTGGTGTTGGAGAAGACTCTTGAGAGTCCCTTGGACTGCAAGGAGATCCAACCAGTCCATCCTAAAGGAGATCAGTCATGGGTGTTCATTGGAAGGACTGATGCTGAAGCTGAAACTCCAATACTTTGGCCACCTCACGCGAAGAGTTGACTCATTGGAAAAGATCCTGATGCTGGGAGAGATTGAGGGCAGGAGGAAAAGGGGATGACAGAGGATGAGATGGCTGGATGGCATCACCGACTCGATGGACATGAGTTTGGGTGGACTCTGGGAGTTGGTGATGGACAGGGGGCCTGGTGTGCTGTGAGTCATGGGGTTGCAAAGAGTCGGACACGACTGAGGGACTGAACTGAACTGAAAGCTGTTTTAGGAAAAAAAAAAAAAACTGTTGGGTAAGGCATCAGAGTTGATACTTTATTACATTATCCCAACATACTTCTAGAAAAACATTTCAGCCTAGACAAAATGAAATGGAGGAAAAAGGGTAACACTTAATAACAGTATCAAAAGTAACAACCATCCATAGGAAAAAATTTTTTTTAATATATGCAAGATCATAACACAGAAATCTACACAAATACCAGGGAGAGAAACTGAAGAAGACCCAACTGTGCCCCGTCCACACTGGAAGGGGAGGCTCAAACTGCCCCAGGTCAAAAGTGGACAGGCAGTTGTGCACACGCGACAGGCTGCCCCCCGTGGACAAGGAGGAGGCCGGAAGCCCCTGCACACGGAGAGGGGTCTGCTCTGCCTGCAGAGTTCCGTGGGAGCCCAGATAGGGCCCGGCTACCTGGACCTGACCACAGCAAGCTGGAGCCCGAGAGGGAGGAAGAAGGGAAAGCCACTGCCGAAATCCACCAGGAAGAATGAAGCTCAAACGGCAGCTCACTCTTAGGAAGCGAGAGAGAGGGGAGGCCCCGAGACCATCGCAGAGAAAGGGCAGTGATGGGTCCCCCAGGTCTTTTAAGAGAATACGCTCAAGTCCACTGGCAGAACGGGACGTGACACCGCAAGGAGCTTGATACGTACGTCAGCCTAGATTAAAAAGCTTTTCTCCCCACAGTTTTTCCATTTAAGGAGCATCTTATGAGGCCACATGAAGATTAGAACTCTCACCAGAATGACAATGAAGAGAATGGAGAGGCAGATCAGGGTGCCAAAGACAGGCCTACTGGCCACACACGACAAGGGGCTGCATCCAGAACACAGTTTAAAACAAGTCGCACTGACAGCACCCAGGTAACTCAGCAAGAGACTAAAACGCACTTTACAGGAGGCGACAACCCTCTGGGCAGTGAGCCTCTCTGAAGCGTTGCCTGCCATCACTGGCGACTGAAGAAACGCGGGACAGCGACAGCCACTGCTTACCCGCCTTTGGGCTGAGTAGACAGGGTGGGGTGCTAGTGAGGCCCCCCTGGCCCCGGGCGGGGGGTTGTTACCTGCCAGGACGACACACCCTGGGCCCGGCAGGTCCACTCAGGACATAGAAACGCGCAGGGCCCCTCAGGGCCGCAGCCCCAAGGCAGGAGGCGGGGAGGGTCTACAACGTGGTGCCTTGTCCATGAAGACCGGAAACCAGGCTCCTCAGGGGCCCTTGGGGTCAAGTGGGAAGAGGCCAGGGCAGTAGTCGTCCTGGGTCAGGACAGGCCACCCCGGGGAGCAGGGACAGAATTAGCCCCAGGCTTCTCCCAACTCAGCGGGCTGACCACCAGCTACTGCAAGACTTGGGCAAGGCTAACCCGGCTGCCGCAGTCCCAACAAGCGTTCCCCGACACACACGCTCCCCAGGGATTTACAGGAAGTCCCACCCCAGGCCTGTGGGTGTCAGGGGACAGGCGCCGGCTGCTTGCCGGCTGGGAGCTTTTCGGTGCAGAGGCCCCAGGGCCTGACTCCTGCTGAGTCTGCACTTTCTACTGTGTAAATGCGTGTTTGCCCTGTAAACTTCTGGGTGTGGACTTTCTCCCTGCAGATCTATAATTTCTCAGAAGAGAAGCTGAGAGATGACCTGGAAAAAAGTCAAAGCTCGATAAAGGGAGGAAGACAAAGCCAGTCCTTGAGTCATGGCATGATCTGGGGAGGGGCCACGAGGCACGGGGTCTCTGGGCCCGGGGGCTCCTGCCTCACCCCCAGCCCTCCTCCTCGGCCTCACTGGGAGGCCTCCACAAGCCTAGCCTTATCCACGCATGGTTCCGCCTTTTTCAAGCCCTGATGACACAGGCCCTCCACCCCAGGGGGAGCAGAGGAAGAAGGGGTAGGCGGGCGCCGCAGCCACGGGCAGGGTCCTGGTGAAGGGGAGGGGTGGCTGGAGGCCAGCCCAGGGACGCAGCTGGGTCTGGAGGAGCCGCACCCTGCCTCCCACGTCTGACCCGGGGCTGACCTCAGGCCAGACACTGGCCCCGCCCGGCCTGCACAGTGTGGGGTGGCCGTGCCCCACGGGTACCCCAGAGGGCAGGAAGGGCCGCTACTGCGGGGGCTGGTCTCACGGCCCCAGGATGTGGCCCCCGAGGCCAGGCTACCCCCACTCTCCTCCCTGGAGAACAGGGCCGGGAAAGCAAACAGAGCTGCCAGGACCCGGCCAAGCATTCCTAGAAGAGGCTGGGGGTGGGGCACGGCCAGACAGCAGCTGACCCTGAGGTCACGGGAGAAGCGGAGGCTGGGCCAGGCCCTGGGAGCTGACCGAGGATCCCACCCAGGTGGGGAGGAACAGGCGGGGCGTGGTCAGCATTCGGGGGACTGGCAGGCCCAGCTTAACTCCCACACAGCCATCGGCTGGGCAGGGAGCCCCCAGGAGCCCCGAAGGGCCCCCACCCCCAAGCAGGGGGTGGCTGAACACTAGCCCCTCACAGGCTGCTCTGAGGGAGACCCCCGCCCAGCACTGCCTTCAGCCCCAGCTCGTGGCCAGCCCTGCAGGGGGATGGGGGCGGGGGAGCCAGGATGATGGGGATGGGCCTGCGGGCCTCAGAGCTGCACCCACCCTCCTTGCCCCTGAGGGCACGGTGGGCAGACGCCGCCCCCAGCCCGTCCCCTGTGCCACCTGCCCCACGCCCCGCTCTCAGAGCCGCCGCTGGCGCCCGGCAGGAGGGGGTTAACGGCGCTGGGGCCAGCAGCTGGGCTGGCCGGCAACACGGGTGCTGCCCCGCGGAGGGGAAATCCAGAGGGCAGGAGCAGCGGCCCAGCAGACGCCCGCTCCCGCTCGGCACGAGGGATGGCCCCAAGCAGAGGTGAGGCTCCCGCAGTCCTGCCACTCACGCAGGGGTGGCCAGCCCATGCCCCAAGCCCACTATGGTAGGGGCTGCCCCCGGGAGGGCTTCGCTCTGGGAGCCCCCGGGGGAAGCGTGGCCACTTGTCTGGGGGGTCCGCCCACCTCCTCTCCCACCCTGGGCCCAGGAGGGGGTGCGGGGGATGCAGGGCCCCGCACCACCCCAGGGCCCCGCCCAGGCCCCCCCACTCCTCAGAGGCCAGGCCAGTGCCACCCGGTCCCCTTGCGGAGCCTCGCCCACCCCAGCTGCCGTGCCCATCCTGAGACCCGGAGCACTCAGGACAGGGAGGGGCCCGGTGCGGGGGACAAGCCCAGTGCCCAGTGGAACTTTGGGGGGCCTTGAGGGGAAGCCTGGCATCCTTTGCCCAGTGATAGAACCAGTCTCCAGTGGTCAAAGGCCTGGGGCCCCATTGGCCCTCGAGGCTGGCACCCTCCTCCTCTCCCCATGCTGGCTCTGGGCTGAGTCCCTGGTACGTGCCACACACATACCAGGGAGGGAGGTGCCCCTGATTGGGGGGTCTGACTGGGGCAGTGGGCATCCAGCTCAGTGTCCAGGCCCTCAGGACAGCAAGCGCTTGCCCACCCAGGCCTGCTCCAGAAGGTTCTGTCGCTCACGCCTTCCTCCAGGCCTGCCTGGCAGCCTAGGCTGGCTCGAGTGTCCACCTTGGGGATGAGAGTGACACACGGCCTAGTGGCCAGGTCCCTGGTCCCCAGTTCCCTCTGGTCCTGCACAGTGGAAAGGGCAGCCGGTCTTGACCCGGAGGACGTCCCAGTCCTGCCCGTTGACGTGGGGCCCGCCTCTCTTGCCCACACCTTCCACTCTGGTCAGCAGGGCCTTCTCTTAACGGGTGCGTGTCGTGGTCCTGGGGTGCAGCTGAGGCCTGGAAGGTCCCGTGTCTTGCTCCGACCTGAGTCCCCGTCCTGGGCCCCTCCCCAAGCCCCTCTCCCCACAGGAGTCCCGGCCCTGGTGGTGCTGCTGGTCTCCTGGGCAGCGCTGGGTCCCCACGGCCTGGAGGGAGTGGAGCCCGTGGCGCCAGCAGACCCTGAGGGCCTGCAGTGCCCGGCGGTCTGCTCCTGTGGCCACGACGACTTCACGGACGAGCTCAGCGTCTTCTGCAGCTCCCGGAACCTCACACGGCTGCCTGGGGGCCTCCCGCCCGGCACCAGGGCGCTCTGGCTGGACGGGAACAACTTCTCCTCCATCCCTGCGGCTGCCTTCCGGAACCTCTCGGGCCTGGGCTTCCTCAACCTGCAGGGCAGCGGGCTGGCCAGCCTGGAGCCGCAGGCGCTGCTGGGCCTGCGCGGCCTGTGCCACCTGCACCTGGAGCACAATCGTCTGCATGCGCTGGCGGCGCACACCTTCCTGCACACGCCCGGCCTGGCCTCGCTCGGCCTCAGCAACAACCTGCTCAGCCGCCTGGACGAGGGCCTCTTCCGGGGCCTGGCGCACCTCTGGGACCTCAACCTGGGCTGGAACAGCCTGACTGTGCTGCCCGACACCGCGTTCCAGGGCCTGGCCGGCCTGCGGGAGCTGGTCCTGGCAGGTAACAAGCTGGCCTACCTGCAGCCTGCGCTCTTCTGCGGCCTGGGCGAGCTGCGAGAGCTGGATCTGAGCCGGAACACCCTGCGCAGCGTCAAGGCCAATGTCTTCGTCAAGCTGCCCAAGCTTCAGAAACTCTACCTGGACCACAACCTCGTGGCCGCCGTGGCCCCGGGTGCCTTCCTGGGCATGAAGGCACTGCGCTGGCTGGACCTGTCGCACAACCGCGTGGGCAGCCTCCTGGAGGACAGCTTCCCGGGGCTGCTGGGGCTACATGTCCTGCGCCTCTCACACAATGCGCTCGCTGGCCTGCGGCCCCGCACCTTCAAGGACCTGCACTTCCTGGAGGAGCTGCAGCTCGGCCACAACCGTCTGCGGCAGCTGCCCGAGGAGGCCTTCGCGGGCCTGGGCCAGCTGGAGGTGCTGGCCCTCAACGACAACCAGCTGCAGGAGCTCAGGCCCGGCGGCTTCCTGGGCCTGCTCAACCTGGCTGTGCTCAACCTCTCCAGCAACTGTCTGCGTGACCTCCCGGAGCGGGCCTTCCAGGGCCTGGCCAAGCTGCACAGCCTGCACCTGGAGGGCGGCTGCCTGGCCCGCCTGGGCCCGCTTGCCTTCGCGGGCCTGTCGGGGCTGCGCCGGCTCTTCCTCAAGGGCAACAGCATCGCAGACGTGGACGAGCGCAGCCTGGGGGGCCTGGCTGAGCTGCTCGAGCTGGACCTGACTGCCAACCAGCTCACGCACCTGCCCGGCCGGCTCTTCCAGGACCTCGGCCGCCTAGAGTACCTCCTCCTCGCCCGCAACCGGCTGTCTGCGCTGCCGGCGGACGCCCTGGGGCCCCTGCAGCGCACCTTCTGGCTGGACGTCTCCCACAACCGCCTGGAGGTGCTGCCTGCGGCAGCGCTCGCACCACTCAGCCGCCTGCGCTTCCTCAGCCTCCGAAACAACTCGCTGAGGACCTTCGCACCGCAGCCCCCTGGCCTGGAGCGCCTGTGGCTCGAGGGCAACCCCTGGGACTGCGGCTGCGCGCTGGGCGCCCTGCGGGCCTTTGCCCTGCAGCAGCCAGCCTCCGTGCCCCGCTTTGTGCAGGCCCTGGCAGAGGGTGACGACGACCGCCAGCCGCCCGTGCTGGCCTACAACAACATCACCTGCGCCAGCCCGCCCAGCCTGGCGGGCCTCGACCTGCGCGACGTTGGCGAGGCCCACTTTGCCCACTGCTGACCCAAGGCTGCCCCGGCGTCCTGACGGGCCCTCGCGACCCCGGGGGGACACAGTTCGGGACCTGCGAGCCCCAGCCTGCTCCCTGAGAGCCTGTTCATGAGGGTCAGGGACACGGCCTCCCTAGCTGTCATCAATTAAAGCAACCAAATAAACGGGGCCACGTGTGAGGGCAGGGCTACAGCTCAGTGCGGGTGGGGTGCTAGCCAGCGCCCCTTTGGCTGCCGCGGCCCCATGGCCTGCCCTGCGCCCAGCCTCCCTTCTCATCTGTGAATCCCCAGGTCACCCCTCTGGGAGTGGTGGGCCTTCACTCGGGTCCTCCGGGAGCCTCACGCGTCAGCCCCTCACCAGCAGCGTCCTCAGAGGCAGCTTGGTCCTGGGAAGAGGGGGGTGGAGGGGGTGCGACCATCCCTCTCTGGGTCCCTGTGCTCCCAGCCAGACCCCTCACCCCCAAAGGAAGCCCCCCAGGGCGTACTCGTCACCACTCCCCCCCATGGAAGCGGGGGCCCAGGGCTGGCCCCCTGGCCTGGACACACCCCTGGCAGAGCACCCAGACTCTTCCCCGGGAGAGTGGCATGCAGGCCGCCGTTCCACCACCCAGGATGCATCCCAGCTTCCCCAGGACCCACGCAGGGAAGAGGCCCGGGGCTCCGCTCCACACTCGCCTCTCCTGCCCGTCAGCCTGGCCCCCGGCCTGGGGCAGGCCCTCGGCTGTCTCTGGGCCAAGCCTGGCCACTCACACAGCAGGACTGCTGGCCAGTTTCTGGGACTCGGGGGTGGACACTGTCTGCATAGGACATGGTGACACGGGGTCCGGGCGGAATGCTCTAGAAAGGTCAGACATGTAAACATGGCTGTGTGATGCGTTTATTTCAGCTCCTCTGAGTTACAAGTTTGACCCCTGACTGGGTGTCACCTCCTTCACTGGGATTCCGGGCCAGCAGGCCAGGCAAGATTCCAGACGCACCAGCTCTGTGGTGCATGAACAACGTGACGACTTGGCTGTCGGGAGCAGCAGTCTGTCTGGGCCACAGGGGTACCAAGCTGTGCCAGCAGGGAGGGCAGGCCACAGCGCAGGGACCCCATGCCATCCCTGGGTGACTGGGCAGAGCCACTCACTGTCGGTGGCTCAGCCGAGATGCTGCCGAAGCTCCGCAAATGTCCAGGGTGGGCCCCGTGGGGAGAGGGGCACACAGGGCCTGGCTGGGCCCCTGCTCCAGACCTCCAGCCCCACAGCGCACAGGAGCGCTCAGCCCGCCTCAGTCAGGAGAGCCCCGCAGGCGTCTCGCTGAGAATCTTCTGGGCGATGGAGGAGAGCGCGGGGAAGGCGGGGCTGTCGGGGAAGTCCTGGATGAAGTCCCGGCCATCCTCCAGGCTCCGCGTGAGCTCGGGGTCCAGGGGCACCGAGCCTGGGTGGGGGTGGAGAGTGGGCGGTGAGGGCCAGGCTGGGAGGCCCAGTCCACCCCCTCAGCCCAGGAGCCCACGGGCAGCACTGCCGAGGCCCCGCTGGACCCATTCCCGGGCTCAACCTCCCCAGGACGCCCAGCAGCCACCCAGCAGGCCCTGCCGCCTCCCGGGTGCTCCTGCAGAAGAAAGCACAGGGCGCCTGTGGCTGGCAGCTCTCACGGGGCGGGGAGTCGGCGGGGTGGGAGGAAGCCCCCTCTCCCCGGGGGGGGCAGGGCCCTGTGGCAGCCCCAGCCCACTCACCCAGGAAGGGGACGCCGGCATGTCTCGCCAGCTCCTCGCCGCCTCCCTTGGAGAAGACGTTGGTGCACTCCTGGGACACAGACACGGGGTCCACCTCCATCCTCTCTGCTCGCAGGGGGCGGGCGGGGTGGGGGGGAGCTGGCCGCCCATGCCCGCAATCGCCCAGGACTCACCGAGCAGTGGGGGCAGACAAAGCCGCTCATGTTCTCCACGAGCCCGATCACCCGCAGCCCCACCTTCCTGCAGAAGGTCAGCTCCCGCCTCACGTCCCCCACGGACACCGCCTGGAGACCGGGAAAGGGGCCGGGGCAGCAGGTGGGTACCCCGAAAACAACCAAGATGGGTGAGGAGGACAGGGCAGAGCGTCTGCCCCAGGGCAAAGGCGCCCGTGTGGGAACAGTACCTGGGGCGTGGTGACCACGAGGGCCCCCAGGGGGCTGTGGGGGCGCAGGGCGTCCACCACGGCCATGTGCTCATCAGAGGTCCCCGGGGGCGTGTCCACAAGCAGGTAGTCCAGCTGCCCCCAGGCCACATCGGACACAAACTGCTTTATCAGCGCTGCGGAGACCCAGGGAGGCTCAGGGTTGGGGGTAGCAGGCGGGCAGGCAGGGTCTCACTGGGCCCACGCTCCCCCCAGGGCAGGGCGACCTTTGGGCCCGGGCCCACCTGCATTCGGAGAGCTGTGTGTGCCACTGTGCGCCAGGAGCAGGGAGAGACCCTTCCCCAGCACCCCCAGGACTTCTGCTCAGGCCCTAGGTTCGATGGCTGGAGCGGGGATCCTCCAAGGGCAGATGTCTGTGCCCCAGAGAGATGGCCTGTGGGGAACGCCAGGCAGGCATGGCCTGGGAGCAGCCCCCACCCCGGGCCTGCTCCCACACCTGGCAGCCCCGCACTGGCCCTCGGAGGGAGCCGAACCCTGTCTGCTGAGGCAGAGGCACCAGAGCCTGCCCGGGTGCCCCACAGGGCGCCTTCCTGCCCGGGGGAGGACCAGGCAGCTGAAGGCCTCATGGCTGCGGCTCACGCTCTCGCTCCCCAGGCCAACTGTCTGCGTACTTGCAGGCTTGACGGGTCAGGGTTGGGGGGAGCGTCTTGGAAGTGAAGACCGGCAACAGTCTTTCCCCCAGCGCCCGAGGTGGTGGGGCGGGTGGGGAGCAAGCAACCTGGCGTGGCATTACCGTTCTTCTTGGGGCCTCTCCACACCACAGCCTCGTCCGGCTGCTCCAGCAGGAAGCCCACAGACATGAGGGAGATGCTCTGCTCCCGGTCCACGAAGACAGGCACCCAGCCACTGTCGCCCTGGTGCACGGCCCTGCCCTGCGCCCGGAGCATGCGGGGGATGCTGGGGCCGCAGAGGTCCACGTCCAGGACCCCCACCTGCAAGAGGGCGTCCAGGCGGCTCGTGAGGGCCTCTGACCAGGCGCTGCCCTGTGTGCCTACCCAAGAGAGCGGGGGCTCGCGAGGAGACAGGAGGCACTCACCTTTTTGCCCGCGTGGCGCAGGGCCAGTGCCAGCTCCGTGGAGATGGTGCTCTTCCCGACGCCCCCCTTTCCTGAGAGGACGAGGACGATGTGCCGGACGCCGGCCAGGTTTCCAGGCTCTGGTCGGAAAGACAGAGGGGATGAGGGCCGGGTGTCTCCTTCGTACCTTCCTTCCGCTGCCCACTCACCATGGTCACCAGGCACTTCCTACACTCATGTCCTGAGAGGGCCGTCCTGAGACCTGCCCCATCACCACACATGCAAATGCGGCCACGTGAGAGGGATTCCAGCAGACCCCAGACCCAAACCACTGCTTCCTCAGAAACGGTTGTCCCCGCTCGGTCTGGAGCAGGGCTGCTGCGGCTAGAAATGCAGCAGACCCTCTGCTCTGCAGTGTGCACACGTGAGTGCGTGCACACCTTGCGTGCACGAGGCCAGTTCCAGCCAAAACCTCCCAGTGGCTCCAAGGGATGAGGGTGGAGACCAACGTGCTGCCGGCCCCTGTGCCAGCACCTCCAGGTCTGACCCCAGGGGGGCAGTGCCCTCCTCTGGGGGCAGAAGCGGCCCTCCTAGCAGCCCCGGCCTCCGGCTCAGGAGGCACCCACACCGTGTGAGGGCGGAGGAGTCAGGTCACTCGGATGGCTCAGTTTCGCCTTAAGAAACCCTGGGTACCCCCAGGGCGCCATAGTGCCAGTGCCAGACCCCAGGCAGACTCTGCCCCAGCTCCTGTTCCTCCCAGTGAGCCTGAAATGCCACCCTGAACACACGACTCCCACCCCTGCTACCCCACAGAGGCGCCATCTGTGTACAAACAACCCTCAGCCCCTGCAGAGAGCCCTGAGGACCTCACCACGGAGAGTACTGCCTGGCCTGCAGCCAGCTGCTCACTCCCGCAGCCTCCCTGCACCCCGGCTCCCCAGGAAGGGCTCAGTGTGAGGTGAGTGAACACTGTCTCCCTCCTGACCCATCTCTCATGGACAGGTTCAAAGGCCGCTGCCACCAAAGGGTCCCTAGAAGGAACTCAGGGTGCACCTGGCCTCTCCACAGGCCGCGGGCGTAAGGCGGTGCAGTGCCTGTCCTGGGTCTCCGTCTGGAGATCCTGTACGGTGACAAGGAAAGGGCACCATCCCCCAGCCGCGGGTCACTGCCAACAAACACAAGCCTCGGCCACCTGCCTCAGGCTACCGTGATGACTTAAAAGGCTATTACTTAAACTGCTTTAATACCAGAAAGTAGTGGGGAGGGGGGGACTTCCCTGGTGGCTCAGTGGTGAAGAATCCTCCTGCCAATGCAGGAGACACTGGTTCGATCCCTGCTGTGGGAAGATCTCACATGCCACAGAGCAGCTAAGCTTGCCTGGGATTCTCCAGGCAGGAACACTGGAGTGGGTTGCCGTTTCCTTCTCCAGTGCATGAAAGTGAAAGTGAAGTTCCTCAGCCATGTCAGACCTTCAGCGACCCCACGGACTGCAGCCTTCCAGGCTCCTCCATCCATGGGATTTTCCAGGCAAGAGTACTGGAGCGGGCGCCATTGCCTTAAGTAAACTCAAAGGCTTATAAATGATGACAAATCAAATGCATACTACTACAGGGGACAGGCTGCCCAGAAGGGGCAAAGGAAAGCAGTGTCTCCCCACAGAGGAAGTGAAGGATCCCACGTGTGGATGAGAGGACCAACCAATCAAGCCTTAAGTCCACCCAAATCAAGATCACCTCCCTGATACACCGGACAAGTATGGGAGTCTTTGTATGTAAAGAATCTCTCCAATAGGATACAAGCACCTGACAACAGAAGCTGCCTCTGGGCACAGGGAGGTTTACTGCATAGCCCGTGAGGCTTCTCGAATTTCTGTGTGCATTTGCCTCTTCGTTAAAATAAGTATTCATCATCAACCCAGAAACCATTCCCCTCACCTTGCAGCAAGTGTGCCCTTACCATAACAAGCTTCTTCTAATTTTTCTATCCAGTGTTATGTTTATAATCTGATGGATGAATCCAGCGTTGTAAACACTTTCTGCTCAAGATATCAGACCCGAAGTCTTTTAGAAAATAATGTGGCTAAGGTCCATCTAGTCAAGGCTATGGTTTTTCCAGTGGTCATGTATGGATGTGAGAGTTGGACTGTGAAGAAAACTGAGTGCCGTAGAATTGATGCTTTGGAACTGTGGTGTTGGAGAAGACTCTTTCGAGTCCCTTGGACTGCAAGGAGAGCCAACCAGTTCATCCTAAAGGAGATCAGTCCTGGGTGTTTATTGGAAGGACTGATGCTGAACCTGAAACTCAGCTTTAGCCACCTCACGTAAAGTGTTGACTCGCTGGAAAAGACCCTGATGCTGGGAGGGATTGGGGGCAGGAGGAGAAGGGGACGACAGAGGATGAGATGGCTGGATGGCATCACCGACTCGATGGACATGAGTTTGGGTAAACTCCGGGAGTGGGTGATGGACAGGGAGGCCTGGCGTGCTGGGATTCATGGGGTCGCAAAGAGTCGGACATAACTGAGCGACTTAACTGAATCTGTGCGAATCCGGCTGTGCCCAAGGTATACATTGGGTTCCATGCAGATTTTATTTAAAAAAAAAAAAAAAGGCTTAGGAAATCAGAATAAAACTTCTACAAAAAACAGAATGTGACGTTCAGGTTTCTCCTTCTTAGAGCGCCTTATTCAAGTAAGACTTCTTTCTAAGCGCCGTAATGACACGTGCGCGCACCTCTGAGAACTTTATACCGCAAATAAGATGGTGTGCTGAAACCCGGAGCCGCGACTAGCAGCTGCGGGTCTGCCCTTTCCTTCTCGCCTCGGCGCCCGCCGACCCGCAACGCCCCGCGGCCACGCACACTCACCCGCAGCAGCTTCCATCCTCCCCTGCTCGCCCCGCGTCCTCCCCCTCGCAGCCCGCCTCCCTCCAATCTGAGTGAAGCGCCTTCGGGCCAATGGGCAACGCGAACCCGCCTCGGCTCTTTTTGATAGGCCCACGCGCGCTACCTTAGCCAATCAGATTGCGCAAGGGGTGCACGCAGGTTCCGGCGCAGACGGCGTACCGGACAGGGACCCACTTCCGTGTCAACGCCCCAGCATGGGACCGCTTCGTTTGCCCGCCCCATGTCCAATAGGCGTGCGAGACTTGTCTCCAGCCGCTTCAGATGTGGCCAATGAGGACGTCGAGCTAGGATTGACAGGCTCAGCAGCCTCTCAGCAAGAGGCGTGTGCAGCGGGGCCCGCCCCTCTTTCGAACGCCGAAGTCAAGTGCACTGCGGGGCCAATGCGGCGCCGGGGGCGGACCGCGGGGCGGGGATTGTTTACGTCTTGCTCCGGAGCGGAAAGTAGGTCACGGCTGGCCCGGCTGAGCGCGGCGGCGCAGAGCGGCTGCAGGTGAGCGGCGGGCCTCGGCCGCTCCTCCCCGGGTCTTCCGGGCCCTGCTGCCCTGCCTGGGTCGGGACCCCACCGCACCCGTTGGCCTCGCGGAGCTGCGGGCGGCGCGGCCGGCGCGCCTTTGTTCCGGCGGCGGCGGCGGAGCCAGAAGAGGCGGGCGAGGCTCTGCGCCGCAGGCCGGGCGGGGCGGCGGGTGGGAGGAACCCCGCGACTTCGCCGACCCTTAGTGCGATACCCGACGGGGAAGCGACCCCTGCTGCAGCGGTGTTGTCTCGGGGCCGTGCATCCCGCGTGCACAGCCTGGCGCCTACTGTTGCCGTGGCGGTGGCGGGCGGGGCTTAGGCCGGGCCCGCCGTGGCCGGCTCCAGTAGCGAACCCGGGTCTGCAGACGGGCTCCCATCCCTCAAAAGCTGTGCCTGCGCGCGTCCCTTGCCATCCCTCGGGATCGTGGCGGGGGACAGTCCCGGTCCTCCTGGGGAATTTCAATACAAGATCCCAGAGATCGACTTGTAACTGTAAGTCAGGCTTGGAAGTTGAGAGCCAAAGAGGGGAGGGGAAAGCGTTCTGGGCAAAGGGCTGGAAAGAACCAGCAGCCGGAACAGGGCCGGAACTTGATGGGCTTGGTAGGATTTTGCATTTTATCCGGAGAACAGTGGCAAGCCCTGAGAAGTTTATAACTTGGTAATTCAAAATTTTTTAAGATTTGTGTTTCGAAAAAGCTGGGTTGTAGTGAATGAAGTGGGCGGAGCCGGAGCGGAGGAGTCGTGCGGGGGTGGGGGAGGCGCGGTGGCGGCAGATGGTTCAGGACACCGTTGGAGGTGGTGTGGGGCGTGGAGGGCCGTGGTGGGAGGAGGTGTTGGGATGACTGCTGTGTGTCTGGCATGAGGAACTGGGAGAATGGAGATGCCATTTGTCAAACTAGACACTGGAGGAAGGGCAGGCAGGGCTTGAGATTCCCGAGGGACGGGTAGGCAGGACACTTGGGTTCCTGAGGCCAAACTCAGAGAGGGACCTTTGAGAGTCATGGATGTCTGGATGGTGTTCCACGCTCTCTATCTGAGTTTCATCAAGGTGCTTGGATCCTGGAGCGAGGTACAAGCTTGTGAAGAGAGTTCTAGACCTGGGTGGGCTGGCACAGGCTGCGGGACCTACTGGTGTGCTGTGTCTTTCTCTGCTCCGACCCTGTGGTTTCTTCCAGCTCCTGTCCACCATGGCCAGGCGCCCGCGGAGCAGCAGAGCATGGCATTTTGTCTTGAGTGCAGCCCGCCGAGATGCGGATGCCCGGGCTGTCGCTCTGGCAGGGACTGCCAACTGGGGCTACGACTCTGATGGGCAGGTAGGTCCAGTGGGTGAGGTCGGCATGGCTGGACAAAAGTGAGGAGACCCCTAGGGCAGGCACTGCCTGAACTGAGATGGGAAGGGAAAGATGGCCCTGGGGGCAGAGGAGGAGATCATCTTGGCTGGACCAGTCGCTGCACATGCTGTTTCTGCTCTCCCAAGCACTTCACACCAGTTAAGGGCACACGTGGCCTTGTGTGGTAGGACCCCAAGGCAGATACGTTTCTCTGTAGTGGGTGTCAGTGGGTATTTCGGTCAGTTCACTTAACAAAAACGTTTCCGTTCCATCTACTCAGCCGATTACAAGGGTGGTTATTGTTATCTCCAAGTGCAACTTTTTGGACATTTCCTCTGCCTGTTGAAGTCTGTGCTCTGTATTTGTGTATATGCACCTGAAAAAAAGAACTTTGATTCTTAAAGACAACCACTATTACTGTGCCTTCCTGTGCTCAGGATCCTGAGCTCTGCAAGGCCCAGGAACACAGAGGCCATGAGGAGGGCGGCTCAGCTGTCTGTCTGCTGGGCAGGTTCCTGAGGGACCTGGGGCTTTGCAGCCGGAGCCTTGTCGCACTGACCCTGCAGGGGGCTGTGTGCACTCTGTGTCTGCCGTGGGGAGCCTTGCAGTCAGGCTCCTGAACCTCTCAGGGCAGAGGTGGGCTTGGGCTCTGCCTTGAGTCACTGCCGCTGTTCTTGGGGATCTCTGACTTGGCTCTGGTCTGTTAACCTCACCCAGCCTTGGTGCCCTGGCTTATCCAGGTGTCTGGGGGGACAGATGTCTCTCCCCGCCACCTCCAGCATGAGGGCAGCTGAGAACCTGGAACCACCAGGCTTTGGGGCGGAACTGGAGCTGGTGGTATCCTGGGCCCCCTTCCCAGGCCTCCCTTAGCTCCCTGCCCAGGCCAGCAAGAGGCCCCGGCCTGCATTCCTGTCCCGCCTCCAGCTCCCACTGACCACGTGGCCCGGGCAGTCTTTCCTGCCTGCGTCTGCCTTGCTGGCTCATTGCTGTGGGATGCGGGAGGCATCCAGGGGCTGGAGGCGCGGTATCTGACACACACTTGCAGCTTGTCCTCTTGTCCAGCAGCCCTGAAGGCTACATGCACACATCGCTGCCCCTGCTGCTCTGAGCTCTCTGTGCAGCTTGTGGAGAGGCCAGTTCTGCCCTCCATGCAGGGGGTTACATGCTGGATGCCAAGCTTGGGAACTCCAGGGCCAGCAATGCTCAGGTCTGCGCACTGGCTCGGGGAGGGGTGTATCCTCCCACAGCAGGGGGCCTGCCTGTTCCCCAAGAGCCGGGTGCTGGGGTCCCTCAGCCTTTCCGCGGGTGCAGGTCTCTGATGGGCTTGACCTCCTCATTCACTGCCTGGCCTCTGCGTTGCTTCCCTCCTACTCAGGGCTGAGTGTGATCGAGCAGGGACTCCATCCTTGGGGGAGGAGGCAGGTGAGCAGGGAGCCGACAGGAAGGAAGAGGACGCAGAACTCAGGCCTGGCAGAGCCTCTTTGAACTGGTATCCAAGAGAGATCCAGGGGTGAACAGACCCCACCCTGACCCCAAGGGGACAAGGGTGGGCAGGACAGGGAGCCGGGTGGGGGCGCTGATGCTGTCTGAGGAGGGTAAGTCTGTGGGCTTTGCTCTCAGGGCAGCAGAATCTCAGGTCTGAACAGGTCCACTGGACTGCTGTGCAGAGGGCATTTTGGGCCAGAGGGGCACCCAGAGGCCAGGAGAGTGAGGGTGGAGGCCTGAGCCTGACCAGGAGCCCAGGCCAACCTGGGAGGGCTCAGCACAGGCACATAGAAGCGGTCTGTGCCTTGGGCCCTCGCTGGCTGGCCAGGGTCTGGAGCCCAGGTGGGCGTTTGGAGGCACTCTAGCTGGCTTTCAGGAGGGTCTGGTCAGTTGGTCTCCGGAACCTGACCAGCTTAGCCTTGGCGTCTGGTGCTGGGCTGATATCAGGCCCCTAAGGCTTGGAGTCTTTCCTGTGAGGACTGAGCCCCCGTGCAGAGGGCATGCGACCGCAGGGCTCCCTCAGCAGGGCCCTGTGACGGGGGTTGAGCTGCCCTGGGCACAGATGGGGAAGCTGCAATCTGGGCCGGGTGTGCAGGCCCTGTGATGGCGATCGGGCCCTAGGAGCCCAGCTGCTGCTCTGGGGAGACCAAGCTGCCTTCGTTAGGTCAGTGGTGGGCTTTGCCACGGGCTCCCCTGTGTATCCGTGACCTAGGAGCTCTTGACCTTGAGGGATGGCTGAGCGTGCAGCCCTGCCAGGGGCTGATGAGCCACTGGGCCTCCAGGGCTCTTGACTCCATTCCCAGGAAGCTTCCTCGTGGTCGGCCTTTGAGGAGGAGGCCGGAAGAGGTGTCCATGGTTGCAGTGGCTGGCTGTGCCCCGGGGCCAGGGGTGGTCCTCTGGAGGCCAAGCCCCAGGTCCCTTCCTCCGGACGTCCGGCTGTTGACCCATGGACCTGCAGCGGGGCAGGTGGATGGAGGGTGTCTGGGCCAGTGCCGGTAGGTCGGGCGGCAACATCTCCCATGTCCCTCAGCACAGCGACTCAGACTCCGACCCCGAGTGTGCGTCCCTACCGTCGTCCATCCCCAGCGCCGTGCCCGTGACCGGGGAGTCCTTCTGCGACTGTGACAGCCAGAGCGAGGCCTTCTGCGGCAGCCTGCACACCGCCCACCGGGGGCGGGACTGCCGCTGCGGCGAGGAGGATGAGTGTGAGTGCAGGGCCACAGTGGGCGGAGGGCCTCCAGGTGGGCCAGGGCTCAGCCGGGGCCTCTCACTCTCGCAGATTTCGACTGGGTCTGGGATGACCTGAACAAGTCCTCGGCCACCCTGCTGAGCTGTGACAACCGGAAGGTCAGCTTCCACATGGAGTACAGCTGCGGCACGGCGGCCATCCGGGGCACCAAGGAGCTGGGGGAGGGCCAGCACTTCTGGGAGATCAAGATGACGTCACCCGTCTATGGCACGGACATGGTGAGTGGCCGGTGGGGCCGGGAGGTGGGGGTGCTGCCAGGCGCCTCGGTCCCCTGCCCCCTCTGCCCGCCCCCCTGTTCCCAGATGGTGGGCATCGGGACGTCGGACGTGGACCTGGACAAGTACCACCACACGTTCTGCAGCCTACTCGGCCGGGATGAGGACAGCTGGGGCCTCTCCTACACGGGTGCGTGGGGCCCGGGTGGGCGGGGCTGGGGGCCCCCAGGCCGCGGGGCTCACCCCGACCCCGCTGCCCCCAGGCCTCCTCCATCACAAGGGTGACAAGACAAGCTTCTCCTCGAGGTTCGGCCAGGGCTCCATCATCGGCGTGCACCTGGACACCTGGCATGGGACGCTGACCTTTTTCAAGAACAGGAAGTGCATAGGTGAGGCTGAGACCTCCTGTGGCCCCAGGGAGCAGGGTCAGAGCCCCTGGGGGGCTGAGTGCCCTGAGGCTGTTCCTACCCCCCGCCCCAGGTGTGGCGGCCACGCAGCTGCAGAACAAGAGGTTCTACCCGATGGTGTGCTCCACGGCGGCCAAGAGCAGCATGAAGGTGATCCGCTCGTGCGCCAGCGTTACCTCCCTGCAGTACCTGTGCTGCTTCCGCCTGCGCCAGCTGCGGCCCGGTTCGGGGGACACGCTCGAGGGCCTGCCCCTGCCACCTGGCCTCAAACAGGTGCTGCACCACAAGCTGGGCTGGGTCCTGAGCATGAGCCGCCAACCCCCGGCACCCTCGCCCACGGCCAACGGCCCTGAGCCCCGGCGCTGCCAGCGGAAGCGCTGCCGAAGGACCTAGCCTGCTCCCTCATCGAGACCCCCCGGGGCTGGGACAGCGAGGTCCCCGCCCCTGCCTGTGAACTGCCCCATGGCCGCCGAGGGGAGGACCGAGCTGAGGTTTGTCCCGCTGCCCCTCTGCTGCCTGAGGCTGGGATGGGCCTCGCTGTGGGGGCTCCGGGCTGTCAGCCCTGTGACCCCGAGACCCAGCCTGTCTGCTCCGGTGCTGGGCGTGAGAACAGCTGCCGCCCAAGCGCATCTGGGTTCAGGTCTGGGGGGCTGGCAGGGGAGGGGCTGTGGGGCTGTGGGGCTGTGGGCTGCTGCCTGCAAGGAGGATGCTCCTTGAGAGGTTGGCTCTCCCTGCCACCACCGGCCTCAGGTTTTTCTTAACTTGCTTTGCATGTTGTCAGCTCTGTTCCTCCTGTCTGAGGCTGAAAGCGACCATAATAAACTCTAAGTCTGATGTCCAGCTGCCTATAGAACGAAGCGGGTCAAAGTGAGGCCTGGGGCTCACAGGTGTCTGCACTTGTCTCCTCTTGTGGCCTCACGATACCCTGGGGAGAGGTAGCCTGGTTTTCTCCTCCCTCTAAAGCTTGTCTTAAAAATGAAGGTGCTCCCCCCCAGCCTCCCAGTGATGGGAGTTTCCCCTGTGGGACCCGAGGCCCCTGCAGCCCTTCCTGCCAGTGCCAGCTGTCTACCAGCCCCTAGGCCAGGGTGCACACCTAGGGCATGTGAGCCCCGCCCCCTACCGTCTCTAGACCTTACACAGGCGAGAAAAGAATTTCCACTTCTCCTCCCAGTTATGCAAGATTTTTCTCTGCTGCCCCCTCATCCCCCAGCTCGGGGTCAGACCCGACGGAGAGCCCGGGGTGTGGGGCGCACCACCCCCGTGGTTTCCCACAGGTCCCCCGGGCAGCTGTGTTCTCTCCTGCCTGCAGGCAGGGGAGGCGTGGTCAGGAGCCCAGGTCCAGCAGGAGGTCGGGGTCAGTGGTGGTCAGGAAGAGGCAGACGCGGCGGGAGAGGTCGGGCCCCACCCTGCGGGGCGGCACACCCTTGCCCGTCTTCACCGGGAGGTCGGCCAGCAGGCCCAGGCGCTCCTGCTCGGTGCCACAGGCCATGTACGCCTAGGGCGGGTGCAGGGGTGAGCAGCAGGCCTTGGGAGCCGGCCCCTGTACCCAGGGTCTGGGTGAGGGTGGGCACCCACCTGCTGCAGCAGGCGGGGGGATGGGAAGGCGCTGACAATGGCGTCGGCCACAGCCGGGCTGACGCGGTTGAACTGCCTGACCTGCCGCCACCAGGCCCGCCGCAGCCCCGTGCCATCTCTGGCCACTTGCTCGCCTGCCGCCCAGCGCCCAGAAGTACAGAAGGGGAAGGCCCCAGACTCCCGGGCCTGCCTGGGGAAGGGGTGCAGGGAGGTGCTAGAGGCTCCTTGCCTCTGCCGAGCACCCTGCCCCCCCCTCAACAGAGCCTGGGACCCCTCAGCCTTGGGACACCGCCGCTCCCGGCCCCCCAGCAGCTCCCAGAAGGGAGAGAGTCACGCACTTGAAGGGGCGCTGGGCGAGGGCCTTGGTGAAGGCACACACGTGCTGGCTCAGCTCCTGCCAGGAGGCTACCAGCAGCACATCCACGTTTGCCCAGAGCTGCAGGCGCACCAGGGCCTAGGTGGGAGTGACCGTGGTGTGGGGCACAGGGTTCCCCAACAACACATGCCCCCACGGGCCACACCAGCCCCGATGTGCCCTGGACAGCAGCCAAGGACCAGGCCCCAGGCCCACCTGACTGCCTCACCTCCTCCACCTCAGGCCAGCCGACCGCCACCTCGGCGCGAGTGACCGCTGGATGCTCTGGCTGCTGTGTCTTCTGGGCGCTGGGCTTCTGAGACCTGGGCAGATGGACCGTCCCTCTGGCCTCCCCCGACCCTCCTCCCTCGCCCAGAGCTGCCCAAGGGAGGGGGTCAGCTGTGACACCAGCCCCCAGAGCCACCCCGCCTTCCCCCTGAACCCTCCCGTCCCGGTGAGGCAGGCCAAGGGTGTCAGGGTGACCAGTACCACAGGTAAGCGTCCAGCCCAATGACAGCTAGGTGGGGACGGGCAGGGCTCTCAGGTGTGACCCAGGGCACAGGACAGGTCGGGCCACGTACCTGCAAGCCAAGGAGGCTCACCTGTTCCTCGGGGATGTGGCAGGTGGGGTCCACCGGCCAGCACCAGCTTGCAGGAAGCAGGGGAGCCAGCCCAAGAAAGACCCCGCGGTGCTGGGAGGGGCGGGGTGGACTCCTCCACCCAGCCTGCTCTTCAGAAAACCAGCCCTGTGCTTCCCACAGGAAAGTCTACAAAAGTCCCCAGGCACATCCCAGGCGCCTAGAAGACTTGGACTGAAAACCCCTCCCCATTCCTGGCCCACCTCTAACTAGCATAGAACAGGTGCTTGATTAACTGTGAACCCTGACGTCCAGGGTCTGGCAGAGGGTCGGACCTAAACACACTCTGGTGCAAACGTCAGCTGAGAGCAATCCCTATTTCTCCTCGCACCAGGAGGGGCTGGGTTGTGGGGTGTCACAAGGCCGACTGCACAGCCAGCCTGCGGCCCTGGTCGCCTGGCCCCCACCCGCAGTTGACCACCTAACTTCTGACTCAGGGCTCAAGAGTACCTGCCCTATCGTGGCTTCTACAGCCCAGCGGTTTCCCCCACTTCAGCCCTGATGCCCAAGGCAGAGCGCCCAGCCCTGCCATCTGCCGACAAGGCTCTTTGCCTGCTCCCCTACCGCACCTGGGTCAGCTGGAGGACGCCTCGCACAAACTCTTCGGGCTCCAGCAGCAGCAGCATGTGGGGCTCATCCTCAGCCCACACCTCAGGGGGCACCTGGGGAACATGGGGGGCGCTGCTGCCCACCCTAGGCCACAGTCCGGGCCCCCAGGAGTGCTGGGGCTCACACAGGTTCTCCCCGGACTGCTCTCCAGCCCAGCGTCCCGACTTTTACTAACACCGACCCAGAGTGCCAGGCGTCTACGCCTGCGGCCACAGCCTTGGACGGGCCGAGAGGGCCGGTCCCTCAGCGCGGCCCTTCCTTCAGGCTCTGGGTCCCAGCCTTGTACAGCCCGCTCCGCGACTCCCATTCTCAGTTCACTGCTCTGGGAAACGTGCCTCTCAGAGCAGCTCTGCCAAGTGAAACACCCAACCCAGGGCTGCACTCGGCCCCCACCCCCGGGACACTCACACCGCGCGGGCAAGGGTCTGGGCTCTCTCGGCTCCAGCGGAGGCTCCGCGCCGGGCGCTGCGGCTCCGCGCGGGGCTCACAGCCCAGGGCGTGCAGGGCCTCCATCAGGGTGTCGGCACCGGCGTCTTCCAGGACGGCTGGGACGGGGCGCAGGGGGGCCGGCGGTCACTGCTCCCTCCCCCGCGCGGGCACCGGACACCCACCGCCCAGACAGCGCGCTGCCAGCACTGACCCCCGGCCGGCTCCCAAGGCGCAGGGAGGAGTCCGTCCAACCGGGCCCAAGGCCGGGCTCCCACCCGGGCGGCTCTCCGTACCTGGGTCCACGAGCACCGCCAGGCGACGCACTGCCTGCCCGGGCCGCAGCCGCCGCAGCGCCTCGGCCGCCGGCCTGCGCTCTTCAGCCGGGTCCCGGCCCCTCGCAGGGGTCTCCGCGCCAGCCGGGCCTTCGGCGTCCGAATCCGAGATCTCCCACGTCGGGAGCCGCCGCTCTCCCAGGCCCCGGCGGGCGCTCCCGGCCCTCCCGGGTCCAGCCCTAGCCATGGCCCGCCCGGCCCCTTCTCCGCTTCCGGCCGTGCCCGGACTTCTTTACGGGGGACACACCCGCCGCTTCCGGCGCCAGGCGGGTCTGCAGCGCGCGGCGGCGGCGGCGTCTTTCCGCCCGACCGCTGAGGCAGCCCTGGCAATGGCGCGCAGGAAGGTGCGGCCGCGGCTGATCGCTGAGCTGGCCCGCCGTGTGCGGGCCCTCCGCGAGCAGCGGGAGCGGCCGCGCGACTCAGTGCGCTACGCCCTGGACTACGAGACGCTGATACGGCCGCACTCGGGCCGCAAGCTGCCCTTGCGAGCCTGGGTCGACGTGCGCCGCGAGAGTCGGCTCCTGCAGCTGCTCGGCCGCCTTCCGTTCTTCGGCCTGGGCCGCCTGGTCACGCGCAAGTCCTGGCTGTGGCAGCACGACGAGCCATGCTACTGGCGCCTCACGCGTGTCCGGCCGGACTACACGGCGCAGGTGCGCGCATCGGGAGCTCCGCGCCGCTCCCGGCTCCGCGGGGCTCCGGCGCCTCCCCTGCGCGCCACCGAGTGGGAGGGGGTCTCCTGTCGCCCGACCCCTGGGCGAGCGCTTTCCGAGCTGACCTCCTCCCCCACTTGCTTTACAGAACCTGGACCATGGGAAGGCTTGGGGCATCCTAACCTTCAAAGGTAAGGTGTCGGAGACTCGGTGGGGAGGCTGCCCGCAACAGGTTGTTCCGGCAACGTCTGAGCGAGGGCCCCCGTCTCCTCTCCCCAGGAAAGACGGAGAGTGAGGCCCGGGAGATCGAGCAGGTCATGCACCACGACTGGCGGCTGGTGCCCAAACACGAGGAGGAGGCCTTCACCTCTTTCACCCCGGCGCCAGAGGAGACGCCGCGCCCCGTCCCCTACCCGCCGCTCCTCCGGGCCATGATTCTAGCAGAGCGACAGAAAAACGGAGACCCTAGCACGGAGGAGCCCATGCTTAGCTTGGAGAGGATACGCACTGATCCCTGGGACTATCCGGAGAATCAGGAGGCGAAGAAAAAGACCAAGGGCACTGCAGTCTAAAGTGCGGGAGCGGGCAGGCTTCCCCAAGGGTGCCAGACAGGGCACCCCTTTGGGTCACACCGGAATCAGCCCCCCTGGTATCTTGGATCTGACCTCCCCGCCAACTTGTCGAGGATTTACGTTTTCGTAGAAAGGGTGCGGTCTGCACCCTGGTTCCTCTGTCCCGGCTTCCCCAACTCGCAGATCTATCTGACTGCCAGAAGTGGCTCCTGGGGGGCACGCTGGAAGCAGCAGGGCAGCAAGTGTGGAGCCCAGTGCTGGCCTGTCACTTCCACCTTGGCTCCCCTTCCCACGACCCGGGCAGAAACTGAACGCGAATAAAGGAACATGAAGTAGCCTGGGATGTGGCTTCTTTTGAGTTTGGGGTTGAGGGACCAAAGCGGGCTGGTGGCAGGGCTTCAGGGAGGAACAGGCTGTCACTGCTGCTTACGGCCGTTGGTGCGGAGACCCGAGGGGACCGGGGCGGTCCGGGCGCGGCCGTAGAGGTCCCAGTGTGGGCGTGGACTACAGGCGCCGCCCCGCTGCGCCCACCGAGGCTGCGGCTCCCGGCGACAAGGCCGCTTTAAGTACAGGCTCCGCCCCGGTCCGCGCGCCGCCCCCGCCCCGGGCCCGCGCCGCCCGCGCCCCGCCGTCGCCATCATGATCTGCCTAGTGTTGACCATCTTCGCCAACCTCTTCCCGGCGGGTGAGCGGCGGGGGCCGGGCCACGCGGGGCAGGGAGGGGGTGCGGCCGGGCTGCGCGGGCCGGGGAGGGGGTGCAGCCGGGCCTGACGCGCCCGGACCCCGCCGGTCCCCGCAGCCTACACCGGCGTGCACGAGCGCACCTTCCTGGCCGTGAAGCCCGACGGCGTGCAGCGGCGGCTCGTGGGCGAGATCGTGCGGCGCTTCGAGAGGAAGGGCTTCAAGTTGGTGGCGCTGAAACTGGTGCAGGTGAGCACCGGAGTCCCCAGCCGTGGGTAGTGGGGCGGGGCCCCGGGGGCCAGAATCCCCCGAGCACGCGGCCTGTCCCTCTACCTCCCCAGGCTTCGGAGGAGCTGTTGCGGGAACACTATGCCGAGCTGCGCGAGCGCCCCTTCTTCGGGCGCCTGGTCAAGTACATGGGCTCCGGGCCGGTGGTGGCCATGGTGAGTGTCGGCCGGCGGGCGGGCGGGCGGGTGGGCGGGACGCTGACCCGGCGCTGACCTCCGACCCTATCGGCAGGTGTGGCAGGGTCTGGACGTTGTACGCGCTTCCCGGGCGCTCATCGGAGCCACGAATCCGGCCGACGCCACGCCCGGCACCATCCGCGGCGATTTCTGCATCGAGGTCGGCAAGTAAGTCGGGTTCCGAGTCTCCCAACTGGGCTGCGCGGGCCCCTGACCGAGCTCTGCCTGCTCCGGGCTGTGCTCATGCCGCCTCTCCCCGCACAGGAACGTGATTCACGGCAGCGACTCGGTGGAGAGCGCTCGCCGCGAGATCGCACTCTGGTTCCGCACAGACGAGCTCCTGTGCTGGGAGGATAGCGCGGGACACTGGCTGTACGAGTAGCTGGGCCTCTTGGGTTGCGGCTGACCCCGCCCCCTCCAGGCCCCACCCCGGAGCTGTGGTAGCCCCGCAGCAGCCTTCCCGAGGGCAGGTGGGTGGCCCGCCTGCCGAGCTCTGGTTGCCTTCCTGCCCTGGATGGGGTTCTCAGGCGCCTCGGCCCAGCCCGCGCCCGTTTACAGCTCGCCTGCAAACGCACCAGGGCGCAGCTCTGGTACTTGGCTTGCCCCGGCATTTGTTTTTATAATAAACGGAAGAAAACTTTTGTGCTCCAGTTGGTTTGGGCACAGGGACACAGAAGTATGGTGTTAAGACATTTATTACATACAGAGCAGACACGTAGGGTCACTTGCAGGGCCAAAGCCTGAGGAGAATCGTCCCAGCCCCTTCCCCTGGCTGCACCCACCCGGCTCCCCCCAGGTCGCTTCAGGCCCCCTGAGGACAGAGAGGGACTTGACGGACATCACAGTGGAGAGTGGCAGGGCGTGGGGGAAGCCTGCAGCGGTACCGGCTGGGCTTGGGGGCAGCTGCCCAGGGTCTGTGCTTCTCTGTGGGAGGGGGTGGGCAGCAGGGCCTGGGGCGACCCTGCCCAGTGCCTGGAGGAACAGGAGTGAGGCCTGGGCAGGGAGGGTAGCAGTCCAGGGCGATGCCCCTCAGAGCAGCAGGCACGGATACCTAGCAGCTCCTCTCCTTGGCCTCTGCTCATCAGCCTGTCGTCAGGGCCCTCATGGGAGCAGGTCGCACCGCCGACCCCAGGCACTTAGTAGCGTGTCTTAGGAGCAGGCTCCTCGGAGACTGCACCGGAGGCAGGCCCTGGAGCACTCCTTCCCATCACCCTGAGGCTGAGCCTACATCTAAGGACTGACCCCAGGAGAGGCCAGCCCCCCCCCCCCCAACCAACCCCTTCTTCCTGAGGCCTGGGCCTGCCCTGGCAGCCTGAGAAATTCCACCCTAGGGGCTTCCGAGAGGGGTGGGACTCAAGGGGCCTGCTCCTACAAGGTGGGTCTTTGCCCAGGTTGAGCCAGCAGGGAGGGGAAGACACGGGTCAGTGAGGGCCTAGCACACGGGACGATCACAGGGCTCGAGCGGGATGAGGGCGTCTGTCTGTCTTTCTGTCTTCTCGAGCAGCTGCCCCAGGAAGCTTGGTTACGTGCTTTCATGCCAGTTCCCAGGGTGGCAGGGGTCGGGGTGGAGGGAGCCCAGGGAAGGTGAGCAGCTGGGCCAGCTCCCTGAGGGTTGGAGCCCTGCTCTTGTGGACAGCAGTCAAAGGCAAGTGGACCAAGGGTGGGAAGACGCAGCAGGGTTGAGTCCCTGCTTGTCCCCCGGGGGGACCCTGGGAGAGCGTGATGGGAGTGGGAGGCTCCGGGTGGAGCCAGGGCCACCTGTAGGGGTGTGCCCTGGCCTGACCCCCACTGGGGTTCTGTCTCGCTCTGGCCCTGCAGTGCCCTGGGCCTGGAGGACTTAGAGCCAGGTGCCGGCCAGGAGCTGTTGGGGAGCTGGTGTTCCAAGAGGCTCTGCGCCTCCCTGGTCAGAACGCTGCCTGCTCCCCGCCCCACCCCCAGCCAGACCCACTGCTCTGCCAGCTCGCAGGGGGAGGCCCCGGGCCTCAGGTGAAAGCTGCAGGTTGAGAGGTCAGAAGTGGGGTGGACGGGCGCCTGGCCGCCCCGAGGCGGCGGTGGGCAGGTGGGCGGGGCGTATGTACAGGTGCGGGCGGCATCAGGCGGGCAGGGTGGAGGGGCACAGCTCACTCGGGGGTGTAGGACACCTGCCACACGATGATGTGGCTGCGCTCGGCCTTGGACAGCACCGGCTTCACCTGGCTGACGTCCCCAGCGCCCTCCTCCGGCTCGTCGTCCTCGCCGTCGCCTGAGGAGAGCACAGCTGCGTGAAGGGGCTGCCTGCCCGTGAAGGGGCCGCCTGCCCAGGACACCCCCACTGTGCCCCGTGGCGCGCCCTCACCAATGCGGAAGTCGATGTAGCCCTCCCCGCCGCTCAGCACCAGCACGTTCTTCAGCTTCTGGGCCTCGGCATCTGCAGCAGGAGCGGTGGGCCCAGGGCCCTCGGAGGGGCTGTCGAGCACACTGCCGTTCAGGGTGGCCAGCACATTCCCTGCCAAGGGCACAAGCCTTAGCAGGGCAGCGGGGACCCCGCACGGTCTCCTGCCAGGGCCTCGCTGCAGCCCTCGGGGTGGGGTAGGGGGGCTGCCGGGAGCTCACCTGGCACCGAGACGAAGAACTTGACGGCATCCCGGTGGCCGTGGAAGCAGAGCTGCGCCTGCGCCATGGAGCAGTAGGGGATGAAGCTGCTGGCTGCCCGGTCGCTGCTGTCGTCGCCGTACACGTGGATGACGCCGCCGGGGCGGGCCCCCTCTCCCGACGTGGGGGACGTCTTGTTGGCTAAAGAGAGAGGGGCCGGGGGCGCTGAGCCTGCCCACTGGGCAGGTGGGCCTTCCAGCAGGCAAGGGATGGGGTGGGGCCTGCTTGGGGCCCTCAGCTGAGCCAAGGGCAAGGCCATTTCAGCCCCAGGGCATCCAGGATGGGGGCCTCCTGAAAGCAGACGGTGGGCACTTTGGACTCACCTCGCAGCCCCAGGAGCTGGCCTCGGTGCAGGACCACGGCTGGGGAGGGTGAGGGCAGGGCAAGGAAGGGAGAGAGACAGGTGGTCACAGAGGAACTGGGCCAAGGGGGCTGTGCCCGGGCAGCCCACATCCGCCCGTGGCCTGGCAGCGCGCCCACCCGGGCCCCTGATGTGCGCCCACCGGCGCTGCAGGCACCTGGGGCACTCACTCTCGGTCAGGGGGATGGAGACGACGACTCCATTGCCGGTGCCCACCCAGAGGCGGTTGCCCGCGATAAGCAGGGCCGTGATGCGCACGAAGGAGAAGCCCAGCTTTCCCGTGCCTGTGGGGGCGGGGGGTGGTCAGCGAGGTGGCCTTGGGGGACCCCCGCCCCCACACGCTGGCCGGCCGCCCTCACCCAGCATCTTGCTGACGTAGGGCTCGATGTCCACGTCCTGCAGGTGCTGGTGGGTGTGGGCGTGGTAGAGCCGCAGTGTGGAGTCCAGGCGGATGGACACCCAGACCCCGTCACCAATCCATGCCAGCTGCCGCACCTGGCTCTCCCGCCGTGGGTGGGCATCGAACGACTTCTGTGGGGTCAGGGCAGCCCGTCAACGGGGCAGAATCCCTGAAGCTGCCACAGCAGAGGCAGCTCACGGCCACCTTTCAGGGCCTCATTGCCCTCTCCTTCTGGGGGCCCCGGGACCTCCCCACAGCTGTGCCAAGGGAGGTGCCTGGGGCCTGCGCAGACTGTGACTGCTGGGTCAGGGGGAAGCAGCAGGCGGGCTCCAGGCAGACAGGCTTTCATAGCCCAGCCGCCCTATGCTGGCCCATGACCTCAGACGAACCAGTTGCCCCACTGAGGGCGTTTCCTGCAACCCCACGAAGCCCCCACATGGGGAGCCCTGCCGCACTCGCCTCGATCTGCATGGTCTTGGGCTGGATGACGTGCACCTTGTTCTTGTAGCCACACCAGACGCGGTCGTGCACGACGGCCATGCAGCGGATGGAGTGGTGCGGGTGGCCCAGGTCCATCAGGTGGTAGTTGCTCAGGTCCCACTGGCCGTCTGCAGAGAGCCCGCGAGCCCTGCTCAGGCCTGGCTGCGCTGCTTCTGCTCACGTGGGGGGGTCACGCCCTGAGGGGATGTCAGGCCCCCCCGCACCCTCAAGCCAGGTCTCACCTTCACCCCGGTGGAAGATGGCCAGGGTCCCGTCGGCCAGAGCCACCAGCACGCGCCCCTTCACATGCCTGTGACAGGAGGGCAGGTGGGTGGTGAGCTGGGCTCAGGCCACCGCCCTTGGCCCTCCCTGCCCACCCGCCCCGGCGGGGTCACGCACACCAGGCTCAGCACCGAGTCCTTCAGCTTGATGGAGTGCAGACACTTCTTCCAGTTGGCCACAGCCGAGTGCACATACAGCCTGCAGGAGGAGGCCAGTGGGCGGGGGTGCCCAGGGTGCCCTCCCCACCCCGACCCCTGCGACCCTGCCTACCAGCCGTTTTGGGCTCCCAGCCACATGGTGGGCGCGGCACTGGTGCTGCCCGCGGGGTCCCCGCTGGGCTCCGGCTCGGGCTGCACACCACTCACGTCAGCCTCTGGCCCGTTCTCACTGTGGGGAGGATGGCGGCTCCAGGGAGGTCCACGGAAGCCTGGTCCCGCCCCCGCCAGTCCTCCCAACTCCCACTGCCCCATCCTGAGAGAGCCCACCTGTCAGGCTGGGTGCTGGGGGGTGGGGTGGGGGCCGGGTCCGTAAAGACATGCTCTGTGAGGGGCCCGGGCCTCACGGCGGCTGCCTCTGCCTCACTGGGCCCTGCATCTGGCACCTCCGTGGCCTCCGTGGCCTCCTCCGTGGATGGAGCCGGGTTGACCTTCCCATTGGCGACAGCCGACACCTCCCCTGTGGAAGGGAGGGGTGAGAGGAGATGGCCACGGGCCTGGCCTGGGACTCACCCTGGCCCTCGTCCAGCACTGGGGTGTCCCCCGGGCCCAGGACTCACCCTGGCCCTTGTCCAGCACCGGGGTGTCCCCCCGGGAGGAGCAGTTGCTGCGTGGTACATTGCAGCGCGTGGCACAGCCCACCAGCGTGATGCCAGCCAGCACCCCATCTGCGCCTGAGTCCTCGGGGTTCACGTCGCTGTCCAGGAAGATCTCCCCTGGAGGGTAGTCGCCGTCGCTGGCGGCTGGAGGGAGTCACAGCCGTCACCCAGCTCTGAGGGGCCCCCGTGACACCCCCCAGCTCCAGTCCCAGTGTGGGTGTTGGGAGGGGAGGGGCTGCCTGTGACGCCACCCCATCTCCTTGTCCCGGGTGAGCGCCGCACTGGGGTCTCCACCTCTGTCAGCGACAGGACGGGGCGGTGAGCTCCCCCCTGGATGCCCGCCCTGGGGACCCAGCACCCACCAGGGATGCTGGAGATGCAGAGCACGTGGGCATTGCACACGGTGAACTGATCCACAACGGTGCCCGGCTGGTTGGCGTCGATGACCACCACTTTGCTGGTGGTCAGCGTGCTGGTGAGGATCCACACACGGCTGGAGGTGGCATCTGCCTCGGGAAGCTCCTTGGCCTGTTTTCAAGCACAGGGACAGGCTGGGGCACCCACTATTCTGGCAGCAACGGGGGCCGGTAAGGGGGCCCCACAATCTCTCAGGATCTGGCCTTGCCCATGGCCTCGCCCTCCCCTGTGGCCAGGACGGCAAGAAGGCAGAACTGTACTCCGTGTCTAGGTCCAGGAACTCAGAGCCTCACCTCCCCAGAAGAAAGCTTAGTTCCCAGCATTAAGGCGCTGACTCCTACCTCAAGCCTGGAGGTGAAGTGAAGCCCCAGCATCCAGCCCCTAGCCTAGCTCCCTGGCGGCAGAGACGCTGCTCCAACCTGGCTGCCCTAAACCTTCGCCGCTCCTCGCTGCCCCGCCCACCCGCAGCGGATCTCAGGTGAGCCGGGTCTCCGGCCACTGTCCCCAGCTGTTCTCCAGACTGGGCGCGGCAGAGCCCTCTGGACGACAGGACGCCCGCTACCCTGACCTTCTTCTTCTCGGGGGACGCGTGGTTGCTCTTGGCCTCTCCTTCCACTTCTCGGTCGCAGGTCAGAGGGTCGCGGCCCGGCGCGGGCTTGACTCCATTCCCAGGGCCGTCCTCACTCAGCTTCCAGCCGCTCAGGTTGACGCCCGCGGCACACCACAGCTGGGGGAAGGCGGCCGTAAGGTCGGGGAGCCGGCCTCCCCCGGCTTCCCCGCCCTCCTGGACGTAGCTTCTGGGGGCCTCTGCCGCCTGGCGAGCTCCGGAGCCTCACCTTCATGGTCGGGTCCTTCTCCACCAGCGGGCGGCAGTACACGGGGACCGGCACATTCTTCATGCGGGTGTCCTCCTGGCCCCCGTTGGGACTCAGCTGCAGGAACAGGGCAGCGCGCGCTGTGGGTGCCAGGCCGGGCCGGCTCACCGGCGTGCGGCGCACTTGGGACCGCCCTGCCCCGCCCCTGTCCCAGCCCCGCCCCGCCCCTGTCCCAGCCCCGCCCCATCGTGTACTTGGGACCCCGCCCTGCCCACGCCCCCGCTACGCCCAGCACCTGTTTGTACCTGGGACCCCGCCCCGCCCCAGCACCTCCTTGTAGTTGGGGCCCCGCCCACGGCCCACCCACGACCCGCCCCAGCACCTGCTTGTACTTGGGACCTCGCCCTGTCCCGCCCCCGCCCCGCCCCAGCACCTGCTTGTACTTGGCCGGCAGACTCCAGCCGCAGGCCTGCAGCCGCCCGTCGTCATTGCGCACGTGCTCGCGCACCTGGCGGTACTGCTCGCGCTTCTGCTCCCGCCGCGCGGACGACGTGCAGTCGCTGGCGGGGAAGGGCGGGCAGGTCACTGGGTCTGCAGGAGGGCGCCTGTGCCCCGGGGCTCCCCGTCCTGGACCTGCACTGCCCCTGCCGGGCGCGCATCTGACGGTTCGGAGGCCACTCCAGCAGCTGCCTCGGCCCAGATGTCCCTGTCGCCGTCCTCCACGGCCGACCCCCTTCCTTCCCCCTCCCTTCTGGGGAAACCCCCCCAGTCTTCTGACCTGGCACAGAATTCCCCGTTCGGCCCTGGACCCAGATTCTTAGCTTCAAAACTAAGGACAGCACAAAATTCCAGACACAAACTCATTCCCCAGAAAGAAGCTCAAGGCTGCAGGAAAAGTTCCTGTCAACTCCGAGAACCTCTGTGGAGTAGAGGGTGCAGGAGCCGCCCGGTGGGGCCTAGGGTCGCTGCTGGTTGCCTGGTGGGGGTCACCAGAGGAGCAAGGCCCAGCCCCTGGGACCATGCGGAGGGAGTGGGGGGGAGCATGGCCTCGGCCAGGGATGCCCAGTGCTCCCACGGGTGTGCACCCTCGGTGGGACCCCAGAGCAGCACGGTGGGGGCCGGAGGGGAGGGCCCGGGAGACTCACTCATCTGGGAAGAATTCCAGGGGCCGGCTGCCCGCTGAGCTCTGGCACATGCCGTGGTTGCGGCGCTGGCTGAAGCCGGCTGTGGTGGGCGACTTGTAATGGATGTTCACAGAGGGGTATGACCGCTTGGCTGGAGGCGGGCTGGACGAGGAGCTGAAGAGGCGGCTGAAGCTGCCAGCGAGGCACAGGGAGTGAGGGCAGGCCCAAGGGGCAGCCTCCCCAGCAGCCACTGCCCACACCCGCCCAGAGCCCCCAGCTCACAACTGCCAGATGGTGGACTTCTTCTTCTCCTGGACAGACGGGTGCTCGCGGGATGCTCTGCAGGGAAGGGGTGGGGGAGAGGCCCTGCTCAGCCCAGCCCAGCCTGACTCTGCCCTGCCCAGTCCAGCCAGCCCCCGTGCCATCACTGGGCCCTCCTGCCTCCCTTGCTTCAGACCCTCCCCCTGGACACAAGCACAGGAGCATCGGATGAGAGGGGCTCCTGGGTGTTACCCATCACTTCCTAGAGGGATCCTGCTGCGCTGGCCCTGATGTGCCCCAGCCTCTCTCTAGCCCAGAGGGTGCATCCACTGGCCAGACCAGGGCTGTACCAGAGGCCTGGCTCTGCTGGCCCCTGCAGATTCACCAGGGAGGCCCTGGCACCCTCAGTCTTTCAGGAAGAGAGGGGAAGGGGGAGGTCAGCTACACTTCCCTCCCCAGGACCTCTGAGAGTGATCCCCGCCCCCGACCGCAGGAGTCTGGAGGCCCACCTGATCATCTCGGTCCACCGCACGGCCTCCTGTAGCTCCATCAGCCGCTCCTTGTACTGGTTGCGCTCCATGAGCACTCGAGCCATCTCCACCCGCGTGAAGCGGCGGCGCTGCGCCATGGGGATTTTGTCCTGCAGGGAGAGTGCCGCTGCTCAGCGGTGAGGGGCCGCCTCTGGGAGTGGGCGCACCCTAGGGCGGCTTCCCCATGGGCTCAGGCAATGCGGTGGGGAGGGCTGGGCACGGGACAGCACCACCCACCGGGAATGGGTCCCCTTCTTCCTAGAAGGCCACGTGGCACACTCCAGGGCCACTATGCGGTGTGTTTACCTAGAAGCTCCTGGCAATCCCAAACGCCCTCATCAAGGCTAACAGGTGGGACTGACCCATGGGCACAGCAGTAAGAGAGGATCTGGGGGGTCTGGTGAGCAGGACCTGGGTCACTACGTCAGAACTCATTGCTTAAGGTACCGGTGAAGCTGCTGTCCCTGTCAGAACCGTGTCCTCATGCAGCCCTAGCTGGGGTCGCCCTCCCTGAGTGCCCCCCGGACCGGCACTTGGAGTTCACAGCTGTGCTTGCAGCCTCAGGCCCCATACAAGGCCAAGGCACTGATCGGGCGCCTCCCCCACCAGGCCCCAGGTGGGCCTTGGGGAGTGGCAGCTGCCCAGGACACCTGTGGTTCTGTCCCCTCCTAGAGTATCTGGAGGTGGGGGCTGCGTAGGGTGGGCCAGGTGAGCAGCTAGTTTCCCAGGTGCTGGCTGTGGGACTGGTCTGATAGGTGTGTCACACGACCCCACAGCTGATGAGTGTGAGGTTAGCATCCAAACGTCACCCCAGGTTAGAGGCCCAGGACCGCCCTCTGTGTAAGGAGGGCAGCCAGGTCACTGGGCCGGGTGAGCAGGGAGAGCCCGCCTGTGACTGTGGGCAATCCACAGCTGCTAGGACCTGGGTGAGGTGGCATCCTACAGACAGTGGGGCTGGTTCTGACCTCATAGAGTCCAGGGTGGGGGTGCTGCTGCTGGGTGCAGGCTTCACACAGGAGATGGGCCCAGAGACCGCAACTAGGGCATCCCGCTGACCGCCCCACCGCGCCCCGCCCCCCCCCCGCGCCCCACCCCGCCCTGCACGTTAATAGTGGAATATACCAATTCTGTACAGAGACAGCTGCTTACATCCTCCACCTCTTCTTTGGGTTCACGGTGGGCAGTGATGGCCTCCGACTTCACTCTGTGGGATGAGGACGGGAGCGGGGCGGGAGTGAGGCCCCCGCCCGTGCACCACCGGGGCTGTGTCACACCTCTCAGCTGCTCGCAGGGCTCTCCCCTCAAGCTCTAGGCCCTGAGCATTCCTGCCGGAGCCCTGGGTCCACCCTCCACCCCTGCCCATGTGCTCCCCGAAGCCCGGCCAAGGAACAGGACCTCCAGTCAGCCGGCCAAGCGCTGGTGGGAAGGCAGTGCTGGCCAGGGGAGACCTGGCCCTGGGCCCCACAGACCCCGGCACAGGCGCCCCCTGCCTCCGGCCTGCCCCTCACACCTCCCTTTCCTGTCTGCAGCCAGAGACACCGGTCGGGAGAGCGGGGTGACGATGGAGGAAAAGGCCACAGGGAGGTGCGGAGCGCTGAGGGGGTACCCCAGCCGTTCCTGGGCTGAGGGCGAGGGCAAGGGGGGAGCGCCGGGACTCACAACGGCTAGAGGCCCTTTCCCCTCTCCCCTTCCCCTGAGCGAAAGGCCGCGTGTGAGCGCGGCGGGAAGGGCCGGCTCAGCCGTTGGATGAGGGACACCCACGACGAAGCGCTGTCCCTAGTGCAGGACTCCCGCAGGCGAGAGGAAGGGGCGCCCAGGGCGGGGCCGGACCCCGCCCTCCATGCCCGGCCCCGCCTCCACGGGAGCCCCGCCCCGCGGGTCACGCCCACCTCCTCAGCTCCTCCTCCAGGTCTTTGATGCGGTTCTCCAGTCTGAGTTTGGCCTGCCTGGCGGCCTCCAAGTCCCCCTTCAGCGCCTCCTGCTCCCCCGACAGCTGGTCCACCTTGGCGATGAGGTCGTTTTTCACCACGTTCAGAGCGTTTCTTTGAAAAGGCAGAGAGAGGCGAGCTGCTGTGTGCATTAAGGGATGGGCTCTCAGAGGCAGCTGCCCACCCTGGTGATCTGAGCACACACACCCTGGTCCCAAAAGTGAATGAGCGGTGACAGGTGGTGGTGAGACGCTGTGACCACCGCCACCCTCTCCCCAGGAGGGTGGGCTCAGTCCAGGGGTTCCAGGTTTTCCCTGCAGGCCACCCTGCAGGCTGGGCGGCTGCAGCCGTTACAGGAGCCCCTGGCCGGTGGAGGGAGGGCATTCTTACTTGGTTTCTAGAAGCTGTGAGTTCTCCAGCAGCAGATTCCCCACTTCCTTGCCCATTCCTGAAACAAAGGGCACGGAGTTGTCACACGTGCATGGTGAAGCCAGACCCTGATGCCCATCCCTGCCTCAGAGTAACAAATGTCTCCCTGGGGGAGGGGGCGCAGCCCACGCTGGAAGGACCCCACCCACTGGGGCCGACGTGAGGGGCCAAGGACCAGAGGCCCGAACTGCAGGAAGACACCAGGCTGGGCCATTCCGGGAGAGGCCTCTGCTGGTCACGGCACAGGCTCTCCACCAAGCAACACAGTTGGGGAAGGACCTGCTGTGTGTGAGCTCGTGGGGTCTCGGCCTGGCCTCTGCAGGGCACTGGGCAGGTCCCCGGGTCCTGGTGGACACCGCAGCCCTGGGCTGACTTCTAGAGCTCAGCGATGGGGATTGCGGCTGTCTACTGACATGAAGTCTGCACACCAGCAGGGCCCCGAGAGGCCTCTGCACAACCTCCTCCATCTCTGCCCACCCCGCCCAGCGTCACCACCCTCCCCCAGGAGCACAGAGGCTGCAGTTGTGGTGACAGGACAGGGCCCCAGGCCCAGGGGGCAGGATGGCCCATGGCAGGTACAGCTCTCAGTGGGCTGGGAGCAGACCTGGGACCTGGCCCGAGGGCAGGGCCCGCAGGGGTCAGAGGTGGGAGTGAGGAGGGCAGCGCTCCCAGGGCGGTGCCTGGTGGGGACCCAGGAGGCCACAAAGCCCCAGAGCACGGCTGATCCTTTAGGACAGCCTCCCGCGCAGTTCACCCCACAGCCTAACACGGCCGTGGCACGAGGTGACCCCGCACAGTGTGCCCAGCCTGGGTCCCCTGCTGTTTCCGTCCCCAACTCCCCGTCCCCAGTGGGGCCTGCCTGCCCTTCAGGTGGGACACAGCTGGCCCTGGGCGCAGGCCTTCTGAACTAACGAGGCTCAGAGACGCTGAGGCTCCCCGCTAAGTCCATCAAGGGCCTGCTCCGAGGGGGTCAGGTGCCCACTCGCCACGCCTGCTGGGGGCCCCACACCCCGCCCAGAAGCCACGGCCCTGCTGCCCCCACGCGCCCCCCCATCAGGCTCAACAAAGCAAATGGCTCGGGAAGCGTGAGGGGGTGTCGGGGAGGCAGAGGAAGCCAGAAGTAGGGAAACGCGTACTGAACTGGGGCCTTGGCCTTACCAAAAAAATCATCACGCACTATGGGCGCCATCCCAGTCCCACGGGAGACAGGCGACCGGGGCGGGAGGAGGAGAGGGAGAGAAGAGAAGCGCGTTAAGCCCGTGTGACGAGCAGGCGGGGGGACGTCAGGGCTGCTGCTCATCAGGCTAGGGGTGCTTGCGGGAGCGGGATAGAAAGGTCACCCTTGGGCGACGCAGAGGCCTGCCAGGCCAGGAGCGCGGAGCGGTGAGGGGAAGCTCAGGGAAGCCCAGCGGACATCTGACAGTGAACTCCTGGGAGGAGGGGGAGTTAAGGGCGGGGTCTCTGCAAGTGAGGGGGAGCTGTGCCAGGCCTGGTGCTTTTGAGTGGGTGTGTGGGGGATGACCACCTGAGGGTGGTCAGGGCCCCAGAGCCCCTGCTGAGAGCAGGGGGGCAGGGCCGTGGCTCAGGCGCCCCTTGCAGAGCACCCCTGACTTCCAGGCTGCACCCGACAGAGGGGAAACACTACAGAACCGGGCCCCCACGTGGTGTCGTTAACTCTCGGCCCTGCGGAAGCTGAAGAGACAGCCTCGGAGGAGAGGCCAGGTCCAGGTCCCCTCACTTGTCAGGGTCGCTGTCTGCAGGCCAGTGAAGCAGACCAAAACAAGCTTCGGAGCAGCAGGGGGCTGGCAGCGGAAGCAAGCGTGCCTTGGTGGCTGGGGCCGGGGTCGGGCGCGGACGGGCTGCAGCTGGGGTGTCCCAGGGTGCCACCCCTCCACCGGGACGCCACCGCGGGGAAGAGGGTCACAGCAGAGATACACACCTGAGAACTCCCCTGCAGCCACGTCCAGCGAGGCACGGCGAGACCGGGGGGAGGAAGCGACAAAGGTCAATTGGTGACTGAAACCAGCAGAATCGAGAGGCTCTTGTTAAAGAAAAAGCAGCAATGACCAGCCATTTCGGGTTGAAGAGCCCGAAAGAGTATGAGCGGACATCCCCAGGCCCGTGGGTGCCAACTGCCACTCAAGGCAGGGCCCCCGCGGGAAAGGGGAGGCCGGGACAGCACGGCCCTCGGTCCCCAGGCCTGGGGGTGGGCGTGGCCCTCTCTGCTCCCCCCACCCATCAGGAGGGCTGCCCGCCCGTGAGGCCAGCCTGTGTGTGGGGGTGTGGTGGGTGCTGGGCGTCCAGCCTCACAAGTGCCCCCAGAGTGGGTGAGCTGCCGACACGGACCTGGCCTCGGGGGCGGGGGGCCTGGCCAGCCCAGAAGACCAGGGCCCTCTCCTTTGCCAGGAGGAAATCACTGAGTCAGGATGGGGTGAGGTGGCCCTTCTTTGTGCCAAACTGCTCCCCACTACCCAGCTGAAGACTTGAAATGATAGTCTTCACTTTGGTTCACTTCATGCAGAAAGAAATGATATAGCCGCCCGACGGAAGTGACAAGTGACGGATTCTGCTGGAGGCACTGTCATTGCTGCCTCCGGAGCCCGGTGTCCTCCTTAGACCTCTTTCTACACAGACATCACTTTTTAAAAAACAAAATCTCGACCACACTCCCCATTGTCTCGGGCAATTTGCTCCAACCATCACCCTGAAAGCGTCCACGTGGCGACGCCCCACTGTTTGCCGCAGCTCCTCTGATAGGCGTTTCGACCTGGGGCTGTGCAGGCACCACGGTGTGTTCACGGGCTCCTGTGGGCACGCTTGGCCCTATCGGACGAACAGTGGCCTCACTCCTGCAGGCCCAGACGGCCTCCACGTCACCCATCACCTCCCACCAGCAGCACGGACAGCACCCGCTTCATTTTCATCAATCATTTGAGGAAAACAAGTTATCACGGTTCATTTCTGTTACTCCTGAAGTTGAGCAGCTTTTCAGGTTTGTGGGTCCTGTGAATGTCCTACTTTATCCTCTACTCATTTCCTGTTGTATGTTACTTCCTTTAATATTAATCATGGAGACCATATATATATGTAGGCTTTGGCCATGAAGAGAGGCACAGGTTATGAAAATACTCTCCGATACCCTCTTCTGGTTCTATTATCCTCGTATTTTTACATCGATCTTTATCCACCTAGAAATTACTTATGTACATGGTGTGAGGTTAGATTAGACTTCATTTTTTCCAAGTGGCTATTCAACGACTCCAGTACATATGCTAAGTCAACCATAATCGGGCACCTTCTGGCGTCAGTGACAGGGGACCGGGCTTCCCGTTGCTGACACCTCCTCCAGCTGAGCTGGACTCTGGGCACAAGAGCAGAGCCCCAGCTCACCCGTCCAGCTCATCCCTGGACAAAGGGCCAGCCCCACGCTCCAGGGCTCCGTCCACACGTCCCGAGAGCTCTCCACCCTCCTCAGCTCCTCAGGGCTGCCTGCCCTGCCTGTGCCCCTCGCACTGAAGCCTCCAGAAAGGTCCCCAAAGGCCTGTCACCCCCAGAAGTGGGGTCTCATTCCAGCAGAGCTGAGTGGTGCCCAAGAGGCCTTCCGCCCGACAAAGTGCCAGGACTCAGGGTCCCACCCCCCCAACTGAGAAGACAGCTCTCCCTGCAGCCCCTCAGAGCAGACTCATCGGAGGTGCTGGTTAGGACCTCCCGCAGGAAGATCAGGTCAGGCACTCCCGCTCCAGGGAACCAGCCCCAGGAGCCCTGTGCGCATCATGCTGGGGGCCGGTGACCCACCTTCACCTACTGCTTCAGTTCTGTGGTTCCAGGTAACACCAACTGATGTGCAGTTTACAGGGACTGACATCCAGGGCGGTGCCGCCTGAACCATAGGAGGTGGCCAAGTGCCACAGCATCTGCCAGCCCCGGGGGCGCTGAGGTGGGAGGGCGGGGACGGCCACATGGGAGGACGGCCACACGGCGAGAGTGGACCCACCGTCGGCGCTGCAGCCGTGGGCACGGCAGGGAGGGACCAGCTCTGCAGCCTGGGGCCATGGAGCAGGAGATCTGGCCAGCAGGAGGGATCGACACGAGCAGGCCACTCAGTGCCGCCAGGGAGCGAGGAGGCCTGTGAGCTCCCGTGATCTCTAAGAACCACGTGAGGTGCCACAAGCGAGGCAGAAGCCTCAGTCCTGACAGCCAAAAGGGAGACGACCCAAATGCCCCTCCGTGGCTGAACGGAGACATGAAGTGTGGTCTGTCCACACACTGGAACGCTATTCAGCCACTAAAAAGGAATGAGATCCTGACATGCTCCTATGCGGATGAGGCTCAAAGGCATTCTGCTAAATGAAGGCGGGCAGATGCAAAACGCACTGACATGAAGTGCCCAGGGAGGCGCGTCTGCATACGGGACGTGGAACAGTGGCGTGGGGTCGGGGGAGGTGGCAGGGACCGCTGCTTGTTTTGGGGGGCGGGTGAAGTGTTCAGAAGTCACACGGTGAGGAGCGCACAGATAGCGTGGTGTGGACATCCCACCTCCGGAAAGCTGCTGGTCGAGGCAGGGCCACTGCCCGGGCTGGGCGTGAGGTCAAGTCCTGACTCTGCCTACGCACCTCACCCTTGTGACCCTGGTTTCCTCTCTGGGACGTGGGCCATCAGCAGTGCCGTGCACAGAGCATGCTGGCAGCCCTCTTCTCGTAAGGACCGTGATGAATGCAGGAGTCCTGTCACATGACATGAACGGGGAAAGGCACGAGGCCCGGGACCCAGCGTCGTCGTCCCTGAGACCCCCACCATCAGCGCACCCAGGAGCGGGCCTCCGCCCCCGACAGGGAAGTGCAGTGTCCTGTGCCTGCACGGTTCCCAAGCGTGCGGGGCCCTGGTGCAAAAGCTCTGCCGCGCACGAGGCTGCCCTCAGCCCCTCGCAGCCTCCCTGGCAGGAGGGCGCTCGCTCCAGTGACCGCAGCCTGGACCCAGGTGCCTCCTCCCAGCTTCACCCGGCCCTGCCGGCCTGCACCCGTCCCCATGAGTCCACGTCCCGGGGGGACGGGGACCCACGTCTAGAAACCTCTCCTGAAGACATCACCGGACACTCTGGCAAAGACCTAAGCCCGCAAGTGGCTATGAGAGTGGAAGTCGAACAGTACAATTTAGAACCAAGATGGAACCCATCAGGTCATTTGCAGTCACGTGAAGATAAGGAAGGTAGAACGTGCTGCGGAACTTAGTCATTCAGGGGACATCAGCGTCAGCCACAGAGAACAGGCCGGATGCACGTGGCCGCCCCACACCCTGGGCGCATGTGCTGGTGAGGGGGTCTCTTGTCACGACACAGCGGGGGCGGGGGGCTGCTTTGCTGTTTACTCTCTTCTTGGCAGAGTGTGATAATTATTTAACATTATTACCAGCTTGTACCCTTTTTCCAAAACTGAGAAAAATGCCTAAAAATTAAACTTATATGATATTAGCTGAAACATGTAAAAAAAGAGCAGAAAGATGTCAAAATATTAAAGGTGATTATTCCTAATAGATTTTTTTTGAATACTAATAGTTTTGTACATTTAAAAATATGTATTTTTATATAATGCTTATGAGAAAGATTCTGTTAAAAATATTTATTGCCCAGAGCGGGCATCCTTGTCTTGTCCCTAATCTTAGAGGGGATACTTTCAGTCTTCCTGCACGGAGTGTGAACGTACTTCCCAGTCCTGAAACGCGCCTGACAGTTGAGACGGTGGTGAGTTTCACATAGTGTGTTTCATGGCACCCCGATGCACGTGACTGTGCACCCACAGCTGGCACAGCCGTGCTGGTGCTGAGCCCCCGGTGCTGCTGCAGCCCGCAGCCCCCACCCCGAGGAAGAGCCGGCTCCTGGGAACCACTAGGCAGAGGAGGCGGGGCCGTGCCAGCTGAAAACGCCAGCCAGGCCCCCTTCGTCTACGGGTCAGGCCCGGCGGTGCGGGCAATTGGCAGGCTAGCCGGGTGGCACTGTCCACACAGGGACCCACTGTGGAGATGCCCCGAGCGCCCGTGGGCATGTCTGTCGGGGGAGAGACAGCAGCAGCAGGACTGACAACCAAAACTCCGGGATGCTGGACAGCCCTGCCTCCTCGGGCTGCTGGTCAAACACCATCACATGTTAGAAGGCAGGGCTCCCAGATGCTGCTGGAGCATCGCTACCAGCCCGCTGGCCACACGTCCAGAGGGAGCAGCCGTGCCAGCTCCAGCTGCTGCCCCAGCCCGAGGAGAAACAAGAGAACCCTCCCCCCCAGGGGTGGGGAGGGGATGCACCGGAACCACAGCCCCGATGCCTGCCTCGCTGGCTCAGAGCGGGACGGACGCTTCAGGGACGAGGCTGCCTCTCCAGGCTCCGCTCTGGACATGTGCCAGGTCCAGGGGTGGGGCGGAACCTGGGAGACTGCAGGACTTGCCGCCACTGCCCTGAGGGCCCCAGCCCAGCCTCTGGGCTATACGGGCTCTCTCTGTACCATCTCACACTCGCGGAGGGAGCTGACTGTCTGGGTACATTCCTCGAGAACTGGAAGAGCTAGCAACGGCCACCCTTCCAGAATGTCTCCTGAAGGTGGAAGGGGCTCGGCACAGGGGCCGCTGAGGACTACCGGGGACAGGACTGTTCTTGGGGTGACGGTGTCTTCTGCAATTAGTGGTTCAACTCTGTGAGCACCGCAAACCCTGCAGGGTGGCACCCTCCACATTTACAGCTGGTACAAAGAACTTCCCGGCTCACAGAGACTCCACCCTCATCCAAAACAAGAGCACCCACAGCAGGCCCCGGAACGGCTGTGTTACCTAGCAGGTCGGCCCCTTCGTCCACGTCTCCGATGACCTCGGAGCCCGCCGTCGACAGCTCGTGGTACAGGGAGTCGGTGTTGATGCCAAAAGCCTTGTTCACGATTCCCTGGGTTGGGCTGTGAGGACACGCGGTGAGGGAGACCAGTGAGCAGGCAGCGCCGCAGGACCAGGCATGAGGACACCCCTGCAGGGCCGCCGATGCCAGCGCCGCCCAAGCAGGGGCAGGCATGGCAGGTGCTGGGTCAGCACCCCAGGCATTTCCCCCCCGAGGGGCTGCGGGCACAGGCTCTGGGCCCAGCAAGCACCTGCTGCCTGTGCGGTCCAGGCGGGGCTCCCGGCCCATGTCCAGCTCTGGGGTGGAGTCGATGATGTCCTGGACGTCAGACCACTCGTCACTGCTGCCCATGCCTGGGGGACACAGTGGAGCCTGGGTTGGGGGTGGCTGGCGGCTCCTGGCACTCCCTGTGGCTGCCCTGGGGCCCCCTTGTCCGGAGACCCCAGGCCAGGCCAGAGTGGGCAGGAGGGTCAGGGGAGGGTTCTTCTGGGGGACCGGGGGCCGGGCGCAGTACCTATGCTGACATTGCGCATCTCCTGTGTGACCTGCACCTCCATGTTGCGGCTGTTGCGCTTCTCCCGCGCTCGCTTGCCGTTCTTGGAGCCACCGTAGTCGCCCAGTGGCTGCAGGCCCTCACTGAGGGGCGTGACCGCGGCCGAGGGCACGGAGGATGTGGGCGTGTTGGACTTGGTGCCCGTGGTGCTGGGCGTGGCCGCTGCTGAGGACTGGCCCGACTCGGACATCTCGTCCTGTGGACACTGGGGCCAAACACAGGGAGAGGGAGGCTCGAGGTGTGGGTCTCGCCCCTGGGAGGCCGGCTGGACTGCGCAGGGTGGGTGGGTGTAACGTCCACTGCCTCGAGGCCCCCTCACTTGGGGTCTTTGCCACCCTGCAGTAACACAGCACTTGGGGCCGGAGTGAACGGGACAGGGGGACACTTCTCTCCCACCGGGCTGATTCTTCCTGTCACTCGGCTCATCTGGCTGCAGCCTCTGGCTCTCCAGGGGCAGGTACAGCTTATTTAAAAGGCTTCCCCAGGACAGACAGGAAGTTATGTGGACGGGGCCAGTAACCCCTTGCAGCCGGAGGGTGGACAGAGCTAAGCCACAGCCCAGGGTAGGGCAGAGGCCCCCCAGCGGGGGAGGGGACTGGGGAGGCCGGCGTGCCTTCTGACCAAGTTACCGCTCCTCTGCGAGGCCCTCGAGGGAGGACCCGTCCTGCCCCGGCGACAGTCAGGGGCTGTGACGCCCCGATTCTGCCAGTGGTGGCCCCTCCCCAACAAAGAGACACCAGGGGACGGGCTTCACTTAACCTCCACGGCCCAGCTGAACTGAAGTTTGCCTTCGACACCTGCGCAAGTGCAAACAAGTTGAAACCCGACTTCTGCAGAATGGGATGTCCCCAAACATTTCAAGAGTGCAAAAAGATCAGATTAGTAAAAACTTCCACCGACTGTCAGCCTTAAGGATCTCCCTGGAGACAGAAAATGCTGTCTGAATACTGTGCTCCCCTCCATCCGTCTTTCCTGGGGAACCTCAATAGCAGCAGCCCCTGATCTGTGAACAGAGCCCGGGGCCTGCAGTCTCTCGCCTATGCAGAGAAGGGGCACAGTCTTGGCGGGGTGGGGGGGACAGCCCTGTGTCCCCTCCAGGCACACATTTCCCCTTGGTGCTTCCAGAGGACCCAATGGTGGGGTGCGGCCTTCTCTGTGAAGCTGGAGGGAAGCTGGTACTCCCTCCTGTAACTAGGCAGGGCTGGCTGGGCTCCTGGGGCCGCTTCCAGGTGACCGGGGGTCAGAGCTGGTTGGGAACTTCTGAGATCTGCCTTGCCCCAAGCAGCCTGGTCACCCTGGGTGCCACCCATCCTGGGCTGAGATGCCTCCACTGTCTGCATCACCGCTAGGAGGGGCCTCCGTCCCGGCAGCTGTGTCCCCAGGGGACACTTGGTGGTGTCTGGAGACACTGGTGACCAGAGCCAGAGCTGGGGGTGGGTGGAGGTGGGGTGCCCACAACACCCCACAGGGCACAGAACGGCCCCCCAGCCAACCACACTTGGCTGCGTTGCCAATGGGCCGCGGTGAGAGGTCACCTGCAAACACTTTTGACTTGGCTTTGGGCTCTGCAGGCTAGGGCCAATTTGTAAAGGACAAACCCTTTCCTCCTCACAGCACCGTGCATGTTGCGGGCCTCTGTGATGGCCCCGTGTACTCTGTCTGCCCACGCGACAGAGGCGCCTGGGTGACCCACGGGGAGGGTTCCTGCTGGTGCCCAAGGAGGGCAGTGCGTGAGGCTGCTGTCCCGGGATTTCACAGGGGCGGGCACCACGTGAGCCCACGCCACATGGAAGCACACATTTCCAGACCACCTGACTCAACGGCCATGCTCCTTGTCTGTCCGTGACTTGAACGCTTTTGCTCCCTGGGCCTCCTGACCCTGGTGATCACTGTGGGGCGAGGCGGCATCACCAGGCCTCCCTGGCTTCCCAAGCTGTCTGTTGCCCTACAACAGGCCACCACTTACCCACAGGACACTCCCTGGCCACTACTTACCTAAAGAAACCTGCCAACCTCTAACACCAACGTGCAGCAGTGGCCTCCAAATGCAAAGAACCCACATCCCAGCGGCCGTGCCTCCCATGAGGAGCCACAACTGTTTGGTTAAAACACTGAAAGTACAGTACATAAAAACAAAAAACAAAACAAAACAACAAAACAAATTAAAAAATTAGGAAAACCTGAAAACCTACAGCATAAAATAAAAAGAACTTAAAAGTAACTGTTAAAAGAAATCAAACAAAACACACCTATGAACTAAAACATAAAAGACTATGGTTTATTAAGAGAGGACGATTTCAGACAACGCAGGAGGAGGAGAGACGCGGTGAGGACGCGAGGGGCCGTCCAGGAGGCCCCCCACCCCGCAGCTCTGAGGCTCACGCGCCCGGCAGGAGCCCTGGGGAGCCCTTCTGCCCAGACCCCACTTGCCGGCAGGACCCTCAGTAACTGGTAGGCACAAGGCTCACTCCACAGAACAAATGCAGAGCGAGTGGGGTCACTTTCCAACACAGCTGGTAGCTGGCAGCCTCCTGCAGCCCGGCCAGGTGCTGCAAGGACGGGGGGAAGCTACAGGGAGGCCTGGGCCCAGGTCCGCCCCCGACCTGGAGGCCAAGGGCTCTGCTGCCCACAGGTACCCTCTGACAGCCTCGGAGGGGCATCACCAGACCCAGGGCGGCCTCATCTCCCCCAAGGTGGCTTCCTCACGGGCAGGGGGACCGTGGTCTGCCTTCTCCAGGCTGATGCAGCCCACAGAGCAAGATGCGTGGACAGTGCCAGGGAGCCCTGCACAAGTGCCTGCCCTTGGCCTTGCGGGACCCCAGTGCCAGGGGGTGGTGCTCACTAAACTGGGCAGCCCGGATGTCCACCTTCTCAAGCTTGGGCCCAGAGGTCACCAGCACAGGCAGGCCAGGGAGAATAGCCCAGAGAAGAGAAGCTGCCCCCGGCCTCCGGCCTTCTGGTTGGAGCACAAACCTGGGATGCCAGGACCACACGCGGGGAGAAGCCTGGCCTGGGGTGTGGTGAGGGACAGTCACTGTGCTCAGCCCTGCCCTGGGCTCACCCTGGCACAGGCAGCTTCCCGGAGCGGCCGGGACCCTGTGCGGACCACACCCTCCTGGACACAGTGGGGCAAGGTGGGGCCCTCACTCCGCGGCATGGCTACAAAACCTGGTAGCTGGAGCTGAGCTGCAGCTGGCCGAGGTCGCTCAGATGCCAGTGGTCCCCCGCAGGCGCGGGCTTGCCCCCCATCTGTGCACGTACCGAGCCATCGGCCAGGGGGAAGACGCTCAGGGACGTGGGGCGCTCCTTCCTGCTGAAAGGCAGAGAGAGGACAGGGAGGGGTTAGAGGAGGGGCTCCCGAGGCAGGGCTGCAAACCCCTCCTGGACGCACAGGCACCCACGGTGCAGCTGGGGTTGCTCCCCTAGACCCCCCCGCCTCCGCCCAGGGCTGAGTAGGCTGTGACTGTCTGGGCCCGGCGCCTGAGATCCCCACTGACTGCAGCCAGCTGACTAGCCTGCTCACTCGCCAGGGGCACCTCCGCTCCACAGTGGTCCCTCCGTCCATCCCCCTGTTGCAGCATCACCACCCCTTCATTTGCATCCACTGTAAACAGAGGCCTGCATGGCAGGGCCTGTGGAGGCCCTGTGGCTTCGCAGGCGGCATGCCTGACTTCTCCTTGGCACAGCTTCTGCCTCCAAGGGTCAGGAGGGGTCAACCTTTCTCCTCTGCTGCTTGTCCCATCACTGCTGTCAGGAGCCCTGGGTCTGGAGTAGAGAGCTTATGCTGTCTGCAGCCACACGAGCTTTTCTCTTGCTCTCAGTGGTTCCTCCTTTTAAAGCTCCGTAAGCAAACTGGGAACGTCCGTTAGGCTAGATGGAGGTTTAGAGCCGCCTGCCAAGGCCGGTCAGTCCCTGGAAGACGCTCCGGGCTGTTAGTGGTGAGGGCACAGAGCTGGGCCCGGGGTGGCACAGAGTCCATGCTGCTCAGAGCCCGGTCAGGACAGGCGTCTGGACCCCTCACACAGGCGCTGAGATGGGGGTGGCGAGGCCACTTCGGGGGTCCCCAGGGGCCGGTTCAGAGGCTGGGCTGTCTGGAGAAGGGGTGTCTTCTTCATGGTGCCTTGCGGTGCAAGTGGTGGACAGGCAGGCGGAGTGGCCAGGGGCACGACTCCGGGAAGGAGGTCTCTGCCGGGGGTCCCCCACAGTTCCGGGGCTGGTATGGTTGGGGCCCCCATTTCCTGCCTGTCTGTCCTGTTCAGGAGAATGCCGCCCCTGCGGAACAGTGTCCTGGATCCTTGGGGCCTGGCTGTGCCCTCCGGGGCTCTTCTGTGGGTACAGAGCCAGAGGAGGCCTGGGGGGCTGGATGTCTCCCGCGGATGATACCGTGTGCCTCCTCCGTCAGCCCTCGTCCCCCAAGACAGACGCACTTTCTACAAGGCTCGGCCATTGCTTAGAAGGAGCTCAGATGGCAAGCTAGGCAGGCTGGGTCCGTAAATCCACCGTGGCTCTCCCCAGGGCTGTTTGCTGGCCACAGGCCCTGGCCCCGGGCCTCCCTGGGGCTCCCAGCCTCTGCTCGCTGCTGTTTCTCCACGGGGCTCCGGTGTGGGGGCCTCCTCTCCTCGGGCCCAGCTCTGACGGGGGGCTGCACACAAGGGTCCTTTGGGCCAGGCTGTCACCAGGTGCCACAGGGCAATATGACGGTAGGGGCAGCATGGGACCATCTGCCTCCCAGGATGGCAATCTTCTCTGTCGCCCGCCTCCATGGCTCTGTGCATGCACGGAGATGGCCAGGCCCAGATCCCCAGTGGAAATCCTCACAAGGGATGAGTCCCACGTCCTCTCCTCTCTGAGCCAGTTCGGTGGGGATTGCTGTTGGCTGGCCAGCCAGAGCCCGGTCTGACGCTGGGCCAGCACATCCTCCTGTTACGGCCCACAGCTCCCCCAGGGGACTTCAGTCCCCATCTACCCCTGAGGCTGCAGCCTGAGAGGGCCACGCGGCTCACAGATGGCATGCCTCTGGCTCTGGGCCGAGTGACCAAGCTGGGCTGCCTGACACCAGGTGCAGTGTCTCCACCAGCGCCTGCCGCCTCCTGGGGTGTGGACATGAGGTCCAGCCTGTGGCCGGCGGGTGTTGGCCAGTGGGGTCTGCATCGCTCCCATCTCTGAGACCCACCTGCCCTCCTCAGCCGCAGGCCCTGTAAACGTGCGTCTGGAGCCTCCAATCGACGCGCGACCCTGGCAGCCGTCCAGGCTCCCCCAACCCGAGGCCCGGGGACGGCTGCGGGCTTTACCTTCTCCTCCAAGACTGGCGAGGACTGTGGGGCAGCGACACACAGGCGGGGCCAGCACACGGCGGAACGGCACACAGTGGGGGCAGCACACAGTGGGGGCGGCACGGGGCGGGGGGGCGAGACAAGAAGACAACATTAGAGGGCGATGGTCGGGGTTTGGGGCACGTGTGGGCACACGGAGAGGAATGGGCCCCACGGGAATAGACAGATGTGGGACATGCAGACGCCTACTCCGGATGGACACAGGACACATAGACACACAGCCTCTTGGCTTGGACGGCAGGTGGCGCCCATTCAGACAGGGTGGGTCGAGCGTCCTCCCCCAGATGCCCCAGCACACGCGGGCACACCCGCGCGGTGACAGGGCATACGGTCACATACGCTATGTTCGCGGCCCAAACACGCTCATCAGTTTTATTCTAGACACACAGGTTCATGACACCAGGCCGGGGGTGGAGGAAGACGACCGAGGCTCAGGGGCCAGTTCTAAGGAGGAGGCCCTCCTGGGGGAGCCTCCACAGGATCCAGAGTTGCGTCAGGACAGGATGTACCCCAGAGAAAAGTGGGCCTCCCCTCAACCTGCCGTACGGGCCCCAGTGGGACGGTGCTCCCTCTCCTCCCATCAGGGCGCTGTCTGGATGCGGGGGGTTGGGGGGGCGGGGAGGGCTGCCACCCACATCTGTTCACCTCGAGTCTGCCCAGGGCCGTCAGACACGCACAGGGCCCCGGAACCTCTCGATCACAACCCAGGTTCAGGCAGGGCTGCAGGGCGGCAGAGCCCAGTTCCACATGCTGCCGCAGACACGGGCAAGAGATGCTGTGCCCTGTGGTGAAGGTGAAGCCAAAGGCGGCCAGCCAGCTGGCAGGGCGACGGGCGCGGCCCAGGCATGGCCCTGCCCTCAGCTTCCCACACAAGCACTGCTCTGGCCACCCGCCCCCCCACACACAGATAGGTGCCTCTTCACCTCCAGGGCACAGGGGGGACGGGCGGCAGCCCCCATGCCGCTTTCTGCAGGCAGGGGTCTCCTCCCTGGGGCTCTGCTCTGAAGGAGTCTTAGCAGAGCCCGAGAGCCGGAAGAGGGCGACGGTGAGGCCACACCCAGGAGGACGAGAGGTGGGCCCCAGAACTACAGAGGGAGCCCCCGACTTGAGGCTGGCCCTCGGTTCGGTCGCTTGGGAAGTCTCTCCGTGACTCGTGGCAGGCGTGAGGCGTCCGTGGTGTTGGGCAGCGGCAGCCTGGAGATGGACATTGCCCACCTTCAGACAAACCTGATCCAGAAGCAACGTCTACAGAGGCTGTGTATCTGAACAAACTCTGGTACATATTCCCTCAGTGAACTCTCACGGAGCCGGGGTCACATAATGACCCCTGACACCCTCTCCTGGGGCGCTCGTGTTTCCAGAAAGGAAGCATCCACAGCGGCTGGAGCCCCTCTCCCCACCGGAAGCAGCAAGACCATCTGAAAACAGGCTGGCGGTCCTGGCGCCCATCCTTCCCAGGTTTTGCCAGGCCTTGCAGACACATTGCACTTTGGTTTTGAATCCGAGGACCCAACAGCTGTGCCCACCTCACCGGGCGAGGGGCTGATGAGCCCGGCATGGACGGGCCTGAAATATCTTGATTGCAGACATCACCCACCAAGGAGGCAGCGCTGAGAAAACGGAGCCTTTACAGGACGGACCGGAGCTTTAGGCACTCGCGGAAGGAACAAAGGGCCACAGCTCCAGAGGCAGCTCCATTGTGGGGCAGGGGGTGCTGGGGTCCAGCCTTAGGCCCCTCCTCCTTCCTCCAGCCTGATGAGACACAGCCCTGTGCAGGCAAGGCCTGGGAGAAGACCTCTGACCGTGCGCTCTCCGGGGACGGAGGTGTGCTTCTGTCCTGACTGAAGATGGACCAGGACCAGCCTGGCCTCTGCAGGCGTCTCTGCTCCCCGAATGAAACTGGCGTGGGGTGCACGGCTGTGTCTGCTGGGCCCCCAAGTGGAGGGGCCTCCCCGCCTCCAACAGCCAGTTCCCGCCATGTGAGCTGGTCGTGGCCGACAAAGTCAGTGCAAACACGCACACACGCATCTCACAGGGAGTCTCCATCCCCCTCCCATCCTGGTGGATCCTGTTTCCTTTATTTTACAAAAGAGAAGATGAGGTGCAGAAGCACGTGGTGACCTTTAACGCGTCACAGAGGACGGGGCCAGGGCTGGGAGCCTCCCATTCCCGCTGACTGGCCCCAGGCCCCAGCGCCCTGCAGGACCCCACCCGCCCCATTGCTGGGCGTGTCTGCTGGGGACGGAGCGGCACCTGGTGCCACCCCAGCTGGTGTCCTGTGACTCACACTTGTCACGCTCTGCGCACACCTGCAGGTGACTGCCAAGTGCTCTGAGTGCTGGTTTTGAGGCTACAAGTACGTTTACCAGAGTAGGCGAATTCACCAACGCGGAATCGGCAAGTATCAGGATCAACCATGCGGTTCCCCCAGGCCCTCGTGACTGCCCAAGGCCCCGCACCCACTGGGCACCTCCTCAGCACACAGCCTCGCTCAGGCCACATTCTCCAACCAGACACCCCCTTCCTGAGCCTGGGGTCGGGGTGCTGGGGTGCAGCTGGCTCCTACCTCCGCCCTGGCAGGCTGCCCTCCGTCTGGCTGTTTCCCCCGACCTGCTGCATCTTGGACCTCTCGATGTGCTCCACGTAGGTCTGGATCATCTATGGGGACGACACATCTGTGTGATGCTGCCTGCCCGCCCCAGCCACTGCTCTCAGGGCTCCGACAGAGGAGGAGGCAGAGCGTAGTGACCGGGCGTCGGTCACGTGGGGGCCACAGCTCGCTGGTTTGGCAGGGGCCCCGCGAGAAGACAGAAGGCGGCCGGGCCGGGCAGTACCCACCTCCGTGTGCCGCTGGTGCAGCGCGTTATACTCCTTCTTCATCTCTGACTCCCGCTCCTCCAGCCGGGAAACTGGAAGACACAAGCCACCCACCTCTCCAGGTCACGGCCTGCTCCGGGCTGGCCTGCTGGGGTTGGAGGGCTGCAGACAAACCCAAGCCCAGTGCCCTGAGCCCAGGGGCGGCCTCGCCCGCGGCAGCTGCCCTGGGGACACGAGCAGGCGGGCTCCGAGAGGGCCAGTGGGGGAGACTTGCTCGGGCCTCAGTCAGCAGGCAGCTCCCAGGTGCGGGAGGAACCCACGGGCGTGCTGAGTTGTGTCGAGTGTGGACAGGAAGTGAGCGGATGGCTCATGGACAGAGGCTGAATTCGGAAGTAAGCAGCCTCTGACACACGTTCAAGAGAAGAAAGTCCAAAACAGGGTGGAACACACCGTGTCCCTCACTTGGACCTGGGGCTGGAGAGACGGGGTCATGACCATGCCATCTCTGGGCTGAGGCACTGGGATGGCCCCCTGCATGCTCTGTGAGTGCCCGGACCACCTGGAGGGCCACCCCAGGGCCACCGGGCCTCAGACACCTTGTGCCCCTGGGCCTTCGTTCCAGCCACAGCCCAGCAGAACTCTGCGCAGAGCACGGGATGGGGCACGGGGCAGCCGTGCCCTTTCCACGATCCTGACCCCCGGCGCTGACCAAATGGAAAATTCAAAGTGTGCTTTGGAGCTTATATGTGTTTTCCTTCTAAGAAAAGATGTCCTGTGCGCTCAGTCATGTCTGACTCTTTGCAACCCCATGGACTGTAGCCCGCATGGCTCCTCTGTCCGTGGAACTCTCCAGGCAAGAGTACCGGAGTGGGTTGCCATTTCCTTCTCCGAGAAAAGATGAAAAGGTTTCATATGTGAAAGTATTCTAAGCAAAGGGAGTGTGAAGGATTCTGTGGAGTTATAGAAAGGGTGGATCTATGCCAAACTGAAACGGGCCCCTGCTTGTTCTCATCCTGCAAAGACGTGTGTGTGTGTCTGTCTGTGTCTGTGTGTTTGACTCTATCTGTGTGTGTGTGTGTTGTCTGTCTACATGTCTCTGTGTGTGTGTGTGTGTGTCTGTGTGTCCGTGTGTGTGTGACTATATGTCTGTCTGTGTCTGTGTTTATGTGTGTGTGTGTCTGTCTGTGTCTATGTGTATGTTTCTCTCTGCATGTGTGTGTGTGTGTGTCTGTGTGTGTGTCTGTGTCTGCATGTGTGTGTGTCTTTGTCTGCACTCACCGTGACTATGTGTCTGTCTGTCTGTATCTGTGTCTGTGTGTGTCTTTGTCTATGTGTGTGTCTGCGTCTATGTGTGTGTCTGTGTCTGCATGTGTGTGTGTGTATGTCTGTGTGTCTATGTGTCTATGTGTCTGTGTGTCTGTGACTATGTGTCTGTCTGTCTGTATCTGTGTCTGTGTGTGTCTGTGTCTATGTGTGTGTCTGCGTCTATGTGTGTATCTGTGTCTGCATGTGTGTGTGTGTATGTCTGTGTGTCTATGTGTCTGTGTGTCTGTGACTATGTGTCTGTCTGTCTGTGTCTGTGTGTGTCTATGTGTGTGTCTGCGTCTATGTGTGTGTCTGTGTCTGCATGTGTGTGTGTGTATGTCTGTGTCTATATGCCTGAGTGTGTGTGCATTGCCATGGGCGTGGGTCACCTACACACTCACCTACAGCACCTGTGGGGTATTGGCTTCAGCAAATGGCCTTCATGTCTTGGTCTGGGATATGATAGATCCAATCACCAACCTCTTTTGTTTTTATTTCATCTTAACTTTTCAGAATGTGGACAGTGGACAGAATGTGGTCCATTGGAGAAGGGAATGGCAAACCACTTCAGTATTCTTGCCTTGAGAACCCCATGAACAGTATGAAAAGGCAAAATGATAGGATACTGAAAGAGGAACTCTCCAGGTCAGTAGGTGTCCAATATGCTACTGGAGATCAGTGGAGAAACAACTTCAGAAAGAATGAAGGGATGGAGCCAAAGCAAAAACAATACCCAGTTGTGGATGTGACTGGTGATAGAAGCAAGGTCCGATGCTGTAAAGAGCAATATTGCATAGGAACATGGAATCTTAGGTCCATGAATCAAGGCAAATTGGAAGTGGTCAAACAGGAAATGGCGAGTGAACATTGACATTCTAGGAATCAGGGAAATAAGATGGACTGGAATGGGTGAATTTAACTCAGACGACCATTGCATCTACTACTGTGGGCAGGAATCCCTTAGAAGAAATGGAGTAGCCATCATGGTCAACAAGAGTCCGAAATGCAGTACTTGGATGCAATCTCAAAAACGACAGAATGATCTCTGTTTGTTTCCTTCAAACCATTCAATATCACGGTAATCCAAGCCTATGCCCCAACCAGTAATGCTGAAGAAGCTGAAGTTGAATGGCTCTGTGAAGACCTACAAGACCTTGTAGAACTAACACCCCAAAAAGATGTCCTTTTCATTATAGGGGACTGGAATGCAAAAGTAGAAAGTCAAGAAACACCTGGAGCAACAGGCAAATTTGGCCTTGGAGTACGGAATGAAGCAGGGCAAAGGCTAATAGAGTTTTGCTAAGAAAACGCACCGGTCATAGCAAACACCCTCTTCCAACAACACAAGAGAAGACTCTACACATGGACATCATCAGATGGTCAACACCGAAATCAGATTGATTATATTCTTTGCAGCCACAGATGGAGAAGCTCTACACAGTCAGCAAAAACAAGACCGGGAGCTGACTGTGGCTCAGATCATGAATTCCTTATTGCCAAATTCAGACTTAAGTTGAACAAAGTAGGGAAAACCACTAGACCATTCAGGTATGACCTAAATCAAATCCCTTATGATTATACAGTGGAAGTGAGAAATAGATTTAAGGGCCTAGATCTGATAGATAGAGTGCCCAATGGACTATGGACGGAGGTTCGTGACATTGTACAGGAGACAGGGATCAAGACCATCCCCATGGAAAAGAAATGCAAAAAAGCAAAACGGCTGTCTGAGGGGAACTTACAAATAGCTGTGAAAAGAAGAGAAGCGAAAAGCAAAGGAGAAAAGGAGATATTCCCATTTGAATGCAGAGTTCCAAAGAATAGCAAGGAGAGATAAGAAAGCCTTCCTCCATGATCAATGCAAAGAAATAGAGGAAAGCAACAGAATGGGAAAGACTAGAGATCTCTTCAAGAAAATTAGAGATACCAAGGGAACATTTCATGCAAAGATGGGCTTGATAAAGGACGGAAATGATATGGACCTAACAGAAGCAAAAGATATTAAGAAGAGGTAGCAAGAACACATGGAAGAACTGTACAAAAAAGATCTTTACGACCCAGATAATCATGGTGGTGTGATCACTCACCTAGAGCCAGACATCCTGGAATGTGAAGTCAAGTGGGCCTTAGAAAGTATCACTACGAACAAAGCTAGTGGAGGTGATGGAATTCCAGTTGAGCTCTTTCAAATCCTGAAAGATGATGCTGTGAAAGTGCTGCACTCAATATGCCAGCAAATTTGGAAAATTCAGCAGTGGCCACAGGACTGGAAAAGGTCAGTTTTCATTACAATCCCAAAGAAAGGCAATGCCAAAGAATGCTCAAACTACCACACAATTGCACTCATCTCACATGCTAGTAAAGTAATGCTCAAAATTCTCCAAGCCAGGCTTCAGCAGTATGTGAGCTGCGAACTTCCAGATGTTCAAGCTGGTTTTAGAAAAGGCAGAGGAACCAGAGATCAAATTGCCAACATCCATTGGACCATCAAAAAAGCAAGAGAGTTCCAGAAAAACATCTATTTCTGCTTTATTGACTATGCCAAAGCCTTTGACTGTGTGGATCACAATAAACTGTGGAAAATTCTGGAAGAGATGGGAATACCAGACCACCTGACCTGCCTCTTGAGAAACCTATATGCAGGTCAGGAAGCAACAGTTAGAACTGGACATGGAACAACAGACTGGTTCCAAATAGGAAAAGGAGGACGTCAAGGCTGTATATTGTCACCCTGCTTATTTAAATTATATGCAGAGTACATTATGAGAAACGCTGGACTGGAAGAAGCAGAAGCTGGAATCAAGATTGCCGGGAGAAATATCAGTAACTTTAGATATGCAGATGACACAACCCTTATGGCAGAGAGTGAAGAGGAACTCAAAAGCCTCTTGATGAAAGTGAAAGAGAAGAGTGAAAAAGTTGGCTTAAAGCTCAACATTCAGAAAACTAAGATCATGGCATCCGGTTCCATCACTTCATGGGAAATAGATGGGGAAACAGTGGAAATAGAGTCAGACTTTATTTTTTTTGGCTTCACTGCAGATGTTGATTGCAGGCATGAAATTAAAAGACACTTACTCCTTGGAAGGAAAGTTATGACCAACCTAGGTAGCATATTCAAAAGCAGAGACATTACTTTGCCAACAAAGGTCCGTCTAGTCAAGGCTATGGTTTTTCCAGTGGTCATATATGGATGTGAGAGTTGGACTGTGAAGAAAGCTGAGCACCAAAGAATTGATGCTTTTGAACTGTGGTGTTGGAGAAGACTCTTGAGAGAGTCCCTTGGACTGCAAGGAGATCCAACCAGTCCATTCCAAAGGAGATCAGTCCTGGGTGTTCATTGGAAGGGCTGATGCTGAAGCTGAAACTCCAATACTTTGGCCACCTCATGCAAAGAGTTGACTCGTTGGAAAAGACTCTGATGCTGGGAGGGATTGGGGGTAGGGGGAGAAGGGGACAGAGGATGAGATGGCTGGATGGCATCACTGACTCGATGGACATGCGTTTGGGTAAACTCCGGGGGTTGGTGATGGACAGGGAGGCCTGGCATGTCCAAAGAGTTGGACACGACTGAGCTACTGAACTGAACTGAACTGAACTTTTCAGAGGAATGAAGGCACCTGTTATCAAGGTAGTGAGATAAGGCAGCAAACGAGGCCATCCAAACCTCTATCACAGAAACCTGAAATTACAGGGGTCCTTATAACTTTGACAGTATAGTTTCTTTTTTTCCTTAATATTTGCTTATTTGGCTGTGCTGGGTGTTAGGTGCGGCATGCGGGATCTAGTTCCCTGGTCAGGGATCCAAGCCGGGTCCCCTGCACTGGGAGCTCAGAGTCTTAGCCAGTGGACCACCGGGGAAGTCCCTGACAGTATTGTTTAAACAATGTCTTCTAAAGCTAAAATAATATTTTTTATTAAAAACAAAATGCTTTCCTTGCCTCTCTTTGCAAGGGAGAGGGTGTTCCCGTAAGCAGCCTTCTGGGCCAAACCTTCCCCAGGAACTGTCCCTACAAGGGCATCCCCTTTGGGGTCACGGAGGAACACCTGCTCCCCAGGAGCACTCGTGGGAGCCCCAAACCACAGCTGGGGAGCCTGTCCTAAAAGGCCACACAGAGACTGTGCATTTCAGGCCAAAGTGCAGCATTGAGCAAACGTGCTCTGTCATCAGAGGGGCCTTATTTATGTACTTTATTTATTTCCACAGGGGAATTGAGGCCATTGACAGACACACAGAGCCGTGTAAAGAGAGAAAACAAATAAATGACAATGAAGATGAAACGTGGCCCTCATCGCTCAGCCTGCCTCCGCGCTGGGGCAGGGCTGAGGCCAAGTGCGGTCAGGAACCGTTCCTCCCTCTGGCTCCGACTTACTCTGATCTGCATAGTTTTTGGCCTTCAGTTCCAGCTGGCGGGTCTGGAATTCGTAGTGTTCCACCTGGATTTGCAGCTCTTTCTTCTCTTGTTCCAAGGCATCTTCAAACTCGATAAATTTCTATACGTGCAAGGAAGAGAAACAGCAGGTGTCGTAAATGTGGGCGGGCCAGATGACATCGGCCCCTCAGAAGGGCAAGGGCTTGGAATCAGAATGTGGGCCTCCCAGCCGAGCCCCTTCCCTTCTGTCCACTGCCCACGGCAGCCCTGGGGGAGAGGAGGGCCAGACAGCTCCCCAAGAGTGGACACCACGGCCTTCTGACCAGCTGCCTGGGAAGTCACTCGGGGCCCTGAAGCTGGAAGAGCCCACACACTCACTTTAATCTCGAAATTCTTAATAGTTTTTATTTTTTATTTTTTAAAAACTAATTATTTATTTGGCTGCACTGAGTCTTATTTGTGGCATGCAAGATCTTTAATTGCGGCACGTGAGATCTAGTTCCCTGACCAGGGATCAAACAGGGGCCCCCTGCATTGGGAGCACGGAGTCTTAGCCCCTGAACCATCAGGGAAGTCCCTCTTAATAGTTTTTAAGAGGCCTGCATTTCCACTTTGACACTGAGCCCCACAAATGACGTAGCTGTGGAAAAGACTGAACCCTGAGCATCTAAAAGAGAACGGGCGTACTGCCCTCCTAACGTGTATCTCGGTCACCGCTCAGCTCAGGATGCCGTCATTCGTAGAATAATTAGCAACGCACAGTGCTGCTCTGATTCTTTTAAAAACAGGGATGGGGGCTGTTGGTCTGGATTTGGAATCTGCACCTTATGTGGTAATTTTCTGAGCAAGATTATTACCAGATCAAGTGAGAAGAAAGCAGTTCACAAAGGAAAAGAAAATCCTAAATGTTCTTAGGAGGAGACCGAGCTTAACTCTGACAGCCTGGGGTGAAGGCGGGCTCTGGTTCCCGAGGGATGGACCAGGTGGGGGCCTCCAGGACACACAGCCCGGCCACAGCCCTGATGGGAGCTGTTAAAACCTCGATTGTACTGCCTGGGAAATAGAAATATTAGTAACAAATTTCATTTGTAGGAAGCATACACGTCAGCTGGGTTCTGAGGATGTCAAGAGGCTTCAGGGGATGGGAATGTGAAGCGGCTTGTGGGTTCCAGGTTTCAGGCATCTGGGGAGTTGATGAATTCATGTCAGCCACAGCTGTATTTCCCATAACACCTGCACTCAGCCCCTCAGCCCCACTCGGGCCCCAGAGACGCTTCTCCCCGAAGCAGCTTTGCAGAGGTCTTTGTGCTGAAAAGCACTGGGGCTCCTGCCTGAGGGATGCCTCACCCAGAGCAGTGACAAAGAGGGCAGGACCAGGGAAAGGAGAAGGAAAATCTGCCCTGATGACATCACACGCAACTTAAGTAAAATAAATGATGAAGAATATATAACCCGCTGCCATGAAAACGCACACAAATGGTGTAGCTGCACGAAAAACTAAAATGAGCGGTTTTGAATGACTGTGGTCATGACCAGCATATGAAGAACAGACATGCTGTTACCTGACTGGTAAAGAAAATTTTTAATTGGGTAATTTTAATTCCTATTACTAAAAAGTGATCTAAACATATATTTTTATAGAAAAATCTTATGACAGTGTTAAGTGAACTTAAAAAAAAAAAAAAAGAGACAGTTCTGCTGTGCTATCAATGATTAAACAACAAAACCAAATTCTAGCATCCAGAGAGTGTCAGATAAAACTGGGTGACACTCTTCCAGACTTTGTGTTGGACGTGCCGTCATTTTGTACATGGTATCTGGATCTGACCCACTCCCTCGCTTGAATGTCTTTCCACTCTAAGAGTGGTATTCTACACTTCCCACTTCTGACAGCTGTATGCATGTTCCCTGAGGGCTTGTGTGTGCAGGGCAGAGTCTACTCAACTAGCATTGCCTCTTGTTGGACTTTTAGGTTGCTCTGCTGGTGGTTTAGTCGCTTAGTCGTGTCTGACTCTTGCCACCCCATGGACTGTAGCCCGCCAGGCTCCCTGTCCACAGCTCATTATGTCCTTTGTCCAGTTTTCTGCTACAGGTTCTTACTTTTCTTAACAATTTGTAAGGACTTATTAGATCCATTCAAGAATTTGTCTTGTATGCCACAAGTATTTTCCCAGGATGTACTTTGTGTGCAATATAGAAGTTGACTTACTTCTGCACTATTTACTTAATAATTTACCCTTTCTTCATGGCTTTGAGGGCTACCTTTGTCATCTGCTAGATTCTAAGACTATTTCAGTCTATATCTGATCCAGTAACCAAAGGTTTCCTTAAACTTGTAGTGTTACAGGGTCTTTTAATGGCTGATATACAGTCCACTTCTTCAGTCTTCCTTATCAGAACTTTATTTATTCCCACTTGCAGATCCTTCTTGATTAAATGGAAAGTCCTCCTCAATCACTGATTTATTTATTTATATACTTATTGATTTGGTTGTGCTGCATCTCATTTGGATAATCGAGGGATCTTCGATCTTAATTGCAGCATGTGGGATGTAATTCCCTGACCAGGGGTGGAACCTGGGACCCTGCACTGGGAGGAGAGTTTTAGCCACCGGACCACCAGGAAGTCCTTGCATTTACTTGTTTATTTTTCGAGTTGGACATAACTGAAGTGACTAAGCACGCATTTTTTTGAATCAGCATTTTGCCTGCCAGGAAGCATCTGTTCTTCGGTCCTCAGGATTGTTTTTCACGACAAAATGCTCAAGGCTGGACTTGGGAGGAAGGGAAATCTCATCCTGAGCCAGTGAAAAGAGGTGCGATGGGGCAGAAGGAAGGCGGGAGGCGGGAAGAGCGAAATTCTCCCTCCCTGTAAACCAAGCCCGGGCCCGCGTCCAAGCTGGAACACCAAGGTTTTACACAAAGAAGAGCACTCTGTGGTGCCAACCATTTCTCTACGATTCCCACCTGTATCTCATCTTGTTACCTGCATCTCATAGTTGACAGTCAGCTAAAACGATTTTGAAGCAAAAGGCAACATAAGAGAAAGATTAAGGGGGTCAGTGAGATGCTTCTAAATCCGTCCTGATAGGTGGTCACTAAGTCCAAGAGAGCGGCTGCCCAGGTGGTGCTGGCGGTGGGTTAGTCGCTGAGTCGCGCCTGACTCTCGCGACCCCATGCACTGCAGCCTGCCAGACTCCTCGGCCCACGGGTGGCACTGCCAGTGCAGGCCACACCAGAGACACAGGTACCATTCCTGGGTCAGGAAGATCCTCCGGAGGAAGAAATGGCCACCTGCTCTAGTATTCTTGCCTGAAAAGTTGATGAGTGAGTGAAAGTTGCTCAGTCACATCGACTCTGTGACCCAGGCCAGAATACTGAGGTGGGTAGCCTTTCCCTTCTCCAGGGGATCTTCCCAACCCAGGGATTGAACCCAGGTCTCTGGCATTGTGGGCGGATTCTTTACCAGCTGAGCCACCAGGGAAGCCCAAGAATACTGGAGTGGGTGGCCTATCCCTTCTCCAGGGGCTCTCCCTGACCCAGGAATAGAACCGGGGTCTCCTGTGTTGTTTACCAGCTACCAGGGAATCTCAGCAAGTGTTTAACTGAATAACTCTTGATTTAAAACAAAATACTTGAGGAAAAAAAAAATCCAATGCTGGTGACAGTCCCCAGAAGCCTGGTCACGCCATGAATCAGCTCATCGCTTCGTGATCACCATCGGGTGGCAGCATCTCCCCAGATGAATGAGAAGCCCCAAGAAACTCACGAGGGACCTCCGCCAACTAGAGGGCCAGCCCTCGGCCTCTCTGCCGGGCTGGACCAGTGCTGGGACGCTGAAGGCCCTTGGCGGGGCGGCAACCACCGCACCTGGCGCTTGTGGGGGAGCCATTCCTTGCCTGCTGCCTCGGGGGTCAGCCTAGAGCTGACTAAGGGCACCTCAGGGGCTCTGCGCCCACGGAAGCATCACACACACAACACGCTGCTCTAAGCTTGAAAGATGTCCTCTTTCTTCTCCTGAAAAGACTCTTACAACATCACTACAGTAATTTTAGTTAATGAAGAGGCAAGCTAGCTCTTTAACTGAAATGGAAGATTCAACGTCACCTTCATCAAATATTATGAGGGATAAATAATGTGAAGGACTAGTGCCTGGCCAAGACTAAACAGGTACTGGGTCTTCGCTTTGAATGAGGAACCGCTCGGGGTGAGACTTGGGATGAAGTAAGAATCCCTGGACAAGTGAGGCGCAGCTGATGGGAGAAAGTAGGGGCTTCGAGGCTGGTGGTGAAGTGAGTGCGGAAAAATGGTTGAAAATCACAGTTCTCCAAAATGAGCTGGGGGAGGCGGGGAGAGGGGTTAGGAGGGAACTCTACTAACTGGGTCAAAGTCACAAAAAGTGCAATAGGTGTTCTCAAGGAAGCAGAACATACTTTATTTAGAGACCATTTTCTTTATTTAGTTTACTGATTTTTAAAACACTGATTTTTATTTATTTGGCTGCGCTGGGTGTGGCACACGGGCTCTTTGATCTTCATTACGGCATTCAGGATCTTTGGTTGTGGCATCTGGTTCCCTGACGGGGGATCGAGCCTGGGCCCCTGCACTGGGAGCGGGGGTCTTAGCCATTGGACCACCAGGGAAGTCTCTTGGAGCAGCTATTGAATCTTTGCTTTGTGTAAGCAATCCTTAGGGCTAGACTTGGGATGAAGTAAGACAAACGAGAAGCGATTGGTGGAATGAAGCCGGGGCTTGGAGGCTAGGGGGTGAAGTGAGGCAAGGAGGTAGCAGCTGGGGGAGGCGGGGCGAGGGGTCAGGAGGGAACTCTTTTAACTGGGTTAAGGTCACAAAGATCCAGTAGATGTTTTCAAGGAAGCAGAAAGTATTTGTATTTACAGATCATTTACTTTATTTTTAAAAAACATTTATTTATTTGGCAGAACTGGGTTAGTTGCAGCACACAGGATCTTTAGTTGCAGCATTCGGAGTCTAGTTCCCTAGGCAGGAATCGAACCCAGGCCCCCTGCATTGAGAGCTCGGAGTCTTAGCCACTGGACCATCTGGGAAGTCCTAGATCATTTGCTTAAGATTTAAGAGAGTCAAGAGTTTTCAGGAGTGGGGCACAGGGTAAGTTAGTTCTATAAAGAAGTCTTCCATAAGAAAGCTAAACATTTTTCCATTGTTATTGAATATGGCAAATGTATCCAATACAAATGGGAATGAAAGGAATAAAAGTTTTAATTGACAGCATTTGGGTTGAGTGGGTCGGCCTGGTGCTGGATGGTGAAACAGAATGAATCTCTTGTCTGAGACATGGTTCGCACGTGGTATGTCCTTGGGACACCCCCAGAAGGCTTGGCCACAGCCAAGTGAAAAAGACACACACCAATGATGTGTCAATTACACGCACCACAGATCTGAGGTTCTTTGGAAATGTCATCTGTTCAACCAAGGCTATTCCAAGTGTCACTTAGCGCCTAGAACACACAGAGGTTCAAAGTCATCTCACAAGAAATCTTTTGCTCCTGAAGAGCAATGACGAACAACTGACAGTTGAGGAAAAGGCATCAGGGTGACTTAACCGGAACGCTGAGCTGGGAAACCCCTGATTCCCACATCTAAATACCAGTTTACCACACGGTCCCCTCTGCAGGTTTTGTTTCTAAGATATACTTTCCCCTCCCTCCCACTAAAAAAAAAGGCTCTGTTTTGAAATTAAATTCAGCTTTAGCTTTTGGAATTTACTTTTTGGTGAATTTCAAGGTACACACTGAAGTAACCTGAGATGTGGGCTCTCGTAAAATCCAGGAATCAAGGCGGCTTTTCTCAGTGTCCCATTGATCGAGAGCATTCTTCCCAGTCTATACATAAAATCCAACTTAAGGAGTAAACTGACTGCTTGTGTCAAATACAAAATTAAGGCAACAGAAGCCAGCAACCCCAAGTCCAAGTAAGAGAGGTCACTAGGCAATCACTCCTGGTAGCACAGTCATTAGAATTCTGGTAACGTTCACAACCGAGGTTATTTTACTTAAAGGCAAAGTAAATTAAGACGTTAACTCCAATCCTTCCCTCTTATATATGTCCTTTAGGCCAGGGTCACACACAGGAGATAATTCAATTCTGGTTGAACTGAAATATACTCAACAGGAATCAAAGATTTTGTTCTTTTGCACATAATTCCTTCCTGAGGGTGAGGTGCACAGTGCATTTCTAAAAGAAAAAGCCTCTTCTGGGGTGTCTGATCTGAGGCAGGCAGAGCAGTGCAGGCTCTGTGCCCGGGGAGACCCCTCTCCAGACGACGGTTAGTGCCCAGCTGCTGTCGGTGACTTCTGTCACAATCGAGTGTTTACCGGGCGCTCACCGACGTGATGAACTTGTGAGACCTCACACCTCGGAGGTTTTTCCCAGCTTTCTTCCCATATCCCTCGACTGCTACCGTTTAGTCTACAGTGCAGTGTGGGCAGGTGGGAGAGGGAGGGAGGGCATGTCCGCATTCAAGCTTCAGACAAGTGTCTGTGATCAGGCTGGGCCTCTCAGGCGGCGCCAGTGGAAAAGAACCTGCCTGCTAATGCGGGAGACATGAGAGACACAGATTTGATCCCTGGGTCGGATCCCTGGCAGAGGGCATGGCAACCCATTCCAGTATTCTTGCCAGGATAATCCCATGGACAGAGGAGTTATGGACAGAGGAGTTTGGCGGGCTACAGCCCATAGGGTCGCACAGAGTTGGACACGACTGAAATGACTTAGCACGCATGCACCCTGCTATCAGGACAGTGGAAAGGAACCCAAGCACTAGGTTGGATTCATTTCAGAAAAAGCAAAGATTCTTCATTGAGGTTAAAGGGACCACTGGATCAGCATCTGCCTGAGAGAAACCCCAACAAACGGCATTGGTTTAATTCACACCGATTTTCAAGAGCTGGTAAGACAGACAGGAAAGATGTGTGTGTGTAAAATCTACACACTTTAATACATTAATATTTATTTAAGTATTTTATGTTAAATACTAATATATACTTTGCATGTTGAAATCCATATTACATTTCTTTACTATATATGACATGGTTGGTACCAGAGGAAGGAAACGAAAAGGAAGATAAGATTAAAACTAAGTGTCTGGACCTGGGAGAAACTTCCCTGGGGGAAGTTCCTATCCAGTAGGTTGCGTTCTCTGAAGCGTTCTGAGCAGTTTACACAAACTTCAATTTCCTAACCTGCTCGGCTTTTACCTCCCTCTCACTCAGCCCAACAGGAGAGACCGAAGGACGGGGTCTTGTGTCCGGAAGCACACACTGCAAGCCCGAGGCCTCACACAGGGGGACCCGCCTGGATCTGGGTCCAGTTTGCTGGGGGAGGGGGCTGTAAGGGGCCACGCGGGGGCAGGGGGCAGGAGCCCCAGCTGCAGCTGAGCAGAAGCAGGGCCCCCACGGTGCTGGAGCAGAGGCAGGGCCGGGAGCCCACCGCTGCTGAAGATCAGAATCCAAGCACCCTGACCCTGTCTAATGAACCACCACTGGAGCTGCGTTCTGCCGAACCTGGTGCTTCCCAAATCTCTCGACCATGAGGGGCTCGGACAAGGTCACTGACTTATGACTCCACAGCTCTGGGTGTTGGCGAATGTTTCCTTCCATGGGGAGTGAGCCTTCCCTGTCCCAGTGACAGGGATGCTTTCCTGGGACACCCCACCAGCTACTAGCGCATTCTAACCGCCCAGTTCTCCTGCCCGTCTTCCAGAGGGGACTTATTGACACCCCATAGCGGGCTGCACTCGGCAAGGACGGGATGGATTAAAGGAGGACCACAACCCGGGTGAACCTCACGTCGTTTCGCCCATGAGAGAAGCCTGTCCAGACAAGAACACATACTGCGGGATTCCGTTTGAACAAAGTTCTGGAAAGTGCACATCAAGCTACAGCGACAGAGAGCAGCCCCGGTCACCTGGGGAGGGGGGAGCGGGGAGAGACCCTGGGGGCAGGGGCGCAGGAAACTCTGGGAACAGTGAAGGTCAGCGTCATCTTGACTGTAAGCATGGTTTCTCAGGTGTAGATGTGTCAAAAGTCACCAAACTGCACACTTCAAACATTACAGTTTAGTGCTCTGACCTCACAAAAAACAGAACAGAAGGCCGGGCTCCATGGTCTAACCGGGAGCCGTGCGCACAGCTGCTTTCGAGGTGCTGGGAATTCCCTCCAGACCTCTCCTCAGCCTCCCGAGAATTTCATCACCTCTCTGCTGTTTCCTAAAAAGCTAGAATTCCCTTTTTTTTTCCTCCTTAATATTTTCTTCTGTTCTCCTGTTTCAAAACCTGCTACACTTTGGGGTCTCCTCTCTTTGCAGAACATGTTCACTGAAGGAAAAACACTCCCCCTTTTAAGTCCCTTCTTTTCTTACCGGAGGCTATGAAACAAGTCACAGAATCATTTCCTGCCTGCCCTTACAGGACTGAGCCACACCATCCACGGCTGCACTGCCCAGTTCCCCGGTTCAGCCACGTGTGGCTATTTACACTTAAATTAATTTAAATTACATAAAAATAATAGAAACTTATCCTCAGGAGCCTGAGCCACACGTGAAGTGTGTGGTCCTGTGTGGATACAACACAATAGAAATTTCTGTCCTCACGCAGAGCTGTGTCAGACAGACGATGGATGGATGGCTGAAAACCAGAGACAGCGGCTTTGCCCTCCAGGAACCAGAGAGCTCAGCACGGGGCAGGGGCAGAGGAGAGCCACACTCCTGCCTCAGGAGCACACGCACAGGCAGTTGGCATCTCTGTGGGACCCGACCTTGGAGCAGGAAGGACCAGAAGGGCACTGCCCCTGGTTGAGCAGGAAGCAGAGACTCTCTGCCCTGCGGGGCCTGCTTGTTTCCATGTTTAGGGAGAGTCTGGTGTGACTGTAGAGCTCTAATGGACCAATATTTAGAGGCGACCATGCAAGGCAGATCCAGGCACCAAATCTTAATAGCTTCCTCTAAGAAAAGCTAAGAAAAAAAAAAAACAAAAACAAAACTGTTTTACGACAACATGGCAGAAGAAGAAACTGCACACCTGTCCAAGCAGGGGTGAGTCTACTGTCTGTAACGTGGCATGTAGGAAGAAGACCTCCTGATTCGGTATATTAATTCACTTACGGAAAATGCCAAGTGAGCCTCTCACTGTAGAGTAGGATGATGGCTTCTGCCCCCTCCAGCCTCATGCTGTACAAATAACTCTCAGTGGAAAGCCTTACTTTTGCACAAGGCGATTCGACACAGTTTTGGATAGAAATAAACTGTCTAGCTTATAAACGCTGAGCAAACACCCACAGCCCCATCTCACCGCACTGGAGTCGCTGACAAGGAGGAGGGGACGCGTCAGTAGTAGTTTCTTTAGGGCCAAGGAGATTTTCAGGCAGAGGAAGGCTAAGAAACCCACACCTTGTCTCTCGGACACTTGCCCTCCTATGAGCCGGCGCTTGAGCCCTGCGCTGCCCAGGATCAGAGCCAACACGGCCTCGGCCCGAACCTCCCTGGGGCTGCCGTGGGCAGTGCGGCCTGGACCGCCCATTCACTCCCGGCCGTCTTGATCAAATGCCCGTTTCCAACCTTCTTTCCCATTGAGAAAGAACTCAGTGGGTTTTAAACACGTTGTATAGGACGCAGCTTCAGCATTTTTAAAGTCTCTGTAGAGGTTTCAGAAGCCAGCAGCATCCATTTAGCCCTGCAGGTCTGAGAGGGACTCGCTGGCCCTGATGACAAGGACAAAACCCTCATGGTCAGAGATCGAGGCGCCCCAGGCTGGCCAGCGGAGGCAACCCCATCAAGGTGCTCTTCCCTGACTCGGCTAGATCGGCCTTGCCACAATTCTCCAGGCAAACAACAGCTAATCATGGGACTTGGCACTTGAGATGAAAGCAATGTGCCACCTCTGGCAACCAACTGGCTTTACAGGGGCTGCCATGTGGCCAGGGCAGCCAGAAAGGGGGAGATGGTCTGCAAGGCGTGTGGCTCTCAGAGGCGAGGCTGGCACCCCAGCACCTGCAGACTCTGTTTGGCCCCCTCCCAGGCTCCAATGTCTCTAGCTACCGTCACTCCCATGGATGAGCCTCCTGGGGACAAGAACATACTCGCCACCTCTCACTGCGGCTTTTACGGTCAAGAAGTGCGGGTCAGGGCTATCTGCCCTGCTCCAGGCTCCCTCTAACTCTGCAGATTCCGAGTGCTTGGAAGGCTGCAGCGGCTCAGGTTACCCAGCTCTGACTAAGCCTTCCTGAGCAGGGTGACCCCAGAGCAGGAGCCACTCTGCATCACACACACGCCTGCAGCCGGGGCTGGGCCAGCTCCCGGGTCTCAGGCCCTCATCTCTGCTCTCAGGCCCCGCCTGCAAAAAGAAGCCAGGCCACCATGTCTTTTCTGTCTGCTGGATTTAGTAAATGAGCTCAAGTGCAAAAATGGTCACAGAGTTTGCCCCCCGCCTTTCGTTTAAAGATTTTTTGAAGTGGATGATCTTTTGAATTTGTTACAATATTGTCTGCTCTACGTCCCTGTTTCTTAGCACCTAGGCATGTGGGATTTTAGCCCCCCAACCAGGGATCAAACCCATGCCCCCTGCACTGGAAAGCCAAGTCCCAATCACTGGACCATCAGGGAAGTCCCTGGCCCTTTTCTTGGTTGTAACCTCACATGAGGTCTCTCCAAGGGCACATTATAAGCATCAGGTCACAGCCTGCTTGCCCACCAGCCAAGCGCTCATACGCTCTGTGGCTCTGCTCAGCAGCTCTTAATGGTGGGGGCGGGGGTGGGGCTCGGCCTCCAGGACACTCTCCCCAGGCCGCGCGAGCACCAGGCGGCAGCGGGAAGGCCAGAAGCACTCTCGTCATGGCTACACTTGAACTGAGCACAGCAGAGCAGAGGCCTCATCCACACAGAGCTAATTCTTAGGCTAGAACGTTAGGATTCTCAACCTGAAGGTTGTCCATCTTTCTCCTTTGAGTTTCTTCTCGTCCACTACATTGACCACACAGATACAGGACGAAAGAAAACAAACCTACTCAGAATCTCAGTGAGGCATCAAATGGCGGCTGAGAGCAGTTAGAGGAGTGGGCGGTGCTGCCCAGCACGAGGCAGCCACTGGCCCTGGTTGTCGAGGGGATCCCCAGCGCTCCAGCCTGGGGGTGCAGCTCTCTGCCCTCCCACAGCAGCATGACATGGAAGGAAGTCAGGGGTGAGGGCAGACTGGGTCCTGGCCTGGTTCTTCTAGCCATGTGACCTTGGCCCACCCCCAGTCGGGGCCAGTTCGTTTCCCAGTAAATGCCTAGGGCCACTCTGAACTCTAGAATTCCACAAGCTCTTGCACCCCCTTAAGTCGAGAGTCCTAAATCAGTTTTGGTGGAGCCTGGCACCCTTATCAATAGGCAACCTCCTTTTGACAGAGGATGGAAAACCCCGGAACAAAATAAGCCACCGTAAGTAGGGACAACACAAGGCATGGTGGAATTTTATAAACATGCTTTAAACCAAACGGAAAGGACATAAGCTGTCCTGCCTTAAGAAAACACCAAGATATTGAAGCAATCTTCCATTTCAATACTAAAATAAAAAAAGTTAGCCCAAATTAATTAAAAAGAAATTTAACTCATTTAATAAGAAACTTCCTATTCATAAGTCAAAGAGCATCACCTAGTGCCTGGAACATCAGAACCTCAGGGCTTAGAGATCACCCAGGGCAGCCAACTCATATGACTGATGGAAAATCAAAATCCGGAAGAGGGGCAGGCAACATGGACAAGGTCACAGGCGAAAAGCAGGAAGGAGGACCCGGGCCCCCGAATCCACCTGGCTCTGCCAATGGGGCTAAAGATTTCACAGTGAATGAACGAAGGTAAGAGATGTTCCCTGCAATGCATGACTCTTCTAATGGGTTCACAAATAAGTGAGCTCCAGGCTATGGAGGTATCCGAGAAGACGACTGAATACTTCAAAATTCTACTTTTATCTTCTCAGAAGCCACAGTGAAATTTCTCAGCCTTTCCCACATAAGCTGACCATCTTCCCAAAGGAGGAAACCACAGAACAGAGCACTCACCTCCAGAAACCTGGAGTCTTTCATCTGATGCAAGAAGAGCAATCTAACCATGGCTTTGGTTATGTATTTACGTCAGTCACCAAATTCACCCAAGTCACCGACCCTCAAAACACTGGGTCAGAAAGGCACAGAAAAGATCCGACAACACCTCTTCTGGCCGCAGAACCCTAAGACCATAAATCCCATTCCTGGAAGGGTTTAGAATTGCAGCAAACCAGAAGTAGTAACTGCGGTCTAGAACATGTTTGCGCAAAACACACAAAAGCAAAACGAACTGGCGTCTGCAATGTGAGGGGGATATAAAGGAGGCCAGGGAAGGTTTAGGTTGCAAGGTCCCCCAGGGAAGCCAGGTGATTCAGGGCTGGGGCTCCCAGCTGGAGCAGCCTGCCAAGAGGAAAGGGGAACCAGGGCTCACCCCCGGGTCAGGCTCACTCCCCCGTCGGGCTCATCCCGGGGTCGGGCTCATCCAGGGGTTGGGCTCACCCCCAGGTAGGGCTCACCCGGGTCGGGCTCGGGGCTCGGGGGCACTGGTGGGCTGGGCGGGGCGGGAGCTAGGGCCCGCGCAGGGCCGGGGCTGAGGGCGGGTCCCCGGGCGGGGCGGGGCGGGGGTCCCCGGGCGGGGCCCCGGCGCGGCCGGCCCACGCACCTCCTCGGCCTGCTTGCGCAGCGACTTCTCCCGCTCGTACTGGGTGAGCAGCTGCTCGTTGTCCTCGCGCAGCAGCTCCAGCTCCACCTCGTGCTCCTGGTTCTCGCTGAGCACCGAGTCGAGGTTCTCGAGAACGTTCACCACGAGAGGCATCAGCTCCTTGACCACCTCCTCGTCGTAGCAGTGGATGAGGCGCTCGAACTCGCGGTAGATGGAGCCCGCCAGGCCCGACACCCGCTCCGACATCACCGAGCCCGAGCAGTAGTCGTCCTGGTAGACGACCACGCCGCCGCCCTCGTCCATCTGGATCTCCATCATCGTGGCCACCGCAGCCGCCAGCGCGGCCCGCTGTCCGCCGGCGCGCCCGCCCGCCCCGGCTGCTTGTGGTCCGGAGGCCGCGGCCCGTCGCCGCCGCCGCAGCCGCTGTCGCCTCAGGGCTCAGCCGCCGCCGCTGATGCTGATGCTGATGCTGCGCCCGTCACTCAGCTGCCGGAAGTCCCGCCGCCCGGAAGTCCCGCCCGCCAGACTGAGGGGGCGGAGCCCGCTGGAGCCCCGCGGCGCTGAGCCGCTAGGGGTCGCAGGGGCCGTGACGTAGAAGGAAACCCGTCCCCGGGCCGGAAGCTCAGTCGAGCGGGGCAGGGACCGCTTCCTGTCACGCGTGTCCGAGGCGCTATCGCCCGTGCCGCCGGAGTGGACTTTTATAAAGTGACGGCGTCTCTCCGAAGAGTATATATAAATGACCCTGTACGATTTAGGAACTTAGCGAGCGTCCGTGTGTCCACCCTTGCCTACAAAGAAATGGGCGGTATCCTCGCGCGCCCCTCCCTCCCCTGAGGTGCCCGCGGTGCCGGCCTGGTAGCAGTGGACCTTCACTGCACCGCAGTGCGTGCTCCTGAGTAGGCTTTCCCAACTCCCTCCCCAGTGCCCGCGCCCTCCCGTGTTCCCTCCGCAAGTTGACGGCTCATCCTAAATCCAGTAACGAAATCTCATTTAGTTCACTTCTGTGTCCTGATACTGTGTAACTTATTTCCCAGTTTCACTTGAGCTGTGTAACCTAACTCCTACACCAGGTTTTTAATTTCAGCGATTTTGGGGAGGTGCGGGACACATGGGATCTTCTTAGTTCCCCCGACCAGGGATGGCACTTGTGCCCCCTGCAGTGATGGCAGGAAGTCCCTCAACGGTTAAGTTTCCATTTGTCCTGTTTGACTAATTCTACCAGTTTTTATAGGCCCTTATTTCTTCCACTTTTAGCCACTTGATTTCCATTTTGTTCCACTGACATGAGACCGTGAACCCAAGACATACACTTTCAGCTTTGGGGACCACACAGACGGTGTGAATCCTGATCAAAAACCCATGAGTGGCAGCTGAGTGCCAACAGAAATGCTTTTTATCCCTGTCCTTCCTGATGCAGTGCTTCAAAGTGAAGTCCACTAACCTGATTGCACCCATGAAAGTTCCTCTGGGTCATGCCCTAAATACTGTTCACATTCTTCCCCTTGCTGTATGGATGCTCACCCGCCCCACTCAGTAAAGGCTGGAGCTTTCAGTCTCACATTCAGCCTGCCTGGGGTTTGATCCTGGCCAACTGGAAAACTGAGCCTAAAACAATTACCAACCTACTGGGAACATTAGAAAGACCATGAAAGGAGTTTAGTATCATCTCTAGCAAATAGTTAAGCATGCAATAAATACAGACATGTTAGTTTTATTTTCTCAAAATGATAAGCCAGGACAGATGAAATGTTTCTTCTGGTGAACAAGTTACAGAGGAAGGTTGTGAATGTTTTGGGGAATGTTTTAGATTTCTACCCTAGTCCTCTCCGGGAAATGTAGGCCCTTTTGAGTTACTGCAATATCTAATAGAGTACAGCAGCCACCACAGCAGTGAGAGGCCAAATGATTTGGCATCAACTTTATTAGTTTTCACATGTTTGGGCAGATTACTTGAAATTGGTTAGAGAAAATAAAGTTTTAACAAAATGATATGCTGGATAATTTTTGATGCTTACTGAATACTAGCACACTCAGAGCTCAAGCTAACTGAATTAGAACTTGCTTCCTTTCAGATTTGTAAAGACAATTGGCTATTCAGCTTTTTTTTTCTCATTTTAAGACCCTAAAATGTAAGATGTCCAGACACACAGGTTTCAAAAGTTCTACTTTAATTTCTAAGTATTCATCCCAAATGCCTGTACTTTGTAGTCACACATATAACACGAAACTTCATTCCCGAGCTCCAAGAATGCTAAGGATTAAGAACATAACAAAAGTTCAGAAGAAATTAACAGGATAACCTGGGATGAGACAGACGTCCTTGCAGGGTTCGACTCACAAAGGTGTTAGAACAAGTTTCACTGTCAAAAGAGCCAGTGTGTTTCTAGACAAGGCACGGAACTGAAGAGGGAGCCCTTAGGTGTTTTCATTTCTGCCCCATAACGTAGGGGAGCCACCCTGGTCCTCTGACTCAGCCACTGCCTGGCCTCTGGAGACAAACAGGCTGTGACAACTCACTGAGGCTGAGGCCTCAGTGCTTGGCCGCGGCTGGAGCAGCTGCTACAAGTAGGTGCCACTGCCCCACCCAGTCCCGGGAGCACACGCAGCACTCTCAGAAACATTTTCAGATGAACAAGTGAAGACAGTGCCAGGTCACCTATGTCAGGTTTCTCTCTTAAGTGCTGTCCTGGTAGTTGGTTGGCCCTGGTAGTTGGCAGAACGGGGTGAAGCTTCTTCTAGGGGGCTTTCCAGGCAGGCTAAGTAGCTCCATTCCCCCCAGTCCACTTAATACACGTAAGGATATCAAATGTGCTTGCAGGACATATGAAAATGGCTAATACATAGAAAGGAAAAACAATCTATGCTTTTTCTATAGGACGCAAATCTACAGGCAGATTCTAATAGCTCAGCACTTTATTCATGGAATTCCCTGGTGGCTCAAATTGGTAAAGCATCTGTCTACAGTGCTGGAGACCCGGGTTTGATGCCTGGGTCAGGAAGATCCCCTGGAGAAGGAAATGGCAGCCCACTCCAGTACTCTTGCCTGGAAAATCCCATGGACAGAGGAGCCTGATAGGCTACAGTCCATAGGGTCACAAAGAGTCGGACATGACTGAGCGACTCCACTTTCATCTATTCATGGCCAGGCTTCAGGGCAGTTTCAAAGTCAACTCAGAGGCAAGTTCTGCAGGAAAATGAGTGGTGTTAAGAGAAAAAAGAATCGTTACCTTCAATTTACAGAAACTAAAAGAACACTGCCACATTCCCATCCATTGTTTTATAAGCTAAGTTTTTGGTTTTCAAATGAAAAAACCTTGAATCCATAAACTTTCAGAAGATTAATTTGGGCATCTTCTGGCTTAAAAATAAATAAATAAAAAGGCAAACCCCTTCAACCAATGAAGAGCTGTGAGGAAAGGAGCAGAGTTCAAGCTCTGGAGAATGGATGCAGAGGGAACACGTGAGCACACAGGACCGTCTGCCCACCCGCCCACCCTCGAGTGGACACACACACACTATGCACATGACCAACAAGCATGAGTACATGATTGCTAAGTTTAATTCAACAGCTACACCCACTCCTGCCTTGTAAAAAAACAGGCTCCTCTCAAGGTTACATTGTGATGTGAGCACAGGTTTGTTGTTTCCAATGACAGCTTTACAAAAAAGTTGGCACCAAATGCATGTAAAAAAAGTTTTAAGGCTTAAGAAAAACACAGACCAGTAATTTCTCAATGTAGCTTGGAGGCTGAGAAAAGGATGCAGAGAGTTAATGAACCTCCCAAACACAGGCAATCCCCAATGTACAGAGCATTTTCTAAATACAAATGGCCTCCCCCATCAGGTTCAAAGGAGCAAAGTTTTCTGCGGCTTCTCCCCTGACCAGACCATCCCAGCTCCCTCAACCCAGGCCCACAGCCCCAAGGAGGGAAAGGAAGAGGGAAGCTGGGGACAAGAGTAAGGCGACGTGGTCCTGCTGCGTTGGGCTCTGCCCTGGTGGTGATCTCTTCCCCCAGCCCGCCCGCCTTGGTTCCCAGCTCTGCCCCAAAGTCCCTGCGAGGGGATGGATTTAGAAAGCTCTTCCCCTCGTGCGGCTGACGGTAAGACTGAAGCCCCAAGGGCCAGCAGCATGTCAGGGTCTTCTTGGCCATCCAATATGGAGTTCACAAATTGTTTTCTTGTATGTTAAAGAACACAACAAAAGAGTTATAAATAGTTCACATCTACTTTTGGAACATCTCATTGTAACTTGTGTAAGTCAGTGAGTTTGAGCTTAAAAGCTAATCACCAGTTACGTCAGTTTTTAATGGGGAAAAAAATGCTCTGAATTCCAGACAACTTTTTTATAAACGACCACTTGAAGGCTAGAGGGAGACAGGAGGTGCTTGAGAGAATCACATGGAATGAGAGTTTCTCAGCTCCAAAGTAAGCAGGTGGACAGGAGCGGGTCTTTGGTTGGCAAGCACCATGCGGACCCCCAGCACTGGTGGAGGGTGTGGAGCCTGGCAGGGAGCTCCCACAGGCACTGGAGTGTTCAGGCCACTACGAGCGTGGCCACACTGTAGTAATGAAGACGTTTCCAGCACCTGTATGAACTTAGTAGGCACTCGTACCAGTAGTCCCCCCACCCAAACTGTTGGTCTCTCGTGACTGCAGTACAGGTACTGACACTGTAGCCCTTTAGAGGCTCAATGGGAGAAACTTCCATCTGACAGATTACAGCATCACAACTCTTGCCAGTCTGGCATCTCTGCTGGCAAATACCATGGAATGAGCCAGTTGAGAATTTACTGCCCAACTATTTAATCTCCTGGCCTAAGGTCTCTAAGTCTTGTCTGGAAACTGAATATGGCCCAGAGGTTCTGCAAAGCTTTAAAAGGGTGGGCTAAGAAAACTCTCCTTCCTCTTTGGTGTACCTGAGCGACAGACTTTTTTCTAGAAAGGTGTCAGAAACAGATCAGAGTCAACAGTTACTGAAGTAAAGCTGGCACTTGAGAATAGGTCTTGAGCTATTACCAAAGAAGCCAAACCTAAAAACCCAGGGTTCTCAGGCATCTATTCTTCCCACTGTCAGCAGGAACATAGAGGACACAGGAACAAGAACACCAGTGCCTGGACACGTCTGGGTAGTTTTAAAGTCCTGTAGAAGGTAGTGGTCTTGCCGACAGGAAGTGTCACTGTTGAAGGGAGCAGTCCACATCACTGGTGAGGAGTAAAGGCCCAGACTTAAGGCTGATGAGGAAAAAAGGAATAACTCACAAGCAAGACTGCCTGTAAAGAGTCTAAACCAGTCTCTCGTGGACAAAAGCAGAGATTCCTACGTTAAGACCTGGCTGAGGTTTGAGAGGGCAGAAGCAGGGTGCAAAATCCCTCCATAAAGTGTATGACGGAACACAGCATTTTGGTTTTCTGTTGACAGCTGCTGAGGAAAAGCAATCAAGACGTTTCAAGAAAATCTCTGGAACGGAGGTGAAAAACATTGGGGCCAAACAAGTTCCCGGAGTGGCTCCTCTGTCCCGTAGTGGCGGACCCGCGGTTTTGGTTTTTTCTCGAAGGCTTTAAGCTCTGCTACTGTGTTAGTGATCCCTAGATACCCAATTAGCCAACACACCACGGACATGAGACCCCACTTCTTGGGGGCAACTGGTCTGGCTCCACTCCCCTCCCGCCCACCTGGGAGCTCCTCTCACACCAGGGCCCCGCCTTCTCCCTCGGAGTCCAGAAGGTGGGTCTTCATCTCGAGACGACCGTGAACAGGACGGCAGCTTCAGGTGTCCACCCGAGACCCTCTCCCCACCCTCTCCTGCGGGCTAAAGGAACTACACTATCTGAAATCCTATCTCTGGAGTTTCTTGTCTGGCTATGGGACACAGCACGCCTCTTAGTAGAAGGAGATGCTGGACTTGCCTCCGGGCGGGTTCAGGACTTTGTTGTGGGAGCGAGGCCGGGGGCCCAGCCGGGGTTCGTGGCTGTCGACAGCGGGCGCGGGCTCCTGGACGCAGGCTGCTTCTTTCGGGCCGCCAGGCTCGCCTGGCTCTTGTCTGGGTGAGGCACTGGCTGCAGGACAGAGTCAGCACAAGGCCTGTCAGTGGCTGCCCACCACCTGGTAGGCAAGCTGCACACGCGAACCAAAGTCTGCGCCCTGGAGCAGCAGGCACGGGCATGGTGTCAGGTCAGGTCAGAACGGAAGGCCCTGAGCCATCCTCGGGGGAACCCCCAGGGGTTGTCTCCGCGCTGCTGGCTGGCCTCGGTGCTGCTCCCTACCACCTCAAGTCTGACAAGAAAACCTCAGAGCGAGTGAGAAGGGTGAGGAGCTCGTCCTAAGTGGAGGGCGCAGGCAGGTTTCCCTGGACTTCCTGACTGACCCCATTCCCACCTCTTCATCAACTGAAAGCAGAAATTAGCATCCAGTCAGGTCGGGACACTTGGGGACTGAGCCTGACACCCAGCCCCACGAGCAGGCAGCCCACCGTGGGGTGACCTGGGGGAGGCCGCCCTGCAACGTGCAGCCCTGCATTCCCCGCCCCCCATCCCTCCCACCCCCCCACCCCCCGCTGCCAGTGTAGCCTCTGGTCAGAGTTCATTAAAGGCTTTGGACCTCTGCTCTTCACTATACAAGATCAGCTTCTAGAAGAGGACGCTGTGGCCTGAGGCCCAGACTGACCAGCACGGACAGGAGGTGCAGAAAAGCCAGCAGGAATGCTGTCACTGAGTAACTGAGCCCATTTCCCCTGCCTCCTCCCTACACAAAACCCGCCCACGGTCACAACTCTGCCGTCTTCATCAGCAGGTGGGCTGGGGCACAGGGAACCCTCCCGGTCCACCAGCAGCGCCTGCAGAGCTGAGCCCGGGCAAGGGACGGACAGTGAGCTCACCTCTGAGGTCTGGCGTGTCCTCTCCCTCACACAGGAGCACGTGGTCCTGCAACGAGGCAAACCCAGGTCAATCCGCTGCTCGGATACTTGCGGCCTTGCTCAGGTGGACGAGGAGAAAGGTGCGGGTGACCCGGGTCTACTTTATCTTTAAAAAGTGTCTATTTGGACAGTTTTAACCGGAAACAAAGCCTCAGGAAGAGTCCTGTGAGCCCCCAGGTAACCCTGCTCCACAGCCCGCCTCCACTCTGGTCTCGGCCAGAGTCCTGCCAGCTTCCAGCCCCCACCCCCCTCACTGGCTGATTCGAAAGCAAATCCCATATTTCACTGATCCATAAATGTTCCAAGATGCAGCTCTTTGAACTGCAAAAATTAATGACTCCTTAAACGTCTCAAGCAGGGTCCAGTTTAACCTTAGCACGCACTCTCACTGACGGCCCACCCGTGTGACAGAACCCCGTTGCTCTCTGCAGCTGAGCGATCCCCAGCATGTGCGCGGCGCAGCACATCTGGCTCACCCAGTCATCTGGTGATGGAACAGCTGGGTTGTATCCACCCTTTGGTCACTGAGAACAATGCATTAAAACAGGTCTCCCCGAGTATCTGTTTGTTTTCACAACTGAGGTTATATACCTAAAACTGCTGGTTCATACAGTAAAATTCTGTGTTTTAACTTCTTCAGAAACTGCCAAACTGTTTTCCACAGTGGCTCCACCATTATGCATTCCCCAGAGCAGTGTAGGAGGGTTCCAATTTCTCCACGTCCTCACCATTCCTTACTTTGTCTTTTTGATAACAGCCATCCCAGTACGTGTGAGGTGGTCTCTCTCTGTGATTCTGATTTGCATCTCCCTACCGATCATGTGCTGACTGACCGTTTGGATGTCTTCTTTAGAGAAACGTCTATTCACATCCTTTGCCCCCTCCCTTTTTTGGTTCTGAAATTTTTATTTTTAAAAATTTATTTTTTTCAAGTATAGTTAACTTCCAATGCTGTGTTAATTTCTGCTATATGGCAGAGTGATTCAACTATACACACATACATTCTTCTTTATAAGCTTTTTCACTGCGGTTCCTCACAGGTTATCGAGTATAGCTTTCTGTGCTACACAGCAGGACCTTGTTTAATCATCACATATAGAATAGTTCACATCTGCCGACCCCAGATTTCCATTTCATCTCTCCCCCTTGCCTTTACCCATCTCTGGGTATGCTGTGTATCTGTCTTTTTGCTGTTGAACTGTAGGGGTTCTTGACATATTCTCCAACCATCAGTCTTTGAAAAGGAATCCATATTGTTTCCTATATTCGGCGTTACTCTGATTGAATCCCTGTGTCATCAATTAATAGGAGGTTTGCTTGGATTCAGTTTGGTTGTTTTGACAAGAATTCAAAGGTGGCCCGTGATGAATTTCTAGCATGAAGTCCATCATTTCTGGAGGTGTCCTGTTTTCTGATGTATAAGCAGCCACTGATGATCGCTTCCTGGATCTACAATTTCATTACAAGCTTGCAAAATGGTCATTTCTGAATTCTGTTATTCACTCGTCATTTACGGGCTGGAATACTTTAGAATGAGGAAACTTTCCCTCAGAAGCTGTCATCCTGAGGTACGTACATTTCATGGAGAAACACTGGCTAAATAAGTGCCTGATTCTATCCGTCAGCAGTTTTCCAGATGGACATTCTCCAAAGGGGACAAACTAGATTTTTAAAAATAGTAGCGAGAACCCATAAATTCTAAGTATTTGGTGAATTTTAATCCAGTGTAGCTATTCTACTTACTGACTGATGACAACAGTGAAATGTTGCCGAGAGGTAAGCTCCCTGTGTTCAGTTCAGTTTTATCAGTATCCTCAGCAGTTCTTCGTGGCTCGTAGAGAAGAGTGGTGGCCTGCCTGCAGTCGGCCGCCCCTGCCACCAGCGACCCCCAGGGCTCGTCATCACGAGGCTGGAGCACACTCCCCGACGACTCAGGGCAGCCCCGATGACTAATGGCCGCAGCCAGGAAAAGCAACGTCACCCGCCTTGTCTCCTCCTAAGGCACGCCATACCCGCTCGGAACAGTTTTAGCCAAGTGCCTGGCACCAGCTCTGCCTTTCTCACCCTTAGGCCTGCCCTCTGAGCGCATCCGTACCTTGGGCTTGTTTGGGTGCGCCGTGGGTGAGGCAGCAGCGACGGGGGACCCGAAAATGTCACTGGTCTTGCCCCCCGGTGGGTTCAGACGCGGTCGAGTCTGCACAGGCCCTGATTCGTCAAATATACCGCTTCCTTTTCCCCCTGCAGAAACAAGCAGAGTGGTGAGCGGCCCGGAACACCCACCCAACCCCTCCACACTGGTCACTTCAGAGACCTCCCCTCACGGTGACCAGTCCTGAGTTCAGGCTGAGGGTGAGGTGACTGGGTTGACGAGGGATCCTGAAAGACCCACATCACACCCAGCCCCTTCTCAGGGTCAGCTGGGCCTTCATCACTGGACCTGAACTGCACTGGGCTGGCTGTGAGGGGCAAGACGGGCAGGTGGTCTAAAACAGCATTTTCTCCTCTAGAGTGTCCTTAACCCTGAACTTTTCAGATTTTTCTGCTCAAGAATCTTCTGCATTAAACCCAGAAAAGTTCTTTCATACATTAAAGGCAAACAGCTGCTAACTTTTGAGGTGAGATGGACAGAACTGAATTAACATGCCCTGTTCAAGGCAAACCTGCAATTTGGAAAACATTTATTAGTCATTCTCCTGACCTCAGTCTGGCTGGAACTTCCAATGACAATTAGATATGCCAGTGAATTACAGATATTTAACATCTTTGCTGACGAACAGAAACGATTTGACGAGCTACTTTGAAAATATGCATCTCAGATGTTAGTTCTTATAAGCTGATGGCTGGGGCATAGACATGGGACGTAGATGCTGACATTAAACAGAAAGACTCTAGCACATGGCGCCGGCCAGTCACCCCTGCAATCAGCAAACACCAGCGCCTCCCTTCCACCGAGTGCCGAGCTAAGATTTACAATCTCACAGGAGAAAGAAGGCGCATTCCACACGCAGCTGAGACCAGACACGAGTTACCCAGCCCCTCTGTGCCCATTCCTCACCCTCAGAGCGGTGGTAATAAAGGCCCCTCCCGCCTCAAGGCGCTGAGAGGAGTCAAGATTCACTGCAGCTCGTGTGTGTCCAACGCTCACACAATGCTGGACACAGTGCTCAGTGAAACAACGCAAGATAGTGTGGACGGCACACAGCTTCCATGCTGCAGGCAGAAGGGTGTCCTTAAAGAGCTGGATCTGATAAAGGGCACTGGTACTCCATTATTCCGCCCCCCCAACTGGGGTGGCCACAGTGGTGTGGGAGCTTAGGATTCTAAATGTGCTCATTTTTACAGCAGTGATCTTTGCTGACTGCCTCCAAGAAGTTAAAATTTCCAGTCACTTCTTGGCTGTTATGACGCACACCGACAGGACGGCGAGCAGCAGAACTCTGAGGACAGAACCCAGCACGAGAACCCTTTCTGGGGTGGGAGAAGCTTAGAGAACAGGTGGGTCTGACTGCAGGAAAAGGCACACATCCACGTCACATCAGGCTGATCGCAAGCCTTCCAGTCCCAACCACAGCCGCCCAGGTTCCCACAGGCCCTGGGCTGGGTCCCGCTCAGCCACTACCAACTGTAGGACAGCACCTGGCTGGAGTCAGCACACAGGGGCTGGGCGGAGGAGGGCCTGGAGAGGAAGCTCCCAGACACGCTGCTGTTACTGGGTGTCATCAGCAAAAATATCCAGGCCAAAAAGTGCAGAAAAGCTACTGTCCAAGGCCACCCCTGCGTGCCTGTTACTGAGCTGTTGCTGGTCACGCTTAAGGAAAGTCTAAGAGAGTGTTCTGCTTATTTTAAAATGCGAGACAAAAATAAAAGCAACTCAATCTGAAGGTTTTGGCTAAAAGCACTGCTCATTTAAAGACATTTTAAAAACTGTGAAACACGACGCAGAGAAATTCCTGAGACACAAACAAAGCAAACATTCCAGCAATGATCACAGGTGAGCGTGGGTCAGTCTGACTGAAGGTTCCCTCCCCTTCACCTTCGTCAGTACACGCTCAAAAAACACCACGGTTCTGTTTTGAACTTTATGAAAAGTAATCACACTGTGCGTTTATTACTCAACACTTTACCTGAAAGATGAATTCCACTTTCAAGGTGGAAAAGATGCTCAACTCATTTGTAACGAGAGAAAAATGAATCCAAGATACACTTTTTAGAGACCCAAATCTCAGGAGACACGACCCTGTGCTGGTGGAGTGTGGGAAGTGGGCGCTGCTGACGCCCTGGAAGACGTGTCTGAAGACCAGGCAAAGAAGCACCAGCATTTTATACTGACCTGGCGATGCCGTTTCAGGAAGTCGGCCCCACTTGGAGTATTTGGAGGTAAGCCGGTAGTCAGGAAAACCTGTATCCAATGGCGAGTTCTGCTGCCAGGGAGCTGAGGCCCAGACTGGCCGGTGGACTTGAGCCTCAGCTCCCCCGCAGAGGGGATCATGTATCTCCCCAGGCTGTGGAGACAGCCAGCACCCTGCACAAGCCCTGCAAACACCAAACAGCCTGCCCACATCCATCCCCACCTTCAGGTCTAAACCAGGAGAGTAGGTGACACACGGTACCAAGCAGCCCAGGTCCATGTCCAGGGCCAGCCAGCAGTGAGGCCCCTGTTCCGCACTCGATTAGTCGGCGGGCGGCAGGGGACCTCCCCAGAGTCCACGGGGTGAGTCTGCCAGGCGGGATGCACCTGCAGGTTCCCTTCTCAGCTGCCGGTGAGACTTCATCACGGGTGATTTTCTCCCCTCGCTCCTTCCTGCCTTGCTTTTTAAAAAGTGTTTTTCCATGTTAATTCATTCACCAGTTAAAATGCGCTTCTGGGTGATGGGAGGCGGAGGGGATTCCAGCATTTGTTAACTGCTCAGCTCTCATCTCAGAGCCCCTGGCAGGACAGAGAACAAACCCAAAACAACAGGACCGCGCGGAGCAGAGATTTCAGCACAGGGTGCCCCCAGGCTGTTGTTACACTTTGGTTTTCTAACTCTATAGCTGGGTAGGAGGCCAGGCTGCCAAGGGGTCATAGATTTTCAAGAGCCTGGCAAAGCAGAACTACCCCATGTGGCATACTTCCTAGAGAACCCGAAGCCCCAGAGACAGCTGCAGACGCCACGGTGCTATGCCCCGGCAGCCAGCGTGCCCACCCCTAGGTGACCACGTTTGAGTCTACCTGCCACAGCACATGGTTGGTACAAAGGATGCGCAGGGCTGAGCACTCGGGCTCTGCACCCATCAACTGGGTGCATGAGAATGTTCCTCAGTAAGAACCACCTGCTTCTTGGGCTTCCCTAGCGGTGTAGTGGATAAGAATCCACCTGCCGATGCAGGAGAAACGGGTTCAGTCCCTGGTCCGGAGGGTTTGGGATGATGCCGCAGAACAACTAAGCCCATGCCCCACAGCTAGAGCCGCTGCTCCAGAACCTGGGAGCCACAACTACTGAGGCCCGTGCGCCCTCGAGCCTGTGCTCTGCAACCAGAAGCCACGTGCAGAAACAAAGACTCAGCATAACCAAAAATTAAAAAAACACCCAACAAAACCACCTGCTTCTCTGCCGTAACTAAATCCAAAGATACTGCAAACCTCCACCCCACCTGACCACTGAAAACCACACGAAAATCCAGCGTTTGCATCCATTGCTTTTGTTGCTCCAGGTCTGTGAAGCGATATTTGTACCCAGCATCAGGACAGGGAAGGGAGCAGTTCCAGCTCCAGTTCTGTTTGACTTCATCATTTGTCTGAAACACTTACTTCTGTGTTGCATCTCTCAGACCTTTAAGGATGGTACAAACCTTGCTTTTCCCGTGTGGACACAGATGGGGAAGGCCCCTCAGGTAACTACCACTGTGTGGTCACTCACACACAGTGGCTGGACCAGCCATCAGCCGAGAGAAAGGCTCTTCTGAGATTCCTCCCACTGGAGCCACTAAAGGGTGCGTAAGGACTGAGAAGCCGCAGGGCTGCACGCCAGGCTGAGCCGTCCTTTTTATTTAGTTTCAATCCTGCTCACAATCTGATTAAGAATACTCTGAACACACAGCTTGCAGGCAAGTTCAAGAACCTGAAGGAGTCCATCAGCTGATTCGGGGAGCCTCCCCAGTGGGGAGCAGAGCCCCAGCACGTGTCTGTGTGCCCGCCTCGGCGCCTGCACACGGCCACTATCTGCTCACAGGTGAGGAGCAAGTCCACAACGACCTGGAGGACACAGAGCTCAAGTCAGGATCAAACTTCCCTTCCCCTCCAGGACTGACGGCAGGGGACATGCCACACCAGAAAGCATTTGAAAGGACTGATACAAAGAGAGAGAGATTTTTTTTTTATCAAAAGAGCAGCATAAAAGAGAGCAGGTAGAGGCCAGAGGATTAAAGAGTCACAGGCCCGTACCGGGGGGGTTGGTCCTCTTGGGTATGTTCTGAGGTTCTTCAGTTGGTCCAAAAATATTAGAAGCCATCCTGTCCGGCCTGCGGGGAGGCGCGGCTTCCTCTGGACGATCGCCTGGCTCTCCTCCCGGAGGCTTTGCAGCCCTGCAAGCAGAGAGGCTGTGAGGGACCGATGGTGGCTAGCCCGGGCACCACCGTCCAGGGGCTGAGGCAGATGCCTGTGGAGGGGCACGACGTGCTCATGGCCAGCCAGCAAACCTTCCCACCTGCCCATGAGTTCCCATAAAGGTTTTCCTGGCACAACTTGGTTCTGCCAAGACCTCCAGACGTGTGTAGGCTCTCAAGTTACTGCTGGGACCTCTCATCAGTAAAATTAAACGTTTCCCTTAAACAAGCAAATGGAGCCAGTTCAATGGAGTTTCACTGTCATTTTAATTAGCAGACAGTAGTGCTGGGCCGTCTCTGGGGTCGCACAGAGTCGGACACTGAAGCGACTTAGCAGCAGCAGCAGCAGCAGCAGCAGCAGCAGCAGTGCTGGGCCAGAGAAGGCAATTACACCCCACTCCAGTACTCTTGCCTGGAGAATCCCAGGGACAGAGGAGCCTGGTAGGCTGCAGTCCATGGGGTCACTAAGAGTCGGGCACAACTGAGCGACTTCACTTTCACTTTTCACTTTCATGCATTGGAGAAGGAAATGACAACCCACTCCAGTATTCTTGCCTGGAGAATCCCAGGGACAGAGGAGCCTAGTGGGCTGACGTCTACGGGGTTGCACAGAGTTGAACACGACTGAAGCGACTTAGCAGCAGCAGCAGTGCAAGGCATGTGACAACACACTGCAAGCAGACCACTGCAGAGGCAGGGACCGTAACATTGACGCTTGCCTGGAGGGGCCCATGCTCGTCAAGGCCTGCCCCCACCACCCGCCCCCTCAACAGCCTATCCCCATGTCCCATAAAAGCTACTGGGGACCGGTGGTTCAGAGTCAAGCTGCAATACAGACTTGGATTAAGTTCTTTACAAATATACACCCTACAGCTTAAAAGACCTCAGGTTAACAATGGCTGAAGCATGACGCTTTTAAAATCCCTTTAACACCAGATAATCCCTTAGCAAGAAAACAAAAGCAGGGCTTTAAGACAGAAATCTGACCTAGTCCTCTTAACAGCCACCACTTGATTCCCTTCCTTTAACATGGCCTCAAGATCCGCAGCTGCTAACGGATCCCAAGCACGCGTGCTTAGTGGCTCAGTCGTGTCTGACTCTGCACCCCCATGGACTGTAACCCACCAGGCTCCTCTGACTATAGGATTCTCTGGGCAAGAATAATAGAGCGAGTGGCCATGCCCTCCTCTAGGGGAATCTATCCAGACCCAGGGATCAAACCTGCTTCTCTTGCACCTCCTGCATTGGCAGGCAGGTTCTTTACCACTAGTGCCACCTGGGAAGCCCCACCCCAAGCAGAGGCTCCCAATTAATCACCCAATTAAGAAGATGGCTTTTTCTTCTCCAGCATCCTACAAGGAAGGACTTTCCCCTCATCTTCTCAAAAAAACTAACACTCCAGAGAAGTGAGGTATCAGTTGAGAGCAGCCGCTCTGCACTGTCTCCCACAGCTTGGAAGCCAGCCCAGGGGCAGTGGTCTTTGTGGCGCGTCCTCGCTAACTGCACCAGTGTTTGCAGGGCACCCAGTGCCAGGCCGTGTAAACAAAGACAGAGTGTCCTTAGTGCACACAACTGAGAAAGGCAGCCCTCGGCCAGCTGGTGCCGGTGCCGAACAGCGGTTTTCAGGGCCAGAAACTTGATTCAATATGAGCACTCCAGTATAAACTTCCGGTCCCGTATCAGCACAGACCCAGACAGGAGGAATGAGTGGTCACTGTTACAGGGGCTAATGACTGACGATTTGGCCAGGAGTACTACTGAATACTGACCTGATTCCCTCAAATTTGCAGGGATTTTAGCAGTTGAAACAATCCTTTCATTCTATGTACTGTTTACCTCCACAAACGCCACACTCCTCTGCTCTTATTGCCCGGCCGGGCCACAGAAAGGGCTCAAAGTATAGTAAACTTTCAGGCATCGGAAGAACCAGCTCAACCTCGCGGCCGGCTCCCTCGACGGCAGGACACCTCCAGCCCGGGGAACTCTACGTGACTCCCAGTACCCAGTGCTCCCCAAGCCAGAAAGCTAGCCACCGCGCTCTGTGTGTTCCTGATCGTTTAAGCCCAGTCGGTCTGCTCTGTCACTCGCTGTCCTGCCTGTTTCCTGGTCAGTAAACTGGGGGAGGGCGACTCCTGGGTTCGGGCTGCGGGGTGAGAGGCGAGGGCGTACCCTGGCTTCAGGGTTAGCGGGGAGGGCACCCCCTGGCTCCGGAGTTAGAGGCGAGGGTGTCGCCTGGCTCCCCGACTGCGGGATTCTGGGAAGAGGGCGCCGCCTGAATCCGGGGCTGCGGGCTCCCATGAAGGGACTTCGCCCTGAGGGCCGTCCGCTCGCACACACGCCACAGGGCGCCGGGGTCCCGGCCGCGCCGCCACGCCCGCCCCGCCGCTGCAGACCGCTCTGCCAGAGTCTGCGGCGCGCCCGCCCAGGAAGCGGCGCGTGCTGAGACCGGGGTGCGGAGATGCGCACCTCAGGCCTCCCGCGGCCGCGCCCACCTCCCTCAACTGGCCGCGGAGGCCCCGGCTCTGTGAGCTCACCGCGGCAGCACCGCCGCCCGCACGCCCCCCACGTGACCGTGCCCACACCCGCGCCGCACCTGGGGCCGGCCCGGCCGCCCTCGCTGTCTGGTGCCCGGAACATGTCGCCCGCCGCTCCGAGCCACCAGTCCACCGCGCCGTCCTTCCCGCCCGGCCCCGCGCGGTCAAAGACCCGCCTGCTCGTCCCAATTGGGAGTCGCCGACGTCAGTCAAGCAGCGGCAGCCTATCGCGGTGTCGAGCTCCGCCTCATAAGACGAAGGCTTGCGGAGACCCGCAGATGATTGGCAAAAGTAGATGTCGCTCACGGGGCCGGACGTCGCCATTGGGTAGCAAGCCGAAGGGGATGGTCTTCCCGCTCCCTGAGGTGGGCGGGGTCGGACTCTATCCGGGCACCTTGCCAAAACTCCCCGCAGCACCCGGCGGCCTCCATACCGAGAGGTGATGTGAGCACGGTCCAGACTATACTGAGAAGCCTGGTTTTCGCGAGTCAGTCAATGGCACGTGGATACATGGCTAAAGGAAACGGAACAGCAGTTCCTCTGTCCTGCACGTCGCGGGGGCAAGAACACTAAGAAATGGGAAGCAAGGGATAAAGCGTGCAGCTGATTCCTAGTTGGAAAAAACAAAAATAAAATACATTCAGCGGTGTTGTTTCTAAATTACACTGTAGACAGTCCATCGATTCCTCTGAGATCACACCGGATGATGGCCACTTGGGCTGTTTGCAGAGTGCACAGTTAAAAAGAAAAAAGCAGAAACAGTAATTATTAGACCAAGTATTAGTATTGTATTTATGCACAATAATAAAAACAGATTTACAAGTTCAACTGGAAATTTAAACATAAGAAGTTTAACAGCTTTTGTTTATTATATTAAATAACCAAACACCTTTTATTCCCCAAATTGGTAAAGAATAAATAATATAATTTACAATATGGTACAAAAAATAATCAGGAAGGACAGGCATTCTGCTTTATACATACACTGTATATTTATAATCTATAAAACAAATTCACATCTCAAACAAGCCGAAAACTTTAGATGATATGGCTTAACGATTATTAGAAGAAACAGCAATAATCTCTGCTTCCCAGAAGCCCGGGAGCAGGCTATCCTGCTACAGAACAGCAGGGCGGGCTGCTGTAGTGCTTCCAGGACTTGCTCCCCTCACACGACATACAAGGTACTGCAGGGTTAGGAGTTTGTCTGACAGCCAGGAAAGATTTGCTCTGGGTTTTTCTTAAGACAAAAGTGCCATATTTCCTCCTAAATGCACCTGGGATAGATTTCAACGTGAAAAAAAAGCAACTGGCATTTTCCTTCTCCCATTTGTTTCAAGTGTTTTTTATTCTGTGGCCTTTCTTTGCACATGTTTAGATTCAGCGGTGTGACTGAGCTAAAGATGCTATTAAACTGAAGAGACACCACCAGTAATGAGGCTGTGGTACAGAATGGAGAACAGGACTGATGCAGGAAAGCGAGTGGATCAGCCCATGAAAGGGTTCCAAATATCCCTCCGCCCTGAGCAAGTACTCTACACCCAGGAGACACAGGGGACCCTCAGCTGGCCTCTCTACCTTCTGAAGAATGGGCTGCTCATCACTTGAGTATTCACAATGAAGAAGCAAGACAAAAACAACTGCCTAGAGGCAGGGGCTGTTCAGTCTCACTCTTCAGGGTAGACGAGCCAGCAGAAAGATCCCTGATGACGTCAGTGATGAGGGAAAGGCTTTTCTGAGACTGACCTGGTCTTAATCACAACATACTTCAACACACAAAGGCAGCCACAAGTGCAGACAGAGACAATCACACCTTCCACTGCAAAGGCAGAGGGAGATGCTGGAAGTGGGAGGCTTCTCCACTTGGGTCTTTTGAAAAATCCCAGCCTTGAATGTAACAGTTGCTTATTTGTATACATATATAATTATTTAGGCTGGGAGAAAATGCATCCAACGTCTTAATGCTACATATGACACCATTTTCCCTTATTATGGCAAGCAAACAGTTACAGCTGTCTGGTTGCTAGAGAAGCAGCATTCTCTGAATCATGTCAGCTTCACAGGTGAGAAGAGACAATCCTCGCCTCGGGAACTCACCTCCCCACTGCAGACACTGGCCAGTCAGCTACCCCCACAAGGAGTCTATTCGAGAGACGCAGGTGGGAGGTGCTGCTGAGTAAAGGGTTGACAAAGGCTTATCCAAATCTCCAGAGCTTTCCTCATGCTAGACATCACCAAGTGACAGGTACTGACCTCCCCACCAACCGCCTCGGGGCACCCCCTGATGGATGAACAGCCTGGGTCTCTATGGTCCCCAGCACGGGGCATGCTGCCACTGGGCACTGCCCCCACCATGGGTGCAGTAACGTGACTTGGCATCGCTGGTCCCAGACAGTGGGGAAAGGAGAAAGCTGGTAGTAGCCTAACCTCAGCCCAGCCTACTGTAGATCTAGCAGAGTCAGATGCCCAGAGACAGACCTGATCTTGTTTGGCTCGATAAGATGCTAACTTCAAGAAGCTGATACACTGATCACAAAACACAAGCTAATTTAGAGAGACTGTGGACTCAAATACTGCTGTCTGTCTCCCTTCACAAAGTGGTGCCACGCCCCTTTCTTTCAGACCTCCAGGGGCTTGGGACTCTTCTCAAGAGCCCAGAGTAGCTGCCTACAGAGGCTTTTCCTCTGATGTCTGTGCCCAGATCCAGAGCTGAAAGAGGGAGACCCCTGGCAGGCTGGAGCCCTGGGAAAGCTCGAGAGGCAGGAGGGAGCTGGGAAGGCAGTGTGATCAAGTGGCCCCTCCTCAGGCACATGCAGAGGACCCTCCGCTCTGCCTCGCGTACTGGCTCAACTCGTCTCAAGGGCAAGGGAGGAGCCAGAGGGGCCAGGCTGGCTGGGAAGGCTGCAGGTCCACAGCGAGCTGGGGGGAGGCGAGGGGACAAACACAAACAAGGGTGGGCTGGGCCGGATTCAGGAAGCCACACTGACTGCGGCTGCCAGGTGGAGGGTGGGCAGTGGGTGGGTGGGGAATCCAGCACCACAGCACTGGCGCCTACCCACAAGGGGTGTGCCTGGAGGGCAGTCTGCACCTTGGGCCCACCGAGTCCGAGAAGGCAGAGAAGCCCCGTTAGCTTCACTGGGGAAAACTTGGACACTGGACTCCCTGCTGGTCACCCAAGGCGGCGCAAGGAGCACACCAGAGGGAGGTGGATTCGGCGCACTCTGACTGCGCCTGATGTCTGATCCCTACCTGGACTCCGGAAGGGACAGAAAGAAGGAAGAGAAACAGGAGACCATGAGGCAAAGTGCAAGCAAAGGACTGTATACGTGAATTGGGCATACTCTGCACTGATGTCCACAGGAGGAAGAGAGAACTTCCCCTGCAAAGGGCATCTGTCCAAGACGCCAGGGAGGAAGGTGTCCGAGAGTCAAGGTCATCAGTAAGGTCTAATCTGTAGTCAAAAGAGTGCTCAGGGATCCCCCAGTGAGAGAAACAATGTCTCAGGTCACCAAGAAGAAACCTACAGATGGATGCGGGGAAGAAACCAACTGAGCAGGGACCTGTTCTTCCAATGTCTCCACCGTCTAACTCATTTTAAAATACAAGCAAAACATTTTCTGACCAGCTTAGCAAGAAGTCCACACAGCCCACAGCAAGACATGATTCTCTTCCCTGTCCTGTTGAGTCAGCCAGGACAAAAGCCCAGATGAGGGAAGCACTAGGTAGGACCAGGATTTCTGAAGAGACGGCACTCGCTACACTGCCCAGGACCCTCTGCTGCCCTGTGACCGGAGTGTCCCCTACAGTGTCCGCTGTGTCACGGTGCAGACACCAGGCAGAGCCAGGCCACACCCAGCTGTCCTCCAGCCGCAGAGAGGACCACCGGAGCATGGCAAGGTTTGGCAGAGAAGGCAGCAACAGCCTGGAGCCTCCCTGCAGAGAGCAGGAAGTCACAGCTCCCCAAGCCAGAACAACAAAAGCCAGGCCCAACGCTCCTTCCTTTTGAAAAGAAAACCCCTAAACATCCAACACAACCGCCAAGGTGGAAGTATGGGCACTGTACAGGCCCTGACCCATGCCCCTGCCACGGGTGGCTCAACGCCACAGCCACAGCTGACGCTGCCCCTGCCGGACTCCGCATGTCCTGGCCCGTCTCCTTGGCCGGCAGGACGGGGCTGTGTGCACGTCACACGTCCTGGGTGCAGAAATGCTTCTGCTCAGACTGTCTCCAGGGAGTCCCAACTTGACCTGCGTTTCCTCCCGTCTGAAGACAGTTCCCCCGGACACTTGAGGACCACCAACCCCGTCCACCACCCTCGCAGCCCCCAGCTGCCCCCACCACGAGGCACCGTCACTGGGACAGGTCCGTGACTGGGGGGCCACCTCCCCCGCCGTCAAACAAAGCCTCCCGGCGGCCGGGCTCGGCGATGGACAGCTCCTGGGCCAGGTCGTTGAAGCGGGAGATGTAGTCGACACTGTTCTCGTTCATCATGCACACCAGCTGCGAGTCCACAACCTGCGGGGACGGGGAGGCCTGTCAGCAGGTGGCTGGACACCATGGCCAGACTGCAGTGCATGCCCCTCCATGGTGAGGGTTAGAGTCCCCCCAGGAGCCACATCACAACCACAGGGTCGTCACTGTGAACCTCACTCTGTGAACAAGTGCCACTGCCCGGCAGTCAGGTCAGAGTGGCAGGACCCCACCCACATGAGACTTCTGGGAGGATGGTCAGCGGCCAGAGGGGCAGAGAGGGAGCAGCAGCTTGGTTCTACTCCAAGGCTGCCTGGAGGAGGTGCAAGTGGAGGAGGGAGTTTGCATGGGTGTGTGTGACACAGGCGTTCTGAGGCAGGATGTGCGCAGAAGTGCAGGAGCGAGCTGTGTAAAGACCTGAGGGAAACATGCCTGCAAGAAGGGATAGCAAGTGCACAGGCCCTGTGGGAGCAGCCAGCTGTTTAAGAATCAGCAAAGATGGTGGAGGAGACAGCGAGTGAGGCAGAGAGTGGAGGTGGAGACCCGAGTGTACAGTGGGGCCTCCAGCATCAGGCTGGGGTCCTGTGGGCAGATCTGGTCCCGGCTAGACCGGACAGTCGGCCACACGAGGATGGGGACTCTGACCAGTCTGCTCAGGGCTTGCAGCAGTGCCCGGCCCCAAGAGGCCCCACTTGGCACTCTGCGCAGGGGCCTGGCAAATTTGGGGTGGGGGCCAGTGCTCAGACTCAGGGTGAGGACAGGCGCTCACCTCAGCGACGTCGGCTAGGGACCGGGACACAAAGGAGTCTCTCGAGCTCCCGTCCAGCAGGCTGGGGCCCAGCAGGGAGGTGCCGCTGCTGGTCCCCACAGGGGTGGGCAGCATCTTCCGGCTCTTCTCCGGGGAGATGAAGCTCGCTGCACAGAGGAGGGAGGGGCCTGAGCAGCTGGGCCTGGGCCCCCCAGGCAACTCGGTGCTGCGGCTGGAGGTGTCAGGCCACATCTGCCCTGCTGTGCGTGGGGAGCCCTGCAGGGCCCACCGCAGCCTGGGGGGTTGCTGCGCCCACAGCGAGGCCACCACGCCCACCTCCACACAACTCCAGGCTTGCGATCTCCCTTTGACGTGGGCTCTGCACTGCTCCCTGGGACTTTCTGAGCAGAGAACTTGTGAGAGGACTAGCCCCCAGTGCCACCCAAACCAGAGCCCCTGTCTGTTCTGGGCTGCCAGGTGTCGTGCCCTCCCTGGTGCTGGCCTGGCTTGCCAGGGTCCAGCCTGCCCCGCTCCGAGCCGGGTGCACACCCTGGCCACGCTCTACAAATGCAAAGTGTGCAGGTCCCAGACCTGCCACGGGAGCGCCTCTGGGTAGGAGATGGAAGCTGATGGGTCTTCTAACACCTCCTTCCCAATATCCGAGCACCCAGTGCCGGGGCTGTCCAGATGCCAGCTCTGTGCATCCTGGTGCCCCTAGACTCACCAAACAAGCTGCTGAGTGACGAGTCCGTGGGGTCGCTAGGGCACCACTGGGGGTCGTGGGTGGGAGAGGCGATCCAGTCTGGCTGGGGGCTGCTGGACGGGGAGGGCAGGCTCTTGGAACTGTCGCTGCCATTCAGTTTTGCTGGAGAGAGAGGAACTCCTTCACCTGTCGACCAAAGTTTGGGGTCAGACACCACGTGGGGTGAATGGCTGAGGGAGCACGGCATGTCCAGCTGAGCTGGGAGACCCAGGACCCAACTAGGGCCCCCCAACAGCCGGGACACACACCCATGATCAGACATGGACACGGGCCACAACAGAGGCAGCCCGTGCTAAGGCGGCACCTGAGCCCTCTTGCTGCTGCCGACAGCAGCCCTGCAAGCTGCCTCGTGTCCCCAAGGCCCCAGGGAGGGGAACACACTCAAAGGGGCTGGTCACTGGCCCATGGTGACGTGCTGCCAGCTGCTGACTCAGCTCTGAATCCATGGCTGGCCTTGACCAGCAGGTGCCAACCACACTGCCTTCTGTGGCACCATCTCCGGGAGCTGGGGAGCCAAAGCCCATAGGTACCAGCCCAACGCCTCCTAGAACCTGCCAGCCAACAGGCATCACCCCAGTTCAGAGCCGATGAGATGGCCTGCCTGATCCCCAGGCCAGAGACGCCACGTCAGCCCCTCTGTATCCCAAAGCCCGGGCAGTTACTCCAGACCACCATGGCTCAGGTCCCGCCTGCAAGGGCCTTGTATGCCAGTGCCACCCCCACCAAGGCTGGCGGTGCCTCAAAGATGCAGAGGCTCAACGACCATAAGAAGAGCTGAGCCGGACGACAAGGTGCCTAGAGGCGGCAGTCAGGCGGGAGGTCAGTTCCCTACGGGAACTGAGTCTGGGAGGCTGGCAGAAGCGCCTGTGGCTCACCATACTGGCCGGAGCTGATGGCAATCTCGATGATGGAGTCACTGATGTGTGTGGCGGGCTCTCCCTGCGAGAGCACGTCCTCAGGGGGGCCGGGCAGTGAGATGTCCAGCAGGGCAGAGACGTTAGGCGGGGAGAGCCGGGTGCTGGAGGCCTCCGATGGGGGCAGTGGTGTGGAGAGCCCATTGTGGACAGGGGCCTTGGACAGCTCAGACAAGGAGAGAACGGGGGGGTTCTGTGGAGACAGGTACTGTTGAGACACGATGCAAAAGGCAGCCGTATCGAGGAACGAAAGCCAACCGGGCCCCGCAGAGCAGTGACTGAGGACGAGGACAGCAAGAGAGGCAGAAACCCCACACTCTCCCACCAGGAAACACCCCTGGGGAATCACTGCCCCCAGAAACCCTGGAGGACCACAGAGTTGAGGGGCCAGGCCAATGTGGCCTGGATCTGTTTCCACCCCCAGCTGAGAACTCTTCTCCCTGGCCCAGAAAACTTAAGACCCTGAAGGACTGTGTCTCGATCAGCCAACTTGCAGAGGGAAGTTGGCAGCCTGAGATGGGAGCCATGTGTGCATGATCAAGGCAGGTGCAGGGAGGCACGGCCACCAGGCATCACGGAGAGGGGGAAGTCCAGGACCACGAGCAGGACCACGAGGTGGGACTTGGCGCTCCCTGGGGTATGGGGCAGCTACTCTGCTCAGCAGTCAGCAGTACACTCTACCTGGAAACTGTCGGCCACTGGCTCCTGCCTCGAGGGGACGCTGATGAATGGGTCGCTTGTTGCCTACAGCAACACAAGGAGGACGCCGGTGAGTGCGAGCCAGCCAGTGCCAGGCTGCCGTGGGGAAGCCGCTCCAGCCCATAGCCCCTCACAGGCAGAACACAGACTGAGGGACGGAAGCCGCTCCCGGGGGCAAGACAGCCCGCTGCTTTCAGAGCGCGCCCCCCGCACCGCCCCACACTGAAGACCGTCTGTGAGTCCACAGCCAACTTGCCACAGCAAGAGGTCCAGCTCATGGTACCCAGGCGGGGCTGGCTCTGCGGTCCTAAGGGGCCGCCCGCAGAGCAGGGGGCCAAGGCAGCGCCTGAGTGGCCTAGAGTCCTGGGTTCATCACCCGCTCTGCCTCCATCCATGGCTCGCCCACTGTGCCACGTGGCCTCACTTAGGCCCTGGCCTCCCTGTTCAGTGACCTCCTCCCTCCAGAGCAGAGCTGGAGTCCCATACCACCTCAGCCTGTGGCTGTGACTCTCAGGGACTGGACCCTAACGTGCCACCTCTGGAGCTGGTGGCAGCTTGGAGAAGCCCTCTGCACACACTCACCCCTACGGCGGGGAGTTGGTCTCCATTCTGGTGGGGGCCGGTGGAGTCTGGCCCCGTGACAGCCGCTGTCACCTCATCTGAAGACAGCGGGGCGATGCCGGACAAGCCATCTGTGTCCAGGACTGGCAGGGGGCTCCCAGGGATGATGCCAGCACTTTTAGCTGCTAGGTCGATAGCACCTGGAGAAGGAGCAACATGCAAGCCTCTGCTCCCGTGATACCCGACGCCCACATGGAGGGGACCCCCACATGCAGGCCTTGCGTACACATCAGGCAGAGTCGCAGACTTACTGGCCAGGGGGCCCGTGGCCTGTGGGGGGAGGACCTTGGGCACAATCGGCCGGGACACAGCTGCTTTGGCCAGGGAGGACTGGACGGGCCGGAAGGAGCCTCTCCCTGTGAGGATGTGAGCGGAGGCAGACATATCAGCTGCACAAGCCAACAGCTGCTGGGCGTGCAGCAGGGCTGCACACACTCCCCTTCCCAACCAGTCTCCTGCATGGCCACGGTCCCGACCACAGAGCTGAGCCGAGCTGGAAACCACTGAATGTCTTAACACTTGCCAACTTGAGGAAGTCAGAGGTCACAGAGGGCCCCAATGGGCAGAAAGCACTGTTGCCTATGACAGCGGCATCACTGCGCCTCCTGGGGGCTGCTGAATGGCTATGGTCATGACTGTTGTCCCCAGAGATAGCCCTTTAACGGTGGCTGTTTCCTGAGCTGAGTCACAGACTCCTCTGAGATGGTCAGAGCCTCAGACCTAGGGCCAAAATTCTGTCTCTTCCACCTGGCTCCTTCCTGGCAGGCATTCTGCCATTGAAAAGTAGGTGTGAGAAAAAGCCACTGACTGCTGTCTGGGTCTTGGGAAATGAAGACTGATAGGATAAAGCATGGAATACGTGCTTCACTGAAGGAATCTCACTGCTTAAGATTCACTTCAAAGAGCAGGGGCCCCTCTGAGCTTGGGGGAGCACAGAGCATGAGTCATGCACCCTACAGACTCACGTACCCCACTAAACGCCTGAAGACATCATGGACAGGGTGGACAAGAGACCCTTCTCTAAAGTGACCTGAGCACAGCACCGCATCCAGGGCCATGCGAGCCCACCTGGGGATGAAACTGCCTGCAAACCACTGGTCAGCAGTAAACAGCTGCCTGCCCATACCACTGCCTGGGCCCATTGCCCCCTGCAGCTGCACCCCATGTGTGCGTTGATAGAATGGACCCAGGAAAGCCTGGAAGGTAACTCAGAGAGCTATGGGGACAGACGCCTGTGATTCCCCAAGTCAGGGCTGCGAGGAAAGGAAAGCTTCCTGAGGAGCTGCGGTGCCCACCGGTCACAGAGGAATTCGACAGGATGGAGAAGGAGCAGACGTTGTGGGACTGGTTTTCAGATGGCCTCGGAAGCAGCGTCCTCTGTGGAGGGAAAACAGGCAGAGTGACCACCACCGGCTGCGAGAAGCAGGCTCATCGCTGACGCTGCCGGCTGTCTATGTGAAACGCTGACAGAGTGTGTCAGCCAGGGAGGCTGGAGGCGCGACAGGTCTGGGTACACAGCGGGGCCTCCCTGGGCGCTGCCAGGCGCCTTGAGCCGGTGCGCTGACTGTCCATGAGGTGAGAGGCCCTGGATCCCTGGCCAGCCTTGCACCTCTTTGAAAGGGCCAGGCAGTAGAACCTGCAGGCTCTGGCCGCGTGGTGTCTGTTATGGCTACTTGTGTCCACCCTGGTGCTGTGAAAGCAGCCATGCACAGCAGGGAAATGAGGGACCGGGGCCGTGTGCCAGCGAAACTTTTACAAAAACCGTTAAGTGAAGGAACCACAAATGAAGTGTGATTCCATTTATGTGAAATGCTCAGAACAGGCAGCTCCCAAGAGACAGGAAGTGGCTCCAGGGTTGGGAGGAAGCAGTGCAGGTAACAGGTCGGGGTTCTGTTTGGGGCATGAGGGGGCTGCATAACCCCATGAACATACTAAAACCCTGAACTGTATGCTTTAAATGGGCAGGCTTCCTAAGTATCAATAAAGCCATTGACGAACAACACAAAATAGCCACGGGCAGGCCGCAAGGGTGTCCTGGCTGAGACGCTGGGCTGCAGCGCATCCTCCAAGCCAGGAAGTGTGCTCCCTCATCCAGGGCGGAGGGTCTATGTATTTAACCAAATACACTAAAAATTAAATGCCCCAATGTTATATCAGGGTGCACAAAAAACATGGGGCACTTGGAATACATCTTCCTTTCTAAGGTCTGTGATGCAATCCCTCATTCCTAAATAAATTAATTCCAAAAGAGGAACAGATTTCTGCATCTAGTAAAAGGAGAACCTTGCATTAATTCACAAACATTCATCCATTTCAAAGCCCACAGTTCTTTCAGCATCATCTCCTTCATCTGTCACCTCCACGTAAAAACGCCCCCTTTCTCCTGTGCCTCTCACACCCGGCTCTCCCCTGTGGGTCTGCAGGCCGCATCCACGGGTGCTCCCAGCTTCATGACGACGAGCCCAGGAGAGGTCTGGCCTCTGGCCAACCGGTAAACCTTGCCAACTGCTTCCATTGATGAGTTTATAAATAGATGTTCTGAGAGCCTCAAATATAGTCCAATCTCAGACATTCTTGGAACCCAAATCCCTAGAACTTTCTGTCTTTTCTCTAAGCAGTTTTCATGCTGTGCTGAATCTACCTTTATTTTTAGGTACAGTTACGATCACTGTGACTTCCCTGGTGGCTCAGATAGTAAAGCGTCTGTCTACAATGTGAAAGACCTGGGTTCGATCCCTGGGTTGGGAAGATTCCCTGGAGAAGGAAATGGTAACCCACTCCAGTACTCTTGCCTTGAAAATCCCACAGACGGAGGAGCTTGGGTCAGGCTACTATCCATGGGGTCGCAAAGAGTCGGGCACGACTGAGCAACTACACTTTCTTTCTTTACGGTTGCTGTGACTACTCTATCTGTCCTAATTATTAATAAGGAGGAGGAAAGAACAAGGACTTCCCCACTTCACATGGTAAACCTGAGACCCAGGAGGACACGAGCGTGTTCTGAGCAGCCTGGCCGGCGGGACCGGCCAGCCCTCAAGGAGGCGTGCCGGTGGGCGGGGTGCTGACCTGGACCACCAGCGGCTTCCGCAGGTGCCGGTTCCGCAGCTTCCTGGGCTTTGGCAGGAAGAAGTCCGACTGCATCTGCGGGGAGACAGTGCTGGGCTGAGTGCGCCCTGTCCGCGCTTGGGCGGCCTGGCAGCCGGGGGTGGGGGGCAGGCCCACTTACGCTGATAGAGCTCAGGTGCTGCCGGAATGTCAGCTCTGTCTCCTTGTTGGGAAAGAAGAGCTTTCCATGCCGGCTGTTGGGTGGCAACGTTGTTGGGACAGCAAAAAGGCCACCGTCTGAGTCGCTGCTGCCCGTGCTGGTGGGACTGGCCACCAAGAGGGGCCTCGGAGGGTTTCTCAGACCTAGGGACGGAGAAGGGAGATGACAGCAGTGCTCCCAGAGCAACACCACCAGTGCAGAAGGGCGTCCACCAGGAAGAAAATCAGAAAGGAATTTTTGACGACCCTATCTGCTGTCCGTGAAAGAAATCTCCTGTATACCCATCCGTCCTCTCAGAAGCTGCTTTTCTCCTTCTCTCCCTGAAATTCTGGTCCTCACCAAGTAAGCACATCAGAGCTTTCCTTGACCTCCGCTGACCTCAGTGGAAGGGGAGATGCACCTTCCAAGTCATCCAGTCTAGACCAGAGGTCAGCAAATGCTCTCTGGACACGGCCAGACAAGAAGTCAGCCTTGAGCACATGGTCTCTGCTGAACTCAGCACAAAAGCAGCCACAGACAACCTGTGAGCCAGTGGCAGTGTAAATAAAATAAAACTTTTATTTACAACTTTATTTAAATAAAGTTTACAATAAAACTTTATTTACAACCAGCAAGCTATGGACCATGATCCACTGATCTTCTTGGTCTTAGTCTGATTATACAGAAAAAAGGCCCAAAAATAAAAGGACAAAATATTTATGAACTACTATTTGGGGACTCCAGGCTTCCCACATGGCACGGCAGTAAAGAACACTCAAGAGATGTGGTTTCGATTTCTGGGTCAGATGATCCCCTGAAGGAGGAAATGGTCAACCACTCCAGTATTCTTGCCTAGAAAATGCCATGGACAGAGGAGCCTGGTGGGCTACAGTCCATGGGGTCGCAAAAGTCAGCCATGACTGAGCAACTGAACAACATTTGGGGACTCTGCTCACTGTTTTCATCACAGCCGCTGCTGCAGCTTATTTCATGGAAGAGATGGGTTCCCTTTCTTTGTTCTTTATTTGCAAATCTGTGAGGCTGAATCGACACACACAGTCCAGAGACTGTATCTTCCCAATGCCTGTCAGGATTCTAGAACTGCAGGTGCCTTGGGCCAGAAGCATCCTCAATCAAGGAAAAATGTGGATATTTAAGAGTTCACAGAATCACAAAACTGAAGCCCAGAGAGAAGGTGGAGAAGACCATACAGCCTACCTGCTGGCACCACCCTGGTTCAACTCTGATGAACGTGCCTCTGCCCTGAGGACAATGGGCTCAGAGTCTGTGGCTGCCCCACAGGGGCCACGGCCAGAGAAGGACCAACACCAGGACGGAAACAGAAACATGGACGGCAGGAGAAGGGGCCTGACCCTCCACCAGCGTCGCTCTTTAGAATCGTGCAGAGTGAGCAATGCCAGCCACGACGACGTATTTTTTTTCTAATAAAAACAGCAAGTAAATCGACGCCTTAGGGAAATGGGTTTTGCCTATCCTGGGGTTTTATGTGCCACAAAACCAAATAAGAGACCCTGAACAATTACTTCCCAGACACAACTGTGGACCAGCAGGTAGGCCAGTCTTGCTTTCCAAGATTTGTGTTCAGCTGGTGGGGAATCCCTTCACTGAAAGCCTCACTATTCTATTATTTCAGAGGAAAAGAAAAGCAGCCTTTCTAAGACCCAGAAAGAACCAGCCCTCCTCAGGCTCTAAACCACCAGTTCAGCAGGACAGAGGCTCCTGGTGACCTCAGAAGGCAAGTCCCCCAAGGTGAACACTGGCCGGGGTCCCCCACATCTCCTGTCAGCTCCCACACCCAGTACCCCAGGGCTTTTACGTTGGGCCCTGCTCTCCCCTCCCTGTGAGGCGGTGGTGATTTCTCTACCTGCATGCCATCCACCAGCCTGTGGCCAACACAGTGGAGCCCCAGGCCCCCGTAGGCCCAGTGCCGCATGTGGCCATCCGAGCCTCACCTGAGGAGCAAGGTACGGAGCTGGGCGAGAAGGCCTTGCTGTGGCGGAGGGCAGCCTGGTTTCGGGGGCAGCGCGGGCTGCGGGAGCTGACGGTCACTACTTTTCCTGGCGGCGTCGTTGACTGCTCCTCCTGGGCGGGCCTCACGGAGGCTGTGGAGCCAGTGTTCGTCTCTGGAGCCTGGGACAGAGGCACAGAAATACACTTGAGCGTGGAGGAACAGCAGAGGGTCAGAGGTCACACGCCGTGACACATGGTCAGCGCCCCAGGCCCCCAGGGAAACAGCCGCTGTCCTCTGGGAGCCCTCTGCCTTCACTGCCACGGTGGCACAGACAGGATGTACCCCGCAGTGACAGGAGGGGATGCCGAGCAGCAAGCCACAGGGACTCACCTTCTTAAAGCCTCTTCTGTGAGTCAGAGAAAGGAAACACAAGAGTAATTTCTAAAGCTAAACACAAGCACGGCCAAAGAGCCCTCTGCGGAGTCAAAACCCCCACCTCAGGGGTTTCGTGGGCCTGCCTGAGGCCACGGCTCCTGCCGGCCTGGCTGCCATCAAGTGCCCGGGCCCCCACCACACAGGCACCCCTTCCGCTCACCATGCCTGTGACTTCACCCCCCAGCCCCCAGCACCACTGCTCTCCTGCCAGGAGAGCTGACTCTTCCGGCCCATGTTGGGGCTCTGCTCACTGGCTTCAGCAAGGTCCACCCAGCAGGTTGCCCTTTCCCAGGGCCATCGCAGCCACTGCCCCTCAACCAGGAGCCTGGCGAGGAACTCCAGACCACTCCAACCAGCTACCTCCCAGGGAGCTGCCCACCAGGTCCCCGGGCCACACTCCACCCAGCGCAGCCCCTACCCAGCTCTGCTCCCTGCTCCCCGGCTGTGCCCCCACCGTCCCCCCAGGAAGGCCTTTCCCAAGCACACTGAAACCTGCCCTGTTCCCAGCTCCATGCCACGCTGCCCCCGTACCCATCCAAGGCTCATCCCCATGGCCCACACGCTCAGGCACAGCAGCCTCCCCACAGCCACGCACAGTGCAGCCTGTGTGAGCCCCGCGGGACAGGACAAAGGCCTGTACCACAGGGCACAGTGCCCGCGTGCACCCAACCCTGCTCCAGGGAACCACAGGCCAGCCCCAGACCAGCTCCTCTGGGAGCCCCTGGGCCCGACCACCTGCCCCAAGGCCGATCCCTCCTCTCTGGACCCCACTTACCAGCCGGGGGTTGACCTCAGTGGAGATGAGCTTCAGCAGGCAGCTGAGGAGGCGCTGCTTGTGGAAGGTGGCGGGTTGGGGGCCGGCGTGGGGGCCTGAGGCCTCTGGGCCCAGCACCGCCAGCCAGTCGTACTCCAGCTGCAGCTTGCTGGGCTTGCCCATCATGAGGTAGACTTCAGCCAGCGTGAGGCTCTCAGAGGTCTGCAGGTTCCAGCCCTCCTCGCGCAGCTGCTGGGCCAGCCGGCTGGCCGGGACATCCTTCGGAGGCTTGGCGGCAGGCTGGCCCTGAGGTGGAGGGTCCGAGGGGCTCACCTTCTCCTGAGGCTCCTCCACAGGCGTGTCCAGCAAGTCTTTAGTGCAGACGTCTGGCTGGAACCCGGGGCTGGACTGAGGCTCTGGGCCGGGCAGGCCACGGACAGGGGATGGGGCCCTGGTCCGGGTGAGGTCAGCCCCCTCCACGCTTCGGGCCTCCGGGGACGGCCAGGCTGCGGGCCGCGGGTCCACATGGCGGCCCTGCTCGGGAATGATGAGGTCCTGGCAGGACTTCATGTAGCGGGGGAAGGGGTCCAGCAGGGACAGCTCATCCTCCAGATCCGGGAGCTGGCCGCAGGCACAAGCTGGCGCCCCAGGCTCTCGGGCAGGGCCGTCCCCACCCTCTGCAGCGGCAACCGCTGGGGTCTTCTCAAGTCGTCCCCCAGCATCCTGCAGCCCTGGAGGGAGCCTGTCGGAGGCATCTGGGCTGCTGAAACTTGCGGCAGCCCCCTCCCCAGGGGCACTTTCTGGGGAACTCTCCCCGGAGCTCTGTGAGGCATCGGTGGAGGGAGGAGGCCGCCCCCCAGCCTTGGCCTCGGAAATGGCCCTCGGGCACTTCAGCTGGCCCCTGGCCGTGCCCTGCCCGCTCTGGATGCCCAGGATCTGGGCCGGGGGCAGTGTGTGGGTGTCCTTGGCACTCTGCTTGCACCGGCCACCCTCCTGCCAGTGCACTGTGCAGAAGGCCTTGGAATGCACCACGCGGGCCACGCCTGGCAGCGGTGTCAGCGTGCAGTTCTCTCCCGGGAACAAGTGCAGCGCCACCTTCTCCTGTGTTGGCTCCGAGAATGAGTCCTGCAACTGCCGCTCCTCCAGCGTCTTCCGCTGAGTGCACCGTCAAGGATCCACCTGTGGCAGCTCGTACCCCCAGGCCACGGGGCCTCGGGGAGACAGGCGGGCCACTTCCTTCTGTAGGGGCCCCACACCCATCACCCGCCCTCTGGGCTGGGGACTGCGAAGGACATGAAGATGGAGAGCTGACCTCGGTCATTTCCCTCAACCTGCTGGCAGGGGTGCCTTGGCCACAGCCCGTGGGCCACACAGCAGCCATTCAGGCATGGAGGGCCATTATGACAAGAGTTCTCACACTGTGAGGAAACCACAAAAGGGGCTCAGACCTCAAGCCCAGAGGACGAAGGGCTGTAGGTTTTAGTTCTGTTCCACACCAGCCCATGGCCCAAATGCTACACCCCAGGGCTCTGCTGCAAAGCCAGGACTGAGACGGAGATGCCCCCAAGTCTCAGGCAGCAGGTGCTGCGGAGTTCCAGGGTTGCTTCAGTAAGAAAAAGATACGATTCTCACTTCATGAAGTGCCCACTTCTGCTTCAGGAACTCAATGAGGCTGGAGACCTTCCGATGTAGCTCCACAATCATCCTGCACAGAATGACAGACAGAGGCAGGGGCTGGGACGTGCGGGGCCTTCTGGGAGTCCTGGAGGCTGTGGTGGCAAGACGCTGCCATGATCTCAAGGCCCGAGCCACAGTGTCCCTGCAGAGCCCCTGGCTCTTTTCCTAACACCAACCCTTTAAACTGAGAAAACTGGAGGCCCACGTGAAACTGCAAGAAAAAGTAAGAGAACCAAGCGCGCTTTACAGGATGAGGCCTCAACCAGGACAGAGCCTGGCACAACGGTCCTCCCCTACCAGCTCCTTCAGGGGTCAGAGTGGGTCCAGCCTTAATGAAGCCCAAGAAAATAAAAGTATGTATGGAAGGAATGAAGTCCTGACCCAGGCTACGACACAGATGAACCCTGAGACCACAATGCTCACTGAGAGAGGTCAGACAGAAAGGACCCACGTACAGTTTCTGCTGACGTGAAACGTCCAGCACTGGTGAATCTACAAGGACCAGTGCAGGGAGGCCGGTGGGGCCTGGGGAAGGGACGGGGGGATGGGGAGTGAGTGTTAGGTGGGCGTGGGGTTCCCTCTTGGGGGATGAAAATTTCTGCGACTAGAGAGAGGTCACGGCTATACAACACTGTGAAGGTGCCCAATGCCCTGAACTGGGCCTTTAAAAGAGCTTGCAGTTAATCTACAAGATAATGAGAACTGGAGAATGACCCATTCCTGAGTGCCTGGTGCATAGCCAGACACACGGAAGGAGAAAATAGGGAGCAGTTCTCAGGGAAAGAGGAGGGAAGACCCTGAAGCTGTTGGCCTGTGACCACGTGATGTGTTCACACCCACTGTCAGCCTGCAAAACCCCAGCCAGCGATGCAAACGCAGCTCCGGAGTCCGAGGACCCCGCGCCGAGGCAGCCCTCACACTACCCTCAGGTGGAGCCGGGGTACCGGGGATGGCTGCTGCTCCCCCAGGGGCCCCTCTAGCCCTGTCCCTTGCAGCTCGCTCCCCTCCAAACGTCCAGCGTCTCACCTGAGCCGCGGGTTCTGGGCGAGGCTCTGCACTCGGGCCCAGGCGTGGTTGTTCCGTGGCTGCAGCTCCACAGGGACTCTCAGGGGCAGGCGCACTGGCTTCTGGTCCTCTTCGTCACTCAGGCCTGCGACAGGAAGGGGCTTTAGAGCCGTCTGTTCAGGTACAGACAGACCTCGATGATAAGATGAAGCTCTTGGTTGGACGGCTAAGGTGCCCAGAGAGGAGGAGGGGCAAGCAGCCCTGGGGAACGCTGGAGGGGGTAGGGCGAGGAGCGGCCCTACATCTGCCACAGCCACCACATGCCCGCTGTGCCAGGCCCCAGCCCGGCCACAGGAGACTCGCCCTGACACCTCTGATGCACCATCTCAGGACGGTTGGGGCTTCAGAGCTGAACTAGATGCCTGAGTGGACACATCACTGTGCCTGGAGTCGCAGTCCAGGAGCGATCACCCAGGCTCGGCTGCCACAGGACGTTTTCAGCTCAGGCTGGAAATCACTAAATGCAGCCGTCCAGCAAGCCTCCCTGACGGAAACGGGTCCTCAACGCCCGGCCTGGCCCGCCCCAGCGGAGCTGCATCTGACGTACCATCAGGGTCACAGAGTTTCTTCAGGGCGCGGCACATGGGTGCTTTGATCCGCAGGTTCCTCCCTTTGTACCGGACTGTGGTGGCCCTGGGAGAGGGGTTGAAGGAGCGCTGAGGCCTCAGAGTAGAGTCACTCCCACCCTGTGCAGTGATGGAGGGCCCCAGCCAAGCACCCAGCCTGGCCTCCGGGGGTTCTGCTCAGCCCCATGAGAGGGCCCCTGCAGAAGCTCCCAGAGTTGCCGGCAGATGGACGTCACATGACAGACGACAAGGTTGGCTCTGGACCTCCCTGAGCAGGCAGCACGCCACAAAAGGGGTGCCCACCGCTCAGGACACGCCCTACCCTCCTGCCTGGCCACGAGCACCCGCCACTGCCCACCCAACAGCCTGCTCCTGGAGTGCGGGAGGGCCGCCCCACCCCCGCCCCAGAGCAGATGGGCTCACCCACCTCTACGTGACCTCTCAACCCACCCCACCTCTGCCCATCAGGAACGTCACCCATGCCTCTGCAAACCACACTGGGGGACGAGTGGAGGCTGGGGCCCTGGAAGCCAGCAGGTGGGGGTGCTACATGCTTGTGCTCCCCACACTGGCCTGCAGCGGGCCCAGGTTCAGTGGGGCCTGCCCTACACGTCATAGCTGTGGGTGACTCTCTCTGAACACTGCTGTGGCAGCAATTTATACAATGTTCAAATTACATAAAGAAATACTACTGCTAACTAATTAAAGAAAAATAAAAGCCACGAAAAATAGCTCCCTCTGAAAACACATTTGATACGCTTTGGCAATACTCAATAGACTGTCTTCAAGACTGCAGCCAAACAAGGTAGGCCAGACAATCACGAAAGATTGGGGGTGATCAGGAAGGTCCCTGCAGCCTCTATGTTCTTGCTCCACTTGAAAACAGGAAAATCACAAATGACGCGTCTTGGCTAGAACTTCCAAATAAAACCACCCCAAGACTCCATGGAGTGAGCCCCTTAAGAAAAGGCATCGGCCAGCCACCCAATGGTTGGTGAACAAAGAAAGGTTTATGTTTTACAAAAGGTTCCAGGCTGATATCTACTGCTTTTATGATTGCTTTTTTACCTGTTTTAAAAATTGAACTACAATATTGTGTTAGTTTCAGAAGCATAGTAAAGAGATTAGGTTATACGTGTATACATTCTTTTCCGGTTCTCTCAAGATTTCACTATTACAAGATCCTGAACACAGTTCCCTCTGCTACACAGTAACTCCATGTTTCTTTGTTTTACATATGGTACTGTGTATCTGCTAACCCCCAACTCTTAACTCATCCCTCCACCCCTTTACCCTCTGGTAACCACAAGTTTGTTTTCTACATCTATGAATCTGTTTTGTAAATAAGTTTATTTGTATTATTTTTTAGATCCCACCAATGGACATGAGTTTGAGCAAACTCCGGGAGATGGTGAAGGACAGGGAAACCTGGCGTGCTGCAGGCCATGGGGTTGAAAAGTTGGACACAACTGAGTGACTGAACAACAGCATCGGTTTGCCTATATTCTCTGCTAGGAGCTTTATAGTGCTGTGTCTTGTATTTATGTTTTTAAGCCATTTTGAGTTTGGTTTTGTATATGGTGTGAAGGTGTGCTTTAACTTCATTGGTTTACATGTGACCGACTGTCCAGCTGTCCCAATACCACTTGCTGAAGAGACTGTCTTCTCGCCATTGCGTACTCTTGCCTCCTTTCTCAAAGGTGAATGGACCATAGGCATGTGTTTCTTTCTGGGCTCTCCATTCTCTCCCACTATCCAAAGGTCTGTCTTTACACAAAGGCCACACACAGTTTTGATTACTGTAGCTTTGTAGCGTTGTCTGAAGTCTGGGAGGGTTATGCCTCTAGCTTTGCTCTTTTCCCTCAGGATTTGCTTTGGCAATTCTGGGTCTTTTTGGTTTCATACAAATTTTGGGATTACTTGTTCTCATTCGGTGAAAAACATCATGGGTAACCTACAAGTTGCTTTGTCCAGTACAGCCATGTTAACTGTATTAATTCCTCCACTCCAAGGGCATGGGGTATCTCTCCATTTCCTTGAATCACCTTTGATTTCCTTTATCAGTGTTTCATAGTTTTCAACATAGAAAATTTTCACCTCCCTGTTCAAGTTTTGGAGAAGGAAATGGCAACCTACTCCAATGATTTTGCCTAGAGAATCCCTCTGGGGTCACAGAATTGGACAGAATTGGACTGAAGCAACTTAGCAGCAGCAGCAGGTCAGGTTTATTTCTAAAATTTTAATTTTTTTTCATGCGATTTTAAGCACAATTTACTCTTTCTACCCTTGACCTTAACCAAAGGCTGAGAAGCTATTTTTACTCTCTTTCTGGTATTTCAGCGTAAAGAAATGCCACGGATTTCTGTGTATTAATCTCGTGCCCTACTATGTTACTGAATTCACTTTGTAAGTTCAGGTGGCTTTTGCGTGGAGTCTTCAGGGTTTTCTATATAGACTCATGTCATCTGCATATGATGACAACTTTACCTCTTCCCTTCCAGTCTGGATGCCTTTTCTTTTTCCTGACTGTTGTGGCTATGAGTTCCAATACTTTGTTAAATAGATGATGACAGTAGGATCCTTGTCTTCTTCCAGAAGTTGACAGGAAGGCTTTCAGCTTCTCATCATTCAGCATTATGTTGGCTATAGGTCTGTCAAGATTAGTTTTTATTATGTTGAAATGTTTCCTCCACACCTACTTTGGTGAGAGTCAATGCTTTTTCTGCATCTATTTGAGATGACTGCATGGTCTTTTCTTCTGCTGATGTGGTTAATCACGTTGACTGACTCACATGTGCTGAACCATCCTAGGGACTCTGGGACAAATCCATCTTGACTGCAGCATATGATCTTTTATATATGTTGTTGGATTTGCTTGCTAATATTGTGCTGAGAGTTTTCCATCTGAATTCATCAAAGATACTGGCTGGTCATCATTTTTGGTATTGGCCTGGATTTGTATCAGGCTGATGGTACATCCACAGATTGACTTTGGAGGAAACACTTTGGTGTTTCCTCCCCTCAGCCTTCTGGAAGAGTATGAGAAGGATTAATATAAGTTCTTCGTATGTTTGGCAGAATTCTCCAAGTGAAGCCATCTGTTTTCACGGAGCTTTTTTTTTTTTAATTTTTATTGGAAGTTTCTGCTGTACAGAAAGTGAATCAGTTATATTATCTATACACACAAATGCTGCTGCTGCAGATTAGTCTCTTCAGTTGTGTCAGACTCTGTGCGACCCTACGGACTGCAGCCTGCCAGGCTCCTCTGTCTGTGGGATTCTCTAGGCAAGAGTACTGGAGTGGGTTGCCATTCCCCCCTACTTCAGGTGATCTTCCCAACCCAGGGATTGAACCCAGGTGTCTTGCATTCCAGACAGATTCTTTACTGCTGAGCCACCAGGGAAGCCCATATATATACACATACACACAACCTTTCTTTTTAAAATTTCCTTCCTATTTAAGTCACCACAACAATGCATTGAATTCCCTATGCCATACAGTAGGTTCTCACCAGTTATCTATTTTATACATATGAAGGGAGTTTTTAAATTACAGATTGTTTCACTTCCAGTGACTGGTCTATTCAAATTATGTTTCCTTTTGATTCAGTTTTGATGGGCTGTTACAGCTAGGTTGTTCATTTTGTTGGTATGTAACTTTTCATATGCTTATTTAACTTATATGCAGAGTACATCATGAGAAACGCTCGGCTGAATGAAGCAGAAACTACAATCAAGACTGCTGGGAGAAATACCAATAACCTCAGATATGCAGATGACACCACCCTTATGGCAGGAAGTGAAGAAGAACTAAAGAGCCTCTTGATGAAAGTTAAAGAGGAGAGTGAGAAAGTTGGCTTGAAGTTCAACATTCAGAAAACAAAGATCATGGTATCTGGTCCCATCACTTCATGGTGAATAGATGGGAAAATAGTGGAAACAGTGGCAGACTGTTTTTTCGGGCTCCAAAATCACTGCAGATGGTGAGTACGGCCATGAGATTAAAAGATGCTTGCTCCATGGAAGAAAAGTTATGACCAACCTAGACAACATATTAAAAAGCAGAGACACTACTTTGCTAACAAAGGTCCTTCTAGTGAAAGTTTTGGTTTTTCCAGTAGTTATGCATGGATGTGAGAGTTGGACTATAAAGAAAGGGGAGTGCTGAGGAATTGATGCTTTTAAACTGTGGTGTTGGAGAAGACTCTTGAGAGTCACTTGGACTGCAAGGAGATCCAACCAGTCCATCCTAAAGGAAAGCAGTCCTGAATACTCATTGGAAGGACTGATGGTGAAGCTGAAACTCCAAAACTTTGGCCACCTACTGCGAAGAACTGACTCATTGGAAAAGACCCTGCTGCTGGGAAAGATTGAAGGCAGGAGGAGAAGGGGACAAGAGGATGAGATTGTTGGATGACATCACCAACTCAATGGACATGAGTTTGAGTACAAACTACAGGAGTTGGTGATGGACAGGGAGGCCTGGTGTACTGTAGTCAATCCATGGGGTTGCAAAGAGCCGGACACTACTGAGCAACTGAACTGAACTTTGCATGATATTTTCTAATGATTTTTTTTAATATATCTGAGGTGTCAGTTGCCATTTCTTCTCTCTTCTTACCTCATTTGGATCATCTCTTTATTCTTCTTGGTGAGCCTGGCTAGAGATTTATCAATATTTTTGTCCTTTTAAAATCCCAACTCTTGGTTTAATTGATTTTTTTCCTATTGTTTAATTTCTATTTATGTCCTCTCTGATCTTTATTCTGCTGACTTCACGTTTTGTTTGTTCTTCTTTCTCTAATTCTTTTAGGTGGTAGGTTTCGGTTTATTGGGGTTCTTTCTTGTTTTTTTTTGACAAGGGCCTATATGGCTATGAACTTTTCAGGACTGCTTCTGCTATACCCATGGACTTTATATGGTTGTGTTTTCACTGCCTTTTGTCTTTTAAGAGTTTTTTTTCTCTTTGATTTCATCTCTGAGCTATTGATGACTTTTAGTAGCACACTGTTTACTCTGTATGTAATCATTTTTTCATTACCCTTTCTGTGGTTGATTTCTAATTTCATGCAGTTGTGATCAGAAGGTGCTGGAAATAATTTGTTCTCTTAACCGTGTTGAGATTTGTTCTATGTCCTAGTATGTGGTCTATCCTAGAGAATGTTCCATGGATACTTATAAAGAATGTATATTCTGGGTTTTTTTCAATGTAGTGTCCTGTAGCTGTCAATTAAGTCTAACTGTTCTATTGTGTCATTTAGCATCTCTGTTGCCTCACTGATTTTCTCTCTAGAAAACATGTCTATTGCTGTCAGTGCCGTGTTAAAGTCTCCTACTATTTCTGCATTCCCATCAATTTCTCCCTTTGTGTCTGTTAGTACTTGGTTTTTCACTTTTTGTTTCTGGCTGTGCTGGGTATGCATTTCCGCATGTGAGCTTTCTCCAGCTGCAGTGCAAGGGCTTCATGTTGCAATGCACAGACTACCCTTATTGCAGAGCACGAGTTCTAGAGAACATGGGCTCAGTAGTTGCAGCATGTGGGATCTTAGTTCCTGAACCAGGGATTGAACCAGGGCCATGGCAGTGAAAGCACCAAGTCTTAACCAATGGACCACCAAGAATTCCCTATTGCTTTTAACACCTATTTTGTCTGATATGAGTACTGTGACTTCCATTTTCTCATCATTTCTCATATGAAATATCTTTTTCCATCCATTCACTTTCAATCTGTGTCTTTCCCTCTAAAGTGGATCTCTTATAGGTAGCCTATTGTAAGTTCTTTTATTATCCCACCTAACACTTCGTATCTTTTGATCATTTAGTTCATTGACATTTAAAGCAACTACTGATAAGTATATATTTATTGCCATTTAAATCTTGTTTTCCAGTTAATTTTATATCTCTTTTTGGTGTTGCTTTGCCCTTTTCATTTTCCCTTTTGTGGCCTGATGGGTTTTTTTGGTCTTATTCTTGAGTTCCTTTCTGTTTGGTTTTGGTGAATCTACTCCTTGTTTTTGATTTGTGGTTACCTTGGTTCTCAAATATGTGAACCCAGAAATGTATCTACCAGCTTTACACTGGAAGTCATATATATTCAAATACATTCCAAAAGATCTATACTTTCTTATTCCCCTCCCCCACATTTTGTGATTTTGAGGTCTGGTCTTACATCTTCATGTTTATCCTTTGCTGTTCATTGTAGTTATAATCGCTTTCACAGAATTTATTTTTTTAAATCTATATACTGGCTTATCTAAAGTGATCTTTAGTCCTTTTAATAGATTTCTCTTTCTTATTGTGATATTTCCCTTTCCTATAGACTCCTGGTTCTCTTTTTATTTAGAAAGGACCTCTCACTATTCCTTTTAGGATAGGTTTAGTATCACAAACACTAAATTCCTTTAATGTTTGCTTGTCTGTGAAGTTTGCTCTCCTTCAGCTCCAAATGATCATCTTGCTGGGTTGAGTATCCTAGATGGAAGGTTTTTCCCTTCCATCAGGACTCTGAATTTATTTTGCCACTCCGTTCTAGCCTGGACCATTTCTGTAGGGATATCAGCTGATAGCCTTGTGGGGGTTTTTTCCTAACTGACTCTTTGTTTTTCTCTTGTTGCCTTTAGAATCCTCTCTTTATCTTTTGTCATGATGTGCCCTGGAGTAGGTCTGTTTGGGTTCTTGTTGTTTGGGACCCTCTGTGCTTCTGGTCTCTTGAAAACTGTTTCCCACTTTAGGTTTGGGAAACTTTCAAATGTATTTTTGATTCCCTTTTCTCTTTCTTCTCCTCTTGGGTTTCCTTTTACGCGTAGATTGGCACACTTCATATTATTCCACTGATCCTGTATGTTGCTTTCATTTTTTCCATTTGTCTGTTCTGACTGGGTGATTTCTGTTATTCTATCTTCCAGATCAATTATTCGTTCTTCTGCATTATTTAATTAACTGTTTACTGTCTTTAGCTCGGTTTTCATCTTGGTAATTGAACTGTCTAATTTTGATTGGCTCCTCTTTATACTTTCTAGATCCTTATGCCAGTGATCTGCATTTCTAATGATAGCCTTTCTTAATTCCTTCAGCATTTTTATTACCTCCTTTTTGAGCATGGGGTAGACTGGAGAGATTATTTCATTATTTGTTCTCTCAGATTTCCCTCATTCTTTTATTTTTTTAAGGATTTAAAAGTCTTATTCTTACAGGTCACAGCTGATGAACACAAAAGCTTCCCACATGGGTACCACTCAGCGGGAAGAGCTGTCCCAGGAGAAGGGTGGTGGGATAAGTAGAAACCTGAGCAGCCCAGAGTCCATGGTGGAGTGGGGTCAGGGCCTGAGGCCTCAGACACAGGAGCGCCAGTAGCCACAGCACATGTATTCAACGATTCAGTCCACTGCCAGCTTGCTCTGGGGACCCGGCAAATATGGCTCAACCAAAACTGGTGTCCCATGTTTGAATGCACCACAGGAAGCAGAGGTTCTCATACCCTGGCCCTATCCATTCTGTGATCAGGTTACTTTCACAGCCTTCTTTAACATAATATTCACACAGGCCTCTACTTAGGGCTTTCTGCTTGTAATAGAGGTCAAAAATAGAGGGGCTTTCTGGCAGTGGATACTGAAGGTGAGGTTCCACTTTCCTTTTCCCTCCTCAGGTTCTGTTTCAGCGCCTGTCATCTTTTGAGCCAATCCATCCAACACTGGCCTCATTAACTAACAGTCACCCAGGAGAGCTTTTCAGCTCTTTCTGACTCTAGGCAGTCTTTCCCATAAGATAATGTGCAAAGATCCTAGGGTCTGTCTCTTAAAAGTATAGCAGAAAGACCCCTGTGTCTTCAGTTACAGGCGCGGGTTCTTATTCAGCTCTACCAATCCCTCCATGACTCAGGGGAGATCACATTCCCTCTCTGGTCCTTGGTCTGATCAGAACCTCTGTCACCACTGGATGCCCCTTCTCTATACTCTTGTTCTTTTAACTGGGAGTAATTCCTCTGGTTTTTCCTTTTACTTAAATTTCTCTGAGCCTGTGAATTTAGGAGAAACAGTTATCTGGGCAGGCAGACCCCAGGAGCCAGCTCTCCCCACCGTTGTGTCAGGATGGGAGGTTCAGAGAGGATGAGAGCCTGCAGGGAACATGGTCTCCACTGAGACCAAGTGCTTGAGACTGAACCACCTCAACTCAGGGGAAACACACTCCTGAGAGCAGAGCACTCCCAGGATGTTCTGATGATGCTGGAGTGTGACCCAAGAACAATGGGTCAGTTCTTACACAGCTCCCCCCATTAAAGGGTTCTGGAACAAGTGGACATTCCTGCGCCTCCATCCCGAACAAATACAACAGCAGCAGCAAGATTTAAAGAGCTGGGGAGCCGTGTCACGTGGCACTTGTATTTGTGATAACCACATTTTCCGTTAAACTGCTGTTTTGGGACTTCCTTTTTTTTTTAAGAGAAATTGAACAGGGCCTGCTTTATGACTAGAGACTGTTCTGAGGTTACGATCCCTTTCCTCTTCTCACAAATCAAAGTTCTAGGAGTGGCTGGAGGCTGGAGCCAGCACAGGGAGGCTTGGCCCTAGCCAGGCTGGGGAGGAGCACCTGCAGGAGAATCAGGCCCGTCCCTGCTCGCACAGAGCGATGCAGAGACCCCTCTGAGTCCTCCACCAGTCTGACTTCAACAAAACAGGCAGCAGAGTAACTCTGCTCTGTGTGCATGGGAGTCGAGCTGTCCTTTCTTATATTTTTCATTTACTTCTCTGCAAAGTTAACTTGGTAAGTCTAATAAACATGTGCCAAATTCTATGCTGCTGGGTCTGCAACCAATATAATGAGATTTAATTTTAGAGCTTTTCTCAATTCATTTACTCCTTGATCTAATTCTACAATTTTATAATGAAGGGAGATAGACAGTTATTTGGAAGTAGTCTGCATGAGAGGCAGGGATGGGAAGTGAGATAAATACTCAATGTTCTGATGTCAAGGACTAGTTTTTCCACAGGTACCTTCCTAAACTCCCCCCAACTCTGTCTCACTTTTACAGGATTTTTGCTTTGTTTTTCAAAACTGATGTCTGTTGTCAAAAGAACACACAATACATCAATGGATCAGAATTTAAAGTCTGGAAACAGACCCACACAGTATAGTCAACAGACCTTAGACGAGGGTGAAATAGCAGCGAATAGGGGAAGCAATTGGGGCCAGTCCCAATGGACACACCCACAGGTCACAAATTGGACCTCAGCACAAACGACATGGTGTGCACCAAAGTCAATTCAGAGTGGATTTATATATCAAACCATAAAACTTTTAGAAAAAAAACGCTGGAAAAAATCTTGTGACCTTGAGTTCAGCAAAGACTTCTTAGACATACTAAAAGCATGATCCAAATATGAAAAAAACAACAGAACAACAAACTGGACTACACCACAGCTAAAATGTTTACCCTATGAAGGTCACTGATAAAGCCACTAAGAAGATGAACCACAGACTGGGAGGGAACGTCTGCAAGTCACTTGCCTGACACAAGGCTTGTCTGGAACAAATGAAGGACATTCAAAACTCAGTGGGCACAAGACCTGAAGTGGCACCCCACAAGAGACAACCAGCGAGTCTTCGGAAGGTGTTCAATATCAGCCCTCAGGTAAATGAAGTGAAAACCACAGTGAGACACCCCTTCACCAGCAAAGTGGCTCAGATCAGACAGTCTGAGCACACCCAGCGTGGGGCGTGTTGGGGTACCCGGAAGCCTCCTTGGAAAGCAAGCTGGCAGCCCCCTGTAAGGTCTACACATGCCCACCACTCCTTCCCTGGCAATCTATGACAAATGTTGGCGTCAACGGCAAGTCCTTCACTCTCCGTAAACTGCCTATGTCCCTTACCGGGGAGTGGGGGAAGGATAAACAGACCATGGATCCACACAGCCACAGGGATGACACTCCAGGGAAGGCTCGTGCACATACCACCACTCAAACCTTTAGATCCTGGAGCCAACACAGCTCCCACCTGACAGGCGGGGCAGAAAGGCAGGCAGGCAGTTCTGACACTGACGGTGCACAGGTGGATGGGGGTAATAAACAACCCTGGGGCCAGGGCTGCTGACCTCCAACCATACCCCATACCTCTGGGAGGCTTGGTGTGCCCAGTGATGCCAGCTGGCCAAGCCACCTGCTCCTCCTGGCCACCAGGATGAGTCTCTGCTCTTTTATACATGGTGGTGCAAACAACCTGGTCATTCTCAGGCCTGCTCAGACGGGTGACAGTTCAGACACAGAGCCTAGGAACCCACCGCCAGCCTCTGTGAGCACAGATGCTGGGCCAGAGTCAAACCGCAAAAGCACATGGACAGCCGGCCTGGCAGGCCCTCAGCCTGAGGAACAGGGGCCCACCGGCCATCCAACATCAGGCCAAGGAAGGAGAGCAGCTGGGGTGCCAAAACGGCTGCCAGAAAAATGCACAGGACAGAGGGCCTTCCAGAGGCAAGAGGAGCTCCCACACTACAAAGCACGAGACTGAGGAGAAGAGTGAGACCGTGAAGGTGAGGGCCGAGTGGAGACCTGCCAAGAAGAGGGATGGACCCCAGCTCGGGGAGAAGCTGGGGCAGGTCAATCCACTCCCCTGGGCTGGCCACCTCCTAACGGGCAGATGCTTAGCTGCAAGGACATAAGGGTTAACTCTGAAGAGTTCAAGTTTTAATGGTTCTCACTGAGAAAAGGGGAGAAAACTGCATGTATTTCAAGGTCTATATTTGAGCAAAAAGTGTAAACTCATGGGAGCCAGCCTGCCACCCACACCATCTACTCACCCAGCCTGAATGAGCTCGTTCAGCTTCGTGGCATTCTTGTCGTCCATGCCTTCGGTGCAAAAACAAACACACGTGAGCATCAAGGTGTCAGGAGCAGAGCCCAGCAAGATTCCATGTGATTATCTTCAGTGCAGAATCCAAACCACTTAATGGAACATCAGGGCCTCCCAGAGTAACATCCATGTCAGTTGCAGCCCCCGAGAACCCACATGTCACCTGCACTAAGAGCACTGTCCCCTCTCCACCAACCACTCGCCCCCAACTACCTCATGAGACACTACCCTTTCCTGGGGACCATCATGCCCCACTACACTTGTCCTGCTGGGTTCCTGGGCTACTTGTGGGCTTGCCTCCAACAGCTCTGCCAAAGCACGGGCCGAGGCCCTGTGTGTTTGCTTACTAGAGTGAACGTGCACCCACCCCCCACCCAGGGGCGATAGGAAGTCAACAAAAGGACAAGGCTGCGGGAGCCTTCTGTGGGGAGGGGTCCAGCTGGGTGACACGGATGGGAGGACCAGACAGGGCCACAGCACTGGGCCAGCACTCCAGGACCAGGAGTGCTTCAGGGCAGGACAGGGATTCAGGAGCTCAGCAGAGCACTAAGAGCAGGAGCCAGGGGTCTGTTTAGGAGTCCTCAGCCTGCAGGAGGAGGGGCGGGGAGCCGGGACACCTGGCCCTTTCTTCAGAGGCTCCTGGAAGTCCTGCCTGTTTCAGGGAGCGCAGGTCACCCAGGGAATGCCCGCCCCACCAGCCTGCCCACTGTGACGCACTCGGTGGCAGCTCATCCTCATCTCACAAGATGGCCCTGCAGGGGTGTGCCTTCCCAAGCCATGTTGACAGGCTGCAGCCTCACGTGCATAATCACACGGGGAGGCCAGAACACCTGTACAACTAAAAGGACTCTAGTTATGAGGGCACGCTCAGACCAAGGCAAGGGAGGGTCCCAGATCCCTCAGAGCACCAGAGTTGGGAAAGACCAGGACGTGGGGGCTGTTCTAAGTCCAGACCCAGGAGACACAGCAGCTGTGAATTAGCATGTTGTGGACAGGCGTGCGCCGCCTGGTGTGGTGGATGTCCTGGGAGACCTGAGTTGGTCAGGAGACCAGTGAGGCTGTGGTGCCCACTGGAAACATCTTACACATGCTGGGTGTGCAGGGGAACATCCTTGTTCTCAGGGGCCAGCGGGTGAGGGGTTGACAGTGTGCTTGGGTGTTAGCAACTTACAGTCCCATGGCTGAGCAAGAAGAAAGCCAGTGTGTGGAGGGGCTGGGGGCAGGAGAGGTAACACAGATATGGCCAAGATTCAGGCCAGTAAAATCTAAATGACAGCGTGTGAGATCAATACATCCTCCTTCAATACTTCCACAATGTTAAAACGTTCTGTACGTTAAAGTGTTTTCAGGCTGAAAGCTGGGAAGAAAACAAAGAGCCCCAGGACTAAAGCTGCAGCCCCACTGGGAGGCGGCCCCGGGGAAGGTACTCACAGCCCCCGATCTTCTTGCGCAGCTCCCCATAGCAAATGAGGCCATACAGCTCCTGGGAGGACTTCTTGAGCCCACGGGAGAACACTGAAAACAAGGGAAGGTGCAGCTTCAGAAGGAGAGCACGGACGTGCGGGGCTCGAGGTCACGCCAGGGCACTGGGGGTGCTTCTTGGCTTTGACCCCTGCACCCTGGACCACAGGGCAGAGTACACAGCAATATGGTGCTGTTTTTGCACTTTTCAGAAGAAAAAGAGGGAGGAGGGGACCCTAACAGGCAGGGCAATGTCCCTAGAGAGAAAATAGAATGCCCAACATGGCGGGCTTCCACCAAGCGTGGGAGTATGGGATCACCTCTCTGTGCACAGACCCGGCCAGCTGAGGCCCGGCGCGGGTTTGGGGGAGGGTGGAGGGTAGTGGAGGCTGGGCAGCACAGACAGATCTGAGAAGCTCAGAACAGAACCAGCAAGACTGACAGGCGGATTGGAGACATCCACAAAGATTCAAAGGAAAGACAGGGACACTGTCACGGGAAGTGCAGTGACCATCACAACCATGACTGTCTGGAGCTTGGTCCACAGTCCCGAGAGCCCTGTTGCTGGCCATGGCATCGAGAAAGGACTTCTCCAGGGCAGAGGACAGCAAACCATGGCTTGCAAGCCAGACCCAGCCAGGGCTCTCTGTAAACACGCAAATGCAGCAGCAGCAGCACACAGTCCTCCACACCCCATCCAAGCGAGCGAGGAAGCAGGGTGAAGCAGTTTCAGTAAAGACAGTAACCCTCCAAAGCCAGACTCCTTATACAAGGACAGTTCGGACCACCCCTGGGCCTTCCCAGGCTGGGGGAAGCCCCGGCCCTGGCAACCTGACCACAGGGAGAGGCAGCGGGGAAGCTGGAGGGGTCATCAGGGAGGCGAGAACTCGCTGCCTGGCCAAAGACCACCTGCAAGGCACAGGCAGAGTTCACAGGAGTGGCGTGAGCGTGCCCACCACAGTCATCCTGCATCAGCAGTGCTGCTAATGGGGAGTGTTAGAACCAGGTGGTCACAGGAGGGACTGAGCCATGAGAAGTGGCAGAAGTGACACGGACACGGCTCTCCCAGCGTGTGGACAAAGGAGGCGGCAATGCCTCCCCCGAGGACAGATGCTGATGGAAGGGGTGCTCGGAGTAGGAAGTCAGGACTGCACCTGGCAATGACCTAGACATGTGACTTAAAGATAGTACCACGCAAACCAGACTCAAACACAAGCGACGAGGGCCTGGGAAAGCCGTGGATGGCCAGCCCTCCACCCCCAGCCTTCCATGCCAGGCCCGGCCCACTAACCCACCAGGGCCCTCTTGGGAGAAGGACGGGTAATGAAGAGGTAAGATCCAGGACCACGGTACCCTCCCTGCCAGCAAGTGAGCCAGGCACCCAGACGCCACAGGCGTCCTCGCAGTTCAGCCCAACTACCAGCTACAAGGCCTCTTGCCAGCAGGCATGCTGAGCCGAGGACACCCCAAGCCGTGTGCTGGGTGGGCACGGGGCCAGGGAGAGGTGGGCAGGCGGCGCTTACCATTGTCGAAGTCAATGTACTTGGTGATCTTGTGCCAGGTGCGATAGTAGAAGTGCCGCACCTGCTCCTTGTTCTTCACCATGCCAGCCGGCCGGCCCTTCTTCCGGTACTTTAGCGCGATGTTGTTCTGGATGGCCTCAAAGTCCTTCCCGTGCTGCAAGACAGAGCCCGCGGCACACACAAGGCAATCACCACGAGGCAGCCTCTGGGCAAGGCAGACGCTTCACAGCTCTCACTGGGAGTGAACTGCAGCCCGGCTTCCCCAGAACCTCAGGTTTCCATCAGAACAATGGACAAAGCAGCAATAGAATGACCTTAACATGTGGGTCCCAAGAGGCAAGGAGCCGGAGCAGGAGAAACATAAAGCTTATCACTTGGACAAAGGGCTTAACCTCTAGAGTTCTTTAGAGCCCATGAAATGGGATACCCGCATAAACAATAACCAGAAGATATGACAGGATGGAGGAGCTCAGGGTGCTGTGTATCTGGTATCTTAAAACATCAACTATTCAGAAACAGTCTCACCAATTCACTCATACAAAAGGTATTAAACAGGATCACACAGAATGTGCTCTGAATACAGCTGTGGACCTTCCTTCAGCAACTCCACACAGAAACCAAGTACAGCTTAGATTTTCAGGACGGAATTTACATTCCAGAGAACACAGTGTCGATGCTGTTCAGGAACTGCCCATGACTGAAACTCTCATCAACACACACCAAGCAAGAGCGTGGGAAGGGACCTGCAGGTAACGGCACGCCGGCAGCAATGAGCACCATGGGTGCCCAAGGCTTGGCTTCTAAATCCCACTTTCCAAAACGAACAGAGTTCCTTGGGAAAATGGGCATCGCCAAGTCTGGGGCAAGGAAAACACCAGGAATGTCTAGAGCATCCTGAGTTGCCAGAGAGAGAGAGGAAATACTCAAGGTTGAAAGGAAACATGTTAGAAGGACACAGGAGCCAACATAAATGGAGAAGGGAGAGCTCCTGGCGTGGGGTTCCCAATTAATAAATGTACGTAGAGTAAGGGAGCTAGAAGGCAGTCACTGGGCATACACCACAGTAATAGTTGTTCCAGTAAGCAGCAGCACTGGTTGCTTAAATTAGAAGAAGGAAAAATGATGCGAAACAGAGTATTCACACAGCCTCAAAGTTAAAAAAAAAAAAAGAGGAAGACTTGGTGGTGGAGAACCTGAGAGATGCAACCTGAATGCAGAGACCAAGGTTCACAGAGCAGGCCCGAGAGCACAGCAGAGGCTCCCACAAGGACACCCAAGGAGGCACAGCACTCCTGCAGCACTCTCAACACAAAGCTTAAGCTTAACCACAAGGAAATGTCAGGTGAGCCCAACGAGGGGTGCTCCACGAGTGAACAGACTGGATGTTTCAAAAGAGACCAGGGTAAAAAGGGGAGACTGAGGGACCTGTCCCAATTGGGAGGAGCCAACTACAATGTGGGTCAGTGTGACCCGGAGGAGGACCCCAGAATAAACACTGATGACATCAGGTTGATCCTCCTCACTGTGTTGGTCACCCTGCAGTCGTGAGGGTATCAGGGAAGCAGGAAAAGGGCACGTGAACATTCCCTGTATTCTTTTTGTGGTTTTTCCAATTCTGAAATCATTTCAAAATTTAAGATCAAAAAGTAAAAATCCTAAAGAATGAATACTCATTCTCTGCTTTAAAAAAAGCAATGGCAGGTGAGCCAGAACAAGACAGAGTTGCACGTGAGGTGCCTCCTCCAGCGTCTAGCTCAGGTACTTCCTCTCCCACAAAACTGCCACCAGCTGCAAGGGGAAGGCCCAGAGGGATGGGCACCGCTCTGAGCCACTGGAGAGCATCTGAGAAGAGAGAAGCAAAGACACTTCCTAACAGCCACCTCACTAGAAACAGCTTTGAAGGTCACACCAAGGAGATGAAGGGCCAAGGTCAGACGGCAAGGCCTGGGGCCACCAAATGGGGTGTGAGGGGGGAGCCCCACCAGCCCTGCAGGCTCCAGGAAGCTTACCTCGTATAGCCCCTCAAAGAAGGTGTTTTTGTCTTCTGTGCTCCAGGACTCCCACTGCCGCCGAACCTTCTTGCCTTCCTCCTTCTCCCCGCCGGAAGACCCCAGGTTCCTGGAGGAGGAGCGAGAGCCCCCTGCAGGGGCAGCAGGGGCAACCCCAGGCCCATTTGCAGCCGATGATCCACCACCATCAGCTCCTTGGAGAGAAAGAACCTTACAGTGAGTGACCTGTTACCAACAGAAGCTGCCCCAGGCCCCGCCCCCAGCAAGTGAGTGACATGGTCCTGCCCTGACCTCTGACCCTTGTGAACGTTTAAACAGTGAGAAAAAGGAAACAGAGCGTTTATGTGGCACCACTGAGAGTACAAGGACAAGGCCTTGCTGAGGCACTCAGCACCTCTTTCTCAAAAGAGGTTTTGGGTAAAGTAATTATATTTTCAAATAAACAAATTGAAATTCAAAATCAAGAAAACATCTACATGTGTGTAAGACACTACCTTCTTAGAGCTACAACTGGAACTTCAACATATGCACCACACAACCCCACAGCATCTTTTAAAAGTCTCAAAACTCCTGTTTTTCTTGATCACTTTTTATCAACAAAGTCTGGTGTTCTAAGAGTGAGTGACATCCCACACACGCTCTTGAAGCACCAGTTCTGTATCTCGAGATGAGTCCTTCAAGACCCTGCTGGAGGCAGCAGCACATACGGTCCAGCATGGGGGTCCAAGCCAGGCCCAGGACCAGAACTCTGAGCTCCCAGGAGGACACAGGCAGCAAAGCCAAGGCAAAGGTCACAGATAACTACACACTTTATGACCTGACCCAGCCTTCCCACCCATTCCAGTTCCTTCCTCTCAGATGGAAGGGGAACTCCCAGTGTATTTTTGTGATAACCAGCATTCTCTTTTCTCGGAACCACAGGGCCATCCAATGGTTAGAATCTGCAAACTCTGAATGACAAGGGTAAAAATAAGATCATAAAAACAAAAGTGCTTCAAACAGGAAAAGCAAACAAGTGCAGATAACCGTTAAGATGCTTTCTTGATGAGATAATCATGAGCTTTTCCATCAGATCCACTTCCCAGTTTGCTGGGGGCCCTCCTTGGGCAGACACGTGCTCACTGGGAACTCAGGGCCATGTTTCCCTCAGCCCCTCGAGAGAGTTCTGCCTCCAAAGGGAATAAAAGATAATCGTGAGAAATAAAAAAAGTGACAAATTAAAAGTGATTCCATGCATGCTTGCAAAGACCACCCCTGCAGAATCCAAGTGCAGGGGCTGTCTGGGCCCCGGGCAGGGCGGAGTCACTCTCCCCCCTGATGCCTCACTGTGCCTTTCAAGGTGCGGATCCTCATAATCACATTGACACGTGTGTGTGCTCAGTCGCGCCTGACTCTTTTCAACCCCGTGGACTATATAGCCCATCAGGTTCCTCTGACCATGTATTTTTCCAAGTAAGAATACTGGAGTGGGTTGCCATTTCCAGAGGATCTTCCTGACCCAAGGATTGAACCTGCATATCTTGCATCTCCTGCATTGGCAGGTAGATTCTGTACCACTGAACCACCTGGGAAGGCCTAACGTCAACATAAGCAGTATCTAAAAAAAGCTGATCCTATCAGTCAGCTACTGGGCATGAGAACGTGTTCATATGTGTAGAAAAACCACTCAGGTACATGGAATGTGCCTGATTCTCTTGTGGGGAAATGTGTTATCAGGCCAGCGGGCCACCTTCAGAAAGCGACACACTCAGCTAACAGAATTCACAATTTATCAGAGCTGTATAGCCCAATTAGACGATCACTAACGAGGCTACTCAAATTTAAATCTTAATTAAAATTAAATAAAACCCCAGTTCGTTAGTCACACCAGCCACAGCTCTAGTGGTTTGGGTCCACAGGGGGCCAGGGGTTCCCATGCCAGACAGCGTGGGAGGGACCTTTCTGTCACCGCACCTGTATGTTCACCCCTCACATCCTAGACACAGCTAGGGAAGACAAGCCGGTCCCAAGCTGCTTCCCTCCGCTTCGTGAGGCTCAGCAGATCTGTACCTGAGAATCCCCGTGCGCAGAGTGGGGGAAGGACGCCCTCGCCACAGGACCTGACTTTGTCAGCTCCTCACCAAACCAAACCAAACCCCTGACCTAACTCATGAGCCCGGCATGTCCCAAGATGTTTCAACAGGCAAGGCAACTCAGTTCGTGTGCAGGGATCGTCGGTTTTGTTCCACTGCGCGCAGGTCAGAGACGCCTCTCCATGAGCTCAAGATCAGGTCACGGGTGCCATTTAAACCCACTCTCAAATAAAAGAAATTCTGGTTGACTTGGAGCTCATAACTCCTCATGAGTACTCCTCTGAGGAAGGGCTGTCTGTCCACCTCTGCACCACCCACAACAAAGAATTTCATAAACCCTCCTTTTCCAAGACAAAGGCAACTTGCTAACAATCACAGCTCAGGTTTAGCTTTGCCAGCCCACACTGGTATCAACGTACTTGAAATTACACACATTTTTGAAAATTCTGTTAACGCAGGCCTCTTGCTGGGTTTTGTGAGATTTCACTGGTGACCCGCAACAAGGAGGATGAACAGTGACGAAAAACTGAATGGCAGCATCTCTGAGCCTGGAGGGACCTCAGGAGTAGCCCACAGAATACACCAAACCAGCAGACACGAAGGAAAGGACGACTTAAAAGCTGCTCCCAGGAGGTCCTTGAGGCCACCAACCATGCCCTCTTCAAGGCCAGAGGTCAGAGCAGCGATGCTCAGCCTCTCCTGCTCGGGTTTCAAAAACATTCGTCCTCAGTAGAGGAAAATAAAGCCAAGGACCCTCAGGCGACCATTTCCACATCTGCCGCCCGTCACTCTAGACCTTGAATGCTTCTCAGAAACAGAGTAAAATCACAAAACTTCATGGGGGGAGAGAACACAGCACCTGGTACATCCCTGAAAATTCAGATGAGGAGGAGGAAGAACGGCATCCCACCTGAGCTCTGGTTCCTTTGAGCGCTGCGACTCAAGCAGGAAAAGACAAGTAGGATCAGAGACACTGGGAGAACGAGATGGTTACCGGGCAAAGTCCAGACAGAAAGAGTGATGACTGAAAGGGGAAGACAGAGAAGCCAGCGAGAAGAACAGAGGTGCAGGAAGGCAAAGGGCGGGGGGGTGGGGGGGTGTTGAGACGACAACTCTGAACAAGCCTTAATGGGTGTGGGGCTCTCCCTGGGGTGGGCGTGGGTATGCACAGGCCCCAAGTCAATGTGACACCTGCAACCGTGCTTCTGAGGCCACAAAGAGGTTAGTCAGAGCCTGCACGTGAGAAGTCAGCATCGGGAAGGCAGGAGGGAAAGGACACACGAGGCCAGAGCCCGGCAGCCTCCCTGTACCTCAGAGCAGGAACGGCCGCATCAGGCCTCACAGTGTGCTCAGCAAGAGCTGGGGAGCCGGCGCCGTCCCTCCCACCCACCACGGCCAGCGGTGGGTGGGCCAGTCCTCCAGAGGCTCGGAGCCACCTCGGAGCAGGCCCCTCAGTGCCCTCTCTGGTCTCCCAGACCACCCACCCAGGCCACAACCCTCTCCAGGACTCACGTTTGAGGAACACAGATGTGCGGCGTCTGTCTGCGTCCCCCGCTGCCCGCATCCACTCCAGACAAGCTAGACTGCCCGCTCTCTCTGCCCATGCCCCCTCAGCACTGCGCAGCAGAGAACCAGCCATCTTTCTGCCGGGGAAGCCCAGGTGCCCAGCCCCGAGGAGCGCGTCTGGACGCCCTGCTCCCTTCTGTCCTCGTGTGCAGTCACCATCACCAGGGGGAAAGAAGCCCTGAAAGCGGGAAAGCCGCATGGCCCGGACGGCAGGGGCCCAGCCAGTTCCCCTCCTCATACTCCAGACCTGGCGTCATCCTCCCGGGACATGGGGCTCCCCCAGGACGTGTTACATCACGGTGGCTGTCACCTGGGCCGTGGCTGCCTCAGCATTTACGACACACAGAGCCACGGGCAGACAAAGGAGAGACCCTGGTCTCAGCGCCCCCCGTCTGTGATGGAGGTGGCAGCAGGCTCAGGACTCTGGTGGATGCTGGCCTAGCACGGCCGTGTGACGTCCCAGGGGACTCCGAGGATGTGGTGACACCCCGTCACAGCACACTCCCTATCCTCAGCCTTCCTCTGGAGCCTGCGAACTTCCCGAGCATAACATCAAAGTCCCAAGGGACAGGAAGACCCCGTCGGGCTGGACTCGAGGGCTTCAGAAACGTCCACCCAAGCCCACCTGCGCTGGGCAGGAGGCACGCTCCTGTCTCACCGCCTGCCCGCCCCCAGCCCCACTAGGGCGCCGCCTGGCACCGTGGAAGCTCACGGCCGAGAGGGCAGCACACCCAACATGAGGCCCGGCGGGCACCCCAGGCTGTACTCAGTCCAAATGGGAGGTGTGACACCCAGGGTCTCAGAGGTGCTTCTGTGCTGCTGCTGAAGAAGCCTTCTCCACCAAGGCACAAGGTGGATGGTTCCCAGGAAGGGTGCCGCCCCACGGACGAATCTAAGCACCCCCATCCCCACCACGTCAGCTGGGCCCCGAGAGCCGCGTGCTGCCCACCAGGACCGCCCTGAGCACTTGCTGCTCCATCTGCCTCAGCGGCACCTCGCAAGGCTCAGTGTCCCCCTCTCTCAAACCAGGCGTGGCCTCCCTCGAAGACTTTCGCTCCTCTCACAGATATTTAAGACAAACACAACTACAACTCAGCGCTCCCACTAAAACGTACACCCTCCTCAGGGAGTAACGTGGGGACCACAACTCCAAGGCACGTTTCACACGCTGGTCCTCGGCGCTGAGAACACCAGCCTTGCTTGATGTGATAAAGCACTCCAGCACACCGCCATCCAGGACAAAGACGGTTTCTGCATCTGTGACTCTGCTATCTTTGTATTTTCATATCATCCGAAACAGGACACAACGTACTACCTGAAATGACAACCCCTGACGCGTGTACTCTCAGTGGGCACCAGACAACCGCAGAAGCTCACGAGACACCACAGAAGCATCGGTGTTGACGTTGAAAGTCAAGGAAGTACTAACACTCCAAAGTTAGCTCAGCCTTTAAACCAGAATTCAACTGTTCCCTTACCTACTTGCCCAGGCTATCTGTCCACGTCTTGGACATGAAGCCGGCTCAGGGCACAGCTCTGACTGAGGGATTCCTGGAAGCTCTGCTCCACAGGCGGGCTCCCCTCCATCTGGCACGGCTCCATTGTGGCCGCTCTAACGCGGCCTGGGCCGGCGGGTCTCCTGACCCACCACACACAGAGGGGGCCTGTGTCACCCAACAGAGCCCATGTCGCAGTCCCCGTGTCTCCTGCACATGCAGCCTCAGTAGGGAGAGAGGCATGTGCTGGACACAGCTGGAAGAACGGCCTGCCTCTCACTTCTCCTCCCATAAAGCTGAGACCTTCACAGAGCCTGAGGGACCCTGGGGTGACGATCCAACTGGCCACAAGGACCACAGAGCTCCAGCCTCATGGTCTCTGGAGGGTCGGGTGTGTCCCCCTGCCCCTGGTGGGTATGGAAGGCAGGGACTGCCCTGCCCGGCTGCCCCGGCCTGGGGAGGGACGAGAGTGACCGCAGCATGGATGCCAGCAGGGCCTCGCCAGGCCAGGCACTTCGCGAGGTGAAGGCTAAGGAGAACCTACCAGGGAGACAACCACCTGGCCTCTGGGCCTCTGCCTTCTCGCAGGACCCCAGGCACCTCTGAGCTGAGGGAAGCGCGGCCTCGGCCGTGGCCTGATCTATCTGGTGCTGAACGGAAGGAGCATAAAGTTCGGGCAGGGCAAGCACCCCTCCAGCCCAGCTGAATGAATCCCTGGAGCTCAGAGTGGAGACACTGGGTTCCCGACCACAGATCATCCTTCCTCCCAAAAGGATACCGTCTCCCCAGGGTCAGCCGCAACAGGGTGAGGTACGTCTGAGACATCTTTAAAAAAAATTCTGGAAGGTACAGGCAGGCCCCAGACTAAGCAAAATGCAAACGCTGATTTCTAAGCACGACACAGTAAAGCCAGACGACGCAGCCGCACTGTGGAGACGGCGCCTCCTCTGACTTGCTCCCTGACTCTGCAGAATCGGCCTGCTTGGGTGGGGGGAGGGGACAGCCTTGGAAACAGAGGGTCTAACTCTGCCCCCAACTCAGGCGTCCCCTGAGGACCCCACCCCCTAGAGGCTCGGGGGCATTCCTGCCACCTCTATCCTACCTCCCAACAGGTGACCCCGCCCACCCCGTCCATCCACTCAGACTCTGCCTGAAGCTCGACCTGGCAGCCAGGCCCACTTTCCCTAAGAGCAGGGCTTCGGGGCGTTACTTATTTCAGTGAGGCAGGCACTGGGGTTATCCTGAGAACCTGAGATGTGCATCAGGAACTGAACACACGGGAGGGCGTGGGGGCCCTGCCTCCTGGCCTGGTTCCTGCAGGTTGTGAAGTCAGTCTCAAGTGTGTTCTCAGGCCACTTGGGGCGCATGGCAGGGCCAGGGGAGCATTTGTTTTGACATCAAGCAGAGCCACTGGTTTCTGACCTGCAGCCTACCTTCTGTCTCAGCTGAACACGTTATCTGAACAACACTCCTCGGTATCTGCGCCCAGATAAAAAGCAAAGTAACAGAAGTGCAAGATGCCTGGCACACAGGTGCTAAATCATTGCCACTTGCCCCTGGTCAATTCAAAAAGGATTTGATTCAGACTTCCACTTCTGGTTTTTCACTGAAGTTGACAAAAGAGTCCATTCTTATGAAAAAAGAAAAGACAGTATTTGTGTGGACAGAAGCAAAACGAAAACTTCCTTTCCTCCCCAAGCCTTTTCCTCCCAAACGCCGGCAGAGTTCTCCATGCATTAAGACTGAAACTGGAAAGCGGTCAGTAACCAAAGGAGCCTTCTCTGGCTGGGCTGTGATTGTACCTCAAATATAATGGAAATTTTTACTTTCCTGAAGTGAAAAACCTGGAAAAATTCCCTTACTGGTCCATACTCATCACTACAGGTGGAGATTTCCACCGTCTGTGCAACGAACAGCTCCTCCAAGAATGTTCCCCAAGGTTACAATTGACCTGCTCTCTGCCGGTCAAAGGGGCGGGAGAGGGAGGAGAGGCTGCCCGAAGCAGGCGGGGGATATCCTGGGCACGGGGAAACTTGAAGCACAGCCCAGAGGTGGCCTCGCCAGGAAGCTCCGGGCCAGAGGCAGGCCCAGGAGTCTGTGAAGCAGAGGAAACACACTTTTCACTCCTCTCCCAAACATCAGCACCACAGTTCAGCTTCATTATTCACTTTAGCAAACTTCTGCATGCTAAAACAGGAAAATACACAAGCTGTAAGCAGCACAATTTCTAACAAACTTCCATTTTACTGATGGGAACTGGATGGCTGTTCCAACCACGTTTGGGCAAGAATTAAGAACACATCTGAGGCCAGGCTAATCAGAAACCTTCCCCGTCAGCCCCACACTCAAGTGTGCAAGGGAAAGCAAACCGCCCCTTACCCACTGCCAACATTCTAACTTTAGTCTCACGTCCCATCCACGCCACATCACCTCACAGGCAGCCATTCACAGGGGACAGAGAGCTTCCAGTGCCTCACTCCATTTTAGCAGCTACACGTGGAGAGAGGGGAGCCATCCCCGGCACTCCTCAATTCACAGGGAAGGAAGGATGCCTCTCCAAGGAGAAAGCCGGTGAGAGGGGTACAGCGAGCAGACGGAGGTCAGAGGGCCAGGGGACCAAAGCCAGAGACTCTGACCGGACGTCAGAGCCAGTGCTTCTGAAGCCACAAACAGACCCTTGGAGGCTCACTAGCACTTACACATGGTAACTTAAGACATCTCTCTGAGTAGGAGTGAAAAACTGCTTTTTACAAAACAAAGCCATGAAAACAAATTAATGTTTTCCTAATCAATCAGCAATTTTCACACCAAAATAAACTTTTATGAGACAAGTTTTAACTTCTGAAGCATACAAAATTATCTCATGCTTACATCTCCAAGTGAGTATAGTTACACCAAAAGTCTTCACCCCCCACCACCTCCCCCCAAAAATGAGTAAGGCTATGACTTCAGAGGCCAGTCCTCTTCAGCTGAGAATGAGGCAGAAGTTAGCAAGTTTAACTGCACACATTTGACACAGATCTCCAAAATGGGTCCTCCACTAGCTTCTGAGGTATTTCCTTCTTAATATTATCAGGACCAGCTAACGATTTAAATTCCATCGCCCAAGGAACCAAGTGAAAGTTTTTCTCATGTGAAACTCACTAGAAAATGGTGTTACATATGCTATCTATAAAAGTGCTGCAAACTTGGCCTGAAACAGAATATTAAGAACAATTCACTTATACCATTAAGAAAAAACAGAATACTGAAATATAAACAGATACAAGCAGAAAACAATGGGGAACTGACACATGGTTTTCTTACTATTTTGATAGAGACGTCCTCAACAACCTGAGAATGCCAGGACAAATCCTGTGGACTGCTGCTCGTTTATGTCAGGTCATAAATGTTTTCACCACTTACTACGCTAGGGGAGGTGTTCTCATGGCACCCAAGGAAACCTTAGTAGAAACTCAAAGGGCCATGTCTTGAGGCCCTTAACACTCTCAAACCTAGCATACTTGAAGTAGAGGGTGATGGGCCCAAGCTGGACCCTCGGAATCATTCATTTTCGACTTATCAACCTTTCCCCACAAGAGTTTCAAAACTCCATTCCTTTGTTGTATTTTCACCATCTGAGGCTGAGGAAAAGATACAGCACGTAATTTCTCAATCCCTTTCTAAACTACTGTTTACTGTTTAAAATAGCCTACCATATAAATCACCCAAGCGCCTTTGAGGGGGGAAAAAAACCCAACCATCAGAAATCTATCCTATTTGTCCAAGGAAAGAATACTTACTGCCCCTTAACACAGTCGAAACACAGAAACAGTCTCTTTGGAGCAGGAAGAGAGCATGTCCCCTCCAAAGTGCCACTCAAAGTGCGGGTGCAGACACACGAGGGAACCCCAGCGGGGTGGAGGCAGGGAGGCATGAGGGAGGGGCCCCCCACCGGGGGCGCAAGGGCACACCCTGCAAGGGGACAGGGTCGCCTTACCTTTCCCGCGAGGCCCGGAGCTGCCCGCACCGCTGCTCCCCCCAGCGCAGGACGAGTCCTTCCTGAGCCTCTTGCTCTGCGGCCTCACGCTGGACCTGAGGAAGTGGTGCTGATCCTGGGGGCAGGCGGGTGGCGGGGACGGGGCCTGCGGGCCGCCCGAGGGGGCCTGGGGGCCGTCGCCGCGGTCCCGGGGGGTCTTGCCGTCCCTCTTTGTGCCGCCGCTCTCCTCGGCCGCGTCCCCGCCGCCAGGCCCCTCTCCTTCCAGCGAGTCTTCCTCGGCCGACCTCTTGCCCAGCCTCTTGAGCCCGTCCTCCCCGCCGCCGCCGTCTCCCAACTTCACTGTCATCCTGGCCGGGGCGGGGAGAGGGGGCCCGGGTGAGGCGCGGCCCGCAGCCTGCGAGAAGTTTAGCCGCACCGCTCCCCTCTCAACATGGCCGCCGTTGTTTGTTCCAGATCCCCTCCCGCGGCCCGCCCGCCCAAGCCCGGCCAGCGGGCCCGAGCCGCCGCCCGCCGGACCCCGGCCGGGACCCCCGCGCGCCCGCCCGCCCGACGCCCAGGAAACGGTGGCCGGCGACGCGGAGGCGGCGGGGCGGCAGCTGGGCGGCCGCGCCCGGACGGCCCTGTCCGCGCGGCGCCCCGGTCCAGGGTCGGAGAAGGGGCACTGGGCCCGGGTCGGGGTCCAGGGGTCCTGCAGCCACCTACCCTAAGGGCCCGCGGCTCATGGCCTGCGCGCCGGACAGCCCGCGCGCCGGCCTCGCTCCCCGCGCTGCCTGAGCCGGCCGGGCCTCGGCGCCCGAGCCCCTCGACCCCACCCCACCCCACCCCGCCCCCCAAAACGCGCGGGGCTCCGGGCCCGCGCACCTGCCCCGCACTCCGGCCCCCAAAGTTGGCTCCGGAGCGAGGGTGAGGGGCCCGGATCGACCCCGGCCGGGCAGAGGCGCGGGCTCGCCTGCGTGCACAGGGAACTCCATGGTGGCCCGAGGCTGCCAGTCCGCCTGCTTATTTTAAAACAGACATAAAGAATAATAAGCTCGGGGTTTCTGGGAGTCTTGCTTCCGAGGGTGGGAGATGTGTGCTGCTGCGGGGATTTACGAATTAAAAATGCTTTTGCAACAAAGGAGCCTGTTGTGTGGAACAGACTGGTGTCACCCGTGAAAGTGACAGACAGCACAGTAACCTCCAGGTAAGAATGGACAGAAGATAATTCTGTCAAAACGCTAGGTAACCATGAATAAAAATCCTGCGCTAACTTTGTGACTCTCTGTTGTGAGCAATGTCATTGACAAAATATGATGACTTTAAAAATGTTTGTTGCCCAAAAAGCAGATCCACTCAATTTATTCAAGGAGATTCAGGTACTATCAACGTTGTAAGTCCAGAAATAGTAATGTGCACATGCGATGAAGCAAGAAACCTAAAAACTAGATTCCTCAACAGGTGTTGATACTGTGCCCAAAGTGTGTTTGATATGCTCAACACGACTGCTGAGAAAAGGAAAATGAGAGCAAGACATCAAGGCCAACAATGAAATACAGTAACAGGAGTGTAAGGAACTCTCCTAGAAAGACTTGGAAATGATTAAAATCATAGTGATACCTACCACTGCTCAAAAGTATTATGCCTCAAAACTACCTGCTACAGCTTTCATCTGTTAAAATTGATGTCTATCATAAACCATCTGAATCCACGTCAGTTACAAATAAAAATTAAAAAGACCTGCCATGCCAAAGAATAGTAATGTAAGACAGATGCCCAAACTTAAAGGACTTCGTGGTAGTACAGGACATCTCACTATTCATCCCTTATCCTATCCGTTTCTACTTAAGAAACCTGGGTTATAACGTGGCGAACCCTACCTTCCAGGAACCAAGCCATCATCCCAAAGCTACCCACAGTCAACCCAGGACCCAAGTAGTGGTTCTATCAGCTACAACAGAATAAACTTGCCCGTTGGCCAAGCTAAATCTTGGGAGACACTACCTGAATACAGAAGAACGTGGCTTTTCAGAATTCAAAAGGTATTGACGTATTTCAGAGTCTTCCCTTGAGGGAAAAGGAAAACAGGAGATGGAATTCTCTCCAAGAGTCCCTCCAACCTTACTTCCTGACCGCGCACACAGGAGGGATCGCCTCAAGCCCCACCCCGGCAGGACACCACTTGTCACCTTCTGGGAAAGGAAAAGCAAAACCCACCTCCCTGGCTGACTTCTAGCTGCACACAAAGAGCTCCGTCAACCCAACACTCCTGGGTCCCGGCTCCCCGAGCCGCCCCGACGAAGCACCGCGTGCGTAACCACCGCCGTCAGGGCGCAGGCCGCTTCTCCCGCAGCCCCGCTCGGGCTGGGAGCCGGCCTCGCCGCGATAGCCAGTCGGGGCGGTCCACCCCTCCCGAGCCCCCAGCCTCCGGTCACCTTTTTCATCAACGCCTCGCAGCAGCCTGGCTTCCCGGGCCCGCCGGGGTCCTCCCGGGCGCCCGCAGAACCGGCCGAGTCGGGCAGCCCGGCCCCCGAGCGCCGGCTGCTGAGAGACCGCAACGCCGCTGTGGTCCTCCCGCCTCAGAAACAGTCGCCGAACGGCACTCGCCCCGGTACGTCCCCCTCGGCGGTCGGCGTGCGGCTGAGGAGGCTGCGGGCGCCGGTGCTGTCGCCCCTCAGCCTCCCTGAGGCCCGGCCCGCGGCGAACAGGAGCAGTTCCGGCTACGGCGGCCGGCGGAGTCCGCGGGGCCGACGCGCGGGGCGGGGCCGGGGCGGCGGGAGTGCGAGCCGGGGCGGGGCGACGCGCGCGGGGCCGAGCACGCCAAGGTTTCCAGCGGGCGCGCCCCCTCTAGGCGCCTTTCCATTGGTCAGAGGCGGGCGCGCGCGCTTACACGCAGGGACGCTGGGTGGGGGCGGAGGGCGGATCTGCGACGCGGGTAATGTTGTGACGCTAGCCTCGCGGCAGTGCGGACTGGTACGTCTCTTCGGATTGGTGGATCGGCAGCCAATAGAGTGAGAGCCTAGCCTGTGATTGGCCCGAGCCCTGTTGACGGATGCGTGAGAAGAAAACGCCGCCTCAGCTCTGAGTCTTGAATCCGGCGCGAACCGGGTTTTTACCGAAAAAGTGTGGAAGTGCGACTGAGGCAGATAAACACACCCTTTATTGGATTGAGTGTGAAGGCTTTCAAGTTTTTTAGTGCTGCCGATGGTGCTGGACGCTTAGGTTGTTTTTCTTCGTTTTGGCGATAAAGGAGTGGAGTTTATGGAGGAGGGATAAGAGTGATGGGGCTTAAGGGTACAAATTTGTTAAGGAGTAGTATGTAACGCACAATGTTACGCTTGCGTGCTCAGTCGTGTCCAACTCTGCGACCCGGTGGACTGTAACCCGCCAGGCTCCTCTGTCCATGGGATTTCCCAGGCAAGAATACTGGAGTGGGTTGCCATGTCCTCCTCCAGTGGATCTTCCTGACCCAGGGATCGAACCCCTGTCTCCTGCATTGGCAGGCGGATTCTTTACCACTGAGCCACCTGGAAAGCTTGCACAATATAATGGATACAGACAATAATACTGTACTGACTAATGTGATAAATATCTCTACAATCTAATCACATAATATATAATGGGTCAAAGTAAGATTTTGTACACCTTAAATTTACGCGATATTACATATTAAATTTATTCAGTAAAATCCTAGTGTTCATGAAAATGGGTTTTTTAAAATAGAATCTTCCTTGTATGCTTAACAAGTGAAAGACCTTTGCTGCTGTTTGCTATAGTAAGTTTTCTTAGTAACGTAGCTTTTTCTTTTAAAATTAGTTTAACCCACCAGACCGTTAGAGCAGGACGGCACGTTGATAATACCTTAGGGAATGCAGTCAGCCGCCAAGGTTAGGGAAAAGGTTAGTTTCTAACTAAATGAACTCGTACTTTCTACTCTACGCTATTTTCTCTCTAATGGCGTCCATAAGCCTCCCCCCTCAAAGCACTGAACCAGCTTCAAGGAACTATGTTGAATCAACTGACTTTTCTCAGAAATACTCTTGAACGGTACCCTCTTGGAGACAAATCAGAATCTAGCAAACCTTTCGGGGTCCAAGCAATAAGATTAACCAGAGGAGAGAATCTTAAAGATGGCGTTCTCCTTTCCCAGTCTCCCTGCTGCCTTCCTCCTGACTGACCTATGTGGTTGGAAAAACTGAACTACAGGGGCGGGTCGCGAACCGACCGTGTATCCCCATCACATACAGAATACACTAGCTTCCCTTCTCTGGGCAGAAAGGCATATTCTGTCCCCTCGGCCCCCTCTGCGAGCTAGCGTTGTGGGCTCTAGACAACCATCGAGAAAGGGGGAAATTGCCCTGCACAGCCCAGGAGCTCGCCACTCGCGGGAGGAATCCTGCCCTCGGCTGCGTACGAACGTTTCCGAGCGTCTTCGGCTCTTTCCGGCCTCTCGGGGCGCTTCGGCTGGTCTCGGCGTCCGCCCGCTCGGCTTCGGCTGTATCCGAGCTGGGCTCGCGGCCGTTGTCCCGGCAACGCGCGGCGGCGCAGCGGCCCAGCCAAGGCGAGTGCGGCCCCCGGGCTGGGACCCAGGAGTAGGGGGTCTGGGGGCCCGGAGCCTCAGGACAGGGCAACGACGAGGCAGGGCCGGGGATGGGCTCGCGAGGCCGAGGGCCGGGACGGCTCGGGGAGTCTGGCGGGTCCGGGAGCCCGGAGCCTGGGCCCGGGAGAAGGGCGACGCCGAGGCGCGCCGGACTCTCTTCTCCGCCTCCTGGATTATCTTCGCCCAGAAACCCTGCCTGGGCAGATCGCCCGAGCGGTGGCCGATCAGGCCAAGGCTTAGGGGTGCGGGGCGGGTGTCTGAGGGCTCAGTGCGCGGCGAGGTCCGATTGAGGGCCGCGTGGCGGCGCGAGGCCGGGAGAGCGGAGCTGGAGGGGAGGGGAGGGGACGGGGGCCCGGAAGGGATTCAAAAAACCACCTTCTGCGCTGTCAGTTCTGTGGCCCGCGGGACTGCGCGGTCGAGCCGGAGATGGTGTTTCTTCATGTCCACGGGATGCAGCTATGAGCCTGCATTGACGAGGGTCGGGGGCGGTGGTTCAGAGTGAGGCTTTTCGGGGTGTCTTCCAGTGCCCTCCACTGCGCCCCTCCACCCAGCCCCCGTTGCCTCAAAGTCCTTCTGGTTCCCTCCCACAGCGTCTCCAAGCAGTGATGCAACTGAAGTCATCCTTAGTACCACAAGCCGTTGCTTCCCAAAAGGTGGCTTACCTGAAGACTGAAGAGGTTGCACGGCTGGAGGTGAGAGGAGCAAAAAGGTGAGAAGTGGAATTTTTTTTTCTTTCCTCCACAGTTTATATATTGACAAACGGCATTATGTTCAAGAGGTACCCTGCCTTTAGGAAAGGAAGTGCCCTTGTTTCTGAACCGATGCCATTAATGGATGCGATTTCATTGTTAGTCATCTCTCCTTCTTGTTTTCTTTGATAACTTTTGTTTGTAAGAGCACATGTGTATGTGCGTGCTCAGTTGCTTCAGTCGTGTCTAACTCTTTGTGACCCCATGGACTGGAGCCCGCCAGTCTCCTCTGTCCATGGGATTTTCCAGGCAGGAGTACTAGAGTGGGTTGCCATGCCCTTCTCCAGGGGATCTTCTAGATCCAGGGATCCAACCCAAGTCTCGTGTATTTCAGGCAGATTCTTTACCAACTGAGCCACGAGGAAAGCCTTGGTACACAGGTAGCATTTACTGCTGCTGCTGCTAAGTCACTTCAATCGTGTCCGACTCTGTTCGACCCCATAGACGGCAGCCCACCAGGCTCCCCCATCCCTGGGATGCTCCAGGCAAGAACACTGGAGTGAGTTGCCATTTCCTTCTCCAATGCATAAAAGTGAAAAGTGAAAGGGAAGTCTCTCAGTCATGTTGGACTCTTAGCGACCCCATGGACTGCATCCTACTGGGCTCCTCCGTCCACGGGATTTTCCAAGCAAGAGTACTGGACTGGGTTGCCATTGCCTTCTCCCAGGTAGCATTTATTCACTGTATAAAACTGGATTCATTCACCCTGGCCTGACCCCAATTTCTGCAACTAACAAGACATCAAAAGCCTCTCTCCTTGCTAGTAAGTATGTCCATCAGAGATTCATGTACTGGGGCCTGTTTGGTGGAGGCAGTGTTCTGGGGCCGGGTATGCTCCGGTGGCCCCTCACTCTGTGGGTCAGGTAATTGGGTGAGGAGTGGAGGATGGTCAGTCAATCACAGACTTACAGTACAGTCTAAATGGAGAATACAGGGTTCTCTGAGGACACTGGGCAGAAGCCCAGGACGACCTGGTGGAAAGAGGGTCCTGAGTACCCAGTGCAGGGGTGTGAGGGGGAGAGCCTCTGGGAGAGCCCCAGCAGGAAGAAAGTAACTTAAAGATCTTCTAGCATACTCGCTCCTTACAAAGTGATGTTCGAAATAAAAGATAGAGGAAATCAGGTTTAACTTTTCCAAGTGCTCTTATAATTCTTTTTCCGTCATTACAAGAAGATTGATATGTTACTCATTTTTCCAAGGCATATTTTCAGAGAGTAAACTTGTTAAACATGAGTAAGAATTTCCTGTAGCCCAGAATTTAGACCCTTGGTGGCTGCAACATGTTAGAACTCAGTGTAAAAGGCTTCCTTGCTGTGTTAATCTGCCCAATTTTTAACCCAGTGTGTCTCATTGTGGCTCTGTGTGAACGATTGCATGAAGTCTTTACTCAAGGAATCCAGAGCCCTGGACCAGTGCACATGTCCCCTAAGTGGAGTGTGTGCAGCTGGCCATGGATCCTACCCCCACAGACCCCAGTCTCCCATCCCCCCAGCTCCTCCGGCCAGTGCCCAGCCATCTATCAGGAGCCTGAATGGGTGCTTTTCAGCACCCATTAAACTCACCACCAGCTTGTGGTGGTGACTTTAGTGGTCAGGGTATATTTTCATAAAAGAAAGATACGCATTTGAAATGTGACTGTTCATTTGTACTCTCCTGCCTTCCAGCTTCTAGAAAAACAGGGTCTCCCTCTCTGAACCCAAAATGAGCCTGCATGGCTTTCTCTGATACAACTGTTGTATTGCTCAAAGCAAATGGCGTAGCCTGTTCCCTTCTCCAGTGATGGAATTTTGTAGGTGCTGGATAGCTTTTTTTGCAGTTTTTCTGTTGTGGTTAAATATACGTAAGATTTACTATTTTAACCATATATAAGTATATAGTTCGATGACAACATTAAGTACCTTCACACTGTTGTGTGGTCATCGCTACCAGTCTTTCGAAACAGAAACCTTATATATAATAAACACTAATTGCCCATCACCACCTGTAGCAGGCCCTGGCAACCACCAGTCTACTTTCTTTTTTCTTTTTTAAAGATTTTTTTGATGTGGGCCATTTTTAAAGTCTTTATTGAATTTGTTACAGAATTGCTTCTTGTTTTTACATTTTGGTTTTTTGGTCATGAAGCATGTGTGATCTTAGCTCCTGCAGTGCCTGCATTGGAAGGCGGAGGCATTGAATTTGGTGACTCTTAAGTACCTCATATAAGTGAATCATGCATTATTTGTTCTTTTTGAGTCTGATTTATTTCACTTCTTCTAGGTTCATCCATGCTGTAACATGTGTCAGAACTTCATCCCATTGTAAGGCTGCATTGTATGGATATACCACATTTTGTTTATCCATTCATTTGTTGATAGGCATTTGGGTTGTTTCCACCTTTTCACTATGAATAATGCTGCTATGAATATTGTGTTCAAGGATCTGTTCATATCCCTGCTTTCGATTCTTATGGGTTTGTGTCCAGAACTGAATTGCTGGATAATGTGATGATCCTGTGTGTGAGCCTGAGGGACCCACCAGACTGCTTTCCACAGCATCTGCACCATTTTACATTCCCACCAGCAGTGCACAAGGCTTCCAGTTGCCTCATCAACACTTTTTACTTTCTGTTTTTTTGATAATAGCCATCCTGAGGGGGATGAAGTTGAATAATTTCAAATGATAGCAACCACCCCAAAGAGACTTTTCTGGGCTAGTTTGCTTCCCCAGACTGACTCTAGGATGTGAACAAATGAGTGGCAGTCAGACAGTCATTCCATTCACCCTCCTGCCCCTCACACACAGGGACAACGTGCACATCTCTTAGGGAAGGAAAGAGAAAGAGATGTTAGGTAACTGATCAAGCTTATTTTTTCCCCAGTTGCCCTGTGGCCTTGCTTCCTCCCACTCCCTGACAGATGAATCCTTTGCTTCCTGCCACCGCAAGAGGACAGCAGGGACCACCTTGGTTTTCTGTCAAAAACTGGGGGTTAGGTTTTTCTGCACATTTCTCTTCTGTGCAACAGTTTGCTTTTTTTGGTTTGTTGTTTGAAAATATTGCTTAAAGGGGAACTGTAAAAATATGAATTGTCCTTGTTATGATTAGAATAAAAATGATCAAGGGTGGCACGTGTGGTCTAGTCTGCAGGCTTCATTTCTTTACTGTTTTGATGGCAACGTGTGTTATTCTTTTCCGTCACACCCCAGGCCTAATCCCTTGCTTCTAATTGTGTTTCCCACATTAGAGATCTCTTCCACATAAATTGCGTGCATCGGTCTGAAGGAGTGTTGATAAGGCTGTTGATAACTTGCCTGATGTCTTATGATTGTGGGTTTGTGTTACCTTTTTTTCCTAATTCCATATGTAGGAGTTTTGTTCAAAACCAACAGGACTTGTTTTTTCCCCAGCAGGTTTCGGTGCTGAGCAGGCCTGCGTTCCATCATGGCCCTCTACTTTGACCACCGCATAGAAGCCCCAGACACAGTTGGGTCTCCGTCCCACATTGGCTGGCATCCCATCTACCCGTTCTTGGCGGTTGCTTCTGTTAGCACAACCTCAGGAGGCAGCGTGGATGTGTATCTGGAGCAAGTGAGTGTGGAAAGCAGCAATCTGACTGCAGTGGCATCTGGCTCTTGTCTTGTTCTTTTGTTCTGGTGTGTTTGTGTGTCTGTGTGTGTGTGTGTGTCTCACGAGGTCCAAATTCTCAACACTGTAAAAGCCCTGTTATATAAGTAATTCTTTTACCCTTATTATTTAGTTTTGGGTACACAGTTAGGGATGCTTGAGACAGAATCCACCGTCAGTTCACAGTCACCACCAGGGCTGTCTGTCCCCACCTCGCCAGCCTTGTTGGGTCACACCAGCCTTCGAAACTGTTCGTTTCCTGGAGCGGCCATAACAAATTACCACGGATTGGATGCCTTAAAATAACAGAAGTTTATCCTCTCATAGTTATGGGGCCAGAAACCCCCAGCCCGGGGCTGGCAGGGCCCTGCCCTCTGAAGGCTCGAATGGAGGGTGTGTACCCTGCTGCACATTGGCTTTGGTGCAGCCTGCAGTCTTCAGTGCCCCCTAGCTGTGGCGGGCTCTCTTTCCTCCTCATGTAAGGATACCAGTCATACTGGACCAGGGCCCACTCTAATGACCTCGTCTGAGCTTGGTCATCTGCAAAGACCCTGGTTTCATAGGTCATGTCACAAGAACCAGGGGTTTAGGAACCAGCATATCTTTGGGGGCCACACAACTCCATAACAGGAACTTTCTAGAAGCTCTTACTTCACCAAGGAAAATGGATTTCCTTTCCCGCCCCCTGCCCCACCCTCCCCGGAAATCTACCTCTCATGCTTTGGGTCCGCACCTGCTATCCCCTCCCCACACATGGCACCCTCCTGTGATGTCCTCCGGAGAGCACACCCAAGGGGCTTCCTCACCCAGCCTGCTGCGTCCAGCCTCCCCCATCCCCGACTGGCCTCCTCTCCCTCCATCCCTTCCTCCTCCTGAGGCTACGTTACCATCTCTTGGGGGACAACTCACAGGCCTGCGGTCCAGCCCACCAGTCCCACTGGACCACCAAGGAATTCCATAGATAAAACTTCAAAATTCAGAAAATTTAAAGCACACTATTACAAAACTTCATGTGTTTCTAATTGGCAGAAGGAAAACTGTAGGATTTCAAAATTATGATTTATTCGATGATAAGAAGGTCACAGATATAGCAGGTATAACTGGAGATTGGTAGGAAGAGCCCAGTAGAAGTGCTGAGAAACAAAACTGAGTTAATCTCTGAAAACACACACGTTTATACTTTTAACCTGCTGCCTTTGAAAATTCTAGAAAACATGAGAATACAAGAGCACATATCTTACTAACTCTTAGAGCAATGACATTGTCCTATATCTCAAAGCTTCCGGAAAACTCCACTGTTCACTTGTGAGAGAACGAGAGTTAACAAGGCAAACCACATCCTAGTATCATTCTGAAAATGACTTTGGCTTTGCAGACCTCAAAAAGGTTCTTAGGGTCACCTAGTCACACTTTGAGAACCTTAGGTCAACACACTTCACCTGCTGGCCCAGCACTTGCTTTTGTAAATAAAGTTTTATTGGTAAGCTGGTTTGTGGGGTCAGTTAAATGTTTGCCTTGTGCTGTCATAGTTCAGCTGAGGCAATATGGGTGTTTCTATGACAATTAAATAGACTGTTTCCTTAATAAGCAGCTTGTTATATCCTCTACCTGATATCATTCCACTGATGAGGCAGAAATGCTTAGTCGCCGCCATTCCCTGTAATAAGGGCTTTACCTTGTGTGTCGCAGGGCGAGCGCGTGCCAGACATGCATGTCGAGAGGTCGTTCCGGGTCACCTGCCTATGCTGGCACCCAACGCGGCTGATCCTGGCTATTGGCTGGGAGTCTGGAGAAGTGGTCATGTTTAACAAGCAGGACAAGGAGCAGCATGCAGTCCCCGCCACGCACACAGCCGACATTGCCATCCTCGCCTGGAGCCCCAACGGGAACTGCCTAGTGTCGGGGGACAGGGTGAGCAGACGCGCGGCGGCCCGCTCGGGGTCTCAGCCTTGCCCTATCTGTGCTCTCAGGGATGCGGGAGGCTCTCAGGGACCAGGTTATTAGCGACGTGTGGTTGCCGGGCTCCGCTGACCTTGTCAGCTGTAACGGAAGGCTGTGTTTTATGTTGGGAGCAAGATTTGAAAGCTTTATTCTACCTTCTCACTCTGTGGCAGAAGTGTGTAATTTTGTAAATGAACATCTCTAGATACCCACATTCACACGGATGGTGCGGTGCCTCAGGTACCCCGAACCCCAGTTGCCCTCTGAGCATATCGCTTTGTTGCCCAGGAGTCCCTGGTCCCCATCATCTGGCCTGGGGCCTCCTAAGCATGTGGACGTGCCCCCAGGGGACACTGGAGAGGTCGTTCCTCATTGTAAGGGAGAGGGTGCTTTCTGCTGGCATCCGGTGGGTGGAGGCCAGAGTTACTGCTCAGGATCCGCCAGCGCTCAGGGCAGACCCCACCGCAGAGAGTCACCAGCCAGAGACGTCCGCAGGGCCTGGGCTGAGAGGCCTGCTCTAGACCTTTTGATTCAAAAGGGACAGTAGAAAGTGTACGGTGTGTTTATTTCTTTTACACTTTCAAGGTAATACGTTTGCATGTTTCAGAACTCAAACAATGCTAAAAGGTACATGCTGAGAACACTCTCCTCATCACCCCACCCTGCCCCTGGCACCTGCGGCTCCTTCATGTCTCTCTGGGTTCCCATGGGAACACACAGGAGCATGCAGTGCATTCTCTCCCCAGCTTCCAGCTTTGAAAAATCACAAACGTTAGAGGAAGGAGCAGCACAAGGAATACCCTTGTGCCCTTGCTGTGAGTTCAGTAGCTGTTAACATTTCGACACATTAGCTCTCTGGGTGTCTGTACTCCCCCTGCGCATTGGGGAGTTTGTCACAGATGTCACACTTCACCCCTCGATGCGTTGGCATCCGTGTCCTCGGCGCGTAACCACGTGTGCTGTCGCACAGGAGGGCAAGGCCCGCGCGCTCCCCGCCGCGGTCGGTGTGGCGCTCCTCCTGCCGTCCTGGTAGCCCATCCTCACCTGGGGCTGCCTCGCGCTCTCTGCCTCTGCTGCCGTTCCTCTTTTGTCTCCTCCCATCGTAACACTGGGAGTGTAACTTTTGTCTCCTTCCATCCCTGCTCTCTTCTTTTGTCTCTCTCTCTCGTTTGGTCTTTGATGACATCGACATTTTGAGGGGTCCAGTTCGTAACTGTGTAGCGAGTCCCTTGGTTCAGGTCCGTGTGGCTGTTTCCTGACCGCTGTGAGTGCCTTCACACGGGGACACAGTCCCCTCCCTGTTTTCCTGGATCCTTGTCACGTGAGGGGCAGCACCTGTCACACACTGTGATGTTTCAGGCTTTTCATCAGAAGCCGTGTCTTCCACTCTCCACGGCAGCGCACAGCAAGCCTCCTCACTCTCTTTAGACCTGCCCTTTGTGCCACGAACCTGTTATTATTTGCCTTCGCAGCCTCTGTGGGAAGCAGTCTTCAGTTCTTCGCTGGACGGTGACACGACAGCTGGCCTCATGCTTTTGTCCTTTCTCATGTGTGAACCTTTAGAGAAAGTCCTGGAGGGAGGTGGGACCCAGGGCGTGCCCTTGTGGTTTGATCGGTGTGCCCAGAGCTCCCTCCGCGGGGCTTGACCGGCTCACACCAACCCACGCGTGTGTCGTGACCAAGCTCAGGATCTTGGAGAAGTGCTGTCTCGGTTGTGTCCCAGTTTGCATGCGTTTCTCTTCCTCCTGAGGGTAAATGTTACCTAGAAAGCCATTTATACTTAATTTCTACTCATACTGCCTCTTCCCTATTCTACTTATTCCTTTTTTCCAGACATTTCTTGTTTTTCTGTTTGATTCACACCTGGTGACGTTGCCCCACCCCAGGCTCCTTCTCCTGTGGGCTCCTACCCCTTCCTCATCTCCCTGCTCTGAAGATCCCCCATGGGGATAAAAGGAGTCAGGGTCCTTGAACATCACCATTTGCATCTTGAAGAAAGGAGAAACAACTGACATAGTGGATGACTCGAGCGTGACCTGGAGCCCCGGTCACAGCTGACTGAGTTCTGGAGTCAGAGGATTTCAGAACAAAAATACCTGGTCCTTCTCTCAGAAAATCTGCAATCATGTCCCAATTTGATACTGGACTCCAACAGGAAGAGACGTACTAACGAACAGACACGCTGAGAGTAGCAACCCCTGAGATGCCAGCTCCCCAGGCTTGGCTGAGGGTCTTTTCCACTCTTCCACCAGAGGCCTGGTTTGGTCACCCTGAGATTCACCAGATGCATCAAGAAAGCACAGTCTGGAAGCCTTGGAGTGTCCCACGTCTCCAGGGGCGGGAGCCAAGCTGGAGGGCGGGAGCTGAGAAGAAGGTCTGAGTGTAGCAACTAGGGTGAATGGCAGCTGCTCTGCACCCAGAGAGCAGCCCTCAGGAGTGGTGGGGGGCCCAGGGGCATCTGCTGTGTTGTCTTCCGCTTGGCAGTCGTCTCTGCCTGGTTCCCAGAGACACGAGAGGACCTCCCGTGGCCTCCCCCCACCCGCCGTGGTGCATCTGTCCTCGTGTCCGAATAGGGGTCCGCAGGCCTCTGAGCTGAGCCCACCGCTCTAGGGCCCGGGCTCCAGACGCATCCCTGGAGCAGCTGTCGGGGCCTGGACGTGCAGAGTGTGCATGGCTGCTCAGGAGCCCAAGGGGTCGTCACGTGTGCCGGTAAAACAGTGACTTACTGTGTTAAAAACTAAGTGCTGGGCAGGAATTCCCCAGCGGTCCAGTGGTCAGGGCTCAGCACTCTCCTGCCAGGGCCTGGGTTCCATCCCTGGTCGGGAACTAGGATCCCATGACCCACACAGCACTGCCAGAAAAGAAAAGCAGTGGCCGGCTGCACTCACAGGGTATTTTAAAAGTAATTTCTAAACACAAAGAAACCAAGAGTGCTTTTATTCTTGTCTTTATAAAGCTGGCAAAGTCAAGAAGAATCTGTTTGGCCTTCCCTGGTGGTCCAACGGCGAAGAATCTGCCTTGCAATGTGGGGGACTTGGATTTGATCGCTAGTCTGGGAAGATGTGGCACGTGTGGGGCAGCAAAGCCCGTGCACCACGACCACTGAGCCTGTGGTCTCGAGCCCAGGAGCCGTAGCTCCTGAAGCCCCCGGGCCCTAGAGCCTGTGCTCTGCGGTAAGACAAGCTACGCAAGGAGAGGCCCACCCACTGCAGCTAGAGAGTAGCCCCTCTCGCCGCAACTAAAGACAGTCTGCGCTCAACAACTGAGACCCAGCACAGCCAGAAGTGAATATCTTTTTTAAAGTAGAAGAATCAGTCTAATAATACGTGATTTAGATTATATGTACACTCAGGTTACATACTATGTCCACTCTTAACGTGCTTTTCTTAGAGATTCATTGTGCAGGTTGCTTTGTAAGGCCCACTTATTTGAAAATCCTCTTTTCATATACAATTAAGTGATATTATCCAGTTTGGGGGATATATATCCCCCAAATATATCCCCCTGATATATCCAGTTTGGAATGAAAGCAACTTGAATGAAGGGAGAGAAGATGACCTCACTGTCTGCTAAAATGCCCGCTGACCTGAGCGGGAAACGCGCCTTCAGGACAGCTTGGGCTCTGCTGTGATGGAAACAGTACCATTTCACACAGCCAGGCTCATCCACAGCCAGACGCCCTCGCAGACTACTGCTCCCAGGCCAAATAGTCTCTCCCAACTTGAACTTTTCCAGCGCTTGTCTGAACCGTTAATCTGAGACTTTGATGTTGAATGTACAGTACACCTGGCATCCAGATCTTGGTTGGTTTCTTCCAATAAAAGGAACTAGGGCTCCTTGGAGAAGCAGCTGGTCCTGGACTGGGGCAGGACCGTGAGCCCAGAGGATCTGTCAGCCAGGACGCGAGGAGGGGCTCACACACCCGTAGCGACGGCCGTGTGAAAGGGACAGTGGAGGCAGAGAGAAGAGCGCCCAACAGCCGGAGCTGGAGTGTCTACACCAAGCAATACTGAGCTATAACCGTGAGCAGAAACTAGACATCCGTGGGTCCAGATGATGCAAATCTATGACTTAATAAACCAGTAAATGCCGGAGAGCTGGGACACATCTCCAGATGACCTAGAGGTGAGACGTCACTCTCCTCCTACGTGTGGGCCGCACCCAGCGAGTTCCTTCAAAGCTGGACGGGATGGCAGGAGGAGGAGCGCCCAGTGAGGGAGGCCACATCGAGGGCATGACCCCGATCAGAGATGCCAACAACAGCACTTTCCCTTCGATGTCCCTCTCAAACCTGCGACTCCGTCAACAAGGAGAAAAACATCAGACATATCCCGCCGGGGGGCACATTCTGGAACCCCGGGCTGGTCCTCCTCACACCGGGCAGGCCTCTGAAGCAGGAGCCCGAGGAGGTGCAGCCACCACGTGTGTGAGGACGAGGTCCCGGAGGAGGCGCTGAGGAGACGGCATGAAGCCCCAGCTGGAGTTAGTGGCATGTCCCCTGGTGACCGGAGCAACTGGGGCTGGGCTGGGGCTTCTCCCAACTGCCTTTGCCACCTTCCCTTCAATCTGAGTCTGTCCTCAAAGGTTTGTTTTTTGAAACTGAACACGTGATGCTTGTGATCTTTAGGGACTGAAGGCGGGAGAGGGCACAAAGAAGGTTCTGGCTCCTCGCGGAGCCCGTGGATTGTTGGATTTTTTACAGTGCCTGCTGTAGTTTTGAAATTGGAGAGGGAGTGAGTCCACGCTCCAGGGCGTGGTGTCACCTCCGCGCGCTGAGGATGTGACCTTGGGTTTACAGCTTGGCGTCCTGCTCCTCTGGAGGCTGGACCAGCGGGGCCGCGTGCAGGGGATGCCGCTACTGCGGCACGAGTACGGGCAGCCCCTCACCCGCTGCATCTTCCTGCTGCCCCCGCCTGGCGAGTGAGTACCGCGTGGGAGGGGGTGGCAGTGGGGTTCTCGTCTGTGGTCACCCCGCCTGCAGCCCAGGGGCCACGAGGAGCTCCCCATCCCGTCTGCTTTCAGGGACCTGGTTCAGCTGGCCAGGGCGGCAGTGAGCGGGGACGAGAAGGCCCTGGACATGTTTAACTGGAAGAAGAGCGGCTTCAGGAGCATCCTGAAGATGGGGTCTCAGGAGGGCCTCTCGTTCTTTGTCAGCCTGACAGACGGTGAGACGCGCGCTGGGGTCAGGGACACCACAGCATCTCGGGGCATTTGGCGGTCACCAACGAGCAGACGGAGTGTCTGTATAAAGCCTCAGGCCGTGCGCCCCTCCTGGACGGATGCCTTGGCCCTCCCATGCCAGGGTTATCCTGGGCCCAAAGGGTGGCTTCCCTTGGCGCCAGTGGAGACAAACAGCTTTTATTTGTGTTGGAAAGTTTTTTAGGAGGAAGCTGTCCGGTTCGCGGGCCCAGACGAGTCACTGCCGGGGCACCCACGTGGTCTCCATGCCCACGTCCAGACTCAGCTCTGGGGCCGTGACCGGGGTGCTGGATGGGCTCTGCCGGCCGCAGCCCCCGGTGGCAGCCCTGGGGGCCAGGCCGTGGTGTCAGCTGTAACATGGCTCCTCCTCGGTGCGCCAGGAGGCAGGAGGCAGCGGCAGACGCAGCATGAGGGTCTTATCCTCTTGGGACATTCATGGGTTGCGTCCGCTGCAGGAAAGGGGCCCAGGAGGTGGGGCTGCGCGGGGTGATGGGGTCTGGGATGCGCATGGCCAGGCAGCTTGACTGTGACGGGTGACCGCGGGCAGGGGCCGGGTGCTGGTCATCTTAAAGATAGAGACACTGGCATGTCGGGGTGAGGGGTGGAGCCGCAGGAGGGCAGCTGGAGGGACCAGGGTGCTGCCCTGAGGGCAGAGGGCAATGCTGGTGCTGGGCGCTGCGGGCCAGGCTCTGTGTCTCCGGGCACCACAGTCCCTGTGCCTCAGCTCCTGGGCACGGCCCTGGGGACACAGTAGTCCCTGCCTCCTGCTCCCCACAGGCAGAGCTCACGTGAAAGTGCACACCCAGCCCACCGCACGTGTCTGCGGAGCAGGTGCTTGTTTCTGGGAGTGAGATGGGGGCCCCGAGGGTGAGGGGCTCTTGAGAGCCGCAGAATGAACCCACCCGAGAGCTCACCTGAAAACAGAACCGGGAGGCAGCTAGGGGCCAAGGCGAGGGATCCAGACTGGGAGGGGCCTGGGAGGGGAAGAGGGGGCAGGCTGTGATACCCGGGACCTGGGATGGAGGACCTGGGTCGAGGCCCCAGGGAAGGTCGTGGTTCAGGCTCTGGGGACAGACATGACCGGAGCACAGAAGCTGCGCACCAGGAGGGCGGTCACTGAGTGCTGGACAGTGGTGGAGGGGACGGCAGGGGCAGGAGTCCGGCTGGACTAATGCACGAGACGGCAGGTGTAGCGGTTACGGGCCAGTGTTGTTTTGTTTTTTAATTATTTTATTTTATTTTATTGCCTTGGGTCTTTAGTTGCAGCGTGTGGGATCTAGTTCCCTAACTAGCTATTGAACCCAGGGCCCCTGCTTTGGGAGCATGGAGACTTGGCCACTGGACCTCTGGGCAAGTCTGCCAGTGGTTTTTAAAATGGTCTATTTGTAAATGATTGTGATGAAGATGCTTATGTTGAAAGTGTCCGTAAGCAGGTAGAATGGCCGCGGGAGCGTCCAGCTTCCATGGACACAAGGCTCTTTCACAGGGACCGTGCACCACGTGGACGAGAAAGGCAGGACGGCCCAGGTGGCATCCACAGACAGCTCCATCCAGACACTGTTCTACCTGGAGCAGAGGGGGGCGCTGGTGGCGGTGACGGACAGCCTGCTGCTCTGCCTGTTCACGGTGACGCCCGAGGGCACGGCCGAGGAGGTGATGAAGGTGCGTGGGGCCACCCCAGGGCCGCCCTCTGGCCTGCCTCACCCTCACTTCGTCTTGGTTGAGGAGTCCATGCTGCAGGGTCACCAGAGCTTTGGTGCCTATTTGTTGTGGACCATCGCAGTCACAGGCTGGGGAGATGTCAGGGGAAGGGGCCGCCCGAGCCTCGGGAGGCAGGGGGTGTGGTGGGAATGCCTGGTCACGTGCAGACCTTGGGGGTTGTCACCAGTGTTTCCACCACGGCTGGTCCACACGTGTGACGGTCGCAACTCTGAACGCCCCACCATCCCTGTGGGCGCCTCGCCCCTGACCTGGGGGCTTGCTCGCAGGAGGACGCCCAGAGCCTGGGGTGTGGTCAGGCAGCACGCACCGCTCCCTGAGGACCGCTTGCTGCCCTTCTGTGGTCTCTCGGTTCCACCCGCAGATTCCAGGTTCTCAGGGACCCCGAACCTCCCTGGAAGTGGTCTGGTAGACACAGAAAGTCAGTGTGTTCGGGGCCCTCGTGCACCTGTGTCTGCACAGCAGCTGAAATGTGGTCACTGAGTCCATGGACCTGGGTTCAAATCCCCCCTTGGCCCCTCGCTGGTTCTGTGCGTGGGTGTGAGGGCGCCTCCCCCATGAGGGGCTCCATTAACTGCTCTGGCCTGAAAAGCTGGGGCCGCCCGCACTTCCTTTGCGTGGGCACTCTCCCCGGAGTTGCTGCCAGCAGAGTCCAGCCCGTCAGCAGCGACACAGCCTCCACACAGGCGGCACCCTCCTCTCAGGTGGCTGTTGTCGTGCAGGTGAAGCTGAGCGGGAAGACGGGCCACCGGGCAGACATCGCGCTGATCGACGGCAGCCTGCTCGTGACCGCCATCGGAGAGGCGGCGCTCAGGTGAGAGCCAGCCCTGCGGGGTTGGAGGGAGAAATCTGTTCCCAGCCCTCTCGTGAGTCGGCTCCGTACTGGAGCCTAACATGCACAGAGGCCAGCACACGAATGATGGCCGATTGTCACCACTGTCTGTAACCGGCCCCGAGGTGGACGAACAGGACAGGCAGAGCCCCAGCGCCCGCCCCACGGAGTCCTGCTGTCCCCTGCCTTTCTGACTCTGCCCCCTGTGTAGGTGGAAACCCATGTCATGGCCTCTTGGGCCATTGCTTTGAGTCCACGTGACGCAGGGGTCTCCTGGGCTCAGGTGCTCGGGGCTCCTGTGCTCTCCTCCTGACCTGGTGTCCCACAGGGGCCCTCTGCATTGGCAGCATCTCCCTCTGGTCATGAGCAAGGCCTAACGGACAACATGATGATGAGAAACTTTTTTTTTGTAGAGTCTGAAGGGCTGTGTCTTTTTCCTGATATTTAATGTTTAATCTGCGAGTTGAACAAGACCCTTGGAGCTGAGGGAAACACACTAACGCAGGCCCCTCATGGGCTTTCCTGCTTGCCTTGTAGATTCTGGGATTTAGAACGAGGGGAGAACTACGTCCTGAGTCCAGAGGAGAAGTTTGGTTTTGAAAAAGGAGAGAATATAAATTGCGTTTCTTACTGTAAAGTTAAAGGTGAGACTTCTGGCATCAGGGGCTGTTCTCGGAACCAGCCACTCGAGGATGGTCAGCCCAGAGCAAGAGAGAGGCGGGTGCTGTGTTTGTCCCGTATGGTGGCCCAGGAGATGGTCAGGAATGTGACCGTCCGGCTGCGGGAATGGGTGTCTGTTCCTCCTGAACCCTCGGTAGAGAGTCAGTGTGAGGAACATTATATGTGTGTGTATATTAATATATATGTGCATGGATGTGTGTATGTGTACACACACGTGTGCACCCATGTGCGCACACACAGTGGAATAGGAGATGCATGGGAGCAGCACCTCTGTGCCCACTAAGTGCCAAGTCCTGTGTGGCTCCTCACACACGCACACACACACGCCTCACGCATGCGTACACATACTATTGCTACGGCAGTGAGCTCCTACAAAGGGGATCAGCTGGGTAAGTGGCTGCAGAGTTACTGGGCGGGCTGATACGTCTGAGAGGGTGGTCAGAGGGCGCCTGCTGCCATTTTATCCCTTTCCGGCTCAGCTAAGGTGAGCTCTCTTTTTACCTGTAGGTCTCCTGGCAGCAGGTACCGACAAGGGGCGAGTAGCCATGTGGAGAAAAGCGCCGGGCCTCCCGAACGGCCGCGGGGCGGAGGGCAAAGACAAGTGGACCCTTCAGGCCCCCACTGAGCTGGAAGGAAACATCATGCAGATAAAGGTACAGCCGGTGGGGTGCTGGGGGCCCTCGATTTTTGCACAGGTGGAGGCAGTAATTGGCTCTGAGCCTATTTTTGTCAGTTGTTCAACTTAAGATTAAAAAATAGCAACAATAAAATATAAAGGCCTGTTGGGTCAGAAATTATATAAGCGGTCGTGGGTCTGCGGTAGTCTATATTTATCTATTTTACCGATTTACCTGTCCTTTTGTCTCTACCATCCTCTGTTTTGTTTTCTCACTTATGTTTTTTTGGCCCTGCCCCTCGGCTTGTGAGATCTTATCTCCCCGACCAGGGGCTGAAGCCCGGCCCTAGCAGTGAAAGTGCCGAGTCCTCTGGGTGTTGAGATCCAGTATTTTTAAGCTTTTCTGCAAATTACACATTTTACACTTATAAATTTTTAAAGTCATGTTTTTAAACAAGAGGGCGTCCCTGATAGCTCAGTTGGTAAAGAACCCGCCTGCAATGCAGGAGACCCTGTTTCGATTCCTGGGTTGGGAATATCTGCTGGAGAAGGGAAAGGCTACCCACTCCAGTATTCTGGCCTAGAGAATGCCACGGGGTCGCAAAGAGTCGGACACGACTGAGCAACTTTCACTTCACTTTAAATAATGAGAAGAAGCAGTGCTTGGAGGCTGTTTATTAATTTTCATACCTGTGACGTTGCCCTGACTGCACGTCTCCTTTCTGTTCATACCTCGGTGGTGTCTCTCCTCGTGGAAACCAAGTGGGGCTCCAGGAAGAGCCTCCTGGCCGTGAACAGCATCAGCTCCGTGCTCATCCTCCATGAACAGGCCATGTCATCCCACTTCCACCAGCAGGTGGCCGCCGTGCAGGTCTCCCCGAGCCTCCTCAGCGTGTCCTTCCTGTCCACGGGGGTGACCCACAGCCTGCGCACAGACATGCACATCAGCGGAGTGTTTGCCACCAAGGTCACTGCCAGGGTGATCTGTGGGCGGGGGGCAGGGTCACTGATGTAGACAGAAGCCCTGGCCAGTTGTTAGGGTCACTGGGGACAGTGAGGCCTGGATGACTGGTTGCTTTTTCCCTTCCGTGGCTCTTCATAGGATGCTGTTGCCGTCTGGAATGGAAAACAGGTGGTGATCTTTGAGCCGTCTGGAGCCACGTTACGCAGTGCAGGTGGGAGTCTTTTCAGCCCCCGGAGGATCTTGTGTCTGATGCAGGTGGGGGTGCTAGTTCCTGAGGGGCCGGGAGGGGGCAGGTCCTGGGCCACCGGGAGACCCCACACCCGTTCTCGTGCCCGGGCTAGAGCTCGTGGCCTCCAGAGTCCTATGTATGATGAGCTGCAGCTTTGACAGTGGTGCTGTCACAGAGGCTGCACTATGGGAAGCACCAGCTGCTCACCAGAGGGAGGAGGTGAGGGCATCAGTGAGTGGTGAGGGTGGGTGCCTGGCACTGGGTGCCCCATCAGGCCGTCACTGGCAGCCATGGCCCTGGGCAGTCCCTGTATCTTGGAGCCTCACTTACCAAGATGAAGAAAACACACCTTTCACAAGGCTGTTGTGGGGCCAAGGAGCAGTAGGGAACACACGTGAGAACATTCTTGATACTACAGCTCTGCCTTTTCTCCCCATCTTTATAGCCTGAGGCTCTTCATTATGACTTTAGTTGTAGAAGATGTTTTGTGCTAGATTCCAGTCTTTCTCATCAGTCACTCTATAAAGAGTTCTAGTTTTAGTGTGAGAATGCTTCCGAAACTCTAAGGAGCTCTGACAAGACTAGCTGCTGGTGTCATGACCTCTGTCTGTCATTTCAGGGTCCTTCCTGTGTGAGTCTCCAGTGTTAGCCATGCATGAAGAAAACGTTTATACGGTGGAGCCAAACAGAGTCCAAGTTCGAACCTGGCAGGTAAATGACTGTTCTACGGTGAGTGGCCTGTGACGTTAAAGACAACTAGAGCAGAGCTTAAAACGCCACCTCTAAATCAAGCCAGAGCCTGCTTACTGACTTCATCCAGCCTTATCAGATCCCCTCACTGGGTGTCTGGTTGGATTGTGAATCTAATGGATTCTCACATAGCTGTTCCATCGACAGCTCTTGTGACTTCAGAAATCAGGAGGTAAGGCAGTGGCCCTTTGCAGCGAAAAGGACTGCCTGGCTGGTTCTAGAGTGCATGATGAAATGGGAGGAAGGTGTGCTGTTTAATGTGCACCTAGAGGACTGAGGGGCCGTCAGTTTTGGCCACAGCTTTAGACCTTTTCCTGCATGTGTCTGAGGGTGGGAGCCACGCGTACCTCCAGGACCACAGCCTCTAGCACCATTCTGTCTTCTGCAGGGGGTGCAGTAGGGGAGCCCCTGCCTGCCCGCATCCTGTGCACACTTGCTTTATCCCTGGGGCTGACACGGAGTATTAGTTTCCTGACTGGCCATAACCAATGACCACAAACTGAATGGCTTAAAACAATAGATATTTATTTTCCTCAGCACCGTTCAAGAGGCTAGAAGTCCAAAATCTAGGTGTGGGCAAGGCTGCTCCTTCTAAGGCTCTGGGGGAGAGTTTGTCCCATGCCTCCTCCAGCTGCTGGCATTGCCAGCATTCCTTGCGTTCCATAGCCTGTAGCCAGGTTTCTGCCTCCATCTTTACATGGCCTTCTCCCTGTGTCTGAGAAGGACGCTTGTCCCTGGATTTAGGGTCGACCCTAATCTACAGTTATCTCTATTTGAGAACCTTGGTTATATCTTCAAAGACCCTTTTTCCAAATAAGGTCATGTTTACATCCAAGTGGGTGTATCTTTCAGGGGAGACCATTCACCCCGCACGTTCAGCAGTGTTCTGCATCACATTTGAGGACACTTGCTGTGCTGCTGGTTTGGCTCTCGGTGTGTGACCACTGTGTCCAGCTCTGAGTTCTTTCCTAAGGTCTGTCCTGTGCTTATACCTCACAGGCTTATACCTCCCCTTCTCCATTCAGTAACTCCTGAAGGAGCTTCCCTGCAGTTCTAGCCTCTAGCAGAAGGGTCAGATGGTAAGGAGCACAGTAAAGTATGGAGGGGGTTGGAGAGTATTGCAGGGGGACACGTTAGAATAGAGACCTGACAGGTGGGGAAGGTGGCCGCAGTCCCATGAGCCTCCTGGGGGAACTGCAGGGAGGGATCTGGGCCTCGAGAGATGCCTGGCCAGGTTCAGGTCAGAGGGGAGGTGGGGAGGCGGAGCGATGGGGCTTGCAGACCGCTGATAGTGGTGAAGGGGCATCAGGTGTGGACATAAAGCTGAGGTAGGGAGGAGCCCTGCCAACAACAGATGAGGGAGCAGCTGGGTTATTAGAGGGATGAACTCCAGAGCCGGAAGGTGGAGGCATGCAGGAGAGAAGGAAAGGCCTGCTGAGAAGGGGTAAAAGGCATGCTGGCAGAAAACGAAAGGCACACTGGGAAAAAGGCGAAATGTTGCTGGTAGGGGCGAAAGGCATGCTAGGAAGGTGAGTGAGAGGCATACTGGGAGAGAATGAAAGGCATATTGGGAAAGGAGTGAAAGACATACAGGAAGAGAATGAGAAGTCCACTGGGAAGGCAACAAAAGGCATACTGGAAAAGGAGTGAAAAGCATGCTGGGAAAGGGGCGTAAGGCATACTGGGAGAGAATGAAAGGCATGTCAGAAGAGAACCAAAGGCATATTATGAAAGGCCTATGAGGAAAGAATAAAAAGGCCTGCTGGGAAAGCAGCAAAAGTCATATTGGGAGGAAACAGAAAGGCCTTCAGGGAAGGGGTGAAAAGCTTACTGGGAAAAGGGCGAAAGGTTGCCGGTAGGGGTGAAATGCATGCTGGGAAAGTGGTGAAAGGCATTCTGGGAAGGGACAAAAGGCCTGCTGGGAAAAGACGAGAGCATGCTGGGAAGGGGTGAAAGTCAAGCTGGAAATCATGGCAGTAACTTAGGAGCATCTGACCATAGACAGAGTTTAACCTTTTAAAATTTTTATTGAAAGGAATATATGTCAGGGGCTTCCCTGTTGGTCCAGTGGTTAAAACTTGGCCTTCCAATGCAGGGGGTATGATTTGAACCCTGGTCAAGGAGCTAAGCTCCCACTTGCCTCATGGCCAAAAAAAAAATATATATATATATATATGAAACAGAAGCAATATTGTAATAAATGAAGACTCTCTGAGTCTCTGTTCCTGGTATGCAGAGCCCACTAAGTTCTGTGGGAAACCCCACCCCTGGCCACTCTGCTCCCAGCCCAGTGCCAAGCCAAGCAGAAACTCACTGGGCATTGGTTGAATGTGAAACCATTTACCTCAGACTGGGACTTGAACCCACGTGCTGGGACTCAAACCGGCCAAAACCCACAGTCTTCCCACTGAGGTCACAGACCTAGTTTCAGGATCTGATAAAGCTCAGGTTCATGATATCTCATTGCAGAAAAAATTCAGTGAGAGACAAAATAATAGGTAAGAAGTGGGTTTATTCAGAGAGAAACACACTCCACAAGCAGTGTGGACCATCATGGAGGACAAGTGCAGAGGCCTTGAAATATGGTGTGGTTAGCTTTTATGGGCTGGGTAATTCATAAGCTGTACAATGTCACGAACCTCATTCCATAGCTCATCAGGCACTCTGTCTATCAGATCTAGGCCCTTAAATCTGTTTCTCACTTCCACTGTATAATCATAAGGGATTTGATTTAGGTCGTACCTGAATGGTCTAGTGGTTTTCCCTACTTTCTTCAATTTAAGTCTGAATTTGGTAATAAGGAGTTCATGATCTGAGCCACAGTCAGCTCCTGGTCTTGTTTTTGTTGACTGTATAGAGCTTCTCCATCTTTGGCTGCAAAGAATATAATCAGTCTGATTTCGGTGTTGACCATCTGGTGATGTCCATGTGTAGTCTTCTCTTGTGTTGTTGGAAGAAGGTGTTTGCTATGACCAGTGCATTTTCTTGGCAGAACTCTATTAGTCTTTGCCCTGCTTCATGCCAAGGCCTGTATTCCAAGGCCAAATTTGCCTGTTACTCCAGGTGTTTCTTGACTTCCTACTTTGGCATTCCAGTCCCCTATAATGTAAAGGACATCTTTTTTGGGTGTTAGTTCTAAAAGGTCTCGTAGGTCTTCATAGAACCATTCGACTTCAGCTTCTTCAGCATTACTGGTTGGGGCATAGACTTGGATTACTGTGATATTGAATGGTTTGCCTTGGAAATGAACAGAGATCATACCATCCCCATGGAAAAGAAATGCAAAAAAGCAAAATGGCTGTCTGGGAAGGCCTTACAAATAGCTGTGAAAAGAAGAGAAGCCAAAAGCAAAGGAGAAAAGGAAAGATATAAGCATCTGAATACAGAGTTCCAAAGAATAGCAAGAAGAGATAAGAAAGCCTTCCTCAGTGACCAATGCAAAGAAATAGAGGAAAACAACAGAATGGGAAAGACTAGAGATCTCTTCAAGAAAATTAGAGATACCAAGGGAACATTTCATGCAAAGATGGGCTCGATAAAGGACAGAAATGGTATGGACCTAACAGAAGCAGAAGATATTAAGAAGAGGTGGCAAGAATACACAGAAGAACTGTACAAAAAAGAGCTTCACGACCCAGATAATCACGATGGTGTGATCACTGACCTAGAGCCAGACATCCTGGAATGTGAAGTCAAGTGGGCCTTAAAAAACATCACTACGAACAAAGCTAGTGGAGGTGATGGAATTCCAGTTGAGCTCTTTCAAATCCTGAAAGATGATGCTGTGAAAGTGCTGCACTCAATATGCCAGCAAATTTGGAAAACTCAGCAGTGGCCACAGGACTGGAAAGGGTCAGTTTTCATTCCAATCCCAAAGAAAGGCAATGCCAAAGAATGCTCAAACTACCGCACAATTGCACTCATCTCACATGCTAGTAAAGTAATGCTCAAAATTCTCCAAGCCAGGCTTCAGCAATACGTGAACCGTGAACTTCCTGATGTTCAAGCTGGTTTTAGAAAAGGCAGAGGAAGCAGAGATCAAATTGCCAACATCCGCTGGATCATGGAAAAAGCAAGACAGTTCCAGAAAAACATCTATTTCTGTTTTATTGACTATGTCAAAGCCTTTGACTTTGTGGATCACAGTAAACTGGAAAATTCTGAAAGAGATGGAAATACCAGACCACCTGATCTGCCTCTTGAGAAATCTGTATGCAGGTCAGGAAGCAACAGTTAGAACTGGACATGGAACAACAGACTGGTTCCAAATAGGCAAAAGAGTACGTCAAGGCTGTATATTGTCACCCTGCTTATTTAACTTCTATGCAGAGTATATCATGAGAAACGCTGGACTGGAAGAAACACAAGCTGGAATCAAGATTGCCGGGAGAAATACCAATAACCTCAGATATGCAGATGACACCACCCTTATGGCAGAAAGTGAAGAGGAACTAAAAAGCCTCTTGATGAAAGCGAAAGTGGAGACTGAAAAAGTTGGCTTAAAGGTCAACATTCAGAAAACGAAGATCATGGCATCCGGTCCCATCACTTCATGGGAAATAGATGGGGAAACAGTGGAAACAGTGTCAGACTTTATTTTTGAGGGCTCCAAAATCAGTGCAGATGTTGATTGCAGGCATGAAATTAAAAGGTGCTTACTCCTTGGAAGGAAAGTTATGACCAACCTAGACAGCATATTGAAAAGCAGAGACGTTACTTTGCCAACAAAGGTCCGTCTAGTCAAGGCTGTGGTTTTTCCAGTGGTCATGTATGGATGTGAGAGTTGGACTGTGAAGAAGGCTGAGTGCCGAAGAATTGATGCTTTTGAACTGTGGTGTTGGAGAAGACTCTTGAGAGTCCCTTGGACTGCAAGGAGATCCAACCAGTCCATTCTGAAGGAGATCAGCCCTGGGATTTCTTTGGAAGGAATGATGCTAAAGCTGAAACTCCAGTACTTTGGCCACCTCATGCGAAGAGTTGCCTCATTGGAAAAGACTCTGATGCTGGGAGGGATTGGGGGCAAGAGGAGAAGGGGACAACAGAGGATGAGATGGCTGGATGGCATCACCGACTCGATGGACATGAGTCTGAGTGAACTCCGGGAGCTGGTGATGGACGGGGAGGCCTGGCGTGCTGTGATTCATGGGGTCGCAAAGAGTTGGACACGACTGAGCGACTGAACTGAACTGAATTCATAAGCTAATGAGTGGGAGGATTTTTCCAGCTATTTGGGGGAAGGGATGGAGATTTCCAGCAATTGGGCCACCACCCACCTTTTGGTCTTTTGACTTTTGGTGTCTTGGAACTGTCATAGTGCCTTTAGGTGGTCATTTAGCTTGCTGATTGAGGATCAAAATCTAGGGGAAGCTGACTTGTCTGCCTCTTTGAAAGTGACAGTGAAAGTGTTAATCGCTCAGTCATGTCTGACTCTTTGCAACATTATGGACTATAGGCTGCAGGCTCCTCTGTCCATGGAGTTCTCCAGGCAAGAATACTGGAGTGGGTTGCCATTCCCTTCTCCAGGGGATCTTCCTGACCCGTGGATCGAACCCAGGTCTCCCGAATTAGAGGCAGATTCTTCAGCATCTGAGCCACAGGGAAGTGGAGTCTGCCACCCTGGACCCATTTGATTCTAATTGGTTTATGTTGTGTCCTTGGGTTATGTCACTCTTTCATAAGTTGTGCCCTGCCCCCTTCCCTCCTGTTTCAAATTGAGCCGGGGACCCATCTCAGCTCCAAGGAGAGGGGTCAATCCATGCATAAGACACCCAAAAGCGTAAGCTCTGCCCAGGCCTGACTCTGGTCACTCTTTCCAAAATAACAATAGTGGGATGTGTTGTACGAACAACATTTTAAAACATAAATGATTTTAAGTCACCTGTGGCTCAGAACCCTCCAGAGTCTTCCAGCTTCATGTGGAACAAAATGTGACTCTTCCCTTGGCCTGCACTGATGCCCAGTGTGGTGTCTGCTCACTGCCGGCCTCAGGGCCCGCCTTCCTTCCTGCCACCCGGCTCCTCCTCCTTCTGGAAGGCCAGTGCAGCTCTCCAATGGCTGGCTCCTTCCCCCCAGGCTCACTTCAACTTGCCCCCAGACAAGACCTGTTCTCAGGCATTTACCAGCATATGATGGACACACGGGAAAGTAGGCATGTGGTGTGGGCGGCTCATGAGTTTTTGCAGATGGACATACCTGGGACGTGATCACCACCCCTTCCACTCATGGCCTCCCCAGAGGTGACCACTAGCCACACAGTCAGCTTCACTGGGGCATTAACATAAGACCTCGTGGGCAGCATCTCCTGCGTCAACCCAAACGGATGGAATTCCACATGCTGCCGCCTAGATAGATTTCTTTTAGCATCCCTCCCGTCACCTGTCTGCGCATGCTCAGGCTGAGTCACGTGTGTACCTGCTTGTTGACCTGGCTTCTCTGTACCTCCCCCATGACCGGAAGCACCAGGGATTCCCCGATGACAGGGCCTGTCCTCCCACGTGGGGTGAGACTCCAGCAAGGGGTGGGGCCTGTGAATGAAGCCCCCCTGAGGTCCCTGTCCCCTCCTTTTTCCTTAGGGGACCGTGAAGCAGCTCCTGCCGTTCTCCGAGTCAGAGGGGAACCCATGCTTCTTGGACATCTGTGGAACTTTCCTGGTTGTAGGGACGGACTTGGCTCACTTTAAAAGCTTTGATCTTTCCCGAAGGTACAGTTTTTGTCCAAATAAAAGTATTTTAAATGCATTGGGAGACGATGCGATGGGTAGAAGACAGACGGGGGCAGCAGACTGTTTATGTTCTCGTTTCAACATTAATGTGCACTTTCCTGTTGGAAATGCCTGATGCCTTGGTTTAAAGTCTTAATCTCTACACGAAGTGGGGAGCAGCGTCACTGTGTGGTAGACACGTGACACAGCACGCTTGCCGAAATCCACAGACCTTTACAGCTCACAGTGAGCGTTAGTATCTGCAAATTAAAACAACCTTTCAGTTCAGGGGGGGCCCAGGATGAAAGGCAGACAAGGCAGGACAACCCCCATTCATGAGCGTGTGGAACTGCCTCCCTCTGTGCCAGGAGCTGCCTGGGTTACCCTGGGCCTGAGCGGGGCCCTGAGACTAATGGCTGAGGGCCCGCACGCAGCATGCACTCTGCTGATAAAGTCAGTTCCCACTGGCACGGGGAGGCGTCTAGGCTGGTCGTGAGCAGCTGAGTGTCAGGATGAGGACTGGCAGGGAGCCGGCTTCTCACCTGAGGGGTGGTTTCCAAGTCATCAAGGGAGGAGGCTGAGTGACCCCTGAGCGAATGCATCCAAGGTGGAGACCTGAGTCTGGAGCCAGGTGAAGCTTCGTGTCGATGCAGGTGGAGGCAGGTATGTGTGCAGGTACCGGGCAGTGCACACGGCCTGGTCTGTCCGCCACTGAGGTCTGGGAGCAGCGACACCCCAGGAACCATAAGCACACCCCATGCCCAGATCTGGGTCCAAGTCCTCCTGCAGGAAAGGGAGTGGGCTCCTAGGAGACTGATGCTGGAATGGATTCTGGGCCTAGGCAGGAAATACACGAGATGAGCCTGGAGCCCGAGGCCCTGTCCCAGCCCAGAGGGACCCAGGGAGACGAGATGATTAGATGCCACGTGAGGCCTGGATGGGGGTCCCGGGCAGAAAGAGAACACTGGGGGGAAAGTAAGGAAATGTGAATAAAGTAAAGAAAGTCATGGTGAGCTACCTCTACAAGCCAGTTTTGTTTCTGGAGGCATCAAGCTTGACACAGCTAAACAGGACTAGTGTAATAAATTTGAGTTTGTCCACACAGTGGAAAAGCACGTGACTGTAATGAAGTGTGGGCAGCAGAGCCCACGGCCGTGCTGTGGGGACGGCGTGGCATCTGTAATCAGCTGCTTCTGTCTGTGATGGGAACGAGATAGTGCTCCTGCCTGTTCACAAAAACAGAACTTTAAAACCTCAGCCACACAAATAGCAGACTGTTACACTGTGCTTCTGAAACTCAGATAATGTGTGTGTCGATTATATCTCCACCAAAAAATGTGGAAAACTCGCCCTGTCTCCTGAGCTCAGCCCATTTCCTGAGTCTGCCGTTCCTGAAGTGAGAGCCGCTGGTCCCAGGTTCCAGGCCCAAGGGGAAGGGCTCGCCTGCCGTCCCAGCGGGGCCACTGAGACCACCTCCCTCCCTGCAGAGAGGCCAAGGTGCACTGCGGCTGCAAGAGCCTGGCCGAGCTGGTCCCAGGCGTGGGGGGCCTGACCTCACTCAGATGCAATGCCAGCGGCAGCAAGATCAGTCTCCTCCTCAGCAAGGTGGGTCCCTACGTGCGCTGCCCCACCTGCCTGCCCCCCTGCAGCCCTGGCGCCCCCTCCACCCCCTGGGCTCCCTCCACCTCCCTACCTTCCTTCACTTCACTCCCTGTGTCATCAGAAGCAGTGGTTCTTGCAGAGACCCTCACCTCTTCCCTTCTGCCTCTTTGCATCATCAGACTAAGGTCTCTGGGCAGCAGGGGTGACTGGTGTGGGAGGACCTGGAGCCTCTTGGTTTGAGAGTGGGTGTGAAGGAGCCAGGTGGCAGGGGTGTTGGTTCTAGAGGGGCTGGTGCCTTCCCGCCATCAGTGTCTGTTCATGTGCTCCTCTGTCATTCACTCATTCACACGCTCATCCCTTCACTCACTAACTCATTCACTGACTCACTGATTCATTCACTCTCATTCCCTCATTCACTCGAGTGGGTTGTTCGCTGCCGTGTGTACCACACACTTTGCTGGGTACCGTAAACACAAACTGATGTGTTAAATGGGGGACTCGACGCCACCCCTGTGGATGAGCAGACTCAAGTAAATTTTTACAACCCTGGTGAGAGCTGGGAGGAGAGAAGCAGGGCTGGAGGGCAGCAGTGGGCCCAGCCACTACGGGGGATCGGCTGAAACTAGAAAAGAGTAAACCCACAGCCGTTTCAGTGGGATGAACATAGGCTGACATTGGAATTACACGGTCTGGACCTTGGCACCTCTCCCAAACGTGTGGAACATCAGTGGGCAGGCACACTGAGCTCCGGCTATCTCTTCCTAGGCTGACAATAGCCCTGATTCAAAAATCTGCTTCTACGACGTGGATATGGACACAGTGACCATCCTCGACCTCAAGACAGGACAGATAGATCAGAGAGAGACATTGTCCATTAATGGGCAGGAGACAAAGAAGTAAGCCTGTGGTTTGGGAGGACTTTGTTGAAAAAAGATGTTGAAAATGCTCAGTTACTTGTTGGCTTTGAGCCAGTTTGTTGCTAAGTTTTCTTCATACTTGGAAGAGCTCAGTGATCATGAGCAATGGGGACCAGAGGTGAAACAGAAGCCCGCTCCCCTGGGCCGTCGCAGGGATTTGAGTCTAATCTGACTCCTCGGTTCTGAGGTTCTGGAGTCATGGGCCAGGAACTTGAGCTTCCAAAAGGGCTGCAACGCGAGTGCCCACGGGCAGCCCCAGGTCTCGGGGTACAGAGGGCCATCAGCGTCCCTGCCGGTCTTTCTCAGGGCCTTGGTGTACCGCGCATGCGGTTCTCTTTCTTTTTCAGGAGCCAGGCCCTGGAGGATGAGAGGCTGACAGACCTCGTGCCCGTCAGCCACTTCTGGGATCAGAGCGAGCCCCGGCTGTTCGTGTGCGAAGCCATGCGCGAGGTGCCCGGCGCCCCACCACAGCCCGCGGACAGGAACGCGCTGGCCGAGGCCAGTGCGGGCCCCTCGCCCCTCGCCCCTCGCGCGGTCACCTGTGTGTTTGGACAGCAGGCAGGGCAGGCTCTGTCTTCCCAACGTGGTCCCTGGGGAAGTCGTAGGGAACGGGTTCCGGGGAGCCAGTCTCCACCCCCAGGACGTCAGTGGACACCTCTCCCCTCTGGGTCGCCATCGAGAGCTGGCCCCACCCTCTGTCACGTGCCATTTTCTCTTGGGGATCAGAGTCTCCCTTGATCTGGGCGCGTCCTGTGGGTCCGGTTACGAAGGTCCCCTCAGTCATTCCCCAATCAGTGGGCCCCCAGCCTCGGTCACTGCCCTCCCCTCTCACCACCCTCCTCCCCTCTCTGCAGGGTCTTCCTCCCCAACACTCCAACGCCAGTGACTCCGAGCCCCATCCCCTCATTGGGCCCAGACTCCACCGCTTTCCAGTGTCCTATTTTACAGGACACCCAATGATCCCATACAAAGCCCTCTTGACCCTCTTGCATGCGTGACCTACCTTGTTCTACAGGGGTTGTGTGTAGGGTCCTTGGCAGGGAGAGTGGGGTTATGTGAGAGCCAGCCTGTCGGCTGCTCTACATTCTCTGTGTTTTATGTAAACTTCCTGGCAATGTCGGACAAGTGGGGTGAGACAAGAACCAGGAAAGTTGCTATCGAACTGAGACAGGACACGTCCCTCCGCAGGCAGACGTGGTGGTCCTGTCCTTCTTCGTCTCAGAAGAGCACGGCTTCCTGTTGCAGGACAGCTTCCCCCGTCCCCCTGCCTTCCAGACGCTCCTGGGGATCCAGGTGCCCCACTACTACTTCACGAGAAAGGTGGGCCCTGCGGGCGCGGCCATATCCTCGGGCCCTCCTCCTCCCCGGGGGCTCTCATTACACAAAGCATGTGCCCTGAGCTGTCCCCTGAGATCCCAGCAGATCCAAGGTTGCCGTCTGTGTGGGGAAGGTCGAGGGCGGGCAGGTGGGCAGCAGCTCCACTGAAGGGTATCCCTCCTGGCTCCCCCAAAAGCACTGGGCCCTTCCACCTTTCTGTCTTTTTTTTAAAAAAGTCTAGCTGCTTTTTTAGAAGTTTCTATTCCTATATTTGCTCAGTTGTGTCTGACTTTTCTCTAGGCCAGAATACTGGCTAGCCATTCCCTTTTCCAGGAGATCTTCCCCACCCAGGATTGAACCCAGGTCTCCTGCATTGCAGGCGGATTGTTTACCAGCTGAGCCACCAGGGAAGCTCAGCCAGTAAACAGTCTCACTGCAGTGCGGGAGACCAGGGTTCAATCCTGGGTGGGGAAGATCCCCTACAGAAGGAAATGGCAACCCACTCCAGTATTCTTGCCTGGAGAATTCCATGCACAGAGGAGCCTCACAGGCTGCAGTTCACGGGGTCACAAGAGTTGGACATGACTTATCGGCTGACTATTCCCATATTCACTGTAGGAAATTCAGGAACTGCAAATGAGAAAATAAAGACCAGAGGTGATACAAATCTCCATGGTTGCAGCCCCCAGAGGTGCCACTGGGGACAGCTAGGGAGAGGTTCCGTCTGTAGCCTGCATGTGTGCGTCACATACACTGTCCCTTCCTCCAGGGGATCGACCCAGGGATCAAACCTGGGTCTCCTGCATTGCAGTCAGACTCTTTACCAGTTGAGCCAACAGGGACGCCCCGTTACGTACTCACATGTGTTTAAATTTCTGGTCAAATGGGGTCATTGTCAGCACTTGCCCCAGCCATTTTAGATGAGTTATTTGCCATCCCTGGGACATGGTCTCTGCATCCCCATGGTCCCGCCTAGGCCTGAAATCGGCATCCTTGGCCCTGAGGTCAGTGCTGATCAGGGGTGGGCACGTCTGTGATGGACGGCAGAGCTTCCAGCCCAGCTGAAACACCAGCTGAGCCACCTGTTCTCAGCCGGGCGCCCACAGCCCCCTGCACTGAGGGGCCTGTGCAGGCTGCAGCCCGTTACTCTGCCTTGGTCCTGTGGACGTGGGGTGCCACCTGAGTGGCTCCCCTGAGTTCTGCCGCTCCCCCTCCCCCAGCTCTGTGCTTCCTGCTGCTTTGCTTCTTCACTTGTTTCGTCACTGTCCTGTCAGAAGAACTGAAGTGTGCAGGCTTTTTCTTGGATTTTTTCTCTTTTTTTTTTGGCTTTTAGTTTAAGGTGACTTAAAATCAGGCCTCAACATGAGCTCTGTGTTTTCTGTGTTAGCAAGTATCCCTCTTGTAGCCAGACGTGGGAATGGACCAGGAGGCAGTGGTGCTGCACGTGCTTATAGCACCTCGTGCACGGGCACACGGTCAGACGCGACAGGAAGCTCTTTCTAGGAAGTTTACAGGCAGCCCGTGGGTGGGGTTTTCACATGTTCATGGCTGTAGAGCCGCTGATGTCACTGCCTCAGCCGCAGGTCCCTGCATGCCGACGCCTGCATCACCCACACTCTGAAGCTGGAGCCCCGTGCTCTGGTCCCTTCGAGGGCTTGCAGCCGTGTGATGCTTTTGCCAAGAGCATTGCTAAATGTGGGGTCTGTGCAGAGGGTCCCCTGGGGAGAGGCCCGGGGCATGCACTGGCTTCACGGGGACCCACAGATAGACTGCACCCTTTGTCATCCAGCCAGGAGAAGCTAATCTGGAGGACCAGCTGGACTCCGGGTCCCAGTGCATCCCCCAGGCAGTGGGCAGGAGGCCCCTGCGGGACTTCGTAGGGCTGGAGGACTGCGACAAGCCCACGCGGGACGCCATGATCAACTTCAGCTTTTTCCTGACCATCGGGGACATGGATGAGGCCTTCAGGTCCATCAAGCTCATCAAGAGGTGAGGGGCCGCTCGCGGGGGGCAGGGGGCGGTGGGGGCGGTCACCGTCGCTGAGTCTGCTTGGTGTGTGTGGTGTCTCACGGGTTCAAGGAGATGCTGGTGGAAACCGGGACGCGAATGGCATCCGGCTGGACTCGGTGCTCAGAGCCTCAGGGGCTGCGATTCAGTTGTTTGGATTTATTTTACTGTCTGTACACTTCCTAGTCGAAAATTCTGCTGTCACTAAATATTTATAGTACCTGTCTCTCTGGGAATAATTGCACCACCCAGAAAAGGTTTTGATAGTAAACCCTCAAAACGGCAGGCAAAATGCAATTAAAATCGCTCCAAGAGAAGTTGTCCGTCAAGGGTTGTGTATAAGCGACTTTTTCTCTGTTCCTGGGGGAGCTTCTCAAGAGCATCTGACAGTTTAATCACAAAGGGTAGAAAAACTGTTGAAGGATGGAAGTCAGGTGGAGGGAGAGGACAGGAGTTAAGCGCCCCGCCCATCCTGTCTGCAGAGACGGGTCTGTAACCGGGTCAGACTCTGGTCATCGTGGTCTAGAGCAGAGAGTCTTTTCCCCACATCCCCTGGGTGGGCGAGAGGCCCTTGGTCGGGGAGTGCAGAGTGGCTGGCGGCACTTGCGGTTTGATAGACGCTCCACCACAGACCACACATGACCACTGGGCCGCTGCAGTGTGTCGTCGTCGTGTGTGGAACGCTGCCAAGGCTGGACCCTGAGCTGCTGGAGAGGAGGGGCGGCCCCCGAGTGTGCCCCCGGCCCGAGCTGCGCTGACACTCTGTCAGGCTAGGTGTGCTTTGAAGCTGTCCTCCCTTGCTTTGTATTTACCTAAAGCAACAAAGCGACCCATCCCTCCCTCTGACTAAAGAAATTCCTGGGGCAGCATGGCCTTTGAGCCCCAGGCTGGTCACCGCTCATTGTGGGGAAGGGTGCGGCAGCCAAGCTAAACCTTTCTTAGCATTCTTAGAGGGCCGGCCCTGTGGGGAGGCAGCAGAGGACTTAGCACAGATGCCTCCCCGCCCCCGCCTGGCTTCCTGGGCCGCACGATACCAGCAGCGCTTCCCGCCGCCAGGGGGCGCAGCACCCGCGGGCCTCACAGATGTGGGCGGGTAGCCGCCGGCCTGAGGGTGCTTGCTGGTGTGAACCCCTGAGCTGCTGGTGCTCAGCGCGGGGAGTCGGGGCTCCAGCCCAACTGCTGGGTCCGGGGCTGTTGGCGCCAAGCTGGGGCTGGGACGGAGGCCTGAAGCCACCAGTGGCGGGGTCCCGGCTCGGTGCATTGAAGACTCTGCTAGGGGAAGAAGCAAAGCAACCTCTGAATTGTTTGAAGCCAATAGATGTCTCTCTTACTTGCCAACCTGGACGTGCTATCATGCAGCCAGAGCTCAGGATCCGTAGGGACGGGGACTTGTGAGTGGAGGCGTGAGTGAGGCATGAGTGACCCCCAGCCACGCTGCCTGGCACCTTCTCTGACGGTCAGCCTACAAAACTACAGGACTGGCCCGATTCTTCACCACGTGGCAGTGTAGCAGATAAAACACAAGCTTTAAGCCATGGTGAGAGGTTGGCATTTTATTTTAACTTAGAAGGATAATCAGGAGTAAATGGATCTCATTTACACAATGCTGTCGTAAAGCCGTGACCATCTGACTGTGAATTCTGAGTCCCTGGAGGGAGGTCCGTGCATTTCACAAACTCTCCCCGTGTTCTGTTTTATCAGAGTAGTTAGGACCCAGGACGCCCCTCTCAGCAAATGCTGAATAAATTAACGTGGGCCAGGGCAGAGTGCAAGGCCGTGCAGGAGCGTGACGCAGGCCGCGGGGGAGGGCGCGGGTGCCACGTGGTCAAGCCCCGTGTCCGTGGATAACGTGGTCAGTGCGTGTGGTGTGTGTGCTCGAGTGGACAGCAGTGCCCTGCTTCCCAGACGGTCCTGGGGTGGAGGGGTTCACCCTCAGCACGGCGACTCCACATAGTCGTTGTCCAGCCCGCGGCGAAAGCGTGCGGTCAGGGAGCGGCTGATGACGATCACGCGAGGGGCTGTGCAGTCCTCCCGCCGGTGCAGGACGTTCCAGATGAGCATGGCGGCGGCCAGGGTGGCCAGCAGGCAGGCACCGATGTTCAGGTAGCATGACCAGGACAGGCTGGTGTAGGGCCCGATGCGGTAGAACGTTACCAGCCCGATGACCAGGACAAAACCTGCAGACGAAGTCCAGGGTGAGGCAGCCGCTGGAGGGCCCCACTCCCCGCCCGGCCTCCTCCGCCAACCCTGTCCTGTGGGCCAGGAGCCCAGCCCCGCCCCACTCCCTGCCTCGGGGTCGGCTGTGTTCAACGGGGCCCGTGGGTCTGGTGGGGCGTCTGTCCCAGCCAGGCCCAGTCTTGGGGCTCAGGTGGGTCCTGAGCCCTGGAAGGTGTCTGGTCTCGGCCGCCCCCCCCACCAGCAGAGGGGACGCTGACACCTGCTTCCTCACCCCAAACAGCCCAGCAGGGACTCCACGTGAGGTCCTCCAGGCCTGTAAATGCCTTATTCATTCAAAGTGAAGGAAAACACATGTTTCCTATGTTGTACCTGGAAGAGCTCAGACCGGTGTGTGACTTAGTTGAATTCCCATCCTTAAGAGTTCTCTTATTCCTGGCACACCGAGCAGGCAGGGGGCCTGGGAGCTGGGCTCCAGGCGTCTCCTCTGCCCTCTGAGCAGCTGCAGGTGGTCCTAGAGCATGCCCACCCCGTCCCGTCCCCCTCATCCCTGTCTCTCTTCAAATGATGCCGGGCCCCGGGGGTGGGCGTCCAGGACTGTGCACAGCGCCCTGTGTGGCCTCGCTCCCCTCTGTCAGCTGTTCGTGTAGGCCCGTCATCACTGAGAGACGTGGTTCAGTCTCTCAGGGCTCCACAGACTTATCTTTTGGTTCCTACGATAAGAAGACTGGGATTTTACACCCAGGGTCTGTGGGCTAAGCCAACAGGCACTGGCGCTGGGGAGAGTTCAGGTCTGAGTCTGGGCCGGAAGCCCTGGTGGCTAGGATAGGGGTAGAGGCAGTGGTCCTGCGCAGGAAGCTGTCCGGAGCCCGCCCCTCCTCCCAGCCCTGGGTCATCAGCCCCCAACCGGGCGGCCCTGGCAACCCCTCTGCTGTGCCGACCAGGCTGAGTCTGTTTCTAAGGAACCTGTTTCTAACGTGCCTGATGAGAACAAAGGCCCTCAGGGACCTGGAGTGTCCAGATGGGACTCCCCACCCTTCCCAGACCGTCTCGGCCCCTGCCCTGGGCCCTGGCCAGCCGAGCCCTCCGAGTCCCTGTGCCGTGACATCCGCACTCTGCTCCTGCCAGACCCCCCCCGCCGCCCACTTTCCTTGGGAAACCAGGCCATGCACGAGCCGGGGTGGCCCCGGGGCGGAGGGCCGTCGCAGTGGTGCCCGCGCTGAGTTCTAATAGCCACATCCTGACTGGGTGTCGGGCGCAGGCCGAGCTTTTCTCGAAGCACAAGCGTTATGGTCTCGCCTTCCCTGCGCCTTCCAGAAAGTCTGGCTCAAGTGTCTGTGCTGCGTCGGTCACGTGCTCGGCTGCAGTGGCGCTGACCAAGCCCTGTGCTCATTCTCCATGGTATTTGGTGGATCTTGTTACGCCTGACGCTTGTCCATGCTCCCTTTCTGTTAGAAATAACGGGTTCTGTTGGTCATGCACACTGGCAGCAAGAAATCCTGGGCGCTTCTGTGCCCACCAGGACAGACGGCCGCGCCCGCTGTCTCGTGCGGCCTGTTCTGCGTTCATGACGGGAGGGGTTCGGGCCTGTGTTCTGTGAAACAAAGGCGGAAGCGCTCTGCATCCCCTCCTTGTCACAGTGTCTGGGCGCTTGTTGGGCCTTCTGTCAACAGGACTCAGAGAGCGGGGGATGGGGTGGGGGGCAAGTCAGCACGCCAGCCGAGTCGGGGGAGGGGGAGCAGAGCGGAGGACTCCCCCGGCCCCTCCCTCCACGGTGCTCAGAGCCTGTTGCCCCGTCTTAGGGAAGCTTCATCTGGTTTGTACGTGTTACACAGGATCTGTTATGTGGTGGTGCCCATCCCCAGGGCGCGGGCCAAAGCACTGGGCCAGTCCGACGTGGGTGGCTTTGCGTCACTGATGGACAGAGGACCTTGAATTCATAAGTGGAGGCTTGTGAGTCATGAGACCCCGACCTGGACAGGCCCTGGCTGAGACCAGGGCAGGGCATGCTGATGGAGTGTACACATGGCCCGGGGACCCGAGACCCACTCCCAGGACACGCCTGAGTAAGACCCTGCTTGTCACAGATCGCAGGAAACATGACTGTGACCCAAGCCAGCAGCGTCTGAAACGCGGTCATCAGACACAGAGCGCTGGGTGCGGGCCGCGGGTGCCCAGCTCCAGTGCTTGCATCAGACGGGCTCAGCTGATGGGCAGCAACCACCGACAGGCCGGGGCAGGGAACACAGGCTTCCCAGTGTCACGCGTGTGTCTTCAGCAGCACATGCGTGTCTCCTGAGCCCTGTCTATGTAAGGTTCACAAGAGGACGTTTAGAAGGTTCTGGAAGTGCAGCTAACCTTTCCTTCTTCCACTAACGGGTGCCTCCTGGAGCGCGTCACAGCTCTGGGGACGTGAATCCCCACAGCTGCACAGTTGCCCCGCGGAGGCCATAGAGGACACATGTCGTCCCCGCTAGCGTCTACCGCCCTAGGGACTTGACCAGGCCTCGTGTACGCTGCCCTCCCCCACTTTCCTGGTGCTGCGCCCTGTGTCCATCAGCTGGGGGCAGGCTGCCTCCGGTCCTCCTGTCCTGGCCCCTCAGCACACAGCTGGGCATCACCACCCCTTGATCCAGGCCCCCCCAAGGTGCGGCGCCCACCACGCAGCATTTAGGATGAGGGGCTGGGCGTCTTGATAGCAGGACCCTGGGAGTCTCCAGCGCTGAGAGGGCGCTGAAGAGCACATCCTCTGTTTTGGAGGGAAATAGGACAGGTGGTCGGAGAAGGCAATGGCACCCCACACCAGCAGTCTTGCCTGGAAAATCCCATGGACGGAGGAGCCTGGTGGGCCACAGTCCATGGGGTCACTAAGAGTCGGAGACGTCTGAGCGACTTCACTTTCACTTTTCACTTTCCTGCATTGGAGAAGGAAATGGCAACCCACTCCAGTGTTTTTGCCTGGAGAATCCCAGGGACGGGGGAGCCTGGTGGGCTGTCGTCTGTGGGGTCGCACAGAGTCCGACACGACTGAAGCGACTTAGCAGCAGCAGGACAGGTGGTTACTCTGTAGCCATTTTACTCAGCTTATCACTTCTGTGCAAGTACACGCGAGATGTTCTTATGTTACCAGAAGAAAGCAGTGTGAACTGGCATGTGAATAGACAGCTCTGCACACATAGCTGCAAGAGGTGGGGGCCAGGTGAGCACAGTCTCTCAGAGGGACGCTTGTCAGTGACCAGAGCAGGCTGAGCCTCGCCTCTCTTGCGCTTTGTCTTGAGCAGCGTTCTCTGCCGTCTTGAGCAGCGTTCTCTGCCGCTCCGGAGTGAGCTGTGTGGGTGGGTTTCCAGCAGGACGGCACTCATCCGCGTCCGCCCTCGGCCAGCAGGGGCAGTGTGGCTGAGCAGACTTGGTTGCGGCAAGGACCGCGATGCACCACGTGTGGGCAGTGGAAAGCCACAGGGACATAAAGAGTTGGCAGCTGCTGCACAGGCCACGTGCAGATCCTCCTGAAAGCAAACTGGCCTTTTACTTTGACGAGGTTCTGAAGCCAGGCCATCCGTCTCTCTCAGCCCGGGTTGAGGGCCCCCTGCTCCTGAGCGTCTCCGGAGCCTTTTCCGTGATGTCAGGGAAGCGAGTCTAAGGGGAGAGTTGCAGTAAACCCACGTGGAATTGATTCCGTCCTCACGAGCTTATGTTCCAAAGCAAACAGCCCCTTCCTGTGGGCCTGTGGCTGGGGCAGCATGGTTCAGGCACCCTCTCCTCTCTTCCTTCCTGTGGGCTTCCTTGGGCTCCGCCAGCTGTCACAGGCATCCTCCGGAGTGGCCATCCAGCCCACGCGGAGGTGCGGATGGAAACTGTGGGGCTGAGCCCTGAACTTCCACGAGCGCCTGCCACGGGCCACGGGCAGCACCAGCTGAGGCCCCGCATGTGGGGCCCTGAGGCTCAGCCACAGGCGGGCTTCCAGCGCCGTGGGCAGCAGAGGGTGTGGACAGGTGCTGCCCCCCCACCCCCGCCAACCCGGGAGAGTCTGGGAAAGGACACGGTCACAGGAGCAGCGGGGCAGGAGACAGGAAAGCGAGCCGTCCGGCCTGAGCCAGGCGCTCGGACAGCACAGAAAGGGGTCCGCTGGTGCAAGGAGGTCCCTTCCAGCTCAGATGCCAGGGCAGCCACCACGTGTCACCCGGCTGAGCTTTGGTGACAGTAAAGTCAGCCTCCTCCTCAGGTGTAGGGTAAGCAGCCCTTAGCGTGTTGGTAAGTTTTTCAACAACAAAAAAAAATCTCAGGATTTGCAGAAGTGGAGAGAGGAGCCCAGCAGACATGAAGCCCACACGGTCTGCGTAAAATGCTGCTCTCGACCCCTGCGGGGTCTGAAGGGCTCGTGTCTGAGGAGGGGCCGGCCAGGCGGCATTGGCAGATGGCTGCCACGTGGCGCCTGCTCCCCCCGCCCCCATGCACAGCACTTTCACACAGGGATGTTCAACTCATGCGTGGGGCTGGACTAAGGGACGGCGAGGAGTTTTTTCAACTTTAGGGTAAATGAAAATCACACTTGGAAGATTCTGTAAAGAATCGGAAACCCTCTCGTGTGGCCTGAGTGCAGTAGAGCACAGCAGGCGAAATCGCTGGCGGTCGCTCTCTCCTGGGGTCCTCCCTGGCGTCTGAGACGGGGTCTCTTGGACTTGCATCCCTGATCGAGGGGGAGCAGGCCGGGCATCCTGTGCCCAGGGGACCAGTGCCCAAAGCAGCTGTGGGACCACCGGGAGAGCCACAGGCGCCTCCTGCTGGGGTGTTGCTCTCTGGTGGATCCCCGTGCTCCTGCCTCCCAGGGAGCCACGCTCCCCCGCTTCCACGAGCACCTTCTCTCCCCCGCCCACCCTCTGGCCCTGCAGTGGGGACTCAAGGTTCCCTTGCATAACAGGTACCAGCAGGCATTTCCCCCTCCTGGGACAGGATATCCTGGCGCCCTTCAGTCTCTCTCTGACTGTTTAAAACAGACCAGAGCACAGGAAAAAACCTAACTCTAAAATTAGCCGCGTGATAGAAGAAAGCCCCAGCGCTGTGCTCTGTACTGTTTGTCAATGAAACAGTCTAAACAGGGCCAAGTGCATTTCCTCTCTGGGCACAGCAGCCCCGCGGGGGGTGACAGTCGGACGCGGGGCGGGGGCAGGGACCGTGACGGGGAGCTGGCCTGCGGAGGCAGGGCCACAGACCGGACCGCGGGAGGGCTGCAGGTGCCCTGCGGGCTCCTGGCTTTTTCCATCGGCCTCTGCTGGCCTGACGGGTTTGGGCAGAGCCTGGTCCTGCCTCCCAGGGGCGGTGCTGGCCTGGGGATGCCCAGGAGGGCAGTGCGCGCCCCCCATGCCCATCGCTGCAGGACAGTGTGGTTTTAGTTAATGGGGGAGGGCTCCCCCGCTTCGATTTTTTTGTGTGTTACTTGGAAACAATACAGTTTTGTTCTGAAACAAGAGTTTGCAGGAAGTAAGATGTCAGGTTTAACACCAAACCCACAATACGTTTTCCAGTAACTCCAAGTAAGTGTGTCAGGGACATTTCTTCCGAGGGGCAGTGTCACACTAGGTCCTCCTGCAGGGAGGAGTCCCTTTCTGAGTCAAGAGCTGTTACTGGTATTCCTTTAACACCACTCGAATGTGTCTTTAATCCAGCTTTTCCAATCACATTTTCAGAATCTCCCACTTCCTTCCTGAAGGGATGAAATTCCAGATGACCCCTCGTGGGGGAAGGGAGGTCTCAGCAAGGCGCGGAACCACAGCACCGAGCTCAGCAGGGCAGCCCGTGGAACAGTCCTGGAGGAGGGAGGGGGGCGGCGGTCCCAGGCCCCAGAATCGCCCTGGGCAGGGTGGGCGTCACCCCGGTGGCTTTGCCCGGTTCGCGGGTGACCGCAGGGGCGGACGCAGCCCTGTTCTCCTGACGCCTACTGTGCGCCCTCCTGGGCCTCGTGGCGCCCCGGGCTGCCTGGCCCCAGGGAAGTGACCGGCGAGGGCTGCGCCGCCCTGTGAATAGGGCCTGTTTCCGAGTCCCACCCGGCACTTCCCAGCATGAGTGCTGCCAGCTGTCAGCCGCGTTCTGGAAACTGCGCTTCTCCAGGAAGTGGGGAGGGGGCCGGGATCCATCGTCCCCCGTGATTCACTCACACTTCCTGTCCCCCAACAGGGCTGGGCTGCAGCCTCACCGCTGGGCGCTGCTTTTCCCCCGAGCCGGATGCCTGGCCCCCCTGTCCTGTCGGCCACCCACCTGCCCTTCCCCATGGGCAGCAGGAACCTGAAAGCCCAGGGTCCCATGATGGTTAAACCTGGGCCAGCAAGACAGGCGGGGGGCGGGGTGGGGGGACCTCAGCACAGACGTCCCCCCCACCCCTACTCCTGGGGCACACAGGTGGGCGGCTTCGGGGCTTCCTGGCCATTGTACAGCCTCCCTCGCCAGGCCCATTCATCACCTGTAGGGCCGCTGTTGTTGTCCTCGGACGCTGGCAGTGGCCAGGCCCTGCCCCACCTGCATCATCCCCAGAGCAAGGTGGCTTCTGGACTGTTCACTGAGGGCCTGCGGCCTTACCCCTTTCCCCAGCGTCGCCCCAACCACGCTCGTCTGACCCCAGCCGAGCCCAACCTCAAGCCTATAGATGGCCAGCTGGGAACCACATGCGTGCCCAGAACTCCCTGCCTGCTGACTGTTAGCCAGGAAGAACGCGGGGCTCAGAAGGGCACCCGCCTCTGTCCACGTGCCCACATGGCCATGGCAGGCTGTGGCAGCCTCGCGGGAGGAGCGTGAACCCAGGCCGCCTGCCACCCGGGCTGCAGAGAGGCAAAGAAACAGCAGGTGCCGGAGACTTTGAAAAGCCAAGCGAGTCACCCGAGTGTCTAGTGTGGGCACCTCGCCTTAGATGGCGGGAAGGGCCCGGAGGCCTCGGGCAGACAGACACTAACCTCTCAGATTGCACTGCAGCCCCCACCCCCACACCGTATGTATTTCTGTCTGGCTGCTGCCTACAGTGACGGGTGGGGCGGAAGGGTGAGCTGCGGGGGCTGCTGTGACTTTAGAAGCCACAGCTGACCTGCCGCCTCACCGAGTACTTACTCGCCAACTGGAATGCGGCAGCCATGGCCTCCTCCCAGCACTGGGCATCGGGCGACAGGAGGGGCAGGCCCGTCAGCCCCAACACGAAGGTGAGCTGGCCGGCCGCCAGTGCCGCCGTGGCAACCAGGTTGCAGGCTCGCATCATGTCAAACTGCACTGCGGGGCAGGAGGGAGGGGAGCAGCGGTCAGCGCGGTTGGCACTGGCCAGGCTGCTTAGGCCGGGCTCCCTGCCCACCTGGGGCTCCTCCCTCTGTCTCCCTGAGTCTCATAACCCCCTCCCCAGCCCCCACCCACCTGCACCCTGGACCCCAGACCCTGAACGAGACCCACAGGACGTGCATATGGGGCAGCCCGGGGCTCGGACCATAGAGGAGGGGGCTGGGGGGTGTCGAGAGGCCCATCGGGAGATACCGTCCCACCCGCGTGCTAGATGGCAGAGCCCTCAGCTGTGAAGTCTGCGCCTTCCCTGTGGTCCTTCCAGGGTGTAAAAGCCCCCTGCGCTGGGGCCTTGGGTGCAGGGCGCTGTGGGCCAGCAGCGTTCTCCTTTAGCGTGTGTGGTCAGCTATGCCGCTTCCCACCAGAGGATCACTCCTCCTGCCCGGGGGCCTCGGGAGGCTTGCCCCCAGCCCCTCTCCTGCCTTGCAGAGCTCGAGGAGTCTCGCCCTTCCCAGGTCCCAGGCCTGTGCCATGCGGCTGCTCAGGGCTGCGGGCACCCCAGGCTCTGGACAGACATGAGAGCAGCCCTGGGGGTGAGTGGGTGGACTGGTGCTCAGCACCGAGGGCCTAGAAGCACTCCCAGACAGGTGGATGGACAGACGGACAGACAGATGGCTCCTCTGCCTGACGCTCTAGCCTGCAGCTCTTGGGTCCCTGCCTCACTGTCCTGGGTTCTGTAGTCATCAGAGCAACCACAGGATGTGGCTGCGGTCTCTGGGAACCCTGACCTTTAAAGCGAGGAGCCGGAGAGCTCAGGGCAGGCCCCGGGAGCCCGAAGTCCCAACGCAGGCTCAGGTCCCTGGCCTCCCCACACGGGGCGGCAGGGCAGCAGATCTCGTGATCTGTGGGAACCCTCCTGGCTGCTCACGAGGGCTTCCTGGGTCCCCTGACCGCACACAGGAGCGGGAGGCCACATGGGTCCCCGGTCAGCACGGGGCTCGGCCACTCACCGGCTTTCCCGGGGAGGCTGCTCATCGCGCTCTTCCTGCCTTTTCACCTGGACTTTCCAACCACGTTTACCCTTCAAACAACTTTATCCTACGGGAAGGCTCTGCTACTCTAAGAGATCACGAGTTTGGAGGTAGAGGTGGAGACAAGGGCTGTCGAGGGTGATGGATGCTCAGAGCACGAGTGTGGGGTCCACCTGAACCCAGGAAAGTCCTTCTGGTCCCGGGGCTCAGCCTCAGACGCGCGCAGACTGGCCGGCCGTGCCGGGAGCATCCATGCTGCAGGGTGCGGGTCCCGGCGCAGCGAGGCCCTGAGCCTCCCCCCGCCCCGGCGTGAGCAGGGCCTCCTGAGTCAGCGGGGGCCGAGGGGACTGAGGCGCGGACTCGCCCCTCGGCCTCGCCACCCCCAGCCACCCGGGTGGACGAGTCCCGCCGGCGTCCTCTGAGCCCAGGCGTTTGGCAAGTCTTCACAGTTGCTGCGCGCGCAGCCTGGGCAGTGGCTCTGGGTTTGGAGGAGCCGTGAAAGTGAAGCTTGAGACCGGACATGCGTTTATTCATGTCCCCTCTGGTTCAGGGAAAGGACAGGATTGTGTCAGGGCCTGATAGAGTGTCCAACACATGGAGAGATGGAAAGCGGCAGAGAGAACGGGGATCGGAAAGCAAGACCGATTCCCCCCCACACACCCCCGCCTGATCAGTATTGAAAGTCAGGGCCGCAGCACGTGCTCGGCCAGCGACGTAGGGAGGGGCCCTGTGCTCTAGGACGGGACCGACGTGACGGGGGTGGCTGGGGGCCTGACCCAGCACTCGGGACACCCTGACCGAAGCTTGCCCCTCGGGGGATGGCAGAGTTGGCCCCACGCGCCTAGCAGCTCTGGCTGGGGTTCGCAGGCATTGCCAGGACGCGGGCACAGAGCCAGCGGGAGGGTGGCTGCTGTTCCCCAAGGGCTGCCCTCGGCACCTATGTGGAGTCTGGGACCTCCAGGTCAGCCTGGCTCTGGATGGAGTGGCACAGGGCCCAGGGTGTCCGCACGGAGATGATATCACAGTCAAGGCTGCCCCCTTCTCCTGTTCCTGGCTCAGCAGGAGGCTGGACCATCGGGCAAAGCCTGGGCTGGGGTTTTGCTGGGAGCTGCTGATTGGATTGGCGGGGACAGGCCCAGAAAAACACCAGAAGCCCCTGCCTCTGGGGCCTCAGGGCGGCAGCGCTCTGTCACAGGGAGCTGCTGAGAAGGGTGTCAGCGCCTCTTCCTGGTGGCAGCTCACGCGTCAGCAGCTACACTGACTGCCCCCTTCTTTGGGGAAAATATCTGATGCTCAGGGTGTCGTTAAGGGCCGGCTGCTGCAAGTGCCCAGTAGTGGAGGAGGGCGTTCTAAGAGCTGTTGAGGGGCCTCTCAGGCGGCGGCCAGCTAGGACAGCGCGTGAGGGCAGCCGAGCGGCTGCTCAGGACTCAGGGCGGGGCAGCCGTGGGGGTTCAGAGCAGGCTGCGGCCTGGCTTAGCAAGGGGGCGGCTGGGGGTGCCTGGAGCGGGCACCTGCGTGGTGGTGTTAGGGGCTGTGGCAGGCGGCCTGAGCCCTGGGAGGCAGGGGAGCCTGTAGGAGAGCACAGGGCCCCTGGGGGTCGGGGAGGCGTGGCCTGCACCAAGCCCACGCTGGAGCCCTGGTCACTGACTCTCACTGCCCCTCAGCACAGATCCAGAACCCAGAGGGGACCCCCCCCGACCGGCAGGTCCCGGATCCCCAAGTTCAGAGGACCTGCCAGCGTCCCGCAGGCCCTGGTCTGAGAGCTCATGGGACAGGCCAACTCCTCCAGGCTCTGCCCACATTAAGGGAGGCTGTGGCCCACTGCTTATGAAGGGCGGGGGGCTGGCAGGCAGGCCCCTCCCCATGGGACACCCCCCCGGCTGTGCAGTGAGGGCTCTACTTGCAGAGACGGGGAGGCGTCCCCTCAGGGGCTCGTGGGGACCCTGCACCTCCCGCAGCCTCCATCTCTGCCTGCCAAGTGGAGACAACAGCCTCCAGCCAGCTCCCAAGGGGGCCCAGCAGGGCCCAGTTCCGGGGGCCCAGCCGGCTGGGGGCAGTCAGGCCTGTGCCGGCCAAAGCCCTGCTGGAGCTGCATTCTCCCAGGAAGAGAGTTGCCTTCAGAAGGGGGAGGAGGTCTGTGCGTCGGGGCCCGTCCGCAGCTGTCACGGGCTGTCCCCAGCCCGGGTGGCGGCCTTTCCCGTCGGCCGCCGGGAACCCGGGGTCCGCACACTTGGTGTCAGGCGTCTTCATGTGCCTGGACCTTCCCTCGCAAATGCTCAAACCCAATCCTGCTTTCAAAGTCAAGTTCCCACCTTCCAGACCCCGTGCCGGACGTGACCAACCAGACAGGACCGCTGGGGGCAGTAAGGGCAGCCAGGGCCCTGGGCTCCTCCCCGCCCTCCACAGGCCTCAGTCTGCCAGTCTCTCCTGGGTCACCCACCTCCAGCCAGCCCCCCGAGGGTCTCCCTCAGCTCTGCCCACAGCCCGAAGGACCCTGACGACTGTGGAACGAAGTCCAACCCAGCCGCATGTTTTATGCTCCTTGTTTATTTCACTCATTAGCAATCTTTATTTTCCACCAGGAAAAACGTGCTTTCCTTGCTTCGATTACTGTATCCGTCCCCCAGCTATGCATAATGGCAGAGAAAAGCGCCCTCCTGCACTGGAAGAATTCTGTCCCAAAAGGGCCAGGGCAGGTTGGACATGGAGCCTGGCACCCGGGTCCCCAGGAGCTCCTCTCTGCCGGCGTGCCCCACGCACGGCCAGCCACTCTAAAGGAGGCAGTGACACAAGCCCACTTACGTTTGACGGTGCCTCGCGACTCCTGGAAGCCGGCTGCCTCGGAGCCCCAGCCCAGAGCCTCGCAGTCGCGCACGTCGGCTGGCCCCGGCCTGGCCCCCGAGCCGGGCACCCCCCGGGGCCGCTCCGCCAGCCAGCAGGCCCACCAGAGCCCCACGCTGCGCCTCCGGCCATCCTCCAGCGTCTGGTACACCCAGTTGGGAGTGAAGGCCGCCGCGTTGTTGAGGACGAGAGAGACCAGGGCCACCAGCACGGCCGTGGCCACAACTTTCCTGACGGTCATCGCGGCCGCGGTGGCGTCTCGCGTCGTGGAGAGAGTCCCAGCCGCGGTTGGTCAGCGTGTCAGCGGGGCTGGCTAGAGGACATCCCCACTCATGCTCGGCGGCGGCGGGAAGGCCCAGGCGGCAGGTGCGGGGGCGCCCGCCTCGCGGGCCCCTTACCCGGCCTCCTGCACCTGGAGCAGCGCCAGGCCTGCGCTGAGGCCAGGGCCTCCCATCCCGGGGGGCACACAGGGGCAGCAGCGAGAGCCCCGAGTCCTGAGTGCGCCGTCTTCCTAGGGGGCGGAGGCCGCGGCGAGCAGAAAACCACAGGCAGGCAAGGCGGGAGAGCACGGGGCCGGCCACTCTGGGGACCAGCGTGGGGCGGGCGCAGAGCCGGCGGCGGGGAGCAGCGAGCAGCGGGCGGCGGGTCTGAGCCCCTGCCGGCGCCTCTGCTGCGGAGCAGCTGGGCCTGGAGAGCAGACGGCAGAGGAGGCGCGTGTGTGTGTGAGTGTGCCTCGCGCCTGCGTCTTCCCCGTCTCTGGCAGGGAGGAAATGGTTGTTTTTGAGGCTGTTTTTGGAGAGCCGGAGGGCGTAGCCAACTGCAACAAATAGCGGCCAGACGCCCACAGGATGTGTTTCCTGATGGGAAAGGCAGGGGCCTCTTCGGGAGGCCTCCGCGACCCTCCCCCGCACCCCACCTTCCCTGGGAGTTACGCGCGCCCTCCCGCCACCCTCGGGCCGCTGTCTGTCTGGCCCTGGCGGGTGGCGTGGGTGGGGGCCAATCGTCCACTCTGGGCACAGGGCGTCCCCCCGCCATCAACTGCTCCCCTCGCACATGGGTGCGCACCACAGACAGGCTGGTGTGCTGGGGGCCCCGGACGCCCCCCCTCCCAGCCAAGACCCTCACCCACACTCGGAGACCCCCCTCCCAGAGCAGGCCGTCGTCCGTGTGCAGAAGAGGGTTGTGGGTGAGCTGAGCACCCAGCAAAGCCCGAGTGAGGTCCGGGCCGCGTCTGCTGCCAACACTGACAGGCCCAAGCGGTCTGCCGGTCCCACGGGGGGCGCCCTGTCCTGCACCCCGTAAACCGTCAGCCTGCTGGGCTCTCAGACCCTCACCCGGCCCACCTTCCCGTGCTGACTCCCAGCGGGCCGGGTCAGCCCCCGAAGGCCCCGCCCACTCTGGGTCCGCCTTGCAGGGGCCAAGTTTACATTCCTGAGAGGCAGGGGCCGTCAACTCCCAGCAGATTTTTACCTCTTCTGGGTTTTTCCCATCAGGGCTCACAGCAGACGTACTCACTGAGTTCTCACCACTTTCCTCCTTCCGGGGCCAGAGGCGAGGCTGACCTCTGCTCCACCGGCCATGCCGTGTCTGGGAGATGCTGGCAGTCCTACATCTTCCTCACACCATCAGCTCAGAAGACCCTGCGGAGGGGTGCCCCTCCAAGGGGCCCGCGGGCTGGGGTCGCTGCACACACGGTGCAGTCACTCACCTCAGAAGGAGGTTTTCCCGACAACCTCTGGCAGCAGAGCGTTGCCTTCGCTCCTTACTTACATCGCTCTTCCTGAGCCAGTCTTCACGTGCTCTCTTCTGCTGGACAGCAGGCAGTGGTTTCAGGAATAGCAGTCCTTGCTCTGTCTTCCCGGGCTGGGCAGGCGCAGGCCAGGTCACCCGCCTGGGCTCCTGTGGGCCAGCGGGCCGGCGCCTTCCCAGCCCCCAGCCTCGGGCGGAGGGGACAGCTGGGACGGGGCTGGGGGCTGGCCTAGGAGCAGACCTGAGTCAGGAGTGACCTCGCCCTCTGAGGGTCCCCTCGTCCTTCGAGCACTGCCCCCCGCGAGCAGGGCCCTCAGCACCCCCGGGCCTCCCTGCTCCTGCGCACGGACTCACAGGAGCATAACCTTAGAGCAGGGACGCATGGCAGAAGTGCAATGCCATGTGTGCCGCTGGGCAGCCGTGAAGCTGTCGTCCACCATGGCCCCATCCACCGGGGTCTCCACAGGGCAGCCCAGGAGGAGGGGCCTCGGCGGGTCCCAGGAACTTTTGCGGGGCCTGGGCTTATCGGAGAGTCGGCTGCTGGGAGCCTGTCTGCCCCTTATGTTGAGGGTACAGTCCACACGCGGGCCCGGGCAGCAGGGAGTTTGCACTGTCAGACGGGCATTGGGTGGGTGTCCATGTGGCCTGTCCGTTGGGTGTGCGGACCCGTCAGAGTGGCCAGCATGCTGGGATGGCACTTCCCACGGGCTTTTCCCAGCCCGGCTTGGTGGTGGGGTAGGCCCACCAGCTGCTCACGTCCCAGGAGTTACTGATCTGTGCTCCTCAGGGCCGTGGGGTCTTCTGGGCATGGAGCACCCTCCCTCCCATCAGCCTCATTTCTCGTTTCTTGGGGAGGCCCGACCTGCTGGGGTGGGAGGGAGAGAGATACCAGAAATCTCCGAAAGAGGAAGACCCCCGCCCCGAGCCTGTACCGGGGGGTCAGAGGGCAGCTCTGCAGGCCGGCCCCAGAGACCTTCACCACCTTCCCTCATCCCCCAGTCCCCCACCGACCCAGGGGCTCTGTGGGAGGACGCTGGGCCACTAGGAGCCCAGCCTGGGATGGAGGTGCTGGTTGTGGGGGGCTGGGTGTGCTCTGAGGGGCACGGCGGGGCTGGCAGCCTGTGCAGGACACCCCTAGTCTTCGTGAGAGGGTGGCAGAGGGGAGCCTGGGTGAGGGGCAGGGTCCCAGCTGCGGACCGGGCTACAGGGCTGTCATCGCGTCCTCCTCGGGAGGGCCCGTGGGCCCCAGCTTGCTGGGCCGCTCTGTGGGTGAAGCTGTGGGGCTCGCACGTGGCCTCCTCCTTGGGGACCGTGTGCCTGGCCAGGTCCCTGCGTTACCTGGCACGGGGGGCGGCCGCTCACCAAGCCCCGTGTCGTCCACCACAGCCAGGCCGTCTGGGAGAACATGGCACGCATGTGCGTGAAGACTCAGCGGCTGGACGTGGCCAGGGTGTGCCTGGGGCACATGGGCCACGCCCGGGGGGCCCGAGCGCTGCGCGAGGCCCAGCGGGAGCCGGAGCCGGAGGCCAGGGTGGCCATGCTGGCCGTGCAGTTGGGCATGCTGGTGAGTGGCACGCCCCTCACGCGGGCCCATTTCCTGCCCGTGCGGGCTTATCTGGGTCATTGGCTCACAGGGAGCAGAAAACCCCTCGGGCAAGCTGAGGCCATAACGAGGGGTGGGGTGAGGGAGTGGACAGCCCCGGTTCTGACGGGATCCATCAGCCCTCGGTGATGGGGGCGTGAGACTCCGGCTGACAGGCTGGCCGCCCGCACCCCCTGTTCCCGCAGGAGGACGCAGAGCAGCTCTACAGGAGCTGTGGGCGCTACGACCTCCTCAACCGCCTGCTGCAGGCCTCAGGCCAGTGGCAGAGGGCCATCGAGGTGGCCGAGCGCCACGACCGCACGCACCTGCGCACCACCTACTACAACTACGCCCGGCACCTGGAGGCCAGCGGGGACTGCAGCCCGGCCCTCAGCTAGTGAGCCGCCCCAAGTGTCTGAGTTTCTCCGGGGAGGGGCCGGGCCAGCACCGCTGCAGGGGATGCCCGAGCCCTGTGGCTCTAGGGGGAGAGCCGGGCTCGGCCAGCTGTGTGCATGGGCCTGGGCCCCCACCGGACGGTGTGCTGGTGGGGCCCGCAGTCGGGAGCACGGCCGCAGAGCTGCAGGCGGGAAGCGAGGTGCCATCCGTCCTCGGGTCCTCAGGGCTGAACCTGGGCAGGGGTGAGTGACGCCGTCTCTGCTCCCGCAGCTACGAGAAGTCGGACACACACCGCTTCGAGGTGCCGCGGATGCTGGTGGAGGACCTGCAGGCTCTGGGGCTGTACGTCAACAAGATGAAGGACAAGTGAGTGCTAGCCCGCGGGGCCTCCCGCCGGAGCCTTCTGTGCGACGGCATGGAGCGTCCCAGCCCCTCCAGGCTGGACCCCAGGCCTCCCCGGGACCTCACCCAGGCTCGGCCGCCCAGCATCCCATCTCCCAGGTGCTGTGGGCCGGGGCAAGGGCCTGAGGAGAGGTGTGGCTCCGCAGGACGCTGTGGCGGTGGTGGGCCCAGTACCTGGAGAGCCAGGCCAAGATGGACGCGGCGCTGCACTACTACGAGCTGGCCCAGGACTACTTCTCCCTGGTCCGCATCCACTGCTTCCAGGGCAACATCCAGCGGGTGGGTGCCCCGACCGGGTTGGGTCGGGCCGGGGGACACGGGGTGGGAGTGCCGAGGGAGGGGGCTGGGTGCTCCAGGGGAGGGGGCCTGCTGCAGCGGGGCGGGCTGGACGTGCGGCCACTGTCCCTGGTGTCTCTAGGCCGCCGAGATAGCCAGCGAGACTGGGAACTGGGCGGCCTCCTACCACCTGGCCCGGCAGTACGAGAGCCAGAACGAGGTGCGGCAGGCCGTGCACTTCTACACGCGTGCCCAGGCCTTCAACAACGCCATCCGCCTGTGCAAGGTGGGCGCCCCTGCTTCCGCCCCAGGGTCCCGTTCCAGGGGAGACCCTCCCGCCAGGCGGTCCCCTCCACGTCTGTGCCCCCACAGGAGCACGGCCTGGACGACCAGCTCATGAACCTGGCCCTGCTGAGCTCCCCCGAGGACATGCTGGAGGCCGCGCGCTACTACGAGGAGAGGGGCGAGCAGATGGACCGGGCCGTCATGCTGTACCACAAGGTGAGGCCGCCCCGCCTGGCCCAGCCCCGCCTGGCAGCGCCCAAATGGCACACTGAGAGCCCCGCTGTCCACAGGCCGGCCACTTCTCCAAGGCCCTGGAGCTGGCCTTTGCCACCCAGCAGTTTGCAGCCCTGCAGCTGGTGGCAGAGGACCTGGATGAAAAGTCGGATCCCGTCCTCCTGGCCCGTTGCTCTGACTTCTTCCTGGAGCACGGTCAGTACGAGAAGGCCGTGGAGCTGCTGCTGGCCGCCAAGAAGGTACGGCTGCAGACATGGGCCTGCTCCCCAGGAGGGCCTGGCAGCTGTGCTGGGGTGCAGGCCCCTCTGTGAGAGACTCACCGCTCTTTCCCAGTGCACGTACCACGGAAGTCCCGCCGGGGGGCTCCTGGGTGTGCAGCTCAGGGCCGTCCGCAGGGCCTCTCATCCCCAGGACTCTGTCCCCCTCAGCTCAGCACACGCCCCCCTTTCTTGTCTCCCTGTGTCTGACAGCACACTCACACACAGGAGTGGCGTGTGCACAAGGCCCGCAACAGCAGGCCTGCCATCTGCATCTGGGCAGCACGCCTGCCAGGCTGCCTGTGCAGCCTCCGCAGGGGGTATCCCTGCCCAGGTCACACTGCACTTTCTTTCCAAGAATCTTTCTCAAGTGAAAAATAGAAAATTTTTCTTAAGAAAAAAGTAATTAAACCTCCTACTCTGAAAACTTGAATTGAGAAAGAAAATTGATCTGTGGTCTCTTCTTCCATGACGAATATACCTTCCTTCCCAGCGGCGTTTCCTTGGCTCTTCTAGAGTGTCTGCAGGGAGAGATGGTCCCCTGCCCTATCCTGGCCACGTGCTCCCCCAAACCAGGGGTGGGGTTGGGGATGCCCCCCTCCTGCCCGCCCACCCACCCGAAGCTGACCACCCCTCCTCTGTGTCTGTGGCCCCCAGTATCAGGAAGCACTGCAGCTGTGCCTGGAGCAGAACCTGACCATCACCGAGGAGATGGCTGAGAAGATGACGGTGCCCAAGGACTGCAAGGAGCTGTCCGAGGAGGCCCGGCGGGTGCTGCTGGAGCAGATCGCCAGCTGCTGCATGCGCCAGGGCAGCTACCACCTGGCCACCAAGAAGTACACGCAGGCAGGGGACAGGCTGAAGGTGAGCGTGGTAGGCTCCTGCTCACGTCCCGCAGGGCGAGTTTCCCGGGCTGGGCTCCGGGGGCGCCCGCGAGGCCCTTGCAGCCCGGAGCTCCCTCGTCCTAAAGCTGCGCCTGTTACGTCGGGTGGGCGCTCCGTCCGTGTGCCTGGAGGGGCCCAGCCCGGCTCTCTTTCTGTCCAGGCCATGAGGGCGCTGCTCAAGTCCGGGGACACGGAGAAGATCGTGTTCTTCGCGGGCGTCTCACGGCAGAAGGAGATCTATGTCATGGCGGCTAACTACCTGCAGTCCCTGGACTGGCGGAAGGACCCCGAGGTCATGAAGAGCATCATCAGCTTCTACACCAAGGGCCGTGCGCTGGACCTTCTGGCCGGCTTCTACGATGCCTGCGCCCAGGTGCCGCCCCGCTCCCCAGCCCGGGCCCGGGGGTGGGGTGGGGGGGAAGGCAGGGCGGGGCGCTGGTCCCATGCCGGTCCTGATGCTGCCTCCTGCAGGTGGAGGTCGACGAGTACCAGAACTACGACAAGGCACATGGGGCGCTGACCGAGGCCTACAAGTGCCTGTCCAAGGCCAAGGCCAGGAGCCCACTGGACCAGGAGGCCAGGCTGGCGCAGCTGCAGAGCAGGATGACGCTGGTGAAGCGCTTCATGCAGGCGCGCAGGTGCGGCCGTGGGGCTCACAACGCCCGCAGGGTGCCCTCTCCCTTGGAGCTCGCTGCACAGTGGGCACGGCACTGGCAGGCGCACTCTGCAGCCCCAGGCACGGTGTCAGGGCCCGTCTGGTTCCCGCAGAACTGGGCCAGTTCTAGGAAGGTCGCTCCAGAGATAGCCCAAAACTTCTGAGGGGGTCAGGTGTGCTCCGGGAGGCTGTACCTGCAGGGAGCCTGCGGCCCGCTCTGATGCGCAGGGGCTCCAGCCCCTGGTTCCGGCGCGGGCCTGGGGTGGAGGCCCGCTGTTGCCAGACCTGGACATGTCCAGGACCCCAGTTCTTATTTACTGACTGCTCATGCAGCACTTCCGAGACCCTCGTGTGGGCCCTGAGCTCGGCTTCTGACTAAATAGAAGCACTTTCCTTACCTGAGAGCAGGCTCTCCGAAGAGGAGCCCCAGGCTGTTCTGAAGCTGTTTACAGAGCTGGGCTCCTTGGAGGGCACTTCCGGCTCCGTGTGCAGGTTCAGGAACCTCGGGGTGGCAGGAGGGAATGGGCACAGTCCTGGACAGGTGCCCGGACAGACTGGAGGATGGGCCTGCGCGGCTTGCAGGGCCTCCTGGTGCCCCTCACCCACACTCACTGGGAACCGCCGAGCTCCTGGCACCACTGTGCTGGCCTTTCCCCGGGGGGCCCTGCGCGACCACCTCCCGGGTCAGCGCACTCTCTCCAGGCCCTTGGCCTCCGACCCAGGCCCCCCACCCCAGGCAGGGCCAGGTGTGGACAGGCCACTGCCCTCCAGAGTCCAATGAGGCCCTGCGAGCAGCCAGCACGTTTTGTTAAATTACTGAGTTTATGACGTGACTCACCAACAAATTCATGGACCTCATGGGATTGCCTTCACAAAAGCTGCGCCCTCCAGGCCGAAAGCCTGCCCTGACCCCTGACACACAGCCCTCGCGGGGCTGGGGCTCAGGCTGTCCGTGCCCCCAGCAGGACCTACACGGAGGACCCCAAGGGGTCGGTCCGGCAGTGCCAGCTGCTCCTGGAGGAGCCGCACCTGGACAGCGGCGTCCGTGTCGGGGACGTCTATGGCTTCCTGGTGGAGCGCCACGTGCACTCGGGAGACCTGCAGACGGTGAGGCCTGGGCGGGGGCTGTGCCTGCAGGGTGCGGTGGGGCTTGGCTTCCCTGCGGCTCCGTGTCGGTTTTGATTTTTCAGTCTTTTAAAAAAATATTTATTTGGCTGTGCTGGGTCCTAGTTGAGGCATGTTGGATTTGGTTCCCTAACCAGGGGTCGAACCCAGGCCCCCTGCACTGGGAGTGTGGGGTCAGTCGCTGGACCGCCAGGAAAGTCCCTTCCTTTCCTACCTTTCTTATTTTGAAATACTTTAAAAATGGGAAGTTACAAGAATAATAGAACCCCAAGTACCCTTTACCAGATTGATGAGTTTTAAAATATCTTGTCATATTTATTTATTCACTCTATGTTTTAAGATTTATATTTTACACATAAAATGAGTATTTCCTGAGCCATTCAAGAGGCACAGAGTCCTTTCCTGCCCCCCACCCCTCAGTCTGCTTGTACTCGGGGTACCCAGCTCCTAGAGCTCCTGAGGGAATTTGTACAGTAAGATGGATGTCAGGTCCTTAGGTGCCAGATGGAGCGTGTAGGTGGACTTCTGGCCTCAGAGCACTCTTTCTGGAAGGCTCTTGATCATTCAGTTTAATAGAACAGTTCTCAAGCATTTTGATCTTGGGACCCCTTTACATTGGGAAACTTACAACTCAAAGAGCTTTTGTTTATGTGGGTTATGTCTACCAATACTTACCGTATTAGAGAATAATAAATTTGTAAAATATTTGTTAATTTACTTAATCATGAAAAACCCACAATATGGTAACACAGATGACATTTTCGTTTAAAATAACAGCAATTTCCAAAACGAAGACCTTTATGAGAAAAGTAGCTTTGTTGTACATTTTTGCAAGTCTCTTTAATGCCTGATTTCTGCATTCTATGTGGCAAAACAGGTTGTTTGAACTGAAATATGAGACCTGTGATGAAGACCCAGCTCACACCAGCATGCAGGCGAGAAGGGGCGGGCCTTCCCGCACCTCGCCGGGTGTCCGTGGGTCTGTCTCCTCACCACACTCCTCAGGCGGAGACCAGGCCTTGCTTTTCGTACTTGTTAGCTTAGAACCCGTTGGTCTGTCTTGGATCTTGTACACACACGTGATTTTATCACATCACAGTGGTTATTTGGAAAATACTGGTTCACTGGATTGTGCAAACGTGAACACAGTTCATTACACATTGGAGAAATCCGCTGGCCGACGTCACAGGGCCCTCATCTGGAAAGTCCCAGTGCAGGATGGCTCGCCACGGCCTCGATGCAGGCGGGTGCACAGTGTGTCTCACGGTGGTGGTCACGCCCCGTCTGCAGGCCCCCCTCCCCCACGAGCGCCCACACTTCCCCCCCAGTCTCGAGGGGTCTGTCCTCTTATTGGTGAGCATGGCCTGGACAAATCCCCATCGGACCTGTGTGCTGCTGTGTCCTCTCCATCTGTGGGGGCCCCTTGCACCCCCTATCTGGACCCGTTTTGTGTGGGTGTATTGGCCCTGGCACAGCCGATCCCTTTTTCAGAATTTTTCCTGTTTGCACTGGTGCAGCTGCTTTGCTGTTGCTGCAGGTTGACCGAGACCAGGTTGACAGCCCTGCTGTCGCTCCGTCTGCACTTGTGCCCCCGGTGGGTCTGGACCGCCTCTCCTCCCTCTGTCTCGCGTGTGTCTTCTCTCTCTTTGGAGTGTAGTCGCTCCACACTGCTGCGTGGTGCCTGCTGTGCAGCGAAGCACACCAGCCACGCAGACACTCGCATCCCTCCTTTGGGTTCCGCCCCTGCGGCCCCCGCAGCGCACCTCGCTCTCCTGGTCTCCTTACTGTGCGGCTCTCTCCTCTGCCTTCCTGTGTACGAGACGTGTTTACCGCACAGTCCTCAGCTCCCGGCTTAAGTCCTGGTGTTTCTGTTGGTTGAGTCTTCTCTATTGTGGTTCATATTTTCCTGCTGCTTTGCAGGCCTGGTGATTATTTATTGGATTCTAGAGACTGTAACAGAGAAGGCAATGGCACCCCACTCCAGTACTCTTGCCTGGCAAATCCCATGGACAGAGGAGCCTGGTGGGCCGCAGTCCATCGGGTCGTTAGGAGTCAGACATGACTGAGCGACTTCACTTTCACTTTCACTTTCATGCATTGGAGAAGGAAATGGTAACCCACTCCAGTGTTCTTGCCTGGAGAATCCCAGGGACGGGGAGCCTGGTGGGCTGCCGTCTCTGGGGTTGCACAGAGTCGGACACGACTGAAACGACTTAGCAGCAGCAGCAGCAGCAGACACTGTAAATGTTTTAGGTTGTCAAGTGACGATGTCTTTGTCTGTGTGTGTGTGTGTCTGTGTCCCTGTGTGTGTCTATTTTTTTTTTACATTATTTATTTATCTTTGGTCATGCTGGGTCTTCGCTACTGCGCTCAGGCTTTCTGTGGCTGCAGCGAACAGCAGCTACTCCCTGCTAAGGTGCACAGGCTTCTCGTTGCAGAGCACAGGCTCTAGGACACGCAGGCCTCAGGAGTTGCGGCGCGTGGGCACTAGAGCACAGGCTCGATAGATGTGCTGCACGGGCTTAGCTGCCCTGTGGCTCGTGGGGTCTTCCCAGACCAGGGATTGAACCCGTTCACTGGCATGTGCGTTCTCATCCACTGAGCCACGGAAGCCCTGAGTGTGTGTTTAGACATCATTGAGCTTTCTTCTGAGATGAGTGTTACTTGAAAACAGTTTGATCCTTTTGAAACTGTATTTGGGAAAGCTATAATTTATTTTTCATCCAAATATTTTTTTCTGCCGTATTCTTTTCAGCCCATCTACACTGCATGCAATGTCAGGGTCCAGCAGAGGCCAGGACCTGGGCTCCAGGGCTCCCTTGTGCCTCGCGTACCGGCTGCCATGTGGACGCAGTTCTGGTTCTGGTTCTGGCTCTCTCAACCACAGGGTGTGGCTTCTGTGTGCCTCTCACGTTCCCTAGCGCCCGGGACTCGGGCCTCCCCAAGGCAGTGGTTCCAAGCAGAACTCACCCAAGCGTGGGCCCCAGAGCGCCTGTCACGGTTGTTTTCTGGGGCCAGTGTGTCTGTGCAGCCTGTCTTTGCTGGTGGGAGGCTGACCTAAAGCGGGCTCAGCGGAAGCCTCTGTCCTCATCCTTTGGGTCTCCGTACTCTTGTGCAGACAGCAGAGCTCTGCCTGCCACATTTCCCCGTCATGTCCCCAAGGGCTGCACACAGACCTCGCTGCAGCCCAGAGCGCTGCCCAGCCCAGCCCCCGCAGCCAGTGACCCGAGGCCCCTTCCTTTCCCAAGCGCTCACAAGCCCAGCATCGGCCAGTCGTTCCAGAAGTGTTGCCAGCAGGCCATGCCGGCCTCGTGGGGCACGGCCCCAATTCCCAGGGAAGCTGAGCGTCCGCCCAAGGCCCCAGCCTGAGGGTCTGCACTGTGAGCTCAGACTTCCTGGCCGGCTCGCCTGTGTCCTCTCAGCCCTTCCACTTCCAGCTCCGAGCCCTTCTGTTGTTGTGGAGACAGCTCTGAAGTGAACCAGTGTCCCCCTTTTAGGAGAACACAAGCTGGACGGCAGAGATGCTTAGACCTCTGAATCCTCAGTATCAGATCACATTGCAAGCATTTCACCAAATTCTTTGCGGTCTCAAGCTTTGAAGCCTGTGGGATTTTTAAGCTCTTTTATTTACTTATTTGGCTGCACCAGGTGCTCGTTGCAGCACACGGAATCTTTGATGTCCTGACCAGGGATGGAGCCCTGGCCCCTGGCGGGCAGTGTCTCAGCCACTGGTCCACCGGGGGGTCCCCTGAGGGAAACAGTAACTCCAAATTTAAAAAACCTATAAATAGAGACAGGACAGGCCTGCGTGTCTCCTTCCGGGAGGAGGGCAGAGAAACCCTCCCTGCAGCTGGGTGGGGGGAGGGGGTCTCCCCCAGACGCCCCTCCCCCGTCATCACAGCCCCGCCCAGACCCCTAGCCCTCCCGGAGACGCTGCTGCCTTGCCCCTGTGTGCCGCCAAGTCCCCCCCGCCCCGCCCCCTCAAGTCCTTTCCTGCTTCCCACCCTCCCATCCACGTAGCAGCTCCCCAGCACGACCCCTGCAGCTGCCCAACCACCTCCCCCCTTGCTGGGCCAGGCCTCTCACCGCAGTGCCCACCAGCCTGGCCTGGGCCTCCTGTGCTCTGCACTGTGCGCCCCAGCACGGCTACTGGCCCACAGCCGGCACTCGGCAGACACGAGGGCCGGCCCTTGGTGCCCAACACCACCTCCCCATCACTGGGGAGTCTGGGCACCTATACGCTGCACCCCTCGTCCCTCCAAATAGCCCAGCTTATCTCACAATCTTTGTTTATCTCTCTCAATTACATCTGAGATGACTGCTCTAGAATTGTATCATCTGTAAGAAATACTTAGATGTGACCATCATTTCCTCATATAGTCAGAGTTCCTGGAAACTTTGTTCACATCCTGAATTGATTCTTTTTTTTTTCCTGAATTGATTCTTAGTGAATCCACACAAGCCACGTGAGGCCCCTCATGCTTGCGTGTGACCCTCCCTGCGGGGGCGCAGGTGGAGCGGGTATAAGCATGTTCATCCTGCCTCAGACACCCCCCCGAGCTCCTCGGTGGCCCCCATCGCCCCCAGATTCCCACTTGGCAGAACCAGAAGAGGCCCCATAGGAAACACCAGCCCCCAGCCAAGGACCACACACACACACACACACACACACACACACACACACGAGACTCCCTAACCACAGGGCCGACTGACTGCACTAGACTGGACGCCTGGTCAAAATACACAAGAGAAACCTTTTAAATTTATTTGGCTGCACCAGCACGCACCATGGCTCGCAGACCCTCGGTGTGGCTTACGGCTCCGTAGTTGTGGCACGAGAGCAAGACAAACTGTGTGTGTGTAAATTATGCTGCCCACCACCCCAGTGAAGCGTGTGAACCCTTTCCCAGGGTCCCCCTGTGAGCGTCCAGGGCGGCCCACCCTCCAGGGCCATGGCCCCAGACACAAGATCCTGCTGTCGGGCTGCCCACAGGACTCCTCCCAGGGAAAGTCACAGCACTGGCCCCAGAGCCCCGGCCGCCTCCACGCTTGGGAAGGTCACAGGGTCACCGGAGCCCCATCCTCCGCTGCCCACTCTGACCGTGGCTGGGCCTTCGTTCTGTGCACTGACTGTCTTGGCTGCCCTGTGTCCCCAGGCCTACAGGTACCTGGAGGAGATGCGGCAGCGGCTGCCCTCCGCCAACGTGTCCTACTACGTGAGCCAGCACACCGTGGACGCCGTGCACCAGGGCCTCGGGCTCCCTCTGACCTGCGCGGCGCCGAAGCGCGCGCGGCACAGCAGCATGGAGGAGCACAAGGAGGCGGACGAGGAGGTGGCCGAGGAGGTGGAAAGTGGGCCCTGAGCTGCAGCCGGGCTCTGGGACCTGCCCGGGACCCGCCCACCGCGGCCAGAGGGGAGCCCGACTTCCCTGTTGAGCTCAGTGCCCGAGACCATAGGCAGAGCTGCAGGAAGACATGCTGGCCTGTCTGGTGGGGGTGGCGGGGTGTCTCTAAGCCACCCCTCCGAGTCCCTGGCTCCTGCTGAGGTTTGTTTTAGCCCTTTTGCAGTAAAGGGAGTAGGTTTTTCCCCATGACGTTCCCCCTGAGTACAGGGTGTAAGAAAGAGGTGTCTCCTGGCACCCACACGGGTTGCCTGGCAGCACGTCTGGCCAGTTCCTGCAGCACAGCCCGTCCTGACCACAGGCTGACAGCAGCTGGCACTGGCTGCAGCTGGAGGCTCTGTCCCTCCAGGCTGCGCCCCTTCCGTCACCAGCTCCCACTGTGAGGGGCTGTCAGGGGCTGCCTCACCCTCTCGCACCCTCAGCCCCGCGTCTCCTTGCTGAAATCCTCCAAATAAAGCCTATTTTCTCAAGGACCCATGTCCCCTTCGTGGCCCCATTTTCGCGTCTCTCTGTCTGGGCACCAGGGTCCCTGCTGGAGACAGAACCATCTACCCCTCTCTCGTGCTTCCTTCCGGGGTTCTCAACGCCCCAGTCTGCAGTCTGCATGGGGGCCAGGCTGAGCCGCAGCTCCCCGCTCTTGCCCAGCAGCAATCCTGGAGCCCGAGTCCCAGAGCCGCAGCGGCCACGTCCCAGTGCCAGGCCGTGGAGGACAGCGCCCAAGGCCCTGGTGGACATCTGAGCCGAGCCGCAGGCACTCCAGCCTGCAATAGGCGCCCTGCTCATCCAGCAACGTGCCTCCTGGGCTCAAGGGTCAGGGGTCGGGGCCTAAGGAGAGGGGAGCGGGAGGAGCCTGTTACGGAGCTTCTCCAGCAGCAGCAGCGCCTTCACCGCCAGCAGCCGGCAGTCCTCGTCCGCGTCCTGCTCCGCCACGTCTGTGAAGACGGAAAGGAACACGCCACAGTGTCAGGGCACCAGGCCCAGCCTGTGCGTCACCTGCTGGAAGCGGCCCAGACGCGGGGCACCTGGGCTGGGAGCCCGGCCCAGGAGGCGCCTCAGCCACTGCGTGACGACGGCTGGAAAACCAGCAGAGACCTGACAGGCTGGCTGCAGGGGCTGGTGGCCTCGTGGGGGCAGGTGGGCAGAGAAAGGCCATCATCAGAACCCCCTAAGTCGCGAGCCTCGCGGGTGTACACGGGCACAGCGTGCTGAGGGCTGTGGCTCAAGTGCCCACAGGCAGAGGTCACACTGACCACAGGGGAATTTTTAAAAAGAACGTATGACCCGGGGGCAGGGGCTAGGACACTGGTAACCTCACGGAGGGCGAACCCGTCCACCCTAGATACAGGCACTGCCCCAACGTTCCCCACAGGGTGCCCTGAAGTGACCGATGGCACCGTGTCCCCGCCACCGAGCTGACGGCCCCTGGGCTGTGTCTACCCCCTCAGCCTCACCACCTCAGCCCTGGCCCGGCGCCCACCTGCCAGCCAGGACCGGGCCTCCAGAAGCTCGTCCGGCAGGTCTGCCAGCAGCCACTCGGCTGGCACGCTGAGAAGGACGGAAGAGACGGCGGACAGCAGGCCCCGGCGCACGTAGCTGCCAAGAAGACGGAGGCTGGGTTGGAGGAGACGCTGCGCGGTGCTGTCCACCCCAGCCCAGCCCGCCTGCCGCTGTCCAAGTCCCACAGGATCCGAGACCCCCCCACCCGACTGCCCTCAGCCCTGCAGCCACTCACGCGTCCCCGTGGAAACGAAGAGCCCACACAAACTCCAGCAGGGCCTTGCCCATGGGCACAGCCACCTGCAACAGGCACGCCAGTGGGCAGGGGTCCAGGCGCCAGCAGCCCCCACCGCAGGGCCCATGAGGCCCAGCACGCCCGCCCCGAGGCAAGGCCAGCAGGGCCAGGAGGCCGGGGTGGGCTCCCCGGGGGCGGGTCAGGTGCTCACCGCCGTGTTGACGGCCAGATACATCAGGGCCCCTAAGGTGTGGGCCAGTCTCCCGAGAACCAGCTGGTCATCTCCCAAAAGGTCAAAGGTCACCACAGGCCTACAACACAGAACCCAGCAATGATGCCAGCCAGGCGCTCAGGGCTGGCTCCCCGACCTCCTGGGCCACGGAGGGACCCCAGGCCTTGTCGGCCCTCCTCACCTCCTCATCCACGTACTGCCCAGAGCCGTGAGGGGGAGGCAGTGGACAGACGCCCCGTCACTCTGCAGGGCCGCCTGGTCAAGCCCAGCCTGGGGCAGGGAGCCAGGACAAGGAGGCACATGGGGGCGGCTGTGTTGAGACACCATGGAGGCTCTGGCCCAGCCCGGCCGTGAGCCCAGCGTCTGTGACAGATGCCCTGACGCCCTATCGTCACTTACGCTACGTACAACCACAGCCAAGATCCTGACCCCGCTGAGCCCACCTCAGCCCCCAGCCTGGGAGTGTCCAGGGCTCCTGTTCCCCAAACCATGGGCTCTAGAAAACGCCCTCACCTGTCGAAACGCTGAAGGAGGGGGAAGAAGAAGTATCCAGCCACTGCGTTGAATTCGTTGGGGCCAGCAGCTGCTGCCCGCCCCGTGGAGCCCTGCTAAACACACGCGCACTCAAGGCCCTGTGGACCCACGGGGACCCTTGGGAGGGCTGGGCACCCTCCACCCCGGTGAGGACGAGAATGTCTCCAGACATGGCCCCATGTCGCACCCAGCGGCTGATAGCTGCTGCTGAGCCTTGGGGCTGTTCTCCCAGCCTTACAGCCCCTTCAGCCCGATGCCCTGCGGCCCTCGTCCACCACCGAAACCCTCCCTCCCCTTCCCGGGGCACAAGTGGGCACCGCGCCCGCGGGGCAGAGGTCCCGCCCGGGAGGCCACGCCGGGGGCCTGCTGACCTTGCAGAACCGCCGGGTCTTGCGTCTGACGCGCTCCTCCACCACCGCCTTCCAGGCCGGGACCGCGGCCCCACTGGGCTGGGAGCCGGGCCCCGGGGAGCCCCGTTGGGCAGCCCTCCCGAGGCGCCCAGGCCGGGACAGCTCCTGGGCGGCCAGGGCCAGGACCTAGAGGAGAGGAGACTGGGGCAGCCGCCGTCCTGCTGGGGAAGGACGACGATTTCCAAATTCAAGGTGGGGTGGGGCCGCGGAGGGCCCAGCGGTCCCCGAGTGGAGGTACCGGGAGTCCCGTGGCAAGTCTGACCCCACAGGCGCGCTTCGCTTTGTGGGGGGCAGGTGGGCGCTCCCTGCTGAGGAGCCCACACCCCGGTCACTTCTCCCAAAGCCCACCCAGTCCCGCCATCCCTGTCTCGTGGACAAAGGGAAAGCGCCACCATCCCCGGCACCCGCAGAGCCTCCCCGTCCTCACAGACGGAGCCCTGCCCCGGGGAACATGGACTCCCTGCCCCTCCCGCCCGTCCGTTTTCTAAGTCAGGTCATTTGCTGTCTGTCCTTTGGTGTCTGGCTTACTTCACTGAGCATCATGTCAGAATTTTCTTCCTGTTTAAGGCCAAGTCATGCTCCACTGGGTGAACATACCCCATTTTGCTTATCATAAAACTGAATTTACGCCGTGTGCATCACAACTCAGTGAAGCCGTTATTTAACACAGGACGCAGCCCCCGAGGCCGTGCCCTGTCAAGAAAGCACCGGACAGGCGCTGGTCCCAGCCTCTCACGCCAGGGACAAGGGGCCGGGGAGGCCTCTGGTCCCTCCACGAAGATTCTGGCAAACGCCTGCCCCGTCACCTCCATGCCCGCCAGTGCCGCTCTGATGGGGGAGGGCAAGGCCTGGGCACTCACGTCCAGAATGTCCATGCGCTGCCGGAGGCTGTAGTTGAGGGCGTAGAACTGCACGGCCAGGTACTCTGCCACCTAGGCAGGGCGGGCGAGAGGCGGCTGAGGGCCATGACCCCGGAGGGGGCCTCTGCACAGCCCCCGCAGAGGGCACGACCCAGGCTCCATACAGAGCGGGGACTCACCCGTGCCGGGTCTGTGACTGTGACGGCCACCAGAGCCCTCTGGCGCAGCCTCTCAAACCCTGCCACGGCTGTCTTCTCCTCCAGGTGCAGCAGCACCTTGGCCAGCTCCAGGCTCACCTGTCCACGGGGTCAAGGGTCAAGGTGCACACCGGAAGCGGTCCCGCCCCCGCCCCTGCCCTCAGGGAGGCCAGGGCGCTCCGCTTGCTCACCTCCCGGGTGGCAGCCGGGCTCTTGAGGACTAGCCCTTCCAGGGCCCGCAGGGCCTCCTCCCAGCGCTCCCAGTCTTCAGATGCGGTCAGAGCTGCAGAGAGGACCCCACGGCCCAAGTGAGGCGGGGTGGGTGGGCAGGCTGGGCAGGGGGCGGGGGACCCGGGACGCAGAGGACGCACCTTCCAGGCAGTCCCGCACGTACGCGGGCGTCTTGCTGCCCCTCTGCTCCCCATCCCCTGACATGTCATAGGGGACAAGCTCGTCATCACTGAGGAAGAACACAGACACTCAGTCCCACCGGTCCTGGGCCCCTCAGAGCCTGCGGGCTGATTTCCCCATGGGAGGAGGACTCGAGGGACAGAGGGAGCCAGTGCCGCGGGGCCCACATCCCGCCACAGCCCTCACGCCCTCCCTTGTGGGGCCACCCCTACCTGTCCAGCTCAGAGTCAGAGCCCTCCCACCCAGCCTGGGGGCCGCCACTGTCCACCGTCTCTTGGTCAGGAGACTCCCCACTGACGGGAGCCACAGGCGGGCTTTGGAAACAAAAAAGGAAGCCTCAGGGCTGCCCTGCAAGACTCCTCCCAGAACCCGGCCTCCTGGGGAACGCTCGCTCCGCCCCTGCCTGCATCTCAGCTTCTGTCTCAGCCAGGACAAGTCAGGAGTAGCAGGTGGGAAGGAGCCGCCCCCCAGGCCCACCATGCCCAGAGCTCCAAGTGGGACCCTCACCCCGCCTCCGAAGGGCCGTCAGCCGCGGGCCGGGGCACGGCCAAGGCCAGCATCTCTCGGGTCAGTTCATCCTCTTCGTACTATAACGGAAATGAGCTGGAGTCGGCGGGACGGGTCCAGCGGGGCAGCGCCGTGGGGACCCCCTGAAGCCCCCATCACAGCTCGAGGGCTGCATAGCCGGCCAGCCAGCCGCCCCTCAAGAGCAACTACGTCTCCCTCCGCAGAGGGTGGCACCGGGGGCTGGGGGGTCTAGGCGTCCCCAGGGACGGGGCAGATGCGGCCCCGTCTCCGAGGACATCCCAGAGGGCTCGGCGGATGGAAGGGCCTGAGAGTTCTGTCCTGAGTCCCCTGGGAGCTCGTGCTCCCGCATCAGCATGGGGGCTGTGCCTCCACCCCTCCCAGCTGTGCAGACACCTGGGGACACAGAGGCTCCGCAGCCTGGACCCCAGTGGGTGGGCAGAGCGACTGGGGCGAGAGTGACGGCGGCTCTGGGAGGGCCCTCGCTCACCTGGAACTTCAGGGGAGGCCCCTCGGGGTGCAGCCGGGCGCTGGCCACCTCGGCCACAATCATGCCCAGGCGGCGCACGGGCGGCAGGCTGCTGTCCAGGCGGCTCTTCACTCCCTCCATCAGGCTGGCCAGCAGCTCTGGAAGCACCGAGCCACACGGGCTGAGCTGGGGGAGGGTGGGGAGGTGCCGGGGTGGGGGATGGGGTGCCCCACTGCTCACTGCTCACTGCTCACCGTCCCGGCTGGCCCGGAGCTCCGCCTCCCCCAGGTGCGTCAGGCAGATGAGTAAGGCCTTGTTGACATAGCGCTGCTGCTCCAGGGGTGTGTGGCGGATGGCACTGCTGCTGCCCCACGTCTCCAGGAGCTCCTTCAGCGCCTGGCAGGTGGCGGGTCTAGTGTGTCAGTCACCCCACCCCCTCCTCACAGTGTCCCCACCAGCCCCCAGGAGGCTCCGGCCAGCGCCCTCCACCCCCAGCAGGAACACTCTCTCTGGGGGTCAGGGGTCCCTTACCTGCACGAGGAGCGGGCGCCGCTGGCTATCCATGGCCAAGTACCCCAGCAGGCTCTGCAGCATGGGCATCTGCGACACAGCCGGGCTCCCATCACCGTCTGCAGACAGACACCACCCAGCCGGCCAGGGAGCCCGGGGGCAGGAGGGTCCAGGGAGCCAAGCACAGTTCCCGCCCCACTGGCACCCTCACCGAGCAGCTGTACTGCAGGAACAGCAGCTTCTGTGTCATCACAAACTGGGCCTTCTTGCTCTTTGTCACCAGGTTCCCCAGCAGCCGCGAGAGGACCTCCGGCCTGTGAGGCGTGGCAGGGTGAGAGGGAAAAGCAGGACTCTGAATTCCCCGGATCCGTGCTGACCACTGGGAGGCCAGGGAGGTACCCCAGCCTCCAGTCAGTGCTGACCCTCCCTCCTCCCAGTAACTGTGGAGACTAGGGAGCCCAGTGCTGGACACAGAGGACATCGCTCCCCGCCCCAACGGGTCCAGGTGAAATGCTCCATCCATGCAGGGCAGCCAGCTTTCTCTGGGCAGGGCCAGGCACACAGCCCACTGGGCTCTGTAGCCGCCGCAGCTGGGAGCAGCCATGGCAGGTAGGTCCACAACTGAGCATGGCTGTGTGCCGATAAAACTTCATTCGTAAAAGCACAGGGTGAGCCGCAAAGGCTGTAGTTTGCAGACCCTGATCTAGACTAAGAGACCCCTGTTTCCTTCAAGTGAGAGACCAGCACTCTCTCCCATGGCTTTCGTGAGAGCCCCGGGCATGGCCACCAGGCGGGATGGAGCCGCGTGCCCAGCACCCTCCTGTAGGACTTAAGTTTTCTGAGCACAGGGACCTTCCGGTGCAGAGAAGACAGAAGTGCAGACGGGGGGGGCCTGACTTGGCCACCAGGAGTGAGGAGGGATAGGCATTTGCAGGACCGAATTCCAAGCAAGGACCAGTCACCAGATGGAGGGGCCCCCACCAGGTGCCATGGCACTGACCACACAGAGACGGGAAGGCCAGGCACCCTCTGGATCCCCGCCACCCGCCCTCCTGGGAGAGGAGCATCTTCAGTAGGAAGATGCCTCGCTTCTTACCCTGGGGCGGCCTCCACGAGCCCCTTCAGCACGGCTTCCATGGCCCGGTCGGGCACACACTCCACCAGGCGCCAGCAGACCCGCTGCCAGAGGCAGTTGCCCTGGGTAAGCACTGTCAGCCGGGGCACCAGCACGCCCAGGATCTCCTCTGAGGGGAAGAAAAGGGGGCCCTGAGCCCGGGGGCCACAGGGAGTCCAGCCAAGCCCCACCCAGCAGGGCCAGGCCCAGGCGGGGGCACCGCCCCTCCCAGGACACATCGAAGCCTCTCCTACGGCAGGGACACTCACTCTGTCTCCCATGGACGCAGGCTTTGCCCAGGACCTGAGACAGAAAGGAGACGGAGCAGTCCAAGCCACCTGGGATGAAGAAGGAAGCAGTGAGGCCACCACCTGTGTGCACCCGGCCTTGCAGGGACAGACCTGACTCCTGGCAGGGGGACCCCGTGTTGTAAAAACGCCAACATGTTCAGTCTAACCCCAACCCCACCAGCATTGTTTCCAACTCAAAGAGCCAATGAAAACATCAAAAAGCATCATGTTCACTTGCTTCATCGTCACGGTGATCCCACAAAGCAGGGACCATGTGGGGCGCTGGGAGAGGCCACAGCTGCCCCCTAAGAACCGCTTGGTCGGACCAAGCAGGAAACAGACAGCCCCCCGCATGACGGGAACACGGCATCTGCGATCTACAGACGGGCGTCCGGGATCCGGGCGGGAGTGAATTCAATCCGGCCACACGGCGCGGGGGGCGGGAACGAGACGTGTTCCAGACGCGTCAGCCCCAAGGACCCAACACTCAGGTCCATTCCTCTCAACAGACCCGTGAGGACCAGGGGCTGCTGCTTTGAACACCAGGTCAGCTGTGGACACAAGTCCGGGATCGCAGCTCACGCCAGAGGGAAAGTCAGACAGCAGGACAGGGGCCACTCTAAGCACTTTTGAGGTCAAGCTGGTGGCTGTGATACTAAACAGGGTGAGATGGTGATCGGGAAGTGGCCCAGAAAAGCAGCACCCGAGGCCAGAGCCGCTCCAGAGCTGTGAGGGGGCGTGGCGGAGCTGAAGGGGCGGGGGCGGAGCTGGGAGTGGGCGGGGCATAGGTGAGGTGGGTGGGGCGGAGCTGGGAAGGGGCGGGGTGAGCTGCTGGGAGGTCCTGAGCGAGGCTTAAGGTAATAGCATCACTCAGCTGCTCAGTTCAGACAAGATGGGAGGGGTAGGTGAGGGTCTCGGTCCAGGCCTGGGGCAGCGCAGGGGCCAGGCCACAGGGAAGGAGGGCCTCACTGTGGGGAGGGCCAATGCCCACCCCAACTCAGGCTGCTACGACCCCAGCTTCTACTGGCTCCCAGACCACAGGACCACACTGGTGGGGAAGCCAGGCTCCTGCTGCTCCAGAGAGAGTGGGAGGGACACTGCCCTCATTGCCCTGGGCACAGGACGCTCCCTCAGAGTTGGCCCCCAGCACTGCCCCCACCCGCCAGAGAACCGAGGTCCTCTACCCGCAACGACAGGGACACAGGCACCTCGGCCGGCAGCCACCTCAGATGGACCCTCTTCACACCACAGCTCTTTAGTTTCCAGACCTCAGACGTTCCCTAATTCTGAGTGGGGGGGCCGGACACACAAGCAAGGACTTCAGGGCCAGTTCCATCTCCAAGGCAAGCCGAGCCAGGCTGAAACTTCACAGGTGGGTTGCTGAGGCCCCAGACGGACCATAACATCCAACCTGCCCGTGGCACTGCCCAGAGGTGGAAGAGTCCCTGGAAGCTGGAGAGGGCGGGCATGATGGAGTGGACGCCGGGCTGGGGAGGCTGTCAGAAGAGGGGCCCTCACCTCGGAGAGAGTCCACCACTGCCTGCAGCACCCGCAGGACCTCCTCGCCCAGCAGAGGGAAGTAGTTCTGAGGGAAGAAGGCAGCCAGCGTCTCCCGCTGCAGACGGTTGCCCAGGTGATCGGGCAGGCCCACCACCCGGGTGAGAAGGGCCTCCTGGAGCAGGCGGGAGGCCGGCCCCGCCTGCTGCCCACACTGCCCCTCCATCACAGCGGCCATCCTGCCTGCACTCAGGAACCTGGCCAGCAACCGCGCCATCTTCATCAGACGGAAGCTGGGGCTGAACCAAGAGCAGGTGTGAGCAGCCTCGCTTCCTGAGCACTCTCCACACTTTGGGATCCCTGGACACGCCCCCTCCCATCCCGCCGCAAGGAGTCAGGGTAACCGGCATCCCCGCAGGGTGCTTGATGCCCAGGGAGGGGTCTTGCTGGGGTGCCTCACGCCGAGTTGGGAGCCACAGAGTGAAGGAAAGGGCTCCCCCCACCCAAGGATGGCCACACCCCACTGCCTGCTTAGACCACTTAAGCCCGGAGCCACCCCACAGGCCCGCCTGGCCACCCGGGTACACCCACTCCTGCAGTCCCTTCACCCACATGGCAGGACAGAGGGCCTGTCCATTGCAGAGATTAACGAAACCCTCTTTTAGTTCAGTGTTCTGACATGCACTGCTTTTACTTTCTCACTTCTCAGGATGCTGAATTCTCATGTAATTTGGAGAACCCACTGGCTCGAAATCCTCCAGATGTTACAAGTGACCCCATAATCAGACCCAGCCTCACTCACCTGGCAGCACCCTCAATGGACTCCATCAGCACCAGGAAGGCTTGGTCAGCTGGGCCCTCCAGGAAGAAGCTGGCCCACAGCTCCTCCAACTGGCCATCAGGCAGCAGGTCCAGCCAGTCGGGGTTCAGCTTGCCGACCAGACATCTGAGAATGGTGGAAAAGTGGGTCCTGCTAAACTCCTCCTGCTCCTCAGGGGGGGCTTGGGTCTCTGTTTCACCAAGGTACCGCCTCAGGGACTGCAGCGTGGAGATGATGTGGCCCCCATCCTCAGATGAAGAAAGGATGTGAACAGCCTCCTGGACTGCCAGGCGGACAGCAGAGGCCACAGGATCCATCCTGGGGTTCACAGGAAAGGTGTGTGAGAAGTCCCAGGGGCCATCATCGTCCACGTGGGACTCAGTCTCGGATAAGGAAGCGTTTTTCACACACTCTCAGGAAGCCCACCCTCAGGCCCCCCTGCTGGCACCCAGCAGTATCCTCCCCTCCCTTCAGCAGCTGTGGCTTTCTCCACCAAGAGCCATTTCTTGGTCTGAGGCTCTGAAGTAGGGTACCCACGCCCCGGGAACCCGTGTCTGGGGACTCCTTTATATGTCACAACTGGGGGCTGCTACTTTTTTGCCCCTAGTGCGTGGTGGAAGCCAGGGACGCTGGTAAACATCCCACATGTGGGGCGCAGGATAGCCCACAACAGGGAAGAATCCACACCCAGAGGTCAACGGTGCTGAGGCCGGGAGGCCCACCTGGGGTTCACCCTGCCAAGCCCCCTCCCTGCCCAGAAGCCATCAGTAGCACTACTGGTAGTGACGGTAGGGTCGGGCGCCCCTGCAGCACGAGCGCCATGAAGTCGGCACCTGTCTGACACCAGTGCACCCAGACACTAGATCGGGACCCAAGGAGTGTCCCCCCGAGCCTGGGCCTCCCTGCTCGGCCCGGCCCACGCGGGCTCCCGCTCGCGGCGTGCAGAGCCGCCAGCGATCGCCCGGCTCGGCGCCCGCGCCCCGGCGCGCGCCCTGAGCCCACCTAGTGGCGCAGCGGACAGGGACCACGTGGGACCGGCGGGGTCCTCGGGGAGCCGGACGGGGCGTCGGGACGCGCGGGGGTCTCGGGGCAGAAGGGGCGTCAAGAAGGACCGGGATCGCCGGGAGGGGCGCACCCTCGGGCCCACCGAGTTGCAGTGGTGTGCCGCGGCCCCGCTCGCTCCGCCAATGCCCACCGTTCGCCGATTCGCCACGGCCCTCGAGGCCCGCTCAGCGCTCGGTTCGAGGCCCAGCTCACGTGGCACACAGCAAGGACTCTCGGGGCCTAAAGAGATGGCACTAAATATCTGAGCTCGGGGCGCGGGTTCCCGCAGGTTGCCCGTAACGAATCTGCCGCCAATCTGCTAGCCGGAAGAGGCGCAGGACGAGCGGCCGCATCTGCGCCTGCGCGGGCGCGGGGGCGGGGCGTGTCCGAGTGGGCGGGGCTTCTGGTGGGCGGGGCGGTTTTCTCTGGGTTGAGCCGCACGTGGCTCGGAAGGACAGTAGCTGCTTCGCGCCTGCGGGCGTTGATTCTGCCGCTGAGTGCGTCTTCCCGGGGTGACCTCCTCCCTCCCTCCCTTCACCCGAGAGCTCCGTTTCTCTCCTGAGCCCACACGTTCTCGCCCCCACAAGCTCCTACTGAGCCCCGACCTCGTGTGCGGCCTTGCCGCCCGCCCTGAGGCAGGGCCCGGACTAGGAAGCAGTCGCAACGAGGGTGCTATCCTGAGGCAGGGGCGGCAATATTCAGCACGGTAGCCACCAGCCGCCGGGCCAGTTCCTTGGTCGCGCTGTCCATGTGTCAAGGGCTAGATGCACAGCACAGATACAGGACCTTCTGTCTTCCAGAACGTCCTATGGTGACTTGGGGAGCGGCCCGGGAAGTCCTCCCAAGATCTTCAGCCCAAGGGGTGTTGAGGGGAAACCTGGGAAACAGTTATAAATTCAACACACATTAACTGAATGCCTGCTGCGCCAGCAGGCACTCTTGCAGGGCAGAGACTGAAGCAAAATTTGTGTTCACACGTCAAGGAGACAATAAAGTACACGTACAATAGTTGTTCAGCCGCTAAGTCGTGTCTGACTCTTTGTGACCCCATGGACTGCAGCACGCCAGGCTCCCCTGTCCTTCACTATCTCCCAGAGTTTGCTCAGATTCATGTCCATAGAGTCGATGATGGCAAACAACCATCTCATCCTCTGCTGCCCTCTTCTCCTTTTCCTTTCAATCTTTCCCACCATCAGGGTCTTTTCCAATGAGTCAGTTCTTTGCATCAAGTGGCCAAAGTATTGCAGTTCCAGCTTCTGCATCAGTTCTTCTAATGAATATTGACTGGTTTGATCTCCTTGCAGTCCAAGGGACTCTCAAGAGTCTTCTCCAACACCACACTTTAAAAGCATCAATTCTTCAGTGCTCAGCTTTCTTAATAGCCTAACTCTCACATCCATACATGACTACCATAGCTTTGACTACAACGACCTTTGTCGGCAAAGTAATGTCTCTGCTTTTTAATATGCTGTCTAGGTTGGTCATGGCTTTTCTTCCAAGGAGCAAGCGTCTTTTAATTTCATGGCTGCAGTCACCATCTGCAGTGATTTTGGAGCCCAAGAAAATAAAGTCTCTCACTTTTTCCATTGTTTCCCCATCTATTTGCCATGAAGTGATGAGACCGGATGCCATGATCTTAGTTTTCTGAATGTTGAGTTTTTGTTTTTTTCTGAGTCTAGATCAAATATTTTTAAATTAATTTACTTTTTTAATTGAAGGATAATTGCTTTAAAGAATTATGTTGTTTTCTGTCAAACCTCAGTATGAATCAGCCATAGGTATACATATACTCCCTGCCTTTCGAACCTCCCTCCCCATCCCACCTCTCTAGGTTGGTACAGAGCCCCTGTTTGAGTTTTCTGAGCCATAGAGCAAATTCCCATGGGCTATCATGGAACAACAGACTGGTCCAAATAGGAAAAGGAGTACGTCAAGGCTGTATATTATCACCCTGCTTATTTAACTTATATGCAGAGTACATCATGAGAAACGGTGGGCTGGAAGAGGCACAAGCTGGAATCAAGATTGCTGGGAGAAATATCAATAACCTCAGATATACAGATGACACCACCCTTATGGCAGAAAGTGAAGAGGAACTAAAAAGCCTCTTGATGAAAGTGAAAGTGGAGAGTGAAAAAGTTGGCTTAAAGCTCAACATTCAGAAAACGAAGATCATGGCATCTGGTCCCATCACTTCATGGGAAATAGATGGGGAAACAGTGGAAACAGTGTCAGACTTTATTTTTTTGGGCTCCAAAAATCACTGCAGATGGTGACTGCAGCCATGAAATTAGAAGACGCTTACTCCTTGGAAGGAAAGTTATGACCAACCTAGATAGCATATTGAAAAGCAGAGACATTACTTTGCCAACAAAGGTCCGTCTGGTCAAGGCTATGGTTTTTCCTGTGGTCATGTATGGATGTGAGAGTTGGACTGTGAAGAAGGCTGAGTGCCGAAGAATTGATGCTTTTGAACTGTGGTGTTGGAGAAGACTCTTGAGAGTCCCTTGGACTGCAAGGAGATCCAGCCAGTCCATTCTGAGGGAGATCAGCCCTGGGATTTCTTTGGAATGAATGATGCTAAAGCTGAAACTCCAGTACTTTGGCCACCTCATGCGAAGAGTTGACTCATTGGAAAAGACTCTGATGCTGGAGGGATTGGGGGCAGGAGGAGAAGGGGACGACAGAGGATGAGATGGCTGGATGGCATCACTGACTCGATGGACGTGAGTCTGAGTGAACTCCGGGAGTTGGTGATGGACAGGGAGGCCTGGCGTGCTGCAACTCATGGGGTCGCAAAGAGTTGGACACGACTAAGCAACTGAACTGAACTGAACATAAGTTTCCATGTTACTCTTTCCATACATGAATGTTGAGGTTTGTTTTTTTTTTTTTTTTAAAGACATTTATTCAGCATCATGATCAGACTATTACATTTAGCAATCAACAGCATGGGTGCAAAAAAAAAAAATCTACATTAAAACCCTTTGTTGGAATGCTTTACACTTTCCATAGAACAGAAACTAAAATAACCTGTTATACAATTAGTCACAAGTACAGTCCTCGAGTTTTTTGCCCATACACATAAGTATTGTCTAAAACATGTCTTCTTTGTAGCAGCTAGGCCCTGCCACCACTGTGCTTGGCTGAGTTCACAAATCTGTTGTAACCTGTAGCTTCCCTGTCGCTTCTCTGGCGCTCCTCTCCTGCTAAGCTTTGTTTCCTGGCAGTAATTAAAACCTTCTGCCACTGCCATAGCTACTGCTGCTGCTGGAGCCACCATAGCCACCTTGGTTTCGTGGTTTGGCAAAGTATTGGCCTCCACCACCACAGGGGCCAGAACTTCTGCCTCCAAAGTTTCCTCCTTTCATGGGTCCGAAATTTGAAGATTGATTGTTGTAATTGCCAAAATCATTGTAGCTTCCGCCACCTCCAAAATTGCTTCCGTCATTACCAAATCCGTTATATCCATCCCCACTGCCACCATATCCGCCACCACGGCTGCCACCAAAGCCACCTCGACCACTGAAGTTTCCTCCATGACCAAAGTTGCCATTCCCACCAAAAACCCTCCACGACCGCCACCAAAGTTTCCAGAACCACTTCGACCTCTCTGGCTGGATGAAGCACTAGCCATCTCTTGCTTAGACAGGGCTTTTCTCACTTCACAGTTGTGGCCATTCCCAGTGTGGTATTTCTGAATGACAATCTTGTCTACGGAGTCATGGTCATCAAAGGTTACAAAAGCAAAGCCTCTCTTTTTGCCACTGCCTCGGTCAGTCATGATTTCAATTACTTCAATTTTCCTGTACTGTTCAAAATAATCTCTCAGTGATGTTCCTCAGTGTCTTCTTTAATGCCACCAACAAAAATCTTTTTCACAGTTAAGTGGGCACCCGGTCTTTGAGAATCTTCTCCTGAGACGGCCCTCTTTGGTTCCACAACTCTTCCGTCCACCTTGTGTGGCCTTGCATTCATGGCCGCATCCACCTCCTCCACCGTGGCGTATGTGACAAGCCCGAAGCCTCTGGAGCGCTTGGTGTTTGGATCCCTCGTTAGCACACAGTCTGTGAGCGTTCCCCATTGCTCAAAATGGCTCCTCAGACTCTCATCGGTTGTTTCAAAGCTCAATCCTCCGATGAAGAGCTTCCGCAGCTGTTCGGGCTCTTTGGGAGACTCTGATTTAGACATGATGGCAGTGGAGGCAGGGAAGACTTCAACGATGCTTTCTCGGCGGCGTCCACGGGCAGAAAAAAGCGAATGTTGAGTTTTAAGCCAACTTTTTCACTTTGCTCTTACACTTTCATCAAGAGGGGTCCACCCAGGGTGCAATTAGGAGAGTGTACAGTAGAGGGCAACCGCGGATGCAGAAAGCCCAAAGAGGCAGCCGGTAGGAGAACAGCCAGGGGTCAGGTGATGAAAAGGGGCTCACCTCGGGGAGACCAGATGGGTTGGATGTGGGTGCGCCTCGCAGGCGGCTTCTGGACTACAGCTCTCACTTCTGGCTCCTACAGCTGCTTCCTTCTCCCTCTATCCCCATGTTTTTCTGAATCCTGTCACTCAGTAATGTCTCAAGAGACTGGGCACAGAGGATACATTTCTTAACCCTTTGCATATCTGAAAAAATGACTTTATTCTTTGCTCCAGGTGGATTCACATTTGAGCTATTAATAGATACACAATTCATCAGTATTATTCTCTAACCATCTGGGCTAAGTGGCCACTCCAACTGCTGTTTTGTCCAAGATTTATTTACATTCCGTGATGCTGCTCAGGCTTTTTCTAGCTGCCTCGAGCAGGGGCTACTCTGTTGCACTGTGCAGGCTCCTCTCATTGCGGAGCACAGGCCCTGGGTGGGCTGGTTTCAGTAGTTGCACCTCTCGGGCTCTAGAGTCCTGGCTCAGTAGTTGCTCGGGGCATGTGGGATCTTCCCGGACCAGGGATCGAATGATGTCCCTTGAATTGCGAGATGGATTCTTAACCACTGGACCACCAGGGAAGCTGTGCTCAGTTTTAAATGAAAATCATTTCATTCAGAGTCATCAAGTTTTGTCCCCTGTCTTTGGCAGTCAGCCTTGCTGCTGAGGTGGCCAACAGGCCTCTGGGGAAAGCCTCAATCCACAGGTGACCAGGTTTTTTCTCTGGACACTTAGAATCTTCTCATCTGTGGTGTCTGACACTTAAAGATGAGCCTTGTAGTTGTCCCTTGGCCTGGGGCTCTCTGCCACGAGGTCTTCAAGTGATGGATGCCTTTGTCTGCAGCACCTTCACAGATTATCTTCCTAGAAATTCCTTCCCTTCTTTCCTGTAGTCTCATACGCCATAGTGTCTTTTCACTGGACTGAGATCAATCCAGTGTTTGGCTCTTCTTTTCTATTTCTTTGCCTTTTTGCCTACTTTCTGACCAACTGTTTTAACTTTGCCTTTTAATTTTTCTATTCTACTTATATATTTATTTGCATTTTACTTTATTCTTTGTATTTTGGAAAATTGTGCTTTTCATTTCCAGGAGCAGCTTCATCCTTTCTGATTATTCCTTTTTCCACAGCATCCATTTCTTGCCTTGTGGACACAAAGCTTTTCTTGCCTTTCTGAAGGTGTTCTTTAGATTGCTTTTGAGCCTTTCCTTGGCCCTCTGCATCGTCTCCTGGTTCCTCTTCTGTTGGGGCAGATTTCTGTCTACCCTGTGGATGGAAGTTGGTTTGGCGGGGTGCAGGAAGCTCTTGCCCATGATGTTAGTAACAGCGGGTTTTCTGCCTGGACTGAAGAAGCTCCCTTCTTCCTCCTGCCTGGGGGCAGGAGCCTGGAGGAGGTGCCTGGGGAAGGTCCCTGTCTGCTGCTTTCCAGAAGCTGGCAGAACCCTCAGACTCCCAGTCCAATAGGTAGATGTTTACTTCAATAACATGTTGTTAGTTTCACCCTTAAAATGAGTGAATTTTGTGATTTATGTTTTTTTCCACCCTTTTTTTTTTTTTTTTTAAGAACGGATGATGAAAGCGAGTCAAAGGAAAACCCCTGTTTCTGCCTGGGGGCCCACAAACCAGAGTCTTTCTCCAAGGTGACACTGTCCAATCAAACAATGACATGAGCTCCATATTTAATTTTAAATATTTTCGTAGTCTTACTAAAAAGGAGAAACAGTTGAAATTAATTTTTAAAACATTTTATTTAACCTAGTGCATCCAAAATATTATTACCATTTCTACATATGCTGCTGCTACTGCTGCTAAGTCGCTTCAGTCGTGTCTGACTCTGTGCGATCCCATAGACGGCAGCCCACCGGGCTCCCCTGTCCCTGGGATTCTCCAGGCAAGAACACTGGAGTGGGTTGCCATTTCCTTCTCCAATGCATGAAAGTGAAAAGTGAAAGGGAAGTCGCTCAGTCGTGTCCAACTCTTCGAGGTCCCATGGACTGCAGCCTACCAGGCTCCTCTGTCCATGGGATTTTCCAGGCAAGAGTGCTGGAGTGGGGTGCCATCGCCTTTATAATCATACATAAAATCTGATGATTGAGGAAGTATTTTTCATTCCTTTTTTATACTAAATCCTGGGATCCAGTGCGTTTTTTATACTTGCAGCGGATCTCCACCCAGGCTAGCCTCATGGGACGGGCTCAACACTCCCACGCATCTGGGGCTCTGGGATTGGACATCGCGGCTTCAGAGAACCAGCTGACCATGTCCTGGGGCTGGACTGGTGGGCAGGAGCAGCCACCCAGCGCAGCAGGTCAGGGAGGAGGCAGGGGGCCGGCAACTCTGTATTCAGACTGACATGAGTCTCTTCTCTCCAGCCTGCACATCGCCCCAGCCCCCCGCCATCCCTGGACAGCCCCCAACCCCTCAAACCTCCCTGTAATGGACTGAATGGTGGCCGCCAAGAAACACATCTAAGTCCTAACCCCCGTGTTTATAAATGTGAACTTTTTTGGAAAAAGTCTCTTTGTAGATGTAACCAAGTTTCAGATCTCGAGATAGATCACCCTGTATTATCTGGGTGGGCCCTAGATCCAATGACTGGTGTCCTTGTTGGACAGAAGAGGAGAGACACGCAGGGGAGAAGGCCTTGTGAAGACGGAGCCGGGGCTGGGATGAGGCTGCCCCAGGAGCAGCCGGGGGATCCTTCCTGAGAGTCTTTGGATCCGGGGTGGTCCTGCTGACCCCTCCACCTCAGACTTCCGGCCGCCAGAGCCAGAGGAGAATGAACTCCTATGCCCGCTCCCTGGGGTGGTCATGGGGTATGGCAGCCCCAGGACGCAGACCCACTCCCTGCCTGCCCGGGTCCCCTCTGCCCCTTCCTCTGCTCCCCAGGGCAGCTGCTGCATCTCCTCTCTTTGCCCTGTGGCTCCTCCAGGCTGTGTCCCTTGGCCACCATCAGAGTGACCCTGGGGAAAGAGAGGAGATCAGTCTCTGTGCCCCGGTGCCTTGTTCACCTGGAACTCTCAGCCTTGACCGTGGTTTTCTCCTGCTCCCCTCACTGGGAAAACACTGACCATGGACCTGGCCCTGGAATGAGGTCTCTGCCCCCCGTTCACTTAGGCAGGCAGCCTGTGTTCATCCCCTGGGGTTGCTGTAACCAATGATCACAAACAGAGGAGCTTAAAACAACAGCCACGCTTTCCCTGGCAGCCCTGGAGGCTGGAAGTTGGAGATCAGGGTGTTGGCACGACCATGTTCCCCCTGAAGGCTCCTGAGAGGATTCTCGCCCCCCGCCCCCAGCTCCTTGTGTTCCTGAGGCAGCTCCACCCCAACTTTGGCCTCCGTGTCACACGGCCCTCTCCCCTGCATGTCTCCTCTCTGTCTCAGGACACTTATCCTTGGACTTGGGACTCATATGGATGATCCAAGATGAACTCATCTCAAGATCCTTAATTGTATTTGCAAAGACCCTTTTCCCAAATAAGCTCCCATTTGCAGGCACCAGGGTTAGCCTGGGACCTACCACTCAGCCCACTTCATAGCCCGAGGCCTGAGATGAATTAACGTGGCTCCCAATTCTGTTTCCATTGCCTCCTCCAAGGGCGAGGGAGGGGCCTCATGGATCCGGATCTGCTGTGCACGGCCAGCAGGCTGGGCCCGCTGCAGACAGCTCTAAGGAGCCCCTGCCCCCACCAGGGTCCCTGTGCAGCTTCCACTCCTCTGGTGGGAACACGAGTCTGTATGCTCCTGCTAAAGCAATCACCCCGCCCGCCTCCAAGCCAGTTGGACCAGGCCTTGTACCCAGTAGACCTATTTTCCAAAGACACTGCATCTGTTTCCAGCCTGTGTCCTTAGGAACCTCAAGTGTCCAGAGTGAATGTCTCTCATCAAGGTGGTGGGAGGCACCTGACTGCCCGCCAGAGGGGAAGAAGGGAAGCCACCCCCAGGAGAGGCGGGCCAGCCTAGTGGAGGCCCAGCTCCAAGCAGACCGTCCTCCTGCATTCAGGGTGCCTCTTGCTCCTTTTCAGCATGGGCAGCCCAACGGGAAGAGCTCTGCCTTTCTTCCTCATCTTTGTGCACATATATCTACATGGAGCTTTGTCGCAAACAACCGGCCCTGTGGGGCAACGAAAACCATTTTTCGAGAGGCTCCGTAGACTAGAAGAGCAGGTAAGTGCACCCACTGTCTGAGGCGGTAGAGTTTTTTAATTGACAGCAGGTGATGCGGAGGTGATACAGAAACAATGGGAAGTTTCTGTGCTCTGTGGGCTCAGAGTGGAGTTTGCAGTTTTTATGGTCTGATTTTTCACCTATGGTTGAAACAGCAAAACAGGTTTGGTGGGCTCCTTCTGAAGATAAGTCAGCTGTGTGTGAGGGTGGGCAGACTTGGGGCAACCCCGAGGAGGGTACCCACAGGTGTGCTGGGGCCTGCTGGGCCTCGGGGTACCGGATCTCAGGTTCCCCATGGAGCAGAGACTCCTGTGTGGGGCCACGGCCGGCTCCTAGGAGCCCAAGCCCTCCTCACTTTGATCCTCACACAAGCTGCCCACCCTCACCAGGGGAGTGAAGAGTGTGGCTGCAGGAAGGGGTGGGAGCCGCCTGGGGGCCCTCACCCCCTGCAGCACAGGCCTGGGGTCGTCCCACAGCTGCGAGCTCGGTGTGGGGGCGCTGGTGGCAGAGGTCGGTCACCTCACCGAGCTGCCCTGAAGACCGAGCCCCTGGGACCCCCTGTGTCCTCTCCACAGTTTCGGAGGTTCCAAGAGGTGACCCTGACGCACCTGCAGGGCATCGTCAGCCACTACAACCTGTCCTTCGACATCGAGGCCCGGTTCCAGAGCCTGGCCCATGAGAGCCGGGCCGTGGCCCTGGCGCTCAACCAGTCGCAGGTGGCCGTGCAGGACAAGCTGGGCCACCTCAGGACCTGGGTGCAGAGGACGCAGCGCCGAGGCCGGAAGGCGGACCACAGGCTGCTGGCCTTGAGTGCTGCCATGAGCGAGGGCAGCGCGCGGCGCGCCCGGGAGCAGGAGAGACAGAGGGCCGCTGTCTCCGGGCTGGCCCGAGACGTGCGGGCCCTGCAGGATGCGCTGCTCCGCCTGACGCCCCTTGTCCAGAGCCAGAGTACCAGGCTAGCCGCTCTCGAGGGCCAGCTGCGGTTGGCCAGCCCCGGCCCCGCCGCCCGGAATGTGACCCCGGACCCATCTAGGCCGTCGAACCCGAGCGCCCCACAGCTGCAGGGGGGCGGGCAAACGATCAGAGCTCCGCCTGAGCCCCGGGACCCACCTCTAGACTTCGCTTACCGTCTCCAGGGGGCACAAGAGCCCCTGGGCCTAGGCAACCAGCAGGCGTGGCCCCCCGAGAGCCCAGGAGAGGGTAAGCACCACACCCGCTCACCCCCATCGGTCTCCACCTCTCCCTCAGGGGCCTTCTTAGCCCTTAGTGCCCTCACACCCCCACACACCCCACCTTCAAAGAAAGGAACCGCCCAGGAGATGGCCTGCCTGCAGGTCAGGCCGCCTGGCACACCCATGAGTCGGGTGCTGCCTGCGGGCAGTAAATGCCCACTCAGGGTTGGTGATCACACAGGTCAGGGCTGGCATCTTCAGCCGTCACCAGCAGGGTCCTTCCTGCAGGGCTGGGGCCCCGGTCTATAGCCCATGGGGTCTGTGCCCACTCATGGAGGGCCCCTGGCCTCTGCCGCTTCTCATCACCAGCTTAGGGTTCTCCTCCAGGGGCACCTGGGATCGGGTCGTCCCCAGCTGTAGGGGCCTCAGGGGCACCGAGAGGTGTTCGGCACCTCTCTGGCCTCCACCTACCTCAAACTCTCAGCTGTGGCCCGGCTGCTCCCAGTCTGGCCTGGCAGCCCTCAGGGCCCATTAGTCTGGAGCAGATCTCCCTCCATCTGCATGGCTCTGGGGGCCTCACCAGTAAGACTGAGCTGACTAGCTGACCTTCAGGAAATCAACAGGGCTCCCGGGAAAGCGGGGCTACAAGTTTGGGGACCCCCAAAATCCTGACAACCAAACCTGTCTGCAGGCGTCATTGGACGTTCCCCGGGCACACAGGTGTATCCAGTTGAGAACCACTGCCCTAGATCATGACAGGAGCCCCCACTTCTACCCTGGAGCTAGAAATGCAGGCTCCCCACCCCTGCCCCACCCACTCTCCTTGGGGCAGATTTGGGAAGAAGTCTGGTCAGCAGGATGATGCCACCAAAGATGCCCACGTCCTGGCCCCAGCCCCTGTGGCTGCGTCACCTCACATGGCAAGAGGACTTTCTAATGTGAAAGTCCATCCAGCTCCCTGAGATGGGAGCTGATCCGACCTCATGCCAGGGTCCTCAGGAGAGGGAGGCAGGGGGCTCAGCGTCAGGGACAGAGATGTGAGGCAGGAGCAGAGGTCAGAGGGCAGCGAAGGGCTTCTCCCTGGAGCCTCCAGAGGAACTAGCCCCACCCACACCGTGATCTTCAGCTCAGAGAGACCCGTGGGGACTTCTGACATCCAGACTGTGAGATGCTAACTTTGGGTTTTGTTTTGAGCCGCTGCATTTGTGGGGGGTTTGTCCCAGCAGCCACGTGACACTCATCTGGGGCTCCCTGCTGCAAGGAGCGCAGCTGGCCAGGTGCCCTGGGCGTCAGTCCTCCCATCTGGGAGATGGCGCCAGTCACGTGAGGACAAGTGAGCCGCCGCCCCCCGCAACTCGGGCTGACTCTCCCTCCTTGTTTGTTTCTAGTTTGCAACGTGGGCCCTGCGCTCATCTTCCCAAATGCCTCCACCATGAATGTGGGCTTCCTCCGCCCCGGTTTCCTCACGGGTCTGCGGGCCCTGTCCATCTGCAGCTGGGTCCGCACAGCTGCGGACCACCTGGGCACCCTCTTGTCCTATGCCACCGAGGAAAACGACAACAAGCTGGTTCTGCACGGCCGTGACTCCCTGGCCCCCGGCTCCGTCCACTTTGTGATCGGAGACCCAGCCTTCAGGGAGCTGCCCCTCCAGCCACTGCTAGACGGCCAGTGGCACCACGTGTGTGTCATCTGGACGTCCATCCTGGGCAGGTACTGGCTCCACGTGGACCGAAGGCTCGTGGCCACCGGCTCCCGCTTCAGGGAGGGGTACGAGATCCCCCCAGGAGGGTCCCTCGTGCTAGGCCAGGAGCAAGACCACGTGGGGGGTGGGTTTGACAGCTCGGAGGCCTTCGTGGGGAGCATGGCAGGCCTGGCCATATGGGACCGTGTGCTGGTCCCTGGTGAGATTTCGAACCTGGCCATGGGAAAGGCGCTCCCGACGGGTGCCATCCTGACACTGGACAATGCCACGTCAGTGGGCGGATTCGTGCAGAGGGTGAACTGCACCTGCCTACAGCTGTGTCCCTGAGGGCTCACCGCACACACAGCAGTGGCACTCCTGAGGTGGCCAGCGGGAGGGGCACCCCCAAACTCTGCACAGTCCATAGAGGGCCCCCACTCAGACTGAGAGGCCGTCTGCTGCCCCCGACCTGGACCAGGCACACCTGCCCTCTAACACAGGATGTGGGCATTGCATGGGGGTGGAGGAGGGGAGCCAACAAGGCAGAGCCCGGCCACAGGGCCCCCAGGACTGCATTCTCCCCCTCCTGCAGTGTTCTTACAAACACCCCCCTTTGTAGTATGACGTCATTTCCGCGCAGCTGACCGGCCATGTGGTGGTGGCAGGCTCTAGCTCCACGCTTCTTGGGTATGGGTTTGGGGCAGCCGCAGGCTGGTTCCTGGAAAACTTTTCCTTGTGTTAGCTGCCATGGTCCTCTCTCCATGAGGCTTGTGAGAGTTTCTGTTTGTCTGTTCCCTGTTCCAACATCTCTCATGAGAAGGGCCGGAGAGTTCATTTCCTGGCCCTGCAGCTCCTTCACCCTGGGGGTCCATCAGGGTTCTGTGACATGGCTGGTGAGGCTATCAGAGCCACCAGGAAGGGGGCTTGCAAAGGAAACAGGCTACTCAGAAACACACATTGAGGATGGGCAATGCTTTTACCTACTATGAAATTCACCCATTCTAAGTGTAGAGTTTGAAGATTTGTAGTCAATCTGCCAAGTATGCAACCATCACCATGATCCAGCTTTAGAACATTTCCATTGTCCCCCCCTCATAGAGACATGATGCCTGTTAGGGTCACTCCTGTCCCCACACAGCCCCTCCCCCAGCTCCGCACCCACGCTCCTGCTTTCCGTCTCTGTGGATTTGCCGGTTCTGGACGTTTCACATAAATGGACTCCGTCACTGTGTGGTCCTTGGTGTCTGGCTTCTCTCACCGAGCATCATGCTTTCCAGGTTTGTCTGTGTTGTGGTGTCTGTCTGCTGCATTCCTTTGTGTGGATGAATGACCTTCTGTCCTAATGACCCACGTTTTGTTTATCCATTCATCAGTCGATGGAAACTTGGGTGGTTTCCAGTAGGGGGCCCTTGTGAATGAAGCTGCTGTGCACACCCTCCTCTGAGTCCTTCTGTAGACACATGCTTCTGTTTCTCTTGAGCGGATACCTGACAGCGGAATTCCTGGGTTAAATGATAAAATCATGTTTAAACTTTCAAAGAAACCACCAAATTGTTTTCCAAAGTGACTGTATTGTTTTATATCCCTGCTGGCACTCTATGATGGTTGCCATAACTCCCCATTCTTGCCAGTACTGGGTATTGTTTTTGACAGCTTTTTTTTTTTTTCTTTTTTCAGAATTTTGAATCATGGCAAGTTTAAAAAAAAAAAAATGCATTGGCAGAATAGGTGTGGGGAATTCCCTGGCACTCCAGTGATTAGGACTCAGCCCGGGAGGAAAAAAAAAGAAAAAGAATCTGTGATGTAAATTAATCCTTGCAAGAGCTCAGAACCTGAAAGTCAATCTGTGGGCGCAGAAAAGAGCAGCTTTGGGGTGTGTGTGGTGGGGGCGGCGGGCATGTCTGCTCATCTGTCGGAAAAGCTTAGAATCACTAAGTCTGGAAACTGGCCTGCTGGTGGGCGGGGGTTGGCGGCGGGGGTTGGGGGGGGTGCTGAAATCAGTCCCCGGGGCCTCTTAGCAGTGATCCCAGGCCTTTAGCCAGTCTGGCCAGCCACCTCCCCTCCCCCTTCCCAGCCCATTCCCCAACCACCCATGAGTCAAGGTCAGAGGATGAATCCCAGGTCTGGAAACCCCACTGGGTGGCCAGAGGAAGGTCCTAGAACCACAGACTTCTGCTTCCCCTGGCACTTCCCCAGGGCGTGTCTGTCTTCACAGAGAGCTGCCCTTCTCAGTCTCTTCTTTCCCAGGCTCCTCTGGCCTTTTCTATAGCCCTGGCTGCATTGCACCATTGAGGAGGGAGAGATGACATCTTTTAGGGGAAGACTAATTTGATTAGGAAGTCTTTCTTTAGGTACAGCTGGGTCGCCAGCATTGAGAGAACACGCAGGCTGTTTCCCGCCCTCCGCAGCTTTCATGCGTGTTACAAACACCTGTTATAACAGGTCCGTTAACACAGCATTGTCCATTAACCACAGCAGCATTTCTGCCCAGTGTTCACAGATGCTGAAACGGTGGGCATTTGGCAGAGGTAGTGCAGCAGTGGCTGTCTGCCGACCTTCGTCCAGGTGCTTGGTGGGGCCTCTCCAGGAGGGGAGACCCACCTGGGAAGGTGTTTGCGGGGGAGATTGGTGGGAACTCAGGTCATTAGGCATTTGGGCAGGGCTGGGCTTTCCACCGAGGAGTGTAGGGAAGCCCGTCTAGGTTTTGGGGCAGGGGAGGCTGAACAAGACATGGGGATCCCCAATGGGTGAGTGATGGGAGCCACACCCACCTCGAATCCTATCAACCCCACTTCTGATCTGAGTCCGCTGTGTTCCTGGGTAGGGAGGACGGAAGAATGCAGAGGGGCCTCCCCTCCGGACCCCTCGTCCCTAGGCCTGTTCTCACTTCCCCATTGCTCTGTGCAGCTCTCCACAGGCCTGGGCTTCATACAACCTGCACTTGCCCACTCCCTTCAGTTGAGAACCAGCCCCACCGCTCCTCGGAGCCTGAGCCAGCTGTACTCCGTAGCTTCCAGGCCCACCTCCACAGACAGGGCTGGCTTACGATTGTTCTTATCCCATAAAAGGGCAAAGCCAGGTCACACCTTTTGTGATAGATCATGGGGAAAACTTACAATCCTGTTGGGCTTCCTTCCTCTTATTTTGGTTTCAGTTTTGGTTTTATTTTGAAACATGTGGGGAGAAAAAAGCCTATAAAGAACTTCTAAAATGTCTTTATTTTGAAAAGCTTCAAATTTAAAGAAAAAAGTTACCAGAAGAATACATGGCACAGGTGTATTTACCCTGGATTCATCCGTGCTAACATCCCACCAGCTTGCTTTCTCCCTCTGTGGGTAGCTACGTACTGTGATTACCATTAGCCTGTGAATCACCTGAGGCTACACTGCAGACATCACATCACAGTCCCCGAATATCTCAGTGCTGTCTCCAGAGGAAATGGGCTTTTCTGATATGACACCCAGACGAAGATCACGCCCCAGGTTTGGGCGCCGCAGTAACGCCCCTACCTAATACACAGTGCATGTCTGATCTTTGCCAATTGTCCCCCAAATGCCAGGCCCACGAGCAGCCTCGGTTGCCCGGCTCTGAATCTCCTGTCATCCAGGGCGGTCTCACGGTGTTCCTCGGTGTTTCTTGGTGGACGCTGACACTGCAGGAAGAGCTGCCTAGCTGGCACATGTCCCGAAATTAGGGTTCAACTGATTTTCCCTGTGTGATGCGCTCAGTGCAGCGTTTTCTGCAGGAAAGCCACAGGGCCATGGTGTGTCCTCAGCACAACCGTTTGCTGCGCGGGGACTCGTCCCGACAGGCGGGTCTGCATGCACGGCTGTGCGGACTCGCCCTGGAGCCAGCTCACTCTCCGCGCGGCCCAGCCGGCGCCCGGCAGCAGAACTGCAACTCCCAGAAGGCCACGCGCGTCCCGCGGCGCCGTCGGATCACGTGGGCGCCGGCGGGGCACGTGACCCGGACGGCCGTCACGTGACGGCTGCGCGGGTCACGAGAACAAACACGGCTGCGGCGCCGGCGGCAGGTCCACTGCGGCGGGACATGGCCAACGTTTCCAAGAAGGTGTCGTGGTCCGGCCGCGACCTGGACGACGACGAGGCGGCGCCGCTGCTGCGGAGGGCGCCGCGGCTCGGGGTGCCGGCCGGCGAGGCGGCGCCGCTGCTGAACGGGGCTGGGCCCGCGGCCGCCCGCGCGGTAAGCCGGGGGCAGGCGGGCCGGGCAGGGTCCGCGCCGCGCTCGCGGGGGCCGGGGGCCGGGGACGCGGCGAGTCCGTGCTCGGACCGCTGGGCGGACGGTAGGGCGGGCTCGAAAGCCGGGCCCCGCCGGTTCTGGACTCGCGGGATCGCGGGGCCGTCCCCTCGTCCCCGGTGGAGCCCGGCAGCTGCGGTCGACTCCCGGCAGCACGAAGCTGTTTCCTCCCTGTTTGCTCCACAGCGGTTGTGAAGAGAAGGCAGGTGGTCTGCTGCTCAGGTCACCCATTACTTTTTGGTTTTGTTTTTTTTAAATACGAGGTACTATTTTTACCGGGTCGTTTTTGATCCTCTAGGAAAGATGTTTCAAGAGCTTAGGTCGCGGAGTTTGCTTTTGCAGTGGGAATACCTTGGGGACTCGGCCAGGCCCCTTTAGACGCAGCGGTGTCAGGGCGATCTTAGGAATGACAGGGACCTGCGTTCGGTTTTCCCGCAGCTGTTCTTTGGAATGCAAGCGCGGCCAGATGCAGGAAGACAAGTCCGAGTGGTCTAAATGTGCCCTGCGAGTCAGCACAGAAGTCTGTGTTGACACAGCACTTAAGTCAGTTCCTGTGTGTTGTGTTAATTTTGAGTTGATTGCGTGGCCTTACTCTGTTTTGTGACTTTTCTTCCCCTTTCTTTTTTCTCACTGTGTTCTAGATGTGTCCTTTACACCCTATTGTGGTGTTTAATGAGGAAGGACTCAAGCATGGGGCTGTTCCCCTAGAACTTATCATTAGATTCCCCTGGTCCCCCAGAGATGCATTGGACGGTGAGGGTCACAGTCTGCTCCGTGAGTGAGGTCTTCTGCTCAAGCGCTGTCTGTCCGTGTGAGAAGTGACCTAAAGGGTCTGATTTACAGTAGTTTTTGATCTGCTAGGAGACAGGGCTGCTTTGTTATTTTCTTCTCAAAATGTTTGTTTCTTTTCTCCTCCTTAAAAGAAAGTGTGGAGAAGGAAATGGCAACCCACTCCAGTATTCTTGCCTGGAGAATCCCATGGACGGAGGAACCTGGTGGGCTACAGTCCATGGGGTCGCAAAGAGTTGGACATGACTGAGCGGCGGGGGCAGTCTTTCTGCCCCCTTCTGATATCTATGCCAGAATCTTTCTCTATCTCCTTTATACTTTAATAAAACTTGATTACATAAAAAAAAGAAAGTGATCTGGAATCTACAAACTACAAATATGAAACTGGCCCTAAGGGCTGACAGGTAAAATGATTGAAAGCTTCCAGATGGAATTGGAGTTTATTTCAGGACTCAGTGTGCGGGGGTTTCTCAGTTCTCCTTAGACAGCATAGACACGGGAGTTGACTTTCTTTTGTTTTTCCTTAAGAACCTGTTGACTCTTCCCTTGAAACTCATTCCCCTGTAAAAAACCTTTAGGGGCTTTTTTGTTTTTCATTTGTGTCTAATAAGTATCAGTTGCTCTTAAGCAATTTGAAAATAACGTGTGGTGCATCTGCTGTGTGCCCCAGCTGCACACAAGAGGTGAACAGCGCAGCTCCCTTGCCACTGGCTCCAACTCCAGGAAGAACAGGCCCAGGGTTCTGGGAGGACTGTGTGAGGGGCCCCAAGGGCAGGAGAGGTCACCTTGGGTCCAGTCTTGAAGCCTGCATGATCCTCGGGCCAGTAGACAGAGGGGAGAGAGAAAGGGAGAGTGCATTTGGGAAGCAAATTGGAGTGAGTGGTGGGGCGGGGGAAAGAGCCAGGATGGACTCCCAGGGGACAGCTGTGGGCTTCCTGTTGTTTTTATCTCGTGGAGAATCCTCGGGAAGCTGGAAACTCCAGCCTTGAAGGATGCTCAGACGGCCTGGGGTGGGCGAATGGAGGGGCTAGGGGTCACTGGAGGCATTGATGCAGGAGCTTTGCTCTGCACCAGCAGAGGCAAGTGCTCAGGCTCCTTGCTGGCAAGGAGGGTCACCCATGTCCAGCCCCCAGCCGCCCGTCATGAGGTGGTCAACACTGGTCACTCCCAGGGGTATTAGAAACAGCAGTTTGGCTCTGGTGGTCTTTGGGTTGCCGCTGACTCAGCCCCTCAAGGCCAGCCATCTTGCAGGAGGGGCGGTTCTGGACCGGCAGGCTGAGTTCACCACAGCACACTTGGAAGCTGCTCTTGGAACAGGGCCGTCTGAACTGAAGTGGCAGCCTGGTGCCTTGGGGTTTCCTGCAGGGCGTACCCAGCCGGAGTCCAGTGCACCCAGTATGGGAACCTACCAGGCGCTGTGGGGGCTGCTATGGGCCGTCCTGGGCAGGATGGTTGTGGGGCGCCCCGAGTGTAGCCCCATCCGTCGGGAACCAGGCCATTCGGAGCTGCTCTTCTCTCTCTGTGGTCCTCGGCCTGTCATGCCCAAGTGTGGGGTGAAGGCAAGTTGCTGCCTGTCCACCCCTGGGGCAGGGGAGGTGGCGTCAGCCAGCAAGTCACAGTCATATGTGCGGGCAGAGGGTGGGCAGCAGGAAGCAGAGGCGTCTCAGGACTCAGAGGGAAGCCTGAGCCGGCAGCAGCTCCAGGCTGGGGTGAGCGTCGGCGGAAAGTCCCTCTGCCTCCGTGTCCACGTGTTGTCCTCCTCCCCTTCCAGCTGCCCTGGCTCCACGTCACAGGGTGCAGGCCAGCCACCCCGGCACCTCCCCGAGGGCTCCCTCTCTCCCCTGTCTCCCCCAGGCCTGCAGTAGCCTCTGCCCAGGGCTGGTGCAGGCGGCTCAGAGTCTGGGAGGCAGAGGACGTGAGTACAGCCGAACCATGTGGGAGAGATGAAGACAAGGTGGGCCCAGAGCCGGTCAGGGCGTCCGGGAGGCCCCCGGGGCAGAGGCAGCTGTGCCCGGACAGCAAGGCCATGGCAGGGCTGTTCTCATCCCCCACCGTCTTCCGTCAGCTCTCGGCCCGATGCCGCTGCCCCCCGCCCCGCCGCTCTTGGGCCCTGGCATCACCCTCAAAGCCTTCCTTTATGCTGACTTTGTTTATGGGCAGCCTGGTTTTTCTGACTGTAAGCCCCTGGTGGCAGAGGCCCTGTGCATGTCCTCAGTGCTCAGGGCGGGGGGCTTCGGGCTGAGGGGGGTTGGAGAGCAGAGGGCAGGCGTGTGCAGACAGCCGGTAAACTTTGCCATTTGTTTTAATGATGCAGAAGCTACGTAGCACAGTTGACCACCTCACGCGTGACTAAGCACACGTCGGCAGCACTAAGTCCACCGTCAGCAGCAGCACCTCCAGGACCTCTCGTCCTCCCAGACTGAACCTCTGTCCCCTGTGAGCCCCGACTCCCCAGCCCTCCCCCAGCCCCTGGCAAAGGCCGGTCTGCTGTCTGTCTGCGTGACGTCTCAGAGCAGCGGCGTCATGCAGCATTTGTTGTTTTGTGACTGGCTTCTTTCAGCGCCTCCAGGTCTGTGCGTGCTGGAGCATGTGACGGGGTTTCCTCCTTTCTAAGGCGGAACAGCGCTGCACTGCGTGCGTGGACGTTAGGCTTATGCACCATCTTCCAGTGGGCAGTTGGGGTGCTTCTGCCCCTTGGCTACTGTAAACGATGCTGCTGTGAGTGTGGGTGTACACACACCTCTTTGAGACCCCTTTTGCTGGTCATTTGGGCCTCTACCCGGAGGTGGAATTCCTGGATCATGAGGTAATTCTATTTTTAATTTTTTGAGGAACCGCTGTCCTGTTTTCCACAGCAGCTGCTCTGTTTTACGCTCCCAGCAACAGCACACAAGGGCTCTGGTCCTGGCATGTCTTCACCAGCGCTTGTGTCTCTATTTTTTGACCCTGTCCATCCTCACGGGTGTGAGGTGGTATCACACTGTGTTTTTGATCTTCACGCCCCAAGCCCCATGGCCGGTCTTTTTAGTCGAGTCGTTCGTTGCTGTCGGGCTGCAGGAGTTCCGTTCTGTAGGACTAGTTTCTTTTCACTCTGTTCATTGTTTCCTGTGATGCATGGAAGTTCACTTTGATGTACTTCCCTTCGCATATAAATTTTTAATTAATTGTGGATTTATGGGAAGTTGAAAAGACAGTACAAGAGAGCCTGTGTGCCGCACCCCATCTCCTGGGGGCCTTCCGTCTTATCCTGGGGCAGTGCCATGCCAAAACTGGGCAGTGATGTTGGCACAGTGTGTGTGCCCAGCGCCCTGCTGTCCCGCAGGGCACACCCGTCAGTGCCCGCATCCTGCCTCTCTCAGCCACTGCCCAGCCCCTGCCTGCTCTCCCTCAGGACTGGCGTTCCAAGCATGTCGGCTCAGGGGAGCCACATGGAGTGAAATCTTGCAGTCCTTTCGGAAGCATGGAGGTTTCATCCAGGCTGTCGTGTGCATCAGCAGTTTGGGGACGTGCTAGCAATTAGCTTGGGTGTAAGAAAAGAGAGAAAACAAGTCCCCATAAATCCAGTAAACGGCTTTTTCATCACAGAAGATAATTCGTTTGTGAGATGCTCATAGAGTTCGGGGGAGAGATGATGAAAACACGAGGGTGCTGGAGGAGGGGTGTGGCCGGGAGCCACAGCAGGGGCTCCGTCCCTGCAGGAGCCCGTGTCTGGGTCTGACCGCAGCTCCCTGCTGCCCTCACGTGCTCACCCGGTGACTCCTGGTGGGGGAGTCCACGCCTCTGGGGCTGTGCTGCCCACTCTGCCTAGACCGCGTGGTTGCAGCCTGGCCCTCAGGGGCTGTTGAGCTGGCAGGGGAGCTGCTCTGTGGGCCAACAGCTCAGCAGGAGCGACTGGTGGTGCGCTCTGTCAGTGGCACTGAGACACGCGTGCCCCTTCCGCCTGGTTCTGCGGCTCCGCTTGTTGGGTTGGAGGGCAGTTAGGTCTTTGCTGCTGCTTTCAAATCCCACTTTCAGCTTTGCCTATCTCTGCACCCCATCTCCTCAATGGAGAAGTCCCCAGTGCATGCTCCGCCGGTGGGCTGGTGGCCGGCGTGCCTTCTGGCGACATGTGGCTGTGTGGGGAGCACAGGCTACAGCCAGCTCGGGCCTGACCTGTGAAGTCGGGTCCTTTCTGGCCCAGTGGGCCAGGCCCTCCTGCCTTGCTCATCAGGGTCAGCAGTTTTAAGGATGTTACCGATTGTTTTTAGGAAAGAGAGCAGTTGTGTTCTCTGCTCACTCCCATTGTACTGATGTTTGCCATTTACACTTGGAGGAAAGCGGCTGGAGCAGGATGGTGGGCTCGTGAGCACGCCTGACAGGTTACCTGTCGTGGGGGAGCAGTGCCCCTGTGGGGTCCCCCCAGCCTGGAGCCTGTGTGGGGTCTCGGCAGCTGAGGCCAGGCCCCAGTGTGGTCAGGCTGGTGTCCTCAGAGGGGGACACACACAACACATGTGCACACATACCCACACTCAAGCGCATGTACACCACGCGTGCGTACCTGTCCACGTGCACACCTGCAGGCACACATATGCACACACACAGGAGGCTGGTGGCAGCAGAGCAGAGGTTGGAGTGATGTGACCACAGCCGAGGGGCTGCCACACCACCAGGGATGGGAAGGGGCAGGGCCTCCCTCCCGACCCTGCGCGGGCATGCTCCCCGCTGGTACTTGTATCCGCGGAGCTGAGAGAACGTTTCTCTGCCACGGCCTCTGCAGCTGTGGTCTCAGCCTGGGGCCTGCACTGCTGGCGGCTGGGCGTGCTGCTGAGTGTACGCCCTCCTGCTGGAGTGCCCGTGTGTTCTGGGCTCCCATGTGGCGGGCCCGCGGTCCTCATCCCTTCTGTGCTCCGTGGTTTCCGCAGAGGAGAGGCCAGGCGCCTGAGCACCGGGAGCCCCTGTGTCCCACAGGGGGCTCGTTTCCCGGGGCTGCGCCTGTGGCGGCCTATGCTTCGTCTCTTGGTCCTCATGTGTGCCATGCCCGGCGCTGGGCGTGAGGGTGGGCACGTGCCAGAGTGACTGTCCTCTGCGATTGACCTGTCCTGGGCCCAGTAGCACGCCTTGCTTCAGAATGCCCTGCCCCAGAAAGGATGCTCCTCTGACCGTGTGTCTGGGTAGGGGTGGTAGTTGGGAGGCCTGTGACGGGCCCACCTGGTGGAGTGGCTCATGTCATGATGGGGGGACAGAGATGGGGCCTCTGCAGGTGGCCGGGGGGTGCGGGGTGAAGGGCTCCTGGAGGAGGGGCTTCATCCCCTGGGTTTCCCAGGACAGGAGAGAGGGACCCAGGAGGACCCGGGGATGGGACAGGCTGTGGGTCCCGGGCTGGGCCTGGGGGCAGCGCTGGCCCCGCTGGCATCTTCCACACGCGGATGTGGGTCTGTGTTCCCCCAAGGACGCCAGGACACCGGGGTCGGGGGGCCAGGAGGGGGTTATGCCGATGCAGCTTGGCCTGCAGCTGAGCAGCGTATGGTTCTCTTCTGCTTCCAGTCACCACACTCGGCATTCTTTCGGATCGGACAGTTGAGCAGCGTGGAGCTGGATGATGAGCTTCTGGACCCTGTGAGTGGAATCCTGCTTGACCAGGCCCCTTCCCTGCCCCACCCCAGACAGCCAGGCCCGTTCTGTGGAGCCACAGCCTGGCAGAGGACGGACAGAGAATGCCACACAGGAGGATGGCAGGTGGTGACAGTGCTGTGCAGAGCATGGGGACAATGCCGTGCACACGGGCCACCAGAGGAGGCTCCCCTGCGGGACCCCATCCCCGAGGCTGAGATGATGAGCGCAGGTGGGGGCACGCACGTCAGGAGCGAGCTGCTGTGTGCAGCCTGGGAGGGCCAGGCGCGGGGCCCGTGGTGGCCCAGGGATGGCATCTCAGGGTGCTGGGCCCTTGGACCTGGGTGGCGTCCCTTCTCCTGCCCGTTTCGGGGGTTGAAGTATCCAGCAGTTTCCAGCCTTTTCCCGAGACCCTCCCCGAGTCGTGCAGTTGACCCCCACCTCGGGAGTCAGCCTGCATCCCCGTGAGGCTGCTGGCACCGCACAGCCTTCGTGTCTTTGTATCTTTGGGAGAACTTCTGGGTCCTGTCACGTTTCTTAACCAGGTTGTTTGTGTTTTTGTGATTGAGCTCTGAGAGGTCTTTGTACACTCCAGACACACATCGCTTGTCAGTTGCAGGATCTGCAGAAATTTCCTCCTGTCCATTACTGGTCTCCTCACTTTATACCGGTGTCCTTTGAAGCACAAACACTGCTAATTTTGACACAGAGAGTCCATTTGGTCTGTTTTTTATTGCTTGTGCTTTGGGTGTCATAGGTAAGAAACCACTTCCCAGGCCAAGGTCATAAGCATTTACTCCCGTCTTTCGTGTTCTACAGTTTAGATCTTTGATCTGCTTACCCCTAGTTTTGTACATGATGTAAGATAAGGGTCCAGTTTCGTTCTTTGCACCTGGGTGCCCAGTTTTCCCAGCACCGTTTCTTGAAAAGATAGTGCTTTCCCTGTTGAGTTGTCTCGGCACCATCATTGAAGGTCAGTTGCTGTGACGGGTTTGTTTCTGGGCTCTGAGCCTGTCCCTGTGCCTAGGCGACACTCCTCTGACGCCTCTAGCTTTGTAGGAAGTTTCAGAAGTAGGAAGTTTGAGTCATCCCACTTTGTTCGTTTCCTGAAAGAGGTTTTGGCTGTTCAGGATTCCTTGTGTGTTTTATGTGGGGTTCAGGCTCAGCTCATCAGTTTCTTCAGAAGCTCCAGCTGGAGTTTAGACAGAGGTGGCGTCGACTCTTAACATCCAGTCTTCTGATCCACAAGCTCAGCATAGCTTCTCATTTGTTTAGGTCTTCTATTTTTTTTTTTTTTTAACAATGTGTTGTAGTTCCTAGTGTACAGATTTTCACTTGCTTTGTTAAGTGCTTTCTAGAGATAAATTTTATTTTGTAGAGTCTTTTTATGCTGTGGTAAATGGAGTTGTTTTCTTAATTTCTTGTTGGATTATTCATTGCAGGAACATGGAAATATGTTTTTCTAGAGTACTTTTTGGGGTTTTCTACATATCAGACCATGCCACCTGCAAAGAAGAGTTTCACTTCTTCCTTCCTGACCTGAGTGCCTTTCCCCTTCTCTCTTGCCCGATTGCCCTGGAAGAGCCTCCAGGACTGAGCTGAGCAGAGGTGCCCCGGCAGGCACCCTCACCTTGTTCAGCTGAGCAGAGGTGCCCCGGCAGGCACCCTCACCTTGTCCAGCTGAGCAGAGGTGCCCGGCAGGCACCCTCACCTTGTCCAGCTGAGCAGAGGCGCCCCGGCAGGCACCCTCACCTTGTCCAGCTGAGCAGAGGCGCCCCGGCAGGCACCCTCACCTTGTCCAGCTGAGCAGAGGCGCCCCGGCAGGCACCCTCACCTTGTCCAGCTGAGCAGAGGCGCCCCGGCAGGCACCCTCACCTTGTCCAGCTGAGCAGAGGTGCCCGGCAGGCACCCTCACCTTGTCCAGCTGAGCAGAGGTGCCCGGCAGGCACCCTCACCTTGTCCAGCTGAGCAGAGGCGCCCCGGCAGGCACCCTCACCTTGTCTAGTCTCAGAGGGGCGGTCTCAGTCTCTCAGCCCTGAGCGTGTAGTTACGTGTGGGGCTTCACAGGCACCTTGGTCGGTGGAGGAGGTCCCCCACCCTCTTCTGTTCTGTCAGGTGTTTTCCCTGTGTCTGTTGAGGTGCTCTATGTGGATTTGGTCCTTTATTGAAACAGTATTGGCCTGTTTTTGCTTTTACACCACGTCACCTTCTGCTTGTCCAGACGCCCCCAAGTGTCCTGCAGCTCGGTTCCTTCTGGCCCTAACGGCATCACAGACCCACGGGCTGAGGGCTCAGTCCATGAAACAACCCCCTCCCCCACCAGTCCAGGCCGCCACCATGCTCCCATTGACCAGTGCAAATCAGGGTTCCCACGACCCCCTCCTTGCTTCCATGACTTGCCAGAATGCCTCGCAGAACTCAGGGGAGCACTTTGCTTATGTTACTGGTTTACCACAAAGGACACAACTCGGGAACAGCCAGATGGGGGAGACCCCCAGGGAAGGTATGGGAAGGGGTGCGGAGCCCCACACCCTCCCTGGGAGCCCTCTCCCAGCCCTCCACATTCACTGACGGGAAGCTCCCTGACCGCTCCGTGTGGGGTTTGAGTGGAGGTCCATGGCGTGGGCAGGACTGGTTGACCCCTGCCCATTGGAGAACAGCTGCGTCTCCAGCCCGCTGGTCCCATGGTGGTCTTCTAGTCCCAGCCCAGCCCTCTCTCAGCCCAGACTCGCTTGTCACTCAGAGAAGCCAGGCGTCCGGGGCCGGAGCTGGAGCATGGACGAGCGCCCACAGTGGGTGTCCCGTCGCACCACAGACATCTGCCATCTTGCTTTTCGGGGCCAGGCCACCTTGGTTCCTGGAATAACCCACCTGGCAGGTGTCGCGGGGCCTGACCGCCTGCTTCCTGTTGAGGTTCTTCGTCTCCACATCCAGCCACATGCCTGGCCTGGCTTTGGGCTCAGAATCGCTGCCCTGTGGGGCGCGCAGGCACAGCCCCTTCCTTGTGCCGCTGTGTCCCGACACGTGCTGGGTTGCCAGGCTCTGTCTCTTCCCCGCAGGACATGGACCCCCCTCACCCCTTCCCCAGGGAGATCCCACACAACGAGAAGCTGCTGTCCCTCAAGTACGAGGTGGGCCCCCTGCGCCCCGCCCTCCCCCAGCGTGGCCGGCCTGTGCCCACGGGCCAGGGTCGCTCACCACTGTCTGCCGCCCGGTCCGCAGAGCCTGGACTACGACAACAGTGAGAACCAGCTGTTCCTGGAGGAAGAGCGGCGTATCAACCACACGGTGAGTCTGTGGGGGAGCCGGGGCGGGGGCAGGCCTGTGTGGGAGCTGGGGGGTGAGCCTGCAGGTGAGCTGGGGCGGGTGAGCCGGGGGGTGAGCCTTTGGGTAAGCCTGCAGGTGAGATGGGGCAGGCAAGCCAGGGGGCGAGCCGGGGTGGGCAAGCCGGGGGGTGAGCCTGTGGGTGATGCGGGTTGCAGGGGGCAGTGTGTCTGTATGTGTGTGTGTCCGTCCATCTGTTTGTGTGAGACCCCGCCGCCTCCCTCCTTCTCCTTCCCGCCCCAGCCCCTCCTGGCGTTCTGGGGTGAGCACTGCCCACGGCAGGGCTCAGGTGCCCATGCCAGCGTCACGTTGTCACCTCTGAGGAGGTGGCGGCCGGAGCATCGGCATCCAGTTACGGCCCTGGTTGGGGGTCCGTCCTCCAGGGCTCCACAGCCTCTGAGACGCTGGTGGGCTGCTCTTCTGGGTCTGGGGGCCCGCAGGGTGAGCCTGTGCACAGTGGAGGTCACAGAGCGGCCCCTGACAACCACACCCGCCCATGGCGACCCGCAGGCTTTCCGGACGGTGGAGATCAAGCGCTGGGTCATCTGCGCCATGGTGGGCATCCTCACGGGTCTCGTGGCCTGCTTCATCGACATCGTGGTGGAGAAGCTGGCCGGCCTCAAGTACAGGCTCGTCAAGGATAGTATCCTTTGTCCGTGGTCACTGGAAGCCAGTGGACCCGCAGGAGGGGTCCCCACCGTGTTCTGCTGTGTGTCAGACAGCGTGATTGGGCGGGGCTATGTGTCTCGGGGTGGGGCTGTGTGGTGACCCCGAGATGCCCATTAAGTGCCCCGTAGGCCAGAGCACAGCCCCCTGGGGAGCGGCGCCCCGTGACCCCACAGCACGTGGCCCTTGACGGCCGCAGACATCGACAGGTTCACCGAGCATGGCGGGCTGTCCTTCTCCCTCCTGCTCTGGGCCGCACTCAATGCCGCCTTCGTGCTCCTCGGCTCCACCATCGTCGCCTTCATAGAGGTAGGCGGGCCCGCCGGCCCAGCCCTGCAGGTCTGCTGGCGGAGGGCCGCACTGAGGGGTCACGTGCCCCAGGACCCCCTTTCCTCCCCATGCCCCTTTGCTCGTCCCTGTGGGGGTGTTGGGAGGAGGGGGGGCTGTGTCTGGAAGCATCTGGGTGCAGTGCAGGGTTCTCTAGGCGGGCAAGAGCACAGGCCCCTTAGTAGGCCCCGTCCTGGGACCCCACCTGCCCAGGGGGCCACCGGGCCCCCTAAGCCCGTGGCGTTTACTCCCCTCGGTGGTCACTCTGTGTGGGGGTGGGAGAGGCGAGCAGCCCCCTCCCCCGGTGGATCGAGCCCCACCAGGCACGTCCTCTTGGGCCTGTGGCGGCGACAGTGGCTCGCCTAGCCTGTGGGCTCAGTGCTGCCTCTCCTTCCAGCCGGTTGCTGCTGGCAGCGGGATCCCCCAGATCAAGTGCTTCCTCAATGGGGTGAAGATCCCCCACGTGGTCAGGCTCAAGGTGAGGTGCGAGGCGGCCCCTGGGGGCTCAGGGCTCAGCCCAGGACGCGTCCTTGCCGACTTAGCAGTGTTCTATTTGCCCACGTTCACCTCCACAATTTGCCCAGACTCGCGCTGTCTGCTGTTGACACGCCTCTGTGTGGACGTGCTGGCAAGTTTATGGGAACTTTTTTTGGACGACGACTCCTGGGCATTTCCAGGGGCTGGTTGGTGGACCTGGGCCGGGGGTTTGCTGGTGACGTCTCTCCTGCCCTTTCTGGGGATGGGGTGCTCCAGGCAGTCGGGGGTCTGGTCCTTCTCAGGGGAGCAGGGAGCAAAGCCCGAGGACAGAGCGACAGCTGCTCTGCGTGTCTCCTGTGTGGGTGTGAGTGCCCGGGATGGAAGGTCTGAGGAAACGGGTGATGGGAACGCCGGCTGCCAGCCCCCCATCCCTGGACGCCTGCCTGGGCCCTGGCCCCCTTTTGGCCTCCTGCCTGCTGGGGTCACGATGAGGTTCCTCTCTGTGTGCAGTTTGTCGCTTGGGTTCTTGACCACGTGTGGCCTGTAATCAGATTTGGCATCTTTTCCTTTGTGTTCCAGACCCTGGTGATCAAAGTGTCTGGCGTGATCCTGTCAGTGGTGGGGGGACTGGCCGTGGGGAAGGTAACGGAACGCGGCTGCCCCAGCCTGCACCCCCTGCCCCTGCCCCGTGGGGGCAGGCTGACCTTCAGAGCACACCGTCCTTGCCTTCCAGGAGGGGCCGATGATCCACTCGGGCTCGGTGATCGCCGCGGGCATCTCCCAGGGCAGGTCCACGTCGCTGAAGCGGGACTTCAAGGTGAGTCCCCCGAGTGCCCAAGGCCAAACCCCGGGCAAGGCCCACCTCCCCTGCAGCCTCCTCTCCTCAGCCTCTGGTCCGTGGGGCATCCGGTTGCTCAGTGCTCCGTGCGGAGGTGTGTGTCTGTGTGGAAACGGCGTGTAGCTCTGAGAAGTGTCCACGGGAATGTGGCCCAGAGAGGTCGGGAAGCTCGCGTGTGCGGGCTGGTCCTTCGTGCACAGACCACAGCGTGTGGTCACTCCTGGAGTGGGCAGTTTTCTCTGGACGTCAGTGGGCAAGGAGGCTGCCCGAGACCCTGCTCTGCAGTCCTGCCAGCCGACCCCATGGCTAAGCCCATCCGCTCCCTTCCCTCTTCCCTTCCTCCCTCTCACTTTGAGTCCCTTTCCCCTCTCTCCTCCCCTCCCCCACCCCTCCCCTACCCCTCACTCTGGGCTCCCTCCCCTGGTCTGAGAGAAGTGCCATCGGAGGCCGGGGCTGAGGCGTCTCTGTTGTCCTGGCCCAGATCTTCGAGTACTTTCGCAGAGACACGGAGAAGCGGGACTTCGTCTCGGCAGGAGCTGCAGCTGGAGTGTCTGCAGCCTTTGGGGCCCCTGTGGGTGAGGAGGGGTGACTGCTGGGCCCCGCTGTGGGGAAGGAGGGTCTTGGTGTTGGGGGACTCTTGCCACTGAGCACGTGGGGCGGGCCTCCCGAGAGCCCCGATGGCCCTCTGTCATGGGCCAGGTGCCCTGGGGGCGGGGGCGGGGGCGGCCATGGGTGCAGGGCTGTCTGGTGGGGCGGTCACCTTAGGGCTGGCGGCTGCTCTTCCAGGTGGGGTGCTGTTCAGCTTGGAGGAGGGCGCGTCCTTCTGGAACCAGTTCCTGACGTGGAGAATCGTGAGTGCCGGGGACGGCCCTCCTGAGGCTGGGCAGCCCTCAGCCCACAGTCCCTCCCCGCTGTCCCCTGCTGGGGCTCAGCTGTGTCCTGCTGCAACACGTTGGTGCTGACAGTGTGCGTCTCTCTGCCTGCAGTTCTTTGCTTCCATGATCTCCACTTTCACCTTGAACTTCGTCCTGAGTATTTACCATGGGAACGCGTGGGACCTGTCCAGCCCTGGGCTCATCAACTTTGGAAGATTTGATACTGAGGTGCCCGCCACGGCACCCCTCGCCCTGCAGCCTTTCTCCGAGGGGGCCGGGCTATGCACTCGAGGCTCAGCCCGAGCAGCTGTGGGGGGAGCCCTTGTCTGTGGGGCTAGGGCTGGAGCTGCCCCAGGAGGGGGTGTCTCGCTTGGCCCTGCAGGTGGGGCGCCCATCAGCCAGCAGTGCTTCGGGGCAGCTCAGGCGTCTGCAGACTGTCGGGCGGCATCACTGAGGCTGATGGCTGGTGCCCCGCAGCGGCTCCCGGAGGCCAAGAGGTCCTCAGTGGCTGGCTCTTTCCCATGACAGGCTGCTGGTGGCCAGGTCACCAGCGTCCTCTTCCTCTTTCGTGGCCCCTCACTTCCCCATTTGCAAAACCCTGGGCCGTCCCCAGCCTCCCTGTGAGGAGGCAGGCGGTCTGGTCTGCCTAAGTGCCTAGGGTTCCTCTCCTGGGGTCTGTGCCCTGTGGGGAGGCATAGGGCCCCTGGACATGCCTGGCCTCATCTGAGCAGGGGCCGGTGGTTTGCTCATGGACGCCTGCTCTTGTTTTTCCACACAGACCATGGTGTACGTGATCCATGAGATCCCCATCTTCATCGCCATGGGTGTTGTGGGTAAGGACGGTCGCGGGCTCCAGGCCTAGCCCGGCTGTGGGGTCCAGAGAAGCTCATGGCCCCGGCTCTGCTGGCTCTCCCGGGTGGCGGGGGGGTGGGGGGGCCCACCCAGGGGGACAGCTCCTCAGCTTCCTCACTCTGAGTCCGTGGGGGGGCCCTCCCTCCTCGGGCATCCCCTCTGGCCCCCCTGCCACCTGGGCAGCCTTCCCTGAGTCTCAGACACGTATCTGCTCCTTCCTCTTCCCAGGGGGCATTCTCGGAGCTGTGTTCAACGCCTTGAATTACTGGCTGACGATGTTTCGAATCAGGTGAGAAATAAGTTTTGACAGGTGTGGCCACACGGGGTCTCTTAGAAACAGTCCCGTTCTGTGCTCTCGCCATGCAGTAGCTCTGTGCCCAGTGTGCTCCCTGCCCCCCACATGGCGAGGCACGTGAGGCCTGGCAGGAGGCACGGCCCGTGGACCTGGTGCGGCCCTGGTGAGGTGTGTCGGGCTGCTCGCATCAGCCTCGGTGGTTTGCAGGGGTGTCTGCCAGGCACACTCTGTCTGGCAGAGTTGCTCGTGTCGCTGGGAGAGCCATCCCGGGGGCCTCTGGTGTTTGCGGCCGAGGCGGGGTCTTGGCCTTCTTTCTCCTTGTCCTCTCACTCCGGGAGGCAGCCGAGAGCAGGCAGAAGCCTGGTGCGGGTGGGCAGATGGGCGCGGCGTCCAGGGCGGCCTTCCCGAGTGGCGGGCCCTGTCGCCCTTGCCACCGGCCAGCCCACACTTGGCCCGGCTGTGCGCTCCAGGTACGTCCACCGGCCCTGCCTCCAGGTGGTCGAGGCCACGCTGGTCGCCGCCGTCACCGCCACGGCCGCCTTCGTGCTCATCTACTCATCCCGGGACTGTCAGCCTCTGCAGGGGAGCTCCGTGTCCTACCCCCTCCAGGTAGGCGACCGAGGGGGTAGGGCAGGGCAAGCCCCCAGACGAGGGCAGGCACCTACCTGGCCTCCTGGAGTGGTGGGCTGACGGGGTCTGCAAGGTGGGGTGGTGGGTGTGCAGGGGAGACCCGTGTGCCCATGCTCACCACGGCAGGTTTCACCGCAGCCCCGGTGCCCGCCCACGACAAGCAGGAACCCGGTGGTTCACACACACGGTGGGTCCCCTCCCTGTGGAGAGGGCTGAGCTCTGACGTGCTCCCACATTGCCACCTGAGAGATGCCAGATGGGAAGGGCCACACGTGGCATGGTTCTGTTTACGGGAAACGTCCAGAGCAGGCTTCTTCATAGACGGGAGCTGTTTGCCGGTTGTCCAGGGCGGAATACACACTCACAGGCCTGTCTAGGCCCGCAGCTGGGGCCGTGGGATGGACACACACCACTCTGCTGGAAGCCCGTGCTCAGGTTAAGGCTTCTAGGGGGGCACAGTCTTGCTCAGCCTGAGGGCTGGGCCTAGCACACGCCGGGCACTGACGTCCGCCCAGGCACTGTGGGAGCCTGCTCCTGACACAAGCTCTCGGGCCTCACCTCCTCTCCAAGGCCGCAGCCAGACGCCCCGTGTGTGCTTGTCCCTGATGCCGCCCGGCCCAGGACCACCGCATCCCACTGCCCATCCACTTTCACCCCTTGCAGCTCTTCTGTGCTGATGGGGAGTACAACTCGATGGCCGTGGCCTTCTTCAACACCCCGGAGAAGAGCGTGGTCAGCCTTTTCCACGACCCCCCAGGTACGTGCCCCTGCTCCGAGCTGTCGTTTGCCTGTCTCCTGTAGGCCTGTGCCCTCTGGCCTGTCTGCGCGTGCACAGACACGGGCAGGGCTGACTGACGCCTTCTGGCTGAGCACCCGCAGCCTTGCTGCAGGGCTGGCTGTACTAGGGCCTGCAGCTGGCAGCCAGTGCCCGGGGGCCCAGCCAGGCTCCCCAGGCTGTCTGGTTCTCTTCCTGGAGGCCATCCTGTCCTTTGTTCAGATGGACTTGCCTCCCAGGGTGGGCTTCCCTCTTGGCTGCTGCCCACAGGGGTCACTCGGTCAGAAGACAGCCTGGGGAGGCGCTCTCTGGCGCTAGAGCCTTGCGCAGTCCCATGTTCCTAATGACAGGCTCAGGCTGGATGCAGACCTGCTTCCAGTGCAGTGGTCTTGGTTACCCGGGGGCGAGGGGCCGCCCTGGCCGCTCGGTGCCTGTCTGCAAGCCCTCTGCCTCAGCTCTGGCTGTCGCCCACTGTCAGTGGCAGCCCAGGGCCCCCGCTCCCCACCACCTGTCCCCTGGGCATCTGGGCTTGTGCCCGAGGGCCGGGCCCTGAGACCCTGCACTGGGCCTCTGAGGATGGGAAGGCTCAGGGAATGGGCTGTGACCAGGGACTCAGCTGGACCGCTGGGTGGGCAGTAGCACCCAGGGTTGCGTCCGCGAGGCAGGCCCTGGCCAGCGCCTTGTCCGCAGGCTCCTACAACCCCATGACGCTCGGCCTGTTTACCCTGGTCTACTTCTTCCTGGCCTGCTGGACCTACGGGCTCACGGTGTCAGCCGGCGTCTTCATTCCGTCCCTCCTCATTGGGGCTGCCTGGGGCCGGCTGTTCGGCATCTCCCTGTCCTACATCACGGGGGCTGCGGTGAGTGCGGGTCCTCCGGGCCACAGCCGGGCCAGTGCCCTGGGAGAGCACGGCGGGCCCAGGAGCCCACCGTTGCGGGGGCGGAGCCTGGAGGGTGGAGCTCAGGCCTCAGCCCTGGCGATGCCTCCTGCTCGCCTCCCACCTGCCTCCCCGGGTGGCTTGGCCTTCAGCCTGTGGGCTTTCCAGCTGTATTGCGGTGGTTCAGACAAAACCTTAAAAAGCCATCAGAGGGGTACAGTGAGTCTTCCCTCGCCAGGTTTAAGTCGTGTGGCCCAAGTTTCCTTCGAGACACAGTTTTGGCTTTCGTTACGGTGACTTTCATACCTTTGTAACCTCCTGCCTTGTGGAAGTGAACAGCTGGGCAGCTCCTCAGCGTGTCGTAGAGTTGTATGACCACGACCACCACCGAGTTCCGAGTGTTCTCGTTACCCCAGAAGGACAGCTGTCTGCGCTAGGCAGTCCCGTTTGTGTCCCCGGCCCCGGCAGCCCTAGTCAGCTTTCTGCCTCCGTGGACTACTGCAGAGGCAATGTATCGTGCCTCTGCTGGCTATTGCGGCAATCTGTCTGTGCAGGCGGGCCATCGTGAGCGTTGTGTTTCCACGGCTCGCCCGTGCAGTAGTGCGAGTCGGCTTTTCACTCCTTTCTACGCTTCCTGGTGTGGCCCAGGTGTTTGTGTGTAGACTCCTGCCCACACCCGGCCCCGCCCCAGCGTAGCGCATGCCCGTCTCTCAGGCGGCCAGGTTCACTTGTCCCTGAGTGGTCACAGTGAGCGTGTTCACAAACTCAGGTGACGCTCGCTCCTGGGCAGTGCGGTCAGTGCGGCCTGGGTGGGTTTGGATCGGGGCTACCACGCCCCCCAGCATCCCGTGTCTTCCCTGCAGGTCTGGGCGGACCCTGGCAAGTATGCCCTAATGGGAGCCGCTGCCCAGCTGGGTGAGTGCTGGCTACCATGTGGGTGTCCCACCCACCTCCCCCCACTCCCCCACCTCCCCCCACCCCTCACCTCCCCCGCCCATCTGGTGCTGCCTGGGGGCCAGGCCGCAGGGTTGGATGGACAGCGGGGTGCTGCACAGGGGACCGTGGGGCTGCTGCCCTACCCGCTCAGTCTCCCCCTCCCCCTCCCCCGGGGCAGGTGGGATCGTGAGGATGACGCTGAGCCTGACGGTCATCATGATGGAGGCCACCAGCAGTGTGACCTACGGCTTCCCCATCATGCTGGTGCTCATGACCGCCAAGATCGTGGGGGACGTCTTCATCGAGGTTCGGCAGGGGGACTGGGGGTCGGCGGCTGTGGCAAGGGCGGGCCTGTGGGGGTGGTCCCCAGCAGCCTTGTGCATGGCCCTGCCCACTCTCCCCAGGGCCTGTATGACATGCACATCCAGCTGCAGAGCGTGCCCTTCTTGCACTGGGAGGCCCCTGTCACCTCGCACTCACTCACCGCCAGGTACCCTCCGGGAAGGCCCGCAGGCTGGGCGGGTGCTGGACGCCCTGGGAGGCTTCATCAGCCACATGGTGGGTCACAGCGTGGCTCTTCCCCAGGGAGGTGATGAGCACGCCGGTCACCTGCCTGCGGAGGAGGGAGAAGGTGGGCGTCATCGTGGACGTGCTGAGCAGCACGGCGTCCAACCACAACGGCTTCCCCGTGGTGGAGGATGCTGACGGCACGCAGGTATCGAGCCCCGTGGAAGGCCAGGCCGACACCTGGGCTGACCAGGGCGGCGAGTGGGGGCGGGCTTCTGTGAAGGTGGGCATCTTGCTCTGGGGTTTCTGGTAGAATCCTCTGCTCACACCGCTTTGCCCGTGAGCGAAGTTCCCGTGGTGTGGTGGTTACTGAAGCACCCCAGCGTCTTGTGGTCCCGTCTCAGGCTGCACCCCAGCCGAGGAGTCAGGGCTGACTGTCGGGGTCCTGACAGGATGTGCAGCCACGCTGCCTCTGGCATCTGGGCCAGGGGCCAGAGTCTGCTTCTTGCCCGCACTAACACAATGACCTCTCGGCACCTCATGGTCTGGGTCCTGCCGCCTCTCCTGGGCGTTTGGGGACCAGCAAGCCTGCCTGGGGAAGTGCCTGCTGCATGGCTAGTGCCCGTGGGCTGTCGGCATCACCCGGGAGCCTGGCTGGAGCCCCCAGCTGTCTTGGCGCTGGCGGCCAGTGGCCCAGACGGGCGGGTGGGTCCCAGGGCTCCTGCAGATGAGGCATTTCTTGTGCAGCCAGCTCGGCTCCAGGGCTTGATCCTGCGCTCTCAGCTCATCGTCCTACTCAAGCACAAGGTAGGCCATCGGGTGGCCCAGAAGCCAGGCGGGGCCCTGGGCTCTGAACCTCCAGCACCCAGTGCCCGCCCCACCGTCAACCCCGCCTCCCGCAGGTGTTCGTGGAGCGCTCCAGCATGGGCCTGCTGCGACGCCGGCTGCGGCTGAAGGACTTCCGCGACGCCTACCCACGCTTCCCCCCAATCCAGTCCATCCACGTGTCACAGGATGAGCGGGAGTGCACCATGGACCTGTCTGAGTTCATGAACCCCTCGCCCTACACGGTGCCCCAGGTACTGCTGGGGGGGTATCCTGCCCCGTCCCCTCCCGGGTGGGGCGGGGCTGGCGGGTGAGCTGAGGCCGTGTCCATGTTGCAGGAGGCGTCCCTCCCACGGGTGTTCAAGCTGTTCCGGGCCCTGGGCCTCCGGCACCTGGTGGTGGTGGACAATTGCAATCAGGTGAGGGGGGCCCGCTGTCCCTGGCCTGCCTGCCCACCCCCAGGGCTCCCCCAGGCTATGCCATCCCCTGCATGCAGGGCAGGGGCATCCATAGAGGGAACGCTGGACGTCATGACCCGGCCTTGCTTTCTCAGGTGGTCGGGTTGGTGACCAGGAAGGACCTCGCCAGGTACCGGCTTGGAAAGGGGGGCCTGGAGGAGCTCTCTCTGGCCCAGACGTGAGGCTCTGGCGCCTGCACCTCCCCCAGGGCCCTGCCCCACTCCCTGGCAGCAGATCCAGCGACCGCAAGACGTTGGGGATGGCCTGGCCAGTGTGTGGCGCACATGGACGCTCTGTGTTCTCAGTGTTCCCTCCCCCAATCTCACCCCTGGGGTCCCACACCCAGCCTCCTGTTCCTGATTCTTTAGGAATCTGTGCAACTGCTGTTTTCTTCCCAAGAGCCCGTGAGCACGCATGTCTGCGTGTGTGCGAGGGGACAGCTGGCGAGCAGGGGCCTGTGGGTCTGAGTGCTGCAGCCCCACGACGGGCTGGCTCCTAGGCCTGCGCCCTGAGCACCACCAGCGGCTGCAGCAGACACCCCTGGCCCTGGCCCTCGGGCCTCGGCTCGGTTGGTGGCCGTCAGGTTTTGGGTCTGGACAGAGACCCGAACTGGAGGCACAGAGGCGAAGGCTTGGGGAGCAGGACCACCCTGGAGCGCAGACCCCAGAGCCGGACTCCTAGACTCACCTCTGCAGCCCTGGCTTCACCCCCCTCAGTGCAGTGGGGTCTGCGCCGGGGTCTGGGCCCAGGGGGAGACCTGAGACCCTCGTTCAGGCCTGGACCCCCGAGTCGAACCACGCCTCTGTCACCACGCCCTTGTGGACACCGCTGGGAAGGCGGATCTTCTTGGCACATGGCGCCCCAATGGCCCTGAGTGATACTCTATAGCAGCTCTGCTTCCAGGATTGGGGGCAGGGGCTTTCTGGGATGAGTCAGCGAGCCCAGAGCAGGGACGCACCCTTCCCAGGCCGGGCAGGCCCAGAGCTGGGATGCTGTGTCCCCGAGGCCCCACCGGACCTTTCTTCTGCAGGGACTGGCGTCCCTGACCCACTCTGGTGGCAGCCATGGATGGCTCTGTGGTGGGTTGGCAGGCATTCCAGCTGTGTTTCAGCCCCTTTAAAGGGGGTGGGGCCTCAGAAGGTGGCTCTCTTGCTGGTGGGGAAGCCCTCCGTGGGGGGCACGGGGGTCTGATTGTGGGGATCTGAATGGAAGAAATAAAGGAATGGTACTGATGACCGTTGTCAGCTCCTTGTTCCCACCCAGTGTGGACCCTGATCCAGCACCCAGGATTCACTGGCTCACAGGGGTGGAGGTGGGGGATACCCCAGTGGGGACGCCCGTGAGTTGGGGATGCAGGTGAGGGACTCAGAGACCCGTGGATGGGCAAGTGCCTGGGGCCACCCCATGCTCCAGGGAGGGTGGGCCCTGGCCACCACATCCTTGTCCACATTCCTGGGACCACCGCAGAGCCCTTGGAGAAGGCTGTCTTCCCTCCCTTGCCTCCCGACTGCGGCCCCGGTCCCCACACTCGGGGGCCCCCAGGCCACGGCTGCTTGGTTGGGGTGCGGCCCCTAAGCCACCCTGTCCCTCACCTGCAGGCCTCCAGGGTGTGTGATGTGGCTGCAGGGCGTCGGGCTCCCTGGGGAGGGGTTGCCTTTGACACAGGCACACCTTGTAACAGGGAAGCCCCCCAACGGCCCTCGTGGGCAGGTCTGGCAACAGTGGGAGGGGGACCACCTGGGTGGGGTGAGGGGCCCGAGTGTCCACACGGGCCTGAAGCCAGATGTGGCCCCCCTGGCACCTGGCTGCAGGCTGAGACACAAGGAGAGCGCGGGCGCCATCCCCAGTCGCCGGGCATTGACGTCGAGCGAGGGGCTGGGCGGCGTGTTAGTTACCCGCTTTGAGTGGATTGCAGGTCCGCTTGGCCGGCCCTTTCTCGCGGGGCTGTGTCTGCCCTGCCCCGGCCTCGCCCCATCGCCCCTGTGGCCCTGTGCCCTTGGCCTGGCCACCCCTCCCACCGAGTGTGGTCCTGGCCTCCAGCCTCCCCGCTTGGGCTCCCTGACCAGAGGATGGGTGATTGCTTCCAGGCCACCCCTCCCACCAGGCTAGGGGTTCCCTGTGACCCAGCAACCAGCAGCCACTCCCCCGACGGGCAGAGGGGCGTCCCTTCGGGTCCATCTGAGAGTGGGCAGTTGGGGCAGCCTTGCTGGGACAGGGAAGCTGAGGGCTCGGGTTCCACCGGCAGTTGGGCCGTGAAGTCAGGAGGTTCTGCTGAGGAGAAGGTTCCGGCAGAGCCCCGCTGTCCTCCAACCTTGGTTTTGTCCCAGAAGGAGGGATGTGAGGGCAGGGGCAGCCTCTTTGCGCCCCACGTGCTCCCCTGACCCTGGAGCTTCTGGCTCTGACTCCCCACTGTGCGCTCTGCCCCTCACCCTCACCCCCGGGTCCGGATCTGGGCCGCCGCGGGGCGCGAGGCCCAGGCCTCCTAGCAGCAGGCCGGCCACAAGCGGGGCTGCAGGTGAAGCTGTGAGTGGCGGCTGGAGCTAGAGGGACTGTCTGGGCAAGAGCTTCTGTGTCCCGTGGGGCCCCCGGCTCCCCTCAGCCCTGGCGGCCTTGGGCTGGCAGCCACTGTCCTGCTTCTGCTGTCCAACGCTGTGTGTCCTCAAGTGGGGCCTGGACCTCTCTCAGCCTGAGCTTCCTGTGTGGACGGCGGGATCCAAGCCCTCCCTGAGCCTCGCTGTGTACCCAGTGGGATGAGCCACGGTGAGCGCAGTGGGTGCCTGCGGCAGGGTCTGGGGTCCATCTGGGAGCAGCTCCCCGGTCAGCCCCAAAGGCGAACCCCAAGGCACCTTCTCGTAGAGTGGACAGACAGCAGCCCCTCATCCGAGGCCTCACCGCCCTCCCAGCTGAGCACCGTTGCCCCAGAGGACCTGGGGCTCCTGGAGGAAGAGCTGGCCAGCCCCGAGCCCCTGAGTCCGGAGGAGGTCTCGGAGAAGGATGCGTGCAGTCGCCTGCAGTCCGATGCCTCTGACCTGGAGCAGGGCACCCTGAAGCGCTGGAAGCAGCTGGAGCAGTGGTGAGCCCCTGGGGCAGGCGAGGGAGCCTCATGGTCAGTACCACCGCCCCACACAGACGGCCGACTCGGCCTGCTCCTCGCCCCCCAGGGTAGCCGACCTGCAGGCTGAGGTGGCGTCCCTGCGGGGACACCGGGCCCGCTGTGAGCATGCCACGCTGAGCCTGCTGCGGGAGCTGCTGCAGGTGCGGGCCTGCCTGCAGCTGCAGGACACACAGCTGAAGAGGCTGCAGCTGGAGACACGGCGGGTGGCTCCAGCCCCCGAGAAGGAGGCTGTCCAGGTGGGGCGTGTCCCGAGGCCTGGGGGCAGCGCCTCCCCAGAACCTGAGCCCCACTCAGCCCAGGCCCAGCACCCCGACAACCCCCGGGGTCGGGCTCCGAGGCCCCGGCTGCACTCAGCCCGTGTCTCCGCCTCGCAGCTCCCTGGCCCACAGCAGCAGAATCAGATGCAGGCTCTGGACAAGAGGTACCCCCCCGTACCCCCTACTCACAGAACAGGCCTGGGGGAGGGAGAGGGCCTTTGGGGAAGCAGCCGCTGCTGCCCGGCCAGCGTGGGCCCCAGCCCCGGGCTTTGGTTCCCTCCAATGTGGCGTCTTCTCGGGTTAGCAAATCCATCCACAGCTCCTCTCCAGAAGGCCTGGTTGCTGGAGCCCGGGAGCCCAGGAAGGGGGCTGAGGCTTGGCCAAGCCCCCACCCTGAAGGCTGCCCAGCCTGCTCCTGGCCACTGGGAGGGGCCCCAGGCAGATGTGCCTCTTGTGTGCCAGGCTGGTGGAAGTCCGGGAGGCCCTAACCCAGATCCGGAGGAAGCAGGCACTCCAGGACTCCGAGCGGAAGGGCGCTGAGCAGGAGGCCAGCCTCAGGTGGGCCCCTCGGGAGGCAGTCTCTGGACCTGATAAGTGGTCGTTGGGGCGTCCCATGGCAGGGCAGGTGTCCCCCCACCCTGGGTGCCAAGCTGCTGGTTGACAGGAGGCCTCAGAACCCCTGTGGACACTCTGTGGGGAAAAGAGACTCGAGCCCAGGGTCCCCACCCCACCCCTCCACCGTCATCGCGCTCACGGGGAGCCCAGCTCTTACCATCCCGGAGTGGGGGCGCAGGGGGAACACGCGCTGGGCTTCTGGCCTCTCGAGAGCGTTTACCCTGGCGGGGTCAGACCCCCTGCTCTGCCAGCCCATGGATCAGTCTCCACCCCCTGGATACAGGCTCAGGCCTGAGAAGGACTTGATGTCCAGGTCCCCGCAACATCCCTGGGGCACCCCAAGGCCCTCCGGCTGGCTGGGCTGCCGTCACCTACAGCCATTGCCCCCAGGCTGTCCGAGCTGACTGGGAAGCTGAAGCAGGAGGAGCAGGACCGCGAGATGGCCTGCGGGGCCCTGCAGAAGAGCCAGGAGGAGGCGGGCCAGAAGGTGGACCATGAGGTGGCCAGGATGCAGGTACCCAGGAGGCCCACGCTGGGCCCAGGCATCTGAGCAGCCGACGAGCTGCCAGTGAGCTGGTCCACACCGGATCCCTCCCAGCCAGCGTCTCCTCCGTCAGCGGGCTCTTCCTTTCCCCGGCTCTCCTTTTGGTTCTGTCCACGTGTTTGGACCTGGACCAACCCCCAAGACCCACGCTGTGCACTGTGGTGGCCACTGGCCATGGGGGTCTCTGCATGTCGGCTCCTTGGTCATACGAGCCAGGCCACAGTGCCCTGTGGCCACCTGTGGTCAGCGCCTACTGCCACGGTCACGGCCACGAGACAGAGCACTTCCTCCCCTACAGAAAGTCCATCATGAGCGCCTCCCCGTCCCAAGGGACCAGCCCCTGGATCTGGAAACAGAAGCTCATACCCTGAGGCCCCTCCCCACCCTCCACCCCCGCACATGGACATGCATATCCCGGTAGGCCCGCTGCTGGACCAGTGCGCGTGGCTTAGAAGGTAGGGCTGGGGCCGTGCACTTCTGGCCTAGCCTTTGCAGCTCTGCAAATAGAGACCAGGCCCCGCACCACGTCCCCAGCTGCTGCTTGCATAGCTCAGCTGCCCTGCTGCCTGCCGCCCCTGCGTGGCCCTGTGGGAAGGTGGTGTGCTGGCCCCATCGACAGGCAGGCGCTCCGGGCAGTGTCGGGGCCCAGGGTTCCCCATGCCTGGCTGGCCCACCGCCTTCGTAGTGTGCCCCAGGGCACTGAGTGGGCTCCTCGGCCTGTGGTCATCTGTCTACTGTTGCCCACGGCTGCTCTGGCGCAGGAGCCACGAAGCTGGAGGGTTGTGACAGAGACCCTGGGCCCATCGACCCGAATGTCTGCCTCTTGGTTCTTTGCAGAAGCAGCTGAGCCCGGTTCTAGGTCAGCTTGCATGGGGCAGGGAGGCACGTGCCGGCCAGGCACACCTGCCCTGGACTAGGGGCGGCCCTCCCGGCCTTAAAAGGAGAGGGTGCCTCGTGCCTGTGGGCGTGTCGGGGGGCGGCGCTGGGCGGGGCTGCACCCAGACCCCTGGTGAGGCAGGAAGGGAGCAATGGAGGGAGAAAGGGGAAGGGCCTCCTCCCTGGGCCCGGGGGCAAGGGCAGGCAGTGTAGGAGCGAATGTGTGTGTGTACATGTGTTTGCGTGTGTGCGCCCATGCTCAAACGGGCACCAAGCTCCTGGCAGGGGTGAGATACATGGCTGGTCTGCAGCGTCCCTTGGCCCGGGGGTCTGGGGGTCACTGTGGGGACCACGTGTGTCCTGGGCCCCTTCATAGCCCTTGGGGACCAGGGCCCCGCCTGCCCACCTGCCATCCTCTGGAGGGCGTGACGGGCCCAGCTCTGCAGGTGTGGGGACCAGGGCTGCCTCCGACAGAGAAGGCTGGGGAGAGCACAGCATGGCACTGTGGGCGAGGGGGCGGACGTGGGGGATGCCCACGGCCATGGTGACCACATGGACCCCACCCGCAGGCCCAGATGACCAAGCTGGGGGAGGAGATGAGCCTCCGCTTCCTCAAGAGGGAGGCCAGGCTGTGCGGCTTCCTGCAGAAGAGCTTCCTGGCCCTGGAGAAGGTGGGCGCCTGTGGGGGGAGTGGGGGCGGCCATGCCCCTCACGCCCCAGGCTCATGGCCACTGGCCGCTGCAGAGGATGAAGGCCTCGGAGAGCGCACGGCTGCGGGCGGAGAGCGCCCTACGGGAGGAGCTGGAGGGCAGGTGGCAGCAGCTGCAGGAGCTGGACACGGAGCGCGTGCGGGCCCTGCAGGGGCAGTGCCAGGTGGGGGAGGGGCAGGGCCAGGGGGAGGGGCAGTACCAGGTGAGGGGGCGGTGCTAGGCAAGGAAGGTGAGGACGTTGCCAGGCAGCAGGGAGGCGCAGGCCCAGTGAGGGGGACGGGCAGTGCCAGGTGGGTGATGGAGAGGCCAGGGGGGTGGCACAGCATGTGCGGGCCCTGTGGGGGCAGCGCCAGGTGGGCAGTGTGCCAGGCCCCCTCCACCCGGCAGCAGGAAGAGTGCCACCTCCTGGAGCAGTGCCGGGGCCTGGACAAGGCCGTGGTCCAGCTGACAGAGTTCGTGCAGCAGAACCAGGTGTCGCTCAACCGCGTCCTCCTGGCTGAGCAGAAGGCCTGGTGGGTGTCCGAGTGGGCCCTCAGGCAGGGCAGGTGTCCTCCTAGCATGGTGCCCCAGGGCAGAGGGGCGGCCTTGTAGTGGGGGCTCCCCTCAACACCCCAGCCTGCTTCGCAGGGTGCTCTGAGTGGTAGCAGAGGACACAGCCCAGTCCAGTGGCCCCTGGGATGACGCCCATCATCTCGTCCCTGGGGCCTCCTGGAAGGCTCTGAAGCCAGTGGCCCTAGTCCAGTGCCCGGGGTGGGGGCCAGCCTTGGCTGGAGGTCAGTCTCTCTCAGTGGCACCCACCCCCAGGGATGCCAAGGGGCAGTTGGAAGACAGCCGGGCTGGGGAGCTGGCCACCTACCTGCAGGAGAACCTGGAGGCTATGCAGCTGGCCTGCGAGCTGGCCCAGCAGGAGATGCAGGGCGCCCTGGAGCTGGTGAGGCCGCTGGGCAGGGGGCGGGCTCGCAGGGTCCCCCTTCCAGGCGGGCGGCACACTCAGCCCCCCCCCCTGCAGCTCCGAGAGAAGAGCCAGGCCCTGGAGGTGTCCGTGGCTGAGCTGGTCAGGCAGGTGAAGGACCTGAGTGACCACTTCCTGGCCCTGAGCTGGCGGCTGGACCTGCAGGAGCAGACGCTGAGCATGCGGCTGCGGGAGGCGAGTACCCGTCCCGCCGCTCTGGCAACTGGCCCCACGGCCCCGGGCCCAGAGTGCACGGGCTCCACAAAGCTGCCAGCACAGCAGCCTCCTCCCAGGGGTTCTTTGTCTTCTTTTTCTAACAGCTTTATTGAGGTTCAGGGCACACAACAGTCCACCTTTTCAGAGTGTGTAATTCCGTGGTTCTTCGTGCGTTCGGAGCTGTACAAGCACTACCATGGTCACTTCTAGAACCTTTCCTTCCTCTCTGAAGGAAACCCCGTGTGTCCGTGGACACTCCCAGCCCCAGGCAAGCACTGATCTGCTCCCTGTCTGTGGATCTGCCTGCTCTGGACGTTTCACATAAGTGGGACCGAACACCCCGTGGCCTCTGTGAGCATCTCTCACTGAGCGTCACGTGTCTGGGGCCCATCCGTGCTGTGCGTCAGCACCCGCCTCCTTTTCTTGGCTGTGACATCTCGCCGTGGACAGACTGCAGCTTATCCACCTGTCCGCTGATGGGCACTGAGCTGCTGCCCTTCGGATGCCCTCAGTCCTCCCATGAACACACGTGTGCACACGTGATCACCCTTCGGCGGTGGGGCGGATGTCTGTTTTCAGTGCCTGTCTACACAGGCTTGTGAGCCGCTGGGGCAGGGAGCCAGGCCTGCCGTGTGCCAGGCCAGGCTATGTCCAGTTAGTGTGGACCTGCTCAGACCTAAGGAGGGTGCCCCAAGCCCTCTAGGAGCTCTGCTGTGTGGGGGTGACCGTGTCGGGTCTGGCTACGTGTCCGTCTGTCCGCCCCTCCCCCCTCCCACTCCCTCTGGGCTCTGGCCCTCACTGGTGCCCCCCCCAGACACAGAGTGAGTGGGAGGTTGCAGAGCAGCGGTGGCGGGAAGGCCTGACGCGGTGTCGAGAGGAGGCAGAGGCACACCTGCGGGAGGTGCAGGAGCGAGTGGACCAGCTGCCCCAGCAGGTGGGTGTGGGCCAGGCGGCCTCCCCTCCCACTGTGCCAGGCCGTAGCTGCCCGCCCGCTCCACGTTTCAGATAGAGGCTGTCACCGACAAGTGCGTGCTTCACAAGAGCGACTCGGACTGCAAGATCTCTGCCGAGGCCACAGCCAGGTGAGGCCCGGCTCCGACACGGCCAGCAGGGCCTTCGGGGCGGGGCTGCCCCCCCAAGCAGGGCACAGTTGTCTTAGCATCACCTGCGGCCTCCCGGGCCTCCTGACGGTGGGCGTCCTCCCCAAGCCCCTGCCTCTGTGGCTGCCCCAAGCCCTTCCCAGCCCCACCTGGCCCAGCTTTGGGCTTGGGTCCTGTTGGGGGTTGCCTTCCCCCCGTCACCTCCTGGGGACCCCCCGGTGCCCACCAGAGAGGTGGCAAGGCTGAGCACCCCTGCCCCTCCCAGGGCCTCCTCCCTCCACCGCCCTGTGTGCCCCCGTGGGCTCTCCCAGAGCCCAGCAGCCCCACCTCTGTGCCCACAGAGAGCTGGCGGTCGAGGCCGTGAGGCAGGAGCTGGCTGCCCTGCTGTCCTCCGTGCAGCTGCTCAGAGAGGGCAACCCCGGGCGCAAGATCGCCGAGATCCAGGGCAAGCTGGCCACGGTACCCAGGGCCTGGCACACTTGGCAGGGGCAGGGGCCACGCAGACCTCCCCCCACCAGGGAGGCTCAGATCCAGGACAGTGCCTGGCGGGTGGGGCAAGGCCCATGGAACCAGCCGTTCTGCTGCTGGCTGTGCATACCTCAGCCTCTGAGAGTACCAGTAGGGGCTCCCACATGGACCTTCAGATGCTGGGGCACGTCCACGGTCACAGGGGAGAGAGCGGCCCTGAGAACTGCCGAGTCCCGCCTTGTCACTGGGCAGAGTGATGCTGCCAGCTTCCACCCAGGGGCCAGGACCCTCTCGTGGGAGAGCCTCCTGCCCCAAATGGCTGGGGTGGGGCTGCCGCCCGGGGCTGCAGACTCCCTGCGTCCGTGCGTGGCCATGAATGGAGGGCCGTGTTTAGTTTCAGAACCAAATGATGAAATTGGAAACCAGCATCCAGGACAACAAGACCATCCAGAATCTCAAGTTTAATACAGAAACCAAGCTGGTGAGAGGCGGCACCCGCGCTGGCCGCTCCCGCCCCCCAGGCCTGCAGGGGGGCCGCCGGTGCCTTCCTCTGTGCGGGGCCTGACGCCCTGCTGCCCTCACCACCCCCAACCCGGCCACCTCCTAGCTCTCCTCTCTGCGCAGCCGTTTGTCTGTCTGCGTGTCTGGCCCAAGCCGCATTTCCCGGCAGATAAGGCCCGGGTTTGTCCAGAGGGAGATAATCCCCGCTGACAGGCCCCTGTCTGGTCCGACTCCCGCGTCCACAGCGCACGGAGGCAATGGCCACCCTGCAGGAGAGCATGCTGCGTCTGTGGAGCGAGGAGGGCCCCTGGACCCCGACACTGAGCAGCAGGAGGGGCCCCATGTCCCTGGGGCGGCAGCAGCTCTTCATCAAGGACGTGGCCCCTGACGACGTGGTCCCCATGAATCGCTGGGGCGTGTATCAGGCCGTGAGGTGGGCAGCAGGAGCCACCTTCCAGAGCGCCTGCAGATCCGGGTTCAGGGGAGGCCGCAGGGCAGGGGATGGAGGTGGGCCCCGGGTGTGAGCCGTGTCTCGGGCAGGTGGCTACAGTGGAAGGCGGCTCTCGTGAACCTGGCAGCCCGGCAGACGTCCAGGAGCGCGGCCTTGGAGAAGCCCCTTGTCCAGAAGCCTGCCCGCCGACTCTCATCCCTACCTATTCCCCAGAAATAAACGTGCCGGCCCCATTCCTGTGCAAGTCCAGAGTTCCCTCCCGGGGGCGGGCAGGAGGCCCTGGGCAGAGAAAAAAACCAAGAGGGTCTTTCCGAGACTCCCAGAACCCCTGTTCCAGCCAGAGCCACCAAGCCCAGGCCCCACAGCTCCCCAGGGCCTCCTGCCCACAGCACCACGCCCCCCTGGGCCTTCGCTCCACACCGAGACGGCGCCCACTTCCCGCCCCACCAGAAAGCCCTCGGCCCAGTAGCTGGCCTTGGCCTGCCGTGGGCACCACAAGGAGGGGCCACCCTGGGGCCAGCCGAGCGGGCAGTGCAGAGGGTGGCCCTACACCGCTGGCTGGAACCTTGGGGGCTGGCCTGGGGGACATGGGACTCACCCACAGCATGTGGACTCAAGCCCCCACCTCCGAGGGGCTGCAGCTCCTGCCCTGCCCTCCCTCCTGTGGGCAGAGCCCCTGGGCAGCTCCGGCCCACCCCTGCCCTGGCCTGGGGAACCCCCACCTGAGCTGGTCCAAGTCCTGGTGGCCGCCGTGGCTGGGGGTCCCCTGGCTCCTTCCAGTTCAGCAGGAAGGTGAGTCTGGATGCCTGGAGCCCTCGGTTCACCCCCACTGACCCTCGACTGATCACTAGGCCTCGGCCAGCTGCACCCCCTCCAGGCCCGGGGCACCCGTGCCCAGCAGCTCGGACCCGGCCTCTGCCGACCAGCTGGCCAGCAGGTCACTGAAGTCAGGCGTGCCGGGGTGCAGCAGGCCCAAGGGGCTGGGTGCCGGCTCCCTCCAGAAGGATGGGGGCAGCTTCCTCTGGGTCATTGGGGTGATGTGGCCGTACTTGCGCTCCAGCCTGAGTCGCCGCCCACTCACTGCCTGGGCACCAGAGCACTGCCGCAGCCCATAGTCAAAGAGCTCGGCCAGGGGCCCCAGCAGTGGTGGCCCATCCCTACCAAGGCCTGGCCCGTGCACCTGCCCCTCGGGGCATCCTGGGGAGCAGCCCCCGGTCTCGGTGGCCTCACGGTTTTCTTGGGGGGCGCTGCGGGCTGGGCGCACCAGATCGGCGCAGGAGAGCTCCCTGGCCAAGCTGCTGGCCGGGCGGCCGTCAGCGTAGATGTCACAGGCGTCAGGGTCCTGCCCCCGGTCCTTGCGGCCGAAGTACCGCTGGATGTCGCCGCTGATGAGCTCCGAGAACCGCAGCAGCTGCAGCGGAGTCTCCGGACTGCTGGGGTCCAGGGGGGGATCTTCGGGGGCCCAGCCTGGGCTGCAGAAGTTTGGGCCGTGGCCCTCTGGCCCCTCGGCCTCCAGCTCCTCCTCCTCCCCCTCCTCCTCCTCAGAAGTATCTGGGGGCTCCGGGACTGGGGACAGGAAGGGCTGGAGGGCCGGCAGGGGCAGCCGGAAGTCACAGAGCGGCCGGATGACCCCCGCGGCCATCTCCTCCTGGATTGTCAGGGCAGCGGGTTCCGGCTGTGGAGGGAGGCAGAGAGGGGACAGGGTAGCAGGCGGGGACCCCAGCCGCGCTAGGGGAACGGCCACTGCAGGCTTGGGGCGGGCGCCGAGCTCGGGGACGGCTGATGTCTGGGGAGAGACGAGGTGGTGGCCCGCGGGCGGGTGGGCGCGGCGGGAGGGGGCGTGCGGGCCACGGTCACCCCGAGGGGGCGGGTTCATCCTGCCCTGTGGGCTGGGGGCCTGGCGACAGTGCCACTGAAACAGCACCTCAGAGACAGGAGTGGGCCAGGGGGCAGGGAGCCAGCTGGGCTGGGCTGCGGGTGGCTTTGGGGTCTGGAGAGCAGAGCCCTGTCGCAGCGCAGGGTCGCTGTGGCCCTTGACACACAGGCTGGCTGACGCGGCATCTGCCCCGGGGCGGGGTGGGAGCGGGGGACCCCTTTGGTGGCCCCCATGAGTGTCTGTGGTTGGCAGGGTCCCCCCATCCCTGAGGTGCCAGTGCTGAGCCCAGGAGGCCGGGCCTGGCCACCTTGACCCAGCTGTTCTGTCCCTTGAAGTCTGGGGGCTTCAGGGGCTGTGAGGGTGACTCTGGGGGGCCTTTGGGGGAAGACAGAGCCATTTCTCCACCCCTACCACCCCAGGCTTCCCTGTGCTCTCTGGTTCGGGGTCACCTCGAGTGTTCCTAGCCTGAGGCTAGGTGTGGGGAGGTGGTACAGGCAGGACTGGGCAAGTCACTGACAGGTTGCAAGCCAAGGGGGGCTGCGGGCGGGGTCGGGGGTGCAGGGAGCTGATTATGAATGTGGGAGGCCCCCACCCCGGGACAGGCCAAGCTCCTCTGCTTCAGGGAGGCAGGTGGGCCAACCCTTGGCCAAGAGGCCTCCTGGTGGGCGCCCTGGCAGGGGGCAGGAAGAAAGGGAAGGGGGTTCAGAGACGGAGGAGGTCCCAGCTTCAGGAAACCACGCTGTGCGTGGGGGAGGGGCGAGGAGTCGGAGTCAGGGGAGCTCCCCTCCGCTGCCCCCTGCCCCTGCTGTCTGCTCACAGTTCTGGGGTCTCTATTCCCCGCCTGGGTGTCCCGTGGCCCCAGTGCTGGGGTACGGATGGCCGCTGGTGGGGAGCCGAGCCTCGGGTGTCTGTCTCCCCCTGGCCTGGTTTTGTCCTCAATGGCCCAGCCCTCCCCACCCTGCTGGTGACCCCTCCCCGTGGGTGGATGGTCTGCAGAGACCACCTGGGCAGAGGAGCCCACAGCCTTCTTCTGCCACCCGCGCCCACCCACCACCCAGCCTGGCTCCTACCTGCCGCGGCCTGCAGCTCCCACTGGGCAGGCCCACCTCCACCTGGGCTCAAGCGTTTATAGCCGAGCTCCGTGGCCGGCCAGGCCAGCAAATATTTGATGACTGCATTGTCATCGCAGACTGGGCAAATAGAGCCCGTTTGCTTTAGCGCCCGGCAACCAGGGTCCCGCGGGGGGAGCCTCAGCCTGCCCGGGGACGGTGGAGTGTTTGCCGCTCGCCCAGCTGGCTCACACCCGGCCGAGGACCCTTATCTCAGCGCTGATTGGGGCCCAGACCCAGCCTTGTCAAATAGGCGGAAAATTAAATTTCATGCTATTTTGACTTCTGGAGTAGCCTTCTCTAGAGGACATCCTGCCTCCGCAGCGTCCTGGGTGAGCAGGCTCTGGGCCAGGGACCACCAGCCGGGCCGCTCCCGCCACCTCCCACCGCTCCAGAGCGGCAGGTGCACGTGCGGCAAACCCTGAGGAGCCCCCGCCACCCCCGGGCGCCACCCTTGGCACCTGCTTCTCTGGCATCTGGGTCCTCCTCTGAGGGACATGGTAGCCCCTTCAGCCCCGGGGGTCCCGCCCAGGGGTGTCCTCCCCGCGTCTCCAGGGCGGTTACAGTCAACACCGCGAGCAGGACCCCAGAAGGCCTGGACCCCGCCAACCCCCGCCCAGGAGCCAGGCCCGGACCCCAGCATCTTCGCGGGCCGTCCTCCCTGCCCCCTCCATGTGCTGCTGCACTTGCGTCTGGGGCCGCCCAGCCAGTTCCCAGCAAACCAGGGGGCTGAGCAGAGCTGGGGGAGCCTCTCACAGCCCTGGAGGCCAGAAGCCTGAAGTGAAAGGTCCTGCCCAAGGCTCTAGTGGGGAGCCCACCCGCCCTGCTCCCTCCTGATCCCAGGCTCCCAGCCTCCCAGCCTCCGATCATCGCAGGGCCACCCCACCCCACCCTGTGTCATGTCCGAGTTTCCCTGCTCTTTCGAGAACACCTGTCGCAGGACTGAGGACCACTCCAGTCCCTCTGACCTCGCCCCGCTGACTCTCCTTCCATGTGAGGTTCCCTTCTGAGGTCCATGTGGACACGGTTTGGGGGACACTGTTCTGCCTCGTCACCCACCACATGTGGGCGTAGCTGGGTGCTTTCCTCCCGGACAGCACCCCCAGTGCTGGCTGGGGGTCTCCCAAAGCCACCGCTGCTTGGGGGCCAGGTTCTCAGCATACGACAGCAGCCCTTCCCAACCTGGCATGTGCCCGGCCCCCGGGCCCCACGGTCACTCATGGCCCGAGATCTCCCTCCGGCTGCGGGCCTTACCTGTCCACCTCCTCCCTGGGCCCTTCAGCTCCAGGCTCCACCGCCCTCTGCAGGGGGCTGCTCCCTTCCCATCCCACAGGGGTCCTAGTGGGGACTGTGGGGGGACTTGCCCTGCTGAAAGCTGCCAGTCACTTCTCTGCCACCTGGAGGGTCCAACGCCTGCCTTCAGGACTGGCTTTGGCTTTGGGGGGAATGACAGGAAATGCAAAGTTCTACCCTAGGGACGCAACCCGCGCCCAGGCCAGGCCGGTGACCCGCCCCGCGGGGGCCTTCACAGCAGCCAAGGGAAGCTGTGGCATGGGGTCCAGTGGCTGCCCAGGGTGGCTGGGACCCCAGGGTCCCTCTCTGCCCAGACACAGCCCCAAGGAGTGCCCTCCGTGACCGACCCAGGCCTGGACCCCAGCATCTGCCCGGACCCCAGCTGCAGTTCCCTGTGGGGAACAACCAGGGCCCGGGCCTGGGGAAGGGCTGGAGTCTGGCTGGGCGACCGGGTGAAGGGTGGCGAGAGCAGTGCAATCTGGGCGGAGGCCCCAGGAGGGCTTGTGGGTCAGTCTCCAGCCCTCGCCTGTGCCGGGCCCCTGCCTGCGGGGGGCCGGGCTGATGAAGGTGAGGTGCAGCCCTGCCCTGGAGAAGGTCCTACAGTGTGGCCAGAGGGGGTCTTCATGAAGGAGGGGGTCTGCGGGCACTGAGGGGGCAGTGAAGGCGCTCCAGCAGCAGGGACGGCCTGGCGAGGATGCCCATCTCCTCGCCCTGGAAACTGCCGTTGCCTCACCTGGCAGAGGGACCCAGCGGGGCTGACTGAGAGGAGGACCCCGAGATGGGAGATGGCCCTAGGTTACCCCATGGGCCGTGATTCAGAGGGAAGGCGGAGGGGCCAAGTGCCAGGTGAGCGGACACGGGGCGACAGAAGCAGAGGGGCCCGGCTGGCTTTGAAAGGGGGAGGGGCCTCAAGCCAAGGAATGGAGTGGCCTCCAAGCCCCCTGACCCTTGGGGCCCCTGAGTGGGCCGGGGGCCAAGGCACTCAGGCTGCCAGGCCCCCCAGCGCCTGCTCCCAGCCGGTCCCCCTCGTGCGCGGTGTGGGGCCTTCACAGCTCTGTGCCCACCTGCCCCCACCTCTGCTCTCAGGCCTTGACACCCGGAGACAGGCTCTGCTTTTCCAAAGGTGGTGGCCCTGCCTGTCCCCACGCACCCTGTATTGATCTTCCCAGGGAAAATCAATAGGTCCAATATGTCAGCTCTCAAGTGGCGCTACAGTAAATTAGTCCCGTCATCGGGCACACTGGGCGGCAGCCTCCCTCCCATTAGTGGAGCATTAGGCCCGTGTGAGGTTGCTCTGTGTGTGCTTTGAGATAATGAAGGCTGAGGTGTTGGTTTATGCCCCGGGGGAGCGGGGGCATCGCTGCCAGTGTGGGGAACCTGTCACCCAGCGCCCTGCCAAGATTGCTGGGGTCAGGAAGGGGAGGGTCCTGGAGACGCTCTGGGGGTGGCCCCAGGAGCATCTGGTTGTGGCTTTTCCCATTGGGGCTCCCTCGCATCGGAGAGTCAAGCAAACCCCAGCATTTGGGGCTGCTGTCACTCTCCAGCTAGAGGCCGGAGGGGACACACATGTCACTGAACAAGTGGATTTCAGCAGGGAGAGCTCACGGCCGCAGTGCAGGTGTCTCGGGAGGTGGGGCTTAACAAAGGGCTCTGGGTTCAGCTGTGTTCCTGTGGGCTGTGCTCTGGGGGCTGTGAGTCTCCAGGATCTGCTGTAACAAAGTATCACCCACAAGGCCTGGCCGGGGCAGTTAAAACAACAGAGTTCCTATATCTGAAACCATGAAGACTCTGAGGAAGAAACTCCTCCAGGCCTTTCTTTAAGCTTCTGGTGCAGCCGGGATCCTCCCAGCTCCTCAGCTCTTGGCTCCATCCCTCCAGTCTCCGCCCACCTCTTGGCATGGCCTTCTCCCCACGTGTCTCTGGGTCTTTTCTCCTCTTATAAGTATGCCATTTAGGGCCCACCCTATCCAATATGATATGCATACGTGGGTGCTAAGTCGCTTCAGTCATGTCCGACTCTTTGCAATCCCATGGACTGTAGCCCGCCAGGCTCCTCTGCCCGTGGGATTCTCCAGACAAGAATACTGGAGTGGGTAGCCATTCCCTTCTCCAGGGGATCTTCCTGACCCAGGAACTGAACCCGCGTCTCTTACATCTCCTGCATGGGCAGGCGGGTTCTTTACCACTAGCGCCACCTGGGAACCCCATCCAATATGACATAGTTTTAACTAATTACATCCACAAAGACCTTTCCAAATAGGGATTATGTGGTGGGCTCTGGGGGGACAGAATTTGGAAGAACATTGTTCAGTCCAGTGTAGCATCACTTAAAAGTTGTACTTCTTTTTAGCTGCGCTGGGTCTCTGTTGTGGTACACAGGCTCCTCACTGCTCGCGGGCTTCCTCTCGTTGTTGAGAGTGAGGACAACTCTTCATCGCGGTGCTCGGGCTTCTCCTTGCAGTGGCTTCTCTTCTTGCGGAGCACAGGCTCTAGAGTACACGGGCTCAGTAGTTGCCCCTCAACATGTATGAGCTTAGTTCCCGGCCAGGGTTTGAACCCACATCCCCTGCATTGGAAGGGAGATTCTTAACCACGGAACCACCAGGGGAGTCCCTAGTATAGCATCTTAACACATCTTGTCCAGAAGAAGGACAGCCATGGCTGGTGAATGACCAGAGTCCCTCCCATTAGCCAGGAAGCGGGTATTTGGTCTTTTTTTGAGGTCTGGGCCATGTCCCTGTCTTGTCTGTGTTCAGACGTGATTGTCTTGAGCCACCATGGTCATGGAGTGCCCTGGTCCAACACAGATGTTCTCTGAAGTTGTTTCTGTTCCACGGGAGAGCCCAACTCTGAGCCCTAGACCCGCTCTCAGAGATCAGGGCCTGCTGACTCCACAGGACCCTGTGTCCTTTGCATCATGCCTTCACCTAGAATGGAGAGCCGGCCAGCAGGACTTGGGCACAGAGGACATGTGGATTTGCTAAATCTTTGCTGTGGCCTGCACTGCTCCTCCTGGACTCTGCCCTCAGAGCACCCTAAGAGGCTGGCGGCCATAAGGGAACATCCGTTGCTTCAGGATGGGAGGACATTTCCACACCGTCCCATTAACATTAACAGCTGCCCCAGGGGCTGCCGAGGGCCCCTCAGGCAGAGCTCCAGTCCTGGAAGCAGCCGTGAACGACAGGAGATGCCCATTTTCCAGCTGAGGAAGCAGAGGCTCAAGAGGTGCCTGTCCAGGTGTCTAATTTCTGTCACGCATCCAAGGCAGTCATCAAGACAGTTTTAGTGACCCTTTAGAGGCGGCCTTGCACGGGGGTGGGGTCCCAGCTCCCCCATCAGCCCCTGCCCTTGACCTCCCCAGCTCTGGGCCCCCTCTGCTGGCCCAGGGCAGCTTGTGCCCAGATGCCTGAAAACAGACCAACCAGGTGGTTGTATAAGCTGCAGTCAGCAGCTCCACCCCTAACCTCCTCCTCAAGTTATCTTTGCCTCCTCCAGGAAGCCCTACAGGCTGCATACCAGAATGATTGTGGTCCATCCTCCTGCCTATAGTTGGTGCTCCTGGGGTTCCCTGTGGCTGAACTGGTTCAGCAGTGACTCTGGGTGGGGTTCTGGGGTGGAACAGGTGAGGCGGAGCCCAGTGAGGAGGACGTGAGCACACAGGCACCTCTGTTGACACAGCAGCTCTGGACACAGCCCTGGGTTTGGAGCTGAGCCACCACCAGGGGTTCAGAGTTGGGCTTCCCCAGGTGGGGAGACTTCCCAGGTGCTGCTGAGTTAGGAACACCTCCATTCCGCCACCCTTGCTCAAGTGTCTCCAGCATTCCTGGGGTGTGGCGGGATCCCCGAGGCTGGCGCTTCTCCCACCAGAAAGCAGGTGCAGAATATGCTCGAGGCAAAGGTGCGGAACCAGGGAGGCGGCAAATTGCAGCTGCCAACAAAGACTGGCACTAGCCACCCGGTTCTGCAAAAATGAAGTCACTAGCCACCGTAGTGGCTGACCTTCAACACACCCTAAAAGGAGTTAAGGGAAAACTGACCAAAAAGAAAAGCCCCCTCTCATGTTGTGGTTTTTGTTTTTCAAATGTCACAGCTCACAAGGTGGCCTTGTAATCTGATTTTGTCACCAAGTGCCCCCTCACCCCCAGCCCAGCACATTCCCACATCATCACAGAGTCTGTGGTAATGCCCGGGGTCCTCCTATGTGGTCTCCAGACAGGACGGCTCAGCTGACCCAGCGCCAGTTTGCCTTGATGGCAGAAGGCTCCAGTAGCTTCCCTATGGAGCCGACTGGGGTACAGGGTAGACAGGGAGTCCCTGGACAGCTCAGAGCTGCCTCTCCCGGCCTGACTCCTGCAGGTGGACGAGAAGGTCCCCGAGGAGCACGCTGCACCCTCCATCCAAAACAATGGCGCTCCGGGCCCTAGGCAGGTGTTCCTGCCGGCCTGAAGAGGGAAACGTGCCCGAGTGCCCGTCGGCTCCGCGGGGAGGGCCACGGGCGTGCCCTGGTGCCGTGGGTGAGGCCCACAGCCCTGCGGCTGAGCCATGTGCCTGCCAAGCAGGTCGGATGGTGTATATGCGGCGACGGCTGCGCAGCTCGGAGCCCGCAGAGCGCAAGGGCTGGGTGCGGGCCCGCGGCCCCGGGGCCGGGGACACTAGTCGACGGGACATAGCTGAAGTCCCACGAAGAGAGCAAGACAGCGGCGCAAGGACGGGGGAAGAGGCGTCCGGGCTGCGCCGGCACGGCGGGAGGGGTGCGTAGTGTGGGCCGTTATCGGGGGACCCGCGCTGAGGCGAGCTCGTCGGAGGACCATGCTAACGCCCCGTCCCGGCCGACAGGCCTCAGGCCTGGGGCGCAAGCCCAGGGAGAGGAAAGCTAGCACCGCCTCGGGCCGGCCGCGAACTACATTTCCCGGCATGCCCGCGCGGCCGACCGGGGGCGGGCCTGCTACGGAAGAGGTTGCAGGAGGACGTGAGTCATTTCCGCTGCGCGAGCGGGGACTCACGTTCTGTAGTCGTGCGCGGAGGCCCGGAACAGCACGGAACTTCCGACTTCGCGCGACGGAAGTGACAGGACTGCGGCGCCGAGCGCGGAGCTGGGGTCGCGATGAGCGGCGTTTTGTCCGCGCCGGCGGCCGGGTGAGCTGCGCGGGGTCTCGGCGGGACCTCGGGCGGAAGGGGCGGGCGCGCGCGCTCACTGCTTTCTCTCTTCCAGGGCGCTCCGGGCGCTGAGGCTCGTGCGCTGGGCTTCCCGAAGCCCGCCTCCGCCACCCAGCGGCCGGGCTCGAGCCCAGCTCGCGGCCGAGGGCGACGAAGAGGATGATCCTCACCTCCCCCTTCGGTTTTCCTCCAGCAGAGCCGCGCCGCCCCGCTGGACAGTGAAGCAGTCCCTGGGAACCGGGCAGCAACGACCCTGGTGGGTGGTGCTGCCCTTAAGCTTGTCCCTCATGGCTCTGGTCATTTGGTGCTTCTTTAGGCGGGAGACCAGCGCGGACCAGTGGTTGAGACAGATGTTGCTGGAAGAGGTACCGGAGCCCAGCGACGCTTCTGAAAAGCCTGGAGCTCCGGTGGCCCACGGGGCGAGGACTTAATGGGGTGCCAGGAACGAAGCAACAGACCTCAGCCCTTAGGCTTTGGCGTCGCGTTTGACCGTTTCTGTCCCCGTTATTACTTGCGTCCTGAGACTGAGGGACTTGAATGACCGACCTGGCTAAGCTGACCCCTTGAAGGCGACACAGGATGTTAGCAGATCGGAACCGGCTCCTTGTCTGATGCTCGTTTCCCATCGAATATGTCGGAAAGCTTTCTCAGATCCACGGAAAAGGTTTTGGTCGCAGCATGTGCTATTGGATTTGTGGTGTCTTTGTACATTATCATGTTTACAAAGCAACGTAGTGACACCTGTAGTCCGGTGTGATCCACTTTCTGAGACAGAGTGACTGACAGAAGAGTTAAACACTTTATTTTACAGTGTACTGTGATGTGTATAAATTGATGTTTAACAATAAAATTTTAAGTTGGTAATGTGAAGTTAAGCCAATTTTTTTTTTGCACTTCATTTTAGGAAAGGGAGCCTTCTAGTCATTTCAATTCCTTTAGTTCCGCCCCCACCCCCCCACCACCCGCCGCGCCGCCACCCCAGAATAGGAGCTGAGGAAAGAAACCTAAATGTAACTGATGGAATATGATCAAACAATACCAGAAATAATGAGCTTTCTCAGGTCTCTGTACATTTTTATTTTTAGCAAGGCAATAACTTTCTGAGTAAAGTAAAACTGATAAATATTTTTATTGACAGCTTACAGTATTTTGGATATGTAAATGATTATGTTTCTCAAAGTACTGCTTAGTAGGAAACGTGCTTAATTCTGGATTAAATACAGGACGCGTAAAGGGATGATTTTATTTACTTACCATTTTAGTAGAACATTTTATCTTGACTTTTTTGGTGCCAAAGTTAACTGGAAATTTCTCTCACTCGGATTGAAGACCACTGACTCGATTGCAGTGTACTGGCTTCTTGCAAGACACCTGCAGAAGTGCTCTAAGTGGCTGGCCCACCTTGGTAAATTATGCTTGTTAGGGAGGGGCAACTGAGTCAAGTATATTCATTTTTTTAAAGATGGAGAGACCAAGATTTGAAAAGATTGGCCTAATCATAGCTCAGGCTACATCCTCAGTCCCACTAGTAGCAGAGAATTAAGACGTTCTTTCTCTGGCCTGGAGTGATTGTGACCTTTTTGGTTGTGAACCATTTTTTTTGAGCAACAGTCATTCAAACCTGAATCCTGGCTTTACTCTCACTAGCTCCTGCAAGAAAGAAGAACTAACATGAAGAAATTTTGTTTTCATTAAAATTAACTTTCATATGATCAAAGCAATAAGCTATATTTGGAAAAGTTAGACAGTGTGGTAAGCAGAAAGAAGAGAATTGGAAACACTCGAGTCCTACCACCTAGAGATAACTGCTTTCAAAGCTTTTGGGGCAGAAGATAGAATTTTTTTTTTTAATCCCAGGAAAAGTTACTGAGGTCGATGATCTCATATCTTCTAAGCAGCTGTGCTATTTTTTGTGTGTGTCTGGGTACTATCCCAGCCTTTTAAGAACATTCTTCAAAAGTCAAAAAAACGACAGTCTTTACAGCCTATCCCAATTCTCTTCAAGGAAGGTGCCTCTTGAGTGAGGAGGAAAAGGAGGCATCGTTTTAAAGATGCCCAAATTTCTTTATCTTGAGCCCTTTTTTAAGCTCAATGTATGTGGGCTTCCCTGGTGGCTCAGTGGTAAAGAATCTGCAGGAGACAAGGGTTCTATCTCTGGGTCGGAAGATCCCCTGGAGAAGGAAATGGCAACCCACTCCAGTATTCTTGCCTGGAGAATCCCATGGACAGAGGAGCCTGGTGGGCAACAGTCCACGGGGTCGCAAACAGTTGGACATGACTGAGCAGGCGCACACGGCTCTGTGCCTCTCCACTGGACTTCACAGGTGCTTCAAACTCCTTAGGTTGGAAACAGAATTCAGCTCTCCCAAACCTGTTTCTTTATATCCTTCCCAGCTTGGGACCTTGGAATTATCCTAGGCATCTTTCTCATTTCCTACATCCTGGCAAGTCTTCAAGATCTGTTTTGTCTTCCAAAGAATTTACGGACCCTGTTTCATTCTCCTGCTTGATTTCCTTAAAAAATGTCCTGTTGTTCATTTTTTGCTATTTTAATTTCCAGGTTTCAATGTACAGTTTGTAGAAGTAGTGTATCTTTTAGGCAATGTGAACATATAAAGAAGGTAGTCACTCATCCCACCACCAATGATAGTTCATACTATTCGATGTGTTACTTGTATTTGAAAAAACAACAGGAACTTATATTCTTGGGAACTAATGTATGGAACTGCTATATCTTGCTTTGTCTTGTCACTTGAGGAGGAGCATTTTTCTTGTTAACAATTCTCAGCATTTTTATTCTCTGCGAGGTGCTCTTAAGTTTATGCCAAATAACTCTAATATCTTTGTACATCTTTGTCTGAATCTCATTCTTTTTTAGGTTGGAGTCTCTAGAAATGGAACAAATTAGCTTTCCGTAAAGATCCATACCCCTTCCTTCTAGCCACACTTCCTTCAAGGGTATTCTTGCCGCAGGTTAGAGTGTTGTTGATTTTCTGTTCAGAATAACACCAAAGTGCCTGTTCCAAGAGCTCTTGTGCATTCTGTCGCTTCAGTCGTGTCTGGCTCTTTTCGACCCTATGGACTATGGCCCACCAGGCCCTTCTGTCCATGGGGATTCTCCAGACAAGAAGACTGGAGTGGGTTGCCATTTCCTCCTTCAGGGGATCTTCCTCACCCAGGGATCGAACCCTTGTCTCCTGCACTGGCAGTCAGGTTCTTTAGGAGTAGCACTGCCTTGGGAAGCCCCCTTCTTTGTTTAATTTGCATTAAAAAAAATTACTGGCGAGGTTAAACATTTAACTTGTCTTGGGAATTCCCTGGAAGCCCAGTGGTTAGGACTCTGCAATCTCACTGCCCTGAGGGCTCGGTTAAATTCCTGGTCGGTGAACTAAAATCCCACAAGCCACCCAGCCCTGCAAAAAAAAAAAAAAAAGAATGTCTCTTATGCTACGTATTTACAAAATAATGCACTCTGGGCCTGGGTTTTTCTTCCTCAAATGCACACCGTGCTTCTTCCTTCAGGGACCACTGTGTTGGACCTCCGAGTGAGTCTTGAGGAGGGGCCGGGGGCGAGGGTGGGGGGCGGATGCTGCCTGCCCCGGAGTTCCCGCCCTCTGTGCTTCCCCTCCCACCCTTTTGGCGAAGGGTGTGTGTCTGGTCTCCCTCTTGACTTCGCGCCTTTGGATTCTAAAAAATCAGCTCTATTGATATGCAGTTCATATTTACCCATTTAAAGTAAACAAGTGAAAATTTTTAGTACGTTCGCAGGGAGCAACCACTACCACATTCTAATTTTAGGACCTATTCGTACGCCTAAAAGAACCCGGGTACCAGTGAGCAGTCAGGCCTCTTTCTGCTCCCTTGTCTCCCACACCGAGCCCTAAGCAACTGGAGCCACTCTTCGCGGTCTCAGCATCCCCCCGGGGTCACAGAATGCGTGAAGGCGCGCGTGACAGCCGGGCCGCGCTGTCTTTACTCGGGACCTGTCCTCTGTCTCGGAGCTTGGAGTTGCGCAGGGCGCTGTCCGGCTTGCGGAGCGCGTGGGCAGCCCTGCTGGGGTGAAGGCTGCAGCGGGGCCGCGGACTGAGCGGGTGCGGGATGGGCCGTGAACGTGGACTTCGGGGACCCCGCGGGAGTGGGTGGGGGCGACCGGCCGGGACTGCGGGCTCGGGGCGTGGCGGGGTCCGGGGTGCTTGCGCGTCCCCTCTGGGCGCAGGGTGACCGGAGGCGCCCAGGGCCCACAGCTCCGCGCCGGGCGCCGGATGGGGGCGTGGCGCGCGGGTGTGGCGTGGCGGGAGGGCGTGGCCGGCCGGGCGGGGGGCGCGGGTGGGCTCGACGCGGGGGGAGATCCGGAGAGGCGGGGGCGGGCACGCGCGGCGCATGCGCGCTGCATTGTTTTGACTGAAAATGCCGTCGGTTTCGAAAGCGGCGGCGGCGGCGCTGAGCGGGTCCCCCCCGCAGACGGAGAAGCCGACCCACTACAGGTCAGTGCCCCGGCTGGCCGCGGCAGGAGCGGGGGCGGGGCAGGGGGCGGCCCCGCGCTCTTCGGGCCCGCGCGCCCGCGCCCCCGCGCCCCTGGGCCTGGGAGCTGCCGCCGGGTGCGGCCTGGGGCCCCGCGCCGCCCCTCTCCCGGCTCCCTCGGCCCCCGCCTCTCACCTGCCGGCCCCTAGCCAGCTGGCCCCCCAGCCTCCGCGCGGTGCCTGGGCTCTGGAGGGTGGACCGCCATCCTACTCGGCTGCCGCCGCCCGAGCACAGGAGGCGGCGCCCAGGTTCTGGAGTGGCACCTGGGCTTGGGGGCTGGGGGACGGGGTCGGGGGTCCCCGCACCTGGGTTGGGGACAGGAGAACAGCGCCTGGAGTCGTGGGTCGGGGCCGCCGAGAATGCGCCTGTGGTCGGGGATGGGGGACCGCGCCTGGGCTCGAGGGAAGGGCGGCCATCTGGACTCCGGCTGCCTCCTTGGCTCGGGGCTTGGTACCGGGGCCCGGGGGCCGGGGCGCGCCTGCAGTCCCGGAGGTCATGTCTATGTTCCGTATGAGGGGGCTGCGTGCGGGGTCTGAGGGAACGCGCCTGAGATCCAGGAGATTCTCCTGGGCTCTGGGGGAGCGGCCGCCTGGGACCGTCTGGAATCGGAGTGGGTGTCACGCCTGAGCTCCGAGATGGGCCAGCTGCGCCCTGGGCCAATCCGCGTCTGGATTCTGCAGGGTCGTGCCTGGGGTCGGGGACCGTGTCTGGGATTGACGAATCATTCCTGGGATCCGAGGAACGCGCGTGGGCTTTCAGGGCGGCGGTGGAGGGGAGTGGAGGGAGACGGATGAGGAGAGAGGGAGGCGGGGCAAGGGGAGAGGGAAGGGAGGTGGGGAGGGGTCTGAACTTGGAGTGAGAGGTCGCGCAAGAGATTGGGGATCACACCTGCGGTCTGGGATGGGTAGCTGCGCCTGAGGTGGGGATGGGGGGCTTCGCCTGGGGCGGGGGGCTGTGCCTGGGATTGGAGCTGGGGACTGCGCCTGGGGTCGGGGATGTGGGATCGTCTCTGGGGTCCGAGAAATGCGCCTGGGCCGGGGGAGCGGGGCGGGGGGACGGCAGAGTGGGGGATTGCGCCTGGGGTCGGGGCCTTCGGGCGCACGGGGTCCGACCCCTGCCCAGGAGTCCTCGGGCCGCCCGCCGGCGGCGGCGGCGGCGGCGGAAGCGACTCCAACGCTGTTTGTCTTTTTAGGTATCTAAAGGAGTTTAGGACAGAGCAGTGCTCCCTGTTTGTGCAGCACAAGTGCACCCAGCACAGGCCATTTACCTGTTTCCATTGGCATTTCCTAAATCAGCGTCGGCGCAGACCGCTCCGCAGGCGCGACGGCACTTTCAACTACAGCCCGGACGTGTACTGCTCCAAGTACGACGAGGCCAGCGGCGTGTGCCCGGACGGCGACGAGTGAGTGCGCGCGGCTGCCGGGCGGCGCGGCCCACACCCGGCGGGTGCGGACGTGGGTTTCCCGGCCCCTCGCGCCGGAAGGCCCCGTCTCCGCTTTGAACTTTCGCCGTGACCGCTGGTCTTGGTGGGGACATTTGTCAGCCAGTGCGGGAAGGACCGCGTGCGGCTGGGGGATAGCCCTTGCAGGGGGCAAACCGACTTTGCTGCGCTTCCCGCTTTGATCACGGCCCAGTTCTCTGAACTCCCTGCATTAGAGCCAACCCTCACGAGGTACAGCTTTTGAGTTTAGGATCATTTTGTAGTCGTCTCTTGCTTTCTGGTCAGAGAGCTTGTTAGAAGGTTTGCTCACATTGTGCACATGTATCCAGAATGGCTTCTTGCTTGCTGTTTATATGTTTAAATTTTAAAGAATTGACAGGAGGGTTATTTGCAGACTGTCACTTGTATAGCACTTTTAAAGTTTAAGAAATCCATGTTTTGTTTTGGTTGCTTTTTTTTTTTTTTACAAGTTTCCTAATGGTGTTATGAACAGATGTCTTCATTTTGAAGTATGTAGAATACGAAAACAAGGAAAGTACAAGTTAGATTGTACTTTCATGAAACCAGCAGAGATCTGTAGCAGGAGGTCTTGCTTTTTTCCTGTGGGCTGTGTCAGGAGAAAGGGCCTCCCCAGTCCCTCCTGGAGGTGAGGTGGCGGCACTGTGCCCCAGGGCCTCTTGGAAAAAACGTCTAGGGTTCAGCTTCTGTCAGATCCAAGTCTGATTTGGGGGAGGTCTTTTTGGTTTCTCAGGGGATTCCCTGGTGGCTCAGATATTAAAGAATCTGCAATGTGGGAGACCCAGGTTCAATCCCTGGGCAGGAAGATCCCCTGGAGAAGGGAATGGCAACCCACTCCAGTACTCTTGCCTGGAAAATCCCATGGACGGAGGAGCCTAGCAGGCTCTGACAGTCCATGGTGTCACAGAATCAGACACGACTGAGCGACTAATGCTAATCGATAAATACTTTAAAGTCTTTCTTGAATCTACTGCAGTGTTGTTTCTGCTTTATGCTTTGGTTCCTGGGCCCTGGGGCATGTGTGATCATACCCACACCCCCTGTGTTTGACGGTGAAGTCTTAACCAGTGGACCATTAGGGAAGTCCCCTGTTTTTCATTTAAAAAATGCTTAGGTCCAGGGAGTAAACTTTTGATGTTTGGCGATCATCTTAAAAGCTCTACTTCCTGAGAGGTTTTTAATTGAACACCAGATAGTCAAATAAGGTTGTTAAGGCAGCCTGTAGCCTGTGGAAATAATGTAACTGGCTTCATTTTGGTTAAGATGGTATTATATTCTGTGAGGTCTTAAAAGTGCGTTATTTAATTGCATCTTGAGCTGCTGTTTCCTGCAAATGGGTGTTTGGAAGAGAGATGTTTTTGCCTAGCTAAGGCTTAGCCCCGACTCCTCATTTCCTGTGGCCATGTCAGTCACCTCTCCTGAATGTAAGCCTTGAGTTGCCCTCAGGGGGCCACTGATGAGACCCTGCTGCAAAGACCCAGTCACCTAGTGTGTGTGACCCCATTCCAGAGTCCAGGATGGGAGACTGATTGGCAGTATTCATGGATGATGAAAAGAAAGCGTATTTTAGTGGCTGTTTTGGGTTCCAGAGTCTGAAGGGCCTGGTATTGATTCAGACCCGTTGCTGGGCTTCAGGGTAGGGTCCAGTTCCTGAAGAGTACTCCTGAAGAGTACTGCAGTGAACACCTACCTGGTGATGGTCCTTTTAAGCTGGGTTTAAACATTAATTAAATAGTATTGCAGTTTATTATAAAAATGTTAACATGGGGAATCCCCTGGTGGTCCAGTGTCAGGAGTACACACTTCCACTGCCAAGGGCCTAGGTTCAGTCCCTGGTGGAGGAACTAAGATCTCACAAGTGGGGCAGCATGGCCGGGGGGTGGGGGAGGTGGGGGTGGAAACACTTGCAGCCTGAATAGCATGCAAGTCATCACTGAGAAGAGTGGGATTAAAATGGGTGTCTGACACTGTTTGGGGTGTATCCTGTGAACATGTACACATAGTGTGAAAGTACATGTGTGTCTTCTTAAAGATTTCCTTTGTGACTTTTATTGAGCAAGTGAGATGACTTGCTTTAGCCCCACAGGAAGTGTCTGACAGGCCAGACGTCTCCCCTGAGAGTCTCTCGTTAGTAATCACTACTCATTCGGCCTGAGATGGACTTTCCTGGAGTCTGTCCTGTTGAATTACATATTCTGGCTCATGCAGGGTTGCCATGGGATCTGTAAATAGACTCTACCCTTCAGAGCAGGGAAATAGCCTCCTTCCTTTTATTTCAGTTCATTGCTTCTTGAAATGTCTATTTTGGGCTTTTATAGGACCAACCTATTACTGTAAATCATGAATATGTATCAGAGAGCAAAGACCCTTCAGTCAGCTCAGGTGACTTGTGCGTCCAAGGCGGTTCTGCCAGTCTGATGGAGCCGTGGGGCTGAGCCACAGGCAGGAGCGGGGACCCCCAAGAAGGCTGGCATCCCTGATGTCAGTTCCTGTGCTAGGCAGGTGGTCATTCTCCCCTCTTGCTGTCGCCCCTTCTCCTGGGGCGCCCTCACCACCTGTCCCCACCACCCCAGTGAGAACTCCAGCTGTCTCTGGGTAGCCCCCCATCCCCTCTCCCCCACGGGCACACCCCCCACCCCGCAGTCACCCCTTTTCCCCAGCGGCAGTCACCCTCCTCTCTGTCACGCCCCCCCGCGGCGCCCTTTGTTCCGGTGGCCACGCCCCTTCCTCGGCGGGCCGAGTCTGGCCGCGGGGTCACGTGGCCCCGCCCCACCCCCGTGGGAACTGGCCTCCCGGCGGCTGGGGCCACGCTCACTCCGAGTCGGCCCGGCGCTGCCTCTGGCCGCGGGGTCAGGCCCGCAGCCCCGGGTGCGTGTTCCCTCACTCCCCGTGCGGATCCGTCTCAGGTATTCCCTAGGCTGGCTCTTCGAAGAAAGCGGCGCGGGCCGGAGCGCAGCGTGGCCGGAGGTCTCTCCAGATCAGCCGCCCGCTGAGAGCTGTCCGAGAGCGGCCCCGGGCCCTCAGCTGGTCCTACTCGCGGGTCTTGCTTCCGCTCCCCGGAGACCTTGTATCCCTCCTGTGCTGGTAAAAGGTGTCAGGTGCGTCTACAGAGGTCGGTTCAAAGCGAAGGCCCTTCCAGGACTCCGAGGGGCCCCTCCCGGCCCCTCCCGGAAATGTTTTCATTGGCAAACAATACAAGCAGCCCCCAACTCTGCCCAGTACAAAGTTGCCTCCCTCTTTGCTGATAACCCTCCTTCTGCCAAAGGCAGGCCGCCCGTGGGTGGCCTTCCAGGCCCCACGTCTAATAGATGTTTTCTTGGTTTTGGTAAGAAGTGGGCCTGCCCCCCCATCCTGTGCTGTATAAGTTTCCAGGTCCTCTAGAGGCCTGCCTGCCTGCCTGCAGGGCTCCCTGCCGTGGCTCCACCGGCAGGCCCTGTCCTCTCCCCACTGCACCGGGGGCATCTGGTAACACGGCCCCATTGCCTCAGCGATGATGTGTGATTTGGGGACCTTCCACCTGTGAATCTGGGCACCGTGGGAGCTTGCTGACCTACAGAAACTTTTCTACATGTCCAAGGCTTGGTGTGCCTGTTGTGCCATACGGGTCCTTAGTCTAGTCTCTCTGCTGAGAGATGCTCTTGCCATGTTTAAAGAGTCGGGTGTCCTGGGACCCAAGGCTTAGTGAAAGTCTGTTCATTGCAAGAGGGTTATAAATCCTGGGACCCAAGGCTTAGTGAAAGTCTGTTCATTGCAGGAGGGTTATAAACTCTTGGTGTTAAACCGACCTTATGAGTAAACTCTGCTTGGGCTTTTGGGGGTGAGGTGAAAGCCAAGGGCAGGCTGGGAACATGAGAGCAGAATATTTAGAAGTTGTGCGTGCTCAGTCACGTCTGACTCTGTACGACCCTGTGGACTGTAGCCCGCCAGGCTCCTCTGTCTACAGGGTTCTCCAGGCAAGAATACTGGAGTAGTGTGCCATTTCCTCCTTCAGAGAATCTTCCCCATCTAGGGATCAAACCTGTGTCTCCTGCATTGCAGGCAGATTTTTTAACCACTGAGCTACCTGGGAAGCCCTATTTAGGAGTCAGGGGCTACTTAACAGTCTCGAGGAAGACACAGGCTTACAAGCTGACCAACTTAAGGACATTACAATCAGGTGACTGAGTTGGATCTGTGAGAGACCAGTAGGTAGAAGAGCTAGAAGAAAGTGAGAGTGATGTTAGCACTTCAGTTTGTCCTGCAGTGAGTAAAAGGGGGCTATGAGAAGGCGAGAGCTCTGGTGCTCCTTGGGGGTGAGTGGGGAGATGGCCACCGCAGGGACAGGATCCCTGGAGAGGATGGCAGCTGGGAGGTGCAGAGGAGGGCGGTGGACATTGCTGGGCTGATGGTCCACGTTAGGGATTAATGAAGGGTGACTAGCCTGGCTCGAGAGTCCAGGGAAGCCCTTGGAAGCCAGAAGCTGGGGGTGCAGAGGACAGGTGTGTCAGCATGGGGTTAGCTGGCAGCCCCCCACCCCTAGTGTTGGAGAGGAGACTCTCAAGCTTCTCCGCACAAGACCCCCCCTTTTCTTCATCCCCTTACTCCCCTACCCCCAGCTGGGTGTGACCCACAGGTCTTCCTTTTCCCATTTTTCTGCTGCCACTCACTTTCCATTCCTGTTCCTTGAGGACCAGGAGAGAATCACGTTGTACTTGAGTGTCCCTCTGAGCCCAGTGGTCCTCCCAGTGCGGCCCCAGCCCAGCAGCCACACCGTCACCTGAGGACTTGCCCTCAGTTTAGACCCACAGTTCCCACCAGTGTCAGCCCAGACTGTCCAGATGGTTCTGATGCGCTCCGGCCTGGCTTGCTAACTGGTGTTAACGCAGAGTGGCACTGGGTCTGTGTGTCCACCATTGCTTGGGTGAGTTGCAGGAGGGAACTGCTGGAGCTGTGTTCCTCTCTACCCCTCCCTCCTGGCTCTAGCGGCTCCAGAGCTTCGCAGCAGACCTGTGTCTGACATGTGCTGCTGCACCACGGCATCCACGGAGCCTGTGTTAATTACACAGAGTGGGTCACTGGTTGGATGGGCTTGTCAGCTATGGACACCGCCCTGAATTTGGTGGGCTGTGGGACTGAGTCATGTTACACGTGCTGCCAGGCTGTCAGTGGCCTGGGGGTTGGATGACTGAACTCCTGCTTTGAGGAAGCACCTGCCTGCCGTATTGAGCTGACCCCTGGGGTCTCCCGGCCCCTTCCCCACTTCGGTGAGGGCCTTTTGTCTCTTAGATGTTCTTAGGCAATGGCACACCACTCCAGTACTCTTGCTTGGAAAATCCCATGGAAGGAGGAGCCTGTTAGACTGCAATCCATGGGGTCGCTAAGAGTCGGACACGACTGAGCGACTTCACTTGCACTTTTCACTTTCACGCATTGGAGAAGGAAATGGCAACCCACCAGTGTTCTTGCCTGGAGAATCCCAGGGATGGGGGAGCCTGGTGGGCTGCCGTCTATGGGGTCTCACAGAGTCGGATGCGACTGAAGTGACTTAGCATAGTGTCTATTAGTCGTTCAGTCGTGTCCAACTCTTTACGACCCCATGGACTGTAGCCTGCCAGGCTCCTCTGTCCATGGGATTCTCCAGGCAAGAATACTGGGGTGGGTTGCCATTTCCTTCTCCTGGGGATCTTCCCAGCCCAGCGGTTGAACCCAGGTCTCCTGCATTATAGGCAGATTCTTTACTATCTGAGCCGCCAGGGAGGCCCCTTAGATGTTCTTAGGTGAAGCCATTTTCTTTTCATTAAATGTTCTTCAATATCTTAATCTCAGCTCATGCTTGCAGGCAGAGGTGACATGCCCCTAGTGAAATAATAGTGCCTGTTCGGTGCTCAGTGCTAGGGAGAGGGGGACCTTGGCCAGGTTCTGGTTGCCATGGAGATGGTACTGGCAAAGAAACAAAATGATGCTAAGAGCAGACCTGAGGGACCGCTAGGAAATGGGAGGGGTGTGGCACCACCACATTCCCTCCCCGGGTCCGGGAGGTTCCCGCAGTTTCTGCCACAGCCTGTGTCAGCCCGTTGGTGGTGCTCGAGGTCCTGTGGTCCTGCTCGGGCTGTTCTGCAGACTTGGTTCTATAGACAGACCTGCAGATGCTGCCTCGGCTCTGGTGTGCTGGCTCCCTCCCCAGACTCTGGAATTATCTTCCTTTAAACGTACAGTAGATGAGTGAGTGTTTCTGAAGATTGGAACTGTTTTTGCAGAATGGCTGTTTTCCTGTTTAAGTCATTTTATCTTTTATCGAGGCGAAACATAACATTAAATTTGTCAGCTTGGCTCTTTTACGTGTACAGTGTAATGGTGTTGAGTTCATTCGCGGTGCTGTGCAGCCATCACCACCATCCACCTCCAAAACTTCTCCATCTTCAAACCGAAACTACGTCCCCACGAAACAGCCCTTCCTTCCATGATTTCTGATGGAAGCAGATGGTGTGTCTGTATTCCTGCCCCTCCCCCACCCTCCGAGGTGAACTGTAGGGCGCAGCGCTTCCTTTTCTTGGTGCTTTTACCTCGCGGCGCCTCCTGGCACCCCTCCCGAAGCCCTCCACGCAGACCACCCGCTCATACAAACCACCCGCTCGCTCCTCTGCCTCTGCGGACCTCCCTTGGTGTTTATCCCACAACTCGGTTGTCTCCAACCTTTGGCGGTTACAAACAGCACATCTTTCTGTCTCTGTTTGCTAGTCTGTCTGTGACGGTTACTGGGACAGAGGGTAAGGGCACATGTCCTCTGGGTGCCTGTCACTGGCCGGCAACAGTGTCACTTGGCTGTCGCCCTGCGCCCCGGGTTCTGTCCGGAACAGACGGGCCTCCAGGTGAGTTTCTCTCATCAGAAGCAAGGCGAGTGCCTCTCAGTGCTCCAGACCCTTTGCATTTTCACTGAGCTAAGTTCCTGGTTTGTTTCTCTAGCTGTCGTCCTGTGACGTTCTGGTCCCTGATTCTACATTCTTTATTTGTTAGTGATATTAGTCTGTATATTAATGCAAAAAATAGGGGGTCCTTGTTCTAGAACAGGCTCCCTGGTGTGGCAGAGGCTGCTCCCCGACAGCTCTCCTCTCTGGGATCCCAGGGACTGAGTCGTGCAGAGATGCGCAGGAGTGCCAGGAGGAGCTTGAGATGTGAGATGCAGCTCTGAGGGAGGGATTTTAAAGCAGGCTGCACTGGCAGCTAACACAGTAAAACTGCTAAGGAGACGTCTGACCATTCCACTCACACTCCCTGAGAACTGTTCCTTGGAGCTTGTCACTGGGAACATGGAGGAAACAGCTCGTATTCGGCATGTGGAGCACAGTCAGCATGCGGAGTGTTTCCTTTCCCTTATCTGTGTGCGAGACAGTAATAGTCAAGTTTTTTCTTCTCTTTTTTGTAAAGTGGGGACCAACTTGACCTGTAACCTGCTTTCTCCACTTTCCTCTTTTCCTTTATCTCACGAGGACGGCTCCGGCCGCTGGGATTGCCTGGAAGTGTTGTGCGGAGGTAATTGGAGGAATTGCCTCACTTTCAGTTCCTGCCCGCAGGCAAGAGGGTGCGGTCCATCCCTTCCCCCGACCCCCGTGTCCATGTGCGGGGGCCCTCGGGCTGGCTGTGTTCCATCCTCTTATCTGGATGCTGCCACTCAGGTGAAATGCCGCAAGCCAGCCAGGTGTGATCTGTGACACGTGTCCCTGTAAGTGGTATTTCACTACAGATGTGGAGAGCAGTTCTTGCTTCTGTCTCCAGTGGACTTTAAGTTGTGATAACATCCCTAAAGTTTGCCATTTTAAATATTTTTAAATGTGCAATTCAGCATCGTTAATTACATTCAAAATGTTGTGCAACCGTCTGTTTCCAGATTCTTTCTCCCAGACAGAAGCTCCGCCCTCTTACACACCCGTTCCCCCTGCCCCTCCCCGGGCCCCACTCTCTCCTTCCTGTTGCTGTGAAAGTGACTGCTTTAGGGCCCTCGTGTGAAACGACCCCCACAGTGTGTGTCCCCTGGTGTCTGGCTTGGTTCCCGTAATGTTGCAAGAACCAACGTTCCCGGAACGTTGCAGCCGCGTCCACACTCACTCTGCTGTCCGGATGGACCACGCCTTGCTCATCTGTCCATCAGTTGGTGGACACTTGGTTTGTCTCCAGCTTTAAGCTCTTGTGTCTCTAGTCGTGGGGGCACAAGTTTCTCCTCGAGACCCTGGCTCCTTCGGGGGTACGTCTGGAGGCATCCCTTCGGGGCCTGCAGCATTTACCTTCTGCCTGGTGGCTGCAGGGCCCCCGGGACTTGCCGGGCACGGGGTCTTCTCTGCCTCTTGCCTCCTGCTCACGGCCTGCACGCCCGAGGTGTGGTCAGGTCTGCGGTGAGCTGCCCTAACCTGGAGCCTCTGTTTCTTCATCTTCTGAGATGGGGATGCGGATTGCTTGCCCCTCGGTTGCTTTCCTTTTACCCTCGGTCCTGCCCATCCATCTGTGCTCTGCCCGGGAGCCCCCACACCCCCACAGGTGCTCCCAGCGCCTGGGCCACGGCCTGCCTGACAGTGAGGCAGGAGTGGGCCTTTTCCAACTCCCACACGGTGCTGCCTTGCTGTCTCGGGGAGGGGCCGAGGCCGTGTTCTTAGACCTGGGGGCCTGCAGCTGTGGCCTGCATCGGCCTCGGGCCGTCCGGGGGCTGCTCAGAGGGGCTCCTGTCCCATCCTTCTGTGTCCATGGCTTTTGTCTGGAGGGACCGACCTAGAGGTGGGCTCATTCCTGCCATGTCTGTGCTGGGACCATCCATGCCATCTCACTGCTGACATCTCCCTGCGTGGGACCCTTGACCTTGGCCTTGACCCTGACCCTTGGTGCTCCTGGAGCTGCCCGTGGCTCTCCCTGGGCATGTGAGGCTCTGGGCCTTTGTGTGGCCCCAGGGACACTGCCCCGTCCTCCCCCAGTCGCTTTTCCCCGGCCTGTCCCCCACAGCGTCCTCCAGCGCCGCCTCCGCCGAGGGGTCCCCGGAAGCACCTGGATGGGAGGAGGGAGAGGCTGCCAGCCGCTTGTCTGATGGGAACTTTGTTTTCCACTTGATTCAAAAAAATTACGAAGGGTGATTTTCCAGGAGCTTGGGTGTTGTGCTTTCCTCCCACGTGTCCTCGAGGGCTTCGTGGGGTCTGAGGGCCGTGTGAGGGGTCTGGGGCAGGGATGGGGCTCTGGTGCTGTTCACCCTCCGACCAGAGCAGGCATCTGGGAAAAGCTGACGCGAGCCAGCCGGCCGGGGAGCAGGTGGGCCCCGACACGCACTGTCTTGTGCCCCCAGGTGTCCGTACCTGCACCGGACGACCGGGGCCGGGGAGCAGGTGGGCCCCAACACGCACTGTCCTGTGCCCCCAGGTGTCCGTACCTGCACCGGACGACCGGGGACACGGAGCGCAAGTACCACCTGCGCTACTACAAGACGGGCACCTGCATCCACGAGACGGACGCGCGGGGCCACTGCGTGAAGAACGGGCTGCACTGCGCCTTCGCCCACGGCCCGCTGGACCTGCGGCCGCCCGTGTGCGACGTCCGGTGAGTGGCCGTCCTGCCAGGAGCCGCTCTGCTCCCCCAGCCTCAGGCTTTGCTTGCCTCCAGGGGCTCTTCCGGGGCCTGGATTTTATTCCTAAGGAGAAAGTGACCCGCTGCTGTCCTGCTGACCTGGGCATGGGGAGCTCGGGCGTCTTGGGTGCTCAGCTCTCAGGCCTGTTGGGGTTTGAGTCGAGGCGGCCTTCCCGGGATGGACGTGCCTAGGTGGCTCCGTAAAGTGACAGAGCCCTGTGGCCGTCTCACCATCTGAAGCTTCGGACGGGGCGCAGTGCCGTGACCACTCGTTGTTTGGTTTCAGGGAGCTGCAGGCGCAAGAAGCCCTGCAGAACGGCCAGCTCGGCGCCGGGGATGGCATCCCTGACCTGCAGCCCGGGGTCCTGGCCAGCCAGGCCCTGATGGAGAAGATCCTGGGCGAGGACCCCCGGTGGCAAGGTAACCCTGCGGCCACTGCCGTTTGCAGAGTGCCCACATAGTGGACCTCGAGACCGAGGCTCCGTGCACACTGGCCCCCGTCAGCACCCCTGCTCATGGGTCTGGTCCCCGGGCTGCTTGGGGACGGGACTGCATGGCGGCCCCTGCTCCTGCAGAGCGTCCTGTCCCGGAGCCTGGCTGCTCCCCGGCAGCCTCACAGGTGATGGCCACGGGCAGCGAGCGGTTTTAATTGTGAAACACTCACAACATAAACACCCCACTCCAGCACTCTTGCCTGGAAAATCCCATGGACGGAGGAGCCTGGTGGGCTGCAGTCCATGGGGTCGTGAAGAGTTGGACACAACTGGGTGACTTAACTTTCACTCTTCACTTTCATGCATTGGAGAGGGAGGTGGCGACCCACTCGGGTGTTCTTGCCTGGAGAATCCCGGGGGCGGCGGAGCCTGGTGGGCTGCCGTCTCTGGGGTCACACAGAGTCGTACACGACTGAAGTGACGTAGCAGCACAACATAAATCTTCCATTTTAACCATCTCAGCATCACAGCTTGTGGCATTTGGCATGTCTGCAGTGTGTGCAGCCGTCACCTTGGTTCTAGAACATTCCATCACCTCGGACAGAAACCCCTGCCTGTTAGTGGGCCTGCTTCACAGCCCTGGCCCGGCTCTGCCGCCATGGGGCCGCCTGTTTGATGCTTCTCTCGGGCGGTGTGGTTTTAAGAGACAGGCCCCACCGCCCCCACCACCCCTAAGTTATGCCAGCATGTCTCCTCAGAAGCTTCACACACAACACTTCAGGCTGCCTCACTTCAGTGCTGAGTTCCCTGCAAGGGTCTTTCCCCTGCTTGCTGAACCCTGAGCTGCCCGGGGCCCAGGCATGCGTTTATAACGGTGGCCACCCAGGCCTTCTCAGGACGGGCCTTGCGGGCCACCGTCCGTGTGCTTGTCCAGCCGTGCCCGGGGAAAGGCTGCCACAGAGGAACAGCCGCCCACGGCTCCCACTTGCCGGCTCCTCAGAGCTTGTCATTCAGCAGAGCAGCCGTTTTGTGTTGCAGCCCCTCAGCCCCCCTGGTCCGAGACCCCAGCTCCGCCCGTGCGCTCCGGCTGGCGGCCCGGGTCGGGGTGTGAGTGCCCTTGTCACCGTCGGGCAGGCTGAGCTTGAAGAAGTAAAGTGGGCCCGGCCAGGCCCAGTGATTCTCAGCCCTGTGGATTGAGTTTTTAAGGAGCAGATTTTCTTTCTTAGGGAAGTTCTTTGTTGGTGCTTCAGGAACACCTAGTATTGATGTGGTAACGTTTGTTACAGTTGACAACCAGGATTGATACACGATCGTATTGATACCCAATTTCTCACCCGCCTTGTGTTGTCCTCCGGGTTTGGGCAGATGTGTAAAGACTTGGATCCTCCCGTTAGGATGTCACTGCCCTCAGACCCTCTCTGCTCTGCGGCTGGTCCCTCCCCCTCCCTGCCGGCCGCCGACCTTTCACCCCACGGTCCTGTCCTACAGTGGGGACCACAGTGCGCAGCTGTTGCACTTGGTGCTGTGTGTGCAGGGGTCCCCCGGTCTCTTCAGGGCTTGCTAGTGTCTTCTTATTGCTGAAGAGGTCTGGGGGGCTTGTTCATCCATCACCCTCCGATGGGTGTCCCCAGCCCCTGGGACTCGCAGATGCTGCCACGCCGCCTACTTCCTCGTGGGTCATGCCATGCAGTGCAGGACCTCTGTCTGTTGGAGACCTTCAGTCAGTGCTTGTGAACAAACAGCATACAATTTTTATTTTCTCAAAATCATCTTTTCTGCTCAAACTCCTTTTGTCCTCAGCATGCCCTGCTGTGCGGTTCATGTTTCTTGTCATTTAATCAGTTATTTGGAACTGAGTTTGGCCTGGTGGAGGTGGGGCCATTAAACTTGGGTGTGGAAGCGTGTCCTGGGTGTCGCGGCACAGCACTGCCCCGGCCTTTCCCGCAATACCTCAACGGTCAGCCCCGCTGGGCAAGTTTGGTTAAAAACAATGGCGTTTGTAAAAATATAAAGGGAAGGTCAATTATTAACCAGCCCAAAGAAAGTCAAAGTCACTCAGTCGTGTCTGAGTCTTTGCGACCCCATGGACTGTTCATGGAATTCTCCAGGCCAGAATATTGGAGTGGGCAGCCATTCCCTTCTCCAGGGGATCTTCCTAACCCAGGGATTGAACCCAGGTCTCCTGCATTGCTCAGGAATGCGTATTATTTTCAAGAATCTCCTTTTATTGGATACGGCTTATAAATGACCCTTGGTAGGTTTTTATTTTTGCTTTGAGATAACGTGAAATGAACCATTTAGAAAATAGACTTTATTTCTCAGGGCAGGTCTGGGGCCCACCTTATGGAACGCTCGGGGGCTTCTCACGTGGCTACTGCCTCCCCACAGGCGGTGGCCCTGGTGCCAGGGGACGGCTGTCACAGCGTCACCTGCCGGTCAAACCAAGCCTTTTAAAAGTGTATTTCGGAGGTTTCTAGTGTGTTCAGTGGTGTGCGTCCTTCACTTTCATCCGGTTCTAAAACTCTGTCCAGTCTCCCCGAAGAAGCCCCGGCCACACTCTGCTGCGGGTTTGCCTGTCCTGGACGCTTCCTTTAAGTAGGGTCAGGCCGTGCCTTCTGTGTCTGCCGCTCTCGCTGACCACGCATCCGGCCCGCTCAGGGCTCACCCACGTGGCACGCGTGTCTGTGCTTCACCCCTTTCCCTCCACCGTGGGACAGGCTGCATGGCGTTTCTCGTCACCTGCCCAGAGACGCTTGGGGCAGCGTGGCCGCCGTGAGTGGGCGTGCGCATGTCCCCGTGTGGACCCCTGTCTTGCAGACACCAACTTTGTGCTGGGCAGCTACAAGACGGAGCAGTGCCCCAAGCCGCCACGCCTGTGCCGCCAGGGCTACGCATGCCCACACTTCCACAACAGCAGGGACCGGCGGCGGGACCCTAGGCGGTTCCAGTACAGGTGAGCCCGGGCCCTGGGTCACGAGTGTGGGCCTGGCTGCCCCTCCACTGGGCTTATGTCTGGCTCGAGGCTCTGCTTTAGGCAGCGGCCCCTCCATTCCCTTCAGCCTCCCTGGAGGCCCTGGTGTCCAGGGATGCCAGCCCAGCAGATGCCCCCATGGTGGCAGGTGTGGTCAGGGTGTGGCTCCTCTGTTTCCCTGTCCCCCCCGTGACCTGTGCGTCCTCCGGCAAGGGCGCCTGCTGGCGAGGGCCCGCCCTGGCGAGGCTGGGAGTCCTGGTGCCCACAGCCTGCTTCACCCTCTCTGGGGGCCTGACTTCCTCAGGTTGTGGGTTTGGGTCTCACCTGGGGTCGTGCACCTGGGTAGTCCTGATCTCTTCCTGGGCCATTTCCTCCTCCCTCCACCTATCCTCACCTTGGTGCCCGGCTTATCCTCTGGTTTGCCAACCCGCCGCACGGGCCCAGCACTGGGCAGGGTGGGGGCTGGGGGCGCAGAACCTCCAGGGGTGTCCGGGCATCTGGCCCCTCACCTTGACCCTCCTGTGGGTCCCCAGCTCTGTGTCCAGCTTGTTCTTTGAGCCAAAAGTCATTCTCCAATCATCTGACACTGCCTCGCATGCCTTACTTGGCTTTCACATAGAAAGAGATCTTTTTATGACAGTTACTGTTCTGAGTGGTTTAACGAGAGTTGAGGGTCAGAGAACCTCTGAGTATTAGTCACTTGATGTCGTCTCGAGAAGGTGAAGTAAATTTTACTGCATATAAAAAGGGTAGAAAATCATAAAATATGTCCTATTTCCCACAGATAAGTTTAAAATAAACCCCATACAATAAAGCTGCTGGGAAGCACCTGAAGCATGGAGGGGGTTGTTAGGGTTTTCGTGTCTTGGGCCCTGGGTCTCAGATTCAGTGTTGAAGCAGTCTGGTGGGGAGAAAGAGGGTGTTAGTCCCTGGTGGGCTGTGCGGGGTTGGACCTGGTCGCCCAGATGCTGCAGGAGGCCCGGCTGAGTCTCACGGGCGCTGGGGGCTCTTACCGAGACTCACTCACACTTTGTGGAAAATGAAAACAGGCTCCCAGATGCTTTCTGGGCTCCCCTGGATGCTTGTCCTGGTGAGGAAGGGCCAGAGTACGCAGAGCTGCGCCTGGTCTCCAGGGGCGCATGGGGAGGCCATCTGCCCACCTGAGCCCTCCTTGCCGCAGGTCCACGCCCTGCCCCAGTGTGAAGCATGGCGACGAGTGGGGCGAGCCGTCCAGGTGCGCAAGCGGGGACAGCTGTGCGCTCTGCCACTCACGCACGGAGCAGCAGTTCCATCCCGAGGTACGGGCGCCCAATGGGGACTCGCAGTCTGCTCACGGGGCACATGCCATGGCCGCTTAGCAGGCACTCCTTGGGCACCTGCTGGGTGGCGGCCACTGAGCCAGGTGCATCTTTCAGGAAACGCCAAGTGGCCAAGCTGACCTGGAGGGTGGCTTCGAGGACAGGTGCCACAGGAGTGGCCTGGGCCCACGTGGTTCCTGGGGTTGATGGGCCCACGCAGGCGCAGCGCCCTGGGCCGCTGGAGGGTTGAGGCGGGGGGAGGCATGCTGCCTGCATCCGTCGTCTTCAGGAGACCCCATTGTGGTGTGGTTCTTTGAGCTCTGCGTCGTGACTGGCTCGGCTCCAGGCCTCCCGCGGACACGGGTCTCCAGCCCGGTGCTCTACGTGCTGTGTCGCCCTTGTTTCCTAGATCTACAAGTCGACCAAGTGCAACGACATGCGCCAGACCGGGCACTGCCCCCGGGGCCCTTTCTGCGCCTTCGCACACGTGGACAGTACGTGCCACCTTTGCTGGGATCGGGCGGGGGCTCCACCTTGGGCGAGGGTGGCTGGGAGGGTCGGGGGCCTCTGGGCCTCCTGGGGCCCAGCCTGGCCCTGCCTCTGGGTGCCCCAAGGTCCTGAGTGCAGTCACTGTGACCAGATGAGCCTGTACAAAGCACCTGAAGGGGAAGCAGCCTCGGGTTCGGGAGGTGCACAGACGCAGCCCTTCCTCACTGCACCTGGGAGCTTCCTCCTAAAGCTGTGAGCGTGGGTTCCTGCTCTTACGAGCATGTTACGAATTCCAATTTTACTTTTTTTTTTTTTCTATTTTAATGGTGAGGGTGGCTTTTCCCGTTGAAATTCTCCATGACTTTGGAGTCATTCATGATTCACCCCAGAAGACATGAGGGTCCCTTGCAGGTCAGCTTATACCTGTCAGAGGCTAATACACACTCGCCCCAACCCCAGCTTGGGGTCCCTTAAGCAGAGTCTCAGCCAGGAGCCACTCAAAGCCCCCTTTCTCTGCAGAGAGCCTCGGGATGGCCAGCGACTGGAGCTGCCGAGACCTTGCCCTCACCAATGTCCCCACGACCCCCAGTGGGCAGCCCGGACACGTAAGTGGGGACATCCAAGGAGGATGCCCGCTGCCATTTGGTTTGAATCCAGTGTCAGGCACTCAGATGGGTGTGGTCTCTGCGTGATGCGGTTGGAGGCGGCCTGCCTGCAGGGTTGGTGGCGTAGAAGCGTCTAGAAGAGTCCTGGCCGAGTCCTGACTCAGGTGGACTTGCTTGGCCTCGTGTTTTGTCAGAAACGCATGTGTCAGTCGTGTGCGAGGCGCGGTCTCCGCCTGAGGGTGAAGAAGGACCCCCATCGGGCAGGCGAGGCCATGCTGGCAGCTCCCCCGTGAGGAGCACAGCTGACAGCTTGGGACTCAGTGTCTGAGGTGCAGGCGTGTCCCGGGGGCGCCGTCTCGGGGTAGTGAGTATCACAGGAGTTCTTCTTCATCGGCCGTGACTTCCATAAAGCCGTCTGCAGGTGCTGCCTCCGCATCTGCCTGCAGACGGGGCTGAGTTCTTTGAGCGGGGCAGGGAGTTGGGCTGCCCTCCTGGACGATGCCCGCCCTGTGCCCGGGTCGGGCTCTCAGCTCCACTGCTGCCGTATACAGGGCTGCACTTGGATGCAGCCCCCTCCCAGCTCCTCAGTTACCCTGAGGTGGAACTCCAGTGTAGCTCCTTCATGGTGAATGAACAGCGGTGGTCCAGCCACCATTTCTGGTTCACCTTATGTGAGCCAGAACTTGGGAGGGCCTGAAACTGAAATCTCCAGAACTGGAAATTGAGAGAGAAGTTAGTAAGATCCTCTAAGGAGTTGTTACGGAATCCCTTGTACTGCTCATCATAACAGGTCATAAGTCAAAAGGCTGAGTTGTTGGGGCAAAGAATAGCAACATTATTCAGAAAGCCAGCAGACCAAGAAAACAGTATAGACTCGTTTCCCAAAGAACCCAGTTAGAAATCAGGCTTCTTTTGCACTAAAATGGGAGTGGGACTGTGGTTGGTTGGGTTAGCCTGTAGATTTCAGACCATAGGCAACATTCTTTTAGTGATTAATTTGTAGCAAAAGCAATACAATACAAATGTTAAAGTGAAAGAGATCCAATATGGAGTCAGATTTGTTTTCCTATGTTACAAAGTGTCCAATAAAAGATTGGAGCAAAGTGTTTCAGAGTGAAACATCCAGCCTTCCCCTGGGCAGGAGCAGGACCTGGAAACTGGCTGTTCCTTCTGCCCCATGTTTTCAGCAAATGCTCAAACAGACTTTGAGAGTCCAGGAAACATGTGGGATCTGAGGCGCTGGGGTCAGTTGGGCCCACGCCTCGGCGTGAGGTCAGGGACATTGGTTTGGTCAAGACCCTAAGGGAATGTGTCGGTTGGGGTATTTGGAGACCGTCAGACCTCAACATGAGTCTTGCTGTCCCAAATGAGCCATTTTCATTTAAGGTGATGGTGAGGGGATTTGCTTGGTGGCCTGGTAGACTGGAGCTAAGACTGAGCTCCCAATGCAGGGGGCCTGGGTTTGATCCACCTGGTCAGGGAAGTTGATCCCGTGTGCCGCAACTAAGACCCAGCACAGCCAAATAAATAAATATGAAAAAATAAATAAGCCAAGTTGGGGCTCGGACTAGAGGGCAGCTTCCCTTCCCTGTTTCCCAGGATCTCATCGCCTTTGACAGCCGAGCTGAGTGTGAGTGAAGTGCCCTGTGCCCAGAGGTGCACTGCTCTTCCCATCCTCCTCCCGCCCCGTTCCAGTGTGTCTGTGAACAGCTCAGCGCCTGCTCAGTGTGATGGGAATTCCTGGTGTTGCAGAGCATGAGCCCCCACCCCCGTCCCCAGCACAGGGCAGAGGCAGAGGGGCCTGGATGGGGCAGAGCCCTGGGACTTGATGAGGAAGCCAAGTGGAGCTGTTTCAGGATGGCCTGGCTCCTTCACAGTGTAGCTTCTCCGTGGAGCGAGGATCTCGGGTCCCGGGTCAGGGCCTTGGCGCCATCGCCCAAACTGGGGTCGCGGGGTCACTTGTGGAATTCTAGGAAACCAAAGATACCCAGATGGGCTCAGAGTTGAGCCATCGGGCAGGAGGAAGGGGCCCCGGTCAGGGCCAGCGTGAGCATCACTTCTCTGCCCTCCATGGGTCCTCCTGCAAACGCAGAAACCAAACAGGACGGGGTGACTGGAGCCATCGCAGGCTCACGCATCATAGGATCAGACACAGGAACCAGAGTACTTCTCAGGCCTGCGGGGCGTTTCACGGCAGCTTTGTGCCGACGTTTGCCCTGAGGAAGTCCAGGCCCCAGACGCTGTAGGCAGAGCCGTCCTCGTTCGCAATAGCCCCAGAAGGTGGTTCGTGGGAGTCAGGAGTCCACACACACAGGCAAGGGGGGGGAACGGTCCCCTCTACCCTTTCAGGGTTAGTGTCTGGGGTCCCGCAAATTAAACTGACCAAAGCCAGCTTAGCTGGAGGAAAGATTTATTATTTATTCATTGGGATGCCAGACCTGAGGACTTACCTACCGTTTTAACAGAGAGCGATAAATAGTGAAGAAGTGACTAGACCTAGGGGTTTCTGCTTTCAGGGAGCTGAATTACGGGATGGTAAAGACATGGGGGAGGAGAAGGCGATGGCACCCCACTCCAGTACTCTTGCCTGGAGAATCCCATGGACGGAGGAGCCTGGTAGGCTGCAGTCCATGGGGTCGCGAAGAGTCGGACACGACTGAAGCGACTTAGCAGCAGCAGCAGCAGCAAAGACATGGGGGAAATAGTGGAAGAGGAGGGTTACGGAGAGAGTTTGTGGTAAGGTTCAGCCTCCTGCAGCCCCAGGTGATTTGAGTTCTCTGGGGTGAAGCTCTTCCCCTCCTCTTGGGAGGGAGGGGACTGTGTCCAGGCCAGAAGGAGAGGGCAGAGAATCACCTCCAGGAAACCATCCTTTGCCTCAGGGGTTGACTTTCCAAGACTCTCCCCGCACTGGAGGTGCAGCCCTGCCTGGGACACTTTGTTTGACACTGTGGGTTCAGGGACCTCTCACCTGCCTCCACACAGACCAGCTGAGAGCTCAGAGATCCATGTCGGGCGCGGGAAATGGAGCCCAGGAGAGCTGACACAGAAGCAGCGACTTGAAAGCCTTTTCTGTTCCCTGGACTTCAGTGCTTGGCCTTTCCTGCCTTCCTGGTGGAGCTGAGGTCTCTCTGGGGTTCTGATCAACTGCTTCTCCTTCCAACAGCCAGTGCGTTTTCTGTTGCAGGCAAAGCGGAGAGAGTCACCTGCCGATGGCAGCCAGAAGGCCAGCGAGCAGGACGGCAAGCAGGTACCTCGTGCTGTCTGCAACCGACCTCTGCCTGTGTTAGGACTCTGCACGCAGCTGGTCACACTCACCCCCGCCTCACACAGTGACCGGGCTGACGTCCACTTGTGAGACAGCTCCTTTCTCACAGCCCCCATAGAGGCGTCTGTTCCGTGTTTCCTTTGTTTTCACGTTTTAAAAAATGTACCTTAGAAACAACAGAACCAAAGCCTCTTAAAGGTTCCCCCCGCCCTGGGAAAAGAGGTGCCCTTCGTGGTCTTCTGTGTGGGTGACGGCCCCACAGACCGAGGCTTAAACCGCAGGCCTCGGTTCCGTCCGGAGCCCGAAGTTGCAGACAGGGGGTCGGCGGTGGCGGTTCTTCCTGGGGCTACCCTCTGCCGTCTGCCAGTGGGCGCCGTCTTCCCTCTGCATCTGTGTCTGTCTGCAGTCGTCCTTTTGCCATCAGGACATGAGTCCTGTCGATCAGGACCTGCCCTGACGACCTCGTCTTAACTTGATTCCCTTGGTGAAGACCCGACTCCCAGTCAGGTCCCGCCCAGAGGTGCAGGGGAGTCAGGACCCCCATGTCAGTTCCAGCCGAGCCCACGACAGCGTCCGTTGGTGAGCCTGGCTCCCTCTTGGGTCACAACCTGGGCTCGTTCTCACCTCTGCGGGAGTTGTGAGGCTACACGGAGGCTTCCCCCGAGTCGGACCCTTTCTCTCTGTTCTGTGCCACCCAGCTTCCCGTGTGCTCGTTTAACCGAGTTGTTTGAGAAGCAGGGATTTTTTTCAGACATGGGACGCGTGTTTTTCTGCCACTGTGGAAAGGCGGAGGGAGTTTCGCCAGCTTTGCAAGGCTGGGGCCTGGTCGGCAGACAACGAGCACACACCCTCTGCTCGATTGTCACTTGTCTCTGCTCAGTGCTTTCTTTTAAATCCCCAAGTGGACAGGGTGTTGCTGTTTCTCTTCTGCTGGTTTTCTTGGTGTCCCGAGGGTGCCTCCCAGGGGACTTTTCAGAGGGAGATAATCAGGACTTTTTGCCATTAGGAAGTTCTGAAGCCATCTCTGAAGTCAGCAGGATGATTGAAAGTAAAAATACAACCCAGTTACTTTGTGACTTTTTAAAAAGATATTGAAATCGAGACGTTGCTCATTAAGAATCTGAAACATGAAATGTTAACAGTAGCATAGCCAACAGGGCACTGTGGCTGTGGTCTCAGGGCTGTGGAGGAAGGGCCTGGAGAGGAGTGGGATGCATGGCGGGGCACCTCGAGAGGGGTGGGCAGTTTCTGATGTGATATATGAGCTATACCCCCTCAGGCGCTGTGAGCAGGCTGGCCAGGTTCATCTACCAGCCAGTGCTCACCTACACCCAGGGACCCCCTCCGTCCTGTCCCCAAGCCAGGCTCCAGGGACAGTGAACAGGGGTTGGGGAGCAGTATCGGAAAGCCATCTAAGAGGGACCCTGGGACCCTGAGCTTTCTACTTGTTTGAAGGGTCTGCTGGAATGTCCAGGGGACGCCATGGCCGTGAGGCTGGCCTGCTGGCTCTTGTGGGCAATTGGTGCTCAGAGCTGCTTTGGGGACCCCTTCCTGCGTGTGGGTGCCGTCCGCTCCTCCCCAGGACCTCCGTCTCCTCCTGCAGCCACAGAACCCTGAGTCCCTGGGCCCCGACAGGACAGCCCAGACAACGCACCGTCTTACTTTGCTATAGCCTCTGACTCCTGGTTTCCTGGTGACCTTGGAAAGCCCCGAGGCCTGACTTCATGACTCAGTCCTGGTTCATTTTTATTGCTGCCTTTACTGTGTGCAGTGCCCTCCACGTTCCTGGCTGTTTATCCAAGATTGTGCCAGTTCTTTTCCTTTTAATCTATCAAATAAAGATAATGCGAATTGCCCCAATCTTTTATTTTTGTTGTTGGATAATGAGATTACAAGGTTATTTCATCGAAATCATCAGAAGCATTGCTGGCTGTCTGCTCGTGCCGTGGTAGCTTCTTTCTTTCTGCTCTGCATCGCTATTACCATGATTCTTACTATTGTCACTATAAAGAATAACACTCTCTGGATGCACTTGTTCCCATCCCTGGGTGGTAGCAGCTTACGATTCTGCAGCGACAGTTTCTAACTAACCAGACGTTTAAAGCCCCTCCCTCTAGAATATCTGGAAGAGTAGTTGGCTCTCTGGTCTGCTGTGGGGAGCGAAGCAACCTGGCCTGTCCGTTGTGACTCTGTTGTCTCTGTCCCCCAGTGTCCTCTGTCACTGCGCGGCCATGATCACGTTGCTGTCCACGAGCCCAGCGCTGGCTCATCCTGTTGTGTCTTTGCACAGAGCCACCTTGCGGTGTTGGCAGTGGGTCACCCCCTCGCTCCCAGCGTGAGTTCCAGCCTCGCGTCCAGCCTGGCGTCCAGCACCGGCTCAGGCGGCTCCTCGCCCACCGCTCTGCCCGCCCTCTCGGCCCGCACCCACCCGCTCGACCCTTCTGGCAGTGCCGGCGAGGGCGTCCCAGGTAAGCCCGGGGCTCTGCTGCCTCTCTGCACTTGCCTTGACACCTTCCGGTGCACGCGTGTGTGCGCACGCTCCTTTGCAGAAGAGCGTTTCCGGTGGTCACCTGCCACTCCGGCCGTGCTGCCCCAGGAGAGCGCCTACCTCGCTGGGCGCCACAAGCGGCAGAGGGGATATGGCGCCCTCTGGCGGGCCAGAGCGGCAGCACCACCGAGAGCCCGAGGCTTCAGAGAAATGACGGGGGCCTGTAGATTCGACGGTGACCAGGGTGGGGAGCGGAAGGCGTCCCTGGCGGCTGGGCGTCCTTGTGGGTTTGTGAACTAATCACCCATGTAATCGGACGTGGGGGTTCGGTTAGGGGCGGTGGTCGGGGCGCAGAGCCCTGGCTGGGACTGTGGTGAAAGCCCAGGGAAGAGTGGAGCTGGTGCATGAGATGGCGCCTTCCAGGTCACGCCGGTCCCCTGATCCCCGCCTGGACAGTGGGCACCTTGCTGTTGTGGGAAGTCACAGAACGTTCAGAGCTGCCCTCTGGCCCCGGGAGGAGGGCCCTGGCTGGCCTTTCCGCTATTGGCAACCAGGACCCGGAGTGCACAGCCTTCCCCCCACCCCCCCCCCCACCCCCGCCTCATGCCCCACTTCCCCATTCCTCCCCCCTCCCCCCGCCCCTGCCTCCCCCGGGGTGCACCTCTGCGATGCACTCACTGCCTGAGAGTCAGCTCAAACAAGCCGGTGCTCCTTACAGACCTCCCCTTTCATGGACTCCGTGGAGCCCTTTCAGGGCCACTGGGCAGGTTCCTCTCCCTTGCCTTCCACCTCACACAAACAGGTGGAGCCCTGCAGAGTTCACTGCCAGGTGGCTGGCAAACGGTGGGACCCGGGAGGGAGGGACCCAAGGCTGTGGGCAGCTGAGGGCAGGGTCACGGCCTGTTAACCCACGGGCGCTAGGTTGAGCGTTTTACTTGAGCCGCTGCGGGTGGGCAGGGTAGGAGCAGCCGGCCGGCGACAGGGCTCGCGGAGATCCCACTTTAACCCACCAGAGCAGCCCTCGCCGCGGTGGTTTTCGCACACTTTGGGCCCGGGGTCCCAGCACGCCGCCTTGCAGCGCCGGCAGAGTCAGGTGCTGGTGCGAAGAGGTGGAGTGCCCCGCCGAAGGCCGGTGCTCTGGGCGGTGGGACGCTGTGCTCTGAGGACGCGGAGCTCCGAGGACGTGGAGCCGCGAGGCGAGCACCAGTCCGCAAGCACCTGTCTGCACGGCGGGGCGGGGCCAGGGACCAGGGCCAGGGGTGGGGTACCCTGGGGGCGGGGCCAGGGGCGGGGCGGGGCAGTGGGACGGGGTACCCAGGGGGCGGGGCCGGGGCGGGGTACCCAGGGGCCTGCGTCACCGGGGCGGGACGTTTTAGGGGCGGGGCGATCTAAAGCTTACGTCACCGGGGCGGGACACCAGGGGCGGGGCATCCCGTCTGGGGCGGGGTGTTCAGGTTTGCGTCACCAGGGGCGGGGCCGGCGCGGGCAGGCGGGGAGTGGGCCGCGTTTGAATCGGCGGCGGTGACGGCGGTACCAACGCGGGGTGCGGGAACGGTGAGTCAGCATTGTCAGCCCCGCTCCGGTAAGGTGCGGGCCGTCATTCCCCGGAGCTGCGGATGGGGCGGTGCGCCATCTGCCCCCCGCTAGATGCACCCCCCATCCCCTCCCCGCAGGCGGCCAACTCCCGTCCCCCCAAGCGGGCCAGGTGACCCCTCAGGTGCGGTGCATCCGCTTCTTCCTCTCGCCACCCCGGCCGCCCCCTCCCCTCCCAGTGGCCCTCGTAGCACTCTGCGGCACCTGCGCCCCGACCAGGTGTGACAGCCAGGGGTCCGTGCCAGGATCTTAGGGGTTGCGGAATGAGGCCAAAACAAATCTCCCGTCTTTAGGACCCTGCTCTGCGGGGGCGCCCGGGTGTTCCCTGCGTGGGCGCCATCCACCGGGCTCTCCAGGGAAACCTGCATCGCCTAGCGTGGGTGGGTCTCCCGCTCCCAGGGTCCCTGCCTTGTCCTGCTGCGAACTGCCGCTGCGCTATGGGGAACTCAGACCAGCAGTGAGCCGCTTTGTCGGGTGCGTGTCCATCCAGCAATTAGCGGAAGGACAGCCAGCCAGGGGCATCCTGGCCCGCCCCAGGGGGTGACGGGTCAGGGTTTCCCATTCTGGCCTCTAATTCCTTGCGCTGTAAGTTGTCCCCATGTGTCGCCTGGTCCTGGGGACCTGGGCATCCCTCAGATGTGCTGTGTCACGTTGGGAACTGAGCTTTGTCAGGGCTGTTACTCAGCAGTTTTCAGCTAATTGCTCACTAATGTCTGGGCAGTTCCTGGCATTTTGACACGGTCAGGTACGGCAGGTTATAGGTCAGGTGACTCAGTCACGTAGATTCTGAGTGTTAAAAGTCATTTCTTTTGAGAGAACATCTCAGAACCTGGGTCTGATCTTAGGGAGCAGTGGGGTGTGTAGTAGGACAAGAGAAGCAGCACTGATTCTTTTGGGGGCTGGGACACTTCTCGGGGGCACCTGCCACCACCCCACACAGGCTGTGGCTTGTCAGGTGAGACTTGGTCCTGGTTGTGCCCTGGCTGCACCTGAGGGGGGCAGGGCAACAGCAAGGTCCTTCTGTGCTGAGTCACAGGGTGGGGGTGGGGGAGTGGGATGAAGTAAATGCCTTCCAGGTGAAAAAGGCTCCTGCGCTCAGTTTATTTCCATCCATCCATCCGTTCCTTCCTTTTACATGCCTTTGTTAGTCAAAAAAACGTTTCTGAAACTCTGCCAGCTTTGAAGCCAACCTGATCCCCCCACTGCAGGGTGAAGGGCCAAGTCCACATTGTTGGGCCCAGCTGACGGGCATGTCCCAGCCTGGGGAGGTGGTGCGGGGCAAGTATGCAATGGGTGGGTCACCCTGCTTATGCACAGCAGGTGAGTCTGCACGTCAGCCCGCAGTGGTCTGGGTCTGAGATGGACCACACGGTCCAGGTGACTTGAAGGGATCTAGCAGGGGGAGATTCTGAAAGGGTTTTGGCGTTTTCTCAGAAGTGCTGGGGCTGATGGGAGCTGTGTGTGAAGCTGCCGCCCACAGCAGCGCTGCAGTGTGAAGGCAGAGAGGGGCCCCTGCCGGGGTGGGTGAGGGTGAGAGAGGGTCCTGCTGGGAAGCGTGGACCAGTCACTGAGGGGGGTGCGTCTTTTCCAGGAGGCCGGGCTTGGGACATGAAGGGGCTGGCATCCCTGAAAGTCTCCTGGGACAGAAGAGGTCAGGGTTGGGGGCAGCCTGCAGAGATGGGGGCCCTAAGGGGGTGGGGGGGAGCAGCTGAGGGCCGCGCTGGGCTCCTGCTCAGCACGTGGGTGCCGGTGCAGCAGCCTGAGGGAGGCACCGCGCACACAGTTTGCTAAGGGGCCAGGGCTGCTGTGGGTCCTCCCTTGCCGGCAGGCAGTGATGCAGCCGCGCTGGAGGACAGCTGGTGTCTGCAGGTCAGCACCACAGAGGTAACTGGTGTCCAGGTGTGACAGCCACAGGAGGGGCTGCGGGGCTGCCAAGGAGGACGGGAAGGCCAGGAGGTGGCCCCAGGCAGAGGAGGGAAGAAGGACAGGTGGAGGGTGGCGGTGGGGGCATTTAGGAGCACCACTCAGGGCTGGGGGGCAAGGCTGGGGCAACAGTTTGAAGAGTGAGATGGAAACTGGGGATCGCAAGACGTGGGGGTCAGCCAACTCAGGTTGGATTTGGGTGAGGGCCTGAGGGGCCTGCCATCATGTCTTAGGAAGGGTGGGAGCCAGAGGCAGCCCCCTTTGCAGAGTTGACCGAGGCAGGAGGGGTCCTTAGAGGCCTGAAGCCCCAGGCCTGCAGGAGGCGCTGTTGGGCACAGAGAACAGCCTGGTGAGGATGGGTGGTCCCAGTTACTGATGGTTAAATTAAAGGCCTGCCTCAGCCCTGCACTGTCTGCTTCTGACCCTGGGAATGTGACCTTATTTAGAAACAAGTCTTTGCAGGAAATTCCCTGGTGGTCCAGTGGTTAGGACTCCTCGCTTTCACTGCCCAGGGCCCAGGATCAACCCCTGGTCGGGAACTAAGGTCCTGCAAGCCGTGAAGTGCAGCCTGCCCCCCACCAAAAAGTGAAAAATAAAAGTCTTTAGTGGTGTAATTAAGGTAAAATGAAGTCATTAGGATGGTTACTGGTGTAATTAAGGTAAAATGAGGTCATTAGGATGGGTCCTAATATGATATAACATGTACTTAGAAGAAGGAAACTTGGACACAAAATACAGGGGAGGGACGACCACAGGAGGACAAGGCGCTGGGGAGGCCAGAGCATCCGCAGACTGAGGACCACTGAGGATTCCCCGCTGGGAAGGCAGGAGGGTGGGCCCCAGGAGCCTGGGCGGAAGCGCAGCTCTCTGCTGCTTGTCGGTTGCCATCCAGGAATTCTGCCACTTGGCACCGGGCAGCTGGGAGCGGAGGCGGGAGGCTGACCCAGAGCAGGCAGGCCTGACGAGGGTCCCATTGTCCACTCCGGGCTGGAGTCTGGGGCCTCTTGAAATGGGCCTCGGTGTGTCCACCAGGCATCAGGGGCACTGTGGGGCCCTGTGGCCAGCAGGGGGCATAGGACGGAGCCATGCCAGAGAGGCCCCAGCCTCCTGGAGGGGGTGCTCTGGAGTGGACCCCAGCAGGGTTGGGGGCAGAAGGGATCTGGGGTGGCAGCGCTCCCATGTGCTGGGCCCTCAGCATCACCACGTCTCCCCAGACCTGGCTGTGGCTTGTGCTGGGTGGCTGCTCAGGCCCTGGGTCTGTCCCTGAAGCTCCTGCTCTCCTGGACCCTGGTCCCCAGGCCACACTTCCCCCAAGTTGCCCCCATGGGGCCACGGGAACTCGGGGGGTTGGCGGACCTGACCTTGGCCGTCCTGAGACAGCGTCCCACTCTGTGCCAGGGCCTGGAGGGCGTGTCAGGTGGGGACAGTGGGGGCTACGGCCCTTTCCCCTGTCCCTATGACAGGCCTGGGGGGGTGCACAGGGGTCCCCAGCAGAACAGGAGGGAAACAACCCTGCCCACTTGCGGGACCTGGTTTGGGCCCTGGGGTGGAGGTCAGTGCAGGTCCCCCCCGCGTTGTCCGTGAGCCCCTTTCTCCCCATGGACGTCGCCCTCCTCAGATTTTCTTTACTAGGCAGGCATGTGATCCGGTCAGATTTTACCAAATGATCAGAAGCTCAGTCGGCGAGATGAGGGCTGTGTTGCCATGGCTATAGGAGGGGTGGACCCCGAGCCCAGGTGGGTCCCCCCGCCACAGGAGCCTGGATCCCCCCTCGGTGACACTAGATCTGTCCTGCAGGATCCACCTTAGACCTTCACCTTGGTGACATCAGCCTTGTGCCCCCGGATAAGGACCTGGAGGAACACGACGGCCGTGACCTGGGACCCACAGGTAGCACCTAAGCCGATGCCTTCCAGGACCGCCCCCTGTGCCTCTGGGGTGGGAGGGGTCCTGTCTGCCTCCCTGCACCCCCCACCCCAAAGTCCCTACAGAGTCGGGGGCAGGCCTTTGTGGCCATTTCGAGGAGACGAGTAACCACCACATTGGTATGAAGACAAATAGGTTCACAGTTCACATCAGATACTGAATCGTTTTCTTCAATGTAAAAGTTCATCTTTTTTTTTTTTTTTTTAATTTCTCTGATCTTAAAAAAAACCACTTCTGGGGCCTAAAACGTTCTGGGACCACTGTGCCTGTGGACAGGTCACCCAGGCGGGCCTAGAGAGCATCTGAGGGGTGAGACGTGTGGCCTTCTCACCTGGGTGGGAGTCCCCCAGCTTGGGCAGTGCCGGGAGATTCCAGGGCAGAGGGTCTCCTGTTGTGTGTCTGGTCCCTGGGGCTGCAGCAACCGCCTCCCACTAACCTGACACCACTCCCCCAACTCCGTGCAGGTCAGAGGTCGCTGGGGGGCTCTGCCCCTGTGGCCATCCCGGGCTGCCTGCCGCGTTCCCCATCCCTGCACTCTTCCTCATCCCTGTCCGCCTCCCCGCTCGGCTCCTTCTCCCAGTCCTTGCCGGGCCCACTCATCTCCTCGGCCATGACGCCCCCCCAGCAGCCGCCGCCCCTCAAGTCGGAGCCCAGAGCACTGGGCCCCTCAGTCTCGTCCTACAACTCCTTCGGTGAGTGGCCTCGTGGGGCCCCAGGGTGGGGGGAGCCACAGTGCAGTCCATCATGTCCTGTTGCCGCTGCTCGGCTGCACGTGCCCTGGGGACAGGGCCTGGGGTTCGCACCTGGACCTCTGGGGGGATCAGCGTGCCTGGGACCCCATGCCGCCCTAGGACGCCACTCTGATGGGACCCGCCTCGCGTCGCAGGCTGCCAGGCGCACGAAGTCAGCAGAGGCCAAGCACAGAAGCAGATGGATTTGCAGAATCCATCTGCAAATGGAAACTTGTGATCTGTTTTAAAAGAAACAATGTTTTTATTGTTATTTTTAAAGAAACCATGTTTTTAAATGCTTGTTTTACTCTCTGATGTCACATACGTCAATAGATGTCACTCAGGTAACCAGAAACCCTGTGGGGTCCTCCAGGTCCTAAGTGTGGACAGGGTTCTGGGACCAGGGTCTGAGTTCCGCGGCCCCCACGACACAGCTCTTGGGGCGAGTGATGGCGCAGGCGTCCTTGTCGGGGGGCAGGGCTGGGGTCCCCAGAGCTGGCTGGGGGGATGCCCAAGAGGCCCAAGCTCGAGCAGGCTGACGCCAGCTCCTCCACACTCAGGCTTGAACGGCGTCCCCGGCAGCATCTGGGACTTCGTCTCTGGCAGCTTCTCTCCCAGCCCGTCCCCAATCCTGAACGCCGGCCCCGCGGCCTCCTCAGGCGTGAGTCCCAGCAGCGCCGAGCTGGCCCGGGTCCGGAGGCAGCTGGATGAGGCCAAGAGGAAGATCCGGCAGTGGGAGGAGTCCTGGCAGCAGGTGAAGCAGGTGAGCTGGGCGGGCCACGGTGCGGGCGGGCGGGGCAGGGGGCGGGGCCCACGGGGCGGGGCGCGGGGCTGAGCAGGGCGTGGGGCGGGGAGCCGGCTCCGCAGGGTCACCTCGGCTCCTGGGTTTCAGGCCTGCGACGCATGGCAGCGGGAGGCCAAGGAGGCTAAGGAGCGGGCGCTTGCGGCCGACAGTGCCCGGCAGCTGGCGCTGCAGAAGAAGGAGGAGGTGGAGGCGCAATTCCGTCGGCTGCAGGAGGAGCTGGAGGGCCGGGGCTTGGCCTCCGCGCTCCCCGGGCTGAGCGGCTGCGGCGACATCGGTGCCATCCCCCTGCCCAAGCTGCACTCGCTGCAGAGTCAGCTGCGCTTGGATTTGGAGGCGGTGGACGGGGTGAGTCCAGGCTCGTCCTCAAGGAACCAGCGGGCTGAGCACCGAGGTGGGGCGGGGGGCCCGGTACAGCTTCCGTCCACTCCCCCTTTGCCTCCTCTCAGCCACCGTGCCCCCCTGGACAGGGGCCATGTCACCCGCGTCTTTGGGTCACCCTCCAGGGTCCTTAGTCACCCCCCTGCTGTAGTGCTGAACCTGCTGCCCTTGGCTCAGCAGGAAGACCCTTCCACACCAGGCATTTTGTTAGAGCCCGGGGCGTCTGGGGGCTCCCCGCCCCTGCCTGTCACGCATGTCACTTCCCTGGCCCGGCCTGCACACACTTCATCTCCGAGGGGCCTGTACACGGGCTTTGGCTTTTCTCGCCGGAGGCTGTTCAGGAGCCGGCGTCCATCCTGCCCAGGCCTCTCCACGGGCCGCCTGCCCAGCTCCCCTCCCCTCGCCCTGTGGTGGCGCAGGCTCTGGGAGCCCAGCCCCACCCCGGAGGTTTGTGGTGGATCCTCCCGCCCCCTCCTGGCTCCTGGGTGGCCGCAGGAGGGCAGCCTAATGCCCCAGCCTAATGGTGCTTCACGCCTGGCCCGCAGGTGATCTTCCAGCTGCGGGCGAAACAGTGCGTGGTGTGCCGGGAGCGTGCCGGCGCCGTCCTGCGGCCCTGCAAGCACCGCGTGCTCTGCGAGCCCTGCGCGGCCAGCGCCCCCGAGTGCGCCTACTGCGCGGGCCAGCCCCTGCCCTGGTGACGGCTGCCTCGTCCGCTTCCTGGTGCCACCGACGTCGGGACCCCAGCCCCGCACGGCCCACCCATGGCCTCAGACTCTTCCTCGCTGACCCTGGTGCCCCACGGGGCGTGAAGGCAGGGTGACCCACTGGGGTCTGTGGTCCTGACGCCACTGTGACTGGATCCTGGGAGCTCGAGTCCCGAGAAGCACTTTGTAGATGGAAGAGTTTAGGCAGAGGTTCCAAGTTGCTCTGAGCTGCTTTGAGGTTCGTGTTTTTAATATGCGGTAATATGAAGCTTTACACGTGTACTGTGAACAGAGCACTTCCTCTTGGTCTCTCTCAGCCCCTAGCACGGTAACCATGCTAGTTCCTATCTGAGATTAGTACTTATGAAGTGAGCATTTATCTAGTAGTGAGAGATAACCTAGGATTTTTACAGTTTTCAAATTAAGTGCAAACCAATAGTATTTATAGCAGAGTGATTATTGAGAGACATATACATGTAGATGAAATTTTATGACGGGAACTCACTTCCTGAAAGTGTGCACAGTAACTGCAGCGTCAGTGACAGCCCTGTGGCCACAGGCCCCGCTCAAGTGCCTATGCCTTGGAGAGCCGGGGATGGCGCGTTCCTCCTCTCTGGACCCGGCCAGCGTGCGAGGCAGCAGGGCAGCAGGGAGGGCCCTGGATGCTCCCCTCCCCCAAGCTCACAGTGGGCTTCCTGGCTGGAGCCTCGCCCACCCGCGTGGGAGACACTGTCGCCAGGTCTGTTGTCCAGGTGTTGTGGTCACGTGACCACAAGGGGGTGGAGGACCTGGCCACCGTGAGGGCGGTGCAGGGCCAGGGTGCAGCGGGGCTGCTGGGAACAGGTCAGGTCTCAGTGCTGGCTTCAGTCTCTCCTGTCTGCGTTGGGTCACTTTTCCGAGGAATCCGGGAGGAAGTAAAAGCTGTCTGTAGTTGGCTGAGACCTTACTTGCAGACGTAGATAGGGCAAGGATCTCCCTGGAGTCTGCTGCAGGCACGGAGCGGGGACTGGGCCCTGGCCCAGAAGGGACTAGCTGTCCCTGCCCGCCTGCCCAGGGCTGTGCCAAAGACTTTATATAGCGTTTTTTTAAAGTGCAAAGTGACTAGGTAAAAATTTTTATCAGTGACCAAATTAGAATGTATTTACTATAGTGAGAGGTTGAAAACCTTTTTTTAATGACACACTGATGGGAAAGCTGTCATTCAAAGGTGGGTCCATGGCTCCATGCAGCTCGCCCGCTGCTAACGGTAACTCTGACTCAGTTGTGGTGAACCTTTGTTTCTAATTATAGTGATGATTTATTAGCTCTTAGAAATTACGTATATTTTGTGCTACTGTAATCACTGTTTAAAGTTCTTTATTTTTATTAATATTTATGCACTTGTTTCCCACAGCAGGCCTTTGGCCTTCTAGGCAAACGGGACAATGTCTGTAATCGACATCTAGCCTAGACATTTTCAAATTATAAACAGGAACAATTAAGCTTTAGGTGTATTTATAAGCTACTCCGGTCAGTACTCTCTGTGGGGTTCCGGAAACTGGAGGCGCACCCCCCAGGTACTTGCTGGCTCTGACGACAGGTGTGGTGGCAAGACCAAAGAACCACCGGGGTGGGGCTCCTGGGCTGCCCCCCAGCGGCCGGGTGGCCCTGGCCTTCTGAGGGGCTGAGCGGGCCTCCCAGGCTGGGCCGGGCCGGGCTCAGGGTGTCACCGCCCCGCCCTCGGGTGACAAAAGGGGGTGCTGGGCGTAGCAGCTGAAGCTACACGGTGCTCGGCGAGGCCGCGGCTCTTGCTGCCGGTGTGTCAGCTCCTGCGTGCTCGGTGTTAGCGGTGACACTCCATCATCCCACCGTCTGTCGCTGTGGGCAGAAGACCTCGACTCCTTGTGGACGCTTCATACAAATTAATTTATGGAAGCCCCAATCTGTATGTTCGAGTGTTTAGATGAGAATGTTATTGGGATGGAGTTTTCTTAACCCAGAAGGTAGTATTTATAATGCATAATCATTTACTCGTAGTGAATTGTTTAAAGTTGTTAACACTTGTTTAAATTTTTTTACACTATAGCATTTATGCAATGGTTTACAGAATTCATGGAATTATTTTTATCAGTATGGAAATTAATTAAAACTCTGATCTTTATTTTGTCTGCATCTTTGAGGACAACCCCGAGGGCCTGCTGGCTCAGACGGAGAGAAAGGTCCTTAGGCCGAAGCCCACAGTCCTGAGGGTCACAGGGTGTCCCCACGCAGTCCAGGGTCACCTCGCAGGGGCTCTGCCATCCCGGCCGTGGGCACCTGGGGGCCCCAGTGCTCAGAGCTGGGGGTTTCTGCCGAAACACCAGACAGTGGGAGTCAGGACCCGACCGGCAGGCATAAAGCCCGGGTGGGCTTGGCCCCCTCACCCCCCACCGGCCACCACAGACCTGTGGGCTTCCCGTAGGGGACGCCGTGCTGGGTCAGCACACCTTGCAGTCTCTTTATCTCCTGGGACAGGGCCTTATGTGCCTAGACCGGGAGTGGAGAAGAGTGGTCAGGCCCTTGGTGGGAGGCCGTCCTTGGCCAGGGGGCCGTGTCTGTACCTCCTGGCAGCTCTCCAGCGTCTCAAACCGCAGGCCCTTGGTGCCTCCTTCCTGCTGCGCCGCTTCATTTGGTTCTGCTGTCTTCAGATAACCAGCATCTTCAAAAATCGCCCTGAGCGACTTCTCGTAGCCCTGCAGGTGGAGGATGAGGAGGGAGCGCCCATTGGGCTGCCCGGCCCCCATCTGGGGCCTGCCCATGGCTCACCTGGGCCGTGATCAGCTCGTCCACCAGGTCCTGCTCCAGCTGGTCCCACCGCTGCTGCAGGGCCGCAGGCAGGGTCGGATACACTGAGGGTCCAATAGAAACTGGCTGAGCTGAGCCCCTCTGCCCCTCAACCCCCCGCCGCCCGCCCGGGCACCCACCTAACAAGGAGTGGGGGTGGCAGACGAGGGGCGTCTCGAAGGTCAGCGCGTAGACACAGGTGCTTGGCTCAGACACGTGGGCCAGCCGGTTGCTTTTGCCACAGGTGAGCTCCACCTGGGGGGACCTCAGTGAGCAAGTGGGGGAAGCAGGAGCCCCCCCGCCCCACCCCCACCTCCACCGCCCACCTTGCTCTGCCGGCTTCGTGACTGGCATGCATCGCCATCCCGCATCCACATGCCCCTGAAGGTGTTGTTGGTGATCTCCCACTCATGCCAGATGCTGCGGAGGGGCAGAGAGTGAGGCGGGGTCGGGCTCGGTGCCCCCGGGGCCTCGGCCGCACCCCGCTCACCCGAGGATCCCGCTGTAGGCGTTCCAGCGGAAGGTCTGCTCGTGCTGCGTCACGTTGTGGAACGGGCAGAGCTCGTACTTGTACCTGCGGGCACGGTGCCGTCAGCGGGGCCCCGGCCCCCAGCCACCCTGCCCTGCCCTCACTCACGTGGACTCCACCAGGCTGAAGCACTTGCCAGAGAGTCTGGAGAGGTGCGCGGGGCCTGCGGGGAGAGCGTAGCCTGCTGAGCGTGGTGTCCTGAGCAGGCGCAGAGCCCAAAGTCAGGGCCCTTTGGGAGGGCAAGTGCCGGAAACGTGACAGCCAGGCGGAGGGCGTGAGCGACCTCACATAGCGCCGGCTCACACCCTGTGAAAACACCGCCAAGCGTTCCAGAGAAGGCTTACCTGCAGCCAGGTGAGCCCCTTGCAGTGAAGCCCCCGCCCTAGCGGGGCCTTGAGGAGCAGCCTGGCTGAGGCCTGCCAGGAGCCCAGCCTCTGTTCTGCTCAACTCGGATCCCAGGCAGGAAAGGGGGCTGCTCATGAAGGCTGCGGGTGAGGGGTGACGGTTGGACACACACAGCAGGCCGTCTGGGCCCAGGAGGAGTGCAGGGAGACCCCGGGGGCCTGCACGCGGACGCCCCCAGGCTCTGAACTCTGGGGCCCAGCCTGGTGAAGGGCCCCAGCACCGAGCCAGCCTGCAAGGGACCCGCAGCCTCTCCAAAGGAAAACGCAACAGGACCACCTGGGAGAAGCGCAGACGCTGGACTGACTGAAGACTTCAGTTAAACAAATGCCTAAAATATACTTAAGGGGCTGGAGGGAAACAGGAAGAACCAAAGCGAGTCGGGAAAATGACACGTGGGCAGAGAGGTGAGAACCATGTCGAGAGGAACTAGAAAACCCTGAAAAATACAACTGAACTAATAAACCCACAGAAGTTCAACAGTTCTGAGCAGAGAGAAGAACCAGTGATGAGACAGTGGAGGTAAAGAGGAGGGGCAGAGACGGGATCTGAGGAAATAACTGCCCCAACCCAACAAAACACACGGATGGACAGATCCAGGTGGCTCACTGAACTCCATGTACAACACACTCAGAGACCCCCACCAAGACTGAAGAGAAACAGCAGACACCAAGGCAGAAGTGCCAAGCAGTGACTTGTTCCATGGAGGGATCAATGATTACCCACCACTTATCTGCTGCACTTGGGAGGCCAGGGAGCAGTGGGGTGGGAGGCAAACTGTCAACCAAGGAGTCTACCTCCAGGAAACCCTCCTCCAAGAGTTAGGCAAAATCAAGACTCTCCCAGACAAAGGCTGAGCGATTTCATTACCACCAAGCCTGCCTTGGACGGAGCCCCTTATTGCCCCCAGGAAAGGCAAATACACGGGCAAACTCAAAGCAGTGCCATGGTCCTGAGCCGCAAATCTACAGGGTTCAAAAGACAAGAAGCATGGATGTAGCTACAGATTCACGCTTGAAGGGTCACTTTCTGAAGTCCAGCACAAAGTTGGGGAGGGACAGAGTTGTGCAGGAGAAGTCTTTCAAGTCACACCAACTTCAATCATGTACAAGTTAGACTTGAGTTACGTGATCATATGTAATCCCCTGGCGACTGGAGAGGAAATGGCTACATAGAATGCACACAAAAGGAGGTAAGAAGGATGTCAGAACAGGTCGCTTAGGAAAAGGTCAACAAAAGGAATGGAGGGAACGAGCAACAAAAAACAACTATACAACAAATTCTGCTGTTTTGTCTTCTCCAAATCCTTCCTTATCAGTGATTAAACGTAGACAGATTAAACTCTCCCATTCAGAAGGCACAGATTGGCTAAACGGGTAAAGAAATGTGACCCAACTGTGCATACTCTTATCTATAAGAGACACACTGAAGCTCGAGGGCACAAGCAGGCTGCAAGTGAGAGGATGGAAAAAGACGCAAGTAGAGCGAGCGGGGACGGCCACGCCGACACCTGACGAGACAGACTGCCAGTCAGCGCTGTTCAGGGAGGTAAGGGGGGTGTCACACATGAGGGTCCCCTCACCAAGGTCGTGACAGTTACAAGCACACGGCACCAAACATGAGAGCGTTGGCAATGATGCCAAAGGCAACGGTACCAGAAGGAAAACTAGAAATGTGGGGCGCTCCCATAGCAACAGCAAAGCCCCAAACAACCCAATTAAAGGATGGACCACGGGCACTTCCTTGGTCCAAGTGGCTTAGAAAAGTGGCTAAGACTCTGAGCTCCCAATGCAGAGGGCCCAGGTTCTATCCCTGGTCAGGGAGCTAGATCCCACATGTCCCAACTAAGACCCAGCACAGCCAAATATATCAGAAAAAAAAAATTTTTTTAAGATGGACCAAGGATTACTAGACATTTTCCTGAAGTGAAAAATAAATACAAATCAAATCCACAATGAGATATCACTTCATCTACATTAGTATGGCCATTATTAAACAAACAAACACAGAACAAATGCTGGTTAGGATACAGAGAAACCAGAACCTCTGCACACTGCTACTGCTGGTGGGAATGTAAAATGCACAAGCCGCTGCTGAAAAGTCTGGTGGTTCCTCATAAAGCTTAAACATACGGGGTTGGCCAAAAAGGTTCATCTCAGATTTTTCTCTAAAGATTTTTCAGAAAAACCCAAACGAACCTTTGGCCAACCCAACAGAATCACATGATACAGCAAACTGACTCCTGGGTATGTGAGCTGAAAGCAGGGACTCAAACGTAGACCATGTTCACAGCAGCCTTATTCACAGTAACCGAAAGGTAAAAACGCAAGTGTGCACGGCAGATGAATAGACAGAATGCAGTGCGCATGGGCAATGGAATACTATTCAGCCTTAAAAAGGCAGGCAGTCTTGCCACAGGCCACAAAGTGAACTTTTGAGATACTGTGCTAAGTGAAATCGCAGAAGAACCAGTATTGCATGACTCCACTTACATGAGGTACTTAGTTCATTCGAGCTGCTATAACAAAATATCACAGACAAGATTTTAAAGCAGCTATATTGCAACCATGTTCCAGAGTGTTAAGGAAAACAAGGTGCATAAATGGAATCTCAGCAGAGAAATAAAAATTAGAAAGAAATGTGAAACTCTAAAAATAATCTTTTAAAAAGTCAGAAATAATTAGCCCAGAGATCCCTAAAATACACGTATTCATCATGCTCAAGGGAAGCTTATTCCAAGAACACAGTGTTGGCTCAATATTCAAAAGCCAAAGATCCCCACCCTATCAGTTCAGTCCCTCAGTCGTGTCCGACTCTTTTTCGACCCATGGACTACAGCACACCAGGCCTCCCTGTCCAACACCAACTCCCGGAGCTTGCTCAAACTCATGCCCATCGAGTTGGTGATGCCATCCAACCACCTCATCCTCTGTCGTCCCCTTCTCCTCCTGCCCTCCATCTTTCTCAGCATCAGGGTCTTTTCCAATGAGTCAGTTCTTTGCATCAGGTGGCCAAAGTATTGGAGTTTCAGCTTGAACATCAGTCCTTCCAATGAATATTCAGGACTGACTTCCTTTAGGATGTAATGGTTCGATCTCCTTGCAGTGCAAGGGACTCTCAAGAGTCCTCTCCAACACCACAGTTCAAAAGCATCAATTCTTTGGCACTCAGCTTTCTTTATAGTCCAACTCTCACATCCATACCTGACTATGGGAAAAACCATAGCTTTGACTTTGCTGGCAAAGTAATGTCTCTGCTTTTTAATAATGCTGTCTAGGTTGGCCGTAGCTTTTCTTCCAAGGAGCAAGCATCTTTTAATTTCATGGCTACAGTCACCATCTGCAGTGATTTTGGAGCCCCTCAAAACATAAAGTCTCTCACTGTTTCCACTGTTTCCCATCTATTTGCCATGAAGTGATGGGACCAGATGCCATGATCTTAGTTTTCTGAATTTTGAGTTTTAAGCCCACTTCATCACTCTCCTCTTTCATTTTCATCAAGAGGCTCTTTAATTCTTCTTTGCTTTCTGCCATAAGGGTGGTGTCATCTGCATATCTGAGGTTATTGATACTTCTCCTGGCAATCTTGATTCCAGCTTGTGCGTCATCCAGCCCAGCATTTCTCACGATGTACTCTGCATAGAAGTTAAATAAGCAGGGTGACAATATACAGCCTTGACGTATTCCTTTCCCGATCTGGAACCAGTCTGTTGTTCCATGTCCAGTTCTAACTGTTGCTTCTTGACCTGCATACATATTTCTCAGGAGGCAGATCAAGTGATCTGGTATTCCCATCTCTTCAAGAATTTTCCACAGTTTGTTGTGATCCACATAGTCAAAGGCTTTGGCATAGTCAATAAAGCAGAAGTAGATGTTTTTCTGGAACTCTCTTGCCTTCTTGATGATCCAACAGATATTGGCAATTTGATCTCTGGTTCCTCTGCCTTTTCTAAAACCAGCTTGAACATCTGGAAATTCACCATCCACGTACTGTTGAAGCCTGGCTTGGAGATTTGGGGGTATTACTTTACTAGCATGTGAGATGAGTGCAATTGTGTGGTAGTTTGAGCATTCTTTGGCATTGCCTTTCTTTGGGATTGGAATGAAAACTGACCTTTTCCAGTCCTGTGGCCACTGCTGAGTTTTCCAAATTTGCTGGCATATTGAGTGCAGCACTTTCACAGCATCATCTTTCAGGATTTGAAATAGCTCAACTGGAATTCTATCACCTCCACTAGCTTTGTTCGTAGTGATGCTTCCTAAGGCCCACTTGACTTCACATTCCAGGATGTCTGGCTCTAGGTGAGTGATCACACCATCGTGGTTATCTGGGTCATGAAGATCTTTTTTGTACAGTTCTTCTGTGTATTCTTGCCACCTCATTCTTAATATCTTCTGCTTCTGTTAGGTCCATACCGTTTCTGTCCTTTACTGTGTCCATCTTTGGATAAAATGTTCCCTTGGTCTGATTTTCTTGAAAAGATTTCTAGTCTTTCTCATTCTATTGTTTTTCTCTATTTTTTTTTGCATTGATCACTGAGAAAAGCTTTCTTATCTCTCCCTGCTATTCTTTGGAACTCTGCATTCAAATAGGTATATTTTTCCTTTTTTCTTTTGTCTTTTAGCTTCTCCTCTTTTCTCAGCTATTTGTAAGGCCTCCTCAGACAACCATTTTGCCTTTTTGCAATTCTTTTTCTTGGGGATGGTCTTGATCACTGTCTCCTGTCCAATGTCACGAACCTCCGTCCATAGTTCTTCAGGCACTCACTCTATCATCTATTTCTCACTTCCACTGTATAATCCTAAGGCATTTGATTTAGGTCATACCTGAATGGTCTACTGGTTTTCTCTACTTTCTTCAATTTAAGTCTAAATTTTGCAATAAGGAGTTCATGATCTGAGCCATAGTCAGCTCCTGGTCGTCTTTTTGCTGACTATATAGAGCTTCTCGCCTACCCTAGAAACAGCTTGAAAAAGAAAACTCAGGACCACCTTGATAGGTTTAGAAAAAACCTTTGACAAAACCCAACAGCTATTCATGGTAAAAACTCAGCAACCAGGAACAGCCTGGAAGGTCCTCTCCCTGAGAAAGGGCTATACATGGGAGCTTCAGGTGAGAGACAGAGGCCAGGTGGGGGACACCTCTCCCCACTGCTCTTGAGAAACCCAGAGGACCGGCCAGCACACAGGCACACAGCTGGACTCCAGCTACTACATGAACAAACGTTAACCACGGGAATCCAATGGACACAGTCCAGAATGTGGGAAACACTCGACCCAGTTTCCTTAGTAGATAAATCGCAAGGAGCCGGAGGGAGGGATCTATAGAGTCGAGGAAGCTGGAGCACACGTGGGCGTGTGTCAAGTGCACGACACACGGCCCTTCCCTACTGACTCAAACCACCGGCCTGTTAGAGAGCATGACTATTGGAGACATCTCACACAATGAGGGCATTTTACCGACTGATACTGTTGCTGTGTCCTTCAATACATGCACACCAAAATATTACAAATAAATTAAGTTGAGAGAAATTAGTTTCAAAGTAACCAGAGTGGCAAAGAGAAAGCTAGGTGAGGGTGCCTGGTGCTTCACACACCCTTCTTCCACTTTCACACATGCTTGAAATTGTCTAGAACTATTTTTTTTCTAAATCAAGGAAAAATCAAAAGTAAAAATGTGTAGAGAAAGCACTAAAACTGAGCACAAGCAGAAACACAGCAACCCAACTGCAAATCCACTGATGACAAAAGAATGACCTCGTGAAGGGTGGGCCACAGCGCCCCGCTGCCCAACTCTGGCTGGACACACTCCAAAATAAATTGCAAGTCTCAAACCTTGCTCACTTGTCTCATAGTGAGACGGCTTGCCCAGCGCGTAATTAACCAGACGCATACATTCCCCTTGACTGATTCCCGGAGCGAGGGTCGGGGTGAGTGTGGGACCCGGGATAGCTGTACAAGGCATTCTGTGTGTGTGTGTGTGTGTGTGTGTGTGTGTGTGTGTGTGTGCTAGTCACTCAGTTGTCTTCAACTCTTTGTAACCCCACAGACTGTAGTCTGCAAGGCTCCTCTCTCCATGGAATTCTCCAGGCAAGAATACTAGAGTGGGTTGCTATTCCTTTCTCTGGGCATCTTCCCGACCCAGGGATCAAACCCTGGTCTCAAACGAGAAGAAGGTAAAGCAAGCACAGCAGAACATCAGCTCTTGCACTGAGTCGGAGTGTATGCTGCTGTTCACAGCCCCATTCCTCAGTTTTTCTATTCAATATTTTCACAGTAAAAAGCTAAAGTCTGTCTAGAGTGAAAGCTCACAGCTGTACCCTCCGTCTCTGATCTCGGCGCCCCACCCCCACCCCATGGCCAATCCTTCCAGGCCTGGCATCCGTGCTCAAGGCCTGTATGTGGCCACTCCTTTTGCTGGACTCTCCTCCCCCAGATAGTCACAGCCCTAACTCCCACTGCCCTTCAGTTTCTGACCGAAATTTCATTTTTCAGTCTTTTCCTGAACTAGCCCCCCATTTAAAATGGCAATCCCCAGAACAACCCCGCACGCACACTCTTCTCTGCCTTCCGTACCTACAGAGCACTTTTCACCAGTCTACATTTTACCGACTTTTTTTGTCAGCCTACTCCCCTGCCAATTAAGACTGTCAACTCCATGAGGACATTGTATGTCCTCTTCATTTCTGCATCCACAGCATAGACCCTAACACATGGTAGCATTCAACTGAAGAAAAAAAAAAAAAATGGAGGGACCTCCTTAGTGGTCCAGTGGCTAAGACTCTGCACTCCCAACACACAGGACCTGGGTTCAATTCCTGGTCAGAGAACTCGACCCACATACCCCAGTGAAGATCAAAGATCCCAAGTGCCTCAACTAAGACCTGCTGCAGCCAAATAAATATTTGTTTTAAAAAGAGACCTTGGATTTTTTTTCTTTTTAACTGGTGGGCTTCCCAGATGGCTCACTGGTAAAGAATCTGCCTGCAATTCAGGAGACATGGGTTCAGTCCCTGGGTCGGGAAGATCCCTTGGAGGAGGGCATGGCAACCCACTCCAGTATTCTTGCCTGTAGAATCCCATGGACAGAGGAGCCTGGTGGGCTGCAGTCCACGTTGTCGCAAAGAGTCGGACAGGACTGAGCGCTGTGCAGCTTGCAGGTCTTAGTTCCTGCGTCAGGGATTGAATTCAATGCCCTTTGCAGTGGAAGCACCAAGTCCTACCCACCAGAGAAAAAACTCCCTTGGATTTTTGGTTTGTTTATATTTAACACCCATTTAACAACATAGCAATTCCACTCCTGAGATTCTGCTGCAGGAAACCACTCCAATAGATGTAGAAACAGGGACCCCTAGAAGGGATATTCTTCTCAACAATGCTTTTAGTGACCGAAACCAATAAACAACACCTTGCTGGACAATGAAAGAACACAGAGCATCCTACGGAATGCTAGGCACCAAGTGAGAAGAGCGAAGACCCACGGTGAGCAACAACAGCAAATAAGCAAACCTGCATAGTGGAAGTTGCTCAGTGGTGTCCGACTTTTTGTGATCCCATGGACTAAACAGTCCATGGAATTCTCCAGGCCAGAATACTGGAGTGGGTAGCAGTTTCCCTCGCCAGGTAATCTTCCCAACCCAGGGATCGAACCCAGGTCTCCCTCATTGCAGACAGATTCTTTACCAGCTGAGCCACCAGGGAAGCCCAAGAACACTATAGAGTGGTTAGCCTATCCCTTCTCCAGCGGATCTTCCCGACCCGGGAATCGAACCGGGGTCTCCTGCATTGCAGGCAGATTCTTTACCAGCTGAGCTACCAAAGAATCCCGTTTTGAGCAGTAAAATGGTACTACTCAAAACAAGAAAGCAAAGGTCACACACAAAAAACCTACTACACGTTTTTTACGTGTAAGCTTATGCATGTAAATGCATTAAAAAGCGTTTAAGAAAACAGACACCAAACCTGATAACAGAGATCACCTCTAGGAAAACAAACTAAGGACTAAGTCCCTAACCAGTGAACCCGGCACAGGCACGCTCTGGAAGGTTAGCGTGCACTTAGAAGGCTGACAAAGGACAGCATGAGCCTCCAGGCCCTAACTTCCAAGACCCCTCTCCCTCCCTGGCGCCGGCTCCCGAGAGCTGACGCGGCCCACCGGTGCTGAAGCTGGGCCGGTTCCCTGCTCGCCCCGGGTCCCCGGCACGTCAGCGGTCAGGGCCCCGCACTCACCAGACACGGGTGAAGGGTCCCTCTTGGGCTGGAGGCGACTGGTCTGGGGCAGGAACGGGTTGTTGAGCCTGCGAGACGCGGCAGGGTCAGGGAGAAGCAGGCCCGGGCCGCGGCGCCGCACCCCCACTCCCCGCGCAGCCACTCACCCGAAAGTGTTGGGCTCCTCCACCACCTTCATCTTGGCGGCGCCTCCGGGCGCGGGCCCTGCGGGGAACGAGCAGTGAGGAGGCGGGCAGGCGGGCAGGCAGCGCGGGCGGGGCCGCGGAGACCAGAGCGGGTGCTCCGGGACGGAGGCGCCGGGCCGGTCACTCACCGCGGGCCGCGAACCCGAGCAGCACCGCCAAGCCCGCCAGCCTCGCCGCCATCGCGCCGCCGCCGCCGCCGCCGCCGCGCGGTCACGTGGGAGCCGGAATCGGAAGTGGCGCCCCGCCGCGCGGTCACATGGGGACCTGAACCGGAAATGGTGCCGGCGCACAACTTGGCCGCCGGAGGAGCGGAGACGCGGTAGGCGTAGCGGGCCCGGCTTCTCGCTATGGGCCGCCGGAGGGCCTCGCGCGGGCAGGGCGCGGAGGGCGGCCGTGCTCGGCGCCCAGCGGGCCGCTCCCTGGAGGCCTTCGCCGAGGAAGTGGGCGCCGCGCTGCGCGGTGAGTGGGGCGTGATCCTGTTGGGGGCCGAGGGTCGGGCCGCGGAGCCGCGCCTGAGGCCGGGTTCCCTTCTCTGCCTGCCGCAGCGTCCGTGGAGCCAGAGGCCCCTGAGGACCAGGGCGGCCCGGGCCCGGCGCAGCTGCCCTGCACGCTGGCCATGTGGGAGTTGGGCCACTGCGACCCCCGGCGCTGCACCGGCCGCAAGCTGGCCCGCCTGGGGCTGGTGCGCTGCCTGCGCCTGGGCCACAGGTTCGGCGGCCTCGTGCTCAGCCCCGTGGGCTCCCAATACGTGTCCCCCGCAGACAGGTAGGCTCGAGAGGACTGGGTGCGGGGAAATGGAGTGGGCCTGCTCGGACTCTTCTTAATTAGCGCCCAGCCTTGGCGCATCTTTCCCTTCAGGGCTCACCTGTTTGTGTTATCTGTCTAGTTGGCCCCCGTTGCCTAGGACAGAACCCAGGAGGTAGCAGGCAATAGTGAACATTTGTTGAGTGAATAAAAGCCTCATGGAGGAACAGCTTTCCCCCAATTGCCTCAGATGCTTAGCCCGTGAGAGTCCTTGAATGATGCCCCTGAATCCCCAGGGCGGCCAGTCTCCTAGGACATAGCTGCCCTGGGGCCAGCACCCAGTTAAACCCAGAACCAAGCCCTACACTGCTCTTGGCAGACACTTGGTGGCACAGTCTGGGGTCGCTGTCATCGACTGCTCCTGGGCCAGACTGGATGAGACTCCATTTGGGAAGATGCGTGGGAGCCACTTGCGGCTCCTGCCCCACTTGGTGGCTGCCAACCCTGTGAACTATGGCCGGCCCTGCAGGCTGTCCTGCGTGGAGGCCTTTGCTGCCACCTTCTGCATCCTGGGTGAGTGTCAGGGCCTGGCAGCTGGGAGTCGGTGTGCTTTTGCTGCCAGTCCCGGGAGGAGCCTGACCACGTGCTGGGTGGTGGCCAGGGTTTCCTCCCAGCTCCCACTTTAGTCCTCTCCCTGAGAGGCGGAGGTGGAGACAGAACAGACCATTGGCCTCCAAGCGCTTGTCAGGCTGTTGTCAGGGCACAACGGCCCCCAGAGCCCTGTTAACCCAGCTCATCCCCTGAGAACTTAAGGTCCACACGGAGGCTCAGACGGGCAGTCCCGTGAGACGCCCTGTGGGGAGAGGGACTTGGTGGGCTGCAGAGGGCTGTGGGCCAGTATTGGCGGGACTCTCAGTTCCTGGGGGGCAGGAGAGGGACTGTCTACATCCATAGGCTTCCTGCACCGACAGGCTTCTCAGACCTCGCTGTCATTTTGCTGCGGAAATTCAAGTGGGGTAAAGGCTTTCTGGATCTGAACCGCCAGCTTCTGGACAAATATGCGGCCTGCAGCAGCCCAGAGGAGGTGCTGCAGGCAGAGCAGGAGTTCCTGGCCCAAGCCAAGGAGCACCCCGAAGAGGAGGAAATCGGTGAGGCCTGGCAGGGACACCTACCCCCCAGGTGGGAGCCAGGACCCTCCAGGCCTGCCCCCTCCCTTGAGAAGCCCCGGGGTTGGGAAGACCTTCCTGCCACAGCTGTGAGACTCCTACTTCAGGCCGCTTTCCTCCTTGATTCTTCCATTCAGATCCCTTTGATGTGGACTCAGGGCGAGAGTTTGCAAACCCCAATCGGCCCATGACTGGCTCCCGGTAGGTCCCCCAGCGTCATGATAGCCTTGACTCAAGGCTCTCCTCCACCTCTGATCTCAGCCCCTCCTTCTGAAGGGTTGGGGACTGTCTTAAACATCAGGATGGTTTTCTGACTGCAGAGAAGGGAAGCTGGAGGGGTTTCCACTTTGAGAGATGGGGAGTAGGAATCTGTGCTCAGCTTGGGGGCTCTGGTGAGTAAGTAGGTGTTTCAGGGAGGCCAGTGGACATACCCCTCTCTCTTAGGCTGCCCAGAGATGGTGCTGACAGTGACACTGAAGATGAGTCTGAGGAACTTGGGCCTGACCCTGACAGTGGGGGAGACAGCAGCAGCAGCCCAGAAGAGGAGGAGACTGCTGAGCAAGGGGCTGAAGCCAGGGTCCCCACAGAGATTTGGAAAGGAATCAAGAAACGGCAGAGAGACTGAAAGTTGCAGAGGTGTGTATTTTTGGAGGCGGAGTGACGAGGACATCTGGAGATGGCAGTGGAGCTTGTGGGAACACAAACGGGCCTGGCGGCCTCAGGCCGTGCAGCTGCGAGCAGGACTGGACTCTGACTGGGTTCTTTCCCGGCGCTTCTTACCCAGCCTTGCTCTGGGTCCTGCCTCAGAGCCCTCCCAATGAAGCTGCAAGCCAAGAAGACCCCCGCGTGAGCCTCTGCTTCTCGGCACTCGGCCTCTAGTGAGCCACATCCTGCCTAGAGAGCCTGGGGTGTAGAGATGGGACCCCTGGGTAGGTCTTGTGTGGACGCTGTGCATTCATGAAAAGGAGATGGCCAGACAGTTGGCACAGAGTGCCTTACACTAACCCAATCAGCCTGGCGTGACATCCTCAGCCTCCCACAATGACCGCAGAGGTCCCTCTCCTGGGCCTGTGGGCTGGGTGGGGACTGGAGACCTGTGGAGCTCTCAGGAGAACCCCTTCCATATGCCCTCTTGGAGCGGGGGGCATCCCCAGAGAAGGTGGGGGCGCTGCGGGTGTTCACCTCTCCCTCTGAGGCCTGGATTGTCCGGACTCCAAACTCAGACCTTCCAGCCTCTCCGCTTAGGGAGACTCTGCCCTGACCCCAGAGAGGCCCAGGACAGGTCTTCCCTGGTTACTGGTGACATTTACGGGTGAACAATTCTATGTTGGGAGGAGGGCTCATGGCAGGATGTCAAACCACACTTCTAGCCTCTACCCACTGATGCCAACAGCACAGCCACCACTCACTCACCAGGTGTGACTGATCCCCCCTGCCTAACGTCCCCTGGGGGCAAGGCCCCCAACTGAGAACCTTGCCTTAAGACCAGGGTCCTCCCACCCTGAGGCCGTGGAACCTGAGGGGAAATGGGAAGCTCACCTGGTGGCCAGGGCTCATCCAGTCGGCTGTCCAGATCCAGTAGGGTAGGGCTTATTGGGCACAGTTCACAGCACACACCGCACAGACGTGGTGGGGCAGAAGGGAGCCGGGGAGTCCAGCCACGGAACACACACCATGAAGCGGGACAGGGCGCCATGGCCCAGCTGCACAGAGCTGACCACAAGGCGAGACAACAGCGCGGGACGTGTGGAGGGCTTGGCTCTCGCCCGCAGGGCTCAGGGGTCCGCCTCCATGTACTTCTCCAGCTCCCGGAGCCTCTTAACAAATTCCTGCGCCTCCTTGTTGGGGCGACCCTCCAGCATCCGAAGCGCGGACCTCACTGCGGGCGGGGGCGGGGGCGGTGTCAGTCCTGCTGGCCCCGCCCTCACTGCTCAGTCACCCTGGGCTCTGCAGGGGGCGGGGCCAGCATCGGCCCGGCTGGCCCCGCCCCACCGGAAGCTCACTCACCCTGGGCTCGGGGCCGGCGCAGGTGCAGGGTGACCGGCTGGCTGGCCCTCGCGCTCCCTCCCACCTGGGGCCTCGCGACGCCGCCAACGCTGCCCAGGCCCAGGGCTGCCTCCCCCGCGAAGTCGTTAGTGGACAGCCAGTCATGGTCCATGACGGTGAACAGCACGCAGGCGCCACGGCGGCGGCAGGCCTCTGCGGGCACGGAGCTGCGTGGGGAGAGGGGAGGTGGGTGGTTATCTGGAGCCCTGCTCCCCACTCCGGGCCGGCAGGGTGGGGAGGGACACTCACAAGTAGAAGAGCTCGTCGTATACGGGGTGCAGCGTCCGGCTCTTGACCTGGGTCCTCTGGCTGCGGACCAGCGGGAAAAGGTGCGGCGGGCCCAGCTCCACGATCACAAAGGGGTCGCTTAGGCCTGGGGACACGGCAGTGAGCGCACACCGCCGCCAGCCCCGCCCCGCCCGGTGGCAGCCCTCCCCACCGCTCGCCCGCACCGTTGGCGTCCAGGGGGAGCAGGTCGGCGGCGTGCAGCACCTCCACCGCCAGCCGCTGCTCGGCCGCCTCGTAGTGGCAGCGGACGCTCAGGCGCCCGAACCGGTTGTGTTCCATGGATCTCTGTGGAAAGGCCAGGAGCCGGTGAGACGAGCTCGGGGTCGTTGGGGGCGGAGCCTCGTGCGCGCACCTGGGCCGCACTACCTGCTTGAGCTTGTCCAGGTAGTACTGCTCGATGCACTCCCGCGTGGAGCACTGGTGCAGGCGCAGCTCCTCCTCCAGCCTCTGCAGGGAGGAGGCGGCGCCTGGTGTTACCGGAGCTCCTCACCGGCCCCATTTCACGCGCGGGGCGGGGCTGAACTCAAACCTGGGTCTCAGGTGTCCGCCCCTCCCTCTTCCTCTGTCAGAGGCCCCAGGGCCAAACCTTACCTTGTAACTTCCATCTCTCAGGCTCTCCAGGGGCAGACCCTGGCCCTCAGCGTGGAAAAAGTTGACCAGGGCCTGGGGTGGGGCAAGAAAGAAAAGGTATCAGGGGCGGGGTGGGTGCTGGAGACAGAGAGTGGGAAGGAATGGAGCCTCAAGCAGCACCCGGCCTGGGCTGTCTGGAGCCCAAGGCAGAGCCACTCATACCTGGGCCGTTATCAGAAGCTGCCAGGAAGCTTGGGGACATGAGGGCACCCAAAGCCAGACAGCTGTCAGAACAGGTGGCCCAGATGCTGCTGACTCAGCAGACTCAGGGAAAGAGATGCTGCCTGATGGCTTCCCAGAGGAGGAGTGTCTGGGCTGGGGACCAGGCCGGAGGGGGGCGTGCAGCTGGAAGGGCCAGCAGTCTTATTGCCAGGGGGCAAGGGCAGAGGGGCCAGGAACCAGGAGTTCAGGCAGGAAAGGCTCTTCCATGGGGCCCTACCTCCAGTGTGAAGTGGAAGCGCCCGTAGAAGTCGGCAGACACGTCTCGGTTTGCTCCCAGAGCCTGCAGAATGGCCTGCAGCAGCAGCTCCCAGAGGGCCTCCAGCACCCTGCAGGATGCTCAGCATCTGTGACCCGACCATGGGCCAGCCCTGCTCTGCCCACCCGCCCAGGACCATACCTGTTAAGGTTTTCCTTCACCAGTGAGGCATTCAGCAGAGCCAGTTTCTCATCCAGGTACTTCAGAAGGGGGGCCACGGCCTGCAGGTAGGGTCCTCAGGCTAGGACTGGGCCCCAGTGCACACACGCATTCCCCACCAAGCCCAAGACCTCGCTGGCCGGGCACTCACCTCCTCATTCTGGATGGAGTCCGGCGAGAGGCTGACGTGCTGCACATACTTCCTGACATCACCCACCATCTGTGGGAGAGCAGGAGAGTGGTGCTTAGCAACGCGGGTGCAGGGAGGGGCAGCTGGCTCCTGCCCCAGCCCACCGGCCCTGCCACCTTGGAGGTCAGGTGTGCTGTCACGGTTCGGGCCTCCCGCTGCAGGTCCTCGTCCAGGGCCTGTGTGCAGCTGAGCAGGGGCCGCGGGAGCGTGCCCTCAAGCCCCGCAGCCCCCTCCGGCCACGCCAGGCCACGCAGTGCCTGGCCAGCAGCCTTGCGGAGGAGCTCCACGTCGTTGAGGACCACGCAGAGCTGGGGAGGTGTGACGGACATGCGTGGGCTGGCAGCCGGGTGGTGGCCACCCCAGGCCTCCATCCCCCACTCCTGCGCACCCCCCTGCTCACGGGCTCGCTCACTGCCTCTCCAGCTGCCCCAGGCTGAGCATCCACCTTCTTTCGCAGCAGCTCTGTGTAGAAGAGGGCGGCTTCACACAGGTCCTGGGGTGGAAGACAGGGGCTCAGGAGCTGTGGGCCATGTCCCTTCTGCACCCAGACCCCAATCTCCTCTTGGTGGGTAGTCCCCACCTGGCTGAGCTGGGTGCCTAGTGTCTGGGACTGGGCGGGGTCAGGCCATGCCAGGCAGGCCCACAGTTCCTGGATGTGGCTGAAGCAGAGGCTGGCAGTGGCCGCAGAGCTGCTGTGCTTGGAGGAGGCATCCATGGGCTCCAGCTAGGAAGCAGGAGGAGGCCCAGGTTGGGGGGAGCCCAGATGAACCCAGCCCCCTCAAGTCTGAGAGCTCACTCACTGTGTCCACATCCACGGCTCCCTGAAGCCTCCACTTGGTTTGGTCCCGCAGCACCTGCAGCCAAAGCTTCACAGCAGGCAGGAATGGGGCATGGATGCCGGCCAGGGCGAGGGAACGGCTGTCCCTGCAGTGGGAGGCCCGTCAGCGCTCACCCTGATCAAACACCTTGAGCCAACATGTCCCAGGTTCCCAGCCTGCAGAGGCCCTGGGGAGACTGCACAGAGAGCCCTCCAAGAGGAGACTGGAGGACAGGTGGGGCAGGGCACCCACCGGCCCGGAATGCTGCTCCAAAAGCGCTGGATGTCCGCCAGGGTCAGGTAGAGCTCAAAGAGCCCCAAGGCCACCTCCAGGGTCATCTTGGGGCTCAGCTCCTCTGTCAGCACCCAGGCCTCTTCAGCCACCTGCCCAGGAGGGTGGACTCAGGCTGGTGGCAACAAGGAACCCCAGGCCCCTTCCCAGCCAGGGGGCTCTCCCCACGCCCCCTCCTCACCAGACGCTCCAGCTGCCGAAAGGTAAGGGTGAAGAAGTCGACCTTGATGATGCTGCAAAGGACACACCTCAGATACCTGCTCGCCCTGCTCCCCAGCTGGGTGGTGGCACTTTAGGGGCTGGGTGCAGGGGCAGCAGGGAGAGCCCTGGCCCCACCTGTGGAAGAGGCTGGCGTAGATGCCGTAGCAGGACTGCAGGTCCTCGTAGATGGTGTCAGCCAGCTTGATCAGCCCGGCGAGGCGCTGTGGGCCTGGCTGCAAGGAGGCCCAGCACACTGACCTTCTGGCCTGCACTCACCTGTGGCCTCGCACCTCCCCTGTGGCCACGCCCCCCCACTCTGCCACCACACCTGCTCACGAGGACTTTGGGTGTTCAGGAGCTTGTCGAACCACTCACGGTTGCCTCTCTGCAAGGGAAGTGCCGAGGAAGCGTGTTGGGTGGGAGGGAAGAAGGGCAAGTGTGTGTGGTTCCACAGGTCCAGCCTGAGGGCAGGGGCACGGGCAAGGATGGGCAGTTAGCCCAGACCCAGCTACCAGACGCACCTTCAGGGCAGCAGCAATGTCCATGTTTAGCTCCGTCTCGAAGGGGCAAATCTCAAACGAAGGCTGGAAGAGCTGCAGCTTGCCAAGACACCTGGGCGAGGGGTTGCAGCTGACTGGGGGCTGCCCCACCCAGTCCCCCAGCCCCAACCCCCACCCACAGATGAGTGGCTGCACCCACTTCAATAGCAGCTCCAGGCGGTAGACAGCTGTGCTGTTAGTGGCAGGAAAGTAGTCCCGGAGCTGTCGCAGCAGCTGAAGCCCAAACTCAGAGAAGGCAGAGAAGCTGTCTGCCAGGCCCTCCTCCTGAGGGACAGGGCCCTTCAGAACGGACTGCTGAGTGCCCGCTCCTCGTCAAAAGCAGCCGGTCTGCAAGGCCCTGCCCTGAAGAGCACCTTCCCTACTACGGGCCTCCAACCCCACTGGCCTCGCCCCGGTGCCCTCTCCAGCCTCCACAGCGCCCCCTGGAGACACAGACGCCCCCAGGGCCTTCGCAGCACGAGCTGCGCCTCCTTCCTTGCGGCCCACTCCCTCCGCTGCTCGCGGGGCTGAAGCCGCACGGCCTGCCTCCCGCGGGACTCCCTCTTGGTATCGCACAGCCCTGTCCTGGGACCGCACAGCAGCTGCTCTCTCTTAAGTCCCGCGCTTTGTCCGCTTATTTTTAACCCCCTACCACTCCCACAGGCTATGCACCCCAGCAGGGCAGGACTCTGGCGGTCCTGTCCCTGCTTGTCCCAGCCTGAACAGCCCCCCGGCACACCCTCCAGGAGCATTTTCATGCGAGCCCACCTGCTCCTGGGGCAGCGAGCCCGCCTCCTCCCAGTGAGCCTGCAGGTCTTCTAGCAGCCCCAGCAGGTAGCCGTAGTCCAGGGTGCGGGTCTGATGGTGGCGGCTGCTGACCTGCCAGTGCCTGCGGGGCCCCAGCCCAGGCTCAGGGTAGCTGCGTCAGGGGCCCGACCCAGCAGGGGACCCGTGCCCCTCCGACTGATAGCCCCACCCCTTCCCAGACCCCGCCCCCGCCCCGCCCCGCCCCCTGCGGCAGGCCTAGCCCGCCTAGCCCCGTTGCGCCTAGGCCCCACCCCTCGCGACGCGGCCCCGCCCACTCACAGCACAGCCAGCTGCAGCGCCGACAGGTTGCTCTGTGCGCCGTGCAGACAGAGCACGGTGGCCGCAGGCCCGCTGAGCTCGCCACGCCAGCTGCTCGAGTTGGGCTGGGGGACGGGCTGGCCGTGGGTGGAGGCGGGAGACCCCCATCCCCTCTCGGCCCCCAGGTCCCTGGCCTCCCCGCCTCGCCCTCCCCAGCCGCCCCTGGCTGGCCCTGGGGCCGGAGGTTGGCGCTACCTCCTCCGCTCGGTGCTCGAACTGCAGCAGACGGTTGAGCAGCAGCAGGTACGACAGGAAGCCCGACCGCCCACGCTGGCTCATGTTCGTGTCCCTCTGGAACGCAGGGCCGGCTGGTCAGTAGCCCTTCCCGAGCCTATGGGCTGGGGTGCAGGGCTGCAGGAGGGGGGCCCTTGGCTCCCACCTGTGTGGTGATCAGCTTGAGGATCAGTTGGCAGTCACCCTGCACCCGGGAGGCGCTAGAGCGCGGTTCCAGCTTGAACCAGCGGTCCTCCCCAGCCACAGGCACCTCCTAGGGGCAGGGAGTTCAGATTGGTGGTTCTGCCTAACGCTCCCTCCCTGCACAGACTGTCTCTGGGACGGCAGGAGAAACAGGCCTCTACTTCCCACTGAACGCTGGTGACCAGCACAGGGGCGCTCAGGGGTGCCTGGACACTAGAGGTTCCTGGAGGCTGTCCCTCCCCACTTGCAGCATGATGTTCCCCCAGCCCCAGCTCAGGAAGGATGGGAAGCTGCTGGGGTATCACGGGACATAGCAGCAGTGGCACTGCAGTCGGCGCTGCAGCTGGCTGTGCTGTGAGTGCCAACACCAGGTGGGACACCCAGGAGCAACCATTCGGCAAGCAAAACTGCCAGCCCACTCACCCGGACGGGTATGTTGAGGCACCCCAGGAAGTCATCAGTGTGGTCCTCCGTGGGCCCCGCTGTCCCATTTGCGCGGGCAGACTTGACAATCTGTTTGAAATACCTGGGGGCAGCAGGATGGCTTCAGGCCTGTGGCCCCTGAGGAGCCCACACCCGCTGGCCCCTGTGTGTGGGAGGGTCCTGCTGCCCCACCTGCTCACGCCCTTCAGGCCGATGACCTCATTCAGCTTTCTGCACGCTTCCACCAGAGACACATCATCGTCGTGATCCCTGGAGGGAGTGGGGGGCCTGGCTTGTCTGCAGCTCAGCCTGGCTCTGATTGCCCCCTCCCGCTCCGCCCAGACCAGAGGCGCCCGCACCCCCTGCCCTGCAGGGCACAGGGGCCTCTACCAGATGTCCAGGTGCAGCTGGTCTGTGCCCACGTCCTCGATCTCACTGTAAGGAGAACAGAGAGGTGCCCCGGAGGGTCCAGGTGATGCCCTGCCCAGTGCTGGGGCAGGGACAATTTCTGAGCCTCAGTCTCCTGCTCTGGAAAGTGGGCACAGGACCAGCCCTTCGGTTCCCAGGGGCAGGCACTGAGACCACCTATGGGTGCAGCTGCTCCAGGACCAGCCGGCACCGCCACAGACCCCGCCCAGCCACCCCGCTGCCCAACTGGACAAGGGGCCTTACAAGAGGAAGTGCTCCTTCCACACGGGGTTCAGGGTGCTGCTCTTGACCTCGGTGACCTGGATGCACTTGGCTGGCAGTGGGCCACCTCGCTTGCTGCCCTTGCGGAAGCTGAAGCGCTGTTCCTTGTGTGGGCTAGGCTCCCGCACGGCGCCTGAGGCCGGCAGGATGCCCAGCATGCAGTACGGGTCACTGAAGCCTAGGAGATGGTGGGTGCCTCAGTCCCAGCCCCGCCCCCGTGGCCCCCAGACCCGGCTGGCCCCCCACTCACCGTTGGGGTCTTTGGCCAGCAGGTTCTTGGCACGCATGACGGAGACTTTAAGGGCATAGGTGGGTGCCTGCAGGTGGGGGGCAGTGACGGTCTCTGGGGCTCGGTGTGGGCCTGACACGGCTGGCCCTGCACCCCTCCACCCTGAGCCTCTGCCCACAAGCACTGCGAGGGCAGCATCTGCCCATCGGGCAGCAGCCTCACCTTGGCCTTCTTCACGCGCTCCACAGCCGCGGCGTGCTCCTCGGGGCCAGTGCCAAACACCTGCAGGCCGGCAGGTGTGAGGCCCAGGGGCCCTTGAAGCAGACCAGTTACCATCCCGGGGGCTTCACGGGGCAGGGGGAGCACACGCAGCAGGAAGAAAGGGGTCTGTCCTTCCTACCTTTCTCTGTGTGTCTGTCCATCCTTCTGTGTGAGTCCTACATCTGTCTACCTGTCTTTTCCGATGTTCTTTGTAGTTGTGTCCATCTGTGTGTTCTTCTGTTTGAATGTGTCTGTGTGTCTGTCCACCTTTCTGGGCATGCCTGTCAGCCTATGTGTGTCTGCCTGAGCACCTGTGTGTGTGTTATGTATGTAGGGCAACTCTGTGTGTTGAGGCGACAGTAACACAAGCAGGTGGGGAAAGTGTCTCAGCCACCCCCAGAGACAGTGGGGCCGGGCCAGCCGAGTGGGCGGGGCCTGGGGCTCACCTGCTGCAGGTAGCTCAGCAGGGCCTCCTCGTCATCCACCTGGTCGGGGCCCATGGTGCCTGCGCGGTGAAGGACCGTGTACAGAGCCTCCTCGTAGAGCATGTCCACCTGTAAGTGGGGACGTGGGCCCTGAGTCCCGACTGCAGGGGCTCTCGGCTCCTCGGACGCACCCTCTCTGCCCAGCCCCCAGCCGCTCCTCCCACTGGCAGAGCCTGGTCTCTGCCTCTGCGCCTTTGCACCTTTGGGGCCTCCACCAGGGGTCCCTCCCCACCCCTGACCTCTGCTCACTCCCATGGGGAGGTCGGCCCACCCTCCCCAGACACCCCCACCCCCTTACCTCCTCTTGGCTCAAAGTTCTCAGGCCACGGCTGGGGTCCACGGGCTCTGCGGGGGCAGGTGAGCTGCTGCGCAGCAGGACCTGTGAGGGGCGCCGGGGTGTGAGGGTCTCCGTGGCTCCCTGGCAGGGAGTGTTCCAGGGAGGGAGGGAGGGGAGCACGGAGCAGCTGCTGGGGAGGCCAGCCCGGGCCCATTAGGGGCAGTAGGGCCCACAGTGTCCGCACCTCAGGGCACGGGAGCCCCTGTCTGCCCTCCCCCTTCTTCAGGATGAGGCGCATCTGGGCGAAGAACTCCACACCATCTCCGGGTTTCCTGCAAGAAAGGCCACACTCGGGGTCAGCAGACCCTCCAGACGCTGCAGCTCAGAGCACGTGCCAGCCCACATGACTCAAAGGGATCCCCGGGTCTCTGAACAGCTGGGGGTGCAGTGTGATGCCCTCCACAGCCTTGGGTTCAGAGCCTCCTGGGCTTCCCCCAGGGGCCGTGCTGGTGTGTGAGGTCAGGGGAGGAAGGGAGTGGGCTGGGGGGCACCCACCAGGCCCCGGCTGTGGGCTCCGGCGGGTCGGCACTGCCGCTGGCCGGCTCCTCCTCCGTCCTCCGGCGGAAGGATGGGCACACCTGCACCTGCCTGAGCACGCTGCTCTTGATCTCCAGCAACGTGGACATGGCGGGTGATCTGTGGGCAGAGAACCCCGCCTTACTGTCCCCTGTGGTCACATCAGGTGCCACCCTGAGCAGTGACAGAGGTGTGACCTGGAACTCAGAGGTGCTTACTGCTGGGGCCATGGGCTCCAACCCTCCCAAGGCTGCAGACTTGCTCAGTCCAAGCCCTGCCTCCCCGCAGGTTTGGGCTCCCCAGACCAGAATGATTCGGACTGAGCTGGTCTCAGGGGACACACAGGCGGGGGCCGCCAGGCCCAGCCCCCATTCCTCCCTTGGCAAGAAGAATTCCCGTGCCCCAGGGTGACATCTAGGCTACTCCAGGCAGGATGCTGCGTGGTGGCTCAGTTGCTATGGCAACACAGGCCCTGGGAGCAGACAGGGGCTGCGGCCCCACAGCCCACACTTTGCAGAAGGGGAGTGGGACCTGCTCGGGGGACACCTTCCTGTCCAGGGGGCCCGGCCCTGGGACGCCCCTGAGGGGCGCACGGCTGTCACTGCTGACTCCAACCCCCTCACACCTTGCGGGTGCTCGTGCCCCCTGCAGACCTCGGGGGGAAGCCACCAAGGGCCCTGCAGTCCGCCTCTTCCACCCCGTGACCTGGCCCAGGCAACTACCTCCGGCCTTGGCCTCCCGATACCCCTGCCCCCACAACGTCTCACAAGGTGGTCTCATGGTCTCCTGTTCCCACGCTGAAAGTCAACAGGTCAAAGCAAAGACCCTCTCCTGCGCCACCTCTGCCCCTCAGTGCCACCTATTGGGCTCCCTGGCCTTGGCTTGCTGGCCTCTGTGTGCTGGACACACCATGTTCCCCTTGGCTCACCTGGGGACCTGCCCACTGCCTGGGTCCTGTCCTTGTCCACTCTTGAGGGCGCCCCCCGCCACCCAGGCCAGGCACGTCAGCCAGAGCCTCTCCTTTTCATTTGACAAAATAGGAAATGGGGACCCCGCCAGATCCAGCTCTACTTGCTGGGCTCTCACAGGTCCCTGGCAGTGGGGTAGCCAGGGAGACCCACCCCGCCCTGTGTGCCCACTGCCAGGGGCCATGTGAGTGCTGGCACGTCCTCATTTATAGCCTTGACCTCCTCCCGGATGGTCACCCTCTGCTGGGACAGCGGGGCCAGGCACACCTGCCACCTTGAGGGTCCAGGACAGACTTTTCGAGCAAGCCGGGTGTATCTCTGGGGGGGTGGTGCCTGGGCTGCCATCGCCGGTATGTGACCCCCGCCAGCTCTCAGCTCCTCATCTCAGTCCCTGATCCTCCAATCCTGGAGCTGCAGGGCCAGGGGAACCCATCCGGCCAGACCCGAGAGCTGGGACAGGAGGAGGGGTGCCTCGGCCTCCAGCAGCCCTGGGCCCCCTTCACGCCAGTTGGTGCTTGCCCCAGGGAGCCCCTACCCCTGCTGCGGGCTCGGCAGCCCAGAGAGCTGTGAGGTCCCTGGGGGCTGGGTGTCACGGGTCCCCTTTTCCTCTCTAGCTGACTGGAAGACGCTGCTTCCCCAACAGCCCCCAAAGCGAGGGAGCAGCCACTGCTTGAGCTGTTGCCAGGGTAACCGCCAGCTGCGTCTACGTGTGACGGGGGCTCCAGGGCTCACAGTCCCGGAGACAAAGATGACGCAGGAGCCAAGTGGCCTGAGCTGCAGGGTGGGAGGCTTTCTTGGTGAGACGAGAGTGTTCAAGGCAAGGGGGGCCCCCTCCTCAGACCAGCCCTGGATAGGAAGTGACACTCTGCTCCCCGCACCTAGACCAGGAAACCGAGACCCCAGGCTCATGAAGCCCAGGGTCAACCCAACCAGCAGGCAGCCCGGAATAGAGTCACGGCCTCCCAGGCTCTGGCATCCAGGCGCTAAGCTCTTGGCTCGTCCTGAATCCCAGGTCCAGGCGGGCCCCTCCCTGCTCCCATCTCAGCCTGTGCCCAGGAGGGAGGCAGCAGCGGTGTCCGGGTGCAGAGGCTTTTCCTGGGAGCTCAGAAGCCCTCTCTGTCCCCTGGGAACCCCTGGGCTGCCTGTACAGCCACAGACTCGCTGCACCCGGCAGCCTGGGCCCTGGGGCCAGCCAGCACCCACTCAGAGCTATCATGGACAGAGAGCGTGGGGCCGATCTCTAGGGAGCACTCACTGGCTGCCAGGGGCTCTCGGCGTGCATGGGGCAGAGTGAGCAGGGTACAGGCTTCAGGGGACCCCCTGTCTGTCTGACGGACCCCAGAGGACTCCTTCCTGAACTTTTCGTGTCTCAGTCCCACCCAGGCCTGGCCAGAAGCTCTGAGCAGGAAACACCTGTATCCCCGCTCAGGCCTGGCCACCAGCTCCAGTTTGTCCAATGAACAAAGCGAGGCCAGCCAAGGAGCTGGACGCCCTACAGGCACCAAGACCCAGACGAAAGCAATAGGCCTGCTGTGTTTCAGGGCTGTGCCCAAGGCCTGGGGTTGAGTGGGAAAGGATCACTCTGCAAAGTGATGTCACTCGCATTTCACATCCCAGTGATGGGGTGACTTGCCCAGAACCCAGGGCTCAAAGCCCAGCTGTCTCTGCTAGCCCACCTGGGGGCTAGCACTGAAGGAGACAGGTCTGAAGCAGTGGGGCTGAACTGGAGAGCCAGCCTGGTCTTCTAGAAGAATCCCTAGCAGCCCACTGGCTGCCCTGAACGTGAATCAACACCCTCAGGGCGCTGGGGCCGCTCACTGAAACCGGTCCCTGGGGACTTAGGGGTAGGGCATCCACCGATGCTGCCCCTGGCATGTGTAAGGGGGCAGCAGAAGGTCTGGCCTGGCCACCTGGCTCTCCCTGCTGCCCAGCCCAGCCCCCAGCTGGCCCCCTTCACTCTCCTAGGGGGTTTCCGGCTGCCCCCCTCCGCTGACTCCCTGCACAGTGCTCCCCTGCACACAGTGCGGCCGCAGTGCGTCCCGCAGCCCGCCTGCAACGCCTCTTAGAAGCACTGCTCACTGGGATCTCCTCCCCACCCAGTCCAAGGGAGGGGTCTGAGGTCTGTATTGTAAACAATTCCGCGGGCGGACCTAGAGCTCTGAAGCCGGAGACCAGCAGTAAAATGTTGGCGAGATGCTTCTAGAATGAACGCATTTAAAATGAAGTGCCCGTACGATCTTCCTCAGAGGTCCCCTCCCACCTGGCCAGCCGGTCCCTCTGACCTGCTCACCCCTCCCACTTCTCAGGGACAGGCTCCCAGCTCGCCCCTTCCTCCCGACCCCCGCTCGGACCTCGCCCCCACCCCAGTTCTGTCGGGGTGCTTCTCTCATTGGTGGGTGTTCGGTTCGGGGACAGTTTGGAAGCCTGGAAAGGGTGTATTTTGGGGGACCCACCCAGACGCCGGGAGGAATTTGGGGAAAACAAGGGGTCCTGCCAGGATCCGGAGGACGGGGAGCGGGCTGGGCTCAGGGGCGTCTTAATCGCTGGAGGGTGGACTGGGAAACCCCGTGGAGGGTCTCGGAGTCTTCGGTCCCCGCCCACCTGCGGCTTCCCCCGGGGATAGGGCGCCGGGTCCGAGCGTAGTGACCCTGCGCATGTCGGGGGGGGGGGGGCGGTGGTCTTGGAGCCCCGCGCCCTCCGCGGCTGGGAGGTCTGGTTCCCCCGCCCCTCTGCAGTGCGCACCGTCTCCCGCTCCGAGGCTCCGCTCCTCCAAGCGCGCGCCGGCCTCGTCTCCCCGGTGCCGACGGCGCGTCTTGGCGACCTCCCGGCGCCCCGGGGTGGCGGCGAGCGCGGTCCGCCGGCGGGGCGCCGGGCTGGGCTTCGACGGCCGGGCAGGAGTCCGCGGCACTCACCGTGGGCAAGGCGGCGGGGGCGCGGGGACGGGGCTCCTGCGGGCGCCGCACTCGGCGCCGGCTCCCGGGTCGCTCCAGCGGTGCGACCGCTCGCTGCCGCCAGCGCCCACGACTGAGCGCCAGGGGCCCCGCGCCCGGGCTGCAGGGGCCGGGGGCGGGGCTAAGCCTGCTCGCCCCGCCCCGCCGCTCGGGGCCCGCTTCCGTCCCGCCCCCGCCTCCCTCGCGCCCCTCTTCGCCCCTGCCCGCGCCGCTAGGGGCGCAGGGCGAGGATCCACGTGCCCCTAGTGCCCAGCCCGCGGACCCTAAGGGGAGGGGGCTCGGGGATGCCAGTCAACCCACACGGGGGTACTGAGCCGGAGCAGACCCGCTCTGCGTCACGACCCCCTCTCGGGGACCCCAGGGCAGACAAGAGTTGCGGAAACCGAACTGGATACGCCCGGGCCGCAGCGCAGACTTTTCTGGAAGGGTTGTGTGGTCATCTCCAAAGTTGCCCTCCCAGCCAGCAGTTGGAGCTTGGAGCGGGCCTGGGCCTGAGGACTCCGCCTCCGCAGTCCCAGCCGCTCTTCTCAGAGGGGACAGCCCGCACCCCGGGGGGTGCCTACGTGTGCTGCAGGGGTCAACTCAGAACGCCCGCAACAATCCTGGTCACCGAAAGGGCCACCGACCCCACGGCCCATGTCTAGCCACCTGCCAGGTTACCCCGACGGCTGGAACCCTCTCGAGCTGTTCCCAGCCCATCTTTGGCGCCCCTCCACCGCGCCATGGTCACCTGGGGAGCCCGTAAAAATGGCTTGCTGAGCCCACCGGGGCCTGCTGACTCCCAGAGCCCAGGCTGGGCCTCGCCATCTGAGGCTTCTCCCACCCCAGCTGAGAACCCTGCAGGCTGCTCACATGCGCGGGCTCCCTGGATCCCCTTCCTACCTTTAGTAGACCCTGCTGGACCCTCAGAGCACCTTGTACTTGGGGGATCAGACTGTGGTTTGGAGAAGTTTTCACCCCAAAGGACCTCGTCTCTAGTGGAGGGACTCTAGGCTGGCTGGGGATCAGACAGACCTGGAACCCACTTCTGCTCAGCCCCAGAGTAAAAGAACGGTTGGCTCTGGGAGGTCAGGGCTGAGCTGAGCGGAGGAGACCCTGGAGGAGCAGGGTTCAGCACAGAGCTGCATGCAGGGAGGCAGCTGTGATTTCTCTATTCCTTGGTCTGGAGGGGACAAGATGCACTCCTCTCACCCCAGGAGGGGGTGGACAGTGCTTTGAGAGGGCAGACAGTGCTTTGAGAGGGCCACCACCTGTCTTAGCTTCTAGACCCAGACTCATGTCTGAGCCGCCTGTACCTATCTGTGCAGGATGAGACACAGAACCACCTGGGTTGGGGAAAACAGACCTGCAGGGAGGGGGTACAGCCCTGCAGGGTGTGTTCTACTGCTGGAGGCTCTAGTCCCAGGTCCTGCTTCCATCTTGACCCAGCACAGCCGGGCAGAGCGGGTGGGGGAGCTTGGGAAATGCACAGCAGCTTTGCACAAATGAATCAGATGAGCAGGGGAGGGGGCTGGACCCCACACCACCAGCTGCCCCTTGGCTTCTACAGGGGATAGGAATGGGGTCAGGGCAACTAATGTCCTTCCCTGAGGATCTGGCAGGTCCTGAGCCAGGATCTTGTAGCTGATGCCCCCCCACCCCTGCAGTCTTGCGTCAGGTTCTTCCAACCTGTTGGAACAAACATGGCTTGGTTGCCATGGTGATCATAATGGCTTTGGGGTGAAGAGATGAGACTCTGCAGCTGCTGTAAACAGGAAGTAAGGAGGGGCAGCTGCCAAGGGAGGGGGCCCCTGCTTGAACCCCCATCCCATGCCCAAGGGGAGCCAAGGGGCTGGGGGCCAGAGCCACCCTGGAGATGCACCAGCCCCCAAGACTAAGACCACAGAGGGCTCCTGGAGACCTCACCACTCTCTTTTGCAGGTGGGGAAACAGGCCCAGAGAGGGGAAAGGGATTGTCCAGGCAACAGGCTGGGTACCAAGCCCAACTCAGGGCCTCAGTTTCCCCAGGAAGGCATAACCCTCAGACCCTTCCCTCCACTGACATTTCCTGGGGACGGAGTGATGGTCCCATTGGCGCCAGCCCCTTCAGTGTCTCCTGACTTGTCCTGAGGCTGGAGTCAGGCCCTCCCGGGTCATAGTCCTGCCCTGCTGCCCTCCTCCGGCACCTTGGGCCTTTGCTTTCCTCATTTGTCAAACAGAAATAGCAGCAGCAGCGGAGCCCAGCCCTCAGCAGGGGCTGGGAGCCATCCTAGAGAGGAGGAGCAAGTGCTGGTTGAGTCAGTGGCAGCTCCTCCACTCCAGGGGAGAAGAAGTGGGGGCCGTCACCGGGGACCCTCCAGGGGCCTCAGGAGGGGCTCTTTCCTTTGGGGACTGCTTTGGCCTCAGCAGGTTGAAAGGGTAAGCTTGTCCTCGTGTGACCCCACAGCAGGCAGAGGGCAGGGAGGGCGCCCCTGGCCCCAGCCTGTGCCCCAGACCTCAGGCTGAAGGATCTACCTGGCCCCAGACCCCCAACGGCACTAGGAGCTCGAGGCGCAGTGAGAGGGCAGCTCGGGGCATGCAGGGGCGTCAGGGCACAAGACACCCTGCCTGTGGGTGTCAGGGCTTGGTGGGGCCCCTGGGGAAGTGGGTTTACCCTCAGGGCTTGGGCTGGACAGGATCTGGCAGGCAGCAGGTGGGGCTTTCCCTCCTTAGGGCCAGGAGAAAAGCACCAGGCTCTGGGTCGCCACCCTGATGGCTGCTGATGGGCAGGGACAGGGGGCCGCAGAGGTGAGGTGCATCCTGTGAGGCCAGGGCACCACCATCATTAAAAAAAGGTATTGATTTGGCTGCACCAGGTCTTGGTTGCCACATGCGGGATCTTCCATCTTCCTTGCGGCACGTGGAATCTTTAAGTGCAGCACGCAAACTCAGTTGTGGCAAGTGGGATCTAGTTTCCCGACCAGGGATCAAATCCAGGCTCCCTGCAAGGAGAGCTGGGAGTCTTGGCCACAGGAAGTCCCCTGCCATAGGTTTAATAAGGCATGAATCCCGCCCTCTGGGGTCAGCCTCTGGAATTGCAGGCACAGGTCCTAGCATTCTGACCCCCACACCAGTGGAAGGACTGTGGCAGGCAAAGTAGGGAGGGAGGTGGGCCCCAGGGAACTCCTGGGCGCATGGCCAAGGGGTTCAGCCAGGGTCCCTCCCTGCTCAGGGCTGGAGGACCCTGAGGGACTGCAGGAATCTGGCCTGGGTGCTGGTTCTGCCAGCAGAGGAGGCGGCTCCAGTTAGGCGAGGGTCCGGCCCAGGTGTGGCCCCTGGCCTGGGGCACTTAGCAGAAGCCCATCGTGTATGTGGGGGGAGGGGGTCCTGCACCTGTGCAGGTGGGGCCTGTGCAGGGTTGGGGCTACGGGACCTCGGGCCCGAGGTTTCCGTGGGGCTGCAGGGGGCACAGAGCAGCCCCGCAGTCAGGATGTGTGGGTGTCTGTGAGGCTGGGCCGATGGGCTGCAGGCTGGGAGTGGGCCAGGCGCCTGCTCCTCTGAACACACCCCTCTGCACGCGGGAGGCGGAGGCACTTGTACAGGCTCTGGGGCCCCCGGTTCTCCCCTCAGGCAAGAAAGACCACCTTGGGACAGGTCACCTGTGAGAGGCCCGGGGAGGAAGGACCCAGGCTTGGGCACTGCGACTATTTTTTGCTGCTCCCTTATTACTTTCTTTTTTTTTTTTCTGGTTGTCAAATGATCCTTTTTTTTTTTTTTCCTTTGCAGTTCTTAACTAGCGGGGCACTCCACTGCGCCACTGTTGATATGATCTATGATGTCATGAGGGTGGCGGCCATCAACATTGCAGCCCACAGACTGGGCGGTCCCCAGGATCTCTTTAATGGTTCCAGAAAGTTCTCTAGCTAGAGACCGATGCCGCATCTGCCGGGCAATGTTGACGATCTCATCAAAAGTAATGTTTCCACTGTGCTTAATGTTTTTCTGCTTCTTTCTGTCCCTTGGTGGTTCCTTCTAAGTGTGTCAGTCGCTCAGTCGTGTCCAACTCTTTGCATCCCCACAGACTGTAGCCTGCTAGGCTCCTCTGTTCCAGAATTCTCCAGGCAAGAACACTGGAGTGGGAGCCATTCCCTTCTCCGGGGGATCTTCCTGACCAAGAGATTGAACCTGGGTCTCCCACGTTGCAGGCAGATTATTTACCATCTGAACCACCCAGTTTCCCAACTGATGCCTGAGATTTCAGGCCAGGTGGCAAAGTCCATGTGTCTGAGAACTTGGGGTGGAAGGGGCCCAGTGCTCCCGCCCCTCTGCCCGGCCCACAGCCTCCGCAGACAGGACCATGGTGGTCTGGAGGCCTCTAGATGAGCCTCCTGAATCGCTGGGGCAAGACACCCACAGACTCAGCACCAGTGTCACCTGGGGACAGACCTGGACCAGCACTCCTTGGGCCTGTCCCTGCTGGAGCTGGCTGAGACCGGTTCGAGCCAGCCCAAGTCAGTATTCAGGCCCTCCAACCTGGCAACTCGTCGTCATGGCAACCCCAAGCGGGAGGCAGGGCCTGGTGCATGGTGGGAGGGCCTCGGGCAGCTGGGTCAGGCACGAGGGCATGGTGATGGCTCGGCAAGGAGAGTCTAGGGAGGTCAGGGGGTCCCAAGAACCCAGAGCCCAGCCAGAAGCCACAGGGGCTCCACGCACAGGGGTTCCTGGGGTAGCAGTGTCCAGCCTGTCCTGTGGTCAAGTTCTCCTGGAAGCCCCGATGTGGGTTCCTTGCTCGGCACCTGTGTAACAGGCTGCCCTGAGCCTGTCCTGGACACGCTGAGGACTCATGCGCACCTTAGCACCCTGGGACAGTGTCCTGGCTCCCTGGGGAGGGCCACCCTGGTGGTGGGAACAGCCCCACGTGCTGGGTACCTGCTCCAGCAGGCGAGACTTGGGGGACAGGGCCAGGGGTCAGCACCGGACGCAGGCTGCCTGCGCACTGACCTCGAGGTACACACTCGACCTTGGCTCTAGGGAATGTCACCCCCTGACACCTGCGGGTCGCTGCGCCTCTGACGCTGGAGGCCGAGGGAGGAGGGACCAGCCAGCCTGGCTCCTTGGGGCAGGGCGGCAGGAAAGGACTCCAGCAGGCGGCGGTTATCAGAAACGTTTTAATCAGAGGATTTTAGATTCACCCCACAGTTCCTTACACGTCATGAGGCACCTCATGCTGGGGACACGCTCTTCCCTTACAGTAGAGACAGGGTGGTCACATTTCATAGTTCTTGTTACAAGATTCACATCTTTGTTAAGCCAAGAACTGTGGCACAAAAGGACATTTCATTAGCCAAAGTCACGACGATTTACTAGAAATACTGATTACCTTAGAATGCTTTAAGTAGAAAATAGATTGAATTTCCACACATGGTAACCATATACACGGGTAACTATTACGAAGAATAGTTCAGTCATTACAAAATAAGATGTTCTGTGAGAAGTTACAGATACGCAGCCTGTGGACCCCCAAAGGCCCTCTGTGCCTACCTATCCTCCGTGTCAGCAGCTCATGCGAGTCCAGCCCGACGAGAGGGCGAGCCACATGGGCCTTGGAGCCGCGGCCCCCAGCTTTCAACACAATCCTGTCGCTAGGTGGTGGGTCCCCAAGTGGAGCTTGACCCTGCCTGGCTTCCTGACGGGTCGGGGTGATCAGTCCTCCTCAGGCCCTCAGCCTGTGGGCGGAGCCACAGGCACCGGTCCGCCAGTGAGGGTGAGGGTTCGAAGTGTGGGAGGGCAGCTGGACCCCGGGCCTCTGCAGTTCCAGGGTGCAGGACCCGGGCCCAAGCCCGCCTGCCTCGTCCCGTCTCCATCTTCGGGACCCGAGTGGGGCGGAGCCTCCGGAGGAGCGGCCTCAGGTGCAGATGCATCCGCAACAGGGAGGTGCCTGTGGGGCAGCGGCCTGCAGCGAGGCCTGCCCGCCTGCGCTCGCGGGGCAGGGGCGGGAGTGGGGGTGGGGGGGTTGTGTGTGGGGTGTGTGGGGGCTCCGCTCACCACGCAGGCCTCACTGCAGTCTGGGCCCCATCGCCCGGCCCGGCAGCCCTCAGCCACACGTCGGCACTGGGGGTGAGCCGCCTGGACCATGGTCTTCCCGCCTGCCTGGCCTGGGTCAGCGTCTCCTGCTCCTGACGCCTGGGCCTGCGAGCTTGACAAGCCTCTGGATGCCAGTTCCGGCCTGACCAGACCTGACCCTCCGGCGCCCGCAGCCCCGAGCCCAGCGTGGCGGGGAGAGAACGCCTGCCACTGTTAACAGAGGACGGGGCCGGGGGCACATGGAGGCCACCTCCTCACTTTTAATGATGATAATGCAACAAAAACCTTTATATAAACAGTTTATTTACTCTAAACAGCAACACAGACAAACGCCATATAAACACAAAGGAAGTGATGCGGAAACGCGACGCTGGCTGGCTGGGGCTCTGGGGCTCTGGGGCTCTGGGGGCGGGCGGCTCTGCTTTCCGGCGTCGTGCGGCCAGCGGGAGGCTAAGTGCAGCTCTGGGCGGCGTGGAGCATGCCTGCGTCCGCGAGCGAAGGGAACGCGCTCCTCGGGACTCATCCAAGTATAAAAGTTTATAATTTTACAGCAGTTGAAATACTGACATCAATATTAAAATAAAAGCAAGTTTTACATAACAATCAAAAATACAAAAGACTGAAGGAAGAGACCCTGTATGAAAAACTGGGCGATTCAGCGAGTCGAGACTGTACCAGTGGCGGAAATGGAAAATGGCGCCCGCCCACCCTCCCCAGGTGACCAGTAATTGTAGAGCAACGTTAGATTTGCAAAAATGTTGTAAACAAGTTCTTGCCAAACCAATCCCTTCCTTTTACGATGCCACAGGTCGCTGCTTATGAGGGAGCAAACTTCTTGGCTTGTGCTCGAACCCTTTTCTCGTATTCCACTCTGTTTTGGCTGAGGAGGTCAAAAGAGAGACATGTTAGAAGGTGCAGCTGCCGCCCGAGCTGTACGGGGAGCCTGCGGCAGCCCGCGCACTCACTGGTCAGCAGGAGCAACAGCTCCTCTGTCTCTGAGGCAGCCTCCACCACCCTGGTCAGTGGAGGAGACAGAGCGTCCGCACACATGCCTCAAAACCAGACAAGCCCCGGGGGTCTGCCCCTGGCTCTCAGCGCTGCCCGTGGGAAGCTTACAGCTGGGGGCTCCAGGGTGAGAACCGCTATTGATGAAAGGGGCGCTGTGCCCCAGGGGGGAGACGACACTTACAACTGAGGCTCATCAGGGACGCGCACACAGGTGTGTGAAAGAAAGGAAGCCAGGGCCCCCCAAGCTGTGCTCACAACAAGCGTGGCCCCTCAGCGTGCCGACCCCAGCCTGAGGCCCAGTGGTCACCTCCAGCCAGGCGTGGGGTGGCAGAAGCTGCCCTGCTGAGCCCTGGCACCCTGCCTGCAGCCTCCCTAGGGAACGGCTGCAGCACCCGCAGAGGGAGAGCTCGAGCTGCCCTGCAAGCCGGGAACGAGGCAGAGCAACCAGAGCCTGCAGCAGACTGACTGCACCCCAGGGAACGTGGGCGTGTGGGCCAGCACCAGCCACACCACTGGGGAGACCTCGGGCGCGGATGCTGCGGAGTGGTGTCCCCACAGCACCCGGCCGCACACCACCACCAACACAGAAACCCAGGAAAACCGGCCTGAGGCACTGCTCCCCAAGCTCACGGGTACAGGAGACTCCCTGACTTCATGGGCCACGCTCCTGTTGCAGGGCTCAGCTTGGGTGCATACCCGCTGGCCTTACCTACTAAGGCTGCAGAACTGAGCACCCAGCACCCAGCTTGGGGTCAGGCAGAAGTCAGTGTACAACCAACCTGGCAGTGAGAACGTGCTCGCTAGAACCACGAGTGATGCTCCCAATGGGGACCCAAGGAGGCAGGGGGACTGAAGGCTGGAGGTGAGTGGGCCGGGGGCTCAGGGACTGGACCTCTGCCCTGCCGGGGGTGGGCACCATGCTACCCTTGGCCAGTACTGGGCCTCCACCCGGGGACCTGAGCCGTTCTGGGGAAGCAACTTGGTGCTTCTCTCAGGGAACTCAGGCAGCTGGGGTGCTGGCCACTCAGCGGGGCCTGAGGACAGCCGCAGTCTTGGCTTCACCACCTCCCCATGCTCTCCAGGAAGGACAGGCCCTGGGTGCCAAGCCATCACGGCACTGGGGCTCCCTTCCCCCAGTCCCGAGGGAAGGGTGGGGCTGGGGTGCCGGGGCCCCCAGCCTGGCTAAACGCCCTGCCCAGGCCAGCCTGGGAAGGACCAGAGCACCAGGTGTAACGGGTGCTTCCCGACTCCATCACCCCAGCCTCCTCCCTCAGTGCCGACCCTGGACACAGGCCCCGAGGGACACACAGCAAACGGCTGGGCGTGAAGCAGACACCTGGCTTCGTACCCTACTGCTGCCCCCGCCCCCTGGAGAGGCACCAAGCCCGGGCGGGACAGGGAAGAGGGGCTGGGAGACCCGGGGGCCGCAGCAAGGCCAAGGCAGGAGGCTGGCGTCCCTGGTTGAGTGGGCCGCTGGTCACCCCTCCTCCAGGGCCCACACCCAGAGGAACGTTCCCACTGAGCCGGATCAGGGCTCAGACACAAAGCGGTCAGCCCCCGACCTCCGCCTCCTGACACCCCATCACCCACTCTCCCGCCCGCCAGGGGCGGCCTAGACTGGCCTTCAGGGAGGCCAAGGAGAGGGTGCAGCGAGCGAGCGGGTCACTACTGACCAGTAGATCGTGTAGGCCTCTGCTTGAGCTGGGTCTTGGATATTTGGTTCGTTTAGAAGTTCCTGTATTCCTAATAAGATCTGCATGAGAGAGAACAGAGTGGTGGGAAGGGCAGGCTCTCCGGCCGCGGGCTGGGCTCCACTGGGGAGGGTGGGCATGGGCGCGTACCTGCTTGATGGTGATGGCTGGCCGCCAGTCCTTGTCCTCCTCCAGGATGGACAGGCACACTGTGCCTGAGGGGTACACGTTTGGGTGGAACAGCGGCGGTTCAAACTTGCCTGGAGCACAGGGAGGGAGATGTTTCTGTAGGCAGGTGTCCCTCTGCCCAGGGCCTGCCACTCCCCTGGCACCCCTCCCCCACACCAAGCGGGAAAACAAACTGGCCTCAGGGGGAGGCGGCAGGGGGAGCGAGCAGGCCGAGCAGACAGGCCCAGAGGGCAGGCCCCGCGGTGGCAGGGGGCTGGGGGGTGTGTGTGTGTGTGATCAGAGTACCGTGCCCTGAACGGGACCCCTGCCCTATGGCCTCCCAGTGGCCTGGCTCAGGAAGAAGGCAAGGAAACCCTGCAGCGGGAGATGGGGGGCCTGGGGGGCACCGGGCAGAAACGCAGGGGCCCTTCCCCACCAGTGGCCATTTTCAGATTCATCCTGCTTCACAACCAGAGGCTTTTAGGATCACAAGCTCTTTCTTCAAAAACAAAAAACACAGTTCACCTTCTTTAAGGAAAAATATACACATACAAAACTTGAAACTATAAAAACAGCAGGAAAAGCCTGCCACCCTGAGCCCCACCGCAGACCTTTCACTCATCTGCTGCTTTGGCCCGTTTTTCTCACCTGGACCCTTTCCCCTCTGTCTAAACGCGTCATATCCAGAAGAGGGCAGCAAGCACAGCAGCGTGGTTGATGAATTACCAAACAGCTTTGAGAAATCTGCCCTGGCCCGGGGCTCCGGCTCTGCCCGGGGCTCAGCCCACCCCACTAACCACGCAGGCCTCGCTGGCAGGCCTGGGCGCTGGCCTACAAACCCCAGGGCACAGCTCAGCCACTACGAATGGAGCCACAAGGCCTTCTCAGCATGAAACCACCACTTGAGCAGATGCTGCTGGTTCGCATGGCGGCTGCAACAATTCACACACTGCCAGCGGGTCTTCAGGCTCCCAGGCTTCACGACCGTGCCAGCCCAGCGGTGCCTGCCACCCACGGTGCCGACGTGCGGCCCGCCATGCCTGGTCAGGGCTGCTCCTCTGGGCAGCTCTTCTTCCATCTCTGGCACGGTGTTCTTGCTGACTTGCAGACGCTCTTTATACACACACACGCAGGACACAGGCCCGCTGTCAGGCATTTGTCCCCCACTTCGAGTCTGTCTCTTTGCTCCTTTAATTTTACTTTTTGGTAGATGTTGCTTCCCATCTTTAACTGAATCTTGCTTCTTGTGCAGGAAGACGCTGGCCCAGCACCAGCACCCTGAGCCCCGCCATGACCTTACCCCGCCTCGTGGGCGCGGCTGACCCCAACTGAACACAGTCAGCGCCTCCTGTCTCTGGCACATGCGGGCCCTTCTTTCCTCTGCGCAGACCGTCCTCTGCCCGCTGTGCAGACTCGAGGGCTGCCCCAGGTCTCCCTGGCCTTCTGCTGGGCACAAGTGCACTGGGCCCCTCCTCAGGGAGCGCCAGTCCAGGGACAGGCGTCGCGTGCGGCCTCAGGAGGCCCGCCGAGCGCTCTCCAGGGAGCATTAAGGGCTGCCGGGTTGCCCCCCGCAGCGTCCACGAGGAGCTGGGTGCCCTCCCGGGCCGCCGGCCAGTTGGAGAGCCTCTTCCGCGAAGGGCCGTCCGAGCTGATGGCCGCTTGCTTCTCCTTACCAGCGTGCAGGGGCTCCGATGAACGTGGGGAAAGAACCGACGACAGACACATCTTTCTCTCCTCCTCACGCGTACTGCCCCGGAGGAGGGCACGGTCCTGACTCCAGGGCTGCCCAGCTCACTTTCCCCCTGGTATTTCCAGTTAAGGGCTCTGGTCCGCCAACATGAGGGAGGCCATCTCCCCAGCAGTTCCTCTCCCTCTGGGCGCCAGGATCCCCAGGAGCACCCGTCCCTCTTCTCCCACCCCCGCCCCCCGACCAATCGCACACGGCTGGCCTTCCTGGCCTCTGCTCCTCAGGCCTGCCTGACGAGCCTCAGCCTGGGCCTCAGGACCCCCCCGGTCCCAGCCAGAGTGCCAAGGACGTGACTATTCTCAGCACTTGCCTCCCCTGCGTCTCAGCCAGGGCGACAGCTTACAGAAGTCTGCCTAATCACACTGGACTTGCAAGCAGAGCTGAGAGCAGGCGCGGACACCCGCGGCCCCCTGAACCGCGCACGCACTCGTCCTGCCAGGGCTGGAGGCGGCCGGGATCCTTGCTGAGACGTCTTTATTTTGGCCACACTGCAGGGCTTGTGGGATCTTAGTCCCCCAACCAGGGATTGAACCCCTGCCTGCAGTGGTGAAAGTGTGGAGTCCTAACCACTGGACTGCCAGGGAATTCCCTTTAAAATTATTTTCTGTTTTTTTTCCCCAGCAGTGAGGCCTTACATCTGTTGGATTTACCCCGCTATATTTGATGTACGTAGTATACTTTAGAAGGTGCCATCTCTTGTAATCACATGAAAACAGACTTTTGTGAATTGCTCTTTCATTCAGCAGCCTTAGACTTGGAGAGATACTGGTTGTAGGCTTGTCCTCCAATTCCACTGGGGTTTCCTCTTCCTCTCTGGCTGGATCAGCTTGGAATTCCAATTCAGGGTGGGACAGATAAAGAAAGCTGCTACAATTTATCTCATTTCGTAAAGATGTTCTTTAAGGTAGTAACTTTGTGGCAAAAAATTGAAACAGCAAAGAACAACGCAAATGAAGTCAATCTCCCTCCCAGGGGCTGACTATCCTTTCAGAAATTCTTCCAGTCCTGCCTTTGTAAGACAACACTCCTGAATCACCAAGCACCAGAGTGAACGCCGACACAGTCTTGCCCCACGCGCTGGGTATGAGCTAATGCGCTCAACGAACCAGCCACAGCGTTTGCTGATTTCCAGCTACCAAGAGGAGGGGCCTGGCCCTGCCCGAGCCCTGCGGACCTGCTTGTGGAAGTCTGCCTCAGCACCACCTCAGACGCAGCCGGGCCGGCTCCTCCCGCGCCTTCTCTGGAGGCGCCAGTGCACCACCCACGCAGGGGCGACACACAGCACCACCAGGTACAAAATCCCAACAGGCGACAAAACCCGAAGCGGGGGAGGCTCCAGACTGCAGCCCTTACGCACACCTGCCTCCCTCCAGGGCTGGAAGCTGGTGGCAGCTGGTCCCTGCTGGGCACCAAGGGTCCAGGGGCCCCAGGGATGAGTCGGGTTCTGAGATCTCAGCCTGTTCCATGCACTCCCGCCACTGGGGTGGAAACAGACTCACGCCCACCGCCCACCTCAGGGAGCAGAGGCTCTAGTGGAGCCGCCGGGAGCAGATGGGAACACGAGCTCGGCTCCCCGGGCCCAGGCTCTCCAGGGGGACCTGGACCACCCGCTGAACACCGTGGGAGCGGCTGACTCCTGAGGACCTCGTCCTACTTACATTTTGGTGGTGAGGATGGGTAATCGTCTTTGAACAGCATCCGTAGTTTAAACAAGCCTCCTTCCCATGGGGTCTGTTGGGCAATGAAACTGATCAGGAGTGCTGGTGGCCAGGCCCAAGAGGGGCAAGGGGCCTTCCCCAGAGCACCCCCAGGAGGAGGACCCCAAGGCAGCTCCCCGGGACTCCTGGGGCCTCTACGGCCCCAAGGGGACATGGAAAGGGCCTTCCCTGGAGGAGTACGTGGCCCTGGACCCACACCAGCAGGTGTGGTGAGGACTCAGGGAGGGGGCTCCCTGGGAGGGACATTCTGCGAAGCCGTCCCCAGACACCCTGTGGGCCCAGGCAGCCTCCCAGCTCCACGGCGCAGCCCCACTGCCAGCGTCCACTCCTGCTGCAGCTTCGTGCCAACCAGGAGGGGTGCAGGGACGAAGCCCTGTCACCACCCGGGCACCTCAGGGGTCTCTTCCTTCCGCCCCTGAAGCCCACAAAAGCTTCCAACGTGCCAGTTCCAGTGTACCCAGTGGCGCTGTGGCGCCAAGTGAAGGACACCAGGCCGACAAGGCCATCCCAGGTGGCAGAGGTCGCTTCTGCGTCTAAGGATCTGCCAGGGTCTGAGATCCAAAGCCCCTCTGCCCTGGCCTTGGGAGCACCGCTTCAGCCTCAGCACGTCCGTTCCACTCCACCCCTCAAGGGCTCCCCCTGCTCCCGGACGTGGGGCCCCACGGTGCACTCCCCACCTGCTGCAGCCCAGCTCCTTTCTGAAGTAAGGCTGCCCGGGGGGCACGTGTCACTCTAACCTTGTCCCCTGGCCAGGGGACGGGACCAGGGCCGGCCTGGGTCCTTCTGAAGGGGTGGCCCCTCTTACCCCCTTCTTCCCAGGAATGGCACACTCCCAATTCATGAGGTTCATCGTGCCGTCAGGGTTCTTTGTTGGGACGGCCACGAAACCCTGCAAGGGAAGAGCATCAGCATATCGGCACCGGGCAGTGGGCCTGCCCCAGGACCAGCCCTCCAGCACAGCCCAGGCTAAGCAAGGACCCACAGGGAGCAGGCATTCCAGTCAGGGGATGCCGTCACCCTGCCACATGCAGAAATAAAGCTTTCCTTACAAACGGGTGGTCTTTTCTCCAAGCTTTCCTCTCCTGGGCGAGTCTGCTGAGGGCGATCCCCGACATGTTCGCGTCCCTGGAAGAGCCGGGCGGAATGTGTGATGAGCAAAGGTAGCTGCAGGCCCTCCGCCCCTCACCCCGCACCTGGCCCAGCCTGAGACTTGATTCCGAGGAGCAAGCAAACGAAGGGTCCCAGTGGCCTCACAGGCTCTCTGGGCATGCTTCCACCTGGGGTGTGCATGGGGGTCGTGCTCCCTGGGGCGCCCCCCGCACCCAGTAGCAGCCCTGCCCTCTTTGTCCTGCAACCCTGGCTGGAGTGACAGGGACCCCGATATCACTAGGAGGGGCAGGAGCAAGACGGGGACATCCAGAGGGCCGGCCTGAGACCTAGGGGGCAGTCACTAAGCAGAGGGACATGAGGGTGCTGCCAGAATCCATGCCTGGGCCCAGCCAGGAGGGGAGCCTGTGTTCTGGAAGGCGGCCCCGGGCAGAGAGCAGCTCAATCACAGGAGGGGCAGGGGCCACACAAGCCCAGCCTCCAGCAAACCCCACCACCAGGCCGTCCACAGCCCCGCCACTTCCTCACCTGACACCCCACCCAAGGACCCGCCGCCACGCCGCCTGTCCCCTGGACTTTGGGGAAGTCAGCAAAAGGCTCAGTGGGCCCTGTAGCCAGGCTGCTGGGGCCCCCGGTCACTTCTGAATGCCCTCCCCTACCACCTCTGGACCCCAGACCTTCAAGGCTGGGCCATCAGCACACAGATCCATTGCCTGACGCTGTTGGGTCACGTCCCAGGGCAGCTGATCCCGCACGCCGACCAGACCAGGAACGGGCCCAGGTCAGAACCCCACTGCCCTCGCCACCCTTCCGCCCACAGGAACCCGGCCCCAGAGGCCACAGAACCTGCTGGGCCACACAGAACCTAGTGTGTTCACTGGTCTTCAAGTCCATGGCAACACTGGAGAGTACCACGAATCAAGTACCTCCACAAGCACGACTTTAACCATACTGAGGGGAGGGTCTCCGAGCTGGGCACATCCGCCGGGTGGCCGGCTCACCCCACCTCGCGCCTCTGGCAGGGGAGAGGCCCAGCACCTGGAGTGTCCTAGGACAACAAGCCGTGCCTTCCACAGCCACAAAACAAACTTCCGCTGAAGACAGGACAAGAAACCGGCCATGCCTCCCAGTGGTGCTGGCCCTGCCCCAGAGCAGGGGACCAAGCCCAGCTCAGAGCTGAGAAGGAAAGACCCAGAAAGTAACCTGCCCACTGGGGGAGAAGCCTCAAGTCAAACCCAGGGGTAGAAGGGCCACTTCTCACCGAGGCCCCTGGCCCACCATCACTTGGCTCAAGCTGACCCCCAACTTCTCCAGCAAGCCAAATGGTGACCTTGTCCCAGCACCGGCTGCTGGTGGCCACTCTGGTGTGCCCACGTCTGTGCAGGGGAGCGGGGTCAGGTCAGCAGGTCGACAGTAGAGCCCGGCCCTGGGAGGCTGCTTGTTCCCAGACCCAATGGCCTCAAGGAGCCAGAACTCTGCAGGGGTCTGGCTCTTGGACCACTCCCCAATAAGTAAGCATATGGGAGGTGGAACTGGGATTGCCATCACAGCCTCACCCAGGATCCCAGGGTCCAGGAAGTGGGGTGATTTACTGCAGACACCAGACAACTGGGTGCCGTGAGTTGTCAAGAAACACGGAGACTTGTGTCAACACAAGGAAAAGCGAGCATCGAAACTCTAGCTCCCACGCAGGAGGCCCGGCTCTGACCACCGAGGACACTCCCCAAGGCTCTAACCCTGCCCAACCTCAAGTTCCAAGCAAGAAGGCCTTAATCCCAAATAAGCCCGGACCCCAAACAGAATTTCTCTTTGCCACCCGCAACCCTCCAGTCCTGGCCCGCCCACCTCCTCCTCATCCATGGACCTGACGGACAGGACCCCATCTGGGGTCTCCTTCCCTACACATACACACCCATCGTGTATTTTCATTCATTCATGCGATGTAAGTTGAAGACCACAAGCGCAGCGGCCCGAAGGCTGACATGGGTATACTGGTGCCCCTGGGTTCTAGTGGTGGTTGGCTGGCCACCTGGGCACTGCCTGCAGCACTGGGCTATCCAGAAACAGGACAGAGGGGGAGGTGGTGGAGTCACTTCCCTCAGGCGGGGAGCCAGAAGAGCAGAGGGGAGCGCCGGCCAGCTTTCGTCTTTAAGGTCCTCTCTGGTTAAGACATGAGGGCAGTAATCCTGAAGCCTGAAACCCTTCACTTCACACGACCCTTCTAAACAGAACTCGCCCCCCGCACATCCCCAGGGCCGATGGGAACACCTCTCCCTCCCCCAGTGGGGGCTTAGGGAGGTGCAGGATGTCCTACACGAGCCCCTCACGGGCCAGGGCAGAGCACAGGGCACCAGCTGCGGCCACCTCTAAACTGTCCCACACAGAAGCTCAGCGGCAGAGACAAGCAGCCTGGCTCCCCGTGCACTGCGAGGTTCCTGTTGAGTCTGCGCTCAGCAAGGCGTCAAGACTGGTTCCTGGAACCTGAGCGGCACACGGGTTCTGGAATGGGCAAGCTGGCACTCCAGGGCTCTGGAGCGGCAGGGCTGGGCCAGGATGTAGAGAAGGCCGGTGGGGTGATCCTGAGTGCCGCATGCCTGCTGACCGCATGCCAGGACCCCGCCACAGGCCACCTCTTCTGCTGACAAGGAACAAAGCCGCCTCAGCAGACCCTGTCGGGGTGCCAGCTGTGATTGTCTCAGGTGCAAAAAGTAACGGGGGAGGGGGGGTGTCCCACAAGAGCTGCTGCAACCCCGTCCTTGGGGGTGACAACCAAACCGGGCACCAGATAGATGCTGCAGGCAGAGCAGAGTCACAGGCGCATACCTGCACCAGCCCAGAGAGAGGCTGGCCTCTCGCTCCCCAGGAGAAAGCAGCCAATTTGCTACATTTTAATTACAACACGGAACCACTCCTTCAGCATCCCACTTAGAATCGAATCAGCTTTTCCCAACTGACAGGGAGGCACTTAAGGAGCTGTTAAGTGTGAGGAGAGTCCTCAGAGCAGCAAAATCACTGAGAGGCAAAGATCGGATATCCATGACCTGCTAGAGACAGCCTGAAGCACAGGATCCGAGTCTGGGGCAGACCCTTGAAGTCTGCAGCCACCCTTCTCCAGCATGGGCTGTGCTTGAACCCACGCTTCTCAGATCACGCTCTGTGAAGCCACTTACTGGCTGCAGGTGAGGGCCAGCGGCTTCCCTCTCCCACCTCAACCTTCTCACGGGTAAAATGGGCGATAGCACTGTGAGCCCAGGGGTCAGCCCAGGGGTCGGCCCAGGATAAAACCGATGAAGGCTCGCGGCCCTTGGTGGGCTTTCCCACCCAACCGTAAACTCGCCAGGAGAAGGAAGGCACTGGCTTCACCTGCGCTCAGGAGACCCTCCAGCCCAGGTGCACTTCCCTGGTCTTTCCTGACACGCCTCCCAGGACGCCCGGCTGTTTCCAAAGCAAGCCCGGCACGCCCAGCCAGACTCACGTGCAGCACGATGCAGAATTCACCCCTAACCCACCCAAAAGCAAGTCAGGACAAACATGGGATCCTTCTTCCCCTGCTGCTCGGTAGGTTCTCCGTCCAAAGGCAGGGTTTCCTTGGGAGCAAGAAACACAGAGGACCACGGGCTTAAGAGCAGACCAACGAAAGCCAACTCCGCAAACAGAGGAGTAACTCTGCGAACGGAGCTTGTTTTCAAACCGTACAAACCAAACCAGCTACTTCTATGATTCAAGGACAGCTGCTGGCCGTTACCATCAGCCCAGCTAATCATTCCCTCGCCTTCCTCTTACTCGCGAAAACTACCAGCTCCAGCCTCCGTGCAATTGGTATAAAGCGGTCTTGGGACGAGACCTCCCCGTCAAGGGAAGCGCGAACACTCGGTGGGTCCCCCCAACGGCGGGCGGAGCTCAGAGGCGCAAGAGCTCTGGCTTGTTTTCGTTTCCAGGCATCACACGCCACCCCCAAACGCGCCGGCGCTCCTGCAGCGCGCGGCTTTGCACTCTTTGTGTTGCGCGTCCTCTCCCAGGCTGGAACGCGCCACAGGTTCGCGCGCAGACCGTGACCCCGGAAACGCTCCGCCTGAGCGGAGGGCTCGGCGCTCCTGTCAGCGCGGCCCGAGCGGAGCGCGCCGTCGGTCGCCCCGGACGCGACTCGCTCCGAGCGCGCGCCCGGGGGAGAGGACGCCCCCACCTCGCGGGCCAAGGCCGCGGTGGGCCGGGGGCCGGGCCGCCCGAGGGGAGCCCGGCGGGCTGGCCCCCGCCGCGGCGTCAGCAGCCCGGGGCGGGCCGGTCCCCGGGAACGGGCCGGGCCGCGCGCGGAGGGCGCCTGCCCGGCCGGGCCCGCCGGCAGCGGAGGCTCGGGCCCCCGCGACCCGGCGCCCGCCCCGCGGCGCTCACCTCGGGCGGCCCGGCCCGGCGAGCGAGGCGTACTAGGCGGCGGCGGCGACGGCGGCGGCGTCTGCGTTCCCTTTGTCTCGGGACTTCCCTCCCGAGCCCGCTCCGCGCGCAGCCCGAGCGCTCGAGGACCCCGGAGCGGGCGGGGCGGGGCGGGGCCTGCGGGGCCTGCCCGCCGCGCGCCTGCCTCGCACCCCGCCGCCGCCACCGCCAGCCCCGCGCCACCCGCGCCGCCGAGCGCCGCCCGCTGCCCGTGTCCCGCCGCCGCGCGCTCGCGCCTCGGGCCCCGCTCGGGAGCCCGGCCTGGAGGCGGCTTTCCAGTCAGGCGGCGCCATGGACACCTGTGTCCTTAAAGGGGCCGCGTCCCGGGTGTCAGGGAGCGTCTGCAAACTCCCCTTAGTGGGGCACTGTTCCTCGCGAGGACGGGCCGGCGAGCGGCGGGGAAGCAGGGCGGCCGAGATCTCCCCGGGCTCTCCGGATGCCCCGCGGGCACCTCCCCGGGCAGTGGTCCCGGAGGTCTCCTTGAGGCTAGGGCCCCGGGCGGAGGAGCAACGACCACTGAGGCCTAGGGATCCCCCAAGCGTCGTAGTAAGGTGACAATCCCTCGCCTACGGCATGCTGTGAAACCCCTTGCGATTGGCCAACTCGGGGCCCTGGGCGGGGCATCCGTCTAATGTGCCCAATGAGCAGGCCCCGTACACAAGACCAAGTGCGGGCCCGACCGACGGGAGGAGAAGTGCAGACGCTCCCTAACCCAGGAGCTGGCCTGGGGGGAGGGGCGCCGGGGGGGGTGGTCCGGGAGGGTGGGGGAGGAGCAGGGGCAGGGCTGGGACCCTGCGGCCGGGATCTCAGGTCCTCCCCGAACCCAGGCGCGAAGGCGTGTCCTTCCCGACCACGCTGGGCGCCTCCCTGTCGGGCGGCCCCCGACCCCTGTCCCCTGGCCCAGAGTGGGAAAGAGGGAGCGTTCCAAGGTCAGCCCCTCCGCCCGTGGGCTCTTTGGGGTCAAGTGGCGGGAGGTGACCCCCCACCCCCGGCTTGCATTCATTCACCCCTGCCCCCTGGGTCTCCTCCTTCCTCCGTTTCCTTCCATCCAACCCACCCTCGGCAGCCCCCTATTTGGCACTGTACTGAGACTGTTGGCCTCCAGGGCAGACCGCCCCGGCCCCCGCCCCCCACCCCCGCAAGACTGGTGTCCCAAGGCCCACGTCTGGCCCAGAGCTCTCAGCAGGTGTTCAGCGCTCCCAGCCCGTCTGTTACAATGAAGACGGTCACTAGCCCTGAGAAGGCCCCGGGCCGGGCGTGGGGTTGGGGTGGGGGCGTCTCCTGGGGCTGGTAGCTCCGCTGGGCTGGGGAGGTAGTCTGCCTAGGTTACCTCTGGGTCAGCCGTGGCCCAGAGGGCCTGGTTATAGTGCCTGGGGTCCCAGGTAACGAAGACCAGAGGGCCCAGACCCCTTGAGCAGCAGGTGAGCATTCCAGGTCTCTCTGAGGCCTCTCTGAGGACTTCAGAGAAGTCCAAAGGGGCTGCCGGCTCCTGTGTCCCCACAGTGACCCAGCGTGGGCCTGTTCTGGGACACTGCCTCCCCTGTCTCTTCACCGGGGCAGATGCCAGGTTCAGGGGCTTATCTGAGACATCTGTTCTCTGGGTCCCCAGCCTTGGTTCGCTGGCTCTGAGTAGAAGTGTGCGTTTTAACAAGTGTCTCATGTGGGCCCTCCATGCAGCACTTGACCATTGAGCTACAGTTTTAAGAACCCCAGGAGCATGGGCTCAGTGCCAGCACCATCTTTTTTGTGAGGGTACTGGGGAGGTTTGCACAGGGCTGCATGGGGAAGTCACCCAGACCAGTAACATTTGCCGGTGAAAAGTGGTGGTCATTGCTGGGGGAGGATCCTGGTGGACTGAGCCTGGTCATGTGCCCACTGTGGGGGGAAGGGGTAGTAGGTGTGATTGGCAGCTGCCTAGAGTAGGGGTAGCACCGCTAGCTCCCTCAGGTGGCTGTTGAGGGTCAGGCCGTGGGAGGCCTATGTGCAGGGGCTGCTGCTTCAGGGGCTGAGTTAAAAAGGAAGCAAATCCACAAGCAACAGAATGAAATTGGACCCCGACCTCACACCGCATACAGAACCAACTCGAAGACCTAAACAGAAGAGCTCAAGCTATAAAACTCTTAGAAGAAAATGGAAAAATCTTCATGACACGGTTTGACAGTCATTTCTTGGATGTGACACCAAAAGCACAGGCAGCTAAAAAGGAAAAAAATAAATGAATCAAATGTCAAGATTGTGCATCAGAGGACATTATTACCAGGGTGAAATGGTGACCCACAGAATAGGAGAAAACACAGATTACATATCTGATAAGGGGTTAGCATTTAGAATACATAAAGAACACCTACAATTCAACATCAACAGAACAAACCCAGTTCAAAAACAAGCAAAGGGTCTGCAAAGACTTCTCCAAAGAAGACATACAAATGGCCAATGACCACGTGAAAAGATGCTCAACACCACTAGTCACTAAAGAAATGCAAATTAAAGAGCGTTGGCTGGAATATGGAGAAGGCTTGTACAAGATGGTGGTTACATAAAATGGTTTGGGTTCAATTGCCATGGAAAAATCTGGAAGGTGGGAAGGTCTAGGGCTTGCAAGGACTGCATCTGTCTCCCTGAGCTTGGGAGCCGTCCTCAGAGAACCAAACTTCTGGACTTCCCACGCTGGGGGTATCTGTGGGTTGCAAAGCGTGCTGGGGAGGCATAGGATGGATGCCTACCAACTGGGAAAGGCTGGGTCTTTATTTATGCTCCCATGTGTCCTGCAGAAAGCTGAGCCACCAGGGTTAGAAATATTTGATTGTCACGAGCCTTTCTACGAGTGGAGGATAACGTCACCTGGGGCAGCTGGACATTCCTCTCAGTGCAGAAAGAAAGTGGCCCCAACAGAGCCTGGCTCCCAACCCCCATGAAACAGAGGACATGCAGTGAGGGTGCCTTCCTACCTGGTCATAGGTTCGTTCACTCCCTGCCTTGTCATTGAGCCCAGGGTTAAAGGATTGGTTGGTTTTTATTTTATCTAAAGATGGGAGAACATGTTTGCTATACAAGACAATGAGAGAGAAAGGGTGCTCAGGGGTGAGCTGGGCACACCCCGGAGGTTCCGGGCTCCCATGCCCTGCAGGTAGGCACGCCTGCGAACGTTTTCAGAGCCCTCCCCTCCACGTGAGCCATGATTCAGCGTCTCCCCCTGGCACCCTATCAGACTCAGCCCCCAACATCTCAGTAGGCATTCTGAGGACCCCAGAGCCGCTGGCCAGGTCAAGTCCCCTGCACTCGGCCCTCCCCTCCCCGCACTCAGCCAGCTCTGCCTCAAGGGCGAGGCTGAGGCCTGGGTCGCTGCTGTACCCCTGCGCCCCTCCCCTTCCCTCCCCCAGCACCGCAGCCAGGCCTTCCCCTCCTGCGTCCCCTCCTGCCTGCTTTAAGTCCCAGCCCCCTCCCGGTCCTCTCCCAGCGTCAGAAGACCGAACCCGCAGGATGTACAGCCCTCGATACGGGGGCGCTCCCCCGCAACCTGCGCCCAGCTTGGGGGAGGAGCTTTCAGGGTGCCAAGCGGAAGAACCGGGAGACCCGCGGCGCTCACCTGGCTCGGCGGGCGGCAATGTGATCGCGGCGCCTCGCCCTGAGCTTGGCCGCCAGGTGGCAGCAAAGCGCCACCACCGCCCCAGCTCGGCGGCAGGTAAGGCAGGTTCGACCCCGGCCCGCCGTATTGCCAGTCCAGACTAGACCAGCCATGTGTTTGCACACTTAGCAGCTGCTGAAAGGAGGCTTCCTACACAGCTGGATAGGGGGTGTCCCTGTGCCTTGCACTTAAGTAACAGTGCAAACTGAACCACGCTCTGAGTTTGAAGCCTGATGGCCTTACCTGACCCTAACCTGCCCAGATTCTGGCCTCACTTGTCCTTTCTTGTTAAAGTGGGGTGGGGATGGGAGGGAACAAGGATACCAAGACGTGGAGAGGTGTTGAAGTAGCCACAGCGGCTCAAAGGCAAGCCTTTCTCTTGGCTTTAAACTGAGGGATTCTACAAGCACCTGGCATGTCTCCTTCATCCTCTAATTTGATGTGTTTTTACTGCAGGCTCCTCCAGCCTGGGAACTATCTGTGGGCAGGTGTTCTCTGTCCCCACTCTGAGAGATGAGCTTAGAGCCAACACCAGCGTGCTCCGAGGCCACTGTGACAGTCCCTCCCAGCTTCCTGGAGCTCAGACTCCACGTCCTGGAGGACTCCAGGCCCCAGTGGCGCTCAGGACCGAATGTGTGTCCCTGAAGCTGCTCTGTCCCTGGAAGCCTGTCCTCGAGCAGGGGGACAGTCTAAGAGGGGCGGTGCCAGAGCCCTGGGGCAGGGAGGGCAGCCCACCTCCTTCCCTGTGTGGCCCACTACCCATATCCAGGGCCTCTGCCAGGCTCACAGCCTGGGCCTTGTCTGCAGCTCTCCACCTGGTAGGGCTCGTGGGGCTCAAGCAGAGGAGCCTGTGGAGGAGTGGACGTGGAGCCGGGTGGTGGAAGCTACTTGTCAAGGAGCCAGAGCAGCAGGGTGAGGGTGGCTGTAAGGTCAGGTGATAAGGGGGCGGCCCACCCCTGCAGGTTGGGTTTAACATGGAAAGCTCCTTGCTATGTGACCCAGCACCCCCCACTTAGGCGAATATGCAGGAACTGAAACCAGGCATTCACACTGAGACGTGTCCACACGTGTTCACAGCATCCCTGTTCACGGCAAGCAAGAAACAGGAGCACCCCACAGGCTCCTCAGGGGAAGATGGGTCAGGAGACCCTTCCATCCAGACAGGGCATGGCGTCCGGCCCACACCCCACACCACGTGGACGCACCCGGCAACGTGCTGAGCCAGCGAGGGAAGCCAGACACTGAAGACCATGGAGCTTGTCTCCCCCTCTGTACAAGATGTTCAGAATGAGGAAATCCACAGGCAGATGGAAAGTGGATGGGTGGTCACCCGGGGTAGGGGGTGGTGGTGTGGGGAGGAACGGGGAGCTGTGCCTTCATGGGGATGGGTTTCCTTTCATCCCTTGGAAATGTTCTGGAATCAGCAAGAGGTGGGAGTTGAGTAACATTGTGAATGTACTAAATGCCACCGAATCCTTCACTTTAAATGGTTACAACAGCACATTCGTAGTTTATATGTGCTTTACAATAATAACGGTGCTAATGGTAATGAATGTCCTAAAATCTCGCCTTCTGGTAACCCCCTCAGTCCAGACGGGTCAGGACAGCAGGTCGCCAGCACACATGGGCCAGACCGGAGCACACGTGGAGGTCCGTGGGCGCCTGGCAGAGCACACGCACCAAACCAATGAGACAGACAGCCAAACCTGAAGAGCTGGTTGTCCAAGGAGGACCAGAGGCCAGTGACTCACAGCAGAGGAATGAGATCAGGGGAGACAGAGGGGAGACTGCCCAGGTGTAGCTGGGCCCTCGGGGTGAGGCCACCAGGCAGGACCTGATGAGCGCCCCCACCAAGGTTCTGGGTCCCGATGGGCCTCAGCCTTGCAGGGAGGGTGTGTGAGCAGGAGAGTTTGTATTGCAGTTCTGTTTGTGACGAGTGACAGTGCTTTCTCTTCCTATACAGTGCTATGGTTTTTGTTTTTAATCTGGATCTTAGTTAAACATTTGAACAAATTTAAAGACAAAACATGGAACACAGATGCGAGAGGGTTGGGATCCCAGAAACAGAGGTCTTTGCTCCTTGCCTCTCCTTGGTGGCTGCATCCTGCCAGGTGCCCTCCCCTGGGAACTTTTCTGTTGGCATCTGGGGGTTGCAAACTGTGTCCACTCCATCCCCTGCCCCTGCCCACCATGGCCTCAGGGGGCCAGAGACAAATTGAAGACATGCCCTGCCCCTAAGGACTCCCGGGATGCCTGGTGCTCTGGGAGAAATGGCCGGACAGGGGCTGTGCTCAACACTGAGCTGTGGGGACCCCTCCCAGGGCACTAGGCCCTGAGCCCAGAGTGATGCCAGCAAGTGGGTTGTGGTGGGGGAACAAGGAAACAAACTTCCGTGGAGATCGTGAGGCCCTGACCACCACCCACTGACCATTGCTGCCAATTCTCCAAGCCAGGCTTCAACAGTACGTGAACTGTGAACTTCCAGATGTTCAAGTTGGGTTTAGAAAAGGCAGGGGAACCAGAGATCAAATTGCCAACATCTGTTGGATCATCAAAAAAGCAACACAATTCCAGAAAAACATCTGTTTCATTGACTATGCTAAAGACTTTGTGTGGATCACAACAAACTGGAAAATTCTTCAAGAGTTGGGAATACCAGACCATCTAACCTGCCTCCGGAAAAGTCTGTGTGCAGGCCAAGAAGCAACAGTTAGAACCGGAGATGGAGCAATGGACTGGTTCCAAATTGGGAAAGGAGTGCGTCAAGGCAGTCTACTGTCACCCTGCTGATTTAACGTATGCGCAGAGTACGTCATGCAAAACGCTGGGCTGGAGGAAGCATGAGCTGGAATCAAGATTGCGGGGAGAAGTACCAATAACTTCAGATATGCAGATGACACCACCCTTATGGCAGAAAGCGAAGAACTAAAGAGACTCTTGATGAAAGTGGAAGAGGAGAGTGAAAAAACTGGCTTAAAGCTCAACATTCAAAAAACTAAGATCATGGCATCCGGCCCCATCACTTCATGGCAAATAGATGGGGAAACAATGAAAACAGTGAGAGACTTTATTTCCTTGGGCTCCAAAATCACTGCAGCCATGAAATTAAAAGATGCTTGTTCCTTGGAAGAAAATCTGTGACAAACCTAGACAGCATATTAAAAAGCAGAGACATTACTTTGCCAACAAAGGTCCACCTAGTCAAAGCTATGGTTTTTACAGTAGTCTTGTATGGATGTGAGAATTGAACCATAAAGCTGAGTGACAAAGAATTGATGCTTTTGAACTGTGGTGTTGGGGAAGACTCTTGAGAGTCCCTTGGATTGCAAAGAAATCAAACCAGTCAAGCCTAAAGGAAATCAGTCCTGAATATTCATCTGCCGGATTAATGATGAAGTTGAAACTCCAATATTTTGGCCACCTGATGCAAAGAACTGGCTCATTTGAAAAGACCCTGATGATAGCAAAGATTGAAGGCAGGAGGAGAAGGGGGCAACAGAGGATGAGATGTTTGGATGGCATCACTGACTCGATGGACATGAGTTTGAGTAAGCTCTGGGATTTGGTGATGGACAGGGAGGCCTGGCATGCAGCAGTCCATGGGGTCGCAGAGTCAGACACGACTGAGTGACTGAACTGCACTGAACTGAAGATACTTTAAATGATGGGCCTGCCGTTACTTCTTGTGGCCCCACAGTGGTGCCCAGGCCAGCAAGAGGGAAGAGGAGGGTGACCAGGGACTCGAGATTTAGGTTATGAAGCTCCACCTCTGCATGCATGGTTCTTGTGGACACTTGTAATGGCGAAGAATGTTGCTGGTTGGCCTGTGCACTTGCCCTCCAGCAGCCCTGTGAGTCAGCCCATCTTCTCCCTCTGCCCGTTGCTGCCCGCTCTCTCTGTCTCCTCCGTCCAGTGTCCAAACACTTGCCCATCAGACACGGACACAACACTGTGGCCTCTTTCTTCGCCTCCGAGTTGATGCCAGTTACTTGCGGCTTCTTGGCCGTCTCTGTGGCCGGGGTTTAGGGAGTGAGCGCTGAAAGCCGGCGGGCCTTCCGCTGTGAGTTTGGAGCCCCGTCTGCATGGTGACAACACTGCGTGCCCGCTGCCCCCTGCTCTGTGCCGTGGCCGCCCTCCCCTGAATTTCCCTCCAGACACCCTCGGGAAAATGAGCAGATTTGCCTGCAGTACCCCACTCCAGTACTCTTGCCTGGAAAATCCCATGGACGGAGGAGCCTGGTAGGCTCCAGTCCATGAGGTCATTAAGAGTCGGGCACGACTGAGCGACTTCACTTTCACTTTTCACTTTCATACATTGGAGAAGGAAATGGCAACCCACTCCAGTGTTCTTGCCTGGAAAATCCCAGGGACAGAGGAGCCTAGTGGGCTGCCATCAATGGGGTTGCACAGAGTTGGACACGACTGAAGCGACTTAGCAGCAGCAGCAGCACGTCACAGTGGGGTCAGAAGGGTTGATGTTTGATGACAGCCACCTCGAATGGCATTTTGTTTCCCTTCTCAGGAGAGTTTTGCAGTCATCACAGACCTGCAAACATTCCTTGTGCAGCTATTAGAGGGGGTGGGGGCACCGATGCGGCTCTAGACTGGCCCCTCCCGCAGTTATCCCTGGGAGGCAGGGATGACTTTCTTTCTTTCTCTACTTATTTGTGTTTAAAATATTTATCTTCCATCTCAACACTTTAAGAAACTTAATTTAAAAACCTCTTCAGTTGAAGCTTTTGGCTTTTCCGGGAAGAAAATCACATTATCTGCCAATAATAGTCAGGAGGCTTTTCCCCCATAAACCTCAAACCTCTTGCTTCTGGTTCTGGCTGATCCGATGGCTGTGTTCAGACCATGTCTTTGCCCCCAGTGTTCTCCCTCGGGGTTCTTTTCGAAAGCGGTGGCCCCCCCTCTCTCCCCGGCTCCACTCCAGCCCGTTTCACCTGATCTGGGCTTGGTGGGGTCGGAAAGTCAGGGCCCAGGCTCAGGCTCGGCCCTGGGGGCCTGGGGCTCCTGGCTGTCACCTCTGTGATGTGTCCCCGTCAGCTGGGCCTTGGGAGCCAACTCCTCACCCACACCCACCACCGTGGGTGGATGGGTGGTGGGGGGTCGGGAGGAGGCCCCTCACCCAGAGCTTGTGCCCGGGGCCTGTAGGGACCCCTCCCCTCCTGTGTGTAGACTCTCTCCCCCTGATGGCACCCTGGCCACTTGGGATCTGGGTTGTTCTCTGTAGAGATCTGAACATCTCCTGGGGTTCTGGGGCCCCCGGAGGAGCAGGAAGGATGCTGGTGACTCTCACCCCCAGAGGGAGTGATGGGTCCCTGGAGACCTGAGCTCGCCAAGTGTGGTGCTGTGACCAGAGGGGAACCTGGTTCCAGCTGGGGTGGTGTGTTGTAGGGCACTGCTGTGGCCCCAGCTTTCCTGGAATGACCTCCTGCCTGTGCCACAGCCGCCACTGCGGCTCCTCAGCCCCTCAGCCCCGGGCAGGAGCCAGGGTGCTGGCGGCACAGGCTGGTATTGGACCCTCCCGGGTGTTTGAGGAGGGGGCCCTCACTGCTCCTTCCCCCATGCCCACTCTTCACTCAGCTTCGTCCTCCACCACCCCCTGCTCTGAGACCTTCCTGCCGGGCCCCTGTCCTTGGCTCAGGGAGCAGCCGGACCATGCCCTCAGGTGGGGCCAGGGTCACGGCCTCCTCGCCTCCTCTCTGTGCAGCTCACTGAACCCAGGAGAGCCGGCTCTGGGTGTCCCTGCCTGAGGCTGTGGCCAAGCAGCTGCTGGGTAGACTCTTCCTGGTGGGCTGCCAAGGGTAGGGGAGGTGGGGGCTTACCGCAGTGGAAGGCTGCAGGCCGGGGGTCCAGCTCAGGGTGTCCTGGGGGCTCCGGGAGGACCGCCCAGCATCCAGGGTCACCTGCATCCTTGGTGGTGGCCACGTCCTCCTGTCTCTGCCTCTGTCACCTCCATGGCTGTCTCCTCCGTGTGTCTCCCAGCGCCCTCACCTCTTCTTACAAGGACACCCACCACTGGATTGAGGGACCACCTAGCTCCAGTCTGATCTGGAGGGACAGGGTGGTATCAGTCGAATACTTAGGGGTCCCAAGCTGGGGGGTGGGCAACAATGCCTTCAAAGTAGCAGTGGGCGGCGGCTTCTTCCTGTTGGGAGTGAACCGCACTGGTTGCTGCCCAGCCGGCCAGGCGGCTGGTGGAAAAGTGGTCACGGCCGGGGGCATTCTCAACAGGGCTGCTTTAGCCTCCCAGCAAAGGACACCAGTGCCCACTCCGATGGCACAATTCTGCCAGGGAGCAACTGGCCCTGTGGACAGAGCCCCACGTCGGTGCTTCTGCTCCTGGAAGGACCAGAGGTTTGTTCCTGTGGTGATGGAGACATGTCCACCTGGGGTTTTGCAGGAACTTGGCTGGCACCACTATCTGGGAGCTTGGGTGTCTGAATCCCGTCCCATGGCATCTTAGGAGGCGAGAGAGAGGCCCACGGCCAGGCGCCAGCTGGGCACACCTGGGAGCCACTGGCCGGTGGCCCAGCTGGGCAGTGACACGTCATGGGTCAGGCTGTCCTCCAGGATGAATCCCAGGCAGAATTGCAGGCCTTCTCTGGAGCTGTGTCTCCAACTGTGGAATCAGGGTGCAGGGGCCATGGAGGGAGTCGGGGCCCATGGGGGCGGGAGGGAGCAGGGCTCACGAGGGGAGTGGGGTCATGGGGGAGCAGGGCCCCCGGAGGGAAGCAGGGTGCCACGGGGGAAGCAGGGTTTCCCCAGGGGAGTGTGGGGGCCACGCGGGGTGCGAGAGGGCGCAAGGGGAGCAGGGCTTGCTCACTGTTATGCTCAGTGGGGACTGGTGCTCCCGGAGCCCACAAGTCTGCACTGTGCAGGGTCAAGGGTCATGGCCCCTCAAAGGGTCCCAGTGTCATAAGGGTGTTGAAAGCAAAGTCGCAGTTGATGCCTGGCCGTGCTGGGCTTTGTGTCCAGAGGCCCCTGGTCAAGAACGAGGGGCATCCTGTTGGTAGGACAGTGACTGACCACCGGGAGGAGGGCTGTTGTGTCACAATGGAGGGCAGGGCACATGCAGAGCACGCCCCTGGCTCACCTCAGTTGTGACGGCCCGGGACTACAGCCCCGGCCCAGACGTCCATGTGGCCAGACGGAGCTCAGACACCTCAGGGATGGGGTGAGTCTGCGGGTCATCGCCAAAGGGGGTCTAGTGGACAGTGAGGGGCCCTTCTGGCCCCCGGCATGGCCGCAGTGGCTGTGGGCTGGACCCTGAGCCCCGCTCTCCCCTGTCCTGCAGCTGCCGTCCTCACACACAGTGGACGGTGCTGGACAGGGTGGGCTGCCATGTCCCCCTTCTGGGGAGCACTTGCTGACCAGTGTCTGGGGGTCTGGCAGCTCCTTTGTAGCTGCCTCACTCCCGTCGGCCCCCTGGCTAATCTAGGGTGGTGTAAGGGCTGGCATTTTTTCCCCACGAGGGCTGTGCATGCCCTGGGCCTCCTTGTGGGCGGTGGTCAGCCCTGCATCGCCCTCCACCCAGCCTGGGTCCATCCACCTGCCTTCCATGGCCCAGTGGGTCACACTGTCTCAGCAACAGCTTCTGAGAACCCCAGCCTCAGAGCAGACAGGGTGCCGTGTCCCTCCGCTGGTGGTGGTGAGGGTGGCAGCCAGCTGTGCTCCAGGCAGGTGGTGGTGTGCTCCAGCTGCCCCGCTGAGCTCAGTGGCCTCAGGGGCTGCCCCGCGGCTCAAGCGGCCCGGTCACTGGCAAATGCTGCCCCTCATCCTGCCAGCCTGGGCCAGTGTTCCAGGACTTCATCCAGCAAGCCTGCATCCTCTTCACGTTCTTCTGGGCCTGTTTCCGCCGGCCTGGTTGTGGGTTGGCAGGTGAGGTTTTGGATGTCGGGCTTCCCAGGTGGCGCTAGTGGTAAAGATCCCGCCTGCCAGTGCAGGAGACAAAAGAGACACAGGTTCAATCCCGAGGTCGGGAAGATCCCCTGGAGGAGGACATGGCAACCCACTCCAGTATTCTTGCATGGAGAATCCTGTGGGCAGAGGAGCCTGGCGGGCTGCAGTCCCTGGGGTCTCACAGAGTCGGACAGGAAAGAGTGCATCCACAGCAAAGTGTGGATAGGGGCAGTTCAGTCGCTCAGTCGTGTCTGACTCTCTGCGACCCCGTGAATCGCAGCACCCCAGGCCTCCTTGTCTATCACCAACTCCCGGAGTTCACCCAGACTCACGTCCATCGAGTCAGTGATGCCATCCAGCCATCTCATCCTCTGTCATCCCCTTCTCCTCCTGCCCCCAATCCCTCCCAGCATCAGAGTTTTTTCTAATGAGTCAACTCTTCGCATGAGGTGGCCAAAGTATTGGAATTTCAGCTTCAGCATCATTCCTTCCAAAGAAATCCCAGGGCTGATCTCCTTCAGAATGGACTGGTTGGATCTCCTTGCAGTCCAAGGGACTCTCAAGAGTCTTCTCCAACACCACAGTTCAAAAGCATCAATTCTTCGGCGCTCAGCTTTCTTCACAGTCCAACTCTCACATCCATACATGACCACAGGAAAAACCATAGCCTTGACTAGACGGACCTTTGTTGGCAAAGTAATGTCTCTGCTTTTCAATATGCTATCTAGGTTGGTCATAACTTTCCTTCCAAGGAGTAAGCATCTTTTAATTTCATGACTGCAGTCACCATCTGCAGTGATTTTGGAGCCCCAAAAAATAAAGTCTGCACTGTTTCCACGTTTCCCCATCTATTTGCCATGAAGTGATGGAACCAGATGCCATGATCTTTGTTTTCTGAATGTTGAGCTTTAAGCCAACTTTTTCACTCTCCTTTTTCACTTTCATCAAGAGGCTTTTTAGTTCCTCTTCACTTTCTGCCATAAGGGTGGTGTCATCTGCATATCTGAGGTTATTGATATTTCTCCCAGCAATCTTGATTCCAGCTTCTGCTTCTTCCAGCCCAGCGTTTCTCATGATGTACTCTGCATATAAGTTAAATAAGCAGGGTGACAATATACAGCCTTGACAAACTCTCCTTTTCCGATTTGGAACCAGTCTGTTGTTCCATGTCCAGTTCTAACTGTTGGCTTCCTGACCTGCATATAGGTTTCTCAAGAGGCAGGTCAGGTGGTCTGGTATTCCCATCTCTTTCAGAATTTTCCACAGTTTATTGTGATCCACACAGTCAAAGGCTTTGGCATAGTCAATAAAGCAGAAATAGATGTTTTTCTGGAACTCTCTTGCTTTTTCCATGACCCAGTGGATGTTGGCAATTTGATCTCTGGTTCCTCTGCCTTTTCTTAAACCAGCTTGAACATCTGGAAGTTCACGGTTGACGTATTGCTGAAGCCTGGCTTGGAGAGTTTTGCGCATTACTGTACTAGCGTGTGAGATGAGTGCAATTGTGCGGTAGTTTGAGCATTCTTTGGCATTGCCTTTCTTTGGGATTGGAATGAAAACTGACCCTTTCCAGTCCTGTGGCCACTGCTGAGTTTTCCAAATGTGCTGGCATATTGAGTGCAGCACTTTTACAGCATCATCTTTCAGGATTTGAAAGAGCTCAACTGGAATTCCATCACCTCCACTAGCTTTGTTCGTAGTGATGCTTTCTAAGTCCCACTTGACTTCACATTCCAGGATGTCTGGCTCTAGGTCAGTGATCACACCATCGTGATTATCTGGATAGGGGCAGGAGCTCCTCAGTGACTGTTGATCGACTCACCAAGCTCAGTCCCCATGGGGCCCGAGAAAGGAGGTGTTTCACAGCTCCCTGGATGCCCACCTTGGGGGTAAAGGGGCTCAGAGGGGCTGGAGGGGAGTGAGAGGTGCACCCCCGTGAGGAAGCCCCCCACTCAGCCTGCTTGTCTACCCTCCCCCCGGGGTCCTGGCCCTGGGTGCCTCATCAGGGGCCCTGCCCTCCCCCGCAGATGCTGTGGCTGCTCTTCCTGACCCTTCCGGGCCCGGGGGGCTTCGTGCCTATGTCCCTCGGTGAGTCCTGAGTCCCTGTCCCTGTCCCCTGCCCCGGCCACCCAGATGCCCCTGTACCAGTGCAGAGGGGACTGGTCAGTCGACCCCCGGGAGGGACTGAGTGTGTGCAGCCGGGCAGGGGTCCCTGATGGCGCCCTTCCTCGGCTTCCCAGATCCCAACCTGGGGAGGGAGCAGCGTGGCACAGTGGGGGTGCACGATGCCCCTCCCGGCCGGGGGCCATGGCAGGCCAGCCTCAGAAGGCACAGCAAGGGGCGTGAGCAGTGGGAGCACGTGTGCGGGGGCTCCCTCGTTCACCTGCAGTGGGTGCTCACCGCGGCCCACTGCACTGGACGATGGGTCACCCTGCTCGCTGCCCCCTTGGCTGGGGAGGGGAGCGGGAGTGGGGGGCAAGGGGGGTGTGGGTGTGGGCTGGGGGCCAGGTGCTGGGCCACACAGAAAGCCATGGCTCTGCCAGCAGCCAGCCCTGTTCCTGCTGCAAGACGAGCCCGGCCCTGCCCCAGCCCAGGCCTCTGAGTGGCTTCCGACCCCTCTCCCTCAGGGAAAGCCGGCAGGCTTCTGCCTTCAGGGTGCAAGTTGGGCAGCTGAGGCTCTATGACCCAGACCGGCTGATGAAGGTGACTGAGATCATCCCACACCCTGATTACAACCACCTCCTGTCTGCCAAAGGGGGTGCGGACATTGCCCTGCTGAGACTGGAGGCCCCTGTGACCCTCTCCCCTCACGTCCAGGTGGTCTCCCTCCCACCTTCCTCACTGAGGGTCCCCGAAAAGAAGATGTGCTGGGTGACCGGCTGGGGTGACGTCAGACTCGGAGGTAAGGTTCTGGGAGACCCAGTGGGCATGCACAGAGACCCTTTATTCTCTGTGATGTGGGGGAATCCTCTCCTTGTTTAGTGGGGTGAAATATACCTAACAAGGGCTTCCCTGGTAGCTCAGCTGGTAAAGAATCCACCTGCAGTGCAGGAGACTCGAGTTTGATTCCTGGGTTGGTAAGATCCCCTGGAGAAGGGAACAGCAACCCACTCCAGTATTCTTGGGCTTCCTGGGTGGCTCAGTCGGTAAAGAATCCTCCTGCAATGTGGGAGACCTGGGTTCGGTCCCTGGCTTGGGAAGATCCCCCTGGAGGAGGGAATGGCAACCCACTCCAGTATTCTTGCCTGGGGAATTCCCACAGACAGAGGAGCCTGGTGGGCTACAGTCCATAGGGTCACAAAGAGTCGGAAACAACTGATCGACTAAGCACAGCACATCTAACAAAGTTTTGCCATCTTAACCACTTTTAACTGTACATGAAGTACATTCACATGATTGTACAACCATCACCGCCATTGGCCATCAGAACGTCCCCCCACACAGAAGCGCCATCCCCCTCAAGCACTGGCTCCCCTCCCCCAGCCTCTGGTGCCACCACCAGCTCTCTGTCTCTGGGGATTTGCCTGTTCTGGAAGCTTCCTGTAAATGGAATCATACAATGTATGGTCTTTTGTGTCTGGCTCATCTCATTGAGCATGTTTTTAAGGCTCATCCACATTGTAGTGAGTCTCAGCACTTCGTTCCTTTTTTACGGCTAAGCTCAAACTACCGCACAATTGCACTCATCTCACACGCTAGTACAGTAATACTCAAAATTCTCCAAGCCAGGCTTCAGCAATACGTCAACCGTGAACTTCCAGATGTTCAAGCTGGTTTTAGAAAAGGCAGAGGAACCAGAGATCAAATTGCCAACATCCACTGGATCATGGAAAAAGCAAGAGAGTTCCAGAAAAACATCTATTTCTGCTTTATTGACTATGCCAAAGCCTTTGACTGTGTGGATCACAATAAACTGTGGAAAATTCTGAAAGAGATGGGAATACCAGACCACCTGATCTGCCTCTTGAGAAATTTGTATGCAGGTCAGGAAGCAACAGTTAGAACTGGACATGGAACAACAGACTGGTTCCAAATCGGAAAAGGAGAGTTCGTCAAGGCTGTATATTGTCACGCTGTTTATTTAACTTATATGCAGAGTACATCATGAGAAACGCTGGGTTGGAAGAAGCACAAGCTGGAATCAAGATTGCCGGAAGAAATATCAATAACCTCAGATATGCAGATGACACCACCCTTATGGCAGAAAGTGAAGAGGAACTAAAAAGCCTCTTGATGAAAGTGAAAAAGGAGAGTGAAAAAGTTGGCTTAAAGCTCAACATTCAGAAAACAAAGATCATGGCATCCGGTCCCATCACTTCATGGCAAATAGATGGGGAAACAGTGGAAACAGTGCAGACTTTATTTTTTGGGGCTCCAAAATCACTGCAGATGGTGACTGCAGTCATGAAATTAAAAGATGCTTACTCCTTGGAAGGAAAGTTATGACCAACCTAGATAGCATATTGAAAAGCAGAGACATTACTTTGCCAACAAAGGTCCATCTAGTCAAGGCTATGGTTTTTCCTGTGGTCATGTATGGATGTGAGAGTTGGACTGTGAAGAAAGCTGAGCGCCGAAGAATTGATGCTTTTGAACTGTGGTGTTGGAGAAGACTCTTGAGAGTCCCTTGGACTGCAAGGAGATCCAACCAGTCCATTCTGAAGGAGATCAGCCCTGGGATTTCTTTGGAAGGAATGATGCTGAAGCTGAAATTCCAATACTTTGGCCACCTCATGAGAAGAGTTGACTCATTAGAAAAGACTCTGATGCTGGGAGGGATTGGGGGCAGGAGGAGAAGGGGATGACAGAGGATGAGACGGCTGGATGGCATCACTGACTCGATAGATGTGAATCTGGGTGAACTCCAGGAGTTGGTGATGGACAGGGAGGCTTGGCGTGCTGTGATTCATGGGGTTGCGAAGAGTCGGACACGACTGAATGACTGAACTGAACTAAACTGAATATTCCACTGCGTGGATGAACCACATTCTGTGTATCTGCACCAGTTGATGGATGCCTGAGTGTTTGCCAGTTTTTGGCTCCTGTGAGTCAAGCTGCTATGAGCCTGAGGCTGCCAGCACCTATTAGAGCATCTATTTTCAATTCTTCTGGGTCTAGATCAGGTACGGAATTTCCAGGTCATCCTTTAATTCTATGTTTGATCTTTTGAAGGGGATTCCCCTTTGAGCTGAATGTATTTGAGACCTAGGTCTCAGATGGGCAGGTGTGTGGGATACTGGGGACTCAGGGCCTTTATTCTCTGCCAGGTCCCAGCAATTACACCCATGGTTCTCATGGGTCCTCACCATGACCGCTGGGGTGGGCCTTGACTGTCCTCCTGCATACAAGCAAACCTGGGATCGAGAAGCTAGGGCCTGCTCCTGGGCATGTACCTGAAGAAGCCAAAATTCAAAAAGATACCTGTGCCCTGATATTCACTGCAGCACTGTTCACAGTAGCCAAGACATGGAGACAGTCTAGATGTGCATCAACACATGAGTGGATAAAGAAGATGTGGTACAGGTACACCATGGAATATTACTCAGCCATAAAAAAGAACGAAATAATGTCATGTGCAGCCACACGGACGGACCTAGAGATTGTCATACTGAGTGAAGTCAGGACAGAAAAAGACAAATATCTTGTGATATTGCTTATATGTGGAATACGAAAAAATTGTACAAATGATTTACAAGACAGGAATCGTCACAGATATAGAAAACAAACATGGTTGCCAGGAGAGAAAAGGCTGGGGAGGGATAAAACTCACTGCTGCTGCTAAGTCGCTTCAGTTGTGTCCGACTCTGTGTGACCCCATAGACGGCAGCCCACCAGGCTCCCCCGTCCCTGGGATTCTCCAGGCAAGAACACTGGAGTGGGTTGCCATTGCCTTCTCCAATGCATGAAAGGAAAAGTGAAAGTGAAGTCGCTCAGTCGTGTCCAACTCTGTGCGACCCCATGGACTGCAGCCCACCAGGCTCCTCCGCCCATGGGATTTCCCTGGCAAGAGTGCTGGCGTGGGGTGCCACTGCCTTCTCCATAACTATCTATATACAGGTGTAACCGAATCACTGTGCTGTACACCTGAAACTGATACAACATTGTAAATTAACGATTCTCCAATAAAAAGTAATTAAAATAAACAAACAGAAAAAGAGAAGCTGGGGTCTGCCGTGGTCTCAGATGTCAGAAGGTGCAAACTTGAACCCATGTGGCTCAGAGCACCTTGTCAGGACAAGGGCTTGCTACATGCCTTCTCCAGGGAAAAAGAACTCCCGAAAGAATGCCGTCCTGGGTCATCCTGTCCTTAGGCTTATAGAGCCCTGCGTCTTGGTGCTGGGTGGATTTAGTGGACGTGGGGAAGCTGAGCCCCAGGGCCCCAGGGTGCTGGGTCTGGACCCAGGGTTAGGGTTGGCAGTGGGGACCTGGAGCCCACTGCTGACGCCCCAGCGTGGAGCAGAGTGAGTGCCTGCCCTCACCTGGCCCCCGACCCCCGACAGGGCTGCTGCGCCCACCCCACCACCTGCAGGAGGCGGAGGTGCCCGTCGTGGGGAACGAGGTCTGTAACCGGCACTATCAGAACTCCTCTGCAGACGCCGCCCGTCAGATCATCAAGGACGACATGCTGTGTGTGGGCAGCGAGGGCCGGGACTCCTGCCAGGTGGGACCCAGGCCCGCTCCATCCTCCCGCCCCTCCTCGCCCACGAGGGGGCACTGCAGGGCTCTGAGGGCCGCCTCTCCCGCAGGGTGACTCCGGGGGCCCCCTGGTGTGCAGCTGGAATGACACCTGGGTCCAGGTGGGCATTGTCAGCTGGGGAGACATCTGTGGCCATCGCGACCTCCCTGGGGTGTACACCCGGGTGACCAGCTACGTGTCCTGGATCCACCAGTACGTCCTGTCCCCCGGACACTAGATGGGGTGGGGGTGGGATCTGCACGATGAGAAGACTGCCACCCCTTCTGGCCAACACCCCGCTTCTTTCCCAGGGCCAGCCTTGCCCTCCCAATCCCCCTTCCCCTCGCCCTGGGAGGGAGAGACAGCGAGAAGCCCCGTGCGCTGTTGTCTCCCGGCAGTGTGGTGGCCCCTGGCCTGCTGCTCACCCTCTGTCTCCCATTAAACTCAGAAAAGCCAGCCCCCGACTGTGGTTTGGGATTGCGGCGTTGTGCTTGCTGGAGGGAGCCATGCGGGGGACCCTGAAGGGGTCCCTGGACTCTGGCGCTAGGCTGGGTTGCCATGGTCTGGGGGTGGGGACATTTCCGGGAAAGCTTTCTGGGAGCTTGCGGGGGAGGGTTAACCTTGCCCCTGGGTGTGTCCCTTTCCAGTGAGTGCAGGGCAGTGACTTTGTTCTGATCACATCCCTCTTGCCCAGCCCCACGCCTCCCGTGACGTTGGTTCAGGACTCTCACCCCCAAGAGGGGTCTCTGGAGCATGTTCAGTTCAGTTCAGTCGCTCAGTCGTGTCCGACTCTTTGCGACCCCATGAATTGCAGCACGCCAGGCCTCCCTGTCCATTACCAACTCCCGGAGTTCACTCAGACTCACGTCCATTGAGTTGGTGATGCCATCCAGCCATCTCACCCTCTGTCGTCCCCTTCTCCTCCTGTCTCTAATCCCTCCCAGCGTCAGAGTCTTTTCCAATGAGTCAACTCTTCGCATGAGGTGGCCAAAGTACTGGAGTTTCAGCTTTAGCATCATTCCTTCCAAAGAAATCCCAGGGCTGATCTTCAGAATGGACTGGTTGGATCTCCTTGCAGTCCAAGGGACTCTCAAGAGTCTTCTCCAACACCACAGTTCAAAAGCATCAATTCTTCGGCACTCAGCTTTCTTCACAGTCCAACTCTCACATCCATACATGACCACTGGAAAAACCATAGCCTTGACTAGATGGACCTTTGTTGGCAAAGTAATGTCTCTGCTTTTCAATATGCTATCTAGGTTGGTCATAACTTTCCTTCCAAGGAGTAAGCGTCTTTTAATTTCATGGCTGCAGTCACCATCTGCAGTGATTTTGGAGCCCCCAAAAATAAAGTCTGCACTGTTTCCACTGTTTCCCCATATATTTGCCATGAAGTGATGGGACCAGATGCCATGATCTTCATTTTCTGAATGTTGAGCTTTAAGCCGACTTTTTCACTCTTCTCTTTCACTTTCATCAAGAGCCTTTTAAATTCCTCTTCACTTTCTGCCATAAGGGTGGTGTCATCTGTATATCTGAGGTTATTGATATTTCTTCCGGCAATCTTGATTCCAGCTTGTGCTTCTTCCAGCCCAGCGTTTCTCATGATGTACTCTGCATATAAGTTAAATAAGCAGGGTGACAATATACAGCCTTGATGTACTCCTTTTCCGATTTGGAACCAGTCTGTTGTTCCATGTCCAGTTCTAACTGTTGCTTCCTGACCTGCATATAGGTTTCTCAAGAGGCAGGTCAGGTGGTCTGGTATTCCCATCTCTTTCAGAATTTTCCACAGTTTATTGTGATCCACACAGTCAAAGGCTTTGGCATAGTCAATAAAGCAGAAATAGATGTTTTTCTGGAACTCTCTTGCTTTTTCCATGATCCAGTGGATGTTGGCAATTTGATCTCTGGTTCCTCTGCCTTTTCTAAAACCAGCTTGAACATCTGGAAGTTCACGGTTGACGTATTGCTGAAGCCTGGCTTGGAGAGTTTTGCGCATTACTTTACTAGCGTGTGAGATGAGTGCAATTGTGCGGTAGTTTGAGCATTCTTTGGCATTGCCTTTCTTTGGGATTGGAATGAAAACTGACCTTTTCCAGTCCTGTGGCCACTGCTGAGTTTTCCAAATGTGCTGGCATATTGAGTGCAGCACTTTCACAGCATCTTCTTTCAGGATTTGAAAGAGCTCAACTGGAATTCCATCACCTCCACTAGCTTTGTTTGTAGTGATGCTTTCTAAGTCCCACTTGACTTCATATTCCAGGATGTCTGGCTCTAGGTCAGTGATCACACCACTGTAATTATGTTGGTCATGAAGATCTTAGGAGGGGCTTTAACCCAGTAAGTGAGGGGTGGCCCTGATCCCACCCTGTGCATTTCAGGGACACAGGTGAGATCAGAGCTGCCAGTATCTGTGGAGGGTTCCCCAGGGACTGGCCCATGAGCCCTTCTGCCCGTCCCCCTTTCTCTCCCTGAAGCTGATACTCAGCCTGGAAAATCACTCCCACCTGGGACCTGGAGGCGCCCGGGGACACATGGATCCTGCCCCTTTCCGTAGCATGTACAAGTCTGGGGTCTGGCAGCGGTTGGGCCCCCAGCCCCGGCGAGGTCCCCCTGGAGACACTAGGGCGCCCCCCTACACATCTGTGTCCAGGCCTGGGTCCTGGGGGCAGGAAGCACCCAGCATGTGTCCTGGGGACTCGAGGCCTCAGGCTCAGGGTGTTCCAAGGGGTCAGGGCTGAGACGGGGCGGGACACGTGGGGTAGGGAGCAGCCCCCTCTATGAAGTGGGCGCATGGCTCCCCTAGTGGGCAGAGTGAGGCCCTCCCCAGCTCGGAGGGCTCCCGTGGGCACCTTGAAACCCCAGGGAAAGACCCTACGAGACTGTGGAGGGCCTAACACCATGGTGGGTAGCCTTAGACGAGGCTGGACAGTGGGTGGAGACCACCACCATTGGGAGCAGGTGGTTCCCAGAGGGAAAAGGACCATGACACTGGCTTCCCAAGGCCGAGAGCTGTACCCCCTCTGATACAGTCATCCTGGGCTGTGGTCCTCAGGGGGATGGCTTGGCCGGGCCACCCTTGGCCATCCCGACACCTCCAAAACTCGCTGTGTGCCCTTTACTGCCGCCCCCTCCCCGCCCAGCTCTCAGCTGCAGCCTCTGGCCTCCAGGTTGCGTCCGTCGTCCAACACTCTCCGCTGCGTGAACGCACCGCTGTTTGTTTCTATGTTGTTTAATTAATGTATTGGTTGCACCGCATATGGGATCTTAGTCCCTCGACCAGGGATTGAACCTGCGCCCCTGCTTTGGCACCTTGGAGTCTCGACCACTGGACTACCACAGAAGTCACCTACCTGTTTATTTTTATTTGAACTTAATTTCCTTTTTTTTTTTTTTCAACCTGAATTTACCTGCTCAGGATATTGGTGCTGTTCCAGGTCTCTGGTGAGTGTGTATCAGGCTAATCTTTCACACTGGTTTGCGTGGGAATGTGTGTCCATTTCTCTTCTCGGAAAGCCTGCGTTTTGCTCTGTAGCCCTTGACTTTGTCATTGGCCTTGAAATGCCATTTTAACAGGTTAGCGCTTATTTTAACCTGCATTTTGCTAATGACTCAGTCTGCTGTGCGTTTTCATGTGCTTCCTTGGCACCCTGCTAGCTTCTCTTATAAACGCTTTCTCTACTTGGGCTTTGTTGGGGTAGTACGACCGCAGGTTGGAAGACAATTTCCAGACACAGAGTACTGCAGTAGGGAGGGAACTCATTAAGAATAAAAAGCAGAGATAATGCAGGTGCTGCGAGCACCTTGGGTCAACCTCCTCACAGGCCAGGGAGAGTCGACAGTTTTCATGGGTTAGTAGCCATCTTTTACAACCTCAAGACAGAGAAAATTCCTGCTGGAAGATTGGCATTAGGTAATTGGTTAAGTTCAGGTGGTAAAGAATCTGCCTGCAATGAAGGAGACCCGGGTTCGATCCCTGGGTCGGGAAGATCCCCTGGAGAAGGACATGGCAACCCACTCCAGTGTTCTTGCCTGGAGAATCCCATGGACAGAGGAGCCTGGCAGGCTGCAATCCATGGGGTCACAAAGAGTCAGACACAGATGAGTGACTAACACTTTTTATTTTAGGGCACTGTAGGTTGACTATTGGGGTGGGCATCTTTGCCTAATTTGGGGTGAGGAAATTTGCTGGTGATGACTGGGCTGGGGGGGTGTCTTTTGGCAATGGTCACAAAGTGGCTCAGTCAGCTTCGGAGGGGACCTTGGCTCTGGGCTCCACTTCTGTGGCCTTGGGACGTGACCTTGGGACAAAGCCTTGAACCTGTGGCCTTCGGGCAGGACTCAACACGTTTTTGTTTCTCAGGATGGTGTCTGGGGAATTCTTTATCTGTTCTGGATACAAGTACTTCATGCTTTGCAATTACTTTCTCCCTGGGACTCCTCACCCCATTTTCTCGGGAGTGTTTTTTGGGGAGTGTAGGTTTCTGGTTTTGATGCCATCCAGCGTGCCCCCGAGGTTCTGTCTGTGGCCCACGCTCCCCTTTGGCGGGGTTTTTGCCTGTAGCGTCTTTTCCATCCCACACTCTCGTGAGTGGCCTGTGTCCGGGGTATTTCCGATGCCCTCCTTCCGTGCTGGTGTGTAAACTGGTGAGCTCACTGTCATCGCCTTGATGTCATATAATCACTGACGTCCTCAGACTGGCTTCTACCTCCTTAACTTACTAATTTGCATTGTCCCAGCATTTCTCAGAGAAGGCAATAGCACCCCACTCCAGTACTCTTGCCTGGAGAATCCCAGGGACGGAGGAGCCTGGTAGGCTGCAGTCCATGGGGTCGCTAAGAGTCGGACACGACTGAGTGACTTCACTTTCACTTTTCACTTTCATGCATTGGAGAAGGAAATGGCAACCCACTGCAGTGTTCTTGCCTGGAGAATCCCAGGGACGGCGGAGCCTGGTGGGCTGCCGCCTATGGGGTAGCCCAGATTCAGACACGACTGAGGCGACTTAGCAGCAGCAGCAGCAGCATTTCTCTACCTTCTCCCCTTTTTCTTCTAGAACAGACATGTGTGCACAACCCCGATAAGAGAAGACGTTGATCAGCCGTTCATCTCCTGTCTCACGTGCCCTGAATCGGCCATCTGGACAGCATCTAGACTGTTAATTCTGGGTCACTGTGGCTGCCTATCTCATCGTTCTCTTTGACGGCATCTCTTTTAAAAAGATAAGAATGATGATGATCTTTGATGATGAGGTTTGATTTCCTTTGCTGAGTGTATCTTTTGGGACATTTGCCTTTTATTGAGCTTTACTGTAATCGATTCAAAGGTCTGGGATGTGGTGTTTCTGAGAATATGCTTGTGTTGCCCTCTTCCTCAAATGGCTGTTCGCTTGCTTCTAAATTGTCTTCTTCACCACTCTGAAAGATGACTTGCCTGTCAACTTGCATCTGCCGTTGTTGTGGGATCATCTGATACAACTACTGATTTTTCAAATGAGCTGTGACTCCTCAGACTGTTAGACATGGTCAGGATCCCCTCCACCTGCCCAGCCTGCCCCTGCGGGTGCCGCCTGCTGTTTTGGCTTCGGTTCTGCCCTGAGATGAAGATTTAAGGGAGGCTCCCTGTGGAAGGGGAGGGAATCCTGGCAGGGAGGGGACAAGAGCTGGTGACATAGGTGTGGAGAGGCTTCCCACTGTGGGTTCAGGAGCTTTCTCTGCCGAGGCTCTTCTGGAGTCAGGAGAACATATCGTCCTGTGACATCCCTCCAGAGGGACTAGGGAGCCGTCGGTGGGTGGACCCGCCTGACATCGGTCCTGCTGTGAAGCCGCACCGATGGCAGGGCCAGGCGTGAGGCTTTCTGCTGGGATGAGTCTCCACCTGTGGATTTAGTGGCTGATGCAGGGCTCCGTCCTCAAGGATGGAGAGGAAGATGGGTCGCGTGCCTCTGGTCTCACCGGGAGTGTTTGACAGGAGCCAAGTTTTGAGCTACTTCCCATTGTCTGGATGGGATTTATGCTGGAGAATGGGGGTTTGAGGTGCTTTCAGGTTGAGGACCAGGTGAGGAGGGGGAGTGATGAGGAGTGGGGGGTGCCAAACCCAGGCCACATGCTGCCACGTGCTGCTGGAAACAGGCCGGGAACCTCAGCCTGAGAGACAGACTACAAGCACCAAGGGGGCGGGTTATAGACTAAGAGATGGAAGGCGAGCATTTGAAAGCTGGTCCCCCACCAAGTCCCCAGGAAGCCCTTTTGAGGGCATCTAGAAGGGGCCGTTTGCACCCCAGATGGGTGAAGACTGAGGAGACAGTGCCTGGAGGTGGCAGCAGCAGGGAGCAGACGCTCTAGGGCTGATGGCAGGTCCCTCTGCCCTGCAGGGTGGCTCGGGAGCCAGGCTGCTGCCCTTGTCCCTCGGGGTGGGGAGGGGAGGTGGTAAAAGAGCACACCAGCAATGGATTCAAATGGAAACACTGTTTATGTTCGTGTAGGCAGAATCTGTACGCGACCTGAAAGCCCTTCTGCTGGAGATGAATGACTGTGTGTGGGCCCTGTCGCCATCCAGGCAAGCAGGCGGACACTGGAGGCCACGATGCTGGTGTCCCCGCAGAGGGGGGATGAGCTGCGGGGTCATCCACTGGAAATACCACGCAGGCGAAGCAGCGCTTGCAGTGGTGAGGGCGCGGCCTGCGGGCTTCAGACAGGGAGGTGGGCTCCTCTGCAGCATGTGCAAGCGTGTTCAGGGCAGAGACGCCTGGTTGACGGCCATCATGATGAAGTCTACAATAGCGCGTGCTGGGGAGGCTGTGAAGGGAAGGGGAGCCTCCTGTAGTCGGTGGGAATGTAAGCTGGTCAGCAACTGTAGAAGACAGTATGGAGGTTCCTTAGAGAACTGAAAACAGAGCTACCACCATGCACGTGCACTAGGTCGCTCTAGTCATGTCCCACTCTTTGCAACCCCAGCCTGCCAGGCTCCTCTGTCCATGGAGAGTCTCCAGGCAAGAATAGTGGAGTGGGATGCCATGCCCTTCTCCAGGGTATCGTCCCAACCCAGGGATTGAACCCACATCCCTTGTGTCTCCTGCCAAGAGCAGGTGGGTTCTTTACCACTAAGCCACCTGGGAAGCCCCAGTGCTACCATATGACCTAGCAACCCCACTCCTGGGCATGTGTCCAGACAAAATTCTAGTTTGAAAAGATACACGCACCCCAATGTTCATAGCAGCACTAACACAATAGCAAAGACTTGGAAGCAAACTAAATGTCCGTGAACAGATGACTGGATAAAGATGTGGCGCATATACATGACGGAATATTACTCAAGCATGAAAAAGAATAAAATAATGCCATCTGCAGCAACATAATGGATCTAGAAATATCATACTAAGTGACATGTTAGAAAAAGACAAATACCATATGATATCACTTTTATATGGAATCTAAAATATGATTCAAATAAACTTATTTATAAAACAGACACACTCACAGATATGGAAAACAAACTTTTGGTGACCAAAGAGGACCAGGGAAGGGAGGGATCAGTTATGAGTTTGGGATTAACAGATCCACTTTACTGTGTATAGACAGCCAATAAGGATCTCCTGTATGGCACAGGGAATTACATTCAATGTCTTTTAATAATGTATAATGAAGAATACAAAAAAGAATATGTGTGTATATGTGTAACTGAGTCACTTTGCTGTACATCTGAAATGAACACAGCACTCCCCCAACCCTAGGCCTTGCTGCCCTTCCCCGACCCTCCCTGCTGAAGACCTGCGTGAGCAGAGAAGAGCCTGCGGGCGAGAACCCACCATCTCCCTCCTCCAGGCCTGGGGATCCTGGGCTCGGCTGTGAGGCAACCCGGGCTGGGCAAAGCCCCGCAGATCAGGCAGGAGTGTGTCTCCTCCCAGTCCCGGTGCTGGATGTGGAGACCTGCTGGGGCAAGGCTGGTCCTCCGGGGACCTCTGTCCTCGGCCTACACACGGCACCTTCTGCCCGGGTCCTCCGAGGTCTCTCCATGCGTGTCTGTGTCCTTCTCCTAAGGACACCTGCCATGTTGATTAGACCGTCCCCCTGATGACCTCTCTAACAACCCCCTCTCCAAATACAGTCACATCCTGAGGAATGGGGGCCAGGGCTTTAACACAGGAATGCAGGGGATATCACTCAGGCCACACAGGGGACCCGGGCTCCCTGGAGAACTGGGAGAAACACCTCTGGCCCTCCTGAGTCTGGCTGACTTCTCTCAAATGCACACCCCTCCCCACACACAGGGGTCCCTCTGGACCCCAGACTCTCCTAGAAGACACCTGGCAAGTGGGTCCAGGCAGAGAGGTGCCAGCTTCCAAGGGGTTGGGAACCAGGACCAGGGAGGGGCCCAGGGAAACCCTCACCCCTCATCCTCCAATTCTTTCCCGATCTCAAACCTGAGAACAAACAGGCCCTGAGCTGACCCTCTACCCACCATGCCCCAAGACCCATCCTGCCTTCAGAGGCTATGGTCAGGGCAGCACTGAGACCACATACCCCCGGAGATGCCCGGGTCCCCAGGGTTCCCATGGGCACCCGGCCCACACTCTCAGTGCTGGAATGCTCCTTTGTCCTGGCTCTGGAGCCTCCATGGGCATCAGTAACTGTTAGCCCTCAGGGTCTGGGAGAGACGTCAGGAGGGTCATCAGCCCAGGCGCTGGGCTCCAGGCTGGAGAGCAGCCCTTGGTCCCTGGGGGTGGCCGGTACCCAGAAGAGCAGGGCCTGGCCTCACCACCCCGCCTCCGATTAAGGACCCCCTGGGGCAGCAGCCGGCCAGCGCCCCTCAGTCGTCTCCCTCCTCCCTGCCCACCGAGTGTCCCTCCCAACGGGGCCCACCTGGGCCGGGGGCTCCGGGCTCTCGCTTCTTCCCCTGCCCGGGCCCCTGCCCCCACCCCCTGCTGGAGGAGGCTGAGTTGAACTGGCCCCGGTCCCTGGCCCCCACGGGTAGAGGACCGACCTGGCCACAGCACACAGCCCTGTGCCCACTTCCTGTTTGAGGGGGATAAATGGGGCCCTGGGGGAACCGGGGGCAGAGACGTGGAAGCAGCTTGGAGGAGGCCACCCTCCTGTCCAGACCAGCTGGAGCCTCAGGCCGCCCTTCCCGAAGTTGGTGCTGGGGGTCCAGCTGCCCCTCAAGACCACCTGCAGATGCTGTGGCTTCTGGTCATGACCCTCTCCTGCCTGGGGCACTCCATGCCTGTGACCCTGGGTGAGTTCACACCCCACGCAGTGCCCTGAGGATCCCAGGACCCATTTCTGCACCCAGGGTTAGCCCATCTGGGGGGCAGGGGCCTCCCCGCTTCTGAACAGCTTTGCCTGGGAAGGCCATTGTCCTGGTCCCTGACGGCTCCTTACATTGCTTCCCCAGGCCCCGGCTCAGGACGTGAGCTGGTAGGCATCGTGGGGGGGTGCGATGTCTCGGCCAGGAGCTACCTGTGGCAGGTGAGCCTGAGGTTCTACAATAGGACAGCTGGCCTATGGATACACTTTTGTGGGGGTTCCCTCATTCACCCCCAGTGGGTGCTGACTGCTGCCCACTGTGTTAAGCCGTGAGTATTCTGTGTCCCTGTCCCTGTGGCTGGCTGCAAGGAGGGTGGGGAGCAGAGGGGGCTGGGGGAGGTGTGTGTGGGTGTCCAGGGGCCTCTCCCCAGCTCTGGGGGTCCCCAGCCTCCTCTGAGTGGCTCCCGGTCCCTCTCCCCAGGAAAAGCAAGAAGGCTTCTACCATCAGGGTCCAAGTTGGGCAGCTGAGACTCTATGACCATGACGAGCTGACCAAAGTGTCCAAGATTGTCCAACACCCCGATTACGACCAAATCCTGTCTGCTGAGGGTGGGGCGGACATCGCCCTGCTGAGGCTGGAGGCCCCCGTGAGCCTCTCCTCTCACGTCCAGGTGGTCTCTCTCCCGCCTGCCTCACTGACGGTCCCTGAGAGGAAGATGTGCTGGGTGTCCGGCTGGGGCAAAGTCACGGTTCACTGTAGGTTTGGGGAGACTTGAGGCAAAGGATGAGGAACTGGGGAGGCTGGGTCTTCAGGGAAAGCAGCTCACTCTGCAGACCTTTGGACCCCAGGGAGGGGTATTCTGCGTGGTTCTGGACGGGAACCTTTTGGAACAATCTCAGGGGTGGGCCACTAACTCTGGGTTCTGGTCAGACTCTGCCCCAGCTGTCCTGGGCTCTGACCCCCTCAGCCTGAGCACACAAGGAGGTCATCAGGTCATGGGGAGGAGGTCTGGGTCACTGAGCGTGGGCAACCTGCCAAGGTCAGGGTTCCTCCATGCTGCAGGGGCACCTAGACGTTTGAGAATCATGTGATCAGACCCCGAATTCATGGCTGTGGGGACACTGAGTCCAAGATCAGGGGCGCTGGGTCTAGATCCCAGGGTCAGGCTGGCAGTGGGTCCCCAGGCCCCCCGCAGCCCGAGGGAGCCCCTCCCCAGCACGGAGCTCACCCAGCCTCTCCCCGCAGCGCCCCTGCCCCCGCCCTACCACCTGCAGGAGGTGGAGGTGCCCATCGTGGGGAACCAGGTTTGTAACCAACACTATCAGAAAGTTGAAAACAGCACCAAGCCAATCAAGGATGACATGCTGTGTGCCGGGAGCAAGGGCCAGGATTCCTGCAAGGTGGGACCCCGGACTCACCCTCTAATCTGTCCCCCCAACCCCTGAGCAGGGGACCCGCCAGCCCCACTGCCTAGGGGCATGGGAAGTGCTTACTGAGTGGTGTTTTCCCACAGGGTGACTCCGGGGGGGCCCTGGTGTGCCTCTGGAAATGCTCCTGGGTCCAGGTGGGAGTTGTCAGCTGGGGCCACAAGTGTGCGCTCCCCGACTTCCCTGGGGTATACACCCGGGTGACCAGCTACATGTCCTGGATCCGCCAGTATGTCCTGCTGTCCCCAGGGCCCTAGACCTGGAGACCCCCAATCTTCTTCACTCAGGGGCCCCTGGTGGTCCTGGGGAGAAGGCAGGGGCTCCAGAAGGGGGCACCGTGTGGAAGGGAGAGGCCGGCAGTCAGCTGTCTGTGACGTGAGCCTCATTAAACTGTGCAGAGCTGCTCCCAGGCTGTGTGTGCTTGATCTGACCGGGGTGGGGGTGGGGGATCTCTGGGTGGGCTCCCTGGGCACAGCTGGCGGGGAGCAGGGTGGGCCCACCTCCTGGGGAGGTATCCTCGGCTTCTCCCCCTCCCGCCACCGCCATCTGTTGCCTGCTTCTCTGAGACCCTGTGGCCTCAGTCCACACGTCCCTCCCCACCCCTCCCTGCCCCTCCTCACCTGACACCCGCACCAGGAGAATGGGGTCCCCGCTGGCATCTCTCACGACTACAGCTGTTTCTTACGGGATGTGTCCTGTGGGCCCCCTTGGACAGCTGGTCTCTGGGGTTCGGAGGTGCGTCTAGGTGACACTGGAGGTGTAAGGGGCCTGGGGTGCGGAGAGAGCCCCGGCAGGGGGGCCCAGCGGGAGGGGTGTCCGGGTCCACGTCTTCACGCTGCTTGGCCTCCAGCTGACTCCCCCCCGGCCAGGCCTCTCAGGACCCATGTGAAGAGCCAGCTTCTCCTGAACAGAATGAGGCATCTGTCCAGAATGGATTCTGGCCCCTCTCCCTGTGGGACCCAAGGGCTCTGAGGATGAAGTTTGGGGCCCAGTTACAGTGTTCTGGGTCCTAATTAGTTTTAACTGGCTTGAGCTCAAACTGGACACAGCTGATTCCTAGTCCTTGAAAACAAACCGGGCAGACAGCTGACCGTTTAGACTCTGTGCCAATTGGAGGACCTGCCCATTTTTGTAGCAGCAATGACAGGAGCCTGATCGGTGAAATTGGGTCCAAGGTCGATGGGCCTAAGTGGTGATCACCATAGGTGTCAGCAGGACAAGCTGATCTGAATGTCTTGATGACAGGCTGAGGGAATAAAAAGTGATCACTAAACTCTCTGACGCTTAAAAAAGTGAACTAACGGTTGGTTGTAAGGTGCTGTAGGATTTACAACCAAATCCTCAAGTGGAATGCATTTTGTTGACCCAGGATGGAAGAAGTATTCACTTATTGGGGTCTGGGGAAGTCGTTCCATCTTATACATGATTGAACTCGATCTTATGCTAACTTAACTCTCAGGCTGTTTGTGGCCATCAAACACACATTGTGCACCTGCTTTAATTATTAAAGAAAAGGGCGCATTGGTCAGAATTAAGGAAAGTAAACGCCTCCCTTCCTGGGGCTCTGAATGTTGGTGCTCCTTCCGCAGTAAGACTCCCTCCCAGGTGCCCGACTGGGCACTCGCTGGTCTGTTTCCTGTCTCCTGTTGTGAGATACCCACCCGGTCCTGCCCACTCTGTTGCAGCTGCACCCCACAGCCACCCTTCCTGTCTCAGGGTGACCCCACGGCCTCCCGTCTGCAGGGTGAGAGGCTCCCAGCAGTTGCAGGGGTGCCCAGCTGGGGCTCTGGCTGGGCCCCGTGTGACACTCTGGGGACCTAGCACCCTGGAGCACCTAGCAGCAAATCCTGAGTTTCCCCTAACTCAGTCCCCTGGCCTCAACCTAGGCCAGCCTGGAGGACCTGACCTCCTCCTCTTCTTCCCAGACTCGCCGCTTGGGCCCTGCCCTTGACCTTCTATTCTGGTCTTTCAGTGTCCAGGGCTCCCCTGACCCTGGAGGAGGCAGCAGGGAGATGCTGGTGGTGGTGGAGGGGGCAAGGGAGAGGGCCCCAGGCCTCTACTTGATTGAAGGCCACGAGGAGTGACCGGGGGTGCTGGGACTGACCAGGATGGCATGGCTTCCCCTGGGGGATGTGTCCCGAGCCCTGAGGGCAGAGGGCTGAGCTGGGACCAGTGCCCTTCCTGGGACCAATGCCGACCCTGGCTTGGCAGAGAACAGCAGGGATCTCAGCGTCAGCTCTACCTTGAAGCCACAGCCCCCAGCTTGGTCCACCTGTCCCAGAATTCACCACATGACACTGTGCGTGGTTCCAAAGGGAATTTATCCAAGTCAAACGATTTTGACTTGGTGTCACACCCACCCCCGGACACCCATCCACCCACCCCTTTCTCCTGTGAGGCAGCCTCTGTTCTCTGAATTAGCCAGTCGCCATGTGAATGTGACCCGGGTATGACATGACTGCCTTTTCTCTGGGGAGATGTTAGCTCCCCTGGGGATCGCTCAGGTGAGGGACTGGCTCCCGCAGGGTCTGTCTCTGGGTGGGAACCAGTCCCAGCTGCCTGTAGGCGAGCAAAGCACCAGGGTCTCAACGGAGGTGACCCTTGGACCCCGGGACAGTAGTGGGGGCAGGTGGGAGCAAGACCCAAGCAGTGGGAAGGGGCAAAGGTTGGCATGCTTTCCTGGGGTGCCCAGAGCAGGTCCCACGGCCCCCTAGGGGAGCTGCGGGTCCTGGCAGACGTGGTCCTCAGCCTGCACCTCCTCTCTCCCCCTTGGCAGCGGTGGGAAGTGGCCAGGGACAGGGACAGGGACAGGGTCCCTTCCCCGTCTTGCCCACTGTCTTCTTGGCTGAAGGGCCGCAAGGGCAAGTCCAGGCAGGGCAGCGAAGGCCAAGGCGCCCAGAGATGAGGGAGGCTCTTGAGTCACAGGCGCCTGCTCAAGTTGGCAGGGATGCGGCTTCTGGGCCAGGTGATCCCAGAATGCGCCCTCCTCCTCCGGTTTGCTTGGCGCCCGGACCAGGCAGACCCTTAAGGTCATGCCTGGGATTCTCCTGGATTCCCCCTCACCCTGCCGCAGGGCCCACACAGCAGCGGGCAGGGGGGCGGGGAGCACGTTTCTTATCTACAACCCAGCCTGGCAGGGAAGGAGGCTTGCCCGGGATCAGTCCTGGCTGCCGCTGGCTGCCAGACCCCGTGCCCCGAAGCCCGTGTCAGATGGGGCCAGGGCAGAAGGAGAAGCTGGAGCTGCTGCTGGCCCTTGGCAGGCGTCCCTCCAGGTGAGGGGGTCTCAGGAGGGCAAGGGGCGCAGGCCTCTTGGGACTGTGGTGCTGTGGCCCCACAGCAGCTCTCTGGGCTGGGCTCTCCAGCACCCCTGGTCTTTCTGGTGGGGGTTCGTGAGCGGCGGCGCCCAGGCCCTGGGCAGCACCCCGGGCGGTGGCCTCGGGGAGAGGCCGGGGCCGCCCCTGCCCTCCCAGGTGCTGGCGCTCAGTCCCCCTGCCTCCACCCGCAGGTGTGGCTCCGTCTGGCACTCCTGGGGCTTCCCTTCCTGGGAGACAGAGGTGAGAGCCCAGGCAGGCGTCCTGCCGCCCTAGAGCCCAGGCCCCGGCCCTCTGGGCAGGCTGCGGCTCCTGTGGGCTGGGTGTTCCCCAGCAGCGAGGCAGGGCTCCGGCCACACGCATCCCACTCGCTCTGAGGTCTGTCCTGGGCCCTCACAACATCTAGCTTTTCTTCCTGGCTCCACCCCTGGGAGATATGTGTGGGGTCACTTCCAAGACCACCAGTTTTTTTTTCCAATTTTATTTTTTTTAACACCAAGAAGCATTTTGTATTAGGATGTAGCCAATTAACACTGTTGTGATAATTTCAGGTGGACAGTGAAGGGACTCATGTATCCATCCTTCCCCAAACCCCGCTTCCCATCAGGCTGGCATGCAACATGAGCGGAGCTCCCTGTGCTCTACAGTAGGTCTTTGTTGGTTATCCATTTTAAAGATAGCAGTGTGCACGTGACCTTCCCAAAGTCCTTAACTAGCCCTTCTCCCCCACGCCCACTGGTTCTTGAAGGCCGTCACCTGTGCCTGGTGGGTCTGTGTGAGAACACTCAGGTCCTGCCGCTTTGATAACTTTCGAAGTCCTTCCCTGAGGCTGCTCAGCTGGCTCAGGAGCAGAGAGACGCAGAACCCAGTGGAGCCATTCTCACCCCCAGGCCTTCTCACCGAAACCTCAGAACAACACCCAGGAGACCCTCCTCTCGTCCCAGCAGGGGGACTGAGGCCTCCCCAGTCTCCAGCCTGGGAGCCACTCACTACCCACGGGGCCCACTTATGTCTAAATTGATTAAAATTAGGTGAAAAGTTTAGTCACACAAACTGAAGTACTGAGCCCTTTACCGTGGAAAGTTTCAGGGGGCGGCTGCTTGTGGTTCAGAAAGTTGGTCACAGGCAGGAGTCTAGAGCTACTCAGGAGGGCAGCCACCTTGGCCCCACCCCAGGCCCTGTTATTGCAGAGGGGCCACCTGGGGGCTGCTGGGCTGACTGTGAGCGTTCTCACCCACCCCTCGACCAGCGAGCAGCTTCGTCCCGTAGGCCCGGGTCGTCAGGAGCACCGAGGAGTCCCCCCGCAGTGGCCCTGGCAGGTCAGCCCGAGAGAGCAGGGCCGCCACGTCTGCGGGGGCAGCCTCATCAGCCTCCGTGGGTGCTGCCCGCCGCCCACTGCGTCTGCAGGTGAGTCCTGCTTCCCTCTCACTGGGGCTGCGTGATGCCTCCGCCCCTGTTACTCCGGGTTCTGTCCCTGGTCAGGGGACTAGATCCCACACGCTGCAGCTAGGACCCAGCGCAGCCACATAAAAATGAGTGTATATATAAAAAAAAATTCCTGCCTGTGTGTGCTTTTGCACACTGCTCTCCTCAGGGGACCCTGTCCTGACCCGTTTCAGGTCAGTGTCTTACCTGCCAGAGGGCTCAGCTCAGCTGTCCTCAAACACTGGGAAGGGGCCATCCGCCACCCCCCGCCCCGCAGCTGCACCTGGAGCCCCTGAGCTCCGGCCAGCCGCCTGCCTGCCTCCTGGCACAGAACCTGTCTGCCGCCCACTGCCAGCCTCAGCTTCTGCCATCTGGGCACCACTTGCCTCGCTGTCCGCCTGGCCTGGGAAGAGTGGGGTCCAGTCCTTTCTGGCCCTGGCAGCAAGGCCCCGCCTCATGTGGGGCTCTGCACAAGATGAATCATCTAACCTCACGGCTGGAGTGGACCCTGGAGTCTTTGTCTCCTCCCAGATGTGGCCAGCCCCGTGGGTCAGGGCTGAGCAGAGAGGGTCTGAATGAAGCCCCCAAGCACATGGCCCTCACCCCCAGAAGCCAGTTCTGATGGCGCCAGCGCCACCAGACTCTCCCTCCTCACGCCCCATCATGTGCCCCCACTTCCCGCACAGCTCTGTGAGCCTGGCCGTCCAGCTGGGAGCATCTGTCCTGCACACCAGCCCCCCAGGCTGTCTTCGTGGCTGTGCTCTGCGTCATCTGACACCCCTCCTTCAACGGGAATGTGCCTGCTGAAGCTGGCTCCGCTGTGCCCGTCTCCCAAACCGTCAGGCCCATCCCTCTGGCCTCGGCAGGCTCCTCCTTCCCACCGGGCACCCTCTGCTGGCTGACCGGCTGGGGGGACATCAGGCAGGATGGTGGGTGAGGAACCAGGGGCGGGGGTGGAAGGGGCGGCCCTGAGGTGGAGCAGGCCACGTGCAGGGTGACGGGTCACTCGTGGCCTCTCTGGGCATCCCTGTCCCTGAGCGCCTGGTCCTGCACACCACTCACCTCGCTGACCACTTGGGTCAGGTATCGGCCTCACCGTGCGGGGCGGGGCTCACCCCCGAGGGCAGGCATGGCTGTACTCCCCACCCACAGGCCCCTCCTCCCTCCCTGATGCCCAGCCTCCTGCAGTGGCCCTGCCAGAGCCCCATAGGCTTCAGGAGGTAGACGTGCACATTGTCAGCCTGCAGAGCTGCCGCAGGCTCTCCTGCTTGGAGCCCGTCACCAAGGAGATGCTGGGTGCTGGCCACTGCCAGGGCCAGAAGGGCTTCTGCAAGCTCAGACCCCCATTGGCACTCCTGCCCTGGTCCTTCACTGGGCCTGGGGAGCCACCGGACCCCTCCTGGCCTGTTTCCTGCTCAGCACAGTGAGGTGAGGAAGCAGAGCCCCGTTCATAGGGAGTCTGTGACATGCCTGCTCCGTGCTTAGCCAGGCTCCCCAGGTCCCCTTTTATCCTAAGTGACCCCGAGAGGCAGGCTGGGTCCTGGACTTGGGGCAGGGGAGAGACATCACCATCTTGCTCCACGAGGTGGAGGGCTTTGCCTCGCCCCCGACGTGGAACGGTGTCTGGTGCAGCTGGAGCTCGATGGATGCTTGTTACAAGAATGAGTCTGGAGTCAACCTGACAATAAACAGCCAGAGAACTCGAGCTCCAGCTGCCGCAGGGAGGTGAGCGGGTGCTGCAAAGACGCAGAGGGTCAGAATCCAGGCTCAGAGAGGCCATGTGACTTGTAAGGGAGGCAGCATGCATCAGGGGAAGCATCCAGGCTTGGAATAATAATAAAGTAACTGAATCTCAGTGATGCTGTAACCTAGCTGTGTGATCTTTAGGGAGTTTCTTAACCTCTCTGAGCCTCAGAGGCCTCAAAAAAAAAAAAAAGAAAAAAAAAAGAGGCAGATAGAGCTGATATGCAGGGCTGCCAAAAGGACAGATCAAGGATGAAGCTGCTGCATGGACACCTGGAGCCCCAAAGAGCTTGCTTGTGTGCCCCCGTCCCCTGCCCCGGCACCCAGCCCCTCTCGGTCCCTGTACTCCCTGAAGTCAGCCTCGGCCAGAGAGCCCCTGGACCTGTCTGCTCTTCTTGCTTCTACCAGGGTGACTCTGGAGGTCCCCTGGTCTGCACGCTCCAGGACCAGCGCTGGGCACAGGTGGCAGTGGTGAGCTTCAGTGGGGTCTGCGCTGAGCCCAGCCACCCGGGCGTGTGCGCCAATGTCTCTACCTGTCAGCCCTGGATCCGCGCCTCGGCCTCCTGCCGAGACACCTGCGCGGGGGCTGACCCCTCCCCGGGGCATGGCCTGCCCTTCTCCCATCATCTCCTCCGAGCTGCCCATTTCTGTGGGGCCCTTCCCTGCTCTGGCTCCCTGTCCCGCCTGTCCCCGCCTGTCCCGCTCTCCACCCTGACCCCCACGTGACCAGGATGGAAGACAGCCGGGGCATGCAGCCGGTTTGACTTGTTTAAAGCAAAGAGCTGGGTCAGGAGGGAAGCACAAAGTTGCTGGGCCCTGCGGGTGGCCTCGGGGGCCCTGGGGGCCTGGGGGACTGGGGGCGGCCAACACCCTGATGCTAACACCAAATGCTTGGTAGCCTGCTCCTCTGGCCTGTTCATTTGAACAGTCACGGCAGTGGGGGCTGCAGGACCACACGTCCTAAGCGGACATCCCCAGGGGGGCTCTGCGCCCCTGGTTTGGGGGTGTCTGAGGTGGGGGAGGTGGGGAAGGCTGTGGATAGTGTTTGGTCTCAGAGCAGTGGCCTGAGGCTCACCCTGGTCTGGGAAGGCTACATAACTGGCAGTGTCTCGTTTAAAAGGCAGGTAATGACTTTTTCATTCTTTTTGAGTCTCTCCATGAGTCAGGCCCTTCTCTGCACAGGGACACCCACAGAGTGAGCCCATCAACGGCTTGGCCCACCCAGGCTGCAGGGTGTGAGCAGTGATGTGACTCCAGGTCACCCGTGCCCTAGACCCCCGGTCCAAGTCTCACTGTCCAGCCAGGAGGAGGGAGCAGAGAGCCCAGCGGACCTACGTCCATGCCCCAGACCCTCCCGTCCTGGCCGTTGGCAAAGGAGGGGGTGGCCCTGAGTGGCTCCTGGCGCAGACTGGGTCCAGGGAGCCCAGCTGGGAAGGCGCTCCCAGCCCCTCCTCCTGCCTGCCCTCCAACCACGCCCTGGCTAGGAAGAGGGTCCGAGGGGACTTTCCTCTGTCCAGAGAGGGGGCGGAGCAGGCAGGGCCCCAGCTTCTGGGTGCAGACACGGCCGGAAGGGGCCTGGAGGGCGTCTTGTGGCCCTGGAGTTGCCTGGTGGAACCCTGCTTCCTGTCCGCGTCTCAGAGGCCGCCTGTGTGGAGGGCAGGCTCCGCTGCTGCTGCCTGTCCCAGCCTGGGAAGGCCTGTCTCCTCACTGGAGGGGTCCAGGGTTATTGCCGAAAGCCTGCCAGGACCCCATCCCCTAGCAAACCTAAAACCTGTGGCGGAGAGCCTGGATTCCCGCAGCTGCACAGCTGGCCTGCCCTTGGCGTCCCATCCCTGGAAAAAGGCCCTGAGAGCCCACATCTCTGCTGTCTGCCGTGTGGCCTGGGGAGCTCCCTCCTCCTGCAGGGAGGCAGGGAGGACCTGTCACCTCTCTTTGTCCCCATGTGGACACTGTCACGTGGCAGCAAGTGGCCGACTCAGCAGGGTTAGGTCAGACCCCAAGCGTCTTGGCTGCAAAGACTTTTTTCCCCAACTGGGCAGGGATTGGAGCCAGTGCCACCCCCTCCAGGAAGCCCTCCCTGGTTCCTGCAGGGCACACTTCTCTATCCTCTAGGACCCTAGTCTTTGGGGTTCCTCAGGAAGGTGTAGTTTTGAGGCCCAGACTGAGCCCCATGGAGACAGCTCAAGCCCTGTGACTGGTGTCTCTGTGCCCACCCGTCCCTGGGTCCCGTGGGCCCCACCACAGATCAGATTGGCACAACCCCAGCTACCCGGCCTGGGGAAGCCTCTTCCTAACTGTCCTCTGTCCGGCCAGGGCCTGATGACTTAGCTGATTAGGACCCTGGGAAGAGCCAGGACTTTCCTGCCCACCTTCTTGCCCCAGCCCCCTGTCCAGCTCCTAAGTGCAGGCTGTCGGTCCTCCGAGATGCTTGAGGTCAGCGGCCCCTTCTTAGGTGTTGGGGAGCTGAGACATGGACGTGCTACATTTATGATTAAAAATGATTTGAGACAAAGATGGAGAATGAGCAGCTTTGGCACCTCCCCCAGTGTGTGGCTTCAAGTCAGAATCAGAAGTTGGGAGTCTGGCTGCAGACCAGGGCCTGACCTCTGGGGCTCTGCAAGGTGGACCCCAGTGCCCCTCGGCCCCCAAGCCTTGGCGGAGCTGCAGGGCCCGAGGCTGGCAGGGCAGGAAAGGACTGGGAAATGCAAAGGCAGTCTTGTCTCCGTGGTTCTGTCTCCTCACCTGATGTGGAAATCAGTCCTAGAGGATTAATGTCAAAGTATGTCCGCATGTGTGAGTACACACACGTATGTGCGTGCGTGTATGTGTGTGCATGTGTGACAGTTCAAATCTTCAGTGTGTAAATACAAACACCTTCAACTTTACAAAGCCAACGAAAACAATTTTCAGCAACTGCAAAAGTGTTAATGCAGTCATTTCATCAAAAACCTCAAAATGACGGGAAGAACCTAAGGACTCCAAGCCTCCCTGCCAGGGAAACACAGAGCTGCCCTAAGGCAAAACCTGCACCCCAGCAATGAAATAAATGCGATCTACAAAATGAAGCAGTCAAAGAATGCTACTCCTTACAATGATTTAAAACACTGAGTATTGATTATGCCTTTACTCCCTCGACGTAGTATGCGTGCGTGCGTGCTAGGTGGCTCCAGTCGTGTCTGACCTTCTGTGACCCCACAGACTGCAGCCCACCAGGCTCCTCTGTCCATGGGATTCTCCAGGCAAGACTACTAGAGTAGGTTGCCATGCCCTCCTCCAGGGGATCTTCCCAACCCGGGGATGGGACCTGTGTCCCTTACGTTCTGCATCGGCAGGCAGATTCTTTACCACTAGCGCCACCTAAGCGCAGACCTGCCCTAAGGCAAACCCCCTTACATTGTGGGCAAGCCTCACAATGTAGTGTATGATACATTTTCTTTTATATCTTGTGTATCACATATATTATATTATGTATCTTGCATCATGTTTACATTATTACACTTCAATGACATGATAGGTTAGGTCTCAAGTTTGTTTCCAGGGTATGTCTCACATTGTGTCAAGATGTTGGATTCAAAGAAAACCAGAGCAACAAGGGAGCAGAGACCCCAGTACAGACTGGGCTCCAGTCTGAAGGAAGCAAGTGGGGATTGAGGGTCAGGGAGCAAGGGGTTGATGGATGGAGCATTTCTAAGCAGAGACAGCATGTCTGGGGGAATTCTGGTTAAACCAACCTAAAGAGGCTCCTGACACAGCCCAGGGAGATGAAACCTTGGGTGGGGAGTGAGGGTTCTGATCAGATATCAAGGGTGATCAGGTACTAAGGGCAGGGATCTTGCTGAATCAGCAAGGTTCCTGGTAAAGTAGGGTGTAACCAGGAAGGGCGCCGCTGGGCCAGGAGAAGGTTCAGGGGCTGCAGTGATGAGGGGAGCGCCGTGATGCCCACAGGTGGGAGGAGACAGGGGACCAGCCTTTCTGGAGATGATATAGTGTTGCCAAGGGGTTGTAGGGAATCTGCTCCAGACACAACAGCCAATGAGGAGACAGCGCTAGGATACTGACAGCAAGAGTAGCCTGTGCGTAAGCAGGAACACAGTCCCAGTGAAGACAGTTGGGAGGCAGGGGCCCAGGCGTGTCTCCGAGATGAACCGGGACAGTTGTGGGGGCGGTCCCCTGGGGGCTACCTGACAACAGCAGCGGACCCTCTGCCCCGCAAGACACATGTGCTCTATGGCATGAGCCAGGGAGCAGAGAAGAGGCCCTGGGCTCGAGGGGCAGGGCAGGGCCACCCCCACAGCCAGGTGGGTGCCCAGGGGTGGGGGACCCACAGAGATGGTGGCTGCACCCAGCCGGGCCCTGGGGCCCTCCCCTCCCACGGCGACATCGCAGCCAGAGACAGCAGGACCACGTCTGCTCTCCATGCTTTTTATGAGTGTCAGCAGCCCCTGTCAGCGCCCTGAGCTGAGTGGGGAGGGGGCTGGGGCAGGGGTTCAGGGCAGGGAGGGGTCAGCAGAGAGGGGTCAGCCAGGAGGGGGGTCATCGGGGGTGGGCATTGGGGCAGGGGGCCAGGGAAGGTGGGGGAAGGTCTCCTCCTCGGCCGGAAGCAGCGGTGTGGGGACAGAGGGGGCCAGCTCCTCCGCTGACCCAGGGGGCGGCCTGGGGACCAGGCTCAGGGCCCCTGGGGGACGTACTGGTGGATCCAGTCCAGGTAGGAGGTGACGCGGGTGTAGATGCCGGGCCGGTTGGGCTTCGCGCAACCATCGCCCCAGCTGACCACCCCCGCCTGCAGCCAGGTGCCATTCACCTTGCAGACCAGGGGCCCTCCAGAGTCGCCCTGCGGGGTGGGTTGGGGGAGTCAGTGCGGCTGCAAAGCTGGGCGGTGGGGGCTGGGGGCGGGCGCTGACCCACCTGGCAGGAGTCCCTCCCGCTGTCCCCAGCACACAGCATGTCCTCCCGCACGATGCGGACGTTGTCCCCCGTGGACAGGCCAGAGTGGTACTTCCTGTCACAGACACTGTTCTCCACGACGGGCACCTTCACCTGCTTCAGGGGGAATGGGGGCGGCAGGCGCCCTGGGGGGAGGGGGCAGAGGGAGGCAGCATCAGGGGGAAGCAGGCGGTGGGGACCCTGGTCCCCAGAGGAAACACCAGAGCCTGGAGCCTGGCCCCGCCCCATCCTGGGGGCCCCGACACTCACTTCCATTGTCCACGTTGCCCCAGCCCGTCACCCAGCACTGCGTCCCCGGGGGGAAGGTCTCCGACTCAGGGGGCAGGGTGACCGGCTGGACATGACAGGAGATGCTCACGGGCTCGTCCAGCTCCAGCAGGGCGATGTCCGCCCCGTTCTCAACGCTGTAGTAGTTGGGGTGGGGGATGATCCTGCTGATGGGCAGCAGCTGGTCCTGGTAATACAGGTGCTGCTCCCGCAGCTGCACCCTGAAGTATGAGGGGCCATGGACTTCCCTGGGGACAGAGATGGGCCCCTACTCAGAGCTGAGCCACCCTCGGGACACCCAGGAGCCTGGGTGGAGCCCCAGGCACACCCCGCCCGCAGACCCCCTGGAGACTCACGGTCCGACGCAGTGGGCTGCGGTCAGCACCCACTGGGGGTGGATCAGGGAGCCCCCACAGTGGTGCCTCCAGTACCGGTGGCTGACTCTCAGGCTCACCTGCCAGGGCCATCTGCTCCCAGGGGCCTCCTGCCCCCCGACGATGCCCGCACGCTGCAGGGCCTGGCCTGGGGCTGGAGCAGGAAGCCTTCAACCTTGGGCTCCTCTGAACCCACCACCCGCCCCTGGGCTTGTGGGGGTGGGGGAGGGCAGGAACCCCACGGCCTGGGGTCAGGACTCACCAGGGGCTGCGGAGACCAGACTCAGCAGGAGGGCGAGCGCCAGCAGATGGAGCATCTGGAAGGAGCAGGGAGGGGTCTTGGGGTGCGAGTCTGCAGGTGTGGGGTCTGGGGTCTGGGGTGTGGGGTCCGGTGGCATTTGGCCCTTGACCAGGGGGTCTGTCCATGCCGGGGTTCTGGGGCCTCAGTGCTCGGCCAGCCAGCTGCACAGTGACACCCGGTGTCAGGGTCCTGCTGGGGGGCTCACCTTGGCAGGTCCAGGCTGCTCTTGCCCAGCCTGCTCTCTCTGCCCCTTTATCCTCACAGACAACGACAGGGTCAGAGGAGGGGGCGGGTCCTCCAATCCAGGGGAGTGGGGGAGGAAGTGGATGACTCAGACCAGAGCGAGTCCATCTGGTCAGGAAGGGGCCCTGCTGCCCCCGTTCACACCAGCAGACCCGATTCCTCCATGTGGTCCCATATCCATCTCTGGCTGTTATCTGAGAACTTAACTCTACCATCAGGGGAGCCTTGTTATCTGGGGATCTGAGTGCCATCGCAGAGGGACAGGCCGAGGGATGTGACGGGGAGGGGACAGGAGAGGCCAGAGCCACCTTCCCTGGACGCTCCCCCACCAGGCCCAGCACCCCTGTCCCCCGCCTGCAGGCCGGGGTGAGCCCCATCCCTGTCCACCCACCCCACCTCCTCACTCTCCCCTGGGCCTGCTGGTCACCCGGTTCTGCAGCCCATCCGCCCTCCTCACCTCATGGCCTCCTGACCCCTGCCTCCCCTTCCCCACCATCCATGTGGCACCTCCTGTCCTGCCCCTACCCTGCTGGGACACCAGCCTGGCTCTGGGACCCTTCTGTTCCTGGCTGGCTCTCTTGCACGCCCTAGGGGTGTACTCAGCTGGATTTCTGGGGGTCGGCACCCCTGGAGACAGGCAGGAAGACAGGCTGCCCGTGCCCCATCTCAGGCATCCCTCCAGCCGACCCTGGTCACTTATTCTGTCAACAATTCATTCCAGGGCTTCCAGGTGCTGCATCCGGGTCCATGCAGCAGGTTAATGGAGAAGGAACTCTAGGAGCCCACGGTCAGGGGTAGGGGAGGGGGGGAAGCAGGGACAACAGTGACATGCTGGTGCCCAGGGCCTGCTAGGGGACCAGGCAAGGCTTAGGGAGCCCCGGAGAGCCTTACCTGCAAAGGAGGCTCTGATTGGCTTAGCCCTGGGAAGAGGGCCAATCAGCAGCTTAAGCATGTGCTTACTCTGATTGGCTAACATTGGACCAATACCTGGTCAGGCCTGGGATGTGGGCGAGGCTAGGTGATGGGAAGGTGTGGACAGACCTCACGTGAGTCCTCCCGAAGACCTTCTGAACTGAGTATCCTTAGTTCATAAAGACCACCTCCTCCTCTTGAAACTCAGCAATAAGTTTAAGCCCCTTGTACAAAATCAGTAATAACCAAATAAATAAATAATTCAATGAAGAAATGTTTAATTTTTAACCTAAAGAGATTCTACCTAGTTAATAACGAAAATCGGAGAAGGCAATGGCACCCCACTCCAGTACTCTTGCCTGGAGAATCCCATGGACGGAGGAGCCTGGTAGGCTGCAGTCCATGGGGTGGCGAAGAGTCGGACACGACTGAGTGACTTCACTTTCACTTTTCACTTTCATGCATTGGAGAAGGAAATGGCAACCCACTCCAGTGTTCTTGCCTGGAGAATCCCAGGGACGGGAAAGCCTGGTGGGCTGCCGTCTCTGGGGTCGCACAGAGTCGGACACAACTAAAGTGACTTAGCAACAGCAGCAGCAGCAATAACGAAAATGCGATATAAATTGGGCGATCATGTTGGGGGTCAAGTTTGCAAGGTTCTGAGATACACTTCCCGGTGTTGCAAGGATGCATCCCATGTGTCCCACCGGCTGGAGAAGCGATGCTGTTGGCCGATGGCATCCTGTCCTCAAGAGCCCTAAACCAGTGGCCTCTTGAGCTTCCTGTGGATTTCTAACTGCGGAATGAATAAGTGATGACTGAAGCTGGTCAGTGCATTCAGCCCCTAGGGTAGCCCCAGGGGAAGTCTCTGTCTGAGGCTGTGGTCTTTGGGGCCAGGGATGGGGGTCCTGCCTCCCCAGGCATCGCAAGCCACTGGCCTGAGGTGGGACCTGAAGTGAGAAAGGACAGGAGGAGGCAGGCTCCAGGGAGGAGCCTGGGGGATGCCCTGAGAGCCTCAGTCTGCTAAGGACAGGGTGATGCAGAGAAAGTGGGGCTGGGCCACCCCGGGTGAGAGGCCTGTTGCCCCGGGGATGATGGACCTGGGGGCAGGTCTCCCCGGGGGTGGTCCTTGGGAGTGACAGGGCAGTGTGGAGGAGATCGGAGTTGTGGAGTGTGTGTCAGGAGGGACCAGCTGACCAGCCATCCCTGACCTGCCTACCAGTTCGCGGTCTCAGAGTGGAGGTCTGACTGCAGCTGTGGCTCTGGGCTGGGACCTCTGAGGAGGGCGTGGGGAGCACAGCTGGACCTGGAGCACTGGGGTCTACGGACTCTCCTGCCTGTGACCATGGCCTCAGTTCCCACAAGGAGGAAACGCTGAGGTGGACTGGACCCAGTGCTTCTTGCCCCAGGCCCAGCCTATGGCCTGTGCTCTCCCTGCCAGGGAGGGGTCATGGGTCGAGGGTCAGAGAGCAGGAAGCCTGGAGAGCCCGTGATGTGGGCCAGTCAGGACAGCCACAGCCCTCACCCAGCTCACCTGCTGTAAGGTACTGGCTGACCAGAGGTCCACTAGGTTGTCCTGTGGGCAGAATGGGGTGAGGACCAGGAGGCCAGAGAGCCGAGGAGTCCCTGTCCTCCACTTCCCAAGCCTGGGCTCACCTGCCCGACCTTCCTGGGGGTCCAGGGGACGCAGCATGTCCAGCCGGCCTATAGGGGCTGCCCTCTGGGTCAGGTCATCCTGGCTGGTGGTCTGCAGGGCAGCGGGGGAGGCTCGGGTTGGGGGGAGCTCTACAGGGAAAAGGTGGCAGCAGCCCTGAGCTGCTGAGTCACCCACACACGGGATGCCAGGCACCCACAGTGGCCGCGAGAGGGTGTTACCAGTGCAGGGTGATGTCCAGAGTGTTAGGACAGTAGCCTGGAAAGAGACTCAGAAACACAGTCCCCTGTTTTCAGGAGACAGAGATGGGGACCTTCCTAGCACATGTTTGGAACAACTGTGTCATCTGTGTGGGAAGAGAGGTGAGCCTTGGTGCTCGCCTTGTAACACACACAGAGAAACTGTTCACAGTGGCCACTAGGCCTCAGTGTAGACAATAAAACTGTAAAACACGGGAAACTATAGCAGGAAACCCTGACCTGGAGGAAGGCGAGGAGACTCGGAAACCACCAAGAGAAACAGAAGAGCTGGTGAGTTTCTGAGTCAAAAGAAACTGGACCTCGCCAAATTGAAAACTTACGCTCTGAGAGACACCGTTAAGAAAGTGAAAGTGTAACCCACCTACTGAGAAGGATATCTGTGAGGCAAGGGCCAGGTAAAGCAGGGAGAGGAGGAGGCTTACAACCCCTCAGACGACACCCCACTGATTTAAAGGGGCAACAGCTTGTGTAGATGCTTCCTCAAAGGTGAAGCACCTTCTTCCTCATCAGGAAAGTGCAGAGAGGAGATGCCGCCACTCACCCTCTGAAACGCAGGGACACCCCGGGCTCTGCCCACTGCCTCCCCGTGTCCCTTCCTCTGAGCTGGGCAGTTGGGTGGGCGCTCACTCGAGAGGGGATCAGTGTTGCAGAAAAGAGAGGAGGGTGCCAGCGGAGCAAAAGGGCTTGTGTTCAGGCAAGGCTAATGGAGATGGGAGGGTGATGGACACGTGGGCATTGGCCAAATAAGTCGATGGATTAGGGGCAGAACCGGGTTTTACCCACCGGAGAAGGCAGGAGATAGGAGATGGGGCTGCAGTAAACCCCGAGGTGTGGAGCTGGGATTGGGGAAAGCTGGTGGCTTCAGTGTAGACACTGAACCATACAGTTCAGTAAATACAGGGGGTGTGAGCCCGTGTGTGTGCTCATGCATCAGCCCCTGTGTGCATGTGTGTGATCCCTTGCGCACGTGTGTACATGTCTGTGTTCACATGCCAGTCCGTGTGTGCATGTGTGTGCCTGTGTGTGCTCATGTGTGAGACCCTGTGCAGTTCCCTAGCTGTGTCCCTGGGAGCACCCAGGAGCCTCACTGTCACTGTCCCTGGAGTTCACGGGTGCGTCGACACCGCTTTGGAAAGTTTTCTGTAAATCTAAACCTGTTCTAAAAAATTACATTAAAAAAAAGAAATACAGAATAGCGTTTGAGGCTCAGCTCAGCCCTGTGACTGGTGTCTCTGTGCCCACCCGTCCCTGGGTCCCGTGGGCCCCACCGCAGATCAGATGGGCACAGCCCCAGCTGCCCAGCCTGGGGCAGCCCCTTCCTAACCGTCCTCTGCCTGGCCTGGGCCTGATGACTGAGCTGATTAGGCCCCTGGGAGGGGCTGGTATCTTCCTGCCCCTCCTTCTTGCCCCAGCCCCCTGCCCAGCTCCTAAGCACAGGCTGCGGGTCCTCCGGAAAGCTCGAGATCAGCGGCCCCTTCTTAGGTGTCGGGGAGCTGAGGCATGGGGTTGGGTGGGGAGCTGCTTGATGATCCACGGCGGTGGGGGACAGAGGCAGTGGGGGGCAGACTTGTCTCCTCCCCGCCAATCCTGGGCTCAGAGCCCTGGCCCAACAGTGTGCACTCCGCGTTTGATCAGCTGACAAATCAGGACGATAGAGGCTCTACCTACGCTCTGAGCCCACGGGGACTATACACCTAGGAAGGTGGCCTTCGGGGAGGCACCGGGGTGGTGAGAACTGGAGCCCAGGCCACCCCTCCCAGGGCCCAGGAGGCCTGGTGTGGGGGCAGGAGAATCAATGACCAGGGTCTGCTGGAGGGACGCCTGAGATGGGGCCTGGGCAGCCCCTGCCTGTTTTGAGGGGTGCTCACCTGAGAAATCCAGCTGAGTACACCCCTAAGGCGTGCAAGAAAGCCAGTCAGGGACAGGAGGGCCCCAGAGCCAGGCTGGTGTCCCAGCAGGACAGGAGGTGCCACATGGATGGTAGGGAAGGGGAGGCAGGGGTCAGGAGGCCATGAGGTGAGGAGGGCGTATGGGCTGCAGAACCGGGTGACCAGCAGGCCCAAGGGAGAGTGAGGAGGTGGGGTGGGTGGACAGGGATGGGGCTCACCCCGGCCTGCAGGCGGGGGACAGGGGTGCTGGGCCTGGTGGGGGAGCGTCCAGGGAAGGTGGCTCTGGCCTCTCCTGTCCCCTCCCCGTCACATCCCTCGGCCTGTCCCTCTGCGATGGCACTCAGATCCCCAGATAACAAGGCTCCCCTGATGGTAGAGTTAAGTTCTCAGATAACAGCCAGAGATGGATATGGGACCACATGGAGGAATCGGGTCTGCTGGTGTGAACGGGGGCGGCAGGGCCCCTTCCTGACCAGATGGACTCGCTCTGGTCTGAGTCATCCACTTCCTCCCCCACTCCCCTGGATTGGAGGACCCGCCCCCTCCTCTGATCCTGTCGTTGTCTGTGAGGATAAAGGGGCAGAGAGAGCAGGCTGGGCAAGAGCAGCCTGGACCTGCCAAGGTGAGCCCCCCAGCAGGACCCTGACACCGGGTGTCACTGTGCAGCTGGCTGGCCGAGCACTGAGGCCCCAGAACCCCGGCATGGACAGACCCCCTGGTCAAGGGCCAAATGCCACCGGACCCCACACCCCAGACCCCACACCCTACACCTCACACCCTTAGACCCCAGACCCCACCCCACACCCCCAGACCCCACACCCCCAGACCCCAGATCCAGACCCAGACCCCACACCCATTTCCCCAGACAACACACCCTCAGACCCCTGCACCCTCAGATTCCATACCTCCAGAGCCCTCACCACAGACGCCACACCCCCAGACCACACACCCCCAGACCACACACCCCCAGACCACACACCCCCAGAATCTACCCCCAGACCCCTCCCTGCTCCTTCCAGATGCTCCATCTGCTGGCGCTCGCCCTCCTGCTGAGCCTGGTCTCCGCAGCCCCTGGTGAGTCCTGACCCCAGGCCGTGGGGTTTCTGCCCTCCCCCACCCCCACAAGCCCAGGGGCGGGTGGTGGGTTCAGAGGAGCCCAAGGTTGAAGGCTTCCTGCTCCAGCCCCAGGCCAGGCCCTGCAGCGTGCGGGCATCGTCGGGGGGCAGGAGGCCCCTGGGAGCAGATGGCCCTGGCAGGTGAGCCTGAGAGTCAGCCGTCGGTACTGGAGGCACCACTGTGGGGGCTCCCTGATCCACCCCCAGTGGGTGCTGACCGCAGCCCACTGCGTCGGACCGTGAGTCTCCAGGGGGTCTGCGGGCGGGGTGCGCCTGGGGCTCCACCCAGGCTCCTGGGTGTCCCGAGGGTGGCTCAGCTCTGAGTAGGGGCCCGTCTCTGTCCCCAGGGAAGTCCATGGCCCCTCATACTTCAGGGTGCAGCTGCGGGAGCAGCACCTGTATTACCAGGACCAGCTGCTGCCCATCAGCAGGATCATCCCCCACCCCAACTACTACAGCGTTGAGAACGGGGCGGACATCGCCCTGCTGGAGCTGGATGAGCTTGTGAATATCTCCTGGCACGTCCAGCCGGTCACCCTGCCCCCTGAGTCGGAAACCTTCCCCCCGGGGACGCAGTGCTGGGTGACGGGCTGGGGCAACGTGGACAATAGAAGTGAGTGTCGGGGCCCCCAGGATGGGGCGGGGCCAGGCTCCAGGCTCTGGTGTTTCCTCTGGGGACCAGGGTCCCCACCGCCTGCTTCCCCCTGATGCTGCCTCCCTCTGCCCCCTCCCCCCAGGGCGCCTGCCGCCCCCATTCCCCCTGAAGCAGGTGAAGGTGCCCGTCGTGGAGAACAGTGTCTGTGACAGGAAGTACCACTCTGGCCTGTCCACGGGGGACAACGTCCGCATCGTGCGGGAGGACATGCTGTGTGCTGGGGACAGCGGGAGGGACTCCTGCCAGGTGGGTCAGCGCCCGCCCCCAGCCCCCACCGCCCAGCTTTGCAGCCGCACTGACTCCCCCAACCCACCCCGCAGGGCGACTCTGGAGGGCCCCTGGTCTGCAAGGTGAATGGCACCTGGCTGCAGGCGGGGGTGGTCAGCTGGGGCGATGGTTGCGCGAAGCCCAACCGGCCCGGCATCTACACCCGCGTCACCTCCTACCTGGACTGGATCCACCAGTACGTCCCCCAGGGGCCCTGAGCCTGGTCCCCAGGCCGCCCCCTGGGTCAGCGGAGGAGCTGGCCCCCTCTGTCCCCACACCGCTGCTTCCGGCCGAGGAGGAGACCTTCCCCCACCTTCCCTGGCCCCCTGTCCCAATGCCCACCCCTGATGACCCCACTCCTGGCTGACCCCTCTCCCCGCTCAGCTCAGGGCGCCGGCAGGGGCTGCTGACACTCATTAAAGAGCATGGAGAGCAGACGTGGTCCTGCCTGTCTCTGGTTACGGTGTCGCCGAAGGAGGGGAGGGCCTCAGGGCCCAGCTGGGTGCAGCCACCATCTCTGTGGGTTCCCCCACCCCTGGGCACCCACCTGGCTGTGGGGGTGGCCCTGCCCTGCCCCTCGAGCCCAGGGCCACTCTCTGCACACTGGCTTGTGTTTTTGGTGAGGTAAAAAGTACCTTTCACAACAGGTAAAGCAACACAGTCATTGAGATGATTCTCGGGGCCCCAGGTACCCAGCAATGAGTCAAGAATCAGATTATCATCCCCTATAGCCTGTCCCCGCCCCAAGGCCCTGTCCTAACAATCCAGACTACCCAGCCCAGCAGGCAGCCCCTAGGAGGCCTGCCCAGTGACCCCAGACTCTCGCCAGAGGATGCAGACTCCCTGGCACGCTGGTCCCCACCCCACTCCGTCCCCCAGAGTGACCTGGAGAACCTCTGTTCCCCAGGGGCCAATACATCACCCAGGTGAGCTGGGTGAGGACTGTGGTCCACGTCCCTGCTTCTGCACACAGCCTGGTCAACTGTCCCGCCCTCCTGTCCTCTAACCCTTGACCCACGACCCGTCCTTGGCACAGAGAGTGGGGGCCACTGCCTGGGCCTGGGGCAAGAACTACTGTAGCAGCCCTGGGTCCGACCCAGCTCAGCGTCTTCTCCTTGTGGGAACTGAGGCCAACATCATAGGCAGGAAGATCACAGACCCTAGCACCCCGGGTCCACCTCTGCCCAACTTGGGGGGCTGCTTGCTCTCTGGAGTCCTGCAGTTCTTCAAATCTCCACCAGAAGGAGACCCTACCGCATCTGGGCTGGGCAGGGCCAGGCAGGTGGGGAAGCGGGGGAGGGGCCGGCTGCAGCCCAGGGCCCCCATACTGGAGACTCGCTGCCCACCTGGGTCGGAGCAAATAGGTCCCGGCCTCAGCCAGGTAAGTCCCAGATGCCACCTCCCACCACCTGGACCAGCCTGGAGGCAGCCACTGTCCTGCTGCCATGGGCATCTGCTTTGCTGAGTGGAAGGCAGTGCCTGAATGCTATCAGGGAGCCAACCCTGGACGGGGTACAGCCCCACACCATGGCCACAGCCACAGCCCACCATGGAGGACCACAGGTTCTAAGCTGACCTGGCCCCCCTCTGTTCCTGCTCTCAGGGGGAAGGGATTGTGGGGGGAGAGGGTCTCTGCACTGGGGCTGCAGCTGAGGCCAGCAAGACATGGGGCAGGTCTGGGGTCAGAGCCTTCAGGCAGGGACACAGGTAGAGAGACAGCAGGCGGGGGTCAGTGCCCTCCACAGCCCCAAGCGACTGCCCAGCTAGGAAGCTGTCTCACAGGGGCCCACGCCCCTGCTTCCACCCCTGCCGGGAGCCCTTGCAAAATCTTCCCGGTCGGATCAGACTCCAGCCATATGGTTCTGGCTGCCAAGGTGAGCTTGGCTTTTTCCCAGCAGAACTTTCTATCTGAGATCTGCCGGGGAGTGTGGTGAGGGTGGGGTGGGGAACTGGGGAGTGGTGAGGACCTACAGGGGCAGGGGGGCTTTGTGGAGCCCTGTGGCCCTGGTGGTAGCATCACCCACGTCTGCCCTTGCTAAGGCCACAGGCTGGCCACCCTCCCATGGCGGAGGGGCGTACCAATTCTGGCAGTGGAAATCCAACGTGTTTCTTAAATAAGTTAATATTTATTCTGCTCTGCTTTGCAACCCCCCTCCCCTCCCCTTGACTTGAGAAGCCGAGTTTTCCACATCGGATTATTGCAAACGTTTAACCTGAATTTATAAAAGAAAGTGAAACGATGGGGCCATCAGCTCAAAGTCTTGAACCAGGCCCCACGGGCAGTGGGGGGCTTATTGCACGGTCCCCACTCCCTGGCGACCGGTCATTTCCCAGGGACCAGAGTCAAGGTGCTCTCTGGAATCCTGAGGGGTTGGAACGGCAGGGAGTGGGTGTGGAGGGGAGATGAGACAGCGATGAGTGGTGGAGACATGGATGAGAACTCGAGACTGTGAATGACGGAAAGCGTGGCCACGGCGGCCTTTGGCAGGAAGCCGCCACCAGAGGGCGCGAGCGGCCCCAAGCGTGTTCCCTATAGAAAGAAGAGGACGTGAGGATGGGGCTCTGCTGGGTGGCCTCTGCCTTCCTCCTCCTGGCCCGTGTCCCTGGGACTCCTGGGCGGGCCGCCAACACGGCCTGGGACCACCTCGGCACACTGGGAAACCCCAAACCTGAATTGACAGGACGGAGGCCTCTGGCTGTGGCCTCCGCTGCTCCACGTGCCCAGAATGGCATGGGCCTCCCCTTCCCTGCACTGACATCCTTCTGGCTCCTCTGCCCTCGGGGGGCCCAAGCCAGGATCCACACACAGCTCTGTCCTGGCCGCCACCCTGCTGGGCGCACCTCAACCCCCGTGCCAAAGCCTGTGGGCACTGCACCCAAGCTACACGGGCTCATCCACGTCGTCACCCGGGACTGGCACAGCCGGTGGGGACGCTCTCTTCGGTGGGCTCTCCGGGACAGTGAGGTGCACCCCCCGCCCCTCCTCTAGGGGGTCTCCTGAGGGCACTGTGCACTCCATCTCCCGGGGTTCTGGAGGGGCCGCGGTGCCTGAGGAGGAGGGTCTGGGTTCTGGGGTGGCCCCATGGCCCGCATCTGTGAACAGGTCCCCACTGGGGCTCCCCACGTCCAGTGGCTCAAAGGTGAAGTTCGGGACAGTCAGGTGTTCTGTACGGCAGGGGCCCTGGCCCCGCCGCTCCCCCTTGGCAGCAGCGTCCAGCCCTGTGCTGTCTGTGGGCTCCAGGGGGTCCCTATGGGGCACAGCCTCGCAGGATGGGGTTCGCCGCCGCAGGGTGGTGCTGCCGCCTTCTGCCGCAGGGGCCCTGGCCGCACCCTCGTCCTCAGCGGGGGGCTCTATGGAAATGCAGGGGGGGCTCATCTTTTTCTTCCTGCGCGCCCCCAGGGCCAGCTCGGCCTCCAGGACCCGGGGCTTCGCCTCCCCGGCCTCTGGACGGCTGTCCCCAACTCCCGGCTCCCCCAAGGGCCGCCTCTGCTCATCCACCCGGCCCGGCTGGTCCAGGAAGCCCCGGGCGTCCACGCTGTAGAGCCTGTGCAGGTCTGGCTCGCCGCCCACGATCCCACAGGCAGTGGGCGAGGCCAAAGGGCTACGGGCAGAGCTGGTGATGTGGCTGACCTCCTCGTCAGCTGGGTCTGGGGCTTCGGACTCCTCCCCGCCTGGGGCAGGAGGCCGGCTGGAGATGCAGTGCTGTCCAGAAGTGTGCTTGCGGGTGCAGATGCTGGAGGGTCGCGGGGACCGGGATGGGGACCGCAAGGAGGGCCCCAGGGATGCCTGTCTTACGGGGGTCTTCCCGCCAGGCTCTCCCCAGAATGGGCTGCTGTCCTCAGTGCCATCGACATGCCCTTCCAGGGACTCCGTGTGGACGGCCTCCTGCAAAGGCAGGAAGTCAGGTGAGACCAGCCAGAGGGACCCCCTCCCCACTCCAGGCCAGGTGACCTTGTGACCCCCCAAGGCTATGGGCCAGGGTGAGACGAGGCTGCAAGATGCTGGTGTGGATGCACTTGCCCCGCAACTGGAGCAGAGGAGCCCTCACCAATTCTGGTTGTGTGGGGAGGACTGGAGGCCAAGCTCCTGTGGGCAGAGCCTTCCCAGGGCCCTGGAAACCCTGAGGGGCACAGACCCCGGCTGCAGCCGCTGCTGGACTGCGGTACTAGATCAGCTTGGTTCCCCAAGCAGGGAGGGGGAAGGGAGGGGGACCAAAGGCTCAGGCAGGAGAGGATCTCTGGCTGCAGCCAGGCTCGTGGGCACGGTTTCTGGGGAGGGGGGTTCTGGGGGGCTTAGGCTGCTGTTTCGGAGAAGATAATGGCACCCCACTCCAGTACTCTTGCCTGGAAAATCCCATGGAGCCTGATGGGCTGCAGTCCATGGGGTCGCTAAAAGTCAGACACGACTGAGCGACTTCACTTTCACTTTTCACTTTCATGCACTGGAGAAGAAAATGGCAACCCACTCCGGTGTTCTTGCCTGGAGAATCCCATGAATGGGGGAGCCTGGTGGGCTGCCGTCTATGGGGTCGCACAGAGTCGGACACGACTGAAGTGACTTAGCAGCAGGCTGCTGTTTAAGGGGCCATGGGTCCCCGTGGGCGGGTGTGGTCATTACACACTCCAAGGGCCCAGCGCCCACGTCTCTCACGCTTCAAATGGGGAGGGAATCCCAGAGACCCCAGGGCTCGGCTGAGGACCCGAAAGCGCCTCCTACCTGTCTGCAGAGAAGTCGGCCGACATTAGGCGACCGGGCTGCACCCCGTGGGGGCAGGGCACGGAGGGTGTCGCCGCCCCTGGACGGGGAAGACACGGCGGACGGAACCTGGAGGGAGGCGCAGGACTCCACAGGCGGCGAGTGGGCAGCGGTGACCTGGCCTGCGGCAGGAAAACGCCAGAAATGTGTATCCACCCCCAGCGGGCCCTGCCCGACAACACACGCCCCTCTGACCCCTGCCCCGACTGCCCTTCTGACCCCCGCCCGCCCTGCCCCATCGCCCCTCTGGCCCCGCCCCGGCCCCTCTGCCCCACCTGACTCCGCCCCCATCGCCCCCTGGCTCCGCCCTGGCCCCTGCCCTCACCCATCCCCCCCTTTGGCTCCGCCCCGGCCCCCGCCACCCCGCGGCGGCCCCGCCCGCCCAGGGCCAGGGTGCATCCGCCAGAGGCTGTACCAGCGGCCGCGCCCGCGTAGGTCTCCATCTCCACCTCCTGTAGCGGGTGGGGGTGAGCGGCTGCCGCAGGCGCCACGGGCCGGAACATGTAGCTGTCGTTGGGCAGGGATAGCATCCTGGACACCGACACCTTGCGCACGACCAGCACGTTGGGGGAGTCCGGCGAGGCGCCGGGGCTCTGAGGGGCCGCCGGCCTGGGACGGGCGGGGGACCCCTGCGCCATTTCCATCTCAAGCTCTGCGTCCAGCTCGGCGTCCTCGCGGGCCTCCTTGTTGCTCTCCTCCAGGTGCTTCATGAGCACGGCCACCACCACGTTGACAAGCACGAACTGGGCCACCAGCACGAAGGTGACGAAGTAGATGGGCGAGATGGCCGGCAGGTAGGTGAGGCAGTGCTTGTCCTCGCGGGCGCACTCGCGCAGCGTGTCCTGCGGGCAGAGGGCGGCGGGCAGGCTCCCACCTCCGCCGGCAGCCCCCTACTCTGGGGGCTCCCATCGCCCCGCCCACTGCGCCAGCCTGTACCTTCATGATCCCGTTCCAGTTGTCCCCGGTGGACACGCGGAACAGCGTGAGGAAGGCCATGCCGAAGTTAGAGAAGGTGGCGTGTCTGCTCAGGCCCTCGCAGGGGTTGTCCTCACTGCATTCTGCCGGGAGCGACCGGGTCAGCCCGCCCCACGGGGCCAGGGCACACACGGGCCTGCCCTCGCCCAGGAGAAAGCCATGCTCCTCGGGGTGCAGGGTGGTGGCCCAGCAAGTCCCCTGCTCTGCGGAATGACCGGGAGGCCCTGGCACTGGAGAGCCCCAGATGCTGGGTCAGGCCTGGGAGTCGCCAGGTCCAGGGTCGGGGCACCAACTTCGGGGTCCGGGCAGACCCTCAAAGGTGACAGCCACCTCAACCCCCTCCCACACAGGCCCACTGGTGGCTCCTGGAACCCATTAAGTGTTCGTTCAGTGACACCCAGTGGGAGGGGGCACCCATAGGACCTGGGCCGCCACGAAAGGTCCCCACAGGCCCCTACCTAGACTGGACAGAGCCGCACGTGCGGGAGGTCTGAGGAGACCCTGGGTGATAGGAAGGGCTGGCTACAGCACAACCCTGGGGCCGGTAGACTTGGGGCCACACCTGTGTGTGTGTGCGTGCACTCACACTGACGTGCGGCTCCGTCGGCCTGGCCTGGGTGTTAACACGTGTGCGGGTCTGCACAGCGCGTCTACATGCGCCACGTCCACAGTTACCTCACAGTGAAGGGCCGCGGGGCAGGGGCCGGGCTGGAGGCTGGGCCAGCAGCCTGAACGCATGCGCATGCGTGAAGCTGCGCCTCCTCGGGGAGTCTGGGGAGTGGAACGCCGCGTTGCCGCACTCACCTAGCCTCCCGAACAGCTCCACTCCCAGGGCAGCATAGATAAAAAACAGGAGCATGAAAAGCAGGCCGAGGTTCCCTACCTACACAGGAGAGAAGCGGAGCGAGGTCAGGGGGCTCAGCCCGCCCCGTCCCCCACCCGCGACCTGCCCAGCAGTTCCCAGGCCTGCCTTGAGCCCTGTTCTTGCTCCAGGCCTCCTGGCCTCGAGGCTCCTGTGGCCCCAGGGCTGCCTGGTGCCCAGGGCCCCTCCTTGGCTCTCACTCCTGCCCTGCACTCCAGGGGGCTGCATCCAGTTCCTCTGCTCCTGAGACCTCCCAGCGGCTTGGGTGGACTCCAGCCTCAGGGTCCCCACGGCGAGGTGAAGGAGGAAGCTCTGCAGGCTGCCAGGTCTTGCCCAACCCCTGCCCGCGGCTCTTCCATGAACTTGCCGCCCTTCCTCCACACCTTCCTGACTCTGATGTGGCTGGTCCCTCTCTTCACCAGCCCCCAGAGACATTGCACCGGGGGTGGCCGGGGCCTGGGCTTCCCTCCCACCGCCCCATCCAGCCGCTCCCAGACAGGGGGTGGCTACACTGGAGCACTAAGGGCATAACTCGGGGCTGAGGAAGGCTGCTGGGGACCAGTGGAGGCCAGCTGAAGATGCAGGGTGTGGACGGCTGGGGAGGCAGCCGGATGGATAGATATATGCTGGGCCGATGGACAGTGGCCAGGAGGGCTGGATGATGGACAGCTGGGCATCTGGTAGATGGGGGACAGACAACTGTCTGAATGGATGGATAGAAGCCTGGGTGGCTGGATGGCTTGTTAAGAGGGCTGGAGTCACGGTCAGATGGACACATGGATGCCCGGGTGGACTGGCTCAGGGGCTGAATACTACACAGATGGGGTAATGAGACTTTCAACTCAAGAAGCCATACAGGGTCAGGGTTGGGGCTGTGGACACAGGATGTGAGGACAGGGCCTGAGCTGGCTTCAGGAGAGACAGGCCTCTGGCCAACACCCGAGCCCCGGGTGTGGGCCTCCAAACTCGATAAGCCCGCTGCACCCACGGGCTCTGCCCTCTGCCCAAAGCCCACTGAGCGCAGAACTGCACCGGGCAGTGGGCCCTGGTGTTCCCCAGAGAGACTAGAGTGAGGCCAGAAAGCAGGTGGGCCGCCCCCTCACAGCACAGCTCAGCAGCCCATTACTCCCTGTAGGTGGCGGGGAGGGGCTTGAATAATTGCGTTTGTCTAGAGACTAGAAAGACCACGTGAACGAATGATGCCTGACCAGTGAGCCAGGCCCTCCTGCAGTCTTGTCCTCTTGGGGGCATCTGTGATGCCCACCCTGGGAGCAGGGGAGCCAGACCCAGGCCAGGCCCCTGAGCGGCCGACGTACCTGGGGCAGCGCCTGGACCACCGTGTCCAGCAGGGCCCGCATGCCCGTGGCCATCTTGAGCAGCTTCAGGACTAGGACGGGGAGCCGAGCATTAGTGGGGGGTGGGGCTGGTCTGACCCGAACTACGCATACCCCCACCCCCCGGTCCCCAGGCGGTCCACTGGGGCAGGTGAGGCAGGAGGTGGGGGGCGGGCCCTTGAACAGCGCGAGGCTCAGGTGGGTGGTGGCCTACCGCGGGCGATACGGAGGACACGCATGATTCGGATGATGGTGGGGTTGATGGGCAGTGCTGCGTTCATCTCGATCTCCTCCAACGTGATGCCCATGATGGACAGCAGAACGATGGCCAGGTCCAGCTGGTTCCACCTGGGCGGGCGGGCAGGCATGGCTCAGCGCCAGCCAGTGCCTCCCCCCAGCACCCCGGCCCTTCGGAGCACCTGCAGTCCCTTCCCTGTCCCCTGGGAACGTCCTGGTATCGCCAGGGGCACCCCTGCTCAGCACCGTTGCCTCTGCAGGCTCCGGCCACGGTGCCCATCTGCCCCGCCCTACACACCTGTCCTTGAAGAACCTCCGGAACCCAAAGGCCACCAGCTTCAGCACGGCCTCGACGACAAAGACGATGGTGAACACGTAATTGCAGTACTTGAGGGCCTCGTCCAGAGCCTGGGGGCGAGCACCAGGCTCCTGAACATCAGGGCCCCTGCAACGCTGCCCACCCTGCCCCACCTCTCTGCTCTGCGGACCGACCGGGGCACCCCAGGCCCGCCCACGGACAGGCCTCAGCTATTACTGGATGGAGGTCTATGCTGGCTTAGGGAGGCCTGCCTGGCCTGACCCTCACAGGATTCTCAGCACGACCCTCAGTTGGGGGAACCTGCTGCTGGGAACCCAGACTCCCAGCCCTGGCTGGACCAGTCCCACCCACAGCCCAGGGCAGAAGCCAGCCCGCCAGACGGGCTCAGCTTCAGCTACAGAATCAGAGACTCTCAGCTGTTCTGGGAGGAGGGGGCGTCCCGTCTTTGATGAAATAATGGAGATGGAATCTGAGAGCATCACCCTCTCAGTCTGACCTTTCTGGACTTGGGGACATCCCCTAGCCAGTGTTTTTGGATGGAACCTGTCACGGGGTCAAGGATGCCCTTGGGACAGGTGGCCCAGGGAGTGTCCACTGGCTTTAAAGGAAGGAGGGCCCTTTGTTCAAGCCACACCTCCATGTATCCCACAAGCCCCTACGAGGGCTCAGGCAAGGTTGCAGACCTGGGGCCTCCAGCTCTCAGGGTAGCACCACCCGGCTGGCAACAGACCCCACCCTTGGTGACCAACACCCCCCCACCCCTGCCCCCAGTGTTCAGGCCTGGAGGCAGGAGGGCCGGTGTGTCAAGGCAGCGAGCCCCACCTTGGGCTGGTTGTAGTGCTCCATGGACATGGTGATGACGTTGACGCCAATGATGAAGGTGATGAAGAGGTCCAGGTAGTGGCTGGTGCACAGAGTGTGGATGGAGCGGCGGGTGGGCGAGTAGTCCGCATAGTAGGGCCGTCGCTGGGCCTCTGCAGGGAGAGCACAGTGGTGAGCAGGCAGGTGGGGCGGCATGAGAGGGCTGCCTCCCAGGTGCTGGGGAGTCAGGGGGCTGGGGGAGGGGCCAGGCTCGCGCATGGGCCTCGAGGCAGGTCACCCACTGACCTCCTCCTCCAAGAGGGCCTCAGCCTCAGAGCAGATCCCTGGAGTGGGCATAGAAGCTGAGACTCCACCTGGGCCCTGCCCTGGAGCCCTGTCTGGAACCCCCACCCTGCCAGAAGGTCTCAAGCCAGGGCCTGTGTCGTCTACTCTCCTGGACTGGCATCAGGGTTCAGAGATACCTCAGCGATGAAGGGAGTGGCAAATGGGAGCTTTTGGGCAGGGACAGTCCCAAGGCAGGGCAGGGCAGGGTGGCCCACCACAACCCCATCTCCCCAGCTGGGCATGTGCTGCATTCTGGCCACCAAGCCTAGAGTCCCTCCACTCCCTGTCCTCCAGGAGGCCTGTGGCCATGTGCCTGCTGTCTGGGGTCTGCTTGCCCTCTGGTCCATCTGAGGTTGGGGGCCATGACCTGGGGGATGGGAGGGGGTACATCTCCCAGCAGCTCTGTCTGCACTAAACGCTCTGCCTGCAGTAACTCCCTAGGGCACACCAGTGCCTGCTAGGTGAAGGCACAGCTGCCCCCACTGCCCAGGGGCCCTCCTTGGCCTCAGAACCTGTGGCAGGGACCAGGGACAGCAGGGGCCGATGGGAACCAACCCCCCCCTGGGGCCCACATGCTCCTCGGTCTGGCATGCGGTCACTAGAGAGCTCAGTGCAGCAGCCAAGGGGGCCAGAAGCCAGTGAGGCCCGGCCAGCACTGAGGACATGGGGTAGCGACCAGCCAGCAGGCGTCCCAGCACAGCAGGCAGGCGTGCAAGCCAGGCAGAGGCACACACGGGCTCAGAGGCAGCAGCGTGAACACCAGGCAGGCCAGCCAGCAATCCCTCCTCCTCCCACTGGCACCTGGCGCCCTACAGCCATCCCGTGCTGACCCTGCGGTGGACCCCAGGGGGCCTGGCACCTTCCTGCAATGTCCACCCTTCCCTGTGGCAGGGGCAGAGGAGCAGAGATCAGGCCAGTTCACAGGCCCATGCAGTGGCTGGCAGAAGCGGGGCTGAGGCATGCGGGGTGGGGGCAGGTACCTGGGTTGGGGAAAGTGCCTGGAAAGACAAGGAGATGGTCTGAGCTGGCCGGTGGGCGGGGCCAGGACCCCTCCTGGAAGAAGCCCACTCTGCTCCCCAGCTTGGGCAGGGGTGTCCTAAGACCCTCTCTCTGTCTTGAATGGCTCTGCTTGCTCCCCCCACCGAGGCGTGAGAACACAAAAGCGGCGTGAGCCTGCCCCTGCAGTGGTGGGCGTGGGGGCTGGGGTCTCATCCCTGTGCCTCCTGGGAAGGGCCCCCTGCCTCCTCCGCAGCCATTCTTTTCTGAGAACATAAAGGGCAGAGCGTGCAGAGCCATCTGGAGAGGCCAGGGCCGAGAGGAGTGGGGCCAGGCGGGGGGCTCCGGGGCCAGGGTGCTGAGCCGCTGCCCAGATGCAGTCCTCACAGCCCTGGGCCGGGGGCGAGGCGGACCTGGTTTCCGGCGGCAGCAGCCCGGTCTCGGAGCTGCCCCTGGCTGGCCTCCCGTCCCCAGCCACCCTCCTATAGGCGAAAAGTGGGGCTCAGGTGGATGGGGGGGGGGGGGCTGGGCGACGCGCAGGTAGCCACCGGCCACTGCCACCCGGAGGGCCTTACTCCTGCGCTTCCTCTCCAGGCGACGCTGCCGCTTTTCCTCGCGCCGCCGCGCCTCCTCGGCCTCCTGGTGCTGCCGGCACTTGTGGAAGTTCTCCACCACGACGCCCACGAACATGTTGAGCACGAAGAAGCTGACGATGAGCAGGAAGGAGATGAAGTAGAGCAGCATCCAGGGGTTGTGGTTGGGCACGGGCTGCGGCACAGGAGAGCGCGTGGGTGCCGGTCCGCCCACGGGCACTGACCCCGCCCACACGCGCTGAGCCCCGCCCATGGGCGCTGACCCCCGATGTGGACCTCTGCGGACGTCCCCAGAGGCCAAACGCAGCCTTGTCTCTGGGGGCCTTGCGCTCTCTGAGATAAGCAGAGACCAAGGGAGAAGGCCCGCGCAGAGGAGCAGGGCTGCCCGCCGCACCTGCTGGTCCACGCCCACGGCGTCCAGCCCGTCGTACATGATATTCACCCAGCCGTCCTTGGACGAGAGCACGAACAGCGACATCAGCGCCTGCGAGGCCAGAGCAAGGCGGGCACCTCTGGGCGTGGCCTCCTGCCACGATCTGGCTCGATCACCGCGAACCCTCCTAACTTGCTGAGACCCTGTGGCTCCCGCCCTCTAGATCAGGGCTGAGCTGGGTGAGTCACCCGCCAGCCCCGCCCGCCCCGCCCCAGCCCCGCCCACCTGGCCCAGGTTGTCGAAGTTGTACTTGCGTCGCACCCAGCGGTAGTGCGCGGCCCTGCACTCGGCCTTAGTGGAAATGTTCCTGGTGTCGGCGCCCTCGCAGTAGTAAAACTTCCCCTTGAAGAGCTGACCGGGAGGGGCGGTCACTCAGAGGGCCAGGCCCTGCCCTGCCATTCCCCGCCCCTTCACGGGCCCCGCCCTCCCCCTGCCTGCTTGGGCCGAGGCCCTCCCAGGCGACTCCACCCACTGTCTCTCAGGCAGACAGGCCACGCACCTGCACCCCGAGGATGCCGAAGATGATGAAGAAGGCGCAGCAGATGAGGACGATGTTCCCGATGGGCCTGAGGGACGATATCAGAGTCTCCACCACCAGCTTGAGTCCCGGCGCACGGCTGATGACCCTGGAAGAGGGCCAGAAGGAACGCGTTGCTGGGCACGCCCAAGGGAGCTGCCATCAGGAGGAGCGCCCAGCACTGCAAACACCTTGCCGCCCTGCACCTGCAGCCCGGGCCCCTCTCCCTCCCGGATCCCGCCCCACGAGTGGGCCCGCCCTCCTGCATCCGTCCCCTCCTTTGGCCCCGCCCCACGGCCCAGTCCACCTTAGCGGCCGCAGGGTCCGCAGCAGGCGCAGCACACGCAGGATGCCCAGGATCTTGGCGCCGCCAGCCGAGGCCATGGCCACGATGATGTCCACCAGGGACACCAGGACCAGCACCCCATCCAGTATGTTCCAGCTGCTCTGCAGGTAGGCATGCTCACCCGAGATGAGGCCCAGGGCCACCACCTGGTGAGTACAGATGATGGGCTCGTGGACCTACGCCCTGTATATGTGGCCATGGCCGCAAGGCCAGATGGACAGACCCCCGGGTCCCCCAGGACACGGTGTACCTTCACCATCATCTCCGCCACGAAGATCGCTGTGAAGATGTAGTTGGAGACGCTGAGGAAGACGCGCTCCTGCAGGAGACAGGAACATGGGAGAGGCCGGCCGTGGCCATGGGACCCACCCCTCCCCGGTGAGGAGAGAGCCTCACAGTGCTGCCGGGGTCGATGTCGGGCCTCTCCAGGGCGATGGTGATGCAGTTGAGGAAGATGAAGACGAGGACGACATGATCGAACATCTTGTGAGCAATGATCTTTTGGCAGGAGATGCGGAACCTGAGAGCCGGGAGTGGGGTTTTGAGGACAGTCCTGGCCAAGCCCTGGCTTCTGTCCACAGAGCTCACCATCCGGTAGGGATGAAGGGGGCCCCCAGGGCGGGGTCAGCGTTCCCAGGTGCGCCCCTCACCTGTTCTGTGGGGAGAAGAGGTACAGGGCCCAGGGCTCGCGGCTCCGGCAGCACTCCGGCTTGTGCGGCTCCAGCACCTTCTGCAGCCTCGAGCAGCAGCTCTGGGGAGGAGGGGGGGGTGTTCAGGGCCCCTCCCAGCCTGACCAACCCCAGCCCCTCCCACCTTCAGGCTCAGCCCTGTCCACCCACCCAGGCACGGGGCCAGGGAGCTACACTGGGGTCCGGGGGACCAGTGAGTGGCCACCCTCAGATCCACACCCAGGTGGCCCCCAGCAGTCCTGGGCAGCGGGGTGCCCAGCTAAGAAGGCACTTACCCTCCCCCCACAGACGTCTCACTGGCTGACCAACTCCAACCCAGAACCAGCCCTCAGCCTGAGGTGGGGCTGACCCTGGGGCGAATCCCACTCCAGAGCTCCCTGTGGATTCGCTCTGGCCCAGACTGTCCTGCTTCCCAGCCCCTCCCGCCCCCAGGGCCTCCCATGAACACTGCCCCCACGACTGCGGGGAGGCAAGGGGCCAACGTGAAGCCCACCCCCACTCACGTCCTCCACATCGTCGTCAAACTCGGCCGGATCCTCCTTGTGGCTGTCGATGCGCAGGAAGAACTCGCTCGGCAGGGCCAGCACCTGCCCGTTGCAGTCGTGGACCTTGGTGGGCAGCAGGGTGACCGGCCGTGGGGGCCGCAGGTCCAGCGTGCTACGGTGGTCCAGGGACTCGGTGCGCCGCAGCGGCGTGGCACGCGTACCCGGCGAGGCCCCCGCCCCGGGCCGGCCATCCTCGGCCTCCTCGTCAGTGCTGCCGCTGCCCCTGCCCTCACCGGACAGCAGCGACTCGCGCTCCCCACACTGGCTCCTGCGCTTGAGGCTGGGTGCACGGCCCAGGCTGTTCCAGCTGGAGCGCCGGCTGCTCCAGGCGCTGTTGGGCCCCCAGGGGGTGCAGGGCGAGCTGCGGAGGCTGGACTGTGGGGTGAGGGCAGGAATGAGCAGGTCACACCCCTCCCAAGTCACCCCCAACACGCTGGCCTCAGGGCACCTGGCTCACGGGCCTTTCCCTGGTGAAAGGGATCTCCAGTGACACCCGTGGGTGACATTCGTACATGGATCATCTCCTTTAATGGGCTTCCCTGGTGGCTCGGATGGTAAAAAATCTGCTTGCAATGCAGCAGACCTGGGTTCGATCCCTGGGTTGGGAAGATCCCCCAGAGAAGGAAATGGCTACCCACTCCAGTATTCTTGCCTGAAGAATCCCATGGACAGAGGAGCCTGGCGGGCTACAGTCCATGGGGCCACAAAGAGTTGGACATGACTGAGCAACTAATATGCATGTGTAAACTAAACAGGGCCTCTCCTCTAGGGAGCTGCTAGGGGCACTGAGCCTTCAGCGAGATGCCTGTGGCACACAGTGGGTCAACGGTGAGCTGGAGACACCGCCAGCAAGTGTCAGATCCCTGAGGGGGCCTCACATGCCAGCTTGAAGACCAGAGGGTGGGCGAAGGTCATCAACGGGCCAGGGACCAGCTACAGACCAGGCATCCTCAGATGCGGCCCAGCAGCTGACCTGGATCTCAGGGGAGGGACCGCTCATCAACTTCTGGCTAGCAGGCTCTGGACTTCCAGGAGGAGCCACACGCCACCTCAGGAGAGAAACTCAGCTGTGCTCCAGGACTTCACCTTTGCTGTGCCTATGCTCTCTGCCCTTCGCCGTTTTCACCTCCTGGGTCAGCAGGAGCTGAGCTGGAATCTGGCCCAACAGCTCCATCCTCCTCCTGGGGGCTCTAGCAGCTTAGCTGTGATGTGCTTGGCCACAGCTGTTCTGTGACTGACACTCGATGTCCCCTCCCCCTCTCGATGGTTCACCTGGACTTTCCTCCAGGTTCACCCCCCACCCCACCCCAAGTTAGCTTGTCCTGCTCCACCCACCCCTTCTGGCCCTTCTGAGACGCACAGAGCCGGCCCTAGCTGCGTCTGTCTGGGGTGGTGCTTCCTGGGTTTGTCTGGAAAGACCGTGGGCCCCAGCTCCGCAGGGCGCTGCTGGTTGTGACGCATGGAAGCCTCCGCCCGGCTTCCGTCACCTGTTTCGTGTGCTCAGCTTTTACACCTTTTTGCCATCCTTCTCTGTTTTCCCTTCTTGTACATTCTGTGTTCTGCCAGCTTTTATCTTACATTGTGCAAATTGGAAGATAAACTTCTGGCCTGCTATTCTACTTGCTTATTCATACACCTCCCATCAGAACAGCGGTTTCTAGTTCCATTTATAGAAAACAAAGCGCTCGGGCCTGATGGATTCTGGGGAGGAGGGGGCACATTTGGGACCCTCACTCATCTCTGGGAAAGGTCTAAGGAGCTGTGTTGGGGGGGTGAGCCTGAAGGTGCCCTGAGGCCAAGGCAGGGTCCCCTACCAGAGATTTCTGGTCTCCTAGCTGAGGGTCCATGGAGCTGCTGCTGCCACGGCGCGAGTCCAGGGGGCCAGGGGCCTCGTCCAGGTGTGGGGAGCTCTTGGGGGTGGGCATGGGCGTGGCCGCTGTGCGCATGATAAGGGGAGGGGGCAGGCTGCCCCGGCCCTCCAGGTGCCCGTTGGGTGTCACTGCCAGCGAGTACATCTTCATCTCTAGGGGAGGGGGGAGAGGGGAGGCCACTCGAGCCTGCAGAGCTCCCAGGAAGGAGCGCCTGTCCGCCTAGGATCCCCCTCCGGAGTCCCAGCTGTGCCCAGACCCTAGAGGCAGTGTCCCCTCCGCCCCATCCCTGCCCCCCATCCACACGCGCACCTGTGGCCCTGAGGTCTCGGAACTTGTCCAAGTCCTCCTCCAAGTGGGTGGATGTCTTGTCTTCATCTGTGTCGGACCTGGTGGCATCACCCTGTGCCCGACGAACACACAGCAAACGTGAAGCTCCCCGTGGGGGGGCAACCCCCAATGTAAAGGTCAGGCCCACAAGGGGTGGGCGTAGACAGAAGAGCCCAGCAGGGCGAGGACGAGGTCTGCCCCACACTCCTGGTTCCCACCGCCTCCCCTGGAAGCCCCTCACCTCCTCTGGAACCCCTCACTCCCCTGGAAGCCCCCTCACCTCCCCTGGAAGCCCCTCACCTCCCCTGGAAGCCCCCTCACCTCCCCTGGAAGCCCCTCACCTCCCCTGGAAGCCCCTCACCTCCCCTGGAAGCCCCGCACCTCCCCTGGAATCTCTTACTCCCCTGTAAGCCCCCTCACCTCCCCCGGAAGCCCCTCACTTCCCCTGGAAGCCCTGCACCTCCCCTGGAATCTCTTACTCCCCTGTAAGCCCCCTCACCTCCCCTGTAAGCCCCCTCACCTCCCCCGGAAGCCCCGCACCTCCCCTGGAAGCCCCACACCTCCCCTGGAAGCCCCGCACCTCCCCTGGAATCTCTTACTCCCCTGGAAGCACCCTCACCTCCCCTGGAAGCCCCCTCACTTCCCCTGGAAACTCCCCCTCACCTCAGCCTGGAAACCCTCCACCAGGATGGCCACCAGCAGGTTGAAGAGCACATAGTTGCCAAAGGTCATGAGGGCCACGAAGTACAGGGCGGCCCAGGAGGACGTGGAGGCCATGCCGTTGTACAGGACGACGTTCCAGTCCTCCTGGGTGAGGATCTGGGGGAGGGGCGGCGGGCAGAGTGGGCCCAACGTGTGGGCCGAGGGGGCACCAGGATGGGGTCCTGGCTGGGGGAATGCCGCCAGGTCTCAGGACCAGAAGGACGAGTGAGACCAGGCCCACCACCTCAACGTCCCGGCCACCGTTCTTCACCCCCAGTGGCCTCGGAGGCGCCTCAGCCAGCTCTGAGCAGGGCTATGGCCCTCCAGGAACCACCCGTGCACAGCAGGGGACGGCCTGCCCAGCTGTACCTGGAACACGGTGACGATGGCCCACAGTAGGGAATCAAAGTTCTTCCGGTCGGGGATTGTGTCTCCGGTATCTGTTTTCAGACTGAATTTGCAGCCAAAGAGATGCATGCCAAGGATGCTAGGGGGGTGGACAGGCAGGGGTACAATGAGTGACTGGTGCGGAGGGCCAGGTGTGGGGCTGGGGACCCAGCCTGGTCACCCCACGCCCACCATCCACTCCTCTACACCTTCCTGAACTCTGGCTTCCTTGTGGGCAGGACTGCCCAGGGTCCATGGCCAAACTGTTTCCATTCTATAGGTGGTAAGACCAAAGCCAAGAACGCGGGAAACACCGGAGGCCACTCTGGCTTCAGGCAGCAGCCAGGACTGGGTGTCTGTCTCACCCGGCCTATGTGGGCTGCTCTCTGCCCCAGACCCCTCCCCGAGGCCTGGGATCAGTGACAGCAGCAGGGGTCCAGGAGCCCCAGGTTGCCTGCCTGCCCCTCCCTCCTCCGCCCCTTTCGCCCTTGGCTCTTGAGCACAGTTCCAAGTCCCCCACTGCGTGCTGGCGCCTGGCAGCAAAACCCACAGTAACTGAATTTGTCTTCCTCTTTGAGGCTCAGGGCACCCAAGGCCCCGAAGCCAGGGCCGGCGCAGTGGGCGGGCCCGGCTGGGAGCAGGGCCTCCTGTCCAGCGCCCGTGCGGGCTCCTTGCCACAGGCCTTCCCCTTGCAGCCACCCGGGGCAGGGCGCGGCGCACACACCTGAAGATGAAGATGAAAAGCATGAGCAGCATGCAGAAGGTGGCCACGTTGTCCATGGTCTTCATGAGCACCACCAGCTGGCGCCGCAGTGCGGGCATGAAGCGCACCAGCTTGAGCACCCGCAGCAGCCGGAAGGTGCGCAGCACCGACAGCCCGCCGTCCGCCTGCCCGATGATCTCCCACACGCTGGGGGTCGGGGGTGGGGTGGGGTGGGCAGGGTTAGGATGGCCTACTCCCGCCCTGACTCTGGGACACTCTCTTCCCAGAGGCAGGAACGACAGCCTGGAGCCACCTCGGCCTCTGCTCAACCCCACCTGGGAGCAGGTTCGGCTGCATCAAAGCATCGGAGGGGCTGAGGGGTGGTGGTGTCTCTGAAGACTCGACTGAGCGCCTTTCCAATGTGCCTGGCTTGTCTGCTCTCCTTAGACTGGGGGCCCCCTTGACTCCCAAGGGCCCTGCTTTGTCCCGGGGGAGGGAATTTCCCCAGATCCCCCTGGTTCTTTCTGTGCTGATTTTGCTGCAGCAAGCTGGCCTTTCTTGCAGGGGCTGAGCCCTCAGTGGAGGCCAGCTGCAAGGCTTAACAGCCACTGAGTGCCTGTTCTGTTCCCGCAGGGAACAGCTCCACTAGCTTCTAGAAACTCCCGCCTGAGCTGCAGCTGACCTTGTCGTGTGCACCCGACTCTGCCTTTGAGGAGGGGCGAGGGTCCCGCCCCAGGAGACCCCACCTCTGCACCCTGATGGCAGGGCCTTTCCCAATGGCAGGGGCTCTGCCATCTGCGGGGGCTGCGGTGGACATGGGAGCCTCCCCAGGCCCCAGGGGAGGAGGGGACCTACCTGATGACTACGATGATGCCGTCAAAGATGTTGTAAGGGTTCCGGATGTAGCCCAGTGGGCCGCAGGCCAGCAGCTTCAACAGCATCTCCAGAGCAAACATGCTTGTGAACACAATGTTGCTGATCTCCAGGGCGTTGGTCAGCTCATCGGGCTGTGGGTGGCAGAGTGGTTGTCAGGGCCCACCCCCAGCCCCCACTGCCTGTCATGGCAGGGTGGGACACCACTCCACTGCGCTGGGAGCAGGTAAGGCTGCATCAAGGGGCTGTGGCAACATCTCAGGAGGAGCCCCATCGGCTGCTGTCCAGAGGAGGAAACAGGGACCGCAGGGGTGTCCCCTCCAGCTGCACCCCAGCCTGCCTGGCCCTCCCACCCTGACTGTCCCTGGCTCCCCCAGGCCCCACCTGACCTTCCCAGCAGCATGTCTGAGAAACAGGGCTCCAGACACTTCCCAGACCCCAACAGCACAGGCCTTGGGAACAGAGCCTAGAGCATCTGTTCCAGGGTGGGCGTGTGGGTACCCGGGGTGCAGACAGTACAGTGTGGTTCCCCCAGCAGCTGCCCTGGCCCTGGTGGCCCCACACACCCTTCCTTGTCAGCAGAAGGCCCCAGAGGCCCTTTTCTTACTGGGGATATGCTGGTCTAGGCGCCTATGTGTGCAAGTGCACACCTGTGCCAGTGTAAATGCTGGTGTGTGTGTGCCAGTGTGTGGTCTGCTTGTGTGCACGTGAGTCTGCATGTACCCGCATGTGTTGTGTGCACGCATCGCCACCCATGTGTGTGTCTGTGCACAAGCCCACATCTGCACAGATAACCTTTGCGTATGTGCGTGTGTGCATGCGTGTGTGTGCAGAGGCTCCTCCTGGCCAGGGATCCCCGAGCCTGCTGTTGCTCCTGCCCTGGATCTCACCCTCACAGACAGCACCTCTCAGCCGCCAGCTGGAGGCTAATATCACTTGCATTTTCCCTGAAATTGCTAAAGGATGAAAGACCAGAGCATAAGGGACTTAAAAAGCCCAGAAGGCAGAAAAGGAGGAAGGCAGTTTGGTCATTAAGAGTGAACTGGCCTCGGTCCCCAGGGAGGACGACCTCTCCCTGCCAGCCCAGCCGCTGCTCCTTGGGGAAGCCCCAGTCCAGGGCAGGGGACGCGTGCCAGCACCATGTGCCACTGCCACATTCCCCTCTGGGGCCGCCCAGGGAATCCCAGCCTGAAGGCCCAGCTCATATGGGGGGCTCCGTCCATGAAAGCTGGGCTCTGGGAGTCCCACCTTGAAAAGCACCAGATGGCCTGGCAAGTGCCCTCGGCTCCCTGCTGCCTCTGGGTCTGTGATCTCAACGCCCCAGCCCAGACAGAGGACCTCCGGATGGAGCCACAGTCTCTCTGTCTCCACTCAGCAGAGGCCCACCAATGAGCAGCAGGAGCATCCGCTGAGTGAACGGTAAAAACTCCCTCACAATCGACCTTCAGCCCCACTGCCACGCCTATTCCCCAACCTGAGAGAGCCCTCTGTGGAGCCCATGAGAGGCTAAAGCCTGCAGGAGACACAGGCAGGCGGGACGTGCCCCAGGGCCACTCTGAGGGCTGTCTGTGTGGGGCACCCACCTGCTCGTGGTACTCGACACCCATGCTCAGCGTGTTAGTGAGGATGGCCACCATGATGCCCCGGTTGAAGTACTTGCTGTCCACGATGCGGCGCAGCTTGCCACTGAAGGAGGCCCAGACGTGGCCCAGCCCACCCTGCTCGCCTGCCGCCGCCCGCTGCGGCCCCCTCCGCCGTGTGCCGCCCACGCCTGGCGCCTCTGCCACGGGGGGCGACTGCATGGGGTCGCGGTGGTCCCCGTGCCGCACATCCTGCGTGAACTCGTAGACCCCATTGCTGTCTGAGCCTCCACTGTCTGAGTCGCTGAACTCCAGCTCGGGGTCCTCCAGGGCACTGGTGCAGTACGGGCAGCTGCTCAGCTCACAGGTCAGCGTGCCCGCCTGGGGGCTGGGCAGGGGGCAGGGCACACTCAGGCCTGACAGGCGGCTGGGGGCCTGGCCCAGTCCTGCGGGGAGAAGGACGCAGGCAGCCTCAGGTTGCTCAGCTGGTGCCCAGGAAGCAGGCGCTCACGGAGGCTGCTGTGGGGTGAATGGTGTCCATGTGCACACCTGCACACACCTGGGCACACTCATATACACTTGGGCACACAGCTGAGCACATTGTACACACCTGAGCATACCATGCATGCCTGCATACACCTGAGCACGGGTGCACATCTGGGCACTCTCATACACACCTGGGCACACAGCTGAACACATGCACAGGAAGAGACGCACACACTTGCACACTCATACGCCCTGCAGAGCTGCTCTCTGTTCACTCAGGGGTGAAAAGAGGCAGAGGCACATCCCCGCAGGAGCCACACCACCCACAGAAATACGACGTGAGCCACTTTCCAGTAAAGGGATGCCATGACCGTGAATGTTCTGGCTCATGATGCCCTGAGCCATCGTCACTCCACGCTGCCTCCCCGGCTGAGTCTCTGGGGCCCAGGTGACTCTGCACCCACAGAGGCTTAGACTCGCTGCAGCCAGGAGCCCCACAGGGCCATGCTCCCCCAGGGCATAGTGCAGAGCTGCAGGCACGTGTGCGGTGACACCCCGGGCACCACGTGAGCACACAGGGTGACCCCGGCACACACACCTCTCCCTGCCCCAGGTGCCCCTGCCAGTGCAGGCCACCTGGGAGGCCTCAGCCTGGTGTGACCCCAGGGTCCTGCATGAGCCAGGTGGGTTAGGCCGGGGGCCCAGGTGGGAGGACCGGGTGTACCGAGGGGCACCCTGGCTCCTCTGCTCAGCCTCTGGGAGCTCTGCGACCTTGGCTTCCCCTCGCCCCGGCCCCAGCCACAGTCTCCCCACCAAGAGTGCAGGCCAAGTGCTCCTCCTGAGAAACAACTGGCCACCCTGCTCGGGGCCAGACGTGAGCCATGGGACATGGCCCTGGGGCTTCTTTTTTGCTTGCTAGCTTCAGAATTCTCATTTCCCGGTGGCAAACACTCGCACCCCACTGAGCCATCAGCTGCTCAACAACACAGGATGGGTGGAGGTGGGGGGGCACCTCCTCCCATCTGAGGCCCCCAGGCCCCCTTTCTCTCCCTTGTCCAGGACTCCAAAGAAGGCTGGGCTCATGAGGGTGGGCACATAGGTGGGGATGTCACAGGAGCCCTGTGCCCCACCCCCCACCGCTCCCCACAGGGGCAGGTCCTTACCATGCTCCCCAACCAGGTGCTGGATCTTCTCGCAGGGGTCCGGGCTGCTCAGCCTCAGGGGGCTGTGCCCCCCGGCTCCCGGGGGGCCACCAGGCCGCTTCCCCTTGGGCCCGAGGCCGCTTTTGCCACTGCCCGCAGCCGAGGGCAGGATGGTGGGGTAGTTCATGGCTCCCAGCCCGGCGGCCAGCTTGAGCCCAGCAGCGGCAGTGGCTGCGGCGTGTGCCACGCGCGCCCTCTCCTGCGGCCCCTCCACGTGGCAGTCAGCGTGGTACACACTGTGCACCGACTCGGCGTCAGGGGGCCCGCGCCCGGGTGAGGCTGGCGCTCCGGCCCGCACCAGCCTGGTGTCGCCGGCTCCTGGCTCGGGGCCTGGCCGGCGGGGGCTGCCGTGGCTGAAGTGGTAGTGGTGGTGGTGATGGTGGTGGTGGTGGTACACGAGGTGGTGGATGGAGGCAGCGCGCCCGCCTGCCCGCCGCGGCCGCCGCCCTGAGCCCTGGCCATGCGTGGCGCCACCGGGCTCCACCTTCTTGCGCCAGCGGCTCTGCCAGCGGGCGTAGAGGCGCAGGCCACGGCGCTTTAGCTTGCGGCACACGTGGCCCACGTACCGGAGGAGCTCCTCATAGCAGCTGCCCGGCTCAGAGAAGCTGGCTAGCGTGCTGTCATTGGACAGATAACGGGCCCGCTGCTCCCGCATCAGCTGGTTCTCCCGCTGCTTCGTCTCTGAGAACTGCGTGGCGATGACCACCAGGCACAGGTTGATCATGAAGAAGGAGCCCACCTGTGGTGGGCAGGCAGCCGTGAGCTTGCTGGCCATGTGCTCCTGGGAGGTGGGGAAGTGGGGAGCACTGGGATCCATCTTGGGTGAGGCAGGAGGCCAGGACAACAGCTGTGATTTCTACACCACTATCAAGCCTCTGATGAGAAATACACTGAGCCCTACTGTGGGCTTCCCGATCTAGGGGCCGACGGGGCACCCTGGGACAGGCGGGATCCCTGCTGATTCGATACTAAGCCCCAGCATCTGGAATGGGTGGTGGGCAGTGGCTGCTATCAATTATGGACAATTGGAGGACGTGTAGGGAGACGCCTTCCTGTCATTTGTGTGGTTCATTCCCTCCTCCTGAAGATATATTCTTCCAACTGGATCCTCATGCCTGGGTCAGGCCTCCCCCAGCCCCCAAGGCTGCACTGTCCTCTGTGGCAGGATCAGCAGATGACACTCTCCTGTGCTTGGGTTTATGGTCTGAGATGGCACCCCACTCCAGTACTCTTGCCTGGAAAATCCCATGGACGGAGGAGCCTGGTAGGCTGCAGTCCATGGGGTCGCTAGGAGTCGGACACGACTGAGCGACTTCACTTTCACTTTTCACTTTCATGCACTGGAGAAGGAAATGGCAACCCACTCCAGTGTTCTTGCCTGGAGAATCCCAGGGACGGGGGAGCCTGGTGGGCTGCCGTCTATGGGGCCGCACAGAGTCGGACACGACTGAAGTGACTTAGCAGCAGCAACAAAGGGCAGGTTCCTGGCTCAACTCACCTCTGGTCTATGCAGACCCTGCCTCAGACCCCAGGGCCACTGAGAGAACCAACTGAGTGCCACCTTTGGGGATCACACTCCCTGTGGAGGGCCAGGATGGCACAGGACCTCCATGGATCCCGGGGGCAGGGCCACAGCCAGTAACAGAGGAGTTCAGGATCTGAGACAGGTCTGTCACAATGCAGGGACACCCCACCACCCCTTGCAGCGGATGTCCCACCACGTCCCCACACTCACGATGATAAGCAAGATGAAGTAGATGAAGTTGTAGAAGGAGTGGGCGTCCATGACGTAGTACATGATGTCCACCCAGCCCTCCAGCGTGATCACCTGAGGGGGGGCGGGCAGGAGGCTGGACACATGGACGGCCCTGAGAAGGCAGTGGGCCCTCCTCGCCTGTCCTGGGGAGGGTGGCATGGCTGGCGGGGCAGGAAAGCCCTGCCTGGCACTAGCCCCCAGCCCTACACGCTGGGCGTGGGGTACCGGAGAGACCCGGAGCCCACCTGGAAGATGGCGATCCAGGCGTAGCCGATGTTGTCGAAGCTGATGGCCCCGTTGTGCGGGTTGGAGTCGCCCGAGCGGCACACATTGTAGTACTGGTTCCAGTTGATGCAGGTGTGGTGACCCGTGCCACCTGCACCCTCGGCCTGCGGCTGCCCGTAGGCCTCCCAGCCCAGCGTGCACTCCACGCGCAGCTCGCGGCGGCTGGGGATGTGCGAGCACTTCTGCATGCCGTTGTCCCGGCGGGAGGAGCAGATGAACGGGTTTTCTTCACCCTCCTCCGGCTGGTAGTACGGCCGCAGGAAGCTGAGGTTGCTGTTCCTGGAGTAGAGACGGCGAGACAGACACACACAGAGGTATACACACACAAAAAACAAAAGGTAAGAGGCAGACCTAAGTCCGCTAGTGCTAGTGCCGCTCTCGGAAGGTCAGGTCTTGTCTGGGGAAACCGGGCTTGGAGAGCAGGAACCTGGAGGGCGGAGCCTGTTTGGGGGTGGAGCCTCCAGGGGCGGGGTCTGGAGGGAGGAGCCTCCGGGGCGGGGCCGGGAGGGAGGAGCCTGTTGGGGCGCCTGGAGGGAGGAGCCTGTTGGGGTGGAGCCTCCGGGGCGGGACCTGGAGGGAGGGGCCTGTTGGGGTGGTGACTCCAGAGGTAGGCCCAGGAAGAGCAGGTTAGGGGCAGGGCCTGCGCACCTGGCGAAGGTGCTGTCCAGGAAGCAGCGGTTGCGCAGCAGGCCGGCCCAAAGCTGGACGCCCACGATGCCGAAGATGAAGAAGACAAAGAAGCAGAGCAGGAGAACGTTGCCGAGCATGGGCAGTGTGTCCAGCAGCAGCGTGACCAGGATCCGCATGCCTGCAGGCATCACGCAGCCGGTCAGCGCAACAGAGCCCTCCTGGGCATCCCTGAGGCCCCAGCCCCTCCTGAGCTCTCTGCCATTCACAGGTGGGCATCAGTACCTCTGCGGGGGACACGACCCAGGCCCCTGTACATTCTGTTAGACCCCACGGAGGGCAGTAAATAAGGCCACCGACTGGAAAGGCTCAGGGTAGGTGGTCCTTGCTCCTCAGGAACGCCAGCCCGGACCACACTGTATCCAGGCGGGCCCCTAGCGTGACAGTTCAGGAGTCCCGCAGCCCCAAGCTCATCATGGGAGCAGCAGCCTGGGGGAGCCCCAGCAGCTCAGATTCTGGGCTGCCTCCTGCATGCAGGAGCCACGGGTCTTGAAGCAGGTACTGTGTTTGGGGACCAGTGTTTCTTCCCACTCTCTATGTGAATCATGTGAAGCAGAGCCCTGGAGGGGAGGTAGGGGCTGTGTGCACCCCAGGACAGGAGGCAGTTTTTTGTTTTTTACAGATTTTTTTCTTTTTAATGTGGACCATTTTTAAAGTCTTTATTGAATTTGTTACAATACTGCATCTGCATTATGTTTTGGACTTTTGGTCACGAGGCATGTGGCATCTTAGCCCACAGACCTGGGCTCGAACTCACATGCCCTACATTGGAAGGTGAAGTCCCAACCACTGGACCACCAGGGAAGTCCCAGGAGGCAGCTTTTGAGAAAGCGTTTGGAAGCTCTCGTTCCTGGGTGCAATGGAGTGTGTGAACACAGATTAATCCAGGGAGTGGGTCAGCCAGCCCCACCAACCCTTCGCTTGGTCCTGGCTCTGCCCTGCTCCCAGACCTCAGCAAGGACATGTCTCACTTCCAGAAACAAGCAAGGGCCAGGCTAAGGGTGCAGGCAGAGCCTGGGGCAGATGCCAAGGCCCCCTGGAGAGCACCCAGGGGCTGCTGGGTGACAGAGGGGCCCCTGGGGCTACAGGAGTAATCACAGCTGGGAGGGGCACTGCAGTTTCAGAAATGGCCGAGAGGAAGATTCACCAGGGACAAAGTCTGAGAGCACCACCGTTGCCAGACCGAAACTGGCTCCAAGGCCACAGATGATCCAGGGTTCAGAGTGGACCCCAGGCAGCCAGAGTGAGACGCAGCCTGGAACATGCCCACTGGGGGCTCACAGTGAAGGGAACATGGTCCAGTGTGGGGGAGGCACCCTGTTTGGGACCAGGGCCTGACCCCACAGGGAAACTAGGCTGAAGGCAGCATTTGGCCTGAAAAGTGGTCTGTACTGTGAAAGGGGTTGTCACTTCAGGCACTGAAAGGGGACCCAGGTGAACAATGCCAGTGTGTGGTGGTGCTGGGCCCAGAGCCAAGAACCACCTCACCTCACAGCCGTCCTTGAGGAGTACCATGTTCACAGGTGGGTAAACCAAGGCTCAGAGAGGCACAGTTACTTGCCCAAGGTCACACAGCATCTGAACCCTGTCTGATTCCCGAGGGTAGAGCCAAGTGGCAGCTAGATGGAATGCCTAGGAGTCCCACAGCATAACCCTTCACCCTCCTGCTCTTTGGTGGAGCTGACAGCTTCAGGGGGAGACAGTGACCCATCCTGGGGGGGATACTTCTTGGAGGAGCTGCAGGACAAGCCCTGATCCCCTGGGCCACGGTGCTGAAGCCACCAGGACCCAGGATAGGCAGCCAGAAAGGCTGTGCACACTAAGGTGGTACACGAGACCCACCTGTATGCGTGCGTACACACACTTGACAGTCATGTGGGGAATGCCCCCCACTATACCCTCAGGAAAACTAACAGCTGAATTCAGTCAGAACACTGGAAACTCTGAAGACACAGAGATCCCCACACAGACCCATGTGGGCATGACCAAGGTCAGCACAGACCACCTTCCAAACAAGCTTCCAAACCTACACCGTCCAAACCCACACGACTGCCCAGAAGTTTCTCCATGCTTCCCTGAGCACCAGGCCCCTTGGCAGGGCTCAGATAGGAAGATTGCTGGGGCGGGCCAAACAAGGAAGCCACCACGTCCTGCATGGCTCCAGGACATGATCCCAAATGCTGTGTGGATGATGAGTCTGAGGTTCCGAATGGCCTGACACTCAGCAGCCCTGGGGGACATGGGGCTGCCATTCAGCCTGACTGCCCATCACACCCCGGCTTGGTACAGGGTTGCTTGTCTCCACCCGCCCCCCGCCACCCCGAAAAGCAGTGGCAAATCCTCAGCTGCCATGTAAGTGGCAGGAGGCCTGCACCATGGTCTGGGCTGGGACCCCAGTACCCAGCAGCCAGACAGGCGGTATGGCCTCTGGGTCTTGTGCCCAGTGGGGCCTCAGGAGCTCTCAGCAGGGCTGTCTGGCCACGCTTACCCCAGCCCCAGGTGGGGGTCACTTACTGGGCACACGGTTGATGGCACGAAGGGGCCGCAGCACGCGCACGGTTCGGATGGCCGAGAGGCTCACGTTGTGTCCGTCCAAGGAGTACTCCATCATACTGGGGGCAGAGCAGGGGCATGCTCAGCGGGGGCAGGTGCTGGGAGGGGAGATCAGAGCTAGGCCAGCGGGCACCCGGCTCTCTCCAGGGTACCCTGGCGGCTGAGGCCAGGAGGTGAGCACTTGCTGGAGACATGATCCCCATGTCGTTTGCCCAGCCCAGCTGCCCGGAGGCAGGGAAAGCACAGCCTCCGCTCAGCACTGGAGGACCCTCGCCGCTCACAGGCCACCCCGGACACCCTGTGTCTGTCCCACAGTCCCTGGTGCTGGCACAGGGAGCCCCAGATAGGTCCCGCTCCTGGCACCCCACCCCCAGCCACTCCCCGGGCCCCGTCCCGCCTGAGTGCACCTCCCCATCTCTCATCCTGGGGGCCCCCGGGGCCGCTCCCAGGCGGGCCTGACCAGGCACTGGGGTCGCTCCAGGCTGGCCCTTGGGGGAGGGGCCTTACCCCGCCATGACGATGAAGAAGTCCAGCCTGTTCCACGTGTCACCCAAGTAGCACTTCTGCCCAAACAGCCCCAGGGCGATCATCTTGATGACCATCTCCACCGCGAAGAAGGCGAAGATGAAGTCGTCAAAGGCCTGCAGGAGGGGGGCCTGAGAGTGGGGCCTGCGCCCCTCACACGGCCCAGGCCGCAGGTGACTGGCCCCGCCCCCTCCCTCCAGGCTCCGCCCACACCCAACTCTGCCCTCCGACCCCACCCAGGCGTCGCCCCTCCCACCTCCAGGCCCCGCCCCTCCGGCCCCGCCCACCTCGAGGATGCCACAGCGCTCCGAGCGGCACTCGACGTCCTCGCAGGGCCGGAACATGCCCAGGGTCACGCAGTTGAGCATGATGACCAGCATGCTGACGTGCTCGAACCACGTGGGGCAGGTGCCGAGTTAAGGGTCCACGTAACAGTTATGGAGCCCCAGGTCGCTCCCCCAGCACCCCCCCAGATGCCACAGGGGTCTCAAAATCTCCCCATTCCATGCCCGGCCCATCAGCTGGGCAGTGAGGAACAGACCCCAATACCGGCCTCTGGACACCGCTACCAACCTCTCGTGTACAGCAGGACCCTGGACCGAGGCGCGGGGCCAGACACTGCCCCTCCACCAGGCTCCCTAAACTGTGGCCAGGCTCACCACTGCTGCCCAGCTGGGACCCCAAGTACTACAAATGCCCACTAATTGTTACGGGTGCCATAAAGGCAGCCTCAAAGACCCTCTCCGTGGCCCTGCAAGAGTCCCTCCTGTAACCCCAGAGGATGCCCTGACCACAGCGACAGGCAAGAGGGATGCGAACTTTAGCCCAGCTCAGTGCCTGTGCCCAGGGGACCTGCAGTCCTACTGTGAACCTGGATGAAGGGGGATGGGACATGGACGAAGGACAGGTGAGTGAGGACCACCCCCCAAGTTAGTTGGCTCGTGAAGGGTCCCGTCCAGGAGACTCTCCCTTTGGCAGAAGGGTGTCCAGTCAGGACATTAGGGTGCCTGGCCAGCAGCCAGTGCTGTACCAACCCATGCTGTGTGAACCTGGTCACCTGCAGGGTTGCTGGCCCTCAGGATGGAAGGCCACCGGCCACCTCAATGAGGACGCACATTCTGAGAGTGGCCACCAGGTGGCGCCTCGGCTCCACAGAAGCCACAGTGCACCGCCAAGTTCCCCCTCTGCTCCTCCGGAAGGCAGCCACGTGGTGGGCCAGCAGTGCCAGGCCTGAGGAAGGGGGTTCCCCGGTGGGGGCAGTGGGGCTTCACTCAAGCCCCTGGGTGTAGGCAGGTGTCCCTCAGATGGGAGGGCCCTGGGGCACTCCTTGTACCTCGCCTCCCACCAGGACACATAGCCAACCCCGGGGTGGGCTTCTCGTGGGGCTGCCCGCCTGTGCCGCCCTGGGCTGGATAGCAGGGGACCCGAGAAGCCTTCCCGAGCTCTGTGGGGTGGAAAGGGCCTCCTACTAAAGAGAGAGAGTCAGCACTTGGAACACACTGCTTGTTGGAAGACAGCCTGGGAAATTCGGTACCGCGGCCCCTAGCCCCACCCCCGGCGCCCAGGGGGCTGGACAGGATGATGGGTTGGACCGCCTGCAGCACATGTGGGCTGTGTGCCCTGGAGCCTTGGTGCCCCTCTGTGCCCCCTCAGTGTCCGCCAGTTGGGGGAGGGCGCATTGCACAGTTCAACAAGGTGACCATAGCAGTAGGGCCTGGCTCCACAAAGTGGGTCGGTCTCCAGGGACCTGAGAGCCCACTCTACGCCCCTCTGCACGTGGGTGCTAGGCTCGGGGTCCATGTGGCCCCGCCTATGCGGGTCTCTGACCCTGAGGTCACCTGATACACTGGCAGAGGCTATGCGTGACCGGGGTCAGGGAGGGACAAGGCGTGGGGATGTTCAGGGCCTGTGTGTTAATTCAGGCAGATGGGCAGAAGGCCGGGCTGTGTCTGTCTGCCCTCCCATCGTGGAGCTGGCAGCCTGCCCCACCGGGACAAGGGGCAGACCCTTCTCCCCCGGTGCCCCACAGGGAGAGGGCCAACAGTGGCCTCTCTGAAGCCCCTGGTCCCTGGCGCCCCTCGCAGTGTGGCACTGGGCCACCGATGTAATTACCCGTTCCCGCTGAGAGCGCCATAATTACACTTAATGGGTTCAGCAGTAACAAGTGCCTCTGCTGTGATCTGGCTGCAGAGAAACAGAAATCAGCATCCCGCTAAGATAGCTCAGAGGGCCCGGCCCCCAGGTCCGCAATGGCGGGCCACCGCGAGCAGGCAGCGCTGGGCCTGGTGGGTGATGGTCAGATGCTCCCCAGACCTGGCTGGTCCCTTGGTTTTGCAGGCTTCCCGCCCCCACCCCTGCAGGGAGGCAGCGCAGAGCAGCCTGCGCCCTCGGTTTGCCTGTCCCCAGCAGCAGGGGTGTGGGGACTGCGCACCCGTCTCCCGCGACACCTCTTCCCTGCCCCAATTCCCCTAGCTCTTCCTCTACCCCAACGGTTTCTGCCTGGCTGGCCCTGCCTCCCACGTGGTGAACGTCCTGCTCCAGGAGCAGCAAAGTGCCCAGCCCAGCCCACCCCTGAGCCCTCAGCCCCTCCCATCTTCCACCATCACCACATCCCTCTTCTCAGACTGATGTCACCAGCCTGATTCCTCCAGGGCCTGCACCCACTCTCGCTCTGAGGTCACCCCAGACCCTGGAGCTGGCGTAGGGCAGAGCTGAGGACCTTGGCACTCGACAGTGCCGTGTACATCTGGAGCCCCAGGCTGGTCTGGACTGGGACCCATGAAGAGCTATTGGGCAGGCACTGGGGGTCACAGTCCCCCGCCGGTGCTTCAAGCCAGGTCCCCAGCAAGTTGTAAAGACAGTCCTGCTCAAGGTCCTGGGCTGCGGTCCTACCTCGATACCTTCCCAAACCGTAGACAAACCCCCAACCTCAGCTTCCCCTGACCCTGCCTGCCTCCCTCAACCTTGGGGCCTGCCCCAGGGGCTCAGCACAGCTTCCATGGCTGCAGTGACCCTGAGGGATGAGCACAGGCTCACGTGAGCAGCGGAGACACGGTCCGTGTAGCTGGGGTGACCTACCTGGCCAGTATGGCCCCCACCCATCCCCACAAGCACACCCCTTGGTGGTTACCATCCTATGATACACCCTCCCCACCCCCACCTAAACACCATGTGAGGGATGAGGTCCCGGGGTCCTGCAACCCGTGTCTGTACAAAGTGCACCCAGGAGACGCAAGCCGCCCTGCCTGGGGAGGGCTCTCCACGCACAGGGTCCCCCTGGCCCAGTCCAGAGAGGAGACCCGCTGGAGGGAGGCTCCATCAGCCCCCTAGGCCAGCCATCCCCGAGTCGCGCCTCAGTGGGCAGCTGACGACAGGCGGTGCCAACCGGACTCTCATCTCACAGCCGCTGACTTCCGGAGGCTTAATTACACAGATGGATTTTCCGGGTTTTAATTAAAAATCCTGTAGGTTTTGAACCAAATTCTACAAATCAGAGTCAATTTCCACTGCGGGTCCAAGGAAGCCAGGCTGACGTGTGGCTGGGCGGAGACGGCTGCGCCAGCCCGGCAAGAGGCCTGGCCACATGCAGAGGGGCTGGGGCCTGGGTCTTTCGCACGGGACCCCACAGCCAGGAAGGTTCTGTCCAGGCCTGGAGGCTGAAACAAAGGCAGACAGACTGCTGACCCATGCTCCCGGACCCCCCCTGGGCCTTGGCCTGACAGAGCCCTGCTGTCCAGCCTGGGCAGGGTGGGGCCTGGACTGACACTTCCTAGGGAAGCCTGTCCCACACCCAGGCTGGGGGCTTGCAATGAGAAATGGGTTTCCAGAGAGGCTCAAAGAGGGGCCCAGAGCCAGGCCCGGAGACCCAGTCAGCAAAGGGGGCAGGGATCTGGTCTGTCCTGGGACCCCCTCAAGTGCCATACCCTGCCCCCACCCTGCCCCACAGGCCGCACACTCCGTCTGGAAGCTCTCCTCGCATCCACCGGCCCTGCATCAGCCTCCTCCCTGCTCCTCCCTTCTTTCTGTCTCTGCAGCCTTGGTGGGGACCACCTTCCCACCCCTGCAGCCATGCCCACAGGCTTCGCCTCCCCCAGCCGGTGCAGTGCAGGAAGTCAGTCTTGTCGTGAAGACTCTTGGTGCTGGATCCATGGTCTCCCAGCCCACAGCTGCAAAGCACCCAACACAAACCCAATGACAGGCCCAGAGGGCAAGGAGGGCAAGGTGGACAGCAGTCGCTGTCCATGGTGCTGAAGAGTACACATCTGGGGAGCTGAGGGCTGAGAGGCTGGGCTCACCCAGGGCCGGGCTCTGTGGAGCCACTTCAGAATGTCTAGCTCCATGTCCCTTCTCATTCCCAGACTCCCAGCTGGTTAAGAAAAGCACATCAAGGGCTGCTTGGAAGACAACTGGGGAGCAGGGTGACCCCCAAAGGTGCTAGGATGCTGCAAGGTAGGGAGCTGGGGTTTGGGGAGGTCAGGAGAGGCTTGATCAGCACACACCAGAGGCAGCCAGCCCACCCACCAGCAGCCACGCCATGGGGGTACTGACTCACCATGCCCATCACCAGGGACACTGGTCTCCAGGGTCCTGGCACAGGGTGGGGGTCCCTGAGGCCTGGGTGGCGCAGGATGGTGTGGTCCCGGACCCCTGAGCCAAATCCTCAGCATTATGCAGCTGCCCACAGCCCACCCAGACCTGCTGGTTCCACGAGTCTGGGGACAAGAACCTGACTGCCAGGTTCTCTTCATGACCCCCACCCACCTCTCACCTTTTTTTAGCCTCAGATCATACCAGTCAATCCTAAAGGAAATCAACCCTGAATGAAGGACTGATGCTGAGGCTGAAACTCCAATATTTTGGCCACCTGATGCAAAGAGCCGACTCACTGGAAAAGACCCTGACGCTGGGAAAGACTGAGGGCAGGAGGAGAAGGGGATGACCAGGGATGAGATAATTGGATGGCATCACTGATTCAATGAACATGAATTTGAGCAAGCTCTAGGAGGTGATGAAGGACAGGGCAGTCTGGCGTGCTGCAGTCCATGGGGTTGCCAAGAGTCAGACAGGACTGAGCGACTGAGCACCACCACCCACCTCTCACGTTTTCTTAGCCTGTTTCCCCACCTGTACAGCAGTGGTGACGATAGCTACTTTCCAGATGAGGACAGTCACTCAGATCCCCCCATCCTGTCCCTCATCCTGATGAAGGCTGCCACGGCCCCTCCCCTGCCGCCCGGGACATGCGGAGGGAGGGGACATCATGCCTGCCCCCCACCAAGGATCTGAGGCTGTAGGGCGGGGCCTGTGGGGGAGGGTCAGGGTGAGGGACGCCATCACCAGGGGTCAGACAGCAGAACCGGGCTCCAGACCCCAGAGACACAAACCCACGGGGAACACAGGACTCAAGGGCTGTAGGGCGGAGTCCCCGGGTGTGGTTGCTATGTGGGGTCTAAGCCCTGACCCCCCAGGCCACGTTGAGATCACGTGGACAGAGATGCAAAGCTCCCAGGAGGATGAGAAGGCCTGAGCTGGCTGCCCCCAGAGCAATCTGCTGGGCTCACTCACCCTCTTAGGCCCAGCCCACAACTGTTCAGCGTGAACGTCCACGTGCCCAGGCAGAGGGGCTCCAGCACCAGGAAAAGGAACCCGGGTTGGGGTGGCCCAGCGCTGCCCACGCCAGACATCCGGGTCAGCATCTGTGCCCTCCTCACCATGGCTGAGGCCACCACCCAGGCCAGGCCACTCTTGCTCGCGCCGGGACCACCTCCCCCCTGCTGCCTGCCCTGTACCTGCGGCAGCCCCCGGAGCCCCGTCCTTCCACTACGCCAGGGTCCAGGACACACAGATGCAAGAGCAGGCCTTAGCTGATTGTGACCCCTAGCAGGCAGACCCCTGTAGGGAAGCCCTCAAGGCTGTCCTGCGGCGGTGGGGAGCGTGGGGGGGCCTCCAGACCCTGCCCCCAGGGTCCAGCATCGGGCCGTCCCGTGTGGTGTGGAAGAGCCGCCCCGATGGGCAGGAAGATGAACGGCTGAAGACGGACTTGAAGGGTGGACGCCAAGCTGTTACTGAGGCTCTGGACCTGCCCAGACGCACCACCTCTGGGCGGCCCCTGGTGGGAAACCCCTCTCTGCCGCGGGGTGGGGGGCCCGGGGGCGGCCGCCCCTTCCCCACGGCTCTGCTCCTGCCCCACCCGTAGCTGCACGCCGCCCACGCAAGCCGGCCTTCATCTCTGTCTCCTCCAGTCCTGGAGCACTCAACCTTGCGCTTCCTATTTGCCAGAGGAGAAAAGCATATGTTTATTCATGGGGGAGGAAGCCCCGCCCTGCGGAAGAACAACCTGGGTCCTGAGGCCTGGGAGGGAGCGTGCCTCCCCAGAGCCCGCTGGAGACCCCATGGGCAGGGCTCAGGGCAGCACGGAGACCCCAGGGCCCGCCCCGCTCCGCGCAGCACAGCGTCCGGAACCGAGTGCTCTGTTCCAGGACCCGCTACGGCGGCGAGGCACCCTGACGTTCTCGGTCTGGGTGCAGGGGCCCAAGCCCCACTGGACAGCAGTGTCTGCAACCCTGAGACCACTGACGGGTGCGTGAACTGCTCCAAACATGTCCTGTGCGGCTGAGTGGGAGAAGTCTGCGGTGGGGAACAGAGCAACCCTGTTACAGAGAACGCGTGTGCAGGCGCGCCGGCAGGCGGGCAAGAGGGCTGGGCCCAGGTGGGAAGTCCGATCCACACATGACGTGAGCGTCACTGGAGCTGCATCGCTGGTGCAGTGACCAAGCTGGGGTGTTAGGAAGTGCAGACACCGCGATCCACAAGGGCTGCTGGCTAAGTGAGGCTGGGGAGGGGTCCCCACTCCTGGCTCCCCAGCCACCCACCTGAGCAGACACACGTAGCCCAGTGTTTGTGGGGCAGCCAGAACCCATAGGCCTCCTGCCCGGCCCCCCAGCTGGTGACCAGCACTTCCCAAGGTTGCCACAGACTCAGAGCAGCCTCCTCCCTTGCCAGCATCCGATCAGACACATGTCACTAACAAGGGGGGCCTCCCTCGCAAGCCTCGCCCTGGCAGCATCCCCGCAGAAGGGCCGGTAGTTCACACGCCATGAGAGTGGCCCCCACTCAGGGGCCAGCATGCTGGTGAGACTAAGCTGGCCAGCAGCGCCATCTGTGGAGCACCAGCTCTACAAGGAACTCAGAGGGCTCCTGGCAGGACCCACGGACACCGTCCAAGTGCAGCCCCTACTCCAGACCCCGAGGAAGCAGGAAGATGAAGAGGTGCTGTCTGGAAGTTCCTCAGAGTGTTAACCCGAGTCCCCACGCAGCGCAGGGTCACACCCAAAAGACCCAAAACCCGGAGCTTAATACATACATGCATTCAGGGTTTTCCCGGTGGCTCAGTGGTAAAGAATCTGCCTGTAATGCAGATGTCGCAGGAGATGCGGGTTCGATCCGTGGGTCAGGAAGATCCCCTGGAGGAGGGCACAACAATCCACTCCAGTGTTCTTGCCTGGAGAGCTCCATGGACAGAGGAGCCTGGTGGGCTATACAGTTCATGGGGTCGCAAAGAGTTGGGCACAACTGAAGTGACTTTAGCACATGCTCATACACGCATTCACAGCACCCGAAAACCGGGGACAACCCCAACGTGCACCAGATAAATGGACAGGCAGCACATGGTCCACCCGAGCACCGGACCGCTACTGGGTCATGGAAAGGAGTGGAGCAGCACCTGCCGCCACGCACCGATGAGCCTGAACACGTGACGCGCGGGTGGCCAGACACCAGGGCCACGTCAGTACAATCCCATCTACAGTTTACGAGACGTGCTGAACTGGCAGATCCACAGGCAGTGACCCACTGGGCACCAGGGGCTGGCAGAGAGGGCGGGGTCCCTTTGGGGTGAGGTAAAGCTCCAGAATTAGGCAGGTGTGGTCGGTCAGGCCATGAATGTACTAAATGCCGCTGAACCGTTCGCTATAAAAATGCTGATTGTATTACAGTACATGAACTTCACCTTGGAAGATGCCATTTGAAATGAGCCTCCCTTGGGCGGGCGGGCCAGTGTGAGGGGCTGGGCGGGGTGGGGTATCCAGTGATGGCTCCCAGGGCCTCAGCAGCTCGGGGGTGTGGGTGAGATGGGCTGGGGGTACAGTAACACCCAGCAGGCAGGGGCTGAGCCTCACCAAATGAGAGCCGGGCCCCTGGGCATGGGCAGTGCCCTTCAAAGGCCAGGCAGCGCCCTTCAAAGGCCGGGCAGCAGCCACACACGTGGCACTCAGGCCATGCTATGTGGCATCCACCCTGGCTTCAGCATGGGTACCCCCAGAGCTGGGCCTGGCCCCCCTGTGCACCCCCAGGTTCTGTCAGGGTCCAGGGCTCCAGGCCCACTCTCCATGGCCTCAAGGCCCCGATCCTCCCCTGTGAGTGACGCCCACACCTCCAGGGACTTGGGCTGGACCCTCAGGTAGGGGTCTTCTCCCTGGTCTTGGGGCCCTGGCAGGGACTCTGGTGTGCAGCAGCTTGGGAGCCAGGGGCTGACCCCCTGCAGCACTGAGCAGGCAGAAGGTGTGGACGGAGGCCTGTGTAGACTCGCCTGCCCCTGGGGTGGGGTGAGTTTCAGCCCAGTTTCTGGCTGCCAGACTCCACGTGCAGCCAGAGGGTCTAGGCAGAGACAGACCCCTGAAAACGAGCACTCCGGCCCCTCCTTCGGGGGTCTGGGCTCACCTGCAGCCCCCATTCAGCGCCCCCCCCAACCCTGGGCAGATGCACCTTCCCTGGAGGCTGGAGATGCCTCTTCCACAAGCACTCTTGGATAATTAATTAATTAGCAAGGTAATTCATTAATTAAGTTTCCCACTGTGGTGACGGGGCCCAGCCAGGAACGGAATGCTCTACAGACTTGGGGGCCTCCAGGCAGAGGGACAAAGTGGGTCCCCTGGCACGTGCTTGCTCACACGGGGCTGCAGACAGAGGAGACAGGCCAGCGTGGCCAAGACCAGGAAGCTGAAAATGGAACCACGTGGTGAGGGAGCCCCCCAAGGGGACCCAGACATTTATGTAACTATACCCTCAGCCACATCATGCCAAATGCCCCCTTTCCCAAGGGGTGCCCAGGCCACTGCCAGCGGGGACATGGGGGCAGGGCCTGTCTCCGAGGGTGTGCTGATCCAGCATGGACGGGCTCTGGCCTGGGGCCCAGGTGGGGCTGAGGTCCACCCGCAAGGGCTCAGGGCAAAGCCGGCTGCCCGGGACCCGAGCCCACTGCCGTCAAGAGCCATCTGAAGGGGAGGCGAGAGAAACCCCACAAAGCGCAGGAGCACACGGTGCCCATGGGGCTGCCAGAGCAGGGCTTGAGCACGGCCGTCCTGATGCCAGGGAAGAGCAAGGGGGTTCATCTGGGGGGCTCTTCGGGGAGGGTGCCGATGGAGACCATGTTTTTAGGAAGCCATTCTTTCCCCCAGGCCATTGCCAAGGCGACAAGCTGCTGACAGGTGTAGGAGGCCACGGAGGGGCTGCCCCCAGTCTCCCCCACAGGAAGGCTCCACAAGTTTTAACTGGGGGAGGGGGTGGAGCCCAGAGGATCCTGTTGGTGTCTGAGAAGTGGGGCAGGCAGGAGGGGGACCCAAGACCAGGGAGGAGCTGGGTGTGTGGCCTCGGCCTCTGGCGGGTGCAGGCAGGCTAGGCTGCAGTCCATGGGGTCGCTAGAGTCTGATATGACTGAACGACTTCACTTTCACTTTTCACTTTCATGCACTGGAGAAGGAAATGGCAACCCACTCCAGTGTTCTTGCCTGGAGAATCCCGGGTATGGGGAAGCCTGGTGGGCTGCCGTCTCTGGGGTCGCACAGAGTTGGACACACCTGAAGCAACTTAGCAGCAGCAGCAGCAGAGAGAAAAAGGCCCCGCTGGCCCCCTCCCTGCCCCCAGCGGCTCTGCCTGTGGCAGGGCCCTGTCTTCTGTGGGCAGCTCCAAGTTGCCCGTTGTCCACGTCTGTGGGGACAAGTGGCCACCAGTCCCCACAGGTCACCTGTACCCCTTGGAGCCACAGGTATGCCCACCTGTCTAGAGCTCCCTGGACGTGCTCACCCAGCATCAGGGGGGCAGGACCTGTCCTGGCCATCGGGGGTGCAGCAGTACTCCATTTCCTTCCTGCTCCGTCCCGGGTGCCTGCTGTGGTCACACGGGGCAGGGGTCTGGATTAGGAGCCTACCGCAAGCACCTGTGGGCTCTCCCTGTCCCGGTGCCCGGAAGGTGCCCACTGACCTCCCCGACTGTCCGCCTGCTCAGACCCCGGCGCACGGGGCTGGTCTTCCCACCCCCGCCCCAGCCTGGGCCCGTGTGACTCACTCAGTCTGCTCGGCCGGCCGGGTGGGGAGCGAGAGCCGGCCAAACATGGAGCTGTTTGTTCTCAGAGAGGCTTGAGGTCACGCGGGGGTACTGGGGGTGCTGGCTGTCCCAGGTAGCGCGCATCCCCGGGCGCCTGCGAGCCCACTACCCACCCAGCCCAGTGATGGGTGCTTATCGCCCCACAAGCGGCTTGCTGAGGCTGCCGGAACGTTCTTTCTCCCCCTGGACCCAACTTTGTGTCCTCAGAGCCCCTCCCTGTGCCGGCGGCCCCGAAAGACTTCCGGAGCTGAGTCTAGAGGCTCCCCGGAAGCCCGTTCTGACCCCAGTCTGCTCCGCACCCCTCCCCCAGCGCCCTGGGGCCGCATGATGTGGGCTGGCGCCCAGACCCTGAGCAGCCTGGGGCACCGACGCCCCCGCCCCGCCTGTGAGAGTTCTCACTCAGCTCATCGGGAGAGCGCCGTTCTCACGCTGGCAGTCCACACCCATGTGCCATGGAGGAGGGGGACAGGAGCAGAGGCAGCCCCTGGCCTCCAGCCAGGCGGGGCCAGGGGGTAGGCAGCCAGATCCCTGCAAGAGCGGGCCTGCGCCCCTGGCACGCGCGTGCCAGGCACGTGCGAGTCTGTGCTCTGCTTGTTCCTGCGAGCCATCCACACCCCAGGCGTGCATCCAAGCAAGACTGTGCACACACATGCTCACACATCTGTACACCAAACACACCACCACGCACACGTCATGCATACACACCCCGTCACGCACACACACCATCACGCACACATCATGCACACCCCGTCACACACACACATCATGCACACACACACCATCACACACACATGCACTCTTGCGTGCATGCCATCATGTATACACACCCCATCATGCACACACACGCCATCATGCACACACACCCCATCACGTGCACATGCACTCTTGCACACACACAAGCTCGTGCAAATTGCCACGTGTGCATCTTGCAGGTGGTGGCCTTGGGGGGGCCTGGCACTCCTCTTTCTCGGGAGGAAGACCCCACCCCAGGACTGCAGGACACCAAAGAACCGTACCACATGCCCACAGCTCCTGGTACCAGCACCCAATTCAGAAGACTGTGCTAATTACGAAGGGTGCTAATGGTTCCCTTCAACTCCTAATAAAGAGCTTGATTTGGGATTTTTTTCAAGGCATAACTGAGGGAAAAGTGCCTGGTCTCCACTGCCGATCACCACACCCGCAAGAAGCCACCACGTCTAGGCCACCAAGCCTTGTGGAGATTCCGCCAGTCACTTGGTGGCCCATAGCCCCCGCCCAGGAATGTTCCTGCCTGCAAGTAAAGCCACCCAAGCTGCCCCTCCAAAACCCTTCCAGCCTTATTTCCCTCCCTTATTTCCAGCTTTCCCGACAGAGCTTTCTGCCACAGCTCTGTCTTGGCTCCCGCGGGCAGCAGTGGAGGCCTTGGAACAGTCCGCCCCGCTGGCTCTGTCCTGGGCCCAGGAGGGCCCAGCCTTCCCAGGTGAGGCCTCCTTCCAGCCACACTTCTGCCCATCTTGGTCCTTGCTGGGGGGCTCCTCACAGCCCTGGACCTTGGAGGATGAGGCGGCACAGAGCCAAGAGGGGCCCCTCGGGAAGATGACAGGCCGGCGTGGGGCCCGCTCCGGGCAGGAATTCTCCAGGCCAGAAATAACCGCCTCCGCGACACTGCACAGCTGCCCGCGGCCTGAATTAGCGACCCCAGGGGACTGCTCACTCCTTCCATGGGAACGCAGCCTGGAGTGGCCCGCCCCGCCCCCCACAGCCGGCAGGCTGTCCCCAGAGAAGGGGCCCAGGGTCTTCAGAAGGCTGGCTGCAGGGGGCTCCTTCCCACAGGAGACTGGGGTTAGCGCACCTGGGGCCCCCCGCAGGGCCTCCCCCCGCACCCAGACCCGCGTCCCCCAAGTGCAGGGCCCAGGCGGGGAGTTCTTCAGGCCTTGGCACACCTGGTCTCAAGCTCTTGTGTGTGTTAGGTAAGGCCCAGCTCACACCTGGGACACATAGCCACTGTGGTGGGAACAGGCTTACACGTGCATGCACATCTCTGCACAGGAGAGACCTGGTCACCCAGACGGCAGGGACATGGGCGGGCAACTCGCAAGGGGCACTGTCCCCTTGCCCTCGCCCTACGTGGGCGGCTCCCTGCAACCCAGCTTCCCTACGAGTGTTGCTGGGCAACCGGGCATTTATTAAACAGATGGAGAAAGGCCAGGCCTCGCCTGCCCGCCCGCCAGGGGCGGCCTGCCCTCCCACGGCACCCGGGGCATCCCCACGCAGTCAGGCCTCCCCACCCCAAGGGCTGACTCAGCCGGGCCCCCTCCTGGGGTGGGGGAAAGCAGAAGGGCAGCTCGAGGCTGAGGTCAGGGACCCCAGAGTCCAGCCTCCACCAGAGGAGCCACACCCCTTCCCCATCAGTCCCCCGGACACTGGGTAAAGACAGAGCCCCTCCCTGGGGTGGGGACAGCAGCTGGGGGCCCGCACAGCTGTTTTGATGCCCCAGGCAGGTTTGGGGAGCCCAGCCTCAGGGGTCGAGCGCCATCCACTGCCTCCACTCTGCCAGCCCCCAGGACGCAGCAGCAGAACCACCAGGCAGGGGCCCCAGGAAGGGGGGGGGGGTCCTGAGGAAAATAGAGGCAGTGTCCAGAACCTTCCAGATGAGTCGCAGGCACTGGGAGCTAAGGTGACCTCCCCCCTCCAGAGCAGAGCAGCCCCAGGGCTCCGTGGGCTTCTCAGGAAAGACCCTGCACAGGGGGTGGGACCCCGTCAGGGATGCGGCTCCAACAGTGATGAAGCCACCGGGGGATGGGGCCCTCTGCCCAGGGAGGGTCCAGGCCTCCTCTCTGGCACCCCTCCTGCACCCTAGACCCAACCACCCCGCACAGGGTAATCTCCAGGCCACTGCGGGAGAGCCTCAGCCTCTCAGGGCCTTGGGGCTTAAGGCGGGCCCTAGAAGCCCCTGGGTGGGTACTCCTCACCCCTGTGCTGATCCCACCTATGGAACCACTGGCTTCTCCAGCCCGAGCATCCTTCTTCCTCTGCCCACCCCCACTCCCCCTGCCTGGGGGTGTGGATGGCCTAGGGCCTGCCCCCGGGGCTGCCAAGGAGCCTCTGGAAGGACTCAGCCCATCTGGGGGGCAGGAGGCCACGCATTCGGATGCCCCCCCACCCCTTACAGATGACACACCAGGGCTTGGAGAAGGAAGCTCCCGGTTGGGCAGCAAGTTCAAGGCCTGCGGGAGCCCCTCGTCTCCTCTTCGCAGCCCCCAGGGATGCGACCCCCGCACCCAAGCAGACCCCCTGCCCACACTGCTGAGCTGAGCCGGGCACTAGGCCCCAGGCCCCAGCCCTCTGGAAGGTCTGGGCAGCCGCACTTGCTCCCCCAGGCCCCTCCGCACCCCTGAGGCCCTCTGGCCGGGTATGACCTCGGCCCTGCCTGTGTTAATAGCAGCAGTGACATTTTAAAAGGATGGCCCAGACCCTCAGGATGCCAGTTTCAAGGTGAAACTTGCTGGCCCTGGACTCGCGTCCCGGGACCGCCGTCTCCCCGCACCCCCACGGCCACCGCTCCCCAACCCCCACCACAGACAGTGCCCCTGACATTTCAGCACTGACACCGCTCGGACGTCTTGCCCGAGGTTCAGGGCCGGTGGTGCCCTGCTGCCTGGAGTGCGGAGTGGGCAGGTGGGAGCGCGGCTTAGACCGCGGCCCAGGACCACGCCTTCCTCAAGTGCGAGGGTCATGCTCTGGCCCGGGCCGGGGCCCCCTGCCCGCCCCCCACGGCCACGTCCTCCCGGGTGTGGACTGAACTGTGTCCCTCCAAGTCCTATGCTGAAGCCCTACCCCCCGGACCTCGGATGTGACTGCATCTGGAGACAGGCCTTTAAAGAAGCGCTGAAGGTCAAGTGAGAGGCTACGTCGGGCTCTAATGCCTTGTGACGCAGGGGATCGGGACGCGGACATACACTGGGGGGCACGTGAGGACAGACAGTGGCCTCGGGAGAGACCAGCCCTGACTGCGGACGTCCAGTCTACAGGACTCGGGGGGAATAAACATCTGTTGAGGAAACAAACATCTGCTGTTTGAGCTGCCTCGTCTGCGGTGCTGTCACAGCCACCCCGTGCAAACACACCCAAGTGCCACCAGGTCCTTGGGGGACCCTTCCTGCCCCCAGCTCAGTCCCGCCTTACCCGGGCTAGGACTCCCAGGGGCCGGCATGGCCCCGGTGCCCTGTCCCATGGGCCCTGTCAGTTGGGTGAAGAGATTTGGGGGAGTGGCTCGGGGGGAGGGGTCTGGCTGCCCAGACAGATGTACAGCTGGATGGACACTGGTGACTCCCCTGTGTGTGCGGGGGTCCCATTTTCCTCCTGGGACCACAGTTTACCTGATGGATAAACCAAGGCCCAGGGCACATCGCCTGCCAGGCCACACTCCAATGGACACTCACCCTTGTGCCCCTGGTCCCGCGCTCTCTGGGAATCCGACATGGCCCCATGGCCCCCAGGGGCCCCTGCCTCCTGCTGCCCCAGCGCAGACCCCACCCTCCCGGAGCAGCCAGCCCGCTGTCTCTGGCATGGCTCTGTCTCACCCCTCCCCGCCCCTTCCCGGTGCCACGTCCCACAGGAAGTCTCAGCAGCTGGGCTCACACGCGCAGAAGCAGGCTCCCCGCGCTTCAGGGGGCTGGGGCAGCCAGCCGCCAGCAGGTACGGGCCTGGCAGGTACGGGCCCCCAGACCCAACAGAGACCCAACCCGGGCAAGCAGCACAGAGCTGGGCCCTTGGAGCTTCCAGGAAATGTCCCCCACAGGTGGGTGGGGGCCAGGGAGTGTCCAAAACACACGCATGTACTCCGCCCACGACCCCCATGCCCAGGACCAGGGAGGGAGACACTCCACAGGCGCCTCGGGCTCCATCAGACGCTAATTAGAGCCCCGTGTGGTGCGTGCTCAACAGCAACAGAGGGGCGGCCGGCACAAACATTTCAAATGACACAGAATTTGCGCTTAATGGGCTGAAATTCTTTAAGCTGAGAGCCCAGCTGAGCCATTATGCGGCCGATTTGCAGGACGCGGAGAACACCGCATGGGAGCCGACTAGCGGGGCACTTCCCATGACCAGAGGGGCAGCGGCCCGGCCCCGGGGGCGGCACCCCCAGCATGGCCACCAGGGCACCCCTGAAGCCTGGGAGCCCCAGCCAGGTGTAGACAGGACCCAGGCGCAGAACGCAGGCTGCCAGACCTTCTCAGAGCACTGCTCATCCTACCCCAGCAGCATAAGGGCAGCCCCTTGGGGGACCCCTGCACGCAGCAGTCTTCGCTTGGTAGGTACACCGGTGCACACAGTAGGGCCACACTTCAAATGAGGTCACCCATTTACAGGGCCTCAAATTATGCGTGGCTGGGAATTTGGCCTGTGTGCACAACTGCGTCCTGTCCCGAGTCATGAATGAAGGGCGGCCTCGTCAGGACACGCGTGGACCAGGCGGGGCCTGCGGGCCCACTGCTGTGGGAGGGCACCTCTCCTGGCTGCCACCCGCCCGGCTGCCCCCTGTCCGCAGCCCTGGGCCCTGGGGAGCTCGCAGCCATGCTGGCTCCCCTCCAGCCGCCTGCCTTTGCATCGATCCCCTAATAACTCGATCCATTATGCCGGAGCAGGATTCTTGGAAACCCGCAGGAAAAGGAAGGCTTCTGCGAACGGTCTGAGTCATTTTTTTTAAACTAACAATAGGGTGCCTCTCCCCTCGCCACTGTCTCGGGCTGTCCACCCTCGCTGTGCCCCTCGTGGGGAAGGGGCCCCGACGGCCTGGCCAGAGCTGCACCGTCCCTCCCAGGGCTCTAGGCCCCGTCCAGCTCTCCCCTCGAGTCCAGCCCGGCCCGGGATGTGGGCCTCGTGGAGGAGTCACTCGCTGGTACTCTGGGAGGGAGACCGTCCACCCCCCACCCCAGCAATGGACAGAAGCTGAATTTACACCCGAGTCTCCCGGGCTCCCAGCTCCTCAAAGCACATGCCCTCTGGGGTGCAGCCCCCACAGGGCCAGGGTGACCAGCAGACCTCAGGCCCAGCCTCCAAGCAGGCTGAGCAAATGGGCCAGGGCAGGCGGCCAGGGCCCAGGAGCACCATCTCATCTGCAAAGCAGCGACCCCAGCGGCACTCCCTCCCTAGGGGGAGCCTGGAGAATTCTCCGGCAGGCGAGTGCTACTGTCCCAGGCTGGCGGTCCTGGCGGGGAACAGGACCCACCCCACCCTCACTGGCGCCCAAGGGCCCTGCTGTCTCCAGCTCTTCCATCAGGCCAGGGCGATAGACTGGCAAAACCCCACAATGCCCCTTTTCCAGCTGAATTTTTATGGTTTGGAAAATACAAACGTTTTTCATAAAAGAAAATGCTATGGCAACACCTAATGAGTTTATTATTGTTTTAAATTAATGACTAAAGAACGATTTCTAAATTTCTTCAACTTAAACTCCAAGGAGATTAACAACAGAACAGAGGCCCATTGCAGAGACCTCCTGGGGCCTCAATCCATCATGCCCTGGGGTTCGGGAACCTGTTTCAGAGGTGGCAGAACAGGGTCTGGGTGCTCAACCGTGCCAGGGCTCCCAGCCTCAGAAGGATGTCCCCTCCCTGCCCTGCCGGACACCCGAGGCCCCACCCCCAGAGGCCTTCCTCCTGGGCCCGCTTTAAGAACCCCCAGTCCACAGCCAGTGCCTCCCCAGGTCCCCCTGGGTTCCAGTGGACACACCCCAACACCCCCAGGGGACCAAAGCACTTCTGGCCACACAAACATGGTTCCCACACCCAGTGCTGGCCGGGGGTCCCCACGTTATGTGTTCCCAGATGCCCCCTTCCCGCATCTGCCAAGGCCTGAGGGGACCACCCCTGGGCTGGCCGGGCCGGATGTACCTCTGCCCCACAAGGCCCTGACTGGGGATCACTCGGGGCTCAGCAGGACCCTTTCTAAGGAACAAAGCCCACCCTTCCCACCGATGGCCCCTCCTGGACCTGGGCCTGGGCCAGCAGATGAGTTGAGGGGGGCTTGCTCCCCAGAGGGGGGTCGTGGGGTCTGCAAAGCCACCAGCCGGCCAGGACCGGCCCCCCAGCCCAGGTGGCTCTGCCAAGGAAAGCTGCCACCAGCCTCCCAGGTTGGGCCTCACCTTCATACCCCCTGGGGGCCCCCCGGATGCCTGACGCTCCAAACACGCTCACACAGCTCCACAGGCCCCCAGAGTGACCAAACGCTGCCTCTTGTGGCGTGAGGGCTACACTCAGCCCAGTTCCCTCCTGGCCAGCAATTCAAAGCATGTCGCCCTAAAGGCAAGGGGGCATCAGGGGACGAAGATGAAATACACAGGTTCACACAGAAGCGGGTGCTGATGAGGGTCCCGGCCAGCAGAGGGTCCTGGCCTGCCGACACCCTGCCCAGCTCCCTCCAGAGGACATTCAGGAAGGGGTGGCAAAACGGGGGCATACCCGGTTGGCATGGCAACCAGGAAGCCAGCCCGACCTCAGCCAGACCATTATGGCTAGAGAGTGAGGCGTATTTTCTAATTAAAGTGGGAGAGGCGACATTGATCCTGGGTCGGTCCTTAATGAGGCGGGGGACCTGCAGGGGGCCGATGCAGGCCTGTTTTTCCCACCAGGCTCTTCCCCCGCCCCCTGAACCTCCCTGCCTTCTCCAGTCCCTCTTTTAAGGTAAAACTCAGACCAGGCCACAGCTGAGTCTACCCAGCTTCAGATTCCACACCGTGCTGGCCCAGAGAAAGGCCCGGAAGGCGTGGGGAGGGGGCCGCCCCTTATGGAGGGCGGGTGGCGGCCAGCTGGCAGCCCAGAGACGCCCATCCAGGAGGCTACTGCGGGGCTGGCAGGGCTGGGGGTCCGGAGGCAAGCCCCCAGCGGTGCCCACCAGGCAGCTGGAGCACAGTGGAGGTGGGAGGCGCCTGGGAGGGGCGCGGGGGGGGGCACTGACTCTCCTCGCCCGGCCTCCAGAACTCTGCAGATAAACAGTCTAAATTAGGAATTAAAACATCGTTCGCTCCCACCAGCAGGCAGGCCAGCCGTATTTCAAACGTGCAAGAAACACCCCGGCCCCTCCCGGAGCCCCAGACTTCCCAGTGTGGGTCTGCAGGGTCGGCAGGCAGAGGTCAAGGTCAAGGTCGAGCACAGCACAGCCTGCTCCACCCCGGCTGGGGCCCGGCGGGGGCCTCCCCAAGCCGGCAGGCTCAGAGCAGGGCCGGGACCCCAGCCCACCGTAGAGTCACGCGCTCTGCTGGGGCCTCCCAAGAGGCTCTGAGGAGGCCAGGAACCCCCACAGGCATCAATGGCGGGGGCGGGGGTGGCACTGGGAATGCCCTCCCGACTCCCCCCTGCCCCCCCCCCCCCCCCCCCGCCCCAGGAGAGGCTTCCGTGGGCGCTGGGCAAGGATGTCCGCCCTCAGGCACTGTCCTGGGCCCCATGCGGCTGCAGCTCCTCCTCTCCGGGCTCCAGGGCCCACCCTCCCCCAGCTTCCTGCCCTCTCACTCCCAGGGGAGCAGGGGGCGGCCTGGAACAGGGCACAGCCCTGGGAGTGAGCACTTGGCGGAGGAATTCCAGGCGTCAACGAACTGGAGGGTCATCCCTGAATTCCGGCTGGAGGATGCCTGCTCCACCACGGATCAGCCCATGGGCCGCCAGGCTGGTCCAGAGGATGCCACCGCTGGGGGGCGTGGGGAGATGATTCAGGACCACGGTGCAGATGGGAGAGGGTGGTGCGTTGGGCGCTGGGAAGGCTGAATCAGCAACACAGGGGGCCCCCCGAGAGCCCCTCCCCCGACAGGGCCCCCTGCACGGCTGCCATCTGGGGCTGCCCCAGGCTGGAAGGAGATGAGTCTCGGGGTGTCAGCTGTCCTGGGGGCCCTGTTCTGACCCCTGCACTGACATCCCCACATGGACCACGACTCTGGGGGATGGTGGCTGAGATGAGCCTATTCTAGCAGCTTATAGAGGAAGCCACTGGCTGGGCGTGGGGGCACCTTGGACCTGTCAGCCCCCAAGTCACAAATCCCAGCCACAAAGAGTCAACAGACACAAGTCTGGCCACACCTCAGGCCATGGCCACTGAGACAGAGAGAGAAAGGGCCTGGGGGGCTGACCCACGGAGCCCAGATGGCCAGAGTGTACACTGGTATCTGATCACAAACACCGCCCAGCCGCCTCTGACCTGTCCCCGGGGGGCTGGGAGGACCCATGGAGCCCGCTGCAGACACCGCTTCACATGCCGTTCGCACAATGTCTCTGCCTGGACACTCTGGCCATGAGGAGGCAGGGCTGTCCAGCCCTTCTGCCCCTGGTCATTGTCTCCAGCAGGATGAGAGGACAGTCTTCCAGAGGGAAGCCTGATACTGCTGGACGGGCTGGACTAAGACCTCAGCGGCCACACAGAGGAGTGGGGCCCCGCACACCCAAAGCACTGCTGGGTAGTGGGTGTTGGTGGCCCACGACTCCTGGCTTTGTGCAGAGCTGAGGTCACCTCGGGCATTAACCTGTCCAGCCTGGTGACTTCGGGGAGCAGGGCAGGAGCATGTGGTCAGAGGGCCACTGTGTGACAGGCCCAGGTAGCCACGGATTCCAGGGGACAACCCTGGGATCCAACAGCTCTGGGGAGGTGCCATGGGCTGAGTGGCTCAGACCCTGGACCTCAGAACGCGGCTGTGTGGTGTTTGCAGACGGTGCCTTTAAAGGGGTACAGAGGGCAAAATGAGGTCGCCGGGCTGGACCCTCACACAGAGCACGTCCTTATAAGAAAAGACCAGGACAGACACACACACAGCGGCCCCACAGGAAGACAACAGCTACAGGCCAGGGACAGAGGCCCCAGGCTGCCCGGGAATGCGCCAGCTCCCGCCCCAAGCGCTCCACCCGCTGGTCCCCGTGGGCACTGAGCCCCGGCTGGTGCCAGCCTCCATCTCACCCCCGCCCCAGGCACCACACACGCTGGACCGAGCAAAGAGGCAACCCTCAGGGCTTGTCTTTCCAACAAAAGGCCACACTCCAAGGGCCCCAGCGCCTCTGATTCCTGAGTCTGGGGAGCCCGCGGTGTGGCCCGTGGAAGGAGGTGGGACGGCCAGTGGCGGGGACGCCCTGGTCACAGGCAAACTGGCCAAGGAGCCCCGGGGTCGCCAGGCCTGGAGCAGTCCTCGGCGTGCTAAATCGCTTTATGTAACTCGGGCCAGGCCGGTAAACCAGGAGCCCGGCTGGGGATTAGTGACAGGCGTTGCCACGGCAACCTGATTAGTCGGAAACGTGTCGTCCTAGGGCCTGGCGCTGCTCTGCAGAGGTAAAAGGAAACCCCAGAGATTCATTAGCAACAGGTTCCCATGGCAACCGCGCCAAGCTCATTAATAATTTTTTTTTATTCCTAGTGTGGGTGTTGAAATCCTCCAGAGGGCTGATGGAGGCACAGATCCGGGCAAACACACGCCAGCTACTCCCCCCACAGCCTGGCACCACCCCACCCATGTGCCTGCCTGTGCCCCAGGGTGCGGTGCCTGGCAGGCCGCACGCTTCCGACGGCTGCTCCTGGAAGGTCCATTGAAGGGAGACCCGGGTCAGAAGGGCTGCCCGACCCTGGAGGCTACCAAGACCCTCTTTCACCCTGACCAGACAGTGCTGCCCACCACCCAGGAGACACCCCAGAAGCATCTGCAGGAGGGCAGGTGGGCAAGCCCTGCTCCTCAGTGGGCTCAGGCTCGGGGCGGGGCGCGGTGTGGTCTCTGCTGCTCTCCAGCCTTCTCTCTAGGGACTACTGCCGAGACTGCTGCAGATCCACAGGCTCCGAGACCCAGGTCCAGGGCACAAGGGGGTAGGAGATAGGCGCTGCTTCGGAAAATGTTTTGGCACCTCAGGCACTCTGACACAGTTCCCTGTAAGTGGACAATTCCGCTCCGGGGCGCATGCCCAACTCAGACACAAGCGCTCACGGCAGCACCGCTCACAGTGGAAAGATGCCAACAGCCAGGCCCACCGGCGGTGAACGAGGAGACAATGTCCCACCATGTCGGCCCCGAAAGGAGCAGCGCACTCTCCTGCTATGGCCTGCACGAGCCCAGAGGACACGTGTTCAGAGAGACGCCAGACACACGGGTCACTTCCGTGCGGTTCCGCTCCTATGAAATGCCCAGAGGGGGCACATTCGGAGATAAAACACAGGCCGGGGGCGGGGCAGGGGGCCCCAGGAGTGGGGGTGCTGACTGCTGACAGGGACAGGGTCTCCTGCAACAAAGCCCCAGAACTGACTGCAGCGATGGCTGCACAACTGTGACTACAGCAGAGAGCGGTCCACCGTGTGTGACTAGCACAGCGCGTGGCCTTACGTCGCAACGATGCTGAGAGAAAGCAGGCACCTGGGTGGGGCTGTCTGAGCTCTGAATCCTGGGGACGTGCAGGGACCCACTCTGATCCTCTGTTTCCTCATCGGCCGACAGGACTTGGGTGAGAAGTGCCCCCAGGCCTGAGACACAGTGAGGGTCACCCCGCGGCAAAGGTGAGCCTGGTTACCGTTGTTCCTCCGCCCTGAGGTCAGAGGTGAGCAGGTGCCTGGACCACAGGGACATGTAGCAACGTGACCCAGACAGAGCCCAGCACGGCCTTCCAGGCCGAGGGACACCCCGGGAAGGACCCGGCACGCTGAGCGGCCTGCCCCCCGCCCGCCCACGTCCTGGTGACACCCGAGTGAGAAAACACAAACGCAGAGGCCCTGCCACTCCGTCCGGGTGGCTGGATGTGAATCTACAAACGGGCCAAGTGGACATGTGCACACGTGGCCCAGTGGTGTCTGCAGGGTGGCCGAGGGGTGGCCGCAGGGTCTCCTTCCCCTCAGGCTCCAAGCTGGTTCTCCTCACCTCTCCGTCCTGTCCCCTTGACCCAGATTTCAGTGGCTCTGGAACCACACCGAGGAGTTCCGGGAAGCCCAGTGTCTGACACGCAGACCCACACCAGGGACGCGCTGCCTGAGCCTCCCGCCCCAGGCCCCGCTGGCTGGCAATCCTGACGCTGCCCCTGGCTCCTAGAGTGCCCCTTGGGGTGTTGAGGGGCTGCTGGGGTCCTTCCCAGGGACCCCGAGGCTCCACGCTCAACCAATCTCCTTCCGCCTCCAATGCACCCCAGGCGGTCCACCCGCAGCCTTGTGCCCCTGCTGGGGGCCCACTCTGCCTCTCCCAGCGTCTGCACCCCGCAAGGGGTGTGCTTCACGTCCTGGAGCCCACTGAGCCACACGACCGAGCCCATGTGTCCACGGAACACAAGCTGCCTGAACCAAGCGCCTGGCCCGCCACACCCAAGGCACAGCACGCGCCAGCTAAACACGGCGGCCCGTGCAGAGTCACGGGGGCGCAGCAGGCCAGGTCCCATTCTGGGGCCAGAGCCGGGTGGCTCCCCTGCCAGCAGGACTCGGGACGCGTCCTCATCCATCTCGATGAGGCGCTGATGCAGGCTGACTCATCAGACTGTGGCCAGGAGACTGCTTGAAAGACAAAGGGACGCGCAGGGCGAGCAGCGTGCCGCCACCCGGCCAGGAGAGGGGTCACCCCCGCACCTCCCGGTCACCCCCTCACACTTTCCCCCCGGCTCGCTCAGCCCCGAGGCACGTGTGCCAGTGGCAGCTTCAAAAAGCAGTGGACACAGGTCAATGCTCAGTGGGCCGTCCCAGCCGCCTCTTCTAAGGAGAGCACGGAGGCCCCCCGGCCCTGAGGTTCCTGACTGTCAGATGTCCCCACACCCGTCTCCTCGCCTCCACGCCAGGAGCCTGGCCTCCAGCCGGGCACCCAGGGACCCCCCCATGAGCCTCAGCTACCCCCAGCAGCCCTGGGACACCCACTGTTCAGGCCTTCACACCCTAGTCCTGGTAGACTACCCCACAGGTCCACCCCAAACACTGTCCACCCAGGACCAGCCGTGGTCGTCCTCAGCCTCAGCGAGGCCTGGGTCTCATCTGTCAGTGTGTCCTCTGCCTCCTGCCCTGGCCTTCCCCCCTCAGCTGAGCACAGCCCCTGAGCCCCGGCCCACTGGGAAAGAGCTTCACAGCCTCGAGGGAGCCCAGCCGGCCTGAGCCAGAGCCCTGGGGACCGGGAGAGCCAGGCCTGGGGCAGGGCCCTGGCCCCGGCTGAGGAAGCCCAGGGCTGGGCTCCAGGTGGGGGGCATCGGGGGAGTCCAGCTCCAGGACTGAGGCTGCCTCTTTCCTGGCTACCTGGGGCAGCGCCTGGCAGGAGAGGGTGTGGCAGTAGCCAGAGCCAGACGCCCCCCGGAGCCCCTGCAGCTGGAGTGGGACCCCAGCCGGGAGCCAGCCGTCCACACTGCATTCCTTGGGACACCCACGGCGGCCATAGTCTCAGGACAGAGCCAGGCGAGGCTGGACACCGGGGTTCCCACCACGGCCACTGTACTCCAGCCACAGCGGGCAGTGGAAAGCCCACAAAACAGGTCACTCGCTGAGCGAGGGTCCCAGACACCCACAGGATCTCTGCAGGCTCCATCTGGTGGAAAGGCAGCTAAAGGCCTAACATCCCGGATGGACACCTCCTCAAGGACACCCCCCCCCGCCCCGGGCAGGCGACCTCCCAAGAACCCCAGAGACACAACCGTTCGAGGTCTGACCGGGCCTCCCTGGTGACGAGGCCTCCAAATGACCGATTTCACAGCTGGTTTTCCCCGGGTGGCCAAGCTCCTCGTGGAGAGGGGAGGCTGATCTGGGGTGGATGGTGCGATGTACCTGGCAGGGCCACCTCCCACCGGCCCATCCCCACCACCTGCCTCTGCCTCCAGAGCCAAGCCCAGGTGCGTGAGCCCAGGTGCATGAGCCCAGGTGCACGAGCTGGGGAGGGCCCCCCAAACAAAGCACCACAGCCCCGGGCTCACACTGCAGGAATTCTCACAGTCCAGGGGCCGGGGGTCTGCAATGAGGGGTCAGCAGGCCGCATGGGGATCTGTCCAGGCCCCTCCCAGACCCTGGAGGCTGTAGGAACCTCGATCCTGGGCGTGTGGCTGCCTCACGCAGCGACTGCTTCCAGCCTCATGTGGCATCTCCTAGCATTTCCGTCCACTCCTCTTAGAGGACACCCGTCAGCGGGTCCAGGGCACCCCAGCCCAGTCTGACCTCATCCTAACACAACCGTGTCTCCAAAGACCCCACTTCCCCACGAAGTCACTTTCTGAGATTCAGGTGGACATGAATTCAGGGATACGTTCCAGCCAGTGCACTCGCCTACCCGTGTCGGTCTGTGGATGAAGGGCGCTCCCACAGCCACGCTGATGCCCAGCCTGCCCACTCCAACCGCCCCAGCACCCCCACTGGCCCAGTCGCTCTGTCTGGGACTGCAGCGACGCTCCCAGCTTAGGGCAGGGGCCCCCAACCCTGCTGCCCTCCCGTCTGCTTTTCTCCACCCCTGTTGCAGGCTCCGTGGGGCCCTCAAGGGCCTGCCCTCCCTCTGCCCACGGCCAGCACAGAGGGCAGATCCCGGAACATGCACACAGCTCCACATGGGGCTTGGGGGACATGCGTGTCCCAACTGACAAGTGGACACCTGCATAGTCACAGGAAGCACTGAGTTCCAGGATGAGCTGGGCTTGCCCCAGATCCCCCGGGGTGCCCACAAGCGGCTCAAAGGTCAACCTGGTGGCGCCAAGTGGGCGGCCTGGGCCTGGCACCTGAAACCTGTGGGGAGGCCCCACAGGCCCTGCCCAAGAGGCCTTCCCTGGCCGGGGGGCCGAGAAGGCCCCACCGTGAGCCCAGGCCCGCCCGCTCAGCTCCTCAGGCCTGCTCCCAGGGGAGTGGCCGGCACTGAAGCCAGCCCAGCAGATGGGCCCCGGCTACCTGACCTCCCCAGGCAGGTGGGGCTGGAGCACCCCTCCAGCACACGCCTGCCCCTCAGCACAGAAAGGCCAGGTCCAGGAGGCAGCCCCGGCCCCCAGGCCCGAGCCCACAGCCCTCACTGCGTCGGCCTTCACTGACACAGACCTGGCCCCCTGAGAGGCCCCACTGCCTCCCGGACGTCGCCCAGCCCCTCCCCGCTTCAACGCCCAACGCTGCCCACTCTCCCTGCAGGCTGCGGCCGGGGGACCCCGGCACGCTCAGAGCAGGGAGGTGGCTGTGCCTCTGGTCAGGCCTCCGAAGCCTCTGTGGCTCAGCCCTCTGAGCAGCTGCTCTGAGCTGGACGAAGCCTTCACCCCCTACACCAAGGTGCTCCACAAACCCCACTCTGTCAGTGACGGGAGAAGGAAGAGGAACCGTGAGGGGCCAGCACCCCAGCTGATGGAGGGGTCCCCAGACCCTCCTCCCCAGGGTCCCAGAGGCCCCAGCCTAGCCGTGGGGATGTCAGGGGCTGTGGCCCCTGAAGAGGTGTCAGGGTGCCCCCACAAGCATCCCCAGGAGAGCGACAGCCCGAAACGTGACCACCGTGGCCAGGGCCCCTGCTGGGTGCCAGTGAGCAGGTGGGCAGCAGAGAGGCCCCTGCAGCCCGGAAAAGGGGTGCTGTCCCCGCTGCCCCAGTGCCCTGACCCCACCTGGGGGCAGCGGGGAGGGGCCAGCATGAGCAAGCGGGCCAGCCACCGCCTGCCAGGCCTCTTGGCACCAGAGTCAGGTTGGGCTATGCCCAATTCAGGCAGCGGATGGGGGCTGTGCCCACCCAGCAGGACTGGCTTGTCCCCCAGCTCCACTCCCCCTTCCAGAATGCAAGCGTCTCACTAACATCGGCTCCCTATGACGGTTCAGGCAGCTCCACGCGGGAGGGAGAGCTGACGCCAGACAGGGCTGGGCCACCTGGACCGTCCCAGACCCAGCGGGGCAGGCGGGCTGGTGGCAGCCAGACAGCCCCTGTGGGCGGCCTCGGCCCTCTACCACGTCTGCCTCCAACTCCGGCCGAGAGTGAGGCTGACACGGGCTGCCCAGGACACGACCCTGGCTCCTGTCGGCATCACGCTCAGGAAAGGGGGTGCTCCCGGGACCCCTGAAGCCCCCCTCACATCTGGGAGCCCCTGGGGGCCACAGAGGCGGGCGGCCCCCACCGTGAGGCTCCCTGCCCGCTCTGGTCCTGGGGGCACAGAAGCAGCAGCGTCCGCGCTGGAACGCTCTAATTGAGCACATCCATCAGCTGTCCCCACTGATCGGAGCTCTGGGCTCGGCCAGCACCGGCGACACTCTGCCCCGCCCCGGCACCAGAGGAGCCCACGCCCCGGGGCTGGGAGCACGGGTGCCCTGGCGCCCGAGAGGCCATGCAGGGCAGCACGGCCTCGCCTCCCCAGCGGCGTGTGTGCGCGTGTGCGTTCGGCGGGGCCCCTCCTGACGAAACGACAAGCCGCTACTCACTCCGTGAAGACAGCACAGCCACACAGCCCCATCTGTCATCCAAGGCGGGCGCGGCGCGCAGGCTCTGGGGACACTGCCCAAACTCGTTGCCAGCTCGCCAGGGCTGGGCTGCTTGCCTCCCAGACCCGTCCTGCCCGGCTCCCCCCATCCCTGCCGGGGAGCTGGGCCCTAAATCACCACGTGGCTGCCAGGATGGGCGCCCGCCTGGAAACTCAGCGGGGCCCCACGTGACTCAGAGGTGTTCCCGCTTCTGTCAAAGCGAACCGCTGCGGGGAGGAGGAAGCAACTGGTCCTCCATGCCCCTTGTGAGGAGGAGAGAAAGGGAAACTGGCCCACTTGGCTAGCTGGGAGGGCGGCCACTGCTGCCTGGGAGGGCGGGCACACGCGCGTGAAAGGAGGTAACGCGTTCCCACCCGACCTTGACGGCCGGGCTAAGGTCTGGACTCCAAGCTGCACACAGGCTGCATGGACTCACCCTGTGGATGTTTGACAGGCCGGCCCATCCCCCGCATTCCTTCCCATCCTGACCCTGGAGCTGGGCGTCTCGCCAGCTCCAGGAGGGTGAGGGGGGTACCCGGACCACCTCTGAGCACTGCACCATGCCAGGAAGGGTGCCCGCAGCCTCCTGCAGCAGGACGGAATCTGGGTGGTCACCATGGGGCGCCCATGGCCTCCCCTCGAACCCCAGACCGCCCTCCACCTGCCCTGTGCTCCACTTCTCCCCAGAGTGGTCCCAACACGGCCCCTGCCCAAGAACAAGACACAGCCTGAGACCCTGGGCCAGCTCACACCCACCCTCCACGCTCACAGGCTTCTCTGGCTGCCCGGCCCCTCCTGCCCCACCTCAGCACACCCGCCACCCCTCCTGTTGAGGGCTGTGTGCAGTCCGCCTCGGGGCCTTTGCACGTGTCACTCGGCTGCCTGGGCCATCCCTGCTCCTCGTCCACCCTCCCCTCCTCCCCACAAGGTCCCCGTGAGCAGGGGGCTCCCTGACTCCGCCTGCCCCAGGACCTGCAGCACGATCAGGCCAGAGGCCGACACGCAGTGGAAGTGGCCTGCCGGGAGGGCCCGGGGCCCAGCATAGGGTCCAGGGGGGTCTGCACAGTGAGGCCGCCTAGCCCCACCCCCCAGGGCACCCCCAGGCCCAGCTGGGAAGCAGGTGTGGGGGCGGGGGCCGCGCTCACGTCACCATGTGTCACCATGCCACACACGGCCACTTCATCAGTGCTCCTGGCGTCTGCCGACTAATCAGGCCGCCAGAAGCTGAAGCGACACCAACCGTCTGCCCGCGTCAGGGCCCCGAAGGAGCCCAGGTGGGGAACAGGGCGAGCCTAGAAGTCTAGGCCCCTTCAGGCTGGGGGTCAGGCAGGACCCTTCCCGCACAGTCTCACGGCACTGAGTGACACAGACACAAGCCAGGCCCTCCTGGGCAGACATGCCTCAGCTCACCCCGATTTCCCCTTCTATAGCCCCCTGCCTTCCTGGACCCTGCACTCACCTGAAGAGCCCAGCCCAGCCTCACCTCCTCCAGGAAGCCCTCCTCAACACACCAGCCAAGAGACAGACTATCACACCTCGGCTCTAAACTCAGGGTCCAACGGGAGCTCAGGCCCGTGTCCAGGGGTCCCAGAAGCAGGCACCCAGGGACAGGGCTCCCCTCCCAACCTCCTGCAGGTTCTCTGAGATCGCCTCTCCACTGCGCCCCCCTCCACCGGCTCTCAGGGAAATGGCCTTCCCCAGGAAACCCCCCTACCACGAAGCCCTATCTCTGCCACCAAGGTCTCTATTTCCACTGCCCTCCCCACCCCAGGACACATGGCCTCAGAGCCCGGGGTGGGGTGCTGGGCAGACCCAGAGACACTCGGACACACACATGGCGGCTCCTTCCAAGTCAGAGGAAGTTGGGGCAGCTCCGTCAGCCCGGGCCCCACCGGCCGAGGGGCAGCAGGCCCCGGGAAACTAACACACGGCGGCATCAGGACGAGGACCCAGGACCAGGGGCTGGGGTGGGGGTGCTCAGAAGCTGGAGTGCCCCCCGGCCTGGGCGCCACAAAGCGCTCAGTGGCCACGGGCTCAGGAAGGGGAGGACACAGACCGTCCACTCACGGCCAGTCCGTGGGGCCAGAGGGGGCAGACGGGGGCCTGTCCCCTCCCATCCACATCCCCACGCCCCATGTGTCCTCGCTGGGACGCCCGCCGGGAGCCAAGGTGCTGGCAGTGAGCACAGGGGAGCGGCAGGACGCCTGCGACAGCGGTGTCCACAAGACACCGTCAAGGGCCTGGACGCTGGGCCTCACCTCCCTGCTGGGCAGCGCCCTGCCAAACCCGCGGACGCGGGAGCCAGGCCGGGCTCACCCAGCACCGTCCTCAGCCAGCCCTGTGACCTTGCCTCGTCCTCTGTCTCCTCTTGAGCCCTGCGCCTGGGGCGTCCGCTGCCGGGCCCCTGGGACACACCTCCTGGGCACGTCCACCGGCCCTGAGCCCCCAGGTGCCCCCGCGGCCACCCCCCAGCGCCTCGGCGCCGGCTTCCGCAGCTCCCGGGGAGGTGGTGGCAGGGCCCCCTTCCCAGCCGACGAGCACCCTTGGGAGGCCCCGCCTGGCCTGGGTGCTGGGACGCGGCAGCCACAGCACAGGCAGTGCGAGTCAGGAACCCCGGGGGAGCCCGGGCGGAACACAGCCCCACGGCGCGGGCTGCAACACAGATCCCACCCACCTTCCGCTATAAATAAACCTGTGTAGGAGACACAGCACTCGACCCAAAAGTTCCAGCACCATTATATTTTCAAAAAGCGAAGGAAATCAATAAGGACACCGGCCGCCCTTGGGAGCTCCTCTGCTGTGGACCCAACATCCTTCAAGGCAGACAGGACACACGTGCTCGTCTGTGTGGGGGGCTGTTCACGCCACGCAGGGGCTCCCGAAAGTCCAGGCTTGAGGAAGGCCCCTGCCTGTGTTCCCACTGCTGGTCTCGTCCCCACGCGGGGCTGAGTTCGGCAGACTGGCTGGGGTTCTGCCCGCCTCTGGGGAGCATCGAGTGGCTTCATGGCATGTGGGTTCCCAGAGCAAACCCAGTCACCCCATCTCCCTCTCCAAGTTTACCCTCCGCAGCAGAAGAGGTTCCAGGAAAGGACGCTGGGAGCCGCCAGCATAACACCCACCTACAGGGCAGGGAACCAAGGCCAAGGGGTGTCCTCTGGCCCCAGGACGGACACCACGTGGGCTCTGGCAGACTGCAGGCCACCCACCGAACCCCAGCCTCTCACAAGGAACCTGAAGCGCTCGGAAAAGGCTCGCTGAGGCCCAGGGGCTTCCCCGAGGGGACCGGGCCCCCCAGTCCGGGCGCACTGAGGCACCCCTGCACCAGGGCCTGGCACCTGCAGGACGTCACAGCCATCCCTACTCGCTAGGGGCCTGACAAGCCCACCCCACTCAACACAGGCAGCCTCTCCACAGCCAGGCTGGGAAAGACGATACCAGGACCTGAGCTCCCCCACACCCTGCCAGTCGGAAGGGTACTCCCAGATTCCCTGCCCCTGACCCGGCGGAGGGCTCCTCCTTGCCTCTTGACACCCTCCTGCTCCTGGAGTCCCCAGGAGCCCAGGGACAGACACACGGGCAGGTGGTCCTGCCAGCCCCACCCCCCACCCCCTGGGCCCCCCCCCACCCGCATGGAGCACCCCCCCCCCCTGCACTGAGGAACACAAACAACCTTGTCAGACGTCCCGAAGGACGCAGCCCGCCCGGAACATCCAGAACACAGGGTCAGGCGGGACAGGGACAGGGCGGCCAGACGCGGGGGCTGTCAGGAGAGAGAAAGTGCAGGCCCTGCTCCCATCCTTCCCTGACTGGTCCCCACGTGTGCCTGCAGATGAAGGACACGGCAGGGGGGCTGCCTCCCCTCCCAGGGCCTCATGGTGCCCACTGTATCCCCCAGCACCCCACCCAGCCGGGCCACCTTCCCACCCAAACCAGGTGGCCTGGAGATGCCCAGGGTTTTGGAGGGAAGACCAGCCTACAGCTCCCCTGCAAGCTCAGCCTGGCAGCTGCTGGGGGCTGAGGGGGGCCCCAAGCCCACCCAGGAGCTGTGGGACAAAGGCAGGCAGGGGAGCCTGCTGCCATGCTGGGGCGGCAAGCGGCCACGGCCCTCAACACAGGCCACGACGGACCCCTTGCACAACCGGCATTGGAGGGGGGGGGGGGGGGCGGGTGTTGGCTACTCTGACTCAGCCCACGTTTGGATTTCAGGAAAGAAAAAAAGACAGGGTTTGTTACTTTCCTGCTACACATTCTTCTTTCCTATGTGATGTTTGTACAGTTAGACACACAAGGTAGGAAAAATATATACACGCATCGCTCATGCGGCCTGTCTCCTTCACGTGGACAGGGAAAGTTCACGTGCAAGGTCTCCCCTCCACCAGCCTCCTTTCCTCAGTCCCCCACCCTGCTGTCACCCAATCCCTCCAGGCCAAGGGGAGGGAATGCCTGGTGCCCACAGCCCAGCCACCTGGCAGCCAGGGGCCCGCAGGAGAACCGGCCGGGACACAGCGAGCCAGGGCCCACTGACAGTCCCCAAAGGCCACCTGCTGGGGGTCCCCAGCTCTGCTACCTGTGTCCCAGAAATGCCCCCTGCCTGACCCAGCTCTGCTCTAGAACCTTCTCTGAAAGTCTGTGTCGCTCTCACCAAGAGCAAAAAGAGAGGCCCCTTCCTCTCGGGTCAGGGAAGCACCGGGAGAAGGGACACCAGGGTGCGGAGCGCGTGCCAGCTGCCTCCCTGCCCCCCACCCCCAGCTGCGCATGACTTAAATCGGCCCCAACACCGAGTTCAGCCTGGAAAGGCGAGTTCACAACCGACGTCACCGCCTCTCCCCACGGAAAAGGACCAGCGAGAGAGCAGGGCTTCCCGGCCCCCAGGGTCTCCCAGACTCTCCCAAGCGCAAGGGACAGGGAGAAAACTTTGATCCCTTATTGAGGTCCCGCCGGCCCCCCCTACCCCCCACCGCAGTGAGGATCCTGCCTCAGGCCGGAGGTCCTGTAAACCCGGAGGGAGGAATTCCCGTCCTGACCGGCACCCATGGGGGCGCAGGCAGTGCCCACTTCCCTCCCGGCCACCAAGCCCGCGATGGCCTCGCCGCTTCTATTCCACCCTCTCTTGTCCGGAGCTGGCTCTGGAGCGGGGACACCCCGTTTTGGATCAAGAGAGCCGCGGCCGCTGCCCGACAAAGCGCAGCCCGGGGCCGCCTCTCTCGGAGGAGCGCTCCCCTCGCGCCCCTGTACCGCGTCCTCCGCGCACCCAGACCGCGCCAGGGCCAAAGAGCCCCGGCGTGGGAGGCACACGCGGGAGGGGGTCCCGCGCCTCGGAGTCCCATGCCCAGGATCCCCGCACCCCCGGAGGCCCGGGAAGGATATGGGTTACAGACCAGCCGGAGACACCAGCTGCGCGGCCGCGTGGTCTGCCCGAGACAGAAGAAGACGGTGGCCGCCAGCGCCGGGTACGGGACGGGCTGCTCCTCGTCGGCGCCCAGCTCCGCGCCGCGCTCGGCCGCCGGACTCTCGGGGGGCGACGCACTGGGCCCCGACCCCCGCTCCGCCTCTGGCCCCGGGGCCCCAGGGCTCGCCGGGGACGCCGCCGCCGCCGCCGGGCCCGGGGCTGGCGCGCCCAGGGGCACGCGGACCTCGTCGGCCGCCTGCACGCCCTCGGTCATGGTAGCGGCTGGCAGCACCTGCAGGGGACAGGCGGTGACCAGGTCCCGGGAACGACACCCTCGCCCGCCTCAGGGAAGCGGGATCCGCGGAAACAGCCACGGCCGCCGGGATGTCTTTGTCTTTTCTCATTAGAGACAAATGCGCCCCCCGCCCCCTCCCGCCGGCGAGGGCTGGGCGGCCCCTCCCCCACCGCCGGGGCGGGGGCCGGCGCCCGAGGGGCTCCCCCGCCGGCCGCCTCAAGTTGAAGAGGGTCCCGGCGCGCAGCGGGGCGCGCGTCCTCGCCGCGTCTCACCTCGCTCCGGCTGCCGGCGGCGTCCCCGCGGGCATCGCCCGGGCGGTGCGGTCACCGCGGACCCGGCGCGGCGATTGGCCCCGGCTGGAGCCCCGCCGCCCCCGGCCCGCGCCCCCAGCCCGCGCCCCCGGCCCGCCGGCTCCCGCTCCGGCTCCCGCTCCGGCTGGCCCGGCAGCGACGGCGGCGGCCGCCGGGAGCAGAGGGCTCCGCGAGGCGGACGGGCGCGGGGCGCCGGGCGCGGGGGGCGCGGACCGGGCGGCGGGGCGGCGAGGCGGCGAGCGATCGCGGATCCCGTCCGCGCTCCGCGCAGGAAACTTCGGAGTGAGCGGCGGGCGGGGCGGGGGCGGGGCGCGGCGGCGGGGGCGGGGCCGGGCCGGGGCGCCGGGGGGCCGTTCCCGCCCCGGGGCGCGCGCGCCGCCCCTCCTCCTTCGCGGAGGGCGCCCCGCCCCCGCCGGGAAGGCGGAGCAGGGCCCGCCCGCGCCCCCCATCGCGCCCCTACCCTCCCGCTCGGGGCGCGGGGCGCCAGGGGGCGCTCGCGTGGAGGCCTGGCGGGGGCGGGGCGGCGGCGCCGGCGTCTTCCCCGCCCCCAACTGCGGGGGCGGCCGGAGCCGCGGAGGCGGGCCCTCCCTCCCAGCCGGGGCGCGCACCCAGCCCTTCGGCGCCGCGGGCGGGGGTCGGCGAAGGGGCGGGGCTGCGGGCGTGGGCGGCGCGCGGCGGCCGGGACGGCGGCGGGCGCGCCCCTCCCCCTCTGCATGTGTGTCCTGGGTGTGACCGCGCGTGTGATGCGCTGCTGTATCCGTGGGTGGGATTCTGGGTGCGCGTGCATCCGCACCCCCGCACACACACACACACACGCGCGCGCGCACAAGCGCACCTACGGCTTTCTGCGAACTTGTCCCTCGCCCAGCCTCCTCCTGGACCGAGCGAGCCGCGTGGGACCTCGGGGAAGCGCCCAGGCCCTCCCGCAGCCCCCCAGCCTCACACTGAGACACACTGCCCCCTGTGCTCCGGGGTCCCACTCGGACCCCTTGGTAACTGAAAACCTCACAAGCTTTTCACTTTTCCACGACCACCAGTCTGGTGGCTCCGGGTGCGACCTCCCTTCTTCCAAGCCCACACTCAGCGCTGGACAAAGAGCGGGGTGGCTGGTCCACACGGGCGGCTCCAGCGGCCTTGGGCCTCAGCAGTTACTCGAGTGGGTGAGAGGACCCACGTGGGGACCCCCAGATCTGGAGCGACCCTGGCAAGGTCACTCAACCAGGGCTTCCCCACCTGTGCTGCGCGATGGCACTGCAGAGATGCAACCAGAATGGGGTGGCCGTGCGGGGGTAGGGAAAGCCCGGGAGGCCCCGAGCCCTGCTCCACCGCTGGGCCTTGGGGGAAGGAAGACTCAGGAAGGCAGGACCATGGCAGTTCCCAGGCAAGGCCCAGGGGTGTCCAGCGCGGCCTGTCCCTGCTCAGCAGCACTTCCTCTTGTATATGTGAACTTTTCAAGAAAATGAAAACATTTACTCTATTTTAATGCTGCTACTTAGGGATGGAGGGCCATGACCAGTAATTAAGGCCCTCAAAGAGCAATTAGTGCCCCAGTTACCTAGGAGAGGGCCTGGGAGAGCCCTGAGGGGAGCTTGCAAGGGTGGGGCAGACTTGAAAGCCTCAGCAGCATCCTGGGCAGGGGTCACCTGGACCTCCTGATCCTTTCACACTGGCCGGATCATCAAAGGTCAAGGTGAAGCTGAAGATTGGCTCTGGCTGGGGAACTGTGAGTGATTTGCTGAACAAAAGTCAGTGGGAGGCCCACAGTGTGGAACCAGGGAGGCAGTGGTGGTGACCGGTCCAGGCCTTATCCTTGTCCCTTGGAACTTCATTCCAGTGGGGAGGCAGCCACAAAGAAACTGGTGGATAGAGGAAGCGAACAGTTACAGGCTGTGTTAAGAGCTGTGGGGGGCAGGTAGGGGGCAGAAGATACATCTGAGGACAAGAAAGCAGCTGGAAGGGGCAGGGTGGAGGGTGATCTTCCCAGCTGCAAGAGCAGACTGTGCAAAGGCACTGTGGCAGGCAGAGAGTGCTGAGCAGGAAGAACCAGAGACAGCCTAGCATGCCCATGCAGGGGCCCTGCTGTGACGTGGGGGGGGCGGGTGGTGGGCAAGGGCAGGGCAGGGCAGGCGTTCCCACGGGGCCCCAAGGAGCAGGGAATTTTAATGTGACAGACCGTCACCCTCGTCTGCACACTCTGTCCTTCAGACGTCCACAGAAGGGACAGGGCATGGATTTTTTTTAAGTAGGCATTATTTTTTAAAGACAGCATCTCTAAGCTGACAAAGCCTGTAGCCTTCAGGAGCCCCGTGGCCCATTTATAGATAGGTGAGGCTGCACAGACACTGGACAGGCAGCGACCACCTCAAGGTCTCAGAAGGAGACCTCCTCCCGCCACATCCGGCTCCCTCCAGCACCTCCGAGAGCCTTGTCCTCGAGGGCTCCGAGTCCCCTGAGCTGATGATACTCACTGACCGTGTGCGTGGCGTTTGATGGTATTGACTCTGAGCTCTCCAGCCAGAGGGGGGACTGCACAGCGTGGGGGACAACTTCGCCCCGCAGCCAGGAAATGAAGAACAGATCGTGGAGTGATAGGAGATGAGAAAATAGCATTAGAAACAATGAGGCCGTAATACATTCACATCGCTAGAAAGGAATGTTGGAGAGATGAAACACAGGACAATTTGGAAATTGGCATTAAAAGTATTTAATTAAATCGTACAGAGTGTTCAGGTTTTTTTTTAATCCTCTTGGCCTCTGGAAAATTTAGTTCTGCTTTTTGTTATTTCCTTTTTTTTTTAAGGGCGAAGCTTTTTCTTGACAAAGATGGGGGGAAATGAACCGCCTATTGGTTCAGCCAGTGGGAGGTAGAAACCAGATCTCCCCCGAGGAGAGGACTCGCACCCTGGGGGCACATGGCTTCGACTATGGCCATCAGGCTGCCTTGGGGGCCCTCCACCTTGGCAGGCTGGGTGTTGGGCAGTGGGCAGCAGGGTCACCTCCGTCTAACCTATGAGTGCCTGAGAGCTCACCACCCCCACCCGGCCACTCTGCCCCATGTCCAGGCACCCTGTCCACCTTCAGGCTGGCTGAAGCCCCCAGGGCCCGTCACACCACACTGGTCCCTTCTCTTACCTGTCATGTGGCCTCCTTCCTCTCCAAAGGTTCCCCCCCACCCCGCCACACACTCCCTTCCGTCCAGAAGCCCCCACTGGCCCCAGGTCAAGCCACCTCGAGTCAGCAGGAGCTGCCTCCAGCCTCTGTGTCCAGCCTGTCCTGCCCCACTGTCCTTTCGGACTGCAGACCCACCATCCAAGCGCCCCTCCAGGCCCAGCCCTGGCCCTGCCTTGCCTGTTGCTGGGACGCTTCGCCTGGCCCAAACTTAGCAGTGCCCTCTTGCCAGTGGTGGCCACGCCAGGGCCTCTCTGACCATGACACCTCCCCCACAGCACTCACCTCACGGTACTCAGGCCGGCCTGGGGCTCCTGGGGCAGCCACTGCATCATGTCTGATGTGCCTGTGGTGCCTAGCAGCTGGGGGTGGGGACGCCAGGAGACACTTGGCTGGCGTGGAGTGGCAGAGTGGTGACCTGAGCAGGGGTGGGGAGAGGTGAGGTGCTGGTCACCCGGAGGGGCGGAGGCTGAGCCCTGATTGCCCCCGCCACTGTGGGGGCTCACGCTGCACAGGAGAGGTCCTGGGCCTTCTGCAGGTGGCCGATCCCCCTCAGCCACCCCCAGCTGCGCTGAGCCCCCCACCCAACACAACTGGACTAGCCACCGTCTCCAAGGAGCAGGACCCAGCGCCCCGCTGCCTGGAAACTGAACCCAGAGATGCCTCCCTCGGCGTGTGTGGGGCTGGAGGCCAGGCTCTGCAGGGAGTGGCCTTCAGGGCAGGCAGCAGGGCCAGCACAGGCCTGGACCCCTGCCCGGCTGGAATGCCTCCAGTGACAGGCCCATACGCCTGCCCGGGCCCAAGCATCCTGGGCCATCATCCCAGCTCAAGGGCGATTTGGGGGCTGCCTGCCCCGTGGACAGTGCCACCCCCGGCCCCAGCACAAGGCAGCAGCTAAAGGCCAGGCTTTTCTAAATTCTTACTTGGTACTCACAGCTCTGGTCGACACAGGTGTCCAGGAGATGCTGTTTGTGTAACGCTCAGTGGTCTCCTTTGCACTTTAGCGTCCTGTTTATTTCTCGAGCTGTGCCTGTGGAATCAGCCCACTCAGACAAGCTGCTCTGTGGCCCCCCATGTCCCCCCGGCTCCTCCGCCTCTGGGTCCCCACAGGACGGGCCCAGGAGGAGCAGGTGTCCTGGGCCTCTGGGCTCCCTCTGGTCTCTGGCCACAGAATGGGCACTGTTCACTCTACTCACAGAAGCCTCTGATTTAGCAGATAAAGACACAGCTTGCTTAGTTAACTTTGAATTTCAGACAAACACGTATAATGTTTAGTGGAAGTATATCCCATGGCAATACCAGTTGCTAAGTTGTGTCTGACTCTTTGCGACCCCATGGACTGCAGCATGCCAGGCTTCCTTGTCCTTCACCATCTCCCGAAGTTTGCTCAAACTCATGTCCATTGAGTTTGTGATGCCATCCAACCATCTCATCTCTGTCATCCCCTTCTCCTCCTGCCCTCAATCTTTCCCAGCATTACAGTCTTTTCCGATAAGTCGGCTCTTCACATCATGTGGCCAAAGTAGTGGAGCTTCAGCTTCAGTATCTGTCCTTCCAGTGAATATTCAGGACTGATTTCCTTTAGGATTGACTGGTTTGATCTTCTTCCAGTCCAAGGGACTCTCAAGAGTCTTCTCCAGCATCACAGTTCAAAAGCATCAATTCTTCTGCACTCAGCCTTCTGACACGAAGAGCCAACTTATTGGAAAAGACCCTGATGCTTGGAAAGATTGAGGGCAGGGGAGGAGGGGGCAACAGAGGATGAGATGGTTGGATGGCATCACTGATTCAATGGACGTGACTTTGTGGAAACTCTGGGAGACAGTGAAGAACAGGGAAGCCTGGCGTGCAGCAGTTCATGGGATGGCAAAGAGTCAGACACAACTTAGTGACTGAACAACAGCAACCGTCTTTATGGTCCAGTGCGATAGTTGGGATATATTTATACTTAACACATTTGTTTGTATCTGAAATTCAAATTTAACTGCATGCATTATATCCTATTCAGGGCCCCTTCTTCGGGCAGCATGGTGGGTCTATAAAGGGCTGGGAGGAAGGGAGCAGGGGAGGAAAGGGGCCGGTTCCAGCTGAGCCAGGTTCCCGGGGGGGGTGGGTCTTAAACTGGGGTGGGAGCACCCCGAGTGTGTATGTCTGTGTGGCCAGCACCCTGCAGGCTGCCCTCTCCCCATGGAGGGTCGGAGGGTTCAGTCCCCACCCGAGGACAGCCAACTCAGCTTCCCTCGGGTCAATGTGGGAAGGAAAAGGGCCTGAGGACTGGGGCCTTTGAGCCCTGGACTCCAAAAGCAGAAGAGAGTGTGGTGGGTCACCGTGGAACACGCAGGCTTCTTGACCTTCATCTCCAACTGCATGACTCCATGGGGCCTTGGACACAAGGCCCACAAGGGCAGGAGTTGGGGGTCTTCTTTGCTCAGTGCCTGGCATACAGTAGGTGCTAAATGAGTGTGTGCTAACATGTCATGCAGGGGCTTTTGCTTGCCTTGAAGTTATTTGGGGAACCACAGCTGCTCAGGTTGTATTGGGAGGGGTAACCTCACCACAGACAGGGGCCTTGTGACGGCCGAGTGGTGGGCACCCGGCCCCCAGCTCACAGAGGGGGCTGCCCTTTTCCGGGGACCTCAGATATTGCCTGGAATCTTAACTGAGCAGCAATGCACTTTGAAAGTTTTAGCATGAAGTGCCTAAGCCTTAGTGGTGCTGAGTGCAGAATCCTCCCACCTTATCACAGGGCCTTTCTTGGGCTCTGCAACCACAGGGCCTGGGTTCTGATCCCAGGCCTGCCACACACTGGCAGTGTGGCTTTGGGCAACTTAGCCTTAAGTGGCCTCCTCTGAAAAATAAAACCTGCATCAGGTGAAAAGTGATATTGAATTGGCTGCTCCTGTCAAACGGCTAAGGACAGCGTTACCAAGGAACCAGCAATTCCACTCCCGGGTACATGACCCAGAGAAGTGAGGATCCACATCCAGACACTTACCCGAACGTTCACAGCAGCCAGATTCGCTGCAGCCAAACGGCGAGGCCACCCAGTGTCGGCAGACATGTGGGCGAACTGCACGTGGTGCGTGCACACAGCGGAGTCCACTCGGCCACAGAGAGGAGTGAGCGAAACACAGACGAGTCTTGAAACCGTGATGCTGAGTGACAGCGGCCAGACAAGCACAGACGCGGGGCGTCCACACCTGGGAGACCCCAGGTTGTCACGGGGGGAGGAGGGGAACGCAGCGGGTGTCCTCTGGGATGACGAGAATGTCCTAAACGTTGACTGGGGTGGTGGCCCACCCTGAATCTCCTGAGACCCCCGCGCATCTGGGAACCCTGTGGTGTGGGAAGCCCATCCTGGTGAGCTGGGAGCCCACAGGGAGGGCGTGGTGCTGGGTGAACTCCCACGACTGCGGCCGTGTATAATGACCCCCGGGCCCGGGGGCAGGAGGGGAGCTGCCCCAGGATGGGGGGCCTGGGGGAGCGGATTTGGTGGCCTTCAGGGTGCTCATCTGTCCCCCAGGGTCCTCAGGTATCGAGGGCCCAGGACGGCCACCTTGCAGCAGCCTCATGGCCAGCCAGGCACGGGGTCACACACAGGAGTGCAGCCTCCGCCCCAATAAGTCAGGGCGGCCTCCAGGACCTCCTCCAAGTGGGGTGTCTCAGCCTTGAATCCAGGGATTCAGGCTCCCCCTGCCTGAGCCGCTGAATATCCCCCACAGAGAACGCTCCCTCGGAGGGAGGCTGACCTGCGGAGGAAGCAGGCTGTGAGCCGACCAGTGGTCCCGAGCACTTTGGAGGGGCCGTGGGCAAGCCAGAGGCCCAAGGCAGATGTCAGCGCATTTCCCCGCAACCCGGTTTCCTGCACAGCCCCCCAGCTCCATCACCCCTTCCTGCAGGCGGTTGCTCACGGGGGCTTCCCAGGGCCTTTATCAGAGGAAGGCCCTGAAAGGCTGAATCTGCTGGCCCACAGACCCTGAGTTCGTCCTCAGCCGGCCTCCCTGCCCACTGGTGACTCCCCGGGGGGCTCCCGTTCTCCCTGAGACCCAGACAAGGCCGCCCACTGGGTGCCAGGGGCCTCTTCCCTGACCCGCCCCCTCCCTCCCCCATGTGCCAGCGCTGGAGCTTGGACGCAGCAGGGCAGAGACCCTTGAACTGACAGGTGAGCAAATGGAGGGGGTGTCAGTGTGACATCTGAGCCTGCCCTCGAAGCGCTTCCTGGGGGCCAGGCTGCCCTGTGCACTGCGGCAGCCCTGACTTTGCACCTGTTCTTCGCTGGAGAAAATCAGGCGTCAACCCAGGTCAGGTGGTCAGTGGTCAGCAGTCAGTGGGCCTCAGGGAGCCCAGCGAGGAGGGAGGTACCACTAGTTCCTTCACTGGCCATGTCATCTTTTGGGTTAAATGGATTAAGTTGTCAGGTGTCACGTACGGAGCAGCCTCTTCCAAGGGACGCCCCTCCCAGCTGTGGGGTCTGTGCAGGGCCGCCCAGCTGAGCATCAGGGGACCCTATAGCAGAGGTAGCGCCCTGGGCGCCAGCAGGCCTGACAGAGGTGGAGGCTCCGACAGCATTTACATAATTTATTGTAAATTGCTCCCACTTTGTTTAACGCTCCTTTGATTCCACTTAATACTAGCTTCTCCATGGCTGCCACCAGATGCTGCAGGAAGTTCACGTTTTCAGAGACAGGGAGACATGCCCAGGAGGGAGACTGAGCAGTCATGCCGCCTGTGCCACACAGCATGCCCAGCCTCCCTCCCTGCACAGGGCACCCTGCCTCCCCCGGAAGGAGTTTCAGATTGCCCGGGCTCCCAACCTGGTGCCCGCACCCGGTGGCAGAGCGCTAACTCCTGGCAAATGGCTGTCGGGTCCCTTGCATGGGGACCCAGGGCCCGAGGAGACAGCCCGGGACACACAGGGGCACGCGGCGTGGCCGTCTGGGCTGAGTGGGCCTGGGCCAGCCCCTCAGATGGGGCTGAGAAAACACAAGGGGACAGTGTGGAAAGGCCCATTTGGTCCATTTCTGCCCAGAAGTGGGGGTAGGAGGAAGAACCACCAGGCCGGCCTCTCTGCCCCAGGAGCAGGCTGACCTGCCAGGACCCACCAGGGCCAGGAAGTGTCTCCGTGGGCCCCAGGGGCACCTTGAATTCCCCAACATCAACTTCTGCAAATCTGGGCCCTTGAAGCAGAAGTGGACAGGCCGGCAGCCAGAGGACTCCAGCCCCAAGAGGGCACTTTGGAACTCTCTGGCTTCCAGACATGGGTCTGCACAGGCCCGGCTGGGCCAAACCCCAGTCACGTCCACAGCCTTGACGCTTTGCTGCTGACCCAGGGACCTGCCTTCTTGGTACAGGGCAGGGGATTTTGTGGTCGTGGGTGGGGGTGGAGGCCCAGCCAGGCAGGCCTCTCGGCCACGACCTGGAGGCTGGGGAGGGCCGCCGGGCGGCCACAGGCCCCAGGGTGAGAGGGTGAGCCAGGTCCAGAGTGGCCCCAGGGCCCGTGGGCAGCATCCCCCTCAACGTGTGTGTCCCCATCTATCCATGGGAGCACCGGCCCCTCCCCCACCCCAGCTCAGCTGAAAGGCACCAGGGTCCCCGACTCCAGAGTCTGCTTGGGGTGGCGGGTCCCCGCTATTCCCCGAGGGGTTCCTAAGCAGGATGGATGGTGGCCATCCAGCTCGCCTGGGTCCCCAGACGTGTTCTGCAAGCCCAGGTTAGTCTTGTGTGTGTGTGTGTGTGTTCAGTTGCTCACTCGTGTCCGACTCTTGGCAACCCCACGAACTGTAGCCCTTCAGGCTCTTCTGTCCATGGGATTTTCCAGGCCAGCATACTGGAGTGGGTTGCCATTTCCTCCTCCAGGGGATCTTCCCGACCCAGGGATCAAACCCCGTCTGTTACATCTCCTGCATTGCCAGGGAAATTCTTTACCATTAGCGCCATCTGGGAAGCCCCAAATGAGTCTTGTACCTCCAGAGAAATGGGGCCACTCAGGCTGTGTGTGTGTGGGGCCTGGTCTGTTTCCTGGAAAGCACACTTGCGCAGGGAGGGCGGGCCTGGTGAGCAAGGCCGCAGGGCAGCTGAGGAAGGGCGGGCAGCCCTGAGCCAAAGGCGGTGCGGGGTGGATGAGGTAGGCTTGAAGCCTGAAGGGGCTGAGAATAAGCCACGTGAAATGACAGGTTCTTCCATGAGTTGGCCTCCATGCTGAAAGGAGGGTTTGCTCCCGGGCAGCCAGGCTTCAGTCCTGCTGGGACCCTCGGCAGGTCAGGCAGACCACAGCCAGCATCATCCGCTGGGGGACGGGGGAGGGTGGTGTCGTCCACCCGCTCCTGTCACCCCCAGGGGCCCCTCCCTGAAGAGCTGGCTGAGGCCTTGCTCGGCCGAGCCTGGGTTGTCTCTCCCACCTGTTTCTTGAGCAGGTGCTCTCGTGTCCCTGCCCTGGCCCCGGGGCCTCCTCTGAGTGCAGACGTCAGTGCTGGTGACCCTGCCCGGCGCCCCCTCTGCACCCAGGGCTTCGGGAGGGGGGTCGGAGCCCTGCCTTCCTCCCCAGCACCCAGAAGGTCCTCAGCTGGGAGCGCCGTGAGCCCAGGGCAGGGGGGTGGGACCAAAACGCTGCCAGGGCGTCAGGGGTTCCCTCCCACCACGTGGCCAGCCCCTGATGGGGAGCCACGCGGTCCAAGCTATGGTTCCAGCTGGCCCTTTAGTCACAGCAAGGAGAGAACCAAGGCTTTCTCCTCCTGTGTTTACTAGTAAATCATCCTCTGTTGTCAGAGCAGGTGAAGGTGAAGGAAAACAGTATCATTTGCCATTATAACAAGTGTGTTCTGGCAGCATCTGTGATAAGGCGGACGTCTGTCGTCAAGCTGGCTCAGTCCCTCACTCGGCCGGCCGCCATGCAGCGGGGCCTGAGAAGTTGATCCGACCCAACCCCCATAGGCCACCAGCCTGCAGGACTCAGGGGCGTCCCATCCTCTCTGGAGAAAGGGACTCATGTGAGTGAGAGGATCATTGGAGAGCCTTTCCCCCAGAGCTTCAGCATCAGGTTAAGCATTGCCTGCCCCTCCTTGGGCTCATCTTTTCAAAGACCACATTCTCTGGGAGGGGCTATGTCTTGAGCTGTAGCAACCATTCACATTTTAGTATGAATGAGTTCCTGCAATCCTTCCCCATCGACAATGGTGGGGACCAGAGGCGAGATGAGGTGGGAAAGGGCATGAAGGTGCTGCTGGCCTGAGAGGGACCTGGGGGCTCAGCAGGGCAGGATTGGCGTAGGTCTGGGCCCCAGGGGAGACCCATGACAGCTTGGAGGCAGGGTTGTTTCAGGGGTGCAGAGCGGGTCCACAGAGCCAATGGGTCAGGCCTCCTGCGGATGCTTTTAGGGGATGAGGGCTTGGGGGCAGCAGGGGTGGGCCAGGCTACCCAAGGAGGGGGCTCCAGGGGCCTCTCTGTGTGAAATGGAAGGTCCCCGAGCTGAGAGCGGCCCACTCCCTGGGCTGCGGGGAGGGGCGTCTGCACATCTGGGCTTGTGCTGGGTGTAGCGGGGCCTGACTCCAGGACTGAGCTTCGCGCCTGTGCTGGCAGCTCGGCCCCTCGGGGTGCCTCTCTGATCCCCAAGGCCCTGTGCAAGCCCTCCCTCCACAGGCAGGGCCTTGGGACAGGGCCCTGGACCCAGGAGGCTCCCACAGCTAGGCTTACCAAGGAGGGGCATGGGGCAATGACCACACGGCCTCGCCAAGCCCCCTGCCTGGCTGCCAGGAACCTCCTCCGGCTCCTGCCCCTCACCTGGCAGGGGAGCGGCTGCAGGAGACAGGAGATGCCGCTGCTTTAATTTCCTGGATTTATAGCGTCTTCTGCGACTTCATCACGAGATGAGGATGGAACTTGTCCCCGTCAGGCTCCTCTCGGGTGTGCAGCTGCCCGGCGGGCCAGCACTGACGCTCTGCCTCCCATGCAGAGGTCGGGGGACCCTGGGCCTCCAGGAGTCTCGGGTGCTCGGCGTCCTCCCACTGGGGCCAGAACAGTGGGAATGCATCCACCTGACCGAGGTGTCTATAACCCCTCGCTGACCTCACGCTCAGCGACGAAAGGCTGGAAGATTTCCCCCTAAGATCAGAGCTGAGATGAGGACACCCACGCTGGCCACTGCCACTCAGTACAGTGCTGGAGGCCTAGCCCGTTTAGGCAAGAACAAGAAATAGAAGGCTGAAAGTTTGGGAAGGAAAGAGCAAAACCGTTTACACACAGACATGAGGACTGTCTGGAAATCTTGCGGAATCCGCCCCAAATCAGCCAGAACCAATATGGAGCTTAGCGAGAGCGCAGGACCACAGGCAGAAGTGTGCTCCAGCACCAAACGGCAGAGGAATGTTGGAAACATTTCCATTTAAAGTATCATGAAACAGGGACTTCCCTGGCAGTCCAGGGGTTAAGACTCCATGCTTCCAATGCAGGGGGCGGGAGTTCGACCCCAGTTTGGGGAGCTAAGATTCCACATGCCGTGCAGTGTGGTCAAAATAAATAAATAAACTTTAAAACATATATATTACAGAACATAAAATATATGGAAAGGAATTTAACAGAAGATGTGCCGACCTCTGGAGTGAACTGAGTGTAGCAGAAATTTGATGCGAGAGGTCCAGACCTCAGCTGGCAGAGGCTCAGACTTGATCTTCAGTCAGGGACCAAGAGCCTTGGCGTCACCAAGACATCACCCCTCCCACGCCCCTCTGTGAGATTCAGGGATCCCCAAATGAACCCCGAGGCTTTTTTTTTTTTTTTTTGGTAGCAGTTAACCAGCTGAATCCAAGATGCACGTGGACAAGCAGAGAGTAAAGGGCTGAAACCATCCTGGCAAAGGCGAGCAGAGCTGGAGGACTCACACTCGCCGCCCGCAGTCGGCCGGGAAGCCTCAGCGATCGACACAGTGTGGGCACCGTGACAGCCAGCAGCAGAGCTGAGGGCACACGTGGCCCCGATGGAGCCGGGCCAGGGAGTGGGTTCAGTGGGACGAAGGAACTCGCTCTGACAAATGGTGCCGGGAAAACCAGCAGACTCAGCAGGAAGACCATTCCAACCCTCCCTCACCCCCCACACATGGTGGTCTGAAACAAAGCACGCGTGTCTGCGTGCTAAGTCGCGTCACTCGTGTCCGACTTTTAGTGATCCTGTGGACTGTACCAGGCTCCTCTGTCCATGGAATTCTCCAGGCAAGAATACTGGAGTGGGTTGCTGTGCCCTCTTCCAGGGGATCTTCCGGACCCAGGGACTGAACCCACATCTCTTAGGTCTCCTGCACCGGCAGTTGGGTTGCTTACCACTAGCGCCACCTCAGAAATGAAGCAGAGACCCCTGAGTAAAAACTAAAACTGTGATTGTCTGTAGAAGTTCTGGGTGAGTATCTATGCAACTTTGAAGTGGGCAAATATTTCTCAAATAAAACACAAAAACATAACCATAACAGGAAAAACTGATACGTCGAGGGACTTCCCTGATGGTCCAGTGGCTAGGACTCCGCGTCCCGAGTGCAGGGGACCCAGGTTCAATCCCTGGTCAGGGAACTTGATCTCACACACCCCAACTAAGTGTCTGCATATTGAAGCTAAGACCCGGCGCAGCCAAGTAAATAAATGTTTTTAAAAATGTTGATACACTGAGCTGCATCAGTTAAAACCTGTCCATCAAAAGGAAGTCAAGGGAAGATGCAGACTGGGCAAGGACATTCGCGTGGTCCACAGGAAAGTCTCGAGCCCAGGATGGATGAAGAAACGCCAATACCAACAACCCGATTTGGAAATGGTCAAAGGCTGGAATACATACGTCACCAAGGAAGACATGCATGTGGTGGAGAAGCCCAGCATCACAGGTCACTGGGGGGATGCGGCCTCGACCTACCGGCCACAGCAGAGACCCTCCCCTGTCAGGTGGGCTGCGGTACCAGGTGTTGGCTGGTGAGCAGGGTCCGAGCTCTCACACTGCTGGTGGGATCGGAAAGCGGCGGGACCACTCGGGGGGATTTTGGCTGTTCCTTAAATGCGCTCACACTGTGTAGTCTGATCTTTCTGCAGCTGCTATTTACCCCAGAGAGATGGAAGTGTGAGTCTTACCAAGATTTGCCTGAAGGTTCACAGCAGCTTCCTCGTAATTCCCAGTCCCCGTTGGCCCAGGCCTCCAGAACAAAAATGCCATGATCTGGGCCATTTGCTAACAGCAGACATAATTACTGCCCGCTGTCTGGAGGCCGAGAGCCCGAGACCTCAGCACGCGTGGTTTTCCGCGTCTGGTGGGGCAGCTTCACACGGTGTCCTCGGGTGGAGGTGGTGAGGGAGCTCTCCAGAGTCTCATGTGCTGTTGTTGTTCAGTCGCTCAGTTGTCTCTGACTGCGGCCCCATGGACTGCAGCTTCCTTGTCCTTCACCATCTCCTGGAGTTTGCTCAGACTCATCTCCATTGGGTCGGTGATGCCATCCAACCATCTCATCCTCTATCGCCCCCTTCTCCGCCTGCCCTCAACCTTTCCTATCATCAGGGTCTTTTCTAATGAGTTGGCTCTTTGCATCAAGTGTCCAAAGTATAGGAGCTTCAGCTTTAGCATCAATCCTTTCAATGAATATTCAAAGTTGATTTCCTTTAGGGTTGACTGGTTGGATCTCTTCGCTGTCCGAGGGACTCTCAAGAGTCTTCTCCAGCACCACAGTTCAAGCCTCATATACCTGTCTTCAGGTTCACTGGTCATTTCCATTTCTCTGCCTAGTCTCTAACCCGCCCTTCTGACTGATCACCTCCCGAAGGCCCCACATCCTAACACCATTACTGGGATCAGGTGTAAGTGTGTGAATTTAGGGGGACACAAATATGATTGAAGGCAGAAGGAGAAGGGGACGACAGAGGATGAGATGGTTGGATGGCATCACTAATTCAACCGATATGAGTTTGAGCAAACTCCGGGAGATGGTGAGGGAGAGGGGAGCCTGGCGTGCTGCAGTCCACGGGGTCACAAAGAGTCGGATGTGACTTAGCGACTGAACAAACATCCAGACTGCAAACTCAAGCCCAACACTGGAAATGACCTGAATGCCCTCGGCAGGGCAACCCCAGAGCATAGGACATGGCAGGAGGGGTGAGTGGGTGCAGATGGAGCCCGGAGCAGAGCAGCCGAGGGAAGGAGGCGGGGGGAGAGGGGACACCTCTGCCCACCCTCCACGTCAGTCCACCTGCAGCGACACCAGGTCATGGGGGGGCTCCTGACTTCTGGGGAGACTGGCGTTTCCGCTCTCTTGATCTTGGTGGTTTCACAGGCATCGCGTGTGTCCAACTTCAAACGTGTGTGTTTTATTGCACATGATCTGCACCTCCAGGTGCTGCATGACAGCAAGGCATGCAGAGATGCTGGCCTGGTCTCCAGGGGCCTGCACACATCCTCTGCTCCAGATCCCTTTGTCCTCAGTCACAAAGAGCGGAGACCGAGGGAGCCTCACGCTGGAGCAGGGAGGGGCAGGCAGCCGGTGTGGGGTGTGGCCACGGGGCTCCGGGCTGAGCACCAGTCCGTGTGTCCTGAAGTGCCCGAGGTTCCCACAGGCACGTGGTTTCCTCAGAGGCTTTGATTCCAGGCCACACACTTCCTCTCACTCACGCTCTCATCTTTCCTCCCCTCTGATCCTGTGCCTGGGGCAGAGGAAGCGACATCTCAGCCTCGAGAGAGACAGCACAGGGCGCGGGGGTTGGGGATCCTCGGCCGCCCCCGCTGGGACCCACGGCCTCCAGCACATGCTCTTGGGGCTGCTCCGTGGCCAGGGGAGGGGTGGACATGGCTCTCCTGGAGGCCTCCAGACCCCGAGAGGAGATGGGCAGTGGGCGAGGGTCCCAAAGGACCTTGGGCAGGGACTGTGCTTGGTCCCTACATAGGAAGCTTGGTCTCTACACGGGATGCTCGGTCCCTACACGGGAAGCTCCATCCCTACACGGGATGCTCAGTCCCTACATGGGATCCTTGGTCCCTACATGGGATGCTCAGTCCCTACATGGGATCCTTGGTCCCTACATGGGATGCTCCGTCCCTACACGGGATCCTTGGTCCCTACACGGGAAGCTCCATCCCTACATGGGATGCTCAGTCCCTACATGGGATCCTTTGTCCCTACATGGGATGCTCCGTCCCTACACGGGATCCTTGGTCCCTACACGGGAAACTCTGTCCCTACATGGGATGCTCTGTCCCTACATAAGATCCTTGGTCCCTACACGGGTAGGTCCGTCCCTACACGGGAAGCTCCATCCCTACACAGGATCCTTGGTCCCCACATGGGATCCTTGGTCCCTACACAGGATTCTTGGTCCCTGCACAGGAAGCTCTGTCCCTACACGGGAAGCTCCGTCCCCACACGGGATGCTTGGTCCCTACATGGGAAGCTCTGTCCCTACACGGGAAGCTCTGTCCCCATATGGGATGCTTTGTCCCCACACGGGAAGCTCTGTCCCCACGCGGGAAGCTCTGTCCCCACACGGGATGCTTGGTCCCTACATGGGAAGCTCTGTCCCTACACGGGAAGCTCCGTCCCCACACGGGATGCTTGGTCCCTACATGGGAAGCTCTGTCCCTACACGGGAAGCTCTGTCCCCATATGGGATGCTTTGTCCCTACACGGGAAGCTCTGTCCCCACGCGGGAAGCTCTGTCCCCACACGGGATGCTTGGTCCCTGCACGGGACGCGCCTAGTCCGCACTGTAATCAGTGCTGGCACTCATGCTTCCCACGGGGTCTCTGCTCTAAAGGAGCGCCGCGTGGTGTCTGGGGTCCACAGCGACACACCAGGGGGCTTCAAACAGCAGGATCTACCCTCTTGGCCTGGGCTAGAGTCCAACACCCAGGGGTTGCGGGTCTGTGCACCCTTGGAGCTGCCAGGGGAGGCCCGTCTGCCTCCGTCCCTGCCCCTTGGTCACGGCCGACTCCTGTGTGTGGCCATGTCTCACCTCCCGCTCTTGTCTCGTAAGGGACTGGACTCAGGGCCCGTCTGGACGATCAACACCCTTCACTCTATCTGCAGAGACGCTTCTTCCAGGTGAGGTCCCGCCTGCAGGTCCCGGGATCAAGAGGGTCGTGTCTTTGGGGGGCAGTGTTTGTCCCATGACACAGCCAGGTGGGGGGACTCTCAGGGGGCTCTCTCTGAGGCTGTTGACCGCATGACCCCCATCGCCTGACCACCACCCCAGCATTCACTCCCGACTCCCCTCAGCACTCAGCCCCCTTTCCTCGGTCGTCCTTGGAGACCTGGCCCCGTTGTGGCCTGTGCTCGAGCCCTGTTGCAGCCTCAGGGGCCGCGGTGCCCCAGGCCCCCCGGGAGGTGCCCTCCGCCGCCATGTGGTCCATCGCCCCCGCTTCCTGCACCTTCGTCGAGCATCGACACGGCCGCCCGGCCGGTCAGTTCCCCGCAGTGCCAGACCTGCATCCTCTCTCTCTTTCATTCCTCCTCAGCTGGAGCATGGACAGCCTGTGTTTAACAGCCCCGCTGGGATGAGGACAAAGCCTGCCCTGTGTCCCCAGAACCCACGCTGACTACCACGTCCCCTCTGGATGCTGTGGCCTCCGCTCCCTCTGGGTCTCCAATGGGAACCGGGTCCTGGCCGAGGGGCTCGTGGCCCCGCAGGGACTTTCAGGATGGACAGGGTGGCGGGGGGCGGGGGGTGCCCAGGGCAGCAGCAGTGAGGAGCAAAGGATGAGCTGAAAACCCCACCCATTGACACTGGAAACGCTGAACAAACCACCGCATACGCTGCTCTAAGGGCTTGCTCGGCTCACCCAGGAAGGAAGGGAGCGATAGTGTTGGAGTGGCGGCTGCTGGGGCGGCCGATGCAGAACACAGCTGGCTGGGCGGCTCGTCCACGAGAGGGATTTCCTCCCTGAGGTCCAGAGGCTGGACGTCCAAGGCCAGGTGCCCGCCTGGCTGGGCTGCCAGCGGCCAACCTGTCTCTGTGCCCGGGTGGGGAGAGAGGGGCTCCATGGGATCTCCTTCATAAGGACGCTGCTCCCCCCCGAGGCTCCACCCTCACAGCCTGGTGACCTCCCGAAGGCCCCGCCTCCTGACACTGTCACCCGGGGCTCAGTTTCGCACACATGGACCTGGGGGACACAGATCAGAGGAGGTGGGGGGCACGGGGAACCAGGCAGTGAGCCAGGGATGTGCTCCCTCTGTCTGGATTAGGGGCTGGGACGGCTTGCCTTCCCGCCTCCCGACCAGGGGATTCAATATCAACTGCCATGCAGAGGCAAGGCTTTCCATCTGGCGGCGGGTGGGGGGGATTAGAACTGGGGACCGGGAGGCTGGAGAGGTCCAGGCGCCGGTGCTGTCTGTGTCCGTCTGGCCCCCGGGCAGGAGGGAGAGGTGTGTCCCGGGACTTGAGACAGCAGCCTGGCTTCACACAGGCCCTGCAGGCCTAGGAGTCCTCCAACCAAGACATGACTGAGAAACTGGGCCAGCGACAAGCCCAGGTCCCTGGACCACGAGCTGCCAACTCCTCTAAACTGGTTGAAACTCAACCAGTTTCAGCTCACAAGGAGATCAGCTCTGTGAGCTCCAAAACAGGAGCTGGGGAATTCCCTGGTGGTTGAGCACGTAGGGCTCCACACTTCTACTGCCCGGGGAACGTTCCATCCCGGGTGTGGAGCTAGGATTCCTCATGGTGCAGCCAAAAAAATAAACAAATAGTTTTTGAAAGAGCTGACTCAAGTTCAATCCCTGGGTTGGGAGGATCCCCAGAGGTGGGAATGGCAACCCACTGTGGTATTCTTGCCTGGAGAATTCCATGGACAGAGGAGCCTGGCAGGCTACAGTCCATGGGGTCACAAACAGTCAGACACAACTGAGTGACTCACACACACATACACACACACAGCATAACACACATTAGAGACAAGGAATAGGAAGAGGGTGTGCAAGAGTGCTCAGAACACACAAGAAGGAGCCTAAGACCCCAGGGAAGGATGAGACATCGTGGGGAGAGCAATGGTGCTCGGAGACGTGAGAATGACCTTTGAGCTTTGGGTGGTGGACATCATGTTGTGAGAAGCTGAGGAGAGAATTAGTGAATTGGAAGATAAAGGTTTGGGGACCACCCCGAGTGCCCCACAGAGGAGCCAAAAGAGGGAATAAATGAAAGAGAGGTCAGGAGATCAGCGGTGGGTGACCAGAGCCTCACCCAAGAGCTCACATGTCGTCTGTGAACTCTTTCACGCTGAAGCTGCAGTCACATCATTGATGAAGACACTCGGGCCCACGCAACCTGAAATACTTGAGAAGCCTGCCCTGGAAGGAGCGCCAGAGAAGAAAGGAAGGAGATGCAGGAGTGGGACCGTTACAGCCTAGAATTCTCCAGGACTGGTGAGAGCCGAGATACGTCAGATTCCAGAGACACACGGAGCCCAAACATGGACATGGATGGATATGATAACTAGGAGTAAATTCCTGCTGAGGCTGGACCCGGGGCGGCTGCAGGACCCAGGCAAAGACAGGGTCTTGGTGAGAGTGGAGAGGAGGGTTTGCTGGTTCACAGAACAGCCAGAAACAAACGCCAGACCCTGCTTCTGCCCACTTGCGGCCGTGGCCACGAAAGCAGGAGAGCCATGAGGGCTCAGGGCTGCCCGCCCCTGGGCTCCAGGCTGACGCCTGCCTCGGCCTGCGGAGGGGCCTCCCCCGGGGTCCTGGGCCCCGTCCACCTCCTGCCCCCAGCCATGCGTTGGGCAGCACCTGTGCGCCCTCTTCCCCCACACGCACCCAGGGCCAACCCGGGCGCCAGGAGGCAGAACGCCAGCAGACAGCACAACCGCAGCCCAGAATCGATCTGATCGTAACTGGGGCTTGGAAGAGGTTTAATATTTAACAGGATTAAATATTTAAACAGGATGAGTTGACAGGGAGCATGGTGGCTCAGGGAGATGTGGGGACCGGTCTTGAAGACAGGGCAGGCCTCACTTGGCCAGTGAAACAGCAGGAGCTCAAGGCATCTCCTTCCAAGGGGACGATCGGTCCCAGCCCTCAGGGCTGACCACTGGTGGGTGCTGACACAGTGTCTCCAGCCCTTTCCGTGGGACCCTGTTTACTGAGCACCAACTGTGCCAAGCAGGCCTGGGGGTTGGGACTGCCTTGCAAGTGCTCCTGTGACTGTGAGGCGCTGCCTCCTCCAGGAAGCCCTCCGGCACGGGGCTGGTTCCTTGTTACACACACTGTCACCCCCCTGCCCCGTGCCATTCGTGAGGATTCTAAGTGCTGTAGGCTTGGTGTTATCGGCAATGCCCCACGTGCAGCCAGTGCTCAGCACTGCCCTTGACTTAGCGGCTCCCAGCAGGGGGACCTGGCTGGGCTCCTCTGGCACCAGCTCCCTTTGGGCAGCGCCAGTTAAGGCTTCCCGTCTGGAGTCCTGGGGACCCACCTGAGTCTGACACGTGGTGGGGGGCGGAGTGGTGAGGGGCAGGGGGTGCAGTGGGGCCAGACTGGCTCACGTCCAGCGCTGTCCAGCAGGGAGGCTGCCTGGGGGCCGGCAACTGGGGGCACCGTCGCAGGGAATGGGGCGAGGACGCGGGGCTGGGGGCACCGCAGCGGGAGGGCGGGGCGAGGACACGGGGCGTGTGTCTCCCTTGGGGCTGCGGGCAGCCGGAGCCTGCGCAAAGCTCATCCTCCCACGCTCTGGAGGCCGGAGTCCAGGAGCGAGGAGGCCTCAGGGCTCTTCCTGCTCCACCCAGCTCCCTCCAGCCCCTGCCTCGGTCATCACTGGGCCTCCCGTGTGTGTCTGAATCTCCAAGTCTCCTCTCTCATAAGGACAGTACCCAAGGGACCAGGGTCCCCAGTGATTCATCTGCAAAGAGCAATTTCCAAATAAGGTCCATTCTCAGGTACTGGGGTCAGGATCCCGACTTATCTCCTGGGGGTCAGGACTCAGACTTATCTGCTGGGGGTTGGGACTCCAACTTATCGCCTGGGGGAAAAAATTCAGCCTACCAGCCAGTGTCACTTGTACTGAGCTGGGGGTCAACCGTGTGTAACCCTGGGTGGCCCCAGGCCCCTTAAGAGCCCAAGTTTGGTCCCTTGATGGACAGGCAGGCAGGTCCAAGCCCGTGGTCCCCAGTTCCTGACTTGGAGTCCAAGAGCGGAGGGAGACCAGGCAGGGTATGTGAGGACTGTGCTGGGGACAGCTGGGACCTTCAGTGACCGGAGACAATGGTCTGTGCCCCCAGAGGCTGAGAATGACCCATCTCCGAATTTCCCCTTCCCTTCAACCTTCCTTCTGAACTGAAAGGTTTGGTCTTTGTCCCCTAAGAAAGCGCTGGTGCTGCCAAGGGGCTGTTCTACAGTTTCCAGGCTGCACTGTCCTCTCCCAGTCTGATGCCCCCGACTCCTCCAGAAGGTGCGGCGAGCTGAGCACCGAGGGGGTGGGGCAGCTGGGGTGCAGCCCCTTGGCCTTGGGTCTGCAGTCCCACCCCACTGTCTCTGCGCGGCTGGCAGGAGGCAGACGTCCAGTCCTGGGCCCAGGGTCCCCACAAGAACTCAGCAACTCCCAGGGGGGCCACGGGAGCCCTCACCTGGCGCCCCCTGCGCCATGAGTCTGTGGGCGGCTGCAGCCGGGAGGCCATCGTGCAGCCAGATCGGGGCTGGAGGTGCGCCAGGTGTCCGGCTCGGCTCCCGCCCCGGCGGGTGGCTTCCCACACGCAGCACCCACGTGGCCAGACCGAGCCGTCTCTGCGGAATGTCAGGGCCTCTCGGAGGAAGTGAGCAAGGCGGCCGGCCCCTCGTGATGTCTTGCAGAACCTGGGAACTGGGAGAGACAGCCCATGCCCCGGGCCAGGATGACGGCTGTGTTCCAGGTAGACCCAGAGCTTTCTGAGGCTGTCCAGCTCTGGGGCTGGACCCAAGGGCATGAGCGAGGCTGAAGGAGCAGCAGGGCAGGGTGGGGGAGGCCCAGAGGGGCCCAAATCCTCACAGGGGATGGGGGGCACTCGGGAGCAGCCTGCTTGGGGGCACCCTGGAGCAGGTGTGGGCCCAGGCCAAGGACTGGTCACACCTCACGGCTGCACAACTCGCCGCAATTCCCTCACCCGTAAGATGGGCTGGGCCACCGTGCCTGCGGTGGGGCGGTCACGGGCTGCGACAAACGAGCCCTGAGACTGGGCCCTGGTTGTCCATCTATCAGGGTCTCCTGCTGGAGGGAGACAGACACACAGGCAGGGGGAAGCAGGTCAGAGCCTGGGAGGAGCAGAGGCCTAGGGTCCTCTGTAGCCCCCCGCCTCCACCGCCGGCTGCTGGGAAGTGGCAGCCAGGCCCGGAAGCCCGTGACCCAGATTCCCCCTTGCTGGTCTCAGGCAGGAAGCTCAGACGCTCCTCCTGCCACCTGGCCGCCCCGCATCCTGGGCCCCTGCCTCCGACCCTCCTCCTGGTCTCTGACCTGCTCTGCAGGCCCCCGTCCCAGAGTGTCAGTGTCGGGGGGGCAACACTCTTGGGATGGCAGGGAAGTCGGAGGTCAGGGGTCAGGGTCCATTGAGAGGGACCTGGGGATGGAACCACCCCCTTCACAGACCTTGAGTGGAGAAAGGCCACAGGGGCTGCAGGAGGGGGTATGTGGGGGGGCTTTCTTGGGAAGAGGAGACGCTGCCTGCCTCTCATCCCCTGGGTGAAGGAGACCCTTCTGTGCCCCTGGGAGCCTCAGAGTCCAGGGGACAGACAGACAGCACAAAGTGGGGAGCAGGCTGGAGCTGGAAGCCAGGCGATGACTCTGCTCCTGGGCGGGCGCGGTGGGAGGGCTATGGGGACAGCTTGGGGGCGGGGGCCCGGGGCCTTTTAACTTTCCCAGGAAAGGCCTCCGAGCTTCACACCCGAAGCTGCTGGCTCCTTGGCAGTGACTAGAGAGTAGCAGACACTCAGATGGGCTGAGAGCGAGGGGGTTAACCAGCAGCCTCGGCTGGGACACAGTTCCCTGGACACGGATTCAAGGGCAACCAGAAGGTAATCCACATTTCCACGGGATCTCCTAGACAGGCTGTGTGACCTAGTCACACAGCCAACATCCCATAATTAACCTGGGGGGGGTGTTCTTCTTTGTTTCCCTGAATCTTTCTTTTAGCTCTGATGAATGGGCCACCATAGACGCAGCTCACAGCATCACTGCCCCTCAGGGTTCATACCGGCAAACTGACATGCTGGGATTTCCCTGGCGGTCCAGTGGTTAGGGCTCCATGCTTCCACTGCAGGGGGTACAGGTTACATCCCTGGTGGAGGAACTAAGATCCCCCCACCCCAACAAAAAAACTGACCTGCTGCTGGTCAGTCTCTCTAGCAAGAATGTCTTTCCTTATTCTGCCCACCAGAACAAACTCCTATTCACTCTTCAAAACCCCATGAGATCTGTACTCTTGAAATTTGAGCTTTTCACTACATGCAATTATTCCTCAATAGAGGTAAAGATCTTGGAAAAAATAGTGAAGCCGGAGTACCTTCTATTTCCGTCTCTGGGAGTCGAGGCTGAGTGGGAGGGTGTGGACAGTGTGGGTTCCTGGAAGAGACCCTTTGGGTTGGTATGAGCCACCACTCCTTCCCTGCGAGAGGTGGCTGGGGAAGGTGTCGTCCCCACCAAGGGGAGCTGGAGGGGTCCTGCTCACCCGTTGGACGGCTGCTCCCGGGGTCCTGGGCCACATCCAAGTTCTGTCTATGTCCTGAGGAACCTCAGGGACTCCAGCCTGGCTTTGGCGCAGCTCCGGCCCCCTCTCCCCTCGCTTGTCCATCTCTGCCTCCACCGCCATCCTGGGGGCAGAGCTTGAGTGGCCAGGCGGGGGTGGTCTCCACGGAAACAGCCATGGCGACTAGTCGTGGGCTGATGCCCTACAGAGAGGCCGAGTGGGGACCTGGTGCTGGAGTTTGGGGGCATCCAGGGCGGGTGGGAGAGGCCTGGGCTGGGGGCTGGGTGGCCAGGCAGAGCTCGGCTCCCTCCTAACACAGGTCCTTGGCCCCATGTCTGCCTGTGGAGCGTGTGGTGCCCAGGCAGCTCCTGGGGGCCACAGTGATGTCATCAGGCCCTCCTGGGGAGGGGCTGCTCACCCGCCGAGCCTGGGGAGGATCCCGATCACTGTTCAACCTGGCTGCGCGTGCAGACACCACAGAGCTTCTAACAGCCAGCACCCAGGCTGCCCCAGATCCATCCCCTCCGGATCCGGGGCTGGGCCGGCGGAGGCTCTCGGAAGCGTGTGTGGAGCCAGGAGGCCCACAGCCCCCACTGTGGGCTCCAAGGGCCCTAGCCCCGCACTCAGAGGCTAACAGAGCCCCGGGACCCCTGAGCCCCTCCATTTGCCCCACTTAAGTGTCCCTCACCTGGTGACAGGGCAAGGACCCCACCTCTGACTCCTCGACTGCCCCCCCAGACGCCTGATGGGGTCAGGAGGCCTGGGTGTGGTGGGGGGAGGGCATGTGTCTCCTCCCTGGGCCCATCCACGGGGTAGCGAGAGTCGGAGAAGAGACGGCCCCAGAGCATCCCGGAGGTCTGTGGGTACTGGAGGGGGCCTCCCCTGGGTGAATGGACCCCATGGAGATGTGGGGCCCTTCCTCCTCCCAGAGGGGAAACCAAGGCCGACAAAGGCCACGGTCTCGTCCAGTATCTCAGAGCCTATAGTCGAGCTTCGTGGTGTCCTGACCCCGGCCCAGACCCGGGGGTCTCCCCAGGAGGGTGCATGGTCAGTCCCTGCCCACACAGCTCTCGTACACAAGCGATGCCTCTGGTCTGCAGACCAGACTGTCCAGTGCTCCAGGGAGAGGGCAAAGCTGGCCTCTGAGGAGGAGGGCTGGACTGGGCTCAGCTAGGGGTCTGGTGAAAAGCAGTGAGGGGTTTCCCTGGTGGCCCAGATGGTAAAGCATCTGCCTGCAAGGCAGGAGACCCAGGATCGATCCCCGATTGAGAAGATCCCCTGGAGAAGGAAATTGCAACCCACTCCAGTATTTTTGCCTGGAGAATCCCATGGACAGAGGAGCCTGGCGGGCTACAGTCCACGGGGTCACAAAGAGGAGGACACGACTGAGTGACTCATGTGAGCAGGAAGGGGCGGGGCAGGAGGAGGAGGCGGCTCTTGCTGAGCAGCCCTGGAGCTGTCCCGACTCACTGTTCATTCCAAAAGTGCCTAAGGAGCACCGTGTGTGCAGACACCGCTTGGCTGCCAGGGGAGAATCGAGCAAGGCTGGACCCCCACTCCCGCCAACAGGAAGTACAGGCTGGGAGGGGCAGACTTCAGGGTTAGAGGTTACCCATGCCTGCCGGGACGCTCCTTAAACAATCTCGTGTGGACTTCACCCCGAGGGTTAAGCAAGATAACACCCAAGGGATGTGTTGGCTCAGGCTGAGCCTGGGGGGCTCCGTGAGCAGTGGAAGGAGCAAAGGCAGGGGTTCAGGGGGGCTCAGAGCCCCTTGTTCCCTGAGAGGAGGGCTCAGGTGAATGAAGGCTTCCTGAACTGTGGGGGAGCCCACCGGGTGCAAAGGCCTCGGGAGGCCCTCAGGAGCCTGCAGACGGCTGAGGTCACACCCAGGGCCGGGTCAGAGGCCCTTAAGCGCTGTCGGCGGATGTCTAGAGCATCACTTGAGGGGGCGGGGTGGGGCCAGGGGCAGGGGGCAGGGCGCCACCTGCCAGTGAGTGTGTGGCTGTCACCCTCGCCTCGGGGTGGGCGCTCAGAGATGCCTGGGGCTCCCAGACTCCGGCCTCGTCTCCTCCCCAGCGGGCACTGGGCGTCTGCTCGTCACAGTGCGCCAGGCCTGATTCCCAAACAAAATATTTGGTTTCCAGGGCTGATGGCCTTGAAATGCAAATATTGCTTCTCTGTTTCCAACAAACAGTCACACACGGGCTCTCGGAGCCCTGAGCTGGCTGCCTACCGGCCAAGATAACCGGGGTCTACCACCCCTGCTGAGAGCCAGGCAGGAGCGGCCCCTCTGCCCCCAACACCCTGGAATGTGGGGGGACCCCCCCACACCCCCCATACCCTACCCCCAGTGGTTTTGTGGATAAGGACTCATCTCAGAGTCACGGAACTGCTGGGCTCAGCCACTCCAGCCCTGCTGAAAGCCCCGATGGAGGGGGACGGGTTGGGGGGCACACACCTTCTCCAGGCTGTGAGGAGTGGGGACTCCTGGAAATCCCAGCCTCTGGGCCTTCTGCTGAGCTCCAGGGACCTTCAAGGCAGCCGCGTGGGCCCTGCCCTTACCTGGAGCACCTTCTGAGGTGCCTCTGGAAGGGCCCAGCAGGGAGGGGCAGAGGGCTCCAGGCCAACCACGCTTGCTGCCTGCGGGGATGCCACGCCCATTCAGGTGCCCCCCACAGCCCCACAGGACCCGAGGTGTCTGCAGAGCTAGGTCTCACCAGCACCTTGACCTCATCCAGAGTGGAGGTCAGAGGGGAGGTAGGAGCCTTGGTGGGGAGTGGCCCTGGAGGCGCAGTGGGTGAGAATCTGCCAGTGTGGGGGCGCAGGTTCGACCCCTGGTCTGGGACGATCCACACGCCTTGGAGCAACCGAGCCCGTGGGCCACAGCTACTGAAACACGTGCGGCTAAAGCTTGTGCTCTGCAAGAGGGGCCACTTCTCCCCTCTGCAGAGCGAAGTCTGTGCCCTGCAACTCGAGGGTAGCCCCCACCCGCCACACTAGAGAAAGCCCGCGAACAGCAACGAAGACCCAGCACAGCCAAAAATAAACAAATAGTAATAAAGAGACACTGCAGGGTGGTGCGTGTCCCCCTCAGGGTGGGTCAGTGGGGCTGGGGGTGGGGGAGAGCCAGGGCCCGTGTCATCCCTGGTCCCCAACCCAGAACAGCTTGTGTGTCCTGGAGGGAAGACCAGCCGGTGCCTCCTTGCCCTGGGGATGCGGCTCGGCCAGGAGGCTGGAGGCCCTGTACCAGGAGGGAAGAGCCGGTGTCTGTGGTCAGCCTGCCTCCGGGTGGATGGCAGCAAGGCCCCAGCCCCCGTCAGAGTGGGGACTGCAGGGTGGGGAGTGCGGGTGGCTGGAGGGCCACCCAAGGGCTAAACTGATGGCACAAAGGCAGCCCCCGCACCAGGGTGTGTTCCCCGGTGGGAGCCAGAATGGTGAGACCGGGTGCCCTGGGTCCCACCCCAGCTCTGGTCCAGCGTGTGACCCCAGGTGATGAGGGGCATGTGGCCTCCTTCTCCAGGTGTGACGGGGCGGGGGACCTCACCCTTGCTCTGAAGACGTCACTGCTCTAACTGGGAGCATCGCACCCGCCAGGTGAGCGCAGATCACACTTCACACCTGGGGGAGCTGTCACCCGCCGGCCTAAAATCGGGCTTCCACTTCTCAAAAAAGCAGTGCAGCCTCAATCAGGGCCAAGCAGCCCAAGACCTTGACCCAGCACAGCCGTTGGGCGCCTGTCTCCTGGTCTGAGGCCTGCCCAGAGGCCTGCATGCCAGGGGCGGCTCCGAGGCTTAAGACAGCAGGGGCTCCTGGTGGTTGGCGCCCTGATTTCTCTTCCTCTTGCTGGGACTGGGCATCGGATGCTGAGGACAGAGACTGGACCAGCAGATGCGACCGTTGACCAAGACCTGTCCCTCCAGGGCCTGCAGCCCAGGGCCCACCCCAGGGGGCAGGAGAGAAGCTGCGCAGCTCATCTGCAGAGGGGCCAGCCCCAGCCGAGGCCCCGGGGTGTCCCCTGCCCACGGCCCCTCCCTCAGGCTGGCCAAGCCGGAGGTGCCGGGGGAGGCGGGACCGGCCTGCGTGGGCGTGGGGCGCGGTGCTGCAGCGGGGTTGCCAGGCAACCACCACGTACATCGCTTGTGTCTGGGCTCCGGGGGGCGGAGGAGCCCTGGTGCCAGGAGTCGGGCTGGCTGCTCGCTAAGGCAGCAGGAGGGGAGTGTGTCCCAGACACCCCGGCGTCCCCAGAGAGGAGAACGCTGTCTCCCCTGTCCTGCTGTCAGGGGAGGGGCCCGGGAGTCCTCCAAGCGGCTTAGAGCTGTGGGCCCACAGTCTGTGATGGTGGAACTCAGGTCCAGGGCCTTCCTGCTGAGCCCAAGTGGACACTGAGGGCCGCCTGTCCCCTCAGCCTGGTTGAAAGTGAGGGTCAGACCCAGCCTGGGGCCAGTTGCTCCTGGTGGTCCTCAGTGGCACATGTCTCACCAGCACAGCCTCCCCCACTGGTGCTCTGAGTGCAGCTCCACAGCTGGTGGGGGACCCAGACATCTGAAACCCCAGCTTTCCCGTAGGTGCTCTAGGGCCCTGGGGGGTCTGTCTGCTCCATGAGGATCCAGGGTGACCTGTGGCCCAGGGCCCTACTGGCCAGAGGACGGAGACCCCACAGACTCCAGGAAAGAAGGTGCTTGCCGTGGAGGAGGCAAGATCGAAGCCAGCCCCGCTGGGGGCCCGGAACTGCCCACAGCACTAACTATGTGCCAGGCTTCCTCGGGGGGAGGGCTGAGGACAGTGGGGGCCTCCATCCAGGCTTGGGGATACTGCCCACCAAGCTTCTAGTCTGGTCCACCCTGGTCCACTCCTCGTGGGCCAAACCCCAGCCACTGGCCAGGTAAGCTGGGCTGTCCACTCTGCGGGGTGGCTGGGCTTCAGCCCCGCTGTGGGCTTGCTCCATCTTGCCCTGGTCCTCCTGCCAACCAGGGTGGGGCTGGGTGAGGTAGGCAGGGCTGGTCCTGGCTGACCCGCTGGGAAGCACCGGGGCTGGATGAGGGAGAAGGCTGGTCTCGTAGGAGGGTCACACTGGCTGGGACCCTGGCCTTCCCTGGGCACCAGCATGCAGGGCAGTCTTACCCACCTGCAGGCAACACAGCCTCGGGCTCTCCGCCGTCCTGGGCGCCACCAGCTGACCTGCCCCTGGGGAAGCGCCCAGGTCTTGGGCTGTGTGTGCTTGGCCGCAGGCCCGAGTCACCGGCTCCTTCCACATTCACACCCTCATGCAGACCGGGGAGTCCCTGTTCTGAGGGTGCCTCCCGCCCTGGCCGGCCAGCGCTGAGTACACAGCCACCCCAGCCGAGGAGTGAGGCAAGAGGGGCCTCCAGGGCCGGGCTGCAGGCTCCCCCTGCTGGCATCCCAGCTTTCCACCCATGGGGCACCTGGTCCAGGCCACACAACCCCCAGGCCCCTGTCAGAGGGTGTGATGTAGGGGGGTGGGGAGCGCTGGCTTTGAAGGGGAAATGACGTGATGACCCCCTTGCCCAGGGGGTAGGGGGTCTCAATGCCTGCACAACGGGACTCTGTGGTCCACGTGGGGGTCTCTACATCATGGGGACTCTCAGTTCTCAAGGACCGTCCACGCACTGAGGGATGTTCTGCAGCGGGGGCAGACAGCTGAGTGGACGAACTCCCCCAAGGGTCCTGGAGGCACGAGCCCCGCCGTCGGCTCAAGGGCACCTGGACACCCCAGGCCGTGGTCCCCCTGGAGGCCAGTAGCCTCAGCTGAGCTTCCCCGAGGGGGTCCAGGTTTCCTGATGTTTGAGGACTCGCATCTCCCGGGAGGCAGGGCCCTCCCCAGCCTGTGAAGTCGCAGCCCAAACCAGCAGATGGATGTGGGCTCAAGAGGGGGGCCGTCACACACGTACACATTCACACACGTGAGCCAGACAGACTCGAGTCCTTCTCTTTGTTGAATGTAAAACGCAAACCCAAGATTTCCACGTGCAAATGTACGCTGAGCCTGGTGCCAAGTGCTGGCGATCAGCAGATGTTCTGCAGAGCTGGGGGGTGTTTACGGAGGGGTTCCCAGTCAGCCCCCGACCTCAGGGCCTGGATCTGGGGGTCCCAGCCAGCCCCCACCCCCAGGGCCTGGATCTGGGGGTCTCAGCCAGCCCCCCACCCCTGGGGCCTGGACCTGGAGGTCCCAGCCAGCCACCTGCCCTACGACCAGGCTTCCCCATGTGCCTGGTCCCTCTGAGCCCATGTCGGGACCAGGGTCCACTTTCTTGTACCCTGTAAGAGGGGCAGTCCTCTCTCCAGGCTCTGGACGTAGGAGGCTCCCAGCCCCCACTGTCCTTCTGGGTAAGGCCCCGCTGCCCTGGATTTATGATCGTTGGAATAACACTGACTGAGCACTAGCCGGGCTTGTCCAAGGCCCCAGGAGCAGCCTGGGGACCAGGGCCCAGACACTGGGGAACCCTGGAAGAGCTGGCTAGGGAACCCCGGGACTGAGACCCGAGTGCGAGGGGCCTTTGGAGGGAGGCCAAGCGGCATGGCCCCCAGCCCCCAGCATCCAGGTTGGCTGCCCACACGGTCTCTCCGGGGAGCCCCGGCAGGACTCCTGGCCTGAGAGGGGGGCCAGCCCTTGCCCCCAGGGCAGAGACTCCAGGTTTCCATCCGGGCTGAGTGCTCCGACGAGCCTGTCCTGGATGGCAGAGGAGCCCAGGGTGACACGGCCCCAGCCTCGGGCCACCCCCACGGCGGCTGGTCCGCGAGAACCACCTGGCCTGGGGAGCCCCTCCCTGTCTCGGATGGGCGGCCTGCTCCGTCGCCCCCTGCCCAGGCTTGGCTGTGTGTATTCACGCATTGCCCTGGAAGCAGTTTCTTTTAGTGTCTCTTTGACACGGCAGTGGGGACTCTTCAGTGAAGACTCTCAGACACGGGCCACGGAACCCCCTCTGCTCCACGCAGACCCTGGGGTCCCCGTCAGCCACAGGGACCTCCTGATGGGAGCGCCTTTTGTGGGGTCTCTGAGGCCTTTGATGCCTCCCATGAGTGCGGCTTGCAGACAGGCTGGGGGCTTGGGGAGGGCTGCAGGCCATAGCGTTCACAGGACATAGCAAAGCCCTCCCGCTCCCAGCCCCATAACTGCCCTTCTAGTCTCTGGAAGCTTCCGGGGTCTTCCAGGCTGAGCTCGGGGGTCAGATGGCAGGCCGAGGAGGGGGCCGCGAAACCTGGACTGTCCCTATCGATCCAGCACAATTCCCTGATGGCAAACCCCATTGTTCCTCACGCACCGCTAAAGACTGAGTAACAGTTCACCACAGACGCCGAGGCTGAAGCTCAGGGTGGGGTACCGTGCACCTGACTGTGAGTGCCCCGCTCCGGACATGGGGCGGGCATGTGGTGAATCTGGGTCCCCAGTGGGGGGCACCTGTCCTGCCCCGGTGGCTGGGGAGAGGCAGACCCTCCACTGGGGAGCTCAGGTCTGCTCAGAGACCCATGCAGCTTTGCTCTGGCCGATCCCAAGCCCCAACTCATGGACCCCAGGCACCCAGAAGCCCAAGAAGCAGGGTGTGCTCCTCGCTCAAAGGTCGGGGGCCTGGCTCGACCCCTACCCCCTCACCCTACTCCCAAGGCCTGGTGGGCAATTCTCCACCAAGACCAGGAGACCCAGTCACCATAGAAACAGACCACATTCCCAGAGTAAACCACGGCCATCTGTGTCCCTCTCTGGCCAGGGCCGGGAGTGAGTGGGGACAGGCGGCCTCTCCTCCCTGCATCTGTTAATGAGACGAATGGGGTCAAGGCCCCGCTTGTACACCACCCACATGGGCCAGCTTCTTGTCACGCAGAAATCAAATCCTCCCCCCGATCACATCTCTCTGGTCCCTCTAAGACGCCATGCCGGCGCCAGCCCCCGCTGGCCAGCAACATGCTGAGCTGAAGCCCATTCTGGCCTCAGAACTCAATTAGTTACAAGCCAAGGAACACAGGGGCCCCAGAAGCTGGGAGAGGCTGACAGGATCCTCCCAGGAGCTGTGGAGGGAGTGGGGTGCTGAGACACCTCGCTTTGGAATTTTCAGTCTCCAGACTGCGTGAGGATGAGCTTTGGGTTAAGCCCCCGGTTGGGGTGCTAATGCTGGGCTTCCCTGGTGGCTCAGAAGGTAAAGAATCCGCCCGCAATACAGGAGACCCGGGTTCGAGTCCTGGGTTGAGAAGTTCCCCTGGAGGAGGGCATGGCAACCCACTCCAGTATTCTTGCCTGGAGAATTCCATGGACAGAGGAGCCTGGTGGGCGACAGCACACAGAGTCAGGACCAACTGAGCAACTAACGCTTTGGAAGCTAACATCTATCTTAAATCATGGTCGTCCTGATAGTCTCTGATACACACAGTCAAGGGCTCCTGTAAGCACGGATCGTGCCTCTTTACATCTTCTGGTGCTTTTCTTGGTGTGTAACATACAAAGGAAGCGTATACTCAAGGCAGCCCCCGCCCCCTAGGACCTCAATGCCAGCTCTCAGGGAAGCAGTGATGCTCAGGTGCCTCTGGCCGGGTCTCACTCTGTCTGTGAGGTGTTCCTGCCAGTCAGCTGGCTGTGGAGTGGCTGAGGGGCCGGCCGGGCTGGTAGCCCTTCCAGGCTGAGTAGGGGCCCTTCAGACAGTGGTCACACCATTACCTGGAGGAGGGACGCCGGCTCAGTCTGGTGGGGTCACCCCCACGTGGTCAGCCTGGGCACTCTGTGACCACTTGCCATTGGAGGCTGAAGTGTGGGCAACTCGGAGGCCCAGCTGGAGGCCCAGGAGGGTCTGGGGATGCCCGGGAGCTTCCTGAAGGAGGGGTCCTGGGGCTGGTCCTGAGAATGGAGAGAGACGGGAGGGTGAGCAGCCTTGGGGAGACCCAGGGGCAGGATAGCCTGCGCTCTGAGGTCCCACGAGGCTGGCCTGGCTGGCAGAGTGGGCGGCCAGGGGGCTGGCAGGGGCTGTGGCAGTGGGGCAGGGGGCGGGCACACAGGACCCGCAGGGAGGCAACTTTCTGCAGATCAGGAGTAAATGGTGTTTGTGCGGACGAGGCGCCAGCTCCTTGCAGAGGCAGGGTCCCCAGAGCACCCTTCCACTCTTCTCAGGGAAGTAAGATGCACAATAATGCAAAGTGCATTAGCAGACGGGTGGCGGGGGCGGGGGCCGGGGCCCCCCACTGGCGGCCGGCCTTCCTCATGGGCTTCAAGGCTGCGATGCCTTAGCCGACAGCTAGTTAGAGCCAGCCAGAGCTGTGCGGGCGGGGCGGCTCTCACGGGTGCTGGGGGCTGGCAGAGGCTGTTCCCCGCCCCCGGCATCCCCCACCCCCACCCCGTGCCAGGTCCACCCCTCTCCCCAGTAGGCCCTGTCTGCACTTACCTTACCTGCAAGGAAGACCCCTATTCCCAGGCGCCTCCTTGCCCTTCTTAGGGGACCCAGAGGGTGGACACTAGCTGGGACCGTGGTCAGCTAGACCAGGCACGGAGGTACATGGCCGCCAGAGATCCGGTCTCCAATGGGCTGGTGGACTCAGGGCCCGTCCAAGCCCCAGCTAACTCCTGGAGTTCTGGGCACACACTGGGTGCTCCCAGGGTGACTTGTTGCCGTGGGCAGCTGTGGGTCGCCGGGTGGGGTGGGGGGAGTCCCATCTGGGCTCCATTGCCCACCATCCCTTCTGGCCTTGGGACTGTCTGCTCCCAGAAGTACCTGGCTGAGCAGAGACCAGAGACAGAAGGCTCTGGTCTTGACAGTCCCCTGGAGGGTCCCCAAGCTCGGGGAGCACCTGGAGTTCAGAGGGCAGCGACCAAGCCCCCTCCTCCTGGGGCCCCGTCCCTGTCGGACTCTGTCTGCACTGACCTCTGGAGCCCATCATCCCCCGGGGGGCCCAGGCTGGTGACCCAGCTTGCCTGGGCCTACCTGCGTGGGGAGGGACAACACCCAGGAGCTGAATTTACTCCTGAGGTCACTTCCACAGCCCCAGAGACCAGAGGAATTGAGGAGATGAAACAGGAGCGCAAACATTACCTGGGGACCCTCACCCTGGCCCCGAGCTTGGGAAACCCAGCTGGGTAGGGGCCCTCAGCAGAGAGCGCACGTAGTCCGGGGCAGGGCAGTGGGTGCAGGTGTGGGGGGCTTTGTGGGGAGGCTGGGGGTGCTGGCATGGGGGTGGCAGGCAGACAGAGGAGGGCAGGCCAGCAGGCCTGCAGCTGCCCCCTTGGCCAGGCCTGCGGTGACCTTCCCCCGCTCCTCCAAGCACTTAACCGGCCTCTTGCTCCCTCTTGGAGACTCTGAGTGGTCCTGGTTCTCAGCTAAGTGGCTCCACGCCACATGCACCGCTGCCGTGAGGGCCTCTGGGGTTCGGTATGCGTCTAGCCACCGTCCTCCGTCTATTTTCAGGGCTCTTTGGGCTGAGTGCTGGGTGGAGCCCGGCCTCCCACCACGGCCCCTGGGGGGCTGCACTGGGGCTATTTGTGTCCTCTCTGGGGCCTCCAGCTCCTGGCGCCTCCAGGGGCCGGACGTCCCTTCAGATGTTCTTGGGATGCCCTTGGCCAAGGATGCTGGGGGTGGGGGGTGGCGCCAGCTCCTCTTTCCTGCTGGGAAAGTGTGGTCTGGGAGAGAGAGGAAGGCTTGTGCTCAGGATGGCCAGCAGGAAGAGCCAGGCCCCTTCCAGGGCAGGATCTACCCCCCCAATCCATCCGCTTGATGTAGCCAGTGGTGGGGGTGGGTGCCGAGGAGGTAACCAGAGCCACTGGCTGCTACCCACAGGATGCTGGCAGGCCCCTTCCCCGGCCATCGTGACAACCACGAATGCTTCCAGACGTTGCAAAGGGTCCCCTGGGCAGAGTCCCCCAGCTGAGAACTGCTGCTGTAGGAGGGGTGTGAGGGGGTCCCACAGAAAGGTGATGTGAAGGTCTCCTGGGGACTCCTGTGTAGGGATATTTGGGGCCTGGGGACCCCCAGTCGCACTGCATGTGGGACCCTGACCCCTGTTGTCTGACGGGGGCCGTAGTGTAGCCCAGACCCCGCTCCTGGCCCCCCGGGGGCCACCGGAGGAGCGTCAGACTTCACCCTCCTCCCTGATGAGTCCCAGAGTCCCCCACACGAGAGGACAGGAGCCCCTGGCCTGCCGTGGCCTGTAGCCTGCCAGGCAGAGAGCCGGACACCCCTTCATAGTCACTGACAGCAGACCATGTCTCCAGTTTGCAGACAAGGCACAGAGAGGTTAGGGGTTTGCCAGCAGTCACACAGCGCTCAGGCCAAATGAGGGCTCGTCTGGGAGGACTGACTTCAGGGCAGCTCCATGCCCTTGACGGGAGCCTCCAGAGGGGCTGGGCGAGGGGGTGGGTAGGAGGCAGGGATTGGGTGGAGAGAACGTGTTTGCACTGGTCCTCCTCTGCGCCTGCCCTCCGAGTGACCTGGGCTCTTATCTGGAGCCCGCACACCCCTAATCGGCTCGATTGCCCACAGAAGCACTTGCAGCTGATGTCACTGGAGCCTCTTAACATCAGACGCGGCTCCCCCCACTGACTCTCTGCCGGACGGTCCAAGGTCACTGGGGCCACTCCTGCAGTGGGTGTCAAGAATGGGGGTGGGCAATGTGTGCCCCCCTTGGGGATAGGCCAACTGAGCTTGGGTGGGGGGAGGCACCCCGTGCAGAGGGGGAGAGGGGACCCCTCAAGGCCCCTCCAGGCCCTGTCCCCAGGGGTCTCACAGTCTCCACTCAGGGTCAGCCAGGAATGAGGCGTGCCCCCCGGCTGCCCCGGGACCCCCACTCATTTTTTCTCCTGGGGTTGCAGAGGCATAAGGTGGGGAGGGGTGTGAGCAGCCCTGAGACCTATCAAAGGTCAGGGTGTCCAGGAGAGCCAGCTCCAGAGCCTGAGACCCAGGGCTTGGCCAGGGCTCAGGCCCCAGAACTAACAGCGTCCAGACAGCTCCTCTGTCCCCCGGCTGGGGCCCAACCGCACCTACGCCCTGGGAACACCTCAGCCCAGCAGTTCATCGTCACCCGTCCACCCCTGCTCCCCACAAAGGCCCCCGAGTCCCATTATTCCCGTTAGAGAGGCGAAGTTGCCCAGCTGGTGGGTGCTGGGCAGGCCCCGGACTCTTTCGTGGCTCAATGCCTTGCACCCCACAGCCTCTGCTGTGACCCCACACCTGCCCCCCGGGGACCAGGGCCTCCAGGACACGGAGGACCGTCACCAGTCAGTCCAGTCATTTCCACAGGACTCAGCCGGGCCCAGTCTGGCTAAGAGGTGAAAGGGTGAAGGCGCCAGAGCCCGCAGCCCTTCTGAGGCCAGCAGAGCCTGTGGTGGTGGGCGCCAGCCTGGGGATGAGGAGTCTGGACAGGTGGTGGGCAGGCAGGCCGGGCGGGCGCTCCCCTCCCCAGGCTCCCTGCCAGGCCCACTGGCTTCCACCTGTCAGCCTGTAGGAGACTGCCAAGTTAGGGACCACCCTAAGGCCCTTACTCCTGACCCTGCTGCAAGCCTGGGTCCCCAAGACCACCCCAAGCTTCCTAGAATCTTCAGGACTTACAGTCCCATGATGCTCAGGGGCACAGTCCCATGATGCTCAGGGGCATGGCTTATCACCGGGACAGAGCAGTGGTGGGTCAGGGTCTAGACCTCAGACCCCCTGTCACCCCCAACACACCCCTAGCACGTCTGTGAGGGCACACGGGCAGCGCTCCAAGCCATTTGCAGGGGTGTCCCTGGGGATGCTACAAGCTTGGGGACCCCTGGGTGCAGGTGGGCAGGAGGCCCGCGGGAGCCTCCGAGGCCACTCCCAGCCACACTGCTGACTGGGCTCTGCGATCTGGAGATGCCCTCACCTCCCCCAGCCTCAGCTTCCTCGCCCAGGAAAGGACTGGGTGGGAGGTAGGTTGAATCCTGCCCTGGACCATGCGTGTGTCCGCCCTTAACATCCATGCTGGACATCGAGGGCAAGTTGATGGAGCCTCTGTGGGGTTCTGGAAGGCTCTCCAGGGTGATGAGGTGGGGGCGGTGTAGAAGGGGAACACGGGTTCAGGGGCCTGTGACCCCGCACGTGGCCGCTGAGTGCAGCCAAGTGGGGGCTGAGCTGGGTAGCCTTGCCTGCCCACCTGCCCTCGGCCTCCGGCATCAGCGGCCTCGCCATGTCAGCCTGTTTCTGGCCCTGCTCATGCAGACGCAAAATCTCCCCTAAATCCTGTATTTAATTTTGTTCTCTGGGAAATTGTAGGAGGGTTTGGAGATAAAGCTGAGCTGATAAGTCAGGGATTTGGCTGTTCTTGCAGAAACTCTTGGACTGGGAGGGGGAAGGCGGGTCCAGGATGACTGAGTCAGCTTAGGAGCCCACTCAGAGCACACACAGCGCCCCCAGCAGGCCTGAAGAGTCTACAGCTGGGTCAGCAGGTTCCCCAGGGTGAGGGGTGTGAAGGACACACATGGGGGTCAGAGCCCAAGGAGCACCTTCAAGGCGCTGTTAGAAGGTGGGTCCGTGCACAGCAAGACTCGAAGGGCTGAATTACACGCGGCGGGGCAGGGGGCAGCTGATGCTCAGCCATCCTGTGAACCCTCTTCTCAAAGTTGTGCTTCCAGAGACCCTTCCCCTGGGAGAAGGGGTGTCAATCCTGCCCTCACTGGCTGCTCTGCCCTGGACTTAGCCAACACCCTCAGCCCTGGACTAGTCTCTTCTAATCTCCCACACGTGAGGCCAGAGCTGAGTGGGGTAGTAGGATGATAACCTCCCTCATTTGGGAACATATACATCTTTTAATGTGACCCCAGATGACATTTGGTTTGTCAGCCTTGAAACCTACTGGCTGATGTCCACCAGGGGCCTCAGAAATCCTAGTGGGTAGGGCAATTTTTGTCTGGTTTGCTCACTACTGTTGGATTTGTCTTTTTAATGCAAGTGAAGTTAATGCTAGTGATGTTGAAGCTGAAGCTCCAATAATTTGGGCACCTGATGCGAAGAACCGACTCATTAGAAAAGACCCTGATGCTAGGACAGATTGAAGGCAGGAGGAGAAGGGGATGACAGAGGATGAGGTGGTTGGATGGCATCACTGACTCAATGGACATGAGTTTGAGTAAGCTCCAGGAGTTGGTGATGGACAGGGAGGCCTGGCGTGCAGCAGTCCATGGGGTCGCAAAGAGTCGAACACGACTGAGTGACTAAACTGAACTGAACTGATGTTTAGCCGGTGGGCAGGAGGTGGCTCAAACCCAAGAGTGTTGTGAGTTGCCCATTGGACCCCTTTGTACCCTCTTTGCCTCTGGAGTGTCTCATCTCTCCTTGCACACACCTCAAGCTGGTTTCTTATATTTCCTTAGCTGAGTCTGAGTTCCTTTTACTCAAGCAAAAGTTTGTGAATACTGGATGTGCCCCTGACTCTGGACTGCTGAAGGCAGAGGACGGAGGAGCTCCTGAGCCAATTCAGACTGCAGGAGGCAATCAGGGCAGACTTCCTGGAGGAGGGGTGAGTCTGCAGGAAGCGGGGTGGAGAGCACCCCAGGATGGGTGCTGAAGCCTGGGGTGACCCAGGTCCTGGCTTTGCTATAGTGACAGCTGTGGTCATCATGGTGACTTCCCACAGTAAAGGCATTTCCTAAAGGTCCCTGACGGGCTGTCCAGGGCCTGCCCCACACGATCCTCACTCAGGGATATGTCAGTGGCCACCCAGCAGGGTCAGGGCAGAAGGAGAACCGGTGCCAGCTCTTTGATCTCTGCCTGGGAGTGACTTGGGTCACTTCTGCTCCTGTGTTATTGACCCGAGCAGGGCACGGGGCTTCACCCAGCTTCCAGGGGCTGCTGGGGCCTCTCCCGAGCTACCCCGTGCAGACACGGGACTTGGGGTCTGGCTCCGGCCATGAGGAGAAGACCCCTGTTGTCCAGGGTCCCTGTGCACCAGGCCCACCTCGACCTCAGAGACGGCAGGTCCCCCGCTGAGAAGCTGCGTCCCCCAGCCTCCCCCTTCCCTCTGCAATTCCACGGGACAGGCGGACGGAGTCCAGGTGCACTGGACAATGGGTGAAGGGCCCCAGGGACTCATCTTTCACAGGGGCCCCCAGAGACCTGGACGGGCCCTCCCTTGGTGACGCCACCTCTGTCCAGCCCCTGGAGGCGGACTCCAGGTCCTGCTCCTGTGCCTGCTCCACGCTAGCGTCCTTGCAGTGGGCAGTCAGAGCGCCCTCAGGCGTCACAGAGGGCCTGTCCATTCTGGTTCCAGGCTTCAACCCCACATCCCCACACCTGACTGCTTGAACTCCTCCACGGACGGGGAGCTCCCTCCCTGTGAGAAGCATAGCCGTGCTGCCCCGGGCTGGCATTAAAAAGCCTGCGTCTCAGCATTCTCTGTTCCATGGACACGTCTCAGGCCTCACTCGTCTGCATCCAGATCCCAGACGCGTGTGTCCATCAAGGACACGCTTGTGTCTTCCTTGTCGCTGCACTGATCTGACTGTTGGATACACTGCTTCTTTCCGCTTTGTTCTGCTTATAAACTCCACTGCGGTGCAGCTTGGTACAGGTGACTTTTTTCTTGTGTTTAAAGCTTCCCTCTTAGTTGCAATCTTTCCTAGGACTGGATTTCAGGGGCTGGAAGTGCCACGTTGAGTGCAGAAGCATCTGTTCATGTCCTGCCCAACCACTTCCAGAAAAGCCGACCCAACTGGCTGGGCCCACGGGACAGCCCTGCCTGTGCTGGGTTGCAAACTCATGAGGGTGTGATAGTGGTGGGCAGCCCGTCAGATTTTTATTACTTTCGGGTGGCGTCTGGGTAATAACAACATACCCTAAAGAATTGAAAGTAGTGTTCAACTAAAAGCCTGATGCCCACGTTCACAACAGCTGAAAGGTGGGAACAACCCAGATGCCCACCAGCGATGAGGATAATCCATGTGGTGGAATATTACTCAGCCAAGAAAAGGAGTGATGTGCTGACACAGGCTACAGCCTGGATGAACCTTGAAACTGGCGTGTGCAGCAAAAGGAGCCAGATGCCACAGGACACATACCTGTGTTTCCATTCACACGAAACACCCAGAACCTGAAGACCCACAGCCAGAATGTGGATCAGGGGGTGCCAGGGGCTGGGGGAGGGAGGCTGGGAGTGAGCACTAACGGGGACGGAGTGACGAGAAAGTTCTGGAACTGGATGAATGTGATAGATGCAGCCAACTTGGACTCTTCAAAATGGTGAACACGGTGAATGCTCTGTGTGTTGCTGCTCAGTCGCTGAGTTGTGTCCGACTCTGTGACCCCATGGACTGCAGCACGCCAGGCCTCCCTGTCCTTCAGCAACTCCCAGAGCTTGCTCAGACTCGCATCCATTGAGTCGGTGATGCCATCCAGCCATCTCATCCTGTCGCCCCCTCTCCTCCTGCCCTCAGTCTTTCCCAGGATCAGGGTCATGTAAAGAAGCAGCGCCAATGGTGGCATGCTCAGGCGGTGTTTGCTCTGTGCCCGGCGGGCACGGCTCTCACCTCCCATGGCGGCTTATAATTGTGACTTACAGATGGGGACAGGCCTGCGGGTGGCCTCCCGGCTGGCTAGCCTGCCAGGGGAGCCACGGCCCCTGCTTTGCAGGCACTGTCTTGTTCCTCGCGTCCCAAGCTCTGTCCTGCTCCAGGGCCTTGGGCAGAAGCTTCTCTGTGAAGCCACCTTAATAAGCACCGTTTATTCTGCGTCCAGTGATTCCTCCTCCTCCATCAAGAGTGAGGCGTCCACGTGCCTTCTGTTACAGGATCGCTGGTTTCAGGCCCTCCCAGCCTTTGAGCCCACCCGTGGCCACCTCTCCACTCAGACAGCAGAGACCTCGCTTGGGAAAGACCTGAGGGTGGGAACCAGGCTGGGGCCTCAGGCCGCCCAGATGAGGCGACAGCCACCCGGGAGCTGCACACACACACCTCCCTCCATCCTCCCTCACCAGGTTGGGAGACCGCCCGCACCCCCATTTCGCAGATGGGGAAACAGAGGCAGGGTCACAGGATGGCTCCCAGCCACACAGCCTCTGGGCTGACCCGGCCATGACGCCTGCAGCAGCCACACGCAGCCCCGGCCTTCAGGCAGGTGAACTGGGTCCTGCATGTGACGCCCTCCCTGGTGAGGCATGGACAGGGCAGCGCCCGCGGCCCTCAGCCCCTGCCTGCTCCGCTGCCTGGGGCCCATCCTCAGCCCGTCAGCCTCCCTCTTGTCCACCCGGCCGCCCAGATCGGGGACGTGGCTCAGAGCCCAGCTCGGGGGGGGGGGCCAGCCTCTCGCCGCAGCTTTGCTTCCAGCCAGCCTGCCTGCCCAGGCTCATGTCTCCTGTCTCTTCCGGTCCTGAGCCTCACATCCCCGAGGGAAGAGGCTCCACCACCTCCTAGGGGGTCAGACCCAGGCTTGGGGGCGCCTGCCGCCACCTGGGCTGGGTGCCCACCAAGCCTCACCCAGGGGATGCTTCCTCCTGGAAGCCCTCCTGAGCTCCTCCCCGGGGACGGGGCCTGGTCTTCCTCCTGCACGCGGGCCCCTCCCTGCTCCCAGATCCCCACATCCACTGACTGTGCCAAGGCCAGGCTCAGGGCTGTCTGAGCCACTTCAAATCCTCTCGTTATGAAAACGTTCCTCTGGCCCTGGGAGAGCCAGGCGAGGCGGGGCCTGTCCCCCGCGCCCGGCCGGTGTTCTGCCTGGAGGCCAGCGGCTCCTTGAGCTGACATTCCAGGTGGCACAGTGGGAGGGCGAGGGGGAGCCAAGAAGACCAGATGGCTTCGTCTCTGCCTCTGGCGGCAGAGCAACCTTGGGTCCGTCATGGCCACCTGGGCCTCTCGAGGAGACGCAGGCGCCTGGGTCCCCATCTGGGAACTTCCGGTGGGAACACAGCTGGTGGGGCCTTGGGCAGACGTGTCCCGGGCTGGATCCAGCAGGAGCCTCTGGGGATGGCGACAAGGCACGCCGCTCCAGAGGGACAGGCTCTGCGTCAGCCCGGTGTGGGGACGGGGCTGCCGCCCCCAGCCCTGTGGGCCAGGCTGGGGCCAGGCCCTCAGCAAGCGGATGGAGGGGGCAGGGTGCCTCTCGTGGGCGTCCGTCTGAGGACCTAGGTTCCGTGCTCTGAGGCCCCTCCAGGCCGGGCGTCCTCTGGGAGCTCGGGGCGGGGAGTGGACGGGGTACCCTTCCCAGGGCCCTGCGGGGCAGCCATCCTAATCGTCACCTGCACAGGGACACGGCTGATGGCTGCATCCAAGCCCCTACACATGACCCAAAACTCCAGCTGTGGCTGGGGTGAACCTGGCCCTGCCCTCCCGTGTTTGGGTCTCTAACCAGGGGGCTGACTTCAGGCAGCGTGCCCTCCAAGGCCCCTGTGGTCTGGAAACCCAGCCAACGCAGCTCAGGGGTTCAGCTGACCCATCGGACCCCAAGTGCATAAACGGGACACGGGCACAGAGGGTCCAAGCTTTCCTGCAGGGACGCCCCCTCCCTCCCAGGGCCTTCCCCCTCCCAACGGGGGGCTGTTGTTGTTCAGTCGCTCAGTTGTGTCTGACCCTTTGCGACCCCATGGACTGCAGCACGCCAGGCTTCCCTGTCCTTCACTTTCTCCCAGAGTTTGCTCAAACTCATGTCCATTGAGTCGGTGATGCCATCCAACCATCTCATCCTCTGTCATCCCCTTCTCCTCCTGCCTTCAATCTTGCCCAGCATTAGGGTCTTTTCAAATGAGTCAGTTCTTCGCCTCAGGTGGCCAAAGTATTGGAGTTTCAGCCTCAGCATCAGGTCCTTCCAATGAACACTCAGAACTGATCTCCTTTAGGATGGACTGGTTGGATCTCCTTGCAGTCCAAGGGACTTGCAAGAGTCCTCTCCAGCACCACAGTTAAAAAGCATCAATTCTTCGGCGCTCAGCTTTCTTTATAGTCCAGACTGGTGTCGCCCTTGGGGATTGGAATGAAAACTGACCCTTTCCAGTCCTGTGGCCACTGCTGAGTTTTCCAATTTTGCTGGCATCTTGAGTGCAGCACTTTAACAGCATCATCTTTAAGGATTTGAAATAGCTCAGCAGGAATTCCATCACCTCCACTAGCTTTGTTCCTAGTGATGCTTCCTAAGACCCACTTGACTTCACACTCCAGGATGTCTGACTCTAGCTGAGTGATCATACCATTGTCATGATCATATCATATCCAGGTCATTAACATCTATTTTGCATAGTTCTTCTGTGTATTCTTACCACCTGCCTCCCAACTAGGGGCTACCCATCCATCTCAGGGGGTTCCCCTTGCCACCCAGGCGAAGTATTCTCTCTGCAATTTAATAAGTGTCTAGGTTTGTCATAGCTTTTCTTCCAAGGAGCAAGCGTCTTTTAATTTCATGGCTGCAGTCACCATCTGCAGTGATCTTGGAGCCCAAGAAAATAAAAGTCTGTCACTGTTTCCCCATCTATCTGCCATGAAGTGATGGGAACAGATGCCATGATCTTCGTTTTTTGAATGCTGAGTTTTAAGCCAGCTTTTCCACTCTCCTTTTTCACCTTCATCAAGAGGCTCTTTAGTTCCTCTTCACTTTCTGCCCTAAGGGTGGTGTCATCTGCATATCTGAGGTGATTGATATTTCCCCCAGAAATCTTTATTTCCATCTTGTGCTTCATCCGCCTGGCATTTCACATCATTTACTCTAGATATAAGTTAAATAAGCAGGGTGACAGTATACAGCCTTCATATACTCCTTTCCCAATTTGGAACCAGTCCGTTGTTCCATGTCCATGTCCAGTTTTAACTGTTGATTCTTGACCTGCATACAGATTTTCTCAGGAGGCAAGTAAGGTGGTCCGGTATTCCCATCTCTTTGAGAATTTTCAACAATTTGTTGTGATTCACACAGTCAAAGGCTTTAGATAATCAAGGAAGCAAAAGTAGATGCATTTCTGGAATTATCTGGCTTTCTCTATGTTGCAATTTGATCTCTAGTTCCTCTGCCTTTTCTGAATCCTGCTTGAACATCTGAAAGTTCTCAGTTCACGTACTGCTGAAGCCTGGCTTGAAGAATTTTGAGCATCACTTTGCTAGCATTGGAAATGAGTGCAGTTGTGCGGTAGCTTGAATATTCTTTGCTATTGGCCTTCTTTGGGAATGGAATGAAAACCTGATTTTTTTCCATTCCTGTGGCCACTGCTGAGTTTTCCAAATTTGCTGGTATCTTGGGTGCAGCACTTTAACAGCATCATCATTTAGGATCTGAAAAAGCTCAGCTGGAATTCCAACACCTCCGCTAGCTTTGTTCCTAGTGATGCTCCTAAGGACCACTTGACTTCACATTCCAGGGTGTCTGGCTGTAGATGAGTGATCATACAGTCATGGTTATCTGGATCATTAATCTTTTTGGTGTAGTTCTCCTGTGCAGTTTTGCAACCCCGATCCCAACTGGGGATTCCCTCTTCCTCCCAGGGGTTTCCCCTTTCCTCCAGTGGCTTTCATCTTTTCTCCAGGGACTTCAGCACCCTACCAGGGTCTTCCCCCTTTGTATCAGGGACATCCCCCTTCCTACTAGGGGCTTCATCCTTCTGACCGGCGGCTTCCCCCTTTTTAGCATGGAATTCCCCCTTTCTTCCAGGGCTTCTCCTTTGCTACGAGGGGCTTCCCCTTCCCTCACAGGGGCTTCCCACTTGGTACCAGGGACTTCCCCCTTCCTATTAGAGCTTTCTCCATCCTACCAAGGCCTTCCTCCTCCTGCCCAGGGGCTTCCTGCTTCTGACCAGGGGATGCCTCCTACCTACCAGAACCTTCCCCTTCCTACCAGGGGCTTCCTCCTCCTGAACAGGGCCTTCTATCTTTCTTCCAGGGACTTTTAGTATCCTACCAGAGGCTTCCTGCTTTGTACCAGGAGCTCCCCCTTCCTACCAGGGGCCCCCCTTCCTACCTTGGGCTCCTCCTTCCTACCAGAAGCTTCCCCTTCCTACCAGGGACCCCCTTCCTACCTTGGGCTCCCCTTCCTACCAGGGCCCCCCTTCCTACCAGGGGCTTCCCCTTCCTACCTTGGGCTCCCCTTCCTACCTTGGGCTCCCCTTCCTACCAGTGCCCCCTTCCTACCAGGGGCCCCCCTTCCTACCAGGGCCCCCCTTCCTACCAGGGGCTCCCCCTTCCTACCTTGGGCTTCCCCTTCTTACCAGCTACTTCACTCCCTCCCAGGGGCTTTGCCCTCCCTTCCAGGAGCTTCCACAGGCACTGGGACCATATCCTTGAAGAGATGCTCCAGCTGCCAGGTCTGCGACCTGATGCTGAGCTGCAGCCCATGTCCCAGCCCGGGCTAGGCCACCTCCTGGGCGTGCTGCCCTGCCTGTGGCTCAGGGTCCCCCTGCACCCAGGATAGCAGTCACTGAGCCCGGAGAGCAGGGGCAGGTGCTTTCCAAGCTCCTGCTAGCTGGTCATCATCTGGCCCTCCTCCTCCTCCATCTCTGCCTCCTCTCACCTCAGCTTCCCCAAGATTGGGCCCAGTCAGGGAAGGGTCCAAGCGGGGGCTGACTCAGAAAGGATCAGTCTGGGTCGCCCTGCAGATCTCCCCTGGGGGAAAGGGAGTGTCCTGTCCCTGGGTGTGGAAGAAGTTTATTTTGGGTGTGCAAAGTCTGTCCGGGCGCCTTGGGGCCTCAGAGCTTTGCTGACCCCAGCGCAGCCTCAGATCGCTGTCTGAACGCTCCTGCGGAAAAGGGTGCTGGGCAGTCCCAGCATGCCTGAAGTTCAATTTCTCCAACATAAATTCAGTTTGGAAACAAATAAACTTAATTAATCATTAATATATCTAATATACGCTTTGTAGCTGAAGATGGAAACTCTACGGTGGTCCTCAGAGCTCAGTCCTGTCTGACTCTGCCACCCCATGGATTGTAGCTCACAAGTCTCCTCTGTCCATCTAACTTCCAAGCAAGAATACTGGGGGCGAGGGCGGGGGCGGGGGTGGGGTGGTGATTGGGTTGCCATTTCCTCCTCCAGGAGAAGCTCTACACAGTCAGAAAAAACAAGACCTGGAGCTGAGTGTGACTCAGTTCATCAGCTCCTTATTGCAAAACTCAGGGTTAAATTGAAGAAAGTAGGGAAAACCACCAGGCCATTCAAGTATGGCCTAAATCAAATTCCTTATGATTATACAGTGGAGGCAACAAATAGATTCAGGGGATTAGCTCTGATAGACAGACTGCCTGAAGATCTATGGATGGAGGTTTGTAACTTTGTATAGGAGGTGGTGACCAAAACGATACCCAAGAAAAAGAAGTGCAACAAGGCAAAACAGTTTCTGAGAAGGCCTTACAAATAGCTGAGAAAAGAAGAGAAGCAAAAAGCAAAGGAGAAAGGGAAAGATATATCCATCTGAATGCAGAATGCCAAAGAATAGGAATAAGAGGTAAGAAAGCCTTCTAAAAGGAACAATGCACAGAAATAGAGAAAAACAATAAAATGATAAAGAATAGAGATCTCTTTAGAAAATCAGAGATACCAAGGGAACATTTTTGGCAAAGAAGAGCACAAGAAAGGAATGGACCTAACAGCAGCAGAAGAGATTAAGAAGAGGAAGGAAGAATACACGGAAGAACTGCACAAAAAAGATCTTCACGACCCAAATAATCACAATGGTGTGTCACTCACCTAGAGCCAGACATCCTGGCATGTGAAGTCAAGTTCGCCTTAGGAAGCATCACTACCAACAAAGCTAGTGGAGGTGACAGAATTCCAGCTGAGCTATTTCAAATCCTAAAAGATGATGCTGTGAAAGTGATGCACTCAATATGCCAGCAAATTTGGAAAACTCAGCAGTGGCCACAGGACTGGAAAGGGTCAGTTTTCATTCCAATCCCAAAGAAGGGCAATGCCAAAGAATGTTCAGACTACCATACAATTGTGCTCATTTCACATGCTAGCTAAGTAATGTTCAAAATCCTTCAAGCTAGGCTTCAACAGTATGTGAACTGAGAACTTCCAGATGTTCAAGCTGGATTTAGAAAAGAAGAAGGAACCAGAGATCAAATTGCCAATATCCGCTGGACCCTAAAAAGGCAAGGGAATTCCAGGAAAAATATCTACCTCTGCTTCCTGGACTACATTAAAGCCTTTGACTCTGGATCACAACAAAAAGTGGAAAATTCTTCAAGAGATGGGAAAACCAGACCACCTTCCCTGCCTCCTTACCTCATTTCATTGCCAATGTCTCCCTCTGCCAGTCATGTTGGGAATCGACAGGGCTCTTGGACTCCCCGCCCAGGAGAGGGCACTGGGAGGTGTCACCCTCCCCAGGTACCAAGCGAAGGTCAAGAGGCAACAGTTAGAACCGGACATGGAACAGCGGACTAGTTCCAACTTGGGAAAGGAGTACATCAAGGCTGTATATCGTTACCCTTCTTAATTAACTTTTATGCAGAGATCAAGTCACTATGTGAAAATTGCTCTGTTGTGTCTGACTCTTTGTGACCCCTATAACATGCCATGGAATTCTCCAGGCTAAAATATTGGAGTGGGTAGCTGTTCCCTTCTCCAAGGGATCTTCCCAACCCAGGGATTGAACCCAGGTCTCCCGCACTGCAGGCAGATTCTTTCCCAGCTGAGTCACCAGTATGCAGAGTACATCACGTGAAATGCCGGGCTGGATGAATCACAAGCTGGAATCAAGATTGCCAGGAGAAATATCAATAACTGAAGATATACAGATGACACCACCCTAATGGCAGAAAGTGAAGAGGAACTAAAGAACCTCTAGATGAAGGTGAAAGAGAGTAAAAAAAGCTGGCTTAAAACTCAACACTGAAAAAACGAAGATCATGGCATCCCGTCCCATCCCATCACTTCATGGTAAATGGGGGAAAAAATGAAAACAGTGACAGACTTTATTTTCTTGGACTCCAAGATCACTGAGAACAGGAACTGCATCCATGAAATTAAAAGACACTTACCCCTTGGAAGAAAAGCCATGGCAAACCTAGACAGTGTATTAAAAAGCAGAAACATCACTTTGCCAACAAAGGTCCATGTAGTCAAAGCTATGGTTTTTCCAGCATCCTATATGGATGTGAGAGTTGGACGATAAACCAGGCTGAGTGCCGAAAAATTGATGCTTTGGGACTGTGGTGGTAAAGAAGACTCTTGAGAGTAACCTGGACAACAATGAGATCAAACCAGAAAATCCCGAAGGAAAATCAACCATGAATATTCACTGGAGGGACTGATGCTAAAGCTGAAGCTCCAATACTTTGGCCACCAGATTCAAAGAGCCACCTCACTGGAAAACAGCTTGATGCTGGGAAAGACTGAAGGCAGGGGGAGAGGGGACAACAGAGGATGAGACGGTTGGATGGCATCACCGACTCAATCAACATAAATCTGACCAAACTCTAGGAGGTGGTGAAGGACAGGGAAGCCTGGCGTGCTGCAGTCCATGGGGTGTCAGAGAGGACTGAGCAACAAGAAGAACAACCAGGAGCTTCTCCCTCCTGTCCAGGGACTTCCACTCCCAACAAGGGCCTTAAGACTCCCACCCCAGGCTCCCCTCTCCCTGTCAGTTAGCTCCCCAGGTGCTGGGACCACACCCTCTCTGATCCATTCCACCTGCTAGATCCTGTGCCAGCCTGCCCGCGGCCTCCCGCTGTGCCAGCCTGCCCGTGGCTCGGGGTCCGCTCTGCTTTGGGTGGAGCTGGTGTGGGCAGTGCGCGCTCCTGCTTAAGTGTGTCATCATCTCACCTTCCTCTCCCCCCACCTGCCTCCCCCTACCTCAGTTTACCCTAAAGGATTAGACAGGGAAAGGCTCATGAGAGGGTCCGACCTCCAGGAGGAGCAATCTGGGGGGGCACCCTCCAGAGCCCCGCTGTGGGGAGGGCAGCGTCCTGTCCTGGGTGTGCGAGCAGCCTGTCCTTGGGGCCTCAGAGCTTTGCTGACCCCAGCGCAGCCTCAGATCGCTGTCCGAATGAACACCGCTGGGAAGGGAGCAGGGCAGTCCTGTAAAGCTCAATTTTTCTGACACAGTTGAGGTTTGGAAACCGATACATTTGATAAATCCATACCTACACCTGCCCCTGCTCCAGCATTTCACGGTCACTGTCGCCCTCTGCTGGCCATGTTGGGCATCAAGCAATGAAATCAGATCGATGATATTCTTGCAGCTGAAGATGGAGGAACTCCACGTGATGCTCAGTCGCTCTGTCATGTCGGTCTCTTTGCCACCCCATGAATTGTAGCTCCCAAAGTCTCCTCTGTCCGTGGAACTTCCAAGGCAAGAATACTGGATTGGGTTTCCATTTCCTCCTCCAGGAGAAGCTCTAAACAGTCGGCAAAAACAAGGCCTGGAGCTGACTGTGACTCAGATCATCAGCTCCATATTGCAAAATTCAGGCTCAAATTGAGGAAAGTAGGGGAAACCACTAGGCCATTCAAGCATGGCCTAAATCAAATCCCTTATGATTAAACAGTGGAGGAGACAAATTGATTCAAAGGATTAGCTCTGATAGACAGAGTGTCTGAAGATCTATGGATGGAGGTTTGCAACTTTGTACAGGAGGTGGTGACCAAAACTATCTGCAAGAAAAAGAAATGTAAGAAGGCAAATCGGTTTCTGAGAAGGCTTTACAAATAGCTGAGAAAAGAAGAGAAGTGAAAGGCAAAGGAGAAAGGGAAAGATATACCCAAGAATGCAGAATTCCAAAGAATAGTAAGGAGAGATAAGAAAGCCTTCTCTAGGGAACAATGCAAAGTAAAGGAAAACAACAGAATGAGAAAGACTACAGATCTCCTCAAGAAAACTAGAGACACTAAGGCAATATTTCATGCAAAAATGAGCAAAATAAAGGACAGGAAACATAAGGACCTAAAAGAAGCAGAAGAGATTAAGAAGAGATGGCAAAAATACACAGTAGAACTGTACAATAAAGGTCTTAATGACCCGTATAACTCAGATGGTGTGGTGGTCACTCACCTGGAGGCAGACATCTTGGGCTGTGAAGTCAAGTGGGCCTTATGAAACATTACTACGCTACTGGAGGTGATGAAATTCCAGCTGAGCTATTTCAAATCCTAAAAGATGATGCTGTGAAAGTGAGGCACTCAATATGCCAGCAAATTTGGAAAACTCAGCAGTGGCCACAGAACTGGAAAAGGTCAGTTTTCATTCCAATCCTAAAGAAGGGCAATGCCAAAAAATGTTCAAAGTGAAAGTGAAGTTGCTCAGTCATGTTCAACTCTTTGCGACCCCATGGATTGCAGCCCACCAGGCTCCTCCATCCATAGAATTCTCCAGGCAAGAATACTGGAGTGGGTTGCCATTAAACTATCACACAATTGTGCTCATTTCACATGCTAGCAAAGTAATGCTCAAAATCCTTCAAGCTAGGCTTCAACAGTACATGAACTGAGAACTTCCAGATGTTCAAGCTGGATTTGGAAAAGAAGAAGGAACCAGAGATCAAATTGCCAATATCCGCTGGATCCTAAAAAAGCAAGGGAATTCCAGAAAAAATATCTACCTCTGCTTCCTGGACTACATTAAAGCCTTTGACTCTGTGGATCACAACAAAAAGTGGAAAATTCTTTAAGAGATGGGAAAACCAGACCACCTTCCCTGCTTCCTTACCTCATTTCACAGCCAACGTTTCCCTCTGCCGGTCATGTTGGGAATCGACAGGGCTCTTGGACTCCCCGCCCAGGAGGGGGCACTTAGAGATGTCACCCTACCAATACCAAGCGAAGGTCAAGAGGCAAGTTAGAATCAGACATGGAACAATGGACTGGTTCAAAATTGAGAAAGTAGAACATCAAGGCTGTATATTGTCACCCTGATTAATTAATTTATATGCAGAGTACATCATGTGAAATGCCGGGCTGGGTGAAGCACAAGATGGAAATGAGATTACTGGGAGAAATATCAGAAACCTCAGATACGCAGATGACACCACCCTAATGGCAGAAAGCGATGAGGAATTAAAGAGCCTCTTGATGAAAGTGAAAAAGAGAGTGAAAAAGCTGGCTTAAAGCTCAACATTAAAAAACCAAAGATCACGGCATCCCATCCTATCAGTTCAGTTCAGTTCCAGTTCAGTCACTCAGTCATGTCCAACTCTTTGCAACCCCATAAATCGCAGCACGCCAGGCCTCCCTGTCCATCACCAACTCCCGGAATGCACTCAGACTCATGTCCATTGAGTTGGTGATGCCATCCAGCCATCTCATCCTCTGTCGTCCCCTTCTCCTCCTGCCCCCAATCCCTCCAGCATCAGAGTCTTTTCCAATGAGTCAATTCTTCACATGAGGTGGCCAAAGTACTGGAGTTTCAGCTTTAGCATCATTCATTCCAAAGAAATCCCAGGACTGATCTCCTTCAGAATGGACTGGTTGGATCTCCTTGCAGTCCAAGGGACTCTCAAGAGTCTTCTCCAACACCACAGTTCAAAAGCATTAATTCTTTGGCACTCAGCCTTCTTCACAGTCCAACTCTCACATCCATACATGACCACTGGAAAAACCATAGCCTTGACTAGATGGACATTTGTTGGCAAAGTAATGGCTCTGCTTTTGAATATGCTATCCAGGTTGGTCATGACTTTCCTTCCAAGAAGTAAGCGTCTTTTAATTTCATGGCTGCAGTCACCATCTGCAGTGATTTTGGAGCCCCCAAAAATAAAGCCTGACACTGTTTCCACTGTTTCCGCATCTATTTCCCATGAAGTGATGGGACTGGATGCCATGATCTTTGTTTTCTGAATGTTGAGCTTTAAACCAACTTTTTCACTCTCCTCTTTCACTTTCATCATGAGGCTCTTTAATTCTTCTTCACTTTCTGCCATAAGGGTGGTGTCATCTGCATATCTGAGGTTATTGATATTTCTCCCGGCAATCTTGATTCCAGCTTTTGTTTCTTCCAGTCCAGCGTTTCTCATGATGTACTCTGCATATAAGTTAAATAAGCAGGGTGACAATATACAGCTTTGACGTACTCCTTTTCCGATTTGGAACCAGTCTGTTGTTCCATGTCCAGTTCTAACTGTTGCTTCCTGACCTGCATACAGATTTCTCAAGAGGCAGGTCAGGTATGACAAAGCCTTTGACTGTGTGGATCACAATAAACTGTGGAAAATTCCCATCCTATCACTTCACGGCAAATAGATGGGGAACAATGGAAACAGTGACAGACTATTTTCTTGGGCTCCAAGATCACTGAGGACAGTGACTGCAGCCATGAAATTAAAAGACGCTTGCTCCTTGGAAGAAAAGCTATAACAAACCTAGACAGTGTATTAAAAAGCAGAGACGTGACTTTGCCAACAACGGTCCATATTGTCAAAGCTATTCTTTTTCCAGTGTCGTGAGAGTTGAATGATAAAGAAGACTGAGTGCCGAAAAATTGATGCTTTAGGACTGTGGTGTTGGAGAAGACTCTTGAGAGTAACCTGGACAGCAATGAGATCAAACCAGAAAATCCTGAAGGATATCAACCCTGAGTGTTCATTAGAAGAACTGACGCTGCAGCTGAAGTTCCAATACTTTGGCCACCAGATTCGAAGAACTGACTCACTGGAAAAGACCTTGATGTTGGGAAAGATTGAAGGCAGGAGGATAAGGGGAGACAGAGGATGAGATGGGTGGATGGCATCATCGACTGAAGCAACATGAGTATGAGCAAACTCTAGGAGATGGTGATGGACAGGGAAGCCTGGCAGACTGCAGTCCATGGGGTCCCAGAGTAGGATTCGACTGAGCAACTGAAGGACAACAAGCGGCCCAGGGACCAGGAGACACAGGCCAGGCCCTGGGTGGTCTTGGGGACACTGTCCCCATGACAGGACCTGCCTCCTTCCTATGGGGCAGATCTGCGGATCTGATTCAAGGCCCCCACTGGAGGCTGAGTCAACCCCCATCAGGGACACGTGGATGCCCAGAAGAGCACTGCCTGGGAACAAGTCTGACATAGGAGACAAAGGCCTGGCCTTCGTGCAGCTCCTCTGGCAGGTACGAGGCGTGGCCAGGACAGGTGGGGCTGGGGCCTGCCTGGCCCTTTAAGAGGGCCACCAGGTGGTGGGAGGGGGGAGAATTCCAGTTGCCTAGCAACAGGAGGGCTTGGTGTGTACTGGTCTCCGGGAGACCAGAAGCCACGTCCTGCTTGGGGACCCAGTGGCTGGAGCTGCCCTGCTGAGCGAGCTGAGCGGCCCCCCTCCCTCTCTCCCCACTCCCGCCAGTGCCTGGGCGGCGCCATGGCACAGACGGACATACTCCTGACCAAGGAGCCCGCCCCACAGACGGTGCCAGCATGCCAGCTGCCCCGCAAGCTGTATGATGTGGCCCGAAACACGGGCGCCCACACGTCCTCGGGCCTGGCCACCTCTGGCTTCCGCACGGCCAAGTACCTGCTGGACGAGTGGTTCCAGAACTGCTATGCCCGCTACCACCAGGCCTTCGCCGACCGTGACCAGTCGGAGAGGCAGCGCCATGAGAGCCAGCAGCTGGCGGCGGAGACCGAGGCGCTGGCACAGCGCACGCAGCAGGACTCCACGAGGAAGGTGGGCGAGCGCCTACAGGACATGCACGGCTGGAAGTCGGAGCTGCAGCGCCAGGTGGAGGAGCTGGTCTCCGAGACCGAGCTGCTGCTGGCCCAGAAGCAGCGGCTGGAGCGTGCCCTGGATGCCACGGCCGGGCCCTTCTCCATCGTCACAGACAACCTGCAGTGCCGTGAGCGCCGTCAGCACCCCGACCTCGTGCGCGATTGTGTGGAGATCGAGCTGCTGAAGGTTCGGCTGCCCCGTCCCCGGAGCCGCAGACCGGCCTCCCAGCTCTCTCCAGGGAGCACGACCTTCCCCGTGTTCCCCCCTCGACTTGACTGTGCAGAGCCTCGGTGCTCAGGCACCCCCGGGAGCCTGCACTCTGCACACGTGGGGACACTCGAGCATACACCCAGGCACAGAGGGGTGGGGTGCCAGAACCAACTGGTCCTGGGGCCTCCCCAGCTGGGGGCAGGGGTGGAACTCAGGCTGCCTGGGGGGAGGGGAGAGGGTGCCAGGCCTGGCCTTCCCTCAGCCTGGTCCCCATAGTGGGTGCTGGGCAAGGCTGAGTTCCCTGCAAGGTGGGCCACTCAGGCCCTGCTTGGTGAGGGGCACCGTGGCCTGGGTGCCCCCCTGCACGGCGGGCAGGGCTGGAGCCTGGTGCTTGTCCACTTGGCCCAGCCCCGGGTGCAGGGTTCCTGCTGTGCCCGTTCCACCCCAGCTTCCACTTGGGGCGAGGCAGGGCCCAGGCCACGGTGGCATTCATCCTGGAACGTGTGCCGGGATGATGTTGGCCTGAGGCAGGGCAGGACTCGGCCCCCAGGAAACCAGGAAGGGCCTGAGATGGGCCCCAGGGGCGGCTGGCTGGGGTTGTAATGTGTTCAGGGGAAGGGAGACCCTTCTGGTCAGGTCATGGTGGCGCCGGTACCTACTGGGTGGTCCCTCAGTCACCCCTGGGTCCCGGCACCTGCTGAACTGCCCCTCTGGTCACCCTGGGTCATGCAGATGAAGCCTAACCCTGAGTTCACAGAGGTGGAGCCCTAACACACCCCCACCCTGCCAATTGATGTCCGTATTGGAAATCTAGCCTCAGACCAGCGTGCAGGTGTGGACGGTGAAGGTGGGGTGGAGGCCTCGTGCATCCCACAGAGACCCAGCAGGACCTGTCCTTGGGGCAGCCCCGAAGGACTGGGGGTCACCCGGGCCAGGCCCCTGATGCTGGCGGGGAAGGGCCTCAGCTGCGAGCATGCTGCAGCCACAAGCACTCATGAGACGGGGAGACATGCACACAGTCAGGCACCTGGGGACCCCCTCAAATCTGGGTGCCTCCCCTAAGCCCAGGCCCTTCCCCTGCCCTCCCCCTACAGCCCCACCCTCACACTCATTCACTCAAGAACCTCCCAAGGCTCCAGGAGTGATGGCTCTGTTCTGAGCCAGGCGCCCCGCCCAGCAGTACACGGACAACCGAGTCAGGACAGGAAGGCGGGCCCACGGGTCAGAACTGGACACAAGGGCTTAGAGCCCGGGGGAGGCGAAGATTCGGATCCGGGGAGGGCTTTTCCTCCGCAGGAAATGAACCCGTCAGGGAGGCAGGAGGAAACACAGGGTTCCCGTGTGTCCTGGGCGTGTGAGGGCAGTCCTGGGTGAGGACTCAGTCGATAGGGTCCTCAGAGGCTATTGCCGGGTTCTCCGGGGCCCGTGGGCAGGCGCCAGTGATGGCCCAGAGCCCGGGGGTGCTGCGTGCCCAGCAAGTGGGAACCACCTTTGGCTGATGCTCCCCACAGCCCATAGAAGACCCCCAAAGAACCCACTGCAGTGCCCCAGACAGGGTGCTCCAAGCCCAGAATAAATCCACTATGATAGCCAAGCTCGCCCCCATTTCCACTAAAGAGACTGGGGCCACAAGCAGGGCCCAGTCCCACTGGGCGTCACCCCAAGCTCTGCTCCTCCTCGGGGTCTAAGAGCCCAGAGGTCCTCAGACTCTCACCAGGGCGGGGGTCTTCTCCCCCAGGAGGCCGAGCTCATCCGGAACATTCAGGAGCTCCTGAAAAGGACCATCATGCAGGCCGTGAGCCAGATTCGGTGGGTCTGGGTGGCCTCCAGAGCTGCCCTCGGGGCAACCCTGTCCCCTACCCCTCAGGCCACTGTAGGCAGGAGGTCGGCTGACCCGGCCCTGAGGCTCCAAGAGGTGACAGACTGTCTCCGGCCACAGCCAGGAGCGCAGGGCAGGGAAGGGGCACTGGGCAGGTGGGGGTGGCCAAGGGGCCTGGACATCTAGAGCCAGACCAGCACCCCGGGGCCCACCGTCAGCAGATGAGGCTCCCCTGCCGTCTGGGGGCTGGCTGTGCCCAGCGTCGGGGTGTGCCCAGCTCCCCACCCGCCCTGACGCAGGCCCTGCCCACTGTCCGCCCGCAGGCTGAACTGGGAGCACAAGGAAACCTGCGAGATGGACTGGTCCGACAAGGTGGAGGCCTACAACATCGACGAGGCCTGCTGCCGCTACAGCAACCAGAGCACCGACGTGCAGTTCTACCCGCACTCGGCCAAGTTCGAGGAGAGGTGGGGCTCCGAGATCCCACCTGGGCTCCCCGTCCCTCCGCTGGGGGGCCTCTGTGCAGCTCTTCTGCTCCTGGGGTGGGCAGGCAAGCGGCGGGACCCCCAGCCAAGTGCCGGGCACACACGGTTGAACGTCCCGGCTGGGCTTCACAGAGGGAGGCAGGACCCAGCAGTGGGGCGGGGTGTGTGTGTGTGTGAGAGAGAAAGAGAGGAATGTGAGATAAAGTGTATATGTGTGTGTGTGAGAGAGTGTGTGTGTGTGAGAGTATGTGAGAGTATGTGTGTGAAAGAATGTGTATGAGTGAGAGTGAGAAAGTGAGTGTGTGTGTGTAACAGAATGTGAGAGTGACAGAGTGTGTGTGTGTGTGAATGTCTATGTGTGTGAGTGTGTGTGAGAGTGTGTGTGAGAATCTGTGTATGAGATTGAGAGTGTGTGTGTGAGAGTAAGAGTGTGTGTGAGAGTGTGTGTGAGATTGAGAGTGTGTGCGTGAGAGGAGGTGTGTGTATGTGTGTGAGTGTGTGTGTGAGACTGTGTGAGCGTATGTGTGAGAGTGTAAGTGTGTGTGTGGGCGCGCGCGTATGTGTGAGAAAGTGAGAATGTGTGTGTGAGTATGCACGTGAGTGTGCGAGATAGTGACAGTGTGTGTGTGTATGTGTAGGGGGAAGCGGGCTGCAGCTCCGCGTGTGGCCGGCAGGGGGCGCGCGGCCACCACCCGTCTCAGCCACGGCCGTCGGGGCACGAGCGCGGGGACCAGCGGGCGGCGCAGGAGGCGCTGGGAGCGCGCGCAGAGACCCTACGGGTGCCGTAGCGGGCGGGGCACAAGGGCGCGGGGCCGCGGCGTGGCCCTAGGACTGCGGGTGGTCGTCTGTGCCGAAGCGCTGGGGACTCGGGGTGTGGAGGGCGCGGGGAGGCCCCGGTAGGTGCCCCCACCGATCGCGGTGTCGGCCTATTCCCCTCACTCGTAGTGCCTCCACGCCCGAGACCTGGGCCAAGTTCACCCAGGAACACCTGTACCGCGCTGAGCGCGAGCGCCTGGCCTCGGTCAACCTGCGGAATCTCATCGACTGCATCCTGCAGGACACGTCCGAGGACCTGCGGCTGCAGTGCGACGCCGTGAACCTGGCCTTCGGGCGGCGGTGCGAGGAGCTGGAGGACGCGCGCCACAAGCTGGAGCACCACCTGCGCAAGGTGGGGCCTCGCGACTGCGCGCAGCCCGCGGCCAGGCCACGCCCATCCCGCAGCCAGGGCACACGCAGGCTATTATATAGCCACGCACAGCCCGCAGCCAGGCCGCGCCCAGGCTATTATATAGCCACGCCCATCTCGCAACCTGGTCACACCCTGGACACGCCCATCGCGCAGCCAGGCCACGCCCAGCTCATGACCTGGCCCCGTCAGGGCAGGCCCTGAGACTGGCTCTCCGCCAGTAACTACAAAGACCAGGCTCAGGATGGGTAGCCCAGACCATCACACACCCACTGCCCACTATGCCCTGGTCACAGCCTGGCCTGGCCCTTGCCCCACCTCGGCCCTGTCCATCCTGAGGGAACGCTGGTCAGGGCCCCCCACGTCCCCCAGGGCCCTCATTAAGCTGATGAGAAAACCTAGTGACATTTGAGAATGGTGGCATTGCCGCTGGCGTGACGATACAGGGGAGGGCTGCAGGCCAGAGCAGGGAAGGTGGAAGGAGGTGGCGGGCTCTGCTCTTTAGGGGTGTCCCTGATGCTGGCCCTGGCTCAGCAGGGCCCTGACCCTAGGCTCTCTGGGTGACCTTTGCTGCCTTTGTCTCCACAGCACCTGACCAGGGTCAGGGTCTGGTGACCTCAAGGCTGGGGCTCTTAGGACAGAGTCGCTGTGCGCTGAGCTTTGCTGTCCTTCCCCGGCCCCACCCCAGGCCTCTGGGTGCCCATGGCAGGGCTGAGGTGGCCGTGCACACCCTCCCTTCTTCCGCACTGCCCCCAGAAGCAGGGGGTAGGGCTTGGGGTGCGGGTTGACCCACTGGGCTGTCCTGTGTGGGTAAGACCCAGGGCGGGGGTGACCCACGGGCCGTCCTGTGTGCAGACGCTGCGGGAGATCTCGGACCAGGAGCACAACATCGCGGCCCTGAAGCAGGCCATCAAGGACAAGGAGGCGCCTCTGAAGGTGGCCCAGACCCGCCTGTACCAGCGCTCCCACCGGCCCAACGTGGAGCTGTGCCGAGACGCTGCCCAGTTCAGGTGCTGTGGCCGCTGGGCCGTCACCCTCCACCATACGGGTGCCGTCCACCCGCCCCCAGGCCTCCTCAGCCTCTGGGGCCCCCTTGAACATCCCCTGGCACACAGCCCTGCAGATGTAAAGAGGAAAGACGCTGGCCCCCACCTCACCCCCCACTCCACACACGGGGCTCCCACATTCCCTCTCCTGCCCCAGCAGCACTGGACACTGCATGTCCTTTGGGGGACACTGTGTGGATCTCTGAGTGCCAGGGCCGGCCACACTCCCCACTTCACCCTGGTCTGGAATCTCAGGGTCTGGGAGGCAGAGCTCCCCGAGCCACATGGCTGCCCCAACCACCTGTCCTGGCCCTCCACACCTCTGACATCAGGGTGAATGCGCCTCCCCCTCCCAGCCTGGCTTCTGGGTCTCCCCTGGGGCTTTTGGGGGTCCTTCTATGGCCGAGCATATTGAGCAGTATGCCCTGCCCGGGCTCCCGGCCTTTGAACCTGGGGCTGGCCCCTTGGCGCCCTCGGTAGGCCCGGCATCCAGGCTGGCCCTGCTCAGCCCGCCTCTGCCCGCAGGCTGGCGAGCGAGGTGGAGGAGCTGAACCTGTCCCTGGCAGCGCTGAAGGAGAAGCTTCTGGAAGCGGAGCAGTCCCTGCGCAACCTGGAGGACACGCGCATGAGCCTGGAGAAGGACATCGCGATCAAGACCAACAGCCTCTTCATCGACCGCCACAAATGCATGGCCCACCGCGCCCACTACCCCACTGTGCTGCAGCTGGCTGGCTACCAGTGACCGCCCGGCGCAGGGCCCACCCCTCCTCGAATAAAGAGCACGTTAGCTTTCTACTCAGGGTGCGCACCTGGGCAGGGTCACTTTGCCTGCGGACCCCATCCCGCTGTGGGAGGCCAGGGGTCTCCTGCCTGGGGCACCCCCAGTCTCCACTTGGGGACAGGGGTCAGTCGAGGTCCCCCTCATTGCCCCCGCTGACCACCTGGGCCACCTGCCAGATGCTTCCAGGGGAGCGTCACCTCCCGTCACCACTGGTCACGGCCTCCGGGCCCCGCAGTGGCAGCTGAGCTCCGTTCTTCTTCACCGTGCCCTGGACGGTCACCCAAGGCCAGCTGGCACTCCCCTCTCATTAGCAGGGGCTTCAGAACATGGTGCTGGCCCAGCTACCCCCAAGGGACTTGGCCCCTGGGCTGCACACTGCAGGCCTGGGGCAGTGACCACCCAGGGAACCGTGGGACCGCTCCCTGCCACCCCTGCCTGGCGCGGGCTGGGCACCAGAGGGCATACCTGAGCTGGGGGTGGGGGTGTCCACGGCTCTGGACAGAAGTGGGCGCTGTCTCTGGGGCACCCCCTGAGCAGCACCAGGCCTTCTCTCTCCCCCTCTGCTGAGGCTCTCTCCCTGTGCCCCCTGCTGACGAGCTCAAGGGGGCCACTTCCCTCCCCAACAGCAGCTCATCAGCAGGACTCGGGCAGCCTGCATTAAGAGGCCAGGAGATAATAACCCGGCCGCACACTCGCAGCTCTCAGACCCCATTATCAGCCGAGGTCGCGCTGTGCGGAGCCCCCATCAGTGCCCAGGGCCTCCGTGTCCCAGCCCGCACCCCCCACCCCCGACTGGGGCCTCTGACAGGGAGCCAAGTGGAGGTGCTGTGCAAGGCTCATTATCTCCACGGCCCGGGGGGCCGGGCACTCATTGTTCGCAGTTGTCTCATGACCACCCGTGAGGCCGGAAATCTTGTCCTCTTGTAGAGACAAATGACCAGGCCCTGGAGCTGAGGGATGGTCCTGGGCTGCTCAGCAGGTTCCCGAGGCGATGGCTGCGTCTCTCTGGGGAGTCAGCAGCCCTGGGGAGGAGGCAGACAGCTACGCCCACCCTCAGGGATTCAGGACCTGCAGGAGTGGGGAACCGGGAGGCACAGGGGGACACCAGGGCCCTGAGGGTGGCTGAAGCCTGGGGACACTCTGGCCACTGCTGAGTCCATGGTGCCCATTTTAGATGGGGAAACGAGGTTGGACACAGGGAGCAGTGGAGCCCGGGCGTCTCCCTCTCTCTGGGTGCCCCAGAAGCCCCCGAGACGAAAGTAGAGCGGGCAGAGAGGAGCCCCCAGCCCACCCCTGGGCCAAGCAGCTCTGGCCGGAGCCTGGGTTAGCCCAGCCCTGGCAGAGGGTGGTGGGGTGGCGTCTGCAGAGAGGCCTCCGTCCAAGCCACCCGATCTGGATTCCACCAGAAAGTGTCCTTGCTCCAGACCAGGACAAGGCGTGGGGACGGCTGAGCACTGCTGCAGTGAGAACCTTCACCTCCAGGAGCCGGGGGCGTCCGGGAACCAGCTCCAGCTGGCGGGCTCCCCTGACCACAGCCCTCACCAACTCTGCTCTCCCCAGCCTGGCATGAGAATCCCCCACAGGCAGGGTCCCCTGTCTCCCCCGCTACCCCCAGCCTGCCTCCTCCATGGTCAGCAGCGAGGAGGGCACGGGGTGCCTGTGGGGAGTGCCGGACCCTGGGCTATACCCAGATCTGCAGGGGCGAGCAAGCCAGCCCCAGATGCCCACAGCCTGCCTCCCGGAAGGTGGCCCCAGCTCCCCAGGCCATGTCGGTGCCCCGCCGCCAGGCAGCCTGGCTTGGTGTGGTCGAGGAGGGGGGATGCTTCTCAGGGAGTCACATGGCCTCGTGCTCAGAGGCCGAGGCGCCAGGCGCTGCCCGGGGCCCAGTGTCCAGCTGCTCAGGCCCAAGCAAGCATGAGGCCAGGTCCTGGTGTAGTCACAGCCCCCGCCTGCCACTGCCCGGGGCGCCCTGTGAGTCATTCCTGCCGGAGGGGGCTGGCATCACAGGGACATAACCCTCATCCTCTGAAAGGCTTGGCTACTGCCAAGGGCCCCCGACAGGGTATCACAGCCTCTCCACTGGGCGCCACGGCTCTGCTAGGGTGTGGCGGGAGGTGGGGGCAGACACCACAGCCTGGCCAGACGCTGCCCCCCACCCCCCAGCGCCACCCACCAGGCCCAGCCCTCACGGCCCAGCCTGAGATGGGAGGGGGCCACTGTTACCAGGTGGGCTCAGCACCGGTGAGTGGTCTGTCTCCAACTTTGGCCTCCGGCCTCGTTGCCAGTCTCCACTCAGCCACTACTCCAGCCTCTCCGACTCCCCCTAACTCACCGCACCCCAGATGGCAGCCAGCCCCACAATCCTGGCCACCCCAGGCCCCCAAGCCCCACCACGACAGGGCTGGGGGAGGACCTCAGAGCTCCTGAGGCAGGGCTGCGGCAGGTGGCAGGCCGGGTGGCGGGCATCGGGGCCCCGTGAGCCTCCTGCCGGGAGCTCGGAAGCTGGCCCGAGGCCTGTTGGTCTTGGATGGCCAAGAGGGAAGCCACGGGTGCCTGGGGCGGGCATGAAAGGGCTCTTTCACTGGCCGCTGTGCAGAGACGCCGGAGACCGCCAGGCAGGCAGCAACACCCGGTCGTGAAATGGTAACGGGCGGTGGGGGTGGGTGGTGGTCTTTACAGCAACCTTGAGCAGGGCCTGTGGTAGGGGCCCCAGCAGCACAGGCCTGCCTGGGGGGTGGCTGCCCAGGAGACACCCAAGCTGGTCCGTTTCCTCCATGGGAGGGGTCTGGGAGAGTCCTGCAGGGTCCAATGTGGCTCAAGGGGCGGGTGAGGGTCTGTGAGGTTTGAGAAGGAGGTGGTAGAGACAAGGGGTCCCACCTGCCAGGAAAGCTCAGCTTGGGAGTGGGTCTCCCAAGAGGAAGAGGAAGAGAGGAAGAGGAAGGCCTGCATCTTGGGCTGCAGTCCTGAGAGCTTCCTGGAAGAGGGGGCCTGGATATTTGTTCAGGATGGCCAGGGTACAGAGAAGAGTGAGGACCCCGATTTCACACACCTGCCCTTGCAGGAGACCAACCCTGCCTGAGCCTCTTGGACGCAGCCCTTGGGAGAACAGGGCAGGCAGAGTCCATTTGCCAGGAAAACTGAGGCCTGGGCCCATATGGAGCTTACCCAGGGCCCCCAGCAGCTGGAAAGTGTGGCTCCACCTGGCACTGATGGGCCCGGGGTCAGGCAGGGTCTTCCGGGGGCGGGGACATGGAGACCGGAGGCTCAGGACTGGCAGGGATTAACGACCAGCTTCTGTACAGCTGGGTGGGGGCCGGGACAGCCTCCCTGGTTACCCTGCCTCCTCCTAGGGGGTCAGGATGCACATGTCCCCTCTGCCCAGCAAGGCAGCCTGGCAGAAACTGCCTCATGTCGGGCCCCACCCAACACGGGCCCGGGGCCCGGCTGCCCGGAGTGTGTGTCGGGGGGTGGGGGGCATACCCTTCCCTGAAGTAGCCCCTCCTGGAGGGCTCTGGCCAGTCCCGGTGAGGAGGGGTTGGGGGGCTGTTTCAGAGCCCCACCCCCACTCAGTGCCCCCTGCATCTCCCAGGCGTGGGATCTCCGGCCACGGGGCTTTGGGGACCTGGACTCCCCAACTGCAGGCACTGAGGGTGTCCGCTGCCACCCAGAACTAAGGCCTCGGGGAGGGAGGGGCACGAGCAGGGAGCAGTGCCCAGGAAGCGTCAGCTCCCATGGGCGGCCGCCTTGGTGCTCGGGGCTCGGGGAAGACAGTGCCGGGCCCTCCCAGCAGTGGTGGCCCCCAGGCTGTGTCAGGGAGGAGTCTCAGTCCCGGGGAGGGACCCATCAGCGTGTCAGGGCGGGATGAGAGTCCAGGAGGGGCTGACCAAGCGCTCTGTGTGGGACGAGGCTCTGGCCGAGCCCACTGCAGCCCCCTCGAGGGGTCCCAGCTGTCCCTCCCCATCCAGGAGGCTCCCTGGGCCCCCCATCGTCTCCCCCATACAGGGGAGCTGCCAGGCTGCCGTGGGGGGCGCTGGGGGCTCAGCAGGGCGAGCCCTCCACTCCCCGCCTTCCTCTCCCACCTTTCTCTTCCCTTCCTGCCCGGCCCCAGGCCCTGGCCTGGATGGTGGCCCCTGCCCTCCTGCTGCTCCTGGCACTGCCCGCTGGGGCCTGGCGCGGCCTGGGGCTGCCCCGCCGGCCGTGCGTGCAGTGCTGCCATCCAGCCTGGCCCCCCGCCGCCCCCGGCCCAGGTGCCCACGTGAGTGACGGGGACGCGTGGGCGGGGCTGCCCCGCCTGCGGCCCACCATCGACATCTCGATCCTGAAAGGTGAGTGTCCCCAGAGGGGTGGCCTCCCCCCCCCCCATAGGGACACCTGTGCTGAGGGGAGGGGACAGGGCCCAGGGCGGGCTCTGGGAAGGCGGGGGGCCCCGAGGAGACAATGGACGGGTGCCTGCTCCCCGCTCCCCACAGCCACCCCCCGGGTGGGCAGAGGGTGTCCCGGGGAAGGGGCTGTGGATAGAGGGCCTGAGGCTGCCCTCAGCCCTGCCCCTAGGGGAGGGGAAGGGGGCTGGGTCCCCTCTGGGGGCAAGAGAGGAAGGGTTCTGGGAGGGCCGCACCCTAGGGGCTGGACTGCCGTCTGCACTGAGCTTGAACCCCAGAGCTCTCCTCCTTCAAAGACCAGTTCAGACCCTTCTTCTGGCGGCTGCCTGACCCCGCTGGCCTCACATGACCGTCAGCACAGACCCCAGAACAGCCAGGCCCTCGGGGTGTGGCTTCTTTCTCTTTGCCTCTTGGAGAGTGGGTTAGCGCCCCTCTGAGAGAGAAGACTGAGGCCCCAAAGGCGAGATCACTTGCAGGGCCGCGTGGCCAGAGAATCTGACCCTGGGAGCCTTGACCAGGGGCTTCTGCTCACGCCCCGCCCCTCCCCGGCAGGTGAAAAGGGCGAGGCGGGGGTCAGAGGTCGCTCTGGCAGGAGCGGGAAAGAGGGCCCGCCCGGCTCCCGGGGCCTCCGGGGGCGCAAGGGCCAGAAGGGGCAGGCGGGGCTGCCGGGCGCGCAGTGCCCGCGCGCCTACGCGGCCTTCTCGGTGGGCCGGCGCGAGGGGCTGCACAGCGCCGACGCCCTCCAGGCGGTGACCTTCGACACGGAGCTGGTCAACCTGGACGGCGCCTTCGACCTGGCCTCCGGCCGCTTCTTCTGCACCGCACCCGGCGTCTACTTCCTGAGCCTCAACGTGCACACCTGGAACTACAAGGAGACCTACCTGCACATCATGCGCAACGCGCGCGCGGCGGCCGTGCTGTACGCGCAGCCCAGCGAGCGCAGCGTGATGCAGGCGCAGAGCCTGCTGCTGCCGCTGGCCGCGGGTGACGCCGTGTGGGTGCGCATGTTCCAGCGCGACCGCGACAACGCCATTTTCGGCGAGAGCGGCGACCTCTACATCACCTTCAGCGGCCACCTGGTCAAGCCGGATGCCGAGCTCTGACGGCCCGGCGCCACGCCAGCTCCCAGGGCCCACACTCCAGAGCCCCCCGCCCAGGATTGGGGCCAGCTGTGATTGAGCGCCGCCCGCATGCACACGTTGAGCTGAGGGCGGCCCGGCAGGAGCAAGACAGACCCACCAGCTCTGCTAGACGCGGACCCCAACCGAGGGGTCCCAGCAAGAGATTCCGGAGCAGACCCGCGTTCCCGGCGCGCGGTGGGCGGGGTTGGGGCGGGGCACCTCCACCCGCTAAGGAGCTTGGCCCCCTGGTTGGGTTCCCTTTCCTCTTATAAAGGCTATGCCAGGCCCCGTGCTGTGAGAGAATTACAAAGCACCTACTGAGTGCTGGGCTGGACGCTGGGGAGGCTCTGGGGGAGGAGTGGAGTATGCTGAATTCCAGGGTGCTCAGGGCAGCAGAGGCCACGGGACCAACGACGTGGAGTAGGTGGGTGGCTGGGCTGGGCCAGGACAGGCCTCTGCCTGGGTGAACACACTGCCAGCCCTGGTGGGTCGATTTTCTGGGGCTTGCGGCATCCCCGGGTCTGTCTTGAGTGGGCTGGGAGGAGCATGCACGCCTGAGCCCGGGGAGCCCCAGACCCCTGGGGTATCACTTCCCACTTCTACATGCTGAAGCTGGGCCTGGTGGGGACCCGCAGTGAGCAGGCCGGCCCCATCCCTGCGGGCAGGCGTGTGTGGACTGGCCGAGCTTTCTCCACTGGAGGCCTCCGTCCGCCCAGCAGTAAGAGCCACCAGGCTGCCCGCCCTCCGGTCCGCTCCGAGCCTGTTCCTTTCCTGCCACGTGTCCTCCGGTCATTCTGGGATCTTCTGTCTGGCCTCTGTGGCCCCACTGCCCACCGCCTCCTCTCTGGGCCCTCCCCAGCCTCCCCTCCTGTGGCCGCTCCGCCCAAGTGAGGATGCTGAGCTGGTGAGGCGGCCAGGGCCCTGGCAGGAGCAGCGTCTGGAGTCACCAGAGCCTGGCGTGCTGGCTGAGATCCCGGGCCAGGCGGATGTGGCTGGAGCTGCAGGCTGGCCAGACTGAGCCTGCTGGGGCTGCCAGGTGATGAACACGCTGGAGCCTCCACCCTGGGGCCCTGAGCCCACAGAACGCTGCATGTCGGGTCCTGTCTCCTCATCACAGCCCCCCCGCCCCGCCCCAGGAGCTCAGTCCATCCTGAGATGGTCCCTGGCAGACCTCCCCAGACCATGGTCATCTGCTGGGGGAGGCTGGGGAGGGGGTGGGGGCCCCTCATCCCCGTGCTGGGGGAGGAGACACAGCTGGGAGCACGGTGCCCCTCCCCTGCCGCACGGAACCCCGTGACCCTCAGGAACATCTGCCCTGAGTGAGGCTGGATCCAGGAGCGTCCACACACACCCGTGGGCAACAGGGCCCACCCTCCCAAATTCCCAGACCGGGGCGCCCTGGAGAGGTGTAGATTTTGAGGTCCAGCGAAGGTGTGTAGACCCCCAAGTGTGTGTGATTCTGGGAGCTGGATCCCCCTCAAACAGGGCTGACTCCTCTAGTGTGGCCTGGGATGGGGGGAGGGGAGGGCCCCCGCTGGAGAGGGGCTACTGGGACTCCGAGTCTGCAGGGAGAGGGGGCTTTCAGCCAGCAGCCTTCTGCAGGGGCTCAAGGGCTGTGACAGTCCCACCTCTGAGGCTGGCTCTCAGGCCAGCTCTGGACCAGGGTTGGGGGCTCCTGGGGTCCCAGGTATGAGGCCCAGGTATGAGGGACATCCCAGGAGGAAGCTGGGACTCAGAGGCCTGAGTCCCTGAGCTCAGGCCTGGGCGGGGCTGTGACCCCAAACCCCCAGCACAAGCAGGGTCTGGTCCCCCCCCACTCCGCCCCAGGCCGCCGTGTGGTGCATCAAGGATGCTGTTCACCCTCTCGTCTCCTGAGCGAGCAGCGTGGGCACGGATTCCTGAGTCTGGAATGTCCCATCACTTTGTGGACATGACGACTTCCCCTCATCCCACCCGTTCTCAGTTATGGGTTTTAACTAAGCCGGGGGTCGGGCGGAGGCCCAGGTATGAGGGACATGGGTTCACAGCAATGTCTACTCCCAGGAGCCCCAAGGCCCAGCTGGGCCCGGCCGTGGTGCAGGGTAGGGGGCCGCAGGACTCTGGGGGACTGGCCGTAGCTGAGGGGTTGGGACCTGAATGGGGCACCCTGGACTGGTGAGCCCGGCCCCAGTGAGACTAGAGGGTGCTCGAAGAGCCCGCGGGGAGCCAGAGGGCAGCCCTGGACACCTCCCCAGCCCTTCCCGACGGCTCAGTACTGCCCACCCCCACCAGTGATGCTGACTTGGGCCAAGGAGCCTCAGGCTGCACTTTGGCCCGAGTCCTTTTATGACTGGAAGAACTGGACACGCCCAGGGTGCCTGGCAACCAGCAGGGCATCAGGAGCGCTAAGAGGGGCCGCGGGGGCCAAGGGGGGGCGTCCCATGGCAGAGATAAAGGCACCCGCACGGGAGCATGAGGGGTGGAAGGACCTCCCTCCATCCTCCCAGGTCTGGACTCCCTGCCCCCAACTGGGACCCCGCCCGCAGAGTGCTGCAGGCCAGCCTGGCCACTGGGGTGGGAGGGCTGCCCGGTCCAGCAGCCTGGGCAAAGCCGGCTCTCTCGGGCTCCCCATCTGACCTCGAAGTGCACTGGGCCCTGAGGGTGCAGGGATGGGGGGGCATTTCCATGAAATCTGTGGATCCACTGGCCGCTGGGCCTCCCTCTCACCTCACTCCGTTCGTGGGGCCTAGACCAGAGGCACTGGGGTGGCTCCACTGAGCCCCCGGGACAGCCCCCTGCTCCCCTTGCTGGCCCAGAGGGCAGAGCAGGCCAAACAGACGGTGTCTAATCAACTCCAAAGTCAAGGCCACCCCCGCCCTCAGAGAGCAGGGGCCAGGTGGGGTCTCCCCTGAGTGCGAGCGAGAACCCTGTGGAGGCTGCTGGTCAGAGCCTGCGTGCCTGGGACGCGCCAGGGACACTGAGAGTGGTTGCCTCCCCCCCCACCCCCGGCTTAGTTAAAACCCATGACTGAGAACGGGTGGGACGAGGGGAAGTCATCCTGTCCACAAAGTGATGGGAAGCTCCAGACTCAGGAATCCGTGCCGCGCTGCTCGCTCAGGAGACGAGAGGGTGAACAGCATCCTTGATGCACCACACGGCGGCCTGGGGCGGAGTGGGGGGGACCAGGATGCACCTGCCCCTGGGGAAGAGAGCTGGAAACGACCGGAACACGGGGCAGCCCAGAGGCGGAATCCTATGGAAGCCGTTTCCTGTCTCAGTTTTTATCCGTTTGGTGGAATTCCAACAAAACATCTATTTTTAGAATTTGGGTGAAAGTCATACACCATAAAATGTACCATTTTAAAGTGAACAAAGTGAAAGTCGCTCAGTCGTGTTCGACTCTTTGCGACCCCATGGGCTGTACAGTCCATGGAATTCTCCAGGCCAGAATACTGGAGTGGGAAGCCTTTCCCTTCTCCAGGGGATCTTCCCAATCCAGGGATTGAACCCAGGTCTCCCGGATTGCAGGCGGATTCTTTACCAGCTGAGCCAGCAGGGGAGCCCAAAAAGGGAACAACTCAATATTATTTAAGGTGTACAAGAGCGTCCATCCAGAGAGTCTCCTTTCCAAGTTGCCTGGTCGTCACCATCATCTGTGTCCCTCCTCTGGGTAGGGCCTCCAGAGGATGCACAGGCAGACAGGTCCACTGTCCAGGGGGCCGAGGAGCCACAGCATGGCTCCTGGGAGCTTTGGCCCCTCTCGTGACACCTGCACCCACTGGACCCCTGCCTGGAGCCAGGGACCCCTCGGCATGGCTCCTGGGGGCTCAGCTGGGAGGGTGGGTCCTGGGTTCCAAATGGGGAGAGGTCAAGGGGCTCTGGAAGCTGACCCTTCCTCTGGCTACCCTCTCAGACCCGAAGACCACCAGAACATGGGTCCCCACGGCCAGGTCACCTTCCAGGTGCCACGTGGGTGGGGGGGAGAGGACAGGCCCTCAGCCCCCAGGATGGCTGCTGCCCTGGGTCCACTCTGCAAATGTCCTTTCATTAAATCCTCCTCAAGCTGCCCAAAGGAGGGGCCGCCTGTTTCCTGGGCATGGGGGGACGGGGGACACGTGGGGGCACAGGAGACACTTGGGGTGCAGAGCAGAAGGGGGTCGGGCCAGTCCCCACTGCTCTGCAGTCAGTTTCCTTCGCCTGGACAGCCAGCCCCTGTGAACAGCCCTGCCCCTCCCCCCCTGCACCCAGGCCTGGCGCCCCACACCCTGTGGCCATGGCCACGGTCTGCCGTGTGTGCAGAGGTCAGAGAAGAGACAGGCTGAGAAGGGGACTCAAGCCCCCTCCCCAGAGGCAGGAGCCAGGGAGGAGGTTTCCTCCGGTGGAGACACTCCCCCTGCACCAGTCAGGACCCACGCAGGCGCCCAGGTGGAGCCCCCAGACCCCCGTCAGCGCAGATACCACAAATGCACAGCTGTCACCACCACGGCCAGATGTGCAGCCTAGGGAATGGGAGGGGTGAGCCTGAGAGCCAGGGCGGGGGGCAGCGATGGGGACCCCCTCAGGTTCCTGGACAGTCGCTGGACCTTCAAGGTGGGGACTCCAGCTGGACAGTGGCTCACGGCGGTCGGGCCAGCCTCGAGAAGCCAGGGCAGCATGGAGAGGAGGCGGCAGGCTGGGCTGGAGGAGCGGGCCACAGCCCCAGTGGCCTCCCCAGGGCCCCAGCCCGCCCAGCCCTTGAGGCCCCGGGTTCCACGGTGGCCCCAACAGGTGACCAGCAAAGACCCTGTTCTCAGTCAGTCAGCTGCCTGACACCCCCAAAAGACATCCCAGCTCTCAGCCCCCAGAATCCGTAGGAGGCTCTTCCTGGTGTTTACCTGCGGCCTGCTTGCCTCCTGTCCCGAGACACCCCAGGATGGGCCCCACTGACCCCTCCAGGGATGCCCTCGTTCAGCCCCCAGGGTGGGCCACAGCATGGGCTCTGCCTATGGGGGCTGCACCGTGGTCCTCCACCCCCCACACACCCACCCCCCGGCCTGGCAAATAGCCAACCCTCAGCCCATCCTGATCCCGGAGGCAGCCTCACCCTGTCCTGCGGGCCGGATTTCCTGAGCAAGGTCACTCTGGGAGCCACTGGAGCCCAATAGCCAATAAAACCCATTGATGCGGAGAGAGAGACAGTAAAGCAGGTCACCCGCTCCGCTGAGGGTGTTTGTTCTGCCCTCCCCACCCTGCTCGGGGCCTGGGGCCCCAAGACCTGCAAGCAGTGTGGTGCTCTGTGCCCCCGCAGCTGTCCCCAGCCTGTGCTGGGCGGGGAGGGCAGTGGCCGGGCCAGGCTGCATCCCCACACCCACTGTACCGTGTCCACGGCTCCGTGGGCTCACATCCTTCTGGGACACTCCTGTCCCCGCACCTTGACAGGCCCTCAGGGGTGCCCAGGTGCTCACTCTCTCCTGTTCAGTACCCCCCACCCAGGGCTTTGGGGACTGTCCACACTGGCCGAGCCCAGTCACCAACTCCCACACAGACCCAGGGTCCACGGGCCACCTGGCATCTCTTCCTCCACCTGTTGAGTCTATCAGGCCTGGGCACACACAGGCACACACATTCACACGTGCACACACAGGTACATTCACACACGTGCACACACAGGTACATTTACATATGTGTACACACACCGACACACATACACACAGACACAGGTTCACACATGCACACACAGGCACACATTCACACATGTGCACAAACAGGTGCACACATTCATACATGTGTACACACAGGTACACACACATTCACACATGGTACACACAGGCACACACATACATGTACACAGAGGTACACACATGTCTACACATGCATTACACAGGCAGCCACAAGGGGGCACATGCACACACATCTACACATGTATACACATGTGCACACATACAGACACACATGCCAGTACACGTATATGCACACAGGTACACTGAATTCACATATGTGTACACACATGTCCACACATGCATCACACCCACAAGCAGGCACATGCACACGCACACACACATTCACATGAGTGTATACACATGCACACACACAGGCACACACACCCAGAAGCAGGCACATGGACAAACACACAGGCATGTCCACACACACCAACATGCTCACAGGCAGGACTGGCGAGGGCACTCTAGTGTCCGCACCGCCCAGGGAGGGACCTCGCCGTGTCAAATCAATTGGGAGAAATTGACCCGAGCAGATATTTCCGTGCCATCTGTTTGCTCCCCAAAGTCACTCTGAGCAGATGGACTTTGCATCCAAGCCCACGGGTGGCCTGGCCGGCGGAAGGGGGGTGACTGGTCAGACAGACTTGTTTCTCCCAGGCATCCACCCCTGCATGGGATGCCTCTCCCCTAGGGCCGGGCGGGGAGGCTTTGGTCACCAGCTCCCTGTTACTGACACCAGGGTTTGTGTCCTCCACCCTCTAGGTGGAGCCCAGGTGGGGCTGATACTAAAGCTGGGGCTGAGGAGACGGCCGGGACCCCACTCACCCAGAGTCGGGGACAGGAGCCCCAAGGGAGCTGCCCACGCCCCACACCCAACAGCCGTGGAAGGATCGGATGCCCCCGCCCCACCGCCCACATTCTCAGGGCCACACCCCGCTCCTGCCAGCCCAGCCCCGAGGCTCCTTTCCGTGGGTACGGACGCTCCCCTCACTATTATCTGGGTGTCCTGCTGCCTGCCCCGCCCCGGCTGCCTGCGATCCGCCCGCACTGATGTACACCAGTTTCGATCGGCTCCAGGGACAATATTTGCTCTGGGAAAGAGTCAAACATTTATTCTCTAATTTATTCAGGGAGCACTTGTCAAACACAAGCGCCCTTGTTACGTGATCTCATTTCCAGGTCTTGGCCTCGGTCTGGGGTCCGTGCCGAGGCCCCGGCAGCGCTGACCCTGACTCTCCCCTGCCCAGCACGGCGCTGCCCACTCCCCGCGCCCCCTGGTTTCTGCTTCCTCCTCTGGTCCAGCCATGGACCCCAGGAGGGACACTGGGCAGGGCTGTCTCAGCGGGGCCTGTGGGGGACGAATGACCCCCATGTCCTTCTTCTTCTTCCAGCCATGATCACAGTGAGGCCCGGGCATCCGGGAGCCCAGGCCTCCCCCAGTGAGGCTGCCAGGCACCTTCTCTAGGACCTGTTTCAGGCCTGGGGCCAGGGGTGGAGGGGGATGAGCTGGTGTTTCTGGGGGTGGAGAGGACCATTCCGGCCAGACCAGACTGAAAGCCGAATTCCTCCGGGGTCCAGCATTTGCACGCGCCCATGGCCTCTCCAGTCTGCTGTTTGCCTTGGGAGGCGGCTCTGCCTGCCCACTGCTGTCTGGCTAGTCTCCTCTTCAGCTCCAGCCCCCCAACTCTGGGAGGAAAGGCAGAAGAGGTGGCTGTGGGTCCCGCAGCCTTGCCGGGCCCCCTCTACCCCCACAGCCTCAGCACTCACAGTTTGCTGGTCTGCATGAGCCCGTTGGCCTTGCAGCTGCGCACGGGCATCATGGCCTCCTGCAGCCGGCTGCTCGGGCCCGGCTGTGGCTCCGTGGCATCCGCATCCTCGGCGCCAGCGCCGTAGCCTTTGCGGAGGCACAGAACCTTCCGGAAGCTCTGGCGGAAGTTGTCGGAGAGGAAGCCGTAGAGCAGGGGGTTGGCACAGCTGTTGGCGTAGGACAGCACAACCACGAAGAAGTAGGCGCCGGCGGAGGCAGGCTCCTCGGGCAGCGCAAAGGCCAGGTTGACGATGTTGACGATGAAGAAGGGCAGCCAGCAGCCCGCAAACACCAGCACCACCACCACCACCATGCGGGTCACCTTCCGCTCCGAGCGCCGCCGCGTGGAGCCCACGCGCACGCCGGATGCCTTCAGCTTCACCACGATGAGCAAGTAGCACAGGCAGATGACCAGCAGCGGCCCGAAGAAGCCCAGCACGGACGTGTAGATGATGAACACGGCCCCCCACAGCCCCACGGGCTCCGGCCAGCTGAGGTTGCAGGTGTTCCAGCCCTCCTGGATGTCGGCAAACACCACCAGTGGCAGAGACATGACCAGCGAGAAGGCCCAGACCGCAGCGCTGGCCAGCTTGGCCACCCGGGGGCGGCGCCAGCGGGCGGAGCGGATGGGGTGGACTACGGCCAGATAGCGATCCACGCTCATGACCGTCAGGCAGAAGATGCTGGTGAACTGGTTGATGCCGTCCAGCGTCATGACCAGGCGGCACAGCACGGGGCCGAAGGGCCAGTAGGAGATGGCATTCTGCGTGGCCACGAAGGGCAGCCCCAGCATGAGCAGCACGTCGGCCACGGCCAGGTTGAGGATGTAGATGTTGGTGACCGTCTTCATCTTGGCGTGGCGCAGGACCACGTAGATGACCAGCGCGTTGCCGCCCAGCCCCACTGCGCACACCAGCAGGTAGAGCACTGGTACCACCACTGCCCGGGCACCTGGTGAGGGCCCCAGCCCCGCCAGCGTCCCATTCTCATCGCCGCTGCCGCTGGGCACCACTGAGGAGGTGTTCCAGGTGGTCAGCGGGGAGGCCGGGAACAGAGGCTCCATCGTGGCCACTGCGGGCAGGGCAGGCTGAGCGGGAGCGCCGGGGTGTCCGCTGCAAGAGAAGGAAGGACACAGAGCGACTGAGCCGAGGGCGTCTCCCCTGCGCCTGCCCCACCTGCCCAGGACGCACGGGATTACCCCGGGGCGGTGGGTAAATATGATTACTCATGTTCAACTGGGCTGGGAATCACATTAAGCAAATTGTTTGGAAAACAAACCTGGAGAGGAAGGAGCAGTGGGTCGGTGGCTGTGGGGGCACTGGGCAGGTAGCCCCTGGAGCCGAGATGCCACAGCAGCCCCCAGAGACTTGACTGTCCCTTCAGCCCTCTGCACCCAGAGGCCCCCTTCCCGGCTCAGCCAGGCCACCTTCACGGAGTCCTGGGAGGGCACTGATACCTCACCTCGCAGGTAACGGACTGAGGACCCTCGGAGTTGCCTCCCCAGGGACCCGCAGGACAGGTGGGAGGGGAGGGACAAGGAGGCTGGGACAGCAGCCAGGCACCCCCAGCCCAGGCAAGCCAGAGTGTGGAGACACCCAGGCCCACTCTGCTGGGGAACCCCAGAGCCGGACTCCAGGTGGCCTCCTGGAACCATCCAGAGGCTCCCAGCCTTCCACGTGGCTGAAAAGCAAGACCTCAGGCTGCAGAGGCTCTGCCAGCCCACCTGTGAGCCGTGTCCGCGTCACCCAGCAGAGCCCAGCTGCGTGGCCAAAAGGACCTGGCTTCCCTGCCCCCAGCAGCTGCCGCTGCAGCGCGGATGTCCCTGGGCCAAGGAGACGACCGGAGACGGGGCTGCGCGTGCTCTGGGGCGGGGCCGCACCCCCAGTCCCAGGACAGCAGACTGCAGCCCCAGGCAGAGGACCCTGAGCGGGGGTGGGTCAGTGAGGACCCCACCCTGTGAACAGGTAACACACGACAGGCAGAGGCAGATTCCAGCCCGAGCCGCGGGCCAGGAAGAAATGCACGTATGTGTGTGTGTGTGCGTGTGTGTGTCTGTGTGTATGTGTATGTCTGTGTGTGGCTGTGTCTGTGTGTGTGTATGTGTGTATGTCTGTGTCTGTGTAAGTCCGTGTGTCTCTGTGTGTGTGTGTGTGTCTGTGTCCGTGTGTGTGTATGTCTGTGTCTCTGTGTCTGTGTGTGTCCATGTGTGTGTGTGTGTCTGTGTGTGTGTGTGTCTGTGTGTCCGTGTGTGTGTCTGTCTGTCTGTGTCCATGTGTGTGTGTGTGTGTGTGTGTCTGTGTGTGTCTGTGTGGTCGGGGGGACAATGTGGGGCAGGCAGATTTGGGGGAGGCTTCAGGGGCTGCGGTCCATGGGGTCGCATAGGGTTGGACACGACTGAGCGACTTCGCTTTCACTTTTCACTTTCATGCAGTGGAGAAGGAAATGGCAACCCACTCCAGTTTTCTTGCCTGGAGAATCCCAGGGACGGGGGAGCCTGGTGGGCTGCCATCTATGGGGTCGCACAGAGTCAGACATGACTGAAGCGACTTAGCAGCAGCAGCAGCAGGGGTGATAGGGTTTGTAGAGAAATAGCCAGGGCAGGGCTGGGGAGGTGGCACTTGAAGTCCACAGTGACGGGCACACGTATCCACTGTATCACTCTGGTACTTTTCTGTACGTTGAAATGGTTCACAAAAATAGTGATCCTCATGAGAAAGGAACCACCTCCGCTGATGAAGAGAGGAGGAAGGGAAGATGGGGGCTGACACCTCAGCCGGGATGGGGGTCTAGGCGCCCCCAGGGGGCCCAGACAAGGCCCTGAGGGGACTGGAAAGGGTTGTGATGACCAGCCGGGGTCAGCTGACCCTCGGTGCCCTAAAGTCACCTCAGCACCAAGGGCATCCCCAGCGGCCTCCAGGCCCGGGCTGGGGGCCCCGGGGTTGGGGGTGGGCGACTGACATCTGGTAGACAAGGGGGCGCAGCATAAACAACACTGGCAAGGGCAGGGAGACTCTGCTCCCGACCGCGGCATGGCCAGACGCTAACGGCCACCGGGAAGCTCGACCCGGAAAATCAGCGGAGCGAAGGGGGATCAGCGGATTCGCTCAGGTGACATAAAAGTAAATGAACAAGTGTGCTTGAGATACGTTTAGAAATGTTTAGGATCCTCCAGGCGTGGATAAAAATACTCTGAAATGAATTTGGCTTCTATCTGAGAAGTAAAATGAACAAGCGTCTATTTTTGAAAATTACAACTCTTGGATGTGAAAAACATCAACATTTGGACAAAAAAAAAAAAAAAATCCAGGAAAGTCTGGACACAGATGAAGAGAGAATCAGAATCAGAAGAGGGGCTGAGGGACTCCCTCAGAGCAGGTGCAGAGGTCGGGGCGCAGGGGCGCCTGCAGAACTGACCTGGGACGAACTCTGTCCCGAGCGGATAAAGTAAAGATGAAACAGTGTCTGAGTGACCTACAGAGTGTCGAGGAGGAAGAGAAAACTCCGGAGAATGTGGGCAGAGAGGCTGGACAGAAACCTTGGAGCAGCGCAGGGGGTTAGGACAGCAGGCCCCGCCCACGAGGGTCCCAGGAGCCAAGGAGAGATGAGCGCTGTCCCCTCTGAAGCCCCCACCCAGAGGAGGGCCCCTAGCCCGGTGGAAGCGGAAAAAGACCTTTCTATGAGTCTTGCAGGATTTGCTGGTCCGGGTCGCCAGCACTCCTGCTGTGTATTGTGACCGGATGTGAGGTGTATGACAAAACCTCTGTTTAAAAAAGGTTAAGGCAGGCTCCTGGGGTGGGGGGGCCTTCCCCAGTAGCTCAGCGGAAAAGAATCTGCCTGCAACACAGGAGATGCGGGTTCGATCCCTGGGTTGGGAAGGTCCCCTGAAGGAGGGCACGGCGACCCCCTGCAGTATTCTTACCTGGAGAATACCATGGACAGAGGAGCCTGGTGGGCTATGGTCCATGGGGTCACAAAGAGTTGGACATGACTGAAGGGACTTGGCACGCATGCACACAGGCTCCTGGGGTCTATGCATTTCAAGATGAAGCTGGGGGTCCTTGGGCTGCGCTCCAAGTTGGGGGCAGGGGTGGGCGGGACTGGCACCCGGCTGGCAGGAGGGCCACCCCAACACCCCAAGAGTGGACCCAAGGCAGTGGAGCTCTGGTGGGTGGGGGGTCGGCCTGCTGATCTCTGTTCCCCAGGGCTGAGCACAGAAGGCTCCCTCACATTATAAAAAAAAATTAAATGTAAAATAATGTTTAAAGCTCCATTGAGGTGCTGCGGGGGAATGAATGCTAGACTCTGGTGCGGAGATGGTGGGGTGGACTTTGTTGGCATCTGGGGAGAGAATCCTGGGGACTACACCCTCCCTCAAAAAATACCCAAGGAAGGGCTCTCAGGAGGCTGAGTGGGGCAGGAGCTCAATGGGCCTGAATGTGAGTTTGATTCTGAATCAGATGAGTGCCTTCAGGAGGCTGCCTGACACCCAGAACCCAAGGTGACCTGAGCAGATTGCCAGGCTCCCCTCCCCCCAGGCACCCCAAGGCCTGAGTTAAACTTTAGAGCAGCAAAGAACAAAATTAGGTAGATCTTGCCATGCCTGCCACTTGGAGCCCAATTCTGCAAGAGTCACTATTCAGGGACAGCAATCTTGGTCACAGGAATCACACCCTCATGGGGACTCATCCCTCCGGCCCCTTCCTCTCAGATAAGGGATGGGGAGGGTGGCGGTGGAAGGACCACAAGCCGTCACTGGGGCTTTCTGACCCAGACCCCCACCAGGAAGGGACCGCTGCTGTGGCTCAGGGAACAGAGCCCACCCCCCTGCCCCAGCACCCCCCTCATGCTGGCCAAGGGGTCTTGGGTAAGTCATACCACTTCTCTGGTCCCAGGCTCCCATAACAGAGACTTGTACAAAGCCACCGAGCAGAGAAAACCATCCCGACACAGGATGCTGCTGTGATGACCCGCATACAGTGGGTGCTGAATAGCTGCTCCCACCTGCCTGCCCCAAACAGCCTGCGTCTCCTGCCCAGCACCAGCAGCCCTGGGCTCCGCAGAGGAGCCAGAACCTCCGTGGGGACCTGGGGACAGGGAGGAGACCTTGGTGCTCCAGTGCTCCATGCCCCCAGGAGGACCAGTGCTGGGCCCAGCCCCTCACAGGCTAAGATGATGCTTGGTCAGCAAGAGGGAGCCGGCCCCGCTGCCCAGGGGCAGTTGTAGAACCCACTGAGACGGCAGCTTGGTGCTCCTGGGTCCTCACCTGTGCGGGGCAGGGACAGTCCCCAGCACCACCCAAGAGCCCCACCCCCCAGGCCTGCCTCCCCAGGGAGGGCTTAGCTCAGGGGGGCAGCTGATGGCCACCCCTCTCCTCACCCCTAAACTCGCTCCATCTGTCCTTAAGGCAGCCTTGGCCTGGGGCACCCTTCCCCACGAAGGGACCTGAGGTGCGCGTGTGACAACAGGGTCTCCGTGGGGCCTCCGCACCCTTCGGGGAGTCTCCAGGGCTAGGGGCTCCTGCCCCTAGAACTCCCAGCCACTGTCCCTGGGAACCAGTGGTGCCTTTACCATCACTGGTGCATCGACCGCGTCAGCCTGGGGGGCTCCTGGTCCTCCGCACGAGTGGCCGCTGCCCCCAGGAGCACAGTCTCCTCGGGCAGGACTCAGCAGCACCCGGGATCGCCTCACACTTTGGGTAGCAGGGTCTCTCCGCCCTCGCCTTCTCTGGGGCCCCAGGCTCGCGGGAGGCCAGGGCCAGCAGTCCAGGCCCCACCTGGACCCTGGGCGGGGAGACGGCCCACAGGCGAACTTCCAGGCCGTGTACTCCCTTCTGAGGAGGGGCCCAGAGCACCGGAGCCCTGGAGATGCTGGGGTTCCGTCCCCAGCTCCAGCTCCCAGGGCTGCACCCCACTCCCTCCCAGTCCAGGGTGAGCCCCCGGACCAGGCCCTCTGCGCCCTGGCCCAGCACCACCGCCCTCTCCCCAGTGCTGGCCCACCACCGTCTGTCTCCCCACGCAGAAGTCCCAGCCCCCCCCTCACACTCTCGCTTACCCCCCTCCCCCACCACCTACTCCAGCCACAGCCTCCAGCTGCGCACACCATCCTGGGTGGCCCCACTGTGGTGCCCAACGCAGGAAGGCTGGCAGGCCCCCACGCAGGGCAGAGGGGGCCGGCCCTGACTCCCGGAGGCTTCTGCCCTGACCAGGTAGAGGGTGGCCAGCGAGGGCAGGTGGTGGGCCGGGGAGACTGAGAGGGCAGCCGATGAGAGGGGTGGGGAGGGACCCCTGGCAGCGGGCAGCGAACTCCAGGGGTTCATGGGAGGGAGGGGTGTGGAGAAGCGGAAGACAGGGAGGCTGCGGGGCGGTGTGGAGCCACCCAGGGCCAGAGTGCAGGCTGCCCTCAGGAGGTTAGGAGGTTAGACCCGCGGAGAGTGTAGTGGGGCTCTGGGGGCGGGGGTGCGGGGCAGGGGCGCGGCACTCACCCGGGGACGGCGCTGCCTGCGGCCCCTCGGGAGACGCGCACCCGCTGCGCTGGCTCCAGACTCCGAGCTGCGCTGCGCTCTGGGGCTCGGGGTGCGCGGGGCGGGGAGGTGGGGCGGGGCGAGCGTTGGAGGGAGGTGGGGGTGCCTGGGCGGGGCTGGGGCGGGGTAGGGGCGGGCACTCGGCTCCCCGCGGGCCCGCGCCAGTCTGTCCTCTGCCCCCTTTTTCCCTGAGGTCTACGCAGCTGGCCCACAACCCTTGTCCCGTCGGTGGCGGCGTCTCTGATGACGGTGGCGTCTTCACCTCGTTCTCTTAGGTCCGCTGGGGCGGCAGACCAGAGCTTGGGGGTCGGAGGGGACTCAAAGTGCCCTTCTGAAAGTCTGAGGAGGATGGAAAAGGGCAGGAGGCTGACTCTGAGAGATGGAGTGGGGCCGTGTCCCAGCGATGGGTGTCAGGACGGCTGGCCGGGAGGTCCACTCGGGGGTCTCCCCTTAGCAGGTGCCAGAGCCACCTGAACGCAGGCATCAGAGCAGAGCTGTCCCCTTGCCAAGGTCCCTGCAGCCTAGTGCACAAGGCCTTCTGGATGGAGCCAGGTGGCAAGGCAGGGCTGGACAGCATCTCCTGCTTGGCTGGCACTCTCATGTGGCCTGTTGCACACTCAGCAGATTCACACACCCCCTCTGGACGTGTTCAGGTGGGAGACACGGAGTTCCTGCGTCCCCAGGGGCCATGGCTGCACGGGCTGGTGCGGATGGCACTTAGCACAAAACAGACGAGACCATACTCTGAGCGCCGAGGCCAGCAGGGAGACGGGCGACAAACCAAAAGTGACTTAATAGAGGTACTTTTAGACTGTCATCAACGGAGAGGATCAGGGTGACGGGAAAGGGCAGTGGGGACAAGAAGGCCAGGGAGAGCCTCTCTGAGGCTCACTGTCCTGTGTGCAGGAGCGCGCACGAGGGCGGGACCCGGCACACGGCAGGGATGGGCCCTGTGGGTGGGCGGGTGCTTGGTCAGTTACACCTAGCAGGCTGCGATGCCCACACACCTTAAGACCCAGGAGGGCATCACCTGGGCTCTCAGAAGAGAGGTGGTGTGTCTTCCCTGTGCCCCACTTCTGGCAGGTGTCCCCTGGCCTCTGAGCCCCAGGAGATTAGCTGAGGTGAAACCTGGGGACACTCTGCAGAGGTTACGCCAGCCCCAGCCAGGAGCCATGGCAACGGGACAGTGCCCGAGGCGCCCCCCATGGATGATCTCGACCCCTCTTATGGGGCCCACCCTCGCTGGAGCTCCGCTCTGGGCTGCTGTCTCCCTTTACAGAGTCTGAGGCCAGTGGCTGCTGGACACGACGTCCCCCTCCAGCCACCCTGCCCCGCCCCTGCTCGGGCACCAGGGCTGAGGCGCCCCATGACTATTCAGAAACGTTGGAGGCTGACTCCAGTTCACCTGGAGCCACCCCGCAGCTGGGTGGGTCCTGGGGGCCAGGAGGCCCTCCTCCCTGCGCCATGTTTCTTCCCACCGCAGAGCCTTTCCCGGGCCAGCCCACCTCCCTCTCCTCACCTGTAGCTGGAACGCCCCCTCCTTCAGGAGGCCCCTGGCCGCTCCATGCTGCCTATTTGTCCCTCAGCTTCCAGCAGCTCCCAGACCACATCCCCTTGGCAGCGTCTGTCCTGGTTGAGAAGGTGTGAGTGCTGGTGAGTGAGCGACTGCAGGTGCCGCTGTGTGCACTGCCTTCGGCCGTGGTCTCAGGCTTCAGTCCGTGCTTTGTTAAGAAGCAATTTCCCAGACGTCAGGGTGGGACGTGGGGTGCAGCGGCTTCACCCCAGGGCTTAATGCTCTGGTCTCTGCTTGGACACCCCACTGGCTGTGGCCGGATGTCCGGACAGCCTGCCGGGTCCTCTGTGGCCCCAGCTTCCCCATGGGAGGATGGGCTGCGTCCCTGGGGCAGGGAGCGGCTGCCCTCCCCTCTCTCCCCACAGACACAAGAGCTCCGCGGGGCTCTGTGTTGTATTTCCACATTTAGTGTGTTCTGGTGACGGCGCATTCAGAGTCCATTTAAGTCGCTTAATTTCCCACTCGGAGGCAAGTCAGAAAGAGCAGATTTGTCTCGATTTGTTCACAGCAACCAACTTTTACATCAATTAAAAAGTCACCAGATGCCAAAGGAGCGCTGTTTTCTAATATGTTAGAATTTAGTGATTCATCAGTTTATTTCATTTCATTTACATCTGAGAGTCAAATGGCGTTTGAAAGCAGATTTCTCCACCAGACGAAGTGATCAGTAAGTTGGCACAAAAGCATGAAGCCCCCACTGCACCATCCCAGCAGTGAGTTGTGGGGCTGGGACTCGGGATGGAGCCCCCTCATCCTGTCTCAGCATCTGAGCCCCCAGCCATGAGCCACTGCCAGGCTCCCAAACGCCTCATCCTCAGCCGGGGGAACAGAGGAGGAACAGCACTTCTGAGTCACGGTGAGGCTCGGCCACTGGCCTGCCGTCCACTGGCTAAGCAACAGCCCCTCTCAGCTCCTGCCCTTCGAGAACACAGGGCCAACATCACCAGAAATTCTGATTTTTTATTAAAAATAGTTATTTATTTGGCTGTGCTGGGTGTAGGTTGCGGCATGCAGGATCTAGCTCCCTGACCAGGGATTGAACCTGGGCCCCCTGCAGGGAAGTCCCAGAACTTCTGATTTTTTTCAAGAGAAAAATTGTTGCATTCATTGCCCGGATCCACACAGGCCATCAGCAAACTCCACCCACGACATCCATCACGCCTCCCAGCACACCCAGGGCCTTGTCTTGGCCCCGTGGCTGCCCCGACACCAGGGTGCTGGCCACCCTTCCTTCAAGCAAACCGCTTGGCCCACGGGGCAGTGTGGGCCCCAGAGCCATCCCGACCCCAGACCGCAGCCCGGACTCCTCGCGGTGGCCCAGGTAGGGGTGTGGCTGGGGAACCCTGCCTCTGCCCTGGCCAGCCGCGGACCCAGGCCAGTGGTCTCCTTTGAGCGCTGGCTCCTCGTCTGTAAAGGGAAACAGAGAAAACATGGAAAACGAGCCACCACAGTGCCGGCTGTGATGGGCAGGTTTGCGCTCACTCAGCTGCTCGCCGCTGCGGGCACAGGCGTGGGCCTGGTGCCTGCACTTACACCTGCGTCAGGTGGCTTGAGGGACAGACGCCCTCGCTCAGGTGGGCCTCATCCACCTGGAGGCCTCAGGAGCAAGACTGGGGCCTCCCAGGAAGGGATCGCTGCGGGGTCAAAGGCTATACCCACGGGGATGCTGCCTGCACGCCAAGTCACGCCCCAGGGGCCCGGGGACCCCACAGAGACCACGGTCACGCCCGCCCCCGAGTCCCTGCAGGTGATCTGGCACCTAGCCCCGCCACCTACGGGCTACAGGATGCGCCCACGCTGATGTCACGCCCAGCGGCCTGGGATCCTGGCGGCCGTGGGACCAGCTCTGTGCCCAGAGGCCTGAACTGCCGCTGGGCTCCAAACACCGAGGCCACTGCCCCTTAGATGGTGGCGAAATCTGACCCAATTCCGACAGATCCAGCGCGGTGGCCAGGCCCCAGCGGCAGGAGCAGAGCATGCAACTCTCATGACACCTGGGGGCTGGTGTGGGGGCTGGGGTGGGCCGGGCCCCCGGGGCTGAAGCTGGGCTCACCAGGTGCCTGGAGGGATCCGGCTTCAAGCGCTGTTCGCAGATCTCACTCACGCCTACGGCCGAGGGCTGGGGGCACAGGGAGGCCCCACGGGCAGAGCCCCACCGTGGTCACTGCGGCTGTGGCAAGGAGCAGCACACCGGGGCTGAAACAGGAGCCTGGCTCCCAGGGTCTGCAGGCCAGAGGTGGCAGCAGGGGTGGGCAGGGCCGCGCCCGCTCCTCAGGCCAGGGACCCTCCCGCCTCCGTCCTGGCGCTCCCTCACCCCCGTCTGCCTCTGTTCCGTCCATGGCCGCCTCTCTGCGTGTCCAAGTTCCCTCTGCTCACAAGGACACTAGTCACTGGACGGGAGCTGCGCTCACGGCCTTGACTCGGTCACACCTACAAGCCTCTATTTCCACATAGCGTCCCACAGCAGTTACTGGGAGGGAGACTTAGACACCCCTCTGGGGGGACACAGGTCCACGGTCCTCCCGCACCACCCGCTTCTAGAACCAGTGCTGGATTCAGCCCCAGGCCTCCAGCTGTGGTGATCACTGGTCAGCACTTCTTATGAGCAACGCCTCCCCGGGCTCCCGGCTGGTCCCCCTGGTACCTTTGTGAGGGACCACCTGGAGCATCAGTGGGGCAGGACAGCTGACCCTGGTGCAGACAGAGCCCACCCAGCTCCACTTGCCTCAGAGCAAGGGGCACCCCGAGACACCCTCCCAAGCACCGGGCTGGCTTTGCTGTCCACTGCATAAGAGCCAGGCCCTGGGCCTGTGGCTGAGAGTGATCAGGTGTCCACGCCAGGCCACAGCGGGGCCCTGGGAAGGCTCCTCTGGGTGGTTGGGCAGAGGAGACTGTGGGCCTCTGCAGAGAGCACCCAGGGCCCAGCAAAGGCGCGTGTCCACTGCAAGGCAGAGGCCCCACGCAAGAAGCAGCTCCTGTTGAGGATCAGCGCACGCACAGGGGTGGCAGCAGGCACACCAGCACTCTGAGGACGAGAAATGAAACAGCGGAACGAGTCAGAAGAGATCAGGCAATCAGCATAAAGTGATTCAACTGACGACAGCGGAAGTGAAAACCGACAGCATGGAAAGAGGCAGGGGATTCGGAAAACAACCAGATGGAACCTTCCGAATGAGAAGTGCGGTTAGACGTGCAAAACCCTCCTGGAGGGTCTGCACAGCAACTCGCGTGTGGAGGCGGCCCTGAGGAATCACCCAGGCACTGGCCGTGTCCCCCTGCCCGCTACCCGCCCCATCCCACAGCGGGACGGGGTGCAGAGACTGGGCTTTCCACTGAAGATTCAGGCCAGGCCACGCATGTCGTGTGAAGGCACTGACCTGACACAGAGGGGTTGGGAAACACACAGCTGGGGCCCCCAGAGCCTGCTGCTCAGCACCCACATCTGTGCCTCTGGTGTGAGACACGATTGTAAAGGCCCCAGCCCAGCAGCGCCCCCCAAATGCCAGAGCCCCCTGACCGGGACCCCATCTTGGTCAGGGGCTTTGGGCCTCAGGTAGAAAATGTTCAAAGGCACCAAGAACCTGGCCCTGCCTGTGCGCTCACGTGGACTCTCTCAACATCAAACCGACACAGTGATAACCAGCTGAAAAGACAAATTAAAGGCATTAGGACAAATTAGAGGCTCTCAACTGGTCTGGGAGAAAATGGGTGGGGGCGGGGCCTGGTCTGAGCTGGAGTGGCTCAGTAGGGAGTTGGGGGGGAGCACAGACCCAGGTCAAGGGCCCCCACCTCACCTCCCCCGCAACCCTCAATTGCTCCCCACTGCCCTCTGCTATGCCCTCTTCCTGGGACCCCCCAAGCCCCCTGCTGTGTTCCCTCTGCCTGTCCGGGGCCCACCCAGCTCTCCCTTTTCTCCGGGGTGGGGGGCAGCTTGTGGGGCAGGAGCAGAGGGAAGACACCCAGACGCCGGGACCCCCGTCTCCTCCCCTGGGAGGAGGCAGCCCCCAACTCGAACCTCCCTGCGCCAGGCGGTCCCCAGGCAGGGGCTGCATTGACCCCTCGTCGCTCCGCTCGGGGACCTCACCCAGACACACGCTGTGGGGAAGGTCGCGAGCTGACGGGGCCTCCGCGCATCCATCGGCCTCTGGCGCCACCGCCTGGGCGCCGTGGTCACTGCGGGCGGGGAGGGGCGCGGCGGGGGCGCCGCTGGGCTTCTGGAGCGAGGCGAGTGAGGGGTGACCAGAGTCTGCCTACGGTCCCCAGTGCCACCTGTGGCCAGGCCAGGTTCCTACCAGGTCATCATGTGGCCACAGCTGGTCACCCAACCTCTCTGAGCCTCAGCATCCTCCTCAAAAACCCGGGATCATAATTACTGTCCCTCTGGTCCCCTCCTCTGGAAGTTTCCAGGAGAGCCCTGCCCCTTCCCTGAGCCTGGACTGGGGTCCTTGCGGCCCCTCGGTTGGGTGACCCCTCCCCAGTGTTTCCCCGAGCTCCTCTCCCTGGGGAAAGCCTTCCATGGGGCACCCTTCTCTCAGGGATTAGTGTCAGAGGCCTCAGGGCTGTGTGGTGGCCCGGATGGAACAGGGGAGGGGGCGCACCTCTCCCCACTCCTCGGAGACCTGCCTGAGGGCCTGAGTCCACTGGTCCATGGCCAGGCGGTGGCCCCTCCCGCAGGGGGACCACCATCCTGCACGGGGGCCAGCTGGTGCCCAGTCACCTGGGTGCTGGGCATACCCATTTGATACCCGTTTGATGGGGGCCAAGCCCAAGGGTGGCCCCCACACCCCCTGGGGCTCCTGGTAGCACTGAGACCCTGTCTGGTTTGAGGCTCCCAACTGGGGGCAGCCTCTCCTCGGCTACCTCCTCTTGCCCAGCCCCCTAACCCTGTCCCTCCATGAGACAGATCAGGTCCGCCTCTGAGCCTGTACCCTCAGTGGGCCACAGCACAGCACCACACGGGGCTCCCTGATCCCCCGGCACCCTTCAGCCTCTGTGAATCCCTGCGAACAAAGCTGGCAGTGGCCACTGGGAGGTGTGAGCAGCTCACAAATGCTCCTGACGCAGCCCCAGCGCCTCAGAGCCCTGCGACTGAGGCTGAGACGTGGGGCTGGGGCACGGGTCTCTGCTTGCGGCGCCTCTTTTCTGATGGACGATGAAGATTTCCCACCCTGGATTGAAAACCGGGGGTTTCAGGCCAGCCGACCGCCCCGGCCGTCCGCAGGGCCCAGAGAAGCCGGTTGCGGTCCCTGCTCTGGTGGGGCAGCAGTGAACCCTGCGGGCTGTGGGGGCCTCCTGCCACCCCCGTCCGCCCTCTGTTGGCTTTGCTGCCCGGGCGAGGGGCCAGCCTGGCTGCCCCGCACCCTCCAGCAGCTGGCTGGCAACTCTCCGGGCGGCTGGTGCCTCTGCTCAGCTGGGCCGGCCACACCTGCCACAGCAGCTGGTTCAAAATCCCCGAGTCCTGAAAACCGGCCCCACTTGGCCAGGCCAGGGAGTCCTTGGCCCTGACGGTTGGCCTGTCCTTTGCTGAACTGGCTGGCAGGGACTGAGGCCAGGCAGGCCAGCAGACAGCCCCAGGGCCCGGAGAGGCCAGGGGATCCAGGCTGGGCAGGCTGTGCAGACCCTGGGCCTCTGGGCAGAGTGGACCTGTCCTCTCGGCAGGGCTGGGTCTTGGAGGCCTGCAGATTCATGTGTTAGCAGAAAGGCCTGGAAACATTTAAGCAAGAGTCTGGGCACCCTGGCCACCTCGGACCAGAAGGCGGAGATCTGGGTACTGTCCCTCTGAGACAAGGTGGCCAGTGGGGAGGCTTTAGCCCACAGTCATGATGGGGACCTCAGGACCTACATGGCTCAGAGAGAAGGGGCCAGCGTTATGGCAGCTCCTTGGCTGGAGCTTGGTATCTAGTCTGCTCCCAGGCCTGGGGTGAGACCCATTGTCCCTTGCTTGGGGACCCCCGAATCTCAGGCATGGGAAGTGAGACCAGGCACTGCAGGAGTGAAGGACAAGCCTGGGCCGCTGACACCTGGAGAGCCTATGGGGTCCTGCCATGTTCTGGGGCGCCCACAATGACCCTGTGGCCCCCACACGGGGCAGCCCCTCTCACCCCTATCCGCCAGGCTTGCCCCACCGAGGCCCCCAGCCTCCATCTTGCCCCCTGCCCTGCCCACCTCCACTCAGCCTTGGGGAGAGGGTGGGGGATCCCATGTGCTGCCCAGAGGGTTAGTGGAAAGGGGTCTTCCTACATCCTGGGCTGCAGATGGCTGCTGATCAGAGATTCAGACCTGGAGCATGGGAGGCCGAGGGATAGTTTCAAGTGGGTGGCAGGATCCCTGGGCCATGGGAGGGGGTGGACAGCCACGTCCATGCTGACCCCCACCCAGGGGAGTCCTGGTGTCACACCTGGGGACTGGGCAGGGTGCTCCCCTCCTCCACCCCGCCCCATCGTCTCCAAGCATCTGCAGCCGCTGTAACCAACCCCCAGGGGGGCCGGGGGCAGCCTGGGCTCTGCTCTCCTGGCTGTCCAACCTCCGGCCCAGCTGTTGCTGGGGAGGCTGTGTCTGTCCCAGGGACTAACAGCTGCAGCCCCGGAAGCCCCCCACCCTCCCCAGAGCAGGTGTGCCCCCCCATGGCCCAGCCCAGCCTGCCAAGGGCTGGTCCCAGGGGTACAGGAGGCCCCACACCCTCATCTCTTCAGTCTTGGAGGGGCCCTGGGCTGGGACTGGCATTCAGGGTGCTTGGGCCTGTGGTAGCAGAGGCCAGGCCCCCAGTGGCCAGCCTGTGGGCTGTGACCAGTGCCAGGAGTGGGCCCTGCCATGTGTGCACACCAACACCTCAAGGCCGGCCGTGAAAATGCACACAGGTGTCTTGTCCAAGGTCCCCGGGGCAGAGAGCAGGAGGTGCCCCGAGGCCCCCTGAATGAGCAGCAGTGAGCAGCCCCGGGAGCCCGCCCCCCACCCTCTGCCCAGGCTCAGCCAGGGCCCTGCCCTATGCCACTGCCCACCCTCAGGGCCCAGCACTCGCAGTGTGCTCCCCAATCTGTTCCAGGACAAGGGGCCCCTGAGCCGTGGAGGCCACTTGTGAACATTGGTTGAGGGCGCTCCCTCTGCCTGGGATGCTTCTAGCAAACTCTTCCTTGCTCCTTGCAGCATGGCCGCCTGTATCTCGGGCCTTCTGAGGCCACAGTGGGAGGAGCTTAAGGCTTCAAACCAGGGCCCAACTTGGGGATCCCATTCCCTCACCCCACACCAGCGCACTGACTCCCCGCCCTGACACCCTACCTCTGCCCGGCACCACATCTTTGACCCTCGGAACCCCCAGCACACCTTCCCAGAACAAAGCGTGACTCCTGCATACAACGGGGCCTGGGACGGTTGCAGGCAGGTGGCCCTGCTTCACAGAGGAAAGACCGGTACTTGGCGAGGGGTCTTGCCCCACAGGCGGGCACGAGCTGCCCCTCGTACCACTGGTGCCTTGACTGGGTTGAATAGTGTCCCCCAGATTCACGTGCATCTGGACCCCCCGCTGCGGTCCTATTTGCAGGAGTGATTAAGTCACGGTGAGGCCGGGCGGGGCCGAGGGAGCACTAGCGTCACCAAGTCACTGATGTCACGGGCATGGTCTCATCCTGGAGGGATGTGGCCCCAGACCAGGGGCTGCAGAGGCCTCCAGGAGCTGGAGCCTCGGGGGGACTGAGTGGGGCCTGCCCACACCCTGACCACAGTCCTGGCCTCTGGCCTGAGAGGGTCCCTCCTGCTGCTTTAAGTCCTGTTTGTGAACATTGTACAGTGGCCGGCCCCAGGATACCAGCACACACCTGTCCCTGGACGTGGCAGACGGGGGCTGGGCTTCCTGGCTGTGGCCCAGTTGTGCTTCAGTGCCTGGTGCTCTGGGGTGCCCAGCAGGCCCCCCTCTGGACGGTCCACCAGCCCGCCTATCTCTGCCTTTTCCCCAGGACCCTCACCTGGGCCAGCTTGTGGTGGTGGCTCCTGACGGGGCCAGGCCTCCACAGCCCTCGTGCGTGGGCAGCATCACCTGACCTGTACACTGGGTTTAAATTTATGTTGTCAACTGAACTGCTCATTCTGGGGGCAGGAACCCAGATCAGGACCAGCCCTGCTGTGGAAGGGGCCCTCGGGATGTCAGGGCTCTGAGATCGAGGCTCACCTGTGTGGGCTCCAGCCACACCTGGTGGAGCTGCCTCATGTGCAGACAGGTGTATTTCTACTCACCCCGGGGCCTGGAGGCCTCTGTTGCACGTGGGGGGCTATAAATCTTCATCTCTGTCGAGCCCCAGGTAGTGGGTGGGGGGATAGAACAGGTGGACCACACACGGGGCCTGAGGACAGTGAGCAGGCCAAGGGACCTGGAGGGGTGGTTCCTGGCGCTACAGCCGGGCTGGGCAGCGTGGCTCTGGGCATCAGGCCCTCGTCCTGCTCCGTCACCCCACAGAGAGAGGCTGTGATCCCCCTGACGTCCACCTCTCCTCCGCAAGACTGTCCCCTCTCCAACAAGACTGACCCCCAGGCACAAAGCAGGAGCCCCCACCAGGGGGAGCATACAGGGTGATTTATCTGGGCTTCCAGGATTGAGGAGGGTGGCATCAGCCCCTAGGTGGGTACAGTTCTGGGGAGGAGGAGAGACCCTTTTCTCCTGAGGCAGGGACTCCCGGGGGCTGGGGGTGGGCTGGACCTCTCTGGCCAGCACCATCAGACCCCCAGGCTGCCTGGAGGGATGTGCTGGGAAGGTCAGGAAGTCATTTCTGCAGGACTATGTGCAGGGCTTGATTAGTGATGTCTGCCCGGGCACCACAATGAGCAGTGATGCTATGCTGGTGTTTGCTGCCTGGCTGAGATGGAGTGGGAGATCCAGACAGCCTCTGATGATCCTTCCAAACCAGCTGCCAGCCTGGGAGTGCTGGGGCCTCGAAACAGCGCCAGGCGCCCCCTGGGAGCTATCTCTTCCAGGCCAACTTCAGGCGTCCAGCCTGGAGTGGGCTGTCCAGAACCCCAGGTCTCCAGGTGAGTCCAGGGCTGCCTGGCAAGACAAGGAGGGAATGGGCACACCAGCTCCCCTGGCTGGTCCCCTCCTGACCCCCCAGGAAAGGAGGCCTGGGCCAGACACGTCTGGTCAGGCAGACAGGGTCCCCACGCCGCTTCCGGGCCCCCGGCACCCCCAGTATCGGTTTCTGCAGCCCCTCCTCGGCACTCAATCCATCAGCAGCCTTCAGCACAGGCCCAGAGCGAGTGGCTCATGGCTGTAGGCAGGTGATTTATCTGGGCTTTGTTCCTCCCCAGCATCTTCAAACCGACATCTGACGGTTTTATTTCTGCGGGGCGGCTCCACGCGGTCTGCGTTTCCCATCTCCGGGATCGTGCACTTCTGAGCACGGCTGAAGCCATGCATGTTTCTTTTATCGCTTCTCCCCACGCAGGAGTTTAATAATCCAGCCGCAGGCTCGAGGCAGCTCTGCACAGACCTCTCTTCTTTTCCAGACCCCTGTGTGCATGTGCCGGCTGGCCGCAAAGCATGTTTTCCCTCGAAAGACGTGGCTTTGCTATTAAGATCTTCATTTCAGCTAGATGACTCTACCATTCCCCGTGTGAGCCCAGCTGCCCGAGGCCAGCAGCAGCTCCCCGGGGCTGGACCAGCACCCACGGCAGGTCAGCCCCGAAACGCCTGCCCGAATCTCAGCCCAGACGCTTGGGCCACACTTTCGAGCCAGACGCTAGGAAGCAAAGCTGGGCCTCACGTTGGCCCCTCCCTTGGGCACCTCCCTGCCCTGGAAGACAGCCCCCAGGGTGGCAGCCACCTCTTGGGACTCTTGGGTCTGGCCTGGGCCAGCGTCCACTAGCGCTCATTAAGCACCTACTGTGTGCCCCTGGCTTGGCTTGTCCATCTCTAAACTTGACACTTGTGGCCTTCCCTTCATAAGGAGGGGTGCGAGGCTCAGAGAGGCAGTTACTTAGCAAATTCTTAGAGCGCTCCTGTGCACCATTGGAAGGCCTCCACGGAATGTGCCCCGTTCTCTCCACCACAATCCAACACATGTATGACTATTAGCCATTCCCCAGATAAGGGAACAGAGGCCCAGACAGGCTGAGCACCCACATGGCAACCAGAGGTGGCAGGTGGGCAACTGGGCTGTCCCCTCCCCCTGCTCTGCTGTGTGTGCATTGGGGGAGGGGTTCTGATGAAGAGGAGGGGTTCAGGGGCGACTTTAGGAAAATCTACTGACTGAGGAGGCTTGGGGGTACCCTCCTGGCCCAGACATGGAGAGGCCTGGGTGGGGCGGGCCAGGCACGTGCTGCCTTGGGGGGCAGGGAGGGCTGAGGGACTGTCCCCCTTGTGGGTCCCACACCCTTGAGGCCCTCCCTGTCTCATGACAGACTTGGCTAATTGCCATCAAAACTGGATTGTAAAGCTCAGAGCTGCAGGCCCTGTGTTCCCGGGCTCACCCAGCCCTTCTCAGCACCTTAATTTAAACTGCCCTGCCCAGCAACCCCCACCCTGGACAGAATCCATGGCTGGGGACCAGGCTGGGTCTCCTCTCTCCACCTGAGTCCTGGGGCTGGAAGAGTGGATGGCTGGCCTTGGGGGAGCTGGGCCCCTGGAGGACCCCCTAGGTCATGGGGACCCAGGAGGCACGGGGTCAGGTACAGGTCCTGGGCAGCCGAGGTTATCAGGATGACACGATGGGGACCCCCTTGGCCCCGACGAGAAGCAGCAGCTGCAGCTGGTCTGGTCCCCAACAGCCCCAGGCACCCCACTGCACCGATGCAGGGTCCCGGACCCTGTGCCACCGGTGGGCGTGCCTCCTGCCACCAGCCCGTACCCAGACCTGGGTGCCCAGTGCAGAGGAGACATGTGCGGGTGGTCAGGAGCCTCAGGAGAGGCCGAGGGTGGCCCCGAGCTCCAGGCCCTCTGTGTGTGCCCAGCCAGGTCCCCCAGATGGTGGTACTAGGCTTCCTCCTCAGACGCAGCCCGAGAGCCCCTCTGCCCGCAGATGCAGGCTCTCAGGCCACGGCGCTGGGACCGGCTCAGCCCCAGCCCCCACCAGGCCCCCCCGAGCTGCCCGGCGGGAGGGGCTCCAGTGAGCGCCCGCCCGCAGCCTGCCTCACCCCTCATCTCGCACACGTGTGAGCGCAGCTGTGGGCCCCCGGGCCGGAGGAAATCCTCAGCTTTGCACAGGCCCCGGGGGATGCTGCTAGTCTAGAACAGCTGGGAGGGAGCACGGCCGGCAGGGGGGGCCTGCTCTCCCACTCCTGGGGGGCTGGGCTGGGCTGGGCTGGACTGGGGGCACCCTGCCTGAAGAGAGGGCAGGCAGGGGCTGCTCTTCCACCAGCAAACTTGCTCTCAGCCACTGAGGATACCTGCTAGAGGGGCCTGTGTCAGCATCGCTGGGGGGGCACCTCCACCTCAGGGCAGGGACGATCTGCCCTGAGCAGCTGTGACTGTCCATCCTCCCCTCGCCAGGACAGAACCGCGTCCCTGGCTCCTGAGACAGCCAGGTTCTGGGTGCAGCCCCCACTGAGGGCGGAAGTGGGGGCAGAAGGGGCTCCTCAGGGTCCTGAGCCTGAGGGGAGGCGTGGCCCCTCTCCCCGCTGCCCTGGAGCAGGTCTGGGGGCCACACGGCCGTGGCCTGGGGTGATCAGGAGACACAGGACAACCCCCCAGGGGTGCTGGCCTCTGGTCAGGTGCGGGAGTGACCCTAAGAGCCTGGAGGCGCAGTCCGTGCTGCTGAGACCCCGCCAGGCCCTGCTGGACGGATGCATCCTCATGGGGCCCCTGGCGGCCGCAGGGTCTCCCTGCCCGCTAAGTGTTGCCCTGAGGGGCAGGTCCCCAAGGAGGGGGGCTATTTGATGGCCCCGAGGGGTGGTGGGCCAGAGTGGGGCCGTGATTCTCCTCAGGCCCGTGCAGTGGCATGGGCACAGGCTGCTGAAGCCTGACCACCCAGAGAGCAGAAGGGGCCAGGCTCCTTGTCACATGTCCTGAGCGCGTCCCAATGCCCCTCCCCACACCCAGGGCCCACCCCACATCCTGGAGCAAAGGACAGAGGCATCAGACTCCCGGAAATAAGCGAAAAGCACCAGCTCCCAGATCACGAAGTTGCAGCTACAGCTTCAGGCATGGCTGGATCCAGGTGCTTGGCTCAGTATTTCTGTGCTCTCACTATCCAGGGAAGATGGCCCCCTCCACGCACTGAGCTCCTGGGTATGGGAGGACCCATCTCTCCTTTGTCCCGCTCTGGGGTGGCTCAGGTTGGCCCCGTGGTCACATGTCACATCCACGGTGGAAAAGAAGGCTCTGTGATAAAGCCCCTGTCCACCACATGGAGCCAAGGTGGCCAGTGGGGAGGGCCTGTGGGCCTCTAATGTCGCAGGGTTGGCACGTGGAGCTGTCGGCCTACAGATGGGGCATCTCTGTGCCAGCAGAGACCCTTGGCCTTTTGGGTGACACCCCAGGGTATTCAGCAAAATCCGAGGATGAGAGCCCTGCACTCCGCAGCTACACTAGGAAGCAGCTCAGCCCTGAGCCTTGAACACCCCGTGTCCCGAGCTATCTGTGCCTGGCGTCCCAATAGCCCCACCCGGGGGCACAGCCAGCCCTCCTCTGCCGGGTGCCCCCCTACCCAGAGCAGCACCTCACTGGCTCTCTGGGGACCCTCCCCAACAGGACGTGTCCACCAGCCACCTCAGACCCCTGGGAGCTGCGAGATAACTCCTGGGGTGGCTTTAGAGCCACAAAGCACATCCCACCACCACCCTCCCTACCCTGGCCTTGAGGAGGCAAGGTCTGGGGGCCAGGGGCAGACAGTGCCTCATGGTGGGTGCTCAGCCGCAAGACACCCCAGACTCCCCAGGAAGGGGCCCTGGCATAGAGTCCTCAGTCTGGGGAAGCCCACCTCTCCCTAATGGGCTTCAGGGGCAGGAGCCACACGGGGCTGGGGGCCCAGGCCTGGCAGCCATGGGGCCTGGGGCGGTGGGGCCCGCCCGTCCGGCTCCGTGCTGCCCAGCCCGGGCAGCCGCCCCACACAACAGGGCTCTGAGCCTGGGGTGGGCCGGGAGGCGCTGCCCGCCGCCCGCCGGCCGCCGGCGCACAAGGGCCCCATTGTGTGGCTGCGGCTGTGGGCAGCAGGTGGCTGCCCGGTCCCACACGGGGAGGCCCTGCCGCCAGCCGCGCGAGCGGAGGAGGGCACGGCGGGCACCAGCGGGGCGGGGGGCGCAGGCAGGCCGGGGCGCGGCACACACGGAGCCGGGGCTGCAGCATGAAGGCGCCTATTCTCCTGACCCAGCCCCGCCCACTCGGCCTGGACAGCATGCAGCCAGGCGGCCCCCACCCCACCGCAGGCCCCTGCCAGTGCCCGGCCGCACCCAGGACGCGGATGCCGGTGCTGTGGCCTGCCAGCGGCTGGGGCTGGGGACACAGGGCTGGTTCTGAGCACAGCAGTCCCAGAGGCTTCCTGGAGGTGGTGAGAGGTGAGAGGAGCCAGAAGTGGGCCTCAGAAGGGCCCAGTGTGACAGGGAGGCTCCCAGGATCCAGGGCGGCTGTCAGACCCGCTAGGGCAGTGGGACACCCCTCGGACAGAGCAGCACAGACACCGCCCTCCTGGCCACCGTGGGCTCCGACAGTGGATGCCCCTCTCTGCCTTAGTCTCCCTGCCCGCGGAAGGCACACAGCCCCAGGGTCACCTGGAGGTGTGGGGAGCGTGACATGAGGCCGCCCACCGACAGGCCTGGGTTGGGGGCTCCTCCCTCCCTTCAGGGCCGAGCACAGGCCAGACAGCCCTCCCCTCCCCCATCACCCCAGGAAGCCCCCTCTCCCCCAAGCTGGCTGGTACTCCAGCAGCTGGCAGGGAGGGACCCCAGGAGGGGCTCGGCCTGCGGCCTTCCCTGGCCCCCAGCTCCTCCCAGCCCTGACCCCCAGGGCCTGTCATGCAAGCAGCGAGCCGGCGCCTGGCCGCCCCACTCTGGACACTGGGCAGGCCACTCCAGGGAAGGCGGGAGGCCTGGGCTTGGCTCCCACCCGGCCCCCAACCCCACGGCGGCCGGGAACACATGTGGGGGCGGCCGCCCGGCCTCCCGCCCCGCGGCGGCATTAGGTAAGGACAGCTGGAGCCAGCCGGGGAGGCTGGCGGGTCCGACGGTCAGGCAGGCCTCTGGCAACCGGACACTGGGCCGGTTTCCCCACTGCTCCCCAGCTGGCCCGGGACTCTGGATCAGGCCGCCCCTCCTTACCCACCCGGCAGTCGGAAAGGGCTGCCCAGGGCCCAGGCCAGCAAGCAGGCGGCCCCCCTCTGGGCTGTTAGTACAGTTGTCCCTTAGAACAAGAGGTTGGAGTTAACACAGTGTTAACGTTCAGGATGTAACGGAAATAAAAGGTGAGAATCATCAGCCCCAGTGGCAAGATTGGAGTAAAAATAAAATTTGGCCCAGGGCCTGAACACCCCCAGGAGTGCGGGAACTGCACACCAACCCAGGTCTTGCCACGGCGAACGCAGTATCCCAGGGGCGGTACCCGGGGTCGGGGCTGCGAACGGCCACTGTCGGGGGGGCCGCTGCCCCAGGTGCGGCCCCAACCCCCAGGGTGACACCGAGGCCAGAGCCCGCCACGGCCCAGGGGCTGCTGCTGGACCACCCCGACAGCCTCCTTCTGCGGAGGGGCCGCCCCTTCAGGCTCCAGGGCTCATCCCCTGCACGCTGAGGGCCAGGTCCCCACAGAGAGTCCCTCAGGGACAGGCGGCCAGACTTGCCTGGGGCCCCCCGTCCCCGGCCGGCTTCTTGGCTCAGCCTCCTGGCAGCCCTGCCCGCCTCCTCCCGCCCTGGCCTGGCCACAGAGGAGGCCCCCCGGGGCCTGCTGGGCGACTCGGGCGCTCAGGGAAGCCGGGCGTTGGGGAGAGACGTTCCGGACGATTGAGAGCACTCAGCCAGGCATGAGGCGTGCGGTCGCCTCGGGGCCCGTGGGAAGAGCACATTTGGTTCACTGAAGCCGGAGCCTTGAGGGCTGCCCGCCCAGGGCCCGGCCCACTGAGTGGCTTCCCTGCAGCCCAGCCCGCTGCTGCTTGTCACCGGGCCCCTCACCAGCTCAGGGCTGCCTCCTCCAGGAAGCCTGCCTAAGGCCGCCCTCCCCTCCCTGAAGCTCACAGTAGGCTGTGAAAGAGCCCAAGAAGGGGAAGTGGCTGCGTCCATCCATGGCCTCCCTTCATCTCTGACTTCGGCTGCCCAGGCCTGGAGATGCCCCTCAGTCTCTGACACTCCCCACAGGCGTGTCTCTGTCCTTGGGGGATTCAGGCCAGGGCATGACTGCCGTCCCTGGGTCCTGTGCCCAGCTGAGTGCTGGCTGGCAGAGCAAGCCACCTCGAGACCCTGCTGGTCTCCTGCCTTTGGGGGTGAGCAGGACCCCGGTGGGTGGGCCCGACCCACTGCTCCCAGCTCCACCTTCCCGGTGGCGCCAGCAGGCTGTCCAGGGGTGTCCCAGGGGTATGTCGGGGGGAGAGGCGGGGACAGGATGGCGGGGGACGGGCAGGGGGCTCCCTGCCTGCAGTCCTGGATGGGCCACAAATCAGTGCTCCCCCAGTTCCTCTCTGGGCCCATCTGGAGCTGGATCAGAGGAAGAATTCCACGGCTGGCGGAGCGGAGCCAGGCTTGACGCCGAACAAGCCGGCTCCTCACTGCCCCGCCCTCCCCAGCGAGAATCACAGCCAAGGCCCATTACCCGCTCCCACCCACCACGCCCTGCGGCTCAGGGCGGGGGGCAGCCTGATGCCCCCAGAGGCCCCAGAGTTTCCCCCTCCAACTGCAGCTCAGTCTGCCCACTGCCCCTCCCCCCACCCCCACCAGGAGAGGCGGGCACTGGACGCCAGGTGGGGCCGTGCTGTCCCTGGAGGACCAGGCTGGCCCCTCCGTCCAGCAGGGCTCCTGGCAGCTGCCCAGAGCTGCTCCGGCACGTCAGCTCCAGTGGATGCTGTGTCTGTCCAGACATGGGGCCCCCCAAACGTGGGCTCCATGGCTGCAGAGTGACACCACAAGGCACATCCAGAGTTCTCACATTTTAAAATGTGCCACCAGCTTTGGCTTTCGAGCACGTTGGTTGGACGGGTGTCCCTGGCCAGGAGGGTGCACCTGAAAACTGCACGTGGGCAGCTGGGCAGAGGCTGAGCTGGGCTCCCACTCAGCGGCCCCAGCACCGTCTGGGCTTCATGGGGCCACCCGCGCCAGGGAGCAGCTCAGCCTCCCTCCACTGGGCCCCATCTGCGAGAAGCCTGCTCCGGGCCCCCACAGCCACACGCACAACGGGCCTGGGGACAGGATGTCCTGGCCGCCTTGCTGATCTTTCTTGGCTCACGGGTCCCTCTTTCTGGGGTCGACGCCTCCTGCTTCTCTGGTGGCCCCTCCAGCCCCCTCCCTGCTCGGGGCCCTGCCCAGGGGATGGAAAGCCCCAGGGCCTTTGCTCTTCCTGAACCCTCTCCACCCCAGAGCGCTGTGCCTGGGCTCCAGCCTGACCATCAGATCCAGGCAATGAGGCCACCTCCTGTGTCTTGGTCCCCTCCAGCTGCTGTGACAAACCATCCCAGACTGAGCACTTTAAATAGCAAACCTAGATTTCTCACAGTCCTGGAGGCTGGAAGTCCCAGGTCAAGGTGCTGGCAAGAGTCTGCATCCGGGGAGAACCTAACCCTGATTCAGAGATGGCCAACCTCTTGCTGTGTCCTCCTCATGGAAGGGCAAGGGGCCCTGGGGTCTCTTTTAGAGGGCACTAGTCCCATTTGCAAGCGTCATGGCTTAGTCACCTCCTAGTGTCCTTTATCTCCTGACAGCGTGACCTTGGGGATAGGATTTAACATAAACATTTGGTCCACAGCATACCCTGAGGCAAAGAGACGACTCATTGGAAAAGACCCTGATGCTGGGAAAGGTTGAAGGCAAACGGAGAAGGACAGGGCAGCAAAGGATGAGATGGTTAGACAGCATCTCTTTGAGCGAAGTCCGGGAGATGGTGAAGGACAGGAAAGCCTGGCGTGCTGCAGTCCATGGGGTCACAGAACTGGACATGACTCGGTGACTAAACAACAACACAGGCTGAGAAGCCCTTCCTAACCAGCCACTCTGCCACACTGTGCTGTCCTCTCCCCGCCCTGGCCCTCTGATCTCGTGTCTTCACCCGGGTCGCCCATCTCCTTCCAGACCGTCTGCACCTCAGCTCCACGCACTGTCACGACCCTGCGGTCCAGTCCGGCCCTGACCCTCGGAGGGTGGTCAGTGTGTGACGCCCTGTGAATCGTGCATGAGCGGCCCTCAGCACCCCCTCTAAACGGAAAATAGCGACCCGGCCGCTTGGTTACATGATCCGCTGACATCTGGCACGTGATTCTTCTCACTGAATTAACCAGCTGTTTCAGAGTCACGCATAACCGGGCTGGTTAAATTCATTTTTGCGGGTTGATTTGAGTTGATGGATTGGAACAGAGGGTTCAGCAACAGGTCTCACACACGGAAACTTAGCGCGTTGAGAGTCGGTGAGGGAAGCAGGGGTTCTCCAGCGACCGGTGCGGGTGTGGGGACAACCGTCTACCCGCAAACACCAGTACGCTCAGATCCCTACCTCACGCCACACACACCGTGAATGCCAAGGGGTGGAGCTTAACACGGCCAAGAAAGTGAGCACTAACCCTGCAGTCCAGCCCGTGGCGCCTGACGCCAAGGGGGCGGACCCTGGCCCCTCACGGATGCATCCGATACCTCGGGAGTGGCCCTGCCACCCGCGCTGGAGAAGGTTACAAACAGTGGCAACATCGCCTGAGGAGCCGCTGGGAGCAGGGCGGGAGTCTGAGCTCGAGAGACACGGGGGCAGGAGGTCCTGGGAGGTTGGCCCTTGATGGGGCGTGAAGGGACGGGGGTCCTTGGCCGTCACTGTTTCCAGGGGGCACAGGGCTCAGGAGGGCAGATGGAGGAAAACCTGGCGGTCACAGGCACGGGGCCCCTCTGAGCACACAGGACCCCCAGGCAGCCCATCACCCTGAGTCCAGCTCACAGGCCCCGGGGACCGTCTAGTCACATGGATGCCGAGTGCCCGGCGGGGAGAAAAACCGGAAGCTCCGTGTGGCAGGGCTGTGGCCACACGGCGAAGAGGCCAGGAAGCCTCAGGGTGACACTTGTGTGAGGCAACAATACCCTGTCTGAGGTACAGGTCAGCGCCCCAGGGCGCTCACACGGAGCGTCAGGGCTCCCATCCGGCAAGAGGGAGTTCACCTGCCTTCAGCTCCTGGGTGACAGAGGGAAGTGGGGAGGGCATGATGGAGATTCTGGGGGGAAGGTGGGCAGGCGTCCTGGGAGGAGAGGTGAGGGGGGTCCCCGGAGGAAGGCGGAGCAGGCGTCTGACCTCCTGCTCAAGCTCAGGCAGGAGGCTCTGGGGTCACTGGCTGGTAGCTGGGGAGCCCCGGCCCCAGGCTCCTCGGCCTGAGCAGTCCCCCAGCCCCTCACAGCATGGGGTGTCGTGCAAACACCCTTCGGGCCCCCAAGCAGTGGCTGACGTGCTCTCAGACGCTCCTCTCTCCAGGCCCCAGCCCTGCTGGAAGCCCACTTCCCTAATAATTACACGTTGGGCCGCGGTGGGCCAGCCTGGCGGCAGCCTCAGCCTACCTGTTGTCTCAGAGGGAAGTTTCCGGGCTCTGGGCCCCAGGGGACCCCGGACACGTCCGCGGCTGGTGGAGTGGGAATGGCTGCGCCCTGAGGTCCCACGCTGGGCTCCCACGGCCAGGCCAGGATCTGCCCCCGAGAGCCGCTTCCCTTCGGCCCAGCGACAGAGCCTCCTCATTCTCGGCTACAGCTGGGCTTGGACTGGAGTCCCCGCCCAGCGCACCCACCAGCTGTGTGACTCTGGCCAGGTCGCTTCACCTCTCTGAGCAAGTAAGGCGGGAATTCTACTAAGTGCGTCTCCCAGGGCCAGGCTGGGGCTTGAGGCCAAGGAGGGGCAGGCCGCCGGGGGCATGACCTTCAACCTCACCGGAAAACGGTTACCAAGTGAGCAGGGATAAAAGATGGACATGGGAATAAGGCCTCTCTCCTGCATCCAGGAGGGCCACGCAGTGCAGGGTTTGGGAGGGCAAACCCAGAGACGCCCTCCCCCGCTGCCACGGCACCAATATTCCCAGGGTCCGATCTGAAACACGTCACAAGTGGACGGGGTGCAGGACGTGGTCTGCCACCCAACAGCAACCACAGTGCACAAAAATTAACACCCCGGATGCCCGTAGAGGGGGATGCTTCTGCAGGATGGGCCAGCTGATGACGAGAACTCACTGGACAAAATAAGGCCACACTGAGGCAAAGGCCAGAATGAGGGCAAAAAAGGGTGGTGTGGTGTATTCCCCACTGCTGCTGGGGGCTGGGCGTGCCCCCAATTCCTATGTTGAACCCCTAACCCCCAGTTCCTTGGGATGCACTTGTATTTAGAGAGTAGGTCTTTGAAGAGGTAGTGAAGGTACAATGGGGTCATGCGGGCGGACCCTAATCCAGTGGGAAGCAGAGGTCAGGGCACACATGTGCAGATGGCACCACGTAGGGGGACACGGGGTGGGGGGCGGGGGAACAGTTGTCTGCACCCCCAGGAGAGAAGCCGCAGGAGGAGTCGGCCCTGCCACACCCTGGTCTCGGCCGTCGGGATCTCTGTGTTCTCTGGGACAGTGAGAGTTCCACTGTATAAACCGTCCCGTCTGTGGGGCTTTGCTGGGGGAGGGGGGCCATAACACACTAGGGGGGCTGTGCGAACAATCGCCCCCAAACTTGCCTGCCTGAAACAACTAGACACACCCCCTGTCCACACAGCTTCGAGTCCGGGAACCCGGGAGCGGCTCAGCTGGAGGGTCTGGCTCCCAGTCCTCGTGAAGACGGGATCACGCTGTCGGCTAGGCGGCATCCTCTGGAGGCTGGACGGGCCCTGGAGGGTCAGCTTCTACTGGTCCCAGCTGTCACTTGGGGGGCTGGCAGGTCAGTGCTGGTGGGCAGGTCAGCACCCCTCTGGCGTTCTCCCAGTGCGGCAGCCAGCATCCCTCAGGCGAGTGACCCAAGAGAGGCTTTTAGGACCTGGAGACAGACAGCACACTCTGTCACTGCCCTTTCCTGCCACCCATGCAGGCTAGCCCTACTCAGCACGGGGCCCACACCGAGTGGGAGCACCAGGGAATGAGAGCCACTGGGACCACCTTGGAGGCTGGCTGCCCACTGGGGTTACAGAGACTTGATCCCAGGATGCTCTGCAAGAATTCAAAATTCAAAGACACTTGCTCCTTAGAAGAAAAGCTATGACATACCTAGACAGCATATTAAAAAGCAGAGAAGAGACATCACTTTGGCTACAAAGGTCCATCTAGTCAAAGCTATGGTTTTTCAAGTAGTCACATATGGATGTGAGAGTTGGACCATAGGCTGAGCACCAAAGAATTAATACTTTTGAACTGTGGTGCTGGAGAAGACTCTTGAGAGTCCCTTGGACTGCAAGGAGATCAAACCAGTCCATCCTAAAGGAAATCAACCCTGAGTATTCACTGGAAGAACTGATGCTGAAGCTGAAGCTCCAATACTTTGGCCACCTGATGCCAAGAGCCGACTCACTGGAAAAGACTCGGCTGATGGGAAAGATTGAAGGCAGGAGGAGAAAGAGGCAACAGAGGATGAGATGGTTGGATGGCATCACTGACTCAATGGATGTGAGTTTCAGCAAGCTCCAGGGGATGGTGAAGGACAAGGAAGCCTGGCGTGCTGCAGTCCATGGGGTCGAAAAGAGTTGGACACGATTGAGTGACTAAACAACAACAAAATGAACATTCCAGCTGCATTTATAGGAAAGTCATCTGGACAGACATGAATCCCAGAGTTCCCTGGGGTCACACGTGTGTGTTTGGTGGCCACGGTAGAAATCTTGGAGCTCTCTTTGCTGCAGTTGCGCGTTCTAAAAGGGTTTGTGATGAGCCTGTCTTGTTTGTATAATAGTTTCAAGCTTTATGCAAAAGATGAAGAATATGAGCAAGACCAGAGATGCCGAGGCCCGACCTTGAAGCTGAAGGCTGTGCAGGGGGTCAGACCAGCCTTCCCAGAGTTCACCGGCCTCCTGAGGAGGCAGGAGGCCTTTAGTCCTCCAGTGCGAAACTTCTCATCATCCATGGTCACCTCTGAAGCTGGGCACCTGGCTCCGTCTTCCTTCCCTATTGAAGGCACTGGGGCATGTTCCTTCTGGGGGTTCTGCTGGCACCAGGGCCAAGTCTATACACAGAAAAGCTGACTGACAGTCACTAGCAGGAGAAAAAAGTCATGTACGGGAGCCAGGCTCTCGGCTAAGACCTAAGACTGACACCTCCTCCCTGTAGCACTAAAGCCCTGGCGGAGGAGGTGGGGATAGAAGTCTGCCTCAGTCAGGACCCTGGTGTGCTCACGTGCGCTGTGCCCATGACGACAGGCCCAGAAAGAGGGCCGAGCACACGGCAGGCACTGGGCACAGGCAGATGCCGCTGCATGTGAGCACCTACGCTCCCTGGAGCCCCGACCCGACCCTGAACCCGGCACACCGGCTGAGTCATGAGATGTGTCATGGTGGCCGCTGCCCTGGCAGCTCCTGGAACCTCCATGGCTGATGGCCGTGCAGGGAGGACAGGGGACCCCATGGAGGTACAGGAGGATGTTGGGGATCACCTGGCTGGTGGGATAGGATGGGGACGCCCTGGGTTGAGCCCCCGCCTTGCAGCAGAAACCACCTGCGGGGGGTAGAGGCCGGGCCTGCCCAGGACCCTCCGGGCCCCACCAACCAGGTGCCGCCAGCCTCTGGCCCTCTGGCCTTGGTGCCCCCTGTCAGTCACGGGCTGTAACCAGCAATTACCAGGGGAAACCACAAATGGCTGCACGAAATTGTCCCAAATCCCCAAAGCAGGGAACGCACAAACCTCCCAGGGACGAGGGCATCTGGAGGCGCATCCGGCTCTCAGCGCCCGCTCAGACCCCTCCCGAGCCACCTCCGGGCGGCCCCACTTCCGCCCCCTCCTCATTTTGGCACCTCCAGGACTCTGGCTCTCCCGCAGGAAGCCCGCGGTCCCCGCAGACGTCGCAGCTTCCTTTGGAAGTTGCTGGCTGGAGCCTGAGGTTGGCGGCGAGGGGAGCAAGTCCTGCTAATTACAAGTGAGCAGCGATGACCGACCATCGGAAATGGAGCGATTACACGCTTGGGGCGGAGCGCTGCACAGGGCAACCTGAGTTATAGCCGTGGGGCGACTTCCCCGGGACTCGGCACCAGGGTCCCCTCCTGACAGCTGCTGGACACACAGCCCCCTTCCCGGCCGGGACTGTCTCCCTCACATTTGAGGTCCCCCAGGCTGAGAGGGACACCCTGATGAGCCCCAGGACATGGATGGGTGGTCTCTCACACCCCTCCCTGAAGTTGGGGGCCCATGGGCAGGTGGGGAACAAGGCAAAGCTTCCCAGCCCCCTCCCTCTCTGAGATCCCACATGAAGCAGCACATGGGGAGCAGTGGGGGTCCCAGTTCGGCCCTCTGGGCCACTGGGCAGGAGTGCCAGAGGGGAACCCCAGACAAGGCCTCAACTCCTGGAGCTTCTTTGTAGGAGGGAGGGGACAGGGCAGGAACAGCAGCCAGTGAGGGGCTCCAGCGCATCTGTGGGGTTGGAAGCCGGGGTGTTTATGTGCCAATTCCCGGGGCCTGTCCAGTGTCCAGAGGGCTCCTGGGCTGGCCAGCTGTGGCAGAAGCAGAGGGAAGCACCCCTGTGGGGCTGGCAGTGCCCCCTGTGGGTCCCTGGTGCAGGGCAGAGAGCATAGCTAGGGGACCATTCCTGAGCACTCAGGCATACAGTAGGTGCTTAATGAATGCAGGTAGTCTCCTGGGAGTGAAAAGCAAAGTGAATGAGGGAAGCTGCTCCCTCTCCCGCTCCCTGCCCGGCCCTAAGGGGTTAACAGCAGGCTGGCAGGCAAGTTCCCCCGTGCCAGCCCCTCCCCACCCCCATGCCCATTCATCCAGTCCACACAGGGCTCCGTTGTCCACCAAGGCCCACGCTGGGAGGCGGGGACTTCAGGCCACCGTCCGAGCACACGCGGGCTCGGCAGGACCACAGAAGAGGCCGCTGGCCTGCTCACTGAGCTCCTGGGGCTGCCGGCCGGTTTGAGGGGCCCCCAGGATGGGGCTCTGGATGGGCCCACCCACCCCTGCCTCTCACTGGCCTCTATCCGCAGTGGCAGCCAAGAACGTCGGCCCTGCCACTCCCCACTTGCGTGGCCCAGAGCCTCAGTGCCACACCGCCCCTGCACCTCCCAGGGAGTCTGGGAGAGTGAAGTGGCCGTGTGGGTGGCAAACGTCCTCCCCTGCTCACAATCCCTCCCAAAACCAGGGTCTCATCTGAAGCCAAGGTGCTGGACTCCTTGCAGCTGCCTGTGGCCAACTCTCCCCTCAAGGCTCCAGACTGGCCCCCTGGGCAGCCCAAGGATCACTTCCAAGCCTAGCAGCCTTGGCTCATCCATGCTGGTTTCAGGAACTTGCAGAGAGGGTGTCTGGTCGGAGTCAGAGGTCACTACACCCCAGGGAGCATCCACTTGGGGCCAGAGGCCCCGGTGATGTGTCTGTGCCGTGAAGCCAGCCCCACCCCAGGCCCAGAACCCTTTTGCAGGGTTCCCAGGGCCCTGGCCAGCAGCTCCCCCTCCTCAGCCAACCCGTCCCCCAAGGCTGGCACCATGTCCTCAGGCCCCCGCGGAGCCTGGATGGATGGATGCTGGGAGCTTGCAGGAGTCTCTCCCACCTGGCACCCCTGCACTTTCACAGCCACCTCCTTGTGCCCTTGAACTTCTGCCCAAACCTCCCTCGTCCAGCCTTTCTGTCCTCTCCCTGGTCTGAATCAGCTTGGACCAGCACACACATCTTCCCGCCCTGAGGCCACCCCCAACCCCGTCCAAAGGAGGGTGAGTAATTACGCTGCTGTGAACTGGAAACACTTCTCCACTGCAGCGACAGAACAAGCAGGTCCAGACTCCCACCCAGAGCCCACAGCTGCAGGCTGGGCCGCCTGCCTGGCGGCGGGGAGGGTGGACCATGTGGTCTGTCTGGGGCTCCCCTCCCCACCCACTCATTCAGTCACCCAAGGTCAGACACTGAGGGACGGGCCGAGAGAGGGACAGACAGACAAACACTGATAGACGATCGGATGGACTGATGGACAGACGGCTGGGTAGATGGACTGGTGGCCGGGTGAATGGGGGAACAGATGGATGTTTGGGTGAATGGACGGACAGACAAATGAACCAAATTAACAGGGCCTGGGAGGCAGTGGTCTGGCCAGGCTTTGGGGGGGTGGTGCAGAGCCTTCAGCTCCTTTCTCAGGGGTTCATGGTGACAGAAGCACCAGCTGGGGGCTGAGCCCAGCCCTCGCCTGAGTCCTGAGTCATCCTAACCTGCCTCTGAACTCGGCGAGGGGGTCCTACAGGTGAGCGCATCGAACGGGACCCCACAGCTTCCTGGGCTCTCTCTTTCAGAGGTCAGGCAGCAACCTCTGTCCTCCTGGGTGACGGGCACCCAGGACAGGAAGGCCCTGGGTGGATTCCAGTCCTTGTCACGTCCGGACCCCTCTGTGTGCCTGGCCAGGGGTTGCTGAATGGTAGCCCCAAATTTGTGTTTGCCAGAACCTGTGATGGGGCCATGTTTGGGAAAGGGGTCTCTGCAGATGCAATGAAGCTAAGGCTCCCTGGATGAGGTCATCCTGGATTGCCCTGGCCAGCCCCAAATCGAGCGCCAAGTCTTCAGAAGAGATGGAAGAGACACCCAGGGGAAGAGGCGGCTGCTTGCCGAGGAGCACCAAGGATCGCCAGCCTCCACCAGAGCACCTCCTCCCTCCACCCGGGGCAGGCTGCTCGTCCCCTGCCCCCTAAGCCTGGCCCCAGCCACGGAGGCTGGGCACCCAGTTCACCAGCTGCGCCCGGCGCCTGTCCTGGGTGTCTCCCCAAACCCTGAGCCCCAGGCAGCAGCTCCACCGGCCCCACACTACCCCCAGCCCTGGGGAGGGGGCCTGGAGGGAGACTGTGGGCCCAGCCCACCAGCTCCACCCACACCACTCCCCCTCCCCTCCCTCCTGCCTGGGGGGGCCAGGCGGCTGCTGCCCATCCCTGCACGCGTCACCCCACTCCACACCCCCATCGAGGGGAACTCAGCTCCCTCTGATGAAAACGCCTTGGGAGGGGTTCTCTTTCTCAGCAGGACCCTGAGTGAAGGGCAATCCTGCCAGGAAGCCTCATACTCCCCCCACGGCCCAGGGCCACAGGTTGCGACCGCCCCACCTCCACCTGAGGCCTCCTGAGGCCAAGGACACAGGCAAGCGCTCGCACCTGAGTCCTGCTGCGTCCTCAGGCATCTAGGTCATGGGAGTGCCCCCCCACCCGGCCCCCAACCCCCTCCTCCCAGACAGGCCCTGGTACAGGTCGACACGGGCCAGGCTGAGTGGCAAGGGGTCTTCTCAAGGGCTGTGAGCACGAGGGTCCAGGCTCACCCCGGAGCCCGGGGCTCGGGGCATGGTGCCTGTGGCAGGGCTCCCAGTGGAGGACCCCAGCCCAACCCCCAGGGTGCCCTCGGAGCTCTACAGGCCTCCCCGGCCTCCCCACCCTCTGAGGTCATTTTCCGCTCGGCCCACACCCGCTGGAAAGAGAGACCAGGACACCTCACTGCCAAGCCAGGGGGGCCGCCGGGGAGCAGCGGGAACCCGACCAGGCAGCAATTCAAACCGGGAGGCGCAGCCCGCCAGGGGAGGGGCTGTTGGGGCTGGCGGGTGCCCCGCAAGGACAGCGGCCTCCCCTGGCCCTGCCACGGGGCGCCGCCGCCCCCCCGGCCCCACCCTCACCCCGTGGCACAGACTCACAGGCTCACTGTGCCCACGGAGCACGGCCTCACTCACACCCAGTGGCCCAGATCTGGGCTGGTCTGGGAGCCCCGCCAGCAGGGGGTGGGCGGGTCAGCCACTCAGTCCTGGGGCCACTGGAGCAAAGGACTGTAAGGCTGGATGGCCTGAAACAACAACACTAATCTCTCGAAGTCTGCAGCCCGATGTCCAAAATCGAGGTGTCGCAGGGCCGGGCTCACCCAAGACTCCAGGGACGGCCCTTCCTGCTTCGTCCAGCCTCTGGGCGGCCGGCGTCCCCAGGCTTGTGGCCACGTCCTTCCAGCCTCTGCCTCGTGGTCACATGGCCACCCTCTTCCCCGGTGTCTATCGGCTCTCCCTTTTTTCGCAAGGACATCAGCCACCTTCCCCCAACCACGCCAGTCCGACCTCAACATAACCTGCTTCGACTGCAAAGACCCAATTTCCCAAGCAAAGTCACTCTCTGAAGTTCTGGGTGGATTTTGAGGGGCCTGTGCAGCGTCCCAGGATGTGAGCAGAGCCCCTGAGTCAGGAAGCTGCCTCTGACAAACATGGGGCAGCTTACAGAGCCCAGGCCACACGGTACAGGGCAGGTAGCACCCGGTCCTGAAGCCCAAACGCAGCTGAGTGTCAGGAGCCGCTGGAGGCCGGGGCAGACCCGCTGGAGGCCGGGAGCCACTTCTGGGTGCTCAGCTCAGGCACGTTCTCACTGGTGCCACCATCACTGCCGCCTGTCTCAGAACGTCCTCTGTCCTCATCTTCCCCAACTGAGATGCCATCACTGGCTACATCCAAAATACCATCACTACCGTGTGTAATTAATACTAAAATTATTGATGAGATGGCTTACATTTTCCTCATTTATTTTTCTAAAGATTTTTTGACGTGGACCACCTTCAAAGTCTTTATTTGAACATTGCTTCTGGTTTATGTTTTGTTTCCTTGGCCAGGAGGCATGTGGGATCTTACTTCTCCGACCAGGGATCGAACCTGCACCCCCTGCAATGGAAGCCAGGGTCTTGACCACTGTGCCCCCAGGGAGGTCCCACAGATGTTCAAACCAGTTTTACTGAGATATATCTCACATACCATACAGTTCACCCACTGAAAGTCTGCACTTAGATGGCTTTTAATATATTCAGAGTGATGTAACCATCTCAATTTTATTTTTTACTTTTTAAATACTTTGTTTGGCTGTGCTGGATCTTAGTTGCGACCCACAGGACCTTACTCACCAGGGATCGTACCCAGCCGCCTGCCCTGCACTGCGGTCCGTAGAGTCTCAGCCATTGGAGCACCAGGGAAGGCCCTCCACAGTCAGCTTTGGAACATTTTCATCCCCACAAAGAGCAGCCTCCCCCAGCACCCGCTCCCCTCCCAGTGCCGGCACCACTGAGCCACGCTCTCCCCCCATGGACATACCTGTTGTCGATGCTTCCTGTACGTGAACCGCACAGTCTTCCGCATCCAGCTTCTCTCACTGAACATCGCATCTTTGAGGTTCACCATGGGGTAGCCTGTGTAAGCGCTTCATTCCCTCTTCTGGCTGTGTAATGTCTCATCACGTGGGCTGCCACATTACATTCTTGCTCTCGGTCTTGCAAACCTGGCCAGCATGTCACACAGATGGTTCATCTTGACACGGACAGGCCACATTGCGGGGCAGCAGCCTAGTGGCCCCTTCAAGCCCTGACTGTCCAACGGCTGACCATGCTGTGCCTTAGACTGCACCAAGACGAGGCGAAGTCAACAGCTCTGATGTTTCAGAAAGGAGACTGTCCTCGAAGATGTTTTCCGACTGGCTCCTTGCCTTTGGTCTTCTAACGCGACAGTTTGCGTCTCTGGGGGCAGGTGGGCGGGAAGCCTGCCGTGTCCTTTCAGGTCAGGGGTCCTGATCACATTGTCACGCTGCTCGAGAGGGGCTGGGGCATGGGACAGCGCGCCTGGACCAGAGGCCACCGCCCCGCTCCTGAGAGACGCAGGCACTGCCCACACCTCTCCTCTGAGGGTACCCCCTGGGCCTCGGCCGTGTCCATGGGGACATCAGCCTCAATGCCCCAGAGACAGTGGCTTCTCAGGGGTGCCTGGCGTCCCAGTCGGTGAGCTGATCCCAGGTGAGCCCTGGCCCACAGGGTCCCTTTACCTGCTAGACGCCAGCATGTCCACCCACTCCCTGCCTGCAGGCAAGGCCACTAGAGCGTCCGCATTTGGCTGTGACCCTGGGGTGGGCACACAGACCCTTTTGCCCCCGGTCCCCCGCCATGCCAGCACTCGTCTCCAGAGTCTGGATCCCATGCTGGCCCTGGGGCTGGGTGCTGGCGCCCCTTTTACAGACAGGGAAACTGAGGCTTGGGGTCAGGTCAGGGTCACCCCTGCTTGGTGGGGCTGCACTGACTCAAACCCAGGGTGTTTGGCTCCTGTCTCCTCTGCCTCCTGATTAACACTCATCGTGACCACTCCTCACATGAGGGGTCTCCTCAGCAAGGCCAGGGGTCGGTGCGGCCACTTCACATCTGAGGACTGAGGCTCTGAGAGACCCCGGGGACCACCTGGGAGAAGGGTCCCCACCAGCTCCCTGCTCAGTGGATGGACAGCCCGTGCTGTGGGGTGGGGCACGTCCCACAAGGAGGAAACCGAGGCCTGGTGAGAGCCCTGCAGTGCCCGGCAGGCTGGTCTCCCCTGGCGTTAGCCTGAGCCGCCCCTCAGGGTAGCTCCGCAGCTCCTCGAGGAGGCCTGATGTCTGCAACCAGTCCCTGACTTGGCCAGTCATTGCACAGGGTCAGCGGCCTCCGGCCCCAGCCAGCGTCTCAGGGCTGAGGGACAAGGATGGTCTTATCTGAGGCCTCTGCCCAACCCAGATGCCCTGGGGTGGGCCTCTGGGCTCCCAGCTGCACCACGCTCCCTCCAAGAAGCAGAAGCCTGGGTCCCTGGCCCAGGACGTCCTGACAGAGGGCCCTCACGCACCAGGAGGGGCTGCCTGCCCACCAGCTCTGCGTCCCCACCCCCAGCCCCACAGAACTGGGAGCTGGGCACCCATGAGTCACCCTATGGAATTCCACCGCACATCCAGCAGGGTGGGGCCTCTGGGCCCCGTTGCTCTTGTTAGAAGCAGAAGGAACGTCCTATAGAGGTGCCCCGGCTGCTTGCCAAGTGGACTCCAGGGTGTTTTCCAGGCAGATCAGGAAGTGAAATCGCTCCTCATGCAGCCCTCTGGGGCTGGGGCAGGGGAGGCATGGCTGGCCCCCAGGCAGGGAAGGAGAGCCACCCACCGACTCACCTTTACCGGGCCCGCTGGCTGCATCCCCTGGACCCTACTCCCAGCATCCTGCTGCTAGGAGCCATGTGCTGGGCAGTCAGGGAGCCCGCCACGCTGCGCCTGGGCGGGAGGGACAAAGGACACCTTCCAGGGTGAGGCCCATCCCTGCAGAGCTGAACCCAGGCTGGAGCAAGGGTGGGGCGGGTGGGGGGGTCATAGGTCAGACCCTGAAGGAGGTGCAAAGACCCCAGTTCTGGGGGCAGGAAACTGACCAACGAGCTCAGGCTGAGCTGAAGAACCACGGAGGGATCTGACCCCCTGACCAGACCTGGAGGGCTGGACGGGGTGCAACACAACGCCCACTGCCCATCCCCCAAGGCGGCCTTGGCCACCAGAACCCCCTGAGCACCCTGCATTCCAGCCAGGAAAACCCCGCTTCCCTCTCTCTGCTGGGGTTTGCCCAGAAGCAGAAGTGTGTTCAGGTCACCTGGGAGCCTGGTGAGGGTCACGGCGGGGTGAGGGTCACGGCAGGGTGAGGGACACAGCCTTCCACACCACGCCCCTGACAGGCCCCTGGGCACAGAATCCACTGCTGGAAGTTCAGGGAACCCCTAACACCACGGCTCAAAGTGAAACCCGGGGGTCTCGATGGCTGAGCCGATTCCTTCTGGGTGGAGGGGACACGGGTCAAGGATCAGGGTTTCCATGTCTCTGAACCTGCGTTGGCCTGGCTGCAAACCCTGGCTAACTGGGTCCCTCTCCCAACTTAGGGGCAGTGTCTGCTGGGTCTGTCCTCCGCCCCTCTGGCGCCAGACCTGCCTGCTGGGGAGGGGCTGCGGCCAATTAATCTATCAGTTCCTGGTGTACCCTGGCTCCAAGCCCCGGAAAGGCCAGTAGCTGCTCACGTGGAGCCCGCGGGTGGGCTGATAACCCAGCCCCTCCTGGGACGACCCCGCCAGCGGGCTGGAGCCGGGGCCAGAGTTCAAACTCATTAGCACACGCAGAGCTCAAGGCGGGGCCCAAGGATGCCCTCCAGCCCTGACCTCCCGGGTCTCTTTGGGGAAGGATCCCGGCCCTCCTCCCCCCTGCAGCCCTCCTCCGAACTCCCTGGTACACAGGGGGTTCTGGTGGCCAAGGCCGCCTTGGAGGATGGGCAGCGGGCATTGTGTTGCACCCCGTCCAGCCCTCCAGGTCTGGTCAGGGGGCTCAGATCCCTCCGTGGTTCTTCAGCTCAGCCTGAGCTCGTTGGTCAGGTTCCTGCCCCCAGAAGTGGGGTCTTTGCACCTCCCTCGGGGTCTGACCTACAACCCCCACCCCCGCCCCGCCCCACCCTTGCCACCAGGCCCTGGGCCGCAGTCACCCTGAGTATGAGCCCCACTAGCTGGTGCGGCCTAGGGGTGAGGCCAGAATGCAGACCAGGGCTGCCCCGGGTCCGCCACGGCTCACCCCCCAGCCTCCACCCCCGCACCTGGAAGGCCCCCCAGAGACGGTGCCCTCAGACCCAAGGTGGCGGGAGATGTCTGCACACAGACCACCCCCCAGCTGCTGGCCCGCCACACGGCAGCACACACACTCCACACGCATGTGCACGCCCTGCTCCAAGCACAGGGTGGAGAGGAGCTGCAGAGACCCTCAGGCCAACATCCTGCATCCGCCTCTCGAGTCCTGGTGCAGAGGCTGTTTTTCTGGCCAGGCCGGGGCGGGGGTGGGGGCCTGGCGGGGGAGGGAGGTGGTGTGCTGCCCCCGACCCAGTGAGGAGCCTAGGGGACAGAGAAACTGTCAGAGCACTGCCCTGGGAGGTGAGTCTGTACCTTCAGAGATCTCTAACTCAGGGTGGGATGCCCTCGCAGGTTGGCCACGAGGCTGCCTGGGGCTCTCACACACCCCGGCCTCAGACCTGTCCATTTGCATGGCAGGGCAGGTGTCGGCCACACCCCGGGGAGGGCTGGTGCCCCCACAGACTTCCAGGGCAGGGGAATCACGGCCACACCCCCGGAGGCTGCCCCAAGGGCTGGTCCAGGACAGCTGCTGGCATCCCTCAGGCCGTGTCCAACAGGGGGGCCGGCCCCGCCCTCCCACACCTGGACTCCAGTGACCTGATTACCGAGCTCACACATCCTCCGGGGGCGGGCCACTGGGCTCCACTGTCTCAGCCAAACCCTGGTACCTCCAGACTGCAGTGAGACAACCGTGAGCATCTCAGGGTCCCCACCAAGAGTGGCAGGGTCCCCACAATTCCTGAAGATGCAGGAAGAGAGAAGGCTGTCCAGGAGGACCCCAGCCTCTCCTGCACCTTCCGCCTGGGACTCAGATGGCTCTGCCGTCCATCCACGTGGGTGCAGACGGCCTTGGCTGGCGGGCTAGGGAGTGGTGAGCCTGTGGGCCCAGCCGTAGGCACGCTGGGGGCCGAGACGCCAGCCCGGCCGGCCGTTGCCCTGTCTGCCGCCGGCCCATGGCGCGGCGCGCTGAGGCTCAGCTGCCTTCTGAGAGCGGGGTCCCCTGCTTGCTGGTTTGTGGCCGCCTTAATCCCGCACTAATTAGATTTCTGCGTTGGTGGTGAAAGGGCCCCGTGCGTGCCAGCCCCCGGGTAGCCCAGCCCTCGGCTTGTTTTGCACAGAATTTTAATTGTTTCCAAATTAATCCTCGGACTCAGTGAGCTCAGCGCAGATAAGCCATCGCAGGGAGGGGAGCGGCCGCCTTCCCAGCTCCCGGCTGGGGCTGGCCGCCTCCAGCGGGGTGGCGAGGGGAGGCCGAGCCTCGGACATGACGCGATCGCCCAGAAATGTCCAGGCCTTCTCTCGCCTCCGCGTCCGAGGACACGGCTGGGCTGCCCGGCCCGGGGACTTTTCCTTCTGTTTGCTCTTGGCTCAGCTCCTCTCCTAATCCTATTTTCGCCAGTTTCTATCCAATTTAATACAGCTTCTGTAAGTCAAAATTAATTACCCTGTGTGCTTCCAGCCCTCCATCTCCGCTTGCTGTTCCGGGGCTAGGCTCAGAAACGAGGGGCTTGGAGGGCAGGCAGGTGCGGCAGAGGAAGACAGCCCCACACCTGGAGGACACTTTGGGGCCCCACTTCTGCCCCAGGGAGCCCCGCCAAGCTGAAGGGGCCAGGTCCCAACGCCGCAGCGAGAAGGACCAGCCTCTCCCTCCAGGAAGCCTTCCCTGACCACCTCGGCCTCCCTCAGCTCCGCTGACAGCCACGTGTGCCAACACCGAGCCTATGCTCCCCACTACCCTCAGGGAAGGACCCATGAGGGATTCACCTTACAAAATGTGTCCATTACAGTCGGATAAAAAAAGGAATAAAGATACCAAAAGCGTAGATGACAAAAGAAAAAAAATAGATAAATGACTTCGGCAAACTAACAGCTAGCACGCTGAGAGATCCCTGGGGGCGTAAGAATCCACTTGCCAATGCAGGGGGCCTGGGTTCAATTCCTGGTCCAGGAGGGTTCACGTGCCACGGAGCAGGTAAATCCATGCGCCACAACTGCTGCGCCTGCGCGCTGCAACTACGGAAGCCCTGAGCTCCGCAACAGGAGAAGCCCGTGCGCAACAACCAAGAGCGGTCCTCACTCACCACAACTAGAGAAAGCCTGGGTGCGTAGCAGTGCAGACCCAGCACCACCAAAAAAAAACCACAACTTGTGCTGCAAAGGCACCCCCAGGAGAAGGAGAAGGCGACCTGCAGGTCAGGAGACGTTTGCAAATCAGGTTTCTGATAAAGGAATGGTAAAGGGGTCTAGATTACACAGAGAACTCAAACAACGCAACAACAGGAAGACAAACCGCCTACTTTAAAAAACGGGTAAAGGATTTGAACAGACATTTCTCTAAAAGGAGACACACAAGTGGCCAGTGAGCACGTGAAAAGATTCTCAACATCATCACTCATTCAGAAAATGCAAACTAAAACCATAATAAGATACCACCTCGCACGCACTAGGAAGGCCAGGATCAAGAAACAAAACAAACCAACCCCAGAAAATGACGCGTGTTGGGGAGGATGTGGTTCGCGGAAGCCTGTGCCCTGCTGGTGGGGACGGGAACGGCGCGGCCCCGGGGGAGACAGTCACTGTGCCTCCTCCAGAGGACAGACGCAGAGCTGCCACGAGACCCATGATTCCAGGTGGGCACCCAATATAATGGGAAACGTCCACACAAGAACTTCTGCACACGTGTTCATGGTGTGATCCACACCAGCCCAAAGTGGTAAAACCACCCAAACGTCCAACGGAGGAGTGGATGACCCTAAAGTGGCCCATCCACACAGTGAGTCTGATTCAGCCACGGAAGGAAGCGCTGATACATGCTACACACGGGTGAACCTCGGAAACATCGCACTCAGTGACATAAGCCAGACACAGAGAGACACATACTGTGCGGCTGCCCCCCCATGAAGTGTGCTGAGACAGAACGTGGACTAGTGGTTGTCTAGGGAGAGGGGCTGAGGGAGTGCTGGCCGAGGGGTGGGGGCTCTCCTTCAGCGAATAATGAATCGTTTCAAAACTGGCTGTGATCCTGGCTGCCTGACTCTAGCATCTGTCACAAGGATCAAGAACCACTGAGTCTTACACTTTAAACTGGCAAATCTTATGTAGATGAAGTACGACGTGTGCGTGCTGCGTCGCTTCAATCGTGTCCAACTCTGCGACCCCATGGACTGTAGTCCACCAGGCTTCTCTGTCCATGGGATACTCCGGGCAAGAATACTAGAGTGGGTTGCCATGCCCTCCTCCAAGGAAATCTTCCCAATCCGGGGATCAAACCCGCATCTCTTACATCTTCTGCATTGGCAGGTGGGTTCTTGACCACTGCACCACTTAGAAGCCCACAGGTGAAGTATAATAACAGAAATCATTAATAAGAAATGAATAATGAGTGGAGAGAGGAAGAGGAAATATCGAAAGAAACCAACACGTTGAGGGAGTGCCCAGAGCCCCCAAGGCAGGTTGAGCTGGGTCACACCCTCTGCTTGGCGCTTCCTGGTGGGCAGGGCAAAGACAGAAACATGCTCACAATGATGCCCTTTGCTTCTAGGCACTTCTCTTGTGTCTGTCAAGTTTGACCCCAGCAGAGTGGGCAGGAGGCTGGCTTCACAGCGGAGAACCCCGAGGTATATCCAAGGTCACGAGCTGGCCAGCAGCAGAGCCCAGGCAGGCACTTCGCACAGTCTGCAGCCACCCCACCTGCCCGCTTGTGTCCATGGAGGTGTGCGTGGTCACCACCAGCAAGAGGTGCCACACAGGGCCTTTCCAAAGGGGGTTCTGTAACCTGTTCTTGAGGGCGGGGAGGGAGGGGTCCACCCCCGACAGGGTGACCCACGGGACTAGCCCGGTGTCCTTTGCACAGAGGGCAGCGGTGGGGGCAGCCCCAGGGAGCACCTCCAGGGCTCATTACAGATGGCTGCTGGCCAGAGAGGCTGCCTCCGGTCACCACCGTGACTAAAGCCTAAAGAATGCTTGAAGCCTTGAGGCTTTTACGAAAGGACCATTCCCAAGGGTGTTTGGGAGCGTCTTGGTCCCTGGGTGGGGAGACCCTGGCTCCTGAGGTCATCGGCCGGGTCCCCTCGGATGTGTACACAGAAGCAGGCACCCCATGGATCTGAGCAACCCTACAGACGTGGCTGTCTCTCCGAGGCCCCGGGCCCTGGGGGTTTCTGGGCTTGTGGTCTCAGTGGTGTCTTCCTCTTCACCACTTTTCCCTAGCAGAGGGGGGAGCGGGCGCCAGGAGGCCACAGTTCCCACGGCCAGCGGCCCCTCAGAGGCCTCCCCAGAAGCCCTGGCTGGGCCCCCCCAGAGGGGGAGGCTGGGGTCCCCACAGTCTGCACTTCTCCCGCTCTCTCTCCTGGGGCCCTCAGCACAGGGCTCTGCCCCATCTGCAAATGCCCGGCGTTGTGGTCCCGCAAGCAACAAGCTGACCTCAGGTCTCCAGCAGCGCCCGGCTCAGGGGCCAGGGCCCCGCAAACCCCAAGGCCCTTTGCCAAAGGGAGCCACGTTGCTGCCTGCACCCTGCTCCCCTCTACAGGACTGCGGCAGGAGGGAGCGCCCAGGCCTGCAGCAACCCCGCCTGGAGTTTAGATGAGTGGTCAGGCCTGACCTCTGATGACTGAGCTCTGATGGGGCCCCCGGGGTGGACGGGAGGGCAGGAAGCTCCCCGGGCTGCGGCAGGGTCTATCCTGGGTCCTGTCCAGTTGCTGGCGGATCCCAGGTGCCAGGCCATAAGTCCCAGTCTCCCTGCATGCACTGTGTCTACAACCTTCCCCAAGGATTCCAATCCCCTGGGTTAGGGTCCGCCTCACTCAGGCATAGCCACCACTTAGCTTCACTATTAATGCAATGACTGTGTTTCCAAATGAGGCCCACCTGGAGGTCCTGCGGGTCAATGCTTCAGCACAGGGATTCAGGGACACAGTTCAGCCCTTAACACTCCTGCCAGAATTCCACCATCAACATGACTTGCATCTGAGGAGTGGCGCTGGCCACCACCACTGCCGGCCTGGGTGCAGACTCTGGGCATGAGTGCAGCTCTCCCGGGCTTGGCGCGGGGAGCGAGGGGGGCGGTTGGGCCGTGGTTCCTAGGGGTGCAAAGTCCCCATGGGCTGCACTGGGACCAGAGAGCATCTGGGTGGGCCAGTGTCATCTCAGGGGTCTTCAGACATAGAAGAGGGGGCCAGGGAGCCGCAATGCCATGAGTAGGACCCAACCGGCCATTTCTAGCTATGAATGTAGAGGAGGGGCCACAAGCCAGGGACGGAGCGTCTGCAGACGCTGGAGAAGGCAGGGCACGTGTTCTGCCCTGAGCCTCTGTGGAGCCCGGCCTGTAGATACTCCGATTTCAGCCCCTGAGGCCCAGGTGGGGCTTGCAACCGCCAGCCTGGGAGAGAATGAGCTTCTGTCCTAAGGCGCTGAGTGTGGTGGTTTGTTAACCAGCGCACCCCTGCCCACTGGGGCCCCAGGATCCCACAACCAGGCCCAGAGCCCTGAGCCGCCACACAGATACAGCAAACCAGGCACACAGCGTTCTGACTGAGTGCCGGCCTAGCGCCATGGACGGTTCCGCAGAAGGATGGCCACACACCTGACACCATGAAAGGCCAGACCCCATGAGCGCCATCTCAGTAAGGACCGCTCACCTTGCTGGGTGACAGGGGCTCTGAACGTACCTGTCCTCATGGCTAGGGCCTGGGGCCGCTTTAGGGGCCCTGGAGCTCATGGGGGCCCATGGGATCCCGACAGGGCTATGCACCCTCCTGTACCACCCCAGGCCCTGGAGGCCTCTGTCCTCTGCCAACCCTGGCCCGAGAGCCAGCCATCCCAGCTGCTCCGAGCAGATGCGGCCACAGAGGGTGGGCCCAGACCCAACACACATGGCCCCGAGCTCTGACTGTGAGCAGCACCCCAGGGCAGCGGCCACCAGCAGGCAAGGGTACTGTCTCCATCACTGAGACTGGTGGGGTCAAGCTGCCCCAAACTCTAAGCTTGGGCAGCGTGCACTGCGCTCCAGGCCAGCCCCCTGCTCAGACAGGGAGACTGAGGCTCACAGGGGCCACCAGCTCAGAGGTCCACCCCTGAATCCCCACCCCCAGGGACAACTCAACCATCCCCCCTGGGGACAGACTCAGGGAGTGGCCGTGAGGTGGGTAGACACCCAGAGTGTTCAGGCTGCTACTGCGTGGGGCTTCTGGACCTCGGCCCCCACCTCCCAGGATCTGGAAACAGCTGCTCGAGAACTATCAGGCCTGGAGGAGCCCCAGGCCCCTGGCCCGTCTCCAGGAAGCGCAGCTTGGGTGGGTCTCCAGGGCCCACCCCTTATCAAGTGAGCATGGTTCTCCCAGGGACCCCTCCAGCCAGCCACTGCCCATTCCCACAGACCTCACCTGTCCTACTCACTGCCCCATCCTCCTGGCTAAGGCGCCCAGGGCCTTACGCTGCTCAGAAACAGAGCTCCACCCAGACCCAGAGCCCACCCCCCAGCCCAGCTCCTCAGAGCCCAGCACACAGTAGGGCCCCATCAACACCTGTCACATGCAGGCAGAGGGAGGGTCTCCTGGCCGCTGGGACTGAGCAGAACTGGACTGCTCCCCTGGGCCCCACCAGCCTGTGCTCCCCACCCTCGGCCAGCTCCTTCTGGAGCCGCTGGAGGTCAGAACAGCCCAGGAGAAGCCATTAGGGGTCCGGATGCCCAGTGGGTCTGGGGTAGGCAGGACATTCGAGTAGGAAGACTCTGGCACCTGCTTCACAGGCAGAGGAGGGTGCCAAGGGAATCATGTTGTACCTGCTAACTGCATGGGTCCCTGTGTGTGTGCACACGCGTGTGTGCACAAGAGCAAGGCACTGTGTGTACACGTGTGTTCACACATAGGCAGGCGAGCTCAGCACTGTGTGCACACATGTGCGTACATGTGTGTGCGTCTAACTTGGGAGTGCTCCGGAGAGCTTTGGGCGCCATGGAGGACCCAGCCCAGCCCCAGGATCCCTGTAGGCCATGGCCACATGTCCTCCGTGGACACTGCTGGTACCTGGCCCTGGGCCTGGGGTGGGCTGGGCGGGGCCCTGGGCCCTCAGCCCCTCAGCCGTCCCCCTGCCTGCTCTGTGGCCGTGGGAGGGCCTGTGGGAGGGGGGTGGGCAATGGCGCAAACAAAGCCAGGGAGGTGGGAGCCAGCTCGGCCTGTCCCAGGACCGGGCAACATCAGGGGGATGCGCCTGTGTCCCAGGACCCCGGGAGGCCCCTTGCAGCGCTCTGTGGCGATCCCAGGCTGCCTTCCCAGAGTGTGGATTCCGGAGCAGCTGTCCAGCTATCAAATCACCTTGGGAAACACAGGCGGAGGCTGCCAGGCTGTGCGGGTAATCCACGCCTTCCCGGGGACATGGTGGCCACCGGGGAGCCCTGAAGACTGATTTTCCACTCGATTTAACCAGCCCTCATCCCTCCCAGTGTGGCCCCCACCGTGCTCAGGCAGAGCTGCACTGGGCCGCCCCAAACTCAGCCCCGCCTGCCTGTGGGGGCTCCTGGGTGTCAGCAAGCTACCCTCACCCCAAACGGGCCCCACGCTGAGCAATCAGGGGCCTCAGTGAGAACCCGACTGGCCAGCAGGTCTGTGCTTCTTCCAGTGTGTGTGGGCCAGAAAGAGAACTCCACCAGCGTCATGAACCACCTCTGGAAGCCTCTTTTCTAACAGGCTTGAACTCAAGTGGATCATCTTGAAGATAAGCAGGTCCCAGGCCGCCACGGGTCCAGCAAGGCGAACAGCACTGACAACATCCCCCTTGAGTGCGGTCACATCCAAACAGGTGTCAGGCGGGCAGATCAGGTTCACTGGCGTCTTTCAGCACCTACAACACTCCCAGCTCTGTGCCATCCCATGAGCAGCTTCAGGCAGAGAAGCATGTCATCCCTGAGGCCAGAGGCTGGGGTCCCCTCTGAGGTTGGGCCAGGGGCAGGGGCCGGATAAGCCCCCAGGCTTCCTGACCTGGGTTGGGGGGCGAGTGAGGTCACAGCCCAAGGGGGAGGGAGCTGAGCCCCTGACCTCATGGATGCCCAGCCGGTCAAGCACAGAGATGGCTTCTTAGGCTCCCACAGAGCCCGCGGGGGCCACGTGCCTGCTCACCCCTCCTCAGCCCCAGGGCCATGGGAGTCAGGACAGAGTTAACCCCCCAGGAGCCTACCCTGCTGTGTGGTGCGGGGCAGGGAGCCGGCGACAGACAGAGAGACAGACTGAAGGGATGCGGCCACTAGCCAGGAGCACCACAGACGTCCCAAGACCAGGCAGCTGCAGGAAACCTGAGCAGACGTGGGCCAGGAACCCAGGATCACAGATAGGCTTAAAATGGGAACATACTCTATTGCACTCTGGACACCAGCTCGGAAATCGACAGGTCAGCAGGGTTGAGTTCTTCCTGAGGCTCTAGTGGAGGGTCCTCCTGGCTCGTCCGGCCCTGGTGGCCCCTGGTGGCCACATGGCCCCGGCCTCTGCCCCGTCCTGACACAGCTGTCCTCCCCCGTGTCTTCACAGCGTCTCCCGTGGCAGGTGAGCCCGGGCGGTGCCCTGTCCTGCACAGACGGAGCCCACTGCCCATGGCTCTCAGCTGCTTGCTTGCCAGCACTCCTGGGGTCACAGTCCTCCTGGAATCCCCGTCCTCCTGGAATCCTCGTCTCCAGAACCCAGGCTGGGATATGCTGGGCTCAGACCAGCTCCCTCGACGCCTGGAGACCAATGAGGGGAGACGCTGGCTGGGAGACACACTCAGAGCTCAGTAGCCACACATTTCTGATCCTTCTCCCATGGAGGGGAGGGTTTCCTGCCCGCCGACAGGCCATGTGGATGCATCGCCGCTACCCCGGAGCAGAAGCAGCCGGGGAACCCACCGCGCTGCGCGCTCACCCATCATGCTTGTGAGCACACCTGCGCTGTGGCGCTGTCTGGCTTCCGCATCTGGCGCAGGCGTGTCCCAGGGGCTGCCCTGCTGGTTAACAGCCTTGTTTTAAACTCAGGGTTAATACCACAGTCCAGCACCCGGCACCTCAAACTGACAACAGGAAGTCCTTCAAGGTCCCTCCACGCCCGGCCTTTCTCATGGCCTCACACTCAAGACGCCAGATGCCCCTGCCCGCCCCACCCCAGGGAGGCCGAGGTGGGTGGACATGCTGGATCTGGATGCAGGATGGGGCACTGGTCGCCTGGAGACACAGCCTCGGATGGGCCGTGCTGGCTGACAGCCGTGCCTGAAGCTGTTGCTGCTGCAGCCTCATCAGGTCTGGAGCAAGCCAGTTGGGTGCCCCGCAGCCAGGCCAGAGCCCCACCTGGGCAGACCCTATGTTCCTCCCTCCGGAAGGACCAGGAGACCCGCCTGGTGGGCGTTGTGCCCACCTGTCCTTGTGCAGGCGCCCCAGGCCGGGGGCATGTGATCTGCAGGTATGCGGAGGACGGGGCTCTGACCACCACAGCGTTCCTGGGCTTCGCGTCTCCCTCTGCCAGCATCAGGGTGTCCTCTCGTTCCCACAGAGCCCCTTCCACAGCCCCTGTCTGGACACCTGCTGGGCGTCCAGCCGCAGATCGAGCGTGCACACTCACTCCAGGACGCCTCGTGCCCTCCACTGCCTCCTCTTCTCAACAGGACCCGAGACCACCCCGCCCTCATCCCCGGGGAGGAGGCTCTGCCCTCAACTTCCTCTCCTTTTATTAAAAGCACAAGCCAGGGAATTCCCCAGGGGTCCAGCGGCTAGAGGACTCTGCATTTTCACTGCTGAGGGCACAGGTTCAATTCCTGGTGAGGGAACTGAGATCCCACAGGCTGCACAGTGCGGCCAAAAAATAAATAAATAAATCAGGCCAGACCACCTGCAGAACAGGCTCTGGGTTTGCCATCTGCCTGGTCCATCGGGAACCCCCAGTACCCCCAGGAGGCAGCTCCAACCTCACCTGGGGGTCCCTCCTGCCCACAGGCCCCAGTGCCCCCAAGAGCAGCCCCTGGCCTGGCCTGAAGGATGGTCTGTGAGCAATGAGGTCCTGCCTCCCTTGGGCAGGCTGACGGGGGTTGCGGGGGGTGAGGGTAGGACACCGGCCAGGATGCCCCGGTCACGGGTGGACCCAGGAGCCTGGGGGACAGGGCCTGAGAGACCAGGATGAAGACCCCTGCCTAGAGTCTGCAGGCCCAGGTGGAGGGCACAGGAGACCCTGGGGGCTTGGGGACCCGCAGAGCCTCATGGGTCCTAGGAGCCCCACCACGGCCCCAGGGAAGCAGGCAGTTGGGCCAGGTTCCCTCACTGAGGGCCTGGCAGAGCCCGCAGGGGTGGGAGGAGGGCATGGAGCCTCCCGAGGAGGACTGGGGACAGCCAGCTGCCCCCTGCGGGCTGCACCTGGGCCAGAAGGGTGTCCCCGCCAGGCTCTGGTCACCTGGCCTGGCAGAGCTGCCCGAGGCTCCGGGCACGTCCGTCCTACTGGGCATCCATGCTCTCCTCCCTATGCTGGATGCCGCTGGAGCTATTTCAGGCGCCTGGTGAAGACATGAGCCGTCTGGCCAGACAGAGCCATGCCCCCGCCCACAGGGCCCTCCCTGCAGGGGCGTCCTGGCCCTGCGTGCTGTGGTGACTCACGCCCGCCATTGGCCCACTGGCCGGCTCAGTGCAGGGCGGCCCCCAGGGGCTGCTCGCCCAGGCCCACAGCAGGGAGTCCCTGGTGTTGAGGACCACCGGGCAGGGGCCACCAGGCTGCTCCTCCCGGGGTCCTGGGCCCAGCCTTATGCCCCCGGGTACCAACGCACATCCCCACCAGATAAAAGAAGTCATACGTGCAGCGACGTTCTTCATGCTCCCTCGGGGTCCACGCCCCCCACCACGCAGCACACCATCTTGCTCTGGGCCAGCTCTCAGACTGCCCCCCAATGCTGGGGGATTGAGTGAAGGGCCCACCGCCAAGGTCCCAGAGGCCAGGACAGCCATGGTGACAGCGTCCCCTTGGACGGGGTGGGACTGACCGGCTCCAGGGCTGTGGCCACGGAGGGAGGGTCAGATGCTGAGACTGGTCCCCAACTGGCCGTCACGCCCCAGGGGACAAGACCGCAGACTGCCAAGGTCCTATGCCCCTTGGGGCCGGCATGAGTTCTCATTGGTGGTCCCGGGACCCCAGCCCTCACGGGCACCCGGCTGGGAGGTGGGTGCGAGGGAAGGGCTCTGGGGCTGAATCTGAGATGCCACCCTGCGGGTCAGGCCCTTCCCAACACACGCGCCTGCTCCCCTCAGAGCAACCCTGAACCCAAGCCAGCCAGAAGCCCCAAGCTGGGTGCTGTGGGCACCAGCACCTCCGATCCCAATGAGGGGTTCTGCCCACAGGGCAGAGCAAAACTCAGAACCCGCACCCACCTCCATCACCTCCCCTTCCTCCCCACCCCGTTTTCCGAGACTTCAGATATGCACAGAAGCCAGAAAAGGAAATTTCTTCTGCCCAATTCAAGCTGCAGTTCCCGTCCCACTCCTGATGTACCAGTTACTGGAAAGCAATTCCACAAACGCCTCTCTGTAAAGGACGTGTTTTTGGCCAGTTTATACAGCTACCCTTGTTCACCCAAAAATCTGGAAGCTGCCTTCCACGAGCTGGACCCTCCCCCTCGGACACTCAGGGAGGTGTTTCTGCGTGAAATATGGGCCTGCTCTGAGGCAGAAGACGAACGGGCGCAGTAAATTCTGGGGTGGAATTTGTTTAACCTATCAACCCCCCCCCCCCGACCCGCTGGCAGTAAGTACGACTCTGGGCGGCCGGAGCACTGATGTATTTTTATGACACTTGGCAAGGCTGCTCAGGAGGCTGGAGAAAACGCGCCAATCGGAGCTGCCGCAGAGGTGGGCGCGCTCCCCGGCCGGCTCCTCACCCAGAAAATGTCCTGAAGCCTCACAGACTCTGCAGCAAACCCGTTCATTCATTCATGGCCGACTTCCCTCTCTAGCCAGGCAGGCTGCTGCTGCTGGACAGAACCAGGAAGACACTGCCCTCAGCCCAGTTCCCCAGCCCCCTGATGTGATGGGACAGGCCCCAGCAGGCGGGAAGTTTAGTAACAGCCCAGCAGGAAGGCAGGAGAGGCCTGCCCTTCAAGACATCCTTCCAGGTGCCTTCACAGGGAGTGAGCCCCCTGTCTCTGGTTGTAAGCAAGGAGAAGCTGGGGACCCCAGAGAGCAGGCTGGGCCAGGTGAACCTGGGCCTCTCCAGAAGTGCCCGTCTCGCTGCTCAGACGTGGTGTGCTGCCCAGGCCTGTGTCTGTAGCCACGGGGCAGTGCTGTGTCTTCCTACCCAAGGCCAGGACTTAGGAGGAGGTGGTGGGCAGGTTGCGAAGGTGGGAATTTGACCCAACACACACATCCATGGTAGAGACACAGCCCCTTGCCAAGAGGCCCAACTCACCACCCTACCGCCTTGGGTCTTGTGAGACAGCGACTTTTCAGCTCCAAAGCACAATTCAGGCCTGGGTGACGTCCCTCCACGGCCACCAGTCCCCAGGGGCTTCTGTGGGACCTGGACCCGCAGGGCACTCAGGAAAACGGGAACAGTTTCAGCTCCAACACCCTCCAAATATCGATGTTTAATCATCTGAATCTTAATTGAAATAAATTAGGAAAATTCTCCCCCACTTTGTTTTGCAGAGAAAAGAATTGATGGATGTGAGATGGGGGAGGGGTGCCCCATGCAGGTGCTGTAGCCCCATCTCTGCCCAGCTCAGAGCCCCCAGTTCCAGCTCAGAGCCCCCCAGTTCCAGCTCAGAGCCCCCCAATCCAAGTTCAGAGCCCCCCAATTCCAGCTCAGAGACCCCCATCCCAGGGCACAGACTCCCATCCCAGGGCACGGACCCTATCCCAGCTCACGGACCCCCCATCCCAGTTCATAGACCCCCCATCCCAGGGCACAGACCCCATTCCAGCTCACGGACCCCCATCCCAGGTCACGGACTCCCTATCCCAGCACACAGACCCCATCCCAGCTTACAGTCCCACATTCCAGCACAGAGACCCCTTCTCTGCCCAGCCCAAGGACTCTGTCCAGCTCAGGCCCGGGGCCTCTGGCAGTATTTGCGTGGCCGTCCTGTGGGCTCCCCGTACCCTGAAGGCCTGTTGGGCACGACCTCTGCTCTGCATCAGTATTGACCTGGGAGTGGGGGGCCTGGCGGCCCACAGGCAGCTTGCAGAGTCACTCACGCTTGCCATGCTCCCCGGGCCCCTGAATGTTTATGGAAGACTAGAACCCACTCTGGGCTCCACATTTACATCAGGAAAAATAACATTTTTTTTTTCTTCATGAAGTTAGTTAAGGGCTTCTGGAGGAAAAGAAACCTTGAGTCCTTGGTATTCAACTCACCAGGGGTGTGAACCGCACCGTTGTGCCCGCCACGCGGCCCGGCAGGCATCGAGCCAGGGCGGAACATTCCGGGGCGGCCTCTCCTGGAGTCCTGATGCCAAGGTCTGGTTTGGGGGAGGGCCAGTGTGAGACCAGGCACAGTGTGTGTCCACACCAAGCTCCCTGCAGGGGGAGGGGGGCTGCACAGGCAGCCTGGAACCCCGATGGGCAGATGTCAAGGTCACAGAAGCTTCTGGAACCCCTCCCAGGGTGTGGACACAGCTGCCTGTGTTAGGCTGTGCTTGACCAGCAAGTATTTCAGTGGCTTCTGCTGGCTCAGGCCGCCAGAGCAAAGCCCCACAGACCGGCTCGACGGCAGGAGTGTGTCTCCTCCCAGTCCTGGTGCTGGACATAGAGACCAGGTGGTGGGCAGGGCTGGTCCTCTGGTGGCCTGTCCTCAGGGAGCACACAGCCGCCTTCTCCCCGGGTCCCCGGGGTCTCCCCTGTGCCCTTCTGTGTCCTGACCTCCAAAGGACACCGGTTATGTTGATTAGGGCCCCCCTAATAACCCCAATTTCGGAGAAGGCAATGGCACCTCACTCCAGTACTCTTGCCTGGAAAATCCCATGGACGGAGGAGCTTGGTGGGCTGCAGTCCATGGGGTCGCTAAGAGTCAGACAGGACTGAGCGACTTCACTTTCACTTTCCACTTTCATGCTTTGGAGAAGGAAATGGCAACCCACTCCAGTGTTCTTGCCTGGAGAATCCCAGGGACGGGGGAGACTGGTGGGCTGCCGTCTATGGGGTCGCACAGAGTCGGACACGACTGCAGCACCCTTTATGTTATGTTTAACAACCCCAATATACCTTCTCCACCTCTCTAAAGGCCCTGTTCTCCAAATACAGTCACGTCCTTGGGGAACCAGGGATTAACCAGGAACTTGAGGGACACGCCCTGCCCATGAGCGCTTCTGTCTCTGACAGTCACCTGGGGGCGATGAAGACAAGTCCTGGTCCGAAGGCTTTCCTGGTGGGCCCATGGTTAGGAATCCGCCTGCCAATGCAGGGGACACCAATTCGATCCCACCAATTTGAACCCTGGTCCGGGAAGATCTACATGCAACTAAACCCGTGCACCACAACTTCCTAGCCTGCGCTCTAGAGCCCCTGCTTAGCAAGAATAACCACAGCAATAAGAAGCCCACACTCCACAGTGAAGAGCCACCCCCACCCATCCCGCTCACCACAACTAGAGAAAACCGCGCACAGCAACATAGCAACAAGGACCCAGCACAGCCGTAGATAAATAAGTCGTCACCTTCTGGGCACTCAGAGCTGTGCAGGCGCGTTACCCCCTCAGCCCTACAAACAGGGCACCGGGATCCCCCACCCCGTGGACATGGGGACACACTCGCTTGTCCAGGGGTCCCGGGCCTCTGCTATGGGAATCCCAGGGGACAGGCAGGACCACAGGGTGAGGGAGAGACTGGAGATGACTCTTAACTCACTCTGTACCCCCAAGGATTCCTAGGGCCTGCACCAGGTGCCACCCCTCTCTGAGCCTCAGTATTCCCATCTGTAAAGTAGGTGCAACCAGCATCCCCCAACCTGGAGGTCACAGGCAGAGGCGCTTTGGCCGGGGCTGGAAAAAGCTTCCTGTCTGGGGCAGCTGTCATCACCATCACGGATCAGGAAATCACATCCAGGTGCAGAGGCAGGTGGACAGCACACGGCTCCTACCAGAGGCTGCACGCAGACGGGTGCGAGTGACCCATGCCCTGGGAAGCCTCTTCTCCCCAGGAGGGCTGCTGCCTGTGCCCACCCCTGCCACACAGGCCTGGCCTGTACACCACAGAGGAGCACGGCCTCCCAAGATGTCACAGGCTCTGGGTTTCCAGGGGCCACTGCCTGAGGCCAGCACTTCCCGGAGGACCAAGGCCTTCCCCCATGGAGATGCACCGGCCTCTGCCTAACTGTTACTGGGGTCTGACAGCCAGCACGTGGTGGGAGGGGACACTGCATGGGGCCCTTGGTGGGAGGTTGCCACCTGCTGCTGTCTGGGGAGCTGGGCGAGCGGGGCTCCGGGTGACCAAGGGCCACTGCAGCACCTTCTGGGGCTGTGTCTGGGCTTCTAGCCCCGCCGGGCGGTGCAAGGGGCCCGTCTTGGACTCCCACCACCGGCAGCACTTTCTGTAAAGCCTGGGAAGTCTCCCTGGAGCCACCCCTGCCCCAGAGAGTGTGCGACTCGGGGAGTGAGCTCTGAGCCCCAAGGGACACGCGGATGAATGTGGGCACAGGGGTGCCTGAAGCCCTCGGGGCTGGACGTGGAGACCCCGGGGTAAAGGTCTGGTCCGGCCCCAGCCCCGCACTCTGAGCCTCATCCTCGGCGCTGGGCAGGATCCCTGGGCACTGGCCGAACCCAGAGAGGCCAGGCCCTTCGTGCGCCTCTGCAGCCCCCTCTCCACGCTGGCTTCTCCACACCCCCGGCCTGGCCCAGGCCCGACAAAGACTCACTTCTCAAAGCCGCCCCCTGCCCTGGGGTGGCCCAGCCTATGTCCACTGCTTGGGGGACGGAACGCTTACGCTCCAGTTCCCTCCTGCCTTGGAGAAACCCCTGCGTCAAGCCAGCCCGGCCCCTGCTCAGCCAGGGTGCCTCTCTCCTCCTCAGCCTAAGCGACCTCACTTGGGTCTTTCAGTTTGTGGAAAAGTTCGGATCTGTCTTTAAGCGACCACAGTGCAAATTCTCTGGATGAGTTAGCCCCACACCTGAGTCATCTTGGCTGCCACGAATCTTTCTAATTTATCGAGGTGAGATTCCCGTAACACAAAATTAACCATTTACAAGGAACATTCTCGACGTGATGCGACCACCACCTCCATGCAGCTCCAGGATGGTCACGCCCTGCCCAGCCCCCGGGGACCACTGACCCACCCTCTTTGCGGATCTGCCTGCCCAGGACGCTCCACATTCGGGGCTCTCTCACCGTGTGGCCTTCTGCGTCTGGCTTCTCTCACTCAGCGTCGTGTTTTCGAGGCACACTCCTACCATAGCGAGCGCCCACACTCCCTGTTCGGGGCCGAGTGAGGCTCTGTGTGCAGGGGGCCACACACATCTCCCCCTTGGCCTGGCTGGTGTCACCCGCTGTCCCGGGGCTGCGGCAGTGCGCACGGCCGAGCCTCCCTGCGCGGTCCTGGCCCACAAACCTGGCCGGCGCACACCAGGTGTCAGCTTCGCACCTGTTTATCTTCCGCACGGGCTCTCCAAGAACAGGTTGGATTGGAATCATTTTAATCAGCCCCCGGTGAGGCGTATCAGGGCTTCCCAGGTGGCTCAGTGGTAAACAATCTGCCTGCAATGCAGGAGACGCAGGAGATGAGGGTTCAGTCCCTGGGTGGGAAAGATTCCCTGGAGGAGGGCACAGGAACCCACTCCAGTGCTCTTGCCTGGAGGATCCCATGGACAGAGGAGCCTGGCGGGCGACAGTCCATGGGGTCTCTAAGAGTGGGACACGACTGAGTGACTGGGTGAACACACACACACACACACACACACACACGGTGTATCGGGGTCCTGGGGGCTATACCGGCTGCTCCTCTATGCAGAGGCACTAATTCCCTGCCTGCAGAGGTCACACATGCCTGCTGTCCCCACCGAAGGGCAACCCCGGTCATTCCAGAAGCAGGCTCTGAGGCCGGCATAAAGGGGCTGCCTGTGTCCTGTCACCTGATCCCCAGGGAGCACCCCGATGAGGAGCAGCGCCCAGACAGGCCGAGAGCCGTGTCCAAGACCAGGCGGCCGGCCGTAAGCAGAGCTAGGAGGCGAGCCCCCAGCCCGCCCAGGGTCCGGCGTCCCTCTCTGCTCTCCTGAGCTCGGCTTCCAGCTGACCATCCTGCTGGCATTCCGAGGAAAATCAGACCCTCCCGGGTGGAAACAGCATCCGTCCAAATGAGTTTTCCGAGTCTGGTTTAAAAGCACTCTGAGAAGCTCCAGGAGAGAAAATGTGGTTTTGATTTTCTGGGGCAGCCAGAACCCCGAACTCAGCCCCTGCGGCCCGAGAGCCCCTCGCTGCTTCTCAGCCAGACGCAGCCGTCACGGGGGGAGCTGTCAACAGGCAGCCCCTCCCTGGGGCCTGGGGCTCCTCCAGCCCCACTTCAGACAGAGCCAGCAGCTGAGCTCACACCGGCCACTTATCGAGGTCACTGAGAAACTGGGGCAGGGAAAGAGTTGACCCCGTGGGGCTTCCGGGAGGTCAGGCTGGGGTCAAGCTGCCGCCTCCGGCCTGGGATGGCCTGGGATGGCCTGGCCAGGTGGTAAGCTCCCCGGCACAGGCAGGATGCCAGGGCAGCCGGGCGTGAGGACAGAGGGGAGGCCCTCCCAAGGACCTGTGCCCACTCGTCTCATCTGAGCTCAGGAGGTGTCGCTTGTATACACCTCTGGCTGGAGCATCCCAAGTCCAAAGACAGCAGGAAGGGTCTGGTCACCCAGAGTCTATGTTGGGGTCCCCAGGGGCTCCTGCAGACTGTCCCAAGCCAGGTTCTTGGAAGTCCACAGGAGCAATCTGGGGGAATCTGGTGGGCTCCCGGGACTAGGATCACAAGAAAAGCCCTCCTTCTCCCAGGATCAGTCCCCTAAACCTACATCAGCTGAAGGGCAACTCAAGAGGTCTCACCAGGCACTTTGTGACATGAGACCCCATTCTCCATCGACAGATCGGGGAGACCCCCACCAGGCAGGGAGTCTGAGTGATGTCATGAGGGGCGCTGGCCAGAGCTCAGCCCACGGACCTCCCACCCAGATGCTATCCCCGGATCCCCTGTCCACCCTGATGGTCAGCTCATGTGCCTGCATGAGGTGCTGAGGTCAGCAATGACCACAGTAGGCTCCCTGCTGCCCTCTCGGGGCACATGGCATGTGGGCAGGACTGAGTCCCACCCTTCCTCCCCAGATGCTGAAAACAAACAGGTAGCCCTCTCAGTCCCCTTAGGTCTCCTGGGAAGCGGAAATGACCATTCTGGCTCCAGCTGAGCCAGCTGGCTTCCTGCTACTCCATCTCTGTCTTGGGTGCAGGGCCTGCGGGGAGCCCGCTGGGCTCTCCCTCTGGACTCACCCCCCCCAACACACCTCCTCCGCTAGCCCCGCAGGCCCCGCCCACCGGACCAGGCCCCCCTGCGTGTCGCTTGATGCCCAGTCGGGAGCCAGTCCGCACAGCAAGTTAATTATTTCCACGGTTAGGAGTCCCCCTTCCACGAATCTCCCTCAGGGAGCCCCTCAGCCTGGTCCAGCGCCTCCAGGACCCGAGCTGTCTCCATTCCGCAGGCGTTTCTTGAGCTTCCTCCCTGGGGGCCCCCAGCCTTGCGGTGCGGGCCCCAGCACCGTGGCTCTGGCTTCTCCACCATCTACGGCTGAGCAGGAATCTCACGTTTTAGTTCCGTTTAGGCTCCGTGGGGCCCAAGCCTCTGCTCCTTTAAGCTGACCACCTTGGCTGCCCACGGGAATATCGCTCCTCTCTTCCCCTGGTGGCTCCCTCGGCCCCCGTGGTGCCCAGACAGGTGGACCCGGGTGCCCATTTCCCAGATGAGTAAACCGAGTCTGAGCCTCTGGGACACGCCCGGCACGGGGGGGTGGGGGTGGGGTGGGGTGCGAACCAGCAGGGAACAGAAGCGGCCTCTGGCTGGGGTCCCAGCATCCTTCCGGATGGCGGGGTGGCGGGGCGGACGAGGGGCTGCATTTTGCAGACAAGCTTCAGGGGCTCCACACCAAGGAAGATTTGGGTGGGGCCTCTCCCGAGCTTCATGCAAATGCGCCTCCGCCGTGCTGTTTTGTACCGGCGCGGGGAGCAGCCGCGCCCACACTCCGGATCTGCCGCGCCCGCCGCCGCCCACGCGCCCTGCGGAATTAGCTCGCAAATGGGAGGAACAGGTGACGGGCGCCCGCGTGGGGTAGCAGCCCCGCCGAGCGCACACACGGTGTGCGGAGCTGGAGGCGGGAGGGGGCGAGGGCCCGCGACCCCATCGACCCAGCACCGTCGAGAAGGAGTTGGTCTGCTTTCCAAAGGCACCGGAGCGGGCTGCGTCCTGCTTTGCAAGAATGCAGCTTTCATGCCAGATGGAAGCAGGACGCCCACCTCCCGGAGCCCCAGCGCCGGCTTCCTCCGCGACAGCGCCTGCTCGCTGCAGGCGCTCCTGAGGCGATGGAAACCCCCGCTCGGCCGGCCTGCGACTTCCATCTGCCCGCGAGCGGCCGGGCTGGTGTTCCAAGGGAGGAAACACTGCCGCCGGCGCTTCCCGATCGGGTCCTGGTGCCGGGGCACCTCCCGCCGGTCCGGCTCCAAGTCCCGCAGCCCCTGGTGTGCGCCCCACACCCGGCCGGCTCCCAGGGGCCAGCCTGAGTATCCAGACGTGCCCACTGCGCTCCCGGGGCGGGCAGAGGGATCCAGAACCTTCTTAACTAAGACACCAAGAACGCGTCCCCTGCGGGTGATGCCAGCGCAGGGGGCTTATGGGCAGTGGGACCTTGGGTGGGACTCAGGGAGGCCGAGCCTGGGAGCAGCGCCTTGGCCCACAAGCCCCTCTGTCCAGCTGCCGGGGCGAGGGCACTTCCCCTTCCCAGCCGGCCAGGGCCAAACAGCCCACGCCTCTCGGAGTGCAGACGGTGCAGCGTCCATCTTCACAGCAGCAGAGCCTGGCCCGTCCCGCCCCCCGGGCCTCGCCCCACTTTGTTCCTCTGCCCGGGGCTTGGCCTGGGCCGGCCAGCAGGGTGCCTGTGGGGAAATCACAGACCCTCAGGCCTTGGCTGAGATAGCACAGACCCGCCCAGCTCACCCGGCTGGTGGCCGCTATCCTCACGGCCCCTGCCCCCTCCAGCACACCCAACTGCCCCCCAGCCCTTGTAAATGGCTTCCCCAGATTCTCACGCAGCAGAGCGCGGAGATGTCCTCCTTTCACAGGACCGCGCTCATGCCTGGACATTCCTCTCTGGGGCCTCAGGCAGCTGTGCGGGGGGCTCCTGCCCTCCCCTGCCCCCAGCAGAAGAAAGGTGCCCAGGACACCCGGGACACAGGCTCTCCTCACCACTACTCTCCTGTCTTCAGCGTAGTTTCTCTCCATCTGCTGAGTGACATGGAACCTTCCAGAATGTGGAGACTTGGGGATGTGGGTCCCCCCACTGTGGGGAGAAAAACTTCCAGAGACCCCACTTCCCGTAGAGAGGTCAGCAGAATTTGGGGTTGATCTTGGGAGAAATCCTTCCGTGTGTTTTTCTCACTGCCCTGCCTTTAAAAACAAGAAAGCAAAAGTCCTCATCCTGGAAGTGAATGGAGTCTTGCGAGATCCCTGCCCCTGGGGGCCCGCCCCGAGGAGCCCAGCTCCTTCTCCTAGCTGCGTTGGACCACAACGTGTGGAAAGACATTCCCTTCCTTACTTGAAGGGCATGTGGGAAGCTCCCCGTCTATCTCGTTAGCACGAGTGCTTTCATGGGTGTGCACGTGCCTGGAGCGGGCTGCCACACCACAGGGTATGCGCATGCTCGCTGCTGGAGGACGGAGCCCATTTCAAGGGATGAGGCCCCGGTCCCCACGTCCTCTCCAGAGCTTCATGTTTTCCCTTCTCTAAATGTTGGCCGTTCTGGCAGGCGCCCTCCCCGCCATGCCTTCTGGAGAAGGGAGCTCAGCACGTGCTTCAGATGTCTCTCGATCATTCGAGGTCTCGATCATCAGTGATCCTTATCATTCTCTATTAAACAGCTCAGAGCAGGCCAGTCCCCCACAACAACCACTGTGTGTGGGCCACCAGCCTACCACCCAGGGATGCCCAGGGTGCCCAGGGTTCCTTTGTGTCTCTGGTCCCACCAGCCACCCCTTTTCACTCCCTGCTAGGCCTGTACAGGGAGCCGCTGTCTGAGGCCTATTGAAAGAGAAACAGCCTAGCTTCCTGCCCTTCTGGGGCAACTGGGCAGTCATCTGACTTCAGGCTTTGGAGAACTGAGACTTGCCCCATCTTCCTCCATTCATGCACGGATTCACAGTCAGCAAACACTCTCTGAGGATCTGGTCTGTGCCCAGAACAGCCTAGGTCAAAGGTGAAGTTCAAGCACAGCCAAGGCTCTGACCCTGTTGAGCTCGTAAGGCCACCCAGGGGCTCACTGCCCGTGTTGGGATGGGGTTACTCCTCCCCTTGCCCCCATCCACACCCCGAAGTGTGTGTTTTCCATAGCAGGGCAGTGTGTGAGCTCCCACCCCTGTCTGTTGGGTAACCATCGTTCAGGTTCTCCAGGGACAGAGGGCCTTCTCGGACACGTGACAGTCAGTGTTGGGAGAAACCAGAATGAGTTGGGACCCAGAGCTGTGAGAGGCTGCGCCTGAGTCCTGGCCTGGAGATTTCTGCCTGCCCCAGGCATGGCTTGGGGCTGTGTCTCCTCACTGCTGCTTCCCACTCACGCCCAGCAAGAAAAGAACCAGCCAGATGGGCCCCTGGCACTGAGTGAGTGTGCGTAGGATGGTACCATTTACAGGGCCAGCCCTGCCCAGCAGGCCGACCCCTGGCTGAGGTGTGATCCCAACTTCAGCTCGAGATCCACTCTGGGGGATGTGTTTGCTGGCTGCTCCGAACCCAGTCCCGTGCTGAGCACTGTCCACCTGCATCTCCCATGCCTCTGAGCCCTGTTCCTGGGTGGTCCACATCATCCTTCTCATTTTACAGTGGGACAGCAGAGGGCAGAGAGGCCCTGGGCAGGGGTGGGGGCAAGCTCCCCAACGCCGGGCACCGGACCCCGCCGAGATGACCCTCTCTTCCTGTCTGGGTAAGGTAGACGCCTCCAGTTTCTAGAGCCAGGGTCACTCAGGCCCTTTCCACGTTCATCTCATCCCTCCCTTCCCGTCCTTTAGTGAGCCGGTTCCCCAGAGGACCCCAGTGGCCCCAGAAAGGGGGGAGAAGGGAGAGGAGGCCCCCTTTTAGGGGTGATGCCCAGAGGGTCCAGGCCGCCTCAGTCCCACACTTGTGTGTCAGAGGGGATACACATCTAACACAATTGTGGGGGTGGTTTGTCCAGAGGCCCTGCCGCCAACAGGACCAGGTCATCTGGAAACAGGTGTGGCCTCTGCTCCGTGCAGCCCTGATCTGACAGAGCCCCCACCCTCAAAGGCAGCCAGCAACCCCCCTCCGCCTGTGCGGGGGCAGGGTGTGCGGCAGGGGGCTGACCGTCCCTCCTGTGAAGGTCTCAGGAGCCCAGGAGCCCCCCGGCCTGGGCTTGAGTGCCGAGACCAGGGACGCGGCCTTGGGCTCTCCTCCTCCGTCAGCCAGATCACGAGCTGGGCAAGCAGTCCTGGGGTGGTGCCACCTGTCCCTTAACATCCAGGGGACAAACCCTGCTGGCCCCCCACACTCCCATCACCTGCGTGGGGAGACCCCTTTCCTCCCACCCCTGAGAGGACACCCCGCGGGGCACAGGCCATTCTGTGAAGGAGCAGGGGGCTTCTAGCAATTACCAGCTCCAGCCCCCTGGGGAGCGGGTGCACAGAGGGGCCGGCCAGCCTCCCCCAACCCTCCCCGGTGCACTCCTAACTCTCAGGCTCTCTGCTCTGCCCTCCCAGAGCAGCTCAGCTTTTCTGGGTGGGAGAGCTGGATCTGTAGGTGGCACTTTTTTTTCCTTGTGACGTCTGAATAACCATGACAGCAGCAGCAGGCGCTGGTGGAGCCTGGCTCTCGGGAGAGCTGCTTCTGGGTTTTCCAGGCTCCCTCTCCCCTCTGCACTCGCCCCCTCTCCTGTCTTTTTCCCCCTCCTCTCCTCACCTGTCTCCTCCTCTTTCCTCTCCTTTCAGTCTTTCTCCTTCTCCCCAACCCCCGCCTTCTGCTTCTCACAGTGCAGGGAGTGGGGGGCACCCCCTCTGCTGGCCTCTGTCCCCTGAGCCGGGAGTCGAGTCTGGAGGCCAGGACGGCCACCCTAAAGTCCCCTCTGCCGCCAAATATTTACGCTGTGTCTGCACACAAAAATTAATACATCGATTTTGTCAGCCGATTCCCACTGCCCGCGTGACCACCATGGCAGGGCCCACAATGCCGCCCAGGCCGGCTGGTCGCGCATACAAAGCACCCGCCCGGCCATTATGATTCCAGAGCTGAAATCCACCCCTGCGTGCATCTCATCGGTCATTCAGCAGCCCTTAATGACTTGTCAGTTCCTTGCCCTGCCATTTTCTGTCTAATTAATTCTTTTATTGTGCACCGGATAAAGCAAGACAAAGGCCTCCCGGCAATAATGATTCATTAAAATGCAGCGCCTTCGCCTGCTCTTGGCCCCGCACCAGCCCGGCTGCGCTCCACCCGGCCTCCAGCACCTTAACCCTTTGCGGGGTCCCGCGGGGGGCGCCCTGGCCTGGGAGTGGGTGAGCAGGGCCGAGCTGACCTGGGGAGGGGCCTCGCGAAGAGGTCTGTCCAGGGACCTTGCGCTTTCCCAGGGCAGCTGGAGCCCCAAGCCCCCCACATTCTGGCCTCAGCCCCCTAGGAACAACAGGGGCTGAAGAGAGCTGGGGGGCGCAGGGAGATGTTTACGGCTCACTGGACTGTTCCCCGCCCGCCCTGCATCCTGGGATAGCCCTGCCCGGGCGGGAGGCAGGAAGGCACCCTGGCCTCCATCAGCTGGTCTGGGGCTGAGCTGAGGAAGTCACTGGGTGCCTGGGGGGAAATGAGGGGAGGGAAGACCCCAGGGGCCCAGGACGAGTCCGTCCGCAGGAGGGGGCCGGAGGGCACTGGTCCTGTTTGTCCATGCTGGCCCTGGCCTCTCTGAATGCACCCTCAGGGCACCTTGGCAAGGCCGTCGCCACCCCGTGGTCATGGGCGCAGAGGGGCAGAGCTTCCAGCCCCTGGCACGGCAACCTTCCTGCAGGCACTCAGAGCGGCAGGAGGGGTCCGGGGCGGGGCTGGGAGCGGGCATCCCAGGCCCCCCGCCTTGGAATGCACATTCTCTGCCCATTTCATTTTCACTTGATTTTTTTAAGCAAATCTGCCTTATTCTGCTGAGCACGGAGCCGCATGGTGTGACTGGAGGTGGTAATGGCTCCAGGGGCCGCTGTCAACCGTCCGCTCAGGCCCTAAACTTGCTGGTTCTGCCCAGCATGTTAGGGGGTCACTTCCATCTTACAGGTGGGGAAGCCAAGGCTCCCAGAGGGAGGCCAGGTGCCTCAGAACCAGCTGGAAGGCACGAGAGAGGACAGCCTCAGAGCCTGGGTGCCCGGCACACGGTCCAGGGTGGACGTGCTGGGCCCTCGGGGCCAGGCCGCGGCCCTGCTCCCTGCTGCAGGACCGTCCTCGGTGGCAGCGGGGCCGCAGCCCTGGGTGTATTTCTGCCTTCTGCTCCTTCCCTCCCTGGCTTTTCTCCTTGGAGGGCCCCCACGCCCCATCGGGGCCAGGGGCCTGAGTTTGAGGGCAGAGTATGGCTACACACCTCCTTCCTCAAGAAGGAACCCTCCTCACCCCAAGCGCCTGGCAGAGCACCCCGTCTGCCCTGTCTCGGGTCTACACTGGCCCCGGGGTGAGGGTGGGGTACTTGGCACCGCTGGCTTTGTGGCGTCCAGACTGGGTCGTGGTCAACACAGGCTTTCCATGAAGCCTGTTGGAATGTGTCCACGGAGGCCATCCACACAGGGTGTGAGGGCTTGCCTGGTGCCGGGTGGCCCTGAGTCACCACCTGGAGACATTGTCCACCCCCCGCCCCTGCCCCACCTGACGCCACAGACCAGACGTCGGGGAGGAGAGAGTGGCTCCACACCAGGCCAGAACCCTCCATCTGTAATGTCCCATCCAGGCTGTTGTCCCATTAAATGTGGCCCAAAGTCACAGCAGGCTGGGTGGGTCCCGAGCCCAAGCCTCGAGATCTGCAGGTGAGCAGGCTTTCGGGCCTTCCCCAGGCAGCTGCCCAGAGGACCCAGGCCTGCCCGGGAGCTGACGCCACGTGGGCTGTGAGCTCCCATCCAAGCAGGAAGTCCCCTTCTGAGAGCCAATGTCATTCCAGGAAGGGCCTTCCTACTTCACCTGAGCAGGGCTGGGTCGTGAAGGCCAGTTCCCCTTTCTCCCTCACCAGAGGCAATGCTCTCGCTTCTGGGTGAGGAAGTGAAAATTGAGGAACTTCTGCCAGGCTGGCCCTGGGATGGGAGGCCTCCCGAGAACAGGACTCCGAACCAGCTTGCAGCCCGGCTCTCCTGGACTCAGGGCGAGGCCGGGCGAGGCCGGGTGAGGCCGACCTTGGAGGGAACATTGTTAGCCAAGCTCTCCTCAAAAACCCTTCACCAGGGACTTCCCTGGGGGTCCAGTGGTTAGGACTCTTCCTTCCACTGCAAGGGGCTCGGGCTCCATCCCTGGTGGGGGAGCTAGCATCCTGATGCCTCGTGGGATGGCCAAAAAAGAAAAAAAATCCTTCTCCAGCCTGAGGACCAGGACAGGCCAGGGACCCCTCCCAGCAGCCCTGACCTCTCAGGTGTCCACCCTGGATGCCTTCTGAGAGTGTCACTGAGGGGTCTGGCATTTGGGGAAACAAAGATTCCCATCACTTCAAGGCCCTTGGCTGTGGGCTCAACCTGTGATGTTGGAAAATGCTCCCGGCGGGGGCAGGAGGTGAGCCACCAGCCTAGCCCCCAAAAAGGGGAGGGAGCCCCTGGAGGGGCAAGGACACAGCATCTCCAGGCCCTAGGCCAGGCAGGGGTAGGGACTCACCTCTGAGCCTCCGGAGCTCAGAGGTCTGAAACCCATGGGAACCCCACCCAGGGTGAGTCGGCGGGAGAAGACCGGGCCCTGGGGAGTTAACTCACAGGAGCCCCTCCAAGTCCAGACAAAACCAGCAGAGCCGCCAGCTCTCGGGAACCAGGGCCGTCCCAGAGCAGCACAAGGGAGGCCTCCCTTCCTCTTGTCAGCCAGCTGGACGCCGGGGCCTTCCTCGATTTGGGGCATCAGTATGAGGGCTCGGAAGGCCATATGGACTTGGACAGCCCTTGGCCGGGCACAGGCCGGGCGGGGTTGGCTCCGTGAAGGCAGCCGGCTGTGAAGGCCGCGGGCGTCCGTGAGCCTGGCTTTCTGCAGCCCCTTCCCAGACCTGGGAAGCTTGGCACACACTGACCTCACGAACCCTCATAAATCCGGGCAGCTCTTCCCAAACGCTGCTCTTGGCAGGCCCTGGACGCAGCTCCCTAGCGCGGGGCGAGGGACGCGCCCTGGACTGCAGCCACGTGGGCGGCTGGGCCGGCGAGGGGATGGGGTGTGCGCCCCCCTGCCTGCGCTGCCCCATTAAAATTACAGAGGCAGCTGCCTGGCGTATCTCGGTTCTCATGAGAAGTATAATCTCCCTCTCAACCTTCTCAACCCAGCCGAGTCTGCGCAGCTCAGAGGTGGGTGCCCCCGGGCTTGTGAAGCCCCCGCATGAGCCGCATGTGCGGGAAAGGCCCCTCGCTTGTCGTTGCTCCCACAACCGTCTCTGCCTAGAAACCCTTTCTGCTTACCAGACAGCCCTGCCCAGGGCCTGCGGGGCGGCTTTTATCCAGCTCCCGGCCTGGCTCCGAGCCAGCGCCCGAAAAATGCCGTCAGCCACCCAGAGACCAGCTCTGGGATTCGCCCAGGAGGAAACCGCCGCCCGAATCTGGCTCATCTGGACCCATTTTGCCTCCTGAGGAGCCTCCCCCCAACACCCGCAGGAAGATGGAGGGTGGTCTAGCCAGCCGGCCCCTTCCCGGGGAGCCTGGGGTTAACCCTCACAGAGCCCCGCTTTAAAACGGGACCCCCTCGGTCTTGGAGACCCACAGCTCCCAGGCTTACAGGAAGCAACACACAAAATGCAGCCCACGTAGATAAAAAGCATTTTTTAATTTTTATCAAATCAATCTGTACAAAAGTTAGCGTTGCTTGGTCAGAAAGGAGCGAAACACAGCAGGTAAGTGACAGCGAAAGTTCAAACTTGACACCAAAAAATAGATTGCATAAAAAACAGTTTGCTGCAGCCCCCTGCCCCCACCCCCAGGAAGACATATGCAAAAAAAAAAAATTTTTGTTCTAGAAAAAGGTAGGAAAAAGTAGAAAAAGTAAAAAGAAGCAACATCTCAGATGTACTTAAATTTACAAAGTTTTAAAGGCACAATTTTCCAGGAAGTAGGCGGTTATCGTCGCTCAGCGCACAGCGGAAGCAGGACAGGTAAATCCGGCATTTTTCTTCTAAAACTAAGAATCTAAAAACGCTTAGTGGAGAAGGTTCTAGTTTCACAGCTTGTAGGTGGCGCCTGGTTCCTAAGAGCCAAGATTAATGCGTTTCTGGAGCCACCGAGTCCCAGGAAATCCCCGCCTCCACCACTTGGCACGGCCTCGTGCAGGGATGAAATTCAGTGGCGCTCTGCCTCCTAAACCTTGACTTAATGCCCGTGCCAGGGGTACCCCAACCTGATCAGAGAAACCACAAGACAAGCCCCTTCTCCTGCCTAGGTGCTCCGGCCACCTCCGGGGGACCCGGAGCTGGGGCCCTGCCACTCAGAGCAGGGACCCCCACCCTCTGCCCCGCCCACGCCTCACCCTCAGCTCTCCGGCTTCTGTTTCGTCTTAAATTCTACTCTCTGCACAGATTATTTCATTAATTAAAGATAAAATAACACAGAACATAAATACATTTTAACAGCTTTCAAAACAAATCAAACACATTGAAGCTTCAAAAATAAAAATTAAAAAAAATAATAAAATAAAAAGAGAGAAGTGTTAATCACAGCCAAACCTTGCTCGGAAGAACCCTAACTACAAGGAACACCTCCAGTCTAATGGGCTGGTCCCAGGAGGTGTTCCCTCGGACGCCTCCCGGCCACGGGAACGTCATCCGTGGGCCCTGCCCGTTCTCAGTACCAAGGCTGGCCGGGCCTTCGGAGCTCAGGGGGCCCGGAGCCCCCGCGCCTCTTCCCTCCTTTTGTCTTTTGTGCTGTGGCTGCCGCTTTGCAGCCATGGAGAGGCAAAACCCAGGCTCCCGTGCCTGCTCGGAAGAGGGGCCCGGCTGGGCTTCCAAGCCGCAGTCCCCACAAAAAGAGAGGGAAGGGAAGGAGGGCTTTGTCCGTGGATGGGGGTCTGGGAATCTGGAAGCAGAGGGGGCTCATTCACACAGCCTGGCTCCTCACGGACCTCGGCAGGCACTTGACACAGCCACGACTCCTGCCCTCGCTGCACCTTCCAAGCCCCTGGAGGCTGTGTGTCTCTACCGGGGCGAGGAGGTCCTCGGCCGGCGCCCCTCCCGCGGCCGCACCCTCAGGGTCTGGTCAGGGTGGTGTACACGGGCTGCTCCCAGTTACTGGGGGGGCTGTGGGCGGGCGGCACAGACAGGCCCCCGAGCAGGGGCGAGGCGTAGGGCCGGCGGGGCGAGTGGAAGTAGGGGTACTGGTAGAGGCCTGACGGGTAGCCAGGGAACGGGCCGTAGTAGCTGGGTGCCTGAAGGTCGGTGTAGTCGCACTGCGAGCTGGTAAAGGAGCTGGCGGCTGCGGCGGGGGCGGCAGTGGTGACGCTGGCCTGCGCGCTGTAGGAGCCGTAGTCGGCGTGGCCCGGGGAGCCATGTGACTGGTCGCCGTAGTGCCCGGGGCTCAGCTGCTCCGTCTTGATGTGCGGCCGTGGGGGGCCCGCCTCGGTGGGCGATGCGGAGGCCGACGGAGTGCCCTTGTGAGCCCATACAGGGGACGCCCCGATGCCGGCCGCCCCGGAATGCGAGTAGGACGTGCCCCCATAGGAGCCGGCCGCCGCGGGCTGGCCAGGCTCAGCGGGCAGGGCCGAGTGGCCGTTGAGGGGCAGGTACTGGTCAAACTCGTGGACGTCGAAGGTGTCCATGTTCCCGATGACCTCACTGCTCAGCTCGGAGATGTCCACGTTGCTGAAGTCAATGTTCTGACGCCCACTGTCCACCAGGCGGCGGCCTTCCAGCTTCAGCTCCTGCTTGCCCCCGTGGTGCAGGTCAGTCTTGGGGGTTGTGGGCGGGGTGGGCGGCCCGTGGGTCTGCCCTGGGGACAGAGCACATTTCAGGGATGAATGCCCCTTCTGTAGGGGGCAGCTGGGCTGGCGACACACACACGGGAGGAAAACCCGCCCCGCTAACTGCCGCAGGTAGGAATCAACGGCTTTTTGTTCCCGTATATTTCCCAGAAATTCCAGCAAAGCCAGATCCAGACCTCACTCCGCAGCCAAGGAAATTCCGTTAAGCACTGTTCTGGGGGAAGACCTGGGGCCAGGGAGGCCCTGTCGTGACCACCAAGGTGGGGGTGGGGGGGAGGAGAGGAAGCACCCAGTCCCTCACCCATGGCAACCACAGGGTCCACACCAAACCTGTCTCCCCAGGCCCATTGCTTTCGCCAGCTCGACTGAGACTGCTCAGCTGGCCGGGATTCCACCCGGGTCAGTCTGATCCTGAAACTGAGCTGCTGACCACCAGCCCAGCAGCATGAGTGAACCCGAGGTCAGAACCAGTAAAAAGGCCAGGGGAGCAGAAAGGCCTTCCTGAAGGACAGAAAACGCCCAAGTCACAGGGCACTGGGCCAGGATGAGCCCTGAGGCACCCAGTGTCAGAGGAGGCCGAGCAGGCCCCGTGGGCGTCGGAATAGCTGCCTCTCGGGGCTACAGGCCTTTCTCAGGGGACCCGGGGAAGGCCTGGTTCTCTTGTGGGCCCTGACCTGCTCGCTGGCCCCGGGAGCCCACCTGTGTGGTCACTGTGGTGGTGCGCATCCCCCAGGCCAGCGTCGGTCTTGTACATGCTGCCCGGGTGGTGGCCCAGCTCGGCGCCCGAGTCCGAGTCGCTCTGGCCGGTCTTCACACTCTTCCTGCGGCGCGGCTGGTACTTGTAATCGGGGTGGTCCTTCTTGTGCTGGACACGCAGCCGCTCCGCCTCCTCCACAAAGGGGCGCTTCTCACTCTCACTCAGCAGGCTGCGGGACAGAGGGCAGGGGTGGGATGAGCAGGCGGCCGGCACCACATCGGTGAGCCTGGGAGGTCCAGGGGAGCTGTGTGCCTGCCCGCACCTCTGTGGGGGTGGGGGCCCCAGGCCGTGCGCCCCTGCTCCGAGGTTGGGCGGGAGTAAGCCAGGGGAGATCGGAGGAATGAGCCAGGAAAGACTCAGGTCCTCCCGTTTCCATCTTCTCCCTCTTACTTCCCCTCCCGAGCCTGTTTGTTCCCTCCCTTTGGGACTTTCTAAGGCAGGCGGGTGCAGAGGCCAGGACCCAGCTGAGCATACACTTGGACAAAGGGAGGCTTCCTGGGAGCCAAGCCGAGACTCCGGGCAGCTTGGCTTCCCAGGGCTCCAGGAACACTGGCATGACCCAGTGGTCCTCACTGAGTCTGTGAACACACACTGGCCTCTCATACCCTTCCAGAGCTCCCCTCCAACTGCCTGTGGGCCAGGGTCTGGGGGCACAGCACTAACTGGACAGGGGCAGGAGCACAGAAGACACAAACACAAGGTCTGAGTGCCCACTCGCAAGGTGAGGGGCAGGAAAGGGGACCAGTGCCCTGACCCCCAAGCCTCCCACTGTCAAGCCCAGTAGAGAGCATTTGGTGGGGGGTGGGCTGCCCCGAACGAAGAGCAGTCCTGTCGCTGAGGCCCACTACCGCCGTAGGGCAGCTACTTTCTACAGAATGGCCAGCCTCATCACGCCAATGTGGGCACCAGCGCTGAACAGCCCCTGCGTTCCCCTCTGTCCCCGCTGAAGGTGCAGAGGTGGAGAAGAGGGAGAAGCTGCAGGGAGATGCCATCAGGCAAACCACACCCTTCCATCTGCCTCTAGACTCCTGCAATGGGGTGGTTCGGGCGTCCTTTCCAAGGAGAGGGCACCTCCAGAGATGGGTCCTGCTTCTAGAAAGAGGCCACTTTCCACTGGGAGGGACAGGCCTCCAGGCTCTGGGGCCATTCACAGCTGAGGTCCCCTAACTCAGCCTGCCATCATGGCCTAGAGGGGGCTGTTTCTGGACTCTAGGCGTGTTCTCGGGGGCACACTCCTCCCGCTGCCCTCTGCCTGCCCAGTCTGTCCTGTACCCCGCACCCGACCGGCTGGCCAGATCGGGTTTTTCCACTAGGACTCGCCCTGGGAACAGCCACTGGGAGAAGGGCCGAGGCCGGGCGCTGCGCCACCTCCCAGCTCCAGGCACCCCAGGGCCCGGTCCCCGCCCCCGGCCTGAGGACAGGCACTCACCGCCACAGCTTGCCCAGCGTCTTGCTGAGCTCGGCGTTGTGCAGGTGCGGGTACTGATCCGCCAGCTTGCGGCGCGCTGCCTGCGCCCACACCATGAAGGCGTTCATGGGCCGCTTCACATGCGGCTTGGCCTTGAGAGCGCCGCCGCCGCCGCCGCGCACGGGCATGGGCACCAGGCTCCAGTCGTAGCCCTTGAGCACCTGCGACACGGCGTCGCGGATGCAGGCGGGGAAGCGCTCATCCGCCGCCTCGGCCGCGTCGCCCCGGCCGCCGCCGCCCGCGCCCGCCGCGCGGCCCAGACCCTCGGAACCGGCGGGCGAGGGCGGCGCATCCGAGTCCGAGTCCTCCACGTGCGACATGGAGCTGGCAGTGCCAGACGGGCTGCAGGGCGGCTGGGCGCGGGCCTCGCTCATGTCCAGCATCGGGGCCGCGCGCGGAGAAGCGCGCACCAGGGAGGCGCACCGGGTCGATGGCCGCTGCGCTGCAGCCGCTCTGGGACCCGAGGTTGCCGTGCGATGGCCCGACCCCAGCCCGCTTACAGCCGCCGCTGCCGCCGGAGATCGGTCCCCGCGGGGCGACCCGCAACAAGTTTCTTTAAGCTGCTGCCACAAGGCTCCGCCCTCCGTCCTGCTCCCCATTGGCCGGCACGCACCCCACTGCCACTGGGGGCGGAGCTTGGCCGCCCCCCGCCCCCTCCCCCCCACCTTAAAGAAAGCGCCGCGATTCCCGCGGCGCCCCCGCCCGCCCCGCCTGGCGCCTCACCACGTGGGGCCGGCGCGCCCGGCAGCCGACGATCTGAGGCCGGACTGTGCATCACGCCGTGGGCCCCCCTTCCAGACGGGGAGGGAAGGGGAAGGGGGCAGCAGCGGGGAGCACCGAGCGCTCGTGGCGCCCTGTCCCTGCCGGGGTGCTCGGCGGCGCTCCCTCTGCTGGCGCGTCCCGGCCCTGGGCCCAGCCCCCAGCCCCCGCTGCCCGCTGCGCGAGGAGGCGGGCCCTCAAAAGCCTCCCCCCCGAGGCCTGCGTCGAGCCCCGACGTCTTGCCCACAGCCCAGAGGCGCCGGGGTCAACTGCCCGCCAGCCTGCGGCCCAGGGCGGGGATCGGCTCCCCGCCCGCAAGGCCGGCGCGAAGTGGAGGAGCCTCCCGCGCGCCAGTCTGCACGCCGCGCACGTCCAGGTAACGCGCGCTCAGGGGACACGGCTCGGAGCTGGGCGACCTCAGGACCGGTCCCGTCCCGGCGTGGAAAGTGCGGCGGGGGCGCGGCCGCGGGAGCAGCGGCAGCCAAAGTGGGCGGGAGCGCTGGGCGGGGCCTGGGCTGACCCTCGCTGCAGAGTCCCTAGGGCGGCCCGGCGGATGGCGTGGCCGGACGCGGGGGCCTAGGGCCTTCCGGACGTGATCCGGGGGTTGGGGGCACCGAGGCCGTCCGGCGGGGCGGTCCTGGGTGGTCTGGCGGAGGCGGAGGTCGCTCCGGGCGCCTGGAGTGGAGGAGGTGGGCGCGCCAGCCAAGGAGAGAAGGGGGCGGGGTGTGCCGCCCTGGTGGGGACCGCGGGGTCGGAGAGGGGACATTTCCCCGGAGGCAAGCGCCGGGCCGCGGCTCCGAGTCCCCGCCCGAGGCCGCCCCCGCGAGTTGGCCGCGGGCCCGGCCGTCCCCGAGGGCGGCTCGGATTCTTTCGCCAAACCCGCCCTGAGACGACGGACCAGCCGCCCAGGCTTCGCCAGACTGCACCCCTTGGGCAGCCAACTCTGAACGCGCCTGTCTCCGAACTTGTGGCCCGCCCAACCCGAGTGACCCAAGGCAAGGGTGCCCAGTCCCCAACCACGCACCTCTGGTTCGGGTCATGATTCCCTGACTAGCAGCGGTGCAGCCTAAGGAATAGAAGGGGCTGGTCGGTTAACTCCAAATTGAAAGTCGGTGATGCTTTTACCAACTTGAGGGCTGCCACTGAGCCTCTGACCTTGTAGGGAGAGCCTCTTGCCCTCACCCCACTCCTTAGCCAGACGGTGCCCCCAGTACCCGGTCCCTCCCCCTTCCTACCCACAGAGCCCAAGCACCTGGGCTGTGATCCCCTTAGAAATGAAGATTCTGCACACTCCACCTTGGAGAAGGCCTAGTTTCAGGCAGACGCCAAGTGGGCTCCAGGGGCTGCCTGGACCCCACAGCCTCACATCTGGAGCCGCTGGCACCAGGGCCCAGAGGCAAGTCCCTGCCACTTTTGGGTCAGGGACGGGCTGCCCCACTTGCCCTGGGTCAGTGACCCTGATCTCCAGTCTCCCAGGAAAGCACCCTGAGGCGCCTTGCTCTAAAGGTGCTGGAGAAGGCCCCGACGGTGGAGGGAGAGCCAGCCTCCAGAGGGGCCTGTCCCTGTGCCTCCCCTCCCATCGCCTGCCCATCTTTGCAGAGTCACATTCCCCTCATCTGGTGGCTTCCCTCCTGAGGCCCTGCCCTCCTCTTGGGGCCCCACCCTACAGCCAGAGGCCCAAGGCGGGGTCGGGGGGGGGGTACCCCAGGGCAGCCGCCGGACTTTTGGCCCATAGGGACCCAGGCATCCTGTAGATGAGGGGAAGGCGGCAGGGATGACAGACCTGCCCTGGGGCCCGGATCCGACCCCGCTGTACTGGGTGTGCCCTTGGGCACCAGGTCTGTGTTTCCATGAAGAGGAGAATGGAGCCCAGGCTGCATTGGGCACACTGGGCAGGGCGGCCTCTCCCTGCTCCCACCGACCTGTGGAGGGGCGCCGCACAGCTAGGACACAGACCGGTGACTGATGGGACCCCTGGAGGAAAAGAGGCTGAGCTAGAGGAGCCCAGCGCCTGATCCAGGCCACAGTGTGTGGCATGTGACCACCCTGGGCATCCCCAGGCTGCAGTGGCTGGGACTGATACAGTGCTGTGGGCAGCTTGTCACGTATGTGCAGGCCACCGTTCCCCGCCATGGGGCAGCAGACCCCTGCCAGGGCTCAGCTCGTTCCTGCTGCTGATGCCCAGAAGTGCCCCTCAAACCCTCTGGCTGGTGTGAAGGCTGTAAAATTCTCCGGGTGCACTCCAGCCCCACCCATGGGTGCTGACCTGGGTTCGTCTCCTGAGCTTCCAGGCAGTCTCTGAGTGGACCCGGGATGCAGCCTGCAGAGGAGGCAGGGCCATAGCTGGTTCCTGTACCGATGAGGTGCCCGCTGTGTGCGGCGGCCTTTCTGGGCAACACACAGTCCCAGCCCAGAAGGTGCTGGCGTCTGAGGAGGGCCAACACACCAAGCTGTGAGATCTTACCACCGGTGGGCATGGGCGTGGGCGGGGTAGTCCAGGAAGGCGGCTCTGAGGAGGTGACAAGTTGAGGCCTGAAGCTTCTGACCAATCAGAGAGGAAAGAGTATGGTGAGGAGGGGGCACGGAGCATGTGTCAAGGCCCTGGGGCAGCAAAAAGCACTGGTGGTCTGTGAACACAGCGAGGTGGGGGCAGCTCCCAGTTCCCCTCCTGGCCCCCCCTTCTCCTAGCTCTTCCTTCCTGTCCTGCCGACCCCAGTCCACATGCTGCACCTTTACAGAGTGGGCTGTGCTGTTTCAGGGAGATGATCCGATGGGCCAGGTTTGGAGCAGGACCCTGACCCTCGACCATCAGCCTGGGAACACTGATGTAAGCAAGGTTTCTAGGCCAGCATCCCCTGGCAGAGGCTCCAGGGCCCTGCAGAGAAGGGGGTGTGGGCTGCCAGGCGCCCCTGTGCCTATGAGGCCCGCCAGCAGAGGGCTAGAGAGCTGCAGGGCAACCCCTTCCAGGTGCAGAGACCCCCCCGGCCCACCCACCGCAGCTGCTGGACCTGCTTGGGAAGTCCCTATCTGAACGGGCTGCTGAGGGCCCCAGGCCACTGCAGAGAAGGGTACCCTGCCCATCCCCGCCCGTCCCCTGGCTGGCTCTCCTCGCCGACTGTCAGGGAAGCCATGTCTGTAGTTGGCCTTGTGGGGCGGGCCACGTGGGCCCCTGAGCCCCAGCGGCCGTGTGTCCTCTGTGCGTCCGCAGCCCCGGACTGGGCCTCTTGGCAAGCAGCCCGAGGCAGTTGGCATGACATCCTGGGAACCCCAGCTGAACCTCAGGGATTAATTGGTACTTTTAATTACTGGCCGGTCTGCAGACACCAAACACCCAAGCCAGAGATGAGGGGGCAGCTCTGAGCAGAGGCCCCATGGAGGCAGCCTCATCCTGGCCCACCAGGTCCCGGAGAGAGAAGACAGGCGCCCCAGGGTTCCAGCAGCCCTGGTGACAGACCCTCGGGGCTCGGAGCCAAGCCTTTTGCTCAGCCCCCCTCCCCAGCATCGTTGCCAGCTGCTGTGGAAGTTCTGGTCTGGGTGGAAACTGGCCCCTGGGTTGGACCGGTGTCCCCCAGGGGTGGGCAGTGGTGGCCCTCATCACTCTGTGTGGAGGACTCTAGAAGGTCGCACCTGGATCTTCCCGTCTCTGCCCGTAGGGCGGGTGTTCGGGGCCGCCCATGGCAGGGGCAGGTCCTGAGCCATCGCTGCATCCAGCGGGCACCTCCACAGGCGCCTCCCGGGCTCCGGGCACAGGGCCCAGCCCAGGCTATCCCTCTGCACCTTGTCACCAGCTCCAAGGCCTCCTGATGAGTAAACGCACAGCGCCTGGGGGCGCCTGCAGGCTGCCAGTGGGACCCCCGTGCTGTGGCCGTTCTTCTTTGGGGAGGGATGATGCTCAACCCAAGGAGATGGGCCCCCATGCCCAGTGTCTGCCCAGTGAGATGTGCGCACAGGTGTGTCGGGACAGCTGTGGTCTCTGCTCCGCCTGCGTTCACCCCCCCACCCCCACCCCAGGTCCCCGAGCCTCCGGCTGTGCCCATCCGTCTCTCTCCAGCCAGCAGGCTTGGAGCTGGCTCCACCCGCAGCCATTAGGTCTCTGATGGCAGGAAGAGGGTGATTCTGCTGCCAAAGCCGCCTTCAGGTGGGGTCCCCAGGGTAGAGGGAGCCCCAGGGGGTCCAGCCAGGGCCAGCAGCATCTTCCCCGGAGTAACTGGGCACCGAGGAGGCATTGGGCTCTGCCTGCCTCTGGACGGCCCCTCCCATCAGCTGGTAAATCCACTCTCTGTCCCTGCAGAAGGGCTCTGCATGCCACTGGACTCCTGGATCTCCGGACCCCAGCCCCATTCTGGGCCCTCACCCTGGGGACCCCAGCAATGGGACTGGAGGGATTTCCTCAGTCCACCTGAAGGAGGGGGACCAGGGTGTTGAAACTGACTTCAGAAAAACAGCTTTCTGAGCCCAAACAGGCTGCCAAGAGCTATGCTTTTCCCTCCAAGCTTGACTTTCTGATTTAATGAGGCTTCTTGTCCAAGTTGGGCTTCCCTTGAGGCTCAGCTGATAAAGAATCTGCCTGCAATGCAGGAGACCTGGGATCAATCCCTGGGTTGGGAAGATCCCCTGGAGACGGAAAAGGCTACCCACTCCAGTATTCTGGCCTGGACAGTTCTGTGGACTGTATAGTCCGTGGGGTCACAGAGTCAGACACGACTGAGCGACTTTCACTCACTCACTTGTCCAAGCTGGGCTTTCCAGGTGCTTCAGTGGGTAAAGAATCCTCCTGCCAATGCAGGAGACACAGGAGATGCTGGTTTGATCCCTGGGTTGGGAAGATCCCCTGGAGAAGGAACTGGCAACCTACTCCAGTATTCTTGCCTGGGAAATCCCACGGACAGAGGAGCCTGGCGGGCTACAGTCCATGGGGTCGCAGAGTCGAACCTGACTGAGCGACAGAGGACGCACTTTGTCCAAATTCAACTGCTCAGCACCAGCCTGTGTCAGGTGAGCCTAGGGCGGGCCAGCGTGGCTGGAAGTAGACACGTCACAAAGAAAATCCCCTTTCCTAGTAAGGGGCTCCGGCTGGCCAGGCCCTGGACACCTCTGGAAGTTTTCACAGACCCACTAGTGTCCAAGGCAAGTTAAAGCACACTCTGTCACAGATTTTCACTCAGGTGTTTGTCTTTCTGAGCATGGTGAAGGGGGTTTAACCAAGGTGTTCTCTGGGGGAGATGCTGGGGGGTCGCAGTTCTCCCGCAAGGAGGTGGGAGGTGCTCAGACGCGGGCCAGGCAGAGCCTTGCCCCTGGGGCGCCAGGCTGCGGCAGAGCCCTCGGGGCCTCCGGGCCTGGCGGGGCAGCAGCCAGCTCACCCCCTTCTTGGTGGGACGCGTGCAGGATACGAGCAGCAGCCGCCTGCTCCTGTGCCCGGGACCCCAGGACTGCGAGATGGGGGCCGGCTTTGCCGTTCACACTGGTGGTCGCCGCCCAGTCACCTGGTGTCAGCTTGAGAAGGAATAGGCTCCCTGGCCAGGCATAAGCAGGGCACCGGCCAGTCATCAGAGGAGGTAGCTGGGGGCCCGGGGGCAGATGGATCGCAGCCTCCTAACGGCTGGGCCGCTGCTCCCTCTCTGAAGCCCCTGGACACAGGGCCCTGCTCAGGCTGTGCGGAGCTGAATGCCAAGGGCCCTGGATGCACCGACTCCCAAGGCTCTTGACCATGGAACCCCTGAGCATCCACTAGAGGATCAACCCGAGAGGTTAGAGGCAGTCTTCCACAGCTTTCAACACTCTGTAGTTAAGAAACGGAGAGCACCCGTGGCCACTGAGCAGGTCTGTGAGCTTAGATCGGGGGTGAGTGTGATGTGTTTTGTCGCTCGTTCTGCAAACACTTCCAGGGCTTCCAGGCCAGACCTGCGTTGGTGCTGGGACAGCGGGTGACACTCGCGGGGTTGGCCCTGCAGAGGCTTGGCCTGCGAAACGTTCCAGGAGGTGTGGCTGGAGGTTTCCCAGCCGGCCTGTGAACAGGAGCTGAAGGCTCGTCCCCGCCCAACCTCCTGCCCTGGGGGGCTGTGGGGCTCCCCCGGGGAGCATTGGGGTCCCTTCAAGGAGGGCGCTCCCAGCTGCGGATCCTGATGCCATCCTCTGGCCTCTAGCTCGGGCGAGTTCTGGCATTACTCTGGGCAGCAGGGAGCCCGCGACACCTGCGGGAGTGACCCTGCTCCGTAGGATGCTGGGTGTGCCGTGGACAACACCCCATGTGTCTTGTGTCCTCCCTGTGAACTCCGTCACAGGAAGCTGGATGCTCTCCGGGCACGTTGCCCATGGGCAGGTCTGCTGGGCGTCCTGCAGGAGAGCCCGGGACAACAGTGCTGCTCGCCCCTTCCAGAAGTGCAGGCTCTGCTTCACCACTGGGCGAGAGTCACAGGAAGGCACGACCAGGTGCGGCTGGCCCTGGACACAGGTTCCCCCGCCCAGCCCTCAGCACCCCGAGGTCTGGGCCACATCAGGGGTCCTGGAGGTAGGTCCCTTCAGGAGCCAGGCAGGGAGGTGGGCGTGGAGGCCACTGTGGGCGAGGCTGTAAGGTGCTTGTGCCAGGCTGGCTGGGGAGCACTGCCCACCAACCGTGACCTGTGGCTTTGAGGCTGTTTGTTATATGGCATTACCGTGGGGTTTGGTAACTGATACAGCCCCATGGGCCAGATTCACCTATGGGGTCCTGACTGTGACCTTGGAGGTTTCCAAGACTTTTTCCCGTTCAGAATGTGATTCCACAAGCTTAGCTGTCTGTTCTTTTCCCCTCAGGGTTGTGCAGCCAGAGAGGGTAACTTTCTTCCCATCCTGCCTGGCAATACTCATGTCCCACCGCCCTGCAGGGCCGCACGGGGCTGGGCTCCTCTGGGGGTGCAGGGTAGACTGCCCAAGCCGCGGGGACAGGAAACGGCGAGCCAAGCAGAACAGCCGCCCGTGAGTCACCGTTCCAGAACAACCACAAATGGCCCGCACCTGCTCGTCCACCCCCTCCCGCACCTGCCAGCCTCACCAGGGGCTTTTGGCTGCTGGACAGAGTGGGGCTGGTGCACACTGACCACCTCCAGAAGACAGTGACAGATGTTAGCGCCAGCAGGTCCTGCCCCTCCCGTCAGCAGATGTCAAGACATGAAAAATTGGGGTAAATGAAGGGTGCACGATTAGATTCGGGCGCAAGCTGGGTTCTTGTGGGTGCCAGAGACAGCTGCAAAGGCACGTCGGGGACAGGTGCCCTGATGCAGTGGGGGCTGCTCGGCCCGGGTGCCCGGGGACAGCTGGACGAGGTGCCGACGTGGCCCTTCCTCCGTGGAGCCGCCCCGCAGCTGCTGGGAGCACCGCCAGCCATGAGCCGTGCGCCCCAGCTCCGGGCCCACCCTGGGGTTCCCAGGACCCCAGCCTATCTCAAGCTGATGGCTCTTCTCAGGGGGCCCCTGTTCTCTCCTCCCCTTCTTTCTGGGCCCTTTCTGGTTCTGTCTAGGTGGGGTCGGCTCCGGATCTTCCTGCAACCAGCCAAGAGGGCAGTCAGGCCTCTTCTCAGCACCTCTGGCCTTTCTCGTATCTTTTTGACTTATTTTCATACAGTAATCTGCTTGTAAATGTGGGTTCAGGAGCCTCTCCAGGCCCTGGCGTTGGCTAGTTGGCAGCTCCACCGATACTCGTGCAGGCGTGAGCTGGGGAGCCAGAGAAGGCACCTCAGAGCGCCATCCAGCACCAGGCCCACAGCCCTGTGGCTCAGGGTTGCAGAAAAAGGTTTGTTTCTGAGTGGGTTACCCTTGTGGGGCACAATAATATCTAAGATTATTTTACAACTGTTAGCCACTCCCCACACTTTGGCCACCTAATGTGAAGAGCCAGCTCATTGGAAAAGACCCTGACCCTGGGGAAGATTGAAGGCAGGAGGAGAAGGGCACAACAGAGGATGAGATGATTGGATGGCATCACTGACTCAATGGACATGAGTTTGAGCAAGCTCTAGGAGTTGGTGATGGACAGGGAGGCCTAGTATGCTACAGTCCATGGGGTCACAAAGAGTCGGACACAACTGAGCGACTCAATAACAGCAATATAGATCAAGATGTAAGTTTAGTATAAATGACAAGACCTATTGTGACTGGTAAAGCAGTGCCTTTTTAAGTGATTCTGAAACTAGGACCAGAGCAGATATCTTTTTTTTATTTTGGTGAAACCCACATAGCATAGAAGTAAGTATGTTTAGGTGTACAATTCAGTAGCATTTCGTACACTCGCCATGTTCTGCACCACCTCTCTATAGAGTGTTTCCTTCATCCCACAAGGAAACCCTGCCCCTGTGAGCAGTCTCACCCCCCACCTCACTCCCTGGAGCCACTGGTCCACTTTCTGTCTCTGTGGATGGACTTAACTCTGGATGTTTCATGTAAATGGACTCGTATAATACGTGGCTTTATGTGTCTGAATTCTCTCACTGCACACATTTCAGGATCCATCTATGTTGTAGATACATCAGTACCTATCTCTTGTTTTATGGCTGAATAATACACCAGTGCACATTTTATTAAATGCAGGTTGAAACAGCCAAGAACTTGAGTTTCTGGCTGGCCTTTCTATGGCCAGGTCCTGCTCGTCAGCGTTCATTCCCATGGAGGTTCTAGACTCTCAGATGGACTGGACCTCTGTGGTCAGCTCAGGAAGGAGGACCCTGGAGGGGACATGAGAACATGAGCTCCAAGAAGCCCTCTCTGGTGGCCTCGCCCACCCTGGGCAGACCCGAGGAGGGAGCCCAGAGCCCCGGGAGCTGGAGGCTGGACAAGGGGCCCTTTTCTGCTCTGCACAATGTCCCATTGTGCCCTTCTGAGGGGGGGGGGGACAATGCAGCGCCGGCCAGGGGAGGCTGAGGACAAAGGGCCCTTTGTGGCTCCATCCCCACCTGAAAGGCAGCGCCTGGGGTCCCACCTGGCAGCAGCGCAGCCCTCCTCGCCCCCGGCCCCTGCGCTGCTCCCACTGCTCGGAGCGCTCAGTGAGGACCCAGGGATGCTCAGGCAGGCTTGGGCCAGGGCCGCTGGACTCTCCCTCGCTCCCCCCAGATGGCTGCGTGGGCTCATGGCCCACTGCGGGGGGTGACAAGGCAGGATGGGGGAAGTGCGGCATGTGGGTTCCTGTGGAAGGACCTGGAAGCAAGGCCTGACCAGGTCCTTGGGCACACGCTTGTCTGCTGGGGGCTCTCCACGTTGCGGGTGTTTGCACCTCTGTCAGAACTCTTAGAGGTGCTACTCTACAGACAAGGTCTGAAGGGAGGGCTTTTCATGGAAAAGAAAAGGGAGCATTTTAAAAGAAAAACACACACTGTAAGAAGCATGTGTGTATGGACGCTCAGTCATTCAGTCGTGTCCAACTCTTTGCAACTCCATGGGCTGTAGCCCCTCTGTCCATGGAATTCTCCAGGCAAAAACACAGGAGTGGGTAACCATCTCCTTCTTCAGGACATATTCCCAACCCAGGGATTGAACCCGAGTCTCCTGCATTGCATGTGGATTCTTTATCACTGAGCCACCAGGGAAGCCCAGTTCAGTTCCTTCACTCAAAATGCTACCAACACCAACAGCGGAGGCTGGGGCGGGGGGTCCAGAAGTTGCTGATCAAGCCTATCTGGGAGAGCCTCTGTTCAGAGGCAGCCCCTCTCCTCATGGAGTCCACATGACAGGTGGTGAAGATAGAATTAAACAAGCCAGGAAAACTGGTCATTTGACCACATAACTATTGGTAACACACCAAACATTAGGAACAAGACAAAAAACCCAGAATGAACATTTGTAACATACATAGAAGAAGAGGATCTTTCTTGACAAAATTCACCACACACTCGTCTGGGCATGTGTTGGGGGCATTTCACATGGTATGACAAGGTGGTTGTCCCTCCCCGGCTAGACTGTGAATTCTTTCAAGATCAAGAGCTGTTTCATATTTACCTTTGAATTCTCAGTGGGCAACACAAAACTGCTGCATATGCTCAGGGAATAATTAGTTACAATGAGAGCTATACCTCATGGACTTTGATCTGTTTAGAAATTGAGGACACTGTTCTACTTCCACTTTGGAATGGAAAGATAGTCTAAAATAAAATCTCAAGCAATATGTGTGTGTGTGTGTGTGTGTGTTAGTCACTCACTTGTGTCCGACTCTTTGTGACCCCATGGACAGTAGCCCGCCAGGTTCCTCTGTCCATGGAATTCTCCAGGCAAGAATACTGGAGTGGGTTGCCATTCTCTTCTCCAGAGCATCTTTCCAACCCAGGGATCAAACCAAGGCCTCCTGCATTGCAGGCAGATTCTTTACCATCTGGGCTACCAGGGAAGCCCTAAAGAGTATGTTTAATACATAAAGAGCTCTAGCAAATGAATAAGAAAAACCCACACCTGTCTCAATCATTTCCTTTCAGGTGCTCCACAGTTCATCCAGTAACCCCAAAGGCTCTATGCCTGCCCTTTCGCACACCTCTTGTTTGCTCTGAGGAATGCCTGCGACTCCACCTGCTCAGAGGCACCTCTCCTGTGTCCTCAGAAGGTAGCATTGCTGGTGTCCTCACTGGGGTGATGCTTGGGTCATTCATTCGTCAGTTAAGTTCTTCCTTCCTCTGAATCCTCAGCCCACCACTGTCCCTTGTGGCTGGAGGGCCAGTCTGGAGGGCCAGAAGGAGCGCTGACTGCCTAAGGGGGCTTTGCTGTCCAGTGCAGAGCTGTGGGCTTGGGGCCAGGGGGAGGGCAAGGAAGCTGGAGGGTCTGAGATTTAGGGCCAGACGCAGCCCGCACTGTCCCTCACTAGTTCTGTCAGGGTCCCCCCAGCGCCCTCCTCAGGCAGCAGAGATGGGGCGCTGGGCAGGAGGCACCTGTGCGGTACCTGTACACACCCCTGGAGCCCTGGGGCGCAGCGGCTGCTCCAGTCGTCCGCACACAGCCAGGGCCCGCTGAGGGAGCGCAGGACCCACCGGCGGCCTCCCGATGCCCACATCTCAGCCACTGTGGACGCGGACCAGGCCTGCGGTCAGATTCGTGCTTTCCAATCACCTCTTTCACGTTGCATTTCTGCTTCTTAAGTGCCTTTCCGCCCTCTCTACCGTGAGGGTCCCGGAGGGCGGGCGCCTAGGCAGGGGAGTGCCCAGGAAGCCCCTGCAACGGTGGCCGAGGCAGTAAATGAACGGGCGGGTGGGGCGGGGGCGCGGCTGTACAGGCTCCCACGCGCTTATGCGGCGGGGCCTAGCGGAGGGCGCTGCAACGGGCCAGGAGCTCGCCCCCGGCCGGCCGGCCTGGCCTCAGGTGTGGGCGGGGCCTCGCGGCGGGGCGGGGCTCGCGGCGCCCCGGCGCATGCGCCGTGCTGGCCCAGCGATGGCGGCGCCCAGGGAGTCGCTGAGGAGACGCAAGGCTGGGGCTGGGGACCCGGAGCCCGAGGCTCCGCCGGGGCAGGGGCGCGACCTCAAGGGCCGCCCGGCCCGCCTCCGCGCGGGCACTTTCTGGCTGACCAGGATCGTGCTCCTGAGGGCCCTCGCTTTCGTTTATTGTGAGTCCGCTGGGCCAGGCCCCTAGTGTGGCCCCTCCGCGCGCGCCCCGTCCGCCACGCCCAGGGCACCCCTGAAGCGTGTTCGCGGCCGAGTCCCGGGGTTCCCCGGCCGATCCCGCGCTGACCAGAGCCGGTGAGGCGGTGACTGCGGCCCCGCAGCTTTGGTGCCCGGGCAGCAAGTGCGGGTTCACCTGCGGGGCGCGGCCCGAGCCAGGCGTGAGCAGGTGGAGAGCCGCGCGCCCCGCGCCGGCCTCGCCCACCGGGCCGCCCCCCAGAGTACGACTGGGCGTCCGGAGACCCCCAGCGTGTGTGCGTGCCCCGCCCCGGCCCCCACGCGCGGAGGGGCGCAAACCCCCGAGACCAGCAGTGGCACCCGACGCCAAACAGCTTCTCGAACGAACGTGGCAGCGCGGGGCCGGCAGGGCTGGGGGCGGCCACCGGCAGAGTGGCCTGGGCCCGTGGGCAGCCTGGTCCCAGCGGGTCCAGAGGGCACTGGGCACCGGGCGTCCCCGCGTCATTTCTGAGTCGCTTCCGCACACGCCTTCGAAGGGGGCGCGCGTGCCGCTCTCTGCCCGGCGACCTTCTGCCAACCCGGAGTGGGCACCCGGGGCCCCGGTCCGGGGAGGGGAGGGGCGGCAACTCAGCCACGACTCTCGTCTGTTCTCCAGTGCTCTAAGTTACTGCAAAAAATAGTTCTTGCTGCTATGCTCTATCCTCCACGGGATTAAACAGGCATTCTAAACGTTTGAGCTGTCACTTAGGGAAAGATGAAGTCAAGACAATGTTAATCTGCGAGGCTTTAATAGACCTTTAAACTGGCGCCGTTAACAGTGGGAAAAGCCCGCTAGCGCCTCGAGCAGAGAGCGCAGCTTATAGAACCAGCCCGGCTGACTTTGATCTCGCGAGGACCCTCAGTTCAGTTCAGAAGGAAACCGTTGTGAACCGCTGGGTCAGGCAGATAGTTTAAGCCTGGCGCTGAGCACAGAGTGAGTTGCTTTGGTGTATGAAATTTTTCTCCACCTACCTTTTCTCACTATGTGGAGTAGGATTGGAGTTTGTCAGCCGCCTTAAGGAACCAGTTTACCATCTTCGGCGACGAGGGTCCCTGGTTGAGACGGCTGGCAAGTAGGCAGCGTCCTGGGTTGGTCTCTTCTGGAGGCTGCAGGTCTCCTGGGGACTGCCAGCAACCTCAGCATAACTTAAGTCCCAGGAACTTCCCACAAGGCCGTGGGGTCCACACCTTCTACCTGATGTTGAGTGTAACCCACCAGGAGGCTGAGTGATGGGCCTTAAGCTTCCGCGCCCTCTGCACACATGACGGGGTTCTTAGTGCCGTTGTCCTGCCTGTCTGTGCATCTCCCTGGGGGCTCCTGCAGTGGGGATGGTGTGTAACACCTCTGGCCTCTGTCTTCTGGGAGCGGCTCCTGCTCCATAAATTTCCCTTGACTGTTTTCAGTCTCTGTCATTGCTCTGTGCCACCACAAGACCCTTTTCCACCTGTGTCCTCCCCCCCGCACCCCGCACCCCAGCCCCTGGGTGTGACACTCAGGTCAGGGACTGCCCACCTGCAAGGCCCCTAATCTAAGCCCCAGGAACCGGGCAGCGCCTCACACCTTCCAGCAAAGGGAGGGCCACGCCTGTCCTGGCTCCCGGGTCACCAGTCTGCTCCTGCTGGCAGGTACACCCCGTGGCCAGCCATGCCCCCCACAGGCCCATTGCCAACCTGGCAGCTCCGCCTTCTTGGCAGCCCTGTCTCAGGTCCCGGCGGCCTGCAAGTACCCCGGGAGGAGCGCACCTCCAGGCGCTCGATGTTGGCCTTCAGGCAGGGCGTGCAGGACCTCAGCTCGCTGTTCTCCTCATCCAGCTGCTGCAGCCTGGGCACAAGAACTAGGCTGGGACCCGCAGAGCTGTCCCCGACCACCACACGCGCCCACACAGAGGCCAGAGCTCCTCACAAGCCAGGACGGCATCTACACCTCAGGTGTGGGGACGCCTCACGTTTACAGAAAAGCTGTCACCACGGAGCAAGTCCCTGGACCCTGAGCCCCTAGCGGCTTCTTGAGGCGTCCGCTCGCCCTCGTGGCATCTGTCACACTCACACTGGAAACACGGGTGACCAAGCCACGGCCTCGACCCAGCCTCCCCCCAGCGCCCCTTCCCGTCGGGTCCCCGCACCGCGACACCGTCACGGCTCCTCTGTCCCCTCAGGGCTGCGGCATCTCTGGGCTTCCCCGCTCTTCATGACCTTGATGTTCTGAGCGGGCCTGGCCCTGTGTTTGATGGACGCCCTTCAGGCTGGGCTCATCTGGGGTCCTCTGGAGACTGGACAGGCTGTGGGTCTGGGGAGAGCCCTACTGGGGCCGGGGAGGAGCTCAGCTTCTCCATTGGATCCTCATTTAGCTTCAGGCTCTGGCCTGAGCTGGGGGGTCGCAGCAGGTTGGTGGTTCCCACAGGGTGCATGTTGGGCCCACTGGGGGTGTCTGCACAGACACGGGCCTGGAGTCTGCAGCCTGGGCGGGGCCAGAGGAGTTCATCCAGAACTTGGGCAGGAGTCTCACGTCTGAGCCTACCCCCACTTAAGACTCCAGTGTTTCTCTACAGAGCCCTTTGTCTTTGACCTTACATTTCATAGTTTTTACTCAAAACGATTTCCGAAGTTAATTAGGCCAGCCCTCCCTCCCGCCTTCCATGCTGCATCTGCGTGGCCGTGTTGTACGTCAGCAGCAGAGTTGCACTCACGTGTCCTGGTCTGCACTCTAGCCTGGCATCCCCTGGGGTCCTGGCTAGGTTGTTTTGATAGTTTAGATAAGGTTCCTGTTTTGTGATGTACAGTTTTATGGGTTTTGACAGATGCATAGTAGTCCATCACCCCAGGACTAGACAGAACAGTGCCATCCCTTCAGAGTCCTCCGGGCGCATCACCGACTGCTCCCCACACCAGCGCCTGGCGCGCTCTGACCGTGTTCGGCCCCGGGGTCCGCCTTTCCCAGGAGCCTTTGGGTCTGCTTCCTTTACTCAGCAACACGGCCTGGAGGTCCTCCCATGCTGTTGAGTGAATCAACATTCCACTGATGCTCCCTGACGCACCACACTTTGTTTACATATTCCAACACTGAGGGACATCTATGTTTCCAGTTTTAGCAATTATGAACATGTAGGCCTTTGTGTAAATCTAAGTTTTCAGTTCACTTGGGTGAATACCTAAGAGTATAATTGCTGGGTTCCATGGTAAATCTGTGTTTAACTTTATGAGAAACTGCCAAACTGTCCTCTAGAGTGACCGTACCGTGTGTGTCCCACCAGCAGGGAATGAGAGTTCCCCTTGTTCTGAATCCCCTGGAGCATTTGGTATTTTCAGTTTCTCGGATTTTGGCTGTTATGATAGGTGTGTGATGATATTGCATTGTGGTTTTAATTGGCGTTTCCCCAAAAACAAATGATATTGAGCATCTTTTCATGTGTTTATTTGCCATCTGTGGATCCTCTGTGTGAAGCAGATGACTTTCAGCGTCTACTCAGATCTTTTGCCCTTTGAAAACCTGGGTTGTCTGTTTTCTTGTTGAGTTTTAATGGCACTTTGAGTATTCTGGATGCAAGTCTTTCATCAGATATGTGAGCTACAGATACGTTTCCTAATCTGCAACTTGTCTTTTCATTCTTTTAAAAATATGTTTTACAGAGCAAAACTTTCTCATTTGATAGAGTTTACTGGCTTTTTCTTTCATGGATCATGGTTTGATTGTTCTTATCTAAAAACGTATTGCAAAACCCAAGTCACATCCATTTTCTTCTATATTTTCTTTTGGAAGTTCTATACTATTATGTTTTACACTTAAGTCTCTGGTCCTTTTTGAATAAATTTTTGTATAAGATGTGAGTTATATATCAAGGTTCATTTTTTGTTGTTGTTGCATATGATGGCCAGTTATTCCAGCACCACCTATTGGAAAGACTGTCTTTCTCCATTAAACTGTCTTTGCATCCTTGTCAAAAGTCAGTTGACTATCTTTGGGTAGGTCTACTTCCGGGTTCTAGACTCTCTTCCATTGATTTATGTGTCTATACTTTGGCTAATACCACACTGTCTTGATGACCATAGCTCTGTAGTAAGTTTTGAAGTTGAGTAAAATAAGGCCTTGAACTTTGTTCATTATCAGAATTATTTTGCCTATTCTAGTTCCTTTACTTTTACATACACATTTCAGAATCAGCTTGTCGTGTCTACGGAAAACTTTACTGGATGTTTTGATTGAGATTGCGTTGAATCTATAGATCAAATTGGGGAGAAATGACTTTTTAATGATGCTGACTCTTCCAATTCATGAACACAATGAATCTTTGTATTTATTTTGATCTCCTTAGATTGCTTTCATTATGTTTTATAGTTTTCCACATACAGATTCTGTGTATATTTTGTCAGTGTTTTTAGTCTAGACCCTGTGTTTGGTGGCTGTTGTAATTTTTTAAAAATTCAGATTACAATAGTTCATTGTTGGTATATAGTAATACAGTTGACTTTTGTTTGTCAATCTTGTATTCTGTGACTTTCATAAACTCACTTATTAGTGCTATGAGGGCTTTTTTTTCTTCTTTTCAATTTTGGTTGATTTTGGGGGATTTTCTACAGAGGCAGTGTATTAATAGAAATAGTTTCCTTCCTTCCTTTCTAATCTATATAGCTCTTATTTTTTATACTTGCCTCATTGCCCTGGCTAGAATTTCCTATGCAGTGTTACTGGAGTAATGAGAGAAGAGAGAGTCTTGCTTTGTTTCAAGGCTTCAGGGAAAAGTATTGCCATTAATCTCTAAGTATGAACTTGGGTGTAGGTTTTTTGTAGCCACCATTTACAGATTGATGAAGTATCCTTCTATTCCTAGTTTGCTAAAAAAATTTTTTTATCGTGAATGAATAAATTCTTTCATGTACTTTTTGTGTGTCTATTGATACTATCATATGGTCTTCTTATTTAGCTTGTTAGTATGGTGATTGCATTGGTTGTTCTTTGAGAGTTGAACCAGCCTTGCATTTCTGAGATGAAATTGGTTGGTTGTGATGTATTATCTTTATTTCTTCTTTTGTGAGTTTTGGTAGTTTATGTATTTCAAGTAATTGGTCTGTTTCATCTAAGTCGTCAAATTTATGATCTTAGATTTGCAGTATTCCTGTATTATCTTTTTGTCTGTGAAATCTCTAGCAGTGTCCCTTTTCTCATCCCTGATATTGGTGTCTTCTCTCATTTTCTTGGTTATTCTGACTAGACTTCTATCAATTATATTCATCTTATCGAAGAAGGATAAGATTTTGATGGTTTGGTTTTCTTTTTCCTGTTTTCAATTTCATTGATGTCACCTCTTTTTTAAAATATCTTTTCTGATGCTTGTTTTATATGTAATCTGCTCTTTTTTCTGATTTCTTAAAGTAGAAGTTTAGATTTGAGGCCTTTCGACGTTTCTGACATAAGTGTTTTATTGTAAATTTTCTTTAAGCAAAGTTCCCTCTGGGATGGTTACCTAACCATTTTGTGTAGCCGGTCACATACTTCCTACAGACGCGTGTGTGCTGTGTATGCACACACACACCGTGCACACGCAGGAGCAGCACACACAGGTGTGTGTGCCTATACCTGTGCCCTGTGACTTTTCCGGGTCGGATCTTCTACTTTCTCCCCAGAGACTTGTGAAACACTCAGACTCCTCGAGTCCACACTTTGATTCCAAACTGCTGCTCAGACCCTGCCCAGTCTCCTCCCGTGGCCGGGCCCCGCACGTCCGGGAAGTGTCCACAGACGGCTGTGCTCCTGCTCACACCGCTCTGTCTTCTCTTCCTTCCAGTTGTGGCATTCTTGGTGGCCTTCCATCAGAACAAGCAGCTGATCGGAGACAGGGGACTGCTGCCCTGCAGGGTGTACCTGCAGAGCGTGCAGCGGCACTTCGGAGGGCGAGTCAGCTGGGATGCCCTGAGCTACGCCCCCACCATCCTCTGGCTGCTGGACTGGTCTCACATGGATGCCAACCTGGACGCCCTGGCTCTCCTCGGGCTGGGCATCTCCTCGTTCATCCTGGTCTCCGGTTGCGCCAATATGGTCCTCATGGCTGCACTCTGGGTCCTCTACATGTCCCTGGTCAACGTGGGACAGATCTGGTAAGAGGGCGGATGGGGCACCTGGGATGGGGCACGGTGACTCGGGGCCCCAGGGGCATTATGCTGAGCCTAGCAAGGCCTCCTGGCAGCGGGAGCGAGTGAGCAAACTGTCTTCTTATATGAGTTCAGAAAAGACCGCCCGTTTTCTTAGGCTTTGGGGGCACTGCTGGTTGCATTCAGCCCAAACCCAGGAGCCTCCTGCTTCGGGAGTGACTTTGATTCTGTTGGGAGTACCACGGCCGCACCTGAGACCATGCTGCCCGCCTCCTGTGCTGGGGACTGTGCGATGGGGGACTTGAGTGTCCTGGGGGTCAGGGACACTGAAGAGACGCAGAGCCACAGCTCAGGGACTGCTGCTGCAAGTGGCTCGCAGGGACTGACCGGCCCGGCACTGTCCTGCTCAGATGCACGGGAAGCCCGAGTTGTCCCTTCGGCCCCAGGCTCCTCGGTTAGTGTCAGCTCCCCCAGAGGCTGGGTTTCTGGTTCTGTTATCTGTGCTTGGCCATGGCAGGAATCCTGAAGGGCTTCTTTGTTGTGCTTAAAGCGGCGTGTGGCCGCCCTCCCCCCTCTCCACCTTCCCGGCCCCCACAAGGAAGAAAGGATTATCTCTGGAAACTTGGAGCGAGGTTGGGCGCTCCGGGAGTCCCTTCCTGCAGAGGAAGCCGCCTTGGCACTTGCCTCTGGCAGAAGGGACAGAGGATCGACTTCAAAGGGCCGGGAGCTGATGCCCAAGAGCCGCAGAGGTGCTGAGGGACCCCTGCATCGTGGCCGCTAAGGAGGAAAACTTTATCTTGGCCTAAGACTCCAAGATGTCCAGGCTCTCCTGCCCGCGGCCCTGGTATAGACGGATTTGATTTGGAGAAGTGGATTTGATGCTATGGTTTTTCAAGGTCTGGGCACCAGTGCAGTGCCATCCCCACCGCATGGCTGTGCAGGGGGGCCCTGTGCCCATGGGGACACCCCAGGCCTTGCGGGAATGGTGGCTCCCCACTGCCCGTGGTCATCGGACGTGACATGGGCCTTCTCTGCTCCCGCTGACGGCACTGGACGTGGCCTTCTGTGCCATGGTGGCTCCTGTGTTCCTTAGCTTGGGGAGGAGGGGCCGTCACCCACTGGCTGCATGGCCAGGCCACTGCTTTAGCTCCTCTGGCCTTCCCGTCCAGCGCTGCTTCTGTTCAGCTGTCTCCAGGGGCGCTCACAGGCTCAGCCTGAAAGAACCTGCTTTGTTAGAAATTCCCGTCCACCTGCTTCCCGAGTGGAGAAATGCTCCTCTGCAAAAGGCAGGAAGAATTACGCAGATTCAACGCTGCCCCTCCTCGCCCCCTGCCACCAGCCAGGGGAGAGCAGATAAAATATTTATCCCTGATGCCCTCCTACAAAGTGAAACATCTCCAGGAACCTGGTTCAGTGTTCCAATCACCTGGCGCAAAGGCCTCTGGGTGACTCGAGGCCGAGGGCTATGCACACAGAAGCGGGGGCAGGGGGCTCCCCCACCTCAGTTCTCTGCCTTCCTGCCCGTGGAGATGAGTGGTCAGTGAGCTGTGGGCCACCCTTGGTGGTGGTTGCAGTGTTGTCTCTAGCAGACAGTTGGAGGTGAGGCGCTCACACAAACCATTTGGGAGCAAAATCTGAATCTCTTAGAATAGGGTGCACCTGAGTTTCTTTAAAAACCAGAACAATAGACCATCCCCCAAACTGGTTCTGTGAATGGCTACCTCTTCTAACATAAGTTCCGGCTGTTAAAAATACAATAAAAGCTGTAAAAGTCTAATGAATACCTTTTAGCTTTTCACATAATTAGATGTAACTACCTATTTAAAAATCTTGTATCAGGCAGCCTTGAGATTTAAAATTCAGAATAGGCGCAGATACGAGAAGGCATTTCCTAACGCCCTCAGCAGAGGCCTGTCATCGAGTCCACTGAGGGACGCTGCTCTTGTGGCCAGGCTGTGGGCGGGGGCCGGGCTGGCCAGCTGCCCTGTCAGCTCCCAGGCTCCTCCAGCTGGTTCTGAGAGACACCGGCAGCGTCCACTCCGTGAGGTTCGGACAGTCAGCCCCTTCTTCTCCTCTGCTCACGAAGGTCACTTATTGGAAGAATTTACTTCTTCCATCAGGCAGCGTGTGACTGGCCGTTGTAAAGGGTTTACTGTGGAAACTAAGGCTCCTGCTCATCAGAGAGCTCAAGCCGTTTCCTGTCTTCCTCCTCCAAGCGGTGTTCCCTGTGGGAAGCCCGCCTCTCTCGGGCTGGATGGATGAGCACCCCAACTCTGTGAGGAAGGGCCCCTGGCCTCACCGCGTGTCTGGTTGCCAGGCTGATGGGGTCTGCGTCCCCCCTTCTCCGGGGGAAGGTGCCTGGTTAGGAAACAGGCGCTCGGGGGCCCCTCAGACCTGCCCTCCCCTCCCTGGGGGCTTGCAAATCTCGGACTCCCTGTCCTTTCACGTGTCAATACTTCATTGAACAAATGTTTGTCTTAAAGCATCTCTATTTACATACCACAAAGTGTAACTAGTTAACTTATGCAAGAACAGCCACCATCTACCTCTAAAACGTTTCCTCAGCCTGCGTCCCCACTCACCCTCGGCACCGCTCTCCGTGTCCTGTCTGTGCCTCACACGACTGGGGACACCTGTGGCCTCCGCGTCTGGCTGCCACCACCGAGCAGGCATGTGGCTTGTCCGTGGTGTAGCCAAGGCCAGTGCCTGGTCCTCACTCACGGGCACTCGCTGAGCCAGGCAGTTGTGCCCTTTATCCCGGGGTCCGCGTGCTGGCGTCGTGTTGACCTGGGGAGAGGATTCATGGTGTGAGGAGTATCCTGGGTCCACTCACGTTACATTGTGGGGCTCCCTCCCATGACCTGGGGTCACACACATGTGTGCTCCCCAGGGCCCCAACTCCCTCAGGGAAGGCATGTCTGACACGTGCTCCCCTTAGGGCTGCTTTTCTAATAATCTGTGCTCAGCGTAACGTGGTGTCATTTGAAATGAACGATTCCGGGGTAGGACATTTTCACGATGCTTGAAGGAGATCACTGCAGTGAAACCAAGCGCAGGTGACCTTTGAACGGGGATCAGAATTGCCTGAGCCCCATCTACACAGGCTTTTCACCAAACCTCTAAGAAAAACCACTCCACTGCAGAAGCATCAGCCCGCCTGGCTCCAGGTTGTTCAGGGGTGAAGAGTGTTACATGTACTTTTCCAAACATACTTACTCATGCCCTGCTGTGGGCATAGGCCTGCAGTGCGACTGTGCGGTGGGGCCAGTAAGAAACTCCTGTCAGTGACGGTTACCTGGGAACCTAAGGTGTGCCCCAGGTTCAGTAAACAAGGGCAGGTCTCCCCTCACCTCACCTGCACTCAGACGCCCAGGGCAGGTGCGCCTCACCGAGCCCCCCACTCAGACACTTGAGTGCAGATTTTCCTCAGGTTCACCTCCACTCAGACCTCTGAAGACCGCTCTCCCCCTGGCTTCCGCTTTGCTCTGCCACCTGAGGGCCCTTCTTCCTTGTGGCTCAGTAATGTGACCTCTGACCTCTGTAACCTGTGCCTGTTCTGTTTGGAGACAGTGGGTCAGTCTTTCTTTAGCAGGTAAAGCGATGCATTAATTTGAAGCTGTTTGGTGACAGCTCTTCTCTTGTCTTTCAGGTACTCCTTTGGTAAGTGGCGGTCACATAATCCGGGTGTCGGCTGCTCACGCCAACGGGTCTCGTCTCCCGCGGCTGCACCGGCTGCCTCGGGCCTGAGTCCTCACCCGCAGTCTCCGCCAAATGAGGCCAGATGCCGCCTCACGCCTCTGCCCATCACGCCTCCCATGCTGGCTGTGGGCACCCAGCCGGCGTCCAGGATGTCGGCACTGGCGTTCCTGCTGGTGACTGAAGGGCCATGGTGCCCTGCAGGCCGGCCCTCACTCCCCGGCGTGCACGGGGACACCCTAGAAGACGCAGGATTCCTGGGGCCCCACAGGCTTGGGTCTTCCTGGGTTTCTGCCGGGAGACTGCGGGTCCCACTGTGCTTTGTGGATAGCGCCACCCCACGGGCCCCCGAGCTGGCAGAAATGCAGGGCTTGGGGAGTGCGGCCAGTCTGGACCCCAATCCTCTGAGCTTGGGAGCAGAAGCAGGGGCTCCCTGTGGCTCTGAGGCCTGCACTGGGTGGGGGGCGGCGGGGCGGCGACCTCCCATGCTGGGTGGTGGTGGGGGCGACCTCCTGCGCTGGCCTCACCTCAGCATCCAGGGCCACCCCCGTCATGGTCTCTGTCTGGCCTCTGTCGGAGGTCAGTGTCTTCAGCTTCACTCCTCAAAGGTCACTCCCTCACCAGCAGAGCAGGGCCACCTGCGATGAGCAGGACAGATGACCTGGGGCTTGTGGCCTCGAGCAGGGACTGCAGATGGGCTTCCTGGACTGTCTCGCAGCCATTACTGGGACAAAGTGGCGCACATCATCTCTCTTTGGTTCTGTGTGGGTTCCCTTTGGGTTCTGTCCAGTGGGCTCCCAAGGGAAGAATGGCCGTGGGGCGGGGCTGGCGCTGGACAGAGGCCCCGGGTGAGGATGGAGGCGGGGGTGTCGGGGTGGAGACTTGGGTGGGGTCTCCATGAGTGTGAGTGCTTCTTGAAGGCTGGCGTGGGCATACGGTTCTCTGAGGGAAGCCCGTCCTCTTTGGCTCTGAGGATCCAGGAGGAGCTGGGGGTCGGGGGGAGCCGGTGGAGGAGCCACAGATTCTCCTGTGGGCTCGGGCCAGTCCTGCTGACCCCAGGCCTGCACACGCGTGTACAGGTGGACTGCCAGGGGCTGCCCGCACAGTTGAAACAACAGACGTGCTCTCCCAGGGGTGTCACACCCTTACCCACAGCAGGATCCCGAGCACAAGGGGATGAAGGACCAGGGCCACAGGGGAAAAAACTACAATGTCTGGAATAAAAGCTCACGGGTAGGGCTGGATACAGGGGGCGGGGTCAGGAATGAATGGAGGAGGAGGAGCCACCAGCCCAGGGACCTGGACTGAGGAGCAGAGCCCAGCCTTTGGAGGGAGGAACAGGGAGCCCAAAGGGCCTTGCACCTCGGGGCACAGGTGCAGGGGGCCGAGGGGCACTATTTGTGGAGGCGCAGTCCCGGGGCAGGGTGGCAGGAGGGGAACCATCCACCTGCCGGGACACGAAACCTGCGTTTCCTCCTCTCCTGCTCCAAAACACAGGACAGGGGCTTTCTGGTGGCCCAGGGGTAAAGAACCCGCGTCCCAGTGCACGGGACATGGGCTTGATTCCTGGTTGGAAAACCAAGATCCCACACGCCTTGGGGCAGTGAAGCCCATGCAGTGGAAGGACTGATGCTGAGCCTGAAGCTCCAATCCTTTGGCCATTTGACGTGGCTGACTCACTGGAAAAGACCCTGATGCTGGAGAGACTGAAGGCAGGGGAAGGGGACGACAGAGGATGAGATGGTTGGTTGGCATCACTGACTCAATGGACATGAGTCTGAGCAAACTCCAGGAGTTGGTGATGGACGGAGGCCTGGCGTGCTGCAGTCCATGGGGTCACAAAGAGTCAGACACGACTGAGTGGCTGAACCGAACTGACTGCAACTAGAGTCCATGTGCTGCACCCCAGGTCCTGCGTGCCGCAGCTAAGCCCCGACACAACCAGATAAATAAACAGATGTAAAAAATAAAGTACAGGAAGGTTTAAAGCGAAAGTAGGCACGTGTCTTGCAAGGAGGACGCCTGTGACAGACACGGTGGGGGCAGGACCCTCCTCCTCTGTGGAGTGACTCGGTGTGAACTGAAGGTAGGTTTGAGAAGTTAACGGTGGACGTTGTGTCCCTAGGAAAGTGTACTTGCAGCCAGAGCACCAGTACTCAGTGCCCATCCAGGGGACCCACAAGGGCAGGATGGACAAGCAGGGACAGGACTGAAGTTTACAGGGAGCAGAAGTCAAGTGTAAGCTAACCGGCGGTGCAGCAGCCGTGCTGAGACACCGGGCAGCCTGTGGTCCTCAGGGCGGTGGCGCAGGCCACAGCCCACGGAGGGGGCACGTTTCTGGGTGACTGTTTTTACCTCAGTAGCTGCTGTTTCTCCACACACGGTGTTTGACACCATGACAGATTACTGGAGATGCACAGCCCACAGAAACGGGCCTGCTGCAGAGTGGGCACACCTGAGGAAAACACTAACAAACCTGAAGACGTGGGCCTGAAGGACAGTCACAGCCTGAAGGTGGGGAGTCATGTTGTATCAGGCGGGAGTTTTTAGGACTTAAGCCCAGGAGGCAGCATCTCTAGTAACTCTGAGAGGACTCCTCCAAGGGGGCTGAGGCAGTAGCCAGGTTATGTAGAAGTTTTGTAACAAAGGGCCAATGGTATAGCTGAGAAGAGGAGAGAAGCTAAAGGCAAAGGAGAAAAGGAAAGATAATACCCATCTGAATGCAGAGTTCCAAAGACTAGCAAGGAGAGATAAGGAAGCCTTCCTTAGTGATCAGTGCAAAGAAATAGAGGAAAACAATAGAATAGGAAAGACTAGAGATCTCTTCAAGAAAATTAGAGATACCAAGGGAACATTTCATGCAAAGATAGGCTCAATAAAGGACAGAAATGGTATCGATCTAACAGAAGCAGAAGATATTAAGAAGTGGCAAGAATACACAGAAGAAATGTACAAAAAAGATATTCACGACCCAGATAATCACGATGGTGTGATCACTCACCTAGAGCTAGACATCCTGAAATGCAAAGTCAAGTGGGCCTTAGGAAGCATCACTACAAAGCTAGTGGAGGTGATGGAATTCCAGTTGAGCTATTTCAAATCCTAAAAGATGACGTGACAGTGCTGCACTCAATATGCCAGCAAATTTGGAAAACAGCAGTGGCCACAGGACTGGAAAAGGTCAGTTTTCATTCCAATCCCAAAGAAGCAACACCAAAGAATGTTCAAACTACCGCACAATTGTACTCATCTTACCTGCTAGCAAAGTAATGTTCAAAATTCTCCAACCCAGGCTTCAGCAGTATGTGAACCAAGAACTTCCAGACATTCAAGCTGGATTTAGAAAAGGCAGAGGAACCAGAGATCAAATTGCCAACATCTGTTGGATCATAGAAAAAGCAAGAGAGTTCCAGAAAAACATCTATTTCTGCTTTATTGATTACACCAAAGCCTTTGACTGGATCACCACAAACAGTAGAAAATCCTTCAAGAGATGGGAATACCAGACCACCTTACCTGTCTCTTGAGAAATTTGTGTGCAGGTCAAAAAGCAACAATTAGAACTGGACATAAACAATGGACTGGTTCCAAATTGGGAACAGAGTACATCAAGGCTGTATATTGTCACCCTGGTTATTTAACTTACATGCAGAGTACATCATATGAAACGCTGGGCTGGAGGAAGCACAAGCTGGAATCAAGATTGCTGGGAGAAATATCGATAACCTCAGATATGCAGATGACACCATCCTTATGGCAGAAAATGAAGAGGAACTAAACAGCCTCTTGATGAAAGTGAAAGAGGAGAGTGAAAAAGTTGGCTTAAAACTCAGCATTCAAAAAATGAAGATCATGGCATCTGGTCCCATCACTTCATGGCAAAAAGGTGGGGAAACAGTGGCTGACTTTATTTTGGGGGGCTTCAAAATCATTGCAGATGGTAACTGCAACCGTAAAATTAAAGACACTTGCTCCTTGGAAGAAAAGCTGTGACCAACCTAGATAGCATATTAAAAAGCAGAGACATAACTTTGCTAACAAAGGTCCATCTAGTCAAAGGTATGGTTTGTCCAGTGGTCATGTATGGACGTGAGAGTTGAACCATAAAGAAAGCTGAGTGCTGAAGAATTGATGCTTTTGAACTGTGGAGTTGGAGAAGACTCTTGAGAGTCCCTTGGCCTGCAAGATCAAACCAGTCCATCCTAAAGGAGATCAGTCCTGAAGGACTGATGCTGAAGCTGAAACTCCAATACTTTGGGCGCCTGATGCAAAGAACTGATTCCTTAGAAAAGACCCTGATGCTGGAAAAGATTGAAGGCGGGAGGAGAAGGGGACGACAGAGGATGAGATTGTTGGATGGCATCACCGACTCAATGGACATGAGTTTGAGTAAGCCCCAGGAGTTGGTGATGGACAGGAAGGCCTGGCGTGCTGCAGTCCATGGGGTCACAAAGAGTTGGACACAATTAAGCGACTAAACTGAGCTGTCTGAATGTCAAAAGATTATTGTAAATTAAAGAAAACCAGATATGCCGAGTTCAGCGCTTCTCTGTGTGTGGGAAGATGCATGAGTCTGCTCTCACTGAATCACTCCTTGATGGGCACCTCAGCTCTTGGCGCTGGTGTCCCGAGTTTCCACATCCTGAGTATCCTCGGGGCTCACCAGCTCACATCGAAGGGGTGCAATCAGTGAGGGCGGTGACAGCCTTTGTTTACTGATTTGGCAGGAAATACTCCATTTCTCAGTTTCCTCCTCTTGATCTGGAATTCGACCAATATTTGGGAGACATTACATGACCAAGTTCTGTCCCATGATACTGGAGGCTCATCCTGCGTCAGGTGAAAGTTCCTGTTGATATGCTGTTCCAGCTGCTAATTTCTGGATTAGGCCCCATTGATAATTAAAGATTCTCTGGATCCTCCATCTTATTACTTACCACTATGATCCAGGAAATGTTTTCCCTTGTTGCTTCTTCCCATGCCTGGGAATCACACTATCACAGTTATTTTACATGAATCCTAAATGTGATCTGTTTCCCCAAGATGTTTAACCATCCTCAGTAGCGTCCAGGCTACACAGTGGGCGCCTTAAGAGACAACAGGATCCAAGTAATGCCACCAGCACCCCTGACAAAGCCACCATGCAGCAGGGAGACATGGAGCACAAACAATTTGGAGACAAAACAATGATTCGTGTAACTAGTTAAAATCCAGTTGCAATAAACCATGAAGTCCACAGGAGAGCCAGCTGGAAAGCGAATTCTGGCAGGATCAAGTAGAGAAAGATAAAATGTTTTCATCTTTGTTTACAAAGGCATATTTTATCAAGTTGTAGTAGGTCACAGCATAGGAGAGCAGGCTTTACTGGAGAACGAAGGTTTGAGCTGGCGTGTTTTCCCCGACGGAGCCGGTGGGGGTGACCCACGTGAGGTGTGCCACGTGTTGTGCACGTGAGCCGAGAGCACAGCGGATCCTCCAGGCGGCACCTCAAGTGGTGAACCACAGTGTTTGAAATAAACATGAGTGGGCTGTGCAGGAGGCCGTAGCGGGGCTGGCAGGGGTCTGGCAGGGAGCCTGGGCTGCGGGCCGGCTGAGTTGGGTCACCTGCCGCCGGGTCTCTGGTGCAGAGCAGCGCCCGCCCTTGCCCCCGCCTGTTAGGTTTGCCTCCAGGCTGGTCAGGCAGCCGCATGTTTAAGTGGCCTGGATGCTTGACCCCCGTTCCCTGTGACAGCGGCACCTCCCGCCAGCTGTTGCAAATTAAAGGCTCCCTGTGACCCTTACCTCTCTTAAATTCATGCTTTAAAAACAGCTTAATGAGGGCTTTACTGGCCCAATTGGAAGTTTTTATTAAAACCCGTCAGTGCTGGAGTGGAGCCTGCCTGCAGGAAACGATTGGCCAGCCTCGAGTTCAGAGCTGCTACGGCCACAGCAAGGCCACCAAAGCGTTTTCAGACCCTTGCCAGCCAGCTCGAGCTTTGCCTGGCCCTCACATCAGCCCCATGTCCCAGAAAGCAGTTTCTTGTGATTAAATTCCCGTGATCAGAGGCAGTTGAGGACACCCTGCCATGAGCTCACCCTTCCAGCGAGCCCTGCCTCCCTTGTCCCAGCCCTCTGATCTCCCAGAGATGTGGGTGCTGCTGGGCTGTGTGGTTCTGGCCTCGTGTCTGGTCGTGTCCTTGGAAAGGACTGAGAGCCTAGGTCAGGTGACTCGGGGCTGCCATGCACCCAGAGGAGCTGGTGGTTCCCAGAGGGAGGCAGGAGGCGCCACTGTGTCCTCACCGTGCGTGGCCGGGAAGGGGCCCTCGCTGGGGTCCCAGTGCCACCTGCCCCTCTGGCCTGAGCCTCCTCAGGCTGCTCTGGGCCTTGCTGTCTCCTCTCTGTCCCCTCCCGGCCACAGGGAGCACAGTGCAGGAGACCCACTGCCCAGGGGAGGGGCTGGGGTGGGGGAACCAAAGGCGCCACCCCATGTTCAGCACCTGCCTGACCTCCGTCCTCACCTGGAGCCCGCTCAACTCTGTAAGCGTGGACACAGCTTGTTGGCATCCCCACACGACCATGTCGGGTCCCGCCTTTCTCTTTTCTCACTTGGCAGAATCTGGTGACCGTCACTTAGTGGAACTGAGAAGAAAATATATTTTGAAGACTTTTTTCTTGTTTACATAATTATTGAGGCTTTAGTTGTTCTGAATTTCTCCCATTACATCTCGTTACCCGTTTGTTTCTAAAACAGAATAAGCAGAATTCTAGAATACTGAAGAAACCCTGAATTTGAGGGCTTTTGTCTGGAATCTTCTAAATTGCCTCGTACTTTTATTCAGTCGCGTAGGTGTTGGGCCAGTGTTTCCTTTTCAGTTCACAGTATAGCTGATGATGAGCATCGCAATGGGCAGAAGGCTCCTGGGTGCCATCGCCCAGGCTGTCGAGGCAGGGTCATCGGCACCCAGTTCCCAGAGGCCCGCGGCTGGTCTTGCAGCCCCAGTCTGCTTGCTGACCAGCCGCCCTCCCCCTGCCCCCAAGCCCAGCCCCACGTGACAGTCCTGCGACGACCAGAGCCTGTGTGGCCCCTCCGCCCTCCCACTGCACAGTAGCCATGTGGCTCCTTTCAAAGAACTGGTTTTATTTATCAGATTTTTTAAAATGTGTTTTGGCTCATTAAATCTTACTTTTTATAGGTCGCTTCCTTCTGGGAGGAAGGAATTTAGTATTTTCTAAGATCTTGAGTTGATTAACTCATTACTTGTCCACTCTTCTTACCTGAAATGAAAGCGTGGAGACGGGTGGTCACCCCCCTGTGACTGGTCCTGGGCCCCTGTGGGCTGAGGCCCGGTGTCCCCGACAAGGGACAGACACTCAATTTCATAACCTTCAGGTGTTACTGCCTCTTTAGCCCAGGTGCTGTTTAAAGAGGGTCAGAAACTCCAAACGCTTAAGGCTTTGTAGCTTATCTCTGGTTGGTCAGTTTCTGATTTTATTACACTGCAACCAGAGAGCATGGCCTGAAGATTGTTCATTATTCTTTAAGTTAGGTGTGTGAAGGGATTAGAAATTCAAGACGTATTACACAACCTGTAATACAAACAGCTCACCGTGGTTTTCCTGCGCTCACCCCGTCGTCTTCTCGGGGTGACTCCATCTCCCCAAGCAGTTCTGCCTTTTGGGTTTCCATTGGGTTTATCCAGTCGTGTTTCCGTCGGGTTTACCCGGTCGTGTTTCTCTTGGGTTTACCCGGTCGTGTTTCTCTTGGGTTTATCCGGTCGTGTTTCCGTCGGGTTTCTGTCGAGTTTCTCCTGTTGTGTTTCCTTCGGGTTTCTGTCGGGTTTATCCAGTCATGTTTCTGTCGGGTTTATCCCGTCGTGTTTCTGTTGGGTTTATCCGGTCGTGATTATCTGGTTGTGTTTCCGTTATCCGGTCGTGTTTCCGTCCGGTGCCTCTGCTGTGTCGCCTCTGGACGTCTTCCGTGCACTTCCCGCTGTTTTTCTCCCACCTCCCTAACGCTCTTCCTCCATCTCAGGTCAGCCATCACAAGTGTCATTAAGTTAATATTTGGTCTTTACGCTGCAACTATGTGAATATTGTTGAGTGCTAAGCTGATAGTGAAGTGTAATAATTTTCTCTAATTGGCGGGATCCACACAGCTTGTGGGATCTCATTTCCCCAACCGGGGAGTGAACTCAGGCAGTGAAAGCCCAGAACCCTAATCACTGGATGGCCAGGGCACTCCCTGGTTGCCTCTTCCTTTGCTTTGCTTTTCATCTCTGATCATGCTAAACTCAGCAGCTTTTCCACACTCGCCAGCACAGCGGCTCGGCCCCTCCCAACACTGTTTATTTCTTACCAATGTGACACGTGAGAACCTGTCAGTGCCCCTCAGTCCACAGAGGCTCTGCTTGCGCAGTGTTACCATTTGGAGTGGGGACTTCCAAGGCCTTGGATTGGGGTAGTGGGCAGGTGGACGCTCTGTCTGAGCAGGTATCACTGATGACTCACTGCCCTGTTCATCCCAGGGCCTTGTGGTCTAGGGCCAGGAGCCTCACTGTGCTGGCATGAGGCCCGAGGCGCAACACCTCCCTACCGCCTCCTCCCGGAGGTGTCCTGGAGTGCATCGTCAGGGTCGTTTTTAAGAAGCCCTTTTTTTGATCACATTTGCACAGAACAGCTAAAAGCAGCTGGCGAGATGGTCCTCGTCCTTGTTTCCTCAGCACTGATCGTCACCTGTCTGAGGCAAGGCCAACAGGCAGGCTTCATTCCCATCGCCCCGGCGCTGCTCCCGTGCCAGGGACATGCCTGTGTCCTGAGCCTGAAAGGCTCTGAGGAGCGAGCGAAGGCCTTAGTCTCAGTGAGCCCACTGCGGCCCGCAGAGAAGGCCCTGTCTCTGAGCCCACTGCGGCCCGAGTCCGGAGTGCGTCCCTGGAGCATCTGGCTCCCACGCCCCGTCATTGGGCACGGGAGGAACACAGCGTCGGCAAGCCTACCCTCTGCCAGCACGGTAACAGGGAGAGACATTGTTAGGTCGGCCTGGGTCAGCAACTATGTGCCAGTTCCTTTTGTGAAAGCTTTGATATTTTAAAACAGCAATTTTAAACTAGGAAGCCATGCTTTGTTGCTGTCACAATAGCAGCTCTTGTCCGGGTGGACCCGCTGAACGGAGACCGACACCAGCACAGTTTCCTCCCGTGAGCAGCTCCCAGTGCGTCCAGCAGGCCTGGCGGCCATGTCCTCCGCTTACCGGGGAGGGGCCACCTCCTTAACCCAGGATTCTGCACTCGTCATGGGATGCTGGCTCGTCTCCAGTTCATGTCCAGTTGACACGGTTTTCCATTTGGCTTCAGCCTCAACGCCTGTCTTTTGAGCATTCAGAAGACAGACCGGATTCAGGGGTGAAACCTGCGTGGTGTCCATGGACCCACGTGGGCCTCAGCAGGGACTGCTCTCCCCAGGGGCTCCTCCAGCCCCCTCTGGCCTGCACCCCCACTACCTCTGATGTAGGTCTTTGGTGGGTGCCAAAACCCTCCCCACAGCGCATCGGCCTGGTTCCCGCTGGAGCGCGTCTCAGCTCCAAGCCTGCAGGGGGCGTGGGGCTCAGGTCCTCTGAGGGGTCACTGGCAGCAGCGGGCAGCCCCCTAGACAGGAGTCTCAGTGGGGCTCCAGGCACCTGGCTCAGAAGCCGGGCTGGTGGTGCGCTTGCTCATCATGTCGAGAACCCCGAGTCCTCGTGTCCTGAGTGTCCGTGGAGCAGCTGCGCTTGCTGTGAGGTGTCTGGAGCTTGGGGGCCTCCTCGGGCTCTGCACAAAGGCCGGGTCTTGGGCTGGACCCAGGTGGAACGCTGGGTGGAAGCCCTGCAGGCAGAGCCCCTGAGCAGCAGCCCAGTCGGCAGTGGGATGGGCCACAGCCCCAGCCACGCAATATTGGGGGGCGGCTGAGGCAGAGCTCCCAAGTCCACCCTCACCAGGCAGCTCATCCTGATGAAAAGTGTCAACACGGCCTCAAAAAGATCTGACGTGGCTTCCCAGTCTGTTCAGAGTCCCTGGAGCCCTCCGCCCAGCCGCTCCATGGACATCTTACTGAGCCAGCCCTGGACACTGCAGCTGGACTGGAGACTAAATTGGGCTTGTCTGCTAATGGCACCCCACTCCAGTACTCTTGCCTGGAAAATCCCATGGGCGGAAGAGCCTGGTGTACTGCAGTCCATGGGGTCGCTAAGAGTCAGACATGACTGAGCGACTTCCCTTTCACTTTTCACTTCCATGCATTGGAGAAGGAAATGGCAACCCACTCCAGTGTTCTTGCCTGGAGAGTCCCAGGGACGGTGGAGCCTGGTGGGTTGCCGTCTATGGGGTTGCACAGAGTCAGACACAACTGAAGCGACTTAGCAGCAGCAGCTGTTTTCTCAGGACTGGGCAGGCTGGTGCCCGCCCCTTTGGAGCATGTCGTGCACCTCCGGTGGCCTGCCCCTCGGGCTCCTGCAGCAGGACCAGGAGGTGAGGGAGGGCGCCCCACTGTGGGGGAGTCTGAGGCTCAGGTGGGGAGCTGGTTACATACACGCTACTTCTGCTCCCGTTGCTCCACGATAAGGTTCACTCAGCACAGTGCTGTTCAGCGTGCAGGGCCATGTTTACGCCACGTTAAGCAGTGTGTCCTCTATTCCATCTTGCCTCTAGAAGCTGTTTTGAAATCCATGACCAAGGAGTTAACCAGCTTTACCCCTGGGTGAGCAGGTCGCTTCCTGCTTCTCTCTGGTTCTGAGTTATCTTCACTAAACGTTTTTGCTTTCTGTTAAGGATGAATGTTAGTTTTAATAAGTTAGCTTTAATAAGTGAAGTCAAAGGTGAGTGGACGTGAGCTGGGCCAGGGTTATCCACAAGAGCTTCTAAAAGCCCTGTTGGTGGCTGTCCAGGCTGGAGGAGTGTCTCCACCTCACAGGAGGGGCTTCACGCCCTGGGACGAGTCTCAGAGTCTCAGCAAAGAGGAGGCGAAGGTGGGGTGCAGGCAAGGTTCAGGCCCCACCTGGGTTTGGGGCGGGGCCCAGCATCCTGGGATTTAGGAGGGTACAGGTCTTCAGGGCTGGAGGGTAGCAGGGTGTCCAGCCGCCAAGTAGGACCCGTCTTTGGCCAGTCCCAAAGTTGGCCTGCTCCTGGGACCGCTGCCTGGCAGGAGGTGCTGCCCAGGGATGCCTGGATCCCACAAATGGGCCATCCTCCCTGGGGACAGTCCTTACAAGAGGGCCCTCTGGCGTGGAGTCGAGCAGGCAGGATGGGGCTGGGACGATCTCAAGGTCTGAGCTTCCAGACGCCCAGCAACGGGTGCAGAGAGCTCCTCACCTGGCTGCCTCCTCCTCTGTGCCCGAGGCCGGGGCTGGGGGCAGGGGTCACTGGGACCCCGCCAGGCACTTGGCGCTGCATCGGCGCCCGGTAAGCTCAGTCTACGCCTATGCCGTCTGTGCTGTGTCTCGGGTTCTGTCCGTTTGGACGGTGAGAAATCTCCTTTCATCTAAGGAAGAGATGTTTGATCTCCTTCAAGAGCAGCAGCGGGACCCAGGGATGGAAGCACAGAAGCTAGGCCCCGACCTGCAGGCAGCCCTCCAGCCGCAGGCCTCCCGGACCCTCTGTGGCTGGGCCCCTCCTTCCTGTGCTCCATGTGTGTGTGTGTGGCTTTGTCCGGAGGCTTGTGTGGTGGTCTGTTATTGATACATCCATGAGATGCTCAGGCCTTAACTTGGTGAAAAGCACCGTCCAGAATGGAGGGAGTGGGTCTCTCTGTGGTCCATTACACAAGACAGTGAGGTAAGGGTCAGGCTTTCGCCATAAACACTGTCGTGCGTTCCCTCCCGCCCCCACCACTCTGCCACTTGGTTCAGGACCCGCATTCGGGACAGCCAGCACCGTGAACGCTTGGCTCATCTTCAGTACCTGGATAGCTCTCTTCCTCTCTTTCCCTTCTGAGAGTGCCAGAATCAGCCGTGCTGTCATAGCGCCCGTGGCGGCCTCCGCTGGAAAAGGTTGGGGTGTGCGGGCGGCAGCAGCTGCTCTGGTTTGGGAGCCGGCGGCCCTGGGCGGCGCCCTCTGTCTCACCTGCACCTGAACTGGCGCAGAGCCCCTGCTGCACAGAGGACGCGGCGTGCCCGGGTCCTGCCCTCCTTCCCGCAAGCTCCCGCGCGTCTGCGCTCTGCGTAGGGGGCTGTGGGTCGCACACTCGGGGCGGGCTCTGCTCACCCTCACTCCTGCCTCTGGCGGCGCCTGCACTGCCCGAGTGGAAACACGGTCAGAGGCATCCGTCAGCCCACGTCCGCCTCCTCACGGAAGCCATCACTCTGAAAAACACATCTCTTGCTTTGTTCTGGAATAAGTTTTGTGTTCAGAGTTACACCTGAATACTTTGTTCAGACTCAGCACCACAGCCCCAGGACGGCGACTTGGAGCTGTCCCCTGAAGCCGACAATGCAGATCCGCCCCGACCTCCTCCAGTCTCAGAGCGTCGGCCCTGCGTGGCCAGCGCGGAGGCAGATCAGAACTCGCCCTCGGTCCGGTGGGACCGTGTAGCACCGCCCGCCTCTCGCGAGGAGTCTGACACGGCTCTCTGAGATGAGCCAGCTAATTCTCATGCACAGGAAACAAAAGACAAAGAAACAGTAAGGCACCGTGCCCTCCAGCCTGATATATGTTAAATGTTTGGAATATGTTAATCTGAGAAATCTGTTGCCAAGTCTCATTTCCGGTGACAGGAAGCATTCCTGTGTGTTACCCCAAGCCCGCAAAGCCAGCCAAGGTCATTACTGTGGATCTTGTTTTGGGCTGGCTGGTGACACCTGCATGGACCAGAGCAGCGGGACACCTGGGGTGCTGAAGTCTGGTTGCCACAGCAACCGAGTATTAACCAGCACCGTGACCAAGTGCAGCGGGAGGAGGGTCACCGCGCAGGTCACACGGGTCACTTCCTGTTCCTGCAGCGCCCAAGGATGTCCGTGAAACCCAGACTGGCAATTTGCTAAATGCTTCCTAACTGGGAGCGTGCAATTTAAAATTATTTTATTTAAAGCGTGAAGCCTTTAACCAGCTCTTTCAAATTCACCATCCAAGCTCTGGCTGAAATCTTCACAGATGTGAGAAGTGACCAGGAGGCTCCTATCCCAGGAGACCTGCGAGCTCACACCAGCTCCAGAGGATTCCTGGGCAGATGGGGTCCTGGGGGTGGGGGGACAGTGGACTGGAGGCCAGACCCAGCCTGGGGCAGTGGGGGGACGGAAGGCGAGCAGGAGCAGCCACACGTCTAGGCGGACAGCGGTAGTACTTCTGGGGCCTGAGGGTGGCCCAGCTTCCTCGAGGACAGGGCATCTTTGCCGGCGGTTCCAATAGCTGGAGGGGTCAGCGGACCTAGGCAAGGCCCCACGCAACGTGGGGCCTCTGGGAGGGGTGCGAGGTAGACGTGAGGGGCTCCTGCCCTCACTGGACAGGCTCGCGGCCTCCTGGTGCCCCATCCAGGCGGGAACAGATGGACACGCGTGTCCCATGACGTGCGGCGGCCGGCGGCTATGTAAACACCAGTGGGAGAGTTTCCCTCAGCTTCTGCGTGGCCTCCCTTGTGCTTTTCACCTGGTCTCATTTTGTATTTTGTCTCAACTGAGAAGGGAGGCATGTTAGCTGCATGTTGGGCAGGGAGTGCTGAATGGACGGCGGTGTTGGCAGGGGTCCCATCTGGGTGAAGGGCGGGTGGAGGTTCAGTGTCCGGCTAACCGCTGTGCGGCTCGCCCCCCTGGCCGGACACCGCACAGCAAAGCTGCCCTTCGTTCTGGAACTGTGTTCCTTAGGGGGGGCCGCCTGCTGCTCCGGCCCCTCCGTCTCCCGGCTGACCTGTGACCCCAGCCCCCACCCTCCACCCCCTCGAAGGAGGTGTGGCCTCAGGACAGAGGAGCGTCCCCAGGACATGTCCCAGGTGTGAAACGGCCCTTCCTTGGCATCAGCAGCAGTGGATGGCTGCTCTGCCTGGAGACCTGCAGCCCCGCACCCCGGGGAGGCGCCTTCGCCGTCTCCCACTCCTGACCGTGAGGCTAATGGGCTTCCTGCTCACCCCACGGAGGGCGCTGTCATCTGTAAAGCATCCTCGCCTGCCGCACTTAACTCCTCTCCTAAGTAACTGTCACAGTTCTGAGGCGGCTGTGAGGCTTCAGCTGCTCTCGGAGCCCTGGGGCGGCCATGGCCGCTGAAACCTGCTTTAGGTCACCTTTCCTCCCTGTGTGTGCTGCCCATGACCCTGGGTGACTGACCACAGCACCTGGGAGCCCCCTCTGAGCCCCCGACGGTCAGCAAGCATCTCTTACAGGAACAGCCTGGCCCCACCCACGTCTGTCCTGCAGCACAATGCCCACCCTGTGGTGGCCACGTGCTCTGCGACGCAGGCCACCCGGGGGCGAATTTTCTGATCCTTGGTCCTCAACATAAGAACGTCTCCACTCTTCACAGGCCCGGAGGACAGGGCTGAACGCCGGCACCGTGTCCAGGAGCAGTTCTTTGGGGAGCAGGTGCCCCAGGTGTGGGGAGTGAGGTCAGCCGAGAGGCTGAGGGCAGTGTTCAGCACACCATGGGCCTCCCTTGGCCGCAAGCAGCCCCGGCAGGCATGGGCCAGGAGAGAGGCGCTTGGGAGCTCCGGTCTGCCCACCTGCAGCCAAGCTGGCCCACAGGTGCCCGCAGCCTGCAGGGTGGGGAGTGTGTCTGCACTCAGAAATGGAGACCACCGTCAGCGGCCGGCCTGAGCCCCGGTCAGGACGGGACGGGTCGACACCTCGTGTCCCTGTCGGGCTGTCCCCTGAGACGGTGGGTAAGCGGCTCCTCGGGAAAGGGGGACCACGGAGCTGCCCACGCTCTCCTCTCCCGCATGCAGGGTGGGGTGCCAACCCTCAAGCTCGCAAGGACACCTCCCACACATGCTGGGCCAGCCTGGGCAGTGTCCAGGAAGCCAGCCCGGAGCCACAGCGGTGGGAGTGTGAGCTGCGGGCGGTGTGGTCAGGTAGGTTCCTGGCCGCCTGCTCACCGCCACCCCAAAGCCCCTGGCAGGAGGTCCCCTGCTGCAGGCGGAAACTTCCAGCCCCACGACGGGCCTGCGCTCGGCGAGGGCCGAGGGTGTGCGTCTGGAGGAGGGCTGTCCCGGGCCGCAGAGAACAATGGGGCTCCTTGTGTGCGCCGCAGCTGCTGACCCAGTGGAGGATGCAGAGCAGGTGGGTGCCAGTGAGCGCTGATGGCAGCAGGCCTCAGCCTGGAGGGCGAGACGGGGTGCCCACGCCCCGCAGGGCGAGGCAGCTTCCGGGAGCAGGGAGCAGGCGGGAGAGCAGGTGACACGTGCGTCCCTGGGGTGCGGCAGGCCCGTCACCTGCTTCCCGGCACTTAGCAGCTCTCTGGGCGCCGCCGTTTGCACGTCACTTTGATGGGTGTCACTCAGGCAGCACATTAAAATTCTGTGTGTCGCGTCTGTGCAGAGCGAGGTGACAGGGAAGGCAGGCCGGGCTCTGGGGACCCCCTCCACCCACCCACGTGGGCCCTGCGAGCTGTGGAGGGCCTCCAGGGAGGTGGGAGGCGGGCCCCTCACGGGTGGGCATGTGCTGCTCCTGCCTTGGCCTCTCTGGGGTCTGCCCACTCGCGGGGCCGAGCAGAGGCGGGTGGGGTTGAGCAGCCTGTGAGGGCCCTTCTCAGAGTGAAGTCCGCCCGGAGCCACGTTACTGCCGCTCCACGTTCTGCTGCTGTAGACCGCAGGTTATAGAATGTCCCCGTGGCGCTGGAAAGCAGTCCAGACTTAATGATCACAACCTCTCAGGACAACACCAGAGAAGCTGTCAAGAAAGGAAGAGTCCGCTTCTTCCTTTTGAGACAGGAAGGGGGTTTGAAGCGCCTTAAGAAGCACAGGTCATCCGTGTCCACAAGGAGGACAAGGCCTGGATGTGAAGTGGGTGGCTCCGGTGTGTGGACCCTCGAGGTTCTACACGGGGAAGGCCCTTCCTGCTGTCCTGGCTGCAGCACCTGGGGGGCCAGCAGGCCCCTCTCCCCTTGGCCAGTCACCCTGGGCTCCGCTTTCCTCTCCTGATCACAGAGCCCCCTTGGGGCTCTGGGGCCCACCTTGCTCAGCTCCCTCCTAACAGCACGCCTCCCCGGCACCATCCAGGCTTCTTCTGCTTCTGGAATCACCTCCAGACTGCGTGGGGTGCACTGCTGTCCTCAGAGCCCACAGCCCAGAAGGCTCGGCCGAGGCGGGCGGGGCCACCCCGACGCCCACACCGCCGCTCCCAGGTGCCGCTAAAAAGCAAACTCGCCCGCTTCTTTACAAGAGGAGAACTGAGTTTCAGACAAAGCGAATGAGAGTCAGTGGGATTTCTGCCTCCATATTTTACTAGGAAAAATTTCAAGCTGCCGAGTTTCAAGCAGTTGTGCAGGGAAAACCCACAAACCCACCAGCTCCACCTGCCTTGGCTGGTGCTGTACTCGTTGGCGTTGCGTATCTGTGCGTTTCTCTTCTGAACACTCAGTGCGTCTCAGAGCGAGCAGCGCAGACGGGGTTCAGAATTCATTCAGGTTTGTCTGGGTTTTGAGGAAGATGTTCACAAACACTGAGCACTTGGGTGTGCTGCCCACACCTGTGTCCCTCACACGGGCTCCCGGCGGGAAGAGCGACCAGCCCCCACCCGGTGGGACCGGGCTGAGCCACTCAGGGCCTGGACCTGCATCCCCCACTCCCAACCGGCTCCCCCTCCCTGGGGCAGCCAGGATCACGGTCTGCTCTGCGCTCAGCACCTCCCAGGGCCATCCTGCCTGGGCTCTGCCGCGGGTGCCCCAGGAAGCTGCTGCTCACGCGCTCTCTGTTCCTCAGGGTGGGAGTCCCAGCTCCTGGAGACGGGCTTCCTGGGGATCTTCCTGTGCCCTCTCTGGACGCTGTCTGCGCTGCCCAGGGGCACCCCCACGTCCCGGGTCGTCATGTGGGGCTTCCGGTGGCTGATTTTCAGAATCATGCTTGGAGCGGTGAGTACAACCTTTACCCGTTAACGTCCGGGGGGGGACATGCCCTCCTGCCACTTCCCTGAGGTCCATGGACCTGTTTCTGAGCCCGTGACTCCCCCAAGGCCCGGGGGACAAACGACACTCAGGGAGGCCCCTGTCACCCCTGCCCCCTGCCCTCCTAGGGTGTGCGGAGTGTCCGACCCCACCCCAGGGAGGCCTCCTGTCTCTCCTCCCAACCTGCCTGTGTGACCGGTGTCGCTCCCGAAGGCCGTATGCTCCGCGTCCCCCTTCCTGCCGCACGCTCCTCCCAGCCCTCGGACCAGGCCCCTGCCCACTACGCGGCCGGCAGAAGAGCACATCTCAGTTTTAGCTACACCTGCGAGCTTCCAGAAGCTTAAACTAGGAGTGAGGGGACTCACCAGGCAGAGGCCGCGCAGCTCTGTGGTCGGTGCCTCCCACCTCTGCCCTGCTTGTTCCGCTAGAGTCACACCGTGCAGACGGGCTGGCGTCTATCTGCTCTAAGCTGTTCCTTGTAGGCAACCACGCGCCTGCAGGGAGTGGGGCCCAGGTGGCGGGCGCGTCCCTGCCCCAGCCTTGCCGGCCCCCTCAGAGCCGCAGTTCTCCAGGCGTCAGCAGCCACTGTGACTCGGCGGGACTCTATGCCCCTCCTCACCCGTGTTCCGTTTACTCGAGGGTGTCTTACACCAGGGGGGCCGCGTCCCTGCAGCACAGTGTCCGACACCCTCGTTCCTGCAGGCCGCAGTGAGCGTCGGTCCTCCAGCAGGACGGCGTGCCCCCAGGACGAGGCGCCATGCTCTCAGCTCCGCACACTGCCCAAGCCCCGACACCAGGTGCCGGGGATGAGCTCCGTAGGGAGCGGTCAGAGGGGTGGCACGGGCTCCTGACCCAATCAGATAGGAGTGGCTGCGGCACTGGGAGACCCTGCATCGGGTGACTGTGTGTGCAGGCGCCAGGGTGAGTGCAGTGCTTCCCTCATTCACACGTAACTGGAGTGGGTATGGCTCACGGGTCCCTCTGATGAAACAGGAGACCACGAGCTGTCCTGACAGCGCAAAGGCATTCTTAGCTTCAAATCTGTCTTAGCAGTTCCTTGCCCACCTAGGGCTCGACTCTGGCTTCTCTCTCAGCTGGCTTTAAAAAGCATGAAAACGTACGCAGTGTTTCAAAGGCCTATGTCAGGATCTCCTATGATGGCAGCCTCGTGTGTGGCACTGAAGCCAAGGGCCAGGGTGGAGCCCAGCCAAGCGGGTGCAGAGCCCAGGGTGGCGGAGCCGTCGGGCTGCTGAGCACAGCTCGCTGCTGAGCAAACTCCCACGACGCCTCAGAGGCGGTGAATCATTAGCATGTTGTAAAGCACCTTTTATGGAGTTTTGATTGACAGTGAGCACCAGCTGGATAAAAGATTATCAGGTGCAGTAGAAGTTGTAATTACTTGATTCTATCTGTACACTGGATATTATTCGCCGTGCTTTGTAGGAAAGCAGAGCGACAGGGCTGGCTTGATGAAAAGGAGGGGCAGCAGCAGGGGTCTGTCCGTGGGAGCTGGGCAGACCTGGTGCCTTACGCCCCCGGGACCAGCCCGGCAGGTCGTCCTGGATGGTCTTTGCCAGCATCTCGAGGATCCATGTCACACCGTGCGTTACAGCCTGAGGAGCCGTCAGCCAGGGCGTCTGTGGGAGGCTGCTGAGAGCCGGACGGGGCTGAAGCAGCAGGGACACGTGTGCAGGGTCTCCGTGCCATCTTTACAGCTCTCCTGAAGTCTAAGGTTTTCTTCAAAATACAACGTTAAAGAGAAGTAGCATGAGCAGCTTCGTGCGTGGGCAGTGGGCACTGAGTGGACCCAGAGGTGGGTGTGCAGCACCGACACGAGAGGGCCCGCGGGGCTGAGCTGTCGTGTGAACTGAGTCAGTGAACACCTCCCACCGAAAGCCCCAGACCACTCCACTGACGAGTCCAGTCAAATGTTTAAGGAAGAATCAATACAAACCCACACACACTCATTCAGAGAACACGAGAGGGAACCCTTCCCAGCGTACTCCTGAGGCCAGTGGACAATGATATTTCAGACAGGGAGGTTCCAGAGCAGTGTTCCTCAAGAGCACAACAGAAACTCTCAAGGAACGGTCAGCAGGTGGTCCAGAGTACTTGGAGGGTTCAGGTCCACACGGTTTCCCAGGATGCAAGGCTGGTGGTACGTGAATTCAGTTCAGTTCAGTCGCTCAGTCATGTCTGACTCTTTTTGACCCCATGGACTGCAGCACGCCAGGCCTCCCTGTCCATCACCAACTCCTGGAGTTTACTCAAACTCATGTCTATTGAGTCAGTGATACCATCCAACCATCTCATCCTCTGTCATCCCCTTCTCCTGGCTTCAATCTTGCCCAGCATCAGAGTCTTTTCAAATGAGTCAGTTCTTCACATCAGGTGGCCAAAGTATTGGAGTTTTAGCTTTAGCATCACTCCTTCCAATGAATATTCAGGACTGATTTCCTTTAGGATGGACTGGTTGGATGTCCTTGCAGTCCGAGGTAATTCACCACGTTGCCAGACATAAGGAAGAAAGAGATCAGACGACATATTTGTCTCATACGATGTAGAATACGCATTAGACAGTGTTAAACACTTATTCACAATTAACAAAAAAGTTCTTAGCAAACTGGAAATAGAAGGAAATGTCTTCAACCTGATAAAAGATAATATACAAACTGCCTACAGCTGACATCAGACTAAATGGTGAAAGACTGAATGTTTTTTCCTATAAGCTTGGGAACAGGGCAGTGCTGGCCACTCTCCTCATGGCTACTCGGCAGTGTGTTGAAGATCTTAGCTTGTCTTTAAAGAAAGAAAAAGTGATGAAAGCCCTGAGGACTGGAAGGAGGAAGTGAAATCATCTGTGTTCATCCCACACATGGATGATCACATGGGCTGCAGAATTAGGGAGTGAAGCTGACCCACATGCAGGATGTGGCCAGTGTTTCCACCTGCTAGCAAAAACTGTCAGAAAACAAAGTTACAGATAAACCCTGCTGCTGCTGCTGCTGCTCCTAAGTCGCTTCAGTCGTGTCTGACTCTTGTGCGACCCCAGAGATGGCAGCCCACCAGGCTCCCCCGTCCCTGGGATTCTCCAGGCAAGAACACTGGAGTGGGTTGCCATTTCCTTCTCCAATGCATGAAAGTGAAAAGTGAAAGTGAAGTCGCTCAGTCATGTCCGACTCTTAGCGACCCCATGGACTGCAGCCCACCAGGCTCCTCCGTCCATGGGATTTTCCAGGCAAGAGTACTGGAGTGGGCTGCCATTGCCTTTATCTCCGCAGATAAACCCTAACAACCATAAAATACTTAGGAAGTACTCACAGAAGTGTGACACTTGGGCCCTGAAAACCCCTAGACGGTGCCTAGAGGAGCCCTGGGCAAGGAGGTCTTCCTTGTTCGTGGCCAGCAGTCAGTTGTCCCCATACTGGTCGATAGATTTCATGCAGCCCCAACATAATCCTAGAAGAGTTTTTTTTCAAAATCGGTGAACTGATTGTTTGGTGAGCACGGAAATGCCCAGGACTGAGTCTTGAGTGGGAGTAAAGCAGTTGGCTTCATGCTACTTATGGGTCCCGGATGCTCCAGGGACCGTGGCTCTCGAGGTGCCAGGGAGGTGCCAGCAAGGCTGCAGCGACCGGCGGGTCAGCGCGTGCAGACGGCGCCACACTGACGTCAGGCGAGGCTGCAGTGACGGGCAGGTCAGCGCGTGCAGACGGCGCCACACTGACGTCAGGCGAGGCTGCAGTGACGGGCGGGTCAGTGCGTGCAGACGGCGCCACACTGACATTAGCGTCAGGTGACATTTGGACAAGGCAGAGAGCCAAGTCGGCTACGACAGAAAGGAGCTTCCACAAGAGGTGCTGGGTGTCCATTGGGTGCACGAACCCCCGCCCCACCACACCTCCCACAACAGGCGGTTTGAGGTGGACAAACACATAAAACCAAGACACCTCTCGCAGATAATGTAGAACATCTGCAGTCCTGGGAGAGGTGAAGCCTGCTCACAGCACAGAAACCACTAACTGTTAACGAAAAGACATGGGTTAACTGGACAATTAAAATCTTGAGCTCTTCAAAAGACACCACTGAGAAACGGCGAGCCACAGGCTGGGGGCGCACTCAACACAGCGGGCAGAGCCTCTGTGTGCAGCCTGGGAAGGACGCAGCCCCCACTGACGACGGGTCATTCAGGAGAGGGAGCGGTCTGGGCAGGCTTGAGCACAGGCGGGTGTGCACACAGCCGTCCCCGCGCTGGGTGCCCGTCAGCCCCACAGAGCAGAGCCCCACACACCCCAGGGCCGGGCTTTCCTGGGTGGAGCAGCAGGTGACGCCACATCCTTCAAGCCCTGGAAAGACTGACCGGCAGCCCCACCAGGTGCCGCCGCTTCCCGCCTGTCTCCCGCACAGACTGCAGGCCTGGCCTGTGCTTCGCGGGTTCTCATCTTCTTTTTCATTTCCACAGACGTGGAGGTGACATGACGGCCCCAAACTGTCCCCATAGCAGCCGGGGGGCAGGGGCCTCACCACAGGTGGGGGCCGCGGGCCTTCTTCCTGTAGGAACCTGCCTTGGGGCAGGGGCTGCCTCACAGAGACGTCCAGGGCCCACGAGGACGGCAGCCAGAAGACGCAGTGTCGCCAGAGCAAGGGCCGTAGGAACCTGTCTGCTGCTGGACGTCAGTGGGGGCGCCCTGCTGGTGGATGTTGGGGGAGGGTGGGGAGACCATCCGGCTGCCAGGTGTGGGCGGGGGCCTGTCGGCCTGCACCGCTTAACTAGGTTGTTCGTGTGGCTTTTCTTCTCCTGCGTGTTCTCTCTACAGTTCTTCCAACGCCTTTCACTACCTTTCCCCAGGTACCACGTTGTTTTTATTATTGCTTCACATTTTAAGACTTAAGAACTTAGGACCCTAAATTCTCACTAAGCAACATCACCGCTAAAGTCAGCAGTTTTCACCGAGAATTGCATCTTTGCTGTCGCCGGAGCTGGTGGTGTTTTTTGTTGTTTTGTTTTGGGGTTTCTTTGACCATGCCACACAGCTTACAGGATCTTAGTTCCCTGACCAAGGACTGAACTGGGGCCCAGAAGTGAAAGCACCGAGCCGTAACCACCGGACAGCAGGGAAGTCCCTGACGCAGGTGGTTTTTACCTGACGTAAATGGAGAGGTCACAGCATGAAAGGAGACTGCGGAGAATCGGGGCAGGAGGACAAGCCTCCGGGCCCCCCAGGGGCAGCACGAGGATGCGCTTTTCTGTCTGCACCGGGCAACCCGCATGCCTGCAGGCTGCGGAGGACAGCCTGGGCCTGGTTACCGCCCACAGCTCCAGCCTCACACCTGCACACACACCCTGGGATCCCCAGCTCTTGGTGTGCAGACCACACCTGTCTGGTTAACACACAAAACTGCATCTAAATTGGAGAAAGAGACACCCCCAGAACCCACTGTGCAGAGGCCAGGATGCAGCAGGGCAAGCCGTGATTGAAGGCCCACGAGAAAACACTTTCTTCAGATAAAGGCGGTTTTGTCTGAGACTCAGCCATAAGTCACCTGGACTATCATGAAAGTTTTGGGCAAGTAAATTTGACAACACAGATGAAATGGACAAATTCCTTCACAAGTGTAGCTCACCAAAACTGAGACAGAAGGAAAGAGGAAATCGAAAGGGCTTCCTATCTGGTAAATAAATTGGATTTGTAACAAAATGTAAAAAACCATTCCAGAAAGAATGTGTAGGCACAGATGGCTTCAGCAGTGACATCAAACATCTAAAGAGGAAGTAAGGGCAGTCCTACACACACCCGGGAGAACAGCGGAGGCGGGGCCGTTCCCCAGGTCCTTTCACGTGACCAGCAGAACCCGAGGAGGCCAGCGCAGAAGGAAAACCAACCAGCATCCCTCACGAGCAGAGACACGGGGACTCCAAGCAAAACACCGGCAGATCGAGCCCGGCCATGAGAGGTGTGGCTTACCTCAGAAACACACTTCACTACAGCAGCAGAATGAAGCTGAAGAGCTGTTTGTCCGTCTCAGCACAGAGCACACCGAGGAGCCCATGCAAGGTCATCTCAGGGGGGGGCTCCTGCGCCGTGATGAGGGAGAGCATCCACGCATGATTAGACAGGCCTGCTGCCTGTTTCTGGTGCTGCTCTCCAACACTGTGTTGAAATCCCAGTGCAATAAGACAGGAAAAAGAAATAAAGGCACAAAGATTCCAAAAAAGGAAGTGAAACATTCACAGATGTGATTATACAAAACCCCGGGAATCTTAAAAAGCAGCTACCAAAGTGAATACATTAATTTAGCAAGGTTGCAGGATACAGTCAATGTGAAAAATGAATGGTCCATCATATACTATAAAGAAGTCATTTGAAAATAAAATTCTGAAAATACTATGGGCCATTGCTTGAAAACTCCAATGCCTCATAATAAATCTGATTAAGGATGTAGAAGACATGCATTAAAACTGCAAAATATTGCTGATATGAACGTAAGACCTACGTAAGCAAACAGGTGTCCCCCACTCATGGGGCAGAAGACTCAGTATTGTCAAGATGTCTTTTTCACCTGGATGTATATATACATTCAGGGTGATTTCTATCAAAAAAGCCCAGTGGGCTTTTTTGAGGGAAAGACATGTCAATTCTAAAATTCACATAAAGAGAATCTTGAAAAATAACAAAGTTGGAGGACTCACACTTCCTGATTCTTAAGGTTAATTTAAAGCTGAAGTATGAGGTTGATCTAAACTACAAAAATACATCCGTGGAGGAGAGGAGAGTCTGGAGAGAGACCCACCTCTGCTGTCAACTGACTTTGAGCCAAGGTACCAAGTCAGGTCAAGGGAAAAGGAAACTCAATTTTGCAAACAGTGCCAAAATCACTGGGTGTCTGTGTAGAAGGAGAAAATGAGCTTTGAGTGCCGTTTCAACAAAGAAGATCAGATGCTCAGTAGGAAGAGCGTCCTCTCCCGAAGTTAGTCCCTGCAGTAAAAATCTTATTAACGTGATAAAAGAAACACGGGGATGCAACACATCACGCCCCCCAAGAACAAATCAAGTAGGCATCCCGGCCACTTCCTTGTGGAGCCTGCAGTCTGTCACCCCGGCTCCTGGGAGGCATCCTGGGACCCTGAGGAGCACTGTCCAAGGGCTCTGACCTCTACCCAGCTGCACCCCCTCACAGCAGCTCCCCTCCCCGTCCCTCGTCTCTGACCAGCCACAGCAGGACAGCGGTGCCTGGACCTGCAGTGGTGGGGGGCCCTGGACCGTCCCCCCTACCCGCTCCGCAGCTCTGGCAGGTCTGTCCCTGGCAGAGGTCATCTGGGCAATTTTCACAGGCTTCCGGGGTTTGGGGAGGGGGCATGATGAGCCCCCCACCAGCATTATCCAGTTTCCCTCCCTCCCTTCACGTTCAGCCCAGAGGGTCCCCCACAGCCGATGCAGTGCCCCTCACCTGCGTGCTGCCTTGGTGAGCTCAGAGGGCAGGTTTCTGTTTGACCCCACCTGGGATTCTGAAAGCAGACACTGCCCCATCCTGGAGAGAAGGGGCCCGTGGTGGCCCCGGATTGGCTGGGACCCCTTCAGATGTGGACTGTTCAGTCCTGAGACCCCGAGCAGACCCATGTGCACTCAGGTGAGGTCTGAGCGCTGAGCCGTGACCCTCAAATGCTGCGTCATCAGGAGACGGGACACAGGGCTCCCCCACCTCTCACAGAGCACATGGGGTCCCGTGGGTCAGCTCCGCAGCCAGAGAAGATGCAGGGCGCTGCCAGATTCGATCAGAACTGAGGCACCCCAGCCCGCATGCCCACAGCTGTGGACACATCCCCAACCAGCAGGCCTGCTCCAGGGAGAGCCGGCCCCTTCCTGCACCTGCAGATGTGCCGTGTCCACTTGTGGGAGGAGCAGGCAGAAGGCGGCCACTGTGCTTACAGATGAACAGTGCGGTTCCTGGAGCAGACTCTGAGGGGAGAACGGGGTGCAGGGCACGTGCAACACTGGGGCGCTGGCGAGGGAGCTGGTGCTGGCTCGGAACCTGAGGCCGTCACCCCTCCCCCTGCCACAGGCCTGGGAGCCCCTCACCCAGTTAGGTGTGGGGCTGATGTAGCATCAAGCAAGCGATGCTCTTTCTGTGGCCAAAGGCCTTCTTTCTCCCATTTCCAAGGGGGAGATTTTCAGAAGCGAGTTCTGGGACCTGTGAGCTTCAGAGAGAAGCCCCTCTGCGTCCCCTGGGCACTGTCCCCGCCCGCTGCCCACGAGGTGAGGCCTGGGCCCCCTCAGCCGCCCCAGAATGTTCCCAGGTCCTGGCACTTGCCCTTTCCCCAAGGAGAGCAGGGGCTGGGCGGACAGCTGCAGGTCACTTGGTGTCTTACTGGCCTGTCTGTGCCATTTTTTTGGAATTAATTTTGGGCTGAAAAAGGCTCAAAGAAGGCTTTGTTCCTTTGACACTTACTCTGGAAGAAAAAAAAAATCCGTGGAAAATCTGACATCTGCATTGTAGAGAGAAATCAATAGATGGGAGGAATATAATTATCCTCTGCTCCCAGAAGAACATTTCAGATTTTTAAGTGTCTCATATCAGCTTAGAATTTGAATGACATTTTAATTATTTTGTTTTTTTTCTTCTCTGCCTGGCGTGAATCTCCAAAGAGTGCCACTCTCGGGTTCCGGGGGATGTAGGGAGCGGAGCCGTGCTCACGGGGAGCGTCGTGTGAACTGGCACGTTGTCCTCAGGAGCCAGCGGGGCGTTCGGCCAACAGGATGCTGGGGTCTGCAGCGCTGCTTCTATGCAGATGCAGCCGAGTCTGGGGTGTCCATGCTGGGAGCTGTCTCCTCAGCACGTCCGTGATCTCAGCAAACCCCCTTTCCAGAGCCTCAACCCCGCCCCCAGAGTGACCTGTCTCGAGAGTCTGCAGACATGGCAAGCAGGTCCTCGGGCGTGGTTCCAGCTGACTGCGAGGCGCCCAGGCCCCCGGGGGCACTGCTGGACAGCCACCAGGGAGGATGGTGCCCAGGACAGTTGGGTATTGCGGCCTCCACGGGACACACGTATGAACTCGCTGCTGGGCCCCACGGCAGACTCACACCTGGCCTGTGAGCTCGGCCAGGACACAGGTACTTGGCCAGTGTGGCTGCCACAGGGCTCCACTGTTTCTTGTGTCTATTCCGGGTGCCACGGCATCCCTGCCTCCCACAGGGGCCCAGGCCAGGAGCTGGCTGTGTCCTCGGCCCGTCCTGTGGGCTCCTTGCTCCCAGCCAGGCCGGAGTGGGGCACGTCTCATCTCCTGGGCAGGCATCCCGCCTTGCTGGCCACCACAGGTGGGGCAACTCACACTGTCTACTCTTGGCTCAGAGCCCTCAACCGTCCCAGAGTCCTTCCCATACAGGCTGCTGTCTTTGTGACGCGGTTCTCACCTTCCAGGGCAGCTGTCCATTGAGACAGACATCAGGGCTGAACCTCTGTGTCAAGCAACAGCCTCACTCCTGCCAGGGGACAGATGGCTTCTGACTACGTGGGGGTCAGGTGGAGCTGTGATTCCCAAGGGCAAGTGAACAGGATGTGTGGCAGGCACGGGAGCTGACTGCCCTCATGGCCACTGAAGAGCAGCATGCTGGCCACTGCCTGGCGGGGAGACTGGCAGAGCTGCCGGGAAGCTCACCCATAGGAGCCCCTCTCTGCAGCGGGTTGCCCAGTGGACTGGGTAGCAGAGGAGTCCCTGAGCCCGAGGTCTCCCTCATGCTGTGCCTGAGTGCCGGGGTCTCCCATGTGCTGTTTCCCATCATGTCAGCGGCGGGTGGATACTCTCTCTGAGGCCCAGTGGGACATCGTCCCTCCCCCATCTTGGCATTTCTAAGTCAGGTTGTGTTCTCATGCTTTATGAATTTGCCTTTTCTAAAACCTCACAGTTGCATTACTGTGATGATGCTCAGAGTCTAAAAGCTGGGTTTTAAAGAAACACAGGAGGAACTGACGTTGTAAAATGGAGAGTGTTTCTTTTTCCTGCATTTGCTGTTACTCCTGAGACGCTGAATGTTCCCTCCAGGAACACTGTTTGCAGTTGCCCTTCTGCGTCACCCCTGCATGTCTGTCCAGGGGTGGCTCACGGTCCTCTCCATCCTTGCAGGGCCTGATCAAGATCCGAGGGGACCGGTGCTGGCGGGACCTCACCTGCATGGACTTCCACTATGAGGTGAGCAGGGCGGCCAGGGGTGGGTGGGGGCGTGGGTGCAGGCTGAGCCCACCATCCCCTCAGGACGGGCCCTCCAAATCCCTGTTCCTGCTCCTGCTGACCACACTCAGGCTCATGCTGGGGCCTTTCCGTGATTCACCCGAGGGCATCTGGCCTCAGAACAACCTTCTCCTGGCGTCGGCTCAGCCCTCTTTGCCTGAGCTCCTCAAACCAGCCCTGTCGTTCTCACCCGGTCTGGGCACCACCTGTCAGGCGGGATGTCTTCCTTCCCCGGGGCGGCTTCGGCCTGCTCCCTTCGAGGGGGTGGGGGGTCCCAGAGTTGGGGTCCCAGTGCCCAGATGGGGGGCTAGAGGCAGGAGCTGGGGGTCCCAGAGTCGGGATCCTGGCACCCAGATGGGGGTTAGAGAGGCAGGAGCTGGGGGTCCCAGGGTCGGGGTTCCGGGGCCCAGACGGGGGGCTAGAGGCAGGAGCTGGGGGTCCCAGAGTCAGGGTCCTGGTGCCCAGAAAGGGGGCTAGAGAGGCAGGAGCTGGCGGGTCCCAGGCCCCGGCTGCTCTCATGACCAGGACGTCATCGGCAACAAGCAGAAGAGCGTCATGGCCACTGTGCTCCTACGAGACCCACACAAGGTCATCACAGCTCAGTGTTAGGAGGCACAGAAAACTACCCGAGGAGGAAGGGGCTGGAAGAAGAGGGACACCTGGGAAGCTGGGCATCCAGGTTCCTTTACTGTTCTTGCAACTTCTCTGGGCTTCCCTGGTGGCTGAGCAGTAAAGAATCCGCCTGCCAATGCAGGAGATGCAGGTTTAATCCCTGGGTCGGGAAGATCCCCTGGAGGAGAAAATGGCAATCCACTCCAGTATTCTTGCCTGGGAAATCCCATGGACAGAGGAGCCTGGCAGGCCACAGTCCATGGGGTCACAGAGTTGGACATGACTGAGCAACTAAACAACGACTTCTCTGTAAGATGGAAATCATGTCCAATTGAGAAGTTAGCAGGAAGACATTCTCCCAAGGGGGGTTGGTGGCCCTTCCCTGGGGCGTCGCACTTGGAGCCCCCACCTCCCTGTGTCCAGCGGGACACTACACCCTCCAGGCACCTGGGCCTGCGCACTCTGACCGGCATCTCCATGTGCCCACCGCACACCAGGCGCCTCAGCGTCCACAGCTAATCCGCGAGGAATCATACCCATGGCGGGGAGGGAGAGGGTCAGGCCGCAGCCACACCCAGGGCCAGGGTGCACGGGCCGCATGGTTGGCAGCTGTAGGAGAGTGCTTCCTTTCGCTGGGCTCTAAGCCGTGTCCAGGGGGAGTTACCACCATGAGTACCGTTTACCTTTGGCCCAGCCCTTCCCTCTGCAATGCGGGAGACCTGGGTTCAATCCCTGGGGAAGATCCCCTGGAGAAGGGAAAGGCTGCCCACTCCAGTATTCTGGCCTGGAGAATCCCATGGACATATAGACCATGTGGTTGCAAAGAGTTGAACACGACTGACTGACACTCACTTCCTCTGATGGCTGATGGCAGCCATGCTGTCTATATGCGTGCACGTGTGGGCTGTGTGTGTGCAAAGGACACAGGGCCCCGGAGGGGGAGTGCACAGCAGACCCCAGTGCCCTTGTCAGACCCGCTGTGCACAGACACGGAGAGGCGCACCCCGAGTCGGTGGGGCTGTGGGTCCACTGGGTCTGGGGCCGCAGAAGCCTGGTGTCCCGCCCGGCACCGTGCCCTTCACAGACAGCTGGATGTCCACAGCGGCTGCCCCGGCCCCACACAGCATCAGCACAGCTGGCCCCTCTGCGGACGGCTGCATGTGCAGGGAGGACAGGGCCCGTCAGCTGGGCCCTGGGCGCCGGCACCACGGCTGAGTCAACACACAGGCCTTGGGGACCTGCCGCGCCCGCCCACCCCGCACACATGTGGAGGCCATTCCCAGGAACACACACATGGGGCCGGGACCCTGCGCCCCCAGCCTGCATGTCCTCGGAGAGGAACTCCACGTGTGAGCTCCCGCCATCCCGCCTCCTCCCCACACCCCATCCCTTCATGGGGGTTTGCCAGCGCCCGAGCAGCTCAGCGCTGTGAGCACAAGTGCCCCCCGCCCCGTCTCTGAGCACCTGGTCACCAGGGCCCTCGGGGGTCCCTGAGGGGTCGGCGTCAGAAGTACGGGAAGTCTAGGAGTGCCAACTCGGCCGCGTGAGCTGCTGGAGGGGGTGCCTCTCCGGCAGGGCCGCCAGGGGGCGCACAGGGTAGGGTGCAGGGGGCGGGTCCCCGGGGGCCTCCAGGCACAGCTCAGGGCCTCCCTCGCCCACAGACACAACCGGTGCCCAACCCTGTGGCCTACTTCCTGCACCGCTCCCCGTGGTGGTTCCACCGCTTCGAGACCCTCAGCAACCACTTCCTGGAGCTGGTGGTGCCCTTCTTCATCTTCCTCGGACGGCGGATGTGCATCGTCCACGGGGCCCTGCAGGTCCTGTTCCAGGTGAGCAGCCGCGCCCACGGAGAACCTGAGCTCCCACATCCCGTCTGCCGCACCTGTGGGGGTGGACCTGCAGGGCCCCCGTCGCCCCGCGAACCGTGCCCCCATCTTCCCGCTCCTTGGCATGGGGCCTGTGTCGAGCTGCCCCAGACGTGGGCTCCGTGGTGCCAGCGGGGGAGGGGCCCCACACCAGGAGGGAGCCTGCGGCTTGGTTGGTTGTTTACTATGCCTGCTTCTACCAAGTTCTCTTGTTTCTTGTTTACTAGAAGTTTTGTGTTTTTTGTTTTGGGTATTTTTAGTCATGAGTGGGTGAGGTTTAGCAAAAATGCAGCCACAGTCAGTTACCTTCCTAGAATGAATCAAACTCAGTCGTGCTGCGTACATGCCAACACGTTGCTGGGTACACTTGCTACCGTTTTGTCTGGGTTTTTCGCACTGTCAGTGAGGTTCTTCAGTGGTTTTCCGTCCACACTGGCCGTGTCTGGCTCTGCTCTGGGTCTCACTCTCACCCTCGCAGACAAGACGGAACTGTTGCTCCGACATCTCCACTCGGCCGGGGCAGGGGGTGGTGGGCGGAGCCGGGTCTGTGTGGCCACTGACAACCTTTCGTGGCTGCTGAACATTAAGGGTCTCTGTTTTCTGTAGGTTTTTTAATGGCAAACATTTTCCTTGGAATTTGTCCGTTTTATCTGCTTTTAGACGTCCTGGTCAAAGAACAAGTGTGGTAGTCTCCTATTTTGCAGTCTGGATTTGTGTCCTTTCTTGGGAGTTGTCACTCATGATGCTCAGAGCAGATTCTTTTCCAACCAGCCTCATGCTCGTTCAATGAAAAGTTCCTGTACTTCAGCAGGTGCATTTATTTCCAAAGCTTTGTTTTCTCTTTGCCCTTGTTTAGCTCTCCTCTGAGGGTTTCTCATTCTGCTATTTTCCCTCTCCTAATTACCAAGTATACTGTTTCAGGCGAGCACACGCTGAATCCCTGTCCTTGCCGCCACGATGGTCCTGTGGCTTCAATGTGCCGTCATGGTCTCCCCTACCCACCTGCTTTGGCTGCCAGTATTTTAAGCTCTACTTTGCTTTTAATCAACCGTCTTTTTAAGAACAGTGTTAGATTTACAGAAAAACTGAGCTAAGAGTACAGACTGGCCCTTACAGACTGGCATCTCTACTTAGTGACGTGCAGCTGAGGTTGCTTGTGTCCTTCTGTGGGTAGAGAGCTCATCTCTTACTGCTGACTGATATTTCACTGTCTGGATGCACCACAGCTTCTTCCGGACTTGACTCTAGGGCAAAACCCTGGCTGGCCGGTGACCCTTCCTCCCAACAGCCTCTGAGGAGGGACACCCCCAGGAGCCCAGGGGTGCTCCTCCACGTCCCTGCCGTGCACACACTTCAGCTCAGGCAAAGGCTCAAGCACCCTTGAGGTCCAGCAGCACAGACACAGCCTCACACTGGACGGTCCTCCACTGGCACAGGATGCCCAACTGCTGGCTCCCCTTTGCTCTGGCGATGAAGAACATGGATCCTGCTCCCGAGGCAACTCGGAGGACCTGCCTGGAGCACAGCCTCCACGGGCACCTGGGTCTGCTCAGCCTGCATGGTCACCAGGGTGACCGTGAATCGCTCTTGAGGCTGTGGGGGCATTGATGAGTTGCTGCTTCAGCTGCTTTCACCAGCCTGGGACCACTGGAACCCTCTCAGGGCTGTAAACGTGGCAGGGGCCCTCCGGGCATCCCTCAGGCTTCACTGACTAGTTTCTGTCCAGAAATCTGAGCCCAGCTCTGGCAAGCGGTAAGCAAAAGCAAATGGCCATGTCACAAAAAAATAATTGAAGGAAGTTTGGGTTACTGGTGCAGGTAGACGGGTTTAGCTACTTGAAAATAGGATTTGGAAAAAAAAAAAAAAAGAAGAAAATAGGATTTGGGAAGGTATTTATGTTGACATTTGACCCAGAAGCCTCAAAATGCCTTTGTTTGTTCCCAGTGCACGTGATGTCTCATGGCATTTTAGGATGAGGACCCTCTAACTGGACTGGCCTGGCTGAGTGTGTCCTGGGCCAGGGTGCTGGCACCTCCACCGTGGGGGCCATGCAGACTTGGGGGGCTCAGGGGTAGGTGGCTCCCAGGCCACATGGCTGGTTCTCCACCCAGCTCTGGGTCTGCTGCCCGGGTGGACAGTGGTAGACGGTGGTGGCACACGGACACTGGGCAGAGAAGAGCCAGAGCTGGACCCTGAAAGATCAGGCCAACTTGTGGCCCTGGACGTCACTCTCAAAGGCCAGCCATGCACTCGCCTTCCGTCCCCCAAGGCCCTGGGAGCCTCGGTCCAGGCATGTCCCAACGTCATATTCCCCCATCCACATGGTGCCCAGGACAGGCCCAGGCTGCGGCTCTTCTCTGAGGCTTGCTCTGTTGCCCTCCTGGGGCCAGGCCTCAGCTCTCCAGAGCAGAGAGGATGAATGGCCCCCGGCTCTGCAAGCCCGCCTCCCGGGAACACGGCCCTCTGCAGGCATGGCACTGGGTGCTGTGGGTTTGCATGTTGCTCTGTCTCCACACCCGCAACCCCGAGGGTCCCTGGCTCTGTTTGTTTCCGTTTGTTCCCCAGGAGAGGGCTGAGGATGTGAGCACTCGCACCTCCTCCCACGCTCAGTTTGCACAGCTGTTCCGGAAGGTTCTGCGAGTTCTCCAGAGACAGCCTGTTGTCTACATGGGGAGGCGCACCACCTCGACCTCGGACCCCCATGCTCTGCCAAGGAGAGACCCTGCAGGGCCAGTGGTCAGCTTTTGCTGTGGGCCCAGCAGGACCTGCTATCCCGACGTGAACCAGGCCCGTGGCTCCTGGTCCACGCAAAGTTACATCCCAGACTCCCGTCCCTACCTCCCACCACGTCCGGCTTTTTCTAAACTCCATGACATCAGCCACAGCCCAAGGAACATCGCTGTGGGAACATCACTACAGCTTTGGGCACAGAGAGCTGCCCCCACCAGCCTGAGTGACCTCTCCACAGCTGGGGTAACAGTGCAACTGCCCGGGGCTTCTGGCCACAGAATATCACCCACGAGCACCCACCCCTCCTTGAGGGGCAACTCCTGGGCCCAAGGTCACACCTCACAGTTCATCTTCCCACTGGCCCCTGGCACGGGGTCATGGCCAGCGTGTGCTGGACAGGGGTGCCACGACAGCCTCCTGAGTCCTTGGGGCTCCCGCTGCCATGTTAGAAACAGGCCTCCATCCCCAAACGCTCTGGTGAACCTCATTCTCTGGGTCAGACCCCCCAGCTGGGCACACAGTGAAGTGACAGGGAGGGGTGTCTCTGGGCCCAGGGGACCCACTGAGGCAGGACTGGGATGGGAAAGCTAGGCATTGCTCAGAGGTCGTTAGGGCCACACACAGACTTAGCCTGCCGAAACTGCGGGGCCTCAGGAACTTGCCGGGCCAGGGCATTCTTGGTTGTGGCCTGTGGACCAGCACCTGGGACCCTGCCTCACCCCCCCAACAAGAGCCCCTCCTGCCACATCCAGACGGTCACAGCCACTCAGGTGGCCGTGCCAATGAGGGAGTGTCCTCATCTCCTGGGCTCCAAAGCTGGGGAGCCTGAGCCAGTGGCCGGAGGACCACGCCCAGGGCAGGCTAGCCAGACGCCGGCTGTCGTGGGGGCAGCTTGTGGCCCTGGCCCTCCTACAGCTGTCAGAAGAAAGGACCACCCTGGCGCTGGCCCCATACTGTAACTCCTACAGCTGAGTCTGCAGCCGGGACACCGAGGTCACTGGGCAGAAGGCTGAGGCCAACCAGCAAAGCCTCCTCAGGACACAGAACTCAAAGACCGAGCCAGCAAGGCCAAGGCACCGAGTGGACGCACTGCCCCAGACCTCGGAAGGCTGCATGGCCCCAGGCCTGTGGCCCCCACAGCTCTGGCTAGGAGTGCCAGGGCTCACACTGGTGGGGCCATTCAAAGATGGAGAAGCCCCCCTCAGAAAACACAGGGCCTGAGCTGACTCCAGGGGTCCCAGCCCCACCTGTGCTGAGCCACTCGACCCCTCCCTGTGGTGCTTCCTTGGCCCCCAACGGCTGCAGTCAGACCAGCCATGTTTGCCATGATCGGCTGGGAGAGACTATGGCCCCCAGGGGTGGCCTGGTGTCTGTCTCTCCAGGAGGGCTTGGGTTACAGCCAGTGAGACGATGGGGTCCCAGACCAAAGCTGGGGGGGCATGTGCAGCGTCATCGCTGTGGGAGCCACGCCAGCTGAAGCCTTGCGCCCATGCAGGGCCGTGGCCCTCATGGGTCCAGAGGCACCCAGGGCCCCTCCGATGGCTCTCATCCCGAATGGGAAATAACTGGCTTGGAACAGAAATGAGGGGAAGAAAGGCCCCCAGGGAACCCTGCTGGGCATGTGGGGTCTTCTCGTCACAACCACAAGTTCGCAGTCACTGTTAAAGCTTTGCAGCCGTCACTCCAGCAGCTGCGACCACGCTGCGCAACTGCCTCATTTAAGCAGCCCACAGGCTGCCGTGTCCGGCCCCTGCCTGCCGGCGTGCGCGTCCTGCTCGCCCACTTTCCCTTTGTGTCCCGTAGTTTTCTAACATTTCTTAGCAGAGGCTGCTGGCAAGTGACTTCCCTTCAGCCCTCTGGGGTCTCTCCTGGGGAGTCTGGGGGCCCTGAGCCCCACCCCTCTGGCCATGACTCCTCCCCTCTGGCAGCCTCTGTGATTTTTTCAGTTTTTCAGCATGTTGATTCAGTGTGCCTTGGGTGTGGTTTTCTTCGAGTTTATCCTGTTTTGAGATTTCCTAGGCTTCCGTGATCTGTATGTAGTTCTCATCACTGAGAAGTCTCTTCATGTTCCTCTGCGCCCCTCCCCTCCCGGGGTTTAGGTCACTAGTCTGCCAGGCTGCTTGGCTGTGTCCCCCAGGCCCTGCTCGGGTCCACTTCTCCCAGTGCCTCACTTCACAGAGCTCCTGTGGTCCTGGCTCAGATTCACCAACTCCTTCTTCTACAGTGTCAGTTTTGTCAAAAGCCTATCCAGTGAATTGTTTTATATGTTACTTTTTAAACTCTCGAGTTACCGCCCAGTTCTTTGGCATTTTCATATTTCTCTTACTTAGGACTGTCTTAAGCCCCTTAATCTTTGACAGTAGCTGTTTTCACATTCTTAGCCACCGGCTTCAGCCCGTTCTGGCTTCTGACTCTGCCCCGGGCAGGTTTTTTCTCTGCCTGTGCCTTCAGGCTACTCAGCACTTCCAGGCTGTTACCTTTCAGTCACTGCTGGACGCCAGTGTTGCGGATTCTCTCCTGACAGCCGCTGATTCCCTTACAAATCGCTTTGTGAGCCTCCTGGACACACAATGTCTCTCCACATGAGTTCCCAGGACTCAGGGGTCTTCCAGACCCGAGTAAGGTCAGTGAGGACACGCCCTGGGTGGGTCAAGCACTTACCCCGGCCTCACAGAGGAGGCCCCATCCTCCGAGCTCCGTGGCCGAGGGAACCGAGGCGGGACTGCAGCTCTCGGTTCCTGAGCCCCCTGCCGTGTGCCCACGTGGCGAGCCAGCCCCTCCAGCTCCCGGCATCTTCGTTTTTCCAAATGCAGTCATTTGTGTGGCCTCTGAGCATAAGGCAGACAGCCCTGAGGTGCAGCCCTGCTCTTGGGGTGGAGGCGGCGGAGGTGGGGTCTTGGCAAACTCGGCTCAGCAGGGCAGAGGAAGTGTGCGGGGAACGGGGGCGATGCCAGTGTCCCTGGGCCTTGCTCTCGATCCTCGTCCGTGGTAGGGGTGGCGGGTCCTGACACTGCCAGGCCTCATGCTCAGCTCAGCTCTCAGGAGGGACCCTGCGTCCTGATCACCCTTCTTCACGTTCCTGCTGCTGCCCACCTCCCTCTCATTCCTGGAGCTGAGTGGAGACCACTGAAGGGCTCCAAGCTCAGTTGGCAGGTGTCCTGCCTCCCTGGGCTGCCTTCCTCACTTTTCTTTCCTTTCTTCTAATTTTTTAACATTTTTCAGGCTAAAGGCTTACACTGTTTTACTTTTGACTCATCCTCGGAAATGGGAAATGGCCAGAACACGTGTGGGCTGAGGTCTCGCTCCAGTACACTGTCAGGCACCCTCATCCCAGGCCTCCTCAGGCCCGAGAGCACCGCCCGCTCTGGTCCGGGAGTCGGTCTAGGAGCTGTTGGCTCTGCTGCATCATCTCCCTCAAAGGGCCTCGTGCACCTGCGCCACATCACAGACAGCCCCGACTCGGTCTCCCAGATCACGATTCTCCCTGAGCATCATTCCTTCTGCTGCTCGCCTGTCTGGGTTTCAGCGTTGCATGTGTACATGCGAGGGTGCAGAGGAGCAGATAATGCTCACTCCTCGGGGTCCTTCAGGCTAGCAGCATCCTGCCTCGGTTTCTCTGGACGCCTCTGGGGTCTCGGGAGCCCATGTGGCTGCAAGGCGAGGCTATGGCTCAGTGAGGGTGCAGGCTGCACCAGCCACACCTGGGAGGTCCGCCCTTGGGCCACCTGGGGTGAACGTGGGCGGGTGGCTCCAGGAAACCCCTAGCTGCCCTGCTCCGCAGCGTGACGGGGGCAGTTTGAGTGTGGCTGGAGTGGTGGGACTGGTGGCTTCTCCCAGAGCCCTGCGGCTCTGAGCACATGCCGCCTATCCACTGCCCGCGGGGCCCGAGCAGTCACTAGGCCCGAGGGCAGTGTGACAATGGATGGGGCCGGCTGCTCCCCGCACCTTCTCAAGGGCTGTGGAACACGGGCAGGGCCCCCAGGGCCAGACCCAGAGGTGTCTTCGCGACGGAGGCTGCAGTGCGCCAGGGGCTTCTCCCCAGCTCTGGCGGCCGTCTCAGCCAAGAACTGGGCAGTAAGCAGAGGGCTTGCCACCCACGTGGCCCCACAGCTGCACCGGATGGCAGCCCCGGGCCCCGCGTGTCCCCACCTCCGTCTCCAGTGCCAGTGGCCGTGCTGCACAGCTGAACCACGGAGAGAGCGGCCATCCGGCTGAGCAGCCCACCCGCAAGCACAGTGCGCTGGCGGGGCTGTCAGGAGGGGTGAAGGGACAGCCCCCCAAGCCCGTGCTGACACAGAGGAACCAGTGGAGCATCTAAGGACTTGCTGGTCTGGAGACAAGGTCTGCCCAGGGGGAGCTGGGCCCAGGCCGCACGACCCCTGCTGCCCCCGTGGTGGTGGAGGGCCTGCTGGCACCTCAGCCCAGACCCTCAGGATCCTGCGGTCTCAGCAAACCCCAGGGCAAAGCCCCGTCAGCCCCGAGCAGCCCTGCCAGCTCAAGACCAGAGGCCCAGGGACCTCAAGGGGCTGGGCGTGGCTGCGGGAGAGACCACCAGACTAGGGCAGGCGCAAGTGGGGCCACTTTGGGCATCAGGGTTTGTTAACATCCTAGACAGTGAAACATAGAAATTATTTTTAGGCTCAGAACCAGGAAAACTAGCTTTCCAGAGTAATGCAGGGAGAGACCTCCCTGGTGGGCCAGTGGTTCGGATTCCGCACTTCCACTGCAGGGGGCATGGGTTCGATCCCTAGTTGGGGGAGTAGGATTCCCCCTCTGTGCAGCACAGCCAAAAAATCCCAAAGTAATCCAGGGAGAGCTGTGACTCCACATCTCACATCACACTCTGTGAAACCCCATATGGTCCATGAAACTGACTGGTCAAAAACCCAGCTCCTCGCTAGACCTGGGTCAGGCTGGTGTCTGTGACCACATGTTCTCCCTGGTCACCAGGATGGAGACGCAGCTTTAACGATAAATCAAGGAGTGGGTATCAGCTGAGCCTCACCTGGCCGCACAGCTCCGGCCTGGGCCTGTGGTCTCACCTCCTCCCTCAACACCCCACTCAACCCTGACCCATGAAGCAGAGGAGGCCATGGGCGGCAGATACGCACGCAAACGACCTGGGTGGGCACTTGGCCACTCTGCTACTTGGGGGCTGTTGGCTGGTCCGGGTCTGACTGCTCTGCAGAAATGTGACCATCTGGTTGGACAGCTGAACTTGATGAAGTACTCCTTACTCTTCTCATCACCATGGCGACTGTGCTGTGGTCACTGCGGGTCTGCTGTCACTGAGGGTCTCTTGTCACTGATCCCCGTTTCCTTCTACCTTGCTGACCTGCGGCTCCTGGTGTCGTTTCCCCTTTTCTGAGGTGGTGTTTGAGGCAGTCTCCCTGTAGACACCGCCGCATGGACCGCCCACACCTGGGACCCCCGTCGTTCCAGAGCCCCTGCTTCCTTGCAGGTCTGAGCCCCACCACCCCCAGGGGCAGAGCCTGGACCAAAGCAGAGCCAGTGTGACCCTTATCTCACACCTTCCCCAGAAAGCTAATTTGAAATAGATCCGAGACCTAAACATAATAGCCAGACCTGGAAAATTTTTAGATCTTTGTATCTCTGAATGAAGAAGAGATTTCTTAGATGGGACGCAAAAAGCAAAATTGTAAAGTTTTTTAAAAGTGTAACTTGGACTTCCTGAAAGTGGAAAATGTCACCTCTTTGAAAACCAAATAATGAAAGTCTCTGCCAGGACCTGCACTCAGCGAGGCCCTGGGGTGTCCGGGTGCTCCCCTCACCCTCCCTGGCCTCCAGCCAGCCCCCTGCTGAGTCACCTGGAGCCTCCTCCCCTGTGTCTGTCACTCCTGTAGGGACCCAGAAGCTCTGTGTGCAGTTGGCCTGGGGCCCTGGGGCCCTGTGCTCAGAGGCGCCTTCCGGGCACACGGGCGGGCATGACCCTGCAGCCTCTTCTGCCTTGAGTGAAGACCACCCCACTCCCGGCCACACCCTTGACAGCCAGGCCTGCATCAAGTAGAATGTGCCACTTTGAGTCTCTAGAACAGCTGACAGACATGCGGTCACCAGAAGGGACCCTGTGGAGCTTCTGGCTGGGAGGCACCCCCGGACGCAGGCGGCAGCACTCGTGGACGGGCCGGGGAGCGGCGCCCCTTCCGTCCCGCACGCGGGGGGCCTTAGTTCTCACAAGTTGTCTGCTCAGGGCCAAGCCCCGGGGACTGAGGACGTGTGGGCTTCTTGGACCCTGGTCATCCAGGCTCACAGGGACACTCGCCGGATCCAGCTGGGCCCATGGAGGCTTCTCAAGACGGGCAGTGACCAGACTCTCGGGCAGCCACCCGGCAGATAGCACTGGGAGGTTCACGAAGACAGGTCCAGCTAAGGCGCGTCCAGGTGCAGGCCTGCCCCGCAGGCTGCCTGTCCCGGGGAAGACTCGGGCCCAGGGCCGGCCTCGTGCCTGGTCACTCCGTGGTGGAAGCCGGGCTGGCACAGGCGCAGGCACCAGCGCATTCCCCAGTCCTGGTCCAGGGGAGCAGCAGGAGCCCCATCCAGACCCCGTCCCAGGGAGGGACGCGCTGCAGGGCCTCGGGGCTGGCTGTCGAAGCCACGCTGGGCCTGCTGCTCACTGGTCACAGTGACAGCTGCCACAGACACAGATTTGTCCTTTCCCGGCTGTGAAGCTGAGAACCCCAGCAGCCTCCACACGGGGGCAAAGGCCAGACTCAGGGTCAGCAGGAGGGGTCTCACCAGAGGCGCAGGGCAGAGCCCACCTCTGAGGTCGTTTGGGACATGGGCATCCCTGGGCCAGTCTGAGGGAGGCAGGGCAAGCGGCCTGGGTGGGGTAGGGGGCTGGGCACCTGGGATCAGCACAGGCTTCGGGAAGGGCGCGACCCGGGCCCGTGCGTCACCACAGCTCGTGAGGTGCAGTGGCTGGAGCCTGTCTCCCCACAGGTGGTCCTCATCATCAGCGGGAACCTGAGCTTCCTGAACTGGCTGACCATCGTGCCCAGCCTCGCCTGCTTCGATGATGCCACCCTGGGCGGCCTGTTTCCCTCAGGCCCTGGCCGCCTCAAGGACCAAGTCCTGAAGATTCAGGAGGAGGAGACCCGAGGGGCCGGGGTCCCGCGGACACGCGGTGGGTGACACTGGAAGGCGGGCGTGGCTGGGGAGTCCAGGTGGTCTCCGTGTCTGGTGCCAATCAACCCCTGAGGCTATGGCACCCAGCCCCATGCCCAACCCAGTGGCCTGGGAGATAGAGCAGTGTCTCCACGCCTGGGCAGGGTCACTCGCCTGCATGGTATGGACGGTGTGTCCTGGTCCCCGGCACAGTGACCTCAGGTGCTCCAGCCCAGGTCTTGGGACAGCTTGGGGGCTGGAGGAGGGCTGAGAGGAGCGGCTGTGTTTCCTCATCAGCCTGGAAGGTATCCTAGGCTTAGGGAGAAGGGGCTGCACGTGGTGGGAGCCCTTCCCAGACTCCCCAAGGGACCAGCTGCACCTCTTTTGGTCTCCGTGGGCCCAAGGGGCCGCAGAGAGGCCAGGCCTGGGGGCCACAGCCCACCCATTGTGCCCCCTCCCAGCAGGCAGCGTGGCACGGGGCACGGTCAACCTGGCGCTGGGCATTCTGGTAGCCTGGCTCAGCATCCCGGTGGTCCTCAACTTGCTGAGCCCCCGGCAGGTCATGAACAGCTCCTTCAACCCCCTCCGGATCGTCAACACGTACGGAGCCTTTGGCAGGTACCTCAGGGCCACTGAGACCCCGGGGGAGACGCGCACATGCGGCCAGCCCCCGCCTGCATCCTCAGCCTTACCGTGGCCTGCTCGGGTCGGGGGTCAGGGTGGGGAGGCTCAGCCCTGACTCAGCCCCTCCCCGTCCCTGCCAGCATCACCAGGGAGCGCACGGAGGTCATCCTGCAGGGCACAGCCAGCGCCAACGCCAGTGCGCCCGACTCCGCCTGGGAGGACTACGAATTCAAGTGCAAGCCTGGGGACCCGAGGCGGCGCCCCTGCCTCATCTCGCCGTACCACCACCGCCTGGACTGGCTCATGTGGTTCGCGGCTTTCCAGGTGAGGCCCTCGGCGGGGAGGCCCCGCAGACACAGGATGAGGTAAGGGAGTCTGTGCTGGGGCTCTGTGGGTGCCCAGGGCCGGGCCTCCCTGTCGGCTTCTCAGAGTGCTTCCCCCAGAGCAGACAAGGCAGGCATGGCCAGCGGCGGGGCAGCCAGCATCCGCGGAACCTTCGCTCAGACCCGAGCAAACCGGCAGGACTGTGACCCCCGCCCAGGACGACAGCCTCTGGGAGGCTCAGTCACGTGTCTGGGACCCCTGGTCCTGCCAATGACAAAGCCAGGCCTGGCCCCACTCCACCCAGGTCTCCGAGGACAGGACAGTGGGGAGGCGCCCAGGAGAGCAAGCAGGCGGCGAGAACAGGAAGGACCCACAGCACGGGGTCCTGGCCCCCAGGAAAGCCCACCCAGGAGAGCTGACTGCCAAGCGTGCTGCGCCAGGGCCCCCAGGCCGGCAGCCTGAAGGCTGGCAGCCGTCAGGAGGGAGGGGCGGGGTGCACACACGTGGGGGCTCTCAGCTGTGTGCACCCCGAGTGCCCCGTCCTCTCCTCACCCCCAGACCTACGAGCACAACGAGTGGATCATCCACCTGGCGGGCAAGCTCCTGGCCAACGACGCGCAGGCCCTGTCCCTGCTGGCCCGCAACCCCTTTGAGGGCCGGGACCCCCCCAGGTGAGATGCCCCTGCCAGACAGGCCCCGCTGCAGCCTCGGCCGCCCCTCAGGGGTTCTCCCCTAAATGCAGAGCTCTGCCCTGGGGACCGGCCTGGCCCAGAACCAGGCCTGGACACAGCAGTCCCGAGGCCCCACATACCCACTGAGGACCGCGGGCTCAGTCCACAGGCCCTGAAGCTTGGCCCTTCTGCTCCCGAGCCCCGCTGCCCGCCATCACGGGCTGGGCCTCTGGCTGCTCCTGGCCGGGCACAGCCCAGCTCTGTGCCCAGGGCCGTCCAGGGGCCGAGGCTGCCCGCTGCCCTCGCCTTGCAGGTGGGTCCGAGGAGAGCACTACAGATACAAGTTCAGCCGCCCCGGGGGCAGGCACGCGGCCGAGGGCAAGTGGTGGATCCGCAGGCGGCTCGGCCCCTACTTCCCCCCGCTCAGCCGCCAGGACCTGAGGGGCTACTTCACGTCCCGGGAGTGGCCGTACCTGGAACCCGAGTAGAGGCGGCCAGGGCTCGTGGCAGGAAATAAAGCAGGAAGACAGTGGCTGGTTGCTCTGAGTGGGGATCTCCGTCCACAAGGACGTGTGGGAAGCAGGGCTGGAGAGAGAGGAGGGGCTGCTGGCCCGGATGGGGTCCACGCTTCCTCGTCTGCCTGGGCCCCACGTTGCTGCTCACCAGGGGGTCCTGAGGCCCCCTCCCTGGCTGCGCTCCCAGTCAGCAGGCCCCGGGCACTGGCGTCCCAGTGCTGCCCGCATAGCCTCTGCCCCCAGCCGTGCCTGCAGCACCCACACTGGGTCCTTGGCACCAGTGGGCTGGTCCTCGGCCCAGCGTGTTGTGTGCCAGTGTGGCCAGGAGAAAACCCTGCCCCTCCTTTCTGCTCCCGAGTAGGTCCCCACTGCATGCAGGAGGTGCCTGTGTGGGAGAAGCTGGGGCTCCCCTCAGAGCCCACACACCCCTGCACCCACTCTCCCCTGCAGTGACCAATGCCCAAGGGTGTAGACAGGGCCTCTGTCCTCCTTGGGTGGGCTACCCCCACCAACCCTGATCGAGGTCCTCCCCCACCTGTGACCACGTGCCCCATCTCACGCTGGAGCCTCCTGCTCCCTGACCCTGACCCGGCAGGGGGGCACAGCAGAGCGGTCAGCCCCGGCCCGGACGCTGGGGTGCGGGGTCCCCAGGGCAGCCGCTCTGTGGCCTGCTCACTTCAGGTGGAACTGGATTAATGGTTTGTTGCTTGGTGACCCTCCTGGGCTGCAGCCCAGAACCTCCACAACCTGACGTCAGCGGTGAGTGGACACCTGCCCCCCCAGTCATCCACGGCGCCTGCCGCAATGTGGAGGGTCCCCACGAGAACAAGCTGGTCTAGGCCAGGAGACCAGACTGAGGTGGGCACAAGCGTGAGTCTGTGCAGAGCCCCCCCGCCTGCCTGGGGGCCAGCCGGCCCAGGTGCCAACAGAGAGGCCGTGTTCTGCTCGCAGGCAAACAGGCGCCCTGTGTCTACCACGGGACAGATGGGGCCTCAGACACCGAGCCTGGAGCCAGCACGTCTGCCCACGATGGCTGCATGGAGCTACCGCTGGCCCGCCGTGCCTGGGCCCTTCCCGGGGGGCTGTCCTGGGGACACTGCCAGTGGGTGGGAGCACCAGGGGTGCCCCTGTGGGGCCCAGGACGGGCAGGGGGCCTGAAGAGACACTGTGTCTTGGCTCGGGGTGGCCCCCTGGCCCCAGAACCACAGGTGGCCTCCTTGCCAGGAGCCGTGGTGGGTCCCCGGCCTGCCAGCCCTGCCCACCACACTCTGGGCTCAGCGCCACCCAGGGATCGGCCGGGGAGCCGTCGGGACTCGGATCCCCGGTGTGGGCTCTTCTCTCGGCTTCAGTCCAGACATGCTGGGCCCAGGACCCCTGGGACCTCTTAGGACACACACAGACGGTGGTCTCAGACCTGCAGGCTGGGCGGAGCCGTGGGTAGAGCCACGGACAGGAGTGCTAGCAGGAAGGTGGCCCAGGAACCCGGTGGCGTGCTCTCGCCCCTGGGGACATCCCAGGTGCAATCAGGGTGGGCGCATGGCCCACTAACAAATCAAGGCCCATCAGACCTGCCCGTGCCTCCAGAGGCTCGGGTCCCTGAGGGGTCCCCACTGGTCAGAAGCGGCCCCAGCCCGACCTTCAGAGCCTGTCCTGAGGCCCACACCCTCCTGTCGAGGACAGTCAGAGCCCACCCTCCTGCAGAGCCCTCCCATGGCCCACCTCCCTGAGCCTGAACCTGGGGTCTCCACCCAACACCTTGCCCTCCCCTGCGTCCTCTCATCCTGCTCGCCCACCAGCCACGTGGGGCCACAGGGCCTTTGCACTGGGAGCTCACAGTGCTCACGACACTCAGGGCCACCTCTCCTGCCTTTGCTCGACTCCAGCTGCTCCTGGTCACACACGGGTTGGCGGGGGCTCACGCTGGCCCCCCAGTGCTGGATACACTGTTGACCTGATGCAAGAGAAAGGCCCAGACGCGCGTGTCTGCTCCAACCGAAGCTGCCTCTGTCCAGTGTCAGGACAGTCAGCTGTTGGTGGGGAGGTCGGGGGGCAGGGACACGAGGTGGGGGCTTGGTTCACCCCTCCTGGGACAGGCGACTGAGTGCTGGGGGTCCTGGTGGGTAAGGATCCACCCTCCTCAACAAGAAGCTCAGCTGCAGGTTGGGAACTGAATTTCTGTCAGGTACAGGCTGTTGCACAGGGTCCTAGGTTCACCTTCTAAAACCAGGAGTCCGCTCAAGGCAGGGGCAGAGGTATTCTCCCAACACAGGAAGGGGTGGCCTGCTCGCAAGAGAGGTGAGCAGAGTGTGGCCTGGGCGTTGACCCTCTAGGGGACTGGAAATTTAAGGTCAGTTCTTCCCACCCGCTCTCTTGAGCTGCTGCCTTATGGAAACCTCTGCCTGACAGGCTGGCCCTCGATGAGACCCCCACCCCATCTGGGGGCTTCTCCCCTGCAAAGCGCTCTGCCCCTGTGGCTGCCTCAGTCTGAATGGGGTGATGGTTGCAACGCCCAGGCCCAGCCCCACACCTCCCCACAACTCTCCAACTCGAGGGCCCTGCACTCGGCCCTCTTGCTCCAAGACAGGACTTGGGCCTCCGGTCACCAAGCAGCAGCTAAGCTCAGGTGACCCACTGAGTCTGGCTGGGGGCTCAGCTGGGGGCCTGTCTCAGGGAGGACCCACTGCCTCCCTCTTGCTTGAGGACGGAGCAAAAGGCTCAGCACAGCTCCTGTCCCCATGAGCAGGGTGTGTGAGAGCCTGCCTCCATCAAAGGGGCTCTGGGCATCATCCCTTTGCCAGAAGGTCTGTCTCGGAGATGATAAACGCTGAGGCCACGCCCACCCTTCAGATCCAGCCCTCCTCTGCCCAGGCTTCCGCATCCACGCAGGGATGGCCCGACGTGCCGCGCTCTTAGGCTGCCGGCTCTGGAGGGACAGGGTCGGCAAACACTGGCCTGTGGCCCCTCAGGGGCAGGACCATCTCCTGAGGCTGTCAGTTTTTAGAATGGCCCATGGAGACGTGGAAGCCTGAGCGGCCCTGAGTGCCTGGCTACCTGTCTCGACTGCCCCGCTCGAGGCCACCCAGGGGCTGAGGCCTGCTCGCCCCGACTCGCCCCTGTTCTCAGCAGCCGCTCCGGCTTCTCAGGTCAGCTGTCCTGCTCTCTGTCTCACCCGCACGCGTGCTCTTCCTTCCTGCCACCTTTTCCAGGTCTGCCTTCCGTCTTCTCCTCAGGCTGCACACTTACTGTCTTTCTAACTGTTCCCCCGATTTCTAAGCACAGCTGAGGACCCTCACACAGTGGCTGCGCTTGCAGGGCTTCATGAGTTAGACCGTGGTCTCCTCTTAACACAGCAAACGCCAGAGGCAGGGACTGAGGTGCTCACACGCAGGGACTAGGAGGCAGCCTTTTGCCTGAGTTTTATCAGCCTGTTTGTCACTCCCAGCGCCCCTCGCCCCCACACCGCCAGCACGCTGGGTCAACACCCCTTTCAGAAGTGAACAGACTCTGGTACGAAGGACGCTTGAATTCCCAGAAGGCTACTTGTGTCCCTCTGCCGAGAGGTTCCCTTGCTCAGCATCATGACAACCTGTCCCCAAGGTCCACTCCCACCCTATATCCTGTGGCCTGAGGACACCATGGACCTTTGCGCTCAGGGACTCAGTTCCAAAGGTGGAACTCACATTTCAGAAAACTTAACCTTTAAAGTTCCTAAAATAATCAACAGAATTGACAAAACAGTAGCTTTTACTGACGAAAAGAGAAGATACAAACAACTAAAATCAAAAAAGCTAAGTGGGACATTACTATCTGCATCACAGACATAAAAAGGACCACAAGAGAACAGTATGAACAAATGTGCCCAACAAATCAGGTAACCTAGACGACACAAATTCCTAAAGACATAAAACGCTCAAGAAGAAAAAGGAAATTGAAGAGATCTCTTGCACATAAGATTGAATCAGTAATCAAACTTCCCAGCAGAGAAAAAGACTGAAGCAGATGGCTTTGTTACAGAATTCTCCCAAGAATTCAAAGAAAAGTTAACACAAATCCCTCCCAAACTCTTTCCCAAAAAAATCAGAAAAGGAGGGAACACTTCCTATCTCATCTTATAAGGGCAGTATTACCCTGGTAACAAAGACAGACAAAGACACCAGTATCCTTTATGAACAGAGATAATTCTGTTATCAGAATTATTTATAACAAAAATCCTCAACAAAATACTAGCAAAACAAGTCTATCAGCATATTAAGAGAATTATATGCCATGACTGAGTGGGATTTTCCCCAGAAATGCCAGAGTGGTTCAACGTAAGAAAATCAATCAATGTAATACACCACATTAGCAATGTGGTGGTGGTGGTTTAGTCACCGTGTCGTGTCTGACTCTTTGCAACCCCATGGACTGTAGCCTGCCAGGCTCCTCTGTCCATGAGATTCTCCAGGCAAGAATACTGGAGTGGATTGCCATTTCCTTCTCTAGTAACAGAATATAGGTGCAGAAAAAAAAAAGTCTTTCAGTTGATGTAAGAAAGTCATTTGCTCTCATGATAAAACCACTCAGAAAACTAGGAAGAGAAGGGCACTTCCACACATAACAAACATTCATGAAAAACCCCACAGCTAATGTCATCCTCAATGGTGAGAGACTGTAAACTTTACCTCTGTGATCAACACCGAGACAAGGACGCCCATTTGCACCACTGCTATTCAGCACTGCACTGGAGATTGAGCCAGAGCAATTAGTCAAGAAAAATAATTAAAAGGCTTTGAAATTGGAAAGGAAGGAGTGAAACTATATTCACAGATGATATAATCATATATAGAAAAGTCCAGTGATCCACAAAAATACTACTGGAGCTAATAAATTAATTCAGCAAAGATTCAGGGTATGAGATCAACATGCAAAAATTAGATGTGTTTCTATACCTGCAATGAACAATCTGAAAAAGAAACGAAGGGAACAATACCACTTACAATAGCATCCAAAAGGATCAAATACCTAAGAATAAATATAACCAAGGAGGTGAATGACTTCTACACTGAAAGGTACAAAAATGAAAAGCAGCTATGTCCATGGATTTGATGACTTAATTCTGTTAAGATGACAGTACTAATAAAGTATCTACTAAGTTGATGAATCTCTATCAAAATTCCAATGGCCTGTTTTATAGAAATATAAAGGTCCATCCTCACGTCCACATGGAATTGCAAGGGCCCCAAATAATGAAAACAACTTTGAAAAAGAAGAAAGTTGAAGGGCTCACACTTCCTGATTTTAAAACTTAATACAAAGTAATCAAAACTGGTAATAGCACAAAAATAGACACACAGATCAACAGAATAGAAAGCAGAGCCTAGAGAATCCCTCACATGTTTGGTCAAATGGTCTTTGACAGGGTGCCAAGACCATTCAGGGGAAAGAGGATAGTCTTTTCAAATGATGCTGGGAAAAATGGATCTAAATGCTAAAGAATGAGGTTAGGCCCTCACCTGACACCATATTCAAAAATTAACTCAGGGACTTTCCCTGGTGGCCTAGTGGCTAATAAGATTCTATGCTCCTAATGCAGGTGGCCCAGGTTCGATCGCTGGCTGGGAAACTAGATTCCACACACCGCAACTAAGAGTTCTCATGCGACAACTAAAGATCGCACATGCCGCAACTAAAACCCAAAGCAGCCAAATATTTCTTTTCTAAGTACCAGTACACACTGCAATGTGGATAAAACTTTCAGTTCAGTTCAATTGCTCACTCATGCATTTCTGTGACCCCATGGACTGCAGCACGCCAGGCCTCCCTGTCCATCACCAACTCCCTGAGTTCATTCAAACTCATGTCCATCAAGTCGTTGACGCCATCCAACCATCTCATCCTCTGTCGTCCCATTCTCCTTCTGCCTTCAATCTTTTCCAGCATCAGGGTCTCTTCCAATGAGTCAGTTCTTCACATCAGGTGGCCAAAGTATTGGAGCTTCAGCTTCAGCATCAGTCCTTCCAATGAATATTCAGGACTCATTTCCTTTAGGATAGAGTGGTTTGATCTCCTTGCTGTCCAAGGGACTCTGAAGAGTCTTCTCCAACTCCACAGTTCAAAAGCATCAATTCTTTGGCACTAGGCTTTCTTTATAGTCCAACTCTCACATCCATACATGACTACTGGAAAAAACATAGCTTTGACTAGATGGGCCTTTGTCAGCAAAGTAATGTCTCTGCTTTTTAATATGCTGTCTAGGTTGGTCATAGCTTTTCTATGAAAACATTATGCTCAGTAAAATAAGCCAGACAAAAAGATCACGTTATATGATTCCTTTTATAGAAATATCTAGAACAGGTAAATATAAGGATAGAAAGCTGACTAGTGGTTGCCAGAGGAGAGAATGGGTGGGTTGGGGCGGGGTGGCAACTGCTAATGGCTCAGGGCTTCTTTCTGAGGTAATAAAATACTTTGAAACTAGATAGAGTTGATAACTGCATGAGACTGATATACTAAATATCACTGAATGTTCACTGCAAAATGATTAATCTTAATGTCAATTTCATCTCTATTTTTTAAAATAAAACAAAAAAGAAAACCTTGTAAGTGTCCTGAGACCCTGCCCCAGGGGCTGGGAGACCTCACGCTGCCATGTGTGTGGAGCACATGGCACAAAAGGGTTGGGGGAGGGCAGATTAAGTGCTTCGTCCCTTTACTGCTGTGTGCACAGGGCTGGATTCACTCAGGCTGAAACATGTGGCTGTGGTTGGCGGGTGGGATGGAAGGTGGGTGTCCAGAATCAGCCTGTGACCACACTTGGGCACTGATGGTCTTGGAAAGACAGTCACACACGCGACTACCAATTAGCTGAGGAAAGAAGCAAATGATAAGGGCAGTCATGGTTGCACAATGCTAGGCTAAGGAAAGGTGGGCAAACAGAAGGGCAGTCGTGGCTACGCGATGCTGGTGATTCTTAAACCTGCGTCTGCTGAGGCCACCAACCCCCTCTTCCCAACTCAGATGAGATTCTCAGCAAGGCCTCGGGGTGGAGCACAGCTGGGGTCCTCTGCCCGCTCTCTGCAGGTGTGTGGCCACCTCATCCACTGGAACTGATCTGACGAGTGAGCAGCAGCTGACCCTGCAGCCCCTGGGCTGTGTGCTTCACTGTTCCAGGGGTCACACCTGCCCAGGGGTGTGCATGGTCCACATGATAACAGCTTTATCATACATCCTGGGACCTCATGGTCTCAGCCCCCACTGCTCTAAACTGCCTTGACATCTTTAGCACGTCCCTCACAACAAGTTGAAGCTTCTTGTTCTAACACAGGCAGACTTGTCTCATCTCACTTCACAGATATTGGTGCTTTTTACAATTGAAACAACCCTGCATCAAGCCTGTTGGCACCATTTTTCAACAGCATTTTGTCACGTCAGGCCTCCATGTCACATTTTAGTAGTAATATTTACTTAAATATTAATTTAATTCTCTTAATAATAACTGTTTGAATATTGCATTTGTTATGGTGCTGTGTGATCAGTGATCTCTGATGTCACTACTGTTAACTGTTTTGAGGCCACAACCTGTACCTTTATAAGACTGTGAACCTAATGGATCAACATTTGTTTCCAACCTGCCATCCTCCCAGCTCTCTTTCTCTCCTTAGGACTCCCTGTTCTCCGAGATACAACAATACTGAAATTAGGCCAATTACTCAACCACCCTACAATGGCCTCTAAGTGTTCAAGAGAAAGGAAGAGTTGCACATCTCTCACTTAAAAGCACAAGCTAAAGATGACTGGAGCATAAGGAAGGCTGAGTGCTGAAGAATTGACACTTTTGAATTATGGTGCTGAAGAAGACTCTTGAGAGTCCTTTGGACGCAAGGAGATCAAACCAGTAAATCCTAAAGGAAGTCAACCCTGAATATTCATTGGAAGGACTGATGCTGAAGCCAAAGTTTTTTCCAATATTTTGGCCACCTGATGCAAAGAGCCAACTCACTGGGAAAGACTGAGGGCAGGAGGAGAAGGGGACAACAGAGGATGAGATGGTTGGGTGAAATTACCAACTCAGTGGACATGAGTTTGAGCAAACTCAGGGAGATAGTAAAGGACAGGGAAGCTTGGCATGCTGCAGTCCATGGGGTTGCAAAGAGTCGAACATGACTTAGTGACTGAACAACAACAAAGATGATTAAATTTAGTGAGGAAGACATGTCAAAAGTCAAAACAGGCCAAAAGCTAGGCCTCTTGCACCAAATAGCCAAGTTGTGAAGACAAAGAAAAAGTTCTTAAAGGAAATTAAAAGTGCTCCTTTGGTGAACACATGAATGATAAGAAAGTCAAACAGCCTTATTGCTGATGTGGAGAAAGTTTTAGTCTAGATTGAAAATCTGACCAGCCAGAACATTCCCTTAAAAGAAAGCTCATCCAGAGCAAAGCCCTAACTCTCTTCAATTCTATGAAGGCTGAGAGAAGGGAGGAAGGCACAGAAGGAAAGCCTGAGGCTGGCAGAGGTAGGTTCATGAGGCTGAAGGAAAGAAGCTGCCTCCATGACAAAAAAGTACAAGGTGAAGCAGCAAGTGCTAATGCAGGAGCTGCAGCAAGGTATCCAGAAGACCTAGCTGAGCCAATTAATGAAGGCGGCTACACCAAATAACAGATTTTCAATGCAGACAAGACAGCCTTCTATTGGAAGAAGCCACCTAGGACTCTCAGAGCTGGAGAGCAGTCAGGGCCTGGCCTCAAAGGACAGGCTGACTCTCTTGTCAGAGGCTAGGGCAGCTGGTGAGTTTAAGTTGAAGCCAATGCTCACTGACCATCTGAAAATCCTAGAGCCCTTAAGAATTATGTGAAATCTACCCTCCTGCACTCCATAAATGCAGCCCCAAAATCTGGACGGCAACATATCTGTTTACAACATGGTTTACTGAGTATTATAAGCCCACTGTTGACACCTACTGCTCAGGGAAAAAAATTCCAGTTCCTTTCAAAATATTAATATTACTGCTCACTGACAATGCACCTGGTCCCCCAAGAGCTCTGATGGAGATGAACAATGAGATTAATGTTATTTTTATGCCTGCTAACACAACATACATTTTGCAGCCCAAGGATCAAAGATAAGTCATTAAGAAACACATGTCCTAAGGCAGTGATTCCTTGGATGGACCTGGGCAAAGTCACTGAAAACCTTCTGAAAAGGAGTCACCATCCTAGATGCCATTAAGAACTTTTGTGACTCAGGACTCATCGACACTAAAAGGAGTTTGGAAGAAGCTGACTCCAACCCCCATGGATGACTTTGAGGGGTTCAAGACTTTAGTGGAGGAAGTAACTGCTGATGTGACAGAAACAGCAGGAGAACTAGAAGTGGGGCCTAAAGTTGTCACTGAGTTGCTTCAATCTCATGACAGAATTTTTAATGAATGAGGAGTTGCTTCTCATGGATGAGCAAAGAAAGTGGCTTCTTGAGATGGAATCAGCTCCAGTGAAGATGCTGTGAATATTATTGAAATGGAAACAAAAACTTTAAAATATTACATGAACTTAGTTGATAAAGCAGCAGCAGGGTTTGGGAGGACTGCCTCCAATTTTTAAAGAAGTTCAACTATGGGGTGGCAAAGAGTCCCACACGACTGAGCGACTGAACAGCAGCTATGGGTGCACCGCTATCAGTGCGCCTGCCTACTGCAGAGGACTCACTCGCAAAGGAAGAGTCAGTCCACGTGCCAAACATCAGCATCTGCTTTTAAGAAACTGTCACAGCCACCAGCCTTCAGCAACCGCCACCCTGCTCAGTCAGCAGACATCAACACCAAGGCAACTCACTGAAGGCTCAGATGACGATTCGCGTTTTTAAACGGAAGGCGGGTATGCGCACTGCTCTTTAAACAAAAGGCTATTGCACACTTAATAGACAACAGCACAGTGTAAAGGTAACTTTTGTATGCGCTGGGAAACAAAGAAAGTCATACGACTTGCGTTATTGCGCTAAAGCTTCCTGCAGTTTGCTGGAACCAAACCATGAGATCTCTAAGTTGTCTGTAGTTTACATGCAAATAGTGAATGGTGTTATTTCTTTTTTACCCACCTGAAGCTCTTTGTTTTCTTTTTTATTCGTTTATTTTGGCTGCACAGTGTGTGGGATTTTAGTTCAGCCCTGAACTAAAATCAGTACTGTGGTGATGGAGAAGACTCTTGAGAATCACTTGGACTGCAAGGAGGTCAAATCAGTCAATCCTAAAGGAAATTAGCCCTGAATATTCATTGGAAGGACTGATGCCGAAGCTCCAATACTTTGGCCACCTGATGCAAAGAGCCAACTCATTAGAAAAGACCCTGATGCCGGGAAAGATTGAAGGCGGGAAGAAAGGGGACAACAGAGGACTCAATGGTTGGCTGGCATCACCAACTCAACAGAACAAGCTTTGAACAAGCTCTGGGAGATGGTGAAGGACAGGGAAGCCTGGCATGCTGCAGTCCATGGGGTCACAAAAAGTCAGACACGACTGATTGACTGAACAACAACAACAGACCAGGGATCAAACTCAGGCTCTTGGTGGTGACAGCACAAAGTCCTAACCACTGGACTGCCAGGCAGTTCCCTCTTTCTTGTCTTCTTGTGCTAGCTTCCAGGTTGAGGCCCACTATCTCTCTTATGATATCTTTTTTCTAACCTAAAAGTTGTCCCTTTAAAATCTCACTACAAAAAAAATAAATAAATTAAATAAAATCAAATCTCACTACAGTGAGTTGGTCTACTGCAAAAACCCTTTGGCTCAAACCATGTAAAAATGCTGGAGGAAAAAAAATCAAATTTTGTATCTGAACTCACACACACAAAATATAATTCAGTACAAGAGGACGTGAAAGGCAGAACAGTGCACCCCAGGCTGCAGGGAAGAGGCGCCCAGTCCTGATGACAGGGGACTCCCAACAAAGACCTCTGCATAAAACAAAAACCCTTTCAGGACCAAACATTAGAGAACAAAATCACTGAAACCCACTCTGATTCCTTGAGAATATCAGTAAAAGGAGGCTTCCCTGGTGATCCAGTGGTTAAGAATCCACCTGCCAGTGTAGGGAACACAGGTGCGATCCCTGGTCCTGGAATATTCCACATGCCATGGAACAACTAAGCCCTCGTGCAACAGCTACGGAGCCCATGTGCCCTAAAGCCTGGGTTCTGCAATGAGAAGCCACTGCAACGAGAAGCCCACACACCACAATCAAAGAGGACCCCCGCACTGCAACCAGAGAAGGTCCACACAACCAGAGTCCCCCCCACTGCAACCAGAGAAGGTCCACGCAATCAGAGAGGACCCCCACTGCAACTAGAGAAGGTCCATGCAATCAGAGAGGACCCCCCACTGCAACTAGAGAAGGTCAACGCAATCAGAGAGGACCCCCACTGCAACTAGAGAAGGTCCACGCAATCAGAGAGGACCCCCACTGCAACTAGAGAAGGTCCACGCAATCAGAGAGGACCCCCACTGCAACTAGAGAAGGTCCACGCAATCAGAGAGGACCCCCACTGCAACTAGAGAAAGTCCACACACAGCAACAAAGACCAGCGCAGTCAAAAATAATAAACATTTTTGAAAAGAAATGAGTATCTTTGCTTTTTAAAAAGTTTAAAAATGTATCGGTAAAAGGGATAAACTTCTAGCCACAATGAACAAGCCAAAAAGGAGACAAAACACAAATTACAACATCTAGAAGAAAGGGGGGACATCACTACAGATCCTATAGACACTGAAAGGATAACTAAGAGAATATTGTGAATTTTATTCCAATAGACTTTACATGCCAGTTGAAGTGAAAAAGAATTCCATGAAAGTACACATTACTAAAACTGACTCACAAAGAAAGAGAAAACCCTAACAGTTCCATAACAATTTTAAAAATTGAATTCTTAATTTAAAATCTTCTCACAAAACTTCAGACCAAGATGGCCTGATTAGTATGTTCTATCCAACATTTAATGAAAAGAATATCATCCTACACAAACTTTCATAAAATAGAGGAAACACACACTACTGGTCAGAATATAAAAATGCGCAGCCACATGAAAAACAGTTTGGCATTTTGAAAAAACATTAAACATGTACTCCCATATGACCCAGCCATTCCTCTCCTAGGTATGAAAACACAGAGACCTGTAAGCAGGTCCGTAGCAGACTTACTCATAATAATTGCAGAGCTGGAAGCAGCCCAGGAGTCCATCAGTAGGCAAGTGGATGAACCCATAGTGCTGTAAACACACAACAAATAATTCTTAGCAATAAACAGATCAAATTATTGCTACAAACTTGAACCTCGAAAACATGCTGAGCTAATACACACAGGAATACACACAGGAATACACAGAGCATAATTCCGTGTATACAGGGCTGTCGGTTCTGTCGCTCAGTCACATCCGACTCTCTGTGACCCCATGGACTGCAGCACGTCGGGCTTCCCTGTCCATCACCAACTCACAAAGCTTCCTCAAACTCACGTCCATCAATTCGGTGATGCCATCCAACCATCTCGTCCTCTGTCATCCCCTTATACGAGGCTGTAGGGAGGGGGAAATTCTCAACTACAGGGACAGAGAACAGATCAGGGGTTAACCCCAGGGGGCGGGCTGGGGAGGGGCTGACTGGGAAGTGAAACAAGGAGTATTTACAAGAGCTGGAAATGTTCTGTCTTAATTGCAGGGCAGGTACTTCAGGGTTTCTCAGAAACCGTTAAGCTATACACTTAACATAGGTGTATTTTGTTTTATGTAAATTATGACTGACTCTGTGGATAAAGCCCTAATTTGTAGTATTTTTTAATTTCCATGATTAAATACTCTCACCAGATCACTCAGCACAGAGTTTGGAAGCAGTGAGCATGGTCAGTCTCGTGTGGCGGTCAAGCCAGCTCCAGCATGCCACCACTTATCCCTCAGTCAAGTAAGAAACCCTGAAACATCACTACAGCAGGCTAAAATAAATAAGACTTTCAATGCCAGGTGTTGGTGAAGCCAGAGAGCAGTAGAAGCATTGGTCCCCATTGGAGATTGGTGACATCTACTGAGGCGGACGCTGTACACACCAGGACCCAGTGGTGCCATGTCTGAAGCATCACAACAGAAGTGTAAACAGATGTCCCGTGCACTACAGGCGTGCACAAGAGGTCACAGCAGCACTGATGGATCACTAAGGACCCAGACACCTCTCAGGAGTGGAGAAATACACACGGGCCTGCACCCACACGAATGGACAACTGACTGCACTCGAATTCTGCCACATGATTTCACTCGACCCCATGGGTGCGCAGGCCAATACAGATAACACTGGGGGGCACCTCCTGGGGCAGTTACACCCACATTCTGTTTGTGAACATTTTCTGAGCTCACGTTTTGTGAACTTCCATATGTGTTCCAATCCACAATTAAAATGTTTTCTACGGAAAAATCTGTTTTCGTCATAGTGTCAGAGCTTTTAGGCTGCATTTATTGTAAGAGTCTGGAGCTGGGTGTTTGTCTTTTCTCAGACCGTGTGTGCCCACTTGACTCCGGGTAGGGGCCCCAAGCACTTCTCTTGTGTTCTGACCGACACATTTTTCCTTTGTTGCTTGCCCGTTGTCGAAGGGCTTTGTTCCCTGAGTTTGTAAACCTGGGACTCAAAAGCCCCAGACAGCCAGCCCTTCCTCCCTCTCCCCCAGGCCCTGAGGACCAGAGCAGGTTCACAAAGCTTCCTTCATCTACCTGCAGGGACACCTCACTTTGGGGTGAAAGTCAGGCAAGCGGTGACACAGAGCCGGCAGAACCAGACAATGCCTCTCACCTGCCTCTCCTCCTGCGTGGGGCCACGATTCCGTTTGTCCTGGAAGGGTCGTCCGCGTGGCAGTCCCGGCTGGCGCTGGCTCGGAGGGGCTGCACCTGGGGCGAGGGCCTCGGTGCCAGCCAGCAGCTGCGCTCCCGCCAGGCATGCATTTGCATCTCAATACGCTGGGCTGGAGCTGGAGGAGCCAGCTGTCGGGGCCTTGGGAGAAACGCGCCTTGTTCCTTTAAGGGGTGGGCTCAAGGCTCTTCATCAAGTGGCCTCCATCTCCCTGCAGTCTTCACACTCACACAATTCTTCTAGACGAAAAAATATGAAGCGCCATTAGCGAGTTATCAGGGGCCAACTGTGTCCCCATCAAAGCCCCTCAGTCCATTGAGGCCGCGTGCAGCTGCAGGGGCTGGCGCCCAGCAAGCAGCCGGCCGGGCCGTCCCTCCGTCCCGTCTGTCCATCTCCACCGGGCACCGCGGCCCCGGAGGCCTTTTACCATCACATCCAGTGGAGTGGACGGCACGTTCAGAGCTCATGCGCTGTCCTGGGGGATCAGGCCCAGCCAACACCCCCAGACAACTACCCAGACCCAGCGGTCCCATCCTCCCCCAGCTGCTTCCAACCCAGTGCCACAAGCACGCCCCTTGCCAACCACAGCCCCGGGGCTTTAGCGCACAGGTCTGCCCGAGAGGCCGTCCCAGGTCCACCCCAGTGTGTCCCTCACCACAGGTCTCAGGACACGCATCCCCAGGCCTGGGGTTCCCTGCTCCTCAGTCCCCACACAGGGGGATCAACTCCACCAGGGAGGGCCTATAGGTTGGCAGTAGCAGATTGAGTTTGTTGGTGTTAGTTGCTAAGTCATGCCTGACTTCGCAACCCCACGGACTGCAGCACACCCAGCTTCCCTGTCCTTCACCATCTCCACTGAGTCAGAGATGCCATCTAACCATCTCATCCTCTTACCCCCTTCAACTACATGGACCTTTGTTGTCAACGTGATATCTCTGCTTTTTAATATCTTGTCTAGTATTGTCATAGCTTTCCTTCCAAGGAGTAGCATCTTTTAATTTCATGGCTGCAGTCACCATCCATAGTGATTTTGGAGCCCAAGAAAATAAATCTGTCACTGTTGCCACTTTTTCTCCATCTATGTGCTATGATGTGATGGGACCAGATGCCAGGATCTTAGTTTTTTGAATGTTGAGTTGAATAGTGTCTCCCAAAATTTATATCTACGCAGAACCTCAGAACATAACCTTGAAATAGGGGCTTTCTGGTGCGATGAGCTAAGAGGAGACGAGGCTGAGGTCCTCACCCCAAGAGGAGACGGCACACAGGGCATGTCACCTGATTTCAGCTGTCCGGGTTGTGGGGATCTGACTTAGCAGCCCCAGGACACCAGCACAGCCACCATCCCATCCGAGTGCAGGTGTGATGGGGGCACTCCCTCCCCCGGCTTCCTCTGACTTCTCTGGTCAGCCCTGGGGGCACACCCTTGGCCCTGGCCTCACTGGACACACCCACGTCAGACGCAGGAACAGCTCTCCTTTGATCATTTAGATGAAATGAACCAAATCCCCCCAAACCACAAACAACCAAACCTACTCAAATGTAACAGGTACTGAATAGTCCTATAACTGTGAGGACATTGAATTTGTAGTTATAACTACAAAAGAGAAATGCCCAGGCCCAAGTGGTTTTACTGGTAAATTCTAGTGGTGGTGGTTTACTCGCTCAGTCGTGTCCAACTCTCTGCAAACCCATGGACTGTAGCCCACCAGGCTCCTCTGTCCATGGAGATTCTCCAGGCAAGAATACTGGAGTGGGTTGTCATTTCCTTCTCCAGGGGATCTTCTTCACCCAGGGATCAAACCTGGGTCTCTTGCATTGCTGGCGGATTCTTCAGACATTTAAGGAAGAAATAACAACAGTCCTACCTGATCTCTTTCAGAAAGTAGAAAAAGAGGGAACACTTCCCAGGTCAGCTTTATCCAAACCAAATTAAGAAAGGACAAATAAGAAAATCAGAGACCGTCACCCCCTCACAACATAGAAAACAAGTCACCGATCAAGTGGGATCCGCCTTGGAATGGATAGCTGTTTCAAAAGTCAAAAATCAATTAAAAGACCAAATAAGAGAAACCACACAATCCTATCAATAAAAGCGGAAAAAAGTCAGACAAAATTCAGTATCTATTCACGATAAACAGCAAGCACCTCTCAGCAAATTGGGACGAGAAGTTCCTGAGCCTGACAAAAGGCATTGACACACCCACAGCCCCCACCCCTCAGTGGGGAGAGCCACACAGCGGTCAGCTGGGGACTGACCCCTGTTTGGAGGAGCTGGGACAGGGTGGGAGGGGGAAGACAGTCCAGAGAAGGCAGGATGGCTACCAGTGCCAAGTGGGAGAAGCTGGCAGACAAGCACCACGTCCCACACAGAGTCACACCAGGGTCTCCTCCCCAGGGCAGGGGCCCCAGCCCGGGAGCCACCCCCGCTCCCCAGGGCCCAGTGCTGAGCTGCGGTCAGACCCAGGGTGGGCCTGCAGATGCCCCCACCCCTCGGAGGCCAGGTCTGAAGGGGCTGCATCCCCATGTGAACCCCACAAGTCCAGGTTCAGCCCAGGTGAGTGCTGGCCCGCCACTGCCTGCCAACAGCTCCCAGGAAGGGGCACCCCGAGGGAGCGTCACCATGCCAACAGGACCCCCAGGACTGTCACACTGACCTCTGGAGGTGAGAGGCTGGCACTAGGCCCCAAGACCCGCCCCCCGACTGACCAGGTCTGGTCTAGGCAGCCTCCCTATGCCTCATTCCTCCACCATTTTGACAGCTTCATGGTGATTTTCGTACTCATGAGCCGACAGCCTGTGTGTTGGCCACAGGGCATCCCCTGGAGCTGCCTTGACCAGTCTGTGGCTCCGGACGTTGGCCTCACTCGAACCAACGTCCAGCGCCTGTGGGCAGAGCTCAAGGGCAGAGCTGGTCCGAGGGACAAGGGCCTCTCTGCTTGCGGCCCCATGTCGTGCAAACACTGGGTAGAACTGAGGGGAAGCAGCCTGGGCATCCCCCGTGGAGATTCTCAAACCACTAATCTAATCTAACCTATTTCACATGGGTCTTAGATTCTGCCAGTGAGGAAAGGCCAAGGGAAAAATAACAAATAACGAAAAGCACACAGATGTGTTTCCTGGTCCTGCTCACACATGAGAGGAGGAGCCTGCCTCCCCTTGGCTGTTTCCCCACAACCCTGACTCAAACTTCTGCGCTGATGCCAGCTGTGGTGGCAGGGCCCGCTGCTGCCTCTGACAGTGGGGCCCTAGCTCCAGTCTCTGTCCTGTGGAGTCACCTCCAGACAGGACAGCAAGGAAACCCTGGGTGGTCCAGTGGTCAGGACTTGGCCCCTGAGGGGCAGCCAAACCTGCTGGGGGTCTGCTCCCAACTCGACCCCACTCCAACAGCCTCTCAACCTAGAAGACCCCAGACCGTCCAGGCTCCCCTACCCCGGCACACACCGCTGCCAGACAGCCCCCACAGGCCACGCCCACCAACCCTCACCTGCTTCCCTGTCAAGCCTCCCACTCCCTCCTCCACTCTCGCCTCCAGCCTTGCCGCCACCCCAACCTAAGCTCGCCCCCCAGCATGGCCGAGCCCCCAGCCTGAGGCCCTGGGCCCTGCTCCCTCACTGGCCTCCACCTCCATGTGGCCTCTGGGAACCAACCCGACACCTGGTCAGCATGGGTGACTCACCCAACCCAGCCCTGGAAGTACCCACCCGCCCCCTGGAGTTCTCCCCCCTCACCCAGGAGCTCACAGCCGAGCCCCCCAGGCACAACCAGGCACAACCAGGAAGGAGCCCACCTACCGCCTGCGGACGACCGTGCTCGGGGCCACCTCTGAACCGTTCACCTCTCCCTCCAATCGCGCTGGGCCCTGAGTGTGCGCAGGCCTGCAAGAGGATGCGCAAAGGCGCTGTGGCTCCCTGACCCCACTCCCCACCGGCTCCAGGTTCCCACCTGAGCCGGTCCAGACGCCCCCACACAAGGAGCACGGCCCCCCGAAGGTGCATATGCACAGCCCGTGGCCCCACGGATCTGGCCCAGTGAGCTGGGCAGCGCTCCCACCCACGGAGCCCAGAGGTGATGGTAAACAGGTGTGACTCAAGCCGAGCTGTGGAAATCTGTTGCACAGTCACAGAAATCGAATTCCACTATGTGGAAATGTTACAAAACTGATCATAATGCAATAAGGCCACAAGTTATGAAGTATCAAAAAGAAGACAGAAAAAGACTTCCACATGGAAATTTTTTTAAATTGCTCACTCCTGGATGAGTGGGCAAAAACAGCTAAAATTACAGAATTTCTAACAAGATAATGATGTGAAAACACTACATACCAAAATCTTTAAAATACATTTAAAGCACTGATCATAAGACAATTTGCAGTATTAAACATTTTTATTTAAAAATATGAAACAAGTTAAATTCCCAACCCAAAAAAAAGCTTAGAAAAAGAACTAAGTAAATCAATAAAGAGCATATGAAAGGAAATACTAAAAAATGAGAACAGACATGCCAGGGTGAAAAACAGAAAAAGCATAGTCATGATTAGTAAACCAAAATCCTGATTTTTAAGTTAACAGAATATGTCATCTATTAGTTAACTTAACTGAGAAAAGAGGAGAAAGCCAGACATACAAAATAAGAAGTAATAAGGGCAAATAATCATTGAAACAACAGAAATCATGAAAAGAGGCCACTTGGCATCAGGCTCTACAAATGAGTCTGAAGACATAGAAGACATAGGAAACGTCCCGGGGAAACACACCAAAGCCGACACTGTTAGAGATGGAGAACTCAGACCTACTTCCATGGGAAAAAAGTTACCATGAACCACCCCAATCCACCCTACCCTCCCAAAAATTAGGCCTAGATAGCTCAACATTCAGAAAACGAAGATCATGGCATCTGGTCCCATCACTTCATGGGAAATAGATGGGGAAACAGTGGAAACAGTGTCACACTTTATTTTTTTGGGTTCCAACATCACTGCAGATGGTGATTGCAGCCATGAAATTAAAAGACGCTTACTCCTTGGAAGGAAAGTTATGACCAACCTAGATAGCATATTCAAAAGCAGAGACATTATTTTGCCAACAAAGTTCTGTCTAGTCAAGACTATGGTTTTTCCTGTGGTCATGTATGGATGTGAGAGTTGGACTGTGAAGAAGGCTGAGCGCTGAAGAATTGATGCTTTTGAACTGTGGTGTTGGAGAAGACTCTTGAGAGTCCCTTGGACAGCAAGGAGATCCAACCAGTCCATTCTAAAGGAGATCAGCCCTGGGATTTCTTTGGAAGGAATGATGCTAAAGCTGAAACTCCAGTACTTTGGCCACCTCATGCAAAGAGTTGATTCATTGGAAAAGACTGATGCTGGGAGGGATTGGGGTAAGGAGGAGAAGGGGACAACAGAGGATGAGATGGCTGGATGGCATCACTGACTCAATGTACGTGAGTCTGAGTGAACTCCAGGAGTTGGTGATGGACAGGGAGGCCTGGCATGCTGCGATTCATGGGGTCGCAAAGAGTCGGACACAACTGAGTGACTGAACTGAACTGAACTAAATTTCACAGATAAATTCTACCAAATCTTTAAGGGCTAAATGGTCTTAAAGCTTTACAAATTATCCCACAATGTTGAAATGAGGTGGTAACTTTTATATTCTTCTTCTAATGCAAGAAGAAAACTGGTAACCTAACCACAATAAGGACAGTATGAAAGAAAACATTTACAAACCAGCATGACTTACTAATACTGATGCGAAAGCACTAACCGAAACACTGGCCATCAGAATACAACGCTGTATGAGGAAAATAAGACACCACACCAAGGGGGATTTATCCCAATACTCCACAAAGTTGCCACACTATCAGAAATTTGATACAGAAAATTCACTATATAGGTACATTTCAGGAGAAAAATCACGTGATTATCCCCCTAGGTGCAAAAAAAGCACTGACAGGGACTTGCCTGGACGTCCAATGGCTGAGACTCCAAGCTCCCAAGGCAGGGAGCCCACGTTCGGTCCCTGGTCAGGGAACTAGATCCCACGTGCCACAAATAAGCCTGGGCACTGTAACTACTGAGCATGTGTGCCATAACGAAGACCCAGCACAGCCAAAATAAATAAACATTTTTTTAAAGCCCTGACAAAATTTAATTTTCTATATAGAATTTCTGATAGTGAAGTAACTTTAGAGTCTTGGGAAAAATCCGCCTTGGTTGTTCAGTTCAGCTCAGTCGCTCAGTCGTGTCCAACTCTTTACAACCCCATGGACTGCAGCACACCAGGCTTCCCTGTCCATCACCAACTCCTGGAGCTTGCTCAAACTCATGTTTATCGAGCTGGTGATGCCATCCAACCATCTCATCCTCTGTCACCCCCTTCTCCTCCTGCCTTCAATCTTTCCCAGCATCAGGGTCTTTGTCAAAGAGTCAGATCTTCATATCAGGTGGCCAAAGTATTGGAGCTTCAGCTTCAGCATCAGTCCTTCCAATGAATATTCAGGACTTATTTCCTTTAGGATGGACTGGTCTGATCTCCTTTCAGTCCAAAGGACTCTCAAGAGTCTTCTCCAACTCCACAGTTCAAAGGCATCAATTCTTTGGCGCTCAGCTTTATAGTCCAACTCTCACATCCACACATGACTACTGGGAAAAAAAAAATCCATACATGACTACTCTTTTCCTCAAGCAGAGTTGTATTCTGATGGCCAATCTTTCAGTTAGTGCTTTTGCATCAGAATTCAACAACTAGAGGGACTTCCCCAGCGGTCCAGCGCTTAGGAATCTGCCTTGCGTGCAGTGGGCCCCTGGTGGAGGAACTAAGACCCCACATGCTGGGGGGCAACGAAGACCAATTGCTCTGGAGCCCACACTCCACAACTAGAGTCCATGTGCCACAGCTAAGACCTGACACAGCCAAATAAAAAAAAAAAATTCAACAGCTGCAGGTGACAGCTGCATTGGACAGCAGGCTTAGCCCTAAAGAATCAATGGGGAAAACAGACTCAAACGGTGAGTGAGTTCACAAAGGCATGAAATTAACACACAGAAATCCAGAGTTTTCTGTCCACACAAAATAACCAATACATACCCGCCCCCTGCATCAACCTCGGAAACCAAGGAGATGAAACACTTGAGAATTAACCTAACAAGTGTGCAGAAGTCATTATGGGACAATTAACTGTGAACTTGCAGATGTTCAAGCTGGTTTTAGAAAAGGCAGAGGAACCAGAGATCAGATTGCAAACATCCGCTGGATCATTGAAAAAGCAAGAGAGTTTCAGAAAAACATCTATTTCTGCTTTATTGACTGTGCCAAAGCCTTTGACTGTGTGGATCACAATAAACTGTGGAAAATTCTGAAAGAGATGGGAATACCAGACCACCTGACCTGCCTCTTGAGAAACCTATATGCAGGTCAGGAAGCAACAGTTAGAACTGGACATGGAACAGACTGGTTCCAAATCGGAAAAGGAGTACGTCAAGGCTGTATATTGTCACCCTGTTTATTTAACTTCTATGCAGAGTACATCATGAGAAACGCTGGGCTGGAAGAAGCACAAGCTGGAATCAAGATTGCCGGGAGAAATATCAATAACCTCAGATATGCAGATGACACCACTCTTATGGCAGAAAGTGAAGAGGAACTAAAAAGCCTCTTGATGAAAGTGAAAGAGGAGAGTGAAAAAGTTGGCTTAAAGCTCAACATTCAGAAAACTAAGATCATGGTATCTGGTTCTATCACTTCATGGGAAATAGATGGGCAAACAGTGGAAACAGTGTCAGACTTTATTTTTTGGGCTCCAAAATCACTGCAGATGGTGACTGCAGCTACGAAATTAAAAGACACTTACTCCTTGGAAGAAAAGTTATGACCAACGTAGATAACATATTGAAAAGCAAAGACATTACTTTGCCAACAAAGGTCCATGTAGTCAAGGCTATGGTTTTTCCAGTAGTCATGTATGGTTGTGAGAGTTGGACTGTGAAGAAAGCTGAGCACCAAAGAATTGATGCTTTTGAACTGTGGTGTTGGAGAAGACTCTTGAGAGTCTCTTGTATTGCAAGAAGATCCAACCAGTCCATTCTAAAGGAGATCAGCCCTGGGATTTCTTTGGAAGGAATGATGCTAAAGCTGAAACTCCAGTACTTTGGCCACCTCATGCGAAGAGTTGACTCATTGGAAAAGACTCTGATGCTGGGAGGGATTGGGGGCAGGAGGAGAAGGGGACGACAGAGGATGAGATGGCTGGATGGCATCACCGACTCGATGGACATGAGTTTGAGTGAACTCCGGGAGTTGGTGATGGACAGGGAGGCCTGGCGTGCTGCGATTCATGGGGTCGCAAAGAGTCGGACACGACTGAGCAGCTGAACTGAACCGAACTGAACTGAAAGAAGTATGAGTACAAACTTCAGATTAGAGAACACCCAGTGTTGTTTGCGGAGAAGGCAATGGCAACCCACTCCAGTACTCTTGCCTGGGAAATCCCATGGACGGAGGAGCCTCGTATGCTACAGTCCATGGGGTCGCTAAGAGTTGGACACGACTGACGTGACTTAGCAGCAGCAAGAGCAGCAGCAGCAGCAGTGTTGTCTGAGGTTAACATCCCGAGTTTGCCTTGTGCTTCAGTTTTAGGAGAATGAACACCTTGTGTTTAGGAAACACACCCCTGGAATATGTCAGGGGCGGGCACCATAATGCAACTTAATCTCTGAGGACAAACACAGGAAACATTGACTTTTGGGTGAGCTGGGAGAAAGGAATGCAGAATTCACCATACTGTTTTTGCAACTTTCCTTTAGATGTGAGATCATTCCACAATAAAAAGTTAAAGAACTGAATTACAACTACCCACCCTCTGTGACCTGGCACTCCCCTGCAGGAACCTGGGTCACACTTGTGCCTGTGAGTGAATTTTCTTCTACAAAGATATTCTCTGTTGTGTCCAGACTGTGTTACCAACTTTTAATGTCACTAAATTATGTCCACAAAAGACAGGCCATGCAGGTGGAGTCAACCCCTCACAGAAGGTGCAGAAGGGGGTGTGTGCGGAGGGCTCTGTGCACACAGAGCACCCAAGACACAGAGAAGCAGGGGGGCGCCCATTTCTCAGGGAGGAACTGGGAGCACTGGAACACAGAGCTCATGTTTCAATGCATATCCCTAAAAATTAAATACTTTAAGACATAAATAAGATTGATACCTTCAAATACAAGACAATATAGCTGGCACCCTGCTATGGGCTAAACTGTGTCCCCCAAAAGTAGATGCTGACATCCTGACCCCAGCATCTCAGAAGGTGACCTTGTCTGGAACCGGGGCCTTAAGATAAGGCTCCCGCCTCCTGGGGCCTCCCAGGTGGTGCAGTGGTAAAGAATCCATCTGCCAATGATGCAGAAGATGAGGCCCCCCTGGAGGAAGGCAGCCCTGATCCCCTAAGACTGGAGGACTTACAGGAGGAGTGTTAGGGAAAACACAGATTGAAACCACCCACCCTGGCCAGGCAAGATAGAAACCACCTGTGAGAGTTCTCTTACAGCAGCGAGTCCTGGTAAGGAACATGGAACTAACGAGTTACCACCAAATGAAATAATTTGGGAAAGGTCAGAAGGAGAGAGGAGACACCAGCCCACAGGTCCTACAACCTCCCAGAGTCCTCCTCGCTGGAGTCCACCTTGGCTGAGCAACATGTGCACCGCCAGGAAGCGCCCCGAGTCAGGATGACTGGACAGACAACCCGGAGGGACCAGGCGCCACGCTTCTGAGCAGTGCTCCTGGGCCCGGGCGTCCCCTCCCAATAGTCTCTGGCTTTGCCAGCACGCGGTCTCCTCGGACAGTTCATTCACCAAAGGTTAGACAAGCGCCCACTCTCAGGCTCTGGAAGGGGTCCCCCTTCCTGCAACAGGAAGACGAGAGACACAGCCAGACCGGTGTGAAGACAAGACCAACACCAAGGGCCGTGGACAGCCCTAGAAGGTGGATGAGGCAGCAAGAGCCTCCCCGGAGCCACAGAGTGGCCTGATCTGACCTCCGACCTCCAGACTGTGAAGGGACTCGAGCCCCCAAGCCTGTGGCGTTTTTAGGCAGCCCTGGGAAAGGAACAGACCCTGAAAGCAAACAGGCCTGAGTCCAAGGTGCAAACATCCGAGGGACCCATCAGCCAGACAGGGAGCCCAGGGGCTGAGACCGCCCCTCCCGAGTCTGTCCCTGTCACAGGATACAGACTCGGCTGCACTGCAGCCAGAAACCACCTCGGGCTTGTTAAGTGCAAATGTGGGCTCTTTCAAATGCTAATCGGGATGCGCAGGGGGCCCCCAAAAGGAAACCAAGAAATGGGCCCAGCAGGGCCTGGGGCAGTTAGGAGGGGTGAGCAGGGACAGGCAGCGGCAGACAGGAAGTGCGGCTCGGCAGACAGATGGACAGGGTCTGTGCGCTCAGTGCCGCCAGAGGGGCTAGGGTCCAGACCAGAGAGCTGAGGGGACAGTGACAAAGCGCCCGGCAGAAAGCCCAGTGACCACAGTGTCCACCTGCAGAGCCACCCCAGGTGACCAGCGCTCCTAAGCAGAGCTGTGTCTGCTGAGAGAGGCTGGTGGTCAGCAGGGCAGCCACTGGCCCAAGGAGCCAGGCAGGGCCTCACCTCAGGCACAAGTGCAGAAACAGCTGCTGAGCCGCCTCGCCTGACCCTGCTTCTGCACATTGCTGCCCGAGCCATGCCAACGTGCCCACACACAGACACACGTACACACAGAGACACATGTACACCATGTGCACAAGCACACACCCCAGCTTCAAGGGCTCACCAGGCCTGCGTCCATCGTCACATAAATGACCTTCTTCCAATAACCAGGCATCACTGTTACCCCAGTTCTCAAGAGAAGGAAACTGAGGCAGTGTTGTAGCCACGCGTTCCGGGAAACAAACTCACTCAGAAGGACAATGCAGATAGTGGAATGCAGTTTATTACACCGGCGGGCCCAAGGCAGTCTCCTCTTAGCCAAGGACCCCGACCAGCATTTGTGAAAATCTTTTATACCCATGTGTACGTGTCTGAACCCACCACTCCAAATTCCTTACATAAACCAAGGAAAATACAATCCCAATAATCCCATCATTCATGAGCTATGTGCTCAAACAGTCAAACAATTAGCCAATAATCAATAAACCCAAGGTTACACTCCAATAGACACAGAAAAGATACAGAAAAACGTATGGCCTCTGAAGGAAGGGGTGATTGGTGTCTGTTTTCTCTTAGGTGATGAGTAACCTAGATACGATCTTCAAGGTTCTCCTGTCTGGAGGGGGTCTTATCCTTCTGTTGTTGTTTTCACACAGAGTTCAGAGTCCATTGGAAAGGTGGCCGAGCATGATCAGCATGAACAGGCCTAAGATGGAGTCCTGGCCCTATGAATTCCTTCTTCAGCAGGTGACGTGACTCTATCCACAGCAGATGGCGGTGGAGCCAAAGTTCCCATGGTGGGGGCAGGGGTACACCCTCACTGTGCAGGTCCTTCCCGCCTCCTTATTCACTTATTCCAGACCAGTTCTGTCCTCTCCAGGCAAGGCGTCAAGGCAGGTCCTCACGAGGGATGGATGCCACAGAGCGGAGGAACAGAGACAAGTGCTCTGAGTGGCGGGACTGGGATTCCGTGTTGAGGACATGCGTCCCACACAGAGGCAGCGAGGCTGTGGAACTGGGGGCATCAGAGGCACACGGGCATGAACTCAGTTTCAATCCAAGTGGCTACAGACAGAGGTGCATGGACAAATGTGTGTGTGCGCCCTCCCATGTCCCTGAGCTCGTCCAGAGTCCCCTCCCACTGGAGGGCCCGAGGCTCCTCAGAGTGGCACGGGGACAGCAGAGCTCGGACACCTGTCATCCAGAAAGAAGGGGGGCTCCCACTGGCCAAGGCCCAGATGCTGGGGCAGGAGCAGGAAATAGGACATTGAATGAATGAACGAATGGAGACTCCAGCAAGGAGTAAGACCTTTGGAGTCCATACAGCCAGAAACAAGCCACGTGGAAACTACAGCCTCCTGACAAGCAGTGCCAGGCAACGATCCTTCACAGAGGCACACGCGTGAACCCCCTGTCCTGAGGCAACATCAGACAGACTGAAGTTTGGGTCCCCACAAGGCTAGGGCTCCCATCCTCCAAAAGCTGAAAGTCACCAAATCCAGAGGAGATGAACACGTTTGCACACTGGCCTGTGCTCCAGGGCCACAAGCCTCCCCAGCCAGCACGGGCTCCACTGCGGTGGGCTTGGGGTGCACCAATCTGTCAAAGTGTCTCCCCGCCCAAATTCCCTAAAGCACAGATGAGCTTTTATGGTGAATTTGCTTTGATTTTTTCCTAAGAACTTGGTGACCCTCCCTTGACACAGAGACTCTCCCAGGATCCAGAGTCGGGGAGGGCGGCCACAGCGGGAAGGCCTCAGGGACTCGGAGCCTAGGCGAGAGCGCTGCTCTCAGGGTGGTTTGGGAGGCCTGCTATCCGGCAAGCTGCTCCCCGGCAGGGCTGTAGCCAGAGCAGTGGCGCTTGGCCGGCCTGGGTTGCAGGCCCTCCTTCTCTCCCCGGCCCTCTGACCTGCCCCAAAGGGACGCCCCTACAGTGTTTTCTGGGAAGTCTCCACCCTCCACTTGGTCCCCCACGACACTGAACAGGACCCCTGAGGCACAGTCCCCTTCACAGTGGCCAGACAGGGGGAAAGCCTGGTGTGCTTTCTGGGCTAGGGACAATGAAAGACACCTCGCCTAAAATCCAACAGCCCACTGAGCCCACCGGCCTGTGGGACCGACCTGCGCAGCCAGGCAGGGCCTCTGGCAGCAGCACCAGCCTAGTCGCCGCTCCACCTCCGGGGGTTTGTCCCCCAGGCCCATCCTGCCCGCAGCTGCATGGTGCAAGCTCGCTGCTTCTCTTCTCAGTGTGTATTTTCTCTGGACCCCAACCCATGGGCTCTTCTGCATTCTCTTTGAGATAAAAATCAAACACAAATCTTTAAAGGCCATCTCCAAAAACCACAGAATAGCTGGAATTAAATAAAAATAAAGCTTGTGGTTTTCCTCCCAGGAACTTCCTGCTTATCTGAAATGCACTGAGTCAGCAGCACCTCAGAGCCCAGATGGAGGTTCCTGGGGCCTCAGCCTTGGGACAGAGTCAGCCCGGCAGGTGACCAGCCCCCAAGTCCAGGGTACATCAAGGGAGGGGGACAGTGGCCAGACCTGCTGATCCAACACCGATGTACACATGTGCAGTCCAAACGGGGGGCTTAAGAGTGTCCCCAAATACCCACATTCACCATGATTCATGCCCAGGCTGTTGTGTACTCTCTCATGAGACAGTCGGTCAGGTGTGGCCACAGAAGAACATCTGGGGAAAGCCAAGTTTATCAAATTCACAGACCCCAGAGATGGAGCCACATGTGCAGGGCCACAGGGAAGCACAAGAGTGGAAGCCGGAGCCGGGGGAGGCCTAGAAGAGCCTTTCTCCGTCCTGGGGGCCAAGGGCTCTGGGGCTGTCCCCAGTTGTCTGGGCCCTGGTCCTGGGTGACCAAGGGCAGGGGGAACGCTGGCATAGTGTGTGGGCTGGATAAGGAGGTGGGTGGGGTCTAGAAGCTAGGTTCCTTAAGATGCCAAAACATCACAGATACAGAGAACCGGAAAACACAACCAACACAAGCTGAACACCAGATCATGACATTACGTGGCAACGGGGTCCTCGCAGATGGAAGGAAGTAAAGAAGCTTTAAGACGAGATCATCCTGGATCAGGGTGGCTCTAGATCCAATGACTGGCATCCCCACGGAGGACAAGCCACATGAAGATGGGGGCAGAGGCTGGAGTGGCATGGCCTCGGGTCAGGGACACCTGGTGCCCCAGGAGCTGGGCAAGCCTGGATCTCTGCTGCAGCCCCGTCAGCCTCCAGAGGGGGCATGGCCCCGAGACAGCGCCATCTCTGATTCCAGCTCCAGCCTGCGAGAGAACCAGTGTTGTCTTAGGCCCCCAGTTTTAGTGATTTATCGAGGCCTGAAACCACGGTCTCAAAAACGTTCCTAGGGGTTTCGGCATCATCGTGAAACAGAGTCGAGAAACCAATAAAATTGACTGTGAAATCTTCCTTTCAGCTGCCAGGAGAACACCTTTGGGATGACATTTAAATTTAGGGGCGGGAGGCAGAAGGAATGCTTTGGTGGGTGTTGAGAGTCTGCCGGGACTGGCACCACAGGAGGAGGATCAAAGGTTTTCACCGGGAAAGCCCTTCGTGTATGAATGGGTCCTTCTCACCTCAGCGCCCGACTCCAGGTTCCTCCCAGGCTCCAGGGAACACACACTGGGATCTGCCTGCATCGCAACACAGCACAAAAATCTCCTTTTCCCAGACAATTAATTTAAGATGCTGGGACATGTGGGGCAAGGCATCTGAAACCTGCTCAACATCTCTGCTGAACTCTATGTGGAATTTATACCTATGTACTGACTGCCAGGAATAGATGCATCAGCCAAATGACTGCAGTCATGAAGGGCACTCACATGCATCTAGTGGCAAGTAACAGAACTGCAGGCAGACAGTGAAAGGGAGCCACTGCAATGCTAAAGGGTCCTGGTGCTCATCAGAGAAAGTCCCATCCGTACTTGCCTCTCCCTGCCCCGAAGCTCACCCTCTTAGTATATTCCACACAGCCTTAATAGCCAGGAAGACGCTGTCATACTTTCTGATCCAGAGTTAATAGTGTGAAATAAAAATAAGTTTTATTCTTAGAAAATTTTCCAAATGCAAACCATAACATAAAATTTAATGTGACTTTTCTTTCAAGCCATATTGTCTCAAAGTCCTGACAGAGTCTCCTAAAAATGGGGGCAGGGTACCCATCTGAAAAATCACTCTTCTGGAAAAACTGACTTAACAATCATGAAAAGATACAGATGCTTCATGCGTTTATTTGCATGTTATCCTTGAGCATGTGCACACACGGACACACACACAAACACACTATGTGCTCAGTCGTGTCTGACTCTTTGTAACCCCACAGAATGTAGCCCACCAGGCTCCACAGTCTACAGAATTTTCCCAGCAAGAATACTGGAGCCGGCTGCCATTTCCTTCTCCAGTGATCTTCCCAACCCAAGGATCAAACCTCTGTCTCCTGCGTCTCTTGTATTGGCAGACAGATTCTTTACCACTGAGCCACCTAGGAATCCCCATCCTTGGGCAGGGGCCACGCTCATTATTGTTTCAGTTTTAGTGCCTGTGCTAAAGAAGCCAAAAGCACGTGGAATTTAAAGGAACCCACACCCGCATGAATAACTCCAATGTCCTCGCCCCCGGCTTCCCCGATGGTTTCAGCTCCTCCAGACTGATCTAAGCCTGAGTTTTTGTGCAGAATAATCTGACTTCCTTGTACTGATGTGGGAAGAAATAACAGCTGTTTTCACAATTCACCATCCACACATGGTAACAAAAGACAGTCACCTCTCAGAAGCTAGCTTTGCTAAAAGTGGCTGTTGGGAGGCAAACTCCTAACTGCACTTTGATGGATGAGACACAGGTTAACTTTGCCAAGAAGGAGAATTTGGGAGAGAAAAGAAAAGACAGACAAGGAATTTCTTTCGTGCAGCAAAAATATTCTACAGCTTTCGGCTATAAAGTTCTAACAACAAACAAGCTTTACTGAGGAGAAGAAAGAAACCACACACTCTCCAATGCAGAGCCCAAGGCCCAAAGCTGTCCCAGACTTGAGGAGATTGGAGTAAAAGCAAAATCACTGAAGGAACAAAAGCAGAGAGGCTCAAAGGCAGCCTCCAACATCAGTATTTTCAACGAATAAACATCCGCAGGCACCTGTTTCCTGGGAACCAAGAGAGAAAAGCAGAGACTTTAAAGAAAAGCAGGGAGTGAGGGGGGTGCCGTGGGGACTAAAAGGCAGCTAATTTTATCTGGCTTCTTTCCAGTGATAAAATCTAATCCATCATTTTCTCTGGGTGAAAGCTCTTAATGAAAATTTAGAGAGTGCAACTGAAATTTAGAATTCTCCAGGGATTCTGCCGGGAAGATGTCTAACCGCCACACAAAACTTGCCGCAGCTGACTCTGCCGAGAGAACTGGCCACGTGGGAGGCCATGGGGCTGTAGCACAGCTCCTGGACCTCCGTGCCCCTCGCTGCCACCAAGGGAAACCTCCTCCTCCAGCTAGGGAGCCCAGTTTACTGCTTTCCGCTCAGGGACACCCTGTGGGGAGGGCTGATGGAGATGCAGCCTTTCAGCACAACACACTTGCTCTCTGACAACATCCCCTGCACGCCGTCCTCACTCAGACAGACGGGAAAGGAGTCTCACTAGTCTCCCTCGTACAAACATCACACCTGGCTAGTTCCAGACATTTCCATCACCCCAAAAGGAAACTCTGCACCCATTAGCACTCACTCCCCACCCCACCCCAGCCCCTAATCCGGTTTCTTTTTTTATAGTTTTACTTATTTACTTTTGGTTGCGCTGGGTCTTCGTTGCTGCGCACGGCTTTCTCTAGTGGTGGCGAGCGGGTTCAGCAGTTGTGGCGTGCATGCTCAGCCACCCTGAGATATGTGGGATCTTCCCAGATCAGAGATCAAACCTGTGTCCCCTGCACTGGCTGGCAGATTCCTATCCACTGTACCACCAGGGAAGTCCTAATCTGTTTTCTGTCTCTCAGTTTGCCTGTTCTGGATGTTTCACACAAGTGAACACATGTCAGGTATGTGGCCCTTTCTGTCTGTTTCATTCACTTCGAACAGTGGTTTTGAAGTCCGTCCACAATGTAGTGTGTGGGCGCTTCGCTCCTTTTCACAGCTGGATGACACCCCTTGTATGGACAACTTCACTCCAATTATCCACCATCCATCAATGGACCCAGGCTGTTTCTACCTCACAGCTGCTGTAACTGCAGGAAAAACCGTGGGCAGGCAGATATCTGTTCAGGTGCCCATTTTCAATTCTCTTGGGTATGTACCCAGGACTGGAGTTGCTGGGTCACCTGGTGACTGTGCTTAACCTTCCGTGGAAACTCTGTTTCCCACAGCTGCTACACCGTTTTACATCCCCATCAGCCATGCACAAGGGTACCAATTTCTCCACATCCTTGCCAGCGCTTGTCATTTTGCATTTTTATTATAACCACCAGAGAGGGGGTGAGTGGAATCTCATGGTGGCTCAGATTTGCATTCTGTCAAGCATTTGTTCATGTCCTTGTTGGCCTTATCTTCTCTGGGGAAGTATTTGTGAATCTGCACTTCCACTGCAGAAGGATGCGAGTTCAATACCTGGTTGGGGAACTAAGATCCCACATGCCACAAGGCATGCCCCCCCAAAAAAAAACTTTACTTAGGCCACAATGTGCAGCATGCTAGATCTTTGTTCCCTGACTAGGGACTGAACCCATGCCCTTCGCATTGGGAGTACAGAGTTCCAACCACCGGACCACCAGGGAAGCCCCTATTGGTGCATTTTTGAACTGGGTTGTTTGTCTTTCTCCCGTTTCCACTCATCTTTCTGTAACCCTGCATGTAGGAGTCTGGGGCATGTGGGGTCCTACTACTCCGTGAGGCTCACAGGGCCCTCCAGTGCACAGGCTATGGTCTTTGGTCAGTGTTTGGAAACAGAGGGAATGATCTCAGCCTGTTAATGATCTCCTTCCTGGGTGTTCCCTTCTTAAGGATCTTTGATCAAAGGACATCATCATCCAATATATTTAATATTTTGTTTTCTCCTGGGAAGAGATGGATCCCAGTTATCCCAGGGCGGAAGGAATGACCCAGAGGCCAGGTTAACACCTCAAGCCACATAACACAAGACAGCGATCAGGGCTTCCACATCACTGAAACCCGAGCCCACTGCCACCTTCAATCCCAGAGAGGGCCCGAAGAACCAAAATTCATCAGAAAAAGCCAGAAAACACATGGCGATAGCAGATGCCACCACTAAGCTTACAGTACTGACAAATATTCTTCTGCCACTTCAAAGCTGCAGCACCACGTCCATTCCCTGTGCCACGGGCTCAGTATCCCCTTATTTTCCTCCTTTGATAAATAGGCAATTCAGATTTGTTTCCACAAAAGCAGGGCCCACACAACTCTCAACAGATGTGCTCCAAGCACACGCAATGCTAGAGAGTTGTGCTAAAGCCCTTTTCATCTTAACTCTCTTTCATTCTATAGTGTCTCACCCTGGAAAACCAGCTTGATTTAAAGGAGCTCCCTGAAATTCAGAAACTACGTTATCCTGTACCTACATGAAAACACGGGTATGACCTCTCACACTTGCAACCTGAACAAAGACTCCCCTGGTGGTCCAGGGGTTAAGAATCCGTCTGCCGAAGTAGGGGATTCAGGTTTGAGCCCTGGTCCTGGAAGATCCCACCAGCCAAGGGGCAACTAAGCCCATGCACCACAATTGTGGGGCCAAGCTATAGAGCCCGCAAGCCACAGCTACTGAGCTTGTGCTCCCCTACAAGAGAAGCCACTGCAATGGGAAGTCCCCACTCTCCACAACTAGAGAAAGCCTGCTTGCAGAACAAAGACCCAGAACAGTCAAAAATAATTAACAAAGTTAAAAAAAAGAAACATTCTAAGTCATCTCAGCAAACCTCAGCCCAGTGCATCTGCGCCTGGTTAAGATGTGGCCTCCAAGACGAGGTGCAGGCGTCCTGCGCAAGGGTGGCTGCCTGCCCCTCCTGAGGGCAGGGGTCACCAGAGCTGCCTGAAGCCCCTTGGCTCCCCGTGGCCCAGGCAATGGAGCTGATGGATTGGCGGTTCTCTGAGGCCAGGGAGACAGGTTCGAGGTGTGGGGGTGGGACACGGCAAACTGCCTTTTCTCACGTGGGACATTGTGAACCCACTTCGAACCAAAATTAGAGGGAAAAACTAACATTTTTTTTTCAATTTTCCGATATGTGAAGTCCCCCAGACTACGACAAATCACCTGCCCTGTAGAAAGAGTATCTCTCTCTTCTCTGTAACCCCCCATCTGCCTTCCCTTGGACCTCTCCTCTCACTCACCTTCCCACCTGACAGTGTTTTTGTTTCTGATGAAAAGCCATCACCTGTCTGCCTTCCCACTCACTGCTGAGTTTCTGTGCATATCACACACAAGGGGAGCGGAGTGGGGGCAGAGGGAGGGCGTGGGGCTCCTCAGTCCTGGCCCCGGCCCCCTCCACCCCCATCGCCTCACCCCATCCCCAAGTCTGGCCAAGTCAGGGAGCCTCTGTGGTGAAGGAGGCTGTAGGGTAGTAACCAAGGTGTGTGGACTGAACTGACAACAGATTAACAGAAGAACAAGTTCATTTGTATGCACATGGGAGCCCAGAAAAGTAGCTGGCTCTATAAATGGTTTCAATTAGATGCTTATATACCTAACTTAATAGGGAAAAGGGAGCCAGGAGAAAAGCCTTTTTACAGGAAAAGCAAATCTCTTCAGGAAAGACAAATGGGTTTTAAGAGAATAATCGAAACGTAACAATGTATGTGATAATGTCCCCTAGAAGGGACTTGGGATAGAACTTATTCCCAGTATCCCCTGGGAGCAGACCCCCCACAGAAGGAATTTACCACTGCCTGACTTCCCAGAAGCTGCTCTTAGTCAGATGAGGGACACTCCAAAAAGCCCTCTTTATGCATCTGTTGATTCTTGCATGCCTTCAGCTCAAAATAAACTTCACATCAAGATGCTGTATTTTGTACTGTTTTGTTGTGTTAATCCTATTTTTTTTAAGTTTTATAAAATCTTTATTTGAAATTTTAAAGATTTTTTGGCTTCACTGGGTGCTAGTTGCTGCATGCAGGATCTTTAGCTGCCATGTAGGATCTAGTTCCCTGACCAGGGATCGAACCCCAGCGCCCTGCATTGGGAGCGCAGAGTCTTAACCACTGGACCACCAGGAAAGTCCCCAAGGCGCTGTATTTTTGGCATGGCACATCCCGATCCCCTTCAGGACCCATAACTACACATGTTCGCCCTGTCACCCAGCACCAACCAAGTCCCCTGGGTCAGCAAGAGTTGCTGCTGTGTGGGCCATCTGCTTTTCCCTCCAAAGCCAGGTACAGCAGATCCTTTAAGGGCTGCTTGATCTCCCACATGAGGCTGATTAGAACATATACTGAATGAAGGAGTCAAGAGGGGAGTGTGGCCCCCCTGCCTGGCAACCTGGGAGCCCACTGGGGAGCAGAGGAGATGAACGGTGTTGGGTCCTCACTCCAGGAAGCCACCGACAGAGCCAAGGAAGGGGGCGGCCGGACATACCAAAGCCTCCCCTCCAGGCCGGGCCAGTGGCCCCTGGTCCACGATGCTCAAGTACAGGTCACAAGAACACCCTCTGACAGAAACCCTTCAGCGGGCTGCTTCCTGGAACCCTGGCTACACCGATGGTGCTGAGTGGCTCACATGTACCACCCCCGCCCCCACTCACCTCCAGCACCCCATCTCTCCAGGGTTTATTCTTCCAGTGAAACCATGGTTGTGTTCAGAGCACCTGATAAAGTTTTGCAACAATAGCAAAGGCAAGAATTCTGTCCTGATGTATCAGAGTTTTTTCCACTGGGAATAAAATGAATAAATTCCCCTCCTTTTCCAAAAAAATATAGACACAAGCATGCTTAAGTTCCTACATAAGACCTGTGCTTGGAAATGTCTATGACCCAAATATTTTGTCAGTTCAGTATGTACTGGGGCACCAAAAGAGACCCAAAAAAGACTAAGCAGTGAGTCCTTTCATAATCCTCTGAATTATGTTTTGACATTTGAGTTTACACAAATCTTGTTTGTTTTTACATGGGACCCACTGTATTCCTATATACGTGTTTCTTTTCTAATATGAGAAAAATTACTCTAAGGAGATGAAACAGAATGTCCCACACGTCTCCACAGTCAAAGTCCCACACTACAGTCCCACATGTCTCCACAGTCAAAGTCAAGTGGCTGGAAAGAGTGGAGCTAGAACTGGTTCTATGGGATGGGGGTCTGGCATCCTCGAGCTGGGTCCCAGCAGTTAGCAGTAGACCCAGTCAAAGCTGCGAGGTCCATTAACAAAATCACTACCATCATCACCATGACCATCATCACAAATACCACCATCATCATCACCACCACCATCCTCACCAAAACTACCATCACCATCACCACCATCATCCCCACCATCATCCTCACCATTATCATAACCAAAACCAGCACCATCAAAATCACCTTGGGCTCACATTTACAAAGCACTGACCTTTTAATGTACCAATTTATCTAATCCTCACACCCTGTGGGGTTAACCTCAGTTCACAAGGCAAGAGACCATGGCACAGAAAAGCTGAAGCCACACAAAATGGGAGGGGACAACAGCAGAGTGTCAATCCCAGCAGTCTGGCTCCAAAATAAGACCCATTCCCGAAACCATTCAGTTAGACCAAATGTCAGTCCAACTCCCAGACTCATGGGAGAAAGTCAGCAGAGGGCCATGCTGCTTTCCTTTCTCTTAACTGTTTCTTTTTTTCTTTTTTTTGGTTGTACTAGGTCTTCATCACTTTGCACAGGCTTTCTTTAGTTGCAGCGGGCAGGGGCTACTCTCCCTTTGTGCTGCACAGGCTTCTCATCGCAGTGGCTTCTCTTGTTGCAGAGCTCAGGCCCTAGAGCAAGGGCTCAATAGCTGTGGCCCACAGGTTTAGTTGCCCTGTGGCATGTGGGATATTCCCGAGGCGTCCTCTGCGTGCAAGGCATATTTTTAACCACTGGACCAGGAGGGAAGCCCCCCTCCCTCTGTTTCTGACACACAGAGCTCTGAGCTCTCAAGCAGTGAAATGGGGTGGTCTCTGTCATGCACAAAGCACCTCTGATCCCCATTAGGAAGGGAGAAAGGTGGCGTGTGGATATTAAAATGGGAACTTCTGGCTGTTCACCCACAATTGAAGCAATCCAGGTGACCCACACTCAACATTTGGTGTGCTTTTCTGAAGATAAATGACAAAGAGTTCAATTTCTGGGGGTAGGGCTGGTTGTGTTTCTGCTTTAAATGCTATCAGATTCCTCAGATGGGGAGGCCATGGGGCAAGGGGGTGCACACAGGTGGAGGGGCTGGAAGAAGCTGTGAGTCAACTAAAAAAAAGCGGTCAGTCAAGAGACTGTCTGTCAAAGGCAGCAGGAACCTCTTCGACCACATCCTGATGTCCAGGGCAGGGGGCTGCCTAAGCGGGTCCTACAAATGGGAAGACTTCCCATCAGCTGTGTCTGAGGGACAATGGGAAACAGAGACTCACTAAAAACATTTATGAAAAGACAGGAGCCTTGATCCTCACTCAGCATCCTCACTCAGTAAGGATGTGTCAGTGAAGAATGGAACCAAAGGCACTTTTTCTAGGAAACAGGCTTTTCTACAAACCAGTTGTCACCAGCACAGTGAGGGGTAAGAACCAGATGGCCATGTGATTCCAAGCCACTTCCACCCCAAGCACTGGGGAGGCGACAGGGATGACCTTCAGGGGCGCCCCCACCCCCCAATCCAGCCCAACCCACTCAGCCCAGAGTGTCTGCCAGCCCTGCAGTCACTGCCTCGTCTGTGCACACACCCACGCTCCCCACCCTCTCCTGCCTGCTCCCCATGGAGCCTCCAGCCCCTCAGCAGGAGCTGGTCACCCACAACTAACACAAATCCACACGTGAACCCTAAAGGGCAAAGCAGATGAAAGCAGTAGCTCAAGGCCCTGAGGCCAGAGCGAGAACTCCCAGAAAAGCTAAAGGGGGTGTTCTGAAGAGACAGCAGCCTGAACTCACAATCCTACTAGCTCACCTGAGGCCAAGCCCGGCAGGGAGAGAGCAGGCTGTTTGCCCACTGGATCCAGGGAACCGAGCTGGGAGAACATGTGCTGCCCAGACAGAGCCCAACCACTGTGACCAAGGAGCCCCTCACCAAGCAGAGTCTTGGCTCTCTCTGAAATGAGGCCTCAGGCGGGAGCGGCTGCAGGGCTCCTCACCAGGTGCTCCACTAGGTGCTCAAGGGTGTCAGGCCAGTTCCCTCAGCCCTGCTTTGTTGTTGCTGCCTCTCCAACACCGCGTGCTCTCCTGGCCCCCGCTGCCATCCCCTCAAGCACTCGCCCCTTTCCCCCTCCTTCTCCCTTTGAGGACAGGAAGGACCCTGTTCTGTGCCTCCAGGCCCTCTTAATCTCAGGAGAAGGAAGCAGGATGTACCGAAAGGTCATGATCCGAGCAGCAGTCACCATCTCCTTGCCCAACCAAGAGAAAAACATCCAACAAACCCCAGGTGAGGGGCATCCTGCAAAATCCCTGACCAGCACACCTCGGAATGGCCAAGGCAGTCAAAACTAAGTCAGAGACCCTATTCCAGAGGAGCCTGGGAGATGCAAGGACCACACATGACAGGGGACCTGCTGCAGGAAGAGGATGCCACCTGACACTGTGCTGGCGTTGGTTCATAACTGTAACGAGTAGAGGCTAGCTACAAGGGATGCGAAGGGCAGGGGGCACACAGGGACACCATCCTTTCTACTTCGTTTTTCTGTAAGCCTAAAAGTGCTCTAAAAAAGTTACAGTCTATTAATTACCTTTTTTTAAGTAGCAAGATGCCCCCGTAATCACAGCAGCCCAGTCTCTCCTCAGACCCCAAAAGTTGAAAGGACTGGGACCCTCGCAGTCACCCACAGTCTCTAACACAGACACTGCCCTCTGAGAATCCCGAATATCTGAGCCTCAGCAAGACTCATGGGGCAGAGTAACTGTGATTACAAACCAGGTTTCTGCAAGATTGTTTATCCTCATAAAATTAAATATTTTATGTTTAACCTTCCTTATCTTTCAACAAAAAGAACCAAAAAGCAGCAAATCAATGTGGACAGAACAGCAGAAAGAACTTGAGTTGGCCACGTAGTTATAACCTAGCTCTTCTAAGGGATCTGCACCAATGATGGGAAAATAAAGCTGTTTTTCTTTAAACTGTGATGTTTACATGCACTGGATTTATCATCACTGGTTTTAAGTGAAAGTCCTAAGTGTAACAGCTGCTCTGTTTTTGTCTCTAAATACCTCTAGATGTCACCATGTAACAGAAACTTGAAAAATTTAGGAGAGTTGAAGAAGAGTCCTGACGCTAAATTTGAAAGGCAGGTCTGGCGTTTGCAACGTGGGGAAGCAATTGGGTAGGCCTGTGGCTCCACCTAGTGGCAAAGGCCAGGCAGGGGCCATGGGTGAGCCAGCCAGCTGAAGATGGAATGGCCTGACACCACCACACAGTAATGGGACTTCAGGAGCTGCCTTTTTGGGATTCAGGTGAAATGCAACATGAAACTGTGTCTTGGCAGGGCTTCTGGGATCTTCCTCTGAGATCCAGCTCCAAAGACCTAGCTCCACAGACCTCAGCCCAAGAACTGCTCAGGACCTCCACATACCACGGGGAGCACCTCTTGCCGTGTGCTGCCATTGGTGCATTTGCCCATTAGAGATGGACAAAAGTGGAACTTGGCCATCTGCACAACCCAGGCCCTGCCCAGGACCAGGCCAGGGGGCTCGAGGAGGGAGAGGCTGTGGAGAAACAAGGAGAGGGGGGCCTCAAGGACTCACCAAGATAGGGCGGTGGTGGACCCCCACCCCCGTGGGTGTTGAGCAGCACCCCTGGCCTCCACCCCCAGACCCCACAACCTTTCCCAATGGAGATGGTGGTGGGGCAAGACTGGATGTAGATCCCAGGAGACCAGGCTTTACAGCTGCTGTGCCTTGATTCACTGAATTTTGTCTCCAACACACCCCTCCCCCTCCCTACAATCCTGGCTTACTTGCTATCCAAGCCACAGGCCATCAGGACAGTGCCCAAAGTCCTTACTGAGTCACGATGGAAGACAAGCTTTGTCCCCTGTCGACTGTCTGCTCAGCCTGTTAGTTTTACAAAAACTGCCTGGTGTCCAGTTCCATGGCACACCTCAAAACTCACCTGGAACAATAATCACATGGCTCACTCAGATGTCCAGAACAGCCCTTTAGGAGGGAGGGTGTCCCTTGAGAGGGGACCTAGGTGAGGAGGTTTGAGAGCGGAACTGAGAGGGGGCACCTGAGGGGGAGTAGCTGACAGGAGGGGCTGATCTGAGAAGGGGGGACCTGATGGGCGGAGACATGAAGCGAGAGACCTGAGGGAGGACCTAAGAGGGGGTACCTGCAGGGGGAGACCTGAGAGGGGTGGACTTGAGGGGGAGGGCCTGACGGAGGGGGGATCTGAGGTGGTGGGTCTTGAGAGGGTGAACTTGACAGAGGGGACCTGAAGGGGATACCTGAGGGGAGACCTGAGAGGAGAGACCTGAGTTGGGGTAACTGAGTTGGGATATCTGAGGGGGAGACCTTAGAGGGGGAATCTAAGAGGGGTGGACCTGAGGGGGTACCTGAAAGGGGATCTGAGTTGGGGCACCTGAGAGAGGTGGACCCTAGGGGGAGGACCTGAGAGGGGAATCTGAGGAGGCGACCTGGGAGGGGGCACCTGACGAGGGAGACCTGAGGGGGGGACCTGAGATAGGGGGACCTGAGGGGTGGGGACCTGAGAGGGAGGACCTGAGGGGGAGACCTGAGGCGGGGACCTGAGTGAGGAGACCTGAAGGGGGGGATCTGAGAGGGGGTTCTGAGGGGGAGACCTGAGGGGGGAGATCTGAGGGGGAGACCTGAAGGGGGGATCTGAGAGGGGGGACCTGAGGCGGGGACCAGAGGGGGGACCAGAGGGCGAGACCTGACAGGGGGGACCTGAGGGGGAGACCACAGGGCGAGACCTGACGGGGGGGACCTGAGAGGGAGACCTGAAGGGGGGGATCTGAGAGGGGGGACCAGAGGGGGAGACCTAAAGGGGGGGATCTGAGAGGGGGGACCTGAGGGGGAGACCTGAAGGGGGGATCTGAGAGGGGGGACCTGAAGGGGGGATCTGAGAGGGGGGACCAGAGGGGGAGACCTGAGTGGGGGGACCTGAGGGGGAGACCTGAAGGGGGGATCTGAGAGGGGAGACCTGAGTGGGGGGACGTGACGGGGAGACCTGAGTGAGGAGACCTGAGTGAGGAGACCTGAGGGAGGAGACCTGATGGGGGGGACCTGAGGGGGAGACCTGAGGTGGGGGACCTGAGGGGGAGACCTGAAGGGGGGATCTGAGAGGGGGGACCTGAGGGGGAGACCTGAGGAGGGGGACCTGAGTGGGAGATCTGAAGGGGGGATCTGAGTGGGGGGACCAGAGGGGGAGACCTGAGCGGGGGGACCTGAGGGGGAAACCTGAAGGGGGGATCTGAGAGGGGGGACCTGAAGGGAGGGATCTGAGAGGGGGGACCAGAGGGGGAGACCTGAAGGGAGGGATCTGAGAGGGGGGACCTGAAGGGAGGGATCTGAGAGGGGGGACCAGAGGGGGAGACCTGAGGGGGGGACCTGAGGGGGAGACCTGAAGGGGGGATCTGAGAGGGGAGACCTGAGTGGGGGGACGTGAGGGGGAGACCTGAGGGGGGGGACCTGACGGGGAGGACCTGGGGGGAGACCTGAGGGGGGGAACCTGAGAGGGAAACCTGAGTGAGGGGACCTGATGGGGGGACCTGAGGGGGAGACCTGAGGGGTGGTACCTGAGGGGGAGACCTGAGACGGGGGACCTGGGGTGAGGACTTGGGAGGATCTGAGGGGGTGACCTGAGGTGGCGGGATCTAAGGAGGGACTTGAGGAGGGGACCTGAAAGGTGGGACCTGAGGTGGGGGACCTCAGAGGGAGGATATGGGTTGGGCAGAGGCACCCTGACAGCTCATCTCCCCTTTTTTCACAGATTCGGGCGGACGGTCTCGCTCACCAGTGCCGCCGTGGGGGGAGGGGGGATGCCCGGCCACCTCAAAGGTCACCTGCCATAACTTAACAGGAGCCCGAGAAGCCAGGCCAAGGGAACACCTGAGCTTGACAGGTGACAACACCACCTCCGTTCCGGCCACGCCTCCACAGAGGACGCAGCCGCCGCCCGGTTCCAAGATGGCTGCGTCACGCAGAACGGCGTCCCGCAGAAGTCCCGCCCCTCGACCGGGGGGCAGGCCCCCTGCGTGCCCCGCCCCCTCCACGCTTAGACCCGGAAGGGATCTCCCAAGGCGGCAGTGGGCTTCGAGCGCCGCGGGCTGTGGAAGAGCGTTGACGGCGGGGATCGCGGAGCAGCGGAGGTGCCTGGAGCCTGCTGCCGGGCCTTCCCTCGCGGTGCCGCTCGGTATTGTCTTCACGGTAAACATCGCACGTTAACACTAGTAAGAACGCCGGAAACTTGTTTCGCTTAAGTTCTTTAGCTAAACTGGCCGTCAGCCTCCGTCCTAGGAGTCCTCGTCTGTCGCGAGTTCCCTGTCCTAATCCTGGCCGTGAGGGGAAGCCCCCCGAGTCTGCCCTGCGTTGCCAGCGGCCGAGCAGCCAGGGCCCCGCGGTGCGTGGGCTCCTCTTGCAGCTCCGCGCGGCCCGGGTCCTCCGGAAGCCAAGCCCGGAGCAGATTCGTCCTGTGAAACCGAGCAGCGAGCCGCGCACACCTCGGAGCCGTCCCGCCGGTTCCGCCCCGAGAGCTCCGCAGTCCAGGACGCGCTCCCGCGTTTGCTCCTTGCGTGGACTCCTGTTAGCTTGATCCTTCACCGTTTCACATGACAGACCTTTCCCCGGGAGGTTGCATTCTAGATTCCTTGTAACTCTGGTGTCAAGTTCTGCAGAGCAGTCTGCATAGACTGCATCCAGAAGTGGCAGACGTGGCCCAGGCGAGGGAGCCCTGCGCTGAACCTGGGAGGGGTGAAGGATGTCCGCGGTCCCCATGGGAGACCTCGCCCCCTGGCACAGGACGGGGGTCCTTTCTGGGGAGAGATCTTTGTGATAGTAGAGGGTCCTCATTCAGTTACTTGCACTCTGCAGTCACCAGAGCTTCTGCAGCTTCAGATGAAATGAGCAGATGGCAGGGATTCCAGGTGTTTGAGGGAAGTCACTAGATGAAGGACACAAAACCGAGGGTGAGACCTGGGCAAGCCCAGAGCCCCAGGGCCTCAGTTTCCTGTTCAGCCAGTTCATCAGACCTACTCTGGGCGGTGAGCACTGCTGGGCATCATCCCTACTGTGGAAGGCAGCCCCAGCTGACAGCAACGTCCCCTAAAGTGTCTCCTCTGCTTTTGTGGAAAACCTCTGGGCACTGAAACTGTTTCTAGGAGCCTCTTCCATCCACCCCTACATGGTGGGCATATTGCTTGGGACCAGAAACGTACCTGCTGAAGGCGCAAGGCCCACCACACTTGGCCACTGGGCAGGGGACGGAGGTGGCTGTGGCAGCTATGAGACAGAATTGGGGGGCCCGCCACACACCCCCAGCTCCACTCACATAGCTGCCCCATGATCAGGTAGAATTTTCTGCAGTGCTGCACAGACCTGGGGGTGCAGCTGCAGGTCGAGAGGGAAAACCTAGAGCCATGCCCAGGCCTGGGTGACAGCGCACTGGTGGCCCGACGTGTGCGTTCGTCCCACTCACCCACCTTCTTGGCGAAAGGCCCTTTTCGGGTGCAGACCAGTAGACTTGCCAGCAATGCGCAGGACCCTTGAGTGACACTAGCCTCATCAGAAGGGGACCCCCATGGCCTGTGGGCACTGGAGTGTTTGGTGCTTAGGCAGGTGCAGGCCCTGGGCCTCTTCCTGAACCTCAGCAGCACCAAGGTATAGACCACGTGCGTCTTTCTGACCCACATGCTGGCAGGAGCCAGTGTCATGGGAGGACTGGAGCAGGCGGGGAAGGAGAGTACTGTGGACCGCAGAGCCATTAGAATAAACTGCTTAACCAGAGTCAATGCCCTGAGACTTTATGACTCACAGCTTATGCTTACAACCTGTGATTCCCTGGAATCATTCACTGTGTATTTTGCAAACATGAGTCTAAGAGCTTAAATTACTTTTGAAAGTCATTTTCAAACACCCAAAGATTATCCAAGAACTACCTAGTTTCTTGTGAGCTCTGTTTAACTGGGTGAAATAGTTTCTTTTTTATCTTCCTATCCCCATGTTCACCTCAGACAGGTGTTTCCAGGGATGGGAGACAAGCAGGCACATCCCCTGAGGCCTCAGGAGGGGAGTCAGCCTGTTGTAGTCGAGAGGGTCCCACAACTACCCTGGGATGGGTGCTGGCAGGCTGGGCCCCCACCGTCTCCTGCCAGGCCTAGGTTCTACAGCATGGACTACTTAGGTTTTCTCACCAGAGACCAGGCCTGTTGCCATGGGAGGGTTGTGTGTAGGGTCTGACCCCACCCCTAAGGTCCGAAGCGAAGCTGCAGACACAGGGGAGGTGTTCTCATCGGACCTCATCATGCCAGCACATGGGGCCAGATCTGCCCCAGCTGCACATTTCATTGCTGGGGCACCATGTGGAAGAGAGCCTGGTTTCAGGAGGACCAAGCGGAGAGCTGACAGCACCAGGTGGCTCTGTGTCACCAGCATGCTCTGCATACTCAGAACAGACCAGGTGAGAGGTTGGCCTCATCTCTGGCCCCTGCCTAGCGAGGCCACAGGTCTGAGTAGCACTGGGACCAAATCAGGCTGCAGGTCCTATCGGGTTGGGGCGTTTCCTGCCCCTGCCCCCCAAGTCCTCCTTGGGGACCCTATTCAAAGTGGGTCAGAGCACCCCACACACCACTGACTCGTCCTGAGCACTAGAGCCAGCACAAAGGGACCCTGCCTCGCTGCATCTGCCCCCACACCCGTCACATCCCTGGGAGCCCAGCCAGGTCCCTGCTCCAGTCAGGAGCCCTACGGGCGTGGGACCTCCAACGGCCGTTTCTAGGCCAGCGAGGAGCCCTGTTGATTCTCACCAGCAGCCCAGTTAGGGGAGCTAATTTCAGAAAGGCGGTTGGTCTCCCTGGGTCTGCTCTGGGTGACTGCAAGGTGGCATCAGCTGGAGCACCAGCTGTCACTGCTTCTGGAGCATCCTCCCCACACCGCAAACCACTGGGCCTCTGCTCATTCCAGACCCACCCAGTCCCTCTGCGGATCTGGGGTTGACAAGTTCAAACTTCCAGGAAGCTGAAATAGGAGACACCGGTCCCCCAGTTTTCACCAAAGACAGCGGCTTCACAGGCTCACACAAGCATGCACACATCAGCTTGACTGCTGTGTAGTCACGGCCTCTGTCCCATGGAGTCACCAGGGTCAGCACAGAGACCACTTCTGAACCCTGAGGGTCCACAGAGCAGCAGGTGTGGCCGGTGCTCACAGCCAGGAAACAGCACGCAGAGCGGGAATGCAGGACCCCACGCCCCACACAGCTCCCGCCATCCTGGTGAGGTGATGACACCCAGGCATTTTCAAGTGCCATCATGAAGGCCTGTGTGCAGTGGTCTCAGTGGAGCACTCCGAACCATGGAGGAGAGATCACACGACGCAGGCCTCAGAGCAGAGCACAGGGGCCGTGCCCTGCCAGGTCACACCAAGGCTCCTCCCAGGGCCAGAACACAGTCCTGGGTTCCCCATTCTGCCTGCACCCTCCATGGGGAAGGCATGGCTGGGGGCAGGGACTGGCTGCCTTGGTTTCAGTCTAAATCTTGAGCCGGTTCTGGGGGCTGACTCAACACTGTGCCTGAGCACCCACCTCTTGTGAGCAGGGTCCCAGCCACGGGAGAGCCCCAGGCACCCCGAGTAACAGGGTGCCTGCCCAGTCACAGGGCACCAGAGGAAGAGGCCAGGGGTGGGGGCAGGGAGTGAGGTCAAAACTGCTGGCCATCTGCCCTGAGGAGGATGCTGGCAGCCTTGGCTCTAAGTCCCCCCACCCCCCATAAATCCATAATAAGAAATAATCCCTAGTTTTCCTAACATGCCCCAGTTCCAGAAGCGCCTCCTGTTCCGTTGTCACATTGGTGTGGGAGAGGGCCGGGCAGGCGCCGCTGACCTTGTTTTCTGTGATCACAGCAGGGAGAGCCCAGGGCCCGAGGCAGGCGAGGAGCACCCCAGGCCTGTCCCACTCCCGAGTGGGAGCACCTACCGAAGGCCTGGCCCAGGCTGCCCTGGGGAGCCATGGGGTCTGGCCTCCAAGGGGACTGGTTGGTGAACTGGACCCTGCCACCCACCACAGCTGCCCAGCTGCCCACTGCTGGCCTGGGAATGCAGGGCAGGAAGCAACTCCACACAGACCCAGGTGCCCTGGTCAGAGTAGGCTCATGCCCGTGGTGGGTCAGCCCTGGGCCTGTCAGTGGACACTGTGGAGGCTGGGAGTGGGGGTGGGGGGCGGTATCCCGGCCTGGAGACTCCAGCCCATGAGGAGCACCAGGGGCTGGGGTGCGATCTACCGGCTGACGGTCTTCGGTTCTGCACCACATGGCAGCCTGCAAGCCCACCCAGCCCAGTGGGAGGACACCTCACCCAGGGCCAGAGCCGAGCCTACACTGCTCCCAGCTGCACCTCCCACCCCCCCAAAGGCTGGCAGAGTGTGCCTGGTGAAGCCAGCTCCCCAGGGTCAGCCCAGCCCCCCAGGAGGGCGGGCAGAGGGTGGGGGCGGTGCCCGGGCCTGGCCCAGGTGGCGGGGTGGGCGGGGCACCTGCCCAGGCTCTGCCCGGCTCACTCGCCCATCACTCGTCCTCACCATCCCGTGGCCCTCGTCATCTCTGTCCTCGCGGTCGCCGTCCAAGGTAGGTCTCGGGAGCTCGCCCCTGTGCTGAGCAGACTCTGGGGCCTGCCCAGGTCCCACTGGGCTGACCTGGACGCCCCCCCAACCCCTGAGGCGCCCTTGCCTGTCTGTCTTCGGTCGTCCTCCTGTCCCAAGGGGCCGGCCAGACCGCTGGAGAACCCTCCATCCGCCGGCTGGCTGCGAGGGGAACGGCATCCGCGCGCCGCCCGCCCGCAGTGCCTACCGAGCTAGCGAGCGCTGTGCGCCGAGGCCGGGCCGCGCGGCGGGCTAGGCAGCGGGGCTCGGGGGCTGCGGACCCGGCTGCCGCCCCCCTAGCTGGGGGGCGGGGGGACGCACCCACGTGAATGTGAGAACCTGTGCTACCGGGTGGGGTGCTGGAACTCGGGGTCTCTGGGAGGAAGCCCCTGCTCGCCCCCACTGGCTACCCCCCAGAGCCTCGCTACTTCCCCAGTCTCACTCCCTCCTGGTAGACCCTCCCAGGAGCCCTTTCCGCACCCTGAAGTAGGCAGTGTCACACTCCTGGCAGCCCCTGTGCACACTTCCCAGGTCAAGGAAGCCAGTCCCTTGGTTCCCAGCTTCGGTGATGGGGGCAGGGGTTGGGGGACAGCCAGGGGCTCCCTGGGCCCCCGAGTGGGCTGGAGCAGGGGGAGGCAAGGAGCGGCCTTGCCTCCCTTCACTTGCTGGCCGGGTCTGGAGTCTGAGCCTGTGCTCTGCCGGGTGGCCCGGCAGTCAGGCAAGTTGGAGAAGGTGCAAGGCAGCAAGCAGGAGGCTGCGGGGGCCCAAGTCCTGGACCAGCTGGGCAGCCCGTGACTCCAAGACCCCGGCACGTGCCCCAGCCCGCCCCCTGGGCAGAGATGCAAATAGCAGCCCCACCCTCCTGGCCCCTGGATTAACCTGCCCTCTGGGTGGGCTTTGCCCATGCAAAGCAGGGGGAGGGGTGTGTGTGTGTGTGCCCAGCCCCTGACACAAAGGTCTTCTGCGATGGGAAATGGGTCCTGCACTTGAAGGGTCAGGGACCTGACCTGTCCTGCTGTTGGCAGGACACTGCCCCTCCCCTCTCCAACCCAGAGGCCCAGCCTTGGTGAGGCTTCAATGGCAGGTAGGGGTGCAGAGCTAAGCATGGAAAGTTTTCTTGGCAGTTAATGAGCCCCGTGGGAGGTGGGGGGGCAGGCACATGGGGCCTGATTACTGTGGCCTCAGCCCCAGCCCTGTTCCCTGGTGGGTGGCAGAGGCCGTGGGGACTCCCCAGGCAGTGAGCGGGTGTCCCTTTCTGTGGGGGGTGCTCACCAGAGGGAGGGTGCATCAGGAGGGTGACTGCAGGCTGGCAGCCCCTGGCTCTGTGGCTTGCCCCATACTCCCCAGCCCCAGGCTGGCCGCTTCCGAAGCCCCCGACGCCATGGAGGAGTGGGACGTGCCCCAGATGAAGAAGGAAGTCGAGAGCCTCAAGTACCAGTTGGCTTTCAAGAGGGAGATGTCGTCTAAGACCATCCCTGAGTGAGTCCCCAGGACACCCTGCGGAGCTGCGGCCACACCCCTAGGCTGGCAAGATTTGTGTCTCATTTCCCTGCCCTGTGCTCATTTGTATGAACCAAGACCACACCCCCACACACTGCCACCAGGCAGCACTCCTGGGGCCAGGAGCCCACGTGCTCACCCACCCTCCCCACCACAGGCTCCTCAAGTGGATCGAGGAAGGGATTCCCAAGGACCCCTTCCTGAACCCCGACCTGATGAAGAACAACCCGTGGGTGGAGAAGGGCAAGTGCGCCATCCTGTGAGCCCCCGCGGCCCAGACTCACACCTCCCTGTAAAGTGGACGCCTCTGTAAAGGTGTGAGTTTTATAAAGACTTTGCGAGAACGCTGGTGCTTTCGTACACTTTCTAGGAGAGAGAAAGCAACACCTAGGTAGCCGGTGTGTATCGGGATATCTGGTGTGGTCCAGGGTGTCTGGCGTGACCCCAGAGGGTCCAACATGGACTAGAGCGTCCAGCACACGCTCTGGGGACGCCCAGCATGGGTCGGGGTGTCCAGCACAGCCCAGGGTGGCCGCCCAGGCTCCAGGGGCTCGCCATGCCCCCTAGAGCAGGTCTCTGATGTACAGGCTGCGCCGCACGGCATTGGAGACGCCCTCCTTGAAGCGGAACCACACGTCGCTCCTGCCCACTGCAGTGCCCACACGCCGCTCAGCTGTGTCAGTCTCAGGGGCCTCGTGCCCTGCGGGGGCCACACAATCATTCTTCCACCTGACTCCGGCCAGTCCCTCCACCGCCCACCCCTTCATACACACCTGTGCTCGGGGCTGCTGCTCTCTTGACAACCACACGACCGAAGAAGTCCCTCTCGGGCTGAAGGAGACAGGCTGGTCAGGTTCATGGGGACTGAGCTCTAGCGGACTAGCCCTACCTGGGGAAAGGGCCCAGAGGCCATGGCCCCCTCCTGCTGAGCCTCTCTGCATGCACCCTCCACCACGCTCACACTCACCTCTTCCCTGCCAAGGTCAGGAGGTGCCAGCACGCTGCCCAGGTGGGAACTGGGCCCAGGCAGAGCCATCATGCTGAGCAGCAGGGAGCTGGACTCCAGGACTTAGAACTAGCCCACTGCAAAGTCGCCTGCCCAGGCCCCCCAGCGCCGCCCCCACGGCCTCCCACTCATACGTCGGCCCCTACCTGTTCCTCCAGGGCGGCTCTCTTCAGGATACACTCCAGCCGCTGCTTGTGGTTGCATGGGGCAGGTGGCTGCAGCTCCTTCTCCCCCGAGCCCCCCGGGGGACCCCCATCCACCTGCAAGAAGTCACAGACAGTGACAGTTGACTGGGTAGGACCACGGCGGGGCTCGTATCCTCTCCAAGGGCCCTGCTCTACCCAGGGCCTGGGGAGGCTCACCTGGGGGCCGTCTCTGGCCCGAGCCGAGGCCTCCACCCGCCGCATCTTCTCCACTTCCACCTCGCGGGCAATGAGCTGCTTGGCCTGGTAGGTGAGGGGCTTGCGGGCAGGCAGCTCGGGAAAGCGGCAAACCTCCTCCACGTTCCTGCTCTTGGGGTAAGCGGGGCAGGGCAAGCCCCGGGACACCTGGTCAGCAGGGACAGGCCACGAGCTACTTACCACCTCTGGCCCCACCTGGCAGACTCAAGAGTGCAGGACGGGGTCCAGGCCTGGCCCTGCTGTGCCCTAGCTCCACAGCAGCAGGGGCATTCCCACCCTGAGCCTCAGTTTCCCCCACCACACATGGGCACGTGGAGGGCTGCCCAAGGAGGAACTGACACCACACAGCAGGGCCTGAGCTCAGGCTGGGCTGAGCGCATGGAATGAGCATCATTACTGCCTGAGGCCTGCATCCGGCCCCCACTAGTGCCAGCACTCCACCCCACGACCCTCTCAGGACAGAGGAGCGGAGCCCTGTGGAGCTCGAGGGCCCTCTGGGGGCAGCTCCTGCAGGCACTGAGGGACTCCACGTACACCTCCCATCCCAGGGTCGGCCCCAGTGGGGGCTCCACTGCACAGTCACATTCGGGCAAGGAATGAGCTAGACCTGACTCCCCCAGCCTTCAACAAGAGACCTGAGGCTCACACCATGCCTTCAGACTCTGGCCGAGCAATCGCTGTGGCACCTGGAGCCCAGCACCCCCAGCCCAGGTGCTGCGCAGACTCACGGCTCCAGCCTGTAGATGTACTGCCCGTCGGGCGTGCGGTCCTGGCGGTAGGTGAGGCTGTAGGCAAGCATGGTGCCTACCAGGCTGGCCAACTGCTGCTTCTCTCGGGCGCTGTACAGCTGTGTGCTCACCTGTGGGCCAGCAGGGCACTGAGCCAGGCCCCACCCACCCCAGGAGGCACGCCCCTCCCGGGCCCGGCGCTGCCAGGCCAGGCACTCACTGGGCGCAGCTTGGGCGTGAGGATGTCCAGGAGCAGACAGAGGGTGTCTAGGATGAGTGCCTGCGGTGCAGCCCAGCTGCGGGTGGCTGGCGTGATACCCGACACCAGCGTCTGGATCAGATTCTGTGTCTGGTTCATGCGATTCTGGGCCTGGGGTGGAGGGCGGACCAGGACTGAGTCACCCAGGACCCCAGGGCTAGACCCTGGCCCCGAGCAGGGCACAGGCCGTACCTCCTGCTGGCTGCTGGGGAAGGTGATCCGTGGCACGTGGCTGGAGGCGAAGAGGAGGTGGAAGGCCGGGAGCAGGAAGGGCAGGTAGCGCATCAGCTGGAAGCTCTGGCCATGGAGGGCGGCCCGGCCCAGCAGGTCGTCAAAGGCCAGCCAGTCGAGGGCAGTGCACACAGCGCCCAGGCTGGAGTCCCGTAGCCTCATCCGAAGAAAGTTGTCGAACAGGCCCTGAAGGCAGGTGGACGGGCCAGTCCCTGAGGCCCTCCAGCCTTATGGAGCCCACCCACAGCACAAGCGCCACCCTGGGGGGACCTTCCCCTCCCACCAGCCTGTAAGCCGCAGCGAGTGGCCACAGGGCCATGAGGGGGCCAGAAAGGCCTAGCCTGCTGCCCCCACTCGTCTGACCCAGTCACCTCCTAAAGGAGAGAGAAGCTCTGTCCACCAGGGTCAAGGGCACAGAGCCTACGCACGTTCCACGTGGGAGTCCCTCCCCTCCGGCCACCACGCTGCCCTCCACACAGTGGTTTTCCGGATTTGCAAGGATCCCCAGCTGCTAATCCAAAGCTGCTTAGCCAGGGAGGCAGCTTACACCAGGCTTCCCGGGGGTGGGGGTAGGGGGGCCTGCCACCTGCTCTCCACCCCACCTGCACATATGGAATCCAGCCCCTCCTGCCACTGCCGGGCCCTTTAGCTACTTCCCCAAGGGCAGACACAGAGATCCCACCAGACAACCCCCGCCAGCCATCCCCCCTCCTGCCTGACCCTGCTCCCTCTCAGAAGCCTCCCAAGCACCGGGTCCACCAGTTTCTTCTTGGGCTCAGCACCACTGAAGCGTGCATGTCCCAGTCAGTTGCTGACCAGGGTCGAAAAATGCTGCCAGAACGGGGCCTCCTGCCCCCCAACCCCCACGAGGCTGGAGGTGGGGCACGGTTACCTGGACCACCTTCTCATGCTCGCCGGCAGACATGGCCACGTGCAAGATGTGGTAGAAACGCTGCGCGGCTGTGGTCAGGGGCGCCTCGGCAGCGAGGGGCCCTGAGCCCGAGAGCTGGTCCCCGAGCAGGAGCATGTGAGTGCGCAGGGTTGAGTCCTGACCCACACGGCGCCTGCAGGGGGAGCTGAGGCTGGAGTGGAGCCCCTGCCCCGTCACCCAGACCCAGCCCTACCCACCCTCGTCCTCCGGGTAGCACCGGCTTGTGTATGTTTAGGGCACCCTGAGGTGCCACAGGAGGGCAAGGTGCCACGGCTCCATCAGCAAAGGCAGAGCTGGCTGTCTTCCCAGGGCAAGGGTACCGTGGACATTCCAGGCCAAGGCTGGCCTGCCTACCTCTGGGCCCGGGGCAGCTGGAAGACCTCCTGCCACACGGAAAAGAGCCCCTTCCGCTGATCCTTCAGGCCAATGCGTGTGCTCTGAACGGCCTGAACACTCAGCTCCCGCTGGCCCCGCCTGTGCAGGAACTGGACATGGGGTCAGGGAGGGTGAGGATGGCTGACCCCAGCTCCAGCAGGAAATGGACACAGGGGAGATGTGGAGGGGGCGCTGGCCGCCCCGTCCCCTGCCCCAGAGCCACCTGCCCACCTGCAGGGCGTTGATGCAGGCGCGGATGTCGTTGTCCGTCTTCTCACAGAGGGCCGCCAGAGCGCCGGGGTCAGCCCGCATGCCCCGCCGCAGGGAGATCTGCAGAGGGATGGGAGGATGAGTGTACCCCTAGCCCTGCCCTGTAGCCACCACCTCCCTAGAAACAGCTCCTATCCGACGGGGAGCAAAGGCCGAAGAGCCCTGCAGAAGGAGCTCGGTTGCGCATTGGAACCACCCACAACCAGAGAACAAACTGGCCCGGGACCTCCACCCAACATCCTGGGGGTAGCCGGGGGGCCACAGGCGGATGGCGGAGGCAAGGCAACCCTCACAGACCTCCTGGAGCCGCTGCATGAGCCTGGAGGGCAGCGTGGGCGGGAAATGTAGCAGGAGGGCCTGCTGCTTCAGCTGCCGGAGAGAGGGCGCGAACCTGCGGAAGCAGGGCATGCATAGTGAGCCGGCCCTGGCCAGGGCACTACCTGAGTCCAGCAGCGAGGGAAGTGGGAAGTGAAGAACAAGCCTCCCAGTGGAGACCCCGCCCACCCGACAGAAGCCCCTCCCCAGCCGAGGCCCCCCCTCCACTCACGGGTCGTTGCAGATGCAGATAATGGGCCTCATCAGGAGCCCTGCCTCTGCCCGGCGCCGCCGCCCCCCGCCTGTGGGCACAGATGGGCCCCCTGGCCCTGCCTGCTGTGGGCCCTTGCGATCCAAGACACTCAGGAGAACATTAATGGCAGCCTGGGGGGACATGGAGATGGCAGTGAATCATAGCCCCCCACTGCGGGACGACCAGCCCACCTGCCGGCCTACCCAGGAGGCCCACCGTGGGGGCCCCATCGATCTCATCGATGACCAGGCAGTTGGGTCTCCCACCAGCACCCAGGACGGACTCCATCTGCGTGGCCGCCTCGATGCGTGTGCGGAAGGCTTCAGGGCTGCGGTCATCACTGGAACCAGGAGGCCCGGGAGCAGCTGTCAGGGTAGCCAGTGTCCCCAGCCAGACGGTCCCCCAGGGCAGAGCCCCCACGCCTACCACTCAAAGATACTACACAAGGCCACCCCCTGACACCACGCCAAGTCCCAGGAGCCCTGAGGTGTGTGGACCATGCCGCCTCATGCACCTGGGACACCAGACCCCACCTCCAAACCAGGCGTTCAGGGCTGTGTCCCAGTCGGCCAGACACGTTAGGACACAGGGAGGCCCAGCCTTCCCCCCTCACCTCGCATTCATCTCCACCACACAGTACCCAGCGTGCCGCGCAATCACGTGGGCCAGGGTGGTCTTGCCCAGCCCTGGGGGCCCACACAGCAGTGCCACCTGCAGCCAGGACAGGAGAAAATGTGCTGCAACCCGCCCCGCCTCATAGACTTTGGGAGTCCCTGGCCCAAATGCCAGAGACAAAATCCCATCCCACAAAGTGCAGTGCCAGGGGATGTTGCCCTGCCCTGCCCCTATCACCAAAGGAGGACAAGCCCCCGCCTGCTCGTGGCGCAAACAATAAAGGCTCATGTCAGGTGAGTGGCATTGAGATCGGACACAGACACAACTGTTACTGCCATGACTGACGCCTGAAACCCACCCACGTTCCAGTGTAATCACTGTGGGAAGATGCAGGGCCCTTCAAGTAGTGCTGACTTTGTCTAAGTCATTAGAAGAAAGGACTCGCGTCCTAGCTCAAACTGCTGACACTCCACACCAAGACATTGACATCATCACAGCCTTGGGGGCAGTAAATGTGCCTCATGGCCCCCCGAGGCTGCAAAGGCATCAGCCACCCAGAATAAGCCATTAGACATGTGTGCAGAGCAGTCAGGTGCACTCACCTTCTGCCGGGGCCGCCCACTTGGGTCCAGCTCAGCCTCCAGCATCTCCTCGAGAACTTGTTCATGGCTCTTCCACTTGCTGGAAGCTGTGGCCTCCTTGCCACCACGGGCCGGTTCTGCACTGGGCCTAGGCTTCCGGACAGGCTTCTCTCGACCAAACACCACTAGGTCCCACAGCTTCAGCCACTTGAGAAGGCAGCGGTTAGTGAACTGAAAAAAGAGAGGCCTGGCCTGGGTGGGGGGGGTCTCCTCATGCCTGCCCCTCATGTCACTCTACTCTTTAAAGCCCAGAGACACATGCAGGGACGCTGAGGCTGAGTGACCAGTGAAAGGCCCAAATTAGCCTCAGTTTCTTTATCTACCAACACAATCCAACAAAGCTCATCAAATCCTTCCCCTAAATTCTGACACCCCTGTGGGCTGGCAACACAAGGACCTATTAGGCCCTGAGTTCTTTTCTCTCAGCAACAAAGAAGCCAGTCACATTTGAGCAAGAACAAGGCCTCACGTCATCACTGAGCAGCTCCGTATAGCGCTGTGGTGCAAACTCATCCACCCAGAGGCAATGCTGGGAGGCATCTTGGCTGTCAGCTGGCTCCTCCTCAGGTGCCCCTGAGGGCTGGGTCTCCTCCTCCATCTCCTGTGACCTGAGACTGGACAGCATCATACCCTGAGCCACTGGGCCTTAACCCCATGCAGGGACTACCCCCCTGGAATGCACACTAGGGGTCAGCAGTCCAAGGACTAGCGAGGATCCTGGGGTGGAGAGCCCCCGTGTCACCTGCACAGCATGTCTGAGAGCCGCTGGGCCTCTTCCAGCAGTCGCCGTCGCCGCTGTGCAAATTAGATCAAAACAGCTCAGCCACCAGTCACCCAGGAGCCACTCCTTCCCTCCCAGGAAACCCCAGCAGCCCCCACCTCGCTGTTGACCTTCTCCTTCAGGGAAGTGAAGGGCATGCCCAGCAGGTCCAACTGGCCACGGCCACGCCACCCGGTATCACGGAAAGGGCTCTGTGGGGGAAAGCGGGCATCAGTCACTCCCTTCTAGTTATGGGGTTGCCACAGCTCCCTCCCAACGGTGCTCAGGGATCCATGTGGCATTCCCTAGCATCCACAGCCACAAGGAGCCCCTTCTAGCTCCAGTGACCCCAAGGGGTCACTGGAATGGCAGCAGATCTAAGGAGAAGGATGAAGGAAAAGGTAGAAAAAAAGAGGAGAAAAGATGGAGGAGGAGGAAGAGAAAGAAGGTGGCCTTCCCGAATGCAAGATCAGAGGCAGGGTGACCTCTAGAAGGGTACCCAGAGTCAGAGTGAGCATATGAGGTCCATGTACCGGCTCGTGGCTACATGGCACCCACCTGCACCCCAGTGCCCACTGGGTCAGCCCGAAGCACCAGAAAGGCCCGGTCGCCGCCCGTGGAGGTCACATTGACATAGTCTTCCAAGACTGGGGGCCGCCGCAAAACAGGATTGCGAGTGGCTAGTGAGGCCTGAGTGAGACCCGCATCAGCCCCAGAGTCTAAGGGCCTGGGAGAGAACCACGATTGTTATGGGGATACTCAGGGAAGAGCCATGGACCCAGCCCTGCCCCAGGCCCCAAGCCCTTGTTGGAGGAATGGGATCCTTCCAATGCCCCTGGAGACGCCTCTGCCCCAAGTTACACACCCTTCGCCCAACAGCTCATCAGGTATCTCGGGACTTGGTGGGGGAGTAATGTCCAGAGTCGGGGAATCAGGAGGTGTCATCTCTTCCATCTCCTCCGACCTAAAGTTCAGTCTCCTGACAGCCTGCAGTCTGGACCGTTTGATGTGGGGAGCTGGGGAGACACATGGAAGGAATAGAGGGCCTTCCCCAGCCTCGCACCCCACCCCTATGCTCTGGGCCCCAAAAACGTACTAGGGGGCAGGGATCTCTCGCCCTGGATGTCAGGAGCCAGATGCCTCTTCCTGACACTGCCCTTGCTGTTCCTTGGAGGTCCGCCTGGAGAACAGTGAATGGCAGCGTCCCCTCCAACAATTGCCTCCTCGAACGTCTGGCGGGGCCGGCCCACAGTGGGCCGGGGGTCCCTGGAAGGCGACAGGGCGGCACTCCCTGCGGAAGGAAAGCCCATAGCAGTCATCCAGAGCAGCTCGTCTGCACACACAGCCACAGCCCCCGCGGCCGGCGCCGCTGCAAGGCCGTGCTCTCTCCAAGGGGGTTGCGGCCTCTCCCCTGCGCGGCCCTCAGAGCAGCCCTCCTGGACTCCCCGCGAGGGCCAGGCTTCCGTCGAGCTACCTGGGACGAGGCCGCGGCGATACTCGCGCCTACCTTCCAGCTCGGCCAGCACCTCGAGCTCGGCCGCGAATTGGCTGTCGAAATCGTCCTCGACGCCGTACAGCTCCAGCTCGTAGTCCTCCATGGCTGCTGGATGCGCAGCCGCCCGCCGCGGGGACCTGGCTCCGAACCTCCCGCGCCCCGCGCGCCGCTCCCGCCCCCAGCGACCCGGTGCCACCAATCAACGGCCGGCGTGCCCGGCGGCGCGCTCCATTGGCCAGGAGGAAGGGCGGGGAGTGGGCGGGGTTGCGCATGCACGCTGGGCGGGGCCGAGCCCTGACGCCAGAGGGGGAGCCGCGGGACTCGGGCGCTCTCCATTGGTCAGTAGGACCGCCCGTCCGTGCCGTGGGCGGGACGTGGGCGGGGCTGAGACCGCAGGCCGGGCCCGGCCAGGCGCACCTCTGTGGCCTGAATTATTGCTCCGGTACCACTGAGCCACGAGGCGCGGGACGCGAGTGCGGGAACCAGGGACAGGTCGCGGCATCAGAAGCCCGGACGGCGCAGCCCAGCTGCAGGTCGATCCCGGAGTGGGCAGGGGCGCGGGAAGGATTTGCAGCGGGAGTCCACCGGGCACCCTTCCGCCGGTGTCCATGAGACGCGGGAGGCGAGAGTTCCGCGGAGAGGAGCCAGAGCAGGGGGCGTCTGCGTGGGCGAGAAAGGGCCCCGTCTCCTGCTCTGTACCCGCCCCACTCAGGAAAAGGCCAATATCACGTGTCTGTGGCCCGCCTCGGGAAGAATCCGTGGGAGCGGGCTGGAAGGCAGGACTGCTTATCCCCACAGGCCCGGGTCTGGGAAGGACCGCCCCACAGCCAGAACTCAGGGCACCACTAGCTTGCCCTCTCCTAGCCAGAGCCCCCAACCAGTAGACGCCCTGCTCATCCCACTCAGTGGTTGGGAGTGCAGGCACAGTCGGTCTACAAGCTTGCCTGACAGCATCAGTGGCTTCAGACCGACGGCCCTGGGGAGCAGGGGTGTTCAGGCCAGGTGGGCAGGGCTCTGATGCGGGCTAGGCAGCCCATAACCCCGTTCCACGCACTTGCCCCGCATTGCAGCCACCATGGAGCCAGGCAGCGTGGAGAATCTGTGTGTCGTGTACCGGAGCCATGACTTCCTGGTGGTGAACAAGCACTGGGACGTACGCATCGACAGCAAAGCCTGGCGGGAGACGCTGACCCTCCAGAAGCAGCTGCGGCACCGCTTCCCAGAGCTGGCCGACCCCGACACCTACTACGGGTTCAGGTACCCACAGTGACTTCCACCGGGGGGGGAAGCAGCCCCCAACCCAGCCACCACTGAGCCTCTGCCCCATACTAGGTTCTGCCACCAACTGGACTTCTCCACCAGCGGGGCACTCTGTGTGGCTTTGAACAAGGCAGCCGCAGGCAGTGCATACAGGTGCTTCAAGGACCGGCGAGTCACCAAGGCTTATCTGGCTCTGGTAAGGCCGGGCTGGTCCTTGGGGCAGGAGCCTCCGACCCTCCGTCCACTTTGGTAGGCTGTGGATGTCAGGTGGGCTTCCCAGCAGTGGCGGGTGACCCCATGAGCAGCATGTGACCCCCTGCCTGGCAGGTGCGGGGGCACGTCCAGGAGAGCCGAATGACCATCAGCTACGCCATCGGCAAGAACAGCACAGAAGGCCGGACCCACACCATGTGCATTGAAGGCACACAGGGTACGGAGGGCAGGGGGTGGAGGGACCAGGGACACAGCCGTCCAGAGGGGACCCTGGATGAGCTGGGGCAACCAGGCCACATGACCGGGCTGCAGTGGACTCGGCCCCGGAGTGGCCTAACCCTAACCCTAACCCCAGCTATCTCTCTGAGCTTGCCTCGCTCCCCTCAGGTTGTGAGAACCCAAAACCAAGCCTCACAGAGCTGGTGGTCCTGGAACACGGGCTGTATGCAGGTGACCCAGTCTCCAAAGTGCTGCTGCAGCCCCTCACAGGTGTGTCCCGGATGTGTGCCCAGGGCCCCTGCTCCCTGCTGACGATGTCCTGCCTTGGCCTCTCCCGGCACAGGGCACCACAGTGTCCCCATCCTGCAGGGGAGGAACCTGCCCGGGAGCCCCCAGCATGCTGACCAGGCTCACTCCTGCCCCCCATGCAACCTCAGAATCTGCAGCCTCTTGCCCCACACAAGGTCTCTCTGGTCTGGGTTCTCAGCTGACTGGGCGCTGCTTTGGCCCTGCCCTCACCAGCAGCGTCCCAGAAGTCGCTTCTGTTTTGAGCTCTGACTTTGTGGCACGAAGCACAGGGAGGTCTAACGTCCCCAGGGGCTGCATGAAGCTTCAAGAACAGCACTTGAGCATGATGTGAATGGGTTTGGGGTGGGCACAGGGTTGTGCTCCCACCTGACTGCCCCCCTCTCCTCCCCAAAGGCCGGACGCACCAGCTACGTGTGCACTGCAGCGCCCTTGGCCACCCCATCGTGGGGGACCTGACCTATGGCCAGGCCTTGGGCCAGGAGGACCAGCCATTCCGTATGATGCTGCACGCCTTCTACCTGCGCATCCCCACGAGCGCCGAGTGCGTGGAGGCCTGCACGCCCGACCCCTTTGTGCCCTCCCTCGATGCCTGCTGGAGCCCTCATACCCTGCTGCAGCCGCTGGACGAGCTCGTCCAGGTCCTGCGGGCCACCCCAGACCCTGACCCCTCAGAAGGAGGCCCTGGGCCCTGCAGCCCCTGCACGCCCCTACCTGGGCCAGGCCGGCCCCCACCACCCCCCGAGACAGAGGTGCAGCGGGCCTCCTGCCTGCAGTGGCTATCGGAGTGGACGCTGGAGCCAGACAACTGAGAGCATCATACTAGGATGGGAACAGCAGGCTGGGACCTGCAGGGCCGGGCTGCTGGTCAGAGCCCTGGGCAGTCCCTGCAGTGGCCAGGCCTAGAGCTGGGCAGCTGCGATCACAGAGGACAGGACTCTTGGGCTGCAGGACCCACACTGGCCTCCGTCCCAACACTGCTCTCCAAATGGCCTCAACAGCGCCTCCCTGGTTCTAGAGCCTCAGCTCCAGGGACTGACTTGTAGACGTGATTGGGTCAACATGCAAGAGGCAGAGCCAGGACCTGGGCCAGCCTCAGGTGGGCTCCTTCTGGCCCCCTACCCCACCCCCCAGAGCACCCTGCTGCATATTGCTCTGCCTGGACCTCCGTGCCCGCCACCCCCAGCCTGGCTGGGTCCTCCGTCTGCAGACCTCTACACCCTGACCCCCGCCCCCCGTGCCAGGCTGGTCCTACCTTGTGCCTTTGCTTCTGCCAGATTCTGGCCCCCCCACTCACATGCTGAGCGTCTCGCGTGGAAGTGGGTGTGGGCCACACACGTGCCATCAGCCCCCTCAACCCCCACCACATGTCATTCCTGCAGGCCTGCCCTGAGCATTGCCCCATGGGGTCTTCCAGGCCCCTCGTTGCAGCTGCTGCCTCTACCGCCTGCCTGACAGTCCCCAGGCAGGACCTCCGCCTGGAGCCAGGGGATCCAGGCAGTCCGTCCATCCCAACAACGCGGCCCAGCTGCAGGCCCAGCTGGGCTCTGAGGATGGAGAATAAACGCTCGGTGACAACCTGCAAATGGCTGTGAATGTGCCTGATGTGGGAGCTTCGGGGGGGGCTGGTCCCCCACCACAACCCCTGCATGGGGCAGACCTTTGCCTTAGGTCCCCAGCAGGAGCCTGGATGGACCCTGTGGTCCTGGCTGCTGACCTGCCTACCCCCTACATGCAGAGAACAGCCTGCAGCCCTGCTGTGGAGGCCGGGCACAGAAGCTGGGTTAGCTGCATCCCTGGAGGACCCCCAGGTCCCCAACAAAAGCATCAGAGCATCCGCCAGGGCTCCCCGCAGAGCTGCTGCCCAGAAAGTGCCAACCTTGGGAATTCCAACATCTCAGAATGCCACAGGGCAGGGGACAGGGGTGGGGGGTGGCGCGTGCATGGGCCTCCTGGCAGCAGTCACACACCACATCACTGTGCCCACCCAGGCGAGGCCCCTCCTCTTGACTGGCTAAGGCAGACAGGCCCTGTTGTGGGGCTCCTGGGCTCAACCCAGCTGTGATCACAGCGAGAGCTCAGCCAGGGTGGAGCCAGAGGCAGCTGCCTGCCCAAAGGGTCTCTGAGACCCTGCCCCTGCTCCCTGCGCTTCCATCCCCTCATCCTTAACAGCACTGGAGGCGTCCACAGGGCAACAGCCCGCACAGACAGATGCTTACCACGGCGGGCCAGCGCCAGCCTCCGTCAACCTGGAGTGGAGCGGGATAGTCTCCCCTCCCTGCACTCCCAGCCCCTCTGTCCTCACCAGAATGGCCCCTCCACCTCCCTCCCACTGTCTTCCTCCTCTGCCCTCCTCTCCCTGCCACCTGCCGCCCCCACCCTAACCCAGCAACTTACCTGTTTCCTCCCCTCCTCGGGCCCCTGCGGAGCCTCAGGGGCCGTGTCAGCCTGGCTCCCCTGAGCCCCTCAGCCCCAGTGCAGGCTCCGCCCGCAGCCCGTGCTGGTGAGAGTCTTCATGGAGGATGAAGGGTGGTCCCTGAAGGACTCGCCATGAGCCCACCTAGTGCAGGCTTCCGGCCCCTCCCCTGGCCCCCTCGCAGCCGCACCCGCTACACCTCCCGCTCAGCCATCATGCCTGCTGCCACCACAGGGTTCACTGCTGCCCCCGGCCCCTCACAACCTGTCCTGGGCCTGCAGTGGACTTTGGAAGTCCCTCGGACACACCCTGTTGCTTCCTAGCTGCTGGCACCTGCCAGAGGGTCTGGGCCCACAGGGGCTGCGGCTGCGGCGGGACCATCCTGACAGCTTCCCTTGCAGCTGGCCTCCCTACCCAGCTCAGGCCGGGCCACCCCAGAGCACCCCAGGGAGCGGCCAAGTCTCTGTCCTTGTGCCCCAGCAACTGGGCACCGTGGGCCAGGCGGGGCTCCTGTTATGTCTCCCTGGAGCACAGGTCCTGAACTCATGAGGGCGTTTCCCGTGCCAGGACAGAGAATCGTTTTTCTCCAGCGGGCCAGCGGAACCGCTGTCCACCACCCTCGGGTCCCAGGAAGCTGCTGGTGAGGCCAGGGAGCCAAAGGCTACCCCACCCCCTCCCTTCCGGAGCCAGGAGTCCGCCCCCACCCCACCCTCACCACCTTGCCACAGGGACGGGGACACACAGCCACCGCTGCCATGTGCCAGATTTCAGGACCTGCTTAGTGCCGAGGGGCCTGGGAGGTCAGCCAGGCTGGGGCCTGGGGCCAACCCTGACTGCTGGGCGGCAGGGTGGGACCTACTGGTGGGGAGGGCCTGGAGGAAAGCCAAGGGCACACAGGACCCACTGCAGAGCACAAGCCTGCTCAGGGCCCAGGGGCTGAGCCTGCAGAGCAAGCGACAAGACAGATGGCAAGAGGGCTGGACTGGACAGACAGGCGGCCACAGGGGCAGTAAGGCAAGGTGGGAGGGTGGCAGGGCCCGTGGGTGCCAGCTGCCCTGGGGATGCCCCATAGCCTGGCTTCTCTCCCTTGAGAGCCCCCCCATCCCCTCTGAGAGCCCCCAGGGCCAGATCTTGACCTGCTCCCTAGGGGTAGCCTGCCCCCCACCACTGGCGCCTGGGCTAAGGCCTCAGAGCCCAGACATGGGGTCCACCTGCCGATCTGCCCCCCACAGCCTACTGTGGGCAGCCCACAGAGGTCACACTCCAGGGGCACGATGCTGGCAGCTCAGGAGCCCAACCCGGCCGTAGGGCCCAATCCCACTCCCGCTTACCTGCTTGGCCAGTCAGGCCTCAGTCTCCCCATCTGTAAAACGGGCTGGTGGGGGCAGAGCCCATGAGCAGTACGTGGCAAAGCTGGGGACAGAGGGCCTTTCTACAGCTCGGCACTTGCCTTGTTGCTGTGTTCACCTGTCCACCCGGAGCCTGGGGTGCCCTGGAGGCTGAGCCCAAATAGGGTAGCGAGCGTCTTCCTCCTGCACTCACTGACCTGTAGGGAGTGTCCTCCGCCCGGCCTGGGCTCTTGGGTGGGTGGAGACCCCATCACCAAGTGACGACTGAGCGCTTGAGAACTGACTGGCCAGCCTCGGGGGGTCAGTGCTGGGGCCCAGAGTGAGACTCCCCACCTCCCATGGGGTCCACCCCCTGAACCCCACCCTCTACAGACTCTAGGGGTCACTGTTGGGCCAGCAGGACAGGGACTCACTGGACAGCTTTCAGGAGGGAGGGACTGTCTCCACTGGCTCTGGGTGCCCTCCAGCTGTCGATGCTGTGGCTGGCCTTCTAGGGGTCAGGGAGTGGCCCTCAGCTGGTCCCTCCAACCCTCAGTCTCCCAGAGTCAGCGCCTTGGCTTGTACGTGGCTGGCTTGATGGGCATGTGGCCCTGGGTGAGCTGGCCCTGCCAGGAGGGGGCAGATGTGGTGAAAGCCAGAGGCTGGGCACGAGGCATGTGTGACCGGCATGGTCCTCCCATCAAGGCTGCCTGCACACTCTCCTTGTCCCACAGCGCACACACGTGTGGACACGCATGGGAAGCTCTGCTCCAATACCCACAGAATAGAAACACACCACACATGTCACTCAACCCAGATGCCACAGTGGGGCCACGTGTGCCTGAGATCCCTGCTGGGGACACACACGCACCTCCTGCACATGTATGCATGGAGGGGTGTGTGCTCCTGGGGATGCGTAGACATGCAAGTGTGCTCATACATGGATGCCAGCACACACGTCAAGTGCAGGTGCGCACACGTACAGGTGTACACGCGACCCTCAGGGCAAGATCATGCCTGAGCCAGGCCCCCCTGAGTGGGGAGGGATATGTGCTGGACCGCTGCCAACCGTGAGCTAAGCCTCCTGCTCCCGTGGGGCTGGGGAGCAGGTGCCCGCTGTGCCTGGGGCCTCCAGGGGCTGACAAGGCAGCGTCACCTGGTATAGCCCCACCCCCTCCTCTACACATCTGCCTGGAGGGCGTCGCTGCCAGAGTGGGTGGCTGGCAGGGCAGGGTGCTGAGCGGGTCATGGAGGTGAGCGGAGACATGGGCGCTCCCACCTTGCACCACCCCTGTGCTCTAAGGCTCAGTTGCAGGGGCTGACCCCGAGTGGGCTGGACCCCGTGTCTGGAGTCTACAGCATCCCTGCGTCCAACATCTGCCGTCTGGACCCCAAGCAGCCTCCCTCCAGGACAGACGGCATTCTTAGTGCTCAGGTGAGGGGCAGGGAGGGGCCGGAGCCACCACCCAACGGACACACAGGGGCCCAGCTGTGAATCGGACCTCCTTGCAGCCCCGGGCAGGTAGCTGAGCCCCTATGAGCCTCCATCAAGCCCCATGTGGGGTGCTTACCTCCCCATCTTCTTTGTGCAGAGCCCAGAGGCCCGCAGGTACCCCAAGCCAGCAGTCCACGCATGGCCATGGCCCGGGGACTCGCAATGAGGACGAGGCTCCCTGCCGCTGCCCCCACCCCAGGCCTATTTTGGCCTCTACCACGGCCAGGGCGCCCAGCAGGCTGCAGCATGGGTTGTGCCCGTGGCCAGGTCACACTGGGCATCCAAGATCTGGGAGGGGAAGGGGGCTCCCTGGGCGCCGGGTGTGGGGTGAAGCTGGGTGGCACCAGGGGAGGTCGGGGCCACCAGGCCTCTCCCAGCTGCTGCATGCACTCACTGGATCCTGGAGGTCCACCACCCATCCCGCTCCCCAAAGCTGTCGAGAGATTTGCTCATGGGAGACACGGCAGCCGAGCCCATGGGTCCCCTGAGTCTGACCTGCAATAAGAAAAGCCCTAGAATCTGGCCTGGCTCCCCCACAGCCCCACTGCTCCCTTTTGTTCCAGAGATTCACTGTTTGTGGGTTGTGCCTGAGACATGGCTGCAGCCCAAGATTCGAGGTCCCCTGCCCCGTGTGACCCTGGGTGGTGACCTCCCCTCTGCAACTCCCTCCCCCGGCCTCACCACCTTCCATCTCCTGTCCAGCTTGACCTGGACCCACTGCCTGTGACCCTACTGCCTTCCTGCCAGGACGACCTGTCGGCACCACACAGCCATGGGCCCCAGAGCAGGTGAGACAACTCTCCCTCCCCCTCTTGGAGGGCAGCGCCCATGGCTGGCTCCCAGGGGGTGGCAGAACCACGCTTCCCCCTCCTGAGCCTCTACCTGGGGTCCTGGCCTGGGCCCACCACTGGGGTCAGGGGAGCAAAGGGGACGGCACAGATGGGGCATTGGGCCGTGGGGACAAGGCAGGGACAGGGGGCCATGGCCAGGAAAGACTGAGCATTTGAGGAGCAGGAGGAGGTGGGTGCTGACCCCTGTCCCCTGCTTCGGGGTCTTGGGGCTCAGAGTAAGAGGGCAGAACCGTAGGGGTGGAGGGAGAAGGTGCACTTATGTGGACACTGCTGGGCCCGTGTGCAGGCCATCACATAGGTGTGCGCGTGCTTCCTGACACAGTCACATGCCGCCACCCACACATGCATACACACTGTCACACACACGTGTACACATTGTCACATATACGCGTACACACCACCACACACATGCACGCACACCACCACGTGTGTATGTGCACACCGCCACACATGAGCATGAGCACTGTCACAACCGTGTACACATCATCACACACGCACATACACACCATCACACATGTGTGTACACTGCCTCACCAGCAGCCACACAGATATACTGTGTGGGCATGAAGGCCACCACAGACATGTACACCCCACCACATGTGTGGCTACACCACCACACGGGTACGAGGTGCACACGCGTACAGCACCGGACAGAAGACACACTGCCACACACGCCTGCCTGTCAGAGGTGCCCAGCAGGCTCGGGGCCAGGCGGGCGCATAGATGCCCAGCTCCCCAGGTGGCGCTCCCCAGCATCAGGGGCAGTCACAAGCCCACCCGGGATGCAGGGCCCTGGCGGACCCACACAGGACGCTCCCACACACGTGTGCGTGGCCTGTTCTGTTCCAGGTGCCCTGGTGAGCCCGGGCCTCGCCCTCCTGGTGTCACTCACTGCCCACTGCTCTCACCCCCAGGCCGAGGGCGCCTCCCAGGGAGGCCTGGATGCCAGCAGGGCTGACCTGTGGGCCAGGTGAGTGCAGGCTCCACGTCCACAATCAGGTTTCCTGCAGCAGAGTCCCTGGGTGGGAGTGAGGAGGGACGACCTCCAGGGTCTGCTCACGACGTGCGGGCATGGCGGAGCAGGGCTCCAATACAGAGTCCTGGCCCCAGTGGCCCAGGTCACTCGCTGGCGATAGCTCTGGGCCTCTGGGGTCCTGCACCGGAGTCACACCCACACGGCTGGGACAGGCCCCCCTCCGCGGCCTGGAGACAGTTACTTCCTGTCCTGAGGCCTCTCAGTTTCGTTCTCTCCACCCTGAACCTGGCTGCCCTCTCAGGCCCCAAGACTGAGACCCATCTAGGGGGTCTCCTGGTGGGGGCTGGAAGTCACTGGTCTGCCCCATCAACGGACCAATCAACTGAACCACCAGGCAGGGCTGCAGGCCCAGCTGGACCAGTCGGGCCCTGGGTGTGGTCTTGTGAGATCTGACCCTCGCTGGTGCATGGGTCTTCTTAGAGTCACACCATGAGGACAGCCTGGCTGTGGGCACCCAGCAGGTGCCCTCCAAACCCTCAGCCATCTTGGGGCCTTGGAGCCCTAAGCCCCAGAACTGGGCCCCTGGTACACGGCCTCAGACCCAGAGTCTGGACAGGGGTCACTTTTTTTTTTAATGTTTATTATTTTTTAAAAATGTATTTGGCTGTGCCGGGTTTCATTTGCAACATGCAGAATATTGTCTTCACTGCACACACGGGATCTTTAGTTGTGGCATACAAACCCTTAGTTGCAGCATATGGGACCTAGCCCCACCAGGAATCGAACCCAGGCCCCCTGTATTGGGAGTGTGGAGTCTTAGCCACTGGACCACCAGAGAAGTCTCTGGACAGGGGCTCGTTGTAAGCCCTGGTCTTGGCTTGGAGCCTTGGCACCACAAGGGTGCCCACGGAGTGGGGACGTCCACACCTCTTGCATCTCTCACCCTCACCCCAAGTTGAGGAGTCTGACCTCCATCCCGAAGACTGCAGTCTGGGGCCCCCACTCCCTCTGCCCCTCACTGTCAGCCTCCTTTCTGCCCAGTGCCAGCGCTTCCCTCCTGCAAGGTTTCTGGTGCCAGCCGGCAAGCCAGCTGTCCCGCGACCAACTTGCAGCTCTCATCAGGAGGATGGCAACGCAACACGTCCTCCTCAGAGCCTGGCAGGTCAGCGGCAGCCACCACCAAGACAGCTTGGGGGTCGAGGGCAGGGGGGGGACTCCCTGGAGAAGGGCCCCAGGGACAGGCAGGAAGGAGGCGCCCCTAGCAGGGGGCCCCGGGCGGCACAAGGCCAGGATCGGGGTCAGGACGCAGGGTAGTTCTCCTGGAGCGCGAGGGCCACTGTACCGACAGTCTTATTATAAAATTAATGTAAAATCAGTAATACATTTGACATGACCTGAGGGGAACGGGACAAGATGTCCAGCAGGGGGTGGATTGGGTAAGTGGACCCTTAGTGAGCCACCACGGTGGGGCCCGACACCGGAGGGGAGGGGCTCTGGGGCTGGTGTTCCCTGTCCTGTTCTCACCTGGAGGTGGATGCAGGAAGAGGTGGACAGGAAGTCAAGTGACAGAGAGCTGCCAGGCAGGAGGGGTTGGTGGACACGGGACAGAACTGAGAGGTGGGTGGGGGCTCCAGGGAGGTCCCAGTCAGAGCGGAGGGCCCAGGAGAGCCCAGGCCATGCAGCGAGTGATGTGCTGTCCGCCCTGCCCAGCTCAGCTGCCTGGCCAACCTGGCCGCCCGACAAGGCCTCCAGGGCGACTTCGAGCTCCACCCCCCCGACCTGCTGCTCTTCTATAAGTGAGTGCCCTTCCCCACCCAGCACCTGGCCGTGCGGGCTGAGCACGCTCCCGGGGGCACCTCCGTCACTCAGAGGCCCCCCGTCGGCCCTCCCAGCGGCCCCCCAACCTTTCCGCAGCCTGACGCAGGTGAAGGAAGCGGACTGCCGGGCCTTCATCCGCCGCGCCGCCCAGGGAGACACAGAGTTGCTGGCCAATCTGCCCGACCAGAGGACCGCCCTGCGGCACAGGGCCCTGCTCTGCTTGGTAGGCGCCGTGGGCTTGCTGGCCGGGTGATGGGCTGTGGGACCAGGCTCATGCTGACCTGCTATCCTACAGGGAGGGCCCCAGCCAAGGCTCAGCGCCTCCGACCTGCTGCTCCTCGGGGTCCTGGTGTGTGACATGGACGCTTCCAGCATCGTGGCAGCAGACCCCCATGTGCTGCAGAATCTGCAGCATTGTCCCCGGCTCACAGCTGCCCAGCAGGCTGCCCTCAACAGGCTGCTGGCCAGTGGCAGGACCGTCCTCGGGTGGGTGGGGGCCCCTCCCTTCTGCCTAGGCCTCCCCTCCTGCAGACGAGAGAAGAGGCAGCCTGGGGGTTGATGTTCACAGCCCCACTGACCTCCAAGTCTGACCCAGCTCATGCCCCACACTGACCCTGCAGCCCATGGGGTACCCAGAGACCTGGGGTGGGAGCGTCCACCGGGCAGGCCCTGGGAACAGCACTCGGGGAGGGCAAGTGGCCTGATGGGTCCCGGCGCTGCTCAGAAACCGACTCGGAGCCCCCTTTGCACACCAGGCCCCCCAGCTCCTGGAACCTGGAGAGGCTGCGGGCTCTGGGACGCCTGGCATCATACATAAGCCCCGGGCTGTGGATGCAGGTGAAGGAGGTAGGTCAATGCCCCAGGTGGAGTGATGGGGGGGAAGGGGGATCCAGCCGACCTTCCACCAGCCTGTCCAGCCCTGAGGGCCGGCCTGCAGCCACTCTGATACCCAAGTGGTGTCCCCAGTCATTCCTCGTCATGGAGTTTCTGTCTGAGGGGAAGGAGAAGGGAACAAGTGGCCCTCCCCAGGGTGTGGACTCTCCAGGCCCACCCGCCAGGCCGTGGGCCTGGACTTCTTCCGCAGCATAGTGGCCGCGTGCCGGGAAGGGCAGCTCAGGCAGCGTGATGCCAGGCGCTTTGTCACCAGCTTCCTCGAGGCCAAGTCCAAGGCAGTGTCCTCACCGTCCAAGCGGGACACAGGTCAGTGTGGCCACCATGGCCTGGGGATGCTGCATTCCCCTCCGCTTGGGTTTCTCATCCTGAAGTGGGGGCCCCAGAGGCATGGCACCCTCTGCCTGGACCTCCTGAGCTTGGCCAGGGCCTGCGTCCTGGCCGGGGGGAGTGGTCAGAGTGGTCAGCCCCAACTGGTGGGGCTGGTTTGGGCATTGAGATCAAGGTCAGGGTTGACTCAGCCTGGTCTTGGCCAAGTTTTTGGCTGGGAGTCAAGCTTGGAAAGAGTCAAGGTTAGGAGTCAGGTGGGGCCCAAAGTCAGCAGTGGTGGTCAGCTCAGGCAGAGGCTGACCAGCCAGGTCCTAAACACCAGCACCTCACCGTACCACAGGGAGACCCTGCGTCCATGGCAGCATCACTGCGGCCACCCTGCACGATGACCTCTTCCTGATGCGCTACGACTGCGGGCAGCTCGAGTCCTGCCTGGGCAGCAGTGTGCTCAGGGCCAACCTGGACCCCCTGCTGCAGCACCCGCTGCCTGCCGAGTGCCAGCAAGTCGTGAAAGCTAAGCTAGCTAGGGTGTGCCAGGGCCTGGTGGTGGGAGGGGGTAGGGGGTCACGGTGTGGCCTGACCACCACCTGCCACCCACCTGCAGGTCTACCCGGGCGGAGTCCCTGAGGAGCAGCTGCGGCTCATCCCCTCGCTGCTCTACCTCTACTCCCTCTCGGAAATCGGCCAGTGGCACATCACGTCCAAGGACACAGTCGTGACCCTGTTGGCTCCAGACGGGGCCCTGGAGAACCAGACCGAGGTGAGGGTGGGTTGGGGTGTGGTGGGCAGGAGACGCTCGCTGACCCTGGCCTTGCTGACCCCAACCTTGCCTGCAGGCCATCCTGCAGAAGTTCCTGGACCACAATGGCACCGTCACTGGTGCGCTGCTCGTGGCCATCGGGGGCTCTCGCCTCTGCTGGATGAGCCCCCGGCAGATCCAGGACATCCGGCCCTCAGAGTTCCGGTGAGCCCCCCTCAGAGTTCCGGTGAGCCCCGCTCTGAGTTCCGGTGAACCCCTCCCTCAGAGTTCTGGTGAGCCCCCGTCAGAGTTCCAGCCCCAACTTCGGAGCCAGCTCCACTCTTCAGCCAAGGCAGGCCCAGGTCGGGGCCCAGGCCAGGCCTTCCGAGGTCACCAGCTTCCCATGGCCGCAGTGACAAAGGTTTACAAGCAGAGTGACTGAAAGCAACAGAATCGTGTGCTCTCATAGTCTGGAGACCAGAAATCTGAAATCCAGGCATCAGCAGGGCCGTGCTCCCTCTGAGACCTGAAGGGGAGGCTCCTTTCTCCTCTCCCAGCTTCGGGGGCCCCATCACCCATCTCTGCCTCCCTGTGCATACACTCCCTTCTTCTTCGGACACCAGCCATTAATTTAGGGCCCACCTTAAGTGAGTGTGTGCCGACTCACTGGAAAAAACCCTGATGCTGGGAAAGTTTGAGGGCAGGGGAAGGGAACGACAGAGGATGGATGGTTGGATGGCATCACCGACTTGATGGACATGAGTCTGAGCAAACTCTGGGAGATGGTGAAGGACAGGGGAGCCTGGCGTGCTGCAGTCCATGGGGTCGCCAAAAGCCCGACACGACTCAGAGACTGAAGAACTAAGTCAGGGTGACCACATCTTAATCTGATTACGTGTACAAACAGGGAAGACCCTATCTCCAAATCAGATCACACTGTGAGGTTCTTGGTGCACCTCGTCCACACTACGGAGCCCAGTACCGAGGGCAAGGGGAAAGCCGCGGTTCGGGGTGAGAGGGCGGGGCCGGTGTCCCCAGGTGGAGGGCCCCTGGCCTGCCCACAAGCCGCGCCCCCTCCCGCAGGCTGGCCGGGGCCCTGGACATCTCCTCCTGCCCTCAGACCCGCAAGAACGTGCTCTTTGACAAGGCCCGGGAGGCCTTCGCCAGCGCCAGCACCTCGGACACCTACTACCGCTTCATGCGCCCCTACCTCGGTGAGACCCGGGCGGGCGTGGGGCCCTCCTCCCGGAGCCCCGCCCCTCGAGGCCCCGCCCCTCACCCCTGCCCCGCCCCTAGGCGGTGCCCCGGTGGAGGAGCTGCGGCACCTGGCCCAGGCTAACGTCTCCATGGACATCGACACCTTCACCAACCTGAACCCCCGAGTGCTGCAGGTGGGTGGGGGCTGCCCGTCAAGGGGAGTCGGGGAGCCTTAGGTTACGGTCTGCAGGCCCCAACACCCCAAAGTCTCAGGTGTGCAGACAGTGTGGGCCCCAGGTCACTTCTCCAAGGTGTTTCGCAGGGTCTTACCACCCCCGCCCCCGGCCAAATGCTGACCCCGCCCCTTCCCTCCTCCACCCTTCACTGCCTCCCGCAGAGCCTGACCGTGGGCAACGTGACGACGCTGCTGGGTCCGAACGTGGGGGACCTGCAGAAGGCTCGGAGCCACCCCATCATCAGCTCCTGGCTCCGCAGCCTCAATCGGTCAGCCCTGAGCGAGCTGGGCCTGGACACGGACGCTACCAGCCCCACCAGCTCTGCCCACTCGACCACTGGGACGCCCAGCACCACCCTCTGGACGCGCCATCAAGCCCCCACCTCAGAAGGGCCTGGGAGCACCGCCCCCAGCTCGGGTACCCTGCACCCACCCTCCCCCTGGGGTGGGCCATCCCCCCTCTGCTATGTGGGCCCTTCCCCGCCCCCCCAACCTGACACGCACTACTGGCTTCTCTTTCGCCCAATCTCATTCTCTGCTGGTGACGCTTCCCATGTGCCTCCTTGGGTGACACATGGGTGACTCTGACTTAGCTCTGCATTGCCTGCTGAGTTAGTGAAGACACAGTCACCTCCCCAAACCTGCTGAGCAGCAGAAAGTGGAGGATAGGGGAGCTCTGAGGTCCCGGTTGGGGCCCAGAAGAGCGGCCCAACCTGGGGGTCCTCACCACTCTTCCCCACCTTCAGGGGCGGCGGGAACTGTGGGCCCTGAGCCTGGGACGCAGGGCAGCCTGGGAGCTCCCAGCTGGGCTGAAGGTGCTCCCTCTGTGTCCTACCTGCAGGCAGCCCACCAGCCCCCCTAGGGTACCTGCCACTGGCTGTGGCCCTGCCCGCAGGCCTCCTGTGGCTGCTGTATGGAGGCACCCCAAGGCCCAGCTGGGACCACCTGCAGGGCATCTGCAGCTTGGTGGAGGACCGCACTGCCCCAGCTCCACATGCAGGAGAACAGGGGTTGGCACGTGGAGCTGGACGCCTGCCTAGACCAAGATGCAGGTCCCAGGGGACCTGGCCACATCCCCCATCCTAGGGGCCTGCAGGGCCAGTCCCTGCCTACGCCCAGCTCCCAGGACCTGGAGCTAGAGCGAGGGCCTGGGCCCGGGGTCATGGCCCCAGCCAGTGAGGGAGATGCTGCTCCTGTGCTCAGGCTTCTTCCATGGACTGACTTGGCCAACTGACTTGAATAAAGGACAAGGTGATCTTCCTGCCTGTGTCCCTTTGATCTGGGCCTGAGGAGGGACAGAGCCCCTCTCAGCTGGGATCAGCACTCCAACTGGCCATCTCCCGGGGCAGCTGTGTCACCAGAAGCCACCTGGACCATTGGCCTGGACTCGGGGGAGATCCTGCGTGGAAACAGCGCCAGGAAGTGCGCTTCCAAGTGCGCGTGGGAGGGGCTGCAACCCAGGCGGCCCTGTGCAGGGGGCACAGCCGTCAGGGCTCCCCTTCAGTCCTCAGAACACCACGGGGCACCTCTACAAGAGGGGGGTGGGGTTCTTTTATTGAGCTCCAGAGCCCTTGGGGTCCAAGCCCGGCGGGGTCTCCATGCAGCGCTGGTCGCCAGGCCACAGCAGCAGGCTCAGCTCAGGACCGAGACCAGGAGCAGACTTGCGGTCACAGTGAGCACGGGTCCCGGCCCTTGTCCGAGGCGGTGGGGGCCTCCCGAGGAGGCCTCTGCACAGAGAAGAGGCGCCTCAGCCCCTGCCCCTCACTCTGCCCAACACCGCCCAGCCGGCCACCCCAGCCCACCTCGTCCGCGGAGGTCCAGGACCAGGTAGCCGTTGGGGACGCCGCCGACGAGCCCCAGCCCCAGCCTGTCCAGGTCCTCCTGCGACTGCCGGGAGATCCAGTCCCGCAGGAACATGTTCCCTGTCTCAGCCTTCAGGCCTACCAGGTTTGGGCCCAGAAGTTTCTGCACCTCGGCCACGGTTAGCGACTGCCAGAGCCCGCAGGTGGCGGTCAGAGTCATCCTGCCTTTTCCCAGAGGCTTCGGGCTTCTCCTGCGCCCAAACCACCCCAACATCCCACCCACGGACCCCGCCTTAGCCTCTGTAGGCCCTGGAAGGGGCTTTGATGGCCGCCCCTCCCAAGACCCCGCCCCTAGAGGCCCCGCTCACGGGAGGCCCCGCCTTTCCCCGCCGTCCTACCAGCACCGCCTCTGTTGTCAGTTTCTTGAATGCCGCTGCGTCTATACTGATGTTCTGCGAAGTAAAAACCCGCAGGTCTTCCGTGGAGGCCCCACCTGCCCTCGGGGAGAGGAGCCCCCAAGTGTGAGACCGTGCAGCAGCCCCCAGTCCCACCCTCTGACCGCAGGCTACCAGAAGCCACTTCTTTTACCAAGAGTCCCTTTTCCTAAGGAATTCCTGGGCCCCTGATTTGCCTGCTGACCACCTGACCCTCTGGGTTGAAGGAGAGGTTGGAGGTGCCCAGAACTCACAGGGTCTCAGCCAACACACACTTGGAGGGACAGACTGTGAACACTGGTCACGCCGCCAGTGGACTGCCCAAAGACGGGGGAGCCTCAGGCATCATTTCCCCTGTATCTTCCCGGGCTCACCCAGGAAGGGCTTGATCCTTGTGAAGTATTCAGACCCGCTGACGTTCTGGAAGGCCATGTGGGCCTTGTGGTAGAGGACAGCCATCTGCGGTGGGCTGCACGCGTCCAGGTCCTGGGGTGTGGTCATCCTGGGGAGGTGGCATGGGGCCGGGCAGCGAGCTCGGAGCACAGCGAGCTCGGAGCACAGCACTCCCACCACCCCCGACAGACCCCAGGACTCACCAAAGCACGCTGAGCTGTACGGAGTCCAGCTGCTCAGGGCGGAGGAAGCACAGGTAGGCAGGGCGGAAGGTGGCCAGGGTGTCCAGGGCGGCCTTATCCAGCTGGCCTCCTCCCCCTACATAGCGGGCAATCAGGGCAGCCACCTGTGGGAGAAGGCCACTCAGTGGCTTGGGGCAGGGAGAGATATATGCCCTGGGCCTTGACCACCTCACGCCCTGTGCCACCCCCAGGCCTGTGCCATCTCACACTGAGCACCCCCCTCACTGGGCCTGCACAGCCTCACAGCCGATGTCTGCCCCCTCCCACCCCCACAGCTCTCACCTGAGCATCCACACCACGCCCTTGGCTGACTTTGAGCAGAGATTTCACGGTGTCCAGGGAAGTCACATTCCACTTGTGGATGTCCTCAGGGGTGACGTAAAGGAAGAAGTAACTCAGGCGCTCGATCAGGGACTGGGGGTACCCCTGCGGGTAGAACTTCCAGGGGAAGGGACTGTGAGGGCCGCCGCCATGACTGGGGCAGCGGGGATGGCCGAGCTGTGGCAGGCGGGCTGAGCCCTGAACTACCTCATCCAGTTTGCGCTTGAAAATGTGCAGCTGCTGGTAGGTGAAGGGAATCAGGTTCACTTGTCTCATCTGCGTGGCCAGCAGGGCCCCGTCCACACAGGCCTCCAGCTCCCACTCCTCATAGAAGAAGAGGTTCTCATCCACCACTTGGGCCTCCCGCCCTGGGGGGCAGGCCTTCTCTGCAGGGACAGCCAGGGGGTGAAGGGTGCTGGGCTTCTCCCGTCAGCCTCCTCCTCCTCCTCCCGCAGGGTCTCCCTTCGCTGAGACCCTGAGCAACACACGACTCTCTGGGCCTCGGTTTGAAAAGTGAAAGTCGCTTAGATGTGTGCAACTCATCAGTCCGTGGAATTCTCCAGGCCAGAAGACTGGAGTGGGTAGCCTTTCCCTTCTCTAGGGAATCTTCCCAACCCAGGGATCGAACCCAAGTCTTCCACATCGCAGGCAGATTCTTTACCAGCTGAGCCACCAGGGAAGCCCAAGAATACTGGAGTGGGTAGCCTATCCCTTCTCCAGTGGATCTTCCTGACTCAGGAATAGAACCAGGGTCTCCTGAGTTGCAGGTGGATTCTTTACCAACTGCGCTATCAGGGAAGCCTGGGTCTCCATTTACTCATCATCAAATGGCGCGATTCTATTCACTCTCCCGCGTTATCATGATTGAAGGAGCTCAGTGGCCAGGAAGGGCCGCAGGTAAGGTAGAGGAGACCTCACGGTGCTAGCCCCCAACCCCCGCCTCCTGACACCGATGGGGCTGGGCTGCATGCTCACTCTCTGTGCCCCGCCGGGCCCTCGGGAGGAGGACGGTCAGCTCAGGCTGCTGCCAGGACAGGTCCCGGGATGTGCGCTGCAAACTTGAGCTCAGGAGAGCCTGAGAACAGAGCAGGGCTGGGACTGAGCAGGGAGTGTCCTGGGGTCCGAGGAACCCGCCCAACCAGGGCCAGAAAACGTTCCTCTGACTCCCCAGAGGGTCCTTACCAGTCCCACGTCTGCAGCCTGGGCCCTGGAAGGTAGAACCCAACCTGCAGGGAAGGGGACACCAGGCTTGAGGGGTGGCCGGGGGCTCCACCCTGGGAGGAAGGGGGCCACAGTGGTCCCTCCCGGCCAGCCCCTGGTGTCACAGCCCACGACACCCCACGAAGGAGCACAGGCCTCCCCATCCTCCTCCTGGGGCCCCGCTGCTCAGCGTAGGCAGACGCCTGTGCTGCGGGCACCCTCAGTTTGGCCTGTGCCCCCATCACTACCCTGCTTCGGCCTCCAGCCCCGCAGGGCAGGGAGTCCAGCAGGGCTGCCAGACACAGTCCCTCTCGGGGCAGAGATGAGGCCAGCCGCCTGCCTGCAACTCGCACCTGCTGACATTCAGGACACGGGTCTCCGAATTCAGGGGCACCGGACAGGGTGGGGGGCCCCGGGTGGGGGGCCCCGCCCACAGTGGGGGAGCACCCGCAGAGCCAGCAGAGCCTTTCCTGAGGCCCCGGCCCCCTGCGGACCCCTGCGGCTCTCCGCAGTCCAGCATCCAGCTACCCACCCTCAGTGCTCACCAAGGCAGAGAAGCAGGAGCAGGAGGCTGCCATGGGCGGGGGTCCCCCAGGACCCCAGGCGGGGCGGAGCGGTCTGCAAGGCCATGGTCTGTGGCGCTCTGATGTCCCCCACACTGTGTGCCCCTGTTGCGACACGGCCCCAAGCCCGTGCTAAAGGGGCACCAGGGCTGGAGGGCTCAGACCTGCACAAGCCTCCAGGGCGTCTGTGCGGCAGGCCCCCGGCACCAGCCGGCCCTGGCCCCGCCCATCTGGGAAGCCGGCCCCTCCTTCGGGGTCAGGGTGAGTCAGCCCGGCCCCCAGCCGTGAGGGCCCCAGCTGGCACAGGCCTCTCGCCCCCGCAGGGCAGGGCGGGGGCAGGGCAGTAGTCTCCTGTGAGGAGGCAGGGCCGCTGCTGGCTCTGGCTGACCTCAGTTCCCCACTCAACACTGGGGAGCTGAGCGGACCCCCACCCTACCCCACAACATGGTCATCTCCCCCGGGCTTTGTGCAAACCCAGGGCCTGCTGGGGCACCAGGCTGGCAGGGCCCACCGGGTTCCCTCCTGAGCTCCCCCCGAAAGCAGAGGCCTGGGAAGCGCCAAAGGGAGTTCCGCGGGGCCTAGGGGTCAGGACCCCAGGCTTTCACTGCTGTGGCCCAGCTTCAGCCCCTGGTCGGGGAACTGAGGTCACGCGTGCCATGTGATACAGCCAAAACACAACTGAAGGTGACAGCCCTTCCTGCCAGTCAGCCCCGTGGGTCGGGGCAGCCGGACATTCTGGGGGGACCCTCCTGTGCTCTCTGGAATGGGATTGGGGCCTCTGGACCAGTGTGGGCAGGAGGTGGGTGGGGAGTGGATCTCTGGAGAATATTGTCCCAGAATAGGTGGGGGTCAGAAGCAGACCAAACTGCTGTCCACACGCATCTCCCAGAGAGGCCTGGAGGGGGGCCATCAGGGCCAGGTGGAATGGAACACCCCCCTCCCCCAAACCTCTGCCCAGGCCTGTGTCGGGCCCACCCCGGCCCAGAAATGGGGGCACGCTTCTGTGCTTCAGCACCCCCTTTCAGCAGGGCAACGAGCCCAGCCTGCAGGGAACGTCCTGGGGAACAGCAAAAGCCCAGGGGGCCCCCCACCCCCACCAGGCCCCCAGACCAGAAAATAGGCAGTTGAGTGGGGCCTTGCCCCAGGGGTGGGTGAGGCCTTTCAGGAGCTCTGTGTCCCCCCACTGTCTCCCCTGAGCCCCCAAACCCAGCCTCAGGCAATGAGGGACCCCACACCCTAGGTAGGGGTGCCCTCAGAACCTTTGCCAGCCACTGTGGGCCCTGGAACCTGTAACCTTTGCACCCCGTACCACCACGCAGGTTAGGTCGGGGCCACTGAGGCACCTCAGCTGTCAGGGTGGCAGCTCCCAGAGTGGCCCAAGTGTGATTACAGGGGTCACGGCTGTTTGGGGCCCCCCAGGCCACGCATACGAGTGCAACAAGGACACAGGCCACTCACGGCGCTATCTCCCTTCACAAGACCGCTTCCCTTTCTGGTACCCAGGGTGGTCCCCTCTCCAACCTTGAGTCCTTCAAGCCCAGTGTCCACCTGGCTACCTGTCACTCACGAACTACCTGCACACTCCCCTGAGTGCCCACTGGATGTGGGCCTGCATAGACACTGCACTCGCTGGGGAAGGTGATTTAGGCCCTTGCCCAGGACCTGGGGTGGGCCTGCCTGGCAGCACGTGGGGTCTGGGGTCTGAGTGGACCACCAGCTCATCAGAGAGGTGCACGAGGTAGCGGTGGCCGTGGCCATGTCTGTGTCGGGCTGGCTCCAAAGCCCAGCCCAAGAGTCCTGAGCTCATGGCCTCCAGCAGGTGTGCAGCTGCAGGACGCTGGTGGAAGCTCTCTCCCTTCTCACCTGTCTCACCACCCGCAGACCCTCCCACCCCAGCCCAAGCTCGGCCCCCAAGGTCTGGCTCTCAGCTGGTGGAAAATGAAGTCAGACCACATTCCCTGCCAGCCCCAGGCCACTCTAGTGAGAGAGGGAAGGGGCATAGAATACACATTTAGAGGCTTGGATACAGGATCATTTCATCTGCCTCAAGCACAGAGACACCTTGTGGCTTGCCCGGGGTCACACAGCATGTCAGGGGCAGCTGGGGCTAGGATGCAGTTGACCCTGCGGGCATAGCCCTCTGAGATCAGGGGAGGTGGTCCCTGCCACTCCCCAGGTGCAGTGGCAACAAGGGTGAAGCACCAGTGGGGGCAGGAAAGGGGGGCTGCCCTGTCTCCCCCAGCCTCCCAGGTTGGCCCAGTACCAGCCTCCGCCCAATCCCTGCTCCCAGCAGAGCTGTTTGGCTGGAGGTGCTGACAGAAGTGTCCCGCTGTCACCTCCCCCGCATGCCCTCCCTCATGATCCCACCCCACGCAGATGAGGCCGAGCTCAGTCAAGAGCCTGGAGGCTGGGCTGGGTGCTGAAGATCCTGGTTACTTCCCCAGGGTCAGCGGGGGGTACCCTGCCCATGGTGACTCTGATGTTCTGGGGTGATCAGCCAGTTCTGAGCCTGTTTCCTCAACTGGGATGCAGACTCCTGGTCTGTCAAGGGAAACAAACGAAGGGCTGGCCAGCAGCTGGGAGGAGTAGGACTCAGGCTGCAGGAATGTGCGGGTGGAGATCTGGGGAGGGCGTGGGGGCAGGGGAGCCACCTCTGCCTTTTCCTCTGTGGGCAGGCATGGGAGCTCCACATTGGCTGACCATCAGGTACCAGGCATGTATGGGGAGTCAAGGCCTCGCCTCATCAGATTTTACTCTCCCATTTCTCAGGTGGTAAAACTGAGTCTCAGTGCCACAGAGATGCCACAATCACACAGTAAAGCCAGGGAGTGGCCCCCAGCTGGTGCTATGAGGGTCTCGACCTGAGTCAGCAGGTTCTGGGTGATTGCTGCCCGGCCAGGACATGACTCCCAGGAGTGAGGTCCAGGCTGGGGGTGGCATGGTGGTGAAGTGGCCAGGGAGGGGGCCTTGGAAGCTCACCAGCCCATATACTGGCCATCTTCCAGAAGGGAGGTGGAAGGCACCTTCCTGCTGCTGTGGCCCCAGGGGTGGACAACATGCATCTTTGTGCTGGCTGGACACCAGTGTCTGCATCCTGACTTGGGCACTTGTAGGCACTCGTGCAGATCCTGACTTGGCCCCGAAGCCTCCATGTGCACCCCTGAAGCCGGAGTCCCTGGCAGCTCCTTCAATCCCTGCCCTGCACCCTCGATACTTCAGTCAAGTCTGTCTGCAACACACACCTGCAAATGTTTCTGTTTGTTGATCTGTGTGTGTACAGCTACCCCGTCTCTGACCTCTCTCCATGGGCTGGGCTTTCTATTCTGTGCAGTCAAGGCCGATACCAATTCATACAGAATTCAGGACGGCTGCCAGGTACATTAGGGGAGGAAATGGCAACCCACTGCAGTGTTCTTGCCTGGGAAATCCCATGGACACCAGGGACATGAACTAACTCACAGATAGAAGTGTCTTAAAAAAAAAAAAAAAGTCATGTTCATAGATAACAACTGAAAATTTCAGGACAAAATATTTAAAAACCAATTCCCAGGACTTCAGTGGGTTTAGACTGGGTGCTTCCACTGCAGGGGGTTTGGGTTCAATCCCTGGTTGGGGAACAAAGATTCTGCATGCTGCATGGCACAGCCAAAAACCAATAAATTTATTTTTTAAATACACAACAATTCCGAGGGCTCTGGGGAGTGAAGGGAAGGAGGCAGATTTTGAATGGGAATTGATATTCACGGGAAGGTATCAGGGAGCATAGATTTCCCTTGTGGGTGTAGCTTTGTGGGGTGGAGTGCTCAGACACCAGAAGAAATTCCTCATCTTTCTGGTTGAAGGAGCCAGAGAGCAGAGAGTAACTAGAGAACTCTGAAAAGGAGACAACAGAGGAAGGGCTCCCAGATTCTGTGTATGAGCCCCACCCAGCCCCTCAGTGACCCTTGAACCACTGTGTGTGCGAGGCAGACAGCTGAAATGGCCAAAACTCTGCCCACCTTCTGAACGGCAGGGGTCACAATTCAAGCCTGACCAAGTTCATTCTCTGCCAAAACAGAGGCAGCAACAGTCTTTGTAGAAATATAACAGAATGCAGTGTCTACACAACAAAAACAGTCACAACGGTCAGGATAAAATCCCAAGCTGCTGGCACAGGGAGAGCCGGGAGACTGTGACCCGTCTTCAGGGAGAAGAATCTGCTGGGGCCACAGTAAGACAGTGTTAGGATTATCAGACAATGAGGTCATGGAAAAAGTGGGTTCTCATGCATGCAGAGGTAGGAACAAATGAAAATAGTCCTTAAAGAACCAAGTAGGAAATTTTGGATATGAAAAATACAAAATCTGGAATTTAAAAATTCACTAGATGGACTTGACAGGGTTAATCGCTTCCACTGGAGGGTTAGGTGGGGCCCCCGCAACTGCACAGTTCCATGAATTTGGAGATGTGAGGAGGTTCCTCTGTGCCTAACTGCAAGAACTGCAGTTTGAGCCCAAAAGACCCAACAGCTGCAGAGCAGGTGGGAACTGACAGTTCACATCCTACATTACTTTGATTGCACAGGAGGTGTGTGCGACTCGTTACTTTTCTTGTTAACATGAAGGCCATGCTTTGCACGTAAGTTCTATTTTCCCTCCTAACTTTAGGTTGCCTTCGTTAAGAGACACAATCAGGCCCAAAGCAAAAGCTAAATTCCAAAGCCATTCAGTGATAGATGATTCAGGTTAAAGGAATCACGCTGAATTGTACGCTTTACATGAGTGGGTTAGATGGTGTGAGAATTCTTTCTCAGGAAAGCTATTTTTAAAAAGACAGGCCAAGGGGCTGAACTGGCTTCCCTGGGGCTCAGTGGCAAAGAACCCACCTGCCAATGCAGGAGACACGGGTTTGATCCCTGGGTTGGGAAGATCCCCTGGAGGTGGAAATGGCAATCCACTCCAGTATTCTTGCCTGGGAAATCCCATGGACACAGAAGCCTGGAGGGCTTCAGTTGATGCCGTTGCAAAGAGGCAGACACAACTGAGCAACTGAACAACAGTCAACAGACAGTCAACAAAAGAAGACTCGGGAATGGCCAACGGGCACGTGAAAAGATGCCTGACTCACTGGGGAGGTGCAGATCACACCCCCGGCCACAAGACACACACCCGCCCACCAGAACCAGGACCCTTAAAGGGACCAAGAAGGACAAGTGTGTTGCAGGCGTGGGGCCGTGGGACTCACCCCCGCTGGTGGGGGCACAGGGTGGTGCTGGCATTTCTGCCAGGCGTCTTTTGTTCGCTTGGCCATGCTGTACAGCTTGTGAGGTTTCCTGACCAGGAACTGGACCTGAGTGCCCAGCAGTGGAAACACAGCGTCCTGACCACTGGACCGCCGGGGAATTCCCTTGACTAAACTGTCTATTTAAGCCATCTCCCACCGTAAGCAATGGGATGGAAGATCAGTGTATTGGCTATCACCGGACACGGGAAGGTGAGCTGACGGCCCTGCATGCTGTTCTGGTCCGTGTGCGCAGAGCCGTCACCCCACTGGGTGGTGGTCCGGGCTGTCTTGATCCACCCTCACAGCCAGGTGACAGCAGGTCCCCCGAGGGCTGTGCGTAGGGTTCGGTCGCCACCTCCCAAGGGAGATGGCAGGGAGGCGGCGCACTCGGGTCTCTCCTCCTCTCCGCAGGACGACTTCAGGAATACACTCAGCGTGTTCACCCCCACCCCAGGGCACCACAGTGGGCCAGGACCTTGCACGTGGGAGCTGGGTCCTCCTCACCGGGGGGCCGCTCCACACAGGCCGCCCCAGCTGTAGCTGGAAGCACGTCACGGCCCAGAAGCCCGGGATCCAGCCGCCGTCGCTGTTTTCCACCCTCTTTCCACTTCTTAGTTTCTTAAGAAGTTGGATATGCTCCTAACCACAGAACATAGCCATTCCACACCTAGGTAATCACTCCGAAGAAATATGCCTGGATGTGCACACAAAGCCTCGTACGTGATTATTCGTAGCAACTCTGTTTACAATAGCTCCAGTCAGGGGGAAAAACAAATTTCCATCAATAGAGCAACAGGGAAATGAAATACGATATTATTCCTATGATAACATACTAGTCAGAAATAACAAGGAACAAACTACCAATACATGAAGAAAAAGGATGAATTTCAGCATCATTATGCTGAGTATGGAGAAGGCAATGGCAACCCACTCCAGTACTCTTGCCTGGAAAATCCATGGACAGAAGAGCCTGGTGAGCTGCAGTCCGTGGGGTCGCGAAGAGTAGGACACGACTGAGCGACTTCACTTTCACTTTTCACTTTCATGCATTGGAGAAGGAAATGGCAACCCACTCCAGTGTTCTTGCCTGGAGAACCCCAGGGACGGGGAGCCTGGTGGGCTGCCGTCTACGGGGTCGCACAGAGTCGCGACTTAGCAGCAGCAGCATGCTGAGTATATACCGCATGGTTCCGTTTCTACAAAAATGTTAAATTGCAAACTAATCTATCATGACAAAAGCACAGCGGTCATTGCCAGGGGCCAGGCAGCTTCACTAAAATTCAGGACTCCTGTTCGTGGGAGGGGCGGTGACGGATCTTCTGGGGCTGGTGGGAACATCCTGTCTTGACTGGAACGCAGTTTCCCGGGTGTGTAACCACCAAAGCTGTTTGGACTGTGCCCTTATTGGATGCCTTTATGGTGTGTAAGTTACACAATATGATTGATTTAAAAGTCAGTAGCATAATATTTTAAATGGATAACCAACAAGGACCTATTGTATAGCACAGGGAACTCTGCTCGGAGCTATGTGGCAGCCTGGATGGGAGGAGGTTTGGGGGAGAACATGTGTATGTATGACTGAGTCCCTTCTCTGTTCACCTGAAACTATCCTAACATTGTGAATCCCCTGTACCCTAGTACAAAATAGAAAAATCAAAAAAAGAAAAAGAAATTAAAGAGGCAAATCAGGGAAAAAAAGATCAAGAGCATAACAGCTGCTGACAAGAATGGGGAGGAACTGTCACATCGGGGTTGCAGATGGGGATGTCAAGACGAGCCGCAGCTGCGGAGGACACTCTGGCAGGTCGTCAGGACTTGAGCCTGGGGCCACCGCGTGACCCTGCAACTGAGATACACCCCAGGCCAGCGGTCTTCAACCTTTGTGGACCTGGGGCCAGTTTCCTGGAACAGACTTTTTCCATGGACTGCTGCTGCTGCTAAGTCACTTCAGTCGTGTCTGACTCTGTGCGACCCCATAGACGGCAGCCCACCAGGCTCCCCCGTCCCTGGGATTCTCCAGGCAAGAAGACTGGAGTGGGTTGCCATTTCCTTCTCCAATTCATGAAAGTGAAAAGTGAAAGTGAAGTCGCTCAGTCGTGTCTGACTCATAGCGACCCCACGAACTGCAGCCTACCAGGCTCCTCCATCCATGGGATTTTCCAGGCAAGACTACTGGAGTGGGTTGCCATTGCCTTCTCCGACAGGGGACGCAAAGTCTCTGGAAATCAACCTCAGTAGGTACACAGGACACCTAGCTTTATATGGAAGAACCCAGCCTGATAAAGGGCCCCTGACATTAGCCTATAAATCAATTCAACCCTAGTGAAAATGCTAGGAGGACCTTTTTTTCAGGAACTCAACAAACTCATTCAAAAAAATAAAGAGAATAAATATCCATGGTGATATAAAAAGAAGAGGCAAGCTCCCAGATATTAAGACAAAGTCAGAGTGATTAAGATAGGAACAAAGGCTTAGATTAGAGACTTCAGGCAAAACACACCTGTGGCTGGGCTTCACGCCCAGAAGGCGGTTGGTTCCTCAAAGCAGTGGAGGCGCAGGTCTGGGGGACCGGTGGTTCAGGAAACAGGACGCCCTGGATGAAGAGAAGGGAAGCAAGACCCCTAGTTTACATCACATGCAAGCTGGATACTGAACAAAGTCAAGACCTGTGTGTGGTGGAAGGAACTATATAGACAGAAAAAAGGCAGTGATTGAGGGAGACGCCCAGACCCCCCAGCAGGACTTTCACTGTGCGGCGTGGGCAACCCGACTTCATCAGAGTCGAGGACCCCTCTCTACTCAGGAGATGAGCCAGCAGCTAACGGCAGCTGTCAGATGGAGAGAAGACACGTCCAACACCCAAAGCGCCTTGGCTCAGGAAGGAGACCACGCGGAGGACCGCACACCAAGAAAAGCTGGAAACCAACAGAAACAGTGGCCAGGACACAAGCACGAATTCTCATAGGGAGGCCCAGCGGCTGGTGGCTTGCGAAGCCAGAGCCGACCTTCGCGGGAACCGTAGAAAGTCGAATTCAAACAGGAGGTTTACAGAATTAGAAAGATGGACAATAACAAGTGCTGAGACAGAACCAGCGATTGGTATTTTTTTTCTGTAATAAGCAAAAGTAAGTGACGCTCATTGAAGAAATGTAGAGAAGCGTGGAGAGGAGGCGCGGCTCTGCCCCTGCGGAGCTTCCCTGGCTCATAGCCGGCTTCGCGCTCAGCCCCCCTCAGGTGAGGCCCCCACTTGTCCTGTCAGCTGTTGCTCCCAGGCAGTCCTTGGCTTTTCCACTCTCTTTGGACAAACAAAGCAACTTTAGGGCTGTTTATTCTGCCCATTAATTTTTTTTTCTTTTCACACAGCTATATTCATTCTTGTCAGGGCACCCCGACACACAATCTGGATAAACAGTCACTCCTGGCTTTGCTGGTCCCCCCAGCACCCATTTAGCTCTGATCCAATAATCCCCACGAGGCCCAGGGCAGCCGGCCAGCTCCCCAGGTAGGACCCACGTCCTCAGAGGGCAGGAGCCATGCCCCAAGCTCAGGAGGCTGGCTCCTGCTCTGGCTTCTCAGTTTGTCCCCCAGTGTGGGCAAAATAGGGAAGAGGCCTGGAGGCTGTTGCTGGCCTGGAGCCGGGGGCCAACCCATCAGTGGGCCTCTGTTCCTGGTCACCTCCTCCAGGAAACCTTCCTCACCCCACTTCAGCCACCTCCGCTGGCCGTGTGCCTGAGTATGCTGGCCTGGCCTTCTTCCCAGGTGCGCTGGTGCCATGAGTGGCTCTTCTGGGCTGGGGGGTACGGGACAGCCACTCGCCCAGCTTATCTTATGCCCAGATGCCCAATGCTGTCCGGCCACCTCCTGCTGGGCCTCTGCCACCGCCTGGACCCAGCCCACCAGGGCAGTGCCACCAGGATGTCCGGCTCTGTGGCCAGGCTCGCCTGCAGCTGCATATGGCGCCGTCTGGTCCAGATCCTGGGGACCTTCCTGCGATGACTTCAGCAGATAGAGGCACAGGCAGGCATGGGCGGCCTGGTGCTAGGGGTTGGCGGGAGGGGGGAGAGTGGCAGGAGGCTAGGTGTCACCCCGTCCACATGCCCTGACCCCAGAGTGAGGGGCTGCTGCAGGGTCTCCAGCTGCTCCAGCACCAGGGCCCACAGCATCTGCCGAAACTTCCTGCCCTGCAAGGTGTCTGGGGGTGACGGCAGGTGAGCAGGGCCACCTTAACTCTCTGACCCCCAACCCCACCACAGTCTGGGGTCCTGGGGTGGCCACTTGGGGCAGCGGATGGGTAGGGTTTGGGAGCAGCCCTGGCTAGAGTCAGAGGTCAGGCTCGGACCCCGAAGGGCCCGTCCCAGGGTCAGGCTCGGGGGCCTTCTCCCCGCAGGTGTCTCAACCCCAGTGTGGGCAGAGAGGGTGTGCACCTTGACATGCACTCGCATCTGTACCCGAGTCTGTGCAAACCCCCAGCTGTGGAGGGAAAGGACCTGGGAAACCACCTGTCTCCAGCTCAGCACCTGCTCGGAAGGAACCTGAGGCTGGGGTTGTGGGGGAGCGGGCAGGGCGAGGAATGGGAGAGGCGGGGGGAAGGCAACTTGAGCAGACAGGCAGGGGGCCCGGTGTCAGGGTGGGGCCAGGTGTCACGGTGGAGTCCAGGTTCAGGGTGGGATAAGGCCAGGCTGATGGGCAGTGCCCACCCTGGCCTGGGGCCTGGGCACAATTGTGCTGGCCCAGCTGGCCGCCAGCCCCAGGGCCTCAGGCGCCATCATCACCCGGAAGCTGGATGAGGACCAGGCCTTGGACCAGCTATTCCTGGAACTCTGCGGGTGGGCCTTGGGACTGGCCCCTGGCCTTGGCACAGCTGGTGTCCTGGGCACCCAGGGGTGGCATGCCCAGCCCCTCCCACTCTGCCCTCAGGCTGGGGCTTGTCCCACACAAAGCAGGCAGGGGGGTTGACAGATGGAAGTCAGGAGAGTCAGACTGGAAGGAGGGGTCAGACCGGCAGGAGGGGCACAGGGATGATGCCCCCGAGGCTCACCTGGTGCTCTGGCCGCCAGCACACCAGAGGGGGACATGCTCATGAACCTTGACCCCAGGCAGTCTGGGTGGGCAGCCCAACTCCTCTCTGACCGTCACGTTCTTGGGGCCAGGCTGGTGGAGCAGCTACGGACCCCCCATGCCCCTGCCCGGAGTCCTGCTGTGAGGGCCAAGGGGAGGGGAGCAAGCGGGGGACGAGGAGGGTGCCGGGGGCTGGGGCCCAGCGACGGGGATGAGGCGGCCACCGGCCCCACAACACTTGCAGGGGCTGCCTCTCCAGAAACCAAGCCCCAAGACCTGCAGCTCTGCAGGCTGTGCGCACCTCAGGGAGTGCGGCCTGGGTGGGGACCCCCGCCCCACCCAGAAGCCTCGTGGCCCTGCTGCCAGGTACACGCCACCTTGGAGGCTCCAGGTGCCCCCTGACAACCTGTGGGCTGAATACAAAGTGTGGCTGCAGAGGCAGCAAAGGGTGGGCTGGCCTTGACACTCTGACAAGGCGGCCGGGGCGACAGCGCCACCAACCAGCTGCAAACCTGCCATCAGGGCAGGTCGAAACACGCTTTAGCGGATGCCCTGCAGAGTTAGACCCCCTCAAACCAGCTGTGTGACTGGCGCTCACCCTCGGAGACACAGACCAGGTGCCCAGCCGCCATCCTCACAGGCCCGAAGCCCCGAGGCTCCACTATGGAGGTGGGCCCTGTGCCCAGCACCCCGCAGCCGGTGGGGGGCTACCCCCTCAGCCTCCCCGCCCGCGCTGCTTGGCCCACTGTCCGGAGAGGCGGCCTCCTGGGCCAGGGCGGGGCCAGCCTCCCACGCGTGGACCGTGTGCGGGCCCTCCCAAGGCCTGGAGTGTCACCGCCGCACGGCGAGGGCCTCTCTGGGACCGACTCTTTCTGCTGCTTCCTGCAGCCCTCCGGCCCCTGGCAGCAGCGAGGGGGACCCTGAAGGGCCGCTGGGCTCTCCCGGAGCCCTCTCCTCTCCAGCCCTGGCCCTGGCTACAGAGCGGGTCACACAGGCCCCTCATTAGGCGCTAATTGCCGCGGGTGCCAGGCCCCCCAGGGCCGTTGCTGGGATCACACCTGTTGACAAGCCGGGGCGGCCCCAGCGGGAAGGCTCACAGTGTTGATGATGCCGCTAATGATGTTTTCTTGGCCCACAGTGATTCCCTTCCATTAATAAAGCCCTGTGCAGCCCGGGGCTGCAGGTCTTGCCTCGCAGAGCCCGGAGGGCTCGGGTGGGGATGCCTCAAGCCACGTTTCCTGCAAAGGTCAACTCCTCTCTGGGGTTCTAGACCGAGAAGCACAGGAACCTGCCCCACGTGGGCCCCCCACACCCGGCGCTCAGAACCTGGAGCCGCTCAGAGGGCAGCGGGAGGGTCTGCACGGACTGGCCCGGAGGCCGCGCCTCCATGCCCACCAAGTCAGGGCTGGGGGAGCACCTGGGACCAACAGAGACCAAGCTGACCTGCCCAGAGCCCCCAAGGGTAAAGACTCTCACCTCGTAAGGAGACCCTAGCTGGGCGCCCGTACTAACAAACAGCACAGTCCCCGGTTTATGACAAGAAGAGGAGGGCTTGGAAGGCAAGAGCCCCATGGCTGGGTACGAGGCTGGCCTGGCTCCGGGACAGTTGCCTGGGGCAGGCGCCTGGGACACGAGGCCCTGCAGCTACGTGGGCAAGGCCTGCGGCCCCGTGGTCTCCCCATTCCTCTCACTTGGTGGCTTCCAGCCCCAAGCTTAATATGGAGCACCTTTCGGCAGGTGGCCCTGCCAAGCTGGGGCAGCAGCAGGAAACCCCTGCCCCTGGCCCAAGTCACCCTCCCCAGTCCAACCCCCACGAGGGCATCTGGGTGGGTCCTGTGGACCACAGAGACCTTGACCATGTGGGCTGCACCCTCGAGGCATATCCCTGCTCCTACACCCCAGCCATGTGGAACCCACCCCACTTCTGTCCAGCTTCCTGGGGGGCATTGACCCACAACACCATAACAGAAAGAACACGTTTCAAAATCACATGTTTAGAAACATTTTTAATTTATTTTGGGAAAGACAAACTACCTTTTACTTGTCCCCACCGGGGTCATTGTATTCCCACTGCACACAGACTGTCTGCCTGGCAAAGACAGCTGCTGGCCCAGCCCAGGGCTGGTGGTCCTTGGCACCAAGGCCTGTGTCCCCTCTGCCTGCCTGTGTGCCCTCTGCCTGCCTGTCCCCTGCCTGTCTGCCGGCCCCTAGAGGAGGGGGCTACAGCCAGGTGAGCCACACCCCATCACATGGCCCTCCGCTGAACCCCCTGATTCCCATGAAAACGTGGACACGTGGCCTGCGGTGGACTGAATGGTGCTTTCCAGCAGAACCCGTGGATGGGGCCTTATTTGGAATAATTAAGTCAAGGCTCTGGAGAGAAGCTCATCCTGGATTAGGGTCCTGAACCTAGGGATCCTCACAGGATCAGAGAAGGGGGGAGACACAGGAGCCATGTGACAACGGGGACAGAGGCTGGAGTGACGTAGCCCATGCCCAGGGAGGCATGGACGTCCAGAGGCTGGAGGGTGGGACGGATCCCCCTGGAGCCATTAGCGGGGCCCAGGCCTGCCAGCACATTGATTTCAGACTTCAGGCCCCCAGACCACGAGAGAAAACTCTTCTGTGGTTTTAAGCCTCCCAGCTGTGGTTTTGTCCCCGCAGCCACACGGTTCCAACTCCTCACAGGGTGAAACTGAGTCCACGGGCAGGAGGGCTCAGTAGATCCACATGCCTTGGGAGAAACCCCACCTGCTCCTGTCCAACCACCAGACGCTCGATGATCAGGTTTGGACAAAGCAGGTCCTGTGGGCATGGCCAGAGCAGAGGATGAGCTCTGCACCAGCTCGGGTTCAGGGACAGGGGTGCCCACACACAGCCAGAGCGTCAGAGAACGTGCTCAGGCCTACCAACCCGGCCTCAAGAGCCTCAGCCCCTCCCTGTGTCCTCATCTGGCCCTCACGGTCCCCCACGTGTGTAAACACTGGCATTGCACATGGGAAGCGCAAGGTGAACACTCGATAATGATGATGATGAAATAATTTGCAAAATGTGAGGGCACACGCACTGGAGGCGAGGTGTATTGTTGGCACAAGAGCCTAGGGGCTCTAGGGACATGGCTGTGAGTTAATAAAATACCCCGAGGGGCTGAAAAGTCCCCGTTCTTGGCTCTACTCAGAGCAGGCAGGAGGAAGACCTGCCCTCATCGTGTGTATGTGTGTGTCAGAGAGAGAGGTCAGAAACCCCTGTTCAGCTTTTTTCACCAAAAGCTGGCTCTAGCACTCCCCCAGGCCCTCCTACACAGGTAGACCAGGGTGTGCTTACTGCCTGGGCCTCTGGGGGCCTCTTGGGGTAGCCAGCTTGAGGGGCAGCCTGCAGCTGCCATTTTTAAAAATAGCTTTAAAGAGATATAAATACACTTACCACGCAATATGCAATTCACCCATTTGTAGTGTGTGATTCAATGGTTTTTAACATAATACATTATTAATTTTAAAATTGTGTTAAAACATACATAACAGGTCTTCCCTGGTAGCTCAGCGGTAAAGAATCCACTTGCCAATGTGTGAGACATGGGTTTGATCCCTGGGTTGGGAAGATTCCCTGGAGTGAAAAATGGCAACCCACTCCAATAATCTTGGCTGGAAAATTCCACAGACAGAGGGGCCTGTCTGTGGGCTACAGTGGGGCTACAGGTAGGCTACAGTCCGTGGGGTCTCAAAGAATCAGATACGACTGAGCACACACACAATAATGAGACTGTCAAGATTTCAGGAGCTGTACCCCAGACCTTAGTCAGATATTGCCAGGAAATAGATGGGATGCCGGGGCCAGAAGCCCACCTTACAGCTCCTTGGGAAAACCCCTCTTGATGCTGAGAAGGAACTCCCATCCTGGGAGCCAAGAGGAGCAGCTGCAGGGGCTGGAGAAGGTCACGCCAGCTTGTGGGCTGCAGCGCCCTGGACTCCACACTTAATCCACAGGCAGGTGAAGAGTCAGCAGGTAGCGCCCACGTCAGGACAAGAACACCAAGAGCGGAGGACGGGATGGGCTCCCAAAACGTGAGATCATGCCCAGGGGATAGTCTGGGGCTGACCCTGCCAGGGTACCTTCAGGGCTGGGCCCAAGTGGGGCCCTAGGATGCACCAGATTCGACCACTGGAGTTTTCTGGAAAGCCCCCATAAGAAGTGGTCATTAAATGTATATGACGGAGACGTCCCTGGTGGTCCAGTGGTTGAGAATCCACTTTCCCATGCAGCGGACATAGCTTCTATCCCTGGTCGGGGACTAACATGCCACACGCCACGGGGCAGCCAAGCCCAAGCCGCAGCTGCCGCCCCTGTGCTCCAGAGCCAGGACTCTGCAAGAAGGGATGCCCCGAGCGCCGAGCGCCGGAACGGAGACCCAGCGCAGCCAAAATGAAAATAATAATAATAATAAAGACTTTAAAAAAATATATAGGACCACTCAAGAATTGAGTCCAGCCAGCAGCGTTCTATCCGCGTTCCACAGAGAAAAGGGCTTTTCTCAGGCTGGTCTCCGGAATAACCGGGGTCGGGCTTGCCAACGCAGGGGACGCGGGTTCGATCCTCGGATGGGGAAGATCCCCTGGAGGAGGAACTGGCAATCCACGCCAGTGTTCTTGCCTGGGAAACTCCATGGACAGAGCCCCCATGGAGTTGCAAAGGCGTCGGACACGACCACGTAATTGAGCACACACCCTCCCAGAGCTGCGGGGCCCTGCACCGGCCGGCCGCCTGGGGGAGCCGCTCCGCACCCCTGCTCCCATTCCCTTCTCACTCCAACCGAAGCTGGCCGCCTCTGCGCGTCCGGCGCCCTTCCGGGTTCTTGGGCTGGTCCAGAACCAAGAACAGCGCCCCTGCGGCTTCTCTCCGGGGCTGAGACTGGGGGAGGAGAGCCCGAGCCCCGAGAGAGGCGCGGCTCCTTCCCGCGGCCCTCGCCGGCGCGGGGTGCGGAGCACCGGCCCGCCAGCAGGGGGCGCGCGCCCCCGGGAGCCCGGCCCCGGGGCCAGCCGCGCATGCGCACGCGGCGCTTTCCGGCAGTGTGGCGGAACTGCCTCGCTGTTTCGCGGCGTTTGGCGACGCCGTCCGGGCCGGGGCCGGCGGTAGTGTGGCGCCATGGCGTCGCCCTTCAGCGGGGCCCTGCAGCTGACGGACTTGGACGACTTCATCGCGCCGTCTCAGGTGGGCGGGCCGGGCGGCTGCTTCGCGCAAGGAGTCCTCTTCGCCGCGGTCTCCCCCGCCAGCCCGAGAGAGGGGCTCGGGATCGGGGGGCCTGTTGGGTCGCACAGCCCCGCGGTTTCCGGGTCCCCTTCCCAGGCGGCCACGACAACCAGCTCGGGGCCGGGAGGCCCCGCCGAACTTCCCTGGCCGGCTCCTCGCCCCGCCGCGAGGGCAAGGGGGGGCGTTCCGTTGCGGTCAGCGCTGTGGTCGGCGTAGGTGTCGACCTCCCGGGGGAGGAGATAGAGCGTGTCCCCAAGGGGACAGGCCAGCCGCACGTGAGGGCCGGCCGCCTCCCCTGCTGCCCCGCTTATCGGTTGCCGGCAGCCGCGCGGGACCAGGGCTCGGCAGAGGCGTGTCGGGGGGAGCGCGAGAGGCCGGACGGACCTCCTGCCAAGGCTTTCCGAGGCTGCTCGCTGGGAACGCGACGGCCCGCGAGCTTCCTCTTAGGCAGAGAGGAATTGGGGAGAAAGGAACCATCTTCCAGGAACTGGGCGAGGCAGAGCTTTTCTGCCGACCCTCGGCCTCCAATGAAACACTGGCCCTCCGTGCGGTGCCCCACCCGCCATTTACTGGTGGTGTCCGCGGACAGTTAGGTTGGCCACAGCGCCCGCACCTGCATCAGGTCAGCGACCTCGATGCGCTCGACAGGCAGGGCAGTGTCTGAACGCGCGCGAGTAGGGTAAGCAGCCACAGTGCCAAGACTGCTTCTGCGGCGGGAAGGCAGGAATCAGGGCAGAGTTTTCGTTCCATTCGGTGTTGGGGCCCCTCCGCCGCTGTGCGCTCAGGCGCTCTTCGGGTCTTTTACGGGTAGGACTGCATCAAGCCCATGAAGGTGGATAGGAGGCCTGGAAGCGGCGTGGCCAAGATCCACATCGAAGATGACGGGAGTTACTTCCAAGTCAATCAGGTAAGTTCCAGCCCAGCTGACCTGTCCAGTGACAGGTGCAGTGACCATGGCACCTTCCACGTGTCACCAGCCCTTTCTCAGGTGTGCACTGCAGAGGGCTCTTTGCAGAGGTGGCAGTTCCGGCATCCCTCTCTCTCAAGTTCTAATTGTGTAACATTTTTTAGTCCAGACCACTTGTTCTTAGTGAAACCTACTTCCTGTGTAATTGAGCAATGCCAAGACCCTGGTCCCACGGCGTTAAAGTTGACACCCCGACTGTCTGCCATTTGGGTCCTCGAGAACACCCATGCTGTCCCGAGGACTGCAGGCACCACTGGGTGCACCGGCCCAGGGGTCCCCCCCAGCAGGCGACGAGCCACAGGATGGCTCGCGGTGGGGCCAGACAGCAGGAGCCAGCGATTCCGGGGAAGGAGTCCATGTTTACTCAGCCCTGGAGGGTGACCTGGCAGCCCAGCTGGGGTCCCGCCCGAGCCCAGCAAGCATGGGAGGCGGGGTCCTTCATGGGGCCAGGGGCCCTGCTCCAGGGCAGCAGGGGTTGACCTGGTGGGAAGGCCAAAGCACATCAGTCCCTGTTGGCCTCGAGGCTGGCCGGGCCGGGAAAGCACCCTGAGCTCAGACTGCCACTGTAGTGCAACGTGGGCCTCGTGAGTGGGCTGGGAGGGGGTCCCGGCTAGTCAGCCCCCAGTCACAGTTTGGGCCCCTGAAGCTTTCCCGGCCCTGACTCAGACCACTCCCGTGTGTGCAGAGGAAGCGAGGGCTCTGCTGGGCCCGTTTGCGGCTCAGAGCTGCCCAGCCGTCGGCCTGGAGGCCAGTGTGAACGCCCAGTCCTCGACTGTCTGGCTGAGTCTGGCGTCCTAACTGCCCCTTGCCTGCCTCGCCCACTCTTCTCTGTGCAGGTGTTGGGGGACACAGGCTCCCACCACCTCCTCCCTGTCCCTCTGTCCTTTCTTCTTTCATCTTCGCCCTTGCCTTTCTCTTCCTTCTCCTTTCAGAGCCTGGCCTTGAGCATTTTCCTGTCCCCACAGCACTTTCCTGTCCCCATAGGCACAGTCTGGGGACCAGTGACGAGTTGGCTGCTTCTTTGCACATTTAATGTTCATGTCCCTCCCCTAGTGGGCAGCAAGGCTCTTTAATACAATACGCCAGCCACGTTTGTACCCAAGTTAGCATGGTGCCTCTAGGAAAGTTTAGAACATATATATGTATTTCTGTACTAAATATTTACTTTCTAAAAACTTACGGCACATAAAGCCAGCCAACTACCACGCTGCTTGTCAGCGCTGTGAGCCAGAGAATGAAGCTCTCCCATGGGTCACGTCATCCTGAGCGCGCTGTGTCCTCGTGTGGAAGGGCCCTTGGGGTACCGGGTTCTCGTGCTTCCAGGATGGAGGGATGAAGAAGCTGGAGAAGGCCAAGATCTCGCTGGATGACTGCCTGGCGTGCAGTGGCTGTGTCACCTCAGCGGAGACTGTGCTTATCACTCAGCAGAGCCACGAGGAGCTGCGGAAGGTTCTAGGTGCCAATAAGGTGAGCAGTGGGCCGTCTTTACTAGTGTCGTTAAGGCAGCTCATCTGGTGCTACTTGTCCTGTGTCTCCTGGGGACTCCTGGCATTGAAGTGTTAACCCTAAACTTGGAGTTCTGTGTGTTTGCAAAATTGACACGCCCTGATGTGGTCAGCGGAGAAGGCAATGGCAACCCACTTCAGTACTCTTGCCTGGAAAATCCCATGGACGGAGGGGCCTGGTGGGCTGCAGTCCATGGGGTTGCTAGGAGTCGGGTCGGACGACTGAGCGACTTCACTTTCACTTTTCACTTTCATGCGTTGGAGGAGGAAATGGCAACCCACTCCAGTGTTCTTGCCTGGAGAATCCCAGGGATGGGGGAGCCTGGTGGGCTGCCGTCTATGGGGTCACACAGAGTCAGACACGACTGAAGCGCCTTAGCAGCAGCAGCAGATGTGGTCAGGCTGTAAGCCCCACAGAGCGAGCCGTGGGTCCCATGCTTTGCAGACGGCAGCACCTGATCAGCAGAAGCTGGTTGTCATCTCGGTCTCGCCCCAGTCCAGAGCATCACTGGCTGTGAGGTTTCAGCTGAATCCTACAGACACCGCCAGGAAATTAACAGCATTCTTTAAAAAAATAGGTAGGTGCTGCAGCTCGGCGAGCTCCCGCGTGGGCACGGGGCTGAGGTGACACCTGGCTGTTACTGGACTTAAGTGTATCAGAAGCTCTGTTGGAGGTCAACTCAGCTTGAGCTTCTGTTGTGATGATTGAGAGCAGGGCCTTTTAATAAAAAAAAAACCCCGGAATTTTGATGCTGCACATCCCCGAGCCTGGAGTTCACCTACTCTTTACTTCGTTTTTAAATTATTACCACCAAGGCATGGTTCTCAGGCCTGAATTCGGCCCCTGGTCGGCCCCTGCACGCCGGGGGCAGGGCTGGGAGGGCATAGGGGGCCCAGTGCAGGCGGCTGTGCTGGCGTGTGTGGGGTGCGGCCTGGTACCTGCAGGCCCGACCTCAGAGGCAGGGCACCGGGCGTCCACCACCGACGCATCCCGTGACACCTGCCCACCCCGGGCGCAGCCGTCCTTCCAGGGGTGAGGTGGGTGCTCCCTCACAGGCGCACACTACGTGTTCGACACCGCCTTCTCAAGGAACTTCAGCCTCCTCGAGAGCCAGCGGGAGTTTGTGCGGCGGTTCCGAGGACAGGCCGACCCCGAGCAGGCCCTGCCCGTGCTGACTTCTGCCTGCCCAGGTGTGCGCCCGCGGCCGGTAGCTGGACGTGGTGAGGAGGGTGGGGGCTCTTCGGCAGGAGCCACCTGAGGGTCACCTGGAGCCACTTCAGTTCCTGAGGGCTGATCATGGGGACACCAGAGACATGTGTTGGCAAGAGCAGAGCAGAGGGCTCTTTGGTGGGACCCTAACCCCTTGCATGAGTCAGCCGCCCCCGGAAGTCACCTCACTGCCCTGCTCACACCCCGCGTCGGCCTCAGGCTGGATCTGCTACGCGGAGAAGACCCATGGGAGCACCCTCCTCCCCCACATCAGCACGGCACGGTCCCCGCAGCAGGTCATGGGCTCCCTGGTCAAGGACTTCTTCGCCCAGCAGCAGGTAACGGGGACCCAGAGTGAGACCCCCTGCGGTGCCCCCCATGCTGCCCCCTGTCAGCCCTGCACCGCTGCCTCACTGCCACGCCTTGCACACAGCATCTGACCCCCGACAAGGTCTACCACGCGACAGTAATGCCCTGCTACGACAAAAAGCTGGAAGCCTCCAGACCCGACTTCTTCAGCCAGGAGCACCAGACACGCGACGTGGACTGTGTCATCACCACAGGTGCGGGCCCGGGCCAGCCAGCGCTGTGACCGGGAGCCGTGCGTCTGTAATGGTCTCTGTCGCTCTTGAGACTCAGCTGAAGCGTGTCTGTGCTGTGGTCTCCTGCAGGCGAAGTCTTCAAGCTGCTGGAAGAAGAAGGGGTCTTGCTGTCAGAGCTGGAGCCGGCTCCTCTGGACAGTCTGTACGTCATCACCGGCCCTGTTGGAGGAGCTGTAAGCTCACCCAGCACTGGGTGCTCTCCACCAGGGGATCCCGCGGGTCTGGGCAGGCGGCAGGAGGGGCCGTGGCCCTCAACGCAGGCACTGGCCTCTTCCCTTTTCTCTGGCCTGGCCTCCCTCGGCCCCTCGTGTGTCTCGGTGTCCAAGATGCTTGAGATCCCGAGGCAGCCTGTGGACAACTGGCTGATGGTCGTCAGAGCTGACCCTGACTTCACACAGGTCTGAGCTCCCCCAGGACAGGTGGTACGACGGAGGAGACAGTCCTTTGCCACACAAGCCTCTGCCCAACACACCGTCAAGGCCTTGGGCTCTGACTCATCTTCCGCTTAGAAAGCAAACACTCTCAAACCTGAGACAGAGGTTGCTCCAAGGCCTCGGTGGGCAGCAGCCCCAACACCACCTGAGGCCTGGCCTCTTCCCCAGGTGCAGCAGTGCCTCTGCCCAGGAGCCCACCAGCCATCAGGGCGGGGGCTCAGGGGGCTACCTGGAGCACGTGTTCCGGCATGCAGCCCAGGAGCTCTTCGGGATCCATGTCACTGAGGTCACCTACAGACCCCTGAGGTCAGTGGGGAGGGCCGGAGCCGGGCCCTGCACTCTGGCTCAGGTGATGGGACGAGCACTCCCGAGCCCTGGGTCTCCTCACGGTAGAGCTCAGTGTCCCTACCCACAGCACTGGGCTGCACGAGGGCGGGACGGAGCTCCTGGCACACACTGTGTCCTGATGTGAGCCCCCACTCCAGGGAGGGTGGGCTGGGGCTCGTCTGACCTTGGGAAGGCAGGGTTCCCATTCTACAGACCAGGAACCTGAGGCTGGGACTGCCTGCCCCACTGGTGGGAAGGAGCTTCTTCCCCTCCCCCCTCACCGCCCCCACCGGGAGTGAGCCTGGTATGCTGTGTGGACAGCCAGGTCTGTGCCCTCAGGAACAAGGACCTCCAGGAGGTGATTCTGGAGAGGGAGGGCCAAGTCCTGCTGCACTTTGCCGCAGCCTACGGCTTCCGCAACATCCAGAACCTGGTGCAGAAGCTCAAGCGCGGGCGCTGCCCGTACCACTACGTGGAGGTCATGGCCTGCCCGGCAGGTAGCTATGGGCAGGGGGCCCCCGGGACCCTGTGCGCCGGCCGGCATTCTCTGTGACCACGCCTGCCCCCCTCTGCCACAGGGTGCCTCAACGGCGGGGGACAGCTCAAGGCCCCCGACATGCCCGGCAAGGAGCTCCTACAGCAGGTCGAGAGGCTATATGGCCTGGTCAGGACAGAAGCACCGGAGGACGCACCCGGAGTCCAGGAGCTGTATGAGCGCTGGCTGCAGGGTGCAGGCTCGGAGCGGGCTGGCCGCCTGCTGCACACCAGCTACCACGCTGTGGAGAAGGCTGGCTCTGGACTCAGTATCAGGTGGTAGAGGCCTCACGGGTCCAGCCAGTCCACTGCCACCAACACCAGGACTCCTGAGAAGGTGGGGGGTCTCCAGCAGGGCAGTTGCCCGAGACCCCGAGGGGCGCCCCCAAATGCTGCAGGGACACTGGGACCCTCGGAGCAATGGGACTCGGGATCGCTCTCACCTGGGCTCCCCCTGGGTGTGTGTGGGGGGGGTCTCAGCTCGTCCCGTGGGAGGGCTCCTCACCCTCCATCTCTAGAGTCCCCCCAAACTGCTGTGGGGTGGTGGTGACAGGCTGGACCTGCCCGGCTGGTGAGGTCACAGCAGAGCCTGGGGAACCTACCACACTGGGCAGCCGAGGACACTGGCTGGACACAGGCAGCCAGCCCATGACCCCACCTGGGGTGGGGTGCCCCTCCACGGAGACCAGGTGTCTGATGGAGCTGTGATGCCTGGGGCCGGAGAACCTGCCTCCCGGGGGCTGAGTCCTGTGTCCACAGCTGGACCCCTACTGGCTGGGGCTGGGGCGGGGCATGTCCCTGAGCTCATCTCTAGTAAAAACAGCTTCTTTTCAAGAGTGTCTGTCTGCATCGAGAAAAAGGCCTTTCAAAGCTTTATTTGAAGTTCAGGAGCCCTGCACACCCCACTGCACTGTGTGCAAACACCCCTGTCTCACTGTGGCCCGGAGTGGGGCCGGGTGTCCAACCCCAGAAGTGCCAGAGCACCCACCCTCTGGGGCCGGGCAGGACTGAGGATGGCCGGGCCCTCCTATGGGTCGAGGGAGGATGGCCGTGTGGCCTGGCCCATGTAGAGCTCACTTCTGCCGGGGTGTGCTCAGGAGCCCCCACTGCAGCGCGAGGAGAGCCCGGGCCTGTGGCTGCAGCGGCTCAGCCGCCCTCTCGAAGCTCGCTCGCTCCCTGCAGAGCACATCTAGGACGTCGGCTGGGGCCACCTTCCCTGTGAACTTGCGCACAGACTCCTCTCTGTGGGGAGAGGGGGCACTGTGGGGTTCAAGGGGACCCACGGGGTGAACCAGACGTGGTGGTAGAGACAGCCCAGGGACCGGCCCCCTGCCACCTGATGTCCAAATAAGTGCAGGGGAGACCCAGAGCACAAGTCAGCCCCGTGCCAGCCTGCTGTGCAGCGAGGCGCCTGGGGAGGACACAGGTCCCCAAGACGCACTGGCTCAGACCCTGCCCCATGCTCCCCAGCCCCCCTCACCCATACGCGAGGGCCCAGCATGCTGGCTGGTACTCACGCCACCCTCAGGAAGGGGTTGTAAAGGAGTTCTTCGCCCAGGGTTGCCGGCACCGTGGGCACATCGTCCTCATCCCTCTGCTGGAACAAGCACAGACCCCAGTCACCGCCTTGTCTGGCAGCCCCAGGCAGCTTGGCTCCGTCACCTGCAGCCTGGGGGTTTGAGCCTAGGCCCTGAAGGTGGGCACTCGAGGGCCAGTCTGCAGGTGGCCCAGAGCCTAGGATAGGTGAATGCCCCAGCCAAGCCAGGCCTGGTCACCCAGACCAGTAGTCATGGCTGACACCCCACCCATACACACACACTCAGTGCTGTCCTGGCCCCAGCCCGCCCCACCCTCCAACCTTGCCACCGAGAGTGGAGGAGCGGCCACACCTTGGCCCACGACAGCTTGGCCTTCACATGGTCGTTGTAAGGCTCCACTTTCTGTGCAAACTCGAGGTTGCCCAGTGTGTGCTCGTGACCACAGAACACCTTCTGGAGAGACGAGGTGCTTGGGTGCACAGCACTGCCATGGGCAGAGATGCTCCCCACCCCCTTGCCGGTCCACTTCTTGCCACAGCTGGCAAGAAGGCAGTCATCCTGAACCCTGGCATAGGCAGGTGCAGTGCGTGCTGCTTATATGGGAAGCCGGGCCCCCACAGCCATGAGAGGGCAAGGGGCAGACTGCTCACTGTCTCAGGGGGCAGGGTGCCCAGGGTCTCCACCAAGCTCTGGTACATCTGCTGAATTGTGCCCTCCAGGCGTGAGCCGCAGCCGGCCACGGACAGTGCATCCCCTGGGGAGTTGGGTGGGTCAGAGAGAGTGGAATGGGGCATGGGGAGGTGGGGCAGGTGGGTACAGGGCAGCCAGTACCCGAGAACACGGCGGGAGGGTCCGGACATTCCTCTTCCCACAGGAAGTAGCTCATGTGGCCCAAGGTGTGGCCGGGTGTCAGGAGGCAGCGCACGTGGATGGCCCCAAACTGTGGCAGAGGAGCAGGTGAGGAGGTTGAGCCCAGGCTCTCTCCCCGTCCCTCCCAGGCGAGCGCTCACCCGCAGCTCCTCGCCATGTGCCAGCCTGCGCGTCAGCGCACAGATGCGCTCGTCCGCACCCAACACCACCAGACCAGGCAGCAGCCTCGCCAGTTCTGCGTTGCCACGAGCGTGGTCCCTGAGGATGGGTGAGAGTGGAATCACGTGGGCTTGGGGCTGGGTTGGAGTGAACCCGCCTGCCTCAGCCCTGCCCCTACAGCACTCACCAGTGGTGATGGGTTGTCAGCACAGTGGTCAGTGATACCCTCTCCCGGCCCACGATCTCCAGCAGCTGAAAGGGATGGGAGTTAGGGACATGCAGATGGCCCAGGTGGCTGCCTGCATTGGGGCACCAGGCCTGGGTGCACAGTGTCCCAGGCACGGGATGGTGCTAGGGGCAGTGGAGACCCAGCAGACAATTAGTGAGCACCCACTGTGTACAAAACAGGCACCAGGTGAAAAAGTCCAGAGATGGCTCTAACCTCAGAGGAGACCCAAATCAAGAAACCCTAAACTCCAAATAACCAGAGACCAGAAAATAGGGGAGGGTCTGCCCCCAGCAGTGTTGTCCAGAGCCTCTAGAGGGGCCTAAGGTGCCTGGGCCCACAGCAGTGCCCCCGCTGCCTCAAACCTGCCCTCACCCTTTTGGGCACGGCCACGTCCACGGCCACAGCTTCCCGCGTGTGCTCCTCGATGACCAGGTACATGTAGTTGTCCTCAAGCACAGGGATGACTTTGACCTTCATGGCCGCAGAGCTCAGCCGCACCGCACCTCCTGAGCCCCTTCCTCAGCGTGGGGCTGCCCTCTCCAGACCCTAGGCAGGGCTGTGCACGGGAGGGGTCAGTTCCACACACACGCCAGAAAGGAGCCCCGCTGCTGCTCCCGGACTGTCCCGAGGCCCGTCTGGAAGGCCAAGTTCCAGGCTCCAGATGACCTGCAGCTGCGAGGACAAGTCCCTCGCCGAGACGCCTCCGGCCGCAGGGCGCAGGCTCCGCCCCCACGCCAGAAGCCCCGCCTATACAACCACGCCCTCTTCCGGTCCCGCCCCCAGTAGGACCGCTGCCCGAGTAGGCCCCGCCTGCTTCCCAGGCCCCGCCCCCCACGCCCTCCCGGCGCAGCGCAACCCCGGGCCCGCCCCTCTCCGGACCCTGCCCCTCTGCGGATCCGGCCCTCAGCGCCGCTCCTCAGGCCCCAGCCCCAGACACCCTCCCGGCCCGGCCACCCACTTCCCGAAGGTCCTCTCACCTCTGTGGGTTGCGCCAGCCGGTCGCGCGGACTCCCTGAAGGACAGCCGGACAGAGGCGGACCTCGGGCGCCAATCCCGGGGCCTGGACGGAGCGCGCCACTCACGCCGCCGCCGCCAACGGCCCGGGCCCGAGGGGCCCGCCCGCGGGGCCGGCCCGGAGCCTGCGCGCCGCGGGACCCGAGCCCGGCGCAGGGAGCACGCGTGCGCGGAGGGAGCGCGCGCACTCGTCCGGCCTTTCGCGCCCGGAGCTCTGGCGCCTACTCCGCGAAGCCCTCCTGGCACCGCGCTGAGCCAGTCTTCCCGAGTCCCCCGGCCCCGGGTTGGGACGTCTTCGGTCGGGCTGGGAGTGTAGGGAGGCTCCCGTTTGTTCGCCTGCTCGTCCCGGCGCTCAGCCTGGGGGCCTAATGAGTGTGGAACACACATGATAAGGCAAAGCGCACTGCCTGAGGTTAACAGTGACAGGGGCGGCCGCTCGGCTCCCTGTGCGCTGTCCCACACCTCCCCAGCCTGGGCCTTCTGCGCACTCCTGATTCCATTCTCGCCCCTGAGACATGCTGGGGTGACCGTCTGAATTTCCCAGGTAATGAAAAGGAAGCCGGAAAGGTGTTCTGCTTGCCCTCGTGGGCGGGGCACCGAGAGTCTCCTGGGAACGACAGAGGCCTTGGCAACACAAGCCACGGTGTCGCAGTAACAGGCCGGTAGTCGAAGCGACACTGGGCTCGGGGCAGCCTGCAGTCCCTTCTGTGTATGGAGCATGCGGCAGCCCCAGTGCCCCCTCCTCGGGCCACTGAGAATGTGAGTCCTCCCAGGACGCTGCTGCTTTTGGGGGTGTCCCCTGTTCCCTCACAGGCCAGGAGGGGTGTATGTACTCAGGAACTGGGCCTGATCCTGGCCACGGGAGAGCCTGCCCCAGCTCTGCCAGGCTGGGTGTGCGAGGGTGGAGGCCACAGCCCGGGCTTGAGACGAACCTTGGGGTTGAGTGGTGGTGCCTCCCTAGGTTCTGCCACGGGCCGAGGCCTGGCTGCCAGGAGTCCCTGGGGGTGCCACAGCCTGGGCCACCAACCTTGGGACAGAGCTTCCCTCAGACCTAGAGCTGAGTGAGGAGCAGCGGCTGCAGGTGGGTGTGGGGCTTCTGGGTGCTGGCAGGAGGGAGGGCATCCCCAGGGCCTCACAGACTCACCCTGACCAACCCCAGGTCTGCAAGGAGCTGGTCGACCTGCAGATCAAAAACCAGCGCCTGCAGGAGCAGCACGATGCTGAAATCTTTGAGCTGAAGAGTGAGGTGGGCACTGATGTGTGCCCAGGTGTGGCATCCCAAGGGCATGTGGGGGGGTGCAGGTATGCCCCTAGTGACTATGTACACTTGCACAGTGTCTGTACATACTCACACACCCCACCTGTCCTGTGTGTGCCGCGTCCCTGTGGATGCCCAGATGGACAATGACCTGGTCTCACGCAGGTCCTGTGGCTGGAGAGCCGCATGCTGGAGCTGGAGCTGCAGGGAGCGCAGGCGGCCCCAGCAGAGGCTGATCCAAGGCACCACCCGGCCCTGGCACAGGAGCTCGGGCACAAGCCTGGGGGGCAGGGACACTCCTACCATCACAGACTCCAGGTCACCGGGAGTGCACAGCAGGAGGTGGGGGCAGGGGCTGCCTGGGTGGAAACTAAGCGGGTCCAGGGAGGAACAGTGAGGCCTAAACAGCTGTTCTGTGCAGGCACAGTCCACAGACTTCCTGACCCCCAAGAACAAGCAACAGGAGCTGGGGGATGGCACAGGTGTGCAGCCACCCAGCCCGAAGGTCTGTCAGGGTTTCTCCCAGCCTGGGGTGGAGGTGGGGCGGAACAGGGGACCTGAGGCTTGGGCTTTCATCCAGCCAGCCATCCTGTGCTCCACAGCTGCCGGCAGAGGCAAAGCGGGTGCAGGAGCAGCACGGGGCTCAGCAGAAGGCCCTGGAGACGTGTGTGTGAGTGGCTGCCTCCCTCATCTGGGACTGGAGGGCCCAGCGAGCGAGGGGGCTGTTCTCAAGGGGAAGGGGGGTTACCCTTCCTGGGCCCGGCTGAGCCTCACACTTTGTCCACAGGGCAGCCCTGGGCCGGCAGCTGCAGGGAGCCTGGGAGGAGGCCAGGACAGCTGGGCAGCGACTGGCTGCACAAGCCGTGGTGAGGCCCAGCCCTACCTGCTTTGCAATCTGGCTCTGCAAAGTCCAGCTGTGGGACACAGACTCAGGGCCTCCTCCACCCCCAGGTGTTGTCTTCCTGCCGGGGCCAGCTCCACCAGGCTGAGGCAGAGAACGCCCAGCTGCAGCTGCAACTCAAGAAGCTGAACGAGGCGTATGCCATCCGACTGCAGCACTGCGCCCAAACCGTGGCCGTGAGCACCGAGGGGTGGCCTCGTACTGGGTGGGAGGCCTCTGGGTCCTGGGGAGCCTGAGCCTGGCCTGACCGCGATCAACCACCTCTGAGACTCCTGACCTTGTTAGAGAGACTTCAGGCCTACCCAGCGCACTATCCTCAGACCAGCTCTAGGGAGGGAGTTAAGAGGGAGATTGGATCCGACCAAGCCCCGCCCTTCTCGGTCCTGGCCCCGCCTCCTCCAGGGATGCGCAGATGGCGCAGGCCCGAAGCCCACAGCCGCAGCCCTTCGGACATTCCTGGAGACCACTCTGGAGGACATTAGGGCAGCTCATCACAGCCGTGAGCAGCAGCTAGCCCGGGCTGCCCGCTTCTACCGCAAGTGCCTGATAGATCTGAGCCGGAGGCATGAGGAGCTGCTGACCGCCCACAGGTGGGCCCCTCCCTGAGACTGGCACCTGGGGGTGGACGGCCCCTCCCTGAGGCGGGCATTGGGGGGCAGACGGCCCTGTGAGACCCGGTGTGGGGCTTAGTGTGCAGCAAATGCTGGTGAACCCTTTCAGAGCCCAGGGGACCCCCAGGGCTGCCTTTGGTGCGGCTCCCTCGGATGTGGCGCTGCTGCCCCTGAGCACAGTCACCGAATCCAGCCACCAGACGGAGGACCAGGCCAGGCTGGAGAAGGAGCTCCAGAAGCTCAAGGCCCAGGTGACCCCTCCCTGCTGCCCCCTAACCCACCCCAGGACCCCTTCCAGGCTCAGCCAAGCCCAAACCCCCAGGCCTTGGAGCAGACTGCCCTGTTTAGCAACCCCTGCTCTTGTTCCCACAGAAGGGATCCAGTGAAGTCTCCCAGGGGGGCACAGTAGAGCCACAGTGAGTACCTAGTGTGGGTGCTGGGGGGACCCATTTATTCTGGAAGCTAACTACAGGGGCAGTGTTCTGGTTGCTGCAGCAAACAAAGTGATCTAGCTGTGACTTCCAGTCTCGGCCTGCTTAGGAGACACTATCTCAGAAAACCAAGCGCCTGGAGTGAGGAGGGGTCCTGACAGGAGAGGGGCTAACCTTGAATGGGAGGGTCAGGGAGATGCCCCAAGGAATGGACATCTCGCCTGAGACTCAGGAGCCCCAGCTGTAGACCACTGGGGGTGTGGACAGAAGAGGGCCCGACCCAGGACAAGGCAGGAGCAGCTGCCTGGTTACTTTCACAGCCTTTGTGCTTTCATGTTCCCAACATGAAGCCTCCTTACTGACACTGCAGTCACTGTCCAAGCTGGCCCGGTGGCTCAGCTTTCTGAGTGGCCAGTGGGGCCCCCACCCCCACCCCCACCCCCTGCCATACAGAGCTGGCGCCAAGACTCAGGCAGGGCCATCCCAAACTTGCTCCCAGGAGGAACCTCAAGGACCGCAGGGCCCTGACTTGAGCAGGGTTGTTGATCAGCACTTGGGTCAATGCCAGCTCTCATGCCCACCTCTCTGCCTCCCCTCAAGGGGCCTGGAAGCTGCGTCCTGGGCCCAGATCCGCCAGAATCTACAGGAGTTCGCCCGTGGCACCCAGGTAGTGAGCAGAGCCTGGCCCGAGGCCCCTCCTCACAATGAGCCTAGCTCATGGCTTGTGTCCCCCACGCCAGGCAGAGCTGGAGCGGGAGCGGGCACAGCTGCTGGTCCGCGCCACGATGGCAGAGGAGCAGCTTTCTGAGCTACAGGAGTATGTGGACCAGCACCTGGGAAGGTGGGCCTGGGATTCGGGGACCTCGGTTCCAGGCACTGGCAGCAGGGCTTGTCCACAACTAGGCAGGTGACTAACCTGGTTTCTCTGAGCAGGTACAAGCAGGAGATCCTGAGGCTGAGAAAGCTGGTGGGTACAGGGGACCCCTGGAAAGTGGGGGCCATACCTTCAGACAAGCCCCAGCACCCAAGGACCTGCAACCACTAACTGGTCAACAGGCAAACCTGGAGGAGAGCTCTTCATAGTCAGCCAGCATGGCGCTCTCCCCACAGCACCCCCTAGATGACTTCACCCAGCCCTCCAGCCAACAAGAAGCAGGGTGGGGTCTTCCCTTGTGGTCCAGTGGCTAAGTCTCCACACTCCCAATGCAGGGCACCCTGGTTCACTGCCTGATCAAGGAACTAGATCCCACATGCCACAACTAAGAGTTCTCAAAACATACCACTGCTGCAACTAAGACCCAGCATAACCAAATAAATATTAAAAAAAAAAAAAAGAATCAGGGTGGAGCCCAGCGTCTTTAATGCCTGCAGTCAGCCATTCTGAGAATTGGGGGTTCCAAGTACGGAGGCAGAACTGGGCCCTGGCACAGCCTGCCCAGCGGGCCCACCTCTGTGGATGTCATAGGCCCAGACTCGGTCCAGGCCCTCACCTACCACAGCCACAGGCTGCCAGGTGGGGAGGGGGAAGCGCCCAGACACCACGCGGGCTCCTGCAGGCAACTCTGCCTGCAGCTTGTCCTCCAGCAATGGGAGCTGTGGGAGAGAGGGGAGGGTGGCGTGGGCCAAGGGGACATGGCTCCCCCTAGCAGCTCCTCCAGGTCCAGTGCCTACACTGGGGATGGCCTGGGCGTCCCATGAAGTCAGCAAACCCCAGACCTACCACACTAGGAGCCAGGAACACAGACACATTATGGCAGTCCCTCAGGCTCACCTGCAGGAAGAGGAAGTCACCCCAGCTGGGAAAGAGGTTTGCTGGGCATGGAGTCACCACAGCTTCCAAGGCCCAGCCCCAGCCTGCCAGGTGGTAAGAGGCACCCGGCGCTGTCAGCAGAGCGGCCATGCCAGAACTGGAAGCATGGAGATCAGGCGTGGGGTCTGAGGGGATCCAGGGCTCCCTAGGTTACCTTCCAGAGGTCCTCACGGTGGTAGCGGACACTGCCAGCACAGCCTGCCTTCCAGGCACGCAGCCGCGCCAGTCCCACCAGCCAGGGGTTCAGTTCGTAGCCCACAGCGGGGCGGAGGCCGCACCTGTGGGCAGCCAGCACCTGTGGGCCCAGAGAGTCAGGACCAAGAGACGCGGAGGCGCGCTCACAGAAAAGGTTATAGCAAAGATGTTCCCAACACACACAGTCCTTACAATCCTGCCGTCCCCAGAGCCCAGGTCCACTGTCTTCCCAGGACGGCCTCGCAGCAACGACAACACGTGCTCCACCTGCCTGGCACTCGCGCCGACATACGGCACCTGGACGCGGAAGACGGGGCTGTGAGGGTGGGGCCCGCCTCCCAGGCCTCCTCTCTGGGCGAGGGCTGTCAGGTCCCACTTGAAGCGAGCTCCACCCCACAGCCCCGCCGGCCCGGCGCAGCAGCACCCTCCGCCTCACACCTGCGCTCAGCGACCCGCCCCAGCCCAGCCCACCCGGCCGGCGCTGGCCCGCCGCACCCCGGCCCCGCACCTGCAGGCGCAGCGGCACGCGGCGGAAGCCGGGCTGCAGCAGCAGCGCCCACACGGCGTAGACGGCCAGGCCCGAGCCCGCCGCCACCTGCAGCAGCTCCAACGGGCCCGGCCGCCGCTCGCGCAGCTCCGTCAGCGCCTCGGCCGGGTCGTCCTGCTCCATGGCTGCGGGGCACTGGCTTAGGGGCGTCCCGCCGCAGGGACCCTCCCCGGCTCAGGCCCAAGATCCTCACGCGCCAGCCCGGGCCAGAGACCGCCCCTCCCCGCCGCCCTCGGCCTGCACCGCGCAGCTCCTTCCAGCTCCGCGCCTGCCCGACCCGGGTCGCCGACGCCGGAAGGGGCGGGGCGATGGCTGCTCCAAGACGCCGGAAGCGGTCGGTCCGTTCGCGTCCCGTTTCCCCCGGGTCCCGGGCCCGTGTCGCGGGTTCCGGGGCGACCCTCAGGGGTTCTGGCCACACAGCACGCCGCGCGTAGCGCGCGTCCCTCAGTCGCGGACTGTTGCTGCAGACTCCAGTGCCGCGCGTCCCAGAGCGGGGGCCGCCCGCGGGAGGCAGTGCCGGGCCCCGGGGACTGGCGGCGGAGGCCCGTGCGGCCTGGGAAGGGCTCGCGCGGCTGAGGCGGCGACCAGCACACCCCGATCGCCCGCCGAGCCCAGGAGCAGTCTCGGGGGGCCCGGGCCCTCCCACGGCTGAAGGCAAAGAGCCCGGGTGCGCGGGAAACGCCGGGTTCTGCAGGGGCGGGGGCGGGGGGTTGGTCTCGGCTGAGGGGCCGGCGAGGGGGTTGACAAGGAGAATTCAGCAGAACGGAGAAGACAGATGGCTGTCTCAGCGCGACGGGAGGGGAGGCGAATACGAGGGGCTGGACCCTCTGGCAACTGGCCCAGCCATGGGGGTGGGAGGAAGAGCCCCAGGAACTGGGGAGACCACCTCCCTTCTCCAGGAAGCATCACACACACAAAGAAAGATGGAGCTCCCAGAAGTGCCCTGGCAGAACTTGGGAACGGGAGAGGGAACTGGCAGGACAGAGCCAGGACCCCCTCCTGAGGCCAGAAGGCCTTGAGTGGTAGAAACTTGTCTGCACACAGGCTCCTCCTCCATCCATGGCCCGTCAGTAGGCCCAGCGGGGACGGACGCTGCTTCAGGCAACGTGGACCTGCCGGATACCACTGTCCGCACCACCCCCCCCTCCCAAGTGCAGACTGCTTCACACTGGGGCCCCGCTGCCACCAGCGTGGAAGACAGGTATCCTTGTGCCCTGCTCCCGAGACCTGAGTACTGAAGAGGAGGAGGGCTGCTCCCACCTCCAACCAAGAATCTCCTGCCTCCCTGGCTCCCACTGCCCCTCCCCAGAAAGGGAGGACGTGCACTGGGCTTACACAGCATCCCATTCTTGCCTCTTTAGTTCCTCAAATTATTCCTGGTGCCTGGCACAGCACCTGACACCTAGAAGAAACTCAATAAAAGCTGGTCAAGTGAATGACAGCGCCTACCCAGACTCCCCCATGAGCACATTCACAAGTCCTTCACTTTCACACCTGCATCTGCCCCTCACCTTTGGGCACCGGTGCACACCTCTGTAAGTACACGCACCCAGCGGTGCCCCAAAGGCATCTGCTCCCATAGCCCCAGCCCACATGCTCACCCACACCTTTCCCTTTGGCCACTTCCTGGAGAGCAGGCATGAAGCTCCTGGCCCAAGCATTTCTGGTGCCTCCCAGAGCACCCTGGGGCTCCTTTGGTCCTGTTGCCACACCCACTCCTGCTCTTTCTGCTCCTCCTGAACTGGTTGCAAAGCTAACACTTAATCTGGAGGAGGATGTGTGCATCAGAGGTGCTTCATCGGAGGCACTTCCTGGGGCAGGTGGGTAGAGGCCAGTGTCCAGCCGAGGGCCCACCCCAAGGCAGCTGCCCTACATTTTTATGACAGATGGTCCCAGAGACAATCCACAGTGACCACTGGGTGTGGCCGTAGGCCTCTCTCCAAAGAAGAGGAGAGCTGGCCAGAGCATCATGCCAAGAGCCGAGGGTAAGGCACCCCTCAGGTCCCGAGGGGAAGCCCTCCTTGGCCAGGGCCTTTGCAGACAGAGAGGAGGAGGGGGCAGGAGAGCACACTCCACTCCTTCTCCTCTGGTCTTTACTGAGATACTCCCTGTTGGTGGGGGAGGGAAACAAGTATACAAGGGTCTGGTCGAGGAGAGAGGTCCATGGGAGATCCAAATGTGGGGTCATCAGCATGTTGGTGGTATTTAAAGGCAGGAGGCTGGCCTCGCTCAGGATGTACTCGGAGGGGAGGTCTGGGGCCTGAGCCCCGAGCAATCTGGGGTCGCCAGTCTGAGTCTGGGGGAGCAAGAGGCTCCACAAGGAGCCTTAAGAACAGCAGAGGTGGGAGGAACCCAGGGGCGCTTGCCCTCCAGGGTGGCTGTACTCCCCCTCACAGTTCTCAGCAGTCCCCGCAGCCACGGCCCGTCTGAGTGAAGAAGTATGTCCCCCCAGCACTGTAGCCTTAGACAGTCTGTCCCATGGGAACTCCAGAGCAGCCACTGGGCGTGGCCACACGAGGCACCTACACCAGCTGAGTCTGGCAGCAGGCGCCCCGAGGAACCTTGCTCCCTTCCTGCCGGCAGGATGGCAGGGCTGCTTCTCCAGTGAGGACTGCAAGGAAAGTTGTTTCTGGGGCTCAGCCCAGGAATCTCCCCAGATATGAGCTATGGGACTGGGTCAGCAGAGCCAGCTCGTTCCAGCTTCCGAAGTCCCCCATGCACAGCCTCCCACCCGCTTCTCTTCCCCCCACCCCCTGCCTGGCACTGGGGCCTTTCAGCCTCAGGGCCTTCAGCATGGTCCAGAGCGTGTGGTCCAAGGCAACGACAATTAGGCCACTGGGGAGAGGTGGTGGAAACGGTCCTTAAGAGACCCCATTGTGTACCCCCCACCCACTGGAAATGGGCAACAAATAGGACCCCTGCAGGAGAAACCCCACAGCTGTGGGGAGAACACATCGGAGGGGCCTGGGGACAGAAGCCCATTCTTCCCCATGGGTGGGGTGGGGCCAGGGTGACCGCTGGGCTTGCGGCACACCACTTGGGGAAGTCGGCAGGTTGCCAAACCGCAGCCCTTTCCCTCAGGGTGGGAAGTGGGGTTGCCTGCCTGCCCACCTGAGACCTTGGGGGTTATGGCCCCTTTTCATTCCCACTCTGGTGGTAGAAGCACCTGGCATTGGGGCAGCAGACCAAGGGTCACATGAGAGGGGGTTCCTGCATGCACCCCCAGCAGCAGCCCCTCGCCCGGGCATGGGCTGTGTGGCCGCGGTCTTGGGCTCTCTGAAGCGGGAGCTGTGTGTCCCGAGGCTGTGGGAGGACAGAATGGAGTGAGGTGGCCGGGGCTGGGGACCATATGCACACTGGCTCATCCATTCAGCGCTCTTATTGGTCATCGCTGTTACCTCAAAAGCAGGTGACGCTGTAATGCCGTCTGCAGGCCACCCCCCACCCTCCCCAGCACCCTGCTCCCAGGCCTGTCAGTCCAGCACCACCTCGCAGGGGTGCAGGTGGTCAGCGTGGGCAGCCGCGTAGGCACGGCTGAATTCCTGGAGGCGGGGAGCACAGCCCAGCCAGGCCTCACCAAAGCGGTTCCAGCCCATGAAGAGGAAGGTGCCAGGGCCGGGGCGCACGCCACAGTGCAGTGGGGTGCGAATGGAGGCCTGCCCCTGGCCCCCAGGGCCCCCCACCCGGAAAACCGGCAGCGTCTGGCGGAGGACACGTGCAGCTGCCACGGTGATGACAGACTCCTGTAGCTCTGCGTTGTGGGCAACTCCGAGGATGGTTCCGTAGATCACTGTGGGGACACGTGTTGGCCAGTGACCTCAGGGGAAGACAGGCCCCTGGCTCCTCCCCACCACCCGCCCCGCAGCGGGGCACTCACCAAAGTCACTGGTGCACACGGCCAGGAGGAGCTCGGCATCACTGCAGGGTCTGCAGGCAGCTGACATGCAGGGCAGGTCAGGAGTGGAGCCCTGAGCCCTCCCCCAGCTGGACACTCCTGTGTCCAGGGCAAGGGCAAGCTCCCAGACCCCCCTCAGGGCCTGATGGCACCTGTGGTCTCAGACAACTTGTGTGCACACTCTGAAGACACCCTGCACTTGTAACACTAAAGGTTTGTGCGTGTGTGATGCACACACAGCCATGGGCCAGCACGCAGGCACAGGGCCCACAGGCCTGGAGCTGCAGGGCCAGGTGCCCGCCCGTCTCCCATGCAGTACCAGCAGGCAGTAACTCCCTGTCTCCCAGAGCTGCTTCCTGGGGCCCAAAGACACCAGCCCAGCCCATGGGGCAGGAGGTTATGATGGGTTCGGGGGTCAGGGGACAGAGCAGACACCCCGCCATCCCCCGTGGGGTCAGGCTCCGACCTCCAGGAGAGCAAAGAGCTGGGCCTGGTGCCCTGCGGGGAGGCGGGGCTGCGTCTCCATGGTGACAGGCTCACAGTGGACTTCTGTTATACTGGGCTAGGGGAGGGGAGGGAGGTCACCGCCGGGCCAGGGAGCCCTGGACAGCTATGGCCGTCATCCCCTCCCCCAGCCCTTCAGGACCGGGTGGCCCTGCCTGGTCTCACCTTCCAGGATTCTGCCCCCCGCCCCTCCCCACCTGCCCTGCCTGTGACAGGCCGCCTCCGTTTCTCCCCCGGTGCGATGGGGAGGACAGTCAGGTCTCCACCCAGACCCGCACTCACCATCCGCTCCAAGGCTGCGGGCCTGCGGGGGCAGCTCCGGACGCCCGTCCTCCCGCAGCTGGAAGCGGAAGGAGGCCAAGCGGCGGCTGAGGTCGGGATGCGGGGTGGCCTGCAGGAAGAGGGCCCGGCGCTCGCGAGGACCCCAGCGCGCGCACCGGGCCCCGGCCGGGCCCTGGCCCTCGGCCAGCAGCAACTCTAGCCCGCCGCCCGTCCGCTCCACGAAGACTTGGGCGCCTGCGAAGGGCCGCGTCGGCCGCAGGCAGACGATGCCGGGCTGCGCGCTGGGCTCAGAGCCGCCCAGGGTGAGGCGCAGCGCCCCGGCCGGGTACAGCCACTCGATCTTGCCGTCCGCACAGGCCAGGGCGAGCTGTCCCACGCTGCCGGGCTCCTGGGTCAGGCCGCTGTGGACGGACAGGAGGCTCTGAGACGGGCGGCCGGCGTCCCCACCCGGTCAGCCCGTTCCCCCTGCACCCCGTCCCCGCAAGCACCAAGAGCCGCGTCCACTTGGTGGAGAACGAAATTGAGGCCCGGGGTTCAGAGTCTGGGAGACGAAGGTGGCAAAGGCAAGGGTTCGGCGCCGGGACGGAGCGCCCGAAAGGGCGGGCGACACATCTCCCAGCCCCCGCCTAAGAGGCTCACACAGCTCCGAGGGGTTGGCCCGTGGGGGCTTCCAGTGGGGCTCGTACCTGCCCCTCCAGCTGCAGCGGTCCTCCGAGTAGCCGGCGCGAGCGGCCGCGGCCAAGAGGCAGAAGCAAAGTGCGCAGAGCAGCGCAGGGGTCGGCATGGCGCGGGGGACGCGCGGGGGCGCGGCGGGAGCAGCCGGGGCCTTGGCCCCGGCCCCCGCACAGCCCAGACCGCCCGCGCCGCCGGCCACGCACCGGGTCGGAGCCGGGAGCGGCTTAGGCAGTGGGCGGGCCGGACAGCCAATCGCGCCGCGGGCCCCGAACTTTCCACCAATTGCAGCGGCGCTCTCGGGGTGGGCGGTTCGCCAGGGGCCCGGGAGGCGCCGGGGAGGGGGCTCCGCGGACTGGGAGTTCTGCGTCACCTCCTCAAGGTCCCCCTACTCCCCGCCCGCCTTCAGCCTCGCCCTGCACGCCGTCCTGCTCGGCCCCTGTCCTCCAGGCCTTCGGCGGCAGTGGTGCCCACTGGAACATCTGGGGTAGGGGGGCTTCATCTGGGGGGCTCTCTCTAAGAGTGGTACCTGGGCCTGCGTCCCCCATCTCTCCCCAGCCTGGCCCTGGTGACTCCCCACATGCCAGGTGGGTAACCCCAGGATGCGGGCTCAGGCTCGGTGAAGCAGCAGGAGCAAGAACAGCCCTAGCCCCCGGAGTCAGGCCCTGGTAGGTCGGGCCAAGCTAGAGCCGGGCCCACTCTTTTACAGGAAACTCGCAGCCAGTGTCACTGTGGAGGCCAGGGCAGGAGGAGAGGCGGCGTGGTGATCAGCTGGGGATTGCAGAGACGGCCAGACAAAAGGGAGGGGCAGACAACCACGCCTGACGGTGTGGACCCAGCAGACAGGCCCCAAAGAGCCTGGTGAAAAGCCGGGGTCGGATTACAGAGGCCTTAGGCCCAAACCCAGGACTGCAGCCTCAGTACTGGACCGCTTGGGGTCCCTGAGAGCTTTGGCTGACAAAGACCCTCTGCCGTCTCTGGGTGTAAGGTCCCCCCGGCCCAGCCTCCTGCTGCCCTGGGCCAGAAGTCCACCCTGACAGATGAGGCAGACGGCGCCAATGGGAAGGCGGCATTGGAGCTGCTGCCAGACCGAGCAGACCACCGCCTCCTCTCAGGCCCCACAGCCCTTCCAGGTCAATGAAAAGCCAGGCACACACAGGGCTCAAGGGCTCAGTTGCCCCTGGCTCTAGGCAAGGCGGGTGGGAAAGTGAAAGTGTTAGTCGCTCATGTCCGACTCTTTGTGACCCCATGGACTGTAGCCCACAAGGCTCCTCTGTCCATGGGATTCTCCAGGCAAGAATACTGGAATGGATTGCCACACCCTCCTCCAGGGAAGCTTCTCGACCCAGGGATGGAACCCAAGTCTCTTATGTCTCCTGAACTGGCAGGTGGTGGGTTCTTTACCACTAGCACCACCTGGGAAGCCTCTCAGTCACAAAATATGAGTCTACTCACATGAAGTACCTAAAACAGTCAAATTCATAGTGGAAAAGTAGAATGGAGGTTGCTTGGGGCAAGGCAATGGGGGATTGGTGCTTAATGGGGACAGGGTGTTCATCTGGGAGGAACAGAGTGTTCTGGGGGTGATGGTGGTGACAGCGGTTTGACACACACACTCGACACCCCAGTGCACTTGGAAATGGTGAAGATGCTAAGCTTTATATGTATTTTACCCAACTACGAATTTAGAAAAGGGCGCACAGGGCAAAAAAGATTTTCATGACCCAGATAACCATGATGGTGTGATCACTGACCTAGAGCCAGACATCCTGGAATGTGAAGTCAAGTGGGCATTAAGAAGCATCACTACGAACAAAGCTAGTGGAAGTGATGGAATTCCAGTTGAGCTATTTCAAATCCTAAAAGATGATGCTGTGAAAGTGCTGCAGTCAATATCCCAGCAAGTTTGGAAGACTCAGCAGTGGCCACAGGACTGGAAAAGGTCAGTTTTCATTCCAGTCCCAAAGAAGGGCAATGCCAAAGAATGCTCAAACTACCACACAACTGCACTCATCTCACACACTAGTAAAGTAATGCTCAAAATTCTCCAAGCCAGGCTTCAGCAATACGTAACTATGAACTTCCAGATGTTCAGACTGGATTTAGAAAAGGCAGAAGAACCAGAGATCAAATTGCCAGCATTCATTGACTATGTCAAAGCCTTTGACTGTGTGGATCACAACAAACTGGAAAATTCTTAAAGAGATGGGAACACCAGACAATCTTACTTGCCTCCTGAGAAATCTGTATGCAGGTCAAGAAACAACAGAACTGGACATGGAACAACAGACTGGTTCCAAATTGGGAAAGGAGCATGTCAAGGCTGTATATTGTCACCCTGCTTATTTAACTTATATGCAGAGTACATCATGGGAAATGCCAGGCTGGATGAAGCACAAGGTGGAATCAAGATTGCTGGGAGAAATATCAATAACCTCAGATACACAGATGATACCACCCTTATGGCAGAAACTGAAGAAGAAATAAAGAGTCTCTCGGTGAAAGTGAAAGAGGAGAGTGAAAAAGTTGGCTTAAAGCTCAACATTCAAAAAACTAAGATCATGGCATCCGGTCCCATCACTTCATGGCAAATAGATGGGGAAACAATGGAAACAGTGACAGACTTTATTTTATTTTCTTGGGCTTCAAAATCACTGTAGATGGTGACTGCAGCCATGAAATTAAATGACGCTTGCTCCTTGGAAAAAAAGCTCCTTGGAATTAAAAAGCGGACATATTACTTTGCCATCAAAGGTCCGTCTAGTCAAGGCTATGGTTTTTCCAGTAGTCATGCATGGATGTGAGAGTTGGACTATAAAGAAAGCTGAGCGCAGAAGAATTGATGCTTTTGAACTGTAGTGTTGAAGACTCTTGAGAGTCCCTTGGACTACAAGCGGATCCAACCAGTCCATCCTAAAGGAGATCAGTCCTGAATATTCACTGGAAGGGCTGATGCTGAAGCTGAAACTCCAATACTTTGGCCATCTGATGCGAAAAGCTGACTCCTTGGAAAAGACCCTGATGTTGGGAAAGATTGAGGGCAGGAGGAGAAGGGGACGACAGAGGATGAGATGGTTGGATGGCATCACCAAGTCGATGGACATGAGTTTGAATAAACTCTGGGAGTTGGTGATGGACAGGGAAGCCTGGTGTGCTGCAGTCCATGGGGTCGCAGAGAGTCGGACAGGACTGAGCGACTGAACTGAGCTGAGCAGAGGGTGTGGCACTGAGCACATAGAAGGCAAAGAAGTCTCCAGTGGGAGGAAGGGAGCAGGAATCCCGGTCGGTTGCCTTTGCTGAGACCTAGGTCCAGTTCTGGAGGGACTCCCAGGGCCCTGGACCGCCCTTGCCCAGGCTGGCGAAGCTGACAGCGGGCTTCAGGCGCCCTCCGGTGTCAGTGTGGGGAGTTGCTTCAGACCCTCCTTCCGCCGGCTGGGGGCCCTGGCTCCCCACCCTCCCCGTCGGCCCCCTCCCACCCCCTGAGAATGGGACAGTGTCCCTGGGTTCCTGGGAGGGGTTCCTAAAGAGTGAGCTGGTCTGGCAAGGCCCGGCCCTGAGGTGGCCCCCAGTAGCAGGCTTCCCCTTCCTTCTGCCTAGCTGGGTCTCCAAGGGCTGGGTGGTGGCGCTGTCACCTGTGCAAGAAGGCCCCGCAGGCTGCCTTTGCTCACAGCTCCTGGCCCTGCAGCCTGTGAGGGGTGCTTCTCTGAAGCGCCCAGTGTGGTTAGCCATCAGAGGTCTGCTGCCCACATCAAGAAGCCCAGAAGGCTGTGGGTGCAGAAGAAGACGTGCTCGGTAAATACCCAGAGAGTGAGTGTGTGGACGGACGAATGACACCCCAAATCTCAGGTAACTCCCCCAACGCTGTGTTCCATTGGAGGCTTTTGCATGTCCCCCTAGCTCCAGACCCTGCAGTGCCCTGACCCTCCAAAATGGGCCTTTCTCCACTTCCCACTCAAAGCCCAGGTCCTGGCTGGGGACGAGCAGATGGTGGAACCAGGAGCAGTCTCAGGTGGGCCATGCCCTCTGGCAAGGGGCAGCCACGCAGGGTGCAGGGCACAGGTGAGGAGCACACAAGATCGGGGTGGGGCTGGGCCGCCCAGGGCCTATGGGAGCCACACCAAGCCTACGCAGAGTCAGTGGGCGTGGACGGATAGGAACAATGCCCCAGGTCTGGTTGGCGCCCAGGGCAAACCAGGAACAGGAAGCTGGCCAGTGGGAGGCAGGAACTGGCTTCAAGGGGTCGGCTAGCCAAGCTCCTGAGGAAGTGGTGGGAAATCCCAGAGGGGTCAAGTTCCCCCAGCTGCCGAGACGTCTCATTTGGGCTCCCATTTCAGCAAAATTGAGAGGGAGAGACGTGGGCTGAGCAGAGGCCAGCTGAGCCTGTGGGCACCCAGACCCCCGCAGCCAGGACCCCCTGAAGGTGTGCTCCAGCTGACCTGGGGCAGGGCGCCGTCACCCTTGGAGGGGCTGGGGGCTGGAGACACCAAGATGGTTCCCACAACCGAGAGCCACGTGGTGCCAGGAAGCTGCCACCCAGTGGCACACTCCAGGGGTGCCCACCATCAACACTGGCCTGGAAGGCTCCTGGCCAGCCTGACCTAGGGAGACCCAGGGTGCTGGAGGGACCAGCCCTCCCAGAGACCCCATCAGGGAGACAGTCACATCTATCAGCTCTCGCGGGAAGCCTGAACAACCTCTGGTTCCCCTTCACCTGCACAGCGCCCCACCCCATTCCCAGGTGGACTCTGGCCTGGCCCACCTATGAGCCTGTACCTTAGGAAACATGGCAATTTTCCTCCCTTGACGAGAAGTCCACTGACTCCCTCCCACCGCCCCACATACACCTTGCATCTTCTCCAGGAGCCAAAAATGCAGCTGCAGATTGATTTGCAGCTGAGCTAAAAATAACCGCCAGGCTCCAGCCAGGGCCCGGGAAAATATCCCATTGCTAGGAGACAACGTTACTGGGAAACCACCATTGCTAGGCAACAGGGTTGCTTGGTGACAGCTGGGCCCTGAGTCATACTCAGCCCTGGCCACTCCACCCCCCGCACCCCCTCCCCTGCCTTGGTGAGTCGGGCCTGGGTCCCAGGAGGAGGGAAGGCAGGGAGCAAAAGCTGGAGGCAGCAGAGGCCTGCACCCACCGCCCGCCGCCTCCCACAGCTGCCAGGGCCGCCCCACGCTGCGAGGTTCTCACTTCCCTGGGCTCCCATTGGGCTTCAGAGTGCTGAGGACCGCCAAACACACCTGTGGCCTCCCCACGCCACGTGGTCCCCCCCGCAGGCCCTCTCAGGGGGGCCCCTGCCTCTGGGTGGGGATCAGGGGCAGTGGGGGCACAGTGTCCATCTTCCCTGCGGGTCCAGGGCAGCCTGACCTCTGGGGAGCATGGGGCTGTCCTGACCTGCACTACATGAGGATCTCCAGGGCGACCCCTTGGGCCCCAGACTCACTTTCCAAGAGGGGACCTGCTTGTCTGAGGCCCCACCCCGGGAGGGCGGACCTGAGCCCAGGTTTGTGATCCCTGAGCACACACCTCACCCCAAGGAAAGGCCGTTCCTTCCCCATGAGGAGGTCGGGCCTGCAGAGCTGTGAGGTAAGCAGCTCCGCTCCCCGATGTGACTGCGGCTCCCTCTCAGGGCACAGTGCCTTTCGTCCCCACCCCCTCATGCTCCAGAACTGGAGACCCCCAGCTGCCTGGGCTAGGGAGACTCCTCTGTGCCCAGGCAACCAGATGAGGGGAGCTCCAGGTAAGGGGTGCCCCAAGTGAGTGCAGGGGTGTTTTAGGTGATGTGGTGATCAGGTGAGGGGTGTCCCAGGTGAGGGGAGCTCCAGGGGAGGGGTGCCCCAGGGGAGGGGTGCTCCAGGTGAGAGGCACTCTGGGTGAGGGAAGCTCCAGGGGAGGGGAGCCCTAGGTGATGGGAGCTCCAGGGGAGGGGAGCTCCAGGTGATGGGAGCTCTAGGGGAGGGGAGCTCCAGGGGAGGGGTGCTGCAAGTGAGGGGAGCCCCAGGTGAGGGATGCTCCAGGTGAGAGGCACTCTGGGTGAGGGAAGCTCCAGGGGAGGGGAGCCCCAGGTGAGGGGAGCTCCCGGGAGGGGAACCCCAGGTGAGGGGTGCTCCAGGTGAGGGGAGCCCCAAGTGAGGGGAGCTCCAGGGGAGGGGAGCCCCAAGTGAGGGGAGCTCCAGGTGAGGGGAGCCCCAGGTGAGGGGAGCTCCAGGGGAGGGGAGCTCCAAGGGGAGGGGAGCTCCAAGGGGAGGGGAGCCCCAGGTGAGGGGAGCCCCAAGTGAGGGGAGCTCCAGGGGAGGGGTGCTCCAAGTGAGGGGAGCCCCAGGTGAGGGGAGTCCCAGGTGTTGGCACAGCCTGCTTTTTGCCTGGGCCCTGGCACCTGCTGAGGGGCAAGAGCCCCGCAAAGTGCAAAGTGAAGCCCTGCCTCCCAGTCAGGGCAGTGTGCACACCCCACTGCCCTCTGCCCACCGGGGCTGAGCCTACGTGGAGGTGACAGGCCGGGTCAGACAGCACTCCCCAGTCACCTCAGGTCTCACGCACCCCCACCCACCCCGCCAGGCCTCCTCCTTTGGTCAGGGTCAGCAGGACGGGGGCACAAGTCCCCACCACACACAGAGGTGTCCTCACCCCGCCAGCACCCACACAGCTGCCTGAGCGGCACCTCCCAGGCCAGCGCGGAGGGCCAGCCTGCCCCCTTCCGCTGCCGCACCTCACACCAGTCCCCCTGGGTCTGCTTCCTATCAAAATGTTGCTGACAACAGCCGGTTTCATTTTCTATTAAGGCTCTCAGGGGGCTGCCTCTCCGCCCTGAGGCTCTTTCCCTGGTGCAAAGACCCGGCTTTGCTCTCCCCACGCCTGGTCCCTCTGCTGTCTCCCAGGAGGTCCCGAGGTGGGCAGTATGAGCCTCGGTCCTCCACCCTGAGCCTGCTGGGAGGCCTGGCATCCCCAGGGGCCCAGACAGAGCCTTCCGCATCCTCCCGCCCCGCCCCGCCCCGTCCCACCCTCTCTCCAGGCCTATTCCAGAGGGAACGTGCCTCAGGACCTTTGCACACCCCTTCCTGAACAACTTCCTTTGCCCTCTCTCCCTTGGGGGACTCAGTTTAGTGTCCTGTCCGCAGGAGCCCCACCACCACCACCACCCTCGGAGGCCTCCATCACGTGTCCCTCTTGAACCTCCATCGCGCTCGTCTCTCTCCAAAATGATCTACTGGTCACTTGTTTCTCTGCTCTGCGGGTGCGCAACTGTGTCCCCCGCTGAGGGAGGTTCCGGGGCCTGGTACCCACAGGTGCGCGGAGGATGTGATGGCCGGGCGGTGAAGGGTGCCCGGCCGTCCGCTCCGCAGGAGGGGCCGGAAGGGGGAGGGTCGGACCGCTGGCGCCCAAGGGCTCGATCCTCTGGGCCCCGCTGGATTCGGGGTCCCCGCCACTCCTCCGAGGCAGGGCTCGCTCTAGCCTGGCTCTCCGTTCGCGGGCCTGGACCTTCCTTCGCCTCCCTCCTGCCCTCGCCGGCCCTCCTCTCCGCTCCCCGCCCCGCGCGCGCCGGGTTTGTTATTGTGCGGGCGCCCGTGGCAAGGGGGAGCGGGGGCGCGTGCCGGGCCGGCGCGTGGCCGTGGGCGCCGCGGCGGGAGCGCGCTGTGCGCGCGGGAGGGCGCGGCGGGGCGGGGCGGGGCTCGGCATCCTCGGCACCCCCGCCCGGGCTCGCCAGCCCGGATTGGCTACCGGCTCCGGGAGCGCGCGAGGGAGCGGCGCGTAAGGCCGGGCTGGGGGCGCGCGCGGCGCCGCCGGCGGCCGCGGAGGAGCGCGGGGAGGAGGGCGGAGGAGGAGCGCCGGGAGGAGGGCGAGGGGAGGGAGGAGGCGCCCGCCCGACTCCCTGCAAAGCGGCCTTATTTATCTGGGCACAGCCATAGCCTCCCCGGTGGGAGGCTCGGGGCGGCCGATCCTCTCCCACCGGGGAGCTCCTCTCGGGGGTGGGCAGCGGAGGGGCCCGGCCAGGCCGGACGCGGGGCGCGGGGCGCGGCCGGGCCCTGCCTGCCAGGCCAGCACCTCGGTCGCCTCCCTGCCTCGCCGGTGCCCATGCCGGGCTCCCCATGACGGGAGGACGCCCGGTGGACAGCGTGGCATGAGCCAGGAGCCCGGGCCGAGGTAAGGTGTGTGTGCCGGGCTAGGCTACAAGGCGGGGAGGGGGCAGGCCACAACACTGGGGAGGGGGCAGGCCACAGCACCGCGGAGGCCACAATGAGCAGGAGGCTGGGAAGGGTCTTGGGACAGCGCCGCCGCTGCCCCCCCGAGGGCTTACGTAACCGCAGCCCCTTCCCTGGCGGCTGCAGCTGGGCCTCCAGCCTGCCAGACCTTCCCCCAGCCCTCCACCCCAGTGGCTGCCTGGTTGAGGCCCGATCCCCATGGCAACTGGACCAAGGCTGTGGGTCGGTGCCACCGTGCTGTTCCCCCGTGGACTCCGAATTACAGGCCCCCAGCTGGGCTGCCTGGGCGAGCTCCTGGACCCCCCACAGCACTCAGGACTCCTCACCCCAGCACCATGAGCCCCTACGCCTGGAGACAGGTGTTAGATACAGTTACACTCCAGGAGGAGCTTGTGAACGCGAGGCCCAGTCGCTGACCTGCCCCTGGACACCTGAGCCCGGCCCTGCATGGAGCTTCCACAGTGGGAGGTCGAGGGGAAGGGAGGGCGCTGGCCACGTGTGCTCTGGAGGAGGGGCCGGGCGCTGGCCAAGGCTGGAGGGCCCCAGAAGCAGAGCTGGGCACCCTGAGACTTGCTGGGGGAGGGTCTGTCCTTCTGGGGGTTTGAGTGGGTCGAGGAGTCCCCCACCCATGACCCAAGAAGGAGAGAAGGCCTGGCTGTTGGAACCTCCAGGAGCCTGCAGCCTGGCGGCCGCTCCTCCACCCCTCCCAGCCTCTGCACGGGAGGCTTTCCCTCCATGGACAAGGCCCATGGACCAGGGTCAACCCAGGCCCCCCTGGCGCCAGGCAGAGCCTGGGCCCCTTTCTTCCCACAGATGCCTTCGAAGGATGCTGGACGGCAGTCTTGGGGCAGGAGGCCTGGGCGGGTTGGGAGCCTGAGAGGTTTGGGGTCCCCCAGGGCAACCCACTGGCTCCACAGGAGGTGGCCCTGGGGCTGGCCGAGGCTATCTGGGGAGGAGGGGGATTCAAGGCCCAGTCCCAAACACAGGCAGAGTGGGGAGGCTGTGCAGGCCCCAGGGCACCCCAGGACTCACCTAGCCGGATGCCTGCTGCCTCTGTGGCCTGGCTCCCCCTCACCTGGGGCCCGGGGGGCCTCTGCCTCCCCTTGCTGTGGGCCAGGCCTACGGGCATCTCTGACGCTCCGGGGGTTCATGGGGCCGATGCCACCCTCCAGCTCACACCCACTTTTGGGGCACTCGCACAAGTCCTGTCGCCCACTAGTAAGAAGGGAACAAGTAGCTGGAGGTTGGAGCACCTGGACACTCAGGCCAGCTGGGCCCAGCCTCAAGAAGGGCTGCACTGCGGGGACCAGGGAGACATCTCGCCTGGAGGCTGGGGAAGGGGTTCCTGGGCTGGCGCTGTGAGCTGTCTGCAGCCCCCATCTCATCACACGTGGGAGCTGCTGCTGTGTCTGAGGGCTGGCTGGAGGGATGAGCGGAGGTGGCAGCGAAGCGGGTGGCCCGGAACCTCCCCTCCCAGTGGCCCGGGGGAGCCTCAGTCAGACCCACTGCAGAGGGTAGGCTTGGCCTCCCCTGGGCAGTGTTTGAGGCACTGGATGCACCAGGCCCTGGAGGGCATGGACCCTTCAGAGCAGAGAGGCCTGGAGCCTGGCATATACTCCCAGAGGCACCCGGTCCCACGTGGCTGAGCTGCCCTGAGCTTGGCCACAGGACATGCTCTGCTGGAGCGCCAACTCGGCTCTCTCTTGAGGCCCACGTGCTGCCTTTCCAGAGCCCTGGGCGCCCGGGTGGGGCAGCCCTCACCCCCAAGCATCTCTGAGCTGGGGGCGGGAGGGGAGCGCTGCTGCTAGGACGTGTGCAACGTGGTAGGGATGTACATGTGCCTGAGTCACAGAGCTTGTCACGGAATTTGTCAGCCCGCGCCGTGTCCCCAACCCCAAGCTACCCTGGTCGTCACCCCAGTCCCTGGGCCACCGCTGCAGGTTGACTTGATGTGAGCTACCCATGCCCTGTCTAGCTCGATGGCCCTCAGCCGGCAGGGGGAACTGGTCAGTGCAGGTTCTGTTGTATTAGACGGGCTATCAGGGGTGAGTGAACCTCTGAGCTGAGGACCATGATGGGTGGGTATGAGCAGTCCCAAAGATGAGTGTCTCAGTGGTCGACACGCAGCTTGCAGCTTCTGGAAGGAGAGCAGGGGCGTGACAGGGAGCACACTGGGAGAGACTCCCGGCCCAGGGCTCCAGGCTGGGAGAGCATAGGGACTGAAGCAGAACAGAGCAGAGAAAGGAGGCAGCAGCAGCGAGCGGGGTGGGGGTGGGGGTGGGGGCGCAGGGTTGCACTCTGGACAGCCATGCCTGGCCTGAGTCTTAGGAGTAGGACAGCTGGAGGACTTGGGGTCAAATCCTAGCTTTGTGCAACTTCTGAAAATGCACTCTGAACCTTGCTATCCTGGCTTGTGTGTGATGGGCTGAGATCAGCAGTGCAGTGGGAGGACGTGGCGCTCGGAAGCTTCCCTCCCTTCTAATGCTTCCTGTCCCCTTCCCCCTGGTCCGGCCAGACCATGGGGAACAGGCAGCCAGCACCCTCAACCCTGCAGCCCTCAAGGGGGGGACTTGGCCAAAAAGGAGACACAAGCCGTCCCCTTCCCGAAGGTCTGAGTAAAGGTACAGCCCGCCCCAAGCCCCAGGGTTTTGGGAGCCTTCTCAGAGACCCTGGCATCACTCTTTCCCTCCCTCATGGACACCGGCCTCTGTCACAACCTGGACTGAAGAGCTGAGCCACAGTTGAGCCCTTCCGTCAACTGCCCTCCATCCCACCTCCGGGGAAGCTGACCCCTTTCTACGTGACCCTGATCATTGGGCCGGCATTCTTCATTCACTCAGCCACCCAGCCAGCATGCTGTCTGTCCTCAGGAGAGACAGACAGGTAGACAGTGATGACAGTCCATGTCATGGCGGACATCTGGAGATGCTTTCAGGCCAGGGGTCCCACGGGGAGAGGCAGGGCAGTGCTCACACCAAAGGATAGAACAGGAGGAGCTTGCGGGGTTAAGGATCCTGGAGGCTTCCTGAGCAAGCAGGGGACCAGCATGTGCCTGGGCAGAGGGGGAGAAGAGTACAGGACAGCAGGTCTCACTGAACTGTAGGGTCAGTCTGGAAAGGGGTTGGAAGTGAGGCTCTTAGGTGGACTTGCTGGGTCTCAGCGCCCAGTGACTTCATCTATAGAAGAGGCAGCTTCTCAGGAAACCCCAGCATGGCCATCTCCAGACCTGGAAGCCACCAAGGTCTGGAGTCCTTGCAGGACTCACAGTGCTCCCCAGGTGCCCTCTGGCCCCCACGGTTCCCGTGAGTCTTCTGGGGAAGCAGAGGCCTGGTTTGCTCTCCTTGATTCACCTCTGGCTCAGGCTGGTGAAGACAAGAAGCTAAACTAGTGACTACCTTACTCCTCCTGTGGTGAACCAGGAGCCTGGAGCCCCTGCAGCCATCATAGGAGAAGCCCTCCCCCAGAATCCCACTCCTCATGGAGACACAGCACACCAGGGGCTGAGGCTGAGAATAGTGCAAGCCTGACTGTCTTATTTTAAAAGACTCTTTCCCTGCGCCTTAGCTGCTGGTGCTGCTCCCTAAAGGGGAGTAGTCCCCAGGGGATTGGCTGCCCCGCCCCGTCCTGACAGGAAGTCCTGACAGGAAGACCAGGCGGGTCCTCCTGGACACACTAGGTGCAGTGGGGGCAGGTGCCAAGAAGGCAGAGATTGCAACCTGTCTTCTGGGTCAGAGGGTCAGAACCAGGCTGAGGGGCCCTTGTCCCAGCCCCCCAGGGGCCTCTTGCCTCACCGGCAGGAAGACCCATTTCTGATTTGAGCATTGTCCCAAAGCCCTGACCCCTGAGCTAAGGTGTGGCTGTTTCCAGTTTCGAACTGAAGATCTAGGGCTCAGACTAAGTCAACGAGGCTGGAGGGTGAGGAGCAGCTGGAGCGCAAGACCATGGACACGGTCGGGGAGCAGCAGGCCTGCTCTGTGGGAAGGAGGCTCAAACCCAGAACGTAGCGGGTGGGGAGGCTAACCGACAGGTGGACCAGGGGCTGTGGAAAGAGGGGCGGCCAGGTCTCGGACACTCCCTGCAAGCTGCTGTAAGCTCTTTTCCGTGGATGGGCTCCACCCAGAGGTCTGGGGGGTGGGGATGGGATTGTGGGTGTATGCAAATGTGAGCTGCTGTGGGGGACGGAAGGGAGCCCCGCGGATGCCCGGGGCATACACGTGATCCCCCCGACTCAGGCTCCACGTGCGCACCCATGGCTGGGAGAATTTTCAACCTAAATCGGCACTGCTCTTGAGTTATTTCTCCCTTGGTGCCGCCTCCGCCGCCTCCTCCTCCGGATCTTAGCTGGGCGGGCGTCTTCTCCCCCCTCCCCCCGCAAGCCTTCCGGGCCCCTCCCAGCCGAGCTGAGTTTGCCGGGCCGTACCCTCCCCGCCGCGCGCTGCCGCTGTCCGTGGTGGCGCGGCCCGGCCCGGCCCCGGAGCCCGCACGAGGCGGCTGCGGGGGCGCTGTCCATGGTGCTGCCGCCGCCGGGCGCGCCCTGCTCTGGGACACAGAAGGTATTCAGACAGGGGCTGCCCCTCTAACCAGCATAGCTCGCACGAGGGAATTGCCAGGATGCTCTCCCCTCTGGCCCCAGGATGGGGGGGGGGGGGCACTTGTAGGCTTCATACTGTCCCTTCATGCGGCGCTGTTGTCCCAGGATGGCCCCTCCTATGTACTGGCATTAAGGGGTCTGGCTACCCCTGCCACTGTGGGCAACTGTAACTCCTGGGAGCCTCAGGTTCCTGGTCTGAAAACGGAGCTCACAGCAGTGCTTTCCCCTGTGCCCCCCAGCCGGGCAGTTGTGAGGCTGACATACACTATTACCCCAGTGGGCACTCGGCACGTGCTGTTAGGGATGTCGTGTATCAGCCCAGGTGAGGAATGCAACTACCTGGTCATGGCCTGCAGTGAACGGGCAGCCAAGGTGTGGGGGTCTCCTCTTCGGGCGTGGACTGGCAGCCTGAAGGTTCATGACTATCAGGGCATGAAGGCCTTTGGACTCAAAGCTGAGCTTGCAGCCACGAGGGCCACGTGTCCCAGTTAGACCCTTGGGCCCAGCCCAGGATGCATCCTCCCCAGATGTGGAATGCCGGCAAGTGTTGTCCTGTTCAGGGCTTGGGAACCAGTGGAGGTGTGATGCTGGGAAGGGCAGGGCAGGGAAGGACCACTGGCTCCCCTCCCCCTCGGGCCAGCAAGCTCACTCTGAGCCATGCCCTTGGTCCTCTCCTCATGCTGTTCCATGGGGCATATCGTCACCCCCAGGCTTTGAAGTGAGGAAAGTGAGGCTTGGAGCAGGGAAATGGCTCCCCAAGGCCACACAGCGATTTGGGATGAGCCACTGGGTACCCACCTCCAAGCTGAGTGTCAGAGGTGGGGACGGGCAGGAAATCTGGAATGAGAGGCAGATGGTAGCCCTGTGAGGGACCCACTGCCTCTTCTCTCTGGGGTCATCTGCATCCAGTGCCCTCTGCCACCCATTCACAGCCTTGGAGGCCTGAGCAGGGGAATGGGGGATGGTCTCAGTCCCACCCTGTGGGAAGATCCCTACACATAGCCTTTTTCAGCCAGTTCTGTGTCTGTGTCTTGGCTCCACCACTTACTGTGACCTCAGGCAAGCAATTCATGCTGCCTCAAGCTATGGTTTCCTCTTCTGTACAATGGGTACAATCATCAAAGCATTGTCCTCCATTGGTTGAGTGGGAGATTAAGGAAACGATATGTGTGCAGGGCTCATTGTGCTGGCATCACCATGAGCACCCTGGGAAGACACTTGCCCTTTCTCTGGGTATGTTCTGAGCCACAGAACCTCCTGCAGCCACAGAGATTCTCAGTGCATGCGCCTCAAATGGAGCACTTAAACCACTCCAGAGAGCTACACAGGTGTGACATAGAGGAGTGGCCAGAGAATGCCCCAAACCCTCAGTTCCCCAGCCTTGCCTGGCAGAGAGAGGCCTGGCAGGTGCCGATGGTGGGCAGCAGAGGTGAAGGGGACGGTCACCAGCGAGTGTTCCTCCACCTCTGTTCTGTCCATAGAACCTGGGGGTCAAAAAGCTCTGTGGTGGGTGGAGGTTGAGCTCAGTGCATACAGTAGGTGCTCAGGAGTGTTGTAGTCGTGACCAGCCCTGCCTTCCTGCACCTGCTCAGTCAGGGAGTCAGGGCTTACACTCAGACCCTTTCTGTTGGGCGTTTCTGGGAATGGCCTGGGAGGGGATGCCGGGGCGGTGGGGGGGGGGGGTAGGGCGGAGCCTAGTCCTCCCGCGCAGGACTCACTGCCGTCTCCTGGACCCTGTCTGCAGCCCGAGCGAGGAAGATGTCGAGCCCGGGTGTCAACGGCGACCCCAAGCCTCCATGCTTGCCTCGCAATGGCCTGGTGAAACTGCCGGGCCAGCCCAATGGCCTGGGTGCAGCCAGCATCACCAAGGGCACGCCAGCTGCCAAGAACCGCCCTTGCCAGCCACCCCCGCCCACCCTCCCACCACCCAGCCTGGCTGCCCCGCCGCCCCGGGCTGCTCTGGCTGGGGGCCTGTGCCCCCAGGCAGGGCTCCCCCTTGGTGGACCAGCCTTAGCCCCAGTGTCTGGGCCCCCAGCAGAGCGACCGCCCCTGGCCACAGATGAGAAGATCCTCAATGGCCTCTTCTGGTACTTCTCGGCCTGCGAGAAGTGTGTGCTGGCGCAGGTGTGCAAGGCCTGGAGGCGTGTGCTCTACCAGCCCAAGTTCTGGGCGGGCCTCACGCCTGTGCTGCACGCCAAGGAGCTCTACACAGTGCTGCCTGGAGGGGAGAAGGAGTTCGTGAACCTGCAGGGCTTCGCAGCACGTGGCTTTGAGGGTTTCTGCCTGGTGGGCGTCTCTGACTTGGACATCTGTGAGTTCATCGACAACTACGCGCTCTCCAAGAAGGGTGTCAAGGCCATGAGCCTCAAGCGCTCCACCATCACTGACGCCGGCCTGGAGGTGCGCACTGCCATGGGCCCAGAGGAGCAAGGGCTGGGGGCTGGGCCAGGCAGTAGCCACTCAGCACATGTGTGTTGTGGGGGGTGGGGCGGTGAGGAAGAAGCTTTCACACACAAGCAGCAAAGTGGCTGAGGGTGGGGCTGGTGCCCTGAGGAGTGTGGCTGTGGGGTGGGGGGAACAGGGCTGGCTACTTAGTTTCGGGGATCTAGTTCAAAATGAAAATTTGGGTCCTTTGCTCAAAGATAACTAAGGATTTCAAGACAGTAACAGCAAAGCAGGGGCTTCCCAGGTGGCGCTAGTGCTAAAGAACCCACCTGCCAATGGAGGAGACAGCTTCAGTCCCTGGGTTGGGAAGATCCCCTGGAGGAGGATATGGCAACCCATTCTAGTATTCCTGCCTGGAGAATCCCATGGACAGAGGTTGCAGAGTTGGACACAACTCAACTGACTTAGCACTCATGCATGCAACAGCAAAGCAGACAAATGTGAGACCCTGCATGCCGAGGATGCTGGAGGAGGTGGGAGAAGCAGGGGCAAAGGTCAGAGGAGCAGCTGTGGAGGTGACCCCTTCCCCAGGAAGGGGACTCTAATCATCACATCATTAACACCAAGGGCTCTGAGCACCTGCTCGGGCCTGGCCCCGGACTCCCAGATCCCCTGTGCCCTGCCTCCTCCCTTAGAATGTTGTTTACATGTAATGAACACACTGTAAAGTGCACTTGGCAGAGTCCAGCTTGATGGATGTTGACACCGTCTGCACCCTCAAGAACACAGCTTCCTGCCCCTCAGCGGGCTCCTTCCACCCTGTCTGCTATCAGCCACCATGCCCATGGGGAGGCTCATGCTTGGGAAACCACGGTAGGCTTGAGCCCCATGGAGGCCTCCTGACCCCCCCCCCCCCGACCCTGCACCTGTCCACAGGTGATGCTGGAGCAGATGCAGGGCGTGGTGCGCCTGGAGCTGTCAGGTTGCAACGACTTCACCGAGGCTGGGCTGTGGTCCAGCCTGAGCGCGCGGATCACCTCGCTGAGCGTGAGCGACTGCATCAACGTGGCCGACGACGCGATCGCGGCCATCTCACAGCTGCTGCCAAACCTAGCCGAGCTGAGCTTGCAGGCCTACCACGTGACGGACACAGCCCTGGCCTACTTCACAGCGCGCCAGGGCCACAGCACGCACACACTGCGCCTGCTCTCCTGCTGGGAGATCACCAACCACGGCGTGGTCAACGTGGTGCATAGCCTGCCCAACCTCACCGCGCTCAGCCTCTCTGGCTGCTCCAAGGTCACGGACGACGGCGTGGAGCTTGTGGCCGAGAACCTGCGGAAGCTCCGCAGCCTCGACCTCTCCTGGTGCCCGCGCATCACTGACATGGCGCTCGAGTATGTGGCCTGCGACCTGCATCGCCTGGAGGAGCTCGTGCTGGACAGGTGTGCACGGCCCCACCCCTAGGCCACGGAGGGCAGGGCCAGGCAAGGCTGCTGGACCTCTAAGAAGGGAGCCTAGTGGACAAACCTGTAGTTAGAGGGGGGCTGCAGCGAGGGGGGCGGGGCCCTCAGAGGCTAGCCTAGTGTGGACTATAACACGGGGGCGGGGCTGAGCAGTGCCCGCCACCCCCCACCGCCCCCCCCCCCCCAGGGAATATGACCTAGCGGCCAGTTGGGGGCGGAGCCTGGGTGGCGCGCGGCACGGTAGGGCAGGAAGGTAGCTCAGCTCCGGGCGTCTGGGGCGGAAAAGGAGGAAGGGGCCAGAGCTGAGGGGCGGGGACAGGTGTTTTGAAGGTGGGCAACCCCTTCTGTTGCGACCACAGGTGTGTACGCATCACGGACACTGGCCTCAGCTATTTGTCCACCATGTCGTCCCTCCGCAGCCTCTACCTGCGATGGTGCTGCCAGGTATCAGCCCTCCATGCCTCCAGAGACTAGGGAGTAGCGGGGGAGGTGGGGGGCGCGGGGAAAGCCCCCACCCAGATATGCCGCTGACCTGTAAGGAAGCCCACTCAGATCCTGTAAGGAAGTCTGGGATCCCTTCACACCCAAGCGGCGCGCATGGAGTCCCCAGGGCCCTCAGCGACTCCGTGGGGACCTGAGAACCTACCCCCTTCCCCCTACGGCCTGACGCTAGGAGTGGGGCTCCCTCGAGGCGGGAACGGAAATAGCTAACTCGCCCCGTTCTCCCGCCCAGGTGCAGGACTTCGGGCTGAAGCACCTCCTGGCCATGAGGAGTCTGCGTCTCTTGTCTCTGGCAGGTGAGCCCCTGTGCCGCCCTCCTGGGCAGTGGCCACTCATCCCCACCTAGGCCGACTCCGCCAGCAGTGCCGGGACCCTCGTGCAGACCCACGCCTGGTGTTGACTCACGGCGGCCCAGATCCCACCCGGCCAGAGGCGGAGTCTCGCCTGGTCCGGGCCCCGCCCTGGTCACGCCCACTAAGCCCCGCCCCTCCGCAGGCTGTCCGCTGCTGACCGCCACCGGGCTGTCGGGCCTGGTGCAGCTGCAGGACCTGGAGGAGCTGGAGCTGACCAACTGCCCCGGAGCCACCCCCGAGCTCTTCAAGTACTTCTCGCAGCACCTGCCCCGCTGCCTCGTCGTCGAGTAGTCGGGGCCTCCCGGCCCTCGGCCCCTCGCTCTCCTCCCCGCCCCGCCCCGAGCAAGGAGGGCGGCGGGCGGGCCAGCCCCGCGCACGCACGCACGCACGCTCGGGGAATTTGTGCATGCCCCTCGCGCCCGCAACTGCACGCCCGCCCTTCGCCACGCCACAGTCGCCTCCATCGTTCGCCCGCCCGCCGGAGGCGGAGCGCTGGGGCTCGGTCCTGGGGGCGCTTTGAGCTCGCCAGACGGCCGCCCCTACCGCCTTCTCCGCCACACCCCGCTCTGTCTCCCCACCCCGGGCAGGGCCCAGGGGGATTGAGGGGAGCTGGGTCCCCTAGGACACAGGGGCCCGGAAGAGCCCCCAGGGCTTCCCGCATCTTCCACTGCACAGCGCCTGAAGCCCTCCGAGGGGTGCGAGGGGAAACAGGCCGCCGCCAAAGCCATGGCCCGCCCAGGAGCCCAAGTCCCGCCCGCCCTTCCCCAGCTCATGCCAGCCTGACCCTCAGCGACCTCCCCTCTTCCTTGCCGCTGTGTGAGAGAGGCCCGGCTCGCCCCACCCCACCCACAGACCTAAGGTCCTCGGACCCTGGCCAGGCTAGGGCAGAACTGGATTAGGAGAGGGGCCACCGGGCTGACAGTGACCTTGGCATAATCAACATTAGCCCAGCTGGCCCCAGTCCACTTCAACTCAGGGGTGGCATAGCTACCTTGAGAGGCTTGCAGCTGGAGCGACCATTAGGGCCTGCAGGCCTTGGGAGCAGTCCTGAGTGGACCCTGCCCTGCAACCCCTGTAGCCAGCTGGGCCCAGGCCCCTCAGCGCAACGCTTCATCCTGGGCAGGTCTCCACCAGGTGGAAGCTGGGAAAGGGGGCCCTAGCCAGTGACCAATCTTCCAGTGACCAGCTCCCCCTCAACACCCAAAGGGAGGGCTCCTTTCTAGCCACAGCCTCCCTCTCCCCAGCTTCCCAGACTTCTACCTGCCCACATGGGCGCACCGTGTTCTGTCTAGTCCCAACACACCTGGAAGTCCTGGGGTGCTGGCCCATCTTGGCGATTGCTGAGGAGGGGGCTGGGACCCCTTTCCATCCCAACCTTGAGCACCCACACCCTATCTTGGGACACTCCCCCCGCCCCCAATCTGGTTGGAAGAGAGTAGCCAGTTTCCAGAGAGCCAGAGAGTGACAGAGAGAGAGAGAGAAAGAGAAAGAGCGAGTGAGAGATGCTGTTGAAGACAGACAGTTCAACAGCCCAAAGATTTCCCTGCCCCTGGAGTGCTGGCCAGAGGCTCCAGGGCTGAGATGGTCAGGAGCCAGTTTCTTCAGCCCCGCCTCCCCACAGCTCCCAGTGGGGAGGGGCAGCTGTCCATTTGTCCAAAGTATTAATGCAACTGAAGCTGTGATATTTCCAACGACTGTAGGAGGAAAAATTAGGGGGACAGAGGAAAACAAAACCAACCAACCCCTAAAATCATTTTCTTATTGTACATAACGACCTCATTCTCCTGTATATGCGGAAGATATAACCTTATATTTGGTAAGTGTTTCTTGTGCTATTTTATCACGTGACCTGTTTATAAAAATATATATTAAAAAAGTTGTAAAAACACATGTCTGAATTGTTTTTAGGTCATCACACCATGGTGGGGAAGGTGTTATCTGTCCTGAGTGGCCCAAGTCTGAATTTTTGTGCACCCCTCATCAGGTTTATTGGTTCTTTTAATAAACATGCAGAGACTGGTAACACTGTGCCAGGCTGGAAACCCAGCAGTGACCACCACAGAAGGCCCCTAACCTCTTACTGTGTCAGCGGGGAGAGACACTAAAATCATTACATATAACAGTCCTTCCAAAATATCTAGGATATAGCCCATTCTTCCAAGGGCAAAAATGAGGGCTGCTAGGGGTATCCTTGGAGAAGGAAATGGCAACCCACTCCAGTGTTCTCTCCTGGAGAATCCCAGGGACGGGGGAGCCTGGTGGGCTGCCGTCTATGGGGTCGCACAGAGTCGGACACGACTGAAGCGACTTAGAAGCAGAAGCAGCAGCAGCAGCAGCAGGGGTATCCTAGACGATCACACAGAGCAGCAAGCACCGGCCAGGGCGCATAGCCAGCAAAGAAAGGGCGGCTCAGAGAGGGTCACTGATTGAACCGTTTGTGTGAACAGGTCCAGTCAGGCACCAGAGCTCTTGGAGACAGACGGATGCGAGTTCACACTCGTGTGAAACAGATGTAATCAGTATACCAGGTTGTGACGAGCGCCGTGGAGGCCACTTAGATGGGGTGGCCGGGGAAGGCCTCTAAAAACGTGCCATTTAAGCTGAACTCTGAGGGATGAGGAGAATTGTTCCGGGGAGGACAACGAGCGAGCACGCGCGATGACCGTGAGGCAGGCAAGGGCGCAGCCGGCTGGGAGCCGCCGTGGCGGGAGCTGCGCGGAGGGGACGGGGCCGGGAGCTCGGGATTTGCCTCCCAGCGCGGTGAGGACGTGTGGGGAGGCCCGCAGGCCGAAGAGTCCCTGGCTGTGTGGAGCTCAGATGAGGCGGGAGGAGGGACCCCTGGAGAGCCGCTAGGAAGCTGTTCCCGAGTACCGAAGAGGGCGAAAAAGAAGGCGGAGACGGAGGAGGGGTGTGGGGCTAGCCTGGGGATGCCTGGGCTTGCTGATGGACCGTGGGGCAGAGATGAGCACTAGCGTTAAAATAGCACGAGTAAAAGAGGAAGAGGAAGAATACCGGAGGCGGAACCGGCGGAGCCTCTACCCCACCTCTGCTCTCCCCTCCGCCTCCAAGGCGCGCTCCCGTCCCGGAACGTTTGTGGTGTGGGCACCCGCTTCCAGCGCGGGGCTGGAAAGAAAAGGACCACGTTCGGCGGGGGGCGGGACGGAAACGGGCTGCTTCCGGCGCGGCCGTTCCTCCCCTGCCCGGCAGTTTCGGGAAATGGCTCATGTGCCCGCGGAAGGAGAGACTTCTCCGTTCCTCCGGTTCCCTCTGACCCTCGCGCCTCTGTAGTCTGTGTTTTCTGGGCGTCTCTGGTCTTCCTGCCCCCTTTCCAGAGGCCGGCTGTGCACGGTGGGAGCCATCTGGTTTCCCTGGCGGGACTGACTGCCCGAAGGTCCAGTGACCATCCTGATTTGGCAGTTAGGGGGTTGGAGAATTGGCCTGGCCTGGGGCTGACCAGGTAAGGTCTCCTCCAGAAGTCAGACATGGGGCTGGCTAGCCTCAGGGCAGCCATGGCGCCCTCCGTCTGCCCGGTGAGGGTGATGGAACTTGCCTATCAGACCGACTAACGGTGGACTCCCCTGGACTAAGCAGTTTTGGAGGAACCACCCAGGGTGAAGGGTCTGAGTGGCCACGCCCCTGCCGCCAGCTGACCAGGCCTGCCCACTTCACTGATCTGTCCTCGCCACTCGTGCAGCCATGGAGAAGATGTCCCGCGTGACCACGGCCCTCGGTGGGAGCGTGCTGACTGGCCGCACCATGCACTGCCATCTGGATGCTCCGGCCAACGCCATCAGCGTGTGCCGTGACGCGGCCCAAGTGGTCGTAGCAGGCCGCAGCATCTTCAAGATCTATGCCATTGAGGAGGAGCAGTTTGTGGAGAAGCTGAACCTGCGCGTGGGCCGCAAGCCCTCCCTCAACCTGAGCTGTGCAGACGTTGTCTGGCACCAGATGGACGAGAACCTGCTGGCCACGGCTGCCACCAACGGCGTGGTGGTCACCTGGAACCTGGGCCGGCCGTCCCGCAACAAGCAGGACCAGCTGTTCACGGAGCACAAGCGTACAGTGAACAAAGTATGCTTCCACCCCACTGAGGCCCACGTGCTGCTCAGCGGCTCCCAGGATGGCTTCATGAAGTGCTTTGACCTGCGCAGGAAGGACTCTGTCAGCACCTTCTCGGGTGAGGCCCTGGGAGGCAGGTCAGGCAGGTGTGCATCTCTGCAGGGGGCCGACCTGTCTAGGCAGGTTAAGAAGCGCTGTTTGTCAGAGGCCCTCAGGTGTGCTCCCAGAGGGCTTCCTGGAGGAGGAGCCAGCTGAGCTGGCACTGGAGGAGGGGGTGGAGGTCATCAGGGAAGGGGCAGGGGTGGGCCTGGTGGAAGTGTGAGGGGTATGTGGAGTGTGGGCACAGCGTTGATGCACTTGCGGGGCCAGCAGGAGTCGAGGGTAGTGTGGGATCAGGGAGAGGGCAAATGGGTGGCTGCCCTGGCAGCTGAGCCTTCTCTCGCCATGCCTCAGAGCTCCAGGCCACCTCATTGCATGAAGTCTGCTTCCAGGGTCCTCAGCCCAGGGAAGCAGTGGGGAGTGGGGCATTGCCTGGTTCCTCCCCCCTCAAGTTCCCTTCCCAGCAGGTCCAGCTCTTGACACCCCCGCCTTGAGCCAGCTTACCTTTTTACCTCGATGAGACCAAATGAAGGACAGGGCAGAGCCCTCAGATAATCAGGGAGCATCTTACGACAGTCCTTGAGCTCCCTGTGCGGGGGAAAGCTGGATGCTGCATTCGAAGTCTCCTGGTGTGGTGGTCCTCAGGGCTAGACGTGTCCCCTCAAGGTCTCCAGTCCTTGGGGGCTGGCCAGCCTGGCAGCTCCAGCTCAAGGTGTAGGGCCTGGGCAGAGGCTGGGGCATTCTATCCCTGCCTCCTGGGGCCTGAGGTTTCCAGAGGATTGTGTTCGGCCCACCAAGGCTCCTGTTCACACAGTGCTCTGACACCTGGTCCTGAAGCCGTGACAGCTTTGCACGAGGACGGATGTCAGATGCAGAATCCAGAGAAAATCAAGGTCCAGGAGTCTGTTAAAAACCACCCGATGCCTGGTGTCCCTCTCACCTGCCTAGGCTCTTATCTGCTTTGCCGTGCCTCTCTTTGCCCCTGTCCACTCTGGACAGGCCTTGGCAGTGTCTACACCACCCTCCAGGCCTTCTGGTCTGGGCCATGGGCAGGAATGCAGCACCAGCCCACATCCATTCCAAGGAATCCCCATTGGTTGCTTGCTTTCCCTCCTGGAGCTCCTGTGGGCCACCCTGTCCCCCACCCTCAACCTTCTCCCTCCACTAATGTCCACTCACAGGCCAGTCTGAGAGTGTGCGTGACGTCCAGTTCAGCATCCGAGACTACTTCACCTTCGCGTCCACCTTCGAGAATGGCAACGTGCAGCTCTGGGACATTCGGCGGCCTGACCGCTGTGAGCGAATGTTCACAGCCCACAATGGGCCTGTATTCTGCTGTGACTGGCACCCCGAGGACAGGTGTGGGCTGGGGGCCAGGGCAGCGGGGCAGGGTGGGTGGGCTTGTGGAAGGGCTCTCTGACTGCCTCAAGACCTGTGAGACAGAGTGGGGAGCCCTCCCACCCCGAAAGAGGTCACTGAGGACTTCCTGGGCCTTCCCCAGGGGCTGGCTGGCCACAGGTGGGCGTGACAAGATGGTGAAGGTCTGGGACATGGCCACACACCGTGCCAAGGAGGTGCACTGTGTGCAGACCATCGCCTCCGTGGCCAGAGTCAAGTGGAGGCCTGAGTGCCGCCACCACCTCGCCACGTGCTCCATGATGGTGGACCACAATGTCTACGTGTGGGACGTGCGCCGGCCCTTTGTGCCTGCCGCCATGTTTGAGGAGCACCGGGACGTCACGACGGGCATCGCCTGGCGCCACCCGCATGACCCCTCGTTCCTGCTCTCCGGCTCCAAGGACAGCACTCTGTGTCAGCACCTGTTCCGCGACGCCAGCCAGCCTGTTGAGCGTGCCAACCCTGAGGGCCTCTGCTACGGCCTCTTTGGGGACCTGGCCTTCGCAGCCAAGGAGAGCCTCGTGGCCACCGAGTCGGGGCGCAAACCCTACACTGGGGATCGGCGCCACCCCATCTTCTTCAAGCGCAAGCTGGACCCTGCCGAGCCCTTTGCGGGCCTCGCCTCCAGTGCCCTCAATGTCTTTGAGATAGAACCCGGCAGCGGCAGCATGAGCTGGTTCGTGGATACAGCCGAGCGTTACGCCCTGGCCGGCCGACCACTGGCCGAGCTCTGTGACCACAATGCGAAAGTGGCTCGAGAGCTTGGCCGTAACCAGGTACACAGGGTGGGCTGAGGGCTAGGATCTTGGTACAGGGCCTGGCACTCCTCTGACAGCTGCGGCTGGACCGTGCCGAGTTCAGAGTTCAGCTCTGGCTGAGGACACCCCCAGCTTGCCCCAGTAACAGAGTGTCCAGAGCCCCAGGAGTGGGCCAGATGCCAGTGCCATTCCTGGGGTGCAGGCCTGGGTGTTGTGGGGTCTTGGCCCCTCTTGGCTTGTCCTTGCTTCTAGACTTCCCAGGATGTCCGGCCCTACAGAGAATGTCCACATTGCCTTGCTCATCATCTCCCTGGGACCTCAGGCCCATTTCCATGTTTCCTCTGCCCCTACAGGATGGAGGCTAGGTTTTTTGTTTTTCCTATGGGCCTCGGCTTCCCACCTGGGGTGGGCCAGGACGTTGGGTCCCTGGGGCAGCTGAAAGCTGAGGGTTTGTGGTTCTATCCAGGCAGAGGGGAGCCTGTGCAGGCCTCCAGGGACCCAGGACCCCCATGAGTGACTAGTGCCTACCCCTAGGTGGCTCAGACGTGGACCATGCTCCGGATCATCTACTGTAGTCCTGGTCTGGTGCCCACCACCAATCTCAACCACAGCATGGGCAAGGGCAGCTCCTGTGGCCTGCCCCTCATGAACAGGTAGACACCTGGGGGCGGCTCTCCCCAGAGGGTGGGACTGCTGGTGCCTACCCACCCATCGGCCCTCCCTGCCTCCAGTTTCAACCTGAAGGATATGGCCCCAGGACTGGGCAGTGAGACTCGGCTGGACCGCAGCAAGGGTGATACACGGAGCGACACAGTGCTGCTGGACTCCTCAGCCACACTCATAACCAATGAAGGTAGGGTGGGGGCTGGCAGAGGGCCTTCATGGGATTGGGAATGGGTCTCCAAGCGTGAGGCAGTCCTGGAATGCTCTCCCTCCCTCCCTTGGACAGATAACGAGGAGACTGAGGGCAGCGATGTGCCCACTGATTACCTGCTGGGCGACGTGGAAGGTGAGGACGATGAGCTTTACCTGTTGGATCCGGAACACGCACACTGTAAGTGGGGGTGTGGGGAAGGGGTGGAGTGGGGCTGGGAGGCGGGGCCAGAGCCTGCCTACCCTTCCTGCCCCTATGTCATAGCGGAGGAGCCCGAGTATGTGCTGCCCCAGGAGGCCTTCCCGCTGCGCCACGAGATTGTGGATACCCCGCCGGGGCCCGAGCACCTGCAGGACAAGGCCGACTCTCCCCACGTGAGCGGCAGTGAGGCAGATGCAGCCTCCCTGGTGCCTGTGGACTCCTCCTTCTCACTCATCTCGGTCTCGCACGCGCTGTGCGACAGCCGCCTGCCGCCCGACTTCTTCAGCGCCCTAGTGTGTGACATGCTGCGCTTCTATGCCGAGCAGGGTGATGTGCAGATGGCCGTGTCCGTGCTCATTGTGCTGGGTGAGCGCGTGCGCAAGGACATCGACGAGCAGACCCAGGTGGGTGACAGGGTCTGGGGGTCTTCCTGGAGCAGCTGCCACCCCGAGGACTGCCCCTGCACGCCCCGCCTACACCCGCACCCGTGTCTATGCCCAGGGAACCCCGGGTTCTTACTCCGCCCTCCCCGTCCTGCCCACCAGGAGCACTGGTACACGTCCTACATCGACCTGCTGCAGCGCTTCTGCCTCTGGAACGTGTCCAATCAAGTGGTCAAGCTCAGCACCAGCCGCGCCATCAGCTGCCTCAACCAGGCCTCCACCACCCTGCATGTCAACTGCAGCCACTGCAAGCGGCCCATGAGCAGCCGGGGCTGGGTGTGCGACCGCTGCCGCCGCTGCGCCAGCATGTGCGCCGTCTGCCACCACGTGGTCAAGGGGCTCTTCGTGTGGTGCCAGGGCTGTAGTCACGGCGGCCACCTGCAGCACATCATGAAGTGGCTGGAGGGCAGCTCCCACTGCCCCGCCGGCTGCGGCCACCTGTGCGAGTACTCCTGACCCGCTGCCGGGCTGGTGGGGATGGGCTTGTGAACCAAATAAAGGACGCGGGAGGCATTCTGAGCGGCTTGTTACCTGCTCGTGTCGCTTGGGGTCAGCTGCCGGCGCGGCCTACTTTACCGGGCGGAGGGCGGGGCCTCCGCGGCGCAGTAGCCAATAGCATCCCTTGGAGCGGCCCTCGCCCCTCCTCCCGGAAGCGCCCCCCTCCTTCTGGGCCGAAGGAAGCGGCTCCCCAGCCGGTCGGTGGCCTCACGGAGGCACTCCCGGCGTGCCTCGCGGCTGCAAGCTCATGGCGCTGGAGGCGCGGCCGCTTCTGTGGCTCGCGCTCTGGACGCTGGCGGTTCCCGCCCGGAGCTTCGGGAAGGACGCCGACGGAGGGTGGTGAGCGGCGCCGGGTGGCCGGGTGGGGCGAAGCGGGGCGGGGAGCGCAGCGGGGCGGCCGACAAAGTGAGCCGCTGTGTCGGCAGGCGACGGCCCGGACCGGGGGCGCCGGCGGCCGTGACGGAAGAGGAGCACTGCACTGTGGAGCGCCGGGCTGACCTCAGCTACGCCGAGTTCGTGCAGCGGTACTTGCGGCCTCCTTCGGGGCCACACCTCCCGGAAACCTGTGCCTAGAGCCGTCCCCTGCACCGCCGAGGCCGCTTCCCCTTGAGCCCCTTCGATCGCGTGTGGGCGGGAGCCGAGGGTGGGCGAGGGTCAGACCTGGCCGTGACCCTGCCCTTCCTTTTAGCTACGCCTTTTCCAGACCTGTCATCCTGCAGGGGCTCACCGACAACTCGGTGAGTATTCACGCCCCTCTCGACGACCACTCGCCAGTGCAGGGCCCCGCCCCGAAGTCCTTTCTCTACCTCCGCAGAGGTTCCGGGACCTGTGCACCCGTCAGAGGCTGCTGGCCTCCTTTGGAGACAGCGTGGTCCGGTTGAGCACCGCCAACACCTACTCCTACCAGAAAGGTGAGCTGCCCCACCCTGCAGCCCAGCCTACTTGCCAGCACCTTGCAGGCAGCACCAACTAGTCCTGACCAACGCCTTTCAAACTGCAGTGGACCTGCCCTTTGAGAAGTATGTGGAGCAGATGCTGCACCCCCAGGACCCCATCTCCATGGGCAATGGTGAGCCAGACAGGTGACCATGGGTGTGTGTGGGGGGTGACTTGGAGATCCCTGTGTCCTGTGTTTTCCGCTGGCAGACACGCTGTACTTCTTTGGGGATAACAACTTCACTGAATGGGCCTCCCTCTTTCGGCACTATTCTCCACCTCCGTTCAGCCTGCTGGGTACAACTCCTGCTTACAGCTTTGGAATTGCAGGTGGGTGCCCTGCAGGACAAAAGGACTTGGGGGCTGGGTTGGGGAGGATTAAGCTTGGTAACCAGGTGCTCGTAACTCGCCCCACAGGAGCTGGCTCTGGGGTGCCCTTCCACTGGCATGGACCCGGGTTCTCGGAGGTGATCTATGGCCGCAAGGTCAGCACAGGGTGCGGGCTGAGACTTTGGGTTCACTGACCAAAATACAAAGCATAACTTTGCTGCTCCTCCCCACCCCCCAGCGCTGGTTTCTGTACCCTCCTGAGAAGACACCCGAATTCCACCCTAACAAAACCACACTGGCCTGGCTCCGGGACACATACCCAGCCCTGACACCATCTGCACGGCCCCTGGAATGCACTATCCAGGCTGGTGAGGTCAGTGGCTGGCAGGCAGGTGCCAGGCTGAGCGGGGCCAAAGATCCCCAACCAACCCATCAACCCACATGTCCCCCCCACCCCTCGCCAGGTGCTGTATTTCCCTGACCGATGGTGGCATGCCACACTCAACCTCGACACCAGCGTCTTCATCTCTACCTTCCTCGGTTAGCCAAAGGGGGTGGCTGGCGAGCCCACTGCACACCAGCACACATCCCTGCAGTGCTCACAGGTTTTATTACAGGGACAGAGGTGATGGCAGCAGCCTCAGCCCAACCCACCTCAGCCCCCCTTTCCGGCCCAGGAGGAGGATGAGAGGTGCGTTGCCCAGCAGAACTGATGGGGGTGGGGTTGGGGACACCAGGGTAGGGATCCAGGGACACAAACTATGTACAGAAAACTAGGGGCTACTGCCCCAAGGCCCTCCTGAGCTAGGGTACCGGGCAAGGCAGGTGGGTGGCCCATACACCCACCCTGCTCAGTAATCCTCTACCCAGCCATTCTCAGAGATGAAGGCATCGATGACCTCTTTCATGGCCAAGTTGGGGATGAGCTGTTCCTGGGTCAGGGGGCTCCGAGTCACAGGGTCAAAATGGCCCACGCGCTGTAGTGACGACAGGATCAGAATTAGGAGCTGCTCAGGGTGTGTGGGTCCTGCTGCCAACACCCATAGGCCCTCACCTGCAGGTGCTCCTCGATGTCCTTGCGGTCGTACGTGATGCCGCTGGGCGTGATGCAGGGCTCCCGCATCAGCTCAAAGCTGATCTTGCCGCACAGGTAGTCGGGGATGTCTCGCTTCTGCAGCACACAGGGTTGGATCAGGTCAGGGGCTGGGAAGGGACACTGCTCCGGCTACCCACAGGCCCCAGAAGACGGGCAGCTCACCTTTCTCTTCTCGTCTACCTGGGAGAAGAGCTCGTCCATGTCTGCCAAGTACTTGTCCTGCAAAGAACCAAGCAGCCACTTGTGGGCCTGACACCCCTCTCCCCTCCCCAGGCACCGAGACACACAGACCCAACAGGAGCTGGGGCACCTCACATCACAGCACACACACACACAGAGGAACCACACTTGGGCTGGGGCACCCTCACATGCTTGGCTTCAATGCAGGCCTGCTGGGCCCGTATGTGGCTGTCGTCCTCGTCACCCTCGTGGTTCCGCTGACACTCTTCCAGTTCCCTGGGGGTTGACCAAAAGGTGATCAGAGATGGGTCTGGCCAGGGACAGTCAGACTCCACTCCAGTCTTAGGATCATTCAGGCCTCATTCCCCTCCATCTCCTGTGTGCCAGAGTTGACCTTCAATAAACACCTGTGTTCACACCTCAGAGTTAACCTAAAAGTGGTGACTCGAGGGGGGGAGCCCACCTCTCACGCTCAGCCACAATGAGCCGTGTAAGATAAGAGTGCAACTCATTTTCCTGGTGGATGCGTCGCTCCTCAATGCTGTTCCAGCGCTTTTTCTTTGCGATGCGCAGAGCACTGGGGATGTCATCCCCAAAGTTGAGCCGCTGCTCCTTGGCCAGGTTGTAGGCTGGGGGATAGAGTATTTGGGTAAACTTCAACCAGTCCACCCACCTGGTCCCAGGCACCCTGGAACCGGCTAGCCTATAAGCCCACCTCGCTGCAGGTTGGCAATAGCCTCATCATAGCTTTCCATCTCCAGCTGGCATTGCCCCAGGAAGAAGTGTGCCTTCACAGACTGCCCGTCCAGCTCCAGGGCGCGCCGACAGTCAGCCAGGGCTTGCTCGTGCTGCTGCATCTTCAGGTAGCACAGTGCCCGGTTGGTGTAATACACTGCCACCAAGGGGTTCCGGGTCTGGGGACCAAGGCCGGACCAGCCGGCATGAGGGAGTGAGCTCAGCCTGCCCACTCTGTCCCAACTTGAGGCCCACAGTTGGAACCAAGACACTAGCGTTTTCTCAGCTTCCAAGCCCTTGGGTTCTGAGGGAGGGTGAAGCCTACGTGAGCCCACTCTCTTGGACTCCAATGAGTCTTGTGAGGTAGCTTTCCCAGACTCGTGGAAGTGCCCAGCATCGCGTTTGACTCCTCAAGGAGCAAGGGTGCCTGGTCCCCAGCCCAGTGGGCCTCGAAAACCTACAGTTCCCACCCAACACAGTTCTCTGGCAGCCCGCACTGGCTTGGGAAAGGCGCGGCCTCGGCCCCAGACCCCAAGCACCCACCCCCTCCCTCCGAAAGTCTGGCGGGCACGGCCTGACATGTTCTGGAGAGGGCGCGGGGCAGAAGCCGCACCCCGGCCCCTCCCCTGGCTCAGACGCCAAGCCCCTCCCGCAGCGCGGGCGCACTCACGATGGCGCGGCCGTAGCAGGCCGCCGCCTCCGGGTACTTGCGGCCCACGAAGAGCCGGTTGCCCTGCTCCTTGAGCTCCTGTGCGCTCGGGCTCTTCTCGGGGCTGCCGCCGCCGGCGCCCAGCCGTGCGCCGCCCTCCTTCTCCTCCTTGCCCTTCATGGCGCCGCGCGGCACCGCCTGGGCTCCGCTCCCAGGCTCCGCGCCCAGCCCGCCCTGCGCCCGCAGCCCGAGCCCGCGATCCGCTCGGGCCCGGTCCAGCGCTCCGCCACCGGAACTTCCGGTCTGCAGGTAGGCGGGGCCAGCGGAGCGGACCGCCGCGCGGGTGGGCGGGGCCGCGCGTGCCCTCGGCGCGCTGCGGGGGCGGGGCCGGCGGGGAGCGTGACTCTCTGGCAACGCGACGCGACGTCGAGGCTTGCGAAGCGCCGGGTCACACGGCCAGACGCTCGCCGCGGCAGTGCTCCGAGGCCCCGCCCGGCGCGTGGGGATGGCCGCGGCCGGCGGGCTCTGGAGCTGTGAGGACCCGAGCCGCTGGGCCGCGGTCTTGGAGTGCCGCGGGGCGGTGCTGGGGGCGCGCGCGGGTCCCCAGGGGCGGCTGGAAGCGCTGGACCAGTGGTAGGGCGGAGGGGGCAGGGGCGGGCGGGCCGAGCCCCGTGGCCCAGATTCCGTAGCGCCGCCTTCCCCCAGGTACCGAGAGGAGCTGCCCGCGGCCATCGGGGCCCGCGCGGAGAAGCACGTGACACGAGACGAGCTGGAGCGGCTGCTGGCGTGGAAACTAGCGGTAAGGCTTCCCACGTGGGGCGCGGCACAGCCACGTGGGCGGGGTTTCTCTGGGGGCGCACCCTCGTGGCAGTCTTGAGGGGGCTCCTGACGAGGGCCACCACTCGTGACACCCGACTCGACCTGGCCACAGAGGGGCCGCTTCCGACCGCGCCTGCAGCAACTCGTGGCCGCCAACTCTCCGGAGCTGGTGGTGCAGCATTCGGCCGCCGCCTTCCGCCTTCTGCCAGACATGTACGCAGCGGTCATGGCTCTGTGCGCCCTCCGTGGCGTGGGCCCGGCTACCGCCTCGGGTTAGTCGGGAAAGCTGAACCACCCCCGGGCAGGGTCGCGGGCGGAACCTGGCCTGTTAGTGTCCTTATCCATGAAATGGTCCGATGGCCAGATACATGATACAGGAGAGTTGCTGGGGACAGCAGCCCCAGGCCCAGGCGGGGCTGAGTGCTGTCCATTCACTGCCCACAGCGGTACTGGCTGCTGGAGCTCCTGAGGTGGCAGCCTTCATGTCTGAGGAGGCAGTGGCCGCAGTGCCCGGCCTGCCCGCCCTGCAGTACACCGTCAAGCACTACCTGCTCTACCTGAGCCGGGTGCAGGAGCGTGCAACAGCCTTGAGCCAAGGTGCGGAGACCACGGGCGGCCAGGGTGGTCACGGAGAGCTCTCTCTGACGGTAGGAAGATCGGTATCTCTGAGCCCCAGACTCCCTCTGCCCTTCTCTAGGCAGTGCGTCTGGGCTGTGGACCCCGCACCATGTGGAGACGGCCCTGTGGACCTGGGCTGTAGGGCGGAAGATGTGCCCGGACCTGCTGCCCAACCTGAGTCCCAGCCCGGTCCCCGCTGAGGACACCAGGCCAGCCAAGAAGCGCAGGACCCAGGCTGAGTGACTTGGCTGCGGCCCAGAGCCTGTTCACCTGCCCTGTGATCTCAGGCCGTATGTCTCTGGACAGGAGGCTGGCTGACCAGGAAGCTGGTTGCTGTTGAAGCTCAATAAATGCCTGCTGAACTGACACCTGAATGTGAGGCCCACAGCCCCTCCCCAGGGCTCCCGGCTCCCACAGACACAGCTCATGCTGGGTACAGAGAAGCAAGGCGGGGGTGCCCTCAGCCACTCTTGTGGAGGGAAGGGGTCTCACAGTTGCTCAGAGTTAGGGGGGAGACGAGCCCAGCCCAGGGCCCCAGTACAGCCAGCTGATGCTGTGTAAAATATTTGTTTATTCTTCAAAAAGGCTCAGACTGCAAGTCTCAGGGAAGAGGTGGGGGCAGGGTCTCTTCTGGGGCCACGCTTGGGGACCTCCACCACCCGCCCCAGGCCAGCAGACCTGTCCCTCCAGCCTGGGAGGGGGTGGCCAGGGCTGGTGTAAGGCTCGGCCTGGACTCAGTGGGCCACAGGGGCCACCAGCCCACACCGGGAAGGAGCAGCCTCAAGACTACATTCACTGAGGGTGGACATGCAGGCCCTCCCAGTGGCTGGCCCTGGGGTCCTGCACCCTGGCCCCTGTAGCCCTGGGGACCCTGTCAGGGTGGTGGGGGGATATGGGCACCCAACAGGTCGTAGGCAAAGATGTTCCAGAAGATGGCGAACAGCAGGAAGGTGCCATAGGCAAGCAGCACCACCCACCAGCCGCACTGGTCCCTCAGGCGCTCTTCATAGCTGCGCAGGATGGTCAGGCCCATGCTGACACCCACCACCGCGCCCGCCAGGTGCGCCATGAAGCTGGGCTGTGGGCCTGAGGCAGGCAGTGGCGGGGAGAAGCGCAGCCACACGGCCCGGCCCACCTCGGAGCTCACTGCAGGGGGAGGCGGCAGGTGAGGCCCCCTGGCCAGGGGCTGAGACCCCCGCCCTGGCTCCCTACTTACTGCACACCAGGGCCAGCACCATCCTCAGGAGCTTGTAGGGACACCTCATCCCAGCCCAGTTCTGATGGGGTGCAAAGAATAGGTGGTGAGATAGGTCTTGTGGGCCCCTCCCCGCACCCCACCCCAGGGGCTGCCCCGTTACCATGACGACATTGGCCAGGTGTGCAGAACACAGGGCATAGACCCCGCCGGAACCCCCCACCACAGGGGCCCGCATGTCAGTAATGGAGACGGTCAGGGAGCCTGTGTGAGCAAGGGGAGAGCTGTGAGGGCGAGGCTGGCCGGGGCGGCCCCAGCGCAGGCAGCTGCCTCACCTGCCAGCACACCCGCCAGGTAGAGCAGGCTGATGCGGAGCAGGCCATGCACCATCTCCAGCGGCACCCCGATCATCAGCTGCAGAAGGGCATTGAACCCCAGCTGCTCCAGCCTGGCCATGGGGGGGCAAACGGGTGTAAAGGGAAGGGTGGGGTCCACAGTGGGGCTGCCAGCCCCCTACCCCCACCTCAAGGGGCTGAGCTCTCCAGACCCAGTCTGGGAGGGCGGGGTCCTCACCCGACATGCATGAACATGTAGGTGAGGAAGCGCCAGGCCCGAGCGCGGTGGCCGGGGTGGTACACGAGGGGGCTCTTCATATACTCGGGGTGGTAGGTCTGCAGCACCCACTTGTTGAGCCGGGCCCCGTAGCACAGGAACACGATGATCTGGGGGGACAAGTGCTGGGGCCAGGCAGGACCAAGGGCGCGGGAGGCTCCTGGGGAGCTGGCTGGACAGGCAGGCCCACCTGGGCGAGGGTGACCGAGGCCATAAACACAGGGGGCGGGCAGCTGCGGTGCCGGTAGAAATACCAGTGGCGGTCCACCTCTCGGGGCAGGATCTCGTAGGCCACGTAGCGCACGAACCGCTTGTAAACACCCAGGCCCGGCTCATCCAGCAGCCCGTCCCGAGGCAGTGCCCGCTGTCCGTTGGCGATGGCCCGCTTGAAGCTGCTTGAGCGCTTGCTGCTGATCTAGGGGGCGGGGCCCAGGCATAGACCACCACACTCCCCCCCAGGGCCGCCCCTCCTGAGCGGTCCACCCAGCTCCTCACCGGGTCCCAGGCTCTGCCCCATGTCCACAGACCCCCCGGTGGGCAGGGCAGGGAGGAGGGGCCACCTGCCCATCCCACTCCAGCCCCGGGGCTGCACGCGCCAGGTCGAGCCCCACCCCGCTGCCCGCCCGCAGCACACTGACCAGGTCCGCCAGCTCCTGGTAGCAGACCTGGCCCCGCTCGTTGCTCTGGGCCAGCGCCACCAGCATGTCCAGCTTGGCTGGGTCCAGGGGCAGTTCATGGCGGTGCACCAGGCCAGTGAAGGTGTCCGCACCGATGAAGCCTGTATTCTCAGGGTCCAGCTGCTGTGGTTGTAGGGGGGCGGGGGGGCGGCCAAGGCTTGAGCATGGGCCCGGCCCCCAGACCACAGGGCTGGGCAGGTCAGCGTGGAGAGGCAGCCTCTGAACACCCCAGGTCCAGGCCCCTGTGCCCACGTGGTCGCAGGAGCTGCAGGCACCAGTGCCTAGGTCCCTGGCCTGAAGCTCCGCTAGTTCTCTAGGGGTCTCCCCACCTCATTTCAGCTCTGCCTATCCTGGAAGGGTAGGGCCAAGGTCTGAGGGCAAGCACCCGCCTGCTGCCACGCTGCAAGCGCCCTGCTCTGGCTCGTCCTTTCCTGGGTCTTGGGCAGGAGGCTAAGGTCGTGCAGGGAGAGGTTGGGCTGAGGGTCTCTGAGAAGTCCGTTCCCCCGGCCCACCCAAGGGCGAAGGGCCGCGGCGGGGGCGGTGCCGTCGCCCCCCACCTCTGCACGCACCTGCTCCTGGATAAGCTGCAGCAGCGAGCTCCTGTCCATAGAGCCGGGCCGGGGGCCGGGGCCGGGGTCGGCGGCCGCGGCCGGGAGGGGCTGCTCTGCGGACGACTCCGCTCCGCCCCGGCCCTCCGGCTCCGCCCGCTCCGCTCGGCGCCGCGTCACGGAGCCGCCCGCCCCCGCCGCACACGCCGCCGCCACCGCCCGCCCAGCCACGCGCGGTCGGGACACGCGCGCGCCCCGCACGAGGACGTGCCCGGGCAAGAACGGTGCGCGGCTCCCGGTTCCCATCCCGCTAGTCCCGCGGGGCGGCAGCCGTGAAACTGAGTCAGGCGCAGTACCCAAGCCCCTCCCGCGCACGACCCGTTTTCCCAGGCGGGGTCTCAGCGCCAACGCCACCTCCTCAAGGAAGGCTTCAGGGAACTGCCCACTGCTGGAACTCTCTAGGCGGGGGCTCCCAGAAGGTACCTCCCTGTAGGCAACTTGCCCATCCTGACAGACTGGCGTCACCGCCCAGCCGACAGACAACTAGCAGGGGGCAGGGAGAGCCTGCAGCTGGCCCTGCTCGGCAGGCAGGGACCAACACACCTTGGGCTGGAGGCTCCTGACCCTGCCTGTGGCCACAGCTGGGGTGGGATGGGAAGGGGACCTGGCTCCCAGGGAGGGCAGGCGGTCAGCTCCAGTAAGGAAGGCGGCACTCGGGACACGCACTGCAGGGCCACCCTCACCCCCGTGCAGCTGGGCCTTGCGATGGACCCAGCAGCAAAGAGCATCCTGCCAGGCCTGGCACCAGGGAGGACTGTACCAGGAGCCTCGGGTGTGGAACTGGGGGCCAGCGGGATGGTCAGACAACGTCCAGGTCTGACCCCCAGCCCCTCCTGGGCTAGGCCTGAGCATCCCTGCTGGGTGGGCAGCTCCCCACCCCCTAGAAACAGCTTGTCAGGACCCGAGGGCCTGGGCCCAGGGCCTACCTTGCACAGAAAGACCAAGTGCAGGCTGGAGGGGGCAGGAGCCCAGGACGCAGGCCGGAGCGAGGCCTGAATGCTGAGCCAGGCCCCCACCTCAGCCCCAGGAAGGCTCTCTGCCCGCGGGAAGGGCAGAGGCTCAGGAGGGGCGGGAGGAATAAGTGAGAAATAAGACAGCTCCCCTAGAGCAGGGCCACCGCACACCCCAGAGCCTCAACACACTGTAGCCAAGCTGATAGCCAGAGGCTGAGATTGGAGAGTGGGTACTCCTGGCAGTGGGGAGGGGGTCGTATCAGGGGGACCTCCAGTATTAGGCACCCCAGCCTCTCACCCTCAGCCAGCATGGACTCAATAGTCCTCAAGGCTCTGAGGCTGCATCAGGGCTGAACTGGTCCTGACCTGGACCCGAGGCCTCAGGATGGTCACCCAGGCCCAGAGGGGAGGTGTGAGCTTAGGAGGAATGTTCCCAGCCCACACCCACGAGGACGCACTTTAGTTAATTCAAGAAGTCGTTTTCAGTAAGCAAGACTCAATATGGAAAAGACACAAATGACGTTTAATCAGGAAACCCAATCTCACGTCTGCCCTGGACTGGTCTTCAAATTGGGATGGGGGAACATGCTGGTCCAGCCGTTTCTTCCTCCCACCCCCTGCCTTTAGCCCCAAGTTCCTGCCTTCGTACCCCCTTCACACCCACTGGCCATACACCGAGGACCAGGAAGAAGGGATGGAGCCCTGAGAATTCGGGTCTGGGGGCACTGACTTGCTCAAACACCCCCGGTCCCTCCAACACCTGATGCCCAGAGGCAGGCCACACCCAGCACCTGCAGCAGCTGGGAGCCAGGCCTACCTGTGGGCAGGGCAGGGGCAGAGCAGTGGGGGACTGTCCTCAGGGGGAAAGCGGAGACCAGGGGGAGCCCTGCCCCCCCAGCACCCTGAGATAGACCACGGGGCCCGGGGCCTCATCGGCTCTTCACCAGGACCCTGTAGAGGGAGAAGCTGAGGATGGCAGCGACGGCAGCCCCCATGGCCCCCAGAGCCACCCGGAGCCAGAAGGAGGTGGCCTGCAGCTGTCCGTGGACAAGGTGTCTGCAGGAGAGAGGAGACCCTTGCTGCTGTACCCCCGTCTCCCAGGGACCACAGAGCCCCCGCAGCTGCTCCCTGCCCGTGCCCACTCGACAGACCGCCCAGAGCAGGGGGAGCCTATGAGGCCCGGTCCCTAGGGCCCGCCCTGCCCCACTGCAGTCCCAACACCACAGCCACGCCGCCCTCCTGGGACAGGGTGCATCTCCCACACGGGGGCTGCGTGCTGGTACCCACGGGAAGGTGGCCATGGTGGCCAGCCGGGTGAAGATGCCCATGCAGGGCTCGACTGGACCGGCACAGGAGAACAGGGTTGGGGTGGGCAGCCGGTGCCGGCGGCAGAACTCAGCAGGCGACAGGCCGGGCAGCGGGACGCCTCCGGGCAGGTCAGCCTTGGAGCAGACGAAGAGGCAGGGGGTCTGCCCATCCATGTAGTGCTGCTGCAGGGCGGGGGCCATGTGAGCACGCCGGGGGTGCCTGCTCACGCCCTGCTACCCCACAGGCCCCCAGGGCGGGCGGGACCTTGCCTTATAGACGCTGGCACACAGCGCAAAGGACCTGAGGTCACTGCCGTCAAACATCAAGCAGGCCACGTCACAGGAGGCGTCCGCCGAGGCGGTCAGCAGGCTGTCCGCAGCCACCTCGCATAGCTAAATGGGATGGCCACAGAGGGGCACAGGGCTGGGTCCCTGGGCTACGCTGGGCAGCGCCCCCCGCGTGCATGTGCCAGGCCACCCTGGGGACCCCCGGCACTCACGATTAGGTATTTCTCCTGCCCGTTGACTTGCACTGTGTCGATGGCATAGACGGAGGGCTCCCCGGCATCCTGGTGCTGAGGAGGAAGGCCCCTGCAGCTTACGGCTCGGCTGCTCCCCAGAAGCCCAGCCCCCAGGTCCCCTCACAGCCTCGTGGATGCTCACCCCCAGGCTGTGGCCAAGGAAGGCCCGCAGGAAGGATGACTTGCCCACACCGCGGGCCCCCACCACCTTGCATAGGAGAACGTTTCTCTGCGTCTGTCCCTTCTCCTGGTCCAGTCTCTTCTCCCGGGTGACTGTGGGCAGGAAGAGAGGATGAGCAGGAGGTGGGGGCTGCCAAGGAAGTGCTGGCCAGGGGCTGGGGTGAAGCGGGCACCCACCTGTGATGGCGTGGGCCTGGGAGTCCTGCTCGCAGAGCGTGGGGTAGCCCAGATAGCCTAGGTGCTCAAGAGAGCGCCGGACATCCAAGTAGGTCACCAGGCTGGGGACGGGAGAAGGGGCATGTGGCATCGCTGCGGGGCAGAGGGCGTGGGCCTGTCTGGGCGGGCGAGGGCTACACTTACGTCCACTGGCAGAGGTACCCGTGCAGGGGCAGCCTCCCGGCCTTGGTGCGGACCGTGCTGGGGAGGTGGGGGCCCCAGGGAGCAGCGGGAAACACGCTGAAGAGGCTCTGCAGCTCCGCTGGGGACAGGGCACCGTCCCGGTCCTGCGGGCAGAGGGGTGGCGGTGACAGGAGCTCAGGAGGCCACGGGGGTGCAGCCGGGGCCCAGCGCCCTCACCTGGTCGTGCTTCTCAAACATCCTCTGCACAAACTGGTAACCTCGGTGGTTGAGCTCGGCGCTGCAGCCAGGGGGCACACGGAGCCTGTGGGCGCCGGGTGGGGCTGTGCTCAGCTCCTGAGCACTGCAGGGCACTTCTTCCCAACACAGGCCAGCCACGCAGCCAACCCCCCAACCCAAAGATATGCCAAGAGCCCCCAACGCAGGGTCCAGGAGCCCCATGCCCAATCCGACACAGAGCGGAGGTGAGCCCTGAGCCTGAATGCCACTCACGGTGGGCAGAGGTAATCAGCTGTCAACTCCAGTGAGTCTCCATAGCCAAAGCGCCTCAGGATGGTCCACGTGGTCTCATGGCGGCCTCGCTGGATGAAGAGCGTGTTCAAGAAAAGGAAGCCTGCTCATGGGTGCAGAGGATGGAGTGGCACCGGACACAGCCTGGCTTTGCCCACCCCCAACCCCCGGGCAGGAAGGGCGTCAGGCCTCACCGTCCAGGGTTAGCTGGTCGTCCCGCACACCTCCCACCACGTTCTTGCTCACCACCATCTTCACGTCCTCCAGGGCCTGAGGGGCCAGCGGGTGCCCAAAGCAGGACGTCTGTCTCCAAGAGAAAGCGGTTGTTGGTCAGGTATCCTCTCCCTCTGTCTCAAGGGTGGCCCAGGAGTGGGGGTCCGCTGCTGCCAGGGGGCATGGGAGGGGCCGGGAGACAGGCGGGGCCGCACCTGGAAGGCGTTGAGCTCCTGGTCACTGAGTGCCTGGTCCATGTCCTGGTCTGAGAGCCTGAAGATGCGGGTGAGCGCCTGGGCGCACGCGGGCCTCAGCTGTGGAGACAGCGGCTCAGCACCCCCGCCGCTCCCTCCTGCTCCCCCCACCGCCGGCACCCACTGCCCACCTGCTTGGCCTCGGGGTCGTAGAGGGGGGCTGTGGGGTGCAGCACGGCCTTCTGAGCGTAGTAAAACAGCTCTGAGATGTTCTTCAGGTTCTTGGCCGAGCACTGGGACGTGTGGGAGCAGACTCGGGTGAGACACGAAAGTGCACACCCTCGCCTCTGCAGCCCCGTGGCCCTGGTCCGCTCACCTCCACGCAGGTCTCAATCTCAGGGAACTGGCTCATGATGGGCAGCACGGCCTCCATGGAGCCCCCTGGCCTCAGGTCCGACTTGTTGCCCACCAGGATGATGGGAACCCTGGGGAGAGGCCCATGTCACCAGGGATCAGGGAGCCGGCAGGGCCCAGCCTCCTCCCTGAGCCCTGCCTCCTACCTGGGTCCCCTCTTGGTATCCCCATTCACCAGCGGGATCCATTTGGTTCGGATCTGAAAGTAAGAGCTGCTCGTGAGGGCTGGGGCCTACCCAGCCCACCCAGCCCACAGCTCCCAGGTGGAACTCTCACTTGGCTCAAGACAGGCCCACTGAGGAGCGAAGTCACAGCCACCGGCAACAAGGCCAGCGTGGGAGAGCAACCAGCAGGCGGTTCCCAAACACCCACAAAGGGCCTGACGTCAGCAGCCCTTCCCCAGGGCCTAAAGAGACTCAAATGTAAGGCCATCCACCATCTCTGCTCAGACACGTTCCAGGGAATTCCAGGGAAGCTGGGTGCCAGGGGCCCCACGAGACTCCCCAAAGCCCTCATGAGACACGGGGTAGGCTGCGGATGCAAGTTGCCCTGAACCTGGGCCAGCCTGGGGTGTGTGCGAACGGGTAGGTGACCAGGCTGAGCACCAGTGACGAGAACCTGGAACGCTCACCTTCTCGACGGTGGCCTCTTCAGACACATCATACACCACACACACCACGTCCGCCTGTTGAGGGAGGGCAGAGGTCGCACAGCGGGACCTGAAGCTTCCTGCTCTGCTCATAGGCGAGACAGGACAGGGCTCAGAGATCAGGGAAGCCCACTGCTCCAGCTGCTCCCAGGCTGAGTCGCTGGCCGTTGGCCACCCACACCTCAGGCCAGCCCTTCGCTGCCCTCTTCTGCTGCAGAAGCCAGGCCCTAGTACTCAGCTCTGGCCAGCAAGTCCCGTGAGGACTCAAGACACAGCCACCCTGACATTTGGCACCCCAACCCCAGCCTCAGCTCTTCGCTCCCTGGCCCCTACCGACAACAGCAGATAGACAGCGACAGCACAACGGGGGTGATGGTAAAACAGTGGCTGTGGCCTGGACCCTACCCGGCCGCGCCCCAGGACACAGCGGAGGCTGCAGGGGCGGCACCCGAAGCTTGGTCCAGGCCCAGGTCCTCCCGAAAACAGGAAGGCAGAGAGCCCTCAGCCCTGGTCACGATGCCCAATGCAACTAGGAGATCCAGGACGGTGTGCTGGACTAAAGGGTCAGGACTGGGGGTGTGGGCACACAGCTGTCAAACGGATCACTTTCAAGAACTTGGAGGCTGCTCCCCAGGGTCCAGCAGAAGAGGGAAGACCAGGCGGGGAGGGCTGGAGGGCTGACCAGCTCGGTGGGCAGGAGAGGTGGAGCCCCGCCCCCGCCCGAAGAGCTCGGGACAGAATTAGCAAGGCTGTGGCTCCTTAATCCGCTCCCTGGGAGGATGAAGCGGATCCGGCCCGCGGCGGCCCCGCCCACAGGCCATGAGCCCTGACCCTGCGCCCAGCAGCCCCCCAGGACACCCTGTACCTTGTCAATCTCACCCTGGAGCTCCTCCACCGTCTGCTCCGTTTCTGAAACAAGAGACCCCGCTGCAGATCTGCCAGAGACGCCGGCTCCCGGGCGGAGCGGCGGGCGGGCGGGCGGCCGCGCTACCTGAGTAATCCACGATGTGGGTGGGCACCTTCTCCGGGGTGACATCCGCGGGAATCGTGATCTCCTCCGCCCGGGCGGGGACCTGGGCAGACGCGGCCGTGAGGGAGCCGGGCGGGGGCGCGGGGGGCGCAGGGGTCGTGGGGACGCAGGGGCGCGGGACGCTCAGCCTTACCTCCTCGGGGAACTCCTCGCCCACCAGCGACAGTATTAGCGACGTCTTCCCCACCTGGGCTGCGCGGGGCAGCGCGGTCAGCGCGGCGGCCGAGGTCGCGCCGCTCCGCCCCGCCCCGCCCCGGCCCGGCCCTGGGACCCCCGCCCGCCCCGGACCCAAGCGCCTACCCTCGCCCAGCAGCAGGATGCGCACGTCCCGCTTCATGGTGGCACCGGGAGCTGCAGCCCGGGAACACCCGCCCGCCCGCGACCGCGACCCAGACCCGGCCCCGCGCTCGCGGAGCTCGCACTTCCGGCCCCGCCCGCGCAGCCGCACTGAGGCCGGCGGGCCAGAGCGGCGGCGGAGCGCGGCGGCGCCCCCGTGTGGGCGCGCCGAGCACTGCGGGCGCGTGCGGTCCTGGCCCAGAGCAGGACTGGGGCTGGGGGTAAGCTGAGCTTTGGCAGTAGTCTGCAGTGACAAGGAGACGATGTCTCACCGCTACACGCACATTTATTTGAACTGTACAAGGCAAAAACAAAACCCCAAGGGAGAAGAGCTCCGAGTACTTCACACACGTTCAAGGTCCTGATGCTTCACACATGCTCCCAAGGTGCCGGTGCGGAGAGCCCACCGGGCCGACGGAACCAGCACAAGGCCCGGGGCGGACCCAGCTTCTCAGTCAAGCCTCTGCCCAGGCCAGGGGCCCAGCTGAGTGGCAGGGCTCAGCGGCCTGTGACTTCCCACACCAAGATCTCGCTGTGGGCCGCCGTGAAGAGCAGCTGGGCTGACGGGGCGAACCTGCACAGCTGCACAGAGTCGTCATGGCCCGAGAAGTCCTGTACGGCCCCCGATGCGCAGTCCAGCAGCCGTACCATGCGCTCTGCAGGCAGACAGCAGGGGCTGGGCCAGGGCGGGGGCGGGGGGCCTGCTGCCCCCTGGCCCTCTCTCCAGATGGAGCTGGTGCCTCGCTGGGGAACCTGGCGCCCCACCCCCTCACAGATCCTGTCTGTGAGCCCCAGGAGTGGTATCCTCAGTCCACTTTCAGGGACAAGAAACCCGGGGCCCAATGGTGAAGAGTATGGCTCTGTGAGGGAACACAGCAGTGCCCAGCCGGCCCGACTCGAGTCACCAGCACTCACCAGAGAAGCCAATGGCCACAAGGTGGGCCCCAGGGCACAGACTCATGGACACAGCAAAGAAAGGCAGCGGGATCTTCTCCACCACCTGCGGGCAGCAAGCATGAGGCTCTGGGGGAGGGGCCCCTGGCCCTGAGACCTGTCCCTCCCCAGCCCTGGGTCCCTCAGGCTCCCAGGACCACAGCGAGGTACACGTGCCTGCTTCTGGCGGAGGCTGTAGAAGACCACCTCAGGGTACACGCCGAGGCCTGCACACACCAGCACCGCCGGGTCCCAGGGGCAGAAGGCGGCGAGCGAGGGTGGCAAGCAGCCGGGAACCTGTGGGGGCACAGTGCAGGGTGGGAGCCGGGGGCACTGTGCCCACGGGGCCGTCGGGACTCTTACCTCTGTGAGGCCGGGTGCTGGGAAGCTCAACCAATCCACGAGCTCACAGTGGTCCCGCAGCCAGTCAGAGGCCCACACGCTGACTCGCTGGTCCCCGCTGGCGGCCAGCCACAGGTCCGTGCCCTCTGCCCCGAAGTCTCCACACTGGGGGAACAAGGGCTGGTGGTGCTGCCTGCCCTGTTCTCCCACCCCGTCCTGCCAGCACCCCAGCCTGTGCGAGCCCCGCCCAGGAAGGACCAACCATGTCACCTCCTTCCTCGTGCTCTGGAGAGTGCAGATGGGGGCGCCGCGATGGTCACTCAGCACCCGGAAGGTCATCCCTGTGCGCAGGCGGCTCACGGCCACGAGCCCGTCCTTGTCTCCAGAGATGATGGTCTGACCTGGGCCAGGCAGACCCCCTGCTGTCACTTGTGCGCCCAGCCTTCAGCCCAAAGGCGCGACCTGGGCCAGGCAGAGCCACAGAGCCATGCCGCCCCCGGGAGCCCAGCCTCACCGTCAGCGGAGAAGGCAAGGGCCCTGAGTGCAGCCGCGTGCGGGCACATCTTGAGCTCTACGGCCGAGCGTGCGATGCTGAAGACCCGCAGAGTCCCGTCGCTGTAGCCCGCTGCCACGTGCTCCTCTTCTGGGCGTCCGCACGACGGGGGACTCCAAGCCAGGCAGAGGCAGCTCTGGGGACCACCAGCGGAAATCGTCAGGACCCCCGGAGGGGCGGGGCCCGGGCCCAGCCAGACACCAAGGCCGGAGGAAGGCCGTGGGGCCTGCAAGAGGCCAGGCCAGCGGGGACCTGGCCCGGGCTCGACCCGGATATACCCCCAGCCCCGGGCGTGCCCCCAGCCCCGCTGAGTACCTGGCTGAGCACCTGGAACTGGATCAGCAGCTCCGTGCTAGCCACGCACCACACCCTCACGCTCCCGTCATCACTGCACGTGGCGCAGTGGGACTCATTGGGGCTGAAGGCCACGTCGTTCACCTGTGAGGAGCCACCAGCCTGCCTGAGGCCCACGGCCAAGGAGGAACACAGCCTAGCCATGTGGCTCTGGAGAGCATCCGCCTCCCCCTGGAGTCTGCCAGGCCCCAGCCCTGCCACGTGACACAAACTCACTGTCCCAACCTCCAGAGGTCCCCCACGAGGCCTGGGTGAAGGCCCCTCCCCAGGTCCCCCACGAGGCCTGGGTGAAGGCCCCTCCCGAGGTCCCCCCACGAGGCCTGGGGGAAGTAAGGCTCCCTCCCAAGGAAGGTCCCCCATGAGGCCTGGGTGAAGACCCTCTCCCGAGTTCCCCCATGAAGCCTGGGTGAAATGTGAAGCCCACCAGTCAGTTGAACTTTACCGTCCACTTGCTGGGACGTGACAAAAAGAACTGTTCTGACAAAACCCAGAACACAGGACTCCTGGGGACCACAGACTGAACTAAAGGATGTGCTGTTAACCAGGCCTCAAGGGGGGGGGGGGGCGGTGCGCAGTGGGGGGTGGCTTGAGATCGTCAGGTGTGTGGAAAGAAAGATTACGCAGAATCAGGGTCTCTGGTATAAGAAAAGTGAGATGAAGACCATGCACCAATGATGTGTGGACAAAAGCCAAGTCTTGAATTGGAATAAAAAGCTAAAAATCGAGCCCTGCCTGGGTGAGAAGTGCTGGGCCCTCTGGCCCTCAAACCGGGACCTCTAAGCCCAGTTCCCATTGGAGGGGCACAGAACTGGGGCAGGCAGGCTGGGGTCAGGCAGAGCCACAGAGGGAGGGCCTGGAGCACGTGTGCCCCTCGGGAGGCGGGACCAAAGTCAGCACCAGCTCTGGGGGACTCGGTACCAACAAGGCCACTGCCACCGCCACCAGACACGGGCACTGCTGGAGAGACACAGTGCTCCCCAGGGAGTCAACGCGACTGGCTGGCCCTGCCTAGACCCCGGCCCGGCCTCCAGACCCAGGGGATCCTAGAGGGGCACACCCAGCCCCGCTGGTGGGGGATCCCAGCAAGGACGACCAGCTTTCTCCAAGTAATCTACAAGAAAAGGGGTGGGACAAGCAGGGTCGCGAAGGCCATGGGGCCTGGGGCTGCTGCGGGGACGCCTAGCGGACACCGCACCCACGGGCAAGGGGGAAGGAGCGAGGAGGCTTCCCACCTGTGTGAGCAGTGGCCCGGCACTCACCTTGCTCCGATGGCCACTGATGAGGCGAGTGCTGGTGCCCTCGGCCCAGCTGACGTACCAGAGCGTGCCCGCTGTGGTGCCCACCACGCCCATGTCCATGCTGTCGTGGAAGACCGCACTCACGACGGCCCCGTCGAGGGTCAGCTCACGCTCCAGAAACACGGAACTGGACCTGGAGAGCAGGGATCACAGGGCAGCGGCGGGAGGCCAGGGCGCCAGGTGGATAAGCCCATGGCCCTGACTTGCCCGAGCACACCCCTGGGGGGCGGGTCCAGCCGGCTGGAGCGCTAGCTCCGGACACAGCACGCACGCTCACCTGGCCCCCGAGCCCCTGCGCCACAGCTCCGACACGGCCCCCACAGCCCACAGGCGCAGCCGCCGTGTGTTGCTGCCGCTGACCAGCCAGGTCCCTGAGCACAGCAGCACTCCTGGGGAATGGGAGCTGGCGTGAGCCGCGTCCCCAGAGGCCTGGGGCTCCAGAGGGCATCGCACCGCCCCGGCACTGTGACTCCCAGGGGAACGGTGCCCCAAGGGCCGTGGGCTCGTCAAATACCCACCGATCTCGCCATCGTCCGCCTCCCAGGCCAGGAAGCAGCGGCCGGCACGTGTGTCCCACACGGACACCTGGCCCTCGCTGGAGCCGCAGTACAGCAAGGGCGGGGCCCCGTAGCAGAGCGAGCTCAGCTCGCAGCCCCCCGCCTCCTCGGGGACTGGCTCCCGGTTGGCCTGGTGGGAGAACAGCAGGGGTCAGCCACGCCCGGGGCGCCCCATCCCGTCCTCCAAGGCCACCTCCCAGCCCCGGCACCTGGAGGCTGACGTCACCCGCCTGCCCCCACAGCAGCTGCAGGGTGAGGACACCCCGGCCCACGCAGGCCAGCTCGCTGGCGTGCCAAGGGCTGAAGGCCATGCTGTGCACCGGCTCTGGGAGGCACGTGGAGGACAGGAGCTCACAGGTGGCCGTGCTCCACAGGGCCAGGGTGCCGTCGCCACAGTCCCCTGGGGAGACGCAAAGGGCCCGTGTCAGCAGCCCAGGGGTCCCAGGACTGGCAGGGGCTCAGAGACCACCATCCTCCACCCCCGTCCACTGACCCAGTGTGACAAGGAGCCTGTCGTCTGGTGAGAAAGCCAGCGCCTGGACTGCAGAGTCGTGGTGAGAGAGGAGCTGCCGGCAGGAGCCCCGGGGCACGTCCCAGAGACGGATCTGGCAGCGGGAGGCAGTGCTGCTTCCGCCGGAGGCTGAGACCAGGACCTGGCGGTGAGGAGCACGGTCAGCACGGAGGGTGCAGTCCACGGGCCCGCTCGGGTTGCAGGGGCACCTCAGCTCCAGGCCTGTACAGGGGGCCACAGGGCGGGCACCTGGGCGTCGTGGCTGAGGGCCAGCGTGGAGATCTCCTCTGGGTGGCCGAGCCAGTGCTGCTGGGCGCCTGAGTGCAGGTCCTCCACCACCACCAGGCAGCCGCACGTGTAGGCGAAGAAGCCTGTGGGCAGACAGAGCCCGGTGGGTCAGCACACCATGGCACGCTTCCCCGCAGGCCCAGCCACAGGGGCTCACACCCGCGTCCCCCCCCGCCACCCACGGAGAAAGGCGGGGGGGGGGGGGGGCAGGGGGCCCAGAGGAGCATCAGGACAGGCCCCCCGCAGCCCCTGGGCCGTGGCCACACCCGTGTCTGGGCTCCAGACCAGGTTGGTGCGCCCGTTCCCGTTGTAGCCCACGACGGCCTTCAGACGCAACCACTCGTCACCAGCAGGTGGCAGGGAGAGGCCCTGTGGGGAAGCGACCAGGACGTGGGTCCCCACCTTAGACTCTGCCCTCAGGCCAGGCCTGGATGGAGCCCGCAGGTGTGGCTCCAGGGGTGAGGCGGCAGAGGGCAGGAGTTTGGGAGGACAGGAGAGAAGGGAGGCCAGGCAGGGGCTCCTGGGAAAAGCCTGGGGTGCGGGGAGACCTGGGCAGGGCAGGGAGGAGCCTGGAGGAGGCCTTGGTCGGGGGAGGGGGGGGGCGGGGATGGGCGCGCACACAGGACACTCCCGGTCCCACTGGCACGGAAGCGAGCCTTAACCAGCCCGCTGGGGACACGGACCGGGCTTGAGATGGAGGGTGACCAGCAGCCTCTAGCCCAGGGAAATGCCCCAGGGACACGCCAGGAACCACTGCTGACAATGGGGGAGCCCCTCGGACACCACAGGCTGCATTGCCTGAGCTCAGCCTCCACAGCATCCGTCAGTGGCCAGAACCAGGAGGACCCCCGCCCCGCCCACCTGGGCCAGTGAGGAGGCCTTGTAGCGCGCAGTGAAGTGCCTGTAGGAGTCCGGGCGAGCGAGGGTCCGGGCCCTGGCTCCCACTGTGCTGCAGGTGCCTGTCGGGCAGGGTGAGAGGCTGTGGACCTCTGGGACCACACAGCGACCTCCCCGCTGTCGCCCTGCCCTGGCTGGTCAGATGCTTGGAATCAGAGGGCACTGGCGGGCCACATTGCCCTGCCCGCCTGGCTTGACCGGGGCCTCAGGGTATCTGCCCTGCAGGTGACCCCCCCTTGTCTGCCGGGGCAGCTGGCTTTGTCCTTAGACCACCTAGAGCCCACGAGGTACAGGCACCTGGGCCCTAGCCCAGTTACGAGGGACCCCATCCCATGCTGCTGCCCTGCCCCTGCTTACGGGGCCAGCCACAGGGGTGGGGACGCCTGCCAAGGTCCCAGGGGCCTCCTGTCACCCCACAGGCCCCATCGTCAGCCCGGCCAGCCTCCTTCTGCACCAGCACGGACGGGCCTGAGGCCTGATGGAGATCCTCGGGGCCGTGGCTCTCGTCTGACGGGAAGAGGGCACCTGGGGAGGTTGGGGAGACAGCAGGGGTGGGGAGCAGGCGCTCTGAGCCCCCAGCCCGCCCCCAGGCCAGGAGCAGCGGAGCACGTAGGGGGGAGCCTCCCCCTCCCAGGACCCCCACCCTCACCGTCAAAGCCCTCAGGGGGCTCAGCACAGAGGCCCGGCTCGGGCGGGAGTGCCGGGGGTGACACGGACACCTGCTGGGGGGGCGCTCTGGCCCCGGACGCCACGCCGTCCAGCTCTCCTGCACCCGGGCCTGCGGATGGAGGAGCCAGGCTGTGCTCAGAGACGAGGAGTGGGGGCACAGAGCAGGAGGCATGCCAGCCCCCCTCTCCCAACCAGCTCTGGCCTGGGGCCCCAGCCAGCATTAGCGTGTGCCTCCCACACCAGGGGTCACCGCAGGGCCTGCCAGCGTGGTGGGGCCACTCACCTGCTTCGCAGGTCAGGGGGGGCCTGGGAGCACCCTGGACGCTACAGAGGCGACAGGAGAGGCTGTCAGCGTGTGCTGGGGGTGGCGGGTGCCCAGAGAGGCCTGGCAGGTTCAAGTGAAGGCAGACACCTACCTGCCTGGGGACCAGCCCTCACGGGGAACCAGAATGTCCCAGAGGAAGATGGCGTCTCCCACGCTGAGGAGCTGCTGCTGGTCGGGGGTGAAGGCCACGGCCTGCACCGGCTCCGAGTGGCCAATGTACACCTGGGGTGGCAGTGTCGCCCAGACCTGAGGCACGGCCCTTGCGCACTGTCAGCCCGGGGCACCCAGGGCCGTCCTCCACCCTCCTGCCCACCCGCCTGGGACACACACCTGGCAGCTGAGGCCAGCCTGCGTTGTGTAGTCCCACAGCCTGACAGCCCGCTCGGCGGCTGTGAGCAGAAAGCGGCCATCCGCGCTGAGGGCCAGGGAGACACAGGCCGCGGGGTGGCCACAGGACAGCTGCAGGAGAGTGCACTTGCTGCGAGGCAAGGTGGGCGCACCCAGGACCGCCGGCCGGGGGAGCCCTCCCCAGCGCGCAGCCACCGGGGAGCAGCAGGCAGCCCAGGGCCGCCCCGCCGCGGGCGCCGGGAGCACCAAGGCCGGAGCCGGGAGGAGAGGAGCCAGGTCGCCAGCCATGGCCTGGGCTCACCTGCCGCACCACGCGGCCTGACCTGGCGTCCAGCACAGTGATCGTGTTGGAGGACGTGGACACCAGCAGGTGGCTGGGGGGTGAGGGGCCGAAGCAGAGGGCCACAGCTGAGTCCAGGCAGCTGCCAGCCAGGTCCAGGGCACTGACGTCAACCTTCAGAAGCTGTGGGAGAAGCAAGTATTGCCCCCACGAACTCCAGGCGGAGCTGGGGCCCCCAAGCAGAGGCCCAGGTCGTGGGCAGCCTCAGGCACTCTGCCCTGCCCAGCCACCCACAGCTCATGGGTCCTCTATGCCCCTAAGGGGCCCAGGGCCTGGGTCCTCTCTGCAACGAGTGTGGCCTCCCGCCCACAGGAACAACCCAGCCACCAGGGTCAGGGGTGCCCATGGGGTCTGTGCACCCTCAGCACTCACGTGCAAGGCTCCGGCTGACTCACCTCATCCAGCGAGGCTGTGTCCACGACGCTCACCGTGTACTTGGAGGGACCCACGAAAGCCAGCAGGCGGCTGTCCCTGCTGACCACCATGATGCTGGAGCTTGGGCAGGCCTCCTGGCACACCACGTTAGCTGCCAGCACACAGGGGCGGGCAGTCAGCCGGGCAGGGCAGACCCCACGGCAACATGCACTGCCCGAGCGCCGGGGCTCTCCCAGTGACCACCCAGAGACTGCCTGGCTGGCCAGAGACACAGTGTCCATGGGGGCCTGGCCCTGCCCTCTGGTGCTCGGGCTGCAGGCGATCACCCCCTCCTGGCGCAGGGTGGGCGCACTCTGATCTCCCACTTGGGGAGTGCCGGGCAGTCCTAAGATCACACCTGCCCCGGGGGTCTATGAGTGAGGCTATGGAACACAGTGCCGTGGTCAGGGAGGTACTGGGAGGTCCAAGCGGGGCTGGGCATGGGGGCCTGACCTGCTACTCGCAGGACGCGGCACCGGGGCGCACCGCTGTGGTACTGGGCCAGGGTGCCCCGGGAGCAGGCGCTGAACAGGAAGCGACCGTCAGGGCTGGCGGCCAGGCTGGTGATGGCTCCTCGGTGACACCTGCGCCACACGGAAAGGTGTGGGGACGCCCACAAGGTGTCCAGGGGCAGCAGAGGGCGGCGTCCACCGCGGGCATCTGTGGGGCAGGCCCGCCTGGGCACCCACCTGTGCTCCACCAGGGCCTCGGCGGACTCCAGGCTGAAGGAGCGGACGGCCCCGCTGCTGAAGCCGCAGAAGAAGGTCGGCTGCGTGGGGTGGAAGGCAACAGCACGCGGGGCCTCCTCGGGCGACATGAAGTCATACAGCTGTGGGGAGGGGCATGTCAGGGCAGACGGCGGGGCCCCGAGAGCCAGTCTCCCCAGAGGGCTTGAACCTCGGGCCCCAAACCCGGGCAGAACCCAGGGCCCGCCCGCCGGGCCTCAGTATGGCGTGCGGCTTCCAGACCGCCCTCCCAGCCGGCGCCCCTCTGGCCACACCTCACCTGCTGCAGGGTCGCCAAGTCCCAGACGCGCACAGTGCGGTCCTGGGACACAGTGGCCAGCTGTCCCCGGCTGCGCTCGATGGCAAGGGCCAGCACTGGGGCGGTGTGGGAGCGCACCAGCATGCGATACTCCTGGGACGGGACGTCCAGGAAGCCCAGGTGACCCGAGGACGTGGTGGACAGCACACGCAGGCCGCCGGGGCTGACGCGGACAGAGGTGACTGGCCCCTCGTGCTCTGCAGGCAGGGGGCTTGGTGACCGCCTGGGCCTGCAGTGGGGCGGGTCCCGCACCAGGGCCCACCCGTGCAGGCTGAACCAACCCCTAGCCCCTTGTCCAAGACAGCGAGAAGTGTGTTTTCCTGCAGCCTGGAGCCCCGTCTCCCTGTGAGCTAGGACCAGCACCGCCCCCGTGACTACCCACTCCCAGATTCAGGACACAGCCCCGTGGAGCCCCACGCTGTCCAGCCTGGGGACACGGCCCTCCTGTGCCACCCCGGGGGCGAGGTGGTGTGCAGGCCCCACCTGCCTCCAGGAGGACGGAGGAGAAGTCCAGCGGCCAGAGGCGCAGGTAGCCATCCTCGGAGCCCACGGCGCACGCGGACCGGGAGACGCCGAGGCTGCTGATGGCGATGCCGGGGCCTGGGTGGGGGGAGCCGGGTCAGCCCCCAGCAGCAGGGCCCCTCCCCCTGCACAGCAAGGCCCACCTACCCGAACTGAAGGTCTGCTTCTGTGCGAGGGGGTCACGGGGGGTCTGCAAGGGCAGGAGGCGGCGAGCATGCCGCACGGCCATGCGCTGGTGGTCAATTTCCAGGATGTGGCCGCTGCGGCTGCACACGTAGCTGCCAGGGAGCGGCAGGTGAGGGCTGTGGCGGCGGGGGCGGGGCGACGGGCCTTCAGGGAAGGGGGCGGGGAGGGGGGTACTCACAGCGTGTGGCCATCCTGGGCTGGCCCAAAGGCCAGGTCGGTGAACTCCAGAGCGTGGTGCTCCCCCAGGTCCACAGCGCAGGAGCGCAGCACCCCACCTCGGAGCCGCCACAGCCGCACATTGCCCCGCCCACACGATGCCATCCTGCGAGGGTGGGAGGTGAGTGGGGCGAGGGGCGGGCTCACAATTCAGCGGCCCCAGCACCCAGAGAGGGCAGGCAGTCACCTGGCTTCGTCGAAGAAGGCCACCCGGAACACCTGGACATCGGCGTCGCTGTGCGCCTGCGCAAGGATGATGGCCTCTCCGCCTCGCCCCAGCTGGGCCACGCCCCACACCAGCACCGTCTGCAACAAGCCTGCACTGAGTGCCCGCCCACCCACCCGGCATCTCCAAAAGAAGTCAGAGAAACCTGCACGTGCCCACCCAGGGCGTCCACAGATGTGTCTGCAGAGAGGAGCAGAAGACACAACCGTAAGTGGAGGGGAGGCCCCGAGGGAACACCCAGCTTCACAGACACTGGCGTGAAAAAACATCCATCTCAGGCCTGCAGGACTCGCCAGCAAAGAGAGCAAGGCCAGTCACTTGAAAGGCAGCTCCGCCCACAAGGGCGAAACAGGTGCCTGTGGAGTGTGTGACTTGGGGGTGCCCGGCCAGGCTGGGGGAGGCCAACGGGGGTCCCTGCTGCCTGCCTGTACCCTTGGACGGCCACCCCACCTCCCCGCCGGCCCAGTTACCGTCCGCCCATGGCGGTCCTTGCCAACGCCGCAGAGCAGCTCCCCGCTGTTGGAGAAGCTGTGGACAGAGGCGACAGTAAGCGTCACAGGGGCTGGCCCCCACCCCCCCGGAGGCCCTTCACCCACCTGAGGGAGCAGATGGTGTGGACCGGGCTCCGGAACAGGGCCAGGCAGCTCCCCGTCTGGAAGTCCCAGAGACGCAGCATGCTGTGGGGCCGGGCCTGGGCCGAGGCCAGCAGCGAACCGCTCCCATCCAGTGCCAGAGCAGAGACCTGGGGGCAGGGAGTTAGGAAGGGTACAGGCCAGCACACCAGGCTGCCCCAGGCCAGGGGTGCCCACCTTGTCTGTGTGGCCAAGGAAGAGACGCTGCTCCCGGGTTTCGACGTGCAGGACGACAACAACTGCGTGGCAAGGGTACACAACAGCAGCCCCATCCGGGGTCCACAGGGCCTGCGAGCAGGGGCCAGAGGCTGAGGTCACAGGCTAGTCAGCTTCACTCCCCGCCACACGTGAGCCCCCCGAAGCACAAGCACAGGAGTCACTGCGTTGCATAAGCCCAAAGGACAGAAAGCCTGGTTGTGTGTGGGCATGGCAGGGCTCCCGCTAAGCAGGGAACTATAGGGTTAAACTAACAAAAGGCTGAGAGCCCACAAAGACTCAGAGCCCACATCCAGGACAGCCTGGTGAGCACACAGCCACCTCTCCCACGGCTGCCTCCACAGGGACCCTGTCTTGCCCACACCAAGCCCCCCTTGGCTGGATGACACGCATCCAAGACTTAAAGGATGAACAAGGGTCTCAGATCTCTCAAAGCTCGAGCATCTGGACTGGCACCACCCCGGCTGTGTGCTCACAACAAAAAGGGCCGCCTGTGTCTGGACATCACAGTACCAAGGACGCACCAGGCATGTGCGGACGCGGGCTGGGCTGGGTGACCACAGCAGTGCGGGGACCCGGTGCCTAGGGGAGCTCAGAGACCCACAGCCAAGGCAGGGAAGTGCAGCATCTGCCCGCCGTCTGCTCGGTGTAGCTGACGCTTGTAAGACCCAACAAGAGCACAGGATCCCTCACCCATTTGGTGCTGTGACCCCCAAAGCCGATGACCCCCTTGAGCCTCAGGATCGGATCTGGGAGGAAGCTCTGAAACAGGCAGACGCACAATGAGATCCAGGTGGCAAGGTCCCTGTCGCAGCAGGGCTACCCCGCCCAGACCCAGTTCCGGCCTCTCAAGAAAGCCATTCAGTCCTGAGCTCCTGCCAGCCACTCTGCGGCAGGAAGCCAGGACTGCAGTCACAATGCTGGATCCTCCAGGTGCCCCAGTCCTGCGGACCCCCCACAGACCACTGGGGCTGGGGGCAGGGCACCAGCTCTCTTACTCTTTGTTGAAAACGCTTCTTGCCCAAAGCCGCCTCCGGTAAGCTCTGCTTCCTGCCAGGAGACTGGATGGGAAGGGACCATCAGAGGGGACCACCCGCCCCTCGCCCATTCCCCGCAGGCAGTAGCCCGACAGCCCTCCATCCACTGCTCATCCACATGCAACCCCCTCGGGGGTGCAGTCCAGCCCCACCTTCCTCGGGAAAGGCCCTCACCTCATGCGGAGCTGCATCCTCTGGGGCCGCGGGCTCCACCGTCGGCTGACCGGCCGACACGTGAAGGCCGTCACCAGCTGCATGCTCGTCAGTGGCCTCCGCCCAGGCTGAGGGCTCCTGGATACAGCCACCAGGGCCAGCCACACGGGAGACCTCTGAGCGCTCACAGGACATGCTGACCTCCGGAAGGGGCCTGGGCATGGAGGGGGCCCAGCGGGACTGCAGGAGGACAAGTGCCCATGAGCACCACACCTTAGACCAGCACCCACAGCCCCACCTCCAAGGGCGCCGGGCACTCACGGCTGCGGGGTCATGCTTCTGGACCATGAGGGCCCTGCTGTCCCGCGCAGGCTTGCTACAGGCCACTGGGGAAGGGAGCAGCCGCGGCACGTGCCCCACTAAGACTGCAGCGGAGAAGAACCGACTGAGCAGAGTGCAGACAGGCACAAGGCACTGGGCAGGGGCGGCAGGGGGCCTGGCCTTGCCCCCTCTGCAGGAGAGGGGCCACGCCGACAGCAGCAGCCCACCTAGCAGGGGCCCCAACACCCATCCCAGCAGCAAAGTTTGAGGCCCCAAGCACTCAAGTCACAGCCTCCCGCTGCTCCGGAGCCTCAAGGCCACCTCCCTGCGCCCTTACAGGCACCACACTGCTGGGGTCCCCAGATGCAGCATCAGGACCCCTCTCCTGCCGAGCGCCGTGGGCCCTGCAGACCTGAACCCCGGTCACCGCTGCCCCACGGGCCCACCTGCCTCAGGAGGGAAACCGCTCTTCTGTACCAGCTTGGAGGGCACATGCGAGCTGCCACTCGGAAACCTTGGTGGGGTAGAGGGAGAGTCAGCTTCCGGGATGGCCCTGCCCAACCTGTGCCTGGGACGGCAGAGCACTCACCGGATATGGACATAGCGGTCGTGCCAGCTCTCCCCCTTTGGCACTGGGAAAGCCATTTCTCGAGGTATGGGGGTGACAGGCAGTTTTGCACGCCGGGCTTCAGCAACAGTGACGGCTGCAAAGAGCAGAGATGGTCCAGGTCCAGGGAACCATCCAGGTCCCTCTCCCAGCCCAGGGGTCTCAACCAGGGGCCATCAGGGTCCCGCCTGGCCACCAGCCCAGCCACCACTCCCTCTGATGGCTGCCTTGGGAGCTGGGAGGCTCAAAGCTGGCACAGCATGGGCATTTCCACTGAGTGCCAGGGACGGAGCAGAGGGCAGCACACAGGGAGCAAACGCAGGTGGGCTGCAGGCTAACACAGCTGGGGTCCTCACCAGGATTGAAGCACAGGTCACTGGTGTAGAGGTTCCGGACCAGCATGCTGGCACACAGCCTGACGCCCTTCAGGTGACTGTAGCATCGGTGCAGATAGACCAGCAGGATGTCGTGCAGGTCAAGCTGCAGGCAGGTCCAGCGGGCACCAGGGGAGGCCACACCTGGCAGGTATGCAGGACTCGTGCCAAAGTCAGCACCTACCCTCTCACCAACCAAGCCACAGCACTGTGTCCTCGGCCTGTTCCCAGTCTCTCGGCCACAACCACGTGGCCCCCACCCAGACCTCCCCCTGAGCCTTCTGACTGGACGCCTCTCCCAGACCATCCCTGTGTCCCATTCATGCCTCATCTGCACGGTACCTTCCCTGGGTGTCCCAGCCTCACAAATGAAGGGGAACTGAAGCCACGTAGCTGTGGACTTGAACTCCTTGAAGAGGTTGGAGAAGGACACTCGGATGACCTGGCTGTCCTGTGGGACACAGCATGGATATGAGGGGTCCAGGCTGCCGCAGGAGTGCAGGGCCCCGGGCGGCCCCCCTCTCCCAGATCAGCACCTCAGTGGACACATCCAGGTGAATGACGAAATGCTTGGTGGGCAATGGCCGAAAGAGCACGTACAGATACCGTCCAGTCAGCCCCAGGGACTGGGTGCTGGTTTTGGGGAGCTGGATGTAGTTGCTCGCAGAGACAGAGCCCCGCACGCGGTACACGGTGCACTTGAGGGTCTTGTCCTGGAGAGAAAGACGTCTTATAGACGTCCTGAAGCCCGGGGAGGCCGGGAGGGCTGCAAACAAGCGTCCATAGAGAAGAGAAAAGATGCCGCCGCTACCGCCGCCGGGCGCCCCGGCCACTCACCGTCACGGCGGCCACGTCGCCCTCCTTAGTGGAGCGCTTCCACTCGTCCACCTTGAAGTGTCTGAAGACGTTGAGGAACGGCTGCTGCCACACTGGGGGACAAGGGGACGTGAGGTGCCAGGCCCACCGCAGGTCCAGGGAGGGCCCGGCAGGGCCTGCGCTCTCCCCAGCGGTGACGGCCAGCGCGGCACGCAGACTGGGCTGCGAGCGAGTCTCAGCACCAACCCGTGCGCGGCGGCGCGGGCCCTTGGACCCCAAAACCCAGCCCCGGTCCGCGCGCCGCTACCTCTCGCCATGGCGCCGCAGCTCGCGCTTCCCGCCTCTGCCGACGCGCACCGCACGCAGGGCACGCAGCGCGTGCCTAGCAACAGAAGCCCGGCAACGGCGCCACTGACGCCGCACGGCCGCAGGTACGTCACCGCGCCTGACACGTGACTGCGGCACGGGGCGGGGCCTGGCGCGGGGATAGACCCCAGTTCCGCCCTCTGCCTTTCTTCCGGTAGCCCCGAGTTGCTGTCCGGCCACTTCCTCTTTATTGCTGTCTTGCCACGGGACAGGAGCCTCCGCCCCCGGGCCTCTGCGGCCATCCCCAAGCCGGGACCCCGTGGGCTTGCTCTAGCACCGCCGGCACCCCAGCTGTGGGGTCTGATCCGGAAGGTTCCTGATCTTGAGGCCCGTGTTCACGATGGGAGTGAGACGCAGCCCAGAAATCCTGACCGCACTTGGCGTGGGTGGTCCTCCCCTCCCCTGCTGCTGCCCAGCCCTCTGGAGGCTCTTATGTCAGCTGCAGGCCTCACAGGACCCTGAAGGCTCCGCGCCAGACCTGGGGGGTTCAGATACGACAGCAGGCATCCTGAAACCTGACCCCAATTCTGCGTGGCTGAGACCCCATCTCAGGGTCAGTTAAGTAACATCTCTGGGTCTTGAGAGCAGGTTTCGACACCTGACAATGATTACAGGGAGAGGAAGGGGGCGTGGGTGTCAGTGGGATCGGCTGGCATTTACAGACTTCTACGCAAAATGACCTGGCCCAGGACACAGGAAGGCAGCTAGGCAGGAGGCTAAGTGCCAGAGCTGGACAGAGCTTCAGCTGTGGGGAGACGAGACTACTGAGCAAGTCATGCCCGGCCTGGGGCCTGTACACAAGCGCACTTCCCCCGCTCACTCCCCACAGCCCACCGAGTCAGGGCCTCTCCAAAAGGCAGTTTCTCAACTTTATTAGCCTGGAGCTCCTCCCTGCCAGCCCCACGGGCTGGTCCCCGGGCACAGTGAGCAGGACTGAGGTCAGACAGTTTCAACCCCTGGCCCCCAGCAGCCTGGAACAGCTGGGCCAAAGGGTCAGCAGGGGCAAAAGTCCAAATGCTGGCACTTCGGGTGTGGCTGGCGCCTGGCCAGGCCCAGGGTGAAGCACAGCCTGCCGCAGCTGGTGGACAGGGCGCCGTGGTCCTCTCCTGGCAGAGGGTCCAGCGTGGGGCAGGGCCAGGCCCTGCACAAGACAGCCTTCCTTCCAAAGCTGTGACTAGGAACAGTTGGTGATCCTGGCCAGGAACTGCTGTGCCCACCACTCGTCCAGGTCAATGGGCACGAAGTCTGTGGAGAAACAGAAGGCTGGGCAGTGACACACCTTCCCAGCGGACCAGCGTGAGCTGGCCACAAGCCCCTCACCCAGATCCCAGCTGTAGCAGACGCTGGGAAGAGTGGATCAGGCTCCATTCCTCACCCCACCCCCTTGGGGCTAGAACCTGGCTGAGCCAGGTCAGGGGTGGAGGGCAGGGGGCGCTCCTTGAGGGTGGGGGAGGGCTCACTCTGCAGCCTGGGGTTGGGGGTCCTCTCCACGTACTGCACAGGCCTTGGCCCGCTCTCACCGGCCGGGCCACCACCCAGCTGCTGCTCCACTTGCTGCCAGGCTGTGGGGAGAGGACAGTTAGACTGAGCCAGGCCCCTGGCACCCTCCCACCCTAGTGGCTAGCCTGGATCCCTGCCCGGAGCTGGGAACGGGAACGGGCAGCCTGCTGGACGGTCACAGGACAGACAGGCCCAGAGCCCAGGTACGTCCCAGCCCTCCAGGGACTTCAAGTTCAGGTTACAGTGGGAAGGGGACCAGTGGGCTGGGCCACTCCCTCAGACCTCAGCGCTACCTTCTGACACAAATCGGACGTTCTCCTCGTGGGCCAGTGTGTAGGGCTCCTGGGTTCCCTCGAGGGATGGGGACGTGGCAGGCGGCCGGCGGCCATTCACCCGATTGAACACGAGCCTCGGCCCTGGACTGTGGGAAGGCAAGGAGACACTCAGCCACATTCCCAGGCCAGGTGCTACCTGGCAGAGCTCCCGGAGCAGTCGCAGGCCACCCCGCCCCACAGGCCAGGCCCACTCCAGGCACTTCCCTGAACCACAGGGCAGCTGTGGGCTGCAGCCGGTGGCCGAGGCCTTTCTCCTGCAGGCCTGCATCCCCAACAGCTCAGCTCACACCTACAGCCCCTGGCCCTGAGGCAGGTCTAAGTCTGCAGAGGGGCTCTGTGTCCCCAGATCTCCACAGAGCCCCATGCTCAAGGCACACAGACGGCCCCCGTGTGTCTCTCAGGAACCTCCACTGCCACCTGCCTCCCCCTCCCCACTGACGGGCCAGGCCTCCAGCAGCCCAGGTTCTGACCAGAGTAAACAGGTTTTTCGGCCCAACCCCGCCCCCAGGCACAGTTCTTGGTCACTCTCTCCCCCACAGAAGCCTCTTCATCTCAAGATGCCCCCAGGATGGAAGGAAGGACCCTAATGAGAGCAGGTGGACTTTGCCCTTCGCAGCTGCCCGGGCTCCAGAGACAGCTCCTGGTCTGGCGAGACAGTGCCAAGTGCTGAGTGGGCCATCCTGGGTGGGGAGGCTGACCGTGGCCCTGGTCCACCCCTGCAGCTTCCCGGCAGGGGCCATGCTCTTGCCCACAAGGCAGGAATGCTGAGTGAGGAGATGGCCCTGGGTGCTGGAGCCTGGCCTGGTGGGCATTCAATGTCCAGATGGCCACTGGGCCCACCCCAGCCAGCCGGGCCCAGGGCATGGATGGGCTGCCCTGGCTGGAGTCAGCTGGCCCAGCCCTGCACACATGAAGCCCGGGATAGGGCCGCGGAGGGAGCGGGGCCCACACCTACAGCAGGAGGTGGGAGCCGGGAGTCCTGGGCTGCACGTGCCACTCCGCCAGGCACTCGCGGTCCCGCCGGCCTGCTCGCCATCCTGGGCTCAGGTGCCCCACCGCCGCGCGGGGTTCCTCCTCAGTTGAGAGGGGCACTAAAATAAAGAGGAGCATCCTGAGGGGCACCAGTCCCGCCAGCTCCAGGCTGGCAGGTCAGGTGGCCACAGAAAACGTGGAGGGGCAGGGCTGCTCCCAGGCTTGAGCGATACCAACCAGAGGGCGTGGATGTCTGTCCTCAAGTGGGACAGCCCCTCGCTTGCCTGCTAACCTTACCCCTGCAAGGCCACAAACTCTAGGAAAACTCGGAGACTGAGCATCCAAGAAGGAAAAAAAGAATTACAGTCAAGGGCTACGAACTGCCAAGTACTTAGAGGGTGCTTTCCCTGGTGGCTCAGTGGTAAAGAATCCGTCTGTAACGCAGGAGACCCAGGTTCAATCCCTGGGTCAGGAAGATCCCCTGGAGAAGTAAATGGCAACCCACTCCAGTATTCTTGCCTGGAGAGGCCAGTCCATGGGGTTCCAAGAATCAGACAGGACTTAGTGACTCAACCACCAGAGGGCCCCCTGGCTGGGGCTGAGAAGGGGCTCAGGCTGGCACCTGCCCGCCCCCTGCTGGCAGTTACGTAAGGCGGCTCTGTGGGCCCTCTGGAGGAAAGGGCACTGCTCCCCTGTGCGCCTATGGTCGAGTCCGGTGCCACCCCCATCTCCACCCTCGTGCCAGAGCCCAGGGACACGGTCCACTGGCAGGCCCTGCCCACGGCAGCAGCAGCTCTGGACTCCCTGCTCAGGGCCTGCCAACTAGGGCCTCCTCTTCATCCCCTTCACTATCCTCCAACATAGACCACCCACCCATTTTCAGCCAAGGCTCAAGAAAGAAGTGACCTGTCCAGGGTCACACATGGTGAGCGGATGGCAGCATCAGAACTGTACGCGTGTCTGAGCCCGAAGCCCACAAGGCAGTGCAGCTCCCAAGCCTCCTCCCCTGCACCATCAGCAGGTCACAGGGTCCCCTTTCCTCTTTTCCCCCGACAGCAGGTCTTACTCTCTGGCGCAGAGGGAGAGAGCTCATCAGAGGCCCAGACTCACACAGCCTGTTCACCACCATGCGCAGCGCCCAGACCCAAGCCCAGTCAGGGGCAGACGCTTGGGGCACCCGTGGTGTGCCAGGCACAGAGCGCCCCAGTGGCTCAGACTCCTTCTTCCCTGGCAAGCCTGGCTGAGGGAGGGTGGACAGGAAGTCTGGGTGGAGTGATTTTGGTGGGCCCCCCCCCACCAAGAAGTTTCAGGAGCAAGGCTAGGGGTCCCCATGTGGGAGACCTGAAGGTGCTCTGGCCTCCCAGTGGGGGCTCGCCCCTGAGGCTGGGAGGGGAGCGGCTCAGGGAAGGGGTGACTTCAGAGGTTAGGGGGGACAGCACGACCAGCACAGTCTGCCTTCCTGCTGACCCCCTGCCAGACGGGGCTGCAGAGGCAGGGCGAGCACCAGCACCCCCGACCGGGACCTGGCAGGCTGCGGCCCCTTGTCTCTTCCATCTCTCCCAGCATCTGGACCCTGCACACACCGCATGCTTCCTCCCCCACTCCCCGGCAAAGGTGCACGGAGAAAGCACAAGCTTCTCCAGGTAAGAGAGTGGGAGCTTCCTGCCTGGGTGTCAGGGCGGGGGGCGCAGGGCGGCTGAGGACCAGGGCTGACGTCACAAGTCAGGGTCACAGCGCAGTGGGCCCTGGGACGCGCCCCCACGGCCGCACGCACCCCTCTCCCTGGAGGCGCTTGTGGTCCTCACAGGACCAGTCTCAGAGTGTCAACATGCTCCCAGCAGGAGGCTGCCCGAAAGGGCCTCAGCCTAGAAGGGTCTCACAGGCTACCCCCACCTGTGGCATCTCAGGCCGGCACTGAGGGGGAGGGCAGGTTGAGGGCGCGCAGCAACACAGCCCCCAGCTCTTACCAATCCGGAGGCCGTCTGTCCTCAACTAGAGAAGAAATCCCAAGCCCTGTCAGTGTCCCCCCACCCACCCACAGCCTGCAGGAGCCTCAGGCCTGTGTGGCCTGGACCAAGCCCTGGGCCCTGAGCCTGCAGAGAATAAGTAAGAAGTAAGACCAGAGAACAGACTCGAGCCAAAAAGTTACAGTTTCAGTCCCAGAGATGGAGGCGCTGACCTCCTGGGCACAGTGACTTGGAGACCACAGTGGTTGAACTGAGGCTCCCAGCAAAACTGCTGGTCAGGAAAAGCAGAAAAGCACCGGTGGGGGCTAGGGGAGAAGGCGGAGGAGAGCAGCGGCCTGGCAGGGCCCGAGGGAACCACGTGCACCTCTCCCCCGCTGCTCGGCCAGCACGGGGCTGGCAGCCTCCGGCGGCGGCCGCTCCCGCCCTCCAGGGCGATTCCGCGGTAGCTCCTCTCAAAGCGTGGCCTCCGCCGCCCAAGGTCGGCCCGGGCACCTGACTCAGCCGCCTGGAGCCCCTAAGATCCAGGAGCGGGTCGGCTTCCTCCCGACTCTGGGTGCGTGGGGCCCCAGGGCTCGGAGGAGTGTCACGCACCCCCGGCCCGGTTCCCTCCGACCCAGCCAGGTGCCAGGTGAGGCGGAAGCGCGGAGTTGCGGTCGCGAGCCTCAGGCGGGCCGGGTCGGCGGGCTCCGCCCCCTCCGCGCCCGCCGGGAGCATGTGGCCCGGGCTCCGCTAACCTTTCCCCAAGGTCACCCTCGCGGCCCCGCGAAGGCCGGCGGGGGAGGGGAGAGGAGGGCCGTGCGTCTCACCTCGACAGAGGCCAGGGGCCCGGCGGCTGTGCCCGCGGGTGCTGCGGGGTCGGCGCGGAATGCCGGCATTTCAGGAGCTCGCCGAGCCTGCTCTCCACCTGCTGCTGCGTGGGACCTGTGGGCACCGGGAGCGCGCGTCAGCCGCCGGCGCCGCGCCGGGGGCGGGCAGCGTATGCGGACCCCCGCCCGTCCCCTCCCTGCCTTGCCCGCCCCCGCCGCGCACCTGTGCGCCGTTGCGCGACCAGCTTGCTGGGTCCCTTGGTGATGGTGTACATGGTGCGGAGGGGCCGCAGCGCGCCCGCGCCCTCCGCGCCCTCCCCGCCCGCCGGCCCGCGGCCAGACCTCGCGCCCTCCGCCCGGCTGGCACTCTGCTGGCGGCGAGGGCGCGGCCCCTTTAACAGGCGGCCGGCGCCGCGGGGAGGGGGCGGGCCCGCCGCACACCCCCGGACCTTAAAGGGCCCGCGCCGAGGCTCGTGGCAGGGGTGGTGCTTGAGCCTTGGGGAAACTGGCGGGACCCCCTGGCGAGGTCTGAAGGCGGAGTTTAAGCAAGTTTCTCAGGGCCCGGGCCGCCGTCCGCCACTGGAGGAGGCTCGGGGGGCCACGGGCACCCAGACGTGGCGAGGCTCTGGCTCAGGCCCTCGTGGGGTCGGCGGTGGTGTCCCAGGAGCCGAGGAATTGACAGGTGCTGGGAATGATCTGTGTGGACTCTGGAAGCAAGGGTGTCCCCACGCACCGCACGTCAGAGACCCTCGGCCAAGGTGCCTGGGCCAGTGCTGCGGTTCACTCACACGCGACTGAGGGGTGTCAAAGATGAGAACAGCGGGTCGGCCCCCGGGTTTGGGCAGAGACATGACACCCTGGGAATCTCCCTTTCATCCTACGGAACAGGAGCTGGGTACCGACCGACTGCCATGTGTGCACCTGCAGACCCCAGGGAGGGGGAGGGAGGCCCTTTACCAATCCAGGAGCACCCTGGGTGCTGCGGGGTGCAGAAGGCAGGTGAAGGAGCCCAGCTCGCCTGTCATCCCGCGCAAGAGAAAGAGCACTTACTCCTCCACCCGCCGCATGCACTGGGGTCAGGACGCAAGATCTACTGCAGTGATGTGCCTCAGGAGGAACCAGATATGCCTGCAGGGGAGGGTCTGGGGGCTGGGCCCTAGCCTGCCCACAGCTCCTTCCCGAGGGTGAGGTGGAGCTGCTCCCCCTCCCACAAGTCCTGTGACCTGAGAGGAGAGAGCATGCCCAGGGAGCCAGGGCATGAGCACACCCCCCACCCGCACCCCCGGCCACACTGGGCCCCCTTTCCACCCCTGGGGCCCATCCCCCCACCCCACCCCCACCCCCTAGCTGTGTCAAGGCCAGCATGATCCTGCGTCATCTGTGCTGACGGCCCTGGTCTCTTCAGTGGCCTCGAGCACAGTGCTAACTCAAGCTGGGGAGACTTTGAAGGGTGAGGGGCCTGGGAGTGGGGAGGGTCTCTTCCAGAAGGCACATGCTCTGCGCAGGAGGAGCCAGGCCCTGGGCTGACACAGAGCTGAGAGCTCCTCCTCTCATGGGCAACCCCTCAGGCCAACATGGAGAGGACCCTGTTGATGGGCAGGCAGGCTTGGCCTTGATGGTGGGCAAGGCTGCTAGACCCTAATATCCCAGCCCTGCCCCTGGCCCTTGTCTGACGTCAAAGGTTGGGTCCAGAGCCCTTGGAAAGACTCCAGAAGAAAGCCACAGAAGAGGAATGGTCCTGCCAGGTGAGAGGGGAGGGGGTGCAGGACAGGCTGGGGGTGGAGGGGGTGGTGAAGGAGCCCAGAGGGCCCCCAAAGACACTGAGCTGGGGCAGCAGGCAGCCAGGGGGAAGAAGGCCAGCTTGTAGGGAGCAGGCAGCAAAGCCATGACACCTGTGTGCAGGAGGGCAGGGCCTATCTCCCCACCCCCACTGCCACCCAGGGGCCTTCCCAGACTCCCTGCTGCCAGAACTTAGCCTGAGCACCTGAGCCACCCTGACTTGGGGACAGAGCCAGGAGGCATGCGGAGGGCAGCCCAAGCCAGGAGAGTCAGGGTCTAGTCAGTCTGCGACCGTGAGCTCAGGTCAGTTCTCCAGTTGGGGTAGGAAGCCTGGCCAGTCTGGCCTCGCCTTGACTACACTGTCCATGACAGTGAGCAACCTGCTAAGCCCCCAGAGACAGAGTCTTGCAGCCGGCAAACATTTCCTATTGTCAGAGAGGCTGGGAACCCAGCCCAGAGTCAGTCACGGGCAGCTGAACAGGAGGCAGGAGCCTCACCCAGCAGCCAGCCACAAGCCCAGAAACGCCTGGAGCCACACAGAGAACGTGGGCGTCGTAGCAAGGAGCGACCTTTACCTTATTGACTCCAGTTAACCCTAATGAAGACATTAGGGTTTTTCTCTTCTTTGCTGTTGTTCAGTCACTGAATTGTGTCTGATTCTTTGCAACCCCATGGACTGTAGCCCACCAGGCTCCTCTGTCCCTGGGGTTCTCCAGGCAAGAATACTGGAGTGGGATGCCATGCCCTCCTCCAGGGGTTCTTCCCAACCCAGAGATAAAACCCATATCTCCTGCATTGGCAGGTAGATTCTTTACCACTGAGCTGCTGGGGAAGCCCTTCTCTTCTGTGTGTTAGTCGCTCTGTCATGTCCAACTCTTTGTGGCCCCATGGACTATAGCCTGCCGGGCCCCTGTCCATGAAATTCTTCAGGCAAGAATATTGAGTGGGTTGCCAGTTCCTGCTCCAGACTTTCTCTTCTAAAAGGCTCTAAACGTGATACGGAAATTTCATATTAGAGGAGAAAGTTTAAGTTTTCAGCCATCCTCAGTCATTTTGCAGATCTGAAGTTCATGCCCTCACCAACCCAGACTGGAGGATGGGCTTCTGCCAACAAAGTGTGGTCAGTAGCCCCAGGAAAAGCTCTGGCAGGATGCTCCCATACCTGCCACCAAGTGTCCAGGGACTGCCCATCCCTTTTTGTTTGCTTGTTTGGCTACAGCTTGTAGGATCTTAGTTTCTTAATCGGAGATTGAGCCCGGGTCCTGGGAGTGAGAGCGCCGAGTCCTAACCACTGGACGGCCAGGGGGTTCCCAGGGCTTGCCCATCCCCACACCCAAGTACAATGAGCTGAACAGTGGCCCCTCAAAGAAACACCACCTGGAACCTCAGAAAATGACCTTGTTTAGAATAATGGTCTTTGCCGATATAATTAAAGCAAGGGATTTGAGATAAGGTCATCCCAGATTAGAAAGGGCCCTAAAATCCAGTGAAGCCTGTCCTTGGGAAAGGAGAGGGTCATATCCTCCCATTGTGTGAAAATGGTATAAATCCTAATTATGTTGAATTGGTTCATAGTGCTTTTCAGGTCTACTCTATCCTTCTACTTGTCTATTCAGCCTATTAAAATTTAAAATTCTATTAATTTCTAAGAGTTTGATATTGAAACTCCAACTAAAAATTTTACTTTATCTACTTAAGAAAATAATTGTCATATATAGTGGAACTTTATGTAACTTTATACTTTCTAAGTATCCTGTAAATGTGTTATCATACTTTCATAACTTAAAAAAGAAAAAAAATTTTAAATAAAGACAAAAAGGAGAGGGATATTAGGACACAGAGAGACCCAGAGGAGAGATGGCAGGGAGGTGGCCACAAGCCCGGGAGCGCCTGGAGACACAGAGAGAGAAGGAAGCTGTGCTGACTAAAGAGCTTCCGGTAGGGCCGTTGGGCAGCCGACATCTTTATTCTGGACTTCTGGCCTGCAGAACTGTGAGAAAGGAAACTGTTGTTTGGAGCCACCACACTTTGGAGTAATTTGTCACTGTAGCTCTGGAAAATCAATGTACTGAGGGAATCAGTAGTGGGCGAGCACCCTGGGTACACATTGCAGGGCTCCGGAGGGAGCTCAGCTGGTGGCAGGCACCTGGGACTGGACCCCAGGAAGGAAGCTGGACGCCGCTGTTGGCTCTGGACATCATGAGGCAGCAGGAGTAGCCGAGAGGGCCCTTCTGGCTCCAACAGTAACCCTCAGGACACAACCTCAGGCGGTAGCACTGAGCACAGGCCCAGGCGTGGGACGTTTCCAGGGGTCCCATGTTCAGCAGCTCCTGGGGGCTTCAGAGTCTGACTTACATCCGGGACTTTATGGACAGTGTTCGCACGTTCCACACACGCACACTCACACGGTCCCAGGTGCTCGCATGCATGCATTCACACACGCATGTGCACTCATACTGCAGCAAAGCCCACTGCTCTGCTCTGTCCACTGCCTCTGCCTCTGCCCCAGGCTCTGAGGGTGCCGAGTGTGGAGGGAGGGCAGGTGTCAGTCAGTCACACAGAATCCAGCCCAGAGGGATGAACGGCAGGCAGAGAGCAACTTGAGGTCAAGGGCTGTTAAATGGAAGACCTTGCTGGGCATGTGGGCAGCACATACAACATGAAGGCTTGCTCCCTCCTACAGACGCATCTCTGACTCTTTGGATCCCAACTGGGTATCCTGCAATCTAAGTGGATTCTAACTCCACCCACCCATTGTCCACACAGATCCACAGGCTCAGGGCTCAGTCCCACAACACAACAGGCAAGAATACTGGAGTGGGTTGCCATCCCCTTTCCAGGGGATCTTCCTGACCCAGGGATCAAATCAGTGTCTCCTGCAGCTCCTGCATTACAGGTGGATTTGTGACTGACCAGCTGTAAATCAGGGTCCTGTAACTTGCCAGAATGACTCACAGAACTCAGGGGAGCATTTTGCTTACCTTATTGGTTTGCCACAAAGGACACAACTTGGGAACAGATGCAGGAGATGCCCAGGGAAGGTGTGGGAAGTGGTGCAGAGCCCCACACTCTCCCCGGGAGCCACCCTCCCAGCCCTCCACGTTCACTAGCTGGAAGCTCCCTGACCCCCTCCATTTGGGGTTTGAGTGGAGGTCCATCACATTGGTAGGACTGGTTAATAATGGAGATTAGCTGCATCTCCAGCCCCCTATCCCAGGCAGGAGGTCAGAGGTCAGGAGTGGGGCTGGTTTCCCCTGGCAACCAGCCCCCCCTGCCCCTCCTCCTGACTTGTCACCTGTCTGGTGTGAACCCAGGTGAGACTGAAAGGGGCTTGTTATGCATAACAGATGCTCCTCTCACCCCTTCCTTCAGGAAATCCCAGGGTTTTAAGAGTTCTATTCAGAAATCAGGATGCAGACCAAATATACATTTCCTTCTTTTTTTTTTTAAGTTTCTTTGGCTGCTCTGTGTCTGGGTGTTTGTTGCCGCACAGAGGATCTTTGATATTCATTGCAGCATGCAGGCTCTTTAGATGTGGCATGTGAGATCTAGTTCATTGACCAGGGATGATGGCTCAGCGGTAAAGAATCTGCCTCCTGAGTGCAGGAGACAGGTTCAGTCCCTGGGTTAGGAAGATCCCCTGGAGGAGAGCATGGCAACCCACTCCAGTATTCTTGCCTGGAGAATCCCATGGACAGAGGAGCCTGGCCAGGCTACCGTCCATGGGGTCGCAAAGAGTTGACTCGGCGACTAACACTTTCTTTCCCATTGGGATTGAGGAGTCTCAGCCACTGGACTATCGAAGATGTCCCTCTATTGTTTATTGTATGAGAACAGCGCAGGGCAGCCCAGGGAAGCCAGGGAGCTTTGTGCCTCTTGAGTGGGCGAGGAGGCTGAGGGGCCTGGGTGGAGAGGCCCCAACTAGCCACTGATGATCACAGGTGGGGGCAGAGATTCACACTGAGGGACACCTCTTGTCCACCTGGAGACGCAGAAAATACCCAACAAACCAGGCGTGCGTGCGTTGCTCAGTTGTGTCCCTCCCCCACTGTCCGTGGAATTTTCCAGGCAAGAATCCTGGGTTGCCATTTCCTACTCCAGGAGATCTATCCTAACTCAGGAATTGACCCCATGTCTCTTGCATCTCTTGCATTGACAATGCTGATTCTTTACCACTGGCATCACCTGGGAAGCCCCAGCAAACCAGGACTTGAGGCAAAAGTGAGTCAGGTAACGAAAGCTTATGAAATGAGAAAGTCGGCTAAGAAAAAAGTGTGGTAACACTGAATGCTAAAGGGGTTGTCTGGAGGCCGGCCCACTGAAACTTTTCTAGGGGCCTTGTATTCACATTGGCCAGCTCTACACCACCTCTTGTCCCTAAGAGGCAAGGCTGTCCTCCCCATCTGATGGCATTCATACTGTAGTCTCTGGTCCCACTCTGCATGGCCCCGAGAGAGCACCCCCAGACTAAAGCCCGGTCAGCGCCATTCGCAGAGCTTTTTGTCAGAGCGACCCTGGGTGTGTGTGTGTGTGTGTGTTGGGGCCGGGAGGCGGGGGGTGGGGGGGCTGGAGGGGGGTGGCAGGGAGCGTCTCGCGCAAGAAAAATCGCCCAGCAAAGGAGATAAGCTAGACCTGAGTGTTGAGCGCCGCCTCACGCCTGCTAAGAGGGCCCTTTCCGAGACACGGGCCCCGAGACAACCAGGGAAGAGCGGTAGAACACACAAACCGGCCCCCGACGAGACTCAGAGGTCACCGACCCCTTAACACCCGTGAACCCTGGGTTTGCACTGCTTATCGCAGGGCCACAGAGACGCCCTGAGCAGTACAGGCTCGACTCCGCAGGCAGCCGGCCCCTCCGGGGGCCGCGCCCCGTCCACCGCAGGGAGCTCCGCCCCGCTTCCCCGCCCACCACAGGGAGCTCCGCCCCGCGGCCCCGCTCAGACGAGAGCCTAGTCAAACCACGAAGGCCCTCCCATGGCCCAGTACCCACAATTTCCGGAATGCCGCGGTTGCTATGGTTTCCCCGGCGTCAGTTCGAATCCAGTCGGCCAGAAACCGCATCCCTCATCGCCGCTCCTTCCCCTGGAGTGCTGGGTGCCCGAGAGACTCGGCGGGACCACCGCCTTCCCGCTCCCCGCCCCTCAAGTCCATTGCTTCCAGCCCTGCAGCTCGCACCGCAGCGACGCCTGCGCTCTGACGGCTCCGCCCGGGGCTGGGCGGCGGGGCTTGCGTCACAATCTCCTAAGTCTCGCGGACACACTTACTGCCAACCGCGCCGCTGGTGTAGTGGTATCATGCAAGATTCCCATTCTTGCGACCCGGGTTCGATTCCCGGGCGGCGCAGGTTAGAATATATATTTTTTTCCCTTTCAGCCCCCAAAACTCTCGAGGGATTTAATTAAAAAAAAAAAAAAAGCCAGACAAGGTGAAGGAATCCACTCCAGTGCGACAAGAATGACACAATTTCGGAGTAACAAGCACTATGAAAAAGTGCTAGGACAGCCACGGGCACCGGGGTGCTGAGCCAATGGACGCCTGTAAACTAACGACCCAAGCTTGCCTCCCGGTTCCTGTCCAGAGGTGGCGGCTCGCAGCGCGCCTCCCGGGACTGCGGTGCCTTTACGGCGCGGCGCGTGTCCTAATGGGAATTGTAGTCCGTGGAAGGGAAAGGCCAATTGCAACACGGCCAGGCCACAGCCCCCGCCCTCTCGCAGTGACTACCACTCCCGACGGGCCCCGCGGTTCCAGACTACCACTCCCGAAGGGCCCCGCGGTGCTTGACTTCCGCCTCCGACGCTTCCGACTGTGCCAAACTCGCGAAGGCGCTCTCCGCGGGGGACTGGGAAAATGCTGGTTGCGGAGGCCGCCGAGCGGAACAAGGAGCCCATCTTGCAGGTGTTGCGGCAGTACTTGGACTCGGCCCAGCGCGGCGTCCGCGTGCTGGAAGTGGCCTCGGGCTCGGGCCAGCACATAGCCCACTTCGCGCGAGCCTTTCCCCATGCGGAGTGGCAGCCGTCCGACGTGGACCAGCGCTGCCTGGACAGGTGCGGCGGGAAGGTGGGACCCTGCGGGTGAAAGTGGGCCCCGTCCCGTTGCCCTGGACCCCTCCGCTATTGTGGTTCCTCTAAGCTTCCTCCAAGCAGGATTGCAGGGGCTCAGAAAAGGCTGCACAGGCCACCCCCACCACGGGCTGTCCTCCCGCAGCATCTTGGCCACCACTCAGGCCCACGGGCTGCCCAACGTGAAGGCCCCGATGTATCTGGACGTGACCTGGGATTGGAAGCAGTGGGGCGGGATCTTGCCGCAGTCGCTGGACCTGCTGCTCTGCATCAACATGAACCACATCACCCCCCTGAGTTGCACCGAGGTCTGTGGGAGCGTGGGCGAGCCACCCAGGGGCCACCCACCAGCGCCATGTGGCACTCTTTTTCCTGCACTGGGAGGGAGCAGAATGCCCGATCTGCCCTGTATCAGTGATGGGGACTCAGGCCAGGGAGGTCCCGGGAAAGCTCCTCACTGCTGTCCTGCCTCCCCGCTCCGCAGGGCCTGTTCAGAGCAGCAGGACACCTGCTCATACCCAAGGCTGTGCTCATCACCTATGGGGTGAGTGCTCCTGCCTGAGATGGGCCTCCCCAGGCAGGCGGCCTTGGCTGTCCTGGCTTTTCTGGACTGCCTTCTCGTCTTGGTATTTTCAGTTGCCTTTCCCTCCAGCTTCCTATCAGCACTGAAGCACACCCAAGCCCTCTGCTCTCCAGCACTCCCCCGTCACTTGCCCTTGCTCAGCACTGTCCTCTGCTGTCCCCTGTCTGGGGATCATCGAGGGGTGGGTCCTTTCCATTCTGTGGGTGCCATCCTGCAAGTGTGCACAGTGCTTGGCTGCGGACGGCTGAGCCTGTGGACAGTGGGCAGAATCGTGTCTCCCGTCTCCACAGGCCTATGCCATCAATGGGAAGATTTCTCCCCAAAGTAACGTGGATTTTGACCTGACTCTCAGATGCAGGTCAGAGCTCGGAGAGTAGGGGGCTTGGCTGGGGGGCAGGTGGGTCGAGTGACCCCCAGGCCACGACCTTGCCACTTCCCCTCATGCAGGAACCCCGAATGGGGGCTGCGGGACACCTCCCTTCTCAAGGACCTGGGCCAGGCCAGTGGCCTGCTCCTGGAGAGGATGGTAGGTAGAGAGGGCTGTGGTCATGGGCAGCCTCCCTGGGGACCAAGAGCAGCTTCTCCAGCCCAAGTATCTCCCCCAGGTGGACATGCCAGCCAACAACAAGTGCCTGATTTTCCGGAAACAGTAACTCCCTCTTCTGCGATGCCTGTGTCCCTGGACAAAGCCCCTGCCACCCTGGGCCAGACTGCAGGGCGTGGCCCTGCCCAGACTGGGGATTTGTGACCAGTGGCCACAGGGCTGCTGAGAACCTGAGAATAAAGTGTTTCCTGCTGCCCCACTGCTGGTATCTCCCATGTCATCTCCTGGGAGCACCCCTGCAGGGTGCCTGTGGGCTGTCTCTGTCTCTGAGGTTTCCATACTGGGCACAGGAGGGGTCTGGCCTGTGGGTCAGGACTCGCAGGCATCTTGGACTCTGCTGCTCCCCTCGGGCAGTGAGGGGATGGAGGGATAAAGGCCCCTGGAATGCTGAGGCAGGACCGAGCTGACTGCCTGGTCCTCTTGCCAGGGGGAGGTGGCATCCACCTCCCAGGCTGGTCCTCCCTCCTCATCTCAGAGCAGAGCCACGTGCGCATGCGAGGGCCAGGCCCCCAGCACCCACAGGCTGTGAGGTCCAGGACTTTTATTCAGGCAGAGGGTGGGAATGTGGGGAGGGCGGGGCCTAGCGGGAAGCTGGGGCTGTGGGTTGGTGGGCAGGCTAGTCCTGGAAGCGGTTGAGCAGCTCGCAGGCCTTCCTCTCTAGCAGCTCAGAGATCTTCTTGACGCGCTTCTCGCTGGCGGCGCGCACATAGCTACCCGCATCCAGCATGGCTACGCCGTCGCGCACCTCGCCCATGATGACCAGCGGGCCGTCGCCGGCCGTCACGTTTGGGCAGGGGCAGGCTCGGTCCACACCGATCAGCGTCACCTCCAGGTACTTGGTGCCCAGGAGCCTGAGGCCCATCTTGTCATCCTTGAGCACTTCGTCCAGCGCCACGCGCGCAATGCCGCCGCCCCCCGCCTCGGGCTCCTCCAGCACCTCGGTGAGCCGCCCCACGATGGCGAAGTCGCTGCGGCACAGGCTGAGCGCCAGCTTGCTGCGGAGCCGGCAGGCCCGGCAGGGCGGCGTGCGCGGCACCGGGCAGGCGTGCTCGCAGCTCTCGCGGCTCTCGAAGTTGTTGCCGTTGCCCTCGCAGCCACTGTACTCAAAGGGGTGGCAGTGCTGCAGCAGCGGGCTGTAGGCCCAGCGTGGCTCCCAGCCCTGGCAGGGGCCCTGTACGGCCGGCAGCGCACAGGCGTCCCCAGGGTCACGGGCGCACGCCTGCTGGCACGCCTCATAGGTCTCGAAGCCCTGGGCGCCCCCAGCACAGCTGCCCACGGGGAAGGTCATGCAGCCGCGCCGCTGCGGGTCAAAGTGCCAGAGGACCCGGCCAGACGGGGGGCCAACACAGGCCTGCGTGCTGGGCAGGCACTGGGCCGGGGCGTTGGCCGCCTCGTGGGCCCCAGCCCCGGCTGGATCCCGCTGGACCACGGACAGCGGGAAGTCAGCCCGCAGCAGCCCGGCGGCGTTGCGCGCCGTGCACGTGTAGAGGCCGGCATCCTCTGGCCGGGCGTTGTAAAGCACCAGCTGCCCGATGCTGGTGACCACCACGTTGCCGTACATCTGGTCTGGCCGCATGATCAGGTTCTCCCGCTGGTCACTCTGCTTCTCCCAGGTCACGGCGGGGGGCGGGCGGCCGCTGACGTCGCAGTGGAGGCTGGCCGTGCCCCCCACATATACTGCCTGAGGGGAGGGGCTGCTGTAGAGGGCGGGCGGCACTGGGGCATCCCCGGGCGTGGGGCGGGCGGTAGTCTCGGGGGGCCTGGGGCTGCTGGGTGGCCAGCTGAGGACGTGCTTGCAGGGCACGACGCGCAGGCGCAGGCCACGCAGGCAGGCCTCAGCATCCATGTAGCAGCGGTTGTAGTAGGTGAGGCCATCCGAGGCGCAGGTGAAGCTGGGCTCCTTCTCACAGCGGTCCCGGCAGCGGCACACTGGCTGCCCATCCCAGATGTCGCAGTCAGAGCCCTGCTGTGCGCACACGAAGCCCTCACACGAGGCCGCCAGCCTGGATGCAGCCGGGCCGCCGTCAGGGAAGCGGGCGGCCACACAGCTTTGCAGCCCACACACGTTGGTACAGCACTTCTCAGTGGCCGCGCAGTCCTGGGGAGTGGGGGGCACGGCTCAGCAGGCACCTGAACGCTCCTTCCCGCCCAGCCCCAGCATGCCCAGCTTGGGCGGGGAAGGCCTGCTGCCCCTCCTTGCGTCAGTGTCCCCTCTGGAGCCGAGCAGGTTGGCTTTCCATCTGGGGGTGAGCCACAACTGCCAGCAGCCCCTCACAGGTCACCTTGCTGAACCTCACTACGCCCCCAGACAATTGGCCCCCAAAGCAGGTGGTGGTACTCCTATGGTACAGACGAGGACACGAAGGCCTGGGGAGGACGTACAGCGTCCTGAAGGCCGCAGCACTGCAGCAGGGTCGGGCCGTAAGGACACAGCACATTCAAACAGGGCCCTGGCCTCTGCCTCGTTGGGCCCGAGAACGGCTAGTTTCAGGGTGGGGGTGGGCAGGTCTGGGGACAGAAATGAAAGTCGCTCTGTCGTGTACGACTCTTTGCGGTCCCATGGACTATACCACCCGTGAATTTCTCCAGGCCTCAATGCTGCCGTGGGTAGCCATTCCCTTCTCCAGGAGATCTTCCCAACCCAGGGAATCAAACCCAGGTCTCCCACATTGCAGGCAGACTCTTTACCAGCTGAGCCACCAGGGAAGCCCATTCAATCTTCAGACACATGGAGGCAGCATCTGGGGGTGTCTATCCCCAGGGCCCCTCAACATGGAGCACAGTGCGAAGAGTGGGGAGCCCCAAGAGAAAATGACCTCCAGGATCAAGGGTGGCTGGGTCCTCTCTGCAGTGCAGGCAAGGCCTGGGGGAGGGGTGAGATCTGGGCTCCTCCAGCGCCGACCAACCAGACCAAGACACCCTGGCCCCTCCAGGAGCTGGTCTCCCCCGCAGCCGGGCTGGGGGGGACTGCCTGTGCTCACCTGATCCCCGACGCACTCTCGCTCACAGGTGCTCTGCGCGTCCACCCACAGGTTGGGGCTGAGCTGGTTGGGGCACACCCCCGGGTGGCCCCCAGGGCCAGGCGGCAGGCTGGCCCCCGCAGTCAGCCCAGCCAGGAGCAACAGCAGCAGGAGTGGCCTCAGGGCCGGCATGAGGACCGCGGGACCACAAGGTGGGGGGTGTGGCCACTAGCCCCTCCTCAGACCCCGCGCGCCCCGAGCCCTGCAGGCATCCACCCTCCCAGACCTGTGATTGGTGCCCCTGCTTTCTGCCCCGGGCTCCCCTGTACCCCAAGGTTGGAGCCCACAGCGGACGCTGGCCTCAGACCGGGTAGAGCGGAGTCTGTGCATGTGGCACCGGCCCCTCCCCCGCCTGGCCCCTCTGGTCAGCTCAGGGCAGGGGGCGGGGAGACGAGGAAGGCTGGGGAGGGGCCAGCGCCCAGGAGCACAGAGACACTGGCCACGAGGGTCACCAAGGGGCGGAGAAGGGCGGCTCTGGACAGAGAGGGGAGGGGGCACTGCTGTAACCAGAGCCCCTCCTCCCTCCAGGCCCTGGGTTCAGGGATGGAAGGGCCCCGGGATCAAAGCTGCCCTGCAGGAGGGGGCAGGGCTGGCCAGCCCCTTCCCCAGAGCAGACCGCCCCCTGGGAGTCACTGTGTCCGTGCAGAGCTGCAGGGGCTCTGCATCCAGCCCAGTCACCGTGGGGTTCTGCTCCCTTCCCGGGGAGCCTCTTCCCCTGCTCCTTCCCACAGGCACAACCCGAGAGCAGGTCTTGGCGTCAAATCTAAATGCTTTCTGCTGGAGAGAGGCATTCGCAGCACAAAGATACCTGGTGGGCGGTGCCGCCTGGGCTTGCTCTGGTGACCAGTGGTTGGTGGAGGGGGGGAAGCTGATGCAGGGCAGAACTCTGCATTTAGGGCCCCCACCCCCCACCCAGGCGCCCGACCCCTGGTCCAGGGCTTTCCTCAACTGGCTAACGGTGGGTGCCTGCAAAGGGTGGATCCTAGAGCTGTGGTCACATGAGACGTGGACACTAGACAGGCTGAGTGTTTGCTTGGACTGATTTGAATCTTAGTGGCCGTGTGTGGCCCTATGTGGGGCTATGTGATCCTGAGAGAGACCAAGGGCATCTAGGAGCACCCTGAGAAGAGTCCTAGGAGAGCTTAACAACAGCCAGGACCCAAAGGCATTGGCCTGTCTCCTGCAGGCCCCACAACAGGGAGCCCCGCTCCTCATGGGCAGGGGCAGATCAGGGCCCAGGGGCCAGACTGCCCACTCTGAGACCAATGGGAAAACATCCTGCCACCCCATGTCTGACCTGTTGACTTGAGAGGCAGGGTCCTAAGAGCCTGGTCTGGTGCAAACACCACCAGGAGACACCCCAGGTGCGGAAGACTGAGCAGGACAAAGCAGCCGTCTGCAGTGCCATCTGCCAGCCAGCCCAGCCCATGAGAGCCAGACCTTCATTCTCTCCCAACGCAGCCCAGAGACCAGAGCTGAATTATGTTTACTGAACAAAGAAGAAAAAACCGTCCCAAGACAAGCCCAGGAATGGTGCAGGTGTGGACAGCAGCAAAGGGTAGTGTTGACACGGTGAACGCAGGCCCGTCCGTTCCCTCCACACAGTCCAAAGGGGCACCCGCCGGCAGCCGGGATGGGTGGCCTCCTCTGCAGGCCCTGCTGGCAGCCGGGCGCCTGGCCACAGATGCTGCGGCTCCCCCCACCTCACCTCCCAGGACAGCAGCCCCCGGGGCACCCACCACACAAGTCCTGATCAAGGGGTCACAGGCCAGGGAGGGGCCCACAGGCAGGAGGTAGAGTTGAGCACCAGTGTGACCTGTGGCCACGTCACCAGCCAGGCGGACGGAAGGAAGCCGGGCCTCCAGCTCAGGCTGGCTGGTGGGTCCTCGAGGAGGGGCTCAGTGTCCACCACGAAGAAATGGGTGAGGAAGGCTCTTGTGACATGTGACCTCACATTGTGACGTGTGACCTCACAGAGGGGTGAGTCTGGGTGAGGAGCAGCTATGGGATCCCACCCAAGGCCAGGAAACTGAAGCTGACCAGAGTAGGGTCTAGAAACTCCAGGGCAAGTGGGACTGGCTCGGTCCAGACCTACCCTGGCCTCAAGGCCCAGCGAGTACTGCCTGCCTACAAACAGCTGTGTCCTCAACTAGGAGAGAAGCTGAGCCAACTTCGCGTGGCAACAGGTACAAATGGAACTGAAGGTACAGAATCTCAAGGCTGTCAGCCCCCGAGTGGGGAGAGGGCGCGGGGGAGGGATGTGGGGGTGTGCCCACTTCCTTTCCCAAGAAACCTGAGACCTGCGCGTCACCCCGGCCCTGACCCCGCGGCTTGGGGCTCACAGGGTGTCCTCCAGGAGGGCTGGAGGCGTCCCGGGGCAGGTGCGCCAATCACCGTGCTCAGAGGCTGACAGTGCAGCTGGGGGTCCCCGTGACCCTCGCTGGCCCCCGCAGCCACACCCCATGTGAAGGGCCCTGTGAGTTCACTCAAGCCTGGATGGTGGCTCCCTTCTGGTCTCAGCCTCACCACCCTCCCCGTGCTCCCAGGCTTACCCCCTCAGCTGTGCGCTCACCGCGTGGCTGCACAGAGGCTTCCCTGCTGGTCCTTTAAAAATGTACAACCGTGTGTTACATAAATAAGAAAGGGGCCTAGCCCCAGTCCTCAGGCCATCACCAGGCACAGCCTCCTCGGGGCCCTTCTCAGCCGCTCCTTGGGGTCCCGGCGTGCTCCACCACCATCTGCACAGCATGGTCCCCGCTGTCCTGTGCAGCTGGTCTGGCCGAGACCACTAGCCTACCAGGTGCGTCCCCCATGCCTCCCAGGAGGGGCTATGTGGCCAAAGTCCCCGGCACATAGCACAGGGCCCAGAGCCCGCCAGGAGCATTCCCAGGCTGACCCTCCCGTGGCTAGGAGATCTTGCAGTTGCTGCGCGAGCAGTTCTGGGGGGGGCTCTGCGGTGGCCGGATGGACTTGGACCGCTTGAGACTGTTGCCCTTGCTGCCGCCACCCCCAGCCCCACTGGCCAGCGAGTAGGAGCGCCCGTGCATCATGACGGCGTTCATGCCATTGGCCATTGAGAAGGACTTGAGGTGGCTCTTGATGGTGACGGGCAGCGGGAGCTTGTCGATGAGGTGCACGGGGGTGCAAGAAACGATGGCCCGGCAGCAGAGGTCCTGCAGACTGAACACTGCGGGGGCGGGGGGCGGGGGTGTCAGATGATGAGGGGTCAGGTCGTGGGGAGGTAAGGGGGGGGGGTCTTGGTGGCAACTGACAACCTCGCCATCAGATGAGCACAAGTGACAGAGCAGGGGCCTGGGGACTGGGAGGGGCGGTGCGCAAAGCCCCCAGGGCTGCTGAAGGGGAACAACCCCCACCCCACACCAGGCAAGCCCAGAGCAGCCACTGGGCACCCCGCCCCTGTCTCCTCCCCACCCCGCAGGGCTCGGCGGCTAGACATCCAAGCCCATAACCCTGGGTGGGAACTGAGCCTCCCTGCCACCTCGTTAGCTCTGCTCTGGTGGGACTGGGGCCTGGAACCTGTCCTCTGGCGGTGGGACAGGTCAGTCCGCAGCCACCCCTCCCCTGCAGGCCCCGCCCCCGCAGCCGGGCCCCGCCCCTCCCCTGCAGGCCCCGCCCGCGCCTCACCTCTGTTGGGCCTCCAGATCTTCTCCATGCCATGCCGCATGAGCACGATGCGGGACAGCTCAGTGAAGGACTCAATGACGTTGAAGTTGCACAGCGGGCTGACCTCGAAGAAGGTCATGCAGTTCTTCTCCGCGTAGGCGCGCGCCTGCTCTGTTGGGACTTGCCGCTTGAAGGCTAGATGCAGCCGGTTCCCCACCAGGATCCGGGGGACTCCGGGTGCGTGCTAGGAGGTGTGCAGGACTCAGCAGACGTGCAGTGGCAGGATGCCCCTCTGCACCCACCCCCAGCCCCCAGCTCGCAGAGCGACCCTCCATCGATTCCGTGCTGAGGGGCCCCTGGGGGCCCAGAACCCCAACCCGTGGTGCCATTGCAGCCAGCGGCCAGCGGCTGGGGACACACAGAACCTGGGCATGAGAGGCGCTGCAAGTGGGGGCCACAGAGGCTCCCTTTGCAAGTGGGGGATGTCGGCCCACATGCCAGGGATGGGTGTGGCCCTGGAAAGGGGTCTTGGGGAGTACACCTACCTCGTCGATCTCTTTGATCCACCGGTCAATGCCGTCGAAGGACCAGCGGTTGGTGATGTCATACACCAGCAGGATTCCCTGCAAGGCAAGTGAGGGTCTTACGAGGTCCAGGTTCCCACGGATGACGGGGTCTTGTTCAGGCTCTGCCCCGTAGCCCTCCGTCCCCATACGGGCAGGGCCGGGGCGCTCAGGCACCAGCCAAGCTGTCAGGTGGACACGCAGTTCACCCAACAGGCGGCGATGTGGAAAATGAGCTCTGAACCTTCCTCCTGCATTTAAGGGGGGCTCTGTGCACAGGGCTCAGCTAGCCCGACCTGTCTCCTCACCGTGGCATGCCCTGTCCACCGTCTGGCTGGGGGCCATCTGACTGCAGGGACCTCAAGGGTTCGGTACTGCCTCCCTCCACGTGGGGAATCTGCTGGGATAGAACTGTAGTTTTTCCGTATCTTTCCTCAAGCACACGTGCTACCCTACGTCATCTAACAGTCACTCCACCTGAGAACGGCAGGCGCACAGGACTGCGGTGTGGGGCACTCTTCCTGGGGAACCAGGGGGTGCTGAACAGAGGTGTTTCTGAGCGGTCCCACCCACACTTGCAGGGGACGTGAGTCCGGGAGCAGCTGCCCCAAGACCTCCGCACAGAGGCTCTGCTGCGGGGACTTCCCTACCACAGCCCTCGGAGACTGCTATTCCGCCTGCCTGGTGGCAACCTCTCATGAGCCTCAGGGCCCCGGGGTCACCCGTCTCTGGCCTCATGTTCCACCCCGAAACAGGCTCTGTGAGAACCCACCCACCAGCATGGCTCACGCCCTCCCTGTGCAGGGAGTAGCCTTCATCTAGCCCACGTCTCCGTCACACACCAGGAAGGGGAGAGTGTAGCTGTGATGGAGGGCACCCTCCATCTCAAAATGAGGAATTCTGAAGCCTTTCCCCTTGAAACTGTGCTTCGAATTCTGGCAGATGAGGTCCTGCTAAGGAGCAGGTGGAGACCGCTTTCACCCCGGCCGGGGTGGGGTGGGGGATGGAAAGCCTGTGCAGGGCAGGGCGGAGCTGCCTGCAGGGGACACGCTGGGCCTGGAGGGGAGCCGCCCGCTGTGGGGGGATGACAGAGTCCACCAAAAGGCACATGGACCAAGGGCTGGGCCATCCGCGTCGAGTCTTTACAGATACTCAACACAGAACTGCTCATAAAACAAACATCAACAAACTAAACATGCGGTCCCCAGGCCCCCAGGCGGGCAGGCGACGCAGGCAGGGTGCACTTGCGCTCACCCACGCTGCTCATGGGCACCACAGACATCGAGGGGACAAACACGGACCCGTTGCCATACACGGGCAGTTTTAGAGAACAGAAATACAAACACACCACACAGAACAGGCTTCCACAGACGTGACCACCCGTGGAAGGGCTGGACGGGGACTTACTTCCTTGCTTACGCTTCCTGTGTGATGTTTATTTTTTGATTCAAACATCTTTATTAACCTATCAATGTTACATTTTACACATAATATAAAAAGGGATCTTCATTAGTACATCGTGTTAATAAAGCAGTGCTCCAAAGTGACCAAGAAGCTGGGGAGGGAAAGAAATTTTCATTTTGGTCTTTTTCTTTCCACTCCAGCAAATTATACTTTCAATTAACAGCAACAAGGGTATCTTAAAAATGCTCTGCTCGTTACATTTCTGTGCCTCACTGCAAATTAAGAGTAGCACTTGAGCCTTTCGGCATGTGACTGAGTCTTCACTGACAGCCCCGTCCAGGCTGGGTGCACGTGACCTCCGGGGTCCTTCAGGAGGGGGACACCTCCTCTGGGGCTGTCAGGCCCCCATCTGGCCTGGAGCCACACCAGGGTGAGAGGCAGGGGCTGCCATGCAACAAAAAGCCTGGTCGTGCCAGTCTGCAGGGTAACTGCTCAGGTGGAGGTGAGCCAGCAGCCACTGAGGCCGACCAGCAAAGGCCAGAGCTGGGCCTGGCACACTGGCCACACAGCCCGAGGACTGCTGAGGCTGTGGGGGCCCACGTGCTGACCACGGCCAAAGGCTGAACTCCACCCTGCTGTAGGCACAGCTGCCCTGAGCTCCGACCAGCCTGACCTGAGCTCCCGGCGGCCAGCAGGGTGAGGCAGCAGTACTGGGAGTGCTCCCGATGGCCGCCGGCTGGAGCCCTGAAACCGGCGTATCCGTTAAGCCAGATGCCAACAGGACATTTTCAGTGATTTCGTCCTGGCTTGTTAAAGCATCAGAAGCTGACTGCCGTGCTCCAGAACCTGAGCGGACCGTGCTCAGGGAGCACCGGGAGCAGTGGCGCTCTTCCACCACCACACCCTACTCCCGGGGCGCCTCTGGGTGGTCCTGGTTGCCAAGCCATCCAATGCACAGTGCACGCTATTTCCAAATCCCACCGGTTCTTGCCGAAGGTCTCACCCAACCTGACTCAAGGGGTCTTGGCCGGCTGTGAGCAAACAGTCTGCTTTGGTTTCCTGCCACGCAAGGGCAAGGTCAGCACTACCGGATCTGCAGCAAGACCCCCATCTCCACGCTTCTGTCTCCTTCTAACTCCGTCAGCACTAATCCATCCTAAGTGTCATCTTCATCACGAACGGGAATCCGCAGACATCCTGCCCCAGCGGAGCTTTGATGATGGCTTCCCGCTCAGTCCACCTGCCCATTCCAGGAGATTCCATATATGAAACTCCAGAGGCGCCCCCCTGGTGGTCCAGGACCTCAGTCTCCCAACGCAGGGGGCCTAGGCTCCAGCCCTGGTCAGGGACCCAGGTCCCACAAGGCGCATCTCACGGACAGCTCACCTCACCGGCAGCTCGAGCGGGCCCCAGCCAATCGCACAGACCCACCAAGCCAGTGCAGGCAGGTGGGGAAGAAGAGGGGACCCGTAACGTTTAAAAGCTCGAGCAAACGGAGAGAAGCCCATCTCTTGGGTTCAGGCTCAAGTGCACCCCAAGGCTGTTGAAGAGCCTCTGGCTGGTCTCCTAGCTGGCGCCAGTCTCTGCCTACCACCGCCACCCGTGTCCGCCAGGTCAGGCTAATGACAGAAAGGTCACAGGACGAAGGACAGCGAGACGGCCAAACTGTGGGCAGGGACCAAAGGGACCACAGACTTGGCAGGAAAGACACTTGGACTGAGCACAGGTGGCTTCCTTGAGACCCCAAATGAGGTTCCTGGTCACCAGGACCCCTCCAAAGGACCCCCAAGTCAGCTGTGACCTCAGAGAGCCACAGGAGTGGCAAAGACATTCTTACTGTATTCTCCCCTTTTCTCTTAACTTTGGCTCAGCTTCTTAAAACTGAGTAAGCCTCCATGGTAGAGACAGAGGCTCTGGTCCTGCCCCCGCCCCAGTTACCTGCTGCTGTCTTTCAGGCGCCCACAGGCATCTCCTAACCCACAGAGGGTCCTGGTGCAAACCGCCCAGCACACCAGGGCCCTTCCCCACAGCAGCCACGCTCTTGCACCAGGCTGGTCAGCGGGCGCGGCTGCTGGGTCACAGGTGACACACCTCATTTTGTTACAAACATCGGCAGCAAGCGTCTGAGCACACACGGGTGACTCGAGCTGCGAGAGAAAACCTCCCAGGTGTGGGTGGGCGTGTGCACCCTTGTTGCCAAGGTAGTTTATTGAGCTTACACACCAAAAAACGTAGGCATTTCAGGTGTGACCTGTTCAATGAGTTTGGACAAACACACACTTGTGCAATCACCACCTGACCAAGGTTGGAGGGCGGCTTTTACCAGTGAGTGTGGGCTGAGTCACGCGGTTGTGGTACAGCGGCCAAGGAACCACAGGCTGTGGCTGAACGCCCCTGCCCACGCCCCACGGCGCGAGCACAGCTCTGCCCAGAAACAACCGCGCGGACGAGGGGAGCAGATGAACTGCATACACCCCACCCAGGCTGGTGTCCTACTTGGCACTTGCTGGAAGGGTGCATGTGCCCAGACCACTCACCTGTCTCCAGGAGACCAGCGCCTGGCTGAGCTCCCCTTGGTGCTAACCCAGCTGATCCCAAGCCCCAGCTCAACAGGACGCTGCCGTCCCCGGCTCCCCCCACACGCCCAGCCCATGGGAACTGGCACAGGGGACCACGGTCCCCCACGCAGGGAGCGCTGGCCGCCTGGGCCACAAGTGGCCACCTCAGACCTCAGCAACGGAAACAAGGGTCACAAGTCAGGAGACCTGAGACAGAGAGGGCCTCCCAGGAAGAGACACATGAGTGCAGCCAGGGCTGCGTCGGCGGCTGTGGGGCCCGGGTGCCTGTGAGGCCTCCGGGGACTGCACCAGGGCAGGAGGGCGACAGGACAGACAGGACCTGGGGAGGAGCAGCTGCTGATCGCACCCCGGGCCCCACGGGCCACGCTGCAGCCAGCGTGGGGCATCGACCAGGCAGGAGACCTGAGGTCAGCTTCCCAGCTGGAGACCCACCCCCACCCGCCACCCGGGCCGGAGACACACTCAGGATCCACGACTGGTTCCTCCAGCCCAGAAGCAACAGAAGCCTCCGGAACTAGCACAGTCAGCATGAGTGACACGTCCACGCCCGTTGCCCTGCAGAGAAGTGGGCACGGAACGCGCTCCCTCCCCAGGCCCCCGCAGGTGAGCCCTCAGCCGACCTGCCTGCGCCCGTCCCAGAGGAGCTGGCCTGCATGCGGGGCCCCGGGGCTCCCTGCTGTTCCCCGATCGCCCTATCCCCACAAACCGAGGTAACCACCCACCCCCACCTCATTTCCTGTTTTATTGAAAGAGTAGCAATGGGTGCATCGTAAAAATTGGGAAACATTCAAAAGCAACGGGAAGAACAAAGACCTCGTCAGGAAGCCTGTGGTCTCAGGCCCAACACCCGTTCCCCCGTGCACGAGTAGACTCCCCGTCAGACCCCCCCACACAAGAGGTCTCCTGGGCGCCCGCGCTCTCCCGCGGTCCTGGGCTGTGGGGAGGCCCCCGCACCCTTGTGTCTGCGCTGGTGCCAGCCAGTCTGCGGGCTGCCGGCTCTGACCGTCTGGGAGCAGCCGCTCCAGGTGGGACCGCCAGGCTAAGCAGGTCGGCAGCAGCACCCTCGTTCGCACCTTGGTGGAGGCCTGCACAGCCAGGAGCCCCACCATGGGGCTATCCACCACACGCCCAGCCGCAGTAGGGAGCGGCGCTCCAGACGCTCCTGAGAGGCACCTGCAAACGTGTCAGCTCCTGCTCACCAAGCAGAGGAGGCCCAGCCTGCACTGTCCAGTCCACCATCGGGGGGCACGCCCCACCTGGTCAAAGCCTGGGCCCCCCACAGGTCCCCTGAAGCCAGTCCCCTCGTGAAGGCAGCGAGTGGGCAGCTGGTCTATTCACACAACTGCTGCTTCCCTCCGTGCAGCCTCAAATCTCACACTGACGGCTGACACACAGGCCACCAGGAGATGCCCAGGACAAACAGGGATGAGCAGGGCCCCAGGAGCCCCCGCACTGCACACAGCCCAGCCTCGGAGCTCCTCCCTGCAGGCCCACCACCACAACCCGTGTCCGCCCTCTGGCATCTGCAGCAGCCCTTCCCACAGGGCTCAGCCCTCTGTCCAGCCAGCTGGCCCCGAGCCCACAGCTGCCGTGCCCTGCACAGGGTGCCACAGCCCTGCAGACCCCATGGAGGATGGCCGTGCAGGTCTTACCTGTGCGCCCCGCGAGTAGGACCTGAAGATGGTGCAGAACCGGCCCTGGCCCGAGGTGTCCCTGAAACAAAGTGGGGGGATGCGACCCATGGGAGCCCACCTGCATGAAGGACCCCGCCCCTCCCGCTCTGCATGCGCCCTGCAGACCTCCTTGGCCTGGACACTCCAGAAGACTGCCCTGTGGGGCTGGAGAACTCAAGTGCGGGGGAAGTCACACATCAACTGCGAGGGTCTCCAAACGCCCTCAATGTGGAATCTGGTAGTGGCAAGGAGGGAAGGGCCGGGGCCCCCTGGAAACACGTCTTTATGGGCAAAAGGGAGCCAGGCTCTGCCAGGACAGGCAGCCCTGACCTTCTGGTCTCTGCGTCACATGCGGTCCCGTGTCTACACGGCTGCTATACTGGTGGTTTCCTTAAGGACCCGACTGACTTCACCCCGCTCCCTGGCCCCGGCAACAAGGGAAGCACAGCAGCCCCCGCCCAGGCGTCTCGGCGCGCAGCCCGACTCACCAGAGCTCCAGCTTGACCCGCCGGCCGTCCAGCAGGATGGTGGTTGTCTTGTAGTCTATCCCTGCGATGAAGCAGAGCGCGGGTGAGAGACTCGCCTGACCAGGACCCGGTCTCTGCGGCCCAGAGGAGACAGGGCTGCAGCTGGGGAGCCCAGTGGCTCCTGTCATCCCAGGGGCCCAAGGGGGTGCCAACGCGCCAGCCAAAGGGAGGCTGGTTGGCCTCAGCGCTGGCCACGTCACACGCTGCTCAGAGCTAATGGGTTTCTGAGCTCCTGGGCTCACCCACCACCCAGGTGCTGACAACTGGAGTGTGCCTGGAGCACTGTTAATGACAAAGCGGCATCTGAAATGCTTCTTCTCTGGAAAGCTCTCAAAGAACCTCTGCTGGCCACGTCTTTACTTTTCATTTTTTGAATACTTTAAAAACTGAAGTATAGTTGAATTACAATTGCTTCAGCTATACCGCAAAGCGATTCAGTTTTATACGTTTATCTATTCTTTTTCAGATTCTTCTCCGTCATAGGTTATTATAACATACTGAATTTAGTTTCTGATGTTATTCAGCAGTTCCCTGTTTATTACTTTCTCATACTTTCATGCGGAAAAAGCTAAATAAGTCCCGTCCCTGGCAGGGGCAGGGACAGTGATGGACGCATCGCCTTACACCAAGATCTTCAACTGGTGTCCGAAAAGCTGGGTCCTTCGTCCTCCTCCCTGGAGCCTTAGGCATCCAGGTTCTCGACTGTTCACGACACCTGTTCCAGGGAGGCTTGGAAATGGGCATTTTCCATGCAGACTCTGCACGTGGGCAGACTCCACCACAGCGCTGCACGAAGGGCCCGAGGGCCTTCCACCCCACTCACTGCTGGCCACATGTCAAAGCCTGGCTCCCACCCATCAAGACACTCATCAGAAGGAAAACGTAATCCACAAAATGGTACATGATAAATACTTGCAAATCACGTATCTGAAAAAGGACCAGTATTCAGAAAACATAAAGAAATCTTAAAACTCAACAAAAAGAATCCAGCTAAAAAGTGGACCAAAGACTTAAAGAGATGTTTCTCCAAAGAAGATATGCAAATAGCTAATAATCACATGAACTAGGGAAATGCAGATCAAAGCCGTATGAGACACCGCATCACACCCATCAGATAGTTATTATCAAAAAAGCAGAAAACAAGCAGTGTTGGTGAGGATGCAGAGGAACTGGAACCCGTGAGCACTGCTGGTGGGGCTGGAAGACGGCGCCGCCGAGGGGGACAGCACGGCGCTCCCTCAGAATCAAACTCAGAGTCGCCAAGGAATCCGGAACATCCACCCAACATGTGCGTGTCGCACACGCATGCTTACGGCAGCATCATTCACGACAGCTAAAGGACGGACACAACCCCAGTCTCTAAAGATGAAAGAATGAATCAGCAAAACGCGGTCCATCTGTACAACAGAGTATCATCCCACCTCAGAGAGGAAGGAGAGTCTGACACGTGCTGTAACGGGAATGAACACTCAGTAAAACAAGCCGGACACAAGACAAGCACTGCCTGACCCCTTCTGCGAGGTCCCTGGAGCGTGAGCCTCAGACGGAGACTGGACGGAGAGAGGCCGCCTAGGACCGGAGGCGCGGGGGAAGAGGTGCTCAGCGGTGAGTCCCAGCTGGGAAAGTGGAAAAGCTCTGGAGGTGCTGGGAGGGCGACTGAACTGTACACCTAAAAGACTTAAAATGATAAATTTTACGTGGCCCATATTTAGCCACAATTTTTTTCAAGATGGAAGAGAAGATTCTTCCACACGCACTCTCGAGCTAAAGAAACACAGAACTCGGGTGTCTCCACCGTCTTTCCTGTGCATTCACCTCCCCTCAACTGTCTGCCGACAACCCACTTTTTTAGGTGGGAACTCCTGGAATTCTCTGTCAAACGGGGAGCTCAGATTTGGCCCTGGACACCTTAGAGGGTCCGGGCTCTCCGGCTGCGTGAGCCAGACCCTATGAAGACAGTGCTGGACACAGCGATCCCGGGAAGGCCACAGACGCCCACGGCCCATGCTCCAGTCACCTCTGTGGGTGCTCAGCCCAGTGGGTGCTGGCCATGGGGACCCACCCCGAGGCCGCCCCCACGAAAGGACTGTGGCCAGTGGACCAGGGCCCGGGGGGCCAGCCTGGAGTTGCAGGGAGGAGCGGGCACCCAGGGAGGGCCCAGGAGGAAGCAGGGCACAGGGAGCCACTGGGGAGCACGCCAGCCTCTGTGGCCCTGGGGCAGTGCACACGGGCACCTCGCCCACCCCCCGCCTGAGCCCGCCCAACTCCTTACTCAGGACTTCAACTCCAAAGAGGACGGCCAGCACCCAGCCTTCAGGGCCTCTGCTCAAAGCGCTGCCAGATGCCACAGAGGGCCCTGTGCGGACAGGCTCGCAGAGCTGGGCACAGGCACCGCAGAGGGACCAGCTCCGCCTTCCCTGCAGCACCGCCTCCACGCACAGCGGCTGGGCCAGACGGCCCACGGACGGGAACCAGTGGGACTCCCACCCAGGAGCCCGCCCCAGGGCCGGAGGATCCTCAGGGCAGACAGCGGGGTCCAGCTGAAAATGGCCAGGGGCCCAGCTCTGCAGAAGACACAGGAAGCCGGCAGACTGACACACTCCCTCGGAGGTTCTAAACCACCTCAAGGAGGGGCTTCCCTGGCGGCCCAGGGGCTAGGACGCTGTGTTTGCATGCAGGGGCGGGGTCCCATATCCCTCGGGGAACTAAGATCCCACGAACCACACAGCGTGGTTAAAATACATCTCAAGTGTGCTCTTCAAGCTCACCCTGCCGCTCACCCACCCACCTGCCAAACCTGGGCAGAAACGTACAGTGTGCATAACAGACTCAGAAAACCCAGACACTTGAGTGCAAAGGGAGGCCCACCCGCAGAGGCAGCGCCTCCTGCACGGACAGCGCCAGACCTCACGGCTTCCCAGCCCGGACCCCCTCTGTGGCCTCAGGACCTGTCCCAGCAGAACTTCAGTCCCCCGCCCATCCTCGAGGACCAGCAGCTTCATGGGATGCATGTAACACCTGGTGGGCACAGAACACCACCAGTCCCAGCTGACAAGGCGACTGCCCAGCGCACACAGAGGCAGGGCAAGGGCACCTCACACACGGGGAGGAGTCCCCACAGGACCTGGCCAGGGGCCTGGGACTGCAGACACTCCTCCAATGGACACAGGGCTCAGGAGGCCGCTGGGGGCCAGAGCAGGCCGGCTGTGTCCCCATTGGCCCCTGGCTGCCCAGGCTTCAGCTCTGCGCCTCCTAAACGGCCAGCCCCTCTCTCCTGGGGGCTCACGGGACGTCTGCCTGCTGCTCCCCGGGGCTTCTGAGGGGGCGCAGTTCACCTGACGCGGTGGCCTTCTGCATGCCTCACTCCGCCAGGCCCCAGCCACCACGCGCAGCCCTGAGCCAGGAACTGCAGCCTGAGCGTCGACTTCCACCCCGCGCCCCCGCTGCGGCCGGGTGTTCACAGCTGAGACCCCACCTTAACATCGCGTAGGGTCCGACATTTCACAAGGATGTTTCCACTTTATGAATCATATACGTCTGTGGCTTGTTCAGAATCTGAACAAGAACTGTTCACCATCTCAAAAATAATCACGTCATGCACAGTGACACCGTCACCAGGTCCATTTTCACCGTCACCTTCTCAGCGTCGCATGGCTGTCCCCAGGCACTGACTCACTCGGCCACAACCACCTTACGATTTCGCCCGCGCCCCTTTGTCCTGCTTCACGTTACAGACGTGTGTGCTGTAGCGACGAGTGTGGGCAGAGCAGGTGATCCACTACTTCCACTCCTTTTCAGGACAGTCAAGGGGATGCTGCAGAGACCTGTCCAGGAGGGCCGACGCCTGGGACCCCGCGTCCCCTGGTCCAAGGGACCCGCCCGGCAGGGAGGCGCACAACCCGGGAGGCAGGGATGCGACAGAAACTGCCCAGCACCGACGCTTCCGCCCTCCCCAGAGGTGCTCAGAGCAGGGCTGGGAGGAGGAGGCAGGTCGCTCAGGTCCCATCCTGGCAGGTGCCCACGTCCTGGTGATCAGGGAGTCTATCGGGCACCCCTTAGGCCCTGATAGCCAGTGCACCAGGGGCTGGGACTACGTGCACGGATACACAGGAGGAAGGCCAGGGGGCCCCAGCCAGCAGGAGAAGCCCCCCGCGGCCCCAGGGCCCTCCTGTGGAGGACGGCCTGGTGCGGGGTTCGCCTCCCTCGGGCCCTTCTCCCCCGCAGTGCAGCAGGCAATCCTCCCTTGGGACCCACATTTCCCACACCTGCGGGCACAGACGCAGGACAAAAAACCTTGAGAAAACCCACCTTCGCTCGAGCCCTGGGAAATAACAAGGTCAGCAGGGTGAAAGGGACAAGCAGCATCACTTCTCAGCTTTAGCCTGCGCACCAACCAAGTCCGTGGGTGTTCAGAAGCCCAGGGTTCTGCCCTCCCTGGGAGCAACAGCTTTCAGGAGCAAGACCACCAGGCACAGCCTGCCTGACCCCTGGGGGATGGGGGGCATTTCCCATGCACCGGTACAGGCTAAACTCAGACCCATCTGCAGGACCGCCAAGGAGGGGTGCCCCACCCACAAAACAACCTGCCAGCCCCGCTTCCATCTGAACTTTAGTCTTTACAGAGGAATCGGCAGCTCTAGTGTATATCCACCGAGGCACTTCCCAACAAGATGAAAAGCCACAGGACAACTTGTTAAAAATTCATAACAGTGAGAAAAAAACAAGTGACGAAGACTGGGTTAAGAACGAAAGAGAAATTGCTGATCAATGCCTTCCCTTGCGCCTGACACGGGCGCACAGCTCCCGGGCATGGAGGGGCTGCTGTCACCCTGCCATCCCTGCATGGGAGGAGCTGGTCTCCCAGCACGGCCCCCAGACCCCTGCTCCCCTCCTGGACCCAACATGATGCCAACGCCCAGCGTCAGGGTGCTGCCCCAAACCCAGACAGGCAGCCGCTGCTCCTCAGAGCTACTCCTTAGGGAGGGAAAACCAGATATCGCCAAGTTCCCAGAAACAGACAAAGGCAAAAAAGGCCTAGGTCCTTGCGGAACCAGAAACAGCGTTCAGCAACAGCGGCAGACGTGCAGAAGTGCTGGGGGCCGCACATGGCAGTGCAGGCAGCGCCAGGCGAAGCGGTCCTCCTGACACACCTGACCAGCCCTTGCACACCCTCTCCCCGGGGGCGGGGGGGACAGCAAGGCCTCTCTCTGCCACGTGTGCCTCCTTCCAGGGCACACGGGGGGCAGAGGAGGGTCTCCCGCAGTGTGGCGGGCCCTCACAGGCAGGCACAGGCCTCAGTCCTCCCGAGAGTGATGGCGGTCAAACCTGGTTTCTGCTCCTCAGAGAAAGGCCCAGTGACGATGGCCACTCCATGATCACACTGCACAGACAGCCCTGCGGCTCCGTGAAGCAGGAGGCTCCTGATGAGAGGCCTGTGCCCTGGAACGGAGGCCGGGCACCACCGCTGACAACACTCAAGCTCAGCGGGCCTTCGGCCTGGCCCACGAGTGCGCAGAGCCCCCGAGGCCCAGATTCCTGCCCCACAGACACGTGCATGGTGCTTTGTGGTCGGTTCGGAGCTGAAACAATTCCACAGTCTGGGACTCATGGACAGCAGACATTTATCCCCCACTGTCTGGAGCCCGGGAGAGCACTCAGCATGGGGGATCCAGCATCTTTGGGGGTGGCTGCCCACCATGTCCTTGGGCGGAGGTGGCGAGGGAGCCCTCCTGACCAGATCACCTACCGAAGGCCCCACCTCCTAACACCATCTCTGGAGTCAGGTGTGAGCGTGTCAATTGCGGAACGCCCGCCCAGTGCTGGCAGGGGCAGAAACACAGACGTGCGCTCCGCTGACCAGCCTGCAAAAGCCGACCAACACCAACAACCCAAAGACTCTTCCATAGGGCTGTGTGGTCCTAGTCCTGGAACCTGAGGACACGCTTCCCACAGGGCGAAGGGCTTGGCCGACATGATGGGTCCCGGGCCTCAAGAGGGAGAGGACCCCGGGCTCCCCAGCCCGATGTCATCACAAGTCCTCAGAGGTGGGCACCCCTGGCCAGTGAGTCTGACAGATGCGATGGAAGGAGGGCCCTGCCCTGGCTCTCAGAGTGGAAAGGGGGACCTGGTGAGGAGCGCAGGTGACCCTGAGGGGCTGGGACAGCCCTCTGTCCACAGCAAAGGAACAGGGACTCAGCCCCATCTGACTGACTGCTGCGCCTGCAGAGCGGCAAGATGGCGAGTGACGGCAGAGGGAGCGGCCGGGGGACAGGCGACCACGGCAGTGGTCTCAGGGAGTGCCCAGGGGATGGGTGACCAGGGTGGTGGTCTCAGGGAGCGGCCGGGGAATGGGTGACCACGGTGGAGGTCTCAAGGAGTGCCCGGAGGACAGGCGACCAGGGCGGTGGTCTCAGGGAGTGGCTGGGGGATGGGTGACCGGGGCAGTGGTCTCAGGGAGCGCCCGGGGAACAGGTGACCGGGGTGGGGGTCTCAGAGAGTGCCCAGGGGACGGGCAACCGGGGTGGGGGTCTCAGGGAGTGTCTGGGGGATGGAAGATCAGGGCCGGGGTCTCAGGGGACGGCTGACCACAGTGGGGGTCTCAGGGAGTGCCCGGTGGGTGACCAGGGCGGGGGTCTCAGGGAGTGCCCAGGGGACGGGCGACCGGGGCGGGAGTCTCAGGGAGCGCCCAGGGGATGGGTGACCGGGGTGGGGGTTTCAGGGAGCGCCTGGGGGAACGGATGACTGGGGCGGTGGTCTCAGGCCGTTTCTAGTAACAACTCGACAGGGTCTAAAACCCGCCTGCTGGGAGGATTTACCAGGAGGCGGCCCTCAGCACGGTGAGTGTGGAGTGCCCGCAGCCCTCACGCCCTCCCCGTCGGGCAGAAACTGCACGTCTGCTCTGGAAAGCTGCCGGGCGGTGCCCACCCCTAGCACTCACCGCACCCCTGACGGAAATACGCGTGCTCACTCGCCCAGACACATGTCAGAATCCACACACCAGCACCCCTCAGGGTGACCCAGACATGGAAACCCGCTGGTTGAAATGAGAAGACAAGAGAGGCCAAGTCGTACAGCTCCGCTTACCGAAGTTCAGGCAGGAGAAGCGGGTCGGAGGGGACGCGGGGTGGGGCAGCTGGGGCCTGAATCATACCATGATCAGGGCCACTCGCTGATCTGCTGACCACAGCAGATCTGCCCTTCTCCGGCGGCGCAGGGTCGGAACCACAGGTGCAGGCGGCAGCCCATCACAGGCCTGGAGGGGACGGAGCGGACGCCCTTGCACACGGGCACTCGGGCTGGGGAGCAGCTCCAAGGAGGTCATGGGCTGGCTCCCTTAACACCTTGAAAACCACATGAAACCAAATCAAAGCAAAAGCTTTCTGCTGTCAACGAAGAGCAAGCCATGTTTCACACACGAAACTTCTGTTATTTAAAAAAAACAACACAACACCCTACCGATAATCCCAAAACTCAAAGGTGACCATTAACGTTCTTGAGTGTTTCAGCCAATGATTCTGCCCTTTGTCTTACTTACACAGCCTTGACAAGATAACAAAGGCTTTCCTAACCACTGAATGTTCATTCACTATTTCTCCACACCAGCATTTTTAAAGGCTCCACAATATCTCACCCTACCACTTCCATATGTCCTTGCCAGACCTGTGGGCTGCTTCAAGTTTTTCATTTTTATTTTTTTTTTTTAAAAGAAAAAAGCTTTGCTTTCCTGCAGATGTGCCCCTTAAATTCCTCAGGGTGGGTGCCTTACCACTCGCAGGAAGCGGGGCTCGTCCACGTCTGGACACAAGTGGCTGCACGCCCGGCGGGAAAGCAAGCATCCTCTGACCTGGGCTGTGCTGAGCTCATGGGCAAGCACCCCATCCCGCTGCACCTCAGGGCTGAGCGTCTTCCCATGTCCTCCCCCTGAAGCCTATGTGTTGCCAAGTGCCAGAGAGGAAAACACTCCCAACTACGACATCATGACCAAGTTGCTCCCATTGTTAAGGCATGTGGGTGCTGCTGACGCGGTCCAAGTCAAATCACCACAGCCCCATGGTGTGTGTGTATGCACACGTGCACACCCGCAGCTGACAGGCCTCTGCAGCCACGTCACACCTGAGCCCTGTGCTCAGGGACACACCTCCCGCCCAAACTGCATCGGTGGGAAGATCAGAATCAGGCAGTTTGAGGACAGACATCGGACCCAGGAAGGTAGGGGCCAGACGGCGGGGAGGAGAGCACTGAGCCACCACAGCCCCGGGGCAGCACGGCCCGCAGGGCAGGCGCGGGTGGCCAGCAACGCTGCCACACTGCAGCACCCATGGCCCCCGCAGTGGCTTCTGGACCTGAACACGGAACCTCGGTGCCCCTCAGATGGACGTCTCTGCGTTCTCAGGCCTGCACACCCCATCTCATGCACCATCCCTCCCCATCCCTCCCAGAGAGGCGCGCACAACCCTCATCCGCAGGCACCCTCCCCACTTCGGACCAGGTGCTCCCCCGGAAGGGAAGGCGCAGCCGGCTGTCGGCTGTCCGCTCAGCTTATGCCCCCAAGAACTGCCCTGGTCCCAGGACATCTGCCCACTGGGGATCCACGGTGCCATGCTCAGTCTAACCCACAGAACACACCAGGTAGCCTTTTGGGCTCACAAACACATGTTTATCACCAGCCAAGATCTCTGTCCAGGGGCTTCCCAGGTGGTTCAGTGGTAAAGAATCTGCCTGCCAATGCAGGAGACCCGGGTTCAATCCCTGGGTCAGGAAGATCCCCCGGGGAAGGAAATGCTGGTAACCCACTCCAGTATGGACAATGGAGCCTGGCAGACTACACTCCATGGGGTTGCAAAGAGTCGGACACAACTGAGCAACTAAGCCGCACAAAGACCCGTGTCCAGGGTTGGCACTGACTCCTTTGCACCTGCTGTGGGCAGAGAACCGGCCCACTCCCAGGGCTCGGGCCTTCCCGGCTCTGCTCTTCCGTCTGAGGACGGGCATCCTCTCTGCCATGCTCTCTGCACGCCTTGACTCAACTAGGCAGAGTCCGCCCAAGATCCTGGAAGCCTGCCTGCCGAGCAGCCTCCCCGTGTGTGAGCACATCCCCTGAGCGCTCCTGGTGGTGCCCACCGCCCCCATCGGGGCCAGTCTCCCTCACCGTTGTTTCCGCCCCCCTGCTTCTGAAGGACGCATGTCCACAGCCAACGAGGGTCCGGACATTCCAACCTCCACAGAAGAAAGTGGTCCACTGTGGACACCAGAACCTGCTCATTACTACCAGATCCCGAACGTGACTGAGAAACCTCAGTTACCACCTTACACTCAAGAGTTCAAGTTCACCTTTCCTGCATGCCCAGTTGCTCAGTCCAGCTCTTTGTGACCCCGTGGACTGCAGTCCGCCAGCCTTCTCTATTGAATTTCCAGACAAGAATACAGGAGTCGGTGTCACTTCCTCCTTCAGGGGATCTTCCAGACCCAGGAATCGAACCTGTGTCTCCTGCCCTGGAAGGTGGATTCTTTACCACTGTGCCACCTGGGAAGCTCAACTTCACTTTATTCACTTCTATTTCCCAGCTCGTTCCCAAAGGACTGACGAAGTCCAACTGCCCATCCTGAGAGTGACCTGCGCATGGTCTCTGACACCCGCACGCAGTTCCAGCGTGCTCTCCAGGGCGCCCAGGTCAGCACAGTCAGCCCAGCGCCACCTCCCCTCCCTCCCGCGTTCCTTCTGCAGCACGCTCCAGGTCAGGGTGCCGGACACTGACATCTTCCCCACATTCTCCAAGCGACCGAGGGATGATGTCCCAACTGATGTGATCCTGGGCCCTGTGAAAGGTGTGTCCCCCGCACTAAGTACTGCCCACGCCCAAACCAGGCAAGTGGCCAGCTCTTCAGGGAGCAGGCACTGTGCACCTGGTCAATTCCTGGGCTGCACCGCAGATATGAAGAGCTGCAGTGGAGAACTGTGGTCATCGGGGAGAAGAGCCAGGCCCAGGCCCAGGGTGGAGATGCAGCCAAGGGTGCAAGCACAAGTGTGAGAAGGGCTTGCCGCTGCACTCTCACCCCAGAACCTGGCACCCGACAGAGGGAAGGCAACCCCGAAATCACTTAGCTCCAGACTGCGGTGCCCAGGAAAACACAAAGGAAGAGAAGAGACTGGGAGAGGTTGGGTGGTAACCATGAGCCCAGGGGTGCCATAGCAGGCTGCCTGCTGTGCCTCCCAGGCGCAAGTCTCCTGCCAACACTAGGGACAAGGCAACGGAGAAAACAGCAGGGGGCACACCCCAGCACGACAGCTCCGGGTCGGCACTGAGGATGGAAACCAACCTCCAGCCCCAGAAACAGCTGGACCTGTCCAGGGACGCGGCACCACACTGGGTCACAGAAACAGAGAAATAACCATCAGGGCAGACCCCGGGCAGGCCACCCCTCAAACCAGCTCGCCCCTCCGGCCCCTCCATCTCTTTCCTTCCCTCCCCCACACCCCAGGTTCAAAGGAGGCACACACTCAGCAGCACTGACACCAGGAGCAGACAGTGAGGACAGAGCTGTGCCTTTTCTCCAGCTTCCCAGGACATGGGCGCGTCACGACGATGTGTCTTCCCACTACCCCTAACCCTGAAGACCGTGGGAGCCAGGGTGCCAAGGGCGGAACTGCCCTCTGTGAACGGGCAGGGCCCGAGGGGCGGCAGAAGGCTTCCAAGCACTGGACCCAGTAGTGTGGATAGTGTCGGAGCGGAGTCTGTGGAGCCCTGGGGAGAAGACGCTGGGCCGCCGGCGCCTCCCGCCAGCTGCCTCTGTGCCAGCAACTCCCAGCTGCCTCTGTGCCAGCAACTCCCAGCGGCCGGTCCACAGGAGCCAAGTCTTGCCACAGGCACGGACCCTTCCTCTGGCCCCATGGCGGGGTGTTAGCAGAAAGGAATCTGAGCTCCCAGGGAGCGGGGATCGAGAGGACCACCCGCGAGAGGCTTCCTTCACCGTTTCTGGCTGACCCGCACTGGCCCAGGCCACTGGGAGTCCCTGAGTCCCTGCCGTCTCCACGCCTCAGGCAGCGCTCCGCCTGTCACAGGAAGGAGGCGGGTCCCCTCTCCACCTGTGGCTGTGTCCCCAGTGCTCACCACACCCGGCAGGAGGACCCTCGGCAGCAGAGGTCTCGTCCGAGAAAACCTCTGTTGCCCTGATGGCGCCCTGGCCTCGGGATCTGCCGGATACGCACCACCAGCCTCCTGGGCATCGGCTCCGGGAAGGTGACTCAAGAGTCCACCATCCGCGCCTGGAGACACCCAGCAGTGGCGGTGGTGGCCTCCCGCTGGCCCTCTTGCCCTTAAAACGAACCCAGGGCCCTACTCTCGCTGAGGCTGGGAGCATGTGCTCGGGGAGGTGGGACAGACATCAGCAGGGGGGGCCCGGCCAGCCCAGGTAGCCCTACGACCCTGACAGTTCTGAAAGGAAAGGATGGAGGAGCAGCGTCCACAGTCTTAGCCGCCACAGGCCAACAGGATAGTAAACAGCCTCCGCAAGAACCCAAGACACAAAGAGTGTGGAGGACGAGGACGCCAAGAAGCAGAATTCCTCAGGAAAGCCAGCCTTGCCGGGAGCACGAAGGTCCCGGGGAAGGAGCGCCAGAGCCTGGGAGGGGCCGCGCTGCCCCGTCAACCGCGGACGCTGAGAGAAGCCCAGGCAGGTGCCAGCGATGCGTACGTGCCGTGTTTGGGCCACAGGTCCGGGAACGTGGACAGAACGTTTAATCCCGTCAGGAGCGCGCGTTTTCCTCCTGCACAAGGTGCTGATGCTCGGAGCCCGGAGCCCGGAGCCAACCGCCTTCCTCTGAGGACGCCCAGGTGTGCACACCTGGAGCGGCCGCGCGGCCAAAGCAAGGCCCTTCTTCCTCGGAGGCCCGAGACCAAGTCTCCGCCCGAGAGACGCCGCGGGCCGCGGCGGGCCCCGGGGAGTTAGGGCGCTGATCCCCGGCCCCCGCCCGGCGCCGGCCCGCGGCCAGGCAGACGCAGGTCGCCGGGCGGCGCCAGGTGCCGGCTTACCGTTGCTGTAGGCGTACGGGGACTCCGCCGCGCCGTCCTGCAGGCTCTCCAGGATCTCGCCCTTGCCCACGTCGCTGTCGCCCACCAGCAGGAACTTGAGCAGGTAGTCGTAGCTCTTGACCGGGCTGCCCTGCGTGCCCATCGTCGCTCACGCGCGCGCGGGCCTCGCCCGCATTCCCACGGCGCCGCGGAGCCCGGCGGCGGAGGCCTCCGGCCGACCTGCGGGCGCCGGCGCGGATGAGTGGGGCTAGGGGACGGCGAGGCCGCCCAGCCCACACCTGCTCCACCGCCCCCGCCGGGCCTCTCCCCTCCTCGCCTCAGCGTCGCCGCCGCCCCGCCGCTTCCCGCAAGGCGCCGCTCAGCCCCGCCGCCCCGCCCCGCCCCGCGCGCCGCCATTGGTCGTCCGTCATCCCCCTTCCCACGGCCATTGGCCGGCGGCCACGTCCTTCAGCACCACGGGCGCCCCCAGCCCCTGCCCCCGCTTCCCAGACTTCGCCGCGAGACCTTCGCGCGCCCCGCCCCGCCGCCGCCCCGCCCCCGCGCCGTCGGTCATGCCCCGCCCCCTCCCCGCGGCCATTAGCCCGAGCGCAGGTCCATCACAGATGCCCCGCCCCACCGCTTCCCAGGCCGCGCGGAGAAGCCCGCAGATGCCCCGCCCCGCCGCCGCCGCCGCCGCCGCGCCCCGCCTTCCCGCCGTCGCCATTGGCCCTCTGCCGCCCGCTTTCCCGGAAGCACTGGTCCGCCTGCACGTCCGTCACAGCCCCGCCGTCCCCGCTGCGTCCCACAGAGCATCGCGGACTCACCGGCAACCCTACCCCCCGCTACCACGGCTCCTCGGCCCGCCCTCCACTTCGCCACTGGCCGCCGCTGCAGCAACCCTCCCACAGCAACTGGACCACCCGCACATTGGTCTCGGCCTCTGAGCCCGCCCCCCTTCCGAGATGCTCACCAATCAGGAGCCTGGAGCTCCAGGTTGTTTGCATACGCCCCTCCTTCCGCGTACGGAGCAGGACGGCGGCCGTCCCCAAGACGGGGTGAGGCGGCTAGGCGCGGGAAGACTGGGGTCTCGGGAAAGTCGCGGCCGCTGCCCCCACGAAAACCTCGGACGGGACGGAGCGGCCCGTTTGCTTCAGCGCCCTCGGAAGCTGCACTCTTCGACAAGGGGGCGTGGCGCGGAGAGGAGAGCCAATCGGCGCTCGGAGTGGCCTCGGGAGGCGGGACTTCCGCTCCCGCGTGGGCGCCGGGGAGGTGAAGTATGGTGTGAGGAGGGGGCGGGCCCGGAGGACCGAGGAGGGCGGCGGCCGGCGGTGAGGATGGTTGGGCGGCGGTGAGGATGGTTGGGCGGCGGTGAGGAGGGGATGCTCGGGGGCGGCGAGGGGACGCGCTGGTCATGACGGGGGCGCAGGGCCCCCAGCGCAGCAGGTCCGCTCCGGTCCTTCGTCTCTGCTTTTCCCCTGGCAAGGCCTGCAGTTAGACAGCGGGGCTCCGATGGCCGGACTCTGCGGAATGGCGGGCTCATTGCGCTGGTTTTCCTCCGGCTCCAGAGAAGATGGCACTGCCGGCTCGGAGCTACTGTGACCGGGTGGGGGGCCCAGGAAGAGGGCCGGGGCGTGGGGCTCTGAGGTTTGACCAGGGGGCCTCCAGGAGGAAGTGACTTTGGGGTTGTTTACAGGATGGATTAGAAATGCGTGTGAACCCGTGTGAAGATAACAGTTTTACTCTTCAAGATGGAAAGTAAAGCAAAATAATACTCTTCTCCCCATTGGATCAGCAATGTCACATGTGGGCCACGATGTGGGGAACAGCTCTCTGGGAGGGAGGTTGGACAGCCTAATAATCCCGTGTCTTGTTTAGCCTGGAGAAGTTGTCAGAAACAAGCTCAAAGAATCACTGTAGAGCATTGTAGTGATGGTGAAAGTGGTGAAACCACCTAGACCCGGGATAGGGTGCCATTAAATCAACCAGGTTTACGCCGCCCCTTCAGTCATTGAGGTAAACCGCGAACAATACTGACCTGAGAAGACAGACAAATGACAGTACAGTTATACCCAGTGTAACTTTAACAGGAATGTTTTAAAGTTTTAATTTGTTTCATTCTAGATTTGTGTGTAGAGAAATATAATGTGTGCACAGGATGAAGTCTGGAAGGATGCTCACCAAATGGACAACATGGTTTCCTTTGGGGATGGAGAGTGGTGTTCTCATTAATAAACATTTTCCCGGGAACATATTCCCACATGACATGTAGTTAACAAAAGTTTAGCATATGGGCTTCCCTAGTGGCTCAGTGGTAAAGAATCCACCTGCCAATGCAGGAGACATGGGTTTAATAACCTGGTCGGGGAAGATTCCACATGCCACGGAGCAACCAAGCTCATGCGTCACAATTACTAAGCCTCTAGAGCCTGGGAGGCCAAGAGCCTGTGCTCCGCAACAAGAGAGGCCACTTCAGTGAGAAACCCGCATACCACTAGAGAGTAGCTCCCTCTCTCTGCAACCAGAGAAAAGCCTGCACAGCAACAAAGACCCAGCACAGCCAAAAATAAACAAAATTTTTTACAAGTCCAGCATAGAACTACCATACAATGCAGCAATTCCTCTCCTAGAGAAATGTAAACATACTCTTAAACAAAAACTAGCTTATGAATGTTCACAGCAGCATTACTCACAGTAACCAAAAGGTGGAAACAACTGAAACATCCATCAGCAAATCAACAGATAAACAAGATGTGGCGTATCCACACAACAGATTTTCATTCTTAAAAAGGAATAAAGTGCTGACGCCTACTACTTTTATATGAAACATCCAGACTAGGCAAGTCCACAGAAAGTAATCAGTGGTTGCCAGGACCTGGGGGAGGGGAAACGGCGAGTGCCTGCGTCCTGGGCACAACGTCTCTTTGGGATGATGAAAATGCTCTAACAGTGGTGACGGTTACACTACTTGGTAAAGCTACTGAAAACCCAGTGACTGTAGGGACTTCCTTGGTGGTCCAGTGACAAGGACTCTGTGCTCCAACGCAGAGGGCCGGGTTCGATCCCTGGTCAGGTCCCACATGCTACAACTAAGATCCAGTGTGGCCAAATACAAATATTTTGTAAAACTCAAGAATTGTACACTTGAAATGGGTGAATTTTGTAATATGTAAAGTATGCCTTAATAAAAACGTTGAAAACAGTAAGTCAGTGAAAAGGACCCAAACTGGCAGAGGCCACGTGTGTTGGGGCTCCCTAGAAAGACCGCATGCAGAGGGGACAAGCACATCAGCACAGCAACTAGGCCCCGAGGACAGCTCAACCGGCACGTGTCCAGGAGGTGAGCAAGAGGGCGCCAGCAACCCTTCCTAGCGGGTCCCCAAGCCTGGGCCGTTCTCCAGCAGTAGGTGGTCTTCACAGGGAGCAGACCTCTGCGTGGCCAGGGCACAACTGAGTGACCACCCCCACAAGCTGCAGATAACCTGCAGTGAGCCGTGTGGACTCTGTCATTTCACTTTGGTGGGGCACCTGGGGAGGCCTCCTAAGGAGGCCTGGTCGCTCTTTTGCGTGCACAGCACCTGGTGAGCACCGGGCCCTTTCTCACCTGCCTGCAGGGAGAGGCTTGGTACCCTCCTAGCTCCGGGCACTCATGGGCACGGGGGTGAGCAGGGCCATCCGGTTCACTCAATCTACAGAGCAGCCATAGCCTGGATGCTGGCCCATGGCAGACAGGGCCGCCAGCATGCCAAGACAAGGCACATCCTCCACAACACAGTGTTCGCAGAAATGCCAGCCCGTGGGTGGAGTCTCATTAGTCCTCAGCTGGCAGGGCTGGGGAGCTGCAGCCAAGCCAAGCCTCTCCTGCAGAGGTCACTGCACCAACCTTGGAGCCCACCTCTGCCTGGCCTTGCCTTCTCCCTGCTCGAAAGTCACTCCTCACTGGTGGTGACATTTCTTTCTTGGAGTCTGAGGCTGCTTGGAAGGGATGGTGGGTGAGAAACTGTTATCCCACTTTGAAGAGAATTTTAAGTCAAAACCACCCTTTGTACCTCAGGACTGGGGGCCCCCACTCCCTGGTTCTCCATTACCCAGGACAAAGTGAGGCCACTGGGTCCTTACCAGCACAGCCTGTGCAGCAGGCGCGGCCACCCGAGACCTGTCTGCGGAGTCCAGTCCTGGGAGAAAGATGCAGCAGCCTCCCAGGTGCCTCCTGTCCTGTGGACTTAAGTTTCCAGTGCCACTGTCCTCTCTGGCCTCTGACCTCCTGGCCCCAGGTCAGAAGGGCTTGGCAAGAACCCACAGGGTCTGGAGCCAGGGGGCCCAGACAAGGGAGGGATGGTGGAGGGGTGCCGTTCCCTGAGCCCAGCAGGCCCTGTGGGTGGAGGAGCTGGCCTCCACGTAGCTCATGCATTTCTGCAGGGATGACCTTTGAGGAGCCTGAGGCCAAGGACACAGCAGCCCAGAACAGCCCTCTGCTCACAAGTCCTGGGTCAGCCCCGCAAAGGCGCCCAGGTGCTGGGTGGTCAAGGGTCACTCTGGGCCCCTCTGGTGAAGAGCCTGACGGTGTCCCCTGCAGTTCCCCCATCCACTGGCTGGGGCCAGGCCCCCAGACCCAGCCTCTATCCAGAGAGGGGGAACAAAGAAGTGGTCTGGGGCGTCTCCCCCTCCCCACTGAGTAGGGCCTGGGGTCCACCCATGGGGTGAGTCACACAAGTGACTGACACAAGTCACAACAATTGGCCCGCTGGTTACTCAACCTCCAACCCCCGGCCTGGGCCTGCTGCCAAGAGAGGCCCCACTGAAGTGCCTCAGATGGAGGGCGCTGGAGTATGTGCACGCCCAGCAAGAACCAGCAGGGGACGCTGCAACCAGTGGGCCAGAGCAGGAGGAGGGACAGGACAGGGGGCCGTGGTATCTCTCTACTGGTCACTGTCACGTGGAAGGGACAGCAGCTTGCAGAGGCAGCCCTGGTGTGTCAGGCTGACTTCACAGGGATGGGCAGACTCGGTGTTCCTCCCAAGGCGATGCCTGAGGTCACAGTGGCATTTGCGTGTTCCCACCAAGAGCACAGGAGCCGAAGCCCAGGATCATCAGACGAACCCAATGTAGGGACAGGCTACCAAGAAGTGACTGGCAGGATCTTAAGGACCCCAGTGCCAGGACAGGCAGAGCGGGGCTGGGGACGCTTGGGGGCAAAGGGAGAGGGGGAAGCAGCTGCCCCACCCCTCTCGTCTCCCTTTGCCTCACCGTGCACTGGGTACGTAGGTCAGGCCTTGGGCCCACAAGATAGGAGGCCCAGTGGGCCTTTCAGGGCACAGTTAGGGGCAACTGATGATCAGAGTATGAGTTCAACAAAGCGGCTGCAGGAAGCTGGGAGCCACGGGGATCTGGTGAAGGGCGCGAAGTGACGTGCCGGCTGTCTCCTGGTGAGAAGTTACAGCGTGAGCACACCGTGGGCCTCAGGCCACCTGCTTCAGCAGCTGGCCATCCCTCTCTGAGCCCACCTCTGCAGCAGAAGAGCACCGGGCCCTCCTCTGTGGGCAGCCGTGAAGACCTGTCAGGGAGGTAGCGGCCCCAGATCAAAGTGGAATTGTCCATTTCTCAGGGCAGCCTGAGTTGTATGTAGCACAAAGCCCTAGGTCAGCGTGGTAGGAGCAGTCAGAGCCCTGGGCTGGGGTGGGGGCCACTGATGAAAGCCATACAGGTCCAGAGACCAGACAGGATGGGAGTAGCCGAGACGTGTAGGTGGCGTGTCTCAGTGGCTGCCAGTGGCCAGTGTTCCCTCTGCTGGCTCTGGGGCCAGGCCTGGCCCTTGGGAGATGGACAGGCAGTCCTGTACCCGAAACGAGTGACAGCTGCCTGACAAGGCCGGGAACGTGGCTACCGCTGCCCAGCAGGCTGAGCGGAGCAGGGGAGAATTCAGCAGGAGGTGAGGCAGGCCCCAGATGCTGTTTCTGAAGGTGGAGACCCTTCTCAGCAGAACATGGGGTGTGGTCCTGTCCGCCAGGCCCCACGTGGGTCCTCTGCTGACCCCGGTGGAGACGCTGGCCTGGAAGTTGCCAAGTGGCCTCTTCAGGCTTCTACCCTCTCCCCCACAGCCCGGATAGCAGGCTCAGGGCAGTCACCCGCGGGCCCTGGAAGCTGCAGGATGAAGAGTCCATCAGGAAGTACCCCTTCCGTGTGTGGAGTCCCAGGTCTCAGGCAACAACACGCTTATCAGAGCTTACCCACTTACCCAAAGGTCTGCACCCCAGGCCCATGTCCTGCTCTGGGAGCCCCTCACGCCAGGGCAAGGCCCAAACTAGAAAGCAAGTGGCCCTGGGTCCGTCCATCCACACCAGGACATCTTCAAGGGGCTACACACCCAGCCCCCACATCTGCAGAGGCCTGCGGAATGCCCACTGCCCCCCAGCTTGGTCATCGTCTTAGGACAGACAGTGGGGGCCCCCGCCCAAGGAGAAGGGGCACCTCCCCAGACCCCGTTGCTCAAGTGCTGATGAAGGCACAGTGGCGCACTCCAAGCACATTGGAGGCTTTATTGTCCCGGCAGAAAAGACAGAGCCAGGACCCACCCTCCTGACCCTGGGCTGTGGGGACACGCCCAGGCCTGCCCACTGTAGCCCCCAGCAGGGGAGCGTGGGTGTCAGGTGGGCAGTCCTGAGTGCCTGGGTGGACGGGGGCACAGCCCCACCGCCTGCTGCACACACGTCTCCACCTTCACGATGACACGCTGGACATGACGCCACCGCCTCTTGAGGGCCCCCATCCCCGGAACTCTGGGCTCACACCCACACCCAGGTCCTGCCTGTGGCTGCCAGGCAGGTACAGACCAGCGCTGGGACCCCTGCCTGGGGGCTGCCTGCCCCTGCCACAGGCCAGTGACAGGATGGAAGATATAGCCAACAAGCCTGATCCTGCAGGGAGTAGGGTGGGAACGGGCAGCCAGGTGGGCGGGTCCCTGCTGCCAGCAGGGGCACCCCCTATGGCCTGGCTTCACTGAGAGACACCCAGAGGTCTGTGGGCAGCTCCTGCTGCAGAACAGTCTTCCCAGAAGCGTCAACAGGAAGCCCTGTGTGACTCGGTGCCAGAGGCACTGCTGCCCAGCTTCCTGGAACCGCTGGACCGGGCTGGGGGTTGGCAGCGGCTTGGATCCCCCAGACTGGCTGGCTTCTTCCCCACTGAGACAAGCTGGAAGGCACTGGGGACCCCAGGGAGCAGCCCCCAGGGAAGGAGATGCTTGGGGGCCAGAGTCTCGAGGTTACTTGAGTGCACCCTGGGAAGGGCCCCCCTACCCATGACAGGGCGGGGTGCAGGGGAGCAGCCAGGAAGATCGCCGGCCCATCCCACTGGGAACGGGCAAAGCGGGCAGAGGCAAGGCTCTGCACACCCGTCCGGGTCTGGGGCAGGTCCAGGGGCCGGTGGGACAAGGTGAACCGTGCCGTCACAACAGGTCAGCAGGGGGCCCCGAGGCAGAGCTGATGGTGCTGAAGCTGGGTGCTGGCTTGGCTGACTGCGCGCATCCCCCTCCTCACCACCCCCAGGACCGGAGTCGGGTGGAGATGCGACGGGTGGGGCCTGCAGAGGCCCCGACAACCAGGGGCAGCAAGAGGTGTGTGCCGCCCTGACACCTGGCAGATGGCGGTGCAAGGCGGGCCGGGGGCCGGGCCCTCAGTCCTGCTTGTCCCCTCTCTGCCTCCAGGGGTAGATGAGCTCCCCGAAGAACAGCTTGCGGCACAGGGAACCCCAGGAGTGCTTGGGGTGGCAGCCACAGCTGGGGAGCCGGTAGGTGCGCACCACGTGGCTGAAGGGCAGAGGGTTTATCTGGAAGCACAAGGGCAGCGATCAGCCAGGACATGGCCCCAACCCCCGGACTCCCTCTCCAGGCCTTGCAGGCTGTCCTGGGGGTCCCTGGGCTGGACAACTGCAGGGCAGGGCTGGCTCCGAGCCAGACACACTCTTGCTGGGGCACACAGGTCAGACAGGCCCGGGCCTCAGTCAGCAGTGCTCTGCTCTGGCCCGGCTGCGGGGGCCGAGACCCCGCTCCAGGACTCACTTCTTGAAAACCACCTCGCTCCAGGCCTCCCCAGAAAACCACACAGGCTCCTTAGCCTCTGAACTCTCCTCTCAGGCCAGCCTGGCTGCTTTTGCGCCTCAGGCAACTGGCCCACAGCCCCAGGGGCACAGGCCCCAACCCAACAGGGCTGGCCTGTGCCAAGTCTCTGATATCCTGCCTGGAGACAGAGCCCCGGCCCAGGGCAGGACACAGGGACGCAGGGCCCAACAGGTAGAGCCTGGGTACCCCAGGGTGTCTGGCACACCACAGGGATTCAACGCTGGGGGAAGGCCCAGGCAGAGGAGGCGTCACGGTGCCCAAAGGCCTTGGGAGCAGGGGAGTCTCCCCGGGGCCCCTGAGGCCCCCCACCAGGGGGGCAGAGAACATGCCCCAGAACAGGGGGCCTCACGGTGAGCAGGGCGCCTGTCCACGGGCAGCAACGCGAGGGCCGCAGGGAGGCCTTACCTGCATCAGGAGGCGCAGGGGCCGGCCAGCCTCGTGCTCCAGGACCCGGAACTTCACACCGGCTGTGAGGAGAGCGAGGCCCGGTGAGGCGGGGCGGTCCCCGCAGTGCGCCCCTTGGAGGGCTGCACGTTGTGGGTAGCAGCCGCCCCTCACCAGAGCTCCGGCAGAACCGCACTGAGACCAAAGCCCAGGGTCTGCAGGCAGGGAAGAGCCAGCAGGCTGTGCTGCTCTGTGAGCAGGGCAGGGGTTTCCTAGAGTGGACACAGCACCCACTGGGGGGTGGGCACCCTGCTCATCACAGTGCCTTCCAGCACAGCTGACTCGGGGACCCACCACACTCTAGCCTGCAGTGTAGGCTCCCATGCCTGGAGATCCCCAAGGTGGAAGGTTCTTAAAAGGAGAAATAGGAGCTAATTATCAATTGATGAAGAGGCCCCAAGGCAACGCAGTGGAGAGAAGAGGCGGCATCTGCAGCCTTTCCTTTCCTGTGAAGTTAAAAGGACTGCGCAGGCCTGAGCGCAGGCGGGGCCAGGGAGGTGCCAGGTCTGGGGGCTGAGGTGTGGTGGGGACTGGGGGAGCCTGGGCCACCTGGGGGTCAGCGGAGGAAGCTCTCGGAAAGAGGGTTTGAGGACATCCGGTGGGCAGACTCAAGGCCCAAAGCCCACAAACACGCACATTCATGTCTCCTGACTCCAAACTGGCTGCGAGCAGCCGCCACAAGCTCTGGGGTGGGCCGAGCTGCTGGCTGCAAACCAGCCCAGGGCCTCCTGGGCACACTGGTCACCCGGGGGCCACGCCAGGAACCCCCAGTTTCCCCGACTGTTCAAAGACCCTGCACTGGGTAGGCTGGACCACAACTCTGACCAGTCGGGTCTGGCCTCCCTGTGCCTGCAGTGGGGACAGCCTCCCGTCAGGGGCATCTGGCCAACCTGCAGCTGATGTCAGCATGCAGACAGGGGCCTCTGCCTGCAGGGGGGCCAGTGGGGGTGGCCGGGCTGGCCAGTGTGGCCGCAGCAGGCAGCAGTCTTCTAGGGGGCCAGCCCCCAGTGGAGGGACGCCAGCAGGCACACAGCCTCACAGCCACAGGGGACACGTCTCTCTTCTGAGCCACACACAGGCACTGCCCATGCGACACTGCAGGCACGCTTCCGAGCAAACTGCACACTCATCCCAGGAAAGGCTCAGGAGGCAGGAGGGCTGCGCGTGCAGCCTCTGAACCTGAAGGCGGGCTCCCCCTGAAGCTCACGCCCCAGAACCAGGGCCCTGTGCTCCCTGCCTGCCTGCCACACAAACCGCGGCTTCCAGGGCCCCAAGCGTGCTCCCTGGCCAGCACGCAGACCTACCCGCAAGCCTGTAGGGCCGGCACAGCCGGAGGCCAAGCGAGTACAGCGGCAGCGAGTTGATGAGGTCCACGAGCAGATGGACCATGCCCTGCACGGTGACCACTAGGAGCCGGAGCTGCAGCACAGACAGTGCTCAGGGTCTTGGGCCTGGGACCGTGGCCAGAGCCATGCTGCACATGCCTGAGCTGAGCGGCCTGACAGGTCCCCGGGGCGTGCAGGGGCCCAGCCCTGAACCTGAGGCCTGAGCACAGGAGTCACGAAACCCCCTCCCACTCAGAAGACGGGGCACTCCAACCCAGGGACACACGCCACTGGCCCCTCGGCCCAGCCACCCGGGTACCACGCCCCTCTGCTGGCCACACTCCGCCCCCCCCCGCACTACGGAGAGCCCTGCCCTCCATGCATCCAGCGGCGTATGCCGGGGCAGTAGGGGATGGTACCCCCAGGGTGGACCCCTGTCCACTCCAGGGCCCAGTACACAGAGTCCAGAACAGCCACCCTCTGTTGTGGCTGGCACAGGTGGGTGGTCTGCCCACAGCTGCCCGCTGGTAGGCAGAGCCGGCAGTCACCACTCTGTGCACGTGGCACTCGGCTCACCAGGGTGAACACCAGGTAGTACAGGGCCGTGGTAGGAAGCAGGAAAATCAGGATGGTGAAGAGCAAGGTCCCGATGAACAGCTACGAGGAGAAAGGATGCCAGCATCAGCAGCAGCAAGAGCCCCACGCTGGGGCGCCCCCACCTGCACTGACCATAGCCCCTCCGCCAGTCCAGAGGTGGAGCGCCCACCGCTGCCTGATGCCAGTTGGGACAGCCCTCCCCAGTCCTGGGAGGGACGCCTGCCCTCCAGACCTGGTGACACAAGGGCAGAGAGTGGGTAGAGACAGGACCAGCTGAGAGGTGTGCAGCCCATACACTAGACAGGAGGGGGGTGAAAATTAGGCAGGAAGAGAACACCCTGAAGGGCAGCACTCAGGGTCCCTGTGGCGGGTGTGGACAAGCTAACAGGACGAGCCAGGCCCCATGCGCACTCACCTCCAGCGCCTGCTGTCCTGCAGCCTCCCGGAGCAGGGTCTGTCCCCGCCTGCGGCGAGTTCTGCCCCGTTATGGCCCCGTGTACACCCTGCCCCTTGCAGCTCCCTGAACCCCTGGGGCCTGCGGAGCAGGAGCGAGGCTGCCCCTTGTGATGCCCGGGCCACTGCATGGGCCGGCGCAGGCCAAAGGCCAGCTGGACGGAGCTGGTACCTGGTCCAGGTCGTAGGAGCAGGAGTCCACGCGCTGGCGCAGGACGTTCCACTTCTTCCCTCGGAACAGGCGCCACAGCGAGGACAGGCCATGGATCTTCAGGCAGTAGAGCCTGCAGACCACTCCCGTCAGGGTGGGGGCCACCCCACACCCGCCCGGCCCGGGAGCCTGTCTGCGCCCAGGGCCCGGGGCTGCACGCGCCAGCCCGCCGGGGGGCGGCACACCCACCTGGCGCCGTAGACGTAGAAGCAGTAGATGTGGAAGGTGAGAAGGGAGATGATGTCCGACAGGATGGACAGGGCGACCGTTAGGCCCAGGCAGGCCGAGAGACCCAAGTGCCACAGGATGTGCTCGATGAAGGGGGACATGAGGTGGATGTAGCCTGGCGGGACGGGGTCAGCCTTGAGGGGTGCCCGGGGTCCTGCAGCCCCTGGTCCTCCCTGAGGTCGGCTGCCTGAGGTGTGGCCCAGCTCCACACACAGGGTGCTGGGCCGACAGGAAGCAGAGGCCAAGAGGCCCCCTTCCCCCTCAGCTGGGCCTCTGTCCCCGGGGCACGCACCGCGGGGCTGGCCGGCACTCACTGATCCACAGGTGGATGTGATACAGGAAGAAGCGGCCCAGCACCTGGTCCAGCGCCCGGTTCATCTTGAGCCCGGCGGGCGCACCCATCAACCACTGCAGCAGATGCTGGAGCTCCTCGGCCACACGCTGCAAGGATGGGGGTGTCACCCGGTGACCCACCTGGGGACCCTACATGAGCCTGGGGGTTCAAGCTCATCAGGGGCCCACGAGCTGGGCAGGGGTGGGGTAGCTGAAGGGTCCCACGGAGGGAAGAATGACGAGGGGTAAGGGTCTGGCACGGGGCCTCACAAGGAGCGAGTAAGCCGACCCCCATCCTGGCCACCCCAGGAGGAACACGGTGCAAGCACGGCAGGCGGGCCCTCAGGCCTGGGCCTCGGTACCCATGGGGGGCCACAAGCGCCCTGTCCCTGCCCTGTCTGCCAGCCCCTCCTGCCTGCACACAGGCCTCTCCCAGCCCTGGGTGATGGCCTCTGCTGCGTCTGGGGCAGTGAGAAGGGAACAGAATGTTCTTTATAAATAGAGCTTATTTAATATTTAAAGGGTAAGAGCTTGGCAGCAGGAAGAAGCTTTCATTTTTAAATTAAATATTTATATTTCTGAGCAATTCTGCAGAAAAGAGGCCTAGGATAAAACTGGCCGAAAGGCAGAGCGAGGATGAAACGGGTGGAGTGGCCGAGCCCCCTCCCAACCCCCAGGTCCCCCCTCCTCCCTCCTGGGCCAGCCTCCCTTAGAAGCTACGGGACTTGGCCTGCGGGCTCCTGCCCTGTGGGGTCCTGGCCACCAGCAGGCCCAGTGCCCACCTGTGACTGGAGACTAATGATAGCAGGAGTGGCTGAGCCCACAAGGATGCTACAGTCAGATCTCAGCGGCTTGACCACACCCAGGGCCGAGAGGGCCCCAGAGGCCTGGGAGGGGTGCTGAGGGGCTGCCCTGGGCAAAAAGACAAGCTCCCGATACAAGTGCTGAGACGGCAGAGAGAACTCAGAGCCTGTGTGGACGGACAGCAGGTAGGCGGCCATGGCTGGGAGAGGAAGCCGGGGCTTCTGGCCCTCAGTGCGGGAGCCACAGAACCGGCGGGGGGGTGGCAGACGGGAGGCTGAGTGCACCACAGAGAGCAGCCTGGAGGCACGGGGTCTCCGTGACACTGACCCGCTGACCGTGCACAGGCCTGGGCTGACGGCCAGGAGAGCAGAAACGACTGCGCACAGCGGGGCCACGGGGCGCTGGGATCTGGGCCTGGCAGGCAGGTGGTGCCCCTGCAAAGCCTGCACAGGGGCTCCAGATGGCCACCGTCAGGACGGGAAGGCCAAGGCCAGCAGCAGCAAGGTGGCCCAGCTACAGGGCCCACATCTATGCAGCTCCACGGGTCCCGCAGGACACAGTGGCTGTGAGGGGACAGGGCGGGCCCGCTGCGAGCTGCTCCCAGGAAGGGCTCGCCCCACCCCCAGGAAGCAGGTGCTGGAGAGCAGCCGGGGCCCTCCCGCCAACTCACGTCAGCCACAGGGACGAGCGCCTCGGCCAGATGAGCAAAGCGGTCCTTCCTGTGCAGCCAGGACAGCAGCAGGAGGCCCAGGGCCATGTCGAGCAGCACAGAGACCAGCGTGTTGGCCTTCCTGGAAGCAGGTTCAGCGGGCGTGAGTGTGCAGGCAGCCGCAGGGGTCAGTGGGGGGCAGGGGGCCCGCAGCGCCCGCACCTCATCAGCTGGGCAGGGCCCTCGGCCCTGTGGGCACTGACGACGAGCGTGAGCTGGTCCAGCCGATGCCTGAGCTGCTCGCAGGTAGACAGCTTGCTCCAGATGAAGGACAGTGGCCACGGCCGGAACACCCTGCGGGGCACGGAGGCAATAGGCCTTCGGGACCTCGGGTTTCCCTGCATTGGGGCTGCCGCAGTCACGGCTACTACCCCTCAACGTGCAAAGGGAAAAGGCCCTGGCGGCCCCAAACACCCATGGCCACACTGCTGAACTCCGTGGGCTGTGGACACAGGGGAGGCCCTGTGGGCAGCCCAGTGGGGGTCACAGTCGCTCCTATCAACTGGGAACACGAGGTGCTAACTCCAAGCACTGAAGCTGAGCACCTGCTGGACAGACGACCGTGTCCAGGGTCAAGCCCAACACGACTGACCCCTCACGCAGCAAAGGAAGCACCAGACGCTTCACAGACCTGCAGACGTTGAGAGGATGTGTTCTCAAGCGAATGTGAACCAAGTGTCCAACGGCAAACCCAGCGCCTGAGTCCGGGGCAGCCCAGAGCCCTGCTGTTGGCCGGAGGGGCCGACGGGGCGCCTGCCACGTGCAGGGCCGCCAAAGGAGCACGCTCAGGGCCGCGGGGGGAGGGGGCCTTGACCCTGGAGGTTTAGACTTTGACCCAACTCCCAGAGAGAAATGCAGTCAGCACACCCCCGTTCCACCCAGTGGAAGGCAGGCGATGGGCAGGGTCTCCCCAAGGCCCAGGCCAGCCCCCCAGGACTTCGCTCCTGCAGCCACAGCCACGCCTCACACTGTTTGGGGCTCCTGATGGCCACCAAGGCCTAGCGCCTGCCTCTGGGTCTTCGGGACTGGGGGCACTCGAGCCGCAAGCAGCTGTTCTTGCATTCTTTGAAAGCCAACAAAAGCGAAGGAACGTCTCTTCTCTAAAGTGCCCCCAAGCAAGCCCAGACACTGTCACATGACTCATTTCAAGGTCAAGACACTAGCAGCCCCTATAACCTAAGGTGCTGCCCATACACAGTTGCTGGTCTCTCTGTGGGGACAGGGCCACGTGCCCCCAGAGCCCCTGGGGAGTAGGCGAGGCCCGTCCCCAGACCTGAGGCCAAACCCCTTGACCTGGGGTACAGCGTGGCTGTTCCGCACCCAGCGGGGCCTCTGGGGGGCTTCTCACAGGGAGAGGGCCCACAGCCAGGAGTGCTCTGGTGAAGCCCGAGACCAGCCCCCAGCAGACAGTGAGGGGCTACTGCCCACAGCCTCCCAGTGCGGCCATTCCTGCAGCGCCAGGGAACGGGGTGGGCAAGTGCCGGGAGACCAGCAGGGGTCCCTGTGCGGAACAGCCCAGGTCTCCCCAGCACCTAAGTTCCCTGTTGAGGCCTGAGCTGTCTGAGGCTCACCGCGTCCCCTCCCCAGTGGGTCCCACGCAACCACCGAGGCTGCTGGGAAGCCTGGCTTCACCCAGAGCAAGAGGCACCAAGAGAGCAGCCCCCACTGGGGATGGGACATGGGACAAGACCGGGGTGCGGGGGCAGCGTGGGCCTCAGAAGGGCCCGTCTGGCCTCTGTGGGCCCGACCTACCCGCCCTGCCCCGGGGACACCTACCGACAGGCGCTGGCAGCGGAGACCAGTGACAGCAGACAGGCCAGCAGCAGGCAGACAGGCCCCGCCGCGCGCTTGGCCAGCTCCACGAGGATGCTGGCCTCCACGCCCTCCGACTGCCAGTGTGTCAGCCGCACGGGGCCCTCATCGAACCGGTCACTTTGGAAGAGCACCTCACTCCGCGCCACTGTGTCAAAGACGGCAGCCAGGCCACCCGCGCTGGCTGTGGCATCCCCAGCCTGGCGCTCGGGCAGGGCTGCGGGCGGGTGCAGCCGTGACAGCAGCACCTTGCGCTGGTCATAGAAGATGAGCATGACCTGGTCCTCGCAGGCAGGGGCGAGGGGCGCGGGCCCCTGCCGGCGGGTGGCCTTGCAGTTCCAGGACTTGCTGCCTCTCTCCCGACACAGCTGCAGCCAGGGCTCGTGGGAGAAGAGCGTGCCCAGGCCCTCAAGGAAGTGGCCCAGGCTCTCCTCCGGCTCCTGCCGGCGGTGGCACCAGGTGCCCAGCACAGCCACGCCCACCTGGCTGGCCTGCTGCACCTGGGCCAGGAGCTCCTTGACCTGGACGGGGATGAAGGGAAAGTGCACCACAGCCAGAACCACAGCGCTGCTCTGCTCTGGAACCCACCGTCCCACCAGGAGGCCGCTGTCTGCCGAGGCGCAGCACGTGGGGAAGAAGGCCTTGAGCACCATGCCGGGGCCGCTGGAAAAGAGGAGGGCTCAGCTCAGAGCCACCACTGTCCTGTGAGGGCCCAGGGTGGCTGCCAGTGCTGGGGAGATAGGCTCTGGCCACAGCTTGTGGCTCAGACGACCCTGACAGACACATCCACGTGGCCACTGGGCCCACAGATGGGGGCGACCCGGCTTCAGGTCTAGTCGCAAGGCTGGCGGGGGAGCCCCCAGCTGCCCATCTCCGCCCTGGGCTGCAGTGTGCACAGGCCCAGGCCACGCCCACCCCCACCCAGAGACAGGGCCAGGCTTCCCTGCTCCAGACACAAGCACCTGAAACTCAGCGCCACTTAGGGGCTGAGCACAGGGCTAAATTTTTGTTTTTAAAGAACTGATTATGGTTTTTGACTGCAGCACAAGGGAAAATCTACAATCTCATTAACAATTAAAGTAATTTAAACATCTCAAAGCTTGACTTACTAAGCTAGCAAGAACAAAGATGCACATCTAAACAAATCACTGCTGAGCTGAGGAAAGTCAGGCGCGTGCCCACTGCCAGCAGCTGTGAGCCTTGGTGTGGGGGCCCCAGAAGATGCCTGGGCACGTGCCTGGTGCCCGAGTGAGCCCCTGGGGAGCCTCGGTGCTCAGGCTGGGATCCACCGGCATCCACCCTGCCCCAGCCTCCCCCTGCATGGGGCCCACCCCTCCCTGGGCCCCCACCCTCTTGTCACAGCTGAGCACCTCCCTCAGGACCTCCCCCTACAGGCTGTAGAGATGGGGGTGGCGCTCCCCAGCCTTCACGTGATCCTGGACAGCAACAACCTCCCCAAGAGGCCGCGGTTTCTGAGTCCTGCGGGGCTGCGAGCCTCACCCTGTACGAGAGTCAGCCTGCTGCGGAGCCAACTCTCAGGAGCTCTCCACGTCCCACCCTGGCGGGCCTGGCGGGCAGGAGCTTCGCCTTGGTGAGGGCTCACTGGGGCTCTGGCCCCCTCCCAGACACGAACGACCCCACTGTCAGCACAAAGCGCACAGCAGCGCCCTGCCACACCCGAAGGAGGGACACAGGCCTCTCACTGAGCCTGGCCCTCCAGGCCCCCGGGCTCACCAGGCCCTTGGGGACAGGGGGACAGCGAGGCTGAGGAGGCGTGACTTTGAGGGAGCCCTTTCCTAAGAGTCGGGAGCTCTGGAGGGGGCCTCACACGCCCACGACTTAACAGGCAACTGGGGCAGCTACTTTCCTCCCCTCCAGGGAGCCCAGAGCGGGCTGGAGGGAGAGGCCTCTCCCCGCTATGGGTTCTGACTGAAAGGGTCCCCCTGAGTCCAGCAGCAACCAGACTCCCAAATGCCCCTCCCTGCAGAGATCAGAGACAGCAGGCAACATGGCGTCTGCAGGGAGCCCTGGAGCCCAAAGGCAGCCCCGGGCCAAGTCCCTGTGGCCACTGGCAGGGGCATCAAGGACTGCCCTGTCTCCTGACACCTGTCAAGGGCATCACAAAAGGGACAGAGGCATTCTGCGTGTGAGTCCCGCCAATGCATGTTGACCACCAACGGGGAGCAGCCAGCACGGCACAAGCCTCTCAGCACCAGCCACTTGCAAACACCAGGTCAGCCAACTGACAGGATCACGGTCCCCTGCTTGGGGACTCCTCTCACAGGAGCTAAGAAAACCGCCCATTGCTACTGTCAGAAGACAAACACACTTGGCCTAACAGTGAGCAGATGCTCTGGGCAAAGCTGGTTACACGGTGGTTTCACTTGCAGAAAATTCATCGAGCTGTACACATACGATCTGTGCACTTTGTGTGTTCTATGCTTCATCTACAAAGTTTACCTATTAAAAGAAAGAAAGAAAGGAGAAGAAGAGCTCCTCATGTCTGGGGAAGGCAGCAGAGGGCAGAGGGTGGTGTTCCCATCTGTGGGGCAGTGAGAAAGAACTCTTAAATCGAGGGGCAAGTTTCCATCCCCACCCCCACCTCAGCCTCTGGGAGTGACCAACACAAAGAAGTCTGCTCAGATCAGACAGCCAGAAAAAGATGAAAGAGCAGGCAATCGATAGCAGAGGTGCAGATGGGAGAAAGCGGGGCAGTAACTCGGCACCGTGTGCATCTTTAAAGACTGCGATAAAGACAAGGCCACAAGCCCGGGAAAGCTGCCTGCTACCCAGGACACCAGGTGCCCTGTGACCCAGCCCACCACCCCAGGTCAGGCAACAGTCTGTGGGACACCCCTCTCCACACGACCTGAACTTAACCATCTACCTTGTGAAGCCAGCAGTCTGTCGTCCTCCGCCAGAACTGATTCAGGGCAAACACCCAGTTATGACTGGCCAGGGACCCCTCACTGCCTAAAACCATCCTCTGGGGAGTCTCCTGATCACTGCCCTTGGTAGCTCACAAGAATTCCTTGTACTCCTTATGTCTGCGATTAAAAACAACAAGGATTGTGTTTAAAGAGGGCTTTCCCCCTCTCTTTTCAGAAGAAAGGACACGAATCCAGGGCTCTGGGTTTTGGCCTGTACCGCAGTCAGAGACGACGGTAAAGCGCTGATGGCGAGTCCCCTTGACCCTGAATGCCCTTCCACCGGGTCCACGGCGGGACCGTGTGGGGCGGGCCAGAGGGCACCAGCCGGCCGCCCCTCACCGCACAGGGCCGGGCTCCAGACGCCCCGCCAGAGCGCCCCCGTGGCCCGCCGCGAACCTGGCGTCGCCGCCCCGACCGGCCTCCGGTGGCGCCCCCACTTTACGGCTGAGAAAGTAGGGGCTCCGAGAGGTAAGAGGCCCGCGTCGGCTCCGGAGGTCCCCGGGCTCCCCGGCCGCCGCGGCGGGGCCTGGGCGCACAGCCCGGCGGGGCGGGCCCCCAAGGTCGCGCCCCAAGGCCGCCGGCCTCCCCCGCGGTGCTCACCGGGGCCGTGCACTGGGCCGGCGGGGTCCGGCTGGGGTCGGGGACCGCGTCGGGCGGGCCCAGGCGGGCGGCAGCGCTCCACGCCCCCAGCCCCGCCGCGGCCGCGCCGCGGGACACGCGCCCCAGTTCCGCCCGCTCCCGGCGTTGCCGCGCGACGGTCCGCCGCACAGGCGCCCGGGCTGCCCGCTGGCCCCCGCCGGAGCGTTCCGCGCACGCAACGTTCCGGTCCCGGAGCCGGCGGCCGGCCCGCGCAGTGCCCCGGTCCTTCTGGCGGCCTTGTCTCCCCACGCGCTGCGCACAACAGCCTTCTCCCCGTCGCAGCGCTTCTGTCCCCCCCAGTCTACCTACAGTGTCCCCCAAACCATTGCCTTCCAGTTCCCCACCACGGCGTCCAGACCTCCCCTGTCCCTGGTTTCCTCGTCTGAGGGCTCCAGGTCCAACCTTGCCCCATCACCGCGGGGTTAAAGGACCCCCAGGCCCCGGAGGGGGTGGGGCGCCAGGGGTCCCAGAAGAAACTGCCTCTTCAGCTCCGGGCTGGCCCCCTAGCACTCTGCTCCCTGCAGAGGCCAAGCGACCCCTGAAGTTGCAGGGCCAGTCCAGAGGCTGAAGCCATCTGGGATGGGGGTTGGGGGGCGCCTCTGGCCCCCTCTTCTTCAGGGAACAAGACCCCTAACTCAGCAGCAGCCGTCAGCATTGACGCAGCACCTGTTCTCCGCACTTCCTTACTCTGACCCACTTAATCCAGGGCCATGCTCTCAGGAGCCAGGACACACAGATGGACCCTGAGACCACCTCCTCACCACGCCCAGGGCCAGACTAGGCGTGGCCCACCCCGGGGGCCCCTGATGGAGCTGGGAGCCTGGCTGGGCCCAGACTCTGAGGAACCCCACTCCTCGGCACCCCCAGCCTGGTTTTTCTGTCTGTGCTCACAGGAAGGCTCTCCTGCTCTTGACTACTGCCTGGGACTCTCCCCCTGCCCATGAGCCTGAGCTGTTTGGTCCAGCTCCAGGAGGTCAGACAGTCTCACATGGGCCCGGAGCATGGAGGGTGGTAACCCAGCTGTGTGTCACCCCAGGGTGCCTCCAGGTGGCCCGTCCTCTGCTCCCCCTCTTACCTCAGCTGGGCCCAGAGAAGCTGCAGGAGTCTCGGCATCCAGGGCACCTCTGAAAACAGGGGACAGTGAGGAGCCGCACCCCTGCCCAGCCCAGCCCAGCCCAGCCACACCTACCCTGCCTGCCTCCCTCTGATTAGAAGGCTGGGGCTGGAGCACTGAATGGAGAGCCGGCCCGGGTAAGCGCTGGCGGCTGGCCCAACACGCCAGAGACATCCAGGCTTCAGCTGCTGGCCCCAAAGTGCAGACCTCCTAGACCCTGGGGGCTGGAGGCAGCTGATTCCGGCTGCCCCCTGAATCTGAATCCTCCCCAGGAGAAGGAGAGGAGTCCAGGCCAGGGCCCGGTATGACGGGGCTCAGGACTGTCAGCAAATGTCCAGGGTCAGGAGGGTGAGGCCCACGCCAGGAGAACTCTGAGAAACCTGAACATTCCTTCCATCATGGTCTGGGCCCAGGGGGCTACGCCACGCACAGAGAGGGGCGCTGCGGTTCAAGCCCACAGTATCAGTCCAACTCCAGGTGGGACTGGTACACTTTGATGTCGCCGTCCTCTGCGTCTGCCACCAGCAGCTGGCCCTGGGGCCCACAGGCCACACCCAGGGGCCGCCTCAGCCCCTCGGAAACCAGGCAGATGGGCTCCCTGGCCTGGCGGAACAGGGTCACCTGGCGCCGCCGCTGGTCCGCCACAATGACACCGCCCGCTGCGTCAGTGCACACACCTGCCGGGCTGCCAAAGGGGTGCCCGGTCAGGTCCCCCAGGGAGCCCAGGGGCTGGCGGGCACTGCCAAACAGCTGTACGTCCCCAAACTCCTCGCTCACAGCCAGGCCCCCTCGGGCGCCAGGCCCACCCAGCAGGGGCCCTCCAGGCCTAGCAGGGAGGCAGGGGCCAGTGGCGCCAAGTCAGGGCCCAGTGTGAAGTTGTGCACAGCCCCAGGCACGTAGTCTGTCACCAAGAGGCGGCCGAAGGCATCTACAGCCAGCCCCCGGGGGGCGGAGAAGGAGCCCACCGTCACCCAGCGGCCTTGAGGGGCTTGGGTGGTGTGCTGGAGCGCACGGACAGCCCCGTGGACCAGGTCACTGACCACCACGAGCCCAGCAGCTGTCACCACCACATCTTCCGGTACAAAAGCCCCAACCCCTGGCACGTAGCAGGGCAGGTGGCAGATGGAGCGTCCCTCGAGGTCCAGCACGTGGACGCAGGGTGCGGCACCCGCTGTCAGGAAGAGCAGGCCATCTGGGGAGCAGTGCAGGCCCTGGGGTCCCCCGGTAGCTGCGGCAGGCACTGGGATCTGCCCAAGCAGCCGGGGCCACCGGCAGCAGGCAGGGCCTCCGGGAAGGTCCAGTGCGGGGCACCGTCCCTGGGCCGTGGCTGATGCACTGGTCGGGGAGGCCCAGGAAGTCCAAGCAGGAGGCCTGGGAGCAGGCGATGGGCTGCCGTCACAGCCTCAGCATCTCTGAGCCAGTCCTCCAGTCCAGCCAAGCGTGGGGCTGCAAGACAAGTAACAGCCTGCCGTGACCCGGGCAGCGCTGTGGGCCCGACACGGCTTCCTGGCACCCTGGTGTCCTCTTGACCTATAGACCTGACTGTCCCACCACGCCCCGACTGCCAGTCATGCATCTGGGCCCTGTTTTCCCAGCTGTGGTCCCTGAGCACAGTTCTGAGAGACACACGACCCCCAGATGGCTGCTGTTCCGCTCTGAGGTTCAAGAAGAGCTCGGGGCACCTCACTGTCCGAAGTGGGGTAGGGGTGACAGATGAGCAGTGTTTCTCTAAAGGCAGAGGAACGGGGCCTTGTTGGAGACCTCCAGCCCTGAGGGATAAAGTAGGGGTCCTTTCCTAGGCCTCTCTGGCCGGGGGGAGGGATCTCCTACCTGGGACCAGGCTCCCTGGGCCGCAGGCCTGTGTTGTTGGAAACCAGAGCTCAAGGGGGTGGGAGGAGCCACCTGGCCTCAGGGAGGGGCCGGCAGAGCTCTGGCCAGGTGGCCTTTGAGCTGCAGCCCAAGAAGCCCGAAGGAAAGAGCCTGGCACTCAGCTGCTACCCGCCAGACACCCTCCAGCGGCGCCGCATTCCCGCCTCGGGGCCTTTGCACTGGCCTCTGGGACATTCCTCAACCTGTCCGGCTGGTTGCACTCAAGGTCCACCCAGCCACCCTCCCCAGGGGTCCAGGGCCTCTACTGCCACCACCTCAGGGGATAGCACCCACTCCGTCCTCCAGCCAGACCACAAGTTCAGGACTGAGGGAAGGGCTGTGCCCCTCGCCTGCTGGCTAGCTCACTCACCGGAGCCCAGGGTGGGGGCACCCCCCGCACAGGCTACAGGTTGGGTCCTGTTTCTGCACCTGTGATGCGGGGATCACACACCTCTTGCAGAGTCAGGCTTACATCTGTTCAGTGGGTGCTAAGAAGTGGGAGTGCTAATGGGGGGCTGAAGTGGGAGGGGGCTCCCTCAGATTCGGGACCTGGGGATTCTCCAGACCCCTCATGCGTGGGTCAGCCCTCAGCCCCTAAGCCCCTCCAGGAAGCCCCTGAGGGTGGGGTTCAGCCCGTGTCTGTAACCCATAGCACTCCCTACCCAGCCACCTACACCCCAGCTCTGGAGGCTGTTGGGGGTGGGCGCGATGCTATCTGCTGTCGCCACGGCTGATGGGCAGCTGCAGTCCTGATCCGACTGGCCCCAGCCCGGCCAGCCCAGCCTGGGGAGCCGAGAGCAGGCAGGAGCGGCCCTCCTGGGGCTACTCCTGGGTGGGCACAGAGGTGTGGCCAGCTCCCAGGCAGAGAAGCGATTAGCTGGGCCCAAGGGTCCCTGGGGCACCCCTCCCCCCGCTGTGGGAAAGCCAAGTCTGGCCGCACTGGGAGGGAGGCAGTGGGCTGTGAAAGCCGCCCGATGCCTATCGCAGCTGCAGGGGCTGGCCAGGGCCCAGTGAAGGCCACGCTGTGCGACCAGCCCTGGGCCACAGCACGTGGGGCACTGTTTAACCAGAGCGAGCAGCCTCCTGGACGAATCTGACATTAGGGCTGGCCGGCCAGATGGGGCTGGAGGCATGCCCTGGGGTCTGTGCCCACCACCTGTATGCAGAAATGCGGAGAATCTGAGACTGTGCATGCCTGCCTTCCCTGCCCCTGCTCTGCCCCTGTGGATAGCGCCCCACTCTCTCCCCAGACTCTGGGTCCCGGGGGAGGGCCCAGGACACTGTGTCCCGACGCCCAGTCTGGGGACATTTACGTGGATGGTGACGCTGCAGCGGCAGTGAAGAAGGAGCCCAGACGGGTGTGTGAAGGTGGTCTCCATTTTAATGTCCACAAACGTGCTCACCAAGGGGCCCTGGGCGGTGCCTGCATGGCCCTAGAGGCAGGCGTGGCCACAGCAGGTGGGGGTCTGTCCCCAGGCATGCTGGGAGGGGAGGGGAGCCAGGCGGCGGGCGCAGGGTTGGAGGAGGGCACCCGTCTAGGAAGGACCACGGGGGCAGCAGGGGCTGTGGTCAGACCTCGGCACCCGGCGGTCTCTGCAGGCCCGGGACGGCCTCGGGGGGCCAGGAGCCCCCAGCCCCACCGTGGGGGCCCCAGCTGCTGGGAATGACAGGGTCCTCGGGCCCCTGCAGGGGAAGGGCCGGCGGAGGGACACTGGAGTCGGCCTCACACTTGGTGGTGTGGCCGGTCAGAGGCTGGGCCGCCAGCAGGCCGCGTGGCTCTGGGGTCCCCCGGGCCAGTGTGGGGCCCAGCTCTGGCTGCGTCCATGGCCCCGTGGGCACCTCGTGCCCCTTGGCGGGAGCCCGCTTCACAGAGAGGTCAAGGGGTGCGTCGGGTGGCCGCGCGGCCCGCACCAACGCCTGGTGGATGGTGAGAAGCTCACGGCGGATTTTTCCCAGCTGCTCCCGCAGGGGCCGCGGGGCCAGGCCCCCGGCGGGTGCCAGCTGGCCCAGGCGCTGCTCCGCCCTGGCACAGTCGCCCAGGGCCCGCGTCAGGTCCCCACCCACATGCCCAGGGCCCCCCAGTGCCAGGCCCAGCGGCTGCGGGAGCAGTGAGGCTGCGGGGCCAGCGGTCTCGAGGTCGCTCAGCTCCTCGTCCTCAGGCCAGAGCATCGCGGAGGGGCCGGTCCGCAGGCTGGGGATGGTTGGAGCCAGTCAGGAGGCTGCACTGTCCCCACGGTGCCCGCCCCTCATGCCCCTGTGCAGCCTGGCACCCTCGCCTGGGGCCTCAGAACCCCAGAAGGGAGGAAGGCTGGCTGTGTGCTTCAGTCTCCCCTCTGCAGCCTGCAGTCCATATTCCTAGCGGCTGAGCTCTGGTGGGGGGCCACCCGGCCACCCTGCCCCCTCAGCCCTCCTCCCGCCTCCCTGAGTGCCCCATGACTGGGACCCCACACCCACCTGCTCTGGGCGCTGACGCTCGCTCGGCTGCAGGGGGCCTTCAGGAGTTCTGGCTGGGCCCCCAGGGCCAGCTTTCTCTTGGGGTCGCTCTGGGCCACTTGCCTCAGCTGCTCTTCCTGCCCGGGGTCCCTGAGAGCACTGCGGGGCCAGGGCCCACCCAGCCCCGGCACTGGCACCTTCAGCAGCCCAGGGACCAGGGCCCCAGGAGGCCCTCTCGGGGGCATAGGGGGCTTGGCGAGGGCGGTCTTGCCGGCCGGCAGCCCTAGGCTGTGCTCCAGCAGCAGGGGGTAGTACAGGCGGGGGGCCAGGGTGGGGCGTTCGGGGGGCTGTGGGGCAGGGAAGGCAGCGGCTGGGGGCAGCAGGGGGCTGGCCGAGGTCAGGAAGGGCACATGGGCGGCGGCAGCCAGGGAGGGCCCCAGGTAGGAAAAGAGGCCCGGGCCGAGAGGGTAGTTGACGCCCAGCAGGGACAGGTGGAGGCTCTGGGCCTCGGGGAGCTCCCCGGAGCTGGGCGGGGAGTAGCAGGGGACACTGGTCTCGGGGCCCACGGCGCCCACCACGGCTGCACTCCTCCGGCCCCCGCCCGACCCCAGCTTCCACGACTCGGCCAGGAGGCCCTCCAGGCCCGCACCCTTCTGCACGTCCCTGGGCTCAGGGGGTGGTGTCCCTGAGGAGGAGCCCTCGGCCCCCAGCCGGGGGCCCCCGACCCGGCGACGCAGGGAGAGGACATCGGTGGCCGCGAGGTCCAGGTCAGGTGTGGCAGGGGAATCTGGGAGCCGCGCCCCTCGGGGCCGGGCGCCGGGGTCAGCTGGGGCCAAGGGGTCCATGGGGCGGCCCGGGGTGGCCGCGGGAGGCCGGGACGTGGCCGGGGTGCGGCGACAGGCCCAGTCGGGGGAGTCCAGGAGGAGGGATAGCGAGTCCTTGCAGAGGCTGTACTTCATGTGGTTGTAGAGGTGGGACTTCTCCAGGCAGGTGAAGGGGCACTGGAAGCATTTGTAGTTGTAGGGCTTGCCCCAGGGCCGCGGGATGTAGTGCGGCTTCTTGGGCTTCCGCGCCCGGGTGCGCGCCCCGGGGCCCAGGCGGCAGGAGCCGGCCTCTCGGGACATGGCAGCGGCTAGCGGGCAGGCCCCGGCCCCATGCCACCTGCGGATGGGGCCTGCGTCAGCGCCAGCGCCCTAGCCGAACTGTCCCCCTCCGCCCCGTCACCACAGCGGCCCTCTGCCTCCCCGGCCTCTGCTGCCCAGACCAGCAGGCCTCCCTCCCGGCCTCCCTGGAGGGTCAGCAGACACGGTCAGCACACAAAAATGGGGAAACGGGACTCAGGCAAACAGCAAATGCTTTCTTACTGTAAGTATGGCCGAGCCAACATTTGGGCACTAAAAAATTATTTGTTGTTTATCCGAAATTTAAGTTTAAGTCCTGTACTTTCTTGGTTGACCCTACGTACATGTTGGCCAGTCCCCGGCAGGCCCAATTCTGGGGTGACTCCATCCACACCCATCTGCCCCATGCCAGCAGAGCCTGGGTCTCCATCTACCCCTGGGGCACTGGTGAGTGACTGGAGGAAGCCAAGTATGAGCAGACTCACTTCTGGGGACGCGGCCCTTCCTGTCTCACCCCACCCCAAGGGACCCCTGCTCCCGGGGCAGCCGAGATGAGGAGCAGCAGGAGCTCTAAGAGCCTGTCAACACAGCACGGCCCTGCTCTGCAGGGTGTCCCTGGGCACTGCGGTCTCTGAGAGGGTCACCCTGCGTGGGCCAGGCCAGGCTGAGGGGCGTGGATGTCCGGCATGGCCCCACGGCACGGCCACCTGCTCAGCCCGGCTCCATCTGGGTGGCTGCCGGCAGGTCGGCGGCCGAGCCTGCCGCGGCCGAGCTTGGCCAAGACCCTCCTCTCCCCACACCCCGCTCGCCTGCTCAGAAGCCACTCCACAGTCCATCTGGGCTGCCACCTGGGCCGTCCACCGCCCCAGTGCGCGCCTCGGCTGGGGCTCGGCGAGTGCGTGCACACGAGCGTGCAGGGCTCCTACCGAGCCCTCCTCATGCAGCGCCCAGAGAGACCACCTCGGCGCAGCTGGGCCACCTCGAAACAGAGCCAGGCAGCTGCCAGAATGCAGGGGGCCCAGGCACAAAAGGCTCAGAGACCACTCAGAGTGGACAGGCCACCGCCCATGTGAATACACTGCACAGACACACACCGAGGACGCACAGGGTCACAGTCACTCACGGGTGTGGACACACGGGCATGTGTCCCACTCCCTGAGGCTCAGCTGGGCAGGGCTGGGGCAGTCATCGGGAGCAGATCGTCCTCCCTGCTGGCCTTTGGGCTCTGCACATGGCGGGGAGTCACGTCTGCTGCCTCCAAACACTGAGCGGGCACCCCCATCATGGGAATGGCCAGAGGGGCAGAGAGGGCCGCCCATTAGAACGGGCCCTGGGAGGGGGCTAGCATGGCCAGGGCTCCGGTGTGGAGGGCTGCGGCCATCCGGGAAGGGACAGGGCTTCCAGCAGGGCTGGGAGGAGGGGGCTGGCTGAGGAGAGGGGCTGGGGCCCTAGAGGGCCGCAGACACGCCCTGAACTTGGCGGTGGGTGCAGAGGCAGGCCCCACCCCTGCCCCCCGCCCCCCTAAGACACAGATGACAAATGGGTGTGTGTGCTCCAGAGACAGAGGCGGCTGTGCTGGGGCCATCGATCACCCAGCCCTGGGAGCCACACAGCTGTGCCGCCTGGTGCCACCACCACCCCACCTCCCAGCCGGGCCCCTGGACTGGGGGGGCTCCTCCTAGACCCCTGAACTCAGCAGACAAGAGGCTTGTCCTGTGTTGGGCTTCGAAGCAGTCACCTGGCTGCAGGGGGGCTTGGTAGAGAGACATCTCAGTGCCGCTGACCCCATGGGGGCCCAGAGAACACCTGGTACCTGCCCAGCATGACTGTGCACAAGCATAAAACACCCCCAGACACCAGCACACACCCCACACCTCCAAAGGCATATTCATTCACACGTGTCCCAACCCGTGACTGTGACTGGGTGCCTGTGCCCAGCGTGGCCTGCCGCCCCCCATGTGCTGGCCCAGACACCTGGTCCCACTAACCCTTCCCTGGCTGGGGGAGAGCTGACAGCCGGCCAGGCAGGAGGCCCCACCCCAGGGGGGAGAGGGGGCACCCAGCGCTTGGAGCCCCCAGCAGCCACCAGGGGATTAGACCTTGTGTCTTGCGCCCTTGGGACTTGGGAGCACCCCACAGGGCGTTGTGCAGGTGACCAGGCTCCTCCAGGGCTGAAGTCCAGACCCCAACTCCCTCCCCGCTTCCCTGCAGGGCGTCCTCCTATAACGACGCTTCTACTGCGCCCTAATAGTTCGTGGAGCCTGGACACCGCGAAGTGGGGGATGTGGGGCTGGGGCAGCCCCGCCCACGCCCGGACAATCCTGGCGGCCTCTCGCGGCCCCCAAACTTCAGACCCGCCGCCGCCCGCGCCCGCTCTACCTGCGCCCTGGGCAGAATGGAGCCTGCTGCGCCGTGATAAGTCTGCGCGTAGCCCCGGAACCCCGCGGGAACTTCCCGCCCGGCGCCGCCGCGACCCCGCACCCCAGGGACCTGCACGGGCTCTCGGGGCGCGACCACGATTCCCGCCAGGGAAACTGCAGAGGGACCCCGCGCGGTCTGCAGTCACTCACTAGGCAGCGAGTCCCCGAAGCCTCCGCCACGGACCGCGTTCCCCGACGCCGACTTGCACCTACCGAAGTTGGTGGCAGGAGCGGCGGCGCGTGCGCCACGGCGCCGGCTCCGGGGGGCGCGGCGACCTCCGACCCAGGCTCGAGGGGGGCGGAGGCGCCCGAGCGCCGGCAGTGATCCCCTCCCCACCTCGGGTGCTCCCCCGTCTCTCCCACTCCCCAGCCCGCAGTCGCCCCCTCGGCGCACTCACCGGCCTCGCGCGCCCGGGACCGGCTTAGCAATCTGCGCCGCGCCGGCAACTCGTGGATGGAGTCTTGGCCGGTGACACCGGTGGCGCCGCCCGAGCAGGGCAGGGTCGGGCAGCCCCGTGGAGGCGCGCGCAGTGGAGACGCAGGTGTGCGGCCGAACGAGGGGCGCCTGGCACGTCTCCGCCCTCGTCGCCTGCAGGCTGCCGCGGGGGTGCGCAGAGGCAGCCAGGTCTCCCGGGGTCCCCGCAGCGGTATGATGGGGTGTCAGCGGCCGAGGGCGCAGGGAGTGGGGCCGTCAGCATTCATCCGTCAGGGCAGGGCTCTGGCCCCTTGACAGCCCCTCCGCCTGAGCTAGGGCCTGGAGGCTGAGCCCCGGGACAGGAGGACCTTGGAGAACAGAGCTGGCTGAGGAGGGCAGAGCCCTGCACACTCGTGCAGCGAGTCTCCTCTGCTGACCAAGGCTTGCCTGCAGTGCCCTTCTCTCTTCTCCAAACAAGAGGCTGAATGGCTCTGCACCTCCAAGCCCCTGCCCTGCCCACTGACAGTCACTAACTCTGGAAAAGAGGGTCCCATGCGCTCACTCCTGCTTTCTGGAAGCATCACCCCCAGTCCCCTGGCAGGTGCTCTGGGGAGGGCCCTGCCCCTGCCCGCTGCTGGCAGGCCTCCTCTCCACTGCCCGTCCCTCCCCGGAGGGCCACTGAACCAGGCGGGGCGGGGAAAGGGCCCACCAGGAAACACCGCCCCCTCTATCCTCACAGCCTGAGCCGCTCCACCGCCCGCAAAGCTTGACTCCATGTTGATACCAAACATCCAAAGTCAATAGTCTGGGGCCCCACGTCTCAGCTGGGTCCTAGCAGAAGTCCCCCTGAGCAGCCAGCACCATTCTGGAAGTGGACACAGACTGCAGGCCAGGCCAGTTCCTCAGAGGATGTTTGCCTTTGTTCAGGGGACGGTGTCCGAACCCGGAGGTGCGGGATGTCCATCTCAGGAGTGGGGTGGGGTCTGCCATCGGAGGGGCAAGTGCTGCCCCAGAGGCCCCCATGAGTGTCCGCTCCACCTTCTCTGGAACCCCCATTGAAGCCCAGGGCAGTGCAGCTCAGTGCGGGGACAGGGGCACTTTGGGGGGCAAAGGTGTGTCCTGTAGGGTCTCTGGGATGGAGCACTCTGGGCCCTGTGAGCCTGGCCACGGTTTCCCCAGCTGTGCAGGAGGGTGACTGGCCACGGCGCTATTGCTGGCACTCTGGTCAGCCCTGACTGGCATTTGTAAGGAGCAGGGCGCCATGTTCTGGGGGCGTCCAGTGCCAGGACACTGGTGTGAGGGTGACTGTCCAGTGTCACCCTCCCTGTTACAACTGGGGAGACCCCACTTCCCCCCGGCAAGCCCACAGGGCAGGGTGGGAGGGGTGGAGGGCTGCGGGGCGTGGGCACGGCCCACCAGCCGTCCCTCTCTGCCTGCCCGGCCTGGCCCAGCTGACCAGCTGACCGTGCAGGCAGCCCCAGGCCGGGAGACAGCTTGAGCGGTCGTCACGCCAGCAGCTCTGCAGAGCGTCGGGGCCAAGAGGCCTGCTCCTTCTGCACACAGACCCCACTCCGGACACACACAGCCAGGCCCCGGCCCATCTTGGGCACTGCCCAGACAGGGCAGGGGGCACAGGTCACCCTGAGACCTGGGGCTGGGGGTCCCAGGGATGGCACTGAGCTTCCTGGCCCCCCACTGCTGACTCCTCCTCCTGCTCTCTGGGAGGCCCTGCTGCCCACACAGGGGGCCGGCTGGCTGGAGGCTGTTGCCACCCTCCAGGGGAAGGGAGGGGCGTCTCAGGACAGCCTGGTAAAGCCCCAGAGAAGGGGCAGGAGGCCATGGAGGGCAGCTTGGCCCTGTGGACAGCCCTCCCCGGAGTATGGGCAGGACATGGAGTAGTCCTGCCCCCTGAGCTCAGACTGAAGGGCATGGCCGGGCTCCAGGAGGGCTTTTGCCAGGGGTACAGGTGGGTACCCCTGAGTGCACAGCAGGGGTCCCAGAGCTCAGCTGCAGCTTCAGCCTGACAGCCTGTCCCCAGTGCTGAGTCAGGGTGCACAGGCTGGCCCTGGCCGCGGCAGGGGAGGCTGGTCAGCGGTGCTCTGCCTGAGCCACCGTGGGCATCTCTGCTCCCTGCAGCTGGTACAGTGTGCCCAGAGCCTGTCCCACTTTCACCTTGCAGTAGGGTGTGGTGGGAGGCAGGAGGTCATGACCCACCCACAGGCCCCACCCCAGCATCCCAACATGCTGGTGCGTGCTCGGGCCCAGGGATTTGGCCCTACCCCAGAGGCAGCATCAGGGACCCCTGAGCTCAGGGGCTTGATCCCCTTGTGGCCTGAGCCGGGAATCCTCTGCCCATGCTCCCTGGGTATCGGTCTGGGCCTGCAGACTGGGCAGGGGGCCCTAGGGAGCAGCCTTCCCTCAGCTTGTCCTGGTGCGGGGCGGGGAGACACGCAGCCCCTCCCTCTGCCTCCAGGGAGGCATCATGGCCATTAACCTGCTCTGCCCGCTTGCCCAAGGCTGCGCATCTGTCACTTCCACTGATGCCGGCACTTGTGTGCCAGGGGCACATGGGCAGGACGGACAGTGGGCCCAGGGAAGGCAGGGGGACAGCGGTGTGGTGCCCGAGGCAGGCCTGTCTCCTCCCCTCAGCATCCACGCGCAGCCCTCACCAGGACTGGTGTTGGGGTCGGGCAGCCTCTGCTCACCCCATGGGAAGGGGAACAGTGGCACAGCCCATGAGCAGGGTCTGAGCCCTGGGAGGGGTCAGCGCCAGGCGGACGATGGCCATGGCTCATGGTTACCCTCTTGCTGATGACACGTGGCAGCCCCCCAAGCGTCTGAGAGCTCCACCACAGGCAGAGCCTGAGTCATCCTAGGCACTTCCCTCCTGCACACTCGAGGTGGCCTCAGGGACTCATGGTACGGTCCCCAGGGGCAAGGTCACGCCCGGGGCCCTGAGAGCACTGGGGAGCCACAGCAGGTTCAGTGCAGGTCTGTGAGGGGGCAGCAAAGCCACACTGACAGGACCGGGTGACACTGGGGCACTGGTGGGGGCCGCCACAGACCCGCGGGGGCGCGCCCATGGGGGCATGCTCTAGGGAGGGCATTGTGGGGCTATCCAGCCGGCCCAGGACATGGCGCAGAGTGGGCCCACGCCAAGGGAGAGGGTGTGCAGCTGGGAGGCTCCTGGCCCCAAACCTGCTCACTGCAGCCCTCCCCAACCAGCGCCATCCTTGGGAAGCACCCCTGGCCCCTCCACCAAAGCTCGCTCAGTGACCCCCTGGGGTGGGGCGGGACCAGTTCTCCACGCGCACTGGAGGTCCTGGAACCAGAAGCTCCTGGCTGCTAGCCGGGGGGGCTGCCGTGGGAGTGAGCTCCCCGTCGGGGGGCGTATACCAGTGGGGCAGGGGCCGGGCGGATCCGAGGGAGCAGCCGGCCGGGCGGGTGGGGGCGCAGCTCGGGCCGCAGAGCTCTGGCGCGCTGGCCGAGCAGCGCCCGGGGCCGACAGCAACCATATGTTGGAAGAGGAGCTGTGCGTGTCCCGCGCGGCCCCCGGGGCCCGGCCTTCCTGGGCCTGTCACAGGCGATTTTTCCTGCTTGAGTGGCAGGCCGGCCGGCAGGCGGGGCAGCGGGGGCTGCAGTCTGTGTGTGGCTCGGGGTCCATCCCCCCATGGCTCTGCACGCTGGCCCTGGCCCTCAGGGCAGGCTCGGTGCTGGGCTGAGAGCAGGAGCCCCTGCTGGCTGGCTGGATGCCCGCCCCTTGCAGTCACCCCTGTCCAGGTCAAGGTCAGGGGCCACGGAGGAGCCGGCTGGCCACCGCTGTTGTGGGTGGGTGCCCGGGGCAGGCGGGAGTCTGCGGAGCCCAGAGCCCAGAGCGCGGAGGAGGCGGGAGGCCGCAGCTAATTTGTACACTAAGTGCTTCTGACAGGGCTGCCTCACAAGTGAGAACACCCCACCGCCTGCCTCGGGAAGGCCACCGCGGCCAACGGGTGGGCAGCCAAGCGGCCTGGGTAAGGGGCCGGGAGGCGCTCCAGCCAGCAAAGACAGGGGACGTGGGGGGACGCAGCCCGGACAGGCGCCCCCGCGGGTGCGTCAAGAGGCTGTGCCTCGCCCACCGCCCGCACCGGCTTAGGTCCAGGTGCCGCTAGGCCCCACCTCAGCACCCGCAGCACCTCCTGGGAGCAGCTGCGTCCTCGAGAAGTGTCCTACCCGTGGGCCCCTGACCCCTAATTCCCTCAGCCCTCCCTGCCGAGGAAGGTGTCCAAGGGGAGCGGGCACAGGCCGGGGTCTCCAGGCCAGCTGACAGGGAGGCAGGCAGCCCCCAGGCCCGTCAGCTCTCATGTCCTGGGTGTCTCAGGGCTGCAGCGATGCGGGCCCAGGCTCCCTGGGACTCCCTGGGGTGATGGAGCCCGGCCCCCGGAGGACAAGGTCTGGCGTGGCCGCGCAGCCGCGGATGGAGCAGGAGGTGGGGTGGGGGGGCGTCTCCAGGTGCTGAGCCGAGATGCGTTGTGGCAGCTCCCCGCCGCCCGAGGCCCGCCTGGAGCGAACACTGCTGGTGGCTTTAATTGCTTTCACATTCGATAGGCTGGCCCGAGACAGGCCTCTTATACCCTGTGCGGCCTCGGCACCCAAGCCCCCCTTCTTGCTGGGAGGCTGGCCTGCCTGGCCCCACACAGAGCCTGGGCTGGGACTGCAGGCCGCACGCCACCCAGCCTGGCAGGGAGTGGGCACAGGGTGGCTATCTCCCAGCCCCACTCTCCCTCTGCTCCGCCCAGGACCGACAAATCCAGACAGGTGCCTGGAACACAGCTCTCTCTCCAAGAAAAGCCCGGCACGGGCATGGCCCTTCTGAGGCTTCATGGGTACCAGTCTGCAAATCACCACAGGGTTGGGCCTGAGCCTCTGCCCCAGCTGGATACCCTGTCTTTCCTGGGGTGCAGGCAGCCGATGGCAGGGTGCCCCTGAAGGCTCCCTGGGAGGCAGGCCTGGGTACCTGCCCAGGCATCCCAGAGAGGCTGTCCCTAGATGGGCACAGCTCTGTCCCAGAGAGGAGCCCAGGGGCCAGGGGCCCTGGGCAGAGATAGACGAGAACAAACTTACAAAACAAAACATCTTTATTTGGTCCGTCGGAGCCTGAGTCTGGAAACACCCATGGGGTCATCCTACGGGGATGGCGCTGACGTTGATAAAATAGTCTCTGCGTCAGAAGAGCTGCCGTATGTACAGGGTTAAAAATACTCACAGCTCAGAGTACGAGGAGGAGTACAAAGGGGGCGGGTGTGGGGGTCTAGTGCTTCTGGTGCTTCTCCAGGGGCGACCCCCCACTCAGAGTAACGGAAGGAGTACAAAGGGGGCTGGGGCCTAGTGCTTCTCCAGGCGTGAATCTGCCCCTCTCCCACCCAGCAAGCCCCACGGAAAGCGAGGGACCACGGGCAGGGCCACTCGCTGCCAGGGGCTGCTGGGCAGTGAGACTGGGCACCCAGGAAGCGGCCTTAGTCGTCCCCAGGCATACACAGAGCTCAGGGCTGAGCAGCACAGGGAGAACGCTGGCTCAGGGGGGAGGGGTGCGGGGCTGGGGCCCACCCTGCATGTGCCTGGACACGGCCTGGGGGACTCTGGGACTCTGCTTCTCCTGCAGGTCAGGTGGTGCCAAGCACGGGGCTGGGCCCAGGACCACCTGACCACCACCCCAGCCCCGGCCCAGGGCATGGCTTCGATCCTGGCTGGCATGCCAGGAATTGCATAGTGTCCCTCCCCACCCTGGTTCAGCCCACAGTTGCCAGGCACCTGCCTCCTCGGACCCTGCTGGGGCTCCAGGGACCCCTGCTGGCCACATGAGGGCTTGCGGGGGGTGGGGCGGATAGGTGGGATATGGGGGCAAACTGAGGAAAGGTTCTCAACCTCTGGCCACAAAGGGGTATCCCTACTCTCACCCTGGGGTCTTGACCTCTGACCTCCCCAAACTGGGGTGGTCCCTGCTCTCATCCTTGGGCCCTGGCCTTGACCCCCTAAAATAGAGGTGGTCCCTACTTTTACCCTGGGGTCCTGGCCTGACCCAACAAGGGGGTGGTCCCTGCTCACCTCAGGGTCCTGGCCTCTGATCACAAAACAGAAATGGTCCCTGCTCTCACCCTGGAGTCCTGACCTCTGACCCCTACGACAAGGGCGGTCCCTGCTCTCATTCTGGGGTCCTGGCCTCTGACCTGCCCAGATTTGGATTTGGAGCACATGGCTGCCTGATCTGGGCAGGAGACCTGGGCCCATGGATAAGGAGCAGCCTCACCCTGACCCTGGAGGTTGGAGCCAGATCTCAAGGTGGCCTGGTCCGAGAGGCTGGCACATGTTCCCCTAGAGCTGGAGGTGGGTTCGAGGTAATCTGCTGGGTGGCTGGGAGGCCCTGGGCAGGAGGGAGGGGTGGGGGGAGGGCCGGGGGAGTTGTGCCCACAGCTGGAGCTCCCTGGGTGGGGGTCCTGAGATTGTGGTTCAAGCGTCCTGTGTTGGGGTCTCCCTCATAAAGTGCGTGTGGGGGCAGGCAGGTGGGGGCAAGGAGGTCACAGCGGCCGGGGCCCGTGCAGGCCAGCGACCTCGGGCGTGAGTGGGGGGCTGTGGCTGCCCTTGGAGGTCGTCCAGTCACTGAGGAAGGCCTGTGCTGCCTTGCGGTGCGCCAGGCGGTGGGTGATAGAGAAGCCAGCATTTCCTTCCAGCTGAGACAGGATCACCAGGACCTGCCTGGGGGAGGGGGCCGGTGAGGGCCTGTGGGGCCAGCGGGCCGCCGGGGGCAGGGCGGGGCGGGGCGCACCTGTGCAGGGGTGGCACGCTGTCCTGGGTGCGCAGGCTGCCGCGCGTGGACACCACGTTGAAGCTGTCGGAGCAGTCGCACTGTACGTGCAGGTAAGACTTGGGGTGCCGATTCTCCACAACCACGATGAGCCCCGCCCAGCCGTGCGTCAGGTAGTAGCAGGTCATGCCCTCGCGGCCCTGGGCGCAGGCAGTGCAGGTGTGGGTGGGCGGGCCGTGGGCAGCCACCTCCTGTTGCCTCCCCAGGGCCCACGCCCGCCCACTCACCTCGTGCCGTTCGCCCCTGCTCTCCGTGAGCAAGATGATGGCGTCGGCCAGGGTGGTCGGCTGGGCCTCCACAGGCTCCACCATGACGAGCCTTGAGCTGTACACGGCCAGCACGTGGCCGGGCGCCTCTGGGGTGCTGCGTGGGGCCCCCGCTGAGGGGCTGGAGGCTGCAAGGAGGGAGGGAGAGAATGAGGAAGAGTGTAGGGCGGGCCAGAGCTAGTAGGGACGGTGTGGGCGGGGCCTGGGGCTGAGCGGCCACAGTCACCTACCCTGCAGGGCGGGTGGGCCGGGCACGGGGCCCCAGTGGTTGAAGGCACAGCACACCACGGCATACTCGCCAGGCTCCAGCATCACATCACAGTTGACGAACTTCTTCACGGCGCGTTTGCTGTGGGCTAGCAGGCGGCCCAGGCTCAGGCGGCCACCGCTGCCAAAGGAGGCCCGGAACACCAGGACACACAGGTCCAGGAGGTGACTGTCCACTGAGTCCGCGCGCCTGGGCGAACAGAAAGGTTGCGAGTGGCCAGGCCCCGCCCCTAGACCTGTGCCACCCTGCCATCCCGCCCCCAGTCCGCCCGGCCCACCTGCTGCCCTCCTGGAAGAGGGCAAACTCCAGGGACGCACGCTCCAGCACCGTGAGGGCCGTCACACCCACCGGCCCGCTGGCCGAGCTGGGGAAGCTGCCTTGCACCCGCGCCTCCTGCCAGTCTGAGTGCACCTTGCAGATATCCACGGAGTCGAAGTACCTGGGCAGCCAGAGGATAGCTAGCTGAGTGGCCTCCACCCAGCTGCCCGCACGGCATGTGTCCCTGGGCAGGGTGACTGCAGCAGGCTCTCGCCCCATGGGAACTCTTGGAATCCGTGTTCAGATACCCCAGTCCTGGCTGTTGTCTGTGGACACCGCCAGGGGGCACCAGGCCCTAAGGCTGATCAACGGGCAGAGCCCCAGCAGAAGCACCCCCGCCAGGCAGTAGACAGGCGGAGCTCCTGGGAAACACGCTGTATTCACCAGGGTGAGCGTGATACCTGACGAAGTCGCTGTACTCCATCCAGAAGACACCCTCGCTGCTGCCATGCGGCATGAGCTCACTCCGCAAGTGCCCCGGCCAGTGTGGCCACTCGTCTGACCAGCTGCCGTTCCAGGAGAAGCGGCCCCATGGGTTCCGTAGGCGCAAGAGCCTGCGGACAGACCACAGGGTCGGGGGCCATGCCCATGGCCCCACCCTGCCCATGCATCACCACGCCCATCCTTACCTGGAGCCCTGGACATCCCGGACATCCAAGATGGAGTAGGCGTGGCGGGGACGCAGGCCTAGACTCTCGTAGGCAGCATCGTCCACCTTCATGTTGCCCCCACCACAGGAGGCACCCATGAGGAACCTGTGCAGTTAGAGCAGCCCGCTGACCGGGGCCCCTTGGTATTGGGGTGGGCTCCCTTTCTAGGGGACACCTGCTGTCCCGGCCTGCCTTGGGGAGGTGCAGCTCCAGGTGGGGGTCTCCCTGCCTGTGGGAGACCCACGTGGGACGCCGGGGCTCAGGAAGTGGTGGGCCAAGCTCAGCGGGGCGGGCAGGCCTGGGTCCCGTGGAGGTCTGGCAAGGCTGGGGGCCCCGCCAGCTCAGAGATGCTGCTCCCCAAGGGGCAGAGCCATGCCACTGCCCACCACAGCTGAGGGCAAGGGTCCTGGACCCTCCCCAGACCCTGGCCAGTGCATGCTGGGGCTCAGAAGCCCCCGCTCCCCCAATCCATCCACCCTGGGGGCTGCTACTGCCAGGTGCCACCACGGCGCTCACTCCACGTGGACTCCCAAGGGTGCTGATGGTCATCACAGGCCCAGGTCAGGACAGGGCCTTCTAGGTACAAGCTGACGGACAACACCCCACCTGCCCTCACCCCATCCAAGCAGGTGGGGTGGCTGGCACTGCATGGGGAGCTGGGCCTCCCAGCTGTGGTTAGCCCGTGCCAGAAATATCTTGTGAAACGTGGGTGCAGATCAGGGCACTGGCCTGACTATTCCCGCTGCTCCAGGTCCCCAGAGTGGCTGTCCCTCTTACCCAGCCTCTTTAGAACTCAGCATTTTGGCCCAGATGAGGTCAGTGTCCACCGGTTCCTCGCGGGGGTTCGTGGAGCTGACCTGCAAGGCCAGGCTCTCACAGGGGGCACCGGTGAGCGTGGCCAGGCCCTCTATGGCACGCCCGGCCTGGAGCGCGAAGTAGGAGCCGTGCAGCTTGGCCAGCGCCTTCTCAATGAGGGCCACCCACAGCTGCTTGCGCTGAGCCTGCGGGGGGGCTGGAGTCGTGAGGCCGCTGCCTCCTCGCGCCTGCCGCCCGCCCGCCCACGCCCCCGCCCACCTGGGAGAAGAGCAGGAAGCCGGCCTCGTCACAGGGCAGCATGTCGTCCACCAGCACCGTCGTCCACGTGCCGTCCTTGCACAGCCGCACCTGGTAGGCACCCTCTGCACACAGGCTGCGCGTAACCATCACCCGCTCAACCAGGTCCGGCCGCTCAGCCAGCACTGCCAGCGCACTCAAGAACCTGTACGAGACCAGAATTCAGGGGGAGCTTCGCCCGCCCGCCCACTCCCTCACCCTGGGTGGGAGACCCACACTCACCAGCAATTCCCCAGGAGACCCTGCAGGATGTCCGAGGGCCGGAGCGTGTGGAACACAGACCAGGAGGTGCTGTGGTCCCTGAACACGGAGCAATTGATCTCGTGCGGCCGCAGCCACTGACGCACGCGCTGCTGGACACTGTCACCCACGGGGAAGCCCACAGACGCAGGCCCAGGGGGGAAGCTGTCGTCCACAAAGTTCACGCTGTTCTGCAGAGACCATGGCCACAACTCAGGGCAGGCCGAACCCCATCCCACCCCAAGAGAGTACCCAGCTACCTGAGCCCGAGAGGAAGGGGGGCGGCGTGCAGCTCGCAGCCTGCAGATGGCACGGCTGAGCCTCATGAGGCCCACACCACCCTTTGTAAGCATGGTGGACTGCAGCCAGCCAGGGCACAGCAGGCTGGTGATGGGCCAGTGGGAGGTATGTGTGTCCCAGGGGACGTGAGGGGCCCAGCCTGGAGGCTGCAGGTGTGGGTGTGGGGCGCTGAAGGCCCTAGAAAGAGAGGTGGGGGGCCTGACGGGGGTAGGGTGGCCAGGACACAGCTCTGGACGGGCTGCCGGCAGTGACAGAGGGCAGCAGCCCAGGGGGACAGACGCCCCCCTCCAGGCCCCTGGGGGTGACGCCCTGGGCTTAGCCTCCTGCAGTCCAAGGGCAGAGAGCACAGGGGGCACCTGTCTTAGCTGGGGCTCTGCATCCAGGGGCGGCACCTGGCCTGCCTGTCCCCACCTTCCCGTGAGGCCACTGCTGCTGGCACGCACGCTGGGGGTAAGGGGTCAGGACCCTCGCAGACATGGAAGGAAAAGGGCCTGAGGATCTCAGGTGAGAGGTCACGTGAGGGTCACTGGAGCTGAGGCTCGGGGGACGAAGGGAGCGCCACGTGCCCGCACCTCCCGGCAGAAGGCCACGATGTCCTCCCACAGGGCCTTGGCCTCGCCCTCGTCCGTCTGCCGCCGCTTTTCCACGAGCACACTCTCCCTGCGCCGCAGGGGCGCCACACCCCGGCGCTGGGCCGCCATGAGCTGGGGGGTGTGGCAGGTGGCACAGTGCTTGGCCCGAGGCGCGTTGAGCAGGGTGCAGGCGGGGCAGGCCCACTGGCCCGGGCGCTCAGATGGCGCTGCGGGGAGGGGGCGGCCGGCCTTGTGGGCTGGGCAGGGCCCGGGCCGGTCCGCACTGCAGTCGGGGCAGCGGGCGGTGGTGTCACCGTGCTCCTGGAAGCCGTGCAGCTTGGAGCAGCCGCACGCCGTGCACCGGGGGGTCGCCGTGGGGTTCCTGAGCGTGCACCTGGCGCACGACCAGGTGGTGAAGTCGGGGCTGGAGGGGCTGGCCGGCGTGTAACGCACGCTGTCACCGCCCAGGTCGATGACGTCGCTGCCTGGTGTGCTGCTGCCAGCCTCGCAGTGTGCAGGGCTGGCGGGACCCGGGGGGCGGAGCGTGGGGCCTCCCTCGGCCGCCTCCTCCTCCAGGAAGCTCAGCCGCTTGCCTGACAGCAGCTCCGCCAGGCGGGAGGCCCCGGCCGTGGGCCGCCCCAGGCCCTGGGGGGGCCCCTTGGAGCTGGCAGAGGGTGAGGGCTGGGCGGCTTCAGGCACCGGTGGCTGCAGCTGGGGGGGCACCTCGCGGCGGCTGCGAGGCACGGGGTTGTTCTGGAGGGTGGGCGAGAACGGGCTGAAGGGTGGCCCCCGGGGGGGCTCCTGGTCCACGGCAGAAGGAGTGTTGGCCTCGGCGCCTTCCCCAGGCTGGGCGGGGGCCGACGTGCCGGGGAAGCCTGCAGGAGCCACGACTTCCGGGACCACAAGTGCCTCGGGAGGGATCCTGGGCAGCGAGAGTTTCCGGGGCCCCCCGCAGGCCGAGCAGGAGCTGGCCACAGGCGTGTTGTGCAGCGTGCAGCGCTGGCAGGCCCAGCCGCTCCCAGGTGCAGCCGCGCCCCCCTCCTGCCCCTCCGCCTCCGCCGGCCGTCCACCTGCCGGCTCCACAGCCACCGGCCCCGCTGTCCGCAGGGGCCCTGCCTCGTCCCGGCAGCTGCCCGGGGGCTCTGGGGGCACCCCGTTGATGATGGGCAGCGGGGAGGCCCCTGGGCCAGGCTCGGGGGTGAAGCCACACATCTCGCAGGCCCCCCTGCCCAGAAGGTTGCGGAATGTGCAGCGGGCACACGGCCACTTCTGCTCCTCCACGCTGAGCCGCAGGATCCGGTCCAGGTCGGGCTTGTGCCGCGGGGCCTCGCAGATGGAGCACTGGCGCTGGCCGGCTGGGTTCAGGAAGGTGCAGCGTGCGCAGGCCCACTCCCCGACCGTGGCCATGGGCCCGGGCGAGTGCGTGTGGCTGCAAGGGAAGGCCGTGGTCAGGGGTTTCTGACAAGGGCATCAAGAGTGTTCAGCGGGGAACGGATGGCCTTTTCAACCAACGCACTAGGAAAATGGGATCTATATGCTAAAGGAGGAGCCAGACCCATACCTCACGCCATATTCAAAACTTAACTCAAAATGGATCAATGACCTAAGCATGGGAACGAAAACTATGAAACTCTTAGAAGCAGAAAAAGTGGGTAAATTTTCACGACCATGCAGGCAAACAAAGGAGGAAACAAAAGAACATAAAAACTAACATCTTCCACGAGTCAGAGGACACCATAAAGAAAGCGAGAAGATACCCTACGGGAGACAGCATTTGCAAACTGTGTGTCTGACCAGGGTCTAGTACCCAGGACGTATGAATCGTTCTTATGACCACACAACAAAAACCTGGTTTTAAAAATGGGCGGAGGATTTGAGGCGACTTTCCCCAGAGATACGGAGAAGCCTGTGGAAAGCTGCTCAGCGGATCAGTCAGGGAAATGCAAAGTGCAGCAGCCCACCCGGCAGGGCAGGAGCCAGGACCTGGAGCTGGAGTGACCCGGTCTCCCACATCACTGGGGGAGCGCAGAACAGCACAGCTGCTGCGGAAAACTGTTAGATGGCTCCCCAGCAGCTACCAAGGACCACAGTTAGGACCCGGCAACTCCACCCCAGGTACATGCTCTTCACCAGCACACATCCACACGTGCTCACGGCAGATTTGCCCACAACAGCCAACTGGTGGAATCAAGCCAAGTGTCCATCAATGAGTAAATGGATAAATAAGGAACACCGTTCAGCAGCCAGGAGCGAAGCACGGACACACACTGGCACTGGGCTCCGACACGTGGCGTGATTCACCCATGGGGAGGTTTAGGATGGGCAAACTCAGAGGCAGGAGGAGTCAGCGGCTCCCGCGGGCTGAGCAGGGGGCAGAAGCGGGCTGGCTTCCCACCGCCTCGCAAGGCCAGCCCGAGTGGGGGGCGTTCGCGCTCTCCTGCCCTGACGGTAGCTGGTCTGCTTGGCAGAAACAGCAACTGTTCTTTACAGCGAGGCGCAGAGCTCGTGCTTCTCGTGCTGTGTTTACGCCAAACACTCCAGGGAGAAAGAAAACTCCCCTCTTCAAAACAAACAGAAACCCTCCTCCAAGCAGCGTGAGGGTTCCTGGGCCAGTGCAGGCCGCCGCCGCCTCCCCAGGTGCGGGGCTGAGCCTCAGAGCTGTCTGCAGCTGCCGCAGCGCCACAATAGTGGACAGGCCCTGGTCGGGTCAGCTTGGGCTTCTGCGTCACCAACACCTAAGAGATGCCCCTGCTACTCCCCACTGAGGAAGGCCCACAGGCAAGGCATGGGCACACGCGGCCACACAGACAAGCCACACACACGCTGCAGCCCGGGCCCATGTTCAGACGGCCGCCCTGCGCACTGTGTGCCCCTGAGGCCTGGGGGAGACTTGGGGGAAGACTCGGGCCTGCCCTCGGCTCCAGGCCCCTTGTGGTCCAGGCGTGCTGAGCACACGCAGGAGGGCAGGAAGCCCAGCCCAACAGCTGGCCGGGCCCAGGCCTGGATGAGCATGAGGCCACACCGGGATCCTCAGCTGGCGTCCCAGGAGAACGCGAGATGGTGCGGGCTGCCCTCCTCGGGGACAGTCTTGACGTCACAGGGTGGGCGGGGATGAAGTGGCTCAGGGGGCAGCGGCGGGGTGTCCGGAGGAGCCTGGGCCTTCGCCACCCCAGCCCCAAAGCCAGGGTCACCTCCCAGCACCCTAACGTGCCGGAGCCTCCACACAGACACTCCCAAGTACCGGGCACTCTCGGAGGCTGGGCGCTCACCCTCAGGATGCAAAGGCAGGCAGGTGGGGCGGACAGCGCACGCCTGCTCAGCCTCAGCTCTCTGGGCTGCAGCCTCAGCCCCAGGTGAGAGCGAGGTGGGGGCGGGCGCTCCTGGGACACAGGGGCTGCAGCAGCTGGGAGATAGCCTTCGGCTCCCTGGAAAGCTTAGAGGAGTAAGAGGGGTCCCCACTCGAGGACCCGGCTGGTCAGGCCAGCAGACCTGAGGCCGCGCTGCCCGGCAGGACGCCCACCTGACCCCCACCCCCAGCTGGTCCCAAGGGGCACATGGGCACCTCCCTCCGAGGCCACCCGCAGCCAGCCTTGCGCCGGCCCCTCGGCCTGTGTCCCCAGGGGAGGCCTGCGGCTCGCAGTGGCCGACACCCACACCAAGCCCAGGTCCTCTGGGCCTTGCAGCTCCTGGCCCGCCTGGCAGTGGGACCAAGCCCAGACCTGCAGGCTCTTCAGTGGAGGGGGCGCCCCTCAGGGCAGGGATGGCTTGCCCGGACCACCCACACGCGCGTCCACATGTCCAGCGGAGGCGTGGGGAGGGTTGGCCTGCCTCTGCCGCACCAGCCCCCTGCCTGCTCCTCTCGTGTCTAGTCGGGTGCCTGTGGATTCCTCAAGGTCACTGGCAGCTCTTCCTCCTGACTCACTCCAGGTGGCACAGTTAACTGCTGGCGGCACTGGGCCGGAGAACAAGAGGGTGCGGGCTGGACAGCCGACCTCTCTGCCACCCGCCTCGGGGCCCGTGCCCCTCCCTGAGGCCTAGCAATTGCCCCCTCCCCAGGGACTTACCCTGAGGACGTAAATACCCGGAAATGAAACGACACACGTGCGTGTAGAAGGTGCGAAGGGACACACCGGCCCGTGGGGAGATGCCGGTCAGAGCGGCACGGCGACCACCCTGCATGCAGGCGGGGCGGGCGGGGAGAAACCAGAGCCCTCCCTGCATGGCTGGGGGTCTGGGAAACGGGGCGACCACTGTGGAGAACAGCCTGGCAGCTCCTCAGACAGTTAAACGTGAACTTACAGTGAACACCAGCAACCTCATTCTGTGTAGCTACGCAAGAGAAGTAACAACACGCGTCTGTGCAAAATCCTCTCCACACACGTCCACAGCGGCAGAGCCGCCAGTGCGAGTGTCCATCAGTAACCAGCAGGCCTACTCCACACGGCGGAGCATAGCTCAGCCATAAAGGGGCGAAGTCCCAACACTTGCTACCACGCGGACGGCCTGAGAACACAACGCTCAGTGAGAAGCAGACACAGAGGCCACACGCTGTGTGATTCCCACTGTGTGAGTGGAGCCCGACGGCAGGTGAGCGCCGTCCAAACAAAGCCGGCACTGACTCAGCACAGGGAGCCGAGGCCTCCGCTCCGCAGCCGTCCCTCTGGGCCGTGGGCCTCCGTGACTACGTTCACTGGGTCACTCAGCTACCCCCAGAAGCCTGCCAGGACCCAGGTCCTGCTCCACGCACGGGCCGGCCGCCTAGACGGTGAACCCAGGACACGCTCAGGGCCCCACAGACACCAGGTACTGTCCTGCACAAGTGAGCTGGGTCCGAGGGAAGTGCCCGCCGAGGGCTGCTGGCGGAGTGCGGTGTCTGCAGCCCCTGAGGTGGTCCGGGGCGCCGAGAAGGCCAAGTGCCCCCTCTGGCCCAAGGGCGGTGGACTCTGAGTGTCTGCTGAGCCCCTCGCCCTCCAGTCAGGCTGCAGGACGTGGAGAAGCTGGGGCATCCGTGTGTGGGGGCATTTGGGAGTCCATCCCACCAGGTCTCAGCAGTGGGCATCCTGGCTGGGCTGCCCACCCCTCACCTCAGCACCCGGAGGTGGAGCTCACCGGGGGAGCCTAGGCAGCCGGGGCCGAGTCTAGCCGCAGCTGCAGCTGGAGGACATGGGCACGTGGAGGGCGGCTCGTCAGTGGGACCCACACCCCCTGCCCCCTGCAGGCAGCCACGTCACAGGGCGACACGTTGGGCCACGGCAGGGCCCCAGATTCCACGGGAAGCAAGCAGCATTCTCGGTGCGTGCCGTGCCCCCGGCCCCACCCAGCAAGCAGTTCCAGCAGCCGCTCCAGAGCCAGCGGACAAGCAAGACCCCGGCCTGAGGCAGTGGCGGTCCCGGCCCCACCATCTGCGGTTCTGAGACCCTCAGCCCAGCTCCAGGGGGCGGGGGTCCCGGGTGTGCTCTGCCCAGTGAGCAGCCCGAGTCGCCTGGGTCTCTGGGGTGAAAAGAGTCTCCAGAGGGCCCTAAGGGACAGGGCCCGCTTGTCTGGGAGGCGCCAGCCGAGCAAGGGCACCTGACGGCAGCCCCGCCCTCGGGCCTGGGGCCGCCCCTGCTCCACCTGCTTACCTTCGGGCCCGGGGCCGTGGGGGCGGGTGCTGCCGGGTGCCCAGGCTGTCGCCCCATGCAGGCCCCCCGGGGCCGCTCCTACCCCAGCCAGCCGCTGCCGGGGGCCCCGGGCAGGGTGGGCCCCGGGGGAAGCCGTGGTCCGACTCGGTCTCGGCGGCCAGCGAGGAGGCGGAGCTCCCCATGGCCCCCACGGCGGCCACGCTGAGCGCCGGGCCTGGTCACAGGGCGCCGGCGACGGCGGGCGAGGCGGAGCATGGAGGAGGGCGGCCTCGCGAGCCGGGCTGGTCCGAGGAGCACAACAGAAATGACAGAGACAGAGAGAGAAGAGACACGTGACTACGGCGCCTGGAGGGTCCCAGCACACGCGCAGCTTCTGGGGAGGCAGGGGTGCCTGCAGCAGGGCCACCGTGGGGTCCCCCTTGCCCCGTGGCGCCCCCCATTATGGCCCCCTCAGCGCCCCCAGGGCAAGGCGGCTGTGCCACGGTTGCTGGCCTTCAGAATGGGTCTCACCCTGAAAGAAATGATTGAGAAGATATTTAACCAGAGAACATGAGCTGGAAGAGGAGCGCCCGGTAGGGCTGACGAGCCCTGGGCACCGTCCACAGTCACCACCAAGGCCCCTGTGGAGGACAGCCTCCCCTGACCTGGATATGGTGAGCAGGAAGGGGCCCAGGAGGCTGCCTGCTCTCAGGAGGCGTGGGCCCAGGTGCTCCTGCCCTGAGGTGGGAGGCTGGCAGGTGGTGGTGGGGGGGCCGTCTCCTTTCAGACGAGGTGAGTCCTAGTCAGGCGAGGGAAGACGCCTGGGCCGCCTCTGGGCCGCCATGGGTGTCCCCTTCGCTTTCTGGTCAAGCAGGTGACCAGCAGCTCTGCCTCAGCCCAGGTCCATCACACACGACGCCCTCCCAGCAGGCGCCCAAGGCCCAGCAGCGCAGCGGCTCCGCACGGGGGAGGGCCTGGGCCCTGCCCTCAGGGCTGCAGTCAGGCCAGAGAGCCGGGCAGCAACACGCCTGCCGGACCTGTTCCTCCAAGGGACCCAGACCAGGGCTGGACAGGCTGCTGAAGGCCCGGTGCCCCTGAAAGTCACCCACCACTCAGGCTTCCCCTCAGCTTGACCAGAGCCAACTGAGGGGTGGGGGTGCGGGTCCCCAGTGGCTGCAAAGCCAACGCTCCCCACGTCCACCGACAGGAGAGCCACCAGTGGGAGCACGCCACGAGCCACAGGGGTCACTTCTCATTCCCGACAGCCACGTGGAAAAGGCAGGACAGGGGAACGGACTCATGTCACCCGACACACCCGACACGCCTGACACGCCGCCAGGCCCACCTGACGTCAGGGTGAGGCCCGTGTGAGCCTCCAGTCGCGGCCCTTCCCCTCCCGTGGCGGACGCTCACCCCACGGGGACGAGTCACACGCGGGCGGCGGCTGCAGCCGGAGCCCTGCACCCTGGGCTGCGAGGGGGCGCTCACGGCGGTCAGGCCCACGCCGAGCAGGTCCTTCAGGACACCTGCCCCTCCACGGCGACAAGGCAGACGCATGGCAACCAGGCCAGCCCCCAGCCTCCTGCCCCCACCCCACGCGGGCGCCTTCCCAGGGAGAGACCCCGAGCGTATCCAACACTCCTTTTCCGCAGCCAAACCCTGAGTGGCCAAGGCCTTGAGCTGAAGCTGAGCCACGAAGGTGCCTATGGAGCAGGAGCACCTACGCCCGGGTCCAGGCTTGGGCTGACCAGGAGCTCGGCCCATGCCCACTGAGAGCACAGAGGATGGCTGGGGGCAGCCTACCCACAGCCAGAGCCCAGGGTAGGTAGCGAGGACAGGGCCTGGCTTCCGTGCAACCTTGGTCTTGGGGTGGCAGGCGGAGTCCTGCAGCAGGGAGACAGGTTGGCACCCCTGGCCGATGGACTCTGGGTCCTGGCGATAAGCCTGCAGGCTGGGCTGCTGCTCCAGGGCCAAAGTCCAGACCTGTCCAGGCGGGGAGGGCCGCCTACCTGCAAGACCTGCCCCTGAGCCTCACCTCCCAGCCCGAGCCCAGGCTCCTGGCCACAGCCCGTCTGGCGGCAGGGCCTCACACTGTGCAGTCCGGGGCCTGACTCAGCTGCTCCTAGCTGCCGGGTCCAAGGCCACCACTGTTTAGGCCAGCCAGGGCCACAGGGGACAAGGCCTCCCACACCCTGGCTCTGCCATGGTTGGGGCCACCAGGGAAAAGTGCCTGGGGGGCGAGAGTCAGGGCTCTCGGCAAGCAGTCAGCAAGACTCCCCGGAACCCAGGTCCTGGTACCACCTGCCCACGGGGCACACGCCTCCTGTCCTTCCCAGGTGCACTGTGAGGCCCAGACACCCCCACCGGCCGGGCCAGAACCTTGAGGAGGGGGCTGTGGAGATTCTGCTGAGAGTCACCATCAATGTCGCCTGAAAACCAGCTGCAGGAACAAAACAGGAACCAGCATTCCACTACCCAGCCCGGAGGAAACAGTCCGGCCGCAGACCCTCCCCCGCACATGCTTCAGGAGGCCGCTGTCTCCGCACCTTGGCCCCGCAGTGTCCAGCTGCGGTCCGGATCCTGGGCCCCCCACCCCGTGCGGGTCACATGGCCGGCAGGGCTCTGCTTCCAGGCCCCTGCTTTCTGGGAGGGAGGGGTGGAGACAGCTCCCCAGAGTGACACCCACAAGCGAGGGGTGGCTCGCTGGCAGGGAGACCGGAGGATGGGACGCAGAGTCCCAGCGTGTTCTCTGTCTCTAGTCGTACCCGCTCAGTCAAGCCTCAAGAAAAACGAAACTTCTGCCAGGGAGCCAGGGATGCCACCACGACTTCGCTTTCCAGTTCACAAGTTCAGAGCCACCTGATGACAGGCGCTTGCCTCTGGCACTTCCCCATTTCTGTTGGCCAAGTGGCCGCAGAGCAGTGCGGCCTGGGTGGCTGGTGACCGCAGGCCTCGTGGAGGCAGAGTTGCTTCAGAGACATAAAGGCACTGGAGCCTCCGGCTCACCCTGGGGAGGCAGATGGGCCGTGGGGAGCATCTCCAGGTTGGCCATGGAAGGGTCAGCAGCAGGCACTGCCTCAGCTCCAGGCTCAGCCCAGCGGCCGAGGGAGCGAAGCCATGAGCGCCTCCTCAGGACACGGACGCTACGGCTCTCATCAACAGCAGCTATCAGCCTGCTTTCCCTCTGATGTCTCGCAGAGCCGTCCAGCCCTGTCCCGCGGTTTGGCCACCAGGGAGGGGGAAGGAGACAGCAGGGGTGGAGCCGCTTCTGGAGGGAGATGGTGCTGCCAGGATGGCCAGGGAGGCCAGAGCGCCGGACAAGTCCTCACTGGAGGGACAGTGCGTCCTGGGGGTGTCGGGTCCCTGCTGCTCCCCTGTGGCCCCCAGCTCCCTGCACCGTCCTGGCAGCTCCAGCACAGCCATCCACAGGGTGACCCAGAGTGACAGGTGTGCCTGGGCAGGTGTCCAAGTCCAAACTCCACCCACACCCTCCTTCCCCTCATCCAGGAAGGTGGAGACGGGCGGGCCAGTTCTCATCCCCAGGAGCAGGTGCCGTTCTGGCCCTGCGGCCCAGAGGCCCCTCTGAGTTCAGAGCTGGGTCACCAGAGCAGCCTGCAGCTGACGCAGGATGCTTGCTGACCACCTGCCTCGGTGCCGCTGGGGCAGCGCTGGGCACGGGGAGCTGGGGACACCAAAGGGACCCCACAGGCCTACTGGGCACTCTTGGTGGGGGGGGGGGTGCTGGGGGGGTGGTCCTGCCTGGGAACGTGGCACAAGAGGTTAGGCAAGAGAGACACCACCATGTCCCTGCTTTGGGATGCTCCTGCAGGTGCCAGGTGGGAGGGCTGGAGTCAGTGTGGGCAAAAGAGCGACTGACCTGGGGGCAGGGAGCACCCGGGCCGAGTCTGGGCTTGGACTCTTACACACCCAGCCCCACAGGCTCTTCTGCAACCCGCTGAGGCCCATGAAGACATCTATGGTTTTAGAGAACCTCTAGGGTGCAGAGTCCTTCTTCCCAAATAAAAGACAAGCATCGGGGGCGGTGGAAGCAGGGGCTGGAAGGACTGGATGTGCAGCCCACTCATCCCTCCCCACAGCCCGGCTGCCCTCAGCCTGGGCCTCCTGTCTGTAAAGCAGGGCTCAGCAGGATGCTGTCTGACACGGGTCCAGAGAGTCTAATGCAGAGCCTGAAACCAAAGAGTTTTAGCAAATGACCCCGTCCAGAAGGGTTGGAGGACCCAGCCTTTCCTGCTCTCAGAGCACCTGGTCTGGGACAGGGGTCCTTAGAGCAGAGACACAAGGTAAGACCCGCTCCCTCTCTAAAGCCTAGCAATCACTGAGTTTAAGCCTGGCTTTCAGGAGGTCACGAGGTCGCCAGCCTGGTTGCTCACAGGGAGCAGCTCTAGACAGCTTCAGACACAGAAGAAAAAAGAAGCACTCCTTCAGGGAGCAGGACAACCCAAGAGAAAGTGAGAGGTGCCTGACACCAAGGCCAGGCTGCACCCACCAGCAGGGCTTCAAAACAGGGGTTCCCAGGCTCCCCGCCCATCTGGGGCCCTCCTCCAGGCACCTGGGCCACAGAAACACTACCCTTCTCCCCACCCTTCTCTCCACGGTTGAGAAAGGCCCTCAGAAGTGTAAGGATCAACTTACTCCATCTCCCCTGGAGCCCAGCTCTGGGGGCGGGGTCCTCCCACAGGGGCTTACACTGCCCCCAGAGGCAGGCAGAGGGAGGGGGCCCCACAGGAGGGGCTCTCAGGAGAGCACAGAACAACCAAGCACCCAGCTGAGTCCCAGCTCCCCCACAGTTGACCAGGGCTGGCAGCCACAAGACCCCGAACTCCCAGGCTGGACCTTACTGGGGTCCTGTTGTCTGCAGTCTGGTCACAAACTCCTGCGTGTTAAGGGGGCCCGACAGCCAGCCCCATCAGGGCCATCTGATCACACAAGGCTGCCCTGGCCAGGATCAGAAGGGCCCCCTCCTGCGGGCAGCCGGGTGGGCCGGCAGCCCGGCAGCCACTCTGGGGGCCACCATGGTAACTTTTCGGTTCGCTCTAGCGCCAACAGGAAAAGAACAGGAGAAGGAAGCGTGTTTGGTGGCCAGCGGGCAGACAGGACGCGCTTGCTCCCCCACTCCACAGGGCCGGATCGGACACTTCCCCTAATGCCGCCGCGGCCGGGACACTGACCGGAGGTAAGGGCACTCAAGGGCAGGAGGGGCTGAGGCCGCCTCCCGCGCCTTCAGACCCTGGGCTGGTCTCCCGCTGCCCGGCGCCCGGAGTCCTGGCGGCTCCCCTCTCCAACAGCGTCCCCAGCCCGGCCACGACCACCCAGTGCCCAGGAGGCGCCGCCCGTCGGCCACGGCCTCCCGGGGGTCCAGGCCGCGCCCCCGGCCCCGGCCTGGCCCCGGTGACGGGACTCACCTCCGCAAACCCGCGGCGCCTCCTCAGTCCCCGAGGCCCGGCTCGCTCGCCCGCGCCGGCCGGCCCACAACTTGTTCTCGGAGGGCGGGCGGGCCCTCTGCCGTCGACGCGCGGCCCCGACAGCCTCTCGTTCTGAGTGGCGGAGCCGGCGAGCGCACCGACCCGGCCCGGCCCGCGCCGCACCCTGCGCCGCCTCCGTAGCGTAGCGCCCGGCCGGGGCCCCGTGGCTACGGCGCGCCCGGGGCGCACGCGGCACTGTGAATCGCCCGCCCGAACTACCGCTCCCACAAGGCAGTGCAGCGCGCGGGGCAGGCCGGGAGGCGGAGTCCAGGACGGCGCGCGAGGCAGGCTGGGAGGCGGACTCCCGGGCGGCTGCCTGTAGCCGCCCCGACTTGGCGCCCTCCGATGTCCCCGGCAGTCCCGCCCGCGGGCGCCGAGGGAGGTGGTGGATTCCGCTGCCGGGCGGCGAGCCGTGCTGGAGGAGGCGCCGAGGAGGGAACGAGGACTACAACCCCCTGAATGCCCGGCCCGCAGGAAGGGACGGGACCTTCAGCGGCCCGGTCGCGACGCTTCCGGTTTCTGTGCTGGGAGGCGCCCGGCTGCGGATCCGGCTCTGGCCCCTGAGGACCGCGGAGCCGGTAAATGCGCCAGTTCCCTCCCGGGTCCCTCCAAACTTTTTTGCTTCCTGGGGACCCGCAAAGGTTTCACGGTCCGACGCTCCAGTTTCGCTGGGCCGACAAGGGCGGCGCCACTCGGGGGGTGACCTGGGCGAATAGCGTGTCCGAGCCCCGGGTTCTCCTCGGCCAGCGGGGGAACCAGCACCCCCGGGCCGCCGGAGGACCGAGGGAGGCACAGCGCACAGCTCGGCCCCCCGGCAGGGAGGAAGCCAGTGTGATACTTGGGGCCTCCGAGCAGAACCGGCTCCTCAGGCACGTTCTGCCCCTGCCCGTCGGGCAGCGGGAGGTCACTCTGACAACTCAGCAGCCGCGGAACTGGGGGTAGGCCCTGCCCCTGGCCCCCTGCCCTCCGACGCCTAGGGTTTCTAGAGGCAGCAGGACCGGCTGAAAGAGCTTTGGTGTCAGCGGTTTACCTGGCGCCCCCGAAGCACGCGGAGGCCGCAGTGAGGCGAGGGGACGCTGAGGGCGGAACTCCGGGACCCTGGTTTTCGGGGGGTGTGTGGAGCCGGAGAAGGCACAGCCCACGCGGGAAGACGGGAGCGAGGTTCCCTCCGCTAGGCCAGATTTCAGGAGAGTGGGCGTGGTCCAGTTCCGCCTCCACACGGAAAGGGGCTCTGCACCGGGAGTTAGGTGATGTTTGCTTCAGCGTCCAGTCAGTAGGACCTTCGGGGACAGCGCTCAGGGCTCCTGAAAAACCTCCATCTCCAGATGCTGCAGCCAGGACAGCTACGTCCCCACCCCAGATACGCGGGCTTCAGACACAGCCAAGACAGCCCCTTCCTGAGTGCCTGCAGGGACTCAGCCCGCCCCCAGCTTCCTCACCTGCACGAAGGTGGCAGTGATAGGCCTCTGACCAAGGCCTGGTTGCTGCAGAATCACTTGAGGACAGAGTCAAGGGCTGACTCCCAGTGGTGGCTCAGTGACCACAAGTCCCTTTCCTTCCCTGTGCATTGCCTGGGGTGACTGGGTCAGAGCTGATGTCCACAGCCCTGTAGCCTCCTAACAAGAAAAACAGCTGAAGTTGAGGCAGGGTCCTGCCAGCTCACTCTATTCCCGGTTGGGGAAGGAACCACAAAGCAGAGGGTGACTTTCAGGAGACAGCCACCTGGAGGGGAGGGGAGTCCCTGGGGGCAGATCTCCCCCATGCTCTTCCCGGCTTTAGGACACACCAGTGAGAACACCCAGATGCTCTCGAGGAGTAGAGCATCTGCGGGGATGCGGGCACGGGGACCCTCCCTGCTGTGACAGGCACTGGGGCCCCTGGGCTGGGAGTGCAGAGCGGCCACCCTTCAGCGTGGACAGGCCTGAGCTGGCCTCGGCCACAGCAGGGCAGCGCGTGTGGGACACGAGGGGCCCGGGGCCAGGGTGGCTGTGCAGGAAAGGCAGAGCCTTGCTCTGTTTAGTTTGGTCACGAACAGGCCGAGACCTTGGCTCCACAGCTCTAGCAGTGTGACAGGATCCACTTTGGGACTGAGGGTGGAGGGTCCCCCCGGGAGAGACGCCCTCCGGCCTCCTGTGTCCCCTGTGGCCTCCCCGCACTCTGGGCGCACCCCGCCTGGGCCGGTCCTGTAAAGAGCTCGCCAGGAAGCTGGTCCTGGGCAGCAGCCAGGCCCTGCCGCGTCACATGGTCTCCCAGCCCGCCCTGTGTGGAGGGGGCTGGGACCCCTGCAGGCCAGGGCAGGGGCCTCAGTGTTGGCTGCTGGGACCGGCAGGGCTGCGGACAGGCCCCTGAGTTTAGGAGAAGAAGAAACAGCAGGGTTCAGGGAGGAACCCCTGCCTGGCTCTGGCCTACCTGACAGAGTGAGCCCTCCCCCCACACTCAGCTTCTCCCCCCAGGCAGAGATGGGCCCTACAGGATGTAACCCAGTGTCAAAATAGAGGCACTGACCGTCCCAGGCCAGCAGAGGCTCCCTCAGTGCCGCCAGGCTGGGGACAAGGCCCTTACAGGTGCCCATTGATCCTCTGAACTTGTCACGGCTGCTGGGCACCTTGAGTGCTGAGCCCCCCTCCTTGCACAGCTCCACCCAGAGCCTAAGGGTGAAGCCTGCAGCCCAAGGCTGGGCACAGTGCTGCCCTCCCTGGCTGCCCCGGCCATGTGACTGTGGGCCGGGGGTGGGGGGACAGGTACAAGTCCCAGCCTCACTACTGAACTCGGTGAGGCCCTGTGGACTCTGGGGAGCCACCCCTCAGCACCAGGAGCATGGAGGGGGCCTGATCCTCTCCAGGCCCCCTGGAATCCTGGCCAGGGTGCAGGCTCCAGGCAGAACTCCGACACATCCACACCATCAAATTGCCCCCCACAGTGCCCAGGCCCCTGGCAACCCTCTGATTCCAGTGCCCCACCCCCAGCTGAGAACGAGGCCAGGGGGCCCTGCCTGCGGTCACCTGGAGCCACACGGTTAGCAGCCCTGACTCCAGCCCTTCTCTGCCCCACTGGGTCATCGGGCAGGGCCTGTCTCCACCTGTGTCCAGTACACAGGCACCTTAGTGCTGGGGGTCACAAACACCTAGCTAGGGAATCGAGTGCTGGGGACTTCTGGCTGACACCCCACTTCAAGTCAGACTTGGCCACTCACCCTTAGAACCACCCGGGCCCTCCTGCCCTGGCCCCCCTGCCAAGCCTTCCCCCACAGTCTCACAGGGCCTGTGCCTTTCCAGTGTCTTCCTTTGGGTCCTCTGTGCCTGCCCCTCCTGGAGCCCTCTTTACCCATGATTACACGCCCCATGGGTCCTGCCCAGCTGGCCTTTGGCACCATGTCAGCAGCCAGGCCACACTCAAGGCCCATGTCCTACCATGAACACAGCCCTGAGGCCCCAGTGTATCGCCCTGGCCCAGGAGGTGCCCTGGATGGGCTCCCCTGGGGGCCCAGTCTGGCGGGGCAATCCCGCACACCGCCTCTGGGAGGGGCTGGCCAGACCAGGCCTCCTGCTGCCCAGCTCAGAGGACGCTGCGGGCAGCCTCTGGCCAGCCCCCCAGCACGGCCTCTCACTGCTGTTGGGGCCCCTGGGTGCTCACATCCTGTGTCATCCAGGCTGCTGGCGCGTGGCAGGGAGCTCTTTCTTGGGGTGAAAACAGGGTGAGCATGCAGGTCAGTGCCCAGCACCTGCGAGGAAGGCTCGGGCAGCTCAAGTTCACAGAAGCAGACCCAGGCTGTGTGGTGGGGCATGGCAGGGCGGGGAGCAGAGTTCCAGTGTTTATTATTGTACATATATATATATTTCATGTGTATACACAGATAGTTTTCTCTCTTGGAAGTATTAAAAAATTGATCAACCTTCAATCTATAAAAAATACCTACTCTACATGATAGAAAAATCTCTCCTCCAAGTTTACACTGATTTACACCCAAGGCTTTCCCCCAGAATGTACAATACGAGGCAACATCTTAAACCTTAGTGTAGAAGGTGGGCCACGCAGAGGGTGGAAGGACACAGGGCCACACACATGCTCACACGCTCGCACGCACACACACTCCCTCACGCACATGCTCGCACCAGCAGGGCCCCCACCCCGCCCCCTCCAGGAGGCTCCTGGCCACACTCAGGCCCTGGGGCAGGCCCGCAGCCCCGGGGGGTGATGCTGCTGCTCCTTGAAGGAGCCCCCAAGCCGCCAGGAAGGCCCTGACCTGTGGACATGGGGGCCAGCCCTGCCTGGCCTCCTGCAAAGCGCTCCTGGCAGAGGGACCACGACCCCTGAAGACCTCTGACTCCTGGAGGAAGCTGGCTCCAGACGTGCGGACTCCTGGGGGCAGTGGACATTCGCACGGGGAAGAGGGCCTGCCCCCCAGAGTCAGTGACCTCCACTGGTGGCTCTCACATCATAGGATTAGTGCAGCCAGGGTGTGGCTGGGGGCACGGCCCTGTAACCCGAAGGGCCCCGGGCTTCACACTGGACCAAGGGGCCCCTTCCAGTTGGGTGCCGGCTCAAACAGCCCAAGAAAGCTGGGGGCACGGCAGCGCCTGGTGGGACCCTGACGGCACTGTCCTCGCCTGCCTATCCTCCCCCCACGTCCAGCGCCAGAGTTCTGGGGCCTGTGTGCCATCCAGGGGCAGCGCAGGCCTGGATGGCACCGGGCAGGGCACCTGGTGGCCACGGGGAGCAGCACCCCAGGGGGACCCGTTTCCCTTCCTCCCCAACCGGGCGGGAAGCGCGGGAGGTCTGAGGGGCACGCCCAGCCTGAGGCTGTCCTGGAGCCCCTCTGTCCGGCCCCGCCCCGGCTCCACTGTGTCCTCCCGCTGGGCGAAGGAGACCCCGCGTGCTGGGTGGAGACTTCCTGCGGCTACTTGACCTCCAGGATGGACGGGTTGGTCTCCATGATGGCCACGATGATCCTGTCGATGTAGTCTTGCAGCCGGAAGTTGATCTCCTCCTGCTTCTGGATGGCGTCCATGAGCTGGGGGGGTAGTGGGGCACGGGGTTGGTGCCTGGCACCTGGACTGCCGACGCCTGTGGGCCGCGTGGGGCACGTGGGGGCGGGGCCGTTACCTCATCTCGGGAGACTGAGCTGATCTCCGCGGCCAGGGACTCCGAGAAGGCCGTGGAGAAGAGGCTCCTGGCACCCTGGATGCTCAGGTTGATGATCTGCCCGTTGAGCTCGTCGTTCTGCTCCTTCAGGCTGCGGTTGTCCTGGGGGACACGGGGCGTCACTCCTGGGTGCACGGGACAGGCCCTCCCGCCGGGTGCGGCCCCAGCGCACCTGCTTGAGCCTGCGGACCTCCTGCTCCAGCTCGCTCTCCCGCGTGCGGCTGTGGTATTCCTGCAGACCCGCGCTGCTGCTGCGGCCCCTCCGCTGCTCAGCCTCCAGCTTGAAGAGCTGCAGGTGTTCCAGCTGCTTGCGGAGGTCCTCGATCAGCTGTGGGGGATTGGGCTCAGCCAGGCCGCAGGGCCTCTGGGCGGTCTCCGCACCCATGGGGGCGGCCCCTGCTCACCTCCTGGGTGGCCTCCTTGTCCCTCTGGAACTGGTGCCTCTCGTGGCTCAGCCGGTCCCCCAGCTTCCGCCTGTTCTCCTGCTCGTCGCTGAGCCGCACGGACAGCTCCTCAATCTCATCTAGCAGCTTCTGCTTCTCCTGTAAGAAACAAGGTTGCCGTGGACACGCCCGTATGCCGTGGTCCCTCACAGCTCCCCCAGGCCCAGGTACTGTTTCTGTTGAGGGAGATGGGACCCACACAGGAGCAGGGACTGAACCCAAGTGCTCCCAGGTGTCCTCAGGGCACACAGTGGCCCAGCTGAAGTCAGTCCATCAAGGACAGCATCCTGGATCAAATCAGGGGTTAATCTAAGCGTAACTTTCCAGGCCCAAGGACCCTGAGAAGCCAGGCAGGGCCGCTCACCTTTTGGCAAAGGGAGGGCCAGGCCCCACCTGTCCTGGCTCTCAGCCCAGGGCCCCCATGTCACTGCCAACCAGGTGGCTCCCTCAACTTGGAGACCCTGTCTCAGGTCCCGGCGGCCCGCAGGTACCCCAGGAGGAGCGCGGGGAGCCGGCGGGCAGCTCACCTCCTCCAGGCGCTCGATGTTGGCCTTCAGGCAGGGCGTGCAGGACCTCAGCTCGCTGTTCTCCTCATCCAGCTGCTGCAGCCTGGGCACAAGAACTAGGCTGGGACCCGCAGAGCTGTCCCCGACCCCACACGCGCCCACACAGAGGCCAGAGCTCCTCACAAGCCAGGACGGCATCTACACCTCAGGTGTGGGGACGCCTCACGTTTACAGAAAAGCTGTCACCACGGAGCAAGTCCCTGGACCCCGAGCCCCTAGCGGCTTCTCGAGGCATTTGCAAGTCCTCGTGGCATCCGTCACACACCGGAAACACGGGCGACCAAGCCAACGGCCTCGACCCCGCCTCCCCCAGGCGCCCCTTCCCGTCGGGTCCCTGCACCGCGACGCCATCACAGCTTCTCTGTCCCCTCGGGGCTGCAGCATCTCTAGGCTTCCTCGCTCTTCATGACCTTGTTCTGAGCAGGCCTGGCCCTGTGTTTGGTGGACTCCCCTCAGGCTGGGCCCGTCTGGGGTCCTCTGGAGACTGGACAGGCTGTGGGTCTGGGGAGAGCCCCACAGAGAGGGGTTCCCTTCGCATCCCGCGTGACGCTGACCTGGACCACTGGGTGGTCTGTCTGCCAGGTGTTTCCTTGGTCAGGTTCTGCTTTTCCCATCTGTCCTCTGTCTTCTAGTCACGGGCCCCGTCCAGGCTCCAGGGACGCCCAAAGGGGCTTCTCCACATGTTGTTTGGGCTCCTCATTGACTCAGGCTCTGGCAGAGGCTCCTGCTCTGCCCCAGCTCTGCCCACCTGGAACCCGTGATGCACCGCATGGCTGTGCTCCAGTGCCTCCCCGCTTCTGCTGGTTTTTCTCTGGCCCAACCACATGCCCGCCCTTCTCCCAGGAGCCCTGGTTCCTTCCCTCACGCCCCTGAACCCCCAGGGCTGCAGGTCCAGGCACAAGGAGCTGCTGACTGAGGTGCATAGGGCAGGCAGTGACCCGAGTGCCGTCTTGCTCCGAGGGCCTCTTGAGGCCCCATCCACCTTTAGCCCCAGCTGCTGCCTGTTTGACCAGCAGGATGGCCCGCCCATGGCACCCACAGGCCAGTGCACAGGGCCCCACGGAGAGGCTCTCCTGAAGTCCGCTGACCCCACTGTCCCGAGGCCCAGCAAGAAGGCTGTCCCAGGTGCTGGCGCAGCTGGCCTGCCCCCGGGAGGCCTCTGTCCAGGGAGACCCCAGCACAGCTCTGCGTGCAGCCCCTCCTGCCGCCCACCACTGTGAAAATGTGTCCAAATGTATCTTCCAGCTTTAAGAGCTGGACATAAACACATGCTTAAGGGCCTGGAGTCATGAATCCCTGCTGCCTGCTGAAGGCTGAGGGTGGGGCCATTCAGTCACAAAGATGGTGACTCTGCAGGAGGACGGCAGGAACCCTCGTCAGGGACCCCACAGCTGACCAGCAGCCTGTGGACATTTAGGTTCTCTGCCAGTTTTGAGATGCACGTGTCAGCATGTGTGGACACCGCAGACTAAGTTCCTGGTCCCCTCCTGTGCCTTTGTGGGCATGTGCGTGGAGCCTGCTCCCCTTTCCTGACTGTTTAAGGCTCATGCCTTCAGGGGAGCCCAGGGTAATGTTCTCAGGTTGCCTTAAAGAAAGATGGTGACTTTGATTTGGTTGGTGTAACGTCCTCACGAGAAAGATTAGAGGAGGTGACATCCAGGTGGTGTCCATCTTTGATCCCGATAATCATGGCCTTCAGTACAGTCTTACAGTTCACTTCACAGAGGTTTTCCCACTGTTCCTACGGTCAACTTTGTTCCTAGGCGTCATGCCCTGGGGTGGAGGGCTGTGCGCTGACCGGGCAGCTCTCTCTCTTCCTCATCGCTGTCCGCCTGGCCCGCTGGTCCCATCTCCCCTCCCCGACCTGCCCACCCCCTTCCGCACCCCACCTCCCCTCCCCCATCCTCCATCGCCCCCTCCCCCTCCATCCCATCCCCATCTTCCCCTCTCCCTATCCCCCTCCCCTCCCCACACCTGGCCTGCAGGTTCTCAATCTCGATGCTCTTCTCCCGTTCCATCTTGCACAGGAGCTCCTTCTGCTTGCGGGTCTCCTCCAGGACCATCTCGCAGGCTCTCAGCTCCTGCTCCTTGAGCTGCTCCTCCAGAGCGTTGGCTCTGCCGGCAGAGGGGGAGAGACTGTCCTGAGACACTGCGCCCGGACCTGGAGAGTGGCCCTACCCAGAGGAGGGACAGGCAGGCACAGAGGATCCCCCACGGCCACAGCTCTCGTCAAGGGCGGTTCTGAAGCAGGAGATGTGTCCCCCAAAGGAGGCTCCACCCCATACTGAGGGTGCCTGGGCTTCAGACCCCGGCACAGTCCTGACAGCAGGGACAGTCCCCATTGTTCTCGGGGGCCCTCACCCCCGCCCCAGCCTACACCCACAGTAGCCGCCAGCTTGCTGGGTGTCAGTGTGAGACCCTCTCGGGACAAGCCGACCATGTGCTTGGCCCTGGGCACCTCGTCCTGCTACTCTAGACTAGGGACGTGGTTTACAGACTGCCCCCCACAAGGTCAGATGCGAAGGCAGGTGTCGCAAGAACTCAGAGACAGGTGGAATGTCCACACAGAGACCCCGACCCTGGTATCTTCCCAGACCACCACGCCTACTTGCAGGAGACCTCCCAGAGATGGGCTCCCGGGGTCGGCTGGGCTGGCGTGCCCCCAGCTGCCCTGCACACGGGGCTTCTCATCTGCCTTTCGGTGCCTGCGCCTGAGAGTACACAGTAGGCCGAAGACCATGAGACACCACTGGAAAGCTCTCATACAAAATGTCCAGAGCAGACAGGAAAAACGACCCAGAGGAGACACACATTTTGTGGGAGACACTCCAACTGTCACCCTCAGAGGCCAGAGACACCACATCCATGAAACAGCAGCTGTCACGGGAGCGACGTACAACAGAGGTAGCCCTTAGCAATTAAAACTCCAACCCAACACAATTCTGAATTCAAAAGAGGAACTGAAAGAAACAAAAAATCATCATACAGCAAGAAAGAATGAGAAAGAGAACAGGAAAGGAAAGGAGAACGGTTCAGAAGGTCTAACACCTGACTAACAGAAGTGCAGACTGACTACTGACCTTGGGAGAAAACGGGAGAAACCATACAGAGAAACAATCCCAAGAATGATCCTCCTGAAGCTGAAGGAGCCGCTTTCCAGATTTAAGGGCTAGAACCTCCTGCCCCTGGCTCAGGAGACGACCCGAGGCCCTCCCAGCACCCAGGGAAGGAGCAGGACCCACAGAGCCGTGACCCCAGTGGTGCCAGGGCCCCGCTCACAGATGGACAGATAGCAGCGGAGCAGGCTGCCCAGGGCCGGCTCCCAGCGGAATCCCAGACTCAGCCACCCATCGGTGGTGGGGAGTGCCGGGGGCGGGGGAGCGCGGGCACAAAGCCTTTTTCAGACACGTGAGGCCTTAGGGAGCCAGGCTCCTATGCCTTGAGCAGGGCCTCTGCTTAGAAACCAAGTGGGCGAAGACGTGGAATCTGGAGAATAAGAAACCAGACGTGGGGGACACAGGTGGAACTTGTCATATGCAGGAAAAAAGGCCATGGGGGTCACAGACTGGGAACCGCAAGCAGCCCCAGGAGTGCGGGCCAAGGGGACTCAGGCAAAACCAGGAGGAGCAGCCCAGCAGCTGGACATGGCAGGCCTGGGGCTGGCAGGCAGGGCAGGGCAGGGCGGGCTTTTCACCAGTGTGTGGGTGACTGCTAAACGCCCATCAGGCCAGAAGGCCTGCCCGTCATCTGAGAGAGCTGTCTGGCCGCCCTCGCACTCTCCCTGGCAGCCCCCACCCAGGGCCCAGCACTGTCTCTGAACCCTGAGTCTCAGTCTCCTAGTCCAGGGGGGTCTCAGACCTGATGCAATCCTGCATCAGGACAGGTTCCTGGAATGGGGGCACATGCCAGATGCCCCCAGATGGGAAGCCCAGCTAGGTGTTCTGAGGGCACAGTGTGGCCCCGGCTGCTCTTGAGGGGCCCTCCATTGCCCTTTCCTCAGGGAGAGCCTTGCTCACCCCACCAGTACCCAGAGAGCCAGCCCTCAGCAGCTGGATGGGGGGCGGCACCTAGAGAACCTGAGGTGGATCACACCCTGTAGGCTGCAAGAGATCTGCATCCTGTGCTCACCTGTGTCCCTGCCCTCACCTGTGCATACCTGTGTGCTCTGCCCTCACCTGTGTGCTGTGCTCACCTGTGTCCCTGCCCTCACCTATGTGCTCTGTGCCCACCTGTGTCCCTGCCTTCACTTGTGCACCTACCCTCACCTGTGTGCCGTGCTCACCTGTGTCCCTGCCCTCACCTGTGCACACCTGTGTGCCCTGTGTTCCTGTGTCCCTGCTCTCACCTGTGCGCCCTGTGCTCACCTGTGTCCCTGCCCTCACCTGTGCATACCTGTGTGCCCTGTGATCACCTGTGTCCCTGCTCTCACCTGTGCACACCTGTGTGCCCTGTGCTCACCTGTGTCCCTGCCCTCATCTGTGCACACTTGTGTGCCCTGTACTCACCTGTGTTCCTGCCCTCACCTGCGCTCACCTGTGTACACCTGTGTGCTGTGCCCTCACCTGCATGCCCTGTGCTCACCTGTGTCCCTGCCCTCACCTATGCACCAGCTGGAGGTTCTCCTGCCGCAGCCGGCTATGCTGCTCCCCGTTGGCAGCTGTGTCCTTTTCCAGTTCCGACACCCGCTTCTCCAGGAAGACGACCTGGGGAGTGAGATGGTGGCTTGAGAACAAGGGGCTGGGAGAGTGCGTGCCCCAAGCAGACGGTCCTGGAGGCCACACCCAGCAGGCTGGAGAGCCGTGAGCACCAGTGAGGGCAGGGTGCACACGGCGCCCTCAGGCCTCAAAGGGTGAGGCCTCAAGGGTGGGCAGGGCACTGCTCTGCAGGGCAGTGCGTGCACAGAAAGGCCCAGGGTTGGTGGTGCCCACCTCATGGAGCCAGGCACACTCAGTAGGTGTTGAGAAGTGTAATGACCAGACCACAAGACTGGAGAGTGGGGAAGGCTCGGCAGAGCTGAGATGCTGCAGAGAGCAGGTCCAGGAGGAGGGTGGACAGGGAGGTGAGTGGATGGGGAGGAGGAGGGTGGACAGGGAGGTGGGGGGAGGAGGGTGGATGGGGAGGAGAGTGGAGGGGGAGGTGGGTGGACAGGGAGGAGGCGGCCGGACGGGGAGGAGGCGGGCAGACAGGGAGGCGGGGGGGGGAGGAAGGTGGACAAGGAGGCGGGGAGGAGACAGGGCTGTGCCGTCACCCAGCCCCTGCATGGCCCGGAGCCCTGAGCCTCGTGACCTCGGCCAGAGGGAGGCTGCCCCTCCCCTAGGAACCTCTCCTGAGCAGCAGATTCCACCCACGGCTTGGCTCTGGGCCCTGGCTCTGGGATCGCTGCAGCCATCCCCCCAGCACCTCTCCATGAACAGGTGTCCCTTTCCTGTTCACCCGAGGCTGCCGACCCTGATGGCACCCACCAGAGACCAGCAGGGCTATTGGGGGTCTGCTCAGCCCCCACAATGCCAGCCCCTCCTCCCACCACGCTCAGCACACCTCGCCCAACACACCCGCCAGCCCTGCCACCAGTCCAGGGCCCACCTTGTCAGCGATGTCCTCGTCCATGCCCTCCACGGGACCCCGGGGAGAGTCCTGCAGGGCCTCCATGGTCAGGGCCCCCGACTGCTGCAGGTGCCTGTGGAGGAGAAACGACAGGCCCGTCCAGAGGTCCTTCAGCGGGGCAAGGAGAGCAGAAAAGGGGAGCGACCACGGAGCCGGGCCTGTGCACATGAGCAAGCCCGGGACCGTGCAGAGGCAGAGCCCAGGGGCAGCAGGCAGGTCTCTACCGGAGGGCCTTCCGGCAGGACGCCACAACCAAGGGCCGGGCAAGCGGAGGCCTCACGGGCCCGGGCTCCTCCTCTGCCAGCTCCTGGGCCGGGTACTTTGTACTTGGGCAATAAAACAGGACGTCACCCCTCTCGGCAATATGAAATATTCTCATGTCCCCCAAGCCGGTGAAACATGCTCAGGGTCGACTGCGGGCAGACCGGGCCTTCGGCGCCCTCTCCGTGCCTGACTTGCAGGCGCACCACTGGGGGCAGCCACGGGGCCCAGGCGCGGGGCTCCAGCGGCCGAGCAGGCCCGCAGCCCTGATGCACATGAGAGACTCAGCGCGGTGTCACCCCGAGGAGGCCGGGCACCCCCACTGTGCCCGGGCACGGGCTCCCGCAGGCGGTCACGCAGCTAAGGCCACAGCACGGAGAGCCCGTTCAGGAAAACGCTGTTAGAAAGTGCGCTCTATCAAACATATGAAGGAAGCTCTATCTGCTTTTCAGTACTGACCAAGCTTCTACGTTCTTTTCATCTTTTTCAAGAAACATTCTCAGGGGAACAAAAAAGAAGGGCATCTTCATGCCCAGGGGCCTCGAGCCCGACGGTGCCCTGGGGGGCATATTGGCGCCATGCTGTGGATTTCACTGACCCTGCAGGGCCGGGAGGACGGCATCAGCTCCCACTGAACCGCTCCATGTCCGCGTCCACAGCGGGACCCGAACATGAGCTCCTGGCCCAGGGCCCATCCCGAGGAGGGGCCGCGCCTGGGCCAACACCCGACCCTGACCTCAGACCAGGGGCTGACTCCGGCTTGGGGGTGTGTGGCTGAGTGCGGAGCCATCTCAGTAAGGCCAAGGGTCCTCGTGTGGGGGTGTGGGAGGATGGGTGTGAGCCCATCCTCACTGAGGAGGCCCAGCAGAAGGGACCCGGTGCCCGATCCACCCAAAGGAGGTAGGTCAGGTCGAGTCCTAGACACGACCGGACCCCAGAGCCGCCTGCACGAGGGGACCACAGCCAGGTAGAGAGAAGCGACAGCAGGCATGCTGAGCTTCCTCAGGAGGCCGGGGGCAGTTATGGAGGCAGCAGACTAAAATTGCACGCATATGTGTGTGTGCGCACACACGGCAAACTACACACACCCACAGGCCGGGCTTTCTCACACAAGGGCACTCGTGAGGGAGGGTCAGTCCTCAGAGCAGCACCACAGGCCAGCCTCGGGCGTGGCCCAGGGCCCAGGCGCCCGGGCCTGATGTGGGGCTGGGAGGACGGGACTCGGGCGGCATGTCCCGCCCGCTGCACGTGTTTGGGTGAAAGGCAGGGTGAGCACTGCAAGGTGGCCCCCACCCATCCCCCCCACCCCCCCGAGCCCTCAGCCCTCAGAGTCACAGGGAAAGGAAAACAAGCAATTCATAGCCTCAGGGACAGACGGTGGGAAAGCACGTGGCACCAAAGACCAGACATTCAGGGACCACATGCTGGAGGAGAGGCCCTCCAGCGCCCAAGGGGCCACAGAGAGGAGCGCAGTGGAGGGCCAGCCCCCAGCAAGCACATGACTGGGGACCAGGGCATCCCAACGGGCTGCACCCGACCTGTGACCTGCCCGAAGGCAGCCGCAAGCCAGTTGACAGAGGTGCACGGGCCCTAGCACACGCTGGCCCGGGGCCCCACTGGCTGTGAGCCGGAAGCCTCCAGTAGGAGGCAACGCTCAGAGAGGGGCAGGCGGGAGCGCAGGGCAGAGGCCGCCAGCAGGCACTCTGGGGGCGGGGGGCAGGGGACATCGCAGATCGATGCCCCAGAGAGGCCGGCAGTCAGCAGGAGCCTCCAGACTTGGGCCTGGCCTTCCACTCCGCCAGCCTAATTCACCTGGAAAGGGGTGCAAAGACTCCCCAAAGATGCCTGAGCATCAGGGAAGGGGAGCGCTCCTAGGAGCTCCCAGAAGGGAGACATGGTCACCAAGAGACCCAGAGAGCACTGTGCAGGACCCTCTGCAGCAGCACTGCAGCTAGCGCCTCAAGAGCAGTGCCTTCCGAGCCGCAAAAGGGAAGCCACTTCTGATGTGAAGTCTGCACCAAGCCAGACCACAGGGGCGAGGCACCTGGCGAGGGTGAACCGCCTATTTTCTGGGCAACCCCTTCTCAAGAAGCTACAGGAAGACATGCTGGACAGAAAACAGAGATTAAAAAGGGAAGAAAGGCCCGAGGGTGAGACAAGCTGACACCCAAGAGAGACATGCAGCCCACATGGCACGGGCGCGCAGGGCCGGGGCTCCGAGGCCGTCCAGGCAGGAGATGACACAAACAAAAAACGTCATGGCAATCACTGTCTCTGGGAGAAGCAACATGTTTTTGGGAAAGGACATCCAGTGACCACATTGCAAGCCTCCCCATGGAGAAGGCTGGCCCCGGACATGCCTAGCAGAGGGGGGAGTGTCCACACGCCCCCAGACCTCAGTGCAGCTCCAAGACCGAAGAGCGAAGGGACAGTCCCGATGCGCGTTGTTCACACACTCATCCACCTCGCTGTGGGGAGACGGCAGGGCAGGAGGGGTACAGCCCTTGAAGGAGGCAGACCCAGACCCGGGCTGCGGCTTTGGGGGCCCCCTGACCCTGCCCAGCCCTCAGGTGGGCTTTCCCTCGACCCAACTGGAGGGAGGCGAGAGGTCCCACCAGAGACCCCCGGCCACACACCCGGGTCCCCGTCCACCGCTGGAGTGAGTCTTTATAGTCCACCCTTCAAGTCATTTTCAACCCCAAACCATGAGAAGTGACTTTCAAAAGTTTTCTTGAAAAAGCGCCGTGAGCAGGGATACGTTTCAGGAGGGGTCCTACCTTGCCACCTTCTTGCTGGACAGCCGCTTCGCTGGACTGCAGGATGAAAACAAACAGGAAAGTGGGGTCAGGGGACAGACAGGGAGGACGAGAGGAAGCAGGAAGTGCTGGCGGGGCGGACGGGGTGGGGGCGCGCCACAGGCATGCACACCCGCGCCCCCGGCCGCACCATGCAGGAAAGGCTGGCTCCCGGCTCAGCAGAAACTCAGGGACACAGGGACAACCTCAGGGCCTGGCGAGGCCACCATGCATCACGTGCTCCTAGCCGGCACAGAAGTCTAAGATAGAGTCACCGCCGGACCGTTAGGGCGGGACCCAGAGGGGGCCACGCGGGGTCTGAGCCATCAGCCGGTGGCACATCCCCGGTGCTGCGGGGCCGCGCTGTGCTCCTGAGGCCCGGCTGCCAGAGGCCCGCATGCACAGGAGGTTCTGCCGTGGGTTTCGCTCCAGCGCAGGCACTGCGTACCCTCAGCCCCGGCCGCCTGGAAACCCAGAAAGCGTTCCTGCACCATCCAGGGCAGGCACGCCAGCTCCAGGGTGCCCGCCTCATGGGACCGTCTGCAGTGGCAGAAGGGCCAGCTGACCGCACCTCTAGCCTCTGGTGTCCTAGGTTCCACTTCCCAGTTTACCTGCTAAACCATTGCTGGGGCCTGAGGAGGCACCAGCCACCTCTCAGAGAACAGCGGGGTCTGGGAAGGGACGTGCCCCCAGCCCAAGCCTGTGACACTGCAGCAGCACAGGGACCCAAGACGGGGCCTGCTTCCCGGGGCCTATCTGCATGAGCTGCGCTGTGGTGGAACTCAGGCCCTGATGGCCAGCCCCTGGCAGGTCCGTGGTGGAGCTGCTCTGGTGAGAGACCCCCACTTGCCAGCAACAGCATTCCTCCAGGGGGAGATGTCCAGTGAGTCTGGAAGGTGTGGCCCCGGGCTGGGTGGCCCTCCTCCCTGCCCTCCTCTCCTCCGCCAACCCCTGGCCCCATGAGAACTGGTCACTCTTTATCACACTTCCCATTCAGCTTACTGTGTGGTCCCCTCTCCTGACTGACGAAGTGTCAGCTCAGGACAGACCGCTGTCCAGCTGACTCCTCCCCCCGGGCCCACAGCACCTACACCTCTGGGGAAAGCCGACTCCCCATTGTCACGCAATGAACTATTTCACAGAGGCGCCAGGAACATGGCAAGTACGTGTGTTCTGAGGGTTGGGAGGTAGAAATCACGCCTGTTGTCAAACCTGTTGGACACTGGACTAAGTCACCTTTCACAACTACCAGCTCCGCTCACCCTGAGACAGTTCTGTGGACGCCGAGGGCAAGCCTCTCCTGGAGCACGTATGAGGGGAACTTCCCACCTGACATCTGTGTCCCGATCGTAACGAAGGCTTTGATGGCATGTTAACCCTCTCATCAGCGCCTTTCTTAGGGGACACGTGGCTGAAATGGACGTGAGACCCCTTAGATTTGCTGGCTGGATGCAGTCACACCCCAGTCTAGTCTTGGCCCCACAAAGCCTCACAGAAGTGACCGTGGCTGCCCTGCAGCAGGCCCTCAACGTGGAAAAGACCACCTCCGTGTCAAGAGACTTCAAGAGCAGGAGAACTAAGATGCGCGTATGTCCTCAAGTTCACTCTCAAACACAGAGACGGCAGGGCCCAGCTCAGGAAGTAAAATGACCTCCCCAGCCGAGCGGGCGGCCCGCCCAAGGCGTGTGTGGAGCACTGGGCTGAACATGAGGGGTAGAGGGGGCCGGCGGGTCTCTGAGCCCCCTTGTCCCCTGAAGCCCCTCAATGGGCACCTACAATTCCTCCTCAGTGCTGCCGGGGCCCAGGCTCCCTGTGAAGCTGCCCACCAGCCCTGTCCCTCACTTGACTGGGCGCTGGCTGGACCCGGCTGAGTGGGGCGGGAGGATGCACACGGTGGGCTGTTGTCAAGGGTCCACCAGGCCGGCTGAGGGGCCAATGGCAGGCCCGGGAGACGTGGACACGTGGTACCACCGCCGGTCAAGGCCCCCTCCTCCAGGAAGTCCCCTGGAAGTCCGAAGCACAACAGCACCAGGTGGTCCCGCACCTCCTCTGCGGGGCGGGGCTGTGGGGTGTGTGGCATGAGGGCTCGTCGCTCCGTGCAACAAGCTAGAGCGCCAACCTGCCTAACGGACACGTTGACGCACGCCAACTGCCCAAGCTGTTTCCTGCAACTGGAGGCTGTGAGGAGCCAGGGGCCGCCCCCGGGACTCCAACTTGGGGGTGGGCGGCGTTAGGCGGAGAGGGGAGCAGATGAGGAGGGGGACGGGCGAGGAGTAGCACATGCACATGGGCGGCAGAGCCCCTGTGGCACCTGGCAGAGTGCCGACCCCGAGAGCCACTCCCGTCTGCACCCAGACCTAGGTCCCTTCAGGTTTCCCGATGCTGCTGCTGTGCCTCCACTGAAAACGTCTTTTGGTGAAATGCAAAGAGCATGTCCTCCTAAGAGCAGGCTCTCCTCCATGCGCTGGCGGTCCGCAGGCAAGGCAGGGCGGGGGACTGGGTGGTGGCATGCACGTGGGGCAGCAGGCCGGACGAGCACATGCAGGGCCGGGTGGAGGTGAGGCTGCGGCCCGCAGGCCCGCTGGCCCACTTGAGGGAGCCCCCGGCACTCAGGCGGCACCTGGCCAGGGCGGCGGGCGCTGCGGGCCAGCGGGCTCTCCCGCGCCCGGGACAGACAGCAGGCCAGGCACCGCGGGTTACCTATTCTTCTCGAGGTCGTTCAGGCGAGCAGAGAGGTCCTCCAGGCGGTTGATCTGCCTGTGGCACTGGCTGCAGTAAAACTCAAAGGCCTCGTCAGTGAGGATGCTGTGCAGCTTGGTGCTGAGTGGGTCGGCGCTGGAGGGGCGAGAGGTGCGTCTTCAGGAGGGGCCGGACCAGGGCTGGGCAGGGTGCCGGCAGGAGACCTCTGCTCGTGCAGAGGCCCTCGGCCCACCTCTGGGACTGCGCCGCCTGCCGTGCGGCGGCTGGAGCACTTCCTCGTCAGGCGCTCAGGACGCGGGCGAGCCTGGCAGCTTCACGGAGAAGCCAGCACCGTGACACCCGCATCCTCCACCCGAAATGTGTCTGTGTGAGTGCGGAGCACGCAGCCAGCGCCTCACTTCCCGCCCTGTGGCCATGGCAGTGACTGTCTAGGGAGTGCCACAGCCAGGGCTGCGGGAAGGATGTCCTCTAAAAACTCAGAATCGTTACTGTCCCAGGAACTAACCACAGGGGCCTTCAGGGCAACGGGAAGTGCGGCCACGAGGACCCCAGGCTACTGAAGCACAGACGGCACCCTGCAGACGAAGCCGAGGACGCAGGCGGGCACGGAACCAGTGGAGGCACGTGCGCGGGGGCCTCGGCCGGGCCCTCGGGCCATGCCAGCAGAGCGCACCCCTCTCAGCACATCCAAGTCCACAACCGCCACTGTGGGCACAGGTGGAGAACCCCAGAACCAGGAGCAGGGGGACAGGGGGCTGACGGGGGCAGGCACGGGGGTGGGTGCTTCCTCCAGGCCTCCTGCTGCCCGGAGAGGAAGCAGAGCTGGGAGGAGCCCGCCCGTGAGCCCAGGGCTGGCCCGCCAGATGCCACAGCTCAGTGTATCCAAGGCCGAACCTCGCCGTCTGGGGACGCCAGGTCATTATAGGAAATGAATCCTGACAGCCGTCTGTGATGCAAACACCTCTCTCAGAGGCTGGTCAAAAGACACCAGCATCCAGCTACAAGAGGAGCACGGTCTGAAGACACGCGGGGAACACGGGGAAACAGAGCACTCCGAGGGGAGGCCGGCCTCGGGGCTACTGCAGCCTCATCTGCGGCGGGGAACACGGAGAAACAGAGCACTCCGAGAGGAGGCCGGCCTCGGGGCTACTGCAGCCTCATCTGCGGCGGGGAACACGGAGAAACAGAGCACTCCGAGAGGAGGCCGGCCTCGGGGCTACTGCAGCCTCATCTGCGGCGGGGAACACGGAGAAACAGAGCACTCCGAGAGGAGGCCGGCCTCGGGGCTACTGCAGCCTCATCTGCGGCGGGGAACACGGAGAAACAGAGCACTCCGAGAGGAGGCCGGCCTCGGAGCTACTGCAGCCTCATCTGCGGCGGGGAACACGGAGAAACAGAGCACTCCGAGAGGAGGCCGGCCTCGGGGCTACTGCAGCCTCATCTGCGGCGGGGAACACGGAGAAACAGAGCACTCCGAGAGGAGGCCGGCCTCGGGGCTACTGCAGCCTCATCTGCGGCCGGTCGCAGCGAAAGCAATCACTGGAAGTTCCTGTTTCCGGTGCAAGTAAAAGTGACATCCACACTACACTGTAGTCTAAAGCATCCTGTCTATAAAAAATGCAGGGACTTCCTGGACTCCCAGTTCCCTCTGCAGGGGCACAGGTTCAATCCCTGGTCGGGGAACTGAGATTCCAAATGCTGTGTGGTGCAGCCAAAAAAATGTACAATATGCATACCTTAACTGAAAAACACTTTATTGCTAAAAAATGCTCACCATCACCTGAGCCTTTAGGAAGATGCAATCGGTTCACAACAGTCACGTCGCAGGTTGCTGATCCCAGACTCCCACCATGATCATAATCATATCAAAGGTTTGGAATGCTGAGAATTTCCAAAATGTGACACAGAGATCGACATAAGCACCGCCCTTGGGAAAGTGCAGGAGGGTTTCCACAGGCCTTCAGGGCATACAGTACACGAAGGGGCGTGCAGGGCGAGGCCCATCAGCACAGCCGACTCGGAGAGCTGAGCAGGGCGCCGGCGCTTACTCACACAGGACAGGCCACACACGTCACACGCACACACATGCAACACACACAGAACACACATGACGTGCACACAACAGCCCCCCCACAGAACACATCACACACAGAACACATGCGACACACACAGAACACACGTGATGCACACACAACAGGCCCCCCCCACAGAACACATCACACACACAACACACGCGACACACAGAGAACACACGTGACGCACACACAACAGGCCACACATACACCACATGCATCACACACACAGAACAGGCTGCACACAGAGAACACACGCGACACACACAGAACACACGTGACGCACAGAGAACACAAATGACACACACAGAACACATGTGACGCACACACAACAGCTCCCCCCACAGAACACATGCGACACACAGAGAACACACGTGACACACACAGAACAGGCCACACACGTCACACCCAGAACACATGTGACACACAGAGAACACATGTGACACACAGAGAACAGGCCACACATACACCACACGCAACATACACAGGACAGGCCACACACACCACACACGTGACACACAGAGAACAGGCCACACACCACACACGTCACACACGCAACACAGAGAGGACACACGTGATGCGCACACAACAGCCCCCCCACAGAACACATCACACAGAGAACACACACAACACACACAGAACACACGCGACACACCACAACAGGCCACACGTACACCACACATAGAACACACGCGACACACACAGAACAGGCCACACACAGAACACATCACACACAGAGAACACATATCACACACACAGAACAGGCCACACACACACCACACACACCACACACACAGAACACAAGTGACGCACACACAACAGCCCCCTCACAGAACACATCACACACAGAACACACGTGACACACACAGAACACACGTGACACACACAGAACAGGCTACACATACACCACACATAGAACACACGCAACACACACAAGACAGGCTACACACAGAGAACACACGTGACACACACAGAACAGGCCACACACAGGACACACACGACACGCACAGAGAACACACGTGACACACAGAGAACACATGTGACACACACAGAACAGGCCACACACACAACACACACATTACTCACACAATACACATGACACGCACAGAACAGGCCACACACAGAAAAAACACATCACACACACAACACACACGACACACACAGAGAACACACGTGACACATCACACACACAACATACGCGACACACACACAACACACGTGACACACACAGAACAGGCCACACACACACCACGCATGACACACACACAACACACGTGACACACACAGAATAGGCTACACACACATCACCCACCGTGTCCCCTGCAGCCGTGGTCCCCACTGCAGAGGGTCTCTGGGGACAGCTCCGCACTGCCCTCGCCATAGTCCTCATCACACACACCACCCACATCACACACACAGAACACACGTGACACACAGAGAACAGGCAACACACACCACCCACACATCACACACTAGCACACACGCACTCTCTCACACACACAGAACACATATCACACACACACACAGCCTGCCTCAAGCTTACCGCAAATCACAGCTCAATTCACAAGCAGCGCTGAGAAACACGCACAGCCAAGCGTCCCCTGTCTGTATGCCTGGGGCTCGGCCTCGGCCTCTCAAACAGGGAGACGGGACCACGACGGGATGAGAGGAGCTGCAGCCAACATTCCCCCCAACGGGAACCCTAATCTCAGTGGCACTTCTCAGCTACATCACAGGGAACGAGACCAGCCTGCAAACAGGAGCCTTTACCTGGGAGTGAGGAAGGCGGGATCCCTGCAGCCGCGGTCCCCACCGCAGAGGGTCTCCGGGGACAGCTCCGCCTCACTGCCCTCGCCATAGTCCTCGAAGTGCTCCTCACCACCTATAACCGCGACCACGGACTGGCCCTGCAGGTGGGACCTGCGGAGGCAAAGGAGAGTCAGCTGCCGCCTCGGGACCGAGGACCCCAGAGCTGCGGATGTGACCCGAGCCTCTGTTCGGAGCCCACAGCGACCACACGTGTGAGTGGCGCCTATTCCTGCAGTCATGCTGGGAAAGATAAACTCAGGTGACTGACTTTGCCCGTGGATTCCGCCTGGCCCAGCCGACCCCACACCACCACGTCCGTAACCAAAACTTCACGGTCTGTGTCCCCCAGTCACCAGGTGCCCTGGAGTCCAGGGCTCACTGCACCCCAGCTCCTGCAGACACTCCTGGCTGGGGCCGGACCCCTCCTCACCACAGCCCCCCACCCCAGAACCCATGAGCAGGCACTGGAGCTGCCCCTTGGGGGGCCCAGGGGTCACGGAGGCCGTCCGTCCTCTGCCCAGACCCACAGCCACACACACGCAGCTTGGGCTCCACCGTGACCCAGCCGGGGGCTCAGGATCTCAGCCATCTCTGAAGAGCACCCTGAGTCTGCCTGCCACCTGCCAGCCACTGAAGCCAAGAAGAAGGGATTCCTCCCGACAGCCGCCTGATCACACAGAGCTGCTTTCTGTTTCTCCAGACGAGCTGCTTGTGTGTGCATGTGCCCAGACCCGGGACAGGAAGCTGCCTGCATGGCGAGAGGGACCCTGCCCAGCCTCCGCGGGTTGGATCCGGGTGCTCGGGGCAGCGAGCGGCCAGGCGCGTGTCCCCACGTCAGAGGGGATGTGCACCTCGTGCTGGGGGCCTGGGGCGGGCCGCGAGCGCGGCACACACCACGACAACAAGAAGACAGGTGACCTCAGCTCAGATCGGCATCCTGTCGCCGATTCAGGTACGTCTCACACTGAGGCTCACATGATGTCAGTGCGTCCTGACAGCAAGTCACTGCTTAGGCAGCACAACAGACCAAGGCTGGAAAGTTTCAGAGAAAATCGAAGACCTCATAATGGTTTCCTGGGTTTGGCATTTCTCCAGCTTTGGTTACTTAACCCAGATGGAATTAAACGAACTTACCTGATTACCTTAAAAACACTGGTTAGGAAGCTGCGCTAAGGCAGTGCCCCAGCCCCACGTGCTGCATCGTAACCCTCTCTCCCCAGCCCCTGAGGAGTCGCGCAGGCTCTGTCCTCACACACGGGGCTCGGCCCGCGGCCCCCACAGCTGTCCCTCTGGCCCCAGCAGAACCGAGAGCCCACTGTGCACACCTGATCGCCCCCCACCAGATGGCCACCCCCACCATGGCAAGCCAAGGAAGACTCCAGTAAATGCAGCAATAAACTATGTTCGAAGATTGGGAAGCTCATACTTCAAGATGCTGGTTCTGTCAAATAACCTGTGGACCCAGCACACGCCTGCCCAGCCCAGCTGGTGCCCTCCCCAGAGACTGGCAAGCCGAGTCTGGGATCCACATGGACGCACCAAGGCCAAAGCAGCAGACAGCCCTGGAGAGGGGGCTGGAAGCGCACACGCCGGAACCACGTGGTGCTGACCCACGCAGGGCACACACAGCTAAGCAGGCCGGCCAGCACAGCACACACACTCGGCCACCGCGGGGGCCAGCGAGCAAAGAGAAAGCTTCAAACCGAGCCTGAGCCAATGGACGTCCTGATGCCTCTGTCTCCCGAGGATGGGAGATGTGACCCCTGCCTCACAGCACACACAGGAGATGCAGGGCTGAGAACAGTGGCAAAACAATAAAGTTTTCAAACAAGTGTAAGTACCACTGCAGCGATGTGGAGTGAGCAGAGGCTGAGACAGCACAGGCAGCCAACCACAGACACACCAGATGCCTCGGAGAATGAGAAGCTACCCCGAACGAGTGGCGGGGGGAACATGCCTGCAGCACACCTGGACAGGGGGACCCCTGAGACACAGCAAGGGCTCCAACCACTGAGGCCAGAGGACCTGGGAGGCCAGGTCTACCCAGGCCTGTCTGCACGAGACAACTGACACGGAACTGAGGAGCAGCACCCGCTCACTGTCCCATTTCTTGCGGACCAGCCTGCAGAGCCCGGCTGTCAACAAAGGGGCACCAGCCTGCAGGGGAGAGGGTCTCCACCAGGCAGCATGCCAGCAAGGCATCACCCATCAGGCTCCTGTGAGACCTAGGTGAGGACCGGCCATTCTGCGCCAGGACAGGACATGGAGAAGCAGACGATGCCAGGAGCTGCCAGGATGGAGCAGCCAGAGCCTGCGGGCAGCTGGCTGGCAGGGAGCCACCCAACGCTGCCTGAGACCATCCGACCCACAGTAACCCCTATAGCCGAGACCGAGCCCCAGGCACACCCGGATCCGCGAAGACAAAGCCTGCACAGAAAGACATGACGCTTACATGAAGCAGCTTCATCCAGGAAACCTAAACTGCACGCTGCCCCGGAGCCCAGGGCCCACTGACAGGAAATGAAGGAGCTGCACACATTCCCCCGGTGCGGCTGACAAGGACAACCCCCCGGTGCCTCTGGACCAGGTGAGGACGTGCCCCGAAGAGCGCATCTCTCTCTGTGTCATGAGAGGCAAGACCGTGACGACAAAGCCCTGACCGCCAAGCGAATCCCCCCACAACTGCGCGTGAGCACCCAACGGGCGGCCTCGCGGCCTCTCTGGAGGGCCTCCGCAGGCTCGGGCTCCGCCGGGACTCCCCAAGGGCCCTGTGACCCTGCCGGCCGGGCAGGCGGCGGGAACGCACCTGCCGGGCAGCAGCAGCAGGGCACCGTGCCCGGGCTCCTCAGCGGCGTCCAGGCACTCGGGTGGCACCAGCGTGCCCGTGTCCTCGTCCGTGAAGGTCTCACACTCGCTGTAGGTGCTCTCGGAGCCCATGTACGCGCTGTCCGTCACCTCGTTGGCCTAGGAGAGACGCCCAGAGTCAGTCCCGGCCGCGGAAGGGGCCCGCGACGGGGAGCGTCCATGAGATGACCCTCCTGCACTTCCAAGCAGAAACAGTGGCTCACGGCAGACTTTAGAAAAAGTTAGTAGTGTATGTAAACATGCCTCAAGCAGACACAAGTGTCCCAGCATCCCAGGGTACACACCGGGAGAGCCGGCGGCCCTTTGTGGCCCCCGGCACTGGAATGACCCACCCTGTTAACAAACGTCCAACAGTCTAAGGACATGCCTTTTTCAATTTAAAAGTCCCCACCGATGACTACTACGTATGTGCAGACCACTGCTCTGAAATTCAATTACGTGGTCTAACCTCAAAATCTGAATTCATCAACGGTTGGATCAATCACACTCACTGGTTAAGGGTTACTTTCCCACTAAACACACCCATGTTTTCACTCCTTTGGACCCAGCACCAAGTAGGTATCTGCAGACCGTCCAAATGAACTTACAGCCAGTACACAGGGTGCCTTCACTTCGTAACCTCAGCTTTAATTGAGGGGCAACTGGTTAGCAAAGCAGCCAAGCTTTCACGCTGGTTAACGATGGACAAATGAGAGAGATTTCAGAGAAGTGGCTGGAGAGGCTGCACTTTGTCCTTGGGCTCTGCCACGAGATTTGGGGGGGGGCAGAGGGCCCCGCATGGCTGCCCCCACACCCATGCCCAGTGGAGACCAGGTCCGGCCTCGTCTGCCGTCCACCAGTCATGTGATCCGTCCACCAGCCATGTAGCTGGTGAGCGTCCAAGCGGCGCCGCCTCGAGGAGAGAACAGGGACTAGACGCAGCTTTCCCGAGGTCACCACCTCTCAGAATGTGGCCGTCACAAGGGCAGATGCGGGACAGCTTGAAAGGGGGCCTGTGTGCCAGCTGGTACAGGGCAGCGTGAGACGGGGAAGGCCCGAGGTCCCCACTGCAGGCCTTCCTCGACGCTCCTGTTCCCATACTTCTCCAAGTCCCAGGCGACTATGTAATCCACAGAGTGCTCACTTCAAAACCGAAACCAGGACTCCCTTCAAGAGCCCCCACTGTGCTTCTCATGACCACTGAGTGACTGGCTCCGGGCTGAGCCTGCAGGCAGGCACCGCGGTGTTGAGGCTGGACCCACCGCCCGGGTCCGAGGGACAGCTGCCCGGGGCCCTTTTCACCCCCCACTCACCCTCGACCGGAAGCAGGTGGGCCCACACACCTGAGACACGGGCTTCCCGCAGGGACAGAGTGTGACTCGAGGCCAGCACCCCAGCACAGGCTCCTCTGGGGGGCAGAGCCCCGGTCCTCACAGGCAGCTGGGTGCGCAGAAGCGGGGTGGGCTTGGTGCGCAGGCCTGACCTCCCCCGCAGTCGTGGCTGCAGCCTGAGTGAGCCTTCCTACTGGGGCTCTGCAGGACAGCTCAGGATGGAAGTCACCCCCCTCCCCCGCCGGCGCAGGAAGACCAGGCAGACGCTAATCCCAGCTGCCAGACAGAGAGGAGCACTCGCCCACCTTCCACGCTCCTTCCCACAGCAGGACCAGCCCCTAGGGCCCAGAGCGGCCCCTGGGCAGGAGGCCCTGGGGCTCCCGGAGGACCCAGGGCGAAATCTGAGGGGGGCTGAGGGGGCCAGGAGGACAAGGCAGCTGGTCTCTCCCTGGAGTCAGGCTGCCCTGAATAAGCGTCACAAGCCGGATGTTTTCCAGGGAGGGCTGGTGAATCTGCCCTTAGGAGGCAGAAGCTGTGTGGGGTGGCCCTGCAAGAGCACAGAGGGGCTCAGAGTCCTTCCTCCACAGGCTTGGTGCTGCCAGACGGGCCTTGCTTCGCCAGCTCACCCTCTAAGCCACCAAAGAAACGACCATAAACTACTCGTCAGGATGAGTTCAAGGAAATCACAGTGCGCCTGAGAACGCTTGGCTGTTTCCTCAACAGGTAACAAACGCGGTGGGCAGGGAGCTTGCACGCACCGCCCCCAGCGAGGAGCTCCGGGGCGGCCAGGCCTGCCCAAGGCCCCGCCATCCGGCCACGGTCCCTTTGAGGGGAACCGGCGGCTGGGCCAAGCGTGGCGGGGGCCCTGCCTTCTCTTACCCTCAGACACCCGCCCGGCTGGCCGGCTCCACACAGCAGCTCCAGGAAGGGCGCGTGTGCAGACGGCCTTCCCATGAAACTGGGTGCCGGCACTCCGTCCAGCCGGCCAGCAGCTCCAGCGGCCTGCTAGTGGCCGGGCGTGCGGAGGTTCTGTCTGTCCACCTGAGGGTCCATCACAGCCTCAGCAGTTGTTTAACCCGCTCCCAGACACGCTCCGCTGGCTGGCAAGGGGGCAAAGTTCAGGAAACGCTTGCTGGGCTTTTAACAAACATTTCTCAAAACAGAGAGGCTTTTGTTCTTGCTCTTCTAGCCCTTCTGATAAGAGTTTGTACAAAAAGCCCATTTCCCCATCTTCTTATAAGGTTGGGAGTGGGAGGAGGAGGGAGCCGGAGTAGGCACAGCAGAGCCCACTCCTATCTTCCCGTACTCAGAGTACTCATCGCCAGTCCAGATAGGGGTCCAGCCCCTCCTGCGCCCCCTCCTGTGGGCAGAGTCCTCCACCAGCTGCTCTCTGCCTCAAGGGCTCAGATTCACACCCACAGCCGCCTTCTCCACCACAGAACCTCAGCAACAACCTGCACTCAGCCCCCGTCCCTTCTTAGAAACTCCACATCAGAAATTTTCTTCTGGGGAATTCTCTGGGGGCACTTTCACTGTCAAGGACACAGTTTCAGATCCTGGTTGGGGAACCATTAATAAGATCCCGCAAGCCACATGGTGAGGCAAAATACAAAAACAAAGAAACACCTTTCTCCTGGGAGCTCTGCTACAAGCTGGGGCCACACGGGTGCTTGGGGAAACGCTGGGAGCCACAGACCCCCCGTCACAGGCAGGAGAGGCCCTGGGAGGGGCCCTCAGTGTTACACCCAGGGCACCACAGACCCCGTCACAGGCAGGAGAGGCCCTGGGAGGAGCCCTCAGTGTTACACCCAGGGCACCACAGACCCCGTCACAGGCAGGAGAGGCCCTGGGAGGAGCCCTCAGTGTCACACCCAGGGCACCCCTGACCCCCGTCACAGGCAGGAGAGGCCCCCCCTGTCACAGGCAGGAGAGGCCCTGGGAGGAGCCCTCAGTGTTACACCCAGGGCACCACAGACCCCTCGTCACAGGCAGGAGAGGCCCTGGGAGGGGCCCTCAGTGTTACACCCAGGGCACCACAGACCCCCGTCACAGGCAGCAAAGGCCCTGGGAGGGGCCCTCAGTGTTACACCAGGGCACCACAGACCCCGTCACAGGCAGGAGAGGCCCTGGGAGGGGCCCTCAGTGTTACACCAGGGCACCACAGACCCCGTCACAGGCAGGAGAGGCCCTGGGAGGGGCCCTCAGTGTTACACCCAGGGCACCACAGACCCCCGTCACAGGCAGGAGAGGCCCTGGGAGGAGCCCTCAATGCTACACCCAGGGCACCCCTGACCGGCACTGCTGGACCCCACCAGAACATCAACAAAAGGCAGGGGGTCTCCAAATGTGGTACTGGACGGTAATACACATCATCTTCACTCATATTCTTACAGGACTTATTAGGCTTACACGATTCAAAAGTTTAGCAGGAAAAAAAAAAAAAACCAGCTCTCTACAAGTCTTTGCTGCTGCTACTGCTGCTAAGTCGATTCAGTCGTGTCCGACTCTGTGCGACCCCATAGACTGCAGCCCACCAGGCTCCCCCGTCCCTGGGATTCTCTAGGCAAGAACACTGGAGTGAGTTGCCATTTCCTTCTCCAATGCATGAAAGGAAAAGTGAAAGTGAAGTCGCTCAGTAGAGTCTGACTCTGTGCGACCCCATGGACTGCAGCCCACCAGGCTCCCCTGCCCATGGGATTTCCCAGGCAAGAGTACTGGAGTGGGTTGCCATTGCCTTCTCCGCTACAAGTCTCTGTATAGCACCTAATTCTACTCCTCTCAAAATCACATCTAAAACCTTAAAAAGCAAAAAACACATGGAGGAACCTTTAAGGCCCGAAGCTGCGGATTCAACCAAGTCTACGAAAGCGTGAAAGGGCAGAACTATGGAGACAGTACAAGTTCAGAGGTCTCTGGTGCTGGTGGGAGGAAGGGACGAACCTGGGGGGCAGAGAGGATTCTTAAAGCAGTGAAACTGCAACTATTAAGACCTACAGATCCTGCACTGCCAAGATGGAGCCCTGATGGAACCCTGCGCTTCGTCGGTAACAACGTATCAATACGGGTTCCCTTCACAACAAGTGGGAGATGTTCAGGGCAGGGACAGTGTGTGTGGAGGGAGGCCAGGGTGGAGGAGGGTGAACCGGGAACTCCCTGTTACTATCTGCTTCATCTTCTGTAAACCTAAAACTGCTAGAAAAAAACGAAGCGTATTCTTTTTTTGAAACAACAACAAAAACTTAAAATATTCCCTCCTTGTTGAAAACAAATTATGATCCAAACACCTGAGCAGCAGTCCTGCTGCATTTTGTCAGGCTCCCACCCGCACCTTCTGAAGGTGATGAGCCCCAGGCGGGGCTGGCCTGCCCAGGAGTCAAAGCACCACCACGGAGGGAGGGTCGCACCTGTGGTCTGCAAGGGGTCCACCCTGCAGAGAAAAGGGGGCCGGGGGCCGGACAACACTCCAAGGCTGCTCCATCAGGCTCCAGGAGGCAGCCCCAGGGTTGACGCCTTTTACAATCTGGATCACAGAAGTCATTCTAGTTCCCTGGGGCATCCGATTTCCATAAACCAGAGGCTCGAAGCAACAGGAATGTATTCCCCCATAGATCTGGAGGCAGAAGTTGGAAGCGAAGGTGTCAGCAGGGCTGAATTCCTCCTGAAGCTCCTGTGGAGGCCATGTTCCTCCAGCTCTGCCCCGTCCTCATACCGCCTTCTTCCAGTGAGCCCTCTCCCTTTCTCTTCCAAGGACCCTGGTCACTGGAGTCAGGGCCCACCCTACCTAGCATAATGAGCTCTGCAAAGATCTCGTCTCCAAATACGGTGACTTTCATGGCTTCCGGTGGACTTTTGGGGGCTACGATTCAACCCATGATGCCCATGTACACATAAAATACAAAGAATCAACAGAACACTCTAACTGAGATACCAGAGAAGAACAGAACGGAAGACACTGATGGCAAAGCATACTCTGGGGTGTCAACAGGCAGGAGAGGTCAGCTGCTGGCCAACCAGGTAAGCGACCAGGGTTCCCTGGACATTCAAAGACAAGCAGCCTCTCCCGGCCCAAGCTGCTGTGCTGGGAGGCTCCAGGTGTTTTGGTCTTCCAGGGCCTTCCCCGACTCGCTACCCCAGGGTCCAGGACTGATGGTGGGCTGGACAGCTGACGTGTCCGGGCCTGCACACCCTCCCTGTCCGACCACGCCGCCCCTCACAGCCAGCACTCGTGTCTGCGGGCACCTGGTCCCCACACAGCACGACTGGCCCGGCTCCCCCAGTCACAGCCAGAACGAAGATACCAGTCGCTACTGAGTGGGGATGCACGGCAGGCGGTTCCTGTCCTCAGGGGCTCAGGCCTGGCTGGGGCTCTGGGACAGAGCTGTGAGGGCTTAACAGCTGCGGGTGGCCTGGAGGCCCAGGCTGGCAGGAAGTGAACCTGTACCATTGAGGGCCAGTTTCTCAGAGCAGGGAAACAAGACACCGAGACTCCGTGGAGGGCAGGGGTCCTGTGGGCCGTCAGCACTCCGAGGGGCTCTCACTTGCCAAGGAGCCAACGCCCAGAGGGTCAGGGCATGGCCTCAGTCCCACCCTCTCCCTATACCCCACCCTGGGCAACAGCAGGCTGAGGGGCTGCCACAGCTGTGTTTTTTAAAAAGGAAATTCCTCGGGAATTCCCTGGTGGTCCAGTGGTTAAGACTCCAGGCTTCCGATGCAGGGGGCATGGGTTCAACCCCTGGTAAGGGAACGAAGGTTCCCATGTGCTGTGTGGCCAAAACAGAAAAAAACTGCAGATGGAGCCACCAGGGCCCTCCCAGCCTCTGCCCCCACCACCCCGGTGATGAAGCTGTCTGGTCTCCTCTGTGGCTCCACTCACACACCTTCTCCCCACATTGCACGCGTGCTCAGTTGCTCACTCGTGTCCGACTCTGTGACCCCGTGGACTATAGCCAGTCAGGCTCACCCGCCCATGGGACTCTCTAAGCAAGAATACTGGAGGGGGTTGTCATTTCCTTCTCCAGGGGATCTTTCCCACCCAGGAGTCAAACCAGAGCTTCCTACTAATTAGATACAGCTAATCCTGCATTCGGAGAAGGCGATGGCACCCCACTCCAGTACTCTTGCCTGGAAAATCCCATGGACGGAGGAGCTTGGTAGGCTGCAGTCCATGGGGTCGCGAAGAGTGGAACGCGACTGAGCGACTTCACTTTCACTTTTCACTTTCATGCATTGGGGAAGGAAATAGCACCCTACTCCAGTATTCTTGCCTGGAGAATCCCAGGGACTGGGGAGCCTGGTGGGCTGCCGTCTATGGGGTCGCACAGAGTCAGACACGACTGAAGCGACTTAGCTAATCCTGCACTGGCAGGTAGATTTTTTCCCACTGAGCCATCTGGGACGCCCTCTTGGGGGCAGGGGCTGAAGGCAGCAAGATGTAAGTCAAGCGTCCCCAGGCCCATTTTCTGGGTCTAGGGACGTTTTTGATAAAACAAGGCCCTCACCACACATCCTAGTGGCCTGGCAGAAGGGCCCAGCAATGACACAGGAGAGCCTGCCCCTGCTGACCCCAGGCCCCAGGGGCCCTCCTGCCATCAGCCTCAGGTGCAAAGCGTGGAGAGCAGACCCTTGCTGACCACCGGGCAGTCACAGTGCCCCCTGCCTGCCCTGCACAGCGCTCCCCAGGGGCCAGCAAGTGACACAGGGTTTAGGGTACACAAGGCAGGGGGGGTGTGTCCATCAGACTCCCTCTCCGCTCTCCCAGGAAAACCACTTGCCTCAAAGGTGACGAAGTCATCAAACTCCTCAGGGCAGGCAGGCAGCTCCTCGTCGGGGGCAGGTGTGACACTGCATAGCGGGCTGTCGGGATCTGCGGGAGAGAGGAGACGGCTCAGCGGCAGCCCCAGGCACCCCCATGGTGTCACAGGGACAGGCACACGGGGCGGGCACGGGTAGGGCCAGAGTGGCCGTGGGAGGCATGGGCGGGAGGCCGCAGGCAGTGCAGCCCCTGGAGCCTTGGCTTCGTGCCAGCTCTGGTGGAGGGGGGGCCTGAATGGCAAGAGGGTCCTTCCTCACAGAGTTTCTGTGCTGTAAGGAGAAGGTGGAGGACACGGAGCTCTGCGGTGCTCTCCAGCTCGAGAAGGAACGAGATGCCATTCTCCCTTTCCATTAGTTCATTTATTTACTTATTTATTTTAGCTGCACCGTGTGGCTTCGGGAGCTCAGGTCTCCAATCAGGGAGCGAACCTGGGCCCTTGGCACCGAGAGCACAGGGTCCTACCCGTGGGACCACCAGGGAAGCCCCGGACGCCGTATTTTCCTGCGAGGGTCGGGTCAGGAGATAACGTCTGTCCAGCGTGCCAGACTCGCACGGCTTTCATTTCCCCTTTTTTTACTTTATCGTCTACAACATGTTTTATTTTATAATGAGTCTCAAGGAAACTCCATCACATCACGCTGGGTTACACTGATGTCAGCAGAGACCCCACTTCTCAGACAGGATCCCACAGCAGCGACCCTCCTGAAGGAAACGCCCTGTCCCCCGCCCCCAGCCTCTGAGCAGCCCAAGCCTGTTCCAAGGAGCAGGCACGACACCCTTGTTTCTGCAGCCGCCCTGCAGAGACATCCCGACATCACGACAAACATCTACCTGGTCTTTGTCCCCGTTCCGGCACAGAGCTCCGAGAACCCGGGATTTCCTGAGTGGAGGATGAGAGGAGCTTCTTTTGTGCATAACAAGCCCCTTCAACCTCACCTGGGTTTACACCACTCAGGTGACTCTCAGAGGATGGGGGCTGGTTGCCAGGGGACCCTACACCCCACCCCTGACCTCTGACCTCCTGGGACAAGGAGGGAGTGGAGACACAGGTAATCTCCCAAGGTCAGGGGTTAACCAGTCCCACCAATGGAACGGAGCCTCCACTCACATCCTGGACGGAGGGGGTCAGGGAATTTGGGCTGGGAGCACCCACAGGAGCCAGGAGGGTGGCACGGCCCAGACGCCCCGTCAGGCCCTGCCCAGCGGACGGACCCGGTGCCCCGCTGCTCACAAATCAACAGGGACCGGGCAGCAAAGCACCTGCCAGGGCTCTGAGCCATTCTAGCAAGCATCAGCCCAGGAAGGGCTGTGGGGACTTGGGCCTACGGTCAGGCCAGGGGGCAGGCAGGGCCGCCGGCACCCGCAGGGGCCTGTGCTCACTCTGGGCGGTGGCTATCGGAGAGCTGCTCCTGAGGAAAACCCACACGCAGGGCGTCGAAGCTGTGAGCACAACACAGGTGCCAGCAGTAACTGTCCACACGCGCCAGGCCCGTGATGAGTGTGTGTCACGTGACCCGGACGCCCCTGAGGCCAACTGCACCAGCCAGCCCCTGACATGCCTGGGCAAGGATGCTGGGACGTCAGCACCAGCCTCCTGGGTCAGGGGACGCTCTTCTCCAGCATCTGGACCTAAGTCATCAGCCCGCAGCTAGGCTCTGAGGTCCGTGGCCTGGGGTCGCTGGACCACCTGGGGAGGGGCCCTTGGCACAGAGCAGTGACAGGACCACGGTGCCACTGCTTTCAGAGCCCTCAGGCTGAGCGGAACAGTCACGCTCCCCTCGACAGCCTGGCAGAGCCGAGCGTCTACAGGTCCAGTCACTGAGGCGTACTGAGGCGTCCCCGCCAACTCAAGGCCCAGCACCCTTGGGGCTCCCGTCAGAAGAACCGAGGCACGTCCGCTGCTGCTGCTTGTGCCGTCTTCCCAAGAGAGTCACCAGCTGCGGTGGCACCTCGGAGTGTGGCGGACTGGACCCAGGGCCTGCGCTGGCCGGCCTCCAGCCCCCGGGCCCCGTGTGGAGGCCTGGTCTCCAGAGCAGGTGACCAGCGGCAGAACCACAGCAAGAGGGTTTCCATGGACCAGGGAGGGAGAGGACCGCTTCCCAGCACAAAGCTAGAAAAGGCTAGGCTGACACTGCCTGTCTTCTCACTTTCAAATGTTAAGTCTTGCTTGCACTTTCAAAAACCAAACAGAGGATCTAAAACTTTCAGAACACAGCCAGTCATGAAGCCACAGTGGACGTGGACTCAGATTCCAGAGATAGGTGCTGCCCCCGAGGTGGAGGGGATGTGAATGCAGTGGGAGTTTCTACAAGCTGGATGGGAACTCAATATGGTTCTTTATCAGTTTTCTCTACAGAACTAAAACAAGTCTCCATCAGAGCCTGGTGGGGGGACGAGCTAAGCAGTGGCCCATTTGGAACACCCTCCTCAATCTCATTCTATTCCTGAAACGAGGCCTGTGGCGAGGACAGCAAACTCCTGTGCTTTTCTGCAAAACTGGGTCAGTACATGGAGTCAGCGCTCCATGCCGGCCACAGGCCGCACGTCTGACAGACGCGCCCACAGCCGTGGCAGCCCCGGCAGGCGCGGGCAGGACGGCCTGGGGTGAACTCTGGCTGAACACAGGCCGGGCGAGCACACTCTCCGTCTCCCTGTGAGTTAACAATTTCAAAAGCGTCTCTGACCTGCTTTTATTCTTTTTATTTTCACTCTCCATTCCCAACAAAAGCTAAATGATGACGTCAGATTACCAAAGAAGCAAGGAAAAGCAGGCGGAGTTCCTTGGTGGCCCAATGGATTCTCCACGGTTCTACTGCCGGAACCCAAGTTCAACCTCTGATCGGGGAACTGAGATCCCAAAAGCCACTCAGCCAAACAAATAAAGGAACAGCAGGACCCACAGCCTGACCCGCCCAGAAGGTCCCCACAGGCAAGGACGGCGTCCCCACCAGCGCGGCCCCCGGAGGCCTGGCCCTGGCTCGCTCCGGGAGCTGAAGTGCTGGCCGCTCCCGCACCTCCTGAACAGCTGGGACCACTCTGGCCGCTCCCGCCCAGTCACGGGTCTTTCAGGAGCACATTCGGACTCCTGAGGTCCAGGGTGGGGGCCTCGCAAGTCACGAGCCCCCAGGAATTCCTACAGCAGAACCTGCTCCCTTTCTCGTCACCCGTGGGCCATCAGAGCAGAGCAACAGAATCGTGGACAGGGCTCAGAGAGAGCCCCAGAGCCACACAGAAGGCTCAGGCACCGTCGCTCGCTGGCCACTGTTTGGGGCTCCTCCCTGCCCACGCAGTGGAAGCCCCAGCTGGAAGGCGTGGAGATGCCAAGCTCCTCCCAGCCCCTTTGACCCTTGGCCCGGGGAACCATGATGCATCACCCCTATCGGTAAATTACAGGACGCATCCCGCCCATAGGCGGGGCCGGTGCCCGGTGGGCAGTGGCTGCTCCTTGGTCACCCACAGTGGGCTTGAGGAGTGGACTGACCTCCCACGCGAGGCTGGGAGATGAACCGGGCCACAGGCCAAGAATGGCCAGCGGGTGCTAAGCAGGGCCGTGTCCCTCACGTCTCCCGAGCTCCAGGACGTCTGCCCTGGGCCCACAGGGCAGCGTGGTGCTGGTCTCCAGTCACCTGAGTGCTCAGCTCTTTAATCACTGCGACTACGCACACACTGGCCCCGCTGGCTGAGCCCCTCCAGAAGCAGGCTTCCCCTGCGCTGCACCTTGTTTTTCCTGGCACGAGCGCCCGTTTTCTGGTGTCCCGGGCTTGACCGCATGCTCCCACCGCCTTCCCACCCCTAGACCCTCAGACGAGCTGCAAAGGCTTCTCCCGTGACCCACCAGTCCTGGAGCCGACTCCCGTCACCTTCAACTTACAGCCAACATGTCCCGTGGGAGTGAAGGCAAAAAGAAGCTGCTGGAGACAAACACCAACAGGACCACCGCCCTCTAGGACACATGACCTCCCCACTGATCCCAGGACCCCAGGGACCAAGCCCAACCAGCAGCTGCAGCCCTGTACACAGAGACTCCTCACCCCGCGTGTGGGGCTCCAACGAGGGGCACGCGTGAATCTGGGCACACTGCACAGGTCCCAGAGCCCTGACAACGCGTCCCAGACTTGGACCTGATGTCACTAGGAGGTTCATTATCAGGGCCCCACACTGCAGAGACTGTTGCCCATCACGTGGGGGGCAGACACTGGAGACAGACTGCTGCCACTGCCTGGGGGTGGACAGGTAAAGCACCTAGGCACACAAGCGAGCACAGCTCACACCGGGGAGCCCTGACATGCAGCAGCACCTGTGGGTAGCGAGCGTTACAGGTGGGTAAAGCCGACGCTGCAGCACAGCTGACGGTGTGTTTATGAGAAGCCCACAGCGGCCAGGCTGACGTGTGCTGATGGAGACCAGCTGAGGAGGCGAGGCGGGAGGGCAGGGTCTCAGCAGGCTGGCAGAGAATTGTCCGGGGGCGGGGAAAGCTCTGGGCAGGGGTCTGCACCCCCCGTGGGAGGATGTCACCATTCACAGAAGGGCTCACTGAAGATCTGTGCACTTCTCTAAAGGAGAATTTGTACCCCAAAGGAGACTGCAAACCACTACCAAACTCTGGGTAATGACACACACAGGACCTGGTGACTGGGGGAGTGCGTGGTGGTGAACTGACCTAAAACCCATCCCACTGAAACAAAGAGATGGACAGGTGGACAGGTGGACATGCGACGCTGCCTGCAGACTGCGGACAGCAAATACATGGTGGGGGGTGTTCACTGTGGGTCTTGCGATGTTTTTGTATGTTTGGTTTCCATAAAGACTTCCGGGGGCAGCAGACGCATGTCCAACACCACGGATGAGTAGCTGAGCCAGGGGACCCTGGAGGGCGGGCCATGAGGGGCAAAGATGGGGGCGGGGGCCTGAAGCTCAGCAGGGGAGCTGGGGCTGGGGGTCGCTAACAGGGAGGCAGAGGGGAGGGAACAAGGAAGGGGGTGGGCAACTCACCTCCATTCCTGATCGCCTCAATCCCCCGGTAGAAGTCTTCGAAGCTAATCACGCCGAGCCCACTGGGATCCAAGTACCTCGTGAGGTCCGTCACCTGCAACAGCCAAGCGAGCAGGTTACCCAAGCTGTCACTCTGCATGTGGCCGTCCCCACGCTCAGAGGAGCAGCCAGCTTACGAGGGGCGGCGCTGAGGAGTCGGGCCGTCTGGTACTCTGACAGGACTGCCAGCCACAGCTCTAGCCAGGGCCTGGGCCTCCTCTGGGCAGGCGCCGCCAACAGGGCCCAGGACCACGACCTACAGCCGAGACCCTGCGCGCAGGCCGCCACTGCGCTTCCTGGGTGCACTGCCGTCCCAGCACAACTGCAGCCAATCACACAGCAGAGGCCAGCGCTGCCACAGGCCTCCCAGCAGACACCTCGGTAAAGGGACCCCAGCAAGCAGACGGCGGACATCAGAAATGACAAAGAAGCAGGACGATGCACACGTGACACTCCAGAGAATGAAAGTCCCCTAAAAGAAGGCAAGTTTGTTTCGAAGTATAAACTGGATTTCATCAAAATTTAATACTTTTGCTTTTTAAAACACACCATTAGACAACACTGCCAATCAATTATCTTCCAGGAAAAATTCATCAGACAGACACTGGGACTTTCCTGCTGCTCCAGTGGTTGAGAATCTAACTTTTAATTCAGGGAACACAAGTTTGATCCCTGGTCCAGCAACTAAGATCCCACACGCCTCACGGCAACTAAGCCGGAGGGCTGCTGCTAGAGAGACGTCCACAGGCCACAGCGAGGACCCAGAGCAGCCGAAATAAACAAGACAAAACCATACTTAGGAAAAGTTCCCTAGAATTAAAAAATAGCTTTTAACGACATAATTGTTTTTTCCTTGAGATTTTACTTTATTATATTATTATTTTTATTGAAATGGAGTTACCATGTTTCAGGTGCAGATCGAGAGAATATACTGGGTACCTACAAGTATCAACTCCCAACCCTAAACGCCTCACCTAAGACTTACTCCGGTATATTTCTTAGACTTTAAAGGAAAAGGGAAGAAACCCTTTGAATATGCAAAAAACAAGTGATTTATACTTTGGCCACCTGATGTGAAGAGCCAACTCCTTGGAAAAGACCTGATGCTGGGAAAGACTGAAGGCGGGAGGAGAAGGGGATGACAGAGGACGAGATGGTTGGATGGCATCACTGACTCAATGGACAGGAGTTTGAACAAACTCCAGGAGATGGTGAAGGACAGGGAAGACAGGCATGCTGCAGTCCATGGGGTCACAAAGAGCTGGACACAACTTAGTGTCTGAACAACTATGATCAAAGCCACACATGCCAACACTACAGGGGGTGTGACCAGCAAAACCCAATCCAGGGACCCTGACAAACAGGGGACCTGCTGTCTTCAAGAGGAGAAGACTCACTAGGAGACTCAGGAGACACACTGACCTGCCCCACCACTCGGGGACTTCTTGCATCTGACCTCTAATTTTAAAAAATTTTACTCTCATTTAAAAAATAATTACAAACTTGAATACTGACTGATCCAAGACACCGAATACTAACTGAATACTTGATGATGTTAAGGAACGGTGGTTAATCTTTACAGGTAAGACAATGGCATTTCAGTAATTTTCCCAAGTGCACTGCTTTTTGATACACACGTACTGCGCTATCCCGAGGCTAAGGCACACATGTGGTTACACGTGAGGTGGGGGTGGGGGCGGGGGCACCAGGGAGGCACCACACAGCTCTCTCTACTGAACTCTCCCAAATGAAAATAAGAAAGAAAAGGAGAAGACGAGCAAGAAGGAGAGAGGAAAGATGGGGGAGGAGAGCGTGGGAAGGCGGAGTTGGTCAGCCAGGGAGAGAGTGGACCTCGGACCACACGGGGCTGCCCGTGGACAGGGCACCCTCAGGGAGGGTGCAGGCCGGGAGGGCATCCGGTGTGCTGAACCCACCCGCCCACGCCACCACTAACACCATTCTGCACAGGGCTGGCTGGGGGCTCTGCCACGTTCAGCCTTCTCCCCCCTGTTGACCTGCAGGGCGGGGACCAGCTCGAGCCGACTGACCCGCAGCCCAGGATCCCCCACCATCCCTCCACCATAGGGCCCACGTGTCCCTGAAATGGTGGCCTGGAAGTCCACTCAGCAGGTGACTTCCTGAAACCACGGAGTCTGAGTCCCCACTCAGTAGCTCACTCAGGCCTTGATGTCTGGGCAGCGCCTTGCTGGGGGCCTGAAATCCACCAGTGCCAATCTGCTTTAGGATTCCTAAGAATTTCAACCATGAAGCTACAACTGGACACAAAGTACCAAGATTTTCCTTAGGAAACATTAACCAGTGCTTTTAAAACAAATGTTAATTATTTACCATGTTAGAATAAGCCCCTGTTGAGTTGAAGCAGGCATTTTCTGAAGTCCACTTTACTTTTCTTCAAAATCTGGAGGATAAATCAATATCCATGGGGCTGATGATTTGGGGGATGGTTCCAATTCTCCAAGGCCAAAGTACTCCATTTGGAGGTTTCAGGGGAAAAAACAAAAACAGGCCTAGAAATTAAGAACCTGCCCTTTCTGCACATAAGAGACAGAAAACCAAGCCCAGCGATGTACACCCTATCCAAGCCACCCAGCACCTCCCTGGGCAAACAGACATGGGAAGCCATAGAAACATCCACAAGAGAATGCTACTTTGCACCCAGCTGTAGGCAGACAGACTGGCTCCCACGTGGTTCTTCTAACATGAGAAATTTACTGGCAAATCATACTGCTTCTGCTACAGCTGTGCAGACATGTGTGCGTGCTAAGTCCCTTCAGTCTTGTCTGACTCTGTGCGACCCCATGGACTGTAGCTTGCCAAGCTCCACTGTCCATGGGATTCTCCAGGCAAGAATGCTGGAGTGCTGTGCCTGCCTCCAGGGGATCTTCCCCACTCAGGGATCGGACCTGAGTCTCTCACGTCCCCTGAATTGGCCGGTGAGCTCTTTACCATACGCCGCCTGGGAAGCCCTATGCAGACAGAATCTCAGGAGAGGACACCAGGTCATCTTCCCCACTCACTGCTCCCTCCAGCCACAGAAGCACTGGGAAGCTCCGCCCTCTCTCCTGCCCCTCTGGTTACTGCTGTCCCTGAATCGTAACACTGACAGAACAGCCGTCTTACCAGAAGCAGCTCAACCTCAACTAACACTGACAACACTCCAGCCTGCAAAAGCAGAATCCTTCCAAGTGCACATGGAACTTCTCAAGACACAGTGCAGGCTGGACCGTAAAACAAGTTTCAGTCGATTCAGGTCTCAAGACCATTAGGGAATGTAAATCCCACTGCAACGAGGTTCACGTGTGTCTGTATGGCCAGAACGTAAGACGGCTGCACACGCACTCCAGGTGTCTGCAGGGTGTGGAGGAAGGCCGCTGCGACTGGAAAATTTCACAGCCAGTTTGGAAAACTCTGGAGATTCCTCAGGTCAGCCGACTCCTACACACCATCCAGCCATTTCACTTCTAGGTATGCTCAAGAGAAATGAGAGCAGACGAATGCACTCATACATGAAGGGTTACAGACGCCTGATGGGTGATGGCCTATGGAGACAGCCCAGATGTCCATCCACTGAGAATGACCGTAACGTCCACCCATTGAGAATGACCGTCTCTCCAGGGGCATCTCCGGAGCAGCTGCGTGCACACAGCGGCTCTCCCCGCTGCCCAGAACGCCTCTGAGCCGCCCAAGTTGCACCCGCAGGTACCTGGAGGCCACCTGCCTCTGCAGCTGGAGGGGTGACCCTAGATCACCTCTTATGAACCAACTAACCACCCCTGGTTTAAGGGGGAGGGCTTAGAAAATTCTGGAAGGGAAGCATGGTGCTGGTCTCAGATAGAAAGGTCATTCCTCATGCCCTTGAGAGGCGTCTGTGCATAGACGCGAATGCCACAATGTCGCAAGTCGTGTCCACCGTGGACGGAGGGCGGCCACTCAGTGCCCAGCTGAAATCATCCACCGGCAGCTCCTCTTGACACACTCCAGGACAGGGGCCTCGGAAGCTGCTGCCCCTGCATCTGTCATCACCGAGGCTCTGAGAGCTCGCTGTCCGCCCAGCTCAACACCAAGAGGATCTTCCTGGTGTGGGAGGTGGGGGTCACGGAGGTCGGGCTCCGGGGCAGGGGCACCTCCAGCCGCTTCAGGGGACGCAGCCGTCCTGACCACATTGTATCTGTTAACAGCTTTACAGACATACAATTCACCAACTTAAAGGGTACAATTCAGTGGTTTCTAGTATATCCATAGAGCTGTCTCTGTGTAATTTTAAAGACAATAAAATATTAAAACGCATGTGAGAACACTCGGGAAAACAGTCGACCTTTATGCAAACATGCTGAAAAGATACAACCATTTACAGGCGTAGCAGAGGATACATCTGCTCCTCTCATGCACCCCGTTAATCAGGGCGAAGAGGGGGCACCACTGGAAACAAAGGCCTCCCATTCAACCCTGCATATCAGCCCCCAGGAGCGGTGCTGTGGGCCCCCGAAGAGGCTACCAAAGGGTCCCCCACTCGGCTCTCCTCTGACCAGGGACGACCAGGCCCTGCTCCCGGCCATGTGAGGGGCAGCGTGCCCTCTGGCCTAACCGGCAGCTCTCTGCACAAAACAGAAGGGGAGGCGTCATTCCTTACAGGACACCTCTGGACCCCTAATCCAGGCCCGAGACTAAGGAGGTGGAGAAGCAACGGACAGTTATCAGGCGCAGGTGTGCACAGGTACACAGCTTGGAGGCACAGGGCTGTACGCTGGGGCCGGGCAGACCTGCCTCCCTCCCGCCCGCCCACCCTACTCTGTCCAGAGGCCCCTGTCTCTGTTCTACTCCCACAGTTTATTCTGGGGGTCACTGCCTTCATGTGAAACTAGTGTGCTCCTGGAGGCGCTTCCTGGCTTGTCAGGTGTACACGCTGCACCTCAGCCTCCTGTGGTCAAAAAATGTGAATGCCACACCGCCGGCCCCACCCCAAGTCCAGCCAGGCCCTCTGCAGCGCTCACATCTGGGACAATGTCAATATTTCCCGCTCTCCAGACGCGTTTCAACGGCCCCACTGCCTTCCGTACCTAATCTCCTCCCCAATCTCCTCCCCACTTAGTCTCCTCGGTTCCCTGCCTCCAGCGTCTGCACACCTACTGCTCCGTCAGATCCCCAGGCCCGCCCGCACCTCGGTCTCCTCGGGTCCCCTCGCCCGCGCCCTCGTCTCAGCGCCCCTCACCTCAGGGCGGCGCGAGCAGGGTGTGCGGTGCACCCGGAGCCCCCGCCCCTCACCCTCAGCAGCCTGCCTGCCCTAATGCTTTGGGCGGAGGCTGTTTTCACCTCCTGCTCTCTGCTGACAGGATGCACCGAGCTGGCTAGGGACACTTTCCACTCACAGGAAGAGCCTGCCACCTGGAGGCGGTCCGTGTGCTCAGCCTGGCTCCTCAGGTCCAACGACACCAGTCAGTCCCGCGGACCCTTCCCTCTCCCCTCACCTTTCATCTCCTAGTCTCTTTGCCTTTTGAAGAACCTTCTGCCAGGTATTCTTGACTTGATCTTTGCTTCTAATTTCTTACTAAAAAAAAAACGCTTTTATTCCATTTTTAACTTCGGAGGGTGTGTTCCAGTTCTCTGAATGCGATACTTTATTTAATCTGACAATATAACTCGTGTCATTTTCCAAGTTTTCTTCTGCTCTTTGCACTGACCCTATTCCCTTCAGGAGCCTTCTGCTTTTCTGTTCTTGGTCTCTGAGTCCTTGACCATCCGTTTATACATAAAAATGGTCACTAAAGAGCCAACAAGCCAGAGTGGCTCAGTGGGGGGCCTGAACACAGATGCCCCGGGCAGAGACCTGGCTCCAGGACCGGACACTGTGGGGACAGGGTCCTGAGAGGGCTTGGGAATGCAATGCGACAGTCCCATGCGTTCCCTGTTGCAGGCAGCTAGCCACAAGAAGGAAGCCGCTGGGTGGTGAGGGCCACGTGGCTGGACCTGAGGGTGGCCGCTGGGACCCAAGGCCACTGCCTGCCAACTACCTGCCAACCGCTGGGGATCTCAGCCCCACAGCCACCAGGAACTGGACTGTGCCCACCGTGTGAACGAGCACGGTGGAGGACGCCAAGCCCCAGGGCAAGGCTGGGCAGAGGGCATGGCTGGGCAGAGCCCAGGTAGAGGCCACGGGGCTTGCAGGGTCGAGCCAGCGCACAGGGCGCCTCGGGGCGCTCAGGGATGGCCAGGGCGAGTGAGGGGCCCGTGCCAGGAAGGAGGCCAGGGCCCTCCTTCTCCTCCTCAGGAGAGCTCTGAGCACGGGGGCCGCAGCATTTGCCAGGACAGTGCCGTCTGAGCCACAGTCCCGGCAGAGCCACAGGTGAGCCCAAGACCTGGCGGGACGCTGAATGCGTCCTGACCACAGAGCCAGCCGGGTGCAGGGTGGACCAGATGTCGGGTGAGAGAGAGAGGTTCTGGCCTGAGTCACTGGACGGCGGGGACTATTACTAAGCTGGGGACACCGCGGTGGCATGAGTCTGAGACATCCGTCTGACATCCTGGCACGCGCCCAGGCGCAGGAGGAGACCAGGCTACAGCTGAAGGGGGCTCGTCAGCAAGTGGACCCTGGAGGGAAGAGGAAGGGGAGCAGCCCTGGCCTCCAGCCCGGGTGAGGACTCACAGGAGCAGAAGCTGCGCAGAACTTCAGGCCGCGCAGGGCAGCTCAGGTAACACAGGATCACCGAGCCGCGGAACTGGAACCAGTGCAGCGGGGCAGATTCTGTGGCTGCGCCCACACTGACCTGGGAACAGCGGCTTCACAGAGCCGTCACTTTCCACAGGCATTTCCTGCTCCCGCTCCTCCACCTTCAGAAGGGCAGCGACAGGACGCTCTCACAAGCCTCCAGCTGTGACAGAACCCACATGACAGGAGGCTCCCAGGTGGCTCAGTGGTAAAGAACCTGCCTGCCAGTGCAGGAGACTTAAGAGACATGGGTTCGATCCCTGGGTCAGGAAGATCCAGGAGGAGGGCATGGCAACCCGCTCCAGTATTCTTGCTTGGAGAATCACATGGACAAAGGAGCCTGGCAGGTCACAAAGAGTTGGACACGACTAAAGTGACTTAACGCGCATGCATGTCTGCACATCTGTAGCAGAAACAATATGATTTGCTAGTAAATTTCTCCTCTCCCCACACTGGGGGTTTCTACCTGAGCCCCCGACTCCTCCAGGAGAACACATTCCCGGAGAGGCTTCCAGGCGCACTCGTCCTGTGGACCAGGCTGCCCGTCCACCATGGAGCCTGTACCCAGCCCAGGATGGTGCACCGCTGGGAGGAAGTGGACAAGTGTCGAGGAGAAGCCAGGCTCTGCTCTGAGGCCCTCGGCTCTCCTGGCAGAACCGTTTCCCTGTGGGAAACCCAGCACAGGGGCCGACGGTCACGGGGACTCGGGCCTCTGGTCCAGCACCTGACAGGGACAAGGCCTCCAGCACGCACTCCCCATCCCCAGCCCAGCCCAGGGACAGTCATGCCCATGGAGGCTGCGGTGGGGTCTCAGTAGTCCTGTTCTGTTTTGAGATTTCTTTAAACCTAAAAGTGACTCCTAGACTGTGACCTGACCGAGGAGAAGTCTTGAGAGGACTGAAAAACTCCAGGAGCTCTAAAATGCTGGCCATTAAGTCTTGGAGCTGAAAAAAGCTAACTGTAGAACTGGCCTAATGGCCATGATTACCATGATTATCACAGTTTGTTTTTTTTTTAATTATCAAGAGATCATTCGACTAAGTCAGCACAAAATGAAATTCTTCAGGCTCTCATTCTGTCCACTATCATCCAGTTCACTTCTGTCTTCATCTTCAGCACTTTGCTCTTTAAACGCAGAATGCTAAACCAAAACAAAGACAGTATTTATCCCTTAAAGATACAGACTGACGGGTCCACCTGAAACAAGAAGGGCTAATACTACAAAGCAAAGGAACTCTACAGACGTAAACTCATAACATCTTACAGCTCCACAGGCGCCCACATCACGGGTTAAGGAACAGAGGCCAGCCAGCCCTCACTGTGACACAGAGGACACACTCCAAAGATAAAACCACTGTCATTAACACTTTCAGTAAGAGAAACATCAGGTCAGATGTACTTCTGCGGTGAAACTATGCTGATACACCACTGTTCCTACATCAGATTGGTAATACTTGTTTAGAAGATACTGTAAAAAAAAAATCTAAAAAATAGTTTAAGATATATACACGTCTCCCCAGCGATTCCATTCTTAAGACTTTAAACTTAAAGACATAACAAAGACTGCACAGGAAGATTCAGCTAGGAGAAAGCTTATAACAGCAGAAAAATGAAAACCTAAAATACTAAAGACAGGATTAATCGAATAAGTTTAGAACATTCAATCATGAGGTCAAAAATTAGGCACTAAAACCACGTTGGAAGCAAGTCTACTGAAACTGAGATTCCAATAAAACAGACTGACTTAAAATTGTAAGTCACTTGTGACTCTGGTTTTATTAGTATTTCTCTCTCTTATAGAAACAATGATTTAAAGCCTGGAAGGTTGAAATGATTCACAACGCCAGATGGGATTTTTGTTTTCTCCTTTATTTGCATGTTTTCATTTATGTAAATGAACATTATCTTGCTACTGCTTTAAGGGCAATACCAACCTGAGAACAGGTTCTTGCTTCACGTGTCACAAATGCGAAGACCCCTCCCACGAGAAAGTTCTCAGTGCGAAAGAGAAAGCCAAATGTTCCTCCAAATGGGGATTAAGGCCCAAGAAGCAGTCCTTCTCGCAAAACTCCTCAGAGGGCAGGCTCCTCGAAGGCGGTTTTTAAAAATAAAATCACCGAGAGGAACATGTCTGGCGACTGAGGCCCTTCTCTCCTCACCAGCCAGTGAATCAACGGTGATAAGGACAGACTGTCTCATAAAAGGGCCTTTTGTTTGCCACAGCAAAAAGTCAGTCCCGGATTTTAGTAAAGTAGACCAACCCACCCAGCTTCATTCCAGCTTTAATTCAAGCTGGAATGCAACACAACCGCAAACGGAAAAAGGAGAGGGGCGAAGGAGGGCGGAGGGGGCGGCCCCTGCCCCAGCCTGAGAAGCAGTGGCAGAGCCCAGAGGGTCCCTCCAGCCCCGCAGACGCAGCCAGAAGCACAGCCCTGTGCTCGCCCTGCTTCAGCCTCGGTTGCTCCCCGACAGCCCAGCAAGGGGTCTCCTCCCGACTGCCTGGGTGCTGTCCCGGGAAAGCAGGGCTGGCCGGGAGGACCGGGCACTCCTGCACCATGCGGGCGGCTGCAGCTCCTCGGCGGACAGCGGGGCCTCCACAGTAAAAAGAGCGACAAAGACTCCCGGGGGTAACCGGTTTAATTCAAACTGGGTGCCCCTCAGTGTCTCCCTGAGCGCCCCTCACTCTGACCCGGCCTGGGCAAGCACACTGGCCAACAGAGGGGCAGAGGCCGGTGGGCCTGGGGGGACGATGGAAGGCTGGGGGCTCGGCTGGCTGGCAGCACGGACAAGCCGGGGTGCAGGACGCTGCAGAGGGTCACCCACCAGGGCCACTCCCGCGAGGTGACACCCCGGACTCAATCCTGGAGCTGGGCTCTGGGACGGGCTTCTACCTGCTGACCCCTCAGACCTCCCCTGCAGCCCGGCCTGACACCCAAGGGCATGGCTGAACCCTTCAGTGGGGGCGGGCACATCTCTGCCCCCAGCGGCCTCTTCTCACCCCCGCCTCCCCCACTCCACCCCTCGAGCACCGCGGGGTCCATGGCCTGGCCCACCGTGGGCCTCCCCATCCACCCTTGTCCTCTGCACCCCCAACCACCTTCTGGACGCGCCAGTCTCATTCCCGACCCTGCTCACATAAACTCCCTGGCACCTCCCCCAACCCCCGTGCCCACACTAAAGGCATCTCAAGGTGGCTGCAGCCCCTCGAGCCCCGGCCCAGCCCCCTTCACGGTCTCGGCTCCGCGTCCCCTCAAGCGCCCCCCATCCTCCCGCGCAGGCCTCTCCCTGGGCTAGGCTCCACCAGGAACGCCCCCTCTCGACCCTTCACCTCACAACAAAGGTCACCTCAAAAGAAGAAAAGAGCAAGCAAGAATAAACCGGGGCTTCCCTGGTGGCTCAGGCGGTAAAGAATCCACCTGCCAATGCAGAAGATGCAGGTTCGATCCCTGATCTGAGACGATCCCACATGCCGCGGAGCAACTGAGCCAATGCGCTGCGACTACTGAAGCCCCTGCAGTGAGAAGCCTGTGCATCGCACCTGCAGAGCAGCCGCCCTCCCTGCCCCTGGTCAGGACCACACCTGACCTAGTCACTGCTCACAGCACCTGTGGACGGGCAACGCCAGACCCTCCCCTGGACAGAGGCCTGGAGCAGGCGGGTGTCTCGCCAGGCCCCAGCCTCTGGCCTCCACACCCCCTCTTCACACCCCCGCCCCCGGGAGCCTCAACCCTGCTGCTTTCCTGAGGTCTCATGCATGACTCCCTCTGGCCACCATCGCCCGCAGGGATGTCCTGGAGAAACAGGGAGGCGTTTCCGGAAGCGCAGCCAGGGACCGTCTGCTCCTCCCTTCGGGACCTGCTCTGGACCCTACGGCAGAGCCCTGGAATACACAGTGAGCCCGGGTGAACCTCCTCAACTACGGCAGAGCCCTGGAATACACAGCAAGCCCGGGTGAACCTCCTCAAATGGCTGCGACTCCAAGTGCAAAGTAGGAACCTCCACTTTGCCAGCACAAAACTCGGTCTCCTTTAGCAGTCAGGTACACGCAAAGTGAACTGTGTGGCTGGGGGTACGGTGGCTTCTCTCCCAAACGTCACTGACCACAGCACAGCAACACAGTGGAATCTTCTAAGCTGCCAAGAGCCCAAGGTCATGTTTATGGACTTTGTCAACACATGGAGACTTTCACACACATACGAAACACAGGTGAGAAAGGCTAAACCAAATCACCTGCTGACCTAGATTAGAAAAAGCAAGAGAGTTCCAGAAAAACATCTATTTCTGCTTTATTGACTATGCTAAAGCCTTTGACTGTGTGGATCACAATAAACTGTGGGAAATTCTGAAAGAGATGGGAATACAAGACCACCTGACCTGCCTCTTGAGAAATCTGTATGCAGGTCAGGAAGCAACAATTAGAACTGGACATGGAACAACAGAATGGTTCCAAATAGGAAAAGGAGTACGTCAAGGCTGTATATTGTCACCCTGCTTATTTAACTTACATGCAGAGTACATCATGAGAAACGCTGGACTGGAAGAAACACAAGCTGGAATCAAGATTGCCGGGAGAAATATCAGTAACCTCAGATATGCAGATGACACCATCCTTATGGCAAAAAGTGAAGAGGAACTAAAAAGCCTCTTGATGAAAGTGAAAGAGGAGAGTGAAAAGGTTGGCTTAAAGCTCAACATTCAGAAAACGAAGATCACGGCATCCGGTCCCATCACTTCATGGGAAATAGATGGGGAAACAGTGGAAACAGTGTCAGACTTTATTTTTTTGGGCTCCAAAATCACTGCAGATGGTGACTGCAGCCATGAAATTGAAAGACGCTTACTCCTTGGAAGAAAAGTTACGACCAACCTAGATAACATATTCAAAAGCAGAGACATTACTTTGCCAACAAAGGTCCGGCTAATCAAGGCTATGGTTTTTCCTGTGGTCATGTATGGATGTGAGAGTTGGACTGTGAAGAAGGCTGAGGGCCGAAGAATTGATGCTTTTGAACTGTGGTGTTGGAGAAGACTCTTGAGAGTCCCTTGGACTGCAAGGAGATCCAACCAGTCCATTCTGAAGGAGATCAGCCCTGGGATTTCTTTGGAAGGAATGATGCGAAAGCTGAAACTCCAGTATTTTGGCCACCTGATGGGAAGAGTTGACTCATTGGAAAAGACTCTGATGCTGGGAGGGATTGGGGGCAGGAGGAGAAGGGGACGACAGAGGATGAGATGGCTGGATGGCATCACTGACTCGATGGACGTGAGTCTGAGTGAACTCCGGGAGTTGGTGATGGACAGGGAGGCCTGGTGTGCTGCGATTCATGGGGTCGCAAAGAGTCGGACACGACTGAGCGACTGAACTGAACTGAACTGAACCCTCACACCCCACTCTGCCCTGGTCACTGGATGGCAGCAGAGCAGACAGAAAGGCCGGTGTCTGAGCCGTCCTGCCAGGTGCACGAAGGAGAGAGAGGGGCTAAGCGGAGTTAAACAGGGACGCGTGAGCTCCTCTCCCTCCCTCCTGAGGTCCAGGGAACTCAGGCTCCAGAGGAGAGGTCCCAGGGCTTGGCAAGACGCACAGGGGCCAGCAAGCAGGAGCTCACAGTGGAGGACACAGACACGCTAGGCAGCGGAGCGGGTGCCGGACGGCCCAGAGCCACGCGTCATCCCCGAGAAGCGAAGCCTGGTCCAGAGTCTGCCTGGGGAGCCCAGGCCCGGGCGCCAACTCGGGAGACGCAACCACAGTTGCTCCAGGAGGTGGGAAGTGAGCCCCCCAGAGCTCCAAGGGGTGAGCAGACAGTGAGGTCCAAGCAAACAAGCCAGACAGGATGGTGGACAGGTGTGCCGAAAACTAAGCAAAGGACCACTAACTCCAGGAAAAGCAAAAAGGTGCGTCAGAAGGGAGGTGCGGTCACAGCTCACAATCGGGCCAGCCGTGGGAAACGCCTGTAGTCAAGATAAGACAAAGCCAGATGGCCACTTAGGAAGGCTGCGGGTAACTGCACTGACGAGAGTGGGGCAGACAGAGGGAAATGTGTGGGTATACCTCCCGCAAGGAGACATCGATGAAAAGAACCTGGAATGGGGAAACAGCACTGTAGAGTGAACGGTGAGGAGCGGGCACGGGGGTGGGGGTAGGAGAGCACGGGACACACCACAGCAGCACAGAACAGTCAAACGGAAACATGGAATTAAAGTAAGGACCAAACACACACAGCAGGCTGCACCGAGGGCAGCGGGCACGTGTCAGGAGGAGCGGGCCACGTGGACGGACCTCTCCACCGGTGTCCTGCCTCTGGGCTCTGCTGCCAGACGGAGCAGCAAGGGTGGAGGGCAGCCCTGAAGGCTCCCCAGTGCACCCCAAGTAGACACGGGGGAAACCAGTGTCGGGATAAACTCAGCAGGGAGGAAAAGAGGGAGGTTAAGATATGCCTGGGGGCGGGGGGTGGTCTTTAAAGGGAGGCAAGTATTTTCAGAACCCCCAGGAGGTGGCTCTGCAAACATGACCCCAAGACCAGGCCCGGCAGCACCGCCAGGAACGTGTGCAGGGCGGGCTGCTCAGACCAGACCGAGCAGACGCCGGGGGGCCCAGCAGCCTAGGTCCACAGGACCTACCGGTGACTCTGAGAGTGTAAACCGGCCACCAGGCCACAACACAGCCATTTCAGGAGCGCAGGTGAGACAGCTGTTCTCAGCCAGGGGTCCAGAGGCCGCAGGACCCCAGGGTCTGAGAAGGGAGGCAGTCTCAACACTCTGGGACGTCCCTTCCTTTCACCCCTCACACTTTCTCTGAAATGGGCCGCGGAGTTTTCCAGCAGCTACATGACATGACAGACGGCTCACAGAAGCGGATATTAAAGAAACCAGCTCTCTTCAATCAAGCCAGACATTTAGGAGACTTGCCCCAATGTTAAACAATGCCACTCTCTCACTATTTTAGAAAGCAGTCTTTTTTCCAAAATATGTCAGTAATGCGAACATGTAATGGATTATTTTTCAATGAATTAATAAAAAGACAGTTTTTGGGGGGGTTTTTTTTAGGTTCAGTTTCTAATACAGCAAAGACCAATAGAAATAACCCGCACAAACAAAGGCTCTTTGGTACTGACTAACACCGAACAACACGCAGGGGCTGAGACAACTGATGCGTCAGTGGTCTAAGGCGTCAACAGCCTACACACACACACACACACACACACACACACACACACACACACACACACGGAGACTCCTGACCATCACTTAAGGTCACAACACACACTGTACACCTTTCAAGGCTTCCTACACCGCCAGCAATGAGAACAGGCAACTCTGTGGCTTAGACCAGCCCCACCAAGTCCATTTCGCTGTGCTGTGTTGATACCTAAACCCAGAGTGAACGAGCCTCAGGACTGCCTCGCACAGCTCCCGTCGTGCGTACACACACGCTCCACAGCAGCACCAGCCATTTCCACAACAAGACAAAACACAAAGCAGAAAATACATAAACTACCCCAAAACAGAAGTTATTTTCGGGTCCCTGAGCATTTCTAAGCTCCTCCCACACAGGTGTGCAAACATGGGTTGACCCCACTGGGCACTGTCACTAGAGAGCAGAAGGGGCTCTCTCTGAGGGAACCTGTGGGTGAACAAGATGTTCGCGTCCCTTTGGGGAGTGGAATCTCTTGATAAATAAGAATATGGGGGACTTCCCTGGCGCTCCAGTGGCTAAGAATCCGCCTTCCAGTGTTGGGGACGTGGGTCTGATCCCCGATCCGGCAACTAAGCCTGCGGTTGCAACAACTGAAGCCCGCGTGCTCTACAGCCGTGCCCCGCCCATACACCAGCAGAAGGCGCCCCCGGGTGCTGCAGCCAAGACCCAGCACAGCCCAGGTGGTGCCACGGTGAGAGCATGCCTGCCAGTGCAGGGGATGCAGGTTCAGCACCTGGATCGGGAAGATCCCCTGGAAGAGGAAATGGCAAGCCACTCCAGTATTCTCGCCCGGAGGTCTCTACAGACAGGAGCCTTGAAGGCCGTAGTCCATCAGGTTGCAGAGAGTCAGACATGACTGAGTTGCTCAGCACACACACATATATATATGCGATTTTATCATACAGCTATTCCTAGTTTAAAAGGAATTTTAGTTTCCCATTTCTTTCTTTTAATTCACCTGGCTGCGTCAGGCCTTCGTTGCCACATGCAGAGTCTTTTAGTCCTGGCATTCAAACTCTCAGGTGGAACAGATAAGATCTTAGCTCCCCAAACAGGGATCGAATCCAGGCTCCCTGCCCTGGGCGTGCAGACCCCCAGGGAAGTCCCTTAATTTCCCATTTCAACCACTGTATCAAAGAGAGGTGTCACCTGATACCCCGTGTACTCGACGAGCCAACAAGTGACAGAATGGGGGCTGAGTCAGGAAGAAGGAAAACCTGTCTGCGCAGGTATAATGTTCCTTCCACTTGTTTGGAAATTCAGGAGTTTTTGGTTTCTTTTTGTTGCTTGTTTTAAGGATTGGTAAAAGCCACACAATCGAACTTTCCCACAAGATGAAGTATAGGTTATCATCAATGAACTTCCCATACTGTATTTTTCGTTTTTAGTTTGCAATATGCCGAGCTTGTTGAAAAAGTTCAAGTAACACCTGCACCCCCTCCCCAGAGTCAGCAGTGACTGGCGTCTTCTCACGGTTGCTCTCCGTCTCTTTCTTCACACGTGTGCTCTTCCTGTGGCACCACTGAAAGTCGGCCCCAGACATCCAGACACCTGCCTGGTTATTTCCGCCTGTACCTCCTGGCAACAGGGACCCTTCTCCCCCACAATTCAACACTATTATGACCCCAAGGAATTGAGCACTGTTACTAGCAAGTGTTACATCTAGACTCAAACTTTCCCAATCGTCCCAGTAATGGCCTTTCTGTTTTTATTTTCTTTTACTCCAGCATGCAGTCAATGACAGGCTTTATGGTCATGACCCCTTAGTCTTCTCCAACCCAGTTCTCCCTGTTTAGGACATCTTGTCTAGAACGCTGACACTTGAAGGGTCCAGGCAGCTGTCCTGTGGGCTTCCCTGGTGGCTCAGAGGTAAAGAATCCACCTGCGGTGCAGGAGACACAAGACACATGGGTTCAATCCTTGGGTCGGAAAGATCCCCTGGAGAAGGAAATGATGACCCACTCCAGTATTCTTGGCTACTGGAGTAGCCTGCTGGGCTACTGGTCATGGGGTCGTGAAGAGTTGGACACGACTGACTGGGAGGAGCCTGCTGGGCTACTGGTCATGGGGTCGTGAAGAGTTGGACACGACTGACTGTAGCATAAGCCGCTGTCATGTAGATGCCCTATACTATGGCTCTGATTCTTTCTCATTACTTGACTCAGTTCAAACATTTCTGGCAAGAATGCTGTCCCTCCCACTGGTCCCACGGAGGGGCACACAGTCTAAGCAGGTCTGAGTTTGACTGTCTGCTCAAGGCGGAGGGGCTGGACTCCTCCAGTGTAAAGAACTCTCTCCCCTCTGTGAGCAGTCATCCCTGCAGACAGTTTAGTCTGTGTGAGGATTTACCCTCCCCCCACCAGCCAATCGCTCACACGATGCTTTCTGACAACCACTGATGATCTTGCCTGAATCGGCTATTCCCTTGGTGAATGTCTAATCTTCCAGACTCTACCTGAACTGGCAGTTGTCCATAAGAAGCCCCACGCACCCCTCTGGAGCACCCCTGTGACTTTCACTCACTGTGCCGTGGACTCCCTAAATTCACTGTATCCATTATTGTCATTCTTTTCTGTGCTCGAAATGCCCAGATCTGTCCATTAGGAACCCATTCAGGCTGCTCTTTTTCTGACACGTCCCCATCAATTTTTGATCACTTCCTTGGTTTCTGGTACAAGATAATCCAGTCTTACACTGAAATTCCCCTGCCCAGAATCTGGAATACTTTATTTCTCCAAGGATCCCAGATCCCCTTAGTGAAAAATGGTGTTTGGCAGCCAGGATCTAGGGAGCAGACGTACTCAGTCCTCCTGGGGTGTCACTGCCCCAGGCCCTCTCAGGAGCGTGTGTTCATCACGCATTCACACTGATGCCTCCAATCTGGACCCTCAGACACCAGTCCTTCCCACCACGTTTCACTTCCTTTCTCCCAGAAAACCCTGGCTCCCAACACCAGGACAGGTGCTCACTTGCTCCACCCTAAAACATGGCCCGAGTCGGTTCAGAACTACCCGGACCTGTCAACAACTAACCTAATTTGTAGTACGTTTCTCCGTCATTCTTTCTTTCTTCTGACTATACCCCACTAAAGGAATACAGAGTACTACTGTGTGTGACTGGAATTACGCTTTCCTATGTGGTTATGTTATTAATAATAATTCAATATACTGATACTTCTAGGTTCATTTGCTTCCATTTAAATTCAATTATTCTTTTGTTCTATCAATGCGGCTATATTTTTTCAAGATGTAGAATATTTATATGACTCAGAAAGTCAAAATGATATAAAAAGGCATACTCAGATAAGTTTCAGTCCCACCCAGATCCCTCACCCCCCGCCCCCACCTACTTGGATAAGTTATTTTAATTAGTTTCTAGTCTATCCTTTCTAGGTTTCTTTCTGCAAAGAGAAGCAAATACACATTCCTTAACAAACTGAGGGCTTCTCACTGTGGTGGCGTCTCTTGCTGCGGAGCACGAGGGCTCCCGGGCCCTGGAGCGCAGGCTCAGCAGTTGCGGTGCACAGGCTTAGTTGCTCCTCGGCACGTGGGATCTTCCAGGACCAGGGGTTGAACGCACATCTTCTGCACAGGCAGGCGGATTCTTCACCACTGAGCCCCCAGGGAAGCCCCATATTATGCATGTTAATTTGCACTTTTTTTCACTTAATGTATCTGAGAAATAACTCTGGCAGTTCACAGGAATCTCCCTCTTTTATTTTTGCAGTCGCGCAGTTCTCTGCTAAGGGGATTGCACCTTGGCTCACTCATCCTGGGTGGACGTTTCGGTTGTTTCCATTTTACATCACAGACAGTGCTGCAGGGAACCACCCTGTGCATCTGGTGTTTTGCCATCTGTGGAGGCACACGCTTGGGGTAAATGACAGGAAGTGGGGCTGTGCTGTGCAGGACAAGTGTGCACACGGACACTGCCTAGCTCCCCTAGCAGGACTGGGCCACCCTGCACCCCCACAGCTGTACTAGAGGGCGCCTGCTTCCTGAGGGCCTCACAAGACGTGCTCAAGCTTCACATATTTGCCACAAGTGAGAAACTGCCCTGGCGATTTTAATTTTCATTTCTTCTATCGTATGTGAAGCTGAGCATCTTCTCATATATTTGAGGGCCATCTGTATATATTCTGTGAATGTCTTCATGTTTTTTGTTCATTTTTCTATCAGTTTTTGGTCTCCTTTCCCTTTGACTTTTAAGAGTTTTTAAGATTTGCGTGCATGCGCAGGCCACTTTTTAAAATATAAATTTATTTAATTGGAGGATAATTGCATCACAATATCGCGTTAGTCTTTAAAACATACATCAACATGAATCAGCCACATGTATGCATACGGCCCCTCCCTCTTGAACTTCCCTCCCGTGTGTAGACCACTCTTAAAGTCCTCATTGAACTTGGTACAACGCTGTTTCTGTTTTATGATTTGGTTTTCTGGCCCAGAAGAATGTGGCATGTGGCTCCTCAACCAGGGATGGAACCCACAGCCCCTGCAATGGAAGGCAAAGTCTTTTTTTTTTGGAAGGCAAAGTCTTAACCACTGGACCCCAGGGAAGTCCCAAGAGTCTTGGTATCTTATTGAGAGCTTCTACGCCAGAACACTGGGGACAAAGGGGTGCCCTGGGCCAGCTGGGCCTCCTCCCGCTTCTCCCAGACAAAGACGGCACTCCTGCGTGGGTGTGGTCAGGGGTGCACCAGGGGCCTAGCAGAGCCAGCCATCAGCTCGGCCAGAGCCAGGAGCCCAGCCACCCTCAGCTCAGGTCTCTCCTGCAACTCACAGCTCCAGCCTCTCTTCCATTTGTCAAGTGAGAAAAATACCCAAAGTGGCTGAAGGATTTACAGGTACTTTAGTAGGCTTTCAAAGGAAATGCTAATCTCTCTCATCAGTGTAGAGTCTTCCTTTTATTGCAGCTCAAGCAATCTATGAATTAAACTAAAATTACATTTCACTTTATAAATATATAAACAAGGTCCTACTTATAGCACAGGGGAACTATATTCAATATCCTGTGACAAACCATAATGGAAAAGAACATAAAAAAGAACATACATGTAAGACTGTGTGTGTGTGCATATGAACGGCTTCCCAGGTGGCTCAGTGGTAAAGAATCTGCCTGCCAATGCAGGAGACGGGGGTTCAATCCCCAGGTCAGGAAGATCTCCTGGAGGAGGAAACGGCAACGCACGCCAGTATTCTTTCCTGGAAAACTCCATGGACAGAGGAGCCTGGCAGGCTACAGTCCATGGACTTGCAAAGAGTCAGATACAACTGAGCAACTGAGTGCACACACACAAACACACGTGTGTGTCTATACATATGTATATATATGTATATGTGTATATATATATCTCTCTCTACTGAGTCATCTTGCTGTATAGAATAAATTAACATAACACTGTAAATCAACCATACTTCAATAAATTTTTTTCAACTTCAATAAATCATAAAATTTTAAAAATAAACTATATATGATTAATCAATTCACTGGCAGGAAGCTTAATCTAAACAAGATTTATAAAAATAAATAAATAAATAAACAAGATTTATAAATGTCCCTGGATTTCTAGTGACAGTTGAGAAAAACACCCGTAGGTACTGCAGGTCCTAAGCCACTGTCCTGCTTACTGACCAGTGATTTAAAGCAGTGAACGTCTTTACAGTTCTGAGCAATGCCTCTGGTCCCAACAAATAAACCACTGCGAACAGGCTAAGCCAACAGGTGCCAGGACATCATTCGTAACTGGAGTCTTCAGTTTTAACCTGGTTAAACTTGTTTAAAGAAAAGTCAGAATAAAGTGTGTGAAATAAAAAAGAACAATGAATCATGAAAGCCCCCGACAGCAACATCACTGGTGAGCTCCCCACACTGTGGAGCCCTCGCTCAGAACAGGGACGCGAACGGGCAAGCGCGCTCTGGCTACAGCAGGACTATTTATTTACCTGTGGGGACTGAAGATTCTAAAGCTTTTTGTCCAGGTTTTTTAAAAAATTAACAGAAGAAAAAGCAAAGTAGATCATTTAACAAATTAGAATTACAAGAGTTGTATATCCTTAAATCCTTCTGAAGACATGGGCCTTTAGAAAAATAGCTGAGATTTCAAGAAAAAAGCTAAAAAATATCTGCAATTTGAGAAATCCCAAGTGATCAACATACAGTGTGCAAAAGGGCTTAAAATAATACAGAGTGACAGTGCTTCCTGTGTTTACAGCTAGTATCACTAAAATGCTATCAGCCCTCCGTTCGTCTCGTATTTTAGAACATCCATCCAGGACACCCTGCCCACAATATGTCCCTGCAGGAAGCAGGCTACTCCAGGCCTGCTGCAGCCAGCACAGGTGACCGATCGGCACAAACAGGACACTGGCTTATCGTTAGAGCTGGGTTTGAAACAGAGAAAAATATGCCACCTCGAGATTGTAACCAGAGTAATATTAGTACGAACTTTTCAAAAACAAGTATTAAACATTTAGACAGAGAAACAAAACTGTACCTGCTGAAGAAATTTCTTTTCCTCCCTAACCATGACATGGAACCAATCCATGTATATATATGGGGGCGACTAGTCTCAAAAACTTCCGAACTGAAAAAAAACAAAAACAAAAACAAAAAACTTCCGAACTAACAATGCAATCAGTGCAGTTCTTTTCCTAGGAAGTTCCTGGTTACATCACATGTTGATGTAAGCTCAGTGCCAATCTTCAAGAGCATAGGCGTGTTCTAATATGTATTTCTCCAAATATCAACAAAAATTAACAATGCATCTTCAATAAGCAACTGAACATGTTCAATGTCTCATAAAGTTTTTAAGCTTACTAGAAAATCTGAGTTTGTTTAGATATATTTTGTTTATGGATCTAAAATCTTAATGGAGTCAAAGTAAACAGGCAAATATTTTGTCTTCAGAGTTTATTTACATTTTTATTTCTAAATATGAGAATGAAATTTCTTTAATAGATTCTTTTCTACACTGCTTGAAATTCATGGCATGGGTACAGGGACTACTTTTCAAAATAATTGAAATAAGTAACAATAGAAAAGTTGGCCAATACTTCAAATAAAACCAACCCACTTCCCAACACACACTCACACAATGAAAAAATAATTTTTTAATATTTCCTTAAAGATTTTTTTCTCATGGACAAGTTTTACAGTTAAAATCACGGTATACATACAAATCAATTTATACACAACTATTCATTTATATTGATAACCTACGCTGTGGAAACTTTGCAATTATCATAAAAGTACTTCTAAGGGCCACCTAACAGTCTTCAGTGGGTATCCAACTCTTCTGTCTGATATTTCAATTACAATTACTGTTTTGACCCTGTATCCAGAATTTAAATGAAATAAGTGTTTGAAAAGGAAGCAACCCATAACTTGGTGCCCTTTACAACCTGGTCTGGGCTGGAAGAAGCACAAGCTGGAATCAAGATTGCCGGGAGAAATATCAACAACCTCAGATATGCAGATGACACCACCCTTATGGCAGAAAGTGAAGAGGAACTAAAAAGCCTCTTGATGAAAGTGAAAGAGGAGAGTGAAAAGGTTGGCTTAAAGCTCAACATTCAGAAAACGAAGATCATGGCATCTGGTCCTATCACTTCATGGGAAATAGATGGGGAAACAGTGGAAACAGTGTCAGACTTTATTTTTTGGGACTCCAAAATCACTGCAGATGGTGACTGCAGCCATGAAATGAAAAGACGCTTACTCCTTGGAAGAAAAGTTATGACGAACCTAGATACCATATTGAAAAGCAGAGACATCACTTTGCCAACAAAGGTCCGTCTAGTCAAGGCTATGGTTTTTCCAGTAGTCATGTATGGATGTGAGAGTTGGACTGTGAAGAAAGCTGAGCGCCAAAGAATTGATGCTTTTGAACTGTGGTGTTGGAGAAGACTCTTGAGAGTCCCTTGGACTGCAAGGAGATCCAACCAGTCCATTCTGAAGGAGATCAGCCCTGGGTGTTCTTTGGAAGAAATGATGCTAAAGCTGAAACTCCAGTACTTTGGCCACCTCATGCAAAGAGTTGACTCATTGGAAAAGATTCTGATGCTGGGAGGGATTGGGGGCAGGAGGAGAAGGGGATGACAGAGGAGGAGAAGGGGGTGACAGAGGATGAGATGGCTGGATGGCATCACCAACTCGATGGATGTAAGTCTGAGTGAACTCCGGGAGTTGGTGATGGATAGGGAGGCCTGGTGTGCTGCAATTCATGGGGTAGCAAAGAGTCAGACACGATTGAGCAGCTGAACTGAACTGAACTGAACAACCTGGTCAGTGTATCCCACATGGAATTTAACTCTTCCTACGTGTAAGAGCCTGCACTGGGAAAATGCCACACATGACTCTGAATCTCCTGGGGACAAGTTAGGCTTCCATTAAAGCACAGCTGGCCCTCCGTATCAGTACGTTCCACAGCCACGGGTTCAACCAACTTAGGATCAAACACTGTCGGCGGGGGAAAAGAAATCCAGAAACTTCCAAAAAGGAAAACGTGAATTTGCCACCTGCTATCAACTATTTACATAGCATTCACATTGTAATAACAACTGTTTATGCAGCATTTATGTTGAATTAAATATTATAAGTAAAACAGAGATGATTTAAAGTACCTGGGAGGGAAAAATTTAAAAACAACAAATTAACAAAAAGAACACTGTAAGTCAACTACACTTTGATAAAAAATTATAAAACAAAAAAATAAAGTATATGCGAGGATGTGTATGTTATATGCAAATACCACATCATTATATACAAGGGACTAGAAGCATTTGTGGATTTTGATATCCATGCGGGGGAGTCCTGGATCCAGTCCCACCCCACCCCTCATACTGAGGACAAATGTATATATCTGAGATCTTCAATTTTAAAAACCAGGTCAAAAGGCAGGTTCAGAACAACAGACATGGAATGTACCATTTTTGTACAATGAAGCATCATTACATATATTTTGATTTACATATTAAATACTTAAGGAGTCATCTCTGGATGGTGGGATTATAGGTGATCCCTATTTTTATATTTTGCTTATTGGTCTTATTTTCATATTTTTAAACAATGAACATCTATAAAAAATAATTTAGCTTCTCCCCACTAGGATCTCAGTTGTGTACTTCTATACAATTAAGTGTGTATGTGTGCGTGCGCACAGAACAGTCTGGAAGGAAATGCACTAAAATGCTAATGGTGTTTTTCTCAGGCTAGTGGGATTGTTAGTCATTTTTTGGTTTGGATTTTATATCACTCTGTATTTTCCAGTTTTTAGAAACAGTAAGCCTGTGTTACTTTTATAACATAAAAAATTGTAAGACCCTAACAAAATTGCCTGTTATCCAAGCACAGAAAGGAACATCATCTGCCTTTTAGCAATTCCTCCAACACACAGGGCCAGACACACACACATCATCAGCTCCCACGTGCACCTGCCACGCACACACGCTCATTCTCACACACACGCAAATCCAAGCCTAGGACTGGAAAGGACAGTGGAACAACTGAAAGGTGTGCCCAAACGTCCTCAGGGAGCTCCAAGTGCCCACCAGTGGAGGACTGAAAAGAAACGAACAGCAGGGAGACCCCTGTGCGTGGACACCACCTCCAGCAGCCTCCTTACTGAGGAGCACAGGCAGGGCCCACAAGGTTACTGAAGGGCGTTCCTGTTCCAGTGCGCGGAGCTCTCTGGAAAGGACCCTAGGCTGTCTAAATGCCCAAGTGAGTGCTGTCCTGTGAAAATAACCTTTACTATTATGATGAATTTCTTTGAAAGGTAACACTGAAAGAAACCAATCGTTTCTCACAGTACTCTTATTTTACAGTACAGTTTATTTTACAATTTCTTCTTTATGATAAGTTGGTGATAATTTTTACAAAAGCATCTGTCCTTCATCATGAAAGGGTCACATCCACAAGGCATCTTCAGAGATGGTCGAGGCCTTAAAGATAAGCTCTTGCAACTTGACAACCGGTGCCTGGGCACATCTGACTATAAACTCCTGGTCAAGAACACACAACCAGAAAGCACCGCTGTAGTTCTTTCTCCTTTCAATTCCTGCCAACACTGTATTATATTACACCACACCTGATCTATCACCAGATGAGGTAATGAGAACCAAATACACCATGACACTGCTAAAGAGAGAGGAACACAAAAGCCGTCTGTATTATAAATGGGAACGACTTCTATTAAAAATTCAGATAATCCACTTAAATAATTCAAAATGCTTCCTTCATAAACAGATTACATAAAAGATACTGCAAGTGCTACCTTTGACAGTTTGACAATAATCAAGTTGCTATCATCAAGGACAGTAATGTGACCAGCCTAAGAGTCTCATGCACTCTGTATTTTGAAATCTCAAGGTAGAAAGTACAAATACTTATGGTCTTTATTGCTGTGTGTTCCTACAATTTAAAAAAAATATGACTGTTTTAAAAAGAATTATCTTCTAGAGATAGACACGGAAATATTTATGGGTGACATGATATGTCAGGTATGTGCTTCAAAAGTAATCTGGGGGTGGGGAACAGAGAATTTACAAGTGAACAAGGACTTCGGAAACTGAGCGATGGCTTGGGTGCAGGTAGAGGGTTTCACCAGACCTCTCTCTATTCTTAGCTATGTCCAAGACTTTCCATTTTTAAAAATTAAAAATATTGATCAAGGTAGAATTCTTCACTTTTCTCTAAAATACTTCACTAGCAAAGAATATTTCTTCTCTTTGCCGTATTCCGACACCAGACTTGGAAAAGGAAGTCTGAGTCATAATAAAGGCTACCAAAGCTTCAGTTCAGTTCAGTCGCTCAGTCGTGTCCGACTCTTTGCCATACACACAAAAATCAGCCTTTCACTACCCTGTTAATTATCTGCTCCTAAACAAGAGCTGCCCTCCACCATCCCAGGAAGCTCCTCCAAGTCCGGTATTCAGATCACACCCAACTCGGCTTCTTCCCCAGCTGTCCTGGGAGCAGACGGAGGGGGCGGTGCCACTGCAGACCTCCCTCACTCGCCCACTCCCACCAAGTCCTGAGTCATCCTGGACTCACCCCCAAACTCAAGATTCCACCAGGAGCTCCCTGAGCAAAGAATGTCAACTCAGTTCTACTCAGAATAATATTTAGAAGTGAAATGAAGTCGCTCAGTGGTGTCCAGCTCTTTGCGACCCCATGGACTGTAGCCCACCAGGCTCCTCTGTCCATGGGATTTTCCAGGCAATAGTCCTGGAGTGGATTGCCATTTCCTTCTCCAGGGGATCTTCCCAACCCAGGGATAGAACCCGGGTCTCCCACATTGTAGACAGACGCTTTAGCATCTGAGCCACCAGGGAAGTCCAATATTTAGAAAAAACTCAGCCCCAAATAGCAACCTAAAGTTTTTCCCACTGTGATCAATAAGAATGTCACAACAAAAGGTGATTCCCAAATGAAAATGATTTTATGATAGTCAATAAAATGAAATTTTGTGGGATTAAAGTTTAGGGCCACAAAACCTAAGAACTTGGGAGCCATCTAAATGTCATGAGCGTAAGACCTAGTCCCTGTTTCAACACTGACAATCTGTGAGGCCTTGGAAAGTCACTTAGCTTTTATGGGCCTCCAGTTTCTCACCTGTGGGATGAACCTCTTCCACGTATGACTGCCTCAGAGAAAGGCTGATGACCCAGGGAAAACACAAATGAGCTTCATATAAGCTATAAAGCACCGCATCAAAGTCAGAGTACGGTAAAGAAGAACAAATGTACCAATTCCCTAACATGCTTGATGGGTATGATGAGGAAGCATATGTGTGGAGAGAAGATACATCGTTCCAGTGAAAAACAACTGGGGATGCCCAAGGTGCTCTCCAGCTGGGGGGCAACAAAGAAAAGCTTCAAAACACCTGAACCATTGACCACAACCCATGTGAACCATGCAAGCAAGACACTGTCCAGCGATCACAATCCAGGCTAATCTTTCTCATTAGACTTACAGAGGGTCTAATGGGCACGTCTCTATCTCTGCCCATTAGCCTAAGAGATGGGAGACCTGTCCTGGGCAATGTCTTCAAACCAGAGCTACACACAAGCGTCACACTGACCAAGAGGTCAACATTCAGGATACCCATATGGACACGTCCGGACTGAAAACTCAACAAGGAGCCCTGACGCAGGATGACCCAGTTCTTTACATGACTGCTCAGTGGACACCATGAATACTCAAGGGGCACAGAGATCCTGTATAAAAGTTCTTAATGTTCTGGCGGAACCCTACATACCAGGGTGTCAATTTTACCTCTTGGCTTAAACATGCATATGTACCTCAATGTATCTGAACGCCCACTTCACAAATATTCACATGTATGAAAAGTCAATTAAATACAAACACTAGCAGACCAGCCTTTTGGAATGTCTCATCACTGAACAATGTATTTAATAGAACACCTGTCACCTGTGTGATGTCTATCTGGGATAACAGCAGGACACACACAGCCACGCTGTTGTCTCCACCTGAACTTTCATAAGCTCACCTTCTCCCAGAGCAGCACAGCCCTGGCAGCGGCTCGGGACCCCCTGCCCTGTGCATTCCCTCACCTGCCCAGCACCTCACCTGTCCTACAAGAGTGGAGGTGGATCTGATGGAGTTCTGTGGAGTCTGTATTCACCGCAGTGCTCTAGGGTTCATCCCTCTCCCTTGGCACAGAAGGTAAGGAAGTGAACATTTTTAGCCTTCACTGTCTCCCAAATAACGAACCTACCTAGAATACAAGCCAACCATAGATGGTGAAGTAACTGCGTTCAAAATAGATTATTAATATGATCTTAAGCATCCAAGTGCAGCCTGGCCTTTGCAGACAGGAGTGAATTACTTCAGCCAAACCGAACTTGGGCTCTCAGTTGGGAGACCTGCTGGCACCTGTCCATCCGGGGGGCACTTCTATGCAGCAGACAGGGGGCATGTCCCCAGGCCAGGAGCTACCCTCAATTTAGGAAAGATTCAGCTGTGTGGCTTGGGATGGCAGGGAAAGAAACTGACTCCCGAGAATAAAACCTCTTTAAAGGGGGAAGACGTGCTTCAGCGAATTCAGCTAGAGGTGAGGGGAGAAGCGGTGAATCAGAAGAGAAGCGGGACCCCTGGCCTCCACTGCACTCCACGTACCAACGCGCGGGCTCGGCCCTCACGCGGCGAGTTACCTGCTCCGCCCCGTAGACGGTGGCGAACTGGACGAAGTCCTCGATGCGCACGAAGCCGTCCCCATCCCCGTCCAGGGCATCGAATACGGCTCGGAGGCGGGGGCTGTCCTCCGGACATCCCGCAGGCTCGCTCGTTAGGGGGTGAGTCTGGCTAAAGTCAGAGGGCCCGTCCGGGTCCCCGGGACCCAGCTCCAGGGCCGAATCGCCCACCTCGGGCGCGGCGAAGGAGGGGAAGAAGTCGACCTCGCCTCTCAGGTGATGGCTGCGGCTGAAGTCCTGCGCGCGGATGGATGCGCTGTGCCCGGGGCCATCACCCTCCGGCTCCATCGTCCAGGAAAAGAACGGGCCGAGCTCCGGCAGGGCCAGGTCAGGGTCGGAGTCGGGGTCGGGGTCCCGGCCCGCGCGCTGCGGCCGCCGCTCCCATCCCGGAGATCGCCCGGCATCCACGCCGGCCGCGGGGTCCTGCGGGCCGAGCCCCGGGCTCCGGGCGGGGGCGGACGGCGCGCCGGGCCCGCCAGGCTCCGGGTCGGGGCCCGGGCCGCCCGCGGGGGAGGCCGGCCGGCCCGGCTCCATCTTCATGGGCGCGCCCCCGGCCGCGGCGCGAGCCCCCGAGGCCAGTGGTGCTGCGGGCGGCAGACAAAGGCGCTCAGGGCGCGGCGGCGGGCGCGGGCATCCCCGCGGCGGCGCGGGCGGGCGCGCGCGGGGCGCCCGGGCTGCTCCGGCTGGCTCTCGGGCCCTGCTCCGCCCTCGCCCATCTTCGCGCCGCGCCTCAGCTGTCCTCGGCCCGGCGGCGCGGCGGGCGCGGGCCCATGGCGGCGGCGGGCGGCCGAGGGAGGTCGAGGGGCAAGGCGGGACGGGACTCTGAGGCGCGGGACGCTGTGGAGGGGACCCTGAGGAGAAGAGCCCCGAGGACGCGAAAGAGGAGGATGACGACGAGGAGGCGACTGAGGTACCGGAGCGCACGCCGCCGCCCTCGCCTCGCCCTTCGCCAGCCTGACGTCAGCACGTCGCGCCGCCGGCTGGCCACGCCCCTCACCGGCCAGGTATAAAGGCAGGCTCCGGCGCCGCAAGGCGGCCAGTGTCGCTTACCCTCGGGTGGGGACCCGGAGGCGGGCGTGCTTGGAGGCTGCGGACCCGGGCGTGACGTCACCGACCCACGCGCGGGGCGAATGGACTGAGTGCTGCTGGCGTAAAGCGCCCCCACAACACGCAATGAACGCGATCCTGAAGGGGCGGGGGACGTGCACGTGGCGCCCCCAGCAGACGCCTGCTGCGCGGAGACACCCGCCTGAGTATGGAAGGGCCTTGGAAATGCGGTCCATCCCTAGTGACCGAAGGAACGCGTGGCCAAACACTGAGACCGTTTTTAAAATCTGTGACAAGTGTTCCCCACCGCCCCCCCCGACAGGCTATCCAGTGTTCGTCGCCAGTGTACTGCCAGGCCTCCCAAGCGCTGCGGCAGTCTTTGACAACTGACATCTGTTTCTCTAGATGTCACTGTCGTCAGTGGGGACACGGGCGCCAGAGAGCAACACAGGCACCTTGCAGCAGGCATAAAAGTGGAGACATGCAGATGGGAGCCCGTAAGCTGCCAGGCTCCAGGCAAGGTGCATGTAGCATTACAGGCTCCATTTAGAGCCCGTAATAAGATGTGGGGGGAACGCACTGCCCCGCGTACTGTGAGGAGCGGTGTGTTGGTTAACTGAGTAATCTGCCATGACAAAATCCCAGGGCATGTGGCCCCAGTGTTTGTGAGGCTGGCATTGGGAAAAGAAGGGTGAAGGAATACCCCCAACCCAAAAACTATATTCTCAGTTTCTTATAAGAGCTCTATGCTTTCATGAGGAAGATACTGCACTCAAAGGGAAAAAAAAAATCACCTCCAGGAACTTCCCTGACGCTCCAGTGGTAAAAAATCCACCGGCCAATGCAGGGGACACGAGTTCAATCCCTAGTTCAAGAACTAAGATTATTCATGCCACGGAGCAGCTAAGCCCGTGTGCCGCTACTACAGAGCCCAGTGCTCTGGAGCCCACGAACCGCAATTACTGAGTCCTGGAGCCATAGCTACTGAAGCCCACTGTCCCTAGCTGCTGCTGCTGCTGCTAAGTCACTTCAGTCGTGTCCAACTCTGTGCAATCCCATGGACTACAGCCTGCCAGGCTCCTCCGTCCATGGGATTTTCCAGGCAAGAGTACTGGAGTGGGGTGCCATTGCCTTCTCCGACCCTCCCTAGAGCCCATGCTCTGAAACAAAAGACGCCATCACAATGAGAACCCCAGGCACCGCAACTAGAGAGTAGCCCCCGCTCACCGCAGCTGGAGACAGCCTACAATGCAACAACGCAGAGTCCATGCATTGCAATAGAACTCAGCACAGCCAGGAAAAAAACCATCTCCAGTTTTGGTGAGAATCTGAAATTGGACTGATGCCTTTGGCCAGACACAGCTTTTAAAGGTAGTTATAGTGATGTGTCAACTTTTCTAAATAAGGATGTTAGCAGGGGGAGGTGAAACCAAATGAGGCAAGGGCTGCACCTCCAAGGAAACAGCTCTCTTGCTGCTATGCCAGTTCCTGAAAAATCTGCATGCCTTGGCTGGCCAATGTACCCAAACAGAAGTCCAGCATGGAGAACACGCACCTTCCTGCTTGGACCACTTCAAGAGACTCTGTCCCTGAAACATTAAAGGTGACAAGTGCCTGGTCAGTCATTTGGACCTCCAGCATCCACGAAGACATTTTCCATCTGTAACATTCAAGATGAAATGAACCAGCTCGAGGGAAGCAGGCTCTGCTGCCGTTTTGACCTGCTCCTCCACGCCCACCCCATGCACATTTTAATTTAGCCATGTAACAGGTACACAGAAGAGGAAGGGAGAGGGTGGGGTGGGTGCAGCTCACATCTGTTGGCATTTAGGCCTGAGTGACTGTCTGCGAAAACCTCCCTCTATGAGTCCTTCTTTTTGAAAGGTACCTGGGATAAACACGTATCTTTTGGAACTCTCAAGCAAATGGGTCTCCTTGATCCCTTGTCCCTGGTGACCTTTGACCTATGGAGAAAGATGGGAAAAAGAAGACCAGCAGGGTGACTCAGCAGATTCCTAGCACAGAACTGTTGACAGGGGAGCAAAGGGAAAGTAGGTCAGGAAGCCTCAGTGGAAGAATGCACAGGTCTCCCCTGGGGAAGGGCCTCTCCACTGCCCGGGTGAGAGCTGGCCATTGACAGCAAGGGGGTAGGGGGATGACAGACAAGGCTAAATCTGATCACAAGTATCTCTTATTTAATGCACATCTCAAAAAAAAAAAAAAACAACAACAACAAGAAACACAAAAATTATAGTGGACATTACATATGTTTCCCCCATTTTTGCTAGTCTGATGAACTTAAAATGGCATCTCATCTTGTCTTATTTTAATTTAGCTGAATGCTAGTATGGTGGAGCATTTCTTGCTATGTTTAGTGACCAACTGGTGCTGCTGCTGCTGCTAAGTCGCTTTAGTTGTGTCCTACTCTGTGCGACCCCATAGATGGCAGCCCACCAGGCCCCGCTGTCCCTGGGATTCTCCAGGCAAGAACACCAGAGTGGGTTGCCATTTCCTCCTCCAATGCATGAAAGTGAAAAGTGAAAGTGAAGTCGCTCAGTCGTGTCCTACTCTGTGCAACCCCATAGATGGCAGCCCAGCAGGCTCCGCCCCCTGGGATATTCCAGGCAAGAGTACTGGAGTAGGGTGCCATTGCCTTCTCCGACTGACCAACTAGGGTCTGTGAACTGCCCACTTGCAGCGCTTGCCTGTTTTTCTTTTGGGTTCTCTGACTTTTTCTTTAGGGAAATCTCTCATCAGTTTGATATTGCAAATATCTTCTCCCTGATTGTGACCCCTTTGTGATCTCTGTTGGAGAAGATTAGACATACATCTTTAATTTTTAGTAGTCAAACCCATTATTTTTATCCTTGGTGACTCTGCTAGTAAAAAAGAAAAGATCGACTTTTCTATAGCTGGTGCCAGTTGTCTGTACAGAAACCTTACAACTAGATCCCGAAGTGACATCGATACAAAAAATAATTAGAGAAATCAAACACATAAAAGCGGAAAGTGAGGGAATCACCTGGCAGTCCAGTGGTCAGGACTTACCTCTCCCAAGGGTGCAGGTTCAAACCCTGGTCTGGGAACTAAGATCCTGCTAGCCATAAGGTGTGGCCAGAAAAAAAAAAAATAATAAAAACTTTAAAAGCTTTAGAAGACTTTGAAAAATATCTTTATTATCTTGGAGCAGGAAATTTTCTTACATAAGAGTAAAAACTGCAAACAAAGAGAATGATTTGAACTTAAATACATTAAACTTTCCATAAGTAAAGGAACACAAATCAGATTGAGCAGGGCTGGGGGAAAGGGAAATTAGTTGGAGTGAAGGAACTGTTTCATACCTTGATTGTGATACCTTGGTTCTATAACTGAAAGTGTTTGTCAAAATTCACAGAACTGTACACTACAAAGAATGAATTTTACTGTATGTAAATTACACCTTAGTAAAGTTAATTTTAAAAACTTCGCTTTCTGTTTGACACAAGACACATCATAGATTGGTGTCTTAGTCTGCTCATGGTGCTATGACCAAATGCCATATACTGAGTGTTAAAAAACACATTTAGTTTTCACAATTCTGCAGTCAGGGAAGTCTGAGATCATGATGCCAGTGTTAACCTGAAACAATTAAAAAGCTGGCTATTTAACAGCAAAATGGGTTTATTCCGAAGCAGCAAAGATCTATAATTGGAGACATGCAAATATGGCCAGCAAAGGAGAGGAACTGTTTTTATAGAGGAGAAAGAGGGGGTTGGAAGAGGCTGTTATAAACAAAGTGTCCATTGGAGGAAACTGGGAGTTCAGAGTGCAGGGACTTTTCACTGGCTGAGTTGTGACAAGCTCTCATTGGCTGGACTGTTGCTGAAGGAAGAGAAATTGTTGCTTCCTGCTGCTGGGTAGTGTAACAATGGCAGATATTGGGATCTATGTTGTTGAGTGGTATGTGCCTGAAAGCGCCCCCTTCTGGCAGCCTGGCTCTATTTTCATGGAGCTCCCAAGTTCAGGAGGAGGGATCCCAAGGTCAAGGGGAAGCATCTGAGCTGGCCAGGGGTGACCCCAGTGCCCCAGGGAGGCCTGGGGGTAGCCCTGGCGATGCCAGCAGGAGAGGGCAGAGGTCTATTCCAGAGGAAGAAGGGACCTGCTGCAGACCCGTGATGGGGTCACAGCAAGGAGGACCAGGGCCACCAAACAGCCTGCCCCCCGGGCACCCCCGGAAAGGGTTCTAAATTCGGCTGTGGCCCACGCCCCTGCTGTCTGTCCCACCTTCTCCCACAGAAGAGGCTGGCCTCGCCGTCCCGGCCTGAACCACCATCCTGGCTGGGTAATCTAGGGTGAGGGGCACAGAGAGGCAAGGGGCTTTCCAGGCTGGAGGAGAGGCTTTGCAGGCGCCCAGTGTGTTTGTCCTCTTAACTGTGGTTCAAGGACGTGGACGGTCAGAGCTCTCCAAACTCTGCTTGTCACTTGGGCGCGACTGTCAAATGCTGATTATACCTGTCAAGCTGCAAACAAGAACTGCTGGCCAGATATTTTCAATCTGTGATGTTGAAAACGACATAAGCATTTTGCATGGGGTAAGCACACCAAGAGCAGGGTCGATTTAGATCTAGATCACACCCACCCTCCACAGCTCCTGCAGCCAGGGGCGCAGTCCACACTCGTGTTTACCGATATTTATTCAGGGGGCATGGGTTTTTTCTCACATTCAAATTTAGTAAAGTACATTTCTTAGAGTAAAAATAGACCATGAGTTTGTAAGTCACAATTTAACTCCTCCTGAGGCAGCCGAGGTTTGGATGATTTCCTTATCTTAACGTCTCACTCTGCAGTTCCTGTGACGACAGGCATCTCCAGTCCTTGTGGTGCCCACGTCGACACCCTCCGAGCCTCCCCTGCACCCAGGATCCCAACCCGTGTCCCGGGAGGGGTGCCGAGGACCAGACTCAGAGGTTTGTACGCAGATCCAGGATCTCCTGTTTTAGCCTCAGGTCATGGTTTCCAGAGGTGAAGATCTGGAAACTTACCAGAGACGTGGCCTCGCTGAGTGATGCAGGGAGAGACGCTGCGTCTCTCCTTTACCACTCTCCTCCCATGGGGTAAAAATTGTCCAAATTACACATGATGGTGGAAGAGTTAAAAGCAGATTTCTGACATTCCTTATTCCTTCTTCGGCAGACTTCTGTCAGTGCTATCTTCGGCAAGATGCTCTGATGTACACATGCGATGAGGTGCCCCGCCCCCAGATACTCCAAAATTTGGAGATAAAGTTATCCTCTGGGACTTCAATTAATGAACTCCATGCCCTGTCCATAGGGTCGCAGAGTCAGACACGACCTGAAGCAACTTAGCACATACTGATAATGCGTCACCTAGGAAATGAAGCAAGTCAATCAGTAAATAAGTGACTAAAGAGTTTGAAAACCCTCTGTTTGCTGACAGAGTAAAGTATGTCTGATCCCAGAGACCTGAACCAGAATGCAGCGGTACATATGAAATCCAGGGAAGAAGCTGGTTCCCCAAGACACCTAGGACAGAAGAGTCGAGTCGGATGGAAAAGTGAGCAGGGAGCCTCTGCCATCTCTGGCTGGGTCTCGGATTTTGCCAGCAAGGGGACCCAAGGCTCATGTAGTCACACACACACACACTCAGCACACTGGTCTGCACATTGGTCTCTAGTGATTGTGTCTGGTGTGAGTCAGGACCCACATGGGATGCCTGCTCACATGCATTTTCTAGAAGTGCTGGGAGCTGCCAGGTTCATATGGTGCAATCAACCCTTGTGTGTGTGTGTTAGTTGCTCAATCATGTCTGACTCTTTTCAACCCCATGGACTGTAGCCCGCCAGGCTTCTCTGTCCATGGAATTCTCCAGGCAAGAATACTGCAGTGGAAAAAAAAAATATTGCAGTGGGTAGTCATTCCCTTCTCCAGGGGATCTTCCCGACCCAGGGATCGAACCCGGGTCTCCTATATTACAGGCAGATTCTTTACCAGCTGAGCCCCAAGGGAAGCCTGAAATCAACCCTTGGCCTCCTTTACTGAGCAAGAGCCAGACCCTGACCTAAACTGGGACCCGTGTCTGACCAAAGGAACGCTGGCTGTCTCTGCAGGGGGCTGGGTCACAGCTTGCACACAGGGAGCCTGACAAAGACCAGACGAGGGGAGGGAGGGTTCACAGGGCAGATGGAGGTGGGAGAAGGAAGACCCCAATCTCCAGCTTCATCCCCAAGCTCCAGAAGCATCCCCCACCCCGGGAGTCTGAGAAGGTCCCAGGATCTCCCCCTCCTTCCCCTCTAGCATCCAGCAGAGACTGGCCCAAGTGCCCAGAGGGAAATGCTGGAGGGGGCCCACACTCTCTCCGCAGCCCGAGAAGCCCCCACCCCAGAGGGCCCCTCGGCCCTGCCCAAGAGGACACGGCTGCCCAGTTGCAGCATGACTGGGCCTCAGGGCTGAGCCTGGGGCAAGCAGGACGCCTGCCTGGACACGCAGTCCCAGGCGAGGGCTTGACCACTGCAAGGTGAGCTGGGTCTGCCCACACAAGAACCCTGCCCAGAGCTCAGCGTCTCTCCCTGCATCACTCAGCGAGGCCACGTCTCTAGCTGAGAGGAAATTCAGGAGGGCCAGTTGTGCTCACGCTGGCCCCCAGCCAGGGCGCCGGGCAAAGGGCTCAGTGTGCACGGTGGGCGGACTGCATCCGGTAAGGTCAGCCTCAGCCTCTCAAGTCTCCTGCTGCATCAGGTGGCCTGGCCCCGGCCGGTCCCACAGGGCCCTCTGGGCCACCAGAGACCAGTGGGGAGGACGCCACCCAGGGACCCAGAGCCAGCACTGCACAGCCTCCAGTCCTTTCGAGCTGACCCAAGACAAAACACTGGCAAGCCAGTGCGGTACCAGGTTACCACGGCAACAGGAGGAGTGGGCTGGGAAACTCCCCAAGACTATGCTTATTTAAGGCAACTTTGAGGTTCACTGAGCGATGCCTTGGGAACACCCAGCATGACTCCACACAAGGGTGAACAAATTGGGGTCATTCATATATTCACTCAACAGAGTGTGCAGCGGGAGCAGGGGCTGGAAGGCTGAACCCTGGTGGTGGGCAGCCTCTGCTGTGGCTTAATGTTTTTATGTACGATACAGGCTCACCCCACGGCAGGGGGACTTGGAGTGGGCGGGGCCTATAAACCAGCCTCCGCAGCTGAGATTCATGCATGAAAAATGAGACTTCGTTTCAGTGAACCTTTCTAAGAGAATTTTAGAGATTGTTAAAGAAGAAGGGGACAGTCTAGTTCTCTGCCAATTGCCACCAAGTTCAAGTGCCACTCCTGTGTTAGCCAGTCACCATGTGCACCTGGCCTTCCTTGCCAGCCTGTCCAGAGCCCAGCCAGCAAGCGACAGGTGCCAGGCATGCCTATGACCGAGTGCCCCACAGCCATCCTGGACCTGTGGGACGACAGCAGGGGCTGGCAGACTAACCGAACAGCGAGGTCGATTTCTTTATCTTTTCAAGTGGTGGGGCTGCGCTGGGTCTTCATTGCTGCATATGGGCTTTCTCTAGTTGCGACGTGCAGGCTTCTCTGTGTGGTGGCTTCTCTTGTTGCAGAGCACAGGCCCTCGGGCGAGCCAGCTTCAGTAGTTGGAGCACATGGGGCTTGTGCCCACCAGTGTGAGGGATCTTCCCGGGCCAGGGATTGAACCTGTGTTCCTACACTGGCAGGCACATTCTTAACCACTGGACCCCAGGACAGTCTGCGAGGCCAATTTCTTGCAGGTGAGCTGACCACCACATGCAGATGATGAAGACTGGGGGACAGACCTCACGGTGTGTGCAACTGCGTTGAATAACTCTGGGTCCGCTGGACGGGGCCGATGGACGCCCAGGTGGCTCGTCACCTGGTATTTCTGGAAGGGAGTCGCATTGATTCAGTACCTGGAGGATCTGCCCTCAGCAGTGGCAGCACAGGAAGGGCAAGTCCCTCACCCTCTTCCCTGGACCATCGAGCCCCTGATGCTTGGTCCTTCGGGCTCAGACTGAATCACACCATCTGCTTTCCTGGGGCTCCAGCTCGCAGTCGGCAGATCATGGGACTTCTCAGCCCCCACAGTCACATGAGCCAGTCCCTATAAATCTCCTCCTGTGGATCTATATATATCCCGCTGGCTGCCTTTCTCTGGAGAACCCTGACTAGCAGAAATGAGAGGCTCACTCTCACTCTCAGAACCAGCCTGCCACTCTCTTTTATCCTCCAGGAGCTGAGCCGCCGCGCCCCAGGCCCTCGGATGTGGCTGGCGGGACAGCCTCCCCGGGCCTTCTCCATCTCCTCGGGGACAGCAGACCCCAGCTCTCAGGCACGAGGGGTCTGTGGCTCCTCTCCCCGGCACCTGCCTTCCCGCCATGGCAAGTGCCCACTTGCCTTGCTGGTGGACCTCCTGGCCTTGGTTTAAGCGGCAAGCAAGACCCCTCTGCCCACTGGGTTCCCTGCCCCTGCACCGCGAGGGTGGGAAGGAACTCAGGTGGGTGCGGGTGCCTGCGGCAGAGGGCTCAAGCCCAGAGCGAGTGGCAGCCCCAGGCCCAGCCTTGGAGGACACCCTTCCCACCCTTGCTCCTAGGCTCCCTTCATCTGCGGGTGGTGGGCAGGGGCGCGCATTTCAGGCATTAGGCAAAGTGTTTTCTAAACTCTTCACAGGAGAAAGACAAAAAGGAGACACGCTGCTACCTCTCAATGCCCAGATCACCAGTCCAGGTGTCCTCCTTCTCCTTCCAAAAATACTGTGACGTCCACTGAATATATAATTTTATAATAAGATGTTTATTTTTTAAGGAAATGCATTTTCTGGCAAAACTCTAGAAACTGTGCTTATGCAAATGGATGATATGGGAGGGGGTGTCGAGGAGGGCAGTGAGCCACCTGTCCGGCCAGAGGGCAGACCAACAGCTAAGTACACTGAAGCTTTTAACAGCACACAAAACAAGCCCAGGATCCAAGTGGCCCCCTTAAGGGCTTGGCCTGAATGTGTGTCACTGGGGAACAACTGAGGGTCCAGAGATCCCCCTCCCCCTGGGCCTGAGGGAGGGTGACAATGGGGCCAGGCCTCCTGGAGGGTCCAGAGAGTGAGCCCCCAACGACCAAGGACTAAGTCCTCTCCAGGGCAGGTGGGAGCACCCCGACCTGTGCCAGCAGAGGTCCTGTCTGCAGCCCACACACCCGGGGGAGAGCACGCAGGACACAGGCCTGGGGGCAGCTCTCAGACACACTCCTCCAGCCTTCCCGGTCTGGATTTCGGTCAAGCAAAGGTCTCAGAGTGGGAGAGCAGGAGAAGACAGCCTGAAACACCTTCTTTTCTCCATCCAGGCCACGGGAGCCACATGGAGGCACCCCCTAGACACAGGCAGGAGAGAAAGCCCAGCCTGGGTGGGGGCTGGGCAGGCAGGGAAGCGCTGACCCTGGGTTGGGCCGGGGCACACTCCGGGGGCCTGGCCAGGTGCTGGAGCACAGGCCGCCCGAGTGCGTATGGGCAGGTCCCTGCCTGGTCACTGCCCCCCACTCCCTGCGCACAGACAGGGCCGGGGAGAGGGCGCGTGGGCGCAGCACCGCTCCTAGAGGAAGGGCCGGTCTCTCTTCAGGTGCTTGGCTGGGACTGCTGGGTCTGCCGCTCAGGCTGGGCAGGTGGGCGGGTGGCAGGTCTGCGGTCTGAGAATGGGCTGTGGACCAGTCCCCTGCAGCGCGCTGTCCACTGCCTGTCAGAAGTGGCAGCAGACACCAGGTCACTGGGGTACCAAGGGACGCCAGGCCGGCCCCCTACAAGCCCTGAGGGAGTGAGTGGCAGGCTGGGCGATAGCAGGCCACCAGACCTGTGTGTCTCCTGAAGCGGACACGGTGGCCCCCTGCCTCCTCCCTGTCCTCCCCCAGCGCTCCCCCAGTTGCTGGGGGGCCTGCCCAGCACGCACGCCCTCCTGCCACTTGGGGCCTTGCTGCCGCCTCCCCCACTCCCACCCCCGACCCCCGCTCTGTGTGTCTAGAGGACTGAACACATCTTATTGTTCAGATGCTAAGTCACATCCTACTCTGCGACCCCATGGGCTGCAGCACTCCAGGCTCCTCTGTCCTTCGCTGTCTCCTGGAGTTTGCTCAGACTCCTGTCTGTTGACTGTGTCTGCCAGCCACCACACCAGAGAGCCTACTAGCATCACTTCTCCCACAAGCAGGCTCACCCCTGAGACCAGGGGTCCGTCTGGAAGCCGGCGCCAACCATAGCTTTGTGGGGAGACCAAACACTGTGAGCCCTGGGTGTTTCACCACAACTACCTCCGACGGGACAGGAGCCAGTCCAAGTCCTGTCTCTACCCTGTGACGGGGACCCAGGAGGCGGGGGCTGGGCCCTCCCAGCACCCCCACCATGCCCTGTGTGCCCACAAGACCACCCAGGCCTCGCCCCACAAACGGAGCCAGGGAGCCCGGGGTGCCTGAGAGCACATCTAGAGATACGCATAAGAGACTGAGGGGCAAGGCATCAGGCCCAGCGCAGTGACTCCTGGCCACAGGGTGGGTGTCTGGGAAGGGGGCCGAGGACACGGGTGACCGCGACGGTGGGAGCGGGGCGTCACCTAAAGCTTAGAGGAGGGTGAGAAATCTGCCAGCGACTGGACGTCATTAGGGAATGTTAGCCAGGCGCCCCCGTCAACCACCAGCAGGGCCCCCGTCACGAAGGACGCCAGCGGGCTGGCCAGGAAGAGGGCGCTGTGGGCGATTTCTGTCTTGTTCCCCAGCCTCTGCAGGGGGCTGGCCAGGACCTTCGCCCTCAGGCCGGCCTGCGGGGCACCTGGGAGGGAGAAAGAGGTTCAGGCAAGTCCCAGGACCTGGGGGCCACCACCTTCCTCTGCCAGCCTCCCCTGAGCCGCATCCGGTAATGGTGGGGACTCCGGCAGCGTTGTCCTGGGCCGGGCCCAGTAACCCCACTGTGGAGCCAGCACAAGGCCTGTCCCTGCTTGCGGCCAAGGCTCTGGAGGCTTCAACGGGGCTCCTTGTGTGCGGCTCACGAGGCCAGCAGCCCCTGGGCTCTAGCTCTAGGGGCAGCTGCCTAAGTCCGGCCCCTAGCCCCGTGCAGGGCTGCACGAACTGTTCCCAGGCTGGGGATGGACTCTGCCCACCCGGGGAGCCACGAGCGCTTGTCTCTGATCCCGGGCCTGTCCCAGCCAGGCAGGAGGAGCGCCCCTAGAGGTACTGTAGGGCCTGTGCCTGGGGCAGCACCCGCTGGGGGAGCCTTACCCAGACGCCGCAACCCCTCTGTCCCACTGATGGGGCCAGGGGCAAGGCTGTTGACGCGGATGTTCTGGGGGCCCCACTCCACAGCCAGGTGCCGCGTCATCGCATCTGCAGGGGAGGCGGGCTGTGTGAGGGAGAAGCAGGGCTGCCCGGCCTTCGGGGTGTCCCGGGCGCGGTGGGGGCGCAGCTTCACTGGGACACTGCTGGCCTCCAGGGACAGGGAGGAACCCAGGCGGGCAGACCGGGGGGGTGCCCATACCCACGGCCGCCTTGGCAGAGCCTGCGTGCACTTGGAGCACCTGCCCCCGGGTGCCCAGGGTTGCAGTGATGTTCACGATCACCCCTCCATGGTCCTGCAACACATGAGGGGGGCAGTGAGCATGCGGCCAGGACCGGGAGGCCCCGGCCTCGGGACACTCACCCGGAAGAACTTCTCGTACAGCACGCGAGACACATTGAAGGTGCCCAAGGTGTCGATGTCCATCACAGTCTTGAAGGCGTTGGAGGACAAGGCGCTGGCCGGGCACAGGAAGTTCCCGGCTGCACCTGCGGGCGGAAGGAAACGGCGGTCAAAGCAACTGCATCCTCAGGGTGGTCCAGGCCGGCCAGGGAGGGAACCTCAGCTTTTGGACAAACTCTTGAATGAGGGGCAGAGCAGGTGTCATGGGTTGGATCTCATGCTTCAAAAAGATACACTCTTCAGTGTATCCCAACACCTGATGCCTGTCATGGCTTGAGTGTCCAGTCGTGTCCAACTCTTTGTAATCCCACCAGGCTTCTCTGTCCATGCGATTCCCCAGGCAAGAACACTGGAGCAGGTTGCCATTTCCTTCTCCAGGAGATCTTCCCAACCCAGAGATTGAACCCACATCTCCTGTGTCTCCTGCATTGGTAAGCAGGTTCTTTAGCCACTGCACCAACTGGGAAGCCCAGTGCAGGTAAACTTAACTTTATGTGGAAACATGGTCTTTGCAGATGTCATCAAGATGAGATGATACTGAACAGGGTGGCTTAAACCCAAGGACTGCTGTCCTTAAAAGGGACACAGCCATGCACAAAGGGACAGAGCAGAGGCTGGAGGAATGCAGCCAGGAGCCAAGGGATGCCAGGCAGCAGCCCCAGGAGCCACAAGCCGGGCCCTGGACAGACTCTCCGGAGCCTCCTGTGGGAGCGCGGCCCGCTACACCTTGCTCTCACATCTCTGGCCTCGAGACTGTGAGAGAATGCGTTCTTGCTATTTGAAGCTGCCCAGCTGATGACTTTGTCAGTGGCAGGAAAATAATACACTAAATTTTTTTTAATTAATTTTTACTAGAGTATTTTGTCACACTGGAAGTTTTTAAAGGAAATTTCAGCAAAAATGAGCCTGAATGTAAAGTAGAGACTATAGTTAACAATTGTAACAAATGCAAGGTATTCATAGTAGACACTATGTCTGTGTGTGTGGCAGGAGTGTGGTATGAGTAGTTATTTATACTATCTGCTCAATTCATCTGTGAATCTAAAACTGTACTAAAACAGGAGCTTTCCTGGTGGTCCAGTGATTAAGGATCCACCTTGCAACTCTTGAGAAACCTGTATGCAGGTCAGGAGCAACAGTTAGAACTGGACATGGAACAACAGAATGGTTCCAAATAGGAAAAGGAGGACGTCAAGGCTGTATATTGTCACCCTGCTTATTTAACTTCTATGCAGAGTACATCATGAGAAACGCTGGGCTGGAAGAAGCACAAGCTGGAATCAAGATTGCCGGGAGAAATATCAACAACCTCAGATATGCAGATGACACCACCCTTACGGCAGAAAGTGAAGAGGAACTCAAAAGCCTCTTGATGAAAGTGAAAGAGGAGAGTGAAAAAGTTGGCTTAAAGCTCAACATTCAGAAAACGAAGATCATGGCATCCGGTCCCATCACTTCATGGGAAATAGATGGGGAAACAGTGGGAACAGTGTCAGACTTTATTTTTCTGGGCTCCAAAATCACTGCAGATGGTGACTGCAGCCATGAAATGAAAAGACGCTTACTCCTTGGAAGAAAAGTTATGACGAACCTAGATACCATATTGAAAAGCAGAGACATTACTTTGCCAACAAAGATCCATCTAGTCAAGGCTATGGTTTTTCCAGTAGTCATGTATGGATGTAAGAGTTGGACTGTGAAGAAAGCTGAGCGCCAAAGAATTGATGCTTTTGAACTGTGGTGCTGGAGAAGACTCTTGAGAGTCCCTTGGACTGCAAGGAGATTCAACCAGTCCATTCTAAAGGAGATCAGCCCTGGGTGTTCTTTGGAAGGAATGATGCTAAAGCTGAAACTCCAGTACTTTGGCTACCTCCTGCAAAAAGCTGACTCATTGGAAAAGACTCTGATGCTGGGAGGGATTGGGGGCAGGAGGAGAAGGGGACGACAGAGGATGAGATGGCTGGATGGCATCACTGACTCAATGGACGTGAGTCTGGGTGAACTCCGGGAGTTGGTGATGGACAGGGCGGCCTGGTGTGCTGTGGCTCATGGGGTCGCAAAGAGTCAGACACGACTGAGCGACTGAACTGAACTGAACTGAACTTGCAACACAGGGGGCGCAGGTTCAACCCCTAGTCCCACATGCCTCGGGGCAACTAAGCCTTCAAGCTGCGACTACTGAGCTTGCGCGCCACCATCCAGACCTGACACAGTCAAATAAATAAATAAGTATTGAAAAATAAAACTATACTAAAACAATAATGTGTCTTCCCTTTTCCTTAACGGAGAGCTTCAGGACATGAGAGTGACCCTTCTCTGTGATTCAGCCTAGTTCTTGGGGCATCCTCCTGAGCCACGGCTGCATGGACCTGGGAGGAGCACAGCTGGACTCAGACAGTGGCCTGGAGCCAGGACAGTTCCAGGGCTTCCAAACAGGAAGGTCTGGTATTGCAGACCCATCAGAAGCCCCCAGTCATGCTCAACAGGGACTCACAGTTGATGAGAATGTCGATCTTCCCGAACTCCTTCAGGGCCTGCTCTACAGCTGCCGCGATGGCCAGGGGAGCTCGGACGTCCAGAGACAGAGGGAGGCACCTCTGGCCGGTGGCAGCGGCCAGCTTTCTGGCAGCCTAGAAGCCAGACAGGAAGAGAGGTGGGCAGCAGCCTGCTGGCCTCGCCTGGAGGCACAGCCCTTCAGGATCCAATGAGGATGATGAGCCAGGTTCTGCCAGGGACCCAGATTCTGTAGCTGAAACCCACCCTGGGGAGGCACAGCTGCCAAGCGGCCCTCTCCAGGGCCACAACCCCTGGTACAGGCTAAGACATCCTGTACCCTCTCCCCTCTCATCACCCTCCAGGCCACTGGTCACAGGTCAACAGCAGCTCCAGCTGATGTCCAGTCCCTGTGCTGAGACCAGCTGTGGCAGGGGAGATATGTTCTCCCCTCAAGAAACTGCTGAGCCCAGAGATCTCTGCTGGGGCCACAGTACTACCCAACAGAAGGGTCGTTTCACAGGACCCGATAATTAGATTCTGTAAAAATACGAGAGTATCCCTGGGGACCACTTCCGTTGAAGCTCCATATTTGGGAGACAGGTTGGTTTTGGTGTGATCACCCTAGGCCAGGACCTTCCAGGCCTAGGCTCCTGGCCCCCAAAGTCACCCATGGACAGCTAGGCACAGGAGAGCCCCCTCACCATCGATACTCTGGGAAGACTTCTGCTGGCGATGACTGTGTGACAGCCGTGCCTGCAAAGCCAGAGAGCAGGAGTGAGGGCAGCAAGGTGCAAGGGACACACCCAGGAGGGCTCCTGCCCAGCAATCTAAGGGGCCCCCTCCCCCAAGGGTGTCTCAGGCTTGAACATTAGCCCGGGGCTGAAGGCACAGCTGGCAGAGGACCCAGGGGCCTACGTGGGGCTGAGTGACTGTGGCAGGACCCCTTTCAAATGTTCTCTGATGGACTTGGAACTAGAGGGGTTCCCATCACTGACCGGCATTTTGCCCAGGATCCCAGACCCCCTCCCAAGGAGGAGGGGGCAGCAAGATGGGGCATGGAGCACACACAGCAATGCTTATTTACCGCATGAAAATCTCAGCAATCCGGAACCCAATTCCAGAGCCACCACCCGTGATGAAAGCCACCTTGTCCCTGAGAGAAAAAACAGAGACTCTTTACAGAGGCCCTGGTTCAGACTTCCTTGATGGTCCACTGGCTGGGACTCCATGCTCCCAATGCAGGGGGCACAGGTGCCACCCCTGGTCAGGAAACGAGACCCCATACGCCACAACTAAGATCCAGTGCAGCTAAATAAATAAATTCTAAATAATTTGTTTAAATAAAAAATAAAAGCGTAAGGGACTGCTGTTGAATGGGGATGGGGGAGGTGCTCTTCCACTGACCCTCTGCACTGGTCACCTGACCAACTGGAACCTCTGAGATGATGATAGTGACTTTTCTGACACTCGTGACTTTAACGAACTAACGCTTGGACTTCATCAACCACCCAAACCCCTACTTAAGATGCTTGCACTCTTAGCTTAAAACCTCCCCAAATTTGCTGTTCGGAGAGACAGCTTTGGGGAAAATCTTCAGTGTTCTCCTTACTTGCTGCTAATAATAATTAATCCTTCCTCCTCCTGACCTTTGCTCTGTGTTTTTTGACACTCGTCCCCACCTCCCCATAGATAAACAGGACATGCTCACGCAGGACAAAGATCGGAACACCAGTACTTGCATCGCTGGGATACCCGGACATCTGGACAGCCTGGCCACCAGGCTTGGGGTCCTCACACATCCCAGGAAAACCTCAGTCCCCCGCCACGCGCACCGCAGGCGCCCCCGCCCCTTGCCCGGCTCCCTGGGGCGCCCCAGACCCGACGCTTACTGGAGCAAGTCCCGATGGAAGAGGTGGCGGTACTCCGGGAGACAATCGTCCTCGCTGACGTCGGCCGGTGGCTGGGCCATGGCGCTCGGAGCGGGCCTGGGTGGCAAAAGCAGCAGAGACCTGCCGGGATCCCAGGACTCTAACCTCGGCCTCAAAGCACAGGAGGCTCTCTGGAACGCGGACTTTCCGCACCTCGTCCACTCTCTTCCCAGGACGCCCCGCCCCTCGACCCCTCGCTCCTCCTTCCCAGGACGCCCCGCCCCTTATATCCTCTCTTCTCTCTGGACGCCCCGCCCCGCGCCCCACGCCCCTCCCAGGATGCCCCGCCCACCCCGGTCCTCGCACCTCCCAGAGCGCCCCGCCCCAACGACAGTCACTACTCCCACGAAGTCCCGTCCACTCAGTCCTCAATCTTCCCAGGAAGCTCCGCCTCCGCGACCCACGCCATTCCCAGGATGCCCCGCCCCTCCCAGAACGTCCCGCCCTCAGAGCCCCGCGGCCTGCTGGGACTGGAAGTCAGTCTGCGCGCCGCCGCGTGCGCAGGCGCAGTGCGGCGGGCCGGTTCCCGTGGCGGAGGCGGGGTGAACGCGAACCAAAACTCAACTTTCTAGACTACTTTTCACGTGATTGGGCGTCAGTGCTGCATTGGGGTCCAGCCGGACACAGGGAACATTTGGTTCACGGGCCGAGGCGGGGCTCCTCGGCTTCCCTCACCGCTTTGGGCCTAGCTGTGCATTTAAAACACTTCTTCGGACTCGCCTAGCATTTAAATATCTTCCCCTCCCGGGTGCTTCTCTACCCTGTTGCAAAGAGGGAAGGAGACTAGAGCCTAGGAAAGTCACGGGAAACTAGGAAGGCCTTTTCCTCGGACGGCCAGCCCCAGGGTCAGCTTCAAACATGACCCTTTCATGGCCAGTTAAAGGTCAGACCCTTCAACCGCGCCCTCACGTGGAGGCACAGGGAGAAACCTGAGCGGGGAACCCAAGGCCAGCATCGCAAAGACGTCATAAAGCAGGGTGAGGACCAGTCGGCCTCAGCAGGTGTAATGATATGCAGTATCCAGTACCTGTGACAAGTGGCCAGGGACACACCTGAGGACCAGGTGTGAGGAGTGATATGCAGTGTCAATGTGGCCACCAGCCTTTCTGCCTTCGGGGCGGCTTCAGCTCCCTGCCTACCCCTTCCTGCTACTGTTCACAACTGCCTAGGGCTCCTCCTTGAGGGACAGCACAAGCTCTGTGGCTCAGCTTGGAGCTCCCAGATTTCAGGCTGGAGGTTTCAGGACCTCTGCCTGTCTCATATATTCAACAAAGTTCTTGATCTCCTGGTATGTGAGATGGTAAGCTTCATTTCTACTCTCAAGCTGCTTACAACTTTGCATAAGGCCTCATTCCCACCTCAGAGATGGCAGGGGCCATAATGAGCACTCCACTCCCACACACAGCACAGTGAATTTTAATGTCCCCACTTTGGGGAAAGGACGGTCACACTACCAGCTTTTGGACCCCAAAGCTTGTCTGGCACTTTGGTTCAGAAAGGACTTGGTCCAGTTGCTGGCTTACTAAAAGGCACATAAAGTTTGTGGCTCAACCATTCTGGGGCTGGAGTGGGGCAGAAGGTGGACAGGGAGGTGGTCTGGGACAGATGGGCAGAGCGTGGGTGTGAGCTCAAGTTCTTGTCGACAGAGGTAGCTGGTCCTGAGTGGATGCCAGGGTGACCGCGGGTGCCTGTGTGCTCAGGCTGCGTAGATGCTGCTGAGGTGGCCTTCATCTGCCCAGTCCACCAGCTCACTGCTCTGGAACCACAGCTGGATCTCTCTCTGGGCCCCCTCCACGGAGTCACTGGCATGGATGACATTCCTGTGCCAGGTGGCAGAGGTAGGGTACAGGCTTCAGCATGCACCTCGGGGGTCCTAGGCACAGTCTGCCAATCCCGACTGTCTAGGGGAGTGGGTGGGTGATGGTGCAGAGGGGCAAGGAAGAACAGAAGAGCTGGAAAACTGGGTTCCAGCCTGACCTCAGCATCTGTCCCGGGCCAACCCCTGGGGCGTCTGGAGGTAAAGTCAGGTGACAGACTGATGGCAGAGCATAGACACAACACAGGGAATTCTTTATCACCTCCTGTGTACGTGAAAAGGTTTTTGAAAAATACTGCACTAGCCAATGTCAGGTTTGACATGCTACCATCAAGTTTTCTGGCTTCGCTTTCCCCTGAGCAAGACACCCAGGCCTGGTGGATCTGCCTTGGGCACAGGCCGCCACCCTGAGCCCCTAGGGCACTGGGCCTCAGCTACAAGTGGCTGAGTGTGTTACCTGCTGACGTGGGTGCTGAAGTCTCCCCGGATGGTGCCAGGGGCAGCCTTGGCAGAGTTAGTGTGGCCTATCATGGCCCTCGAGGTGCAGACCACATTGGGGCCTTCCCAGACCTGCAGCAGAGAGATAGAGGAGGTGGGGACAGGCGGGGGTCACCCAGGGCTCAACCCAGGGCCCTCCACCCTCCCACTGCCACAGCCCCGCTATACCATGGCCACCACCGGGCCGGAGCTCATGTAGCTGATGAGGGCTGGGTAGAAGGGCTTCCTCTGCAGATCGTGGTAGTGCTCAGCAAGGATCCTCTCTGGGGCCTGGTACATTGAGGGAATGGGTGAGAGGGAGCCCCACCGGGCACCAGGGCAGTGGCTGTGGCGTCCTGACCGCAGGGCCCTCGGCAGACGACACCAATAAGAGCTGGCACTCCAACTACAGGAGCACAGGGCAGGCGCTTCCCGCCCCTCCCCTCCTACTGCCAGCACAAGAAGGCTGTCCAGATGCAGGGCTGAAAACAGCCCCCACCCCAGTCCCCTCAGCGACACCCACAGGCTGAAAGCCCTGGTACCTGCAGCATCTTCATCCCCACCAGCTTGAAGCCCCTCCTCTCAAAGCGCTGGATCACATCCCCAACTAGCCGCCGCTGTACCCCGTCTGGCTTCACCGCAACCAGCGTCCGCTCCCGGGTCCAGGAGGGTCCTCCTGTAGAAGAGGGGGTCTCGGGGCTGCCATGGCCTCACCTTTCACGTCTCCTGGACCTGGGTTCCCCTGCCAGGACCCAAGTGTCCCCTAGACTGCAGAGTTTGCCTCAACCAGAGCAGTCCTGGAGGGGAAAAGTATGGTGCCCACAGCCAGGACTGTCCAGCACGGTGGGCCCCTGGGGACTTCAGCCTGTTGCAGGGGGCATGGCCCCACCCAGGCAGGCAGTGGGAGAAGCTGCCCATTATGGAGCTGGTGCCCCTGAGATGCCACACTGGAAAGAAAGTACAAGTCCTGATGTTCACTCCTATACTTCGGGGAGCTAGCATAGACACTGTCTGCACCCCCAAACTGCCACATCAGGGGTCTGAGGTGCAATAATGGCAGGGACCAAGGAGAGTGAAAAGCACTTTCCCACCAGGTGGGTCACAGGGAGAGAGAGAGAGGGACCTGGGGATTGAGAAAGGGGGAGGGATCCCTGTCTGCAGCCAGGGAGACAGGAGGGCTCCTCCCCTGACACCTTCCTTGGCCAGGCTGCTGTTGGGGTTTCAAGGCAGGAAGGACACTTGAAACCTAGTGTCCTAATGTCAACACTGCCCCAGCCCTCCTCCTCCGGGGGTGATGCTGCCAGAGAGACCCCCAGTGTCATCACCCTCCTACCGCCTAACACTTCCAGAGTTAGGCTGACCCTTGGCATTGGGTCTAGGGTCAAGTGTACTCTGGAAAAGGGCCCAGACCCTGGATTGGCGGCTAAGCCCTGCAGAGAGGGAGGAGAGAACTGGAGAAGAGATGAGCCGCCAGGTCCAGAAGAGCCAGTGTCCCTGGGGTATCTGCATCTGCCTTCCCAGCCCCAGGAGGGCTTGGGGAGCAGGCATCGGGTGCCCACCACGTACTTTCAATGCCTTGCACTGCAGGAAGGACCCCACCCTTATTCGTTCCCCCAAAGCCCAGTCCCTAGGGGCCCTGCTGTCCAGCCTGGCCTACTGCCAGCTGGCTCCTGCCTCGGAAGATGGCAGTTTACCCTTGCCAGCATTGGAACGCCAGGACTCTGGAAGCGCCCGAGGGCCAGTGCTAGGGCGGAGAGTCCCCGGATACCTGCAAGACTCCAGGCAGAGATATGCTGGGAGGAAAGATGTCTCAGGATAGGAGTGTTAATTTGCTGAGAATGACCCCACGTAGGAGCCCTGGGCCCGCTGGGATCCCCGCCAGCACAAAGTGTAGCCACCAGGCTTCTGGTTTCCTCCAGCTCCGAAGCCCTCGGACCCCCTGCCCCGAGCACGGTGAGGTGAGTGGGGCCGTGGGAGCCTGGCTGGGAGTGAGCGGTGAAGGCGGCCGTGAGCGCTGGGGGCCCGCGGGGCAGGAACCCCAGGGGCGTGCCTCTCCAGTCCGCCTACTCCCGGGCCTTCGGCCCCGTCGCCGGGGCCGCACATGCGTCAGCAAAGGCCGGCGGCCCCTCGACCCGCCCCACCCCGCGCGTGGCCGCCAGGCGAGCGGACTCACCCGAGCAGGAGCGCGCGAGCAGGCTGGGGCCCAGGGCCCGCGCGCCGCACAGCAGCCCCCGCAGCGCCGCGAGCCCGGAGAGGCCGCGCATGACTCCCAGCCGCCGCTGCCGGCCGAGCGCGCAGGGGAGAGGGTCCTGGGAGGAGGGGGAGGGGCGGGGGGAGGGGCGGAGGGAGGGGGAGGTGGGAGAGAAAGAAACTGGGGGAAAGGGTGGAAGGAGGGAGGCGGGAGGAGGCCGCAGGGGTGGAGGGAGAGAGGGAGGCGGGTTGGGGGAAGGAGAGGGAGGGGAAGGAGTCGAGGGAGGGCAAGGAGTCGGGGGAGGGCAAGCGGCCCCAGGCTTCTGCGCCTACAGCTCCTCCCTCTCCCCCCCTGCACCCCGCACTCCCCAGCCACCCCCCCGCACCTCACCCCAGACGCTGTTTCACTCGAGTGGACTTGGGAAGTGTCTAATGTCAATTTCTGTTAAAATCAGAAGAAAAAAAGAATAATGGTGATGAACCCAGCACGGATGTGTTGTCTTTAAATCAGCAATCAACGCAGTCCTTAAGTATCATGTTGAGTTCATGCAGGTCCTCCTGCGCCTGTCTTGGCCTGCACCCTTGTCCTGGAAGCAGGGCCGGCTTCTGGGCTGGGGGGGTGCGGGGGCGCGGATGCTCCCACCTGGGTCTGGGTCTCCCTCTGAAATGACACCCTGAACTGGGAGGATGGACCTGCATGGTCAGGCAAGGTTCAGCAGGGCATCCAGGCATTTGGATGGGGAAAAATCCCACCTTTATTGTCAACTGGCCTCGAACCGGAGGAATTTAGCTTCACTGAAACACCTTGCGATGCCTGTGACTTGATCATAAACAGAAATCACAGATATTCTCATTTATAGTACAGTTCACGTTAAAAGGGTGGCAGCTTACTATTTGAATTTTGAGATCCACCGGATCTAACGTAATGAGTTTTTTAAAAAACATACGTACTTAAAGTTTGTTTTTTAAGCTGTGATATTTATTTTTTTGATCACACCTCGCTGTGTGTGGGATCTTAGTTTCTACCCCAGGGATTAAACTTAGGCCCCTGGCATTGGAAGTACAGAGTCTCAACCACTGGACTGCCAGGGAAGTCCCCATATATATTTCTGTGTGTTGTGTGGATGGAGTTTTTTTTCTTAGTTTCATTTTCAATTGTTGATTGCAAGAGTATAAAAATACAATTGAGTTTTGTACGTAGATCTTGTACCCAGAAACTTTGCTGAACTCATTTATTAGTTCTAATAGTTGCTTACTGGATTCTTCAGGATTTTGTACATGCAAGGCTCCCCAATTTAGATGCCTTTTGTTTCATTTTATTAATGAATTGCTCTGGGTGGAAACTCCAGAGGGGAGAAACATGGTGACCACAGCCAGGATCTCCAGTAAAATATTGAATACGAGAGACCCGCTTTTTCCACTGTCTTCAGATGGGACACGATTGTTTTGAAATCTTTTTGCTTTCTTAGTATGGACACTTACAGCTATAAATTTCCTTCTAAACACTGTATTAACTGTATTCCATTTATTTTGATATGTCTTCATTTTCTTTCATCTCAAAGTATTTTCTTTAATATTTACTTTTATTATTTTTTATTTGGCTGTGCTGGGTTTTAGTTGTGGCATGCGGGATCTTTAGTTGTGGCGTGTGGTATCTAGTTTCCTGACCAGGGATTGAACCCGGGGCCCCTACATTGGGAGTGCAGAGTCTTAGTCTTTGGACCACCAGGGAAGTCCCTCTTTCTTTTTTTTTTAATTGATTGATTTCTTACTGCGTTGGATCTTAGTTGCGGCACTTGTGATCTTTGTTGTGGGCTTCTCTCTAGCTGTGGCATGGGCTCCAGAGCATTTGTGGCACACGGGCTTAGTTCCCCTCTGGCTGTGGGATCTTAGTTCCCTGAACAGGAATTCAACCCACATACCCTGCATTGCAAGGTGGATTTTTCATTTTTTTCCTGCGCTTGGTCTTCATTGCTGCCCACAGGCTTTCTCTTGTTGTTTTTCAGTCACGAAGTTGTGTTAACTCTTTGCAACCCCATGGACTGCTGCACGCCAGGCTCCTCTCTCCACTATCTCCTGGAGTTTGCTCAGATTCATGTCCATTAAGTCAGTGATGCTATCTAACCATATCATCCTCTGCAGCCCGCTTCTCCTTTTGCCGTCAATCTTTCCCAGAATCAGGGTCTTTTCCAATGAGTCAGCTCTTCACATCAGGTGGCCTGATACTTCCTTAGCACTCAGCCTTCTTTATGGTCCAACTCTCACACCCATACATGACTACTGGAAAAACCGTAGCTTTGACTATACGGACTTTATAATGTCTAGTTTTGTCATAGTTTTCCTTCCAAGAAGTAAGCATCTTTTAATTTTATGGCTGCAGTCACCGTCTGCAGTGATTTTGGAGCCCAAGAGAATAAAATTTGTCACTGCTTTCACTTTCCCCCTTCTGTTTGCCATGAAGTTATGGTCCCAGATTCCATTATTTTAGTTTCTTTAATGTTGTGTTTTAAGCCAACTTTTTCACTCTCCTCTTTCACCCTCATCAAGAGGCTCTTTAGTTCCTCCTTGCTTTCTTCCATTAGAGTGGTATCAGCAGCGTATCTGAGGTTGTTGTTTCTCCCAGTTTTCTCTAGCTGCAGCAGATGGGGCCCCTCTTTGTTGCGGTAATAGGCTCTAGGTCTCGGGCTCGGTAGTTGTGGCCCATGGGTTTAGTTGCTCTGAGGCATGTGGGAGCATCCTGGACCGGCGGTTGAACCTGTGTCTCGCTTGCCTTGAAGTCCCTTACAGTACTGTCTGACTTCCCTTTTGATTTCGTATACTCTAAAAACTACAAATCAGGACTTCCCTGGTGGTCCAGTGGTTAAGAATCCACCTGCCCTGTCAATGCAGGGGACACAGATTCAACCTCTGGTGCAGGAAGGTTCCACATGCTGCGGGGCAGCTAAGCCCACGCGCCACATCTGAGTGTGCGCCCTAGAGCCCGCGCTCTGCAGTAAGGGAAGCCACTGCACTGCAATGAAGCATAGACTCCAGGTTGCCAGGGCTTAGGGGCTGGAAAGGATGAACAGTCAGAGCACAGAGGATTTTCAAGGCAATGAGACTACCCTGTATGACGCTCTAATGATAGATACATGTCATTACTGTATGTGTGTTAGTCACTCAGTCATGTCTAACTCTTTGTGACTCCATGGACTGTAGCCCACCAGGCTGCTCTGTTCCAGGGATTCTCCAGGCAAGAATACTGGAGTGGGTTGCCATAACCTTCTCCAGGGAGTCTTTCCAGCCAGGGATAGACACCGCGCCACCCTGTTTCTCGTGCCCCCTGTATTGCAGGCAATTTCTTTACCACTGAACCATCTGGGAAGCCCTGACCTGGGGGTATAGCTCAGCATTATTGTATATTAGCTGCTCTGCTGCTGCTGCTGCTAAGTTGCTTCAGTCGTGTCCGACTCTGTGCGACTCCATAGATGGCAGCCTACCAGGCTCCTCTGTCCCTGGGATTCTCCAGGCAAGAATACTGGAGTGGGTTGCCATTTCCTTCTCCATTGGTTGGTCTAGGGATTGTAATTAGATTCTTAACATTTCACAGACTCTAGAATTTATACTGTGCCGTTGCTTGTAAGATGCAGGAATTTTGCAACCATGTAGGTCTGTTTTCTCCCTCCCCCATTCTATTTGCTCCATTGTTTCTAAGAAGTCATTCATTGTTTGAACTGTTATTCCCTTGAATGTCATTTTTCTCTGGGTGCTTTCAATATTTTCTCTTTTTGTTTGGTTTTCAGTAGTTGACTGTGATGTGTCTGCCTGTGATTTTCTTTTACACATTCTTCTTAAGACACACTGAGCTACTTGAATCTGTAAATTAACGTCTTTCACCAGATTTCATGTTTTCTTCTGCCTCATTCTCTTCTGTCCTCTTGGAATTCCCCCTTTAAGCATGTTAGACTTCTCATTCCCCCCTTGGATCACTGCCAGGGGAGCCAGGGTAGATGGCTTATTCTAGGAGCGGGGGTCCCAGGAGGCTTACCCCTATTCTGCCCCCCCAGGGAAGCTGGTGGGGGGTGCCAAGGGACAGCCTGCAACCAGAGCTGACGCTAGAGCCTCCTGTCCTTGCAATCATCTTCTGCCCTTGTCACCCTCTGTCACTCCGCACTGGAAGGGGAGCAGGACTCACCGCGGCCACCGTGCCCCATTGCCGCTGGGCTGTGGCCCCGACTCAGTGCATGCCAAGAGCTCTGAGAGCAGCTCCTGTGCCCTGCACCTCCTGGTTCCTCGGTGCCCAGCACCCAGGACAGGGAGCAATCATTAACCAGATAAAATAGGGATACAGGAGAACTACATGCTGCACTCTAGAAAAAATAACTTGCATTTAAGCATAATTTTAAGTGTATGAGCCTCCTAAAAGTTTTGATGGGAAAATGATCCTTTATGAAATGATAATAATAGATGGTAGTTGGAGTTAAGAAAAACTTTGTCTCAGTAAAATAAAGATGCAGAAACTCTATTTGTTCCCCAAAGTTCTGGGGAAGCTATTCCTCTGGGCCCCACGTGTCTGGGTGCCCTGGTCTAATTCATGCTGACACGTAGGGGCACTGGGAGGAAGAGAAAGAGAAACCGCCCGCATCCCAGCCCCACTCACACGGGGACACTCTGGTCCCTCCCCGAGGAAGCCTGCAGTGGGCTGACAGGACACCCCGTCTGTAGAGCAGGTGACTCCTTCCAACCTGGGCCTGGCACACAGGAGGAACCTGGGCTGAACTGGGGAGGGTGGGAGAGCAGGGGGCGGGGGTACTGAGGGGCCCAGCCTTTCCCAGTATGCCCAGGGCTGAGTGCCCACCTCAACTGGAAGGGCAGCCGTGGGAGCGAGGCCAGCTGGCACTGGCACTGGGCCCAGGATGGCGGCAGTGCTGGCCCGGGCTAAGCGGGGAGGAAGGACGGAGGGGAGACCTGGGAGAGGAGGCAGGCGGGGGACTCAGGAGGGGCGGGCAGTGCTTGCTTTCTCTCCTTTGCGGGAAATATGTCTTTCCCTGGGTGGGCAGGCAGGCAGCCGTCCACTCAGTCCACACTCATGGAGCCGGTGAGGGCCTCTGAGGGTGTTCCAGCCTGGAAATGGGCTGCATCCAGGAACTCTGTCCATAAAGCCAATGCAGGGGACGCAGGTTCCATCCCTGGTCCGGGAAGATCCCACAGGCTGTGGAGCCACTAAGCCCAGACTCTGCAACCGCAGAAAGCCCGTGCGGGAAAACCCATCTGTGGGAAAACTGTGCGAAAATTCCTGAGATATCCAGGTCCTCGTCTATGCACCGTCCCCTCACAGAGCCCCAAGGGTCCACAATCACAGACACCTCTGTGGCTGTGACCATGCGTGTAGCCTAATGTTTGAAGCCTGGCCTAAGATGGAGTCCGGCTCTGTTTCCTCCTTCAGAAAGGGCCCAGAAGGAAAGAAGACACTGGAAACACCCCGCACCCTGGCAATCGACAGGAGACGACAAGAAAGATGTAGCTGGTCCCCTAGCAGGCAAACGGACCACAAGGGAAGACAAGACACCCTGTCCCCTCTCGGGCGAGGGAGCGGGCACTTGCCCTCTGTGGCTGCAGTGTGAGCTGCTCCTGAAGGCATCGGTGGCAACACTGAAATGTACTGGAAATGGGGACCCGTGCTTACAGGGGTGCTGGTGAAGGAGGAAACAGACAGAACAGGCTCCATCTTGAAAGCAGGACTCCATCGTGGGCCGGACTGTGGACTTTGAGCTCTATGCCCAGTATCTATGGAAACGACGTACCAATTGGAAAACCAGACCCCCGGGATGAAAGAGCCCCAGGACTCGTACCTAGACTCTCCATTGCCTAAAAGAATACCCTAATTATCTGTGTAACCAAATAGAATCATTAATTCTATTATGCTTATTGGGATATGACCACAGGCCTATTGATTATTATCCACTGTTAACTACCTAGGCTTAAGACATATGAATCACAGGTTAACTTTGATTGTATCTTTCTTTTCCTTTGTTCAGACTAGTTTCAGGGAATTTGGGGAGGTGGGTTTGGGCACGTACACTTAGGGTATATAAGATTTTCACAAAAAACTGGTCGGGGTCCTTGGCTAAGAGGAGACTCTGCCTTGCGCCCGCTGGTGTAATAAACTGCACTCCACTATCTGCATTATCCTTCTGAGTGAGTTTGTTTCCCGGAAAGTGTGGCTACAACATTTTCTTAAGTGTGTGAATTCCCTTTCTATCTCAGGTGGGTTTTTATTACTTGCACAGCACATGATTCCTTCCACTTGCCTTGATGACGTGGATCCTTTCTCCTTTTACCCATTTTACAATTACATAATGTTTTTTAAATGAATCTGTTTTTTAATTTTTTGGCCATGCCGGTGTTGTTGCTGCACAGGGCCTTTCTCCAGTTGCGGCAAGCAGGGCGGCTCCTCTCTGTCGAGGAGCACAGCCTTGGGCTTCTCACTGCGGCGGCTTCTCCTGTTGCTCTATGTCACATGGGCTTCAGTAGCTGCTCCACAGCACGTGTGATCTCCCTGGACGGGGGATGGAACCTGTGAACCCTGCACCGGCAGGCAGTCTTACCCACTGAACTACCAGAGAAGTCCCACATAACATTTTTTAAAGTGTAGTCAAATAAGTAACCTTTTCTTCATGTTCCCCAGTTCTTTGTCTTGCTTAAGAATGGCTTTCCCATACCTGTATTCTAAGGGACGTGTTCTAGGTTCCTTTTAATATTTTTATTGTTTTATTCTTAACAGTTGATTACCTCGAATTTTCCACATACTGTGAGGTAGGATACAGAAACCTCCTACCACAAGGGCCTGTTTCCATCTTCAAGTGAGGCCCCCAGGTGGGCCCTTTCTATTATAAAGACTCTTGTTACTTAGCAGAGATCTCTGATTCTGGTCCATTTGCAAGTTCCCCAGCCCCCCAGCTCCCCGCCTCAGACGAAGCACAGACACCTCTCCTCCTGCCTGCTAGGGAGTTCGGTGCTGGAGTCTCACTGAGGTGACCCTCAGAGCGGGTAGGGTTGAGGGCACCGCTGAGCCCAGCCTGGGGCAGGGATGGGTCTCAGATGGTACAGACCTCGGGGCTCAGTGCTAACCACAGCTGCTGTCCCTGCATGATCTGGGTCAGTACAGTGCACTAAAATCGAAGCTCAGCAAAACCCGTAATTGGTCTCTTCTCTTTGAGAACCTGGGAGCCCCCAGCAGCCCTGGGTGAAGAGGCCCTGCCCAGATTCCAGAGGAATAAATAAGAGTTCACACCTGGGGCTTTCTCCTCCCCCTTCACCTTACCTCATCCCTCCCTTCCCCCCAGCCTCCAGTGGCACTGGGCTCCAGGGGTCAGCTTCTCCTCTCTCCGTACCCGTAAATCCACAAACACACAGACACACATACACTGAAATTCAAAAAATTCAAACAGATAGAACCCCTCCTCCCAGTCCTCAGCCACTTGCTTCCCTTCCTGCACCAACTGCTGGATGCTTCTAGGCATTCTCCACCTTTGAGACATGCCAACTAAACAATTTTTTTTCCTACAAAAAGTGGAGCTTTCTGAACACATTATTCTGCCCTTTCCTTTTTTCTGCTAACGGTCCTCCTGCTAGACCATTCCAACCAGTACACAGAGCTTCTGGATTTTCAGCCCACTGGATCAGTGTTTATACCATCACAGCATTTGAATCTCCATCTGGGTACCCGTGATTCAAATGCCCCTTTCCCTCATGACAGGTATCTGGGTGCAGGCTGCACTCATGCAAGCTCATGCTTCTGCGACCATCTCTGCAGGGAAAATGCACAGCGGTGGCAGGGTGAGGCTCCCAGAGGCTCAGCAAACCTAAGAAAGTCCGGGCGCTGCAATCAGCTTTTTGCAGATCTGTTAGGTCAAAGAAAAAAGGCCTCTGGGTGCTTTTCTCTAAGGAGGGAAATTTGCATATCCTTTGCAGGAATCTTCTCCAGTGGTTTCCTTATTGGTATTTCCTTATTGGTATCTGTGGTTTCCCGGTTGGTGTGTCTTATTTATCTGTAGGAGCTCTTTATTGTTAGTAATCTCAGTAAGATTTCTTTGTGATGCAAGTCCAAGTGTCCTCCAGTTTGAGGCTTCCTTTTTGTGAGTTTGTTGCAGTTTTGCACTTAGCTGAATTTCTCAGTCTTGCCTCTAGTCTCCTGGGTCATATTTATAAAAGTCTTCGCTTCCCCTAGACGCTAAAAAAGTTTCCCTAAGTTCTCTGGAGTCCCTTCACCGTTTCCTCTTCACGCTGAAATCCTTAATCTCTTGGAACAGACCCCGGGGTCAAGGGCGAGGAGTGACTCGCATCACCGACGCGAATCGCCGCCTTCACAGTGTACAAAATATGTGCAGGAGCCTCTTAATCTTTCCATGAAAGTGTTTTCACCCGCACTCGTAGAGCCTTTGTGGTGTGGCGCGCCGGGAGGCCCGCCGGGGAGTCCAGATCCGGGAGGCGGGAGCGGCCGCCGGCGGGCCGGACCTCCCGCCGCGCCCAGCCAGTCACGCAGCGACCCGGGTGCCCCCAGACACATGTGGGGCGCTCTGCGGCCGCCCCGAATCTCCTGCGCATTCCAAGCCACGCCGCACCATTTCTGCTTCAGAACCAAGACCCCCGCGGTTCTCTGGGTCCGGTGCCACCTTCTGCCCCGACTCCGCCCCCCGTGTCCCGCGACCCTGCACCGCATCCCGCCCCGCCTCCGCTACTCTGTGCGCAGTGGCGGACCCACGTTCCCGCTCAGTCCTGACCCACCTCTGACCTATTTTCCCAGCGCGCCCTCTTGGTCCGCGGGACGGCCCCAGCCCCGCGTCGCACCCCGCCTCGTGTCACCCTCCCTCGCCCCACGTCACCGCCCCGCGTCGCCCCTCTGTCCCGCATCCTCCTTCCGATCGCCTTCCACGCGCGCCCCCCGGGCAGCTCTTCACCCAGCGCCCCTGTCCGCCCGGGCTCCGGCGGGGCGGGGCCTCACAGGCGGAAGTGCCCGGGGCGCCGGCGGCCGGGACCGGCCCGGAGGATGGGAGCCTTGGGCAGAGGCGGCGGCGGGGGCCGCAGTGGCGGCGGTGGCTGCCCGGGCGGCGGCGGGGGCGGGCGGCCTGGTGCGCGGGCCGGGTAGCGCCTGCCCGAGCGCGGAGCCATGCGCGGGGCTGGGACTGGGACCGGGGGCGCGGCGGTGGCGGTGGCGATGTCGCTGCTGCTGCTGCTGCTCTCTCGGTCCCCGCCTGCCGCCGCTGGCGACGGCAGAAAGAGCGGTAAGCGAGCGCGGACCCGCGGGCCCCATCCCCGGGGCGCGGGCGGGGGCGCGGGGGGAAGAGGCCGGGGGGGCGGGTCCGGGATTGTGACTCACCTGGGGACACCTGTGCGCTCACCTGGCGGGGACGTAGGCCTCAGGTCCCCACACCGTGTTGGGGGCGCAGGGCGCCGAGTGTGAGAGCGATCTGATAGAAAGGACGCCCTCTCCCTTTCCTCTGTGCCCAGGGCCAGGTTCGGCCAGACTGTCCCCTTGGAGCAAGCTCTCCTTTCCTTCCTCCTCCCCCTCCTCCTCCCAACGCGTTCTGGCCGGGTAGGACCTTCGGGCACCAGGGTGAGGTTGAACGGCCTGGGGGGGGACTCTCCTGGGACTCCAAGGGCTGCGGTGGGAGTGCGAGTCCCTAGGAGGAAACCTTGGGCAGTGGGGTTCCGGGATGCCATCTGGTCTGGGAGAGGGGCAGAGTTGGAGAAAGTTGCTTAGATCCTGGAGTCGCAGCCAGGTGTGTTTCATGGCTTCGCCTCTCTCACAGTGACCACTACCCGGGTGCAGTCAAAGGCTCAAGGGGGTGGCTAGATCAGAAGGTGCTACTGGGTGGCGACTGGGGGTGCTGAGTAAACTACCTGACTTCTGTGGCCTTGGGCTCTCTGATGGCCTGCTGGCGGGCCTGGGAGGGCCCAGATGCCCCAGGAGGCATTAGGCAGCTTATCCAGCACAGCATGGGGTGGCTCCCAGCCCATCCCCCCACCCTTCTCTGAGATCTTGCTCCTCCAAGCTCCTGTTTCTCTGAGGGCTGTGCCTCTGGTTTCTGAGCCTGGCTTAGCTTGAACTGAAAGGCAGTTTCCCCAAGGCTGGCCCCTGATGAAAGCGCTCCACTGGGGACTGCCACCCCTACTTTCTCCTTTTCTTCCTTCTCCCTGGTCATTGGTAGGGAGATGGAAAACCTGGGGCAGCCGCTCCCCTCCTGAACGGATCCTGCATTCTGTGTGATCCTGGCTTCTGGGGTCTCTGGGTGGGCAGGGTCTCCGCACTGGGTGCCTATGCTGGTTTGGAGGATGTACTAGAGGATCCCCTTACTAGGGTCCCCAGACAGGCTCAGGGACTTTCTTTCTCCTACCCCCAACCCTGTGTCCTTGGAGGGGGTTGTGGGCGGAGCAAGTATGCATGTGGCTGGTGCTTCCTGATACTGGAAATGTAACTTCCACTTCAGGCTCGGATGTGTGAATGGCCTGGTACATTCACCAAGATAATGGAGTGGGTGTCTTGGGCAGGGAGGTCGGGGTGCAGGGCTGGGGATGGGATGGAGGGGCTGGGTGGCCCCGGGAGTGGGAGGTCTTATCTCTTGTGCACCTTGAGGAGACCAACCACCAGCTGAATTGCAGGTGTCCAGGGCTGGCCGGGGAGCCAGAGGACCCAGCCCCTCTCAGGCAAGGGGCTGGACGCCACAGCTGGACCTCTCCTGCCTGGCCACGTAGAGCAGCTGGGTGCTCGGCAGCTGACTGTTTCTCTAAGGCCCTGAGATCCCATGGTGGTGGTAGTGGGGGGATGGTGCAGCAGGAAGAAGTTTATATTAGTTCAGTGGCTCCTAGTCTCTAAGCACTCAGGCCACAGCCGGTAGTTGGAACCTGGTGACCAGCAGATACCTGGAAAGCCTGGTGCCTGTGCTGTGTGGTGCCTACCCCTGCCCAGCCCCCATACTGGGCTCCTGGGAGCTCAGATGGCTTTGCAAGTGGGCTGCTATCTCTTTTCAAGGTGCTTACATGGGAGTCAGGAGGCTGGCAAGAGAGCCAGCTGCTCACCCGGTTCCCTCACCTGCTCACCTGGCCCACCTGGAGGGGCCCCGGGCTCACTGCTGGGATGCTGTGGGCTGCCACCCTCCTAGTGGGGCAGGGGGAGGAGAGGGTGGCCCCACCCTGCTGTGTTCACAGTGTGTTTCTTCCCGAAGCACTTTAACATCCATTAACCATGGAGGGAGGGGCAGCTGAAGGGAGGTGCTGTCCTACTCCCCAACTCAGAGGAAGCTGGGCCCAGAGAGGGGAAGGGACGGTCAAGGTCACTCCGCGAACAAGTCCTGAGCTGGCGGTGGGGCAGTGCTTCCTGCTGAGCAGCCCGGGCACCTCCTTAGTCACCCCTGTACACAGCACTGGGGCGGGCCTGTTTTTGGAAGGTGGGGCCCCCCTCGTGGGGCAGGTGGTTATGCCGTGGGCCCCAGACACGAGGTTGTACTGGTTAATGGACTGTCCTAGGAGGGTCCTAATCCAGGGTGGGGTCTCCAGAGACCTTTAGAGCTGGTTTGGAAAGGCTGGTGTGACAGGAGGGGGCCTTGGGTGAAAACTTGCAGAGTGTGTTGGGGAGAGGGGCCATGGAAGTGAGGGGCTGGGAGACACTGCCAGGACTGGGGGGCTCCAGGGTGGGGCATAGGCCGCTAGCTTGTGTGCTGCCAACCCCTGCTTTGTCCCTGTGCCCCTCTGCAGGGGCTTGTGCCCACTGAAGTAGCCGCTCCAGCCTAGGTGCCCCCCGCCACCCTCCACCGCAACACACACACAGGGTCTCTGCTCGCCTCCTCTCTGGGTGAGGAGGGACAGCGGCTCTTCCTGTACCCCAAATCATGGCCTGAGCAGGCAGCCAGCCTCCGGACCTGGTCGCCCTGCCCTGTCCACTGCAACCAGGACCAGGGATCCTAGCACTGGGGAGACTCAGTGGAGGTGGGGGTGTGTCCTGGCCTCCAGTGCCCAGGGCAGATGGGAGGAGGGATGGGGCTCCCACCTTGACCTCTTCCTGTGCCTTTCACCCTCCATCCCTCAGCCCCAGGTGTGCCAAGGCTGCGGTGGGGGGGCCCCAGGGGCTGTGAGCAGTGGGAGAGGAGCAGCCCTCTGAGGGGGGCTCTTCCTGCTTCTGAGGTCTGAGGCACTTGACCTCATGTTGACCCAACATGTGATTGGTGTTGGGGCCTGTGGGACTTGTTGATCCGGGGTGCCTGGTGGGTGGGATGCAGAGATCTGGGGAACTGAGCCTGTGAGCTGGAGGTTGCTGGCAGGGCTGGAGGGGTTAGGAAGATGGATGTACAGACGTGGGTGAGAATGTGATTCCTGAGTGAAAGCTTCTGAGCCCCGGCCCTCACCAGGGGCTCGGGGGCAACAGTGACTTTTCCCAGGTTGGGGTTGGTGTGCCAGGCATCCCAGGGGCTCCATGGCTCCCCTGGCTGCTTCTCTGAGGCCAGGCCAGGCAGAAGGGCCTCCGCCCTCCGCCTTTCTCCATCTTGTCCCCAGGGGAGGGCTCCCAGGCTCCCTGGCTGCCTGACAGTGCCTTCTCTGCAGACTCCAGGCTGGTGTCAGAGCAGTTCTCCCAGGCCCCGCAGAAGCTGGCCTTTTACAACTGGTACGGCAGCGCCCGGCTCTTCCACTTCCGTGTGCCCCCGGACACGGTGCTGCTGCACTGGCTGCTGCAGGTCACCCGGGGCAGCGGCCCCACCTGCAACAACGTGGAGACCACCGTGTAGGTGCCAGCCCGCTCATTGCCTGCCTGCTGGAGCCGCCCAGGGCCACACCTGAGACCTCCCCGCTCTCCCTGCCTCCAGGTACTTCCGCTACGGCGCCCCTCCTGTCATCAACCCACTGGGCACCAGCTTCGCCAACAATACCTCGGTGCAGCCCTCCTTCCTCCTCAGGATGCTGCAGGACAACGCCTCTGTCAATGTCTCCTACCCAGCACCTGGGGACTGGTTTGTGGCCGCCCACCTGCCCCCCTCCTCCCATAAGATTGAGGTGAAGGTAAGAGCACTCCCTCTGGGGATCGGGGGGCAGCACCGCTCAGTGCACGAATGACTGGTCCCTGTTCACCTCCTTAGGGCCGACATTGCTCAGGGCTCTGCTGCCCAGCCCTGCCCCCGAACCCCAGGCTCTCTGGGCCAGCCCCGCCGGCTCTGGACCAGTCACTCCCCTTCAGTCCATCCCTTCCTCTCTGGGCCAGCCGCGCCCCATCTGCTCCAACCCCACCTCCAGGGCCAACCACGCCCCCTCTGAACCAGCCCCGCCCCATCTGCTCCAACCCCTCCCCCTCGGTCCATCCCCGCCCCTCTGGGCCAGCCTCGCCCATTTGCTGCAATCCCGCCCCCTCGGGGCCAGCCCCATCCCATCTACTCCAACTCCGCCCCATCTGCTCCAACCCCTCCCCCTGGGTCCATCCCTGATCCCTCCGGGCCAGCCCTCCCCCACCTTCTTTGCCTGTCCCTGCTCTTTCCTCAGGACTTTATTCCCACCTGTGCCTACATCTTCCAGCCGGACATGCTGGTCGTGCGAGTGGTTGAGATGTCCATCCTGGAGCCTGACGTGCCCCTCCCACTAGTCCTCCTCTCCCAGCCCAGCTACCTCAAGTAAGTGCAGGCTTGCTGGAGTGGGCAGCCCTGCTGGCCTCAGGGCAGGTGAAAAGGTGGGGGGTCCAGGTCTTGGCCCCCACCCTGGAGGGTGAATTTAAGCATGGGGTCCGGGGGCAGGCCGAAGCTGCAGAGCCCAAGCGAGGCTGTGTCCCCTTGGCTGCAGAGTCTTCGTCCCCAAGCACACCCAGGAGCTGCGGCTGGAGCTGCAGGGCTGTGTGTCCAATGGGAGCCTGGGCTGCCCTGTGCACCTTACCGTGGGGTCGGCCACCCTGCCAGGAAACTTCCAGAAGGTGCTCACTTGTAGCGATCCCACCACGGCCTGCCGCCTGCTGCTGCCCTCACCACCCTGGGAACGGTGGCTGCAAGTGACGGCCAAGAGCCTGGCGGGGCCCCGCGTGTTGGTGACGTTTAGTGCCGTGGCTGCCCTCACAGGTGGGCTGTGCGGGGAGGTGGCTCTGCCCCGCTCCATCCCCAGGCCTGCCTGCACTGAGCCCCTTGTGTCCTGACAGCCTGCAGACCGTGGACTGTGAACCTCCAGCGCCTTCTGCAGAGCAGCCCGAACCAAAGCAGCAACGCCTCCACGGGCCCGCCGCCCCTGAGCCCCAACACCCAGGACCTGGACCAGAGTGGCGAGGCAGGCAGCGGCGCCTTCTGCTTCAGGAGCTTCCCCATCCTGCGGGAAGACATGGATGTGGTGTCTGTGCGCTTCCGGCCCCTGGACAGGGCCTCGGTGCTCGTGCAGACGGACATGCCCTCAGTGATGAAACTGCACCTTAACACGGGCATGGACAGTGGGGGCTCCCTCAGCATCTCCGTGAGCGTCAACCAGGTACCCTGATCCTCAAGGTTGGGTTGGGATTGGGACCCGGGGCCTGGGGCTCAGACCTTCCTGGGGTGCAAGGACTGCTCAGGCCTTCCTGTGCCCACTTTGACATGGAGATTGGGTCCGGGTGGCCTTTCTGGCAACAGAGTGAGCCTGGCAGGGCATCGGGCTGGCATAGGTGCCAACTGAGAAACAGGCCTGTCCCGGGGGCAGCGGGTCCCTGTTGGCAGGCTGGGGCTGCATGGGGGCAAGAGGCTGAGGCTGGGGTCCTTGGCCTGGAGGGGACAGTCCTGGTGGGCCCTAAGCCAGCGGGAGCCACAGAGAATAGCATTTAGCATCAGAGGTGAGCCTGAGGTGGAGGCTGGGGACTGACCCTGCTCGGCCTCCCTTCCAGACCGTGATTGCCAGCAACACCTCGGTGGTGGCCTGTGTGACCGCCGGCTCGCCCTTCCTCAGCTTCAACACTTCGCTCAACTGCACCACAGGTACTGGGAGGCGCGTCTGGCCCAGAGACTGGCAGGCATCTGGCTGCCTCTGACCGGGCCTTCCCACTTCCTCCCTGCAGCCTTCTTCCAGGGTTACCCCTTGTCCCTGAGTGCCTCGTCTCCCACAGCCAACCTCAGCATCCCCTACCCAGAGACGGACAACTGGTACCTCTCCCTGCAGGTCCTCTGCCCCGAGAGGCCTGAGTAAGTAAACTTGGGGGCAGGTGGCCAAGTGGTTGTGGTCAGGCCTGTGGATGGGACTGCCTGCATTCCAGTTTGGGGGTGACCTGTCTTCCTCCAGCCGTGCCGGGTCAGTTGCCTCCTGCGGGGTCCCTCTCTCCCCCCAGCCACTGCTCCCGTGGCAGCTCCGAGACCGAGGACACGAGCGGGGATGCTGGTCCCAGCCCAGGCAGGTGGGGGCTCAGGCAGGCAGGGAGAGGGCATCCTGGCCTTGCAGAGCCCCTTGTGGTTGCAGTCCTCTGGGGCCCAGGGGACTTGAACACTCTGAGTTCAGGTGTCCAAGACCCTCTGGGAGCTCCAGAGCAGGGCTGGCCAGCAGATCTCTGCAGCCAGCCTTCCTGGGGCCCCTTCCTCGCAGGGAGTGCATGCAGGCCTCAGTCCTTGTGGAGACCACCTTGTACTTGGTGCCTTGCCTGAACGACTGCGGACCCTACGGCCAGTGCCTTCTGCTGCGTAGACACGGCTACCTGTATGCGGGCTGCAGCTGCAGGGCAGGTAGGAATGGTCCTGATGCGCCTTCCGCCTGTGCCTGTGGACCTCAGCCCTGGGCCTCTCTCTGGCAGCCACCCCAGCTCAGCCAAGGTTGGGGGGCGCCCCGAAGAGTGAGGGCCACCGCCTCCTTCCCCAGCCTGCCATGCCCCGCAACCCCTGTGTGGGCTCACGGAGGCACCCCCGGAGATGGGACTGCTTTATGGTCTTGGTTTCCCGTGCTCACACCTGCCCACACTGGCCTCCGTTTGCCCACACTTGTCCTGGCCCGCTGTGGGGTGAGGAAGGGTTTCCTCCTCAAGGCTCTGGGCATGGAGTAGGCCCTGAGGTTCCTGAGCAGCCACTACCTTGCCTGGCCACACTGGCCCGGCCTTGGCACCCACAGTGCTGCGTTGGCCCACAGGCTGGCGTGGATGGAGCTGCACAGACAACAGCACAGCCCAGACTCTGGCCCAGCAGAAGGTAGCCACCCTCCTGCTCACCCTGAGCAACCTCATGTTCCTGGCCCCCATTGCCATCTCTGTGCACCGCTGCCTCCTGGTGGAGGCCTCAGTCTATGCCTACACCATGTTCTTCTCCACGGTAAGTCCGTCCGCTCCCCGGGGTCAGGGGGAGGTGGGAGGCTGGGTTGTCGCTCATCACTCGGCCCACAGTTCTACCACGCCTGCGATCAGCCGGGTGACGCTGTGCTCTGCATTCTCAACTACGACACGCTGCAGTACTGCGACTTCCTGGGCTCTGGAGTGTCCATCTGGGTCACTGTCCTCTGCATGGCCCGGCTGAAGGCGTCCCTGAAATACGTGAGTGACCTCCTGATTCCTGGGTCTGGGTCCTGGGAGAGCGGAGGCCCTTGTGCACAGCGTGTCAAGGGAGACACCAGAAGGGTTTCTCGCTGCCCTTGGAAACCTCTTGATCTGACCAGTACTGGGAGAGGTGCCTCTAGCAGTGAAGGGACTGCTGGCTGCTCGGAGGGTGCCAGGAAAGGATGTGGTGGGCAAGGTTAGGCCAGGCCTCATCCAGAGAGGAGGCCTGGAGCCCCAGACCTGGACCAGACCTCCCCAGGAAGCGCCAGCTCTGCTCCTGGAGCCCCTGGACTGAGAGCACTTCAGGGCTTGGCTGCTGGACATGCGTGCCCTGGACAAGCCCATGCTTCAGAAACTCCCCTGTGGGGAGCTTTCTGGTGGCCCAGTGTTTCAAGCTCTGTGCTTTCACTACCCTGGGCCCAAGTTGGGGAACTAAGATCCCACAAGCTGTGCGGCATAGCCCAACAACAACAAAAACTGCATTAGAAATACACCTGTGGATGGACCCGAGGGACCAGTGGATCCCAGCAGTGCGGGAGCTGGGAGAGGATTACCTCCTCCCTGCCAGCAGAGCAGGACACAGGCTGCCGGTTTCTGCAGGGGGCTGGCAGGGGTGCTGGGGGCGACGGGGGGACATGGGGATGACCGGCGGGCCCACACCGCCTGCTCCTGCTGGACCTTGTGCCATCAAAGACAGCCTGGCCTGGGGCTCCCATGACCCGTCATCGTCCCTGTGTTTCGCCCAGGTCCTCTTTATCCTGGGCGCTCTGATCCTCGCCATGTCCTTGCAGCTGGACCGCAGGGCCGCCTGGAACACGATGGGGCCTTGCCTCTTTGCCATCGTGGTCATGGTTACCATGTGGGTAAGGACCTGGGGCAGGCAGGCTTCTTGCCCAGACCCCCTCCACTGGAAGTTGGGGTACAAGAGTGTGGGCTCCCTATACCTGCTCACCCTGCGAGGACAGAGTGTGGCCCCTCGTTCCGTCCATGTTCTCATTCCTGGGTATCTGTGTTCTCCACACCCACCGAGGGCTGCCAGCAGCAACCCACAGGGGCCCAGTGTGGCTTGGCACCCCTTGAACCCCTCCAAGCAGCCCACACTTGCAGCCCTGGGCAGTGCCCCGAGATATGACCGCAGCTCCGTGCAGATACCCGTGTGGTTTCCTGCAGGTATACCGCTGCGGGCGCCGGCGCCACTGCTACCCCCCCTCCTGGCAGCGCTGGGTCTTCTACCTCCTGCCCGGCCTCTCCATGGCTGCTCTGGCCCTCACCATCTATGTTTCCATGATGACCAGCGAAAACTATTACTACACCCACAGCATCTGGCACATGCTGCTGGCAGGGAGCGCAGCCTTCTTGCTGCCGCCAAGGGAACAGCACGCCGAGCCCTGGGCCTGCGCCCAGAAGCTCACCTGCCACTATGAAATCTGCAAGAACCACCGGGACGAGCTATACACAGTGACATGACAGCCGGCGGGGGCGGGTCACCTGCAGCTCTGGTGATTCCTCCAGCCAGGGACAGGACCGAGGGAGAGGGACCCTATGGAGATCCATTTCCAACTGAATAAAACTGCCCTGCACACTCTTTGGCTTCCCCCTCCCGATGGAGGACCACACCCCCAGATACCTGTGCCTGCGGGCTGCCAGCTGACTCGGTCCCTCTGCAGGTCCCAGCTAGAGTCTGTAGGGGCCCCTGGGGCCAGGGCCAGGCTGCCTGGAGAGCACAGGTACCATGTGGGAGCAGGCTGTGGGTTATCCTGGCCTGGGGATGGTTGAAGGGAGATGTGGAGTGGGAGTCCCCCACTGCCCAGTTCCCCTGTGAGGCTTTCGTGTGAGACACCCAGGTGGGCAGAGGAGCCCTGAACCTGCCTCCCGTGGGCCACTGGCTTCTTGACCCTTTGTGCCCTGAATGCCAGCCTGCCTTGGGCATGGATCTACCCCGTGCTGACACACTTGCCTTGAGAAGGAGTGACCACACTTAACCATGGAGCTGATGGCACTGGGGGTCCGTAATGGCCAGCTGCCATGGGTGGGCATGGGGGAGGCTGGCTTCTGGCTGTCCACTCCTCCCCCTTCACTTCCTGTGGCTCTCAGTTTTGAGATGAGCTTCCTGGGTAGGAACCTGCCAAGCAGCTCTCAGGACGCTGAGCCCACAAGGCACACCTTGTCCTAGCTTGTGTCCCACTGGGCCCTGGGTTCTGGGCCCTTGTCTAGGGAGCATCTCCTTGTATTCCCGGGAGAGCAGGGATGGCTGCCACCTTCCACCCAACTGCACAGAAGGGAGGGGACTCCTGGAAACCTGGCCCAGCCTTTCTCCGGTTGTGGGGACGCCCAGTAAGGGCTGCTGTCTGTTTGAGGGGCCCAAATGGGGCCGTGGGAAGGTGAGCAGCTGAGCCCAAGGTGAGGGGCACGCGGCCCTCCCACCTCCTGGCGTCTTCCTTTCTGAGTCCTGTCCAGGCTGTGGCCTCCCCGGAGGCTTCCCGCTCCTCCAGAAACCCAGGACTTGGCCACCGGAGCTGGCTTGTGAAGGGGAAATATTTATATGCAATATTTTGAGGGGAAGATTTTTCAAGACATTTAAAACGTATTTTTCTGTAGCTCTGATTTCACTGTGATTGGTGAATTTAATATTCTACAATGATGTTTCAAGGCAAGAGTTTTTACATTGTTTTCTGCGCCCTTTCCGGGAGGCGGGAAGGTGAGACCGAGATTGACAAGTCCCACCTCCTTGGAAACGGGCCGTACTTGCCGACGGTGCCTAGAGCCGCCACCTTCTCCGCAGGGAGTTTTCTACCGTCCCTAAAGGGGAGAGGGGGCGGGACGAGGATGGGTAGACCGACAGACTTTGCAGCCAGTCAGCGGCGGGTGGAGGGCCCGATGCCTCGGCGCGACTTCCGGTTCCGGCGAGGCCTGGGTTCTGTAAGGTAGGTGCTGCGGCAGGTCTGCGTTCGGGGTCTTGCAGGGTAGAGCCTGGATCACGCGTCTGCGGTCAGGGCCGAGCGAGGGGTTGGGCCGGTGGCGGGGATATCGCGGGAGCAGGGGTATGGTCGAGGCCCGCATCCTGCCGGGCGCGCGTGACGGCGGCCCCGGCCTCCCGCCAGGCTCGCCGCGATGCCCCTGCACAAGGTCCCGGTCGGCCTGTGGAAGCGGCTGCGGCTGCGCGAGGGCATCTACTCCCGCCTGCCCGCGCACTACCTGCGCTCTCTGGAGGAGGCGCGGACGCCCACACCCGTGCACTTCAGGCCGCACGGGGCCAAATTCAAGATCAACCCCAAGAACGGGCAGCGGGAGCGCGTGGAGGACGTACCTATTCCCGTTCACTACCCCCCGGAGTCCCAGCTGGGGCTCTGGGGCGGCGAGGGCTGGCTGAAGGGTCACAGATACGTCAACAACGACAAGGTGGGTGAGCAGGCTGGAGCCGTGCTTCCGCGGTCTCGCTGCCCTGCTCCTCGTGGGCTTTTGGGGAACGTGGACAGTGTAAGGGCGCCCACCGCTCGGGGAGAGAGCCTGACAGTGTGGTAGAGACAGCTCCCTCTGAGTTGTGCTCAGGAGTTGAGTCTCAGTTCTGGCAGCCAAGTCGAGTGTACTGATGGGAGGAGCCCTGAGTGTTGAGAAGGGCTGGGGGTGAGGTTTCAGGTCACCTGTCAGCTTGCCGCCAAAGGTTCACCTCAAATCAGGTCTCCTGAGTCTGCTGCTAAGCGGTGCTGCCTCTGGGGGGAGCTTGAGGTTGGGGTCTTTGTGTCTTTAAGGCCTCCCAGGCTGGCGTCTCTTTGCCCTTGGCCCCTTGGTCTCTGGTTTGGAATGACCTGTGAACCACGGGATATAGCTGTGTGTGCTGTGTCTGGAATGAAGACCAGCACCCCGGGCAGAGTCTGGGTGGGAGTGGTCCCTGCACTCCAGGGTGTGGTGAGAAGCAGCAGGGCTCACCAAGCCTCCCACATCTGCAGTTCTCCAAGAGGGTGAAGAAAGTGTGGAAGCCGCAGCTGTTCCAGCGTGAGCTCTACAGTGAGATCCTGGACACCAGGTTCACTGTGACGGTGACCATGCGCACCCTGGACCTCATTGACGAGGCCTACGGGTTTGACTTCTACATCCTCAAGGCAAGCAGATCAGCACCAGGCTGGGGTCCCTGGTGAGATGTAAAGGGGACCATGTCCCTTAATGGACACCCCGGTGGGAGTCAATTACTGTGGACGTGGGAAGCACAGCTACCTCCTTCTCTGCTCTTAGACCTTCCGCTCTCCCGGCCTGGGTGTAAGGGCTGCCCACATGGCCTAAAGTACTGCACCAGGCTGGCCTGGGGGCTGCCAGCTGCTGGGGAGGAAGCTGGAGGGGCCAGCTGTTGGGGTGGGCGGGGCCCTGCCCTCAGCACCTGGCCCCATGCGGTGCCTCCTGCCAGACCCCGAAGGAGGACCTGTGCTCCAAGTTTGGAATGGACCTGAAGCGAGGGATGCTGTTGCGGCTCGCCCGACAGGACCCCCAGCTGCACCCGGATGACCCTGAACGGAGAGCGGCCATCTATGACAAGTACAAGGTCAGGGCTCCAGCCTTTACTTACTGCTCCTCGTGGGTCCCCCAGCTGGCTGCCTGAACCTCACTGAGAGCCTGTCTCTGCCTGCCCAGGCGTTTGTCATCCCAGAGGCAGAGGCTGAGTGGGTTGGTCTGACGCTGGACGAGGCTGTGGAAAAGCAGAGGCTCCTGGAAGAGAAGGTGAGCGTGTGGAAAGACCAGTGAGAGCTGGATGCTTGGTGCCACTGGTTGCTTTGACTGCCTGGCATTCCCCAGGGTCTGCCCAGTACCACTCGGAGGCCTTTCTGTCTGTCCCTTAGAGGAGTCTGTGGCACATGGTAGCTGCTGCCCTCTCCCTCTGCCTTTATTCTCCAGGGAAGCCAGGGGCAGGTGCCTGATCCTGTGCCCCTCTCCCCGAGACAGGGCACTGTCCTCTGGGTTAGGGGCGAGTGTGTGGTGAGTGGGCCTGGTTGACCCTGTGGCCAGGCCCAGTCCTCTCATGCTCGATGCCTCTGGTGTTTGGTCAGCAGCAGCTGGACTCTCGGCCTCCCCAGAGCGCCTTATGGTGACCTGTCTTGCCCCTCCAGGACCCCGTGCCTCTGTTCAAGGTCTACGTGGAGGAGCTGGTTGAGCAGCTTCAGCAGCAGGCGCTGTCCGAGCCGGCTGTGGTACAGAAAAGAGCCAACAGGACGTAGCTGCCCGGGGACCTGGGCCTGACAGCCAGGCTCAGCACCGTGGACAGAGCCTGGGGCCTTGGTGACAGCCACCCATGGGCAGTGGGTGAACCCATGGCTGTGTGCTGGCCATGCAGCTCCTGGCTAGGGTGGGCTTTGTGGGAGCCCCAGGAGGTGTCTCGTCCCAGGATCCCCAGAGGCCTGGGGCCATCTTACTGCCTGTGTGGTTCCCTGCTCCCTCCTCCTGCAGCAGGGGCCCTGTTGAGGAGGGTCACCACCCTCCGGGGCCAGTGTGAGTAAAGTCTGAGCCAGGTCGTGTGTGTGCTGCTTTGCTTAGAGGATCAAGCTGACTCCCTGCCGAGGTGGTCTTGGCACGCAGCTCAGGTGGGTAGTGGTCCCAGGCGTGCAAGGCTTCAGTCCTGTCTCTCGTGGAGAACCCAGCGTCGGGGGAACAGAGTGGTGCTGCCCCTCCCCCCGTTGCACAGCCCTGCCCAGGTGGACTGTCCTCCAGAGCGGAGGCCAGGTGCCATGGCCAGGCTCTGGATGTGGCTGCACAGGGTCTGTGCCAGCTTGGCCTTTGGCATGGTGAGCACCCCCACCAGCCCTGGGAGGTGCAGGGGCAAAGGGTGTCCTGCGGGGCAAGCCTAGAGGCTGCAGCTTCTGGCAGCCCCTCCTTGTCATGCTCAAAAGGCCGCCTATGACGTTGGCGCCTCTCCTCCGCTGGCCCACAGCCTGAACTTGGCGGGGGCGCTGTGCTCCAAGTGGGAGGCTGGACCAGGTACCTGAGGCTTCTCCTGATCTGAGATTTGGGGGCCATGACCCTCTTTGCTGACCTTTACCCAGGAGTCCTAAGCACTGAGGTCCATCCAGGTTTCTCTGGGAGGACAAGTGGGTGCCCTGACCGAGTCCTGTGGCTGACTGGACCACCAGGAGTACCAGGCTCCCCGGGGGGTTGCCGTGGACGTGACACCACCTGGGCTATGTTTATAGGACAGGAGACCAAAGAGAGCCTGCAGCTAGCTGGTGGGCATAGCTGCAGGAGGGCCCTGGAGACCCTTGGCTCCCGGCGAGGTCATCCAGGATTGGGGGGTGCCTTGGGGTCAGGGCCCTAGCGGGAGTGCCGTGGAGGTCTGACCAGTCCCTATCTCCTCCATGGACCTTGAGACCCCATGTGTCCTACCCCTGTTTTGTGATTGGTTTTAATTTTTTAAGAGTTTTACCAAATGCTGATGGTGCCCAACTCTCCCCTGGCCCGGTTCTGTGGGCTGGCAACGTCCAGCCCAGTTATCCAAACCACAGCCCCTAGCTTGGTGGACTGGGGGTGATCTGGGCAGGCCACGTTCCCTCCCATGTCCAGGGTCTTCCCCCCCCCGCCACAGTCTCTGCCTGGGTCCCCTGTGATGTCTACCCAGAACATTCCCCGTTCACTGACCTCAACTCTGGTACTTCTGTCTTGGCCTGCTCCTTCCTGCTCCAACTAAGGCCATAGCCGAGGGGGCACCTGGGTCATTCCTGGGCCCCCGAGGGACCCTGCACTGGTATAGGGTACGTGACCTGAGTAGGTGGGGGCTGGGCCAGGTACCAGCAGTGGCTGTGGGTTGGGGGGTACTGGTGGGTCCTGGGAGGCCTCTGCTGGCTACTGGGAGGAGCTTGGCATGTCCTGAGAGGGTCACTAGCCTGCCCGCCACCTGGGGCCGAGCTGGCGGTGGGGTCTGAGTGCAGCCCTTTTCTTCTGGTGCAACAGCAGTTTCGTCAAATTCTCCCTGATACCCTTGACTCCGGAGAAGTTTTGCAGCTCTCCCTGCAGGCCAGACTCATTGCCCGGCCCCTAGGAAGCCACCCCTGGGCCTGTGGGTTTGGTCTGGGGGGCGAAGTGGTAAGGGGACAGGGACTGCCCTCCACGTGTCCCACTGCCAGTCCTGGTCAGGCTGAGGGCCCCTGAGCTGCCATTGCCCCGCTCAACCACACCCCTGACGTGTTGCTGTTTGAGCCTCTGGTTCTGCCCTGGCCGAGGTCCTGCAGCCCCTCAGGACTTGCAGTGGTACCGAGGAAGGTCAAGCCTGCAGAAACCGGAGCTGTCCTGCACTAGCTCCTAGCTGCAAACTGGCCATGCCCCTGTCTGCACCAGCTGGATCGACCCTCCTCTTGTGTTTCCCTGACAGCAGAGCTCAACCAGTATGGTTCCCTGCTGGACTGGGCAGGAGGATGAAGTATCACAGTGGCTCTGGACTAGGGAGGGGCCTTTGGGACCAGCCGTGGGGCCCTGACAGTGTGGCATGCTGAGCTCACTGCCTCCTTCTGACGTCCCTGAGTCCCTAGAGAAGGGGATACCCTAGGTCAAGAGGGGCAGGGCCCCTCAGGAGGGTCTCACCTGAGTTTTCCCATCTGCACAGGGCAGCCTGGGCCCTGTCTGGGTGCGGGGGAGTCAGAGGAGCCGTGGGGGCATCCACACGCACTGGGACCCACCCAGCCTGTACACTCATCGCTGCCCCTTGAGCCAGCTCCCACCCCCGCTGGCTGCCCCCAAGGCAGAGCCCTGCAGGGGTCAGAAGAACCTGTGCAGTCTGGCGCTCCCTGGCAACAGGCTGGAGCCCCTTTAGCAGCCCCAGGTGGCCCAGCGCTGAGCCCCCGCCTGCACTTTGCCCCTGTTCAGGCTCTGCCTGCGCTAGGTGTCCACAGACAGGAGGCCCCACGGCTGGGGGTGGAAGCTCGGAGACTGGGCAGCGTGGGGTGGAGCCAGGCCAGTGTGAAGAGGTGTGGGATGAATCTAGGGTACTGGACAAGCAGCTTCGGGGCCCAGTCTAGCGTGCCTCTTTCTGTTCCGTCAAGTGTGTGAGCCCTGGGCTCCTGTCCCACACTCCCCTTGACTCCAGAACCCTCTGGCTTTGGCAGTGGACTCCTCAGGGTCTGCCTCAACTCTGGCCTCTTCCTGGGGCATGAGGCTCACACCTGCTCCTCCTCGCCTGGCCTCTAGTCTCCATCTTCTGCTCAGCAGGTGGGGCTGGGCTGCCCAGGGCTCTCCGGTGGCCTTCACGGGGACCTCGACAAGGTGGTGCTGACCCCAGCAGCCCATGGAAAGACCATGGGCTGTCAGGAACATGGGGTCTGGGTGGCTCTAGGATGCTGTCTGCCCTGTAACACCCAGAAGGGCCGGTCCTTGGATTGATGGTGTGTTGTGTCCTTGCTGGAAAGCTGTGGCATTGAGATCTCAGGGAAGGCCTTGCTGAGGCCAGCAGACTGGGGACAGGCCCTGGGAAGAGCAGCTGCAAAGCCTTGGGGTTGGAAAGAGTCCCCTGGTCCTGTCGGACAGGCACACAAAGTCTTTGGGGCAGGAGGGCTGTGCTGGGGTCACATGAGTGTGTTCAAAGGGCGGAGGAGGGGTTGGCTGCAGAGATGAGGCTGGCAGGCCCTTTGTAGTCTAGGTGGAGAGAGCTTGGACTTCCCTCAAGGGTGGGGAGTTCCTGCGGCTCCCGCTTCCGCTGCCCTCACCCATTATTTTCTCACCAGCGTGGGCCTGGCCTTCAGCTCCTGGTGCAAGCCTGACCTGAAGTCATCCTCTTAGTAGGGGCTGCATGGACACTGTTCCTGCCACTGCCAGGGTATCAGGAAGGGCATGGAGTGGTTTGAGACACGTCTCAAGAGAGGGACAGGGAGCCCCTCATGCTGGACGTGCACAACACACGTACACGCTCAATGGCTGCTGCAGGAGCAGCCACCACCCAGCCACGTCTGACCTGACCCTCCGAGGGGACCCTGGCATGGGCCCACCAGCGGTGCCGCCTGCTCCCTCCGCAGTCAGGAGTGGCTCGGGGGTGGCGGTGTCTAAAGGGGCTGGTTGCCATGGCTACCATAGGGTTCCGAGGCCGTCATCTGGTCCCTGCCTCAGCCAATCGGCGGTGGGAGCCTGAGCTGCAGCCTAGAGTCACGCTTCTTCCTCGCAGCCACACAGTGGCCAAGAGCAGGGACCCGCTTCCTGGAGTGGCTCAGAGTGCTCTCACGGACGGCCAGGCCCAGCATGGCGGAGCGCGGGCCGGTGGGGCGGGAGCAGGCGCACGGAGCCAGGCAGGTGAGGTAAGCCGGGCGGGCGCATGGACAGACAGACGGGTGGACAGGCAGACAGGTGGACGCGCTCCCTGCTGCCCATTGTTCTTGTGGCGGAGCCCAGAGCCCTCCGCCCACCCCGCCCTCTGCACCTTCACCCTGGGACCCTCTCCCCAGATACCCCAAGGAAGGGTCATGGGAAGAGAGACAAAGGGAACGGCACGAGGCAGGACGAATCGCAGCGCACCGAGGTCCAGGAAACCGCTCTCGTGGGTCTTTCTCGGCAGATTTCACATAGAGGCGGCATCAAAGACCCCCAACTGGCCAGGGCCCTGGGCGTAACGGCCGCCCAGCCCCTCTCCCGGCCACTGCTCCCAGGGCTAGGCAACAGGCATGTCAAGGCAATGCAGTTGCAGGAGCTTTTTTTTTTTTTTTTTAAGAAGAAAAAAAAAAAGGCGGAAAAAAGGGAAAAAATGTCCACCTATAACGGGAGCGGTCAGCCCAAGATGGATCAGAAGCACCAAATCCCATTACTCGGGACTTCAGAGGACAGGCCCCGAAAAGGCAGCTGTGATTAAGAGCTTGTAAATGGAGTGTCTTTTGGAGATCAAAGAGGGACACGCTCATGTGTGTGCATGTGTGCGCGTGTGCACGCGTGTGTGCAGGAACGCGCGTTGGGCGCCAGCAGCGGGACCGTGCGCCATGGCGTGGTGGAGCCCGGCGTGTCACCTGCCGGCCACGGCCGCCCTCCATGTTGCAGTGTCCTTGCCGCTGTGTGCTACGTGCTACCCTGGGGGCTGAGCCCACGCAGGCGAGGCCCAGTACCCACCACCCGCAGCCAGCCCTGGGCAGCAGGCCCTCTGGAAGTCGGTCCTCCCTGGGCCTTGGCCCCCAGCACGGGCCTCCACATTCTCCGGGTCTGCTCTCGTCCCCGTGTTTGGCCCAGATGGACCTGGCAGGAGCCGAGGGCTCAGGCCCGCTGCGGCCGAGCCCGCCGTGAGGACGGGCGGAGGCGCCTGAAAGCACCCGGTCGTCCTGCTGCCCGCAGAGGCCGCGAGCTCCCAGATGGCCTGGCGAGCGTGTCTTGGAGGTTCAAAGCCTCCGTCTGTGCGATTGTTAGGTTATTAGGTAAACTCTGAGAAGCAAATCTTTTAATCCACTGTGGCTAATCCAGTGCACTTTTGTTTGCCATGACAGATTCTGCAGCAACAAAGGGGCCAGAGGGACCCGGCATACATAATCACATACTTATAACTGGGCCGCAGTGGCCGCAGGGTTCCTAGGCAGCCGAGAGAGACATCGAGGGACAGCAAGTGAGGGCGTGGGTGTGGGCGAGGGCAGCTGGTCCACCTGGGCACACTTCCCCATCTCCTGGCACCAGTCCCCAGCTATGAGCTTGGGGAGTGGCCCTGGTCCCCGGACCGTGCAGGCTCGAGGGGGTGGAATGAAGTATGTCAGACTGAAGGAGAAGGGATAACCAACAGATGGGTGTGAGTTCTCACTGCCCCAGGAGGGGACTTCAGGGATGGGGCAGCTGGGACAGGGAACAGGGAGGACAGAGGTGCCAGTCCACCCAGTGTGAAGTCAGTGCAGCAGGAGGGCGGGCGTCCCTCAGGGACCTGGCCCCTCTGCCTGGATCTGCCGCTCCTGGGGAAAGCACTGGGAGTGGGCGGGGCTGGGAGGCCAGTCCTCTGTTGGTGACGTGTCTGAGATACTCGACCTGGACCATGGCCAGTGTAGGGTCCAGCTCATGGCCTACGCCTGTTCATGGAGGGCTGCACACAGACCTCTGAGGCCAGCAGCAGGTCGGCACCCTCACTTGCTGAGGAGGGCACTCTGGCTCAGGGAGGTGCCCAGAGACTCTGGCTGGCCTGAGGCAGGCAGGTGCTCGAGTACCCAGGGAGGCGGGAGCTGGACAGGGGGTCCCAAAGCACCAAGCTGGGGAGGTATGGGGCTGGGGTGGGGGGTGCTGCTCGCCCCTCCTCCTTCCCAGGCCCCAGTGGCTGTCGGGAGCCACCTTGGACATCAAACCCTCAACACCTGGCCTCTGTCCCTGAGCCTAACAGGCAGCCTTGTGGTCAGAATCCACCAGAGAGGCAGTACAGGAGGGTGGCCCTGCTATGCCCCTTGACCTGGAGTGATGCAACCCCCTCAGGACACAGGGTAAGACCCGAGCTGGGCACGTGTGGAGGGTACCCTGGGATCCAGTGTGCTGGCTTGGGACTTGACCCTTGACTCCTAGGGGCCCGCAGGGGTGTGGGGGCTCTCAGGTTTGCTGGGTGAGTCATCTGTTCAGGGACCCTGGGACGAGCGTGGCGCTGGCTTGTTGGGCCTGCGACTTGGGGCTCCGAGCAAGCGGAACAAGCAGGTGACCCCTGCGGCTGGTTGTCTTTGAGAATGCCTGCAATGGCAGGGTGCTCGGAATGCTTCCTTCACTCTGGGTGGGACCTCCTGGCCTGAGAGAGGCCGGGGTAGGATGAAGCATCTCCTAGGAGTGGGGGCCACTGGGACTGGATGACAGAAAGCAGCAGGGTCAGAAAGTATCAGCTGTGCCACTGAACTGGCCTTGGAGCCAGCTTGTCTGAAGAAAACCCTGCTCCTGTCCCTTGCCCTCCCTGCTTGGCACTTAGGCTGGGGTGGCTACTGGTTGACCTGTCAGTGGCAGCTTTGGCTGCAGGCTGGAGAGAGAAGTCCAGGCAGCAAGAGGGATGCAGAATGCCAGCCTGAAGAACACGCCTGCCCACAGGTATGAAGGGCGAGAGGAGCTGGACACAGGTGGAAAGAGGTGGAGGACCTGTCAGAGGCCGAGCCTGGGCTCAGAAAGGCCCAGACGGGCGGCCATGGAGCCGGCTGGCCCAGGAGGTGCACCTCCTTGCCGGTCCTAGGACTGACTCGGGGCGACCATAGCAGTCATACCCAGTCTGACACTGCCTCAGGGATCAGCTCTGTCCCGTAGCCCCAGGTCCTCCCCTGCAGCTGTCTCACTCTGTTGGATTAATTTGTACCAACGGTTGATGGGAAGATAGCCTGCTGCAGAGCTTGCTGGCCTTCCTGAGATCACAACAGTTAGTGTCCTTGTGGACCTTCTTCCTGACGCATGAAGAAACCCCAGCCCGGCCCTGTCCCCTCCAGCGTGGGTGTTCTGGGGTGTTTCCTGCCTTTACAGGCATGTCCTCTGCATCCACCCAGGCGGGTACCGTGTGTGTGGGCTCTGAGCCTTTCTACTTGGTGTGTATCTCATGCCCTCGGTGTGACGACTCCGTATCCTTTGCCAAACTTGTGATGGGGGCACACCTCCTCCCCCCACCCCCTCCCTGAGCTCAGAGCTGATGGAAAAAGCACACTTGGACAAGATATGGAGTCCCCGGGGCCAGGTTCACTGCCGGAAAGGCAGGTGGCCCCTGTGGCTGGGGCCGCCTCTTGGAAGGGAAGTCCACGTGCCCTCGTCAGAATGAATGAGCCAAGGCCTCCTTCCACTTCGGGTCCTCACCTGCCTGCCCACTGTCCACCCCCACCATGCACACCTGTGACCAGGCAGAGGAGCAAGAAAACGCAGAACCCAGAAAAGGCTCTGCCTGTGAAGCGGGACCGCCTCCACAAGGCTGACTCAGAGCAGCCTCTTCCTCGTCCTCCTCTCCTAGGAGAGGGTGCGGACCTTATGAGCAGTAGCCCATCCCGGGGGCTCGTCCCCCACGTGTGGCATCAGGCTTGATGCCCCTCAACGTGCCTCCTCAGTCAATCATGGATGATTCCTGCGAATCATTTCTTACGATAAATGGTCTTCCTCAGCCAAGTGGACAAACAAACACCCATAAGGCTTCAGAGCTCACTGTGTTTCAAATATTCCTTGTATGTCTTAAGTTGAAGAAAATAATTTTTTTTCTGGTTTTAAGTTTTTCATTTAGTTCCTGGAAAGCCTGAACACACGTCATCCACAGTTTATCACATCAAAGCCTGTGGTGGCAGATTCCTGCCCCTGGGGAGGGTGCATCGGAAAGGCCCTCTGTAGGAGAAAGTGCTCCAGCCTGCACTTCCTTGTTCCCAGGCTCCCACGGCTCTGTCTGATCACAGCTCTGGGTGGCTGACGCAGTCCCTCTGACCGGCCACCCCTGTTCCAGCACAGGCCCCCGGGGCTGCCCTCCCTGCCTCCCTCTCTCCAGAGTCTCCCTGAGCTCCCTCCTGTGGGCTCCCCCATCCCCGCCCTGAGTGCCCACAGCCACAGCCCACGGAAGCAGGCTGCAGCCTTTCCTCGAGGCTTTCTGACTCCCTTCCTGTCCCCACAGGGTGAGGGCCCCGAGGAGCCGGAGGTGCGAGGGCCCTGCTCTGGTCCCAGGGCCTGGGGACATCTGCCGCCATGGGCCAGGAGGAGGATGGATGTGGACACGACCCTGGGAGCCTGGCCTGGCCACAGCAGCAGCTCTGCAGAACCAAGGCAAGCACTGGGGGCCCGTGTCTGGAGGTGGGAAGACAGCCTGAGGACCGATGTCCTGGAGGCCCTGCTGTCTGTCCAGCTTACCCAGGACTCCTGCAGCCCACACAGACCCTGTTGTGCCATGAAGCCCACCCACTCTGCCTCTAAGGCTCTGCAGCTGAACAGAGCCAGGGAGAGGCTGCAAAGGCATCTCCTGTACCAGCCCTGGGAAGCCTGGGACCATCCCAGGGGATGTGAGAGAGTGACACCTGTCACAAGGACCCTAGTCGGTCCAGCTGGGTTCATCAGTGCTGTTCCTCTGCGGTGCTGACCCACCGTAGCCACTGCCCCTGCCCAGCCAGTCCTGGGTGTGGTGACAGCCCTCAGAGGCGGCCTGGGCTATCGGCAGGCTGGGGCACTCCCCTGTGGCCTCCTCCCTCACGGATGAAAGCCTGGGTGTCGGAGGAGGCTGTACTGAGCCCTAGGAAGCTGGTTGCTAGAGCTGGGGTGCCTCCGTGCTGTGCACCTCAGGCAGGTGCCAGCCATGGGCAGCTGCATAGGAGGCTGGCTGGTGGGGGAGTGCCCAGAGCCTGGACTTCCTCCCTTCGTAGCGGACAGTGGGGGTGAGCAGTGTCCCTGGGAAGAGGTAGTGGCATCAGAGATGACCTCAGGGACTGGGGGCAAGTGACCAGAGGCAGCCAGGGAAGAGCCCTGAAGACTGTGAGGGCTCCAGGGAGCAGGCTGGCTGCTGGGGACAGCCTAGGACAGAGGGACGGGGGGTGCTGGGGACAGCTTGGGACAGGTGAGGGATACGGGGCCCCAGGTTGGAGGACGTGAGCAGGTCCCTGTGCGGCCTGAGCTCCAACCTCCTTGTGTGTACAAGGGGGTACTAGCCAGGCCCTGGGGCCCCTGGGAGCATTTCTCAAGGTGCCCGGTCTGACGTGGCACAGCTGGAGGATGAGGTCCTGGATGATCGTGGGGGTGGACTGCAGGGACACTTCCGTGAGGGGCAGTCAGCACTTCCTGGTGCCTACATCTTTCCTCTGGGAGGGGCTGGTGACAGGTGGGCAACCCAGGAGCTAGCCAGTGGGGCTTGCAGATCAGGCCAGGGTGGCCATGGCAACAGTGAGGGGGAGGGGGTTGTCATGCAGGTGTTGGGACATCCGGAAGCCCTTGCTCTCAGGCTGGCCTGGGCCAGTGGTACCCGTGGGGCAGTGGTGGGAAGTGAAGCCCCTGCCAGGACCCTGGATGGTGCCTGAGTGGAACCCCGAACCTGGACCAGCTGGGTGGGGCCCCGGCCATTCTGCCCACAGCTCTTTCTGGAGGTTGGAGCTCCCGCCCTAGTGACAACCAGCACTCACTGGATGCCTTCTTGTGTGACCTGACGGGGACTCAGGGAGGGCAGAGCCCAAGCCCACCTTCTCAGGGTCCTGGCTGACCAGGAGGCAGTAGGCATGGAGAAGGGGGACAAAGAGGCCGTATGTCACTCGGGGCTTAGCTCCTGGTCAGCCTGGCTTGGCCCTGCAACTGTCCAACTCCTGGACACCTGCTTCTTCCGTGCCAGGGGCAGTCAGTGGCCGTTCTCCTCCGAGAGTCTTCCGGGTCAGGGAGCTCGGAGGGCGTGGCAGCCCGGCTGGGCGCGCCGGGACTGGGGTGCTGACCTCTGGAACCCTGGGTCAGTGGACACCATGTGGGAAGCAGAAAAGGGCTCCGACCTGGCGTGCGTCTGCGGGGCCGCCTGAGGGCCATCTCTCCGTTGGGCGCTCGGGCCACCCTCCCTAATGACACAGCCCCAGGGGACCAGAGCAGTTCGACGGCGTCTTGGCCCCGCCCACACTAAGGCCCCGCTCCCAGCGACATATCTGCTGAGCTCCGCTCGGCCAGGCTTTGCGTCACGCCTCCCGTCCGCCTGGACACTTGGCTCCGCCTCCACGCTCAGGGCCCACGCCCACGCCCAGGCCCCGCCTCCACGGCAGAGGCTCCGCCCCCAGGCTCCAGGCCCTTCCCAGCGCTCGGATTCGGTCTCGCGCTCTGGCTCGGTCTCGCGCTCTGCGCCCGGTTCCCCCCGCCTTGGCCCCGCCCACGACTCGGCCCCGCCCATAAGGCCCCGCCTCCACGCCGGAGGCTCCGCGCCGCGCGTTCCTCGCCCTGTCCCCGCGTTGGGCTCCGTCAGGTGCTCCCGGCCCCGCCCCCGCGCTCTCGGCACGCCCCGCGCCCCGGGCCCCGCCCGACGCTCCTGGCCCCGCCCCCGCACTTCCGGGCGGCGCCGGCGGGGGCGCTCCGGCCTGGGCTTAGGCGCTCTGGGCTCCGGCTCCCCGCTCGGGGAAGCGATCGTGGCCGCCGCTACCTCCTCCTCCGCCGCCGCCGCCGCCGCCGCCGGACCGGCCGGAGTCGGGCAGGAGCCGCGTCCCCGCGGAGCAGGCCGGCGGGAGTCCGCGGCTGGCCTTGGCGGCGGCCCCGCGGCCTGCCCCGCGCCCGCCTGCGGGCCGCCGCGCCGCCGCTGCGATGGGGGCCGCCCGGGGCCGCGCCCCCGCCGCGTCCCGCCCGCGGCGCCGCCGCTGAGCGCATGGGCCGCGCCGCGCCGCTCCGGGAGCCGGGCCCGGGGCCCCGCCGCCGTCGCCGCCGCCGCCGCCGCCGCCGCGCGGGTGAGTCGCGCGGCCGGGCGCGCATTCCTGAGGGGCGCGGGCCTGTGCGGCGCCCATTGTAGGCCGCGCGGGCCGGGCCGGGAGCGGGACCCGGAAGAGGGGCTCGGGGGGCGTGCGGGTCCGGGTCCGCGAGGGCTCGGAGCGCGAGAGGAGGCGTGCGGCCCACCGCAGCGAGGGCGGGTGTGTCTAGGAGGGGGTGCTCGCTGCTGATGCCGAAGACGAGGGGTCGGCCCCTGTTGACTCTGGGGCCGGTGGACGGCTCACAGCGGGCAGCCACTTGCTCTGGGTGAGCTGAAAGGAGTGAGGAGTACTCGGGATTCTCAGAAGGAAGGTCCTCCGGGAGGAGGCTGGGGTGTGCAGCTGATGTGTTTGATTGGATGGTGCTGAGTGCGGTGCTGTGATCCGTGGGCCTGGGGCAGAGTGGGTGGTGGGTGCAGAAGCATCCTGGGAATAAGCCGGATGGCGGAGGGTCCCTTCTCCTCCCCGTACAACCCCCGCCCCCCCAACCAAAAAGTAGGAGTGAGTGAACCTGAAACCGGAGGAAGCACTCCCCGTGAGGCAGAGGCTGAGGCCGGGTGGTCTGGCTTGCTTGAGGGGCTCTACTCCCTCGGGGAGATGCTTCACCCCCCAGCTTTCTCTGCCTCTCTCCCGGGTGTATGTCTTAGAGTCCACCTCTGCTCTCCATTTTCATGGGAACTGAGTCCCTTCTGAAACCAGAGCTGTACAGTCAGGGCAGTGACGCTCATAGTTTAGCATCGAGCACAGCAGAGAAAAATGCATTAGTCCTCTGGGCATTTTTCTCAGCTGGTCTCTAAGATAATTAATAAAGAGTGATTGTGCATCTTGGCCCCTTGTTTGTGCTCATACTTCTGTTCTCTGCTGCTTCAGGGAGACCCTCAGACATCCTTGGACCAGGCCTTGTTTTGGAGAACACACACATCTAAACCTGACCTCCCAAGATAGCACTATCTGGGTTTCAGTTTTAAGAACTTGTATTCAGGAACAAGGATGGGAAAGCATACAGCATGTATGTTTCTGTCTGATTCCTAGCCGGTGTTGATGTTTCTTGGATTTCTGGTTTCAGGAAAGCTAAGTGGACTTTTTGGGTTTCTTTGGTCATTGAGGATTTGGGTGGTGGGGGAATAAATTACATGGAAAGCTGTAGTCCCAATCCTTAGGACAATCCTTAGTTAACGGACAGTTGGGAGTATGTCAGAGTCACACTCTGTTGTTTCCATACTTCACATAAATCAAAACTTCAAAAGTTGCATTTGAGTAAAACAAATAAATATACACACGCCTACAGCTCTGAGCTGGCTGCCGTGGTACCCAGGGGGTGCTCCTTGGCAGTGACTGAAGGAGATTGTAAATGAGGCATCAGAGTTGTAGATTCCTTTTGTGGGGTCCCCTTTGTTGAAGGTGGTTACAGGCTGTTGGCCAGATCCAGTGCCTGTGGGTCCGTGACTCTAATCTGAAGCAAGGCAGCACCTTCCTATGTGGTGTGTACGTGTGCACGCTGAACGCCTGCCATGCTTCTTCTTGGGAACCCGGAGATCTCAGTAATGGGAGCGCGTTTCATAACAGCAGCAATGTGGAGAGATGTTCTTGTGCTTCTGGGACACCGAAGGACTCCTGTCAGTTGACAGGCAAAAGCAGATGTGAATTTTAAGAAACGTTTCTTCCGGGCTATGAGAAGATAGCTTAAATGATTAGGGGGACTTGCTCTCACCCAAATGAAAAGACAGCTCGATGTTGAATTTGCTGCTGTTTCAGCACCCGTGAAGGCTGATGTTCCACATCTGTGCCGAGTGTTGTTTTCCTTAATGTTCATGAATTACATGTTTGTTGGTGCCCCTTAGTTGAGAGACCTTGTGTCAGATCCTGTAGGCCCTGCAGAGAACGTTTAAACCAGGCTGCTCCAAGTCGTTTACCTGGAAGACATCAGCACTTTAAGAGAAAGTGACATGACTCGTAATCAGCTTCCCCTTAGAACACAGTGACTTAGTTTTTTCTCAAGGCAAGTGAACCACAGAGCATCTCCAGCAGTAAGGCTCAGGGGACCAGGTGTGGGTCCTTCCTGAGATGGTGACCCCGACAAGAGGGCGCTAGCATCCGGGAGCTGGTGTGGAGACCTCAGAGGTGCTCAGTCCCTATCGATAGGGTTCAGAGGAGGCGACCTTGCAGTTGAAATGGTCTATGAGCAGCAGCTGTCACAGCCCGTGGGCCTTGACCTGAGAAAGCAGGCTGTTCCTGCCGAGGCCGAGATTGCAGCCGACCCGGTAGGCTAGTCACTAGCTGCAGGACAATAGTTGTGACCCATCCTCCACCTCTGGGTGCCATGAGGTGTTGGCAGCTGCTGGCAGGCGAGTGTGTGCAGACCAGGTGTGGGGCAGGTTGCATGTAGGCCAGGGCCCAAGAGTGGAGAGGTGGCTGGGAGGTCTGTGCCTTGTGTTGGTGCCAGGTTTTTGGATTTTGCTCTGCTCCTCTGACTTGCTCAGCGCTCTCAGCGATTGGGCCTATCACGCTTCTCTCCAGTCTCCTAGGCAGACCATCTACATCCAGCAGGCCAGGTTGGGAGGTGTGGCCTGAGCCCGTGGGCTCAGTGTCAGGGAGGACAGGACGTGAGGCTGTGGCAGAGCCCTGACAGGGCAGCCCTCCCTTGTGCGAGACGGGCTTCTAGCAGCAGAGACAGAACCATGGCTCCCTAACTCCGAGAGGGCGAGTCACGTGGCCTTTACTTTCCCGAGCTGCATCCTGTGAGCCGCGGGCTTCCTTAGCTAGTAGGGTTTGGGCCTCGTCTGCTCGGTACCCTCTCTGCTCCTCAGAGTACTCAGTTGCCATTTGCTGTCAGAAGGACACTTTCCTTTTAAGCAAGGTTTTCAAGTCTAGAGCACGTCTGATGGAAGCTTTTTTTAAGACTGTTCATGGGAATTCTCTGGTGGTCCAGTGGTTAGGACTCCAAATTTTTACTGCTGAGGGCCTGGGTTCATTCCCTGCTTGGGAAACTAAGATCCCACAAGCTGGCTTGTGTGGCCAAAAAAAATAAAAGCCTTCACATCATCAGCGGTGTGAGAAGGCCCCTGTGCACGGAAGCAGCGTCCTGTGCTCCTCACTGGAAGGTTCCCTGCTCTTTGGGGTGTGTGGAGACTTAGAAGAACCAGTTGCTGTGTGTTTGCCCGGGTCGTGGGGACACTCAGTGTGAAGCGGTGGAAAGCAAGAAGCAGAGCAGCCGTGGGCTCGAAGAGCGTGGAGGGCCGACATGGCTGCCAGCCTTCGGTGTGGAGTGCCATGTCTGCGCATCACAGCGGCCCCGTGACGCTGAGATACACACCCTCACCTTCCTCGTGAGGGGCTGGCTCTCACCTGGCTTTGCACAGCTGGGAGGACCAGAAGCTCCTGTGTCTGCTCCAGCCCTCCTGCCTTTCTGGAGCTTGAGAGGGCCTGGCCACGCAGTCCTGTAGCAGCTGAGGATGGAGGGTCCCCAGGCTTGTAGTCTCTCTTGGTTCTCACAGAAGGACCCTCAAGGGTAGTGACGCTCTCTGTGTTCTGGACATCGATTTCTTTGTGCCAGAGGCATTCCTGTAGTTGGCAAAGTTTACAGAAATTGTTCTAACATAGTACAAAACCTTGTGACAAAGGATTGAACATTTAAACTGAGTTTCTGGCTTTGAGTTCGAGTGGGAGGGCATCATTGAGAGTCTTGTGGTGAGAAAACCTCTGTGGTCATGTTTCCATGGACCCACCTTTCCTAATCCTTGTCCTCTTAATGGTTTCAACAGGACAGATTGATTCACTTTGGAGCCGTAAGTACTGATGTATTAGGGTGCAGCGCTCATTGTTCATTGACGCACAGAGTCCCAAAATGAATATCCAGGAGCAGGGTTTCCCCTTGGACCTCGGAGCAAGTTTCACCGAAGATGCCCCCCGACCCCCAGTGCCTGGTGAGGAGGGTGAACTGGTGTCCACAGACCCCAGGCCCGTCAGCCACAGCTTCTGCTCTGGGAAAGGCGCTGGGATTAAAGGGGAGACTTCCACAGCCACTCCGAGGCGCTCGGACCTGGACCTGGGGTACGAGCCTGAGGGCAGCGCGTCGCCCACCCCTCCGTACTTGAAGTGGGCCGAGTCGCTGCACTCCCTGCTGGACGATCAAGACGGCATAAACCTGTTTAGGACTTTCCTGAAACAGGAGGACTGTGCCGACCTCCTGGACTTCTGGTTTGCCTGCAGCGGCTTCAGAAAACTGGAGCCCTGTGACTCGAATGAAGAGAAGAGGCTGAAGCTGGCCAGAGCCATCTACCGCAAATACATCCTTGATAACAACGGCATTGTGTCCCGGCAGACCAAGCCCGCCACCAAGAGCTTCATAAAGGACTGCATCTCGAAGCAGCAGATCGACCCCGCCATGTTCGACCAGGCGCAGACGGAGGTCCAGTCCACCATGGAGGAGAACACCTATCCCTCCTTCCTCAAGTCCGACATTTACCTGGAGTACACGAGGACAGGCTCGGAGAGCCCGAAGCTCTGCAGTGACCAGAGCTCTGGGTCAGGGACAGGGAAGGGTGTCCCCGGGTACCTGCCCACGCTGAACGAAGACGAGGAATGGAAGTGTGACCGGGAGGTGGATGAAGACAGTGGCCGGGACCCTGCTCCGCCCGGCAGGCTCACGCAGAAGCTGCTCCTGGAGACGGCCGCCCCGAGGGCCTCCTCGAGTAGACGGTACAGCGAAGGAAGAGAGTTCAGGTGAGTCGACCCGCGGCCTGCAGTCCTGTGCCCACCTCCACGACCTGGAGAAGCAGCCAGGGACAGGCCTTGTCCTTCAGCCAGAGTGGGTGGACTCCCGGAGCCGGGGTGAGTTGTGGGGCTGGTCTTTGCTCACGATACCTTCTCGTGTGTTAGGTGTCTTTACGTTTCTTTTAAAATTGTGTGTGTGTGTGTGTTTTATTCCCGTGCTTGGGCTTCCCCTGGCTGTGGCGAGCGGGGCTGCCCTCCAGCCGTGGGGCCCGGGCTTCTCCCGTGGTGGCGTCTCTGGTTGCGGCTCGTGGGCTTCGTAGTTGTGGTGCACGGGCTTGGTTGCCCCGCAGCACGTGGGATCTTCAGGGACCAGGGATCAAATCCGCTGCATTGGTAGGCGGATTCTTAACCACTGGACCAGCAGGGAAGTCCCAGATGTTTGTTTGTTTGTTTGTTTGTTTGGCTTCATCAGGTCTTAGTTGCTGGGATCTTTGTTTGGGCCCACGGGCTCAGTAGTTGTGGCCTGGGGGCTTAGTTGCCCCAGGCATGTGGGATTTTCATTCCCCAACCAGGAACTGAACCGGAGTCCCCTGCATTGAAAGGCGGATTCTTAACCACTGGACCACTAGGGAAGTTCCCCCTAGATGTTTTTAATATTTGTATTTTGAGGGCACTTTTATTAAGAAAGATTGAAGGCGGGAGAAGGGGATCACAGAGGATGAGATGGTTGGATGGCATCACCGACTCTATGGACATGAGTTTGAGGAAAGTCTGGGCGTTGGTGATGAACGGGGAGGCCTGGCATGCTGCAGTCCATGGGGTCCCAAAGAGTCGGACACGACTGAGCGACTGAACTGACTGACTGACCTATCAAGAACAGCCTAGCCTATGTGGCTTTGTAAGTCATTAGGAATGTTGGAATTCTTAGGAGTCATATGATATTTAAAGCTTACCCTTTAGTAGTAAAATTTGTGTTCTTTTGCACAGAAGGTGGGTTTATGTGGCAGACTTGATCCTCTTGGCTTGATAGGACATTTGAGTGCGTCAGTATGGAGGGGATTCCGGGCCGCTTGGGAGGTGGTGGCGAGGAGGCTGCTGTGCCGCAGGCTGTCCGAGCACCTTGGGAGCTCCCTGTGGCTGCAGCGGGGGCTCAGGATTGGTTGTGCACCTCCTGGGCCCGCCAAGGAAAGGGTTGTGCTGCTGTGTGTTCAGTTCCCAGCTCTCTCCAGTTGCGATCAGTCCTTGCATGGGGCACGGTGCAGCCTTGGAGGCGTGAAGTGGTGCTCTCCGGAAGTCGTTGCCAGTTTGGAAGTGTGCCAGTTTGCTGGAAGTGTGTTTGGTGTGGAGCTGGGGCCTATAGCCAATGTCGGTGGGCGCTCGCGTCCTCACTCATTTCCCTGTCGGTAGGTGGTCCCGGACACTCCTGCCTGCAGAACTGAAAGCCGTGGATTCTGTGGCCCTGCGGATTCAATCGCGCATCTGCAGATGCATCCCTGGGTGCTGGGCTCTCCTGTGGAGGCGGTAAAAGCCCAGATCACCTCTCCAGGCTTTCTGTGGCAGAGAGATTGGCCACTTCTAACAAACACAGTGTTAAACTTTTTCAGGGTTTAAATATTCTTTAAGTGATGTGATGAAAAAAGATACAGTGTTTGAGGTAATCTTTGTGCACCTTTATACACCTATTGTTCACTGTCCTTATGGATTAAGTAATCTTTTTAGGACAGAATATACTATAAAATTACCCTGGTAAGGAAGGCAGTAAGTGACAACAGCTTTTAGAACCTAACGCGGAGGTTTTCGTATTCGATTAGAACAGTTTTAAAATGGGATTATATTTGAGGCCTGGGCTGCAGAGGAAAACAAATTGAGCTCAATTCTGATTTCTGACTTTAGAAATTCCCACGTGCTGCCCCTCACACTTCCCAGTTCTCGGTCGGGGGCCCGTTGTAGCAGCAGCCTTGTTTTTTCTCTCTTCAGTTTGCTCTGTTCGTAGTATGTACCCTTTACTGTCCGATTGCGGGAACATGTTCAGCTGTGAGGACTCAGGCACGTGGAGGTGCTGGCGCCCCCGAGCCCTGCCTGCACTGGGACGCGCCCTCCCGGGGCTGCCTGTGTGGGTGTGTGGATGGGCGCCCTCCTGTGTCAGGGCCGGTGTTCGTCAGCACTGACAGGCTGTGGAGTCCAGCACAGTCCGCTCGCTTTACAGGGGTTGCGGTTAGGGCCCATGAGGTTGAGAGTCACAGAAAACCCAGCCCGCCCGGCTTCCACAGTGAAGGCGTTGGGCTGACCCAGATAGACAGAAAGTCCGGCGCAGGCCCAGCTTCCGGTGCGGTGTGATTCTGACTTCAGCCATGTTTTTTTTAAAGACTTGATTTTGTTTTTGTTGTCTTTTAGGGCAGTTTAATGTTCCCAGCACAGTTGCAAGGAAGGTACAGAGGTTTCCTATGTGCTCTTGCCCCACATGTGCACAGCCTCCCCCTACCACCCCATCAGCGCCCCTACCAGAGTGGTCATTTGTTAACAGCGGATGAACCCGATCCTAATCTCTACTGTCTGCGTGGTCGTGTCTTTTCTAGACGCCATGTAATTGGAAGTAGACCGTATGTAACCTGTTCACATTGGCTTCTCTCACTTGGTCATACGCTTTTAAGGTTCCTCAGTGTCCTTTCGTGGCTTGATAGCTCATAGCTTCAGCCCTGAATAGTATTCCACTCTCTGGATGGACCACAGTGTACGTATCCATTCGCCAGCTAGAGGACTTCCTGATGGGTCCAGCTTTGGGCAGTTGCAGTAAACACCTGTGTGGGGGTTTTTGCGAGGACGTGAGTTTCCATCTCCTGTGGGTAGAACATCTAGGATTGTGAGTGCTGGCTCATGTGGGAGGTCGGTTTTACAGGAACTGCTCTTCTCTGGGTGCTGCTCTGTCTCTGCCTTACCACGGGCAGCTTTGCTCCCGTGTTCTGTAAACAACTGCTCCCCACGGCTAGGGCTGCCGTGTGGCCGGCCCACTCCAGTCTGATCACGGTGCCTGGGCTCCTACCAAGTAGGGCCGCCCCGCCCTGTCCAGCGGGGAGGGAGAAAGAGAGTGGGTGCTGGTGCCCGCCCCCGCTGCCCAGCCGGAGGAGCAGCACGTGCCATCTCAGCGCGGCCGCTGCTGGAGAGTGTGTCAGGAGGGCCTGTCTGGGACAGAACGATAGCAAGGGGCTCCAGAGCTGAGCTCCCCGGCCCCACGGGCCCTGCACGTGAGGCCGCTCCAGCTACGCTTGCTGGGGCTGCCCTGGCTCCCTGTACCAGGTGGGGCTGCCTGTGTGCCCGCTCCTTGCCCGCTCCTCATTGGCTTCACGTGCTCACATGGCTGTTTTTCATGTTGCTGACTTGAGAGCCCTTTCCATAGGTCTTTGTCAGAACTGAGAAAACAGGGGTGTTCCTGCTGTTTTCTGCACTTAACCTAGTCCCCTGGGGTCATTTGGAGCCCTGGGCTGAGGGGTCATTAAATTCCTTGCTGGGTTGCTGTTCTCTGTACCGAAAATTTTCCTGGTCTTTGTGGCCCGTTGTCAGTGGAACTCTGCACTGACTTTGGTTGGTTCCTACCCGCGTTTAAATTTGGTGTGAATTGGCAGAGGGCCGTCTGATGGCACAGGTGTTTTGGCTATTTATTTGCTGAGTGGTTTGGCCTGGGGGCCCAGGGCCTGTAAGACATCCACAGGCTTGGAAGCCTGGCCTGGCCTGCCAGGGGCTGGGCTCGGCCTGCTTGGTCAGGCTTGAAGTCAGGCCATCTTTTTCAGTCCTTCAACTACCTGCACTTATCTGTTGCCACTGGTTTTCTTTTCTCTGTCTCTTTTTAAAAACATATTTCCTTTTTGGGGCACAGTATGCAGTGTGTGAAACTTCCCTGACCAGAGATCGAACCCGTGCCCTGCTGTGGTTAAGCGTGGAGTCTTAACCACAGCGCCACCAAGGAAGCCCCTCTCCTTTTTTAATCGACATATAGTTGACTTACAACGTTGTCTTAATTTCTGCTGTATAGCAAAGTGACTCAGTTATATGTATACTGTATATGCATTCTTTTATATAGTCTTTCCCTTACAGTTTATCTCAGGATATCAAATACAGTTCCTTCTGCTCCACAGCAGAACCTTGTTTATGTTGCTGCTGGTTTTAATGTCTAAGTGGCGAATGCTTTCCATTTCTCTTTACTGCCTTCCTCACTGGTTGAGAAGTTGCCCGAGGACAGGGTCTCACCTGCTCTCTCCTTACATCTTCTGGGTGGGGCAGACAGTGAGGCCCCTGGTCAGCGCTGGTCCCGGTGGCCGTGGGCTGAGAGTTCAGTGCGGATGATGCTTGTAGCAGGAGTAACTCGTGGGTCTGGTGAAGGACGGATGACCAGCCCTTACTGCCCACACTGAGGAACTGCCTGACCTGTTTGTTGCCTTGTCAACTGTGTTCTGGTAATGGCTTAAAGAAGGAGAAATGTAAAAAAAGGAAGCACCCAAATGTGTGTCATTTTGTGTGGAAGGCAGAAAAGTGAGGTTGCTCTGGGGTTTCTCTTGCAGCTCCAGCGCCGTGGCGCGGGGGTGGGGCGGTGACTCTGGGGCCGGCTGCTTCTATCCTCAGGGTGGCGGGGTCCCAGGCGACGGGGGTCTCAGGACACTGGTCCTGCTGCTGTGGTTGTTTTTCAGTCGCTCAGTCGTGTCCGACTCTTTGCAACCCCATGGACTGCAGCACGCCAGGCTTCCCTGTCCTTCACCATCTCCCAGAGTTCGCTCAAACTCATGTCCATTGAGTCAGTGATGCCATCAAAACCATCTCGTCCTCTATTGTCCCCTTCTTCTCTTGGCTTCAATCTTTCCCAACATCAGAATCTTTTCCAGTGAGTCAGCTCTTTGCATCAGGTGGCCAAAGTACTGAAGCTTCGGCTTCAGCATCAGTCCTTCCAGTGAATATTCAAGGTTGATTTCCTTTAGGACTGACTGGTTCAATCTCCTGGCTATCCAAGGGATTCTGGTGACAGCCTGTTTAATTTGACCTTCAGGGCTTCCCAGGTGGCACTGGTAGTAAAGTGACCCGCCTGCCAGTGTAGGAGATATAAGAGATACAGGTTTGATCCCGATCCGTGGGTCTGGACGATCCCTTGGAGGAGAGCCCTGCAATCCTCTGCAGTGTTCTTGCCTGGAGAATCCCATGCCTGGTGGGCTCCAGTCCCCAGGGTCGCAAAGAGTCAGATATGGCTGAAGTGACTTACCGTCACTTACCGTGACCACCGTTGCACTAGTGAAGTGCAAGTACTCTTCACTGTTGGATTCTTAGATCTTTTGGATGGAGGGTGACTCGTTTGTGCAGTGTGGCTCTCCCTGCAAACTTCCCCCTCGTTTTTCCTGCTGCTGAGGCTTTACTCACTCTCAGTTGGGACATGCAGGTTAGGAAGAGAACATGGCCCTGCTGCCTTTTCTTTCACCTTCCAGGTGTGTGGCTTGTCCACCTGGATGAGTTCCTTTAACTGAACAGATGATCCCAAGGTTGGTGACTGGAAATGTTTTTAGACATACTTTAGTGTGCAGCTGTGGGGTTCTCAAGACAGGAATTTACTGGGCATTCCCTTGGGGTCCTGTGGTTAGGACGCCACACTCCTGCTGCAGTCCCGAGTTCACTCCCTGGTTGGGGTACTAAGATCCCACAAGCTGGGCAGTGCAACCAAACAAAAAAGACAGGAGTTTATAGATCTTTCCAGTCACCTTGTGGGCTAGATGGGGAGAAGGTTAATTAAGCTCAGTGGTTTAATTTAAGGACCCCTCGCTTGATGCCTTTTCCACTGGCTGTGTCTTCTGGGGTCACCCTTCTCCTGGTTATGTGATGGTGGGAGAGTTGCCTCACCTCTCTGAGTTTTCCTATAACATGAGGAGGATGAAGCAAGGGCCTGCCAGATGAGGCTATCAGGGAGGCTCGTGAGCTGGTCCGTGGTGGTGCCAGCACGCAGCAGGTGTCCAGGGCACACAGCAAGTGCTTGAAGTTTCAGATCCTGCTGTGTCTTCGTTGTCATCTGAACTTACTGGTCTGCTCAATGTTGGTGACATTCTCATCCAGGTGACAGGCGATTTCAGATCGTGACACTTTGCAGTTTTACTAATCGTGTATCCTGAGAGGCACCCAAAGCTGCCATCCTTAGCTACAGAAGTAGCATCACCATCTACCAGCTCCAGCCCAGCCCACCTGGCCAGCCCAGCCCACCAGCCCAGACTCCCTGGCCAAGAGTGTGCTCAGCCCTCTGCTTCTCGCTGTGGCGCCCGCCACCTCCTGCAACCACAGAACCTTCTAGCTGAGTCTCTGCCCCAGTCTCTCCCCCACCACGCCCAGAAGGATCGTTTCTAGATGCCGGTCTGGCACGCGCTCCTTTCCTCCCTGACGCGTGGACTCCCCCCGGCTCCTGTGACTTCGCGTGTCCACGGGAGACCTGGTCACAGTGCCGATACACTGTGTGTGCCTTGTGTGCCTGTCGGTAGGGGGGGCTGGCTAGTGAGAGTTCATGAGCTAGTTGCAGGAGAATCAAAAAATATTTTCTCTATTTCAGTCCCACAGAACTCTGTAGTCTTTGATGACAGATTTCAGCAGAGCTCAGGACTTCGGAGATGGAGAGGCCCCTTTGTCACGTGCTCCGCGGCAGTGGCTTTATGAAAGGGGAGTGCCTGCAGGGACCGTGGCCTGTGGGGCTGCCGCAGCCAGATCGAGGTGCCTGGGCAGGCGGGTGGCCGGGCGTGTGCGTCTCTGTGTGTCCACTGCCCAGGGATCAGCCGGTTCTCAGGTTTGCGTGCCAGTTAGCGTCACGGAGACTTGCATCTGATTCATACGCACTGTCTGTTAGTCTCCTCTAGCATCCTGACTTCATTTACACCAGTTTACCTGGCATCCTTAGAAATGGTGGAGTTTGGCCAAGTGGTCGTTGTTCAGTGAGGGAAAAGGCAGATGGCCTAATAATTCTGTCTTCAGTCCACCTTGAGGCTGAGTACGTGTGTGTGTGTGTGTGTGTGTGTGTGTGTAAGTAAGAAAACCAGCGTTGCTTTATTTTTCCCCCGTGTCACATCAGTACAAATGCACATTTTTGTGAACCACTCAGGCTGCACCCAGGGCCCGTTAATTCCAAAAAATGTTTGATTGAGAAAACAACTCAGTCAGTCTCTTCAGTTCCTTCCCAGAACTCAGGCGTGCCTTCTGACTTAGTGAAAAGAAACGTAGTCTCCAGGGCCGTGCAGAGGGCTTCGTGTCTGTCTGTGAGGGGCTGCAGCCTGCCCCTTCCTCATCCCTTCTCAGAACCAGTGAAAACCTTGGGAGCAGCTGGACTCCGCTCTTTTGTTTGGACCAAAGTCCACCAGTTTTTGTGGATAGAGACAACGAGCCTTGCTTGGTGTGGCCCGGTGGACACCCTCCTCAGCTCCCCAGGGCCAGGAGGCTCCTACTGCCTGGCTTGTGGGGTCTTAGTCCCCCCACCAGGGGTTGAACCTGGACCCTCGGCAGTGAGAGCCGGGAGACCTGACCGTCACTGGGCCGCCGGGGACCACCCTGCCTTGTGTCCTTGGGGTCATTAACATGCTTTCGTCTGGAGTCAGTCCTCTCTGAATCACTAGCTCATTTTCAGTCTTCTCTTAAGGAGATATTTAGAAATGATCAGAAAGCATGTTGCATGCGGCACTGCGAGTAATAGCTCGCAGTCAGAATATAGTTCACTTGGTGTCTGATCTGATCTGACACAGGCCTTGTTGTACAGGGATTTTTTTTGTATGGCTGGAGAATATAGGCTTTCTGTTTTCTTCATTTGGTTTTTCTACATTTTCCAAATTCCTATAAAGCATACATTTTTGTAACTAGAAAATATATTATTAAAATATATACAAAAATGTATCATAAGAAGGTCTGGATGATATGCAGTTTTCAAAAGCATATCTTTGTCTTTTAAAAGGATCATATGTGGAGAAGGAACTGGCAACCCACTCCAGTGTTCTTGCCTGGAGAATCCCAGGGACGGAGGAGCCTAGTGGGCTGCCGTCTATGGGGTCGCACAGAGTCGGACACGACTGAAGCGACTTAGCAGCAGCATAACTGTCTATTGTAGTCCATTATTTTAATTATACTATCAAATAGTAGCTTATACATGAGCTTATATTCTGTTTTTCAACAGTTTAATCCATGATTGCATTTGATAAGCAAACAAAAACCATGTATTGTTTTTAATATTGTTTGGAGATTGAAATGAAGCAAACTTTGTGGCTAAAAACAATTTAAAGCAATGAGACAAAAATAAAGTTCATAGGTTAATATAAAAAAATAAAGCAATTAGACAGAATAAAATAAATAAAAGGATCATATAAATGTTTCCTTTAAGTGTGATCTTAGGTTTTAATGTTTGCACTATTATACCAGTATTTTAATTAATTTTAATTTTCATTAAAAAAAAAAAGAAGGAAAAATTCAAATAACACTAAAAGGCCGAAAACTAAGTTTGGCAGTCTCATGACCCCTGGCCTTTCCAGGGTGGCCACGTCCAGCTTCTTACCCGAATGTGAGTCAGTTCAGGTCACCATGGCAAAATACGGTAGACTTGGGGACTTGGGTGACAGACTCTTCTCATAGTTCTGGAGGCTGGAGGCCCCAGGCCGAGGCGCCAGCAGCAAAGCAGCCTCTGTCCCATTCCCCTCGAGGTTTGCGCATGGGCCTTTTCTCACTAGGTCCCGGTGGAGACAGACAGCTCCCTGGTCTCTTCTGCCAAGGGCAGTGATCCTATGGGATCAGAGCCCCACTTATATTTCTATTTATTTATTTTATACTTTTTGAAACCTTTTACTTATTTGGGCTTCCCTGGTGGCTCAAATGATAAAGAATCTGCCTGTAGTGCGGGAGACCTGGGTTCAATCCCTGGGTCAGCAAGATCCCCGGGAGAAGGAAATGGCAACCCACTCCAGTACTCTCGCCTGGAGAATCCCATGGACAGAGAAGCCTGGTGGGCTTCTGTCCCTGGGGCTGCAAAGAGTTGGACACGACTGAAGAGACTAACTCGCACTTGTTCAGAGACCTGTGCTGCGTCTCTTGCTCCACGGGCTTGCTCTGGCTGCAGCAGGCAAGACTGCCCTGCCCGCAGCCCAGGCTCTCCCTGCAGCGGCCACTGTGGCTGTGGTGCGGGCCTGGCTGCCCTTGGCCTCTGGGGTCGTCCCAGACCGGGATTAAATCTGCGTCCCCTGCCTTGGCAGGCGGATTCTTAACCCCTGGGCTGCCAGGGAAGTCCAGACCTTTTCTCTTTTGTAAACTGTTTCAGTAGTTTTTGTCTTTTTTCCCCCATTGTGCTTCATATGTATGTTTTCCAGACCTGTCTACCATCGGCTCGTTTCTCTTCAGTCTACTATTAGGCCTGTCTGTGGAGTTCTTGGAGAAGGCAATGGCACCCCACTCCAGTACTCTTGCCTGGAAAATCCCACGGACGGAGGAGCCTCTTGGGCTGCAGTCCATGGGGTCACTAAGAGTCAGACACGACTGAGCAACTTCACTTTCACTTTTCACTTTCATGCATTGGAGAAGGAAATGGCAACCCACTCCAGTGTTCTTGCCTAGAGAATCCCAGGGACGGGGGAGCCTGGTGTGCTGCCGTCCATGGGGTCGCACAGAGTCGGACACAACTGAAGCGACTTAGCAGCAGCAGCAGTGGAGTTCTTAACTTCAATTGTTATATTTTTCAAGTTTAGTGTTCATTTGATTCTTCTTTTTGTTTTTTTAATATTCAGTTCTCTGCTCAGACTCTCTCAGAAGCTTGTCTTTTAATGAACATGTTCATCACATGCATTTTAATGTCCTGTGATTTTAAAATTGGGGTATTTTGTGGTTCTTTTTCTATTGTCTGTTTTTCTCATGTTCTTGAGTTGGCTGGTCCTGCCTCCTAGTATGCTGGGCAGTTTTTACTAAACACTGGACATAGATTCTGTATGTGACACAGATTAAGAAATCACTTGAGGACCCCAAGCACATTTTTCTCCAGTGAGGGCTTACCTGGCCTTTAGTGTGGGGACTTGTCACTTTACACCAGCCGGAACCAGTCATCCCTTTAGGATAGCCACTGGGATCCCAGCTGAAGGCCTGGCGTCTGCACCAGCGTCCACACCTTTGGTGCATTTGAAACGCCCACGTAGGAATGAAGTTATCACATTCTCAGCCTGGAGGTCACTGCTTGAGGACCTCAAGGAGAAAAGTGGGACCCTGTGTCTGACTTCTCCATCTGTTCTTCTCTTTTCCCTCATGTTTTAGCCCCTTAAGACCTCATTTCCCTGGTAGCTCTTGTGCCTTGTTGTTGACTCACTAAGTCCAACTCTTTTGTAACCCCATGGACTGTAGCCCGCCAGGCTCCTCTGTCCATGGGATTTCCCAGGCAAGAATACTGGGATCATTCCATTCTCCAGGGGATCTTCCTGACCCAGAGAGTGAACCCACGTCTCCTCATTGCAGGTGGGTTCTTCATCACTGAGCTGCCAGGGAAGCCCCTCTGTGCCTTAAAACACATGAAAACCTTTCTGTCTGTTTTTCTCATTGGTCTTGCAAGTGGTAGTTTGCTCCCGGGTCAGGGGACTAAAATCCACATGCCATGCAGTGCAGCCAAAAAAAAAGAAAAATCTGTGAAGAGATGAGTCCTGTTGGGCATCCCTGTTTCTCTGGATGTGCCTTTAGCTGCCTACGGGCAGAGTGAGTGCTCCGTGGATCATACAGCTCAAATGTCCTTCTGTGTCCACACACTCACCCCATTTGCCCTCTCAATATTGTTCAAAGGTAAATAATCTGAATAATTGTGTGCCCTTCCAAAGCATCTTTATGAATATAGAAATTAATACGAACATATTGTTATATTTTTAATGTTAAATACATTGTAAAGTAGGAATTTTCTTTAGAGAAATGTATGTGACCTAAAAAATGAGGTCCATCACACAGAATATGGTTTATGTTGAGTATGAACTCCAGACCCATTGTGTATATGTTCGTTTTTCAGGTATAAAGATGACTTTACTAATCACTGTCAGCATTTCTGGTGTTGTCGTTGAGTTTGGGTTTTGTTGCTTCCTCCCTCTAGGTATTGTTGCGTGTCTCCCGTGTGACAGAGGCGGCTGGGTGGATTATGGCCGGGTTCACTGTGACCTAAATGAGAAGCACACTCGGGGCCCTGGTGGACCTCGTGCTACTCGGTGCGCACGGCAGACGGGTTCAGCCACGTGTTGGCTCACCTCCCTTAGTGTGAGCTGCTGGCCTCCGCGTCCGCCCTGCACGGGCCCGTGTCTGAGCTATGCCACCGACACTCTTCCTGGGGGCAGAGAACAGGTCCCCAGGTGCCCCTTTGCTGGGGCCTCCCGCCCCACGGGGGTTCCCACTCTCTGCTGGTCTTGGCTTCCCAGCGACGTGGCCATGCCCCACCTTCCAGGCAGCCCCCAGGGCCACAGGCGCGGAGACGGCAGAGTTGAAGGGGCCGGGTGAGGCCTGGCGCGGTGCTCCGAGGGGCGGTCTGAGCCGGGGTAGGCCAGTGACGGGACACTGTTGGACATCCCAGCGTCGACGAAATGGCAGGCTTGCATGTTGGTGCTGTGAAATTCTGCTTCGGAATGTAAAGTTTTGTGGTGCCGTGTGCAGTTTGTTGGAATTAATGTAAAGGTGACACATTTTCGTGGTGAACAAAGAGTCTGGCAAGTGAGAGCAGTCCAGAGTCCATCCTGTGTGCAATGGAAGCAGGGGCTGTGTCTTGCCTGGTAGGGCTTTCTTGTAAGGTGGTCAGGGCAGGTTCATTTGGATACGGTAAAAGTCCTTTAAAAAGAAAATCCGTTTGAAACGTTGTGAAAGAAAACTTCATCAGTGGAAAAATCAAATAACTTATAAAAGCAAAGTACCTGAAGAGTCTGAGTTCTCCCTCAGGTTTTCACTTTCTCGGCAAACTTCATGTGCTGAGTCAGGAGAGGCAGACAAGGGTGTCCTTCGGGCCTAGGGGCTGCCAAACGCGTGGTTAGCTTAAAGAAGGTTGAGTGTTACCTGGGGCTTCCCTGGTGGCTCAGCAGTAAAGAATCTGCCTGCAGCGCCGGAGATGTGCGTTGGATCCCTGGGTCGAGAAGATCCCCTGGAGAAGGAAATGGCAACCCACTCCAGTATTCTTGCCTAGGAAATCCCATGGATCCTGATGGGCTCTAGTCCATGGGGTTGCAAAGGTCAGACATGACTTAGTGACTAAACAATAGCAAACAACGAGAGTTACCTGGTGATGTTAGGAAGTGAAGAGGGTTACCCAAGGCTTGGAATTTCTGGTTTCTGAATTACTTCAAGGGAACAAATGGTACTGTTTTATGAACAGAGTTTTGAGTTTGACTAGATTCATAAGTGCATGATCTTAATTTTTGAAAAGCCATGTTTTCAGAGTTGCTGATTTGGTCTTGTAGCTTCAATCCCGATAACTAGTCTCCTTATCAGAGTTCTGTGCGATCTCAGAACTGCAGCCCTCAGCCTCCCGTCTGCTTTAGGTTGTGAACTGGGGATCGATTCAGGCCTGTGGTAAAGAGGTTGTGGGCTGGCCACGTGATCTGTGATTTTGAGCTCATCAAGAGCCCATGTCTGGAGTCCCTAGCTGGATTTGCGCAACCTCAGGGGTTGACAGATAGCATCTCTGTCTGTTATTCTGAACAGCCTGCAGTTTGTTGGGAGGTGTCGCTCTTGCATGTTGATGGTGGTGATTCGCATTTGTGAAGAGTGACCAGCCCATTCCTTGGAGCTTCTGTTTGAGCTGTCAGAAGCTGGAGTGAGGGGCTGAAGTCTCCAGGGGAGGTTAGTGCCAGATGCATGCTGACCCCGTCATTGGAGTGAGAGTGATTCATTAAAAATCATAGTGGCAAACACATACCTGACCATGTGGAAAGCAGACAGCTAGTGGGGAGCTGCTGTCTAATTACAGGGAGCTCAGCCTGGTGCTCTCTGATGACCTAGAGGGGTGGGGTGGGGAGTGTGACTGATTGGCGTTGTTGTATGGCAGAAACCAACACAATATTGTAAAGCAATTCTTCTTCAACTAAAAATTTTTTTAAATGAATACCAAAAAAAAAAAAATCACGGTGGCAGATTCTGTGAAACATTTTTTGTTACACTTTTTAAATACTGCCACATGGAGTTCCTCTTCATCAGATCCATGTAATCTAAAGATCTGTGTGAAGCATTTGTGTGAGTCCAGGCCCTGAAGGATTTCTGCTGATGTCTGAGAAGCCTGCTGTGCAGAGAAAAGCTGATGTAAATGTGCAGTGTTTGCGTGGAGCAGAGATGAGCAGGGCTTCTGCTCCGGTTCATCCCTCATTTGAGCTCTTGCTGGCGAGTTCCAGTTGCGGTGCTTTACAGTTTTCAGCGTGCTCTTCACGTATATTGTTCCATAGATTTCAACTGCTCTGCAGCAATGAACATCCAGGGACACGTTGCAAAAGTTATATAAGAAATATATTTGGTGCAGGAAAATTGAAAAACACAGATAAGTGAGAAGTGCTCTCACTGGGTCCCTCTCAAATCTTCTTGGCATCTGTGTGGTCTCCTCCCTGCACAGATGGGTCCTGACCCATGTCACTCACAGCATGAATCTTTAGCAGGTGTTGTAAAGAGTTGCTGGTTTATCGTAAAGAGTTACTGGTGTTCACAGCTGCACACAAGAATCGTGGCAAAGAGGGAGTCCCCCTCGCTGACCTGTGAATCTCTCAAGCCAGGAGTGCATGGTCTCCCTTGAGCATGGAGTTCTGACCTTAGCGCCTTGAATCTGCTGTGTTCAGCATCTTACAGGAAGTCAGGGGGGGTCTCCGTCCTGCAGCCCTTAGCCCCCAGCCTCATCCCGCTCCACGTGCGGGATGCTGTGCCGGACGTGCTGGCCCGTCTAAGTCTAGCGGTTTCTGCATCGTCTGGTGCTCGGCATCCCCTTGTGTGCTCCTGAAGGGTGCTCGGACCCCTTTCAAAGAGGTGGCCATCGTCAATCCACTTTGCAGGAGTAACCTGCCCACAGTCAAGTGCTGGTAAGCAGTGGTGAGGGCATATGGGCCCTGGGGGCCACTCTGGGGCCAGGGTCCTCCACTGCCTGCCTTGTGGGGGGCCAGGGTGTGGCGTCCGTGACCACCACGCCCAGTCCGTGCCTGCCTTTTCCACAGAGCGTAGATCCTTCTGTTGTTACTGTTCAGTCTTGACTCTGATGCCCTTTGGCGTGTTGTGCAATTCAGCATTCATTCATGGTAGTGGGTGCGGTGTGCCAGTTGGGTAATAAAAATAAGTAAAGGGTCATAAAATAAATAAAAGGCGTGTGGGACCGGGAGGCCACCTCACAGCACAGATCACAGGCTCTAGACGCCTGCCTGGTGAAGACCCGTCAGGGTGGGGCGGGGCTGCTCAGGGCTAAGAGGATGGCACAGCAGGTAGATGTCCTGCTACAAGGGTGCGTCCTCCCAGCACACGCAGATCAAACGATGGGTGTGAATAGAATGTGCATCATCCTAAAGTATCTCTGCCACTCATCACCTCTTTTTTGAAAAATAATTTTTTAGTTTTGGCTGAACTGGGTCTTGGTTGTTGCACACAGGCTTTTTCTAGCTGCAGCGAGTGGCGGCTACGCTAGCTGTCAGGCTTGGCCTTCTCTTTGCGGTGGCGTCTTGTTGCAGAGCGCAGGCTGCAGGACATGAGGGCTTCAGTAGGTGCGGTGCACAGTCTTGGTTGCCCCGCGGCATCTTCAATCCCAGACCAGGGATTGAACCTGCGTGCCCTGCGTTGGTAGGCGGATTCTTTATCACTGGACCACCAGGGGAGTCCCACGAGATCATCTCTTAATTACAAAGGAAAACAGTGAAGTTAGAGTAGAAACTTGGCAGGCACTGGGTTTGCCGCTGGCATTTGGACCAGCCTGCAGGACGTTCCTGGAAGCGTGGTGGCATCGCCTTTGTGCCGCTCCTGGAAGCGCCTGCCGGGATCTCACAGGAGGCCGTCTGGGCCCTTGAGAGTGTCCCAGCGGGACAGGCTGTGGGCGTCTGAAGACTGGACAGTCATTATGCGGCTGTGGCCTGGGTCTTGGGACATCGGAATGGCTCTCAAGGCCGCTCCTGCCCAGGGGAGGGGTCCGCGCTCTGCCTCCTGCTGCTCTCTGTCTGTCTGTCGCCCCTGCGTCCCAGGTCACTGGGCTCTGGCCTGGGGCACCAGGTCTAGAGGCTGGGTGGGGAAGGTGTGGGCCGGGCCAGCCTCGCCTTCCCAGGAGGGGCTTGCAGAGGTGATGACCAGGAGGGTCACTGCACAGGGCCTGGGGGCACAGAGCTCTCCCGAGACCCTGCTCTTGAGTCCTTTGGCTTTTACCAAGGAGGGAAATTGCTGGATCCTACGGCAACTCTGTTTTAAGTTTTAGAAACTACCAGACTGTGTCCCACCGAGTCTCTGCTGTTTACACCCCCGTCAAAAGCTTACGAAGTTCCACAGAAACTGAAAGGATTACCAAGCAGTGAAAGTGAATTTCAGCCCACTGAAATTACCCTTCAGGAATAAAGGGGAAATCAAGACAGTTTCAGACCAGCAAACACTGAGCAAGTGTCAGCTGCAGCACTTGTACTCACGGATGTACTGAAGGGTGTTCTTCAGGCCGAGAAAATGCTCTCAGGGCAGGAGGGACAGGGGAGGGCGTGGTGACTCCAGGCCGCTGTTGAAGGATAAAGCAAGACTGGTGATATCTCCTGGGGTTAAGATACCACATGGATCCAAAACCCAAACGCCAACAGCACATGAGTGTGTGGGAGGTGGGTGGAGTTAATTCTGTTTTTTTTTCTTTTTTGCTGCTCCATGTGGCACGTGGGCTGTTAGTTCCTCAACCTAGGGTCGAACGTGCACCCCCTGTAGTGGAAGTGCAGAGTCTTACCTGCTGGACTGCCAGGGAACTCCCGAGTGGAGTTACCTCTGACCATGTGTTGCCTGGGAACAGGTAGAATGCAGTTAATTGGACCTTGATGCATCAAGGGTACCTGTTGTAATCCCTGAAGGAACCATTGAAAGAACAGTGAAAGAGCTACTTTATTAGAGGGAGGAGACAGAAAATAGAAAGTATTCCAAAAGAAGGAGGAACAAAGTATAGAACAGCCGTGACCGACAGCAAGCAGTGAGCCGGTGGGTCCACTCTGTAGCCACACTGAACGCAGCAGGACCGGAGAAGCGATTAAAAGGAAGAACTGTCAGACCAGATCGTGGGAAGGCAGCTGCTCAGGAAGGAGACAGAAGCAAAAGGACGCGGGAAGTGTTGGAGGGAAAGTGTGGAGGGCGGAGTCCTGCACTCAGCGGCCCCAGAGGCCGGGGGGTCCTGCGGGTTCTGTCGTGAGGTCTGGAAGCCACAGAGAGGCCGGAGGTGTCGCTAGATCCCGAGTCTGAGTTTCGGTTCCGGCTGTCCTGTGGGGAGCAGCCGGCGGCCCCCGGGGGACGTTTTGCAGAGCTTCCGGTGTCGCGGCAGCCTGTGGCGCCTGTCCCGAGGGCTGGCCTCGCTGCCGGCCCCTCCTTCTCTTTCTCCCCACTCACTTTTCTTCCCCGTGTGTCTGGACGTGGAGCTGTGTGTGTGCTAGGGTTTGCTCAGCACTGGACGCTGGGGAAAGAACCCATGTTTTCCTTGCTTGTCACCTCAAAGCTGGGTTTCCTGGGCCCCGTCGGAGGAGGGCACAGGCAGCCTGTGCAGGTGTTGGGGTTGCAGGCTCAATCCTGCCCTCTCGGGAAAGGTGAGGGCCTGGGGCTTGCAGGTGCTGGCCCTGAGGTAGGGGGACATGGAGGGGCGACTCAGCTGTCCGTGGTCTGAATTCCAGCGCAGTGGCTGTGTTGGTGATCGCATTGATGGTTTGTGTTTAAACAGCCAGAGGAATAGCAGTGTCATTTAGGGAGAGCATGGTGCTGCAGATGTGGGCTCTGCGTCAGCGCTCATGTGGGCCCAGGGCGGCCCCTGTCCCTTCCCCGGAGCCTCTGGGCCCTGTGCCCGCCCTCATTTGGCAGGAACCTGGCTGCTTTGGGGGCTCAGGAGGACCGTGATGTGGGGTAATGAGCCCGGGTCCTGAGCTGGAGGGCAAGTCGTGAGCACTGTCACCGTCTTGGAGGTGCCGTGGCCACTCTGCTTGTGTGTGTGGCCCCGGGGAGGTGGGCTGCTCGCTGGGGTCTCTCCAGCGATACTGCCTGGCCCGGCCCAGCTCACGCGTCCTGCGTGACTGGCGTTCTGAGGTAGCAAGGTGTGGGCTGGCCTTTCCCCAAGCATCCACGGCTCACACCACGGCGTCCCCCTGGGCACCATGGATGCAGAAGCACTCTGCTCCCTTCTCTGCAGCGAGCACATGGGTCCCCAGAGCCAGTGCGGCTGCCGTTCACGAGAGCCCTGACCAGGATGAGGCTGCAGTCAGAGCCCTCAGAGGCCTCCTCGTCATGTCCCCACTTCACACGACCCTTGGGGACTGACCACCGCTGCTTCCAGGGGGCTCAGGGAAGAGCAGGTGGTGCGGGGAGCCGCAGCTGCAAGGGACTGGCGGGGCCTTCGCAGGACGAGCATAACAGAGACTCCAGAAAGGGGGGCGTGTGTGGGGTCAGGTGTGCGGGGATTCAGGACACGGTGGTGGTGTGGTGCTCAGTGCTCGTGGCTGGATCTCCATTTTGATGCAGAGGAGTAAGTGGATTTTACATGCACATATTTCAGGTAGAGATCTTAAAAAATATTGAAGTATTTGGAGAAAAACTGAGGAATATATTTACGATTGTCAAATGAGGAAAGTTGGCCTATGTAAGATACAAAAAAAAAATCTGTAAGGAGAAAGATTGGTAAGTCTGATTCCACAGAAGTAAACTTGTCTAATACCAAAATCGACATAAACAAAGTTAAGAAGTGACATTTAGGGAGGAAGTATTTTCACGTATTTGTAACCAGAGGTAATAGTGAGAATATTCAAGTGAAAGTCGCTCAGTTGTGTCTGACTCTTTGCGACCCCGTGGACTGTCCATGGAATTCTCCAGGCCAGAATACTGGAGTGGGCAGCCTTTCTCTTCTCCTGGGGATCTTCCCAACCCAGGGATCGAATGCATGTCTCCCACATTGCAGGCAGATGTTTTACCAGCTGAGCCACAAGGGAAGTTCAAGAATATTTAAAGACATCTGTAAATCACTAAGAAACTCATCAACCGCCTAACAGAAAATACAAAGTATGAACAGGTCATTTAAAGAGCAAAGAATTAACTTAAGTGACATCTCAATGCTCCCCCTGCTGACCATCTACCAGGGAAATGCAAACTGTTAGTGTCAATTTCTGGCTAGTTCGGCGACCCATGGTGGCGCGTCCTGCCCAGGGGGTGCGGGATGGGCACTGATGTCCCAGAGGGCAGCATGGCAGCCGCTCTCACATCCACGGCCCTTGTGCTCGCCCCTGCTCGTCCACGCTGTGCCAGTGCTCAGGCTTGTGCCCCGGAGGCCTGGCCGGGGCCCTCGCGGACGGCTGTGGCACGGGGCGGGTGCGGGGGTGCGCTCTATGGGTCAGTGAGTCTGCGGCAGAGCGCTGTAGGGGCGGGGGCGCGAAGCTGGCGCCATTTCTAGTTACCGGCAGAGAGCACATGTGTGCAGCTGTGCTCACGGGCACGGCTGCCCAGCTGCACAGGGGCGGCGTGGGGTGCCCGTCTCCCCGGAAGCGCGGGGTTGGGGGCGGGGCGGACCCGCGGCCTCTTCTGCCCTGTCTCTTCTGAATGCTTTGGGTCTGTTCCACGTGCTGGTGTTGCAGGTGATCCTGAAGAGGATCAGTGCGCGGGGACGTGGCCTGGCAGCTGCTAACGTACATCCTTATTGGCAGGTGTGGATCGTGGCGGGAGCCCGTCAACCCCTACTACGTCAACTCTGGCTATGCCCTCGCCCCCGCCACCAGCGCCAATGACAGCGAGCAGCAGAGCCTGTCCAGCGACGCTGACAGCCTGTCCCTCACCGACAGCAGCGTGTAAGTGCCCGCCGCCCCCTCCCCAGCACCACGGGGGCTGTTCCTGGAGACCCTCCTGCAGACCAGAGCCTCAGTTGCTTCCCTCCAGGCGAGACTGCCAGAGCTGCCTGGCGGCACCCAGCCCTGGTCTCAGTGGTGCTGGTGTGTGCGGTGCATCCAGGGCAGCCACCCCAAGTCGTCCGCTCTGTGCTCGCCCCGCTGTGATCTGGAAGCCGTCTCACCCGATTGGCAGGGCCTGCTGTCCCCTCGGTGTGGCTCTGTGCCGGCCGGCCGGCCAGGGCCACAGGAGCCTCTGCACCCTCGAGGGTGGCGTGAACCCCTGTCCAGGGATGCCTCCCCTGGGGAAAGTGCTCACTTCTGACACCTTTCTCTCTAGTTTGCCAATGACTTCGGGGACCTTGGCGCAGGTCAGGATGTGATGGTGTCACACCTGCCCATGTCACGCCAGGGCATGGCCTGTCTGCCTGCTGGGGTCACACGGGGACCAACTCCACCGCCCACACGCGTCAGGCTTGCCTGCGTTCAGTCATACACCGTTTGCTGTCTCTCTGCCCCGACAGGGAGGTTCTGGCTTGGAGCCGGCAGGTGTGTGGGCATCTACCCCCGCGACGGCACGTGGGCTGCGGCCCTGACCCTGTCAGCGGGTTGTGGGGACTGTGTCCCTGCCCTGCGTGGTGTCTGGAGGTCAGACAGGCTTCAGTGAGGAGGAAAAGGCCGGCTCGCCTGTCCTTGCAGGTGACCGGGTCCTTCTGTGCTGTGGCCCTGCCTTGTGGTCTGTCCTGTCTCCTGGCGCCTCGTACCGCCTGCCCAGGTCTGGCTCTGGTCTGACAGCCCCGAGTCTGGCACATCGGGAGCCCTTTCTCCTCCTGTTGGGGGCCGCAAGATGGGGGCGTCATCCTGGGGCAGTTGGCATTCATCATTACGTTCTTCTTTGTTTTGACTCTTTCATAGAAAATGTTGATGTTTTTAACAACTTACTTGATATTACTGGGGTTTCAGCACTACCTGCCATGAATATAAAATGTCGTGTTAAAGGGTTCCAACGAGCTGTGCCCCTCAGAGCCCCCGGGAGCGGCTGACAGCACGCGTTCTGTTCTCTTCCCCAAAACTCAGTTACTACAATGTCAATTAATCTCTTAATTCTTTCTAAGGGAAGGACATATGTTTGCTAAAGGGAAAAAACAATTTTTTGCAAAAACAAAAAGAATTTCCCCGATACTCTGTTCATCTTGGTTTACACTGAGACTCAAAAATATAGGAATAGTTAAGAACTTGGAATGTAAAATTGTGGCAGATATTTAAATATACTGAATATATGAGGCAAAAAAAAGGATCATGTGTTTCATCTGAATTATTTCTGTTGGCAACTCAGCATCGCCTCCACTTGGCAAAGGGCTTCGCGGTCCAGTGCCGTTGGGCACAGGCTCCATGGACAGCGCCTGGCCTCCCAGGCGTAGACTTTAGGTGCCCGGCCAGAGCACGTGAGCCTCACACGCGGGGCTCAGGACACCTGACCTGTGAGGGCGTCCAGATGCACCGCGGCTCTTGTTCCCTGAGGCCCAGCCCCCGGGACCCCTGCACCCGCTGCTGCACTGTGCCCCAGCTGGGGTCCTGAATCCTGGTTCCCTGAGGCCCAGCCCCCGGGACCCCTGCACCCGCTGCTGCACTGTGCCCCAGCTGGGGTCCTGAATCCTGGTTCCCTGAGGCCCAGCCCCCGGGACCCCTGCACCCGCTGCTGCACTGTGCCCCAGCTGGGGTCCTGAATCCTGGGGCACCCAGCACCCCTGCCGCTATGCCCTGCTCCGAACCAGGGCCGCCCTTCCCTCGCACTGGGCTGAGTGTGCCTGGGCCAGGCTGGGGCACACCGAGCACCGTGTGCCTGGGGCGCCTCTGCTGGCCGAGCAGCGGTCAGCGCGGGCCGTGCGTGGGAAGCAGGTGAGGGGCCAGGGACCGCCAGCACTGTGGGTCCCCCCTGCAGGAGACCCGGGAGGCTGGGGGCTGTCAGGGGGCCACCCCTCAGGTCCTTGGGAGACGGGTACCAGAGAGCAGGAGGCGAGCAAGTCAGATGCTTCTCAGATAAGAGCTTAGTCATTTTAAAGGCAGTATGTGATTTGACTTACGGTTACATCAGTCTTCAGAAGGGTTGTAACTAAAATCACGTCAAGAGAACAAATTTAAGCATCTGACAGATTATGCTGCTTTACTGTCTTATCCTGGAAGAAAGCAGGATTCAGGAACCCGTCCCGTTCTTTTTAAGAATGCAAAGTCGTCTTCATCCAGTGCAGCTCAGGAGACAGGCCGTGCGGGCCTGCTCCCAGAGGCCGTGGCCGAGCCCTGCGTATGTTCACAGGAGTGTCTCTCTGACAGGGATGGAGTCCCGCCCTACAGGACCCGCAGGCAGCACCGCCGGGAGATGCAGGAGAGTGTCCAGGCCAACGGGCGGGTGCCTCTACCTCACATTCCTGTAAGTGTCCGCCTGCGTGCGCCCTGCTCCCACCCGAGGGGCGGTGGCCCGTGGTCCTTTGGAGGGTCCGGGTAACTGCGTACAGGGTTTCTCGCTCTGCTTACAAGTGTTTTGGATTTGAAGCGATTTCAGTTTATAGCTCATACCCGCCCCCAAAGCTGTGCGGCGTGCTGCTGTGAGGCGTGCGTGGAATTGCATTCTCTGAACATGGCTCCCCCTTCCCTCCCCGGCTCCTCCCTGCACCCAGCTTCTGTGTCACTCGTCCGGGGTGCAGGGCCCGGGCCCCCCTCCCGTGTCGGGTGCTGCTGCCCCTTGGGTGCAGGGTGGGCGCTGCAGAGCGCCTGCCCTTCTGGCGCCCGGGCTCAGCCCCGACCTCAGGGGTCTGCACAGCTGGATGCTTCTGCACAGCTGGCTGGTCAGTCACATGAAGCCCTTCTCCAGGGCTGGCTGGCAGCCTCGGGTGGGCGCCTTGGGCTGTGGGCGCCAGGGTAGCCGTCCCCGAGGAGGCGTAGCCCCCGGCCTCCTCAGGGTCTTCACCCATGGTCGTGGGAGGCAGGAGGCAGCCGTGTCTGCTTATCCCCGCCGGTCAGCCCGGGGCAGGGAGGAGAGTGCAGACCGTGCCCTGCTCACCACGGTGTATCAGGGCTTACTGTGGCATTTCCTCACAGCGCACATACCGAATGCCAAAGGAAGTCCGCGTGGAGCCCCAGAAGTTCGCGGCAGAGCTCATCCACCGCCTGGAGGCCGTGCAGCGGACGCGGGAGGCCGAGGAGGAGCTGGAGGAGCGGCTGAAGCGTGTCCGCATGGTGAGTGGCTGCTGTGGCGCGGGCCACAGCAGGCCCCTGAGGCGTTGGCCTTCTCCTTGCGGTGGAAGGCATCTCCCCACCAGCCGGACAGGTCAGGGCTGGAGGCCTGTGTCCTGCTCCGCGCCCTCCCTGCTGCGTGGAGCCCAGATGGCCTCCCTCGGGCAGGGCAGCCTGAGGCTCTGACCAGTGACACAGCTCTGTCTGTCTCGTTTCCTGGCCGGTAGCCTTTCTGATAGAATTCTGGGAGCTGAGAGTCTCAGCACACCCGATCTATTTGCTGTAACTCTTTGCCTGTAGGGGCCTGCATGCCTGTCTTTTTTGCCTGCGGTGGCACTCTCCCATCCTGGTTGCTGCACACGTGTGTTGTTCTACAAACGAGGGGCCCCTGGGCAGAGGTGCTGTGACAGGCGTGCCCCCGCCCCGTCCCCCTCATGTGCCCTGCCCCCCGGACCTGTGGGCCTCGAGGCTTCTGGCACACAGGCCTCTCAGGGTGGGAGTTCATTCTCTCCTCAGTATTTTGTTCAATATCTGAAACTCAAAATGTGACTTTCTTGTAGGAATTATTTCTCTACCAATCATCTGATCTTCCTGTTTAAACTGCAGAACCTGAGCCCTCCCCGGACCCTGTCAGAACCCGAGGGGGTTCTGTTTCGGGTTCCATGTTCCCCAGGGGTGCCCCGTGCACCACCACTGAGGGCAGTGCCGTCAGGGTGGGTGAGGGGCCTGGCAGGTGGGCAGTCGCCTGGCCCTGACACAGGCTGGGCTCCCCTGCCTTCCCTACACGGAGTCAGCAGGCACATCTCATCGCGGGGCGGACCGTGGACCCCTGGAGGTACCGGAAACAGCCCCGAGCATGAGGTGGTCACAGGCCGTGCTGTGCCATGAGGGGCCTCGCGGGACCGTGCCCTGCTCTCCCTCCCGCCATGTGGCGATGGCATGGCCTCCTGGCAGGGCAGGTGCAGCCCGAGGCATGCCCAAGGCCCTCGCCCCATCACTGCTCAGGAGGGCATGACCAGCGGGCAGGGTTAGGGATGCGCTAGTCGTCAGAGCTGAGGGTTTCTGCCTCCTGGGAGCTGCCTAGAACAAATGCAGACCAGACTCATGCATGTGCCAGTGCATTGGCGGAACTCAGCCCGGGTCACGCGTGTGAGGAGGCCGTGTGCCCTGGCAGCATCTCCACCACTGCCTCTCTGTGAGGCTGTCCTGAGCGCGTTGCCATCGACAGTGCTTAAAACAGGCTCAGGAGGCAAGCCGTAATGTTTCGTTAAAGAAGTTTCGGAAACCTGCAGACTGGCAGGTTTCACTGCAGACCTGGGCTTTTGTGATGCGCTGCTGTGCTTCCGGCCTTGGCTCAGGCTGTGTGCATGTGGTCCTGGCCGGTGGCGTCGGGTGGGAGGGGCGCACTCAGGCGGCCCAGCCTTCTGACGGCGTCTGAGGCTCTCCCACCGCGTCCCTGGCAGGTGCTGGACGGCTGTGCCTGCAGCCCACGAGCTCTCAGGGGGCTGGACCCGGCAGTGTTCTCTGATGTGACCGAATGTGTCCCAGCAAACGTCCGGTGTCAGTTGCTCAGGGCCTCAGGCTCAGGAGGGCTGCCACGCCTAGTCCTCGGGTCCCGGCTCCCAGCCTCGGGGGTGTAGCCGGCCGGCTCCCAGGGGCGTCCCTCCACCCCAGGGGGTGGCTCACTGCCCAGCAGTGGCCGTGTGGTCTTGAGTCTGTTGCCGGGAGTGATTTTGTAAGCTATGTGAACCATGATATAAACAAGAATCCTTTTTTACGAGTAATAGCTCAGACATTTTTGGGGCCATGCCTTGCGGCTTGTGGGATCTTAGTTCCTGACCAGGGATCTAACCTGGAATCCTGCAGTGAAAGCACCAAGTCCTAACCGCTGGACTGCGGGGAATTCCCACTGCAGATTTTTAAGTAATCAATTATTTTCGGTTGAGCAGGGTGTTCTGGCAATGCGTGGACTTTCTCTAGTTGTGGTAAGCAGGAGCTACTCTTTGTTGCAGTGCATGGGCTTCCCACTGCAGCGGTTTCTCTTGTTGGGGAGCACCCGTCCTAGGGCATGTGGACTTTACTAATTGTGGCTCATGGAGCCAGTACTTGGAGCACACAGGCTTAGTTGCTCCATGGCATGTGGGATCTTCCTGGACCAGAAATCGAACCTGTGTGCCCCGCATTGGCAGGTGAATTCTTACCCACTGGAATACCTGGGAAGTCCTACGAATTTTTTAATAATTAAAGTTTACTGTAAAGCTTGGAAAATCAGAACAGAAGAAAATGAAAACTAGTGCTGAAGGGTTACGTAAATCTGTAGTATTTCATAGTCTGCTGCCCTGGGAGGGCGTGAATGGCATCAATACGGGTGCCCCTTGGTGCGGGTCTCCCGAGTCCCCACCCCCTGATAACCACGGAGCACCAGGGTCGGGGTGGGGACAGGGTGAGTGCAGGAACCCAGGGTCCAGGTAGCGATAGAGGGTGCGGAGCCCAGCGTCCGGGGCTCTCTAGGATGGCTCCCAGCTCACCCACAGGGCTGCGTGTCCCCCCGTCTGCCCCTGTCTCCCAGCCTGTCCTCTTGGGTGCCGTTTCTGAGTTGTGGTGCCCACAGCTGGCGGCATGTCTGGCTGACCGCAGGCACTTCCACAGCGGTGCGGCGTCCTGTGGGGACTCTGGGGGCTTGTTCATGTAGCGCAGGGTGGCTCAATCATCCAGTCTCTCAGCATCTGCTCAGGGCAACTCAATAAGACTAGACAGTGAACGTCAGTTGTGTGTTTCAGGATTGAAGTGATTGAATGTGTATGTTTACGGGTCTGCTTATAGCAACTCTCAGAGTCAAAGGAAGTTCTGCTAGTTTGATGTGATAATTTATTAACACTTGTAGCAAGATAAGGAAAAACCAGGAGCTCTTCTGTACAGGGGCAGTGTTTCCTGGGAAAATATGATGGAAAATACGGCAGTAAAATTGAGGAGTAGGAAAACAGTTGAAAAAGATAAACATTTTTATTGAGAAGCTTAACGTGGAAGCAGTGCCAGGCGTCCTGGTGGTCTGTGCGGCCCTGGTGCTGTGCCCTCCTCCGCGTGGTGTGTGGCCCTGTCCCCGCACCAGGGAGGGGAGCCCTGGCCAGCCCCCATGCGCTTTGTCCTCCCAGAGCCCGGCCACACTGGCGCGGGGCTCGGGGCCACTCTGGATCGGGCGGCCCCTCCTGCACTTCGCTGGCCCGGCCTTGTCCCCAGCTCAGGGCTCGGGCCTTTGTGCTTTGTGTCCCCAAGCACGGGGTCTCCACGGTGCAGCCAGTGCCGAGAGGTGCCATGCTGTCTTGTTCCAGCAGGAGGAGGAAGGCGAGGACAGCGACATGCCCTCTGGCCCCCAGGGCGCCAGCCATAAGCTGCCCTCGGCCCCGGCCTGGCACCACTTCCCCTCCCGCTACGCGGACGTGGGCTGCACAGGGCTGCGGGACGCGCACGAGGAGAACCCCGAGAGCATCCTGGACGAGCACGTGCAGCGAGTCATGAGGACGCCTGGCTGCCAGTCCCCGGGGCCCGGTCACCGCTCCCCAGACAGCGCGCACGTGCCCAAGATTGGGGTGCTGGGGGGTGCCATGCCCGGGCATGGAAAACATGCGCCCAAGTTGGGGGCAAAGCTGGACCCGACTGGGCTGCACCTCCACAGACACGGCCACCACCACGGCCACCACGGCGCGGCCCGGCCCAAGGAGCCAGCTGAGGCTGAGGCCGCCCGCCGGGTCCTGGGCAGCTTTGCCTGGGGCCCGGAGCTGCACGGTCACGCAGCCAAGCCCCGCAGCCATGTGGAGAGCACGGGCGCCCCCCCTGCCGGTGGCGACGGCCTGGCCTACGGGTGAGTGTGAGCGGCGATCCCCCGCCCTGGCCCACGTCAGTGCAGGTGGTGTGCCCCGGAGAAGGGTCCTTCGTGCCACCCTCGGGCCAGAGTTCCCCTGAGGAGTCCCTAAGCCAGGGCCAGATCAGGTTGGCAGGAATACGCGCCTGGGTGCACAGCCGCGGGGCTCCAGCCCTGAAGTACCGTTGGGTTGGATGAGCCCGTTTCGGGGGTGGTGTCTGGGTGAGGACAGGTGGCTGGGCCCGAGCTGCCTGGACACCTTCCGTCCACAGAGTCGGCCCAAAACAGCCCAACCGCGCCTGCAGGAGTGTGGCCAAGGCCCCACGTGCAGGCAGGGCCCTTGCGGGCTGTTGTCCCCAGCCCTGCGGGTCCCGGCCAGCCATCCAGCCTGGGCTGGCTGAAGTAGCAAGTGACCAGGCCTTGCTCTTGCAGTGGGAAGGTGGGCACGACCTCCAAGAGAAACTCCAAGAAGGCGGAGTTGGGGAAGAGCAGCAGCACAGAGGCGCCAGGCCCGTCTGAGGATGCGGAGAAGAACCAGAAGATCATGCAGTGGATCATCGAGGGCGAGAAGGAGATCAGCCGGCACCGAAAGGCGGGTCACGGGTGAGGGCCCCCGGCTGAGTCACCACCCCCCCGGCTCTGAGTCCCCTTCCCCTGGCTCTTAGTTCTCCCACCTCAGTTTGAGTCCTACCCCCGGGCTCCAAGTCCCCAACCCCCAGCTCTGAGTCACCCCCCCACTGCTGGCTCTGAGTCCCCCCACCCCAGTTCTGAGTCCCCCCAACCCCCAACCCTTGGCTCTGAGTCCCCCCAACCCCCAACCCTTGGCTCTGAGTCCCCCCACCCCTGGCTCTGAATCCCCCTACCCCCGGCTCTGAGTCCCCCCACCCCTGGCTCTGAGTCCCCCCACCCCCTGCTCTGAGTCCCACACCCCCGGCTCTGAGTCCGCCCACCCCCGGCTCTCAGTCCTCCTCTGCCCCAGCTCTCAGTCCCCCACCCCCCAACTCTGAGTCCCCCCACCCCCGGCTCTGAGTCCCCCCACCCCTGGCTTTCAGTCCTCCCCTGCCCCGGCTCTGAGTCCCCCACCCCCTAGCTCTGAGTGCCCCCTGCCCCAGCTCTGAGTCCTCCCCTCCCCCCAGCTCTGAGTCCTCTTCCCCCTGGCTCTGAGTCCTCCCACCCCCAGCTGCGTCTGCCCCTGGCTCTGTTTCCCTCCCCACCGGCTCTGAGTCCCCCACCCCCTAGCTCTGAGCGCCCCCTGCCCCGGCTCTGAGTCCCCCACCCCCTAGCTCTGAGCGCCCCCTACCCCAGCTCTGAGTCCTCCCCTCCCCCCAGCTCTGAGTCCCCTTCCCCCTGGCTCTGAGTCCTCCCACCCCCAGCTGCGTCTGCCCCTGGCTCTGTTTCCCTCCCCACCGGCTCTGAGTCCCCCCACCACCGGCTCTGAGTCCCTGCCATCTCTGGAGCCTGCTGTCAGCGCCAGGCAGCAGTCTCTGCAGGCCATGTGCCCATTCGACCAGGGCCAGCCCATGGCAGCGTGAGGTCAACCCTGCCCTGTGTGGGCCCTGTGACAGGGTGGGCATTGGTGACAACGTCAGTGTCCCGGGCAGGAGTGCCCAGTGGTGGGGTCAGCTGCTGCAGCCCCACTGGGCAGGATCCTACAGCCCTGTGGCTGTCCCTCCAGGAGGAGCCTCTGGATCTGGCCTCCTTGACCCCAACTGCCAGAGAACACGCCTGTGCTCCGGCTCCTCCGGCTCCATGTCGGTTTCAGTGTCACCCTTCCTGTTCGTGGTGGGGGCGGGGTGGGCAGGGGCCTGGGCTTTGGGGCCGGCCAGCCGTGGACTTGCCTGGTCCTGAGTTCTTGGGTCCAGACCCTTTGTACTCACAAAACCTGTCCCGGTGGCTCGCTCCTTGGCCGTTGCCCCACCCCAGCTGGAGGGTTTCTGTGGGAAGACAAGTCCAGAAGCAGTGTCCTGGGTGCACTGTGGGCTCCATCGTGCAGGCCTTTCTGGGGTCTGTGGGCCTGGAGGCAGGGCACAGAGCAGGAATTGAGGAGTGGGGGGCCTTGTGGGTCCTTCTAGGAGGAGTCCACCTCCCCATGGGGCAGGTCACATCATACAGGCGCTGAATCAGCCCTCTCCCCCAGGGTGCCATTCCTGGGATTCCCTCATTTTGCTCCTGGGGACATGCCCCCCTTCTGAGGCCTCTAGTCCAGCTGAGAGAGGCAATGTTTTCACTTGAATTCCATGCAGTGGTTGAGTGATGGCAGGTCACACAGATGTAGAAGGTTCTTGGTATCTGATGGCAGGGAAGGTGGCATCACGTGGAGGAAAGTCAGGAAAAAGCACGTGGTCAGAATCATGCCAACCATGGCACGTGTTTTCAGTGGGGAAGGAAATACGCTGAATGTACCGAGTGACTATCGCTAAGTCATATTTATTTTTTTCTTAGAATTTCCTGAACATTTCAAGTTTTTAACAAAGAGCACTTATTTATTTATATTTTTAAAGGAATGATAAAGGTTAAGCTTTTGTTTGGCTGCCCTGGGTCTTGGTTGGGGCATGTGAGAGCAAGTTCTCTGACTAGGGATCAGACCCAGGCCCCCTGCATTGGGGGCTGGGAGTCTCAGCCATCCGACCTCCAGGGAAGTCCCAAGAACACTTATTCTAATATCAAAATACTTTTCAAAAACAAAAAAACCTTTATGTAAAAGAAGTCTTCGTGGGGAAACATTAAGAAAGTGTCCACACAGGGTATGATTTGTATTTCAGAACATGATGAGCACAGTGCAGAGCAGGTCTCCAGAAAGGCGTGCATCAGGGGTGGCGGGTGTGCAGAGCCTGGGCGCGGCTCACCTGCTTCTGTTGCCCCCGAAGGTCGTCCGGGGCTAAGAAGCAGCAGGCCCACGAGAGCTCCAGGCCCCTGTCCATTGAGCGCCCTGGGGCCGTGCACCCCTGGGTCAGTGCCCAGCTCCGGAGTTCGGTGCAGCCTTCGCATCTCTTCATTCAAGACCCCACGATGCCACCCAACCCTGCCCCCAACCCCCTGACGCAGCTGGAGGAGGCACGCCGGCGCCTGGAGGAGGAGGAGAAGAGGGCCAGCAAGGCGCCCTCGAAGCAGAGGTGCGTGGTCCTCACAGCATCCATCCGGGGCGGGAGCCCTTCTGCACCTCGGCTGGCCTGCGGCTGCGCTGCGGGTGCCAGCTGAGGCCCACTGCATCCGCGAAGGGGCCTGAATTGTCCCAGCCACGCAGGGGACCCCTGGTGTCTCACTCTCGGTGCTGAGAGCCCAGCCCCGCGGCCCTCCTCACGGCGCCCTGCGTGGCTGTCAGGGCCGGTGCAGCCCTTCGTGGGGCAGGTCGTTCCTCCACGCTGGGCCCTGGCAGTGGGGCCTTTGCAGTCACTTTCCCGGGTGGTCTGGGCTCTGAGGGCCTGGAGATGGGAGTGTGGTCTCTGGATGGTGACACTGTCCTGGGTGTTACTGGTCCCCATGTCCAATCTTCAGTCAGCTGGGCTCCTGGGGCTGGGGCCTCGCTGCAGAATCCGTGCTGCCCTGGGGAAGCCGGCGCCCAGGTGCAGACCCGCCCCAGCCCACCGCCCCGCGGGAGGCCCATGCGTGTCCCCGGTCACTGAAGGTGACCCCGTTTACAGCTGCCGTGTCACGCCCTGAGGTCTTGCTGGTCCACGTGGCCCGGGGTGAGGGCGGTGCCTGAGGCCCGGTGGGCCAGCCCGTGAGCTGGAGGGTGGAAGGCAGCAGTGGGGCTGCCCGGGAGGGTACTGGGGCGAGCGGGCCCGTCCTGCTGCGCCTGCCCAGCAGGGCTCCCTGCTTGTGGTCTTGCGTCCTTGGTCTGCTCTTTGCGCCAGCGCCCACGGGCCCTGCCCAGTGGCAGGTCCTGTCTGGCTGTGACACAGCTGAGCCACAGGGGCGGCTCGGGCGCTCCACACTGGTCGGTCCAGGACATGTGTGCCTTTTGTAGACAGCAAAGACCCCGGAGCAGAGGTCCGCTGCGTCCTCCTCTTGGGGTGACCCCAAGAGGTCAAAATAGAAGGCGGTCAAAATAGAAGTCACGTCAGGGCCACAGAGCGTCGCACCCGAGGTGGGTGGCCCTGGGACAGGAGCGGTGGGTGGTGTGCTCTCTTCAGCTGGCAGTGACTGAGCTGCAGGGCCAGGTTGGGGCCTGCTCCCCTCTGGAGGCGAAGGCTCCTCTGAGTGCATGGAGTGGCAGGCACCTGCGGGTTTCAGGAGACTCAGGTCCGCCTGGTGAAGACCTGGTGGGCAGAAGCGCCGGCGTCCCGCCTGCTCTGACGGAGCCCTGACCTCCAGCTCCACAACCACGAGGGCCTGCTGTCCTGCCGTCCTGCCAGCCCCGCGCAGCAGGCGCCTCCTCTTTGCTGTGGAGCGTGGCTGAGCTGAGCACTGCTGGAGGCCCAGCCCGGGCGGCGGCTCACTGCGCGTTGTTCCCTAGGTATGTGCAGGAGGTCATCCAGCGGGGGCGCTGCTGCGTCAGGCCAGCGTGCACGCCCGTGCTGAGCGCCGTGCCGGCGGTGTCCGACCTGGAGCTCTCCGAGACAGAGTACGTGCGCCCCCCTGGGTCCTCCCAGTGCCGGCCGGCCCGCGACGGGAGCTCAGGCGCTGCGCCTGAAGAGCTGGGGCTGCTCGTGTGTCTGTGAGAGGAGCCCTGGCCGTCCACGTGGGGGCAGCGAGCGACAGGCCCGAGAGGGGTCTGTGCTTTCCGCACGAGGCCTCACGCCCCGCACAGGGCCTCGGCCCTCGCTGCAGTGACCTGCCTGGTGTGATGGGCTCAGGGCTGCGGCCCTGACTCCCTTGTACACTGCTGACCAAAGCACAGGCCCCGGGTGCTGTGTGCACAGCGAGCCGGCTCTAATCTTGCGTGCAGCGTGGGAACGCGTGGTCCACGCCCGTGCACACGGGCCAGGCTGGGCGTCCAGGGCCTGAGGGCCGTATGTGGACAGCGCGGGCCACCCTGTCCTTGAGCAGAAAGAGGGGCCCCCACTCAGCCTATGCTGGCCGACCCCCCAGTCCTTTGTCGTGCGTGGCCGAGGGCCCAGCTCTGAGCCTCCCCGTTGCTACTCTTTCTGGGGGGTGCTCTTCTGTAGAGAATGGAGCCCCTGGGAATCCCAGGCGGCTCCTGGGATGGGCCAGGCCTGAGGTCAGAGGACCGAAGGAAGGGAAGCAGACATCAGGAGCCTGGCTCAAGCTGGGGGCGGCCACTCAGCTGAGGTGACTGCCTGCTGTGTGACCAGGAGCACCAGTGTGGTGGCTCCCCACGGAGAGGAGAGCCCACTATGACTCAGGGCCTTCCTGACACAAAACTGGCCGCTCATCTGGCCAGGGCCAAGGGCTGCTCCTGGGCCCACTGGGCAGCTGGGGCAGTCACTGGACAGGACTCAGGAGGGCACAGGCGCCACCCGTCGAGAGGAAGCCCCTCGCTGCCCGTGCAAGAGGCGCTGTGGGCCTCGGTCCCTTCTGGAGAAGGGGCCGGCTGCCGCCTCTGGTCTTGTGAGCAGCTCTCTGCTGTGAGGCGGGTCCATTTCCGGTCCAGCGGTTCTGCTGTCTAGTCCCTGGCCTTGGGATGTTTCTGAAGGTGGCTTTACAGGGACATGGGCTGAGCCACCCAGCCTGCTGTCTCAGAGCCAGGGGCTGGCTGTCTTGAGCCGCCTGGCAGAGGCGCCCACCGTGGGGTCCTCCTGAGAAGCCTGCTAGCCCGTTTCATGTGGTCTGGGTGGTAGGTCCGCCCCCCAGGCCAGCCAGGCCACAGTGAGACCAGGGCTTCGAAGCAGGTGGCAGCAGTGGCGGATAGCTGCTGTCGGTGTCTGCGTCTTGGTCCGGGCTGGCACAGCGTGGAAGTGTGCAGGGCGAGCCCCCAGGGGTGGGCGTGGCTGGGCGGGGTAGGCAGTGGGGCCTGTGGACACCCGGCGTTTCCGAGTGAGGTGCAGCCCACCCTGCAGGCTCTGCCCCGGCATCTTCTGGGGCGTCTGGTAGGGCCCCAGCCCCAGCGGTCACAATGCTTCTTGGCCCTCAGGACGAAATCACAGAGGAAGGCGGGAGGTGGGAGTACCCAGCCATGCGACAGCATCGTCGTGGCCTACTACTTCTGCGGAGAGCCCATCCCCTACCGGACCCTGGTGCGGGGCCGCGCGGTCACCCTGGGCCAGTTCAAGGAGCTGCTGACCAAGAAGGGCAACTACAGGTGAGAGGCTGGGGGCTCGCAGCACAGAGCCGTGTGCTCCTTTCTCGTTGAGTCCCAACCCCGTCTGCCTGGCCGTGGGCTGCTGGCGCGTACCCTGCGACAGGTGAGGCGTGTGTGGCCTCGGCTCAGGGCCCAGGTCCTGCAGGCCGACCAGGGCACCCAAGCTGGTGTGGCCCGAGCCGGCCTTGTGTTGGCTTCCTGACCAGGCGTTTTTTACGGGACCGCGGAAGCCAGGGCCCTACTGCAGGTCTGCCCTGGAGGCCCCTAGGGGCACTGCAGAACACGCTGGGGCCGGTGGGGTCTGTTTTGGGGCCAGCCCACAGAGGGTCTGCCTGAGTGCTTCCCTCTGTCCACCAAGTGGCCGAGAAACCCCACTGGGGGCTGTTGCCGCTGGAGAGGCCTGGACTGCAGGGCCGAGTGCATGCAGTAGCCAGTGGAGGGAAGGGGGACCCTGAGCCCACCCACCCCTCCCTGCAGAGGCCGGGGCAGGGACCCGCATGTGGTCACTGCACGTATCTGGCACCGGCGCTCAGGCACCAGGGCCAGCTCGCGGGCCTGCAGGAGGTGCTGGGGGGCGGCCGCCCAGCTGCCTGGCCCCGCCACCCTCAGTGCCTCCTCCCGACCACAGGTTCTACTTCAAGAAAGTGAGCGACGAGTTCGAGTGCGGCGTGGTGTTCGAAGAGGTGCGTGAGGACACAGCTGTGCTGCCCGTCTTCGAGGAGAAGATCATCGGCAAGGTGGAGAAGGTGGACTGACTGGCGGCCTGGCCGCTGCACCCTCCGGGCTCCACGAGGGCCCGTGCCAGGCCGCCCGCTCTCGAGAGTGCAGTGGGTGCAGCTGCTGGCAGGGTGGTGTGCTTGTCCAGGCAGCCCGCCTGGTCCCTCTGTGTCCAGGAGGGCGGGAGTCTGCTGCGGCGCCTCCTCCCAGAGATGTGCACTAGCCCACACCCGTGGGGAGCCCGCCATGGGGCCACCTGGAGACCCTGCCCAGCGACCCCGTGCTGCTAAGCGGACGCCCCTGGCGCTTGCCTGCCGTGGCCTGCCCCAGAGCCAGGGTGCAGGGGCTCCGGGGCCTCTGTCCATCGTCCATGTCACCGAGTGCCTTCAACCAGCTTGTCTCTGGCCTGCCACTGTGTGGGCCCGGCGCCGAGCACCGAGGCCCGAGCTGGCTCAGCGGGTCCCGGGCTGCCCTCCCCAGGGCCCCTGTAAATATGTACATTTCTCAGGCCCGCACCAGCGGGGGGCTGCCCTGAGCCCGTTTTTCATGCGCTGACTTGTACAATTATCTTTTCAAAGGTACTTGGATAATAATGAAATAAAACCATTTTTGAACCTTCCCTGGCTGTGGACTGCAGCTGTCCAACATGGTTGCCGGGCTCCCGGCGTACGTGCCCTGCCTCCCAGGCAGCATTCAAGGTCGGGCCCAGCCTCGTGGGGCATGGGGTGGCGGGGCACAGAGCCACGCTGGCAGCTTGGGGGAGAGGGCAGGGCCAACACAGCAGCAGTGCTGTGGGCCTCCTTTCTGCCCCGGTGAGGCTGCAGACCCAGGCTGGACCTAGGTGCCCATCAGGAGGGCCGGGCCCCACCCAGGATGTAGAGGCCCCAGGGGCTGAAATCCAGCCAAACCAAGACCAGAGCTGCCCTTCTTAGGAACCACACACAGTCCAGGGCCAGAGCTCTTTATTCACACGGCTGCTCTCACGGGCCCGGACACGGCTCCTGGGTGGGTGCAGACGGCGGGCAGCTACAGCTCGTCCCTGGGCTCCGTGGTGTTTCCTGGCTTCTCGTCCTTGGGTTCCGTGGTGTTTCCTGGCTTTTCCTGGCAAGGGTCACAGAGACCCAGCTGGGTGCCACACCCTCCGCCCAGCCCTGCCCACGCCCACCCACAGCTACTCTCGAGAGGACTGGCCCGAGGCCTGGAGCCTGGGGACAGACACCCACCGGGAAGGCGGCTCCAGGCACCTCTGCAGGCTCCTCTGCAGGCAGCTCGCCCCCACTGTCCAGAAATTTGGAGAAGGTCTCCAGGTCCCTGGCGCCTTTGTAGTCAATCACCTGAGGAGGGACATGGTCTGGGGACCCCGCCTCCTGGACCCAAGGCTGACTCTCCAAGGCCACGCCCACCTCCAGCCGAGGGTGGAAGCACCCAGACCTAGCCCAGGCCGCACCTTCCGACCAGGCCCTGCTGGGAAGTACTTGAGGGTGGGGAAGCCGTGCACAGGGAAGGCCTCCAGCTCGTTGGCTGTGGCGTCCAGCTCGGCGATGATGACGTCCTCGTGGTCCCTGTACTTCTCGGCCAGCTCCTCCCAGGCTGGGGCCATCTCCTTGCAGTGGGCACACCACGGGGCGTCTAGGATGGGACACGTCAGCACAGCCAGCAGGTCCCCTGCCACCCTCTGCCCGCCACCCGCCACAGCCACACTCACAGAACTTGATAAACACGTTCTTGGTCTCATCAAAAGCCACCTGCTCAAAATTCTTGCCCACGAGGGTCTTGACTGGCCGTTGGTCCCAGTCTGGGGGGACCTCCTGGCTCAAGTGATAGGGCTAGGGGAACAGGGCCAGGGGTTTCACCAGGGGTCTCCCGCTAGCTGCTGCTCCCACCCCATGGGCAACCCACCGCTGACCTTGACCCCTCCACCCAGGACCGTGCGGCAGAAGTCTGTGATGGTGGCAGCGGTGACCGGCGCCCCATGCTCCGGCGCATACTTCTTGGTGGTCTCGATGTTGATGAAGCGCAGGGTGGGGGCCTCCTGGGCCTTGAGGCCAAAGTACTGGAGCACGTGGTCATTGTCGGCACCCACGTCCACCACCACGAACAGCACCTGCCAGCAGGGAGTCCGCGTGGGCTCCCCGCAGCCCCACCACCCCAGCCCCCAGGCCCAGCCAGTACCTGCCCCCGGAAGGGGGGAGCCGCCTCCCGGAAGCCTGCCAGCAGCTCCCGGTGGGCATCCAGCGTCTGGTTGATGAACAGCAGCAGGTGGTTAAGGATCTTGGCCTCAAAGATCTTAGAGGACGTCTGCAGGGGCAGGTGGAGCTCGTGGAGGCCCCCACGGCCGCCACCCACCGCCCGCACCTGCCCGGCAGCCCACTCACCTCGCTGCTGTACTCTGTGACCAGGTGCATGCTGTGGGTGAGCAGGAAGCGAGACAGGTCCCCCTGGTCCAGGCCCAGCTCCTTGTCCACCGGGAAGTCCGCCCGCCCTTCGTCATACTGGACGACGCCGAGCGGGTCAGCGGGAGCCAACGCACCCACCCCGGCTCCTCCCTGAGCCCGCCTGACCCACCTTCTTAAAGAGGACCACCGTGTCCTTGGTGAGGCCGAACTTCTGAAAGAGCTGCGGCCGGTCGGTGAGGCCAAAGGTCATGTCCAGGGCATCCTGGGCCAGGCCCAGGAAGGTAGCCACGTCCCTGTCCTGCAGGTCCTGAGGGGCCCGGGCCTGTGAGGCCGCCGGGCCCACACCCTGCTCCCAGGCCTGGCCCCGGCCCGCAGCGCACCTGGAAGAAGCCGACGACTACCACGTCCCGGGTGTCCGTGAGTGCGCGAACGTCCTCCTCGTCCTCCAGCTGCCTGGCGCTGGGCCCCACCCGCCGCCGCAGCCACTCGGCGATGCCCTCGGCCTCCCGGGGGCCTGCGGAGACTCCCCTCAGCTGAGGCCCAGCCTCTGCCACCTGCCCGCCCCCTCGCCCGCCCCCTCGCCCGCCCCGCACCAGTGTACTCCTCTGGGTGTGTGCGGTTCCCCTCTCGGAAGAACTTGAGCGTGGGGTATTCTGTCACTGCAAACTCCTCGGCCAGCTCTGGCTCCGCGGGCCCATCCACCTTGGCCAGCGTGACTCTGGCCGACTCTGCTGCCAGCAGGGCGGCTGCCTTGCTGTACTCAGGGGCCAGGGCCCTGCAGTGCCCACACCACGGGGCATCTGGAGGACAGACCCATGAGTGCCCCAGGCCTTCACCACCCCCGCCACAGCCCCTGCCCCAGCCTGGCCAGAGCCGGCCAACCTCGGGGCCAGCTCCACGCTTGAGATCCGGTAGGGAGCAACACGTCCAGTCTACACCCTCCTCGTCAGGGGCCCACCTGAGCCTCGGCCAGAGTCCAAGAACCGGAGGCCAGACTCCTTGAGGGCCCCCGAGTGGGACTGCAGTGGCCAGCACTGTCCCTAGAGTGGGTTTGGGATGGATCTTCCGTGGCCACCCATGAGGCCAGCTCCCGCCATCTGCCTGTGGAGGCCTGCCGGCTGGCAGTGGCTCCTGCCTGTGAATGGGCTGTACAACCCCAGCCTGAGTGCTGGCTGGCCCTTCACGGAAGAGCCTGGGGGACACTGACTGGATCCCCCCTGCACCTGTGCCTCCCCACCGTGAGGCTGGACCCCAGGCCCAGCTCTGCCCCAGGGCTCTGATGGAGCCCCAGGAGCACAGCGAGGGAGAAGCAGAGCACCCAGGCGGCCCCTGAGGGTCCCCAGCCATGCTGGCCCGGCACTCACAGAATTCCACCAGCAGGGCTGGGTGCTCCTGCAAGGCCTGGCCCAGGGTCTGCCGGCTCAGCACCAAGACCCCATCCTCCTCCGGGGGCTCCTCCTCGGGGGGCTTCTCCTCAGGGGGCTTCTCCTCTGGGGGCTCCTCCAAGGGACCCCTAGGCCCCAGCCCCTGTCCGCACAGGCCTGAGGCCCCGAGTAGCAGCACCAGCACCGGCAGGAACTGGCCATCCATGGCGGTGCGGGGGCCCCTGGGGCGGGGGCAGATAAGGGGGCGGGGGGCCAAGCAGCGGCCGCCACGTGGCACCCAGGCCTGGTCGCAGGAGAGATAAGGCCAGGAGCGCCCCCCCCACCCCCGCCCGGGGAGGGGAGGCAGACAGGCAACACCAAGGGCACCGAGGCAGAGCGACGTTTAATAGGGCTGTTCAGGGCACAGTGCCAGGCCTGGGGGCATCCTGGGACAGGACAGGGGGTGGGGGGATGGCCACTGAGGGGCCGGGGAACGCTCAGGGGTCCCTTGCAGCAGCTGACAGAAGCGGGGGGGCCAATGGGAAGCGGCCCCGGGGCGGGGCGCTCAGCGCTCCCAGTCCTGGCAGACGTGGAGGCCCCACTCCCAGGACAGGTGGGCGGTTCTGTCGTCATCGGTGAAGAAGGACGTGACCACGTAGGCACCCCGCACCAGCGCGCCTCGGGGCGCCTCCTCTACCGGAGTCACGAACTCATACTCCTGGGCGCTCGGGCCGTAACTGCCCACCATGTAGACAGCTTTGTCCACTGCGGGGGAATGAGGGCACTGGGGGCTGCCCTCTGCCCCTCTCCAAGCCCGCCCCCCGCTGCTCCCTGCACCCCACCCTCACCTCGCAGGCCGTGGCGGTAGGTGTGATGCAGACACTTCAGTCCACTGACGATCTCCTTGTTGACCTGAGAGACAGACAGTGTTAACGGGAACTTCTGGGGCTGGGCCTGGGGCTGGCTGGTGTCCGCATGACAGCACCCTCACCTTGAAGGTAATCTTCACTTTGTAATCAACACCCTCCTTCAGGACAAACACCTGGTTTTTCAGCGCAGCCAACTCCCCTGTTAGGGAAAGTGCAGTTAAGTGTGAACTCCTGTGAGGATGAGACTCTGAGCCCGGAGCCCCCACGGAGGGCCTGTGTCTGTGGGCTCTGCAGTCTGAGGACTTGGAATTGGGTCCTAAGAGGTCCATGGCGATGAACTCAGGTCTCTACCCCAAAGATCAGTTACAGAGGAGGTTACCTGTGAGGTCCCTGCCTGGGGCTCAGGGTTGTGCCAGGCATCTGGGAGTTACCTGTGAGGTCCATGACGATGGGCCCCGGGGCCTGCTCAGATATCAGTGTCAGCCTAGTCACCTGAACGTTGGGCAGACTTGGATCTGAAGAGAAACCAGGAGTCTACAGGTGCCCCTATCCCGCCCTCCCCCCAGGCCCAGGGCGTGGGCGTACCCACGGCAGGCAGCACAGGCCCCAGCAGGGCCCGCTTGTACTTGACCAGGCTCTCGTCGTCCGGATCCAGCTGCTGGATCTCCAGGAGGCTCTTCTTCCCCGGGGCCCGGTACTCGGGCACAGCCTCGTCCAGCGCCTCTTCCGGTGGCAGCTGCCCCCCCTCTTTGTCAGTCAGGAGGACTGGGGTTTGGGGAGGCCGTGTGAGCAGCTGCTGCCAGCTGACCCTGGCCTTTGCTGGAGCCTGCCATATGGCCAACTGGGCCTCCCACCGCCCAAAGGAGGGGACTGAAGAGGCAGCCGGTGAGGGCTCTGGGAGCCGGGTGGGCAGGAAGATGCAGACTAGCATCCACGCCCAGCCTCTTCAGGAGGGGCCTGGCTAGTGCAGGAGGCTCCCAGAGACAGGCAATGGACCCCTGGAGGCACCAGCCACTTTCCCCTGGCCCGACCCTTCATGTAGAGCCCCTCCCTGACTCTGAGGCCAAAGGTGAGGAGAGGGAAGGGCCCAGATGGGGAGCAGCCCTGGGGGCCGGGGTCCACACTGCAGAGTGTTGACCACTGAGATCTCTGGAGCAGAGGCTGCTCCCCGACGCCCTGCAGGGCCCCTGGGCCCCGTTCCCACAGCGCTCTGGGACAGCTCTGGGTCCCCACCACACTGCCGGGAGCTAGCTTCCCTGAATGCCTCCCCGCGGTGCGGGGGGTTCCCCCACACAATGCCCCACACAATGTTTGGTTCTCACCAAACCCCTCTGCTTATGTTGTGAGGCCACCGCCCCAGGTGACTCCAGACCCTGTCAGCTGAGCCCAGTCCCCAGGCCTTAATGGGGGTCACTCCCAGTCCTTTGCACAGTCCCGGGAGCCGGCTCCCATGGTGCCCTGGGGCCGGGTCTCTGAGTCCCTGCCCACTGCGCCCGGGTCTCTGCGGGCTTCTCACCCTCCCCAAGGGGCGCGAGCCCCACCCAAGGGAGAGCGGACCTCAGGGGCAGGTTCCCGCGGGGAGAGGGGCCCCCGGCGGTCCTGGCTTCACAAGCAGACCCGCCCCCTCTTGGCCCCTTGCCCCATGACTGTCTAGCCTGGGAGAAGCCCCCCACCCTCTCCAGAGCGCGGCGGGGGGACCGCACCGCAAGGTCCCCACCAGCGCCCCCAAAGTTTCCGCGGGGGAGAAGCGGGTCCGCCCTGGGCTGAGCGCCCCCGCCCAGAGCCCCCCGCCCACGTGGCCGCCCTGGCCCCAGCCGGGCCGCTCACCTCGGGCGCACAGCGCCAGCCGGAGCAGTTCCAGCAGCTGCGCCCCCAGCTCGCACGCGTCCAGGCCCAGCATGGTGGCCCGCGGCCCGGCTCCGCCGCCGAGCCGCCGAGGAGCCGCCGCCCGCCCCGCCGCCGCCCGGCTCGGCGCTCAGCCCCGGCGCGACTGCGGTGAGCTCATCCCGGCCGGGAGCGCCCCCCGCGCCCAGCGCCGCGCCCGCGCCGCGCGCCCCCAGCCGCTCCGCGGACCCCGCGCAGCCCCGCAGAGACGCGCGTGTCGCCCGCTCGGCGCCGGCACCCGGTCGTCCCCGCCGCGGGCGCACCCGGACCCCGCACGGCAGCCGCGGACACAGACGCACACGGCCGCGGTCACGGTCCCAGCCTTCCGCCCCGCCTGCACCCCGCTCTGGCCATCAGGGCGGCCCCACCCCCGCGGCGCCGCCGGGAGTCTGGGGAGTCTCCGGGGAAGCCCTCTGGGCGGGGCGGTTGGGGCCCGGGGCGCCGAGGGGAGCAGGTGCGTCCCCCCCACAAGTCCCCAGGCTCTTGTTACCTGACGGCAGCGCAGGCCGCACCTGGGGGCCCCCCCTCCTCCTACACCCTCTGGAGCTTCAGTCTGGGCAGAGGGGACCCCTGGAGTGTGCCCAGCCTCGGGGGGTGGGGGGAGCTGCGCACCCCAGAGGTTCACCGGCGTCAGCGCAGACGGGCCAGCGTCCACACACAGGGCCGGGGTCCCCCACACAGTGAGACACCCCGCCACGATGCGAGTGTTTATTGACCGAGCTGTGCCAGGGCGGCTTGGGTGGAGGGGCCTTTGTATGCTCTGTGCTCCCGAAGCCCCTGTCCTTGGTAGGGGGAGAAAAGGGACTGATTCAAAACAGGTGGAGGTGGAGAGCTGAGAGGGGACACAGAAGGGCTCTCTGGTCTCGATGCCTAAACAGACCTTGCAGCAGGCAGATTGGGGTCAGCAGGGCGGGGGCTGGGTGAGCTGGGCTGCAGGCTGGGGCCCTGTAGGTCAGCTTGGGGGGTGCAAAACACCAGCTGGAGTCCCCCTGCTTCCTTACACCCCTGAGTCCACCCCCCCACCCCGTTTCTGAGGACACCCAAAGCTCAGATCTGCCCTTGCCCAAAGGAGTGTCTATCTTTGGAGGAGGCCAGCCGGCCGTGGTGCTGGGGGCACGCAGGCTGGGCGGGGACTGTCCCCCCTGGAGCCCACCTGCCTACAATCTCTCCGAGGCAGGATCTCCCCAGCCATTCGAGGGTCACATCCCACCCACCTCCCCCACTGCAGGGGCCCAGGAGGCCACTTGTCCTCAGACCGGGGACAGCTGTGGCCTCTGGTGGCTTTCAACCTCTCTGGAAGAGGACAGCTAGGTAGGCCTACGGTCAGCCTGACCCGACCAATGTGGGTGGGGCTGGGTGGGTGGGTTTCACTGGGATCTAGGGGAGAGTGATGCCTGGAGGGGTAGGAGCCTCCTCTAGGCCCCTCCCCAGCTCATCCTGGACCTGGTTTCGCCAGCAGTGGAAATGGATTCAGATCGCCATGACTGAGGCTTCTGGCCAAAGGCCAATGCCAACATCCTGCTCCACCCCCCAGCACCTAAAAAACAGAAATAGACCTGTCTGCACACTTTAGAAAAGCCCCAACAAAGGGGTGTGGGAAGCCAAGATGCTGGAGGAGGGAGAGAAATGGCCAGGCTGGGCCCTCAGCCCAGAGAATGCCCACGAATCTCAGGAGCAGGTGCTGAGATCTCTCTGCAGTAAAGCCCCATCCCAGTCTCCCACAGCCGCAGGGTAACCTGGGTGGGGTCTCTGCTCTCCAAAGGCCCCCTCAGGCCCCTGTGCAGCTGAGGGGAAGGGTGCTGCCTGCAGTCTTCCCCAAGCCTCAAGGACCCCCACCTGCACCCCTACGCAGCAGTGTCCCCCCAACCCGGGAGCACCGCGGGGGTCAGGCACAGGTTCACAACTGCAGGGACACTTGTGAGGCTGTTCGACCCCTCACCCAGCCCCCACAGCCCCCGCACGGCTGACCTCCGGGCACCCAGCAGGTATGGAGGAGGGGTCACAGCACCCCCACCTAAGGCGCCTTCCCCGGCGTCTCCTCTCCCGAGTCGCTCCCCTCCCAGAGTCCTCTCCTGTATCTGCGCCCCAGCCTTTCCCGAGTCCTCGTCCATCTCTGAACCTCCTCCCAGCTGATCCCGGTTCTCTCATCCCCCACGTAGTCCGGGTGGGGCCAAGACCCCCTCGAAGCGCCAGGCAAGTCCCCACGGACATCGGTTTCTCGTGTCGTGAGGGGAGCCTGTCCTGAGGCGGATGCTCTGACGCCCGCGCGCCCCCCAGCCCCAGACCTCGAGGCCGCTGCGGGCGAACACGCGGGCGGGGCGGGGCGGCGGCCGGAGCGGGGCGGGGCGCGCGGACACCCTCGCCGCGCCCGGCCTGCCTTTGCTATGGCCGCTAGCCCCGCGCCCCTCGGCGGGCACCCCAGCGTGCAGAGGCCGCATCTGAGCAAGGTGGGTGCCGGGGTCCCGCCCGCCCCCCGATTTCCTGGCACGCGAGGCCGGGAGGGGCCGGAGAGCAGTGAGTGCGGGTGCGCGTGAGTGTGGCCGCTACGCGAGCGCGCTAGTGTGGCCGCGGGTCAGGGGCGATGGCCCTGTGCGAGCGGGGTGGGGCGACGGAGACCCTGGGGCTGGGGTCGCCCCTCGCCCGCGCCCCCCTACCCCCACGGCCCCGCGCCTCCGCGCTCCGCCTTGGCCTGAAATCGCACCATCAGTGCGCGTTAATCTCCCGGCACACTGATCCGGCGCGTCCCGGCCGGTTCCTGGGATCCGGATCTGGGGGTGGGGCAGGCCGGCCTCCGTAGCCCCTCAACCTCTTCCGCGCAGATGGAGCGGATGGTCGTGACCATGCAGGACCCCGACCAGGGCGTGAGGATGCGGAGCCAGCGCCTGCTCGTCACCGTCATCCCGCACGCGGTGAACGGTGAGGCCGCTGAGGGCGGGGGTGGGGGGGGTGGGGTGCCCGCCGAGGCCTCGGCTCACCCCGGCGTCTGCCGCGCAGGCAGCGACATCGTGGAGTGGCTGATGCAGAAGTACTCCATCGCGGAGGATGGTAAGGGGTCGTCGGTGCTCTTCCTGCGCCCCACGCGGCCCTGGGGCCGGGGCCAAGCCCGCTGGCTCCTCCCGCCCCTGAGAATTCACCGCCTGGCTTCCCAGAGGCCCTGCACCTGGGCAGCCTCCTCGTGCAGCACGGCTACCTCTACCCGCTGCGCGACCCCCGCCGCCTCGAGCTCCGGCCCGATGAGACGCCCTATAGATTCCAGGTCAGCCTGGACTGGGAGCAGGTGGGGCGCCCCCCCGTGGCTGCACCCCCAACCCTGTCGGGGACTCCAGGGAGGGGTGGGGCTGTGGTTGGAGCAGCACTGCCCGTCTGGTGGTCCGCTGGCCACTCCCCAAAAGGCCTGGACTGGAAGTGTCCCCATGACAGAAAGACCAGGTCAAGAGGAGGAACCTTTAGCAGGGCCCCCTAAGGGGGGCCCCCTCAGGTCCCTGCTGAGGACCCCGCCAGCTTACCCGGGTCCTGAGGCCTCCCCCACCGTCAGGGCCCTGAAGAAGGCAGCACTGCATCTCAGTGTGTGTTCTCAGTCATGATGGGGCCCCCCTCCTGGCCACACCAGGGACCCCGGCAGGACCTGCCCTCAGTCCCAGACCCCAGCACAGCAACTGCATCAGGGTCCTGGGCAGGAAGCCTGGAGTCAGGGAATGGCAGGTGGTCAGCTGAGCCTGGGGGTGGTTGACAGATGCCCCCCAGCTGGCCCAGTCTCTTCCCAAGGGAGCTGAGACGGTGGGGACAAACTCTCGGGGTGGGGAAGGCACAGAACGTCCCAGAAAGTCCCAGAAACCTTTGTTCCTGCCCCTTGCCAGACGCCCTACTTCTGGACCAGCACCCTGTGGCCAGCCGCAGAGCTGGACTATGGTGAGTAAGGGGGCTGGTGGCCTTGGGTGTGAGGCTGCAGGGGAGGGGAGCCGACATTCCTCTGCAGCCCGTGCCTGCCCTTCCAGCCATCTACCTGGCCAAGAAGAACATCCGAAAGCAGGGCGCCCTGGTGGACCACGAGAAGGTGGGCATCCTTCCCTTCACAGGCTGAAGCCAGCCTGGGGATGCCAGTCCCCACTTGAGGCCCTGGAGCACACGGGGTGACTCAAAGGGAGGTGGGCGTCTGAGCCCCAGAGCTGGGCGCAGGAGGGAGGGTCCCACTGGAGACCTCAACCCTGCCCAGGAGCACTACCACCAGCTGCACAGGAAGATCAACCACTCATGGGACCTGGTGATGATGCAGGCCCGGGAGCAGCTGCGGTGAGGCCCTCCCGCTTGCCCCCGCCCCCTCCCACGCGGGACTGTCCAGGCCTTGGCCTGAGGGTGGGGCTGCTGGCGTGGACACGGTGTCCCTCCATCTTTGCCCACCCCCACCAGGGCAGCTAAGCAGCGCAGGAAGGGGGACAGGCTGGTCATCGCGTGCCAGGAGCAGACGTACTGGCTGGTGAACAGGCCCCCGGTGAGCCCCTGGGGGAGCTTCTTGCACAGCCGTGGGGTCCTGCCCAGGGTCAGTGTGCTGCCTCATGTGCTCGCTGAGCAGGACCTGCTTTCTGACCCCTGGGAAGGACATGCTTTTAGGGGTTCTGTCGGGTGATAGGAAGTTCTCTTTCTGTGGTTCGTCACAACCCAGAGGTCACAAGGCCAGGCCTGAGCCGCCCCTGCCCGCAGACCAGGGCACACCTGCTTCTCTCTGGGTCTAAGGAATCTGACCGAGGACAACACTGCCCTGGGGGGGTGTGAGGGGTGGGGTCACCTGAAGCCTCTGAGGGGCAAGTGGGGGCCAGGCTTCGCTGCAGCGTGAAGGTCTAAGGTTGCAGGCCAGAGGCTCCTGGGGCGCTGGCCTGGGGCCTGGAAGGTGGGTTGAGGCCCCGCTGGAGAGTCTGGTGGCCATCAGCTGTGCGGGCAGTGCCAGCCGACCACAGTAGGTGCGCTGGGGGACGTCCCCGTGGGAGCAGGCACCGGGGGCGTGATGACTCCATCAGGTGTGGCTGGCGTCTCCGGGAAGATGACCCCTAACCCTCCACCTGGGGGTCCCGAACTCAGGACGGGGAGGTGGCACGGGCGGGTGTGGCCGAGGCCGAGCAGCGGACTGAGGGCCACGAGGGCTCCTGGGCCACTAGCTGGGAGGGCAGCCGCCACCTCCCACGGGGTGGGCACCCATGGTGGTGGGGCGGCAGGACCCCACGGGCTCAGCAGGGCCTCCCGAGGTTCCGGTCTGAGCAACCCAGAGCCTGGGGTGAGCTTGGCCCAGGCGAGGAAGGACGAGAGGCCTGGGGCAGATCATGGGCTTCACTTGAGGAGCTGGGTCAGGGCAGGAGAGGAGACGGGGTGGGCTTGGCTGGCAGAGAGGAGACGGGGCCCAGGCTCCTCTGAGCACGTTTCCTCGGTGTGGGTGACACGGTCGGAGCTTCGGCTTCGGGGGTCAGGAGGGTCTCTGCAGTCCACCCAAGCTGTGTCCCCACTTCCTCTTGTCTCTGCAGCCAGGGGCCCCCAGCGTGCTGGAGCAGGGGCCAGGACGGGGCCCCTGCACGGCCGGGCGAGTGTCGATGGTGAGGGCCCTGCGGGCTCGCCCCCGCCCCCCACCCCACCCCATGTGCCCCCACCTCCCCCACCCCCTCACCACCGGGGACCTGCTGTGGACTGCCCACCCACCTGTCCGTCAGCCGGTCCCGGCACTCGGTCACTTCGGCTGCTCTGCTCTGCTCCTTGCCTCAATGCCCCCACCTCAGCCCCCTGCTAACTTGTTCTCTCTTGCCTCCCACCTGCTGCCCTGGGTGGAAGTGAGTACAGCGGGCCCTATGGTCGGGGGGCTTCCCCCAGCCAGGGCAGCATCAGAGTCTGCAGGGCCTTGGAGGGGGTGGGCAGGGCTAGGGGCCCAAGGGACCCTGGCAGAAAGAACCACGCTCTCCAGAGCATGACTGGACCAGGACACACGTCTGAACTTGGTCGCTGTTGAGTCCTCAGTCAGATCCCATGACACCCGAAACAGGGCAGATTCTTCTGGTCTTCCCGATTTAAGAATCATGCTTTGTGGTCACGGTTTTATCACTTCCATCAGTCAGCTGAGAGAGAAGGTCAGCATCACAGGTGTCCTGGGGTGCCATGCCTCTCCCCTCCCCGTGGTACGTTTAAGCAGGAAGTAGTGATGGTTGAGGAACCTCAGGCAGCTCTGAGCATCCAAGGGCTTGGTCAACACCCTGGAACCTCCAGACTTGGGGCCCCAGGGAGCTTCCTGAAAAGTCAGACCCTGCAATAGAGGCAGGGGCTCTGAAGGGCAGGCCAGGGGTGGGACATCAGGCCCCAGAGGGGCCTGCCTTCTAACTGCAGCCCACCGGCCCCTTGCAGACCAAGACCCTGGATTTCTACAGGCGGGAGGTAGGTGGGGGGAGGAGAGGGCGGGGGGCCGGCGGCTCCCAGGCCTGGCCTCCCTCACAGGCCTCCTGTCCTAGGTCGAGTGCTTACGCAGGGCGCTGGGCCGAGCCCGGGTGAAGTCCTCCACCTGCCTCGAGGCGTGAGTGGGATGGGGGTGGCGGCTGGCACCCTGAGCCCAGATCCTTCCCCCTGCGCCCTGGTCCCCACAGCCCCCCTGCAGCAGCCCTGGCACCACCCCACCCCCAGGTACCTGAAGTTTAGCAGCCAGCATGGGCCACATGACCCCATCATGTCGGGGTGCCTGCCCAGCAACCCCTGGGTCACAGACGACGATGCCTACTGGGCCATGAACGCACCCAGGTGAGCAGGTGGGCCAGGGGTGCAGGAGTGCCCACCCCATTCCTCACACTCTTGACCCGCCCGCCCTTTACCAGCGCGGCCGTGCCCACCAGGCTCCGTGTGGAGCAGTGGGCCTTCAGCTTCCGGGAGCTCCTGGAAGACCCCGTGGGACGGGCCCACTTCATGGACTTTCTCGGGAAAGAGTTCAGTGGTGAGAAGCCCCCACCCTGCTGCCTGCTTGAGCCCCGACCCCAGATGCCCAGCAGCCCATGGTGGGCCTGACTTGGTGCCTGGACCCCCAGCCGAGAACCTCAGCTTCTGGGAGGCCTGTGAGGAGCTGCGCCACGGAGGCCAGGCCCAGGTCCCCGCCCTGGTGGACGCAGTGTACCAGTGAGTGCTGCGGGCTGGGGTGGCAGCCGTGGGCAGCCCCGCGGGCCTGATCTGCCAGGCTCCCCGCCCCCGCACAGGCAGTTCCTGGCCCCCGGCGCCGCCCGCTGGGTCAACATCGACAGCCGGACGATGGAGCAGACTCTGGCGGGCCTGACCCAGCCCCACCGCCACGTGCTGGACGACGCCCAGAGGCACATCTACCTGCTGATGAAAAAGGTGGGTGTCCCCACCCCCCTGGGAGCTGGGGTCAGACTGCAGCCCAGGCCTGTCCAGACTCACCGCCCCTCCTGCCCACTGCCCTCCTTGACTTGAAAGCCATTTCCAGACTCCAAGTCTGTAGGTGTTGCAGGAAGTTCCCTTAAAGGACATGCCCACCTCTAATTCCTTTCAATGTGGCCACAGAGGCCAGCCTCACATCCCAAACACCAACAGTGTTCTTTATTTACTTTTTTTGTATTTTTAAAATATTTTTTACTTTTATTTATTTGACTGCACCGGGTCTTAGCTACAGCAAGCAGCATCTCCAGGTGTGGCACAATGGGATCTTAAATTTATTTCTATGTTTCACTCCACTGGGTCTTTATTGCTGCTGCACAGGTGGTGGCTGCGTGCTCTCCACTCAGGAGGGACGCAGGGCCAGCCGTCTCTTCTCGTGGCGAAGCCCCACCTTGACAGCCCCACCCAGGCCCTCAGTCTCACACACCACTGCCTCCTCTCTCCACGTTGCTGGCCCAGCGGTGCCGATCATAGAGGAGAGACAGGACGGAGAGATGGACTTGGTTCCTCCTCTACCACTTTTCAGAATAGGCGGTTGGAGCCCTGGTATCTGCTGAGGGCAGTTGGTGATGTCGGGATGTTTTTAATGCCACTGTTCACATTTTCACTGTATGGGATGGCTTTTGGGCCCCTCATCTCATGGGAGGTGCAGAAACCCCCTCTTGGCTAGCTGCTCTCGAGTCCTCTGATGTGTCTGAAACCTGTGGTGCTTCCTTCCTTTCTATGGGGCCATCCTGCCCCAGAGCCAGCAGCTCCCCGAGGCCTTGGCCTTCCCCCTGTAGTGGCCTTCGGAAGCCTTGACCTGCAAACCAGACTGGTCGGTAGCGTCAGGGGTAGTCATGGTTACCAGGCCTTCCGGTGGACAGAATCAGGGCGTGTTTGAAATAAAACACCAGGAGTTCGTACTGAAGCTTCTACTTTGGAATCACGATTATAGCGTTCCCTTAACCTCTTTCTTCTCACTCCCCTTCTGAAAATCTGGGTTCTCAGTGGTACCGTTAAAATCACTCAACTTTTCCTCTAGAGTTACTCAGTAGCTGAGCCAAGGATCACAGCGCTACCACTCAAAGTCACTGAAAGTCGTTTACTGTTTTTTTTTCTTGGTCCTTTGGCTGTAGCCCCTCGGATGCTTGGTTACGTGAGGTCAGGGTGAGGTCACCCACTTGACGCCCAGCTTCACCTGTCCCCGCTTCACTTTCAGTATTTGTTTAGATCACTTGTTTATTTTATAATCACGTGAAACATCCGCATTGCTTCAGAATCTAACCTATAAAGCAAAGTACCTTCCACTGAATCTTGTTTATATCCCTGTTCCTCCACCTGAAGTTAACAATGTAAATGTGTATTTGTTTTTCTTTTTGAAACATAAGCAGCTGGGTTCATAGCTTCCTGTCCCTTTTTACTGAATCCTGTGTCATCCTGGCCCACGCCCTCACCCTCTCTCTGCGGGCCCCAGAGAACCAGGGACACGGGTCCCTGTCGCCGGAGGTTCCTGCCTGATGGGGGCCAGTCTCCCTGAGTCTGAGCTGGTCTTGGCGGGGGAGGCCCCTGTCCGAGGCCCGGCCCCAGGTGAGCCCGGCCGTGATGGCTGAGCAGGAGCAGGAAGGGCTCAGGGCGGGATGCTGTCTCTCACAGGACTCCTACCCGCGCTTCTTGAAGTCAGACTTGTACAGAGACCTGCTGGCAGAGGCTGTGGTGCCCCTGGAGACCAAGCGACGGTGAGCCAGGCTGTGCCCGGAGCAGCGGGCGGGGGGCCGGTGGCCAAGCGCTCAGGCCCCTTCTCGCCCGCAGGGTGTTCCCGTTCATGCGGAAGCCCCGGCACTCCAGCCCCAGCCCTGCTGTCCTTCCCGCCTCGGCCTCTGGGGAGCCCGTGGGTGGAGATGGTGATGGGGAGACCTAGGGGGCCTGGGGGAGGGGGCACCATCTGGCCCTTGTCAGCTGCTCCACCCAGGGCCCTGGCAGCTGCTGAGACCCGCTGTACAGGCGTCCCCGCAGGCCCTGAGCATCCAGGGCCAGCAGCGTCCTCTTCCCTTGTCACACCCTCCCTGGGGGCGCTGATTCCCAGGGCAGGGGTGCCCTGCACGGAGACGAGATGGCAGGTCCGGGTGTCCTGTGCTGGCGCCCACCCGGCCAGAGACTCCGGGCGCAGTCAGGTGGTCGCCAGCAGGGGCGCCAGCCTGCAGGGGGCCCTGCCCTCCCGCTGGGCCTGCCTGCCTCCACGGCTTCTCCTGACCTGCACAGAGACAGAGAGTGCTCCAGCCTCACTGGTCCTCGGAAAGCCGGGCCCGGTTCATGGCCAGGGCAGCAGAGCTCCCCACCCGGAAGGCCCCCCAGACTCGGGGTGAAGGTCCAGCTGCTCCTTGGAGGGGCAGCGCCACCGCCCTCAGGGCGGCCCACACCCTCCTGCCTCCAGCACAGAAATAAAGGCCTCTGGGCCCTCCCTCTGAGCCCGCGGTGCTGTGGTCCCATTGGTGGTGCGTGTGCGCGTGGCGTGGACGCGGCGATCACTGGTGAAGTGAGCAGTGGGCAGTTTGGGTGTCAGAGGCTGTGGGTTCAGGGTCCCGTACGCAGAGTCCACAGGCCTTGGGCAGAGCTCAGGCTGCAGACTTGGGGTTTGGGCCTTGGGGGGAGATCCAGCGAGAATATTGTGCTCTGGTGCCACATGGATGCCAAGTTCTCCAGGGGGCCGGGTGGTGCTGAACCCAGGTCTCCAGGGCCAGCTGTGCCTGAAGGCACCCCTGTGGGGAGCACAGTGCCAGCCACAGCCCCCGGGAGCACAGTGGCCACGGGCACAGCAGCTTCACTCACAGGCCCAGGTGCACGGGGTAGGCTGTCTCTGGGCCCTGACTCCTGGCTGCTGGCACACAGTCCTGAGGCCTGCAGGCTGCTCGCTGCTTGGGACAGGCTCCTCTCTCTGCGGTGTGAGCTCTGCTCTGGGCCTCGGGGGCTCTGTGGCTTCTCACAGGAACAAGGGATGCACCCCTTCAACTCCAGCCGCGTTGCCATGCCCGAGGCTTTTGCAAGAAGCAGAGCTGGTTTTGGAAGCAGGCTCGTCATATAAACACTTTTAGTAAATTCTTGTAGGATTCCCCACATGGCCCCATTGCTTTGTGCCCAGACCCGCGAGTCACTGAAGCTCCTGCCTGGGTTGCTCCTGCTGGGTGGCTGGGGGACCCCTCGCAGGTCCCAGAGAGGGAAGTACACCCACAGGCCAGGCCCCTGCCCTGTTCTGGGTGAGCAGGGCGGGGTCGCAGACCCGAGGCACACTTGGAGGCTGTGCTGGATGCCCCCCACAACTGGTCAGCCAGTTTGGGTGCTGGACGCCCTCCCTCTAGACAGACTTCCCACTGATTCAGCAGAGACACAGGCACATACAGGGCTTTTCCGATGGTGCAAAACCAGTGTTTACTCTGAATTCTTCCCGAGGTGCCCAGGGCCATCAGGCTGCGTGCTCTTGTCCGGTCACGGCGGAGCCCCACAGCACCAGGAAGTCTGGGGCGAACAAGGCACAGAGGTGACACCATCTGGGGTGGGGAGATGTCCCAGCACCAGGAAGGAGGGGCTGCTGGCCACAGTCAGGGCTGCCGGGACCCCTGAGGGACAAGGAGCCCTGGTGTGCATCAGGGGTGCACGTGGAGCCAGGTATGTGGAGCCAGGGCCTCAGGGCACTCACAGCTCCACACGGCACATCCTCCTGCCAGGCCCACTCCTCGTGACCCTGTCACGGGCTGTCCGGGTAACTCACCACAACCATGTGGGGGTCTGGAGTGGCCTACCACCCCCTGAGGAGCTGTGACCCCGGGAGACAGTGCAGAGAAGACGAGGCTCAGACCGACGGGGGTTGGGGGCTTAGGCGGCTGTGTCTCTGGCCAGGCGTGGAGGGGCAAGGGTGAGCTGCTGTCGGCCTGGGGCCCTGCCCGGGGAAACCCCGAGGGGCTTGGACGGGGGGCTGAGTGAGGACCTGAGTGTCCCTGGGGTGGCAGGACCCGTGCAGAGTGTGTGGCCAGGTCAGGAGTCAGCACGTAGACTGAGTCAGTGATGGACCGACGTCCCGGGACATGTGACCGCAGCGGCCTCCTCCCTGTGGGCTCTGCCGGCCTGTCTAGGCCTCGCTCCGGTACCGCAGGCGGGAGAGCCGGTCCCGGACGGCCTGGTCGCTCTCGGTGCCACCCTCGGCCAGGTGGACCACCCTGCCGGCCAGGACGAGGTCCTGCACCTTGTGTTTGGTCACGGAGACCAGGCCGGGCGGGCTGGGGCTGGCTGGGCCCGTCAGGAGTATGCAGGCAGCGTGGCGGCCCGGCTCCAGCAGAACCACTGCGGGGACACGGCAATCAGGGCGGGGGGCTGGCCGGCGCGGGCCTCCTGCAGCTGGCGGGCCTGGGCCCACAGGGGGCGCACTCACCCTGGAAGGCGACGATGGGGACGGAGACGTTGTCAAGCTCCAGCAGGACGCCAGGCAGCGTGGGGTGGAGCATGTACAGGCGGCGCCCAGCTGCTCCAGGCTCCTGTGTGAGTGCAGGGTGGAGGGTGAGGCCAACGCTCACGACCAAGGCCCTGCCCGGAGCTGTGTCCTCTGGGGTCCCGGGAAACGCCAGTGCCAGCACTGCACCCACTTCCTGCCCCCCTTCCCTGCCTGACCCTTCTCGGGGTCTTCCAGGTGCTACCCCCCGTCCTCCCAGTCCCCCTCGTCTCTGCCCGCCCCAGGGGATTCTGTCTCCTTGCACGCCCCCAGCCACTGGGTCTGCCCCATGTTGTCAGCCACAACCCAAGACTCTACCGTCTGGTTGGAGTCAGTTGGCTCGTGGACGCCCCAGAAGAAAAAGGCGGAGCGGTGGTCTGCGGTGGGCAGGCTGGCGGACGGCGGGTCCCCAGGGAGGCCCGGGAGGGCCTGGCTCCACAGGACGGCCCCGGAGCCGAGGTCCAGGAGCAGCACCTGTCAGGGGCATAGGACAGGTCGCAGCCCTGGGGGCGGCTCGCGGGGCCCTGGTCTCGCTCCCAGCTGCGAGTAGAGCTGAGGCTGAAGGAGGTGCCGCTGACCTGTCTGTCGGGGCCGGTCCCATTCTCGACAAGCACAGCTGGGGTGTCGGGTTTGTAGTAGCCAAGAACAGGTTTTCTGGAAGGAGAGAAACGAGGGGGCTCATGTAGGGCCTCTGTGAGGAGGTGCCCGAGATGGGGGCATGCCAGCGAGGAGGGGCTGCTGTCATCAGGGGGGTCTCACCGCCCCCCCCAGCAGGGTGGCACCAGGTGACAGGCAGTGGCGTTGTCCCCAGGTCTCCACAGGGGGACAGGCTGGGGGGCCCGGCTCCCTGCAGAAGGACCCCATACCTCAGGACCTGGGTTGTCCCGAAGGTCCACCTGGGCGTCAGGTCCTGCCCGTCCAGCAGCAGGTAGGCCTCGGTGCTCACGAGCAGCAGGTCATCGCCCGCCTTCCCTGGCACGTTCATCAAGTAGCGGATGGCCCCAGAGCTGCAGGGGTGGGAGGGGTGGGGTGGGGACCCCACAGGGGTGGGCGGGATGCTCCTCGTCCTCTTTCCCCACTCCCCGGGGCGCCTGTGGGGCTCCCAGGGCGCAGCTTCACGTTTCTTGCTTCTCCAGTTTCAGGATAACAAGACCCTCGCTGGATGCAGGGACCAGCGAGCCTGGGGGGACCCATCTTCTCCCAGTTTTTATTCCATTTCTATGCGCCAAGTGTCTGAGTTTGAGCCCAGGGTGACCCTAGATCCCTGGCACACAGCCTGTGCCCCCCACGGCTCCTCGCTCCCCACACCTGTGCACAACCAGCCTGTGTGACGCGGCACTGAGCATGTCCTCCCAGAGAGGGTCGCTCTTGAGCGGGCTGTCCCTCCTGCTGACCTTCTCGTACAGGCCCTTCACGGAGCGGCTACAAAGGGCGGTGCCTGGGAACACAGACAAGCCTTGTCCCCTCTCAGCGGGTGAGGCCCTCGCATCCCTGGAGGCACAGCCAGCCCCACACCCGTCTCCACCCGGGTGCCAGCAGGCCCATGTAGGAGGCCATCCTGGGGCCGTGGGCGCCACGTACCGCAGGGGATGAGGACGTAGTGGGCCCCCGCCCTGGTGACGTGGAGGATGGAGCCGCTGGTCCCGTCCACACCCAGGCTGTCTGGGGGGCTGACCTGCTGCCCGGTGCCACCTGAGTAGATGGAGCCGTTGACCTGCAGCCCAAGCGGAGGAGACGGGGCTCAGGCCGCTGGCGGGGCGTCCAGGGCTGAGGCTGGAGGCTATGGGGCTGCCTGCGCATTCTCAGAGCTGCGCCTGCGGCTCTGGCGGGGAGTGTGCGCTCTGCCCGTCTCAGGGCCCCGAACGAGGCCCCGATGGGGAGGCCGCACAGCTGGGATGGGGCGGTACCTGGTTCTCCTCCTGGATAAGGACCAGCAGGTCCGGGGCCCCGTCGGCGTCGAGGTCAGGCACGCGGAGCAGAGGGCTCAGGACGGACGCATTTCCCCCGAAGCTGCTAGGCTGGCTCCACAGGGTCTTCCCTGAAACGGAACATAGGACACAAGCCTCGCGGCTTGAGCTGGACCTGCGCACACCCTGTTCCCCCTGGACCTGGCCTGGCACCTGCACCTGCCCCGCGAGTGGGCAGCAACTGGCTGCCCCAGCCCCAGGTGCCCGCAGCCGCACTGGAGGGGAGGACAATGGAGTGTGACTCCTCACGACCCCCAAGCCCGGGCCTTCCCTCCTGTCCAGATTCACTGCCCCTGGGGAGGGCGAGCTGACCCCTGAGGAGTGTGTAGCCCTGAGACCCTCGAGCCCAGGGGGCCCGCTGCACGGAGCAGCCCACCTGTGAGCGTGTCCACAGCGACGAGAGAGCCGGGCCTGCCGAGGACGACGCAGGCAGAGGGCGCGGCGCTGCCCCTGGGCTGCAGGATGCCGCACTCCACGAAGGCCCTGTCCTGGGCCACAGGCCTCTCCCAGAGGACGCTGCCGCTGGCCCCGGACACAGCAGCCACGAAGGTGCAGGGGCAGGAAAAACCTGGAGGGAGGGCAGCCGCGGGCTGCAGCGTGACCCCGGGCCTTGGCCCCGAGCCCCAGGGGTCAGACAGGGAGGGGGCGATGTGGGCGTGTCCAGGACTTCCGCCAGCTGCCTCCCCCAAACCCCGAGCAGGCCAGGGGACCCGTCCTCCTCCTGCAGGGAGTGCTCAGCTTTGGGATAAAAACAAAACGTACCTTCATCAGCACAGGAGAAGCTGGAATTGCCGTGGCTGCTGTTGGTATTTTTATAAAGAAAGAGAATATCCTGGATCTTGTCCTTGTTCACGTCTTCTGCGGCCAGAAAGTCATAGGCGACTGGAAAGGAAACACCAGCCACGTTCCCAGGCCAGGCCTGGCGTGCCCCGCTCTGTGCCATGGGGCCGGAGCTGGGTGCGGCTGCGCACGGAGGGAAGCAGGGCAGTGCCGCCTCCGTGGGCTGGCGACCCCATGCCCTCCAGAGGGGGCACCAGGTGCTAAGGACACCTGGGCAGCACCTTGTATCAGGGCCGAGGCCCGCCCTAATTAGCCTGGGATCTGGAGTCCATGCTCACAGGGGCTACCCTTCCTCCATTCAAGGATTCAGACGACAAACTACATGCTTTAAAATCAGACATCTAAGGGAATGAAATGCGGCCCTTACCTCACCCCGGATACAAAAATTTTCTCAAAATGGATCAAAGACCTAAACTGAAGAGCCAGAACTATAAAACTCTTAGAAAAAGAAACATTGGGGCAAACCAACAAAAGAAACAGGCGACAAGAGGGAAAAACAGGCAAACTGGACCTGATCGGGGGCACTGTCAGGAGAGGGGGAAGAAGAGCCACAGAGAGGGATGACGCGTCTGCAGACTGCGCACCTGACGAGGAGGATCCAGAGTGTACAGCAACAAAAACAACCCAATTCAAAAACAGGCAAAAGACTGGAAAAGATGTTTCTCCTAACAAGATGTACAAATAGCCCATAAGCTCACAGAAAGACACTCAACATCACTAGTAATAAGGGAAGCACACCAAAACCGTGAGGAGACACCATCTCCTACTTGTTAGGACGGCAATTATTAAAATAAAAGAAAACCGGAGTTTCCGGTCCGGAGCCCTTGTCCTTCGCTCCTGAGGATGTAAAATGTGGCAGCTGCTGTGGAAAACAGCCCAGCAGTTTCTCAGAAAGTTAACACAGAATTAGCCTGGGCTCCGGCACTCCCATTCTTTGGGTGAACAGCCACCATAACCGAAAGCAGGGACTCAAGTAGTCACTTGTACAGGAACGTTCACAGCTGCGTTATTTACAAAAGCCAAAACATGGAAATAAGCCAGGTGTCCATGGTTCGAAGAATAAACAAAATGTGATCCATCCATAAAACAGATTGTTATTCACTCATAAAAAAAGAGCAAAATTCTGCATCAGGCTGCAGCATGGATGAGCCTCGAGTGTAGTCAGCCAGTCACAAAAGACACCTCAGTCACAAAAGACACCTCCAGTCCCGTGAGGGGCTAAGCACAGGCCCCCCCCAGAGACGAAGCAGCTCAGACAGCGGGAGCGCTTGGGTGGGAAGGCGGGTGGACAGGCGCCCTGCACCGGCCATAGAACTTCTGAGGTGACAAAAGTTTTGAAAAAGCGATGATGGTCACGTGGTCTTCTGAACGAACGCCACTCAGCTGTTTACTCTAAAATGGCAATTTTTTTTGGTGATATGTGTTTTACCACAAAAATAAAAATTGAATACCGGACAAAAGACTTTCATAGTTAAGTGGTGAAGAGCTTGGCAAATAAACCCTCTCCTCCAAAAATAACGGTAAAATGAGATAGAATTGTGAAAAGCTCCCATTTCAGGACTCTGGGAGCAGACTGAAGGCGCACATTATTGGAGCTGCTGCTGCTGCTGCTGCTGCTGCTAAGTCGCTTCAGTTGTGTCCGACTCTGTGCGACCCCATGGACTGCAACCCACCAGGCTTCTCTGTCCCTGGGATTCTCCAGGCAAGAACACTGGAGTGGGTTGCCATTCCTTCTCCAATGCATGAAAGTGGAAAGTGAAGTCGCTCAGTCGTGTCCGACTCTTAGCGACCCCATGGACTGCTGCCCACCAGGCTCCTCCATCCATGGGATTTTCCAGGCAACAGTACTGGAGTGGGGTGCCATTGCCTTCTCCCCCATTATTGGAAAAGCACTGATTTAAGACACATAACGAGAGTTTTCTGGGCTGCCCACCCTGCGTCAGCCGGGGACCACACGCGGTAAGATCAGAAAGCAGCAGCTTCCCGCCAGAGGGACTGAAAACGCGAGTGCCCTCTGGGTGGGCGGGGTGGGGGCGTGGGCAGCTTCAGAGTGGATCACAGACCTCAATGGCAGAGCGAGAACTATAACGGGAAAACCCGGAGAAAATCTTCATGGCCGTAACTTAGGCGAAGAGTCCTTAGACACCAAAAGCATAAATCCACACTAAAAAAATGGATACATTTGGTTTCATCGAAATTTAAAACTTTTGTGCTTCAGTAGACACCCTAAAGAGAATGAAAAGACAAGCCCCAGATGAGTCACACATATTCACACATCATATATGTGATGGAAGACTTGTGCTTGGAAGATATTAATATAAAAACCTTAAAAATTTTTGACTGACGTATATTTGATTAACAATGTTGTGTTAATAATAAGACAATCATACTTTTAAGTGAGCGGAAGATGTGAATAGACGCTCACCACAGAAGGAGTAAGACCAGCCGATAATTCACGTGAACGTTGCTAGCCACCAGGGAAACGCGAACCACAGTGAGACACCACTTCACACCCACTAGGAAGGCCACACGGCAAAGACCATGACGAGCATTGCCCAGTGGGGACATGAAACGGAGGCCTGGAAGGGACCGGAGTCAAACCGGACTTAGTGTGAGGTTCAACAACCCTGTTGCTGCCGGTCTACCCAAGAAAAACAGGACATGTCCACACAAGGATTTGTACACAAATGTTCACAGCAGTGTTACTCATGAAAGTCAGGAACTGAAATGATGCAAATGGTCACTAGCTGGTCAGTGGATGAACACCCTATCCACACAAAGGAACACGGATGAACTCATGTGAGAGAAGGGAAGACGCGTCTTACAGGATTTCATTCACATGAAATGTCCAGGACTGGCAAGTGCACGTGGACAGGAGCTGCTGGTGGGGACAGGCCACGGCGAGGAGCCGGGTAGGAATGAGGGGACGGTCTCAGTGCTGGATGCAGAGACAGCTGCCCAGGTGCTCAGGCCTTCAGCTGACTAAAAGTCACCAAGTCATGCGCTCAGCACAGGTGGATATAATGATACATGAATTATCTCTCAGTAAACCCGATAAAAATCAACACAGAAGCACATGTTACCACTCGCTCTCAAAACTAAGCACCAAATTCTGAACAGAACCGACTGTAAGTGGGGCTCATGGAAGAAATTTCCCTCATTCCACCAGAAAGTGAAAGTTGCTCAGTCGTGTCCGACTTTGTGACCTCAAGGCCTATACAGTCTGTGGAATTCTCCAGGCCAGAATACTGGAGTGGGTAGCCTTTCCCTTCTCCAGGGGATCTTCCCAACCCAGCGTTTGAACCCAGGTCTCCCACACTGCGGGCAGATTCTTTACCAACTGAGCTATGAGGGAAGCCCTATTCCACCAGAGAGGGCTTCCAGTCTGTTCAAAGCAGCACTGCTAGGCTGTGAGCACGCAGGCCCCCGACGCGGGACGGCACCCAGGCAGGGGCGTGCCCAGGAAGCAGATTCAGCTGCAGGCCCAAATCATGGGCACCAGACGGCAGGGAGGGCTGGAACCCGGCAGGAGGCCCACAGCAGACCAGCGGCCCGGTTCTCACCTTTGGGACGGCCTTCTCTGCATCTATTCTGCCAGGGCTCTCTTGCTAATATCTTTTTTTAAGTCAGGAAAGTAACCACACGGGCCCCTTTCTTTTCCCGACCCCACTCCCTATCCCGAGGGCACTCCCGTTTCTGAGACTCCAGGGAACCCGGGGTCCCTTGGCGACCCCGCCGCCCACACCTGCCGCATTGTAATCGATCCTCCACACCCCCTGCAACGCCGGCCGGTCCGGACACGGGATGATGAAGGAGACCACGAACACCACGAGGAGGCAGGCAAACAGGGAGAGGAAGAAGGCCGCGGTCCGGCAGTGCGAGAGGCGAGTCTGCGGGGCCGGCGTCCCGCGGGGCTCCTTTCCTGCCGGGGCCCCCGCATTCTCCGGTACCTTCCTGTTCTCGCTTTTGAGCGGGTGGATCTCGGCCTCCAAGTCCTTGCCGTCCGTCATCGTGTGCACATCCCTGAGTTCACCTCCCGGCCACTGCAGTGGCGACAGAAGGAGAGGCGGTCAGGAGCTGGCGTGGCTGTGGCCCATCAGCCAGGAGACAGCATCACGGCTCCTCTGGAGAAGGGCTCTGAACCGGGAGGTTGTGGTCTGAGAGGCAGCAGACACCACGGCTCCCGCCTGCCGACCCGGGTAGGCCAGCTAGGCAAGACTACAGCAGAGCACGCGTTAAACATTAACCATGAACTGAGGCACCTCTGACTGGCCTCCCGCCTGCCCCAAGCGAGGGCCAGACCCCAGGGAGGGGCTGCGCTTACTCACGGTGTGACCTGGGCGTTGGGTGAGACCTGCTGGGGCCTGCGTCCGTCCCTGCGAAAGGGAACAGTGTTCAGGAGGCTGAGGCTTAGCGTGCTAAAGGCACGGAGAGCACAGGTTCAGCTTCTGATACACAGCGCGGCAAGCTGATTGCTGCTGGAAATGAGGGTGTGGGCCACCTCCCTCCTTCCTGCCCCATCTCCGAGTGCACCAGGCGTGGGCAGGGAGGCAACCCGGGAAGGCTGGCTCGGAAAACACAGGGGAAAACCCTTCTGAAGAGGTGACCCACTGACAGCTGCACACCACCACCACCAAGCCCCGAGCTCTTTGTTGTGTGAGAAGGAAACACACTGCTGTTACTTTAGCTTTTGGCCATGCCTATTGGCACGTGGGATCTCAGTTCCCCTGCCAGGGATCGAACCCAAGCCCCCTGTGGTGGAGATAAACCGCGGGACCGCCAGGGAAGTCCCACACTTCTGTCTTGTGGAAGGCCAGGTATTTGTTATTTTGATTCTTTTTAAACAGCCAAACCAGTGTCCTAACAGACACAGATCACATTGAGAGGACGCGGGGGATCACAGGGTCTTAGTGGGTGAAATCCTCATCTGCCCGAGAGGGAGGCCCTGCTGGAGGTTAAAACCAGGACGGTGTGACGGGCTCCCACGGGGTGGGTGAGGGAAGCAGGAAGAGGCCACAGAGAGCGCCGATTCCCTGTATAAACTTTTTACTTTCCCCCTTTAATGGCTTTTCTCTATTTATATAATAAAAACCTGTGTATACACCCACTAGAGCGGCTTTAGTAATAAAGTGAAAAAATGTAAGCATGGAGGAGGAGGTGGGGACCCTGGGTAAACAGTCGTGTGCGGCTGAGGGGGCGGGCATCGCGGCAGCTGCCGTGGAGGCAGCCTAGCGGCTCCTCGGATGATCAGCCACGGGGCCACGGTCTGACCCAGCGGCGCCACTCCCGGGCGCCCCCCCAGGAGACCCAGAGCCCCTACACACTGAGGCTCAGAGCTTCATGGTTCGAACAACCCCAGTGTCTCTCTACAGGCGGTGGGTAAGCAGCACGGGTCTGCCCACGTGATGGAGTATTACACAGCTGTGAACACTCCCTTGGTGAGACTATGCAGACACAGGTCACACACTGAACGGCTTCATTTCAGTGTGTCCAGAACAGGCAGCTCCCTTGAGGCAGAAAGTAGGTGAGTGAGTGCCAGGGGCAGGGGAGGCGACTGCTATCGGGCGTTGCTTTGTCCTGTGATGTAACGATGGCTGCAGACCTCACGCGTGTACTAAATGTCACTGATAGTAAGCTCCATGTTACGTGTACATTACCACAACTGAAAAAACCAGATGTCTGTGCCTTCTCCTCAATGTTGAGACAGGAGTTTTCACATCGTGAAAAAGTGAGCCTGTCAAGGAAATGAGCCGGACACAGGAAATGGAGCAAGGCTTGTGACCAGGGCCTCCTCTCAGCCCAGAATCTGACTGCAGGGGAGGAGGGGGGCGCTAGGAGAGAGGGTCTGGGAAGCCGGCTCACAGACAGGTCGTCAACACCGGTGTTTTGAACGGGCGCCCTCATGCTGGGAGGTTTACCTCTTTTGCCAAGTGGTGGGCATTTTCAGCCCCGCTTTGGTATCCGGAGCAGCAGCAGAGCTTTGGGAGTCAGGGTGCGGGTGCTGTGCCCAGCCCCCCCGGCCATTGGGGACTTGGGATGCGGCCCCCTCTCAAGCTCTGTGTCCCCGACCCCGCGGGCAGTTCTCGTCAAGTGTATTAAACCCAGAAAAAGTGAGTTGACTAAAGGAAAGTATTAGATGACACTGAGCACACTGCTGTCCTGCGGGCGGTGGCACAGAAATGGTGTGGGGCCTGCAGACGGCAGGGACGCACAGGCCTGGTTGCTGGGAACCTGTGGTATTGCGAGCTGAAATCTGCCTCCCGAGACCAGCTCCCGGCCCAGATTCTGTGCTGTGGAGTCACATCTAATCCCTCTCTTACACGTAAGCCTTCCCAGCGTCTAAAGACCATTAATGAAAAACCATGTTCAGGAGGCTACTGACTGCCCCTAGAGCTGCGGCCCATGACAGGTGCGGGCTCTCTGGTGTCCTGTCCAAGGTACCCGTCCGACCTCGCTACACCACCCAAGGTTCCTGTTTGCCAAAATACAGCAGCTAATATTGGTAGAAAGAGAATTTGTTGGAAAGAGGTTGTTGTTTGCATGGTTCAGTGGCTAAGTCACACAGACAGTGCCAGAATGGAGGGGAGCCGGAGAGCCAAACTCAGAAATCGGTGGGCACCAGGGACCTGAGGTGGCCGGGGCTCTTCGGGCCCACAGTTGGGGGCAGTCGGCGCTGGCACCATGCTCTGCCTCGGGCTCTCTCAGTGGGATGCTCCTGGGACAAGCTGGTCACCCCTCCGGTTGTGCATCCACTGTGGACCGCCCACCCCCTGGGCTGGCCCCGTTTCCAGCCCTGCACCCTCCCAACAGGGCCCTGGAGGAGTCCGGAGACAGCACTGCAGGCGCACAGACAGACTAGCCCCACGGAAGCACAGGCTCTCCATCCTGCTGTGCACCACGCAGGCCCCAAGCAAGGCCAAAGGCCACTGCCCTCACCTCAGGCAGAGCCTGCACGCATGGCTCAGGGGCCACTAGTAAGCTACTCCGGAAAGTGAAACACTGAGCTCTACCTTGCAGCGTCTTCGAGAGCCGTTTCAGCTCCTGTGAGGTAACAGTGTGCCGGGGCGGGCCCAGGGTGTCTCTGGCTGGAGGCCGGAGCAGGGCTGGCCCTCCGCCCTGCTGCCTTTCTCCCTTAGGAGCCAGAACTCCAGGCACCTCCCTGAGTCAAGAGCTGACTCTAGTTACTCTGAATAACTTTTCTCCTTTTAATCATTAACAGAGTTCCAAGTTAAAGATACTTTGTAACAAACAGGTGAAGGATACTGTGTTCCTTCCTGGGGAAGGTTTGTGTTCTTAGGAGAGAAACCTTACCAAGTACAAGACTTGATTCACCTGGAAACAAACCACCCACAGAGGGAAGACTGGGGAAAGACTCTAAACCACTCCCTGGACTCCTCCTCCTTCCTGGGTCCCTAGGGCTGGCCAGGCGGGGCTCTCCTGTCAGGTGGGGGGTCCACAGGCCCACCGCGCTGCCTGCCGACCGCCCCCCCACCCCCGGACAAGGGAGCGCATGCGGGGGCTGGCCGCCGGGGGAGGCGGGTCTGCACCACAGCGCCTCCGACACCACGCTGGACGTCACCAGCGCCGGGGCCAGCCCTGCGAGCTTTCTGTAACATCTTGTGAGCCTATAATTAGTTCCAAGTACACAGTTTAAAAAATAATAAAGAAGGAGGGGTCAGAGCTTTGCCAGTGCTGGCGCCGCCCTGGAGCTGCCTGATCTCCAGGCTTCTGCTCCAGAGTCAGAGAACTGTTTGTGCTTTGTTCTGCTTGTTCTTGGCAGAACATCAACCACAGTGGAGTTTCTGCAAAGACCTCTGAGAACAGCCAACATCCCCCCGCCTGTTTCAAACCAATCACCGCCTTTCTGCAGGCCCCCCACGGCAATCACTTCCCTCCCCACCATGAGAACGTCCCTCTGGTTCTCTGGGGCTCACGTACAGCGAGTCCCCGAAGAAGACAGCACAGGTGCCTGAGGTCACGAAGGGCCTGCCTGGGCAGGAGGGGAGCCCGTGAGGGCGTGGCGGGGCTCCAGGGTCCCCAAAGCCAAGGGTACACCTGGACCTGGCCTGGGTGCCCACAGCACCGCTCACAATTGAAGGCGCTGAGACTGGCTCAGGGTGTCAGCCCGACCCCTGAGCCTGGCAGATGCAGAGTACAGTGCCCAAAGTCTCCCCGGAGCCGGATCAGTCAGTCGGTGAACGTCAGGCTTTTTTCCAGTCTCTTTCAGGTCGCAGCTGCTCTGGTTCAATTCCACACAAAGGGGGAATAAGAGAAACTTAACAGGTCTTTTGCCTCTAATACCGCAATGAAGCCTCTGCAACCCTAACCCCGGAACGAAGCCCAAACCCAGGTGTGTTGATTAACTAGCCCTCACCTGCCAACACAGGAAAGACCCACAGCCCCCCACCGATGGGCTCTCAGTAACAGGCCCGCTGGAAAGACAGACCAGCCTGGGCATGGAATGCATATTTTTTACGTCAGCAAAACAACGTGGGAGCCTTGTGTACGCATCCTCATCAGTATCACGGCAATAGATACTGAAGGAAAGCACAGCCCACGCTGGGCACACGGACACCTAAGGAATGAAGCCGCTTTCACCTCAAATGAGGCTTCCCTGATAGCTCAGCTGGTAAAGAATCCGCCTGCAATGCAGGAGATCCCGGTTCAATTCCTGGGTCGGGAAGATCCACTGGAGAAGAGATAGCCTACCCCCACTCCAGTATTCTTGGGCTTCCCTGGTGGCTCAGCTGGTAAAGAATCCACCTGCAATGTGGGAGACCTGGGTTTGATCCCGGGGTTGGGAAGATTCTGGAGAAGGTAAAGGCTACCCACTCCAGTATTCTTGGCCTGGAGAATCCCATGGACCGTATAGTCCATGGGGGCGCAAAGAGTCACACACGGCTGAGTGACTTTCAGTTTCACCTCAAGTAACAGCTGTTAGGATACAACAGAGAAAGCAAAGATAATAAAGGGCAAGGCCCTGAGGCTCAGCGATTTGAATCCTGACCTCATTTGCAGCCCTGTCCTTTTCTGTCATTTCTAAGCTGCTCTGGGACTTAACGACAGAAATCAAGCTGATTCACAGGATTTTCGGTCACTGGGTTTTTTTTCTCCTGATGCTTCTGAGCTTCCCAAATAACTACAGAAGTAAACCAACAGAAAAAAGAAATGAAGGGAAAAGTGAGAGGTTAAGAAAGAAAATGCATGGAGATGATATCTGTTAAGGTAAAAGGTATGAGTCTAAGAATCACCTGCTTGAGATAAACACGCAATCACTGTGTGAGGCTTTTCAAAGCCGCCTGCCCTGCCACCACCGCCAGCACTAAGAAGCCTCACCCAGCTCCCCTGGGTGTGTCTGCTCAAGGCCAAATCTGCGCACCCGCCCAGCAGGGAAGGACAGAACACCCAGCAAGAGTTAACATTTGGAGGGGCAAGAAGATGCAGTATTTGGAGAAAAGAAATAACTCCTTTTCCTCCAAGAGTTCTTTCTCTGAGAAGAGTTTACTGAGTCAGAGACAATAGAAAAGTCAAAAATAAAAAAGCTTCACCCTAACTTTGATGCACAGTGAAAGCACAGAGTCTAACAAGGCTAACAAAGAGTCTAACAAGGGAGAATTGCCCCGACAAAGACCTGACAATTCTACAGGGATTATGAAAGCAGGGGCTTAATTTTTTAAACTAAAATTTGGTAACTTTTTTTTTGGAGAGATCATTTTAGAGGAGTTTAATAAGAAACGTGTCCCCCACCCCCACCCCCTGCCCAATTTTAAAATGTTCAAATTTACAGCATTCCTTTTTTTTTTTGGTTGTGCAGAGAGGCTTGTGGGATCTTAGTTCCCCAACCAGGGATCGAACCCATGTGCCCTGCATTGCAAGACAGATTCTTAGCCACTGGGGCCAGCAGGGGAGTCCCCACAGCATTCTTTTAAAGGAATTTTCAGACCACGATTCAAAGAGGTCAGACGTTGAAAATTAAGCACTTCAAACAGAAAGGCTGTTTGCATATTTTTAAAAATTGGCTTAAAGTAAGTAAATTTTTGTTTAAACTGCCTGCCTTAAAATCTTAACTCTGGTTTTAGCTGAGAATTTTCAGAACATGGAAGCACAGTCTGCTTTGTGAGGGAAGAAGGAAGGAGGCACCGCTGGTATTTGCCCAGAAGTCCTGGTGGAGACACAGACCGCCTTCCTCCACTCATGCAGGAATAGCTGCTTCTGTTACTTGACCTTACTAGGGTGACAGCCTCACAAAGCAGATATTATTTTAATCAAAGGTAACTGCGAATTAGAAAACATGAAAAACATGCAGGGAAAACTCAGGAAAAACTCTGACTATAGATTAACCTCACTCTTTTAGCTTCACCAGTTAGTGAGAGAAACCAAAAGGATTTTGTCACTGGATTAAACCAGGAAAAGGTTTAATCGAGGACTGATCAGGTCCAGCGAGACTCTTACGGTGGGGGTGAGGGGGAAGCAGACTTCTCTCCACGGGCATCTCTCCCCCTAATTCACACTTACCGGGCTTATATTTCAAAGGCGCAGGAATCATAAAGGACAGAACACACAGCATCTAATCGTGTATCCACTGCCTTTGCTCACTTGGCCGTGCTGTGACCTGACCAGTAAGGGGGCTGGTTTTCAAGTCTTCTGTGGGGCTGGGTCCCCTGCCAGGAGGCCCTCTCAATCCTCCGAGCCTCGGCTGGACCGCGTCAAACCTCAGGAAGCTCTGCGCAAGCCCCATGGACTGGGCGGGCCACCTTCCACCAGAGAACTCGGCCTTTTTCTTTCAAAGCGCCCATCATACTCCTCCCGCAGCCACTGACCGGGAGTTATTTTAGGGCAGGCAGACTCCCCGGTGCCAAACACACGGCAGACACTGGGTAAGTGTCAGTTACGTGGGGAGAAAGCTTCACTCAAGAGCTTGTCTTGGTGCTCAGACCTCCTGACCTGTAATCATGAATCCACCTTACGTACAAGTGCCCCAAGGCTTGTCCCCAAAGCCAGCTGTGACACACACAAGCGGCCTAGGAATGCCTTTACATCAGGGCTGCTCCAACAGCATTCAACCAGAGGTATGCATGTGAGAGACGCCCACAGAACCCAACTGGGCAAACTGGGTTTTCGGCTGAGCAAAGCAGAAGTCAGACAATGCCCACTTCAGTGTTCAGTTGTTTACAGCCGAACAACTATTTCCTCTTGTCACTAAGCAAATAATCTCAAGACAAAGACGACGCCCTTCATCATCCTTCAAATGAGGTCAAATATTAAGATCATTCACGGTTCCCGGATAAAGACAAGTGTTTCACGGGCAGGTCAGTGCTTAGGGACCAGACCTCAGCACAATCCTTTTCCTTCACAAGACTCAAGACCACACCTGTCAAAGCGGGTGAGGGTGGCTGGAACACTGCCTAAGAGTGAGCTAAGAAGGACTAGCCACCTGCATTTCAGATGAGTGACTATTACACAGAACAAGGTTTTGCAGATTTATCCATAAAATCACATGGAAGAAGCCTTTTACCTGAGTTCTAAGGCAGATTTAATTTCCTCTGCTGCTAAGTCGCTTCAGTCGTGTCCGATTCAGTGTGACCCCATAGACGGCAGCCCACCAGGCCCTGCCATCCCTGGGATTCTCCAGGCAAGAACACTGGAGTGGGTTGCTATTTCCTTCTCCAATGCATGAAAGTGAAAAGTGAAAGTGAAGTTGCTCAGTCGTGTCCGATTCTTCGCGACCCCATGGACCGCAGCCTTCCAGGCTCCTCCATCCATGGGATTTTCCAGGCAAGAGTACTGGAGTGGGTTGCCATTGCCTTCTCTGAATTTCCTCTGATTCCTCCGCAAACCAGTGTTTCTTCTTGTCCTCACATTAGGGAAGGCAGAGCTTTTAAGACGATAAAGAATAACTCTTATGTGATCACCTTTCATCAATCCTATAAGTTGGTCCTCACTTGAATTTACTTATTTTTTACGAGCTTTTGGCACACAAACGTTTAGATATTCGTGAACGCAGAGAGCCCTAGCCCCATCCTTCCTCTCACCCAGTTCAGTGATTTCTAACAGAGCCAACCGTTTCCGTCTACAGACCAGCACTCTTCTCCACCATGCCCCACCTCCAGTTTTTAAAAAAGTTGCTCCGATTGTGGAGACATGCCATTTGCTCTCTCAACATCTGCTTCCTGGTTATTCATTTAGGAATCAGTGTTCTTCTTCTTCTTTTCGGACACCATATCCAAATTCCATGAAGGATTTAACACAGTGAGAGAGGGAACAAAATTCACTAAGTTTGCGGGTTTTATAAAGACTAATTTTGAACAAGGTATCCGGTACATTTCGAAACAACCAACAAACCCTGTAGTTTCTGACTTAGCTCTTCAATTAGCTTCTCCTACCAACAGCAACTACTTTAGGTCATACTTTCATAATTTCTCACTTGGATTTCTGTAGCCATCTCAAATCTTTTTTTTTTTTTCAAATCTTGATTAAAAAAAAACAAAAACAAAAAAAAACCCCTGCCTTCATGCTGCAAGAGACATCTTTCTAAAACATCTGATTATGTCATTCCCCTGCTTGAAACTCTTGACCAACCCTTCACAATTTGCCTGCAGGTCTTTTCACCACCTGGCTTTTGCCAACCTGTAGTGTCATCTCTCCCCAAACCCTACACCAAGCAACTGTTCCCTCACCAGACCACCCCCTCCGCACCCGCCATTGCTCCTTACTCACTGAGCCACCGGTGAGACCTGCCCCAGATGGCAGAAACTTCAGAGGGTATCCCTTCTTTGTGGCCTTTGTTTTCCCAGGATAAAGTATAGTGCATGGCATAAAATAAACACACACGTTCACCTGTCAATAAATGTCCAATTCTTCCTATGCTCTGCTTGTCAGCTTTTCTTGCAAGAGTAATTCATAAATGCATTTTTTGTTGCTGTTGTGTTTCTTTTTGTGGGCTTTTTCATAAATGCATTTATTAACAGTTTATTTTGAAATATACACTGTGCAGGAGCACGTGACTTTTAAAACCTCCTTTAAAATATATAGCGTGTATCAGATGTCGGGGTCAGTTTGACTACCTGACATCTACTCCTTCTTTCTATAAGAGCACCTGGATTTTCTCTGGGTAAATGCACTTTTCCACAAGCTGACTGTGGTTCTGATAACTCTGAGGAGAGGTCCTTGTCTAGGGTTAGCTGCTGCTGCTGCTAAGTCACTTCAGTCGTGTCTGACTCTGTGTTACCCCATAGACGGCAGCCCACCAGGCTCCCCTGTCCCTGGGATTCTCCAGGCAAGAACACTGGAGTGGGTTGCCATTTCCTTCTCCAATGCATGAAAGTGAAAAGTGAAAGGGAAGTCGCTTAGTCGTGTCCGACTCTTTGCGACCCCATGGACTGCAGCTTTCTAGGCTCCTCTGTCCGTGGGATTTTCCAGGCAAGAGTACTGGAGTGGGGTGCCATCGCTATCAGTTAGCTAACAGGGGTTAGTTAGCTAACAGGGGTTAGGATCCAACCGGAATTACAGAGGCACTCTTCCCATAGAAGTGGTTTTAAAATAAGTTCACAAGCTCTTTGATGTGCCTTCCTTCAAGGTGAAGTCTTTGAGGACCTTTCTGGCAGTCCAGTGGTTAAGAATTTGCCTTTCAATGCAGGAGACGTGGGTTCCACCCCTGGCAGAGGAACTAAGATCCCACATGCTGGAGAGCAACCAAGCCCGAATGCCACAATAAAGACCCAGCACAGCCAATAAGTAAGTAAATAAATAAATGCCTACTATGCCCCTTAAAACTTCCCTAAAACACTTTCCTTCCCATTATGACTACCCAGAACCACCCAAAATTCTGCTTAGACCGGGGCTTCCTAGATATGTTAGAGACCCACCGGATACATTCTAGGTATATCCAATATACCCTGGTCATATTGTTTTTTTTAAAAAATAAAAAGGTGAAGTCTTTTGTGCTTAGTGATGCTAGCGGATAGAATGTGGCGGGAGAACCAGCAAAACTGCAAAACAAGTTCATAAAGGTGTGGTGGCTTCACCATCCTCTCCTCTCTGACGTCCTGCTCTGAGGCGAGGAGGCCGTGGGCCCTGTGCAAAAGCCCCCCAAGCTGGGATATTAGGACTCCAACCAACAGCCCAGAAGGCACTGAGGGCTTGAGTGAGCACGCTATCCTGGAGTCAGAACCTCCAGTCCCAATCAAGATGTCAGAGGACTGTGGCCCCAGCCAGTACCTTGGTTGCAACCCCATGAGAGTCCTTGAACCATAATCACTTAAGTCACTCATGAATTCTTGACCCACAGAAACTGATAATAAATGTTTGATGTTTTAATCCATTAAACTTTGTGCTGATTTGTTACAGAGCAGCAGATAACTAATACAAGCAGGTAGGACAGAGTCAGGAACCTGAGAAGAAAGCCAACACATAAACAGATTAAAGAGTTACGTGAGGTGATACTAGTGAGACCCCATGTGCCATCATCAGATGCTGATGGTCTCATTTAAGCTGCTGGCCCCATCTGCTTCTGGTCCCCTGGACATTCCTAAATGAAAGGCAGTGGAGTCCCTCCAGAGGTTGAACTAGTTTTAATAGATGCTTGACACTCGAAGCCGAAAGCACTAGAACCAGTGCAACATGGGCTCACAGAACTGGTAAAATGCCCAAGCAAATCTTCACTTGGTTGTTAACAGGGCCATTTTCATTTCACCCTTTCCTGCTCCTAATTTAGCTAACTTATTGTACTTACTATCTGTATCTTACCATAGAATTGAAGCTCCTTGAGAACAGGAATTCCTTGGTAAGTGCTAAATCCTCAGCACAGACAACCATGCCTCCCCCCCCCCCCCCCGCCCCCGCCTCTCCCCGGCACTTTTTGAGTTCCCTTGAGCTGCTGTAACTTCAGGCTCACAGTCAAAATGCAAGAGAGGAGGGGAGAGGTCTGCGTGAGGCTCAAGATATCAGCAGCCTGAGTGAGTGAGTCGCTCAGTCGTGTCCTACTCTTTGCTCATGGACTGTAGCCTGGCAGGCTCCTCTGTCCATGGAATTCTCCAGGCAATCTGCAGCCTAGGAGGAGGCAAGCCCATCGCACAAGCTCCTCGGCTGAAATTACAGGGTTGCAAGGATTTGCCTGTCAGTTCACGGGGGAGCTGAAGTCTCACAGACGACAGCGTTCTTCCTCCTTTTCAACTCTGCCTTGCTTTTGCTTAGAAGACCGGCTGCAGACAGCGATCACCCCATAGATAAGTAACCGTCAGCTGAGCTTTGGTTACCGGGCCGGTCGTCTGACAGGCGCTGTCCTAGTAACAGGACGTGGATCTCTGACTGTGGGTAGCGGCAGCTCACGGATATCGTGTCTTAGCATATTTTAAAATTACTCCCAGGCAACCCATGAAGCAATGGCTGGCTCGCCTCCCGAGCAGCTAACGAGGGGTGGAAGTTAATCCTGTCCTGGGGGTGAACTGAAGCCTGGGCTGCGGGAGTCGGATCTGCTCAGAGCGCCTCCACCCACCGGGCGGCGCGGACAAGCGCGGACCCCAATGCCGGGCGCTGGGCGCGAGCACGATCGGGCCCTGGGGGCTGGGGTCTCCTGGGACCCCGCGGCGGCGCGGACACAATCTGCGGGCAGGGAGGAGGCGGACCGCGCTAGCCCCGCGGCGCGCACGCGCGAGGAGGACGAGGACGCGCTACTCACCTGCCGCCGCGCCCTCGCGAGGCTGCCGGAGCTGCTGCCGCGCCGCCGCAGGCCGCTCGGGCCCGCCTCTGGCGTCACTTCCGGTCGGGTGGGGCGGGCCAGGCGGAAGCGCCCCAGGTCCGGCCCCGCCTTGCGGCCGCATGGTTGCCGAGCAACGACGAAGGCGGTGCGGGTCCGCCCGGCGAGTTGCACCTGGGGCTTTGGCTGCTCTGCTGCGGTTCCGCGGTTGTCTGCGCGTTGAGCCTCTTTCGTAGCTTTTCCGTGTGTTCGCCGACGCTTCCTCTTCCGGAAGTGCCTATTCTGGTCGTTGGTCCAGTTTTCTTCTCAGTGGGGTGTGTTTCCGTACTGTTTCCTAGCGCTCAGGAATGTTAAATTCTTGTCGGTTGCTTGTGTCGTTACGTATCTCGTTTTGCGCCTTGTCTTTTCACTTTATGGATCTCTATTTCAATATAAAAAGTGCCAGTCTTTTATGATAAGTGCCTTCTTTGTCTTGTTTAAATAATCCTTCCTACCCCAAGTTACTCCCTCACATTTTAAAGTTTTGATTTTAACATTTAAGTCCTTAATTCAGTTTGGAATAGCTTTAGTATGGGCTAAATAGGTAACTTCATTTTTTGCCTATTTGGATAACCAACACTCCTAGTACCATTTATTGAGTTAGTCCCTCTTTCCCCCAGCAGTGTGCAATGGCACTTGCCATATTTTTTAAAAATCTATATATGCATGGGTTTCTGTTGGGTTTTTAATATTAAGTGTTATTAACTTTGTACTAATGCTCACACAATGCATTAAATTAGGTTTTTTATTAATTACCCCACTGCTAAGTCGCTTCAGTCGTGTCCGACTCTGTGCGACCCCATAGACGGCAGCCCACCAGACTCCCCCGTCCCTGGGATTCTCCAGGCAAGAACACTGGAGTGAGTTGCCATTTCCTTCTCCAATGCATGAAAGTGAAAAGTGAAAGTGAAATAGCTCAGTCGTGTCCAACTCCTAGCGACCCCATGGACTGCAGCCTACCAGGCTCCTCCACCCATGGGATTTTCCAGGCAAGAGTACTGGAGTGGGTTGCCATTGCCTTCTCCAATTACCCCACAATAACAGTAACTATGAAACACCCTCCACAGGCCTCCCCCATGCCCACCCAGCCCACTGAGAACAGATGGAAATTTGTCTTTTTTGAGTGGCCACATGCTATGCAGTTGAGAGGTTCAGAAAAATCACTTCTATCTGTTCAGAGAGGGGATCTGGATCCCCTCCAGATTTGAGTCCTTTAGTATGTAGATGAATCTCTCTGGACCCAGGCAGCCCCAGGCTCCTACGTCTAGACTTTTAAGACTCCTGGACCTCACTATCCTTGAAATGTAAACACTTGGATCAAGATAACCAGCCTTTCTCCTCAGTACCTGGGCACACAAGCCAGGCTGTAACTACTTGACCCTCTCAGAGAGATAAGGCAAGTTATTATATTTTTGAATCACAGCAATTAACTAGACAAATAACTACAGACCTAATTCTCCACCAGGCTTCTCTGGTGGCTCAGATGGTAAAGAATCTGACTGCAATGCAGGAAACCCAGGTTCCATCCCTGGGTGTGGAGGATCCTCTGGAGAAGGGAATGGCAACCCACTCCATTATTCTTGCCTGGAGAATCCCATGGACAGAGGAGCCTGGCGGGCTACAGTTTATAGGGTTGCAAAGAGCTGGACACTACTGAAGTGACTTAGCCCTGACGCAATTCTTTTAAGTATGTGAAGAGTCTCAGGGGACTAGGGCTTTTTTTGGAGCACTGGGAAATGGAGAGAAGTCTTATTTGCTCATAGCTTCTTTCTGGGATCAGTATGTATTCTGGTGTGCTGGGGCCACATGACAGCAGTTACAATAAAGAGAATAAAGAGTTAAGGATCAAAGTGAGAGAGTCAGTTCCTAGGCAGGTTGATAGGGAGTCTAGGGGTCCCCAAGGAGAGAGGGGTCTGGAATTCTCAAGGAGGAAGAAAGGACGAACTTTTTTTCTTTCTCCACATTCCTTAGGATTATATAACAATAATGTATCCTGCCTAAGGACAGTCTTTGGATTCAACCTTCTGTTATCTTAAAATGTAAATTATGGGAGTAGGTCTGATGAGGTCTTTACAACCTCCAGACATTCTTTGGATTATATAACCTCATTGTTAACACTAGCAAGCGGGTACTCTTTCTGCCCTCTTCTGATGCCTATGTCAGAAGCTTTCTCTATCTCCTTTATACTTTAATAAACCTTTATTACACAAAACCTCTGAGCGATCAAGCCTCGTCTCTGGCCCTGGATTGAATTCTTCTCCTCCGGGGGCCAAGAATCCCGGTGTATTCGCGTGATTCAACAACAACCTTTCATCTTGGGGGCTCATCCAGGATCCTTCAGGACAAGGTAAGGATGCTTGGAGCTTTAGTTCTTTGTTCTCTTAGCGAACACGTTTTCTGCTGTGCTTTACTAACTCTACCGTGTGCTTGTGTGAATGAATGGCATGCCCTGCGAGAAGCAAGTAAGGAGCCCTGCTCTGCAGTTCCACGGTGATCTCATAGGGCTTATGGCAGAAACCTGTCGGGGTGTTATACCGACCTGCCAATGCCAAGAGGCACCCAATGTCTCCTTTGGGAACCGACCAGAAATGGGCAAAGCGTGTGGACCGAACTCTCCTTTCTCGGTCAAACTTTTCGGTCTCTTTGACCATTTCATAACTCCTTGGGAATTAGAAGTACTAACCTAATCTATTGGATCATAGACTTTCAAGGGACTTGTGATCTAAACTGTTACTGTGTACTGTGGCTTAGGTCCCAAACTTGGATTGGTAGCCAATAAAGCGCCTAGCCTCGCTAGGAATCGAAAGTTCGGAAGCTAGATGGAGCTCTAGCTCCCAGAACATCTCTGAGGTTAAAGGTTACTCAGATTGGTACTGCGATGGGTTTTTTTTCTTTGGTAACGCCGGCTCTTAGTGGATCAGAGGAGGCTATTATACTGGTGTGGTGATGCTTGGAAAGAACATCTCAGTTTTATGTTCGCGTCGGTCTTATTGTAGTCAGGAAATACTCAGCGTTGTGCACAGGCACTCAGGTGACGAATGTTTCCCCTAGTAGTCTTAGCTTGGGAGGCATTCCGGAAGGTTACTCTGATTCACCCCGGGTGACATCAGAGGCAAGCAAGGTTAAAGGTGAAGAGCTGGACGTCAAGTAGGGATGCTATCGAGTCTACCCCTGGTACATCCCCACCCCATCTCGGTGGTAGAACCGGGAGGGACGAGTACGGCCCCTGCGTCGGTAAGGGACAGACTAAGTCCGACCAGGAAGAAAAAGCTTTTGGTGTAACGTCTGTCTACACCCCCATCTAGAGCAGGGAGGGACGCCTCCAGTAGAAAAATGGCCTTGGTCGCTTTTTTTCTCTCTTACAGATGGGAGCTAACAATTCCAGCCTCACTCCTTTGAACTGTATCCTGAAAAACTGGGATAGATTTGATCCCCAGGGCTTAAAGAAGACACACCTGGTCTTCCTATGTAATACTGCATGGCCGCGGTATCCATTGGAGGACGGCGAATGGTGGCCAGTTGGAGGGTCTCTTAAGTATAATACTGTTCTACAATTAGACCGGTTCGGTAAGGAACAAGGGAAATGGGTAGAAGTAGCATATGTGTTGCCCTTTTTCTGTCTGCGAAATATGCCAGACTTATGTCCTAAGGGTATAGATTTGGGCGTGAAACCTTCAGCTCCCTCCTGTCCTCTTACTTTGCCCCCATACCTGGGACTCCAAACTGGGATTCAAACTGCCCACGTGGAGGTCCAAACAACTCCTATCTCAGTACGACCTCAGACTACTCTGGTTTCAGTAGAAACTCAGACCATCGAAGTAAGAGATGAGATGGAGGACAGGAGACAAAGAGAAGAGGAAAAACAGGTTTCTCCAATCTATCCCTGGGATCATATGCGCAGAGCAGCCAGAGAGACTGAGGAACAGCCACACAAGCTGTTGCGTCTTTATGAAACACCCACCAGGAGATATAATCAGTCTGTGAGAGTTAATAAGCCTTTCTCTTATCAAGAAATACAAAGAATCAAGGAGGATCTGGGAGACTATTTAGAGGACCCAGAAAAATATATTAGAGCCTTTAAAGGTGTTACTCTGCTTTATGACCTCACTTGGAAGGATGTGATGTATATCTTGGGACAAACGCTGACTCCCGAGTCAAAGACTCGAGTTTTGGGAAAAGCGGTTGCTTATGGAGATGAATGGCTTGGTAATGCATCAGTAGGGAAGAGGGAGAACGAAATAGCAGCCCTCCCCACTGGGAATCAGGCGGTCCCAACTATAGAACCAGACTGGGACCACAACACAGCTAAAGGAAGATGGGATCAGAGTCATTTTGTTAGATGTATTCTTGAAGGACTTAGGCGCGTTCTAAGCCTTTAAACTATGGCAAATTGGCAGACATAGAACAGGAGGAGAAGGAAGCTCCTGGTAAATTCCTAGATAGACTGAGAGAAGGCCTTCGCAGATTCACTGAGATTGATCCCGAAAGTGAAGAGGGAAAAGTGGTCTTAAAGGATAGATTTCTCACTCAGTCGGCTCCAGATATCCGCAGTAAGCTATTAAAACAGGCGTATGGACCAAATCAGTCTTTAGATACTCTGTTACAACTGGCTCAGACAGTCTATTATGGTAGGGAATATGAGGAAAAGAAAGAAAGGCAAAAAAAGACAAAGGAAAAGGCGGAAGCCTTCGCCACGGCTATGAAAAATGTTCTTAAACAGCCTGAGAAAAATGCCCAGAGGGACCCAGGTGAAAAGGGATGGGCTTGCTCTTACTGTGGAAAGGAGGGGCACCTCAAGCGGGATTGCCCTCAGGCATCTAAGCCGCCCTCGGCTCCATGTCCGGTCTGCAAAGGACCACACTGGAAGAGACTGCTCCCAGAGGCGTAGGTCTCCGGGGTTGGACTCTCAAGACAATCAGGACTGAAGGTGCCCGGGGGTCCCCACACAAGCTCCTGTCCTAATTACACCTGAGGAACCCCGGGTATTAATAATTGTGGGGGGCCAATCCATCGATTTCCTTTTAGATACTGGGGCAACTTATTCTGTGCTTACTGAAGCCCCTGGCCCACTTTCTTCCTGATCCGCTTCCGTAATGGGACTGTCTGGATGAGCCAAAAGGTATTATTTCAGTTATTCTTTATCTTGCAACTGGGATTCTGTGCTGTTTTCACACGAGTTTCTGATCGTGCCAGAATCTCCCTCACCCCTTTTGGGAAGGGATATACTGAGCAAGGTCCATGCCTCTGTTTTCGTGAATATGGAGCCCTTCCTTTCTCTCCCTTTAGTTGAACAAAATGTAAATCCTAGAGTATGGGCTGATGGAAAATCTGTGGGTCGAGCACAAAATGCTATTCCTGTAGTTGTTAAGCTCAAAGACCCACACGTATTTCCACATAAGAAGCAGTATCCACTGAAACCTGAAGTTAAGGAAGGGTTAAAACCCATCATCAAAAATTTAAAGGAGCAGGGACTATTAATTCCCTGTAACAGTCCTTGCAATACTCCTATTTTGGGTATAAAGAAATCGAATGGTAAATGGAGACTAGTTCAAGATTTACGAATAATAAATGAGGCTGTAGTTCCTTTACACCCCGTGGTGCCTAATCCTTATACTCTATTGTCTGAAATTCCTGAATGGGCCAAATATTTCTCAGTAATTGATTTAAAGGATGCCTTCTATTCAGTGCCTTTGGCGGAAGAAAGTCAATTTCTATTTGCCTTTGAAGACCCTACTCAGCCAGCTTCTCAGTTAACCTGGACAGTTTTGCCCCAGGGATTTCGTGACATTCCTCTTATTCGGACAAAGTTTGTCACGGGATCTACAGATCTATTAAAAGCTCTGAAGCAGTGGTGTTACAATATGTAGATGATATTTTGCTCTGTGCTGAGACAGAGGAAGCTTGTTCGCGAGCCTCAGAAGATTTCTTAAACTTTCTGGCAGGCTGTGGTTACAAGGCATCAAGAGAAAAGGCTCAGCTTTGTCAACAATCGGTTAGATATCTGGGCCTAATCATATCAGAAGGGACTAGGGCCATAGGCCCTGAGAGAATTAAACCTATACCAAATCACCCCCTGCCTATGACTTTGACAATTGAGAGGATTTTGGGGAATCACAGGTTACTGTCACATTTGGATTCTGGGTTAAGGGGAACTTGCCCGGCCCTTATATAAACTTATAGCTGAAACTCAGCAGGCCCAAACCGACAAACTGGTTTGGTCTCCAGAAACTCAAAAGGCTTTTTAAGGTTCTTCAGACTGCTGTCCTGCAAGCTCCAGCTCTGAGCTTGCCCACAGGGTCAGAATTTAATTTGTTTGTCACTGAAAGAAAAGGTGTGGCATTGGGAGTTTTGACACAACCCCGAGGGCCTCACCAGCAACCTATTGCTTATCTAAGCAGAGAATTAGATGTAGTTTCATGTGGGTGGCCCCACTGCCTAAGAGTAATTGGGGCAGTGGCTTTATTAGCACCTGAAGCTTTAAAAATAATTAATGGACGAAACCTTACTTCTCATGATGTGAGTGGAATCTTAAATTCTAAGGTTAATATTTGGATGACAGACAGTAGGCTTCTTAAGTATCAGTCATTGTTGTTAGAAGGACCAGTAACTAAGCTTAAAGTTTGTGGAAATTTAAATCCTGCCGCTTTCCTTCCTGATAAGGAAAATGAAACACCTGATCACGATTGTTTTCAATTCCTAACTTTGAACTATGCAGCTCGGGAGGATCTAAAGGATACCCCATTAGACAATCCTGACATGGAAATATTTACAGATGGCAGTTCTTTTATTCGGGATGGAAAGCGTAAAGCAGGTTACGCCGTGGTGACTGCTGAACAGGTTTTGGAAGCAAAATCTCTCCCCCAGGGAACCAGTGTTCAGTTAGCAGAGCTTTTGGCTCTGACCCGAGCTCTAGAGTTAAGCAAAGGGCAGCGGATGGGCCTGATAATCTATGTGAGTCTACTTCTGCTGACTCCAAAAATCCTGAGTCTGCCGTTGGATCCTCAAGACAATGTCTTCCTGTCCTGGGCTCACTCCTATGCTACATTCCACAATCACTGCTGGGTCTGCGGAGCGCTCCCCTCTTCGTCAGTGGAAGGCTTCCTGTGGTGGACATCCCCACTTCAAGGAAAAGAGTTTCTCCAAGTCTGTGAATACCTTCGACTACAATCACATGGGATGCCTCTTCTTCATCTGATGACATCTACCAACCCTAAAATGGACTGGTGCAACACTTTGTACTTTAACTATGGACATAATGTGACTTTTAATTTCGATTTTAACTTGTTTTAATGACTATGTTGCCTGCATCTGTAATTGTATAACTGGATTTGTTTCTAGCCGCATGAAAGCTTTTAAGTTACAAATGGTTGCTCAAACTCCTGCTACTGCTGTAGCTTCCTCCATCAACTATTTGGGGCCCCTGGATCAGATATCCTCAATATGAGGATTAGGAGAATATGTTGCCTTACCAATTTAGGGACAACGCCCCTCGTCAGCTCGGAAGCAGTTATGTAACGAGAACGACGCCCCTTTTCCGTAGGCAACATAATTCTCCTAAAAGAAAAGGGGGGAATGAGAGAGTCAGTTCCTAGGCAGATTGATAGGGAGTCTAGGGGTCCCCAAGGAGAGAGTGGTCTGGAATTCTCAAGGAGGAAGAAAGGACGAACTTTTTTTCTTTCTCCACATTCCTTAGGATTATATAACAATAATGTATCCTGCCTAAGGACAGTCTTTGGATTCAACCTTCTGTTATCTTAAAATGTAAAGAAAGAAAATGGTCTTTGTTCAGATGCTATGATTATATTCTGAGAAAATTCAAAATTTTTTTTAGATATTCTTTAACAGGTTTGGGCTTCTCTGGTGGCTCAGAGAGTAAAGAATCTGCCTGCAATGCAGGAGGCACAGGTTCAGTCCCTAGGTTGGGAAGATCCCCTGGGGAAGGCGATGGCTACCCACTTCAGTATTCTTGCCTGGAGAATCCCATGAACAGAGGAGCGTGGCAGGCTAGAGTCCATGGGGTCACAAAGAGTTGGACACGATTGAGCGACTAATTTTTCTTTTTTAAAACAGGTTAGAAATGTTTTCTTCTATTCCTGATTTCCTAATACCATTGTGAAATAAAATTAATATTTTATGACAAGACAAGAAAAATTTAAACATGAAAAATTCTTGTCTGCCCTTTGGCCCCCTCTTCCCACATACTGTGCATTGTGTATCTGTGTTATACACGGACCAGCCTTCCCCTATGGAATACCAGTTCAACCATAAAGAGCAGCATTCTCCCAGCACCAACAAGATAACTCCTTAAAAGATAACATTCTTTCTTGATCTTGTATAGGGCCACATGACCTGCCATGATGACACTTAGATCTGGTTACCATGTAAATTGTCAATAATATGTCATTGATGAACATCCCTCTGTCTCAAAAAATTTATATAACTCTTCCTTGACTTCTAACAGTTCTCAGAGTTTTCTGAGATGCTCTTCCTGGGCTATAATCCTCAAATTGACTTGAATAAAGTTTTTCATTTCTTTCTCAGGTCAATTGATTTATTCTTTGTCAACATCATCAATGTGTAGTGAATTTTATTAACTGGCTTTTTTTTTCTGCATCCCTTAAGGTGATTATGTGGTTTTTCTTCTTTAATCTTTTTTTTTTCTTTAATCTTTTAAAGCAATAAATGCCATTAACTTTCTAAAGATGACTGATCCTTGTATTCCTAGATTAAACCAATTTTTTCATGGTCTGTTACCCTTATACATGCTGCTAGATTTCACTTGCTGATACTGTGTAGAATGTTTGCCTCTATGTTAATGAATGAGGTTGGTTTATACCACATTTCATTTTCCTATCCTTGTCTAGTTTTGTTATTAAGACTCTATTGGCCTCACAGAAAGAACTGGGCAGTGACCTTTTTATATTTTTTGGAGAGGTTTGTGGATTGGAATGATCTGTTCCTTTAAAAACTTGGGTTGAATGTGGCTTATCTGCCTGACTACAGGATGCAGCAGTGGGCCTGCCGGGAAGCTGAGAGGCTTGTGAAATACCCAGAGGCCAATGGCCTCCCCATCATGGAATCCAACTGCTTCTATGATCCCAGCAAGATCCAGCTGCCAGAGGATGAAGACTTGTTGCTGGAAGGGGCTTAAGAAGCACCAGCTTCCCTATGCTGCCTACTGTTCTGACCTCTTCTTCAGTTCAGTTCAGTTCTGTTGCTCAGTCGTGTCCGACTCTTTGCAACCCCATGAATCGCAGCACGCCAGGCCTCCCTGTCATCACCAACTCCCGGAGTTCACTCAAACTCATGTCCCTCGAGTCGGTGATGGCATCTAGCCATCTCATCCTCTGTCGTCCCCTTTTCCTCCTGCCCCCAATCCCTCCCAGCATCAGAGTCTTTTCCAATGAGTCAACTCTTCGCTTGAGGTGGCCAAAGTACTGGAGTTTCAGCTTTAGCATCATTCCTTCCAAAGAACACCCAGGGATGATGTCCTTTAGAATGGACTGGTTGGATCTCCTTGCAGTCCAAGGGACTCTCAGGAGTCTTCTCCAACACCACAGTTGAAAAGCATCAATTCTTCGGCACTCAGCTTTCTTCACAGTCCAACTCTCGCATCCATACATGACCACTGGAAAAACCATGGCCTTGACTAAATGGAACTTTGTTGTCAAAGTAATGTCTCTGCTTTTCAATATGCTATTTACTTTGGTCATAACTTTCCTTCCAAGGAGTAAGCGTCTTTTAATTTCATGGCTGCAGTCACCATCTGCAGTGATTTTGGAGCCCAAAAAGATAAAAGTCTGACACTGTTTCCACTGTTTCCCCATCTATTTCCCATGAAGTGATGGGACCAGAAGCCATGATCTTCGTTTTCTGAATGTTGAGCTTTAAGCCAACTTTTTCACTCTCCTCTTTCATCAAGAGGCTTTTTAGTTCCTCTTCACTTTCTGCCATAAGGGTGGTGTCATCTGCATATCTGAGGTTATTGAGATTTCTCCCGGCAATCTTGATTCCAGCTTGTGCTTCTTCCAGCCCAGCGTTTTTCATGATGTACTCTGCACAGAAGTTAAATAAGCAGGGTGACCTATTCTTAGAGCACCTAATTAAAAGGACTTGAAAGTGTGAAATAAAAAGTTGAGTTGAAAACCAGTTTTTTCACCAGTATAAACTAGGTAGGCCTGATGCATTCTTTGAGGAAGAATTTTAAACTAAGATTTATTAATATCTTAATGCTGCATAAAATCCCACTAATTAGAGCAGGAAGGGACAGAAAGAAACCGCAGATACTGAGGTGAAGTTCTGGGCAATGTTGAAGAAAAAAAAAAAAAACAGCAACACAGATACACACAATACGAGAGCAGGGAGTTCAGTCTTACTTGGGATTTACTGAAAACAGTAACCCTGAAGACAATAAGCTCTGAACTTCAGAACTGCTCCAAAGAAGTATGTGAGGTCAGTGTATGTTGTATATATGATTTTGTTTTCATTTTTACATGTTCACCTTTTTTTTTTCCTTTTTGCTCACCATTCCTTTATACATCTCAGACTGTCTTTTGAGATAATTTTCTTTCTGAATGGCATCCTTTGTACATTCCTTTAGTGCAAATCTAGATTTAGTGCTGTTTTAGCTTTAGTTCCCCAGAAAGCAGAGCTTGACAGCAAAGCTTTGGTACTATTTTATTAAGGGCCTCATTCGCAGGGAATTAGGAATGGGAGGAAAGCAGTGAGGCATGGAAGGAGCAGAGCACAAATGAGCAGGCGTCGCTGCCCCGACTCAGTGTCAGGCCTTTGCTCTTTCGTGGTGTTATGCTGGGTACCTTGCTTTCCCAGAGGACTGTTCCTGGGCTCTCGGTAGCCAGTGGGTGCTGGAAGTGTTATGGGAAAAGTCACAAATTTGCCAAATTATACCTCCAGTTGGTCCAAGTTTAAGTTTCATCACATAGAATATAACTCCTCTGTGCTTCTGATTTGCGCATGCATGGTCATGTCAGGCCTCAGTGACAACAAGGGAAGCCTCTTGGTGGGGCAAGAAGTGCAAATTCTGTGATGCGGCTACTGAGAGCAGTGGTGAGATGTCAGTATGGCTTCCCACCGTTGATTCCAAAGCCTTGGATGACTTGGGTATTGGGGACTGCAGTCAGAGGCTTCAAATATGACTACTGAAAAATCCCATCTTTATACACAAAAGCTGGTCCTCACATCAGAAGGTAGCATCTGGGACTTCTCTAGCGGTCCAGTGGTAAAGAATCACCTGCCAGTGAAGTGGACAAGGGTCCAGTACCTGATCTGGGAAAATTCCACATCGTATAGGACAATTAAACCTGTGCACCGCTACTACTGAGCTCGTGCTCCAGAGCTGCAACCTCTGAAGCCCAAACACCCTAGAGCCAGTGCTCTGCAGCAAAAGAAGCCACCACAATGAGAAGCCCACATATCACAATTAGAGAGTGGTCTCTGCTCTCCAAAACTAGAGAAAGCCAGCATACAGCAACCAAGACCCAGTGCAGCTTAAAAAAAAAAAAAAGGCATATTTTCCCCTCCTCTTGAATCTTCATTGGCCTTTTGACTTGCTTTGACCAACAGATAATGGTAGAAAGAGAGTTCTCGGGGTCTGAGCCTTAAGAGGACTGACAGCTTCCACTCCTTCCCTGGGGGCAACCAGCTGCCATAGCAACGTGGGCTAGACTTCAGAATGCTATGATCTCACATACAGAGATAGAAGCAGCATGGAGCACCACAGAGGGGCTGGGCATGTCAGCGCAGCCTTCTTGGATCTTGGCTTAGTTTCACACAAGCAATTTTGTGAACCCAGCCAAACCACCCAGAGCAAGGAGCCCAGGGCCGGCTAATCCCTGCCTAAGCACCGCAGAAAAATGAGAAATAATGAATCACTTTTGCTTTGCACTGTTATGTTTTGAAGTGACTTGCTATACAGAAATAAATACTTGATCTTCTTTACCGTAAAATGGATTTCTTGATATAAGGCAACGCTGTTCAGGATCCCCTGTCAGTCAATCAGGCCTCCTGCAGGCCTTCGGGTGTGGGGACACTGCAGTCAGGACAAGCGTGGACAAGACGTTCCAATACACGTCTGGAGACACGGACCGTTCTAGTGGTAGGAGTTACGGTTCCCTACTGTCTGCCATACGCATGTGTCAGAGGTTCACTGTCAGTCTTGGAAGTGGCCAGGCTACTGAACTCAGAGAGGGACTACCAGCAAGTAGTAGTCACAGAACCTAACTAATTCCACGCTCAATTTAACTTTCACAAAAGTCATTTGTCAGGCACCATTTTCACAGGTGTAAAAAAAGTCTGAAAGTGGCTAAATGATATTTACAGGTTCACGACTAGCAAGAAAACACGGGATTTATTTTCCTGTTTGGGACTGTCTAAATTTACTTCCCTTTATTGCATTTTCGTCTAGGTGGAGCTTGGAAGTTCTAGGCTCCAGAGTAAAATCAAGGAGGGAATTAGCCCCACCCCCTGAGCAGTTTGCTAGCGTAATTTGCGCAACGGAACGTCAGGCCCGCCTTCAGACCACATTTCCCAGCAGGCCGTGGGCCGGCGCCGACGCACTTCCTCCCGGCGTTCCCCGCGTCGAGAAGGAGCCGAGTGGGCTCGAGACAGACAGGAGCAGCTTTCGTCGCCGCCGCCGCCGCCGCCGCCGCCGCTGCCGCCACTTGAGAGAAGCCGTCGCGGCCACCCCTGCCGCTCCCGCCGGCCACCATGTCCGCCCAGGCGCAGATGCGGGCCCTGCTGGACCAGCTCATGGGCACGGCCCGGGACGGTGAGTCGGGGCGGCCGGCCAGACGAGGGCTGGGGCGGGAGCGAAGCGAGGCCGCCGGGCGGCCTGAGGCGGGGGCCGCGACCGTCTGCGCCTGCGCGGGCGCCCTCCCCTCCCCCGCGCTCCGACCGCGGGCGCCGGGCCTTTGTCTGAGCCTTCCCTGCCGGCGTGGGTTCCCGGCGGGCTCCTCCCTCGGAGCCTGTGCTGTCGGTGGGGCGCCAGCCCCCTCCCGGTTGACCTTGCTGCGATTTCTCCGCCCTCCGGCGGCCCTCGCCTCTCCTCGAACCAGGAGTCGGCGAAGGGCTGCAGCCAGCGTGGGCTCAGGTCGCTGGCAGCGGGCTGGCGGAGCTCCTCCACCCGAGGGAGCCGGATGGGCCTGGAAACCCTGCCGTTGTTGTTCTGTACCATTGTAAGGGGAGCCGTAAATTGAGCTTTTCTAACGTGGGTTCCTGCCGCGTGCTTTTCCAGCCCCCCCCTTTCCCCAGCCACACTGGAGAGCTGTTTAGCCTGCGCTTGGCAGTCGTTAGGTAGGTTGTGCTGTAGGGAGGAACGCAATATCATGATGGTTGTCTCAGGAGAAAGCGGTTGCATCTTTGCAAACTATGTACCTGCTGTGGTTTGTGTTTTCTTTTCTACCGAAGTAATGAAGTTGTAAGTTCACACTGGCACATTCGCAGGGCTGTGCAGATTCATTGCACTTTATCTCATAGGTGAATAAGTGCTTTTTAGCTTTCTTTGTATATTGAGTTGCTTTTGAATTGCTTCCCATATTTTTATTTCATACAAACTGAACAATTGTGGCCCCTCTATTTTATTTATAAAGGTTCAGTGTATCTTTGCCTGCCTACATCAATCTGCAAGGGAGTTGCAGAAAAGCCTCATGTTCATCGAGCCGTGAGTCACAACCAATTTTTAAGCTGTTATAACAAAAAAGTGTTTGCTTTTTTTCACAAGTAACTTTAAAAGTGTAGTTTAGAAAGAAAACATTTTCAATAAAAAGACACTACATTAATCCTGGATGCTTGCAAATCCTGAAATATATTCCTCCTTTAGTTTTACACAGCTCTGTGTCATATACACAGATTAGCTTTAAAATCTGTCACATTCCACTTTGCCTTTACTTTTATGTATCATTCCCCTGACTTCCTTACTGCAGGTTGGGCAAGAAAACTTTTCCTTTAAAACTTTTCAACAGCGGGCATAAAATTCTGCAGCTGAGGTCTTGAAGAATGCAGATGGGTACAGTATGTGTTGGAGCTCACAGTGTGTATTGACTAACCTAGTTCCTTTTTTGCTTTTTTCCCCTTGGTATTGTCTTGTTAAAAGTGACTCCCAGGTGCCAACTCTTTTTTTTTAAGGGTGGGGGTTAAAGGGGGATAGGTAGACTAAGTCTAGGTTATTCATCAGTCAGTAATAGAAAGGGAAAGCTTTCTTCATGTAATTTTGGGCAAAATATTGCCTATACATTTGTCTATAGCAAAATGATTAGTAAGTAGCTTTTGTTGGAAACTACCAGCTTCTAAGTCATACGTGGTGATTCATGGCCCTCTGATAAGCACGGCTTTTGGTATCTCATGGCCCACATGTATGTGTGGGGCTAATGGCCTTTTGGTGCTCAACATTTTACTTCTGATTCCTTGATCTCTTTGGCACAATGACGGAGTCAGATCTCATTAAGCGTCATTCTTCATGATATATGTAGTATCAAAAATCATCTGTATTTTGTTCCAGTTGTTAAAAAAATAAACGTCTAGGTCAGCTTTTCAGAGTATTTGGTAGTCTGCAAATCATCCAGGTGAATTGTACCAGATATGCTTTTGTGCTTAATGTGATAATATTGTCTTATTTAAAACCACACATGAATTTCAGGAGACGAAACCAGACAGAGGGTCAAGTTTACAGATGACCGTGTCTGCAAGAGTCACCTTCTGGACTGCTGCCCCCACGACATTCTGGCTGGGACGGTAGGTGCATCTGGGGGGGATGTCCTAGGATACTCAGACATGGGTGCTCTGCAGGCAGTGGGGGTGTTCAGGTTGAATTGTGTTTTCCTTTGCTAAGCAGAAATTACTTACTGTCCTTCAAATGATAGGTTCTGTTAGTTTGGTGACATTTTATATAATGTTATTTTACTTCTATAAAGTTCTGTTTGTAAGGTTTTCAGGTTTGGGGAGAGTTATTTATACTGAGATATTCACAAGTTAAGTATTATTAGTCTCCTTTGGCTTTAGCAAAAAGAGTACTTCAGGTTAACTTGTAGCTCTGTAAGATTATGGGTTGGTTTGTTTTCAGGTTAAACACATACTAGTTTTTTGATCAGGGTATGGTTTTCCCAGATTGTAGGTTTTTGAAATATGTGGACTAATATTACTTTGCAGTTTTGTGTTACACCATCCTTTCAAGAAGTCAGTACATGACCTGATAAGTATAGAACTCTACAATTTTAAGTTCGTTTCAGATGAACCAAACAGATAAATGCTAGTTTTGCAGAATGAACATTTATTCAAAGTTAGATAGTATTTAAGAAGACTAAAGAGTGTCAGATTATCTACCATGATTCAGCCACTTACAGAATTGAGTCCCATAAACACTATTACCATTTTAAGATGTCACAACCCTCTCATGTAATGTAAAAATTGTCTCCTTATTTTAAGGGTCCAGTATGCATGTGCTAGGGAACACTTTTTTTTTTAGGATTAATTAGTGCTTTTGTTATTACCATTTCTGGGAGGAGTTTCTGGAACACTGACCTAGCTGGTGTATTAAGTATTCTCAGGCTGGACCTTTTGACAGCAAATAGGAAATGGCTGCAAAGCCTCACGCCTCTGTTAGCTGAGGTCTTGCCTGCAGTTCACTGGGTGACTGCTGAGTGCTCTGGAACATGGGGGTGCCTTCACTGTAGACTGCTGCCTTCCACTGGTCATAGCAGGCAGCCAGGAGTGTGCTCCTAACCTGGAGTAGGCGGCGGCCTAACCTGCAGTTGTTGGTAGGTCTTAGTGGAAGAAGTCAGAAGAAGTAGAGGGACATGCACCAGAGTGAAACATTTCAGCCGTATTTTTCTGGAATGCTGATGAGGGAGGGCATTTCCTACAAATGTTTAGTGTATTCAGATCAGATCAGTCGCTCAGTCTTGTCCAACTCCTTGAGACCCCATGAATCGCAGCATGCCAGGCCTCCCTGTCCGTCACCAACTCTCGGAGTTCACTGAGACTCAACGTCCATCGAGGCAGTGATGCCATCCAGCCATCTCATCTTCTGTCGTCCCCTTTTCCTCCTGCCCCCAATCCCTCCCAGCATCAGAGTCTTTTCCAGTGAGTCAACTCTTCGCGTGAGGTGGCCAAAATACTGGAGTTTCAGCTTTAGCATCATTCCTTCCAAAGAAATCCCAGGGCTGATCTCCTTCAGAATGGACTGGTTGGATCTCCTTGCAGTCCAAGGGACTCTCAAGAGTCTTCTCCAACACCACAATTCAAAAGCATCAATTCTTCGGCACTCAGCTTTCTTCACAGTCCAACTCTCGTATCCATACATGACCACAGGAAAAACCATAGCCTTGACTAGACGAACCTTTGTTGGCAAAGTAATGTCTCTGCTTTTGAATATGCTATCTAGGTTGGTCATAACTTTTCTTCTAAGGAGTAAGCGTCTTTTAATTTCATGGCTGCAGTCACCATCTGCAGTGATTTTGGAGCCCAGAAAAATAAAGTCTGACACTGTTTCCACTGTTTCCCCATCTATTTCCCATGAAGTGATGGGACCGGATGCCATGATCTTCGTTTTCTGAATGTTGAGCTTTAAGCCAACTTTTTCACTCTCCACTTTCACTTTCATCAAGAGGCTTTTGAGTTCCTCTTCACTTTCTGCCGTAAGGGTGGTGTCATCTGCATATCTGAGGTTATTGAGATTTCTCCCGGCAATCTTGATTCCAGCTTGTGTTTCTTCCAGTCCAGCGTTTCTCATGATGTACTCTGCATATAAGTTAAATAAGCAGGGTGACAATATACAGCCTTGACGAACTCCTTTTCCTATTTGGAACCAGTCTGTTGTTCCATGTCCAGTTCTAACTGTTATTTCCTGACCTGCATATAAATTTCTCAAGAGGCAGATCATGTGGTCTGGTATTCCCATCTCTTTCAGAATTTTCCACAGTTTATTGTGATCCACACAGTCAAAGGCTTTGGCATAGTCAGTAAAACAGAAATAGATGTTTTTCTGGAACTCTCTTGCTTTTTCCATGATCCAGCGGATGTTGGCAATTTGATTTCTGGTTCCTCTGCCTTTTCTAAAACCAGCTTGAATATCAGGAAGTTCATGGTTCACATATTGCTGAAGCCTGGCTTGGAGAATTTTGAGCATTACTTTACTAGCGTGTGAGATGAGTGCAGTTGTGCGGTAGTTTGAGCATTCTTTGGCATTGCCTTTCTTTGGGACTGGAATGAAAACTGACCTTTTCCAGTCCTGTGGCCACTGCTGAGTTTTCCAATTTACTGACATATTGAGTGCAGCACTTTCACAGCATCATCTTTCAGGATTTGAAATAGCTCAACTGGAATTCCATCACCTCCACTAGCTTTGTTCGTAGTGATGCTTTCTAAGGCCCACTTGACTTCACATTCCAGGATGTCTGGCTCTAGGTCAGTGATCACACCATCGTGATTATCTGGGTCGTGAAGATCTTTTCTGTACAGTTCTTCTGTGTATTCTTGCCATCTCTTCTTAATATCGTCTGCTTCTGTTAGGTCCATACCATTTCTGTCCTTTATCGAGCCCATCTTTGCATGAAATGTTCCCTGGGTATCTCTGATTTTCTTGAAGAGATCTCTAGTCTTTCCCATTCTGTTGTTTTCCTCTATTTCTTTGCATTGATTGCTGAAGAAGGCTTTCTTATCTCTTCTTGCTATTCTTTGGAACTCTGCATTCAGATGTTTATATCTTTCCTTTTCTCCTTTGCTTTTCGCTTCGCTTCTTTTCACAGCTATTTGTAAGGCCTCCCCAGACAGCCATTTTGCTTTTTTGCATTTCTTTTCCATGGGGATGGTCTTGATCCCTGTCTCCTGTACAGTGTCACGAACCTCATTCCGTAGTTCATCAGGTACTCTATCTATCAGATCTGGGCCCTTAAATCTTATTTCTCACTTTCACTGTAGAATCATAAGGGATTTAATTTAGGTCATACCTAAATGGTCTAGTGGTTTTCCCTATTTTCTTCAATTTAAGTCTGAATTTGGCAATAAGGAGTTCATGGTCTGAGCCACAGTCAGCTCCTGGTCTTGTTTTTGCTGACTGTATAGAGCTTCTCCATCTTTGGCTGCAAAGAATATAATCAGTCTGATTTCGGTGTTGACAATCTGGTGATGTCCATGTATAGAGTCTTCTCTTGTGTTGTTGGAAGAGGGTGTTTGTTATGACCAATGCGTTTTCTTGGCAAAACTCTATTAGTCTTTGCCCTGCTTCATTCCATATTCCAAGGCCAAATTTGCCTGTTACTCCAGGTGTTTCTTGACTTGCTACTTTTGCATTCCAGTCACCTATAATGAAAAGGACATCTTTTTTGGGTTAGTGTATTAGGTATAGTTTAATCTGCCAAGTATTTACTGGACAAGTACTCTGCCAGGCACTGGGGATGTCGTACAAAAAATGTTGACTCTCATCTAATGGAGAAACAGGACAGACAGTAAATAGCGAGTAGGTTCTGGACTGTTTTGGATAGCGCGATATGGAAAGGCCTCTCGGGATACGGGAGCAGAGACCTCAGTGCTGTGAAAACACACATGTGCACCTTTAGGGGAATAGCGCTCCGGGTGGCTGGTGGAGCCAAGGGAAGCAGGAGTGCATCTGGGTTGGTGTGGGTCGTGGGGAGGAGGCAGAGACTGTGGGGCTTTAATGAGAGGCCAGGGACTGAGCAGTGTCACTGCCGTCCCCGTTGGACAGACAACTCAAACCGAGAAGAGAGCCCAGGAGACCTGTTTTCATGCAAAGGTGCAGTGAATAAGTGTTGGGGCTGCTGAGGTCAGTTGAGATGAGGGCTGGAAATTTGGGTGGCTAGTGTAAAGATGGAGCCTCATGGCTGTGGGCTCCTGGGTGGTAGGGGTAGAGTCTGCTGTGCTCCATGGAGGTGGACTGAGTGGTTAGAACCCTCAGCATGCTAAGGGCTTCTCCAGGCCCTCTCCTGTCAATAGGGGTGAGGCAGCAGAGGAATGGAATGGGAAAATGGTGTATTGATAGTAAGACCAGAGGGATAGCTGGAGGGAAGAGAGTGTAACTTGTGGAAGAACTTTGGTTTTCTGAAAGTTCTCTAAAGAGCCTTTACTGCTCTTCCCTGTCTGCTGTGTGAGACCTCTGGAGGGTAGAGAGCACAGATATTTGTGCGATTTAAAAAGAAGATAAAAGGTCTGGCATGCTGCATTTGACAGCCACTTAAATATTTTGGAAGAAGTAAACGAGTGAGGTATTTCAGCTCTGCTGGGTGTTTGGCTGCCAGAGGAGTTGGCTAGTACTTCTGTCTCCTTGGCAGAGTTGCAGAGCGACCTTCAGAGACACATGGAGTCCCAGGCCTGTCTTTCACCTGTTTCTGCAGTGGCCGCTTGAGCGCTCCCATCTGAAGGAAGGTGTTGGTCAATTTTGCTTCATGTGTGGTTCCCTAATATTGAAACTTCCTTGACAGTTGAAGCTTTTAGAATGGAAGTTGATTTGCACTTAAGATTTTTAGTACTTAGTGGTTTTGTTGCTTGCTTCATCTGAAGGTTTTTCTTTGAGCAGTAGAATGTTCGTTAGCATTTAAAAAATTTCTAAGAGCTGTCTCTCGTTTTTCAGCTATAGCACTTAGTTACTTTTGTGTGATTTTTTTGGGCTCTGCAGCATGTGGGATCATAGTTCCTCTAATAGAGATCAAACCCGCACCCCCTGCTTTGAAAGTATGGAGTGTTAACCACTGGACCACTAGGGAAATCCGGAAGCTGTGTATATATATATAAAATACATGTTTTTTTAAATACATTTATTCATTTATTATCTTTGGCTGTGCTGGTTCTTCGTTGCTGCATGGAGTTCTCTCTAGTTGAAGCAAGCGGTCTCCTCATTCAGTGTCTTCTCACTGCAGTGGCTTCTCTTTTGGAGCATGGGCTTCAGTGGTTGCAGCTCTCGGGCTCTAGAACAACGGCTCAGTAGTGGTGGCCCATGGGCTTACTTCAGAAGCTGTGTATTTTTTAAGGATTGTGTGTGGTATTTAAAATAATGAATGAAGCAGAATATGCCAGCTTTACAATGACAGCAATTCTAGTTGCAGCTTTGGCTTTTAGAACTTGTGTTTCCTTACCTCTGGATTCCCCGTGTAACCAACACACAGAAGCTGCAAGTGACCTCATAGTAAGCATAATGAAGGAGAACAGAGCTTTTGCATTTACCGTTTGGTCAAAATGAATATGAGCTCCACCCTGGGCAGCCGCCTCTTGGCTGTGTCACTGGCGATGCTGTGGGACATTTTGTCATAAGGATGGCTGCATCTTCTGAGATTAGGGCTGAAGAGCTGGATCCTGTCCTAGGATGTTACGGATTTTGTGATCCATGGAGTATTTTGTTAAGCTCGTTTTGAACGCACTTGTAGTTTGAGCTGGAGGATTTCTGGACTCTGTTGCTCTGTTCCCTTGTTAGGTAGTTGTGCTTGTTTGCAGCAGCGTGGGTTCCCGAGGCATCTCCTCACCAGGCTGTTGGGGTTTGTTAATTGGCACTTTCTGACTTGTTAATCTGACCCTCAGCATCCGAACGTCCCTGTTGCTGTTGAGATGACCACAGACAGGAGTGGAGGGGGTCCCTATACAGGGTCCTTTACTTAGGACTTAGGTGAGAAATGCACGCTGCTGTCTGATTGTTCTGTCTGTGCTCACAATGTGCAGTAGCACATCAGGCTGGTCTTACTGGTAACCCAAATAATCTGTTTTGGTGAAAGAGCCTTTTGTCTTTCGCGTGGGGCGAGTGAGTGGTCCAATCTTCGTCCCAGATGTGTGTCCAGAGTCATGTGCCAGGTTGGGAGAATGGATTCTGGGCTCTGAGTCAGCCAGTTGTGTTTGATTTCCTTTGATATGCAAAGAGCTACCTAATGTCAGGTGTTAGGTTATGTGGTAGCACCCCAAAACCTGATTTCTGTCTGTTCTTTCCTCTTCTTGTCTCTGTGATTTAGACTTTAGTGGTCAGGATTACAAGAAGGAATGCATGGAAACTTGTTGCTGTCAGGGATACTCTTGTTTCCTGGCCTTCTTGCCACCCCTTCCCCCATGCTGCTCTTTACTGAATAGACGTTTCTACACTCATGAGATAATGATGGTGAAAGCTAAGTAATGAAAAATAGTCTAGTAATCTCTGGTTCCATAGGAGATAGAGATCATTACACTGAAATGCACCTTTTCTGAGTGTCATGTAATCATGGTAGAAAAAGGAAAATAAGACTTCTTGGCCACATTGTTTCTTAATTTTCTTATCATAGTCAGCATTCAAAAAAGCATTGTTGATTTTGAAGACAGTTACCACCAGGTCATGTGCTTCCTACAAATGGTTAGATGTTTGTATGTAAATTTTTGTTTCTCTTTCACAGCGCATGGACTTAGGAGAATGTACCAAAATCCACGACTTGGCCCTCCGAGCAGATTATGAGATTGCAAGTAAAGAAAGGGACCTCTTTTTTGAGTTGGATGTAAGTTTTATTTGATGTTAATTGTTCCCTACTGTGAAGAGCCAAATACTGCACTAACAAGAATAATGTGTGTAAGTTATGACGCAAAACGATAAAACAGATGTTATTCCACCACTCTCTGGCTGGGAGCTGGGATGTGGCCAGGACCGTTCTGCGTCTGTGTGTCTACCATCCCAACTCTTCTAAGTTTTGTACTGTATTGTTTTATTTTGAGTGTTTCTTATATATTTTATGTTTTCTTGGACATTATGTTTATTCTTGCTTTTGAACTTACAAAAATGGATTTGTAGTGTAGGTAATCTTAGTAACTTTATTTTTCCTTCAGTGCTGTGTTCCTTCACATACTTTTTTCGGTATGGCTTGGTTTCATTGCTGCATTTCATAGTTCCCTGAACTACCCATTCTATATTCATAGACAGTTGGGTTGATTCTAGTGGGGTTTTTTTTGTTTGTGTTTTTTATTATGAATAGCGTTATAAATGTTATGGAATATCTTGGTGCACATGTACAACAGTTAACCTAGGGTATATTTTTAAGAGAAGAATTGCTTGCTCGTAGAAGCTGCACATGTTTATTCTTGCAAGGTAGTTCTTTTTCTTCTTCCTCCCTAATTTTTGATGAAAAGTATCCGTTTACCCATTTAATAACAGTGAACATACCCTTACCAATGCTTGGTATTATCAGGTCATTAAATATTTTGCAATTTAGTCATTATGAATTAGTATTTCATAACTTTTGTCGTTTTTCCCTCCCAAAAGAGCCTTTTTTAGACCCTGTCCCCTAATTCCTCCGTCTCCCCTCCGTGAATTGTTTTGTTGTTGTTGGTTGTCCCCTGCATGAAATTTTGATAACACAGATACCCAGCATATCAGTTTATGTACTGTGATCCTTTACAGGTCACTTATCATTGTACTATCTAAGATTTTCTTCACTCTTTGAGACCAGTTTTCATTCCTGTCCCCAGTGGGAATGCATGATTTGGTCACTTTATTTTGTTAATTTATTTTAGGCTATGCTGTCCAGCTTGTGGGATCTTAGATCACCTTCCAGGGACTGAACAAGGACTCCTGCAGTGGAGGCGTGAAGTCCTAACCACTGGACCATAGGGATTGATAGAGCCACTCTGTTTTAGTTTTTTTCTTTTCCTGAATCCTCCATTCCTAGAGTTAGCAGAGGTCAGTGAGGGGTTTGATGCCCTTCAGGTTCCTGGGTGAAGACTGGGGAGACACTGAGCTTGGTGGGAGGAAATCAGAGGAAAGGAATATCAAGGAAAGGCATTTTTTTTTCTCCCAATAGACATTTTAGAGGATGTATTGTAGCTGGAGTAAATTCTACTTAAATCAGTAATCTTAAAAAGTGGTTAAAATTACCATTTCTTTTTCAAGTGCATCAGTGTTGAATCTTCTTGGGATACCAGGTTTCAGAAGCAGAGGAACAAAGATGTACGGGTTAAATTTTCACTTTGAGTTATGTAACTTTTTGTATCACAAATGTTAGGATTTCTGCTGAATTAGAATGTCTGTGTACTTTTTAAATGGCCTGATGAATTCAGTATGTAAGAACAGAGTAATAGAAGAAATTGAGAATACAGAAAGACTGAAACATACTGTAATTTAGTATTTTTATGCGCAGAAAGACTAAAACGTGGTAATTTAGTATTTTTATGCGCAGAAAGACTGAAACATATGGTAATTTAGTATTTTTATGTGGGGCATTGTTCAGCCACTGTGGAGAAGATGAGTTTTTTTAATGAACAGTATTAGAAACTGTGGATTACCCAGTTAGTGAAAAACCGGGTTGGATCCCCCAAAAGAGAATTTTGTTTTGCCATGTTGACATGTTATAAACCCTAAGAAGCTGTAAGGTAAAGATGGATACATGTTTTCTGTATAAAAACTTAAAAAATACTAGTGTATCAAGAATTCCCATATATAAAATAAGAATTCAGCTGAGACACAATATCTGCAGCATATGAAGGGCAGGTACCTTTCATGATAAAGCTCATCATGACTGGACCTGTAGCAACAGCTGAATAGAAAACAGTCAGAGGATAAAAGACATTTTTAGTGGGCATCTAATCCTGTGATGGGTGTTCACCCTCACTCAGACTTAGGAGTTGGAGAGTTAAGTAATTCTGATACAGCTCTTGGATGACTGAGCCCCCGAGGATGGGAAAGCACATGGTAGCAGTGCTAGCTCTGAAAGCGTATCTGATGATACACTTGCTTATTAATGAAGGTAAATCTGCTTCAGAATACTCCTGCAGCATTGCAGCCTGCAGACTCCATCCGTGAGGGCTTGGGTCGTGTCATTGCTCTCCACAGTGGGATGGTGTGCGGCTGTGGAAAGAGGGCTGAGGCAGTGAAATTGTGTCCAAGGTGAAGTGGGAAAACTGGTGTGCTATGACGACTTCCATAGTGTGACTTTTAAAGGAAAGAGTGTTTAGTATTGTTGACATCCTTAGATTTACAGAGTGGTTTTAGAAGAAACCACGAGACTTTGAACACTTTTGTCTCATTTGGAGGGCTAGAGTAGGTCAAAAGATGTTTTTGTACTGTGAAAATTTACCATTTAGAGGAATACCTTTTCCAGTTTAAAAGGTGACCACCTCTCCCTCCAGCTCCTTAAAAGTCATATTTGAGGGAATTCCCTCATGGTCCAGTGGTTAGGACTTCCTCCTCTCACTGCCAAGGGTTCCAGTTCAATCCTAGGTCTGGAAACTAAGATCCCACAAGCTGTAGACAAAATATAATATATATATTAAAGAATAGGTATGTTCTCTGATTTAGAAAAAATCATATTTTACCTTATAGATGGTTCATGTTGAAATGTTTGCTAGCTAGTGCTGAACCTCCAGAGGAGGTCTTCCTGTTCTGACGAGTGGGGTGACTTGGAGCAGCTGCGCTTGTGGGAGGGCAGTCAGCAAGTAGTTGTCAGCATGTTAAATGCATGTATACACTCGTTCCAGGATCCTGCTGCTGGGACTGTATCTTAATGGTATGTGTTAATGAGTCCACAGAAAAGGTGCTCATTGCAACTTTTTTTTAAAGTGAAAAGAGAAGGATCTAATGGGGCTGTTTATTAACAAGGACCACTTACATTAGTTATCGCCCTTTCATACAGTGAATGGTGCTTTGTGGAGCTCTGGGTGCTAGGAAGATATTGCCATAACTTTTTATTTATTATTTTTATTTAAATAAATATGAGTAGTTTGTTTATTATTTTTATTTATTTATTATTTATTTGCTATTATTTTTTAAAATAATGATCTAAAGGTAAAATTCACAAGCCATAAAATTTATCCTGCCTTGAATTTTTAATACATATCAGTAGTGTTTGGATGTGCATGGGTTACTTTAATACACTAAATGTGGCCTGGCTTTGAAATACCAGGCTAAAATAATTTATTTCCTTAGTTATGCAGAATAAACTTAGAAGGAAAAAATAAAGTCCTTTCCTAGAATACAGGTTTGTTACAAAAACTTGATGGAATAACTTTTTCAATGTTCTTGATAGTTAAGACAACTGTTAGAGATTCCAGGTTGAAAAGTCTGCCCTTTTCTACATGACTCCTATCCAGTGCCTCTCCAGAGGTCACTTGTATCTTTTGAAGATAGGCTTTTCAGGGTGAACACATGTATATAGCAAAAGCTAGTTGTGATGTTTCTTGTTGAATTGCAATCTTGATAAATCAGAACACCTCAGAAGCGCTTTGGCCAGAAGCGCTTTTGGCCAGTCAGTGAGCTGACTCTTGATCTTGCTGACCTGTTGCTGCCTCCTCAGGAACTGCTGTTGGTGTGAGGCTCCAAGCCTCCACATGGCCGTGTGGATGGTTCAGTTCCCAGGCGTGGAACCAGCAGCTCCTGTATGGTGTTGAATTTGGTTCCTGGAGGGAGTACAGTGTAGTCATCACTACTATAAGATGGAGACAAGTTTTGTTTTCACAAATTGTGAACCGTCAGTAATCCGTGGTTTTTCTTAGTAACTTATATTTGTGTATCTTACCAAGTGTTTTGGTAGAATCTCTTCACTGTTGACAGTAAATCTTTGAGGTGGGCCTACCATTTATCTCCAGAGTCTCTGAAAGTATAATAAGATTGGTGCTATTTGCCAGAAGTCACGGAAGCATCATCACATGACCCTGGGAGAGTTGTTTTATTGAGTGGATCAGTCAGAGGTGATTAGGAGCTGTTTTTATCCAGGTTGTATTAGAGACAGTGGTTTTAGAACAGGTTATTATAGTCATATCAACATGAAGGCTTTTGCGTGTTAGGTGCCTTTCATCTATTCTTTCAGAAAAGAGAAACTTCTAAAACTTGAGTTTTTAGTGGATTTATTAATAAGTGGATGCATTAATTTAAAAGAAAATTATGCTTTTATAGAAAGCATCATTATTAGTCTGTTTTCTTTTTTTTTTTTTAATTTCACTACGCTGGGCCTTAGTTGCAGCGTGCGACATCTTTAGTCATGGCAAGCAGGAGCTCTTGGTTTCGGCATGCGGGATCTAGATCCCCAACCAGGGATCAAACCTGGGCCCCTACACTGGGAGTGTGGCGTCTCAGCCCCTGGGTCACCAGCGTAGTTCCAGTCTGTTTCATTTCTGAATTAGTTGCTCAGCTTAGGTGACATTGGACTTTCAGTATAAAAATCTTTTTATAGAGCTCATCAGCTCTGTATATAATTTTAAAATATTTATAAGCTTTTAGTGTCCTCTAAGCAGTTTGTAAGAAATGGTCCTAGAGTATTTGCCCGTGTATGAGAAGACTTAAGGTGTTTATTGCATTGTTCTGAATTAGTGAAAGGTGAAAAAATGCAAATATATACTTACTATGGAATGGATATAGTTGTTTTAAAACAGTGAAATGCTGCACAGCTATAGATCATAGAAAATGTGTGCATTGATGTAAAAAATGAAAAAGCTTTAAAAACTATCCTAGATGGAGTAAAAATTGTGTACTTGTATATGCGTTTTAATACAGTTTTAAAAGGTATTTACCAGGCTCAAATGATTATTTCTTAGGGAGGAAGAAAGAATTATGCTTTTTAAGTCATGTGAAGTTGTTAGGTCCAATTGAATTGCTAATATAGTTTGCAGAAGTGAAAATTTAAAGGTACTTCTACATTATAACTTATTTCTACAAATCCTCAGTCTTAAGAAAGTACAGTGGACCCTTAAACAACACTTGTTTCTTGAACTGTGAGGGTACAGTTGGAGATTTTTCTCAGTAAATGCATACTGCACAGCTACAGGATCCATCGCTAACACCCACCCCCCCGCCCATTGTTCAAGGGTCAACTGTGATTGAAAACACAGGCAAACAGTGGTACACGAAGTAGTGTTGTCGTAGCATCGTGTATAAGGTTGAAAAATTGGATGCAACAAAAATGCTTTAGTGATGAATGAACAGATTATGAGGGACTCAAATGGTAGACTGTGCCCTTGAAATAAATGTTTGTGAGACCTGAACGTTCAGTGACTTAAAATTCCTTAGGAAGTCCTGAGCAAGAAAGGGTAAGTGTGTGTATTGGAACTCACTGTGTGCTCTCCCTGGAAGTGTGTGGCCAAATCAGAATTCCCCAGACTGTCATGGAAAACCTAGAAAGCCTCCTTCCCTGTGCCCCTCCCACTCCCTGGAGGCAGTCCCCTACCACAGCTTCAAGGTGGAAAAGGAGCAACAGCTTGCTCTTCAAGTGCTGCAGGCAACCTTGGATGGCCAGTTGCTTTTTGTTTTGTTTTACCTTGGAGGATCTCAGACAGCAGGAGGTGTAACGGCTTAATGGATCTCCGTGTACCCATCACTCAGCCTCAGGAATGATCAGCTCATGGCCAACTGACTTTTTACAAATCTCAGACTTCACACATCCTGTCATCTGTAAATATTTCAGTGTTGCCATTGACTTGTGAAGTTATTTTTACTCTGCATACAAAAATCTGGTATTATAGTTGGTTGGGACAGAATGTACTTATTACCATGTTTTTCTCTTTTAATTGAAGTACAGTTGATTTATAGTGTTGCGTTAGTGTCTGGTGTACAGCCAAGTGATTCAGTTATATGTATATATACATTTTTTTTCAGATTCTTTTCCAGTATAGTATATTACAAGATACTAAGTATATTTTCCAGTGCTGTACGTAGGACCTTCTTTGTATATTTTATATATAGTAGTTTGTATGTTATTAGCATGTCTTTTTAAATGTGTTGAGAAAAAAATTAAACATACAAGTGTAAGTAGAATAATATAGTGACCATCTCTGGGTTTCATCTCCCAGTTTTCAGTGATTGTTGATGTGAAGACTTGTTTCATCTTTATTTTGTCTTTCCATACTGGATTATTTTACAGTAGTTCCTAGAGATGGAATTTCATCTGTAAGTACTGCAAATATATCTAGAAGATAATTTTATTTAAAATATTTATTATTTAAAGGATAATTTCTTAATTTTATCTAACAGTCTTCAAATTTCCCAGATTGTCTCAAAAAGGATTTTTTTACAGTCTTTTGTTTGACTCAGATACCAAAATAAGATCTATACGTTAGGATGCTTCCTGAGTCTTTTTACATCTGTTTGAAGAAATTAATGTTTCTCATATCCTGGATTTTGCTGATTGTATCCTTATGATGCAGTCTTTTTAATATGTTTTCCCTTATATTTGAAATTTCCTGTAAGCTGGAAGTTAGATCTGGATGTGTGATGGTCAGAATCAGGTTTTTGTTTGACAGAGTAGCGCAGAGGTGGAGCTGGGCAGTGGTTGGCGCGTCACCTCGGTGGATGACGTCAGTGGGCTGGAGTGGCGTGGGCAGCCTGGCTGCTAGTTGCACAGGCCCCCGTCAGACTGGGGCGCGTGCATCCAGCAGCAGTGAGGATTATTGCCTAGATCAGTTACGTCACTAGGGTTGCTGCTTGTCACTAATTGTAAAACACGTAAGATGTTCATGTGGCTCAGAGTTTGAGATACGAAAGGTATGTTGTGAAGCCTGTCTCCTGCTCTGCTCTTGAGCCCCCTGATTGGCCCCAGAGTTTCGAGTTTCTTCTCTTCCCTTTGGAGATTATGTGGAACCTGAGGGGCATGTATCTCACTTTTCTTAAAACACAAGTAATAGTCTCCTGGACACATGCTCTGTCTGTCTGCTCTTCCCTCATCTTGATTTAATTTTTAGCATAGATCTCAGATTATTCCCTGTCATATAGTTAACTCTGCCCTTTTTGTGATGACATAGTATTCCAGAGGATGGGTTTCTGTTTTATAGGACTGGTCCCCTGTTGATGGTCATAGTGCTGTAGTACACATCAGCACCTCGTGAGTGTGTCTAGGAAAGATCCCTAGAGGCGGTGCTGTCTGCCCAGAAAGGTTGTGCTTTGTCATTTTGGCGGCTAGTGCCACCATGCTCTCCAGAGGGTGAGTGCTGCCCCCAGCGGCACCTGGGAGTTCCCATTTTCACGTCTTCACTAACAGAGCGAGTTACCAAACTTCCAGTTTTTGCCAGTCAGAGAGGTTTAAGCAGGTATTTTTTCGTGGGCCTGACAGGGTTGTCATAAAGGTGTTTCTTTGTGTAGGTATACCCTGCTTAGACCCTCAACTTGAGCTGGTGGCTGGCTCCTCCACGCAAAACTTGGGTTACCTGGGAGAAATTACCTCACCATTGTTTCTTTCTAGTCCAGCACAGCCTTGGCCTGACCACCCCAGGACCTGGCCTTAGTTTCTTGAGAGAGTTATACCAGGAGTTCCTTAGGAGAAGGAGTAGGTCATCTGTGTAAATGCATCTCAAGTATCTCAACTTGGACGCAGACACACAGAGCACCGTTAGTTCACTGTTCGCATGTGGAAGATGTAAACATTTTTCTCTATTCAGTGAAAATATAGTTCACCTTTTCCCCACGTTGATTTCCTTTGAGATGTAACAGGTTTCTAGAGCAACACACCATCTCACCTAATGGGACCACTGCTCTCTGTCTTACAGGTGCGTAGTGTGGCAGTCACACTTTCTCTTAGGTCCAGGGTTAGAGTCCGTGTACAACCCTGGGCAAGTTACTTTGCCCTTTTCTAGTTTCTATATATGGGGCTGGTGAGTACTGCCTCAGCTGTGAGGGCCAAGCATAGGGACTGTGGAGTCAGATCACAGGGGTCCTTGCCTCCTGACGCTGTCCCTCAGGACTCTGGAGACTGTGCTTCCTTTCCTTCATCTGGGAGTTGGTGCCTGGAGAGCCGTGGATGGCTGTCCCGAGGCACGTGTTTGCACTGACTGTTCAGCTGGCAGCACGGGCTCCTCTCAGGCTTGCCGATGCTGCTGGGCAGGAGGGTCAGGGAGACCACCTCACCGTCTTGGGGCAGGGGGCAGCCTCAGCAGCAGTGAGACCTGTGCACCCCCATGAGTTCAACCCCCCCTAGCAGTATGTGGTTCATCACGCCACCCCTGAATTACAGGGTAGAGGTGCATGACTTCCTAGTAAGTGGTAGGTTGTCAGTAGCGCTTAATTTGTAGGTTTGAATACCTTCTTTGTAAATTTTATTTTCATCATTTAAACCTGCTCTTTGATTTAGGAAGCAAAATGAAATTGAGAAGCACATTGAAGAGAAGGAGGGGCAGCAGAACAGAGCCATCTTTTAAAGAACATTCAGTTGAGATGTCTCTGCATTCTGCCTGTTCTGTGCTATGAAATTTACCATTTTATTGTTAGCTGGTCAGATGTCTGAGTCCATAGGCAGTTTATATTCTGTGTAAGGTGCAGTGGTTCTTTGCTTGGCAAAGGCACTGGCAGAATTGCCCACTCAAACCCTGATGAGTGGAGTCTTGGTTCCATGTCGGGTGTGAGGTTGCTCTCTGGGGAGGCAGTAGAGGAACTCTGTACCCAGGTCTCAGCACCTGTGCGCAGGCGCTCCTGGGGCCTCTCCGGCTGGTCTGTTAGGAGCCCTTGTCCCCAAGAGCATGGGTGGTGCCTGATTTACACCTTGATCCTGTCAAGTTCCCACCTTGTCAGCAGAGCTGGTCAGCTCAACATCCTTCCAGGAAATGCAGTGCATGCGTGCCAACGAATGCCGGTCACTGGCTTTCCTGATGGTTTGATGTGAGCATGGTGAAATGTTCGTCGAGAATATCTGAGGACCAGTAACAGGAAGGAGGCCTTTGGCTCCGGGAGTGTGCCTTGGTGGGCCGCAGGTGTAGCGCTGTCACAGAGCCTCTTTCCTGTCGCGACCACTGCCCGAGTGTGCTTTCCTTTGAAACACGGGGATCCCACTGTCAACGCTGATCCCTGCTGGGGGCTTTCTCCAGACCACATCTGGAGGCAGGGACATAGGTCATCACTTCTTGGTCCCTTGGCCTGACTTTCATCTGCCTTATTACCATTTGCGCCCAGGGCTTTCCTCGCTCTGCTCACTCTGTCTAATCCCGCCACCCACTCCCACTTGCTGTCTGTGTAACACGCGCAGCGTGGGGCCTGCTGCCCAGCGCTGGTTGGTCCTAGCCTGGAGATTGGAAAAGGGGTGTCCTGTTTGTATGTTTATCTGAAGTTATGTTGGGGCCTTGACTAGTTACAGCAAGTTAACTGCTTAGCATATATGACCACTTATTGATTAGTCTTTTATTTTTTTCCACCAACTCTTTTCAGAGTGTCTTTTCCATTATCTCTTTGGGTAAGTAGTAACCTGTTTTCCCACTGCTTTAGATGGTAGGCCATAACTGAACGTGTTCACCGCTCAAGTAACATTTGTTCTATTTTGTTTTGAGGTGGAAGGGGGAACTCTACCCTCAGAACATGAGGGAATAATATATACGTGGCTCACAAAGACCAGTGAGTACATCTGCACCCCCCCGCCTCACCAGCGGAGGGCCTCTGACATGATAACACGGCCTAGTCTCTCCTGTCCCTCAGAACAGTCAGTTATGCCAGGTGTTTCAACTTCCTTTAGAATCTCTTGAAATTGTTGAGGGATGGGGATTCTTTGACACATTTGAAGATAAATCAGATGAGAAGACCATACTTGTGCACGGTCGTTTGGTTTAACAAAGCCCCTAGATTGAATGTGATTGTGGACATGTTAGCAGTAGTGCAGATCTTCCCACTGAACCGACAGGCCTTAAGAACCAACCCAGGACTGCACTTCCTATTGAACACATGAGCTCTGAGGTTGCAGGCAGGTCACTGACCGGAGCCCTCTGCCTCTCCTGAGCTAGGCGATGGATCACTTGGAGTCCTTCATTGCTGAGTGTGATCGGAGAACGGAGCTTGCCAAGAAACGGCTGGCAGAGACGCAGGAGGAGATCAGTGCAGAAGTTTCTGCGAAGGTATGCGGGGAGGGAGGCCTCCACCTCAAGTCGTTGGTATAAAAGCGGGGCTGGGACCTGTCAGTGCCAAGTGCGCATTTTGGGGTGGACAGTGGGTGTCCACTGCCCTGCCTGTTCGAGGGAAGGAGGGAAGCCGTCACCAAGCTCGCAGCCTGTCACTGCGCTGTGCATATGTCGTAAAGTTACTTTATTAACATCCCTCCGCAGAACAGGAAATGGGGTAAGTTAGCAGGGAAATGATTAAATTCTGGTGTGTCTGTGTCACAGAAGAAAAGGGTAGACCTGGTGCATTCGGCATGTACATCATTTAGAAGGCCTTGCCTTTCTCTAGTGGAGTGTTCTTCAGTGTTTTTTTTTCTCCTTTCAGTTTTATAAAAGGATTTCTTAGGAGATAGACAGTTTTTAACTAGCCCAGTGGTGCTGTTTATTTCTAAAAGAAACTCCCAGTGATGAGTCATTTTGCTTAAAGGGTAAGTAATGTATGCGTTTAGGCTCACACATTTTGTTACCCTCACCTGGAGGCTGAGCTGTACTGGAAGGTATACGGAGTGACGTCCTTGAAGCTGGCCCACAGGATGGGCCTTACAGCCTGTGGAAGTGACAGGCATGTGTTCTTGCTTCTGCTGGGATTCAGTGCAGAGATCCTACGGGTTAGGGTCTGACACTTAACGGTCGGTCTCAGTGGTGGCAGTATGGGTGTTGTAACTGTTAGAATTCACATCATCAGTGAAGTTTCCAGCTGTTGGTGTATTCTCTGGGAAACAGCAGGAATGCAACAACAGAAACACTCCTTGCATTAAAACATCTTTTGTTTTTATGTTTTTAATTGGAGCATAATTGCTTTACAGTGTTGTGTTGGTTTCTGCCATACAACAGCACAAATCAGTCATAACTACACACACCACCACCCCTTCAGCCTCCGTCCCAGCTCTCGTCTTTTGTTTTTAGATGTCTTACCTGGCTGTCTCTTTCTCTCCAGGCAGAAAAAGTACATGAATTGAATGAAGAAATAGGAAAGCTTCTTGCTAAAGCTGAGCAGCTGGGAGCTGAAGGAAATGTGGATGAATCACAGAAGATTCTCATGGAAGTGGAGAAAGTCCGTGCAAAGAAAAAAGAAGCTGAGGTTGGTGAGGAAAATGTCTTAAAGAGGGAAGAAAACATGGTAACTTCGGAGAGCTGACCATGGGGCTAAAACTGAGCCATGCCTCCATTTTCTTGAATATTGAGGAGGAGTTGGAAATAGAGTGATAACGTCAGGATGGTACAATTTCAAGTCAGCCCACCCTGGGGTTTGTGTCTTCACTGCTCACTTGACCCCTGAGGCCTCAGACTGGGCACTTGGAGCTCTGAGCATCACTCCCGTGTGTAGAGTGCATCCTGAGTGTAACTTGTCCGTGTTAGTGACTGAGTGTAACTTGTCCGTGTTAGTGAGCACCTCCCATCTGCGTCCGTCTGCTTCCAGGAAGGGCCCGGCGTGCAAGGTGTTCAGCTGATGTGATGGGGCCTGACTGGCTTTACAGTTGCTGTGAAGAGAGGCCTTGGGTTATTAGTGACTCTGTGCCCTCAGGAGAGAGACCCCTGCAGGGTATGGGCAGCACCCAGGTGGTGTCCTCGGGCTGCCAGGCCAGGGCTCTGCTGTGTGGTGCAGAAGCTGAGTCCAGGACTGTCTGGACTGTTTCCTCTGTTGGGTTTTCTGCTTCTCAGATCCTCACCACTGGAGTGGAGGTGGCCTGGATCGACTTCGAGAATGTGGGAAGGTTAGAGTCGGATAGAGGGCCGGGAGTGTACCTTTACTCCTCCTGTGGGCCAGGCAGAATGCATGTGAGCACTGGCTAAGATTCACTCTGATGAAGACGGGCGCTCAGAAGAAATGAGGTCTCAGTTTAAGAGTGACTTGGGGTGCAGGGCATGTCCAGGTAGGGCAGGGTGATCCTGAAGGCCATTTGCTGAGACCCAGAGAGAAGATTGTTCAGATGGTGGATGGAGATGCGATGGCAGAGTGGGCAGCGTGCCAGCGCAGGGCTGGTTTTGGTTGTTGCTGGTCCCCTGGCTCCTTGTGGCACCTGGGACAAAGTGGAGCTCAGTGATGACAGCTGAACACATGAATCCTGCTGAGTGCCCATTGAGGCAGTGGCATGTGCGTGGGGAGTCCCAGGTCCTGCATCAGAATCCTTACATAGGATCCAAACCTCTGTGTATTTAAAGGGAAAATTTGAGTATATGGAGTCAGGCTCCCTGGGTTGCTGACAGTACCCAGCAGAAAGGCCAGAGGGTCAGGAAGGAAGGAGCTCTGTAGCCTTTTAGTGAATCCTGAGGCCGAGCCTTCCTGCTTTGAGGAGCAAAGCAGACACCAGAAACCTGTGAGGTGGATCCGAGACTTGAAATAATGTAGATGCGGGGTTCACCACTCGGATGTCTGCAGACAGACCCAAGGGCAGCAGGAGTCAGATACACAGGGACTCCAGGCGCCTTGCTTCGGCCACTGTCCCTTTCCTTATCACCTGAGTTCCCCCTTACTTAAAACAGACAAGACAGGGTGGCTTGGAGCAGGGAGGCCTCCGCTGTGCTGGTCTGGGTAGTGCCCACCCTGCCCTTCGTGGCAGGCAGGGCTGTTTGGTATCCTAAGAAGTGGAGCGGGAGGGGCACTGTGTGCTTTTTACCCAGATTCCCGCAGTGGTTCTGTCTTAGAAAACTGTAACACAGCATCCCATCCCAGAACAGCTACAGAGTGACCGCTGACCACCCGTAGGTCCTGCCTGCTGCCCTCACAGCACACCCACTTCTCTGACCACCAGTCTGCCCTCCATTCTTAGCATTTGCTCATTTTAAGAACATTGCATAATGGATTCACACAGTCTGTAACCCTTAGGGATTGACTTTTTTTTCACTCAGCGTAGAATTTATTTTGAAGGATATTAGAGGATGGGATTCGTAATTTCAAAACTACTGAAAGGTGTAGAATATTATCTCAGATAACTCTCACCCACCACATTTAGTGTTTCTTGTTAAGCTGTTTGACTCTTTAGGAAAGAAGCCGCACTCTAATGGAAATCTGAGCTCCCGGTCTTTCCCGCTCTGTCCCCAGGGGCGTTCGTGTGCGTTCATTGCACACCTGGGCTCATAAACCATGTGCGTTCCTGGGCAGGCGTGTAGGCGTCCGCATTGGTGCTGCAGGTCCTCCCACTTGCATCGCCGGGCAGCGCTCTCCAGGCTGCTGCAGGCAGATGGGTTCAGTTTGTTTACTGCTGCAGGACTGCATTTTAGGGGCACATGGCTGTTTGTCCATGGGTGGTTTTCCAGGTCACAGATGGTTTCTCATCTCAGGGCCGGTTCTGTGTGTCCAGCAATGTGCTCACGTGAGGGATGTTTCCAGTAACCCCACCTTTACAGACAGGCTGCCCCCACAGTAACCATGCTGCACGGGCGCCAGCGTCAGGGTATGGGAGGGCCCGGTGTTCTGTGTCTCCGTCAGTCTAGTGAGTGACATGATGTCTTATTTTAACTTGCATTTTTTAGGGAATGTTTTGAATGTATGAATTAATGGAAGATTATTACATTGTCTTCCCTTTAAGGACAAATGTTGAAATGCATCCCTCAACCTAGATTTTGAAGGTGTGTGTTAATTTGAGCACAGGCAGCCATCACTGTGTCCTGGGTCATTTTCTTTTGTATTTGTGTGTTTTCCTTTGAGGCACAGTGTCTTCCTGTGATGAGACTCAGACCGTACTGGCTGCTGGGCCGGGGTAGGGGGTGTATGTGTGTGCGTGCGCTTTGTTCTGTTCCCTTAGGCACACTTACTCGTTTGAAGAGATGTCTGGCGTGTTTCTCCTTCCAGATTTTAGGTTTCAGGGCTGCATTGGGCATTCCTGGGCACCGGGGCAGACTCTGGATGCTCTGTGTTTTGCCCGTCTGTCTGGTGTGATAGGGGCGCTGTAGTCAGTCTGATCTTAACAGAGCTCCACCATGTCTGGTGTGATTAGGGGCACTGTTAGGAGCCTGTAGTCTGGTCTTCACAGAGCTCTCCGCCATCGCAGGGACTCCCTTTCCCCGCTGGTCTTTAGCACACAGTCTCCTGTGTGTCTCAGTGTTCTGAATATCCCTCACTGCTTTGAAATCATGACTCTTAGCTCATCTCTTAAATAAACACTTTAAATTGGATTACAATTTAATTACAATTTATTGAAATTAAATTATAATTTAATTACAAGAATCTGAAGCTTTGTAAACGATTCAGGTTTATGTATTTTGAAATCATCTTTAGGGAATTTCCTGGTGGTTCAGTGGTTAGTACTTGGCACTTAACTGCCAGGCCGTGGGGTTCAGTCTCTAGTCTGTGGATTAAAGTCCTGCAAGCTGGGCAGCTAAAAATAAAAGTCACCTCCCTTCATGTACTTCCCACTTTAGGGATTGAGTGGACAGTGGCATTTGAGTTAACCTCACTTGGATCACTCTTTTCCTGCTCTCCAGGAAGAATACAGAAATTCCATGCCTGCGTCCAGTTTTCAGCAACAGAAGCTTCGTGTCTGTGAGGTCTGTTCGGCCTACCTTGGCCTCCATGACAATGACCGTCGTCTTGCAGACCACTTCGGGGGCAAGTTACACTTGGGATTCATTCAGATCCGTGAGAAGCTCGATCAGTTAAGGGTATGTTAATGTGCTGTGTTTCTGAAGAAGCCTGCGAAATCGTGATTGTCTTCATGTCTCTGCTTGTAGCAAACCTTGTGTTCTTTTTTTGTTGGTGGAGGTATCAGGCCTTGGTTTTATACTTTAGCTTTACAGTGAGCTACTCGGGTGTCGTCGTTGTGTTCCCTGAGATCTCAGAATCCAGCAGGGCCTGGGATGTTTGTTTAGTCTACTACCCCTTGTTTACAGAGAACAATGGCAGAATTCATCCCAGGTACAGAGAACTCGTGCACCCCTCTGGAAACACCTCTTTGGAGGTGAGAGAGAGCCAGTAGCCTGTGGTTTTTCTCTTCGGGCGAAGGCGGACCTGTGGAATGTGGTCAGGCTAGAAGCATAAGAAGGTGACGGGACTTTTTCTGGTGGCCCTGCCCCACGGCTGGATGCCTCTGTCCCTTCCTCGGGGCTCCTTGTTTTCCTGGGTTAGATTACAGCATTCAACGTCCTGCATATGGAATGCTGAGAAGGAAAGTTAAGCAACTTTGGGATAAGCTGAATTGTTTTCAGACTGATGAAACCTCCCTGGCTGTGTACTAGGATGCTGGGAAATATGCAGGCCTTTCCTCCAGAAGCCCGAAATCTGGAAGGACAGACATGTGGCCCCTAACTGTAGGCCACCTTGACAGTCAAGGCCTCAGGCCACGTGTGGCCCCAGGAATGGGCAGTGGGTGGCGGGCGCCCTTATGCCCAGGGAGGGTCCCTGGAGGTGGTGTGCGCTCAGACTGGAGAGGGAGCCGGTTGGCAGGCTCACCACTGGTCTTGAGCATCTCCTGTGCTTCCAGGGGAATTCTGAAAAGTGATACTTTCTGTCACATGGTTTTAAGTTGGAAATTTTTTTATAAGTTTATGGTATAAAGTATAAGCATATATTCCATGTAGCTAATATAGTATAAATAACAGTTTGGTGACAGCTACCATCTTCATAAAAAATCTACTCCTTGTATTCCTATTTTCCTTTAAATTGTCATTCCATTCCATAACACCCCAGAATTTTGCCCTAATGTTTCTTATACCTGAAAGTCTTTTTTTTTTTTTTTTACATCAGCATACATTGAAACTTCTTTTGCTGAAATCTTCAGAACTTAAGTATTCACTTATCTAAAAGTCGTATTTTGTCATTGTGGTTATGAGCAGTATATAGTTGATAGAACAATACAGCCAAGTTGCAGGTTTCAATAAATAGCTATTACACTATCAGCAGAAAAGGTTGCTTGGAAGTGCACCTCTTAACGATGAGGAGAGTAGGAGCTCTGTGCCCAGTTCGGAGAGGGCTTCACTCAGTGGTCCCGGCGGTGTGCACACCTGCAGGTTCTGGACCTAGATGGACGCAGCGGAGGGAGGCGGAGAAGAGTGAGGACTTGCCTGTGGGGGGACCTAATGTTACAGGGAGTGGGGAGGGTTTGAGGAGGAGCTGATGCTAGCCCCAGCCCGGTTCTTGGACAGGGTGTGTGTGGAGACCGAGGTGCTGGGACAGCGTCCTTGTGTCCTGCTCCCAGTGTTGGATGTATGACGTCAGAGGGCAGAGCTAGAGGAGCTGCATAGGAGAGCCTGGGCCCAGATGCTTTGAGGTCACACGCAGACACACACACGCACCCCCAGCCGTGCCCTTTCTTCCTGGGGGCCTGGCTTTTGTCAGCGCTGATATTTTAGGTCATGCTGCACTCCCTCTTGGACATTGTCTTGTGGCTCTGGATACCTCCCCCTCCCCAGGGGGAGGTGAGGAGGCCTTCTCAGCAGCATGAGATGGTGTGAAAGGCTCCAAGTGGGTTTTGGGGTGCTCCAGTGGCAGGGTCTCCAGGCCATCTCCTGTGCTCCTCCCTCCCTCCATGTCCACTACAACCCATCCCCAGGACAGGCAGCAACAAGGCTGGGTAGCTTGGCTCCCCTAAGCAAGATGTGCTTGATCAAATACACATGTTCTCCTTCACATAAAGTTTGTGGAGTCTTCTTTGGGTAAAAACCTTAACTTTCTTGATTGATTTGAAGTCATATGATAAACTTTTTGTAACTTAGAAGTACAGCACCTGTTAGTAGTTTGTCACTGAATTTATAAAACAGTTTTTATTCCATGTATTTTCTGTTAAGGGGTTTTATTAATAAAAAGAATTGTGTTCCTGTTCCCTGAATTTCCCTAAGGTTCTTAAATCGCCAGTACTGAGGTCATGTAAACGTTCTTTGTTCAGCACTGTTCACACCCTAGTGTGTATGTGCCTCTCTCATCTTCCCAGTTTTCCGTTTTATTTAGAAAACTGTGGCTGAGAAGCAGGAGAAGAGAAATCAGGATCGGCTGAGGAGGCGAGAGGAGAGAGAGCGGGAGGAGCGGCTGAGCAGAAGGTGAGCCTGAGGACAGCCCCCCATCCCAAGGACACCCCATGTACTTGGCAGTCTTGCTGTTGCCTGTGACACTTGAGGTCTGCCAGGTACCTGGTGGCCATGAAAAGGAGCAAAAAGATTCCTGCCCAGCGCAAGCCCTATGGCGGGATCCACCAGGGACGGGCTCGCGTGGGCCAAGGGCTGAGGCTCGTTGGGTGGGAACAAGGAGAACGTGAGTGGCTGGGAGGGTCCAGGCCCAGGAGGGGCCAGGGATGAGCTGTGTGCTCTGGGGGCAGAGCTGATAGCATCTGCTAGCGGACGGTGTGAGCTGTGCAGAGCGGGAGTGGAGCTGGCCTGGAGTGGCCGCTGATGGTGACAGAGGAGGGGAGCCTGGGAGCGGAGTTTTGGGAGGGGAGGTGGTTCTGACCGTGTTAGGGCTGGGAAGCCTGAGAGCAGCCAGGTAGGGGTGGTGGGTCTGGTCAGAGTTCAGGGCAGTGTCTGGAGCCCAGAGTAGCCAGGCTCTATGTTGGGCACACAGACGCCTGGAGGGATTCCTTTGTGAACAACTTGCTAACTTTTGTTTTTCATTATTTTAATTATGTAACATGTTGATTATAAAGAGACTGGAACAGTATAAAAATATTAAGTACAGACACGAGGGTCTTTTCACACAGGTAACCGCCGTCGCGGGGTGGGCTCTGTGCGCGGGTCCTTGGCCCCCGCAGCGGGCGTGCTCTTGGCCGCACAGCACCATTCTGCGACGTTGTCATCACCTGTCTCCATCCTCCCGCCTTTGCCCACCTTTGTTTTCCTACCTCTAGCACCACCAGTCTGTTCTCTGTATCTGTAAGTTTGGCTCTCTTCTATTCCACATATAACTGAACTCATACAGCATTTATCTTTTCCTGTCTGACTTATTTTACTTAACGTAGTGCTCTCAAGGTCCATCTGTGTTGTTGCAAATGGCAGAATTCCTTCTTTTTTTAACTGAATAAAATGCCACTGTATATATACAACTACATCATGTTTATCGGTCTATCAACGGACACTTAGATTTTCCTGTGTCTGAGCTATTGTAAATAATGCAGTGACCATGGAGTTGTAAGTATCTTCAAAATAGTGATTTAATTTCCATCAAGTGAAAAGGCAGAGGAAACAGAGATCAAATTGCCAACATCCGCTGGATCATGGAAAAAGCAAGAGAGTTCCAGAAAAACATCTATTTCTGTTTTATTGACTATGCCAAAACCTTTGACTGTGTGGATCACAATAAACTGTGGAAAATTCTGAAAGAGATGGGAATACCAGACCACATGATCTGCCTCTTGAGAAATTTGTATGCAGGTCAGGAAGCAACAATTAGAACTGGACATGGAACAACAGACTGGTTCCAAATAGGAAAAGGAGTTCGTCAAGGCTGTATATTGTCACCCTGTTTATTTAACTTATACGCAGAGTACATCATGAGAAACGCTGGACTGGAAGAAACACAAGCTGGAATCAAGATTGCCGGGAGAAGTATCAATAACCTCAGATATGCAGATGACACCACTTGAAGAGGAACTAAAAAAGCCTCTTGATGAAAGTGAAAGTGGAGAGTGAAAAAGTTGGCTTAAAGCTCAACATTCAGAAAACGAAGATCACGGCACCCGGTCTCATCACTTCATGGGAAACAGATGTGGAAACAGTGTCAGACTTTATTTTTCTGGGCTCCAGAATCACTGCAGATGATGACTGCAGCCATGAAATTAAAAGACGCTTGCTCCTTGGAAGGAAAGTTACGACCAACCTAGATAGCATATTCAAAAGCAGAGACATTACTTTGCCAACAAAGGTCCGTCTAGTCAAGGCTGTGGTTTTTCCTGTGGTCATGTATGGATGTGAGAGTTGGATTGTGAAGAAGGCTGAACGCCAAAGAATTGATGCTTTTGAACTGTGGTGTTGGAGAATACTCTTCAGAGTCCCTTGGACTGCAAGGAGATCCAACCAGTCCATTCTGAAGGAGATCAGCCCTGGGATTTCTTTGGAAGGAATGATGCTAAAGCTGAAACTCCAATACTTTGGCCACCTCAAGCGAAGAGTTGACTCATTGGAAAAGACTCTGATGCTGGGAGGGATTGAGGGCAAGAGGAGAAGGGGACGACAGAGGATGAGATGGCTGGATGGCATCAGTGACTCAATGGCTGTGAGTCTGAGTGAACTCCAGGAGTTGGTGATGGACAGGGAGGCCTGGCATGCTGTGATTCATGGGGTCACAAAGAGTCGGACACGACTGAGCGACTGATATGATCTGATCTGATCAAAATAGTGATTTAATTTCCATCAAGTGAATATCCAGAATTGGAATTGCTGGATCATATTGTAATTTTAATTTTTGTTCCATTTTAATTTTTGAGATGCCTCTATCCTGTTTTTCATGATGGCTGCACCAGTTTACATTCCCACCCCCAGTACTTGGCTTTTCTCCACATCCTCACCAGCACCTGTGTTTCTTGTCATTTGGTGATAGCACTCTGACAGATGTGTACTGACAGCCCATCATGGTTTGTTTTGTGTTTCCTTGATGGATAAAGTTGTGGAGCAATTTTTCATGTGCCTGTTGGCCTTTGTATGTCTTCTTTGGCAAAATGTTTGTTCAGGTCCTCTGCCCATTTTTTAATCTTTTTTTTTCCCCCTTCCATTTAGAGTTGTGTGAGTTCTTTTCATATTTTGGATAAATGCCTCTCGGCAGTTTCTTGATTTGTAGATACTTTCTCCCATTCAGTTGCTTTTTCATTTCGCGGATGGTTACCTTCATTGTGCAGAAGCTTTTTAGTCTGATGTAGTCCCACTTGTTGACCTTTGTTAACTTTGCTTTTTAATTTTAATTTTTGGTGACTTTTTTTGAATGAGTGCGAGCACGATCATCCTTGAATGTATTTGAGTATATATAAAGTTCCTTAGAATTCCTGGGAGAGAGGAATTTAATATATAAATACTGGTAGGTGTTAAGGAAATTACTTTCCTGGAGTTTTTATCAAATCACCCTCCAGCCACATGGTGTGTGAGCAGCATCTTTTGTCACTTCCTCCTTCACAGGTTGAAAATCGCTGCTTAGAACAGGATGTGAGAAGTTCACTCTTGTTGTCAAGTGTATTTCTTTTTTTTTCTTAATATTAATTTGGCTGCATCGGATCTTAATTGAGGCACGTAGCGAACAACAGACTGGTTCCAAATAGGAAAAGGAGTACGTCATGGCTGTATATTGTCACCCTGCTTATTTAACTTATATGCAGAGTACATTATGAGAAATACTGGGCTGGAGGAAGCACAAGCTGGAATCAAGATTGCCAGGAGAAATATCAATAACCTCAGATATGCAGATGACACCACCCTTACGGCAGAAAGTGAAGAACTAAAGAGCCTCTTGATGAAAGTGAATGAGGAGAGTGAAAAAGTTGGCTTAAAGCTCAACATTCAGAAAACTAGGGTCATGGCATCTGGTCCCGTCACTTCATGGCAAATAGATGGGGAAACAGTGGCTGACTTAATTTTTTTGGGCTCCAGAATCACTGCAGATGGTAATTGCAGCCATGAAATTAAAAGACGCTTACTCCTTGGAAGGAAAGTTATAACCAACCTAGATATACGTCCACCTGTATATATGACAGTATATTGAAAAGCAGAGACGTTACTTTGCTAACAGAGGTCCGTCTAGTCAAGGCTATGGTTTTTCCAGTGGTCGTGTATGGATGTGAGAGTTGGACTGTGGAGAAGGCTGAGCGCTGGAGAATTGATGCTTTTGAACTGTGGTGTTGGAGAAGACTCTTGAGAGTCCCTTGGACTGCAAGGAGATCCAACCAGTCCATCCTAAAGGAGATCAGTCCTGAGTGTTCATTGGAAGAACTGATGTTGAAGCTGAAACTCCTGATACTTTGGCCACCTGATGCAAAGAGCTGACTCATTTTAAAAGTCCCTGATGCTGGGAAAGATTGAGGGCAGGAGGAGAAGGGGACGACAGAGGATGAGATGGCTGGACGGCATCACCGACTCAATGGACATGGGTTTGGGTGGACTCCGGGAGTTGGTGATGGACGGGGAGACCTGGCGTGCTGCGGTTCATGGGGTCACAAAGAGTCAGACACGACTGAGCGACTGAACTGAATTGAACTGAGGGTCTTCCTCTTACCATGTGGAATCTTTCTGTAGGGCCATGGGCTCCAGAGCGCGTAGACTCAGTAGTTGTGGCACACGGTCTTAGTTTCCCCATGGCGTATGGGATCTTAGTTCCCTGACCAGGGATTGAACTCATGTCCTCTGCGTTGCAGGGTGGATTCTCAACCACTGGACCACCAGGGAAGGTCCCTCGAGTGCATTTCTTACATTGCTGATTGTGTACTGTTTCCTGGGAAAGTGAGCCTGTGTTTGGAGCTTGGGTGTCCTGCCCAGCCCTGCACCGTGACTATCTGTGTAGCTGGGTTGGTGTCCACTGTGAAGTTTGCAGAACCACTGGTTCAGCTCAGTGCAGCGTGGACCCCTGGGTGCTGATCTCTTCCTTCTCCCTCCAACAGGTTGGGGGCCCGGGGCGGGCCTCATAGCAGGTCCTGTGGGAAGTTGACCCTCGTCACCAGGTGGACGTGGGGCACCTCCCCTCAGCTGTAAGGAATTGGGCTGTTTTTAGGAAGTTGCTCATCTTTTTTTCCGTTTTAGGTCTGGATCAAGAACAAGAGATCGCAGGAGGTAGGTTTGCCATTGATACGTTCTCAGTAAGATGTCCTTTTTCATGTGCCTTTTTCTTGAGACTTAGCCTTTATAACTTGGCATTTGTTGTCTGGGGTCAGGGTTGGTCGCGAAGGGCACAGAGCATGGGTTAGAAGGAGAGCCCTGATTGGGGCTCCGTGCAGCATGGGGTGGGCGTCCACTGTCAGTGAGAGGGATGATCAGAACGTTCCTGGCATGTTTCCGGAAGCATCGGTGGGGAGGGTCTGGCCAGTTATTCATGACCAGGGTGCCGTTGAGGGGAGGGTTGTGAACCCGGGTTACAAGTCTGGGAGGAGAGAGCAGAGACAGCAGTAAGGTGTCAGCACAGCCTCTGTTGCAGGTCGCGCTCCCGGGACCGACGTCGCAGGCGATCGAGGTCAACTTCCAGAGAGCGGCGGAAGTCGTCCCGCTCCCGGTCCCGAGACAGACACCGGCGCCACCGAAGCCGCTCCCGGAGCCACAGCCGTGGCCATCGACGGGCATCCAGGGACCGGAGCTCGAAATACAAGTAACTACTCTGCTCCTTTAGTATCTGCAGCAGGAGGTGAGCCCTGCTCAGTGCGCCAGGGCCTGGGGTCTGTCACCCAGGGACTGAGCGTTGAGGCCTTGAGGGTCCTGACGGGGCCCAGGGCTCTGGGAGTCCACCTGCTGGGGGCAGCAGGTGGCTTCATGGCTGGACAGTTGAGAGCTGCAGAGGTGTCACGTGTAGGCGTGGCCATGCTTGGGCTACACATGCACCGCCACTTTGGTACACACAGCCCTAGTAGGCTGCTCACCTCGGTTGTGGTGATTTAAAAAAAACACACACACCACTAATAATCATGTTTGGAGACGCCCACCATTCGCTTTGGTAATACTTTTTCTCCATTGTGTTTTTACATAATGGATCAACTCGTGCTATATTTTCCTTTGCACTGTTTACATTTTAGTGAAAGCTGTTCCTGTTACTAGAACCCTTTGGAAATGCCACTCTGTGTTGGCTGCCCGGCCCTCCCTGTGCGGTGCCTGCTGGGCCCTCCCAGCTGTGTGGGTCTTCCCTTTCCTCGCACGGACAGTCCACGGTGTCAGTGCTTGGGGAGCACCCAGGAGGGAGGGCCAGCCCTCGATGAGCCTCTGGTTCCCTTTTCCCAGGTTCTCCCGAGAGCGGACTTCAAGGGAGGAGTCCTGGGAGCGCGGGCGGAGTGAGCGGGGGGCCACCGACTGGAGGCTTGAGAGTGCCAACGGGAAGGCCGCATCGCGGAGGTCGGAGGAGAAGGAGGCCGGCGAGATCTGAGCCCACGCCCAGGCACTGTAAATAGTCCGATCCACGTCTGACACGGCCTCACGTTACCCTTTCTATTTGCTGAATACAGCTCATCTTTTGTAGTTTAACATTTCTATTGTTTCGGAGCTAGCTGTGAGTTTCTAGAGGTGTACAGAGTTGCTCCTGTGTTCTGGGTTGTGTCGAGCGGGAATAAACAACCTGACAGACTGCCTCCTGGCGGCCGCGGTGCGTTCTCTGCAGTCCTGGCTGCGCTGGACTTGCCGAGCCTTCCACAGGGTGGGGGGGCACGCCCAGGTCACCTGCACGTAGCCCAGAAATGTGACTCATCCTCGGGCTCCCCTCTGCCTTTTGGCGTTCTACGTGCTGACGGAGCCAGAGGCACTCAGCCGTCTGCTCTCCCAGCCCCATGTGTCTTTCTGAGGTCCAAGCTTGTTCTCTTCCCCCATTTCTTTGGAGGACTGCTTGTCTGGTTTGTGGTCAGCAGCCTCCGCCCAGCACTGGAGCTCAGATAAGCTGCAGTTCCCCCTCTTGGAGTTAGTCAGAGCAAAGAAAGACCCACGGAAAGGTCGACATGGTGGCCACAAGGTCCTCAGAGGAAGGCATGTTGACTTTGGGGTCAGTCGTGGTTCTGCTCACCCTTGGCAGGGCTGGTGGTATTATCCAGTCTCCCTCAGCTCTTCCGCTTGTATCTCGAGACTAAAGTGAGCTGTTTTGAAGATACAACTGGGAGCTCTTTCATTTTTTCACTTTTCAGGGGGAGGATGACTGTGGCGTGCTCAGTCGTGTCTGACTCTTTGTAACCCTATGGACTGTAGCGGCCAGGCTCCTCTGTCCATGGGATTCTCCAGGCAAGACTACTGAAATGGATTACCATTCCCTTCTCCAGGGGATCTTTCCGACCCAGGGATCGAACCTGTGTCTCTTAGGTCTCATGCATTGGCAGGCAGATTCTTTACCGTCTGAGCTACCAGGAAAGTTCATCAGGGGAGTGTGTGGTTTTATTTTTGGAGGTAGCTTCTGATGGCCACGTTGTGAAACACACACCCACACCCCTGTGCAGAGCACATGGACACTGGGTCTGGGTCATGTGGCTGCCAGCCCCAGGGCGTGGTCGGTGGTCCTCTTCTAGGCTCCTCACTGGGGTTTGTTTCCCTCTGGAGGGATGTGGGTAGTGGGCTGCTCTGCTGCCCTCTGGCAGGGTCTCCCCCAGCCACCTGTGTCCACGGAAAAGAGGTCTGGCATCAGCGATGTTCCTCCGCCCAGGGGTGTTGCCCTGGCCTGCAGCCAGGCTGGGCCAGAGTGGCCACTGAGAGGCCAGGTAGGTACCTGCGGGGGAGCAGGGGACGTGCCATCTTTGTGGGAAGTAGATAAAAGCCCTGGGAAAGCAGGGCGGAAAGCCCTGGGAGGGCAGAGGTGGGCGTGGGCGGGGGCAGGCAGAGAAGCCCAGGCTGTGCTGGTGGTTTCCTGACTCCACCCTGCAACCCGGCTCGTGACGGAGGGGTCTGGACTGAGTGGGCAGCCAGGGCAAAGACTGCCCAGCTCCTCAGGTCTCCATTCTTAACCTCCCAAGGGGGTGTTTGGGGGTCTGTTCTGTTTGTGTTGTGGTGACAGGGCACACATACTTGCATTTCTGACGCACGGTTGCGTGGCACTCTGTCTGCTGCCATCCCTGGAGGCTGGTTTTGAAGAGGCAGCGGGCAGATGGCGTCCCTGACCTTATAGGAGCCTGGAGGTCCCAGTGAGAAAGCAGATGGGCTGGGGTCAAAGATGCCTGGGGGGAGGCTTCTGCTCCCCCCACAGCTGCGTGCTTGCTCGTCAGTCCAGAGGCACCTGCCTGCCCCTGGCGTGCCCTGGCCTGACTGCAGGGGCTGCCTGGATCCCCCCAGCCCCTGAGCCTCGGCTCCTCAGCTGGCTCCACTCCACTGGGCGCAGGTGTACAGCGGGCTGCTCTGGAGGCCACAGCCCAGCCTGGGTGAGCGCGGCTCCAGGGGTGGCACCGGGAGGGTGCTGGGAGGAGGGCACCGCTCACCCGCACCCTCTCGTCCTTGTTAGAGTGCTGCTGTGGGGAAGCGCTGGCTTAGCAGGGATGCTGGGAGCGGGCGGTGATGGCAGTCCTCGGTGAGAGAGGGGTTGGCCGAGCCCATAGGTGCAGATCTCCAGGGGCCTGTGGTCAGACCCAGGGCTGTGTGGTGCCCTTGGCCCCTTCAGTCCCCAAGTTCTCAGGGACTCCCCCAGCCCCAATCTTCCGCTCAGGAGCGGGGGTGAGGGGTGTGGCACGGAGGCCCCAGTCTGTCCATGGGGCAGGCGGGGGGCCTGTAGCTGGGGGCAGGGATGCTTTGGTTTCTGCCCCTCTCTTTGGGGGTCTCTAGCAAGGCCCAGGCCTGCAGTCTTGGGACCTGAGGGCTGGAGGGATGGTGTTGGCCCTGCAGCTCTGTGGGACTCCACGGCCTTAACGGCGGTCCAGACCCTTGCTGCGGCGTGTGGACACGGGCCATCTTCCCAGGGTGAGGGCTGTGCAGCAGGTGCGTGCACTCGGCTGGCCTGGGAACCAGGAGGGATGGATTCCAGGGGTGGGGCCGGTGTCCAGCCATGGTTTGCGCATGTGGAGAAGGGGTTGTGCCTCGGAAGGGTCCCCTGCCTTAAACAGGGTGGTCCTGCTCTGGCGGCCGGGCTGAGCTGAGCAGTGCTGGGACTTCATCCCGTGCCCCTGTCACCCACAGGCCTTGTAGCAGGTGGTGTGAGCCCCTCTAGGCTTCCTGTGGATCAGGGGAGGGATCCAAGAATGTAGGTTTCTTTTTTTGCAGGTAGGTTGGTTGGTTTTTTGATGGAGATAAACTTATCTCATAAAATTCAACATTTCAGCCGCTCGAAAGCGTACGGTCTAGTGGTCTTCAGTGTGCTTGCAGTGTCGTGTTTATCACTGTGGCGTTGGGGCGTCTCGTCACCCCAGCCCCACACCCACCAGCAGGCATGCCCCTCGGCCCCAGCCTTTGACAGCCACTGGTCTGCTGTCTGTCTCTGGAATCGCAGAATGCGACTTGTGATCAACATCAGTTACTTCGGAGTGTGCTGTCAACAGGGTTCGTCCACCCCGCCAACTCTAGCCTGTACCAGTACCAAGAATGTAGCTGTTTACCCGGGCTGCTGCTGGTCCGAAGCACCCTGACAGCTGGGTCACAAGCCCTCAGTGGCATCTCTGGGACAGCTTAGGGCAGGTCTCCTAGCTCTTGTCGTTGGCACATATGATGCTGACACTTGTTTGGACCTAGGGGAAGAGGGCAGAGCCATCCTGGGCCTGATCGCGGCGCGGTGAGCGGCTTGCTCTATGTCCACTCCACAAGCCCTAAGCCAGGCCCTCAGGTAACCACCCACACCCCCAGCACAGGGTGGCATGTGATAGGGGTCAACACGAGGTCTGCCCCCAGGTGCCAGTGAACCCTGGCCTGAGGCGGCCCTCTGCTCCCACCCAGGGGCACTTGGGAACCCGTGAGGGAAGCCTGGGGGTCCCTGCGTGTCCTGAGCCCCCACAGCGCTGGCGAGTGCCACCCTCTTGCGTCTGCTCTCCCCCTTCTCTGCCCTCCCCCGTGCCACCCCCAGCCTGCCTGCCTGACTTCCCTGCTGGGCCCGTGGGCTCAGGGCTGCCCTCCTGAGGAGGTGGTGCTGTCCTCACAGTTCAAGAGAGAAGCTGCTAACTGCTGGCCAAGGGGACTTCCCCCACCTGGATCCCGGCCACCTTCTTTTTAAAATTCTTATTGAAATTAAATTGACAAATGTTATTTTAGTTTTACGTGTACATTCTAATGACTTAATATATATATATTTTGCAAAATGATTTTTTTCCTATGATAAGTTTTAAGCACTACTCAGCAACTTCAAGTATGCAGTACAGAATGGTGTTTAGTGTGATACATCAGAGGATGGGATGAATGGATGGTATCACTGATACAGTGGTCATGAGCTTGGGCAAATTTTCGGAAATGGTTAGGGTCAGGGAGGCCTGGCGTGCTGCAGTCCATGGGGTCACAAAGAGTTGGAGGCGACTGGGCAATTGAACAACAGCGTGATATGTTACAGTGCAGTATTACATTGTCCTGGGCCTTCTGGGGCTGCTCCTGTCCCCTTTGGAATACCTGCCCAAGTGCAGCCACCTTGGGATCCAGGCCTTTCAGCCCCAGGCCAGGCCCCGCCTCTGAGCAGAAGAGAGCACAAAACACTGCAGACAGGACCTGCGGTACATCGCCGGCTCCTCGGTGCCCTCATCTGCCCCACAGTCCTTCCAGAGAGCTTTGCTGTCCTTGAAAATCACCACAGACAGCACGCATTAATTGTCCCACAGCTCCTGAGCATCAGGGCATCAGGTCAGATGCAGGTCCAGCACCAGTGAGCCTTGAGAATGTGCTGAGCGACATGCTGGACACGAGAGACCACAAGCTGTGTACATTTACATGGAAAGGCCAGGATCAGTAAAGCCGTGGGGCTGGGCTGGGAGAGGTGTGGAGGGGGTGCCTGGTAGTAGGCAAAGGGCTTCCTTTGGGGCTGTAAGAAAGTTCTGGAGCTGGCTAGAGGTGGTGATGGCACACTGTTGTGAATGAAATGAATGCCACTGAGCTGCACTCTTTACAGTGGTTGAACTGGTAAGTGTTTGTTACCTATATTTTGCATGAGTTAGTGTTAATCACTCAGTCATGTCGGACAGGCTCTGCGACCCCATGGGCATCTGTCTGATGTGACCCATCAGGCATCTGTCTGTGGAGTTCTCTATGAAAGAATACTGGAATGGTTTGCCATGCCCTTCTCCAGGGGATTTTCCCAACCCAGAGATCGACCTGGGTGGGCTACATTGCAGGCAGATTACCAGTGAACAACAGGGAAGCCCTGTATTTTACCACATTAAAAAAAGCTTCAGTGAGGGAATTTGGGATTAACAAATGCAAACTATTACATGTCTGTATAACTGACTCGCTTTGTTATATAGCAGAAACTAATGCAACATTGTATATCGACAATATGCCAATAAAATTTAAAAACAGCAACGAACAGCCACACAAGGGGAGGTGACCACATGAGAACACCAGAAGGGAGCGCTGCAGGGTCCACTTTAGTCTCTGGATCCATTGATAATTCTTTTTACTGTATTTGCGCTTTTCATCTTTAAGCCTCAAGTCTGATCTTTATCCCTTCTTTGAGTCATTTAAGTGACATAGTCAATATTGGGTTGGCCAGAAAGTTAAACCAGAATGAACTTGACTGACCAACCCATGCACCACAGAGCAAGTGAGACTAGCTCCCTGACCAGGAGCTGAGCCTGTGCCCTGGGCAGTGGAAGTGTGGAGTCCTAACCACTGGGCCGCCAGGGAATTCCTCCATTGTTTTGTTGATGCCATTTTTTGGGGTCTTTACATTTTTCCTTCCATTTTTGCCCAGCTCAGCCCTCCTCCCCAGGGTTGGGGGGTTGTGTTAGAATGTTTTAACATCCTGTTTTCTACTCTGTTACCTTGGAAATCGTAACACTATTTCTATCTTAAAAAAAAAAAAAAACGTCCCACAGCATTTATTGTCATCTGGTAATAACAAGGGTGAGCAGAACAATATGAATACATGTTTTAGAACTACATCTCTAACAAAGGACACCTAAAAAAACCAACGGTATTGCCAAACAATTTCTCACTTCATCTGTCACTTCTAGTTGGAGACACTTTGGAGCAGAGTAATGTTATCTCCTTTTAGCATGATCCGACCCAGTTGTTTTCTTGACTTTGTTTTAGAATGAATGTCTTCTGCATCATCTAATACAAGGTTCATATACTCATCAAAACCAATGGTACAGCCCTCTGTCCACATATTCACTTGCTCATAAAGCCACCCTTGAATCCGCGATCTATTTTGCAAGCATCTGAAGATGAGATTGATGGGCTGCACCTGCCCCTTCTGCACATTCCAGCCCTGGCCCCGGTACGCCATGCTGGAAGCTCACAAGCACCACACTGCTCTGCACTCTCAGAAAACCTATTTCTATCTTTTTAAATTTTCTTCACTGCGTGTGGGCTCAGTTGTGGCACTCAAGTTTAGTTGCAGGCAGATTAACCACTGGACCACCAGATAAGTCCTGCTATGTGCCTTTTTATATTCTGTGGTTCCCTGCAGATGTTTCAAGCCAAGTTGCATTGAATGTGGCATCTGCAGTGGCTGCTGGCTTTCATGCAGGTGCCTTGCCCTGTGTGCCTGGTGAGTTTGTCAGCCCTGGCACCTTGTGGCCTGTGAAGTACTTTTTTCTCGGTGGGGGGTGGGGGGATTTGTTTGCATATCAGCATGTGATTTCATTTTATTAGGGAAGCATGTTTTCTTTTCTGCTGAATAGCCAGGGGCTTTTTTCTTTCTGTTTATTATTTCTTCTTACCAGTCCCTGTATTTGGAGAAAGGATAACCCAGTGGGATATCTTTAGGGTCCCAGGTTTATGGGAAAGTCACCTTTTGGGTGTATCACCTTTTACTGGCCCTTTGAACTGTGAACCCGTAAGGAAAAAATTTCAGCTCAAGTTTGCTCATTTTGGAAAATACCTCAGAACCCAGGTGGTTTAGGTGCTGTGACATCTGAGTTCTCACCTTCACTTAGTTATCTGGTCTGCAGATTCCGAGTCCACTTGCTGTTAGAGGGTGGAAAGGGTCTTATCCAGCATTCCTAATTGTCATAAATGAGGGTGTAGATCGGAAATGGCAGCTCAGAACAGGCAGAGCCATGGAGCGTGGTTGGGCCCAGAGACCTGAGGAGGGGCTGGGTTTATTTGGAGGAAAGAGTACCCCCAGGAAATACCCGGGAAAAAATGGGCAAAATCTGGATCAACCTGAGGAAGAACGCTACCCTGGGAAGTGGGTGGCCCTCTAGCAGTGAGCAGGTGAGGCTGCCAAGGGTGCAAGGTGCTCATCTGCTGGCGAAACTCAGGAAAGCAATTTTGGCGGTATTCTCAAAAATCCTCCAAGGGCATGACAATGTTAGTGCGTAGGCTTTTAGCTACAAATACTCAGGGAAGATTTTTTGCAAATTAGTTGTGAAAGTGGAAAACATAAGTGAAAAATCATAACCTTTGCTGGGATTAGACCAAGTGTCTGTCTTCTCTGCCTCTGGCCCCGCCTAGGGGGAGCTGCTGCCATCTCATGTGTGTTACGTTTCCTCTGATCATGCCAGTGTGAAACTGAGTATATTCTTATGAGAAATCTCTCCAAATGTGCCATCACCCCTCCCCACTGGGGTGTGAGTCACCCCTCTGGTCACTTAGTGGTCCTCTCTGGTACCAGGTGGACTGTCCTAGTACCACAGCACTCGTGTTCACAGTGACCCTTATTTGAATAGTGGCCTCAGTGTCCAAGAGGAGTTAATGCACCAAAGACCTCAAGTGCTTCCTTTAAGTGAAAAAATGTTATAGTTAATAAGGAAAGAAAAAAACGTGCTGAGGTTGCTGAGATATACAGTAAGAACGAATCCTGTATCTGAAATTGTGAAGAAGGAAAAAGAAATTCATGCTGTTAATGTATGTCCGGAACCCACAGGAAGGCATGGGCAGTTGAGGTGCAGCAATTGGGAGTCGTTTCCTGAAGTTTCTGCGATGACCGTGATTGATTCCATGAGAAAAAATTTTTAAAGGAAGACGCTCTGAGTTCTGTCTGCTGTGTGGGATGGGGGCAGGGTGCGCTGCAGGCGCCACCTCCTCCGACCAGGTCCGGAGTCTGGCAAAGGCACCGTTGACCCCAAGCTTCCCGGTTGCTGAAAGTGCCCTGCGCGTTCAGTTCAGGAGGTGCAGTCCCGCTCCACCCCGGCAGGGGCGCCCGTCCCTAATTTCCTCGCAAGCTGTGCCGGGCGGTACTAACTAGGTGCATGTGAGGTGTCCGAAGGCTGCAGCGGGAAAGACGGTCTGGGCGGGGGCCCAGCCGACACCTCCAAGTGGCCACGCTCAAGGGCATGGTGCGTCGGGGCTTACCACGTGGGAGTGGAGAACCCCTGTCCAGACTTCCCGCCTCTCTTTGGGAAGGGCGTCCCACCCTCGTCAGGCCCCTAGAAGAGAACACGGGCACAGCCGGGACTGCGGACTTTACTCAAACACTGGAGACCCCCCGCTACCACCCTCCCAATTTAGCCACTGCTGGGGGCCAGCGCCGAGATCACGTGGTTCAGAAACTTGACCAGCGAGGCGTGCATGTTGGGGCTGAAGTCTCCGGGGTAGTGCCGGGCGAGGGTCACCAGCAGGCAGTGGCACAGCAGCTGCAGACAGAATGGTTCCCACGCGGTGCACCACCCCTTGCCTGGTGAGAGCCCCCTCCCCCGGCAACGGGCGTCGGCCCCACCCGCGAGCTCACCTTGAAAAAGACCGGGTCCACGCGCAGCTTGTGCGTGTGCAGCTCGCGCAGGTACGACAGGGTGCCCGGCAGGTCGTCCAGGTGGTTCACGGCCAAGCTCAGCGCGTCGGCCACCTTCTGGCCGTGGGCTGTGACCTGGGCGGAGCCGGGGCTCAAGTTTAGGTGGAGGAAATAGGTCTTGGAGGAAGGGAAGGCCACGAAGGTCCTGCGGGAGGAAGGGCGAGTGAGGCGCGTCCTGATGGCGGGGCCTGGGGAGGAAGGGCTCCGGAATAGGACGGCGGGGGACGCATCCCCCGAGCGCGCTGAAGACAGGTGAGCCCTGAGGCGCCAGGACCTGTGCGCACCTCTCCAGGGCCTCCGTCGTGTAGATGCCGACGTTGGTCCCGAGCTTCCGCCACAACGCGAGCACTGCAGCGCGGTCCGCCGGCGCCAGCACCATGGTGGAGACCGGCCTGCCCCGCGCTCGGCGTCTCGGTGAAGCCTGGGCTGCGCCTGCGCCTCTCGGCATGCTGTCCCCTTGGCCTCCAGGGGGCGCCGGGCCTCTGGTCGCAGAATCTGGCCGGGAGGGGTCTAGGAGCTCTCCACGGAGCGTCAGCTCTAACCTGGGGCCTTCCCAATCGCCCTGGACCCTGAAATCCCTATTTTTGGAAACTAATATTTAGTATGTGTCAATATTAGGTGGCCCTGAATTTTAGCATGGAGTTTGGCATTGAACGTCAGTCTGTTTTCTCATTTATGGAATATAAGGTAGGTAACAGTTTCTTCTTCCCAAGGTTGTTCCTGGTTCATAGCAGATGCCCTTTTCAGGACAATGAGCATTCAGAGTGGCTAGGATAGATCCTAGAAATAATAGCCAATACCTATAAAGCACTGATTCTGTGCCAGGCATCGCTATACATCCTTTTTTTAAAAATGCATTGAAATTCACATAAAATTTACTGTCTTAGCCATTTGAGGTATACAATTCAGTGTCTTTAACTACATTCACACTATGTGTTACCATCACCACTAATTCCAGAACTTTCTCATCATCCCAAATAGAAATCTAGTTGGCGCTAATGGTAAAGAATCCACCTGCCAATGCAGGAGACTTAAGAGACATGAGTGTTGGGAACACAAGGGTTCGATCGCTGGGTCAGGATGATCCCCTGAAGGAGGGCATAGCAACCCACTCCAGTATTCTTGCCAGGAGAATCCCATGGACAGAGGAGCCTGGAGGGCTGTGGTCCATAGGATCGCAAAGAGTTGGACACAACTGAAGCGACCTGGCACAGTACAGGATAGATCCTCCACATAATAGCTAATACCCATGTAGCACTCATTCTGTGCCAGGCATCACTATACATCCTTTTAAAAAAATGCATTGAAATTGGCATAACATAAAATTTACTGTCTTAGCCATTTTCAGGTGTACAATCCAGTGACTTTAATCATATTCACTGTGTGATCATCACCACTATCTAATTCCAGAACTTTTTCATCATCCCAAATAGAAACACTCTCCCCATCAGCAGTCAGTCCATAACCCCTGCCCTCCAGCCTCTGGACATCACCAGTCTGCTCTTGGCCCCTGTGAATTTGCCTATTCTGGACATTTCATGTGCATAGAATCATGCAGTATGTGGTCTTTTGTGTTTGTAGCATGTATTTACACTTCATTGCTTGTTATGGCTGGATAACTTATTCCATTGTCTGTTTAGACGACGTTTTGTTTGTCCTCTCATCTCTCGATGTACATTTGGGTTGTTTCCACTTTTAGTCCAGGCTCTCATTTTGCCTAATAGTAAAATAAGGAAGACTGCCTCTTACAGAGAGCTCACATGCTAAAAGCAGGAAACCTACCATCCATTTTCTGACGATGACTCTTGGGCCCAGGGAAGAAAGGACACTGCTCCCAGCTGAAAGCTTGGGGCTGGACCACTGCCTGGACTGGACACCTCAAGCCACAGGTGCTAGGGGCATTCTCCATGGGAAGAAAGCACCTCTGAGTGTAGGCACCCTGGCCTTGGCTCTCCTCTCCACAGCAGCGCCAGGGGGAGTCAGTGGGCCTCAGGGCAGTGCAGTGGATCCTAAGCTGGGTGCCCAAAATCAGGCTTTCAGACCCTCAATCGCCCAGTGGGTGTCCTGGGGGGGGTGGTGGTGTACCAGGTGACAGAGGTTCCTCCAGGACCTGGCCTGGCTCTACAAGGGCACTACGCACCCCTAGCTTCCTCTAAGCACTTGGTGGGGAGGGAGGCACCCAGAGGGCCTCTGTGTTCTCCCCACCACCCAGCTCCGGGAGCAGCCCCGGGAGAGCTCCGAGTCCTGGCTGGAGGTCCGCCAACAAATTGATCATTTGCGCAAAAATCTCCGTGATGAACATGCAAGGCTCTGGGATGAATTCAGGGAAGGGCCAATGTACTCAGAAATCACTCCAGGCTGAGGGTGAGGGCTGCCCAGAGAATCCCAGGCAGTGGCAGTGGGACAGGCTCCACCCCCACCCCTCCGTCCCGCTTTCCCCTTCTCTCCCTCTGCCTGAGAGCTCCTTAGTCCGAGGCAAGGAATGAGAACCACGCCCACCCCGGCCGGTTCGCGGACACAGAGACCCGAGGCTACAGACACTGCAGCCCACTCAGACTTTATTCAAAGATCAGGAGGTGAGAGTGCGCAGAGCGCAAGGGGGCTCCAGGCCAGGGTAGGGGTCGCCGAGGCTCCAGCTTAACGGTATTTGGAGGTCAGCACGGTGCTCACGTTGGCCAAGAACTTGTCCAGGGAGGCGTGGACCGCGGGGGTGAAATCATTGGGGAGGTGGGAGGCCAGGGTCACCAGCAGGGAGTGGCTCAGAAGCTGCCGAGAGAGGGGACGTCAGGGGGGCGGGGCTGGGTGGGGGCGCCGCCGCATTCTCTGCCCCGCTAGCCCAGATCTGTCCCGGCCCGGCCCGCGAGCTCACCTTGAAGTTGACCGGGTCCACACGCAGCTTGTGAGCGTGCAGGTCACTCAGTTCAGACAGGGCACCGGGCAGGTCGTCCAGGTGTCCCACCGCTTTGGTCAGCGCGGCGGCCACCTTCGCGCCGTGGCCCTTGACCTGGGCGGAGCCGTGGCTCAGGTCGAAGTGGGGGAAGTAGGTCTTGGTGGTGGGGAAGCTCAGGAACATCCTGGGTGAAGAGGCGGGAAAGCCGGGCTTAGGCCGAGCGGCCCGGGACAAGGACGCGCCCGGCGTGCGGCCCGGTCCCCTCGGGGCAAGTGCGGTGCTCACCTCTCCAGGGCCTCTGCGCCATACTCTGCAGCGTGGCCGCCAACCTTGTCCCAGGCGGTCTTGACATTGCTCTTGTCGGCGGCAGACAGCACCATGGTGGGTTCTCTCAGAGTCTGGGTCTGGACCAGAAGAGTGCGGGGCTGCGAGTGCGCGAGCTTTTATGCTCCCGGCGCCAGGGGCACGCCCGCCCGCGCTGCGCTCATTGGCTGGCACGCGGCATGCGCGGCCGGACCTGGACCGCAGAGGGCGCGCGGCGTCCGACCTGCGCCCGGCCGGGCGATGGGTGCTTCCCTCACCCACCCACGGAGACCTGGACTCTGACCCGGGGCTCTTGCTTCCACCGTCTGCTTCCCGCCCGCTGCGTCCACCTTCCCCGAAAGTGGTAGCCTCGCGCCAGGTGGCAGGGGCGGGATTGTGGAGCTGGGTGGATGCCGGCTCCTGCATCCTGTAAGAGTCCGTCAGCTGTCTTGAGAACGGAAGGGAGTAAGTCAGCCCGTGCTATCCACCCCGGACCTAGGCTTGGCACACTCTGGGCATTTTAAACTTGGGCAGTATCAGTGAATGTCCGGGCGATTGAGTGCGCCTAGTCCATGCCAGAGGCAGCCAGTAACACACTTGGCTCACCGTTCACATGTAATCAGCGAATTCCTCCCCACCCCACCCCCACCCCAGTCCAAGCCTCCTGTTCCTCTTCAGCCTTGGCGCCAGATTCCTTTCTTTCCGCAGAGAGTTTTTGAGTGCAACTAAGTGGCAGTCTTGGAACGAACAGATACTGAGAGCGGGTTACAGAATTTGCATGGAGCTCTGGGTTCAAGTCTCTTCTCCCCGGGTGCTGGTTCCTGCAGCCCCGGCCCTTTTAAGGCAAGACTTGAGGAACGTTTCTCAGCCGAAGTCTTACATTCATAATATGGGAAGACCTCCAGCATAGATATAAGGAAAAGACAAATGACTTATGAGAACAATTGAGAAAGGATTTTACTGGAAAATTAACAGAAATATCGAAATAAGTGAGACAGAACTGAATGAATTGGCCAGAAAACAGGTAGAGGATACACAGATCAGTGAGAAGAGCAAGTTGAAGGAAAACATATGTAAGGTAGAATGATATTTTTGGGGGGGAAAAAAGGTACAGTTATAGACATAACTGCATCCCCTCAGCACAGAATAGAAGCCAGTGGGCTCAGTCCCAGACTTTGAAAATCAGCTGTTTCTGTGGCGGTTGGGGAGACAGGATGGAGGGACTCTCTCACTCTTTTTTTTTTTTTTCTCTCTCTCTCACTCTTTTGAATAACATAAAAAAAGGTGCACGTTGTGTGTGAAAATGTTGTTGTTTAGTCACTCAGTCGTGTCCAACTCTTTTGTGACCCCATGAACTGTAGCCCGCCAGGGCCCTCTATCCATGGGATTTTCCTGCAAGGATACTGAAGTGGGTTGCCATTTCCTCCTCCAGGGGATCTTCTCGACCCACGGATGGAACCTGGATCTCCTGCTTTGCAGGCAGATTTTCTTTTTTTTTTAAACCACTGAGCCGCTGGGGAAGTCCCCTGTGAAAACGTAGGTGGATTTAAATTTTTCATTTATTTTCTACATTTAAATAAAAGTGAATGGGGCTGCGGGATAGTGGAAGAGTACGTGGTGAGAGGGGAAGTAACTCCCCAGCTGTTCAGAGGTCCTTGCCCCAAAAGAACATGATCATCAGTGGCCCCGCTACCCTCCTCACCTTTTATCCAACGCAGAGTTGCCCTGAAGAGGAGGGTGGGGGGCTGGGCTGGAGGCGCTGATTGGGTCCTTAAGGGCTACAGGGTGGGTTGGGTGTTCGAGGTTCCAGAGTGGAGTCCAAGGGCCTTTCTGAAGGCTGCTCACAGGACCAAGGCAGAACTGCCAGGAGACCCCAGAAGCCCGGATGGATGTGGGAAGGGGGCTTAGAGGCCAGGGAACGCAGGGCTAGGGGCACAGTGAGCTTCGCAGACTCCAGGGACAAGGGAGTGAGGAGCCTGCTGAAGACGGCAGCGAGCTAGAGGCCCCTCTTCTCACTGACTGCCCCTCCCCCGCAACGCCGCAGAGAGTTCCTGTGACCCAGGACGGGTGCCTGGGCCGCGATCCCTGTTCCGATCCCCCTTGTCTCTGATAGGGAGGAAGTGGAATCTCCTGGAGGTTGTCCTGCCCCTACTTTTGCACAAGGAAGAGCCTATTTGTGTGGTTTGCTTTTGTTTTCATCTAACTATGTTTAGGGGGGATCAGAAAAATTTCAAAACAGGGTGGCCATTTCAGCACTCCCCACCTCAGAGAGAACCCTTGGAAGTCTTCCCAGGAGGGGAACTTGGTTCAGCAGATTCTGGGACCCTCAGCCTTAGCTCCCCGCCCTCCTCCACCCTCCCACTCTTAGGGACTGAGAACCACGCCCACCCCGGCCGGTTCGCGGACACAGAGACCCGAGGCTACAGACACTGCAGCCCACTCAGACTTTATTCAAAGATCAGGAGGTGAGAGTGCGCAGAGCGCAAGGGGGCTCCAGGCCAGGGTAGGGGTCGCCGAGGCTCCAGCTTAACGGTATTTGGAGGTCAGCACGGTGCTCACGTTGGCCAAGAACTTGTCCAGGGAGGCGTGGACCGCGGGGGTGAAATCATTGGGGAGGTGGGAGGCCAGGGTCACCAGCAGGGAGTGGCTCAGAAGCTGCCGAGAGAGGGGACGTCAGGGGGGCGGGGCTGGGTGGGGGCGCCGCCGCATTCTCTGCCCCGCTAGCCCAGATCTGTCCCGGCCTGGCCCGCGAGCTCACCTTGAAGTTGACCGGGTCCACACGCAGCTTGTGAGCGTGCAGGTCACTCAGTTCAGACAGGGCACCGGGCAGGTCGTCCAGGTGTCCCACCGCTTTGGTCAGCGCGGCGGCCACCTTCGCGCCGTGGCCCTTGACCTGGGCGGAGCCGTGGCTCAGGTCGAAGTGGGGGAAGTAGGTCTTGGTGGTGGGGAAGCTCAGGAACATCCTGGGTGAAGAGGCGGGAAAGCCGGGCTTAGGCCGAGCGGCCCGGGACAAGGACGCGCCCGGCGTGCGGCCCGGTCCCCTCGGGGCAAGTGCGGTGCTCACCTCTCCAGGGCCTCTGCGCCATACTCTGCAGCGTGGCCGCCAACCTTGTCCCAGGCGGTCTTGACATTGCTCTTGTCGGCGGCAGACAGCACCATGGTGGGTTCTCTCAGAGTCTGGGTCTGGACCAGAAGAGTGCGGGGCTGCGAGTGCGCGAGCTTTTATGCTCCCGGCGCCAGGGGCACGCCCGCCCGCGCTGCGCTCATTGGCTGGCGCGAGGCCAGGAGGTGCTGGCCTGGAAAGATGGGTCTGGAGAGTGTGTGGGGTGTCGGGGTCCCAAGGTGGCCCCTGCCCTGTCCCGCTTTGGCTGCAATCCAGCTATTTATGGTACCTTCTACCCTGGTTCTGTGGGTTGAACAGCTCACGCACTTTTCTGAGCCACCCAAACCCCCTGGAACCCAGTTTGTACCCACGCTGGGGTAGCATGGAGGTTTCCGTTTGCCAGTCTGGGAGAGGAACACAATCTTTTCCGAAATGAAGCAAGCTGCTTTCGCACTAAAGGGCAGAGACCGAGGGCGGTTCTGCCCAGTCTGGGTGAGGGGTTAGTGTCCAGCATCCCCCTTCAAACTTGGTCACTGACTGTCCAGCCCTGCACATACCTGAGACTCATCCAGGGAACCATCCTCATTCAGAGTTTGGAGAGCTTGGAGGGTTGGGCTCTTGTCTTTGCAAAGGCTCTGGACTGATCGCTAAGATCCGTGCCCCAGTGCTGCCGAGGAAAGATTGACAGTGTGTGTGTGTGTCTGTCTGTGTATAAGATGGGGCGCTATGGCCCAGGGGCTGCAGAGACTGAGCCAGAGTGCTGGAGCTGGGGTGGGGGTTGGGTAGACTCGGGCCTGCCAGACAACCAGCCTTCCTTAGGATTATTATTTCAAAAATCACTTCAAAGACCCAGTGAAGTTGGGGATTTTTTTGGTCGGGTGCATAAGGCTCAGATTGCTTAGGGACATGCATAGTGTCACACAGTGTGTCTATGTGGACTAGGAATGTGTCGACATACCCCACTCTCTGCCCCAGGAGATTCAGAGGAAGGGACTAATTCGGATGAGGGCCAGGCACTGAGACTGAGACTGGAGTTGGAAGAAATGGAGGAGGAACAGAGGTGAGGTCCAGGGATTCCTGGACCACCAAGTCTGTTTGACCTCAGGCCAGAAACTTGGTTGAGGGTCTCTGGTGCCCGCTACTGTGTGTTAAAGAGGGGAAGATTGACACTTGCAGTTCCTGAGGGAGCTAGCAATGGAGATGAGAGTGAATGAGGATGTGTCTGGCAGCCGCGATGCCGAAAGGGAGTACTCCATGGGCCCACCACATGACGCTGCCCCAGGAGGGCAACTGTCTCAGGGTGCCAGGCGCGTTCCAGACCCAGGACTGTCAGCCCTGGAAATGTCCTCATTCAGGCTGTGTTGAGTGCCAGAGGCCCTGCTCCTAGGCCCCTGGTTCCACTGTCAGCAAAGATTCGGTGTTGCACCCTACGGTTCCTGGAGTCTCCCCTCAGGACCCGGAGGTTCTCCGACCGGCGACTTCGACGCCAGTCCGTCTGCTCCCCAAAGAACACACGTGCGCAGGTTCCAGCCTACTGAGGCCTGTTTATTGAATTTCGCAGACCTAGACCCGCGGGGCACGGAACTCAGCGGTACTTCTCCGTCAGCACCACGGCCACGCCCGTCAGGAACTTATCCCACGCCGCCTGCATCTCCACCGTGAACTCGCCCTGCAGGTGGGAGGCCAGCACCACCTGGAAACACTGGATCACCAGCTGCCGGAGAAGAGGCCGGTGAGAAGGGCCCTGTCCTCGCCGGTGCCTCCCCGAACGCCTCCCCTCCCGCCTAGGCTGCGCCGCGAGCCCTGCTGCGCCCCGGGTGGCTCACTGGGAAGTTGGTGGGGTCCACGCGCAGCACTTGTGCGTGCAGGTCGGCAAGCGGGCTCAGGACTGCGCGCAGGTTGTCCATGTACTGCACGGCCACGCCCACCGCCTGGAGCATGCGTTGACCGTGGCTCAGCAGCTGCACCTCGTCTGGGTGGTCACCCAGATGTCTGAAGTAGACCTTGGTGCTAGGGTACACAGTGAAGAGCCTGCGGGAGCAGGGATGTGGGGAGGACGGTCCCTCCAGCGTCTGCGCTGCGCAGACCCCGGGAAAACCCGCTCAGACTCGCCACCAACCCGGGACTCAGGCCCAGTACCCTGGTCTCCTCCTCCCAGCGATTCTGGAGACCCCGCCCCAACCCACCTGCGCAGCAGCTCCGCCCCGAAGGGCGCCTCGTGTCCGGCTATCAGGTCCCAGACCTGTGTTATGTGGGCGCGCTCTTGGGCGCTGAGCATGACGCTGGCGTGGCGTGCTTTAGGGGCCGCGCCAGCCGCCCCGGCCTCCTTATAGCGGCCCCCCCGTGGCGCCCCGCCCGCCCTTATCTTCAGGAGCGCGGCGAGAACCTGGCGACCCAGGTCGCCAAGCCAGGTTCTCCTCACCGCGGAGAAACTAAATCACGCCGTGTGTGGGTGCCTTTGCTGCAGACTTTAGATGGGTCTGCAATTATTCCCCTGAAGGCAAAGTTACTGCTCCGCCAGACAGAGCCAATGGAGGGACAGGGAGAAAGCGCGTGGGGCAGGGAGCCCCCTTAATCCGAGGGGCCAGGAGGTTTCAAGGGTCCTCGCAGCGGTGAGCTGGGATAACAAACTCTGAGGGAAGTACTCTGAGTCCCGACGCGTACCCACCGCGCCGAGTGAAGCCACAGACTGGGTGACATGGGGTGGGACAGAGGTCCCAGTGCAGGTCTGACCCGAGAACGCGGCGTGGACGGTCCTGGGCTGCCCTGCTCCCTTCGGTAGCGACTCTGGGCTCTGCAGGCCAAGGACCGCTCCAAAGCGCCCCTTGGAGTCACTCCAGGCCGGGGGGTGACACCGTGTTGGGCTGCGTTCCTGCGAAGTCCCCATTCTCTCCCGTCACTCTCCCTTCTTTCCCCCAATACTGAGAACGCACGACCAGGCTCCTTCCATCCTTCTCCATTTATTGGGGGTCCCTATGAAACACTAATAGGGTGCAGGGGAAGAAGAGGGCTCGAAGCCTGTTCTAGGGGTCCTGCGACGGCCTCAGCGGTACTTCTCCGTCAGGACGCCGGATACGATCGACAGGAACTTGTCCCAGGCGGCGTGCGCGTCGGCCGTGAAGTCGGCGGGGAAGTGCGAGGCCAACGTGACCAGCAGGCAATGGGACAGGAACTGGGGCGGGAGGGAGAGCGGTCAGCGCTGGCGGCCCGGACGAAGCTCCGCCTCCGCGACCTCGCCCCGCCCTCCGGGACCCCGGCCCAGGGAGCAGCCCCGCCCCGAGGCCTCGCCCCGCCCCGAAACCCCGCCCACCGAGACCTCCTCCAGCCCCGGGGCCCCGGCCCGAAACCCGCGCCGGGGGCCCCGCGCCCACCTTGAAGTTGACCGGGTCCACGCGCAGCACGTAGGCGTGCAGCTTTCTCAGCTTGGACAACGCGCTCGTCACGTTGTCAATGCTCTTGACCGCGTCGCCCACGGCGGCCACCACCCTGGAGCCGTGCGCGCGCAGCTGCGCGGAGCCCGTGTGCAGGTCGAAGTGAGGGAAGTAGGTCTTGGCCTGCGGGTAGCAGGAGAAGAGCCTGCGGGCAGCAGGAGAAGAGCCGGCGGGCAGCAGGAGAAGAGCCGGCGGGCGGGCGGGCGAGTTAGTGACCGCTCTGGGTGACTTGCGGTAGCCGCTGCTCAGTACTGCCTGGCCACCTCACCCTGACCGCCCGTCTCCAAGTCATTCCTTCCTTCCCTCCCTCCCTCCCTCCGTCCACGTGATTGTGGGGACCTGGGTGCTGGGCCCCGAGAGACACAGGTGACCCTCAGACCGCCCCCATCACCTCCTCCTCCTGCCTCTGACCCCCGAGACGCTCCTCACCTGCTCATGCTCACTGACCATCCTCGGTGACACTCCTCACTGACCCATCCTCACTGACCCTCTTCACTCTCCCCTCCTCACTCACTCTTCTCACTCACTCTCCTCACTCTCCACTCCTCACTCACCCTCCTCAGTCACCCCTCCTCACTGACCCCTGTTCTCACTGAACTCTGACCTCACTGACCCACAAGGTCCCCTCCAGGCTCCACCCCAGCACACCTGGTGCTCACCTCTCCAGGGTCTCGGTGCCAATGACGTCCGCCTGTGTGGAGATCTTGCTCCACAGGGACATGATGATGGTCCTCTCAGTCCTGGTCAGAGAGATGGTGGCGGCTGAGCGGGAGCTTGACTTACTGAAAACTGGTGTTGGTGATGCTCAGCCCCCAGGGTCCCCTTATATATGTGGAACCCGGATTGGGGCCAGGGTCATCACTGGGAGAAGGGAGAGGGCAATGCGGTGGGTTTCTTATCATTTCCAGTGACAGCGGGTGGTCAGGGCCTGGTGGGCTTGATGGCTGAGGGGCTATCACTTTGGCTGCCCCTGCAGAGCCACAGCCAGAGCAGGTAACAGGGAGATAGGGGCCCTGGCCTGGCGAAGGGTCCGTGTGTCCACCCAGCCCAGGGCCCAGCCTCCATAATGATTGTCCCTGACCTGCCTGTCCCTCTGAGGGAAGGATGACCTGGGGTGCGTCCCTCCCAGAAGCGTTCTGTGTTCTTATTTTAAGTTTCTGCGGCTCCACCTGATGAGAAAAGTGAAGCCAGGTGTCACAAGGAGGGAGTAACAGTCTTGGCTTCTGGCCCTCTCCAGCCTTGGCTGTAGATCCCTCCTCACCCGGCTGAGGCTCCTTCTGAGGTCTCCTCCACCCACAGGCCCCCAGATGCCTGGTGGGGGCCTCTGCCAGCTGGCACCCAGGGGAGGGGCTGGCCCTTCACACAGTGCCTGGGGCACAGAAACCCACGGTTTTCCCTCCTGGGTTTCCATCCCAGCTGGTGCCTTCACCTGCTTTACCCTCTTAGCTTATCCCCTCCTCCCCAAGGCAACCATTTCTATGTGCTTCATGGGTTCCTTGTTTTCGCAAAGAGTACAGCGAGAACTATATATATATATACACACATATATATATGTATATATATATAAAATTTAACAGATTGTAGCTTGATTAAAAATTTTTAATTCTTATAAACATTTCCTTACAGGCACATCTCTTTTGAAAGATAGGATTTTTTTTAATAAGAAGGGGAAGAAACTGGATATACCACAATTAATTTGGGCTTCCCTCATAGCTCAGCTGGTAAAGAATCCACCTGCAGTGCAGGAGACCCTGATTCGATTCCTGGGTCAGGAAGATCTTCTGGAGAAGGGATAGGTTACCCACTCCAGTATTCTTGGGCTTCCCTGGTGGCTCAGATGGTAAAGAATTCACCTACAAAGCGGGAGACTCAGGTTTGATCTCTGGGTTGGGAAGATCCCCTGGAGGAGGGCATAACAACCCACTCCAGTATTCTTGCCTAGAGAATCTCCATGGACAGAGGAACCTCTCAAGCTAAAGTCCATGGGGTCACAAAGAGTTGGACATGACTGAGCGACTAAGCACAGCATAACACATGTTTGATTTACAATGTTCTGTTAATTTCTGCTGCACAGCAAGATGACTCAGTTATACACACATATACATTCTTTTTTATATTCTTTTTCATTAGGATTTATCCCAAGGGATTGAATATAGTTCCCTGTGCTATATAGCAGGACTTGTTGTTTATCCATTCTATATGTAATAGCTTGTATCTACCAGTCCCTCCTTCCCTCTTTCTTCCTCCCATTTGACAACCACAAGTCTGTGCTCTGTTTATGAGTCTGTTTCATTTTCCAGGATAGGTTTGTTTGTGGCATATTTTAGAATCCATATAGAAGTGATATCATATGCTATTTGTCTTTCTGTCTGACTTACTTCACTTAGTATTGTAATCTCTAGTTGCATCTTCTGCTGCTGCTAAGTCGCTTCAGTTGTGTCCAACTCTGTGCGACCCCATAGACAGCAGCCCACCAGGCTCCCCGTCCCTGGGATTCTCCAGGCAAGAACACTGGAGTGGTTTGCCATTTCCTTCTCCAATGCATGAAAATGAAAAGTGAAAGGGAAGTCGTTCAGTTGCTTCAAATGGCTTTATTTTGTTCTTTTCATGGCTGAGCAGTATTCCATTGTATGTATATACCACATTTTCTTGATCCATTCCTCTGTCAATGGACATTTAGGCCCTTTCCACATCTTGGCTATTGTGAATAATGCTGCTTTGACATAGGAGTGCATGTATCTTTCTGAATTATAGTTTTGTCTGGATATCTGCCCAGGAATGGGATTGCTGTATCATATGGTAATCCATGTTTAGCTTTCTGAGGAGCCTGCGTACTGTTTCCCATCGTGGCTGCACCAACTTGCATTCCCACCAGCAGTGAGGGAGAGTTCTCTTTTCTCTACTCTCTTCAGCATTTATTTGTAGACTTTTAAATTTTGGCCATTCTGACCGGCGTGCGGTGGTAGCTCGTTGTAGTATATATGGATATATTTCTATTTGACTGTGCCAGGTCTTAGTTGCAGCACATGGGATCTTTAGCTGTGGCATGTGGGATCTAGTCCTCTGACAAGGGATCACACCTGGGCCCCCTGCATTGGGAGCATGTTGTCTTAGCCACTGGACCACCAGGGAAGTCCCCCCAGTATTATTTAAATAGAAGGAAGGGGTGGATAGCAGGCAGCAAACTGGTAAAACAACTGTCCCCAGGTGATGGGGTCTGCAGGAGTTCTAGCTTGCTCGGTGTTGCATGTTTTCATGGGGCTTCCTCCTGAGCACAGGCTCCTGGAACCACCAGGTGCCATGAGGTGGAGCTGAGCTGTGGGCGGCCTGGCACCATGCCCCGGTCTCTGTGTCTGAGCCGGGGGTTCCATAGCCCAGGCCTTGGTCCTCTGGAGTGTTACTCCGCTCATGTGTCCCCCCAGCCCTCTGTCCACTGCCGCAGAGGAAGCAGCAGCGGTGCTTAGAGAAGGGGCTGACCCCCTTCAACACCCCATCCACGGCACTGTCCCAAGGGAGCCCATGTTCACGTGCTGGCCAGTTTCAACTCTTGATTGTTGGTGGTATTAATAATGTGTGTAGGGACACCTGGTTTTATTACCTGGGGTGGATGAGCATTTTCCTACATGACAATTAGAATCTGTTTATTCCTTTTCAGTGTTCAAATGGGTTCAGGGTATATTTTTGTAACTTGTTTTTTTTTTTTGACACACATATGATCAGTCTCCAGACACACATGCACTGTCCTCACACACTCAGGGTCTTCTGTCTACATTTTCTTTAACACATGTTTTCTGTATGTATTTCAATTAATATTTTAAGATTTTGCACATTATGCATATTATTTGTCACAGCAGCCCTGGAAAAAGCCCAGCTTGAAAAGCGAAAGCTCCCTTCTGTCCGCCTCACCTGCGCAGGTGACCTTTCTTTATCCATTTCCTGGGAGTGAGCTACCAGTGGAGTGACAACCCCGCGCCGTGGACAGCGCATGCGCAGGGCCGCTCCCCGCCCGCTCCGGGGGCCCCGCCAGCATCGTGTCCTCAGAGGCTCCCTAACAGTCAGGATTCCTGTTCCTACCAACACCACAGAGGAAGAACACAGACTCCTGGGTCACCACTCACCCTTGTGTATTTCTTTGTTTAGCTGACTTCCCTGAAGTGCCTCCAGCGTATTGATGCTTTTCTCTTCACTGTTAGTCCCTCGGTCCAGCAAGAGTGTGCCCAGCACAGCTGGCCCTAAGGGTGAACTTGAACCAACTGTCTGGGAAGCTCACTCTGAAGCTTAGACTTCAGTCCCAAGCTCAGCCACCTGAGCCTCCCCGTGAGCACCCTTCGAAGGCCCATGCAGTGGCGGTCACTGTGAAGTCAAGTTCAGCAGAAACCATTTCCTTTCAGGTCCAGGACCGGGATCACTGGGGACAGGGGTGACATTTGGGCTCCAGGCTGGAGAGAGCAGGGACCACAGGAGACTGCCAGCCCCTCATCTTGGGAATTCCCCAGCAGGGGGGTCTCCAGCCAGAATGGAGGGTGCCAGGTGTAAGCAGGGGTTCGGTGGACCTGTGTGGGCGGGGGAGGTGACGGGGGGAGGAGCGGGCAAAGTAAGTCAGGCTGGGTTAGAACCTGGCTGCAGGACCCCAGCCCGGAACTGCCACCTTCAGCCCCCAGAAACTCGGGCCGGGGCAGGGGCCTGCAGGCCGGAAGGCTGGGCTGAATCGAGGGAGGGCCTGAGGGCAGGAGGGAAGAGCCCCTCCTTCTGGGCTGGGGACGTGGCTGACTGCTCCTTTTCTTAGCATTTGTCAGGTGGTGCACAGACGCACTTCGCCCCACTGTTTTCTTGCCTTTCTTTCTTCTCCTGGGTAGTCTGTGTCCTGACCCCACAAACTTGTGCCTAGGGAGTTGATTTTAATGGAGGGGGTGAGGGCCCTGGCTCCGTCCCCATCCTAACCCCCCTCCGTCTGCCCTTAGTCCACCTGGCGGCACTGACCTCCACCTGTGCTCTGGAGACACCCCCACCCCCCGCCCAGGCTCACATCCCCTCCCCTGCCTCCCATCCCTCCTGGAGATAGCTGCTCCATCCTTCCTTCCTGAGGTTCAGACCAGCGACCCCAGGCCTGTCCAACCCTCATTTCTCACCCCTGAGCCTTGCTGTGGCTACTGACCCTCCATGAGGGAAGGCTCCCTGCCCCCAGCTCTGCCTCCCTCCTCTGTCCTCCTCCAGGCCCCGAGCTGCCTCCTTCTAGCCTGCTCCGTCCTCTCCAGGCCTCCTTCCGGGAAGGTCCTCCTTCAGATGTCACCGTATTACTAGGCCCACACTGACCACCCCATTTAAAATTGCAACTCCCTCACCTGGCCTGTCCAGTCTTCAACTTGCTACACTTTTCTTTTTTCCAAGAAAAACACATGTTTATTACCCACTAGAATGTAAGCTCAGAAAAGGAGGGAATTTTGTTTTGGTTTTGTTTGCTGGTCTGTGAAGCCTCCTGGACAGTCAGGAGCCCAGAGCTGGCTCCCCGTAAAGAACTGTCTAGTGACCCACAGGTCTTTGTGCCTCAGCACCATGCGTGCACTGACCACCATCTCCCTGACGGTGAATGCCCCTGCCTGCACTGCCTCCTGGGTGAGCTGAATGCCCCTGCCTGCCCTGCCTCCCGAGTGAGTGAATGCCCCTGCCTGCCCTGCCTCCCGGGTGAGCTGAGCTCGGGGCTGGGGGTCAAGGATGGCTGGCCGGGGCCTGCCCGAAGGTGGACAAGGGTACTGGCTCCTGTCCCCACAGAACAGCAGGCCTACCAGCGCAAACGGTGCCGGTTCTTCGGAACGTGAAGGGTTCCCAGGGTCTCCTGGCCCCATGGGGAAGCTGAGGCTTAGACAGCGGGGAGGCAGCTGTGGTCACAAACTCCACTGGGGCTGAGGCCCGGGCCTCAGGGGAGAGACTCCTCACACTCAGGCCGCTCCCCTCCAGGGGAGGGGAGGCCCGAGACCCAGCTCCTTGGAGCTCCAGGGCAGTGAGGTGCGTGGGTCCACATCCCATAGCCACGATTTGGGCAGCAGTCCCTCTGGTCAGAGTCCTCCCTGGAGGAAGGGAAGGAGGCATCTCCCTTAAGAGAGGTTCTGCAGCCCTGACCAGACCCTAAAGGCAGGCGAGCAGCAGGGGCTGCCTTGGGCAAGCTTGTGAAGGCCCAGAAGCTCCATGTATTCCTCGTGGGTGATGTATGACCTTCTAACCAGTGCCAGACCACTGCTAACTGCTGGGTGCTCAGCCCAGGGCAAGAAGACACTCCTGCTGGGGAAGGTGTGCAGAACAGGATGAGGGCAGCAGGTAAACATGCCGTGAGAAGGAGGAAGGCCGCCCCGGACACCTGGGTTTTCTCCACGACGCCTGTGCACTCCTCTGGAACATGACATCAGGACTTGGCCACTGGAACTGCCATGCTCCAGGCAGAAAAGCACTGTCCAAATAGAGAAAACAGGGACCACTCCCACCAAGAGAGCATCCCGGCAGCCCCCGTCCTGGCTGATGAGCGGCTGCTGCTTCACTGTCAGTCACAGCATCGCTTATCTTCTAGATGAGACTCACTGAGACACTGGATTGTAGGATGACTCCCACTTCCCGGTTCAGTCCAGAGCTAGCCTGCTTCCTTGAACCCAGGCTCAGTTCTCTGACTCAGATACAGGGCTCCCCACGGCAGTGGTCTTCTCTGCGGCCGTGAGTTAACAGACCCAACTCTGTTTGGCCATGGCTGTGTTCCAGCTGGTCTCTGGCTGGAGAGAGACAGATGGCATTGCCATCAGAAAGGAGAGAGCAGGGAAGTGCTGTTCGTGGAGCTCAGAGGGGTCATACTTTTAGATAAGTCAACAGGGAAGATGGTGCTGAGATGGGGATTTCTGAATGAGTATTTGAAGGAGCTGGGAGAATCAACCACAAGATGTTTGGGGAAGAGTGAGTGGCGCCAGGTGCAAGGGCCCTGAGAGGGCCCAGGCCTCCGTCATCGTCTGGGAGACAAAAAGGAGGCCAGGCAGGGTGGAGTGACAGGCGGGGAGCGCGCTGAGGTTGGGTCTAGCACATCACGAACAGCGTGCTGAGCCGCTGCGGTCCCCAACCTGGACCAATCATCGCTAACATTTGTGTTGTCAGTGTATATGGGGATGTGTCTCAACGTGTTTTATTTTTCTTCTAAACACTGGGGTCACGTGTGATGACATCATGTCTCTGTGTAAACTTGAGCACAGATCTCCTAGAATAAGGAGATCCTTCTATGTAAATGGGCTTCCCTGGTGGCTCAGAGGTTAAAGCGTCTGCCTGGAACGCGGGAGGCCCGGGTTCTATCCCTGGGTTGGGAAGATCCCCTGGAGAAGGAAAATGGCAACCCACTCCAATACTCTTCCTGGAGAATCCCACGGAGGGAGGAGCCTGGTAGGCTACAGTCCATGGGGTCTCAAAGAGTCGGACACGACTGAGCGACTTCACTTTCTTTCACTTTCTATATAAATAACCACAAGCCTATCCTCAATCTAAGTGAACTTCCCTTTGCACTGAAATTCCCTGTTCATCCCCCACATTTGTTCAGTTTGTTCCAGTTGGGATCTGATCCAGGTTCTTATGTAGCTTTCAGTTGCCTATTCATTTTTTTCTTCCAGAAGCTCTCCACCTCATACCCACTGTTCCTTATCAATGACTGCAGAACAGTTCAGGCCTACTGACTTGTAGAATATTTATTTCATTTTGGGGTTGCTCTGATAGGTTCCCTGCAGTGTTATTTAGCTGGTTCCTTTGTCCATGTGTTTCCTGTACCCTGGAAGTCAAATCAAAAGACTTGATTAGGTCAGGTTAAAAGCTATTGACAGTGAAAGGGCAACTCACAGAATGGGAGAAAATATTTGCAAACCACATATCTGATAAAGAACTATATCCAGAAGCTAGAAATAACTCTTACAACTCAACAACAAAAAGAAACAACCCAGTGAAAAATGCACAAGGGACTTGAATAGACTTTTTTTAAAAAAAAGGAATAACACATGAAAAGATGCTCAACTTCGTGACTTGTTTGTGAAATGCAAATCAAAACCACAGTGAAGCCCCCGGTCCAGGTCTCTCCTTTGGAAAGATGTCAGACCTGGCAGTAGCTGACACCTGGAGCCTTAACTTGAAGCTGCAGGAACTGACCAACGCTTATAGGCTGCCAAGTAACTTTCTGGATATCAACATCTTTAATCCACAGACGGTAGGCGTGGGCTGCACTCGCTTCACCCACCTACAAGATTTGCATGTGAACAAAACTACCTGTTTTCAAACTGAAGGAGTCCTGTGTATGACGGTGCTGCAGTAACTTTGAGTGACTAGAAAATGAGCTGGAGCAAGAGAGAACGATTGTATTAATAGTCCCACCACTGCACGGGAAAGTCTTGAAATGGCAGCTCCCTTTTCGAGGAAATGAAAGGGTCTTTGAGGAGTCCTTTATTGGAGAAAAGAGGTAGGGCCTCAAACAGTTTATTAGCAGAATTGCTAATAAACTGGATGGATGCTGGGCATCCACCAGCTCAGAATGAACGCTGCCTACACATGTTCCTGCAGGAGGAGGCAACTGACAGGAACTGCGTCCCCAGGAAGGTGTGCCCATAGGAGCCCTTCTCACCACTTGCCCTCTACTTTCCTGCTGAAATGACACTGGTTGTTACACTAAGCCTCTCTCTCTTTGATCTGAAGCTGGCTGTCCCTGCCCTGGCCTGATAGACAGTCTGGCATTGTGTTCCTTGGCACCTGACTGTACCTTGGAGGCTCTGCTAGGATCCTCTTCTCTGAGGAGAGGTGAGAACCACAGGCAGATGCCCTTTGTGTTGGGTTGAGGTCGGTGGGGATTGGACTAGAAGGCAAATTCTTGGGCATTTCACATGCCAGAGGCTAACCTTGGTGGGGGGGTGGCGTGTGCTGGTGGGGCACTTGTATACTTACTGAGGCTGCAAGTCCAGGGGATTTTCTTAGTCTTGAGTTTAGCCAGGAACACAAAGCAGGGAAAGACCCTGACTTTCCTACTTGCATGAACTTTTTCCTTTCGGAAAGGTGGCAGAGACGTCTAAGCTCTTATTTTCTCCAGGCCCATTCCCAATTTTCTCAAGAGTTTCCCTTGTTGTACTTTAAACAAAGAGAGACCTTGTTGCTCTTCATGGCAGTAATTCTGAGGTCTAAGCTGTCTGTCGTGTGGAGTGAGGTGTGTGGGTTTTCTGGGCCCGTCATCATGGCTGCTTCAGAGTCAGGAGAAAGCCGTGGGGTAGTAGGGGGATCCTGTTGCCTAGACCCCCTCCTTTGTGGCTCCCCAGTCTAGCTGCTGGTCTTTGCTCACCAATAGGTAAGGCAGTATGGGCTGGGCCAGCAGTTCTGCCTCCTCAAGCCCTTGCTACTTTATGGGTTAGTTTTGCAGGTTTGGTGGCTTGAGAGCTGGGGGAGACTCGCCATGGCCAGGTAACTTCCTGAAGGGTGGGAGTGGGTCATTTTATAGGTACCTCCCAGTGGTTAGAAAGGGCATCAGGATGTTGGAACCCCAACATCCTCCCCAGAAGCTAAGCTAGCAGCTGATGTAGATTTCCCAAATCTTAGAGTCTGAAGCAACTTCTTGAGCATGGCAACTTTCCTGGGCTTCTGTCTGGGAGGTGGTGGTTTGTTTGCTGGGGCCCAATATCTATCCCAAGTGGTGTCAAAAGTGAGGGTTCTTTGCTTAGGCTCCCTGTCATGGGAGGACAGGAGTTCTTTATATAGGGTCTCAGGGAAAAGGATTACTGGTTCTGACAAGACCCTGATTGGAGAGATTAGGTTTGCGTTTAGAGTCCATCCAAATGTTGAAGTTCCCTGAGACCGATCAGCTCTCCAGTTCTGGGCAAGCCCCCGAGAGAAGCTTGCTCCCTTTCCCGCTTTTCCAGTGTTGGTGTTGTTGCTGCCTTTTTCATCTGTATCCTCTTTTACTGACTTTTTTAAGTTAAAAATTCCTTCTTTAATTATACACAAGTGCTGGGAGCCTGGCCCCATTTCTGCTGTGCATGTATCCTGACTTGGGGCTTTTATTCAGCAAAATATTCATTCTTCTGTCCGACAATGTCATACTCAACTCTTTTCATATTAAGACATTGAAGAAAAAACCCCCCACAATTCAGGGACTTCCCTAAATTGGTCCAATGACTAAGACTCTGCACTCCCAGTTCAGGGGGCCCAGGTTTGATCTCTGATCAGGGAGCTAGATCCCACATGCTGCAACTAAGCAACCAAATAAATAAAATAGCAAATATTTAAAAAAAAAACCCATAATGTCCACAAAAATATGAAGATCATGCAAAGATAGACTGAAGAGCCAGGCTGAAGAAGACTAAACGAGCAATTTGATGTTGACAAGTAAAGGCCATTCTTGGGAAGGACAGTGTGTGATGAGATCTGTGTTGATGGCTTTGGACTGGTGTTAATCTCCTGACTTTGGTGGCAGGTTAATCACCTGCCTATGCAGGTGCCCCAGCGGCTCAGATGGTAAAGAATCCGCCTGCAATTCAGGAGACCTGGCTTTGATGCTGGGGTCAGGAAGATTCCCTGGAGAAGGAAACAGCAACCCACTCCAGTATTCTGGCCTGGACAATTCCATGGACAGGGGAGCCTGGCAAGCTACAGTCCATGGGGTTGCAAAGAGTTGGACATGACTCAGCAACTTTCATTTCACAATCTCGTGATTTTGGTGGTAGTTCTCTGGCTGTCCAGGTAAGTGTTCTGGTTGACTTTAGGAAATCTACAGGTGTTTAGGGATGCTGAGAGTATTAAAGGGAGTCATGCCTGCATTCTACTCTCAAGCAACTCAGAAAGGAAGAACAAGTGAAGGCAAGTTGTAAACTGGGGAATCTTGATGAATATTTGGAAGTTTTGTCTTCTTAGCATATTTTGTAGGTTATTATGGCAGAAAGCGAAGAAGAACTAAAGAGCCTCTTGATGAAAGTGAAAGAGGAGAGTGAAAAAGTTGGCTTAAAGCTCAACATTCAGAAAACTAAGATCACGGCATCCGGCTCCATCACTTCATGGCAAATAGTAGGGGAAACAGTGAGAGACTTTATTTTTGGGGCTCCAAAATCACTGCAGATGGGGACTGCAGCCCTGAAATTAAAAGATGCTTGCTCCTTGGAAGAAAAGCTATGACCAACCTAGACAGAATATTAAAAAGCAGAGACATTACTTTGCCAACAAAGGTCCATCTAGTCAAGGCTATGATTTTTCCAGTAGTCATGTATGGATGTGCGAGTTGGACTATAAAGAAAGCTGAGCACCGAAGAATTGATGCTTTTGAACTGTGGTGTAGGAGAAGACTCTTGAGAGTCCCTCAGACTGCAAGGAGATCCAACCTGTCCATCCTAAAGGAAATCAGTCCTGAATATTCATTGGAAGGACTGATGTTGAAGCTTAAACTCTAATACTTTGGCCACCTGCTGTGAAGAACTGACTCATCTGAAAAGACCCTGATGCTGGGAAAGATTGAAGTTGGGAGGAGAAAGGGATGACAGAGGATGAGGCAGTTGGATGGCATCACTGACTCAATGGACATGAGTTTGAGTAAACTCTGGGAGTTGATGTTGGACAGGGAGGCCTGGCGTGCTGCAGTCCATGGTGTCACAAAGAATTGGACACGACTGAGCAACTGAACTGAACTGACTGACTGAGATATAATTCCCATGCCATCCAATTCACCCACTTAAAACATAACAGTTCATTTTTAATACATTCACAGAATTGTGCAACTATTACAATTTTAGAGTATTTCCATCATCCCCTGAAGAAACCCCATACCCACTAGCAGTCACTCCTATTTCTCCATCTTTGTCTTATTTTTACAGTTGCTTTTTGACAGTTTGAAAATGTTTTAAAATATAAGATTACGAACTCACAGTATCTGTGTTGTAATAACAATAAGTTATTGGATATTAGAGATTCTTTGCACAGCCAGGGTACTATGTTCACAAGTCACTTGGAATAGTTCTTTTTTTCTGATCGTTAGATTCCTACATCCTCAACCAGTTGCATGTAACTTATATTCTTATTTTGATGGTTTTATTTTTTGCTCTTTTAAAATTTCTTTTTGATGATTTAACATGATTCAAGGTCAAGAGGGTGAAGAGAGTTAGGCTTGGAGGAGCACGCCTTCAACCCCATTCACGTTGCCATGTGTAATCATTTCCAGTTTATCTGTCCATAGTTGCTTTTTGCAAAAATACGCAAACACACACTAACAGATGAGCACCTGCAAGGGCACACAGAGGTCAATGAACCACTCACATGCATGTGTGCCCACACATACTTGAATTTCCCCTCCTCACGGAAAGGAAATCATGCTATACATACACCAATCTACTTTTTCACTTCTTTTTCTTTTTAACTCTGTAAATCCTGGCTATCATGTCACAATCATTGTAAGAAATTGTCATTTTTTTTTCCGTTCCCAGTTCCTTGTGGTGTGGATGTTCATGGTTTGTCCTGTCGTTGAATCATTCTGGACTGTTTTCCAGACTATAGCAGACTCAGCTGCCCCAGTGGCTCTATACATCTGTGTTCTTCTCCCACCCACGTCGTAGGGGGGCCGCCAGCAGAGTATGGTCAAAGTCTTGGGTTTTTGTTTATCAAGTAGGTGAGAAATGATCCCAGTGAAATTTTTAGTGTTACTTTGCATTTCTCTTGTTATGAGCAAGGTTGAACCTCTTTCCCTTTTCCGTGTCTGATCTGTATCCCCCACTAGACTGTCAGCTCCACCAGTCAAGAGCTTTGCTGGTTTAAGTGGTCGTATGCATGGCCTAGAAATATTCTTGGGCCTCTTGCTGCTGCTGCTGCTGCTAAGTCGCCTCAGTCGTGTCCGACTCTGTGCGACCCCATAGAGGGCAGCCCACTAGGCTCCTCTGTCCCTGGGATTCTCCAGGCAAGAATACTTGAGTGGGTTGCCATTTCCCTCTCCAATGCATGAAAGTGAAAAGTGAAAGTGAAGTTGCTCAGTTGTGTCCAACTCTTAGCGACCCCATGGACTGGAGCCTACCAGGCTCCTCCATCCATGGGATTTTCCGGGCAAGAGTTCTGGAGTGGGGTGCCATTGCCTTCTCTGCTTGGGCCTCTTACGGGCTCATAAATGATTGCTTAATGGAGCAATGAATGGGTGGATGAATGAATGAATATATTCAGTACTCCTCTTACTGAAATCAGGCATAAACCAGGAAACAGTATAAATTCCAGAAGAAGAGAGTATACCATCAGAAGCCCCAGAGACAGCCAGAGGGGCCAGCTGGGTTCCAGCATTGCCTCCCACCCCATCCCCAAGTAAAGGCCAGAGGCCTTTCTGCAGAAGAGAAAGTGCTCCCCCCAGGTTACAGGGAGCCGATCTGATCTCTGCCCTCAGACAGAGGGGGTCAGTGCAAGTATGCCTGCAGGCCTCCCATGTAACCCAGGCAGGCCCTGCATCCTCCCTCCACCTCTGCCACCCCCACCCACAGTGGCCCAGTGACCACAGAGACAAAGTGGACGTTAATTCGTTTATTGGCCCGTCTCGGGGAAGGCGTGGGGTGGGGTGTGAGACTCCTTAGAGCATCTGGGGGCCCATTCCGTCCTGGGGGTCCTGCGGCGGCCTCAGCGGTACTTCTCCGTCAGGACGCCGGATACAATCGACAGGAACTTGTCCCAGGCGGCGTGCACGTCGGCCGTGAAGTCGGCGGGGAAGTGCGAGGCCAACGTGACCAGCAGGCAGTGAGACAGGAACTGGGGCGGGAGGGAGAGCGGTCAGCGCTGGCGGCCCGGACGAAGCTCCGCCTCCGCGACCTCGCCCCGCCCTCCGGGACCCCGGCCCAGGGAGCAGCCCCGCCCCGAGGCCTCGCCCCGCCCCGAAACCCCGCCCACCGAGACCTCCTCCAGCCCCGGGGCCCCGGCCCCGAAACCCGCGCCCGGGGCCCCGCGCCCACCTTGAAGTTGACCGGGTCCACGCGCAGCACGTAGGCGTGCAGCTCGCTCAGCTTGGACAGCGCGCTCGTCACGTTGTCAATGCTCTTGACCGCGTCGCCCACGGCGGCCACCACCCTGGAGCCGTGCGCGCGCAGCTGCGCGGAGCCCGTGTGCAGGTCGAAGTGCGGGAAGTAGGTCTTGGCTTGCGGGTAGCAGGAGAAGAGCCTGCGGGCAGCAGGAGAAGAGCCGGCGGGCGGGCGGGCGAGTTAGTGACCGCTCTGGGTGACTCTTGCGGTAGCCGCTGCTCAGTACTGCCTGGCCACCTCACCCTGACCGCCCGTCTCCAAGTCATTCCTTCCTTCCCTCCCTCCCTCCCTCCGTCCACGTGATTGTGGGGACCTGGGTGCTGGGCCCCGAGAGACACAGGTGACCCTCAGACCGCCCCCATCACCTCCTCCTCCTGCCTCTGACCCCCGAGACGCTCCTCACCTGCTCATGCTCACTGACCCTCCTCACTGACCATCTTCAGTGACCCCCTCCTCAATGACCCCTCCTCACTCACCCTCCTCACTCACCCTCCTCACTGACCTACACGGTCCCCTCCAGGCTCCATCCCAGCCCACCTGGTGCTCACCTCTCCAGGGTCTCGGTGCCAATGAGGTCCGCCTGTGTGGAGATCTTGCTCCACATGGACACGATGATGGTCCTCTCAGCTCTGGTCAGAGACATGGTGGCGGCTGAGCCGGAGCTGGGCGCGCTGAGAACTGGCGTCCTGGTGCTCAGTCCCCAGGGTCCGCTTATATACGTGAAACCAGGGTGGGGGCCACTCTGTGGTCATTGTTGGGGGAGGGGAGGGGGCCGTGGGTGTGGATCTCTTATCAGATCCAGTGACCATGGGTGGTCAGGGCCTGGTGGGCTTGGTAGGGTGAGGGGCTATCACTCCGGCCACCCTTGCTGGGCCTGACCAGACTCCAGGGGAGATAGGGGCCCAGTCAGCCCAGGAGGTCATCCTGCGTTTGCAGCCCAGCGCTGCACTTTCTTGTCCATTTCAGAATCCCAGAATGGGAGAAGCCAGAGGACTGCCCATACACTGTCCGGTTTCCGGCTGGCCCGTGCTCCTGCTGGCCCCATTACTGCTGGACTAGGCTGTGGCTGGACCCACATGACACCTCCCCCCTGCCCAATGCACACACTGGCTCTAGAATCCCTGGGTTTCCTCCAAGAAAACAATGCATGGTCTTGCCTGGTGGGCCCTGAAGAGGGAGGTACTGGCTGGTTTCTGAAAAGCTGGGGAAGTGGCAAGTAAACAGAAGAGAATCCTTCTAATATCGTGTGATTTTAGGTTCTGCAGTGTTGCTCACCAAGTCATAACTTAAACAAAGTGAGGCAGATATGCCTTTCAATTTTATTTCAACCTACAATACAATTGATTTTTTTTAGTATGCTGCTCTGTGAATTTTGACACGTGTATAGATTTGTGTAACCTCACCCACAATCAGGACACACAGCTCTATCACCCCCAAAACTCCCACTGGCTGCCCTTTTGCAGCCTCATCTTCCTCTATCCCCTAAACTGACACCACTGTACTTCTGTCTCTTTTAACAATGTCCTGTAAATGAAAATATACAGCTTGTCAACATACAGCATGTCATCTTTCAGGACTGGCTTCTTTCTCAGCATAATATTCTTGAGATACATGCATGTTATTGCCCGTATCAATAGTTGGTTTCCTTTTACTGCAGAACAGTACTCCGTGGTAGTAATGTTCATTCATTCTCCCACTCAAACGTGTGGGTTTTTCCCAGTTTGGGGTTATTACAAGTAAAGCTGCTGTGAACATTCTTGTGTAGGTCTTTATGTAAACATGTATTTTTATTTCTCTGGGATAATACCATATCTAGGAGTAGGATTGTGCTAAGTGTATGTTTAACTTAGTAGGAAACTGCTAATCTGTTTTCCGGAGTGGCTTCACCATTTTGCATTCCACCCAGCAAAAGTCCTAGCTGCTCTGTGTCTTTGTCAACACTTCCACACGTTGGCTGTTGTGATGTTTTGGGGCCGTATGGCGCACTGGCTTCAGTCTGCATTTCCTTGACAGCCAGTGACGTGGAGCGTCTTCTCACACTCTTGTTTGCCATCCAGGTTTTCTCTTCGCTGCAATATCTCTCCTGGTATTTTGACCATTTTAAAATGGGGTTGTTTGTCCTCTTACTGTTGAATTTTGAGAGTTCTGTATGTATTCTGGATGCAATCATTTGTCAGATATGCACTTTGCAAATATTTCCTTCTAGTTTGTAGCTTGTCATTTCATCCTCTTAATAGTATCATTTGCGGAGCCAGAGTTTTATTTTTTGATGAAGTCTAATTTATCAAGTTTTTCTTTTAGGATTCATGTTTTTAGAGTCATGCCTGAGAATTCTTTGCCTAATCCCAAGTCACAAAGCCTTTATCTAAGTGTTTTCATCTAAGACTTTCAGAGTATTTCAGAGTTTATGTTTTACACTTTGGTCTGTGATCTATTTTGAGATCATTTTTGTTTAAGGTATGAGGCTTAGGTCCTGGGTTGTTTGTATTTTCTCTTTACCTATGAGTGTCCAATTTATCCAGTACCATTTGTTGAAAACACTATACTTCCTCTATTGAACTGCCTTCTCTAACTTATTTGTAAGCGATTAATTGCACATATTTCTGCACATCTATTTCTCTACTCTTTCTTTTATTCTACTGTCCTATGTGTCTATCCTTCACCAAAATCACACAGGCTTTATTACTGTAGCTTTATGTCATATCTTAAACTTAGATAGTCTCCCAAGAATGAGAGAAAACATTTGCAAATCATATATCGGATCAGGGACTGATCCAAAATATAAAAAAATCTTACAAGTCAAGAAGAGACAGCTAACTGAAAACTGGGCAAAGTACTTTCATAGACATTCCTCTAAAGAAATCATAAAATGTCCAATAAACACGTGAAAAGGTGCTCAGCATCATTACTCATTAGGTAAGGTAAGGTAAGGTAAGTCACTTCAGTCGTGTCCGACTCTGTGCGACCCCATAGACGGCAGCCCACCAGGCTCCGCCGTCCCTGGGATTCTCCAGGCAAGAACACTGGAGTGGGTTGCCATTTCCTTCTCCAATGCATGAAAGTGAAAAGTGAAAGTGAAGTCGCTCAGTCGTGTCCAATTCTTCGTGACCCCGTGGACTGCAGCCCACCAGGCTCCTCTGTCCATGGGATTTTCCAGGCAAGAGTACTAGAGTAGGGTGCCATTGCCTTCTCCGTACTCATTAGGGAAATGCAAATCAAAACCAAAAAAGATAGCACATCATACTCACTAAGATGGCTGTAATCAAAAACCCCAGCCTGAACTCTAATCCTAACCTTACCTACAGCGTATAGAATGGCTCTATTTAAAAGACAAAATGACGATTGTTGGTAAGGAGATGGAGAAATTAGAATCTTTAGACTGCTGATGGGAATGTAAAATGGTGCAGCCACTATGGAAGACAGCCTGGCAGTTCCTCAAAAGGTTAAACAGAGTTCCCACATGACTCAGCAATTCCATTCTGTAGTACACACCCAATAAAATACATCCATTTGAAACCTTGTACTGTGTTCATAGCACCGCTATTCATAACAGCCAAAAAGTGCAGACAACCCAAATGTCCTTCAAGTGATGAATAGGTTGAATCAAGTATGGTATATAATCTAGACAGTGGAGTAGTGAAGTGAAGTGAAGTCGCTCAGTCGTGTCCAACTCTTTGCGACCCCGTGGACTGTAGCCCACCAGGGTCCTCCGCCCATGGGATTCTCCAGGCAAGAATACTGGAGTGGGTTGCCATTTCCTTCTCCAGGGAATCTTCCCAACCCAGGGATTGAACCCAGGTCTCCCACATTGCGGGCAGATGCTTTAACCTCTGAGCCACCTGGGAAACCCCAAGTGGCGTAGTATCCAGTCGTAAAAAGGAAGGAAGTACTGGTACGTGAGTGAATCTTGAAAAAATTCATATTGTATGATTCCGTTTACATAAATGTCAAGAACAGGCAAGTCCTTAGAGACAGATAGTAGCTTAGGGAACTTGCCTAAGTGGTTAACTTGTCCAGTGGTTAAGAATGCAAGGGACATGGGTTCAATCCCTGGTCCGGGAAGATTCCACACGCTGAGGGGCAACTAAGCCCATGCACCACAACTACTGAGCCTAACACTCTAGAGCCTGAGCTGCGACTCCCGAAGCCCACCTGCCTAGAGCCTGTGCCCCACAAGAAGCCAGCACACGAGAAGCCCACGCACCACAACTAGAGCGCAGCCCCTGCTTGCTGCAACTAGAGAAAGCCTGCGTGCAGCAGCGAAGACTCAGCACAGCCAAAAACGAATTAATAAAATTAAAAACAGATAAAAGTCGATTAGGTTTTCTGGAGCCAGGGTAGTTGGGGGTCTGTGACTGTTAATGGGGCTGGGGGTTCTTTCGAGGTAATGAAAAGTTTCTAAAATTGTGGTGATGGTCACATAACTCTGAATATACAAAACCCCACTGAATTGGACACTTAATTTTTTTTCTTTTTTTTTGGTCTGTGCAGCATGGTATTTGGGATCTTAGTTCCTTGATCAGGTATCACACCTGTGCCTGCTGCAGTGGAAGTGCAGAGTCTTAACCACTGGACCACCAGGGAAGTCCCAAATTGCACACTTAAAATGGCGGGATGTATGGTATGTGAATTTTATCTCCATTAAGGTGTTAAAAGATGGGGTGATGTCATTCCTCCATCATTATTTTTCTTTTCCAAAACGATTTTGGTGACTCTGGTTCCTTTGCCTTCCCATGTGAGTTTTTGTTTGTTGTTCAATTGCTCAGTCGTGTCTGACTCTTTGTGAATCCATGGACTGCAGCACACCAGCCTTCCATGTCCCTCATTACCTTCCGGAGCTTACTCAAACTCATGTCCATCGAGTCAGTGATGCCATCCAGCCATCTGGTCTTCTGTCGTCCCCTTCTCCTCCTGCCCTCAATCTTTCCCAGCATCAGGGTCTTTTCCAATGTTCACATCAAGTGATGAAAGTATTGGAGTTTCTGCTAGCATCAGTCCTTCCAATGAATAATTAGGGTTGATTTCCTTTAGGATTGACTGGTTTGATCTCCTTGCAGTCCAAGGGATTCTCAAGAGTCTTATCCAGCGCCACAGTCAAAAGCATGAATCCTTCAGCACTCAGTCTTCTTCGTGGTCCAACTCTCACATCCATACATGACCACTGGAAAAACCATAGCTTTGACTATACGGACCTTTGTTGGCTAAGTGATGTCTCTGCTTTTTGAGTTTCAGAGTTAGTCAAAGAGTTACTTGCACAAAAGCCTAGGAGTTTTTCAGAATGGAGGTAAACGTTTCCTGTGTGGAGAGTTCTGATCACAGATATTTTGCTAAACTATTCTTAGAGAAAATTGTGAGGCTCAGACAAGCCCTCTGATTGGAAAACATGTGCACAAGAATAAACAAGTGTTGAGCACCTTCTGTGCTTGGAGTGTTACTGTGCTATGAGGCTTGCTTCTCATAAGCCTGAGACCGGGCTGATGAGACTGGAGGTCTGAGGGCGGGTGCTGCCTCCCCGGGTGCCTCCCCGCTGCTGAGCAGAGAGGGCGGGGATCTCCCGGGGCTGTCAGTTCCTGTCTGTGGCCTTGAGGCCGAGTCTGTCTTCCTGGAAGCCCCTTCCAGGTCTCCCCTTATGTTTTACAGCTGTGCCCTCTTCTCATGTGACAGGGTCTCCCTCTCCCAGGGTGTGCCCACCCTCTGCTGGCCTTGCGCTCGTGGTCACCTCTCCTGGCCGTGCTCTGCCTCTGGGCCCAGGTGTTCACAGGGTGTGTGACTTTGCCTCTCTGGGCTCACCCCAGAAATGATGAGCCCAGCCCTCCCTGCTCACGCCTGTTTCAGGAGACTCCAGGCCGCTGCCCGCATCTAGGCCTGCAGTCAGGGTGTGCGAGTCTGATCCTGAGGCTTCAGCTCCCCAGAAAGAAGAGAAGGAAGGGAGACAGACAGGGACAGATGGACAGACTGGCAGAGAAAACAGACTGAGCCAGGGAGACAGAAGGGGCTGAGGAACACGTGGAAGTTCAGGCAGAAGGAGGGAGTCTGGAGGTCCTGGGTGAGGGTGGAGCTGACCTGCTGGACAAGGTAGGGGAGGCACAGCGGGGCCTCAGTGAGCGATGTGCCTTGGAGAAGGCCCCCAGCTACAGCGTCCAGGGTCTTGGCCAGGAGTCAGTGTTGGGGGTGAGGAGTGTGGACTCCCGGCCTCCCGCCGTGGGGCTGGTCCTCACTCCCCTCTTGGCAGCACCTTCCCCATCCTTGGCTTTCACAGAACACAGAGTCACAGGAAGCCACTTTGATTCTGAAACTTCCAAGGCCTGCAAAACATTGGTGTGGGCAAGCACCCTTTTTCTTTTACTTTTTTTCATTGTAAAATACAGTACAAGATTACGTCACAGTGTAATGAAATATTATAAGTCACATACTGAGCATCCCAGTCCTCCCCAAAGGTGACCCCAACCTACTTTCTTGCTTTACAGTAAGCTTTTACTACACACTTATGTGTCCTTGGACTTCCCTGTGGCTCAGATGGTACAGAATCTGCCTGCGACGCAGGAGACCTGGGTTCTATCCCTGGGTTGGGAAGATCCCCCGGAGAAGGAAATGGCTACCCACTCCAGTATTCTTTCCCGGAGAATTCCACCGACATAGGACATTGGTGGGCTATAGTCCATGGGGTCGCAAAGAGTCGGACACGACTGAGCAACTCACACTACTACTACTGTGTGTCCTTAGGCGCGTTAGTTGGTGTTGCCTGCCTTTGGCTGTCAGGTCCATGAGACAGTGTAGTGGGTCATCTCCCATCACCCACCTTTGTGACGTGCCCGAGGTGCTGTGGGCATCGGTTGTCGTCGCCGTGTTGTGTTTCCTGGTAGGGACATATCACAAGTTACCCAGGGTAACAGGGATGGACATTTGGGCTGTTTAGTTCTTGGCTGTTGTGAGCGATGCTGCAGTGAACATTCTGTTGGGTATATCCCCAGGATGGAGGCTGCTGGGTCCAGGGCGTGGAGTTCTCAGCTTCAGCAGTTAATGGCAGATGTTTTCTGGAGCAGTTGTACTGCCTGGCACTCACCTAGTGATGTGCGAGTTCCTCTTGCTCCTCACCCTTCTGAAAGTTTGTCACTTGGGTCCCGGTTGGAGGCGGGGTCTCAGGGTTCAGGTTTTCTGCTGGGTGTATACTGGCTTCTCACGTGGTCTTAATTTGCACTTTCTTGACACTGCTGAGCTAGGTCCCTGTTCACACAGTTGCTGTCCTTTGCATTACATTTGCATTTCCTTTTTTTGTGGAAGTTTCCAAGTCATGGCCATTTTTCTACTGTGTTGCCAGTCTTATTGATTTATAGGAAATTCAAAGAGATTCTAGGTAGGGACTTCCCTGGTGGTCCCATGGTTAGGAGCTCACCTGCCAGTGCAGGGGCTACGGTGTGATCCCTGATCTGGGACGATCCCACAGGCAGAGGCGTAGCTGAACCTGAACCGCACATTGAAACTACTGACCAGCACGCCCGGAGGCCGTGCTTGGCAACAAGAGGAGCCGCTGCGGTGAGAAGCCTGCGTGTTGCAACCAGAGAGTAGCCCCTGCTCGCCACAACTAGAGAAAGTCGGCGTGCAGCAACGGAGACCCAGCGCAGCCATAAATAAATAATTAATTTTTAAAAGTACTAATGGACAGGGAGGCCTGGTGTGTTGCAGTTCATGGGGTTGCAAAGAGTCGGACATGCCTGAGCTACTGAACTGTACTGAATACTTACAAAAGTATTCTGGATGTAAGTTCTTTGTCAGTTTCATATATTGTACCTCCCCCAGGTCTGTACTTTGCCTGCACGCTCTTACTGCTGTTTTTGGTTGAGCAGAAATTTATAATTTTAATGCAGTCAAATTAAGTGATTTTTAAAAATTCAGGTAAAAAAAAATGTACCTTTCTATACGTAACAGCCAAAAGGTGAAAGTAACATAAATGTCCATCCATGGATGAATGGATCAACAAATGATGGTATTTCCATACAGTGAGATATTTACTAAACAGACATGAAAATGAAGCTGAGAAAGATTTAGGGCAGGAGAAAAGGACAATAGAGGATGAGATGATTAGATGGCATCACCGACTCAATGGACATGAGTTTGAGTGAACTCTGGGAGATGGTGAAGGACAGGAAAGCCTGGCGTGCTTCAGTCCAGGGGTCGCAAAGAGTCGGATGCAACCGAGTGACTGAAAACAATGTAAAGATGAAGCACTGACAGAACGTGGATGAACCTTGAGAATATTACGCTAAGTGAAGGAGCTAGACATGAAAAGCCATATACTGTGTGACTCCCCTTATATGAAGTGTCCAGAACAGGCAAACCCAAAGAGACAGAAAGTGGACGAGTGTGTGCCAAGGGCTGGGGGCGGGGTTGGGGAGGATGGGATGATGAAAATATTCTGTAACTAGTGTGATCCTGGTTGCACTCATTATGAATATATGAAATGCTACAGAATTAACTTCACTTTCAAATGGTTAATTTTGTGTTATGCAAATTTTCCCTCAAATTTTTAAGAAGTGGAGTAAGCATTATGCTGAAGGCTGAGGTGAAGTGAACCTTCTACATTACTTTTCTAAGAACTTTGCCGTTTGGTCCTTCGAGCTGGCCACAGTCCACCTTGGATTGCTTTTGTGTGGAGTGAGGTGAGGTCTGCGGACTGGCTCTGGCTGGTGTGAACTGAGTGTTCTCTAAGTCCTGGGCGTGGTGTGGACTGGGCACTCTCATGTCGGGTGTTTGCCCCTCACAGCTCTGTGAAAGAAGTTTTATTTTTCAAGATGACGTGTTTTCAGATAAGGAAACCCAGGCTCGGGAAGGTTACACGTTCACAGTTTCCGTGGAGGAGGAGCAGCCCCAGTGGGCAGAGGAGACCGAGGTTTGCTGTGTGCGAGGCCTTCTGTGTCTGGTCCTTGCTCTCCCACTTGAAACAAGAGGGGCTGGGCCTGTGCAGGGCCTCAGGGCCCTGAGACCTGCTGGTCTCTGGGCCGAATTCCAAGTGCCAGGCTTGTTCTGAGCTTGTGTACTGGGGCTGAGCTCAGAGGGGCTGTGGTCTCAGCAGAAGATTGAGACAGGGGTCTGCAAATGCTTCCTCCCCGCCTCCCCCAACTGAGAGCAACCCCTGGCTGACCCTGGGCAGGATGAGCTCCCTTGTGAGCCCTGGTTTCACTGTTTTAACCTCAAGCGTGTCCTCCACCTCACTCTTAGGACGGATGAGCTGCTGCCGTGTGACCTCGGCACACAGCAGCGTGAGTTCAAGATTATTGTTGTTCTTGTTGTAGGTGAACGATTTTCCTGGGCAGATACCCTGCGGTAGGGATGGTGGAGATATCACGTCGGTCTGAGATAGGGTTCGTGAGCCCCGCCTGGCGCTCGACCGTCGAGGGTGGCTCTATCGGGGCCAGACCGAGTGGCAGGGCTGATAAGGCCTAGCTGTCCAAGGAGCCTCCTGGCCCTGCCCTGGGTTAGGATTTGGTGCTTTCACTGCTGTGGCCCAGGTTCAGTCCCTGGTCAGGAAACTGAGATCCCACAAGCTACATACAAGGCATGGCTTCCCCTCAGAAAAGACAAAGAAAATGAGGACTTGGAGATGTGGGGCGCTGGCAGGGAGGCGTCTGAGGGCACACCCTGCAGTGAGCAGAGGCTGAGCCTGGCACGATGCTGTTCGGGAGGCTGTTAGTTCCCACTGTGCTTCCTGGTGGGGAATCAGAGTCCAAAGTGGGGCCACCTACCCTCAGTCCCTCTGCTGCCGGCAGCTGGCTGCATGGCCCAGGGAGTGACCATGAGCCCCTGGTTTCCCTGACAGCCCGGGAACACAGATGGACACGGACACTGAGGTGCCATTGGGGAGGGTGCTGTGGAATTCAGACCCCCACTCCCTTCAGTCCAGCCCGAGACAGTCCTGCATCTGAGCCTCGGGAAGGGATGTGTCCTGGTGAGCTCCCTTCACCATTCATGGATTCCAGTGCTTGTTACAATGAAAAGTCATGAGCCACACAGCCAGAAAATACACAATGAATGCTCTGGGGAAGGTTCCTAGCATGAAGTGGGCCCTGAGAGGGTAATATAGGAATGGTGGTTTCTCTACTTTTGGGCCTTACCCCAGCCCAAGCACAGCCAGTTCTGGGGTCATAGGCCCATCCAGTGGCGCAACAGCATGTCCAGGAAAGTCAGAAGAAGCAGACCTGAGCCAGAGTCCTGGCTTTCGTGTCTGGGTGCCCACAGATTCCCAATGTCCGGCAGGGAGGCCCCATCCATACAGCTCTCCCAGCCTCACCTCTTGCTCCTATGTCCTTGTTTCCATTCTGAGGACATTTATGGGAACTGGGGGAGAACTCGGAAACCTTTTGATGATACATAAAATCAGTATATTCTAGGGACTTCTCTGGTGGCCCAGTGGTTAAGAATCTGCCTTGCAATGCAGGGCACATGGGTTTGATCCTGCTGTGGAGTTACTTAGCCTGTGTGCCGCACGTACAGAAGTCCAGGCACTGCAAGGAAGATCCTGCATGCTGCAACTAAGACCGGACACAGTCAAATAAAGTAAATACAATATTTTAAAAAATCAATATATTCTAGACTGGAAAAAGGGCTTGCAGAATCTGTAACAGAGGTTAGCTGTGGTGGTGGTTTAGTCACTAAATCATGTCTGACTCTTGCAACCCCATGGACTGTAGTCAGGGTCCTCTGTCCATGGGATTCTCCAGGCAAGAATATTGAAGTGGGTAGCTATTTCCTTCTCTAGAGGATCTTCCTGACCCAGGGATCGAACCTGGTTTCGTGCACTGCAGACAGATTATTTACCCACTGAGCTACGAGAGAAGACACATTTGTGTTATTACCCTTATTTTACATAGAACACGAGGCCCTGTACGGAAGAAATGTCTCTTTCCTTATCCGTAATAGCTATAGCATTTTTTAGGCCATGGATATAAAAGTATTTCACCAAAGAAAGATCCCATAAACAAAGGATAAACGGGCTTCCCTAGTGGTCCAGTGGTTAAGAATCCACCTTGGAATGGAGGGGACACTGGTTTGATCCCTGGTCCCAGATGAGGCAGAGCAACTAAGCCCGTGTACTGCACCGACTGCACCTGCAGTCTGGAGTCCTTGAGCCACAGCTACTGAAGCCCGTGTGTCTTAGAGCCCGTGCTCCGCAACGAGAGAAGCCCACATGTCGCAACCAGAGAAAAGCCCGCACACGACAATAAAGACCCAACTGCAGCCAAACATATAAGGAAGTAAGAAAGGTTTTAAAAAGGACACACAACACAAAAGGAAACATAAAGGCATTTCTTAGGCTCTGGTAAATAAGCAATACAGTTAATTCTGTTCCTCAGTAGTACAAAAATGCAACATGAGACATTATTTTCCTTTTTTGACATTTTTTTTGGGATTAAAAAAGTCAATGCTATGCAGTCCTGGGCAGGGCAATATGTTTGTGGGGAACATCTGAGACATTTCAGAGATATGTACCCATTACCCTGGGAGAGTCAACCCATGAATATGTTTTTCAAAATACACATTTGTGTTATCCTCAGTGAAAGAGGTTACTTTGGCAATGAAAATGCCAAAGTTCCATTCCTGGAACTTCCTTGGTAGTCCAGTGGTTAGGAATCTGCCGTGCAATGCGAGGGATTTGGGTTCAATTCCTGGTCAGGGAACTGAGATTCCACATGCCTTGGAGCAATAAAGCCTGCATGCAGCAACTGCTGAGCTCACCTGCCAGGACTGAAGAGAGTCCGTGCGCCACAGGGGCGATCTTGCCTAATGCAGTGAAGGTTCTGCATGCAGCAACTAGGACCCAACACACACAACTAGATAAATAAAAGACAATGCTCCTTCTTTAGCCCATTGATTACTTTCCCATCCATCTGATGTGCTTGAAAAGATTTGAAAACAGTCGCAGTAGACTGTCCACCACAGTCACCTCCTGGGACCACAGGGGTGGGGTGGGTGGAGTGCTTTTTTTACTTTTTAAAAGCAGCTGCTCTGTGAGATAGAATTCACATATCGTACATTCCACCCATTCAAAGTGTGCAGTTTAGTGGGTTTTAGTATGTTCAGAGAGTTATGCAGCTACCACAATTTAGAACATTTTCATCACCCCAAAGGAACCCCCAGCCCCTCAGTTCCCACAGGTGGTGTCTAAAGATTCCGATTTCACCATTTGCTCACTATTTTTTTTCAAGTATAGCCATCTTGGTGGGTGTGATATGGCGTCTCTTTTTAGTTTTGATTTGTTGCTGTTCAGCCGCCCAGTTGTGTCAGACTCTTTGGGACCCCACGGACTGCAGCATGGCAGGCCTCCCTGTCCCCCACCAGTTTTGATTTGCATTTCTCTAACTAGTGATGTTTGAACATCTTTTCACGTGTTTCCAGGTTCCTTGTCTATATTCTTCAAAGAACTATGTATTCATGTCTTTTGCCCACTTTTTAGGGGGTCACTTGTGTTTTTCCTGTTGAGTTGTGTTTTTTAAAAAATATATTCTGGATACAATTGTCTCATCAAATATATGACTTGCAAACATTTTCCCCCACTCCGTGGGTACTTTAATAACTTTTACAGCAAAGAAAGGCGCATTTAGAGACATCCCTTGAGCCAGATCATGGCATCTGGTCCCATCACTTCATGGGAAATAGATGGGGAAACAGTGGAAACAGTGTCAGACTTTATTTTTTGGGGCTCCAACATCACTGCAGATGGTGACTGCAGCCATGAAATTAAAAGACGCTTACTCCTTGGAAGGAAAGTTATGACCAACCTAGATAGCTTATTCAAAAGCAGAGACATTACTGCCAACAAAGGTCCGTCTAGTCAAGGCTATGGTTTTCCTGTGGTCATGTATGGATGTGAGAGTTGGACTGTGAAGAAGGCTGAGCGCCGAAGAATTGATGCTTTTGAACTGTGGTGTTGGAGAAGACTCTTGAGAGTCCCTTGGACTGCAAGGAGATCCAACCAGTCTATTGTGAAGGAGATCAGCCCTGGGATTTCTTTGGAAGGAATGATGCTAAAGCTGAAACTCCAGTACTTTGGCCACCTCGTGCGAAGAGTTGACTCTTTGGAAAAGACTCGGATGCGGGGAGGGATTGAGGGCAGGAGGAGAAGGGGACGACAGAGGATGAGATGGCTGGATGGCATCACGGACTCGATGGACGTGAGTCTGAGTGAACTCCGGGAGTTGGTGATGGACAGGGAGGCCTGGCGTGCTGCGATTCATGGGGTCGCAAAGAGTCGGACACGACTGAGCGACTGAACTGAACTGAACCGAACTCGAGCCAGAAAGTTAGGCCAGGCAGCTTTCTATTTGCATTGCCGCTGGCTCCCTTGGCCAGAAGCAGGCCGCCGCAGGCACTGGGATAAGCCCAGCGCCCAGAGCCAGCGTCGCGCCTGCGCACACGGCAGCTTGCGCCTGCGCAGAGGTCGCCGGTCTGCGTACAGGGTGCTTCCGCAAGTTTGCCTCATACTGTCGCGAAGTCTCGCGAGCCTCTCGCGAGTGTGGGGTGCGGGACGGGCGCGTGGGCTTGGTGGGTCTGGCTCCGCTCGGCGCCCCTCCTCCAGCCTGTCCTCCTCAGGGCGCTGGGTCCCAGGTCCTCAGCTCCCCCCGGGGCCGCTCCTCCTCAGAGCCCCACCCGCCCCTCTCTCCAGACCCGTCCGCCTCAGAGCCGCCTCCGCCGGGTCCACGGCCCGTGCTCCTCAAGGCGCTGGGTCCCGGGTCCCGGCCCCTCCCCCGCCCGACGTCCTCGGGGCCCCTCCCCAGGCCCCGGGCCGACCCCTCCCCGGGCTCCCGGCAGGATGGGGGACAACACCAGCCCCATCAGCGTGATTCTTGTGAGCTCGGGGAGCCGGGGCAATAAGCTGCTGTTCAGGTACCCTTTCCAGAGGAGCCAGGAGCATTCGGCGTCCCAGAAGAGTAAGTGGGCGCCGGGCGCCGCCTCCCTCGCTGTGAGCGGGGAAGCCGGCTACCATGTTGTGTCCGTACTGGCGGTGCCTTCTCATCACAGAGTGCTGGGGAAGTATAGAAAAGTAAAAAGGAGCAGGAAAAGAATCACTCATAGTTTAAACATGTCAAATCACTGTTGCTAACGTTTCATCGGTTTCTGTAGACTTTTACCTGGGATAAAGCCACAATATGAATGTATTCAGCTAGGATGAAGTTACGAAATGCAGGGACATCGGAGTTTTCTTTGGCTACTTCCCCTCAGTTCTGCTGCTCCTCCCCCGATAACCACTTTGAAAAGCGTTCCTCTTGAACATAGACACCAAATATATATCCACAGAAAAATAGTTTATTACTTTGGGCTTCTTCCCCCTCCCACACATAGGATGTTCTCAGTAGCTGTTTTTTTTCCATTGAACCGTCTGTCTTGAAGCTTTTTTCTGCCTAGCAGACAGATCACCTCCCTCTTGGTGTAGCGCACAGCTGCCTGGTAGGAACATACTCTTTCCCTGCGGATGGACATTTAGGTTACTTGTGGTTTTTCACTATTGTGGATGTTCAATTTATAATTAATTAAAAAAATTATTTTAAAATTTGTAAACATGGAAAAAGTTTTAAAGGCCCAGAGGAGTTTAGATTATGAAAAGGTGGTTCTTTCCTCTCATTGACCCTCAGCCACGCACATCCCTTGTAGGGTCAGATGCTGTTACCATTTTCCTGTGCATCTTTCTAGAATCTTAAGTGTAAATGCAAGCATATACGTACATTATTTTCTAAGCACAAGTGAACACGCTGTTCACACTCTCTGCCCTGTTTTCATTTTCACTTTACATGTTTGATATAGATTTAAAACTATGGTCAGAATCATAGGAAGAACTTACTATGGTTTATTCATCCAGTCCTCTGTTGACGGACATTTGTTTCCAGTCTTTTGCTAGCAGTGTGAATGTCTTTTATGTATGTTTTTTTTGTTCTGCAGAATATATGATCAGTTCCCAGAAATAAAATGTTTGGATCCTCGGGTTAATAGTGAGTCATGTGTTAAAATTTATTTATTTGGAGGAAGATTGCTTTACATAGTTGTGTTGAGCCATGTATTTTTAATAGATCAGATTTTTCTGTTTGTTCATGAGATAGGTGAAAACTTTTATCCGATAGTAGTTTTAATGGGCTTTTGCCTTCTGACTGAGAGTGAGCATGTTTTCCTGTTTTTATAGTCATTTGGATTTCCTTTTGAGTTAAGAACCTACTCATAACCTTTGCTTAATTTCCTCTTGGATTGCTTGATTTTTTTGTTGTTGGTTTGAAGAAGCTTTTAATAGATTTAGGAAAAAATAGGCCTTTGTGACAAAGCTGTACGTTCTTAGCCAGTTTGCCTTTTGAGTTTTGATTTTTATGGAGTCAAGTTTTCAGTCTTTTTGTGGTTTCTGAGTTTTGTTCTGCATAGAAAGGCCTTCTGCTGTCCAAGATTATTAACAAAAGGAGTATCTTGTTTTCCTGTGGAACATTTATTGTCTTTTCAAAAGATGTTCTGTATAATTGCTTTATAATGTTAGTTTCTTCAGTAAAACAAAGTGGATCAGCTTTATGTGTACATACAGAGCACTGAGCTGAGCTCCTTGTGCTGTATAGCAGCTTCCCACTAGCTAGCTATCAGTATATATTTGTCAATCCTACTCTCCCAATTTGAGAAAAGGTAGAGGAACCAGAGTTCAAATTGCCAACATCCACTGGATCATCGAAAAAGCAAGAGTTCCAGAAAAACATCTATTTCTGCTTTATTGACTATGCCAAAGCCTTTAACTGTGTGGATCATAATAAACTGTGGAAAATTCTGAAAGAGATGGGCATATCAGACCACCTGACCTGCCTCTTGAGAAACCTGTATGCAGGTCAGGAAGCAACAGTTAGAACTGGACATGGAACAACAGACTGGTTCCAAATAGGAAAAGGAGTACGTCAAGGCTGTATATTGTCACCCTGCTTATTTAACTTACATGCAAAGTACATCGTGAGAAACGCTGGGCTGGAGGAAGCACAAGCTGGAATCAAGATTGCTGGGAGAAATATCAATAATCTCAGATATGCAGATGATACCACCCTTATGGCAGAAAGTGAAGAAGAACTAAAGAGCCTCTTGATGAAAGTGAAAGAGGAGAGTGAAAAAGTTGGCTTAAAGTCCAACATTCAGAAAACAAAGATCATGGCATCTGGTCCCATCACTTCATGGCAAATAGATGGGGAAAGAGTAGAAACAGTGGCTGACTTTATTTTTCTGGGCTCCAAAATCACTGCAGATAGTGATTGCAGCCATGAAATTAAAAGACACTTACTCCTTGGAAGGAAAGTTATGACCAACCTAGACAGCATATTCAAAAGCAGAGACATTACTTTGCCAACAAAGGTCTGTCTAATCAAGGCTATGGTTTTTCCAGTGGTCATGTATGGATGTGCGAGTTGGACTATAAAGAAAGCTGAGGGCCGAAGAATTGATGCTTTTGAATTGTGGTATTGAAGAAGACTTGAGAGTGCCTTGGACTGCAGGGAGATCCAACCAGTCCATTCTAAAGGAAATCAGTCCTGGGTGTTCACTGGAAGGACTGATGTTGAAGCTGAAACTCCAATACTTTGGCTACCTGATGCGAAGAGCTGACTCATTTTAAAAGACCCTGATGCTGGGAAAGATTGATGGCAGGAGGAGAAGGGGACGACAGAAGATGAGATGGTTGGATGGCATCACTGACTCAATGGACATGGGTTTGGGTGGACTCTGGGAGTTGGTGATGGACAGAGAGGCCTGGCGGGCTTCGGTTCATGGGGTCACATAGAGTCGGAATGACTGAGCGACTGAACTGAACTCTCCCCATTTGTCTCACCCTCCCCTGTCCCCACTGTGACCACATGTCTATTCTCTACATCTGTGTGTCTATTCCTGCCCTGCAGATAGGTTCATCTGTACCATTTTTCTTGTTTCCACATATGTGTTAATATATATTTGTTTTTGTTTTTTGGGTTTTTCTCTTAATATATTTGTTTTCTGTGTCTGTGAATCTGTTTCTGTTTTGTAAATAAATTTATTTGTATTATTTCTTAGATTCTACATAATCTATATTCTAGATAATCATATAATATTTTTCTCTCTCTGACTTACTTTACTAAGCGTGATAATGTCTAGGTCCATTCATGTTGCTGCAAAATGGCATTCCGTTGTAGGTCTTCTTGGTGGCTCAGTGGTAAAGAATCTTCCTGCCAATGCAGGAGACATGGATTTGATCCCTGGTCCAGGAAGATCCCCTGGAAAAGAAAATGGCAACTCACTCCAGTATTCTTGCCTGGAGAACCCCATGGATCCTGGTATGCTATAGTCCATGGGGTCGCAAAGAGTCAGACTTGACTTGGTGACTGAACAACAACAACAAAATTTCATTGTATATGTGTACCATATCCTCTTTATCCATTCATCGGTTGATGGGCACTTAGGTTGCTTCCATTTCCTGGCTATTGTAAATAATGCTGCTATGAACACTGCAGTGCATTTATCTTTTTGAATTAGAGTTTTTGTCTTTTCTGGGTATATGCCCAGGAGTGGGATTGCTGAATCAAAAACTCTGTTTTTAACTTTTTAAGGAAGCTCCATGCTGTTCTCCATAGTGACTGCACCAGTTTATATTCCTACCAACAATGTAGGAAGATTCTCTTTTCTCTGCACCCTCTCTAACATTTATTCTTTGTAGACTTTTGGATGATGGCCATTCTGACTGGTGTAGTTGTAGTTTTGGTTTGGATTTCTCTAATAATTAGAGAAATGGGCTTCCCTGATGGCTCAGTTGGTAAAGAATCTGCCTGCAGTGTAGGTGACCCAGGTTCGATCCCCGGGTTGGGAAGATCCCCTGGAGAAGGAAATGGCAATCCACTCCACTAATCTTGCCTGGGAAATCCCATGAACAGAGGAGCCTGGCGGGCTAACGTCCATGGGTTTGCAAGAGTCGGACACAACTTAGTGACTGAACCACCAATCTAATAACTAGAGATGTTGAACATCTTTTCATGTGCCTGTTGGTCATCTGCATGTCTGCTTTGGAGAAATGTTTGTTTAGGTCTTCTGCCCATTTTTGATTGTGTTACTGGTTTTTTTGATATTGAGTTATATGAGCTGCTTGTATACTTCGGAAACAAAGCCTTGTTGGTCACATCATTTGTATCACTAAATATTTTCTCCCAGTCTGTAGGTTGTCTTTTCATTTTGTTTGTGGTTTCCTTTGCTATGCAAAAGCTTAAGAGTTTGATTAGGTTCCATTTATTTTTACTTTTATTTCTTTTGGGAGCCTGACCTAAGAAAATATTGCTACAATTTGTGTCAGAAGGCTTTCCCTATCTTCTCTTCTGGGAGTTGTATGGTGTTGTGTCTTATATTTAGTTCCTTCAGCCATTCTGGGTTTACTTTCGTGTGTGGTGTGAGGAAGTGTTCTAATTTCATTCATCTTCGTGCAGCTGTCCCGCTTTCCCAAGGTCACTTGCTGAGGAGCCCGCCTCCACTGAATATTCTTGCCTTCATGGTTGAGCATCGTTGGCCGTAGGTGTGCGGGTTTGTCTCTGGGCGCTCTGTTCTGCTCCAGTGGTCCCTGGGGCTGTTTTTGTGCCAGTGCCACACCGTTCTGATTACTGTAGCTTTGTAGTGCTGCCTGAAGTCTGGGAGGATTATTCTTCCAGCTCTGTTCTTTCTCCTCAGGATTGGTTGGCAACTCTGAGTCTCTTGTGATTCCATATAAATTTTAGGATTGTTTGTTCTAGTTCTGTGAAAAATGTCATGGGTAATTTGATAGAGACTGCATTAATCTGTGTAGATTGCTTTGGGTAGTATGGCCATTGAAACAGTATTAATTCTAATCCTAGAGCAGAAACCATCACTTTTAATGGTTCCACAACCTTCCCATATGTGGATGGGTCCTGTTTTCTTAGCTTTTCTCTCCTTTTGCCTTCACTCAGGTAAGCCTCGTAGCAGATACGCTGTCAACAGTGCCGGAGAGCATGCTGAAGACCAGGATGGGGACCCCAGGTACGGGCTCTGCAGCCGCTCCGTGGGCGCCGGCCCCCTGTCGACCCAGACATTTCCCCCCTCAGGAGCCCAGTTCCTCTTCTCCACTTGGTGGGTGTTTCAGGCAGACTGACATGGGATTGTGGTGCCCGTCTCCGGCTTTCTTTGTGACTCGGTTCCATGATCCTGCTGTGGGCTGTGTGGTTGGTGGGACAGGCTGGAGACTAGATGGGAGCATGTCCCTACAGGATGTTTGTATCCCATGAGAGGAGCACGGAGGAGGGGACCCTGGTGCTGTCCTTGGACCCTCGTCCTCAAGCTCATGTCCAGAGGTTGAATGTGGGTGCTTGGGTGCAGCACAGCATGTCCGGGTGGTACGGCGGGCTGAGAGCCAGTGCTGCTGTGACCTGGGCTTAGGGCCTAGAGGAAAGCAGCTCCCGTTCCTTCTGGGCATGCTCCCCACTTCTCTCTGGGAAGTGCTCTCAGGGTGGCAACCTTGAGAAATGGCCACATCTGCCTTCTTACATTCATTTTAAAGCTTAAGAAATAATGGTACAGTCCCAGATGTAGGAGATAAGATCGTGACCTGCGAGTCCTGCGTGAGAGTATATCCATGGGAAGGCATCTGTGGGCCCCAGCCTGCACCCTGGCCGTGTGAGGTGTTAGTGTCGTCTCCCTAGGTTCTCTGACGTGGCGCCTGCCATCGCCTCGTGTGTTTTCTCTTCTCTTCTGTGAGAATGTGGGGGCTTCTGGCATGACCGCCGACTGGCTCTGAAGGGGATGGGTTTTGGAAGCAGCAGGAGGAGGCAGGGATGTGGGGGCTGCTGGGTATCGTGTGGGTCATTCTGCTTGATATCGAGGCCTGTGGATGTCTTGTCCTTTAAAGTGGCGCCTGGAAACAGACTCTTGGCTGTGAGGCGCATAGAAAGGCGTATTGCACTGCACACCTACTGAGTGCGTTTTGGCCCCCTCCTCCTGTGTCACAGGTGGTCCAGAGCAGGGCTGGCCACCTGCCTGCCTTCCTCCAAGCTCTGCGGATGTGAGGCTCAGCCCACTGAAGACTCAGAAAGAGCTCTTGGAACAGTCTGGGAGAAGGGCCGGCAGGACCTGTTTGCTGCAGTGACTTTTCAGAGGCTTACAGTAAAATGACTGGGAGGATGTTTTCTGGGGAATTCATTCTGCATTTAGCGTAATGAAGACAGGAAACCAGGGGACAGGCATAAGACACTGTGGGTCAGTCAGGATGCCAGACAGGCTTGCTCCCTAGGGAGAGCTGGTCTCTGCAGAGGCTCACTGAACGTAAGAATGCCTTTGTTGGTGATTTCGGCACACTGTAGCACCTGCTGACCCCGCTCCGCGCCCCTACACCATCAGAGGTGCAGGTTAATGCCCCGGGGCCCGGCTGTATTTTGTCTTACAGACCTGCCAAGCTCCTGCTCTGCCCCTCGCACCCAGAGGACCCCCACCCAGCTCAGATGTCTCCCCAGAGCAGTGCAGTGATGTGCCTCACACTCACTCCCTGTTTTCCTTGGTTGTCGTTCTCAGAGGGGCTTTTTCTTCTGGAACCAGCAGTGTGTTCCTGCTTGTCTGTTTGCCAGATTGAAGCTGTGTTAACGGGCCTGACGGTCCCCTCTGAGTGTGGTGGTGGCTGGTCTCACAGGAGTGCGGGTGCAGAGCTGTGCTGCCCAGGGTTGTCCTGACTGGCTAGCCGTTTAAGTTGATATGGACTGAAATCAAATAAAAGTAGAAACTGAGTTCCTCAGTTGCACTGGCCACATTTTAGGTTCTCAGTGGCCACCTGTGACGACAAGTAGGGAGTGAAGAAGATGGATATTGTCTGTTTTCTCTTAAGGCCTGAAGGTCAAGTTTAGAAAAGATGCTGTCTTCCTGTTAGGGAGGTCAGCTGTGCAGCGGCCACAGGGTCTCAGGAATTGAGGCTGAGATACTTGGTGGCGTTGTGCGGTTCTCATAAGCCTTTCACCTGTGGGGCCTTGTCTGAGCTCCTTGACGTGTTTGGGCAGAAAGACTGAGCGCCGTGCAGGCATCCAGCGCGTGCGTGCGCTGCGGCACTCTGATCGGGCCCTCGGCCTTGTTCTTGCTTCTGGGAACTGACCCTCCTTGCCCAGCCTGAGTTCTCGTGAGGATTTGAGCGTTCCTGGGAGGACTGGGAGGTAAGTCTTCCATGTCGGGAGAGTGTTTTTCTGTTCTTTCTTGTGTGGCAGGTGGTGTCGTCTTGACCTCAGCGGTTAGTGTAAGTGTGGTACTTCTGCCAGACCTTAGCGCTGTGTTAATTGTGATCTTGTAACTCTTGATGAGTTTCAGAATCAGTGTGGTCTTGATGGCCCTGGTCCCATCGCAGTGAGCGAGTCCTCCAGCCGGCAGGTGACTGGCCACAGGGTGGCCAAGGCTTCTGCACCCACCTCTGTCCCAGTTCCCGCCGCCTTCTCCTTGCTTATTCTGGACTCCTGGTTTCCCTCGGTGCTGGGGGTGGACTGCTGGGTGCAGAGACTCACTGCCTCGCGAGAGCCCAGGCTTCCCGCAGCCCCTACCCTTTCTGCACCTGGACTTGTCTAGTGCTCTGAACCTGAGCGCCCAGACAAGGTTGGCTGGCACCAGGGACCTCTGGGACTGAGTGCTCTCAAATGCCCCCTCCTCCCGGCAGGCGCTGTGCCCTTGGGAGGGTGTTCGACAAGTGGAAGCAGGGTTTCTTGTCTCCCCCACCTGCCCCTCCCAAGAGAGACGCTTGTCATCACCCCTCCATCTCTCAGAGGGGTCTGTGAGGTCTGTCCCAAGGGCTGAGTGTCCCCTGTGGCACTCGGGCTTGGATGCTGCCCTGTGCCCATCACACACTAAAATGTCCCCGTGGGCTTTATATGACACTTCTCTAGGAGGCAGGAGTACAGGGGGACCTGTTGCCCCTGACAGGGCACCCCCGGGGTTGGAGGTGCGCAGCGCACCTGGGTGCCCCGAGAACGAGGGCAGAGTCGCACGCCCTTCCATGCTGTCCCGCTGTCTGTTTTTGGACTGGCCCGAGAACATGCCCTGTTCCAGGTGTCTCAGAGTGGACGGTCTTGGTTTGACTTCCAGCTGCGCTGGTTCATCTTTCTAAATGTGTTTTCTTTTTTAATTTCTTAAGTTATTGCAGAAATGTTAGTTTTTATAACAATTATTTTAGTGTATTAAAATATATCAATATTTACCATGCCTCTCATCATCAAAACAAGGGAAAAGGATTTTTGTAAATTTTGGAAACATCAAACAAATATTGAGAGAATTCCCTGATGGTCTAGTGGTAAGGACTTGGGGCTTTTATCGCCGGGGCCCAGGTTCAATCCTCGGTTGGGGAATTAAGATCCTGCAGGCCGCATGTTGCGGCCTGAAAAAAAACCAAACAAATATTGACACTTTTTGTTTCAATTTGCTATTTATGACTATTATATCGCCTGACCCCACATCTCATGACATAGCTGTCTTTGTGCATGTTACATCAGCAGATGCTGTATAAAGCCTGCTGCTTCTGCTAAGTCGCTTCAGTCCTGTCTGACCCTGTGTGACCTCATAGATGGCAGCCCACCAGGCTCCCCCGTCCCTGGGATTCTCCAGGCAAGAACACTGGAGTGGGTTGCCATTTGCTTCTCCAATGCAGGAAAGTGAAAAGTGAAAGTGAAGTTGCTCAGTTGTGTCCAACTCTTAGGGACCCCATGGACTGCAGCCTACAGGCTCCTCCGCCCATGGGATTTTCCAGGCAAGAGTGGTGGAGTGGGGTGCCATTGCCTTCTCCTGTATAAAGCCACTCAGGTGTTTTTCTCATTATAAACCTGTAGTGTTAAGCTCTGGTGAGTGGATTTCTGTGTGGGCCAGACTTGCCCACACAAGCAGAGCAGTCAGACAGCAGAGGGGTCTCCCTGAGTGTCTGCCGGGGGTTGAGGGGTGGCTTTTACTTGAAGCAGCACCTGACTTTGCGGTTGGTCCCCTCTGCAGACCTTTGCTCTCTGGGCCCAGGTGAGGGGAGTGCTTTTCAGGCGGCCTTGGGATTTGGAGGCTTATAGATGTGCGTGAGACCACTGCTGCTTGCCTCTGAGTCTCAGGGCCTGTCCCACAGCCCGGCAGACTCAGGTTCCTGGACGGGAGGCTGAGGCCAGGGCTCAGGCCTGTCTGTGGCTCTTCATGGCAGAGCAGAGGTTTTGGAGGAGATTTTTGATATCACAGTAAAAAGTGAAGTCTCTGGGCGGTGGGTGGTGTTCTCCTATCTGTCCTGTGGTGTCCTGAGTCACAGGGTGCTGGAGTAGTGGTGGGTTTGCTCAGATAGGGCAGGAGGCACGGGCGCTGGGCCAGATGCTGGGGCAGTCGTGTCAGTGAGGCTCCACCTCCCCACGTCCTCTCCGGTCTCTAGGCCCCTGCATGGCTTCCCGGGCAGAGTGAGCCATCGAGAGGTTTTGAAGAAAGACCTAGAGTCTCCCGTGTCTGGTTGACTCACCAGAAGGCTGTGTTCCTGGGAACGAGGCCCCACAGTGGGGGCTGAGGCCGGGCTGCAGGCTCCGTGTTTCCAAAACATCTCTGACAGTGTCTGTGCGGGAAGGGCCGACTGCAGCCCTGACTGCGAATGGGGCGGCGGCCCGCGCTGACAGACCCTCTGTGTCTGGTTCGTTTGGGGGCCCCAGGTGACCGAGCGTGCCTAGAGGGCCGTGTCAGTCCTGGAGGAAGACTGGACGCCAGTGTGACCCCGCCCAGGGCCTCAGCGGTTTCCGCGGGACTCACTCGGCTGCTGGTCTCATTTATGCTCTTCCCGGTGTTGGGCGCGCACAGGCAGCCGCTACCGCGGGGCCCCTTCCTGGACCCTTGAGTCCGGGTGGTGTCTGGAAGCAGCAGCAGCAGCATGCACAGTGTGCGGCCCTCCTTCCTCTGGGGGCAAGGGTTCTCGGGGCAGGTGCCCCCCCAGAGCGCGGCCCCTGGGAGAGGCCCGGGGTGCTACCACCAGCCCCGCTGCTCGGGAGGCCTGTGTCCTCAGTGGCCCCTGTGGAGCCCTCCCTGCACAGCCTGTCCTCCCACCTGGATGCCAGAGAGGCTTTTCCCCGGCGGGGGGATGAGCACAGGCCTTGCTGCCCTCTGGCTCTACGTTCGACATGGGGCGTCTGTGTCTGCAGAGCGGAGGCCCCGGGCCCGGGCTTGGAGACAAGGCTGCCCTGCACTCTCTCCCCTGTGGTGACGCCCCCACGCCAACGCCCCGGGCAGGAGGGAAGGGGCCATGCTGCCAGCCCGCAGCCAGCTCTCACCAGCCCTTCCTCCTCCGTGGCCTCCGTCTCTGTCTGTCCCTCCATCCTCGCAGTTAGTGGATCTGCGTATTTCGTGTGTCTGAAATGTTTTTTCCCGAATAAAAGCTGGAGGGTGACGTGTTCAGGGTGTGGGAGGTCCAGGAGCTGCACTGGGATGAAAGCGGTTCACAGGCTCCAACGCGTGCATCCCCTTGGGCCTCAGTCAGCACCGAGGGGCCAGCCTCTGGGGGCTTGGTGGGGGGCCCTGCACCCCTGGGCCCGTTAAGGAGCCCCCCCCCACCCCCACCCCTGGCCTCCGAGCCTTAACAAGGTTCCTCAGGGCCTTGCCAGCACCCGCAGCCTTCCTGAGGGCAGACGCCTCTCTCCTCCTGCCTGGGTGGGGGCCAGGGTGGCAGCACATGCCCTGCGGGACCGCTCGCACCTTCGCCTTGTAGCTCTGCCCTGACCCTGGGGGTTGCTTCCGAAGGGCAGCTGTCAGGTGGAAGCTTCCCAGTCCCGGTCGGCAGTGCCGCCCCCACCCAGGGCAGTGGGCCTGCTGCTGTGGCTCTCAGTTAACTCTTTTCACTCCACTGTCTTTTTAAATTTTAAGGTTTTCAGATGTCATTCTGGCAACAATTTTGGCAACCAAGTCTGAAATGTGTGGCCAGAAGTTTGAACTGAAGATCGATAACGTGCGGTTTGTTGGGCACCCGACACTGCTGCAGCACACGCTGGGCCAGGTACGGGCTCCTGGGCAGGCGCGGGCCCCTGGCTCCGTGGGCTTTGGGGCTGTGGAGGGCAGAGCTGTCCGGTGCTTGCCCACCTGCACCTCCTCGTAGGCCCTGAGTCCTTGCCCGGAGCTTTTGCTGTTTGCATCTGGAGTCTCTCTGGACCGCGGCCTTCCTCTTTGTGTATACCATGTCTGTTTCGGGGGGGCAGCCAAGAGAGGGAGGTCAGCAGTGTGTCAGACCCTTGAGCTTTATATAAAGCAGGGCAAGCATTTCTTCTTGCTCATAGGTGAAGTCCTAGCCAATAGTGTTATCAGTTTAGCTCTCACTGTCGTCCTGAGCGTGCTCTGTGTGTTCTCCATGGAGACTGGATGCACTGTTACCCAAGGGGATTTGGCACACCGGAACTGCCAGTCAGTCCTCTGCATGCAGGCAGAAGCGACACCAGTGTCCCTGGGATTCTGAAGGGTTTTGAAGTGACACACACACATGATCCAGAAATCCTGTGAGGGCCTGGGGTATGGTCCTCAGGTGTTCTCATCTGGAGGAGAGCTTCTGAGACAGCAGGAGCTGCCAGGGCAGGGGACACGGTGGGGACATGGCCCCTGGGGCACCAGCCCTGCCCACACTTGCTCCACCTCACTGGTGGCCTGTGGGTGGGGTGGGGGCCTTTGGCAGCCCCTCGCCACCCTGCCTGCAGAACTGGAGGCACAGGGCTGGAGACGGGCCTGATGGGTGGCCCAGGGATCCCTTTGCCCCTGCTGGTGACGCTTGTCAGCAGCTGGTGCTTGGGCCCTGGGCAGGCTGGTGCCCCAGTGGCCCCTGCCGTCTCCTCCGGGCAGCCAGCTCACTCGAGGTGATGGGGCAGTCTTGTCTGTTTGGGTCACAGCACTCTTCTGCTCCTTTCTCCACTGTGACCGTCTGTCCGTGCAGCATGCACTTGCTGTGCAGACTCTGGGTGCCTCTCAGAGGCCTCGGGCTTGGTTCTCCTCTGGTTCCAAGTACTCTGGAGCATTGTCCTGCCTGCGGTGGGATCACTCCAAGTGATTGTCCTGGCAGGTGTTGGCTCTCACTCACAGAACTGTGCCCCTTTCACAGGTCTCCAAAACTGACCCATCCCCGAAGAGGGAGGCTCCCACCATGATTCTTTTCAATGTGGTGTTTGCACTGAGGGTGAGTGTAAATGACTGAAGAGCAGATCAGGGAGGAGGGGGGTTGGGGGAATGGTGGGGGTCACGGGGGAGGGTAGGGGGAGAAGGAGGTGCTGAGGAGGAGGGGTTGGAAGAGGGGCTCAGGGAGGGGTGGAGGGGCAGTGACTCATTTCCGGTGACTGCGTCCTTCACTCAACTCGGCCCACTCTGGGCACAGCACTAGCCCCTTCTGGGTGTTGGAAGAGTCTAGCTTCATCCTTCCCCTCTTTTTAAAGTAAAATGTACGTAAAACATATCATCTTAACCATTTTACAGTGACATTTTGGTGGCATCTGGTAACAGTGTTGTGTAATCATCACTGCCACCCTATTGTCATCGTCCCAAAAGGACATCAGTTATTCCGAATGCTCTCTCCTCCCCCAGCCCTGGAACTACCAATCTGCTTTCTCTTTCTGTGGATTTACCTGTTTTCTGTGCTTCACATGAAAGGGATCCTGCAGTATGTGAGCTTTGATGTCTGACTTCTGTCACTTAATGTAATGGTTTTGAGATTCATCCAGTTTTTCATAATCTTTTTTTTTTTAAATTGAAGTGTGGTTGATATATAATGTTTCAGGTGTACAGCAAAGTGACTGACATATTTATATGTTCTGTTTTAGATTCTTTCCATTAAAGATTATTGTAAGATATGGAATATAGTTCCCTGTGCTGTACAGTAGGTCCTTGAGGGTTTTTTAAATACTCTTTTAATTGAATCATGCATGTTGTAATATGGATCAGTACTTTGTCCCTTTCTATGGCTCAATCATATTCCACTGAAAGGAGATCATACTTTGTTTTATCTACTGGTGAACTTTTGTGTTGTTTCCACCTTTTGGCTGTAAGAAAATGCCGTTAAGGACATTTATGTACAAGTTTTGTGTGAACACATGTTTTCATTTCCCTTGGGCGCATACCTAGAAATGGACTTGCTGGGTCATGTGGTGACTCAGTGTTTAACCTTTTGAGAAGCTGCCAGACTGTCTTCCACAGCAGCTGCACCATTTTACACCCCCACCAGCCATGTAGGAGGGTTCCAATTTCTCTACATTCTCAGCATTTGTTATGTTGGGTTGTTTTATAATTAAGCCTAATTACTTCTTGAGGCAGTTCCTAGCACTGTCTGAAGTTTTGCTTTCACTAGTTAGAGGAAATTTCTTCTTGGTAAAGCTGTCAAAGGGCTTCCCAGGTGGCTTAGTGGTAAAGAACCGCCTGCCAGTGCAAGAGATGCAGGTTCCATCCCTGGTTCAGAAAGATCCCCTAGAGGAGGAAATGGCAACCTACTCTGGCATTCTTGCCAGGAGAATCCTACAGGCAGAGGAGCCTGGTTGAACATGACTGAGCACAGCACAGAGCTCTCAGAATACAAGGGATCTCAGTAAGCATGAGAAGCACTCGTGGGTAAGGGCTGGCTGGTGTTGTGAAGGAACTTTGAAATCTAGGAGACATGTGTTCAGTTAAATATGGCACTCCTCCACCAGCAGATTTCACTGGCGAGTCCAGTCATTCTTCCTGGTCGGCACACGTGAGCTGCAGGTGGCTTTCGTACAGAAGTGTCAGAGAGAATGATTGTATCTTGGTGACAAGGAGTGGGCAGTGTGCCTTGTTCCCTGCGTGGTGGCGGGAGTGATTCCAGCAGGAGAGGACCTGCCACCTCAGCTGCCTTCTGAGTCTCAGAGTGTTTTTCCCACAAGGCTTTTTTGATCTCACTGAAGAGTTCAGAATCAAAATAATGCTGGAGAAAAGGTTTCTTTGTTCTGAAGGGAGCTGTATTCTCAAAACTGCCCCCCTGCTGATCAGTGGAGAGGTGCCAGTTAGACACAGTGGTCCCTGCTGGTGACTGTGGGGCTGGAGGTGCCCAGAGGGGAAGCGTTGCTTTCTGCTTTGTGCACTTGGGTGGCGTGGGCTTGTTCAGTGTCTTTTTATCGTTTATTTCATTATGCACTGCAGACATCCACAGAAAGAACTCAGTGATGAAGACAGACCGAAACCACGACCAGTGCTGTCCACCCGTCAACTCTGATAGCCCCTGAGGGGCGGGGGTGTGAGGAGCCGCTGCGGCCCCACCCTGGATGTTGCAGGCAGGCCCTCATCTCTGGGAGCAGCGGCATGTGATAGCTGAGTGTGTGACTCCCATGGGCGCGGCAGTCAGGGAAAAAGGCAGATTTTAAAGTGTATGGGGATTTTTATAATAAGCAGGCTGGAGATAATCCTGCTGTCCAGTGGCCGGAGAACAGTTAGACAGGGTGGTAGTTTATACACTAGCGTGTTCTGTGGCCACTGCAAGTGAGAATGGGGGTGAGGCCAGACGCTGGAGCGAGCGGGTGGGTCCCTCCCAGGTTAAAGCCACAGGAGACAGGGCAACGTAGGACTTCAGAGCACAGAGGCAGTGATGTGAGCAGTGGGAGAAATTGAACGCAAGGTAAAGAGTGGACGGGTTTTATTTCCTCTTTTCTGTAGTCATATAAAAATGTACACTCTTTTTGCTTTGAAGTTTTCAGCACGCCCTGGGCTCGAGACAGTAGCCTGATGACCCTTGTGCCCCTGTCTCAGGTCCCACGGCTGCTGCCTCTGCCCCTGGCTTCTCTGCCCGACCCCGTTCCCCGGCTGAGGAGGACAGGTCTCAGAGCGCCTGTCTGCTCACCCCTACATACCTCAGGAAGCGTCTCTGAGAGGGGACAGCTGTTGTACACCATACCTGACAGAACTAACTTATGTAGGTAGCAGCTAGTGTCTAGTTCATGGAAACGTGTCCCAGTCGTCACAGCATTTTTTCCTGTTGGCCTGTCTAAACTGGAGTGAAAACCAGAAACCAGCCCACAGAAGCATGGGGGGTTGTGTGCCCAGGCCTCTAACGCTCCCCTCCTCTCCATCTAGAACTCTCTCCTCCTTTATCCCGTGGACGGGTCCATGGTCAGACCTGTCTCTGTGCAGACAATCCCTGTGTCTCCTGCAAACTGTACATCTGCTCTGAGGGCCTGACTGTTTGGTGGGAGTTTCACGGGTGAGACAGTCTCACTGGCGATGCTCTGCACATCATGCTGCTTCACATCATGTCTGCAGGGAGGGCATGTTTCTCAGAGCCCCACTCGGGCTGGCGCCTCCTCAGTGGTCACCTTCTTGGTGTACCCCATGTAGCCTGGGCTCTCCAGGCACCTGGAGCTGGGCCGGGCCTTGCAGCGAGTCGGGGCACCTAGACACACTCGTCCATGTGGGCCTCGCCCAGGAGTGTGAGTGAACAGCCCTGGGCACCCGATTTGTGGCACCGTCTTGCCCCAGCCAGTAGGCGTGTGCTGGGGGGTCAGGGAGTGACCATGTGCCCAGGTCACTCTCCTCCCTCTGCTTTGCTGGGAGGAAGATTTTTACACAGATTTTTCTCAAATCTAAGGCAGAACATTTTGATTTGAGGCACTTGTGTACACACTTAACCCAGACCCTCTATCCCGTGACCTTCTGGGGACCCTTGAGGGGCCCTCCTGGATGTGGGGAGGGCTGTGGTCTGCAGGGGCCCGGCGTGGACCTAGCCCTCAGCCCCTCGCTGTACAGGTGTGCTGCCGGGGGTGAGTTCTGCTTGTGAATGTGGATCTGCTAGGAGCTAGAGTGTCCCCAGCTCCAGGTGATGAAGGTGTTTACTTTGTCTAGGTCAAGGTTTGGCCCAGGAGCCTGGCTGTGGACCTTTGCCGAGGGCCGTGCCTGCAGATAAACAGGAGGGGAGGCCAAGCGGAGGCTCTAATCGGGGCCGCCACTCTCCCCTCCTCCCACCTCTACCCGGGATGACTCAGCCTCCCTGTCGGCTCCTGGGGTGCTGAGTCACGGCAGGTGGTTATCAGCTCTGGGGGCATCTTCACAGACCTCACAGCTGCCTGCCCCACCCTTGGCCTGGGCGGGTGCGCAGGCCTGGCTTGGCTGTGGCCCCCGATAGGTGCCAGGATTAACAGAGGGGTGCAGAGGGATGTGCGGGGGCCTGGTGCCTGCTGACCTGTTAGCCAGCTCTCAGGAAGAGCGCTTCCTCTGAGGACAGAGGTCTTCACTGAGCAGTGGGCCCAACACTTGTGTCTCACGCTGTGTCCCTGTTGTTACTTGTGTGCTTGTGTGACTGAGCTCTCACACAGCCGCTCCCTGGAGACCGTAGACACCCCTGGGCTCTGCTCTCCATAGGCTTACTCTGAGCACTTGACCTGTGGGCTGATGGGTGAGGGAGGGCCCTTGTTCTTCTCAGATGGAAGCCTGTGACCTTGGGTCCCCGCGCACGTGATGGCGGGGTCTGGGCCTTCCGTTGTGTCACTGGGCTGTTCCTGCCAGGCCTGGACTGCATTCCTGAACATCCCCTGCCTCCCTGGATGTGCTGGCCTGGGGCCCTGAGTGTGGGACCCTCTCTCACTTGTTAGAAGCACCTGCGTGCTTGTCCCTCCCCACTGGGGACCCCACAGGGCCATCTGTGCTGCCGTGTGGGCAGCAGCTCCATGCCCACCATGGAACGTGCGCAGACTGGTGTTGCTGGGAGAGGCTCTCAAGGGGACCCAGGACGGGACACCCAGAGAGGGCTCTTCCGCAGTCTGAGCAATGCTGCATGTCCTCCTGGGGTGCCCTGCAGGCCCACGCGGACCCGTCGGTGATCAGCTGTCTGCACACCCTCTCCCGCCGGATCGCCACCGTGCTGCAGCACGAGGAGCGCCGCTGCCAGTACCTCACGCGGGAGGCCAAGCTGATCCTGGCGCTGCAGGACGAGGTGTCCGCCACGGCTGACGGTGAGCGCGCCGGCGGCTTCTCCAGAATACGGAGGCTGGTGGGCTCTGTGCTGGACTGAGCATGCCCTGGGCACGCAGCAAGACCCTCAAAGGTCCCAGCAAGACCCAGGCTCCCGAACTGATGCTCCGAGAGTGGCTCCCCAGCCCAAACTGTCCCCCTCCCCCAGACCCCGTATGATGGCTCTTCCCGCAGGTCAGGTACCACCCTGGTCCTGCTGGGCAGTCTCCCTGGGGTGGGGGGCATGCGGAAGGGCAGCGTCAAGCTGGAAGGAGGCCTCTTCTTTGCTTTCAGCAGAATTGAAGGGGAGCCCAATCGAGCTGTCAGCTGGCCAGTTATTAAAGTAGTATCTGCTGATGGACCCGCCTGAGGCCTTGGTGCACTGTCAGCATCTCAGAGCTGAGAGATGCCCCCTCTGTCACAGGCTTTGCCTCTGTCTTCTCAGGTCAGCACCTCCATAGCAGAAGAGAAAACCAGGACTATACTTGCCAGTGAACTTGGGCTAATTTTAGCTATAAGCAAAAGTACATGAGAATGTGCCACTTGGAAAAATTTGTTTTTGATGTTTGACAGTTGTCAAAATGTGTAATACATTTATTTTCCCCAGTTATGTATTATTAATAATAACAATCCAGAAGTTTTATCTTTTAAAAACATTCTTAAGAGTTTGTGACTTTTTCACCGGGATTTTTAAAAGTTCAATGTAAGTACATCTATTTTTTGTTAGATGTTACGTGAGGCCTGTACTTGCAGAGTCAGGTGGGGCCAGCGGTCGGGAAATCCAGAAGATGGTGGTGCGGACCACTGGGCAACGTCCTGATGTTTGGTGTACAGTCACTTAAAGTCCTTCTTAGCCTAAACTTGCCATCTGGCCTGTGTGAGCTCTGTGCTGTGCAGGCTCTGAGTCCCCTGTGTTACAACTCTTGCAGCAAATGACGGGCCTCAGTCCCCATTCCACCACATCCTGCCCAAGTGCAAGCTGGCCAGGGACCTCAAGGACGCTTATGACAGGTAAGACGAGTGGCCTCCTGCCCAGGGCCTCCGCAAGGCGGGTGCCACTTCCCCGCTCTGCCTGAGATGGAGGGAGGGCAGAAAGGTGCCTGGCTGGGACGGCACCCCCAGACTTTGCTCTGACTAGAAAATGGACCTGAAGAAAGCTGTGTGGGGGCCTAGAACGCAAGGTGACGCTGACTGAGCACAGCACCTACCGTGTTCCAGGCCTGCCTTCTTCAGGTGAGGTCACTGTGGCTGCCGCACCCAAGAGGAGACTGAGGCTCAGGGTCTAGACTGGCCCTGCTCCCCTGACTAGCTCTAGTCTTGGGGGTTTGGGACACTCAGTGTATGGGCAGCAGGCAGTGGAGACATGGCGGGAAGCCCAGCTCAGCACCACCTCTTAGTGTGGACAAGCAAGGCAGGCACTCTTCTTTCTAAAGCGTGTCCACGGGGCTTTGACCACTGCTCCCTGGCCCTGGGTCTGTGGGACCCCAGTCCTGGGTGAGTGCCGCTGGCTGGCAGCTTCTCCTGTTCTGCACCTGGCAAGCGGGCTCACCAGAGGCCTCTCGGGGCTGAGGGGACCGGCATGTTGCTGGACGGGGGGCGCAAGGGGCACTGCCCCCTCACCTCCCCTCGCCGCCAGCTTCCCTGCCCTGGCCTCCTCCATCCAGGAGACCGTGTTCCCCGCTGGAGATGGGCTTGACCTGAGAGCTGTGGCCAGAGCCCCTCTGGAGATGGTGGTTTGTCCACATCCTTTCCTTTTTCCATGTAAGGTTTCTTTTTCCCCGTGAATTCTCTCTTTTTTTTTGGCTGAACTGTGGGACTTGTGATAGCTTAATTCCCAACCAGGGATTGAATCCTGGCCTCCTGCAGTGGAAGCGTGGAGTCCTAACCACTGGGCTGCCAGAGAATTCCCCCCTCCTTTTTTTTTAATGTTAATTTTTTTTCTGATTTCACCAGTATTATGTATTTATTATAGACATAGGGAAGTATAAAGAAAATAAAACGGTCTGTAATCCCATGCCCAGTGTTAACCACTGTGATGTTTTGGTAATTCTCCTTTTGTTATTTAGCTTAAGCCTTTGAAGAGGTCCCCTGTCGGTCAGGTCTGAAAGGGCGCTGGGCTGCTTTCTCCTTAGACCCTCACCGGTCCCGTCCCGGAGGCAGGATGTGTCAGGTGGCTGCGTGCTGTGTGCCCCTCCGAGGGCGCGGCGCACAGGAGGGTGAGCCCGGAGCATACTGCGTGTGCGGTTGCCCTGTACCTTCTCACCTCCACGTGCAACTTAGACATCTGTCTGTTGGTAAATAAGGACTGACTTCTCTGCTGCCCAGCTGCCTGCCGCCTCCCTGGGGCTTCATGGGCTCCAGCTTTTGCTGCTGAAGGACATGCGGCTTAGCCGTGTGTGTTTTTTTGTGGGTGCCCGTGCATCCCTGAGAGAAATTCCTAAGTGGAACTGCCGGCTAAGTAGTCAGGTGTGTGTGTCACGGAGGTACTGCCCTCTGTGGCTGCGTCTGCCCACCTGTCAGCAGCACCTGACTTTGCCACACAGAGTCTTCTGAGCTTTCCGGTTCTGCCGACCACGGTGGGTGGTGGATGGTGTCTCAGGTCAGCCGATATGAACGCAGGTGTGCACGTCTTCACCTGGGCCCACCCCTGTACCCTTCTCTGTGAACGCTCTGCTTTGGCCCTGTTTCCTCCTGGGGGCGCAGGTGCCTTTAGGTGGGAGGGAGAGCTGTCTTCAGGGATGCACAGAGTGGCTGCTGTTTCCATGTTTTTATTTCGATGACTTCAGGGTGTCAGAGGACATAAGAGCAGCGTCCCTTGAAACTGCACGCTAGATCCAGGCCAGCGTGGGCTTACAGTAAAAAGCAATCCAGAGCCAGACAGTATGTTTCTGAGCAAACAATGAGCTGTGAATTCTTAGGCTCGAACTGTGTTGGGATGCTGACCCTCGAGAGTTGACAGCTGCTTTCGTGGCGTGCTGGACCAGCCGAGCCCGGAGCTGAGGCAGCCCAGTGCTGAGGCAGCCCAGCGCCCTCTAGTGGCAGCAGTCCCAAGGACAGGAGTCAGCACTCAGCAAGAGCAGCTCCCGGGCCCCCATTCAGCCCTTTGCCTCCTTCCTGAACCCAGATGACCCCCTCCCTGTTTCCAGGCCCGAGTCTTGTGATCTGGGTCCCGCCCAGTGCTTCTCCCATAGGAATCCCAGACCATCCGTGTCCTCCCCTGTCCCCGCCTGCTGACGGCATCGGCTCTGACCCAGTGGGAAGGCTGTGAGGGTCTAGCCTGACCCACCCTGCTCCTGCAGGGCGGGCTGCACCGAGGGGCAAGAAGGCAGGTGGTAGGGAGCACGCAGCCCTTTCTCTGTGGAGGCTCGCCAGCAGGCCCCGGGACGGGCTTTCTCAGAGCAGAAGCAAGAGGCCTGAAGCTGAGGTCTGGTTGAGGTTCGAGGCTGGGCTGGGACTTTGCACAGGGGCGTTCTGGACTGAGCGCTTTGACTGCAGTCCTGTGTGTGGTGTGGCCTGGGGGCCCTGTGCCCCAGGACCTCTGCGTCTGTGAGCCGCTGCTGCCGCGTGACCCCGCGGAGCCCACCGCTGCTTGCCCAGCACCTGTGTGTCCCCTTGTAGCTTGGTGACTTCAGTGACAGCATCCCCCGAGGTTGGGGATGTCCGCTAGCCGTCTGTGCTCAGCATGTGGATCCCATGGTGGGGCTTGAAGAAGTGTCTGCCAAGCAGTTCCTGACCTGCGGCAGTGCTGGGGGTGCTGGGGACTCTGCCCTGCTCTTCGCTGCCTGTCCAGAGCAGGGCTGGGCCCACAGACTTGCCCACGAGTATCCTGGGAATTTCAGTCCTTTCCAGAAAGTGCACCTGTGTTGGAAATTGCAGTGTGGGCTTCCAGGAGCCCACGTAGCCCTCTTGGGTCACGCGCAGTGTTGGCCCTGTGTGCGGGAACAGAGGGTGCAGGGCTGGCTTCGGAGGTCTCTGGCCTGGGGCAGGGAGAAGGGGGACTGGTGCGAGCCCACAGCAGGACGCTAGGATAGGGACTGAAATTTGGATGCTGAGATGTGAGGTGGGGGGTGAGCTTGCATCCTGTGCTGTCTGGGATGTGAAAGATAAGCGCTTGTTGAAAGGCCCGTGTGATTGCCTTGGGCCTTGGGCTCTGGGGGCGCATCTATCTCGTGTCGCAGGCGGGGTGGGGTCTCAGAGTTGCAGTCCAGTGTGTGGTGTGGCCTTATCCGTGTGAGGGGCCGGATAAGCCTCACACAGGCACAGTGTTTTCCTCAGTGTCCCCACCAAACCGTTAGCTGCCCTGAGGATACAAGTACGAGCTGCTTGGGACCCTTTTCGGGCCCAGCTTCTACTCTGCTAGTGCTCAGTCGCTCAGTCCTGTCCAACTCCTTGTGACCCCATCGCCTGGGACCCCATGCTGCTGCACAGGCCTTGATGGCTTGTCTGCCTGCTACCAGATCCCCATGAGGCCCCAGGCTACACCTACCCTTGCCCCCTCCTCCACATCCCTTTTCTTACCACTCTGTCCGGCTTCTTGTGTTCACATAGTTTGCTTACAATTCCCTGTGTCTTTCTTGGCACGACTGAGTGGGAGCCCCCAAATGCAGGCTGTAGATTGTGCACCAAGAGCCTGAACCAGTGCCTGGGGCCTCCTCCTGTGCCCAGTGGCTCAGCAGCCTGCACATGGCATCGCTGGGCTCCTGGAGGAGCCCACATGGCTACATTTGAAAAGAGGAATCTTGAAAAAAAAAAAGAAAAGAGGAATCTCGGTGTTCACTATGACTCTGCGTTCCAGCAGCTACCTCGTGCCATGTCCTACAGGAGAGCTCAGAGATAGGAAGACCTTGGTTCTGAGTCCACTGCCTTTCTGAGCAGATGTGAAGAGAACTACACACAAGCCACAGCTTGTGGCCCCCCTGCAGCTGGGGGCCTGAGACCCTCTCTCATCCTTCAAGGGGTCCGCTAGGGACAGGGAAGCCCTGGGAGAGGGCCCGGCCCTCCAGGTGCCCCGGTGGCAGCACAGGAGAGGGAACGAGGCCGGGGCCAGCAGGAGTCCTGGGGGCAGCTGAGGTCGCAGGCGTGCTCCGTGTGCTTCCCGTGGTTCCTCTCCTTGGTGCCCATTCCCTGCTGGAGACAATAAGGACTGATTTTTACATTTGAAACTGCTGCCTGTGGATTCCACATAGCTCTTTGGACAGGGCTGTGGGGAGGGACTGTAAGAACAGCCTGTGGATGCGGGGCGGGGGCCACAGGCCGCCTCTAGCACCCAGATCCCTGAGTCTGTTTCCGAGAGCCCCGAGGCCCGAGTGCCAGCAGCGTGGGCTGGAGTGTGGCAAGAAGGGGCCAGGCAGGGGGCACAGGCCCCATACTCTGCTCTGCGCTAGCAGTCACTCCTTCTGTGCTCAGCACCCGGGCCAGGTCAGGGCCTCAGCTTCGTTCCTGAGAGACAGCGGCCCAGAGGGTCTTGTCCTCAGGCCTCCTCCCGCCTCCAGGCTGGAAGTGCTCTCAGTGTCCCTGCCCGTTGCTGGCCGTGCGGTGAGCACCGCACCTTGTGGATTCTGGTCGGGAAACAGCACTGACCGCGGACAGGAGGGCCTGTTGCTGCCCACGCACAGGACAGATGGCAGCTTGGAGCCGCCTGGGGGGCCAGGGCCAGGCTTGGGGCTCACCCCACTGAGAAGGTGGGCCTAGAGTTGAGATCTGTAGGCAGGAAGGAGCCCTGGCGCCCCTGAGGGAGAGCGTGTGGCTAGGGCAAGTCCATGAGCTTGGAGAGCAGCAGGGCAGCCTGTCCTGCTGGACTCTCCGGCGGGAGGATACAGGGTTGGCAAGAGTGGGCACGTCCCACAGGGCTCTGGCACTTTGAGGTCTTGGCTAGGACTGCTGAGGTGGGACCCCTGGGGGTCTGCGTAGGGAGGGCAGACCGGGGAGGCCAGAGTGGAGCAGGTGTGCAGTTTGTCCCTGCGTGGAGCAGGCAGGATTCACAGGCAGTCTGAGGTGGGTTGTGAGACATGAGAGTCAGACACAGAGTCTCTGTGTTTGGCCTGAGCGAGGCTGGGGAGACGAGGGGTGCCAAAAGCCTGAGCGGGGGCTGGTGTGGCTGCTGGCTGTGGAGCGCCTGCAGGGCTGCACCGTCGGCAGGGGCGGGCTCCTCCCTCGGGATATCTGGGGGCCCGGCACCGCCACCCTTCCCTCCCGCTCCCCCTTCCTCTCCTGCTCATCTCTCCCTTTTGGTGATGGGCCCTGCCCTGCCCGGCCGCCCATCGTGTAGAGGAAGCCCTGGGACGCCCGGGTGCATTGAGCCTCCAGGGCAGAGATTGGAGAGGCTTCCCTGATCCCTTGCCTCTGGTTGGACTGCAGATTCCGAGGCTGGCCAGAAAGGCAACTTTTGTGTGTGTTCCTAATACATCATTTTCTTCTCTTAACCCTACTGAGATGCGGGATAGGATGCTTTCTTAACCCTACTGAGATGTGGGGTAGGATGCGGGGTAGGAGTCTGGGAAGCCTCCCTGCAGTGTACTTGTGGGCTGAGCGGAGGCGCCCTCAGGCAGGTGTGCAAGATGTGGTTGCGTGTGCAAGGCTGAGGGCCCTCTCTCTGCAGCTTGTGCACATCTGGGGTGGTGCGGCTCCACGTCAACAGCTGGCTGGAGGTGAGCTTCTGCCTGCCCCACAAGATCCACTACGCGGCCAGCAGCCTCATCCCGCCAGAGGCCATCGAGCGCAGCCTGAAGGCCATCCGGTGAGTGCCAGCCCCACGCCTGCCGGCCCTTCTCTCCTTTGTCTGCCTGAGGTGTACCAAGCACTTGGGTCCTCTTCCTGCCACAGAAACTGGCAGGTAGGGCTCTGCTGTTTGTAAACACATGTTTTTGTGTCCAGTTTTGTCCAGGAGTGACCATCACCCCCAGCTCACCCCCAGAGCCTCTGGGCACTGCCTGGCCGAGCAGGGCTTTGCGCTGCAGCCCCAGCCTGGGGCCTCGTTAGGGCTGTGGACCGCGCCTCATGGCCAGCAGCGGGCCTGACCCTCAGAGGGCTGTGTCATCATGGTGTTACTCCTGGGGTCTCTGCTTGAACCAGAACTTGTGGGCTCTGTTTGTCCATTTCAGGCTTCCTCCTGCAAGGACAGCACAGAGCCCAGTCTCCTGCCTTTGCCTTCCCCACCAAGTGCTCTGTCTCCTCAAATGTCTTAACCAGAAAAAGAGATCTGGGCACGGGACAGCAGATGTTTTGATGACAGAAAGCAGAGCACTGGCTTCATCCCTCACCCAGGCCCCCGCACTGTCCGGGCTTTTCCTCCTGGGCTTCCTTCCCAGCGTGTGTCTCGGTAGTTCTGTTCACAGTCTGAGGTGGGGATTTTGCTTTTCCCATGTGTTATATGCTGTGCTTAGTCGCTCAGTCGTGTCCAACTCTTTGCAACCCCACGGACTGTTGCCCTCCAGGCTCCCCTGGCCATGGGATTCTCCAGGCAAGAATACTGGAGTGGGTTGCCATGCCCTCCTCCAGGGGATCTTCCCAGCCCAGGGATTGAACCCAGGTCTCCCGCGTTGCAGATGGATTCTTTACCATCTGAGCCACCAGGGAAGCCCTCTTTGGGGCTGTTTCCTTGGGAAGGGTTGACTCATTTTTAAGTCAACCAGTGTTTGCGGGCAGTCCCAGAGGTGGGATGGAGCGGGTCATCAGGGCTCCTGCAGTTCTTTCTGTTGCAGCAGTGATCCTCGCAGGTTTTTAAAGGCCTCAGGGCACAACCCTGTCTTCCAGTTCCTCCCGTGGCCTCTTTTCTCCAGGTGCCCACCCCGAGAGCCCGAAGCTGCTTGTACCACTGACCATGTCTCTGCCCTGCAGCCCGTACCATGCCCTCCTGCTGCTCAGCGATGAGAAGTCCCTGCTGGGTGAGCTCCCGCTTGACTGCTCCCCGGCCCTGGTGCGCGTGATCAAGACCACGTCTGCTGTGAAGAACCTGCAGCAGCTGGCCCAGGACGCAGACCTGGCTTTGCTGCAGGTACCTCTGGGGGCCTGGGGAGATGCCCTCAGTGGGCAGGATGGGCAGTGTGGGGGGAGGCTGGATGTGTCATAGGAGGCACCTCAAGCTGCCTCCCTAGGGCCGTAGTCCAGCCGAGGGCCGCGTACGGCCTGCCACAGTGATGGATCTGGAGGCAGACCGGCGTCTGGGCCGGGGGCCTGAGTTCCTCCCGAGTGTCTGTATCGTGGCGGGGCCGCTGGGCTGTGGCAGAGAGGAGCGAGGCCTTCATGGTGCTGGGTGAGCGGACTTCGCCCTTGTGGGAGCCGTGTAGAGCAGGACCATACCCCATGGCACGCGGGCCTGTGTTCTGTACGAGGTGCCATCTCCCTGCCGAGTCACAAGCTTGGGGGCTGCCCTTTCTGATCAGATGGTGGCCCCTCCTCTTTGGCCGAAGATCTGGTGGAATAGTAGGCAGGGCTGAGGGTGAGGAAAAGCACAGGAAGAAGGTGGAGGCTGGGTCAGGGGGGCCTCAAGCGACGGCCTGAGGGGGACCCCGGGTCTGGAGTGGGGCAGCACCTGGCCACCAGGGGGCAGCGGAGCCCTGGGCCAGGGGCCACAGCTGCGGAGGCCGGGACAGCTTTCTCAGGCCCTGTGAGGCACCTCCAGGGGGCCTGCGGTCTTTGCTCCTCAGCATATTCGCCGTTGTTGTTGTTCAGTCACTAAGTTCATGACCAACTCTTTGCGCCCCCCGGGACGGCAACACGCCTCTGCCCTCCACTCTCTCCCGGAGTTTGCTCAAATTCGTGGCCATCAAGTCAATGATGCCATCCAACCATCTCATCCTCTGTCATCCCTTTCTCCTTTTGCCTTCAATTTTTCCCAGCATCAGTGTCTTTTCCAACGAGTTGGCTCTTCGCATTAGGTGGCCAAAGTATTGGAGCTTCAACATCAGTCCTTCCAATGAACATTCAGGGTTGATTTCCTTTAGGATTGACTGGTTTGATCTCCTTGCAGTCCAAGGGACTCTCAGGAGTCTTCTCCAGCACCACAGTTCGAAAGCATCAGTTCTTTGGTGCTCAGCCTTTATGGCCCAGTTCTCACATCTGCATATGACTACTGGAAAAACCGTAACTTTGACTATATGGACCTTTGTTGGCAAAGTGATGCTTTTTAATACGCTGTCTAGGTTTGTCATAGTTTTCCTTTCAAGGAGCAAACGTCTTTTAATTTATGGCTGCAGTCATCATCCAGAGTGATTTTCTAGCTTGGGAAAATAAAATCTGTACTTTCCCCACATTTTCCCCATCTGTTTGCTATGACATGATAGGACTGGATGCCATGATCTTAGTTTTTTTAATATTGAGTTTTAAGCCAGCTTTTTCCATTTTCCTCTTTGACCCTCATCAAGAGGCTCTTTATTTCCTCTTGGCTTTCTGCCATTAGGGTGGTATTATCTGCATATCTCAGGTTATTGATTTTTCTCCCATAATCTTGATTCCAACTTGTCCTTCATCTAGCCTGGCATTTCGCATGATGTACTCTAGACATAAATAAATAAGCAGGGTGACAATATACAGCCTTGACCTACTCCTTTCCCAATTTTGAACCAGTCCCTTGTTCCATGTCTGACTCTTAACTGTTGCTTCTTGACCTACATACAGGTTTCTCAGGAGACAGATAAGGTGGTCTGGTATTCCCACATCTTTCAGAATTTCCCATGGAGACGGGCACGTTAGCACAGTAGGGGAGCTTGTTCACCAGGCCCGACTCTCAGGCCATTTTCCCCCAAAGCAGCCCTTTGGGATTCTGTTGTCTAGAATCCTCCCCCCATCTTTACCCCATGACCCTTGTCCACCCCACGTGCGAGTGTTTATTGACCTGTGCCTGGCGTCTCACGTGGGGTCCTGGACTGCCTTGCTAGCACCCACGAGACACAGACCGCACAGGCGCTGGCTGAGGTGTGTGCACCACTGCGCGGCGTCCTGACCGGTGCTGCTGAGGCCAGGGGCCCGTGCGTGTGCGGCTCTGAGGGGCCCTCTCTGCCCCCGCGGCTGCCCGACAGGGGCCTGTGTGGACACGCCCCACCCCGGCCGCAGTTGCCCTGCACAGAGCTCTGATGATGTCGCCTCTGTTTCTCCCTGGCCGTGGCCTTGCCATGGGGCCCCTCGCTGCCCCTTGCCGTCTGCTTCCTCGCCCCTCTACACTGAACCTGGTGTGGATCGGGGTTTGCTGCTGGTGTGGTCATGCAGGGCCTGGCCCCACGGGTGGACTGTGCCGGCCGCTGGCACTGCTGCTTCCTTCAGCAGGTGGCCCAGCAGAGGCCCCGTGGGGGAGGCTGGCGAGCCCAGCCGGAGCCCCTGCACGGATATCAGGGAATGTCGGTCTCAGGTGTGAATGTCATCAGGTGATTTGAAGGTTTTTGTCTAATGAAACTAATATATTCTTTCTTATAAAAGTTCAAATATCACACAAATTATAGACAGAGTAAGTGCCCACAATCCCATATCGCAGCAGTAACCACAGTAGATTTCTCCAACTCTTTTATATAAACGTTAATATATAATCTTTGAATAACAAAATTAGGATTATACTTACGTTACTTGTAATGAATGAACAGTGCCCTCGTAGACCTCCGCGTCCTAATGTGAGTGGGACCTTCCTTATGTGGGACTTTGCAGATGGAATTAACACTCTTGATATGAGGCGATAATCCTGGATGATCTGGGTGGGCCCTTGTGAGAGGGAGGCCGGTGGAGAGGCTTTGACTACAGAAGAGGAGGCGGGAGGTGACCTGCAGAAGAGGTGACTGTGGAGGCCAAGGTGGGAGGCGTGGTCTCACCTCACGCCAGGAACAGCAGCTTGTATCTTGGAGGCAAAGATCAGTGTCCCTGCCAACAGCCCAGTGCTCCCAATTTCAGACTTCTAGCCTGGAGCAGGCGCTCTGGCTGCAGGGAGAGGGGATGTGGACCCGCTGGGTGAGGTTGGTGGCAGAGACGGAGGGAAGTGAGCCTGTTTCCTTTAGAGCCATTGTCACTGGGACTTGGGGTGAGAGAGAGGGTCAGCAGTGGGACTGAAACGTCCTTTGTGTTTGAGCTGGGGCCACTGGAGGCCCTGTTTGCTGAGACGAGGTGGGGGTGTTTTGGTGCTGTGCCTGCAGGCACTTGGCTTTGGTGGTCGGGGTGAGCACTGCCCAGTGCCGTGGTCTCACCCTGGCCCTCCCTCCCGGCGCTGTGGTCTGTCTGTGGGCCATCCTGATGTCTTGAGAGCCCAGGGCAGCAAGACAGAGGGAGGTTCTCCAGGGACGAGTGAGGGGTGGGGGTGGGTGCAGCAACCCCTCATCCACTGTCCTGGTGCTCGGTGCTGGTGGGCTAGGGGCTGGCCTCTGCCAGGATGAGCAGCCAAGACCCTTGCGCAGCTGAGTCGACCTCGTCCTGGTTGCCCAGGCGTCCGTGCCGGGGCCAGCCGGGACAGCTGAGGACCAGTGGCAGAAGGCTCAGCCTCCCAGCAGTCCCCTGCCCCCTGCCTGCAGGTTTTCCAGCTTGCGGCCCACCTGGTGTACTGGGGCAAGGCCATCATCATCTACCCGCTGTGTGAAAACAACGTCTACATGCTGTCTCCCAACGCCAGCGTGTGTCTGTGAGTCCCTCTGGCTGACAGGGCCCCAGGTGGTGCTCCCAGCTCAGCCAGGCCCGTGTCCCAGTTCTGGCCTGGTCCCGCCCCTCCAGCGCCACCCAGGCCTGTGCTGCTCTGCACTTGCAGCCTCTGGGAAAGGTCTGCGCCTGCCCACACCTGCTGGCCAGTGGGCCCTGCGCAGGGTGCCTGCTGGGAGGTCAGGAGCCTTGGTCCTGACGCAGAGGCTCACAGGGGCTGCCGCGTGGGGAAGGCATCTGGGCTCTGTCCTCACTGCACCCTCCCGGACCCTCACCACACTGCATCCCCTCCTGCCCAGCGCGGGCTCGAGGCAAGGACACAGATGCCTGACTGAGGGGAGACCTCTCGAGCTCAGGGATCCTCACCCCCATCCCCAGGTATTCCCCGCTCGCCGAGCAGTTCTCACGCCAGTTTCCATCTCACGACCTGCCATCTGTCCTTGCCAAGTTCTCCTTGCCTGTCTCCTTGTCAGAATTCAGGAACCCCCTGGCCCCCCCTGTTCAGGAGGTGAGTCTTGGGAGTTGGGGGAGCCCAGGGACCAGCCACCTGGCTTCAGTCCCCAATTGATCCCAGGCCTGCAGTGTTGCTGGGCCCAAAGCCTGGGTTGGGGGCAGTGCTTGCTGTGTAGGTGATACCTGCCCTGCCAGAGGCTGGCTGCCTGCCGACACCTGGGCAGTGCCAGTCCCTCCACACACGGAGCCCTGTCTGCCCGTGGCAGGCAGTTCTCAGGGTTAGGGCGGAGCTAAGAGGTCAACTGGCAGGAGATTGTGACCACTCCTGGGACAAGAGAGCCACCCGCTGCCCCTTCTGGACCTGGGGGTCCTAGAATCGGGAACACAGAGGGTTTTGTTTTACTGAGCCTGGGCCCTGCCCCGACTCCCTCTCCTGCCTGCCAGGGTCCCGGTGGCCACGGGGTCTGTGGGTATAAGTCTGAGCTCACAGACACCCAGAATTTTCACATTTGGGGCCTGCATAGGACAGGCCTGGGTCTGGGTCAGAGTCAGGGTGGCGAGGGGCTGGCAGGAGTGTGGGCGTGGCGTGGTGGCCACCAGGGAGGGGCGAGGCACGGGGAACGAGCTGGCGAGTTGTGTGTTTACAGAAGGACTGATTGACCTGGGTCCCAGAGCCAGGCCTTGCCCCTCCCCCACCCCAGCCTGAGCCCTGGGCCCCGGGGGGAGATGGGCTGGTGTTCTCAAGGCTTGTCTTCAAAGTGAAGTGTTTGCTCTAACAAGTGCTGGGGCTGGTAGGCAAAGCCAGTCCTTAAAAGCAGCCCTTTCCTCCTCAAGTTGTGAACGCAGAGGAGGGACCGTGTCAGTCACCATCTGGTCCTCCCAGGGGTGGGGTGTGGTCTGCTCCAACCCCAAGCTGGAGGTTGGTCTCTTGGTTCCTTCACTTAGACGCCGAGCGTGACTGTCGTAAATGCCGTTGTCCGTGGCACCTTTGGTTTCCTGGAACAGTGCCAGGTTGTGCCAGCCGAACAGAAGACACACTGTGTGTGCCCTCCCCCTCCCCAGTGCAGACTTCCCAGTGGTCTGGACGGCCGGTGGCTCTTCTTGGCCTGAGGGGAGCTGGTTCTGATTCTGCTGGGTCCTGGGTGAAGCCGCCTGCCTCCCTAACTCCTATTTCAGGCCCCGAATGTGTGCAGGTGCTGACGAGGTCTCCTGAAGTATTTTACAGTCCTCTTCCATTTTCCTTACTGTGACTGGGTCATACATGCTCACGGTACACGCGTGTGTCCATGCCTGTCCGCCCTCCCAGCAGGGAACCCCAGTGACAGGAAGGTGGCATGTGGGTCTGGGGACGTGGATGCCCCCACACAGGGGTCGACCCAGGGGGGAGGACTTTCTGCTCTTAGGGTGCTGGCCACGGGTGGGGTCCCCACAGAGCCCACGGGCCGGGAGAGGCGGCACAGCAGGGCCGCCACGTCACAGGTCCTGTCAGCTCTGGGCAGAAAGGCGTGTGGGCAGCTGGGCACGTGGCGGAGTGAGGGCCGCTGTGGCCCCGCCGGGTGTCCCCTCTGACCTCCGGTGCCCCTGCCTGCAGACGCAGCTCATCCAGATGGTGGTGTGGATGCTGCAGCGCCGGCTCCTGGTGCAGCTGCACACCTACGTCTGCCTGATGGCCTCGCCCAGCGAGGACGAGCCCCGCGCCCGCGAGGATGACGCGCCCCTCGCCACCAGGGTGGGCGGCCGCAGCCTCAGCACGCCCAATGCCCTCAGCTTTGGCTCCCCAAGTAGGATTTCCTGCCCCCGGGCATCTGTCTGGAGGGGGGTGAGCACCTGGGCACACTTGCAAGAGGCGGGTGGCTGGGAGGTCCGACTTGGGCACCTGTGAGTGACCACAGTACCGTCACAGGGCCACACTCGAACCCCTGCTCACACCGCCCTCTGGGCAGCTGTGTCCTCGCATGGATGTCACTCGCCCCGCTGGGCAGCTCTGCCTGGGGGACGGGAGGTCCTCCCCTGCTTCCCTGAGGACGGGGCTCTGCCTTGCTGAGTTGGAGCAGCCTGGCCCAGGCGCCTCTGTGGAGATGGTGACTGGTCCCTTCTCTGCAGAGCCATTTGGCCACAGTGTCTCCCTAAGGCAGCAGCCCTGAGCCCAGGTCCCTGGCTTGGGGACCCCAGTCTTCCTAGGGCCCCATTAATGCGAGGGACTGGATGACCTTGGGGTTTGGGGCAGCTCCCCGAGGGCGTGGCGGTGAGCTCCCAGGTGGATGTGGGTGACCGCAGGGCTGCCGCTCCCTGACTGCTGCCGGTTCTCAGCCAGCAGCGATGACATGACCCTCACCAGCCCCAGCATGGACAACTCCAGCGCTGAGCTGCTCCCCAGCGGGGACTCGCCGCTGAACAGGAGGATGACGGAGAGCCTGCTGGCCAGCCTGTCCGAGCACGAGCGGGCCGCCATCCTCAGCGTGCCTGCGGCCCAGAACCCGGAGGACCTCCGCATGCTTGCCAGGTGCGGCGGGGCCCCGTGTGGAGAGACGGGCGGCGGACCTCAGCGCAGGCCTCAGGACTGGCGCCTGTGTGTGGAGTGTCTCTTGGACCTCCTTCCAGTGCTGCTCGTCACGTCGTCCTCGAGGGCTGAGCAGGGATCGTCCCAGGACCCTTGGTCTGGGGGCGGGGTGGGGCCTGAGGTCTGCACATCTGGGTGAGAGACTGGTCACCCCCAGCCCAGACCTGGGGGCACTGGGCACATGGTGTTCCGGGAGCATCAGGTTGTCGGGGCCAAGCCTCCAAGCCAGACTCCCCCGAGCTGCAGTGGCATGGAGGGCCGAAGCTACGGCTGCCCGTGCGCCCCCCTCTGCCGAAGGGCTGTGGTGGGAGCGGGTTCCTTGGGCTGTCTGAGCCCCACGCCGTAGCTGTCCTCACGCCCTCCCACCCCCACCCCCGGCAGGCTCCTGCACTACTTCCGCGGCCGCCACCACCTGGAGGAGATCATGTACAATGAGAATACACGGCGCTCCCAGCTGCTGGCGCTCGTGGACAAGTTCCGCAGCGTCCTGGTGGTGACCACCCACGAGGACCCGGTCATCGCCGTCTTCCAGGCCCTGCTCACCTGAGCTGGGTGGGGGCACTGCCTCTCACCCCCTGCTCCCTCCCACTGCGGGGCCTTGCTCTCCTCATCTTCGTCTTCAGGACAGCCTCAGGGGCCCTGGGCTGCGAAGGTGAGGCTCGTGGTAGGGGCGCGACCAGCACGCGGGCCTCTTGAGGGCTGCATGCCTCCCACACGATTCTGCCCGTGTCCCTCGCCGCCCTGTCTGGCCCAGCACTGCCTGCCTGCGGGCACCTCCCCAGCCCCACCTTCCTGTGTTGGCCTCTGGAAGCCGTGGCCAAGCAGTCCTCTCTGTGGGCACCCAAGGCACCAGGACCTGGCTCAGGACATCCTGTGGGGAGTCGTTCTGCTTCCCCTGGGAGTGTGTCTGCCGTGGTGCCCCCCACCCCAGTGTGGCTTCAGGCCTGAGAGAAAGTGGGCACGGTGGCCCTGGGTCACCGGAGCAGAGCTGGCTGCCAGGAGGGCTCTGGACAAGGTGCAAAGGACACTCTTCTAGAAACACAGCCTTTATTTCGTTGGTAAAAAATTAAAAGTCCTTGTGGGAGCACGCCCTGGCTCCAGTCTGTATGTCCTGCTCTGCCGCCCTGTCCACCACGCTGACCCAGGGGCTGCCCCGTATGTAGAAGCGCAGGGGCTTCTGGGCCCACTCGCCAGCCTGGCCTATGCCCACACGGGCTGCCGCCACCACGGCTGGCTCACTGGGCTCAGGGGGGCCCTGCTCCAGCCACACAGACTCATCCCTGGCCAGGTCGCGCTGGTCGAAGCTCCTGTCGATGGCCAGGGCCTGGCACAGCTTGGAGGGGCCGTTGCAGAGCTCACGGTCTTTGAGGGCTCGTCCTGCAGCGCCTTTGCGGAGGGCGTGGCGAAGCTGCCGCATGGCCTCCAGGCCCCCCAGGGGCTCCAGTGCTCGGAGCAGGACACACGCCCCGTCCCCTGTGGGAGATGGAGCTTCCAGGCTGTGGTTCTCCTATCCAAGGCCTGACCAGAGCAGCTGGGGACACCTGTGCTCACTCTCTGCCCAGACTCTCTGCCTGCCACCAGTCCTGCTCACCTGTGCCTCCTACGGGCACCTCTAGCCGTGTGTCTACCAGCTGGGGAGGCATGGAGCTCCCTGGCTTCCTCTGGTTAGTGTGACTGGCGCTAACTGTAAGGTTGGTAGGCAATGGAAGCCCCAGAGACGGCCCCCCATGGGCATATGCCCATGGTAGCCGCCCCCAGTGTACACAGGGTTCAGGTGAGCCCCACCCTGTGATCCAATGGGGAGAGGTGCCAACATAGCTCCCCACCTCGGGGCCCGCCCTCTCCCCCCACAGTCCAGGCCACTGAGGGAGGGCCGACACCCAGGGCCTGGGATTCCCCAGAGAATACATGCCTGTCCAGAGCCCTTGATCCCCAGCTGAGCACCGGGGTTGCTCTGGGCCCGGAGTCTGCCCCACCTGCTGGGATCTGAGGGGCTCAGCCCGACACGTGGCCAGCCCAGTCCCTCCAGGGCCTTAGCCACACAGGGCTTCCCAACAACACCCAGGAGCCGGCCTCCTGCACAGCCTGCAAGCCTTAACCAGCCACTTTTCAAAGCATTTCAGGATGGCCTGAGGGCGCCCAAGCCTGGGCTCTAGTTCCTCCATGATTCCTGGGCCCTCCCTCACCAGCTGCACAGCTCCCTCTGGTTCCACCAAGCACGCTGGGTGCCGCCTGCACACAGGTCAGGGGAGCAGCTCACCCCTCCTCTCCGAGGATGCGTGTGAGTACAGCCCCAGCTCTTCCCACTGGACCTCCCTATCCTCCCCCCTGCCCCCCCGCCCCCCACCCGCAGCAGCTGCTCGGTCTCCACCAGGCCTCCACCCCGCAGGCACAGACCGGCCCCGCTGCCCCTCCCTCCCTCCTGGATGATGCTTGGCCCCGGCAGTCTGCACCCTGCAGTTTTCTGCTCCCTTGACTGGGACGTTCCTGGGCATCCTGCTCACATGACCAGAAAGGAACACATTACCTCCCTCATCTGCCCAGTCCAACTGTACCCCCCAAAACGCCTTCCCTTCCTCACCAACCGCAGCCCCTTGTCCAAGTCCAGTCTCCCCTCACGAGGGGTTGGTTCTAATGCCAAAGAAAAGCTTGGCCACTGGAAAGTTCTCTGGGAGATAACAGGCCCCTGGGGCGGTCCCTGTCACTCAGTTTCACATAACTGCCTTCTGCGGGGCGGGGTGCAGGGCCAGTCAGGGCTCCCCGCATCCTCCAGGCTGCGGCTCACACTCAGCATCTGCAGCTGTCCACCCTGGGCGATCACAACTCGCACGTCACTGCAATTCTCCAGTGTGACCGACAGCCCCGACATCCCCAAGCCTTCATCTTGGGACGGAGGCTCAGCAGACGGACGCTGGAACTGGCTGGCCAGACTGGGCTAGGGAGACCTACTGCTGGGCGCTTCCTTCCCAGCACAAACGCCCAAGAAAACAGAGGTGCCTACCCACGAAGGACCTAGTGGGTCCCCCAACGAGGGGGAGCTCTAGATCAGCCTCTCTCCATTTGGCACTGCTGACTCTGGGGCCACCATTCTCTGTGGAGTCAGGTGTCCTATGCGTCATGAACGGTGTGCACCCTCCCTGACCCCTACACAGGGGAAGCCAGGAGCACCCCAGGGCTCTGACGGCCAAGAACATCCAGACACTGCCTCGTGTTCCCCACTGTGGCAGGGCCATCCTGCTGAGACCCCGTGACTGCCCACTGGCGAGGCTCCTGCCTGAGCCCAGAGCACCCCAAATTGATCGCACGGTCGTTCCCCCCCAGTCGGCCCTCTGAGTCCTCCCGGGCCAGCAGCAGCACCAGCGGCCACCCGGGGGCTCCTGCACCTGCCGCTCTGGGTTCAGGTCGATCTCTGAGCCACTGGCAGTGCAGCCAGGGTGACGCCGCAGCCTCGCTCCCAAGGCGCCCCTGGCTCAGACACCTGCCCCCCGGTCCTCCTCACCTCGGCTGGAGACGTTCATGCAGAAGTACATGCCGTAGATGAGATATACATAGAGGGTCCCGGGCTTCATGAACATGCCACGGTTGCGGGGGGTCTGCCGGCCACCCCTTGAATGGGCAGCTTCATCCTCTGGCCCCAAGTATGCCTCAGTCTCCACGATGCGGCCGCGGAGCTCTGTGCCGTCATCCAGTCGTCGGACCAAGATCTGCTCCGGGGAGGAAAAAGGGGGCTCGTTCCCTGCTGATGGCCCGCGGCCTGGACGCCCCTCCCCAGCTTGGGATGTCCCAGGATATCCGCATACAGCCGGGTCGGCCATGGCGCCCCCCATCCCGCTGGGCCGTGGGCCGCGGGCCCTGCTCAGCGAGTGTCCCGTCCACAGGGCGCAGCCGGCCTGGCTGGGGTGTGTTCAGCACTAGCGAGTCCTCACGCGTCCTCTCATGGGTGCCCTGCCCTCCATGCCCAGTGCCCCCGGACCTGACGCTTAGCCTGAGGCTGAGCAGTGTGAAGGGCACAGGGTCCTGCCTGGGATTCCAGGGCCCGTGGAACTCTCCACCCAGACCAATTGCAAAGCGCTGTCATGCTCAGCGCCCACACAGCCAGCTCTGAAAGCAGTAGGACCAGCTGCCCCACAGTGCCCCAGCCTGGCCCCCAGCCCTGGGGTGGCAAGCTCCTTGAACTGGGGGTCAGCACAGGCAGTGGGCCGGGGAGTCGGGCCTGGCGCTGGCTGCCTTGGACAACACCCTGGGGCGGGGACTGGGTGGGTTTGGGGTTGGGTCCAGCGAGGGACAGAGGCTGGCTGAGCACAGGGCGGGGGCGGCTGTCAGGGGCTGTCCCCTGGGGCCAGCAGAGCACCAAGGAAAGCAGGCCTCAGGGGAGCCAGGGCCCTGAGGACTGCTGGGCACGCCAGAGCCGGGCCCGCCCACCTGGAGCCCCTGTGCCCGGCGCCTGCACCACGCAACACAGTGGCCCGGCCCTGAGAATGGCTGGCAGGCATGCCCAGTGTCTGCAGCCCCAGGTCTGACTCAATCAGGGTTCATGGTGGAGTATCAGGGACGGCCACCTCCCCAGGACGTCCCCAGCACCTGCCTTGTCCTTAGGCCAGAGCAATCGAGCAGATGGCCAGGCCACTGCCCCTTAACCCACGGAGCCCACAGTGTCTGGCCAGGATCAGGAAACAGCCTGATGGTTTCTGCGCCGCCATGGGGTAGGCGGAGCCTCCCGCAGCCCTGTGCTCACGGTCTGCTCCTGCCCCGAATCTCACGACCTTCTCTCAGACAGCAGGAGTCGGCTGCCCCTCAGCCCATCACAAACATCTCCTGCTTGCTGGTGGGGGTCCTAAGAGGACCCTTCTCAACCCACGAGGGGACACAGAGTGGTTTGGGCTGTTGTGGCAACCCGTAGCTCCTTGCACTGACCTGCCCAAGGATGAGTGCACAACCCAAGCCTGGTAGGGGCTCTACAGAGGACATCCACTGGGAGGGTCTGAGAAAGGTTCTCCTCCTGAAGGAAAGGGGCACACGGGATAAGACCTTCCCTTCTCTGCTGGACACTGCCCTGTCCACCCTCAGGCTCAAATGGGCATGCCGGGAGCCCAGGGGGAGCCTGTGAGGACCTGGGGTCCTCGACGGGACGCTGGACTCGCCTGCCCCCATGCCACTTTGTGTGAGGTCATAACCTCTCCTGACTCCACATGCTTTCAGGACCTCCTGGCCCCTGAAGCTCAGAGCATCCTCAGGGGAACAGACTGCTCCCTTCTGGACGAGTGCACACTTTAGATCACGCTCCACTAGCTTACATTTTAGGGTCTGTTCTTGGCACCAGTTTTCAAATAGCCACAGAAACTGAATCTCCTTGGCTATTTTAACCTCACGGTAGACTCATTAAAGGACACAACGTAGCCACAGAGCCTCCAGGACGACCAGAAAGCCAGGGTTTTGGCACCAGGACTGTAGCCCAATGGTGCTCCAGACAGATGTGGCACATGCTGTGTGCACACCGCCTGGAGCAGGCTCCCCGACGGGCGCTGGGCATCCAGCGGCCCCCCCAGGGGTCGGGGCTGCAGGTGCTGCCGGGAAGCGAGCCAGTGGCAAGGAAGAGGCTGTCGCCAGCCTGTGCCGATGCAGGACAGCCTGTGTGCTGTGGGCTCGGCTGCTGTGTGTCTAAGGTGCTACACACACAGACCAACTCTGGCAGGGCAGTGGCTGTGCCAGGGGACAGGGCAGGTGACAGGGCCAGCATGGACAACAGTCCTTGTGAGAAACCCAGGGCCAGCGCTCCCATGCCCCAATGCAAAGTCTGATGCTGCAGCTGCTGCCTCCTCACTCTCACTGCCCAGAGCAGGCAGACACCCCAGCAACCTCGGCATTCTTCTCAGCCAACCCTGCCCCAACCCCTGCCCCAGGCGACTCAGGTGAAGCTCCTCAGGGCAAGTGTGGGCAAAGCGGCTGACTGCGTGAGGACGCGCAGGGCCAAGTCAGGGACGTGAGCCCAGCGGGAAGAGGGCTGTGCCCACAGATGCTGCCTGGTGGTGACTCTTCACGCGGAGGCCACGCTGCTACATTTCTATTACCTGTCCGAGAAATGCCCGGGCCAGGGACACTGCGGGCTGGTCGAAAAACGCTGATCCCAGGCGAGCAGGACGGCCCTCCGGGCTTGAGAAGTAGATGCTGCGCGTGGGGCCCAGGGTCGCAGGCGGCCCCAGGTGCAGCTCCTTGGGGGAAGGCGTCTGGGTCCCGTCTGATGGGTTCTGATGCCGCTTGGCCTCCAACGCTCGCTGCTTTTTCTGCCCCATTGTGCAGGAAAGCTGAAATGGGAAAGGACAAAATCATCTGGGGAGGACAGATGGTTGTTCAGTGAAGTCAGGAGCTCAAGGACTCATTCAACTGCCTGCCTGTCCACCTCCTCATCTGCAAAACGGGGGCAACCAGCTGCAGATGATGCCACACCTGACGTGCTCCGCCCAGGCGGGGACCCGGAGGCCCTAGGAGATGACCGCACATAAAGGCAGCGACAAAGCAGCCACTCTGCCCCGTACGCAGCACTTACACAGCTCAGTGGCAGGGGGCTTCAGGGCCTGGGGAGGGGACAGTGGCACCCAGGCCTGGGTCAGGGCTGGTCCCCGCTGACTGCCACTCATCACGGGGTCCCCAAGTGGACTTCTGAGCCCTGGGCACCTGACCCTGACCAGGAACTTTAAGTCAGCTGTGACCCCAGTGGGGCCTTGGCCGAGGAACAGACTGGGGGGCCGAGTCATCCACACCCCTTCCCCAAGTCGGCAGGACTCCCGCTGTGCCTGACCCCTCCTACAAGGGCCCAGAAGGCCTGACACCCCCGTGGGTGAGCACCAGGTTGCCCGTCTCCTTGGCTCAGGACAACCCTGATGAGTCCCCAGCTGTCCTGTGGCTCGTGACTCAGGATGTCAGAATAAGGAGAAGTGAAGCAAAGGTGAGGTCCCAGGAGTGAGGAGGCTCCGCCAAGACCAGCACACCGCCTGCCTCCCAGCTGCTGCCGCAGGGCCGGGGACCTGACCACACACACCCTCAGTCATTCTGGGACCAGCCAGTCTCCCAGGGAAGATGCAGGTGAGCACTGGGGCCTGGACACCCTCCTCAGGGGTCGATTCCAGTGCCTCCCTGGCATGCGACAGATCCATCATCTTTAACGTAAGTGCTGACACTATGTTGTCTGGAGCCACTGGTCAGCTGAGAACAGATGCTGATGTGACCGCGACTGCAGCCTAGCCCATCTTCCGATACCGAGCGTGGGCTCGCGCTCCGGGACGCTGCGGCCCTGCTCCTCAGCCCGGGTGTGGCTCGCGGCCTGCCCAAGGCCCCGGGCTGACTCTGGGTCTCTGCCCTGACCCACCCTGGGGGGTGGGGACTCATACAGCTGCCCCAGGAGTGAGGCTCAGCGAGGCCCTGGTTCAGATCCCCGGGCTGAGTAGTGGGGTGAGCCTGCTGTTGCACCCAAGAGTGCCGGCTGCCCCAGAAAGTGACTTAATGTCTGTGCCTCTGTTTCACCTGCAGAAAGGGAACCAACATCATCACACAGGGTGGTTCTGAGAATAAAATGAGACGCCGGGGAAGTACTCAGCCAGCCTACAGCCAGCCTTCACTAGTGTTAGGAAGAAACACCCTCACCAGAGCGCAGAGCTCTGGGCAAAACCTGGGGAGGGTCTCTTGCCAGGCTGGGTCTCCCCAAGGGGAGGGCAGGAAACAGCCGCCTGGAAGCAGGCGCCCAAGACACCTGCCAGCCCTCCGTCAAAACCTGGGCGAACAGGGTCAGTTACAGAGTGTTTATCCGTCTGGGACACGCACTGGAGGGAGGGCTGTGCGGAAGTAGCCTCTCGGGCCAACCGGACGGTCACGTCTGCGGCAGGCGGGCTCCGGGCAGGGGCCGTGTGAGCCGGGCCTTGTGCCCAGCATGTAACCAGGCAACCGGGCTCGGGCTCTCCTTCCTGGAGGCCTCGGGCTGGGCCTCGACTCTGCTGGTGGCAAATGGAGCGGCCTAGCAGGTCCGACCCCGCCGGCAGGGCTCATCTAAAGACTGCACACGCAGAAGGGCGGCCCGGGAGCACGTTACTGGCTCCCGCTCAGGGCTCACTGCGGTGGGGCTGAGACTCCGGGGAGGGTCTCAGCCCAAAGCCTGTCCTTCGGCCGTGCGCCCTCGGAGGGACGTGCTCCCGGGGTGCGCACTCACCTGGGCCCCGCGACGCGTAGGCTTCCAGCGGTCCGCCGCGGCTCCGGACACGCCGGCGCGGAGCCCACCCAGGAGCCCACCCGGAAGCACCGCCCGGTCTGGGGGTGGAGCCGGCGCCTGCGCGAAGGAGGGCGGAAGGCCGGCTGCGGGCGGGGGAGCGGAGCGGAGCGGGGCGGGCGCTGGCACGGGTCCGCCTCGGCCGGGGTGGGGGCTGGCCTGGGGACCCGCGTTTCCCGCTGGCGCCCCTCCCTGGCACCCCCCACCTCCCATCTTGGACGAAGCCCGCGGCTGCTAGAACGCTTGCAGTGTGAGGGGGAGCAGGCAGCTGGGGTGAAGGGGAGCCCCGGGCTCCTCACCTCTCCCAGTGGCATGCCCCCCCTCTCCGCGCCACAGTTGCATCCTGGTCCACCCTCCCCGACGCAGCCCAGCCGCAGAACGCACGCCTCCACCGGCTGGTCTGTCAGACCTCCAAGAGGCCTGGTCTCTTAGGAGCCTTGACTGGGCCCCGGCTGGAGGTGTGGTGGTTTTGGGGTGCACGTGGAGTGCGCCTGAGGGAGGGGGCATGGGAGCCCTGGTCTTTGAGACACGCCTTCCTGGACTGCGGACGCGCATTACCTAGGGGGCATTTGGGTGGAGAGGATAGATTGGATGACGGAGTGGGCCAGGAAGACTTTGTCCAGGAGGTGGACCCAGGCCTTTCTGGAAGCGCCCCCACTCCCAACACTTAGGAGTGGGTCCCAGGACAGTGTCTCAGTAGTGGGGCCCCCACCCCTCCCACCACCTAAGGATGCTGAGAGGAGCCTGCACAGTTCTGGGGGTGAGCGGGCTGGAGTGGAGTCAGGCCAGCAGGAGGGCTGTGGAGACCTCTGACCACCCTTACTGCAGGGCAGCGGCTGGGGGCGCTGTGAGGTGCATCACTGCCCTTTTGGGCAGCGTAGGGAACAGCTCTGCCCTGGAGCGTGGCCTGAGCTCTCTGACCGGGTCACCCTGGCCCTGTGAGGGGCGCCCACTGGGCCTTGGGGAGCTGCTGGGCAGAGGATGGTGTGGGGGTAGGGGGAGGTACCAGGGCCTGTGACGGGCCAGGATGTGCATGGCGCCTGGTCAGCAAGTCCAGCTCGGAGAGCCCTGGTCTCCAGCACCTCCTCCTCCTCCTCAGACCAGCCCAGGGGCTCAGCTCCAGCACAGGCCCAGGCCCTGGCCCAGCTGTGCACCCCCACCTCCCAGGGCCCCCACGGGGACTTCCTGCGGAGGGAGGGGCAGCCTTGCAGCGCCTGCTGGAAGCCGCCCAGCTGTGTGTGGCACCAAGGGCTGCTTCCTTCCGGGGGTGGGCAGTGTGTCGTCAGTGGGAACTTGTGAGGCAGGCCTGGATGTGACTCCCACCCTTCTTCCCTCCTCACCCGCTGCAGCCTTTCTGCCCTAACAATGCCCCCCCCTTCCGGCCTTCCTGTGTGCCCAGCCTCCCTCCCCCTGCCCTGAGGCAAGCTGAGGCTGCAGTTGGGCCCATCCCCCTGGGGGGGCCAGGGGCATGGTGGCTGCTGTTTTGGATTCGTTTTCACTTCAATTTCACGAATGGTGCGTGGACCTTGTAGAAATCTCGGGAGTTCACACATTCCTTCAGGGTGTCTTATCCCCAACTTGAAGACGAAGAGAGGTTTGGAGGGCAGCCCAGAGGGAGGAGACGGGGCTGGAGCCAGCAGCCCCTTCTCCAGATGTTCAGCCCAAGTGCAGGGCCTTGCACAACCTCTGCCCCCTCCCGCCCCGGCCCCCCACTTCCTGCTTTGTGGTCTGAGGCTGCACCGCAGGCAGGAAGTGGTGAGGTGGTGGGCTGCGCGTTCCCACTGTGGCCTACAGGGCGGGCTGCGGGCTGGCCGGGGTGAGAAACGGGTGCTCAGCAGGGGGACGGGACTAGGACCTTCTCCTCTGTCCCCAGGGTGCCTGCCTGCTGGGCTGGGAGAGGCTCCTTGGCGGAAGCCCTCAGTGCTCTGAAAGGGGTTGGTGCCCAGGGGAGCTGCCCCACGCCCTGGAGGGAATGGCGGTCCCTGAGCCTTGAAAGGACAATGGCTCCACGAGCTCCCACCTAGCACATGCTCGTGGGCCTTCTCTCTGTGCCTCTGTGTGGGGGCAGCGAACGCTGCCAGAGGGGCCGCGCTGTCCCTGAGGCTGCAGCGGGGCCGCCTTGGGCAGGGGCCTCTGTGGCCGACGGGCCCGGGGCATTCGGGCAGCGCGGGCAGCCCCTGGCCGCGTCGCCCCTTCCTGGGGCTGTGCTGCCAATGCTGCTCCCTGGGGGCCGGATGCTCAGGGCCCCCTTGCCCGGCCCCGAGACGTGGGGAGGGGCAGCTGCCTCAAATAGCCAGTGACTTCAGGCCCCTGGCTGGCCTGGCCCACTGCTGCCTCTTCCCCAAATAGCCAGGGGCTGGTCCTGAGCTCATGCAGGCCCCCAGAGTTCAGGCGGGCCTGCTGAGCTAACCCCTAATGGCTGGTAGGGGTGCCTCTCAGTGGTCGGGCCCCCACCCCCTCAGGTCCTAGAGCCGTCCGCAGGCAGGGAGTGGTCCACACACTGGGCCAGCCTGTCACCTGCACACATCCGAGGCGGCTGCAGTGGATTCCTCCTTCCAGGGCCTCAGAAAAGATGAAAGAGGGACTGGGAGCTGGTCCTCCGTGTCAGGAGTGCCTCCGTCAGAGCACAGGGCAGTGAGGCTGGGCATGTGTCCCTGTGGCCGGGGTCCGTGCCTCTGCTCACACTGTCCTTCTGGCGTCAGGGTCCTGCTCAGGAGGCCTGGTGGGCTGAGAACCTGTGGACTCCTGGGCTTGCCTGCCAGGGTGGACGTGGCAGCCACACTTGTGAGGGGCAAGGGCCTGCAGCAGAGGCTGCTTGGGGTCTCACAGGCGTGGGGACAGAGAGGGTCCCGTGGAGGCAGCCCAAAGGAAGCAGGAGGGGGCCACCCTCTTCGGAAAGGCAGCTTGCACTCACTGAGGACAACTCGAGGTGGTGCTGGCTGGGGTGGGAGTGCTGCGGCGGGAGGGACTAGGAGGTGGGCCCAGGCCTGGCTGAGGGCCTGCTCTGGCCGAGCTCCTGGCTGCTGGGAACGAGAGTCTGGGTCACGGAGGGGTTCTGGATGCCCTGCAGCACCCGCTGAAGGGAGACCTGTCAGGCTGGACGCCCGGCCTTGGCAAGCGCTGGAGGTGAGCCCAGGCGCTGGGCTCCAGAGAGGACACCACCAGCTCCGGCCCTGGCAGCCAGGCTGGGCATCCAGGTGGACAGGGCAGGCTTACTCCTGGCAGGGTGGGGAATGCCAGGTGTGGAGAGACTGTCCTGTCTCTGGCTGGGAGCCTTGCACGGACGGGGAGGTGGTGTAGCCAAGGTTCTTGGGTCACACACCCCCCTCCCCTTGAAGGACCCTCCTGTGGCCCCTCCGAAGCTTTCATTGTCTCCCTCAACCCAAGAATTGTGTTGATTTCCTCGAGTTCACAAAGGACCCAGAGTGTGCAGACACCATGCTGTCCCGTCTGGCAGTGTGGACAGGCAGTCAATCAGAGGGTTCTGTCCCTCTCCCAGGCTCCAGTGACCAACCTCAACTAGTCCACTTTATTTTCTGTGTGGGCAAGGACCAGGGCACTGTCTGAAGCCATGCCCTGGGCTTAGCTTACTGACCTGACCGTGGCAGCTCCTCTCTTCAGAGAAGACCACTGCCTCCTGGTCCCAGGCCAGCAAAGGGCCCCTGAAGACACATATGGGGCCTCTGAGGCTGGAGGGGCTGGGCCTTTTTGCCTCAGGAATCTGCACCCAGTGGGAGGGGTCTTTAGGACCCCTGGTCCCCGGTTTGCTTCTGAGGAAGCCTGTGCCCCTCCCCAACGTGTGGCTCCCGGTTAGCTGGGCCCATTCCGGGGTCTGTCTCTGGTGGTTGTGTCAGGAGAGAGGGATGCAGGCAGACTCCCTGCAGCAGCCTCAGCCCTCAGGCTACCTTGTGTCCAGCTCAGGGCGGCAGAGATGGGCCCCGGGCTGGCGGGTGAGCTCTAAGATAGGGAGAGCACACAGCGGGTGCTGCTGCCTCTGCTGTGGGGCTCCAACCTGACGGGGGGCGCCTGCTGGGGGAGGCAGGCTCCAGCGGGCGGGGAGCACGGGGCCTGGGAGGAGGTCACGGCTCCTGTCCTGCCTTTGGTTTGAGTGCAACTGAGTGTAAGTAGGCATCAGTGGTTGTGTTCACGTGTGTAAGTGTGCGAGTGAGCATGGAAGTGTTACAGTTGTGTATGCGTAGGTGTGGGTATGGGAGTCTGTAAACAGGAGTGGGTGAAGGAATACGGGGGCAAACCTGAGTGTGAGCGGGTATGTTGTAGAAACTAGCAATCGAGAAACCAAGTGACACTCGGAGAGTTGGAGCTGCTGCTGCTGCTGCTGCTAAGTTGCTTCTGTCGTGTCCGACTCTGTTCGAACCCACAGACTGCAGCCCACCAGGCTCCCCCGTCCCTGGGATTCTCCAGGCAAGAACACTGGAGTGGGTTGCCATTGCCTTCTCCGGAGAGTTGGAGAACTTGGGTTTATTCTGCTGCGGGCCCAGAGGAGTTAGCACACAAGCTCCGAGCCCTGACTGTTGGGTGTACAGTTCCTTTATTGGGTCCCAATTCCGGGTCTGTGTTCTGTAGTCTGTTGGACGGAGAAGGCAATGGCACCCCACTCCAGTACTTTTGCCTGGAAAATCCCACGGACGGAGGAGCCTGGTAGGCTGCAGTCCATGGGGTCTCTAAGAGTAGGACACGACTGAGCGACTTCCCTTTTACTTTTCACTTCATGCATTGGAGATGGAAATGGCAACCCACTCCAGTGTTCTTGCCTGGAGAATCCCAGGGATGGCAGAGCCTGGTGGGCTGCCGTCTATGGGGTCACACAGAGTCGGACACGACTGAAGCGACTTAGCAGCAGCAGCAGCAGCAGTCTGTTGGATACTTTGGGCGCCCAGGATGGGGAGGGGGTAGGGGACTGCCTGCCGTTTACACAGACAAGCACAGTTAAGGTTACAGGGGCTAGACAACTGCAAAAGCAGGGGCAAGGGTGAGCGAGATGTTTTAGTTCCTAGAATTGTTGTACGTTTCCATTTTCCCCAAAACTAGCTGATCTAGGTGATCTATACTATGCAAGAGGCAAGCTGGGTTACAGAAGCAGAGCGTGTGTGTGTAAGCGTATGAAAGCAGGGGTATGTGTGTGCCAGGGAAGCTCCGAGGGACTTAGAGTGAGAGACTTGGCAGCCCGGCCTTGGAGGAGGCTGGGGGTTTGGGTCCCTGTAGATACGGGGCTGTCTCCCGGACTCCCCACTCTGCAAGCACAAGTCAAAGCATCTGCTAAGGTCAGGACTCACTCCGGGTCCGGGAGCGGGTGAGGTTGACCATCAGATTTGGTCCAGCTGGGCCACCAGGTCCTCCTGCCCCGACCAAAGCGCTTTCGACCCCCAGCCAGAGTTGTCCCCGCCGTCCTCCCGGAGGAGGTGGCTCTGGCGGGGCGGGCCGCACGCATTCCTGAGCCCTGAGTCACGCGGCCGCCCCCTTCAGCCGGGCCCGCCCCCGGCGCGCACGCCCCTCGCTCCATGGCATTCCCCGGCAGACGGGCGGGCCGGACGGGCGGGCGGGGACTCGGCGCGGGCGCCCTCGGGCCGGCGGCTGCAGCCCCTCCCCGCAGCCCTCAGGACCCCCGGGACTCCCGGCGCTGGCGGCAGTGGTGAGTGAGCGCGCTGGGCGGGGCTGCACGCGGGGCGCGGGCCGGGTGGGTCCCGAGACGGCGTCCGCCGCGCCAGGGCCGGTCCCCAGCCCTCCGCCGCCGGAACCGCTCAGAGCGGCGGGAGTCTGGCCGCGTCCCGGCTTTGAGGAGTCTCCGCCCGAGACGGCCGGACTTTCCTTCCCGGAGTTTCCCGAGCCGCGCGAGGAGGAGGCGGCCCAGCCCCGGATTCCTAACTCGGCGGACCGCAAAAATAGCCCGTGGCCGGATTAGCGCGTCCGGGCGGCTGCCTGACCCGGCCGGACAGCTCGGCTCCAGCCCCCGCCCGACAGCTGAGGGTCCGGGCAGCGGGAGGGCTCGTGGTCCGGGTGTCCCCAGGCGCCTCTGAGCTGTACCCTCCCCCCGCCCTTTACGCTTTCTTGCCCGGCCTCCGCCAGTGGGTGGTGTCTCAAGTCGAAACTCCAGCTCGGAGGGTGGGACTTCTGGGTGGGACTTCTCCGGATCGTCGCTGTCCCAGCCGTCCTCCCTGGGGATGGGACTAACTTCCGCAATAGCAGTAGCTGTGGAGATGGGGTTTGGGGAGGGACTGGCCCACCTTCAGCTTCACAATCCTGCCTCTCAACGCGGGAAGCTGCCAGGCGTCTTCCTACCTTGTGCTCGGTGGCCAAGAGGACCAGGCCAGGGCCTGAGCCTGTGGCCACTACCCCGTGCTGGGAAGCAGGCTGTCTCCTGGCTGGGGAGATGGCTGGATCCCAGGTGCTCAGGACCCTGGGTTGGGGGGCCTGGCTGCCCGCCCTGCTGGGGGCCCACCTGTCCCTGACCAGAGTTTCTCCTCCGGGTATGCAGTTTGGGGGTGTGTATCTGTGTATCCGGGTGAGCGAGGTCTGGATCTGGAGGCCCTAGCTCTGTGTTGGGAAAGGTCCCCCAACCCCCACTGGGGACTTCCTGGCAGATGAGATTCTAGGATGAAACTGGCTTTTCAGGTTTGGCCCAGGTAGATTCTGGGTTCTCCCCACCCCGGTGGGGCCAGCCCCAGCCCCCTTAGCCCCCACCCAGAGCTTGGGACAACCTGGACGACCCAGCAGGTGGCCAGGGCCCAAGGGTTCCCTGAGGCTGAGCCCCTGCCACCGAGTTATTTTGGGCAAGCTGGGTCCTTTTCCTTGAGAAAAGCAGGGGCTACCAGTAGGGCTTGTAGCGGGGTGACCCTGGATGAAAGGTGCCAGGGCCCCAGGCTCCCTCCCAGAGTGCTGACCGAGGGCCCAGGCCTGGAGCACTGCAGTGAGAGCGCTCCCCGTCCAGCATTCGCAGGCTGGCTGGCGAACCATTGCCCTTGGCAGTGCATAGTCCAGGGGACCCCGTGGTTCAGAAGGATCACCCAGGTCGTGCCTGCCTTCCCGGGCCCCTCTCAGGGTCTCTGGACTCAAGCTGTTGCTCAGGGCACCTCCTGTAGCGCCTCTCCCCAGATATGAGGGGCTCCCTCTGCCTGCCCACCCCTCCCCAGCTCTGGTTCCCCCACCTCGGTGTCTGTGACAGGATCTACTTTCAGCCCAAGGATCAGATTCCTTAGCGGCTGCCTGTTTTCTGGGTTGGGTGTGTGAGGGTGGCTCCCTTTTCCCTGAGTTGAGATGCTCTGGGTGGAGGCATGGGGGTCTCAGAGGGGCTGTTGGCTCCCCCAGCCTGAGGATCCCAGATGATCTGCCCCTCCCCAGGGGACCATGGCCCCCTCCCCAGCTCCTGGGCAGACATGGCCCAACTGCTTGGAGGCTGGGTGACCGCAGGTGGTGACCGGCCTCTCTGAGCCTCAGTTTCCTGATCTGTAAGGTGGACGCAGAGGACTCCTGCAGGGGTTGTGACAGGTCAGCGGGGCTAGCCAGTGTTGGGTTTGAGGCAGGTGTGCCAGGCTTCTGCCAGCTGAAGCCTCTCCTGCTCCAGGAGTAGAGTTCAGGGGCGAGGCGTCCCCTCTTGTGGCCTCGAGGGTGCGATCCCCCAGCTGCATTGTCCTGGGCAGGGCTGCTGAGCCCGAGGCTGTGTGGGCACTGGGAGCACATTGTGGGGCTGGCCAGGAGCACTTCTGGGGCCTCTGGTGACAGGCTGCTCGTCTGCCCTCTGTCTGGGCCTGTTGATGGGATTTGGGTCTTTCCACTCCACAGATAGAGGCGGGCTTGCAACTTGACTCCCAAGGTCCAGTTAGATACCAGATTGTCACACCCAGAACCTGTTATATCGAAGTCCCTGCCCTACCTTGGAGCTGGCCATGTGGCACAGACGGGTCCCCTGAGCTTTCTGAGCCTGGTGCTTCCCAATCCCAGGGTGCGTCTGCCCTGTTAGGCCCAGCTGCGTCATAGGCTTTAATTGGTGGCCAGTGACCCCCTAGGCCATCTGTGTCTGCCGAGCCTTTGGGCAGTGCCTGGTCATAGGGCCATGCCCCCTTTCCTGCATCACCCTCGCAGGGCAGTCCTTTCAGGGCTTTCTAAAGCAGGGAGTCTCCTGTGGTTCTGGCTGGTGCCCTGCGGGTTCATTTGGGGTGACAACTGGTGTGGGTGCCTGGGGCTTAGGGATCCGTTTTCCTCCTAGGGATGGCACAGGGCACCGAGCAAGCCAGGGGCCAGGTCTCAGGTCTGCCCTGCTCCCTTTTGAACCTCATATCTTCCACAGAAAAGTGGAGGGTCACTGGCGGGGGGTGAGGAGCGTGAGGGCCTGCCCAGGGTCATTCCCAACAAGATGCTGGGAACAGTCGAGCTCAAGATGCTCAGAGGAGCCAGCTCATTTCCGCTTTACCAGAGCAGCACGTGGTGGGGGACCGGAGTCAAAACTCCCAAGGGAGACCTGGGGCTGGGCGTCAGACTCTGGGTCAAACGGGAGACTGAGGGTCAAAGATCAGGGCTCACAGAGGGAGGTCAGAGGAGCTGGCCCCTCCTGGGACCACGCGCAGGGGAGCTGGGGTCACGTCGGGCTGGGTATCCTGGGGTGGGGCCATTTGCTGCAGCTGACCTTGGTGGCCGGTGGTCCCCGGGGCAGGGTTGGCCCCAAGCTTGTGGTTCTGGTCCCGAGGCCGGGCCACCCACTTGGCCTCCAGATGCCCCTGGTCAGCATTGTCCTCCAGGTGTGCGGGGCAGGCCTCAGTGAGAAAGCAAAGGCTCCAGGTTTAACCCAGCTGTGGCCTGTCCAGGCCTGGGTGGGCCGGAACCTCTCCCCCATCTCCTCCTGCTTCTTGGCTACACCTTCCCAAACCAAGCCTCTCTGAAGGGTGTCGCCCGGGTCATCCCACGCCCCGTGCTCTGATACGCTCTGCTCTTGGGCCCTCCTCAGGGAGCTCCCCACAGCTGGCAGGCATCACCAGCCTGCTCCTTGTTTTTTTAGTTGAAGTACAGATGACTTAAGGGCTTCCCTGGTGGCTCAGAGGGTAAAGCGTCTGCCTGCAATGTGGGAGACCCGGGTTTGATCCCTGGGTCGGGGAGATCCCCTGGAGAAGGAAATGGCAACCCACTCCAGTACTCTTGCCTGGAAAATCCCATGGATGGAGGAACTTGGTGGGCTATAGTCCATGGGGTCACAGAGAGTTGGACATGACTTCACTTTCTCTTTCATAGATGACTTACAATATTATATTCTTTTTAGGTCCAGCATGTTTTTTTAAAAAATACTTTCATGTGTTTATTTTTGACTGTGTTGCCGCGTGGGCTCTTCACTAGTCGCGGCCAGCGGGGGCACTCTTGACATGCACGGGCTTCATCAGCGCCTGCTCTTTTTGCGGAGCATGGGCTCTTCAGAAGCTGCGGCACGTGGACTTATTGCTCCGGGGAATGTGTGGTCTTCCCGGATCAGGGATCGAACCCTCATCTCCTACACTGGCAGGCAGAGCCATTTCTGAATCAGCTGCTGCTTCTTGAGCACCTGTGTGTCCCAGGCTCTGCTGTGGTCTCCGGTTTTCAGAGGGGAAGGTTCAGGCTTGCTCAGGGTTACAGGTGGCAGAAGGGAGCTGGGTCAGGACCCTGTCTCAGGCCAGGCTCCCGCTCTGTCTCCTACTTACCGGGCCCCTGCCCAGGACCCCCGGGGGTCACTGCCAGATCAGCCGCGGCTGGTCCTTGGGGGGCCTGCCCCCTCCCGCTAGCCCTCTGCCTTGCTGGTTCCTGCTTACAGTGGGCCTTGTGGTGGCCCCCAGCCCCCCCAGCGTCGCCTCGAGCTCCTGAGCTGCTGTTGCGGCGCCGTCCCTCCCTGTGCTTCCCTGGGCCTGTCTGGGAGTCCCTGGTAGGTCTGGGCCCATTGGGGCGGCCGAGAGTGTTGCTGGAGTGAGTCAGATGCCGTGACCGTGGCAGGCAGGCCCTCCCTGGCCTGAGGTCTCTCCCTGTGCTGGGGGCAGTGGAGGGGGCTGCTGTAGGGAGACCCCCCAGGGGCCGTCTAGGAACAAGAGCCCCTGTGTGCCCGGGGAGACCCAGACACTGCGCCACTGTCTCCTCTGGGCGGGCGCTGTCCCCTTCTAGCCCAGACTCTGGGCGGGCGCTGTCCCCTTCTAGCCCAGACTCTTTGTCCGGCCTGGGCCTGTCCCTCCCCCACGCCCTTGGGGCCCACTGTGGAGCCACTCCCAACCCTGCCTGTGAACCCCACCCGCTTGAGGTCCAGAGTTTGGCATGGGTTGAGGGGATCGGGGGGACTGGTTACACAGGGCGGGTCAGGCTGGGAACCCGCAGCTCTGGGGGCAAGGAGCTGTGTGGCATCTGGAGCGCCATCCAGCCTTGGCCCCAGACGCGGTGGGTGCTGAGGGGGGTGGGCACCCGGAGGTCTGTGTGTCCAGGAGGGAGCTGGGGCCTTCCTCGTGAGAGGCTCCTGTGTCTGGTGGCCCTGGCTGGTGGGGGCAGGGGGTGCCCAGCTCCTCTGTGTGCCTCCCGCCCCCTCCCACCACCTCCCCAGTCATATGGTAGCTCCTCCCAGGCCCCGGTGAAGGGGCATCTTCAGGAATTTCCCGTCACCCTGCTTCATGGGGCCTGGCCCCTGTTAGCCCATACTCCGAGATGGTCGCTGAGCCGTGGCTCTGGAGTGGGCCTGCCCTGGGCACTGTGGGCCTGGTGTGGCAGGACTGGACAGCACACGTGTGGATGTGGTCCCGACCAAGCCAGGGGGATCCAGGCCCTGGCAGGGTGACCCCGTGGGCAGAATGTGTGTCCTGGGGGAGCCAGCTGTGAGGAGGGGCCTTGGAGGGTCACAGGTGTGGGTGGTGGTGTGCGCCCACCAGCGGGCAGGGGTTTCTGGCTCTCCTGAATGGAGGACCATCTTGTGGCATCTAGATGTTCTGGGTGTGTGTGCGGAAGCTTCTGCAGGGGTCAGACCCCGGCACCCCACCTGCGGGTTCCTATCCGGACCTCGCAGAAGCTTTACCAGGAGCGTATGAGGCTATGTGAGCCATGGGGTTGGGTGGCAGGGCCAGGCTGACGGTACCAGGGCCTCCACCTGATATGCTAAGGGGTCCTGTCCTTTCTGGCCCCTCCCCACAAGGCCCCAGGGGCGTAGCACCATTTGAGGGGTCTGACTGCTCGCGTCTCCAGCTGGCAGCCCCGGCCCAGTCACGGCTCAGGAGGTGACCCAGAGTGTCGTCCCAGCCCTGCAGCTGCTGAGCTTCTTCTCTCTTCCCAGCGTGTCCAGCACTGTCTGAGATTCCATCGCTGGTGCTCGAGACCAGTGTCCTGCCCACAGGGCAGCTCACAGTCTCCCTGACCTGTGGAGGGGGGCTGGCGGATGACGAGGACGCCGCCTCCCAGGATGGGAGGCCTGCTTGGCCACAGCCGTGCAAGTCTGGGCTGGGTGGTGGTGTGAGTTGGACGCTGAGAGTTGGTCTCCTGGTTCAGACCCCAGAGGAACCCAGTTCTCAGTCAAGACACCCTCATGTCAGACCTGCCTTCAGGTCCATAGCGAGCTGGTGGAGGCTTCGAGCGGGGTCCCTTCCCTGGTCTGTGCAGAGCCAGTAGCAGCTGCGTCTCTAGTTATGGTGCCATGAATATGTGACCTTGGGCAAGGCCAGCTTCCCTTCCTAGGCCTCAGTTTTGCTATGCGTAAAGTCTTCTCTCTGTATCTCTCCAGGCAGTTGAGAGGGAGGCTCGGAAGTAGAGGCTGTGTCTCGCGACCTCGGTGGGTGAGCCGCAGACCCCGCAGGTCAGAATCTGTCAGGGTCTGGGTTGCTTTGAGAGGCTGAGAAAGTGAGAGTCTCCACAACGCCCCTGCTCCCCTTGGCCTCGTTGTGCAAGGACCGTCTCTGCTTGTTGTTGTTGCTGAGTTGCTAAGTCATGACTCTTTGTGACCCCATGGACTGCAGCACGCCAGGCCTCACTGTCCTTCACTGTCTCCCGGAGTTTGCTCAAATTCATGTCTATTGAGTCAGTGATGCCAGCCAATTGTCTCATCCTCTGTCACCCCCTTCTCCTCCCACCTTCAATCTTTCCCAGCATCAGGGTCTTTTCCAGTGAGTTGGCTCTTCCCGTCAGGTGGCCAAAGTAATGGAGCTTCAGCTTTAGCATCTGTCCTTCCAATGAATATTCAGGACTGATTTCCTTTGGGATGGACTGGTTGGATCTCCTTGTAGTTCAATGGGCTCTCAAGAGTCTTCTCCAGCACCACAGTTCAAAAGCATCAATTTTTTAGTGCTCAAGCTTCTTTATGGTCCAACTCTCACGTCCATATATGACTACTGGAAAAACCATAGCTTTAACTAGATGGACCTTTGTCAGCAAAGTGATGTCTCTGCTTTTTAATATGCTGTCTAGGTTGGTCATAGCTTTCCTTCCAATGAGCAAGCATCTTTTAATTTCGCAGCTGCAGTCACTGTCCACAGTGATTTTGGAGCCCAAGAAAATAAAATCTGTCACTGTTTCCACTTTTCCCCCTTCTATTTGCCATGAAGTGATGGGACTGGATGCCACAATCTTACTTTTTTGAATGTTGAGTTTTAAGTCAGCTTTTTCATTCTTGTCTTTCACCTTCATCAAGAGGCTCTTTAGTTCCTCTTCACATTCTGCCATAAGGGTGGTGTCATCTGCATATCTGAGGTTGTTCATATTTCTCCTGGCTATCTTGATTCCAGCTTGTGATTCATCCAGCCCAGCATTTCGCACGATATACTCTGCATGTAAGTTAAATAAGCAGGGTGACGATCGGTAACCTTGACGCCCTTCTTTCCCAATTCGAATCAGTCTGCTGCTCCACGCCCAGCTCTAACTGTTACCACTTGGCCTGCATCAGGTTTCTCAGGAGGCACGTAAGGTGGTCTGGTATTCCCATCTCTTAAGAATTTTCCAGTTTGCTGTGAGCCACACAAAGGCTTTAGCATAGTCAGTGAAACAGAAGTAGATGTTTTTCTGGAGTTCCCTTGCTTTCTCTATGATCCAATGGCTGTTGGCAATTTGATTTCTGGTTCCTCTGCCTTTTTAAAATCCATCTTCTACATCTGGAAGTTCCTGTACTGTTGAAACCTAGCTTGAAGGATTTTGCTTATTACCTTGCTATCCTGCAAAATGAGCCAATTGTATGGTAATTTGAACATTCTTTGGCATTGCCCTTCTTTGGGATTGGAATGAAAACTGACCTTTTCCGGTCCTGTGGCCACTGCTCACTTTTCCAAATTTGCTGGCATATTGAGTGGTACACTTTCACAGCATCATCTTTGAGGATTTTAAATAGCTCAGCTGGAATTCCATCACCTCCACTAGCTTTGTTGGTAGTGATGCTCCCTTAAGCCCACTTGACTTTATATCCCAAGATGTCTGGCTGTAGGTGAGTGACCACACCATCAGGATTATCTGGGCCACTAAGACCTTTTTTTGTATAGTTCTTTTGTGTATTCTTGCCACCTCTTCTTAATCTTGTCTTCTGTTATGTCCTTATCATTTCTCTCCTTTATTGTGCCCATCCTTGCATGAAATGTCCTCTTGATGTCTCCAGTTTTCTTGCAGTGATCTTTAGTCTTTCCCATTCTGTTGTTATCGTCTCTCTTTTTGCATTGCTTTCTTATCTCTCCTTGCTGTCTTTGGAGCTCTGCATCAGGTGGGTATATCCTTCCTCGTCTTGCTTGTCTTTCACTTCTCTTCTTTCTCAGTATTTTTTCTATCTACTTTCCTCAGACAACCACTTTGCCTTCATGCATTTCTTTTTCTTTGGGACGGTTTAGATCACAGGCTTCTGTATAATGTTACGAATCTCTGTCCATAGTTCTTCAGGCAGTCTGTCTATAGTTCTTGAGGCAGTCTGTCTATCAGATATAATCCCTTGAATCTGTTTGTCACTTCCACTGTATAATCATAAGGGATTTGATTTATGTCATATTTGAATGGCCTAGTGGTATTCTCTGCTTTCTTTAATTTCAGCCTGAATTTTGCAATAAGGAGCTCATGATCCGAGCCACAGTCAGCTCCAGGTCTTGTTTTTGCTGACTGTATAGAGCTTCTCTGTCTTCGGCTGCAAAGAACATAATCAGTCTGATTTCGATGTTTCCCACCTGGTGATGTCCATGTGTAGTGTTTCCAGGCCCTGTGATTCTTCTCTGGGGCCAGGGAAGCAGACCTGCCCGAAAAGTGCCGATTTGTGAAGAGGGAAGTAAGTGCCAAGGAGCCCTGCTTATGTGGCTACTGCCTCATGGCCCCATGGCTAGGCTGGGGTAGACCAAATCAAGCCCTCAGCTCTGGGTCCTGGGCCCTGCCCAGCTTAGGGTCAGTTCAGTTCAGTCGCTCAGTCATGTCTGACTCTTTACGACCCCATGAACTGCAGCACGCCAGGCCTCCCTGTCCTTCACCAACTCCTGGAGCTTGCTCAAACTCATGTCCATTGAGTTGGTGATGCCATCCAACCATCTCATCCTCTCTCGTCTCCTTCTGCCTTCAATCTTTCCTAGCCAAAGGGTCTTTTCTAATGAGTCAGCTCTTTCCATCAGGTGGTCAAAGTAATGGAGCTTTAGCTTCAGCATCAGTCCTTCCAATGAATATTCAGGACTGATTTCGTTTAGGATGGACTGGTTGGATCTCCTTGCAGTCCAAGAGGCTCTCAAGAGTCTTCTCCAGCACCACAGTTCAAAAGCACCAATACTTTGGCACTTAGCTTTATTGTCCAACTCTCACATCCACACATGACTACTGGAAAAACCATAGCTTTGACTAGATGGATCTTTGTCAGCAAAGTAATGTCTGCTTTTTACTATGCTGCCTAGGTTTGTCATGGCTTTTCTTCCAAGGAGCAAATATCTTTTAATTTCATGGCTGCAGTCACCATCTGCAGTGATTTTGGAGCCCCCAAAAATAAAGTCTGTCACTGTTTCCATTGTTTCCCCCATCTATTTGCCATGAAATGATGGGACCAAATGCCATGATCTTTGTTTTTGGAATGTTGAGTTTTAAGCCAACTTTTTCACTCTCCTCTTTCACTTTCATCAAGAGGCTCTTTAGTTCTTCTTCATTTTCTGCCATAAGGGTGGTGTCATCTGCATATCTGAGGTTATTGATATTTCTCTCTGCAGTTTTGATTCCAGCTTGTGCTTCATCCAGCTTGGCATTTTGCATGATGTACTCTGCATATAAGTTAAATAACCAGGGTGACAATATACAGCCTTGACATACTTCTTTCCCAATTTGGAACCAGTCTGTTGTTCCATGTCCAGTTCTAATTGTTGCTTCTTGACCTGCATACAGATTTCTCAGGAGGCAGGTAAGGTGGTCTGGTATTTCCATCGCTTGAAGATTTTTCCACAGTTTGTGGGTAGAATACTACCCACTCCAGTATTCTTGGACTTTCCTTGTGGCCCAGCTGGTAAAGAATCTGCCTGCAATGCGGAAGACCTAGGTTTGATCCCTGGGTTGGAAAGATCTCCTGGCGAAGGGAAAGGCTACCCACTCCAGTATTCTGGCCTAGAGAATTCCATGGACTGTATAGTTCATGCGGTCACAAAGAGTTGGACACGACTGAGGGACTTTCGCTTTGAACGTTCTTTGGCATTGCCTTTCTTTGGGATTGGAATGAAAACTGACCTTTTCCAGTCCTTGGCCACTGCTGAGTTTTCCAAATTTGTTGGCATATTGAGCGCAGCACTTTAACAGCATCATTTTTTAGGGTTTGAAATAGCTCAACTGGAATTCCATCACCTCCACTAGTTTTGCTGTTTGTAGGCGCTTTGGGTGGCGCTGAGCAAAGTGCAAGTGTTAGTTGCTCAGTCGTGTCTGATCCTTTGCAACTCCGTGGACTGTAGCCTGCCAGGTTCCTCCATGCATAGAAAAATTCTCCAGGCATGGAGACTGAAGTGGGTAGCCATTTCCTTCTCCAGGGGATCTTCCCACCCAGGGTTGGAACCCTGGCCTCCTGCCTTGTGGCAGATTCTGTGTGGTCTGAGCCCCCAGGGAGCGTCTTTGCTTAAGTTTCTTGGTGTGTGGCGCCCCCTGGTGGTGATAGCAGCGCTTCCACTAGGTGGTTTTCAGGAGGAGGTCCCTTGGCTTCCCGCCTGGTGCTAATGGTAAAGAACCCCCCTGCCAATGAAGGAGATTTAAGAAGCGTGGGTTCAGTCCCCGGATTGGGAAGATTCCCAGGAGGAGGGCACAGCAACCCACTCCAGTATGCCTGGAGAATCCCGTGGAAAGAGGAACCTGGCTCCTTACAGCCCATAGGGTCGCAAAGAGACACCAGAGCGACTTGGCATGCATGCAAGCACCTGGCTGTAGGAACCCTCGGCCTCTGGGAAACCAGGTGGTCCCGCCTCAGAGAGAGGGAGGGTCCCTGCAGCCTGTCGTGGACATAGTGGGCCCTCCGTCTCTGGAGCAGCTGTCGTGGTGGCTAGGAGACTGAAGTCCACCCTCGGATTCGCCCCGTGTACAGACCAGGCTGGCTTCTCAGCCCTCGCGCTTCCTCACGCTTCTGCCCCGGCCATCCCCTGTGTGGGGAGCAGCCTGCCCGTGGCCGTGCTCTCTGGATCACGCTGCGAGTCTTTACTCTGACGAAAGGCTTCCTCACAGGCAGGCAGCTGGCACATGCTATTTTATTCCCGTCACACTTTGCAACCTTTAGCGCACTGTATGTCCACGTTGGCTTGCTGTCTGTCTGGACTCCAAGCTCCAGCAGTGCAGGAACTTTGTTTTGGATTCCTCTTTTCTCACTGTCCACCAGTGAGTCCTGAGCACCTGTGAGTGGCTCATGGTGGGTCCTGAACTGTTTGTCACATGAATGTCTGTCGTCTGGGGACCCAGTGTGTGCCCGGTGGTGTCTTGAGACGTCAAGACAGGCAGTGAGCCCGTGGGTGCTGAGCTGTGCTGGGGCCGTCTCTTCTGGTTATCACTGACCCTCCCACCTCCCGGGCCTGGGCCTGGGGACCCGCAGAGACCTGTCCGTGTTGTGTTTTGGCTGTGCTGCATGGCTTTGGGATCCCTGATCCCCGACCTGAGATTGAACCCAGGCCCACAGCAGTAGTAAAGCACTGTGTCCTAACCCCAGGCCCGCCTAGTCTGCCTGAACCATGGGCGAGGCCCGCAGGGACAGCAGCAGCAGCCTGCAGCACAAGAAGCCGCCGTGGCTGAAGCTGGACATCCCGGCCGTGGTGCCCCCGGCAGCAGAGGAGCCCAGCTTCCTGCAGGTAGGCCCTGGGCAGCGGGGGCTGCGGGTCCAGCCTGTCCAGTGCCCTCACTGGGACCCCGTTGCCCAGCCCTTGAGACGCCAGGCATTCCTGCGGAGTGTGAGCATGCCGGCCGAGCCCGCCCGCGTCCCTTCGCCCCACCAGGAGCCCCGGCGGCCGGTGCTACAGCGCCAGATGTCCATCACACAGACCATCCGCAGGTACTGGGCTGTCCTGGCTGCTTGGGGCGGGTGGGGCCCTGGGGCAGAGGCAGCACACAGGGTCCCTTTGGGCCGAGGGGCTGGGAGCGGGGCGGGGACCTTCTCAATCCTGCATCCCCGCTCCCCTGCTCTGCGGCTGGCTGCCGTTGCCTGCTCCTTTCTCTGCCCCCAGCACCTCCTCTCTCCTCTCTGTCTCCCCACCCAACGCTCTGGCCCTGGACAGCCGCCGGGTGCGCTCCGGGCACATCCACACTCTGCCTCCCTTGGGCCCCCCGCTGCCCGCAGGGCCCTCCCGCAGCGCCCGTCTCTCTCGGTCCCTGCTCAGGTACCGTGGGCAGGGCAGGCGTGTGCTGGCGTCCGCGAGCGTGAGCATGGCTTGTGTGCCCCCGGAGCTGCCAGCGTTGCTGGTGTCCCCAGGGCTCCTGACGGCAGGCGCAGCAGCATTTCTGCTTGCATGTCCGAGGGCCGTGGGCAGCTTGCCCGGGGCTGCGGCACCCGCTTCCTGGGTTCTGCCATGTGCCAGGCCCAGCTGCTGCTCATGGCCACGCTCCGGCTGGCTGAAATCTGACCTCTGTCTAGCCTCGGTGTCTCTCCAGAAATCCCTGCCTCAAGGATGGCGAGAGGGCTTGTGTGAAACACCCGTTTCACCCAGGCCTGCCGTCTCTGGTGGCAGTTTGGAGTTGGCTGACTGTGCGGGGGTGGCCAGGGCCAGAACCCTCTTCTCCCCTTGATCAGCCACAGCCCACCTGGGCCCCTGGAGGGTCTGGAGGCCTGCGGCAGGCATGCCGAGGGGGAGCTCCTCTGAGGCCCGGGCCGGGGGAGGGGACCGCCGGGCACCCTTGCTGAGTTCCTTCCCCTGCAGGGGCACGGCCGACTGGTTTGGAGTGAGCAAGGACAGTGACAGCACCCAGAAGTGGCAGCGCAAGAGCATCCGCCACTGCAGCCAGCGCTACGGGAAGCTGAAGCCCCAGGTCATCCGCGAGCTAGACCTGCCTAGCCAGGACAACGTGTCGCTGACCAGCACCGAGACGCCGCCTCCTCTGTACGTGGGGCCGTGCCAGCTGGGCATGCAGAAGGTATGCCCTCCCATGGGCCCCTCACTCAGCTCCTCTGGGCGGGGCTGGGGACACAGCCAGCCCGAGCAAAGGCGGTCCCTGGGAGCTCCTGGATTTGGATGGTGGTTGGATGCTCCTGTAAAGGCACCTAAGATGCTCTCTGGGATGAGGGGCTCCTGAGGGAAGACAGGGACCTGGGACTGAGCCTTGGCCAGCGTCTGGACCGGAAGCATCGCGGGATGGACAGTGCTGTAACACAAATGCAGGCGGAGAGGGGGCCCTGGGTGCACTGGGCTGCGGCAGAACCCACTCAGCTGTCCAGGGGCCCGCTGGGTGGGGGGTTGAACAGCAGCTGTGTTCTCCACAGTGGGATCTGGGGTGGGGAAGGAGCCCCCTTGGCCAGACCCAGCCCCAACTCTGGCATCTCCTCCCTTCCTCCAGATCGTAGACCCCCTGGCCCGGGGCCGGGCCTTCCGCTTGGCGGATGATGCCGCCGACGGCCCGAGCGCCCCGCACACGCCCGTCACGCCGGGTGCCGCCTCCCTCTGCTCCTTCTCCAGCTCCCGCTCCGGTTTCAACCGGCTCCCGCGGCGGCGCAAGCGCGAGTCGGTGGCCAAGATGAGCTTCCGGGCAGCTGCTGCGCTGGTGAAGGTGGGTGCAGGGGCCCAGGTGGGGTTTGGGGGCGAGTGGGTTACACGGAGCCGCGTGCTTACTCCCTCGCTGGCAGGGTCGCTCGGTTAGGGATGGCACGTTACGCCGCGCCCAGCGCCGAAGCTTCACTCCTGCCAGCTTCCTGGAAGAGGACACGGCTGACTTCCCTGACGAGCTGGACACGTCCTTCTTTGCTCGGGTAAGAGCCTGGTGCCATCACCCTGACCCCTCTGCCTAAGCTTCCCACGCTGACCGCGCGTGTTTGCTCAGGAAGGTGTCCTCCACGAGGAGCTGTCCACTTACCCGGACGAGGTGTTCGAGTCCCCATCGGAGGCAGCGCTTAAAGACTGGGAGCGAGCCCCAGAGCAAGTGGACCTCACGGGCGGCGCCCTGGACCGCAGCGAGCTGGAGCGCAGCCACCTGATGCTGTGAGTGCCTCCCTGCGAGTTCCGTGGGGGAAAAGCCCCCAGGCTGTCAGGAGCAGCTGCTCCAAGGCATGACACCCAAGGGGACCCCCGGGGCGGGGGCGGTCATCTCATGGACTGGGAACCCAGCTTGGCAACTAGGTTTGGGGGCCCCAGGGCTGGGCACCATTCAAATTGGGCTGCTCATCCCTGGAGGAGGCTGGCGGTCCCAGAGCCCACAGCCTGGAGAGGATCCAGCAGGCGAAGAGGTGGCGTCGTTAATACTCACAGATGTAGGTCTGACCCCACCTGCCTGCCATCCCGAAAGTGGCTCGGGCCGCTCTGCTTCTGCTCGGCGGGCCTGACTTCAGCCTGTTACACATGGGAGCAGGACAGATTCGGAGGGTCGTCCTGGCCCCGCGGGGGATGGACAGCAGCGTGTGGGCACTCTGGGGCTGGCGGTGACAGTGCCTCCCTCCCCAGGCCCCTGGAACGTGGCTGGCGCAAGCAGAAGGAGGGCGGCGCAGCGGCCCCGCAGCCCAAGGTGCGGCTGCGGCAGGAGGTGGTGAGCACGGCGGGGCAGCGGCGGGGCCAGCGCATCGCGATGCCGGTGCGCAAGTTGTTTGCCAGGGAGAAGCGGCCGTACGGGCTGGGCATGGTGGGCCGGCTAACCAACCGCACTTACCGCAAGCGAATAGACAGCTATGTCAAACGCCAGATTGAGGACATGGACGACCACAGGTAGGCCACGAGGGGAGGGGTTAGGGCAGGCATGGCTCCAGGTGGGCGCGGGCGCTCCAGGTTGGGGATGGCGCCTCTGCTGACGCTTTGCCCCGCAGGCCCTTCTTCACCTACTGGCTGACCTTCGTGCACTCGCTCGTCACCATTCTAGCCGTGTGCATCTATGGCGTGGCGCCCGTGGGCTTCTCACAGCACGAGACCGTAGACTCGGTGAGCCCCGGCGCCCTCCGGGTGCCCTCCTGGCCCCGCTCTGCGAAGTCTGGGTTCCCTCCCGCCCACTCTGACGGGAGGGGGCGCGACCGAGCTCCGTCTTATCTTCTCTCCACCTCCCAGGTGCTGCGCAACCGTGGGGTCTACGAGAATGTCAAGTACGTGCAACAGGAGAACTTCTGGATCGGGCCCAGCTCGGTGAGGGCAGGGCGGGGCGGGGGCGGGGCCCGGTGAGGGCAGGGCGGGGCGGGGCCCTGGGCTCGGCGAGGCCCAGCCGCAGCTACATCGTCCTCCCCGCAGGAGGCCCTCATTCACCTGGGTGCCAAGTTCTCGCCGTGCATGCGCCAGGACCCGCAGGTGCATAGTTTCATCCATGCTGCGCGCGAGCGCGAGAAGCACTCGGCCTGCTGCGTGCGTAACGACCGGTCAGGCTGCGTGCAGACCTCGGAGGAGGAGTGCTCGGTGAGTGCCCGCCCACAGCTCAGCTCGCACCCTTGTCTGCACCTCGTTTCCTTGGGACTCAGGCAGAGCTGTTGAGTTGTCCTAAACCCCTGGTTCTCAGCACACGATGCCGTCCGTCTGTGCAAGGCCCCTCACCTCAGTCTTTCCTTCTTATCCCATCCCTCCACCTCTGGCTGGTCCCCCTGCAGACTGTGTGTCCTTAATTTTATTATTTTTTTAAATGGCCGAGCGGCAGGGCTTGGGGGACCTTAGTTTCTGGACTAGGGATCCAACCCAGGCCCTGGCAGTGAAAGGACCAAGTCCTAACCACTGCACCACCAGGGAATTCTGCATGTTTTTAATTTGGGTGTGGCCTTCTCACTTCCATCTTGTTTTGGGGCACCTGTCATAAGTTTATGTAAGTGGTATTGCCTTACTTTTCTCACTAAATTTTAAACAACTTCATCCAAGTTTTTATCATCTAATGTGGAGCTCCCAGTTTGTACCAGTTGCCTACGGGTGGTTTCTGTTTTCAAGCTAATAGGAACTATGCTCTTGAACTCATAACAATCTCCCAACATGCGAGCAGTTTCCCGAGTGCAAATTCATGGAGGGGCTGCAGGGCACTCGGGTGTGTAGAACCAGAGGGAGGAGCTCAGGGTCTCTGATCCTGGCCCCCTGGAGACGGTGGGATGGTGGGCTCAGACCAGGGCTGAGCCCATGTCCTCCCACAGTCCACGCTGGCAGTGTGGGTGAAGTGGCCCCTGCATCCCAGTGCCCCAGACCTTGCTGGCCAAAAGAGGCGGTACGGCTCTGTCTGCCACCAGGATCCCAGGTCAGTCCTGCTGCGCCCCCTACCTCCGTTCGTCCATGTCTCCCCTGGGAGTGGGGGTGGAGGGAGGTATAATTTGTCTCCTTATTGTCCAGGAGGGCGGGAGGGTGCTAAGCCAAGGGCTCAGAGTAAGGTCTGACCACACCCTGGGCTCGTGCAGGGTGTGTGATGAGCCTTCTTCTGAGGACCCCCATGAGTGGCCAGATGACATCACCAAGTGGCCGGTGAGCTGGTGTGGAGGGGTTGTTCGGGAGCCACCTTACTGTCTTGGGGAGGAATCCACATCTCACCCATCAGTGATGCCAGAGGTCTCCGAGGGACCACCCCGTTTTCAGATGCTCTGCCCTGGCCTTCAGCCAGCCGGTCCATCCACTACAGCCTCCCTTTCTAAGTAGAACCAGGTGGAGCCTTAAGAAGTCAAGTGACATCATGCCAATTTGACAGATGCCCTGAGGCCCAGGGTTTGTGACCTGCTTGAGGCCAACAGGGGCCTGTCTCCTACCCTAGGAGCCTGTCCATCTCTGCTCCAACCAAGCGTGGTGTGGGGCCCAAGATTAGGGGTGACCTTGACCCAACTCATCCCCATTTGTGACCCAGATCTGCACCAAAAGCAGTGCTGGGAACCACACCAACCACCCGCACATGGACTGCGTCATCACGGGCCGGCCCTGCTGCATCGGCACCAAGGGCAGGTAGGGGTGCCCCAGTCCTGGACACACAGCATTGCCCTGGGCCTGCTCCCATATCCAGTCCAAAACGACCCAGGATCCCGGGGGGCGTGGGGTGAGGAAGGGGCCGGACCTATCCAGGCCAACAAGGTGGGCGAGTGGGGCCAAAACCTGAGCCTGGGAGTCCTCTCAGCTCTGGCCTGACCTTCCAGGTGTGAGATCACCTCCCGGGAGTACTGTGACTTCATGAGGGGTTACTTCCACGAGGAGGCCACACTCTGCTCCCAGGTAGGCCTCTGGGGGAGGGTCCCTCCACGTGCTGTGGCCGTGGCCGGTGCTCACGGTCACTCTGCACAGGTGCACTGCATGGACGACGTGTGTGGGCTCCTGCCCTTCCTCAACCCCGAGGTGCCTGACCAGTTCTACCGCCTGTGGCTGTCCCTCTTCTTGCACGCTGGGCAAGTGACACCCCGTGGGCTGTGGGGGCTGGGGGGAGGAGGTGGTCCCAGGGACCCCAGGACTAGCTGGTCAGTGCTCCTTGCTGAGTGCCCCCTCCCCACAGGGTCCTGCACTGCCTGGTGTCCGTCTGCTTCCAGATGACAGTCCTGCGAGACCTGGAGAAGCTGGCGGGCTGGCACCGCATAGCCATCATCTACCTGCTCAGTGGCGTCACTGGTAACCTGGCTAGTGCCATTTTCCTGCCATACCGGGCAGAGGTAAGGCTGCCCCCCACGTGCTGCCCAGCATGAACTGGGTCCAGCAGACCCGAGTCCCTGCCATGCCCTGTCCCGCCTGGGGCTCCTGTCCTGATCTACCCTGGGCCAACGGAGGGTGGCGGGTGGCCTGCCCCGGCCCACTGGCTCAGGGTCACCTGCACCTCCAGGTGGGCCCAGCTGGCTCGCAGTTTGGCATCCTGGCCTGCCTCTTCGTGGAGCTCTTCCAGAGCTGGCAGATTCTGGCGCGGCCCTGGCGCGCCTTCTTCAAGCTGCTGGCCGTGGTGCTCTTCCTCTTCACCTTCGGCCTGCTGCCCTGGATCGACAACTTCGCCCACATCTCAGGCTTCATCAGCGGTCTCTTCCTCTCCTTTGCCTTCCTGCCCTACATTAGCTTCGGCAAGTTCGACCTGTACCGCAAGCGCTGCCAGATCATCGTCTTTCAGCTGGTCTTCCTGGGCCTGCTGGCTGGCCTGGTGGTCCTCTTCTATTTCTACCCTGTCCGCTGCGAGTGGTGTGAGTTCCTCACCTGCATCCCCTTCACTGACAAGTTCTGTGAGAAGTACGAGCTGGATGCTCAGCTCCACTGAGCTGGCGGGCGCTGGGGCCGTGTGCCTGTGGCCGGAGCCAGGCCTGCGGCTCGGGACTCTGCCCAGGAGCCCTGCTTCCCACACACTTTGCCGTGTTCACTGCTGTTGAACCCCTCGTGCTTCCGGGCATTTATCACACTAGTTCCCGAGATTACCTTCTAACTAGCCTTCTGACGACCACCTCATGTGGCCAATAAACAGACCGGGAGCGTTTTAGCTGCCACTAACTCAACCAGAGCTGCCGCCTCCTTTCTGGTTTCCGGCTGGGTGCTGGAAGGACATCCTCCAGGCCCCAGGCCTCCCACCCACAAGTTGCCAGAACAGGGCATTCACGTCAGGTCCATCTCCCTGGAGGTCCTCGGCCAGGTGGGCACACTCTGTCCCCCTTCTGCAGAGTGACGAGGAGGTGACAAACAAGGACCCAGGAATATCACACTTCTCCACACACACCTGGAAGCGCCCCACGGCATCCAGGCCATGTCCCTTCCTAGGAGCCAGGCACCCATGGGCTGAAGCTGGAGGCCCTGACCAGGCTGGGCTCAGACGCCCTTGTTTCCCACAAGTAGAGACAGAGCCGGCACTCTGCTTTTACTTCCTCCTCGCTGCAGAGATGACAGGACAGGTGTGTGTGGCTTGGGGAGCAGGGTGGTGACCAAGGGCTCAGGTACATCATCCCAACAGTGTGACCGCCAGCAGGGTCCCCACCTGTGCCCCACTATGGGGACATGACTTTCCAAACCTCAAAGAAAACAGGGTTTATTCTGTACACAGGGCCAGGCCCACAGCCCTGGGATCAGGGTTCATTTAAGAGTCCAGGCGAGTCCAGCTGGGGTCAGGCTCTCTCCCACCCGTCTGGGGAAAGGGCACGGTGGCCCAAGGCTTCCTTCTGCCAGGGAAGAGCTCAGCTGCCCGCACACACAGCTGTCCAAGTCTGGAGATTCATTTCTGTCTCAGCTTTTTGATGAAGGACACCTCATCCCGATTCCGGATACCATAACTGAAAGAGAAGGAAAGGCAGAGTCCAGCCTACAGAAGGGCCCAGCTGTGACTCCTCCTCCGAGGCTTGTGTGGGATGAGAGAGGCCAGGCAGGAAGAGCGCAGTGCTGGGGAGGTGAGGAGGGGGCAGGGCCATGCTCCCCCACCACGCACACTCAAAACCCTCTCTCCTGGCTCTGCAGCCTGAACTGCCACAGCTCCTCTGCCTCCTGTCCTCCGGGCAGGGAGGTCTCCAGGGAGTTCCTTGCAGGACAGTCAGGGACTCTCCTGGTCTCACACACTCCCCAGGAATGGATTTAAGACCCTTCCTTTCTTAAGAGCCTCTGGAGGAAACCCCGGTCCTATGGCAGGGCCTGGGGAACAAAAGGGCCACAGATCAGATAGCTCCCTGTAGCTCAAGACGGAGCCTGAACTTACTCTCGGAGTTTCTTCCGGTCTTCTGTGAGCTTCTCTCCCGCGGAGGTCAAGTGGTATGTCCTCCACACGTAGGACCTACAGATGGGAATTCAGTGAACCACAAGCAGGATGATTCAGGAGGCTGAGAGCACCCAGGCGAGGGGCTGGTAGCAGCTCCTCTAACCAGGGAAGCCGCATCCAGACACACTGGGCATGCCCTAAGGTGTCCCCACGTGCAGCTACCTAGCTGCCCGTGTGGTAATGCAGAGGAGGAGCAGCTAGGACAGGGCCCGCAGGCACAGGAGCACCTGCCCTTTTTAAAGGCTCGGGACAGGGAGCTCGATGCTCTAGGCCGCATCCTGAGCAGAGCCCAGGGGATGAAAAGGCTCGCTCGTGTCCAGCACGTCCTCCCTGTCTCCCAAGAAGCGCTGAGGGAGGAGCCAAGGCTCCACTCACCAGCTGATGTGCTGAATGCCTCCCTCGCGCTCCTGCCTGAGCTGCACATATCTCTGGATGGCCTTCTTCAGGTCCAGGACAGTGGCGTTCTGGACTACAACCACGGCTGCACAAGCAGGAGAAGATCCCCAGCGTCAGGTGTCAAGAGGAGAGCCCAGAAGCTCTGATGAGCTCTGTTACTTCTCAAGGCTCAAGTCTGGGCAGGTGTGGGTGTGCCCAACAGGCCTGGGCACAGCCCGGAGTTTCCACCCACCAGCCCTGCTAACATCCTCTCCTGTGAAAGTTCAGACTGCTTGGCCTGAGAGGGAAGGCAGTACTTACGCATAACTTCTCCATCCATCTTGCACACTCGCACTGTCATTGCTTGGCCGTATTCTAATGCTATTTGGGAATTAACCTCTTCTAAAGTAACCTGGAAAAGACCAAGGATGGAGGTGGGAGCTCCCTTCACCACCCCCAACAACAAAGGCAGACAAGCGGACAGCGTCTATAAAGTTAGGCAGAACCTTCCTGAAGTCTGAGGAGAACGGAAAACTGGGAAACATTGATCTTTTGTCTGAAAATTACATTATTTTTGTTTACCCCAGGCTTCTACACACCAACTTTTGGTTGTTTTTAAAACACTGCTGACACGTCAAATGTCCTAACTAGTCGGTTTTTCGGCACCCCTTTAAATTTGAAGCCCGAGGCCAGAGCCTCGTTCGCCTCCAGGCCCGACAGGAGCCTTCTGCCTAGACGCTCCGCTACGCTCGGAAACGCCTTCCCGAGGCTGCAGCCCCCAGCGGTCCCAGGGTCCGTCCGCACCCCGTGGGAACGACGCGGCCCTCGCGCACCTGGATCGGAAGGTCGCAGAGCAGCGGGTCCTGCACAACCATGGCCAGGCCCTCCTGGAAAACGTCCACCTCCTCGGAGTGCGGCAGCGCCTCCTCCTCATCCTCCTCGTCGTCCTGCGGCTCTGGCCGCGCCACGACCCGCGGCTCCTCCAGGGCGCCGGGTTTCCAGCCGGCTTCGCCCGCACAGCGGCTCCACGCGACAGAGGCTATCGCGCAGGCCCCGGGACCGCTCCTATATCCCCACCTTCGGGGCGCCGGGGGCGGGGCCATTCGAGGACCAATGAGAGATGAGCTACTGGGAGCCGGCCGGCCACTGCTGTACTTGGGGGCGGGGAGGCGGCGTGATTATTGGTGGGCTGGCAGGGGGCGGGGCGGGGACCAAGGGGCGCTCAGAACGCCGGCGCAGTGCTGCCGCGGGCGCTGCCGGGAGCGCCGGGCCTGTGGCGGCCATGCTGCTCTTCTGCCCGGGCTGCGGGAACGGGCTGATCGTCGAGGAGGGCCAGCGCTGCCACCGCTTCGCATGCAACACCTGCCCCTACGTGCACAACGTCACGCGCAAGGTGGGCGCGCGCGGCGCGGAGGCCGACGCTCTCGCGAGGCGGCCGCGCGACCCGGGCCTTCCCCGCCTCCTTCCCCGCCTGGATCGGCGTCCTGCGGGCCCTGCTGGCCGCCCCGAGGCTCTCCGTCAGCCACGCACTGCTCCCGGGGCCTGTGTAGGGCTTTTGCGCCCGGGTCGCTCTTCCCCTCGGTACCCGTGTCACTCGTCGCTCGTGCTTTTACCCGAAGGATTATTTAAAGTTGCAGCCTCTTTGTCCACCTCGCCTTTCTTCTCCTAATCTTATTTTTTTAATAGGACTCGTTTGCCTTCCATTGCGGTTTATAATTTACTTGTGCCCCTTGTTTGTTAACACTAGGCTATAGGCTGTAGGAGGGCAAGCATTTTTCAGTTTTTGCTCGCTCTTATATTCTAGTCTGAACATCTGGAATATATTGGATATTCATTACGGAATGGTACATACTGTGTTATAACTCGTTACTTTCCATCGATATTGCGTCTTTCCTTTTTAGAACACCTTTAATAGTTTTTAGAAGTAGAGCACGCTGGTGTTACCTCATTCTTAATGTTTATATACTGCTCCACCATGTAGCTGTGTTGTGGGAGTTTAGAGTTTGAAATTGTGAAGGGTGACATTTCAAGGACGGCTGGTAAAACTTGGAGAATAGTTAGAAAAACCTCTGCCTGCGAAGAGTGGCTGGGCCACCCTGCCAAGTGCTCCACTTTGGCCTTAGTCGTCTTTGGATCTCTTATTTCAGTGACCAAGTATTGGAGAGGTGGGAGAACAAAAGGGTCACGCCAGAGCCATTTCCCCCTTCCTGCTCTGTTGCTTCATCCAGTCCTCACAGAATCTTGTTTATTGGATCATCCCAATTGTTGATCCTCCCGATTCTCATGGAGATTCCTGCTCTGTGACAGCAGGAACTGTGCTTTCGTTTAGTATTCCTCCCTTCGTGTTGAAGGCAGGAAGCAGAGTCTGGGGTGATACTTGAAGGCATGGTTTGGTGACCCGGCTTTGTACTGTTCACTTACGGGGAGAGTCTGAAGACCTGCTGTTTGTTGTTTGTTAGGTAACAAATCGGAAGTATCCAAAGCTGAAAGAAGTGGATGATGTGCTTGGTGGAGCAGCTGCCTGGGAGAATGTTGACTCTACTGCAGGTGAGAGGGAAAACCTTTTCTGTTTCAGAGCTGTGGGTAAGGGTGAGGCCGCTGGCTGTGCCACTGCATAGCAGAGTCTGTGATGTATCAAGTGGGCTTCTGAGACTAGAAACTGTTTTCTTATCTGATGTGTTTGTTACGCAAACAGTATTGGCACAAGCTGTTGTGGAGTAATTCAGACCTGAGTTAAAGTCTCAGGGTGACCTCATAGTGATGCTTATTGGAGTAATTAAAAAATCAGTCTAAGGATTTTGTTCTAATATAGTTTTTTTTTAAGTCAAAGATAATATTAAACTGCTCTAAATATTCCGTTAAGTAAGGATTTGAGTCTTGATTCATTTCTGATAGCGACAGATGTGACCAAGGAAGGAACAGAGCCCAGCACGACCAGTCCAGAGAGGAGGAGGAGCTTAGGGTGATTAGTACTGTCTTTTTACCCCAGAGAGGACCATCCAGATCTGCTCTGTGAAAAATCTTGCACAGGCAGAATTTGTCACTGGGAGGTGAATTACACACCAAAATGGTGTCTGAGTGTTTGAAGGAGTTTTCATTAAGAGCGAGGTTCTTGAATTGAAATCTCGGTGAAAGTAAAATTAAAAAAGAAAAAAGTACAATCAAGACCACAAGTTGTGAGAGCACAGTGTTGTGCTCTCAGTTGTGAGAGCACAGTGGGAATGACAGCCCCTTGCAGGAAAACCTTGCAGGGCACCCCAGGCGAGGGATACCAGTCGAACTGGGGAGTGTCTGCAGCTGTGTTTCACGAAACGTCCACTTATAACAAGCATGTTGATCATGAGCATCGTTTCTTTTTTTTAGTAAACGTGGGTCACTGTTTGTTCTTCTCGTTGCCAGAGCCATGTCCCAAGTGTGAACATCCTCGAGCCTATTTCATGCAGCTTCAGACCCGCTCTGCAGATGAGCCCATGACCACCTTTTACAAGTGCTGCAACGCTCAGTGTGGACACCGCTGGCGGGACTAAGGCCAGGATGGCCCAGCTGCGTCAGCGTCTGCGTGCTTTACTGCCCAGGGTGTATTCCCAGCTGCGAGTGTGAACTGTGTGTTCTGAGGGTCTTGGGTGGTATGGTGGAAAGCTGACCCTTTAAGGGTGGCTGCCCAGGGGGTCAGGAAGTATAGCCTGCCTCCCAGTCAGCAGATTAACTCCTTGATGTCCAGTATGTCCAAATTCTGCCCATGCTGTGTGTGGACAGGAGTATCCATAACTGAGTGCATCCTGTTGAAGGTCCTGTTCTTCCTCTTTTATGTACATTGGGCAGTTGGTGTTCTCCTGCCATCAGCCAACACTCTTCAATATTTACATTGTTTGTACAACTAATAAAGTAAAACTTATTAGTTTAGTACATTAGATGCCCCTCAGTATTTAACTGTTAATTGCAAACTTATTTAATCAAAATTTATCCTGAATATTTAATTAAAGTTAACAGTCTTGTTATCACCTTCTCAGTGTTTTAAATGCCTTAAGAAGTAGACATCAAACCTTAAATCCCCAAACCGACTGCTATATTTAGGGCCAAACTGGTTACAGAATTGCTAATAACATGGATTTCTATTTATTATTTGTATTTTTGTTTCCTAGAATTGCAGTACATTTATTAGATTGTATGTTTTTTAATACTTTCTGTATCCATCTTTCTACTCTAAAGAGAAAAAGGACACTCTAGGCTTATGGGGGCAGGATTTTGGTTATTGATAGATTTGTTTCTTGCTCAGGGCCTCAAATTTAATTACTTCCAAATCTCTCTTGTTGAATTATAGTTTACTTCCCATGTGGCTCAGCTGGTAAAGAATCTGCCTACAATGTGGGAGACCTGGGTTCAATCCCTGGGTTGGGAAGATCCCCTGGAGAAGGGAACAGCTACCCACTCCAGTATTCTGGCCTAGAGAATTCCATGGACTGTCTAGTCCATGGGATCGCAGTGAGTCAGAAACGACTGAACGACTTTCACTTCATAGTTGACTTACGAGGTTTTAGTAGTGTCCGGTGTACAGCGCAGTGATTCAGTTATACGTACATGTATGTATAGACACACACACGAGTGTATATGTATTCATATATATGTATACATATTCTTGTTTGCATGTTTTTCCATGATGATTTATTACAGGATTTTGAATATAGTTCCCTGTGCTAAATCACTTAATAATGAAGTTTCACTTATGAAATAATGGGACTTAAATTTAAGTCTTTTATACAGATTCTTGCTTTTTTCCAACTTTTTATTACTTTCTCTTTTTTGTCCTGCTGGGTAGCGTGCAGAATCTTGGTTCCCCAGCCAGGGACTGAACCTGTCCCCTACATGGAGAGCGTGGAGTCCAACCACTGGGCCACCGGGAAAATCCCAGATTTTTACTTTTTTGAAACTTGTTGTCTTACATAACTTGTATAATTTGTATAATTCAGGAAATTTTAAATTTTATTTATTTGTTTTTGTCTGCGTGCAGTCTTCTCGTTGCAGAGCATGGGCTCTAGGGTGCGTGCCTCGTGGACTGTAGAGCCCGGCCTCAGCAGTGCTGGCATACAGCCTCAGTTGCCCCAGGCACGTGGGGTCTTCCTGGACCAGGGATTGAACTCATGTCAATTGGCAGGCAGATTGTTAACCCCTGGACCACCAGGGAAGTCCGCTTTTCGAGAAATTATTAATCTTTTGTTTGAAATGATTATGGATCGCATATGTATTTTCCTGTTGGAACACGTTGACCAGATCCTGAGCCCATTGTCTCCAGTTGTTTCTGTTTCAGAACAGTTTGCACTGTTTTTGCAAATGGGTGTTTGTCCTGTGGGTGTCACTTTAGTGTCTTCTTATGGATGGCTGGATGGCATCACCGGCTTGATGGACATGAGTTTGAGTAGACTCCAGGAGTTGGTGATGGACGGGGAGGCCTGGTGTGCTGCGATTCGTGGGGTCGCAGAGTCAGACATGACTGAGGGACTGAACTGAACTGAACTGATGCCATCAGTTATGTTTCCTCAGGGGTCTGTTCTTGTTTTCGCTTGTTACTGGAGGCAGCCTGGTCAGCGGTGAAGGTCATGCCCGCTGAAGTTACCCTGCTTGCCTGTCAGTTGCTGAACCTCTTTCATTTTCTCCTGTGTAAAACGAAGATAGTAATAGTCTACTTCAGGGGTTCACAGCTTTTTCTGTAAAGAGTCAGTATTTTGGGTTTTGTGGGTCAAGAGTCACAATCAAGAAAGACATAAGGAAGCGAGCTCTTACAGAGAAGCTCAGAATGTAACCCTGCAGTGTTTGTTATACGAGCCCCTTGATGAAAGGAACGCACACCATTTTGTGTAACCGAATTGGTGTTTCTTGTTAAAGTTGCACGTGTGCATCTCCTCACCCTGGTTCAGGCGGGGGGCAGATGCGGGTCACTGTGACCTTGCTGATGGCTCAGTAGCTGCCGGTGGTGAGAGACGCGGGTATTGTCCGCAGCGTGTTTGAGGGTGAGCAGTGCAGTTGCGGCCTGTGGACGTGTCCTCCACGAGGCTGCCAGCTGTGTGACCCCGCGCTGCACCTGTGTGCACCGTCAGCGACACTCAGCGGCAGGTCCCAGGTGCCGCCCCCGCGTTCACGTTTTCTCGGCTTTGCTCCCACGTGAGTTGCTAGTTGTCTCCTCGGTCTGTGCCCAGAAGCTCGCTCTTCAGGCCTTTCCCCGCTTAGTGTCGAGGCATTGACTCCTCGCGGAAGCGGCAGAGGGCGGGTCCGGTGATGTTTGGAGCCATCGAGAGCCGAGGAAAGGCGCTTCAGATTATCTGCCTCATTTTTAATTGACGTGACGTCGCTCCCAGTGTCCTTAGCTTTCAGAACAGCTGTTCTTGACCAAAAACAGATGGTCTTAAACGCATCTTCTCTGGACACGCTTCCCTCAGCTTCTGCAGTCAGACACCTTTAAGTCACCCTCAGCGGCTTTCCTTCCTGGGTTAACGATGAGTCCCTGGAAAATTTAATTCCATTGCCTCATTTTTATTTCTTGTGAAGAAATTCTGTTTTGTGTTGAGACTCGTGCCAGAGGAGTGTTTAGCCTGGTGATGTCGACTACTGCAGTGTCGTCGCATGACACTCTCCTCTGCCATCCAGCTCACTGATAACAGTAGCTCGCACTGCCCTGGGCCTTAAAGACAGGGCATTTGGAGCCCTGTCTTCTTACTGTGACATGACGGGTGTGCAGTGTAAGCAAGCGAGCAGAAGCGTTGTGAAACACTGTGGCCTTGAAACAGTGATAAGATCGCTGCTGAGCCGTGAGCACACCAGGGCCGCTGTAGACAGCGCATACAGGCGGTGTTCCAGAAGGTGGACCCTGACATTTGAATTTCATAGTCGTTCCACATGGCATGTAATTCTTTATTTTTTCCCCAACCATTTGCAAATATACAAACTTATTCTTTGTTTATTTAATTTATCTATGGCCTTGAGGCGCAGCACGTGAGACTAGACAGCGAACCTGGGCGCAGGGCAGTGAAAGCGCAGAGTCCTAACCACGGGACCACCTGCGCATTTTCTGTTGTAACTGCTGTTCGCTCACAAGTTCTCTAACGGGGGCGGGCTTGCCCCCTGGCCGCTCCTCCTCATCAGGTATGAGGACGTATGCAGCTCCACGTGTCCCGTCGTTAGGGCACGTCTGACCAGCGGTGCTTGTTATTCTCTGGGCCTGTTTTTCGAGGGGCTGGGTTTCGGGAGACACTTAGTGGCCCTGGTTGTATTGTCTTTGTATCTGAGGTTTTCCCTCCATCTGCAGATTTTGCTTTTCTGTTTATCTCTGTGTATTATGACTAACCTAGACAGTATGTTAAAAAGCAGAGACATTACTTTGCCAACAAATGTCTGTCCAGTTAAAGCTATGGTTTTCCTAGTAGTCATGTATGGATGTGAGAGTTGGACTGTAAAGAAAAGCTGAGCACCAAAAAATTGATGCTTTTGAACTGTGGTGTTGGAGAAGACTCTTGAGAGTCCCTTGGACTGCAAGGAGACCCAATCAGTCCATCCTAAAGGAGATCAGTCCTGAATATTCATTGGAAGGACTGATGCTGAAGCTGAAACTCCAATACTTTGGCCACCTGATGCGAGGAACTGACTCATTTGTAAAGCTGGGAAAGATTGAAGGCGGGAGGAGAAGGGGACGACAGAGGATGAGATGGTTGGATGGCATCACCGACTCAATGGACATGAGTTTGAGTAAGCTTCGGGAGTTGGTGATGGACAGGGAGGCCTGGCGTGCTACAGTCCATGGGGTCACAAAGGGTTGGACACGATTGAGCGACTCAACTGAACTGCGTGTTACAGGAGGTGGTAGGGTGCCAGGCTGTGGCATCGGAACATTTCCTGGGCAGAGGCAGTGGCCTTCACGCATCTCAGTGTCTGTGACCTGCTCTCCCGTCTCTGTAGCCTGCATGCTGTCCTGTGGGTCGTGTGCGGCTGATGTGCGGTCCGTTGGTCTCAAGGGAGTGAGTTCTAGCCTGAGAGAGAAGGAAGCTCTCTTAATAAGGATACTAGGGCAGGGATGGCACCAGTGAGTATAAAAGTGTGTAAGGGGCCAAGATGATCAACATTTAAATGTTAGAAGTGTGATCGTGTCCCTGGTCGTTCTAAGGTGTGTCATGGATTTGAGCCTCTGATGCCATCTTGCCGTGGGTCCTGGTTTCTGCAACTCCAGAGAGCTACAGCTCTGGTGTCTCCAGATCTCCCCTCAGCTGGGTTAATGCACAGAACAGACACACACAAACACATTGATACGTAAACTCAGGCACAGGGGCATGCTAAAGTGCAACCTTATTTGGCACCCCTAAGAACATAACAGTCAATAAGTTTATGAAAAGATGCTTATCTTTACTGATAACCAAGGAAGTGTATATAAGTTAAGACAACATTGAAACGTCTTTGCCTATCAGATTGGCAAAGATTTAAAAGACTGCTGTCAAATGCAGTGAGGACTGCAAGCATCCTTACATGTCTGATGGGAGCAGAAGTCCGTGTATTTCTAGAGGACTGCTTGGCAGCATCTATTTTGAGATCTTAGGCCCGACAGTTTGCTCCAGATTGCTTTTTTTTTTTTTTTTTGTACAGCACTCATCCTGGTGATTAGAGATCCAGGCCTGGAATTACTCATTTAAAATGGCATGTTTACACCAGAAACGAATGCAGTGTTGTATGTCCATTAAATTGAAATAGCAGATGTGGGCAACAGTGAAATTGTCCACCAACAGGATTATTAAACCATGATCTGTACCACCAGTAAAGGCACGAGGTAGCTTTTTATGTGCTTCTCTGAAAAATTTGAAAAGAAAATTTTCAGAGAAAATTCTTTTTTCTGAAAAGAATTTGAAAAGAGCCAGAGCAACGAGGTGGCTGTTAAATGAGCGTTTGTTGGAGCGTAGACGTGGCCTGGAGGGCCTTGTGCCCGGCTTCCCACAGGGGCGTCTCTCTGGGGCCAGGGGCTCCCATCTTTTATTTCCTTCCTTAAGCGAGGCTGCAGCACTGTGAGGTTTGACTGTCTCCACCCACCCTGGCGCTCAGGGACTGCCTGAGCTGCAGCCTGGGAGACAGGCGCTGCTCTGAACCTGGTCCACGTCTTCGCCTCCCGGCGCCAGTTCAGGGAGCAGCCCCGCTCACCCGCCAATCGATGGGTGGCCCCCAGGTCCACGTGTGGCAGCTTGCTGTCCCTGGGGGTGGAAGGTGGGGTTTATGGTGGGTGCTGGTCCCCTCTCGCCCCTCTTAGGCCAGCTGCCGTGCTCTTGGGCTCGTGGTTTCAGATGTGGGCGGCCTGTGTCAGCCTCCCGCGCAAGGCTCACGTCACTGGTCGGTGCAGTTATCTCCTGAATCAGGCAGAGGGACTTTGCTGCAAGCGCAGGGGTGGCTGGGTGACAAGCCACCTGCAGGTCTCAGGGGAGCATCACGCCTGCCATGGGCGCCAGCAGCTGCATCTGGAGAGGTGAGTGTCGCCTGGGATTCTCCACTGCTCAAGTCAGCGTGGACTTTGGGGGACGGGGCAGGTGGCCCGCAAGCCCCGAGCTCAGGAGGAGCCTGGGGGGCATACTCAGAAGGGCGGCAGGGCGTTGGGGAGGCCACCCTGGTTCATCAACTCTGTCCTGCCTTGGGCATCTCCTGGCGACAGACATGTGCTATAGGAATGGCGGGCCATCCTGGCCTGGCCTGTGAGCCTCGTGGGTGCCACTGGGCAGAGGGGCTGGCACTGAGCTCGTCAGGTGGAGTTCAGGGTAGGCTTAGGGCCAGGGTAGTTCCTGACCCCTTGGGGGCAGCGCGTGGGCATTCTGGGGTCAGGTGGTCTCAGCTCGGACGACTGAGTGGAGATGGGGTTCAGTCCTGGGGCTGGTAAAGCCTCTGCTCTCGCCCATGACTTTGAGGGGCTTTAGGTCTGAAGAGGAGTCTGTGGACCCCCCATGGGACCTGTGGGCAGGGCAGCAGGAGAGGGCAGGCTTCCAAGAGGGCTCTGCAGCCAAGAAGATGGAGAGGAAGAGGGCTCGTGCTCGAATGTTCCAGAGCCCCGTTAACATCTTCTCCAGGCAAAGGCAGGCCTGGGGGAAGGTCGGGATGTCTCTTCAGTTAGGAGCAGGTGGGAGGGCGCAGCAAGAATCAGACACCCTGGGGGAGCCTGATACCAGGGCTGCTGATGGCCAGTTCGGGCTGCTGGCAGGGCTGTGTGGGCGTGGGTGGAGCAGAGCGCCGCCCTCGTTGAACCCCAGGCCGTTGTCAGCATTCTTTCAGCCATGCCATGCACGGCGCCTCGGCGGAAGGCAGTGACAAGGTGGGGGTGGGGGGTGGGTGGTGGTTTGGGGGGTGACAGTGAGCAGCTCGTCCTGAGGCATTCCCAGCCTCAGCCCCCTCCTCCCTCTGTCCTGGGTCCTGCTCTCTGGGCCCCGTCCACCCAAGGCCCCTGCATCCCGCCCGCGTCTCTCCCTGGTTCTGGCCTGGCCTCTCCGTGTCCCGGGACGTCCACCTCCCTGAGGCAGGTGCCTGTCCGGCTCGGCCATCCCAGGACAGGTGGCCTCCCTGCCCTGACCGCCCGCCTCTGCCCTTGCCCAGCAGGGTCCTCAGCCCTTTGCCCCGGGGCGCCGGGTCCTGCTCCCGTTTCCTGCCTCCTGCCTCGTGCTGTGTCTCAGGCCCGCCCCCCAGGTCCGAGCTGCCCCGGGAGCCAGCCTCTGGACTCCCTCCTCTCCCAGCAGTGAGGGCAGTGGTGGATCAGTGCCGTCTCAACCGCAGCCTCCATCCCACCCCGGGATGGGCAGGGGTAGTCTGTCCCCATTAAAAATACAGACTGTGTGAAAGGGGACAGGAAGCCAATCCAGAGGGTGTGGTGCGCTGCATAAACCCCGCCCTGCGGGCGTCTCACCTGGTGAGGCCCGGGGCGCTGACCCTACGAGGGCCCGGCAGAAGTCCAGCTGCATGGCAGCCCATGACTTCTTGGCGGGCGGGAAGCCGGGAGGCAGGCTCTGGGCTGGAGGTCATCTGGCCAGACCTTGACCCTGAGGCCAGGGAGGAAACGGGGTTGGGAAAAGGGGCCAGAGTGCTGTCTGCCGAAAGCCGTGTCCACGGACCAGTGGGAAGGGACGAGCCGGGTGGGGATGTCGGCCTGGCCCCCGCAGGATGGGCATGTGGGGCCGCCCTCCCGTGGGGCCCCATCCTGCGTCGCGGCCACCCCGTGACCTGTCTCCTCTGGGTGTGATTGGGCCTCCCTGGGGCCATCCTGGCACTTCTTCCTGCCCTACATTCTAAATGCCCCCTGCCCCCCACATCCTAAGTGCCCCCGCCCCCCACATCCTAAATGCCCCCCACTCCCCACATCCTAAGTGCCCCGCCCCCACATCCTAAATGCCCCCCACTCCCCACATCCTAAGTGCCCCGCCCCCCACATCCTAAGTACCCTGCCTCCCACATCCTGGTGCCCACTTCCCGGCCACCCCCCAACATCCTTGTGGATGACCCCATCTTGGGATCCCTGAGAGCCAGCTCCCTCCCCCCGTGACTGCCAGCGGTTTGTGGCAGGTGATGCTTCAATCCAGAGGCGGGTGAGGTCTTCCTGCCTGTTGATCTGACGGGTCTGTCGTGCGGGTCCATGAGGAGGCTGCAGGGGGTGGGGTGGGCGTCTGCTGCTGGGAGAGTGGGTGCGGGCTCTGAGAGCTTCCGTGCTGCGGTCTGTGCTTGTCTGCTGCTTTTCTGAGTCCTTATCACCATCAGGCTTGCATAACCAGGCTGGCCCTGCTTCCTGCGAAGGAGCTATCAGCGTACCATCTGGGGCTGCAAAAATGGGGTGACAGGGCGTCAGCAGCCTGCTCACCCCAAGGTGCTTCCTCGCATCCAGCACTGGGAGCCCCGCCCCGGGGTGCTGTCCCCTGCAGGGCTCCTCAGGATGGGCCTGTGGCAACAGTGTGGGAGGTGCTGGCGGGCATGTGGACACCCCCTGCCTTTCCTCTGCTGTCCTGGGGCAGAGCCCTGGGGTCAGCCCCCCACCTCCCGTGGCTCTGGTGGGAACTCACGTGGATGTACACCTTGCACAGTTGGCCCAGGTGTGACACCAGTGGGTCCAGCAGATCTGCCCTTCAGTTGTCATCTACAACCGTGTTCCCCCAACCCTGACTCCCCTGCAGGGGGGACCTGGGGCCCAGGCTCAGAGCGCTGCCTGCTGGACAGACCTGGACACGTGGCTGATTCAGACCTGGGAGGCCTGAGCTTGAGCTCCTGCGGGTGCTGCTCCCCTGCGGTGCTCAGCCTCCTTCAAGGGATGGGATGAGGGAACGGGTGGTGACTTGCTTGAAATGCCCTCCCCACAGTGCCACCTCGGGGCGCGGTGGGGGGGGTGGTGCTCTCTACACAGCCCCTCAGCCCAGCCTCTTCCAGGTTGGACCTTGCAGAGCGAAGTTCTGATGAGAGAGGCGGGCACCTGCTTCCTGCTCTGCGCCTGGCTCAGCCTGGGGGTCCCTGTCCTGGGAGACAGAGGAGGTGAGGGCTGGCTCAGGGCGTGCAGGGGCTATGGGCACAGAGCGGGGCAGGGTCTGGGCTGCGGGTGCCCATCTTCTGCAGACCGGTTGGGGCTTCAGCCCCACCCAGGGCGCATGGTCACAGCCCATCCCCTTAGGGTGCCCAGCCCCGCCGTGGTCACCTCAGGGCTCCTTCTCTCAGGCCTGCCCTGTCACAGGGGGTCAGCGCCAAGCCCTCCCCCTCCCCTGGCCCTGCCCCAAGGCAGCCACGGTGAACTTGCCACGGTCACTGTTCCCAGGGCCAGGGCCTGGGGCTTTCACCTGCTACAATAACAACATCCTCAGGATTGAGTGCCGCTGGCCTGGCCCAGCGCTGGGCCAGGGGGCCGGCTCCTGGCTGCTCTTCACCAGGTGAGGCTGGAGAGCGGGGGCAGAGGGCAGGGAGCTGGGGGGGCCATGGTCCCTTGGTGCCCACACGTGTCCTTTCCAGCAACGTCGTGCCGGGCAGCAAGCACAAGTGTGTCTTCTGGGCCGGCGTGTGCACCGTGGAGCTGCCGCCCGAGGAGGTCCTCGTGCCTGCTGACAACTTCACCATCACCTTCCACCACCACATCTCTGGGAAGGAGCAGGTCAGCCTTGTGGATCCACAGTATCTGCCCCGGAGACACGGTGAGACCTGGGTCGGGTGTGTTGGCTGGGAACCCCCTGGCCACAGCCCACCGCCCATAACCCCCGCCACCCAGTCAAGCGTGCCCAGTCCCTGCAGACAGACCCAGGGCTTGCAGCAGGTAGGAACTGAGGGGCGAGGGGTCGGCCCACTGGTTGCCGGAGGGCTTGGGTCCGGAGGAGGATGAAGGAGCAGGGCTTTGAGTTGGGGCTGGAGCTGCAGCGTGAGTCCCTTGAAATGCACTTCAGGCACGCCAGCTTAGATTTGAGATGCATCTTAGCTGCCTCAGGGGTTGTCTCGTCCCAGGCTCCCAGGGAGGCCTTGCTCTGAGAGGGCCTTGGTCACATCCTCATCCTTCCCGGGAATCTTTCTGATCCCGTCTTGGGCGTGCTGACTCACATACCCTCACATGGCTTTGCTCTGTTTCAGTGAAGCTGGACCCCCCCTCGGACTTGCAGAGCAACGTCAGCTCTGAGCACTGTGTCCTGACCTGGAGCGTCAGTCCTGCCTTGGAGCCGCTGGCCATGCTCCTCAGCTATGAACTGGCCTTCAAGAGGCAGGAGGAAGCCTGGGAGGTAAAGCTGGGTCGCCCACCCTGGGGCCCGTCTCTCCTGGAAGCAGCAGGAGATGCTGCTCTTCCCACCCAGGGTGCTTTCACCTTGGAATTACAAGGAAGGCAGTGACCAGAGCCAAGGGTATGTGAGTGCAGAGTGGTGAGCGTGCCTGTGTGTGTGTGTGCGCGTGTTCCCAGGGCCTGCCTATGTGGAAGAGTGTGCATGCAAGTGAATGCACGTGAGCGTGTGGACGTGCAGTGTGCCCGCGTGCGTGTCCTCTAGGGCTGACGACCCAGTCTCACCACTGGCATCTCCCGACTGTCCTCATCCCCAGTGGGCTCGGCACAAGGATCACATCGTTGGGGTGACCTGGCTCAAACTTGAAGCCGCCGAGTTGGACCCTGGTTCTGCCTATGAGGCCCGGCTGCGAGTCCAGATGGCTGCCCTAGAGGGCGAGGTGGCGGAGGAGGAGCGATACGAGGGCGTGTGGAGTGACTGGAGCCAGCCTGCCTGCTTTGCCGCTCCCCCCAGACGAGGTGGGCGCTGCCGTGGCCGCTGCCCCCGGGGTCTGGGTGGGGCCCCTCCTGCCTCCGAGTGTCCCACCTTTCCCCCTCCTACCCCCTCTCTCTGAGATGGTCAACGGGGTCAGTTTGGGGGGCTCCCGGGAGTGACCGTGGCCCCAGGCTGCACACCAGGCCCCGCTGCTGCCCGTGGAGCCGGGCGTAGCCTCGTCTGCTTAGGGCGGCCTGGCTGACCCCGTGGACAGAGGTCCTGAAGGATCGCAGACCCTGTTGACCCTGTGGATGGAAAAGGCGAGGCCCAGGGGTGCGTGCCTCACCTGGTCTTGCAGGCGTGAAACAAACCTCCAGGGCCTGTCCGGTACTTCCCCTGTGGCCCAGGCGCTCGGCTGGATGCCTTGGCGAGTCAGAGGGACACAGCCCTGGTCCTTCTCGCCACAGGTCGCCTGGTCCCTGCTCTGGGGCAGTCTGATAGCACCCTGGTCGCTGTGTCCCTCTTCCTCTTGCTGAGCAGCCTGATCTACTTACTGTTCAAACTGTCGCCCAGGTGGGTGACCAGGGATGTGTGTGAGAGCATGTGCTTGTGTGTGTGTGATCGTGTGTGGGAGTGTGTGCTTGTGTGCGTGTGATCGTGTGTGTGTGTGTGTGTGTGTGTGTGTGTGTGTTTGGGCATGGGGTCAACGGTGCATTGAAGGTTCAAACCTGCAGCCCCTCCCTGCATGCTCCTGGATGGGGAGGGGTTTCAGGCCTCTGCCCTGGACCAGTGGGGAGTTCCCAAGTTGCCATGTGCGTGGGGGTGGTAGACAGTGTGTCCCCAGGAGCCCTGGACACTGTGCTGTGGTCTGAGCCCTGTCTCCTGCCTCTGGAGGTGCCAGCCCATTGCCTGGTTCTGTGGGCACAGTGCTGGGCGTCTGGTTTCCATGGGCCCCTGTGCCCGGCCCTGGGGGATGCTGCTGAGATCCAGATGAACACAAAGGCCCTCCTGAAACAAGCCATCACACGGTCAGGTGACAGGGTGCAGGGCTGGCCCCACAGGAGACTGGCCGGGCATGGACAGGGAGCAGAGAGGGTGAGAGGCGACTGGACAGAGAGAGCCTGGGCGAGGGAGGGGTCAGGCTTTTCCTTGGGTCAAAGGAAAGCCCTTGAAGCCTGGCCACATGTGATGTGACCTGGCTGATGTTTTGAGAGAGGAAGTTCGTGGTACAAGTGAGGAGGAGGCCTGCGGGGCAACCAGCAGCGGTGTCCAGACGGAGGCAAGTGTGGGAGCTGGCGGGAGAAGCAGAGATGGAGCCAAGGGGAGGGAAGTGCCAGGGTCTCAGGAATAGAAACTGATGGGACATGCGGGTGGATGCTATGTGACCTGTGCCCCCTGAGGCCAGCCCTGGTGTGGGGAATTGGGCTAGGCCCCCGGGGAGGCTGCTGAGGTTGACCTGGACCTGCTGGATTGGAGCCCAGTATGCCATCCTCAGGGGAGGACCACTGGGTCCTGGGTGGGTAGATGCTCAGGGAGAAATCAGGCGGGCCTCCTGGAGGTGCTGTCTCCCTCTCAGACTGAGGACAAAGCTGGGCACCTCCACTGCGTGGCTTGGTATAACTCAGCTCTGTGGGGTCACCTGCACAGGGCCCATAGGTACACGTGTCAGATGTGGACCCAGTGAGGGGAGAGCGCATGCGGGGCAGGGACGGGCCTGCTGCTAGAAGGAGCTGAGGTCCCTGCAGTGACGCCTGGAGCAGGGCTGCAAGGAGCCCCTGGCCCAGGTCTCTGCAGCCTCTGACTGCCGTCTCCTGGCTGCAGGATGAAGACAGCTTTGTACAAGGATGTGCCGTCCCCAGGCCCATTCTTCCAGCCTCTGTACAGCGTGCACAACGGGGACTTCCAGGTTTGTGACCCTGCGGGCCAGGGTTGGGGTGGGGCTGGGGTGCCCTGATGTCCGGCCTCCCCAGGATGTGGGCTTCGATGAGGTTTGGGGGCCTTTGTCAGTGCTTTGAGCTTTTTCAGTGTATACAGTGGCCTGTAGAGTATATATAGAGGTATATACACACTATGACTCAAATGGGCAAGAAGAAAAATTAGCTTTGTCGTGTGGCTGAGCTCTTTTTCCTCTTGTGTCTCTGATTTCATTGCTGATGGAAAAACGTGAAGATTCTTGTGACATTGCCTCTTCGGTTTGCAGTGGCCCTTTGAGGTGCCAGCGCCGGCGGCTGCGTCTTCTGATGCCCTGGAGCCGTCCCTGGTCCCTGGGGTACTCTGGTGGCCGCTGTGGAGGGCCTGGCCCCTCCAGGCCCGCTGGCTGGTGTGATGAGTTGGCCTCCCACCCCCGTCATGGTGCCCTCGTGGGCTCTCACAGGCCACTCAGGACAGCTTGGTGGCCCTGTGGTCCCCGCTGCTGGCCGGGCGCTCTTGCTCCACAGGCAGAAGGAGCGGCAGGGGAGCTCCATGGGTGGTCTCTGGTCTCACTGTCTTGGGCCCCTTGCTTTGTCAGAGGATGGAGCTCCGGGGGTCCGCGGACTGGCTCTGCATGGCCGGGTTCCTCCTGGCCTTTTCCTCTCTTAACAGAAAGTATGGTTTCTAAGATTGTCATCGAGAGAGATGATTTGGAGCTTAAAGCTGAGGCCTTGATCAGGGCTGTGGGGTAAAGGTTACCCTGAACTCCCCTTCTGGGCTGTAGGCACCCAGCCCCTTCCCTGTAGAACCACAGCAGCCACCGGGGGTTAGTTAGACCCCCCAGGACGTGGTCTGGAGCCACGGACTGGCTCTCCGATGGAAGGTGTGTGTGCTGCACTCGATGGAGATCCCTGGTCCCACGTAGGAAACAGCTTCTTAAAAACTTCTTTTCCATGATGGTTTGTCACAGGGTACTGGCTCTACAGGAGGACCTTGCTGTTTATGCGGCATGTATGTAAGAGTTTGCGTCTGCTAGCCCCCAGCTCCCAGAATACCCCTCCCCCACCCCCGTGGCGATCACAAGCGTCTTCTATGTCCGGTAGCCTGTTTCTGTTTTGTAGACACGTTCCCTTGTGTCGTATAAGCGATTTCATATGGTGTTTGTCTTTGTCTGACTTATTTCACTTAGTATGGTAATCTGTGATTGCAACCGTGTTGCTGAAAATGGCATTATTTCATTCTTTTTGTGTCTGAGTTATATTCCATTGTGCGCGCGCGCGCACACACACACACACACACACACACACACTTCTTCATCCATTCACATATTGATAGACATTTAGATTGTTTCTCTGTCTTGGCTATTGTGCATAATGCTTCAGTGAACATTGAGGTACATATACCTTTTTATAAAAAATATGTATTTTTAATTGGAGGGTAGTTGTTTTACAATATTGTTGGTTTCAGTATATATATATATACACATATATACGCATGTCCCTTCCTCTTGAACCTCCCTCCCATCTCCCACCCTTCTAGGTTGTCACAGAGCATCAGATTTGAGCTCCCTGCCTCATACAGCAAATTTCCACCAGCTGTCTAATTTTACACATGGTAATGCATGTATCTTTTTGAATTAGAATTTTGTCTGGATATATGCCCAAGAGTGGGATTGCTGGGTCATATGGTAGCTCTATTTTTTTATTTTAAGGAGCATCCATACAGTTTTCTACAGTGGATGACCAGTTTATTCCTACTAACAGTGTAGGAGGGTTCCCTTTTCTCTACACCCTCTCCAGCATTTATTGTTTGTAGTTTTTTTTTTACTTATTTACGTATTTTTGTTTGTGCTGGGTCTTCGTTGCTGTGTGTGTGTGCTTTCTCTGGTTGTGGTGAGGACAACTCTGTGTGGCTGTGTGTGGGCTTCTCATTGCGGTGACTTCTTTTGTTGGGGAGCACAAGCTCTGGGCACGTGGGCTTCAGAACTTGTGAAGCACAGGCTTAGTTGCTCCATGGAATGTGTGATCTTCCTGGACCAGGGATCGAAACCATGTCCTGTACATTGGCAGGTGGATTCTTATCCACTGTTCCACCAGGGAAGTCCTATTTGCAGCTTTTAATGATGGCCATTCTGACCAGTGTGAGATGGTACCTCACTGTAATTTCCATTTGCATTTCTCTAATAATTATTGATGGCGAGCTTCATGTACCTCTTGGCCATTTGTGTTTCTTCTTTGGAGAAATGTCTTTTTCAGTCTTCTGCCCATTTTTTGATTTTTTTGTTGTTGTTGTTGATGTTGTTAGTGAGTTGTATGAGCTGTTTGTATATTTTAAAAATTAATCCCTTGTTGGTCACATTGTTTGCAAATATTTTCTCCTAGTCTGTATGTTGTCTTTTCATTTTATGGTTTCCTTTGTTGTGGAAAATCTTGTTAGCTTGATTAGGTTGCATTTGCTTATTTTTATTTCTGTTGCCTCGGGAGACTGACCTGTGAAAACTTTAGTATGATGTATGTTAGGGAATGTTCTGCCTATGTTCTCTTCTAGGAGTTTTATGGTGACATGTCTTATGTTTAGATCTTTAAGTCATTTTGAATTTTTGTGTGTGTGCATGGTGAAAGGGAGTGTTCTAACTTCGTTGATTTATATGCAGAAACAGCTTCCTTTTGGAGGTGGGGGCCTCCTGTGGTCCCACAGAGGGGTCCAGGTCTGCTGACCTTGGCCCAGAGGTGTTAGGCCCAACAGCACCGCGTGCGTGCGTGCGTGCGTGCGTGCGTGCGGGTAGTGGGATTGGGGTGAGGGGCAGCACTGTCTTTGGCCCGTATCTACACCCTGGCTTAGGCCTCTGTGAGCCCCGGGCCCGTGCAGGGGGGCGTGTGGAGGGAGGGGGCCCTGTGCCGAGGCTGGGCCGGCCCATGGTGGATGGGCAGGGCGCTCTGGGCTTCTGGGTGTGGCTGTCTGGAGAGCTTCGTGGAGGAGGGGCGGCTGCTCCCATGCTGAGTCCTGAACACGCCTCCTGAGGCCTGCCCTCCTCCCGCTGCTCTATTCTAGACCTGGATAGGGGCCCGCGGAGCCAGCCCACAGGCTGGCCGGGACCATGCCGGCCCCCCACGAGGAGCCCTCCTGGAAGCCCGTGTCCGGGAGGCCGTCGCTTTGCTGCACTGTGACCCAGCAGACGCCTGGCCGTCGGCGGGCCTGGAGGAGGAGGGCGGCCCTGGGCCCGGCCTCCCGGCAGGTGTGCTGCCAGCAGGACACGTGGAGTGGGGGGTGCCGTCGCCCGCCTACCTGCCACAGGAGGACTGGGCCCCTGCGGGCCACCCCCGGCTGGCGTCCCCCCGGTGCGAGGGCAGCAGTGGCGACTACTGTGCCCTGGACTGCTCTGTGGGGAGCTGACCTCCGCCTTCCCGGGAAGCGCATGGAGCTCTGAGCCCCCCCAACCCCCACCAGTGGCGTTTTCTGTGACCGGTCGAGCCTGGATGGTCGAGCCTGGATTCCCGGCCGGGAGGTGCTGTGTGGGCAGGCCCGCGGTGCTGCAGCCTGTCCATCTGGCGGCTCATGGACCAACGGCCCTGGAGCTGACCTTTGACTGCACTGGACCTCCTGCGCAGGGCCACCCATGCGGTTGTCAGGTGTCGGGTCTGGGTGGAGGCAGGCGGGCTTTCCCCTGCACCCCATCCCTGTGGGCCTGGGCCTCTGCCCTCAGCGTCCTGCCATCCTGGCCCCCATCCACCACTTCCCTCCCTGCTTCCGGGCTTAACCCCAGGCCCCTCTGAGAAACGAGGTGTTGGCCCCACAGCCTGTTCTGCCCTCAGCCCCTTGAGAGGCCAGTCTGGGCCCCGTGGACACAGGTGAGACGCAGCGATGAGGCTGAGGGTCCGCTTTCTGTGCCTCCCTGGGCTTCCTCCCCGACTGAGATTAAAAGGGATGGATGGCCGTTTCAAATTGCTGATGGCTGGGGGACGGGCCCAGAGGACATAGAGGGGAGCTGGGGTCTGCTGCCCGGGGTTTTTGGGGGTGTTCAGTGACCAGCTCAGGGTGGCCCCCCCGCCCCCCACTTCTCCTTGTCCTCATCCTCCCAGGAGCCCCAGGAAGCTGCGAGCTGTGGCCAGAGCCCTGAGGGTCAGGGCCAGAAGTGACCGCCTGCCGTGGCCTAGGTCTGTGAAGGGCCCTGCCTATCGCCCACCCCCCCGCCTGTGGTCTGGAGAGCGGGGGACAGGGCAGAGGGCGCCTATCTGTGTCCGGTGCTGCCGCAGCAGTGCACCACAAGCTGGGTGGCTTAGAACAGCAGAAATTGATGGTCTCGAAGTTCTGGCGGCCGGAAGTGTGGAATCACAGTGTTGGCGGGGCTGCGGGGTTGCTAGCAATGACCTGACTCAGGCCGTGCCTGGCTTAGGTGATTCCTGGCTCGAGGCTGCACAGCTCCAGCCTCACAAGGGCCCTGCCTTCTGTCCAGAGCCCCTCCGTATACCAGTGTCGTCACAGTGGATCAGGGCTGACCTGAAAGACGTGCTCTATTTTGGCTGAATTATGGGCTGAGGCCCTATTTCTGTAAGAGGGCACGTTATCAGGTGCTGGGGTAGGACTTCCCCTTTCTGGGCAGCGTCCCTGCCTCTGCCAGATGTCTCCGGATTCCTACTGGCCCTGGGGCGCCGGGGTGCCTCTGGGGCCTCCCTAGCACACTCCCTGGGTTTCACACACAGACCCTGTCCCTCCTGGCTGCGGGACTTGGGTCTGGTACTGGGGTCCTCTGTTTAGTGAGGGCTGGGCTGGACCTGCCCTGAGGTTGGAGGTGCTGATGTATTGCAGGTGGGATAGATGGAGGCCTGTCTCCTGGGTGCTGGGCTGGAGAGGCACCTCCCTGTGGTCCGAGCAGAGAGAAGCAAAGCCTCCCCAGGTCCTGAGGCACAGGTCGCTCTGGCTCAGACAGGGCCCCCCACCCCGCCCCACTGTGTGCTGTGGAGCCCTGAGGTTTGTGGAGAGCGACAGGCGGGACCAGGCAGGACCCCGAGTGTATCTTTAGTTTCCAGAGAGTGGACGTGTGTGGACGGAAGTGAGGCGCAGGCACCCTCTGCTCTAACCAGGGATAAAAATACCAGCGCGAATCCACTTCCTGGAGCCGGCCCTGGGGAGCCCCAGGCCGGTGTATTTATAACAGCATCTGTGTGGCGCCTGCAGCTCACGTGGACCTGAGCCCCGCAGGACTGGACGGCTGGGCACAGTGTTCATGTGACTCACACACTGGGTCCTCCTCTTGCCTGAGGGAGCAGCCGCTTTTAGAGGCTGGTGGTTGTAGGTGGGCCACGCCTGCCTCTCAGGATGAACTGCGCCAGCTGCCTGTACACAGCGAGGCTCAGGAAACACTCATTTCCACCCATTCTGGGGAGACGACCCTTGGCAACTGCACACTGAGACCCCACGAGCCCCGATGAGGGGTCGCGGATCACCATGCCTCTGTGAAGGAGGCAGGGAAGGTGGCCTGGGACTTGACGGGGAAGCTGCCGGAGGGAGGAGCTGAGTGACAGTGTGGCCGGGGCACGAGCATCCAAAGGGTGGCTGGCCAGGTCCTGCGGCAGCCGGGCCGTGGACAGCCCTGGAGGCTCGGCCGAGGCGGGGGCTGCCCGGGGGCTCAGGGCGCTCTCTCTCTGGCTGTTGATGCAGTAGAGTTTGCATAGGGTGGAATTAACTGTTTTCTAGTGTGTGCGGCAGCGACACTCGGTGCGTCATCTTATGGGCAGCTGTCCCCTCTGTCTGCTTTTCACTCTGAAGGGAAGCCCCCTAAGCGCCCACTGCCCTCTCCACCCTCCCTGTGACCTCTAGCCCCCACGAGTCCACTTTCTGTCTTATGACTCACCTACTATGGATGTTTCATACAAATGGCGCTGTATAATACACGGCCTTTAGTGTTCTTTTCTCCCCTCTTACTGCAGTGGTTCTGACGTCTGTCCACATTGTAGTGGGCAGTCTATGGACAGGCTGCACCCTTGTCCCTAGACAGATGTTTGGGTTATTTCCGTCTTTGCACTCTTGGGAACTGTGTTGCTATGAAAGTTACTGTATAAGTTTTTGTTTGAATACCTGTTTTCAATTCTTTGTGTGTATTCCTAGGTTTAGACTTGCTAGATTATGTGTTAGCTCTATGTTCATCTTTTTGAAGAATTACCAAACTGTTTTTCTCAGTGGCTGCAACGTTATATTCTCGTTGGCAGTGTACTGTTGGCTCCATGTTCTGCATATTTTTCCAACTCTTGTTAGTGTCCTTTTTTTTTTTTTCATTTCTTTTTTTTCCTTTTGTGAATTAAGTTGTTTTGATAACAGCCGTTCTAATGGATGGAGAAGGCGATGGCACCCTGCTCCAGTACTCTTGCCTGGAAAATCCAATGGACGGAGGAGCCTGGTGGGCTGCAGTCCATGGGGTTGCGAAGAGTCGGACACGACTGGGCGACTTCCCTTTCACTTTTCACTTTCATGCATTGGAGAAGGAAATGGCAACCCACTCCAGTGTTCTTGCCTGGAGAATCCCAGGGACGGCAGAGCCTGGTAGGCTGCCGTCTATGGGGTCGCACAGAGTCAGACACGACTGAAGCGACTTAGCGAGCGAGCGAATGGATATAAAGTGGTACCACATGGTGGTTTTTATTTGTGTATCCTTGACAGCTAATGATGCTGAGCAGCTTTTCATGCCATTTGTGTATCTTATTTGGAGAAAAGTCTGCTTGAGTCCTTTGCCCATTTTAAATTTGGGTTGTTTATCCCTTTGTAGCTGAGTTGTAAGAGCTCTCTGTATATTCTGGATACAAGATGCTTATCAGACTTGTGATTAGCAAATATTTTTTTCTATTCTGTAGGTTGTTTTTTTACTTTCTTGAGAGTATCCTTTGAAGCACAAAAGCTTTAAGTGCTTGTGAAGTGCAGTTTATTTATGTTTCATCTTACTGCCTGTGCTCTTGTTGTCATACCCAAGAAGTCATTGCTAAACTTGGTGCCAGTAAAGACGTGAAGAGATGTTCAGCATCACTAGCCATCAGGGAAGTGGACAAACCACAGTGAGAGGGAATTCCCGGGTGGGTTTATGGCTTGGACTTCGTGCTTTTACTGCCGAAGGCCCAGGTTCAATCCCTTGTTGGGGAACAAAGATCCCGCAAGCCTCACGGCTCAACCCACACAAACAAAAACAGAAATAACCCACAGCAAGGTACCACTTCGCATCTATTAGAATGGCTACTATAAAAAGAAAAGAAAGAGGAAGCTACTGTTGGCAAGGATGTGCAGAAATTGGAACCCTGAAGAACTGCTGTGCAGCATGTGGGATCTTCCTGGCGCAGGGATGGGATCTGTGTGCCCTGCATTGGGAGGTGGATTCCCCACCATCAGACCACCAGGGAAGCCCCTGTGATTTCTCTTTTTATTCTCTTTAACAGGGTCTTTCATGAGGTAGACATTTAAAATTTTAATAGACAGCATCACATTTTTTTTTCTTTCATAGACTACTGTTCAGTGTTTTATTTAAAAACCTATACCAAACCCAAGATTATATAGATTTTATTCTATAATGGTTATGATTTTGCAGAGACACGTGTACCCCAATGTTCATCGCAGCACTGTTTATAATAGCCAGGACATGGAAGCAACCTAGATGTCCATCAGCAGATGAATGGATAAGAAAGCTGTGGTACATATACACAATGGAGTATTACTCAGCCATTAAAAAGAATACATTTGAATCAGTTCTAATGAGGTGGATGAAACTGGAGCCTATTATACAGAGTGAAGTAAGCCAGAAGGAAAAACACCAATACAGTATACTAACGCATATATATGGAATTTAGAAAGATGGTAACAATAACCCTGTATACGAGACAGCAAAAGAGACACTGATGTATAGAACAGTCTTATGGACTCTGTGGGAGAGGGAGAGGGTGGGGAGATTTGGGAGAATGGCATTGAAACATGTGAAACGTCATGTATGAAACGAGATGCCAGTCCAGGTTCAATGCACGATGCTGGATGCTTGGGGCTGGTGCACTGGGACGACCCAGAGGGATGGTGTGGGGAGGGAGGAGGGAGGAGGGTTCAGGATGGGGAACACATGTATACTAATTAAATAATTTTCTATTATTAAAAAAAAAAAACCAAACATTCATGTTTATGGACCATTCTGAGTGAATTTTTTGTGTGTGTGAGTTAGAGTATTTGTGTCTACGTTCATTTTCCCACATGGTTTCCAGTTGCTTCCTGGCCGTTTGTGGACACACTTCCTTCCTCTGTTACACTGTCCCTTTGACTGGCCACTTGACTGGATTCACATGGGTCTATTTTGTGCTTTCTGTTCTGCTCTGCGTCTCTCTCTGCTCTCCAGCATCACACTCTTCATTTCTGTCGCTTTACCATAAGTTTGGGGGTTTAGCCTTCTGTCATCTCCTTTAACTTTTGAAACAATTCGTCAAATATGTTTGGGAGGAAAAAAATGATCCTCTTAACAACGTTGAGTGCGTTGCTCGTGAGCAAGGAGGAGCTCTGTATTTTGTGATTTGTTTGTGCTCACCTGAGTTTCACTGTCTTCTGCACGCGTGCATATATATGTTTTGTAAGCTTTATACTTCAGGGTTTTAATTTTTGCAGTGCTGTTGGAACTTTTTTAGATTCCAGATCCCAGGTTGTCCCGTGCATTCCTGCTGATACTGCCGTAGCCCCTCTGGGCTGCTAACAAACTACCGCAGACGGCGGCCCATCCCGTGAACAGTAGAAATTTATGTCTCGTTGCTCTGGAGGCTGACAGTCTGGGTTGGGGCACCAGCCTGGCAGGGTGAGGGCTCTCTTTTGGTGGCAGACTTCTCCTTGTGTCTCACGCGGAGGAGAGGGGCTGGGGTCTGTCTCCTCCATAAGGGCACGAGCCCCACTCCTGGGGACCCCGCCTCATGACCTGTCGTCTGCCGAGGGCGGCCCCGCCCACTGCCCTCGGAATCCCTGCGTGTGGATCTGGGGGCACGAAGGCATTCAGACACAGCACTCTTGAAACAGGGAGTCAGTGGACTTAGGTTGACTTTTACTTTGCTTTTTGTTCCCCATTTTCCAATCAAGGCACAGGACTGGTGGGCTCTACTTCAGCTGGAATTTCTAAGTTATGACTGAATAATCACAACACTGAATTTCAGAGCTTCACTAGGACTGTCTGAGGGAGGGAACTGGACGCTGCTGAACTGTGAGTGGGCGTGTTGGGTGCTGTGTCCTGGAGGACAGCACCGGTCCCCCAAGCCATTGGGCTCTGTCCTGTGAGGGGTGCATGGCATTATTTTTAAAGTTACCCAAACCAGAATTTATTAAAATTTTACTATTCTGGTTTTTAATGGAAGTATACTCATCATGAAATATTTCTGAAGCAAGTCAAAATTTGATTGGCAGCAGGGAGTCCTGGCATGATGCCATCCATGAGGTTGCAGAGTCAGACACGACAGAACAGCAAGTTGTAACAGTATGTAAAATACTGTCTTTTTGTTAGACATTGAAATCCTACATCAGATGAAATGTTGGGTTGACCAGAAAGTTAGTTTTTTTCCATGCATTGACTCTAGTACGTTTAGTTGTATTTAACTCATTCAAAAGAAGCAATTTTATTAGATTGTAATGTGACAGCTGTCATACCAGCATGCCTTTACAAATAGCTTACCAAAATTGGTAGATTTTTGGTGCAGCCATTTTAGTAATGAAAATGGAAGGAGAAAAGCAACATTTTCAGCATATTATGCTTTATTATTTTAAGAAAAGTAAAAGTGCAACAGAAATGCAAAACAGATCTGTGCAGTGTATGGAGAAGGTGCTGTGACTGATGAATGTGTCAGAAGGGGTTTGTGAAGTTTTGTGCTGGAGATTTCTTGCTGGATGATGCCCCACAGTCGGGTAGACCAGTTGAGGTTGATAGTGATCAAGTCGAGATTTTTTTGAGGATGATCCATGTTACACCACAAGGGAGACAGTGGGCATACTCAAAATATCCAAATCAGTTGTTAAACATCATTTGTACCACCTCGGTTATGTTAATCACTTTAATGTTTGGGTTCCAAATAAGTTAAGAAAACCTTGATCTTATTTTCACATGTGATTCTCTACTTAAACATAAGGAGAACGTTCTATTTTTAAAGCAAAATGTGACAGGTGATGAAAAGTGGTTACAGTACAATAATGTGGAGTGGAAGAGATTGTGGGGCAAGCAAAATGAACCATCACCAGCCACACCCAGACTGGTCTTCATCCAGAGAAGGTGATGTCATGTATGTGGCGGGAGTGGAAGGGAGTCTTCTATTATGAGCTCCTTCCAGAAAACCAAACGATTAATTCCAATAATGCTCCCAATGCTCTTCAGTTAGACCAACTGAAGGCAGCACTCGACAAAAGGTGTCTGGAATTAGTCAACAGAAAACGAATAATCTTCCATCAGGATACTGCAAGACCATATGTTTCTTTGATGACCAGGCAAAAACTGTTACAGCTTGGCTGGGAAGTTGTGATCATCCGCTGTGTTCACCAGACATTCCACCTTCACATGTCCATGTATTTCAGTCTTTACAAAATTCTCTTAATGGAGAAAATATCAATACCCTGGCAGAGTGCGAAAGGCACCTGGAACAGTTCTTTGCTCAAAAAGATAAAAAGTTTTGGGATGGTGGAATTATCAGTTGTAAGTTGCCTCTGAAAATTGGCAGAAGGTAGTAGAACAAAATGAATATGTTGTTCAATAAAGTTCTTGGTAAAAATGAAAAATGTGTCTTATTTTTACCTAAAGACCAAAGGAGCCCTTTGGTTAACCCAATATGTAAGTGTAGCTTGATATTAAAATCAGAATGTGTTAAAGGTAAATGAACATTCAGTTGTCAATGGTAAGCCAGCATTTCTTTTTGCAGTTTTGAATTGGCATTGAGCTGGTGTGAGGTGATACCTCTTAGACTTTTGATTTGCATTTCTCTGGTAATTAGTGATGGTGAGCGTTTTTCTTGTGTGTAATGGCAGACACTAAGTCTTCCTCAGAAACACCCTCCTAGTCTCTGGCCCATGTCTTCTGGGAGTGTTGGTGTTTTTATATTGAGCTGCAGGAGGTGTTTGTTTTGGAGATGAATTCTTGGGATTATCTATGTTTGCAAATATTTCCCTTATTCTTAGGGTTGTCCTTGTCTTTCCTTTGGGCTTTCCTTTCCTGTGCAAACTTTTTAAGGGATAGTTAGTTCCTGTTTTCTTATTTCATGTTTATTTTTCATTATTCTAAGAGGTGGGTTGAAAAAGAACTTGATGTAATTTATGGAAAAGTGTGCCTTTTCTATATTTTTCTCAAGAATTTCATGATATCCGAGTTTCCAGTAAGATCTTTATACTTTGCGGAGTTTATTTTCATGTGTGGTGTTAGGGAGTCTTCTAGTCTCATTCTCGTTTTCATTAAGTAACCTCCACACTATCCTACACCGTGGCTGTTACCAGTTTACATCCTGGGCGTAGGTGCAGGAGGCTTCCCTTTTCTCCACATCCTGGGCAGCACTTGGCATTTGTATAGTTTTTGATGATGGCCATTCTGACTGGCGGAGAAGGCAGTGGCACCCCACTCCAGTACTCTTGCCTGGGAAGTCCCATGGACGGAGGAGCCTGGTAGGCTGCAGTCCATGGGGTCTCGAAGAGTCGGATACGACTGAGTGACTTCCCTTTCACTTTTCACTTTCATGCATTGGAGAAGGAAATGGCAACCCACTCCAGTATTCTTGCCTGGAGAATCCCAAGGATGGGAGAATCTGGTGGGCTTCTGTCTATGGGGTCACACAGTCAGACACGACTGAAGCGACTTAGCAGCAGCAGCAGCAGCATTCTGACTGGTGTGAGGTGATTAGTCCATGTACTTTTGATTTGCATTAATAATCTCAGATATGCAGATGACAGCACCCTTATGGCAGAAAGTGAAGAGGAACTAAAAAGCCTCTTGATGACAGTGAAAGAGAGTGAAAAAGTTGGCTTAAAGCTCAACATTCAGTAAACTAAGATCATGGCATCCGGTCTCATCACTTCACGGGAAATAGACGGGGAAAGAGTGGAAACAGTGTCAGACTTTATTTTTCTGGGCTCCAAAATCACTGCAGATGGTGATTGCAGCCAGGAAATTAAAAGATGCTTACTCCTTGGAAGGAAAGTTATGACCAACCTAAATAGCATATTCAAAAGCAGAGACATTACTTTGCCAACAAAGGTTCGTCTAGTCAAGGCTATGGTTTTTCCTGTGGTCATGTATGGATGTGAGAGTTGGACTGTGAAGAAAGCTGAGCGCTGAAGAATTGATGCTTTTGAACTGTGGTGTTGGAGAAGACTCTTGAGAGTCCCTTGGACTGCAAGGAGATCCAACCAGTCCATTCTAAAGGAGATCAGTCCTGGGTGTTCTTTGGAAAGAATGATGCTAAAGCTCAAACTCCAAACTTTGGCCACCTCATGCGAAGAGTTGACTCATTGGAAAAGACTCTGATGCTGGGAGGGATTGGGGGCAGGAGGAGAAGGGGACAACAGAGGATGAGATGGCTGGATGGCATCACTGACTCGATGGACGTGAGTCTGAGTGAACTCCGGGAGTTGGTGATGGACAGAGAGGCCTGGAGTGCTGCAACTCATGGGGTCACAAAGAGTCGGACACGACTGAACGACTAAACTGAACTGAACTGAATAGTGAGTGGAGTAGCTTTACCTGTGCTTTCTGATCTTTTACAGGGTATAATTTACCACTTGAAATTGACTTCTTGAAAGTGTGCCCTATTTTGAATTCTTTTCTGATGATTTACCGGGGGGACGTTACTTGATGGCAGGCGCCATTTACAGCCCCACAGGCCTTGTGAATGTCCGTCTGCCCAACTGGGTTTAAAGTTGTTGTTGTGGGAAATGCCCCAAAGGTGGCAGCACTTCTTCATGCCCAGCTCTGGTTTCTAGGGCATGCAGAGCCGTAGGGAAACTCATGTTCATCCAGGTTTCTTGAGCTCAGGTAAGCCTTGCCCTGAAGCCCTGTTGGTTAGTTACTGATCTGATCGCATCTTAATGAAATTAAATAACTTTGCGGGTGTGTGAGAAGTTGATCTGTGTATTTAGTTCCTGCTTTTCCAGTGTTTGGCCACTGGATAAAGCCTTGGGTGTGTTGGTCTCAGCTTTTGTTTCCTTATTCATTATTTGCCTACTTGAACCAAAATGGAAAAAAAAGAAACGTTCCGTATTGATACAGAGAACCTCAGCTAGGCTCAGGCCAGAGCAAGATCTGTTGGACTGATGAGTAGTCTGTGCCTGTGGGGCGGGTGGAGGGCGCACCCGTGGCCACAGCACTGGTTCCCTGCACAGCACGGCTTCTCGTGGGCCTGGGCCGTGTGCTCTTGTTCCCCGACACCTGCACCACCTTGCCGTCATGACTTGGTGGCCCTGCTCCAGTCAGGAGGGACCCAACAGCAGCACCTGAAGCCAGATCAGATGTGCCTTTACACAGGCCATGGGTGTACTGGGTATTAGGACTTTGCTTTGTGTCTAGGAAACAGAGCCTCTAGAAGCTGATGTGTGCTGTGGACTTGAACCCGCCTGCGGGGCAATAGCTCCTACTGGACCCTGTCTTGCAAGCTTCTGCACAGGTGATGACCACACCAGTGCTTCCTGCCCAACACCTCCAGGCCTCAAAGGTGGGCACAGCTGGACCCATACTTCACGGGCTCCCTGACCCAGAGCCTGAAGGGCAGGACCTGGAGACGAGAGCGGATACTCCACCAACCACCAAAACTGAGCCCATCACAGGCTCTGCTACAAGTCTGCTCGCCTTTGCCCTCCGGATCCTGGAGACAGACCTGCAGGAAACAGCGGCTGTGAGTCCCATCTTGATGGTGTTCTGTGGAATTTCCACGAGGCTCTTTTCTGCCCTGTTCTGAGCAAGTTACTTGTCAGTCCATGCTACCATCAGCCCACAAGCAGGCTGAGAGGCTGAGGCTCCGAGCAGCCAAGTAACCCACCCAGAGGACAGGCTGGGGCCATGGAGTGGGGTCTGTGCCCACCCCCCGCCCAGGGTGACTGCCCACTCACAGCAGGTTCACGTCTGCCCCTTCACCCCCTCCCAGGGCAGCTCACAGAGCCTCCTCTTAGGGGGACTCACTCACCTTCTTTTACAGGACTCTTGTGTCACATCCTGTCTCTGGGATCATCCGGAAGGCTTGTCCCTCTGAAGCAGATTCAGCCTCACGTCACCAGGGCCGCTTTCCTGGGTCACACTCACCACCTGCTCGTCCACTCCCCGCTCAGACCTGAAAGGCCCCCTCGGGCCCTGAGCCCCCTGGCTCTGTCTGGGCGCTCACTCCCCTCCGGCCTGGCCTGTCCCTCTCACAGCCCCCTCAGGGTCACCAGGAGCTCCCACCGCCCAGGGCAGGCTGTCTGCCCTGTCCTGGGGAGGCCTCCGTGGTGTCAGGTTTAAGAAACAACAGGTTCCTGTGTGGCCTCCCACACACAGCACAGTGGCCAGCACCTGCCTACCAACCTCTTCCCTGTGGATGGGCCCAGGGGTGCCCACGGGGGAGTCACTAAACTATTCTGTGCCTGCTTCACAGAGAGGGTGCTCGTTCACACACCCTTCTCAGGAGCACAAGGTTCTGGTGGGCAGGCTCCTCCAAGGATATCGGGCTCGGGTATCCTGCAGGGCTCAGCACCCAGGAATCGTGTACAGAGCCCTTGTTGCAGAGCACCCCTGGTCCACCTGTTGGTCAGACCTGACCCTGAGCCCCTCAGAGCAGGACCTAAATTAACAAACAGCTGCTCCTGGACAGGTCAGTGACCCTGGGCTTCACTGTGCAGCCTCCCTCCACCGAGTCTTCCAGAGACTTCTGCTGCACCCAGGCACTGGGGCCATGTGCCAGCCCTCCTCTCCCTGACTCCTGGGTTCCTCTCATTAGGAGAGGGTCTTTTTGAAATTACCTCCCACTCATGGGTCAGATAAAATGATTAGAAAACAAGCCAGAACTCCAGCCCTGTGTCCATCCTGACCCTCAGGACCCTCACCTGTTCATTGCACCTGGTGGGCACAGCAAGGCCCATTTTCTGCAACTGTGAGCGCCTGATGGGGGAGGTTGGCTGACCTGACCCGGCCGGCCAGCCCTTCCAGGTGAGCCTGGGCTAAGGTCTCTGCAAGCGGGTGTAAGAGTGCCTGCAGCTGAACTCTACACCATACTCTGTGGGGTGTGTGGAGCTGGGCTGGCGAGACGGCCTTGTGGTTGCTGTTTGTGATCAGGTCTTTTCTAGACCAGGTAAGGAAGTGGTATGTCACCTGTTCCTGCTGTTGGACGTCTCCCCAGGCGGGGGGCAGGGGTGAGGAAGCAAGAGAAAAGGCAGTGGGAGCAGGACTGGAGAGGTAACTCAGGTAGGAAACGGAAAGCTTCCAGAAGAGCCCCTGGGTCAGGACCATCCCACCTGGCCTGCACGAGCCAACTCGCAAACGTGCTGTCACTGGGGTGGCTCCAAGTCCTTTCCTCCAGCCTGTGAGGTCTTTGCTCGTATTCAGGTGTCTTAACTGGGAAGGGTGGATGAGGTTCAGGAGCAGCTGCCAAGGTTTATTTAGAGATGCCTCTGTGTGGTCCCCCAGCTTCCCACGGAGGATGCTCCTTGGTGAGGGGGGTTGGAGGACTGGGGGTAAGGGGGTGGAGACGGTGGAAGGGCTGCTGGCTGCATGTAAGTCCCCGCCCCTGACCATCGTCAGAATTGATCATCAGTGTGGCAAGTATCTTAACTGGGTTTTCTTCTGTGTAACTGATGGGTTCTTAATTGGCCATGTGAATAGTGACATTAAATGTTCTCAGTCAGGATTGAGATACTACACCACATGTACAGGTGTAAGAACCTGGGGAGGCGTGTGCAAGCCGGTACCCTAGGGATGGGCTTCCGATGTAACATTCTGGGGTCCAGCCACTGCTTTAGCATTTCTGAGGGCCCAGTGCTGACTCTAAGGTTCTGTAATCCACCCTCCATCTGCCTTATCTGCCTTTAGTGAGATCCACACTTCTAGGATCCTACAGAGCAGGGTCTGTGTGGCTGCTCTGTGGCTTCTCTAACAAATGATCACAAGCTGGGTGGTTTAAAACAACGAGTTCATCCTCCGCCAGTCCTGGAGACCAGACGCCTGAGATCAAGGTGGTGTGGTCCTCCAGGGGCTCCAGGATGGGGTCCTTCCTGCTTTTTCCAGTTTCTGGGGCTCCAGGGGTCTCTGGGCTTGCGGCCCCCTCCCTTCTGTCTCTGTCTTCGTCTTCGTGCAGCTTGTCCTCTGTGTCTGTCTCCCTTCTTTTGACGCTTACAAGGAACCTGCTAATCGGATTGAGGGCCACCCACACTCATGATGACCTCAGCTCAATATCTTTAAATGCATCTACAAAGACCCTGTTCCGAGATATGGTCTTGTTCACATGTTCTGGGGGGACACATCTTTTGGGGCCAACGTTCAACCCATTGAAAGTGAAAATGGCTCAGTCGTGCCTGACTCTTTGTGACCCCATGGGCTCTAATTTGCCAGGCTCCTCTGTCCATGGAATTCTCCATGCCAGAATACTGGAGTGGGTAGCCTTTCTCTTCTCCAGGGGATCTTCCCAACCCAGGATCTTCCCAAACCCAGGTCTCCCACATTGCAAGTGTATTCTTTACCATCTGAGCCACCAGGGAAGCCCATTATCTGAGTATAAAATCGTGCTCATTTTAGGAGAGTACCAAGATCCCATATACATCGGCACAGACAGCAGACATGTGGGTGGGATTCTGGGGAGAATGAGGACCATGGAGTCACCTGGAAAGGTTCAAGGCCTGGCTTCATCAGAAGGTGAGCTCTTCCACCATGGGACCCGTGAGAACAGCCACTCCATCCTATCCATGGAAAGGGGCCTGGTGTCAAGTCCAGAAGTGTCCACCTTACACAGCTGGCTCTTCTGGATGTCTTCATCAATACCATGATATAACCAGTAACTACCAGATTAGGGGTAGAGGAGAATGAGTGTGGGGACTGGCCATGGGCTCTGGAGGAGGTGTTTGCAGTCACTGGGACACAAGGACGTGGGAGCCTGGGAGGCCCCCGTGTTACTGAACAAAACTTGGGTCCACACGCCTGAGTTCAGTAAAGCCAGTCTACTGACTCCAGGTTGTGGTGAAGGAAAGTGAAGCAATAATTATAAAAGTACCGAAACAAAGAGGACAGGTGGCTTGTGCTCTAAACCCCAAACTCCCTGAAGGGTTTCAGCAAAGCAGTTGTAAGGGCCACACGAGGGAGGGGGCCACAGAATTTGTGATCTGCTGGTGCACGGTTTTCTGGTTGGTGAACTAACAGGCAGCTAACCTCACAAATTCTCAGGCACTGGAAGCTCAGGTGGTTACATGTTCATGCTCATCAAGTAGTTAACTTCTTCCATTCGGTGGGGGTTTTAGTATCTGTAAAACAACTCAGGGCATGTGCATCAGATAATTCTCCATACTTCAGAGAGGAGCTCCAGCAGAGGATCGGGGACAGGGTCTGTCCTGGGAAGCCCATAGACTCCTGCTCGTTTACACCAGGTGTCTGGGCTCAGCAGCCAGGGAAGGTGGGGTTGTGCCTCCTGGGCGTGGGGAGCAGCAGGATCCACTCCTCCAAGGGGCCCGTTTGCACCCAGGGGTGAAGTGGGGAGGCAGTGGATGGACAGATGCATCTGGCCTGGGAGAGGGGTGCAGGCTGGAAATGTCACTGGAATCACCACTGGGGGGAAGAGGAAAGGCCAGAAGGGGGCAAGTGGGTCCCAGCTGACCCCACGCAGGTGATGGTGGTCTTTTGGAAGCAACTCAGAGCCGGAACTATTGGCCCTCAGGAGCTCAGCTTCATTCTCTCGTTCCTTTGTAAAACATGGTGTCAGAGTTTGAGACGTCGTCAGGACTTCTGAGCCCAGTGCTGCTGTGGCTTCATCAAAGGGGCTCAGCCCCTGCCCATGTCCCCACTGGGGATGAAGCCCATTAGGGCACTGGAGTCCACAGACTTCAGAGAACCCTCTGCCCTCAGGACTGATCTCCCTTCTTCCAACCAGCTCCTGGTCAGAGGCCCACATTCTCCTATCCTGATTCCACCCCCAGAGCCTGAGGAGTAGGCCAGTGTACAGATGGACCACTCAGTCTTCATGTTCTTGTTGCTGGACATTTTGGTGGACTCTGTGTCTTGGCTGTTGTAAATAGTGCTTCTCTGAAAACAGGGGTGCACGTGTCATTTCAAATTGTGATGTTCTCCAGATCTGAGCCCAGAAGTGGGGTTGTTGGATCCCGTGGCTCCTCTGTTTGCTTTTTCCAGGAACCTCCATGCTGTTTTCCATCATGGCTGCATGCCCGTGCATCCCCACTCAGAGTGTAGGAGGATTTCATTTTCCCTACGTCCTCTGCAGCATTTATTCTTTGGAGATCTTTCTGATGATGGCCGTTCTGACCGGTGGGAGGGGATTCCTCAGTGTAGATTTGATTAACATTGGTTTAATAATGAGTGGGTCTTCCCTGGTATGGCTCAGCAGTAAAGAATCTGCCTGCAATGCAGAAGATGCAAGAGATGCAGGTTCGATCCCTGAGTCAGGAAGATCCCCTGGAGAAAGAAATGGCAACTCACTCCAGTATTCTTTCCTGGAAAATTCCATGGGCAGAGGATACTAGCAAGCTACAGCCCATGGGTTGCAAAGCACTGGGCATGACTGAACAACTGAGCGCTGTAATGAGAGAGGGGGGAATGTCTTTCCAGGGGCTTGATTCATGTATAGTTGTTCAGTTCAATTCAGTCGCTCAGTCATGTCTGACTCTTTGCGACCCCATGAATCGCAGCACGCCAGGCCTCCCTGTCCATCACCAACTCCCGGAGTTCACTGAGATTCACGTCCATCGAGTCAGTGATGCCATCCAGCCATCTCATCCTCTGTCGTCCCCTTCTCCTCCTGCCCCCAATCCCTCCCAGCATCAGAGTCTTTTCCAATGAGTCAACTCTTCGCATGAGGTGGCCAAGGTACTGGAGTTTCAGCTTTAGCATCATTCCTTCCAAAGAAATCCCAGGGCTGATCTCCTTCACAATAGACTGGTTGGATCTCCTTGCAGTCCAAGGGACTCTCAAGAGTCTTCTCCAACACCACAGTTCAAAAGCATCAATTCTTCGGCGCTCAGCCTTCTTCACAGTCCAACTCTCACATCCATACATGACCACAGGAAAAACCATAGCCTTGACTAGACATGTATGTTCCTTTTCAGGTTCTCTTCCCATATAAGTTATTACGGAGTGTTGAGAAGGGTTCCTTGTGTTATGCAGTGGGTCCTTGCAGATGATTTTATAAAGAATAGTGTGTGTATGTTAATCTAAACCAGCTTATTTCTCCCTGCCCTCCTCTTTTCCTCCTTGGGGACCATAAGTTTCTTCCTGGGAACCATGTCTGTGAGGCAGTTTCTCTTTGGTAAAGAAGTTCATCTGTCTCCATTTTTAGTTCCCACCTAGAAGTGATACCATGATTCTAGTCTTGCCCTGTCTCCCCTACTTCACTTAGAATGATCACTTCTACTTTCTTCTCTGTGGCTGGAAATATCATGTCTTGATCCTTTTTAATGGCTGAATAATATTGTATTATGTCTAGGGACCCCATCTTCTTTATCCGTTCATCTGCATTCCACACTTAGATTGCTGCCGTGTCTTGTTTATGGTCCTAGAGCAGCTGTGATCAGGCTGCAGGCATCTTTTCAAATTTTGGGTTTCCCCGTATCTACACCCAGGTGTGGAATTGCTGGATCCTATGGTACTTCTAAGTTTGATTTTTTAAAAGAAACTTCATACTCTTTGCCTAATGGGTGTACTGATTTACATTCCCACTCTTGTGCAGGGTCATTCCCTTCTCTCCACATCCTTGGCAACATGATTGTTGGAGATTCTCTGAGATGGCCATTCTGACTGACGTGAGGTGATAGCTCATTGGACTTTTGATTTGCCTTCCTCTGACCATTAGTGATACTGAGCATCTTTTCAAGTTTTTAATGGCCACATGTATATGCCTTCTTCATGAAATATCCATTGAGATCTTTGGCCCATTTCCCTATTGGGTATTTTTACTTTATTTTTGATATTGTGAAGAAGGAAAGGGGCAGGTTGCCGTGACTGGAGTGACTGCATTCTAGAAGAAAGGAAAGTCCATCCTATACTCTTGGCAAACTTTGGACTATATATCTGGGAGGCCATAGAGATAAAATACCAGCAACCAGCCAGCCTCACGGGTGCCTCGAAACCAGACCAGGCTGACCCCATACCTAGACCTTCCAGAGCCCAAAAGAATACCATGACCACGGTGTAATCAGTCAGTATCCGTAATCTTAGGAATACCCAGTGATGTAAGTTAGACTACATGACCAGACATGTAAATTTATGAGTGTAACCTGATTGTATCTCGTACTAACATTGTCCAGAGTGGGCTTTAGAGAATTTGGGGGATGTGGGTTTGGGCACGTACACTTTGGGTATAAAAGATTGTCACAAAAATCGGTAGGGGTCCTTGGCTAAAAAGGAAACTGCCTCAGACCCACCAGTGTGATACACGGCATCACACTATCCACTCCTTCTGAGTGAGTGTGCTTCCCGGGCGTTTGGCTCTAACAGTTGGGCTGCTCGAGCTGTCTGTATGTTTTGGAGGTGAATTCTTAGTGAGGATCTTTGTTTTGAAATTTTTTTTTCCTATTCTGAAGGTTGTCTTTCTTTCATTTAGGGTTTCCTTTGCTGTGAAAATGCTGCTAAGGTTAATGACGTCCCTTTGGCCTATTTTTATTTTTTTTACTCTAAGATATGGATCCAAAAAGAACTTGCTGTGATTTGCAACAAAGCGTTTTCTGCCTTTATTTTCCTCAACGGTTTTAGGGTGTCTGTCCTCACATTGAGATCTGTAAATTGTTTAGAGTTTATTTTTGCGTATGGTGTTAGGGAGTGAGAACTGGACTATTTCCTGCAGTATCAGTTAACAAGGATGTCGTAGTCATCAGCAATTGCAGCCCTCCAGTGTGAGCCGGTGGGCCCTCCGAGAACTCAGGAAGGAGAAGAATATGCTCCCTAGCAGCCTTCAGACTGCAGACACTGCCTAAGGTGAGCCCCGAGGAAAGGAAGCTCAGGATGTGAAAGCAGAATGCCGGCCCCAGATAGGTGAGGTGCATATGAAAGGAATGGTCCAGTGAGCCAGACTCTTGCATCTTCCCATACACAGAAAAGCACTAAATTCCTTGACTCAGGATATCTGGTTTTCTTTAACAATAATGCTTTGATATTCAGACTACCTGCCCTTTGTTACAAAGTTCTGTGTAACCTGGCTCCTCCCTTCACCTCCTGGGAGCAGGTCTCTCAGGGTTACTTGAGATGGTGTCTCCTGGGCTTGAAGTCCTGTAAGTTCCCACCGAATAAAACATAACTCTCAACTTTTAGGTTGTGAATATTTTTTAAGTTGACAGGAATATTGTAATTTTGTTCCCATTTTCATTGTTTAAGGAACCTCCCCACTGCCTCCATGGGTTTCCCAGGTGGCGTTAGTGGTAGAGAACCCACCTGCCGATGCAGGAAACAGGAGATGCGGGTTTGATCCCTGGGTGGGGAAGATCCCCCGGAGGAGGGCATGGCAACCCACTCCAGTTCTTGCCTGGAGAATCCCAGGCACAGAGGAGCCTGGAAGGTTACAGTCCACAGGGTCGAAAAGAGTTGGGTACAACTGAGGTGACTTAGCACACACTCACACTGCCTCCATAGTGGCTACTCCTGATTGACATTCCAGCACTGACGGAGGAGGGTTCTCATTTCTCCACACACGCTCTCCAGCCTTGGTTCTTTGTAGAGTCTTTGACAATGGCCATTCTGATTGGTGTGAGGTGATGCCTCATTGCAGTTTTGATTTGGATTTCTCTAATATTTACAGTTTTCATTCCAATCCCAAAGAAAGGCAATGCCAAAGAATTTTCAAATTACCACACAATTGCACTCATTTCACATGCTAGCAAAGTAATGCTCAAAATTCTCAAGCCAGGCCTCAACAGTATGTGAACTGTGAACCTCCAGATGTTCAAGCTGGATTTAGAAAAGGCAGAGGAACCAGAGATCAAATTGCCAACATCCACTGGATCATCAAAAAAGCAAGAGAGTTGCAGAAAAACATCTACTTCAGCTTTATTGACTATGCCAAAACCTTTGACTGTGTGGATCACAACAGACTGTGGAAATTTCTTAAAGAGAAGGGAATACCAGACCACCTGACCTGCCTCCTGAGAAATCTATGCAGGTCAAGAAGCAACAGTTAGAACTGGACATGGAGCTGCTGACTGGTTCCAAATCAGGAAAGGAGTACATCAAGGCTGTATATTGTCACCCTGCTTATTTAACTTATAAGCAGAACACATCATGTGAAATGCTGGGCTGGATGAAGCACAAGCTGAAATCAAAATTGCTGGGAAGAAATATCAATAACTTCAGATACACAGATGACACCACCCTTATGGCAGAAAGTGAAGAGGAACTAAAGAGCCTCTTGATGAAAGTGAAAGAGGAGAGTGAAAAAGTTGGCTTAAAACTCAACATTCAGAAAACTAAGATCATGGCATCTGGTCCCATCACTTCATGGCAAATACATGGGGAAACAATGGAAATGGTGACAGACTTTATTTTCTTGGGCTCCAAAATCACTGCAGATGGTGACTGCAGCCATGAAATTAAAAGATGCTTGCTCCTTGTGAAGAGGAAAAGCGAAAATTTTACATAACCTCCTGCTCCTTCTGCTTCTGTAACTCAGCTTGCTCCTTGCAAAGTCTGGATCATGTACATAATGTAATCTCAGAAAGTGGGAACTCACAATACTAGGAACTGGAGCTTTATCATGCCTGTCCATGTATAAAAACTCTGCAATCCCTTTGTTTGGGGCTCAGAGCTTGGAGAGTTAACTCCTCTGGGCCCACTGGCATAATAAACCTGAGTTCTCGAACTTTCCGAGTGTGGTGCTTGGTTTCTGGAGTACTGGTTTCTGCAACATTTCTGGAGGCTCCAGCGAGATTCCCCAACCATGCCAGCCTCTTGAGCTGCTAGACTGATGGCTTGGCCTGGCTGGAGCGAAGGAATCCGAGACAAACAAGTAGGTGTGCCACCTGATGGTATTCCGAGTTCTCTTTCAGACTGGTGTTCTGACTCTCTGGACAGCCGAGCCCCAATTGGACTCATTGGAGGTACAGACCAACTCACCAGGAGTGGCCACCATCTCAGGTAAGGCCCGGGGCCAGTTCCCAGTCGGGTCCTGCCCCAGTGGGTAGAAGAGGAGGCTGATCACCCTCTTGGAGCTGCCAGGAAGGAAGCATCAGTTAGGGAAACGTGGGGACTCGGGAGAAGGGAGGCATTGTGATAGCCTCTATGTGATTGTGAGTGCGTGATTGCTGATTGAATGGAGTGAGAGATTTTTCTTTTTGGAAATTGTAAAACCAATTCTTTTTGCATATACAATTAAAACAGCTAACTTGTTAAAAGGCCTGCCTAGGAAAAAGCTTGAAGTTAACCCTTTTCATATCCTTGAAATACACAGCCAGCTTTGCCTGAGACCTCAGCCTTGGGCCAATTAGAACATCAAGCAAAGGGAAAAAAGGGGTCAAAGAGATATTTTAAATCTCAAACAGAAAACTATAAGATCTCTGTCAGTCTGTCTGTCTGTTGTTTATATATGTCTCAGTGTATGTCTTTTTTTTGTTGTTGATAATATTGTTGAAGTTGTAAATGAGTTCTAATTTAATTGGCCTAAAAAAAAAGTAAGTACTTACAAATCAAACAATTCTAAATACAAGAAAAATTAACCTAGATAAATTTCAGATTCCCATAACCTGGGAAATATTCAATATTAAATAGTATTAATGTTTGTTTGCTAGTCTAATAAGTAGGATGTATGTTTTTAATAAAAAAAGTATAAAAATAAAATATTTTATAAAGGGAAAAGAAAATAGGTCTGAATTACAGGTGGCTGTTACAGAAAGTGATTAAAAAGTTTGTGGAAAGTGGACCCTTGAAAAAAGTTTTGTGCATGGTTAGGACAGCAGACTACCGCACAATTGCACTCATCTCACACGCTAGTAAAGTAATGCTCAAAATTCTCCAAGCCAGGCTTCAGCAATATGTGAACCATGAACTTCCTGATGTTCAAGCTGGTTTTGAAAAAGGCAGAGGAACCACAGATCAAATTGCCAACATCCGCTGGATCATGGAAAAAGCAATAGAGTTCCAGAAAAACATCTATTTCTGCTTTATTAACTATTCCAAAGCCTTTGACTGTGTGGATCACAATAAACTGTGGAAAATTCTGAAAGAGATGGGAATACCAGAACACCTGACCTGCCTCTTGAGAAATCTGTATGCAGGTCAGGAAGCAACAGTTAGAACTGGACATGGAACAACAGACTGGTTCCAAATAGGAAAAGGAGTACATCAAGGCTGTATATTGTCACCCTGCTTATTTAACTTATATGCAGAGTACATCATGAGAAACGCTGGACTGGGAGAAGCACCAGCTGGAATCAAGATTGCCGGGAGAAATATCAATAACCTCAGATATGCAGATGACACCACCCTTATGGCAGAAAGTGAAGAGGAACTAAAAAGCCTCTTGATGAAAGTGAAAGTGGAGAGTGAAAAAGTTGGCTTAAAGCTCAACAATCAGAAAACAAAGATCATGGCATCCAGTCCCACCACTTCATGGCAAATAGATGGGGAAACGGTGTCAGACTTTATTTTTCTGGGCTCCAAAATCACTGCAGATGGTGACTGCAGCCATGAAATTAAAAGACACTTACTCCTTGGAAGGAAAGTTATGACCAACCTAGATAGCATATTCAAAAGCAGAGACATTACTTTGCCAACAAAGGTTCGTCTAGTCAAGGCTACAGTTTTTCCTGTGGTCATGTATGGATGTGAGAGTTGGACTGTGAAGAAGGCTGAGCACCGAAGAATTGATGCTTTTGAACTGTGGTGTTGGAGAAGACTCTTGAGAGTTCCTTGGACTGCAAGGAGATCCAACCAGTCCATTCTGAAGGAGATCAGCCCTGGGATTTCTTTAGAAGGAATGATGCTAAAACTGAAACTCCAGTACTTTGGGCACCTCATGCGAAGAGTTGACTCTTTGGAAAAGACTCTGATGCTGGGAGGGATTGGGGGCAGGAGGAGAAGGGGACGACAGAGGATGAGATGGCTGGATGGCATCACTGACTCGATGGACGTGAGTCTCAGTGAACTCCAGGAGTTGGTGATGGACAGGGAGGCCTGGTGTGCTGTGATTCATGGGGTCGCAAAGTCGGACATGACTGAGCGACTGATCTGATCTGATCTGATCTGAGGACAGCAGCAGCAGCAGGACTGACTGACTAAGTTTAAAATGAATTTAATTAAGTTTACCTGAATGAGTTTGAAGTAAGCTGGTGCAAAACTTGAATTTGGCCTTTCTCTCTGTTGAGAGGACATACTTTCTTCAGATGTTGAATTGCTTTTAATAATAGACTTAAGTTTCTTTACCTCTTAATTGATCTGTTCTATATTTACCTTTGAAATATTTTGTTAACTTCAGCTAAGTAAATAACTCTTATTTCACAGTATGCTCCTACCTGACTGAGTGTTATAAACCCTTTTGATATTTATTGACAAAACTTCCTAAATAACGACTTCTAACTAAATCTGGGATGCTTCAGAGGGCCTCTGAGACATCCCAAAGAGCTATTAAGCTACCGGGATCCATTGGACATGTTAAATTACATGGGAAGTACTGTTAAGGGATGATAAATCTTTTCAGGTTATACTGTATGGTTGATGTTACTAATATAGATATCCTAAAATTGTGTGAAATTTATATAGATCTGATATGCCCTGATAAAATATGGTCAGTTTTAATTCTACTTATATTAAAGTGTTACATATCACAACAATGATCAGGTTCCCTTGTCAATTGCAGTAGAATCAGATTTTAAACATGCCTTCTATGGTTTTACTCTCATGCCTTTAGAAGAATACTGCTATTTGTTCAAGATTTATGGAAAAGACTTTCTAAGATTAAACAGATAAACAAATTTTGTTATTAACAGTAAGCTGGTACCAGACTAGAATTTGATTTTCTCTGTTTAGAGAACAAAGTTTTCTTAGAATGCAACTTTTGATAACAGATTATGAATTTCTTTGCCTTTAAGTGATTTATATTTGTTTTTAAAATCTTTTTGTTACTTTGGTAAAGTAAATAAACATTATTTAAGATTATGGATTATTTAAGCCTAACTCAGTGATCAATGCAAAGCAAAAACAACACCCAGATGTGGATGTGACTAGTGATGGAAGTAAAGTCTGATGCTGTAAAGAGCAATATTGCATAGGAACCTGGAATATTAGGTCCATGAATCAAGGCAAATTGGAAGTGGTCAAACAGGAGATGGCAAGAGTGAATATCAATGTTTTAGGAATCAGCGAACTAAAATGGACTGGAATGGGTGAATTTAACTCACATGACCATTATATCTACTACTGTGTTCAAGAATCCCTTAGGAGAAATGGAGTAACCATCATAGTCAACAAAAGAGTCCAAATTGTGGTACTTGGATGCAATCTCAAAAATGACAGAATGATCTCTGTTTGTTTCCAAGGTAAACCATTTAATATCACAGTAATCCAAGTCTATGCCCTGACCAGTAATGCTGAAGAAGCTGAAGTTGAATGGTTCTATGAAGACCTACAAGACCTTCTAGAACTAATACCCAAAGAAGATGTCCTTTTCATTATAGGGGACTGGAATGCAAAAGTAGGAAGTCAAGAAATACCTGGAATTACAGGCAAAGTTGGCCTTGGAGTACAAAATGAAGCAGCTGCTGCTGCTAAGTCACTTCAGTTGTGTCCAACTCTGTGTGACCCCATAGACGACAGCCCACCAGGCTCCCCTGTCCCTGAGATTCTCCAGGCAAGAGCACTGGAGTGGATTGCCATTTCCTTCTCCATTGCATGAAAGTGAAAAGTGAAAGTGAAGTTGCTCAGTCATGTCCGACCCTCAGTGACCCCATGGACTGCAGCCTACCAGGCTCCTCCATCCATGGGATTTTCCAGGCAGAAGTACTGGAGTGGGGTGCCATTGCCTTCTCCGAAATGAAGCAGAGCAAAGGCGAATAGAGTTTTGCCAAGAGAATGCACTGGTCATAGCAAACACCCTCTTCTAACAACACAAGAGAAGACTCTACATATGGACATCACCAGATGGTCAATACTGAAATCAGATTGATATTCTTTGCAGGCAAAGATGGAGAAGCTCTATAGCAAAAACAAGACTGGGAACAGACTGTGGCTCAGATCATGAACTCCTTATTGCCAAATTCAGACTTAAATTGAAGAAAGTAGGGAAAACAACTAGACTATTCAGGTATGACCTAAATCAAATCCCTTATGATTATACAGTGGAAGTGACTTAGATTCAAGGGATTAGATCTAATAGACAGAGTGCCTGAAGAACTATGGATGGAGGTTCATGACATTGTACAGGAGGCAGTGATCAAGACCATCCCCAAGAAAAAGAAATGCAAAAAGGCAAAATGGTTGTCTGAGGAAGCCTTACAAATAGCTGTGAAAAGAGAAGTGAAAGGCATAGGAGAAAAGGAAAGATATACCCATTTGAATGCAGAGTTCCAAAGAATAGCAAGAAGAGATAAGAAAGCCTTCTTCAGTGATCAATGCAAAGAAATAGAGGAAAACAATAGAATGGAAAAGACTAGAGATCTCTTCAAGAAAATTAGAGATACCAAGGGAACATTTCATGCAAAGATGGGCACAATAAAGGGCAGAAATGGTGTGGACCTAACAGAAGCAGAAGATATTAAGAAGAGGTGGCAAGAATACACAGAAGAACTGTACAAAAAAGATCTTCACGACCAAGATGACCACGATGGTGTGATCACTCACCTAGAGCCAGACATCCTGGAATGTGAAGTCAAATGGGCCTTAGGAAGCATCACTATGAACTAAGCTAGTGGAGGTGATGGAATTCCAGTTGAGCTATTTCAAATCCTAAAAGATGATGCTGTGAAAGTGCTGTACTCAATATGCCAGCAAATTTGGAAAACTCAGCAGTGGCCACAGGACTGGAAAAGGTCAGTTTTCATTCCAATCCCAAAGAAAGACAATGCCAAAGAATCCTCAAACTACTGCACAATTGCACTCATCTCACATGCTAACAAAGTCATGCTCAAAATTCTCCAAGTCAGGCTTCAACAGTACACGAACCATGAACTTCCAGATGTTCAAGTGGGATTTAGAAAAGCCAGAGGAAACAGAGATTAAATTGCCAACATCCGCTGGATCTTTGAAAAGCGAGAGAATTCCAGAAAAACATCTGCTTCTGCTTTATTGACTATGCCAAAAGCTTTGACTGTGTGGATCACAACAGACTGGAGAATTCTTAAAGAGAAGGGAATACCAGACCATCTTACCTGCCTCCTGAGAAATCTGTATGCAGGTCAAGAAGCAACAGTTAGAACTGGACATGGAACAACAAACTGGTTCTAAATTGGGAAAGGAGTACGTTAAGGCTGTATACAATGCTGTCACCCTGCTTATTTAACTTAAATGCAGAGTACGTCATGAGAAACACTGGACTTGATGAAGTACAAGCTGGAATCAAGATTGATGGGAGAAATATCAATAACCTCAGATATGCAGATGACACCACCCTTATGACAGAAAGCGAAGAACTAAAGAGCCTCTTGATGAAAGTGAAAGTGGAGAGTAAAAAAGTTGGCTTAAAACTCAGTGTTCAGAAAACTAAGATCATGGCATCTGGTCCCATCACTTCATGGCAAATAGATGGGAAACAGTGGAAACAGTGTCAGACTTTATTTTCTTGGGCTCCAAAATCACTGCATATGGTGACTGCAGCCATGAAATTAAAAGATGCTTGCTCCTTGGAAGAAAAGTTATGACCAACCTAGTCAGCATATTAAAAAGCAGAGACATTACTTTGCCAACAAAGGCCCATCTAGTCAAAGCTATGATTTTCCCAGTAGTCATGTATGGATGTGAGAGTTGGACTATAAAGAAAGCTGAGCACAAAAGAATTGACGCTTTTGAACTGTGGTGTTGGAGAAGACTCTTGAGAGCCTCTTGGACTGCAAGGAGATCCAACCAGTCCATCCTAAAGGAAATCAGTCCTGAATATTCATTGGCAGGACTGATGCTGAAGCTGAAACTCCAATACTTGGGCCACCTGATGTGAAGAACTGACTCATTTGTAAAGACTCTGATGCTGGGAAAGATTGAAGGCGGGAGGAGAAGGGGATGAGAGGATGAGATGGTTGGATGGCATCACCGACTCAGTGGACATGAGTTTGAATAAACTCTGGGAGTTGGTGATGGACAGGGAAGCGTGGCGTGCTGCAGTCCATGGGGTTGCAAAGAGTTGGACATGACTGAGCAACTGAACTGAACTGGGAGAAAGCTCATTCTGCTTCTACAAAAAATAATCCCTCACGGTAAGACTTTTGCTATCCTGATGTCCTTAAAACATGGTCTGCTCCTAAATCAGGAAATTAAAAATGGATAAACAACAGCTGAAAATCAAAGAGCCACAGCTATAGGAAATCCAAGACAGCCGCTTGGCTTTTCCTGTCTCCCTGACAGACCTCATTTTTATTTGATGGGTTAAAACCTTCCCTGGGTACAGTGTTAATGCCCTCACAATGAGTCTCAAAAAAAAAAAAAATTGTGTTTCACTGAATATTAAATTCTAGTTTTGTTATTTAAGGTCTGTGCTTAAGACTGACTTCTGAGACAGTTCCTTGTTATGTTATATTGCTAAAAGTTTTAATTAAGTTATTAAAAAGGACACGCTAAGATTGTTTCTAAAGCTTATCTCAGTAACCAATTTATGGATAAAGGTCAGATGCTCCATGATGAACAACCAGGATCTTAACTTGGCTGTAATCATTTAACTGAGTCAGATGACCTGGGGTATACCGGGCTATACCCAGTGAAGGTTCTTGACTTAAATTCTTGCTTGTGACCTTACTAATAACTGCTGGCTATATTAATATCTATGTAGCTTGTTTCAGAAGATTATTTTTCATATTACCAAATGTGTGACTGAGCTTGTCATAAACTGTTGAAATGCAGTTCTATATGAGATCAATAATTTATGGTTACCAAAGGGAAAAGGTAGGGAGGGATAAATTAGGAATTTGGGATCCTTAACAGATACATAGTACTATATATGAAAGAAACCACCAGGACCTACTGTGGAGTACAGGAAACTATATTAATATCTTGTGATAATGTGTAACTGAACAGAATCTCAAAAGGAATATATGAAAAAGACTTGAAAGAAATGATAATCGTTGTGTCAGCACTAATAGTTATCATAACACTACTCAGATCAGATCAGATCAGATCAGTTGCTCAGTCATGTCCGACTCTTTGAGACCCCATGAATCGCAGCACACCAGGCCTCCCTGTCCATCACCAACTCCTGGAGTTCACTGAGACTCACGTCCATCGAGTCAGTGATGCCATCCAGCCATCTCATCCTCTGTCGTCCCCTTCTCCTCCTGCCCCCAATCCCTCCCAGCATCAGAGTATTTTCCAATGAGTCAACTCTTTGCATGAGGTGGCCAAAATACTGGAGTTTCAGTTTTAGCATCATTCCTTCCAAAGAAATCCCAAGGCTGATCTCCTTCAGAATGGACTGGTTGGATCTCCTTGCAGTCCAAGGGACTCTCAAGAGTCTTCTCCAACACCACAGTTCAAAAGCATCAATTCTTTGGTGCTCAGCCTTCTTCACAGTCCAACTCTCACATCCATACATGACCACTGGAAAAACCATAGCCTCGACTAGATGGACCTTTGTTGGCAAAGTACTGTCTCTGCTTTTGAAAATGCTATCTAGGTTGGTCATAACTTTCCTTCCAAGGAGTAAGTGTCTTTTAATTTCATGGCTGCAGTCACCATCTGCAGTGATTTTGGAGCCCAGAAAAATAAAGTCTGACACTGTTTCCACTATTTCCCCATCTATTTGCCATGAAGTGATGGGACCAGATGCCATGATCTTCGTTTTCTGAATGTTGAGCTTTAAGCCAACTTTTTCACTCTCCACTTGCACTTTCTTTTTTTTTTTTTTCCACTTGCACTTTCATCAAGAGGCTTTTTAGTTCCTCTTTACTTTCTGCCATAAGGGTGGTGTCATCTGCATATCTGAGGTTATTGATATTTCTCCCGGCAATCTTGATTCCAGCTTGTGTTTCTTCCAGTCCAGCGTTTCTCATGATGTACTCTGCATAGAAGTTAAATAAGCAGGGTGACAATATACAGCCTTGACGTACTCCTTTTCCTATTTGGAACCAGTCTGTTGTTCCATGTCCAGTTCTAACTGTTGCTTCCTGACCTGCATACAGATTTCTCAAGAGGCAGGTCAGGTGGTCTGGTATTCCCATCTCTTTCAGCATTTTCCACAGTTTATTGTGATCCACACAGTCAAAGGCTTTGGCATAGTCAATAAAGCAGAAATAGATGTTTTTCTGGAACTCTCTTGCTTTTTCGATGATCCAGTGGATGTTGGCAATTTGATCTGTGGTTCCTTTGCCTTTTCTAAAACCAGCTTGAACATCAGGAAGTTCACGGTTCACATATTGCTGAAGCCTGGCTTGGAGAATTTTGAGCATTACTTTACTAGCGTGTGAGATGAGTGCAATTGTGTGGTAGTTTGAGCATTCTTTGGCATTGCCTTTATTTGGGATTGGAATGAAAACTGACCTTTCCCAGTCCTGTGGCCACTGCTGAGTTTTCCAAATTTGCTGGCATATTAAGTGCAGCACTTTCACAACATCATCTTTCAGGATTTGGAATACCTCAACTGGAATTCCATCACCTCCACTAGCTTTGTTGGTAGTGATGCTTTCTAAGGCCCACTTGACTTCACATTCCAGGATGTCTGGCTCTAGGTCAGTGATCACACCATCATGATTATCTGGGTCGTGAAGATCTTTTTTGTATAGTTCTTCTGTGTATTCTTGCTATCTCTTCTTAATATCTTCTGCTTCTGTTAGGTCCATACAATTTCTGCCCTTTATTGAGCCCATCTTTGCATGAAATGTTCCTTTGGTATCTCTGATTTTCTTGAAGAGATCTCTAGTCTTTCCCATTCTGTTGTTTTCCTCTGTTTCTTTGCATTGATCACTGAAGAAGGCTTTCTTATCTCTTCTTGCTATTCTTTGGAACTCTGCATTCAGATGTTTATATCTTTCCTTTTCTCCTTTGCTTTTCACTTCTCTTCTTTTCACAGCTATTTGTAAGGCCTCCCCAGACAGCCATTTTGCTTTTTTGCATTTCTTATCCATGGGGATGGTCTTGATCAAGATCAAGAACACTATTCAACATGTACTAAAATGTTCACATCAGTAAGTATATTGTCACTGATCAATTATATATGGTTCCTTATTCTCCACAACTGCTCCGGCATTTATTTGTAGACTTTTTATTGATGGCCATTCTGACAGCTGGGAGGTAGTATTTCTTTAAAATTCATTTTTTATTTTCTTCCAAGTAAATGTCAAAACTATGGACTGTCTGTCTCTATGAGCATCACATATCTAAGTACTTGATTAGTATATTTAAAACGCTAAGAGAACAAGATGGCAGAGGAGCAGGTGGATGTGGAGTACATCTCTCTCCAAGGATACATCAGGAATACACCTTCAGACACAGAAGTGCATACAGAACACCAGCTAACAGGGGACAAGAGTACCTGACCAGTGGAAAAGAATATATAGAACGACGCAAAACATGGTAGGACGAAGGAACTAGGGGGAAAAAACAGGAGTGTTAGCAGGACTGGACCTGCCCTCAGCGGGTGAGGGAACTGAAGCAGGGGCCCGATCCCCACACTGGGGCAAATGTCTGAGTCAGAGGAGAAATATTTAAGGCTGAGAGTGAAGAGGAAAAGTTAAAATTTTACCTCCTTCTGTCTCTGTAACTCAGCTTGCTCCTTGCAAAGTCTAGATCACATAGGTCTCAGAAAGTGGGGACTCAACAATACTAGGAACTGGAGCTTATCTCACTCACCCTTGTCTTGCTCTTTGCAATCACCCTAGCCCCTGCAAACCCACAAACTCAGTTAATCATGCCTGTCCATGTATAAGAACCCTGTAACCCCTTTGTTTGGGTCTCAGAGCTTGGAGTGTTAACTCCTCTGGGCCCGCGGGCATAATAAACCTGAGTTCTCCAACTCTCCGAGTGTGGGGCTTTTTTTCTCGAGTACTGGTTTCTGCAACATTTCTGGAGGCCCCAGCGAGATTCCAACCATGCCGGCCCCTTGAGCCGCCTGACTGGTGGCTTGGCCGGGTTGGAGCAGGGGAGCCCTGAGACGAACGTGGAGGTGCGCCACCTGATGGTATTCCGGGTTCTCTTTCAGACTGCCATTCCACTCTGGACAGCCAAGCTCCGGCCGGATTCACTGGAAGGATGGACCAACTCACCAGGAACAGCCACAGGATAAGGTAAGGCCCTGGGGCCAGTCCCCAGTCAGGAACTCCTACCCCAATAGGTAGAAGAGGAGGCTGATCACCTCATTGGAGCTCCCAGGAAGGGAGCATCAGATAGGGAGACCTGGGGACTTGGGAAAAGGGAGGTGCTGTGATGACCTCTGAGTGACTGTGTATGCATGATTGCTGATTGAAGGAAGTAAAAGTGAGCTCCACAGTCCTTGGACGATGGAGCCTGAGAGGGTCCAAAACCTGTGGTTCTGTGACGACCTCATAAGGTTGAAAGGTGATGCCAGTCTCTGGGGGATTGGATCCCTCCCTGCAAGGCTGGTCTGGGTCACGGGTTTATACCGACCTGCAATGCTAAGAGGTGTCTTAAATCTCTCTCGGGAGAGCAGCCAGGCGGACGAAAAATGAATGTGAATGAGTGTGCGGCCTGATTCACTTGCACTTCAGGCTCGATTGTGTGGCTTCACGGCCTTTGTGGCTACCGAATCTGAGTGGGCCCTACCTTGTGGTTCCGTGGTGACCTCATATGGCTCAAGGCAGTGTCTGCCTCTGGGGACCCAGCCCCTCCCTGCAAGACAGATCCAGGTCAGGGGTTTATACTGATCCGCCAATGCTAAGAGGCACCTAAGTTCCCCATGGGGACACAGACAAGCGGGCATCTGATTGGTCTCCTCTTTTGAGGGGGCACCCAACCTTGTTTGTTTTTGCACCATCGACTCAGGGCAGGATACACAGGGAGGGAGAAATTATCGGTTACCAGGTTTGTTTGTTTTTTTTGGTCGACTGACTTCTTGAGCCAACATCTAAGAGATTAGGTTTTCCTCAGAATCCTGCAAGGTAGATTACATTTGTCAACATGAGGGGAAGTTCCTCTAAGAAAACAGTTTCAGATTGCATGATAAAGAACTTTAAGTAGGGCTTTGTAGGAGATCACAGAGTCAAGGTGACCCCCAGGAACCTTCGTAAATTATGTGAGCTCGATTGGCCAGACTTTGACGTTAGATGGCCGCCAGAGGGCACTCTCGACCTGCTCACTGTCCAAGCAGCACACCAGGTCGTCACTGGGACTCCAGGACATCCAGATCAGTTTCCACGTGTAGACTCCTGGCTTCTAATAGCATAGACCCTGCCCCCATGGGCAGGATTTTGCATGAATGGACAGAGACAGAGTAGGGTATTTGTGGCCCAACCACTCAGGAAAAAAAATGTAACAGAGAGCAGCCCTGCTAGCAGTAGCATCGAGGAGCTCAGATCCAGTGAAACAGACCGTTCCCTTGTGGAAAGGGGAAACCAGGAAGAGACCACCACTCCGCTGCGACCAGTGTGCCCACTGCAAATGACCGGACACTGGAGGAACGAGTGCACGCGCCGCAGAGGGACATCTAAAGGGTCGAAGAAGTTCAGTCAACCAACAGAGAGGCATCAGCCTGAGCCGCTTGTCCAAAACCTAATCTGTCTGGCGGGAGCGGAATCAGGTTAGGGAAGACTGGGCTCCCTGATCCTGGGCCCCCAGGGCTCCACGGTCACAGTGAAAGTAGGGGGCCAATTAATGACTTTTATGGTGGATACCAGAGCTGAACACTCCGTGGTAACCACACCTGTGGCTCCCCTTACAGGCTGAACAGCAACTATTGTTGGGGCCGCAGGGGATATGGCAGCCCACTCATTTTACAAGGCTCGTTCATGTCAGCTAGGGGGCCATCTGGTGACTCATGAGTTTCTGTATTTCCTGGAATGCCCCATTCCCCTGCTGGGTAGAGACTTACGACAAGAATGGGGGCACAAATCACCTTTGCCCCCAGAAAGCTGGGAGCCTCACCTTGGGGAGCCAATTGGCTTTGATGATGGCTGTGCCCATGCCCAGGGAAGATGAATGGCATCTCTGTTCCTCAGGGAGGGAACAAATATATCCCCCCAGACTGCTAAAAGAATTCCCTGATGTCTGGTCAGAGAAGGGGCCCCCAGGTTTAGCCAAAACCCATGCCCCCATTGTAGTGGACCTGAGGCCAGAAGCCACTCCTGTTAGACAAAAGGAGTATCCAGTACCACAGGAGGCACACCTGGGAATTCGGGGCCACATCCAGCGCCTACGGGATGCTGAGATCCTAATCGAATGTCAGTCTCCCTGGAACACTCTGCTCTTGTCAGTCAAAAAGTCTGGAGGGAATGACTATCGCCCTGTCCAGGACCTCTGCACCGTCAACAGTGCACAGTGGTCACCGTCCGTCCAGTGGCCCCAAATCCCTACACTCTCCTGAGTCTCTTACCCACTCAGGCAAGTTGGTTCACCTGCCTCGATCTCAAGGACGCATTCTGCTGCCTCTGGCTGTTACCAGCCAGCCCTTGTTTGTCTTTGAATGGGAAGACCCACACACCGGGAGAAAGACACAGCTGACTTGGACTCGACTGCCACAAGACTTCAAAAACTCACCTATGCTGTTTGGTGAAGCCCTGGCTGTGGACCTTGCTGCCTTTCCCAGAGAAACTTTAAACTGCACCCTACTCCAGTACGTGGATGACCTGTTGCTCGTCAGTCCCACCCAAGGGAACTGCTGGAGAGGCACCAAGGCCCTCTTGGCTCTACTACCAACACAGGGTACAAAGTGTAATGGAAAAAGGCTCATATCTGCAGATAGGAGGTCAAGTACCTGGGGTCTGTCATCTCAAAAGGGACATCAGGCGCTCGGACACGAGAGGAAGCAAGCCATCTGTTCAATACCTTGGCTGAACACCGAAAAAGAAGTCCATGGGTTCCTCGGGGTTGCTGGATTCTGCCGAATCTGGATACCGGCTTTCTTTGAAATTGCCAAGCTTTGTTTAAAGCCACAGCAGGGTCTGATAAGGACCCCCTAGAGTGCAGACCTGAATAGGAAAAGGCCTTTGAGGAGATAAAGAGACTCTTGACCAGTGCTCCAGCATTAGGGCTGCCGGATGTGACAAGGGACTTTAACCTCTTTGTACATGAGAAAAATCCCGCTGCACTGGGGGTCCTCACACAAACAATTGGGCCATGGCAGTGCCCAGTTGCATACCTGTCCAAATGACTGGATCCAGCGATTGCGGGATTGCCACCATGCCTCCAGGCATTAGCTGCCACTGTGGTTTTGGTCAGAGAAGCAGATAAGCTTACTCTAGGACAAAATATAAATGTAAAGGTTCCCCATGCTATTACTGCTGTGATGAACAGCCGGGGCGTAAGCGGCTGACCAAGTCCAGGATGACTCACCATCAAAGACTGCTTTGCGAAAACCCGCGGGTCCAGCTCGAGACTGCAGACCCTGAACCCAGCCACCTTGTTACCTACGGAAGCGGAAAACCCTGATCATAACTAAGAGGAGGTCGTAGACGAAATTTACTCAAGCAGGCCAGTCCTGACAGACACTCCCCTCCAGGACCCAGAACTGGAACTGTTCACTGATGGAAGCAGTTTCACCCAAGATGGGCAGCACAAAGCAGGCTCTGCCATAACAACCACTGATGGGACAGTGAAGGCTGAGGCCTTGCCACAAGGATGGTCGGCACAGTGGGCTGAGCTATGGGCACTCGCCCAGGCGCTAAGGCATGCCGAAGGGAAACGAGTCAATATCTATACTGACCCAAGGTATACCTTTCCTACTTTACATGTACATGGAGCCATTTTCTTTATGAAAGAAAAGAAGGGCTGGGGGAAGCTCCCAGACCAAAGACACTTGGTCCGCAGCAATATAGCAATCCAGCTGGTAAAACAACATCATGAGACAACTCATTTAGGAAAAACTGTGCTGGAGGGTTTACTGAGCCACTACTATTTCATTCCTAAGCTCTCAGCCCTGTGTGCCCAGATCAGGGCTAGATGTATGCACAAAACAATGCCAGCCGAGGACCAAGACCCAACCCAGGGGTGCAGACAGTTGGGACACTGCCCTCTGAAGATCTAGAAGTGGACTTTACTGAAGTCAAGCCCTACAGGGGCTTTAAGTATTTACTTGTGGTAGTCTGCACCTACTTGGGATGGGCTGAAGCCTACCCCACATGCACTGAACAGGCACGAGAAGCGGCCAAGGCCTTGCTAAGAGACATAATCCTGAGATATGGGCCGCCTCTCTCCACAGCATCTGACAGTGGGCCAGCTTTTGTGTCTGAGATAATCCAAACTTTATGCAGGACACTGGGAATCAAATGGAAGCTTCACACTGTTTACAGGCCACAGGGCTCAGGGAAAGTTACTACATTGGCTAAACTCTGCCAAGAGACCCAGTCATCTTGGGTCGATATGTTACCCCTAGCCTTACTCCGAGCCTGATGCACCCCGAGGTCCTCAGGCTATTCTCCCTTCGAGATCTTATATGGGAGAAGGCACCTGGTGGTAGGAAAACTCAAGGGAAACCCCCAACAACTAGCTGAGCTGGAGATGTTCCAACACCTCCAGGCCCTGGGAAGAGTCTTCTACCATATTGCCTGAGAAACCTTAGAAAAGACACCCATTCCTTTACTATAATCATTGATTAGTTCTAGTAATTTTCTGGTGGAGTCTTTAGGGTTTTCTATGTAGAGGATCATGTCATCTGCAAATAGTGAGAGTTTTACTTCTTCTTTTCCAGTTTGGATTCCTTTTATTTCTTTTTCTGCTCTGATTGCTGTGGCCAAAACTTCCAAAACTATGTTGAATAGTAAAGGTGAAAGTGGGCACCCTTGTCTTGTTCCTGACTTTAGAGGAAATGCTTTCAATTTTTCACCATTGAGGATAATGTTTGCTGTGGGTTTGTCATATATAGCTTTTATTATGTTGAGGTATGTTCCTTCTATTCCTGCTTTCTGGAGAGTTTTTATCATAAATGGGTGTTGAATTTTGTCAAAGGCTTTCTCTGCATCTATTGAGATAATCATATGGTTTTTGTTTTTCAATTTGTTAATGTGGTGTATTACATTGATTGATTTGCAGATATTGATTATTGTATTTGTTGTATTGTATTGTATTATTGTATTGTATTGTATTGTATTATTGATACTGATTATAGTAAAGTTGCAGGATATAAAATCAACACACAGAAATCCCTTGCATTCCTATACACTAATAATGAGAAAACAGAAAGAGAAATTAAGGAAACAATTCCATTCACCATTGCAACGAAAAGAATAAAATACTTAGGAATATATCTACCTAAAGAAACTAAAGACCTATATATAGAAAACTATAAAACACTGGTGAAAGAAATCAAAGAGGACACTAATAGATGGAGAAATATACCATGTTCATGGATTGGAAGAATCAATATAGTGAAAATGAGTATACTACCCAAAGCAATTTATAGATTCAATGCAATCCCTATCAAGCTACCAACAGTATTCTTCACAGAGCTAGAACAAATAATTTCACAATTTGTATGGAAATACAAAAAACCTCGAATAGCCAAAGCGATCTTGAGAAAGAAGAATGGAACTGGAGGAATCAACCTACCTGACTTCAGGCTCTACTACAAAGCCACAGTTATCAAGACAGTATGGTACTGGCACAAAGACAGAAATATAGATAAATGGAACAAAATAGAAAGCCCAGAGATAAATCCACGCACATATGGACACCTTATCTTTGACAAAGGAGGCAAGAATATACAATGGATTAAAGACAATCTCTTTAACAAGTGGTGCTGGGAAATCTGGTCAACCACTTGTAAAAGAATGAAACTAGAACACTTTCTAACACCATATACAAAAATAAACTCAAAATGGATTAAAGATCTCAACGTAAGACCAGAAACTATAAAACTCCTAGAGGAGAACGTAGGCAAAACACTCTCTGACATACATCACAGCAGGATCCTCTATGACTCACCTCCCAGAATATTGGAAATAAAAGCAAAAATAAACAAATGGGACCTAATTAAACTTAAAATCTTCTGCACATCAAAGGAAACTATTAGCAAGGTGAAAAGACAGCCTTCAGAATGGGAGAAAATAATAGCAAATGAAGCAACCGACAAACAACTAATCTCAAAAATATACAAGCAACTCCTACAGCTCAACTCCAGAAAAATAAATGACCCAATCAAAAAATGGGCCAAAGATCTAAATAGACATTTCTCCAAAGAAGACATACAGATGGCTAACAAACACATGAAAAGATGCTCAACATCACTCATTATCAGAGAAATGCAAATCAAAACCACTATGAGATATCATTTCACACCAGTCAGAATGGCTGCGACCCCAAAGTCTACAAATAATAAATGCTGGAGAGGGTGTGGAGAAAAGGGAACCCTCTTACACTGTTGGTGGGAATGCAAACTAGTACAGCCACTATGGAGAACAGTGTGGAGATTCCTTAAAAAACTGGAAATAGAACTGCCTTATGATCCAGCAATCCCACTGCTGGGCATACACACTGAGGAAACCAGAAGGGAAAGAGACACGTGTACCCCAATGTTCATCGCAGAACTGTTTATAATAGCCAGGACATGAAAGCAACCTAGATGTCCATCAGCAGATGAATGGATAAGAAAGCTGTGGTACATATACACAATGGAGTATTGCTCAGCCATTAAAAAGAATACATTTGAATCAGTTCTAATGAGGTGGATGAAACTGGAGCCTATTATACAGAGTGAAGTAAGCCAGAAGGAAAAACACCAATACAGTATACTAACACATATATATGGAATTTAGAAAGATGGTAACGATAACCCTGTATACGAGACAGCAAAAGAGACACTGATGTATAGAACAGGCTTATGGACTCTGTGGGAGAGGGAGAGGGTGGGAAGATTTGGGAGAATGGCATTGAAACATGTGAAATGTCATATATGAAACGAGATGCCAGTCCAGGTTCAATGCACGGTGCTGGATGCTTGGGGCTGGTGCACTGGGACGACCCAGGGGGATGGTGTGGGGAGGGAGGAGGGAGGAGGCTTCAGGATGGGGAACACATGTATACCTGTGGTGGAAAAAAAAATTTAAAAATTAAAAAAAAAAAAAAAAGGAAAAAAAAATAAAATCTCTCTGCAGCCCAGAGAAGAAAAAAAAAAAAAAAAAAAGAAAAAAGAAAAACCACTGACCTGGGAATTAGAAAGCCTAAAGTCTAGTTTCAATTCTGATACTAAATTAGCCCATTTATTCTGACCAAGTCCTTTCAACTTCCATAGGCTGTTTTTGTTTCTTTCTATAAAATAAAGAATTTAGATGATTAAAGTCTCCTCTAGCTTTAAGATTATGATCTGGTAATTTGCACATGGCCATTACACTCTCTCTGTAAACAGGAAGTCTTCATCATATAAATGGTAGTTTATAGAATATAGAAATCAGGGACTTCACTGGTAATGGTTAAGACTCCAAGCCTCCAATGCACGGGGCATGGGTTTCTTCCATGATTGAAATTAAGATCGCAGATGGTACACAGTGTGACCAAAATAAATAAATATATAGAAATAATAATAAGTGGCATTTATTTAATTTACCCTTGTACTTATGTGTTAATATAAACCCTGTTTTGTATACTTGGGCCCTTATTGAAAATTAGACAAAAATAAAGAAGGGTCAATGTCATTAAGAATTAAAACTATAAAGCATGGTGTTCACATATACATCACTCAGTGGGCACTTTGCTTTGAGTTGTAATAATATGATGCATGTTCTCAGATGCTTCCAGTGAAACAGTGGGGACAGATTATAGTTTAACTAAATGAGTGTTAAATCACAGAAGCAGCACACAGGTTCTGAGTCTGCAGGAGGAGAATACTAAAAAAAAAAAAAAAAAAAAAAAGACACCCATTCCTTTGGGCAATTGGCTTCATCCCTATCAGCCAGGAGATGAGGTATGGTTTAAAGATGGGAGAAAAGAACCACTTCAGCCAGTTTGGACAGGCCCTCACACGGTCGTCCTGGCAACCCCTACCACTGCTAAAGTTGTAGGCATCATCCCTTAGATCTACCACACCAGAGTCAAGAAGGCAGCAGCATGGACTAGTCAGCTTCTGGAGTGACTGGAGCAGGGCTCAGCGTCTTTCATGGGTGAGGGCCATTGTTTTTGGAACCAGACCTTGAGGGGATTTTCGGGGTCCCGAACTGTTTTCCAGGTGTCCTTATTACAGGAAGCCACTGCCTTCTTGTTTCAGTCACACCCCAGGACTGGGATTTGGGTCAGAAGCTGCGGTTAGCTGTCTGTTATCTCATCAGAGTGGGAAGCCTCATTCTTACTGGATGTCCTTTATGAGCGATTGTCCCTACTAACTAAACTGCTCACAGTATAGCTGACACTCCTTCACATTAGGCTCAGTTGCTGTAGCCATGACAACCCAAAGATGGGGGAACCTTTTGCTAGTGTTCAGTTATCTGTTATGTGCAGGCTGCTTTGCAGCCCCTTGCTGTACCTTGCTGCGACATGGTGCCGTTCCGTATCCATCATGTACTTATCAACATTACGGTCAACCCTTGGAAAATGGCTTACTCAACCAACAGCTAGAACAATGTATAGATAGCCAATCCTATAGGCCGATCACCCACTGCCTCCGTGACCATGCACCGTATGTCCAGGGGCCTGGGTGCCGAAAATGTTTCCAGTCACGCCCCCCACTGCCACTGCCTTACCCCCATCAGAGGATCCAAAACCCGGGCGGCATCCTGACACCATGGCATCGCCATCATGCCCCTGTGCCTCCATCTACCCCCAAATGCCATGCAGATGTTACAACCCAGAACAGGTGTCTGTCTGCCAACTGGAAGAACCTCCTGGCAGGGACAATAATGCAGACAAACGAAATCACGGACCAACTTTGCCCTAAAGTCAGGCTCTGCTGTGGGCAGCAGGACCAGGTCACAGAGTTCACCCCCCAGACCCCTGTCTGTACTGGGTTCGCAACGCATCTCATCGGCTTGTTAATGACACCAGCCCCAGCTGGCTGGGGACCGCTGCTGGCTTTGCTTATCCTTAGGTGCTCCACAGTACTTAGCTACACCAGTACCATTGAATAACGCAACAGCATGGGGACTCCTGTAGATCCACCCTTACAAGGGCCAGTCTTAAGGGCAATTGTGTTAACTCAAAAGACTCCAGAATGCTTTACGAATGATGGAGGAACTGAACCTGTAGGCCATTTAGCCAGGGACCAATGCAATCAAACTTTATTTATTTATTTTTAATTAATTAATTTTACTTGGAGGCTAATTACTTTACAATATTGTAATGGTTTTTTGCCATACATCAACATGAATCAACCACAGGCACACATGTGTTCCCCATCCAGAACCCCCCTCCCACCTCCCTCACCATCCCATCCCCCAGGATCATCCCAGTGCACCAGCCCTGAGCACCCTGTCTCATGCATCGAACCTGGTCTGGCGATCCGCTTCATATGTGATAACATACACTTTTCAACGCTACCCTCTCAAATCATCCTACCCTCGCCTTCTCCCACAGAGTCCAAAAGACTATTCTATATATCTGTGTCTCTTTTGCTGTCTCGTATATAGGGTCATCATTACCATCTTTCTAAATTCCATATATATGTGTTAGTATTGGCATTTTTCTTTTAAAAAAATTAATTTATTTTAATTGGAGGCTAATTATTTTACAATATTGTGGTGGTTTTGCCACACATTGACATGGATCAGCCATGGGTGTACATGTGGGTCGTCCACTGAGGTTTCCTCCCGGGGCTGCCCTGGAGGGCTTGGGTTTGCCCCTGTGAGGGCCAGATGTGGAGGTGGTGCAGCTGCTTGGAGTGCAGGGGTTCTGGCAGCACCAGGTACTCAGGGGAGTTGGCTGCTAGGGCAGCAGGAAATACAGTGCTCTAGAAGGGTATGGCAACCAGTATTGGACAGTATGCTCCAGGATTCTTGTCTGGAGAACCCCCAGCCCTGACAAACAAGTCTGGCAGGCTACAGTCTACAAGACATGAACGAAGCGAACCTGCATGCATAGACACAAGACTTTTTTTCCTGTGGCAGCTCTGCCCCAGAGAGAGTTGAGCATGAAGTCGGCACAGCTGCTTGACTTGCAGGGATCCCAGAGGTGACAAATGTTCAGGGACATGGACTGCCTCCACTGCAGGAGTTAAGGCCCTCAATTCAGTCAGTTCAGTTGCTCAGTTGTATCTGACTCTTTGAGACCCCATGGACTGCAGCATTCGAGGCTTCCCTGTCCATCACCAACTGCCAGAGTTTACTCAAACTCATGTCCATTGAGTCGGTGATGCGATCCAACCATCTCATCCTCTGTTGTCCCCTTCTCCTCCCGCCTTCAATCTTTCCCAGCATCAGAGTCTTTTCAAATGAGTCAGTTCTTTGCATCAGGTGGCCAGTGTATTGGAGTTTCAGCTTCAGCATCAGTCCTGCCAACGAATATTCAGGACTGATTTCCTTTAGGACTGCCTGGTTGGATCTTCTTGCAGTCTAAGTCCAAGGGACTCTCAAGAGTCTTCTCCAACACCACAGTTCAAAAGCATCAATTCTTTGGCACTCAGCTTTCTTTATAGTCCAACTCTCACATCCATACACGACTACTGGAAAAACCATAGCTTTGACTAGATGGACCTTTGTTGGCAAAGTAATGTTTCTGCTTTTTAATATGCTATCTAGGTTGGTCATAACTTTTCTTCCAAGGAGCAAGTGTCTTTTAATTTTATAGCTGCAGTCACCATCTGCAGTGATTTTGGAGCCCAAGAAAATAAAGTCTGTCACTGTTTCCACTGTTTCCCCATCTATTTGCCATGAAGTGATGGGACCAGATGCCATGATCTTAGTTTTCTGAATGTTGAGTTTTAAGCCAGCCTTTCACTCTCCTGTTTTACTTTCATCAAGAGGCTCTTTAGTTCTTCTTCGCTTTCTGCCATAAGTGTGGTGTCATCTGCATATCTGAGGTTATTGATATTTCTCCCGGCAATCTTGATTCCAGCTTGTGTTTCTTCCAGTCCAGCGTTTCTCATGATGTACTCTGCATATAAGTTAAATAAAAAGGGTGACAATGTATAGCCTTGATGTACTCCTTTCCTGATTTGGAACCAGTCTGTAGTTCCATGTCCAGTTCTAACTGTTGCTTCCTGACCTGCATACAGATTTCTCAAGAGGCAGGTCAGGTGGTCTGGTACTCCGATCTCTTTAACAATTTTCCACAGTCTGCTGTGATCCACACAGTCAAAGGCTTTGGCATAGTCAATAAAGTAGAAGTTTTTCCGGAACTCTCTTGCTTTTTTGATAATCCAGTGGATGTAGGCAATTTAATCTCTGGTTCCTCTGGCTTTTCTAAATCCAGCTTGAACATCTGGAAGTTCACAGTTCATGTACTATTGAAGCCTGGCTTGGAGAATTTTGAGCATTACTTTACTAGCGTGTGAGATATGGCCCTATCAGAGTCTTTTTTCAAGCCTCTTGTAGCTGGCGATCAGAAGGCCTCTTTGGCTAGTCTTTTTCCATAGCTCTGCCTATTCAGGCGCTTAGAGGTCGCCCTTGCTTGGGGTCCTTCTCTGTTGTTCCAAGCATCAGGCACATAGAGGTGCCCCCCTGGTTGGGGTCCTTCCCTGTAGTTCTTTGTGTCTGGCATTTGATGGGCCAGCCTCTCTATTGTTCAGCTGCCGATTCTGGTGAGTGGGGAGAGGCTATGGTGATGGCTCCACCCATCCACATGACTCAGCAGTATTGCCTTCCTTCCATGGCTGCCTGGCTTTCCTCCACCAGCATTTCCCACCGATCTCCTCCCTCACATCCCCTCAATCCGTCTCTCTGCAGTCAACAGCAGCCCATGCATGCCCTGGGATTGCTCCACAATCCCTAAACTCCAGCTCCCAGCCTCTGCGCCTTCCAGGGGACCAGCATTCCTGTCCCAGGTATGTACGGCTGTGGCAAGGACTGTCTGATTCTCATTCCATTTAGGCTGCCACAGATCAGCTGTTTCACTCTTATTGCAGAAACCAGGATTGGAGAAACCAAGCAGCATACTCAGAGAGTTGGAGAACTCAGTTTATTACACTGGCGAGCCCACAGGAGTTAACACTCCAAGCTCTGAGCCCTAAACAAAGGAGTTACAGAATTTTTATACATGGACAAGCATGATTAAGTGGGTTTGCACATTTGCAGGGATCAGGACAAAGAGCAGGACAAAGGTGAGTGAGATAAGCTCCAGTTCCTAGTATTGTGAGCCCCCACTTTCTGAGATGCATGATCTAGACTTTGCAAGGAGCAAGCTGAGTTACAGAGGCAGAAGGAGAAAGAGGTAAAGTTTTAACTTTTCCTCTTCAGTCCCCCCTCTTGATGCTTCCATCACTCGTTTTGGTAGGACATTCAGAGTTCCCCATCGTTTAGTGGGCTATATTGAGCTATTACCATTTGTAACTTTATGGATTCAATCCAAGAGGTTATGATCTGGGTAACTGCAATACAAGGGTCAGAGAAGAGCGGCACAAAGAACATGAAGAGAGGGCTGGTTAAAGGGAGAAGCCACGATGGCCAGCTCCAGGTATTGCTCCAGTTACCCCAGGAATTTGCTAGTTCCTCTCTCTTTATGATTCATTCCCTTAGCTGTTGGGCCATGTTCCTGACTATTTCTGATTAGTTTATATAAAATCAACGTTCTTCATTTAAGAAGAGGCAGAGTCCTCCCTTTTCGGCTATCAGTAGGTCTGCTGCTGCTGCTGCTGCTAAGTCACTTCAGTCGTGTCCGACTCTATGTGACCCCATAGACGGCAGCCCACCAGGCTCCCCCATCCCTGGGATTCTCCAGGCAAGAACACCGGAGTGGGTTGCCATTTCCTTCTCCAATGCATGAAAGTGAAAAGTGAAGGGAAATCACTCAGTTGTGCCTGACTCTCTGCGACCCCATGGACTGCAACCCACCAGGCTCCTCAGTCCATGGGATTTGCCAGGCAAGAGTACTGGAGTGGGGTGCCATTGCCTTCTCCAGTCAGTAGGTCTAGCCCTCTCCTATTCTGTAAAACCACCTCAGCCAGGGAGTCTAGTTTGCCTGTAAGGCCACTAAAGATTTGGCCACTCTCTCAATGTCGTCTGTGAAGTCCTTGGATAGCATATGGTAGAAGGTGGTTGATGAAGCAATTCCTCCTATTCCCATACCTGTCCCAGCCGTGATTCCCAGACCAGCTAGTAGGGGTATAAACTGGATGGCTCTTTTTGATCATGTATGTGCTGCCAGAAGTACAGTGAGAATCTGGTTGTTAGGGACAATATTCATCTGGGGAGTGAGGGAAGCTGAGGTGCAGATACTCATCCAATTGACAGGTAGACATAAGTAAGCATCTGTCCCATGAAGAAAAGGGGAGGCGGTCCTAGATGGTGGAGGAATGGGGAGACCACTTTCTCCCACACAAATTCATCTAAAGAAAACATTTGAACGCTGAGCAAATTCCACAAAACAACTTCTGAACGCTGGCAGAGGACATCAGGCACCCAGAAAAGCAGCCCATTGCCTTCAAAAGGAGGTAGGACAAAAGATAAGACATAAAAAGAGAGACAAAAGAGTTAGGGATGGAGATCCATCCCAGGAAGGGAGTCTTAAAAGAGGAGAAGTTTCCAAACACCAGGAAACCTTCTCACCGGTGGGTCTGTGGGGAGTTTTGGAATCTCGGGGGGCAACATAACCAGGAGGAAAAATAAATAAATAAATAAAGCCCACAGATTACGTGCCTAATGGCAAGTCCCAGCAGAGAAGTACCCCAGACGCTCACATCCACCACCAGCAAGTGGGGGCTGAACACGGAGGAGTGGGCTGCATTGCTTAGGGTAAGGACCGGGCCTGAATGCCTTGAGGGCAATCTGAGGGAGTTAACGTGATATGACCTAAACTGTTATAGCCAGAGAGAGAGAGAGGGAAAAAAGGAGAGAGAACTTTCCTGCGAAAAGCCCTAATCTAAAGCACTGCTGGGTCCGCTCACAGAACCAAGGACGGAGCAAATACCAGAGGAGAGATAGCAGGCTGCTATCATATGGTTTTTATCTTTCAATTGGTTAATATGGTGCTTCACATTGATTGATTTCCATATATTGAAGAATCCTTGCATCCCTGGAATGAACCCAAACTGATCATGGTGTATAAGCTTTTTGATGTATTGCTGAATTCTATTTGTTAAAAATTTTTTGAGGATTTTTGCATCTGTGTTCATCATTGATATTGGCCCGTAGTTTTCTTTTTTTGTGTTATCTTTGTCTGGTTTTGGTATCAGGGTGATGGTGGCCTTTAGAATGAGTTTGGAAGTGTTCCTCCCTCTGCAATTTTTTGAAAGAGTTTTAGAAGGATAGGCATTAACTCTTCTCTAAATGTTTGATAGAATTCTCCTGTGAGGCCATCTAGTCCTGGACTTTTGTTTTATGGGAGATTTTTTAAATCACAGCTTCAATTTCAGTGCTTGTAACTGGGATGTTCATAATTTCTATTTCTCCTGGTTCCGTCTTGAAAGATTGAACTTTTCTAAGAATTTGTCCATTTCTTCCAGGTTATCTATTTTGTTGCCATATAGTTGTTCATAACAGTCTCTTATAATCTTTTGCATTTCTGCATTGTCTGTTGTAACCTTTTCTTTTTCATTTCTAATTTTGTTGATTTGATTCTTATCTCTTTTTTTCTGGATGAGTCTGGCTAAGGGTTTGTCAATTTTGTTTATCTTCTCAAAGAACTAGCTTTTAGTTTTATTAATCTTTACTATTGTTTCTTTCATTTCTTTTTCATTTATTTCTGCTTGGATCTTTATGATTTCTTTCCTTCTACTAACTTTGGGTTTTTTTCTTCTTCTTTTCCCAGTTGCTTTAGGTGTAAAGTTAGATTGTCTATTCAATGTTTTTCTTGTTTCTTGAGGTAGGATTGTATTGCTCTAAGCCTCCCTCTTAGAACAGCTTTTGCTGCATCCCATAGGTTTTGAGTTGTCATGTTTCCATTGTCATTTGTTTCTAGAAATTTTTTGATTTCTCTTTTGATTTCTTCAGTAACCTGTTGGTTGTCTAGAAATGTGTTGTTTAATCTCCATGTGTTTGTTTTTCTTACAGTTTTTTCCTTGTAATTGGTATCTAGTCTCATAGCATTGTGATCAGAGAAGATGCTTAATACAATTTCAATTTTCTTAAATTTACTGAGGTTTGATTTGTGACCCTAGCTGTGGTCTATCCTGGAGAATGTTCCATGTGCACTTGAAAAGAAAGTGTATTTGTCTGCATTTGGATGGAATGTCCTGAAGTTATCAATGAGGTCCATCTCATCTAATGTATCATTTAAGATTGTCTGTCTTGATGATCTGTCCACTGGTGTGAGTGGGGTGTTGAAGTCTCCTACTATTATTGTGTTACTGTCAATTTCTCCTTTTATGTCTGTTAGTGTTTGTCTTATGTATTGCAGTGCTTCTATGTTGGGTGCATAGATATTTACAACTGTTTGTCCTCCTCCTGGATTGATCCCTTGATCATTATGTGGTGTCCTTCCTTTTCTCTTGTAATCTTCTTTAAGTTTTATTTTGTCTGATATGAGGGTTGCTACTCCAGCTTTCTGTTGTTTCCCATTTGCATGGAATATATTTTTCTATCCTTTCACTTTAAGTCTATATGTGTCTTGAGGTCTGAAGTGAGTTTCTTGTAGACGGCATATATATGGGTCTTGCTTTTGTATCCATTCAGCCAGTCTGTGTCTTTTGGTTGGAGCATTTAATCTATTTACATTTAAAGTAATTCTTGATATATATGTTCCTATTGTCATTTTCTAATTGTTTGGGGTTGATTTGTAGGTCTTTTTTCTTCTGTTGTATTTCTTGACTATATAAGTCTGTTTAACATTTGTTGTAAAGCTGGTTTGGTGGTACTGAATTCTCTTAACTTTTGCTTGTCTGAAAAGCTTTTTATTTCTCCATCAATTTTGAATGAGATCCTTTCTGGGTACAGTAATCTTGGTTGTAGATTTTTCCCTTTCAGTACTTTAAATATATCCTGCCATTCCCTCCTGGCCTGCAGAGTTTCTTTTGAAAGATCAGCTGTTAAGTATATGGGATTTCCCTTGTATGTTACTTGTTGCTTCTCCCTTGCTGCTTTTAATATTCTTTATTTGCATTTAGTTTTTGTTAATTTGATTAGTATGTGTCCTAGCATGTTTCTCTTTGGGTTTATCCTGTATGGGACTCTTTGTGCCTCTTGGACTTGATTGACTATTTCCTTTTCCATGTTGGGGAAATTTTCAACTATAATCTCTTCAAAAATTTTCTCATACCCTTTCTTTTTCTCTTCTTCTTCTGGGACCCCTATAATTCGAATGTTGGTGCTTTTCATATGGTCCTAGAGGTCTCTGAGACAGTCCTCAACTCTTTTCATTCTTTTTACTTTACACTGCTCTTCAGAAGTTATTTCCACCACTTTATCTTCCAGCTCGCTGATTCGTTCTTCTGCTTCAGATATTCTGCCGTTGATTCCTTCCAGAGTATTTTTAATTTCAGTAATTGTGTTCAGTAATTTTTCTAGGTCTTTGTTAATTGATTCTTGCATTTTCTCCATTTTGTTTTCAAGGTTTTTTATCATCTTTACTATCATTATTCTGAATTCTTTTCCAGGTAATTTTCCTATTTCCTCTTCATTTATTTGGACTTCTCTGCTTCTAGTTTGTTCCTTCATTTGTGCAGTATTTTTCTGCCTTTTCATTAAAAAAATTTTTTTTAAAGTTACTGTGTTTGAGGTCTCCTTTTCCCGGGCTTCAAGGAAAGTTGAATTCTTTCCTTGAAGAAGGTTGAATTCTTTCTTCCTTTTGGTTTCTGCCCTTCTAAGGTTGGTCCAGTGGTTTGTGTGAGCTTTGTATAGGGTGATATTTGTGCTGAGTTTTTGTTTGTTTGTTTGTTTTTCCTCTGATGGGCAAGGCTGAGTGAGGTGGTACTCCTGTCTGCTGATGATTTTGTTTGTATTTTTTTTTTTGTTTGTTTTTAAGTTGAGGCATCCTGTACAGGGTGCTACTGGTGGTTGGGTGATGTCAGATCTTGTATTCAAGTGGATTCCTTTGTGTGAATTCTCATTTTAGATACTCCCTATGGTTAGTTCTTTTGTAGTACAGGGTCTTGGAGTCAGTGTTCCCACTCCACAGGCTCAGGGTTTGATCTCTGGTCAGGAACGAAAACTCCACAAGTGGTTTGTTATGGCATTAAAGGAGAGCAAAACAAATATCCAAAAATGAGAAACCAAAGATGAACCCCAGACAAATGGCAGTTACAAAGTCAGGAAAATAATAATTAAAATAATGGAATATACATATATATACATATACACCCATGAGCAAAGTAAAAACGGTTCAACAAAAATAAAGTACAGTATATTGATCCTGGGAACAAAGGAAATAAAAAATTATATTTACCAGTTAAGAACCAAACTAACCTAAGCACAAACTGGAAAAAAAAAAAAAAACTAAAGCAAGATGCTAAGTGGGGAATAAAGCAATGAAAACAAAACTAACAAATCTGTTGAGAGGAAAGGAAAGAAAGGAAAGAAAGAATAGATATGCAAGGTTAAATAGAGGTAGATGAAGAAGATTTATATACATTAAAGAGTAACTGCAAGGGGAAATAGAGAAGGCAATGGCACCCCACTCCAGTACTCTTGCCTGGAAAATCCCATGGACGGAGGAGCCTGGTAGGCTGCAGACCATGGGGTCGCAAAGAGTCAGACACGACTAAGCGACTTCACTTTCACTTTTCCCTTTCATGCATTGGAGAAGGAAATGGCAACCCACTCCAGTGTTCTTGCCTGGAGAATCCCAGGGACAGGGGAGCCTGGTGGGCCGCTGCCTATGGGGTCGCACAGAGTCGGACATGACTGGAGCGACTTAGCAGCAGCAGCATAGGTACTTCTGCTCTCTTTTGGTTTCTACTTTCATAGAGTATCTTTTTCCATCCCTTGACTTTAAAGATATGTAGCCTTAAACCTGGAGAAGGCAATGGCACCCCACTCCAGTACTCTTGCCTGGCAAACTCCATGGACGAAGGAGCCTGGTAGGCTGCAGTCCATGGGGTTGCTAAGAGTCGGACATGACTGAGCGACTTCCCGTTCACTTTTCCCTTTCATGCATTGGAGAAGGAAATGGCAACCCACTCCAGTGTTCTTGCCTGGAGAATCCCAGGGACGGGGGAGCCTGATGGGCTGCTGTCTATGGGGTCGCACAGAGTCGGACATGACTTAAGCGACTTAGCAGCAGCAGCAGCAGCAGCAGCAAGGGGAAAAGAACAATAGGAAAGGCATACAAAGGAATAAATGTAGAAAAAATACAATAGGTTTAAAAAAATTAAAATTAAAAAAAGAGAAAAGAAAAAAAAGAGGAAAACTTCAAGGAACTGTAAAAGCCCAACATAGAGGCAGAGGTTTATGACAACAATAAAAAATGTGACTGAGGAAAAAGAGTGAAAAAAAATCTCAAAAGCTTAATTGGATTTCTTAGTGCCAATAAAATTGACACCTACAACCGGAGCAGGGGGGAGTGGGGCGAGGGGAGGAAAAAAAGAAAAAATCCAAAAGAATCTACAGACAAAGTAAAAAAATAAGAATAATAAATGTTTTTCTTGAGTCACTGCTATCAGAGTCCTTTCCCATGCTGGGAATCACAGTCTACCTTACCTCCCTAGGATGCCCTCCAACAGTGTACTGATCTCTGGACCTGCTGTGGTGGCTGCTCGGATTCTAATCTGGTCCTAATCTTGTGTGTTCTTGTATAGTTGTGGCAGGAGGCTTCTGTTTAATTGCAATGTGTGGAAATGCTCCTCTCAAGTGGCAATGTTCAGGGGACTGCTCTCTAGTTGCCGTGTGGGTTCTACTCGCTAGTTGTGGTGAGGTTGCTCCTCTCTGATGGTGGTAGGGAGATCAACTCGACTTGCAGCAGGGGGCTCATCTCTATTTGCAGTGGAGGGGATCCTCTCTAAGTGTGATGTCCGGGGTCTCTTGTCTAGTTGTGGTGGGGGGACACTCTCCACTTTTGACAGATGGGCTCTTCTCTCATTGTGGCCATCGGCTTCTCTTGAGTTGTGGCATAGGCTTCCACTCAAGTTCAGGAGGGGATTTGGGGCTCCTCTCTAGTTGCAGTGGTGCCTCCTCTGGGGGTTCTCTGTGGGGAGGGTGTTCTCTCTACTTGTGGCTTTGGGGGCTCCTCACTAGTTTTTACAGGGTTGCTCCATTCTAGTTGTGAGGAGCTCCTCTCGAGTTACTTCAGGGGCCTCATCTCTGTTTACAGCAGAGTGGCTGCTCCCTAGGCACAGTGTACTGTAGGGCTCCTCTGTAGTTTTGTCAGGGGAATCCTGTCCAGTTTTAGTGGGGGCTCCTCTGTCGATGGCATAGGGCTCCTGTCGAGTTGTGGTGGGGGACTTGGGGTTCTTCTCAAGTTTCGACAGGTGACTTGGTTTTCCTTTAGAGTTGTGGTGGGGCCTCCTCTCGAGCTGTGTGGGGCAGCTCCTCTCTGTTAGCAATTAGCAGGCTGGCTCCTGTCTAGTTGTGAATCATTAGGCTACCATATAGTTAGGGCATGGGGATAAACTCTAGTTGCAGTGGTGGTCAACTGAAGCTTTTGTTTCAGCTCCTTACTAGTTGTGGTTTGCAGACTCCTCTTGTTGTGGTTTGGGGGTTCCTCTCTAGTTGCGATAGAGCGCTCCTCTTGAATTGTGGAGGTGGCTCCTCTCTGCTTGTGATGTGAAGGGGTGCTTTTCGAGTTGCAGTGGGAAGGAGGATACTCTTTGTGGAAGGGGGCACCCTCTTGAGTTGTGGTATGTTGGGCTCCTCGCTACTCATGGCAGGGGGCTTATGTTTAATTGTGATGTGTGGCTGTGCTCCTCACTAGTGGCGATGTTCAGTGGGGCTCGTGTCTAGTTGCAGCGTGGGTTCTCCCCTCTGGTTGCGGTGCGCGGCTCCTCTCTTACCACGATCTGAGTGTGAGCTCCTCCCTAGTTGTGCGGGCCTTTTTTAAGTTGTGATGTGCAGGCTCCTCTCTTGTCGTGGACGGTGGCTTCTCCCGAGTTGCATTGGAGGATTCCTCTAGAGTTGCTGCAGGGTACTTGGGCCTCCTTTTGAGTTGTGGTTGTGCTTCCTTTTGCGTTTATCATGTGGGGGCTCCACGGTGAGGGGCCTTCTCTACTTTTAGCACTAGGGGTTCCTTACTAATTTTGGTGGGGTTGACCCTCTCTAATTGTGAGGGGTGGTCAACTCTCTAGCTGTGGTGGGGAGCTCCTCTCTAGTCGTGTAGGGAGGGGCTTTTCCTCAATACTTGCGGTGTATGGGGCTCTTCTCCACATGAGGAATGCAGGCTCCTCTGGAGTTGGGGCGGGAGGCTTGCCTTTTGTTGTTCCTGTGGGCTCCTCTCAGTCAATTTCCAGGGGCTCCTGTCTAGTTGTGGGGGGCTTTTCTCTAGTTGTGATGTGCGGACACCTCTCTAGTTGTGTCAGGGTGCAATTTTCTTGTTGTGGCAGGGGACTCCAAGTTAGTTGTGTTCATGAGGCTCTCGAGTTGTGGGGGCATCTCTGAACTTGCAGTGGTGGGCTGCTCTCAATTTATCTCAGGAGGCACAGATGAATTTGCTTTGGGGGCTCGGGGATCCTCTAAAAGGAGGCAGTGGATCCTGTTGAGATGAAGCAGGGTGCTCCTCTTGAGTTTCTTTGGGGGGCTCCTCTCTAATTGTGGCTTGGGACCCCTATCTACCTGTGGCATGGGCGTTTGTTTCTAGTTGCAGTGTGCTGGTGAGCTCCTCCAGAGTATCAGTGGGGGCCCCTCTCTAATCGTAGGGGGATTATGTCTAGCTGTGTTGTGCCTGCTCCTTTCTAGTTGCGGGCTGGTGAGCTTCTCGTTGTGGTGTGCAGGCTCCTTTCTAGTTATGGTGAGGAGCTTTTAAGTCACAATATCTGAGGGGAGTTCTCTCTCATTGCAATGTGCAGGGTCCTCCTTTCTTGTTTTGGTGGGGAACTCATCTATATTTGCCGCAGAGTGACTCCTCTCTAGGTATGATGTCTGGGGGCATCCTCTCGCATCGTGGCTGCTCCTCCTCTTGAGCTGTGGCAGTGGACTCAGGGCTCCTCTCGAGTTTCAGCAGTCCCTGTTCTTATTTTGTGATGGGGGGCTTTGCAGGGGGCGGTCCTCTCTTCTTTTGGCACCAGGTGTTCCTCACAAATTTTAGCATGATTTCTCCTCTGTACTTCTGAGGGCCTCCTCTCGAGTTACTTCAGGGATCTCATCTCCATTTGCGGCAGACAGTCTCGTCTCTATGTGTGATGTCTTGGTGGACTCCTCTCTACTTGTGGCGGGGGAAACCTCTCCAGTTTTTGTGTGGGGCTCTCTGTCATTGTGGCCAGTGGCTCCCATCATTTTTCAGCAAAGGACTCGGTGGTTCCTCTCTAGTGCTGGGCAGTGGAGATCCTTAATCATTGTGGTGTGCAGGGGACCCTTCTCCAGATGTGTGTGGCTTCCTCTCTAGTTGTGGTGAGCTGCACTTCTTTAATTGTGCCATGGGTTTTCCTCTCTTGTAGTGAGGTGTGCCTGGGCTCCTCTCTTATGGTGGCGTGGTACTCCTCTCTAGTTGTGCTGAGGTCTTAGCTTAATTTGCCATGGGAGCTCCTCTTGAACTGAGACAGGGACTGAGAGCTCCTCTCGAGTTCTGGTGGTTCCTCCTCTTGAGTTGCAACAGGGGGCTTGGGTTCTTTTCGATTTGCCACAGGGGACTCAGGGTACCTCTCGAGTTGAAGCAGTAGACTCGGGGCTCCTTTTGAGTTGCAGCGAGTACTCGGTGTTCCTCTCGAGTACAGTGCACAACGCAGAGTTCCTCTTGAGTCACTGTGGAAGGCTCCTCTCGAGCTGTGGGGATAGGGGGTTCCTCTCAGGTTGTGGCAGGGAAGGCGGGATTCCCTTCGAGTTGCAACAGGGGACTTGGGGCTCCACTTGAGTGTGGGTGGGAACTCAGAGTTCCTCTCGAGTTGTGGTGGGAAACTCAGGGTTCCTTTCGAGTTTTAGGAGGGAATTCAGAGCTCCTCTCCAATTGCGGCGGGAACTCAGGCTTTCTCTCGAGTTGCAGCACAGGACTTAGGGTTCTAGTCCAGCTGCAGTGGGGAACTCAGGGCTCCTCTCGAGTTGGGGGAACTCAGGGCTCCTCTTGAGTTGTGGTGGGGCCTCCTCTCGAGTTGTCTTAGGGTGACTTGTCCCTAGCATGGATGTGCAGGTTGGCCCCTGTCTTATTGCAATGTGCAGGTGGTTACTCACTAACTTTGCCGTGGGTCTTTTCTCTAGTTGTGGTCTGGGTCAACTCTTAGTTGTGGTGGACTCAATTCTCTCTAGTTTTGGTGTGCAAGCTCCTCTCTAGTTGTGGTGTGAGGTTCATCTCTGTTAGCAGCAGATGGGCTCCTCTCTATGTGTGATGTCCAGTGGGCTCCTCTCGAGTTGTGGTGGTGGGCTCCTCTTGTGTTGCGGGGCTGTGTCCTCTATGGTTGGGGTGTGGGTGGCTCCAAGGGGGAGGTCCTGTCTACTTTTAGTGCTAGGGGTTCCTCACTAATATTACTGGGGGGTTGTTTCCCTCTAGTTGTGAGGGACTCCACTCAACTTACTTTAGGGAGCTTGTCTCTTTCTGCAGCAGAGGGGCTTCTCTCTAGGGGTGATGTCCTGGGGGACTTCACTCTAGTTGTGCCAGGGGAATGTGCTTCAATTTTTTCAGCGGAGCTCCTCTGTCATTGTGTCCAGAGGCTCCTTTCTTGTTACAGCATAGGGCTCCTGTCAAATTACAGCAGGGAACTCGGGGTTCCTGTTGAGTTGCAGCAGGTAACTCGGGTTTCCTTTAGAGTTGTGGTGGAGCCTTCTGTCAAGCTGCAGTGGGGCAGATCCTCTCTAGTAGTGATGTGCAGGCTGGCTCCTGTCTAGTTGCAATATGTGGGAGGCTACTCTAGTTGCATTGGGCAGGAGTTGTCCTCAATAGTTTCAATGTGCGGTGGGGCTCTTTTCCAGTTGTGGTGTGTGGGTTCCTCTCTAGTTGTGGGGAATTTCACTTCTCTGATTGTGCTGTGGGTTCTCCTCTCATGTAGTGATGTGTGCCTGGGCTCCTTTCTTGTGGTGTTGCACCTCTCTAATTGTGCTGAGGTCATATCTTGATTTGCCATGAGAGCTCCTCTTGAGTTGAGACAGTGGACTCAGAGCTCCTTTTGAGTTCTGGTGGTGCCTCCTCTCGAGTTGAAGCAGCGGACTTGGGGCTCCTCTCGAGTTGTGACGGTTAGTCGGTGTTCCTCCCAAGTACAGCACGCAACTCAGAGTTCCTCTCAAGTTGTCATGGAAGAGTCCTCTTCAGGTGAGGCAGGGGACTCAGAACTCCTCTCAAGTTGTGGTGATGCCTCCTCTCAAGTTGTGGTGAGTTGTCTCCGAGGGGTGGTGAGTTCTCTCTAATTTTGTCACTGGAGTCTCCTGACTAGTCTTTTTTTGCAGGATTGCTCCTCTCTAAATTTGAAGATCTCTTGAGTTATTTCAGTGGGCTCATCTCTGTATGTGGCAGAATGACTCCTTTTTTGGTGTGATGTCCTGGGGTCTGCTATGTAGTTGTGGTGAGGGGTTCATTTCCAGCTCTGGTGAGGGAGTGCCTCTGTCTTTATTGCCAGGGGCTCCCTTGTGATGTGAAATAGGGATCCTCTTGAACTGAGGTAGATCTTCACAGTTCCTCTTGAGTTATGGTGGGGATCTTGGTAATCCTCTCAGGTTGCATCAGGGGGCTTTGGGCTCATCTTGAGTTGCAATGGGGAACTTGGAGTTCCTCTCGAGTTGCAGCAGGACAATCGGGGCTTCTCTTGAGTTGAGGCAGGGAATTCGGGGTTCCTCTCGAGGTGCAGCAGGGAACATGGCGTTCTTCTTGAGTTGAAACAGGGGACTTGGGGCTCCACTCGAGTTGTGGCTGGGAATGCAGGTTATCTCTCGAGTTGTGGAGGGAATCTTAGGGTTGCTCTTGATTTGCAGCAGGGAACTCGGCAGGGGGTGTTCCTCTCAAGTTGCAACAGGGATTTGGGGCTCCACCCGAGTTGTGTCTGGGAACTCGGGGTTCCTCTCATGTTGCAGCAGTGAAGTCAGGGCTCCTCTCGAGTTGTGGTGAGTACTCATGTTCCTCTCGAGTACAGTGTGCAACTCGGATTTCCTCTCATGTTGCTGAGGAAGGCTCCTCTTGAGTTGAGGCAGGATACTCAGAGCTTCTCTCGAGCTGCAGTGATGCCTCCTCTGGAGTTGTGGTGGGTGGTCTCCATGGGTTGGAGCTTCTTCTCTACTTTTGGCACTGGGATCTCCTCACTAGTTTTTCATGGGATCGCTCCTCTCTAATTTTGAGGGGCTCCTCTCGAGTTACTTCAGTGGGCTCATCTCTATTTGTGGCAGAGTGACTCCTTTTTAGGTGTGATGTCCTGAGGGCTCCTCTCTATCTGGTGAGGGGATCCTCTCCAGCTCTGGCGTGGGAGTGCCTGTCTTTGTTAATGGCATCTCTCCTCGTAATGTGGAATAGGGATCCTCTTGAATGGAGGCAGGTTCTCACAGTTCTTGTGGAGTTGCAGTGGGGTCTTGGGAGTCCTCTTGAGTTGCATCAGGGGGCTTGAGGCTCATCTCAAGTTGGAATGGGAACTCAGGGTTCCTTTTGAGTTTCAGCAGGAGAGTCAGGCCTCCTTTCAAGTTGAGGCAGGGAATTCAGACTTTCTCTTGAGTTTAAGTGGGTAACACGGGGTTCCTCTTGAGTTGCAACAGGACACTTGGGGCTCCACTTAATTTGCAGCTGGAAACTCAAGGTTCCTCTAGATTTCCTGTGTGGGACTCAGGGTTCCACTCGAGCCATGGCGGGAAACTTGGGGTCCCTCTTGAGTTGCAGTGGGATCCCCTCTCAAGTTTCCTTGGGGGGACTCGTCTCTAGCAGGGACGTGCAGGGTGGCGCCTGCCTTGTGGCAATGTGCGGGTTAGGCACATTAGTTAGGCATGGGTCTTTACTCTAGTTGTGGTTGGGGTCAACTCTGTAGTTGTGGTGGGTTTGATTCTCTCTAGTTGTGGTTGCAAGCTCCTCTCTTGTTGTGGTGTGAGGTTCATCTCTATTAGCAGCAGTGGGGCTCATCTCTATGTGTGATGTCCAGCGGGCTTCTCTTAAGTACTGGTGGAGGGCTCCTCTCGAGTTGTGGGGCTGTGTCCTCTCTGGTTGGGGTATGGGTGGCTCCATACCCTCTATGGCCAGTGGCTCCTCCTGTGTTGCAGCAAAGGACTCGCTGGTTCCTCTCTAGTTGTGTTGGGCAGTGGTGTTCCTTAATCATTGGGGTATGTGGGGGACTCGTATCCAGATATGGTGTGCAGGCTCCTCTCTCATTGTGGCCCATGGTCAACACAGTAGTTGTAGCCAAGGGCTCTGTCTAGTTGCACTATACTAGGGGTTTATCTCTAGTTGTGATGTGGTGGCTCCTTTGAGTTGTTGCAGTTGTTACTCTAGTTGCTATGAGTAAGGGGCTAATCTATAGTTGTGGTGAGGTTTCCAATACAGTTTTATCCAGAAGCCTCCTCTCTTGTTGCAGTGGGGGTATCTCTCTAGTGTTGGTGGATGCCCAAGTCTTTAGTTGTTGTGGGGGTCTCCTCTTGTTGCATTGGGCAGGGGTTTTCCCCAATAGTTGCAATGTGTGGTGGGGCTCTTCTCAAGATGTGGTGTGTGGGCTCATCTCTAGTGGCAATCTGCACTTCTCTAATTGTGTCGTGGGTGCTCCTGTCTTGTAGTGATGTGTGCCTGGGCTCCTCTGTTGTGGTGCTGTGGTGTTACTCTCTCTATGGTGTTGAGGTCTTATCTCAATTTGCCATGATAGCTCCTCTTGAGTTCAGGCAGGAGACTCAAAGCTCCATTTGAGTTCTGATTGTGCCTTCTCTTGAGCTGCAGCAGAGGGCTTGGGGTCCTCCCAAGTTATGGTGGCAAACTTGGGGTTCCTCTGGATTTGCAGCAGTTTACTCAGGGCTCCTCTCAAGTTGTGCTGGGTACTTGGTGTTCCTCTCAAGTACAGCGCTGAACTCGGGGTTCCTCCCTGGGTGCCATTGAGGCTCCACTTGTGTTGAGGCAGGGAATTCAGAGCTCCTCTCCAGTTGCGGTGTTGCCTCCCCTCGAGTTGTGCTGGGTTGTATCCATGGGGTGGGGAGTCCTCTCTACTTTTGGCACTGGGGTCTCCTCACTAGTTTTTTGCAGGATTGCTTCTCTAATTTTGAGGGGCTCCTCTCGAGTTTCCTCAGTGGGCTCATCTCTATTTGCATCAAAATGACTCCTTTTTAAGTGTGATGTCCTGTGAACTCTCTCTAGTTGTGGTGAGGGGATCCTCTCCAACTCTGTTGGAGGAGTGCCACTGTCTTGTTGCTGGGGTCTCCCCTTATGATGTGGAATAGGGCTTCTCTTGAATTGAGGTGGATTCTCACGGTTCCTCTTGAGTTGCAGTGGGGGTCTTGGGAATCCTTTCGATTTGCATTAGGGGGCTTGGGGCTCATCTTGAGTAATGATGGGAACTCGGGGTTCCTTTGGAGTTGCAGCAGGAGTGTCTGTTCTCTCAATTTGAGGTGGGAACTTGGGGTTCCTCTCAAGTTGCAGTGGGAAACTCGGTGTTCCTCTCGAGTTAAAACAGGGGACTTGGGCCTCCTCTCAAGTTGAGGCGGGGAACTCAGGGTTCCTCTTGATTTGCAACAGAGGACTTGGGGCTTCACTCGAGTTGTGGCTGGGACTCAGGGTTCCTCTCAAGTAGCAGCATGGGACTTAGGGTTCCAATCGGGCCATGGCTGGGAACACGGGGTTCCTCTCAAGTTGGAGGGTACTCAGGGTTCCTTTCGAGTTGCAGCGGGGCCTCCTCTTGAGTTGTCTTGGGGAGACTAGTCTCTAGGAGGGACATGCAGGGTGACTCCTTTCTTGTAATGTGCGGATGGCTACTCACTAGTTTTCTTAATGAAATATTAAGTGCTCAGTTAGCAGAGCTTGTGGCTCTGACCTGAGCTCTAGAGTTAAGCAAAGGGCAGTGGGTAAATATCTATACTGAATCTAAGTATGCTTATTTGACTTTATATGCTCATGCTGCAATATGGAAAGAAAAACAGTTTAAAACAGCAACAGGAGAACCTATTAAACATTTCAGACAGATTGAGAGACTTTTAACTGCTATATATTGTCCTAAAGAAGTAGCTGTCATGCATTGCAAAGGACACAACAGAGATGGGAGTAAAGTAGTCGAAGGTGATCAGCTGGCTGACTGTCAAGCCAGAAAAGCGGCACTTTATGAAACCCCTTCGCTTCAGATGCCTTTGATCTGGACAGGTCCTGTGGAACAGGAAAAAACACAATATACTGAGGAAGAATTAGAAAGATATGAGAAAAGAGGAGCAAAGATTACTGATAGAGGATGGTTACAGTCTGAGGATGGATGATTAATAATTCCTGAAAGTGCTCAATGGAAAATTCTTAAGGGTTTACACCAGACTTTTCATTTGGGTGCAGAGAGTACTTACCAGATGGCTTCTCGTTTGTTTAAAGGTAAACAAACAAACAAACAAAAAAACACTTTAAAGAATATTATCAAAAGATGTGAGGTTTGTCAGAAAAATAACCCAAAGACTGAAAAGCTAGAAAAATCTGGATTACAATGACGTGGAAGTTATCCTGGAGAGGACTGGGAAATTGGTTTTACTCATATGCCAAAAGCTAATGGGTATTCTTGCTTACAAGTTTGGGTGGATACTTTTACTGGATGGATTGAGGCTTTTCCTTGTCATAGTGAACAGGCTAAGGAGGTTATAAAGATTTTAATCCATGAAATTATCCCCAGGTTTGGGCTGCCACAGAGCCTTCAGAGTGACAATGGTTCTGCCTTAAAGCTGCTGTAACTCAAAGGGTATCTAAAACTCTAGGAATAGAATATCACTTACACTGTTCCTGGAGACCCCAATCCTCAGGAAAGGTTGAAAAAGCTAATGACATTATCAAAAGACATCTGCGCACATTAACTCAAGAGACGCAGGAAAATTGGGTTAAAGTCCTACCCATAGCTTTAATGAGGGCTCGAACTGCCCCCCAAAGGAAGGGACTGTCCCCCTTTGAATGTATTTATGGAAGGTCTTTCTTACTCACAGACATTGTTATAGACCCTGAAGCCTTGGAATTAACTAGTTATGTAACTCAGCTCTCAGCTTTTCAACAGGCATTAACAGAACTCTGGGAGATGACTCCTGACCCAGCCTCTGAGTCAAGCAAGCCTCTATTTGAGCCAGGAACTGAGGTCCTCATAGAAACATTAGGGTCTAGGAGCCCATCCGTTGAGCCCCTCTGTGAAGGCCCTTACCAGGTTATTCTTTCTTTTCCCACAGCTGTCAAAGTGCCAGGAATTGATTCGTAGGTACATCACACTCGAGTTAAGAGGTGGCACCCTGACCAGAACTAAGTGAATTCATTTTATGTCTTTACTTTCTATGCTCTGACTTTGTACTTTTCAGATGGGCCTGATAACCTATGTGAGCCTACTTCTGCTGACTCCAAAAATCCTGAGTGTGCCATTTGATCCTCAAGACAATGCCTTCCTGTCCTGGGCTCACTCCTATGCTGCATTCCACAATCGGTCTAACTGCTGGGTCTTGCAGAGCACTCCCCTCTTCATCAGTGGAAGGCTTCCCATGGTGGACATCTCCATTTCAAGGAAAAGACTTTCTCCAAGTCTGTGAATACCTTTGATAACAATCACATGCAGTGCCTCTTCATCTGATGACATCTAACAACCCTCAAATGGACTGGTGCTGTCAGGAAGCATTTAACAGGAGGCTTTCTGTGTGCTGTTTTGGATCTGTCAGGAATTCTCTGCTCCTTATTAATTCCTGAATATTCAGGAATTAAGAGGAGAGGCAAGCCTCTCCCAGTACTGAGGAATCCAGGCATTTCCTTCATTAGTTTTTTTTTTTCTAATTTTATTTTATTTTTAAACTTTACATAATTGTATTAGTTTTGCCAAATATCAAAATGAATCCGCCACAGGTATACATGTGTTCCCCATCCTGAACCCTCCTCCCTCCTCCCTCCCCATACCATCCCTCTGGGTCGTCCCAGTGCACCAGCCCCAAGCATCCAGTATCGTGCATTGAACCTGGACTGGCAACTCGTTTCTTACATGATATTTTACATGTTTCAATGCCATTCTCCCAAATCTTCCCACCCTCTCCCTCTCCCACAGAGTCCATAAGACTGTTCTACACATCAGTGTCTCTTTTGCTGTCTCGTACACCAGGTTATTGTTACCATCTTTCTAAATTCCATATATATGCGTTAGTATACTGTATTTATGTTTTTCCTTCTGGCTTACTTCACTCTGTATAATAGGCTCCAGTTTCATCCACCTCATTAGAACTGATTCAAATGTATTCTTTTTAATGGCTGAGTAATACTCCATTGTGTATATGTACCACAGCTTTCTTATCCATTCATCTGCTGATGGGCATCTAGGTTGCTTCCATGTCCTGGCATTAGTTTTTCTATATGGTGATAAGTACCCTCTTTCTTTTTATGAACTATATGGTAAAAGTGGTTATTTACAACTCTCTCTTTCATATGGATGCTGCTGAAAGTAGCTATCTTGTAAGACAGTATGAATACCTACACAATGTTGAATAAAACACCTTTGCTCCATCAGAGCTCTGGTCCCCGTCTCTCTCTCTCTCTCTCTCTCTCTCTCTCGCTCCCTCTCTTTTTCAGGCTGATCCCCTGGAGTGCAGAGGCTCTCTGAGTTCACTTTCCCACCCGGGTTTCTAAGACCCTCTTGAGAAGGCACTCTGCGTCTTCACTCCATTGAGAGGGCGCCTGAGGCCTCCGTGAACAGAGCAAGGGCTATATTGGCTTTCTGTGTAAACCAAGGAATATCAGCCTCTTTCTCTGCTTTATTTTCTTATTGTCGACTCCGGACCACCAGGTTCCGGTCCATTAAAGGACCTCAACAAGTGGCGCCCAAAACAGGGATTTGGTTCACGTAGGCAGATTCTTGGACGGAGTGACCCCAGGGCCTATTGAGGCCGGTAAGTACTAAGACATGGGTAAAAAGGCTGGAAAGCCCCATCACTTTTCTACTTTACTTCATCACTTATTTTAAGTTCAAGGATCTAATGAAATGTATGCTGATTTTTTAGCTAGATTAGAAACTGCTATTTCCCGTACTGTAATTGGAGAAGAAGCCAAAAGGCAACTAGAGAAATTACTTGCTTATGATAATGCAAATCAGGAATGTCAAAAAGCTATAGCTCCAATTCGTGAGAAAGGGACTATTATTGATTATTTGAAGGCTTGTCGCAATCTAGGATTAGAAACTCAAAAGATGCAAATGGTAGCTGAAACAATCGCTGCTGCCTTAAGAAAGGGAAATAAAGGATGCTTTACATGTGGAAATAAGAACCATTTAAAAAGGGATGGCCCTAAGAAAGCTAAAAAAAAAAAAAGAAAAGAAAAGAGAAAATATATAAAAATAAAAAACCTCCAAGAATCTGCCCTCGCTACCATAGAGGAATGCATTGGGCCAAAGATTGTAAGTCTAAATCTGACATTGAAAGAAAACCTATTCTGGAAAACTCCAAGCAGGGACCCCCCAGGTGCCCTTCAACAAAAACCTGGGGCAAATTCCATCTTTTACCTGAAACCCTCAACATCTGGCAGTGCTGCCATCGATATACCAGCTTTGTTTTTAGAATGAGCTCTATTTAAATTCAAATTCACCTGAACTGAAAAATTAAATATATATAATGTTTATTTAAATATAAATTAAATATAATTTAAATATAATTGTTTGCTAATCTAATTAAGACATGTCTTAAATCATCAACGTTATATAATACTTTTATTATGCCTAGGTTTAAGGTAAACTAAATTTGTCAACAAAAAGGTAACTCTTTATATATATATATATAAATGAGATAAAAACTTTTAGATTCTATTTTTAATAGAATATTATTATAATATGTTATTATAATCTAAAATAATCTTTTAGGATTGGGATAACTTAAATTTCTAGAGTTGTACTAAACTAAATAATAAAAGTTTATTAAATAGCTAGGTCATTTCCAAATAAAATAAGATTTTAAAACATTAATTACTAAACATTAACTTCCTCTTAACAAAAAGTTTTCTTACATAAAAACTAAAGATATTTTAAACTATTAATAAATATATTATATAATGTATAATATATTGATATAAATATAAACATGTGTTTATGTATATAATAAATATATATTATAATATGATATAATAAATATATTCACCAATCTATAAAATGCTAATATACAAGACACTTCATAGTTGCTAAGGAAAAGTAAGATGTATGCTTTTTTTTTTTAAGATATATGCTTTTAATAAAAAGATATAAGACAAACTCAGATATACATTCCACATTTTTCCTGGGGGCAACTGCTCATTTAACAAACAATACAATTATTAAAATAACCTGGAAATATGACAAGCCTATTTGGACAGAGCAGTGGCCCCTCACGAAAGAGAAATTACAGGCGGCTAAGGAACTTATAGATACACAACTAGAATTAAAGCATATTGAGGAATCTTGTTCTCTTTGGAACTCTCCTATTTTTGTCATAAAAAAGAAATCTAACAAATGGCATCTCCTAACAGACCTTAGAAAAGTTAATGCATCTATGAAACCTATGGGTACATTACAACCAGGAATCCCATCACCTACCACTATTCCTCAAAATTGGCATATTATTATTATTGATTTACAAGATTGCTTTTTTAATATACCTTCACACCCTTTAGACTGAGAGGTTCGCTTTCTCTCTCCCTTGTCCTGATCATATTGGGCCTCGTAAACGGTACCAATGGACTGCACTGCCACAGGGGATGGTGAATCCTCCCACCAGGTGTCAGTACTATGTAGCCAAAGCCCTGGAGCCTGTGAGAAAGCAGTTTCCTAATTTTCTTGTTATTCACTATATGGATGATATATTGTTTTCAGCTCCATGTATCTTAGAAACTCAACACATGTTTGATATAGCTCAAATATGCTTAAAAAACTCTGGATTAATCATTGCCCCTGAAAAAATTCAAACCTCTACACCTTACCATTGCTTGGGGTTTGTTGTTAATAGGCAACGCATTACTCCCCAGCTAACTCAGATCCGTACTGATAAATTATCAACCTTAAATGATTTTCAAAAGCTCTTGCTGCTGCTGCTAAGTCGCTTCAGTCGTGTCCGACTCTGTGTGACCCCATAGACGGCAGCCCACCAGGCTCCCCTGTCTCTGGGATTCTCCAGGCAAGAACACTGGAGTGGGTTGCCATTTCCTTCTCCAATGCATGAAAGTGAAAAGTGAAAGTGAAGTCGCTCAGTCCTGTCCGACTCTTAGCGACCCCATGGACTGCAACCTACCAGGCTCCTCCATCCATGGGATTTTCCAGGCAAGAGTACTGGAGTGGGTTGCCATTGTCTTCTCCTCAAAAGCTCTTAGGTGATATTAATTGGATTAGACCTTCTTTAGGCATTGCTAATTATCAACTGACTAACCTATTTAATACTTTAAAAGGAGATCCTGATTTAAATAGCCCTCGTTGACTTTCTCAAGAGGCACAAGAGGAACTCTGGTGCAAAATAAATTACAAAACAATTTCTTACTCGCATCAAAATAGATTTACCTCTAGAATTGTTTATACTCCCACTCCTATATTTCTAGACACTTAAAACAATTTTTACAATCTTTTCCTATTATACATATTACAAGTATTCCTTATAATCCAGACACAAGACATAGTCAAACACATCATACACTAAAGTTACAAATAAAAAAATTAAAAAAGGGAGAATACACAGGTACACTACTGTCTTCCTTATCTAAAGAAGACTTTACTAGATTCCAACATATTTTCTAAACCTATAACTATTGTTAATACAGCTTTATTTGTTTTAAATTCTTTAACCTTTTCTTAAGATTCGACCCAAGGGGGCCCCCAGCATTCAAAACGGAGATGAAACAAGAACCCCAGGAAGAAGAAATTCCAATATGGGTTATGTCTGCTCCAAAGATCTCCAGAAAGCACCACCCTTGGCAGCATCACCCCGATGATCTCCTCACTTGGAGACAAATAAAAGCCCTACTAATCAAGCTGAAAATTTGGTCTCTCAACAGGGGTTGCCTCTGAGTCCTGAGTACATTCTCCTGGCAATGCTCAATCTTTTGGCCTGTACCTCCCCCTGCTCAAGCTCAGACTAACACCCAACCCCGCTCTATTGCAGGTGGTCGAATGGACGGAGAGAGGACCAATCATTTCAACTAATGACTCTACACATATGCTTTCTCCCTAGTACATGAAAGGGCCTTCATACCCTGGGCAGGAAAGAAAACTAATTAATATTTCTTTAGGCTACGAAGTCCTTCCCTTGTGCACGGGCCCAGCAAAATTGTGCATAAACGTCAGCCGACAAATTTGGGCTTTCATCCTACCTCCAAAAGAAGACTTTCAGACACTGCTTGGATTATTTACTGCCCTTTCGTTGTCTGTAAACCATGTTTATACTACTGAAACTTTAGGGAAAGAGTTAGGGAAAAAACAAAGAACATTAAGCAAAGGGTTTATTTATAAAAACTTTACTTATACTCCCATTCCTTGGGACAAATGTCAAACCAATCAAGAAAATCAATGTTTGTGGCTAATCATACAATTGTTGCGTGGGGACCCCATGGTATGTGGTTATCTGACTGCTCAGATGATATTAACAACACTGTGTGTGATATGGAAGGTCACTGACACTATGATGGAACATTACTATGACAAACGACTTCTTGAGTGACTTGACCATGGATTAGCCCCACCTCCTCCTAAGATCGTCCTCCATAAACAGAGTGGGCCTGAACAATGGGCCATTTGGAAACTTGCTGCGAGCATCAGAGCACAGAACAACTTGGAACTTGGACCGGACATTTCATAGGGACCAGTCGTCATAGTAACTATTTCTTTCGCTACAGTCAGTCATATTTTATACAGGCCTGTGTCCCACTTCCTTTTGTTATAGCCATAGAAAATTTACAATTTAATAAGACTTTTACGTTCTGTAACTTGTATTAATTGCAAACTATATACTTGTATTAACACCTCTATTTCTTTAAGCTTTTTGTGTTATTCCTGTTCACGTCAATCACAGTGCCTACAGCTGGGAACAAATCAAATTTCATTTAATAAATATACGTGATAATGCCTCTCTGAATGTACAATTACTATAAAAGAAAATCTTTAAAACTTTTTTCTAAAAATCTGCCCTCTTCCCCTAATTTGGAAACTTTAGCTGAACAAATTACCTGGGCTAGACCCACGAGGATGGTTTCAAAGTATTACCCACAGTATCGGGTCTGGAACTGTAGCTTTGGTGATTGTCTTGATAATTATATTTGTTGTTTACCGTCGCCTTTCTATAAGGTTGGTTAATACTAACCAAATTCATTTGGTCAAGACCTTTTTTTTTTACAAATATAATAAAATAGAGGGAATTGTCAGGAAGCATTTAACAAGAGGCTTCCTGTGTGCTGTTTTGGATCTGTCAGGAATTCTCTGCTCCTTTGAGGCAAGCCTCTCCTGCTGGCTGAAGAATCCAGGCATTTCCTTCATTAGTTTTTCTGTACAGTGATAAGTACCCTCTTCCTTCCTGTGAACCATACGGTAAAAGTGATCGTATACAACTCTCTCTCCCTTTAATATGGATCACCTATGTTTTGTAAGTCTGGAATTTTAATCTTTATCTTTGCTGAGAATAACTACCTTGTAAGACAGTATATATGCCCACACCATGTTGATTAAAACACCTTTGCTCCATCAGAGCTCTGGTCCCCGTGTATTTCTCTCTCTCTCTCTCTTTCAGGGTGATCTCTTGGAGCGCAGAGGCTCTCTGAGTTCACTTTCCTACCCGGGCTTCTAAGACCCTCTCGAGAAGGTGTTCTCCGTCTTCACTCCATCGAGAGGGCACCTGAGGCCTCTGTGAACAGAGCAAGTCCCGTGTCGGGGGCTTTATTGGCTTTCTGCATAAATCAAGGAATATCAGCCTTTTTCTCTCCTTTACCTTCTCATCATCGACTCTAGACCACCAGGTTCCAGTCCATTAAAGGACTTCAACAAGGTGAGAGCAGCCAGGGACTACACCCGTCGGATTGGCCCTCACCCAGTGAAGCGTTGGGGTTGTGTTTCATTTTGTTAGCATAGTTGTGGGCCCTGCTGGCCAGGGCATTTTGGCCTTAGTGGGCAGGATCGACCCCAGCAGTTTACCTTGTAAGAGGTTGTGCAGGTGCTGCATAGAGGATGGGCGGGGGCCCCACAAGAAGGGAAATACTGGCTGGAGGAGTCACGGGGGCATGTGGACTGAGCTATCAAGTCAGTCCTTGAAGCAGAAAGGCTAAGCCCCTTAACGTCTCCCTTCTTCCAAGGAAAGAATACACTGGCTGGAAGAGTCTCTGGGGCATGAGGATCGAGCTAGAGAGTCAGTCCTTGAAGCAGAAAGGCTAAGCCCGTTAATGTCTCCCATCTTACAAACCACGGACCAATGTGTCCAGTATTTTAATGACGGGTACCTACTGCTTACGTGTATGACATACACCCTCATAGCTTCACATGTCTACTACATGCCTCTTACAAGTGCTGGGCACTGTTCTGGGTGCTGGACACTCAGTATGTAGTAGGGGATATGTAGTCCAGGATCTTTCTATTTCTGCAAAGAAAAATAGAAGAACAAAAGACTCCGTGTGGTTCAGCTTGAGCAAGTTCACCACGTGGACGGCCCTGCATGCATGTAAATTGTGGTAAAATACATATAACATAAATTTAACATTTTAACCAGTTGACTGAATGACTGGGTGGCTTCAGTGGAGTCAGGCTAACAGATGGCCTTGGGGTGCCATCCACCTTTGTCCCAGAGGAACACTCCAAATCTTGGTGGCCTTGTAGACCTTCCCTTTATTCTTCACTCTCCCCAGTGGCTCTAGGTCAGTGGTCTGTGTGTCATTTAAGAATCTCTTTATCCACTTTGTTGTTAGGTTTATGTTTTGGAAAGCTTCTCAGACGTCCCTGGGACTTGAGAAGGCAGGCTTGGATTCCGGGTTCTCCCCTGCCACGTGCCTGCCAGGTCGAGGTGGAGGCCAAAGGCCAGTCTGAGTTGTGGTGGTCTATGTGGTCTTGGGGTCAGTGGACCCCCTCTTCTCTGGAAGGGCAAGGAGATCCTTTGTGTGAAGCCTGGAGAGACTTGACAGGGTCAGTCTTCACAGTCTCTCTCTCTTTTTAATTTATGTTTGCATTTAGTTTCTCATTTAACTGTTTTCTAGGAGTTTCCAACTCCTAGTGTAGAACTCAAAATATGCAGGGACCAGCTTCTTAAAAGAGAAGAAGAAATTGCTGAACTGAAAGCAGAAAGAAGCAACACCAGGGTGAGTAGGGGGATTCTCATGTGTTGACATTTGCCCCACGTGGGTCACCGCTAGCCTCCGTGTTGCTGTCTTTAAACTCTGTCTGATTTTCAAGTCATTTTTCACATCTTCCCACTGAGCAGACCAGGGTGGATCAGTTCGGGGTTCTCATACCTTACTCCAAATTTATGATGAGAGCTAATGTAATTTTAGTACCTTTGAGAGGGGAGTTCTCAACTTACATTTTTGTCCACGCTACACTTTGTGTGGGATCTTAGTTCCCCAATCAGGGATTAAAACCCATGACCCCTGCAGAAGGGTGGAGTCTTAACTACTGGGCCCCTGGGGAAGTCCACTCTTAACTTTAGACTGAACTGGCAGGATTCCAACGTGCCTTAGCATGTTTCCAGCTGTAGCGTGAGGCTGAAAGGAGTTATCGGCCCTGAAGTCAAGCATGAGGTTGAAAGTGCCCCTTTGGCCCTGCCCTGCAGCTGCTGTTGGAACACCTGGGGTTACTGGTTTCCCGGTACGTTCCATCCCTCTGGATTACAGTGGGCAAGTGGCAGGCACAGTCCCCAGCTAACATGACCAGTGAGGTGGAGGTGCTCAGGGCACTGAAATTGCTGTTTGAGCACCACAAGGCCCTGGACGAGAAGGTACCAGCCACCCATCCATCCTGGATTTGTACACTTAGTGCCTTGTTTTGACCTCACCGATTGCCTGGAAGTGCTGTGTTCCTTCCCTGTCAAAACAAGGCTAAGGCTTCCTTTCCCCCTTAGAGACCCTCCTACAGCTCTCTAAGCCACGAGTAAGACCTGACTAAGGAGATCGCACTCAGGAAGTCATAGAAAAGCAGTCACAGGAGGAGAGCCAGTTGAAGGAGTGCCTGGCAGCCCTCTCTTTCCACGTTACAGATCTGGAGGAAGACCTGGACACGGCCAGGAAGAACCTCCTCAAGTCCAAGGACATGAACACGAAACTGCAGTGGGACATCCACGAAGTGAGTGATGGCGGTCGTGTCTGCCTGAGGTGGACTGTGGGTCCCTTCTCCCGGTGATCTCAGCCTTGGGATGGCTGCGTGAGTAAGAGCAGAGCACTGGAGAGACCACAACTGGCTGCCTCCCCACCTCTGCGTTGAGGTCTCTGGGGTAGAAGAGGCCTGGTCCAGGCAGTCCGTTGGCAGTGGACCGACATGAGGGCAGCCCTGGCGCTGTGCTGCACCCTGGGTGTGGACTCCTCCTTTCCACAAGTTCTAGGGGGCCCATTGTGCTCCTTTTGTAAAAATTCATTCATCCATTCATTCATTAATTGGTGTATAGTGGCTTTACACTGCTATGTCAATTTCTGCTGTACAGCAAAGTGAATCAATCATCTATCTATCTATCTGTCTATCTATCTGCCTCTCTTTTAGATTTCCTGCCCATTTACTTCACCACAGAGCACTGAGTAGACTTCCCTGTGCTGTACACTAGGTCCTTACTCATTGACTTTATGTGTAGTATCAGTACTGTATATATGTCAACCCCAGTCTCCCAGTTCATCCCCGCCTCCACCTGCCTGTTGAATGCTGAAATTTCCTTCTGATTCCCTCAGACGAGTCTGGTGACATCTGTGGAGCCCGTTCTCTCAGAGAGATGGGAGCATGCTGTGTGGGCTCTGCTGAGGCAGCTTGCCTGGCCATCTTCTCGAGTTTTCTGAGGTTCCGCTCCTTGAAGGGATGTGTGACAGTGATACAGTCAGACAAGTCGAGTGATGTTTGCTCACCCTCAGATCTTCAGGCCCGAAGAAATGTGGAATCATGATGTTTCTGGCGGTCGTGTCTGTGGGGGTCATGATTTATGAAAAACATTCCAGGGATGTGGTGCTGCTACGGGAATAGTCCCCACTGCCAGCCAGCCAGACAGTCAGCCACCCTGTCCTTCTGGTGGGAAAGTGTTGCCCCGCACTGCCGGTGGGCACTGGCTGGTGATGAAGAGTCAGGCGGGGTTGTGCTGGCGTGGCTGTTGGGAGCGTTGCCCGGAGCTCAGTGAGCAGCTGAGGGGCCGTCCGTCCGTTGGTTGGTGGTGGGCGGTGTCGGGTGCTCGCAGACCCTCCCAGAGCAGGGTCACTAAAAACCGCCAGGGGGCGCCCTTCTGCCTGTGATCTTCTCCAGGCTTGGTTTCTCCTCCCCCCTGGCATCTCTGCTGTCCTTCCCCGGTTGGCCTCGTAGTCCGACCTTTTGTCTTCCAGAAGCTCTGCCACTAAGGAGGCTAAACGGTTCAAACTTCCTTCCCAGCTTAGGAAGGTAGAATGTGTGCCTCGCGTGTCCTGCACTTGGCGCTGCCTGCTGCCTGCGCTGGCTTGCCACATGCAGTCCGAGGAGGGGGCGCAGTGGCGGCGGTTGCGGCGCCCAGGGCAGAGGGGAGCACGTCTCCTCTCACGAGCCGGTCACCAGCACCCTCCGTGAGCCACGCGTCACACACAAAACTGCACAGGCTGCGTGAGCAGGCATGCGGGCATGCCCCCCACGAACCTGGGGCCCGTGGTCCACACAGAGCATGGTCTGCTTGCCGCCCCTGCGGTCACAGCCCGCGTGCCGTCAGGACAGGGTCGTTGAGAGCGGAGCTGATGCTGTTCTTGGCGGACAGGCGGGAGAGAGTGATGGCAGCATGGAGAATAGGCTGTGCCAGATGGAGGCCCAACTGGAGGAGAACAAGGAGCTGCAGCGGGTGCCTGTGCTGACGGGGAGGCGGCGTCTGGGCAGGAGACACGGCTTGGGCAGGGGCCAGCGCTGCCTTTCTCCGCCGCTCCCTTCTCTGCCCCCGAGTGTGTGCATGTGTGGCCCCATCTGCTGATCCGGGCACCCACCTCCTCGGGAGCAGGGCCAGAGGTGGTCGCCCATAGGCGGTGGGCAGGAGCCAGGGCGTCCCCACGTTCAAAGAGGCTGCTTGTTGCTCTGACCAGCCAGTCCGGGGAGCTGCTTGGGATACAGGTGGACCTCACGACTGCCCCTCAGACAAACCTGAGGGTGCCAGCCCAGGGCCCATGAAACTGAAGGCATGGTGCCCAGGTGTGGAGCCTGCTTGCCTCGGGCGTGGCGCTGGAGTCCCACATGCCAAACTGCTGGTCCAGACACGGTGTGTGTGTAGGATGGCTGCTCCTAGGCAGGAGGAGAACCGTAGTTGCGCTGCGACAGAAGGTGCGTCAGGAAAGGGTGATGGTGGAGGCTCGCATCACCGAGTCCTGAGAGAGGTTTCCTGGAAAGGTTGGCCACACGGCGATACAGACCATTCAGGAAATGGAGTGGGGATCCCAGGTCCAGTCTCACATGTCAGTACTGTCCCCACTATGCCTGTGTTCTTGGGCCTGGACTGCAGAGCCTCAAAGACGGGCTCCCAGGGGGCAGTGGTTCTGACTCCCATTGTGAGACCTGTGGTGAGGTGCCTTCCCGGCTTAGGCAGAGAGCTCAGTGGCTCCCGATCAGGGGTGCTCTTCCTTACTTTCAGAACTGCTGTTCAGAGGCTGTTGAGATCAGGATGCTATTTATGACTAAGCCAATTCAAAGTCAACTTTTGTTTTGCTTTAAAAATCTTTGAATGCCAATGCCTTATTGTGGAAGCTGTGACAGGTTTTATTTCCTTGGGCTCAAAAATCACTGCAGACGGTGACTGCAGCCATGAGATTAAAAAATGCTTGCTCCTTGGAAAGCTATGACAAACATAGACATATTGAAAAGTAGAGACATCACTTTGCTGACAAAGATCCATATAGTCAAAGCTATGTAGTCACGGATGGGTGTGAGAATTGGACCATAAAGAAGGCTGAGCCCTGAAGAACTGATGCTTTCGAATTGTGTTGCTGGAGAAGACTCTGTTCTAACAGAAAATAAACTGTTTTTAAATGTATTACAATGGAAAATTTCAAACATGCACAAAAGTGGATGGAGTAGTATAATAAATACCCATGACCCATCAATTAATCTCAGCAATTTTTAACACAAAGCCAATCTCAACTAGATCATTCTTCTCTCCATTTCTTTATACAGTAGATTCTAAAACAGCTTTTTAAACCTTGAAATTGATGCTCATTTTATAAAACACAGCCTTGCCAACTTTGTTATTACATTTAAAAAATGCTTGAGGTAATTATTTCCAGTTTTTTAATATGAATTTTCATATTGGAAAAGACCCTGATGCTGGGAAAGATTGAAGGCAGGAAGAGAGTGGATGACAGAGGATGAGATGGTTGGATGGCATCACCAACTCAATGGACATGAGTTTGAGCAGATGCTTAGCAGAAGTCAAGTTACATTTTCCTTATGGCTAATCCACTGCTGTAACACGTATAGCATTTCTGGTTTTGAACACTGAATGTGTTTGCATTATAGTTGAATTTAGAGTGTGTGGCCATTATGTGTGGTTCAGAATTCTGAGTAGTCCTTTCTGGGATCACCTGAAAGCTGAGACAAAGCGTGAGCCCTTCACGTGGACTGTGCTGTGCGTCAGAAAGATAATACGAGCCACCTACACAATCAAAAATTTCCTAAAACCCAACGGGCTACTTGACATCCTTCTTTCACTGTGAGTCTTGAAATCTTCTGTGTGATTTCCACATCTAGTGTTGCACCAGCCTGTCTCACGTGCTCAGGGGCTGCACGAGGCGAGTGACTGCCATGGCCGACAGCACAGAGCTGCCAGGTTGAGTCGAGTGACTCGGAAACTTGGCCCGTTTGCCTTGTTTTACCCCATAAGGAAGTGAAGTGGGCTGTAGAGGAATGAATGTGAGGAATGCCCAGGAATGCAGGTGAGCTCCATGGAGACCGTTTAAAGCAATGAGAGGAGTGAGGGCAATAGAGTGAGTTGTGTCCCCCTGACCCGAACCCCCGCCTGAAGTCGAGCTTCTCTCTACAGACTTCATCGTTGTTAATGGCTTGCCATGTTTCCTCCAGAGAAACCTTTTCTGCACCTGAGACGGAACTTCCTCCTCATTATGGTTTATGTGTGAATATTGTTCTGAGTGTTATATTTTCTAGGGACTCCTAGAGAACATTTTCTCAGAATTAAAATGTTTGGAGTGGATACCTACTCACATAACCTGTTCTGCACATTTTGGTGCAAGTCATTTTACATCAGGAAAGCAAGCGGTGCAGGCTGTGTCATTTGCTGTTTCGTAGGACCAGCTGATTCTAAACCTGGAAACCCTGAGAGCTGAACTGGACCAGATGAGAGTGCGAGGGGCTCCCTTCCACTATGGGTAGGCTGCTCCCCGAGGCAGCTCCCCTCAGCGCTGTCGAGTGTGACAAGGGCCTGTCTGGTGTGTGGACAGTATGACTGGCTGTTGCTCATGGTCGCACCTCAAGGAGCCTGTAGCTTCGTGACGAGCGAGAGGGAAGAGACAAGCATCGTTCCTTAGGGTCAAACTTGGTACCATGGAGTGGTAGTCACAGTATTGACAACACTCAAAACCACAGGCAGAGATTTGGAAGTGTGGGGGCGACCAGTTGATATTTGGGTGTATTCATTTGAGGGGCCTGACAGACTGTGACACTGATGTTTCGGAAGAGTCGCAGAAGGTTAATGACCTGTAGTCTTTTTTACATGAATGGAGACTGAGACATGACTTGCCGTTGACTGCGGTGGGAGGAATCACCTGGCTTGTGAATGAGGCGAGCAGATTACTGAGCATCCTGATTTTTTCTTCCTCATTGTTCGAGGGGTGGTAATTCTTATTAAGTATTTAAATGTTTCTTTGGCTTCTTCACGGAAAATGGTCACAAGTGAGAGACAAACTTTAGCAAAGGTCATTAAGTGCTTAACTGGTGACATTCATTCATCTGTAGGAAATCGACTACTGCTTGAAGCCTGACTTAGGAGACAGTTTGGAGCCCATACGCATATTTCTGTGTTTGTGTACTTAGGGGATCCTCACAGTCCAGGGCCCCAACCCAGCCTTCTTCTAGAGTAAGGGGATATCATTTGAGACAAAGGCAGAGCCAGAAAGTGGCAGGTGGAGTCCGAAACCACAGTGGGTGGAGTTCAAGGAGAGCACGTGCCCTGCAATATGGATAGGGGACATGGCTGGACTTGCTGGTAGAGCTCCCCCAAGGTGAGAGGCTGGTGCTGTCAGAAGTGGGGAACCCCTGCTCCCGGGGTGGACAAGGTGAGTGTGAGGCAGACTGTGTAGACAGTGGAGAAAGAGGAGGTGGACATGGCCTCCTGCTCTTGGGGGTTTTTGGGTAATGAGGAGGGCCCTGGTCCCAGGACCCGAGGCCTGGCATGGTTGGTGGGCTCAGATGGAGAAACCTGGGGCCTGGTCACCAGTCCCCTGTGTGTCAGTGAGTGTGAGAGACGAGAAGAGGAAGCAGCCGCGGGGCAGGAGGGCCCGCTGTGCTCTGAAGACAGTGGGCCACAGCGGCTGGTGCGAGGGAGGGGTGTCTCCAGGAGGCAGCTCTCGAGGGGTCACGGCAGTGATGTAGCAGCACAGGTGGGGCTTCGGAGTGGGGCTTGCAGGCACTGTGGGCTGGGTGGGGGGCACTATGCTGGCTCAGGAGAAAGGGAGTGGGGACTGAAAACCTGGCTCACAGGCAGGGCAGGCACAGCATATTTAGTGGGCCTCCCAGAGGAATTGGTCACCTTGTCTCTGAGACCTTCTCCGGGGGGGATAGAGCTTTGGGTGATGAGGGGGAAAGAGATGGAGGCTGCATCCCGCGAGGGGACTGGGAGGTGATGGTTGGGTGGCGACCCAACCCGGAGGCCTCTGTGGCCCTCAGAGGACCCTCGAGGGTCCGCAGTCCACAGTGGGACTGTGTCGTACCCCCTACCCAGTTCCCAAGTGTGTTCTGGCCCCAGGCCCTTGGGTGGAAGTGGAGCAGAGAAGGGAGCAGTTCTGTCAGGAGGGAGAGGAGACAGGAGGGAAGACAGGTGTGGCTCCGGGAGATTCCAGACTTCCATCTCCTATGCAACACAGTGTTCCTTGCAAAACCATCGAGCAGAGCAGCAGGTGACCCCGAGCAGGCTGAGCTGGTGGTCGGCCCTGGCCACTCTGCAGACGTATGGGGTGTCCTGTCCTTGGAGGAAGGTCCTGTCTCCCAGGTTTAGGGACTCCTGCACGTGAAGGCACCACCCTCTTCCCAGGGACAAGACTGAGCACAGCCCGGGCGGTCTTGCAGTGCAGGTGGCTCACAGTCAAGGCGGGGCCACCCTGCCTCTCAGCAGGCCCCTGCTGAGTGAGCTCCTGGCACCTGCAGGCCCAGGCCTTAGTGCTCAGGGCCTGAGCATCTGTGCTGGGCCTTGTTCAGCCCAGAGTCCAGTGACACGCTCGCCTTTGTTTTAATGGGAGACACCAGTGGTGCTCAGCTCCGAGCTGTGGGTCCGAGCCCTTTCTGCTGCGGGTTGTTTGAGACACCTTTAAAAACAATGAGAGCAGTGCAGACAGTGTTCCAGGCAGACTGGTGATTGTGATCCACAGACTTCACATGGGAGAGGGAGGTCAGAGCAGGCGTGGGCCGAAGGGGAGGTGGGGTGCCAAGGGGAAAGCAAAGCAGGTGCAGGCCCTGCCCTGGGACCTGAGAGTGGGCTCCAGGGGGACCCTGGATGCCCCAGCCTCAGACAGCCGATCCTGTCCTAGTCAGCTCCACACCGTCGCGTCAGCACTGCCTTCCCCACATACGGGAGTTTTCCAGCTGCTGGGGATGAGCCCTGAGTGTCTGTGGAGCAGCGGGTGGGCTGTTGCTGTTGGAGCCAGAGGGCAGTGCCCTCCCGGGGGCCCTTTTGCTGTGAAATTGCCAATCTTCCAAATGGACAGTCTCTGGCTCGACTGACAGAGTGAGCTCTCTTTTCTTCTAACAGCGCTGCTCTTTGCCGTGTGTTTCAGCCGACCCCACTTGGGCAGTGCTCTGGACCTCAGGTTCCCTGTGGCAGACTGGTCAGCAGACTACTCAGGAGATCGGGCAGTGCTACGATGCCCCCAGAAAGGCCAGCTGGCAGCTCTGCACGATGAGCTGTCAGAGGCAAGGACGCCGCCGCCCTCTTCCCGTCCCTGGTGGGCACCTTGTGAGGCACCTGCCCCCTCACACTGTGGTCCTTAGGTGGGTTTGGAACAAAGCACTGATAGGTCGCTTTATGTCTTCCCATTTTCCTTTTTCTGGCTAAGAGTTTACTTTTAAGGCATGCTTTTTTTTTCTTAAAATAACCAATTTGGATAACTTGTGGCCTACTGTGAGGCCCAGCATGGTACTAATTACCACAGTTTTGAAATCATCCTACGAGTAAATGGATACACATATCCATCAGCTTATAGTGAGAAGAATTCTCATTGGAAGTTTAAGTGCCTTTATCTTTTCACCTCATTCATGCCATGTGTTTGTTCATACATGTCTGTGTTTTGAGCTTCCATATTCAGTGAGCAGTTAGTTTGGGCCAGACATGGTCGGAAGTAGGACTCCAGCAGTGAATTAAAAACCGTGTGTGTCCTTTATCCACTGCTACGTAACGAAATCATTGCAAAGCTTAATGACTTCCTAGGGAGCAGCTCACAGTCCACAGTGCCTGTGCATTGTAGCAGGCAGGCCTGGTTCAGGGCCTCCTGAGGGCACAGACACAGGAAGGCCCCCCAGGGCTGGATGGCAGGCTTTCAGATTCACTTGGCTGCTGGGGACAGGCCCAGGTCCCTGCCGTGTGGCTTTCCCAAATGGCCTGACTCTCCTCGAAACACCCTCTGAGAGCGAGAGCGTGGGGTTTAGCCCGGGGCCTTTTGCACCCTGATCCCGCGGCCGCACACCTTCACTTCTGTTTGCAAGAGTGAGCTGCACAGTCCTGCCTCGCTTAGGGGCTGAGCAGGAGTTGCCCCTTCTGCCGCTTGAAGGGAGGAGGAGGGAAGAATTTGTGGACCCCTTTATAAACCCGCACAGCCTGTCGAACAGTAATGAGCAGGGAAAGGAGACCAGAGTGCCCGAGTTGTCCAAGGAGGAGGGGACGATTGTGTGTGAACAGGGTGGCCAGCAAGGTGACACCAGGAGGGTGACCTTGAACCAGAGACCCCGAGGCAGGAAGAGAAGTAGCCACTTGGAGATAGAAAAAGGGTCGTGTCAACCAGTGGGGACAAGGGAGAGAGCGGGCCGCATCAGGGAGGAGCCCGGGCTCAGGCCTCAGCAGCTTGAGGCCAGAGCCTGTTTCCTGAGGTGAGGAGGGCTGCCGGGACGGGGAGCTAAGAGCTGGGCCTCAGCCCTGTTGAGGTGGACAAGCCCATGGGGTGTCCCAGGGACTTGTGAGGAGAGCAGCTGAGTGTTGCGGCCTGCATCCGGGAGAGGACTCACTCAGCTCAGGGTGGACTTGGGGTTGTGGGCATACAGATGGCATTGAAAGCCACGAGCACGGTAAAGTCACCAGGTGGGTGCCCGTGGAGAGAGATGGGGTGCAAGGGTAGGGCTGTGGGGAACCCTGCATTCCAAGGTTGAGAAGGGGTGCAAGCGACAGGAAGAACTGCAGGGAGGGCAGGGCCTGGATCCCAGGGAGAGACATGCTGGGGCGGGTGTGGGGGAGGGCAAAGAGGGGAGGGGGCTTGGTAACATGGGTTCTTCGAACCCCCGGGGAGCTGCCCTGCAGGTTGGGGCACACCCACCGCCTGCTGGCAGAGAGCTAGGAACCGGGTGGGAGGGGACCATAGAGGCTGCTCCCAGGGAGCTTTCAGAGACCCACAGTGGGTGCTGCAGGGAGCCCTAGAGGAGGAATCTGCTGGTTCCCCTTGTGCTATTGGAAGGCGAGAGAAGGGAGAGGATTTGCTGACCGGGCTGATGGGGGTGAACCCATAGGCAGCTGGTTTGCTAGAGCGGAGCAGGAATGATGGCAGGTGGTCCTGGAGCCAGCGAAGGGGGTAGCCCAGGCCTGGGGTGGGGTTGTGATGAAGACAGGAGGCGAGGGCACTGGCCACAGGGGACAGGGAGCCAGCAAGCCAGCACCTCGAGGCTGCCCCTCAGTTCCTTTGAGGTCATGTTTGGGAAAGAAGGCAGGGCCTGGGTGACAGTGTGGCAGGGGGGACGTTTTCAGAGAGAAGGGTGTGAGGTGTGAGAGCCGGAGGGTGGGACGGGGCCCCGTGGGCCCTCTCCCGTGTGTCTCTGATGACAGAGCCACCCTTGTGGTGCGAGGGGCCGTCCCCCAGAACAGCCCGAGGGCCTGTGCCCCGAGAGGAGAGCCGCAGGGGGGCTGGCCCTCCTGTCTCCTGGCTGACCCTGCTCGCTCCTGTCTGTGGGTGTTCAGACCAGCCTGGGAAATGGAGGGCTGGAAGCCTGCGAGGATGGCACTCTCTGGTGAACTGGTACCAGAGATGACTGCTGATAGGGACCCAGTGGCTGCCGAGCAGAAGGGTTCTTTTTTCTTATTTTCCTCCAGCCTGGCTGATGGAGGCATGGATGTATTTTTGTAATTTTCAGTTTCTGTCTCTGACTCCATCAGCCCAGCCTTTTGAATAACCTCATAGAATGCCTGCCGTCCTAGGTGTCACCAGGCCATCTAGGAACTGGATTCTCCCCCTGCCCGTTTCTTCAGTCCTGCTGGATTAAGAGATGGCAGTGTCTCATGAACATGGCCCATTTATCCACAGTCAGGGTTTCCATGTAAAATTGGGTTCAGTTCCTGATAGACTTGAGCTGCCCTGAATGTTGCTGACGAGACGTGGTCCTCTCGTGCCCAGATGCAGACCCTGAAGGAGCAGAACTGGGAGCACGCAGAGCAAGCCAGCATGCTGGCCGACGTGGCCCAGGCGTTTGAGAGCGACGAGGGCGTGTCTGACGACAAGGGCGACAGGGTCACCCTCTTCAGCTCGGCCACTCAGCTGTCGCCCAGCGGGCAGGCCAATGCCAAGACTCTGACTGTGATGCTTCAGGAGAAGCTGGACACCATCAATGAAGGGATTCAGTGGGTGATTGTGAACTCGGCTCCCCAGAAACTCTGTTTCTCTGAGGAGCTGTCTTCTAGGGACATCTGAGTGTTCCATAGCAAGAAACCTGACCTCAGGTCTACTTCAAGAATTTTCAGTTTTAAATTACCCTTGCTTATAGAGCTCGGTCAGCCAGGGCGTTCTATCCACGGTGTGGTGTCAGCACTCTGTGGGGGGGCGTTGTGGGGTGTTCCCCGTCAGCTCTGAGCCCCAAGGTGGGTGAGGTGCCGAGGCGGTGTCCCCTATGGCCCGTGCACCCTCCTGTGTCCCTCGGAGCCCCCCACGTTCTGGTGAAAAGCCACCTGGTGAAAGCTGGAGTTTTGGGGTTGGCAAATTCCCACTCAGATCTGCATTTTCCTCTTTAACTTAATGCAGTGTGAAGATTGGCTTGTTGTAAGACAGTGGTCCAAGGACATGTGTTTGAGTTTTTCTCATCTCATCAGTATATTTAAGATGTTTTCTTTAGACATCATCTTGGCAGTTATAACAATTTTCAAAACAGGATAGAATCCAAAGGCCTCCCTCGTGGTGAGCAGGGGGCCTTGGGTCTGGGTGCGGCCGGGTGGCTGGGGGCCCCGAGGCCTGCCTGGTGCCACACCCGCACAGCTATGCCCGTGTCCCGAGTCCATGTTCAGAGTGGCCGCAGGCTGGTGACCCTGCACAGGACCAGGCAGAGCTGCTGCTCAGACTGTTCTCGCCACGTCAGCCCAGGCTGAGGTGCCCTTTCCTGTCGGCCGAGTGCGGGGCTCCCGGGGAAAGGCAGGGGATGAACGGGACAACCAGCAAACGCAGGTGGTGTCGCCTGCCCATTTGACGCCAAGACAGACAGCTTTGTGGGCCGTGTTTGAGCACAGACGAGCTCAGAAAGATGATCTTTCCGCATCCCTACAGGAAGTATGGAATGGTTATATATTAATATTTTTATTTTTACAGCAAGTTGTCAGGTAAAAGTGATTTTTCCTTATGCAACAAGTTGACTTGATGTAAATGGTAAATTCTGTCCATCAACTTGTAATCAACAGTCCAGTTCAAGATGTATGAGTAGAAGTGAAGCTGGAGAGTTTACTGTCTGTAAGAATCTTGTATTTTAATTTGAAAATAATTTTATTTGCATAATCGTGTATTTAAACTGCTATATAAAAACATCCACCACACATTAGGGGAGAAGAGCAGAAACTGTGAATTCTAGGTTAATGCAGCACATTGACATGAACCCAGAAACTCACACAAAGCTGCTGGAGAACTTCATCAAGTGATGCGTTTGTATATACACAACCTTAAAAAAAAAAGAAGATCAACTCAGCACTTCATCTGGTCTGGAGACTTGTGTTTAGAAACTGCAGCTTGTTTATGAATTGCTGTTTTGATTATACAGAGTTCCTGATTCCCAGTGGAAAAGACTTGAGGCACTGACATGCATCTCTGCCCTGAGAGCAGGGGAAGTAAGGGTTGTCAACTGGAGGTATCTCCTCAGAGGAAGAGAGTTGCCACCAGGGTCCCTGCAGAAGGTTAGAGTAAATAAGTGAAATCAAGCGTGAATGATCGGGGCCAGTAAGACTCAATGCTAAGTTATTCTAAGTTTGAGAATATTCAAAAGAGGAAACGTAGAACCTTTTGGCTGAGATGTTCATTGAGCAACTGTTTCTGGAATTTGCTAATCATGACACAGAATGCCAGCCCAAATTTATTGTCCAGACATGTCCCTCTGCTGACAAAGGCAGGTGATGCATTTTATTCTATTTTAGGTTGATCGAAGAAGAGAAGGAGAACACGGAGCAGCGGGCCGAGGAGACTGAGAGCAGGGAGGGCAGGGGGAGCTTAGGCAGCCTCCGTCGTTTTAAATCAGTGAGCTCCCTCAACCTGCTTCCCACCTCCTTGCATGCTGGCTCCTGCCCGCCCCTGCCCAAGCCCAGAAGGAGGTGGCACAGCCCGGCACAGGAGGGAGACCAGCTGGGCATCATGACTCTGGTATGTGTCTGCCTCCTCCCTGCCGCATCCCTCCCCCAGCACGCTGCTTTTTTGTTTGTTTGTTGTTTTTTTCTCTATATACCCAGAAGAAAATCAGGTACATTTGCTACGCTCAGAGGTCTAAAAGTTTTTAAACCGCCTAGTCTTTAATCATTCGACAATGGCACAGTGACAAATTAGTCTTGATATTTGGACCACTACTTAGCATGTCATCATGAACTCAGCCAGAGCCTGCCTCTGTAACGTTGGGCCTGCCCTGTGCTGGGCACAGCAGCTGCAGGGAAGTTTCTGTTCTCAGGGAGCAGACAGCTTTGTGAAAGTAACTATAGGCAGCTGTCATGGCGTGGGAAAGCCGTGCAGCACATTTTCCATTGGGGATGCCTGGCTACAGGGTGCAGGGCATGCGGTGGGAACAAACCCAAGAATCTACACTGGTCTGCTTGCTGATGGACCTGGCCACGTGCTCAGTCCAGCTCTGCGTGTGAAACCAGGTTAAAAGCCCAGGGCCCCAGGGCCCCAGGGAAGACGTCGGGCTGCCTCACTTTTCCGAGTCTAAAACTGGGATGACGACCTAGGGCTTTTGGTGACAGAGTGTGCTGCTCTAAAGCACATGTTCCAGCTTTCTTGGGTGTTTAGCTTAGGTGTTGTGAGTGTATTGCTGTTTACCCCATGAAATCACGTGTACAACATTCTGCTTTGTAACTGGACTTGTATTGTCTCTTTTTTCTGTTACCACCCATTTCATGTTAGCTGCATTGTTAGTCAGCTTATAATTAAATTAACCGTGAATCATTTTAGCGGCCTGTGAAGTGGTAACTAGTCCATTTTGTGGTCTTTTGACACTGTTTTTATAATTTGCATCATTGGCTAATTAGTTGATATTTAAAATTCTTTGACGATTTCTCTGTGGTTTCATGCTTGATTTCCTTCCGAATATTTATGAAAAGAACAGTTCTGTATGTTTTCCTTGCTGTTGGAGTTCTCTGACAGTGTGTCTGCTTTCATCATTGGTTTTGATTTCCTGTCTCATCCTGTTGTCTGCTTAGTCGTCCTCAATCCAGATCCCCCCCAGCCCCCGAGGCTGTAGTTTACTCATCCATCTCCCCTCCCCCGTCCCCCCACTTCCTCTGGTCATAGCAGTGCTGTGGTCCACAGCGTGAGTCCCCTTAGTCGGGTTTGTGCTTTGTCTTCCTGTCTCCTTAAATGGTGTTTTCCCCCCATAGCAGTAATTTGAATTGGTGTATCACTATGCAGTTACAGGAGAAGGCAATGGCAACCCACTCCAGTACTCTTGCCTGGAAAATCCCATGGATGGAGGAGCCTGGTAGGCTGCAGTCCATGGGGTCACACAAATTCGGACAGGACTGAAGGGACTTAGCAGCAGCAGCACGCAGGTATAAGCATAATGTAGATGGATCCTAAACTACATATCATGTGTAATTCATAAATGAGATTGTGCTTACATAAAGAAATGATCCTCTTAAGTGTAGAATTAATGGACTTTTAGATATGCAGATGACACCACCCTTATGGCAGAAAGTGAAGAGGAACTAGAAAGCCTCTTGATGAAAGTGAAAAAGGAGAGTGAAACAGTTGGCTTAAAGCTCACCATTCAGAAAACTAAGATCATGGCATCTGTCCCATCACTTTATGGGAAATAGACGGGGAAACAGTGTCAGGCTTTATTTTTTTGGGCTCCAAAATCACGGCAGATGGTGATTGCAGCCATGAAATTAAAAAGACGCTTACTCCTTGGAAGGAAAGTTAATGACCAACCTAGATAGGATATTAAAAAGCAGAGACATTACTTTGCCAACAAAGGTCCATCTAGTCAAGGCTATGGTTTTTCCAGTGGTCATGTTTGGATATGAAAGTTGGGATGTGAAGAAAGCTGAGCGCTGAAGAATTGATGCTTTTGAGCTGTGGTGTTGGAGAAGACTCTTGAGAGTGAGTCCCTTGGACTGCAGGGAGATGCAACCAGTCCATTCTAAAGGAGATCAGTCCTGGGTGTTCATTGGAAGGACTGACACTAAAGCTGAAACTCCAGTACTTTGGCCACCTCAAGTGAAGACTTGACTCACTGGAAAAGACTCTGATGCTGGGAGGGATTGGGGGCAGGAGGAGAAGGGGACAACAGAGGATGAGATGGCTGGATGGCTTCACCAACTCGATGGACATGAGTTTGGTTTAACTCCGAGTGTTGGTGATGGACAGGGGGGCCTGGCATGCTGCGATTCATGGGATCACAAAGAGTCGGACACGACTGAGCGACTGAACTGAACTGAACTGACACAATATCCTTTCTGTGTTGGTGCTTGTATTTAAGGCTGTAAATCTCATCAGCTTTTGCACAGTTAATGTCTCTATTAGACTCGTTAAGAAAGTATCTTCTATAGTTAATAAAATGTAAAGACTGCACCTGCTATTATGCTAGCTTTCATTCTTACTTATTATCACAGGGAACTTGCTTTAATGAATTTATTCTGAGAAGTTTTAAATCAAATTCTATGTCATGATTTCACATTAATGTCCAAGAGCTGGTTATATTTGTTCAATGTTAAACTAGGTATTATGGTAACTTGCTCATCAGTTAAATTACTAATTTAAAGTATAACATGTTTTTGATTAAGAGAAACTAACTTATAGAGAAATTTGGCTGAGAATAGACACCTGTTAAGGCCCTTTGTTGTACAGAATGCTGTGCTTTAATAAATCATGATGTTGTAATAGAATGGTATCTTCCTGAGTAATAATTTATAGTGTTTCTCTAGTAAATCTTGAATAGCTTATTTATCTTCTGTGGTCAAAAAAAATGTTCTGCTTCCAGTCATATGTTCTGTAAATCTTCATGTCACTTACATGTTTGCCATCATTTTTGCTTTACTGTATTTGCCTCTACGGATTCTTGAAATTTTAGCTTCAAAGTCGCAATGAATCTGGTTTCTCTTCATTTCTTTGCATGCATCTATCAGCCTAGTGATTTAAGGAAGCAGTGTCGAAAGGTAAACTATTTAGTAATGTAGCACGCCTTTGTTTCTCTGTGAAGTATTAAAGAGTCCTTATCATTTAACGTGAATGAACACTGTGTGATTATGTCCTGGTGAATAATTGACGTTTTAATGGAAGTGATGAAACTCACCCACCACTTAAAATGTGCTGATGGTTCTGTTGGAAATAGGTCATTCGTTGGGACAGTTGTAACAGTTTGCCTTTCTCCCACTTGTTTGCCTTCTGATCATCTCATGAGTGTTTATAATAGACATAGTATTATTTCTTATTTTTAAAATGTTCTTTACTTATGTTTTTGGCCATGCTGCACAGCTTATGGGATCTTAGTTCCCCAAGCAGGGATCAGATCAGTGTCCCGGCAGTGAAAGTGCCAAGTCTTAACCTCTGGACCACCATGGAATTTCCACTTAGTGTTTTCTTATAAGAAATGACTGAATCAGAGCCATAGATGTTAGATTTGCGGGAAGCCAATTTAATGATGGTGGGTAGCAGTGTGCAGGAGACTCTGTGTGCCAGGCACGTGCTTTCCAAGTCTGTCATCTCAGCCCCAGGTGAGATCCAGATGGCTGCTATCCCCATTCAGCAGACATAGACACTGAGGCTTAGCCAGGCCGGGCACCCTGCCCAGGCTCTCACACCCAGCAGCGTGGTGCAGACTGGTCTGATCAGAGCCTGGACACTTAAACGTGGTGCCATCCAGCCACCTTTCCTCCAGAGGCTCTCGTGTCCATCACGGCATCCCTGATGGAGGGAGCATCAGGAGGGAGCTCTCTGCCTCTCCCCTCGGGTCACTTGGATGAGCCCCTGTTGTTGGAGTCCAGTGCCCCAAGGGCTGGCCTTCCTTGTCCCTCTCCTGCTCCCAGCCCGCTGACCGAGCACTCCTGGGCCTTCCCGCAGGACTGGGGTGGCTGTGCTCCAATTCAGGCAGCTCAGTGCCCAGGAGCCCTTCTCCTGGGCACAGTAGACCAGCGCTGTCCCCCTGGGGTTGGTGACCAGGGTGTGCTGCTCGCCTGCTCTGTGGCCTGCTTTGCCCTCCTGTTAAGTGGACACGGTACTGCCCATCCTGGCCACGTGGGCACCAGGGGTGTGGCTCCCATCCTGGGGGAGGGCAGCCAGGCCGTGGACCCAGAGGCCTTCCTCAGGAAAAGGCCCAGGCGAAGGGGCTGGCCACAGTCCCTGACTTTGAGGCAGGTGTTTGTCTCCACTGAGTCCATAGTCAACCCACGTGTGTCACTTCCCTGCTCTGTTCGTTGCTGTTTTCTGATTTTTATAAATGCTTATTTTAACTTGAATTTGAGATCGATCCCTGTTCAGTTCCATGTGGATAACTTCTAGCCTTTGTAGCCTTCTGTTGTCTGAGGGTTCTTGTTAGAGCTCAGGAGAGGGTGCCCAGTTTATCCAGCTGCTGTTAAACGAGTTCAGCTTTATTTTGCACTGTCACTTTGTTGTCACCAAGCTCCTGTGGGACTGCACGGGATCAGTATTCTTTACAGAATCCCACTAAAAAGGCACAGGTTAGTTGGTCAAAACAACACACTCATTGTTTATAAAAATACATGCCATGCATGTCTCCTAAAACCTCCCCTGGCTTAACCACACACCCAGATGTGTCAGTGAGACCTGTCTGGACCCTGAGGGGTTAATCTGTCCCCCACACTGTTGCCACCACTGTCTTTCCTGTCCTCACACCCAGGACCAGCAGAAACGCTGGGAGTCCAGGAGAGATCATCTCTCTCTTTTTTTTAATTTGTTTATTTTTTAGTTGAAAGATAATTGCTTTACAGAATTTTCTTTTCTATCCAACTTCAACATGAATCAGCCATAGGTACCCATATATCTCCTCCCTTTTGAACCTCCCACCCCACTAGGGTGATACAAGATCATCTCTTAGTGAAGACCAGGGGGTGCTTTACGGAAACCACTGTGAGCGAATGACACTCGAACTGCATGTAAGTACTTCAGTGAGTAGCCCCGAGTCTGTATGTTACCGAGAAATACGATCCCGGCACATGGTGTTCGCGTGGAGGGGTTAGGTACCTTTTCTGTGTTTCTCTTGTCATGGGTTCCAGTAATCTGCATCATCATTACAAATGATCTTGGGTGGTGGCACAAGCTGTGTCTTTTTCTCCTTCAAACAGAAAGGTCTGGACGGCTTTGCTGAGAGGTTTCGTACTCTAGCTGTGGTGCTTCTGAGCAGCATCTGGCAATGAGCACAGTCCTTTCATCAGGGCAGTTCATGCCATGCAGGGTCCACGGTGCTGGCGTCGCTCTGCTGTCCTGCCCGGCAGGGCCATCTGGTCGCTGGATTCCAGAGAGGGCGGAGCCCAGCTGCAGGAAGGCTCCCATCCAGGGTCTCTGCACTCAATCGGATGCTCTCACTGCCTCATAGCCCTGCTTCTCTTGAACAAGACAGTCCTTTAAGATGGCATTAAGCTAGAACAAGGGGGTTTTTTGTACTTAGGGGAAAGCATAGCTAATAGATTTTCAAATAAGTTTCTGGTTATAATGTAACGCCTATGTGATTGCCATTTTCAAAACAGTCTATTGTTAGCCAATTGGACACTTACCTCACTCCCTCAGCTGCCAGCTATACGGGAAGAGGTAGGAGATGACAAGACCACCATCAAATGTGAAACCTCGACCCCCGCCTTACCACTGTCCCTTCGGCTGGGCCGCCTGCACACGGGAGCGCTGCGCACAGCCACCCATGAGGACCTCAGGGACGCCCACAAGTAAGCGGCCTGTGTGCCCGTCATCAGTTTCAGGAGCCCTGCACCTCTTGTCTTGAAGGAGTTGCAAGGATGATTTTAAAGGAATAACATTGGGTTCAGTGCCTGTGTTTAGTGGTGAACTTCAGGTGCTGGGGAAGAAAAGCTCAGTGACCTCAGTGATTTTAGAAAACGTCCTTCTCTACAGATTGACTCCTGTGGGAGCTTTCTTCCTGATCTTGGTAGAGGTCTGCCCAGCCCGGGGCATGTTCCTGACAGTGATGGCCCTGTGCCTCTCAGGTTCGCTCTTGAGGGTCCCTCCCTTTTCCTCAGGGGTCTCCTCTCAGGAGACTCTGTCCCCTCCTGTGACTGACACTGTCCTCATTGAGACCACCACCTAAGCTCCCGTCCTGAGCCAGGCAGCACTCAATGGAGGACACATGTGGTCACTTGGCCAGCAGACCTGCATGGTGACCGTCGCTCTCCTGCTATGGCCGGGGACAGTCACCCTGCAGGAGGTGGGGGGAACTGCCCAGAGCAGGGGAGCTTGCCTTCTGCTGGAGCGTTTTCACCTGCTGAGCAGAGACCCTGATGGAGGGTTGGAGTGCCCTCTGCACCAGCTGGCCTGGAGTCCAGCCCTCCTCGGAGGAGAGCTCGAGGCAGAGAATCTCAACTTCCTGGGGTGGTTCTCTGTGTCTCGGAGCCTGCATTGCTCGTGTGGAGTGTGTTTGGTGAAGGAGACTCCACTGTCTGCTGCCAGGTTGAGGTGCGGGTGTTGCTGGGTGCCCATTTCTATCAGTAGCTCTTGTGGAGGGGTGTGTGTTTGCACGAGGGTGCCAGTTAAAGGTCCTTTTCTCTCCCTAAAGCTCGACAGGCTCTCAGGACAACCCCGGGAACAACCCCAGCAGCGGCACCAGCAGGCAGGACTCGCTGCACAAAGCCCCAAAGAAAAAGGGCATCAATCAAGTCCTCCATCAGCTGCTTGTTTCGCAAGAAGGAAAAGGGCCGGCCTGAACACCCCAACAAGGAGGCATTAGGACCAGGTGGGTGCTTCACCGTTCAGAGGGAGGAGGGCCTGCAGGCATCTCCCTTCTGTGTCTCCCCCGTTGTCCCCACAAGGCTCCAGTCACTCACACTGGGGGTCCTCCTGGGAGCAGGAGCGGAAGAGGGGTCTGTCTTCTCAATGGGTCTGAGATGATCAGATGAGTTAATGAGTGGATGGATGGATTGATTAGTGAGTGGATGGTTGGATGAACAGATGGCTGGCTGGATGGGTGGATGGACGGAGCATGGAATGAATAAAGCAGATGATTGTACTCCAATGCTAGAAACATATTGTACGAAATCAATTGAGTAGGAGCTGGGCAATGATTGTTTCCTCCTAACAGTGACACGTGTTTGGAAACTGCCTAAGTGCTCATCAGTGAGGGGTGAGGTATAATCTGTGGACACCCCACAAGGAACAGCCCGCCCTCCTTCCTGCCACCTTCCCCATCCCAGGAGCTCATCAGGGGTTCTGCCCATGCCCCCACCCCACCCCATCGCCAAGCAGGTCCTCCTGGGGTCCCCTCATCACACAGGGTTATCATTAGGCCCTCATCTCGCTTGGCTTCATCTCCTTGAAGACAGGGTATGTTCCTGCCTCTTCAGCCACAAATTTGTTGAGTCTTGTTTGTGCTGGGTGTGGGATTTACAGGGGTAAGTAAAGCAGATGTGATCTGGAGCACAGTTAAGTTACAAGAGAGAAAAAGGAGCAGGTTATTAAATGCGATCCCTGTTATTAATATATACAATGCTGCAATGGATGGTGCATTGATTATATACCAGATGCTGTGTGTGCCCCGTCCCAAGCAGGTGTTGCCCCCTCCCAATTTACAGAGGAGGACACAGTGACGGTCACACGGTCAGGGAGTGGTGAGGGCAGGTTCACACCCACGCAGCGGGACCAGGCACTTTGCCAAACCCCAGCCACCTCTCTGGTGGATGCCACCGGAATGAGATGGTTCTATGGCATGATGATTCAATGGACATGAGTTGGAGCAAATTCCAGGAGATATTGAAGGACAGGAAAGCCTGGAGTGCTGCAGTCCACGGAGTGGCAAAGAGTCGGACACACCTGAGTGGCTGAACTAAAACCTGAGTGTGTGCTAACCTGCTTCAGTCGTGTCTGACTCTGCGACCCCAGGGACTGTAGCCCACTAGCTCCTCTGTCCATGGGATTCTCCAGGCGAGAATACTGGAGTGGGTGGCCACGCCCTCCTCCAGGGCATCTTCTCGACCCACGGATCGAACCCACATCGCTTGTTATCTGATGCACGGGCAGGCAGGATCTTTATCCCAAGCACCACATGGAAAGCCCCAGTGAACGGTGACAACTAGAAATGCAGAAAATAAGGGCTACTTCTAAGTTAAACTGGAAGAGCAGCAAGCACAGGTTGTAAAGAGGAAAACACATGCCACCCCGCGGAAACCGCGACAGCCAGACAGAAGCGGTTGCCGCGGGGCGCCCTAAGAGTCTTGCTCGTCGCCACCCTTTCACTCTGATCTGCAGGTCAGGCCAACAGGCCGCACCTCTCCTTGCGGGGCGTGCTGTACTTGAGGTGCAGGACCTGCGAAGGAACACCAGCCTGCTGACGCCAGCCCACCACCAAACACCGCCAACACCAGACCAGGAACCGCCTGGCCAGGCCCGGGGGCCGAAGGGCTTCCAGGACATCCCAGTGACGGGGAGGGTGGGTGTGCTTGCGCGTGGGGCCTGGAGGGTGGGCTGAGGGGTGCGGAGGTCTTGGCGCATTCCCACCCCAAGCCCGGCTGCGTTCGCTGAGCAGGGCCTGCCCCCGATCTGTTTCTCTGATCAGGGCCACGCCGCCCTAGAGGTGTCGATCTTTGGGACCTGCCGTGACCTGAACCCCGCGGCCCGCTGGACTCTAAATCTCCTTCGGGCATAGGCGCAACGAATCTTGAGTGCCCATCTTGCCCGGCACCTGCCTGGTGCTCAAACACACGTGGAGCCATGGAGGCACGGTCCACTGGAGCGTGTCAGCCCTGCCCCTTCGCACTACCGAGGCCCCCCTTTGCCCCCACGCCACCCGTCAAGCACTCGACCTTCCTGAGAGAGCAGACGAGCCACAGGCAAGCACACAGACAGACACACAGACACTTGCACGCACCCACGCCAAGGGTGACAAGCTGGCCTGCGCAAGCTCCTCAGCCAGAGTCAGAGCACCTGGCAGAGGCCAGGGCCAGAGGAACGGGCCGGCGGCCGGCTGTCAGGAGATACAGAGGCAGAAATACCTGAAGATTCCGAGACAGACTCCAAGACGTCGAGAGGAGATACACACACACACACACATACACACACACACACGCACACACACTTGAGTGTGGTCTTTGGAAATACTTCTGTTCGTAGTTGCTGGGTTGAGCCCAACTTTGATATGACCCATGGACTGCGGCCCATCAGGCTCCTCTGGCCGTGGCATTTCCCAGGCGAGAATACTGGAGTGGGATGCCATTTCCTTCTCCGGGGGATCTTCCCGACCCAGTGATCAAACCCGAGTCTCCTGCGGGCGGATGCCTTGCCATCTGAACCAGGACATCGCTAATTCCCTAGGCAAAATACAAAGAATAGAGCTCGTGTTCTACTAAATGCAAAGATGATTTCAGAAACAGAAGCTGTCCTTTGTTGGTATCTGTGAATCTTTATGTGGTTTTTGTTGATTTTTACTATTAAGGCTACTTGAACAAGGCAAGAGAGAAACCCCAGAATTGAAAAGCAACTGACGTTTTTGAAAGAAACATGTGCAGGCGAAGCTCTCTTCCTTTTTGAGAGATGGTTAAATGCAAAATCTTGATTCAACACATATGACTTTTGTGAACTTTATTTCAAATCTCCATGATGAACCCCTAAGGCGTCCAGGAAGAAAGGACTAGAGGGGCAGACAGAAAGAGCAACCTTTCCCCTTAGTGCCATCTCAACCAGCTGCTTAGTTCCTTCATCTCAAGGACTACCATCTGGGCTTCTCTGGTTTGTCTGATTCTTGTTTCGGGACCGTTTCTAGTCACAAGGCTGTCAACAGAGGGGGTGGGGTTTGTGTGTGTGGGGGAAACCCTTCTCTCCATTCCACATGAGACCCAGTGGACAATCCAGGCCCTGCCCACTGCATTGTGTGTGCAGCAACAGTATCAACGGTGATGCTGGTTAACAATGCATATTCCTGGAATCCACTCCGTTGGCTAATGACTGTGTGTGGTGGTGGTCTGGAACCTACACCCGGAAGCTGTCTTGATGATTGCAAATGACACCAAAGTCTGAGGACGATGGAAGATCTTCACATTTCTGCAAGAGCCACACACCTCCAGAAGGAACCACAAGACTTGCCAGAAATGGTCAAGGTATAAGTATTGGACTAAACGTTGGAAGGTCTCCACCTTTGCTATGGAAGTCAAACGATCTTTCTTTGAAATGAAAATGGAGCATACTGAACGTTCACATTCTTCTAGAGCATTTCAAAAGCCCTAACTTGTAGAAATCTGCTGTACGAGTTCCTTGAAAGCAAGAACCTATATGTATGGATGTGTCTTCATGCCGTAGATTGTTCCTCGAATATAGTGTACACATCAACCCAGGAAAGGAAAGAATTGAATCGCCAAAGAGATCAAAAGTTTCACCTTGAGGCTTCCCAGAGCTTTACTGTCTTTCACACACTAAGTAAATACTGAGCACCTACGATGAGCTAGGAGGCAAGTAATAAGTTTCTGGAAATAGAATGTGGAGAGAAGAAGACACAGAGTTCCTGCTTTCACTGAGACGACTCTAATGATACATCACAGGCAGATCCTGTGAGAACGTAGAGGGGCCTCTTCCCTCACCAAAAAACCTGGGTGTCAGGGAAGGCTTTTCAGAGGAACCATTGCATTGAGGTCCATAGGGTGAACCTAGGTAAACCAGGGTTGAGATGCAGGAAGAATTTCAGGCAGGGAAAATAGCATCTTGGAAGGCTATGTGACCAGGGAACCTTAGGACATTCAAGAAACGAAAAATGCCCTATGGGATGGAAGCTAAAGAGTGCAGAGGGCATTCCAGGCAAAAGACATCAGAGAAGAACATGAGGAGCAAGTCTGAAGGGAAGTGGTCGTATCTTCAATATGCTGGGAAAATACGAGAGCCGTTGGAGCAAGGAGGTGACAGCATTGCATCTGCATTTCCAAAAGGTCATCTTGCTCCACATCACTAATGATTGGAGAGGCTCAACTCCAAACTCCAAGGAGGGACCACTTCACATGAGTCCGATTGGGCCTCATTGCAATGTCTGTCACTAACACATGCTGGAGAAGATGTGGAGCAAAGGGAACTCTCCTCCACGGTGAGTAGGAATGGGCGTGGGTAGAGCCGGTATGGAAAAGCCTATGGAGGTTCCCGAAGGAACTAAAAGTGGAAGTAGCCTATGGTTCAGCAGTCCGACTCCCAGGCATAGATCCACCCACAGTATAAGTGAACAAGATAGATGCCCCGTTTGGGCACATCTATCTGTGCTTGCGCGGGCACAGGCGCATGCGCAATCGACTGCGAGGCAGGGGGTGGGGCGGGGGCTGGGGCTATGGCTGGAGTCGGTGCAAGCCCCGGGATTGCCTGAGGCAAGCCAAAGGAGCCCCAGATGGAGACGGGACTGCCGGTCGTCGGGTGTCCTGGAAGCCGAATGCGAATGCGGAGGGCCTCGCAGGCCGCGCGGAGGCAACCCAGGTCTGCAACGGGAGTCGGGGCCCCGGCCACCGGCTCCCCCCGCCCCGGGAGGGGCTGGGGTTGGGGGGCGGGATCCAAGAATCTGGACGCGAGGCGGGGGCTAAAGGACCTCTTCTGGTAGGCAGAAAGCCTCAAGCACCCGGGATTCCCAGGTGGTCTCCCATCCAAGGTACTAACCAGGCCCGACCCTGCTTAGACCCTGCTTAGCTTCCGAGATCAGACGAGATCGGGAGCCTTCAGGCTGATACAGCCAGAGATTGAGGTGGTTGGCGCGGGGTGCCCTAAGAGCCTTGCGCTTCGCCTCCCTTTCGCTCTGCCCTGCAGGTCGGGCCAACGGGCCGCACCTCTCTTCGGGGGGCGTGCTGTACTTGAGCCGCACGACCCGCGACCGGACTCCAGCCTGCTGACGCCGGCCCGCCCCCCGAACACCGCCAACACCAGACCAGCAAGCACCTGGCCGGGCCCAGGGGCCCGAGGGGCTTCGAGGACCCCCCATTGACCGGGAGGGCGTGCGTGCATGCGTGCGTGCGGGGCCTGGGGTCTGGGCTGAGGGGTGCGGAGGTCTCGGCGCCCTCCCACCCCCGGGCACTCCAGACCCGGCCGCGCTCGCTGAGCGGGGCCTCCCCGCATCCCTTTCGCTGCTCAGGCCCGCGCGGCCCCAGAGGTATCGGTCTTCGGGGCCCGCCGCCTCCTAACCCCCGCGGCCCAGGGGCCTCTGAACCTCCTGGGGGCCTAGGCGCAGCGAAACTTGAGTGCCCAACTTGCCCGGCACCTGTCCGGTGCCCAAACCCACTGGAAGCCAGGGAGGCGCAGTCGACTGGAGCGCCTCAGCCCCGCCCCTTCGCACTACCGACGCCCCTCTTTGCCCCCACGCCAAGCCCTCGACCTTCCTGAGAGAGCAGATGAGCCACAGGCAGGCACACAGACAGACACACAGACACTCGCACGAACCCACGCAAAGGGAGACAAGCTGGCCTGTGCAAGCTCCTCAGCCAGAGGCAGAGCACCTGGCAGAGGCCGGGGCCAGACCAACGGGCCGGCGGCCGGCTGTCAGGAGATACAGAGGCAGAAATACATGAAGATTCCGAGACAGACTCCAAGCAGCGAGAGGAGATACACACACACACACACACACACACACACACACACACACACACACACTTGAGTGTGGTCTTTGGAAATACTTCTGTTCGTAGTTGCTGGGTTGAGCCCAACTTTGATACGACCCATGGACTGCGGCCTATCAGGCTCCTCTGTCCGTGGCATTTCCCAGGCGAGGATACTGGAGTGGGTTGCCATTTCCTTCTCCGGGGGGATCTTCCCGACCCAGGGATCAAACCCCAGTCTCCCGCGGACGGATGCCTTGCCATCTGAACCAGGACATTGCTAATTCCCTAGGCAAAATACAAAGAATAGAGCTCATGTTCTACTAAATGCAAAGATGATTTCAGAAACAGAAGCTGTCCTTTGTTGGTATCTTTGAATCTTTATGTAGTTTTCGTTGATTTTTACTCTTAAGGCTACTTGAACAAGGCAAGAGAGAAACCCCAGAATGAAAAGCAGTTGACGTTTTTGAAAGAAACATGTGCAGGTGAAGCTCTCTTCCTTTTTGAGAAATGGTTAAATGCAAAATCTTGATTCAACACATATGACTTTTGTGAACTTTATTTCAAATCTCCATGATGAACCCCTAAGGCGTCCAGGAAGAAAGGAGTAGAGTGGCAGACAAAAAGAGCAACCTTTCCCCTTGGTGCCATCTCAACCAGCTGCTTAGTTCCTTCATCTCAAGGACTACCATCTGGGCTTTTCTGGTTTGTCTGATTCTTGTTTTGGGGACCGTTTCTAGTCACAAGGCTGTGAACTGTGGGTGGGGGTGGGGGGCTGTGTGGGGGTGGGGTAAGCCCTTCTTTCCTTTCCACATGAGACCCAGTGGACAATCCAGGCCCTGCCCACTGCATTGTGTGTGCAGCAACAGTATCAACGGTGATGCTTGTTAACAACGCATATTTCTGGAATCCACTCCGTTGGCTAATGACTGTATGTGGTGGTCGTCTGAAACCTAGACCTGGAAGCTTTCTTGATGATTGCAAATGACAGCAAAGTCTGAGGACGTTGGAAAATCTTCACATTTCTGCAAGTGCCACACACCTCCAGAAGAAACCACAAGACTTGCCTGAAATGGTCAAGGTATAAGTATTGGACTAAACGTTGGAAGGTCTCCACCTTTGCTATGGAAGTCAAACGATTTTTCTTTGAAGTGAAAATGGATCATAGTGAACGTTCACGTACTTCTAGAGCATTTGAAAAGCCCTAACTTGTAGAAATCTGCTGTACGAGTTCCTTGAAAGCAAGAACCTATATTTATGGATCTGTATTAATGCCTTATATTTTGCCTTGATTATAGTGTACACATCAACCCAGGAAAGAAAGAATTCAATTGCCAAGTATACAAGGAGATCAAAAGTGCCGAGCCAAGTGACAACTTGAGGCCTCCAAGATCTTTTCTGTCTTTCACACACTAAGTAAATACTGAGCACCTACGATGAGCTAGGAGGCGTGTAATAAATTTCTGGAAATAGAATGCGGAGAGAAGAAGACACAGAGTTCCTGCTTTCACTGAGAGGAATTTAATGATACATCACAGCCAGATCCTTTGAAAACTTATAGTGGGACCTCTTCCCTCACCAAAACCTGGGTGTCAGCAAAGGCTTTTCAGAGTAACAATTGATTTGAGATCCGTAGGTTGAACCTATGTAAACCAGGGTTAAAATGCAGGAAGAATTTCATGCGGGGAAAATAGCATCTTGGAAGGCTATGTGACCAGGGAAACTTAGGACATTCTAGAAATGAAAAATGCCCTATGGGACGGAATCCAAAAAGTGCAGAGGGCATTCCAGTGAAAAGACATCAGAGACAAACTTCGGGAACAAGCAATGAAAGGATGTGATCACATATTCAATATGATGGGAAAATCTAAGAGTAGTTGTGGCAGGGAGGTGACAGAATTGCATCTGCATTTCCAAAAGTTCATCTTGCTCCATAACACTAATGATTGGAGCGACTCAACTGCAAATTACAAGGAGGGACCACTTCCTCGAATCCGAATGGTCCTCATTGCAAAGTCTGTCAATAACACATGCTAGCGAAGATGTGGACCAAAGGGAACTCTACTCCACATGCAGACTGTGTGGGTGAATTCTCTAAGAAATTACGGGAAGAAGTGCTCCATCTTGTTTATTGCATTGTGTTTAGGGGAACTAATTTGGAATTAGTGGAGCCCATTTCTCAGTATATTATTTCCAAACTGGGCAACTATAATTACAGTCTGATAAGATGGAACTCAAATAACTTCTGAATGTTAATGTATTTTGAAAGAGGAAATAATCTTGCAAGATAAATATAGACAAACAGGAAAAGCATAGTTGTCAATATATTAACCTAGAGATGCTTCAAATATTGTTTAAGAAATATGAAAGTTTCATGGAGTATTTCACATGAAGGAATTACTTCCTCTTAAAAGTCAAAAGGGCTTCCCTGGTGGCTCAGAGGTTAAAGCATCTGCCTGCAATGCAGAAGACCTGGGTTTGATCCCTGAGTCAGAAAGATCCCCTGGAGAAGGAAATGGCAACCCACTCCAGTATTCTTGCCCGGAGAATCCCATGGATGGAGGAGCCTGGTGGTCTACAGTCCACGGGGTCGCAAAGAATCAGATACTACTGAGCAACTTAACTAACTTAAAAGTCAAAAAGGATTATGAGTCCACTCATAAAAATGATTTGTTCTTCAGTTTTATCATGAATTACCTGACTAAAGGATGATTATTTATTGTATTATTCCTTCAAAATTATAGCACATTGTTCACTTTCCAGATTTTTATTTAATTGATATTTATTTAACATTGACTCTGTGCCAGCACTGCAAATCCCACCCACACACCCTACACCAATTTTGTGATTTCATTAGAAACCACTTAATCAAGCAAATTCTATAGTTACCTCTATTTTACATCCTAAATTGGCACATTATATGTCACCCTACTTAACACTATTAAGATTATCTCTTTTTTAAAAATTCTTGATAAATATAATTCCTTGCTTCCTCACAAAATAATTTAAATTATATAAAAACTGGAACTTTGTCTAATTTATCACTGTATTCTTAGCTCTTAGAAGAATATTAGTACTAGATAGTCAAAGACTCGTATTAAATGAAAATGATTTCAGTGGGTCTCAAAATAACTTGTCTTTAAAAGGCATTGGTGCCATTTAAAGTAGATATTAGGTTTCCATTTTCTCATCAATGATTCGTTTCATTGGTTTTGTCATTTCAGATAACTCTTGAACATCAGATCATGGAAGATAGAAATAATGTTACTGAATTTATCCTCTTAGAACTTTCTATGGACAAGAAAGTCCAGATCCTCTGCTTTTTCTTTTTCTTATTCTGTTACCTGGCTATTTGGTTGGGGAATTTGATCATTGTGATTTCTATTACATGCAGTCAGCTAATCACCCAGCCCATGTACTTCTTCCTTAACTGCCTTGCACTCTCAGACCTCTTCTACACCTCCACTGTGACACCCAAACTCCTGACTGACTTACTGATGGAGAAAAAGGCCATTTCCTATAAAAACTGCATGACACAGCTTTTCACCACCCACTTCTTTGAGGGGGGATTGAGGTCTTCACCCTCACAGGGATGGCCCGTGACTGCTATGTGGCCGTCAGCAAACCTCTCCACGACGCCATCACCATGAACAGGCAAAAACGTCACTCAATTCTCATAGCGTCGTGTGCAGGGGGACTTCTTCATTCTCTTGGTCTCTTTCTTCTTGCGATTGTTTGACCTTTCTGTGGCCCCAGTGAAATAGATCACTATTTCCGTGATGCACATCTTTTGTTGAAACTAGCCTGCACTGATACTCACAAAATTGGCTTTTTTGTCATTGCCAATTCTGGCTTGATGGGACTGGTGCTCTTTGTGGTTTTGATGGCCTCCTACACTTTGATTCTGTATAATGTGTGCACATATTCTGCAGAAAGCCACCATAAAGCACTTTCCACCTGTAGTTCCCACATCACAGTCCGTGATCCTCTTTTTCACACCTGTCATCTTTGTTTACATTAGACCTGCCACAACATTACCAGAAGATAAAGTGTTTACACTCTTCTACACAATTATTGTCCCCATGCTCAACCCGCTTATCTACACACTTAGAAACATGGAGATGAAAAATTCCATAAGAAGAGTTTGGTGCAATAAAAGGTTCTGGGAAGGGAGCTTAATGATCTGAAGGTCATTCGTCTGACGCCAGTGACTGTCTTCTCATCACTCCTCTGTTGCTGATTCTGTCCTGCTAATGGGAAAATCAGTCAGAATGTGTAAAAGCCAAGCCTCCAACAACAGCTTGCCTTCAGTGGTTCCTTCTTTATTTTCCTCTCAATGTGTTTTCCTTGATTTCACTTTTCACTAATAATCCCCTTCGTTTAAAAAAAAAAAAAAAGAAAAGAAAAGAAAACTTTTTACAGAGTAAAAACACACTGAAAAATCTGGAGGGAGAGTGATCCTGCCTGTATTGAAGGCTAAACCTGGGGGAGACTTCGCTCTCAAAATACTTGGCCTCAAGGTATAACAGGTAATAATATGTTAAAAGGTAAAAGACAGTTGAAGAGTCCACCTGCTAATGCAGGAGACACAGGTTCAATCCTTGGGCCAGGAAGATCCTCTGGAGAAGGAAATGGCTACCCACTCCAGTGTTTTTGCCTGGGAAATCCCATGGAGAGAGGAATCTGGTGGGCTATAGCCCATGGGGATGCAAAAACAGCTGGACATGATTCAGCGACTAAACAACAACAAAAAAGGCAGTTATAGGAAAATAAGAACAATCACATACTGCAAACTCCTTTCAGAACTATATACCTAGCCTCGTATCCTACAACTCTAGATTTCTTTTAATCAAGTACCTAGAGATCTTTTTGTGTGTATTTGTGAACTGCGATTATTTTACTTAAGTGAAAAGAATATATAGATCTAAATACAACATAGTGTAAAGTCCAGCCTTATAGTCTACATGGCAAGTCTTACAGTCTGAAAAGCAAGTCACTGTGTGATCTGTTTGTGAAGTAACATTGTAAGTATTGGGGAAAATATATGTGTTTATATATATATATATATATATATATATATACATATACATACACATACATACAAACTCTTGCTATTTTAACTGGGTTTGACATTAAGTATACATGATCAAGGAATAAATAAACCACAACTGACTTTGCTACAAAAAAGAAGAAAATATAAATCCTTTAGTTCCTCAAAATAGATGATTTATCTCAAAGTAAAAGACTTTCACTTCGTATCTAATTTCAAGTGTAGAATAATCCTAAAATAATATTTGACAAAATATAGATCAGACTCAGTGATGGGAATATATATATATTCTGCTGCTGTGCTTAGGTGTTTCTGACTCTGTGGCCACATGGACTGTAGCCCACCAGGCTTCTCTGTCCATGGGGATTCTCCAGGCACAAATATCAGAGTGGGTTGCCATGTTCTCCTCCAGGGGATCTTCCCAAGCCAGGGACTGAACCCAGGTCTCCCATACTGCAGGCAGACTCTTTACCAACTGAGCCATCAGGGAAGCCCAAGTATACTGGAGTGGGTAGCCTATCTCTTCTCCAGGGGATTTTCCTGACCCAGGAATCAACCAGAGGTCTCCTGCATTGCAGATGGATTCTTTACCAGGTGAGCTACCAGGGAAGTCTAATGTGTATACACCCATACCTATAGGATTTTCATGATTTTCTAGTGCAAAGTATACATTTTGTTTGAAATACATTTTTAAGATTGCTGCATTTTCTTATGAAAATGTGCATAGTTTTGGATATAAAATGTAACTATTGATAGTATAGATTTGTATTCTATATAATGAGTTAAACTATATTTAATACTATAGATTTATTTTAGGTAATGGGATATTTTCTAATGTTTCTCTCTCAATGTAATATTTTTTAGAATTAATAGAAAAGATTATGAATTTTAAAGAATCATATTATTAATATGTCATAAAAATGTTGTTAACTGTTCTCCACACAAAGATAGGCCATATTAATATTTGGCTATATTATGTGCGTGTCTCCTTCAGAATTTTCCACAGTTTATTGTGATCCACACAGTCAAAGGCTATGGCATAGTCAAGAAAGCAGAAATAGAAGTTTTTTCTGGAACTCTCTTGCTTTTTCGATGATCCAGCAGATGTTGGCAATTTGATTTCTGGTTCCTCTGCCTTTTCTAAAACCAGCTTGAACATCTGGAAGTTCATGGTGCACGTATTGCTGAAGCCTGGCTTGGAGAATTTTGAGCATTACTTTACTAGCAACAAAGATCTGTCTAGTCAAAGCTATAGTTTTTCCAGCAGTCATGTATGGATGTGAGAGTTGGACTCTAAAGAAAGCTGAGGGCCGAAGAATTGATGCGTTTGAACTGTGGTGTTGGAGAAGACTCTTGAATGTCCCTTGGACTACAAGGAGATCCAACCAGTCCATCCTAAAGGAGATCAGTCCTGGGTGTTCATCGGAAGGACTGATGTTGAAGCTAAAACTCCAACACTTTGGCCACCTGATGAGAAGAGCTGACGCATTTGAAAAGACCCTGATGCTTGGAAAGGTTGAGGGGAGGAGGAGAAGGGGACAACAGAGGATGAGATGGCTGGATGGCATCACTGACTCAATGGACGTGGGTTTGGGTGGACTCCGGGAGTTGGTGATGGACAGGGAGGCCTGGTTTGCTGCAGTACATGGGGTCTCAAAGAGTCAGACACGACTGAGGGACTGAACTGAACTGAATACGTATGTGTCTTATTTTTGTACTTGCAAGATACTTTGCAAATATTATTTTCATATTTTGCTTCATATTTAAATGTAAAAAAAGAATGGTGTTTCAGAATTGTAAATAATAATCTTAAGGAGGCAAAAGTTATCAAAGTAACTGAATGAATATGTAGTAAATAATGTAAATTAACCAAATCTTACTTATTTTCCCAATTGAATTATCTCAAGTGGATCAGTTGTTTGGAGTTACATTTTCATAAAGATCATCCATTCATCTTCCCAGAGAGTTGCGAATATCTGGTAATAACTGATATTTTTCAATATCCCCATCTCTGTGTTTGCTTATAGTGTTTAATAGCCTTCCATAGAGACCTCAGTTCTGCCTTCATGTGTAAATTAAGCATAAACCATAATCCATGACCTTCAGCCACGAACTAGAGTTTAATACCAGATATTTTGGGTGAGGAATTTTTTAAAAAGATGCTTACAATATATGCCATTCTTATCTCTCTTGTTAATAAGTACAAGTACTAGGAAATAAAGAGGCCAGAATATATTGCTTCATTTCACAGAGACATCATTCATACAAATCTCTCTCTCTCGGAATGAGGCTTAAAATAAGACATTATTCTGCCTGCCTCATTCAGTCTGGATTCATGAACAGTTCAGGTTGTGGGGTGGTGGTTGCTTTTCGCTAGTAAATCACACTGTATGAGAAAACTCATATACTGATTTTAATTCCTATTGCGTGGGGATTTCTTATGTTATGTCGGTTCAGTTCAGTTCAGTCGCTCAAGCCTGTCCGACTCTTCGTGACCCCATGAATCGCAGCACGCCAGGCCTCCCTGTCCATCACCAACTCCTGGACTTCACTTAGACTCATGTCCATCGAGTCATTCATGCCATCCAGCCATCTCATCCTCTGTCGTCCCCTTCTCCTCTTGCCCCCAATCCCTCCCAGCATTGGAGTCTTTTCCAAAGAGTCAACTCTTTGCATGAGGTGGCCAAAGTACTGGAGTTTCAGCTTTAGCATCATTCCTTCCAAAGAAATCCCAGGGCTGATCTCCTTCAGAATGGACTGGTTGGATCTCCTTGCAGTCCAAGGGACTCTCAGGAGTCTTCTCCAACACCACAGTTCAAAAGCATCAATTCTTCGGTGCTCAGCCTTCTTCATGGTCCAACTCTCACATCCATACATGACTACAGGAAAAACCATAGCCTTGACTAGACGGACCTTTGTTGGCAAAGTAATGTCTCTGCTTTTGAATATGCTATCTAGGTTGTTCATAACTTTTCTTCCAAGGAGTAAGCGTCTTTTAATTTCATGGCTGCAGTCACCATCTGTAGTGATTTTGGAGCCCCCCAAAATATAGTCTGATACTGTTTCCACTATTTCCCCATCTATTTCCCATGAAGTGATGGGTGCAGATGCCGTGATCTTCGTTTTCTGCATGTCGAGCTTTAAGCCCACTTTTTCACTCTCCACTTTCACTTTCATCAAGAGGCTTTTTAGTTCCTCTTCACTTTCTGCCATAACGGTGGTGTCATCTGCATATCTGAGGTTACTGATATTATCCCGGCAATCTTGATTCCAGCTTGTGTTTCTTCCAGTCCAGCATTTCTCATGATGTACTCTGCATAGAAATTAAATAAGCAGGGTGACAATATACAGCCTTGATGTACTCCTTTTCCTATTTGGAACCAGTCTGTTTTTCCATGTCCAGTTCTAACTGTTGCTTCCTGACCTGCATACAGATTTCTCAAGAGGCAGGTCAGGGGTTCTGGTATTCCCATCTCTTTCAGAATTTTATACAGTTTATTGTGATCCATGCAGTCAAAGGCTTTGGCATAGTCAATAAAGCAGAAATAGATGTTTTTCTGGAACTCTCTTGCTTTTTCCATGATCCAGCAGATGTTGGCAATTTGATCTCTGGTTCCTCTGCCTTTTCTAAAACCAGCTTGAACATCTGGAAGTTCACGGTTCGTGTATTGCTGAAGCCTGGCTTGGAGAATTTTGAGCATTACTTTACTAGCATGTGAGATGAGTGCAATTGTGCGGTAGTTTGAGCATTCTTTGGCATTGCTTTCTTTGGGATTGGAATGAAAACTGACCTTTTCCAGTCCGGTGGCCACTGCTGAGTTTTCCAAATTTGCTGGCATATTCAGTGCAGCACTTTCACAGCATCATCTTTCAGGATTTGAAATAGCTCCTCTGGAATTCCATCACCTCACTAGCTTTGTTCATAGTGATGCTTTCTAAGGCCCACTTGACTTCACATTCCAGGATGTCTGGCTCGAGGTCAGTGATCACACCGTCGTGATTATCTGGGTCGTGAAGATCTTTTCTGTACAGTTCTTCTATGTATTCTTGCCACCTCTTCTTAATATCTGCTGCTTCTGTTAGGTCCATACCATTTCTGTCTTTTATCGAGCCCATCTTTGCATGAAATGTCCCCTTGGTATCTCTAATTTTCTTGAAGAGATCTCTAGTCTTTCCCATCCTGTTGTTTTCCTCTATTTCTTTGCATTGATCGCTGAGGAAGGCTTGCTTATCTCTCCTTGCTGTTCTTTGGAACTCTGCATTCAGATGTTTATATCTTTCCTTATCTCCTTTGCTTTTCACTTCTCTTCTTTTTACAGCTAAGTCATACAGTGACTCACTTAGTGGCTCAGTCACACACTTGAGAATGTAAGGAACAACACTTCTTGAAACAGGCAATATCGAAAACAATAGCAGTAATAGTAGAATCATAAGAAGTTAAGTCAAGAACTTCTATTAGGTGTAGCCCAGTGACATCTCCATGTCCTCTGACTTAGTTTGCTAAATGACTATAGCTTGCTGTTGATATCCTGGTTGTAGATCCTGAGCATCTGATCTTTATTCAAAGACTGGTTATTGAGATAAGCTTTAGAAACAAACTCAGAATGTCCTTTTTAACAACTTAATTCAACCTCTTAGCAATGTAACATAACCACAAGGAACTATCTAAGGAGTGAGTCTTAGTAAATACAGACCTTAATTAAAAAAACTGGCACTTAATATTCAGTGAAACATAATAGATGCCATAGGCCTGACATCAGTTAGGTGGATTTTTCTTTTAGAGCTCCCCAGTATACGTTGAGATTTCTGTATATGTCGGGAGACAGTCTTTTTATTTACCTGATAAGGCTGTTCAGAACCCAAGTGTCTCCAGTTTCTGGAGGGATGAGGCAGAGAGAAAAAAGGTATAATTTTACCCATAGGAGTAAATCACTAGATTGTTTTAAACGATCAGTAACTCGAGGAGAAGTGCTTCTTTATATCTGAAAACACAGAGTAAAAGTCAACAATATGTCAGACAAAAAGTCGTGAAAATTGTGGTCATATTTAGCAGTCTACTGCATCCCATGCAATTGATCCCTTTGTTCTGCTGTCCTTGCCCAATGACCAAGGGCATCAGTGAAAGCAATAGTCTCGAAGAGACTCATGAAGTTTTTGTGAATGTCTGTATGACCTGTCCAGCAAAGTGGGTGCCCTGATCACTGGAGATTGTGGAAAGCACCTTTTAACCATTTTTTTCTATTCTGAGATATTAATCCTGAAGCCAGGAAAGGCATTATCAAATAAAAATGAGGTTTGTCAGGGAGCCAGGAAAAGCCAAGTGGCCATCTTGGACCTCTCATAGCCCCAACTCTTTGGTTTATGGCCATTTTTAATCCATTTTAAATTCCCTGAAGACGTGTTAACTTTTGTAGAAGCAGAATGAGCTTTGTTCATATGTGCTGTAGTCTGTTCTCAAAAGCCACATTCCAAGAAAACTTTGTTCTTTTAATCAGTGAGAGAAAACCAAATTCCAGTTTGGTAACAGCTTATATTCACTGTGAAAGAATAGTTATTCACTTAGTCCTAGTAACAATAAGACTTCAAAGGCAGTTTAATGTCTTAACAAACTTGTAGCATGCACAAAACTCTTCTTTCACTTGCAACACACCTGGTTACACTTTCTGTATTCATCACTTCATTTGTGCATTTAGAGGACAGCCACCTGTATGTTTAGACTTACTTTGCTTTTCCTTAATAGAATGTAATTCCATTCCTTATTACTTTTTATTGAAAACACACATCTTACTTTTCTTCAGAAACCATGGCTTGTACTTTACATCATCATTCTGTAGATTGGTAAGGATAAATCACCCAAAGTTATCTCATTTATAAAAGTATCTTCACAATGCCTCTGTTAATTAGATCAATAAACAAACATCAATATCATGTATCAATTCAGTAATGATTATTTCCCAGATCACACAAGCCTCAAATTCATTTACTTTAATTTTCTTGAATTTAGAATTGTTTGATTTGTAAGCACTGACTTCTCTTTAGGCCAATTAATTAGAGCTCATTGAACCACTTAGCCTTTAGCAATTTTTTCCAAGGATGGAGACATACACCGAGACACACACAAATCTGGACAGACAGAAACCTCACAGTTTTCCACCTGAAATTTAAAATGTCTCTTTGTCCCTTTTATTTTCTTGGCTTGAGTTCCAGCTCATGGCTGGAGTCCCAGATAGAGTGGGCTGTGTATCTCAAGGACATGATAAGAGTTAACTCAGGTTTTTCCCCAGGCATGTTTCTGTTTCTCAGGCAGGATCAGAGCTCCCCAGAAGAGTATTTTCACAAGTGAAACTTTTAGTAATTACATGTGCAAAAAGAAACAGTTTTGCAATTTCAAAAAGATTCCATTTTACCTAGTTTTCTCCGGAGTCTAAAGAATACACATGGCCATTCAGGGTTCAAAATGTCATTTCTCCTTCATGTAGTCATAGCTTCATAGCTAAGCTTTAAACCAGAGAGTGCTCAAATTGGCTCTGATGACAGGGGTAGACTGATCGATAAGATGTCCCAGCAGGGATTCTCTCTCTGGGCAGGTGAGGTCTTCTCTTAAAGCAAAGAAACCCCATATATAAGGGATTTTTAGGCCTTGAGGATCAAAATTATCCCAGTTTTTCAAGATATTATTCAAGGGGGGTGGTTCTGGACTGTTAGGCCCCATCTGTAAGAGAGAAAAAAGCAGTGCCCAGTGCCATGGCTTTTTTTCTACCAGAGGTGTCTGCCCCTGCTCTAGACGGGGTTGGAGACTGATTTTCCACCTAAGCTTCCTTCCCTGGCCAGAGCTAACCTGTCTCTTACAGGTGAAGGTGTCCTACTCCCAACCCCCCTCGTTCTACCACCCAGGCATGGTGGAGATGCACCAGGGTTAGACCTGATGGCATCCCAGATTGATGTCCAGGTCCTCACCATTAAAACCTTGGTTTGATTTCCCTTTTATTCCGGCACCACCTGGGGTGGAACAGAGTAGTTTTCCGGATGCTTGCCGAGCCAAGACCACTAGGGGAATCACCCAACTTCTGTGTACCTGCGCACATTCCTCATAACAGTATAAGTGGCAAGTCATAAAGGGATGAACAGAAAACCCAAGACATCCTCCTGAGAGTGGCCACACGAGTCTATTTAATAACAAAGGAGGCGATGGAGGGCCCGCCTGCGAGGAAAAACTAATCCTTCATATTCATGGAGTGCCAACATCATCCTTTTTATTCCTGTCCATCAGACTGTACAAAAAGAATACCTAAGGAGTTGAGACAAGAGCCACTGGAGGGCTTCGTCTGCTCTGCTAAGAGCTAGCGTTACTAAGGGAAGAAGCCCAATGCACTTTCAATCTGCCCAAATCTGGGGTGTCCCAATCTGTGTCCTCAGGAATCTCATGCTCACCAGCAATGCCTCAATCCATATAGTCCAGAGGCATAGCCATGACAAGAACTTGCCTGTGTGTCTGTGGGATCAGGATGGTGATTTCCAGTCTGAGAGATGTCCCTGGAGCTAGAGCTCCAGCTAGCTCCCTAAAGTGCTCCTGTCTGCAGTGTCCTATAAAACTTGGAGTGGGGGCCTTGCTAGAAAAGCACAATAACAGCATGGATTGCAAGTCCCTTGAAAGTCTACAATCCGGCACACAAGGTTAATAACTTTAATTCCCCAAGCAGATATGAAATGGTCAGAGGGACCAGGAAAAGCTGACTGGGGAAAAGAAATTCAGTCCACATGCTTCTGATTTAGTAAAGTAGCTGCTGCTGCTGCTGCTAAGTTGCTTCAGTCGTGTCTGACTCTGTGAGACCCCAGAGTTGGCAGCCCACCAGGCTCCCCCGCCCCTGGGATTCTCCAAGCAAGAGTACTGTAGTGGATTGCCCTTTCCTTCTCCAATGCAGGAAAGTGAAAAGGGAAAGTGAAGTCACTCAGTCGTGTCCAACTCTTAGCGACCCCATGCACTGCAGCCTACCAGGCTCCTCCGCCCATGGGATTTTCCAGGCAAGAGTACTGGAGTGGGGTGCCATTGCCTTCTCCGTAGTAAAGTAGAGACCACAGTAAAAGAGCAAAAGAATCTCAACTCTGAGTGTTCTTACCTTGTCTTGAAGATCTTGGACAAGCCCCCAAGATGATAACCTAGCAGTCAACGGTGACCGATGCCACTGGATTCATGGTGTCTAAGAAGAAGATATTACTCTGGGGCCAAAGACAGTCTCAGTCACTCAGAGCTTTGTGTATATTTTATTTAAAGTGAAGGTGACAGAAAAAGCTTCTGACACAGACATCAGAAGGGGCTCACTAATTTAAGTGGGGCCATATATACTTCTCAACTAGCCTCTGAGAATAGACAAAAAACATCTCAAGGATGTGAGCCTTTTGCCCAGACCCTTTCCTATAACATACATCCAAAGCTCAAAAAGAGGAATGTCCTTGAACCTGAGATACTGCTCCCTACAATGCCTACTTGTCTTAGGCAAAAGAATGTGAAAAAGAAAGCAAGCTTGCCTCCTCCTTAAAGGGGCTTTAGGCTTGGACTCTTTATCAACCTGCTGGGACAGGTAAGTATACAGTTAAACTCAGAAAACTCTAATGTTGTAATGGTGGTGAGTAAAGCATTTGTATAACATACCACTGATAACTCATATAAGTATATCACTTATAAATTCAGTATGAAGGTCAAAAGATAAAATATCAAAATAATGATAACTACAAAATGAAATAATGGAACCATGTTTGAAGAATTAGATGACAGTATGATACGAAGTCAACAAACAGAGAGACGCAATGAAGAGCTACAAATTATTTTTTTTAAAGGAAACTAACATAAATTCTGGATTTGAAAACTAAAATAATTGAAATGAAAAATTGATAGGTTCAACAGCACATTTGAGATGCTAGCAGAAATAATCCATAAACTTGAAGATGAATTCATAGAAATCAATGTAAAAATAAAGAGAAAAAAATGTTGAGGGAAAATGATCTAAGGCATCCATTCATTACACCATCAAGTATGGAAGGAGAGAGACTCTCAGAAAGCAGGGAGAGAAAGGGGAGGGAGTAAAATTACTTGTAGACGGAATGGCTGACCGGCAGGTCAGAGCGAAACGGAGGTGCAGCGCAGGGCTCTTAGGGCGCCGGGCGGCAGCAGCCTCCGTCTAAGGCCATAGCACCCTGAACGCGCCCTATCTCATCTGATCTCGGAAGCTAAGCAGGGTCGGGCCTGGTTAGTACTTGGGTGGGAGACCGCCTGGGCATACTGGGTGCTGTAGGCTTTTTGCCTTCCCTCTCCTTTAGCCCCCGCCCCACGTCCCAACTCTTGGGCTCCCGCAGCCCCAGCCCCTCCTGGGGGTGGGTGGCCAGGGCACCGACTCCCGCTGCAGACCTGGGTTGCCTCCGCGCGGCCCGCGAGCCCCTCCGCATTTGGCTTCCAGGAAACCAGACGACCGTCCCGCGGGTCTCCGTCTGGGGCTCCCTTGGCGTGCCTCAGGCAATCCTGGGGGGCTGCACCAGCTCCAGCCCCAGCCCCAGCCCCAGCCCCACACACCCCCACCCCACCCACCCCATCCTCGCAGGCGAACGCCCGAGCTCGCGCGCACCCGCGCGCACACACAGATATATGTGCACAGACGGTGCATGTATCTTGTTCAGTTATACTTTTGGTGGATATATGCCTGGGAGTGGGACTGCTGAATCATATGGTACTTCTAGTTTTAGTTCCTTCAGGAACCTCCATACTCTTTTCCATAGTGGCTCTACCAACTCACATTCCTACTAACGGTGGAGGCGAGTTCCCTTTTCTCCACATCCTCTCCAGCATTTGTTATCTACAGACTTTTCCATGAGGACCATTCTGACTAATGTGAAGTGGAACCTCGTTGTAGTTTGGAGTTGAGTCTGTCCAATCATGAGTGATGTGGAGCAAGATGACCTTTTGGAAATGCAGATGCAATTCTATCACCTCCCTGCTCCAACTGCTCTTGTATTTTCCCATCATAGAGAAGATATGATCAAATCCCTTCATTGCTTGGTCCCCCCTTTCTTCTCTGATTTCTTTTCACTGGAATGCCCTCTGCACTCTTTTGGTTCCATCCCATAGGGCATTTTTCATTTCTTGAATGTACTAAGGTTCCCTTGTCACGTAGCCTTCCAAGATGCTATTTTACCTGCCTGAAATTCTTCCTGCATCTCAACCCTGGTTTACGTTGGTTCAACCTATGGATCTCAACTCAATTATTAGTCTGAAAAGCCTTCTCTGACACCCAGTTTTTGGTGAGGGAAGAGGCCCCTATAGAAGTTCTCAAAGTATCTGCCTGTTATTTAGCATTAGATTAGTCTCAGTGAAAGAAGGAACTGTGTTTCTTCTTCTCTCAGCATTCTATTTCCAGAAACATATTGCATGCCTACTAGCTCATAGTAGGTGCTCAATAATTATTCAGTGTGTGAAAGACAGAAAAGTTCTGCGAAGCCTCAACTTTTCACTTGGCTCAGCACTTTTGATCTCTTTGTATCTTTGTCGATTCAGTTCTTTTCTTTCTTCTGTTGACGTGCACACTATATTCAAGGCACGATCTAAGGCATGAAGACATATCAATAAATATAGGTTCTTGCTTTCCAGGAACTCATACATCAGATTTCTATAATTCAGGGTTTTTTTAATTAATGCTCTAGAACAATGTGAACTTTTAGTATTATCCATTTTCATTTCAAAGAAAGATCATTTTACTTACATAGCAAAGGTGGAGACCTTCCAACTTTCAGTCCAATACTTATAACTTTACCATTTCAGGCAAGTCTTGTGGTTCCTTCTGGAGGTGTGCGGCTCTTGCAGAAATGTGAAGATCTTCCATAGTCCTCAGACTTTGGTGTGATTTGGAATCATCAAGAAAGTTTCCAGGTATAGGTTCCAGACCACCACCTCAAAGAGTCAGTAGCGAATGGAGTGGATTCCAGCAATATGCATTGTTAACCAGCATCACTGGTGATTCTGTTGCTACAGACTCAATGCAGTGGGCAGGGCCTGGACTGCCCACTGGGTCTGATGTGGAATGGAAAGAAGGGCTACCCCCTCCACTGTTTCTAGCCCTGTGACTAGAAACGGTCCCCAAACAAAAATCAGACAAACAAGATTATCCCAGATCGTAGTCCATGAGATGAAGGAACTAAGCAGCTGGTTGAGATGGAGCCAAGGGGAAAGGTTGCTCTTTTTTTCTCCACCTCTACTCCTTTCTTCCTTGATGCCTTAGTGATTCATCGCGGAGATCTGAAATAAAGTTCACAAGAGTCATATTTATTGAATAAAGATTTTGCATTGAACCAACTCTAAAAAATGAAGAAAGTTTCACCTGTCACATGATTCTTTTAAAAATTCAATTGCTTTTCAACTCTGGGGTTTCTCCATTGCCTTGTTCAAGTAGCCTTAATCGTAAAAATAAAATAAAACTACATAAAGATTCAAATATACCAACAAAGGAAAGCTTCCGTTTCTTAAATCATCTTTCCACTTAGTAGAACACTAGCTCTTTTCTTTGTATTTTGACTAGGCAATTCGTTGTATTGTGGCTCAGATCGGAAGGCATCCACTTGCAGGAGACTCAGGTTTGATCCCTGGGTCGGGAAGATCCCCTGGAGAAAGAAATGGCAAACCACTCCAGTATTCTTGACTGGGAAATGCCACGGACAGAGGAGCCTGACTGGCCACAGTCCATGGGTAGCATAAAAGTTGGGCACAACTGAGCAACTAAGAACAGAAGTATTTCCAAGGACCACATCAAGAGATTTGGAACTCTTGCTTGACTCCCTCATGTTGACCATGTTGACTAGGCAGCAGATAGCAGCTGATTCATCTGTACAATTAACAAAGAATGTGTCATTCTGTTCTATACTTTTCTGTACTGTAGGAAGAGACTGTACAGAGCAGATGTCTGGACTTGTACAGGACTTTTGGTCCTTTAGAGGATTACAGTTGCACCATCAATGCTTGCCAGAGGTGGCAGGAAGGCGGCCCTGAAAGTTTGAGTCCAGACATGTCCAGTGTTTTAGGATATATCAGATGAGTAAGAATGCATTTACCCTTCACTAGGTCTCCATAGAAAGTTGCTTTGGGTTTGGAGGTACACACACACACACACACACACACACACACACACACCCTGCTGCCGAGACAGGTCAAGAGCTAGAAACCACAGGTAAGGGAGACGGAGAAAGAGGGAGAGAGAGACAGCAAGAGGACACGCAAGCTTCCCAACCCCCGGCCTCCACACCCTCCCCCCTCCACTCTGGGTATCCACCCAGCCCCAAGTCGACCCGACCCCACCCTCACCCACCGACACACTCACACACACTCTCACACACTCACCCTCTGGCCTGGGGGTGGGGGCTGGGTCTCGCCTTAGGTAGCCAGGCCAAAGGGGACCTTTGAGACCTCGGCTTCAAGGAAGTCTTGGGGTCCCCACGGGTGACCGCCAGCCCCAGGGCACTGCGTCCAGCCGGGCCTGGCCCAAAGCTGACGCCCCCTCCCTTGGGGAAGCTGCTTCTTCCGCGTGGCCTTCCTCTGAGGTGCGTCACGGGCTGTTGCAGTGTGTCTGTCTCAGATCCGATGCCATCCTCTCTCCCCTGTCTGTCTCCTGTTTGCTGTCTCTCTGTCGCTCGCTCTGTGTCTCCCTCTGTCTCTGCCTCCGTGTGTGTGTGTGCGCGCGTGCACGCGCACGCGTCTGTCTGTCTATCTGTATCTCCCTCTCACAGTCCTGGAGTCTATCTCTGAACTTTCATCTCTTTCTGCCTCTGTCTCTCCTGACACCCGGCGGCCCGTCCGTTCCTCTGGCCCCGGCCTCTCACAGGTGCTATGGCTCTGGCTGATGAGGTTGCGACGGCGGGCTGTCGACTGTCTGTGTGTCTGTCCGTGTGCCTGCCTGTCGCTCGTCTGCTCTCGCAGGAAGGTTGTGTGCTTGTCCGGCGGCGTGGGGGAAAGGTGGGGGCCTCGGTAGGGCGAAGGGGCGGGGCTGAGGCGCTCGGGTGGACTGCGCCTCCGTGGCTCCCGGTGGGTTTGGGCACCGGGCAGGTGTCGGGCAGGATGGGCGCTCAGGGCCCTGGCTGGGCTGCGCCTAGGCCCACAGGAGGCTCAGAGGCCCGAGGGCCGCGGGGGTCGGGCGGCGGCGGGGCCGAAATCCAGACACCTCCGGGCCGCGTGGCCCTGGGCAGCGAACGGGATCGAGGGAGGCCCGGCTCGCCGAGCGCGGCCGGGCCTGGAGAGGCCCAGGGTGGAGGGCGCCAAGACCTCCGCGCCCCTCAGCCCACCCCCCCAGGCCCCGTGCGCACGCACGCCTGGCATGCCGCTGGGGGTCCCGGAAGCCCTCCGGGCTGCCGAACCTGGCCAGGCGTTTGCTGGCCGCGGGGTGGCAGTGTTCGGGGGCGTGGCGGCATTGGCTGGCGGAGTCTGGTCGCGGGTCGTTCGGCTCAAGTACAGCGCGCGCCCCCATGGTGAGGTGTGGCCTGCTGGCCCGACCGGCAGGTCAGAGCGAAAGGGAGGCACAGCGCAGGGCTCTTAGGGCGCCCGGCGGCAGCCGCCTCCTTCTAAGGCCATACCACCCTGAACGCGCCTGATCTCGTCGGCTCACATTTGATGGTGGTCTTGTCATCTCCTACCTCTTTCTCGTAAAGCTGGCAGCTGAGGGAATGAGGTAAGTGTAAAATTGAATAACAATAGACTGTGTGGAATCTGTGAATGTGGAGCTCTGTGAATCCGTAGGTCTAAGGAGAGACTGGCAGCTGCCGACGTGGAGTATCTGTCCCGATGACCGCGTTTACGTCATCAAATGTGCCATTGACCGCCCCCCCCATGCACCCTTCCTCCCGCGCTCATGGGACCAGGCAGCGTGGCGGGAATGCAGGGGCTGGATTCTGCTACAGTCAGGACTTGCTCCTGATGCGGGGTGAGTACAGGCCGGCCTGGTCCTTCGGGGGCACGGAGCCCACGCCCCAGGGAGTGGAGGGTCAGTGGGTCTCTGGAGGTTAGCCTGGGAGAACCCTCACAGCAGAGAACGTGACCTTGGCGCCCCACTGCCGCCGGTGGTCAGAGCACGGCCAAGGCCCCTCGCATAGGCACGCATGGGTATCCCTCCCACAGCGGCAGTGCTGCCGGCCACGCCCTGCGTGCACGTTTCGGAGGGAACAGGGCCCAGAGCGTCAGGGTTCACGAGGCTGCCCTGCCCTGGGCCTCTCCGTACGGAGGCCAGCGTTTTCACGGAGGTGCACGGCATCTGGGGCTCGGCTGCTGCTAAGGGGCCACCCTCCCTTGCAGGCGTTGCTCTGTGGGCCTCTGGTGGGCCCAGCCCTGCTCGAGCAACTCTGAGGGCTGTCTGCTCTGTCCTGTTCACATCTCAGCTAGAAAGCTGGATTGGGCTTTTGAGTTTTTTTTTACCAGCAGCTTTTAGCTATATGTCAGAATAAAGTCAGCCACAGAGTTCTCTCCTTGATCTGCTTGGCCCTCCATGTTTCTCTGAATTCTCAAAGCAGCTGAAGCCCCAAATGGGGTGGGGGTGGGGGTGTCAGGAGGGGCAGGGGCTGGGGCACCAGCTGCCAACCCAGGACTGACTTTTCTGTGTGTGTGTTTCCAGTTTACCTGCACGAATTCTCCAGATGTTTATACAGCATCCAGTATACAACAAAGACTACATTTTGAACTCGATGGAATCTTTACTCTGTTAATACTTGTTACATAGACCCGAAGATATTACAGGGTTTTTAATTAGTGAAAAATTCATGAATACCATAGAAAAATATTTTAGAATTTAATGTTTCTGATATTTATGTAAACTTATGACTTCATTTATATAATTACTTCCTTTTTCTTGTATATTCAGGCTATGAATATCCTTTCAGATCAATTCATGTTCTGATACCTGATTTCAGTCTTTCAAATGAATGTACTGTAGTGCTTGTCTGTATAAATCCTATGAACAAACACAGGGCTTTTGTAAATGATGCATTTATTGCAATTATTCTTGTTTAATTTTTCAATGTTAAACCATGAGAGAAGTTTTCCTGCGATTGTAAAATCATCATGACACGGTGTGCTTTATTATCCTTCCAGAATGTAACCAAGCTCTCCAACAATCACTCTGAAATAAGCAAACTTAATTTCAACCAATTGTTGTTGGATGTTAACGACTGGCCTAAACTGTACTTTTCTAGCAAGAAATGCTTTTTGTCCACAGCGTGAAGTGATTTAAAAGAAATGTGAGCTTCTAATGAAATTTGGGCTGAAAGGATGCCTAGAAGAAGACTGAAAATCTCTCCTGTAACCCAGTCTCTGTGGACCCGGATCCCTCCTCTCCGGTGAGACTCTTTGGGGACCAATCGCAATGCCCTGCACCCGCTGCAGAGCCATCGAGCTGGACAGTGAAGGTGCCACTTCCCAGACAGGGTAGTGTAGCTCTGACAAAGGCCTTATTTTTATGTAAATCATCTTTTTACATGATTGTAAACATGTTTAAAGAATGGACCTAGGCGTACATTTTTAGATTGTGATGACATAGCCATTCTGGATTGTATAAGTAGCAAATGTAATTTTTACTTTTTCAGCGGCACATTAAAAAAGCCAGCAAGAGATGCGTTCAGGTCACAGTGTGATATTTATTATGCAGCTGGTATCTTGGTAGACAGAGACAGCATGTTTCTTTACATGTGGGTTCCACCTTTAATTTACTTGTACAATTCATTGTTATCATTCTATTTTCCTATTAATCTTTTGTGAACTTCCTGAATATGTGACAAAGTATGTACAGTCTACTTTTGAACTATTTTTATCATAGTATTATTTATTGCTTTCTTTCAATAAAGTACTGAAGCAAAATTTCCCAGGGCCAATAAAGAGTGCCGAGGGTAAGCTGTACTCTCACTGAGAACAGACCAGAGCTGGTAATGGGAGCCCGTGTCATCACACGGACATTCTGTTAAGAGAAACGGACGGATGCAATGGAAAGGCCAGAAGGCGGAAGCATAGGTGTCCCTAGGGGACGACCGACGGTGTGTTCATGCCCTTGGCTCCGGAGACAAGAGGCTCCATCACTTCAGCATCTGCGGGGACAGGGCCCCTCTGCTGCTGAGGTGTGGGCAGCGGGCCGAGGGTGGGAACAAAGTGCAGGTGTCGAGGCTCGCCATCGGTCACAGGTGGGGTGTCCGAGGGCAACCTTGACGGGGATCCAAATGATGCACCCTAGTCCAGCATCAGGTCCTCCCCCAGCATCAGACCCTAGTCCAGCATCAGACCCCAGTCCAGCGTCACGGCCCTAGGCCAGCATCAGGCCCTCCCCGACCCTCAAACCCTCCCCCCACCTCCAACCCTTCCCCAGTATCAGGCCCCCCACCTCCAGTATGAGGTGTGGCAGCCCTACTTGTCTGATACTCCTGAGCACACTCAGGCAGCCCCAGAGCAGCAGGACAATAGCTCTGGCAGGAGGTGCATCTTTAGGAATCACCTGCGGAGCAGCAGCAGCTGGGCTTTGTTTCAGGTCAAGGAGAGACAAAGAAAAGGCACTTGTGCAGGAGGCAGTGGAGGCTGTGGGCACGTTCCCCCAGCTCTGCTTCCTCCCCTGGGGCTTTGCTCTCCTGCTCTCTCACAGGCCCCAGGGTGGTGTCCTTCCAGATTCACGGTCTCCTTGATATCTCAAGCCCAAGTCCTGAGTTGCGTCCCAGTCAGGTGTGGCAGAGGGCTGGGAACACCCAAGCTCAAGGGCTGAAAGGATTCCAGGGGGACATCCGGGCCCCAGCAAGTGGCAGGGCAGGGGATGAGGGTGGCCACCTACAGAGGGCCCCGGAGCAGCACTGGAAGGAGAGCAGTGATGCCTTAGCTCACTCGGGGACGCTGCCCGGCCTGGCACTCAGAGATGTTACTGCCAGCAGCTCTGGGGATACAGGAAGCCTGGTGAGTGACACCACGCCACCCAGGCCGTGTGGTGGGCACTGCTGACCATGTCCTCGGTTTTCATTCTGGTTCCAACTGTCCCTCCAAGGGCTGGCGGGCTCCTCTTCTGAACGGCACAGACACTTTCTTTCTGTGGGTGAACGCATCCCTTGTTTCTGTTGGCGCTGTTGTCGCTCATCGTGTGTTTTCCTCTTTACAACCTGTGCTTGCTGCTCTTCCAGTTTAACTTAGGAGCAGCCCTTATTTTCTGCATTTCTAGTTGTCAGCATTCACTGGGGCTTTCCAGGTGGCGCTAGGGGTAAAGATCCTGCCTGCCAATGCAATAGATAATGAGAGATGTGGGTTCAATCCCTGGGTTGAGAAGATGCCCTGGAAGAGAGCATGGCAACCCACTCCAGTCTTCTTGCCTGGAGAATCCCATGGACAGAGGAGCTAGTGGGCTACAGTTCCTGGGGTCGCAGAGTCAGACACGACTGAAACAGGTGAGAACACACTCAGGTTTTACTTCAGTCGCTCAGTTGTGTCCGACTCTTGTCACTCCTTGGATTGCAGCACTCCAGGCTTTCCTGTCCTTCACTATCTCCTGGAGTTTGCTCCAACTCATGTCCATTGAATCATCAGGCCATAGAGCCATCTCATTCCTGTTTCATCCACGAGAGAGGTGGCTGGGGCTCAGCAAAGTGTCTGGTCCCACTGGCTGGGTGTGAACCTGCCCTAACCGCTCCCTAACCACGTGACTGTCACTGTGTCCTCCTCTGTAAATCGGGAGGGGGAAGCACCTGCTTGGTAAGGGGCACACACGGCATCTGGTACATAATCAATGCACCATCCATCTCAGCATTGTATTTACTACTAATAGGGACAGCATTTAATAATCTGCTCCTTTTTCTCTCTTGTCACTTAACTGTGCTCCAGACCACATCTGCTTTACTTACCCCTGTAAATCCCACACCCAGCACAAACGAGACTCAACACATTTGTGGCTGAAGAGGCAGGAACATACGCTGTCCTCAAGGAGAGGAAGCTGAGTGATATGGGGGCCTGATGATAACCCTGTGTGATGAGGGGACCCCAGGAGGACCTGTGTGGCTGTGGGGTGGGGTGGGGGGCATGAGCAGAACCCCTGATGAGCTCCTGGGGATGGGGAAGGTGGCAGGAAGGAGGGCGGGCTGTTCCTTGTGGGGTGTCCACAGATTGTACCTCACCCCTCACTGAGGAGCACTTAGGCCGTTTCCAAACACATGTCACTGTTAGGATGAAACAATCATCGCCCAGCTCCTACTCAATTTCGTAGAATATGTTTCTAGCACTGGAGTACAATCATCTGCTTTACTCATTCCATGCTCCGTTCATCCACCCATCCAGCCAGCCATCTGTTCATCCATCCACCACTCACTAATCAATCCATCCATCCACTCTTAATTCACCCATCCATCCAACCATCCACTCATTAACTCAGCCGATCATCTCAGACCCATTGAGAAGACAGACGCCTCCTCCACTCCTGCTCCCAGGAGGACCCCCAGCGTGATTGACAGGAGCCTCATGGGGACGACAGGGGAGACACAGAAGGGAGATGCCTGCAGGCCCTCCTCCCTCTGATCGGTGAAGCACCCACCTGGTCCTAACGCCTCCTTGCTGGGGTGTTCAGGCCGGCCCTTTTCCTTCTTGCGAAACAAGCGGCTGATGGAGGACTTGATGCCCTTCTTCTTTGGGGCTTTGTGCAGCGAGCCCTGGCTGCTGGTGCTGCTGCTGGGGTTATTCCCGGGGCTGTCCTGAGAGCCTGTGGAGCTTCAGGGAAAACGACCTTTAACTGGCACCCTTGTGCAAACACTCCACAAGAGCTACTGATAGAAACGGGCACCCATGCAACACCCGCGCCTCAACCTCGCAGCTGACAGTTGGAGTCTCCTTCACCAACCACACTCCACACGAGCAATGCAGGCTCGCGGCGTAAGACAACCGCACCGGGAAGCTGAGATTCTCTGCCTCGAGCTCTCCCGCAGGAGGGCTTGGCTCCAGGCCAGCTGGTGCAGAGGGCGCTCTGACCCTCCCTTAGGGTTGCTGCTCAGCAGGTGATGACGCTCCAGGAGAAGACGAGCTCCCCTGCTCTGGGTAGGTCCCCCGCCTCCCACAGGGTAACCATCCGTGGCCGTGGCAGGTCACCGTGTAGGGCTGCTGGTCAGGTGACCACACGTGCCCCCCATCGAGTGCTGCCTGGCTCAGGACGGGAGCTCAGCAAGTAGTGGTCTGAATGAGGACAGTGTCAGTCACAGGAGGGGACAGGGTCTCCTGAGAGGAGACCCCTGCAGAAAAGGGAGGGACCCTCAAGAGGGAACCCGAGAGGCACGGGCCCGTCACCGTCAGGAACGTGCCCCAGGCCAGGCAGACCTCTACCCAGAGCAGGAAGAAAGCTCCCACAGGAGTCAATCTGTAGAGATGGACGTTTTCTAAAATCACTGAGGTCACTGAGCTCTTCTTCCCCAGCACCTGAAGTTCACCACTAAACACAGGCACCGAACTCAGTGGTATTCCTTTAAAATCATCCTTGCAACTCTTTCAAGACAAGAGGCGCAGGGCTCCTGAAACTGACGATGCACACACAGGTCACTTACTTGTGGGCGTCCCTGAGGTCCTCATGGGTGGCTGTGCGCAGCGCCCCCGTGTGCAGGCGGCCCAGCTGAAGGGACCGCGGCCAGGCGAGGGTCGAGGTTTCACATTTGATGGAGGTCTTGTCATCTTCTACCTCTTCCCGTATAGCTGGCAGCTGAGGGAGTGAGGTAAGTGTCAAATTGGCTAACAATAGACTGTTCTGAAAAAGGCAATCACACAGGCTTTACATTATAACCAGAAACTTATTTGAAAATCTATTAGCTATGCTTTCCCCCAAATACAAAAAAACCCTTGTTATAGCTTAATGCCATCTTAAAGGACTGTCTTGTTCAAAAAATGCGGGGCTATGGAGCAGTGAGAGCATCTGACTGAGTGCAGAGACCCCGGACGGGAGCCTCCCTGCAGCCGGCCTCGGCCCTCCCTGGAATCCAGCGACCAGATGGCCCTGCGGGGCAGGACAGCAGAGTGATGCTGGCACCATGAATCCTGCACGGCATGAACTGCCCTGATGAAAGGACTGTGCTCATCACCAGATGCTGCTCAGAAGCACCACAGCTAGAGTACAAAACCTCTCAGCAAAGCCGTCCAGACCTTTCTGTTTGAAGGAGAAAAAGACACAGCTTGTGCCACCATCCAAGATCATTTGTAGTGATGATGCAGGTTACTGGAAGCCATGACAACAACAGAAACAGAGAAAAGGTACCTAACCCCTCCACGCGAACACCATGTGCCTGGATCGTATTTCTCGGTAACATACAGACTGGGGACTACCCACTGAAGTACTTACACACAGTTCGAGTGTCATTCGCTCACAGTGGTTTCCATAAGGCACCCCCAGGTCTTCACTAAGAGATGATCTTGTATCACCCTAGAGCAGTGGGAAGTTCAAAAGGGAGGAGATATATGGGTACCTATGGCTGATTCATGTTGAGGTTTGACAGAAAAGAAAATTCTGTAAAGCAATTATCTTTCAATTAAAAAATAAACTAATCAAAAAAAAAAAGAAGAAGAATAAGATGATCTCTCTTGGACTCCCAGCGTTTCCGCTGGTCCTGGGTGTGAGGAAAGGAAAGACAGTTTGGGGACAGATTAACCCTGCAGGGTCCAAACAGGTCTCACTGATACATTTCGGTGTGTGGTTAAACCAGGGGAGGTTTTAGGAAACATGCATGGCATGTATTGTTATAAACAATGAGTGTGTTGTTTTGACCAACTAACCTGTGCCTTTTTGGTGGGATTCTGTAAAGAATACTGATCCCGTGCAGCCCCACAGGAGCTTGGTGAGAACAAAGTAACTTAGTGCAAAATACAGCTGAACTCATTTAACAGCAACTGGATAAACTGGGCTCCCTCTGAGCTCTAACAAGAACCCTCAGACAACAGAAGGCTACAAAGGCTAGAAATTTTCCACATGGAACTGAACAGGGATCAATCTCAAATTCAAGTTAAAATAAGCATTTATAAAAATCAGAAAACAGCAATGAACAGAGCAGGGAAGTGACACACCTGGGTTGACTATGGACTCAGTGGAGACAAACACCTGCCTCAGAGTCAGGGCCCAGGCCAGCCCCTTCCCCCGGGCCTCCTCCTGAGGAAGGCCTCTGGGTCTGCGCCTGGCTGCCCTCCCCCAGGATGGGAGGTGCCCCACTGGTGCCACATGTGGCTAGGAAGGGCAGTGCCGTGTCCTCGCTGAACAGGAGGGCAAAGCAGGCCACAGAGCAGGCGAGCAGCACACCCAGGTCACCAACCCCAGGGGGACGGCGCTGCTCTGCTGTGCTCAGCAGAAGGGCTCCTGTGCACTGAGCTGCCTGAACTGGAGCACGGCCACCCCAGTCCTGCGGGAAGGCCCAGGAGTGCTCTGTCAGTGGGCTGGGAGCAGGAGAGGGACAAGGAAGGCCAGCCCTTGGGGCACTGGACTCCAACAACAGGGGCTCATCCAAGTGACCCGAGGGGAGAGGCAGAGAGCCCCCTCCTGATGCTCCCTCCATCAGGGATGCCGTGATGGACACGAGAGCCTCTGGAGGAAAGCGGGCTGGACAGCACCATGGTTAAGTGTCCAGGCTCTGATCAGACCAGTCTGCACCACGCTGCTGGGTGTGACAGCCTGGGCACGGTGCCCGGCCTCGCTAAGCCTCAGTGTCTATGTCTGCTGAATGGGGATAGCAGCAGCCTGGACCTCACCTGAGGATGAGATGACAGACTCGGAAAGCACATGCCCAGCACACAGAGTCTCCTGCACAATCCTACCCACCATCATTAAATTGGCTTCCCGCAAATCTAACATCTATGGCTCTGATTCAGTCATTTCTTACATGAAAACACTAAGCGGAAATTCCATGGTGGTCCAGAGGTTAAGACTTGGCACTTTCACTGCCGGGACACTGGTCTGATCCCTGCTTGGGGAACTAAGATCCCATAAGCTGTGCAGCATGGCCAAAAACATAAGTATAGAAATTTTTAAAAATAAGAAATAATACTATGTCTATTATAAACAAGCATGAGATGATCAGAAGGCAAACAAGTGGGAGAAAGGCAAACTGTTACAACTGTCCCAACGAATGACCTATTTCCGACAGAACCATCAGCACATTTTAAGTGGTGGGTGAGTTTCATCACTTCCATTAAAACATCAATTATTCACCAGGACATAACCACACAGTGTTCATTCACGTTAAATGATAAGGACTCTTCAATACTTCACAGAGAAACAAAGGCGTGCTACATTACTAAATAGTTTACCTTTTGACACTGCTTCCTTAAATCACTAGGCTGATAGATGCATGCAAAGAAATGAAGAGAAACCAGATTCATTGTGACTTTGCAGCTGAAATTTCAAGAATTCGTAGAGGCAAGTACAGTAAAGCAAAAATGATGGCAAACATGTAAGTGACATGAAGATTTAGAGAACATGTGACTGGAAACAGAACATTTTTTTTGCCCACAGAATTTAAATAAGCTATTCAAGATTTACTAGAGAAACAGTATAAATTATTACTCAGGAAGATACCATTCTATTACAACATCATGATTTATTAAAGCATAGCATTCTGTACAACAAAGGGTCTTAACAGGTGTCTATTCTCAGCCAAATTTCTCTACAAGTTAGTTTCTCTTAATCAAAAACATGTTATACTTTAAATTATTAACTGATGAGGAAGTTACCATAATATCTATTTTAACATTGAACAAATCTAACCACCTCCTGGACATTAATGTGAAATCCTGACATATAATTTGATTTAAAACTTCTCACAATAAATTCATTAAAGCAAGTTCCCTGTGAAAATATGTAAGAATGAAAGCTAGCATAATGGCAGGTTCAGTCTTTACATTTTATTAACCATAGAAGATACTTTCTTAACGAGTCTAATAGAGACATTAACTGTGCAAAAGCTGATGAGATTTACAGCCTTAAATACAAGCACCAACACAGAAAGGATATTGTGTCAGTTCAGTTCAGTTCAGTTCAGTTGCTCAGTCGTGTCCGACTCTTTGTGACCCCATGAATCACAGCATGCCAGGACCCCCTGTCCATCACCAAGTCTTGGAGTTCACCCAAACTCATGTCCATTGAGTTGGTGATGCCATCCAGCCATTCATCCTCTGTCGTCCCCTTCTCCTCCTTCCCCCAATTCCTCCCAGCATCAGAGTCTTTTCCAGTGCGTCAACTCTTCACTTGAGGTGGCCAAAGTGCTGGAGTTTCAGCTTTAGCATCAGTCCTTCCAATGAACACCCAGGACTGATCTCCTTTAGAATGGACTGGTTGCATCTCCTTGCAGTCCAAGGGACTCACTCTCAAGAGTCTTCTCCAACAGCACAGCTCAAAAGCTTCAATTCTTTGATGCTCAGCTTTCTTCACAGTCCAACTTTCATATCCATACATGACAACTGGAAAAACCATAGCCTTGACTAGATGGACCTTTGTGGCAAAGTAATGTCTCTGCTTTTGAATATGCTATCTATGTTGGTCATAACTTTGCTTCCAAGGAGTAAGCGCCTTTTAATTTCATGGCTGCAGTCACCATCTGCAGTGATTTTGGAGCCCCCAAAAATAAAGTCTGACACTGTTTCACCTATTTCTATGAA